>NC_064433.1:75886440-85886440 GCF_023343835.1 Lagopus muta
ATCTCAGAACTGGACTCAGCACTCTGTGTATGATCTCTGATGCTGAGTAGAAAAGAAAAGTCACCTCTCTTGATCTACAGGCAATACTTTGCCTAATATAACCAAGAATATAAATATAAAGTTTTATTAACAGAAAAGGCACTTTGCTGATTCATGTTCAGCTTGGTGTCTACCAGAACACCTAGGTCCTTTTCAAAGATTGTTCTCTCAGAGAACAAAGAATGAGCAAGCCTCTGGGTAAGAACATATTAATTGCCTGAGGTGTAACAGGGAGGTCACAAAAA
Organism: Lagopus muta; assembly: GCF_023343835.1. Classification (NCBI taxonomy): domain Eukaryota; kingdom Metazoa; phylum Chordata; class Aves; order Galliformes; family Phasianidae; genus Lagopus; species Lagopus muta. The sequence continues at coordinate 75,886,725 of NC_064433.1, forward strand.
CAGCTCGTTAGCAAGGCATGGCCTCTCCTGCCATGAAAGGAAGCAGGTCCTACCAAACTGAAGTCTACAAGACCTGGCAGCATAGGCAGGCTAGCAACAACCCTGTATGTAACATAATGCAGCAGCTCAGAAGTGGATAGTCAGACATATTCCTATGCTGTTCTTTGTACATTTTTCAGTAGGAAATAGGTTGAGGAATCTTTTGAGTCTTCTAGTACTACATGTTTGCTGAGTCCAGGTACAAAAACAAAAAGAAACCTGTGTACCTGCTTTGTTTTGATATTGAATCTTATCACACCCCGTCCCAAAAATGAGAACTGTGTTGCCCTGCAGATTAGAGATGTCAGTCAGCCCTAACAATAATGGCCTGCATGAGGTCTCAAGTACTTGATCTAGTGAGATACTCCTTGTAAGAACTGCCTATTATTAGCAGCTCTGCTGATTAAATTAATCTTTCTAATCTTGAGAATCCCTCATGTGTGAACAGCATTCAATAGCTAAGAATCACAGTGTATTTCATTTACGGTCTGTAACAGAATGACTGAAACAATTTTACCATGGACCTGCTCACTTCTTCCATATCCTGCTGTAAAAGGCAATGTAGGCTCTTCTGGAACTCCAACAATAAGAAATTATACATTTCAAAGGAGACCTCACATTTCCAGCTTTATCACAACTATGTATGACAATTTTTTTAATGGAAAAAAAAGTTGCTGCATGAGCTAAAGCATTTTGAAAGTACTAAGAAAGTCTAAAGATCTAGCTTCTTCCCTCCCAGGAATCAGAATCCTCAGCTTATATCACTTCACTAATCGTATCAATGCCTTGAGATTTTACATCAGACAGTCTAAAATGATGAGCTGCACCAGGAACCTGCTCTCATTCTAAGAGCAGGTTCTCCTAAGAGTCCTGAGAAGGTCTCCCTTCCAGCTACCTGTCAAAACTCCCTTCAGGTCTTCCTTCATCATCTTCTTCTTCTCATTGTTTCTTATCAGCTCAAAAGTGAAAATGTTCTCCCTTTCTCCATTTCATTGGTGATATAGAAGAGACTCCCCCAGGAGTCTGCTCTTGCATCAGATGCCTTCACAGTCCCAAAGATCAGATACCTATCAATGCTTAACATCTTCCCAGCCTGAGTAACAAGAAAGGGACACAGTGGGGAGATGCAAAGAATCTACTCTTTCTGTGGGAAAGGTTACAGGGAAAGGGAAAGGTTATTTGGATGCTAAAATTTGAGATGAATCAGAGAAGGGAGGATGGAAATTCAGAGATCTGCTGTCAGTTCCCTGCCTTCTTCCCATGGCCCAGATGATAGCTGGCAGCCAAATTGGCACCATGCTCCTAGTATTTAAGGAGTAAAGATCAATAATCAACTGTGCTGTGGGCCTCTGCAGTGGGCCGGGAAAAGACCAGGAAGAGGAATTGAGGGAGTTTTTTACTTCACTTTTTCAACTACTGCATTGTAAACCATAAGCAGAATGTGAATGATCTGACTCTTTACCCATGAGTTGATGGGGAAACAGAGGCACAGGGGACTCAGCTCCATGCAATAAGCCATGACAGTTTTGGCCAAAGAGTCAGTAGCTGCTCTCCTGCTCCAAACACTGGGCAAAGCTGTCAAGTCAATATACTTCAAGTTGCAATTTATACACTTACCAGGCCTCAACATTCTGATCAATTGCAAAGCTAGTCTGAGGCATGCACAGCAGCCCAGCTCATTGGTAGTCCTGGTCTGCTTCAGATATTTTGCTTGCATGTTGATAAACTCCTATATCAAACTGCTGCTCCACTTGGGAGTTTCTCCTTCCCTTTCCCTTTCTCCTTTCTCTCTCCTTTCCTTCTTTCCTTTCCAAAATATAAAAGCAGTTGTTTATGCTGTAGCATGTTAGCTACTTTAGATTCATTGTCTTTCTTCACAGTTGCTCATTTGCTCTGGAAGAATGGCCATGGGGCCTGGTACACGGAGCATGGACAAAGCTAGCTCCAGCACAGCTAACTCACTGATGAAAACCATTGTTGATTCAGTAGTGTTGCAGGCACTGGAGGGACTGGATTAACACTGGTCAAAAATTAGGAAATACTGTTCCAAAGCAATAGTTGCCCGTGTGTGTATGTAGTGACAGGGCAGTAAGGTTTTCACCAGTTCCTCTTTTACTACAAATATTCACTTGTACAAATAAAGTTTCTGGAGTCCTGCTTTCTTACCATAGATACATGATAAACATATTGCATCCCCTTCCATTCTCTCCTTTCCTTTTAGAAAACATGAATATGCCTGCTTGGGTGTCAGCACAGGCACGCTCCCTAAGTAGTGTATTGCAGTATCTGGACAGCTGCATGCAGAGTGTGTGTTTAGCTGAAAGAAAGCATGCATTGAACACATTCTGCTCCGATAATTGCATCCCCGAGACCTGCCTATCACAGACAGTCCAATGCTTGAATATTATCATAGGGGCTAAAGACAAATGCTTGGAATTTGAAGAATGTTTCTTGGAATATTCTTATCTTGCATCAGGAAGATCAAGTGGACCAATCATCTGCAATCTGCTTTCCTGGGCGAGCAAATGTCCTAGTCCTTAGCAGCACGTGTAGCTGAGATTTCTCCTTCTTTATGATGGAGACAGTAGCCACATAGAGTAGTGCAGCAGTGCCTTTTGAAAGGCAATCTGAACAAGCTGCAGGGTGAGACCAGGGTTCAGTCTGCATGGGTTCAATCTCCACTGGCAAAAGACCATGACAAAAAGATGGAAAAAGCGGATGACAGGAGAAAAGAGACTTCAGCCCTGCTAATATAGTGCCAGACAAGGCAACAACATGATGCAGCTGATTTCACAGTGATGGCTAATGCTCGCTGAGTTCCATTTGTGCCACTCCCAAAGGTCTTCCCAAGTTATTAATTGCAAAGCTAGCTAAAGCCAGAGAGAGTATAGTTCCTGCTTGGTGTCTCCTAGAGTTTGGATTTAGTTCTTCAAGCAGACCAAAGCAAGCATTTCTAAAACAAACATTCTAGTTGTCCATATTTGAAAATAAAATACCTTTATCACTCCGCCTTGCTTAGGAGGCCACCTTTCATGGGATATGAAGTACTGCATGCAGAATCAACAAATGTTTCCTGTCACTTTAAGACAGCTGTCTTTCGATTATTTGTACAGACTGGATCCAGTCTGATGTCAAAAGGACCTTCTAAGAAAGTCATTAATAGTGCCCTGAATTAGTGTTGCATTTGTTGCATTTGTTTGAAGCTGTATTTTTAGCTCCCTTTTTTTTTTCTTATATCCACCAGTGCAGTAGAACACACTCCTCCCTGACAGTTTAAAAAGCAAGTCCAAAAGCTGTGACTCATAAAATGAGTTTTAGTGATTCATGGTTAGAGCTTTTCAGTTGGGAAAATTTTGCTCAAATAGGCTTGCCCAATTATCTTTATCCCAAAAAGAGACAGAGGACAGTCTTTTGCTTGCTTTATTAAAATAAAGGAAAAGTCCACAGGGACACAGCCCTGTGGGGTCCCTTAGCACCTCAGAAGTCACTGCCTCTTTTTTATCCTTCTTTCTGATGCATTGTCCCTCTTCCTTTCCTTACTGAAGTATTTGGAGGTTACAGACTTTTTGGTCCGCCTAATATGTGTTCCCCTTGTATATTACCTATTAGGCCTGCACAATAAGTTCAAAGTTTGTTAAGTTCAGGTTTTCAGTATACCGTTATAACTAAAACCATTTCAGTGAGAATGTAAAGACCTTCTGGAAAGGAATTTTCAAGCTTTTGCACAACAATATGAGAGCAAGTGTATCTCACAAGTCTCCGTGTGAATGATGCTATTAGCAAGGGCATCTTCAAGCTTCTTTTATCTCAAGCAACATGCAGATATAAGATTCATCAAGATATACAGAATGCTCAGCTGGTACAAAAATCTGTTTTACAGAAGTACCTATTTCAGTAACCTGTACTAAAAACATCTCTCGTTGGAGTCCAAAACCCACAGTTTCAATAAAAAACACATATGCCTTTGAAAGCTTAGTTGACACGTTTTATTCTTACGAATACAGCCTGATATTTTCTGACATGTTCAGATCAAGTGTCTCAAAATTACACAAATCCATTGCCTAGTTTGTTTTCCAGTCTTTCCAGTTGTGGATAGGCATTGCTTACCCTGGTTTTTAGATTCTAATGTAGCTACATTAACATTGGGAAAACAGAGTAAGTAGGATAAATAGTATTCAACCTTCTCAACCAGCTGGATTTTTTTTTTTTTTTTGAGAAGATGAAGGTATTTCATTTTTTAATAAACTTTCTATATTACCCATTAAGAGGAAACTTATAATGATAAATGGTGTTTTTGTCATACCTCAAACAAGGACACCTAGGCATCATATATCATCACAAAGGCAGTAGCATCAGAATTCACTAATGGTTACCCTTTTGTGATTCTAATAACTCTACCCAGGCTGTCATCTATCTGACATGTTTCTACATGGAGGAAGGTAAATGGACATCATAGTCAAGTAAAAAAGTCTAATCCTGCACTTAACTCTCCCTGAACTCAGTATTTTTTGCACAGTTGTTTCTCTCTTTGTCTGCTCTTCTTCAGAGCCAGTTATTGTTTACCATGATTAATTTTCCTATGTGTAGAAAAGGGAAACTCTCCTGCCTTTCTGTTTAGTCTTGATTCTTTTCATGTACATGTTTTTGAACTTCAAAAAACCTCACCTATAGTTAAGGCACCAAATAAAACTCTTGGGCTGCTCGTGAAAACAAAATGCTATTTTTGTGGTTCCACTGCTGCCTGAGTCTGCTTTTCCTCTGTGCCAAAACAACCTGATTAGAGCTGGTTAAATCATCTTAAATTCAGAGCTGAGGCTATTTCAGAAAACAAAGCTATCTATAAATGATTATCCTTGCTTATTCCCCTCTCTCTTTCTTGGAAATCTACATAGTTGACATTTAAATAAAGAGCAATAGAAACTGGTAGTAACAGACTGAAAATTCTGGGGAAGAGATGAGAGTGGGGAACGTGATAAAAGTTCTCTTATTCTAGGAAGGTTTGCAGCGCTCATCAGCTCACTGTGCACTCTACCAGGAATTCTTCTCGGGGTCCTGATGAGCACTCTTGTCATTGTCACCAAATGAGAGAATCTGAATTATCCTTTTCTTTAGAGTAATCACTGTCCTGTTATATTTTAGCAAGTGTCTACCTTGCAACATTCCCATAAATCACAGGAACTGCCTAGAGATGCAGTTGAGGTGTATTATCACAACAATGCTAAACAGCTCATCCCTCTCAAATCTGCCTGCTCCCAAAGTGATTCCTTAGGAATTGCTTTCCATAATTTTGGCCTTCTTTTTCTGAAGAGCTTTCTGTAGCTAAACCATGAACAGTTGGCTTCTGGGAGCCACAAAGATGGTTAACTTTTTTTCTCAGTGGGGGCAATGTCCATTAACAAGAGAGAACTGATGCAGCTGGATGCTGTTGGCAAGCTGTGCTCTAAGCAGGTGTGGTAAAATTCCTGTCCTCACACACAGCTAATATGACCACTTAGAAAGGGGAAGGCACAGGAAACACAGCCTACCACAGTCTTATAATTTATCTGCAACGGATGCTTTATCCTACATCTCTTCTTAGTCTAGCCACAATCCTCCCAGGCAGTGCTGGTGGGTTGGTGAGGACCAGATAGCACAGACTTTACAGACCTTTAAAAGCAGAGATCAGGAGATACATGTTGTCCTCTGTGTCCAGTCCATTGTCAGGCTGATCTTTAAAATTCTGAAGCTTTTAATACCACTTTTGGCACCAAAAAAAAAAAAAAAAAAAAGCTATTTTGTCATGTTGTGAGATGCCTCCATATGGCCTTGGGATTCTCCATGGCCAGGTTCTACTAGTAGCCTTAGTTGTTTAAACTCAGTACACCAGACAGTCTGGAGCCATGGCAGCCCTGTTTTCTTCTTGAGCAAGCAGAAGTATTGATAAAGTCAGGAATTTCTACATAGAGAGCTGGTACCCTTCTATGAGGCTTTAACGTTGTCACTCACTCAGTTAGGGCAGATCTGTGCCAATTGGAAGGACCTAGGCATGCATGAAGGACAAAAGAATGGAGATGTGTTCTGGGAACTATCTGTGTTATGTGTGATATGTATTACTATGGAACAGTGGTTCAAGCTTCTCTGCAGTACAATAAGACAGATTATTTATTAAGGAAGTGTGAGGAATATTCTTGTGTGAATGTGCAAATAACTGCATTTTAATGTTGGTTTCTCTGTGCTTTGATTCTGTTCCATGAATTTTCCAGTTGATATCAGGTCAGCTGAGTTCTTCCAACCTATGACTTTGTAGTCCACTAGCAATTTCCATATCGTGTGCCAAAGAACAACCTTGAATTGAATGTAGATGACAGTATGGCTGAGGTGGCTGCGTCTGTGAGAATGGCATAATAATGCATAATAATGCTTCTGAATGGCTTATGGCACTAAGTGCCATAGCAAATGGAAAAGAAGGAATCACAGGCAAAATATTATTAACAGCAGAAGGAAAATGAGACTTCCAAGAGGGAAACCATGTGGTATATTCTTTTTTTTCTTTTAGCGTTTTTCTTTTAGCAAGATAGATCCTTGAACTGGGCTATTAAGAATAGGTATGGTTAGGCACTATAAGTAGATTTACTTTGCAGATTTACTTTGCAAGATTTACTTTGCAGATGAAATTTACTGTCTTTTTCCCTTTCTTTACTAAGCCCTACTCCTCCTTTTTTTTTTTTTTTTTTTTTTTAAATTCTTTTTCTTTTCCCAGAACATAATCCATATTAATGCATTTGCCAATCCTGTACTTTCAGACTTCTGCCATACATGAGAGCTGCTGTCACTTCAGCACCTCTGCCCTGATACTAAGGACCTCTTTGCAGAGGGGACAGAAAACAGATGCTAATCACTTTTTCTACTCCCTTTTAAATAAAAGGTGAATAAGAAATGAAGTAGACAATGCACTGAGGATTATTCCAGTAAGATTGTGCAGTGGTGACTTTGGTGCAGTCTCTCCTGTTGCTAAACAACATCAGCTACTAGCACTGTGGCTGTAGTGCTCATGCCATGTTTCCTTAAGGTCCTTAAAGCTGTCTAGGAACATATCATAAGTCCCACACAAAACAGACAACTCTTGATTAGGTTATTTCTTGAATTCAGGAATCACTTGAAATAGCTGATTATCCTGGGAACTACCTTAAATTAAAACTATTCTCAGGAATGCTTGTCCAGGGTGCTTTTGCTTCTCCCATAAACTTCTGCTGAAAGTTGGAGCCTTAGAGTACTCAGCTGAGAACAGACATCTAGCCGGGGAACATTGTGTCCTGTAACACCAGCAGAAAATAGAAGAGAGAAAATCTGCAAAGGCTACAGCCTTTACTAAGAAGAAACACATTAGAAGTTTTTGTCTTATCAATTACTGCCCTGCTAATAAAATCCATAAAAGTTTTCTGAACATATTCACTAGTTTCGTATCTCTTAACTAGAATATTGCTAAGTTAAAGTTACTACTAATAAATAGAAGACTATACAATCAAATGCAATTTAAAGAAGATAACAAATTCAAAAGGAACTGCATGGCAGAGATTTGTAGAACACCAGAGAGAGCATCTTTGCTTTGGATGAGCCTCTTGCCATCTGACTACTGTCTAAAAACCACATCTTTGTCTGTGCTGCTAAGAAAGGTCAAACTGTTCACAGTTAATAAGTCATCTTTGAACCTGTAGTAATCATCTGTTTTTATGTTTTATTTTAGTGCCAAGGTTAGGTATTGAAAGTCACAGTTAATGGTGTCTGCCAAATTGCATCTCCAAGAGCTGCTTAAACCAGCTTGAGAAAGTCTTCGCACATTAGAAAAGGAAGGATGGCTAAAAACAAATAAGTTATTAAACAAAACTGTATGACATAGACCTAGATACTGAAACTCCATTGTTAATTCACAGTCCCTTCTGATAATTATTAGCATTGCTGTATGCCGTTTAGAAGATCTAGAGCATGAACTATAAGGCACAACACTATGAGGAGCATTGTAAGCAGATTTCAGACTAGAAGGTGTGTCATTCTTCCTGTGTATACTGTATAGTACAGCTGTACAACTAATGGTATGCTTTATTGGTGAAGAACTCAACTGGATAATGCATTATGGTTTTTTTTGTTTGGAATCTGCCTCCACACATGTTGTATGAAAGATTTCTCCTCTTGTGGGCCTGTTCCCAGCAGGACCAAGTACAGCTATCGGTAAGAATTCCTCTTTCTCCTTTTCTTTAATTGTAGCAATAACTCCTTTTGTGTCCCATATTCTGTAAGAAGTGCCTGCCACAGACTGTGGAAACCTCTCTCTTTCCGTCTGCAACATTGTTGGCTGAGTAGAATACATGGAACTGCAGTTTGGTCAGGAGACCTAGTTATAGATGAGATTGCCAGCAACTCACCCCCAGTTTTCCTGTGTCCCTGGTTCCTCTGCCAAGGGCACTTAAGTGTATCTCCGTGAAAACTGTAGGGTGATGGGATGTTGGTGAGACGGTCACATCCATTGCTGGCTGAGCTCATTATGTCTGAGAGACCCTTTCAGTTTGGAATATTTGATTTGATTCTACATGCTGTGAATACTCTCAATGTATCCAAAGACAAATTGAGTAAGGATACAGAGAAGACAATCAGATGTTGAAAGTGGTGAGAAGTTAGGTGGTTTTTGGTCTTAACTCAGGATGTGGAAAATTCTCATTTCATTTTAAAATGGATCTTAAAATAGTCAGCCTGTATGATCAGTTCTCTGGTGCGCAGCGTTCTCCAACTTGAACGGGCACTAGCAACCCTGGCTGGATGAAGTCATCAGAGAAACTGACAGAGGATGCAGCTTATTCAGAGTGTTTGTGTGCTCATCTGCCTCTGCTATAGGGAGCACAGTGGAATAACCAGAGTAGTACCACGGTGCTGCTTCTCATGTTGTCCCAAAGCAGGACCCTTTGAAAGAACAAGCTATAGGATAAAGGATCCAGTTTAGAGCCACTGGAGCACATCCAGAAAACAGCAGGAAAGCTGCGTATTCTACATTTACATCAAGCTTTGCATATGCTGAAAACAACTTCTTGGTTATTTTATTTTCTTTTTTTCTTCCCATTAGTCTCCCCAACATTTTTCTGTTGCCTTTATCTGTACTCTTCAAAGAGCACTATTCATCTTCCTTTGCTCTTTATCTTTTCTTCACTTTTGTGTCTAGCCATTCTTAGTCATTCCTTCCAAACTCCAGCTCAGACTTCCTGATTTTGCCCCTACTTGTTCTAGCCCTTCACTGAGACTTTGCATTAGTCCAGCACAGGTAAATTTAGCCCCGCATTACCTACCCACTTTGTGGGGTATGGAAATGACTACCTGTAAATAGCAGAATTACTGCATCCGTGCCTTACTTCTCCCTGTGCACGAGTACTCTTTCTTGTGTGGTTATAAACAAACTATACATTGATTTCATTTTATTTATTTTATTATTTTATTTTGTTGTTGTTTGTTGTTAAGCCAGTGATTACAGGGAAAGCGGGCATCCAGAAGCCACTGAGATGTTAATAATGTTCCTGATGCCTGTCAAATACTGCAGACTCCAGGCAGGACTTTGGGAACTTTGGGACTTTTCATTCCTTGCCACTGAAGTCCAGATGGATGCACTCAAAAAGCTAGGAAGTTTCTCCATCCCAGTCCTATGCATGTTCTCATTTGCAGGCTTGGACATTAGTAAGGCTGAACATATATATATTTCAGAGAGTCACACACAAAAAAGACAGAGATAAGGCCAGCCAGCCATGCAGACTATCACAGACAAAGTAGTACCTTTACCAGACAATGAAATGCTGGAGTTTTGCATTGGTCTACAGACTCAGTTGTCTCTCGAGGTAAGGAACAGCTTCTTGCTTATTGCAGGCCTTCTCTCAATGAGTCCTCCAAGTCTAGTGCTGGATGGATGAGAAATACTGATGGCCAGGCCTTTTGGAGTGCCACTTGCAATGCTTGTTTCACAGTTCATTGTTTGAAGACTTGTCCAAGGCCTGTGAGTACATGGGTATCAAACTTTTCGCTTCCCTGGGCCACATATAGTGAACAGAAATTGTCTAGGGCCGCATATAAATAGGTTGCTCCAAAAATATTGCCTCCTATTTATTTCCATGGAAATGACAACAGATAAAGGAGAACAATAACAAATTTTGATAGAGCAAATTCTCTGCTGCAAAACAATACTTTCCAATATTTTCTGAAACTGGGTGACTTGTTTCTAGGATGTGATCTCCTAATAAGCCAACTCCTCACTTTTGCAGTTTTTTGTTCCCCAGAACTCAGCTATAGCATTGCGATCAGTATTTCCTGCAGACCAAGATGATGCCTGTCCTCTAACCTGTAGGCCACCCCCTGAAACAAACTCATGGATCTCCTCCACCTCAGGCAATGCAGCAGTAGACACTCAAATATTTCTTCAGAAGAGCAAAAAGTCATCAGAGAATCACACAGAATCACGAAATTGTAGGGGTTGGAAGGGACCTCCAGAGATCATCTACGTAGGTAGATATCCAGACAGATCTTGAATATATCCAGGGAAGGAGACTCTGCAAGCCCTCTGGGAAGTGCTGTCTACCTGTCATCCTTCAAAAGTGCCAATGCTGACTTCAGTGCCCTAGCATGTAATAAGTAGATGATGCAGGCACCTGGAGGGAAAGAGAAAGTGCCTTTCTCCATCTGACTGTTTTGCCATCTGTGTCATGAGGAGACTCTTGCACACGGTTGAACCCTAAAGCTACAGTGCTGAGTGCCTGGCACTAAAAATTCTCCAGTGTCTTTCAATGATGGAGTTGGGAACTCACAGCAGTGTCATAGAATCATAGAATGGTCTGGGTTGAGAAGGACCATAATGATCATCTAGTTTCAACCCCCCCCCCCCCCACCTGCCATGGACAGCCACCAACCATTAGACCAGGCTGCCCAGAGCCAATCCAGCCTGACCTTGAATGCATCCAAGGATGTGGCATCCACAACCTCCTTGGGCAACCTGTTCCAGTGCTTCACCACCCTCTGAGTAAAAAACTTCCTCCTAATATTTAACCTAAACCTCCCCTCTCTCAGTTTAAAATCATTCTCCCTTGTCCTTTCACTATCCACACTTGTATATACAGCCGTTCCCTTTCCTGTTTATATACTCCCTTCAAGTATTGAAAGGCCACAGTAAGGTCCCCCAGAGCCTTCTCTTCTCTAAGCTAACCAAGCCCATTTCCCTCAACTTTTCTTCATAGCAGAGGTGCTCCAGCCCTCTGATCATCTCAGTGGTTCCTCCTCTGGACTTGTTCTAAGAGCTCTGCATCTTTCTTGTACTGGGGGCCCCAGGCCTGGATGCAGTACTCCAGATGGGGTCTCACAAGAACTGAGTAGAAGGGGACAATCACATCCCTCTCCCTGCTGGCTGCCCCTTTTTTAATGCAGTCCAGGATATAGTTGGCTTTCTGGGCTGCAAGCGTATACTGCTGGCTCATGTCCAGCTTCTTGTTTGTCAGGACCCACCCTTCTCCACAGGGCTGCTCTCACAGGGTTCTTTACCCAGTCTGTATAAATACCTGGGGTTGCTCCGGCCCAAGTGCAGCACCTTGCATTTGGCCTCGTTGAATATCTTTAGGTTCACATGTGCCCACTTCTCCAGCCTGTCCAGGTCCCTCTGGATGGCTTCCTTTCCCTCCAGTGTATCAATTGCACCACTCAGCTTGGTGTCATCTGCAAACTTGCTGAGGGTGCATTCAATGTCCAGCTGGAAATGGCTACACATTCAGTTCAGCTTTCGCTAGTTATTTCCAGAGGGAATTTTTATTTCCCCATCTTGACTGGGTGTGTAAGACAGTTGGTACCAAAGCTGCTATGTCTACAATTATTCTGCGTTCCATAAGCCCTGCTGCTGGCCTGCGAGAACATAGCATGCAAGGATAGAGAAAGGAAAAGAAATACAAGCTCCAAATAGCTTGCTTGGCCTTCTTGGCTATGGGCTGCTGCTAAGATACATGGAAAGTGTCAGCACATTTACAATCTTAGTGATAAATCTTACCTTGAGGATAAAAGCAGAGTGATGATGCAATGATGATGCAATGCTAAGGCAAAGCTCTGCAGGGCCAGCGAGATTTGTGTTACTGTTCTAGTGCCACCTGGTGGGACAGTCTAACCAATGCAACCCTTCTTCAGCTCTCCCTCTCTGAGAAGGCTTTACCGCATTCCTCTACTGTGGGTGAAGAGCATGTGAGGACAAGGAGGAATACGGGCTGAGATCAGAGTGACCCTAAGTTTATAACATGGATATGGGGAAACTTACCTGACTGCCCCCTTGCTTGCTTGATGATTGTGGTGGTTTTCCATTTTTCTACTTTTTGTTCCATGCACCCTTCCTTTCACAAGAGGGAGATAAAGTGCATTACATTTCACAGGTCAGAAATGTAGCTAAACTGAATTCAAGGCTGTTGAGCTCTGTGCAATTTCAGACAGCACTAACAATGAAACATGGAGAGTTGTTTCTGTGAGAAGGTATTATGTGACCACTTGTTCATGTATATGCAATGTGGTCACTCTAAGAAACTAAATTTCACACCCTTGTTTCTGAAAGAGGCCACTGAGTCTGATCAGGACTTGGATTTGGCCCAGTTTTGAATCAGATGTGCAGCTGTGGCAAGCAACTGCAGTATCTGGATCTGGTCTCCAGCAGCTTCTGCCCTCAAGACTTGTTCTGATCCAAAAGAGGAGCAGGGTGAAGATGCAGTTTTTTCATTAAAGGCATGACATAAAGCTGTGAGATAACACATGTGATCGTGTCATCTGTTGGCTTTGGTTTGATAAGTTGTTAATTTAGTTCCTAGCGGTAAATAAATGAAATATATCCTTTCTTTTCTGAAAAATTATCTACGGAAAGAAGTGTGTTGAAGCTTCTTGTCTGCTTGAACGTTCCCTAGGTACAGCTCTTCATGCTTCTATCCCCAAACTATGTATATCTGTTGGATTTCAGAAGCCTGTCATCGTAGGTGATGTATTTCCCTTTCCGCTGCTGACTTTGAGCTCCCTCAACTCAAATAGCTTTGAGACATACTTCAATTCTGCTTGAAACCCTCTCTAAAACTTGGAAGGAACTGGGGTGGGTGTGCTGAGGAATGCACAAATCATTTCGTGGAAGAATGTCTCTTTCTCACATATCCTACTTTTCCTTTCCTTCACTGTGACCTGCATAGTACTATAAGTGTAGCGTTTTGGAGAGCTGCTGGGCCAGAATATCACTTTAGGTGGTTCCAGTAAAGATAAAATGTGTTTCTTCTGCCTCAGACCTGACTGATAACGTGCTACTATCTGCTGGAAATCAGTGTGGCCTTCCAGTTCTACTTTTGTTTTAGTCTGTGTTTAGTCTTTTGTGTTAGTCTGAGTGCAGGAGAAGAAAGCCTACATAAAGTATCCCACTTTCGTCTAGAGGAACACCATCAGTACCAAGGGGCTTTGGGAGCTGGCAGGAGAATGGGTCACAGGAAAAGAGAATCACTTACTGGGAGGTGTTTTTAAGTTGTGATAAGTACACAAGCCTGGACAAATAGAAGGGGAAAGAGACAGCAACATTCACTACAGAAGTTTTTGGAGAGATTGATATTAATTATAAGCTTAGAGAGACCTCATTCAGCATGAAACTCCCAGGTTTGGCAGCAGCCACACGTGCACACTCTATTTGGTATTACAGTATGGAGTTGGTATTACAGTACGTAGTAGATTGGCAAGTTTATGTCCCCAGCAGTGATAACAAACTACTTATCTATTTGTTCATTTATTTACACATGCATAATTTTGCTCCTCTGGACCTTGCTGTTCTATATGATCCTCTATCTCAAGGAGGAAGCAATGAGCCACACACAGAACTTCTGTAGACGTTTCTCTTAGCATAATGACTGCAGTATGCACACTGATTGGAACATGCCTATTGGGCAGAAAGCCTAGTGAAGGCGCTATTTCACAACTGTGATGTTTAAATAGCACTAAAAATGTATTTGTTTAGTGTGTTAATTACTTTTCATGATACCAATCCACTAATCATTTCCTGCAGCCCAAGACCATGCCTGTCCTCTAACCTGTAGGCCATCACTCCTTGAAACAAACTCATGGATCTTTTCCACCTCTTCATCACCACAGGCTTTGCAGCAGCACACACAACTTTTTCTTCAGATCTGTTAGCTCACAAGAAATCTTCTCCTAGCTTAGGAGAATGAAAAAATCCTGCACCAGTGTCACAGTTTTATGATTTTGTTATCAGTATTCCACATCATAGCATTATGTAGTGCACTGGGAGTTAAAGAGTGCTCCAGCTCCATGGACTGTTGATGGTACTGGTTCTCAGAAGAGAACAAGAACCACACATCTCAGAAGACTTTCACTATTCCATTTCTGTTTTCCGTTCAGAGGGAGCAACATCCTCTCAGCTCTTTTCTTTGTCTTCAGCCTGGGCTCTGCTGCTGCACTTAAGTATACCTGAATGGTTACTGAAACTTAGGTAGGTTTTCAAATTTCATGCCAAGATTTCAGTCAGAGTAATCTTACTCCTGTCCATCCCCATCCAAGCTACAACCGATGCACAATTTCATGGGAGGGAGGGGTAGAAAAAAAAAAAAAGCCACATTTCCTGGGATTGCTTTAAACCATCCACAATGAAAAATAAATAAATAAAAAGGGATCTAGAATCAGTAGAAAAAGAAATTACAGTGTAGCTTCACGAGCTTATTGCTGCTGAGACATCTCCAAACGCATGAAGCATTTCAGAGTCAAATTCAAGGTCTAGTTGCAGATTTTATTAGAACACACAATCTTACTCAGACATAAGGAGATGGTGTAACTGTTCCTTCTCAGCCATCAGAGCTGCTGCTTGATGTCAGAGTTTAACCCTGAACGATACTTCTAAGGGATACAGCACACAGTGTTGTACTCTTGTGCAAGAACAGTTCCGGGGGTAAAACTGGAGCTCTGAGTTTGATAGACTCGAGACTGATGGCAAGGTAATCGAATGGGAGACAGGAAGGTGAGTGCAGCAGGTAGCTGTGGGGCTGAAAATGGAGGGGAAAAAAAAAGTCAATTAACTCTACTCTCTGCAGAAGAATGGAGACTAGTTAATGTTACAAACCTGTGGAAAGCCTTGCTAAAACATAACCCCCTGCCCAGAAACTGTTTTGTTTCCCTACATTCCCATTGCTGTTCTCTCTTCCCTCTCCACCTGTGTTCCCCACCTCAGTAAACTAAGTCCTTCCACAAGTGCCTGTTTTCTCAAACATGCTCTTCATCTCAGCTCCTCCCCGCCCACCCCCCCAGCACTTCCAGGCACCTGTAACAGTGCTATTTCTATCCACATATGAACCAAAAGACCAGGCACCAAGGCCGTTTATAACACCAAAACCCAACATACTTTTCACAACATTTTTATAATTGCAGAGTAAGTGGTTGGCATACATTTCTCAACAGGGAGACAGAAATTGGCTGTGGCAGTTTATCACACATTTTGTTCCATTTCTATTGGCAATCTCAACTCTTTGCTATCTAAATTGTGTTCGCATTAAAATAGGGGCTCTCGTGTTCATTGGACTTCAACAATTGTGCTTAAGAACCAATGGGAATATCCTAGACTGCATCAAAAGAAGTGTGGCCAGCAGGGGGAGGGAGATGATCCTGCCTTCTCTACTCTGCACTGGGGAAACTTCACCTGAAGCACTGCATCCAGATGTGGAGTCCTAGGAGACGTAGACACATTGGAGCACATCTGGAGGAGGGCCACAAAAACCATCCAAGGGATGAAACACCTCTCCTGTGAGGATAAGCTGGGAGAACTGGGGCTGTTCAGATAGCAGATATTCAGTACCTAAAGAGGGGCTATATAATAAGGAAGGGGACAGACTCTTTAGCAGGGTCTGTTGTGATGGGACAAGGGGAAATGGTTTCTAACTTGAAGAGAGGAGATTTAGGTTTGAGATCAGGAAAAAGTCTTTTACAGTGGGAGTGGTGAGGCACCGGCACAGGTTGCCCAGAGATGTGGTGGATGCCCTGTCCATAGGGACACTCAAGGTCTGGCTGGACCAGGTTCTGAGTAACCTGATCAAGCAGTGCATGCCCCTGTTCAGTGCAGGAGAGTTGGACTACATAACCTTTATAGGTCCCTTCCAACTCAAACCATTCTATGATTCTATTTTCAAATTCCTTTATCAAATCAGAAAGCATGACTGTGTATTCTTCACTATTCAGAGCACTGTGGTTAGCTAGTATTTCAAAGTGCATAGAAACACTTGCTGTCACTTGAGCCAGCACTGTCTTCTCTAGGCCCTGCTATCAGCACAGCATTAATAACACAATGAAGGTTTGGTTGTTGCTGAGCAATGGGTGCACGCCCAGGGCCACTCAGTGAAGAAAAGCTGCCACCTTTACAGCGTGGGTAGGGGTTGAGCCATGCTGAGCTGCCCGCTGTTCACAGACAGCAGGTTGGACATGCCTGCCTATGTGCAAGAAGTAACCCCATCCCAAATCCATGTACCATCCTGAAGCCATAATCACATCAGAAAATAGATTAACTGGCAAACCCTATGCAAGATATGTGAAATGCGTAGATGGTTGGTGCCTAGGGAATGTCATATATTATAATGTGACTAAACCAGAAGCAATGTGCAGGTTGATTACTTTACCTTACCTGTTTTTTTTTGTTTTGGTTTGGTTTTTTTATACATGCATACTAGATCTTCCCATTTCAAGGACTCATGACTTAACTTTATGTGAGCAATATGTAAAAGAAGCATTTTACCAATTCCTGAATTTGAAGCATTTATTTATGTTAAAAATGTGTAAAAGAATATAGATTGCAAATGCCATTTGTAGTTGTGCTTGAAAAACCTATCCCATTTGTTTTTTGAAGCTTTGCAGCAAAGATTAGCGAGCCTTATTTTGCTATTATCAATCTCTGAACCCTAGAAAGGCTAGGATTTCAGTAGATAAACTCAAAAGTGTAATAAAACCCAGAATGAACTGAATCAGATTCTACAATCAACGAACATTAAGGCGTTACAATTACAATACAAACAAACAAGAGAGAAAGGCAAAGCAGACTATGATAACAGAAGAGAACAGATAGAAAGCTTACCCCTATCCTAGGCTCACTTACAAAACTCCAGCAGAGCAGATCTCCAGAAGAGATCCTTCCCCCCTGGTAGCCAGCTCTTAAATGGGTCTAGGAGAGGTGCAGCCAGGCTCCACCCCTTGCAGTAGCACAGGTGAATTGCCTTCACCTGTGCTCCTCTGGCTGACTCATTGCTCACATCAGGTGACCAATCAGAGGTTCAGGCTGTGACTCAGCAGTTCCCATAAACAGACCTCAGGGCAAATGTTGTTAAGTGTTAATTCATCCATTATTAGTGTCATTAGTGACAATTCTGATATAGCTAATTGTAAAGTTCATTTTGGTATAAACTTAAGAAATTAACCCAAAAGGTTTGGGCATTGCCTGCTGTGATTAAGTATGAGCAATATGAGCTTTTGAGAAAAATTTCCAAGCTCACTGAAAAGGGGAAGAGGGGGTGTTAATTTGAAGAAGTAATTAAAGCCAGGATCCACATATACCAGGCAGAATTAGCCTAAAATGTGACAGACATCAAGACGTTCCCCTTTGTCTTCCTTATCTATGTGTACAGAGACTTCTAAAATTGTCATTGCACTCCACAGCAACCTTTGGGACAAAAGGAGTGTTGGGAAAAAGTAAAGGACCCCCTTTTAAGGGCTAACAATAGACTGACAATGGACCATCACCATGCTAGAAGGAACTGAATGATATTGAAGATCACCAAATAAGGCTATGTCTGTTGGACAGTCATTGGAAGTGGATACGATAACGAATTTGGGATTGTAATTACTATGTAATTAATGTGAAACTATGACCTGTTCATGAGTGATCAACTGGTGGAGTATTCTTGGAGAGTTCTCACAATGCTACCCCAGCGCTACTGGTAAAGAATGCTTTGCTTAATGGTAACAAAACTTTGCTGTTAAGTTTCTATGCATTGATTTCTTAGAATCAAAGTGTAGTTAAAAGTTCTATGACATTCTTGTACGGAAAGAAAGTGTCTACAGTAAGAGATGGCTTGAATATACAAGTGAGAGCCTGGGCTCATGATAAGACAGTAACATGCTCAGGCTTTGCTCTGCAGGACAGTATTGCAGGAGCAATCAGGAACTTGGGTCACAGTCAGAGAATGCTCACATATGAACAACATTCAGAATAAAACTGTTAAGCTGGACCACTGAAGAATGGGTTCGGATTTGTGTTAACTTGAAAATGGGACAAAAAATCTTAGGACTGAACTATGTCCCACATGCTTTTCCACACCTTTCTGTACCTGCATAAGAATGAGCATCATCAGACCACCAGTAGGATAGGCTAAAGCAGTAAGCCATGAAATGTAAAGACCAAACAATGTATAAGAAAGTTGGTAGGGAAAAAGTAATAAATCCAGGTTCACAGGTTCAATGGATTTAAAGCAAAAGTGAATACAACACTTACACTTGTGCTAGAACCCTTAAAAAAAAAAAAAAAAGCTTCTAGTAGAAATAAAGCACTGACAGGCAGCCAAGCAAGAAAGCTTGTGTCAGGGTGTCAGGGAAGACACAGTTAGAAAAAATGTACAACAAAAAAAGTCAAAGAAACAAAGATAAGCAATTCAAAGGAAAACAAAGACAGAGAAGAGTAGGTGAGACTGTAAAACTAGTAACTCTAAAATGTCACATAAAAGCTAGATTCACCAAAAGCAACATCATAAAAACTTCCAATAGTTTATACTTTCCAATGGTGGCTGTTGATAACAGCCAGGGGAAAAAATGTAATCCATACAGATTCATTGAACCAGGTAAACAAAGACAAGGTCAAGAAAGCAATTAAAAAAATGCACCAGAATAAATCTGGCAATTGCCATCTGTAATTACTGATGGATAAAATGTTGGTTATATTCTTCATATTGAAAAATATCAACAGGAATTGCCCATTACTTCTGATGATGGCAGCTACTCACTGGTTCAGAACGCAAAGAAAAAGAAATCACTACTGTCTGAGCACATAGCTATCCAGCAATCTCAATTACTTTCTGAAGATTAGGAAAGAATAGAATGAAAGCAGCTGGTTACACCTGCTCAGGCATTTTAAAATAAATTTACATTGGAAAATGTAATCAAAATTTTAATTAAAATTTGACTAAATTCCTATCTGCCCATGAAAGTATGTAAAGACATGGATGCACAGAATCATAAGAGATATTTATTTTTAAACGACTGTTTTGTCTTTTTTAAAATCTGGAACCATGATCTAAAAGGGGCAGTGGCAGTATGTATCGCATAAACCATGGATGCCCAACCTTTTGGCTTGCCTGGGCTGCACTGAGCAGAGGGAAATTGTCTGGAGCTTTATTCATGAAGGTCACTCCAAAAATAATGCCTCCTATTTATTTCCATGGAAACTACAACAGATATGATGAGCACAGTAACACTGTCTTATAGATCAAATTCTCAGGTACAAAACACCATTTCTCAACATAGTCACCACTGTTTGTTCTGCACTGTTATCACCCATAAACAGAAGTCTTGCATGCCACACTTGTAAAAACGTGCACCAGCAGAGATGACCTGTTACTATCATCACTGCTGAAACACATCATTCACTGACTTGCTGTGTTCACATCCTCTCTTCGATTTCCTTAAACGTTCAGCAAGTGTTGATTAATGTCAGTGGGTACACTTTTTTCTGCATGGAGGAATTCAATGACACATCTTCGCTTCACAAACACTTCCACATCAGAAGTCATTTGGACAAACTGCCCCTCTGCTGCCATCTTCTGCATGGCAAAAAAAAAAGTAGTAGAATATTGGTGGAGATGCTCATCCATTACAGCCATACCACCAATATCTGCTTCTCATGTTGTGGGCCAACATAATAAAATAGCAGGTATTACTTTTGGAGTTGCCTCCATAAAATATATAACATAGTTAATGTATATAAGTAATAAAACGTTTTCTAGTATTTTTTATTATAACATAAGGAGGAGAGCAACAAAACTATAAAACTAGCGGGATATTTGAACTTCTGTTCCTTTTAAACTAACACATCAGTCCAGCTCAATGGTAGCGCTTGCAATTCTCTGTGAGTTCTCAAAGTGTTTCTCAGTGATTTTTGATGAAATTTCATTTTTCCTGTGCTTCATCCTTGAAAACAGTTGTTCACAAATATACACACAACCAAAAATGATCACATGAATAAGGCATGACTGTGAAGCAAGGAATATTTTTCTCTGTTAAGATAGGGCTTATGAACATCCAGAAATGAGATATGAAAAATTTTAATTGAATGTCTGATTGCAACTGTATACATTCCATGTGAAAAATTGTAGGTAATGTATTTATGTCATCTGAAAACAGTCAAAAATATACACACAAAAAAAATAGTATTTTTGTAATCTTGAAATTTGTTCTCAAATTTATTTGTCACAATGGAAAGCACAGATGTATATTTTTTTGTTGTTTGAGGAGACTGTTCTTAGCCAGTCTTTTAAAATACATAAAATTATTTGCCATAACTTGAGTTAGCACTGTACTGTTCCCTCTCCTTGTCCTGGTTTTAGCCCACTTATGATTAATAGCTCACCGATATTTGAGCGACGGCTGCACACTGACAACTGCAAACATAGCACAGAGCAGGGGACAGGCCGCATTGCAAATGAGAAACAACTTTCTCTCTTCTAAGTTTAAAGGACAATAAAGGACTTGTTTTGCTATATACTGCTGAAAGCAAGGATAATGGGGGTATCTCAGAGAAGCTGAGAAAGTAAAATATAAAGGGTTTAACCTGTCTGCAAGCAGCAGCTGACATCCTTAATGGCATACACAGCAATGTGTTACAAACTGACAGCACAACATTATACTGATGGACATTTGTACCCTGGTGTGAACTACCAAGCGTAGCACCACTGCTTCCAACAACATAAAAATTGCAATTCAAAAAAAGCTATAGCAGAGCTATGTTGCTCTCTGTCCCTCTTTTATATCCAAACCTTTTTATCTCTGGCAAATCTTTATCTGGCAATTTAATCTGGCAAATCTGCTCTGAAAGTAATGCCTGCTATTTTACTATGTTGACACATAATCAACATATTCCATGTCAGAGGAAGTTGGTGGTAAAGCAGGCGTTGAACCTTCCCACCAATATTCCATTACATTTTGTTGCCATGTGGAAGATGGCAGCAGAGGGGCCATCTGACAAAATGGCACCTGACATGGAAATTCGTATGAAACAAAGGATGCAGCAAACTGCAGACAAGCAGTAGCTAGGCTTCACGTCCTTCAAGGCAATTTTAGAGTCTTCCTGCAATTAGTTTTTTTGGGATATTTTACTGCCCAGGCTGTTCTTTGCTATCGTAGACACTCATTTTACTAGCCTTTTGGCAACAACCTGAAAGCTATTGTCAAAACTTTCATTTTTACCTTTCCCGCTTGAACCCATCAAATTCTGAAATATTTATTTCATTTTTCACCCCATCTTGCTTTCAAAATTGTCTCTACTGTATATCTTCTTGAAAACAGGTCTGTCATGACTTTGAGGTTCTTTTCCTTTCCTTTGAGGAACCATAAACATATCTCAAAAGGCTTAAAAAGGGAAAACTCAGACTTTTTGTCTATCTTGTGATTTGCTTTCCATTCTTACATACCTAGTGTTGTTATGCCATTGACATAACTTAAAACACCCACTACCTTTTTTCATTTTTAAGTCACCTGTGCCGCTTTTCCATAAAGCCCTCCACATATACCTCATTTTCAACTTTTGTCTATTGAACCTTAATGGAGGCCCTCAGACAGTATTTCAGCACTCTTTGAAAAGCTAATAAGGGACACAGCCTATTGTACTGGGTTTATATTACTTACAGAAGAGTCCAGCAAACATGATTTACACACAGGTGCTAAGCTAGTATCTCCTGCCATACATCTGAAAAATAAGTTTGTTTAACTAGATCCTTGTGACTGAAACTCCTCTCAGCTTTAGACTGCTTTGCAGGGACCTCCTATCCCTCCTTTGTTCTTCCCAAGCTCTATTTTGCAAGGACACCTTCTTGCTTTTCCTTCAATTTGATTACCTAATGAAGAGCAGATGACAAGCAAAGGTTAATTTAACTCAACGTACAGTGTGGTAATATAAAATCTACACAAAAAAGAGAAGCCAGGAGCTGGATGACTAGAGAGAGCAGTGACTTGGGCATTAGTGCTCACCACAGAATGTGCATATAGTACTGCAAAAATTCATTAAATGCCTCCATATTTTTGCTGCCTACAGTACTAAGTCCCACTGGGCCAGAAACAGCTTACATACTTCTCTCTATGCACCCCAGCAGATCAAGCCCAGGTTATGACAGCCTGTAACAGGACCACCAGGTCAGCAAGCAGAGACACCCGCACTCCACAGGCACGCTACTCACGCTCAATGCACTGTTTCCGAGCCTACTGGTACAACTTCGTCTATAAACCACCTACCAGCGCACGAGGGGACAAGCCACGACACCCATACATTTGGGAACACTACAGCAAGGCTTAGGGGAAACACCCGAAGCCCAGCGGCTACTACTCTCTACAGATCCAGGCACCCCCATCACGCAGGAAAAACTAAGCACATCGCCTGCCAAATACTCTTTCAGCCCAGTGCAGCTCAACAGCCTCTTCTAAGCTCCTCCACATCCCCGCCGGCGACGGTCTCTCCGCCCCAAGGGACGACGCGCACTTTAATCCGCCCCTACCACGGGCGGACGCTTTGCGGCAGCCCGGCCGCCTCTCTAGAAACTTCTCGGCCCCTCCCTCTCCCCCTCCCCTTCCTCCTCCTCACTGACCCCGGATCGCGCTGCAGTAGAGGTAGGAGAGAAAGTGTGCGTGGTGCTTGTTCTCTCGCTGTTTGGAGCCGGGGGTCCAGCGAGGCATCAGCCCAGCGCGGCGGCCGGTGCCGACTCCACTGGGCAGCCCTTTCCTAGCGCAGCAGTGGCAGCGACAGACGGAATGACGGCGGAGGAGATGAAAGCGGACGGGGCTCCCTTGGAGGGGGTGGACATCACCCCTAAGCGGGATGAAGGCGTTTTGAAGGTACCGAGTGGCTGCGGCGGCCGCTGTCTACTGCTTGGGGGCGGTGGGGTATTAGCTTTGTACAGGGCCCTCCGGAGCGGCCTGCGAGCGGGCGCTTCTTTCGGCTTCCTTCCAACACGCTCGGGTAGGGCTGTTACCGGGCCGCTGGGCGCGGAATGCTCGCGCAGCCCTCATGGTTACACATCAGCCGCAGCGCTGAAAGCGGCTGTCTGGGCCTACGCAGGCGCTGCCTGTGTACGGGGCTACCCGTGGGAGCTGGGGACGAGGAGCCCGCGCTTTCCGTGAGGAGGTCCCAAGGGAGAGGTGGAGGGGAAAAGAAGAGGCGTCAGTCCCTGCCCCGCGTGGGTATGGGAAAGCCGGGGTGAGTTCTCGGCTCGCTAGGTTCGGGGGGCGAGGGGGGAGGAGAGGGACAGATCCGTCCCGCCCCCAGCACGTGGTCGGACGCTGGAATTAAAGATGGTGCCTTGGCAGAGTGTATGCATCTCTTCTATCTGTGTGGATAGATGGTTGTGATTAGTAGTGATTTATGCAGGCTGAACTGACTACTTCTCACAGCCTGAAAATGGGGGCACTCCATCTTAATATCAGCATCTCTTGGAGCTTGAGATGGTGCGTTTTACGCTTGGGCCTAATATAGATGTGCTTGGTGTCAAGAGCTGGTAGTAGTAGTTGCAGGAGTGCAGGTTACATCTATTGAAAAGATCTAACTGAACATACATAAACCAATTCTCTACTACTATCATTGCACTGATTACAGGCAAGATCCTTTCATTGGCTTTGTATCAGAATAGCAGAATAGTAACCAGAGGATTTTACCTGCTGGCAGCAGAGCCACCTTTATGTTCTTCCTTCATTTGAAATGGTACTTATCTCTAGATAGACTAGTTGTAACATTTCTAGATAACCGAAGCAAACTTGCAGATCTGTTGTTGACTGGAGATGGTAAGGCACACACCTTAAGTGAATAGAACTGAAGTCCAATAAGCAAATGTAGTTTTGATCATCTTAGTGTTGCTTAATGTTTTTCTCAGGTTGTCAAGAGGGAAGGCACTGGTACTGAGTCTCCGATGATAGGTGATAAAGTGACTGTCCATTATACAGGATGGCTTCTTGATGGCACAAAATTTGACTCCAGTCTGGACAGGAGAGACAAGTTTTCGTTTGACCTGGGGAAAGGTAATACCTTATGTTTGCTTTTGATCAATCTTAGTAATACTGAGATGGAGCTTCCTTGCACACGTGGCTCTTCCACGTATTAAAACTGCGATTTTAAACTAGTTTTCAGAGCTTAAGGTTTATTCACATAGATTAAATCAGAAATGCTTTGAGATCTTTCTGAGTGGGCATGCTGTATATCTGCCTCCAAATTCTCAGGACCTCAGATAGAACACTCCAGGGGAAGTAGGCTCCCCTCAGTGGGAATTTACTGTGAGATACAGCGATTAAAAAGCATTTAAATAGCATGTATTGGTTTTGTATTTTGTTGCCTCAAATTCAAGAAGAGTTAAGTGTGGCTGGGTACTGGGACAAGGGTGCACAACTACTGGGACAGAGTGCACAGGGGCAGCCATCAGCTGCAACTGAAGGAAAGAAGAAATGTGCACTCTCTTTCTCTAAGCTCCCTTTAACTGTTGGAGTCTCTTCATTATCAAAAACTTTTTTTTTTTTTTTTTTGGTACAAAAATCCAAACATTCTACTTCCAGCAAATTTTACTATTCGATCGGTGTTTTTCACTAGGAGTTCTCCATCTACTGGCTTTTTATTTGGGAGATAAATTCTACAAAGTCCTGAAATTTGGAATGATAGGAATTTTACCGAATGGTAGAAGTCAAATAATAAAAGGCAACCTGATTGAACTGAAAGGAACCATGAGTAGGAGCGCTTGAGTGAGAGGTTTTTGTTACTTTGGCTTTAGAAGGGATACTTGTTCTGCTTTCCTTCCCCTTTTGGTTATAAACAGGCACAACTTTCAGTTACCACTTCTGTTGGTCTTTGCATCTGATAAAGTACAGAGAGAAGAGGCTATGGTGGATTGTTTTCAAAATACAAGCAGACAATCTCTTATCCTAAGACCTTCCTTTTTGAAGAATATTCCCACTTGCTCACACTAGATGTTGTGCCAGGTGCTTCAGGGATGATCCGTGTCCAGATTACCTATGTTCTCTATGGGTGAAAAAGTGAGGGGAGAAGAAGAATCACTATAGAATGAAAAAAAATTAGCTAATTTTGGGTGTCCAAGTAACTTCATAACTTGATTACAGTTAAAACTGATGCATGTAAACCTGAATGAGTTTAAGTCAGTATTTCTTAGCTTTTTATACTGACAGAGCTGATTATGTCTTTCATGTATACCTAGCAATCATTATAAAAATTTGCTTTTTACAGGTGAGGTGATCAAAGCATGGGACATTGCTGTTGCAACTATGAAGGTTGGTGAAATCTGTCAGATTACGTGTAAACCAGAATATGCCTATGGCTTGGCTGGCAGCCCACCGAAGATACCTCCCAATGCTACGCTGATTTTTGAGGTAAGTGAGATACAGTCACTAAAACTCTATAACTGAAGAGCAAACGAAGAACATGATATTTCACAGTGGAAATTATGCGATATAATTTATTTTTGGTCAGGAATGTCAGATGAATATCTATGAAGCTTCTACTTTCTTTAGTCTACCTCCTACATTTTCTTTCTAGTTTAAAGTAAACTTTTAAATTTGTCTTATGAACAAACAAAAGCAAACAAAAAAACAACCAATGCCAGCATGGTTCCTTTGCAAATGGCTGTCACCACACCAGAATTTTGTAGTCTTGTATTGTAAGAGTCTTGAATTGTAAGTTCTCTTTCAAATAAAACTCTTTCTTTTTGTATATGTTCTCATGTTAGGACTCTCAAAAACCGTTCTTCAAAGATTTAGTAGGTCTTACTAATCATCACATCAGCATCTAAATGTCTCTATATATTTTCTTTATTCCTCATGATCCTTCCGTAAAATATGTTGGGGAGGGAGTGTGTAAAAAGAAGTGGAGAAACCTGTATTGTCATCAGTAGAACATTTTGGGACATCTGTCTTAGGTAAACTAAATTAGACCAGGATTATATTTGGTGTTAGATATCCATCAAAATGTCAAGTAGAAATAATCTTTGTGCAAATGCATGTTCAATTCCTTTTGTATTCCGTGTAGGTTTAGTTCAGTTCATGAATCTCTGGAGTGATGGCTTTGAACTTTTTTAAAATAAGACACTTCATTGTAAACCATAGGCATGAAAACTTCTGATTTGCCTGCACAGCAGCAAGTGAAGAGGAAATTTCTTGGGCTGAATATGTAGTATGTTTAATACAAGTAACAAAACTTTTACTTTTTTAGTATTTTTAAATAAAATATTTTTTTAAAGAGCAAAAAAAATATGCGACTAGTGGTATATTTGATCCTGTCTTTGTGAAACTGATGCACTGTTTCAATGGAAGTGGTTGCATTCTTGAGCTCTCAAGGTGTTCATCAGAGATTTTTGGTGAAATTTCACTCTTCCTATGCTTCATCCTTGACAATAATTGTTCACAAATGTACATGCTACCAAAAAAAGAAATGAATAAGACATGATTGTGAAATGAGGGATATTTTTCTCCGTTAAGACAGGTCCCACGAAAGTCTCATAAACAGATGCGATCAGATACTTGAGTTGGATATCTGATTGCAATTCTGTACATTGAAAATGCACAGGTAATGTATTTAGAAGAACTGAAAACAGAACTGCACATACAGCAAAATAGGGTGTTTTCTTAATACTTCAACCTATTCTCAAGTTTCTTTTTCAAAACGAAAAGCAAGGCTGCATATTTTTCCCTGTTTGCAGCCTAGTGTTTAGCTCGTGTGTCAAAATGCATGAAATTATGTGACATGACTTGAACTTGCTGTAATTTAAAGTTTAATTTCAAACACTGTTATGTTTGAATCATAGCAGATGATTTGAAGCTTCATGTTTAATTCATTGAATGGAGTGGTCACATCCACCAGAAATGCTAAATCTGTGAGCCATTTTTAATCTTCATGTTCTGGCACAAATTTTCATTTTGATTCCAGAAAGGACTTGATTTCATTTCTCAAATCATATATTTTTAGTGTTCAACCTTTACTTGCTTACCCAGGTTCAGAAATGTAAATGATGTCCCCCTGATCAGCATCCATACATTTAAGGAACTCCTGGAATTGGTGATGATCTGATAAACTTGAACTTCATGAAATTGAAAACTTTGAATTGCATTATATATTGGCAATTGCGTTGTCTTCCATTAATTTCCTCTTTTTTAGCAACTTGTCTTCAGTGCACTGGTGGCTATACCAGATATGATGAAAAAGTTTAAATAAAACCACTTCATTGTAATTTTGACTGTTTCATACAAGAGATGTATTTGTGTCTTTTAAAGGCACCAGAGAAGCCATTTCTTCAGTGATGTTGTATTCATTTTCAGTACCTCTAATAAAAATGGCAAGTACAGCTGTATTTAGTGTGTCATACTTTAATCTGTTGCCAAAGCAGAAAATTTGAAATCAGCAGCTTTACTTTCCAAATTTGTTTTGATAGATTTTCCTATTTCTTCAGTTTGCCTGTTTATAATCTGGTGAAACAAATTGATTTTAGAAATTTCTTTCTTATTTTTTTTATAGTCAGGACAAAATATGTTTGATATGCTTTCCATATGTTGCTTAATAAATTGTCATTATTTTTTTTTTTTTGTCAAGTTTGCTACCACATATCAAGTTTTTATAATGAAGTCTACTTGAGTTCTAACTTTATTTAAAATATTTTGTTGAGATGACAGGCTTTTCTTCAGTTCCGCTATTTTGTGTTTACAAAGCATTCAGTGAAACGCTTTGGGTTTGGCAGTGTGTTTTTGCTTAGGATGTCTTTTCAAATTCTAATCTTTGAAACTGACACTATTTTCTTAGAAGTTAACCGCAGTGCTCATCATTTGTCCTCATCTGCCTGTTTCCGTTTGAGCATTCTTCCTTCATCCACAGTTTTCTTTTTGGGGGGTTCCGCTCTATTTTGAGAGGATTGGGTAGATTGAAGTACTATTGGCAATCGCTGTGCTTTATTCACTAGGCAGCACAAGAGCATGTCATGTCCATTAGGCATAGGTTTCAGTTCAACAAAATGTGAGTGGCAGACTTAACACTGCACTGTGCCCTCCTCTGGTCCTTGTTTCAGCTGAGACAACCTTAGTGGCGTTCTGATTCATGTTTTGTTGTTGCTGAGTGATGGTTGCATGCCTGGGACTGGGTTGGGCCGTAGTGGGGAAGAACCACTACTATAATGGTGTGGGGCAAGGGTTGGGCCGTATGTGGCCCTCGGGTTGGATATGCCTGATCTAATAAGCGTTAACTACACTGTATTGCTTTTCTGTGCGGTCTTTATTACTGTTTTATTCACAGATAAGATAGCAGAAGGTTTTCTTAATCAATTTTGTAGCCATCAAAGTTTGTTTTGTGACTAGGCCATTTTTCCATTGTGTCTAACTGTGATGTGAGTTAAAGTCTTGGAAGACCATGTGAAGATTCAGACTGGATAGTCTAGTCCAACATTAGCACTTAAAAAGCTCAAGCAATTTGTTGCAGCAGCAGTTCAAGGCTACAAGCTGGACCAGATCATGGCTTTGTTGTGTTTTTGCAGATACTTTACTTAGACTTCTCAGCGATTGAAACTAAGATGACTAAATTATTTTTCTGTCTACATTTTTCCGAAATGCTCCCACAATACAGAAAGATAAGCACAAGTAGAGGGGGGAATGTAAGAACAATATCTCATTCCTGAATTTGTTTTGTTGCTGGGCAAAGATTTGGAATATTTTGGGCTCTTTTATAAGCCCTTTAAAGTTGATTTGAATTTGACGATAGATTAAATTAAGGACATGATCAGAACTTAAGGGAAGGATTAGATCTTTTATATTTAACTTTCCTGCTCCTTCTCTCCTTGCATTACTTATGACTCAGTCTTACCTTAGGATATTCTTTTATGTTTTTGTGGGGAAAGGATGCTGCTTAATGAACCAATAGAAGCTTTTTTTGTGTGTTCTGTAGTAGTCCTTAAGTATTGTGGCTCATGTAAGCTTTACTCAGAAGTCAGTCTCACAGTCCTTTCAATTAAAGGGTCTTATTTGTAGTATTGGAAGACCAAAGTTGCTGGAGGGAAAAAAAGCCTAAATAATCATTAGAAACTGCTCAGTAGGTTTCCATTTAGTATGTGCTAAATACGGCATCTTCGTAGTCTTGGCTGTCTAATATCTTACAGGGTATGAAGACAGTGACTGTCTTAATAGCTATAGTTTCAAAGAATTCAAGTACAAATTCTGTAAGTTGCTGACTTAAAGTGATAGAAGGAAATGCAATATTTTTCTTCCCTTCATAGATAGAGCTGTTTGAGTTTAAGGGAGAAGACCTCACTGAGGATGAAGATGGTGGCATCATCCGAAGAATCCGTAAGAAAGGCGAAGGCTACTCGAAGCCCAATGAGGGTGCTCTGGTAGAAAGTATGTATATTATACAAATAGTAAATGGGTTTACTGTGATGGAAAGTGTGTTTTTCCCTACCTGTGATTTGTTTGTTCTGGAAGAGAATAATATCTGTCTTCTTTCCATTAGCAAGTAACATAACAACTAAAAGTAAGCTTTCTTTCTCTTTATTCTAGAAAAGGTTAGATTTTCCAGCAGCAGTTGTGTTCTTCAGAGATACCAGATCTGATACGGTGCCTATCACAAAAGTTAAAGGAGTCTAATAAAGTATATCCATTTGTTGAAGTGGGGAAAAAAAAGCCACACAATGCAACAGCTTGAAAGAAAAAGCATTTATTAACTAAAGAAGCAGAAGTGGAATATGTTGCCAATAGCTGATATGCATATGTAACCCTTAAAAGGAGAAAAGACTGGTTGGGAGGGGAAGCTTTGTTCCTTGTATTGTCTGTGCTGCCTACCCCTTATCACACATAGACACCTGATTTGTATCTGGATTCACTCTTTTTTTTTTTTTTTTTTTTTTTTTTTTTTTTTTTTAACCAGTCCAGTTTGAAGGCCGATACAAAGATCGTGCTTTTGATAGGCGTGAGCTGCGGTTTGAGATTGGTGAAGGTGATAACTATGATCTTCCTCATGGTCTGGAAAAAGCAATCCAGAAAATGGAGAAATCTGAGGAATCCATTTTCTATCTCAAACCCAAGTAAGCTGTTTGTCATCTTCTGATACTTGAGAGGGCTTATTGTAAGCATCTGGTAAGAATGATATGTTTATTTGCGCTGTTTTTCAACTCTTTTCAGTGCTACTGTAAACACATAATCAGACCTGAAACTTTGATTTATGGAAGATAAGAAGTTAAGATTACTTAGCCACTGATATTAGCATTGAAAAAGAAGTTGGTGTAAGTCTCTATAGTGTTGATCCTCGTGAATATTATAGCAAATACTGTTGCTGTTTTTAACGTACGTTCATGTGGATGCTTCATAATGAAAGTACGCTTAAATATACAGCAGTAGTTTATAAAGACACCTGGATTAAGTAACAGAACAGTAAAAGTTCCAGTAAGCCTTCTGAGTAGCCTTTTGATAAGATATACTGTTCAGGTGAAATGTGGTTAAGAGTATCTGAAATCCTTTGCCACTAGGAAGTGTTTGCTTGAATTTTATAGCAATTTGGAAGAAGACATTCAGGTTTTCTGTGGGAAATAAGGTGGTGTTTTGTCTAAATCCTGGATCTAACATTTCAGAATTCTGAGACCAAGAACCACCAACTCAAAGATAGGAATGGACTTTAAATGCCTTTAAAGGCAAGCAGAATTTTCCCCTTACAGTGTGAACAAATATAAAAGAAGTGGAGTTTGCACTTTTATCCACTTTATGCACTTCATTTTATATTTATTGCTTTTATCCAATTTGAATGTGTTTGTTTTAAAGTTATTTTAAGCTGGAACTGAATTTGGTAGAACAAAGGAAAAGTAGACCTATGTTCAGTGCTTTTCAGCTAGTATGCAGTTTCTTACTGGAGTCTCAGGGCAGAACCTTTGTACTGACATTTAGTGTTAATTAGTGGATTGGCAGTATCTTGTGCACAGCTGTTCACTTACTGCTGTCTCTTTCTGGAAATAGTTAGAATACAGACATTATAAAGGAAGTAGCCTGTCTTGGCTGACAATAAAAAGCAATATATATGCCATTTCAAAGTTTTTTTTTGGTGTTTTTTGGTGTTTTTACTTTCTTAGGCTTCATAGAAACAGCAGCGACCAAACAAGTAAAACTTCAGAAATAAAAACACAAAACCAAACAAAAAACAAAAAATAGAAAAAAAAAAAAAAAAAAGGTAATGTGGAAATCAGCAAAATTAATCCTAGGTTTTTCTCTTTTGTCTTGTGCATGCAGATTCTGGAAAATTATCTGCAGTTCTCCAAGAGTTTGTCTTGCAATAATATAGGCAGATTTGTGTGGTTTTTACCTCCAGCTTCCTGTGTAGAGGTTTGTCCTGAATATCCGGTTTTGTAACTTTCTTCCCCCCCCCTTTACCCCTCACCTTCCCTATCTTACAGCTACGGTTTTGGAAGTACTGGAAAGGAGAAATTTCAGATCCCTCCGGATGCAGAACTACAATATGAAGTGAAACTCAAAGGCTTTGAGAAGGTGGGAATGAGGGCATACAAATTGGGAGGTATGGGAATCGTTGATGCAGCTTAAACAAGGACAAACTGAATCCGTAAAATTTTGACCTGAAAAGGAAGATGTTACTGTAGGTGATGATTACATTCTGGAAGCTTTTGATTGAAATTGTCCTTACTGGTCTCCTGTCTGTTGCTGTCAAGTTGCTGTCTTGTTCTAGCTCAGTTTCCAGAAGCTGTGCAAAACTGTTCCTTCCAAGTCTGTCTCTTGTGTGCTGTTACTGAGAAACAGCACAGTCGTATGATTTCCCTGTCACTGTCTTGAACTATTCCTGTTTGGATAGGCTAAGGAGTCTTGGGAAATGAATACAGAAGAGAAATTGGAACAAAGCTGCATGGTGAAGGAGAGAGGCACTCAGTACTTCAAGGTAAATGATAATACCCAAGAAATAATAACATTTCTTATCCATGTTATGAACTGATGATAATGATCTAAGCTTTGATCATTTCAGAGTGGTGTTCATGGTTTTATCCATGTCATTTTATGGAAAGGACTACGGAGAAAGGTGTCTGAAAAGGAAAAAGAAAAAAAAAAGAAAAAGATAGTCTTACAGTTGCAATGTCCAGTTAGATTTTCTAATCCACTACCGTAGTCATACACTATGATGATAGTGTATTTTTGGTAATGGAAGTTTTCTGATTACTCTGGTTAATTTTTTTTCTTTTTTCAGATCTATCATTCTAGGTAAGATGAAAGGGCAGGGGGAAGTTTCAGTAAAAATTACTATGGTGAGCTGTGTGAAAATGTAATTGCCTTGTTTACAGGAAGGGAAATACAAACGAGCAGCATTACAGTACAAGAAGATTGTATCGTGGCTGGAGCATGAATCAGGGCTCTCTGATGAGGAAGATGCAAAAGCCAAGAGCTTGAGGCTTGCTGCTCACCTTAATCTAGCTATGTGCCATCTCAAGTTGAAGGAGTACTCTCAGGCTTTGGAGAACTGCAACAAGGTAGCAGGGTTTATTCACTCTTAAGCTGCTCAAGCAATCTGGCTGTTTATCTCTTGCTTTAGTGACTTGAGGAATACACGGCTGTGTGGTGTTCAGACTTTCTGATCAGCTGATAGTTGGGCATGAGGAAATAAAACGAACATAAGGTGCTGGATATGGCTTCTTGTATCTTTCTCTACCTATTTTTGCTGTATTTAATTTAGCTTTTTACTAAGCCCTGTCAACCATGAAAATAAGAATGGTCATTTTCTAGCAGTTGCTGATACTCTGAATTGCATATTAGTTTTAAAAAAGCAAATTAAACAGAAAAAACCCAAACACTACATTGTTCTCAAATGCTGTTTTTGGTTTTTTCTTTCTTACTTACTCTGTTTTAAATGCAGGCACTTGAACTGGATAGCAGCAATGAAAAAGGCCTCTTCCGGCGTGGAGAAGCCCACTTGGCTGTCAATGACTTTGAATTGGCCCGAGGAGATTTTCAGAAGGTGATACAACTCTATCCAAGTAACAAAGCTGCTAAAGTGCAACTAGTAACTTGTCAGCAAAAAATACGGGAGCAGCATGAGAAAGAGAAGAAGATGTATGCCAATATGTTCCAAAGGCTTGCAGACAAAGACTTAAAGGTAAGTAGCACTACTTCAGAAGATCATATGGTCTAATGTCACGTGTTAGACAAGGGATAGAATTTTGAGTATTTGGCTTACTTCTCATACAGTCAGACAGCATTCAGGTAGCTAATTGCTTTTGGGGAGAAATAATGGGGATAGGCAACACTCAACATGATGAAACCATCTTGTTTGAACAAGACAGCTCTCAGTACTAAGGATGTTGCATAAAATCCTTCTAGTTATTTAAACTGATACTGCAACAGAGCAGTATTAATAAGAAAGTAGTGATGAGGTGTAAACACAACATTCAAGAATTTAAAAAGTGCCTTTTGTCCTTGAACTGATTATTCTGAGAACAGTTGATTCTGGTAGCTGAGCGACTCTGATGTGAGTGTGTCCTGGGCTTACTGTCCTTAAATGAAATGAGCGTACCTGGCAATTAAAACAACTAAGGCATCTCAGACTGTGTCAGCTGACAGCTTCTTATATCACAAATTATTTTCCTTTCCCTGCCCCTTCCCTCCGCCCCCCCATCATTCTTTCAAAATAAGGTGCATAAGAAATCAGAAATCAAATTTTCTCTCAGAGATAATTGTAGATGAATTTTATGCTTCAGCCCTGCTAACATCATATAGTAAGGATGGGTGGGAAAGGGGAGATAATTCGTAATTCTGTGGTTAGATAGGCAAGCTGCTCTGAAGAGTTTGTTTGCTTTTCTTTTCAAAGTGTAGCAGTAGTTTTGTGCATTTAGTTCTCCTTCTCGTGAAGAAGTATAAACAAATACACAAAACTTCCCTGCTGATTCTGCAAGGAAAGCAGCATTATCAATGAGTAGGGTGGTTTTGTACCTGACTAAAGCAGTCTTTGCATACTGGATCCTGGGAGAAAATATTCTGTCCTTCTAGACACTGTCATATAGACTTATCCAGAGTCTTAATTGTTATTTTGTTTTTAATGAAGAGTCTTAGCAATAATTAAGGTGCAACAACCAAACTAGAATTTTTTGCATCTTGACATGTAAAATTTCAGGGTTTAATTGGGAGCTGCACTGGATGATCTCCAGAGGTCTCCTCTGACCTGTGATTCTGTGAACTGCTCATTATTTGGCTGTGCTGTGCAGGTTCCTTCAGGCAGCACAGCTGCTGGGAGTCTGCTGTATCTAGGTGGGGCACATTGCAAGATGTGCTGCTAATGGAAGAGTAGATTGCTGAAACAAGCTGTAGCCATGAAAAGTGCAAAAGGACCATGTTAACAGTACTGAAATGTATGCCTCTGCCCCTAAGAAAGACGGTGGAGTCCTGTTCTTTGCAGAAGGTAGATTCATGCACTGCAAACTACTAGAGACACTGAGAAAATAGAACACTGATTTTTGCCATCTACTTTTGCAATGTACTTTAATACTTTGGTTATTGTTTTTTGGGTTGTTGTTTTTTTTTCAGTATATTGTTAGATGATGTTGAGAATCAGTTCTAGTGATAAGCTTAAAATGACATTTCTGGTATTGTTTCAAATTTTGGCAATTCTTTATAATAAATGAAGACATTTGTTTTATATGTCTCTGTTTAGCCAGCTACTACTCTTCAGACCAGCCACGCTGAAGATGCAGAAATGA
This sequence comes from Lagopus muta, assembly GCF_023343835.1. Lineage (NCBI taxonomy): Eukaryota > Metazoa > Chordata > Aves > Galliformes > Phasianidae > Lagopus > Lagopus muta. The sequence continues at coordinate 75,921,758 of NC_064433.1, forward strand.
AAGATGAGCAGAATGGAGTTGAAGATAAATAAGTTGACACAGAAGCATAAAGAAACCAGATTCCATTAGTTTTGTAAATGAAAGAATTTCCAGTGAATTAGACCTTTATTTTTCTACCTGGTTGGACAGTGGCTTCAGAGGAGCAGAGGCTGAGCCGCCATGCCACAGTCAAGAACAGCTCTGTATGTCTGTGAAATAAGCTGAGTGGCAGCACAAATCTGATTTAATCTAGGGACTTTATTTATTCATACAGCTTCTGTTACTGTTTGGGTTCTGTCTGGATTTACTCTGCTTGGTTTATCTGCATTTTGCCATTAGTGTTTGTGTCTCTCTTGTTCCAGCTCACTTAAATATAGGAAACAATCTGGGATTAATTTCCTTGATTTCATTTTTTTCTGTTTTTTTTTTTTTTTTTTTTTTTTAAGCAGTTGGCCTTTTTCAACAGTCCTCATGTGAGATTTGAGAACAAATCAGTGCTCAATGTTCTACTGCCTTGGCATTGTCCCCTTTCCCTTCCTCCATTAAGTGTTGTAACCTTTATATGCTTCCTTTTTGCGTATTGCTGAAAGTGAAGACTGTGAAGTCACAGCTTAAGTAATAAAGCTCCAATTAAGCTCAAGGAAATTGAACTTTTTGTATTTTTTATTGGCATTTGCTAAGAATTATGAGTCTGTCTTCTTGTCATTCAGTGTTTTCTTATCCACATAGTGTTACTGTAACCACAATATCTACGTTTTTTTCTGGTAATGTTGATTCATTGCCATTTAAAAAAGTGTACGCAATTGATCGATCTATTTGCAAATGAAGAAAATGTTGCTTAAAATTGTACACAAGTCTGTAACCTGTATATTATTATCTGTTAGTATTTCTCTTTCCCCTTCGTGTTGTGAAACTGGACCAGAAGAGTACTGATTGATACCTGAAAGTGACTGGCTTTGAAGATAAAATAAGTGCTAATAGTAAAATATCTTGAAAGTGCTTATAATTCCTAATGACATGCAAATGTCTGAATGATTTCAGTCTTTATTATCCTTACCTCACAAGAAAACTACTTAATATTCTCCTACTTCTTTTCTGTGGTGTTTCTTGTGTTGGCTTGGAGAATGCTGTGTGTAGAGGGGAAGTGTTGTGCTTGTATTTCTCTCTATAGGTATGAGGTAGAATATTCAGACTTATCCATGCTCTTCATGCTGTTCTGTGGTGTTAAACTCAGCATCTCAACTGTCCTTTCCTGAAACTTTCTAGCAGCAGGAACAAATTTATTGCTTTTCAAAAGGAACATAGTTTTATCTGTTTCAGAGGAGAGAGAGGTTGGGCCAGGGAGCTGTATGTCTAAACTGTCACCAAAGTGGTAAGTCCTGCATGACATGCTTTCCTTACCCCAGGCCCAAGATGGTTAAGTCCAGCCAATTGCTGGGTTGGAGGTAGCTTATGGATCTGTGAACTGCGCTGCTTTCTGCGAGATTAGCAGTACCCTAAGGGCCTTCAGGTTGGGAAGGGGTAGAGGAAAAGGCAATATAGTCTCTGTTAGGTTATTACAGGAAAGAAAATGCTGTAACTTTGAAGGACCAGTTTCATTTGCTTAAACATCAACAGTTAGTGCAGGTGCTTTTCATAAGTTTTGGTTAAGTATTATCAGCCCTATATGTTTGAAAGCTGTTTTACATTGTACTTGAGCACAAATAACTCTAAATGGAACATTTAATATGGCTCAAGTGAGGAAAATCCTACTGGTGGAACACTAATAGTTGTCCATTTAGCTTGGTCTGGGCTGCATTGAGCAAACAGGAATTGCCATGGGTTGCATACTAATTATATGAATTCAGTGTATTTAACAACTATTTTTGAATGCATTTTTATTAAAACATAAAAAAAGACGACAAAAGCATAAGGCTACTGGGATATTCGACCTTGTTTTTGTGAAACTAATGCACTAATCAGGCTGGTTCATTGGGCCTAGTGAGTTTTCCAAGTGTTCATCAGAGATTTTTGATGAAATACTACTCTTCCTGTATTTCATCCTTGACAATAAATGTATGTACTGCCACAAATGATGAATAAGGTATAATTGTGAAGCAAAGGATTTCTTTGGTAAGTGAGGGCTTACGACAGTTTAGTAAAGAGACTAAATTTTTTTTTTTTAGTTGAATGCCTGATTACAACTATACATTCCTTGTGAAAATTTACAAGTACTGTGTTTGTCAGCTGAAAATGGAGTTGCAAATGTACGAAAAAGTGATTTTTTTTTTTTCTTTTTTCAAGTCATGAAACCTATTCTCAGATTCCTTTATTAAAACAACACTTTTGCTGTTCACAGGACTGTGCTTAGCGTATAAAAATGCATGAGATTATTTGCCATAATTTGAGTGTGCCATAATTTGATTTCCATCACTGTCATTGTCTGAAATACAGCACGGGTACGGTGATTTTCACCTTGAAGATGCATGATTTAATGGATCAGATAGAAAATTACGTACTGTATATTTGCTTTGATTGGAAGCAGAGGTGTGCATTCCCTTTTAATTCATTTGAATATGAAATAAAGCTATCAGTTAATACACATAGACCTGATCATTTCCCAAGTGAATGGAGGGATTGGGAGAATACATAAATGGTGGACTGAGAATTAAGATCGACCTAGTGAGGGATGTGGAACACAAGTCTTAGGAGGAGCACCTGAGGGAACTGAGATTGCTTAGTCTGGAGAAGAGTTTCTGGGGAGACCTGTACAACAGCCTGAAAAAAAGGAGGTTGTGATGAGGTGGAGATTGGCCTCTTCTCCCACATAGCTAGTGATAGGACTAAAGGGAACAGCTTGAAAATGCGCTGGGGAAGGTTCAGGTTGGGTATTAGGAAAAATTTATTCTCTAGAAGATCGGTCAGGAACTAGATTGGGCTGTTTTGGGAGGTTGTGGAGTCACCACCTCTGGAGATGTTCAAGTATTTAGAGAGATGCTTCAGTGCAGTAATATTGGTAGGTGGACGGTTGGACTAGGTGATCTTGAAGTTCTTTTCCAACCTCGGTTATTGTATGATTCGATATTTAGCTCATTTAAATGAACTGTCAAATCCACCAAAATACTAAATATATGGAGATTAAAAATGGCTCACAATCCAGAACAAATTCTCCTTTTGATTCCAGGAAGTGTTTTTTAGCATTTTACCTTGAATCACCTTAAATGATGACCCCATAATCAGTATCCATACTTTTGAGGAACTGCTAGAACTGGTGATGATTCAGTCTCTTGAGCTTTACAATATTGACAGCTTTGATGATTTGCATGACAACCATTTTTAAAGCTTTTACACACACATTTTCTTGATGCCTGATGCAGTGACATGTTATCAAAGGTGAGTTAGAGGTAATTGCATCATTATCTATGAATCTTGCAAGTCCCTCCTTTTTACCAACAGCTGGGGCACCATCAGTAGCTGTATCAGGTATGTTGACAAAGGTTAAAGAAAACTTCTTTTTTTCTACTGCTTCATAAAAGATTGTATTGACTGGTAAATTACACTTATCTGTCTCTCTGAATGTATAAGTCTTTCATCCCACGCTGTTTTCTTACAGTATCTTTAAGGTATGGTTTACTATCGTAAGTAAAAATGTAAATGAGTGATGTAATTCAGCCTACAACGTAAGGGAGCGAAAACCACTCCAGGCAGTCAATGGCATACTTTCCCACTGAGCTGGGGCAAGAATCTCACACCTGGTCTGCATAACAGTAGGGCTTTTCTCACGTTTTCACGTTTTCTCACTGCGAAAGAGAGCTCGGTCGCGGAGCACGGAACGCCGCCTCGCGAGGTCGCGGCGTTTCGAGAAGAGCGCAGCCCCGCTCCGCCCCTTCTCAATGCTGACGTCATCACCCCTCGCTCGAACCCGCGGAGCCGCCATCGCCTTCCCGTCGTCCCAGGCTGGAGGCCGGCGGCGGAGCGAGCTGCGGTATGCGGTCTGTCAGCTACGTGCAGCGCGTGGCACTCGAGTTCTGTGGCAGCCTCTTTCCGCACGCCATCTGCCTGGGGGACGCCGACAACGACACGGTGCGACCGTGACGCGGTAGCGGCGGGATCTGTTCCAGGCTTTGAGCCGGCGGGTGGCGCAGGGCTGCGTGGCGGGCACACTTGCGAGCCTAGCGTGACTACGCGGGGGGCTGCAGTGCGGGGCGAGCAGAGAAGGTCGCTCATAAACGGGATGTTAGCGTCACTGGATTACAGCCAATCAATGTTTGCGTTACCATTGGACGTCGTAGGCACTACTTGTTGTGAAGCTCTTAGGGAAATAAACTTTTGGTCCCAGGGAGAGACGTTGCCACCGTTGCACGACTGGAAGTGCAAAGCTGTGGAGAAGCGGTTTGTTGCCGTGCATTGGAGTACTAATGGAATAAAGTCGAGAATAACTGTCTCTTGATCTATGTGTTGGATGGATGTGCATCAGCGCTATTAGTGTCAGCTCCACAAATGGTTGTTCTTGGAATGTCTGATTTTGCTGTAATTAGGAAGAGATTAGCTTGAACACGTATACGAAGACTGTCTCAATAGACAAATCTTCTTAAGCTATCCTGGAAAGCGTCATAGCTAGCCATGTGAACTAATGTTACACAGGGTAATGTGCTAGGGGAGTTATGCAAAAAATTGAAGTAGAGACGTAATGCAGAGGATGGTATATGTGGGCTCATTAGCAGGAGATGGTGACTATTCAGCAGTCATCTTACAAGAAAGCCAGTTTGTTTAGCCAGTTTGTTAGTGAGGCTGAAGATCCAGTGTAAATGTGTTGTGTTCTTGCAGATTTTTTCTAGACAATTACTTTCTCCACATCTTCCTCAGATGAATGATGAAAGCCCAAGTCAGCTGTTTAGTCTGATTGTGTAAAATGAGGACTCTTTTTTTTTTCTTAGACCTTTTCTACTGTTTCAAGCTTTTAACTCTTGATTTGCTGATTCTTACCTATTTCAGATATGAGATCTGTAATTCACACTGTGCTGGGAGTACTATGTTACTGCGATTGTGAGCTTCTTACTAACCTAATTCTCCTCTACAGCTGAACGAGCTAGTGGTAGGAGACACCAATGGGAAACTCTATGTGTACAAATATGATGACAGCAAACCCTGGACAGTACGATCCTGCCAAGGAATGGTCAGTTCTTTACAAAGCTTTTAACTGATTGGGCCTTTTAATGTATGTACATATTATTGTCCTTGATCACTGCTTAGGAACATGAAAGCTAGAGAGGAGTGGCAGCCAGAACGGCTTCTGATGCTTTTCATCTAGTGATGTAAGACCCTCTTGCTTACAGCAAGCCCTTTGGACTAGAAATTATGAGTGAACAACTGAACAAACACAGTAATTCTGCTGGGGCTTCTCCCACCTTGAACCTATTCCTGTGCACTTTGAATTTTGCTCCAGAGCTCTGGACAGTTGTGTGGCTTATGTGTTTCTGTCCTGGGCAGTTCTTTTTGTCGTTAAAAAGGCTGTTCGAGTTCAAGAGACTACAGTCTCTTGAGGAGGAGAGGAGAGGGCATGGCAGGGGTTTATCTAAAAGTGCTTCTTTGGGTTGCCTTCTCTCATAGATGGACTCTTAAGGTCTTCTTTTCTCTTGCAGCTTACATGTGTTGGTGTGGGAGATGTATGCAATAAAGGAAAGGTGAGAGCAGTCAAACTCCCCCCATCTTTGTCTGTAGGGCAAATGGGAAGTGCTTAGGAGATTTAGCTCATGTCTATCAAAGAGTGTGGACGAGAACAGATGGTAAGTGTTTTCTCTCCAGGATCTGACCTCATGCACAGAATTTTAATGCTTCTATTTTAAAATTGTTTTTGGGTTTATATGTAACCTGAATCTCATCTGTCTGTGAACACCATACAAGTCTTAGTGAGCAAAGTGATCTTATCTTTAGGAAGCTTTACTGATAAGCACATCCTTCTGTGTGAATGCCATGAGGCTCCAGGGGTTTAAGGATTATTCCCTTTCCTTGTTGGCTGTTATCCAGCTGTCCTGAGCCCTATTGCAGGTCATGGCTCTTCTGCTGCTTGACTGTATGTGTTTTGGGTCACATAAACAAGACAGACACAGAATAGTTTCGAATTCCAAGCAAATTCTAGTGGGTGTAGTGTGACTTTTTCTGGGGACTTGCTATTTTTAAGAATTAAACAAATGACTAAGAGGTCAAAAATTTCACTTTAGGCACCCTGCCTAAAATATTGTGCTCCATAGGAGAGCAGAGCTGAAGTGAGGTTAGAGTAAGCCATGTATTGGAAATTGCATGCAGACATCAGCTTGATATCCTGTTCTGAAAATGATGAGCCATTTGGACCCTTCAGGACCTGAGTGGTTTGTGAGTTTGTGATTTTTGTTATTGGTATTCCACATCATAATGTCATGTAAAGCAGTAGCAGTTAAAGAATTACTGTCCTGGTTCTGGGGACTGCCTTTTTTGGGCATTTTGGTTCTTGGAGAGGAGCAGCATTCCCCAGAGGAGTTCAGGCCCAGAGGAAGAAAGGAGGAGCTCGTGGCTCACTTTCCTGGTCCAGGTGGCTGACAAGCATGTGGTCCCCAGCTGCTTTTGCCTGCCGTGATATAACAGAATCGCAGAGTGGCCTGGGTTGGAAAGGACTTCAAGGGTCATGAATCTCCAATGGCCCCTGCCACAGGTACAGCCAGCAATCTCCCCATTTAACACTAGACCAGGCTGCCCAGGGCCCCATCCAACCTGGCTTTGAACATCTCCAGGGACAGGGTATCCAGAACTTTTCTGGGCAGCCTGTTCCAGCACCTCACCACTCTCATAATAAAGAACTTCCCCCTGACATCCAACCTAAATTTTCCCTCTTTCAACTTAAAAACCATTTCCCCTTGTCCTGTTATTATCTACCATTTCAAAGAGTTGACTCCCCTCCTGTTTAGGCTCCCTTTAGGTACTGGAATTCTGCAATGAGATCACCTCCCAGCCTTCTTTTCTCCATACTGAACAAGCCCAGCTCCCTCAGCCTTTGTAGGGGAGGTGCTCCAGCCCTCTGATCATCTTTGTGGCCCTCCTCTGGACCCTCTCCAACAGTTCTGTCTTTCTTGTACTGGGAGCTCCAGACCTGGACACAGTACTCCAGATGAGGCCTCACAAAGGCAGAGTAGAGAGGGACAATCACCTCTCTATCCCTGCTGGCCACCCCTCTTCTGATGGAGCCCAGGATGCCATTTGCTTTCTGAGCTGCAAGAGCACACTGCTGGCTCATGTTCAGTTTTTCATCCACCAGGACCCCCCAGGTCCTTCTCTACAGGGCTACTCTCAAGGATTGCTCCTTCTGGTCTGTATAAATGCCTGGGATTCCTCCGGCCCGAGTGCAGAACTTTGCAGTTTGTTGTGTTGAACCTCATTAGATTCACCCAGGCCCACCTTCTGAGTTTGTTGAGGTCCCTCTGAATGGCATCCCTTCCTTCCACCATGTGAACTGCACCACTCAGCTTGGTGTCATCAGAAAGCTTGCTGCACTCAATTCCACCATCTATGTCACTGATAATGATGTTAAAGAGCACTGGTCCCAAGACAGACCCCTGAGGGACACCACTCATTACTGGCTTCTAGTTTTGGACACTTTCTCTCATTTTCTCTCATTTTGTTTGATTTTGTTGGATGTAGTAAATTAATATTCCTCCTCAGATTGTTGCTGTTGCTCTGTTTTGGTTTTTTTTTTTAGACCCATCTACTATTTCCCTCCCCCCACTTTTCTCTCTCTCCCGAGGCACTGGCCCGCATGTGCCATGCCTCATTAGTCACAGGGCTGGGCCAGACTAGCTGTAAACAGTTAATACTTTTTTTTCCTACCTCTCTCTTTTTGTTTTGTTTTGTTTTTGGGACTGTGACCTCTGTCACAGACACGGATCTGGAGATACCTCTGTGACAACTGGCCAGAAATAGTCTCTTGTTCCCTTGTAGCAGTCACAGAATCACAGAATCACAGAATTGTAGGGGTTGGAAGGGACCTCCAGAGATCATCGAGTCCAACCCCCCTGCCAAAGCAGGTTCCCTACAGCAGGTCGCACAGGTAGGCATCCAGGCAGGTCTTGAACATCTCCAGAGAAGGAGACTCCACCACCTCCCTGGGCAGCCTGTTCCAGTGCTCCGTCACCCTCACTGTAAAGAAGTTCTTGCGCATGTTTGTGCAGAACTTCCTATGCTGCAGTTTCCAGCCGTTTCCCCTTGTCCTGTCTCCACTCACCACTGAAAAGAGTCCGGCCTCCCCATTCTGCCCCCCACACCTTAGATATTTATAGACCTGGATCAGGTTCCCTCTCAGTCTCCTTTTCTCAAGGCTGAACAGACCCAGCTCACTCAGCCTTTCTTCATAGGGGAGATGCTCCAGGCCCTTCACCATCTTCGTGGCCCTCCGCTGGACTCTTTCCAAGAGATCCCTGTCTTTTTTGTACTGGGGAGCCCAGAACTGGACACAGTACTCCAGATGAGGTCTTACCAGGGCAGAGTAGAGGGGGAGGATCACCTCCTTTGACCTGCTGGCCACGCTCTTTTTAATGCACCCCAGTAAGCCATTGGCCTTTTTGGCCACAAGGGCACACTGCTGGCTCATGGCCAACCTGTCGTCCACCAGGACACCCAGGTCCCTTTCCGCAGAGCTCCCCTCCAGCAGGGCATCCCCCAACCTGTACTGGTGCATGGAATTATTCCTCCCCAGATGCAAGACTCTACACTTGCTTTTGTTAAACCTCATCCGGTTTTTTTCTGCCCAGCTCTCCAGCCTCTCCAGGTCTTGCTGAATGGCAACACAGCCTTCAGGCGTGTCAGCCAATCCTCCCAACTTCGTATCATCGGCAAACTTGCTGAGGGTGGCCATTATCCCCTCATCAAGGTCGTTGATGAAGATGTTGAACAAGACCGGACCCAGCACAGACCCCTGAGGAACACCGCTAGTTACAGGCCTCCAACCGGACTCTGCACCACCAACAACGACCCTCTGTGCTCTGCCAGTCAGCCAGTTCTCAACCCACCTCACTGTCCACTCATCTATCCCACACTTCCTCAGCTTTGTTATAAGTCATTGATCTTCCCTTGCCCTGCTACAATTTCTAAAAGAAAAAAGTAATACGAAGACTGTTCTCTTTTTCTCTTAGAATCTTGCAGTGGCAGTGAGTGCAGAAGGTTGGTTTCATCTTTTTGATCTGACTTCCCCTTCAAAGCACCCAGATGCTTCAGGCCACCATGAGCTAGCAGAAGAACAGAAGCTAGTGTTCAAGCAACATATTCCTGCCAACACCAAAGTCATGCTAATCAGTGACATAGGTGAGTGGGACAACAAGGATGGGAGTTCAGGGTGAGGGGATTTGGGGGCAAGAAGTGGTGATGGGGAGACAGAAAGTGTATGAGCATGTAGAAGAAAATGACTACCAAGCAAACAGTTGCTTTAACAAGACTGTCCGGTCCTTGAGGAGAAGAGCAAGAATTTACAAAAAAATTCCAAAGTGTGAGTTCTTGTAATAGGGTTGGGATCCTCAAGGATGGTGCTTAATGGATGTTGGGGTTTTTGCAGTTGTGAAGGCCTAAGAGAGCCCTTCTGTCTCCTGGTTTCCCTGCAGATGGAGATGGGAAGTGTGAGCTTGTGGTAGGTTACACTGATAGAGTGGTGCGTGCCTTCCGCTGGGAGGACTTGTCGGAGAATTCAGACCATCTCTGTGGGCAGCTGATCCTGCTGAAGAAATGGTTGCTGGAAGGTCAGGTAAGGATATGGGAAGAGGCATGAGTTCTCAGTCCTATCAACAAAGTAATTGTCATCTTGATGGCTTGAAAGGAGATTTGCCTAGCAGTTGCCCTGTGCACGCAGGGACGCTGGTGTGATGTTCATTAGCTTCTCTCACTTGACTAGAGAATGTTTTCCACTAAGGGCGTTCCTAAGTGGTTTTTGCTAGGTGAAGATCCGTTTTACTTGGATATTTTGCCTGTAGCTGGCTTTGTTCAGCTTATGCTCAGCTTCTATGAAAAAATCTGCTGTAGTCAGATTTAGGTACAAGTTGCACAGTGGAAACTTGTAGGTTATGTAAGGTTTTCAGTTCAACTCTATCTTTGTTTATCCTGTGTCAGTACAGGTGGATAGCCTTTCTGTGAACCCAGGCCCTGATGGCTTACCAGAGATGATGGTGTCCCAGCCAGGCTGCGGTTATGCCATTCTGCTGTGCACCTGGGACTCCGAGCAGCAACCCATGATAGAGGGAAGAGACAGCTCTTCCCCTAGCAGGTGAACAGTGATTGCATGGAGTAGATGAGGAGATTCTACTGTAGATGCCTGTCACAAGAGGGCACCACGACCACTGCCTTTCTGAGGGATAATGCTGTCATCCTAGTGAAGCCAGTATCTGCAATGAACTACCTGCTGGGAGTTCATGACTTAAGCTTGTTGACACCCAAGTGCCCATGAATTCAGGTCTCTATGCTAGAGAAGAATATTGTTTTTGTTGTGTCCTGCTCTTCTTCTCGAGTTGGCCAAGGAGTGAGTGACCTAGATCTCTATAAGGAGAAGGAGTCAGGGGAGCTGTCTGATGGTGGGAAGGGTGGCATCTGTAAGGCTGAGCCAAGGCCAATTAATCTGAAGCCCAGGAAAGACACTACTGGTTTCTTCCAGGTAGGGCAGGATTTCCTAATAAGAACCTGGCAGCCAGTGCTGTAAATTACAAGCAGAGAAATCAAGATGGGCAGTGAGGTTATTTTCCCTGTCCCTAGAGGCACCACTGTGAGAAAATCAGGCATTCCTATGCTGTTCTTTGGGACAGTAAGGCAGACCCAGAAAATGTGCAGGATGGAAGCTGGGCAAGTCTTGATGTCTTAGAGACATTAATGAAATGTAAGTATCTTCCTGGCCAGAACTCAGGCCCAGACATGATCTCTGACTCACTTGGACAACCATAGACAGAAAGTTTTCCTGAATGAATAGCATTCAGGCACATGTGACAGAAAATAACTTTAAAAAAAAAATAAACAAACACCAATCTCCTTGTTTAGAATAGATGTTTTATTGACCTACTTGAGTTCTTTCCACTTTTCTGATGCTACAAATCACTAGGTCTTGTTTTTTAATCATTAGCAAATTTCTGTCATTCCTGAGATGGTGTGCTTTCTTTTCATTGCTTTTTGTCAGCAAATAATCCTTTTACTGATGATTGAAATGTCCCCTGCTTAGAGCAATCTGTCATTTTTTGCTTTGGGAATAGCATATTGTTCTTGAGTATTTCATTAAGGGGTTAGCCTGCGCACAGACTCTATCCATCTGTAGACTTGGAGAGTTCTGGAGTACTCTGCTCTTCAGATTGTCCTGACACAGGACCAGGCATGATCTCATAACCTTTCCTGATGCCTGCCTCTTTTCTCTCTAGAGAGGCCCCTGTTCGAGATGTTATTCTCCACCAAACATCTGGTCGGATTCACAACAAGAATGTTTCCACTCATCTGATTGGTAGTATTGGCCAAGGTGAGAAATTAAGAGCTTGTGGCCTCTGCCTCAACAGTTGCCTGTGATATTTTTTCAATACGTCAGTCCAGTGTGAAATTAGATTTCCAGAGGCTGAAAATTAAAAACTTCAGGAGTTAGATGCTAGAACAGAAGGATTTCATCTCCTGTTGGTCTGCCTCCAAAGAACAGCTAAACGTTTGTTTTTGAACTTTTTACAGACTTTAGACCTTCCCTTGTTATTCATCACCCAGCACAAGTTTCCCTGCATCCTCTACTTGCTTACATTTACTCATCTTGAACGTCTATGAAGCCCTTCTTCTGCAGATATACTAGATCCTTGCTTTTGCATGACTGCAGCATCATTTTTAATTTCTTGCATTTGAGCACTTGATTCCTCTAACAGCTATATCCTGCCTTCTTTTGCCTGTGGATCCCAACCCCTCCAGAGCTGCTTCCACATTTCATTTTTATTGCTGTCCTTTGTCTCCTTTCAGTTTATACTGTTCAACTGTTATCTATAGCTGCTGGCTTCTCTCAGCCCTAACCTACTGCTTTTGTATCCAAGCATTTCTTACGTGCTGCCAGTGCTTCCCCCATGAAACTGGCTGTATATGCTGAACGCTGTACATACAGAGCATGCAAGTTTCACAGTCCCTTGTTTATATGCTCCATAGTGCAAGGAAGAAGAAGATTCAAAGCAACCCATGCTTTTTCCCTCCATGTCTGCAACTGGCTGGAATTGATGTGCATTTGAATTATCATCTGCAGTGCTGTCTGCGGAGGAATTAGGCTGTGTAGTGTGATTAGAGTTGAGGGAGAAGGACAACGGACCAAACACTCCCCCCATCCCTTTCCCTGCTCCGCAAAGTACAGCTCCTACCCAGTTGCTAAGCTTGTCATATTTTCAGCATTTCAGCTGCTGTGAGTACCATGATCACTGGAGCATGAAATCAGTTATTTCACTGCATACAAAACCTGCAGAATAAAGGATGAGAAGTTTGTAAAAAGCCCCTTGGTGCTGGAACAGCAGTAGTGAAACAGCTAAAGTATGTCATGCTGACCAGTTTGTAGAGGACACAGCAGATCATTTAGAACAGAGTGCATCTAGATGAATGTCAGCTACAGGCAGTATAGCACCCAACCAGCTAACTGTTTGCTATAAATGATCCTGTAGAAATAGGGTACTCTGTGTTCTGGAGTGTTGTAGCCTGGAGCTGTGCATGGTGGCAAAAGTAGGCTTGCAGTATAGTGTCATTTTGGGAAAGCTGTCTGGGAAGACCATGAAACTCCTTTCAGCTCTGCTGTCTTGCCACTGACTGCCACGTTTCCTGGGTTGCTGCAGACCTCAAGGAGACTGTGCCTCCTTCAACATTGTCAGTGCAGACATAAAATGCAGCTGTAGTTGAAAACAGCTCTAGCCTTCTGCCACCAAGTGTGATATCACTTCCAAAACTTTTATCTTGCATGTCTCTTCTGACTAGTGGACAGGTTTACTGAATTTACTGAAGTGGTGGTCAGGAAAGTCATGTCTTTGGGTTTAGCTAGTCCTGTGCACAATTGTGTGATACACAGGCTTTGGAGAGGAACTGTTTGCAGGAAGTTCACAGCTGTGGGAACTAATAAAGCCAGGGCTGGGTGCACGAGCATTGACACAGATGTCTAATCTACCCTCAAAGCAAGAGCTCTGTAGCATCTGAGCAGCTTTTGCTGAGTGGGAACCACAGTTTCTGTTCAGTTTTCATCTAGTGGAAATAATAATATTGGTAGCATGATCTAGGCAGACTCATTCAGGAGCTGACATGAAGGTGCTTTTGTGCCGCTTTGACTGAAATGTAGTCCTTCTAGTGGGATCTGCTTTTTCTTCTTGTTTCTGGAACAACTGAAGGCAACATTGCTATCCCTGAGGGAAGCAGTGAGGGTATAGTTGTGATATTCATTTAGCTTAGGCTATTATCCACATTGTCCCTTTGTGATTATTGTGCCTGTGTTTGTGCATTTTTGGAGCGTAAAGAGGGTTTGATGATGTTAACTGTAACCAGAACTGCTGAAGGTCTGCATACATTTGGCATAAACAAATTCCTGGAAGCAGTCAGCAGAGCCAGACATGCCCATATCAATGCAAACTAAAGATGCTGGATTCTTGGGTTTATACTGACAGTTGTGCTCTACTAATAAAAGCTGGCATGAGGTAGGGTTGGTTGCAAGACTGCAGATACTTGTTACGCAAAGTTGTAAGACTGGATGAAAAAGGAGGCAATATGGGTCAGCTTGTTGTTTTGCATCTTTTTTTTTTCAGGAGAGGGAAGAAACAATGCTCATAAATAGGTTTCAACTGTAATTCTCTTCTGCATTTACAGGGTACTCCAGTGTGGGTAATGGCTCGGGTCTCTTTGCCCTTTGTACGCTTGATGGTAAGTTCTGCCACTGTCCCGGAAGAAGGGCCTGTGAGAAAGCCCAAGGCTTGTCCTTAATTAAAAGTAGGGAACAAGTGTGCAGTGCTTTTGATTTTGAAACAAGAGGGAACTGGGCTTCAGAAATGTTTCCTGATGCACACAAAAGAATTTGACTAGCTCCTTCTTCTGACGTTTGTTTTCTTCTTTTTTCAGTGTCTTATTAGTATCTCCCTTTTTTGCTATTACAATCTCTTCATCTGTGGATTTCAAAGCATTTTACAAACATTTATTACTCATATGGCACCGTGGCCTATGGGGATAGAACTGTTAAAGCTTGGCCCAAAACGGAAAGCTTGAAACTAGAATTACCATCTGCTTACTCCTAAGCTGCATGCTTACCCAATACTTAAACTACTGTTTGAGATGCCAATTTGGCAGTGCAGTGCATGTAAACAAGAGCCTGTAAACCATAGCAGAGATATGCCTTTGTACTTGAAGGGATTTGTGTTGTTTCTAAAAGTATTAAAGGAAACGGATGCTGAAACTCAAGTATTGTTAGTGAAAAACTTGCCTCACACTGGCCTGGAGCCATGTTTTTCTGCTCCATTGCAGACTGAGAAGTGATAGGACAGACTAATTAACTGAATGGAGGGATTCTGTTCAAAAAGCAGCTGTGTGGAGACAAGGTGCTGTGTGTCCCTGTTTCCAGGTAGGCAACTTGGCCTATATGGGCTAGATGTCCATCTGCTCTATGATGTTCTGCTAGGGAGTTTCTGATTCTTGTTTGGGCCTTAACTGTGAAGCTGCCTCAATGGGCAAGGCTTCCAGTCACACACTGATTCCTTCATGAGCCGTACTGAGATTGGAGGGCATAGTGAGGATAGGTTCATGTTTATGTTATATGACCTTCTGTCTCAGGTCTGCATCTCCCACTAGCCTCCATGGTATTTTCACAGTACCTCTGGAAAATAGGAAAATGGTATGAGGTCAGTGTTTAGAATGATTTTAGCATCCAGGAGGCCACTTCTATGCTACTAGCCAGTAACTTTTCAGCTGATACCAGTTCTCTTGAGATTGTGTGATCCATGGGACATGATGAGAGGATTCTAGTTTACGTGGTCTCATGCGAGACCTGTTGATGTATTGTATCCAGGGATCGTGTTTTGAACACTTTCTTCTTAGGGTGCAAGCCAATTAGCAGAGCTGCTGCCATTTCTTCCTGTTTCCTTTTACTGCTGAAAATGCAATCAACTACTATCCCTCCCAGAAATGAGATTCCTGTCAGCTACAGTCTGTACTATGCTCTCCCCTCCATTAGCAGACCATGAGGGCTGAAGAAGTACACAGGGCCCAATGTTAGCAGACATTTAATATTTAAGCCTTTTAATATTTTCAGGACAATCTTTTTTTTTCCTCTTCAGGGACACTGAAGCTCATGGAAGGGGCAGACAAGCTGCTCTGGTCTGTGCAGGTTGATCACCAGCTATTTGCGCTGGAAAAGCTGGATGTTACTGTGAGTACTATGTGAATAGGTCTGAGAGTGAAGGAGTGAAGACAAAAGTTCAACATAACTTTTCTGTGTTTAAATTTTGGAAGGGCAGAGATAGTACTGCAGCAGCTGAGGCACGAACTTGGAATGATGCGAATTGTTTATTGCAGGTTCTAATATCCCTTGTATACATTCACAAGTTTTCTCTTTTAACTTTCCCACCACCTTTACATGTCAACAAAACATTCCACAAACACTCCTTAACTGCACACAGGCAGTTATCCAGTCAGAGCCATGAATTGTCTCTGGTAACACGCTCTTCCTCCAATCAAGGCCATCATCACGAGGCCATCACACAGCTTACTTGACTTTGCTTTTTTCTTCTTCTGGAGATGTCCTTGGTTCTCAGTGTTGCTTTCTCTTGATGTTTATTTTGTACCACAGCTGCTGCTCTGAATAGTCTTTCTTGTATTCCCACAGAGTATGACTCAGCTGAAAAAATACTGGGATTATTGCAGGATGATACACTGAAAGCTCTGACTGTGCTAGCACATTCTACACTGGTGTCAGTCTGCCTTCCTCCAAGAGTTTGAGTTGTGTCTGCCTATTTGGCCTAGTGAGCGCAGTGCCTTGCTATGAATTTTTCCATCCCTGAACTGCTCTTTTATCTCATTGCAAAATTGAAAAGTTTTGCAAATTGTCAATACTCCAATTGACAGCCTATGGGCTCATAGGATACATAAGGATTGTAATAGAGAAGGAAGAGTTGATTTCCAAGTTAATGAGTGTTATCTTGTTCATTTAATAGTGCTCTACCTCTTGAATAAGCAGAAAGATTATTGACTGCCTCTGGGAGTAGCTGATGTCTGTGCTAATCCTATGGTTCCTGCAGGGCAATGGACATGAGGAGGTAATTGCCTGTGCATGGGATGGCCAGACATATATCATCGACCACAATCGCACAGTTGCCAGATTTCAAGCAGATGAGAATGTCAGTGCATTCTGTGCAGGTGAGGATTTTGACTGCAAAGCCAGCCCTCACAACATTTCTCCATAAAAGTTACTGCTCTCCTCTGGGGAACCTGTGATCTTTTGTCTGTCTGCGGTGGGGAATAATTTTCCTGGGGTGTATATTCTGCAGGAAGAGGCACAGTTAGTCTTCCCACTGATGGAATCTGGGAAAAGCAAAATGAGTGGGGGTGATGCTGGGGTATGGCTGTGATTGGTTTAGTTTATTTTTGTTGGGTTTTTTTTTTTTCCTTTCTTTTCTGTCCAATCTGAGAGTGTTATCAGTGTTTTCTTCTCCATTGCTTTTTAAATTTGCAGTCTTCTAAGCTGTTCTCACTTGAGATACAGACCCCCGTGGAGCCAGCCTGAGTCTTGACTTTGCTAATTCGTTTCTCTCTGACTTGTAAAAAGCAGCTTGCAAATCCACAAGCTGCATACATTAATGACAGTTTAGAGACAACTGAAATGTCTCAGAGGGGCTTAACATAGCCAAGTCCATCTCTGTTCTTTCCTTGAAGGTGCTTACTGCTCTCTGCTAACGTCTTTGTTGTCTCATCCTGAGAAGTTACCTATTTGCCTTCTCTGTATTTTGAGAAGTAGACAGATTTTCCATATTTCTGTTCTTTGTAGGCCTATATGCATGCAAACAAGGAAGCAACAGTCCCTGCCTGGTTTATGTCAGCTTCAATCAGAAGATCTACATCTACTGGGATGTGCAGCTGGAGAGAATGGAGTCCACCAACCTTTTAAAAATCCTGGAGAATGACCCAGAGTTTGACAGTCTACTGCAGGAGCTGGGTGTAGGTGAGTGCACAGAATGAGGGATGTACAAGAAAAAAGAGAGGAAGAGCTGCTGGTGCTAGAGAACTGGAGGGTACTTCTTCAGGAGAAGGGCTACTTAATCTTTTGAGAATCCCTGCCAATTGTCTTTTTCTTTTTCTATAGAAAAAAGTGATGTTTCTGCAATCCAAGATCTGATTTACAAAACACTGTATTTTCCTGAGAAACAACAGCCTAACAGCTCTTTGCAGTGTCAGAATCCTGGAACAGACTCCTCTGCCCACCACACTGTCATCCAGAATCCCTTACAAGATTCAAGGTGAACATCTGCCATCCCATTGGAAACTCTCTTCTGACTGGAACTGAGCATTCACCCTGCATGATAGTATTCTCAGCTTGTCTCTTCTCTCTCAGCTGAATTTGGATGGGAGTAATAGACTCACCTGCTGTATTACATCCGTATCTTCTCCCATTTGTATAATGTTTTATTGGGCATGCGTGGAGCAGTCCCTTCACCATTATGGCAGCCTGAGAGGATTGTGTATGAGATCAAATATTATTAATTTGGTGCTTTTGTGTTAGCAAATGATAACATTTAAAGATCTTGAAAGCTGCTTTTTGAAAGCTTTCTGTGCTATGCTCTGCAAAATATCCAAGAGCTGTTCCTAACAGGGAGGATGAATTTTGTGTGGAGGAAAAGGATATCTTGACATTGGGTCAAAAAATCTGTTGCTCTTGTGTGGGAGAACAGGACTTTTTACATAATATTGCAGCTTGTTTTTTGTTTTGCAATTTCCATTTATAAATTAATGAAATATTTATAGAGGACAGCATCAGTCCTCTGTATCTTATGGCTGTGAAAATTGAAGCACAAAGCAATAAATTGATACAACCTGCTTTGTCACAGTGAGCACTCCTGTTACTTTTCAGTATTCTTGCATCTCTGACTACTCTGTAACTACAGTGGAAGTTTTTCTCCATTTTAGTGACCTCTCAGAAGTATTTTTGCATGCTCCCATATAATACTAAGTGCTTGTGTATAACTGGACTAATGAGGCAGGAGCTCTGAAGTCGCACTAGTGCTTTGGTACCAGTGTTGCTCAAACTAGTGGAAGTTTTGAGCAGCAGCGCTTGAATTTGTTATCTGTGGAGAGTTGACTGTGTAGGAACCACATATTATGTAGAGGTGGGATGAACAGGCTGGTTTCTTTGTACTCTGAGATACGTTCCTAACCCTATTGCTACTTGATTTTAATCTTCAGGATTAGTGGACCTGACACAGGGACCACAGTGGAGCAGAGTTCTGCAACGCAGGTTGCTGAAAACATGTAATAAAACAACAGGCACGTGTGTCTTAGCATGTGCTGTTCTATCCCTAAAGCAAACTGCTGCTCTTCATCTGTGATGGGTTGTGTATTTCCTCCTCATACATCCTTAATTCTGTGGCCTCTGCCTCCTGCACTGGGGACATAAACAGGATAATTATAAATAACACCAGTGTCTGAGTTCTCACTCATGGTTTGCACAACCTGGCATGTGTACAGCTTTATAGGTAATGGACTCTTATTGTATGTGCTTGATGAAAATGGAGCACTACCACAACTTGTGCCTACCGTGGCCTCACTTAACATCTTGTTTGTCTTTAGTAAGGCATGCTGTTTCCACAGAAGTACTCTTCTTGATCCCATGTTGGGATCTCAGATGTTCCTGCAACAATTGCCTGGAACTTTTCATTTGTCACTAATTGAGCTAATATGTTAGCTGGGTCCTACAGGCTATTACTGCGCTATTGCAATAAAACTTCCCAACCCATAACAGCAAAAGAAGATTGTCTATGCTCATTAACAGAGAACAACTCAGTACTGGCAGTTTATGCCAAATAGGTATCTTAGCAGCACAAGCACAAGGAGGGTACAAATGGTTGTATGACTGAAACTGATTTATGCAAAACAAATTTTGCTATACAGGTCAAATGAACAGATAGTTCAAATTGATCTACTGTTGAGATATTGATTTTATTTTAGTCAGAACAGGAAAGCATTAATGTAGATGAATGACATTTTTCTAGGAACCATCTTAAAAAGAAAATATGACAAAACACGTAAATGTTGCAACTTGTGAAGCTTAGGGCTTTTCTCCTGTTGGATATCATTGCTTTGTGCAGTGCAAGCTCAAGAATGCTTCTTTGTGGAGAACAGAGGTCAGAAGGTATGGACTCTGTGTATCGTGGGTGTCCAACATTTTTGCTTGCCTGGGCCACACTGCGTGAATGGGAATCATCTTGTGCCACATGTAAAATATGTAATAATGTATAAAGTTTCATAATCAGACATGATAAAATTTTTGAGCCGAATATTAGATTGCAGCTGCGTACAAAATTCACAGGTAGTGTATTTAGATTGACTGAAATGGAATCCCAAATACAAAAATAAAAAAAGTTTGTTTTTCTTTAATCTCAAAGCCTATTCTCAAATTCTTTTTTCAGAAATGAAAGCAAGGCTGCATATTTCTCACTGCTCACAGGACTGTGTTTAAGCCAGCATATCAAAATGCATGAAATTATTTGATGTAGCTTGAGCTTGCCATAATTTAAATTTTATTTCAAACACAGTCATGTTGGAAACACAGCAGATGAGATCATTTTCATCTTGAAGCTGCATGTTTAACTCATTTAAGTGAGTGGCCAAATCTGTCAAAAATGCTAAATCTGTAAGCCATTTTTAATCTTCACATTCTGACACAAATTTTCTTTCTGACTCCACAAAGGACTTAATTTCATTTCTCAAATCATATAATATTTTTAGTGTTCTACCTTTACTTAGCCACCTGGCTTCAGAAAAGTTAATGGTGTCCCTATAATCAGCATTCTTACTTTTAAGGATTTCCTGGAATTGACGATGATTCAATCCCTTATTACGAAATACAGAGCTTTGATGATGTTTTTGAATTACATTATCAATTTTTAAAGCTTTCTCACATACATTTTCTTAATGTTTGATGCAACAGTATTTCATTGTGTGATTTTTCTTGTGGCAACTGCATTATTTTCTCTTAATTTTGTAAGTCCCTTTTTTTTTTTACCAGCCATTGGTAGGGTGCTATCAGTAGCTTTAACAAATATGTTGACAAAGGTTAAAGAAAATTACTTGAATGTATTTTTTACTGTTTCACACAAATGGGGAGATGTAGTTGTGTCTTTTAAAGACACCAAATTTTCTTATATTCACTTGGCTGTAGTCTGGCAAGACAAACTAATTTTAGAAAAACCTGCTTTGGACATATTATGTGTGCCGTGCTTGCCATGCATTGCTTAATAAACTCTTCAGTAAATGGTTTTAATTTTTTTGCAGTCAGGTTTGCTATCATGTAACTAGCTTTTATAATAGAGCCCATTTGAGTTTTAATTTAAAAAAAAAAAAAAGATTTTGTTGGGGTGTTTTGTTTTGGTTTTTTTTTTCAATTTCACTATTTTGTCTTTATGAAGCATTCCTTAATATTCATTAAATTTGGCAGCATGTTTCTGCATGTAATGTCTTTTCAAATAGCAATCTTCGAAAGCTGACACTTTCCTTGGAAATTAATCATAGTGCCATATTATTTATCTTGACCAAAATCTACTTGTCTATCCGTTTTTCCTTGAACACTCTTCCTTCCTCCACAATTTTTCTTTTTTGGCTCTGCTATCCTTTGAGATAGCATTAGACAGGTTTAAATATCATTAGCAATCACTTCATTTTACTCAGTAAGCACATCTATATGTAATACACATAGGGTTTGATTCAACTGGATGCGAGAGGAAGACTAAGCACTACTACTGCCGCACCCTCCCCATGTCTAGAGCGTGGGCCAGGCTGCTTGATTTCTAGCCAATGCCTAGCAACAGGGGCTGGACTACATTGAAACCTGTGCCAGGCTGTGGGTTGAATATGCCTGTTGTAACTCAATGCCTATTTGTCAACCATCACAACTCACAACATTGGAATTAAAAGTTCTTAACATTTGCTACATCCTATTCAGTGCCAGATTGCTGGTCCATAGTAACTCTTCCACAAGACATGATTTGCATGATACTGTTTTATGTCCCAGTGACAGTGCATGGCAAATGAGGAGTTCAGCAGACTCAGACAGTAGATATTTGTATAAGAATGATTTGTTGCTTTGGGTATGAAGCTCAATTTATTATCAAGAAAATAAGGGGTTTGTTCGATTTTCCTGGGAGGAGATAATTCTGCTGGCCATGTCTGATCTTGTTTTTGTGATTTATTCTATGAATGTAGTTATTTCGATTACTCTTCAGGTATAATCTGGCATTTGTCAGAGGATTATCTTACAAGGAGAGCTAAAACGGAATATATGTAGGGAGCTCAATGCTCTTCAGTTCCATGTCCAACAGACATAGCCTTATTTGGAGACCTTCAGTATATTCTAGTTCCTTCTAGCATGGTGATGGTCCATTGTCAGTCTATTGTTAGCCCTTAAAAGGGGGTCCTTTACTTTTTCCCAACACTCCTTTTGTCCCAAAGGTTGCTGTGGAGTGCAATGACAATTTTAGAAGTCTCTGTACACATAGATAAGGAAGACAAAGGGGAACGTCTTGATGTCTGTCACATTTTAGGCTAATTCTGCCTGGTATATGTGGATCCTGGCTTTAATTACTTCTTCAAATTAACACCCCCTCTTCCCCTTTTCAGTGAGCTTGGAAATTTTTCGCAAAAGCTCATATTGCTCATACTTAATCACAGCAGGCAATGCCCAAACCTTTTGGGTTAATTTCTTAAGTTTATACCAAAATGAACTTTACAATTAGCTATATCAGAATTGTCACTAATGACACTAATAATGGATGAATTAACACTTAACAACATTTGCCCTGAGGTCTGTTTATGGGAACTGCTGAGTCACAGCCTGAACCTCTGATTGATCACCTGAGGCGAGCAATGAGTCAGCCAGAGGAGCACAGGTGAAGGCAATTCACCTGAGCTACTGGAAGGGGTGGAGCCTGGCTGCACCTCTCCTAGATCCCATTTAAGTGCTGACTGCCACTCAGGATGGATCTTCTTCTGGAGATAGCTCCTTGTGGTGTTTACTGCGAGCCTATGATACTGATGAGTATTTCCATTGATTTTTATTATTTTTCCACTGTGATAATCTTAGTAAGTGTAACCTCTGTATACCTATTGATTGTACACCTATTGATTGTACAATTGTACACCCATTGATTGTACACCTACATTACACAATCTGTGCACAAGAGCAATAATGTGCACAGGTCATCAGGAGAGCAGAAAATTTCTGTATTTGGTAGATATAATTTAAATGATGGCTGAACTGTCAAGAGAGATGTAATAAAAATGTTTAAACCATGCTTCTGTAAACTTGACCAGAGATCAGTTTTATATTGTTCATGAAAGTGTTAGAATGGTTAAGTTATGATGGCTGTGGGAATGAAGGCAGATTCAAGATGTTGCTGAGGACACCTTCTATTGCTGCAGTTCTGTTTTATGGCTTGTTCTACACCTAGGTCCAGCCCCTGAACTGCACCCCTGACATGCCTCTTTCAGACACCAGCATCCCTTGCCCAGTGGAAATCACCACAGGCAGCCAACCCAAGAGTCACCATGTTCTCAATAACAGATACCAGCCACGATTTCCTTGCAGAGAGCACTTCTTCAGTGCTAGCCAGATCTTAGCTACCTGCCAACATTCCACCCATCCCAACTGCCTGGATTCCAGCTTGTCCCTGGAGAAGATGGACAAGACCAAGGACTACCAGAAGCCCTGCAGTGAAGGGGTTCAGCAGCAGGTGGTATCACATTGTTATAGGTTAAACTGAACACGCATTCCCTAGTCGCACTTGTTAACAATCCAGACACGCTTGCAGGCAGGCTAGAAGAAACAGGGAGCACTGCACTCTCTTACATTCTGAAAGCACAAGGCTCAGTAAAAAGGCCACAAAATACAAACAATGAATTTATTCAGTGAATGTCTCTTCAGACCGCTTCAAGGATTAAAATCTCTTAGGAAAGCCAGCTGCCTCCACCACGTCATGCATTACTGCTGCCATCCTATAATGCCTGGGAAAGAAAAGGTAAGCTATTGCATGTTATTTTGTTAGCCTGCCCCAGGCACAAGTGATATAGACCTCAGTCACAAATGGATAAACATCGTTACGCACTCAAGTGCTACAGTCACAGACTGCTGACAGATCTTCCTGTGCTCAGAGACAACTTCAGTGAATTTTCAGGGGCTGAAGCCTGGATATGGACACACAGCTAGCTATAGATAACAGCAGTTCGAAAATTAAGCTGACTTTCAATAACTACTACATCCTACAGTGTGATTTTCTTGATTATTAGCATGAACGTAATTATTACCTTGTGTGTTGGACTTACTAGTTCACAGTCTGAACCAATGATTGAGCACCAGGTGAGAAGGTGTGGCTAACCAAGGGAGCAAGCAGTGCACCTGAGTGACCAGAAGTCATGGACCAGGTCCACACCTCCTCGTTTTCACGTAAGAGTTAGCAGCTAAGGAATGGCATGTCTATTTGGAAACTGCTCTCCTCAAGACTCCATGAGCCTTTGGAAAGGGTGAGCCACTTCTTGCTGTATCACTTTCTAAACTAAATCTTACTGAATGCAAGTGCGCTCCTTATTCTAGTAGAAGGCTCTATCACCTCCTTCTATTGATGCATACACTGGAAGTGATCTGAAACTGTCTCTAGACTGAGAATCTATTGTTCACGTAACATAACAAGTACCAACATATTTCATAAGCCTTGAGCCATTGTCTCTGGAGGTGTTTAAGAAATATTTAGATGTGGTACTAAGGAACATAGTTTAGTGGGAAAATATGGGTGGTAGGTGGATGGTTAGACTGGATGATCTCAGAGGTCTTTTCCAAACCTGGTGATTCTATCATTCATTAAGACATGTTAGCACCCTTTTAGAGCTCAGCAGTTTTATGCTGTTTTAAAAGGATGAATCACTTCAGGTTCAGATTCCATTCCCCCATCAATAAAGCTCATACTGATTTTATTTCGTATACATGTCTGTGTGTTTTGTTTGCTTATGTTTTGTGTCTTCTAATGGATGTCTTCATCTCCATTTCTTCAGGAGTCTATACACAGCAAGAAAACTCTATTATAGCTTGAAAGTCCATGCTTGCAATATATATAGTGTGGCTGTAGTAGGAGTAGTTACTGCACAGCTGTGAGTGGGGTCTTTAAATCACAGAATGCAGAATTGATGGATGAGAAGCTGGACATGAGCCCAGAAGGCCAACTGTGTTCTGGGCTGCATTAAAAAAGAGGTGGCCAGCAGGGAGAGGGAGGTGATTGTCCTCCTCTACTCAGCTCTTGTGAGGCCCCATCTGGAGTACCGTGCCCAGGCCTGAGGCCCCCAGCACAGGAAGGATGTGGAGCTCTCAGAGCTGGTTCACAGGAGGGCCACTAAGAGTGTCAGAGGGCTGGAGTACCTCTCCTACAAAGGAAGGTTGAGGGAACTGAGCTTGTTTAGCTTAGAAAAGAGAAGGCTCCAGGAAGCTTCTGCTGCTAGAATACAGGCCTCTAACTGGACTCTGCACTGCCAATCACAACCCTCTGAACTCAGCCAGTTTTCAACCCACCTCACTGTCCATTCACCTGTCTCGCACTTCCTCACCTGCTCTATAAGGATGCTGTGGGAGACAGTATCAAACTCCTTGCTAAAATCAAGGTAGACTACATCCACTGTTCTCCCCACATCCACCCCACCAGTGAAGGCCTGGAGTATGCCCAGAGAAGGGCAACAAAGCTGGCACAGGGTCAGGATTACAAATCTTTTGAGGAGTGGCTGAGTCAACTGAATTGTTTAGTCTGGAGGAGGCTCAGGGAGATCTTATAGCTCTCTACAACTACCTGAAAGGAGGCTGGGGCAGGGTGGGGGTCGGTCTCTTCTCCAGTATAACTAGCAGTAGAAATAGAGTGAAGGGTCTCAAGTTGGACCACGGGAGGGTGGTGGTCAAGAAACATTTAGATGTTATACTAAGGAACATGGTTTAGCAGGAAAATACTGGTGATAGGTGGATGGTTGGACTGGATATCTTGAAGTCTTTTCCAAACCTTGGTGATTCTATGATTCTAAGCTGTAAGGCATTCCCTCAGCACTCTTTTCTCTAGACTGTCACAGATAACTTCTCTATCCTGTAGACCCAGGTGAAACGAAAGACTGTTCCTGGTGAATCCAGAAAGGAAGAAAGGATTTACATTGTACATAGAGCTATGCTACAATGTAACACGCTACCACTAGCAGGCCCCACTGTTAGAAAGGGCATGAGGATGTGAAGAGCTCCAGGAAGGACAAAGGTCTCTTCCTCACGAACTGTTTTCCAATTATCTGTGCTTCTGGGCTGCACAAGGAAGAATATAAGCCAGCACCTTCCATAGCTATACCTCACCTGAAACTTCTCTTAATCCGAAGAAACTGGTCAACTCTTTTTGCTTAAAGTAACTACTAGAAAGTTAGTCAAGCTTTACCACAAGACATGACCCTTCATTTTCTGCCTGCCAGGACCTACCCAGTAAATCCACCATATTCATCAAAAAACAATAACAACTTCACTCCTAGATCTAAAGAAAGGAAGAACATTTTTCTAGGCCATTGTTGGCAATCAAACACCTGGATTAAGGTAAGACTTCTCACCTTTACCCAGACCACAACAACATTTCCGTGATACCTTCAAAACTACTAGAATTTTGTTGTCTGGCAAACACTGAACAAATGCAGCTGTGCAAAAACAGATGACAGTGAGTAGCCTTGATCAGGCTACAACTACAAAAGTGTCAGGGCCCCAAGCATACGTTCCCAGAATCATAAATGTATAGGGTTTGAAGGGACCTTAATGATCATCCAATTACAACTCTGCACAGGCAGAGTTGCTATCCCCTAGATTGGGCTGGCCAGAGCCCCATCCAACCTGGTCTTGAACACTTTCAGGGATGGGGCAGCCATAACTTCTCTAGGCAATCTGTTTCAGTGCCTTACCAACTTTTTTGTAAAAAACTTCTTCCTAACAACTAACCTAAACTAGAAGAGGGGAGATTTAAAATTGCTTCCCCTTACCCTATCACTACATGGTAAAATGCCAGTCTCCATCTTGTTTATAGGCTCCCTTTAAATACTGAAAGGCTGCAATGAGGCTTTCCCAGAGCCTTTTTTTACTCCAGGCTGAAGAGACTGTGAGAACCCTTCTTTGTTTTTTGGTTCAAAGCTTGCTACCCAAAGTATTTCTTGTGATAAGACTGAAATATCTAGGAGATGAGAGGTGGGTGTAGGCATGTGGCAATCAACATCACCATATGGACAATTTCACATTTGAAAGCATGTGTTTGGAGCTGTTTACCTTTGGAAGGGAGTGCTCAGGACTGGAGAACTGGCAGAAGATCCAGCCAGTAAATAACACCAGCTTGCTATGGGAGACTGGGAGATTATACCACTGCATCCTGTGAAGGCAAGATTCAAGTTGATGCCTCCATACTCCCTCTTACCAGCTGGCAAGGCCAGGGAGATGGGAACTAAAGGAGTTCCTGCTGAGATCCAAAAGCCAGAAGCTGTCCCTCCAAGAAGAGCTGACTCAACCACTTTGGACTTAAGTTTGTACTGCCAGTGGAAGTTAGCACCATGGTCACTGTCATCATCAATGGAACAACGCCTGACAACCCACCACTGCTGAAGGTCAACAACTGAACTATGAACCACATTGGACCCACGGTGGTGATTACCTCCCTCTTGTTTCCTACAAGAACTCCTTGCTTCTATTTCCTATATTTTTTATTCTCCTTCTTCCCTTTTCCATCTCCCTGAACAACTACAATTTGTAATAAACTGGTCAGACCACCATTTGAACCATTGTTTCTTAATCTCACATCAGGCATACATATATCAAAGAACCTCCTCTCCCTCCCATAAATTGGAGTGAGACAGGCCCAGCTCCTTCAGCCTGTCTTCATAGTAGAGCTGCTTTAGCCCTCTGATTATCTTAATGGCCCTCTTCTGAACACACTTCAACAAATTCCATCTTTCTTGCAGTGGGGACCCCAAGTTCAGATGCAGTACTCTAAATAGTGCTTGATGAGGGCTGAGGGAGACAATCACCTCCCTTGCCCTGCTGGCCACTCTTTTGATCCAGCCCAGCCTTCCAGGTTGCAAGCACACACTGTTGACTTGCATCAAGGTTTTTATCCACCAGAAGCCCCATGTCTTTTTTCCACAGAGCTGCTCTAAATGAGTTATCCCTATCTATGCCCATGTCTGAGATTGCCCCAGTAAAGACGCAGCACCATGCACTTATTATGCCTTCTGGGGAACCGGCAGCCTGGACTGAAGTCCAGCACAAAAAACACATCCAGCTTGGAGACACCTCAGCAACACCTGTTACAATCAAAAAGATTAACGCAGTGGAAGGGCGATACAGGGGTATAACAGCAAAGGGACTAAGACAGATGGGATGGTATTACAAAGGGAAAGAAAAGGTGCTCACCCATCTCTGATGATCTAGGCTCAGAGGAAAGCCTCCCCAAGAGAGGGATCTCCAACCAGATATCCTTCCACAGTGGCAGTCAGCCTTAAATAAGGTCTAAGAGGTGGAGCCAGGTACCACCCCTTCCAATTACACAGGTGAGTTGCCTTCACCTGTGCTCTCAGGGCTGACTGGGCCCTTTCCCCAGGTGCTCAATCAGTGGTTCAGGCCATGACTCAACAGTTACATATGCGCAGATGTTCAGGATACCATCACCAGGTTCCTTGGTTATGACCATCCATACACCTCACAGTTCTGCCCATTGGCTACTGTGACCATCCCCCTCTTAGAAGCAGATTGTTTCAGTTAAGGGACGGTATGCTACTGCTCTCCATTTGCTCAGATTGCCCTTGCTGGATCAATTCATGTACCAGGCATCTTCGAGAATGGGATATTTCCCCTCCTGAATGAAACTCTTCTCTGGTGGAGCAACCAATGTTTCTTTCAGCACATCACTGCAATGCATCACTGGGCCTAAGATCTTTTGAAGCTCTTCTTTCACTGGTGATGAAGAGAGACTACTCCTCTGGCTATCCCTCATGCCACCACTGTGCTTGGGCCACCCCTCTCTTAGGAAGGTGGGTCAGATCTGAGACCAGAACCCAATGAGGGTGCAAACAGAACCCTGGCATTGCCACAGGCCCCTGCCAAACCCATCCTGAGTGACATGAGCATTCAATTCAGCTGGGAGAGTAGAGTTAAATACACCCAATGCCTGGGCTTGTTTAACAGCCAGTTTTGCCTGTTAGAAAGCCTTATGTTCTGTTCTCCCGAAGTCTCACAGTTGCCCCTTTTGTTTTTTTAATGAATTTTTATAATAGTCTCAGCAGCTGCACCAAATACGGTATAAAGGAACACCAATATTGCAATATACTTCAGTACTCCTGCAGCTGCTTTGATGTTGCAGAGACTAGGAATGCCTGAACCTTATTTATTACAGCAACGGGTAGGACTTCGGCCTTTCCTGACCAAACCACCCCAGGCTCAGACCTTGCACTCTTCTGAGGATTCGTAGCCCATCTTCTTTCTTGCAGATAGGTAGTTAATGAATCTACCACCTGTCCTACCACCTCCAGTGAATCAGACGTCAACAGATCACCAATATAATGGTGCAAGTTAACATTATTAGGTTTTTCCTAATTTGCCAGGTCACGTGCCACTAGGTTATGGCAATATGTTGGTGAATGTACATACCCTTGTGGCAGGACCTGAAAGATCCACTGCCCAACTCCCCAAATGAATGCAAACTGGCCTTGCAATTCTTCAGCAACTAGAACACTGAAAAATGCACTTGTCAAATCTAGGACACAGTGATAGGTTTTTATCTCCCTACTGAATGTGTCCATTAAGGCTTTAAGCTATGGCTGCAAGAACAGGGATGGCATTACAAAAAGAAAGAGGTGCTCACCTGTCTCTGAAGATCTAGGCTCAGAGGAAAGCCTCCACAAGGGAGGGATCGCCAACCAGATATCCTTCCACAGTGGCAGTCAGCCCTTAAATGAAGTCTAAGAGAGGTGGAGCCAGGCTCCATCCCTTCCAATTACACAGGTGAACTGTTCTCACCCGTGCTCCCACAGCTGACTGGGTCCTTTCCCTAGGTGCTCAATCAGTGGTTCAGGCCATGACTCAGTTACCAAACACCCTTTGCCCACAAGCTATAGCTATATCCAAGCTAAGGCTCTCACCCTTGATCCCTATCTGATCTACAGTACAGCCACAACTATGCCTGGCAATATGCCCTGTTGATCTGAATCCTCATCCTCACCTGTTCTACCTTTGTGTTTAGGTTCCACAGGACTTTCCTTTTTTGGAGAAGCCACTGTCCCTGCCTACACTGCTGACTAAGCTCCCAGCTTGCTTTCCTTTTAGAGCACTCTGTCTTCGCCTTCTCCTGACAAAGGGCCCACTCAGCTCATCTCTGCAATCAGCAAAGACTGCTTCCCATTCACAAGTACCACAGAAATTAATTCTGACAAACACCTGCAGGATGTAAAACCTCTAATGGCTGAAATATTAGTTGGTAAGGCTATCAGAAGTTCTCTCATTTGCTAGTTTTATCCACATTCTTACCAAGAAACAAATATCCCTTTAGTCAAGTCTGTTTTCCACATTACTTCCCCCTCTCCCCCCATCACCACTTTGAACAGCCACAGGTCATGATTACATTCTTCTTCCACACTCATACTTCCTTGCCCAGAGGCTGAACTCAATTTGTTTCTAGAGCTGCTTTTGCCCAGTTTGTAGGTAGTAATGTGTTTGCAGAAGAACAAGTGGGATCTTGTTCGAGACAAAGGTCTTCACTCTGCAGTGCTTCCAAAACAACAATCTGACAACTTAGACTCACGATACTCTTTTCCCCAAGGTTACTTATTTAATAACAATTTCACCAATACATTTTATGCTTAATATACGTATCTTTAATTTTTGCCTTTTTATTTTTCAAATACATCATATATTATCTCCAGAATACTAAGACAACATGGAAGAGGCTCCTAATTAGTTTTAACTGGTGCTGTGAAGTCCTTGATTTGGAGAACTTATACGTAGTTGAAATGACAGGACCTGCCAATGCTGGGGGGGGGGGGGGGGGGGGGGGGGGAAGAAAAGCCAACCAGTGGAGTCCATGGCTTAGCTAGCATATTACAGCCACCCACAGATTCTGAGCAGGCAAGGAGCTTAAGTATAATAAGACTGCAGGAATGACTGGGGGGGGTGGGGGAGGGTGGAAGGAAGGGAGAAACGGGGGGACACCAAGAAAGTCAGGTCATCAGGACTGAATCAGTGCTTAAAATACATCTAAGAGCAGTCTTGCCCCCATTACCACAAGAAGTGCAGAGCTATTTTCAAAAATAGTTTTACTTCCAAGCGATGGCCTCAGTGAAACATAGTCCCCAAAATGCCCTCAACGTAGTAAAAAGGATAAAACAGACCTCAGAGCTTTGCAAATGCAAGGTACATACAACTAACTACTCTCTCTTTAAACATCCTCACCAGGCAATCTTAATTCCAAAGGGCACTATTTAGTTGTGTATCCTAGTTATGGAACTGTTGACACTGAGCTGGTTTGTTGTTGAAAATGGGAAGAAGCCTTCTACTGAATTACCAAAGCGCTAGTGTTCTAGTCATTGTGACCATCATCCTGGCTAGTGTTTTGGCTCAACAGCATGGAGGGGCTTGGGAGATTTTCAACCTGCCAGCAGGCTTTCCCAAATTTATCAGCAGACTTACACCCCAGACCACATCCATTGTTGCTGAAGATGAAATAGTGTACAAAGGGCCTTCAGAAACTTTTCTTTGAAGAAAATCACCAAGGAACCCAGAAGGGATAACTTGGCTGTCACAGTTCAAGATCAGGCCTACCATACATGTCTTGCACAAATGATACGAGCTGAAAGCATGTGTGACTGTCCCTTCACCAGAAATTAACCCCATCCCACTATGGTCCTTACTGTGGCCTGAATATGCAATACTTGTTGTTAACTTCTCATTGTAATAAGTATTGCTTGACAAATAAAGGTAAGGGCTCAGCAGAGTGTCACAGGAGGGATAACTAAATTGACATCTAGTGCAAGTAACTACCTAATTACAAAACCAGGCTTTTTCTCCGCCAAAGCTATTTCCATTTAAACAGCTCACTGACAATGAGTTTGGAGGAGGAAGAGGGGAAAAGGAAGAAATGAGAAATTCCTCCAGAGAATCTGCAAGCTAAGCAAGGAGCCTCACGATGGGGTGACCAGCTGCAGCTAGATCAGGGGCAGCAAGTCTACTTGAGGGCTTGCACAATTCCTCCCATAGGAGCACAGGAACATCCAGTACTATCAAGAAATGCACCAAAGAAAGGAAGTGCACTGCATGCACAGTAAGATTCACTCCTCACCACAGACAGGATTAATCAAATGGCATTTTGTGTTATGACTCAAGAGAAACATGATAGCTTACAGCTTCCATTTAAAATTGCAGCTTTCAGCTCTGAAGGCCAAGCCACAGCAACTTAAGTTGCTATTGAAAGCGGATGTAGAAAGCAGTCTGCAGCCAAAAAATTTAAAGGACAAAGAACCCAGAGACATCTACCCAAACTCCTCCTGTATGAACCTCCCTCAGGATTCTTGCTTTTCTTATGTGCAAAAATAGAGTAGAGCTAGGATGTACCATGCAACAGCCAAGTGAGTAGAAGAGATCAGGCTCTCTTCCTTTTGCTCACCTTGTGAGGAGTCAGGATATTCTCTCCAGGTTCAGTGGGTTTCACTGTGGGAATCAAAAATATTAAGTTTTGACTGAAGATCGGGCTTAAAAAAAAAAAAAAAATTGTCCAACTTGTTCTTGATTGCAGATTGGAGAGGTTTGTGCCCCCTGTGACTCTATTTGTGCCTCTAGACTCTTGGTCATCAGTTTATTCCGTTCCACTGCTTTAACCATTCAGAACTGGACCCAGTTGGACTGCTGAGGAGCCTGATTAGGAACACCACTGAAAGAAAGAAAGGACAGTCAAAGGTGCACCCCTAACAATGCCTGTTAACTCACTGCTCCTTCAGCACATATTAGAATGTCACCCTTCCTGTGTGCAGTCCCCTTCATCATAATTTACCTGGATGCAGTGTTGAAGTCACCCCAGACATCTGTGGTAGTTGATGTTGGTGTCTTGGATGCACATGCAGGAGCATCTAAGTCTAACAGAATATCTAAGACAGAAGAAGAGGGAAAAAATCTGAAATCT
Source organism: Lagopus muta (assembly GCF_023343835.1). Taxonomy (NCBI): domain Eukaryota; kingdom Metazoa; phylum Chordata; class Aves; order Galliformes; family Phasianidae; genus Lagopus; species Lagopus muta. Next base: position 75,954,142 of record NC_064433.1, read on the forward strand.
GTCAAGGTAGTAGAAAAAACAAAAACAATGTGCAGGTATTTAAACTGTCATGTTATACAAACTACTGGATGCAGTGGCACAATCTTTGAATAGACTCCAGCTCTTCAGAAGAAGTGACAATTTTTAAGGGCCTAGTCTGCTTTAACAGTAGCCCTTCTTGTCAAGCATGCACTGAGGCTGCAGTTCCTGCTATAGTTATTTTCTCTTGAAGAATCATTAGGTCTCTATCTAGCATATCAACTGGCAGCTTTACAACGTCTTATCCCCTCCAAGGAAATCTAAGGTCTCAGCACAAGCACTGCAACCTTAACAGTTGTTATCAGCATAAATTACAAGCTGCAGCCCAGCCCTATTCAGAAGCTTGCAGTTTCTTCTTATCACTCAGGTCAGTATGTCTGTGAATTCAGGAACAGTGCTATATCATTAGCATTCATCCTGTGGTCACGCATTTAATTCAGCATCCAAAAGACTCAGCAACCTCTTTGTTACAGCCCAATCTCACTATATTTTGCACCTTCTGGTCTTCATACTAAAAGCTAGCTCCTTTCTTATTTAAAGCCTCTCCAGAAGTGCTTTATACCTACACCTTTCAACAATCATGGGCTATCTGTATGTCCCTAAGAAAAGCAAGCAACTGAGCACTTATTTTCTGAACATTCCGCACAGCTCTGCCAGCATCCCTCAAGCACATACAAGTTTAGAAGAATCCAACTAATTAAATACCATGTCTATCTGCCCAGGTCATTTTGGCCACATCATTTGTTTTCTCCTTTTGCAAGGAGAACAGCTACAGTGCTATTTAATGGGCTAGCATTATTAAACAAACACAGAGATCTCAGGTCAAAGACAGAAAAGATCTCAGGGTACATCATGTTACATAGTTCTTTTTAAACTGCTCTGTTGATGTTACTATGAGCTTGAATGCCACTTCCCTCTACCTTCTCTATGTACCTACTAATGTTTGATAGATTGTTTGCTCTGTGCTAACATTTACCTGCACTGCTCATGTTGCTGGATTTCAGCATGGGTGGTGGTGAGACATGGTTGGCAATGGATGTGGAAGAAGCAGGAGGGATTGAAGGGACTGCAATTTTGCCTCCTGGCGGGGGTGGCAACAGACTTAGGCCCCCTGATCCAGACACACGAGGCTTGGCTGCTCCTCCTTTCTTAGTTGTCATGTTCTGTATAAAAATGAAAGGACTAGTGAGAAAGATTATCCACTGGAATATCCAGAAAAAGAGGTAGGGTCAACTGGGCTCCTTACCCCAATGTTTAGTTTGATGGTCTGCCCCTCCTTGAACCCTAAATCCAATTTAGGACGCGTGTCAGCTTCCATGGTCTCCTTGGAGATCTCAGTTTCCTGCTTCACCCACCTAAAAAAACGACAGGGAAAAGATAAGAGACTGTGGCACATAGGAGCAGAGTTTTTTTTTTAAAAAAAAAAAAAAAAACACAACACAACAACACAATTCTTTTCCACAACCTGACGAATAACTATCTTGCCTTTTCAAACCAACTACCTCACTACTCTCAGTGTAGTACAACAAAAAGCTCAAAACACCACAAAACCGAGAGACTGCCTGTAGTGTCATAGGATTTAAGAATAAGACTCCAGAGCCAGCAGGAAAGCTGAAAAGGACACGTAGGAAAGAAGGGCACATAGCAACGGAATGAGGAAAAGGGTAGTTTCAGATCAGATGCTAGGAAGAAATTCCTTCCTGTGAGTATAGTGAGACACTGCAACAGGCTGCCGAGAGGTTGTGGATGATCCCTCCTTGGAGGCATTCAAGGCCAGGTTGGATGGGGCCTTCGCAACCTGGTCTAGTGGGAAGTGCCCCTACCTACAGCAGGGGGGTTGGAGCTAGATGACCATGAAAGTCTCTTGCAAACCAAATGAATCTATGGCTTACAGATTGGACCTTGAAGGACTCCCAGCTTACATGACAGTTGGCAATACATTCAAGCATTCCTAATCGTGACAGAGCAGGGCTTCATGACCTTCCCAAGGAAACCTCTGCTATGCAAATGAGCACCACCACCCAATACATTCCAGGGGCCAGAGGGAAAACAGCATTCCAGAAAAGCACAACTCACTTGAAGTGATCCTGCAAAGACACATTGAAGTCAAAGGCATCACCACGATCTGTGAAACCAATGCCTATAAAAGCACTTCGTCCTATCAAGGAGACAGAAGGAGTCACTGGAGGTGCCTTGTGAATGGGCCTGTGTTCATTCACTCCAAAAACCATTCTGTGCTTCCTCTTTGCAACTGATCTACCACTGAAACCAGCATCTCACAGAATTTCACTGTTCCTAGCTTAGAGGATGCTCTCTTCATGCCATGTGATACTCTCAGAAGCCGAATGCTCCTCCCCAGCCCCTGGACTACATGCAACACAGAGAATCCCTCTCAGCAACCTTCCCTTCCCACCCTTCCAGACATCCTACCCAGCCTCTTCAGTATTCCCATCACTATCTCAATCCACCACATATACACACAGCTTCATCAGGTTGAGTGTCCTCAACCCCAGCACTTGGCATACTCAACTCACCAGTCCCATCCTGAATCCGAATCACAAAATAACGGCTCGAATCCGTCACAGTCTCCACAGCAATGCCAGGATATTGGTCTATGGGAGCCTGAGCAAAAAGCTCCCCTACAAATAAAGAATTAAGTACTGAGGAAAGCAACTTTTTCTAAAGCATGTCCAGGACTGTCACACACAGCTATGAGCAGGCTTAGGAGCACAGGCTCACAATTAGCAACCACAGTTACAATTTCAGCAAGCCACCTTACTCCCCTTACCTGAGACCTTATCCTCTAGTTTCACATATGCAGTTTTTCCTTTGGAAGTGACACGAAGTCTCCCTGTCCAGTCTGGATGGTCCAGTTTCCAGTCAGATGCCCTGAAAAGAAAAGCAGCTGTTCATTGACTATATCTCAACCCTTCAGCCCAATCAGCTCAGCTAACGTCTCTGTTCCCAAACCTTCAACACATGAGGCTGTCTTCTCTCTTCAAACATCACACCAGATCTCAGCTCTCCTCTACTGCTGCCAATCTACAAACATCACTCCAACTGGTCTGTCCTTCTTCCACATAAAGGGAAATAGACAACAACCAAAGAACGTCAGCTCACCTCTACCTTTATAAGCTTGCAGAAGAGGAAGACTGAAGCCCAAAAACTCACTTGGAACAGTAAATCCAAAAGGGACTAAGAAACAATTTATGAGTATTTTCTAGGAAGAGCTAGCATAAAGAAAAGCCAATCCACTATTTTACCCCATTGTTGTAAAATAATATCAAGTATCTCTGAATCTAGAGGCTTCTAGGTTACATGTATCAAGTGAAATATCATACATGCAACCATATTGATTCGCCCATCAAATAGACGCTGTGAAAAGGGAAGAAAACAGGCCAACCAACAGGAGTTAACAAATATGTTTTAAGAAATGTGAACTTCTGAGTTACTCCCCGACACTGCCAGAGCCAACAGGTAAAGTTCAACATTTGATTATCCCATCCAGAAGGACCCACATAGGCTTGAGCAGTGGACCCAGGAGAACCTTGTGAGGTTCAACGAAGCTAAGTACAAGACCTTGCATCTGAAGTGAGGCAACGCTCACTACCAATACAAGCTGGGGAATAAAAGGATTGAGCATAGCACTGCCAAAATTACCTGGGGGTACTGGTGAATGGCAAGCTGGACAAGAGCCAGCAATGTGCCCTTGTAGCTCAGAAAGCCAGCTGTATCTTGGGCTGCATCAAAAGAAGCATGGTCAGCAGGTCAAGGAAGGTGATCCTGTCCCCTCTACTCCACAATGGGGAAGCCTCACCTGGAGTACTGCATCCAGATGTGGAGTCCTCAGTACAAGAGAGACAGACCTGCTGGAGCCTGTCCAGAGGAGGGCCACAAAAACAATCCAATGGATGGAATACCTCTCCTGTGAAGACAAGCTGAGAGAGCTGGGGCTCTTCAGCCTGGACAAGACTCAGAGGTGACCTGATAGCAGCCTTTCAGTATCTAAAGGGGAGCTACAGAAAAGAAGGGGACAGACTCTTAAGCAGTGTCTGTGGTGATAGAACAATGGGAAGTGGCTTCAAGCTCAGAGAGGATAGATTTAGGCTGAGTATAAGGAAAAAGTCTTTCACAATGAGAGCGGCGAGGCACTGGAACATGCTGTCTAGAGGCATGGTAGATGCTCTGCTCCTGGAGACTCTCAAGGCAAGGCTGGATCAGGCCCTGGGCAACCTGATTTAGCTGCGCATGTTCCAGTTCACTGCGAGGGACCTGAATCGAAGGATTGTTCCTGGGCTAAGGCACAGGCAGCACGAGATGATTAAAATCTATCAGAAGAATTTAGTATGTCATCTGTAGCTGAAGTCAGCAGAACTAGAAGTGTTATGGCCTCAGAAAGTACTTCTGATCTGCTTGCAACCAGAGAGCAGCTAAGCAGGCACTAGTGCCTATGAAAACCTGCTTCCCAAGTCCCTGCTTATTCATACAGAAGGGATCATGCCAGCTGATCACTTATGTGAACACCAGAGCCACATGCTGCATTAGCTGTGCCAGGTTTGCAGAGACAACAAAAGGAGGGGGTGGGGAAGGATGCACAGGACAGCAGTTATGGTATGACCACAAGCACATGCATAAAAATGGCTTTTTACTCTGCAGACCTGCTTATGGCTTCCCACCCTCCTCTGTCTCATCTAAGCAATTATGAAATCCGATAGGCCTGATGCAGCAACACGGTCTCGGTTAGGAGGCGAACAGTAACGACAGCTGCTGCACCCTGCTTCCAGTGGGGCACTAAGCACCGGCTCCGTCCCGACCACCCACCTTGCTCCCTCACCGGCAGCGGCACTGCCTGTAGCTGAACCCTGCAGCACAGACGCCACCACCTTGACGCGATCACTGACCCCGGGCAAAAATGCCTCCTCTCTTCTCTCGCCAGCCCAGCGAGCGGACAATAAGGGCTGGGCCAGATCAGGCAAGGGCAGTCAGGGGGCGACCCTTGGAGCCGCGCACAGCCCCGTGCCGAGCATCGGCCCGCTAGGCGCAGTTCGGCCCCAGTCGCCGGCACCCTCTGACCTGTATCCGCGGTTGGAGGTTCGCGGCGGGATGCGGTACACGCTGACATCAGGCTTCACGCAAAGGACAGACTCGTACTCCAGCTCAGCTGCCGCCATCTCAGAGGCGAACCCCAGCACTCCAGTGAGGACTGAAGGATAAGAGCCTAATAAAACGGGGCACTTCCAACAGCCATCTTTGATGAGGTCAGACACCATCTGGAGGGCGCTGGTGAGGCCTTAATGGAATCAGGCCATGCCGAAGGCGGGGGGAAGACATCTTGGATCCTGGCAGCAAAACGCTCCGCAGGGGGCGGCCATCTTGGAATCGGTTCTAACAATACAATAGGAGCCGGCGCCATCTTGGGTCTTGGCAGTGCCGTCGCTCCCCCTACCCCCCTCTCGCAGAGCTTGACGTGACCATGTTTGGTGCGGGCTGATGAAGTCGTGCGGGCGCTCTACGGAATACAAATTTCTTCCGATTAGCTCAGGTTCCGGACTGGCGCAGAAGGTAGTCTTGTCGGGATTGGGAAGAGCCAGGTAGGGCTCTAGAGCGATGGTGGGTGCCGGTAAGGACCCGTGGGCTGTCTCGGGGCCACATCTGTTGGCTGCGGGAGCAGAGGTTGCCATGAAGCGACAGTAGCGTCAGGAGGAGTGGACGGGCTTCCCGACGGGGCGCCTGGGAAAGCCCCAGACCCACACCCATCACTCAGGAAAAACTAAACCGTCAGCCTACTATTAACGCTGTTTAAGCTTTCACCAGAAGGATGCAGTGCAGTGCCAACTGAAGCTATGATAAATAACTTTCTGCGTTCTGATACATTAACTAAATAGAGCCCCGTGAACAGCAAAAAAATATGCAGCCGCACTTTGTTTTGATAAAAGGAATGTGAGAATAGGTTTCAAATTACAGAAAAAAATACATTTCTTTGGTACGTTTGCAACTCCATTTGACATAAGTACATTTTTCAAATGGAATGTATAGAGTTGCGATCAGATATTTAACTCAAAAGTCTGATTATTGCTCTTCAGACTGTTATAAGAAAAATATCCTTTGCTTCACAGTCATGCCTTATTCATGTAATCACTTCCAGCAGTGCACACTTCTGTATACATATATCCTACTATCAAGAATGAAGAACAAAATAAGAAAAAACTTTGTAAAAATACTCTGAGCACCGAGAATTACCACCACTGCCATAAAACCAAATTGGTGCTTTAGTTTTACAAAAACAAGGTCTAAGATCCCACTAGTTCTATGGTTTTGTTCCTCTCTTTTTTCTAACCATCTTAATAAAAATATTAAATATTAAAATGTCTTGTTACTTACATACATTAACTAATGTAACATGACAGAAAGCACAACAATGCTTTCCAAATAATTTCCAGAACACAGCAGAGCAGCAAGGTCCCACACCACAGCAAGTGAGGATTTGCTCAAACACAATAGCAGTGGACACAGAAATAAGAGAAAGAAGCTGCTTACCTCCAGAAAGCCTCAAACATAGAGGGATCTTCAGATAAGATACCCCCACCTCCTCTGCCCACCCTTAAATGAGTTCTGAGAAGGGGTGGATCACTGCATGCACCTGAGCTCCCACTCCCCTTGGTTGGCCCTGCTTTCCTACCAGGTGCTTAATCACTGGTTCAAGCTGTCACTTAGCATTTCCACTACACTCCACCCCTCCATAGCATGAACCAATAATTGATCAGATTAAAGGTAAACCCTTTATTTTATGGTAATCCAGTGCAAAGTAATGCTCATACAACTGTCCATCATTATGTAGATTGACAAAGTATGAGATGATGATTGGTTTATGGTTTATGTTGATATTCCTTCATCAGCCAGTACTTGATAGTTCTCCGCAAGACACAAAGTTGCTTGGACTAAGGGAAGGTTTGGCTTGTGTTCCATCAGTCCCATGTAGTTCATCACCAGCTGTCATGCAGATCTTACAGTGACACTGGAATATGCTGATACCACTTTACTCCTGGTGATCTTGTGGACTCAAACTCATGGAGAGTAGTACAGATGTTGCAGAGATACAAGAAGGGGTAGGTCCACCCTCCACAGCAAGATAGAGGCCATGTTCCTGTCCTGGGTCAACACTTAGGCTTGTGCTGTGGAACGTCCTGCCCATATGTACCATCCTCTTTGTCCCAATATCCGAGACTGCATAGCTATGTTAGGTACCAAAGGGGGAGTCCTGATTTGCCAGAGAGACATGATTAAGGTCCCCATAGTGATGAAAACCAGAATGTTGACCCAGTGTCTGCAAACCATGTACACATTGCTGGGGGGATTAGAAATCCCTCAACCACCACCAGTCTCCCTTAGGGTAGCAAATAGGCCACACCATTTTGGTCCTTCTTGCAACCTTCAAGGCCATTCTGTTCTATGGGTACCTGGTTCTAAGTTTTCAGAGGCAGGAAGAAGAGTATTTTCATTGCCAATTTGGGGCAATGTCTTCAAGACAGCCTTAAGACTGCTGTTACAGCATTCAATAAGGCCTGGCCCTGTCAGATTATGTGGCAGGTGGAATCTCCAGTCGATGTTGTTTTCTTCTGCCCAGCATAGTACCACTGCACCAGTGAAATGAGTCCCTTGGTCACTTTCGATGACTTGAGGTGTCTCCTAGGCAGCCATCAACTTGATGAGAGCCCTGATGGTATATGCCTGGTTTGCTCTTGGCACTGGATAGGCCTGTATTAGCCTGCTTGCTGTGTCAGCACAGGTCAGGGCATATCTCACCCCCCTCAGACTGAGGAAGGGGCCCAATGTAATTAACCTGCCACCACTGGAGAGGATTGTGTCCTCTAGCAAGATGGGCTGTTGTTTTGGGCAACAATCTGTCTCACCCTAGAGCAAGCATTGTAATCTCAGCATATCTGACAACATCAGAGAGTTGTATGGGCAGCCCCCCATGCTTTAGCAGCTGCCCACATTGTCCTTTGTTCTGCATGCTGCATCTTTTGTTGTAACCAGCGAGCGATGTTCTCAGAGGGTGAATTTTCAGTCCATCATACTCAAGCCTGTATGTCAGCTTCATTGTTTCCTTGTGACCATGAAGATTGGTGACCAGAAACATGGTAGACATGTATGGTCCATATGTCTGACGACATATCTCTACCCCATATTTGTCAGATATGAATAGTCCATTCATGGATGGCCCACTGTGCAATCCAAAGAGTGAGTCCCCAGTACACTACCTAATTATCTGTGCAGATATTCAGGATATCGTCACCAGGTTCCTTGGTTATAACCGTCCACACACCTCACAGTTCTGCCCATTGGCTATTCTGATTATCTCCCTGTTCCAACCAGATTGTTATTGTTATGCTACTGCTCCATACCTGCTTGGATTATCCTTGCTAAACCCATCTGTATACCATACATCTTCAGGAGTGGGATATTTCCCTTCCTGGAGACTCTTCTCTGGTGGAGCAACCACTGTCTCTTCTGGTGCATCACTGTGGTACATCACCAGGCCTAGTATCTTCTGGGGCTCTTCTTTCAACAGTGATGAAGACAGACTTCTCCTCCAGCTGAGATAGGCAACCCATTGTGCCACTGTCTGTGCTTGGGCCACCCTGTCTTAGGAAGGTGGGTCAGATCTGTCACCCATCCCTGAGTTGGCAAGGTCATCTTAACTATAACTTCAGCTGTTTGTGTTACTGGCTGTACTGCCTGTAAGGCGGAGTAGGTGGCCAGTTTTTCAGTCATACTATACCTCACTTCTCCATGCCAGTCCTGAAACCAGAACCCAACTGGGGTTCAAATGGAATTCTGGCACTGCCATACTTCAACTGAACCCAGTCTGAATCACATGGAGATCTAGTTTGGCTCGAAGGGTAGGACAGAATATACCCAGTGCCTGGGCCTGTTTAAAAGCTAGTTTTGCTTGCTTGAAGGCCTCTTCTTCCTTTCCATGTTCTCATTTGTACTCATTCAATTATATGTACTCTTGCTTTTTAGGGGGTGTTTTGAAATTTTTAATTTTCCTCCAGCTGCTTCTGTAGCTGGAGGAGGGTACAACTGACTGGAAATCAGTTTTTGCAACTTGAATACCAACCTGGATTAAATTTTGCACATCTGTTTCTAGGATACTTGTATAGGCCCCTATCAAGATGCCTGCAGGGCAGGTCTCCTAGTTTTAGTTACAGGGAGGACCTCTGCCCTTCCATTGTTCAGACACTGTGCCTGATCTATACGTGCTCCATTTCCCCTAGATCAGCCATCAAATGGACTGGATGATGGCCTCTAAGGCCACTAAAGGGCTTAAGTACAGACACCAGTAGGCCATATGGTGGGGAGGTGCCTGTTGTAAGATGAGGTCTCTCATTCCTGCTAAAAACTTAGCCAGGTCCAGACTCTGAAAAGTGGCATCATAAATCATCTTCTTCATTCCAAGTCCTCCAATATGATTTTGAAGTTCCTCCATCGAAGCCCATGGACCAGTATTTAATGGGACATTGCTTTAATTAGGCCATGTGATTCTACATGCAGCCATTATCCATTGAATTAGAGAATGATTCTCATCATTATGCAATATAGTAATGTGTAATCTTTGTCTGAGGACTGAATATGTGGTGATGGATGCATGTCCAGAAATCACTGAACCACACTGTCAGCTCCCATGTCCTACAGTCTTAAGAGCCAAGCCACTACAGTCCCTTGTGCATTCTGTTTAAATCATTGCAATAAATCTGTGAGTTCTACAGCCATGTACAGACACACCACCACACATAGTGTGAGTGTGGGGAGGGGGACCACTCCTGTGGTGGCAACCTCATCTCAGGCTTTCTTAATTTGAGTAGTTATATCTGAGGTTCTCAAAGTTGGACTTCAGTTTTCTTGACTTTCCTATTATTTTTAGATCCAACCAGAATTCAAGAATCTTGTTAGCCTCAGTCCTTTTTTCCTTCAAAGGATACAGTTCTAAACTTCAGAGGAGTATAACATAATGGAAAGCACAGAAATAACAGCAGAACAGCAAGATCCCAGGCTACAGTGAGTAAAGATTCATTCATACACAACAGTGAACACAGAAATAAAGGAAAAGGAACTACATACCTTCAGAAAATCTCACATATGAAGGAATAACCAGAGACACTTCGCTCCCCTCCCCCCCTGCTCCACTCCTTATGGTCACTCAGGTGCAATACACCTGAGCTCCCCTGGGTTGGCCCTGCCTTCCCACCAGATGCTTAATTACTGGTTTAAGCTGTGTCTTAGCATTTCCTCTACAACTATATTATACATTTTACAGGGGCAGCTCTGAAAGTTATTCCTTCTGTTTTACTATATTGGCCCATGATGTCAGAACTGGATGTTGGTGTTACAGCAGTAGAGGTTGAACCTTCCTGCTAATCATTACATTTTGTTGCCATGTGACAGATGGCAGTAGGGGAGCAATCTAACAAAATAGCATCTGACATGCAAGTACATATGAAGCAAAGGTGTGTCATTGAATTCCTTCATGTGGAAAAAAAGGCACCCACTGACATTCATCAATGCTTGATGAACATTTATGGAGACTAACAGTGAACGTGAGCACTGTGAGATGGTAGATGCTGTATTTCAGTGACAGTGGGTCATCTCTGGTGCAGGTTTTGGAGAGCATGGCCTGTTGGCTCTTGTTCACTGGTGGTGAAAATGCATAGCTAATGGTGGTTAGAATGTTGACAAATACTGTTTCATAGCTGAGAATTTTCTCTATCAAGCAGAGTTACTATGCTTATTTTATCTGTTGTGGTTTCCACAGAAATAAGTAGGAGGTACTACTTTTGGAACAATCTATGTATATGTGAAATTTCCTTGAGATATTAATAAGAACAAAACAGCAAACTTCTGGTTTAACTGGCAGATCTAAAAGTAACTTGCCATTTTTAAAATAAAAATTGTGAACAGCTATATGAGTAAATACATAGAAGCAATGACAATGCATGACTGGTGTGAGCTAAGTACCAAACTGACAGTGGAATAGGCAAACGTGAAAATTCTGTTTTCATCTCTGCCAGCTAGTTCTGCCTCTCTGAAGTGGGAGAGAGGGGCTGACACACATTACTTTATGTTGAATCTTGATGCCCAAGAAGCAGAGGTCCATGCCCTGCTGAGTGGATGAAGAAAGTCTGCGCTACAAGGCTGCGCATTGGGGCAGGCAGATACCTGCCTAAGAGAGTGTTGAACACTTTTGTGCAGCTCGCACAAGAATGAGCAGGAATATTTGGAGCCGATTCTTAATGGAGATGTATGCCACAATGTAAAGTAAAGCTCTGCCTCCCTGCTTACAGAATGCCAGTTTTATATTGCTTGCCTGATTGCTAGATTTAAGGCAGAGAGGTTAATGAGAGGCAAACCTTGGAGAACAGAGCAGAACTGCTTAAAGGCAGTATATAAGATCTTTTCCAACTCAAACCCTTCTATGATTCTGTGATGGTGTAACTAGTAACTGGCAGACTGCTGCAGTTTCATAATGGCAAATCTGAAATAAATAATGTCAATTGTAAATTGCAGTAAGGTTTTAGTCAATTATGATCACCAGTTGAGGTTTACCATCAATGTTAATTTCAACACAATCATCCTCATAGACACATTGGCAGAAAATGGGCTAAATAAATGGGCAGTGAGGTGGATTGAAGCACTGGACTCAGAGAGTGTTGATCAGAAGAGCTAAAGCCAATTAGGTGCAAGTGAGTAGTAGTATTCAGCAGCAGAATACTACTGAATACTACTACTTTCTGGTACTGTTTAACTCTTTGAGAACCTGGATGATGAAGCAGAGTGCACCCTTAACAAGTTTGCAGATGATACAAAACTGGCTGACATACCAGATGGTTTTTCTGGAACTCAGGGAAACATCAACAGGCTGATTGGTCGGACAGGAACATAATGAAGTTCAAGGTGGGGAAGCACAAAGTCGAACATCTGAGAAGGAATAACCCCAGACATTTATACATTCTTAGAGCCAACTGACTAGCAAGCAGCTTTGGAGAGAACGATGATCTTGTGGTCCTGGTGAACATGAGCCAGTACTACCGCATCCTAGTAATTAAGGCTAACAGCAATCAAAGCTGCATTAGAAGTGCTGCCAGTTGGTGTAGGGAAAGGCTCCTCCCCTTCCTCACTACTGCTGAGGTCACATCTGAAGTGCTGGATGCTGTTCTGAGCATTTCAGTACTAGAGAGATATGGGACATAGCAGAGTGAGGCTTGTGAAGAGCCACTTAGATGGTTATGTGACTGGAATACCTTTCCTGCAGAAATGGCAGTATGATTGGTGTGTGTAAAGGAGATGGAATCAGGCTCAGTGGTGTCTGGTGACAGGCAGTTGGGGCAGACTGAAGCATGGGAAATTGTGTCCAAGAGACACAAGAGAACACTTTTTTTACTCTGAGGGCGGTTGAACATTGGAACAGATTTTCCACAGAGTATTATCGTGTATTTCATCAACTAAATCTTTTCAGGCTGGAAAAGCAGCTGATGTGGAGTGATGAAAAGCCAGAATGGTAAGAAATTGGATTAGCAAGATGAATGTGCGGATCTCATAACAGATGAAGGAGCTACAAAACAAAAAGATTGGACATTGACACCTAACGGTATCATGTTAGAATTTGTATTTATGAACTAAATTCAGTGTTATGCCAATAGGCAAGATATCTGATTTGGCACTGTTATCTTGTTTTTTCTTAAGGAAACTTTAAAGTATGTATCTATGCTTATCATTCCTTACCTTCCTGATATTCCTTGGCTCAGGACAGTGTTTTGTTATCATTTTATTCTGATTTTCTTGTTTTCTTATTTTAACAGCAGTTGCCTCTAAAGCTTCAACGATGAGTTTTTGTAAGCCTACCCCTCAGGGTGGGAAGGTTACTTTGCACATACGTGCACACTAGGGGAGGGAGGGGGAACCAATCCGTTCCTATAATGTTATGAGTTAATTTTTTTCAGTCACTCTGGAGACAAGACTGATGGTTCTTGCTCCCTGACACACTGAAATAACTGCTTCACTGGGGTAGGTATAATAAACTGAATGCTGCTTTCCTCTTCAGTTTCTTGCAGTTTCTTATTGTTCACTCCTGAAAACCTTGGTGCCCCTTCCAGTTCCTTCTTTCATCTATGTAACTACACAGCAGCCCTTTTAACACTCTTGAAAACAGTGTGGACAGTATTTTCTTATTTATTCATTCTTTTTGCATTAATATGTTCACAGCATTCCGATTCCCTAGTCTCACACCATCTTCAGTAGGTACATGGGGAGACAGTAAGGTTCAGCTCTTGCAGCACTTTTTTCCAATTCCTCCTTAAAAAGTTGCTTCTGCATGTAAAATCACAATAAATCGAACAAACATGTTAGAATTTGAAGTTCCTAGCTGCTTTCCAGGGACTCACTTCATAGCTTTCCTTATGGGTCACACTTGCCTAAAAAGCTTGTGAGCAACTGTTACCAAAAAATGGTAATTACAGTGCCTGTTGCATTCTCTTTGTGATAAAACTTATCACTGAATCATAGAATTGCCAGGGCTGGAAAAGACCTCTAAGATCATCCAGTCCAACCGTCCATCTATCTAGTACAACTTCTAAACATTTCTTGAACACCTCCCAGGATGGTGAGTCCACCACGTCCCTGAACAGACTGCCTGACCACTGTTCTGAAGAATAAATTTTTCCTAATCTCTAACCTGAACCTCCCATGGTGCAACCTGAGGCCATTTTCTCTAGTCCTATCACTAGTTATGATGGAGAAGAGGCTGTCACCCACCTCGCTGCAACCTCCTTTCAGGTAGCTGTGGAGAGCTAAAAGGTCTCTCTGAGCCTTCTCCAGACTAAACAATCCCAGTTCTCTCAGCCACTCCTCATAACACCTGTGCTCCAGACGTTTTGCCAGCTTTGTTGCCCTTCTCTGGACACGCTTTAGGGCCTCGATGTCTTTCTTGTAGTGACAGGCCCAAAACTGAACACAGTACCTGAGGTGCAGCTTCACCAGAGCACAGGGGGGATGATCACTTCCCTGTTCCTGCTGGAAGCACTATTTCTGATACCAGAATTTGAGCAGTTGCCATTACTGATGGAACAAAATTGGATGGTTGCTGGACGATTATCCAGTTTGTAAAGCCTTGGAACTGGGAAGTGATAAACTGTAGTATGACCCCATGGCAGGTGTACAACTGGTCTATTTCAGCTCAGTCATTTCCTGGTCTCCAGAAAGAAGATGTGCTTTATAGCAGAAAAAAAAAAAATCTTTCAGTGAGACTTATTAGGGATGTTCCCAAAGGTTGAATATTCTCTACTCCTAAAAAACAGAAGTATATTTATTAAGTACTCTAACAAAGTGTTTTAAGGAGCAAGGTCAATAAATGCTATGAAAAACAGCTAGTAAGTTGTGGTGCAGTTCTCACAGCCTTTCTGGCCAAAATGCAAGTTGAAAGGTGCACTGATCTCAGTGTTGACAAAACACAGCCATAAGGACTTCTGAATCTCTGCTGACAACCTAAAAAGTCTCACTTGCAATGTACACATAGGTGGAGGCTGTTAATTAGTAATGTCCACACCCAAATTTTCTTTTCAAGGTAACTGGTAAGTAGGAATTAAGCCCACCTGTTAGACGCAGCCAAAAGAAACGCAATACTGGCACCAAAGGAGTTAAACCATTAAACATTCACTTTTTCTTTTTATTAAGAAAGCATGCACAAAAATAAACTTGTGAGACCACGCCCCTCTCTCCTTGACCCTTGACACAAAGCACTGTGGGCAATGCCACTGTGGAAGGGCCTGCAAGAACTTCCATGGCACGTTTGCATCCCTTCACTCCCTGCAGCTAGTACCAGTGTGGAGCTCCACATAGCCAACCCGATGCCTTCCCACGCATTGACAATGCACATGTATTTCAGAGGCAGAGGAACGAGGTTAATTTGCACACTGACCGGCGTGTATTTACATATGCAAACAAGGAGCAAATCAATATGCAGATGAGATAAATATGCAAATTGTGGGGACTTTCATATGCTGAAGGAGCTATCTTTCTTTTTTTCTTCCAGTGGTTTCAGATTTCCGCAGGGCTGGCTCTGTGATATGCTCTGCAAAGCACTAACTGGCACCAACCATAGGCTGTACATGGTGCCACATTCCACAGAAACCCAATCAGACAAGTTGTATCATTACCATCCTGAGGCAGCACAGGTAATGGCTAATTCCATGCTGAAGTTGGCTATGGGATTCCCCATTTCTCTTGGAGATGCCCACTGATGAACTCCCCCTCAATACACACATTTAAAAAAAAAAAAAAAAAAAAAAAAAAAGAACATCCCACCGCCCCCCCTCCCCAATACAATGAGACTGTCCACTTCCCTGACAGAGATCCAATTGATTTATCCCTACAACAAATTTAAGAAGCAATTTTAATTCCCCATCTTCCTTCAGTCAGAGCAGACGTTTTTACCTCCTCTTCCCCAGATACGTCAAAGCCACCATGACATTTTATTTCTGTCTTGTTCCTTTCCCTGATAAACAGGGAATAAGGGTTGGGGTAGGCTTTACAAAATACTAAAATGAAACAAGAAGTCTGACAGAACAGAGCCATATCAGGAAAAAAAAAAAAAAAGGTAACTCAGGACACAGTTTAGGGGAGGAGGAATTTCAATACTAACTCCTGCATCTGTTTTGCTTTCCTCATTTGCTGACAGAAACCATTAACTGGGATTTACATTCTATGCCATCATCTTCCTCAGCTGAACTGCAAGGAGTCTAACCTACTCGTCCCCTTTCTTCTATACAATACTCTTTGGCTGTTCAGCTCTACTTCATCCCCTCTTCTAATGCATATCTTACAAAAATCACTTCTAAGAGGCTCTCTCTTACTCAACCAGAGGGTTTGAACTTCTTGACCAGAAGTCTCCTGATTGACCTCCATTCTGAGCAGCAGCTTCCTCTTTCCACCATTAACCCAATCACAAAGTGGGGACCACTGACTGAGAACTTACACCAAGGCAGCAAGGTTCCCGTTGCCACAGACAGTCTCCAAAAAGGTACAAGGGTCAGAGGGCTAAGTAACAATTGAGCAAATACTGACGGTGTGAGAAAACTTCTAAGTTTGCATATGCAAGTAAGAGCCTCACTGCATACTTTGAAGAAAGGCTTGAAGGGGCAGGGGTGAAATTAAAAGCTCTGGGAAACAGAAATTTCCTGGATCACAACACCCTCGACTGCTTCTTTTACCTGATGAGTATGTAGGCTTCACTTCCTTGGAGACTGCAAAATGCAGAGCAGTCAGGATCCTTTCAAAATCACTCTTCATCCTCACCAAGAGGCACTGCATTCTGAAACCCAATCTCTCTGCTGAAACATCATTTTTCTACATTCCCCTCTCTCCAAACTCAGGTTTTCCCTCCCAGTTCAGCTTAGCTCTAACTTAAGAGATTATCCTATTTGCACTTGAGATCTCTATTGCTTTTCCTGCTTTTCCTGCTGGTGTGGAACTGAGCTGAAATCACCTCTCCACAGTGTCCCTTTAGCCTCCTGACCTTTACAACATTTAAGAAATAACATAACTACAGACTCCCAGGGTCTACTAGACTCTCACTGAGTATCCAATACAACAGATTTACTGTCCGCTTTGAAGGGAAAGAGGGATTGCTAAATGCAAAATGACAGAGGCAGAGAAAGATGCACACAAGGATTCAGCCTTCTGAAGTCTTTTTGTGGCAGCAAGGACCTATCTTTCTGCCCTATACCAGGGCACCACACAACAAGGTTTGATCTGATGCATCCGAGGCCACCAGAGGAGGGGAAGGGCTGTGCTCAATTATTGATAATAATAATAACAACAACAACAACAATAATAATAAACAAAAGAAAAAAGATAAAACAGGACGCAATGAAAGATTATCTTCGGCAGCATCTTGCGGTGGCTTCTCTGGCGGAGATAGAGAATATATATCTATATACAGGCAAGATAGGAAGGCTGGAGACGGTGGTGTGGCACCATTCACCCCATGTCCCCCTCCCCTCCCACGTCCTTCACAAAGGACGGGCTCTTAAGTCTGTAACTCGCTAGGTGATCAAGTCCCAGTCGAAATCATCAGGGATTTCCTCATTGGTGCCTGGAGGAGGCCCTGAAGGCCGAGGGACCAGATGATGAGCTGAGTAAAAAAAACAGTTAAAAAAAAAAAAAAGAAAAAAAAAAGAACAGTTAGAAGAAAAAAATGTCATACTTTTTCACAGTGGGAATTTGGTCAAAAGAAAGCATTAAGGGCACTGTGGACTTTTCTGTTTCAACAGTATATGCAATAACACTACTGGCATGAATTTCTCCCTGTCTGTTGGTAGTGTGCTATAAAATTCTCCAGAGCAGCTTCTACCAAGGTTAAAGCCTCAGCTTCCTTACCTTTTCTCAGATGATTGCTGGTAAAATACAAAGGAACTTCAGCAACAGAAGCTTCTAATGTAATTTTGCCTTTGTCCAACACAGGGATGGTGACACAGGGCTAGAAGACCATTTATGTGAAGTGAAAGACATCACGTCACTGAAATTCTAAAATCTATTAGAGCTATGGCACAGCCCTAAAGAAGAGTCTAATTCTAAAGAAGAGTCCTTAGCAGTCCAAGCACTTTCTCTACCCCTGAGCACTTCATTGGATTAGTGAGTGTTTTGGGAGAAATGCAGAGGGCTTGAGAACCAGTTCTTAAATATTCAGAGATATAATATGCCTTACTATCACTTCTTACCTGGGCGATTATATCCTGGAGAGTCCTGGGTAGAAATCTGATACATCGGAGATGGACCGGAAAAGAGATGGGGAGGCTGGGGCTGACCATAGGAGTTCACTGTGAAATGAAATGAAACAAACTGTAAATGGTCTGGTCAGCTGTCCTAGCCCTGACTGGGTTGCATCTCCAGCCACAGAGCAACTCACTCAAAAATGCAGTATACTGAGATGTTCAATTATTTGGTCCCAACCAAAAGCTACAGCTTGGTCTTATTCTTGGCACCTGGCAGGAGTTTCACTTATTATTTTAAAATAAACTTTTTATCTAGAAATGCCAGAAAATGGTTATTTATTTTTCACTGTTTACTACAAAGTCATTTAGTAAAAACAGTGATGACACACATCATCACAGTTGCACCAAGATCATCTCTTCACTCTCCTTGGAGCATGTTCTTCTATTCCTTGTCCAGTCAGTCTTTCTCTATAGGCACAAAACCTTTCTCCTTTACCGCTACTGCCACCTAGAACAGCGAGCTTTCTACCTTGCCATTCTTTACTGTTAATTTTGTACCAAAACCCGTTCCTTCCCTTTTCCTTTTTCAGGTTGACCATTTAAATGCAATTCTTCCTGAAGAAGATTCTTTTTGCTAGTATGCGTCACATAATGGCACACACAGGCCACAGACACAGAACATCCTAATAATTTTTTACAGATGGAGGAGACTGATTTCATGGGATCATTGAATATCCTGAGTTGGAAGGGACCACAAGGATCACTGAGACTAACTCCTGGCTCCACACAGAACCACCCAAAAATCAGACCATATGACTGGAAGCACCATCTGCTTGAACTCCAGCAAGCTCAGTGCCATGACCACTTCCCTGGGGATCCTGTTCCAGTATATGATCACCTTCTTAGTTAAGAGGTTTTTCTTGACAACAAAACTGACTCTGCCCTGTCACAGCTTCAGGCTGGTTCCTTAGGTCCTATCGCTGGTCAACAGAGAGAAGAGATCAGCACCAGTCCCTCCACTCCATCTCATGAGGAAGCATGGCCATGATGACATCTCGCCTCAGCCTCGTCTTCTCTAGGCTGAACAAACCAAGGAACTGAATACAGTTTCTGATAGAGCTGCTTGGTGCTACACTAACTACAATGTAACAAGAAGTTTAGGGTATGTAGAGAATTGGTCCTTCGTTAATGTAGCATTTTAGTTTCCCTCTGAATTACCTTGATTCATGGATTGCTCCTGTTTGCCACTGTTCAGGGCACAAGAATCAGAGATTCGAGGGGGCTGCTGAGGGCCGATCAGATGAGGGAGCTGACCAGTCTGGGTAAGGAAGTGATTAAGAGAGTCACAAAGATTGGCAATATGGTGTTGATCCAGTGTCCAGTTCTTCCGCTCGGCCTGGCGCAGACTCTCCATCAACTCTGCAAAGGGTAAGAACAATGTCAAAGATAGCAACTAAACTGCAGTCACTCCTGTTAAATTTTTTGTCTTCTGCTCCTAAGTCTCACTTTCTCCCCACAAATTCAACTTCATTATTTATGATCAGTCACCGAAATAATGGCGAGCTTCTTTTTTAAGGTATTGTCTCACTGACTTGGGTAAAAAAAGGAGAAGCAGGAGGGAAAAATTCTCATTCACCTTCTGACATACTTTTATGAATTAATTCCTCTTGCCCCAAATCCCTACAGTGTTCAAGTGCTTTAGGGTCTTTAACAGGATCCATGAAGTAGGTTGCATGGAACAGCTGAGTCAATGAGAAAAATGAGACTTGCCAAAGTTTAGTTGGAAAAAAAAAAAAAAAAAAAAAAAAAAGCTGCACTCCCAAATTCTAGATACTACAGTCTCTAGTCACTGAGTCACTAGACCTCAGCACTAGGCCAATACCAACCTGAGAACTGGGAGTGCTCAATGCTAGACCAGTTCAGCCGGTTTACCATCTTGAAGCTCTCCTTCAGGGAATCAATGCTGGAGCACCAATCAGGGGGAAATGCTGTAATGAAATGGAAAAAATGTTATTCCAACAGAACACCCTTTTCCTCCATCCCTTAATGTAAGATAACTGGCCACTTCAAAGATATTAATTCTGTAGTAGATAGAAATCTTTTTGCCCTTGGAATATCAAGGGTAGTGCCTCCCTTTTCATTTAGCTCCTGAACTTTTCCTGCATCCCTGAACAGAATCTGCAACTTAGTATGACTGTATCCCTAATAAGAAGGCAATTTCCTTCACAGATTTCAACCATATCTGGCTATCATCCTTTTCTGCTCACTATATAGGCAATTCTTAGGGGAATCTCACTTGTGGAATTTCTGTCTGAGGATCCCCACTGCTCCATTTCTCCCAGCTGTTCTTTCCATCAGCCCTGACTCACCAAAGCCAGCATTATTGACTGAAGCCTGTGACTGCTGCTGCTGCTGGTGCTGATGAGGCTGCTGCTGTGGGTGGGAGTGTGGGTGATGCTGATGCTGGTGGTAGCCTCCATGCTGCATTTGGGGAGGGTGCATGGACATCACTGGTGGAGGGCCATAACTTTCACCACCCTGCTGCTTTCCCCCTTGGGATGGGCAACCCTCTGGAGTTGGAGTGTGGAGGGGTGGAGCAGCACCCACTGCTGAGGGGCCCTGCTGTTGCTGCTGGTACATGTAGTAGTTGTGGTTGGAGGGCTGCATGTCACCAAGGAGAGAAGAGAAACCTGTAGGATGAAAGAGAGAGGAGGAAACTTTAAGAGCTGCCTGGATCAGACCTCTACTTAAATTAACCATCCCTAATGTCACACTGAGGATGAACAGTGTTATTTAAGAAGCTTTTGAAGTGCCCTCTAGAGGCTGCCAATAATTAGCACCTGCACAGTTAAGCTCTTAATGTGTTCCAAGTTCCATCAACAACAAAGGGCTCTACAAAGTCCCAGCAGAATTTAAATCCTTAGTGTTAAGTGTTTAAATACTTCTATGCCTCCATGGACTTCATCTATATCTAGCAAGTAATGCATGCTTTCTGGAAATTTCATGCACATATTGTTTTCCTGGAAATGATCACTAAGCAAACCACTTAAGCAACAAAACATTTAGAATATGGAGGTTGATAAATCTGATTCGTTGTTTCCAAAAGCTCCCTTCATAGTCTATCTTACAAGCCGTTTCATCCGAAACCTTCACAATTTTTCTCACACAGATCATTAGTGGCCATGCTTCCTACTGCTTCTATACACAGAGCACATATCAGGGCTCCTTTATTACTTTAATTCTTCCTGACTTTTTAGGTGTTATTATTTCTATTCTCTTCCATTACAGGTATCCCCTACATGCAAGAACATCATATGTTCTCCATTCTTCCCCACATCAGGAGCTCTGCATATCTCTTACATCTGCTTCCCTGGTTTATTTTCTCCTTATGTTATGGAAATTCTAAGAAAAATAGCAGTGAAAGGCATTACTTGCCAGTAAACTCAGCTAACCATTCATCATCTGACCCTCTGTAAAAGCAAGCAAGTTTTTCAATAGAGCCAAAATCAACCTTCAGACCTACTAACTGCAATGGAGCAAAAGGGTCAATATTATTCTGACTCCAATATCCAGACTCAAAGTTACCAACACAATTTCATCAAAAACTGCAAGTTTTCCTAGACGTTCTTACAGCTGTAGAAAAGCAGATCGTTGCTTAATTTTTAGAGACAGAGGCACAGAGTGAGTCAAGGTTCTTTTCTGCATTTGAGTAACCTTCTTATTCTACAGCACCTCACACAACAGATTCCTACTGGTAATATCAAGCGCCACTTGATGAAAGCTTGTTATTATTTCACTGAAGTTACAAAATCAGGCTTCTCCTAGAGTAACAAACTGCCTGCACTACATCCTTGCTGAGAGCAAAGGTGAAAGTCTCATCTAATCACATATTCCTTCCTACACCAGACTAGTATTTAGAAGAATATTTAAAGATGGAGACAAAAATTGAAGACTCTCCAGAAGTGCTTTCTGTGGAAACACAGATCTCATCCCTACAGCAGTTATGCCTCCCGGTAGCTGCTTCCTCAGTAACAGAAATGTCAGCTACGAATGAAGTTATAGGCTCCCTCTCCTCCTCAAAGTTCAGTTCTCCAAGACTCTGTACAATTCTGCTTTTAAAGGATCTTCGCAATGATGACTTCTCATTTTCCTTTTGGGGAAATTCCACTGCCTACATGAAAAAATCCTCCTCCTCTTACAGTTTCTAGCCCGACAGATTGTCAATACTTCTCAGACAAGCTATTCTTCAAGGTCTTCATTTTTCTATGCTTCTACCATTTAAATATTTGCTTTTGTATTAGGATACAGTATTTTTAAATCATTATTCTTTTCATTCTGAGCAAATTAGTGAGGCGCAATAATGAAAGGACATGCAGATTTCTTATTTGCCTCTGGCAGAACCAATTACAGCACACCAAAAAGCCTCTGCTCCTAAAAGATGAAAGATCCGAGACATACCAAGGATAGCTGAGTGGACAAGACTGTGTAAACAGGTATCTGCCTATTTCACATGGTCCTTATGATTACTCACCGTGCTGAGAGGAAGATGATTTCTCCAGCATGGATTTGTAGAGATTTCGGAAGGACCAGCTAAGATCCTGAAAGTTGATCTCAGAGTAGGAGAACTTGAAGTCGTGGTTGGCACTGTACAGTGGGGGGGGTACATCGGCCCCTTCACGGCCCTGTCCCCCTGCTACAGTAGAAGCAACATCCACAGGCCCTGCAGACTGCTAAAAGGACCACAGATGACAGAAATTAGGCCTTTATTTTACACTAGATTTTTAAACTTCTGACAGGGCC
The DNA here is from genome assembly GCF_023343835.1 of Lagopus muta. Taxonomy (NCBI): domain Eukaryota; kingdom Metazoa; phylum Chordata; class Aves; order Galliformes; family Phasianidae; genus Lagopus; species Lagopus muta. The sequence goes on from NC_064433.1 coordinate 75,976,728, forward strand.
CAGGAACTACATACAGGTAGAACATACACTGCTAACTCATATCACTTTGCTCATCTTGCAGTAAGCAGGTCTTCCGCAAAAGCTATTTCCCTTGAGGACAGTTAACCTTCACCCTCACCCTGCAGCTTATTGGCTCCAGCATATTCTTCAGCTCTCTAATACCATTATGCCTTTACCCTTATCCCTATTCAGCCCTTTCTTAAATATCACTTCCTCCACTATCTTCTGTCTAATCAATTTTAACTTCTTCCCTTTTTAAATTTTTCCCTTCTGCCTCACCATTTTTCACTATTCCCTCCTTTCTCACCACTCCACTTTTCCATTCAAGCACCCCTTGCTCTTTCCTTCTCCTTCTTTCACACTTCTTAAGGTTTCTGTTCTCCGCTGCTTACCTGACTGTAGTTGGCAATGGGGGCAGTGCTCTGGAGTGACAGCTGAGGGGTAGCCTCAGGTGGCAAAGAGGCTTCTGTGCTGACTGGAACAGCCCCTCGGGGGCTCTTACTTGCCTCTTGCTCTGGGGAGTCTTGTGGTATCTGTGGATGGGGAAGAGAGTAAGAACGCAAAAGAAATAACAGATGGAGAAGTGAAACTGCAGATCAGAAGCCAGTTCCCCTACTGTAGTTCATGGCTTAGAAAACAGGAGGACTAGTCCTTAGTCACTGAAGAGACAAGACAATGAACTACAAATATAGTTAATTTTGCTACTGAAAAGCAGTAACAACGGCCAATGAGCACAACATACACATTAATCCTCCTCATCTATATATGCTGCTCCCCCAGGAGTGCTGGAAGAACTCCTTTGAACAAGAATGGAACTCGCACTACTGCTCCATGCTGTCAGGAAACAGTAACACTCACGTCATCATCAGGAGGATGCCGCCTCTTGCGAGATATATCTGGACACGTATCTATTGTCCAATAAGAGCCCTGGAAAAAAGACCCACTGGTGAATGAATGACTGCGTTATTAAATCAAAGAGCGAGCTTTCTATGGGTTACTGTGTCAAATAATGCAGCACCAATTAAATAACAGAACCACACCGAATATCAGACAACCAAGAATTGGAAGAGATTGCATTGTGTTGTGTTGAACAATGATGTTATCCACTTCTATCACTCCAAGAGCATAAGATGTCTTGATCCACGGTTCCCCTCCAGTGTCTCCTCACAGCATCTTAATTTTATTGGACCAACTCAGTGTTCAGACTAGGCAAAAAGAACTACAAGGAACCCCCTTTTCCATACTTGTGAGACTCCACTTTGAGTACTGTGCCCACTTGGGTCTTTCCTGTGCAAGAAAGACATTAGCATATAAGATTGGAACCAAAGGAGGTCCACCATGATGATAGGAGACATCACATGATGTACACATGATGTAAACACATTTCACACAGAGAGATTTGTTTCAGTCAGAGAAGGGAAAGCTAAGGGAATCTAGCCGCTGTATTTACTACTGCTTCCCTTTCTGCCTACATTTCAGGTTTCAAATTCCACCAATCAGTTAGAAAGGGCAATTCTTGCTCATTCCATGCAGTTTTAAATGGTTTGGCCAGGAGCATCCAGATTTCTTACCTTCCCCGGATCGTCCCTTGGTCGAGGCACTTTCCGAAAGCACTTATTCAGAGAGAGATTATGACGAATTGAGTTCTGAAAAGAGATTGAGAGACAAAGGTAAGTGCTATAACAAAAATGTACAGCTTTCTGTGTATGTTCAGGAATGGGTAAAGAAAACAGAAGGGTGGTGCATACTCAAATGCACTATATATACCCACAGTAGAGCAGAACAGAAGCTAAGGAAATCAGAGGAATTTATCAGGCTGATAACATGCAGCCAAACCATCTACACATATATAGTAGGTACTACAAAAACACTATCAGTGTAATGCAGAGGTTGGTAGTGATGTGGGTTTTGTGGGTAGTGATTTTTGTCTTGCTGTTTTTTTTTTCCCCAGGGTCCTACTTACAGGGCTGCCACACACATATAACAAAAATCTCAAAGAAAATGGGACTTCCATCTCAGTTCATTTCTTCTCTGGACATCTTATTTTCACATTTTCATTTTGCTCAGTGAGCAAAAATAAGAAAATAAAGTCAATTTATTAGATAGAAAGAGCACTTTTGATATTTAAGTCCTTACCTTCCAACCAATACCAGCATTTTTGTAGTAGGGAAAGTTGTCACAGATCCAACGGTAAATCTCACTAAGTGTCATCTTCTTGGCAGGGGATGAGTTGATTGCATACGTGATCAGAGTGGCATAGCTGTAACGTGGCTTGCCATCTTGATGCACTGCAGCCTCATCCTTACTGAGCGTAGCATTGGGATCTGTCGGTGAGCCTGGAGGACACTTTCGGGCAGCCCCTGGAGGTCCTGCTTGTGATGAACCCCCTAATTTTTCAATAGTAGCTCTTAAAGTAAGCTGTGGGAGCCAGTCTATGGAAGTGAGGCTGCTTTCCAGGTCAGAGGCCATGATACTGGAAGCAGCTATATCTGTGAGGAGACAGAAGGAGAAAAGGATCTCCAGAGATACAATCAAGATGAACCATAAGAACAGAAATATACATTTGCATTCCTCTTCTACTTCTTCCCCTATTAAAAAACACCTGAGTGAAGACCATCCTACTTGATATGCCTTATTAACAGCAAAATATAATCATCGAAAAAGGCCTATCTCTGCATCCTCTGGAGGGCCACTCTTGCCGATAACAGCTAGGAAAGTGCTGATGATAACTGCTAGTACAGTCTTATCCAAAGCATCTCAACTGTTCTCAGGTGAATAACCAAGATTTATTTAAAGGAAGTAGACTATCTTCTGCAGCTGTATCGCATTCCCTCCTTTACTATCTAAGCAATATAACCTTGAGACCTTCAGCAAGATTACATTATAATCCAGCAGGTTTTTTGTATCAGGTAAGAGGAGAATCAAAGCTAAAAGGGAATACTCCTTCACACCATAACCAAACAATGGATTTAATGATCTAATTAAGGTCTTCTGGAGAACCCAGGACTGTGACCATTTTAATTTGGGAGAAATTAATTTCTCTCTAAGGCCAAAACTGTTATTTTTGGTGTTGTTTTTGTTTTTTTTTTGTTTTTGTTTTTTTTTTTTCATCAGGTGACATTGTAATTAATACTACTCCTTGGAGCCAGGATTATGTATCTCATTTAAAACACCAAGATTATGCAAAATACTATATACAGATAATTACAACTACCATGTTGAGGTAGATGCGGACCATATTACGCTTGTAATAGTTAAACTTTTGCCTACTATAACCAATCCGACCTAAATATACATATCATTATTACTAAGTCTTGCTTAATTCACAACAAGAAACTGTTTTCCCCAAATCTGAGACAGAATAAAAACAGCCTTATCCAAGGCTCACACACAGGACAGAAATAGACTCATGATCTTTCCTCTCATAAATATTACATATTTCTCTCATAAAGTAAGATACATCTGTCCAACATGACTAGCACTTGTACCCAGATATTCTATTTAATTATTTCATAAGAGAAAATATTTAATAGTACAAACACGTATACCTTTGCATACTCAGTACACAAGCTTATATGCTGTCTTTTGTACTAGTCTTGGTATCATAAATATCATTATTCTTATTTGCAATTGTTGCATCATTATGCAAGGAGCAATCTCTTTAAGTTTGGACCAAGCTAGTTTCCACAGCCAAAAACTGCACTGTTCTACACTTAATCTTTTCATAAATAGAAGAACAAAGTCTTAAAAGGCTGCAAGTTTTACATCTGCCACTTTGGAAATTAATCATTTTAGAAAATTAGACAATACTATACCATTGCATGCTAGTACATACAAAAGTTAAACTCCTAAACACATGCATACACTTACGTACTTTGTCATGTAACAAGTTACCCACACACATACATCTAGGAGAGAAAAGACTAATGTATCCCACTTCTGAAAGATTCTTTACACAACACCTCCCATCCAAGCCCATCACTCATCTGAGCAAATCAGATGAGACAGGGAGACACCCATCTGTGCAAGTAACAAATAGACATCAGTTCTAAAAATAGGTATTTGTCAATAACAGAGTGTGGATGGACCCAGCATTTTGACACAGGAGCTCCTCATTCTTCCTGTACAACGATATGCATCATACAGAATTATAGACTGGCTGAGGTTAGCAGGACTCTGAGTCCATCTGCTCCAAACCTACAGCAGATTCCCAAAATCACGCCCAGGAAACTTCTGAAGATCTCCAAGGAGACCTCTCATCCTCTCCAGGCAACCCGTGCCAATGCTCCATTATCCCCACAGCACAGAATTGCTTCCTGATGTTCAGAGGTATTCTAGTTTGTGTCCACTGCCTCTTGTTCTGGCACTAGCCTTCACTGACAAAAGCTGGTCTCTATCACCTTTGAACTCTCCTTTCAGGCATTTAGAGACCCCCCAAACCTTCTCTTCTCCAAGCTGAACAGTCCCAGCTCTCTCAGCCTCTCCTCATAAAAGAGGCACCCTTCATCATCTTGATAGCTCTCTGTTAGATGCTCTATACTGTGCCCATGTCCCTCTTATACTGGGGATCCCAGAGCCGGATCAGCACTGGGTGCAGCCTCGCAAGTGCTGAGAAGAGAGGAATCACAGAATTGCAGGGGCTGCAAGGGACCTGTAGAGAACATTGAGTCCACCCCCCGCCAAAACAGACCCCTACAGCAGGCTGCACAGGTAGGCATCTAAGCAGGTCTTGAATTTCTACAGAGGAGGGGAATCCACAACCTCCCTGGGCAGCCTGTTCTAGTGCTCTGTCACTCTGACTGTGAAGAAGTTCCTTCGCATATTGGTGCGGAACTTGCTATGCTCCAGTCTATGGCCATTTCCCCAGTTCGCTCAGCCTTTCCTCACAGGGGAGATGTCAGGGGAGGGCCTGTAATCATCTTTGTGGCCCTCTGCTGGACTCTCTCCAGGAGACCCCTGTCTTTTTTGTATAGGGGAGCCCAGAACTGGACACAATAATCCAAGTGAGGCCTGACCAGGGCAGAGTACAGGAGAAGGATCACCTCCCTTGACCTGCCGGCTACACTCCTTTTAATGCAGCCCAAGATCCCATCGGCTTTCTTGGCCACCAGGGCACACTGCTGGCTCATCACCAGCCTGTCATCCACCGGGATCCCCCAGGTCCTTCTCCGCAGAGCTCCACTAAAGCAGGTTGTGCCCCAATCTGTACTGATACCCATGATCGTTCCTTCCCAGTCGCAGGACTCTACACTTGCTTTTGTTAAACCTCATCTGGTTTCTTGCTGCCGAACTCACCAGTCTGTCCAGGCCTTGCTGAACAGGAGCACAGTCTTCAGGCGTGCCAGCCACTCCTCCCAGCTTTGTGTAATTGGTGTACTTGCTGAGGTGGACACTATCCCCTCATCAAGTAATCGATGAAGATATTGAACAAGACTGGACCCAGCACTGACCCCTGGGGAACACCTCTAGTCCCAGATCAAGGAAGGGGTTCACCTCTCATCACCTGCTGGCAATACTTTGCCTAATATAGCCAAGAATTCCTTTAGCTTTCTCAGCAGGAAGGGCAACTTGGTGTCCATCAGGATTCCCAGGTCCTTTTCTGCACAACTACTTTCCAGATGGGTGCTTCCAGCATATCCTGGTGATCAGGATTGTTTTACTCCCAACAAATTCACGGGCACTAAACTTCTCATTTTCATGCATGTGCACATCACACTTTTCAGAGATTAAAAATCCATCACATGACATCAACAAAATCCATCCCTCAGCTACCAAAAGTCGTACCAATGCATTGGGCTCAGAAAACAAATTCTAACTGCACAGCTAATGTTATAATTCAAACTCCAATGCATGCAGAGACTGAAAAGTTAAACTGCAACATTACAGTATCTGTAACGGGTGGAAAAAATTTTTCTTTCCGTGAAGGAAAGGAAAAACCCAACTGCTATTAACCTATCTATATACTCATCTGCCACAGTACCACAGTCGATAGCAATGACTACTAACTCTGGACCAAACTAGAAAATCAGGGCTGCAAAAGGATTTCTGTTATGTGCCTGGGAAGATCACTGGAGCAGATCTAATGAGCTCTACCAAAGCACATGTGAGATGAGGGATGATCCAAGATGGACTGCACAGCTTCACAAAAGGTAGATTGAGTCTGATCAGTCTGGTGGTCTTTCATGGTGGAGTGATAGCACCAGTATGCAAAGGAAGGGCAACTCACGTCGTCTATCAGGACCTGTGCAAGGCCTCTGACACGGTCCCACACCACATCTTTATCACTAAATAGGAGAGAGATGTATTTAAAGGCAGGACTATTAAGTGGATAAAGAACTGGTTAGAATATCACAGCCAGAGTGCTGTAGTCAACAGATTTATGTCCAGGTGGAAGCTGGTCACTAGTGGTATCCCCCAGGACTAAGTCCTGGGACCAGTGCTCGTCAACATCTTTATCGATTACCTACACAGTGGGGTGGAGTGTACCCTCAGTAAGTTTGCTGATGATACTAAGTGGTGTAGTTGATCCAACAGAAGGATAGTATGCTATTCAGAAGGACCTGAACAGACTTGGAAAGGGAATATATAAGAAACAAATGACGCTCACCACAGGCAAGCGCAAGGTGTTACACTTGGGTCATGACAATCACAAATATGTATACAGACCTGCAGAACTCACTGAAAGCAGCCCTGTGGAAAAGGACTTGAGGGTCCTGGTAGGCAAAAAGCTGGACATGAACCAGCAGCATGCACTTGCAGCTTGGAAGACCAACTGTATCTATCTGGGTTGCACCAAAGGTAGGGTGGCCAGCAGAGCAAGGGAGATTGTTTCCCTCTAATCTGCCCTCTTGAGGCCCAGGGTCATCAGCACAAGAAGGATGGGGAGCTGTGGAGGAGGTCCAGAGGAGGGTGATAGATATGAGAGAGCTGAAGCACCTCTTCCATGAAAAAAGGTTAGAGTTGGGCTAGCTTAGCTTGGAGAAAGCTCCAGATAGATCTTACTATGGCCTTCCAGTACTTAAAGGGGATGATAAGCAGGAAGAAGACCTATTTTTCATATGGTTTGCTAATTAGAGAACAAATAGGAATGGCTTTAAACTAAAAGAGGGAAGTTTTAGGTTAGATGTTAGGAAGAAATATTTACTCAGAGGGTAGTAAAGATCTGGAACAGACAGCTCAGCAAAGTTGTAGATACTGTTGTTCCCGGACACATTCAAGGCCAGATTGGATGGAGCCCTGGACAGCCTGATCCAGTGGATGACAATCCTGACTGTGGCAATGGAGAGCCGGTGGTGGAATTGGGTGGTCTTTCAGGTCCCTTCCAACACAAGACATTCTGTGATTCTGTGTCTCTGACAGACTCTGGCTGACTCAGTGCTATGATCACTTTGCTGGGGAGCCTGTTCCAGTATCTGACCACCTCCTCTCGGCGAGGAGCCTTTTCTTAATATCCAATCTGAACCTCTCCTGGATAAAGATCACCTCAACCAAAAAGTGTTGTCTCAAGTATTAATAAATAAATAAATGCCGGGTAATTACTCCTTCCCAAATTATACAAGGGTAGAGCAACAACGCATTTTCATACAGATTCTGGGGGCATGGAAAAATATTGCTGATCTATAAATCTAACTGAAACACAGCTAAACTTGCATGGTAATTTTACTTGTACAGTCTTCACCAAAAAGTGCTATTCTGATGAACTTTGGACAAACTAAAACAAACTAATATCAGCTGAATGCTAAATTTTTAAGCATGCCTCATAAGATTAAATTTCCACAGTGGAATCATAGAACAAATCATCTTATCACATGCATATTAAACTATTACGAAATATCAATTGAAGCTATTTTACTACTGATTCATATTGCTAGCACAAGTTTACCAGTCAACCTCCCCATCATTTGTGTTATTTTTAAGACAAGCACAGATATTAAAAAAATGAAGTTATAAAAGTCTACAACAGATTGAAGTACCAATTTGAAAGAACAGGATTTTAAAAAACAACAGAATTTTAAGAAACAAAAAACAAAGAGTTTCCATAAGCTTCAGATTTGCCCAGGCTAAGTCAGTAGAACATTTGGAATGATTGGATATACGGTAAAACTTAAGGTTGATAGGCAATGCATTAACTGACAAATATACATGCATTTCTGTATTAGTGTAGAACACCTTTGTCAAGGCGGCAATCAGGTTAAAACTGGGTCCTATTGTATCCACACTTAAGAATCTGAATTTTTTAATTCCCTGGTTTATAAAAGTTTTGATAAGAAAACAAAATCTTCAAAGCTTAAATAACAATTTAAAAGCTCTTCTGACATTACGGGCACACGTAAGAAAACAGGAGGCATCACTTTTGGAGCAGTTCCCATAAAATATATAATAAAATATGTACTAAAGTTAATGTTGTATGCAACAAAACATTTCAACGTTTAATATTTTTATTAAAGGTAAAAAAAAAAAAAAAAGCAACAAAAACAAAGCTAGTGGGATATTTGACCTTGTTTTTGTGAAACCAAAGCATCAGCCCTGTTTTATGGCAGTAGTTGCAGCTCTTTGCGAGTTCTCAAGGTGCTCATTAGAGATTTTTTAAATCAATTTTTACTTTTCTTGTGCTTCATTCTTGACAGCAGTTGCTCACAAATGTGCACACTGCCAAAAGCGATGACATGAATAAAGTATGACTGTGAAGCAAGTGATATTTTTTCTTATAAAATTCTGGTAAAAAGATACAATCAGATTTCTGTGTTGAATATCTGATGGCAACTCTATACATACCATTTGAAAAATGTATTTATGTTGAATGAAAATAAAGTTGCATATACAAAAGTGTAAGTATACAAAAAAAAATTGATGATTTTTTTTTTTTTGCAATCTTCAAATCTATTTTCAAATTCCTGTATCAAAACAGAAAACATGGCTGCGTATTTTTCTCTGTTCACAGGTCTGTGTTTAGCCAGTGTACCAAAATGCACAATATTATTTGCCATAACTTAAGTTGGCACTGTACTATGCTCTCTTGGCACCCTGGTTTCAGCTCAGACAGCATCAACAGCACTCTGACAGATCTGTTGTTGCTGAGCAATAGGTGCATGCCCAGGGATAAGCAAGGCCACCCAGCAGGGCAGAGCAGCAGCCACAATACCACAAGGGCAGGCTGCACTGCAAGCTGTGCCAAGCTGCATGCAACGCATGGGCCACACTTTGTACATGCTTGTACTAGACAGTTGTTCAGAACAGAAAGCAGACTTGGACCCAACAGCAACCCATGAAAATTTTCAAACTAGAATAAGACTGTTTTTCCAAGTTTAAACTTGATTGTGTTACTGGATTTATATATAATGTGTCCCTAGTATACAGGACATGTAATATTCAAATGCAGCCAAATCTTCATGGAAGGCAATTCCAGAACATAATCACACAAAAATAATTTGATGTAATTTGCCACACAATTATTTAAAAGGACATTTACAGTAACACCTACTATAATTTCTGCAACATATCTCATTCACCTAATCAGGCAGTATACCAGCTGGACAATACTTAATGGATCAATGTAACAACATCGCAGCCAAACTACAGCAGCTGATGATTCCACCAAATTCACAGTTTATTGCACAGCAATTCTTCTTTCAAACTCTTTTTTTTTTTTATGATTGTATTTAAAGAAGAAAAAAAAAAACGAACTTACTACTAACAACAAACACACTGAACTGGAACCAAGGGTGTTTAAACAAACAAGCAAACCTATCCCATTAGCAAGCCAGAATTAACTTCAAGTAAAAAGGAAGTTAAAGACCAGAATTCATAATCTCCCACTTCATATGTACAGAAGTAAATGGTACCCATTTATGCATTGGCTGATTTTAAAAATCTTCAATAAGGTTAGCAGTTACAACCACCATCAACAGCTGGGAATTGACTACAGAGTCTTCATTTCTCAACAACTAATTCCAGAACAGTCCCAATTTAAGACAGATCAGAGATGCAAAAATGTCACCCAAGTATCAAATTCAAACCTACAGTTAAATACACAAGAATCTGTCTGATTTATAACAAAAGTATATTAAAGAAAATCCTAGCACTGACTATCTGTTCGTAACTACTAATTTCCTTGGGACCAGTAATACTTTACTACAACTTTTCAGTAAAGCTACTGCCTCATTTTGAATATTTTCTAGTAGTAAATTAAACCTCCCACTGAGAATGTAAGCCACCTTTTTGTCTATCAGATTGTACTACACCTGCTGCTGGACTGAAAAAATCTGCACTTTGTCTACTTTGCTGTGAGTGCTTCAATGGTCAGCTCTTACCCAGTATCACCATTACTTATATATCAGGACTGAAAAAGATCTAAGAAAGCGAGGAAGAGCACTCTAAGGTTCATACTGAATGCAGTTCATAAATATTTACAACCAAAAATACTCTCTAAGACAGGACTCAAAGGCTGTCCATTCAGAATCAATTACAACTGAAGCAGAAGAGTAAAACAAGTGAAACTAACTTGTACACAAGCTACAGAACATTCAATTTCTATAGCAGACTTGTAAATTTATTTCTCTATATTTATTTTCAATGTTGTTTTTTCTTCCTCCTGCTATTCTAACCCAATGAAACACTACTGTCAACACATTCAAAGGAGACTCAAATTTCTGAACGTAAACCTTAAGAATGAAGATACGCAGAACAGACTACTAAGCAGTGAGACATATTGATGCAGAACACCTGTAAAAATAAGGTCACTTCTATTTAGGTGTCTAAAGCACAGAACAGTGATCTAAAAGAAAATATCCATCTAGTGTAATCAGAAATAAACCTAGCTTGTGGTGTACTGAACAAATAAACAAACAGGCAAAAAAGCAGCAGCCGAGTACAACTTTTATGAAACAGAATAGTGAGAAGGATGTCCATTAAAGTAAACTGCCTCAGAAATTAAGAAAGAAGGTAACACACAAGAATACATGGGAAAATAGACAGTTTCTACTTTGATGGGAAAATATAATTTTGAAGTACTCATACAAATCACAAATGCAGGAAACCTGTACTCTAACACCAATACAAAAAGGAAAGAAGAATCAATGCTGCAAATTCCTGCATGAAAAAAACCCTGCCATCTCAAGACATGCTCCTCCTCAAAAATAAGGAGATAAGGACTAAGCAGGCAGGAACAAAACACTAAAAAAAATCCCACCTTTTCTAAGTAAGCCTCTTCACTAAGGGACTTTTTTTCCTCTTACATGAAACAAAAAGATAAACTTTATCTGGTTATCTGTATAGTCTGAAATTGCTATCCATCATTTTGGTAACAATTTGGGAAAAGTCTTCAGAAATTCCTTATGTTTCTAGAATCAAATCCAAAAGGGAGAGAGAAGCTACTTTGTACTGCTCATAAAATGAAACTTAACATGAAAGGACTAATAGGGCTCCTTGTATCAGCATACACACACAAAAAAAACCCAAGAAATATTGCAGATTCAAAGTACATTTCTGTCTGCAGTGTCATATGAAAGGAGGAAAAGCATCTCCTAGGGCAAAGAGGTAACATCATACCCTAAAACTACGCTTCCCCTCTTTGGGAGGGGAACAACTAGCAGAAAAAAAAAAAAAAATCCAGAAACAAAGCTCCACACTAATAGGAGAGTTAAACTAATATGCCAATAATTTATTCCCAATAAATTAATGGATTGGAGAGATGGTAGTACAGCATACACAGTTCAGAATGGTCATGAATCAAATGAAAAAAAATATGCTTAAATACTTCACCCAAAGGAAGTTGTCATCTAAATACACAGCACAGCATATCATATATGAATTGTCATAATTTTAGTCATCTGACTCCAACTCTTATGCAAAACTATTTAGTGTGCAAGATCAAACGCTTTGAATGTTTAATGCTATTTCATGTAGAAGAACATAGATAATACAGTAACAAAGACACTCTGAGCAGGAAATTTGCTAAAAAATATAATAATACACTAAGATGGTACTAAAATGTCAGAATTAAAAGGAGACAAAATTTTCTGTTCCTTTATTGCTTATTACATATCATTGAACTAATTGTTCTGTTATAATCATATCGTTTTACAGATATGGTTTTCCTTTAATAAACAAATCTCAACAAAATGAGGTTCATGCTAAGTTCAGGAGGAGAAAAGAAAAATAAAACAAGTTTATTTACATAACAGATTCTAATGACATAAATATCATAACAGCACATTTCCCTTCACCTTATGAAAGGTGCATGAGTAAGAAATAATTTTGAATTCTGAATTTAGTGAGTGAACAGCTCTGAGTGTTTATGTAGTCTTGGTGGAATGGATGTAAGGTTTGCGGGGACTATAAAGTCACCAAAACTCCCATGCCAGAAGTGCATCAAGATTCCAATTCCAAAAGCACACTGTGTACTAGTTCTGCATAAATCTGGTTTACAAAACTCAACTTACATGTTTAAGCTTATTAATAGATGGCCAACATTCAAAGTATTCTGATGTCAAGATAGAATCTTTACATGCATGCAAGGCTAGGATAGAGTACAGCCAGAATTAAAATCTGTCAGGGCACTAAGATGAACTAATAAAAAGATTTTGGCATTTGTTATATAAACATTCAGCAGAAATTCAGAGAAACCTCAGTGTGAAAGTCTGTTCAAAGTTAAGATTAGAGTCCTAATTTATGCTGCTGTGCAAGTGAGAGTAGGAGATATGTAATGCCTGTCATAAGAAACAGCAAATGACAGTAAGAACACTGGCATGTCTGAAACACTTCTGTGCCAAAAGCTACTTTATTTGTAATCAGACCACCACAAAAATGATTTATTCTAATTTTAAACCCCATATTCCATTATAACATCCCCAAAATAACAGATTTGAAGCAAAAATCAAACTAAGAACATTGAAGCATAAAGAAAATACATCACCACAACAGAATCTCTACAGTGCCCCCTCCATCTTCAGAACCACTATGCAATATTTTAGGTGGACAAGATAAATATCTGGCATTTAAGAATATTGATAGAACAAGTAGCCCTACACTGAGGAAGGTACTGGTTATTGTTTCTGGAATAACTCAAATTTAAGAACACGTAACTAGAATGCAATTTCCCCTTGGAAAAACAGAAGTAAATTGTAGATAAGCTATACTTAAGAAAAGGTATTTCCCCCAGCCTCATGGAAGCACCTTGCTTGAACAAAAGGACTTCAATTTTAGCTGCCTACAGTAATCACATCCAGCAGTAAACCTTCAGTCACAAAAACCCAGCTCAGATGAATGCAACATGCATTTATAAATGAAAACTTCATTCATATTCCCATTAAAAAAAAGGACATCACTAAAGGATGACTGTTAGCCCTGCAGCTTAATAACACCAACATTAAGGTGGTACACTGAGATACATAATTTAATATCACCGGGAGGAAGAAAAGCAAGGTGAGCATACCACAGGTGGGTTTCTATGTCTAAATTATGAAAAAAAAATGGAGTACAGTAAATGGCCTAGTGCAGAAGTAACTGAATGAACAACTAGGATAGTTACAGGGAAACTAGTAGAATACAGACACAAAAGTCAAGGGAGGACAAGATTTCAAGACTGGGCATGATCAAGTGTCAAAAACAGCAGGGAAGCCAAGAAGGATGAAGATGAAATAGAGACCCTGAGACTTGGCCAAGAAGAGGTAATTAGAGATCTTAGGAGACACTTTAAGGGAGTCAGGATACCTATACTGAAGTCAACTTTAAAAACAGATCTGGGCTACATAGAGGATTTGCCACCCTTTAGTTTTGGCATTTTGGGTCCTTCCATGAAACAAAAATGAGTTGAGGCATCATGCTTTCACTGCTTAATACCAAGAGAAGCAGCATACAGAGTCTTTGAGTTCGATTTCACACTGTAATTAAGGAAGAACACCACTGATAATAACACCCAGATTTATGAAGTGTTTCTAATACTTTGGAACCCTTAAAAAGGATCAGTACCCAATTCTTATATAAATAAGTCTTGCAAGGAGAAGAGCACAGCCCAAGGTCAGCCAGCACAGGAGCAGCAGAACCATGCAAAGAATGCAGATCTCCCAGACCAGTTCTCTACATTCAAATCTTGCCCATTTTCAGGTGAAGATAAAGTAAGTAGCTCTGAAATTGCTTTTAACAGTTGTGCTCATTTTCTCTGCAAGTTACTGATAGAGAGGAGGGTTGGTTTTTTTCCTACTAGGAAGAGGGAATGAGAATTCTGAAACTTCACTCCTTTGTCACCACAAAAAGTTCAGAATCTTTCCCAGTTGTTCTAATTTGAACTTTAAACAGTTATTACATATTTCCACTATCATCACCCACAGTCTTTACACAGTAAGGAGCATAAAAAATAATGAATTGGTAGTGTTTAAAAAAAAAAAAAAAAAAGCAAATACTTCTTCCTCAAGGTATAAAAGCTCTCACTCCTCATCTCTCCCTCATTACTCAGTTTCTATTATACCTCAGTTCAAAACCAAGATCCTGATATGCTGGGAACAACCGGAGATTGTAAATGCAAGGATTTTTCCATTCTGATCAGCCAAAATCTCGTTAATCTTGAGGAAGTGGAGTGGAAAAGATAAGGTGGAAGAATGAACGTCTGATTACAAAGAGTCATTCTCCAGCATAGATGACCTGTATATCTTCAGAGGAAGCAAACTCCTTTTATTTTATATTTGTATAAAAGCAGGCTTCTTAACTGCTGACAAACAAATAAACAAAAACCAACCAACCACCCACAGTGTTTTGTGTCCACAAGTATTCTATCTAATGGAAGCCAACCAGGTCAAAATGCAGCTGCGGAAATAAGGCCTATGAAATAGGTAAAGAAAGAACTGCTGACAATAAAGCATCTTAGAAATGCTTGCTTTACAAAGAGGTAATTGCATTTTAGGTTTATGGAACCACAGGAGAGAATGACAAAAGGACAGTAAGGAAAATAAGATACAAAGAGCAGTAAGGAGAGAACTGGGATGAACAGTGGGGTATACAAGGAAATGAGATTAAAGAAGTAGGAAGGGTGGAAGCATGCTGAACCTTAAAGGTGAAGAAGAATCTGACTATGGCATGATGAAAAGAAGCCAGCGATGGGATTTGGGAAAGGGCTCGCAATGGTCAGCAACTTGCAGAATCCATACACCTTCTACCTTTAAGATACTAACTCATTTTAGGATGGGGTAGGGGACAAGATAGGTCAAAGACAGAAGGATAAAACAACTCAAATCTTGATAAAACACTACAGGCCACCACAGTAAATGGGTCCTGAAGTCTGTTGCAAGGTCTTCAGAAATACTGAGAATGTTTCAATATTCCATGCTTCTTTTCAAATGTAAACTGAACATTTTCCAATTCATTAACTGTGAAGACACATGGCAGCATTCTTTGCCTTCTCTCAATAACGCAGGCTGCGTTGAAATATGAAAAACTAAGGACAGAGAAGAAGTACACAAAAGATTTTTATGTTCATCATATATCCTTTAGAACGAAGGGGGACAAATCAACAGCAGAATTTGCAATATTGACTCCAACTACCAAGCACTTATCATCCTTGTAAGACACATCAACTGGATATTCTTGCAGAAATAACAAGAGAAGCCAGCAACATAATGGTTTAAAATGCTTTTCTTTAGGTTTCAGAGTTAACACAACTGGAGTTCAGGCATTTTAGGCTGTCCATTAAACTGTATGCTACTCTCATTTTCAAGGCTGCCTTCCAGATCAGATGTCCTAGAAACTGGGTGGATTTTTTTTTTTTTTTTTTTTTTTTAAAAAAAGTTTCAATTCATACAGCAACAGTTTCTGCAAACTGAGTACTACAAAACAGAGTTCTGAACATCATTGGTCACATTTCCAAGACTGGGAAAAACAAATAGAAAAATGAGTCCAAAAGAATTTCATCTTTTGGTTGCTAATGACAGAGATGCAGTTCCTGTCTGACAAATGTGTAAAATAAGATAAGCCTTCTCTTAGAGATCTCTGAGATCTCAGACTTGCTCTTGAGGGACAACTGTCCATATCACAGTTGCAATTAATCATATTTCCCTTCTGACACTTGAAGGGCCAAAGATCCAAACTGTGACGCAGACTGAATCTCCCACTAAATAAAGGTCAGCTGACATTTAGGGGAGGATGCAAAGATACCAGTACCTCTAGATTAAGAAAAAACTTCTCCAGACACACAAGCAGCATTCAGCTCTATTTTTATTGGGGAAAAAAAAAAAAAAAAAAAAGTACTGCATTTGTCAAAATCACATACTGGATGGGGAAGCAATATCAAAACCCCTTAAATTGTTTATTCTGCTTCATTTGAAATTCTCTGACTCTTGATCTGACCCTATGCATTTGCCTATATATTTCAAGATAAAATCCAAGGAACTTACAGAATACATATTTGAATAATAATACAAATTTCTAATCCTTCAGTAACATAATCCTTTCCCCATAACTCTCCAGATTTTCTTATTTCATTTTTACCTTAGGGCCTGACATACAATCAGTTCTCATAAACAGACAGAGTGCACACAGGGCAGAACTATAAACTGCTTCAACTATAAAGTCAACTTTTGGAAATATGAATGACCAAATTTATATGTACAAATCCATACAAACATCTAGGAGTCTCTGTACTAAAATACTAATATCTTCATTGCTTCTGCTGAATCACTTATGAGAATTTGGCTATTTACTTAGGTATCTAAACATCAGCTTTAGAAGTCTAAGTTTAGGTCTTTGAGTTTAATATTCTTAACGTAAACTCTCAAAGACATAGCACTTTCAATCAAATGCATCTGTACACTACTTTGCACTTTTGTTTTAGTACACAATATTCATCATTTTTCTTTCATATACTTTTGTAAGAAAAAAAAAAAAAAAAAAGCAGAAAAGCTGCAGTATTCCATCTCAGAAGAAGCTACATTCAGGCCATGATAAACATTTGATGCATATACCAATATTGTCACTGAAAATCTATGCTCTTTAAAAATCATTCCCTTCTTTGAATGTATCAGTATATCCTGACTTTAGTACAGTTGTGTTTTATACTATGAAATTTTCAGAGCAGAGATTGGCTTAAGTTCATGTATCTGAGTTAGCACTGAATGCCCAGTCAGCACTTAACAAATAAACAGCAAACAATTACACTAATGCACATGACTTTCAACCCTGGATGTCTGTCATGAATACTTAAAGCTCTGACAGAAAATTTTAAAAAATCTTAATCTTTAACATCATAATCAAGAGGGGAAAAAAAAGCATCTTCTATACAAGAAAAAAAATCATAGAGAGCAAATTTTCATAAGGTTGGCATGCATACATTCTGTGAAGTGCTCTGGCACCCATCAGAGCCAAAAGCAATTGAAAAACGTCAAGTCATTACTGTGATCATGGGTGTAGAGCAAGGTAAATTAACCTCCAAGTATGAAAAGCCTGTTACCCCCCCCAGTGTACAAAGGCCAAAATGCCTCAATTATCTCTTTCCTTGCACTAGATAACACTGTACTCAAAACAGGTTGATTGCATAACTATAAGACAACAGGTAGGAGAGCATCTAACAATATCCACAAAACATACATACGCTTCTTGATTCAGTCTTCCTTTAGAAAGGGGCATCTTCTCAAGCTAAGAATAACTGTCAAAATTTCTAGCATAAATTGGGAATCACTTTGGATGAACCTGGAGGCATTTTCAGTTTGATCTTACTGATAAATTACACCAAGTTCTTTCTTCATGGACTCCCTGTTAACCACGGTGATCCCAAATAGATTCTGAAAGGGTTCCTGTCCTGGTCAAATGCCCTTTGATCTTGGATTTCCTCACTGCAGAACACAAACATAAATATCTCAGGTAAGATACCCTTAGACTTGATTCTTCTCCCACAGGAATCTGCTGTGGTCTCATTTGAGATAAATTCTATTTTTAACTTTTTTTTTTTTTTTTTTTTTTAGGAAGTCACTTCAGTGTCAGAATACTCATTTGAGGCTGGAATTAACTGTCTCATCTACAGAAAGCAACTAGCTTGGCTCATCACAGCATCTGCATTACCATTCACATTCCAAGCTCCTGAACACAGCATAAAACACACAGGAAGACTACAGAACGGCTTATTTTTGCTTTCTGAGAAGGTTCCACTACCATTATTCCTAGACCCCGAGCACAACAGTACAGTACCCCAAACACAACAGCACTCTCAAGGGCACTCTACTAGAATTTATCCTACAATCTCTACGTACAATAGGACATGCATCCCAAAGCACTAGCTCTGAGATCTGTATGTTCAGCTTCCAAGCACAGCATAGTACGCAGCCCATAATCACTTCATTCCCATGGTTATTCACACGGTAGTGCACAAATGAAGAACTGACACTCCAACCCCATGGGTGCATCCTTGAACACTAGCACTACAACTCACCATTTGTGTCTCCAGAATGCTTTTTTTTTTTTTTTTTGACAATATTATCCTTCTCAAAGATGCCTAAATGGCAGAAAATAATTCCATGCCAGTGACGATTAAAGGCTGAGCCTAGGATTAATACAGCATTGCAAAAAAAGTATAAGGGAGAGGATAAAGGTTTCTTGGAATTGATTAGAGTTAAGGTATCCAAGAAAACTAAACAATGAAAGAATTAGATCAATTCCATATAGTGTAAAAGATTGCCAAATGAGAGAAAGATGCACACAAAAAGGCTTGTAAGAGGTTCAGAAACAAAAGGAGAGAAAAAAAAAAAAAGATTAAAAGGAAAGCAGGTACAGTGAGAAAGATGTGGAAATAAGAATAATAAGCAAAAGAGAAGGACCCATAGGAATAGGAGGAGATACAGTGCAGTCACTCACTCTGTCAGGAAGATTTTTCGGGAGGGAGGCGGATTATCTTCAATGTTGGTTTCTGGGGGTGCTGCTCTTCACACTTCTTCTCTGAGAGCCATCCTCAGAGAGTCTCCCAAGAGCTTCTTCAAGAAATATTTTGAGAGCAAGGGGATTGTGAACGAAATCAGAATCTTGAGTATTAAAACAATCTTGGAATCTTCACTTTCCTGAAACTGATGTTTTTATTCCTGGATGGAGATCCTCTCTCAGTTCTGGCAGCTAACTACTGTCTCCCTTAGGAGAAAGCCTTTTCTTTTCCTCACTGACTGCCAGATTAGGGATATTGGTCTTAAATAATCTCCATACCTGGAAGTCTCTCTTCTTTTTCCTGTAGGCACACCTTGTCCTTAAGGGTGGGCAAATCTCTTTCTCTAAAAGAACTGTCAGTTCTGTGGATAATATCAGTAAAAACTGTGTAAAAACAGTGGCAGACAGCAACTGGAAAAGGGAAGAACAGTACCCAAATCTGGTTGTGCTTTTTCTCCCTTGTTTTACTTTCTCTGCTGTCTATTGACCAGACGTAAATAATTAAAATTACTAGGTAATTATCTGGAGCTCCTACTTATTTCTATTTTGGAAACTGCCTCTCTCGTGCATATGAGGTTTCTTCTGTCAAGTCTCCCCGTTTACTATCTGGTCTAGAAAAGAGCTTGTTAAGGGCTCGCTCCTCACTTGAGGAAAGAATTCCCTCACCCAGCAGCTAAGTAGCAAGGGGAGTAGGTAGTCAGGGTTATTCTCACAACCCTCAGAAACTGGGGAAATGAGGATCCTTCTCACTTACATAGGTATCAAAGGATCTCCAGCAGGTTTTCTTCCACCTTGTGGAAGAGTAGATTTTCTTCTCTATCAGGATTTAGTGCTGTGCCCTTTGCCCACTCTCAGCTAGTTAGCGGGGTTGGGGGCCAATGCTAAGTTCCCCTTCGCTAGTTAACGTGGATAGGGCCGGAGGGTCCGCCCACGACAAGGGCCCGCCGGGTGCTCCGGCTGCGAGCAGGGCTGCCCAACCAGGTGCTTCCCTCCCGGCTGCGGATGGAGCAGGCGGGCAGTCTCTCCCCCACCCCAGCAGGCTACGGGGGTGTTCCCCCACCCCGGCTGCCCGGAGGCCGTCCCTGGCTTCCCCCCAGGCCCCAGCTCCTCTTGCCTGGGCCCGACTACCACGGGACGCCACAGCGGCTCGCGAAACAGAACAGTCGCCTCCGCCGCCTTCTGCTGCGCCTCAGCTTCGTCTCCAGAGGGCTCCCCGGGCTCTGGGGGGGCCCCAGCCGAATGGCGCTGAGTCTCTCCAGGCCCCACCGCTCCCGCAGCTGCTGCTCCGGGCTGCGGCTCCACTGCAGGCCCCGACTCCTCCCCGGCCTCCGCTCCGCCTCCCTGAGCTCCCCTCGGCCGCTGCCACCCCCGCCTCCCCGGGTTAAGGAGGCGCCGGGCTGGGGCTGTGTGAGAGTGTGCGGAGAGACACTGAGTGCGTAGTTTATCTCGAGGAGCCCGGTGACTCAGAGGACGGGGACCCCCGCTGGCAACCCAAGCCTCGGCCTTCTCAACGTTGCCGTTGCCCCCCGGGGCCTTGCTTCGCCCCAGAGCTACCTGCAGGTCGTTGGACCCTAGGCCCTTTGGGCACTGACAGAGGAAGCTTCTTGTTGCATCTCCCAGCCTACTGGGACAGCTGTTGAGGCCCCTGCATAACTGTCACTCACCCAGACAGTGTTCATCTGCTCCAGCTTTAGGACACAGGCTCATCCCACCCACCTGATGCTGCTTCCAAATAGTCACTTGCCTTCACAGCCCTCACACCTCTGGCAGATGACCTGCTGCCTTGGATGGGCCGCTCCCCATCATCTTTTTGGCAGAAATGTCATTATACCCCTCAATCGTGTAATAACTGTCATGCTCACACCCAGACACCAAGTCTGCTCCTACCCCCCTGAAAATTCCATTCCATTCTTCATTTTTAATAATCTTCCCTCACACTATGTATTTATCAATAATCTGCCACATTAATTTCCTCAAATTTTACATCCACAACCCTCTTAAAATCTTGTTGTTGCCCCTCCAACATGTTACAATCAGCTAAAAACATACATAAATCCCTATGGATTACGTACAATGTTGTCTCATTTTCACCTACCTGGCTAAAGTGAGTTTTGTGTTGGTATGTTGCAAAGCTCATTTTGGAGATGCAGACTAAGACAACTGTCCATTATTTCAGAAAATTAAAGGAGACTTTCCAGTGAAGTAAATTATATAATAGAGCAAATACTCCAAAATGCATGTGGGAGAAAGAACAGCCATTGTGGGAGATCCCCCTTAATCTAAGGCCAGTTATGTAGGCAGACCACTACCACACAGACATCTGAAATGTACAAACATATAGCAGCCTCAGGTTCCCTACCTAACATGTAAGATTCACTGTATTTTATAATCTCTTCTTTCAATAGCTAGTTTCTTATTTGCATTTCTCTGAACACTGACAGTGCTATAAGGCATGGAGACATTAAACAAGAGTAGGGGAAAAACTGCATTTTCTGAGTAAATTTTATCTTTCATGAACTGTAATATGAGAACAATGTCTATGATGGTAGAGGGACTGTTGTGAGATTTAATGATTTTGCAGGGCTTACTTTATTCTTGTATCTGTTAGAGACTCCTTGCATACTATCAACAGGCCAAAATCTATGCCAAACTCCCATGCCTTCATTTCAGAATGAATTAACACTCACAGGAATTAACACACAACCCCCATTCTCTCAGGGAGCTTGTGCTCTTCTCCCAGACCAAATCTTTGTTTTACTTTTATGCCAGCAGTCCATGAACAGGCAGTAGCTCATTTCCCAATGGTGTTATCTACTCTCCATCAAGGAGGAGGATTTCTTGTCCCTTTATCCATATTACCTTCTCATTACAGATCACTTTATAGTCTTCCCATTCATTACCATGGCCAATACCCGTGTCTTTCCTCTCACCTCCACGGGCCACGGCACAGCCCTGTCCCATTCTGGTTTTTTTTGTTGGTTTTTGGGTTTTTTTTGTTTGTTTGTTTGTTTGTTTTTTCTCCACAGTCTCACTCCAGCTCTGGCACCTGAGCTCCTACACCTTTTGCTTTCTGCCTGCCCTTAGGACTGCTCCTCACAATCACAGCAGCAGCCCTGCCCCGCCCCAGGCATGCACCCATTGTTCAGCAACAAACAAACCATCAGTGTGCTGTTGATGCTGTCTGAGCTGAAACCAGGGCACCAAGAGAGCATAGTACAGTGCCAACTCAAATTATGGGAAATAATATTCTGCATTTTGATACACTGGCTAAACACAGACCTGAGAACAGAGAAAAATATGCAGCCATGTTTTCTGTTTTGATACAGGAATTTGAAAATAAGTTCCAGGATTGAAAAAAAAAAAAAAAAATCAGTTTTTTTTTTTGTATATTTGCAACTTTATTTTCATTCAACATAAATACATTTTTTCAAATGGAATGTATAGAGTTGCCATCAGATATTCAACTCAGAAATATGATTGTGTCTTTTCACCAAAATTTTATAAGAGAAAAATATCCCTTGCTTCACAGTCATACTTTATTCATGTCATCGCTTTTGGCAGTATGCACATTTGTGAGCAACTGCTGTCAAGGATGAAGAACAGGAAGAGTAAAACCTTGCAAAAGTTTTCTGATGAGCACTTTGAGACCTCATGAAGAATTGCAGCCACTGCCATTGAACCAGACTGATGCTTTAGGTTCACAAAAACAAGGTCAAATATTCCACTAGCTTTATGTTTTTGCTGCTTTCTCTCTTTTTCTAAAATCACCTTAATAAAAATATTAAACGTTGAAAGTGTTTTAATACTTCTACACATTAACTATAGTATATATTTTATGAGAGCTGCTCCATAAGTAATGCCTCCTATTTTATTATGTTGGCCCATGATGTCAGAGGTGGATGTTGGCAGTATGGCAGTAGTGTCTGAACCACCCAACAATATTCCATTAGATTTTGTTGCCGTGCAACAGATGGCAGCAGAGGGGAAGTCTGACAGAATGGCATCTGCCACTGAAGTGTATATGAAGCAGAAATGTGTCACTGAACTCCTCTATGCAGAAATTAAAGCACTCACTGACATTCATCGATGCTGAAAGTTAATGGAGACCAAACAGTGGATGTGAGCACAGTGTGGCAGTAGGTGGCGCATTTCAGCAGTGGCAACGGTGGGTCACCTCTACTGGTGCAAGTTTTGACGAGCATGGCATCCAGGCTCTTGTTCATCACTGGTGCAAATGCATAGCTAATGGTGGTGAGTATGTTGAAAAATATTGTTTTGTAGCTGTGAATTTGCTCTAACAAGCAGAGTTACTGTGCTCATTTTATCTTTTACAGTTTCCATGGAAATAAATAGGATAACAACCTACATATGTGCAGTCCAAGACAATTCTTCTTCACTCAGTGTGGCCCAGAAAAACCAAAAGGTTGGGTATCCATTCCTTGGGACACATCTTAGAGCTAGATGGTATTCATTACACCCTGCTATTTCCATACAAAGCCCTACAGTCCTTCTCTAGCTAGGATCTGTGTCCATATTGTGCATAGACTCCTTATGACTCAAAAGACAAGACAGAAGCACCATTTTGCTGAGAGGCACTGATGAGAGGTATCTGCATATTGTTCAATCTATAGCCAACTGCAGAGGCATTGGAAAAACGTAGCTGGACTCGATACACTCCAGGCATCCCATTTGTGTTTCCTATTTATTTTCCCTTTAAGTTTTTATTGTCTTCTTCACCAAATTCACATCTAAAATATTCCCTGCTTTTTATAGGCACCAAATGATCTTACTCCACTACTTGAAAGAACATAAATACAAAAATGACATCAAATACAAAAAGGGCCTTTGAGAGGCAGCTATGCATTGCAGAAACACATAGAATCATAAAACCACCAAGACAGGAAAAGACCTCCAAGCTCATCTAGACCAAACATCCACAGTATAGAGAAGGGTCCAAAACTGAGCACAGCACTTGAGGTGCAGGTTCACCAAAGCTGAGCACAGGGGGATGATCACTTCCCTGTTCCTGCTGGCAACTCTGTTTCTAATATCAGCCAGGATGCCACTGGCCTTCTTAGCTATCTAGGCACACTGCTGACTCATGTTTAGCTCAGGATTGACCAACAGCCCCAGTTCCATTTCTTCTACACAGTCTTCCAGCCACTCTGCCCCAAGCCTGCAGTGTTGCCTAGAGTTGTTGTGGCCAAAGAGCAGGACCTGACACTTGGTCTTGTTGAACTTCATCCCATTGGCTTCAGTCCAGTGATGTTGCCTGTCCAGGTCGCTCTGTAAGGCCTTCCTACCCTCAGGCAGATCAACACATCCTGGTGTCATCTGCTTACTGAGACTTACTGAGGGTGCACTCAGAGTCCTCATCCGGGTTATCAATAAAGATATTGAGCAGGACAGGCTGTCTCCCCCAGTACTGACTGCTGGAGAGCACAACTCATCACCAGTTGCCAACTGGATTTAACCCCATTCATCACCACCCTTTGGGTCTGGCCCTCCAGCCAGTTCTTTACCCAGCAAAGAGTGTGTCTGTCCAAGCCATGGGCTGCCAGCTTCCCCAGGAGAATGCTGCAGGAGACAGTGTCAAAGGCTTTGCAGAAGACTAGGTAGAAACTAATGGATCATGACCCCATTATCATATTTAGTGTTTTCAAAGCCAAAAGAGCCATCCCAAAGCTTCTCCATACTAAAAATATAGGAGGACAGATTGAAAAAAAAAAATGCCACTTGACTGAATTGCTCATGCTTACTATATATTGAGTTGCTCTCCATCATATTTGGAAAATCATGGCTGTCCAATAAAGTCCCCCATGACTGGAAAAAGGGAAACATTACTCCCATTTTTAAGAAAGGGAGAAAGGAAGACTCATGGAACTATAGGACAGTGAGTCTAACCTCTGTGCCTGGGAAGATCATGGAGCAGATCCTCCTAGAAGCTATGTTAAGGCAGATACATACAAGACAAAGAGGTGATCCGAGACAGCCAGCATGACTTCTCCATGGGCAAATCTTGCCTGACCAATCTGGTGGCCTTCTATGATGGACTGATGGCATTGGTGGACAGGGGAAGGCCGATGAATGTCATCTATGTGGACTTTCATAAATGCTCTGACATGGTCCCTCACCACATCTTAATGGTTCTGTGCCAGTCACAAGTGGTGTCCCTCAGCAGTCAGTCTTGGGACCAGTGCTCTTCAACATCTTCATCAATGACATACACAATGGCATCAAGTGAACTCTCAGCAAGTTTGCAGATGACACCATGCTGAGCAGTACAGTCAATATGCTGGACAGAATGAAAGCTGTCTAGAGGAATCTGGACAGGCTGGAGAAGTCGGACCATGAAAATCTAGTGAGGTTCAACAAGGCCAAGTGTAGGGTACTGCACTTTGGACAGGGCCATTCCAGGTATTTATACAAATTGGGGGAAGATCTCCTTGAGAGCAGCCCTGAAGAAAAGGATTTCAGGGTCCTGGTAAACAAGAAGCTGGACATCAGCCAGCAGTGTACACTTGCAGCCTGGAAGGCCAACTGTGTTCTGGGCTGCATTAAAAAAGGGGTGGGCCAGCAGGGAGAGGGAGGTCCCTCTCTATTCAGCTCTTGTGAGGCCCCATCTGCAGTACTGTGTCCAGGCCTGGGGCCCCCAGTTCAAGCTCTTGGAATAGGTCTAGAGGAGGACCATTAAGATGATCAGAGGGCTGGAGCACCTCTTCTGTAAATAAAGGTTGAGGGAACTGGGCTTGTTTAGCTTAGAGAAGGCTCCAGGGAGACCTCATTGTGGTCTTCAATATTTGAAGGGGGATATAAACAGGAGGGGGAAAGACTGCATCTGAGGGCGGATAGTGATAGGACAGAGGGGAATGGTTTTAAACTAAGATAGGGGAGGTTTAAGGTAGATATTAGGAGGAAGTTTTTCACAGAGAGAATGGTGACGCACTGGAACAGGTTGCCCAAGGGGGTTATGGATGCCCCATCCCTGGATGCGTTCAAGGCCAAGATGGATGTGGCTCTGGGCAGCCTGGGCTACTGGTTGGTGTCCCTGCCTGAGGCAGGGGAGTTTGGTTTTTGGCAGTTAGGACAGTGAAATGATATTTGGAAAGGAATGATCTTTCACACCCTGCCTAAATTTCCACTCCTTCCATTTGCAACCAGTAATAAGCACACACTTCAGCAATCTAGCAAATGCATAATATGCAATCTAGCATAATAGCATTCTAACATCCCCGAGGGTTGTTTCCTTTTCCAAAACCACACCTTACTTAAAAAAAGATCTGATATATTTGTACGTAAATATAAATAGAAATGTACTTTTATTGCTAGTGCTATCTTCTCTGAACCTTTTTCATGGCATTTTGCAGAAATGACGTACACCTTCTTTACATGTACCCATACATAATGATGGGTCTTTAATATTTAAGAGCCTAGAGACAGTGGTTTAGAATCAAGCACTTTATAAATAGAAGTTTGGGATCTTGATTACTAAAATGGTTTTGAACCCAGCATTTCTGACCAATGCCAACAGGACCTGCTGGGAGATCGGGCCATGTGAAGTTGGACAAGCACCTGGGGATGTATTTACTGGCTTCATCTTTCTAACACAACTGCTTTGGCCCCAGCTGCTATTTGCTGCATGCAGTAACTCCATGCCTCAGCAGGAAGAAGCCTCGTGTAACAGGCTCTCATCTGCTAGTGGTTAAAACTAGGAGATACCTCCTTCTGCACCCAGCTCCATTACCACTC
Organism: Lagopus muta; assembly: GCF_023343835.1. Classification (NCBI taxonomy): domain Eukaryota; kingdom Metazoa; phylum Chordata; class Aves; order Galliformes; family Phasianidae; genus Lagopus; species Lagopus muta. The sequence continues at coordinate 76,003,368 of NC_064433.1, forward strand.
CCCACAAAGCAGATCTATTCTCTCTTCGTGGTAGCATGTGCGACAGGCTATATAACTTTGCATCCTACACCACAGGCCTCGTTCCCAGCGCTCTACAAGCAGAATGCTGTAACAGAGCTAGACCTGGGCCTGGACGAAGCCATGACCATCCCGGAATGCCCGTTTACCCATGGCGAGCTCCTGCCCATCGGCAACTTTTCCTGACGCCTCCCGCGGAGGGATGGCGAGAATATCGCACACCGGAGCCACCTTAAGAGAGAGAGGCACCACCGCGCGCCGCGCCACAGCCGTGCGGCCCCGCCCCGTGTCGCATCCCATGGGCAACAGTCACGGGCAAGAACGCACCGCCCGCGGGAGGTCCCTGAGCCCGGGACCTAGCGGCGGAGGGCAGGCAGTTTCTGAGGGCACCTGGCGCAACGCCTTTACCGCCCCCCCCAGCTAGTGCCTTCATTCCATAGCTCACCGGAGGGAGGCGGGGCAAAGCTAGCCCGCAAGCCCTCTCTCTGATTGGCCCCTGCATCCATCCATCAAGGGACGAAAAATTTGCTTTGTCAATTGGTCATGGCCCGAGAGAAGGCCTGACAGGAAGGCAAAGGAGGTCTTATTGCCTTCAGCTAATCAGTCAGATGACACACACAGGCCTGCGCTGCCGCCCACAGAGATCCAGACGGCGCACCACCGGCAGCAGGGCTATTTGTTATTGCGCAGAGGGGTCACTTCCCGTCTGGGTCTCATGGCTTCCGGTTAGCTCTGCGACCTGAGGCGGGTTCGGTCGTCCTTCGGAAAATGAGTGGTGCATGCGTGGAGAGGGCGGCCGCGCTGCCTCCGCCTCCCTGCGCATGTCACGGCAAGGACGGCGGCTGACTGGGCGGGGCGGAGGGGACTGGAGGGGAGGGGAGATCTGTCGTCGTCGGGTGGAGCTGAGCGGACAGTCGGGAGTAGGCGGGGAGGTGTGGCGTAGTGCTGTGCTATGTCCGCGCGCAGAGTTCCACTGGGAGCTGCGGCCCTGCTATCGCACCGTAGTAGTCGGGCCCAACAGCGGGGCTGCCGTGGAATCGTGCGCCGTCTGGGGCTGCGCTCAGCGTAGAGGCTGTGGGGGAGAAAGTCGCCTTTTCTCCTTTCTCCTCTTCCTCCTTCTCCTCTTTGTAGAAAACAGTGGTGGCAAAATGGCAGAGGAGGAGCTCCATGTCTGTAGTAGCAGTGCCTGCGCTGGAGTAGAATAGCGCTTTCGGAGTTGCCAGGCCCTCAAACTCATGCTCTATAATTAATTTGAACATAGTATGCAGCACAGGAGTTGTGATGACACAAGGAGAGATGGTATCTGTCTTCCTATTTTGGTTGTATAGGTACCAGGGTGGAACTAAAGCCATTATATGTAGCTTAACTTGCTCAGCAGACATAAATTAGTTCATTGAGTGAAATGTAATCTTTTCACAGGGAAGTTCCCCTTGGGCTTTTAGAATGGGGCTCCGCTTTGTATACTTTAGTGTACATAGTGTGCCAGTATAATCTTGCAGGTTTATATTAAAAAAAGGAATTGGTCCTACTCTGAAGTTTAGTTTTAGTACTGGGAAAAGGAAATTGAGCTTTCCAGATGGAAAGAAGCCTACCTGTCTCTTGCCACACACAAAGGCATGGACCTGTTGCTTTCAAAGGGTATCTATAACCATGTGAACACTTCCCTGAAACTGTCAGAAGTCTCAGCTAGTGACTGTGCTTTTGATACAGAAAGTCCTTTTGAAAAGGAGGAAAGCCCCAGCCTTGAGTTCTCTGATGGTTTGTCCTTTCTTTTCTTTGAGTCCAGCTGTAAAGGCTCTGTGCCATCGCAAATCATGACAATAATCATTTCAGTCTACAACTGCACTTTAATGTGCTTTGAAGCAGGTTGTTCAGTGGACTACTGAACTAACAAAGGCTGGTTTCTTACCAGTTTTGGTCTTGTTTGATTCTTTGACATCTGATAAGATACACGTTCCAGCTGAAACTTTCTTCCTAATTAAGTGCATTTGTAAGACCTCTTTTCATTCTTGTTCTTTTGTGCTTTTTAAGCTAAGGTTGTACTGTGACCTTTCTCTCTACAAGGATACTAAGCGTCCTGAACTTGGTCTTGTATTATCATGAACTCTATAGTAGAGTTCTCTACTTTTAGATCTTTGCTAGAGTGTTTTATTCTTCTTGTATCTGTACAGCAAAGGTTTAAATCTGGCTTGCCTGCTTTTTCCTCAATCTTTCAGACAGATATAGTGGCTGAAAGTAGGTACTAGAGCAGGAGAGGGCTCATTCCCAAGGATCATAGGCAGGAGATTGTTGTCTGCCCTTTTTTAAAGAAAGATGTGGTTGCATATTTCTCTTAGGTCAATGCTGTTATTTTCCACCTGTGGGTGTTCGGGGGTAGTTGCTTTTTTAAGTTGGTTATTGTTGAGACTCCCTTTATTGTTAAATATTCATGGGTATAAAAATAAATGTGTTAGGACATTCATTCAGTATATGGGAGGTACCATCAAGATACAAAAAGACAAATACTGGGAAATAATTGCATGTTCAGAATGTAGTACCTGACAAAAAGCAAAACAAAGAGAAGTCAGAATCCTGATCTCCCACATACAGGGGAGATTGCTTTAACTGGGACCGGCTGAGGGCACTGGGCTTGTTCATCTGGAGAAAAGAAGGCTGCAGGGTGACCTCATTGCAGCCTTCCAGTGCCTAAAGGGGGCCTATAAACAGGAGGGGAGGCAACTTTTTGAAAGGGTAGATAACAGAAGGACAAGGGGAAATGGTTTTAAGTTGAAGGAAGATGTAGGTTGGATATGAGGGGAAAGTTCTTTACTGTGAGAGTGGTGAGGCGCTGGAACAGGCTTCCCAGGGAGGTTGTGAATGCTCTGTCACTGGAGGTGTTCAAGGCCAGGTTGGATGGGGCCCTGGGCAGCCTGGTCTAGTATTAAACGTGGAGGTTGGTGTCCCTGCCTGTGGCAGGGGAGATGGAGCTTGATGGTCCTTGAGGTCCTTGAGGTCCTTCCAACCCAAGCCATTCCATGATTCTATGCTTTGTCTCCCGTCAGCTTTATTGGGCTTTCTGTGGCTTAGATGTGTCCTGAATGGGCCTTCTGGACAAATTAGTGGGGGAAAGTTACGCTAAGGAATCTTGTTCTGGAGCTTCAGCTCAAGCTGAAAAGCTTGGAGGGTGAAGTCAGAGCTTGCAGTCAGCAAGTACTTTCTTGTAAATTAGTAACACTTAAATACAGATTCCTCTGCAACTTAGGTGCTCTTAAGACTAAAAGAACAGCAGGCTGCTGGAGATGGAGGAACTTTCTTAGGAAGAGCAAAATTGCAGGGATGTCAGTGAATGAACTGAATATGTTTCAAATACATTTTCAGTTAATACTCTTTTTCATTCAGTGTGAAACATCTAAAAAGTTTTCCATAAGAAAATGTTTCCATGATAATTATAATTTCTTGAATCCAAAGGTTTACTTAGTGCTACTTAATTAAGAATTATGGAGTACTCACAAGTGAAACATTTCAATAGTTAGACAAACTGATAATAAATAGATGTTTGGGCCCTAAAGCCTGCTGAGCTACTGTTACAGATGTTATGTTACTATAGCCTCATTGTATTTATGGGAATGCTTACTTCTGAATCATTTTTATATGTGGAAATGCTTTTTAGCATGAGCAAGAATTAGAAAGATTCTTGTCTGAAAAGTTGTATATAAAAAGATAACTTTCTTACTCAGCAGTTAAATTGCCTAGGTGTGTTCTGTCTGTCTTTCAACTTGACTGAATTAATTTTTACCCTTTTTCTTGCTAGTTAGCTCTACGGAGTCAAAATAGTTGAGAGATACTGCTACTTCCTGTTTTGAATCGACAGAATTATGTTCTTAAGTTTCAGTTATTTTCATTGAATAACTTAAAAGATCAATTAGTAGCTTAAAGGAAAATCCTATTTTGCGTATTAAAGTCTCTACGCTAGGTAGTGGTGCCAAGGAAGAAAAGTTATGTTTTCACATCTCAGGACTGGTAGCCATGAAAACTCTCTCTACCTGTGTGGACAGAATGTGCTGTGAAACACTGAATGGAGAACTACCATAAGTCCCTTTTCAGAGAGCCTTTGCACTATAGAGACACTGAAGTGCACAAAGTCTGATTAACAGTCTGTCTACCACTTCAAAAGCAGATGGTGTGAAAATGCAGGCAGGATATAAAGCTGATCGCAATAGCTCAGACTAATGAGCAGTTCATGCTGTTGCATCCTGAGAACAAGGCACCAGAGTTAATAGTAAAAGATTAAAAGCCTTACAAGTGCTCCGTATACATATAATATCAGTCATAATAATAGTCTTGAATGACATTTAGGAAAGGGACAAAACTTTTTTATTAAAACATTAAAAAATTAGCAAGAGAAACATAAAACTAGTGGGATGATTGACCTTGTTTTTGTGAAATTAACGCATCAGTCTGATTTGATGGTAGTGTTTTCATTCTCAGTGAGTTTTCAAGGGGCTGATCAAAAGAGATTTTTGATAAAATTTTACTCCTCCTGTACTTTATCTTTAATAATCACAGAATTGCAGGAGTTGGAAGGGAGTTGTAGAGATCACCAAGTCCAATGCCCCTGCTAAAGAGGGTTCTCTCTGATAGGTTGCATAGGTAGGCAACCAAATGTATCTTTTCATTTCCAAAGGAGACTCTATAACCTCACTGGGTATTCTGGTACTCTGTCACTTTCACTGTTCTTCCACATATTTGCATGGAACTTCCTATGTTGAAGTTCTTGGCCACATTTCTTGTCCTATTCCTGGAAACCACTGAAGAGAGTCTGGCCTCATTCAATTATCTCCTGCACTTTATAAATATTGATCAGATCTCCTCTTAGTCTTCTCTAGGATGAACAGACTCAGGTATCTCTACCTTTCCTCATATGAGAGGAAATGGCTCTAGGCCATTTATCATCTTTGTAGCACTCTCTGCTGGACTCTTTCTAGGAGATCCCTGCCTTTTTTGAACTGGAGAGCGCAGAACTGGGTGCAGTATTCCAGATGTGGTTTTACCATAGCAGAGTAGAAGGGGAGGATCACCTCCGTCGACCTGCTGGCCACGCTCGTTTTAATGCATCCTGGGATACAACTGGGCTTCTTGGCCACAAAGGCACCCTGCTGGCTCATGGCTAACCTGTTGTCCACTAGGACATCTATGCCCTTCTCTGCAGGACTTCTTTCCAGTGGGTTGGCCCATAATCTTTACTGATGCATGTGGCTATTTTTTCCCAGGCTCAGGGTTTTACACTTGCATTTGTTGAACCTCGTAAGGTTCCTCTTTGAATAAGTAGTCTTGATTATATTTCTATGGCAAGGAAGGGTTCAGCTGTGAGATGATCATTGCACTTTCAAAGACCGTTTCACATGGGGCAGAAGCTGATGCTGGAGCACCAGCATCCAAATGGAGCTGGAATGTGGCTTGCTTCTCCTGAGATTTCCTGGGCTGAATTATTGGGAGTGACAAGATGCCATGTGTCATTCTGCCTCCAGGAACACTCAAGTAAGATATACACTAGGTCACCTGTGCCTGAGTGGTAAGTCAGCTTGTTACAGTTCAGGCAAGATGGTTTTAAGGCTGGGTGTTGAAACAGGTAGAACTGTCTAGACTGGAGCAAGTCTGGAGAAAGGCTGGCATGGAAGAGAAGCGCAGAGGGCTTGAGCAAGGAGCTTAATATAGCTGGGAGCAAATACTGAAGGAAGACTACAGTCAAATGCCATTAAAATGCCTGTCTGCTGGACAGACTGGATCGCTGGGCTGAGTCCAGTGGGATGAAGTTCAACAAGACCAAGTACTAGGTCCTGCATTTTGGCCACAACAGCCCCAGGCAATGCTACAGGCTTGGGGCAGAGTGGCTGGAAGACTGTGTAGAGGAAACAGATCTGGTGGTATTGATTGACACTCGGCTTGCAGTGTGCCCAGGTGGCCAAGATGGCCAGTGGCATCCTGGCTTCTATCAGAAATAGTGTTTTGCCAGTAGGAGCAGGGAAGTGATCATCCTTCTGTACTCAGCCCTGTTGATGCTCAAGCAACAACAACACATATTCCACACCAACAACACTAACATACTCCTCTCAGCTGTGACAAAATTGTGATGATGGCAAGAATTAGGGACTGTGGAATAAATACAGATGAAGAAACACCTTTCAAATAATAGCAGGGCTAGTGAAGGAGTGAATCTAGGTATTTATTCTAGTTTTCCAGGTTCTCTTCAGTTATCCACCAGATGGCAACAGAAATCTATTTTAACATGGCAGGGACACATTGAAATCCAACTGTTTTCCTGGATAGATATACAGGAGGACTGCAAAGCCTGCACTCCTTTTAAAAAAAAAAAAACACGTGGGGGGTAGGGAGGAAGAAAGATAAAAAACATTATTTTGTTGTCGCTGGGCATGGTAGACACAGCTTTTTACTCAGTTGGCTTTTTAAGTGAGGACAGTGAAGAAGTAATTGGCAAGCAGAACCTTCTCTGAAAATCTGCAGTACAGTGTGCTCTGCAGCCTATGTGGTGCTGCCCTGCTGGTGATTAAGACTAGTGTGGTTACGGTACCCACACTGCAGTCAACTGCACATCTGCTGGCTATGCAGATGTATTCTTGGTGACCCAGAAACAGAAATAGCTGGAGTGGATTCAGGACAGGCGTTCAAGATGGACTGATTATCAGGCTTTGGGAGAGCCCCTGGGTAATTCTGTATAGCTAGGGCCTTTGCAGAGCTTCTCAGGAACCCAGAGGCGAGGGTCTGAGTCACTCCATCACTGCTGGGAGGTTTAGCCTCTCATCAAACTTCATCTTCTCTGGCAGCCTCAGTCAGCATTTTAACCTCAGATGGCTGTTGCCATGGGAACCCATTTGCTCTTCCTGCCATGCCATTCACTTGTCCCTGGCAAGCAACCAGCTGTGAGTCAGACACTGGGATAAACCATCCATGCCATCTGCAGCCTCTGGTGCTGAGCAGCAGTGGTCCTGCCTGTCATGCCCTTCCGGTCCAGCAGCAGGTCATTTCCTCTCAGAAGTGCAAACTCCTTGTCCCAGTCTGAAGGCATTGCTTAGCAATCCCACCGAGATGAGCAGCAGAGCCACTGATTTCCTGAGGCAAAAAACCCTTGGATTTTTACGTCATAAATCACTATCAGGGTACATCATCTTCACAATCTGTTCTGGGGCTCTGTTCAGAAGCAGACAGCTGCAAACAGCATTCCTCCAGAATGGTCCTCTCCTGTTTGGGACTGACAGAAGCGAGCTCGTGGAAGAGGGGCTCCCGACCTGGCAACTGGAGATGATCCAGAGCCAAGGATGACCCGCCCCAAGTCCTGGCAGCACTTCCAGGAATGCTAGGGTGCCGCAGTTCTTGAGAAGGCTGAGAAAGGCAAGCGGGGTGCTTGGAGTGCGCCCACTGCGCTTACAGGCCCCTGCCTCTTCCTTGGGCTTTTCTCACTATCCTTCCCCTCCCCTTCCTCATGCTGTGGAGTGCTTTGTCCCCAGGCAGAACTTTCCACGTGCAGGATTGCCTTTTTCTTCCAGCCGATGCTGTAGGTGGCTGCAGTCAGTCGGGCTCTCAGCAGGCAGCAGCGGAGCTGAAGCTGTTTTCGAGGAGGGCAGCGGTTGGGAGTTCCCAGGGTTGCAGGAGAGCCTCTGATTCCAAAGGGGGAACAGCGGGACAGTTCTGACTGCTTCTGCCACAGGCTGGAGGTCTGAGGAATGCATGTGGACTGAAATGCTTAATGAGATTATGCCTGAAGAGCTGTTGAGAATATGTAGCTAAAAAGCAGGGTAAACTAAATTTGAAGTTGAGAAAAAGATCTAGACATAGAAACCTTAGGAAAGGTGGCACTTGGTTCTAATTCTTGTAAAATCACAGAAAGGAAACTCTGATACGTCTGCAATTGACTTATGTCATACACTGTAGATCCCCTGGGAAAACAAACAAACAAAAAATCAGCAGAGGCTTTGATGTAGCCATATAATAGTGCCTTTTGTATTGCACCATCAACAGAAAGCTGTAAGAAATTTCACAGAGATATGCACAGCAGGGGAGCAGGCCAAGCAGCAATTCACGCGTGTTAAACCAAGATCATGCATCAGTACTTCTTTAAGCACAAAGGGATGAAGCAAACCAAATAACACTATTCACACTATTTAACATTAGCCACAAGACATGAACATATGCGTAGGTAGTGTTCTGTAAATGAAGTCCTCAAGGGCTTCCATTCATCATTTTGTTTTAGCTTCTGCCCCTTTTAAACATCAGTGAAAGAGAAAATCCAGGCCACTGCAGGAAAGTGCAAAGTGCCATAAGGAGATGAGCATGTTGTGTTACATTAATATGCATTTTAAGACATAGAAGAGCTGTACGTTTAGTAGATTTGGTGAGTTGACATCAAAATGTGACTAGTAACACAAACCAAAAGGCAACGTGATTTATTCCCCTTGTAATTCAGCCATCCCTAGCCTTATGCAAGCTGTGTTTCAGCAGACAGCAAAACTTCAGTGGCCATTGAAGACTTGCCATCCCAGTGCAGAGGGAGTGGGATGAGCATGATCTGCAACCCCTGCTTTGCCCTCACCAGGTCCCTGTGGGCAACAGCTGGTAGAATGGAGTGCTGGGGTGGGCTGCTCTGCTTAGTGCCTGCTGCTTCATGCTGCCACCTGCACTTGTTTTGAAGACATTGAGGAGGTGGAATCAGGCCTCAGTCCTATCTGTGAACTTTTACCTTCATGTTTTTACTCCAATTTTATTTTCTAATCTCTCTCTTTTGTTTCCTGTATGATTAGCAGCACTCTTCCCAGAACCTGGCCTCACCTTATCCCATATCTAAGTTGCAAAGCAAGTCTTTTGTTGATTCTTTTTTTTTTTTTTTTCCTTATTTTTTCTTTTAAAGTCTTTTGGGAAGGAATGATAAATTTAGAATGAGAAGTGATCAAATAGTAACTTAAATACATGCAAAAGGAAAATGTCAAAATAAAAGAAGCCATATGATTTGCCTGAGAGTGGCTAAAAATCACGTTGTGGTAGCAGATTCTGAAGAGGAAAAAAAATAGGACTTGTGTACTCTTTAGGGTGATGGAAAAGTTTTGCAAAAGAGCCTCTTTGGGGCAGAAAGAGAAAAAAAACATGGATTCCAAATGACAAAGACCAGGACAAAACTGAGGAGAGACTCTTGGAAAGAATGAGTCAGAAATTGATAGAAACTAAGAGAAATGCAAAGAAACTTAATTTTCTTGCCTACGTTAGGATTTAAGGTGTCTCTTACAGTTGAACTTGATCCATTTAACATGACTTAAAATTAGCCTACAGTGCCCATTTTAGACTGGTAAAACGATTGGGTTATCCTGTGTAGCTAATATCACACCTTAATCTCAGTATAGATTAAACCAGGGAAACAGAGAAGGAGGGAGTTGTTGAACAAAAATGATGCTGGAAAGGAAAATGAGGATGGAGAAAAGATGATGTGGAAGGAAACCTGCAAATGCAAGGAAGATGTGTAATTCACAAAGGGACAACTGCAGGAGCTAGGCAGTGCTGGGTAGAGACTGTTGCACATGCTTGAAGATGTGACCTGTTACAGGGCATGGGGCCATGCATGATCGTGAGGGGAGAAGGGGATGCTGGTGGTTCCAATTGCACATTTCCATCATTTTACTTTTCTTTCAATTTAGGTTGCAGAGGATGCTAAGGTAGAGGAGGAGAGAAGAAGGAATTCCAGTTGTGGAGGTGGGGAATGGAGGATAGCAGGACCACAAAAATAGAAAACCTGAAGTCTGTTTCCAGGTATGGCATGACTGACCCATAATCAATAAATCAATGATCAATAAATCAATGTCATAAATGATCATAAATCAATGATCAATACCTGAAGGGAACCTACACCCAGGAGGTGTAGGAGGCCCTTCAAAAGGGCTGACAACAGCAGGACTAGGGGAAATGGTTTTAAGTTGAAGGAGGGAAGATTTAGGTTGGATGTTAGGGGGAAGTTCTTTACTAGGAGAGTGGTTAGGCCCTGGAACGGGCTGCCCAGGGAGGTTGTGGATGCCCCGTCCTTGGACGTGTTTAAGGCCAGGTTGGACGGGGTCCTGGGCAACCTGATCTGAATGTGTATGTTTGGTGGCCCTGCTAGGCAGGGGGGTTGGAACTACATGATCCTTGGGGTCCCTTCCAACCCGGGTGATTCTGTGATTCTGTGATTCTGTGATTCTGTGACCCAATGGTCATATGGCAAGGGCACTCCGACCTCTCTCTTGGGAACATAAATTGCTACTTTTGTGGTAATTTCTATTTACAGTTGTTAATGTGATATTCTGAGTAAAACACTTAGCAATGACAAATCAAGGCTGACTTTGTTGGGAGAGATATTAACATGCCAAGAAGGTTCCTTTGTTCTAAGGTCCTACTGACGACTATTGCTCATGTTGTCGTTGAATCTAAACATAGTTATTTATGAGGAAAAGTAAACTGGTATCTGTTTCAGTGGGATAATTACTTTGCTATGTGGTATTCCCAAATCTATTTTTTTATAGAAAATAAAAATGATCTTATTCGCTAATAAATTTTCAGCTCCCCAAACCATTTTTAGCCTGTAAAAACACATGGGATTTTGAAACATATCAGAGGCAGATCGTGTTACCGTCAAAGTAGCTATTTATTGTGAAACAGGCTAAGAGTAGATTTCTGTAACAGATCTAAAGCAACATGACTCTCCACAAGAGGAATTTATTTCCATCTCTCAAATATGGCCCATTTTGGAACTACACTCCAATAAATACATATTATAAAATTTCACAAACACCATCTGTCATCATCTGGCCCATGATGAAGTTTGAGGAAGCATTCTTAGGAGAACTTAGTATGCTTTAGCACTGTGGCAGATATCAACAACACTGTTTGTCTGAAAGAAAGAAAATTGTCAGCCTTTTACAAAATTCGAAAGCCAGGGTAACTATGAAGTGTTCATAACTGCTGTATACCTAAAAGCAGAGTCCCTGACCCAAGTGAAGTAAGTGAAGATACCTGATTGCTTCAGCTATGAATGTAAGACAGCTGGCAAACTTTAAAGGGGAAGAAGTGACCTGTGGTACTTCCAGGTCTTCCTAGAAATAGGACAGCCGGAGAGGTGGAGGAGATTTCACTCTGCCTTGCCGCAAATCCAAAGGCACCAGTGAATGCAACCCACTCTACAGCATACTCACCCTTCAGGAGCCAGCTTGCCCTCACAGAGCCTCTACTGGACCTTCTACCACACATGTGTAACCCGTGGCCCTGCATGGCTCATAAGGGCAGCTCCTCCCTGTTTCGTGGCCAGGTCCACACCCGTCACTCCTCAACAATCAAACATCGGTATGTGATTGGCAGGGGGAGAGCACAGTTCAGGGCTGGCTCAAGTTCCTGCAAATAATGTTCTGCATTTTGATACACTGGCTAAACACAGCCCTGTTTTCCTGTTAACAGGAAAAAGTACACAGGTTTCCGTTTTAATACAGGAATTTTAGAATAGTCTTCAAGATTGCAAAAAAATTTCATCTATTTATGTTTGTGACTCCATTTTCAGTCAACATAAATACATCACCTGCAAACTTTCAGGTGGAATGTATGGAGTTGCAATCAAATATTCAACCAAAAAATCTGATCATGTTGCTTCATTAGACTTTTATATGACTTCTCTTAACAAAGAAAGGTCCTTCACTTCACAGTTATGCCTTATTCATGTCATCACTTTTGGCAGTATGCACATTGGTGAGCAACTGCTATCAAGGATGAAGAACAGGAAGAGTAAAACTTAATTAAAATCTCTGATGAGCACACTGATAACTCACAAAGAATTACAATCAGTGTCATCAAGCCAGACAAATGCATTAGTTTAACAAAAACAAGGTCAAGTACCCCCCAAGCTTCATGTTTTTGTTTCTCTCTCTATAGTATATAATTTACAAGGGCTGCTCTGAAAGTAATGCCTCCTATTTTATTATTTTGGCCCATGACATCATAGGTGAATGTTGGTGGTATGGCAGTAGAGGCTGAACCTTCCCACCAATGTTGTGTTACATTTTGTTGGTGTACAACAGATGGCAGGAGAGGGGAAGTCTGACAGAACAGCGTTTGATGTGGAAGTGTATATGAAGCAAAAGTGTGTTAATGAATTCCTCTGTGTGGAAAAAAAGGCACCCACTGACAATCATCAAGGCTGATTGAGACCGAACAGTGGATATGAGTGCAGTGGTGTGTTTCAGCAATGGTGACAGGGACAGTGAGTCGCCTTCACTGGTGCAAGTTTTGCAAACATTACATGTAGGCTCTTGTTTGTCTCTGGTGAAAATGCTGATGGTGATAAGTATGCTGAAAAACATTGTTTTGTTGCTGAGAATTTGCTCTATCAAGCAGAGTGACTGTGCTCATTGTATCTGTTGTAGTTTCCATGGAAAGAAATAGGAGACGTTACTTTTGGAGCAACCTATGTATATGTGGTACAATTTCTCTTCACCCAGTGTGGCCCAGGCAAGCCAAAAGGTTGGACACCCATGGTCTAAAACCTTTGTGGAAGTATGGAAGTGGCAGCCGGGAAACAGCAAACTAGTGAACCTTGCAAGGCTTGCAGAATCTGCATCTGCCCTGGATGTTTGCTCTCAAGACTGTGCTCCATGCTGCCTCTGTTGGTGTAACTTGACATCCTCATGGCATCACATCAGCTTCAGGCTCTTAGAGAGATCAGAGTGGGAGAAGGAGAAAGCATAGGTGAGAGGAAAGAAAGTGAGGAAGAAACAAAAGAGAAGAAGAGGTCCTGAAGGTCTGGTCTCAGACTGGACCCAGCAGTGCTGGAAATCTGGTTTGCTCTCTCCAGTATCAGCCATATTCCAATTCACCTGGCCAGGGAAAAGCATCTGTGTTTGGTGAGTGCTTGTGTCTGGGCAGCTCTCTTGTAGGCAGGAATGAGGAGATTAGTTTCTCTCTTTTTCAGAGTGGGAGAAGGTCTAATGGAAGCAGAGGGTTTCAAAGTCCTGCAGATAGCACAGCTAACTCTACTGTACTATACTGCCTTCTACCTTCTTGTTTTTCTCAGTGAAGGCATGTGAGATTATGGTATTGGAAGATGAAGATCCAGGCAGATCTGCTGAAACCCAAAGCCTAAGAGGACTTTGGTATCATGGGACTGGTGACATACATTCTCCCATTCTCTTCGAAATCAAGTTAAATTTATTGGAAAATTTATTGTGAGGGGATCACTGTACATGAATGCCATTGATTACTGTCAGGTGTTGCAGCATATTTCCAGCTGGAGAGGGGCCAGATTGAGGTCATGGCAACTGTAAGATCCTCCCCCACTGATAAAATCTACATTTACCCTATATGCCCTCCTCCCACTGCTTAACATGGCGCTAACTCCTGTGTAAGTACGTACTTGCTCCTATTTTGATTGTGCCTCCCTGTATAATGGATATCAAAATATACGGATGTAAAAACAGCTAAGCAAGGGTAAGCTACTTCATTGTGGAAACTTGCAATGGAACACAAGAAATAGCCTTACAAGTACTCTAGGCTAGGTGGACAGAAATTGACATGTATTCTACTGATAAAAATCACAGAATCATAGATAGTATCAGCTTTGTACATTTCCAGCAGGCAAGTAAGGGTTTATGATCCATAACTGTACTTTTCTGCTTCCCAGCACATTATTCTTTTATGCCAGAGGCATCAAGTAAAGGAGCATGGAATCTAGGGTGAATGTGAAACACATTGAAAATACAACATTTCTAGCAGCTCTGTTTAACAAAGATAACAGCTGTTTGTGTCATGGTTTTAATCCAGGGACAGATCATGAAGTGACTAGCTAGTGAAGCACCACTTTAGGTCTCCCTATTTTTCTGCCTGGCTTAACTGTATTGTAGATTTTCTCTTGGGCTAAACCATGTAATCGCTCCTCACCTGGTTACCATATCAGTAAAGCAGAATTAATAATAATTCTTTTTTCTTATCTGTGTAGGTCTTGAGATTAATCTTCAAGAAATGGCTAACTCTTACTGCTTATATGCAGTGTTTTCTACAGTGTCATCGTGTTTTGAACTGGACCCTTTCAGAGAGCTAATTAGTTGTATTATAATCATGCCTGGCTGGTTCCACGCTCTGAAAGACATGTCAGCAGTTGTTTAATTTGTTAGTTTCTGCATTATTCTGAGCTCTGTGGGGTAAACTCTGGAACAATTAGGGGAGTAGCTGCCATGGCAAAGTAATTCTTGTTCTTATATCTACACTTGCACAAAATATGATGGGAATCAGAGAGGCTTGAATCTGCTGTATGAACACTGCAATAGTGGTCACACATGTATTTTACTACTACATTTCACCCCACAGTTTAATGTGTTCCCAGAAATCTTGCATTAATACTTGACTAGGAATCAGTTGCAGATCAATCTGTTGCTTATGTAATTCTGAGCTTCACTGCACTTTTAGGTCAATTCAGGATTTAGGATCTCATGTAAATAGCATATTGTCCTACCTTCTCTGATCCAGTGATTCTTCTGAAAGGCTGAAGAATGTGTTATCTGATGTTATCTTCGGACCTCTTAAGGGTGATTAGGCTTGGGGTCCCAAATTCCCAGGGAAAGCTGAACATTTGACATAGGTTATATGAATGGTTGTGGTGCCTTCATTCTTTATGACTTTACAAAGAGCTGCAGAAACTGCACCTAATGCTAGGTATGACTGGGAGATATTTCTTGACCAAGAGGAGCTTTGAAAACCTCCAAGTTAGTGAGTCACTAAAGTAACAGTTTAACAACTGAAGAGAAAGCCCTCCTGTGAATAGTGAGTCCTGCCCGTGTTCTGTCCCTATTTCTCTGTGCTGCACTAATTACTTAATTTTGTTCAAAACCACAGCAAGAGCATCCTTCCCTTACACTGTTATGCAACTTTTACTTAGTTGCTTTCTGAAAGTCAAAAGAATGTAGCCTTCTAGAAAAATAAATATTTCTATATCAGCTGTGCATCTTTGTTTCTCTTTCTCCTTCGTTTGTGTGATTCTTGTTCTTTCCTTCACAGATATATTTCTCTCACATATAGTCTTAACTTGCATATTGTTTTTCTCTTGCTATATCTTTCCTAGCCTTCTCTCATTTTCTGAAAGATACATATTTTCTTTCCCATATTCTTTACTGTCAATCTTTCTTAATCCTTTCCATTATTGTCTCACTTGCTGTCTGTGGTACAATACAAGACCTAGAAAGACAGGTGAGAGTTGAAGCTGGAGAAAAGGAATGATGTGGGAGCTGTAGTGACAGAACTCTGGGTGAAATTGAACAGTAGGACTAAGCGGCTGTATTCCACCACCGCCTGTTCACACACCTTCCTCCCTTGAGGAAGAAGTTCTCAGGCCCACTTCAGTGTTGCAGTTCACTCTTCTTTGTTCAGCTGCCTATTCTAATAGAAACGAGTAGTGCAGTGCTTGTTATGTTGCAGTCAGATTTCTGTACGGTCTTAGGTGCCTAAATAGACAGTGATATATAGATATAGAGAGTGTTAAGGCAATTATACCTAAAAAACTTGCTCCTGGAAAAAACCCAGTCAGTGGCTGTCATACACTGGAGGCAAATTTCTGTCATTGCTTTCAGACACCACATCAAATGCAGCATGTGTTATCTTAGAAGAGTTTCCTAGGAAGTCCTTTTACCACTGGAGACAACTGGAATGGTGGAGGCCCTAACAATTTAGTGACAGCAAATTCCAGGTTAGGCAGTGGGGTACATTCCCCTGCAAAGAAGAAGATGCATTGGGCCACAAAGCATGAGGTAACATGACCCCTACCTTACCTGGCAAGGATACAGAAAGCAGGTGATCTTGGCTTCTCCCATTTTTTACCACATCCATGATTGAACTTATTATGTTAGATGGAGAATAAGTTTATTATCGGGACTAAAACAGGGAGTTATGAGACCTAAAGAAGAGCTGAAGACCTTATGAAGATGATAGCAGTATGGTGAGCGGGTTTGTCCTTCAACACTAAGTTCTGGATTCATTAAGACTATGTTGAGGAATGCAGAAAAAAAAGTTCTGTTAGTGGAAAAGATGAAAATGGTTCTCTGGTTCTGGGGTATTGCTCTAATCATAGAGTTATCCTGCCAATGAGGAAAAAGAGCAGATTCTTCTTTTTCTTTTAAAAGTAAGAAGGGTGAGTGTTGGAGAGACAAAGGTTGCACATCTCCTCTGGGGGGAGACAGCTCCCAGCAATGCTAAGAAAAGTAGCCTCAAGAGTTCTGGAATTCACCGATTTTCTCTAGACCTTTTTGTATTGCAGTCCCCCTAACTATTGTCTTTTTTGGACCTGTAGTAATCATATCTTCTTCCTGGTTCTTTGTTTTCGTTTAAGGTGCTGAGAATGTGTTTATGCTGAAGTGCTCAGCATTCTGGCATCTTAGCCTGGAGTCAAGGCCACGAGGTTCTACAGTGCTACCAAAATGGGGTATTTGCGTACACGCCTTATGGATGCAATGTGAAATTTCTTACATATTTTGAAACACTTCACATATTGTTCTGTGATCCCTTGAAGTTTGATGATCTGATAAGGTCTGTTCTGTGTCTGATTCCTGCTGGCTGTACAAACACAACCCAGCAGTACCTGGGGACACTTGGCTCAAAGGCACAGCCCCTGACACTGCCATCTATGTTCCCATACTCAGTCTCAGCTAAGCCTTCTTTGGTTTTGGCATTTTATTTCTGCCACCTAATACTACTGTATTTCTGAGTGGAAGGTGATGGGGATGTCTCCACAGGAGATGCCTGCTCTTGCTCTTCCCCCTGAAAAATCTTAATCTATATGTTTTCTTGTTTGGTTGTTTTGTGTTGGTTTTTTTTGTTTGTTTGTTTGGTTGGTTGGTTGGTTGGTTTGGTTTGGTTTTTGTTTTTGTTTTTTGTTTTTTTTGTTTGTTTGTTTTTCTTTCCTCCATTTTCTTTTCTCTCTCTGTTGCTTAAGAAATTCAGTTTCACAAGGAGTATGCGTGTCAGGCTGACTTGCAGTGGAGTATTTGGTTCCTCAGAAATGTAACTGCTTAGAAATTGCAAGGCTAAGATGCATACATCTGTGTGTGAATAGGAAGTGTGTGTGTGTGTGTGTGCTGGGTACTGGTGGGTCCCAAGAGAGGAGAACTGAGAGGAACTCCATGGTGTACTGCAGGAAGAAGGCAAAGGAGGCACCACGAGCAGCATGCAGGGCTGAAGGGCCTCTGCAGAGTGGCTAAACATGTAGGGAATGCTCCAGCTGTGTAAAAAAAGCTGCTCATCGTATCAGTCCCCTGAATCCTGATGTTTCGGAGGCTTCCATGCGTAGCACTAGCTCTGTCTCGCAAACACCCTAGCCTGCAGCCTCACTTCTACTGCGCTGCAATCTCAGGGCTGTAACGCAGCGAGGCTCTCAGCCTGCAGAGGACGTGCGAGCCTGCACGGGATGCGCCCAGCTCCCCCCAGCGCTTGTCTCCCGAAGGCTGATGACAGCGATCAAGGACAGAGGCGGGCAACTCCCCACCCCCGCTTTTGCCGACCACAGCGTCCTTCCCCGAGGGCCGTCAGAGGCAGGAGCAGAAGCTGGGAGAGAGGTAGGGAGTGCAGGCAGTGACAAAGGAGGAGGGAAGGATTGCAGAAAGGAAGAGCTGGGGAAAGGAGTAAGTGCAGAGGGAATGGGAGTGTACAGAAACATGTGCATAGTATTGAAGCAAACAGCATTACAGGAAGAGAAATACAGAAATCACAACGGAATGGAAGGAGAAAGAGAATTTGGAGAAAGAGAAAGAAGTGAAAAAGGATTAAATTTGACCTGATAGTAGGAATGCACAAATGCAGAAGAAATCAAAAACTGGCTAGAGGAAGGTAACATGACATGGTAAAACCAAGGCACATAGACGGGAGTGTGAATGTGGCCTCTGGCCCTTGCCAGGGCAGGGCTTTGTAGCAGAAGGATGACATATTTAAATGCATTACTTCATTTGGCGAAGACCACTGGCTGAAGAGAACACCTTTAAAGATTGTCTGGATCCTTTTGTCTTTCTTTATCTTTCCCCGTGTGTGGTTTACCTCCCTTTTCCCTTGGCGCTGCTGGAGCTCTCTTAGTAGCTGGGGTTAACAGTCTGGCCAGCACACAGTCCTCTACTATGGTTCCTTGCTATCCTAGAACTGCCATCTCATTTCTTTAGTTTAATTTCTAAGCTGGGGAATGGCAAGTTCTACTTATCTGTGTCATCAGCAGAGGAATCTACAGTCTTCCTTATACATTCAGTCTCTTTTTTCCCAGGTCCATTTCCCCTTACATACATTGTTTGCAGAATGATAAGAGACTTGGCAGGAGAGCTAATTAGGAGTATAATCTCTTGCAAACAAAATGTACCCTGTTCCCACCTGGTCAATTAAACTGGAACAAATCTGTGCAGAAGTATTGAGCTAAGGTCACGCTCTTTCACTCCTGAAAAGATATGTGATGGCTTCTCCTATGGATTCCCTTCAGCCCTACCTGGAGCTGGGGGATAGACAGCTTATTCTCACTACCTGCCAGCTGTCTGTTCAAGCACTGCAGTTGTAGCCAAATGTGATGGTGTTTCCTTTGTGATACAGACCTGCACAACCTTCCCCAAACCCCTGAACTCTCCAAGACTGATGCTCCTGTTGTAAAAAGTGGTGTAGGTGTGGTGGTGGGGAACTGTTGCTATCATAGACAAAAAGCCAAAGAGCAGTTATGAGCCTGTTTTCTCCTAATTGTCCCATAATTTGTGAACTCAGAACTGAAGCTTCTCAATGCTGAAGGTATCTAAACCATCTCTATCTGTTCTTGAAGGACTCTCTGACCTCCCAGAAGCTGACCTGAGGTATGAACTGTTTTGGAGTAAATGAAATAATCTTGAGAGAGAACGCTGGATGGAGAAATGCAGACTGGAAGGAATGAGCTGTGCAGCCATGACTGTGACCTCTCCAGTTTACAAAGCTGTCTCTTGGGAGAGGCCTGGGCCAGAGCAACCACTGGCCTATCTATACTATCTAAGTGATTTCCACAGCTGGGAGTTGCCACAGAGGAGTAAGCTGTTTGCTTCCACTCTGCATCCTAAACTAATGTTGGCAGGAACAGTAGGAACTCCAGTTGAAAGATCTATCTGTCCATATGAAAATGAAAACATGTATGCCAAATCCTGCAAGAGGCTTTATCAGGAATAAAATGAGGACATCTACTAGAATAGCATTCCCTGTGCACCCTGTGTGACAATCCCACTTCAGAGATATGAGGGATGACCACATACCCAGTCACTTCAAACACCCTGTTTCTCAAGCAGACATGCAGAATTTTGCAGGGACTTCTCCTCTAGGCTAAGCTTAAAACATGTGCTAATGTACTGAAGTACTTCCCATGCATTGAGTAGGTATCATGGAATCATAGAATGGCTTGGGTTGGAAGGGGCCTCAAGAATCATCAAGTTCCAACCCCCCAGCTGCAGGCAGAGATGCCAACAGCTAGATCAAGTATTAAATGAGGTTGCTCAAGGGCCCATCCAACCTCACCTCAAACACCTTCAGGGACAGGGCATTCACAACCTCTATGGGCAGCCTGTTCCAGCTCCTCACTGCCCTCTCTGTGAAAAAACTTTCCCTTGACATCTAATCTAAATCTTCCCTCCTTTAGTATAAAACCATTTCCACTTTTCCTATCACTATCTACCTGTGTGAAAAGTTTATTTCCCTCCTGTTTATAACCTCTCTTTAAATTCTGGAAGGCTGTAATGAAGTCTCCCTGTAGCCTTCCCTCTCCAGACTGAACAAGCCCAGCTCTTTCAGCCTGTCTTCATAGGAGAGGTGCTCCAGTTCTCCAATCATCTTTGTGGCCCTCCCCTGGACCTGCTCCAACAACTCAATGTCTTTCTTGTGTTGGGGGCCCCAGAAGTGGATACAGTACTCCAGGGCTGGTCTCACGAGAGTAGAGCAGAGGGGCAGAATCAGCTCCCTTGGCCTGCTGGCCACAATTCTCTTGATGGAACCCAGGATATGATTGGCCTTCTGAGCTGCAAGCACACACTGCCAGCTCATGTTGAGTCTTTCATCACCAACATGCTCAGATCCTCCTCCTCAGGGCTGCTCTCAAGCCATTCTTCACCTAACCTGTACCTGTGCTTGTGATTGCCCTTACCCAGGTGCAGGACCTTGCAGTTGACCTTGTTGAACTTCATGAGGTTGACATGGAACACCTCGCAAGCCTGTCCAGGTCCCTCTGGCTGGCATCCCTTCCCCCTACTGTGTCAACTGCACCACTCAGTTTGATGTCATCTGAAAACTTGCTGAGGATGCACTCAAACCCACTGTCCATGTTGCCTACAAAGATGTTAAATAGCATAAATCCCAGCACTGATCTCTGAGGAATATCACTTATCACTGGCCTCTATTTGGACACTGAGTGGAGACACTGTTGGATCACAACTCTCTGAGTGCAGCCATCCAGCCAGTTGGATTTGAACAAGTCCAGGTAGATGATGTCAGTTTTTCTTCCTTTATCCACTGATGCTGTAACTCTATCATAAAAGGCCACCAAGTTTGTCAGGCATGACTTGCCCTTGGTGAAGCCATGCTGTTTTTTTACCACCAATCACATCATTTCTATTTTCCATATGCCTTCTGTAGCGCCTTCATGATTTTGCCAGGCACAGAGGTGAGACTGACTGGCTTGTAGCTCCCTGGATCTTCCTTTTTTCCCTTCTTGAAAATGAGGGTTATGTTTCCCTTTTTCCAGGAACTTCACCAAATTGCCATGACCTTTCAAACATGATGGATAGTGGTTTGGCAGCTTCATCCACCAGTTCCCTCAGAATCTGTGGATGCATCTTGGCAGATGCCATAAACTTGTTCACCTTCAGATTGTTTAGGTAATCCTGAATCTGATCTTCACCTAAAAAGGGCAAATATTCCTTCTCCCCATTCTTATCTTCACTTTCTTCAGCTTGGCCAGTGTGGCTAGAGCCCTTGCCAATGAAAACAGGCAAATAAGTCATTGAGCTTTCTCCATAGCCCTCATGACCAGGGCTCTAGTTTCCTTCTGGAGAGGGCCCACATCTTCTTCAACCTTCCTTTTATCACTGATATACCTGTATAATTTTTCCTTGTTCCCTTTTATGCTCCTGGATTTAATTCTATCTGGGTTTACCCTAACCTGATCCCTGACTGCTCAGACATCTTTGTAATTCTCACAGGTAATCTGTTCCTGCTTTCGTTCCTTATAGATTTTCTTTTGGAACCTAAGTAAGTCCAGAAACTCTTTGTTGATTCATGGAGACCTCCTAGCATTCTTGCCTGCCTTGTTCTTTCTTGGGATGAACTGCTTCCTGAGAAATGAATGGGATCTAGTGCATCCTCAGCAACTTTCTGAGGATGCACTAGATCCCATCATGGATGTCATTGATAAAGATGTTAAAGAGTGCTGGTCCCAAGACAGTCCCTTGGGGAACACCACTCATCACCAATCTCTACCTGGACATAGAGCCACTGACCACAACCCCTCTGACTGTGGCCTTCCAACCAATTCCTTATCCACCAGCCTTCAAATCTATATATCTCCATTTTAGAGATAAGGATGTGGTGGGGGACCATTTCAAGAGCCTTGCAGAAGTCCAGGTAGATGACATGAGTTGCCTTCCTTTTGTCCATAAGTGTCATCACTGCATCAAAGAAGGGCACAAGATTGATCAGGCATGACCTTCCCTTGGTGAAGCTTTGCTGGCTGTATTGAATCACCTATTCATCCCTCCTATGCGTTAATATGTTTTCCAGGAGGATCTGTTCCATGATCTACCCAGGCACAAATGTGAGGCTCACAGGCCTGTAGTTTCCCAGATCTTCCTTTCTCCCTTTCTTATAGATGAGAGTCACCAAGGACTTTGCCTGACAGCCATGACTTTTCAAAAATATGGTGAAGAGCAGCTCAGCAACCACATCAGCCAGCTCCATTAAGACCCTGTGATGTGTGTTATCCAGCCCCATAGACTTGTACACAGCCTTTTGAAACAGTCTTGGACTTCCTTTGCCCTTATAGTGGGGGTCAATTTGCTCCCCCAGTTCCCACTTAGAGTTTCAGGGATGTGGGGTTTAGAAATATGAGAAATAAGAATCCTAGCTGACAGTGAATACTGAGGCAAAGAACTCCAATGAACTACTACGAGTACCTCAGCTTTGTCCCTATCTTTTGTTGCCAGTTATGCTTTCTCATTTATCAGAGGAGGTATGTTCTCTTTGGCCATCTCTTCTGACCAGTGTACATGTAGAATCTCTACTTGCTGTTACTAACATCCCTCACCAGGTTCAGTTGCATCTGTGCCTTGGCTTTCCTAATCTCATCTCTGCATGTCTGGACAGTATCCCTGTATTCTTCATAAGTGACACATCCTTGTTTCCACTGCCTGTACATGCCCTTCTTTTCTCTCCATTTGACAAGCTGGTCCTTGCTGAACCATGGTTTACTGCCTCCTCTGCCTGTTTTTCTGTATGGGGGGACACAGAGCTCTTGTGCTCTCAAAAAGGCATCTTTAAAGGGTAACCAACTTTCCTTCACTCTTTTGTCTCTAAGGACGGCTTCCCAGGAGATCTCATCCAACAATTCCTTAAGTATCCTGAAGTTCGTTCCCCAAAACTCAGGGTCCTAACTCTACTCTTTTCCAGGCCCCCATTTCTCGAGATCACAAACGCAACTAGGGCATGGTTGCTACAGTTGAGGCTGCCTCTTTAACAATTTTCTCACATTGGTGAGCACCAGGCCCGGCAACACTTTGCCTCTGTTTGGTCTGCCCAATACCTGAACTAGAAAGCTATCATCAGTAGACTCCAGGAGTCTACTGGGTTGCTTGCAGCTCACTGTGTTGTTTTTCCAGCAGATATCTGGATGATTGAAATTCCCCATCAGGTTAAGATTCCATGAGCACAACATAGTAGCATGCATACAAGTGTTTTAGGTGTTTTAATGTATTCTCAGATATAAAGGCATGAGCATATATATATATTCATTGGTATAAAAGAATAGACGCATGCACATTTCAATATTATGAATTAATGCACTGGTAATCTCAGACACTAGTATTTATACAGGAAGTAGCATAATATCACATATCTGTGTCAGAACTGAGAACATTTTATAAAGAAAAGCAAGAGTGATGTAGACCTCTGAAAATCCCCCCCAGCAGTTGTGTATTCAGCAACCTCACATAGCCAAGTGGATGAAGGTAACCATGCTACTTTTCAAAGAGATGAGGGGGGCCACAGGCAAGCAGATACATGTGCGTAGAAGTGGAAGTGAGCAGTGGCAGGCAGAGTGCATAGATATTCAATGCAGTGTGAGGAGTATCTAGAGGGAGCAATAGAAGAGCCAGATTGGTTTGCATAAGCAGGACAAAATAAATGGCAGGATTATGGATGGTGATGAAGGTGGCTGTAACCCACTGGGGCCCCACATAGCCCTCCTGCAGGGGCTGCATCCTGCTCATCTCAAGCTTCTCTAGCCAGCCCTGTGCACACTGGGGAGCAGTCTTGGGTGTGCTCCCCATCACTGTCCTGCTTCTGTGGTACCATAGCATGGTGCAGTTGTCCATCTGCCCAGAAATGTCACTGACCATCTTCCAAGAGTGGCAACACAAAGCCTTAGAAAAACAGGCTGTCTCTGAAGGGAGGCCTTTCTCCAAATGTGTGGGGTGGGGGCAAGCCCAGCAACTGCGCTGATGGCCTGAGTTTCGCAAGAAAAAGGAAGGCAAATGAAGCATATGCAGTCGATGTAAGGGAGATGCCCACTCCAAGGTTGCTAAGTGTCCTGGATGAGAGGGCAGAATTGCTGAGGTGGGAAGGAAGGACTGTGTGCCATGATGCTTTCTACCCTCTCTCTGATGGCTGGCAATGTGGAGCTAGACTGGTGATCTAAGGAGGCTCTTCCTAGTCATGATTTATCCTCATTCTTCCTGGTGCACTGTGCATGGAGAGGAGCAATGTGTTGCACTTTAAAGTACTCTTCACATCACCTCCTTTTCCATTCTGCTTGTAATAGACTGCTGCTTCTACTCATTGCTACTGAGCAGCAAATACAGGATTCTGTATGACATGGGGGAAGGGGTAGCACTGCCATGGGACAAGTCAGGGCATCTCCCTGTTCACTAGCTGGCTTAGCCACTGTGAGAAACACTGTGTGAAACACTGTGTAAAAGAAGAGAGCATGTCTCAAATCCCATCTTTGCTGAGTTCAACAGCAGCTGATTTTAATCAGCAGCAGTGAGGTGAACAAGACTGCAGAACAGAGTGGTTATCCAGAAGTTTTATGTCCTTTATTTATTTGGGAATCTAATTACACATGGTCTTACTGAGGCAGTTTTCACAGTCCCCGCTTTCTCCCCCCAGGCTACAACCCTGCATGGAACTGCTGGGAAATACAATGTGATTCAGGCCATGTACTAGGGAGCAGAATATATGGCATGTTGAGAAATGTCTCCAGCAGTGGTATTTGTGAATCTACAGCTATGCTTGAGCCTAGTTATATGTGAGTGTGTTTGTGTCTGAGCTGCTGTATTAATATACGTATTTGTCTAATATATGTAACTGAGGGAGAGTGTGTGCATAGTGGGTGGGTTTGCCTCTGCATACTGTGTGTGTATGTACTGGCTGTGTGCATAGCTTTCTGTTGCTAATGTTGGGGTGTGAAAAGTATGCCTAAATGGGAACAAGAGATAAAGCGGCTTACACTGCTGAAATGTCTCCACCCCATGCCATGGTGTGCAGGCCAAGACTGGCTCTATGTGCCAGCAGACAGCATGCCCTGGCACTTACTGCACCTCTGGATTGGCCAGGCTAGGCATAAAATGCTGTGAGAAAGCAAATGCTTTCTGGATAGTATCTGTATTATTGCAGTGTTACATCTCTTTAAGCAGAAGAGTACACCAAACTTCCTGTCACCTCTCTTTTGGGCTTGCTCAGTGCTCTGCATGTACTTGAGAGGTTTTCTTTTTATGCCTTCCAGAGGAAAACTGTTTCCCATTAAGAAACAACACCCCCTTCCCCCCCACCCCTTCTGAATATATTGTTCTGCCAAGAATATGAAATGAAGATTATTTTGAAGAAGACTAATTAAAAAAAAAAAAAAAGAACACTCATTATGCTGCTGTTCAATCCTCAAGAAAAGAAGGGAATGGTCTCAACAGAAGATTCAACTGAACTGCATCCATTACTTCCTCACCTGTCACCTTCTATTCCTCCTCTGATCTCTTTATGAATTGATCCCCAACCAACCACTCTACTGAACCTAGTATGCTTTCCTGTTGCTATGATGCTGGTCAGCACTTTGCTAGTAAAATATCTTTTTAATTTTACTAGTCTGAACTTTTTTTTCTCCATTTATGATTATGTTTTTAAATTGAATTTAAATAGCCAGTATGTTTTCATCCATTGCCTCTCAAATTCAGTTTCTTGCTCAGGGTAGAGAAAATTCTAGTAAGATCCATTGACTGTTAAAAACCTTACCTCAAATATTTAGGCCAAAGACTTTTCCTTTTGTGCTGCAGCCTCCTGGCAACTTATCCCTGAGTTACCAGCACAGTTCTGCCAGTGCCTTCTACTTCCACAGCCCCTGCAGCTTCTCAATCCTGAGAAGCTTCTGAATTTTTCAGACAGCTCACCTGTTGCCTGTTGGCACTAGAAAAAAGGAAGCCAAAATGGAGAAGGATCATATAAAGGACTGTTGGTTATGAAAACATTTGTACAGCATTCTCCACGAGTCTCATGCATACACTTCATTGTTGCTATTCTTAGATATGAACCAATATTAAAGACTTATAAAAAGACAGTACAAGAAAAAAAAAAAAACATTATCAAAAGCAACAAAAACAATTGCAGAAATATATGGCTTCTGTCTATAGTAGAAAGCCTGGTTGCCTTTCTAATTTAAACAGAAAAAGAATAGGTATGTGGCTTAGAGCGAAAGAAGTGGATGAGGCCTGAAGTGCCTCAGGTGGAACAAGGGAACCTCAAACTACTCTCTGGGTGTCACATCTGTCTTGTACTGAAGAGTTGGGTGCAGGAAACAGTTCTCACCATAATGCTATTGTTCATGGTTTGCTCTCCTACATGTTGTTTTCTGCAGGTTTGTTTTTGTTTGTTTCTTTTGTTGTTTTTTGGGTGTTTTTTTTTTTGTTGTTGTTTTTTTTTTTTTTTTTTTTTTTGGTTCTTTTTTTCTCGAAAGAATTACTTCCCCTTTGCAAGTGATCGTTAAAGTATTAGAAGCTTTTGACTGTAACGACTTGATTAACAAACTGAGGTAATTGGGTAGGTTTTAAGAAGCCTCAGCTACATTTACACATTTATACATTTATACATACATATACATACATGCAGACTAACCTTATTCCTCACCCATCATCTTGTTTCTCCCTCTTATCTTTTCTTCTTTCTCCCACTCTTTCTCAGCTCTTCTCAACAATGAAAGTTACTCACGGGTTAGTGGGGGATGCATCTGGCCCCTGCTGGCTCTTGTTCTCTCTCCTTTGTTCTGAATACGCTTTTGTTAGAAACACAACAGAAAAGTGCAAAATCATCTCTCAAGGCAAACGCTGCATAATAATTCTCCTTGTTTATTCTCCTCTTATCTCTGAAGAATTTGTTCTCCAGGCAAAACAGGAAGAAACATGAGAAGGGATTCACCGCAATCCTTTGGAATTTGAATGCAGAACAAAGAGGGGTGGAAAGTAACTTAAGGAGAAAAAGAGGCAGGAAAGAACTTCGTGGAACATTCCCAGTTGACTAAATACTGAGAAGATATGACAAAGCAGCTACGGTAAGGTGGAATTTATTTTGCCAGGAGCTTACTTGGACAGCAAGTGTAATGATGCTAAGTTGATCAGTTCCTGCCGATCAGTTCCTTCTCCCAGTAAGTCGTGGAGGCATGGATGATATAAATTTTTTTTTTTTTTAGTACTCAGCTCCCTATGTCTTCTCATTGTATTTTCTGAGCCAAGACCTTGTGGATATGAAATGTGTTTGCCAGAGAGAACCATGCCTCTTGGTGCTCCACTGCTATACTCAAAAAGACAAAACAAGGTGCTTCTGGCTGGACCATTTTCCAGCTCCAACCCTTGTGATAAAATATGAATAGGCTTGCTTGTTGTTGAAGTTCTTTCTTAATGCTGAATAAGCATTCTCTGACAAAAACAGCTGGAGAATGTAGGTTACTTGGAAATGAAACATTATTTGGCATGCACCATTTTAGTTACATAAGGTTCCAAGCAAAATAAATGAAGCTTCTCAAGTATACAATGAGTCTTTCCCAATTCACATTGTTCTATGGCTAGGATACTAGTGTATCCTATTGTGGGGCACTCAGCATGAAGTTCTGCCTGGCCCTTTCCTTGAAAAACTGGCTGGCTGACAACTGGTAATGTGCAGTGAGCCTCCATCTTCATGCAATTAATACACTTGCTCTCTACAACTACCTGAAAGCAGGTTGTGGTGAGGTGTGGAATCAGTCTCTTCTGCAGCCTAACTAGCAATAGGACTAAAGGGAATGGCCTCAAGTTGTATTCAGGAATATTAGGATATTAGGAATAATTTATTCTCTGAAAGAGTGGTCAGGTGCTGGAACAGGCTGCCCAGGGAGGTGGTTGAATCACCATCCCTGGAGGTGTTCAAGAAACGTTAGATGTTATACTAGGGCAAATGGTTTAATGGGGAAATATTGGTGGTAGATGGACAGTTGGAATAGATGATCTTGGAGGTCTTTTCCAACCGTGACGATTCTATTATTCTATGATTATATTCACGTACATAAAACAACTACAACAACACACACACACAAAAAAAAAACCAACAAAGAAACAAAAACCCAATTCAACCTTATTAAGTAGATAGTTTTAATTGGTGCAGTATCAGGTATCTCTGCTAAGAAGGCCTTAAAATACTTTCCCAATAGCTACTCAAAGGATGATCTTCATAAAAACAATGTGGGAAGTAGATGTGTGTACTAGGAAAGAAACAAAAGTGTTATTTAAGAGGAACAGACTGTGATGCAAACTTCAAAGCTATGTATTTCAGTACTACCAGAATAACTGGAGGAAAACCAACTGAAATGGGAGAGTGGGGTATTTTCTCCTCATTTCTTAAGGAAACTTCTTTCTCAGTGATGTATTTTCAGCTTCTGTCTCTTTTTTACTGCTGTTTACTCCATCAGCTCTATAAGGATAAGAAACCATCATTCAGTTTGTTCTGCATCTTGTATCAGATACGTGATTTTCAGTCAAACTTGTATTGCTTCTAAGTTGGACTAGAAGTTAAACATGTATTTAAACTAATTTAATCAAACTTTGTGATTAATGCAATCTTGAAATATGAATTTCCCAGCACTTGCAACAGAGTCGTGTGAGCCAAGAAGAAAGTTGTGATGCAATTTGAGCAGATTTTTTTTCTGTCCGGAGATTTCCTCTGAAATTTAGAAATGCTTAGACTCTCTTCAAATATAGCAACTTCACAGATTAGCCAGTAATTGAATATTCAGAGCTATGCCAGAGATTGAGACATCTATGTAATCAGATTTAAGGTGGAGTTTGTTATGCATGCAATTAAGTGGAAAATAAGATAGGAACAAGAAAAATACATGTGATTCAAGATCAGTCAGTGTTAGGGAACTAGGGCTAGATCTGGCAGCCCTGTAGAAGCAAGGCTCCACAGCTCCTCGATCCCAAATGCAACCAGGCCTATAATCCCAGTAGTGACACATACATGAAAAGATATATTTACCACATAAATACCTATATATGTGACCCCCACACAGGCACAGCATTTACATGAGCAGAAGGGCAGTCTGACAACGTGGCATTTGACATGGAAGTGTATGTGAAGGAAATAAATTTCTCTACGAGGGAAAAACTGCACATGTTGACATTCATTAACCTTTGCTCAGTATTTATGGAAACTAAACAGTGGATGTGGTGACGGTGGATTACCTCCACTGGTACAGATTTTTACAAGCACAGCATGAAGGCTCTTTCTCATCACAGGTGAAAATGCATAGCTAATGGTGGTGACTATGTTGAAAAACTGTGCTTTGTAGCTGAGAATTTGCTCTATCCAACAGTGTTATTGTGCCCTTTGTGTCTGCTGGGAGTTTCCATGGAAAGAAACAGGAGGCATTACTTTTGGAGTAACCTATCTACAGATACTCAATCCATTCCTGAATCACAGTCTTCCCTTTTGCTGGCACCCAGTCATTTGAGACCTGAAGCCTGCAGCCATAGTCCAGTTTCTGACACAGATAGCCTCTCTGGCAGCTGTCTGGAACTCTGCTGATCCTTCCAAGAAGCAGCTCCTTTACACTCATTGCTTTGCAACTTCCTGCACACCTGGGTTCATTTCACCACAGGCACGTAGGCTCCTCTGATCCACAGTCCTACTGCAGTGGCTGATACTCAGGCTTTCATGCACACACCCAAAATGGGGTGTTCATCACATAGGAAAAGAGTTAGAAATGAAATTTAGTGGCAAGTCAGGACAGACTGTGCAGGTGAGGCATAGAGAAAAGCACTGGTCAGCCACAGGTGTAGACGGGACAAAACCTGATTTTCCCTTATTTCTCCACTTTCCCACACTTGTTCCTCCCCAAATGACCCAGACTATTCCCTTCTTCCACTTCTGATTCTTCCCCTTATTGTAAGCCCTGTGAAACGTGCGTCCCGTGCCGCAGTGCACATCCCCACGTCCCCATCCCGGCCTGAAAGGTGCTCCGACATCGCTCAGAGCTTTGGGTTTCACACCTGGACAATGGAGCAGCCCCGGGAGTGGCCCAGTCAGGTGATATTTCCTCTGAGCCCCTAATTGCTTTCCCATATGCCATTTTGCCCCTCTGGGCATGTAGAGATAACACTTTGATGTGCTGATAGATCCGGTAATGAGCCGAGGAGGATCTGGGCAGGGCTTTGTTGTATATCTCCTCCTGTTATTGTCTGTCCGTGCTCCTCTGTGGGAGTGCAGAGGATCTTTTATCATGTAACCTAAGAAAAAGGAACATGCAGACTTCCTTTTACACAACAGCTTTTCTTTTTTTTTTAACTTTTCCCCTGATGGCGACATGATTTCAGCAACACAAAAAGGCCCGTGAAAGGAGTGAGGCAAATTGTTACCCTATGTGAACTATAAATTTTCAGTTATGTACCCATCTGTGATCAAGTGGCAAAGAAACAGTAACGTTCGTAGTAGCGAACTTAAAACGTCCCTCAGATTCCTCGGAATCTGGTAACAAAAATGATGAGCAAACCCCAGATGATTTTCCATTGCAAGGAAATGACATCATGACAACCTCCTCTGACTGCAACTTCATCCCTGCCCCGAGTCTGAGCTGCTACCATTCCCAAAATGTTCACAAGAATTCAGTGAAGATGTCTGTTGTTTGACAATATTTTTGTCTGGAATTGGAAATGCAGCTCTTCGTTGCTCTCCTGGTAGTTTTGGCAATTTTTTTTTCTTAATTTAAATTTAAATTTTATTTTTTACCTGAAGGATGAGCTGCAAACGAATTTACAATATAGGAGCCAGGTTGATTGGAAAGTGTGCTAGTATGGGACTAAGTGCAGCTGCAAAGACACACCCCAGGCTTTATAAGCCATCGCTTACAGCTTTTTTTTTTTTTTTTTTTTTTTTTTTTTTTTTTTTAATTTTTTTAATATATATATATCTTTAAGCAAAACAAGTAGCGAACAAAAACCACACCCAAGCATCCAGAAGTCTCCTCCAGAAAGTACGAGTTAGGAATTAGCACCCAGCGCTTTTGCCCATGTGCGGTCGTTACCGTGTCCAAGCATTTTTAACTACAGCTTCAAAACAACGTTCTCCACGCAATCCGCTGGCGTGTACTACCATCAGCTGATACCTGCGCAGCGTCAAACCTGCAGACAACTGCAGGAGCTGCCCCGCACCCTCACAAATTTTTCCTGCAGCCGAACAGCATCAACAACTGGCTGCGCATCCCGAACCACTTCGGCGCACGGCAACCGAGGGGCGGCACCGGCCGCCGCGGCCACTCCTCCCCCGGCTCCTCCTCTGTCCCCCTCCCAGAACTGAGCCCATAAACCCCCTCCCCTCCCCCCCCAGGGGGCTGTTGGGTGCGCTGTCACGCAGACGCCGCAACGGTGCGTGCGCGTGGGCGGAGTAGCTGTGGGGTTCAGTTAGGCTGAGTGCGGGCGCTGGAGCGGTTCGTTGCGGGAGATGGCTGACAAGAAGGTGAGGAGTTGCGGGCGGTCTTCTCGTCAGAACTGATGCAGAGCTGGAGCCGCTGCCCCGGCGTGCCGGGGGCCCTCGGCGGGAGCGGGGGGGATCTGGTCGCGGCTGGCGGCGGGTCGCGGTTCATCGCCGTAGCGTCACCCGCCGCCGTCGGGTTGCGAACGAGGAGAGATGTGGTGGCGGGGCTGGCAGGCCGCGGTTCTCGGCTGGCGGCTCGGCGAGATTCTGTATGTCACGAAAGGACGGGGAGCTTATCTGGCAATGTTTGTGCAGGCCGTGGGGTTGATCCGTTGGTGCGTGTTACCGGCTGCCCGCGTGACGCCGTCTATATTTAATTCGCTTCGATCACGACGTGTCTTTTGTTGGCTGGGTAGTGGTCATCTGTCCCAGAGTTAATAGCAGCGGATTCGTGATACTTAAATGTTTTGTTGGGAGCGTTAAAACCGTCCCTCGATTTC
Source organism: Lagopus muta (assembly GCF_023343835.1). NCBI lineage: Eukaryota > Metazoa > Chordata > Aves > Galliformes > Phasianidae > Lagopus > Lagopus muta. The sequence continues at coordinate 76,035,089 of NC_064433.1, forward strand.
CAGAAGAAAATAGAGCCAAGTCCTTTCCCTGCTCTACTATAGAGAACGGGGTGCGCTCGGCCACGATGATCTGTGCAGCCGTGGGCTGCGGTGAGTTTAGGCGCATCCAGAGAGAGAAGCGGCTATCCTGGAGCAGGATATCGAGGGATTTCTACTCGGCGAGAAGGGGGCAGGGTTAGGGAGCCTCGTGCTCTCGTCTCCATGTTAACGGGACGTGAGGGGAGTGTGAGAAGCTGAGATAAAAGGAGGGATAGAGAACCGACGAAAGTCACTCGGAGTGTGGCAGAGGCATCTCATGCTGGATTTAACAAATTGTGCTACTCTGAGGTTGCTATTAGTGAAGGAGAGGGGAGCTGAAGGAGAGGCTGGGTCAGGCCATGTGATATCTTGGATGGTATGAGACTGGATGTGAGTTGAATAACTGGCGATAGTCAGGAGAATGGAGCATGAAAGGTGGTGAGAAAGAACTAATCTTATTATAATTTGATTCTGTATAGACCATATAGGCAAGAGGTGCTCACAAAGCAAGTGTCCTATAATTCCTGCTGTGTCCAGAGGAAAAGGGTCAACTATGACTACTACAATCAGGGCCTTGAGAGGAAGGATGCTCTTATGTCAGTTACTGTGTTGGAAGTGTGGACAGGTGAACTTTGATCTCAGCTTTGGTATACCCGCTAAGGGGAATAAAGCCTGGAGTCTTGAAAGGGCTTAGGTGTCTTAATTGGTGTCTAGGTGCTTTGGAAGATTGGTTCTGTGCCAGAACTTCTTGCACCAAAAAGAGAATGGTCACAGAATGGCAGATAGAAGGCAAGCCTTGTTCAGCTGTGAATAATAGCATGAGAATCATCTGCTCGATGCAGGAATATTGGAATATATCCCTTTCCTCCAGCATTAACCTTAGCAGGAAGAGACCTTAACATGAGATATTTAAATTATGTAGCCGAGGGAAACCATGCATTAATTTACTTTCTTTTTATTGAGGCTTAACTGGTAGCTTTGTGGGGGGTGTACTGGCCAGAAGCACTTACATGCCTGGAAGTGTGGTACAGATAGCATGAATACTGACAGGTTTCTGAAGTCAGCTGGAAAATGAGAGACTGGAGGTGCTGTGACAGCAGGCCCCATGGACTACTTCATACTCCTCTGCCAGCCTTAGGAGAATAATTGAAAAGCCTTGTAGTTCTTGAAAGCTTTCAATTGCTCCTACAACCAAAACATGGTATTTCCAAATAATGCCCAGGAAGTATTGGCTGTGTAAGTTCTAATTCCAGAGTCACTTGCTCGCTCCTGCCTCCTTAACAGCTGGGTTAAGCTGTTTTTAAGCTGCAAACTTTAAAAAAAAAAAAAAAAAACAAAAAAAAAAAAAAAACCCACAAACAAAAAAGCCAACAACAAAAAACCATGGAAAATATGAAAATATCAGATGCTTTTCTCTGACAGTTAAGTCTCTCAGTCTTTGGGACTTTTGCAGAGTGGAGCTGCTTCCTCAGTGGCTTTGAGTGTTGGATAGTTATTAAATTAAAAAAAAACAAAAACAAAAACCCAAACATATACAGAGATTCATATGTACTCAAATTCCAGGAGCTGTGCTTTGTTTTGAATATTCACTATTGACTCTGTGGCAAGAAAAATAAATGAGGAATGCTGGCAGCACAGCCTTTTCTGTGAGGGAAGCTGCTGTGCCAGCTTTAGGGGCAGAGCTGGGGACTTCTAGTCTGGGAAAAGCAGATGCTGCTGAAGAGTGCAAACTTTAACTGTTAGAAGTGACTGCCAGTGTAGCCCTTATGTAGATTTGAGAAGCATTAGCAATATTATATCCATATCCCACTTATTTTTGGGACTTCCTCAGTTGGAATGAGGAAGAGTAAGACCCTTGTTTCATTACATGTCAGAGATCAGCAGAGCTTTTTTACAAAGCAGATCAACCTAAAATAACAGCTGCTGATGGAGCTGGTGTGTTCATTACTAATGAGCTGGAAGTAGTCAAATGTCATGATGTATAGATGTAGGACCTGGCAGGATCTCCTTCTAATCACAGAACTGTTACTGTTCAGTTGCACCTGTTTCCAGACTCTGTTGTTGGTACTTACCCTCACTGGATACAAGCATGTTCCTTTACCTTTTTGCTCTTCATTGAAATTGGCCCAGCTGTGTCTTCTATTTATGCTGAAGAGAAACTCAAGTTATGTAGAAAGCATGAACTACCAATTAACCAAACAATTGCATTCTCTTTTTTTTTTTTTTTTTTTTTTTTTTTTTTAATTCAGAAAATCACTGCATCCCTTATCTATGCTGTTACTGTTGCTGCCATTGGATCTCTCCAGTTTGGATACAACACTGGTGTCATTAATGCTCCTGAAAAGGTGAGAGGAAGAATGCGCTGGGGAAGAAAATGTGTGTAAATGTGCTAGGGAGGAAAAAAAATAGCATAGGAAGGAGAGAGGAGCTGACAGGCAGCTAATAGTTTAGTTGTGGTGTTTGAATTAAAGGAAAGAAGACAGGAAATTTACTGGCGAGGAGAGAGATCAGATTTTAATTTGGAGTGCAGGGTTTTGCTGAAAGGAAGGGGTCCATCTGCCATTTCCTGGAATGCCACCAAATTCCGAGGTTGTCATTTTATTTTTAGTAGTTTTGATCTTTCCCCTTCTCCTTTAGGACACAAGAGGAGAGGAAACACAATTCAGTTATTTCTGCCAGGTGCTACTCTGCTCCAAACTCTTACAAATTGAGTAAGAACGTGCTTCTGGCCTGTTGCACCAGGTCAGGAGATGAGGCAGGATATTCTGAGTCAGAATGAGACAGCTGGGGCAGAGAACGCATGTAGAGAGCAGTGCACAGATAAGCTGAGAGGGTTGGTAGGGATTACTGTTCCTTTAGTTTCTCTAAGGGCCTCTGACTTGTTCATTTATTTATTTGTGTTATGTGTCAATTCAGTGTTTGTAAAAGACAAATCATGCTTATACCATCAGAAAAAAGAAGATGAAGAAAATGAGAAATGTGTTTTTCTTGTAACTGAGATGGTTCTTTCTCGGGAACTGAGTCACCATTACCACATCCACCTACCTCCAGGAATAGATGTCACATCACATCCTGGGGGGTAGGGTCCTTCCTAGCTAATGTCCTGCTGCCATCTGCTGGGAGCTGGCGTTCTGAGGCCACATCCCCTTCAGTTCTTGCAGTGTTCCCTTCGTTATCAAAGAGGATACCTCAGATTGAAACATAGCCCTGTTAATGTTGCATCTCACTTTGTCCCAAGAACAGTGAAGAATTGTTTTGCATAATGCTTCTGCTTTCAGGCTTAACTTGGAGGAACTTCATATGTTTCTTGAACTATTTTCGTTGCAGAGAGCCCTTCTCTATTGCTAGATTTCTGGTGTTGCCAGAAATGTTCCTCTCTGTTCTCTGGCTGTTTTTCTTATTCTCTTTCACTCCCATCTCATGCCTGAAACATCAGCAGTGACCCTGATCATCTGAAAACATTCAGAAGATAAGCCCACTTTCCTTAATTATGCCAGCTCTATGTGAAGCAATCCGTTTCTTATCATTCTACTACCAGTCTCTGAACTTCTTGGTGAAACTTTTATTCCTCTTTCATCACTCTGATCTCTTCCTTGTATAACCTACTGCTTTCTACTGAATTCTTAATGCCTATTTTTGCTGCATAACTCCTTGAAAATAGACCATCCCAAATTTTTTTCCTAAATTCCTCTCCCATGGGGTTGGAAACCTTCCTTATCTATTTGGGTTTCTCTTGCAGATTATCCAGGCCTTCTTCAACAGAACTTTATCTCAGCGGAGTGGGAAGGCTATCTCCCCAGAGCTTCTTACCTCACTATGGTCCCTTTCTGTGGCAATCTTCTCAGTAGGAGGTATGATTGGCTCCTTCTCAGTCAGCCTTTTCGTCAATCGATTTGGCAGGTAAGTTGGAAAGGTAAATACAAGTTATTAGTGAATTTATGCTCTGCAGTAGAATTTTGGGAGGAAGAGGGCAGAGATGAGAACTGTTGCAGGCCAAGGCTGAAGCTGAACAGGAAATGCGGTTCTCTCCCTGCTCCCAAGATAAGAGTCATGGATAGCTTTCTCCTTATGGTTTTCTTGCTCTGTTACTAGTTAAAGCTCAGCCTTGGTATTTCTGTCTTGGCAGGAGAAACTCCATGCTGCTGGTGAACATCTTGGCCTTTGTTGGGGGTGCTCTCATGGCCTTATCCAAGCTTGCAAAGGCAGTGGAGATGCTGATAATTGGGCGCTTCATTATTGGCCTTTTCTGTGGTCTGTGCACTGGCTTTGTTCCCATGTACATCAGTGAGGTCTCACCCACCAGCCTTCGTGGAGCCTTTGGAACCCTCAACCAGCTGGGCATAGTTGTAGGCATCCTGGTGGCCCAGGTAGGCTTGATAGACTTCTACTTGGAGGAAAAGGGTATGTGAGGAAAGGCTTTGTGGACTTGATCTTGTGAAGTTGTCTGACTTTGTCATTAGGAGCAGTATCTTGTCCTCTCATACTCTATTTCAGCAACTTTTTATTTCTCTCAAATTCTTGGTGTAGATTTTTGGCCTCAAGGAGATAATGGGAACTGAAGCACTTTGGCCACTGCTGTTGGGGTTCACGATTCTCCCAGCAGTTCTGCAGTGTGTGGCTCTTCTTTTCTGCCCTGAGAGCCCCCGTTTCCTGTTGATCAACAAGATGGAGGAAGAGAAAGCACAAACAGGTAAGAACTTGTCTCTGAAGGGGCAGGACTGTATTTTGATTCCCTGCTCTGAGCTTGAGTGGAAAGCTGAGATTGTCTATAGAATCTGTGGTGGACAAGAATGTGAATCCCAGAGGATACTAACCTTTCCCTCCCATCTTTTAAATTGTACCAGTGTCAAGAGTTGAGAAACCTGTAATCCCAATGAACTCCTGGTGGGATTAAGAAGCTAGGAGTGGCACCTGGCCAGGTGGGATGTGGCAGTACCAGCTGCTGCAAATATCAGCTTCACCTAAAGCAAATTTAACAATGGATTAGGAGGGATCTACTCCTACCACAGAGGCCTGGAATCATCTCTGGCAAGAATTAGGGATCAAATGCAAGTTCAGAGCACAAGTAACATGAAGAGTGTCTAGGGTCTGAGTTTGGTTTCCATGGTGATCACAGCTCCCTGAACTGTGAGTTGAAAAGATGAGCAAAAGCTGCACGTAGGGACTCTGTCTTTGCAGCAGAGCAGGCCCAAGCACAGGCTTGTATATGGTTCTTTCCCTCTTTCCCTCCCTAATGTGCTTTCCCTCAAATAGCAGAATGGTCTGGGGGAACTTACTGGTTCCCCTGAGCTGAGGTATGGACTCTGTTTGCAGAACTTGTGGGAATGTTCCATGTTATGCTTTTGGATTCCTTCCTGCAGTTCTCCAGAAGCTTCGTGGTACACAAGATGTATCTCAAGACATCTTGGAAATGAAAGAAGAGAGTGCTAAAATGTCTCAGGAAAAGAAAGCAACTATACCAGAGCTCTTCCGCTCTCCAAACTATCGTCAAGCCATTATCATTTCCATCATGCTACAACTCTCTCAGCAGCTCTCAGGCATCAATGCTGTGAGTTACCTTTGTCATGTCTATTGGACTTCTGGGTGTACTTGTGCTTCAAGGTAGCTGCTTGCTGTTTGACTTGCTGCTTGCTGTCTTTCAAAGACGTCTTTTGTCTGGAAAGCATTTCTTTGTGATAGTGTAGAGGTTGCGAAGATGAAGATGACAATCATTTTGGCCTTTATGTGTCCTGCACATACCCTGGCAGGACGTTAGAGATATGCCTCAAGCAAATGGAACTTGAATGGAATTATGCTGTTGATTGCTTTTACACTGCTGAGTGCTTGTTAGGATTGTGCCATTAAGTAAGGAATGAGGAACATGCTTTCAAACTCTAAGACTGCAGTGGTATCCAACTTTTTGCTTCTCTTCCTAGGTATTCTATTATTCTACAGGGATTTTTGAAAGAGCTGGTATCAGACAGCCTGTGTATGCCACCATTGGAGCTGGTGTGGTAAACACAGTCTTCACTGTTGTATCCGTAAGTAGAACAAGGCCTTCTCGTGAGAAAAGTTGCTTGTCTGCAGGTGATCTTTTGAGAGATGTCACTGAAGACAGGTAGTTGTGCTGTGGTAAAGCAGTAGTTGATTACTGGTCTACAAGAGCAAAGAAAAGAATGCATTAAAAGTATTGTGGGAGAAGAGAACATATTTTAAGAGGGAAAAAAATGAAGTAAAGGATGAACGTAAGAGTGTTGGTGGAGGTAGAAGATGAGGGAAGGCAGTAAGAAGAGAAATACTTGTACTGAAGAGCAACTTGATGACTTAACGTTGAGGAATACAGGAAGATGTGAAAGAGGTGCAGTGCATGCTAACTGAGGGAGCCTCTTCTGCTTTTGCTACTTAACTTATTTAATTCTTTGTGTTTTCAGCTGTTCCTGGTAGAGCGTGCAGGGCGCAGGACCCTCCATTTAGTTGGTTTGGGTGGCATGGCTGTGTGTGCTGCTGTTATGACTATTGCTTTGGCTCTGAAGGTGAGTAATTTGTTTTATCCAGACTGACCCTAGTAGGGGATCTAAAAGACTAGTTGTAGAGGGCTGACTTTCAGAGCAAGACATTTATAGCTGGGGCAAAGGCTTATCATGGGCTGTGGCTAGAAGTGCAGTTTCTTTATGGCAGGAGCTGTGCTATAGCATTAACAGTACAACTAAGAGAATGATGTGCTGTGTCATGTTTGCTTTTCAGATTGCAGTTAATTGTATCTTATTTCCTTGCAGGATGCTGTGGTGTGGATCAGATATATCAGCATTGTTGCCACTTTTGGCTTTGTGGCCCTTTTTGAGATTGGCCCTGGACCTATCCCTTGGTTCATTGTGGCAGAACTTTTCAGTCAAGGCCCACGGCCTGCAGCCATGGCAGTGGCTGGTTGTTCTAACTGGACCTCTAATTTCTTAGTGGGAATGCTATTCCCCTATGCTGAGGTAAGGACTCAGTTTGCAGAACACTTCAAGAGAGCTGCAGCATTGTCATGGGTATCCAGATTGGCTGTAGAATTTTTGGTGTTAGCAGCCTGATCTCGTTGAATTTTGGCTCTGCTTTGGGCACATGGCTGAATCCCTTGAGGGGTCCTCAAGTCTGTATTCTGATTGTTATTGAAGGTTAGAGTGTTGTAGCTAGCCTTACATTCTGCTTTGTTACTTTTTGTAGTCTAGAGCCAATTTAATACATTTAAACTTTTCCTTTAAAAGCCTTAGTTCTGGACAACCAGAACCAGTATTAAATCACTTCAGAAGTCCATACAAATGTGGTACTTTGAAAAAGATCTTTGTGTTGAGGACAAGTCAATGAGGGCATTGCAGGAGAAGGAAATGACTTCACTTCTAATTTTTTTTTTTTTTTTTCCAAATTAAAAACTTCTGTTTTTATTCTTACTGCAGAAATTATGTGGCCCCTATGTCTTCCTTATCTTCCTTGTTTTCCTGGTCATCTTCTTCATCTTCACATACTTCAAAGTGCCAGAGACCAAGGGCAGGACTTTTGAAGACATCTCCAGGGGCTTTGAAGGACAAGCAGAAACATGCTCCCTATCCTCGCCACCTGTCGAGAAGAATCCCGTGGTGGAGATGAACAGCATAGAGCCTGAGAAAGAAGTTGCCTAAGATTCATGACACACCCTTTCTTTTGACTCTTACGTATTCATAGAGTCATTAAAGGAATGAGCAAAGAAATTACGAGAACTGGAACAATTTATTTTCTCTAACTGCTGCTATTTTCTTTGTATTCCTCTATACTTCTCGTTCCCCCTATTCTGCTAGGCTTACCAGCGTTAAGCAAATCTGATATATAGGCCATTTTAATTTTCTTAAATACTGGAAGGTACTTGGCACTCTAGCAAAAATAATCTCATTCTTTGCCACAAACATCAGGTGAACATGTTGGTAATACTGTTACTTTTCTCACCTGTAATTGCTACTTGGAAGTAACATAATTATTTATGCAGTGACTGTAATGTAATTTAAATACTATTTTTGTAGTGAGTTAAAGTTGCCCACTAAATAAGTCCCCTGCCCTTCATGTCTACTCTGTGTGGGTGTATGTGTGAGCGTGTATGTGCAGTGTTACACTGGAATTTAGAAGCCTACTAAAAAGCCATCTCCTTGCTTTTTCCTTTCCAGTGTGCACTTTTTTTCAGCCTCAGGAAAAGGGGGACCAAGTTGCATGCCTATTTTTTTCTTTTATTTTTTTGTATAGACAAACAGAACTTACTTTTACTTAAGTTTATTTATTTGTATGTCACCTTGTAAATATTTATTTTTTTAATAGTGTACAAAAATGTACAGATAATGAAGTTGAAGATGTTTGACTTTGTTATTCTAACAGAAGATGCTGTAGACTTGAGGTGCAATAAAACTGTAGAGAAGGAATACTGTACTGAAGAGTAAGTTGGGTGTTTTGGATGGTAGAACAGAGCCAATTGTGCACGTCACCTTTTAAAGTTAATTCTGCCCTTTAAAAAGTAATTCAAGTAACTGAATGCTGATAAGAAGCAGTATGTATGTCCACCAAAATTCGTATGCGATTTAGATATTTTGGGTGGTGACTTTAAATATTGCTCTAAAGTATTTGGAAAGTGATATTGCAGCAAAGAGGTGTTATTATTTTACATTTTCAGTAACAGTTTAGCGTTGTTCAAGATGATTAATGGTATTGACTGCAAACCAGAACTTGACTTTTGCCTTCTCTGACTTTTTGGCCTCTCTGCTTTATTCTAGTAGGCCAGGAAGTTTGATGCTTGCAGGTAGTTACTTAAGGTGCATGGGGCTAAAAGTTGTTTTCCAAAGCTGTTAAATAATTATTTATAAATATTGGAGGCAAAACAGACCATTTATCTAGCAGGGTCATGCCATGGCACATGTACATACATAGAGATGCTGAATTAGGGACTAGAGCTACTGGAATATGCTAGTTTAGCAGCTTGAAAAATTCAGTCTATAGTTGGTTGTAGGCCAAATGTTTTTGTTCTGTGTCCTCTCTGGAAGAGGCAGTGTCCAGCATTGTTCATTGTTCTGTGCAAATCTGTAGTATTACCTCTGTTAGACCTAACAAGGCAGACACAGGGGGTATTACATAGGTAGTACTCTCTCCTCTTTCTCATTGCTAGGTAATCAAAAGTGTGTGTACATTTACCCACAGTTATTGAGCTAAGTATAAGCAATCAGTTCAGTTTAGGAAGAGAGGAAAAAGTAGTATATGATATTCTGGGGACTGTTGCTTCCTCTGACTATAGTGCTCTGAGTCAAACTCAGGTCTGCCTATAAACTCACACCAGAGTTCATTACTAGGCATCTTTTATAAGAAACAGGTTTGCAGCAGGTTAGATGAGTAGAAGAAAGAAGGGCCCCGAATGAGAGAAATGACAGCAAAATTGGTAATAGAACGCATAACTAAAGTTTTCTTTAACTTGCTATGAAAATATGTTTTCAGGATTGTCCCTTTGGTTCTAGAGTTGTCTTTAGCATTTTTTTAATAACTAGTGATGAGACTTTTTTTTTTTTTCTAACCTTCCCTAATGAGAAAGAGTTAGAGAGATCAATAAGATTTGCCTCTGTGAAATACTTGCTGTGATGTTGTTTGAAGTACTTCCATCTTTGCACAATATAGTCCTATTGCATCCAAATTTCCCCTGCTTTCCATCAGGCTTCTCTAGGAGATATTTATTCTGAGAGGTATTAATAAGACTACTTCACTCCTGACTTCTGTATTTTTGCCCATTTATACAGTTTGTGCCCTCTGCAGGAAAATGTCCTCTGTATGGACATCTGCTGTCCAAGGAAATTTCTCCCACAGCTGTGTATTCTCTACTTTGCTTACAGAAGTGTGTTGGCTTGGATCAAAATGTACAGGTCTTTCTCATATGGTATCTTTTGTTATTGTGTAATAGCATTGTGGATATTTCTGATGGGTTTTATAAGCTTATTGTGATTTGTTTCATGTTTTTAAAATAAAGATTACAGGTCTAATTAATAACTGCCATGGGTTTTATCTTAACAATATAGTTCATAGGTGTCCAACCTTTTGGCTTGCCTGGGACCTACCGAGTGAAGAATTGTCTTGGACTACATATAAAATACATAATATAGTTACTGCATATAAGTAATAACTTATGCACAAAAACATAAAACTAGTGAAATATTTGACCTTGTTTTTTTGCAAAACTAATGCATCAGTCTGTTTTGGCAGTGGTGGCAAACTTGGTGAGTTCTCAAGGTGATTATCAGAGATTTTTGAAATTTTACTTCACTTGTACTTAACTGTTGAAAATAGTTGTTTACAGATGTGCATACTGCCCAAAAATTGAAGACATGAATAAAGTGTGACTATGAATTGAGAGATCTTTTTCTGTTAAGATAGGTCTTGAAATCTACTTAAAAGGAGGGATCAGATTTTTCTTTGAGTTGAATATCTGATTGCAACAGTAAATTCCATTTGAGAGTTCACAGGTACTAAGTCTGACAACTGAAAATGGGGTTGCAGATATACAAAAATGATTTTTTTTTTTTTTTTTTTTGCAGTCTTGAGAACTTCAATTCCTTTATCAATAGAAAGGAGGGCTGCTTGCTTGTTGTTCAGAGGACAGGTTAGTCAGTGTATCAACATGCATAAAATGACTTGCCATAATTTGAGTTGGCACTGCACTCTTCCTATGTGCTTATTTCAGTCCAGATAGTGCCAATTGCACACTGATATTTGCTTCCTGCTGAGTAATAGGTGCATGCTCAGGGCTGGACCTGGCTGGTTGATGAGGAAGAACTGTTGCCACGATGGTGTGGGGCAAAGGTTAGGAGGCCGTGGAGGCCACAGGCTGTTAGCTGGACATACTTGCTATAGTTGTTTTGTACTCCTAACAAATGTAGGCTATATCCTGGTATGTCACAAGCTCTTTCTCTGGATAGCTCAGCAGCACGGATTTGCAATTTTATTCTAGTGTAAAGGGCGATTTCCCTAAGCCTTCCATGCTTAATAGCTTAATGAATTCCTTCACTACTATTCTTCCTTAGTACAGACATACCTCTTACCAGGATTTGGGGGTCCTGGTAGATGAGAAGCTGGACATGAGCCAGCAGTGTACACTTGCATCCTGGAAGGCCAGCTGTGTTCTGGGCTGCATTAAAAAAAGTGATGGCCAGCAGGGATAGGGAGGTGATTGTCCCCCTCTACTCGGCTCTTGTGAGGCCCCATCTGCAGTACTGTGTCCAGGCCTGGGGCCCCTGGTACAACAAAGGCACAGAGCTCCTGGAATCAGTCTGGAGGAGAACCACTAAGATGATCAGAGGGCTGATCATTTTAGTGCACCTCTCCTGTTAGGAAAGGTTGAGGGAACTGGGCTTATTTAGCTTGGAAAAGAGAAGGGTGTGGGGAGACCTCATTGCAGCCTTCCAGTACTTGAAAAGAGCATACAAACAGGAGGGAAATAGTGATAGGACAAGGGGGGGATGGTTTTAAACTGAGGAAGAGGAGGTTTGGGTTAGATATTAGGAGGAAGATTTTCACACAGAGGGTGGTGACGCACAGGAACAGATTGTGGATGCTGCATTCCTGGAGGCATTTAAGCTAGGCTGGATGTGGCTCTGGGCAACCTGGTCAAGTGGTTGGTGACCCTGCATATAGCATGGGGGTTGAAACTAGATGATCACTGTGGTCCTTCTCAACCAAGGCCATTCTATGATTTTTGTGATTCTTAGCCCAAATCCCCTAAGCATGGCCTTCAGCAGTACCTACCCAAAATTTCTTGGTAAGGGGAGGAAGTGATTAGAGGAGCAGGATCTGGGCTAGTGGGTGGTAAAGAAGAAATTTCACTGCCTTCGCAAGCAGGAACTAAGAGCAATTCATCAAGAAGTATGAAAATATCCCTCTTAGGAAGAATATGGTGGAAAGTGGGGAAAAAAGCAAAAAAAACCAAAACAAAACAAAACCTGAAGACAATGAGCTATGCCAGAGGTAAGCCAGTACAGCTTCAGCATCAGCAGATACTGCACAAAGTGTGCACATCAGGTGGTTTGAGTACTTAAAGATTTTTTTCCAGTTGAAATGTTAATTATACCCAAGCCAAACAGTTCTCATGGCCACCACAATTCCACTAAAGGTCATTTATTGCTGAGATAACGTTATCATAACAACAGAACATCACAAAATCTCATTTATTGACACTTGTTTCCTTTTTGTGTGTGTTATTTCCAATGAACTTAATTGTACACCGGACATGAGAACAGTTTATGTGAAAACACAATTTATTGGAACTGGATTTTATAGATGTCTGCCTTGTGCACAAATCTTTGCATTTGATTTTATGTTACAGACATCTCATTAGTGGGTGAGTCCATGGGCATGTTCTTTCTCCTCTGGAGGCTTGCCAATGTGACTCCTATCTGCAAGAAGGGTTGTAAGGAGGATCCGGGGAACTACAGGCCTGTTATCCTGACCTCAGTGCCAGGGAAGGTTATGGAGCAGATTGTATTGAGGGAGATCAAGTGGCAGGTGCGGGACAAGTGGGGGATCAGGCCTAGCCAGCACAGGTTCATGAAGGGCAGGTCCTGCTTGACCAACATGATCTCCTTCTATGATCTAGTGACCTGTCTGGTAGACAAGGGAATGACTGTTGATGTGGCCTACCTAGACTTCAGCAAGGCCTTTGACAACTGTCTCCTACAGTATTGTCCTGCAGAAGCTGGCAGCCCATTGCTTGGACAGGTATGCTCTTGGCTGGATAAGGAACTGGCTGGAAGGCTGGGCCCAGAGAGTGCTAGTGAATGGAGCTAAATGCAGCTGGTGACCTGTGATGAGTGGTGTTCTCCAGGGGTTGGTGCTGGGGCCTGTCCTCTTCAGTATCTTTATTGATGACCTGGATGAGGGCACTGAGTGAGTTTGCAGATGACGCCAAGTTGGCTGGAAGTGTTGATCTGCCTGGGGGTAGCGGGGCCTCCAGGGATCTGGAGAGGCTGGATAGCTGGGCTGAATCCAATGGAATGAAGTTCAACAAGGCCAAATGCCAGGTCCTGGACTTCATCAGCAACAACCCCAGGCAACGCTACAGGCTTGGGGTAGAGTGTCTGGAAGAGTAGGTAGAGGAAATGGATCTGAGGGTACTGATTGATGCTTGGTTGAGCATGAGCCAGCGGTGTGCCTGGATGGTCAAGAAGGCCAATGGCATCCTGGCTTGCATCAGGAATGGTGTTGCCAGCAGGAATAGGGAAGTGATTGTCCCCCTGTACTCAGCTCTGGTGAGGCCGCACCTTGAGTGCTGTATCCATTTTTGGGCCCCTCAGTGCAAGAAAGACATTGAGGCCCTGGTGTGGGTTCAAAGAAGGGCGACAAAGCTGGTGAGGGATCTGGAGCACAGGCCTTATGAGGAGTGGCTGAAGGAGCTGGGATTGTTCAGTCTGGAGAAGAGGAGGCTCAGGAGAGATCTCATTGTTCTCTATAGCTACCTAAAGACAAGCTGTAGTGAGCTGGGGGTTGGCATCTTCTCTCATGTAACTAATAGAACTAGAGGGAATGGCTTCAAGCTGTGCCAGGGGAGATTTAGGCTGGATATTAGGAAATACTACTTTTCTGAAAGAGTGGTCAGGCACTGGAATGGGCTGCCCAAGGTGGTGGTGGAATCACTGACCTTGGAGGTGTTCAAGGAATTTGAATTTTGTGTTGAGGGACATGGTTTAGGAAGAACTATTGGTGATAGGTGGACTGTTGGACTATATGATCTTGAAGGTCTTTTCCAAACTTGGTGATTCTGTGATTCTGTGTAAGGGCAGAGCAAGTCTGAGGCCACCTCATAGGACTGAATGTGTACAAGTCTATGGAGCCAGATGGTGTGCTTCCCAGGGTTCTGAAGCAGCTGGCTGAGGTGGTTGCCGAGCTGCTCTCCATCATAATTTAAAAATCGTGGCTGTCAGGTGGGGTGCCAGATGATTTGGAGGGAAGGTCACGTCACTCCCATTTATAAGAAAGGGAGCAAGGAGGACCCAGGGAACTACAGCCTGCTCAGTCTCACCTCTGTACCTGGGATGATCCTCTGGGAAATACAGATCCTCCTGGACAACATGCTTGATGAATGTCTGATCAGAGACAGCCAGCAAGGCTTCACTAGGGGAAGGTCATGCTTAACCAATCTGGTGGCCTTCTATAATGGAGTGATGGCATTGGTGGAGAAAGGGAAAGCAACCAATGTCATTTACCTGGACTTGAGCAAGACTTTTGACATGGTCACCCACCGCATCCTTATCAAATCTGTGGATTTTATGTGATGGGTGGACCCCCTGATGGATAAGGGATTGATTAAAAGGCCACAGGCAGAGGGTGGTGATTAATGGTTCTATGTCCAGGTGGAGGCTGGTAAAGAGTGGTGTCTCCCAGGGGTCTGTCTTGGGACTGGTCCCCTTTAACATCTTTATAACATCTTTATTAATGACATCGATGACAGAATTGAGTGCACCCGCAGCAAGTTTTCTGATGACACCATGTTGAGTGGTGCGGTTGACACGGTGGAAGGAAGGGATGCCATTAAGAAGGACCTTAACAGACTCAAAAGGTGGGCCTGGGTGAAGCTAACGAGATTCAGACAACAAAGTGCAAGGTTTTGCACTTGGGTTGGAGGAATCCCAGGCATTTATACAGACTGGAAGGAGCAGTCCGTGAGAGTAGCTCTGAAGAGATCGACCTGGGGGTCCTGATGGATGAAAAACTGAACGTGAGCCAGCAGTGTGCTCTTGCAGCTCAGAAAGCAAATGATATCCTGGGCTCCATCAGAAGAGGGATGGTCAGCTGGGACAGGGAGGTGATTGTCCCTCTCTACTCTGCTCCTGTGAGGCCACATCTGGAGCCCCCAGCACAATGAAAACAGAGAGCTGTTGGAGAGGGTCTGGAGATGCCACAATCATCAGAGGGGTTGGAGCACCTCCCATCTACAAAGATAAGCTGAGGGAGCTGGGCTTGTTCAGCATGGAGAAAAGAAGGCTGTGGGGTGATCTAATTGCAGAATTCCAGTACCTAAAGGGAGTCTGTAAACAGGAGGGGAGTCAACTCTTTGAAATGGTAGATAATAACAGGACAAGGGGAAACAGTTTTAAGTTGAAGGAGGGAAGATTGAGATGGATGTCAGGGGACAGCTCTTTACTGTAAGAGTGGTGAGGTGCTGGAAGAAGCTGCCTAGAGAGGTTGTGTATGCCCTGTCCTTGGAGGTGTTCAAGGCTAGGTTGGATGGGGCCCTGGGCAGCCTGGTCTAGTATTAAATGTGGAGGTTGGAGATTCACGATCCTTGAGGTCCTTTCCAACCCAGGCCGTTCTCTGATTCTGCGGCATCTCTATTTTTGTCTTTCATTACAAAAGCAGCTCTTCCAGCCTCTTCCTGCTTTTTCTTTTCCTCTTGCATACATACTTCTTCTATTCTAATTCATTGTGCAAGTCCTTCCTTAGCCAGGATATTTTTCTGGCAGAGTTCCCAGACTCTCAGCAACAAGGACGGTTTGAAGAAGTTTTTCATTCCTCATTTCTCTGCATGCACTAAGACCTTGGGTGTTGGCAAGCAACTACTGATGCTGCTGTCACTGTCCTTGCAGTTCTGATACTGAACAGTGGAAAGTCATTGATGGCACAACTGGAACTGAGGGCTTCTGGGGCGCTTAAAGGCAGAACTCAGCAACAGAGATAGTTACTTGCCTTCCACCATGGTGCCAATTCAAAGTGGAGAAAAGCAGGCTGCCTGTGCTGAAGGACAACATATTCCCAGCGTCTGATGAGTACGTTCCACTGTTTGAGAAAAGTCAAAAGAATATATCGATGTCAGAGATGCAGTATGCAGAGCTGGTAGAGCATGAACAAGGAATGAAATAACAGAAGCAGGCTAAACTGAAAATGAAGTAGGTATTAAGGGAGCAGAATCATAGGAAGCCAAGGAAGGATGGAATGGAGGAAATCACTAAGAGATGATGCAGCACAAGGCCTGTCAGAGACAGCGTTGACTACAGAAGGGAGTCCTAGAGCAGGCAAGAGTTGGGGATTGTTGTCACAGAGCCAGGAGGATTATCATATAGCCAGAGCATGTCTCTCACTGTCAGTGTCTATCAGTTAGAGCAGAAGACAAGAGGAAGTTCTGTGTGATCACTAGAGGGAAGAACTTATACAGTGAAAATTGGTCAGGTCTCTGAAGGCAGAAGGGATCTAAAAGACCAGTACAGGAGAATCCTTGAAAGCAGCATGGCTGAAGGGAAGTTAACAAAAGGAGCAGAATAGTTTGCAGCTGGCGTTATCTAGCTGTTAGCTGTCCCATTGTGAAATATCACTTGGGGGTTTCTTCTGCGATAAGTGCTGTCTGAGAGCACGCTGCTGTGAGGCAGAGGAAGGAAATAAATTCTATCTCCTACAACAAACTGCAGCTCAGTACTTGCTGTATCTCAGCAGTCTTTGTATCTTTGTTACCAAGTGCCACCCAAACCAGTGTTTTCATGTCCAACCAGGAGTGTTCTGCAGTTACAATGGCTGCCAAGCGTGCTGGGATAGTGGAAATGAACTGAAAACTGCAGGCAGATCTGGAGTAATGGATATACTGAAGAACAATCTTGTTCTGCTAGCCAGATACAGGGCTTCGGAATCTGTGGGTAAAGCAAAGCCTGAAGGCAGTCAATGTTCAATTGAGAGGAGAGTAGGGACACACAAGTGTGCTTGCAAAAATATTGGGTAAGCAAATGCAGGCTGGCTGAGTTTGATGTTTAAAAACAGACAGCAACATCACAAGACAACGCAAGTGTTTAGAACATGTGTGTAACTCTGGCAGGTCTAAGATGAGAGGCAGGGGTAAACAGGGACTGAAAGGAGACTGAAGTAGATAATGAGAGGAGTGACTGGCTATTTTGGATGCAGTAAAATGCTGTGACGCTGTGTGTTTTCTTGTCCAAGCTTTTACTCTGAGAGACCTTACTGGAAGAAGGGATAGTCAGTTGAAACCTAGCAAACAGAGCAAACCAAGTGACCCCGGTCTTATCATGTGGTACGGGTGGTGGAGGAGCTACCAGGCATGCAAGGCACTGGCTGTCCTGTGCGGCTGCGTGAAAATTGTGCCAGCTGCAAGTAGGAGGGGCTGGCAGTGCCATCTCCTGGTCAGAGCGTGCAGCGGGAACCTCGCCTCTGGTCCTGCTGCTGGCCTCACTGCACCTGAGGAATGTTATGAGCAAGCCGGCTATGAAAAGGTAGTAACCAGAGCGCCCATGTTCAGCTAAATTAAATATTGACGTAGTTTTTTGTTTTTTTTTTTTAAAAAGAAAAATGGTACAGAGCTAACCAGGTGTTGGCAGTAACTGCTGGAAGAAAGGCTAATGTTTTCTGGACCATTCCCCCTCTTTCTCCCTGAGTTTCTGTAGACACAACGTTTCTTTGCTGCAATTCTTTCCATAGGACTTTCTGATGGACCAAACTCCATCTGTATCACCTCTACATCACTGATGAAGTCTACTGTATCCTGTTGCTGCAGAAATTGTATTTGGTTTGACAAATTCAGCACTATCAGTTTTAATGACCATCACTGACAAGGCAGCTGAGTGTTGTCGGGGAAGGCTGGCAGCCTTTGAAAGTTTCCAATAAACACAGCATAGCCATGTTTTCGCAAGGGCAAGGATGCAAAGCATTTAAGACTGTCTTACCAGCCACGTGGACTTAATTATAAATAAATCTGCAGGATATGAGCAAGCAGCTTCTGCAGAAAGTTTATCACATCTTGCAGACTTAGGATGCCCATATTTCAGCAAAATTAGTTTTCATGAGAAGCCAAAATGGCACATGTTTTTTCCTCTGTGAAAAGCTGCTAGAATTTGTCAGCTACCTGCAGAAAGAGATCAAGGCAAACTGATAATTGCAGAACCTACTGATTGCTTAAAGCTTACTTGAGTAGTGTGTCAGGAGTGGTGTGTCAGGAGCAGCCTTTCCATACAAACAAAGCAAAAGTCTATTTCTAATCATTAGATCGTGCAAGACAAGTTTCTGTTAAAGAAAACTGGCCAAGACAAGTCAGTTAAGTCCAGTCTTGACAATAAATATGTTTGCTTTAAAATATGCAAGGGCCCATTCATCTCTGAAAAACAGTCTCTTCAGAAGCATTGAAAGAAAATTTTTCCAGCTTCCTTATTTCATGCTAGTCAAAACAAAATGCTGAAGCAGCATCACATCATCTTTACTGTTAGACTTTTTAGAAATTCTGATGAAGCAGGACACAAAAATCATTCACTGTAGGGAATCATAAAATCATTAAAGTTGGAAAGACCACAAAGATAATCTTTTCTCACCACCAGCCCATCACAACCGCGCCTCCTAAACCGTCTCCTTCAATGCCACATCTAGATGTTTCTTGTAAACCTCCGTATCGCCGTCCCCAGGGAGTCCTTTCTGGACTGGAGCCAAAGAGCATCCTAACGTGTGGTTTGTGGATGTGATCAATTCAGTTGCACGCACATGCAATGTGCTGGTTTCTCTCCAGTGGTGAAAGAAAAGATGCAAAATGTTCACAGACGCAACAAGTTCTTGTAATGCAGTCTAGGGAGGACTTCTGAGATTAGCATTATCGATTATAAAATGCTGACGTTTATTGGAATGTATGGTAAAAGCTGAATCATTGTCATGACAGAGCCCTGCACCAATGAGCAGTTGCGTAGGTGTAAGAGTCAAGGTTTTCATCCAGTTTCATCAGTGACTCACCTATCACACTCTACCCTGTGGGGATCTCTGCAGCAAAGGGGCCACAAAAACACTGCTGAGCTTGTGGCTCACTTCTGAGGGTAAAGGATGATTTGCAGGAAGAGCACAATGTGATGGTAAACTTCCAGCAAGAGACCTGAATCTGTGAGGAGTCTTCTGTTATGAGAACTGATAGGACTACATGCTCCTTGCTAGCACTGCCTTAGGTTATTTGTCTCCATCAGAGGAACAACCGCATGAAGGGAGATAAACAGCATGGCAAGGGTGGTGGAGACTCCTTCATTTGGCAAATTTGGATCTTCTCTCCCACCCCCACACTTGTGAGACTGCTTCCCTGTTTCATTAGAGTCACTGCAGGCTAGTTTCAGTCCGTGCGGGATCCTCAGCACCAACAGAGTTCTGTCATCTCCTAGGACCTTGGAAGTAGCTAGAATTTTGCTAGTCTCCTCTCCTCCTTCCAACATGTAGTACCTTTTCTTGGCCTTCATGGTCTCTTAATACATCCATCTCTCATCTCACACCTTTGTGAGGATTACTACGCACTTTCACCAGGCTGACATCTCCCAAGTTTGGGAAGGTCAGAGAGGGCTGAATAGAAAATGTAGAGGTTAGCTTGCACTACCTTGTTGGCTCTGGGCTCTCTCTTGTATCTCAAGGCCTTTCCTCTGTGACCCTGAATCTCACTTGCTCATATGACGTGGCATTTTCCCAACTACGTTCTGGTGCCTTTATATGCCTCCTGCAGCCTCATGCTGTGAATTGCTGCATCTGATTGTATTTCAACAGAACTGAAAGTGATCCAGTGTTACATTCTCCTACACTTCTGGAAACCTCTTGGTACTTTCTCTCAAGTTTCAATTCATTGTTCCTGCTCTTACTCACTTCTCTTCATCCCCTTTTCACTGCCAGCCCTTAGAGCCATTCTTTAGGCCTTATTTTATGTACTTCCCTTGGCTGAGGATTTCTTCAAAATATACAGCTCTGTGAACAAAACTTTGGGTGTACATGTGGAGATTTGTGCAGCAGCAGTAGCACTAATCCCACCCCAAACTGCATGACACAGGGGTCCTGTTGAGCTTAAACGACTTGCCCCTTAGAGATCAAGGCCCTGAGAGTGCTTCTGTTACTGTGCCTGGTATGCCACATCACCTTACAAGTGCTACTGCTGCCTGGGAAGGAAAGATGGCCGGGGAAGATGCCAGGCTGCAGCTACAGGTGGTGCTGGGCCTGGTGAGGCACAGGACATGGCTGCGTCCTCCTTCCACAGCTTGAGGCAGGAGGTCTATCACTAGGGCAGTGGGAAAAGCCAAGGGCTTCAGTTTCTGCAATGATCCTGGGAGCTTCTTGACATTTGCTTCTTCTGCAATGAGCACAAAGTAGCTCTTCAGATGCATTCCAGAAGGAGAAACGCAGTTTTTGAAAAACTCCCCAATGTTTTTCCATGCTGGTATTTTCACCTACTACTTTCCTTGTCGTATTCCCAGTGAGTTAACCTCCCCATAAAAACATCACCTCTAGGCAACAAATTGCTTTCTTCCTCCTGAGTCCTCTCATTCTTTACTCAGAGAGAGATGAGGCACTGCAACAGGTTTCCCAGAGAAGCTGTGGATGCCTCGCCCCATTCCTAGTCATTCAGGCTGGATGGGGCCCTGGGCAGCACGATCTGGTAGGCAAGGGAGTTGGAACTAGGTGACCGACACTGTGTTACCCTCTCTGTAACATGTAAACACACCTGTTTATTTGACAGTGTGCTAAGAGCATTTATGTTTCTGAGGCATCTCACCTGTAGCAACTGTTTCATACTGACGATTGTCATCCACTCACCCACCAATTCTCCTTGCAAGGCGTAGACTAATCTGCACTGCAGTTATCAGTAACATTTTTTCAGACAACCTGAGAGCTTGAAGAGGCAAATCTTGACTCTGACCACGATAAAGCATGGGACTGCTCTGAAGTATGAACACCGTGACAAAATCCCTTGAAACACTTGACCCCCTCCCACAGTGTCTATCATCTCTAAAAAAACCCCAACAATAAAAACCCATGAAACACTCCAAATCAGCCAACCTCTAATACCCAAATCAGACCACCACTCAGCCATATTTCTGTGCCCCTCCACAGTGTACACCTGCGACACAGCAACAGGCTTTCCTTGTCAATGGATTTTTCTACACATTCGATGACCTGGTTCCTATTTGCTTTGCAAAGCTAACACAGCTTGCAAGAAGGAGCTGAATTTTTGTTGTTGTTGTTGTTTGTGTTTTTTTTTTTATTCTTTTCTTATAGGAAGGGCAACCTGAATGGAGCTGGCAGTGGGAAAGCTTTCAGAAAAACAAACAAACAAAAAACCAAATCTTAATGGTAAATAGAGATTAAATCCACAGACAACTGAGAAGTAGAGAGAATGAGGTACTGCAGTTCTAGTTGGAATTCTGAATTTGCCAAGCAAGTACATTTGGGATAAGAGATGAGCTGGTTTATAACACTCCTGTGCCTGCTACTCTTCCTTGGGACCTCTCTCTTGTTTTTCAGGGCATGCACACAGTATGTAGCCTTATTTGGATAATCTCACTATAACTATGCATAACACTGTCCTTTTGACCCTAAGACAAAAGTTTTCTGCCTTGACAGTCTCATGTTTCTGCCTCACCATGGTGTGGCAAGTGCTGTACAACAGACCTTTTACTGAGTCCATGCCATGCCTCAGTTTCTCCATCCATGAAAATGTGATGATACAGATCTTTGTCAAGTGCTTGCATGCCTGCAAAATTCAAGCTATTATTTGAATTGAATATACCTCAGCTAGTAAACATGCATCTCTTGCTTGTCCTCTTCTTTTTTTTTTTTTTTTTTTTTTTCTTTCATGCTGTGCATTCTGCACATCCCTTTGGGATTCTTTTTCCCCAGGTGTATGACTCATTCTCACCTTTCCTTCTTCCTCCCTGCCCAAGAAAGATAGGTTCCTTTTGCATTTTTTCTTTGTTCTCTGTGGTATTTGCAACACTATCCCAGCCTTGTATCACCTGTGAATTCCATTCTTTCTGGTTGTATTTTCCCTGTCTGTGAAGCACCTAGAATGTTGTAGCTTTTTGTTCTGCTGTTGCTGCAATTGAACCTGATGCTTGAAAGGAGGAGAAAAGGCTGGAATAAACTGCTCTGATAATTCAGCCCTAGGGCTGAGTGATTTGTTTCTTTGATATCAGTCCCTTGATCAGAGCTCTGCTATGTTATCTCAGTTTGTCTGAGGAGAGTTAATTCCTGGCACATTTGGGCTGGTGGAATCCCAGATGCCAGAGCTGGTGACATGAAAAGGAGCACATTGCATTCTTCTCCCACTCTCAGATATGTCAAAGAGTCTATGGAGTTTGATGTTCCAGGGCCTATAAGTACCTCAAAACAATTTTTTTTTGCATGCATTTAATGTAACTGAGAAACCTCTAACTTTCTTCCAGCTGCCAAAAGCCATCACATTCTCTCACTCTATCTTATTCCCCTGCAGAGAAGTCCTAACTCAGTTTCTTCCTCCTGTCTTGTTCTGTGGACGGAGCTCTTATTCCCCTGCAGAGAAGTCCTAACTCAGTTTCTTCCTCCTGTCTTGTTCTGTGGACGGAGCTCCTTATCAATTTATCTATACTTGCAGGCCATTTGCTCAGATGTTTAGTGAGATTTCACTAGTCCTTTATAAGACTATGTACTGAGCATGAAGCATGATGAATGACTACTGTAAAAAGAGCATTGAAAGCCTAGCTTGAGCCTAGCCTAATCTTGCCAAAGTCAAAAAGTGTAGAACCTAGCCTAAGTTAAAAGCTTAATATCAGTCAAAGGTGAATGAGTGGGATGGGTTTCCAGGTATTGACATCTGCATTGGAAGAATGTCTATGGAAATCTATGATCCAACAAACTGGGCTTACGTGGAAATTCTTTTGCAAATCTGCCTAGAACCAGCTGTAGAAAGGGATCTCATCTCTGGAGGACCAAGTGGGGTTTTCAGTGGTAGGAGAGTGTTTTGTTTATGTGTGCAATTTGATTACAGTGTTCTGTGTTACATTAAATGGTTAAGCATGATTTGAGATCTCAAGGTCTCAAGACAGCTTGGTGCCATGGCAACAAGCACCATTAAAAATCTTCACAGCATTTGATAAAGGGGAAATAGGTACAAATGTAACTATTAGAAAATCCCTCATCCTCTTACTTTTAAGGGAGAAAATATATGGTAGATAGCATGGAGTACTGCGTCCAGTTCTGGGCTCCCCAGTACAAAAAAGACAGGGATCTCTTGGAAAGAGTCCAGCAGAGGGCCACGAAGATGGTGAAGGGCCTGGAGCATCTCCCCTATGAAGAAAGGCTGAGTGAACTGGATCTGTTCAGCCTCGAGAAAAGAAGACTGAGAGGGGACCTGATCCAGGTCTATAAATATCTAAGGTGTGGGGGGCAGAATGGCGAGGCCGGACTCTTTTCAGTGGTGAGTGGAGACAGGACAAGGGGAAACGGCTGGAAACTGCAGCATAGGAAGTTCTGCACAAACATGCGCAAGAACTTCTTTACAGTGAAGTGACGGAGCACTGGAACAGGCTGCCCAGGGAGGTGGTGGAGTCTCCTTCTCTGGAGATGTTCAAGACCTGCCTGGATGCCTACCTGTGTGACCTGCTGTAGGGAACCTGCTTTGGCAGGGGGGTTGGACTCAATGATCTCTGGAGGTCCCTTCCAACCCCTACAATTCTGTGATTCTTTGATTCTGTGATTAATGACAGTTAAGATTCATTCTTCTAGGGGAGTTAGTTATAGTTCAGGAGTTAGTTATAGATAAGGAGTATGACCTTGTTTTTACTTCATGTGCAAACTTCAAAGACAAAACATATACTGATTAGGGAGAAGAACAATTAGGGAGGAAAATGTATCTTCAGTTTCTGATGTTGGATTCTCATAGCACTTTCTGCTGCTGGTGAATACATGATATGAACTAGCACTCTTGGAAATGGGAAAAACAGATCAGCATTAGATTGGCTGAGACATTGCTGTTTCCTGACACTGCTCATAAGCTCATAGTAATATCATGACAGAAATTCCTTTGGCTACCAACGACAGATGTCTTTTAAACATTAAAAGACAGAAAGTGAATAGGAAAAACTTTGTTAAACATGAATGGAAGAAAGAAAATCAACCCCTAAGTTTCAAGAAATGTTGGAATGAGGGTTCCTGTGGTAGATATGGTGACACTTTCCAGGGCCTTCCCTTCAGCCTAGTTCTCATCACATTTTTTCCTTAGCGGGGTATAGGTTTTTGTACTTTCAGAATTTCTTACCTTAGCATGTCACACATTTAAAAAAAAGTTAGAAGTAGCTGCATATTGGATGCTATGATCATGATGGTCCCTTCTAAGCCTTCTAAGAGTAAGTGATTCCGAATATTTGTTTGTGGTTTTTTTTTAGTTCATTTTCCTTTATAATGCCTATCTTCAACACAGCAGAACAATATGTGGCAGAGGGAAAAAAAAAAAAAAACAACAACTCCTCTTCTGGTACAGATTAATTAAAAGAATCTTCAAGGAGGACAAGGGCCTTGTGAAAAATACCTAATGTGAATCTGACTAGATTCCAGCACAGTCACACACAAAGCAAGGTAAAAGTGTAGGAAATATTAAATCACCAAAAATTAAGTCTATAGAGAAAAATACAAGCTTTAAAAGAATTAAGTTCAAGCTGAAGGTGCAATTAAGTAATTAACATGCTGAACTAAGTGATTAATAGGAAGGTAAACAAACAAATCATAACAAAATACAATACTGAATGCCAAAAACTAGAGAGCATACTCAGGCCCTGAGGTTCTTCCTGTCTGCACAGCATGAAAAAGAGATGGTATCATGGCAGCAGAAATGTGCAGTTATGTGACGTGTGTTGGATGATCTGTCCATGTTGTTTCAAGAGCAGCTGTTTTGATTTTCAGGCTCACTCACAAGCCAGTCCTGCAGTTCTTTTTAACTTCCCAGTAAGAGATTTCAGAATGCTTTTAAGACACCCTTACTGTATAGCCAGAGAAGCTCTGACATAATCTGTCAAGGGATGCAGAGCAGTGCCAGAGTTGCTGATAGAAGTGATGGTCCATATTCTTTAAGCTGATATAACTCGCATTTCTTGCGGCCTCGCTTACCCCACCTGTCTTCTCCCTGCGGACACCCAAACGTTCTCACCAACCAGATTCTCCTCTCTGGCCTGCTGGGCAGGTAGTGGGTGCAAGCACAGGCTTGGGAAGAAGGCACCTGTGGAGCAATGAATTGTCAAGGAGAACAGGGATAGTCCAGGTTTAAATTATATAAGAATACTCCTGTGAAACTTCATACTAAGGCTTGAACTTAAATTAGTCATGCATGTGTACTTAAACCAAGGGTGGACTGATTCCAACAACAAATATTTAAATCAACTCTGGAACTTCACTTGGGCTCAGTACCAGAACCAGTGCTCTTTTTAACATCTTCATCAGTGATGTTGACAATGGAATTGTGTACACCCTCAGCAAATTTCCAGATGACACCAAGCTATGTGGCACAGTTAACATGCCTGAAGGATGGGATACCATACAGAGAGACCTAGACAGTCTCTAGCAGCTGGCTCAAGAGAACCCCGTGAGTTTCAATTAATCCAAGGTCTTGCGTCTGGGTCACAGAATCAATCTGGGTCACTATCAATATAAGCTGGGGGCAAAAGGATTGAGCACAGCCCCAGTGAAAAGGGCTTGGGGGTAGTGATGAATGGCAAGCTGGACATGAGCCAGCAATGTGCCTCCACAGCCCAGGAAGCCAACTGTATCCTGGACAGCGTCAAAAGAAGCGTGGCTAGTTGCTGGAAGGAGGTGACCATGCTCCTCTACTCTGTGCTGGTGAGACTTCACCCAGAGTGCAGGATCCAGATGTGGAATTCTCATTGTAGGAGACACATGGATCTATTGGAATGCATCCAGAAAAAGATCACAAAAGTGATTCTAGGGATGGAAGCCTCCCCTATGAGGACAGGTTGAGAGAGGTGGGTTTGTTCAGCCTGGAGAAGAGAAGGCTTAAGGGAGACTTGATAGCAGCCTTTCAGTAGGGGACAGACTATTTAGTAGGGCCTGTTGTGATAAGACAAGGGCAAATGGTTTCAAACTAAAGCAGGAGATTTAGGCTGGATATAAGGAAAATATTTTCTACAATATGGGCAGTGAAGCACTGGAACAGGTTGCCCAGAGATGTGGTGGAAGCTCCACCCATGGAAAAATTCAAAATCAGGCTGAACAGGGCTCTGAGCAACCTGATCTAGCTGTAGAAGCCCCTGTGTGGAAAACGCTGCTACATCGGTGTGGGGGTAAGGGGAAGAGGATCTTTTCAGATTCTCACTCTAATACTAAGCAAAGGTCTCAGAATATCCCACATAAACTGGAGCCCATGCTTGGGTTTGCCCAGCAGGATAGTGCGCAGCTCAGTATCAGATCTATCTCCTCTTCACTCCCTTCTGGTGGAGATGGAGTTCGTTTTTCCAAAAGTCAGCAGCCCTCTTCTACACGACATCTGTGTTCATGGGATTATTTTGTGATGGGACGATTTTAGTTGAGCCCGAAGAACCAAGCAGGAGGTTTCCTAGGGCTCTGAATCAGAGCTGCTCGGGTGTGACAGACCTGCAGAACGACAAGAATTTCAGCTCTGGTGCCACTTGTACTCCCACCTCCGCCCTGTGCCCGGCTTTGTTCCCACCCTATCAAACAGCCCTCTTTAGCATGACAAAGAGCCGTGAGGAGCCGACGATGATAGATACCGCAGTCCCAGGCAAGTTAAGGTGAGCAATAAGGGTAACTGCCTGTCTATACTTCACGGCTACTGCAGCTTGCTGGTAAGACCTGCCCCTCCCAGTGGAGGTGGCATCTCCTGAAAGGTGTGGGAGCCACCCCTCCACCCGCTCCCCCCGCCATGTGTGCACGTTTAGTTCTTCCCGTTTACCATCCGTATGCCGGCGGGTCAGGCATGGGATACCTGGATCTGTACTGGAACTCGGTGGGGGAGGCAGGACGTGGCCCTGCTTCAGTTGGGCCAGCAGCAGCAGCGGCCAGTAGCAGTCTATCTCCGGAGTCAGGAGAGAAGAGGCAGGCTGCAGGTAAGGCATTTCAATAATTCCTAGAGCTGATGATCTTCAGGATACCTGTGGTCTCGGCTTGCTCATTTGCTTAATAACGGCCTTGAGTAGATCTTTTTCTATTTATCTCCTTGCCTTCTTTTTTTTTTTTTTTTTTTTTTTTTTTTTTTTTTTTCTTTTCCCAATACATACAGGTGCTGGATGAATAAATGGTGTTCTAGGTGAGAAGGATGGCCTTGGACTGTCATGTCATCTTTCCATGCTGCTTTTGTCTCTGTGAGTTGATTTTGTAAATCTCACCAGGCAGTGCAGGCATAGGAAATTCTGCTCCAGGCTCAGATGGTGTGACAGCATGGTTTTACAGATGTTTGTAGCTCTCAGAGGAGGAATGTCTAGGCCTCTTTTTAGACAAATGTTTTAGTTTGTTGTGTTTACATCTGTTCGACTGCTGTTTATTTCCTGCTTCCTTTTTCCTTCAGTCTCTTCTTATGGAAGAGGGGGAACTAAAGCTGAAGGTGATAATATATGGGCATTTTGGATGACTGTCTGAGCAGGGACCACATATGGGAATGTTAGCAGGATGGTATCTTTCTGTGCTTCCTGTCTGACAGAAGATTCTCCTATTTTCCTAACCCATATTCTTAACACACTTTCCTACCTACAAAGTTTTCACTTGCATGATCTACAAGATCCAAACATCCTTTGGGCCCACATGAAATATTAGCCTCCCGTGTACCCAGTTCCCAGATGTTCAGCCTTCTCTCAGGCTCTACAGTCTACCCTCATGCACATACTCCTCAGAACTTTGCATCTCCTTTGTTTGCTTCATTGAGAGCCCTTGTCTCCTTGTAGACAGAAACCCTTTGTAATCCTCATGCTCCCCAGCACCAAAAGTCTGCTCCACTTCACACCTGCCTCTTCCCACAGCTAGCACTTCAGGTTATCATTTCCTAGGGACAGAAAACAGCTAACAGCAGGCCTAAAGGCAGGAGCAGATGACCATAGAGTGTCAAGTATCAGTGGCAAGGCAGCTTGTATCTGTCAGGAGAGTAATGGGAAAATACACTACACATGTGGCTCCCTGGTTTGAGGCTGAGAAACTTTCTGAGTGTAGTTTAGCTCTTGGCTTAGGATAAGAAGAAAGGGTTTTGGAAGATAGACAAGGGAACCCATTTGTCAGAAAGGCAACAGTACTTTGCATTGAATATGTATTCAGGAAGAGGAGGAGCATGCCTCAGTGTTTTTCAGACTTATAGCTCTCAAGATGGCCAGCAAGGAGTTTGGGAACCATGGGGATCAATAGTCAGAGGATGTGTACTGAAATGGCACTTCCCATTCACTGCATCTCCTCTCTCCTGAAATGTCAGTAGGAAGAGAAGGGATGGACCATGCAGCAGGGTTTGTAGAGGAGTATCTGGAGGAAGAAGGAATTAACAGATTTATCATTGGAGATATGTGAAGAAGATTGGTATCGCAGCCTTTTTGTCAGGATTGTCTTGAGAAGCTCTCAGCCTTTCACAGGCCTCAGAAATCAGGTACCTAATGGAAATCACAGAATCACAGAATTGTAGGGGTTGGAAGGGACCTCCAGAGATCATTGAGTCCAACCCCCCAGATATGACAGGGATAATCTGTCCTCATCATTTTCCTATCCAGACAGCTGGAACGACTTTGTATTTTGGCAGCTTTAATCTGGAAAAGTGGTTTGGATTATTTAGGATTTTTTTCCTTTAGATTTTTGTCTTAGCTTTATCCTTCAACATTGGCCTCTTCAGGACTTTTATCAGAACAAACGAGAAAGGGCTCGAACAGCTTCCTCTGTACTTTCAAATTTTGTCCCCTATGACCCTGATACAGGATTGAGTCTTTTCCTCTGTCCTACATTTCTACCTTCCCTCTCTCCCTTCCCATCTCTATGTCAAATATCTCTCCTTTGTCCTTGACATAAGGCTCCCTAGCTAAATAACCCTTCTTCATTTGCACACTTTTCCAGCATTGAGGCAGTTGTAGGTGAGATCCTTTGGAGTGAATCAGTATCCGAGGGCTGGCTTTGATAATCTACATCTGTCCCCCCCTTTTAAGCACTGCCTGTTTCGCCCCATCATGCACACTGTCTATGTAATGTCTTGAGATTCCTGGGCTTTTGAGGACAGTTTTGGGGAGCATATTATCAACTCAAAGCTATGTTTGCAGTCATGACTGAGCTTCTTTATAGCACCAGAAAATGAAATATTACTGAGGCCTTTTGAAGGAGAGTAATAACACTAAGCCAATGCTTAGCATTCTCCCCTCTGTGCCTTTTTCCATCTCATAAAAAGGAGCTGTGGAAATTCTGAGAGTCTGAGCTGGAAAGCTGCTTACTGTCAGTGAGCATGCCTGTGTTCACAGATTCATGAACACAGAAGTGTGAACTTTCCTTCAAGTAGGCCCCTTTTAGGTAAACAAGGAGTTCTGATCTTGTGACTTAATACGTAGGAAGTGTGCTCATATCCATTCAGGTATACTTCTGACATTGTCTTTTTATTTTCAGATGTTTCTTCATCTTCTTCCAGTTCTGGGAATTTCAGCCAGTTCATGCCAGACTTAGCCATCAGTCAACACTCAGCATCCTGATCCCCTCAACCTACCACTAGGTCTCAAAATGGCAGAGAATATGATACGGGGACAGTTAAGAAGGCCAAGAGCCACACAGCTTTCTCCTAGGAGCAGCAGCAGACCCTGCATCAGCAGTTTCAGAGCCAGAAGTACCTCAGTCCCCATCAGATGCAGGAGCTGGCTGCTGCCCTGGGGCTCACTTACCACCATGTGAACATAGAGACTAAGGTATATCTGTCACACAGTGGCTGAATAGTCACATAAAGCAGTGACAGGATGGGAAAAGTAGTTCCTGGTAATGGGCAAAGGCTATGTAACAGTTGCTCTCCCGTCTATTCATGCCAGAGATCTGAAGTATTTCTGGGAATCAAGAGAGTCAACAGCACTTTACTCAGTTCTCGGTGAGGAGTCAGCTAAGGGGACTGTTGCCAGTACTTGTAGTAGAATTACAAATACAGTCATGAATATGAACATACCTGGAATTCACCCTGTGAGGACCTTTGAATTCTGAAACTGATAGATACAAGTAGCAAACCTTTCACTTCACTAATAAGCATGTAGAATCAATGTTTCAGAAGTTTTCTTACAGTGCAGGGTGCTTGTGGAGGCCTGAGTGGGTCTAATTCATGGTCATTCATGCTCACGACTGAAACTTATCTATGTCACAACAATAATTGTCATGTGGCCATAATGTTGCTCCATCCACTCCTCCCAGTGCACAGATGCACTAGCCAGAAGCTGAGGCTGCTAGACAGACATTTCCCAGGCAATAACCTCAGGGAACACTTAAAGGGCTTAATCTACTGCTGCCCATGTACCATCTGGCCACTCTCCCCTAGTTATTGCTGCTTGTAAATCTGATAACATTCACTATTCCTTCTCTCCTTCCTAATATCTCCTGATATTTTCCCTGCTCTCTCTTCACCACCTAAGGTGAAGACTTGGTTTCAAAACCAGAGGATGAAGCTGAAAAGGTGCCAGAAGAATACCTTGTGGACTGCTTGGATCAGAGCCTCATGCAAGTAAGAATGTGGGCAACTTAACCGTATATAAGTATCAGCATACCCAGACTTCTGGTTTGTTCAGCACAGAGGCACAGCCTTAGCATGATTCTCCACATTCTGTAGATAGCCTGGCAATATGTTGACTATGCCACTTGAATACTGCCAGAGTAAGAGTGTGTTTCTTATATATTGTATTTGATTCTGTATCCACCCTGAACTATAGGGGATGGATATAGTTTTCTTGCTCTTAATCCCCTTGCTGCTGAACAAGAAACAATATGAAATGTGAAGAGACAGAGTAGAGCACAAGTAGA
Organism: Lagopus muta; assembly: GCF_023343835.1. Lineage (NCBI taxonomy): Eukaryota > Metazoa > Chordata > Aves > Galliformes > Phasianidae > Lagopus > Lagopus muta. The sequence continues at coordinate 76,065,830 of NC_064433.1, forward strand.
TGTTAGGTCTGTGGACACCAGTGGAAGATATGCATTTTAATTCACTGTATTTCCTTTTTAGAACAGCTTCCAGCCAAGTTCTTACCTGGATGTGTACCCAAAATTCCGCCAGGTCTACCCGTCTAGCCAGCAACATCCAAAGAATGCCTACCCCGTGTCAACATTACAGAGCAGGGCAGAATGCTTACACCATTTTGACCAGCGAGAATGGAGGAGTCTTCTACAAAGGTGGAGAAATCTGCAGCATCCAGCAGACGGTGGGCTTCATTGCCCAGCACAAAGTAGGCTTTTGTCATAGTTATCCTGTCAGTGTGCACGAAGAAAAATGATGGTTATAACTTTCACAAGTCAGCCCCCATGGGGGCATCATTCCCAGCCATTGCTGACCACCATCTCTATTGTTCCTAAACACTGTGGATGTGAGGAATTTGGGCACCTTGGAATCAAATCTTATTCTCATCTTTCCCTTTATTCATGTAAGCTCCATTTTGGGACCCAAATATTTGCTTGCAAGCATAGCCAGATATATAGATGCTTGCACAGACATGTATACGCAGCCCTTCGTTCATATGCCTTTAATGTTGTAAAAACAGATTCCCTTATCACACTATCTGACTAGGCTGACTAGATTATACCCTAGATCTTCTAAACTGTGGACCTCAAAACTTACGTAAGCAAATACAGATGTATTTAATGTATACATATCATTATATGGCTGAATACACGTAACACATAAAGATACAGGCTATATGTAGAGGTGCTGGTCCCATACTTTTCAGTGACATTAAATAAATTTTTGTCATACACCAGGTACATATCTGATGATTAGATCACCAGTTCTGCAGGTTATCACAAGTTATACAATTGATAAAGTATATAGCAAAAGGAGATTTGACAAGCTGCATGCAGAAAAGGTGTTGAGATGATCTTATAAGCATCAAAATGATAAATAAACTTTATCTTCCTTTGTCTCTTCTTAAGAAAACATAAAAAGTTTATTATACATAACAAATAATTAAAAATGTTTTCAGGTGGATTATGTATTTTCCTGTGTCTTTTTCATTATAATAGGGCATCACTATTTGAAACCTAAATGGAACAAAACTAGCCATAGTAACCATATGCCATTGTTATTACTGATTTGAATCTGAAACTATAAACAACCACTTTTCTGTGCTATCAGTGGGTTAGCTTCATGACCATTGGCAAGGCCAGATATCTAGAGTTAAGAACCAGCAGGGAAACTCCCCACCTACCTTAAGAATCTTACCTATCCAGCAATGCTTATTTAATAATGGCACCAGACTCAGATATATAATATTATCATTTCAAACTTTAATACTGTATAGACTTCTTAAGTACCTCAGAACAGATATGTGTATCCAAGTATGATCAATAGTAGGGTCACATTTCCCTGAGACACAGGTTTTCTTTAAGACTTTTATTACAATAATATTTTCTTCATGTGATGTAGTTGTCATGGTTTAAAAAATGAGCGTAGGATGAAGGCAATTATCTGAGACTGGGGTAATAAGATGTGTGGTCTTTTGTTGGCAAAGCTGTTCTGTTTTTCTGCGTCTCACAGTTGTTTCCCACTACACCCATTCCCTCATGTAGCAACTCTGACCTTTTGGTTATACAGCTACACTGTTTACAGGTCTGTACTTACAATACTTGATGGGGAAAAACAGCTTTTTGAAGAATCAACTTGTATCTCAGATCATCTCGGATGTCAATTTTAAAGCACAGCTCCACCACCACACCTATCCTACTTCTATCAAGTGGTTAAACTTGGGAAAGATTTGTTCTTGGAACTCCTACACTAACATAGGGGTTGGGATTGATTGGGTTAGCTTAACTGAAAGCAGCATACAGGTGATGGTTAACATCTCAACAATAACAACAATTATCAGGGCTCTGATGTGAACTTTTCATGCCATTCCAATAAATGCTGTTGTAGGTTAAAAAATAATTTAAAAAAGAAAAAGAAAGGGGAAAAAAAAAAAAGAAAGAAAGAAAGAAAGAAAGAAAGAAAGAAAGAAAGAAAGAAAAAGAGTTTTTCCCTGTCACCTAGCAGCAGTTTGCTTGGCTGCGTCTTGAGTCTCATGCCAGGCAGAAGGTCCAGTGTTGTGATATTTAAAAGACTAAGTGACTCAGATACAGCCCCACTGCTAGAGATGCATGCTGTGTGCACGCAGCCGAATGTCCATTAAATGTGAGAAATTAATTTGTCTTGTGGAAAGGGATTCAGAGACAGGACATGAGGGTGCTCTTCAAAACAGTGGATGACATGTGTATTGCATGGCTGTTGCATGAAAGGAAATTTCTTTTTTTTTTTCTCTAAAATCCACTGACATTATTTTGGATTCTTCATCACGCCTCTTCATATGTTCAGTATTGGTCAAGATGCTTTTGGCCACTGATGACAGGTCAAACAATAGATGTGTGGCAATGCTTAACTGAAAATTTTCAAAGCCCTGTTATTTAATATTCAAATCATTCAGGGTAATTAGATGACTTAATATAGCACTTGTGAATTCCTGTAGGGAAGAAGCTATTAAATATCACACCTTTTACCCATGCTGCAGAGACAATTGGGGTCAGGAGCCCTTGCTCAAGGGCTCCAGCAGCATGAAACTGTGAAGTCCTGTGACTTTCCACAGCTGTCAGAAGCCCTTCCTGAACCCTGGTCTTTCTCAGTCCACATGCCAAAACTCCAATAGCCAATTTGCATCTTCCTTCCATCTATGCAATGACATGATTACCAAGCCCCAATGCACCCTAGGGGCTCACCAACCAAAGGAGTAGTTGTTTCTGTGAAGGAACATTCAATTTCTGCAGAACACATGGCAAATGCAGCAACAAACCATAGTTTCAGAGAAAGCTGTCTCCATCCCACAGCTATTTTAGCAAAAGGTGTGTTGAAAAGTTTAAGCTTTGTTAACATCTCTCATACTTAAATAATTATTAAGCATTGTAGATAAAGGTCAAACACAAGCATGTTACTGGACTGTCATTAGTGTAAGCCAAGCAACTAACATCTTGCCTATTCCTGGAGCCCACCATGCAACACACCTGAAATAGAAGAGGCTTAAGAACAAAATGTCCTTGCAAACAAAACTATTTACACAGAGGCTTGTGAACAAGATGCTGTGCTTGCAAACTTGTTCAGAAGCTTGCAAATTCACTTGCACTTGGTGTCTGTACACTCTCATCAAATAAGGTTTTAGTAATACAAAATAACAAGAACTTTTGAACTTTGTATAGGCTTAATGGGTTAATTAATATTAATTATCTCCTGGGTGGCATAAAGTTGGAGTTAGTTTTACATGTGATGTGTGATACAAAAGGGGGTCACATACAAGGAAGAAAACATATTAGGCATACCAGGTAGCCTGTAATGTCCAAGTACTCCAGCCAGAAAGAGAAGGAGGAGAAACAATATGGTTGGGATATAGGGAAAAAAGGGGGGCTGTAAAACCTGATATTATGAGAAATCCTGGGGGAGGGCTTTCCCTGTAGACTTTCCCTTTATTGGAATAAAGAAAGCTGGAGACTTTCTTCAATCTCTTTTTGGGATAATTAAGCAAGTCTATTTGAGCAAAATTTTCCCAACACACTTATACCTCTCTACTTCTAGGCTGGGCTTGTGTGAGCAAAATCCCACTTACTGTAAGTAAACAGCATGTTCAAGATCCCCAATGAGACTGAATGTGTACAAGTCTATGGGGACAGATAACATGCATCCCAGGCTCCTAAAGGAATTGGCTGATGTGGTTACCAAGCCACTCTCCATCATAGTTGAAAAATCATAGCTGTCAGGCTATGATCAGTCCCTGGTGACTGGAAAAAAGGGAAACATCACTCCCAATTATAAAAAAGGGAGAATTGTACTCATGGAAGTACAGGTGGGTGAACTTCGTGTCTGTGCCTGGAAAGATCATGGAGCAGATTCAAATGGAAGATAGGATAAGGCACATGTGAAGGGAAGAGGTGGTCTAAGTCAGCTATCACAGCTTCAACATGGGCAGATTATACCTGAGCAATTTGGTGACCTTCAGTGATAGAGTGATGTCAACAATATATAATAGAAGAGCAACTGATGTGGCCTACCTGGACTTGTGCAATGCCTTCAATCTTGTTCCCCATCACATCCTTATTTTTGAATTGAAGAAAGATGTTTTTGAAGGTTGGACTATTTGGTGGATAAAGAATTGTTTGGATGGTCATATCCAGAGGATTGTAGTCAACGCTTATATGTACAGTTAGAGGCCAGTGATGAGTGGTAAACCCCAATGAGGCAATCTTGGTACCGATACTCTTTGATATCTCTATCAATAACGACTTAAACAGTTCGCTGATGGTACTAAGTTGAATGGTGCAGTTGACACAATAGAAGGAAGGGATGCAATTTAGAGTGACCTGGACAGGCTTGAAGAATGGGCCTATGTGAATCTAATGAGGTTCAACAAGGCAAAGTACAGGCTGTTGCACTCAGGCTGGGGACTTGGGTGTACTGGCAAATTTTGATACTAGCCAATGGTGTGTCCTTGCAGCCCAGAAGGCAAACTGTATCCTAGGCTGTATTAAAAGAGGAGTAGCTAGCAGGACAAGGGAGGTAACTATTCCTTTCTACCCTGCCTTCCTTAGGCCCCATCTGGAGTATTGCGTCTGGGCCCTCCAAGACAGTATAGATGTAGAGATTTTGGAGACAGTCCAGAGGATGGCCATAAACATGATCAAAGAGCTGGAGCACCTCTCCAATGAAGACAGGCTGAAGGAACTGGGCTTGTTCAGTCTGGGGAAAAGAACGCTGCAGGGAGACCTCACTACAGCCTTCCAGTATTTAAGCAAGATTATAAACAGGAAGGAAATCAACTTTTCACACAGGTAGGTAGTGATAGGATAAGGTGGGATGGTTTTACACTAAAAGAGGGAAGATTTAGATCAGATGTTCAGGGGGAGTTCTTCGTTGAGATGGCAGTGAGGTGCTGGAACAGACTGCCCAGAGAGGTTATGAATGCCGTGTCCCTGACAGTGTTCAAGGCCAAGTTAGATGGGGCCTTGAGCAACCTCATCTAATACTTGATCTAGTGGTTAGCAACCCTGCCTGCAGCAGGGGGGTTGGAACTTGGTGATCCTTGAGGTCTCTTCTAACTCAAGCTATTCCATAATTGAAGAAAAGACTGACAAAATCCTGTGACCTAATCTTAAACAGCTGTTTTAAAGGAGTATGTCCTTTTTTTCTAGTTGCCAGGGGAAGTAGTAGAGTCACCATCCCTGGAGATGCTAAAGAAACATGTAGATGAGGTGCTTAAGGACATGGTTTAACAGGCAAGGGTAGTGATAGGCTGACAGTTGGAATTCATGATTCAACCTTATCCAACCTTGATTCCATAATTCTACAATTAATACCACTTCTTCTGGGCTAAACACAGCAAGGTTACATTTTACCTCCCTTTCTTCTCTACTGTGGAGCTACCCAAATAATTATTTCCTTAAAACACCATTCTGGTAAGAAGTACAAGCAAGAAACACTGTTTCAGCATTAAAATAAAATCATTTATTTTCAATTCAATCAAGTTGGTAAAAACATCAGGCAGAAGCAGAGCAGCAGACAACACACATATGCCATAGAACATGGCCATGATTACTGCAAGCATCCATCTTCTTTGTAGTGGAAGTTCAGCTATGAAATATAATCCTTTCAAATACATTAAAATACAGGATTTCAGTACAAACTGCATTAGTGAAAAAAATTATTTATGCTTTTATCATTTATTTACTCTTGCCAACTCAAGACATTTTGTATTCTTGGGCAGTAGCAGACTGGACTCTCCAATCTCACCACTTAAAAAAGATCCAGTTTCACACAGGCAGTCACTGAGTTCTAGTAATCTCCGTACTGAAAAGGATGATTCAGTTCTTTTTAAAAATAAAATGAAAACTTTTAATTGCCATTTTCATTCTTTCGTTGTCTATCTAGGTTTTCCTAAACTTGTCACCTCACCCAGAACAGCTACCAGAAGAGGTAATTGATAAACCTTTCAGCAGTAGAATATGGAAAAATCGAACTAAGCACTGGAGATGGCATGAAAACATTTGCTTGCTATCTTAAAACTAGGATTAGACAAGAGATTAGGGAAAAATCCTGCTCTAGCCCCCCTACTATCCAACAGTGTTTTCCTCACTGACATTCAGGTTTCAGAATAACTAACCATGATTTAACTTAACCATGCCCTTTACCTTTGCCTACCCTCTGCCTCTGAGAAAGCTGCCCATGATATTTTCACTGTGTTCACAAATTGCAAGTGAATCCTGATATACAGATAAGCAAACTATTTCTCAGCACTCAGAAGATGGCTGAATATAGCCACTACTCACATTTCCAGCAACGGCATTTTGGTGTACCATCTGCTGCAACATTCAGGTTGGGACAAGCCAACATTTTCTCAGCAGAGAGATTAGGGAAGACAAGATCTAAACTGTTACAAATAGTTCCAGAGATTAATTGTTAGTTATTTGACAGGCATAAAGCATTCAGCAGCTTTGGAAATCAAAATGTTTCCACAACAGGTACAGACAACACTCCCTCTAACTTCTCTTTTCTCCTCCTCTTTAAACTGCCCTATGTACATAGAAAGGCAGGAGGCAAAGGGTAGGCAGGTACTGACCTTTCCAGGTGGAAAGACGGAGTAACTGAATCAAGTTAAGATAATATTTAGGTTTTCAGTTCAGAGATGAGAGGACCCAGGTGAACTTACTAGATGACGGAGGTTGCAACAGAAAAAGGCAAGACAGCAGGAAAGACTCTGGGCTACAAATAGGGTATTTGTTGCAGAAATTAAAAGTTCTTATCCAAGTTTTAGCTGCAAGACACGTGTCAAAGACCAGAGAATCATCTGCAAAAGAGGCAGCGAAGTGGATGTTGAACAGTAAACATGGATCTTTGCCATCTCCACTGCTCCTGACCTTGGCATTGCACATTCCCCTCCATAAATGCAATTTCACCTGTCCACACACACCCTTGCAAAGGATTAGCTTTGCAGAGATGCCTTTGAAGAGAAAAGAAACCCAAAGTAGTGGAGTGCTAAACCCCACCAACAGTTAAAGCAGGAATTGAAAAGGAGAGGCAAAAGGAAGGAATAGAAGTTGGATCTCTGAGTCAAGACCCTAGAAACCCCATGAGACAAAACAGGAGGAAGGGAAAGAACAATACTTAGGTCTAAGTCTCATAACCACTCTGGGTCCCCAGGGTATGCCAAGGGGCCTGGTACTGATGCCGTACTGGAGAGCTCGAGAACTGTGTGATACTATCAGAGGTGCTCTGGAAGCTGTAGGCGTCTTCTGCCTGCAAGCTGTCATAATCCACATTGGTAGGGTAGCCATGATAGAAGTTCATCTGCTGACTGAATAGGCCCATGGCCTGCTGGGTGCTGCAGCTTGTTGCACCTTTTCCAAAGAACCCCTCATCCTCCATAGCCATGAATGGGTACAAGCCCTGCCCATTCCCATAAGTCTGGCCACTGCTGTAAGCCTGGTGTGCACTGGTCACAGCCTGAAGATTTCTGTTGGCACCAACAGGGAAGCCCTGGTGAAATGTAGGGGTCATATCCAGATATGCAGCTTGATGAAACCCATTCTGGGAAAGACAGAGAAGAGTCCATTCAGTAATTATTAGCACCACACCAACTGTACCCATTGTACTGTATGTATCCTATTTTCCACCTCCTCCAAAATATAGTCTTTTCAGTCCAGCGTCTTCACTATGGATAATTAATATCAGAGATCACAGATCTTAAGTTAAAAAGCCTACAGTCCAATTCTGGGAACACCATGCTAGAAGAAAAACAAACAAACAAACAAAAAAACCCCAGCAACATGAACAGCTTCATTGGCCCTCCTGAGCTGTTTAATTTTACCACTTCTTAACTAAGTGTAAAAAAAGATACCTCAATGGCCAAGGCAGGCTTAAAAAAATAGATGCTGCTGTAGAATTCATTATGAAAAATGAAACTGGCTTGGACATGATACACTTTTCCCCACAGAAAGCAGGAACCCTGACTAGTAGTAAGGCATACTTGGGCAAGGGGAATTCTCTCACCTGTGGTAGATAAATCCCTTTATCCACCCACTGACTCTCCTTTTGGCAACGTTTAAATTTCATCCGTTGGTTCTGAAACCATGTCTTCACCTAGAAGAGAGGGGACAGAACATGGAACATTAGAAATCCATTCCTATTTGAATCTTACTATGTATCCCCCAAATTTTTCTTTCTACAGTAATATACATTGGTTGCTCCAGAAGTAATGTCTCCTATTTATTTCCATGGAAACTCCAGTAGTTAGAAAGAGCACAATAATGCTATTGGATAGAGCGAATTCCCAGATACGGAGCACTGTTTTTCAACATAGCCACCATCATTAGCTATGCATTTTCACCAGTGATAAAAAACAGCCTGTGTGGCACAACTCATTAAAATATACACCAATGCAAGTGATCCACATTGCCAGCACTACCCATGGCCTCACTGTGCAAATGTCCATTGCCTGATTTCCATAAACGCTCATAAAGCGTCAATGAATGTCAGTGGATTAAGTGAGACACGTTTGCTTCATTTGCCCTTCCATGTCAGACACTATTTTGTCAGATTGCCCCTCTGCTGCCATCTGTCGCACGGCAACAAAACGTAATGGAATACTGGCAGGAAGCTTCTGTCTCTGAGGTTGCGATCCAACATAATAAAATGGGAGGCATTACTTTTGGAGCAGCCCTCATAGTTTCTGCCTTGCTTCCAATACTATACACGGTTCCATCAGCTAACATTACACAGCTGTAGAATCAACGCTGGGACTAGCGCACTTATAGCTCCGGTCACCGGTTTTTACACTCAAAGCATCAAAACCCCTGCCTGAAAAACATGCCAGACAAGGCAACTACAGCAAAGTTGCTTGAATGGCGGCAGCTTCTCACTGCTGGGCCGACATCAGTGCCGATTCACAAATCGCCTCAGTCACACATGAGTAACTGGTGGGGCAAGGACCGTATCTCTGACATAACCAATATACTGAGAAACACTCCTCCCTGCGAGTCCAAGAAAAGAAAAGATGTTTGAGATGACTTTACATTTAATGATGCAATTTGGCTGCTCAGAGGAGGATGTTACCTGCTTGTAGGTGAGCCCCAGGGCAGCAGCTAGCTCCCGGATCTGATGGGGGCTGAGGTACTTTTGGCTCTGAAACCGCTGGTGCAGGGTCTGCAGCTGCTCCTGAGAGAAAGCTGTGCGGCTCTTGGCCTTCCTTGCCCCACTCTCACCTTTATCCTTGACCTTCTGAAAAGTGGGGTGGTGAGATGGGTGGTCTGCCGTGGGGCTAGTGGCAGAGTCCGGGGTATACTGAATGAGTGTCCCAGAGCTGGAGGAAGCTGGAGAAGCATCTGAGGAGAAAGGACAACTAGAGTGAGCAGTCACTCCAGATAAAGACTTCGAGGTTCAGCTTCTGGAACACTGGAGACCGCTGCAGATTCCGTAGCCAGGGTGAGCACGAGAAGCAGTGGTAGCCGGCAAGACAGCCCGCAGCTTCGCCAGAACACGAAGGCCGCGCCAGGTCTTTTCGCGGCGAGCGTCCGGCAGCAGCTCCCAGCCCTTGCCCACCGCTTAGCTCCCGGCAGGGCAGGTGAGGAGTACTGCCTACCCTCCCGCCCCACGACGCGGCCCGGTCATCGCTCCCTGGCAGCGGACAGCTTTTGATAAAAGCCGACGGGCGCTAGCGGAGCACCAGGGGCTTCGCGCTGGAGGAGGAGAGACAGCAAGAGATACGGCCACCCCTTCGGGTCCACATACCTGGGTGGCTGGGCGTCTTCTGCGCTGCAGTCAAGGAAAGGTCTGCTGCTGGAGCTTCCTCAGCGGACGCACTATCCATGCTGCCCGGGGAGGGCCAGTAGTAGTGCCCGCACCTAACGGCGCCGTAGGACGGCATAGCCAGGTGAGCGCTCATGGTCGGGACGGCACCTCCAGCTGTAGCTGGCGGTGAGCTGATTGCGGACGGACCTACTGCACGGAGATACCCCATTAGGCGGTGAGGGGCAATGTTTTATGTCCTCCCCAGACTGGCTTTGGCCAAGGGATTGTCACGACCATTGTCATGTTAAAAGTCAGTTGATTGGGGGGGAGTGGCTTTGGGGATATTCGGAGAGTGGGGGAGGACTAGGACAGAGGGGCCAACTTCCCCATTTGGGTCCTCGGTGGGGGTCAGTTCTTTGCTGCCCGCACACCCGTCCCCTCGGGGGAATGGGAAGAGACGCTTTGTTTCCACCTCAGGCCTAGCAGGCGTGAGCGAGGCTGTCCCGTACGGCAAGTTAGGCTGGGCTGGCACCCCCGCCCTCACATTTCACAGTCTTGCTCCCCACCTACGCCTCCTCATCGATCCCCACCCAAGTACAAAGAATGGAGGGGGAGCCCAGAGATCCCCCCGGGACATGCGGAGGCTTTTCGTGTCTGCATTGCAGACTGCAGCCATCATTGTACACAGATAAGCATTCCTCCTTGCAAGGAATACAGACTGGGGCCGGCGGGGAGGGCGGTGTTTCAGGATGGTGTCTGCATCACAGGGAAGCAAGCTCAAAGAAAGACGAGCTCCTCAAGTTTTCTAAATGCTAACCCAAGGATGAGACAGACAAGTCTATCTTGGAGGAGCACAAAGAAATGTCACTTCTCAAGTTTCTTTCCTCAGATATTTGTCACTACTTTTCATGGCATTTGAAATAAGCAAGAGTTTACAAAAAAGAAGAGGAAAAAAGTTTTTTGTAAGCTCCAGGAAGAGGTGGCAATAACCCTGTTGAGGATAATATAAAAGAACCCTTCAGAACTTGAGCACTTGAAGCCAGGGACTACTGTTTCCACTGTCCCACAGTCTACACCAAAGTATTACTATTTTGTTTAAGGAAATTATAAAGTTACTGGAGTGATAATCATAATTGCTCAGGGGTTATAAAATGTGGAAAACCATCTGAGAGATCTACAAATGAGAGCGTGTGACAAATCAAATTCCTTACTTCACCCAGTGAAAGGACAGGACATGGCTCCTGCCTGTCTAAAAAGAAACAGGGGATTGTTATTGGCTGCTAATTATCTTCTAAGGCAAGAGACATATGCCTCCCTTGCTTCCTTACATTTCTTCTTCCCCAGCTTAGTCATGATGAGCTGATGAGCCCCATGTGTTAAGTTAAGCCCCCCTTCCCCCAGCACTGCTAGGTAGTGGCAGAGAGTTGCTGGCCTGAAGGTGCTTTTGCAGCTTGGAAGGGCCCTCGTTGGGGTCATTTTTGATGACTTTCTAATTTATGGTGATTTAGTTTCTCAGAATCTGGATAGGGTTCAGGTAGACAGGTGATTAGGAATGCAGGAGAAAGTTGTTATAACTCGATGAGGGGGTAAAATATGGAGGCAGATGGTATCTTGCCCTGAAGCAAGTGGTGTAAGCTGTGGGTTCCCTGCTTCCCTTAGGCTCTTCCCTGTCCCCACATTTTGGGCTGCTGGTTTCACACATGGTTGCTTGCTTACTGTTATGGGCTCAGCCACTGCACACGCAGAAAGAGTTTATGTGCAAAATCATTGTGTAACTGTTACGGTAGTGGTGGCCACTGATCTGCACAGTCCCTTTGCTGATAGGGCTTCACTGGAGATATGCATGCTGTGAAATAATGTCTGAGCTCATAAAAAAAACAACAGCCTGTTGCAAAAACAGGGAAAACTACAGGGTTTCAATGTCAGGGAAGCTGTGTTTGCAAACCAAAGTGCTTATTTAATTGTCTCTTGGCAATGATAGCTTAAGGGGCTCCACTTATTTGCCTCTACAGTGCGCATTAAGTGAAATAGTAAATACTGTTCTGATAATGTTTATTGACACAGACAGAAGGCTGGAGGCCATGCCGCCTGATGCTGTGAGGTTCCAGGATGCATTCTTGCCATCTCACAAGCTGCAGACTGAGTCATCAGTGGCAACACAGCTTGTGTAGGGGCACCCGTAGCAGAAAGATTAGCGTTTTACAGCCGGAATAACACCTTCACTGCCACCAAATCCCCACTCTCCCTTGGTTTATAATTTTTTTTGCTATTGAACTGTTTCCCTCCCAGAGATGGACCTGCTTTGCTGTCTGCATGGAACTGATTTCATTTTTTCCCCCTTAATTTTTCCATAATCTTTGTTTATCCTTTGATTTTGTCATCTTGCTGGTCTCTAATTCCCTTTATTTTCACTGCTTTTTGTTCCACTTGTCGCCCTCTAGTGACATGAGTTTGCTTCCTCTCCCTAGCCAAACCTCTTATCAAATTATCAGACATCTTTTGAAATGTCTTAGTAGGATAAATAAGGCTTGTGTAAGTGTATAAAATCGTGTCTAGAGCTAAAGTCGGAATTTATGAAAAGAAATTCAGTTATTTACCCCCAAATAAATTTTACACATGATAACATATTGGGAAGGTAAATCCGTAAGTCATACAGGCCCAGAGAATGCTATGGGAAGCAAGATGTAGACATTCAAGAGGCTCCCTGAGGTGCTGGGTCTGGGACCTATGCCCTGCGACACTATTAAGCTGCAAAGTAGATGTACTGCCCATGAATGTATAGAGATGATGTGTTTTTTAGAAACACCTGCTGAGAATGACTCTGAGAACAGACCCAAATATTCACCCATGTTCCTTTTTGCTGCTGTTTTCAAGTGGAGCAGCATCGCAATTCAGATCTGTTTTGGTCCTATTCTTCCCAACAGATTGAAATCGATTTGTTTTTAAGCTGAAGGCTGTGTCACCTCATTCTTAATGCTGTGGTCACTCCCTGCTTTTGCAGTTATCGCTTCATTATGTGCCTAATATGATGGGACTAGTCACTATGTAAGCATCAGCTGGGTCATTAAGCATATGGAAGGGAATGTAAGCAGTTACTTGGCAGAAGTATGTCCCACGGAGCCTTTTCCATAGTCCTTCCAGGGTAAAAATAGAAGCTGATGTCTAAAAGCTCTCTTGGCTGAAACACAAGTGAGATTGGACAAGGGCTGTAAGGTGTTTTCATGCAAGTTCCTTCTACAAGGGTTCACCTATTAGTATAAGTAGGGTCACCACTTTCAGAAGGCTGGAGCTCAAACTTGCACTGAAGTGATACAGACAGACCAGCTTACAGAGGCTGAGGAAGCACCAGCTGACTTTAAATTCAGCTTTGGAGCTTATACCTCTGGATCACAGTTCTACAGGTTCCTACCTCATAGCCCTGCTAACCTCATTTTCATCAGCAGATCACTGTTACACTGGTAGAGTTGTCTCAAATTTTATGTAGATCAAGTGTTCTTCTGTAGCTGACTCAAAAGTGTCTCATCTGTGTTTCAGTGAATATTTTGAACTGAACTTTTGAGAGTTCCTGTATTGTTCATGCTCATGTTCATGGTGCTCTGTGAGCCGTAACCAGGGGTCCATGGCTGAGCCTTGCTATTCCTCAGAGGTTTCCGTGGGAGGCATCAGGCTCAGTCAAGTATGTGCATGATGGGGGAAGGCAGGTAGAAACCTGTTCATTGTATTCTCTTGAGCTTGTCCACCTTTTCCTGCAAGCAGGCTCACTTGGTACTTTTCAGATTGAACTTTCTTCAGCTAACCCTCAGAAAACATCTGTTCCACAGCCTTTGACTCCAGACAGCCTCCCCGGCATGGCTTGGTCACAGCTAGCAGTCTGGATCGAAAATGTCATGTTTGTGGAAGGAAGGCAGCCAACAAAGAATAATAAAAATTAGACCCTCATTCATATTAAAATACAGCTTTTCTTTCTCTTGACTTTTTAGGGGAGCAGGTCAAGAAAAGGACAAAGTTTCTCCTTTCCACTGACAACCCTGCTGCTTAATCACCTGAGAATTACTGGTTGATGTGACCCATTGTTAACCGTGAAGAGGCAGACTTGAACAGAGGGACCGTGGAAGCAGGCCGGCAGGAAATCTGGAGTGTCAAAATAAGGTGGAAAGAAAGCTAGTGAGACCACGCAGATGGGCCTGTTCTTTCTTTATCAGCCCTTCTTTGCACTAATGCTTGCTACATACAGAAATGCTGAAGTGCTTTATTTGTAAGTACTTGTCTCAGGAAGCATTCCCTATCAGTGCTTACAAACTCGAATAAAAAATGATCTCTTTGGGGAGTACTTGAGAGCCATGGTTGTTCAGTACTGGGGAACATGTAGAGATTGCGTATTAGACAAGAACCTTCCAAATGGCCTCCCCGATCAACTTCTTCACTCTCCCTTTTGGTAATAGTGACTGTTCTCATAGGCCCTCATAGTTAGATGTGCAAACTAAAAGCAAATGCACAGTGTTAGCTGTGTTCAAATGCTTGCTTTGCGTAGAGTTTCTGCCATTTCCAGCACCAGGGGAGGGATACCTAGTGCTGTGTTTCTCATTGCACAAAGACCTTGTGTAATTTAAAAACGTGACACCTCCTAAGCTCTCCTCCTAAATGCTGCTCCGTATCATACAGTTTGTGATTTCTTCCCTTGAACAGATTTCTTTTATGAATTTTTAAATGAAGCAGAGGTGCTTTTTTTTTTTTTCTTTTTTTTCCCCCTCCCCTCAGGTTTCTGATCCCTCTTTCTGATGGGGACAATTTTAGACAACCCACTCAGTGGGAAAAGTTTCTGCAAAGTCCATAGCTACTCAGAGCCTACGGTTAGTGGGGCACTTGAGTGGTAGGATATGTGTTGAATGTTCTCTTGGGTTCACTGTGTATTGTGGCACCTGTTTTCTTCCACTTTTTCATCTGAGGCTAATCCCATGTTTTTCAGTGTTGTTAATGGGGATTGCATGCCAACTGGATGACTGTAATTATGCTTGTGCAGGCTATAAGTGGGCACACCATCTGAGAGTCATTTTATTCCTAATCCATCTCATGAACCAATTAGCACATAGTTCTCGAGCAATTCATTGTGCTGATTCTGCTACATCTGGATTTTTGAAGTCCAGAAAGTCCACGTAGGAGCAGATCACCTATAAGGCAAGTGTCTGGTTGCAGGATGACTGAAAACGGGTGCTTCTCTTTCAAATCTCTTACAGGTAGGGACAGAGACCTCCACATTGTCTGGTCCTTACCCCCATCGGTCCACCGTCTCCCTTCCTCCAAGACTGGCTCTTGCACACACATTCATGTGTGATTAGCAACTGTTAGAGCCTGAGGCTCCCTGGCTGGCACCCGCTCTACATCTGAATGGCAGCCGGTGAAACCCAGTGCTGTTCGACGGGATCTGCAAGTGCATATTGTCTGGGACTGACGGAAGAAAAAGATTTACCTGCTTTTGTCTAACAATATTTATGTGGCCGACTTTGCTGAGATGGGAAAGATAAAGAGACAAAAGGAAGAACAGTGAGTGACAGTAGTTTTTTGTTTTGGTTTGGTTTTGGTTTTGGTTTGTTTTTTTTTTTAACAGAATGTCTTTTATTTAGAAATTGCCTTTCAGTACTTAAAGGAAGCTTATAAACAAGATGGAGACCGACTTTTAACGTGGTCTGATAGAGAGCAAGAGGAAACGGTTTTAAACTAAAAGAGGGAAGATTTCTATGAGCTTTCAGGAGGAAATTCCTTAGTCGTTTGGTGAGGCACTGGAACAGGTTGTGCTGAAAAGTTGTGGATGGCCCGTACCTGGAGGTGTTTAGGGCCAGGTTGAACTGGGGCCATGGGCAGCCTGAGCTAATGGATGACAACTCTGTCCACAGCAGGGGGTTAGAAATGGATGAGCTTTAAGATCCCTTCCAATCTAAGCCATTCTATGAATTAAATTGAGTGGAAGTTGGAGGCTTGGGAAGAGGATATAACATTTACATTGAATCAAAGAAATCAGTGTGTAGAAACTTAACAAAGTTTTGTTACTGTTAAGTCAGGTATTCTTTATTAGTAGCACCAGCAAGCACTGGGGATATTTCCACTATAAGTGCTTCAAAGATTACATGATTCAGAGTCCATTATATTTCCACAGGTGGTACATACTCATCAATTATGCATGAGACAGTGAACTTATAAATGCCTATCTCAGGTAGTGATTTATGAGGTCTCCAGTCTTCTATTCCATGGTCCTTTCAATTGTCTAGCATTCTCTTAGCATCATGGCAGTCCAATCGACAGTCTTTTACTTTATCCAGTAGTCTTCATCGCTTTTCCTCTAGATGAACTTTCTCCACTGACACATGCTCAGTAGGAGAATGCCTATTGTAAGTAATTTATAGGTACCAAAATTTTAACATTTGCTCACTCAGCACTCAGCCATTATTTCTGGGCATCTGCTCATCCTTGAGATACACTTGGCAATCTGTATTTTAATGATATATACTGGGTTGTAGAAGATAAAGAGGATAGAGGGGAGTATCTTAGTGTCTGCCTGTTGCATCCCAACTTAGTCACAGAGTGAGACAATTCAGTCTTGTGTGGAGGCCCTAGTTTCATTATTGTATTTCTTTTGCTGAGGGTCTCTTGTCAAAACAGAATAGCTTTACAATGTGCTTTCTAGTTAGTATTATTAGTAGTCCATACTATTCGCAACATCTAAAAGCTATTACAGTTTTGCAAGCAAGATCTAATTACAGAATACAACAATTCAGCAGCTGTATTTCTAAAAATACAGTACTAAAATATATGGTATATCTATTTTTCCAAATCAATTATTTATAAAAACACTTTACAAAATATATTGTGGCCTGCTTCTTCAAATCAACATCACTAGTGGTACAAAGGTAAAAATGATCTGTTCATCTCCTTTGGATCGTCCAGAGAGAATTTTTTACATCAGAAAGTGAAAACACATCTTTGTGGGCAGCAAAGAAATAAAGAGACTGCATATTTGACTGTGTGTCGTCTCAGGCTGCAAGATCAGGAAAAACACAGAATCATACAGTGGCAGAACTCTAGAACCTCAAACTCATCTGTGAGAATATAAAAATGCTTCCTCAGAACAGCTTAGTTATGAAAGTGGAGGAGGAGCCATGACTATTGGGAACAACATCTTGCTAAAAATTCCAGTTCTGAAGTCAGTCGTGAACTGCATGCAAACTCTGGGGCTAAGACAGGCCTGAGAACACCTTATTTTAATCCCACTCATGACTAAATCATGCCACTGTAGTTGTAAACAATCTATTAATAGTGTTAAAGCATCTGCAGATGCAAAGTAACCTTGCAGAATGTTACGTATTTTGGTGCAAATATGCAGGTCTTGGCTTGGGATCCAGCAGGGCCCTCTGACAAGCTTAATACCTCAGTTATCTTTCTTCATTTACTGCAGCTGCTAGATGTCCCCACTGCTGCAGCAGAAATGGTCCAGCAGGATATAGGTTCATCTCTTCTCAGCCACTGCAGTCCACAGACAGCGTGTTAAAATAAACCACTGGAGATTTCAGTTTCTGTCAGTACCCATCTACTCTGCAATCCTATGTGCTAGCCAAAGCTGGTGGGGATCTCTGAGCTGCCCACTGGCTGCATCCACTGTGGGAACAAGACAGTAGTGGTGCCCTGCAGCAAGAGCAGGACGTTGGTGGTATGCTTCCCAGCACAGTTCAGTGATTGAGGCCTGCTGCTGTTGCATAAGCAGCCAGATCATGCCTCTTCTATGATTCAATCCCCAGAGAATAGGTTGTTCACCAGTCATTGGCTTCAACACCTGCTTCCTGGACATGTCTTTCATGGAAATGACTTGAGACAGCTGTGTGGAGCACTTAAACATGTTCCTCGCAATGCTGAATGATACAATCAAAGTAATGCCAAGACACAGGGCTGTCTAACCACTGCCCTGCTGTGACCACCATTGGGCTTGTGGTAGTCATGTCTCGGGGAGCTGCATTGCCTGCCTGTCCCCTCCCCCTGGCCTCTACTGGAGAGGTAACAGAGTTGTGCTTCAGTTTCATTGGTCAGTGGCCCTGGGAGAGAGGTGATGGCATGGGGAGAGGAAAATCAAGGGACTGGAAAAGGCAAAGATAGCCAGGTGAGAGAGAGATAGGATGTGCCCTTCTTCCTGCACCTCTTGAGATGCAAGATAGTGCAGCAAAAGCCCGGGTGCAGAGACCTCAGTATAACCCTAGAGTCATGGGGATCCATGTTCAAGGCTGTGTGTGGAGCATGACCCACTTGACAGGCACATAGTGAAAAAATGCCAGTAATTTCTTTCATAAAAAGCCCAGGGTTGGAGATGCTCACTTTTAATGCACCAGTGTCTCTTGCTGAGAAACATGGAGTGTTGCTCTGTGTCCTTTCTTCCTATTTCTGAATGGCAGTCTCCAGGAGATATCAAGCTGGTGACTTCACAAAGAAGAAGAGCTACATTTGCTAAATGACAACAGTGGCTGAGGTACCTGAGGTCTTACCATTTCCCCTCTCAGGATATTCTCTGTACTCACTCTCTGTTCCAGTGACCTCTTGATCACCAGGTTGCTATGAACACCATAGCAAGGCACCAAAGATATAATCTCTTTAACAGCTGCTCGGTACTGATGGAGTGGGACAAGCTTAAACTGGAGAGATCTTTACAAAGTTGGGCCTCACTTCCCACATACAAGTGACTGTTTCAAAGATGTGTAAGCTCGTGTGTTGCTGAACTGCAACTGAAGGACAGGACAAATTAAATGTCCTAACAATGAAGAAGTGTGTCTCCTCTAGGAAGAAGGAGCACTAAGTATTTATCTCTTAGCATTTTCAACTGTTCTCACATGAATAAAATCTTTAGTGTTATGAACTTTCTTCCTTTGTTCTTCTTTCTTTTTTTCCTATGTGTTCCCAACAGGATTGGCATCTGAAGGCTCTTTTTGAGAGAACAGATCCATCCAATGAACATCCAGAAAGTGTTGTGAACCCGAACAAAATTAAAGCCTTCAGCTCAGATGGGAGAAGGATTTCCTTCCCATCCACTGCTTGTCATGCTCCTCTGCTGTCTTCTCTGCATGTTGGACAAGAGAGCCACATAACGTAATGTACCTAGCATTTTCTTCCCCTCATTCTGAATCAACTGTGGCAAGAAGCCAAAGAAGTCAGAGAGGCTTTTATTTGTCTGGCTGATTTCTAGTCTTCCCTCAGATTGTTTTTCTCATTCTGATTTTCTCATGTACTTGTATTTCTCTCATGCGTTTTCCTGTCCATTCTGCACTCCAGGTGGCCTCCCATTTAAACTGTTTTCTTATGTTTCTTTTCCTTCATGACTCCTTAATTTCCTTTATGCTGTGATTTCCTTTATCTGTTTCTGTGGTACTTTGAGTTTATTTCTAGCTTGGAGACACAGCAGTGCATGCAGATACGAGAGCTGAGCTGATTATAACTGGCTTTTCATTGAGAATGGTTATTTGGACAGAAGCAAGAAGCTTCTTTGGAAAGTTTTGTTTTTTTTTTTTTAATTTTTTCCCCCCCTTATGAAGCCTTCTCCAGGGTGAAAAGAAGGAGATTAATTGTATAATCAGTCCTAGGTGAGACTCAGGCTCATATCCCTTTCTAAAGCCCTGGGACCTGGACAGGCTTGAACAGTGGGCCTCATGAGGTGAACCTCATGAGGTTCAACAAATCCAAGTGCAAGGTCTTGCACCTGGGTTGAGGCAAAAACCATTAACAGTACAAACTGGGAAATGAAAAGATTGAATGCAGCTCTGCTGAAAAAGATCTAGGGGGTATTGGTGGATGGCAAGCTGGACATGACCCAGCAATGTGCCCTTGCAGCCTGGAAAGCCAAACAAATCTTGGGGTGCATCAGAAGATACCTGGTCAGCAGGTCGAGGGATGTCATCCTGCCCCTCTGCACTGTGCTGGTGAGGCCTCACCTGGAATATTACATCCAGATATGGACTTCTCAGTACAGGAGAGACACAGACCTGTTGGAGCATATTCGGAGAAGGGCCACAAAAATGATCCATGGAATGGAACACCTCTCCTGTGAGGACAGGCTGAGAGAGCTGGGGCTCTTCAGCCTGGAGAAGAGAAGGCTCCAAGGTGACCTGAGAGTGGCCTTTGAGTATCTGAAGGAGAACTACAGGAAAGAAGGACACAGACTCTTTAGCAGGTTCTGTTGTGATAAGACAAGGGAAAATGTCTTCAAGCTTAGGGAGGTTAGATTTAGGTTTCATATGAGGAAAAAATCTTTTACAGTGAGAGTGGTGAGGCACTGGAAGAGGCTGCCAAAGATGTGGTTGATGCCCATCCCTGGAGACTTTCGAGGTGAGGCTGGATAATGCCCTGAGCACCCTGATCTAGCTGTGGTGTCCCTGTTCATTGCAGGGGAGTTGGACAAGATGGTTTTTAGTGGTCCCTTCAAACTCTAAGGATTTTATGATTTTAAACCTGGTTCTATTAGGTCGCAGCTGAAAACGCCACAAACTATTAGTTATTTTGGAGCATAATACAGTATGTAGGTGAAAAAATCAGGGAAATTTTGACAGGAAAGGGAGGGAGAGCCCCTGTTTCAGCTGTGAGTCACACTAAAAATCAAATTATCATTGTGATGCTTTTTGAAGTCAAGAGAAAGCTTTCCTGGTTTATGTTGTATTTTACTACGTCTTAAAACTCAGGACAGACTAGGGCTAGTGAGAAGGAGAGGATGCTTCCTTGTTCCTTGTCTCACAAGGCATTTTGCCTGAATTGGGATTCTTTTCTTGTACCAAAACACTTGGCTCTACTGCACCCTGCACAGCCACCATGCCCTACGGAACTTCTCTGTCCCTTTATCTCCTTCCATTTGTCTGCTGCGGCTTAAATTTTCCTTTTGGAGACAGAGATCCAAGTAAGGAGATTGACTGACTCATGGACAGATATCAGAGAATTGAAACTGAGTGGCTTTGTTGCCTCTGTGGTTGTTCATTTATTTGTGTCTGTAAGGAAGCCTGCAGATAATGCAGTTGAATTGCAGGTAGGCTATCAGGACAGGCAGGGTTACCCCAGAGCTATTGGCCCTGATGCACCAACACGCTGTCAATGGGCTGGAATGAGACGGGGCATTTTCAGGCTGAGGACAAGAACAGCAAGGGTTGTGAACATGCCTATGCAGATTGCCTATTGGTTGTAGCTAATGTGGACTATCCTATAGGATAGGGACCTATCCTGCTTGAATTTTCTCAGCTCGGCAACTCAGGCCTCAGTCTGCCATGCCATGGGTGTCTGGAAAGCTTCTTGTGCTGAGGGGCTTCCGTTACTACAAATGTCTCCAAGAAATTCCTCTGGTGATGGAAGGGCTTTGCAAATGGACAACTGGAGCTGCACAGATATGTGTTGTATTGCATTATGGCTTTCTTTGCCTCCCTCTGACTCATGTTGTGCCTTCATGGAAAGAATTTCCCTGTCTGTCTTACTGAGGTGGAGTAGCTGAATGGCAGTATCACCACTCAGAGTAATCTTGTGGCAGTGAAGAGGAGTTTCTGGGTGGCATACAGTTGATACAGGACAGAGAGATCTCCTTTAAGGAGAAAAAGAAATCTTTTATCCTGTTACAATGGCTAGGCTTATAAAAGGAAATAACACTCCTCACTCCCTTTTTTTCCCTCTCAAAGATCACCTTTCAAAATGGAATCTACGTCACTGTGTGCCCCCAGTATCATCCAATTAAAAGTCTCTGGAAATCACTGGGGCAAAAAGGAAACAAGCTTGATAACATGAGATCAACAATTTTCCTTGGGGCATTTATTTGCCTAGTGTTTTTCTGTGCTCTGAACTGTCCCTCCTGTTCTTTGTCCAAGGAGCCTAGATGTCAGATAAGTGGCTGTAACATAGTATGAGAGTAGAGCAGCTGGGCTGTAAGGAAGGTCAGCACCTTGACAGCAAAGGCAAACGAAGTCTAAAGTACTAGAAAGAGATGTGCTAAGAAGTGCTGTTGCTCTGTGATATAAGGATTTTCATGACATTTGTTGATTTGTATGCATTCTCTTATCCTATTCAACTTTGAGAGATAATAAATGCTCCTTTAAAAAGTCAAAAACAGAAGATGGTGACAGAAAGCCCCAGCTGTTGGGAGATCAACATCCAATATATGCATAAGAAACATTCCCTAATATTTGTTAAGCTCTTAAAAAATGTAAAGGAATCACGTAAATGTTCTTATGTTATGGCTTCTATTTCATTGAGTAATCAAGATAAAATATGAATAACAACATATTAAATGATAAATTTAATTAAAGCTTAGAAAACCTTTGACTCATATGTTCCAAACTGTTCTAGGATTCCATAACTAGGCAATCAGAAAAAGCCTAGACAGTTAATGCCAGGCAAATGCAGTGCTGTCAGTCATCACTAGGTGCCACAGATTTGACCCAGCTCACATGTGGGCCTGTGGCAACATCCAGACAGGACACTGCTGACTGCCCCCAGCTGTGATTTTTTTTCCAGCATATATGTCACTGGCGTTGCAGGTGGTACTGAGCATGGCTCATGCTATGCACTGCAAGGATGTAGGCCTGTTGCACAGATCAGATGCTTAGGCTGCTTCCTAAATGGCATGAAAGAGCAGAGTGATTGTGTTCCTGAAGATGCTGGTGCTAAATGGTTGTGCCCCTGGAGAGAGACTCTACTTCAATGAGTAAGTCCAGATCTTTGGACTTTGGGATAACAAAAAAGCACACACACACAAAACCCACCAAACAATCAAACAAAAAATCTAAGTAGTTTTCTGACATATTGTTTTTAGTGAAATGGAATGAAATACATTTATGGTTAAGTAGGTCATTACACATCGGGAAAACCCACTTTTTGTGACATCAGTAGAAAGGAAATTTTCTGTGCTATTACAAGCACTGTGTCCATTTTAAATCACAGCAAATTTGAAGTATAACTGTTGAGGATATAAATGTTGTATTTTAGTTTTTGTTTCAGGATTATCTGTTTCACAGAGAGTGGCCATTTACTTTCTGATGTCTAGAAGACAGTAGTCATAAAGTGTTGCTTTCTCAGTTTCTACCAATATTGTGCACAATCAGCTTGTCACTGAGGGTCTTGAGTACACTGCACCATGCTAAATGTTCTTGATGAGAAACCTCAGAGTGTGGAAATGGAGGCATAATGAAGAACAATGTTCAAGGCCCACTTCTCTTCTAAGGTAGTTCCTCTGTACTGTTATCTGTACAGCCCTGCTCTCAGTACTAGATGCTTGGGAATATAATCTTTCTATGTCTGCTTTTCCCAAGGCTAGGTTATTTTTGCAAGACTAAAATAAATATTCATTTTTTATTGCCCATTTCAGTCATTAAACTCTAAAGCTACAACTGGGTCTGATTTTTCTCTCATTTATATGACTAATCTTTTAACACTGTCAGAAGAATTACTCAGAGTTATGGATAGATCTAACCTAAAGACAATCTGGCTTTACAGAAACTAAAAGATGTCTACCTGTAACTCACAGAACAGTAGCATTCTTCTGTTAAGTAAAGTCCAATTTATTAGATGCATACCATTGATCACATACAGATTTTTCAATCTTAGAAAAACAGGAACTGATGCTTTCAAAATACTTCAAGAAGGAGAGAAAATGGATCACAATAGTTGTTATGGGGGGAAGAAGAACAGCAGAAATGAGACACCTCTAAGTGCAATTTATGAAGTGAATCAAGTAAGGGATATCAGGAAAAGTTTTACACACGTGCATACACGCACATCAACAGCCTTACTTTCATCCACTAAGCGGGCCACTTTGTCATAGAACAAAGTCAGGTTTGTCAAACAGGATCTACCATTCATGAACCCATGCTGACTGGTCCTGATCCCCTGCTTGACCGTTAATGATCCATGATGGCTCCTGAGGTTATCTGTTCCATAACCTTCCCTGGCACCAAGGTAAGACCGATAGATCTGTAGCTACCAGGATAATCTTTAAATGGTTGGTCCCCCCTCCCTGCCCCAGCTCACATTTTGGGGAAGAATTGGAAGGGCAAAAGCTGATGGGCTGGTGTTGGGAAAATTTTGCTCAAACAGGCTTGCTCAATTATCCCAAAAAAGATACAGGGGAGAGTCTTCAGCTTTATTACTCAAATAAAAGGAGAGTCTACTGGGAACATCTTCCCAGTAGGATCTCTCAAATCACTGGACTTTGCAGATTTCCTTTTATCTTAACTTCCCATTTGCATTGTCCCACTTCCTTTTCTCACTGTATGAAGTAGTTGGAGGTTACAGACTTCCCAGTCCTCCTAGTACATGCTCCTCCTTGTATATGACTTATTAGGTCTCTGTACAGTAAGTCTGAAACTCATAAGTTCAAGTTCTCTATGGATCTTTTTAACTAAAACCTTATCTGATATGAGTGTATAGACCAATTGGAAAGGAGTTTGCAAGCTTCTGCACAACAGCTTATGAGCAAAGGCTTCTTGATTGCAAGCCTTCATGTAAATGATTTTATTAGAAAGGACATCTTCAAGCTTATTTTATGTCAGCTGGGAAACAAAAGTGAAGGAAAATAGAGCAAAAACCAAGAAATCTCTCAAATAATATAGAAGTGATCACCACCACCAGCGTGTGTCTTATCTGCGGAAGGATTGATAAGGATAGAAAATCATAGTCCAAAGTACAGATGTTTTCAATTAAAACTTTTTTGTTTGCTTGTTTTTCACACTGTTTCATGAAATATATTTGATCCACTTCTCTGATTTTATAGCATCAACAGTTAATATGAAAGAATTGTATCATGAGGATATTGGGATGTTCTGTTTAGGTAAGAAAAAATAATACTGAAGTAAGAACACAGGTAAAAGTCCTGCCTGTGTTTTCAGCCTTCCATGGGTTAGGGCTCTACCCCCACATCCTCATGACTGGCTAAAGCTGGTTTATTGTTCAGAGTCACAGTTGTAAATCTCACTGAGTGATAACAGAATGCTACCTGTTATCTTAGCCTGTTGTGCTACATACAGAAATTGAACAAGAGTGTCAGTAAATTATGCTGCTATGTAACCTGCAGTTAGAGGAAAGGACAGCAAAAGTGCTGAAGAGGGAAAAAGAACATTGGTGGGCATCCATATAGGTCGGATTTTTAAACTCCTATGCATTTAGGATTGAGTATTTGTCTACAAGTTTGTTTTTTGTGTTCATTATTGCACGTCATGGAGTTATTTCTAGATCTGTGTCCATAACAGGGGGCACAGGCCTGGAGAGGAAAAAAAGAAAAGAAAAAAAAAGAGGAGAAAAAAACCACTGTTTACTCCAGTCCAGCCCAGCCCAGTGACTAATGGGTGACTCGCAGGCCGGTGCATCAGGCGAGCAGGGAAGGGAGGATCGGAGAAGGGTAGGGAGACAGTAGATGGATCTAAAAAAAACCCAATGGCAACGATCTGAGGAGGGACAGTAACTTACTAAAATCCAACAAAATCAAACAAAATGAGAGAGTGTGTCTGATATGAGGTCTTCCTCTAGTAGACTGCAGGGGAAGCACGTGCTTTTCTCCACAGCAAACCAAGCAGGAAAGAGGGAGACTGGCTGGCGTCCTGCCAAGAACTCCACTTCTCTTCCTCTGGACCTGAAGTCCTCTGGGAATGCCAATCCTCCCCTCCCCTCCTAGAACCAAAATACCCAAAAATGGCAGTCCACAGAACCAGGACATTAACTCTTTAACTCCCACTGCTTTACATGATGTTATGATGTGGAATACTGACAACAAAAATCACAAAACCATGACATTGTACTATGAGGAAACCTCACTAAGGCCTTCTAGTACTTGAAGGGAGCTTACAAAGAGGAGGGAGACCAACTTTCACGTGATCTGATAGTGATAAGACAAGGGGGAATGGCTTTAAACTAAAAGAGAGGATATTTAGGTTAGTTGTTAATAATTTACTCAGAAGGTGGTGAGGCACTGGAGCAGGTTTCCCAGAGAAGTTGTGGATGCCCCATCTCTGGAGACATTCAAGGCGAGGTTGGATGGGGCCCTCGGCAGCCTGACCTAGTGGGTGGTTTTCTTAAATTGGCAGCACACAGACTAAACTTCAACAAAATCTGTGGTTTTTTTTTCTATTTAAAAATGTAGGTATTTTCTGAGAAAACTCCATTAAGCATGAACATGTAATGGATTTTCATTTTTACTGTGAAATGCTTGAGCAACAGAATGTACACTTATAAGTAATGCCAAATTTGCTATTATAAACTGAATTAAGGAGTCAAGTTTTAAGTAGAGGTTGAGACCTAAGGCTCTGTGGCATAAGCCCTGAAGTTTTAGACGCATTTATACTTTATCCTCCTCCTTGGTTTCAGTCTTCCACCTACTGATGGTCATAACTTTCCCATAGATCATTCAGCCAAAGATGTAATGCTCGCCTGATGCACCGGCCTGCGAGTCACCCATTAGTCACTGGGCTGGGCTGGACTGGAGTAAACAGTGTTTTTTTTCTCCTCTTTTTTTCTTTTTTTTTTTTTTGCTCTCCAGGCCTGTGCCCCCTGCCATGGACGCATTACATCTGGGAATAAAAATGGCGAAAAAAAAAGGGAATAAAAGTTCAGGACCTGTAAAATCCTCAGAGATTTGTAGAATCTTGGCTGACTCAAACCTTTTCCTTTTTTTTTTTTTCCTTTTTAAATTTCCTTCTTATGCATTCCACTTTCTCTTTCTTCTTCTTAGCCTAGCTGTACTTCCTATTTTCTTTCATAAGATTTCCCTTTTCCAAGACTTCTACCTATGTCCAATTTTTTTTTTTTTTTTTTTTTGGTATGGCTCTTTTTTTGTTGTTGTTTTTTGTTTTTTGTTTTTTGTATGAAATTGTTAACTGTGATGCTGGAATCAGTGCTATCAGACGTACAACTTGAGTTTCAGCTGTTGAATAAGCCAAAAGGTATTTGAGAAAAATTACATGCCATATGCCTCAAGACATACTGCTCAGTGAGATAATATGTCTAGTAGACACTGATACTGTAATACTGTCAAGTTGCGGGACTGTCATGTCAAAGTTTGTTTCCTGAGAGACATCTGTATGGAGCTCTCTCTCTGACACTGTCTAGCTCTCTATTACTTGGAGTATATCCTGGAGTCTCTGTGCAAAGTGTTCTCATGAATCTCTGAAGTTTCTGGATGATTTTCTGCAGTGACTCTAGTTATATATATATATATATGTATATATACATACAACATGGCTCTATTACCACCGAAATAAGTATCACCATGAAGGCCTAGGGAACCTGGTGGCTAAAGGAGTCATTAATTGGTGTCTACTCTGTGTGCCCTTTGCAGTACACCACTTCTGAGTCCCAGAGTAGCAAGACTGCTACTGTGCTGTGCAAGGATTACTTATTAAACCCTTTTATATAAAAGAGATTTTATAAAGGAGTGAAAGGGATGAGAACAGGAGGTGCAGAGATCTTGTTTTCTGAGCTACTCTCCCCAGATGGCTGACAATTTTTTTTTTGCACAGGTCCTGCACTAAGAGTGAACAACGAAGGGTAAGAGACATTGTTCCATTACTATGTGCTGCCTGAGCCCCATGGAAATCTCCAGAGACAGACAAAGTTAAAAAGCATTGCCTCTTGTTTTCTTCTCATCACTCTTTTTCTATATCTTCCTTTCTAGTTGTCACGCTGCTTTGACCAGTGCTGATCTCAGCATGGTGATGGCTATTGATGACTCACCCACCCAACATCTGTCCAGGAGGTGTTTCACCTTCTTTTCAGTGCTGTGGGTATTTCACCAGGGTCACTATAGGGGAATCATTCTGGGATCTTCATCAAATTCCAGACTTAGATGGTTAGACTGTAACATTTTCCAAGCTATTCCTCTGTGACACAGAAGGCTGAGAATGGAAGAAAGTGTGGCTGATGTTGAGAACAGGCAATGCACAGTACAACCAAACATCCCTAAGCACTGAAGTCACAGAGATACTGCTGATACATTTGTTTCGGATGGAAGATTCAGCCTGATGACTTCAAAATGAACTATTTGCCTGACAGGGTGTTGTACCTTTTCTAAGAACTTAGGTGTAGCACAGGTATTATCTGGAGGAATTGGTTGGGCTTGAAAGGTACATACATATAAATAAGTACAGTACACAGTATACAGTAAGTATAGTAAAGGAGATACATCAGGCTGGTGACTGCTCACTATCAGGGTTCTCCAGGGCTCCATTTTAGGGCCAGTTCACCTTAATGTTTTCATGAATTACTTGGATGCAGCAGTGTTTTGAGAAAGAATGCTGCTGATACTAAATTTGGAGAAGCTGTTGACTTCCTTGGAGGTGGAAAAATTTTTCAGAGAGATCTAAACAGATTAGAGAGCTGGGCAATCACCAACTGCATGAGGTTTTTAAATGAGAGCAAGCACCAAATTTTGCACCTGGGATGGGTGGCTACAA
Source organism: Lagopus muta (assembly GCF_023343835.1). Taxonomy (NCBI): domain Eukaryota; kingdom Metazoa; phylum Chordata; class Aves; order Galliformes; family Phasianidae; genus Lagopus; species Lagopus muta. Next base: position 76,094,105 of record NC_064433.1, read on the forward strand.
GCAATTCTGACTGTACATACAGACTGGGGGGTGAGATGCTGAAGAGCAGCCCACTTGAAAGAAATCTGGAGATCTTGGTCAACAGCAAGTTGAACATGAGTCAGAGAGTCAGGCAACCAAGAATGCTGATTTCAGTTAGTCTTGATGCACCTCCTGGGGTGCATCAAGCATGGCATTGCTAGCTGGTCAAGGGAAGTTACTGTCCCTCTCTATGCTGCACTGATGCTGGCTCACTTTGATCACTGTGTTTAGTTTTGGGTGCCGCAGTACAAAAAGGACATAAAATCATTTGAAAGTGTCCAAAGAAGGACTACAAAGATGGTGAAGGGTCTAGTGGTGAAGATGTATGAGGAGTAGTTGAAGTCCCTTGGTCTGTTCAGCCTAGAAAAGAGGAGACTGCAGAAAGACATCATCACGGCCTATGACTTCCTCATGATGAAGAGTGGAAGGGCAGGCACTGATCTCCTCTCTCTGGTGACTGGTAATAGAACCTGAGAGAAAGGCATGAAGCTCTGATAAGAGAGGCTCAGGTTGGATATCAGGAAAAGGTTCTTCATAATAATGTGGTCAGGCACTAGAACATTCTCTCCAGGAAAGTAGCCATGGCACCGAGCTTCCCAGAGTTCAAGAAACGTGTGGACAATGCTCTCAGACGTATGGTATTATTTTTGGGTGGTCTGTGTGGAGTCAGAAATTGGACTTGATGGTCCTTCTGTGTCCCTACCAACTCAGGTTATTCTGTGATTCTATGATTCTGTGAATTCTACCCAACACACTCATGTCAACTTCTTGGAAAACTGCTTCAATGGCTTGCCATCAGTTTCTTGCTTCACCGCCTGGGTCCTATCTCCTCCTATGGGAAATACTCTAGGAAAATTCCAGAGCTCCAGAGAAAATACTACAGTGTGACCTTGGAAATATACACAGCCAAGTTGTTCAAACCTGGACATTTGTAACTGGCAAGACTTCATGAGCCTGATGATGGAAAGCATCATCATATGCATCATGAATGTTGAAGGTAATCCAATACTTTTCATCTTTTTGTGGGTGTGGATCTGAAGATATGGGACTGTCTCCACTATCAGCTGTCATGCTTTGTAATAGACTGGTACTGGGAAGGACTAGTAAGTGCACCACTCCCTTCTGCTTTATTTCTTCCCTGGTTCCAGCTGCTGGATCAGCATGGTCATTTCCTCTTGCAAAATCTGAACAAGGATAGTTATGACATTCTCTAGCCATCCATGCCTCTATTTTATACAGTGTGGAAATCCGACAGTAAGATAGATCCTGTCTCTCTTAGCATGTATGTGCACATCAGGTTTCTAGTTTCACCCACTAATTGCATTCTTGATAGCTGGAGAAGAGAAGGAGACAAATCTCTAGGAGACTCTCAGATAATGCATCACAGACTTCAATTGTGTCTTTTCCATTTGTGTTTTTTGTATGTATGGCATGCCTGTTGATGTTTGGTAGTAAAATAATCAAGGGAATTAACTCACACAAAGGAATGTACGTTGGAAGATATGAATCTCATGTACGTGTCTGGGTATGTTCTATTGTAGTGTACAGTTACAAAAGCTACCAAGTCAAACAAAAACTTTAAGGACATAGATTATTTTGAAGAACTCGTCCCCGTGATTATACCACCAGAGTGCTGACAGGAGCTTTGCCTACTGTATCAATACTAAGATTAATACAAAGCTGTTAATCTTCATAAATGCTAGAGTGTTCACATCCCTGATCATAGAGGTAAGTCAGACTGATTCATGAATGAAGCAAGTTTATTGTCTTACTTGGAGTAGCTGTGATCAAGCTCAAGGTGCTAAAAGATATGCCTGAACAGCCCTGTTTGCATGTTCTGCTTCCCTTATCAGTACATCCCAAAGAAGCAGCCTACCATTCATATTCCTTCTCTCTTGGCAAAGTTTCTCCAGTCTTAAGCTCTTATGTGGTATGGGTTGCCTAAGCCACCTTAGTGATCTTTGTGTCTGGTAATTCCCCTTTTTAGACATGTTGCTATTTGTATAGTTTTGGTTCCCCTTTCCACTAACTTATTTGTGTAGTTACAGGTCATTGTTGTCTCCTTGCATGAATACCCTCAGAAGATGATCTTTCTCCTGACCTTAACAGTTATCTTACTGAGAAAGTACTGACTTACTGATACTTTAAAGAATGTGGCGTGCCTTTCAGCTAAAGTGACTGTATATTTCTTTTCTCAGATTACAATTAGTGGTGGAAAGAATTGGTTGCATGCCAACATGGAGAAGATGGTTATTGGCCCTTGAGCTTCACTTAATATATCTTTCTCCACTGAGTAGAGCTTTGTCATATAATTTTGGTTAGTAGCCAGTTTGAAGAAAATGCTGAGAGCAAAAATAATATAAAGTCTTATTCAAATTTAATTTGGATCATCACAATGATGTTAGCAGAAACTGTAGTAGGAAAATTAGGCGTGGGTTTGGTGCTGTAAAAATGGAGAGCTGAATGGCAAGAATTGTCAAGGACTATGCTTATGCTTTGTATCTTTCCTCATAGCCAGGAACAGAGAAGTGAGGTAGAAGTTCTCAAAACTTTATGCTAAGTATAGGGTACATTATTTCCACATTTTACATTACAATATGTTAGCTTGCATTTTACTGAAATTATCTGAACCCAAAAGCAAGGAAAACTAATTCTTGTGTGAAATATTTGCTGTATGTAAGGTATGTAAGAAAGGGACTAGCAGAAACAGTTGGACAGCAAAAACAGTGGGAGAGGTGCAGAGAACTGCATAATGCAGACAGGGATTTAAAGTGTAGAAGAAGAAAAATTAACCTATTTATAGGATACTGTTTCTGCTGTTTCTGACTGAGGAAAAGTTAAACGTTAGACTTCATTTCAATTTCATTCATCCTAAAATCCTAAACAGGTATTTAAATATCTCAGGATTCAACCTTTATAGTTCTAACTATCTGAATAAGATATTGAAGTGACAGCATATGTAGTCAGTGACATGCAGTCAGTCAGCTAAGCTTATTTCTCAAAGCAGTTAATGCAGTGTAACCGTTTGAGCAATATTTTCCCTCGTCTTTGAGCCTTCCTCAGTGTCTTCATATCTGAGTGTAAATAGTTTAGTAGATCATATACAAATGATGTCATGGTTTTGTGGCTTGTTATTCGTATTCCACATCATAGCAACATGTAGTGTACTGGAGTTAAAGAGTTAATGCTGTAGTTCTGATTGTTGGTAGTTTCAGGTACCTGGTTCTCGGAAGAGAAGAGTGAACTACAGCTCCCAGAAGACTTCATAATTCTGTTTCTGTTTTCTGTTCAGAGGAAAAGATAAAACTGACTGGAAGTCACAAGACTATTTCTTTGCTCACTGGCAGGTCAGAATAAGAACTTCAGTTTTCAAAAGCTCTCTCTCTCTCATTTGTTTTATTTATTAGCTTCGATCCCAATTAACTTGTATTTCACTACTACAATTAGTAAACTAAGTTTGTTTTCCTCCTCAGATGGTTGCTGCTACTTTTTTTCCCCATTTTTGTTCCTTTCTCTTTCTTTCCCTTTTTGGGCCAGTGGGCTTGTGGGCCTGCTGTCCCCCATCACAGAAACAGATCTAGAGATTGAAACCATGACAGATAAATAGCATGCTGCTAACCAGGCAGCTGAACAGAACTATCTGCCACATGCCTGTGTGTTAATAGCAATCAGCAGAAGAATTAGCACAGTTCTGTAGGCAGCCACACAAGATGAATATGGCCTTCAGGTCTTGGTTTCAAATAACCCATGCCTATCTGTGCCCCCGGCAACCTTACTGTGGAGTCCTGGTAGCTGGGAAGCCTCTATTGAGGCATTCATGTTGAATGTCAAATACCTACTCAATTCGCTGTTTCAGCCAAACTTAAGGCAGCCATAAAAATGTGAATGGTTCCCCTTACCAGTAGATCAGTAGTTAGTAACTCCATACAGAAGAAATGGAAGGTGTATGTGCTCAGTCCTTCTGAGCACCCAGACCCATTATAGAATCATAGAATCAAAGAATCAATTGTTTGCATTGGAAGGGACCCCAAGGATCATCAGTCTCCAACCCTCTGCCACAGGCAGGGCCACCAACCTCCAGATCTGGTGCTAGTCCTGGTCTGGAACGCCTCCAGGGACAGAGCATCCACAGCCTCTCTGGGCAGCCTGTTCCAGCACCTCCCCACTCTCTCTGTAAAGAACTTTCCTGTGACATCCAGTCTAAATCCTCCCTTCTTGAGCTTAAAACCATTCCCACTTGTCCTGTGCTGTCTACCCTAGTAAAAAATTGATTCCCCTCTTGCTTGTAGGCTCCCTTTTAAATACTGGAAAGCTGCAGTGAGGTTTTCTCACAGCTTTCTCTTCTCCAGGACGCACAAGCCCAACTCTCTCAGCCTGTCTTCATAGGGAGGGCGTTCCAGCCCTCTGATTATCTTCATGGCTCTCCTCTGGACCCCCTCCAACAGCTCCACATCTTTTCTGTATTGTGATCCCCAGACCTGGACACAGTACTCCAGATGAGGCCTCATGGGGGAAAAGTAGAGAGGGAAAATCACCTGTCTGTCCCTGCTGGTAACCCCTGTTCTGATGGAGCCCATCCCTCATGTGCCTTAACATGACTTCTAGGAGGATCTGTTCCATGATCTTCCCAGGCACAGAGGTGAGGCTCACCAGCCTGTAGTTCCCTGGGTCCTCCTTCCTCCCTTTCTTGTGAATGGGAGTGACATTTCCTTTATAACAGTCCCTGGGGACTTCACCTGACAGCCATGACTTTTCAAAAACATGATGAAGAGCAGCTCAGCAACCACATCAGCCAGCTCCTTTAGGATCCTTGGATGCATATCATCTGGTCCCATAGACTTGTATACATTCAGTCCCATGAGATGGTCTTGCTCTACCTTACCAGGGGGTAGGGAGTACAGGAGTGGGTGGAGGGAGGGAAGGGACCTCAGTTTCAACCAAGAGATTCGGATATGCAAGCTTTAGGGACATGAGAAATACAAGAATTCTGTATGCCAGTGAAGACCTAGGCAGAAAAACTCATTTATTACCTCAGTCTTCTCCATATCTGTCATAACTAGTTCTCCTTTCTCATTTACCAAAGGAGGTATGATCTCTTTGGTCTGCCTCTTCTGGCTAAAGTACCTAAAATATCTATAGAATCCCTTCTTTTTGCTTTTAACATCCCTTGCCAAGTTCAGTTCCATCTGTGCCTTGGCTTTCCTAATCCCTTCTGCAAGTCTGGACAGCATCTCTGTATTCTTCTCAGGTTATATGCCTTTGCTTCCACAGCCTGTGCAAGCCCTTCTTTTCCTTCAGTCTGACCAGCAAGTCCTTGTCAAGACACACCAGTTTCCTGCCTCCCTGGCCTGCTTTCTTATTCTGAGGGACAGAGAGCCCACGTGCTCTCAGAAAGGCATCCTTAAAGAGTAGGCAGCTTTCTTCCATTCCTCTGTCTCCCAGGACAGCTTCCAAGGAGGTGTTATCCAACAGTTCCTTAAATAGACTAAAGTTCACTCTCTCAAATTCAGGGTCCTAATCCTATTCTTTGCCATGCCCACATTCCTTGAGATCCTTGAGATTATACTAATTGTGCTCAAAGTTCAGATGTATCTCACTGACCTTTGCTACTGACAGCTTACAATGTCTTTGGGGTAATCCAAGACTCTCTGACCACAGAGGAGAGTGAGTTCCAGACACATACTCCTGGAAAATATAGTCCCTAGTATCAAATTCTGGGTTCCTTCACAGAGGAAGAACACAGAAACCAAAGGAGTACCACTGCAGTAGTCATGGAGCTGGAGCACTTGCCCCAGAAGGAGAGGCTGAGAAGTGTATTTGTTCCACATAAAGGTTAAATGGAATCTAATTGCAGTTTTCCACTGCATGAAGGCAGAGAAGACTGAGCCAGAGTCTTCTTAAAGCTGCACAGAAGAAAAGCAAGGCAACAAACACAAACTAGAGCAAGAGAAATTTCTACTAGAAAAAGCCTCCCCCTGACAGAGATACTGTACTGTAACCTAGAGAAGTTATCATATCTTTGTCCATGGAGATACTGAGAACTTTCCCAGGAAAGGTTCTGAAAGATGTGACCTAGTTTTGCCACACTGTAATCACAGTATTGGGATAAAAACATTTGGAGACATTTCTAAATAAAGTAGCCGTGTTTCTACAGGATCTAGCCCCGTTTCCTCTAGTTTCAGTTAAGCAATCAGTTGCCTTTTAATTGCTTCTGTTTCTGAGTGGTCTGCCTTTCTAGCAAGAGTTTAATTGCTTGGTAAATTCTGAGGTGTTACTCTGCTGTATGTACTCTGTTGCATGTGTCCTGTGGCCCAAGGCTGATTCTCTGATGTTCTGATGGTGGAACTATAAAATATGTAAAATCTGTGGCTAGTAGAAAATGGAAACCCTTGTCTAAAAAGTTTCAGGAAAATCTTCAGCACCTGAAGACTCATGCTTGTCTCTTGTGAAAATTACTCAAGCATCATAAGAGTTTTGATCACAGGTTAACTTAGCACAGGCCTCCTGTCTTGACACTGCCCAATGCTAAATAAAGCCTGACTCCATCTTCTTCACACCTTTTTCTTCAGGTGTTCATATCAGATCCATTCGGGATTTAGCTTTCTGAACTTGAATGATTGGACTTGAATCACCCTGTATTCCTTCCAAGTTACACATTCTTGCTTTCAATCTCTATATTCCTTCTTTTTGTTTTCGAGTTTGGCTAGGAACTCCTTGTTCATCCACAGAGGCATGCTGGCATTTTCATCTGGCAACATCTTTGTTAGGATGCACAGCTTCTTTGCCTGGGAGAGGTGATCCTTGAATATTAACCACCTTTCTTTATTAACCTCCAGGGCCTTATCCCATGGAACTGTTCCAAGTAGACATTTGAAGAAGTCTGCTCTCCTGAGACCGGGGTTGTGAGATTGCTTTTTACTCTCTTTTCTGCCTTCAGGATACTGAATTTCAACATCACATGGTCACTGCAGACAAGGCTGCTTTTAACCTTCAAATTTCCAACAAAATCTTCATTAGTGATGAATATAAGGTCTGGCAGAGTACTTTCTCTGTCACTTGGAGGAGGAAGTTATCTTCAACGCATTCCAAGAACATTCTGAATCACTTCTTCTATTGTTGTTTATCTAACCACATTGTTCTACACGGCCTGTATTCCAAGTACATATATCATATAGATATAGAGTATATATCACCACAAAGTTGATCCTTATCCTATAACACAAACATGGTGACTAGTTCCAAATGAACTGCTTTTCCTTCAGTACTATCTAAGGATGAGTACAAAGCCAGATATAAATCCTGCAGCTTTGCTTCTGGCAGTCAAAGCCCTTTTCAGTGCTATTATTACAATGAAATTCTTTTCTTGCAGTCAAGACGGGAACAATGTCTTCAGAGCTGACAGAAAGGTTATTCTTGACACACAGAAAGGTACCTTATTCTTGCTCTGAACTTCAACTAACACTCAGATGTTTAGCCCCAAGCCAGAGAGAATTGGATGAGGGTGGGAAGATGGCAAAGGCAGAAGAGCTCTTGTCAAGATATACAGCAGAATAAAAGAGGATAAAATGACTGTGAAGGCAGAAGGAAACAAAAACACTTTGGGCTTCTTGATTTATCACACAGCTGGTTGCAGTAGTATGATTCTCTTCCAATTGTGAGTGTTGTGGCTAAGTTTGCCCTGCCAGCAGCTAAGCACCATTTGCTCACTCCCTTGTCTGGGGGACAGAATCAGAAAAAAGGTAGAATGCCTGGGCTGGGAGAAGGACAGCTTGACAGGAAAGAAAATGGGAGAGGGATGGAAAGGTGGAGAAGAAAAACAAATGAATACACAAAACAAATGATTTACAATTGGCATGGTTTTCATACAAGGGGGCAAAGGGACCCACAGATTCATGCCTCAAGGAGGGTGTGGGGAAGGGAAAAGGCAGGGAGACAGATCTGGACAAAGAAAATAGTGGCAACGAGCCAAAGGAAAAAAAAAATCAATTTACTAAATATAGTAGTGGAATGTGAGATAATACAGTATAATACAATATGAAATTGATGCTAATAAGTCAAATAAAATGTGAGAGAGATTTCTGAAACTGAAGTCCTTACTGTAATGTTGAATGCAAAGTGGCCAGGGAGCTAAAGAAAGACAAGTCTTGTGACTTGTCCGTTTTATCTTTCCCTCCAAATGGAAAACAGAAACAGAAAAAAGAGATCTTCTGGGAGTTGTAGTTCATTCTTCTTTTCTGAGAAGTGGGAGACTGGAACTCATGAAATATATCAACAGTCTATGGAACTGCAGCATTAACTCTTTAACACTTGGAGCACTGCGTAATGTTATGGTGTGGAATACTGATGAAAAACTGTAAAACTGACATTCCACCCCTTATGCCACATCACCACATCATACTTAATATGTACAAACTATAATTAACATGCATTAAGCACACACACATACACATATATATATATACATGGAATTACTGGCTGCACTTCCCCAGCATTAAATTCCCTTGTGGTACCCACTGAATATCCCAATTTTTCTGCATTACCCAACAGGTGGACCCAGGTTCCTGAGCAAAAACAGTTCCACAGAAATGTTTGCCTTTGCCTGAGGCTGGAAGAACCCAAACCACTTTTCCCAGCAAGCTCTTTACAGGTACTAGAGGGACTTTATCTCCTTCTATAGTATACAGGGAGCTGGACTGAGTTGGACCATCTCGATACATAGATCCTCAAGTAACGACCAACCAGGTGGCTTCTGCTAAATAGTTCTCCCAATGCTTAAATGTTCCACCACCCTTTGCTTTCAACATGGTTTTTGACAACCTACTGTGTTGTTCAATTTTACCAGAAGCTGGTACATGATAGGGGATATGATAAATCCGTTATATCCCATTAACTTTGTCCCAAGTATTTACAAGAGAATTTTTAAAATAAGTCCCATTATCTGACTCCGTTCTTCCTGGAGTGCATGTCACCACAGAACTTGTTTCTCAAAACCTAATTATAGTGTTTTGGGTGGTGGCATGAGGTTTCAAGCCAGTGGTTGCCTCCACCATGGTAAGCACATAACGCTTACCATTGTGGGTTTGTGGCAAAGTGATTTAACCAACCTGCCATACTCCTCCATGTTTATACTTTTGCTATTGCCCTTCCTCCCAGAGAGGTTTCAACCTCTTGGCTTGTTTAATTGTGGTGCAATTAAATAACCTGTGCAGTACTGTCCATAGTTAAGTCCAACCATCCATCCCTTGTTCTCTAGCCCACTTATATGTTGCATCTCTTCCTTGATGGCCTGAGCTCTCATGGACCCAATGAGCTAGAAATGACTCACCCCTGTGTTGCCAGTCCAGATTTATTTGAGCCACTTCAATTTTGGCAGCTTGATCTACCTATTCATGATTTTGTTGTTCCTCAGCAGCTTGACTCCTGAGCATACGAGCATCTACATGACATCTTTACAATCATATTCTCTATGTGGGAAGCAAATTCTTTCCACAGTTCAGCAGCCCAAATAGGTTTACCCTTTCTTTGCCAGTATTTTGTTCCCACTGTTGTAACAACGACCATAGGGCATTTGTCACCATCCATGAGTCAGTGTAAAGATAAAGCATTGGCCACCTCTCCCTTTCAGCATCATCTAAGGCAATTCAGACAGCCTTTACTTCTGCATATTGTCTTGATTCTCCTTTTCCTTTGGTAGCCTCTGCAATTTATCCATTCGATTCCATACGAAGGCTTTCCATCTTTGATGCTTCCCCACATGATCCATCAGTGAACAGGACGTATTTCTTTTCGTTTTCTCGCAGTTCATTGTATGTGGGGCCTCTTTAGCACGTTACCTCTTCTTCTGGTGATGTTCCATATTTTTTACCTTCAGGCCAGTCCATGATTACTTCTAAGATTCCTGGACAGCTGAGATTCTGACGTGGTTTTATGATTTTTGTTATTAGTATTCCACATCATCACATCATGTAGTGCACTGGGAGTCTCAGAAGAGAAGAAATGTACTACAGCTCCCAGAAAACTTTGCTTTTCCGTCCCCATGTTATGGTCAGTGGAAAAGATAAAACTGACTGAAAGTCACTTTTTGATCCCTGGTGAATCAGAGTAAGAACCTCAGTTTTCAGAAACTCTCTCATTTTATTTGATTTATTAGTTTCAATCCCAATTAACTTTTGTTTCTGCTATTCTAATTAGTAATTTTTTTTTTTTCCTCAGATCATTGCTGCTGTTTTTTTTTTTTTTTCTTTTCGTTCTTTTTTTCTTTCCCTCTTCCCTTTCACCTTTCCTCCCTCCTACCCTTTTTTGGGCTGGTGGGCCTGTGGCCTGCTGTCCCCCTTTCACAGACACAGATGGATCTAGAGATAACCACGACAGGTTCCCTATCCTACCTTGTTGCATAATCAGTGCAATCCACTTACTCAAAGTAGCATCAGTAGCATGATGGATGGAGTTAACATTTCCTTTAAACATTCAGTTTAGTACAGGCAGTCAAGCTGCTAAAAGGAGCTGACTTCAGTACTGATTACTTTGGATGCAGCTTGAACTCCCTTATATGTGGTTAATATCTCCTTTTCAGTTGGAGTGCAGTACTCTTTGGATCCCCTGTGCACTTGACTCCAGAATCCAAGCAGTCAGACTCAGGTCTTTTCTGAGGCTCTTTGCCAAAGACTCCAAGTGGGGCCTCTCTCTAACTGCAGTATAGAGGATGTTTTTTATATCATGTTCTGTCTTTACTGGTCCCAGGGCCACAGCATGAACTATCTCCTATTTAATGTTCTCAAAAGCCTGCTATTGCTCAAGACCCCATATAAAGTTATTCTTCTGCATCCCCTGAGGAAAGAAGCTTACAATGAGGCTGTAGTTCAAAATATGTGTTCTTTAAAAATCTACTCACTTGGAAGAGATTGAGTTTCTTTCTTACCAGTGGGTGGAGACATAGCATTAATTTTGTTGATCACATCTGCTAGGATGTGACAAAGTCCATCTTGCCACTTTATTCCTAGGATTTCCTGTGTAGGTCCTTTCACTTTGCTTTGCTCAATAGTGAAACCAGCTTGCAGAAGGATTTGGATTATTCACTCTCCTTTCTTGAAAACCTCCCCTGCTGTATTGCTCCACACAGTAATTTTGTCATTGTACTACAGGTGCTTAGAAGAACCACCCGCACTATTCCAGTGCAGTTTGGATCAACCCAAGGCAAACTGCTGGACTATGTTTGCACCCCTGGGGCAAACGGTTCCAGGTATACTGAATACCCCTCAAAATGAAAGCAGACAGTGGTCTACATTCTGTGGCCAAAGGAATGGAGAAGAACTCATTAGCAATGTCAGTTGTAGCATGCCACTTGGTTGCTTTTTACTCCAATTCATTCTGGAGTTCTAGCATGTCCGATACAGCAGCACTCATTGGCTACTGTAGTGTGACTTTATTCAGGCCATGGTAGTTTGCTGTCAATCTCCACTCTCTGCTGGCTTTACGCACTGTCCATAGGGGGCTTTTAAAAGATGAGTGAGTTTTGCTTATAATTCCCTGACTCTCTAGTTGACAAATCAACTTATGAATGGGGAGCAAGGAATCCTTTTTAGCGCGGTACCTCTCTGCACTGTTTTTGTAGCAATTAGTAACGGTTGCTCTTCCATTTGCAGCAACCCCACAATAGATGGATTTTCTGACAGGCCTCGCAAAACAGACAGCTGCTTAGCATCTCCTGTGTCTACAGCAGCTATTCCAAAGGCCCATCAGTACCTCTTGGGATCCTTAAAATACCCCCTTCTGAGGTAATCAATACCAAGTATACACAGACCCCCAGGCCAGTGACAATAGGATGCCTTTGCCAGTCTTTACTAGTGAGGCTTACTTCTGCCTCCAACACGGTCAACTCTTGAGAATCCCCAGTCACCCCAGAAATATAAATCGATTCTTTCCCTTCATGACTTAAGGGCATTAGGGTGCGCTGCACATCAGTCTCTACCAGTGCCTCATATTTCTGTGGTTCTGAAGTGCCAGGCCAACAAATCCATGCAGTCCAATACACTCTATTATCCCTTTTCGCCCCCTGGCTGTGGGCAGGGCTCCTCTAATTGTTATCTGTATTGTTCTTATTTCGTGAGTCATGATCACCCTTACAGCTCTTGCTCTGTTCCTCAGTAACTGGAGTGTCACCTTTGCAGAGGAGATCACACTGGTGATTGATGTGCTTTGTAACTCTCTTACCTGTGCTTATAGTAAAGGAGTGGGTTTTTTATTCCACTTCTTTATATCTTCTTCATGTTCACTTAGGTAACATCACAAAACAATATGCGACACAGACTTACTATTGCCACTTCCTTGTGCAGGAGAACACCTGCTCTTAATAGCTAAAATACTGGATGATACAGGTGGAGAGCAGGGTTCATTACCTTTAATCAGTTTGATTGGGTCCTTCTGTAGACTGTTCTGATCATCCTGATTCTCATCATGCGTCTCTGATGCCTCTGTGTGTTTATTGGGTTCATTGGTTTCATCACGATTAAGCAATGTAGACATTCCTCCATCATATTTTTCTGATTACTCTCCACTTTATCCAGTCTTTCAGCTACTTTCAAAATGGCTGAAATATAAGCTTTTGTATGGGCTAGATATTGTTCAAAGTTATGAAATGTAATAATCAGTTCAAATAATTGGTCTTCTCTGCTCTCTTTCATACATTCCTGCTAGTGTACTGGCATACTTTTCTGGTGCTGTTCTTGTTAATTTCCTCCACATACTTGAACACCTGACTCTGTCTGGATCATAGGTGTGGATCATCAGGAATGAACGTGGGGTCATACAACATTTCCACCATAGCTAGTTCTTTCAAATAATGGATACCTTTTTCTATAGTAGTCCATTTGTTCACCTCATAAATCAGATCTTCTTTGAAGGGGTATTCTTCCTTTACAGCTAATAGCACTTTCTTCCAGAGGGTGAAAGCCCCATTCAGACATCTACTGATCCCTCTGTCAATGAGTCCTTAGCAATGCTTCCCAGTTGGCAAGCTTTTCTACCATCTAGGAACAAATTATTGGCCCCAGTGTCCTAACATCAAAGTAATCAAGTGTCAGTAGGCTTACTTGGGTGCCATATAAAATCTTTTATCAAACCTCTATTCTAGATACTTTCATAGGTTGAATATTAGTAATGGTGATATTCATGATGAGTTGACCAAAGTACAGCCAGTCCCAAGCAACAGTTGTCCCCCCTTGCCACCTGCCCTGGTTTTGTTGTACAGTATGATGCCATATGGTATGAAATATCCCTTTGGCCAGTTTAGGTCAGCTGTCCTGGCTGTGTCTCCTCCTGGCTTCCTGTGGACTCCCAGCCTCTTTACTGACAGGGTTGTGTGGGAAGCAAAAAAGTTCTTCACTTAAAGTGAGCACTGCTCTGCAACAACTAAAACGTCAGTAAGCATTATTCTCATCCTAAATCCACAATATCATACCAGCCACTATAAAAAAAAAAAAATAAATAACTCTATCCCCACCAAAATCAGGACACTGATGAATGTCTCAGATATTAATAATAGTAGGTCAGCACTAGCAGGAATATGAGATGGATATGCAACATGATGAGTTCTGGACTTGTCTTGGAAGCCATTGGATCTTCACCTGTTATAATGTCTTAGGGCAATACTGGCTGGAGTTCATTAGCTCCTTGGAGATTTTTAGGGAGCAGTGTGTGTCTGTGTAGGGATGTCTCACTTTGTATCCATTTCCAACTGTCCATAGCTGCATTTTTGCCTCTCTGAATCACACTCCCCTGAAATATGTTTTCATATGTTATTCTATGTAATTATCTGCCCAAGTATTTTTTTTGTCCCTTCTTCTCTGAGAGGTTAAGCAGTCTTGCTAGGAGGAGTCCGAAAAGAGTAATCCAGCAACAACAGATTCCTGAAAGTGAAATCTTAGAGAATAAAAAATTGAGAATGCTTCTCACTTGATACACTCCCAGGCTCCAGTTCTCTTTAGATCTTCCTGCACCAAATGTGATTTCTGACTAGTCAATATCTGTTTCTGAAGTGTAAACAGCTAAATTACTGTTCTTGGAGAAAAAGTGAAGAGGGATCTTGGAGCCAACTGAAAGCAGAGACAGCATTTTATGGAGGCTGTAGCTGCCTGTAACTGGAATGTGACAAGGTCCTGTGGCCCTTAATCAGTAGAACTGTCCAGAAACGTGGGACAGAGACATACCCATTTGCTCAGCAGCAATTCTAGTTCATTAAGCAAGAACTTTATAATGGTTATGGCCCTAAAATAGATAGGTCTATCATTAAGCAAGAGGAAATGTGACAAAAGTAGAAATTCTGAACAGGCAAGTGTGACAGCCATACTTGAGGTGGAACCTGCACACCAGTCTGTCAAAGGCTGGTGCTGTAGCCAGCCTGAATCACAGTTGACTGGGAATAGTTTCTTACTACAGCACAGCACCAAGGTGTAATGAGGTGGAGCTCTCTGGCATCCCAATCCACATAATAGGTCGCAGTTCTGCCACTACTCATGTCAGCTCTGGACATTACCATATCATTCAGTTATGCAGAAATGCCTGAATTAGCTGTAGTGCATGACCTCATCTAATGAATTAACCAGAGTTTGTAATTGTTTATGAAAAGTTCATCCCTTCCCACTGATGGCGAAAGACAAACTTTGTCAGATCCACCTGGAAGCTTGCCAGTTCTAAGTTGAGTTTTTTGAGCCAAACTGCCAGAGTGATTCACTGCATCACCTCTTTGCAATTATTGGCATGTTAAGCTCTAGCAGTGATTCTACCACTCCTAGACAAAACTACAGAAGAGAGCTGCTCTAATTTCATTTTCTTTCTCTCTGGATGGTTCCTAACTGTGATTAGCAACAAGGTTATAACATGGAGACATCAATATCCTTCCTGCCCCTGAACTTGGATGCCACCTGCATTCTCCAGTGTGAGGAGACAAGCCTAGTGGACAAGAATATTACCTCTCCCCAGGTAATATTAATTCCAGACCTTGAAAATTCACATCAACCCTTCAATTGATATGCTTAATAATAACAGTGGCAATTATAGCAGTAACAGTGGTATTTTAGTTACACTTGAAGCCTGAAAGAAAATTTGCTTATTACAAGCATATGAGAAGTTTAAATGTCAATTGCAGCCTACTTATCATAGAATCATAGAATCATAGAATGGCCTGGGTTGAAAAGGACCACAATGATCATCTAGTTTCAATCACCCTGCTATGTGCAGGGTTGCCAACCAGGCTGCCCAGAGCCACATCCAGCCTGACTTTAAATACCTCCAGGGACAGGGCATCCACAACCTCCTTTTGCAACCTGTTCCAGTGTGTCACTACCCTCTGTGTGAAAAACTTCACCCTAATACCTCCTAAACCTCCCCTGTCTTAGTTTAAAATCATTCCTCCTTGTTCTATCACTATACACTCATGTAAACAGTTATACCCCTTCCTGTTTATATGCTCCCTTCAAGTACTTGTCACATTTTGGCTCCTGCTCTTGTACTCTGGTGGCTGCTCTTGCAGACACCTTTTCTCCTTTCCCTTCAGAGGCTCTGCTTATCCCTACTAGCTTGTCAGAAGAAATGGCATCTCCTATGCCAAGCCTCCTGCATTTGTTCTGTGAACCAAATCTGTTTCCCACCACCATGAGTTTTGAATATGTATGTGATTAAAAAGTGTTTTTTTTTTTTTTTTTTTTTCCCCCACAGAAACACCAGTGAGTCTATACCAAGGAGGTGAGAACAAAACAACTTGATTTCAAGAACAGTGATGGACAAAAATACCTCTAGGCTAAAAACCTTTGATCAGACAAGTAGCAGGGGACCAGACTCCATAACTTTGAAGCCTCTTCCTATACATGTTCAAACACATTCCTGGGAAAGGAATAGAAAGAGAAAGGAAGAGAAAAAGAGAGATAAACTTTCCCCTCTCTCCTCCTTCCTCCCTGGTATTTGTAAGGGTCTGGAGCTTGTCTTTGCATTGTTCAATGGTAATCTGTTTCTTATTCTTGCAAAGTGATGTTGTGCGCTGACCTGGTGTAATGCTGTGTTCAGCTGTGGGAATGATGTTTGCATCCTGCTCTTAAATGGATGTGTTCTGGGGATTTTTGAGAGCTGGAGTATAGGAGCCATTTGCAGAGAGTAGAATATCACTCCAGCCTATGCCTTCCTAAGGGGTGCCACATATTCCCATGCCCATTTTTACATACAGTACCAATAACCATCCAATCCCCTGTTTGTCTTGTTTCCTCCATTATCAAAGATAAAGCCTCTGCAGAGATGGAACTTTGACAGAGTGGGTAGTCTCTGCATCCCAGTTATCTGGGTGATAACCAAATGTAAGTTGTTCTAAATCTAGATGCATTCTGGGAGTCTGATTGCCAAAAGGTCCTTCATATAGCTGTGTGAACAGAAATACAGGCTCACGTTCAGTGAAGATGCTGGAGCTATCCCCAGTGTGTGAGCAGCACCCTCGGCTTCATAAAGCGTGGAAAAAGCATCCAAAACTTTGGACACCCAGTGGAGTTTTCTAAACGGCAGACCTATTGAGAACTCAATTATTTTCCAGATTTGCTGATAAATCTTTTTGTTGTTAATGGCAATTATAGTTATGATGAGAGTAACAAGAATGCAGAGATGGATACTGTCACAAAAAACATGGTTAGTGGCATCAGTGTACAGTTATTTGGATTCAGTCTATGCCTTGTGCATCTCTGCAAGTCAAGAGATGTTGGAACAAGTGAGACTAGAGTTTCAGCTAGCACCACAGGTCCTTTTTCTGTGTGTTGTCCAACCTCCTGAAGGAAAATTCCTTCCAGAAATCTCAAGCATGGCTCCTGTTTCCCACAGCTCAGGCAATGAGACTGGAAGAAAACTCCCTTCACTCCAAGGATTTTTCCCAGGGGCATGCCAAGGAGAGAGAGACCCAGAATAGCATACCCACTATTTCCACAGGGGATGTGCTATAAGTGATAACCAATGCGCTAAAAGTAGTTATATGTTCCCTATATACACAGTCAAAAGACAAGTAAAAAATTATTAGGCTGAAAAAGTAATGTTACTACGTTGTAGTCATTGTCCTGGGAGTTATCTTGGCAGACACATCTAATTCATTCAAGGTTGAAAAAATTTATAATGCCAGTTCAAGTAATGCTTTGTAGCAAGTAATAAGAACTAGTATGTAAGAACAGAATAAAAATCTTCAAAAAATCTTCATAGCAGGAGAGTTAAATTCCTGTAAATAAATCACATAAATCAGCTGAAAAATCAACACTTCATTTAATCTGCTTTAGGTTCAGAAGAATCAGCTTGGAATGTAGTACATGTTTCTTTGCATTTACTCATTATATTTATTCTCCTATTGTATAACAACACCAATTTTCATTTTTCAATACATATCTTTGAGTTAATGTTTGTTTGATAGAAGTTCAGTAAAAAATAGTATCTCAACTGCATTATTAGAAAATGCTACTTTTTCTAATTGTTGTCCAGCAACTTCATTCTGAAGGACATTGGTGTTGGATAGGTCAAACCAGAAGACGGAAGACAGAAATCCTTTTTTGACTTCTTCTACACCTCTTGTTTCGCATTATGTGTTGATTCAACACTTCTGTGTCCAGTTTGGTCAATTAGGAGTCATAAATTTGGAGGAGCTAGTAATCAACAGATGAAGCATCTTGCGCAACTTTAATATTTACAATATTTACATGACTGATTTTTGGTAATATTTCCAAGTCAGCTATGGCCTGAAGACTTTACCAACCTTGATTTTCTGGGTGACACTGTCAACAGATCAACAGTTAAAAGGAAAAAAGCATAAAGACAGTCTAACAGGATAGTGCCAGTTTCTCTCTGTAGAAATCAAACAGGATAGATTACATGCCAGTATTCTGTGTTGATTTTTACTTTTCTCTTGAATTGTTACAAAAACAATGACCAAAAAAAAGTGCTCTTTTGCAAGACTTTTTAAATATAAATAATATGCTATCCAAAAAATAGCACCACATCTGCAAATTAATGCTTCACAAAGATCTCTCACTGCTGTTCTTGGTCCAAATTCCTCAAAATGAGAGCTCATCGGAAGTCAGAAGTTGTAGGAAGCTTGTGTTGCACCCACCTCTGACAGAGCAAGAGGCACTGTGGGCGAAGAGTGCACTGTGCACTGTCTTGCTGCTGGCCCATCACTATAGGAGACGTTAGGAGCAGCATAGGAACATTGGCCATGCTCAGAACGAAGAATAGGATGGAGCAGAGAACTCACAGCAATCATGAAGGAAAAGACAGAGCACCTTCAGAGTATGAGACAAACTGTTAGCCCTGGTAAAGCCTGAAGAAGTTAAACTGAAGAGGATAGTCCATCTGCAATCCAGGGAGTTGGTGTGAACCGTGAATCAATATTTTCAACTTAGTAAAGACTGTCCACAGAACCAGATACTAATTGGGTCCCTTAAGGAAAACACAGTCAACAACAGGAAGGAAGATCTTTTGGTTTTGTCCCTACAGAAGAAATCTATGAGCTGTGCAGCTTCACTCATGGTGGTTGTTTTTTTCTGGTCAGTTCTTTCTAATCACCAGCTAGCCATATCTAGATGTATTATAGTCATCAAAAAGCTCTTAAAGACAGAGGACTGTATCTCAAATATCACAATTTCATTCCCTGCTTGTGGATAATGACAGAGAAACAATTATAGCAATCATTTCCAGCTGCTTTCTAACCTGGCATTTCAAGAATCACAGAATTGTATGGGTTGGTAGTGGCCTCTGGAGATCATATAGTCCAACCCTCCCGTGAAAATGGGTTCTGTCAAATAGGTAAGAAACTATAAAACTGTTAGTTTTGAGTAACCAAATTAACTCAGAGAGCAAATCTGTAACCTTTCAAAATTGCCAAGCTTTTAAACACAGTACACAGGCCAAAGCCTTCTGTCATATAAGCCATACTCAAAAGAACTCACATAATTCCAAGTAAAACTGGAACAAGCAGGGTGCCTCCAACAGAGGACAGTTGCCTAGGGATGAAGCATATTGCAGGTCTGATCTAGGAAGAAATGCTCTGTGACTGGGAAGTACTCTGTTAGTGAGACTTGCACTGCTCTTCCTAGCCGTGTCATGAAACAGATGGTGCCTGATGTGGATGCCAAAAAAACATCTAAAATGCTACAGTCTCAACCTATAAATCTGAGGGATGATACAGATTAGAAATGAAGTGTGTATTTTGGTAGGTATATGCTGGAAAAACACTGCCATAGTGAAATGCCTTGGAGGCTCCTTTCTTGGTTGGGTGAGAGGTCTGTACAATGATCAGCACTGATGTGGAGCTGCCACTGCTCTCAATGTAGTAGCTCATATTTCTGCAGCTCACACTTGAAAATGTTGGACGGAAAATCTTTTGCTTTCATTTTAAGCTTTTATTGTCTCAACCTGTCATAGGGAACAAAATCTGGACCCACAGCTATTCAAGCTCCCTTCATTCTGGGCAAAAAGGCCTAGATCTGCACACAAACCACTTAGAAGATTTGCTGGTTTCAAATGAGGTGTTCAGGACTCAGTTCATTACTCTCATGAGAGCTTTTCAATCTCGCTGTTAGGACAGAAAAGTATGAAAGGTCTTATGTTTGGACATAGGGCTGGAAGAAAGAGAGATGGAAAGAAGGAAGAAGACAAAGATACACTGTGAGGGAGAGAATTGAATATCAAAGAACAAATGCTTGTGAAGTCTTCTCATTGCTGATGACTTCCACTTCAAAGTCCCAGAGTTTTAAAGGCATCTCGCAAATCATCTACTTCATACAGTGGCTGCAGAACAAAATATAAGCAATAGGTCATTTATCAAGTAAGCAGGAGTCTATAAAGATGGGGAAGGACAAAAGAATGGCATGAAATGTGAAGAGAGGTAGAAGAGAATGAGGTGTGGGAATATGAACAAAGTTAGGAGAAAGAGGCATAAGCAGCATGAAAGGTGATGACACAGGAGAGAATGAAATGATGGATAGCAGAAATGAGTAGTAGAAGCAGAGCACTTTTGCAAGGAAGAGAGGAAGAAGCTGAGGAAAAGAGGCACTGGAAGGAGTGGAAAAATTAGTCCTTACCAGAAGGATCCGTCGAAGTTTCCTGGACAGATGGACAGAGTTTTCATGCAGCCCTTCCCAGGCTTTGAATGTCTTTTCCCTGTTCTCCACAAATGTGTTCCAGCAATAGAAGAAATCTGTGCAAGGCACAGGGGCATTAAAGCATGCTCAAGATTGCTCCAAAGAGGACACTAATCTCTTCTAGGCTCACTAAATCATCATACCATATCCTGACATAGCTCTCAGTTATTTCTCCCCTGCCCATTTTACCTTTGAATGTCATGATGGCGATTTGGGCCCCAGCCCGGTGCAAGCGTCTCAGCCCCTCAGGCTCTGCTTTGCGATCCTCACAGAAGTAAAGGCGGGCAGTGAAAATGCGCAGGGTCAAGTTTGGGTAGGCACGAAGGAAGTCAGCCACATGTCGGGCGCAGTCATAACAGGGGCTCCAGGAGGTGAACCATGTGATGCGGTAGCAGCGGCCTGGGTCCAAGTCCCAAGCTGAGATGTAGCGTAGGAAGAGAACCTCCACATGGCAACCCATCTTCATGAAAGAGGAAGAGGGGCAAAGCATGAGACAAGAATGAAGTAGGCTATAAGGGGAGGAAGGACGGAGGTTTGAGCTGAGTGATGTGTGAGAGGAGAATGAACAAGGTGAGAGAGAGATCTTAGGGTCAATGCACAGAAGAAGATGGCACAATGATATATAAATGATGACTAGAAGAGGAATGTGTGGGAGCAAGGTAGAAAAATCAAGGTATCGTTAAAGCAGCAGGGACTATATGGATGTCTTGCTAGTAACATATTTGTGCGTAGCACAAATACAGATCTACCTGGAGACTGCATCCCACAAATGTTGTATACCAGCTTAGTATCCGTTCTTGTGGATGCATATGCCAGAGGAGACGTTGCTGCTTGCAGTTCTTCTTCCCTGCTGCTCCAGAGCTGCATCAAGCTTAACATGGATATGAGAATAGGATGCCAACGTGTACCTCATACCTTGTTACGCAGGTATCCAAAGTCCAGGGAGCACGATGTAGCACTGTCACGGCGCTTCACAACATAACAGAGGTAGGTTTCACGACGGCCTTTGGCCCAGCGCAGGTTCTTGAAATTGTAGAGGAAGAGCTTCCTCTTCATCAAGAAGCTGAAGGAGAAGACAAGAGAATGCATATTATCCTCATCCTGAAGTCATAGCTGTGAAATTGGTCAGACCTATGTTGAGGGCTCAGCAGCAAAAATATCTCCATCAAGTTCAGACCTTCCATTGTGAAATAAAAACATCAGTAATTTGCATGAACTATTTTGGGGTGAGGGTGTAGATGTGACTGTGGGGGATGAAGGAGATAAGGAGGTGACCTTGTGAGTGGGAACAGTAAGTGAATTAGTAGTGATTAATCAAACAGCCTTATTCAACAGTCTCAATGTAATGCGAAGGTACATCTGAGGACTGCCATGTTCACTGTGGTAAGCTATTCACCTCTCTCACAGCAATGCAAAATGAAAGTGAATGTGTTAAAAATAATAATGTCCTTTGCCAACTTTTCTGTCTGGTAAGCTGGTGCTCAGCAGGGAGCTGGAGTCAGTGTAAGAGATGTGAAGCTGAGTTTTCTGGGGGTCTCCGGTGAGGTGTGGGAAATGGGAATTTGTATTTGCTGTGAATTTCCTGATTTAAATATGAGAGTTTAGGCAAGGAGAATTTCTTATATAAACACTCTTTATGTATTTCCCACTCCCCTTCTATGTGTGGCAGATCGTCAGATGGTTTAGGGAGGACAACCCAGACAATCACATGGTAAATAAGTGGATATGGTAGACCAGAGAATTGCAAAGCTCTTACCTGGGCTATATAACAAAAGCAAAACACCAGTAAAGTTTTCATATAGATATTTGCTTTCAGAATGTTTCTTATTTCCTTCTGGCAATCCCTTTCCTTCCATATTCCCATTTTTTTTTCTTTTCAAAGGTCTTACTCCTGCAGAGCAGCATGGAGTTGCAAAAACAAGTGAAGAAGGAGAAATAACAATAACAAGAAAATAACATTTGGGCCCTTTCATGTCAGGACAAAGTGAAGACTATATATGACAATTTTGAGTCACAAGGAGCATCTTATACATCTAGAAATATTTGTTAACATCAATTCCTGATTTCTCTGCTCTGCAGAACTGACCATTGCTAGGGATTTTTACTAGGAAGAATGACCAGTATGAGAACAAAAGTGAATGAAAAGATGTTATGGGAGGCAACTGAGAAGATCTGCAGCTAAGTATGATGTGATGGCTACATATGCAACTCCTGTAGCATAGGAGCACATTGCATAGTTCAAGAGAAAGCAGCAAAGACACAGAAGCTGTGATCATACACAAGCACTGAACAGGGATCTTCTCCTCAAATAAAGATTCATGACGAAATCCTGAAATCAGAGTGGAAGCCCCTGACTGTGTGAATGATATACAGTTATGCAGAGTAATTCAAGAGCAAGTAGAAAAATGCAGTGCTGGAACAGTCTGTGCCTGAAAGCACAAGGTGAGAGCAGCAGAAACAGAATAAGATTGAAACCTGGTGCAAGAGGGAGAATAGATAGAGAGACAGAAGACTGAGCAGAGATCAAAATGCTTAAGCAGCATCTAAATGTACATCTTTCTATTATATATGTATATATACATATATATATATATATTTGTTTGTTTGTTTCTAGAAAAGAAAGAGAATGAAAGGGAACAGAGAATAGTCACAAGAAAGAAATGACAAGAATGGAAAAGGGTGCAGGTTAGTTTACAGTCAAACAGAGAAGGAGTGATGGAGACAGAGAGCTGCAAGGTGTAAGAGTAGAACAGGGTTGGATTTACATCACTGAGTCATATGGAGAAAGGGAAATGGACAGTAAGCACCAAGTGGACAGAAATTTAATTAGAAACCTAATTTCTTCTATCAGCAAGAAATTGGAGGCATTCTTTTACCTGTCCATGTCAGCTGGGTTCTCTCTCAGATGACTGGGTTGCACAGAAGCTGCCTCACAAGCTCTGACTGTTCAACCCTCTGGTGCACAGAAATGTGGAATGCTCTGTCCTTCCCTTCCCCATTCACCCCTATCTACTCTTGATGGGTTTCAGACACACGGCTAGGGGAGGAGTTAGAAGGGGCCCTGGAGCTGTATGAGCCAAAGAGCAAAGGGTTAAAATGTGAAGGGACTCTAGTTCTGAAAGATGCTCTGCACTCATTGGCTGCCTGTCCTCATTGCACTTGCCATTGGGCCCTCCCAGTCTGCAAAATTATTCTGAATTAATATCAATAACATGACGAGGCAGGAAGCATCGTCTACTGGTTAGGGGGGGGCCTGGGAGCTGTGTACCACTGACAGTGCAAAACCACACTACCCCTCTGGGCCTCTGCTCATACAGCTGTGCAGTGATGATGGTGATGCTGAACTTCCCTGCCAAGGAAGCAGCATGGGTGGCCTGTGAGAGTGCACTGTGAATCCAGGTGGAAAAAGCTCAGGGAGCACCAAATTGTTGTCTCCTCCATTTCTTCCAGAAAGGTTTGGCAGCTTCTTGGGAGCATATGGCAGTACCAAAACTGAAGAGGAGTGAGAATAGACCTACGTAGCTCATGAAAAAGGCATAGGGGTGATGTGCAGAAATTGGGCATGTCACCCCTGTTTGACACTTGACTGCCATGCATTCTGGGCCGTGTCAGCATGAAAGGAGAGGCACTAACCCAAATCACAAAACTGTATGCAAAAAACCCACTGAGCATGACTGAGGCCTAAAACCTGCTGAGCACACACTGCTGGAAACATTACTGGAACCAGCAAGCTTGGGATGGGGTGCAGAATCCCTCCTCTGGATGTCTCACGGCAGCATTGCCTTCACTCATCAGGCCTGTGGTTACACGCAGGTGTGCTGAGGCTTGCTCTCACTATGTGCACTCTCACTTTGCTAACAGTTTTCTACTTCTCAGGCTCTGCTCCACTGCAGCACTGCCGAGGTGACCATCCCCTCTGCAAGGCTGAGGGACAGCCACGGAGAACCTCCAGACAGGCATGGGTGCTGAGGAGGCAGATAGGGGCTATCGTGCTCCATTTCAGGTAGTGGCTATCCTGCTCCATTACTTCCTCAAGCTGGGGATGACTGTGAGCACTACAGCCCTTTTGTTTACCTCATGCTAGGGTAGTTCTTCATTTTTTTCTCTGCTTGATTTACTTTCTTTATTAATTTTACCGGCTTTCAGCTTGCTGCTAGTACCGCACGAAGCCAGTATATGCAAAAACATGAGTTGGCAGACCAGAACAGACTACTCTAGCCCAGTACTTTAAAAGTGGCCAGTAATGCATACCTCAAGACAAGGAGAGCTCCTGGAAATTCAGGACTGGACTGTCCTACACCATGGGGAAATGTATTCCTAGCTCCACAGTAGTAGTGGTCATACTCAAAAGACACACAGTTTAGCAGCTTCATTGCCAAGGGTTGTGGCAATTATGCTCTTTGGAGATCTGGCTTTTAGTGTTGACCAAAGACAGAAGAGTCTGCATCCCCTATTAATCCCTGTTCTACATAACAGACTAATAGAGAACTTTCCTGCTACTAAAACAGCTGCTCCCTTTCAGTCTTTGCTCTAGCAGAACCTTGTGACAAATATCCCAGGTTAGTCCTAGAATCATTTTATCCTGCCTTCATGCTATTTTTTTCTTTTGGTAACACAAAGAGAATGTCTATTACACAAGAAAAGTAAAAAACAACAACACACCCTTGGAAATGTTCTTCTTAAGGTCGACTGTCTATGTTTCATCAGACAAATTAAGGTAGATTTGGCTTCATTCTTGTTTTGGTTCCTAATTTTTAGATCCAAACATTTATAGAAAATTTTGTAGATTTTTATTCACTTTAGAAGGAGTAAAAGAGAAAATATTAATAGTCAGCTAGATCATATCAATAAGTGAAATTTGTGAGATCTATGTGTCGATTCTCATAAAATCACAGAATGGCCTGGGTTGGAACCTCAGGGATCATGTATCTCCAATCCCCCTGCCACCTATCTCATAGGTCCACCAACCTCCACATTTAATACTAGACCAGGCTGCCCAGGGCCCCATCCAACCTGACCTTGAACACTTTCAGGAACGGGCTATACACAACCTCTCTGGGCAGCTTCTTCCAGCGCCTCATCTCATCTCACTAGTAAAGAACTTCCCCCCAACATCCAACCTGAATCTTCCTTCCTTCAACTTCAAACTGTTTCCCCTTGTCCTGCTGTTGTCTACCCTTGCAAAGAGTTGGCTCCCCTCCTGTTTGTAGGCTCCCTTTAGGTACTGGAAGGCTGCAATTAGGTTATCCTGCAGCCTTCTCCAGGCTGAACAAGCCCAGCTCCCTCAGCCTGTCTTTGTAGGGGAGGTTCTCCAGCCCTCTGGTCACGTTTGTGGCTCTCCTCTGGGCCCTCTCCAACAGCTCCCTGTCTTTCTTGTACTGGGGGCTCCAGTCCTGGACTCAGTACTCCAGATGGGGCCTCATAAGGGCAGAGTAGAGAAGGACAATCACCTCCCTGTCCCTGCTGGCCACCCCTCTTCTGAAGGAGCCCAGGATACCATTTGCTTCCAAGCTGCAAGAGCACACTGCTGGCTCATGTTGTTTTTTATCCCCCAGGACCCCCAGGTCCTTCTCCCAAGGGCTGCTCCTTCTGGTCTGTATAAATACCTGGGATTCCTCTGGCCCAAGTGCAAAACCTTGCACTTTGTTGTGTTGAACCTTTTGAGTCTGTTGAGGTCCTTCTGAATGGCATCCCTTCCTTCCACCGTGTCAACCACACCACTCAGCTTGGTGTCATCAGAAAACTTGCTGAGGGTGCACTCAATTCTGTCGTTCGATGTCACTGACAAAGTTGTTAAAAGAGCACCAGTCCCAAGACAGACTCCTGGGGGATGCCACTCATTACCGACCTCTCCCTGGAATAGAACCATTAATCACCATCCTCTGTCTGTGGCCTTTCAACCAATTCCTTATCCATTGCCTGGTCCACTCATCAAATCCACATCCCTCCAATTTGGAGATAAGGATGTGGTGGGTGACCATGTCAAAGGCCTTGCTCAAGTTCAGGTAAATGACATTGGTTGCCTTCCCTTTGTCCACCAATACTCTACATGTTGAAATAGATTCTTTCTCAGATTCTGCAAACCATTGGAATGCATTCTTCAAGATTTAAAACATTAGTCATTTTCCATAAACTTTGATACTCTGCACAGAAATAAGAAAGAACAAATGAACCAACAGATGAGTTATGTCAATCTTTGGCAAGGCTAGCAAGTCTAACTGCTGTTGAAAGCTTCCTAATACCCTTCATTTTGACCATCCAGCCACTTCCCTCTCACTTTTAATATGTATGTAAACAGTAGCAGCACTTCTCTGCCTCCAGCTTTAATTCCCAGAGCAGGAATGTGTTGGTGTCAAAGCTAGCTGTGGATGTGTTGTTAGTGCCTCATAGCAAGTCTAGGATTAAATCTTGAGAGGGATCCTCAGCTCCTATGCTATTCTTATGACAGGAGATGCAACCTTTCTTGCACATTAGCAGAGATCACCTATGATAAGGTTAAAAACATGATTAGCAAACAAACTTGGAAAGATCACTGACATCTGATTTATTTGCTAGTCCATCTTCCTCTCTGGCTGTAAATTGCCAAATTTTAATATCTGGTAGGACTTCTTTCTGAGTGGGAGCTAATATACACGAGGAGAGATTTTGACCATGCTTGTTCTTTCCTTTCTGCTCAATGTAAAATCACTTGGAGAAGGGACTAGTTGTGAAAGAGTGAAAGGGGTTTACAAATTATGATTCAGTCTATGTTCAGATTAAAGCTCAGGTCAGTTAAACAAGGCTAATGGGGAAGGCTAAGAAAGTTTCCTTTATTGGTGTGTTTGTAGTATTATTTAGAAAAAGGCATTGGTCCACCTTATCATGATTAGATCACATAGTGATGCCCTAGCATCCCTTCAGGCATCTTATACTCAGAAAAATGAGAACATCAGGCAATTAAAAGCAGATTGAAGAGTGGAGTAGGAGAGGAGAAGGAAGGTTAATATCACCAGAAAGCAAAAAGAGAAGAAATCAGAAAGCAAAAATGTGGTGAATAATTAAAAGTAATGATCTAAACCCAAAGCAGAGTAGAAGTTGCTTGTTTAGTCAACAGGAAGTTGTGTGCTGTTGTGTACTGATATAAATACTTTTTCCATTCACCTCTTGCTCAGAAATCATATTTTGAATCGACCGCCAGTGTCAACAGTTGGTTATTTCTTACACTGAGCATAAGAACTGCAACCACCTGCTTCCCTTGCCTTAAGCGAAATTCTCAAGCAAAAAACTTTCTCTTCTTGAAGAGTGCTGATGCACCATAGGCACAGACTTGCACAGATGCCTCAAACAGGGCAAAAGCAGAGTTCTTTGTAGCTAGACACAGGCAAATAAGTTGATGTGCTTATTTTTCATAAGTACATTACATTGTATTCTGTGTTTATTTCACAAAGATTAATTGTCCCATTTTGAAAAATAGATCCAGCACAGAAGTAAAAAACAGTTCTGCCAAGACTACTCCCATTGCTCCTGTTCCAGGTGTGAAAAAAATTAGCATTACATGTGGAGGCTGTTTGTTCCATGGGGCAATGTGCCTTGTCCCTACATCTGCCAACTCTTCCTATGATGTTGACATCATGACTGGGAAACATGTTTCAACAGTGGTATGGCAAAACACTGCCTTTCATGGTGTGGAATATACAGCACCACAGAGATATAGGGAAACTCTTAGGATGTATGTGAAATCTACTTGGATGTGACCGGGAGGATTGTGTGTTGGGTAGGGGTAGGTTGCGAATGAAAATCTGAAGCACTGTGAGGCAATGCCTCAGAGGCACAAGAACAGTGGTCTGAAGTCACAAGAAGGAAGTGGGAGTGAGAGAAGGTGGAACTCAAGGATGTGTGGAAGTGCTACTGAGAGGGTGGGCTTATGAAACTTTGACCTCCACCTTGTACGCTACTGCATGCTGCATGCTTGTAGATGATGCCACTGATGTAGAATTGAGGGCTGGTTGAGGGCTGGGTGTGCGTTAAGGTCATACTTTATTATGCCTTTCACTAGTAATTTGGCTTTGCAGGCTCAAACTGCAAAACCTTCACCTGGAAGCTTGTCATAGTTTATTTTTTATTCCACAATTGAGTTTGTATTTTTCCTGGAGGATGAGCAAAATTAGGGTAAAATTATTGAATTGAATACATGTTTTTCAACTGCAATCCTACGAGTGCCTCTCATTTCTTCCCTGTAGCTCTCTGCTAACCCAGAGTGACTGGCACCTGCTGGGATCACTACTTGTAGAAGGAAAGGAGCCAGATTGGTTGAGGAGTATAAGAGGTACTGAATATCTTCTGCACCATACATGCAGGTAAAAAATAAAACTAGAGACCAAGCAGTAAATGTTTGACACAGTAAGAAAGACACATCATCTGCAAATCAAAGGAGAATGCAACTTCCCAGTGCTGGGAGATGGACCTAGGGAAATAACTACCAGAGCTGCTTGCACCATAGCAATGCATGCAGCTCCAGCCTCAGGTATGTCCTGCATATCTGACTTGACTTCTGACTCTGTAGTGTTTGGACCTGGAGAAAATCCTCTTTTTGCACAGGATACTGCAGGTGACATTCCAGTGTTACTCCATTCTGCAGCACAAACTCCTGGTTTGGACACCCCAGGCCCTGCTCCTAGTCCCATATTTCCCTTAGTGCAAGTCACTGGCTCCATATCTCTACAATCTTCTGCTAATCACAGAGAGAAACTCAATTTTGCACCGCAGTTTTTCACAATGAGAGTCATCTCTTCACTGTGGTTATGGTTTCCCATAGTAAGAGACCATAGTTGTCTCTTACTAGCTCCTGTTTGTGCAGTTGCTGCAGCTCATGTGATTCACCGAAAAACAGCTTGCACCTGGCACCTGGGTGGTAAATCCTGATTTTTATTTTCCTTTTGTTTTTCAGTAAATTTTGTTTCTGGGAAAGGCTGTGACAAAAGTGCTTGGAAGCTCACTAAAGAGCTTTCATGTTTCTTGACTTGCAGTCCTGTGTTCAGAATTTCCTGCAGTTTCATAAATTTTTCTTGGCTGTTAACAAAGGGCCATTGTGTCCACTCCTCTCTGGTTTCTTTTCTGTGCAGGTACAGGGATGGGTAGGGAACAGGCACATTTACATTAAAGGAGCTAGCTTCGTCCAGCCTCAATTTGGAAATCACTGACAAGACTAAAGTAAGATCACAGATTTGAGAGGCGAAAATCTACCCTGAAGTAATTCTCCTAGCAGTGCTCTCAGTGAAGACAAATGGCAAAGGAGCCAGCAGAGACTATGAGGATTTCAGTTGCCCTTCCTAACACAAACTAAAGAAGTTACAAGCATACCAGCTGAAGGACAAAGTATCTAGGAGAAATGGAATGACGATGATGATGAGCTCAAGAAAAGATGATGAGAAACAACAGGATCAACATTCACCCTGCACCATGCATAAAAAATTATTTTGAACCCTTCTTCCACAGCAAGAATAAAACTGAAGGTAAGACTAGGCTTGGAAAAAAGCATGCTTAATTTGTAATTGAATTAAACTGTAATAATGGCAAATTGTTAAGTTGCTCTGTGCCACTTTGAATACCAGACGTGAGACACAGAGAGATGTAAGCATTTTCCAGTGGGTACATTTTCTGTCAGTCTGACTTCAGTGCTCCAAGGGAATAATCTAAGCAGTAAGTTTCATGCTTTGAGCATGGAAATGATTTGTAGGTACAACATACCCATTGCAAGATATAGCATGCTGATGTGTATCAGTGTGAAACCACAACCTTAGTCATGTTGGTAGACTGTTGGCTTTCATGTTCAAAATAACTGTTGCTGCTGCACTTGCCACTGCTGCTTCAGCCTCTAAGGTGTCTGCTAAGAAACCAGAGAAAACAGCAGAAGGATCCAAACCCTGCAGACCCTCAGTCTCTAGGTGAGCTGATTAGGAGAGTAATGTCTGCCTACAAGAAACACAAACAAATGATAACGCATGACTCCAAAAGGAAACTGAAGTCTAATTATTATACAGAAACAACATCGCCAAGCTGGGGCTCAGTAGCCTGGACAAGGGCAGCAGATGATACGGTGCTTCTAGCTCCTCAAGATCAACAACAAACAAACAAACAAAAAAGAAGGTGCCAAGAAAGCAGCGAAGGCGAAAGAGAATCTGACCCTTGATTGGCACATAGTGGCTGTGACTGTAAAGAAGGAAAGCCAAGAAACTGGCAGCCATGATGGCCAAGAAAGCAATCAAAAGACTGGGGAATATGAAAGCTGACAGACCAAAAAGGGCAAAGATCCCATCTAAGGGCAAAACAGTGAAAATTGAGGCTGTCAAATGCAAAGCCAAGAAATGAAAAGTAACCCTTGTTAAGAGGTCAGTGCATGAGAAAAATGAGCTACATTGAGCATAAGCAGAGTCTTGCTTCAGGGACACAAAATTCTTTAACTGATTAATTCGTTTTAGTCAGGCTTTGCATTTTTTCATGTAGTTCCCTCAGAGGAAAAAAATTATTAATAATAATTAAACTGTATTGATTTGAAAGAAAACTCAGCCTTTGTATGAATTATAATATTTTATTTGCTATTTCCTTCAATTCTCTTCGTCATGACTATTGAGGAGAGAGAAACAATCTCTCTCACAGCAAAATGACCAGAAGCAACAGAGCAGCTGAAAAAAAAGAATTTGTGATTTAAGATCAGGAAAATATTCTCAATTGTACCAGGAGGGCTGTGAATTCTCCATCCTTGCCAGTTGTTTCAAGCTCAGCTGATCTAGGCTCTGAGCAATTTGATTAGTTTCGGTTAGCTCTGCTTGCTGTTAACATAATTTAATCAATGATCTTAATTGGGATCTCAGTGAGGACACATTTAAAAAAACTGTACCTTTAATGTACATTTATTCTTACATTTCAGCAGGTGAGTTCTTGTGTTTCTTCTTACTTAGAAACATTTAATACAGATATTTACTTATATAAATAATAATATATTTATAGTTTATCTCTTTCTTAATGTCTAATTTGTGACACATTGTATTTGGATGGAAAGTGGAATCTTGTTGAAGTATCCAAAAAGACAGTCTGAAAGAGCATTTAGTCACTAAATCAAGCTTTGCTCTGTGGATTACTTTTGCCAATTACTTGTTTGATATACGGTAACAGATTTGCAAGAAGTACATGCAGCTTGCATTTTAACTTCTATATTATTGAGAACCTTTTTTTAAAAGGAAATCACTTACATGAACAGCAAAATCATAGAATTATAGAATGGCTTAGGTTGAAAGGGAACTTTAATGATCATCCAGTTCCACCCCCCCTGCCACAGGCAGGGTTGCCTCCCACTGGATCAGAGCCCTGTCCAACCTGACCTTGAATGCCTCCAAAGATGGGGCATCCACAATTTCTCTGTGCAATCTGTTCCAGTGCCTCACCACCCTCTGAGTAAAGAATTTCCTTCTAACTTCTAACTTATATCTCCCCTCTTTTAATTTAAAGACATCCCCCCTTGTCCTATCACTATTAGACTGTGTAAAAACTCAGTCTACCTTCTGCTTATAAGCTCCCTTTAAGTACTGGAAGGACGCAATGAGATCTCCTCAGAGTCTTCTCCAAGCTAAACAAGACCAGTTCCTTCAGACTTTCTTCAGAAGTGGTACTTCAGCCCTTTGGTCTGCTGACAGAAATACACTGCAAATACAAAAGAGCTCATGAGTCAAAGCCTGACTCCACACAGGGTCAGGCCTGTGCAGATGAGAGCTCCATTTATAGTCAGTCAGGCTGAGGTTGTTTTTATTATAACAGTGTGAAATAAGGATTCAGTAGTGCTAGCCAGGAAGAAACTTTGATTCTAGGGGATAGAGTTGTGCAAGAATGTGCACTGTGTGCTTCAGTCTTGAAGAGTGATGGGATGCTATTAAATGCCGTTTAATGGGCAAATTGGGTCACTGCCAATTTTGTTCTAGAAATACTATCTAAATGTAGTTCTCTTGCACAAGAATGGACACTGCTCAGAGTCCTCCATGCATTGAATGCTCCTTCTTTGTAACTGAAATACGTACAGTTACCATCTGATGAATTTACATGAAAGCCAAATAAAGATAACTTTCCTGATCTTCTTGACCTAGATGCATACTATTTAACATAGTAAATCTTTCAGTTTTCCATATTTCTGAGTTAAATCACAGAATCACAGAATCATAGGGGTTGGAAGGGACCTCCAGAGATCATCAAGTCCAACCCTGCCAAAGCAGGTTCCCTACACCAGGTCACACAGGTAGGCATCCAGGCAGGTCGTGAACATCTCCAGAGAAGGAGACTCCCCCACCTCCCTGGGCAGCCTGTTCCAGTGCTCCGTCACCTCACTGTAAAGAAGTTCTTGCGCACATTTGTGCGGAACTTCCTATGTCACTAGAGAACAGATTCTTTGCTTATAAAGTGAAAGTGATGTATCACAGTTCTTTTCTTACCGTTTTACCACCACACCACCTCACCATTTTACTTGGAGACAGTAATTCTTTACCAGTAAATCATGGCACATGCTTAGTTGCAACACATTTTCAACACATATCTCAAGTTATCATTTTACTCTCCAACTATGAACTGCCAGAAAAATGTAGCACAATGATCCATGGGAAATTAAAAAAAAAAAAAAAAGCTGCGAATAATTTTCTGTATCTGAAGAAAAAATAATGAGCTCCTAGAAAGACCTGCGATTCATGAGTGAAGCAGGTAGCAGCTCAGGAATGAGCTAGCAGGGATTAAAGAGGTCCAAATGGCAGATTTGGGCTGGAATCAAGTCTACCCACAAAGCTGGAGGAAATACAGCTAGAGACAAATAAACTCAGACACATGAGATTTGCCAAGAAAAACAGAAAATAAACTTTCTTTTAATGTTTTGTGTATATTATACGGACTCAAGCATTAGAACAGTGTTCTCCTGGGGAGGAGCACCTCTTCCTATCCTTGCTGAAAGCAAGCAACAGAAAGATTTCTAACTATTCCCCAAATTGTATGAATACTTCTATATACTGTACAGTAGATATGTTATGCAGTTATATATCTATATATCTATATATCAGCTTATATTCAACTCTAAATACAGGGTGGGGACTTGCCCTAGTCCAATTTCCAAGAGCTCCTTCTAACTTCTCATTTCCATCCTACAGGGGGGCAGGATGTGAGGAGGGGCTTCATAGGCATCCCAGCATAGAAGTCAGTGACTGCAAGTTACTTGATCAGTTTTGAGATTAAGTTCTTGGTGCCCTCCTCTCTGCACAAACGTGTATTCAGTATAATTTCCTCATCCATCCCTAATCTCTTGAGCCTAGAGTACTCAATAGGAACATCATCCTCTGTGTACAAGGGCTATGCCCTTATGTATATATATGCAGTCAGTGCATAACTTGAAATTCTTTGTCCTATAAAATTTATTAACCTTTAGAGATTTAGCCCATTTAGCCAATTTTGACCATATATAGAGCAAACATGCCTCTGCAGGATGTCCTTCCGTACATGGAGGATGTAATGCAGCTTCTATCTGCATACAGCAGAAATCCAAGTATTGTGGAGAGGCTCTCATCAGTTTTCTGAGAATTCTAACTCTGTACAGCAAACTTATGTGCTGTGTTACTCTGGTTGTTCAGCAGACCGCTGTTCCTGCCAGGCTGAATGGTACTCGGTTCAGTAGCAGAGTACATTGTGTTGTGATTGCGAATACATGCTGTAGCAAACTATGCTAGAGCTAGGAACAGTGCCCAGAGTTCCTTATTGATTTTGCTGTATTGAGATAGATGCTGAGATAAGGTGCTCTACAGAACAGTTAGGCATGCCACCAAAAGTCACAGAGAGTGATGAAGACTCTTCAGACAGCTTTTCACCACTTCCCTTATCCAATCTCAGAACACTGACCGTGTACCTGGAAATGTTTTCTGTGCATCTAGAAAGTGAGGTTCTCTAGCAGCCAACAGACATCCAGTGCTACCAGAGTGAATTATTTTCCCGAGGTTGGCCTGTTTCTATGCTCATACCTAGAGATATATCCACCTCCCCACCAGCACCCGGTTCTGTGCAATACAGCACACAGAAAACCTGCAGGAAAACCCAAGGATCCCCCCAGATAATGATTCCTCTACCACATGTCATTTCAGCTTGACTCCTTTCTGTGCAGAACACACCAGGTCAGGAGGTAGGAACTCAAGTGGAGATAGTGAAAGTGGACTCAGCAGCTGGTGAGTGTAGATGAAACTAGATCAAACAAGTCATCAGGACAAGCTAATTCATTGTCTCTTGCCCTGTCCTTCACCCCACAAGAAGCAAGTCCCCAGTTCTTTAAGGACACACATGTTTTGGGGGCTCTCTTGGGCTTAGGAACAGGTGTATCCATACTTCCTGCTTCCTGAAACTTGTCTGAAATGGGTATCAAGAGTTTTCTTCAGTGGAAAGGGAAGAGCAAAGGAGAGGAGAGAAAAGGAGAGATGAGAAGAGAGATCTCTCTTCTTGAGAACATAATCTTCTTGAGAAAAGTATAATGCCATATTAAATCAAGAATTCTTCCTTTTGGTAGTATTTGTGTGAGGGAGGCAATGGGCATGAAATGAAGAACTTCCCAGAGGTAGTTACAGATCATCTGCTGCCATACAATGAGGTTTGCCTTGGGTGGAGGACAGCTCATCTCCCAGTTCTGTCACTTCTCTGAGTCCAGCAGACACAGAGCAAACTCAGTAGCTGTGGAGGACAGGAGAAGGACAGTATGACTAGGAGTATCAGAACTTGTACTCATGCCATGCAAGAAACCTAGGCCAGGGCATAAAGCCTTGTGTATACAGTCTTGCATTCCTCCACATGAGACACAGCTTAGGGCATTTCCTCCATTGGAGAGGACACCCTATCTCCATTCATGTTTCTCTGCAGAGACAATACACAGACATAAGGACCTCTGGGAAACAAGCCTGCCAAGTAGAAACGGAGAGAAAAGGGGAGCATCCCACATCCTCAGCAACAGATTTAGAAGACAGTTGCAGCTACCATGACAGATAGGGAACTCTGTGCACTGCAGCACTTGAAGAAGAGGATGTGGGAGAAAGCAGAGAAGCAAGGAAATGGTGGGGGAATCACAACAAGAAAGAAGGACTTGTCTTGGGTTGTAGGCAGGGGATGATGATTTCTCTTCTCTCTCTTCTTTTTTCTCTTCTACTTTTGGTAGCTCACAGAGCATCAGGCCTCCTGTGCTGCTGCTCCAGGATCTGTTTACAAGGGAGATATGGGAGTTGCCCAGATCGGCGGAGACGTCGAGAAGGAAGGCCGGCCAGTTGGCGACAGATCTCATCTGAAAACAAAGCGCATGAATACATGCTGACAGATAATCAAAGCTTCCTTCAAACTTGTCACTACCACAAAATTTAGGAGTATATCCTTCACTGTGTCTGCAGAAACTTGCTGCAACAGCAAAGACTACATAAGAAATCTAGATTGGATCTTTTTTTTTTTTTTTCTTTGAATTTATGAATAGAAATACTGAGAGTTACTCTTTAACCTCAAAGGAATGTAAGTTTGAGTAAAGGCTTGTCTGGGGTTAGCCGAGCATGATGAAAACCAAGCAAATTCAAGGCACAGCCAAGAGCTCTCAAAATTTTGGTAGTATTATATCTGCCTCCCAGTGCTTTTCATGGCATGTGTACTGGATGCAAGCCTGCATTGCATTAGAGTTCCCCCAGAATTAGTCTAGGGAAAATACTGCATGTAGATTGGGGCTAGGAAATGTTAGTTTGGAGACAGTATCAGATGGCTGCAGTTGTTCTTCTATTCCCTCCCCTAGGCTATCTTGTACTGTAACTCACCTTGCATGACTTCATTTTCCTTGCAGACAATGCGAGAGCACACCTCCTTGTTTATTACGTACATGCGACGCACACTGTGAGATCACCAGGAGAATGCCAAGGACAACAGAGAAAAGCACAGTAATAAAAAGAAACAAAAAAGTGATAAGCAATAAACATAAACTCATGCTTATATTCATGATGAGTAGGCAAATCCCATATCTTTTTGGAATGATCAGAATAAGGCTATCATCAAAAGAATGGTAACCTTTGTCAAGTCTTCGTGGTATGGCCAAGTGATTTACATGAGGATTACAATATAGGACACATAGTAGTAGCTCCTTAGTGCTGCTCAGATAATAGATGTCATGCTGTTTTAATTAATAACTTTAAAAGGCAGCTCTGAGGGTAGGATTAACCTCAACAACTGGTTCCTTGAAAGAAGGTGTAGTTTCCAAAGGAAACAATTGTTGAACTGGATGTGCCATTTCTGGAGGGCTTTTAGGGCTTTTCTTGGAGACTGCTGTTTTCTTACCTGGTAACACAAAGGTAGCTGATACACTGCTTTACTGGTTTGTGAACAGAATACAGGCGTGTGCAAGGGAACTGCTCCTCACGACAATCTGAGAACACATGTAATACACAGAGGTTCAATCCAGCATCACTGGCAGTTGTATGCATTCTGGACGCATACTGTTTTACCAGGTACTGTTTTCCAGGCTTCTAGTGAAAGCTGCTAGCAACTATTTTCCATTCTCATGTAAGAGATGGGAATGTTTTAGAGAAGAGAAAAATAATGCAAATATTTCTGATCACCTTGCTTCATAAGATAAAAGTAAGGGAAAATGAGGTACAAAACAGCCCTACTGGGAATCCTCAACATGGAAGGCATATTCTTTCAAGTGGACAGATACAAATAAACAAAACATAAACTGCAGTTGCACATTTAACATGTTCCTAATAGATCTATAGTCTTTCACTTCAGGATACAAACTTGGACAATCAACCCCACTGACTGGGGTTAACTATGATGAGTTTTCTTGAATTTCCTTCAGACATACCACTCAGCATGCCTGCAGGGCATGACAATTTTTCCCACCCTGGGCAAGACACCCAGTGAAAGATTTCCATTTCTACTACTGCCATTATCCAGTACTCTTAATACAAGGAACAAGGATGAAGTGAATTTTGTCAGCAGATCTGAGGAGACAAAGTTTGGTGCTCAGCCAGCACCCATCTGGAGAGGTTACAAGGTGTGTGAAAGTGGGTCAGTAAGAAGGTGCAGGCAGCAAACTTAAACATACCTGATGAAGCTGTTGTAGTTTCAGTGTCAGACTGAACTGAAAGACAGAAAAGTAGCAAAATCAGTGTGGTTTACAACTATTTCCTCCTAATAAAACTGGCTTATTAAAAAAAAAAAAAAGTAAAGCTCTTTCAAAAGCCCTCTTTTGTGACTTCTGATGTGAAAAAAATTTCTTTGTTACTTGCACAAAGTAAAAAAAAGTACAAACCCAGTGTGAATCTAGTGTCAGCTATTGAGCCAACAATGGTAAGAGTCTGTCCAAGGTTTAGCATAAAGCATTACCACTATTGTTCAAAATCACGCTGTAAAAGGCATCCTGAATTATAATTCAAAAGCTTGAGTAATTGCCATCCATTTTGGCAAGCAAAGAAACTTGTGACTGGCTTTTACTAGCTGGACCAGCTGGTTTTTTAAAGCCCATGACAAGAAAGCAAAATGAGGTTGGTTTTATTGTCCCCTGTTATAAACCAGTCCACCTGTACCACAGTAAAACAGTACGTTTTATTGTTTACCCAGTGACAAACTGGAAAGGGACTCAGACGACTTGCCAGGTGCAAGTTTTCATCAGTGGTAATAGAAAACTCCTGCACAGTTCCTGTGTCAACCAGAAGCAAAGACAACATAAATGGACATATAGAAAAAGAGTCTCCTGGGCGCTGGGGCTCCAGTTAGGGACTTTCAGGGAACTTGGAATTCTAAGTGTTCAAGGGACTGAGTGAGGAGAGGGAAGATGAGTCTGCAACACTCAGCTGTGAAATGATAATAAACTCACCAGGACTGAGAAGAACAGGTGGTGTTACATCTGCAGCTGAAAAAAGAGATGAAAGATCTGAGATTTCAGCCTCTTCCTCCCTCCCACAGTTCTGCCAATGGCTCATCACTATTGATTTGTAGACATAATACATGTTGTTCATGCATTCATCAACAATCTGATTTGTCAGATTAACAGCAGGCTTCTGTGAATATGCTGGGTTTTCTACAGCTGATGGGATGCTGTAGGGCAGAGATGGATTCCATGGCACATCCTCTCTGAAGAGTTTCTTCTTGATCCTTCCACAGTATGCATTTTGAAAGAAAAGTTTTCTGTCAAGGCCTCATATTTAGCCTTCTCAAGTTCAGAAGCAGGTTAGTCACAATCATTTTGTTGTGGACACAGAAGGCATTCATCTATCCTCCTACAGACCATCCAGTCTCACAGTCTGAATGTGAGATTCACATACGTTGCAGTCATCTCACACCAGCCCCCAGGAAGATCATGAAACCATGTGAACATCATACTGTGCTTCCTCTTTTCTCTGCCTGTGTTTTCCCAGTGTTTTCTGCTTGACCCATGATATTCTAGACAATGATTCCCCTGGGGCAATCTCCACAGCAAGGCTTGGCTCTCCATGCATATTTGCATGATGTAAGCCATGGCTGTCCAACCATTTGGCTTGCCTGAACTTCATTGAGTGAAGATAAATTGTCTTAGGCTGCATAAACATAGGTTGCTCTGAAAGTAATGCCTCTTATTTATTTCCATGGAAACTACAGCAGATACAATGAGCACAGTAATTCTGCTTGATAGATCAAATTCCTAGCAACAAAACAGTATTTTTCCAACATAGTCACTACCATTAGCTATGCATTTTCACCTGCGATGAACAAGAGGACGCATGCCAGTCTTGTTAAAATCTGTGCCAGCGGAGGTGACCCACTGTCACCATTGCTGAAATGCACCATCGTGCTCACATCCACTGTTTGGTTTCTAGAAATGTTCTGCAAGTGTCAAAGAAAATCAGTTTTGTTGTTGTTGTTTCTTTGTTTGTTTGTTTTGCATGGAGAAATTCAAGGACACACTCCTGCTTCTTATGCACTTCAGTGTCAGACACCATTTTGTCAGACTGCACCTCTGCTGCCATCTGTCGCACATCAACAGAACATAACAGAATACTGGTGGGAAGGTTCAACCTCTACTGTCATATCACCAACATTCACCTGTGATGTCATGGGCCAACACAATAAAACAGCAGGCATTACTTTCAGAACAGCCCTTGTGAAATATATGCTATAGAGAGAGAAACAAAAATATGAAGCTAGTAGGATATTTGACTGTATTTTTGTGATACTAATGCATCAGTCTTGCTCGATGGCACTGGTTACAATTCTTCGTGAGTTATCAGTGTGCTCATCAGAGATTTTTAATTAAGTTTTACTCTTCCTGTTCTTCATTCTCTACAGTAGTTGCTCACAAATGTGCATACTGCCAAAAGTGATGACATGAGTAAAGCATGACTGTGAGCAAGGGATATTTATCTCTGTTACAAGAGGTCTTATAAAAGTCGAATAAATAGTTATGATCATTTCTTTTTTTTTAGTTGAATATTTGATTGCAACTCTATACATTCCATTTGAAAGTTTGCAGGTGATGTATTTGTGTCGACTGAAAATGGAGTCACAAACATAAACTGGTGATTTTTTTGGCAGTCTTGAAGCCTGCTCTCAAATTCCTGTATCAAAACAGAAAGCACGGCTGTGTATTCTCCGCTGTTCACAGGGCTGTGTTTAGCCAGTGTATCAAAACGCAGAAAACTATTTGCAAGAACCCTCCCGTGCCCTAATTTCTGCCCAGACAGCGCCAATCACGTACCGATGTTTGCTGAGAGCGACGAGCGCGCGCCCGGTCACTCGACGGGGAAGAGCTGCCACCAGGGGGCGGGCCACAATGCGAGCCGTGATGGGCCGCGGATTGGACCTGCCTGAGTAAGTGGTCATCGGGAGTGCCTCCCACTTACCATATTTTTCACCTATATTTAGCCACTCCCCAGTGTCATTCCCTATCCACATTAGCTGCAGGTGCGGCAGGGAGGACAGGTGAACCTGGCCAATTTGTCTCCCTTGTCACTTAGTCTCTGCCTACAACTTCCTTTGGAAGCTCAGGCTGTGTAAGCTTCAGATTTCATGGCTTCTTGCAGTGCAATCAACTTCAGACAGTTTTCAGTACCTCAGGTGAAGCCAGCAATTCCTTGGAGAACAAATCATTAGCTACCTTGATTCACTTCCCTGCATGGTGCACAGAAAAGACTCTCTGAGAGCCATAAATTCTGGAAGAGCACTGCCAGATGTCAAAGGTGAGGAAGAGGGGTTTCTTAACATCTGGGGCAATAAGTAGGAATAAAGGTGAACAGGGAAATAAAAGAACCTTGAAGTTGCTGAGAGCTAAGTACTTACCAGGGGTGCTGATGAGAGAGCTTGTCTGAACATCACCTGGAAAAGAGAGAATGTCACGGAATCACAAAATCATAGGGTTGAGAGAAATCTCTGGAGAAGTTCAATATAGTAGATAACACAGGAAAGCATCCAGGTGGGTTTTGAATATCTCCAGAGAAGGAAACTCCTCAACCAATCTGGGCATCTTGTTCAAGGGCTCTGTAAACCTTATAGTGAATAAGTTTTTTCTCATGTCCATATGGAATTTTCTATGTTCTAAATTGTTCCCCCTGCCCCTTGTGCTGGGCGACACTGAAAAGAGCCTGACCTCATTCACTTGACTCCCACCTATTAGATATTTATAAGCACTGATTTATAAGCACTGATAAGCACTGCAGGCCCAGGTCTGCCCGCCTTTCCTCCTAAGGGATTCTCCAGTCCCTTAATGATGTTTATAGCCTTCCACTGGACTGTCTCTTTAAGTTCCCTATCTGTCTTGAAATGAGTAGCCCAGAACTGGACAGAATACTCTAGATGTGGCCTTACCAGAGCAGAGCAGAGAGCAAGGATATCCTCCTTCAATCTGCTGGCCACATTCCTTTTAATGAACCCTGGGATATCACTGACCCTCTTGGCCACAAGGGTGCCCTGGCTCATGGTCAACTTGTCCACCAGGACACCTAGGTCCTTCTATGTCCTGACAGAGTTTGTCTTTACTTTTGCTGTTCCTTACATGACAAGCTATAGCTAGCTTGAATTATCTTGGCCACTGTGGTAGGCTCAGGAGACTGGGATTCAGTCCAGTAGGTACATAAATGTAGTGAACTCATTCCATCCTTATCCATTGCTTTCCTCAGTGACTGAACTGGAATTGGAATGCTTAGTGTTCATGTTTGGCTGTACGTGGGAATACAGGAAAAACTGTTCAGAGCAGCAGCTGTGGAGCAAGATAAGCAGCATGAGAACCAAGGACACCTTTAGAGAAGAAAGAAAGTCTCACAACTCTGATTGGATAAGCGCCTGTGTGAACAGTTGAAGAGTGTTTTATAGAATGCTCTGTTAACATGTATAAATAGAGTAGTGCTTAACAATAAAGTAGACTAACAGTTTTTAACCATATTGGTGTGCTGTTGTGTCTCCAGTGTGTTCTGAGAGTCCAGAGATTTCCCCACAGCTGTAGATGTCCCTTGACATCTTGAACAAGGGGGTGGGAGTAGGTAATCCTTAGTGGTCCCTTCCAACTCAACCAGTTCCATGGGGGTTGCTTCAAAAGTAATGCTTCCTACTTTGTTTTGGTGGCCCACGACACCAGAAGTAAATGCTGATGGTATGGCAGTAGAGGTTGAACCTGCCCACCAAACTTCTGCTATATTTTGTTGTGTGGCAGATGGCAGCAGAAGGGCATTCTGACAAAATAGCATCTGACGTGGAAGTGAGTATGAAGCAAATGTGTGTAATTGAATCCTCAGTGTTGGAAGAAATTGCACCCACTGGTATTCATTGATACTTGCTGAATGTTTCTGGAGAAT
Source organism: Lagopus muta (assembly GCF_023343835.1). NCBI lineage: Eukaryota > Metazoa > Chordata > Aves > Galliformes > Phasianidae > Lagopus > Lagopus muta. The sequence continues at coordinate 76,136,100 of NC_064433.1, forward strand.
GAACAGTGAATGCTAGCACAATGAGGCAGTAGGTGGTGTGTTTCAGAAGAGGTGGTGTGTTTCACATCAGACAGTGATGTGATAGACAAACCAATGTTCTTGACAGCATAGCAAATTTTTATGAGTGAAGCATGTAGGCTCCTGTTCATCACTGGTAAAAATGCATAGCTAGTGGTGGAGGCTATGGAGAAAAAGAGTGTTTTGTAGGTGAGAATTTTGTCTATCAAAAAGTATTATTGCTCTCTTAGTATCCATTGGAGTTTCTATGGCAATAAATAGGAGGCATTACTTTTGGAGTGAACTATGTATGATCCTATGGTGTTACTCTAAACCCTTACTGAACTCTGGTTTCATATTCCAATTTCTCAGATATGGCCATGGTAGGCATCATGATTGGAAGAAAAGTCTTCTGAAACCAAGGCACTGATGGCTCCTGCAACGGTAGGACAGACAGCTGGAGTACTCACTGCATGTTAGGAGCAAGGCAACTCTGAAGTCTAGACTGTAAGAATTCATCAGCAGATGAGTTTCTCTGAAGGGCAACAGATGGCAAACTGAGGTAGTGATGGAAGGACAAAGTGTGAAGGAAAGGGGAGCTTGGCTGACACATTTTGGACTGGCCTCTGAATTGTTTTCCAAAAAGGGTCATGGCTGCAAAATGTCTAAAGGCTTACTCAGTTGCTTCAGTATGAAGAAAAGTCAGGCTCTTGTGGTCCCTCTAAGTGCTGAAACATGATGCAACTATACATTTATTTTATCTTGTTATGTCAGAGAAATGGAAGAAGTAAGGTACAAATGGATAAAGCAATTTACCCCCAACAACACATTCAGTGTGAAAACCAGTTAATATTCTTTCACAGCAGTCTTCCAGATAAAGTATATCACTTCCACACCATTTTGCTCAGGATTTTCCTGAGCAGTGGTGAAGTTGCTCCAGCTTCTCACTGCTTTAGAAATGTGATCTTACAGCCTTTGAAGTAACTTCATGCAAAGTGTTCAAAATCCCAACATTACTTGTAAGAGCACATAAGATTTAGCAGGTTATTTTAGAAGTCTTCCTTGAAAGACAAGTTACAGTGTCAGAGGCCAGGAAACAAAGAACAGCATTTGCAACTAACCAGGCTGTAGCTATATAGGACAACAAAGTCACATTAGCATTCTTTATTATATTAACATGCCAGTAATATTTACCAGTTTCACTTTCCAGTTCTTGTCCATTGACCACCCATGGAAACCAGCCTGCAAGGAGAGGAGAGTGAAGAAAGGAGAGGGATTTCTATAAGAAGTCTTCACGAAGTTTGTTATGAGATGCTTATTTATTCAGGAGAGACCACCCACTGCTGAAGGGAGAAATGCTCTTCCCTCTGCCTCAATCCCCCCCTGCTGGCTGTTTTTCTTCTTTGAAGGCATTCAGATACAGTGAATCCTGATTCTCCATCTGCTGCTTCCACCAGAATTGAAGTCTGGGAAGAGTAAGAGACTGTAAATACCACCAGATCTACCTGACTATGCACTTCTGCAACACTCCTTGATGTATTTTGGTAACAAATTGCTCCTTGCCTTCCTGCTGAGGTCGGTCAAAATCTCTATGTTTTAGAGAGAAAAAAAAAAAGGAATCTGACTCATAGAAAATGTTTGCTTGTGGTAACAAAAGTTGTGTACATTGACACAGTAAGCAACGGATTGCATGCCTCTTTTAGAAAATAACTATCTGGTCCATCATCCTCCCTGAGTACTGAGCAGAGCAGATCTTTTCCACACTCAGGAAGACTTGGCTGTGTGTGTTGTGTGGCAGAGAAGGAATTGAACTGGACTGCTCATTTATCCAAACATAACGGGTGAAAGAGCTGCTTCCTTCTGCAGCCAGGAATATGAAAATATTTCCTGCTAGACACAGAGAGGGAAAATGTTTGCATACTTGGGGATGGGTTGAAGGAAAGAGCTGGCAGGAAAAAGACAGTGATCTGGGGCACTGTAGGGATGTGTGCAGGACCAGCCCAAGGCACGGTACATAGTGCTACATCTTATGGACTCAGCCTTTAGCTTTCTACTGGGAGTACTGCATGAGTAAAGACCATCTGGTCTGGGGTTTTATTCTTAGTCCTTCCTCATTCCAAGAGCCATTACTTGCAGAATGCAGAAGGACTCTTGGGATTTCTATTTAATCATATTCTGTGGCATAAAGGGACTATTCTGTTCCACACCCAGCTGCCAGCGAGGGCTCAGCTGCTGATTGTTGATCCAGGGAGAGCCAGATACATATAATTTACGTACACAGGGTAGTGGAGCTCCATACTTTTCCAGTTCTGGCTGATTTCTTAATGGTAATAAGCATTGGCAAAAGATCTTTACTTTCTTGATGGTTTCTGATAAAAAGCAAGGACTTGGATTCTTACCTAAAACCAATTTTTAATTTTGAATAGACAGTTTTACTATCTTTTCTTCCCCCTGCAAGATGACTAGAAAACTGGATCAACTTTAAAATGAGAGGACACGAGTGAAGTAAAACCTCAGAGTACAAGGACAAAAGAGGTGAATTTTTAGACAGATTTTCAATTACTTCAATCTGTATTTGTTCTGGTAATCAATTCACATGCTTTATAAATGCTTGTATTTTATTGTCCAGGTTGCAGTAAATTCACCCTTGAGGTCTGACAAAACTGCAACCCTAACTCACCAATTTGTAGATGAACCAAAACTGAAAAAGGCAATGAGAGACCAGATGTTGGTTACTGTTATTGTCCAAGTTAAAACAGAACTCCTATACAGAAAAGTAAGAAATCCTCATTTAAGGTCTTCTGTGCATCACAGACTTTTTCTTTTTACCTTCAAAGGCCAGCTCTTGGATGCCTCTCCTCCTAATTCACAGTCACAACATAACATCCTCTTTGAGATAACTACCATGCATACTTACAGGAAAAAAAGTGTTATGGGAGCAAAACTGAGCTCCAATTCAATCCCTATGTAGTCACCAAAAAGAGGAAGTCCATCTCCAGCCATCTCATACAGCACAAGGGGAGTACTGATGAGAGTAGATTGGAATGATCTGATTTGGATATAATAGGTGCAATAATTGCTCTTTTACATGCAGTCTTTCTGAGGTAGAACTTTCTCCATTCACTGGAGTTAATCTTTTGCTGTCTGTCCTGACTCTGATGTCTCATGCTGATCTCTCCTTTTTTTTTTTTCTTCTTGAAATTTGATCCCACTTGAATTTTTGCCAAAGATATACCAACAAAAGGATGAAGCAACAAAACAGAACAAAACCAAAATAAAGTGGAAGCTAGGTTTTCAAAATAGAAACACAAAGATGGACAAAATTTACTGGCAACGAGAAGACCTGTCTAAAGTGGGGGCGCTCCAGCAGTAACCGCTGGTGACATTAACCTTTTCACAATTACAACACAATACATTTTGTGGAGTATTGGGAAATGCTCTGCAGATCGTGCAGACACAGGTTGTCAGCTATATGAAATGCAGCACAATCTGTAGGATAATGCACTGCTAATTCTCTTTCTAAACTCCAGACCTGGATGTTCTCCTTACTCAAACATTCCTATAGTGCAAGCTTTGGATCTCTGTCTCATGACTCCCATTATTTTCTGGGGGGTTGAACCAGTCCCTAGTTCATAATTTTTTTTCTTATAGCCCTGTATCTACCTTTTTCTTTCCTTCCCCTTCATCATCCTTCTACATATCTCTCTCTCTTTAGAGCATTGCACTTTAGTCTCTGCAGGACATTCCATGCAGCCAGGGTGAAGAAGAAATACTCCCCTTGGAGTACAGACTCACCAGCTGGGGAAAAGGAGAAAGCTAACAGACACAGTGCTGTAAGGGTTGCAGAGGTCTTCATCCCTGTGGAGAGGAGGAGAAAGGGGTCAGAAAAAAATTAAAATGTGAGCAGAGATACTCTCCCTTGTAGCCCAGAAATTTTGCTTGCTGCCTCCATTTCCACCTCAAGACCATTTGTTCTTTCCAACCTCTCTCCCACCTGTCTCCCTTCCAATCTGACCAGTTTTCCAGACATTTCTGAAACATTTTGGACTGAATGTAAAACTCCATCTGCCTTTTCCCTCTTTCCACCTTGTTTCAGCTTCCATCCCTTTTCTTATTCAGGTCGCTAAGCCCCCTCCGCATGCAACCCCAACATGCAAAGAAGTTATCTTCTTCCTCCACTCTCTCCCACTTTAACATTGTTTTGAGGTGAATTGAGAGAATACATAGGATTCCCATCACTTACTGCTGCCCTTGATCTCCGCTTGTTTCAGCAGCAGATGCTCTGTCTTTCTCCTTTAGCAGTTCCCCCCACTTTGGCTATTGGGAAAATCAAATGCAACCACACCCAGAACATGCTCTACTTTTGATTGTCTTCAAAATACAATTTCGAGGGAGGAAAAAAAAAAAAAAAAAAAAGGAAGAAAGAAAGAAAGAAAAAGGAGAAGCCAGTGAGATGCTGGGATGTGGTGTCATCATGCAGCTGGAATGAGAAGGGAGGTAGCGTGGAGCAGCAGCCCACACCCTCATTCCAGACTTTATTATACTCCAAAGGAAAACTGCTCCTCCCATTCCCCCAGGATGGCCCAGCACCAGAGACGGATTCTTGTGCAGACGTTAAACATTCCCATTTCGCTTTGTTCCTTTCATGCAGTGCTTTCGCTCTCCCTTCTCTCTTCTACACGAAGTCCCATTTTCCCACTTAGCTGTTCCCTCGATACTGTTTTTTGACCGTTTCCCTGTCTCGCCCTTTTACACCAACAGTATGCAGTATGCATATATTTTCCGAAACAACATGCTCGGCTCGCCACGGTGACAGGATGGATTCTAGTCTTCCCCCATGTTCCCCAGCATTGTAGTATTCCAGACAGACCGCCCTATCAGGCATGCGCCGCAAATGATGCTGGCCAGGAGAAATCCGAAACCATTTAGCCAGCGGGACCAGAAGCCAGAGCGGCGGACGGGTCGGCGCACTGCGGCACGAGAGCAGGGCGGATAGGGACGGAGAGACGGGTGGCTGGACGGGAAAGGATATTCCCACTGTGGCGAAGAGGGGTGCAGAATGACGGCGAGCACAAGGCGGCCCCGGCCGCGTGATAGGGAGCAGCGCTTGCACAGGCGAAGGCACAGTGCCACCATCCCCCCCCACCCCCCGCCCTCCGCGCAGATAGCAGCCTGGCCGTCAACCAAACAGCTGGCAAGAAGCAGTGATGACATCAATCGCCGCCCCGCGCCAGGGCGGGAGGAGTGTTCCTGTTCCCAGTTCTCGGCAGCCGAACGGGGGCGGGAGTTGGGAATTGGATGGAGGTGCAGATGTGATAGGGACGGGGACGGGGACGGGAGCAGAGATAGAGAATGAAATGGTGAAAGGGGTGGAGATGAGGATGGGGTGGCGATGAAGAAGTGGTAGGGAAGGGGATGGGCACAGAGGTGGGATGGGAGTACCCCAGGGTGTGTAGGGATGTGGATGGGAATAGGGTGGGAAATAAGGATGGGCACGGGGAGGGGAAGGGGATTGGGATGGACATAGGGATGGGATGGGGAAGGGGATGAGGAAAGAAACGGGTAGGATGGGGATAGGGTTGGAGAGAGGTATAGGGTTGGGGAAATGGGTGAGGATGGGGATAGGAATCACAAAAGGGAATGGGGTGGGAATAGTGATGGGATAGGGGATGAGGATAGGAGTAGGAATGGGAATGTAGATGTGGTGGCAGTGGAGATGGATATGGGGAAGGGGATGGTAGTTGTGCTGTCAGTGTGGCTTGTCCTATTCTGGAGTTGTGTGCAATGGGGACAGGGATAAGGTGCAGGGCAGGAGTCAGCTCTGCAGTACCACTGCTGTTCTGGCCAGTCTGGGAAGGATGGGGAGCATGGAAAGTGTGTGCAAAGGGAAAAAGTGGCAAAATGGGAGAGACATAAAAAAACTGCAAAAAGAAAAGTGAGGAAGGAGATGTAAGCCTCACTGATGCCATCCTTCAGAGTTCCTTTTGCTGCTGCACCTCCAAGGACACTGCACATTACAAATGAAGGGAGCAACACAGGTAATCTGCACTGCAGTTCCCACAACTCTCAGCCCTTCCAGCAGCCCTGGCAGCTCCTGCCTCCGGCTGCCTTCCCAGGATAGGGGATGGCCCAAGCTCCCTTCCTTTACAACAACGGAGGACATGAACTTTGCACGGGAAAGATGCAGCCTGTAAGGCTTACCCTTGTTCTGAACAGAAAACTAGGAACAGTGCTTAATTGGAAAAGGAAATCCTTAGTATGTCCTAGCTGTCACAAGGGGCCCAAAGCGTTACCTCATGCAACAGAACTGAAGCCAGCACCTCTTACCTAACAGCAGCTGAGCAGTGGTTGTGGCAGTGCTTGCAAGGACAACAACTGCCCGTTTGCTTATTCCTGGTCGTGCTAGGTCTCAGATGAAAAACACTAGTCAGCACTGCCTAGCAGCAGCAGGACATGAGTAGGGAGAATGGGGAAAACTGGACATTTATTACCCTGCTCAGCAGGGCAGTTCTAAAGTGAATCTAGATACTGTTTCACTGGATCTAGATACCACCTGTCCCACTTGCAGGGACTGGCCAAAACTTAGTACACTGGAGATTCCAAAAGGTGTTTGAACAAACAAAATAAACTGCTGGAAGCTCTAATAGCTCACTGGTTAAAGGAATCCTCTCAGATCCAAATAGCAGTATGTTTGGTCCATAACTTTCCACACAGCTTGGTTTACTGTTTGTTTCTCTCTGTGCCTCTTTCAGAGTAGCATGCATGATTAAAATCTGAGAGCTGCTTCAAAAATAATGCCTCCTATTTTATTATTTTATTATGGCCCACAACATCAGAGGTGAATGCTGATGGTGTGGCTATAAAGGTTGAACCTTCCCACCAACCTTCTGCTACATTTTGTTGCTGTGTGGCAGATGGCAGCAGAGGGGCATTCCGACAGAATAGCATCTGACATGGAAGTGCATGTGAAACAAATGTGTGTAACTGATTTCCTCCTTGTTGGAAGAAACTGCCCCCACTAATATTCACTGACACTTGCTGAATGTTTCTGGAGACTGAACAGTGGATGTTAAAACAATGAGATGGTGGTGGTGCATTTCAGCAGTGACGACAGTGACATGAAACACAAGGCACGTTCCAGAAGATCATGTAGATGATTTTTATGAGTGTGTCATACAAGTTCATCACTGATAGAAATGCATAGCTAATGATAGAGACTATGTAGAAAAACAGTGTTTTGTAGCTGAGAATTTCTCTATCAAACAGTGTTATTGCAATCTTTGTATCTGTTGGAGTGTCTATGGAAATAAATAGGAGGCATTGCTTTTGGTGTAACCTACTTTTTGCAGATGAAGACTGTGTGAGTTCTGAAACCCATTTATTTGAAAACTTTCACTGATGTCATAGTCTAGCAGGTACTGATGTATCACTATATACCACAGACTGCAGAATTCAGCTCGGGTCCTAAGGAAGGCTTCTTCAGATTACTTTTGAGCTTTAAGCCTTTTTTCATACTGGAGGATTGTGTTCTCTCTAGGCTGATCAGTGTATGTTAAGGGGACTGCTTTTAGCACTTGCTGCGGATTGGTGGGTGCTCACGGTGTCGGAATGGATGGCTGTGAAGCAGCTCAGTATCTTACACACCGGACAGACAGCAGTGAAGATAAATGGATGCATCCCGCTGTATTTGCTTTCTCCGTACACTGGAGGGAGCTGCAGCATACCAGCTTGGCAAGCCACATTTTTTCTCTTGCAGTCTAAGCACGTTCTTGGGAAGTGGCTCAGTGTCTGCAGGCCCTTAGCTGGCATGAATGGTCTTCTTTTAGCTCTCCCATTTTCCTCTGCATTGGACCCACAACTCTTCAAGCGTTTTGATGTAGGGGAATCTTGTTATTTTCCCCCCATCCCTGCTCTGTGGCGTTCACAAAGATGGCTAGACAGCCCTCAATGTTTGTGGATAAGAATAATTAACATAATCCTAAATCTTCCCTTCTAATCCACTTTCCTATCTAATTCTTTTCATGCAGCTGTCCTTCTCCAAAAGAAGTACCCTGGGGACATTTGCAGCAATTTGGCAGGTGACTCAACATTCTTCCCTCTGAAAAGTCAGACCTCAGTGCCACAACATGATGTGAAAGAGACCTGTGCTGCAGTAAACTGATACCTTAAATCAGTCAATCAGGAAACTAAGACTCAAACTGGAGTGTTAGAAAGCAGGTGTTCTTTAATATCAGTGCTGGATGCATAGGGGCTGTCCTCCTATCATGCATGGCTTACACAAAAGATCTTAAGCTTATATACATTATATGTTTTACATATGCTGATGTTTCCCAGAAGTATGTTACATGTTCAGTGACATAATTCCAATCAGGAACTCCTATTTTCTCCTCAGAGATTCAGCAGAACTTCCTTACCTCCTTGGTTCAGAGACATAGCTCCTTCTGAAATCTAAACAAATTGCAGGGCAGGGGTTTTAAACACTGAACACTAGCAAACTTAACAAAATTGTATCAAACAGCACGAGTAACTCATAAAGGAAATGTGTCCACATCCATAACATGTGCCCTAAGCTGAGCTAACCCCAGCACCTGTATGTGTTTACCTAAGAAGAGATGCAGTGACATTGATTCAGCAAGAAGTTCTCTTCTTTTCAAGTACTTATGGCACAAGGATGTTATAGCAATGGTAGCACGAAACTTTGGATAAGACACAAAATCAGCCTTCCCAAAAATGAAAATCACCTCCTGGTGTATTTCACCCTCAGAGATGACTGCATCTCAGCAGACAGGTGCACATCATTTGCAAAGGTCCTGGAGAGGCATTTAAATGCCAGATGAATTCACTCTGTATGTCTCTGGTCTTTGTATATCCTCACAGTAAGTTACATCTGAGTAATAATAAATTAACGGACTGCTCTAAGATGTTTGAGTGTATCATTCAATAATGTAGTATTTGGTGGTTACTTGAATTGGGGCTGGTGAAGTGAGTTTTCTTGGAATGTATATTGATGACTTCTTGTTTCTGATGGGCTCCACATCTGAGGTCTGAAACTATCCTGCAGCTGTCTCACTGATGTAGCTGAGATCATCAGTGGGGAGGAGGAATGAGCTCAAAGCCTGATCCATCTGTCCCCATTTTGGGGGATTCTGACTTCAAATCCAGTACACTGTAGAAGGGGAATACTACACCTCTTGTTGAGTGATAATCATACTTTATGCTGTTTGTGTCTCCAAGGATAAGGGATTCACCCCTTTATTTCCAAATAAGCAGGTTTGCCTTGTGATGTCTTACAGTCACACAATACCCTAAGGGAGTCCATGAAACTAATTAATACATGCTCACCTCCTCCGAATCATTTCAACGCTTGTGAAGAATGAGAATAGGCAATCAGTGAGCTCTGAGCTGTTCAGTGAGTTGGCCTTGTTATTTAGGCTTTTCATGTCCAACAAGCCTGCAGTGAGAAGTTGCCAGGATGTTCCTTCTTCCTTGCTGTGCTTCGGCATTCCATTTTCTGCTTTTTCTGTAGTTCCTACTACCAGAAAGCCCTTTTCTTTATGGTCCCTTATACCATCTCAAGGCCAATGTTCTCCAGGCTATTTCACACGTCCTTTGGGAATTCCCCTTTCTTCAAGCAGCTGAGCTTAAAAGTGGCTTTTCAGGGTCCTTTCTCCAAGACTCTTCTCCCAGGAAGAAATATAACACTGCCAGTTTTAATTACAGATTTACTATGGCCACAAGTTAAATGACAGTAGCAGTTTTAGACATTGATTCCTCCTCTCTTTCTCCTATCTCACAGCCTGGAGCAAAGTTAGCAGGATGAATCCTCCCATCAGAGAGCAGTAATTAGAGCTGGCTAAAGAAGTCACTGCCCTGTTCACGCCTCATCCGCAACCAGCTGCCTTTGCAGCTCCAGGAAGAAAGGACCTTCTCTTGAAATGTCTCCTGAACTGTTACTGTAATCTAACACATATGTGTGCTCCAGATTCAAGACTGTAAGTGGTTATTCTGGTTCTGCTCAACAACCAATCTAGTACCGAGGTTGCAAAACCATCATCTGGCTGCAAGCGAAGCAGATCTTAGAAAGTAGGAATGTTTTAAACTCAGAAAGTTCACCTGGTGGTGATTAGGTCACATCTGAGTTTTCTCAGCATTACTTGAGGCCTTAATTGAGGCTGACACTTTTCTACCATTTTATTGTCATTTAATAGTCCTAGTTTAGTAGCAGATGGGACAAGTTTTGGCACTTTAACTTCCTCTAGCAGGCCAAAGCCAGGAGCTGGCCCAGCCCTCTCCTCAAGCAAAACAGCTTCAGAAATCACACACTCAGCAGGCCACCCTGGTGTTCAGATGCAATGGCGCTGAGATGTGTACTGGGATCCTCATGCAGCCTCCTGATTCCAATAGTGGAAATCTGGGAAGGCTCTGACTGCTACAAGATGCAGTGAATGCAGGATAGTCAGAAACGTCCAGATTAAGCACTTCTGAGTCAAAAATTAAGGGGGGGGAGGGGGGAAAGATACCCCTATAAGCTCTTTAAATCAGAGATAGGGACAAGCGTTATGGTTTTTGTAACATTTAGAAAGATATCTACTGTAACGGGCTTTCAAAAGAATCCATCCACATTCAAAATACGCAAACTGTTGAAGTCCTTTTTGGTGTCAGTGATGACAGCATTTACCCTGCTGCTGGAAGGAGGTAAGAAAGGAGAACAGCAATTGGACTGTGTAGAAGAAATGCAAATTATGCTACCTGCCAGCAGATAAACTGATAGAAGTTTATTTTATGAGAAATTAGGAACCACCACCTTTCAGGTTTCCCATCCCTCCACAGGGACTGTAAAGGCTGATTTACTTTTTAAATCCTCAGTTATGTTTTATTCCACAATTGACATTATGGGAATTTAAGCAAATGAAGATTTTAGACATTACTGCAACTACAATAAACACAAATTGCTGTCTCTTCTATAGGTACAGTGGGGTTTGACCAGGTTACTCAGATTTTCTCTGTCCTTTCCCATGTGTAGTCACTATTCTGATTTGATAGCAGACTAGGCATACAATGTTAGTGATAATGTCCTAATGTGATATGCATGCATTTAAAAGGAAAGGAACTGCACTAATTTAACCAATCTCAGCTAAAACAGCACCTAAAGTAGACCATTCTGTATCAATATAAACAAGATATCTGTAAAAAGAAAACAACACAGGTGAATAACCCATAGCAATTTGGTAATATTTTCTGCTTTTCTCCGCTGAGGCAGCTGTCCTAATATCTATTTTGTAATTAGAAAATAATTCAACTATTAATTTATTATTTCCTCATTTGTAATTGTTCTCAGAATAAAATCGTACTGGAATTTCAGTTGCATGCAGCTGTACAGAATATTTGCACTGAAATCAAAACACATTTGGTTTGCCTGTTGAAGTATATAAATGCTATTTCTTTGTAACAACCTAACCTGTTTAGCAAGCCTACTATACCCTTAGTTCTACTTCTTTATCTGCCATCTCAGATACTCTTCCCAATTTCATCCTTTTTTCCTCCTACTTTTAAAAATTTTTTCCTATATTTTTTATATTAATATTTTTTCTTCCTATCTTTATCTTCATATTTCTTCCTTTCTCTCCTCTTCTGTGCATGTCTTTTTTTTTTATTCCTCTTTTCTATTTTTTTTTCCACCTGTGCTTTCTCTCAGTTTTTCTGTCTGAGCTTTTACAACCCTGCTTTCTCTGTCTCCCTGGTTTCTGTTCATTACCTTCACTGAAATGCTGGCAGAAATATTTTTTGTCTTTGAGGCTAAATAAGTAACTGAATAAATAGCTAGAAGCAGACAGGAGGTTTCAGTTGCAGAATCTTTTGTGTTTTCATGGCATTTCTTCCTCAGCAAAGGAGACAGTCATGCTCCTGCCCACACCAGCCCTGCACAGGGACCTTGGCTGAGAGTGATGTATCACACTGCAGCAAGGGCTGGGAGTACTGCAGGGAGAGGAGGGGAGGTGTAGGGAGTGAAGGGAGAAGACAGTTTGCCAGTATCAGGATGGAAGGGGAGAATGGGGAGTGGTGGAGAGAGAGGAAAGAGAGTGCAGTATGGGGAAGGGAGGGCATGTCTAGGAAGGTGTGTTTCTGCAGGCTGCACCATTCTGGCTCTGGTTGAGCAGCCTGGAGAGACAAGATCTGAAGGGAGGCTGAGCCAACGATGGCAAAAAGCAGCACAGACAAGGCTGTCATAGGGCAGTAGGGAAACAGGCAGAAAATAGAAAAGCAATGGGAAAAGGGAGGGAGAAAGGGGTAGAGGGGGAAAAAAGTAAGGCTTGGTTTGCACAGCAATTGTAGAAGAACACAGCTCTTAGAATTTGAATTTCTTTGAAGCTGTAACAGGGGAGGTAACACTGAAATGCAGAAAAATTTAAAAGGTCAATCAAACAAGGTGAACTGCAAACCTCATTGAAGCTCCCTTCTGTTGTGCTCCAAAGGGTGCTTTTGGGCAGCAGTGAGGTACATTAGTATCTCTAAGACTACTGGTGATGGTAAGCTGCCAGCATCTGGCTTCAGCAGATTTGTTGCCATGTGGATTTTTGCAAGGAGGGTGTGCCATTTTTGTTGGGAATGCAATCAGCATCTCCACAGCACCAACTACAAGTACTGAAACGTTACTCATCATTCTTGCCTTGCGTTTCTCCTCTTCCTCTTTCATTTTCTCTCTATGCTTCTCCATATGCTCATTATTTGCTGGCCAGATTTTTCTGTTTCCACACAGCTTCCCTTCTTCCCTTAGTATTTTTCTCTCCATCACTCTCCGTCCTCTCTCTTTTGGTAGACTTCTTCCTGCTGCTCCCAGACCCAGCTCAGCGTCAGGGCAGTGTCAGGTCTGTTCTTGCCCAGACTGGGGATTGCAGGGCTGTGGTGCAGCATTTTCAAAGGGAGTGGGGCTGACACGCATCAGAGCTACAGCTCAGGACAAGAGTGCCTGTCTAGCTGCAGGAGGCTGTTCTTTTACAACCCGCCAGAGGAACTCCCCTCCAACATGAAGCCCTCTCCCGTGCTTGCCCCTTTGGCTCCTGCTGTCTGCCTCTCCAATCACCTCCCCCATCCCTCATCCAGCATCATGCTGTACCAGCTGCCGTTTTCAGCCATGCTGACCCAGTTTTGCCCCCCTGCAAGACTATTCCATTCCCACAATGCCAGCTGCAAAGAGAGCAGGGAAAGGGGATCCTGCACTATGGGGAGCCCCGGGGCACTATGTCTGCCATGGTGCACCCCCTGCCAAGGGGAGAGGGCCAGAGCTGAGGTACTTATGCCTGCCGCCCTTCATCTACTCCACGGGCTTGTTGCAGAGCACACAAGTTAGATGAAGCAGTTGCTCTTCACAAATGGGAGAAGAAAAACATTTCCTCTAACACTGACTCACCAGTTCTGGACACAGAATTGCTGGACACTGAGGGAAAACACCAAAATGACTGGGAGAAACAGCATGCTCTTAAGACTGATAAACATGTCTCCTTCAGGCTAAATGTAACAAAATGCCTGCAAGGTATAGCCACCCTGTGGCTGCATTATAACCTTCCCAACAGGCACTGAAATTGCAAGTCATCACTGCAACAGCATTCATCAAAAGAAAATGGGAACATAGAAAAGGAAGAAAAGGGCAGAACAGGGATGAAAAAGGGGGAAATGATCTGGAAATGAACAAAGGAAGAAAGAAAGGGAAAAAAAAAAACTTCCTCAAGTTGTTAGAGGAAAAATGGATAGAATGAGAAAAATAGGTGGGGAAGAGGAGCAAGGTAGACAAATACAAGAGATAGAAGGGAGAGAAGAAACATTTTCCTTCTGAATTACCACATCCCTCAAGGGTTACCTTTTCCCCTTTGTCCAGCTCCTCAGTTCTGTTCCCTGTTTCTATGCAGTGTAACTGCATTTAACAAGATGTACTGCTCTCTTTTAGAGCTGGTTATGCAGCAGGGCTCGAAGCCTACCAGCTGTTATTCATCCGCTCCTTTGTTTCCGTGTATAGCTGCCTGAGCTGCTTTGTGTTTTTCTGTACAGACCATGCCCAGAAGGAGGGCAGCAGCAGCCCCTGCCTTTTCCATTACCCATCACTGTGATGCGCGCTTTCCCCCGCCAGCTCCGGGCGGCGCTTTCTTAGCGGGAGCCCCGCCGCCCCCTCAGCACTGCTCTTCGGGCTTCTCCAGTCCTGGTTTCAGGCACTGGGACACGACGGGGTTCCCACTCCTCCTTCAGGAAGAATTGTTCCACGCCTTCAGTCCATCTCTTGCCCTTTATTTCGCCTCAGCGTTCACACCACAGGAATTATTTCCCGCCTGATCAGCTTGCTGGCTCCCTCGCTACCGCTAAGTGAGGAAATAGATAAAGCGTAAGAAACGGGAACAAACGAGTAACTCCTACACACCGGTCTCAACCCGTAACGCGCCTCTGCCGCGTAAGCATTTTCTGAGCTCAGACAGCGATCCCTCACGCGATGGGGAAATGGAGCGGAGCAGGAGACCGCAGACCGACCTCCGCCGCTGGTTACAGCCGGCTGCTACCGCCAGCGGAGCAGGCTAACAACGGAGAGACCGCTCGCAGGGGCGGTCCGCAGTCGCACGCAACCACACGCCTCCACTCACTCGCGCCTGGCCGAGTATGAGCGCGCGTGCTCCGCTGACGGCAGGGTGTGTGCCGCATACGCCGTCTCGAGGCCCGTCGAGCTGTGGCTGCCTGCAATCCGGTGCGCGCATCGCGCGGCTCTTTCCGTCAGCACCTCGGTCTTTGTGGCCTGCTGTCCGCCCTTTACTTGCCTGCCGCGGCTGCGGCTACTGCGGGAAGAAATGCTGCTCACTCGCTGGGAGCACTGCGCGCAACGAGGTGTGGTGCGGCCAATGGGGAAAGGGCAACCAGTTGGGAGTGTGGGCCTCGGTGTGGGGCTGCGGACGGGACGTGTTGGGAGGCAGCAGTGGGTTTGGTGTAATGAGGGTAGGTTATGTGTGGTGTGGGTCAGTGCGCAAATCTAGATGCTCTACCCTTCAAGGGGATGTGCGGTGCTGTTTGTCCCCGAGGTTGGAGCTGGAAGCGGCTGGCTGCATCAGGAACCTGGAGTTGATGGCATACTCATCTCACTGTGAATCTGCTCCCCTGGCTGCAATCTCTGTTTCTGCTGTCATACAGTAGCTTATTCAGAGCAAGAACTAATATAACACAGTTGGAACCAAAGAGAAGCTGTGGTTTTGTGAAATTCAAGATCATTTTGCATTATTTTGTATAGTTCTTATCTTACCTGGTGTAAAACAAGAATGATATAGCTATTTTCTCATTGAAAGACAATCCAAAAATTGTTTCCCTCCATGGGAGCATCTGAGTCCACATATGAACCCAAGCACTCACGTGTGAACAAAGGCATTTTCACCTTGCCTTATATTTTTTATTTATTTATTAGCCATCCAAGTGGGAAGCAGAAACATCGGTGCAAGATTTGGCCAAATTTGTAGCCGGTGCAGACACTGGTGACATGCAGCAAATTGATGTAAATAATAAGGTTTTGCAAATTTTTCGCGCTAGATTTTTTTTTTTAACCATTTTTCTCATCACAATCTCATGCACTTAGAGACAGTATATGGAACTTTCTGATGTCGGTAGGGGAATGATGCCCTGCAGACTTTGGCTTCAGAACTAAACAGCTGTTTTGCATTTTCAGTAAACCCAATGACAAAATATGTTTCATGGAATCAACAGTAAAATCAGATTTTGCATACATTAAGGCTTTGGACTAGTCCTCCATTTCAGACAGCATGGGAAAAATCTCAGAAGAAGGGCGTCAGCAATGCTTAGTGTGTGGAGGCATCCATTCTTTGCTGATAATATAGTTTAGTTTGTGTAGGGTAAAACTAGGCAGTCTTCTGGTCCATTGACATTGAGGGCACAAGCAGATGTTTTCCTTCCGCTATCAAACAATGAGAACTTTGTCCTAAGAACAGATTTGTGGGTAATTAGGGACCTCATGTTCATTGGAAAAAAAAAAAAAAAAAAATTCTACCTACAACTCAGCTGCAGTAACAATTGTTTAGAAAAAATATCTCAAAAACTTCTGCACCAGTGGGCATTTCTTTGGTGAGAATATTCTGAACAGTAAATTGGTGCTTTCATCTGTTTTGTGCTTGAAAAAAATAGCAAAAGAATTTGAGGACTCCCTCTAGAATGACTTAAGATTCTAGATGATGGGAAATTATTCTAGAGAGGTGTTAACCAATCTCCTTTTTCAACTGACTCCATCAAACTCAAAAGTTTGTGCCTGCGTTCCAAGTACTAGAACTTCAGCAGCTCAACAAAAAATAGTAAAGGTAATCAATGACCGCATTTTGCGTGCAGGAGAGCTGAGAAGGTAAATGTTAGTTGGTGGAACAAATTCTTGCTAATAATCCTTAGATCCATATGAAATATCTGAACAGTTTGAGATATGTTTTAGTATGAGCAAGCTGAGTGTCTTTCATGTACTTGTGGAACACCTTTCTTTAAGATGTGTTATAACCAAATACATATTTCTATGTTCTAAAATCTACATTACAGAATTTCCCAGCTGTGCAGT
Source organism: Lagopus muta (assembly GCF_023343835.1). Classification (NCBI taxonomy): domain Eukaryota; kingdom Metazoa; phylum Chordata; class Aves; order Galliformes; family Phasianidae; genus Lagopus; species Lagopus muta. The sequence goes on from NC_064433.1 coordinate 76,152,673, forward strand.
TCTTTCTATGAGCTGCTAATTATATCTGGGATGCAGAGGCACCTGCCTTAAAGCTTGTCTGCTTAAGGGAATATGAAAGAAAAAAAATCTGCTATGTGTCTGCTGTACATCACCATAGTTATAGCTATGTAAATCCTAACGTGCACATTCTTTTCTTGCTTTACATTGTTTTTAAAACAGCAAACATTAATATAGAAGAATTCTTATTCTGCCTGCTAAATGTGTCTTGGTTACACATATTTTCAGTATAGTAGTAATACCACAGTAGATTTCTGTTAGTAAATTCTTTGTGTAGACAAACCTTTGCACCTCACAACATGAAACTGGAGCTTTTGAAAATGTGAACTTGAAGTATGTGTGAACTCTAATCCACAAAGCCTAGAATTCAGTTATTCTGCCAAAGAATATGTTGTTTTGCTAATATAAAAGTAAAAAAAACAAAACAACTGTCCAGCATTTTTGTGTTTGATTTATCCCAGGAGGAGTTGCCTACAATTGCCTCCTTCTCAAAGTTTTCTTTGGCATTTAAATGAGCAGTAGTGTGTTCTTCCTGTGCAGAGTCAGGCAGATGGGAACCTGGAATCCAGAAGTGATCTCTGGCTTGCAGAAACTATTAAGGAACCAAAAATATTGGCAAGGCACTTAAGTATAGAGGAAGGCAGTGCTTCTGGTGATGTTCTGAGTAAATGGGGATGCTGACCACCAGTGTCCTCCATGATGTAGCCTTTTCCATAGCTTACTTACTAGGCAAAAAGTTTTCAGAATAGCTGCCTGAATCATGCCTGAAGTTCGGGGACTAGAACTAGCATGTTTGCAGAGCAAAATGAATGAAAGTAAACATAGTCTTAAAAATGCTCAGTGGTGTTTGTGTTGATGAGTTTTAAGTATCAGCTGTAACACTGCAGCAGGTGTAACAAAACAGAAATGCATGATATTATGGTACATCATTCTGCAATATGACTGAATGAGCATTGTATCAGATTTTAGGACATTCTCTAATAGGGATGTATACATCAGTACTGTGGAAATCAATCCCACTGTGTCAGTTAAATATAGAGGGCACTGCATAAGAGATTTGGATGGCACATCTTTGTTCTGCAACTGCAGGTTTTACAGCCTGTCTGAAACAGTTCTGGATGCATCAAGTGCAAACAAATTACACTGGGGAAACATGGAGTATGTAAGTGTCTGCCTTTTAGTTGGTGAAATTAAGGTGGTTAGGGTTAATTCTTGGAAGGCAGACGAGAGCAGGTTGTTTACTTGCTAGATTATTGGAATGAGTGTTAGGGACCATCACATTTGACCAAGTAGGTATGTCCCGTATTTGAAAAGTTGAGAGTGTAACACAGTGTTCAGCAATATATGTATATATATGCTGTTTTCCTTAGACACAGATGTTGTGTGTTTTATCCAAAGATTAATAAGTTAGATGAGTAAGAATTTCCTACAGGATAAGATCAGGACATTAAGTTGAATATGTCTTGATTTTGTGTTGAAGCCTAGTGATGCTGCATCTTGGGATCCTCAGTATGAGAGACGTGGACATAATCAACAGGTCCAGCAAAGGGTCCTCTTAAGATATGGTGGATAAGAACTTGGAGCATCTCATACATACAGATTCTGCAAAACTGGAGAAGGAGGCTCAGGGGACGAGTGAATACATGAAGGGATGGAGTGAAGGTGAAAGCAGACTGTTCAGTGGTACTTACTGAGCAGTCTATTCATTGTGCACAAACTGAAATACAAGAAACTCCATTTAAAAGTTTTTGGTTTTTTTTTTAAAATTATTTTTAATGTGAGGGTGGTCAAATCCTAGAAATTGTGGAGCATTCATTCTTGGAGATGCTTAAAACGCAACTGGGCGTAACAGTCAGCTCTGGCTGACCCTGATGGGGGCAAGGGGCTGCACTCAGCAGCTTCCAGAGATGGGAAAGTGTCATTGATGCATCAGGTATGCATCAGGTACCAAAGTGTGACCGGCATGGATTTTTGGAGCAGCGTGCCATTACCATGAAACATACCTAATATGTGCTAATATGTGTCTTGTAGTGTGGTATGGGGGAAGTTGAGTAGGTGTGCTACAGAAACTGATAAACATGGTGTTGGTTAACACACTGAATGTGTCATACTAATTTGTTGCCAGTAGTTATTATTTTAGACAAATGATAGCAATATGGGATGATGCAGCCCAGGTGGCATACTGGTTATGTCAAACATAATGATGTATGGCAAGTAGCGTGTGGGATATGTCACACGCTTATCTGCCATACGAAGGACAAAGGTTTTGGCTCTAGGTACCACGTGAAGCAGCAGCCGCGAAAAGCACGATAGTTATCATACGTTTTGTCATACCACCTGACGTTCACTGCTTAACCTGCAGCGTGCTGCCCGTACCCCGCAGTGCTAGGGTACAACTGGCACGTCCGCCCTGGGAGCAAGCAGCTGGAGCCGTGGAACGCAGTAGCCTGGCTAGAAGTACCTCACATAGCTGCGGGAGAGGCTGGGCAGAGCCGCGCCACTACTGCCGGAGCCCTTTTTGTCTCGGCCCTGGTCTGGGCTGCAACGCTGCGAGCGCGCTTAGACCGCATTTCTGGCCCGGGGTAGACGTAAGCGTATCGAAGGGGAAGCCGCTTGCCGGAGGTGGTCGTCGCCGGGCCGCGGAAGCCGGGGGGCGGTGCGAATCGCCACAGGCGTGCCCGTCGGCGGGGCGGGGCGAGGGCCCCGCCGTGCGGGTGCGGCAACCGCAGTGGCGGCCGTTGCGCCTGTGGGGTGCGCGCGTGGCGATCGGCGGGAGCGCGCGGCCTGCGTTCCTGCCTCGCCCGCCTCCTCGCGGCGCCCCGCCTCACCCTTCTCTGCGCTCGTCCCGGCCGTACGCGGCCGTTAGCGCCGCCGCCGCTGCAATTTATCCGTCAGTCGGGCGGCGGGAGAGAGCGCGGGAGGCGCTGGCGCCCGCTCTTTGGCTGAAGCGGCGACCGCGGGGGCGGAGGTGCGGGGGACAGCCGGTCCGGGCCGTCCTCTCTCCCCAGCCGCGGGGAGGAGGGAGGCCAAGGAGGGAGAAGGCGGAGGCTGAGCCCACTCCCCTTTAGGACCGCTCCTCTGAGTGACTGCTGTCCGCGAGGAGGGGGAGGAAGGGGCGAGTCTCTCTGCAGCCCTCATCGAGCCGCCGCCTGCCCAGGCCTCTGTTCGGCCCTGCGGGCGGCGCTGAAGCGGGCGTCGGCGGGGCGCGCGGGCCGCGTGAGCCCGGGCTCTGCAGCACACGGGGTGGGTGAGATGTCGGGCTGAGCGGATGTGAGCCCGGGGGTGGGGTCCTCTGTGTCTGGGGGGGTTGGGATCGTTCCGCCCGCCGCCTCGCGCAGCGCAGTGCCTGTGGTGATTGTGCATCCTGGGGCGCCGAAGCAGGCAGTGCTTCGATCTGCCCGCGCCTTCCAACCGCGCCCGTTGCGGGCAGGCCAGCCGAGGCACCGGCTCGGTGGCTTCACGGCAGGGTCTTTCTGTGCGAGGTGGGTGGTTGCACCTCATGCTTCCCCAGCTGTAAGGCGGCGCGGGTTCCGTACACCGCGCTTTCTGTGGTCGGATCGTGCTCCGCATGTACGTGTTGGGGTAGGTCTGCTCGCGTCTTGCCTTCCTCTCCATGCTTGCACGCCCTTCTCTTGCACGCCTTGTGCGTGCACACACGCGCTGGTGTGTATAAAGCAGCCACTGAGGTGGGGCAAAAATCGCTCCCGTGTGCCCGAATGCGAAAACCTGCGTCTGTTGGGGACAGCTTTTCACGTGATTTAGGTGGGAGTGTGTGTCTGTCGTTGCGACTTAAAATGAAATCTTTACAACTACGTTTCTTCTCTTTTTTTTTAATGTTTTCTTTTTCTTTTCCTCTTACGTTTAAAGAACTAATTTTTATGTTGGTGGTTTGACGGCTTAGGATCTACCAGGATATCCATCTTAAAAGTGTGCAACTGTTATGCTTTATTTCAGGAATTTAAACAGCTTATTAAACAGGATTCTTCTGCTCTGTAATGTACTTTTCTGCAGTCTTCATATTTGAATTCTAAATGGTCTTCTGGGGGGTGGTGTTTAAAGATTCCCACAAATAAATATGAATGTGTTTCTTAGATTTTAAAACAATTCTTCATGTTTTATGTGTAGATCCAGATTTAAGTACACGTTCCTCAGTAAGTTAACAAACTGCTTAAGTTTATTAATTTTTTTTTCCTTCCCCATTAAAATGGGTGTGTGTGATATTGTATTTGTGGAAATTGTTTGAAGTTGCACATTTTGCCTAAGTGGTTAATCAGATCTTTTTCTTTTGGTTCTGCTTGTTTCCTTGCATAATGCCTTCTCTTCCTTTGAAATTTGTTCACTGTATGTCTTTGTATGTTTATGTCTAATAGGGATCTTTCTCTTTCTTTCCTAGGTGTCTGTGTCTTCAGACTAATTTAAGATATAGTCCTGAGAAAGTTGAGACGCAAGGAATTACATACAGAACTACTACTTTCCGCCAGTATTCTTTTTCCTCTTTCCTATCCCTCTTCTTCCATAGGGGAGTACAGCTTGGGAATTTAGGTCCATTCATCCCACAGAAATCTACCTTATTCCTTAAGGGATAGGCTAGACGTTGCCTGTTATAGTACCAGGAGAACGTTATTCGTTGCTTGCTGAGGGAGCTTTATTTGTATATTTGGAGTGCAGTGTAGAGAGGCATCCAGGAGGCTTCCTTGCCCTCCCTTTTTGAGTGATAGTGGATTCGGGAAAAGGGGTGCTTACGGAGACACGTGACCTCGTTAAAGGACCCAAGACTGAAGCAGCACTTGGCACACTGAAGGAAGCACCCGCTTATCTTTTGGCATCTTTTTTTGTCTGCTGCTCGTTCCTCACCCAATTTCGGGTAAGTCTTTTCAGTCCATTCATTGATGCAGTGCATGTCTCCCTTCCCCCCACCACAGGCACTAGGAGAAGCATGCACAGACTGAGAGTAGGGTGGGGGAAGGGAGGAGGGCGAACAGGCGTGCATACACAGATCAGGAGGAGCAGAGTGTGCAGTACCACACTGCGGAGGAACCTGGACAGAGATGGAAGAACCTCTCTTTCAGAAAAACAGCTGATGTGGGAGGAAATGTTTTATTTGCATGCATGTGTGCACACAGTGGAGGGGGGTGAAAAATCTGTGAGCCTGTTGTGGACAAAAAAAAACAAACAACTAAGGTTGAAGTGGAGAGAGAGCTGTTCTTGACCACTGTTGACCAGCTGATGTTGCCCTGTGTAGTATGGAGGGAAGAGGGCAGATTATTCCTTGGAGATTAGGGCACTGGGGTGTGTGAATGAAGAATGTTACCACCTACTTGCATGCTTGAACGTATGTGGGGAAAGGCTGGTGGTGTGGATGCCCACATTTTATAGGCAGTTGTGCCTAGAAGGATTGCTATGCTAGCATCTTTAACATTACTCAGTGCAAAGGTAGGGAAGAGAAGGTGAGCGCCACCATAAGGACTGCATTTGCCAGTCATGGGGAGTGGGGGATTGTACTGAAAAAGAGTGAGAGTGATTAATACATTTCCGTATCCCATGACTCTTGCAGTCTACAAATCTGGCACGGGAAGGGAGGTGAATATTAAGCTGTGCTTTCAGGGGGGTGTGTTTGGGATTTACCTGCTTGCAGTGACTTTAAATTCTAGGGCATGTTCAGAGGGTGGATGATAATGCATCAGGGCTTGGTGAGTTGTACTGCAGCTGCTCAATATTTTATGTAAAATGCATTTAAAAAAATATGCTAACTTTTCAGATTTTTCACTTTTAAAAATCGGTTCTCTCCAAAGATGCTCAAACAATTATGTGGCATTTTTATGAAAACTAGTCTCTGGTAGGCAAAACAAGAATTTTTCTTGAGGTTGTCCGTAAGCATCACCATGGAGGAGCAGTGTCAGGAATGAATTGATTTACATTGGGTTTATTTTTACAAAGCAATTTTAGAAGTGGTTTAAGATGTTAGTCTTCTCTCTATATTCAAGCATAAATATTTCTTCCTAAAGTGTTTAGATATTTTAGATAATTGTTATTCTGGTGTCTCTGTGGGGAACAGAATTAATTGTTCTTTATGCTTGAAAGAGATGTGAACCTGCTATCCCTATATGCTCTATTCTCCTCACTACAGTGAGATAGATGTTTATGACACATGTGCAGCATATGACCCATCATACAGTCCTTAGTTAACTAATTAACTGATCTGTAAAGCTCACTCCGAAAGTAATGCCTCCTATTTATTTCCACGGAAACTCCAACAGATACAAAGAGCACAGTAACGTTATTTGATAGAGAAAATTCTTAGCTACAAAACACTTTTTCTACACCACAATTAGCTGCATTTTCAGCAGCAGTGAACAGGAGCCTGCATGTAGCACTCGTAAAAATCTGCACCAGTGGAGGTTACCTGCTGTCACGACTGCTGAAGCACATTGCCCCGTGCCTCACTGTGCTGGCATCCACTCTTTGGTCTCCAGAAACATTCAGTAAGCAAGGAGTGTGTGTGTGTGTAATTTTTTCTACAAGGAAGAATTCAGTGACATACCTTTGCTTCATACGTGTTTCCATGTCAGATGTCATTTTGACAGACTGTCCCTCAGTTGCCATCTGTTGCACAGCAACAAAATATAATGGAATATTTGAGGGAAAATTCAGCCTCTACTAGCCTCCATACCACCGCCGTCTGCCTCTGATATTGTGGGCCAATCTAATAAAATAAGAGGCATTACTTTCAAAATAGTCATAGGTGTATCTAACTTCTTCATTGTAATTGTACCTTGAGGTACCACCATTAATGTAACTTAGGAGTATCAATTGAATGTTCTAATGCCTTCATCATCTTCAGGTGTAGCCTTCTAAACAGCATTCTAGAAACTGCTGTAATGGTAGAGAAAATTGGTTTATTGAAAGTATGTGCACAGTTTCAATTCTTAGCTTATTCATGATAAAAAGTAAAGCAAAATTCCCTTTTCCAACTCAAATAATACCATTCTGTGGGGGGGAAAAAAAAAAAAACAACAAAAAAGCAATGAGGTGCGTGCATTAACGATAGATGTGAGACTGCACTGTTGTTTGTGGTGAGATGAGTGCTTGGAGTTAATTTTTTCCTTTTTCTCTATTTCCCATGGCAGTCATGACTGTCACTTTTTGCTCTTCTCAACTTCCTTAAGATTTTTATTATGATCTAAGATATAGGGATTAGGTGTGCCTAATGGTATGCTAAATCTAAGATTAGGTTTTACCTTTCTAACTGCTGAAACCCATAATCTGTTAGCTGAACAGTGCTATGCTGTAGCTGAAGCCTAGAGTTTCAGACAAGGACTAAAAAAGAGGTGATTCTGGGAGGTGGTGGTGATAATAATTGTTCCAATAACTTGTTTCCCAGATCACTGTGTGCAATGGGAGAGAGCTACATCAGATAACAAGTTAAGTAGTTCAGATAGATAGTACTAAATAGCATTGATTTCTAATGATACAAAACATTTGTAATTCCCATAGCGAAGGAACAACCAAAGTTTATTAATATAGAAATGTATTGAGTATTTGTGTTTTGAATAGAAAGGACATAGAACAATCTTCTTGTTTAACTAGATACCTTGAACATCACACATTTATCAATAATGCATAAATGAATTAGTGTATCCTGACAATTGATTCCTTGTTTTACCTTTGGGGAAAAAAAATGTCACAATCAAAAAGAAACTAGTACATTTTTTTTTTTCCTTCAGCTTTTTGGTGTTGAAGGTAGCACAAGGACTAAATGGAACAGAGAGACCAAATCTCTAATTCCTGGAGACAGGTCTTAAGTATGTCTGTGTGAAGAAGTGACTCCTTCAAGGGAAAAAGAGTGGTTTTCAGTTTTCCAGCTCTGTTTGGACTGCTGATATGATTGGATGAATTCCCTACTATGTCAGTATGATATATTCTGCTATGATGCAAAGTAGAAAAGAAGCACGGTGACTGCTTTTGTCACAACAGCTGCAAAAGGTATATTACAGATTCAAGGAATGCAGGACGAAATACGTTTGCTTGTGATGGGTAAAAGAAGAAACTGCTGTGTGAATGCCAGAATGAACTTCGCTTAAGCAATGCAGCAATACTGCAGCTCGAAGTGGAGGTTCCATCAATTCTCTTCATAAATTGCTAAGAATCTGTTCCACTCTGCATCTCTCTGAAGCAGATGCAGCAGTGACTGCTTGGCTAGTCTTAGACGCAGTTTGCTTTCTATTGTAGAACTTAGATGCCGCTGTTTTATTTATAATCTGTTTTATGCAGTTAAGTCTATTTTTTTCTTGTTGCTTTTCATTTTCTAAATTTGTTAGTTACTGGAAGATAAAAGCATTTGAACTGTTCATCTTGTAGAAGACATTTAAACATCTGCTCTTCCCTTTACATGTACTATGCTTACTTTGCAATTGATGTTCGCATGGATTAGAAACTATTTCATGCACACCCAACATTGTATCAGGCTGTGGCTTTTAGATTGAGGTAGGTAAAGTTGGTTTTCGTGGAAAAAATAGTGGAGACCACATCCAGATCAAGAGCATAATGCTGTTGTGCATCTGACTATAAGGCCAGCTTTCTTCTTGCAGACCATTTTCTTAAAAAATGTGGGAGGGATTTTTAGGAGGTTTAACCCAGTAGTGTAAACTGAAGATTTTGTGTTCCATGAGACTGCTACGAATTCAAAGTAGAGATTATAAGGACAGGCTGAAATTGGTAGATAGAGACCACTTATAGGAACACAGAGGTGAGGTAAGATGAGGATATTTATCCTAGATCCACAGATGAGGATATTTATCCTAGTGGAAAAAAATTGGTGTTGGTTAAGAGGATTCTAAAGTTAGGATTACTTGTTTCTGCTTTGACTAGTCTTATAGCTCGCTTTAAAGTGAATTTCTTAGTCTTTATCTGCAGGCTTAAGGTTGCTTCCTACCTGCCTTATGATGAAATAGGTGACTTAATATGTACATTTATTAAACTTCATAAGATTCACAAGAAGTGAGATGAAGTGTTAGGAGAGTGGTAAATACAAATCAAGGCATTTTGGATTGGCTTGCTTGTTTTAACAGGATAGTTAAGATACCTGGATAAGTCTTCCTGATGCTGTAGCTCCTCAAAAAAATACTTGTAGGAAAGACAGGCATATGCTGCTTTTTGTTTCATTCCCACCTTTCCTTACCCTCCCGCCCTCACTCCTGCTATTCCTTGAGCTCTCTCCCTCGTGGCTTCTTTCTCCCTTGCTTCCTCATTCCCTTGGTTCTGTCTTCCCTCACTCACTTTCTCCCTTTCCCCCATTTGCCCTTGCTTCCTCTGTGTTGTTACTTCCCTCCCTTGTAGTTTCTCTCTTTCTCTCTCCCTCCCTTGCCCCCTCCTTTCCTCACCCACTTTCCCTTGCCATCTCTCTCTCCCTCCCTCCACCCCTTGTGTTTTGTCTCTCTTCCTTTCTCCCTCATGTTTCTTGTCTCACTCTCCCTTGCTCCCTCCATTCCTCTCCCTCCTTCTCCCTTGCTCCTGCTGTTCCTTTCTCTCGCTCCCTCATGTTTTTTCTCTTCCTCCTGCCCTCATTTTTTTTTTTTGCCGTTGAGCTTTTCCTCCCTCTCCTTGTTCCCCTCCCTCCCACTATCCCCTTTTTTTCTCCATCCCTCTCTCCATGTTCTCCTTCCTCCCTCCAGCTCTCCTTTTTTTTTCCTCCCTTGCTTTCACCCGCCTACCTGCCTTCTCCTTTTTCTTCTCTCCCTCCTGTCTGCCTTCTCCTTTTTACCTCTCCCTCCCGCTCTCCCTGTTTTCCACTCTCATCCACCCTCCCTCCCACCTTCCATGTTTTTTGCTCTTGTCCAGCTTTCCTCCCTTTTTCCTCCCCAGTCTCCCTCCTGCACCCCAATTTCCTTCCTCTCTACCTCCTTCTCTTTTTTTCCTCTTTTCCTCTCCTTCTCACTCTCATTTTTCCTTTCTCTCTCTCCCCCTACCACCTCTTTTTTTTCTCTTTCCCTCCTGTCTGCCCTCTGTTTCCCATTCTTGCCTGCTGTCACTATATTCCTTTCTCACCCACCCTACACATTCCTTGATTTCTAGTCTCGCCTCCCCTTTCTCCTCCCCAGCTTCCTTCCCTTATTCATTTATTTCCCTCCTTCCTTCCCTCCATTTTCCTCTCTCCCTCCCTCTTCTTCCATCCCTCTCAGTTTTCCTCTCCCTTTGTTTTCCCCTCACTGATTTCTCCTCTCCCACCCTTGCTGTCTTCCTGATTTTACCCTCTCCCTCCCTTGCTCCCTCCCTCCTTTACCCCTCTGCCTTCCTCTCCCTTTTCCCCTCCCCCTTTCCTCTCCCTTCTCCCTTTCCTCACCTTCCTTTGTTTTCCTCTGTCCCCCCTCCCTCTCTCCATCCTTTCCTTCCCCCCCCCCATTTTTCTCTCCCATTTTTATCTCCCGCAGTCTCATCCATCCTTCCTTTTCTGCCCTCCTTTCCCTCTCTTTTTCCCCATGCCCTTCCGTCACACTTTCTGCTCTTACCTCCTCACCCTCTCCCCCCTACTTTTCCCCGTCCTTCCATCACCCTCCCCCTCTCCCATTTTGCCTCTTTCTCCCGCTCTCCATTTCCCCCACCCACCTCCACGCTTTTGACCCTCTCTCATTTTTTTTCCTAACCCTTCTGCGTGTTTTTTTTTTTTTTTTTTAAAAAAAAAAGAAGGCATTGAAATGGTAGCCAGAGAGAGGTGATGGCGCTGTCTGTGTAGATTTTAGGACATACAGATGTGGCCATGTATAAGAGAGACTTAAGAAAAATGAGAGGAGGTCTGTGTTGGCGAAGAAATCAAGGCTTAATAGCAAGTGAAAATGGGGAGAACATTGTGGGTGAGAAAACACTTAGCAATTTTAGTATCAATACCAAGAGGAAAAAAGGAAAGGGGGAAAAAACATACCGACCAATAGACTTGATGATCTGTTATGGCTTCTGTTTTGTTTTTTTTTTTTTTTTTTTTAAATAATCAGAAAGTCTATCTAGTGTGTTTTTTATGTTCTCTCTGTTCTGTAGTTTTTTTTCATGATGAGTTGTGCTATCCTGCTAGATACTGCTGCTTTTCAAAACAGAGATGGTAGGTTGTGCTGTTTTGTCTTGCCAGTTGTTGATGCAAAAATGAAATAAGGGTAGAAACCTTCTGAACTGTGTAGTAATGGTGCAGTTTTTGAAAAATATATCTTGTCCAAATTCTTACCTAACGATGTAGTAGTGCCAGAAAGTCTTCTGTGAACTACCATACTTAGAAAGCCAAAAAATGAGGCAGGATCTGTCAGTTATCTCCTGCTGCTAGCCCAAGACCCATCTTGCCTTTTTCACTTTCAGCTGTTTTGAAGGAAAAAAATACCAAACAACTGTGATACAAAAGATGTGCTTTACAGACTATTTCCCCTTGTGCTCTTTTCCTTGGGAGGACCAAATATTCCTTATCCTGCTGTCATTTGAGCATCTTGCTTGCTCTCGAGGGCTGGTCTGCATTTGTGATTGCTTTTGTCTAGCTTCTGCTTTCTTTCAGTCTATTAGTAGGAAGAGCTTTTTTTTCTTGGCTTTATTTTTGTTTCTAGTTCAGCAAAGCTGTGGAAAACTAGTTGTGGGGTATGCAGAGATTGCTTTTTGCCATTGTGATTCTTGGTACTAGGAATAAAAGTGACCACTTAAAGCTTTTTTTTTTCCTTCATTGTTGTTTAAGAAATAGGTTTGCTAGTAGAGAAAAAGAATGTATTTTTGAATTTAAAAATGAATCTGTTCTTGTGATTGTAGAAATGACCCTTTTGCCTCAATACCTGCTGCAGAAGCTTCATGTGTGAACAACAGAAAAAATACCTACTAGAAATTCTTTGAAATACTAAGTGAAGGTAGTTGTATACCTGAGGTCTTGTCTGTGCTTGTATCTTCTGATACCGTGTCCTGTCATTAGGACCACCAGGAAATTGCCTGTTTTGGTCTCACAGTTCAATTCTGTTTAAAAATCAGGTAAATCGTATTGGTGAAAAAAGTGTTTTTTCTCTCTTCGTTTAACAGGAAGATTTAAAATGTGTGGCAGAAAACAGCTCTGGTTTTCTCCAGAATTCTTTTTCTCTATGCCATGCTGCTTCCTGGTTGTTGTTTTGTTGCTTGTTTCCTTGCTTAATGCAAACATTTGGGTTTTTTTGGGTCCGTTAATATACCTTTAGTTGTTTTACAGCTCTTAAAATATTTTCAAATATAATTAAAAAAAAGCAACGCAAATCCTCGATTCAAATCAAGGGACACGCCACCGTGCAGTTTATCATTTCTAACATAATTGAAGTTTTCTAATTTGAAGCATGCTTTGTATATTTGTAAGTGCTGTTTATTTGTAAAGGTTGTTTTCCCTTTTGTAGATACAATCTTTAATCTTGCTTTTGGGTATGTGTATTAGTGTTTAATATTCTTATAATTATATTGATGCTCCTTGTTCCATTGGCTCTCCAGTAATATTCTGGCTAATATCAAATGTATTTCTCAGTAGATGCGAAATATTTGTAAGAGTGAATCCATCTTGAAATAATACCGTGGAAGTTACTGTTTTAATGCACTTTTGTCTGGGATATTTTCCTATTATAAAGATTTGGTGTAATCTGTCTTCTGTATATTGTGAAAGGATGTATCAGTTCTGCCACAGGTGTTTTAATGGTACTTAGGGAAGCACTGAGCTATTTACAGTTGTAAGGAATTACTCTAAAAGGTGGAATTCTTGCCTTCAAAGATGGCCATTCAAAATGTTTTCATGCCTCAGTACTGTCAGGAAAGAAGAATGGTACTGCTGCTACCAGTAATTGTCAAAATGTGTATTTACTGTGGATGAAACTAGGGTAGGAGCTGAGGTTAGCATTTAGTAAGTAGCACTGAATGTAAATGGATTTATTTCTGTTGTTACTTCAATTACAGATTAGGCATAGACATTTTTTCCCACTTGGAGGTTGTGAGTCTTTTGAGAAGGACTGACTTGTACAAAAACAATAGAACTCAGGACAGTGGGGAACATGGGGAATAGGAACCTGTGTACTCTAACCGTCTCATCTTCTCCACCATCTAGAAGTTCCACTGAAAAGAAACCTTGAAGGTTGCAAGAAAAGTCCAAGATGTGCAGTTCAGTTGCTCCCAGACTGTGGTTCTTAACAGACCGTCGCATCAGAGAAGATTACCCTCAGCAGGAGATCCTGAGAGCGTTGAAGGCCAAGTGCTGTGAAGAAGAGCTGGATTTCCGGGCCTTGCTGATGGATGAAGTGGTGCTGACAGTCGAGGATGGAAATCTTGGTGAGGATAAGCTAAGGCTGGGAATGTGCTGAACGGGTGCTTACAAAAAGATTTAATATGGAACGTGTACTTTTTGATAATGAATTCTGTGTGTGCCAGGCTACCTATATGTTATCTAAGTAATGCAGTACACAGGATACCATATTCTCCAGCATTAATTGTGATAGTCAAATATATTAACTTTGCCTGTTTGCTTTAGAAGTGCATTTGCCTTCCCTTTTTAGAACAGAGAAAAGGTTTGCTTTAGCTGATTAATTCCTGGATAAGGACTATAAAGTTTTCAAACTGAGACAAAATTACTGAGTTTTATTTTTGTGTGGATACTTTTAATTTCATTGATCATACTTTGAGAGGTTTAGGTAACTTTTTTTCTTTGGTTTATGTTCTGGCTCCAAGTTACCAGTCACATTTGAAATAAAAGGGATTTTCAGCGGACAGTACAAATTGTTAGGGAACTGGAAGTAGTAATTTGATATAACCAAGCATTGCTACTTTGCGGGTGTGTATTTAGAAAAGGACACTGAAATAGACAGTATGTGCCTCAGAATAATTTGAACCATTATTTCGACTTACAGTTTTAAGCTGAATTGTAACACTTCTATTTTACTATTAGCTTGTTTCTTCTGAGGTAATTAAAAATGAAAAGCAAAACATCAAGGTGTGTTAAAAGTGTTTAAGTAATCTGATTTTTTTTTTAGCTTATGAATTTATGTTATTGGTAGAAAAATAATGCCATTGTCAAACTGTGTAATGCTGTATTTTTACAGCTTTTTAGTTTGGATTTCCAATAGGAAGGAGAATGCAATGTTCTTGCATCCATACCTTTTCCATTCCTCTTCACTGTATATCACTCAAGGGAGAGAGGAAGGACTTACATTCCTGCAGGTTGTGTTAGGATTCTGTGTAGGAAGAAAATATGCAGGTATTCAGCAGTGAAGAAGAGGTTGCCACATTACTGTATGCCTTGTTCCTCGTTGAGGAATTTTTATAGGAGGGAAATCTTGAATTGGCTTTGGGGAAGAACTTTGGTCAGCATTTGTACTGTAACGTGAATCAGTTGAGCATAAAACAGAAATGCTTGAGGAAATGGGATTTTTAATTCTTCCATTACTAAACATTCATTTTGTTACTTTGAATGTTGTTATTTTTGTTAATTTATCTATTACTGTGAAATGTCTGTGTTTTTTTTACTGGGGACTTGAAATTCTGCAGGATGTCTACAAATCAGAGAAACTTGTTGTCAGAAAGTCTGAACATTTTTTTGCCTACAGTATGCTGTTGATTGGACAGTATGTTCTGTTAAGGCAGTCATCCAGAAATGTGGCTGCAGTCTTTTAAAACTCATGGTAGATCCTTCAGCTTTACAGTATTGTTTTTTATTTCCTGTCCTCTGCCTGTATTGGGAGAATTAAATATGTCAAGCATGAACTGTGGGCCTTTCTGCTCTCTTCCATGTAATATTGCAAGAAGAAAAGATAAAGTATGCAAGCTGGAGTTGCTGAGAAACATGTAGTACAAGAATGGGAAAAATTAAAGAAATGACTTGAGAGAGAATGCAGAAAAAGGAAATTATTTTCATTCAAAGTGTTCATTCAAAACTGTGTAAGTAACTAAATTTTTTCAAAAGGAGTGAGATAAAAATGCAGAAAAACTGTGGATAGAAATTTCCTTATGTTTGATCTGGCCTGGCTTACTGTGGAGTTGTTTTTTTTTGTTGTTGTTTTTTGTTTTTTTTCTTCCTGCTTGAGAGAGATGAAAAATTGTGCCCCTTAATTTTCCAGTTTTCTTTTTCCCAATGTTTGTCCATAATTATAGATACAGATTTCTGCTTGAGGACACATGCAGATGTTTTGTTTCATTTTCTTCATAATAAACTGGTCTGTTGGCCTAGAATAAAAGGTGCCTTATAACAAAGTTGAGGAGGTAATGCATTCTGCACCCTTTTTTTGATCCCTTTTTTGAGGGATCCAAGTTGCTTGAAAGTTTATGTAACAAACAACCTCATGAGGAGCCTGTATCTTCAGTGGATAATACCTGCTTTTTCTCTAAGTTTTCTTGTTATTTATGTTAAAAGTTTGGCAGTAGAGGGCTTGGACTTAGAGGGTAATGAATACATGCAGAAGAAGTCCTCTATACTCTGCCCTTATGAGGCCCCATCTGGAGTACTGTGTCAAGGTCTGAGGCCCCCAGTACAGGAAAGATGTGGAACTGTTGGAGAGGGTCCAGAGGAAGGACATGAAGATGATCAGAGGGATGGAGCATCTCCCTGTGAAGCCAGGCTGAGGGAGCTGGGTTTTTTCAGCCAGGAGAAGAGAAGGCTGTGAGGGGATGTCATTGCCCTTTCCAGTATTTGAAAGGGGATTATAAACAGACAAGGAATCAACTTTTTACTGAATGGTTTTAAGGTAAAAAGGGGAAGGTTTAGATTGGATATTATGGAGAAGTTCTTTACTGAGAGATCAGTGAGGTGCTGGAACAGGCTGCCCAAAGAGGTTGCGGATGCTCTATTCCTGGAGGTGCTCAAGACCAGGTTGGATGGGGCCCTGGGCAGCCTGGTCTAGTACCAGATCTGCAGGTTGGTGGCCCTGCCTTTGTTAGGAGGGTTGGAACTTGATGATGATCCTTGGAGTCCCTTCCAACCCAAGTCGTTCTATGTTTCTGTGATTCTATGAAGTAATAGATTTTTACATACTCAGATCTGTGATTTGGACCTTTAGAATCTAGACAATTTCTTAATTGTTAAAAGAATATGAACTTTGCAAAGACAAGTTGAAAAAGAAAGTATGCTATTTAAAACTTCAGCATGTGGTATTTTGCATGAAATATCACCAGTGATATTTTTGTGTAGTCTTGCTGATTGTTGGGATAATGGATAAAGAGGCCAAAAATTCAGCATAGTGCTTTAATAAGCTTGAAATCATTTGCTTCGTAGAGGTATTGTGGTAAATATACTTCTTAACTTACGAAGTGTTAGTAGAACAGTGGGACATGTGCTGAGACTAAAGACTTGTATTAATTAGGTAGCGTATGCCTTGGCAGTAGAGATTGTTGAGGTAAATATCACTGGAGCCCAGAGACAAAAGTCTGTAAAACTTCAGCAACTCTGTGACTCTTCCAGAATCTGCATATGTCAGAAAATAAGATTTATCAGGTATTCAATCCAGTAAGCAATCACAGCAGTAGTGACTCAGTCACTGCCTTACAGTGTTGTGTGGCTGGATACCCAAGTAGGTCAGCATTGCATGTCTAGCATGCTCTGCAGGTTCCTTCTGCAGATAAAAGCTGGGATTTCCCAGCATCTCTAGCACCTCCCTGTTCTACTGGATACATTATGAACCTTTAACACCAGAGTCCCTGTGAGTCTTCTTGGAGATCTGTATGCAGCTTCAGATCCGCATGTTAGGAGCCTCAGTACTGCAGGAATCCAGAAATGATTGTAAATGCAAGTTAGGAAGTGTAGAATTAGTTTCTCCTTTGTGTTCAGAAGGAAACACTTAAATGTTACCAAAAAGATAGTGTAATTGAGCTTAAGTTAAATAAGATAAAAGCCATAGACGCTTTCAAAAGTGATCCTAGTAAGTACTTCTTCTTGCTAGCTTACTCAAGTTGTGCAGTCTTACTTCCTTTCCATATCTCTAAGGCAGGAACTCAGTGGAAAATTCCAGCTGCATAAAACAATGGATGTTTTTATTTGGTGGGCTGAAACTGCTGAAATGGGTACTGACTCAAATACACAGCACTGATGCGCAGGAAGGGGGCAAAAGTAGATGAATGGGTAGAACAGGAGGGTGGTATTGCAGCTGATTTGATTTAGACAGGCTCAGAATATGTCTCCTAAGAACCAAATTCTAAGCTAGTGTAATGATAATTCTGCTGTTGAATGGAGTAGTTTCTTTCAGCCTTGGTGGTGCTGCTTGTCTTTGGGCTTCCTTTCACGCCTTACATGAACTCATCTAACACAAAAAGAGGGTTGACCTAATACTCTACTCTTTTTTAGGATCTGGCATTTGTGGAAGTTGAATGGACTAGTGCAGTCAAACACTATCAACTCTGCTCAACTGATTAACAGGTTTCTGCTGGAATAGCTCTGTGCATTTAGTAGTAACAGAATTGCTACCTCTAATGCTCAGAGCAGAGAACAAGTCTCTTCTTTTAGGCAATGTCTCATATTTAGGTGAATATAAGTAAACATTCAAAGCATTTTTAGCAATTTTAAAGCACAAATTCTCTTATGGGCAGGATATTTGATAGCATCAATTTAATTTTGTTTTGTTTTTGTTTGGTGTGTTCCTTTGAAGCATTTGCTATTTACTGCTGTAAGGAAAACACTAGGTTATTAAATTAGATTGCTTGTACTCTAGTTTAGCAGTTCCTGTATTAATTTGAAATAAGTAGTAGTAGGCAATTTATCAAATTTAGTGTGACATTTTCAGACACACATCTTAAATCCTGTTAAAATGTGTAATTTTAAAATTCATATTTGTTTGCTAGTGTAGTGGTACCCACAGTCTTGAGGAATTCAGATCTAGAAGGACCAAAGCTTGTGAAGAGTAGTGTGTGGTAAATGTGTTAAATCCAGCTGGCGCCCAGTCACAAATGGAGCTCACCAGGGTCGGTATTTGGGCCTTCCTGTTTCATATTCTTGTTGATGACCTGTACCCTCAGTAATTTTGCAGATGACAGTAAGCTAGGAGGAAGAATTGATCTGCCTGGGGGTAGGAATGTCATCCAGAGGGATCTGGACACTCTGGATTGCTGGGCTGAGGTGATGGTATCAAAAATGGTGTTGCTAGTGGGAGCAGGGAAGTGATCATCCCCCTGTGCTCAGCTCTGATGAGGCTGCATGTTGAGTACTGTATTCAGTTTGGAGCCTATCACTGCAAGAAAGACACCAAGGCGATGGTGTCCAGAGAAGCGCAGCAAAACGGGTTAGGGGTCTGGAGAGCAAGTCTTATGAGGAGTGGCTGAGAGAACTGGGATTGTTCAGTCTGGAGAAGAAAAGGCTCAGGGGGAGTGCTTATTGCTCTAACTACCTGAATGGAGGTTGTGGTGAGGTGGCCTCAATAGACAAAGATGATCAGCCTTTTCTCCTGCATAACTAGTGGTAGGACTAGAGGGAATGGCCTCAGGTTGCACCAGGAGAGGTTCCAGTTGCATATTAGGAAAAATTTATTCTCCAAAAGAGTAGTCAAGCACTGGAATACCGGTGTCCAGGGAGATGGTGGAGTCACCACCCCTGGAGATACTCAAGAAATGTTTAGATGCACTGAGGGACATAGTTTAGTGGGAAATACTGGTCATAGGTGGATGTTTGAATTAGATTTTGGAGGTCTCTTGCAACCTTGGTGATTCTGTGAGTGAATTGGAGTGGAGGAAACCTATAGAGAATAAGCATGGATGTTACTGGGAAAGAGACAAAATTGATTCAGTGGTTGTCTTCTCTTTCTGAGTAGAATGCTCTTTCTCTTGTCACTCGTGGGACTTGGCTGAAATGTTCTCCACAGACATACCTTATCTGAAGAGAAGCAGATTTTAAGAACTGATGGCTGATGAAGGACTGCCTAGGTAACATTTTTCCTTCATAAAAATATATAAAACATCTTCACTAAAATTCTTTGCTACCTGAATATAGCTAAACTAGCAGAATTTAAGACAACTGAAATAACAACAGTTCCTTTGTCGTAGTTGTTTGGAATCACCATGTTTTTTTGATACTGTGCCGTGAAGGACAATAGTTGAGAGGAAAGTGCTTTTGTGAACTTCTAACTAGGAAAGATACTGGACTTAGTTGAAGAGTCCTACACCATAAAACAAAGTGTGAACTTTTCTCAAGAACTTTGTGATGTTTCTTTGGGGAATATAAAAGCAAGTGATCAAGATACATGCTTAAACAACAATATTTAGAAGGCACATTATTTTAACCATATAAAAGTTACTGGTGTGCTTATTCAGGTATTTGGATTTCCGATGTGGACCTGAAATCTGCAATATTAGTCAACCATGTAGCTTAAGTCTTTAATATTGCATAATCTGTTTTTCGTTTAGTGACATCTATCTTTCATTTCTAATTTGGTCTAAACTAGTAACAAACCATTGTAGTTTTTGAATTTTTTTTTTCCACACTGGGTTAGATAGCACTGAAAAACAAGCATGGATTAATAGGGATATTTGTAAGATTTCTGTGAAGTATATACGTAATAGAAAGCTGAGGAAAGAAGGGTAAAGTTAATAAGTATCTGAGTTCTTGGTGTAACAGTAAGAGTAGCATTCAGTCAGCTAGATCAATGATGATGGCATTCATATCTACAAAATAGTTCTTATATTAAGGTATCAAGAGTCTTAATATTTATGAATCATCTTTAAGTCACTTTGAAGATTGTCTTCTATCGCACAGTAGGGAACGTAATCACCTCTTCTTCCTTCTGTCTGTTTCAGCAGTCCCTTGGCACTTGGTAGTCCAGAAGTGTACCTTACTATAGGAGCGTTTCCTGCACTGTGCAGCAAATTGCTCTGGGAGTGATGCAGCAGAGGCAAGTGGCCTTGGCAAGGTGCCTTGTTGAGCACTGCAGAGTTGGCCTGTTTCCTGCTACGAACAACAGCCACAGCAACCATTACTTCCACTGCAGACTTGAAAAATTGGTTTGTAACCAGAGGAGGGCCACAAAAATGATCCAAGGAATGAAACACCTCTCCTGTGAGGACAGGCTGAGAGAACTGGGGCTGTTCAGCCTGGAAAAGAGAAGGCTCTGAGGTGACCTGATAGCAGGCTTTGAGTACCTAAAGGAGAGCTATAAGAAAAGAGGGAAACAGACTCTTTCTCATGATCTGTTGTGACAGGACAAAGAGAAATGGTTTCAAACTAAAATAAGAGAATTAGATTGGATGTAAGGAAAGTTTTTCATGAGAAGGGTATTTACAGGCTGGAACAGGTTGCTCAGAGATGTGGTGGATGCCCTGTCCTTGGAGGCATTCAAGATCAAGCTGGACAGGGCTCTGAGCAACCTGATCTAGCTGTAGATGACCTTGTTTATTGTAGGGAAGTTGGCCTAGATGACCCTTAAGGGTCCCTTCCAACTCAAGTGATTCTAAGTTTCTATGATTATTCCATTACAAGAGTAATTTTTCTTTTTTTTTTTTTTGGTTCTTTCAATAGAATAGATTTCAGTGCTCTCAAGTATTTCACATTTTATGAGGTGCCATGCACTCCGTATTTCACTGTAAAGAGCATCCTCAGCTAAGTGCTTGTGTGTTTGTGTGCTTTTGTATATTTTTATATATTTTTATATATATACAAGCATGCGCAGGCTGGCATGCTCAGCTGTCACACCACAGAATGAAGAGCATCTTGATCTGCTCATTCATGTGAATCAAAATATTATGACCAGAGAACTTGTACAGAGCTGAATAAGAGCCTCAGTGCATTGGAAACAATGGTGGCAACATTGGAATATTGCAGAGTTTGTGCCAGGTGGGTCCTACAGATGTTCATGTAGGAAAAGAAAAAAAAACAGCGTATGCAAGTTTGTCAGGACCAATATGAACCAATATGAGGCTAAGGGTGACTGTTTTCCAGATCACACCATTACTGGTGATGAGATGTGCGGCCACCACTGTGAGCTGGAATCAAAACTGCAGTCCATGGAGTGGTGACGTGTGAATTCCTCATTGAATAAAGAAGTTCAAGACGTACTATGATGTGCACTGTCTTTTGGGATGAGAAAGAGGTGATCTTTCCAGACTTCCTGGAACCTGGACAGACTGTCAACTGTGACCTCGACATCATGATGCTGACTAAGCTGAAGGCTCCAACTTCCAGAGTCAGTCCAGAGAAGAAAACATGAGAGCTCCAGTGCCCATACCAGTTTGAAGACTGTAGACACATTGTGAATCCTGGCCGGACTGCCCTACCATACTCATCACGTAGTCCAGATTTAGTGCCTTCTGACTTCCATCTGTTTGGGCTGATGAAAGATGGACTGCATCACCGACATTTTACTAACAGTGATGCCTTTGTAGCAGCTGTGAAACAGTGGGTCACCTCCACTAGTGCATATTTTTGAGTGTTGCGTGCAGGCTCTTGTTCACGGCTGGGGGAAATACATAGATACTGGCAGTGACTATGTTGGAAAACAGTATTTTGAAGCTCAGAATATGCTCTATGAGATAGTGTTATTGTGCTTTTACATCTGCTGTGGTTCCTTGGAAATAAACAGGAGGCATTACTTTGAGAGTGATGTGTGTGTCCATGTGTGCATTACTTTGCGATACCTGTATTGGACAGTCTGTTCCTGGATGAGGAACAGATAAGACAGATCCGCAGGATGAACTACTTCTTATTTCTATGGCAAGTCAGGAGGTTGTGCTTTGAGTGGAATTGTTTTTTTTTTTAATATGAAGCAGAAAGAGATCGCTAGTGCAACTAAGACCAACAGGTTAGATGCAGTCAGTTTTTACGGTCTTGAACTTTATTTTTCCAGAAGTTCCAGGATTTTCTGCACCAAGCATATGTGTCTTTCAGATCACTTATAGGAAGTACAGCTATCCAAATCAGATTGTGCTATGCTTAATGTTGCTGAAGGGTGCATTTCATTCCTATAGCATGTCTTTACCTTCTCAGCAAGGAAAGTTAATAGCAGAAGACTCCATATCACATTCTCCTGCTTGTGTTGCTGAGTGTTGTTTCCCTGACACAGATGTTATTTCTAGATATATTCTATACTGGGATTAAAATTTTAAATATCATTTACATGGATTGTCTGTTGCTGTGTCTGCTTATTCCTAGTGAGACAGACTGTGGTACTTCAGCTTAAAAGTTCATTAAAAAGTTGAAGTAGCTCTTTCTCCACAAAACCAGACTCGAACTCAACTCAGGACCTAAAAGAGACTAATATTTGTGCCAGTGACAGTGTCTTGTATTTATTTGCATGTTTCTTTGATGGAGAATGTTGTTGGATGGCTGTTTATGCCGGGAAGAAGGAATATAATGGTGAGATTACTTGTTTTTTTTTTTCTTTCTACTTCTTTATAGCTTAACAATAAAAGTTTCACTTTTTTTTTTCTCTGCCCTTTTGAATTCCAGGCAGAGTGTACATGTACTTATGACTGAATTTCTTAAATTGCTTTCTAAATTTCACTGTGGTCAGGAAATCAGGCTATGTGTTTTATCCCCTAACATCATCCCAGTAAAGGGGAGGCACTTTCAGTTTGGAGAACTTTTTCATAGATATTGGATTGGAAGAAAGGACATTTCCCATTGTACCTACAATTGATCTGTGGATGAGTGCATTGTGGATTCTATGCCCTGTTCTTTCAGCCACCTAAAAGCTCAGGCAAATCATGGGGGAATGCCACAGAATAATATATATATAATATATATATTATATTATAATTTATATATAAATATTATATCTATATATATAATATTATATATATAATATATATATATAAAACCATAGAATAATATAGATTTTAACTGAAAAATTTGTACCAACCTGTTGCAGAAACAAAGATCAATTTGAAAGTTAAATACAGCTTTGACATTTGATTAGACTCTTCAGAGCATATCCAGACAGCTTTAGAAAATCTCCAGAAATGAAGTCACCGTAGGCTCTCTGGCAGTCTGCTCCAATGTTTGACCATCCTCACAGAGGAAAAAAGTGGTGTAGTATGTATGCAGCCACAAGTGTGTTTGCGGGTTGCATCTGTTCTGTAATGCAGACCAAAGCTGTGTGTGTGTGATATGATTCTTTGTGTGGAGAACTTCCTCCTCACTTTCACAGCCTGTCTTTCTGTGAGAGTGTTTATCCATTCACTTCAGCACTCCAGACGTGCAAACTATTCAGTCATATTTCTGTGCTTCCTAGTGAGATTGTACCTTTTCCTCTGCATGTGGCCTTCCTCTTTTTGCCCTCACTGAACAAATGCATGAACCAGTGCCTAAGATGATTTGCTTGCATTGCTTTTACAGGGAAAGTGTGCTCTTGGGTATCATGCTCTTGGGTATACTTTTCCACAGCCCTGTTACCAGTTTTCTTTAAACTGGTCACTCTTGCACTGTGAAACTGGTTTAAGTCCCTCCTTGTTATTGGCGTAGAATCTGTTGGTATAGATAGTCTAGCTCTGCTTTGTCAGATTTTCTCTCTTCAGCAGTTTCCATTCTTCAGAAAGGATTTTGGGATGGTAAATGCCATACCATTTCATGTGGCAGCAGTTGTGAAACCAGATGTTGCTCAGGAGGATGTTTCTTCTGCTCAAGCCTTTCCCCTTGTGGACGAGGTGAAAGAGTACAGTACCTGTGTTCTTGTACAGCTCACCTAGCATATAATTATGCTATATATCTAACTATGTGCTTCAGTGCTTTTGCTTGTTTGTTGTACTTGAATGAGGCTGGCTTCTGGGCCTTAGTAGCAATTTCGCTGCCGATTTTTTCTTACCTAACACTGGGAGTCATCAGGGATTGTATTGTTAATTTAGGACAGGAGAACAAGAAGACATTTGGAAAGAGGGAAATCTGGCTGATGAACTTCTTTTTACAAAGTTGGAAGGAGGGATAATGATCATGGAGCTATAAATGCAGGTAGAACAAAAAACCATGCTGCAGACAATTCTACAGTCTCAGAATGGCAGTATGCTAATATTTTAAGCTGTTTAGATGACTGCTGTTGCTATGATCCAGGCTTGTTTGTTGCACTGACGCTTATATTGATCGCTTCCTATAGTGAGCTCATTATGCAGTACCTGCAGAAATCAAATTGAATGAAGGAACAGAATAGTTTTGTTGCTGATATAGGATGTTTGCCAGCTCACCAGTGGGTGCAGCGAGTGCTAGTGAATGATTTGCATGGATTACATAGGGCTGGAGAATTTTACTTGCTACAGCAGCAGTTTAGAGTGACTTCTCTTTGTCTTTCAACTACAGTACTACCTGACTGTCCAGCAGCCTTTTCTCATGGTGATTTCTAAAAATGTGTTCATTTCTCCTCTATTTTTGCTTGAGCCTAAGGTATGTAATGCACAGTCAACTATTTAACTTTTCAGAACTTTTGATCTTTTTAAATAATTAGAGGCAGAGTTTAGGGAGAATGTAAATGACAGTTCTATTTCTGAGAATGAATTAAAGGTAGCATTTGGAGTTGAGATTTTTCTGATTGTATTCCTAAAAGCAGAGGAAAACGTAATCAAATATTTGAAGGAGTTTCTTAGAGGAATCTGCACAATATTGATTTGAGCCTTGTAATACTAACTGCTTGTAAAAAGCTTTGGTTTCTTGTCATTTTTTTTGTGGTCAGATCAACAACCCTTCAGTTCTTTTTGTCTCTTTAAGTTAGGCAGGTGCTAATTTCCAAACAGGTAAGACAAAGACCTTATGAGCTTGTAGTGCAAAGAAAAAGTAGGTAAAGGCATTTATGAATTTATATGGATTGATAGACTTAGCACTACATTTGAAGTCTAAAGATTACTAAGATTGGTAAGACTTCCTAAATGTATTGATTTCAAAGGTCAAAATAAGCTGACAGTTGGGGATATCCCTTCTGTTGTCTTTCAGTTCAATACTACCATTGCCTGCTTTTCTTTATTTGTCTGGTCTGGTTGGAAGGACTGTTTATCTGTTTAATTTTGAGGAACATTTTCTTGTTAAGGTAGTTACAGATTGTGTGGAGTGTCTTAATTAGGGAGCATACTAAGCAGATGTCTTAATTAGTTAACACAGTCTTGGTACTAGGTGGAAGCTTCTGCATCCACAACATGTGAGAAACCAAGGCGTGATCTGGTGGGTAGCAACTCTGTCCGTGGCAGAAAGGTTGAAATTGAATGGTTGAGATCCTTCCAGCACCAACCATTCTATGATTGTATTTGTATTTTCATTACAGTACTGTCACGAACCTTGTGTGCAGTTACTGCAGTGTCATTTTAATCCTGTAAAGCTGGGAAGAGGAAAGAACCCCAGTAAGCTTATAGAGGAATTAGGAAAATTGAATCCTTCCATCTTCAGTTTTGCTTTCTCTGTATTTTTTTTTTTAAAGTCTGTCAGAACTAGGAAGTTTTGGATTATATCTTTGTGTTTACAACAATTCCATTTATTTATTTAGTATTTATTTACTTATATGTTTATTTATATATTTATGTTGTACTTCTCTTATGAAGAGACCCCAAACTGTTATATAGCATATATAAATTAAATATTTCTCTACCATACGCACAAAAACAGTAAACATTAAGATACAAAATATCAGCAGAGATGAGAGCTGATGTTATCACTGCAAGCTTTGAAAGTCAATTTTAACCCAGCCTTTGAGGCAAGTATCATTATTCAGTTACTGCTCTTAAGAAGATCACATTTGTCTCCAAAACAAATGACTCATAAAGCTAATGTAATTTTGTTTAGATGGTTCTTAGACTGGAATTACAGGTCAAAAGAATATTGTTAGGGAACTTTCATGTTCCCCAAAATTCAGGCTCAAAAAACACATTTAGGAACACTTGGAAAGACATATAGTTGGATGTTACTTATTAAAAGTTTCTGACAGTATAAGAACTTCTAGATGTCTTACTTGATGTGGGAGACAGATATGAAGGATACATGTCTCTGTTAGAAGTGGAAGACTCCTTTGGGATACTTCTCCACTGAGTGACTTGCTTTTAATAATAAAAGGATGAGTTGCTGAGATAAAAGAGGATGGTTTTTGGTAGCAGAGAGAGATGAGGTGCTTAAATTTTGGACATTACAGGAAAAATCTTAGATTCATCTCAGGTGCAAGGAGATGTCTCTGCCATGATGGATTGCTTGAATTTTTCCTCTGGATTTATGTCTGGTTTTGGAAAGACCTTTGTGATTACCCGTTTTTTGGGGGCGTGTGCTCTTAATTCTTCATCTGCTATTTATTTCTAAGGCTCTTGATGTTGATGAGCTCTAGATAGATGATAAAGAGTGACAGATATCTGCCACAGTTCTGTCACTTGAGTGCTTTGTACTTTTAAAGCCTTAAGAGCATACTTGACCTAAGAAATGTACTGAGATGTCCTAGTGGAGAAAATTGTGTGAAAATCTTGACAAGATATACAAGAATACTCATCTATAGTGATGTAGAAACTAAGAGATCGTGTTTCTTCTATAAGCAAAATGCTCTTTTTGCTTCTGAGGTATGGTGTATGCTGAGCAGTGGTTTTAGGCAGCAGTTCCATTAGGCAGGCTTACTAACCTCAGCTCCAGGCATCTGAAACACTGGGGGGATTGCCTTTGGTCCCTCTCTCACCCCTGTTCCCAGTTATGCCATTATTTCTCAGTTGTGCAGGCACTTTTTCTTACTTTCTAATCACAAGTCAGTGTAGCTCAGTAAGTTTCCCTCTCACCAAGTCATTTTTCTGTCATTCAGGCTTTTTTGAGGTAGCCTATGGTGCATCCATTTGAGTACCAAAGCTGCCTGTGAGTGCAAGCAGTAGGGAGATAGATGTAGGAATGCCTTATGTTCACGACAGGGAGGCTATTATTTTTAGCCCTTCCAAGAAACCATGTCTTAGAGCTCACGTTCGTAGGACAGTTCAGCTGCTGCTATCAAGAGAAAGAACGTTTTCTTGTTTTGTTGGCTGTATGTTTTGACTGCTACTGAGCTTCTCTAAATTAGTAGTTAGATTAGGTCCCTGCTGTTTTGTCAGGTAAAGCAAGTCAGAAAAGCAGTAGTCACATATACCCAAGATTTTGAGGGAAAAGAGAAAGAGGGGGAGAGGACAGTTCTTTATTCAGATCTCAAATAAGCATTCTTGAGTGTCGTGGCAGTGGTGATGCCTCCCTCATCTCAGACAGTGAGTACAGGCACCAAATAGGGGAAATGTCAGCTGCTGGCAAAGGCTGCTTGTCCAGATCTAGAGCTTAAGGGCTGAGTCTGTTATTCCTCTGTGTACACTGGAGCACTGGGCAATTGGCAATGGCATAAAGTTCAATGAGGGTAAATGGCCGGTGAAGGACCTGTGGTAGAGTAATACTGGAAACAGCCTGGGAGGCAAGTGACTGGAGAAGCACCCCTGCAAAGAGAGATCTGGGGGTATTAGCGACTGCAGACTCAGCATGAGCCAGGAATGTGCCCTGACAGCCAGGGAACAAACTACATTTTTGAGTGCATTATACACAGCACAGCTAGTGGCAATTCTCCTGCTGCATTTGATAGTGATGCAGTTTCATATGGAGTGTTGTGTGCAGTTCTGGGTTTCAGATTATAAAAAAGATGTTAAGGTTCTTGAAAGCTTCCAGAGGAGGGCAACCAAGCTGGTAAGAGATTTGGAAGCCATCACTGGAAGTTTGCTGCAGTGAGGTCTCTTCTCCCTCTGAGGAGGGGAAGCAGAAGATGATGCTGGACTCTGCTCCTGTCAGACTAGGCACGAGGAAAAATCAGATGAGTGAGTGATAAACACTGAACTTCCTAGTGAGGTGGTTGATGCCCCATGCATGTCAGTGGTCAAAGACACATTTGGATAATACCCTTAATAAAAGGCTTTAACTTTTGTTAAGCCCTCATGTGTTCAGGCAGCTGGACTATCTAGTCTTAGTAGGTCTGACTGAAATATTCTAAATTCTAATTCTATCCTGCTCTGTCCCATGCTGTGCATTAGTTGCTGAGCTGTAGATGGTCTGTTCCTATCACATCTCAGTTTTCTAGACAGATTACGTTCCCTTTCTTTCTCTTCCCCGCTTTTTTCTTACACCTGCATCATGGTGCTTTGAAATATTAATGATAATGTTGCTTTATTTGGGAGTACTAATCAGTGTTTTCAAGAGTATTAATTGATTAACATCAAATTTTAAGTTCATTAGAATTGTATACAAATTATTTATCCTAAGTACCAGTTTTATAATGGCTTTGATGATATTTTAAAATGTCTTTGACATTTTGAACTAGTTCAGTTTTCAGTGCATGTTTAGGGTTTTTCCCGTAAGGTCTGTATTGCATGTCAATAATGGACATGAGAGGTATGTCAACACATTTCTGATTCACACAGTGTTCAATTACTATGTAGGTTGATTCAGTAGTAATGTCTCCTATTTATTTTCATGGAAATTCAAAGGATGCAAAGAGCAAAATAACCTTTTCTTTCATAGAAGAAACTATTAGTTAAATATGTATCAAAATATACTAAATGCTTGTGATTTGTGATTTTTTTTTTTTTTTTTGTTTGTTTGTTTTGTTTTTTTTTTAAACTTTCTCCTTAGGTTAGACTACTTTGTTTCAGTGAGATTCATTCAAGAGAGCTGAAGTTACTTTAGGAATGCTGCAACAAGCTTGGCAGTAGCAATAGCTGTAGCAGTTCATTAGTGATCCAAATAATGAACATTATTTGCTAATCCAAATAATAATGCCTAAAATCCTGATCTACTTCAGAAGTAATCTGAAAAATGTGAAGGTGCAGAAAACTGTAAGATGACACTGCCACTAAAAGAAACAAATGAAAAAAGCGCTACTTCTAACTACTTGTTTTCTGCCTCTGCGCTGCCTTCTTTTTCCTTTGAATTCAAGTTGTTGTGTGGGTATATTACTTTTGCAATATAGAGAAACCCTGTGAGATTTGGAACCAGCAGCCGCAACAGTAAAAGAGCAGAGCTTGTCCATGATTGGACAATGTCCAAGATTATCCATGCGTATGTTAGCTCTGACTTAAATCAGATAAGCAAAACTGATCATAAGACCCAAGGTTTTTTTGTTTGTTTTTGCATGTATACATACACATACTTGTATAAAAATTGGAGTACCTTTTTGTAATATTAAAATAAATAACATCTCTCTTGCTCTCACAGTTAATAACTGTGAGAGTATTGTCTTCAGTATAATCAAGATACTTCTAAACTCTGGTCAGTTTTTAATTTCAGAATATTCAAATTTATCTCACTGTGTATTTTTTTCTTTGAGTTTTTTCTATGGAGAATATTTTAAATTCTTCAAACTTTGCTCAGGAACAAATCATAAAAGCAGATGCATAATGAGAACTTTAAAAAAGCAACCGAGCAAAAAACCTGACCTCACTTGGAAAAGCAGAAATTAACTTTTCAAGGTGTTTAAAATCATGTATTTTCTTAACTGTTTTGTTCTTTGTTTCATAATTTAGTCTTTTGATTCCTCTTTTTTTGAAGTTTTCCTTACAACGCTCCATTAAAAAATGCATCTTGACAGTTATATCACTAAAACTTCCCTGTACGGGAGTACGGCTGAAATACTGTGAAGATCCTTTTTGCCTTGCTTAAATCTTTTTTGAGTAATTTCTGAAAATACTATCTTTTGAAATTTTTTTAATTATGTGATTGTGTATATACAAAACTGTAGCTGGTGCTTTACCATGATTTCAGTATATTTTCTGTTTATATTCCCACCATAAATAAATAAATAAATAAATAAAAATTCAAAGCAAGATGGTAACCTAGAATGAATCTATGTTTATAAAATACTTTTCACAGTATATGTCTTTATGTTTGGGTCCAATCATTTCACATTTATGCATGACTCTGAAGTGCTTGTGATTTGAGATTCTAAGCAGTGTATTGTGAATAGAAATGTAGCTCAGAAAAACAGATATAGCCATCAAGTCTAGTTAATATTAATGAACTATACATACAGGTGGCTGGCCTGTTTTCCATTGTTTGGAAAAGAATGCCTTATCCAGAATAGCTATAATTATTTTGAGCGTCATCTGTCTCTCCAAGTTTTTCACTATCTTCATTAGTACAAGCATTTGTAAGAATGGTTCTGTATTGTTTCTTGGGAAATTAAGAGGTACTTTGAGTCAAGGAAGGGACATGAAGTAGAACTGATTCAATTGAGATGCCCACTTTCTGTTTGTAGTTGTAGCAGTGCTCTGCAGTTTAGAGTCTTGTTTAAATAAAATTGCATTTGAAGTGCTATACTATGAAATATCACCTGATTTGTGGTTGCTTACTTACAATCATTTTATAAGATAGACTTGTCGATGTATTAAAGCAGACTTTTGATTTATACAGTTGCATTTTTTAAATGTATTCTGCTTTTGTTAATTAATCCTAAATACTTCCGTGGCAGTATTAATGTTCAAAGTATTTGATGTTTTAAAAATTGTAAAAATGTAGTTTCATTTGTAGAGGTTAGTGAGGAAACATGTATTTTGTTATTGCCAGTAAACCACTACTAGTAATAAAGTTTGAGGTATTTTCCTTTAGAGCTTTTTTATGGCAATTAGGATTTAATTATCTTCAAGTAAGCTGTAGGTAGTTATTAAACACTTTAAGAGTTCAACACACATTATGCAGCATCTTCTGCCTGGTGGATACTGGAAGGGTGAACAAACCAGAAATAGTAATGCATTGCTTTGAGGACAAGAGTGAGGCAAGAATTGTAAGCAATTCAGTGATTCTTGTTACAATAGCTGATTAGTTGGGAAGAAACTGTTAGCAGAATGAGATGTCCTCGAATTGTGAGTAACGTTTTTGTGCTGAGAGGCTAGTCTCTTTTACCCAGCTGAAGAAATTGAATTTGTACTAGCCTACTTACTCAAAGTCTGTTCGTTTGGGAAGTGTTAGCAAATCCAAAGTGGTTGGACTGATAAATTGGTATAGTGAAGTCGAGAGAGCTGGAGACCTTCAGGATAGCATACTGATATCTGAGGTGAAGTCTGAAATTTTCTGGGGGGTGTGAGAATTTCTTATTCCTTCTTAGTTCCTTTTAAGAATGTGCTAGAAGCTGGTATATGTTTAGTGTTTTTGAAAATGTAATTCTAATTTTTTATTTCAGAATGTTGTGTGCATAGTAGATGTATATTATTCTATTTGTACACTGCTGATATTAGAAACGTGTTCCATGTTCTTGAAATGTACTGTGTACTGAAACAGTTTTTTCTGCTTTCTTGAATTATGAGTTTAATTATGGAAACATGTTTACTGGCTCTTTTTTAACATATGTAAAAGTACTAGCTAATACAGCATTTCTCCCTGAGAAAGTTTCTTTTTCCTTTCTCTTGTGCTTATGCTTTTTGGGTTTCTTACTCAAGCTGTAACTTCTGACGTTTCCAGCTACTTTCATATTTTCATCTATTATAGAATATCTATTAATACCGATTATTCAAATTGTGTAAAAATAGAATCAGTATCAGTATTTTGATATCAGTAATTAGATTTACTGCAGCCAGAGCAGTTCTCCTAGTACTTGTGCATTTAAACATTTAACTTTGTATTGTACCATTTCATTAAATAAGTTAACCAAGCTGTGGTTCATATGGTTGTGCTGTACTTGAAGACCTGAATTTGAGTCCTAGGTAATCCATGGTCTTATTGAGTCAGTTTTTTTTTTTTTTTTTTTTTTTTAATTGTTTCCCAAAACAGTATTTTGGAGTGAAAGTAGTTTTATCAATTTAATTATTACTGAGATTTATATTTTAAGTTAATTCGTGTTTGGTTACAGTTGTCATTGCAAAAAACTTTTGCACTTTATTCTTAATACTGTGGCATTTCCTGTTTAATGTTAAAGGTCTGCCATATTCCATTTTGTAGACTTACATCTCATGGGAGAATGCCGAAGAAAATTGAGTGAAAGAACAGGTCTTGCTTGAGTGCAGGATTTACATGTATTTTTGTGATAGTGATATAGTGATAGATGTAGTGTGATATTCCAGCTCAGGTGTCTTCTACCTCATAGGGCCAAAGAATACCCAAATGTTTTGTAACTTCAGACTTTTTTTCTGAACAGTAGTGAAATGAATGTTGGTGAAGTTCATAATATTGGATTATCAGTGCAATTTACCTTTCTTTCCTACCGATACTGGTACTACAAAAGATATTACAGTTATCTGTTTTCCATGCCTGCGATGTCATGGGCATCATTTGAGGAGGTCAACAAATGGACCAAGTTGCTATTGTTTGAGATACTTGCACATGGTCTGAATTTCTGCCTCCTGCTCTTTTTTTTTTTTTTTTTTTTTTTTTTTTTTTTGGTGAGATCTGTTCATTGTCTGCAGAAAACCATGAATGTAACTCACTGTTACTGTTGTAGGACTGAAACAGTGCCATTACTGTAAAGGAAATAGACCCCAGTTTTCAAAAAACATTTGATTAGCTCTTAACCCCGCTATAGTGTACCTCTTCCTATTTTATTTTTTAATTTTTAGATTTTATTTATTTTTTATTTTTATTTTATTTTCCTCTCCTTCTTTGCATTCATGAATTGTTTCTCTGGAAGAGAAATTATTTGTGTGTATTAATATGTTCTGTGTTACTGTTTTCAGTGCATCATAGTGAATAAAGCATTGCTTTATCAACCCACTCATCAATAATGACCATTAAATGCTGGGTGTCAGATGGAATGTTGAATACAAGCTTGTTCTTCAAAGTGGCAGAATCTGACTCCTTTTTGCTGTAATAAAGTTGCTTCTGTTTGAGGCACTGTGTTGCTGGGAAACTGCTGCTAATTTTATGCTATATGTCAGTAGTGGTGACTCAAATTGTACATGTCATTGAGTAGCTCTGCTCCTTGTTTGTAAACTCTCTTCTGTTAGGAGAGAGGGAGAAAAAAAATGTTCTGCAGGGAAGAGTATCCAAAGAAGAGAAAAAATTTGAATTGGGAACAAAAGCTCAGATTGTTCTGTTGATAATGTCACTTCCAGTCACTGAAGGGGAGAGGTTGCTTGTCTGAATTTACACCAATCTCTTAGACAAGTCTAACAGAAGAACCCTACATTTCTACTGCTTTCTTCTTTGAATTCCAGTTTCCAGTGTGGAGAACTTCAGTATGTGATATGACTGAAAAGAAGAATAACAAATTAGACTCTCAAGAGTTTATGAATTAAGAAACTGAAGTTTTGGTTCACAGCAGTGGTGTACAGTGGCAATTTTGGAAGACTGTAGAAAATACAGTACTTTGTAAAATGGGTTGCTTCACAGCCTGCACATGAATCAGAACATGCATACAATTACAGTTCCAAAAAGTGAATGTACCTGAGCATAAACTTTAATATATTTTCTAGATGTGTAAATGGAATAAATTGAATCCGACTGTCAAGTTACAGTATTTTCTTAAATCTGCCCTCTTTTGCTGATTAAAGGAGATGATCCATTTCTTGATATTCACATTCAACTCAGTTTTTTATCAGTCTTTGTTTTTAATCTTACTTGGGATGCTTCTGTAAGACTGTGTGTGTGTGTGTCTGAAGCCTGCTTATTTAAGCACACAAATCATGTCAGCTGCAATGCGGCAGTGCTTGGTGCTAATGAGGTTAACATCCAGAGTATCCGTCTGTTTGTTTTCTGATCTCTGTGCAATTCTGGCAATGGGAACTGGGGATGACGGGGAGATATTTTGATTGGATATGGCTTTGTTTTGGCTCAATGCCCTCCTGGTGGCTGGGCAATATATTTCTACCTCCATTTAGGGAGCTCAGTGTTTATTTCATTATTTTTGGTGCAAGCTCTAAGATACAACGTGGTTGGAAAGAGAAAGCTGGAAGTACACATAGGATCCTTTGTCCCCAAAGAGTTGCTTCAAATGTACTTTTAAATGAAAATAAAAAGAAAACATACTGCCTGACAGTATGCATGTCTACAGATTGAGTATGTGCATGTCTGTGTTTGAAAAGTAATGACTTTGAAATAGAGCTAATCAGGTAATTATTTGGGGCTAAGTCTAGATAGTTGGACAGGCCTTTCATAGGTACAGAAATGCAGATGAATTATGATTTCTGAGCTCATTTTTTCTCATTTTTAACCCTTCAGTTGCTGACAGCAGTGTGAACTGTGTATTTTACATTCAAATCAGTTGGTCTTAAAGTCAATAATAAAGTGAATATAAAAATAAAGTGAATATAAAATACTTGTCTTTTCCCATTTTCAGCTGTCAGACTGTCTTCATCAAGCTTGATGCCTTCCCAACTGATCCTGTCATATTTCTGTGCTTGCAATTTTCTTTCCATGTTTTTTTTCTTTTTTTTCAGAGACATTGTAAAACTGTAGGTCGTGAGAAAGTGATGGCACTGGTCTTGGTGATGGAGCTGACTTTCCTTACAGTTCCTTTCTTAATGTTAACTAGTGCTATCCTGCTAGCTGATAACATTGAATATTTATGTATTATATGTCAGGTTTTTAAATGATGTGTTAAAAATGTTGCTTTTTTAAGTATCTATTTAACCTCAATTACTTTGGTGATTGTGTAACATGGTTTCACAAGCAGAGGAATCAATACAAGTGGGCCTGAGAAAGGTAAAAACTGTATCATGTAGGCAAGACATATATGAGAGAGGCAGGCATTTCCTGAGTTATTGTTGCTATTGTCACTGTAGTGCACAGCTAACCTGCAGAGGAAGGTTGGCAATTCAACGTAGCACAAAGTTTTTCATCCTGGGAAATGGCCTAAGATTATGTGCCCTAATACAATCTAAAAGTAGTATGTGAAGCTGTATGACTGAGAAGATGCATGCTGTTCTAATGCTCGCTATTGGAATGGTTTTGTTTTCCTTCTTTAGGTCTTCGGGTGAACGGGGAGCTTATTACTGCTTACCCCCAAGTGGTGGTAGTCCGGGTACCAACACCTTGGGTCCAAAGTGACAGTGATATCACAGTCCTTCGCCATCTAGAGAAGATGGGCTGTCGGTTAATGAATCGTCCCCAGGCCATCCTCAACTGTGTCAATAAGTTCTGGACGTTTCAAGAACTTGCTGGTCATGGTGTGCCCCTGCCAGACACCTTTTCGTATGGTAAGCCTTTGGAATCAAATAATGAAATAGTTGCCTGCACAATTTATGCTTTTATAGCGAGTCAAGTTTTGGAAATCCTTAGAATTAAGTAGGGAGAGGCTGATTCCACAAATAAGTGATCAGTAACTAGAAAAAATATGGTAGTCACATGCTGGCTTTGGCTTTGTTGGTTAGCTGTGATATCTTATGAAGAGTAGTGTAATTATGGCTCTACCTCCCAGCAACTAACTTTGCTGATTACTTCTAAAACACCTTGAGCTCTTCCAGTTGCCTAAAACAACAGACAGAATCTCAGGGAATGGAATGTTACAGGATGTTGGAGATCTGAAGTTTAGTAAAATCTGAAAATATGTCAAACTTCTATATAAATAAAAACATCTGTAAATGTATTAGTTGTTATGAAAGGCCAGAAGTAGCACAAGCTCACATGTTCAAGTACTTATTAACAGTTCTTTGAGGTTTGGTATCCCTCTGGAGTTCCCTCCTTCAATTAATTACTGATGCTCCTTGTTCCTGCCTCTGGAGTCTTTGGTTCGTTACAGAGTGCCAGATTAGGAGAACCATTTGTTTGAGCTACCATGGTTTTTTTTTTGCTTTAATTAAAATACATTAAAAAATGGAATACACCTCTCACCCTTCCTTTCTTTTTTGGGAAGCGTTAGTGCCTTCCTCTCCTTCATACAGTTACACTGATAGGCTTTTCTAACGAAAACTTAGCAAAAACGCAAACTTGATAAAAGCATCAGTCAACTATTTCTATCAATACTATGAAAACGCATTTGAGAAGAAATATCCATTCTTTATAGATACAATTGCTCTAGCTCTTTCAGAAAGGGATGAGTTTTTAGTTCATTGTGGGGAAAGGAAAACTAAGAATGACGGAGTAGTTGGAGAACATCTCTGTTTCTTCCTAACTCCCTGCCTGTCTTTTAGTTCTTTTAATGCCTGTCTCTGGAGTTTGACAGAAGTGTTACCTTTCTTTTTTACACTAGTATGAAGTTATCAAGGAGAGTCAGCTTTGCCAAGAAAAACAGGATGTATTGAACTACACTTTATTCTGTGACATGCGTTAAAATCTGTGGTGGTGTAGTGCTAGTTGCTTCTGGCTTTCTGAACAGTGTCCTGGCTTAACTTCTGTGCTTTACTGCACATGGTTTAAGAGGAGTCTCATCCCTTCATCTGCTGACTTATCTTATTTCTTGTACTGTAGTCAGCCTCCTGTGAATCAAAGAACTCAAATAAAATTAAAGCATCCAT
Source organism: Lagopus muta (assembly GCF_023343835.1). NCBI lineage: Eukaryota > Metazoa > Chordata > Aves > Galliformes > Phasianidae > Lagopus > Lagopus muta. The sequence continues at coordinate 76,188,928 of NC_064433.1, forward strand.
CATAAATGTTAAATGTTACTCTCTAAGATTCTTGCAGATTCAATGCAGCAAGAAGATCAAAGTAGTAATTCAAGAAATAGGGAGAAAGAGATGCAAGAGACTTAAGTCTTAGAAAAGGGGAAATGGGTCACAAGATTTGAATTGCTATTGCTGTCAGGATTACGCCTTTGAAAAGCCATGCTGTTTTTCTGGCTTGTAGTTTGGATGGAACTGTTCCTGGTGTTATGTCGGTGGTATTTTCCTGTTAGAAAATTTGGATGATGAAGTACAAGGGCTAAACTGGAACAAGATGGTGGAATCAGGGCAATCAAATTTGAATTTGGGGTTGTGATCAATCACCACTATCATTATTAAACATCTGTTAATCTAAAAGAGATTTAAGTTAGATGTTATAATTAAATTCTTAACTCAGAGAGTGGTGAGACACTGGCATAGGCTGCCCAGGGGAGCCTTGGAGGCATTCAAGGCCAGGTTGGATGGGGCCTCGGGCAGCCTGATCTAGGAGTTGGCAACCCTGTCCACAGCGGGTGGGCTGGAACTGAATCTTTAATGTCTCTTCCAACCTAAGCCATTCTATGATAGTCAGCTTGTGTCTTACATTCCAAAGGAAGTAGAAATTGGTAAAGCACAGATTACAAAATTCTTAACTGTTATTTTTTTTTCTCTGCATTATCTAAGTTGGAAAAGTGAGAGGAATGTATCACAATTAAATCCCCAGTTTGGCTACACCAGACTGGTGGCATATAATATTATTGGTTTTCTTTTACCAGGTGGTCATGAGAATTTTGCCAAAATGATTGATGAGGCAGAAGTGCTGGAATTCCCTATGGTGGTGAAGAACACGCGGGGTCACCGAGGTGGGTCTGAGGTCAGAGGTGAAGGCAGCGAGTATTCTGAGCAGTACCTGAGATTTTGTGTTGTCAAAGAGTAATAGTTAAGAAGGTTTTCTATTAGGTGTTGAATTTTTTTTGCAGTACTTCTAAATTCTTCTAGCCTCCAAATTCTGAATGTTGAGTAAGCTGCAATACTGGGAAGCAGTTTTAATAGAATATGATCTTGAAATACCAGGGAGGGTAAAGGTTCAGAGTTAACAGTACATTAGTGACTTTTGCAAGGAGTGCTTTGAACTGGAGTAATGGAAGGCCTAGCTCCAGGGATATGGAGAAGTGCCTTCCTGGACTTCAGGGGTGTTTCTAAACAGGCATAATAAATAAAATTTTAGTTCAATAAACCTTAATTTGTCTTTTTTTTCTAAGTGACTTTTTCTATAGTTAGGATTCTGATTTATATATAATCTCATATGCAGTTTGCCAAATGGAATCTTTCTTTTTGGGGGGGGGGGGGGAGGGGAAATCTCTGACAGCAGTGGTGATAGTGCAGCAGGTTCATGTGAAATTTTTTGTTATCATTCTTTTGATTTAAGGGTTGGATCTAAAATACTACATCAATTCATTTTAACGATAGATAGTGATCTACTAAAGTAAAAAGGTTTGGAATCAATTTTAGAGGTTATTTATATAGGAGATCACACTTTTTAATCCACTTTGAAAAGTACAAGAGTAATAAAGAGTCTGAAGCTGATGCTTAAGCACATAAACCAGGAATTACTATAAACTAATAGAAACATACCCACATGACACCACTTCTTCCTTCTTATTGCACCTGTTTATTCCCACACGATTGTTCTGGTACATCTCTTCTGAAACATGATGGTTTCTGTAAACGTTCAATAAATGATTCAGGAACAATTATTAGCTTAATCTAGACTGGTTATGTTTATTTGGATTAGTTCCTAGCTCGAATTACCATGTATTTTCACAAATTCTGCACTGATGTGGTGGAACTCTAAGAGCAAGAGGCTGTGGCAGTAGAATATTTTGGCAGTAATACCTATTTGTATGGTCTTATAGTGCTTGCAGACCTTTACAATCTGTGATGTTGGAATTTGACTTTTCAGCAAGCTAAATTTGACAAATGTGGAGTAACTGAGGAACTGGATTGGGTTTGCCTTGACATTGCTTTTTGTTAAGATTTAGAAATAATTGTAGAGTTTGTTGCTATTGACTTTCTTTTCGATTCTTTCAGCTAGAATTCATATGAATCTCTGCTTAAGGCTAGTGTATCTTGGGCTGCATTAGGCAAAGTATTGCCAGCAGGTAGAGGGGAGTGACCCTTCTTATCTACTCAGCACTGGAAAAGCCACACCTGGAGAGCTGAATCCAGTGCTGGGCTCTCAGAACAAGAGGGATATGAAGCTGAGGTTCAGCAAAGGGCCATGAAGATGATCAAGGAATTGGAGCACCTGTTCTATGAGGGTAGACTGGGAAGAGAAGGGACCATTGAGCCTAGAGAAGAGAAGGCTCAGAGGGCATTTTACCAAGTCTACAATTATTTAAAGGGGAAGTGTCCAGGGAATAGAGCTAGGCTCTTTTCAGTCGTGCCCAATGCCAGGCTGTGTACACAAGCTAGAACACAGGATGTTCCCTATAAATGCCAGGAAGTACTTCCATGGTATGTGTATGACTGAGCACTAGCACAGGTTGGCCAGTTTGGTTGTGGAGTCTCTTTCACGAAGATACTCAAAAAAGCATCTGGACATGGCCCTGGGCAGCCTGCTGTAGGTGCCCCTACTTGAGTAAGTGTTGGGACCAGATGACCTCCAGAGGGTCCTAAAGCATCAATTAATTCTGTAATTTTGTTTACGAATCTTACATACTTCATATACTGTACATTCTAATGCAAATTTATCACAGTGCCTGCACTTTCACATTGAGAGAGTTGGGGAAACTTCTTCAAATTAATTTAAGATGGGCCAATTTCAAATGGTATTTAAAATTGAGACAGATGTTCACAGGAGTCATTTAATGAATAAAAGTCATGCTCACCTAAGCCAATTTTCTGCAGTTTGCTGCTGCAGCAAATGTGCCATTTTTATTTTGCCAAGATTTTGTGGTGATGCATAATCACAAAAAACTAAGTAGTTCTTCTTCAAAGCATCATTCATTCTGTCCAGTTCTAGGAATACAGTAGGAGTAACTGCCAGTAGGAGAGCTAAACTTGGGCATGGGAGAGATCATGTGGAAGATTTAGCTTTTTTTGTCTACTTCTAAGTCTAGGTTCTGCTACTGTGATTCTTATAAGAAATTCCGTGTTCCTCAAGCAGCATTTTGTGCTATGAAGGACTTAAACCCTGAGAAAGTAGAGACTTCTCCTGTTGAGCACTTGCTAGAAATCTTAGCACATTGTTTCTGCTAGGTCTGCTACAGTTGCAATTCTGTTTTCTTAGAATAGGCGGTTTATAAATCCATTTTTGCATTTTCTTAGTATTGCAGCATAACTCAGTGATAATTGTGCCATAAAAAATAAGTGTAGCCTTATCGCAGAACATACATTTAATATGACATGAACGAGTCATTAACAAAATGAGAGAGGAATTGGGAGAAGTAGCTAAAGATGGAAATGGATGACTTCTTGTAAGACTAGAAAAGAGATGGAAGTGATGGAGTCTTCCTTAAATGCTTTTCATTTGTACTAGTAAAATTGGATGAGAACAGAGAAGTCTTTCAATGTGCTTTAGAAGTGAAGGAGAGTGAAATGACATGTTTGAACTTAAAACAAATCTTTCCTAAGTTTGCTGGCAGAAAAGCCAGTAATTCCTGAAGAGCTAAAGAGGTTTTTTTCAAAGTTACAGTACATGCCATTTATGTTTTTGGAATGTTCAGCTAAATTTATCTTGGATACTTTGGAGTGTAGTATTTTGTTCTGAACTAAGTTGTTTCACAGCTAAGCCTCATTCTGGAATTCTGAGTTCTTAGAAGTACTGGGAAGAGAAGCTTTCAGCAACTTCCTGGTAGTGAAGCAGCTTTGCAATAACACACTAGTCGCTTAAGAGCTCCTAGCAACCTAGGAGTTTAGCAGTTTCATGTGATTAGTTCTTGCCATATCAAACATGTAGGCTGTGGGTCTAATTAAATGTCTACTGCTTTTGTAGTATTTCTTCCCTTTTTCTCTCATTAAGGACTTGTTAACTTTACCACCCCAAAACAGACTGAAATTGCAAAAACACCTCCATTATCTACAGCTTCTTGGTTTTATTTGTTTACTTTTATTTTTAATTTATTTTTATACTCTTCTCATGGCTCCTCTATTCTTTCAGTACTTGAATGCTTAGAAGTACTGAAGCACTGGAATGCTAATGTGCACAGAAGAATTTGTAAATGCATGTATACTACAGATAGTGCATGTAAGAATGAGCAACATAGTGGTCAAAGGTTTTACTTCTCTGTGTTGAATCACTGACTCAGCACAAATTAGTAGCTTCTTTCAATCCTACAATGCATCCTTTTCTTATACAGGCAAAGCTGTGTTCCTGGCACGAGACAAGCACCATCTGGCAGACCTGAGCCATTTGATCCGTCATGACGCCCCATACTTATTTCAAAAATATGTTAAAGAGTCCCATGGCAAGGATGTACGTGTCATCGTAGTAGGAGGCCGTGTGGTGGGCACCATGCTCCGTTGCTCTACAGATGGGAGAATGCAGAGTAACTGCTCACTTGGTAGGAAAAACTTTGTTCATAGTTTTGATCAAAATATTTGAATTCAGAAAAAGGACAAACACAGTTGCAATAAACTGAAAGTTTTATTTTGTGTTATTTGTGTTTACCTTTAGATGTTCACAGAGGAAACGTGAGAGCAAGAACTAAGTGAAATATGCATCACACAAACCTATAATCAGAAACTATCTCTGCCCCTAGATGAATAGGATAGATAGAAGGGGTGGGAATTTCTAAGAGCACAAACAGAGTGTATGGTGCAATGGACTAGAAAAACAAAAGGTAGTGGGAAACCAGAGAAAATATGAGACCGCCAATTTGGAAAAGAGTAGAGTACTAAGAGAGAGAAAATAGTTTAAGGAAGTCGACAGCCAAGTTGCATTTTACAGCTGCTTGTGCTGCCTTAAGTATGTCAGTCTCCTCCCTGCAACATTTTTTCCCTGAAAACCATGTATGTGAGGAAGTTTACTACACTGATTATTGTATGCTTAGATGTATGCTTTCTGCATCACTTTTTGTAGGCTAGGAGAGGGTGAAGGGAAAAAAGAGGGTTGGGGTTCCTGGCTAGTAAATTCACTGAAATTACTGAAACTGACCTGAGCAGGGATTGGAAGAAATGTCTTCATGTACAGTACAGTTTTAGTAAGTCAAAATGCACTAGAGATTTTAGTTACTACTTCTCAATGCTGGGGAAATGCAGCCTGAAAGATTTTTCTACTAAATATTTTAAGTGTTGTTTTATATTTTTAAACCTAAGTGATATGATAAATGAATTTTGTGTCATTTAGTACTTAGATGATGGTCTGTGTAGTAGACAAGTTGAGGTACAGACAGTGTTCCAGAATTCTTTCTTTAGAATAACTTATGTTAGTAAGTAACATATTACTTACTTAAGTAACTTATGACAGCAAACTGTGAGGGATACAAGCAAATAAAAATGTCCTAACCCTCTTCCTCCACAATTCTATCTGGTAGATCTGTATTCTCATCAAGAACATTTGGTTCTTGGATGATTTATTGTGATAACTTACAAATACATATAGCAAGCCTCTATCTTAAGGGAGGAAACAAGGGTATGTATAGAAAGCTTCTATCTTAGAGATAGAAACAGAAATGATTTGTTTAGTCATCTTTTTAATTCCCCGAAGATAGCAAAAATATATGATTACATATTTCTTCACTATTTTTATTACTGTTTTTTTTAAACAAGTCATAGTTTTGGTCTGCCTTTTGCAGAATCTTTTGAAGTCCTGCTAGGTTTCAAGTTATTAGCAGTTGTTGTGGCAAGGTGGTTGCTTTCTGAGTTGTTATCATCTCTATGCTTGCAGGCTTTCTTTGATCTTCAACTGAACTGCACCAGCCAGGCAAGAAGTATGTTGGTCACCTGTGTCCAGAATAGACACTGAGTTTTTTTTCACTTTTTTTCCAGGCGGTGTAGGGATGATGTGCTCACTGAGTGAACAAGGCAAGCAACTGGCAATCCAAGTGTCCAACATCCTGGGGATGGACGTGTGTGGCATTGACCTACTGATGAAGGACGACGGTTCATTCTACGTCTGTGAGGCCAATGCAAATGTAGGTTTCATTGCCTTTGACAAGGCTTGTAATCTAGATGTAGCTGGTATCATAGCGGACTATGCCACTTCTCTCCTAACCCCCGGTCGCTTGACGCGGCGCATGTCCTTACTCTCTGTGGTGTCCACGGCAAGCGAGACTAGCGAGCCAGAGCTGGGCCCTCCAGCTAGTGCCGTTGTCGACAATATGAGTGCTAGCTCCAGCTCTGTCGACAGCGACCCTGAGACCACGGAGAGAGAGTTGCTCACCAAGCTCCCGGGGGCTCTATTCAACATGAACCAGCTATTAGCCAATGAGATCAAACTTCTTGTGGAGTGATGCCACATGTAAATAGATGACCAACAGAACTCTCTTGTAAAATTTTCTTTGAAACCAACTTGCAGTGCTGTTTATTAGAGAAACTCAGAGAAATGAGGAAAGGAGAGTCAGTCAAGAGAGCAAGATTAAAAGGCATGTGTTCTGTGACAGCTGCCTCTATTTTTTTGCAGAACATAATATTGCGATAATTCTTCAGCACTATTGTTGTAATGAAGATGTTTAATTTACAGCCTAAATGGGAGTTTTATTTGGATGCTGCTTTGATTCTGCGATTTGATATTGCAGTGCATGGATGTTCGAAGGAAAGCATTAAAATATGATTAACTGAAAATTTTCAGAAAGTTCTGGTATCTCTCTAGAAACTTCTGTGAGTTAATGCAGCAGTTAACTCTCTTGTGCTCTCTAAGGCTTGATCTTGTAAATTGCTGACTGCCTTTAATTGTCAGTGAGAGTTGAGGGTGTTAAATGCCAGGTATTTAAAACTCCTGGATACCTACTGTTCCCACTCTTGTGGTAAATTCAGCATAGTTTTGAAATCATCTCTTTCAGACCTTACAGGATGTGGCCATTCAAATGTTGAGACAGAGAGGAGTGTCAGTTGCCCTAATGTGAGCTTCTGTACAAATCTCAAATTGGTGCCATCTTGATATTAACAGGCAGATTTGTGTCTGTTTTTCTTTATAAGGCATTTGAAAGAGGATTTCTAGTACCTCAGATTTTTTCACTTCAAATCCTGAGTTTGAGAGGTATGCAGGGGAATGGGTCATATTATATTGTGGTAGAAGTGGCACATTTTAACTATTTTTTGCATGATTGGAGGAGTTAAACAGCACTGTAATGTTTGGTATACAAAATAATGTTTAATCCAATGTGAAAAGAAATTACACTAGTTTAAAAAAAAATGTGCATTGGCTTGTATTTGTTAGTGTTTTAGTCATTTTGAGAGAGATCTGCAATGTTAATGTTCCTTTTTTTTTTTTTTTTTTTTTTTTTTTTTTTTTTTTAAAATACATGCTAGTCCAACACTCCCTTCTCTATGCCTGCATCTTTAACAGTGGCCAAAGTGAAAACACTGCAGACTACTTGCTAAGAAAACACTGAGTTAAAGTCTGTACTATGTTTTTTTTTGTTTGTTTGTTTTGGTGTTTTTTTCTTTTGTTTTTCTGTTTTGTTTTTTTTTTTTTGGTGGGAGGGGTATTTTTTGTTTTTTATGGGGGAGAAATGTGATAAGGTGTGGAGAAGTGAAAAGTTGGTGAAAAGTGATTAGAAATCTAGAGATACACTAGAATAAAGTTGCAGTTCATACAATACTTAGAAGGCTTACTTTTTCCCATTGAGAGTACTTAAAAGCTGATGTTATCAGAAATCCAAAGTGCATAACAGAAGTTCTCAATTGTTTGGCAAACATGCAACAAATTAAATTTAAAAAAAAAAAAAAAAAAAAGGAAAAATAAAAAAAAAGGGAAGAGAGCTCAGCCAGAATAATAAAAATTTTAAAAAAGTAGAACCTAGGTCCGTAAACATTTAACAAATTGATTCTGTACTCTTATGTGTTTGTGGTGTGAACGCACACACTTGTGTGTGTTTGTGAACGCGCATTTGCTTTGCTTCATTTCTTTTTGAGTTTTGTCTATTTAGATCCTATTTTTTTTTTTTCTAGACTGCCTGATTTTTCTTAGTTGTTCTGGCTGTGCATTTTCTCATTAGCCTTGAACTGTTTTGGGTAACACATAACCAGAACAGAGATATCGAGTCAGTTATTCAGTCCCTATTTTCCCCTCCTCCTTTTCTTCCACTTTCTCCTCCCTCTGTTCTCATTCCATTCCCAGTTTTCTGTGATCATAAAGCCCTGCAACTATATATATATTTATATATATATTTATATATATATAAATATATATATAAATATAAAGATAAGCCTCTTTTTTAAATACACAAAGTAAAACGTTTACAATTGAAAAACAATCTTGTGAAAGTAGGGTTTGTTTGGAGGGGGGTTGTGTGTGTGCAATGCTGCTGTTTCCTGGATACTTTAATGAAGCATGTCCCATGTACCCTCTGAGGCTCTGCACTGCCCACTTTTGCGGCCCCTCTTCACCTCTTTGCTGCTCTGCTGTTTTATCTTCACTTGGACCTTAAACACAACTCATGGACACTATGCAGAGAGTCTTCAAGAGGCAATAAACAGAACAGTATTAACCTGCTTTTGTGGAGATTTGATCATGCTTCTTTGTACAGTTCTTTTTTTTTTTTTTTTTTTTTTTTTAATTTAAAAAGGAATGTAATAAAATGGCTTCTTTTTTTTTTTGGTAGAATTAAATATTATTATTAAAATCAAGTGTAAGGTTGACTTGTGGTATTAAGCAGGAGAAGTGGACTAGCTGGTCCAGCAACAAAAGGGGGTTCAGCGGCCTGGATATTGTCTTTTCTTCCTAAACCCTCAAGTGCACAGGTTGTATCTGAAGAATATAACGGTCTTTAACTTCCGTGAAGAGCTGCAGAAGCACAGAACTAAAAGGAAGCTGATTTTCTGGTCACTGAGCAGTACACTGTTCTTCAGAAACTCTTCTCCCCTTGTGTGTTTATCTAAGGGGAATTTGGATGTTGGTTCTTTTCTTTGGTTTTTCTTTTCCTTTTTATTGGTAGATGCTTGCACTCATTGAGAAGCTGATGGGCCAACCTTCACCTTTTCAGCTGTGGCTCACATAAAGCCAGTGTGGAATAGAAACAGGGAGTCAGCTGGTATAGTAGGATCTCTGTACTTCTGTCACAATAATGTCTTTAAGGCAAAAGAACAGGTAACTGAACATCAAGGCTCCATTCTATTTTGTGGAGAAATGTTGTGTTACACAGTAACTTTACATTTCTCTCACCCTTTCAGAATATCCAGATAACATTTTCCCATAATAAAATAGGTGTAGTAAATAGCCATGAGATTTTTTGACAAACAGTGGGTTGAGAAACTTGCAGTTTGGTTCCTTTGTGATAAGATACTCCTCTGTGGTTGGTGCTTCCAAGCAATTTTGGAGATAAGTCTGCGTAGTGATCAGGAAAGGAGGCAATATTTGAAACAACATGTATGTTTGTTTATACGTAGGTTATTGACATTACATATGAAAACTCTACTTGAAGATTTACTGGTACAAATGGTACTTGTCTGATGTATTTACTCACTATTTATCTGTTGCTTCTGAAATAGTGAAATGTACAAAATGATATGGGATCCAGAGTAAGGTTCTTGCTTTTAAGTTTAAAAAAAAAAAAAAAAAAAAAAAAGTATCCAAGTATGACCTGTTATAATCAGGCCAGTCAGGCCAGTATTTCCCATTGAAGGTGAACTTCAGAGACCTCAGCTTTATATGCTGTATTTCCTTCATTTCCATATGCTGAAAAAACACATGCTAAACTTTCATATAGTTGCACTAAAACTACCTGCATATTTGAGTTTGGAATTTTATGCTGAAGAAGTAATCAATATACAGCTGGATATAATATCTTACAGTGATAGAAATATTTCTGTATTTCTTAATTTTGAAAAAGCCACTTAGAAACTCTCTTACAACAATAAGTTTCTTAAACTACACCTGATTATTATTATTATTATTATTTTGTAACAGTGGAGACTTTCTTCTGTTCAATTTAACATGTTTCTAATTGATGTCTTGCTATGTCAATGTATGGATTGTATCTTAAGCTTTGTATTTAATGCTTTAGTGTGTTTTATAAAAAATTGTAATTCAATGTTACACCACATCATTCATAATGCAATAATAGAAGGTCAATGCTTGATGAGTATGTGGACTGTTAAAGCTTCTTATTCTGAACTTGTGGTCACTATTTGTGCATTTTCTTCTACTTTGTGAGCTATCTTTCATGTGAGATACTTATTCAGGAAGTATTCTCTGGAGCACCAGTGTACTTCAGATGCAAAGGATACTTCTTAAGATATTATATTGGACTTCAAAATTCAACATGTGAAACCAGTGACATTTGTGAAATCTTTTCTCCCTCTTGTGAATATCTATCAGTTAAATACCTAAGTGACCCTAGGGGCTTAGAAAGACTTCATGAAAACAATTTGCATGTACAATATCTTTCTCACGCCTCACTCTTTTTGAGAAGGTTTATGGGCATTATGGCTGGTGCAAGATAAACGACCCACTTCTGTTCTCTCTGTGGAATTGTAGGTGCTCAGACAGGTAACTTCTGTTGCTACTGTCTTTTTTTAATTTTTAAATTTTTCACTGTTCTAGGAGCTGTTTTAAAATGAACACTGCAGGTTTCATAAATCTTCGTAAAGTACTATAAACTGCAGTATTTATAAACCAGATTTTCTTTCTTTGTTTGTTTTGAGGGTGACTTTTTGGAGTATTCTTGTGGTGGATCTTGCTGGCCTCTCATATTTCTGTTTTTAGTTGAAAAGATTTTATTTATTCATTTAAATTGATGGCAGAAATTTGATGCATGAATTTTGGATGGGTTTTGTTGTTGCTCTATTCTGTGTGACTTACTCTCCCTCTTTTTTTTTTTTTTTTTTTTTTTTTAACAAATATTTTCTAACAGTGTGCACTTTCTTACTGTTCTCTGCAAAACTTTTCAGGAACCAAAAAAGTCAAACAAGTCAGAGAAAACTTTTCCTTCTCCCCTTTCTGATGACAAGAATGAGAACTTATGAAAAGTCCTTGAGAATGTTCCTTCCTAAACTTTTCCTCTCAGTAATGCAAGCGGGTAAAATGGTAAACGCTGCAGTTTGGTGACGTCTAAAACCACCCTGTTGTCAGGTAAATTGACTTTTTCTGTTCTAATTGTAACCTTCATAAGTTTGGTAACTTGTCTGCTTTCCTGTCTTCCCATTTTCGCTATTGGTCCATTTTGGTCAAACTTCCTTGAATGATTTATTTAGCAGTGTAATTTAGATAAAATTATACTTCTTTATTTCCTCTTGTTCTACAGGTTGACCTTTTAAGAAATCTGTCAGTGTCCTTTGCTTTACTCAGATTAGACAAAAATGAGGACAGGATTAAAATCCTCTCATGTAGATACCTGTAGTACTTCAATTCCAAAATTCAGTAGAGCAAAATCCAGTGAAGAAGGCAGGTCGGGGGGCTGATTCTTTTTGTTAGTGAAAGATGAGGAATGCACTTCATGTTGTCTTCACTGATAGATCTAAGAACTTGTACACTTTATCCTTCTCTGTTAACTCCCTTCCTTATTCTCAAACCACGTTAAAGATGATAAGAATTTCAAGGTTTTTTACTTAATGTGTAGAGGAGAATGTGTACTTTATACACAGCAATAAATATCACACAATTGGAATACATGACTTCATACAGGTTCCCAAATTTCCTGTTGTGGTATTTTGTTTCCTATGACATGTGTAAAGATTTAGTACTCATTTCAGATGTTTTTTCAACATAGGTTGTTCTGAAAGGAATGCCTCCTCTTTATATACAAGGAAACCACAGATGTAAAGAGCACAATAACAGTAACTCATAGAGCAAATTGTCAGCTTCAAAATGCTGTTTTTCAACCTAGTCACCATCAGTAGTCTGTCCAGGTTCCAGGAAATCTGGAAAGATCACCTCTTTCTTAACCCAAAAGACAGTGCACATCGCAGTGCATCTTGAACTTCTTTGTTTGATGAGGAATTCACATGTCACTACTCCATGAACTGCGGTTTTGATTATGTGAATGCCAAACAAGAAATTCTTCCATATGCCCTTCTACTGCAACAGAATGATAAGTGTTAGGTGGCAGTAACAACAGCAGAAGAAACTCATGTGACTGTGAGACATCTACGGTATTAGGAAAAATGGATTGCAAAATATTAACCGGAGTAAGGGGAGTGGGGGACATATACAGAGTCTGTGAGTTGTCCCTTCTAATGCTGAGCCTAATTTACTGAATTAAAATAATTAAAAGACTAGGTGTAATACAGTAGAAACACAGGTTCTGTCTAATTTGGTATTTGGTTACCTGATGTCCTTGTTGTGGTCTTTGATTCCATGTTCCACATTCTAGTTTCCCCATTGTTTCTCTAGGCTACAGTACTTTCTTTAAAAAATTAAATTTACCTGAAATTGCCACATCTTTAGTGCACTGAAAAGTAAGTCTGGAAGGAATTAATCTAGTCCAGCAATCTGTCTGCTCTGTAGGAAGATAAGTGCAAGTTATGTATGCTGTTGATGACATGTTGATGACATGTTTGTTTTAGCCTATTTTTAAAACCAAAGAATGAGGATAATTCTGCAGGCTTTATTTATGGATTTTTATTTTATGAGAGGAAAAAGGTATTCTTACTCCCAGCCAGAGGTTAACCTTGTGGGCTGACAGCCAATCTACTGTTTAGATAGTTCCTTTTTTACCCATCTGGGAATGCTGCCTTTTGGGTGATTCTTTTATGTACTTCATATTCTTACAAATCTTCTTGTTCTTCATTTGTTTATCACAATATTACTTGGTGGTAGCTGACACTATATATGTGTATATAGAACATTTCACATCAAATGTTGTTTTCTCCTCCTCATCTCAAGCCTGAAGTCATCTGAACACGAAGATCTTATAACCTGGTATTGTCCATATTCGTTCTTTCTGTGCAAGAAGCATAGCTTACAAATCTAAATAATAAGCAATCAGCTTCATATTGTAGTGACACTTTAGGAAATCAAGATTTTCTTGTAGTACGTGATGGTCAGTTGAGATTTAAGGGCAGCTGCAGGTATTCACTTGTAACAAATGAATAGGCTTGGCTCTAAGTCTAATCTTTCCCCACCGTTTCTGAATCTTGACCTCTTTTTGGTTATTTTAAAGTAAAGAAAGAAATTCCTTTTTAGGTGGGTATACCAGCCATTAGCCAGTTACAACATACATAAGTTCAAAAACAATGTAGTTGCCAGGCCAGTATCTTCCGCCATATGTCTTGTCAGATAAGTTCATTTCTTCTTGCATAATTCTGGGTGCAGATGTATGTTTTACAATCCTTACTGTTGGTCATCCCCTTAACCCCCCACTGCGATTTCCCCAGGGGAGGAGACACATGAATTAACACACCATACAGACCCTCCTTTTATCTCTCCAGAATGTGCATGCCCTATTCTTTAACAACAGGTAGAAATTTACCTTGGTTATGGCTTCTGAGGTATACCCCTTTGGTACAACATTCTATTTTGCAAAAACTATGTCATCTCCCACAACTCCCCCTTTCTTTTATTTACAGTTACTGCTATTTGAATTATCTATTCAGCCAAGGTTCGTAGGTGACTTCCAGCCTTGACATCATGATGTCACACTTCTCTTCTGCATACATGTCCACCTGATCACCACTTTCTTCTCTTAACATTAACATTTTGTCTGAATACAGTGGTGGCCCTGCTTAGATAGGGCAGTTTCAATTAGCTGCTGGACCAATCCTCTTAACGCGTGGGAAAATACAACGGCTGATTGCTATTAAAACTCCTGCTACCACAATTAAAGATGTGAGTATGGATGCTACCGCTCCTTTCCATTTACCAAACCAAGATTCCAACCATCTTGCAGTTGAAGTGTCCGTTCCTGAATTCTCTACGAGTTCATTGGCCAAAGTAGTGAGTCCTTGCAGTGCTCTAGATGTGGTGCCATGTAGGGCTGCTTCCTTGGGAATAAGGGTGCAACACTGACTGCCTGGCATCACACATACTCAATCACACATACTCCTCTTTTTAACCAATATCATATCTAATGGTATCCCCATGGTATCCCCATGCCATGCTACTAGTGATGTCTAATTAATTGTTCTGCAATCCATTTTATAGCATTTCTTGTATATTTTATAAACCTCTGCTGATTGTAGTAAATACCATAGATCCAATCTATAATTTTATTAATAGTTACCCACCATAACAGTGAAGACTCAAACCCTGCTGCAAGTTGGCTCCTTGCGTTATGTTTGTCAGGGACTCCCATGGGTACCCCAATAGTGTGTGTATGTATGTTTATATCTATCTATCTATCTATATCTATATCCTATCAGTAAATGATACCCCTAGACTTTTTTTGCTTCTTTTTTGTATTTAAGATACCAGGGTGAATGGTATAGCCAATTGTATAAGGGCACATGTATCTCTCCAGTTAGAAGGCAAGGTGGACCACTGGATTTTCCCTCCACAATACTACCAGAGATCTGCCCTGGGAACTATTTGAGAGCCAAGTAGTTCCTCACTACATTTTCTGCAATTTTTAGGGTCTCAGTGGACAGAGTGAATTCTCCCAGGAACTTGGTAGCATTACCACCCTGCTGTGAGGGATAGGCTGTATGTTTGTCAACTGTAGATAACATGGGAAGATTTCTGGTGTCCCCGCTGTGGAGAGGGGGGAACAAAAGAGAGAGAGAAACTTACAGGTTTCAATTCCCCAGACAGTCTTCTCCTGGTAGAGTGCGATCATACACACTGTTCCCTGGACACTATTTGTCCACCTCAATGGAAAGGGGGCCACCTGGGCAACTGGTCGCCCTGAAGCACAAGCATAACAATTGCTATGTTTGAGAATTTGGACATATATATTTTACCCATTCTACCCAGGCATTCACATCCTCATATTCTGTTTCTACCTCAAATGTGTGTTGGAGTTCCTTTATTTCCTTAACAGTTATAATGGGGTTATTGAGATAGTGCCCCTCTCCTTTTACAGATTCTCTCTCTTCTTGGGTATGGTTAGTAACAGTGGGCTGTGGTTTCCATACAGCTATCTTGAATCTGGCCATTGGGTCTTTCCCTGTCACATCCACTCCAAAACCATAAGTACGGTTTATAATTTTATCTGCCTTCCTAATCATTATCACAATCAGATTGCACTGCAGGGGCTGGCAATTTGGCTGAGCAATCCCTTCAAATATGCTGATTTGATTTTTCAAAGTCCTAATGGAATTGGATGAACTTGGTGAATACGTCCATCCATTACAGTTGGTTGTTGACCACACATTACTCCATCCTATGTATCTGTTCCTGACCCTGGGGGAGGGCAGTGCTATTTGTTCTCACTAGTTAGTTGTTGAGCCTCCATGTCTCCACAGGCTAACACCTGACTAAATGGTCTGGGGAACCTTGGTCTTGGTTACGTTTACCCATAATTTCACAGAGTAGCCTGTTTCCCCTCTCCGTTTATCACTGTCCTCCCAATCTATACTCTCAAATCCTTTGAGAGGGGTCATTATTACCACCAGTATTGCAATTTAGCTCTTTTTTAACTTAGCAGTGTTTGGGGCTAGGAGTCAGAGGAGGGCTTTCTTAGAATGATCCATAGGGGATCATCTGAACCCACCAGTCCTCACAGTCTGAGTCTAGATTGGTGAGTCCTTTAACTCATGTACAAGTCCAACATTTTTTCAGTGGTTTGAACAGCTGTCTCTGTGATCAGCAGAACTTGGAAGGGTCTGTCCCACTAGGGCTGAAGTTTAGCTTCCATCCAAGACTGGATCAATATCCAGTCTCCAGGTTGGAACTTGTGGATGGCAAACTCTAGTGACATAGTCTGGGCCAACGGTCCTTCATGTGTGAGAGAAGATAAAGGCAACCCAAGTATATAGTTGTTGAAAAAGACATCTTCAGTTTCAAACTGAAGAACTCCATCCCCTTTCCCACGTAGGGTAATCCAAAAAGTATCTCGTAAGGTGAGATTCCAACATCTTTTCATGGAGCAGTTCTGATTCTTAGCAGTGCCAGGGGTAAGCATTTAGTCCATGGGAGCTTAGTTTCCAAACCCACTTTTGGCAGATGTTTCTTTAATGTCTGATTCATCCATTTTGCCTTTCCAGGGGAGGAAGGATGCCATAGAGTGTGAAACTCTCATCCCTAGGGTTTCCATTAGTAAGATATGTGAAGTAAGATGACTTCTTTGATCTGAGTCTGTATTTTCCACAATCCCATACCTGGGAATTATTTGTTCCAGAATTATTTTTGTTATTATGTTAGCTATTCTTGATACAGAAAGAGAAGCCTCTACCCATCTGACAAATGCTCAATTAATACTAGCATATATTTAAATCTTCCTACTTTGGGTAATTTAGTATGGTCTACTTAGATGCTCTGGAAATGTTGAAGTCCTGGCTCTCGTCCATCCGAAGGTTGTTTCTGTAGAGCCTTATTTATTCATTGACATGTTATATAGCTTTTACGTATTTGTTTAGCTGTAGCGTACAGTTGTATACATACATACTTTTTTAATACAGCATCACACATTGCCTGGACCTCACAATGACTCTTTTGGTGTAGAACAGTTAAAATTTCTCTCATTACTTGTTTATTCATCATTTCCCTACCATCATAGAGTTCACTGTCCTCCTGACTCCTTTGCCTCTAATTCCTTGAAGGCTGCTGTCTCTTCTTTCTTGAATACTTGCTATCTCTTCTTTCTTGAATGCTTGCTTTCCAGGAGGTTTTACTTCAGGCACAACATAAAGTTTCATTTTCATTTTTAATTGCAAGGCGGCTTCTGTAGCTTTGTTATCAGAGACTTTCTTTCCCCATTCTGCTAGACAGTTTCCTGTTTGGTTTCTCTTTACATGTACTGTAGCGATCTCCACGGGTAATAACAGGCTTTCCAGAAAACCTGTCTGATTAATTCCTCGTGGGCCAGTTCCTTCCCTTTACTGTTTATTAAACCCCTTTTTTTTCCCCAAATTTTTACAGAAGTGTGTACCACTCCATATGCATATCATGAGTCTGTAACAGTTTTAATGCCTGATTTAATGCATATAACTCACAAGTTTGAGCTGACCAATTACCAGGCAAACTTCCCATTTCCTCAACATAAGGGAAATTATGTCCCTTTGATGATTTTATAGCTATTACATCGTCTTCGTTGTACCACTCTAGAGGAGCCATCTATAAACAGTGTTTCCTCTTAATCTAAGGGTATATCTTGTCAGTCTGACCTTATCTTTGTTTTATAATTGATTAAACAATAATGTTCCACATTCACTGTATCTTTAGTTCCCTTTCATAAGAAGAAGGCAAGATTCAGGATAGAATCAATGACTATAGTTAAATAGTCTTTTTCAATTAATATGGCTTCATATTTCAGTATCCTGGAGTCTGTTAGCCACCTTCTTGCCTTCTGAGTAAGGGTATTCCTTACTTGGTGTGGGGTAACAGCAATCAATCGCCCTCCAAAGGTTAATTTCCTGCTTTCTTTCACCAACAAGGCAGTTGCTGCTACTGCCTGAACACACTCTAGCAAGCCCTGAGATACAGGGTCTAGTAATTTAGACAGGTATGCTGTGGGTTTTCTTTTATTTTCCCATTTCTGGGTTAAGACTCCCAAAACAGCACCCTCACTTACTCATAAAAAGATGAAATGGCTGATTCAGGGTAGGAAGAGCCAGAATTAGTGCTGTAACCAAATCTTGTTTCAGTTTTCCCACCCTTTCTTTTTCTTCTTCTGTCCAATTTAACGTGTTGGGTTTTTTCCCTAATAGTTTGAATAGCTTGTTTCCTGAGCGTATGCTTCTATATACAGTCTACAATACCCAGTTAAACCTAGGAATTTTCTTAATTCCTTCTTTGTTCTGAGGAGAGGGAGTTGCACAATTCCCTGAATCCTTTTAGGGTTTATCCTCTGTTTACCTTTAGAGATTAAATGTCCTAAGTATTTAACTTCTTTTTCCATATACTGTATTTTATTTTTGGACACGCTTAGTCCATGCTTTCCTAAGAAATTTGAGTTCATTTGTAGCCTCTTTTACCTTTAATTTTTCTATATATGTTAATATATATTATATATGTAAGATATTAATAAGTCAGCTACATATTGTAAAAATACCACCCCTTCTTGAACCTAAAACTCTAAAATTGTATTCTAAAATTTTCTCCAATATGTGTCCAAACAAATTAGATGATTCAGTAAAACCCTTGGGGCAAAACAGTCCATCTGTGTTGTTGTTTATGACCTGATTCTGGGTCCTCCCATTCGAATGCAAAAATATCTACTATCTGGGTCCAAGGGGCAAGCCCCAAATACATCATTTAAATCTACAACACTAAACCATTTAGGTTCAAAAGGGATTTTGCTCAACAGGGTATCAGGGTTAGAAACCAGAGTGACGCTTTCTTACTATTTCATTAACTTTTCTCAAATTCTGTTTTAGTCGGTGTGTCCCATTTGTTTTTTGTACTGGTAAAATTGGAGTGTTAAATGGTGATATACAAGGGTCCAGAAAACCATCTTTAATCAAGGGTTGCACAATTGGTTTCAAGTCTGTTGTTCTTTCAAGTGAAATAGGACGTTGTTGCTGTTTCACTATCTCACTCCCTTCTTGAAGAGTTATTTTCAAAGATTTTCAAAGGAGTCACAGTGAGCCCTCCTCAATTTTCCTCTCTTGCCCGAACTACTGCATTTATTTCTTCATCTTTCTTGGTTAATAAATTCATTGAAATGGTTATTCCCTTTTTCAGGTTTTCAACTCTAACCCTAACTTGATTATTAAATCTTTTCCCAATAAGTTTGTTCCTGCTTCATAATAATTGTCCACTGACTGTTTTAGTTCCCCAGTTTAACTTAGTGGTCTCACAAAGTGACCACTTCTACCCCCATTACTCTTACAGTAATCGAGTATTACTAGTCAAATTAAGTCCTGGTACTTTATAAGCTAAGTATGATCTGGCCCTATGTCTACTAAAAATACGACTTCTTTATTAGATCCCACCTCTACGTTTATCAAGGGCTCTTCATGGGACCACTTTTCACAGAGCCCCTGACTTCTCTATTCATAACTTTTAATTGTGAATATTTTCTCTTCCCTTTTTGCTTCAGGATATTTTCATTAGAGGTGACCCATTTGTCCACATTTGAAACATTTTCTCTGTATCTGTTCTTGTTGTGGTTGGGAAGGGGGGAGTTTGCCACCTTAATTTTCCACTCCTGCTATCTCTTTCCTCACTGTTCCACCCCAAAATTTGTCTTCCTTAGAAACCCTTTTCCTGATGGGTTTCCATTCTGTCTCACCACTTGATCTACTGTAGAGATCATTTTTTGCCTTTTGTTTTCTTTTTAACATAAACTTTCTGTGTCTCTCTCAAAAGGTTTTCTAATAGTTATACATTCCACCCTTCTACCTTCTAAAGCTTCCTTTGTATATCAGGCCAGGCTTTAGTCACAAAATTGACCTTTAAGAGCCCTTTAACTACAGGAATCATCAGGATCCATCCCTGAATTCCTTTGCTTCCTGTCTCCAAGTCTCTCCAGAAATTCACTTAGGGTTTCATGTTTACTTTGCTGAATGTCAAAAGCTTTAGTAAAGTTCTGAGTCTTGAGTAATGCTTCCTTAATTCCCACTATTATTGTATCTCGCAAGTCCCTCATATTTATCCTGTGCCTTTTCTCCCACTCCTGCATGGTAGCCCGCATTCTTCTCCACTGAAGAGCATGCATAGAATAGACATCATTTCCCTCCAGGAACAGTAATTAGGTCCCAAGAATTGATCAAATTGCTCCGCTAGTCCAATAGGATCCTCAATCAGAGACTTCATTTGCCTTTTAAAACTCCTCACTTCACCACTGGTAAGGGGAGGGTTTATGTATCCTATTTCTCCTTGTCCCATTGGGATTTCTCTAAGGGGATACATATTATATTGGGAAAGGGGAAATTTTCAATTTCTTTTCTACACTGTTCTAACTCGTACCAAAGCCTGGAGTGCACTCTCCGTCTAGAGGTGGCTTCAGCTGCAGCTCTAGACTCAGGCTGGAAGGGAGGAGGGGTTTCCCCTACCTGGCACCAGCTCTTGTTTCTGCATTCTTCAGCTCTGTTCCTGAAACAGCTGCTGTTTTCATTAAAGCAACATTTGGGTTATAAGGAGAGGTCAGAGTTTCTAAGGGATCCTGTTTATGAGCTTTCTGCTTCTCTCCTTTTTCTTCTGAACTTTGACTCTTTCTTATGAGAAATTGTTTTACTTCTTGCAATCAGCAAGTGGCATAAGCCATTTCTTCGTCTGAGAAAGGAGTCTTATTGTTTGCTGATAAATTCAGCATCCAACATACCCAATCTTTGTCAGACCAATATTTTGGCCAAAATACTGCAGCTCTTTTGATTGGTTCTTTTGTCCATATAACTACATAATATTTAATTATCTTTTTCTTATCTTTCACTTTTATTTGCAGGCTATCCTTCCAATTTCTTATCATTCTTGCTAAAGGACTGTCAATAGGCACTGCTAGGGGTCTCTTCCTGTCCCATTTTTCCTAGTCACCTTTACTGCACTGCTGCAGAATTTTACTTCCTTCAGGGTACCACACACTGAAGTTCCAGCTCTAGAAAATGGAGGTGCACTGTTATGCACATTATCGTGCTGGGTGTTGCACACTTAAGGGTTTTCCAGATTTCTGAGACTCTTCCTTTCTTTCTTAATCGCATAATTTGTCTCTATGGCCACGCTCCTTGTGGAACTACAGAACCACAGGTTGGGGCTCCGCACTCACTTTGTACATGAGTATGCCTCAGTCGCGCTTCACACAACAGTCTCATCTGACCTCCAATGTAATACTTAATTTTTCTTACCTTGGTCTGTGCATAGAGTAGCCGGGTCAGTTTCCCAAAACTGTACTGTCTACTGTGCTTTCTTTCTCTCTACGTCATTGTTCATGGATCCTGCCTTTATAACCAGTTCTAGTATTTTTTTTAATTTGTTTTGTTTTGTTTTTTATCAGCTCCCTGCAGAATTGCCACTATTGTAGCATATAGGACCACTGAAAATACAGTGGAGTGTCACAGCAGTGAGGACTCCCCACTGGGGTGATAGTATCTGGATGAGCCCCCAATTGCGAGAAACACTTGCAAGCGAACAGGTTAGGCCGAGGCAAGGATCTCAGTAAACAGTATTTTATTTCACGATTGCAGTAGCAGGGGTCCTGCAAGCAGAAAAGCCTGCTGTAAGAAAAGCAAGCTCTTATATCTGCTATATCCTGACACTGAGTCCGTCCCCTGGTGCAGGTTCACATGCTTTGTGTACACATCCTCTAGGTAGTTGACAAAGTTCCATCTCTCTGTGTTTCTCCAAGTAAGCAGAATCTGCAAAATAGTTGCCAGGCCAGTATCTTCAGGCCAGTATCTCTGGCCATATGTCTTGCCAGATAAGTTCATTTCTTCTTACATAGTTCTGGATCCAGATGTACGTTTTACAGTCCTTACTGTTGGTCATCCCCTCAATCTCCCATTGTGATTTCCCCAGGGGAGGAGAGACATGAATTAACACACCATACAGACTCTCCTTTTATCTCTCCAGAATGTGCACGCCCTATTCTTTAACCACAGACAGAAACTTATCTTGTTTATGGATTCTGAATTATACCCCTTTGGTACAACATTCTATTATGCAAAAACTACATGTCATCTCTCACACCAGGACACCACATAGTTTCTAGAACACGTTAGGTATCATTTAGGAGTGTTGAACACTGGTGTGCTTTTCTTTGTAGCTTCTTATTTCTTGTAGAGTCTTTAAAAGTAATGTGTGGACCTCAGGCTGGAGATTTCAGAACTGAGTTAATGCAGATGGGAAGTAGATCAAACTCAGAAAGTGAAAAATATTTTGGATAGATTGGAAAGTGTCTGGTTGAATAGAATGGTGAACGGAATCTGTGTGGCTGATGAAGTCCTAAGAGAAAGTTTTTAACTCCAGGCAGACAGCAGAGATGTGCAAGCTTCTTCCAGTGGCAGAGGCAAAGTCATCTGACTGTCAGTGTGTTGTTCTGTCATCAGAGATGGAGATGAGGCTGTAAAACAGCTTTTGCTGATCTTGAGCATTCCCAGCTTTTTGTTATAAGGAGGAATTTCACCAGACTTTTTCATACATATCATAGGCATGCTAGCTTTTGGGAATTGGATATCAAGAAAGAGAGCTGAATGTTGATACAGAGCTGTTTATACGGAAATTAACTGTAGCACCTGCCTGCTAGAGTGGGTGATCATGTGAATTAGAGGTGTTACTGAACTGAGTTTAAATGACAGTAATTCTTGGTAAGAACAGTTGTCCATCTAGGCCTGAGTTATAGAATAGCTTAGGTTGGAAGGGACCCCAAGGATCAAGTTCCAATCTTCCTAACAAAGGTAGGGCCACCAACCTCCAGATCTGGTTCTAGACTCAGTTGCTCAGGGCCCCATTCAACCTGGTCTTGAACACCTCTAGGGACAAAGCACCCACAGCCTCTCCAGCACCTCTCCACTTTCTGTAAAGAACTTCCCAGACACCCAATCTGAACCTTCCCTCCTTAAAACCATTCCCCCTTGTCCTGTTGCTATCTACTGAGTTAAAAATTGATTCCTCTCCAGTTTATAATCTCCTTTTAAATACTGAAAAGCTGCAGTGAGGTCTCCTCACAGCCTTCTCGTCTCAGGCTGAACAAGCCCAGCTCCCTCAGCCTGTCTTCATAGGGGAGGCCAGAACCTGTAAACTTTTTCTTCATAGCAGTTCTAGAAAACCATGGTATGGGCCTAGAAATGTATGTAAGATTTTTTAATGAGCAGGGAGACTGTCTTAGGTGAGTTAGTCAGCTATTCAGGAAATATTTTTGAGGGGATGTAAGACATGCAGGAATTTAAGAGCACCTTCATTCAGTTTTACATGTGATTCTTAATACATGATGGTATTTTTTTTTTCTACTACATAAACAGCAAAGCACTGCATTCTCTGCAACTCTCATCTGGTGTAGATTTGAAGAGGAGGCACAAACAGTATTTCCCGTTCTTTTTCATGGACTTCCATGGGTAAGGAAGGCTTGGTATATACGTGAAGGGAGGACAGGACAAGTTCCTCACTCTGGAGGAGAAATGGATTATGGCTTAGGTTGCTAGAAAATTTATCAGTTACAATGAACTTAAGCAAGACCATTTTGGGGACATTTCTGCATTTCCCTTATGTGCCATTTAAGAAATGGTCTAAATGTTACTAGAATATACATTCTGGATAGTAGTATGTCAGCATACTAAACTCTGTCTAGGTTGTGGAGGAGAAAGGGCTCATGATATGTAAATTTCTGCTTGTCTGCTTTATTATTTGGAGGCATTAGTTAGATGCAGTTACATGTAGTAGTCTGTCTCAGCAATAGATTTGGGTTTTCGTTTGGAAAGAGATGCATTTGGGGAGTTACATATGTCTTTCTGTTGTCCATTCCTATGGGAAGCAGAATTGTTAAGGAAAAGCAGTCAAAATGCGTAGGAACTACAAGACTGTATTCAAAGTCAGGTCTCAGTTGAACACTTGTTGATGTTGCTGGGAGAAAGTGAAGAAAAGGGAACTTTGAAAGTACTGCACACAAAGGAACCTTTTTTGTTGCTTTCAGAACTCTTTGATGTTCTTCTGTATGCATAACTTACTAAAAGGAGTGCTGCTAAAATGGTTCTTAGAGCTGAGGTCGTTTGAATAGGAATACTCTTTAATCTACAGTGTTTGTTGCTGAGAAGCTCAACGTGAGCCAGTGCAGCCCAGAAATCCAGTATCTTTGGCTGCATCAAAAGCAGCATGGCTAGCAGAGCAAAGGAGGTGATAATTCGCCTATACACTGCCCTCCTGAGGCCTGGAGTAGGGCCTCTTAAGGTAAGAAGGACACAGACTTATCAGAATGGATCGAGAAAAGGGCAATTAGGATGATCAGAGAGCTGTGGTTTAGGATGTACAACATGTACAAATTAAGGACTGATTTTTTGTTTTAGACGGATTGCAATACAATTATATTTTAATATAGGATTGGAACAGGAATGGAGTTTTGTTAGGGGTCATTGGAATTTTTGGGAATAAAGTATTGTAATCAGAAAAAAAAATATTGGTAATTTACTACATCAATAGTTTTTGGGGAATAGATAGAATTATATATAAAGAATTATATAGATAATAATATAGAATTATATATAAAGAATTAATGAAGATAATATCTCATGTACAAAATGGCACTTGTTGGAGACAAAAACAATAATCCAGTTATTGTTGCTCTTTTGTCTGTGATGTGTATTTGCTATGCGTTTTTCTTATGTATGGTGGACTAAGCTTCCTTGATACTTAGTTAATCAGTGTCATTGAATACTTGCATCTTGGGGAGAAAAGAACTGGACAGGTGAATACAGCACAGAGTGTTACATGGATGGAACAGGAAGGTGCCATGAAGCAGGGAGAGAAAACTGAGCGTTATGTAGTTATGTACAGGTTATGAAGTTATGTACAGGTTCTATATAGTGTATAGTGTATACATCCATTCAACTCTGTCTAATCAGTGTAGTGGGTGTCCAGGAGTCAAGATGACTCAGGTATACGAAGATGATGAATGGGACTGTTGCATTGACTGTGCAGCTATAAATTTAAGAAGTGTGGTTTGCTCAAGGACACGTGTATAGTTTTTTTTTTTTCTTTTCCTTTTCCTCACTAATACTGTGCAAAGTACTGTCTGCTGGTAATTATTGTCTGGACTATGTCTGCTCAATAGCATTGTGTATTAAGAAAAAAAAAAAAAAAAAAAAGTATTTTTTGAATGTCAAGAGAAAACTTTGAATGCTAGTGTTTATATTCTCCCATTAATCTAACAGTCAGAAGGCCAACAGTAACAACACAAGTATTTGTCGCTTTCCCCACCCATTCTAACAGCAACATATGGGAGGAGTAGTGCAACTGTAATATGCAGGAATTTTTGTGCATGCCTGAGTGGAAATGTTTGTTTACCAAATGACAAATATGAAAGTGTTATCTCATGAGATAGTAGACAGAAAAAGCTGCCGTTTTACTTTGCTAAACTTTTGCACATTTTTTCCTCCACATGAAATATTTCCCCAGGAATGTAACGCTTGTGAAAGATACTGGATCAACAGTTGCGGGGACTGAACTCCTCTACCTGCAAGAAAGGTAACAGTATCTAGATTCCAGCTTTAGAACACTGCATCTTGCTTCCTGATCAGGAAAGGCATTTCCCAAAGTCATGAAGATGAGTTTGGCACCAATGACTAAGTTTTCAGTGTGTCTATAATGCAAATATTAAGGAAGCTAGATAGATGTTAGTTGCAGAGATTTTTATTATGATGGCTGCTTGAATTTCTGCTACTCAATTTTGGGAAAAAGCAACTAACATTTCAGTGATTTGTTTCTCTAGGTTGTTTTTTCTTTTTTTCACCAGTAAGAGACATATTCTCCCTCTTTTGGGGACACTTGTTTCTTGATAATGTCTCTTCCGTAGTGGAAGAAAGAAA
Source organism: Lagopus muta (assembly GCF_023343835.1). Classification (NCBI taxonomy): domain Eukaryota; kingdom Metazoa; phylum Chordata; class Aves; order Galliformes; family Phasianidae; genus Lagopus; species Lagopus muta. The sequence continues at coordinate 76,214,572 of NC_064433.1, forward strand.
GGATTAACCAGCAGCAATGTAGAATGGGATGATGTCCAGGCTTGGACTAACAGTCATAATGAGCACCATCTCACTAACTTCAAGATCTAAATAAAAGTTACGTGTTCTAATTCATGAGAGTGTCCAGTTCTTCATGTTGTCTTCTGTGATAGCCTTTCTTCAAGTGCTGCTTAACTTCAAAAGTCTGTTAATCTTGCACTTTTTATTCAGCTGAGCCAGAACCTGTTGGATATTTGCCATTACCCTTACATTCTATTCCTTCAGAGAATTCCTAAGAATTCTGAAATCCTTTCTATTAGCAATTTTCCCAGATGCCTTGGAAGCCCTGGATCAGGCCTTTGATTTTATCAGTCGTATTGCTGAGAGTACAAGTCTTCTGTGAGTTTTTAAAGGAAAACCATTCTATCCTGATAACAATGGTGACTGCTAGGGAGAAACAGATCTGCACCTCTATTAACGTATTAGAGATTCTTTGTTAAGGTAATGTATGTTTGGATTTGAGCTGTTTGGCAGTTATGGACATGAGCATGTAAATTAAAAATACTTTTTCTGAAATGAGCTAATCTTTAAAACTATGGGCTATAGATCTTGTATGTATCCCTTTACGTTTGTTGTTAGTGAAACACTGTAAAGAATTAGATGTCTATCAATACTAGTTCTATAATGTAATTACTTGAAGCATGTATTTAAAAAAAAAAATCAATAAGTTCTTGGCTCCTGCAGTCATTTAATCTATCTCTTCAGTAAGAGGGATTTGTCTCCTTACAGTCCATCTCGTCATGTATCTTGGTTAAGAGCTCTCTTTAATAAGAGCAGTGGTCAAGAATGTGCTAATAACATGCTAAATTTTACTACTTTTTGTCTTTCCCTTGTTCCTTTGAATTATCAGTTGGACTTGTATACTAGATATCAATACCTTGATATTCGTAATTTGTATATTATTTTTTGAGTGTTAAACAGTACAGTGGAAACTGCATGTTAATATGTCTTTGATGTTAGCACTGACTTGTGCTGTGATTGTTAGGAAGAGCTGGTACTAACAGTTCACTTTGCACTTTTGTTGAATTTCCTCTTAACTGGAATTGTGTTTTTGTGCTGGCTACAGAAATTGAGCATTTGCAAAACTCTGATATGCTTAGGGTAATGAAGTTTTGTAGTGGAGTATGTTTGTATCAGCACCACGCAGGGAGAAAGGTTGTAAATTTGTTTGCTATAAGCCATTGAAAACCTCTGTAACTTGGGCATTCTCAGTTGTGCAAGATTTAAGCTGACAGCTGTACTTTTATGACAATCTTTTGTATTTTCCTGGTCATTTCCCTTATTTTTTGTTTTATCACCTCGATTGCTTCTCCAATGCATACTTTCCACCTCTGTACAGCTTGGTTTATTACTCTGTTTATCTCTAGGTTATCTCAAGCTCTAGGTATCAGACTAGAACTACTCATCATCAAATCATCTTCCCTTCAACTTTCTCATCCCATGCAGACATCACTTCAACATTTTTCCAGACATACTACTTTGGAGGGCTTCCTCTGTTGAGGTGGTAATGACATTGAGAGAAGGAAGAGTGTGCAATACAGTGACAAAGCTGACTCAAAAATCTCAAAGGTGGAATCCGTGGGCAAATAGACTGCTGTTCTCTACTTTCTCCGCACCTCCCCAGTTTAGCTGTTAGTGTACAAGTATGTACATGTTGGTGTGCAGTGTGAAATGTGAAATATCCATTTGATTCCTTCTTGTTTTGCCCAGTCCTGTACTTCCTTGCATGAGAAATGGGAGTCATTGTCACTTTGGATGACATCAGGGGTAGATAAATTTTTAAACTCAGATGTTAATCCTCCAATTGTATTTTGCCCATGTGCTTTCTGATGCTTGGATGCTACAAGGAAACCAGAAGCTATTTTCACTTCTGTAAGGTCATACCAACAGCCTGCTGAGGACATGAGTGGTCTAGTGTTAGTCATGATTAGCCATGTAGACCATAAGGTTTTCCCTCATGGATGTGTAGGGTTGGTGCCTTAGCAGGATGATTTGCTTGCAGTTTCAATCTACACTGGGGTCATTCTGTAAGAATAACTTCACAAGTTTTCCTGTTTATAGGTTTGCCTCTACTCTGTGCAGCTATGTGCTTCCTTGCCTGTGTGACCTCAGTTCTGATGTAACCATTCTACCAACTGATATCACTTAGGATCTAAGATAATTTTTCTAACTCTTGTTAACTCATCCACTGTTACATACTATTTTGTGGCTGGCAGATTATCCTTAGCATGGGCTTTTACCCATCTAATATTAAAAGGTGTTTTCCTGGCCATGTCTAGTAATAATTGCCAATTCTTTTTCCTGCATACTAAGGATCTATTTACTTCCCAGTTCAGGGCTTCCCATTGACAGAGACACTATGTGTCACAAGCCCACATAGTATAAGAATCTACATGTATGATTTTTGCTCCATTGTGTGCTGCTTGGACAGCTGCTCTTATTTTTCCTATTTGTGTGCTACCTCCACATTCCTCTATTTCTTGCTTGCCAATGGTAATATCCAATGCAGCAGCTTTATATTGCTGTTTGCCATTTTTCCTATGGACTGAGGCCACGTGTTTTCTGTTGGTATGCCTCAGTAAGGTGCATTTCAATTGGTGAAGGCTTAAAGATAGCTGTAATGCTGAAGATATGTGTTTATATGCATCTATCATTTGAAAACTTTACTGTGTCTTTCAGCTAATTTCTGGATGGTATGTTTTTGTGCAATTCCTTTTCAGGGAGCAGTCCCCTTCAGGATTACTTCCATTCTGATTTGTACAGGCCGTTCCTTACATATTTTCTCAACTTGCTTAACTGCTCAGACTAAAGATGATAGAAATCTTTTTTTTCCCGTTCAGAATATTGTTGTTCTGTTTCTTTAAATGTGGTTGAACAAAACAGTCAAGATCTTTTTCACCCCCTGGGGCCAGTATGGAACAGTAAGTAGCATGTTCAACAAAACTCCATTCAGCTATAGCAGTGTTGAAGGGTTGTATTGACCTAGTGACTGATAAATTTTTAACTCTTCAGTTAGAGTTCTAACTGCCTCTCTATGTTCTAATTTCCACTCCCATGGCTTGCCTTTCCATAGGGGTGAGTATGATGGATAGGAAATGATAGAAAATCCAGGTACGTTTCCTCTAATACCCATTAACTGTTCCCATTAACTGTTGTAATTCCTTCCTTGATTGAGCTCTACAATTTTTCATAGAGTATCTGGAGGAATCACTGCATTATTATCAATCAAATATCTTAAATTTTTACTTCTTTACTTGGTCCCTTACATTTTCCAGGTGGAATCTCAACTCCTGCTTTATCTAGTATTTGCCATACTACTGCTGCTGCTTCGAAGTCCCTTCTATTAGAATATCACCTATATATCATTCTGAGGAAGTGAGATTGTCTATAGAAGTTCAGTGAGTCCAGCATGAGCAACTGTGGGAGAATGCTTGTACTCCTGTGTGAGTCTGTAAAAGATATATTGTATTCCCTCCCAAGTGAAAACAAACTTTTATTAATCTTCTTCCTGCAAAGGAGCTGTGAAAAACGTGTTCTTTACATCAAAAGCTGTCATCCATGGTTGTGTGTCTGGTTGCAAAGTAGCTGTTAAGTTTGTGGTGTTTGAGATAGCAGCAGCTAGGAGGGCTGTATTAGCATTTAGGTGCCAATAATTGATTGTTAATCGCCCCCTCCCATCTGCTTTCTGGACTGGCCAGACAGACGAGTTATATGGGGAGGGAGTTCTGGAGGGAATTTGTCTTTTCTTCCAATCTGCTTTAACTTCAGAAACTGCATTTCATACTGCAGTAGAAATAAAGTATTGCAATCCATTAGTGATCTTAGATTCAGGGAGTGCAGGGGCTGTGTGAACCGTACACACTGCAGCACCCCTATCCCTTTGGGGTTCAAGATTGTTATTTGAGCCAAAAGATGTACGCTGCCTTTTGGGTGGCATTAGGTTCACCCATCGAGGACATCAAATCCTAAAACATTTTCATGATGGTTTTTAATTGCAAAGTGAGTAGGTGATACACATTTCTCACCTGGGAGTTATAAGTTGACTCTAGTGGATTGACAACAGCACTCTGGCGTGCCATTCACGCCAGTAATCTTAACCCTTTGCTATCCAGATTACACTTCTTGGCATGTTGCTATGTTAGTATTGAAATTTGGACTCCCGTGTCTATTAGAAATGTCACCAATTGTCTTTGAGGACTGATTGGTCTCAATATGTATGAGCCATCATAGTTTATTCATTGATATGTCTCCACTTGTCAGACAAGCAGACCCAATTGCCAGCCGGCCATTACTTGTCTTTTTTTTTCTTCATGCCCTTTGATTCCTCTTAGGGAATTAAGAGATTATCTCACTTTCTCTGAACTGGTGTTGAAGAAGATGACATACATTCCTTTCTTTCACTACTACTCAATCTGTATCACTATGCCCGTGTCATTTCTGGAATGCTTCAGTCAGACCCAAGATAATGCTAGTAGGCTGACTATGCATTGCAGCTCTGGGAATGCCCAGAGCTAATGCCCTTTTCCATAAGTCGGTTCTCTATCCTCAAGATCTTGTTAGCACATTTTCAAATTTATTTCCTTTTGGTTTACCCACTGTTCCTTGTTCCACAGATCCCACCTTATGATCTCCACCCCAGAACTTTAAACTTTGTCTGCCAGTGCATCCTCCCAGCCCATTTTCATGACTGTAGTTAACTGTGCCATGCATTAAATCTTCCCATGTGGGGAGCTGATTAAAGGTATTGTGTGCATTGTTATCTTGTACTGAATTATGTTCTGTGTCTCTTGATCACATTCTGTTTTGCAGCTAGATGGGATTTAAGGATAGTTGAGGCTCCTCTAATTAGTGATTTAAGCACTGTTAAATCTAATGAACAGATAATGGCACGTCATGGGCCCCTCCTTCCTGTAATACTTTTTTGCAAGTTACTTTTGTGAAGACTGTGAGGAGCTCACTTAAGAGATTTAATGGGAATTACCAGGGGTTCACTTCACTCCATGGGGCCTATTCCCCCAGCCCTATAAGCTACATGGCTGGTGATAGGGTGAAGTGTATCTGCAGGCCCAAGTCTTAAATTTAAGAAAACTCATGGTGCGTAGTAATTATTTGCTTCATTCTGACTCTTCATAATATGGTCTCCATCACTTAAGCATACTTGCCACAAGTATTCTGTTTTTCTCTGCTATATCTCTATTGGAACTTTGTCAGTTGTAATGGATCCTAGAGGCAGTTCTCATAGTATATTGTGGCTGACCACCTCGGGGTGATGTAGATTGGTTTGCTTAGCAACAGGGATTAGAACATTAGTTTAAGAACCAATATATTAGTTTAACTGAAGGAATTCGTAAATTGATAGTTCTGAAACTTTCCATTTCAGCTCTAGTGGGTGAACAGTCTTGTTTTTCCTAAATAATTTTGCACTGGGGACATAATAGAATATACGTTTATCTTCTGCCTCGATGATTTTGCCTCATGAGAAGTGCTGGAATCACAACAGAATACTTTTATTTTTTGCCTCAAAACGTGCAAGGGCATTTTGATTGTGTTCTACATAGATTGTTTTAAAAAGTGGCTCACTATGGCCTAATAAGCAATGGAAATTATCCAAACTGGGGATAAGTGCATGGAAATGAGTCAAAGGTTTCAGTAATGAAGCTGGTGGTGGAAAAAAGAGGAAGTAGGTCGGCACTTGGCTACTGTAAATACCACTGAGCATACCCAAAGGGACATGTGCACACATCTATGAGACCTTGAAAAAGAATGCATGTGTATTGCAGTGTACTACATGTGTATGTCTTAACTGTATAAATAGAACCTGAACTCTGAAAGGGTATGCTTGCTTGTCAAGTTGCCCGATGTGCATCATGAGGAATAAAAGGAATGTTGCTTTCTAACACCACATAGGAGTTAGAGAGTTTTCTTCCTGGATTTCGGATGACAATTTTAGCAACCCAGATGGGACAGTGAGACTGAAATCTCATGGACCGAAGGGGCCTCTGTTCAGCGCACATACTGAGTGATTCTCTGGGAGATCCCGCAAATCCCAGCTCTGTCAGGACCAGCCACAAGTTCCCTGGAATATGGTAAGGCATTCCTTTTTATTGCCTCGGGTAAAGCATGACAGAAGTCTGTATCACTTATGGAGAGCAAGGGTAAGGGGATCCCCAAGTAGGTACCCCACACGCAAGCGGGGAGATCTCCCAAGTGTGTGACAGGTTCTGCATTTCCTGGAAGTAACGCAGTAAGGGGGAGCTTGAGACCAGCCCTCCAAGAGAAATAGAGTCCAAGTCCCTGTTAAAGGGGGTACTTGAGAGATTCAAGATCCTCTGGGTTCTATGTTTCCTGGAAGTAACATGAAGAGGGGGTGCTTGAGACCAACCCCCCAGTAGAAATGGGCATTGAGTCCCTGTTAAAAGGGGTGCTTGAGAGATTCAAGACCCTTCGTGTTCAACATTTTCCTAAAAGTGGTTTACTTACCAAAATAAACCTAAAATACGGTTGCTGACATTGTGATTTTGTATGTGAACATGGGTATGTGAGTATTATTGTAGCAGCGCCAAGCTTTTTATTTCTTTTCTCCATGGTGTGTGTATGTGGTGGATCTGCAGACTGTGTTAAGCTTTGCTTTTTACTTTTGTAGCTGCAGCAGTGTGTGTGTGTGTGTGTGTGTGTGTGTGTGTTAGAGTGTGTGAAGGCAATTTGCACATTCCGGACATTCCAGACATGGTGTAGTCGGTTGTGGAAATTGCAGAGGAAACTTGTTGAAAATTGTAATAATTGTTGGATTGGAGAAATGATTAAAATTACTCATGTAAACCTGGGGTCTGTGGAAAAACGACAAGTTCCCATCTTGCTGAAAGATACTGATCATGGCTCTCCCAGGAGGAATTCAGTGTACAACTATGCCTTGAGGGACTGGCAGACACAGTCACCTAGTAATTTGAGAAAGGACAATTGTCCAGAATAAAGTGTATTTATATTCAAGTGTATTTAGATTGTTGTGATTGGTTGCAGTTTGCGCTGGGCCAAAATAGATGAGTACTGGAACAAGAAACAACCTGCCAACCCTACCATGAGACTCGCATAGCGCTCTGAGAAAGAGCCAGGGGAGAAACACTTGCAAACTCTTGTTGTAAAATAGTATGTTACCTCAAGGATGGGGAGGAATACACTGGAAGTTGGAATGTTCTTATCTGCAGAAATCTAGGAAACCTCAGTGTTAGCATTGAAAATCTCCATGACTGGAGATGAGACTGAAATAGAATATTTGGTAGTCACAATTGGTTTCTGTATTCACAGAATATATGTTTTATACAGATATGTATTTTGAGGGTACCAAAGCCCTTAATTGGTCAAGATTGGTTGGAGGAATTAGAGGGGAAAACAAAATTTTAAAATTGGGTCTTTTATAAACAGGAGAGTTGCCTGGAAGATCAGAGGCAGTTTGTAATGAAAGTTTTGAGAGATTAAAAAAAAAGGGGGGGGGGAAAAGAAAAGAAAAAGAGAGACGGGAGGGGCATAGGCCATGGAAGGCACAGGAGGGAACAGAGAGGAAACTGAGAAAGGAAAGAAAGGAGGATAGAGACAGAAGATTATTGGCATTGATCGTAGTGCAGGGAACTGAAAGGGGGATGAAGAGGGGAAAAAAAAGATGTAAGGGCAGTGCTAGAACCAAGAAGAGAGAATACAAGGCCAGAGATCAGAGTACTGATCGATGTAGAAAATGTTAGAGGTTTGGATTGTTAAAGCAATTGGATTGCCACAAAAAACAGCAGCAAAGATCCAGATCAAAACTGCTCACTCAAAAGCCACAGATATAATGGCAGTAAATACCGAATGAGGGGGACCAGGGGTGAGACCTCAGCCAAACCCCTAGTTACAATAAGGCTAGAGAATGAAGATGTAAAATTTCTTGTAGATGCTGTTGCAATGTATTCAGTTATCAATACTTGTAAGGCACAGTTAAGCAATCAGACAACATCAATAATTGGAGCCACCGGGAAAGCTGGAGTGCAACCATTCTTCCATCAGTCAAAATTGGAAAATGTATACATATCAATTTCTATACATCCCTGATTGCCTGGTGCCATTAATGGGGAGAGATATCATAAACAAACTTCAGGCCCAAATCATGTTTGGTAAAGGACAATTCATAATACATGCTTCAGAAAATAAAAACTGTGGAGACTCAAGTTCTTATATTACAGAGATCATTCCCTACTGACCAGACAGTACCAAAGGACTTGGAAAATGCTGTAATACCATGGATCGAATCATCAGAGACACCCAGACAACCGAGATGAGCTGAACCAGCAATGGTAACTATCTAGCTGATGCCAGGAGCAGCACCGGTAAGATGAAATGTTTTCTTCTGAACTATAGACCCTAGAGCCTTTGATAGAGTATTTTAACTTGCTAAACAGCTGCATGAAGACTTAAAAGGAGAAATGGGAAACCTAATGTGGACACTGGAATATGGAAGTCCTTCAGAGTCCTTAAGTTAAAAAGCCCTTGTTTAAAAACTGTAGCAGCTACAATCTTGCTTGTACAGGAGGCCAGAAAATTGACTCTGGGAAACAGAATAACTTTGTATATTCCCTGTAAGGTTACTGCAGTACTGAATCAATCCAAAGAAAAGTTGTTGGCCATCTCTGAGCAGGATCATGAAGTACAAAGTGTTCCTGGTAGAATGAGAGGAAATGAGATTAAAGATATGAAAATGTTTGTCGATGATAGCAGTTTTGTGTGAGATGGCTTAAGAAGGCCAGGTATGCTGTAACAACCAGAGATAAAATAATAGGCTGGTTCTCTGGCACTACCACCTCAGCAGAGAAAGCAGAACTCGCAGCCTTGTTAAGAGCACTGGAGTTAGCAAAAGGGAATAAGTGCCAATATTTGGACAGACTTAAAATTTGCATTTGGGATTGTGCATATGGGTGGTGCTATCTGGAAAGAACAGAGGCTATTAATCTCCCAAGGAATACCTGTAAAATATGGAGAAACAATAATAAAACTGTTAGACCAAAGGAAATAGCTATAAAACACTGCAAAGCCCACCAGTCAAACATCAGTGATATTAATATAGGCAATAGTAGTTCAGATACAGCTGCCAAAAATGCAGCAGAAGGAGCTTTCCTCCAACTCATAACCCTGAGATATCAAAGACTGATGAATGAACATCCAAAGTACCAGACAGAAGTTGAAAAACTAGCTTTCTTGCTAAAAGGTGAGAAAAACAAAGCAGGATGGTGGGCAACTCCAAACAACCAAGTAATAGTTCCCCAACCAGTAAGGAGGAAAATAGTAGAGGATAATCAAACTATATGCTGGGCATCAGATGCTATCATCAATAGTCTAAGACTCAAATTTTAAGTGTGTGAATGGGAGAAATTGTGAAAAGCATGGTGAGCAAAGTGTGAAGTATGCCTGAAATATAATCCACACAATACAAAAAGACCACCTCCTGGAGTTACAAGGAGAGGATGCAGCCCAGGAAACTATTGGCAGATAGACTATTCTGAGCTACCATGAAAAGCTGGCTACAGGTACTTGCTGGTATTGGTTGATACTTTTTCAGGACGACCAGAGGCTGATTGCTGTCACACCAATGAAGCGAGAGAAGTAGTAAAGGTTATGCTAAAAAATGTTATCTCTAATTTGGGGTACTAAAATGGATATCATCACATAGAGGTTCATATTTTGTAGCTGAAATTGTTCAAAACCTAGGAAAAATCATTGGAATAGAATGAGGTTTGCATACTCTTTAATGGCTGCAGTCTAGTGAAAAGATGGAAAAAATGAATAATAATAAAAAAAAAAAATTAGTAAAATCTGTTAAGAAACTGACTTGAAAAGGCCTGAGGCTCAACCTCTCACCTTACTATATGTTCTGATAAAACAGCATGCTGAAGAGAAAATTAGTCCTTACAAAATTATGTATGGAAGACCATTTCAAGTATTGGTGGATAGTATTGATGTAAACCAATTAGGTGAATTAAAGCTAAGAGAATGTCATCTCTTTGGGAAAAGTCCTATCTTCTATCCACAGGTTTGTGGCTCCAGTGGCACCAGCACCTCTGTAAGTCATAGCACATCCATTCCAACTCAGTGAGTGGGTGTATCTATGGACTTGGAGCTCCGAACCACTACAGGAGAAGTGGAAAGGACCATATCAAATACTACTGGCAATGCACACTGCTATCAAGGTGGCAGGAGTAGACCCTTGAATTCATTACAGAAAAACAGAAAGTGCACAACCCACAGTGGCAAGTAGAACAGACTGCACTGATGAAACTGGAATTTTCATGTATATGAATACAACTTGTAAACGGGGAAATGAAAAATCATTTTATGAACTTGAATATAGTTATTGAGATATAGTTACTTTTAGAGTAACTAAATTGTTTGTCTTATATTGACTGCATTAATTGTTTGCTTATATTAATTGTTTGGGGAAAAAAACACCTCTTTTACAATTCTTAAGGGATATGTATTTTGTTTGTCTAAAACGATAACAGTAATTTTTGCAATATGTACTTATGCTTATCAATTGCATGCATGGTATCAAAATAAGCACATGAAATTGATGAAAAAGGGGGCTGACGCTAACAGTTCTGGTTCTTGTTGGATATGCTCAGAATTGCCAAAATATGAGACAAACCCATACCCATTATGAGGATCACCACTACCAAAACAGAGTTGGGACACGGTATTTGTTAACATCCATAGCGTACTTTGCAGATAGATATGAAGAATTATAAACATGGATTGTAGGAATTCAGCCTATGAATGATACCATTTGTCTGACAGATGCAGAGACTAGTCAAGTAGGGAAGGCTCCAGTAGGAAAATACCCACACTATAAATGCACAATATAAATGATAAATAAGTATTTTGAAAAAAAAAAAACAAAAAAAACAGGAATAAACATTGGGTCTCAGCTAAAAGGAAAGATACTGGCTATGTGGAGATCGAGCTTGGAGGGTATTAACTTCATGGTGGATCATAACTTGTACCCTAGGAATGGTAATACCATAGATGATAGTAACAAATCAGTTATCTGGGGTAATACAGGCCTGAGTACTCTCCAAAGTCAAGAGAGAAGTCCTTAATCCGCTAATAGAAAAACCTAGTAGTTTTCATTCATTCGTTAGGTGCTTTATTCCCTCTTTAGAAGTTGCAGAAAGGGCCATCAGCACATATCTATGAGAAAAATCTTTTCTTGAAAAAGAATGAATGTGTATGCCGATGTACTGCATTGTACTTCCAGGCCCCCCTACTTCTTCCTCAAGGGGATCTCTGGGTCTCGGGCCCTTTTCCAGCGCTGCAGCAGTAACAGCTGCTATTGTTCTTTCCAATTTCCTTGCTCCTCAATCAATTTTCCAGATCCCTCACCTCTCTTCTGGGTCCTGACATCCCTGTTACACTTTGCTCATCTCTGCATTCCTCAGCCTGTGTCTTTCCGAAACCTTTTTCACTTTCCAAACTTTCATAATTACAAAAACATATCATTAACAGTTACACTTTCATATACCATCAAAACAGTTTGTCCCCCTCCCTTCAAAATCATGAGTCAAACAATTCAGTTCTTCAACTTAGTCTCACAATTAGGATACTCAGTTATAAGAACTGGTTCTGTTACTTAATTTATGTTCTCAGTTTCTTACTCAGGGTCTTCCCTGACTCACCAGCGATGTCCTTCTAGTGAGCTAAAATACAACTCAGAGGGGTGTTTTTTGGAATTTTCTTAGATGCTCTCTATCCAGTGATAACCTTTTATATTTGTCCAGTTCTAATTGCAGATGAAAGTCCTTCATGCGTGGCTGGGTAATGGAGTCTACCTGCTTCCCCAGGGTACGGTATCAGATCGAATTCATTATCCAAGAGCCATAACCAACATCCCCCAGCAAGACAGGAATTTTTAAACAAGGAATGTATTTCCACAACTATCACTTTCACAGCACAAGCATTTAACAATCTGCAGGACAATAACAAAAATCTATATAGTTGCCACAACCAAGAAAACCAGTTCAGACATTTACTCTTTCCACGTGTTTCCACCTGTCACATATGTGCAGTGACACATTTTATTCCAGACTGTAAATGTCCTACCCAATACAGCTGCTGTGCCAGGGCCTTACCCAGTTAACTTTCAGAGAGATTGATGATCTGTGTCCCATGCCAAAAAATTATGGTTTTGGTGCCTTCAGGACTGATACATGGTTTTATGGCTGTGCACTATGTGGTGCCCACCAGGCTTATGTGTACATCTCTAAGACTTTATTCAGAAAAAATAATCCAGACTTAAGGAATATTTTTGTCCAGAGGGTCTTGTCAGTTCCCATAGTGATCCATAGTGATCCACCTGAGAGTTGGAGTTCTTTCCAACTTTTTTGGACAAGCTGCCAGCAGGCCCAAGGAGTCCGCCTCTCAGAGGGTCCCACAGCTAAGCAGAGTCTCTTGCCTGGCTTATCAATTGAAGCTGAGAAATCCAACATTAACTTGACACAACAATGAGTCATGTTAAGCAGGTATTCCTTCGTTACAGTGCTGGGTGCACGGGGGATCACTCCACCAAACATGCACAGTGAGGAAATTGACGACTACGCATTTGTGGGTATAGCATGTATGTATTCATTACATTTCTGAGAAATTGGTTACATACGCATTGGATTTCTGAGTACTTGTTAACATGTTGTCCTACTCTTCTGAGCATGTGTCATAAAATGTGGGGAAGATCTATGGGCCCTATCTGGTGGTTGCTGGATGAAGACTAGTAGTCATCCTCGCAGTGAACTTCTTACCTTCGGGGGGTGTTGCAGCCCAGACTGGTTTCTGCTGGTGCTGTGCTGAGGCATCTGTTCTGCTTTCTTATCTTTACTTGACCGCAGGTTCTCTTGGCCTCTGCATTCTGTCCTTAAGCCTGTATTTATAAGTGTTCTGTCCTTCAGCTAATGTCTGCACAAGTTACGTGATAAAGTTGTTCATTGTTCCTGATTCACCTAACACTGCACTTCTTTTTTACATTGGAAGAGTGTTCAGGATGGAGATGGCACTGAACTGATGCATGAGAAGTATTCTTAGAGCTTGCCTATTGTGTTTGTTCATGCTGTTTCTTTTTTTGCAGAAATGGTTTTATCACAAGCATCTAGTGCCATAGTGACTTATGTTTGAATGACGTATTTAAAGGTGAAAGATGTGTGCAGAAGTCACTTCTAACTATGCTTGCTTGCTTTGGATCATATTTTGCTAAGTGCATTCTAGATCCATTAACTACACGTAAAGTGGAAGCACTTGACAATTTAAAAAAAAATATATAGACAAAGATATCTTAGTCATATATTAACAAATGCAATACAAATCAGAGATCCTTTTTTTTTTTTTTTTTTTTTTTTTTTTTTTTTAAATTTCTGTTGATATACATAGAATAACAGGATAGAAGATGACATATCTTACCACATTTTAATAGAGCTAGTTCATCTGTAAGGAAATAAGTCAGTTTTGATGGGTGAAAACATATCCAAAAGGTTTGAGTTAGTTTTCTTGAGTTTCTGTTTCCCTCTGCTGGACTGTAGTTAGAACTGCCAACTTTTTTTTTTTTTTTCTTTTCTTTTTTTTCTTCTCACAATCAATCTTCTAAAGTTACTGCTTCCTTGTACTTTCAGGTGAAACACTTGAACAGTCTTCTTTGGTGGCCACATCAATAGGGCTGATCAACTTATTTTGTAATAATATCTTTAAATAAATACCGCAAATAAATACAAGTTTGAAACAGTAAGGAAAAGACACAAAGACACTTAGAAATATTTTAAGATGAAACTAAAATATTTCCTTGAAATATTAAACATTAAAATGAATGATTCCAATATTATTATCAACTGAAATAAAATTGATGTAATTGATTTTATTCTCCATGGTGTCAAGTATTAGCTGGAGTTTTTCTTTTAGGTGAAAGTTACAACTACAATGGCAGCTAGGAAAATATGAACTGGACATGGGAAGAAACAGTGAAAGTAATGTAGCACAGGAGCAGGTATCTGAAGGGAGTGTGGAATCTCCAGGCCCAGACAATGTTGAGATTTAGCTGGTCTGGAGTAACCTGCACTAGATATCAAGTTGGCTCTGCTTTAAAGCAGTACAATGGACTAGAATGACTTGCCTGTTTCACTGTGTGTGATATGCAGGCTAACTGATCTGGAGTGTGGGCAGGCTGAAGAGATGAAGTAACAAAACTTTCAAAGTCTCCTGCTTTTATTCAACCAGGGTAAGATAGTAATACTTCGCTAAAGCTCCAACTAATAATACTTTTTGAAAATTCATATTACTGTCTGGCGTGATTAGCTAGTGTGGTTTATAAAACATGTCTGAACATTTATTATACTTATATGCATGCTAAGATTAAAAAAGTAATCATGAAATTACAAGTGTTGCTATTTTGTAAGTCTCTCTTACGAATTTTAATTTGTAGCATTGCTATAGATTAAAAATAAAAAGGAAGCCAAGGTCCTGGGTTGCATAGATTTAGTAACAGTACTGATTTCCTAAAACTTGGGTGAAGTTACTGCACACGTATGTTTACATAATTGGAAACTAACATGATCCTTCACATCTTCCTTAGAGGCAGCAATGGCTAGTAACTGTGTTGTCCTCATATAAGATTCTAAGATTATATAGTCTCAGTAGGCAACATAAAATCTTCAAAATTTGTTCACAAGAACTTTAAAGTGTGCTTTTTCTATCTTAGCTAGATTTTTATGTTTACAGTGAAACTTAGATCAGTTTTGCAGGTGTAAGTTTAAACTTGTAGCTGAAAAAAAGTTGGAACAAGGCTATTTCAAAGCTATTTGAAATACCACCGAAATTTTAAGTACAGTCCAGTTTTAAGCCCTTACAGCTTCCCTGCTAGATGTTCCTAATCTGTGTATGTGACTTAGATGAAATTGCGGTCTAGGTATAGTGAACGGATCTGCAAAAGTCATGCTTCATGCCTGAGATGCTCAAGAGGATGAAGTCATGGGAATGAATGCCAGATACTTGTCATCTAAAGTTTTGTTATGCTATGTTGAGCATCTTGCTATTTATCTTAATAGGACAAGAGTGTAAGATTTGCTAAGACCCATGATTAAGACCTCATGTGTCCCAGCAACACTTCTTACTCCAAAATTGCCAAATGGTAGAGGAAAAGGAAGTGGTATTACTCCCTTTCAAGATGGGACACTTGCTGTGAACCTTCATCTTTGTTTACACCATCGGGGGGGGGTGGGGGTGGGGGAGGGGGGAAGATTTGAGAAAGTGTCTTTGTTGGATCTACAATTGCATGGAGAGAAGAAATGTAAACCAAAGAAGAAACAAATAGGAGTTCCTAGGATGAGGATACTTCCTTATTGCAAATAATAAAGCTCTGAATTTATCTAAATTTCTCTTAGAATGCCCTCCTTAACAGGTTACAGAGTCATGCTTTTTCTTCGCCGTAACAAATTTTGCATTCTTTTTTTCCCCACTTACTAGTTATCTTCATGGAGATTGTCTTTTTGGGCTGGTAGCTCATGGGAGATTCCTTTTGCCTTTTCCTTCAGAGGATGTTCTTCAAGCCATTTATTGCTAGTTAATAGCAAAAACAACCTTAGAAAGTATTTTGGATTCAGAAAAAGGGGGTGGAATCAGAAACGCAACAGACTCTTGGAATGAACCAGGACCTTGGATAGACTTGGATCTTTGTGGCTTTGATGGTTTCTTACACTCCAGGAGTGCTGTAGAGATTGTCCCTTCGAGAGCTTGGGGTTTTGTATCTCTGAATTATGAAGAACCTTCCTTTCTAACATCCACAAGCTTTCAAATAATAGGACTTGCAAACTGATAGAAGTTAAGAAGAAATTAAAACAGTCCTTTAGGATATCCAGCAGCTTTCATATTTGTGACAGTTCACTTGATCATACATGAGGCACTTTCAGATATCAGTAAAGTCAGATTATTAAAAGTACCAGTTTTCTAGTAGGAATCTGCAGTTCTTTCTTATCCTTTCTGCAGTGAAATGAACAGTAACGTTTTTATCTATAAAGTACATTTAAGCCTACTAATCCTATGGTCATCACTGCCTCAATTAGTATCATTTTCTAAATCATGGAGTTATAATCAAAATCCATTTCCAAACTTTACAAAGCTGTTTGTGAACTGAAAACCATGGTGGCTGCTGTATAAATCTTTTATTCCATTTGAAAAACAAATATTTTGTGAAAGAGCTTAGACTATGTAAGAGCTTCAGACAAAGCAAGGGGAATGCAACAATTTGTGTTACGAAGTTAATCTGTTTTGAGAACTGAACATTCTAAATCAAGTAAATTCTCTGGCTGTGCATCTCTTCAGGGAGTGCTAGCGGTTGGCAGACCGAGGAAAAGTTCATTTGTTTCCCACAATGATGTCTGCAGATATATGTTGATCATCAGTTTAATGTTATTAAGAATCATTAAAAGGGTTTATTCTACTAAATTCAGCCATAGGACAGCCTGAAATAAATTTAAAATGGTTTTTAAGTGGATCCTTACTACCACAAATACACCATAGAAAATCTGTGTCTGAAGTGAACCTCCTTGCAACCAAAGACAAGACCAGAGAGCTTACACTCTTGTTTAATTTCATGTAGTTGGTGATGGCCCAGTTCTCTAATTTGTCTAGACCTGTCTGCAAGGCTTCTCCATCATCAAGGGAGTCAGCAGCTTCTCCAAATTTATTATAATCAGCAAATGTTCTAAACAGCTTCTAGTCCTACATCCAAGTCATTTATGAAAACATTAAGGAGAACTGGCCCTAGAATGGAGCCCAAAGAAGCCCCGCTTGTGACTGGCTGCCAGCCTGACATAGCTCCATAACACAACCCTTTCAGCCCAATCCATCAGTCAGTTGCTCACCCATCACATTATGTTTTTATCTAGCTTTATGCTGGGCATTTTGTCCAGAAGGATATTGTGAGAAATAGTATCAAATGGTTTACTGAAATCAAAAAAGATAACATCAGTTGGCTTCCCCTGGTCAACTGGATGGGCAACTTTGTCATAAAACGAAATTAACTTAATTAGACAGGGCTTTCTCCTCATGAAACTGTGTTGGCTGTGACCAATGACCATATAGTTCTTCAGGTGTTTTTCAGTAACTCCCACCATAATTTTCTCCATAATTTTACTGGGCACTGAAATGAAACTGACAGGCCTATAATTAACAGGGTCTTCTTTCTTGCCCTTCTTGAAAATTGGAATTTTTGCCAGCTTTCGGTCAAATGGGATCACTCCAGATTCCCAAGACCACCGAAAAATAATTGAGAGGTTCACAGTGTCATTGAAAGACTCTTTAATTAACCTGGGATGAGTCCCATTGGTCCCATAGACTTATATGCATCAAGGTAAAGCAAGGTAAATCCTGCACAAGTTTGAGGTTGGCTGGAAGCTGATTGTTCCTGCAGTCACAGTCCTCCAACATGGGACACCTGGGGTGTCAGACCCCATCATTAGTGCTGAAGATGGAGACCAAGAAGGCATTAAATGTATCTGCTTTGTCTATGTCCCTGTTTGTAAAGTGATGATTCTCATCAACTAATGAACAGCTCTAACTGAGCTTTGGCCACACAATTTTTCACCGTGCAAAGGCAAACAGCATTTCTGTAGTCTTCCCATGTTGCCTGACCTTGTTTCCAGAGACCATACGCTTTCTTTCTCTGCCTGAGCTCTAGAAGAAAATCTTTGTTCATCCAAGCCATCTTTCTGCTCTGCCTGCTTGGCTTCTGATGTTTCAGAATTGCCTGTTTCTGTCCTCTCTGGAAGTGATACTTAGAAAATAACCAGTACTGTTAGACTCCAATGCCTTCAAAAATAGTTTCCCAGGGGACCTTGCTAACTAGTTTCATGAATAGCCTAAAACCTGCTCTCCCTGTATCCAGGGTTCAGGTTTTGGTGGCACTTTTCTTCCTGACATCAAAGATTTTTAATTCAACCGTATCACGATCACTATGGCCAAGACAGACACCAATCGCCACCACAGCCACAAGATTTTCTCTGTTTACAAGCAACAGGTCTAGGAGAGCACCATTCCTCCTTGTCTCCCTTAGACCAGGAAGTTGTCATCAACATCAAGAGTCTCCTGGGCCTGTTTCTATCAGCTGTGTGACATTCCTACTTAATGTCTGGCAAATTAAAGACAAGGGCAGTTGATCTAGAGGTCTCTCTTAGTTCGTTTAAGAGTAATTCATTGGTATCATCATCCTGGATGAGTGGTCTACTCCCACAACGACATCTGCCTTATTTACTTGTCCTTTGTCTTTACCCAGAGGCTCTCAACTATGTCATAACCAACTGACAGCTCCATGCCGTCCAACCCTCCATTACATACAGCGCCATGCCCCACCTCTCCTGCTCTGCCTGTCTCTTCCAAAAAGCCTGTAACCATCCATCACAGCATGGAATCCTGTGAAAAAGTATGCAAAACAATGCTCAGCTAATAGCATTACTTTCCACTTAACTTCGGTAGTTCTTTTTTTAAATATTCTGTTCACACAGTCACTAGAAGTCAGTATTACTACCCCAATTAATGGCATATTGCAGAATTTGGAATTGCTGCTCCATCAAGGTGAATACTCCTCAGCTCATGGTATGGAGTATATCTCAACAACATCTTCTGAAACTGCTTGTTTTTCAGGTCTCTTGAGAAAGCTACTTGCAAATGTTTTTTTTTGTTGCCAAAACTTAAGGGCTGTTAAGTGGAAATAGTTGTCAGAACCAAAAAGCATGTGTCTTAAACAGTCTTCACTTTAGTAACTCTGGAGTGTTTGGCAATGTCAGAACAGCTGAATGTATTTTGAAATAGAACAGAGGGTCTAACTATTGTCTTCAAATCAATGAATTATTGTCCCACATTTATTAAAAAAGTAAAAAAAAAAAAAAAAAAAATTGGTGCCTGATTTTCATTATGAAGAAGACTTAAAAACACCTTTGATTTTTAGTTATATATTTTTTTCCTCCTGCTTAATCATGCTCAAATAAAGCAAAACTGTTTCATCGGTGTAGTGATATTCTAAGCCCACATAACTCACCAGAATAACATCCCTAAGCAGGTTTCTTTATATACCTTATTCTAACAGCATAGAAAAAGTGGATTGAAAACTAAAATGGACTGTACATCCAATTGAAATGATTTGTGCTATAAGTAAGCAGGATCTTCCACGATATGGCCCCCATAGCAGTGCAAAGAGCTGCTGCAAACCCTTTTGAAATGGCTTAGGGAGGGTAGACTGGGGTGTTTGCTCACTACTGCACGTTGCATCCACGCTTACAGACACTTAAGAAAAAAGGGAGCTACCTGTTGATCTCAGCATTTTTCAACAAAAGGTCCCATAACACATTCTTCTCAGCTACAGTCTATTATATTAGCATTAGGATTCTAAAAAATTAAATGGATACAAATGAAGTCTTCTACTACATATCCTTTAAGTGTGTTCCACACTTAAAGGTATATAAATTGTCCTTGATGTGGGTGGCTACAGAAACCTTAAGAAATTATTGTGCAGGGAACTCCTGTGCAGCTGCAGATGCTCAAAAATCAGTAGCTGAATATTCAGACATTTCCTTTTAGAGTGATCATTTTTCTATTCCCACTGGTTTCCAGGCTAGGAGCTCCCCCATACTCTACATTGTTCCCCACCTTCATATGCTTTTCCCTTTTATGACTTCTGGACGTATCTTAAAATTCTCAGCAATTCCTTGCCCTGCTTTAATTTCAGACCCACTGTTCTGTTTTTTATCCATTTCTGTGGCCTAGTTCTTACCCTCCACTTTCAGGCTAAGCTCCTGTACTCTTTGCGTACTTCAGGATGGTGTTTTTGATTGCAAATTGAAAGACATTTTCCATTCATATACCATGTGTATGGTAATGTAAAGAAATAAATGTTCAGAACAGACAAGGCCAACAACACCTTGCTAAACACTAGTATTTACTTCTTGATATTGAAACTGCGTCTATCTGCAGTTCAGAACACTCAAAAGAGATTTTATAAGTTGCTGAATGGGAATTGTACAAATGACGTGTTTGCACTAGCAGAGAGGCTTCACCAAGTTTCCAAACTGCACACCTAATCATAGAATCATAGAATGGCTTAAATGGGAAACTGCCTTCAGAGACTAAGGAGCAAATGAGAGCAGGGAATATATACAGACATTTTTCTTAGGATGCAGGCACTCAATCCCATCATACAAGATTTTGAGCAGTGGGTGCTGATAAAATTACTGGTCCTTAGGAATATTTATCATCACAAGAGATACCAGTTAGAAATGATTATTAATGATTATTAATGATACTCCATCATTTAGCTGTAGTTGCTGACATGTATGTGTATATAAATGCTCTCTAAGAATGGTCTGTGTGTCTTTTTTCCTCCCCTTTTTGAGTGTCTCAATTCGTGGAGACTAGGTATCAAACACAAGTAGCTACTTTTTAAGTGGCAAATGTTTTCCATTCCCTCTTACAGCAATTACAATGGCTATGAGCAGAGTTTCAGAGCGAAGACCACCTGGAGAACTTGGTACTGAACATGCCAGATGAAGATCTGTCACTGGGTCACATATCCCTGCACAAACTAGGAACCCTTCCTTAATGCTTTACTTTGGTGGATCCAGAGATAAAGAGATGATATTTTGGAGGAGACAGAAATAAGAGAAAACGTTATCGGGAACAGTGAGATTGCCTCCTAAGGATCTGATGGATCAAGATTAACAAAATAAATAACTGAGAAGGTCTTTGTTTAGAACATTGACAGCAGCATTTTTGTGCAAACTGACAAGCCCATTTGCATGCCAGGACAAGAAGGTAATTCTGAGTACACATATAAGCTGTGGCAGCATTTGTGGAGATGTTCCTTGCAGTGTGCAGATCGTTGTATGTGCCCACTAAGATAATATAGTCTTTCATGTGGATTTTAGCAAAGAAATCACACTTGATTAATGGTTCATATTTCTACCATTACTTCAGGCTTATTCCTGAAAAAAAAAAAAATAAAATTGTACCAACCAACTCTACAGCTACCTTGATGCAGACTTGTCAGGTCTATAATCATTGGTCTTAAGTCATCTCCAGGAAACTCTATCCTGGACATTCTCCAAGACCTTTCAAAGATGATAGAGAGCAGTTTGGCAATCATTTCTGCCAGCTTCCTCAGCACTCATGGGTGCCTCCTGTCAGGACCCAAGGATCTGTGTACATTTTGCTTAGATGATCTCAGATCAGATCCTTCTTAACCAAGGGTAAGCCATATTTTCTCCAGACTCTCTTACCTCCAGGGTAGGGTTTCCTGTGATTTCTCAGCCTTATAAGTAAAGACTTAAGCAGAGAAGGTATTGATCATCTCCATCTTCTCAGCATCCCCTGTTACCAGGACACTCACCTCATTAAGCAGCAGAACAATATTTTTCCTTGTCCTCCTTTTTCTGCTGACATAGTTAAAAAAAGCTTTACTTGTTGTTCTTGACCAGGTTAAATTAAACCAGGTATAATTTATACACCAGGTTTAATTCCAAAGGTGCCTTAGCTTTCCTCGTTGTGTCCCTGCAGGCTCTGACAGTATTGCTGTATTCCTCCCAAGTGGCCAGGCCTTTTTTCCACATTCTGTAAACTTTCTTCTCTTTGAGTTTATCCATGAGCTCCTTGTTCATGCATGCATGCAGATCCCTTGTTCACGCATGCAGATCTCCTGCCATTTTTGCTTGATTTTTTACTCTTAGGATGCACCAATCTTGAGCCTGGAAGAAGTTGACCAAAACTTCTCTTAACATTTGTAATTCTCCTGATGTCTACATCTGACAAATAAGTTGGACTGCCATGACCCCTTCTTTTCCATCTGTGCATTTGTTTTAAGTGTCTTTGTGAATCTGACCATGAGATCATCCCTCTATTCAATTTCAGGATCAGCCACATGTTTTCCTTTCCCCAGGAAATTCACTCATAAAGCAAGTCACATCCCCCTCAGCCTACTCCATAAGCCCTGAACGTAAGACCTATTCCAGAGTAAGTCCAATTTAATTTGCTCTGTGTGATTTGGGGACTCTTTCTTGGGACCCAGTACTCCAGTCTGTGAGAGATAAATATTTCTGGAGAAAATGGCTGTTTGGCCTTGAGCATTGGAGTTGTCTGCTTGGACCCAGTTCTGAGTCACTGTGCAGCTCTGAGGAAGGTCTTTTATTTTTATTGTTTGTGCCTATATTGTCCTTATGTGGAATGGTTTTGGTAGAGGGGGGAGCTGCAGGGGTGGCCCCTGTGGGCAAAGCCCATCAGCTTCCCCACATCAGATTAGAGCCAGCTCTTGCTGGCCAGAGCTGACTGCACCTTCATTTCCCATTCCTCTGTGCTGCTCAGGAGGAAGATGTAGAAGGGGATGGGTGGGAGGGGGGAGATAATATTATTAGCTTGCTTTTAGTTCTCACTGCTCTAGTCTATTTTTAGCAGCAGGCATTACATTAATCTCACTTATGCTTGAGTCTATTTTGTCTATGATGGTAACAGGTGAATGATCTTCCTCTTCTTACCTCAACACATGACCTTTTTTTCCATTGTATTTTTCCCCATCTTTCTGAGGAGAGGAAGTGAGAATGAGAGTGAGAATGTGCTGTGGTGGAGCTTAGCTACCTGCCAATGTGAAACCACCACAATGCCTCTGTTTCTTCAAAGTCTATGTAGTTCATCTGTCTTCTCTTTGGCATTGTAAATCTTAAAAAAACACAGATGTAAGTTCTACAGTTATTCAGTTAATCTAAATACTGGCATTTCTCCTCAGGTTTTTTTTTTTTTTTTTTTTTTTTTTTTTCCCTGTTTAGTTGTTTATTATTATTATTATTATTATTATTTTAATGGCCATCCCTCTTCTTCTATGCTAGGATCTGCTTTCCTTTCAGGGGCTCAGGAGAGAAGCAAGTTCAAGTCAGTGTCTCTGATACTGTTTGAGAATTAAAAGCCAACATTGTAAATTTCAGACAGTGATGATTTTGGGATGTCTCCCACAGTAATGCCCATGTAAAAGGTTGCTCTCCATTTTGTTTTGAGCTCTTTTTAAGTAATGAAAAAAGGCTTCTGCATTTGTCTTCAAATTGCAGTTCTTCGGATTGTCTCAATGTAGAAGCCAAGCAGTGAGAAAAACATGGAACAATTTACTGTATGTTACCTTCAGGCTTTCTGACCCTGCCAGTTTCTGCTCCTTTTGATGTGTTTGTCCAGGTGTGCTGTCAGTTCCATGCCTGGCTGTAGTGTAGTGGACAAATTCTACTGTCAAAGCAGCAGAAAGTGCTTCACCTTGGTATTAGACACAAATTCTTCTGAGGACTCCCTGGTGAGGTTGCATAAACATGGCCTCTGGCCTCACAGGTTTTACAAACCCTGCAAGGATTGTGAAAAATTCTTAATGCAAAAGTATATTTTATTGTCGGAATACAACGCTATCAAATTCTTTTGTCTTCAAAGAAAATGCTACACTGTAGGTATAGATGATGTGTGTGTGTAAGAAGTGAGCTTGGAATGTCAGTGATCTGGATATTGTGTTTGTGGTTGCAAATGAAAGGATGCAACAATGCAAGAGGCCCCAAGCCTGTTTGAAGATGATGATGAGTACAGAGGAAACTGAAGAGTGATTCAGTTTCTTTGATAGCTGATTCTGTAGTACTGACTCTGTAACAGATGTAGTTCTTTAAAGAAAATGATAGAATCAAATTCATAGAATGATTTGAGTTGGAAGGGACCTTAAAGGCTATCTAGTTCCAAATCCCCTTGCCATGGGCAGGGTCTGGCTCCAAGTCCCATAATACCTAGCCTTGAATCCTCCCAGGAATGGGTCAATGATAAGTTTCTATTCTCTGCTCAGTCTCCTGCCAAAGTAGTATGCAAGACATCTGTGCTTTCCCAGTGCTCTTCTCATGGAGATCATTAATATTATTGCCTCTGTAATTTCTTAAATTAATCATATTAATTATTATTAATATTACTATAATGTTTAATTAATTAAATTAATACACTGGAGTGATTTCCAAGGTACCATCGCACCTGGTTCTTACTGTGAACCATGAGTTTTCTTCCTTGATCATATGCATGGCCTTTACTAACTTTTTGCTTTTCTCTTCTATTTTTTATTCTGGTAATCTATGGAGGGCAGGTGTCAGGGTTAGCGTTGCTACTATGTATGTCCCTTGCTCTAGATGAATATAGTGTACTTTTGTGAAGGATAGATCCTTTCCAGAACTAGAAACTGTGTACAATCTTGCTACTCTCTGCATTTCAGAGACTTTGGTCATGTCTGTGCAGACGTCAGTCACTTCCTTCAATACATGTCCTTCAAATGTATGTTGCTGTGACCAAGAGCCAGATTTGCCTAAGTCAAGAAAGGAACAGAGAATGCACCTGAGCAAACACTGTAGGAGGAACACGATGGGACAGGGTCAGAAAGCTCTCCCCAGTGCTGGCTTTTGGACAGCTCCTGTCAGAAGTCTGCCAACATGTGACCCTCTCTGGCTATGATTTGCTGTTTTGTGGCAGACACGACTGGTGTTTATTAAAATGCCAGATTTTTGCCAAAGGGTGATTTTAAAAGTTTATCTGCTGTTCTCAGTGGAATAACCTTCCTTCACAAGGATGGAAATAATGAGTTCATTGAAACAGAAAAGATGGTAGTCTTTCTTGCCTAGGAACATAGCACTCATTTAGGCTGTCTGAAAGCTGATTTCTGAGATCTGTTGAGAGAACTGATTAAGCTAACTGGCAAGAGTCCAGGTGAGCCATGAAATGCACCTGAGACTAAGATAGTGCTAGCACCAACTGCTTCCGTGCATAACAGATAGCCCACTTGATGCAATAGTTGCTCTCAGGTGGAGACAGAATAAAATGGAGATCAGTCAAAAGGAGATCAGTTCTCCAAACCTCAGCTGGAAAAAGAGTATAAAAGAGACTTGGGAACAGGTATCCCAAATAAGCTGGAAATCTGGAAAGCCCGATTTTGCCAGTCAAAAAGATCCTAACTGCCTGCTTATGTAATGTCATGTTAGAACCTACATATGTAAAGATTATGCTGCATTATTTGACACTGCTGGGAAGTATTTCCAGGCACAGAACCACAGCTGTCTGACTATAAGGACTGTTCCTGTTCCGGTACTACTTAATACTACTACTTAATGTTGTCTCAAACAAGCCAGAAATGTAGTTTATGAGTTAATGCAATCAGTGTATGACCCACAACAGACACTTTACATTGTGACAGTGCTCTCCTGGAAGCCAGGATGGTTACGCAGCACAATTGTCTACACTTCTGTAGAGGTTGTCATCAGTGCGAGAAAATAGCCCCCTTGTTTAATCCATGAGTTCTAAAGTGATTCACGTATTCAGAAACAGAGCAAAACTAGATGGCATAGAGACACTTTAGCCCTCCACTGCTAATTATGAGCACTGAAGAACTTGCACTATTTCCTGAGACACCTTCCTTGCGGTTGGTGCTACTGCAAATGAATGTTGCAGAAAAGCTAGTGGAGATCTCTTTTTCAGTGAATGTTTTCATTTTACTTATTTGCAGAGAGAAGAAAGGCAAAGTCACTGAGCTAATTAGTGGTTGAGGGCTGATGGTGATGTTGATACAGTTGTTCTTCACGTACATGCAAGGAGTTGCTCCATGTTCTCAAGCTAAACAGCCTGTGGAGATACACATGCTCATAAACAGAGCCCCTATCCTAAATAACAACATTGCCTAGGGTGTGCAGGGGTGAGCTCTTGCTGTTGGCTGCACAGCAGCAATCCATTTCCAGCTGAAACAAAGGTACGTAAGTCACAGGTGATCAGGACCTGTCCTGGGTCACTGATCAGTGAAGTTCTGTGGCTCATTTATTTATTTATTTATTTATTTATTTATATGAAATGCCCATTTGGTCAAATATCTCCAAGGTGGCTTTGCAGGGTTGGGGGGAATGTTCCACACTGGTGGAAGATAGCCAAAGCATCTGTTATTGGCTAAGGGACACTCGGTAGAGTACGCCCATTCTACTGCTGAATGTATATAATCTCTGGAGAGAGAAAGAGGTGGGGAGAAGCTAGCTCCTCCCCAAATCCAAATCTCCATTCAGGCTGTCCTAGAAAGAAGTTAGCCCCTGAACAGAAACTTGGTGATTTCAGAGAAAGATTATCTGGAGACTGGACAGGCAGAGCTCTCAAGATGCTGACATCCATCTTCCTGAGCCTTCTGTTCCACACTGCAACTTCTTTTCACCAACTGTGAGTGATGCTGAATTTTTGTTTCTGTTTCCTTCAGTCTCTAGCACTCTAGGTAGACTTGCTGAATTCCATACCATCAGCTATTCTTCCTGCTCTTTCAAATCACTCCAAAAGGCAGCAGAGTCATTCATGTTGTCTCTCATGGTTGTGAGTTAAAATATGAATAATCTTTTTGGGGGGGTCTACTAGAAGAGAACTTATGCCCAGGTATGTTTTCTCTCTGAGCCTTCAATCTGATGTAATCTCTGATGTCTTCTTTCCTCTGTCCCAGACATTACCTGGTGGTTATCCCTGCAGATCTCCGTTACCCATCCGTTCAAGTTGCCTGCCTCCATATCACCTGTTATGAAGCAAAGATTCAAGTAAAGCTGATCCTGGAGCGCTTTGCAGGACGTGATCTTATAGTGCAAAAAAACATCCAAAAGGAGAAAACTTTCACGTGCACTAAGTTCTGGGTGAGCTACCCTAGGCAAATGCCATCTCTTCAGGAACTGTAAAACCAGGAATTGTAAAAGCCAGTGTTGTTAAGGAGAGGCTCTACTTTGCCTTGGAGTGAGTCTGCTAGGAATGAGAATAGATTATTCTCACAGATGTGGAGTGGACAGCACTTGGTCAGCACTGAATTGCCCTTCTGAATCTAACTTTTCATTTGAAGTCACATTTGTTAAAAAACTACCACACTACTTGTTTCCTTCTCATCTATTCCAGACCAGAGCAGCTTTAGCTCATCTTCCAGGCTTGATAAATCCCTTGATAATCTGATCTAGTGGGTGGCAACTCTTTCATGGGAGGGGAATTGGAACTAGATGATCATTAAGGTCTCTTCCAATCCATGATACTCTGAAATACTCATGCAGCTCCAGGGATAAAGCTTGAGAAAATGAAGGTTTGCACAACATAATCTACAGTTTCTGTAGGACTGCAGTCAGGAAGCAGCTCAGCTCTTGAGCTACTGACCAGCAGTTGGATGGAAGTAGATATGCTTGTTATTTCTAAACAGCATCTTACAGCTCATTCATTGTTGGTGAGAATTTGGTTAAGATCTATGATAGGACAATCACACCTAAGTAATATTTCTTCTATTATATACTGTATTCTGTTCTGTGGCTGCTGTGGTATTTTGTTGCACGAGCCAGGAAGACCCCGTGGTTAGCTCTGGCATTCTGATCTGGCTTTCTTACTTATACATGTTAGAGTCTTGAAAGTCTAGCATTTGAAGCTATATCAAATAGCTCAGTGTCTGTCCTTTGATTCCATGCTGCTATCTCCCACATTTCTGGCATTTTCTTATTTTCCTGACACTCCCTTTCCTATCTCCAGAGATGAAGTTACTTAGGCAGTGGGAAAAATTATGGATTTCATGATATGCAAAGCCTCCTGGTTGAGTGTAGAATTCAGTGAGATTACAATACCATCTGAATTCAGGTATTGAAAGGATGACCTGGCATGGGTGGAGAGTGACAGGTTAGCTTTTTTCATTTCCACTTTACTGTCAATTCCTGCTATGGGCCCCCAGAAGTAATATTACTTGGTGGCTGCATTCTTTTCTCTCTTTGTAAAGGTTGCACCTCCAGCTGATGGCCCAGAGGAGATTGCCACTGTCAGACTGATTATTACTGGTCAAGGGGTCAATATTGAGGAGAAGAAAAAGGTCCTGATCCGCAAGGCAAGCAGTGGCACCTTCATTCAAATGGACAAGCCCATCTATAAACCAGGGCAGACAGGTGAGAACTGCATATGAGAACAAGAATAGATCCTAGACTTTTTGCTAGTAAAATCATATGAAAATACTGCAATTGCTTGAAAATCACGGAAGGCCCTAGCAGAAGTTTTTGAGAAGACATTTTTAATTGAAATGATATTTTCAGTGCCTGTGATGTCCATCCTGTGCTGACTGTGTAGCTGTAGGAGACAGTAGGTCATTACCCATGCTATCTTTCTTGGGAGAATGCCCATGTGAATTTTATCAGATGTGTACAGTGGAGACAGGGCCTGAGGAGACAGAAAGAATAGGGGTCTGCAGGGAAGGATTGAGAAGTGACAAATATATTCCCTGATTTCCTTGCTTTCAGTGAAATTTCGTGTTGTGACTCTGGATGAGGACTTCATTGTGCTTAATGATTCAGTAAGTCAGCCCTGCAATCTGTGGAGGAGGCTCCGTGTTCTATGCATTAATCCTACTTGCTTTCTCCTCTGCATATCTGCTAAAGTTCTAACTGCTCCTTGTCCCCTGCATTCATTCTGATGAATATCTGTAGAAGAATAATAACTCAGGGAGCTGGAGACGTAATCCAGGAAGATGGGAAAGATGTTCTTGCTCCTGTTAGTAAAATAGTCCTTCAAGCGCAAGCATGGCGCATACTGATTTACATGGTGATGTTGTCATATGAGGAGTGAGTAGTTTGGAAGTTGGAACGTCTGATTAGACATTAAGAAAAAACTCTTCCATTTCGAAGATTATCAGATATCGAAACAGATACTCAGAGAAGGCATTTTTTTTTCCTTGGAGATGTTCAACACTTAACAAGAGAAGGCTGAGAGCAACCTGTTCTAATAAGATAAACTTTACCCAGGGCATTGGACTAGATGACCTCCAGAGGTTTCTCCCAAGCTACAAGATCATGTACCTCTGTGACTCCACTGAGATACTGCAGATGAGCCAAATCTATATTGGTTTTAGCAATCTAGCAGTTTTCCTGATAGAGAACTCTGTCAGGATGTAATTAGCATGTGCTAGGTGACCTTCGGATTGATTTTCCCTTTCTCTCTTTCCAGACATTACTGTAATGAATCCGCACTGTATTTCTCCTTTTTGGTGACATCTGTGTTCTTTATACTGTTTGTCAGTGCTCTAAATATCCAAGTCACTATTTTCACACCCTTCACAGAAGTCTCTGCATCTGAAGTACCTTGTATGTGTTGCTGGCACTTATTTCTCTCTTTTAATGTTTTCACTTTTCTTTCCCTCCCAGATTTCCCTGTTTCTCCAGGTGAGTGATGCTGAAATCTGATGTTACATTACTGTTGATGGCAGCCATTTCACTGGGCTATTCATTTACAGTTCACGGTAAATTTTATGGATCTGTAAGTAGAATGGTAGAACATCAAGATTACTTAATCTAATATACTACACACAACCTCTGTGCCTGTTTTTGCACTTGATGTTATGCTCTTAGTTACTGGAATGGAAATCTGAGTTGCTCTTGAAGTACAAAACTATAGACAGATTAATTTAGACCTTTATGTTAACAGGTTAGAACTGTAAAGGATATTTCCTTGAGATCAGCATTTAGAGAAGTGTAGAAGGGGATTCAGCTGCTGACAGCAGAATGTAGCATATTATCTTCAAAATTTCTCGACTGTACTGTGCCAAACCTTGTCCCTTAGCTATTTTTCTAACTAGCACTGAAATCTTGAAGATGGTTTTCTAGAGACTGTGCATCACTGAGATGCTAGAACAATTGCTTCTTTCTCTCTTGTGGCTGTAGGACCCCAAGAACAACCGGATAGAGCAGTGGCTGAATGTGGTGCCGCAGGAAGGCATTGCGGATCTGTCTTTCCAACTAAGTGATGAGCCTCTGCTGGGGACATATGTTATCAATGTAACCAACAGGAAAACATATGTCAGCTTCACCGTTGAGGACTATGGTATGAGTGCATGAGGGATATGTATGAAGTGAGAGATGACTTCACTCTCTATTCCATGAATCTGAGTTTTTATTTCATTATAACCATCCTGCGAGCAAATGAAGAAAGTAAAAACATCATAGAAAAGAGTCTGAGCTGATGCTCAGGAGAGAGATTGCATTTGAGACCTTTGGTTATTGTATAGGAGCAACTCTGCAAGGCCCTAGACTTTTGACACAACTGATTCCTGAAGATGGCTGTATCAGACAAAATAATGTCACTGGAATGGGCTTTTCAAAAGAATATGAAGTCCAGTGCCACTTATTTTATCATTCCCTAATTAACTCTGCTGGGAAGTTACTGCAAATAGCTGTCTGAACTTGAGGGATATGGACATAGAATTATAGAATTACTATAGAATTATGGAATCATTAAGGTTGGAAAAGACCTTTAAGATCATCCAGTCCAGCTATTCACCTACCACCAAGATTTCCCACTAACCAATGCCCTTCAGTGTCACACCCACGCTTTTCTTGAACACCTTCGGGAACGGTGACTCCACCACCTCCCTGAACAGTCTGTTCCAATGCTCAAACAATATTTTGGAGAAGTTTTTCATAACATCCAACTTGAAAATCCCCTAACATGTTTGAATTTTAATTTGGAAAGGAGCCATGGACTAGATTCGAATTTGTTAAAGAAATAATGGAAATATTCCCTTTCATGTTTTAACTTCCTTTCTTCTTAGTTTCCTGTCTCTTATTCCAGCACAGTCTGTCTTCATGTTGATTCCCTGGAAAGGCTGTCCTTGGCCAGTGTTTCCTACAGTTGCCTGTTTTTTTCTTTTTCCTTACAGCGCTGCCAAAATTTGAAGTGATCTTTGAGACACCAGTGGTGATTTATGCACTAGATAAAACTTTTCCACTTCGGGTATGTGGCAGGTAAGGGTTCTACTTGGAGAAGTGGGCCCTATGCTAAATTCTGACCAGAGGCAAGTACATTTCTGTGCAGGTATCATGAGACTCAGAGGAAATTTACTGCACTTCAGTTACAGCAGGTCAGAATATTCCACAGTATGTCTTCGAACCTTAATGCAAAACAAAACATTCCTAAAATTATCTTGTAATTTGATTTCTCAGAATAGTCTGATACTAATTTTATCACAAGGCTCTTGATCTTATATCACTGCAGTGTTCTAGCTTGATCTTATTAAATGCATGAGGTCTCTTGGGCCTGTACATCTGCCATATCTGTGATACATTGTGAATAGCCATGATTAAGTATACCTAGGCACACAAAGCAAGCACTAGTGTTTTCACACTTTGTTTGAATATCTCTTCTTTTCCTTGCTCTCTTAAACAGATACAGTTATGGGAAAGCTGTCCAGGGGATGGTTTATGTGAGCCTTTGTCAGAAAATATCCCAGTTCTTGCCCAGTGCTTCGAAACCTGATCTCTGTCAGGAATTCAAGAGCAGGGTGAGTTGCATAGCAGGAGCTGAAAACAGTGAAAGTTGTGGTGAGCCCCAGGCTAACACAAGGCTGCTGGAGCTAGCTGAAACAGCGGTGGTGTCACAACTTGGTTTTGGCTACTTGATCACAAGTCTGTTGGTGCTGCCTCTTAGTAGCTGTATCTGCTATGACATTGTGTGTATCAAGTGCCTGCTCCACATTCTTGACTGCTATCTGTACCCAGCCTTGTTCTCCTATGAATGGGTCTTCTCAAGTTCTCTATATAATAGCATCTAGCAGACTAAATCCATAGAATTGAGGGCACTTCTCTGAAGAAGTCTTCCTCTTACATGGGCAACATACTGGTGATGCTGATTCCTTTGTCAGACACAAGAGCTGGTGGGAAGCCCCTATCTTGCAAATCCTCGTAACACTGCAGGAGCTGAGACTTTGCCGTGCTGAAAGACATGAATGTCACAGACTTTGTGCAGCCTGCTTGGACCTTCTCTCTTGCTAGGTGATTTGAAGAAAAACAAACAAACAAACAAAAAAAGGGGGTCAAGTTCTGCAGCCGTAGACAGATAAGCCCCAAAATAGCAAGATCTCAAGACCATTAGAGTGACACATTTGTATATTCCTTTCGCCTTAGACATCATCCTTTCCCTTTCTCATTTTCCGTTTCCTGCCTCAGGACTTAATTTCTCTGTTACGTTTTATACCTTCCATGGACCTAGATGTCTTTGATCTGGTGCTTATTTTCTTATATGAGCCTTGCATTGCTGTTCCTGCTCCATTTGGATAATATCTGACATAAATGCCTTGATCAGACCACTCTTCCTCTCTCTGGGATTTCAGACAGACAAGATGGGTTGCTTCTTCACAAACGTGACCCTATCCTTCAGCCAAGACTTGAGGTACTATCGGGACAGCATAGTTGCAGAGGCCTCACTGTTGGAGGATGGCACAGGTAATTATGGAAATATCTCTGGGAAGAGGCATGGGAAGATACACTAATCGTAGCAAGAATGCCACAGACTTTCAGACTAACAAGAGCTCTGAGGTTTTTGACCCATTGAGGCCTGCCGTCTAACCTCATGGATATTGTTAGAGCCAAAAATTCCTGAAGGCATGACATACTGAGAATGTCTGTGGTCTAATCTCATGTAGCAAAGCTTAGGGGCCTTTCTAAGGGATAGAAGATAATGTGAAGGAGACCAGATACCCAAAGCCTTGGACAAGTCATCTCCTTGGTACGAAATATATATGCGCATGTACATCGGTATTACTGATTATATTATTCTACAGGCAACTTGCTGACAGGCTCATGGTTTCCCTGATTTCCTCCCTTATGTTTCTGTCTTACTGATGTCATTCAGAGATACAAGTCAATGCTTCCCACAAATTACTCATCTCCAAGATTGGCGGGATGGCCTTGTTTGATGATGTGAATTCTTACTATCACACTGGAGAGATGTACAGAGGGAAGGTAATTCCCAGTTATGGTCTTTTGGAGAAGACAGCATGAGAAATGCCTTCACAGAGTCTGCTTTTCCAACCCCATCTCTAGCAAGGGCTGGAATATTCAGAAGTGAGAAAAACATCCAAGACCTTAATTTGCCAAATAAACCTTGAGTAGTAGCAGCTCTGGGCATGCACTGGGGGATGTAAACCCAAGCACTGGGAATTTCAGCAGCCAGGAGGCCTTTGCAATAAAGGGGTATTGGGATTTTGTCTGTGCCTAAATGTGCTAATGGGAGGTTACTGGTAGCAGAATTGTTAGGGATTGGAGGGGTGACCTTCCTGCTAAAATACTGCAGAAATTCTGCTACTGGCTTAGAGGAGATTATGTCCACTGAACAGTCTTCTATGTTTCTATCAATCACCATGGTATTCTCAGATCAAAGTCATCGACTACAAAGGCGAGACGCTGAAGTACAAAAATGTCCTCCTTGTAGTAAGTTTTGGTGAGCAGCAGTTTCAGCAAAAGTACATCACTGGAGACACTGGAAGAGCTTCATTTAGCCTAAACACAACTACTTGGAACAGCACCCCAGCCTCCCTGGAAGTAAGTGAAGAAAATTCTGTATCATTGACTATGAAAGTAAGGGGTAAACATGCTTCTCAGTGTGTACTGTCTCAAAGACAGTTCCTTTCTGAGGCACTAAAATTCCAACTCAAAACACCTCAGTATGTTGTGGGTCTTGATGCTTATTCTTTGAATCCCAACAGCTTTCCTCATGAACTCTTCACACAGAAATGTGTGTGACAGTGTTGCCAAGAAGTGGCCTGAGCTTTCTAACATGCAATAGCTGGATTGATTTGCAACTGACCTGCTTAACTAAAGAAATAATCTGCTGTTTGTGTTTTGTGGTTGTTGTTTTTTCTCTTTTTTTCCTTTTTCTCTCTTACCAGGCAAGTGTCCTGCATCAGGATTTGGGTGGGGAGCCTGGGACAGTTGATTTGAATTACCAGAGAGCCTCTCATTTCATACATCCATTCTACAGCACCAGCAGGAGTTTTCTCAGTATTGTCCGTGTGCCAGAAATGATGCCTTGTGGTAAAAAGCAGGATATCCAGGTGGACTTCAGAATTTACAAGGAAGACCTGGAACATGGGCCCAAGCGTGTAATTTTCTCCTACCTTGTAAGTTCTTGAAGAAGTGCTAGTACTGATGTCTCAAGACACCATATCAGAATCCTCCACAGGTTGAAGCCTGATACTGGATAGCTTTGGCTTGGCAGTTTGACAGGTAGCTCATCTAGCCATCATGGGGCTGGATCCTGGTTTTAATTCTGGGACTGCAGAGCAGAATGAAAGGCAGCACCTTTCTTTTGGGCTCTGCACAGATGCAGGACAGGTATTGACCTTTTCTATCCTCCAGCAAGTCCCCTGAACTTTTCATGTTACCTAAGTGTGAGAAAAGCTCCTATTCCCCTCACATACCCCATTTAACTTCCAGTCTCAGAAATACATGGGTCTGCATAGTGGTCTCAAAGACAACATGATTGGCATTCCCTTCCCTTTTTTTATTCTTTCATAGGTCATGGGGAAAAGTGGAATAGTTCAGGCAGGTCAGAAGACTGTTTGGGTTGGGCTGCCAAGAAGTAAGTACACTCCTCTGTTATATGTCTAGAAAGCATTCAATGTTCTGTGGCATCCCTTTCTATCTGGATATGTGGTATAAGCCTCTGCAATTTAGAGCAATTTACAACTTGATCATCCTTCTTCTATCATTTCCACGCAGCTTGTATTTCTAGCTTTCACATTTCCCTTTTGTTTGGTGCGAAGAAAACAGTCCTCAACATTACTTGACCTGCAGGCTCATATGCTGTTGCTTTCATTTTCAAATAAGTCTCCCTTAGCTGCCCTTCCAAAGGGCATGAAAAATAGCTTTTCCCTCTATCAAAACTCTATTGCTTTGATTTGCAATTGTGCCTACAAATAACCTTTGAGTAGATAGGATGCCACATCTTATCATTTTGATGGTTGCAGACTGTTGATTGACTGTTGGGTTTTATCTTTGACATAATTATAATCTCAATTATATGTGCTTTGAGGCAAATACGACCTCTTTGATGATAAGATGGAAGGCTTTGAAAGATACCTGAGACTCTCATTCTTTGTGTAGCTAATCTTGAACTCCAAATAATTCATTCATCTCCTCAAGGCAATAAACAGAACCAGTACAAGGCAATAAACAGAATCATCTTTTGCAGATCTTGAATACTAAGTCTAGAGATGTACTGATTGGTTTCAGTGGTCTTCAGAAATCGCTGTGGTCCTGAAGTAGCTGAGGAAAGGAATTAAACAGACATGTACAGAAGGACAAAAGCTGATCAGGGTCCCTTTCCATTATCGAATTTACTAATTTCTCTCGTTCCCTCTCTCCTCCATCTAGTGCTGAAAGGCTTCTTCTCCATCCCTATTACCTTCAGCTCAGTCTATGCTCCAGCTCCAACACTTATTGTTTATGTTATCTTCCCTAATGGAAAAATCATCGCTGATTCTGCCGTCTTCAGTGTCTCCTTGTGTTTCAGAAATAAGGTAGGATTTTTGTTGGAAGCTATGACTAAATGTGAGAGGGTAAGTGTGGCTGCTGCAATCAAAAAAGAGACTGAAGAATACATAATTTGTATAGCTCTATGTGGCTGACACCATGTCTTGTTAACTGCTGTACATGTACAGTGAAGGGAGTTGCAATGTCCTGAGCACTGTGGGAGCTGCTGTGGGATGCAAGACAAGTGCTGAGGGAATTGACAGATGTGATTGTGAAACTACTCACTATAATCTTACTTGATTAGGACAACTGGAAAAATTGTCCAAAGACTAGAGGAAAGCAAATGTCAGTGTTATTTTCAGAAAAGAAAGGAGAACGCAGAAAACTATTCACTTTAATCCCTGGTAAGGTGATGGAACAAGTATGCCAGGAAACAATTTCTGGACACATGAAGGAGAAGAAAAATTGACAGGAGTAGTCAGCATGGATTCAGCAAGGAAAAGTCATTCCTGACCATCACAAGCAGCTTCTACAGTGAAAGCACCAGCCTGATGTTTGGGAGTAGAGGAGTGAACATTGTCTTCTTGGACTTCAGTAAGGCCTTTGACTGCCTCCCATAAGATCCTCATAGAGAAACTGTTAAAGTATGAGCTGGATGAGTAGACAGTGAGGCAAGACTGCTGGATAGTGGTCAGCAGTGCAAAATCTAATCAGTACTTTTGGCTACATTAGGCAAATTATTGCCAGCAGGTCAAGAGAGCTGATACTTCTTCTAAAGGGAGGATGCAAAGAGGACAGAAACGGGCTTTTTTCAGTGGTGCCCAGTGCCAGGACAATTGCCAAATGGCACTAACTATAATACAAGAAGTTCTAACTAAATATCAGGAAGCATATATTTACTGTGCAGGTGATGCAGCACTGGCACATGTTGCCAGAGAGACTGTAGAGTTTTCTTGTTGGAGACTGTCAAAAGTCATCTGGATATGTTCCTAGGCAAACTATTCTAGGTGGCCCCAGTTGAGCAGGGTGATTGGACCAAATGACCTCTACAGGATCCTTCCATCTTTAGCCTTCTGGTTGTTCTGTGACTCTCTGTTGCAATGTATTAGCAGAGAATATCTGTATCTGTCTGTGTGGATTCTTATAGCAAGTGTAACCCAGTAGGGGAAAGTCCAGCACAGGTTATTATTGTGACTCCCATGAGAGCTCACAGTTGCTCTGCTACTGAAGCAGACAATTCAATTTCTTGGTACATGATACTGAAAAAGCAGCTGACAACGGCTGATGGAAGAAACAAGTTTTATTGGCCATTAAAAATACCTTAGTGGTCATTGTGATATGCATGGGAAAATGCTTCCTTGGCTGTGTTTTGCACTCCAAAGGCTAACTTCTGAGGACTAGCATTGCTTGTGCTCCACAACTTTGTATCTTCCAGGGACAGTCAGATTCAAGCTAGGATACAAACTGCTGCAGGAAACTGAGACCAACTCCACAAAAAGCCTGGAGATAAATACTAGGCTTGTTTTTAATGTGGAGCTCCAAAAGGAGCAGAAAGCAAGCTGTGTCAGTTTGCTGAACAAGGAGTGCTGTGTGATGTCTCCAGTGCTGTCACCTGTTCACCAGTACCTGTGATGGTAGAAAACATGGTTCTCCCTGTCTTTCACGTGACCTTCATCTTTCCTCTCAGAATCTCAACATGATGTTTTCTTAAATACCTTTTAGGAGTCCTTAGGAAATTCATTGGTTTTTCATTCAAATCGTGTCCTTGGGAATTCTTTCCATGTAGGGACCTTCCCTGCTCAAGAAGTGGTAGAGAGGCCAGCAGCAGAAATGTTGCATGTGTTTTACCTATGTTTG
This sequence comes from Lagopus muta, assembly GCF_023343835.1. Lineage (NCBI taxonomy): Eukaryota > Metazoa > Chordata > Aves > Galliformes > Phasianidae > Lagopus > Lagopus muta. Next base: position 76,251,813 of record NC_064433.1, read on the forward strand.
CACGTTCTTCACATCCAGGCAGAGCTGAGCTTCTCAGTGCCCAAGACTCTTCCTGGTTCAGAGGTTGATCTCCGCCTGCAGGCACCACCTGGATCTACATGTGCTGTCTGGGCTGTGGATCAGACTGCCTTTTTGCTGAAGCTAGAAAAAGAACTCAGCCACTCTATGGTGAGTGTATAATCAAGATGTTATAATCACAATATAATTGTGTATAATCAATAGATATCAAGATGTTATAATCACAATATAATCAAGAGAATTAGGCAAAGTAAACAATGATCATAAAGGAGAATAAGTAGAAGAGCTTACCCTTTGGCTGAGCTCACCAGAAGACACCAAAAGAGATGATCTCCAGAAGAGATCCTTCCCCTCTGGTAGCCAGCTCTTAAATAGGTCCAGGAGGGGTGCAGCCAGGCTCCACCCCTTCCGGCAGCACAGGTGAATTGCCTTCACCTGTGCTTCTCTGGGTGACTCATGGCTCGCCTCAGGTGATCAATCAGAGATTCAGGCCGTGACTCAGCAGTTCCCATACAGGTGAGTCTGCTGTAACTTTTTCTCCTTCCTTTGCACTGACAAGAAGAGGGATGGGAGAAAGAGATGTTTTCAGAGACTGTCTCTCAGAGAACTCAAAGCACCAACTAGAAGGATCAAGGTTTTCTTAGTGTGGCATAGGTAAGGATTAGGAGGCACCAGTTAAAGAGATTGAATGCCAGTCAGTGCACCAGCAGTAAATCCAGACCCAGCTTTGTTTGCTCTGTCTCATATTCATTTTAGCAGACTGTGCTGGCTCTGTTGGAGAAGAGATAACTTTGAGCCTGTTCTTTCTGACATACATTCATGCATGATAGCCAGGAGCAAACTAGCCTTGGATATACTACACAAAGTGAATGCTAAGTATTATTTGTGCTGACTTTTTTCTTTTGCTTTTCTTGCTTTCCCAGATCTATGGGCTCTTTCCATCTGTTTATAACTCCGGATATCCTCATCAAGTGTCTGAAGATGACAATTCATGCAGGTTCCAAAATTCTGATCAGCCTGATGTGTTTACAGCATTTAGGGTAAAAATAGTTAATTTGTAATTCATGAATTGAGGAAAGTATGGCCCTCTGACTATCAATAATGTAGAAATGTCATCACAGATAGTAGAGGAAACAAGTTCCATTTATGCACTTATAATCCATTTGTTCTTTGAATAAACTACTTGAAATTGTTGACCAAGGGGAAATTGTTGTGTGATTACTGCATTTTTATTGCATGATTTAGGATGCCAAGTATTATTGGTTACTTTAATTGGATTTCACATAGTATGTGTAATCTCCATATCATGAGCAACTTGGGTTGCCCAAGATTAATCTGGTAGGAATTTCACTTTGCAAGCTGAGAAGGCACAGTGCATAAATAAACTTGCATTTGAAAAAGAAGAAACTTTTCTACCTTGGCCTGATGAATTAACTTGGATGACATTGTTTGCTCTTTACTGATGATCTGAGTGACTCTGTCCTAAATCTAAGCCAGAGGATAGCTGAGTTCCTATGCATAAGGGGAGAATAAGGCACAGGATAAAAGGCAGAGAAGATAAGAGAAGAATCTAGTGCTTCAGTTTTTTCTTTTTTCTTTTTTTCCTACAGGAAATGGGATTGAAAATTATGTCCAACATCAATATCAGGAAACCAGGACTGTGTCTAACTAATCAGTCAACAACTACGATGAAGAAAAGAGGGATGTTCACTTCCAGTCCCATGTTGATGTTTGCTCAGCCCCATAAGGAATCTAACAGTAAGCACCTTACAACTATTTCTTCTCACATGGGATGTAAAAAAGATGAAAGCAGTCCTGAGTTTGAGCTAAGAGGCAGTACTTCCTGTAATTGCACATGGAGGAGAGACACTTCTCTGACTTTAAACCTGTTATGCTTATTAGGCTGTCTGGCCTTACGGCTTCTGGTTCTGAAATAATAATAAGCTGAATGATCTCAGGTCTAACTTCTGACGTGAGGGAATATTTACCCTTGCTGTGGTGCCTATGAACACAACTAAGGCATAAAGAGGCTCCATTGTATCAAATAAGACAAGAGGTTGTAAAATTTGGGCTTCAGCATCTTTAGTTCCAGTGCAGTGCTTCCCATGACCTGACTGGATGACTCGCAGCCTGAGCTAGTATGGAGGCCCTCTACTCTAAATCAGGGCCTGAGGACATTGTGGTAGCTGGGTGTTTGTTACTTCCGGCAGGACATCTGATGACATCTACCTATCAGCCCACTATGTTTTCACCTGTTTCTTCAGCTGAAGAGAAAGTGCACAAGTATTTCACAAAAACCTGGCTATGGGATTTGTATTCTGTTGGGTGAGTAGACTGAGTAGTGGGAGTCTAGTTTGGGTGACCTGGAATGACTGCAAGATACAACCAGATTTAAATCATAAGCTACCAAAGAAGACACCAAAATACATATATTATGGGTTTCATACCTACCAGATTTTTCCTTGTTGGAGCTGATGTTTGCATCAAATATATTTTCCTGTACTAGGTGACCATGCAGAGAAAGTATCCATCCAAAGGATGTGGCTGTCATGAAAATAGAACAAAGTGAGCACAATGTGATAAAGCAGCTTGTTACTTCCTGCAGTCTGCCTGTTCTGGCTCTGTGAATCAGCAGTTCACAAAGTAGGCTCATGGGATGTATCCTGGGATAAAGGAGAAGCTGATCTCCACAGAAGCCCTGCACAGGACTTGGGATTGTGTCCTGTGAGAAAGGCTGAGGGTTCACTGAGTATGCAGGTAGCCTTGCCAACACAAATGAGGCAGAGAAAGTGTTTGGGTCTGGATTGAGTGTAAGATGAGGGACTGAACAGGCAAACACTATATGAATTCCAAGTGCTCTGGTGAAGAAGTTTATACTCAGAATCTATATTGTCCTTTCTCCATGATGCTTTCAGGACTCCCCATGGACCAGGAAACAAATTAGTGTTTTCCAGACAGGAAGAGGGAGCAGAATGGTGGTGTGGGAAGCCATTTTCTGCTGAGCTTCAGGAGAAAGACAGGATAAACTTCTGGAGACTTTTCTTCTCTGGACTTCACTATTTATTGTTTGATGTCTGGAGACTGGCATCTGCTTAGGCCAGATCCCTCCCCCCGCCTCTGCTCTCTCTCACCTTCCATCTCCTTCCAGCTATATTCATCTTTTCACACGCTATCAGCAGATATTTCATATGTGATTTGCCCACTAGACTGATTTGAGCAACCAAAGTTCTCTCATATTTGTCTATGTCTGGCAAAAGTGGATTCTTTAGAGGAAAACAAATGTTTCCAATTCTTGGAGTCAAATAATATCATAAGCTTTAATGAGGAATGTTTTTTTAATGGGTGGGAGCAGCCACAGAGTACTCTGATGCTCTTAGAAGTTGTGATGTGAGCACAGGCCATGTGTCTGCCATGTCTTTCTATTAGACTTCAAGATGTCAGTTTTTCATGGAAAGGTGAATGGCAAAATCTGTTTCTTTTGATAAGTTCTGCTTGTCTCGGACCACTCCTATTGCTCTTCTGGTTCCTGGTTCTACATCCCTAGGCCAAGAGAAACAAAACTGCTGACAGCTGTAAAGTATTTTCATATGTGCAGAGGCAAGTGTTAACTTAGAAAAGTGCTGAGTATGATAATGGTATCTTTCAGCCATATAACTTACTGTCAAACCTACTGCTGTTGATATAAGCATCTGAGGCAGCAGTCCCTGCCTTTTCTAGGTAAGGTCCTCATGAAATAGAGAAAAATCTAAAGAAAGGCATTATTTCCATCAGAAACAGTGAATGCCTATAGCAAGATATTCCAGGCTAGTCTGGGGACTTCATATTGGACTGCAGGGAGAGTCTGCTAATGGATGGAAGGTAGTAGCAAGGCAGTAATGCACTGGGTATTAATTCAGAGACTATTGGTGAAGGCATTGTGAAGTTAGATCAGTGAGGATGAAAGAGTGAAATGCCAAGGGGAGCTTACCTTTCACAAGGGACTGCATGGGGGACAAAGCTGCCAAAATCAAATACCTGAAATAGATATTTTTAATACCTCTTCCCTCAGCTGCTCATGATGTACATATTTTGCTCTGAAAGTAATGCCTTCTGCCTCCTGTTTATTTCCATGAAAACTGCAACAGACACAAAGAGCATCATGACAGCATTTGATAGATCAAATTTTCTGTTACAAAATGCTATTTTCCAACATAATCACCACCATTAGCTCTGTGTTTTTGCCAGCAATGAACAAGAGCCTGCATGCCACCCGTAAAAATCTGCACCAGTAATACTGACCCATTGCTACTATTGCCACTGATGAAACAAACAACCTACCTCCTCACTGTGCTCGGATCCGCTCTTTGGTCTCCATAAATGCTCAGCAAGTATCACTGAATGTCAGTGGGTGCATTTTTTTTCTGCATAGAGGAGCTCTGTGATACGCCTTTGCTACATATGCATGTCCATATCAGATACCATTTTGCCAGATTGCCCCTTTGCTTGCCATATATGGCAGCAAGATGTAATGGAATATTGGCGCGAAAGTTCAGCCTCTACTGCTACACCACCAACATCTGCTTCTGACATTGTAGGCCGCCATCATAAAGTAGGAGGCATTATTGTCACAACAGCCCTCATCTTGTTGGCATGCCTGTTTCATCTGAATGATGTGTCCCATGCCTCTTTGCCTGTATTCCAAGGGCTACAAATTCAGCAAAAGTTAGCTGTTAGACTGAGGTCAGGGAATGGAGCGTACTGTGGTCAAGGGTATAGACTAGGTCATTTGTTGCTCCATACAACAAGATTCTATTAAATGCTTCTGTTGCTGTCTACTTCTCTTCAGTCCTAGTGGAAACCAGACTGTCACTGTCACTGTGCCTAATACCATCACAAGATGGGAAGCTGGGATGTTCTGCACAGGACGTAATGGCTTCGGACTAGCTTCAGCCTCCAGTCTGCTTGTTTTCAAGCCCTTTTTTGTGGAGCTCACACTTCCATCTTCTGTGATCCAGGGTGAAACCTTCATCTTGAAGGCCACAGTCTTCAACTACCTACAGCAATGTATGAAGGTTGGTGAGCCCTGACAGTCTTTGCTAGAAAAATAGGGTATGTTTAGATAAGAGATGGCTGAAGCCTATGCCTATTTTAGAAAATGTGTGACATTTGTCTTGTTACCTTCTGTCATCCCTGCTGCCCTGTTAGATCCAAATGACTATGGAGGAGTTCCCACATTTCCAGCTGAAGTCATGTGAGGGTTGTGTCTACAGCAGCTGCTTATGTGCTGGAGAAGTAAAGACGTTTCTTTGGAGTGTCACAGCTGAGCGACTGGGTGAGGAGAAGAAGGAGGTGGGGCTGAGGAGTTGGGATGGAATGGGGCCAAGGCGAGGATGCTTTGTAAGGGCTGAGTGAGGAGGTTGGGTTATGTGCCCTGTTATCCTAGGCTACTCATGTGCATTTCTCCTAAAGTCATGGATATTCAGTTTAGTGCTAGGAGGTACAGAACCTCCTGTAAGTAGGGCTCTAATCGAAATTTTTGCTGCGAACAAGTGACTTCTGTTATATTAATGGGAAGCAATGTTTACTGCACTAAATGTGTCTTATTTTCAGGGCTCGTGAACATCACTCTCAGCACAGAGGCCATTGCCACCAAAGAGCTCTGTGGCAAAGAGATACCGTTTGTCCCAAACCAAGGACAGAAAGATACAATCACCAAACTCCTTTTAGTCCGGGTCAGACAACCTCTTCTGTTACTTAGACCTTAAAATGGACTTTGTGCAACTCCTAGTTTGGTGCAGAGTAATTGTAGGGGTTGTCCCTTGTTATTCAAGGTGTAAAATTAGACTCTAATGGCCTGAGCTGGGGCCTTCAAATTACGAATTATATCGGTCTCCTCCATTTCATGCCAACTTCTGTTCTTCTGTTTGTGGTCAGGCCTCTAAATACAAAATCTTAAGTATTTATACTCCTTTATGTTCTTCCTACTTAACTCTCTGCTGAATCTTGCAACATTTGTTTCACAAGCATTCACAAGCTAAAATATTCTGAAAATTTCTTATCTGAAATTAAAATGACTGTAATTTTTTTCTATTTTTTTATTATTGATGATAAAAGGTAGAATCTCAGGCTTGGACCAAAATTTTGTCTGTATCTGTTTCTAATCCACTTTTTCTCTCCTATGTGCTCATTACTGCTATTACTAAATGCTCAACAGCCAGAAGGAGTGCTAGTAGAAAAGGCTCACAGCTCCATCCTGTGTCCCAAAAAAGGTAAAGAGATTGTTTTCTTCTTTTACTCTGCTCATCTCACCATTCCTGGCAATCTCCTGGGTCTTTGCAGTTGCTGAAGAGTTTTTCTTTGTCAAACATGATCAAGGTACAGAAGCCTACTCTAATTATGTTGCCATCAGGAGCTTCCTGGATAAGAGTGAGAAGGGATGTCAAAGCTTTTAGTATCTACATTCCTGATACTAATATGGCAGCCTAATATGACAGGACATTTTTGCCTGCAGTAATAACTGTATTACAGAACAGGGTGAGGCTGGAAGGTGTGACTTTGGACTGCTGCTCCTGCTTTCGAATTTTATTGTGATTTGTGGGTCTATTTGCAGCTTTTTTTGTGACCACTAGGTGCAATAAGACATACCAGCAACTGATATTTAGAATCATAAAATCCTTAGAGTTGGAAGGGACCTCTGAAGGTCATCTAGTCCAATGCCCCTGCAATGAGCAGGGATACCACTGCTAGATCAGGATACCCAAGGCATGATCCAGCCTTGCCTTGAAGGTCTCCGGGGACAGGGCATCAAGCACATCACTAGGTAATGTGTGTTACCTCACACGTGTGTTCAGTGCCTTACTACCCTCACTGCAAAACATTTTTCCCTTATATCTAACCTAAATCTACCCTATCAGAGCTTGAAGACATTTCCCCTTGTTCTATCACCACAGACCCTGCTAAAGAGTCTGTCCCCTTCTTTCCTGTAGCTCCCCTTTAGATTCTGAAAGGCTTCTCACCTCGCAACTGTCTCTTCTCCAGGCTGAAGAGCCCCAGCTCTCTCAGCTTGTCTTCATATGAGAGGTGTTCCGTCTGTGGATCATTTTTGTGGCCCTTCTCTGGACCTGCCCCTACAGGTCTGTGTCTCTCCTGTACTGAGGACAGCACATCTGGACACAGCACTCCAGATGAGGCCTCACCAGCGCAGAGTAGAGGGGCAGGATCACCTCCCCAAACTTGCTGGCCATGCTTCTTTTGATGCAGCCCAAAATAAAGTTAACTTTCTGGGATGCAAGGGTACACTGTTGGCACATGTGCAGCTTGACATCCACCAGTATCCCTTGTTTTTTTTTGTCAGGGCTATGCTCAATCCTTTCATCTCCCAGTTTGTATTGGTAATGAGTATTGCCTCGACCAAAGTGCAAGGTCTTGCATTTAGCTTTGTTGAACTTCATGAGGTTCACTGGGGCCTGCTGCTCAAGCCTATCTAGGTGTTTCTGGATGGCATCCCATCCTTCCGGTGTGTTGGCCACACCCCACAGCTTGGTGTCATCAGTAAACTTGTTGAGGGTGCACTCAAGCCCACTGTCAATGTCACTGATGAAGATATTAAAGAGTATCAGACCCAGAACTGACCTCTGGGAGACACCACTCAGTACCAATCTCCATCCAGACATTGAGCAATTGACCACCACTCTCTGGACTCAATCCTGCAGCCAGTTCTTCGTCCATTGAACAGTCCACCCATTAAATCCATATCTTTGCAATTTGAGGAGCAGGATATTGTAGGGTACCATATCAAAAGCCTTACTGAAGTCAAGGTAGATTACATCAGTGGCTCTTCCCTTGTCCATTGATGCAATGACACCACCATAGAAGGCTACTAGGTTGGCTAAGCAGGATTTGCCCTTGGTGAAACCATGCTTGTTCTCCCATATCACCTTCCTGCCTTCCGTGAGCCTTAGCATAGCTTCCAGGAGGATCTGCTCCATTCTCTTCCCTGGCACAGAGGTGAGACTGACAAGTTGGTAGTTCCCGGGGTCATCTTTTTTACCCATTTCTAAAAATTGATATGATATTACCTTTCTTTTGTGTCACCAGGGACGTCAGCTGATTGCTACGACTTTTCAAATATCATAGAGAGTAGCTTGGCAGCCACATGAATCAATCCCCTTAGGACCCTGGGATGCAACTCATTGGGACCCATAGACTTGTGGATGTTCAGGTTCCTCACTTAGTCACAAACCTGATCTTCACTTACATTGGGAGGGATGTTGACTCCCCAACCCCCTCCTACCAAACCAAATTTTTGAGGGCTGTGCAGTGAACAGTTATCAGGGAAGACCAAAGCAAAAAAATTAAATGTCTCAGCCTTCTTCTTGTCTGTTGTTACTAGCCTACTTGTGTCACTCCCTAGGGGTGGGCTAAGCCCTTCAGGACTTTCCTTTTCTGGTTGACGTAGCTGTAGAAGCCTTTCTTGTTCTTCTTGGCATCCCTAGCCAAGTTCAGTTCAAGCAGGGTCTTGGCTTTCCTGACCCCATCCCTACACAGTCTTGCAGTTTTATTCTTCCCATGATACCTGTCCCTGTTTCCACTACCTGTACATTTTCTTGCTCTTCAGTTTGATCAGCAGGTCCTGGTTTAGCCACACCAGTCTCTTGCCTTCTTTTCCTGACTTGCTATACCTGGGGATGGAGTGCTCTTGAGCTCTGAAGAAAGCCTCCTTAAAGATGTGCCAGCTTTGCTCTGCACCCTTGCCCATAAGGGCAATTTCCCAGTTCATTGGCTAACTCCCTGAAGAGCTGGAATTTAGCTTTCCTTAAGTTTAGCTTCCTAATTTTATTCTTCACCTGTCTCATGTCCCTCCAGAGTGTGAACTCAACCATCAAATGGTCACCACAGCCCAGGCAGCCTCCAATCCTGTTGTCATCAATCAGTTCATTTACCTGTGAGCACCAGGTCCAGTATTGCATCACCCCTTGTGGAGCTGTCAATTACTTGACTCAGGAAATTATCCTCAGTGCACTCCAGGAGCCTCCTGGATTCCCTACAGCTCACTGTGCTACTTTTCTAGCAGATGTCTGAGTGGTTGAAGTCCCCAGCAGGATGAGTGCTTGCGATTGCAATGCCTCCTTTAGCTGGAAGTAGAAGACCTTATCCACAGGGTCCATTTGATTGGATGACCTGTAGTAAACATTGATCACAAGACTCCCTTTGCTGCCTCAATCTCTAACTGGTGCCCAGGCTGTAGACTTGCTCATGACTGCTCTTCACATTCTATTCCTTTCCTTGTGTAGATAGTAACATCTCCACCCTTCCTTCCTTGCCTGTCCCTTCTGAACTGGCTTGTAGCCATCAATAGCCACACTCCAGTTGTGGGAATCATCTCACCAGGTTTTGGTGATGACAGCTATATCATGTTTTTCAAGAAGCACAGGAGCTTCCAGCTCCTCCTGTTTGTTTCCAAAGCTGTGTGTGTTGTTGTACAGGTACTTCATCTGAACAGCTGGTCTTGTCACTTTCTTAAAGGATAACTCCTTAGTTACTTTTAGTTATGTACCTTGAATTCCCCCATTGCCTTTTTCCTGTTGCCCCAGCAGTCACTGTCTTACCATCATAGAGTTCTGTATGCATTGCATTGCTGCTAGCACCTCTCAGTGCAGCAGGTCCTTCAAGGCCCCTGCCAGCACCCTGTCTCTCTATTATAGTTATGCCTTTCCACTCTTTATCATGGAAAGTCTCACTATCTTCCCCAGTCCTCCTTCACACCTAGTTTAAATCCCTCCCAACCTCCCAAGCCTCGTTAGCTTTTCTCCTAGCTTTTCCCCTTAGCGTTTCCTTTGAATCAAGTTGGCATAATTTACAAAGAGGAAAGCAGGTAGGTGGTTTTGACCACAGAGAATTCCTTGAAGATGCCCTTACCCTTTTCATAAGGCTGTTAGGATAGCACAGTCACAATGGAGTTAGATGGACAGAGCTGGGGGATGGAATGGGATAGGGTTTGTGAAGTGATCTGCAACTTTTGTGACAAGAAAATGGGATGTTAGCAACATCTTGAACAACTTCTGCAGATTTTTAAAGCTATTTTTGTAAGAATCTCTCTGTTTTGTTTTGTTTTTTTTTTTTTGGTCATTTTTGTCATATCTTACACCCGCTGGTATCAGGGAGTCCAGCAGAGGAGTCTGTGTCCTTAATGTTGCCTCTAAATGTGGTTGAAGGTTCAGTGAGAGCTACTGTCTCGATCACTGGTAAGGAATTTAGTTATGATAATACTTTTCCAACAACTATTTCTCTGAGTATAGCCCTAAGAAAGCCCAAGCCCAGAATACTCAATTCTCCTTCTGAGGTTTTCGAGGCTCCACTGCCTTGATCTTTCCATGTATGTAGCTGAGATTCCTGGTTCCACATATAACCAAAAACACTAAGAAAGGGAAAGCTTGTTCTATTTACGAGCTTCCTGTGGCAAGATGGGAGTGTGTACAGGCCATAAAGAGGGTGCAGTGAAACTGATAAGCTGACTGATCATAGCTGCCTGCACACTGTTGTGCTGGGGCTATCTTATTTAGTGCAGTACCAGGAACTGGTCACAGGTTGGAGAATATAAATATTGAGCCCCACCTGCCACCTATGAGTGGTCAGAGTGTCTACGTTCTGTCCCAGGTGACCTCATGGGGACAGCACTGCAAAACTTGGACCACCTGGTGCAGATGCCCCATGGCTGTGGAGAGCAGAACATGGTACTGTTTGCCCCTATTGTCTATGTGCTGCAGTACCTGGAGAAGACAAGGCAGCTGACTCCTGAGATTAAGGAGACGGCAACAGGATTCTTGCGCAATGGCAAGTACAACAGATCCACCTTGCTCTTCTGCCTTCCTCTGTACTCAACTTAGGTCCCTAGTGCCTTACACCCCTTATTCCTTAAGTACTCCATGACTTTTAATGTTAACACCACTCCCTTTCCTTGACCAATGATCTCATTGAAAATACCAGTCTGAACACTGTCATCCTAACCTACTTCTCAGGGTACCAGATACAGCTGCAGTATCAACATCCTGATGGTTCTTTCAGTGAATTTGGTACCAGGGATGAGTACGGTAATACTTGGTAAGCCTTGGGTTCTCTCCATTCTGTCCTTCTGCTGTCTGAGAGCTTTCTGTTTCCAGCATGGAATCCCTTTTTGTCCTATTGGACACAAAGTCTTCCAAATGTTTTTTTTTGTGCAACCTATCAATATCTTACTTCTTTTGAGATGAAGGATGACACTGAACTGATAAACTAAGAATAGCCCAACAGTAGGTGAGGAGGGACCTGAAAGTTTCAAGCTCCCACTTTTGTTTTCCTCATTTACTGCTTATTTTCTTTTTTTTTTTCTTTTTTTTTTTTTTTTTCTTATTCTTCCTTCTTGCTCATTTGCTCAATCTCTTTCTGTTCCTCTTTTCCCTCTCTCATGCCTTTTTTCTGCTATCTCCCTAATCAGGCTGACTGCGTTTGTGGTCAAATGCTTTTCCCAAGCCAAGCCATACATTTTCCTGGACAACAGGAGCATCCAAGCTGCTTTCAAATGGCTGGAGTTCCACCAGCTTCCGAATGGCTGCTTCAGAGATGTGGGCCAACTTTTCCACAGAGCCATGAAGGTAGGACCCAGAGAATTTTGAAAAAAAAATTCAAAGCAGTTCTTACTGGTAATTGTTTTATCTCACTTTTCTGTTGTGTTCTGCTTTCTTGCATGGGAGAAAACCAGAGGTAGGTGTGATGTTTCCTGAATAGTTTCAGGTATTTGTGTATCACTTTTCTCATCTTTTGGATATTTATACTTTTTGTAGGGAGGTATGGATGGGGAAGTTCTCTTGGCTGCCTACATCTCTGCTGCATACATGGAGAGAGGAGATACACCAGAGGTAAATACAAGAATTCTTTGCTATGCTTTTGTTTGAATTCTGGAGAGATTAGTGGAGTCATTGAAGGAGGAAATAGATTACCTTAGAGAGGTTTGTGAACAAAGTAATCGACCAGGAGATGATGAACTTACCACTTCTCAGGAAGAAGCCTCAACTACCCCTCAAGGAGGATTCTGTTGGCAGGGGAGAATATGAGGTTAGACTGCTACAGGGGAAGAGCCACTGTTACCACCTGTCTGAACTTCAGTAAGCCTTTGACAGTCTCCCAGAGTATATCCTTCTCTCCATATTGGAAAGATATGGATTTGATGAATGGATGTCTGACAGATGAGGAACTGGTTACAAGATCATACCCAGAGAGTGGTGGTCAATGGCTCCTGCCTTTCTATTCTGCACTGGTGAGAGCTCACCTTGAGTACTGTGTACAGATGTGGAGTACAGAAGAGACATAGACCTGTTGGAGCACATTCAGAAGAGGGCAACAAAAATGATCCAACGGATGAAACATCTCCTGCACAGGGACAGGCTGAGAGCTGGGGCTGTTCAACTTGAAGAAGAGAAGACTGCCTTTCAGCATCTCAAGGGGAGTTGCACAAAATAAGGAGACAGACTCTTTAGCAGGGGATGATAGAACAAGTGGAAATGGTTTCAAACTAAAGAAGGGAAGAGTTAGACTGGAAATAAGGAAGAATTTTTTGCAGTAGGAATGGTGAAGCAGTGGAACAGTTTGCCCAGAGATGTAGTGGATATTCTGTCCTTGGAGACATTCAAGATGAGGGTGGGGCGGGCTCTGAGCTACTTGATCTAGCTGTGGATGTCTCTGTTCATTGCAGGAGAATTGGACTAGATTACCTTTTAGGGTCCCTTCAAACTCAAATGATTCTATGATTCTACCTGGAGCTACTGGTGCTCATGTCTAGATACCATGCCTATTTCCCAGACTTGTGCTGCTCAGTCCTGCTCCCCTCAATAACTTCACAATCTCTTGCTACCCACTGCTCTGTTTCTGCTTAAAGCTAGGAATAAGGAATTATGGAGGAGAGAGAGGTAGGTGTGACTGCCACAGCTAAGTGAATAAACATGACATTTGTAATGTGTTTCATCTTCCCAGAAACTGGAAATCTGGGAAAGGAGTGCTAGAGAGAACATGCTGTAAAGTAGGACAGTTGGAATTGTATGTCTAGTTAATAATAATAAGGGGGAAGTCTTGCGAGATCATAACTAATTACTAGGCAGTGGTACTGGCAGTTAAAATATATAATCAAATTGATTATAGCATTGCTATAGACTTGGAGAAGCAAAGTTCTCTGGAAATAAGTGAAAGACAGCTGGAAATTAATTGTCTTCCTGACAAATGTCTCTCAGGCCACCTTTTTCATTTAAAGGCACTCAAGGATTGGTAGAGGCTGATTAGAGTACTTAGTCATCTCCATCATTGGAGGTTTTGAAGACCTGACTGGATAAACCTCTGAACAACCTTGTCTCATCTCACAGCTAACCTTGCTTTGAATAGATGTTAGATTGCAGACCTTCCAACATTCCTCATAATTTGAATTATCTGTCATTTGGTAATTCCATAAAGTGTCTTCGGCTGACTTGCATAGAGGTGACTTTTCATGAAACTGGATCACAAGTATTTGAAATGTACTGTCAAATGTAGCAGAATGAAATACAAATATAAGGACCTTCATTCTGGTAGAAAACTGAAGAGGGGAAATCAGTAAGTGCTGTAGATATACAAATGCTAAACAGGCAACCACTCCAAGTGTTTGACTCAATGGAATGGTGCACTGAATGCTGGAATGAATTCTGTGTCCTGCCAACAGTACAGTATTTCAAGGGAAGCTTTAAGTCCCACTGATGTAGAGAAACTGAAGAGCTGAATTGAACCCAGTAATCTTGCAAGCATTTGCAACTGTGTGCTGTTGCACTGTTGTTCAAAGTAAGATGTGGTGGTGCTATTCTAGTAGTAAGGGAATTCATTTCACTGAGAGAAATCCATGATCATCTGTGGGGAAAACCTCTGTCAAGCGCCTTGCACTGCGGGCTGGAGATGCTGCTTGGGGATGCTGAAGTGATACAAAGAGAAAGTGCAAACTCAAATACAAGGATATAAGGGTGAATATATGGGTTGCTTTCTATGCTAGTGCATACTAATGCATTCTTCTGCTTGTGTAACTCAGCATTTGCATGCCTCATATGTTTGCATGTGACCAATATCAATGTAACTCTTCTCTGTAGAGTACGGTGGTACGCAAGGCTCTGGGGTGTATCATTCCTTCCCTTCCCAAAGCTGCCAGCACTTACACACAGGCCCTGCTGGCCTACACCTTCGCCCTGGCTAAGGACTCTCAACGCACACAAGAGCTTCTTGACATACTTGATCAAAGCGCAATCAGAGAAGGTATGGGAGCCTTAGTGCCAGACAAACATCAGAAAAAGGATAGGTGACCTTTCTGAGCCCCTTGGTTACATGCAACATGAAAAGACTAGTTACCTACTCTTTTGGTCTTAATTTCTGTCCTTCATCAAAGATAGTTTTTTAGACAGACAGTCTGCTAGCCTAAGGTATGTTTTGGCCATATTGTGCTGTGGGTGCTAATTTCTTTCAAAGCTTTTGACCTTTTCTGGCACCCAGAGTGGAGGTTGTGCTCTTAAAGAAGTTGACTTTCTTAAGCAGGACTGCAAAGTGCAAAGTGCTAAGCAAAGCAGATTGGCAAACTGCCTGACTTCTTGTTATTCCCTGACTGTCAGGACCAGCTAGTGGGTAGCTAGCTAGTATTAGTCAGCTAGTGTACCTGGCAAACAGGAAAATGGAAAAATCAAATGCTGATTATTGGCAAGTTACTTTTTTGCTATCACTTTTATAAATGAGTCTTCAATGTGTAATACATAGTATTGGGTATGGTCCTTGCACACAATCTCTGTGCCTTTTAGGCCTCAAGATTTCTTCCCTGGTATCCCTCGATGTCATCTAACTCCTTCCTTCTCCCAGGTGGGCAGATCCATTGGAGTCAGACCCCATCCAAGACACACAGCACTAGCCTTTGGTCACAGCCACTATCTGTGGATGTGGAGTTAACAGCTTATGTCCTTCTGGCCCTGCTCTCCAAGCCAAATGTCACAGGGGCTGACTTCACCACAGCCTCTGGCATTGTGGTCTGGCTCACTAGACAACAAAATGCCTATGGAGGATTTGCCTCAACACAGGTAACTCAGGGGTGGGGAAAGTAACAGCGTCTGAGAAAGATCTCTGCAGAATCTAGTGTGAAAAAAAAACAGTGAACACTTTGAGGAGAAGAACCCTTGTATACAAAGGTTCTCAGGATGGTGAATTCAAATGTCTTTGGTCCTCAGAGCTGTGGAGCAAATGTGTACACCTATTTTTTCCTTTTCAGGATACAGTAGTTGCCCTGCAGGCCTTGGCTAAGTATGCAGCACTGACACACAACACAAAAGGAGTCGCAGAAGTGAGGGTGAGGTCCCAGAGAGGCTCTGGGAGGAAGTTCCAAGTTTCCTACCAGAATCGGCTTTTGGTGCAGGAGATGGCACTGACAGAAGTCCCAGGAAAGTTCTCAGTGCAAGCCCATGGCAGCTGTTGCGTCTTTACCCGGGTAGGTTACCCACTTCCCATGGACCTTTCTGTGTCAGCCCTCTGCTCATCATCAAAATTAATAGTCTCAGTTGCAGCTCTATACAAGGAGATGAGCTTTAACAGTGATTTACTTCCAGCTTGTTGCCAATGCAGCAAACCTGTGAGACTGAGACATAATGTGTCCAGAAGTGTTGCTTTTGTGACTCCTGGAGTATTGGAGGATGGAAATCTTGCATAGTGGTTCCCTGTTGTATGCTGAATGTTGTATGCTGAATGCTGTATGCTCACTTGGTCTCAAGGGGAAGAGAGAGGACAAGTAGTCTCAATTGGAAGGACCATGGAATTTTTCAATCCTGAATGACCTTTATTTCTGGTACTGGACTGAGTGTGCTCACTGCATCTATTTTATCCAGTTAGCATGGTCCATACCTTGAGGATTACTATAGTTACTGAAAAGGTATGACAGATGATATGAAACTTATTATCCATGTCTTACTCTGTCTTTTTGTCTCTCTCTGCAGACGGTGCTGAGATACAACATTCCCTCCCCGCAGGTTTCCAAATCCTTTGCCTTACAAGTGAAAACCAAGCCAGACAATTGCACCGAGAATGATGCATACTCTGTTACTCTCTATGTCAATGTCAGGTGACTTTGAAGACACAGGCTCATAGCCACACTTGGGGCTAGGTATGGCTGGAGAGCGGAGTGGTACTTGGCTGCAATGGAGGAACCCAACAGTTGCAGCAGAAGGGCCATATGGCAGACGGAAGGTGTGGGAAAGAAAGATAAGGTGTCTCTGAGGAAGGGGAAATGGGGAAAAGTTCCGAAGTCTTGCCAGGGAGAGGAACAGAATAAACACCTCAAATTAGGGGTGCTCACAGCAGTGCAGCCACTGTCTACCCCATCTGAGCTACTGCCTGGCCACAGTTCTAGCTGTGCTGCCTGGTTCAGGGTCCTGCATGCAGGGTAGTGTGATGGAGGGAAGGGAGAACTGGAACTGGGTGAGACCCTTCATTTGATCTTCTCCCTCAGGTACACTGGAAAGAGAGCCATTTCCAATATGGTGATTGTGGAAGTGTCCCTACTCTCTGGATTTGTCCTCGCTGCAAGATCTGGAATATCTGTAAGAAGCCTGGAATCAGGATGATGATGTTGTGTCAGTTGGACCATCCACACACCCAATGGGAGGGGAGATTGCATAGGAATGTGTTGCTTGTCTCTATCTTGAGCAATTTCGCCATCTCTTCCCTTCTGTCACACAGAAACATGAATACTTACTATTGTCTCTTACCTTGATCCTTGAGGATGGTGATCCTTCTGGCTCAACTGTATCCTTGACAGCCACATAGCCTAGACTTATGTCCTTGGGTTTTGCAGGAGGTAAGGGGCCCAGCAGAGAGATCAACCTGAAGGGGTAAAAGCCCCACATAAATTCACAAGTATGTGAATAAGAATCTGCTTACACAGGCTTAGATAAACCCTGCTGGGATTTCTCATGCCTCCTTTTCCAAAAGGACCAACTAAATTGCCACACCTGCTCTCCTATTCTAGCCACATCATTGGTATCCTGTGAGAAGAACAGAGAAAACCCAAGCAGGTGTTGCCATCTACTTGGACAAGGTATGTGTGTGCTACTAGAGAAGTTGCAGGAGTGGAGGACTCTGGAAGAGCTGTGTGGGGAATCCTGGCCTGGGCTAGCAGAGTAGAATTCATCTTGAAGTCTTGCATTTGATTCCACAGAGTTTTTTGCCTATCTTCAGAGTCAAATTTAGGTGAGGAATCAAAAGAGCAGCTCAAAAGTGAACTGTCATTTGCCTTTCTCCCTCAGCTGAGCCATATGTCTGAGACATA
Organism: Lagopus muta; assembly: GCF_023343835.1. NCBI lineage: Eukaryota > Metazoa > Chordata > Aves > Galliformes > Phasianidae > Lagopus > Lagopus muta. The sequence goes on from NC_064433.1 coordinate 76,269,151, forward strand.
TGTCCTGCATCTGGAAAGGGAAATTGGAGTGACCAACCTGAAGCCGGGACATGTCAGGGTCTATGACTACTACCATCCAGGTGAGTGGTATTATGGGCTGCCAGGGCTCTCTGGGTATTTATGCTTGGCTTTGTACAAAGATAAATTCTGTCTTTCCTGTCCTGTTGCAGAGGAGCAGGCCCTTACTGATTATAATGTTTTCTGCATCTGAGGTAGGTGTGTACTCCACAAAGATTTTTTACTGTTCCCTTCCTCAACCACTATACAGATCTAGTAGCCTCATTATGTTTCTTCTCTTGCTGCCTGAGAATAGCCTTGCAAACCACTGATTCAGCATGTTCCCTTTATTTAGAACTTCATCTGGAATTTCCTGAGCCTCTGGGGATTTTATCATCTGTCCTCTGTTTTCTGGATTTTGTCATTGCTGTATTGCTCTGTAGGTGGGACATGAAATGATTAACACGTGCTCTTGCTATGAAGGACTAGTCATGCATTTTAAGGATTCTCCAAAGGATATCTGGGCTGGTAATAGTGCATGGGCCAGCTAAGTGACAGTGCTTGCAGTTTGCACTGTGACAGAAGAAAGTCCAAGCAGAATTCAAGGTATTAGTTTTAGTTGACACTATTTGGGTATGGAATAGAATCATAGAATATTCCAAGTTGGAAGGGAACGTGACAGTCATCAAGTCCAACTCCTGACACTGCTGAACGTCCCACCTTTTTTTCTGGGAAAAGCTGAATTAAGACAAGGGCACTTAATTAAGCCAGAGAAACACTGTCTGTGAGAGTCCTTACTGAGGATCAGCTCTCCATAGCTGCTAGCATCCCAGAAATAATAACTTTGGTTATGCTATTTTCTCTCTGATATGATTCCTCTTTTTACTATCATTTCTCCAGGGACATAGCCTGCTTTCTTACTGTCCACTGTTTCAGCCCACAGGAGTTCTACTAGTGGGACATGCCCTAGGATGGAAATTACAGTTACTGGTATGCTGGGGCCTGCGTCACCTGGAAAGTCACATCTCAGTGGACTTTGATATTGGTGCTGAGGATGATCTCAAATTGGATTTCAGGATGAAACCCAGCCCATGCCATGCTGCTCATCTTGACAGCCATTTTTGGGGGTGTTCTTTTGGGTGTCTGATTAATTCTGATTGCTTTAATCCAGGGATTTTCTTGCTTGTAAAAAGAAGGAAAATAAAATATAAATCATAAATCTGGGTACTGTGGTGTGTATTTGTATTTTATAACAGAGCATATATAAACTTTACTTTGGAGGAGAGTGCATAAGCAAACTTATGCAGAGACAGTGTATGTGAAATGTGTACTTGGCATTTATTTCTTCCAGCACTTGTTTGGGCCCCAGCAACATCATGCAGATACCAATATGGGTTGAGGACTCTAGCCCTCCTTCAAGACCGATCCCACTAAATATTGTGTACTACACACAGATGTAGCTCAGTAGTAAGGTCTTGCTGATAAAAAAACCAAGAACTGCAGTTCGTGAAGTCTGTTCCTTATATTAGTATGTAAAGAGCACCACTGGCTACAGCTTTGGCTATTGTGGAGAGGAAAAGACTCAGCACTGCCAATGCCACAATGTTCTAATTATGTGTTTTATAGTATTTAGCAAAGCACAGGCAACGGATATGATAGAAGTCCTTGTAATATGGAATAGAGTCTTATTGGCAAAGCAACTACTGTAGTGGTCATACATATGTGTATATTGTACCTACTCCTTATTAAGCGTAGGAGGTAGTTCATGATTGAATAGGAGGAGTTCACACCAAACAAACAAACACATCTAGAATGTAAAAATTGCAGGTAGTGACATTTTTTACTCGCTATCCTTTGTGATTTCTACGCCCACTTTATTAAGAACTCTTCCACTTCCTTCAGAATGTTCTTTTTCAGACTTAAACTGTAAACTTAAACCTGTAGTGTCTGGCTCCTATGGAGCATTTAGAGGGAGGAGGCTGTGTTTCAGCAAGAAAAAAGTAAATACAAAGAAAAAAAGGAAAAAACTATTGACAAAAAGGCACTATTTTCTCTATGGCCTAGCCTTTACCTTCCTCGCTTAGAGCTGCAGATATCAAGCACTGCACTCATTTGTTTATCCTTCACAAAACTGGGAGGTTTAAGTGATTCATCTTGGAGACTTAGTGCATACTTCCACCTCCCTTGTGATCAGCTCTACTGAATACCTCCAGAGACACAAATCCAAGCCTTGTCCAAAGGAGAATTACCAAGATGGTAGCGGGGCTGGAAGGCATATCCTGTGAGGAGAGGCTAAGGACACCTGAGATGCCCAGTCTGGAGAAAGCTGAGAGATGACCTCACTGCTCTCTGCAGCATCTTGAGGAGGGGAAGCAGAGCGAGGTGCTCCTGGGAATGGACTACAAGCCAGGAAAGACACAGAGTTGCACGAGGGGAGGTCAGACGAGATATAAGGAAACAATTCAGAAGCAATCACTTCCTGGGTGCCTCGTGGCCAGGAGTAGTGATGGTATTGGTAATGGGAGATGGAGTCGGGGCTGAGTTGGATGAACTGTGCAGAATAAGACTGCGACTTTGTTTTTGCTGCTCCAGCATTTGTTTCATGCTACTTTCATTGTCTGTGAGTTAGATTGGGTTGTTTGTTCAGTATATGAGTTTCCAATCAGTAATAAGTCCAAAACTTCAAAAATATTTGAACTCCACTCACATAGAAGAGTAGGAGCCAGGACTCCTGGCTTTGACATAGTGAAGCCGTATGCTGTCGAAAGGGATCTGGCTGTACCCTGAAACAATTGTGGGTCTACTGTGAACTAACAAATGTCATCTGAGATTGTTCAGCAGGCACAGTCTGTACTTTTTAAGAACCATGGAAACAAATTAAGGGCAGTCCAGTGTCAAGAGTGATTCGCTTTCTTGCTCTGGTTCCTGTTGATTTGTTTATCCAGGTGCACTTTCACCTTTTTTTTTCTCTACCATTGGCACCAGAATCACTTAGCTGAAAAAAGTTCTCAAAAGAAAATAAATATATTAATAAACAACATAAGTTTTATTTCTGCCCACTTTGTGAAGAAAATAAACATCTTTTTTCCCCCCTTTTAATGCACCAGTCTTTCCAAAATAAAAACAATATTCCTAGGACCTAAGTATTTAAGAGCTTAGTGTGACAACTGAGAACAAATCAGTGATGCATTTTGATATGAACATGAAGAAATTCCTTAATTTAGGAAGTGTTTCAAGAAGCAGAATTTATTTTGAATTGTGGTTTCATATTCAGGTAGAAGTTCAGTACAAACAACAGATCAGCAGGTTTAAAATTGGCATGTGGAAGAAGTTCCCAAACTATACATAATATTGGAGCTGTTGGAGCAGGTCCAGAGGGGTGCCACAAAGTTGATCAGAGGACTGGAGCACCTCCACTACAAGGACAGGCTGAGAGAGTTGCAGCTTTTCAACCTTCAGAAGAGAAGGCTGCAGGGGGAACTTACAGTTGCTTCCCATTACCTGAGACCTGCCTGAGGATATGCAAACTTAAAAAGCTTGGGGACAGCATGACCAAAGGAGTACACCTTGAGCTCCAACTGAGGGCACATTGCCAAGGAGTCGTGCAACAATCTGTCTCATGGCAAAACAATGGAATAGAGGCTGCAGCAGGAACAAGGAGCAGGGTCAGAGCAGTGAACAGGAAACAGACTATTGCTTAGCAAAATTAAAAGCAAACTGCTCTGAGTGATGCTAGTGCATCCACGGGGGAGTAGGAAAGCAGAGAGTTTGGATGCCAGAAAGACTTGGATTGGCTGGGGAACATTCAGAATGGTACAACCCTGCGCCTGGAACACTATAAACACAGGAATGAGGCACAAGGAATGAAACTTTGGGGCTTCTGTCTGCTTCTCGGGAGAAACGGCAACAGCAGCAGGTGGAGTCCTTGGAAGGAGAGAAGCTGCACATCATCTTCTCTCCTGACCTGCCCTCCACACAGATCTACCTCCCTGGAAGTCTCCCAAGAAAATGTGGATTCCCTTCCTCCTCAGCTGCCTGGGCTACACCTTGGGGATAGTGGCACAACCGTAAGTGCCATTTCAAGATCTAGAGATTGATAGTTCAGATACTAAGGGAGGGACCAGGATAGCAGGGAAAGAGCATGGGACACTATGAGGCAACTCGTATGAGAGACAGATACAGGGTGGTATGCAGCATGCCACAAGCCCTGTTATGAACCGAATGCTCCTGAAAGTGACAGCCTTTCTTTTGGATATTGCTGCAAGAACTGAAAGTGTAAGGAGTGTTAGTGGGAACAAGAAGAGCAATAACTTCTGTCTGAAGAAAACCGAAGGGAAAGGAAGGGAAAGCATAAAAAGTAGCACAAAGATCTAGAATTGCAGGGCTTGGGATAATTAAGCAGGAACCAGACTGCTGCCAAAGTAACTGAGGAACCTTCTTGAAGCAAGGAAGGTGGATCCTTTCCTATTGAGGGTCTGGAGTATAGCTGTAGAGGATCTTGCACTTCTGATGTAAGGTCAAAACAGACCCAGAGTCATACAGAGCTTTGAGATCAGAATTAGACAGCTGCAGCCTTCTGAATAAACACAGCAGGTTTGGTTTTGGATCCCAATCTGAACTTTGCAGTTTGTTCCATCTCTCAGTCCCATAGCACTGTTCCCTTTTCCATGTGTACTGAGAACCCCTAAAAAGAGTTCCCTTTGCAGAGGTAGAGACAGACTCAACTGTATTTGTTTCCTTGTGTTACTGTAGCATACTCCAAAATTCCATACACACCTCTGTAACACGAAGTTATCTAAGAAATTCCTCATGTATTTACCTGAAATGTACTGTAGCTGTTCCATCACTTCTATGAGTGTTTTGTATTCTCACTTCTAACCACTTCTCCCTCTCCCTCCAGCAGAACAGCTGCTCCTAGAAAAGAGGTAAACCCTGCTGCTTCCTCAGGTCATGGATTACTAATATCGAGACAGAGTGAGACTAGCTAGATATCTTATTTTCCCATTGCAGGATGTACCTGATCATCCTTCCAGCTGAACTGTCCTTCCCCTCTTCCCAGAGAGTGTGCTTGGACCTCCGTGGCGTGGAGAAGAGTATTCATGTGGTCTTAACACTTGTACATGGATCTGGCAACCTCAGCCTCTACAGCAAGGTTGTCCGGAACAATTGGATCTTTGAGTGCTCCAGATTTCTGGTAAGGACTGTTCTTAGCAGGAGCTTGTGGCTGACACCTCCCAGAGTTCTCTTATGGCTCATGACTACTTTTGCCAGAGAAATGAAGAAAGAGGACGATGGGAAGAGAGAGGGCATGGGAAGGAGTTAAAGAAAAATTAGGTGGAGTGTAAGTGGAAGCTTAGTGTTTTTCCTTCTTGCCACTGCATGATATTTTTCTTGTTGGATAACTCACAATCCTCCTTGGTTCATCAGTTCATCAAGAGGAGGGCTGCCTGGATATTCACCAAAGGTCCAAATCAGACAGAGGAGCATAGAAACACTCAAGTGACAGCTGTGTGTCTCATTCTCCCCACTGAGAAAGAAGCATTGTCACAGGGTGACATCTGTGAGCTGTGATACAGTAAGAACCAGACATTTTGTCTCAGATAGTGTCCCACCACACCTCTTGAAGCACTGTAAAATATGCTTGAGGACTAGGAAGAGCGTAGAAGCATGTCTACACAGGCTCAGCACAAGGCTTTTTGCACTGCCAAACTCATGAGCCTTATTTTCTTTGTGTGAACTAACGGAACATGCTGTGCTTGCCTCCAGAGTAGGGTGGAGAGGAGGATGGCATCAAAGTTCAGGAGATGGAAGAAGAGCACCTGCTATGATGCCATCTTGTCCTCCTTGACTGTTCCCTCCTAACCTGGTCACTTCCCTTTCCTAGGTCCCCAAGCCTGCAGGTAGTGAGGAGGTGGGCACTGTCCAGCTGCGCATCTCCAATGGCCAGTACTTCACTGCAAGGGAAGAAAAGCAAGTCCTGATCCGCAAGGCTGGCACTGGCACCTTCATCCAGATGGAAAAACCTGTCTATAATCCAGGACAGACAGGTGAGCACTCTGCATGAAGCACCCTGACAGGTTCCCTTGATCTGTCTGGACTTTGTTCCTCTTTTTCCCTGAGGTGCATGTTCAATGCTTTGTGCCATGTAACCTTTGTGGGGACAAAGGAGCAAGATGCCTGCTGTTGAGGCTTCTACTGCCTGCTGGGGCGATGCACTAGTGCACTGTGTTTTAGGGAAGGGGCTTCCCTAAAAGAACAGAGCTGGTTTGGGTGAGTGAACAGTCATAAATATTGCTTTTCCCAAATTATGGGGTTCCAGTGAGGGCCTGGCAGGACTGATCTGCACACATCTGCACATCATGCACACAAAGAATTAGATGAGGAGCTCAGGGTACAGCTTTTGCAAAAGACTCTAACTTGTTAGAGTTGTTGCTAGAGACCAGCTGCTGGAAATGCACCTTGCACATACCCTTCTTTGTCCTGGCATTACCTTGTCCATGTTTCCAGGCTGGAGACAAAGCAAGACTTCTACATCTCCTCATCAGGCTGTGACTCCAAGTGCTTATTTGCACTGTGGTTGAGTGGAGCCAGAGGGTGAGAGAGAGTGCCAGAAAGCGCAGCAGGAGCAGGACAGTATATGGAGGGGAGAGACAGCCTGGATGAGCAAGTGCTAAGATGAGATTGCTGGCAGGCCTGGGGGTGCCAGCAAGCTGTGATTTTGGAGAGATACGTGTGCAATGTAAGTGTCTGCCCATATGTCCCATGTGTCTGCAACATGCTCTTTTCCCTTTTTCCCCTCAGTGAAATTTCGGATAGTGACACTGACTGAAGACTTTGTTCCTGTTAACAACAAGGTAAAGCCTAAGTGCATGCCTGGAAGCCTATAGACTTCCTCTGCCAAGTCTGTTGCCTCTGCCAAACCCACAGTGAGATTGCTGGTTGGTCTGCGTGTCTGCAGTACCCAACAAAGCAAACAAGGACCTGTTAAAAAGCATTGCAAAGTACAATCTCATGGCTGAGTTGGTAGTCTCAGCTACTGTCTGGTGTGAGCTCTAGCATGGCTGCTGATATTTGAGAAGCATACCAGCATGCTCTGCTAGTTGAGTTAGTGAAGCGCAGCAGAGAAAATTCATGCATTTGTCCCATGACAGAAAAGCATTGGATTTTTGGGGGGGAAATGCAGGCTGCTGGTTGTAAGCATAATTACCAGACAAGTTATGCCTAGGCTCAGCCAGAGCCAGACTTCCTCTCCTGCAACTTTGTGGAGTGTGTTATACCTACAGGCAGCAGGAGGATTTATAGCAAGACAGGGTCCATTTGCAAAATTTTAAGAAATATTGATATGGGAAAGGATGTATATGAACTGATTATTAAAAAGAGAAAAGAGAGAAGAGTGTATAACCAAATTTTACTGACTTGCTTCTGGCAGCAGCACATTCTCCCTAAATCAAGGGAGTGAGAAGTTGCCAAAGACTTGAATAGGTGCTAGCCAGGAAACTGCAAGACTAGCAGCTTCCTACGGTAAGCAATTATAACTTCTGCCAGAAGCTATAAATATTTCATGTTAGTCTGTCCTGAAGCAATTTAAGGAGAGCCAACAAGAATTCATGCCATGACAGATAAATACTGAGGGACATAAATGAGCAGAGTTAAATCAAATCTCTGGTCTGAAATAAAAAGAGAGATTCTTATGTTTTCTTTGGTGCTGACTTCACTTTTCCTTTTTTTGTTTCTTTGTTCATTACTGATGAGAGCCTATCATGCACTCACTTTCTGCCTCAGAAATAGAAGGCATCTACTTTAGATAATAAACAATACCTTTACTTCTATGTCTGCATTGGTTCATGAAGATACTTGGTCATAAATGCTTGTTGCCTATGAATATGAGAAAATGACCACTGTAACTGTTAATAATGCTGTGATGAAAATGCGAGAAGAGGTCATGTTTAACCAAGATTATTATGAGGCTTGAGCGCACAACAGCATTAAAGCCATAATATCTCATTTGTAAATTAGATGGATTGGTGATAACACAGGTGCTGTTGACTCACGTCTTATTTTAGCACTGACATTATATTCAACTACTATGTAAATAGTTAACCTGCATTTTTTTTTCTTCCTGAGAAAACAAAGCTGCCTATCACAACTTGCATGAAAGCTTAGAATGATGAATAACCTGAATCAAACATGGCCTTCTCTTCACAGACAGGTTTCTTTTTCCAGTCCTCTTATGTTCCATTCTCCCTTCTGTCTGCTTCCTGGCTGATAGCTGTGGTATAAGAACAGAGTTAATGTTAATAGACATAGAATGCCTTTCTTTGTGCCTGCCTATTACTGCCAGCTAGAGTTAGCAGCAGGACATATCTCCAAGCCTTAACTGCTAGGCCAGGGGCTTTAGAGGGAAATGTGGAGTTTATTCATTTATAGACAATGCAGTTTTCTATTTGTGAGAAACTGTATTACAAAATGGATGCCTTTTAATACTCATGAACTTAGAGTGATCGTATGGTAAGTCTCTTTACTTTTCTCCTTTCTTTATAGTAAATTACAGCTTCCAGAGTCACAGAATTAAACTTGAATACATCTATCAAAGTGCATCTTAAAAATTCAGGAATAAGAAAGGAAAACTCAATAGCTTGCATCAGAAACAGTGTTGCAAGCAGGAGCAGAGAGGTGATTGTTCCCCTATATTCAGCACTCGTGAGGCCGCACCTCGAGTACTGTGTCCAGTTTTGGGCCCCTCACTGCAAGAAAGATATTGAGGCCCTGGAACGTGTTCAAAGAAGGGCAACAAAGCTGGTGAGGGGTCTGGAACACAGGCCATATGAGGAGAGGCTGAAGGAGCTGGGAATGTTCAGCCTGGAGAAGAGGAGGCTCAGGGGAGACCTCATTGCTTTCTATAACTTCCTGAAGGGAGGTTGTAGTGAGCTGGGGGTCGGCCTCTTCTCTCGTGTCATTAGTGATAGGACCAGGGGGAATGGCTTCAAGCTACGCCAGGGGAGATTCAGGCTGGACATGAGGAAGTATTACTTTTCAGAAAGGGTGGTCAGGCACTGGAATGGACTGCCCAGGGAGGTGGTGGAATCACCGACCCTGGGGGTGTTCAAGGAAAGACTGGATGTTGTGTTGAGGGACATGGTTTAGTAGGAGCTATTGGGAATAGGTGAACGGTTGGACTGGGTGATCTTTTAGGTCTTTTCCAACCTTAGTGGTTCTATGATTCTATGATTCTATGATTCTATGATTAGCACAGCTTTTCCTGTTACGTTTTATCCTTATTTCAAAACCTTGTAGGATCAAGCTGCTTGTATGCAGTGTTTGGGAATGGCAGTGTTGAAGTAGTGCATAGGCTAAGTGGATAGGTCTATACACAGGTTTTTACATCACACTGGCTTCTGATACTGATGTCTGTTTGCTTTGCAGTACTCCAAGGTGGAAGTCCAGGTGGGTATGTCAGACTCCCCAGATGTTACGAAGAAGGAGGGTACTTCAAGATGGGTATCTAGGCCATTATGTTAATATGTAAGACAGAGCACATATGCACCCTGTCCATATACCTTGTAGCAAGAATTGAAGAGCTAAATCATTCAGCCTACATTCCTTTCTGCATTTAGAACTCTGGATAGACTTTAGCTAACTCTTAATGCTTATCTTTACATAAGACCATAAAGTCTAGTTGTCAAGACCTTTTATACTTTCTTTTTCAAAGGCAGTACAGAGCAGGTAACCCTTGGTGCGTTGGGCTCATGGCTGTTGGAGTTCTGGTGTTTGGGTTGCTTCTGTACCTTTTGTAGAAAACTAGCATGGCCTGTGAAAGACTCTGAAATCTTTCAAACTTTGAATCCAGCGGGCTTTGGGTACAGAAAGACATTAGTGACTACCTCATTTCATTTCCTCCAATTGCAGGACCCACATCAAAATCGCATTGGCCAATGGCTGGATGTGAGACCAAAACAGGGCATGGCAGATCTTTCTTTCCCGTTAGCTTCTGAAGTCTTTGTGGGGACTTACACAATCAATGTAGCGAACCCAAAAGTGTCCGGTACTTTTCAAGTGGAAGAACACGGTAAGATGCAGTACAGAGAACAAGGAACTGTATGGAAAAAATGCTTATTTCTGTCTGTATAACAATATTACAGACAAACACTGTTAACTAAGATGTACTATCTAAGATTCAACAGAAATCTATAGAATAATTCACCATTGGACAATATCAGAAATGCCAACAAAGGATGTTGTACCGCAGATTCCTGAAGAGGATATCTAGTAACAAGTAGGATAGCACAGAGTGAAAGTACACCTAAAACCTCTGTGACTCTTAATATATTATGAGGGGAAAAAAAAAAAAAAAAAGGGATTCTTCCTTTAGTTTCCCTGTTTTTAGTTAATCCTTGCTTTCTTCTCCTAAACATGTTCCTCCATGGGACTGCAGTCTTATGATAATACACTCCTCCCATTAATGATCTCACGTCTAGGTAGACTGCTGCCTTTGATGAAGTAACTCTGTTTTTTTGTTCCAGTGTTGAAAAAGTTTGATGTTTTCTTCAAAGGACCAGCTCGGATTTATGCTTCAGATAAAACTTTCCTTCTGAGTGTGTGTGGCAGGTGAGGAGGCAATTCTGGAGAAAGGAAATTATGACTGTTCCCTCTCTTGAATCCAAGAAAGAGAAGTGGCTCAGGAAGAGCCAAACACAAACTTTTTTTTTTTTTTTTTTTTTTTTTAAAGAAATCATGATTAGTGCAAGAGTCAAACTGTAGAGTTCTTATTTGGGAAATATGTTCATGACCCACACCTGGGAGAGACCATCCAGCTATAGTCAGACTCGTTATAGTCAAGAGATAGCCTGTACAGGAAGCTGCATGTGTCTGACCGTGAAAGATATGATGTGGGGAAACATGCATATTTGATATGGAACCGATCTGTTGAGCTACAGGATCAGGAGCTGATGTTTCTTTAGAATATAGTATTAAGTTTAGCAGCATTAAATATTTCCTCCTTCGGAGCAATGGGTAGATTTTTCTCATTCTGCAATCATTAGCAAAAACTGAACATATGGGAATGTAAAGCAGAGGGCTTCTGCCTCAGAAGATATGAGCATGAAGGAGGAAAGAATGTTCTAGAAAACACTTCTTGGACAGACAAAAAGAGGTGATCTGAACCATATTAGGGGCTGGGTTGTCTTGAAATTATTGCTGCCTTTTTGTTAATGGACTGGCATAATTTCTTATTGATTGGGACATTTATCATAAGAGCATATGAAGCACTAGTGGAAAACAGTACAGTGCTCTGCATCCTCAGGATGGTTTTTGAACGTTCTCCTGTCACTGGTACAGTCAGGAAACTCTACTGTAAAAAGACCAGAATACGGACAAGGAAAGGAAGGGAAACAGGACAAGCAGCAGAAAAGTCCACACTGATGAGGTCTAGGTTCTGCTGTGACTGAGCAACAAAAATGACAGCAGGTCTGATAATGAAAACAAGAGTTGAGATTATGAAATAAGCCCATAGTGAGGAGAAAAGTCTGAGGTCAATCTTGCAAGTCAGGTCAATGAGTCAGGCTGAGGAACAGTGAGGTGTATGGCCTGGTATAGGCATGCCTACAGTGTAGCTCACAGTCTGGAGCTTAAATACAGGTCCCAGATAGACGGGTGCCAGTGAAGCTTCTAACAGCTTTTACTATAAGATCACAAAGCTTCAGCATATCAGAGCTGGCTTTCAACCAAAGCCCTGGAAACGAAGGAAAGAGATTGCAAGGAAAGCTTACTGGTACATGGAAGGCTCTAGCAGATACTGCTGCAGAAAGTCTTCCACATCTGCAACTAAACAGACCTGTTAACAGACACGTAGAAAGTCAGTTTGCTGAACAAACGATAGATTTTCAAGCCACTGAGCATGAGTTTTACATTTGTTCTACCAACCATTCCACCACCTCTTGATTTACAGCGATGTAGTACTCAGTGTGACAGTGAAAAATGCTTCTGGTGGATGTGCTGGATAGGATGCGTGCACTAGGGTGGGGAGAGGGAGGGATAGAGACACTCGAACTGTCTTTGTAAGGCCAACAGCAGGAAGGAACATTCTGTGAAATTCTACTACTATCTGCAGCAATAGACAGATCAATACAATGGGAAAGGTATTGCAACAAAGGTGTGATGACAGAAGAACCAGCACAACAGAAAAGTGTTACAGAGGAAAAGAAGATAACTCATCCATACCAGAGGAGCCTACATTTGCAGGAGAAAGCTTCACCAAAGACAAATTTCCACAAAGAAATCTTTCGCCGGGAGGGGCCAGAGCTTAAACAAGGTCTAAAAGAGGTGCAGCCAGGCTCCACCCCTTCCACTCACACAGCTGAATTGCCTTCACCTGTGCTCTCAGAGCTGACTCAGTCCTTTTCCCAGGTGCTCAATCAGTGGTTCAGGCCGTGACTCAACAGTTCCCATACACTCTCACACCATCTTGTTGATGTTTATGGGGATACAAGTTTCTGCTTCTTGTATATCTGATCTGTATCTACTGGGTGCTGTGTGGACACATCAGCTTAGATCAGCTCTTTGATTCTGCCTGCAATTCCAGGACACTAAGCACCCAGAAGTGGGAGAGCATTGGAAAGTGTGGTCGCTCTCCTGCCTAGGCTCCGTTTCTGACCACGTTATACTTCCCAGCTACACATACTGCTGTATTTTCACTTGTTCTTGCTTGCTTACAAACTACATTAAGACCTATGTCAAGATGTCCACCTGTGTGGAATAATATGCTCAGCAAACCATACAGTAGTTCTCTGCATGGCAGCTCATGTGGTGTTCTCCCTGCAGGTACAGTTATGGGAAAGCGGTGAAAGGAACTGTGTGGGTGACTTTGTGCCAGAAAGCAAAGGGCTGTACTCAAGATGTCAGCAAAGATATCTGTAGAGAATACAGCGGTCTGGTGAGTACGATCCTGGAAGATACATGGGTACTGGAGGACTACCACATAGGACCATGTGTCAAGGGCTGTGAGAACAGAATGAATTGCTACTTAAGGGAGGTTTGCCAACCCCTATAATGTATCTGTAGGCTAATAAGTAATCATTTTTATTCAATTAATGCAATTATTGTTACCCAGGCCAACAGACAGGCTTTTATTGCTAGAAATTCTTTGTTATTTTTATTATAGGTATAGGGAACAGAAAAGAGGAATTTCACAAGACAAAACTTGAAGAAAAGAAAAAGAAAATTTGTTCTTTTTTGTAAAGAAGTATAACTAGCCAGGAATAGACACAGTGTAAGAAACATCAATTAATAGAACTTTTTCAGATACAAAAATACAACATTATGGTGCACCCTCCCTGGAGCTGCACAAAAAAGCCTATGCACAGGTGTAGACAAGGTTATTTCAGTAGCCAATTCACACAGACACTTCTTTTTACCTTTTTTTTAATTTATTTTTTTAATATTCTTTCATTTTTTCCATCCCTAAAAAAAAAATATGTTATAGTTGGATCCTTCCCTTCTGCATAAATGATTAGTACTTTTCATGCTTTATGATTTGTCATTATGATATATTATGGTAGTTGTAACCTTCCAGGTTTGAGAACAATTACTTTTATTCTGCAGATTCATTTTATTTCTTCAGTTCTCTCAGTCAGATCTCTTAAAATGCTTGTATACTTACTTTGTGATCCAGTTAGTGCAGCCTTGAGTTTCCTACTAAAGCTGGAAAGTTACCAACATTGTAACTTTAATGTAGCTGTGATAAGTGATCTGTTTATATTTCTACGATATGAATTACACATATTCATGCATGTAACATTAAGATACTAAATTAAAAATGGGATCAGTGTATATGAGTCCACATTCTTACTTACTGCGATCAACAGTTATGGCAGAATGTCTAATGTTGTGTACTTTTGATTCCTTCCCTTCTCCCCAGCCTCCAATTATATCTACCTTTTCCCATTGCAGACAGCAAGAAAGGGTTGCTTCACATCTTCAGTAAGCACAACAGTATTTAATCTGTCTCCCAGTGAGGAAGACAGCAAAATCTATGCAGAAGCTTCTCTCCTGGAGGAAGGCACAGGTACCCAGAAGCTTACAATCGTCTGAAGCAGAGATTGTAAAAGGATGAGAGGGTCCTTTCCTGGAGATTAAGCATCAGAGGAGGCATACATCCTCCTGTACTGCGATGTGCTGGGGCCACTAGAAGACTGAAAGGGTGCACATGCTTGAGGATCTTGGTCTGTCCAGCAGCAGGCAGGTGAGGTGTGGCTGGGCATGTGATCCTTCACAGCTTTGGAACGCCCACACAAAACTGCCGCAGGAACAGCCTGTACACCTTGAAATGTGCTAATTTAGGAAGGAAGCCTGAGGCATTCCGATCGGCAGTCCTGGGAATAACAAAGTATGATTAAACTAGGTGGTCATTTCCGATACTGATCTTGCTTCTCTACCTTCCAACAGGAGTCCAAATCAACACGTCCAGCCAAATTGCCATTTCCAGGACAGCTGCAAGTGTTGTGTTTGAGACACCAAATGCTTACTATATCCCTGGAGTACCCTTCAAGGGGAAGGTGACTTTTCCCTTGCTTCTTCCCTTCCCGTTATTTACAATTGAATTTAGTGTCAGCAAATTTTCCTGACCCAGACCATTTTCTGTTCCTTAGAGTAGCTTATCTTATAGTGTGTCATGTTACTTGGTGGTGCAGTATAGCTCCAGTTTCTGCATTTCAGATTCTCTCATGTGATTACATCTGTGGCTTCTGCTAGGATTAGTGAATGATTTTTGCAAGTATTTCTCAGCTGTTGGCTAGGGCCTGAATTCCTCATGCTCTAGTCACATGGTCTTTTTGGAGAAGATAATTTTAAATCACCCTCATCTTATCTTCAAAGATAAGGGGGTTTTACAGATTTCCTATCTTGGAGTCAGATTGAAGCCAATGCCACCAAAACAGAAAGGCATGTGTGGGAAGGAAAGTTTGGGGTATATGACACTGAAACACACATCTGAACTTGGCTTTTCTGTCTTCCCTATTCTCACCAGATTAAGCTTCAGGACCACTATGGAAATAGTATGAAAAACAGAAAAGTTAATCTCATTATAAAGTTCATGAAGCGCCAGCTTATTAAAACTTACATCACAGACAGCAGTGGAAGAGCATCATTCAACCTGGACACAACTGCCTGGAACACCTCCTCAGTCTCCTTGGAGGTAAATTCCACCTCTGCATACAGGAAAATGATAAACCTTGTGCTTAGTGCTTCCAGTCCTGCCCTGCAGTCCCCTGCCAGTTCAATCCTGTGCTCCCCACACAGCTCTGCCAGTACAGAGCTATAAGAAAACAATGATAAGACTTTTCCAAACTGAATGAAGGGCATCTTAACAGAGCTTTGAAGTATGTGTCCTGTGTCCTGATTTCTGTACATCTCTGTTTCCATCCCAGGGAAGATTCACACTGGAGAATGTCACGCAAAAACCTTGGAAAACTAGTATCAATTATATAAATGCCTACCATCACCTGCAGCCCTTCCATGTCACAACCAAGAGCTTCCTGAAAATACACCCACTCACAGGGAAACTGCCCTGTGGGCTGAAGCAGAGCGTCCAGGTGACCTTCACACTCAGTAGGGCTGATGTGGGAGAAGACACCAACCGCGTTGATTTTGCATATTACGTGAGTAAGGTAGACAAGAAACTAGATGGGGGAAGATAGTACCTATGAGACCAGACCATAGTGAAGTATTATGTGTGTAATTTAGATCATCCCAAAAGTGATGACAATATGGGCTTGTTCCTGGGGGAACTCTACACACGTGCAGAGCTCAGACATCCCTCCTGCATGGATGGGAGGAGACCTTTGCAACTCACTGTACCCTTATCTTCAGCCCATTTTGCAATGGGAGGTGGAAATGTTTTAAGCAGAATCTGTTCTCATACTCTTCTCTCTTTGGAAACTGAACGGAAGGATCACTTTTCACATTGGTTATCAAGCAGCTGCTCAGTGGAAATGGCTTCTAGTTTGGACACATGCCTGCTAGAGGGGAAATACCTTACTCTTTTATTCAGTGAATCCACTACCTGGACAGATCACACCAGAATCTCATCTATAAAAGCTTCTTTTTCTCTCCCACTGTGGTACCTGTAAATCTGCCAAGCCTGAAATATGAAGATGAATTGGACCAACAGTTCATTCCTGTGGTTGCTTAACAGTGCAAAATGCACACAGATTGAGAGTAAGTTTGCCCTGGTTTCAAACAGCAATCTCCTCATTCAGTGTTCTCACCCTTCAGGTCACTGGAAAGGCTGGCATTGTCAACAGAGGTTGGAGAAGTGTTCAGGTTGGAAAGCTGAACAGTAAGTCTGCAGTGGCCTGGCTGACCTACAGGAAACAATTTGGCCTGTTGGGTTTCTAGGTCAGATGGTGAAAGGTGCTGGAGTTTCTCTTGAACTGCCTGAAACTACAGCTCCTGGGCTGTCAGAGAATAGGACAGAGGGAGATGGAGGAAGTAATTGTACCATCTGGGAGAGGAGAAACAGCAGAAAAAGAATTAATGAAGGGAGGAGAGACTGGGAAAAACTGTGAAGAGATGGAGTTCATGGGGTTAGGAAGTGGAGGGAGAG
Organism: Lagopus muta; assembly: GCF_023343835.1. Classification (NCBI taxonomy): domain Eukaryota; kingdom Metazoa; phylum Chordata; class Aves; order Galliformes; family Phasianidae; genus Lagopus; species Lagopus muta. The sequence goes on from NC_064433.1 coordinate 76,285,745, forward strand.
GGCAAACAGAGCAACACTTTGGTTTTATTTCCTCAGTGCTGAAAGGCTCTTTCTCTATCCTGCTGACCTTCACTGCTGACTTCACCCCTTCACCTTGCTTAGTGGTGTATACTATCTTCCCTAATGGAGGAGTGACAGCTGATAGCATCCGTTTTGATGTTGCCTTGTGCTTTCAAAACCAGGTGAGACTCACACCTAAAGCTGAGGGAGAGCTGTGCCACGTATCCATCAGCCTCCTCATCCTTCTTTCTCTCTTTTTCATGCTTCTTTTTGTGGTGTGTTGCTCAAGGTCAAGGTAGATTTCCCAACTAAAGAAAGCCACACAGGGTCAATAGTGCAGCTCCAACTTGAGGCAGCCCCTGGCTCCATGTGTGCAGTACAGGCAGTGGATGAAAACATGCTCCTCATGAGACCGGAGAATGAGCTGACAAGCCAAAAGGTGAGTGCAACTAGCCAAAAAGTAAAAGCAGGAGTGATGTATGAGCTAAGAGAGATAGGCAGGGACTGTGGCAAAGGGAACTGGAGGCTAATGGATGAGGGGGTCTTTGTGTAGAGAAGTTAGAGTAGGAAGCAGGATCTGCCTTGACAGATGGCAGGATGTGTGCTGGGGAGGAGGATGGAGTGAAGCATCTGGAGCTATCTGCTCATTGCCTGATTCTTCCCTGCCTGCGAGTTTCTCTAGGTATATGGCTTGTTCCCTGCTATCTACAGACATGGATACCCTGCCCAAGTTGAAGAGCATTCAGATCACTGTTTTCAGCCCCAGCTCATGTCATCTTGGCGCCAAGGAAAACCGCAGCATCCCTTTCAGCCTGATATTTTCAACCTCTTCTGGGTAATCAACTGTATATTTTCCCAGGGCTACCAAAACTATGTACATCTGATATATTATTCTTCCCAAGAAATCTGACAAAACCTTGCCTTCTCCAAGCAACTGTTGCATTCTGTCCTGACATAGCTATGCTTTCTCAAGAGATGTGAGATACCATTATTAGTTTGAGCACCTTTATTCCCCCGCACTGATGCAAAAAAGAAAGTTGATAAGGTCCTGATCTGGCAGAAACCAGATTTATGGATTTAGGAATGAGGTCATGGGCATGTGTAATGTTTGTTTGCATTAATAGAGAAGAGACAGACAAGGAATGGTCCCAGCCAACAGATTGTTTACATGACCAAGTCATTAGCCTTCTCTCTAATAGTGTTTTGGACTCTTCCAAGGTAAATCTGCTTTCTTCAAGGTAGGTGTCCTCTAGAGATTACAAATAGAAATTAGAAATTACAAATAGAAATGACTAGACTTAAGCTGTGTGAATACAAGACTAGCAGTGCCATTTGGCCTTGGACATGGGGATCAGATCCTGTTCTCTTTTATTTAGCCACATCCTAGCAGGCTCTTTTTCAGCACAGGAGTTATTCCTGTGTTTGTGGATATGCACATTGTCACAGCTTTAGAGGAAGAATGAGGGAGGAAGCTTTTCATCACAGTCTGTGTTTCAGGTGGCAGATTTAATTCCAGCTATTCCCTCTGGTGCACATGAGGGGAAGGGAAGTGGCACTGGCAATGGAAATGTGTTAAGAGGAGCAAGGTAACTGTCTGTCCCACAGAACAGAGGTACTTGTTTAGTAAAAGAAGGGACTGGGGCAGCTGAACCTTACTTCCTCAGCATGGTGTCTGTTTGGGCAAGTGCTACTTCTAGCTGCCTGGGCAACTGGCTTTCCTAGCTGTGATGATTTTCAGAGTCATTTTGAGGAGCAGTGCTGCTCTTCCCCACTCACACCTGCTTTTCTATTTCCCTTGCCCTCCTTCTTTTTCCAACAGGACATGGGTCTGAAAGTCTTCTCAAACCTTGCAATCAAGAAGCCAACTCAGTGCACTCAGCAGGCAGAGAGGAAGCCAATCATGGGTGAGCTGTACTTTCTGCCTACCCTTGTGCTGGGGTCTGAGGTCACATAGGTACACAAGCCGTCTGATCACTGGACTTTGCCAGTGGTGAGGAGTATGAATGATGCTGTCACAGCCTCACTGCCAGGCCTATCAACCCTCAGTAGGAATGCCTGAGTCACTATAAAAACAAACAAACAAGCAAAATAACCCTTTGAAATATGTCACTATCTGTGTGTTCTCTGATGTTAAAGGATGGTGCTCCATTTCCTGATACAGACAAGCCTGAGTACAGACCAAGATCTGGAAGTGTTTCCTAGTGATTATACTAGGCTGTGCTGTGGCCTGGCTTGACCCCAGCCATGGCTATGAGGGCTGTTGTTTCATTCTTCTGTCTCTCAATTTGCACAAAATAATATTCCCAAACTAACTCATCTGCCTGCTGATATTTAAACTACAGTTGTTTGCAAAGGGCTGTGAGTTTTCTGCAAACAAACAAACAGGAATAGTGTTGTGCACAGAATTAAACACACTCACCTTTCTAAGAGCACAAAAGCAGACTTTGGTTAGGTCCCATACCACATCCTTATCTCTCAATTGGAGATATAAGTATTTGAAAGCTAGACTATTAGGTGTAAAAATAATTGGTTGGATGGTCACAGTCAGAGGGTTACAGTCAATGGCTCTATGTCCAGGTTGCAGCCAGTGATAAGTGATGTTCCATAGGAGTTTGACTCATGTCCAGTGCTCTTCAGTGTCTTTCTGATGGACAGTGGGATTGAGTGCACCCTCAGCAAGTTTGCAGATGACACTAGGATGAGTGCTGTAGCTGACACAAAAGAAGGGAGGGATGTTATCCAGGGGACTTGGACAAGCTCAAGAAGAGGGCACATCAGAATTTAATGAGGTTTAACAAAACCGAGTGCAAGGTGTTGCACTTGACTTAAATCCCAGATAAAAGTACAGACTGGGAGAACTTGTTGAGAGTAGTTCTGTGGAGAAGGACTTCAGTATCCTGGTCAACAAAAAGCTGGACATGAGCCAGCAGCCTGCACCTGCAGCCCTGAAGGCCAACTATATCCTGGGGTGCATCAAAAGAGGAGTAACCAGTAAGGAGAGGGAGGTGATTGTTCCCCTCTACTTTGCCCTCATGGGGCTTTACTGGAGTACTACATCCAAGCCCGAGGACTCCAGTTTTCAAAGGATGCAGAGCTGTTGGAAATTCAGAAGAGAGCCATGAAGATGATCAGAGAAATGGAATACATCACTTATGAAGGAAGGTTGAGAGAGTTTGGCTTGTTTGTCCTGGAGAAGAGAAGGCTCCAGGAAGACATAATTGTGGACTTCCAGTACTTGAAAGTAGCTTATAAGCAGGAGAGGAACCTATTTTTACATGGTCTGATAGAGGTAGGACAAGGGAGAATGGCTTTAAACTAAAAGAGGGAAGATTTAGGTTAGATATTAGGAAGCATTTTTATACTCAGAGGGTGATGAGGCACTGGAACAGGTTTCCCAGAGAGGTTGTGGATGCCCCATCTCTGGAGGCATTCAAGGCCAGGTTGTGTGGGATCCTGGGTAGCCTGATCTACTGGCTGGCAACTTGTCCATGGCAGGGAGATTGGAACTAGATGATCTTTAAGTTCCCCTCCAACCTTAGCTATTCTATGATTTTTTGATTCTATGGTAATGTTGGTTGAAAGGGCCCTCTAGAGATTCATTAATTTTTTAGTAGCAACTTTTGATCATGTCAGCAAGGGTTTTGTCTAGCCAAATCTCTGTAAACTTCTAGACCAGCCAGCGGTTTCAATGAGCAATACTCATGCCTCATTGGATATGATACTGCCAATGATACTTCCATTACCATTTTTCCCCCTCTTCCTATTTTCCCTTTCCTACCAAGTCATCTCACTCTCTTGTGTCAGTTTCTGTCTGACTCTTTTCACTTACTTTGCCTCTTGCCCCAGTGCTTGACTGTCTGTCATTAATAGGTCTCATCTCTGGATTCCTGCTGTAGTGGAAAACTTCAGTCTTTCTTTCAGGGGTACCTTCTATGGAAGATCAAAGAATTACTAAGGAACAACCCCAGTTTACAACCCAAGGAAGATTTCAGAACTCTTTGCCTGAAACTTGGATCTGGGATCTCTTCTTCGTTGGGTAAGTGATGCCAGACTTCACAATCAGATGGAAGAATGAACCCTTGTTATTAACTTGTATTCAAAACAGCACTCACAGGTGTGAAGAGAGGTCTGTGTATGAATTTTATGGCTCTTCCCTACACTTACAGTGCATCCAAATGAAGGACTAGTGGTCTTTGAGGAGCAGAGATCCATACATTCTTAGAAAAGACCAGTGCTTCTCATGATCAAAATACTGAGTATCCTCTCACACACTAGTGAACACTCCACTTAGACTTCACAATTTGGTGGGTGCATCAGTTAAATATGTAGTCTTTGTTGCCACAATGCTTGCATTAGGACTAATCAGCAGTCAGGGGAATGTTGTGCTGCTGCTTTCCAAAACACCATTCTGTTGACTTGAGTGTACAGAGCTGGAATGCTGGGTCAGTGTGTTGCTTGAGAAAAGAGTATAACATCATTGCTAACAGCATTTAAGAAGGAAATATAACTTTAGGGAATAGATTCAGAGCGCTACATTGCTCTGAGCCATTGGAGGGGAAGTAACTTATGACAGAGCAGAGGTTGATCTGAGACTGAGTATCTGTACTGCATCCCTCATCTGAGACCTTTGAGCTCTTCCCATTGTAGTGAGAATAATTTACGGAATCAAACTCTATAACCCAGAGTTAGGTTATAAAGCAGGTATGTTTTATTCAGCATTTGGCGCCAAACTGGGTGCAAGGGGGATAGCTCCTCCGAACTCGCACCCCGTAGGACAAAAGCTTGGTACAGATATAGGCTGAACTAATACATAATCAGCGTTTTTCCTGGAATTCGTATACATATTCATTACATTTCCGAGAATCCACCAGCATACGGGTCCCTCCCGCTTGCACGTGCGCCATGGGCAGTGGGGGTCTTCTTCTGGTGGTCATGGGATGAAGGCTCATTGTCTTCAACCGAAATAATCCGATCAGACCTGTTCCTTGTGTGATGTTCTCTTTAAGTTTACAATAGAGTTTCAAGATGTTCTTTTCTTATCTGGCCTCACATCCTGCTTACCTGCATTTCTATGCAATAGTTAACCCTTATCTTGTCCTCTCTTTACTCACATTCCTATGCAATTGTTAACCCTTATTTACTGCACATTCTACTTGCTACATTCTTTTGTCTTGTCTTCCTTTACAGCTGGCCCATGTTTACCCTTCATCCCCTAACTCAAGATGGGACAAATTTATTTATGCAAGTGCTCTCCTCTTCTCAGTTCCAATGGCAGCAGGAGCATTCCAGTCATGACGCCTGATGCTGTCACGAAGTGGAAAGTCAAGATGTTCTGCTTGTCTGGGAGGACGTTTGGCCTTGCTCCAACCACGAGTCTCAGAACAGTCCAGCCTGTCTTTGTGGATGTGACACTGCCATATTCTGTGATCCGAGGAGAGACTTTCATGCTGAAGGCTACTGTCTTCAACTACCTACAGCAATGCCTACAGGTAACGTGCCTGTGCTGCAGGAAATACTGTGTGGGACAAGTCTATCAAGCCCTCCATTTTTACGGAACATGTACCACCTCATCTCTCCAGAGCTGCTCAGTCATTCTCCTGTATCATCACTCTTTCAGATACATGTGGCCCTAGATAAATTGCTGGACTTCCAGGTGGAGGACTGCCAGACCTGCAGGAACAGAGAGTGCCTGTGTGTGGAAGAGTCCAAGACCTTCACGTGGAATGTGACAGCAATCCAGCTGGGTGTGGAAGGAAAAATGGGAGTAGTGGTGGGGAACCTTAAAACTGAAGTGAAAGGGAGTGGGAGATCCAGAAAAGCTGGCAGAACCTTCAGTTTATCTTTAGTAGTACAAGAATGCAAGCCACTGTACTTGCTTTCTTTTTCCTGTCTTAGACAGGCTCTTAGAAGAGGGCAGGAACTGAATGGGTGACACAGAGGATTCCTGGGGAGAGAGATGTAGGAGCAGCTGGGGAGAAAGAGGCTTCACAGACTGGAGTGGGGGAACCCAGTGTGGTGCTATACTTCATATGAAATGGGAAGGCATCACTGGAGACCAAAGAGTTGAACTTTCTTACACTACAGTCACATGTAGTGGATTATAGTCACTGTTGGTGAGGCATTACCTTCATACTTAAGCTGTCTGAACAAGCTGTCAGCACTGACTGGCTCTTCTTTGCCTGTTAAGCCACTAAGTCTATGTGGACAGGCTTCCTTCCGGACCTGAGACCACTTTTAGTTAAAGTTTGCCTACAGACATAAGAAACAAGCTCTGCTCAATTTATTTGCTAGGGACTCTGAATATCACAATCAGGACTGAAGTACTGGACACAACACCACGCTGTGGGGGAAGGAAGCCCTTGCCAGCTACCATGAGACGGAGGCATGCTCTGATCAAACAGTTGCTGGTTCGGGTCAGTATGAGAGTGGGTTCATTTCTCTTCCAGACTATCTTTGCATGAGTGAAGGGAGGTTGAGCTGTGCTAAGCAGTTTTCTCTCCTTTTTTTTTTCTTCTTTTTTTTTCTTTTTTCTTTTTTTTTTTTTCCCCAGCCTGGTCTTAGTTTGCTTTGTTTTCCCCAGGACCCAGTCAAGCCTATTCCCTCCTTGCATTACTCTTTCTTGAGCTGCATTTGTATGCCAAACTGTTTCTTCTCTTCCCTTTCTGCTCAATCATCTGCTGTTCATTAATTTTTGCATACGCGCACTGAAAAGAGAGTCCTGTCTTGTGGGCTTACTTTTGATTTCTTAATCAGATACTTTCAGTGCAGCCCTGCCAAAGGTGAGGAGGATGGAGTCCTTAACAGCTTGTGGACAGACCCCTCAATTCAGACCTAAAACTGCTCTCCATTTTTTCTGCTGCTTGGGAATTTTGTGCATTATCTTATTCCTTACATCTCATGCCTTTATTTTTGCCCCGGCAGCCAGAAGGTGTGCTAGTGGAGAAGTCTTACAGCTCCCTTTTGTGCCCAAGAGGAGGTATGTAGATAGGTTGAATGGGTCCTGCAGACTGAAAAGAAATTGACTTGAGAATAGGACTGATCTGTGGGAGAGCTGCTGAAAGAATATTTTCACATGATTTTTCATATAGGAAATTTCATTTCTTATTAGGACAGAAAAGGACAGGAAATATTGCTTCTACACTTGCTTCCCTGTTGAATTTGCCCCTGAGTTTAGGTGGCAAATTTGTGCTGTGTTGCCTCCTTTCCCACTGCAACTCCTGGATGTTCCTGGAGCATGATAATCAGTAAATGAGGAGCTCCTGCCATATCACCCTGCAGCACTGCAAGTCCCTCTAGGATGTCCCCAGCTAGTAATGATCAGCTGTTACCTGTGTGGAACTTGTGAAGGATGGCAAATTGAGTTGTGCAGCTCGGTGATCTCTCATCCTGTCCAGCACCTCTCAAGTTATTTCTAATCAGAAGTTTCCAAGCAATGGAGTGATGACTGGGACAGCCTATAGAGAGCACTCTGCATAAACAGGATATAGGCAGTGTTCCATTTATCTGTTCCAGAGTTGCTTGTCAGATTAGGTACTTTAGATTTGATTTTTCATACTGAACCTTTTCCCTGTTGTTATCAGGAAACGTGGCTGAAGAACCTATACTGATTCACCTCCCTGATAATGTAGTGAAGGGATCTGCCAGTGCATCAGTTTCCATCTCAAGTAAGTCAAGTAGCTCACTGACTGCTATTACAGAAGAGCAAGGTCTAACTTGGTAACAATGTCAGGGTATCCATTTGAAATGATGCTGCTCAAAAGAGAAGACACTAAGTTTCACTGCTTTGTAAGATCAGACAACACCAGGTTTTCTGTATGTTTATTAGCTCTTCGATTTTCATGGGAAAACTAATTTGCAGAGAAGAATAATTCTCATTTTTTCTGGCAAGGACTTTGGAGCAGAGCCTGGAAAACTAATTTTCTGTGACTTTGAGAGTCTGGCTAGTTTTTGTAGATACTATCTTTAAAATTCAAAACTATCTTATTCTCCATTAAGTTTCACCGCAATAGTAAAAGCTACTAGAGAGGAGAAATCTTTCTCAGCATTGCTAAGCTGCAAAAGAGTTATTGGGAGTTACTGGGACCAGACATACCTACCATTCATTATGCTTCTTTGACTTGACTCCTTCACCAATGACAGAACTGGTATTAAGCTAGGCCTGGCATAATTCCTCAAATAAGGGAATAAAACACAAGAATTTTCTCACTGTTTGAGGGACACACAGACACTTTCATGCCATCTGACTAGCACCACTACTGGCTTAGTGATATTTTGATGTTCAAAATATGGCCAGGTAGAATAGGCTACCTAAAAACCTGAGTCATCTAAAACTTTGTCTAAGAGCTTCTATACCTGTATGTCTGTATGGCATTGCCTGAGTAATTTTAGCCCCGCTCATAGCATTTTACAACAGCACCTGCTATGGTTGGAGCATTTCACACTGAAAAAGTTCAGTGAGAACTCCATAGAGGAGTTGTCCTGTGTCACATCCCCCCAAGAAAGAGCAGATGCATAATAGTCATCTTGCTTCATTCTGCACTCAGTTTTTTCTTTCCCTTTTCTAGTATTTTCCTTCTTTGCTGAGATAACACACTATTATCAAATTCCTAGTTGAGGATTATCTCAAATTTTACTTAAATTTGCCTTCTTTCTTATACTGTTGCACAGGTGACCTCATGGGACTGCCACTACAGAACCTGGACCGCCTGGTGCAGATGCCCCATGGATGTGGGGAGCAGAATATGGTTCTGTTTACTCCCATTGTCTATGTGCTGCAGTACCTGGAGAAGACAAGGCAGCTGACCCCTGTGATCAAAGAGAGAGCAACCGGCTTCTTGCACAAAGGCAAGTACAATAGATTCACCAATGTCCCCCATGTCCAATGTACTAACAGCTTTCTCCCTGCCAGTCATTCTGTCAGTGCTGGCCTTTCTGAATTACTATGCTTTATTAATCCTTGTTCCCATCTCCCTAGGCTACCAGACACAGCTTCTTTATAGGCATAGAGATGGGTCCTACAGTGTCTTTGGGCAGCAGGATGGGGAAGGGAACACTTGGTAAGCACTGGGAATAATTCTTGTTCTTAATTTGTACTGTCTGGGCCAGGGCAGTTAATGTGCCTGTGAATGGCTGGTAGGATGTGTGCTCTCTGTTTTGGAGACAGATTGAGGGATTTGAGACACTTTAAAAAGGAGTCAAGCAGGGCAGCAGAGCTGCTGGGAAAGTGGATCAAAGGTATCATCTCAGGGGGCAGGAGATCCCTTTTTTTCTCTGTGGACCCAAACACAGCATCAGGTTCTTCCTGTGATGCCCAAGCAGCCAAGAGGGGTACATTCTGACTGGAGAAACATCAGGGAAAGGCAATGAGAAATTGTTTTCCCGGTGAGGGAGTTGCTTATGAGAGTTTCAAAGAATTCCACTGTCATTGTGATGGCTGGGCTGGGAGAAGTGAAAGGAATGGAGATTCAGTATTGTCTCTACGTACTCAAGGGAGATGAGGTGCAAGAGGTAAAAGTAGAAGGCCAGAGATTTTTCATTTGTGAAATGAATGAGTAATGCAGTAGTACATGCCTGACTGCGTGAACCAAGGGTGAGGGAGAGGAGTTACTTTTCACTTTTAGCTTGCTTTTCCTGTGAAAGAGACATTTTTTAAGCACCCACAGTGTATCAGAAGGCCTCAGGAAAAGTCAAATGCCTCGGGAAGCATTAGTCTTTCTTTTCGTGTTTTTGTGTTTCTATTTCTCTCATAACTCATCCTCTTCCTAGGCTGACAGCTTTTGTAGCCAAGAGTTTTGGCCAAGCCAAGAAATATATCTATATAGATGACAAGAATATCCAGGATGCCCTGCGCTGGCTGGAGCAAAACCAGCTCCCCAGTGGCTGCTTTGCCACCAAAGGAAATCTCTTTCATTCCTCTCTGAAGGTAAATGAGAGCCAAGTCAGGAAGCACAGCTGGGGAATGGTGGAACAAATATTGTGGTGGCAAAGGGTTGTGGGATCCTGGAAAGTCACTTCCACAAGTCATGCAACCAGTCTGAAAGAGAACAGGGTTTGAGGCAGGGAAAGCATAAGAAATGCTTCTTCTTGGAAGTCACTTTCTGAGCCCTTCAAACACTACTTAGAGAGTGAAAGGTGCTTCAGATCTTGGCACAGTCTGGGAGGACACATGTGAGAGCTGTGGAATCCATGCTTAATGAGAAGCTCCAGGTGTAGTGGTGTGTCTCCGCCTAGATGAAATCTCTCACCTGCAGAGTATCTCTGGCAATTGATGACTCCTCACGGTTTGTCCCCTGTGTGTGATATCTGGTGATGGATTCCCTCCACAGGGCAGCTTGGATGATGAAATCTCTTTGGGAGCATATGTTGCTGCAGCACTGCTGGAGCTGGGTCAGCCACTGAAGGTGAGCAGACCCCTGCTACTTGCTGTTATCCTTTTCTCTCCTGTGCCTGCTCCCTGCAGTGGAGAAAAAACTCAAAACCCTGGGCTCCTGCAGACCATAAACAGATCAGGTGCTGCTAAGAGGGTCCCAGTGTTTGGTGAAATTGTTAACTCCTTCTAAGAGACAGCACTGTAACATTAGCATAAAGCAATAATGTTTGGTGGCTATGGTTTCCAGTGCACAATGGGATTGAACTACTTTTTTTTTCCTTGAGAGAGAGTGGTAGTTTAGTGGGTTTTGCTGGAGCCAGACTTTACAGATAAAGTCTGGCTCCCTGGAACAACCACCAGAAAGAGTCTGACACTTTCTTTGTACCTCAGAGTTTGGCATATGTCTCTTCTATGAATGCAGGGCAAGTTGATGCAGACTATCTTACACTGCCTACAGCATGCAGTTCACAACATCACCAACACATACACAGAAGCTGTGCTGGCCTATGCTTTTGCCCTGGCTGGAGACTACGAGATAACCCAGGAGCTGCTGTACAAGTTGGAGGAACAGGCCATCAAGTCAGGTGCTGACTGTTGGGGCAATATCTCTTGTTCAGTTGCTAGGATCTGGAGCAGTGTGTCTGTGCATTTTGCCTGCCTGGAGTTTATAACCAAATATGCTAACCTATGGAAGAGGCTTAATGAGGGAAAAAAAATACACTTGCATTTGTGTTGTAACTGAATCACATTAAATGCAACATATTATTTAGGAAGCTATAAAGGGTAACTTATCAGAATTTTTTTCCTCCGCCCGGAGAATTTAAAAATCCTCTTGTGGGAGGAGAAGGGGTTAGAGTTTTATTTCCCATTTCTAGAACCCTCTGTTTCTTTCATTTCTCCTTTTCCTTCTGTAGGAGGACAAATACACTGGAGTCCCAAAACAAGCTCCCCAGCTTCCACCGACTTCTGGCATAGTACCCAGTCAGTGGACATAGAATTGACAGCTTATGTACTCCTGGCATACCTCTCCAGGCCACAACTGAATGCAAGGGATATGAAAACTGCAGCTGGTATTGTGGTGTGGCTGACCCAGCAGCAGAATGCCTATGGAGGCTTTGCCTCCACTCAGGTAACAAGTAGCTCCATGTGGATTCATCTACTTTTCCACTTGAAGTTGACAGGGCAAGCCTTCTTAAGGTCTTCCTGTTCTGATCTGGCCTCACTAGAGATAATGCTTCCAGGGAGGTGACTCTTTCTCCCTCCCTAGGACACAGTTGTTGCTCTGCAAGCCTTAGCAAAATATGCAGCAAGGATGTTCAGCACATCAGGCCAAGCACTTGTGAAGGTGAAGTCACAGAGAGATTTTGGAAAGACATTCCAAGTCACTCGCCAGAAACGTCTCCTCGTGCAGCATGCAGAACTGACAGAGATCCCAGGGCAGTTCTTGGTGCAGGTCCAAGGCAGAAGCTGTGTGTTTGCTCAGGTAAGGAGGTGAGGTGAATGTGGGAGAGAGGTGGGGAACTCTGTCTCTTCTCATTTCATGAGATCATTCCTGGTCTGTCTTTTACCCCACCTCGCAGACAGTGCTCAGGTACTATGAGCCAACTCCACAAACCTCCATAACCTTCAGTCTGCATGTCAACACAGAGCTGGCCAACTGTAGCCAGGACAATATGCATGTTCTCACCGTCCACGTTCTTGCCAGGTAACCCTAATAACTATTTCTTCCTCCAGTAAGACACATGCTTGCAGTCTGCAGCTGGAAAAGCCTCAGAGCTGCAATGGAGGGACTGGACATAGGCAGGGGAGAGGGTGAAGCTGGCAGGTGGACGGGATGGGAGGAGAAATAGATGCCTTTGTCTCAGTCCCAGATAGGCTTCCTGGCTCAGGATCCTACATGCAAGATATGGTGGTAGAGAGGGAGTTGGGAGGACTCTGCTCTCCCTAAATCAGACCCTCTGACTGTTTGATGTTCTTCAGCTACACTGGCAGCAGAGGCACATCCAACATGGTGATCATGGAAGTCTCCTTGTTGTCTGGATTTGTCCTAGCTCCAGGATCCAGGATGTTGGTAAGGGGTATGGAATAAAAAGAAGAGTGCCTCTGGTAAACATGCCCCACATGTTTGCTGCTATTAGGAACTATTTATTTCAGGCTATGAGGTAACTACATTAGTAGGGCGCCCTTTGCTACTGACACTGAACCAAAGACATTCATTTCAATACATGTCCTGCAAGGGTCTATTACAAGAGGTTCACTTTCTTCTACAAGAGGTGGTTCACCTTCTTCCACTGACACTATTCTGGACCAAAAGAATATGCTGTTGGATTACTAAATGCCAGCATTCATTTGTGAGAAGTTTTGAAGAAAGATTTCTTAGAGAGGCTTTAGTTCTAGCCAGTTAGGTACGTTTTTTTCCCAATTCATCTATGAAATTGAATGCTGAATTATTCACACAAACCCCAGACAGGTATTTAAGAGCATTCTAGTTATTAGTGAGATAAGATAACAACAGCCTTTACTGGTGCATGTTTAATGATTAGTCCTATATACAATGCACTGCCTTTTGTCCCCAGAATGAGAAGTTCCTCTGAGTGGGAACAGCGTAGTTCACCCCTGAGATGAAGCTTGCAGGAGATTCCCCAGGAGGGACCACTGAAGATAGAGCCAAAAAACCCTTGTGTGTGCAAAAGACATAGTCCCTCTCAGAGTCCAGTTCCATGTTATGCCCACGCATACATAACGTGGACAACGGTTCCTCAGATCAGCACTCCATAAGGGAAATGCTCACAAATTTCTTTGTTGTTTCCTGTCCCAGCTGGAGCGCAAAACCATCATTAAGAAAGTAGAAGTGAAAGCTGATGTCATCTACATTTATCTGGACAAGGTAAATGAAAATGACAGCATTAGTTTTGGCATACTGAGAGCAGGAGGCCAGAGGACAAGGAAGTATATGAGAAGCCCAAGGCCGTGGTAGAGAACACTGATAAAACTGTGGTGAGAGGAAGCTTGCCTATTTTGTTTGGTTTTCCTCACACACTCCATTTCCAAAATCCTGAATCTTGAATGGATGAGTGAGTTTTTGTACAGGAAAGAATTCAAGCTTAGGAAGATGAAGATTCACTGACTTCTTCCTTCCTCCTTCCACTAGCTTAGTGATGAGTCTCAGACTTTAATTCTGCAACTGGAACAAATAATTAAGATGAAGAATCTGAAACCAACCATCATCAAAATCTATGATTACTACCAGCCAGGTGGGTTGCCAATTTCCTTCCTACTCTGTGTTTGGAAGCTGAATTCCTAGTTCTCTAGCTGTGTCCAAGCAAAGTCATTGAGCACTATTCCTTGTGCGCATGTACATTTGTGTAATTGTCTTCCTCATTTCCTTTTGCAGAGGAGCAAGCCTTGGCTATGTACAGTGCTGTCTGTAGCTGAGGTAGGCAGCAAGTCCCTGTGTGATTCAAAAACTGTCATCATGAAATGGTGGGTTTTGAGTGAGAGAGAAGAGAATGTCTGGGAAGAATGTAAGCAATCTGAACCGGGAGGTGGTTAAGAAGTGGAGAGTATATATCCAGAAAAAATGAGGAATAAGCAGTTGTCTGTAACAGAGCATCTAGAACTAGGCTAAGGACAATTCTGTAGCCAGAGAGACAGCTGAAAGACTCTGGTGGCCTCAAAGTGGGAGTGGGGAAGGAAAGACTAAGCATAGTGACTGCATCACATGGAGTGAGAAGGCAGAGCTAACAAAGAGATTCCATTCCCTTCTGAGTACCTTCTACACTCATTGCAGGGTAGGAAACAGGGATTTGGGAAACGAAAGGAACAAGCTGAAGCTGGGACAATGTAATATTTTTCATTGTGGGATGACATAACTAGCAGTTGGAAAGGGAATGGATTGTCAGTAGCAGCCTGAGGTGAGGACAGGTCTGGAACTATCCCTCCTGGAAGGACAAAGCAGAATTTTGGCATAGAACATGCTGCATCCTGACATCATCCCATAGAGCACTGTGGGAGTTTCCAGTTTTACACTGGGGAAGGCCCAGGCAGTTTTGGGTTGTAAGTTGCAACTGTACATTTTTTAATTGCTTGTGTCCTTTATGCAAGCTCCTGTGCCATCAGCCCTGCTTTGAAGCAGTCTCCACACAGTAATGCAGTGTAATTAAGGCTGTAGCCCATCACCCCTACTCAGCAGTACATCTTTGCCCACTGTTTTTAGCAAAGCTCTTTGAAAGCAACTATTATGTTGTACAGCAGACAAAGTGTTGAACTTATCCCAGTCCCTCCTTGCCTTTGACTGAAGCTTGTGTGATGATCACAGCTGCAAAGTACAAACTCTGCCTTGAGGGGTTTTTCCTGTGCATGTCTGCTACTGGCAGGCTAGAGTTTTGCACTCTACGCAAACAGAACAGATTTGAAGGAATTATTTTGCCCAGGTACTTCTAAACATGATTTTCCTGGTTTGGGAGAAAAATGCTGAAAAACATTGAACAATCACTCAATCGGATCATTCTAGTCTCCTGACTTTTAATAAGAGAGCAGGCATAGTTCTAGCATTTAAGAAGCTAACAGCTCAGGAGGTTATTTTCAAATATTTTCTCTTTGCTTCTCATCTCCATGTAGTAGCTGTTAACAGGAGTGACGAGAGGAGTGATGGTCACAGCGACTGCAGAGATTGTCTGTTCCCGTGGAGACAACAAAGGACAAGAAGTCTATTTTCCTGAAATATTAAAACTGACCAATAGGAAATCTGTGGTTTTTTCTGTGTGCCTTGTGACCAAATAGGACTGCCAAGTCATCAAAGACAGGGATCTCTCTGACTGTCCTCTGAGCATGTTTCAGCTACCTGCACAAAGTCTAGAGCAGAATCCAAGTCTAGAGCACACCAAGATGTGTGGGGCTTGTGACAGGCATCCCAAAGCAGGGCTGTGTGTCTCCCACAAGGTGACTTATGATGCAGGTGTTTTTCTCCATTTTCTGGGCTGGACTGCAGACAAAGACATGGGGAGATGTGGCAAGACTTAGAAAAGAATTAAACACTCAGTTTAAGCACTGGCTTTACCCAGACTGGAAACAGGACAGATATACAGGAACTGCTGAGTCATGGCCTGAATCACTGATTGAGCACCTGGAGAGAAGACCTGATCAGCCCTGGAAGCACAGGTGAAGGCCTGTGCTTTGGTCACCTGTGTGACCAAATAGGCTGGAGCCTGGCTCTACCCCTCTTAGATCTCATTTTAAGAGCTGACTGCCACTAGGGAAGGCTCCCTCCTTTGTGGAGTTTTCCTGTAAGCCTGTATCTTCAAATATGGGTGAGGAACTCTTTTTTTTTTTTTTGTAACACCTTCTTGTTGTGCGTATCTGAGGGTGGTCCTGCTGCCTTTACAACAGGTGATTGATTCCAGTCATGGCTTGGAAGCCAGTTCAAGGCTGCAAAAAGTGTGACACTGAAAAGTCCAGCCCTGCAGTAAAGCTGGAGACAGCATGTACAGAGCAACAGGAAGTTTACATAATTGGAAGAAAAGTGACAGGAATAAGAACTGTGTAGACTTGAGGGAAAATAGATTCAATACAAAATGCCAGGACTAGTGGTAGGACTCAGGACAGTCAGCCCATTTTCTGCTATGCATTTCAACTCTGTCATGAACTGGATACCTCAAACTTTCTATTTCACCTTCAGTTCTTTTCCTCATTTAACCACTAGGATACAGAAATTCACACTGCAGGTTGAGGGTAGGAAAAAATTAGCAAGGCTAAGGGTGGAAAGTTTCTTTAAAATGGTCCTTGCCTGCATTTCACTCCCTCTCCATGCTATTCAGAACTCCGCCTATGAAGAGAAAATAGGTTTTGGGCCCTCACCTACATGCAGAGGTTGTTCATGTTCGTTTTATCTGATCATATTTGTTTCTTCAAGATTCAAGAGAATATGTACCAGTGAGATAAAGGTTCCAAAAAATGGCAGATGCAACCCACTGTTCTGCCTCTTTTTCTAGGAGAAATGACATCTTAGCTTACAGGCCATGACTCCCCTCTGTTGTGACACAGGAAAGCACTTCTATGTAAAAAAAGATTCTGTGCTGCAGCTAGCTGGATTCACCCATGTTATGGGACTTGTGATGTGGAGAAGCCATAAGTTCCAAATAGCCCTGGTATGGTTATGAATTTCTCAATTTGTGAAGTAATAATGATTCCAGACATATTTCCAGATTTTCTCCTCACAAAAGACCCCGGAGAATGGAGGACAAATAATTACTGTCGTTACTTTAAGATACTTTAACGATAAAAAGTAATAAAAAGGGTAAAGTAATGATAAGTTACTTTAATAAGTAACTTATCGTTACTTTACCCTTGCTATAATCTCTATTTCTTAGTTGCATCTCAAAAAATGAGTGAACGAAAGCAGTACTCTGAAATTCTTGCTTGCCTCCTGTTAGAAGAGTTAGACTCTAAGTGAAGCCAGGTAACTCCAATCTTACAACAAAGAAAAATCCATAATTTTGAAGCCTGAAAGGGTAAATCTATCACCTGATAGTTTCTAAGCAGCAATTTTAAGATTACCGTTATCTTAGACTTGAAAGCGTACATTCAGAAATATAACTTCATAAAATTCCTTCTGGTGTATTTTTATGTGTTTTCTGTAGTACAGCATCTGATTTCACCTGACATGTAGTAATAGAAAGTGGTTATATCCAAGCACAAAAAGAGACACTTCTGCAGGATTATCTGCTTTGCCACAGCATTGTTTGAGCACACATACTCATCCTGAGAACCTAGATCTGTGACACATCTAAAATGCCCAGGTATGTCCCAGATTGAAGAGGGAAGGACTTTTCTCCCTGTCTCATTGACAAAATCAATGTATTCTGCTATTGCTCTCCGTTGGCACTATCAGTACTACTGCTAGCTCCCTGTGGTGACCTGATTTGGCACAGCCCTCAGGTCACTGTGGAGCAGGGCAACACTGACAGCACATGCTGCCTGAGTCATGATCTACTTGAGAGTGATTACTGTGGATTATGATTTCTTGAATCCCTGGAAAAGTCTTGGGAAATTAGTTCAGAACTTTGTGCAAGAGACCATGATGCATCTTATAGAAATGAGGATGTTAAGAACTTCAGTGGTGAACAAAGGCTGTGGAGTTGTAAGGGCTTTTTGAGGCTTTATTGATAGCTATAGTCAGTTCATGACAGACAGTTCTCCCAGTCAGACCTCTCTGTATGGGTTGTTACAAACATACTTCTTTCTGGTATCGTTCCTCAGCTCAGGTCGTTGCAGTCCATATTTTATCTTTCATATTAAAACTAACAGATTTGAAGGTCAATCAATACCCTGAGAGCTGTTTCAGGAAAAGCAGCTCTCTCAAGTAGCTGTGTAACTACAGCACTAACTGACCAAACTTTTATTTTCTGTATGTTACATATTAGAAATCTCCTTGGAGAAATTACGATTTTCATAACTTTAATTCACAGGCTAGAGGGACTGAAAGTACTCTGACCACTCTAGAAAAGTGGGCTGGGCAGCTGACTTGTTCTCACTGGCACTGATCATTAACTGCAGAGGCCACTCTGAGATTGTTTCACAACACTGCACTGCTAAATTTGTACGGACACTAAAGCAACAAGAAGGAACCAAGGGTAATTCTCATTCATTCTGAGCTAATTGGCTTTCTGCATCCATATCTTCCCCTCAGTCTTCTCCAAACCTTTTTCTTCCTCAAGGGACAGCCAGGACTTTCAGTGAAGTAGATGCTTTTTACCCTTAGCTCCACTAGGTGGTGTTGTGGGAAGGAAATAACAGTCACTGGTCGAATGCTCTGTTCAGCCACAGATCCTCTTCACCCTCAGCACATCTGTATCCCAGCTATTGATGACTCTTCCTTAAGCAGTTCCCCAGGACTTCCCATGACACAACATCACGAGCAGTATCTACATTGCTCAATACTGTTTGTAAGTACAAAAACCAAGACTGAGACTTGCTGTCAACAAATGATTAGCTGGGCCAAACTCTAAACCAAAAATCACAGTAGCAGCCCCAGAGTCTTGTTGGCCATGAACCTTGAATGCTTTCACACTTGAATGCTGTCAGGCTACTCTGAGTAGTCCATCTGCTGCTAATATCAGGGGAGCTGATAGCAGGTGCCAACAACACAGGACAAGGATGTGCAATAAAGGCATGCTGCTTGAACTTCCCAAACTTGCCTTGCTCCTAATGTTACTTGAGCACACTCTACTCTGGGGCATTTTCTTACGTCCCTTTGCTAATGTATCTCCTGTTCTTGCCTTCTGAGCTAGAAAAGTATGAGACAGACTCTCTGAGGCTGTTGTTCAAGGATTTCTAGAGCTAGGCTGGATTACCTTCTGATGAAGCTACAAAAAGCACTGACATAAAGGTGGGACAGCAGACAGCCTATTGAAGCCAGCAGTTATACCACCAAACAAAGCTTCATGCAAAAGGCAGCAGTAGGAAATAAATGCCAAAAGACTTATTTGAATGAAAGCTCTGTCAGCCAAAGAGAAAAGGCTTCACTCCCACTAGAAAAGGCTTTTAAAACTAAGCTTTTGCATTCCATACTACATATGGTTTGAGGAAAATCTTATAAGAACCACTGATGTGTTTCCCACTGTAACTTCTACTGTAGGGAGCGCTTAGCCAGCTAAGCCAGAATTAACACGTTGCTTTACAAAAAGCACCTACAGTAGATACCATAGATTCATTTTTGCCTTGTTTGTAAAGGCATCTAATTTACCTACTAAATATTTCAATGTCAGCTTCTTACTGGAGAAAAAAGCAAAGCCCCGAAGAAGTATATTCTGGAGCACAGCAGAACATATGAGATGTTGGCAGGTCAGAAATAAACACATGCAGAAAGCTGGCAGGGTTATCTGACCTGAGTACTTGCAGAAATATACGGCCTATACTGATAGGCATTAAAGAGAGCCAGGTAACAGGGAGAGCATGGTAAGGAGGACACATGAAAATCAAGTGAAATCTCAGGCATATGAAAAATGAAGTTCCTCTGGGAAAATACTCCTTCTGTCCTGTTTCTGTTGCCCTGCCACTCCCAAGGATGTCCCCAAGACCAGTGGGCATATACAAAGCAGATAAGGTTCTCACAGCATGTTCCAGCCACGTGAGGCAGAAGAATGCTGTCCCACAGAAGAGTGATTCTCCACATAGCTGATTGCTAGTCGAATCCCTCCATGGAAATCTGAGCCTTTTCTCTGTTCCTCCTTCATGTCTGCTTTTGCTAATATCTTTCCTCCCTCTCCCCCTTGTCCAGAGCTGAACTCTTGCAACTCTTGCCCTGAAAGAATGAATGTATCTCTCTTTTGGTTTGAAACCAAGGTGGAAATCACACTGCACGGCTGGGGCTGGGATGTGGGTGGATAGGAGGGGTGGAGACAGTGTTTATTGCCTAGGCACTAAGGCTTATTGATATTTCTTCTGGGAGATATCTTCCACAGCCCTATCTTATGCAGCACAGCTTATGGCAGCAAGAGTGCTCAGTTAATTGTTTTGATACAGGGGCTCTATTTTTATAAGGTATCTTTACTGGGTTTTTACTGAAAGCATCTTAATGGGCAAATTCATTCTTTGTGATTTTGCTTTAGGATTGAATTTCTGTAGAACTTCCTCTTTTACTGCAACTTTACTCCTGCCCTTAAGCCTCTGGCCAGATCAACTAATGGCTCTATGCATAGTCCTGCCAGTGCCTCTCACTTCACTATGAATTAAGGGAAGAATTTTAGCACTTTATTATCTTATAGTTTTCTTTCTGTTCCCATGTAATTTCATCAGCAGCCATCGTGGAGATGCAGAGAAATGGGGAATGCATCTGAAATCAGACCTGTTTTCTGTCCTGCTAGTTTTGACTTGAACTCAAAACCCTGTTGATTTCAGAGAATCAAATATGTTCCCAGATCAAGGACAGAGAGTGCTTTAAACCTGCGGATTATCTGAATGTCAGTGCTAGGTTAAAAGCATATATTCTTGCTACATTACTTTGTTATCTAAGAGAGTGGATACCAAACACACATGTAGAAACCATGCCAAAGTAAATTCAGGAAACTGGGATCAAAGAGTGGGCAGGCAAAAAATTCATTCTATACTGTACACCTTTGGTTATGTTCTGCAAAAATACAGCTAGGGCCAGGACAGGATGAAGACAACAACCTTCAAATGAGGTTGTATCTAGAAGGCAAATAGGTTCAAGCCCTGCTCAGTTCAGCTGCCATTGCTCCCATTCAAGAAAAGTGAAAAAAATGTTGCAGTGCCTGGTAGGACTTTGGAGGAGATAGGTGGTGGTGTCAGCATAGAAGTACTTTATGGCTGGATGAAGCTGGCAGAAGACTGGACAACTAGTTTGGGGAAACTTGGTAAAATATGTGGAGCCTTAAAATATATTGCTTTCTTTGGAAAGTCCTTACAATGGAACTATAACAGGAGCTTCCAGTGGGTAGATAGGAGCAGCCCTGGAGAAGGTTTCTGTCTTCTGCCCAGGAAGATCAGGCTTGAGTTGGATGGATGAGTGAACAGAGGTGGCAACAAAGGAAAAGCAGGTGAATTGAAAGATTTTGAAGCACAGATGAAAAACTGGATAAGGGAAAGATCACTGACAAAGCACAGTAAGAGTACCGAGAATCATTTTGCTGGGTAAAGAACTGTCTGGATGGCCTGGCCCAGAGTGGTAATAAATGGCGTCACATCCAGATGGCCACCCACCACGAGTGGTGTTCCGCAGGGGTCGGTACTGGGACTTGTCTTGTTTGATATCTTTATTGATGACCAGGATGAGGACACAGAGTGCACCGCCAGTAAGTTTGCAGATGACACCAAGTTGGCCAGAAGCGTTGATTAGCCTGGGGGTAGTAAGGCCCTGGGGAGCAATCTGTTCAGGCTGGCTTGTATCAGAAACAGTGTTGCTAGCAGAAGCAGGGAAGCAATTGTAGCTCTGTGCTCAACACTGGTGAGGCCTGCACCTGGAGTACTGTGCTCTGTTCTGGGCCTCTAACCATGAAAAAGACATTGAGGCCCAGGAACATATTCAGAAAAGGGCAATGGAGCTGATGAGGGGTCATGACAAGCTGATGTGTGACAAACCTCACGAGGAGTGGCAGAGGGAGCTGGGATTGTTCAGCCTAGAGAAGAGGAGGTTTGGGGTGAGCTTATCGCTCTCTGTAACTACGTGAAGGGAGACTGTGGTGGGGTGGAAGTTGGTCTCCTCTCACAATTGGACTAGAGGGAATGTCCTGAAGTCATGGCAGGGCAGGTTCAGGTTAGACATTAGGAAATGGTTCTTTTCTGAGAAAGTGATCAGGTGCTGGAACAGGCTGTCCAGGGAGGTGATGGAGTCGCTGTCCCTGGAGGTGTTCAGGAAGCTTTTAGATGTTGTACTGAGGGACATGGGAAATATTGCTAGGTGGACGGTTGGACTGGATGATCTTCAAGGTTTTTTCCAACCTTGGTGATTGTATGATTCTATGATTTTTCACACGTTATGCATAATAGCTGCTTTGGCTCTCATCTGGCATTACAGACAGAATCCAGGCCAGCCACAACTGAGATAAGCTTTTCTCCTAAGTCCTCAACAGCCTGGGTTAGATTTCACCCATGCCCAATCTCCCCCGTAGTACTCCAACACCCCATCACCTGGAATGCCATCTGAATTTAAATGTGGGTGGAAAACTGTACTGTGTGGCCTTTACTCTGCCCTTGGTGGAAATCAGTAAATATTAGCTAGTGTCATTAGCCTGGTAGATATAACAACTTCCCTCCCCTCTTTGGACTTAGGAGCATCTGAGGGGTACACTTAGGATTGCTCCTGCCTATCAGTATAGGCAGTTCTCTGTCCCAGGAAGATCTTGGCAGCTGTCTGTCCCAGCTCAAGCAATGGGAGCACCAGCACTCCTCTTAGCTTTGACTCTATTCCTAGTTGCAGATGAAGCAAGTCTGGAACCGTGAGACCATCTTGTTTTGATTTTGGAGGGGGGCTTTGTGTATGGGTCTGCACTGAAAGATATAGTGCTGAGATGCTGCACTGTTTAGTATCACGGAGCTGCATGGGGGAAATCTTGTTATTAGGGAGACTGAGCAGAAGCAACTCCTACTGGAGTCTCAAACACTGCTGCAGGTAAAAACCCTGGCATTTGCTACTGAAGAAGCTGTTCTAGCAATGTAGTACTGCACCACACCAAAAACCTATAGAAGCCACAAATCTTCCCTTTGTTCATCCTGCGCTGGCAGAGGTGAAATTTGAAGTGAAACTGAAGTTTTGGTCACTGAATTTTCAGTATAATTTCTCACACCACCATTTTGTTTCTGTGTACTTGCTATTGAGCAGTTCTGTCCTGGCTAACGGAAAGATGACAAACATGTAAGAGGCATGTTGCCGTTTCTGGATATGGAAAGATATGGAAAGAGAGCTGCATGACAATTCTGCAGCCCTTAGACATTTCTGACCTCTCGTTTCTACCTGTTCATGAAAGCAGCAGAAATGGATTCTGGTCTGTCTCAACTTCTGGATGTTTCTTAAAAAAAAAATTCCCCCCCCCCCCACTCCTCTCTTCTAGTCAGTACATGGTGGTGTTCCCTGCTGTCATTCACCGTTTCCAAGAGGAGCAGCTCTGTATTCACCTCAGCTCCGTCACTGAGGATGTCCACCTGGCTGTCACCTTGGAGTTGGAAACCCAGAGTCAAACAGTGGTGGAAAAGGACGTGGAGAAGCCAGGCACTTTTGAGTGCATCGGTTTCAAGGTGAGTGTAGCTGTGATTGCTGTCTTATCAGTGGATGCTCTTACACTCACTTCAGAAAATAGTGCTCTCTTGGCATGCGGTCCTTCTCTGCCTTGCCATGGGCTGCAAACAGGTGAAAAGTATTTCCCTACCAATTCATACAAAATGCAACAACTCGCAAAACAGGGAATCTTTCACTGTATAAATAAAAAACTGTTCTTTTGATCTGTATTAGCTCATTTCACCCTACTTAAAGGTTGTTGGAAAACATAACAATGGTCTAAACAGTGAGTGTAAGTTAATGTTTGAAAAATCACAGTGCAATTTAATACATAGGAAATACATTCTTTTCATTCTCACTTCCTCAGAAATCTGTCCTTCCAGCTTCAAGAGGATGATTTTACTCCAAGGCTGTATCTGTACGATAAGTTGTAGTTGCAGTCTACATAGACACTGAGCTTGCTTTATGTTACCTGTAATTGGTGGTGATGGTGCTGAATCCACAAGGAACTGGATTTCACCTTGGTAGATATTTTGTTGGTGACTTGACTTCCTGTCACTGAAACCTTGCTGCTGTAGTTAGCTAAACTAGCGAAGCTGAGGCTGTGACATAACTGCAGAACTTCAGTTACATCTTAGGAGAGCCATGGAGATCTGTCCGGTGCTGAGACTATAAGCTTTCTCTATCTTCCTCAGCACCATACTAAATCAGTATATCTATGTCCTGATTATCCTGTGAAGTCAGCAGAAGCCTAGAAGGGGCTGTCACTTTTAGTTCTTACATCAAGAAAGCAAGCATTTGGTGCCAGGCCATAGAAGAACAAGTCCTGGTAATGGAAAGCCAGGAACACTTGTAGTTAGAAACAAAACAAAACCTTCATCCAGGTAAGTTCAGTCTTTCTGATAGTGAGATACCCAAAGTTTTTGTCTGACCACTAGCTTGTTTCTCGTAATTTCCTTGATCAGTTCCAGATCTGGCCTCCCTGTGGTTTTTCCTCATTTATCAAAGATCTTGCATTTCTGTGAATAGCGAGAATGACACATTTGATTATTCACTCTAACATTCATAAATAAGATGGTACGTAGTCAATGAGTATAAAGATGCTATAATTACAAAATAAACAAGAGAGTGTGGCAAAACAGATTATAATAACATAGATAGAAAGCTTACCCATATCCTGAGCCCACTGCAAAACTCCAGAGGAGGGATCTCCAGAAGAGATCCTTTCCTATTTGCAATCAGCTCTTAAATGGGTCTAGGAGAGATGGAGCCAGGCTCCACCCCTTCCAGCAGCACAGGTGAATTGCCTTCACCTGTGCTCCTGTGGCTGACTCATTGTTCACCTCAGGTGATCAATCAGAGGCTCAGGCAGTGATTCAGCAGTTCCCATACAGATGGTGATTGCTTCTTCTCCCATAATATCAAGTTCACTAAAGACAGATTCACGTAGTGGAATTTGGACTCAGGAATTTGAAAGTTGTTTGAGTGAGTTAATGTCTCACTTCTGGGTTAAGATGAAAAGTCTCTGATGACTCTTTTTCTGTTTTCTTATATCAATCAACCTAGGTGCCAAAGTTAAATTCGTCAGAAACAGTTGCTTCAGCTACACAAGTAAGACATTTCTCTTGGCTGCCTCTCCTCTTACAAACAGGAATTCCATCTGTCTTGCATTTGAACTATACTCAAGGGGGGAGATGCAGGGCGGGAAAGATCATAAGGAGAGGAAAGACATAGAAAGACACAAGCATGATAAGGGGAAAGGCAGAGAAAAAATGAGGAAACTGAGGAATATGGAGTAGACTATGACTAAGGAAAGGAGAGTGGAGGGAAAGAAGGAAGTTGAAGATTTTAGTAGGAAGGGGACCTCAGTTTCTTCTTCAAGCTACTCGAAGTCTTATACAGTTGTTTTTTTCAATTTGACAGTCAGAAGAGGTGATTTTTCTTCATGTCCTGATACACAGCAGTGACAATGTGCTCTTTGAGGGTTACAAGAAGGTTCTGGTCAAGCCCCAGGAAAGCATAATTCTGATAGAGACAGACAAGGCCTTCTACAAACCTGGAGAAACAGGTGAGGAATGAAGGTGAAGAGGAAATGGGGGGCAATGTTCAAAGTAGCAGCCGTATTTGGTGGGATATCTTCATCAAGTGCATCAAGCTAAGCTTGTTGGAACTAGAAGAACGCAGATCTCTATTTTCAGGATTTCCAGGAACAATGTGTAGCAGCATGCACTCTTATGATCCATGCTGCATCAGATGGTCAGCCTGCTGCTCCTGTGTGTCATTCAGGGGAAATGTGTCTTGTGATGCCTAAAAGGAAAGCCAGAAGTCTCCAAAATATTGGAAAATCTACTGTCATTTTTTGCATACTTGTTTACCTTTAAGTAGACTTTAGATTCACTGCGTAGATGCTGTGTGCTTAGTGCACCTCCAAGTTCTATAAATATGGCGACTTGCTCCAGAGTTTTCACAGTATGAACAGACTGCAGAAAGACAAATGACACTGTTTTATACTTTTTTACAATCTTTCCAGGTAAAATTATTTTCTACAGCATGCATGTATGTATATCTGTATGTTTATCTCCTAGACAAATTTCTAGGTGGGATGAGATGGGGAGATGTTATAGGATAGGTGATAGAAGAGCTGTTTGGGGGAAGACCAGAATACTGCTGAAGTAAACTAAGTGACACACAAAAATGGAGCAGAGGAAAGGATAAGAGTATTCATGCAAGCATATATTGCACTCAGAATGCTTTACTCTTTTTCTTTATATTTCCAGTGAAATTTCGAATCATCAACCTTGATGATGACCTTATGATCATTAAAAATGAGGTAAGTATAACCCTGTGCATTTCTAGATGGAGGAGCCTAAGCATGATACATGTTGAAATGCTCATGTAAGGCTTCCTGCATGCTTGTTAAATCATAAGGATAAATGATCTTTGAAAGGAAACCACTCATCTATTGGCCTTTTGGAGAAAGACTGCAGTGCAGACTAGAACAGGAGGTTCTAGTAATATCCTCCTCAGACACGTAACATAGGATCTGGATGGAGCAGAACTTTTCTGGTGTACTGTTTAGGTCTATACAAAACTGAGCTTGTTTCTCTTTTCTTTTTACAGTATCTTCAGATATGGTTGCAGGTAAGTGACGAATATCTGACCACAGGGAGATGTCCGTCTCTTCCACTGTGCCCTTTCACTCCTAGACTGGGCTGCACCAAAAATGTAACCCAATAAATAAGTCAGTTGGAGACCTTTCTACTTGGTCAGCCTGGGTTCTTCATTCAAACCAGCTCTCTATGATGCACATAGCTGAGCTAGAAACAGTAGCAAATCTCAAAAACCTCAAGCCCTAAAACTGGTCTGTACAGAGCGTAAAGCACAAAGCAAAATGATGAATAGATGCAGCACAGCTGCTTGTCTTTCCTATGGTATTATGGTGTTACCACTTCCCAGTACCTTTACTGACAGCCTTTGCAATTCAAGAGTTTAGTAAAAGGATACTGGAGGGAGAAGGAATCTCACCTGTGGCAAGGGGTACTATTTCCTGAGGCAAGGGTAAGTCTTGGTAGTGCATTCTTGTGCCTGAGTATAGTTGGACTACCCATCCTGTCAATTTGATTTGGTGGCTCTGACTGCTCTTTCCCAAATAGGATCCTGAAAATAATCGCATTGCTGAATGGCTGAATGTGAAGTCAAGACATGGCATTGTGGATCTATCCTTTCCCCTGGCCTCTGAAGCAGCCCTGGGAAAATATACCATTTCAGTGCAACAAGACATGGCTCAGAAAACATTCAGTGTTAATGAATATGGTAAGACTTACACAGCAAAAGTGAGGAAAAAACACTGTGGATATCTAGAGAAAGACAAGGGTGATGTGGCCGTGTTCATCAGACCTTTTGCTCTGGGAGAAGAGCAGACAGGGGATGTGGTCAGAACCTTCGGAACTCTAGAGGTTCTGCAGTCAGGTAGGGTAAAATGTTGTAGTCTATCATGTTGTTCTAGCTGTAGTTGGGCCCTGTAATGAGCTCTTGCTGCTGCTCATTGTTTTCTTTTTCTAAGCTAAATATAGTGTTCAGCTGCCACAACAGGAGCGGCATCATATCTTAACCCCATTCAGTTGCAGTGATATGTGTAAGAATAAAAGCCTGTGCTGTTTATAGTGTTTATGGTTCACTAGGTTGGAGTAGAAAGCAGTTCTTCGTGGAACTGCAGCAGCAGAGGGAGGCACAGGCAAAAGGAGTAAGTTCTGTCACAGCACTGGAATGAATAAGTGGGAATATTATATTCTTTCCCCTCTGGACTGTAGCTATAGCAGAATTTCTAATTGGTATCACTTTTTTTTTTTTCCCTTGGTCTGTATCTTTCCAACTTCTGTTTGCAGAGCTGACAAAGACTGAATTAAAGTTTGAGCACCCTCCCTTCATCACAGAGGATGAGTAATTTCAGCTGAAACTATGTGGTAAGTAAGTACTGTTGTGATCTGTCCTTTGGCTCCATAATCACCTCCAGATTGTTAGAAGAAGTGGCCTATCAGTACAGTGGTTTTACATTAACTTTTTGTTGAGGGAGACAAATCACTCTGTCAAGCTAGTTCTTTTTTATATAAGTCATTTACTATGACACTGAAGTATACTAAGGTTGCTGGTTAGAGGGCACACTTGAGACAGTGGCTTGAAACACATTCCCAATGTATGGTAGTGGGATGCAAATTGATTTTAAGGGCTGATGTTTCTGAGCAAGCAAGATACAACACTCTCCTGGGCTCCACTTAACCCTACATAAGGCAGGGGACCTGGTTCAATATTTCTGCTGAAGCAGTTCATTTTCAGACGTGTTTTTCTCTCCTTTGACACAGGTGTACCTATGGAAAGCCTGCTCAAGGGAAAATAGATATTACTTTTATCACATTGTTGCAGTATGAAATGCAGGATTTCTCAGATTCTTCTGAGATGAGGAAGCAACAGAGCTGGGTGGGTGAACAAATAAGATAGAGGAAATTATCACCTGATGAAGATGTCTATTTGCCTGTCTGTCCCTTTAACCTGCCTGATTGCATCCCTAATGCGCAGAAATCTGTTTAATGTAGTTTCTTCCTACTTGTTAGATGTATAGATCAGACAATTTATCTTCCTGTGACTTTACTGCTCAAATACTGTTTTGGCTGCCCATATCTGACTCACTGTTTCAGGAGAAGGTGTAAGCTCTTTAAAAGTAATAGTGTCTTTGGTCTTTCAAGGAGTTTGTATGATATTATGTAGAATTAAATCACTAGTCTATTCAGCCCTGTGTCTGCTCCCACCAACGCATGTGTTATCAGAGCATTAAGTCACAGACTCGATGCACTATTTGTTGCACTGTTCATACAGTTTATAGATCATCTTAAACTTACCAGTGTCCTGTCAAAGATTATGCCCAGTGTTAGTTACACTTTTTTGCACATCTATGCTCATTATATGCTTGTGGTTAAGCTGCAAGCCTAGTTTTTCTTACAGCTTTCAGGTGCATCTTTTTGAGGCTGAAAGTCACAATAAAACATTTTAAAATATCACGTCAGCTAGCAACAAGTCTGAATAGAAAAATCCAGATGGATTGCTGCAATATTAAAAATTCATCCAGTAGCAAATTATCTCCATCTGAAATGCTGTAGTCTTAGCTGTGCAAAACGCCAAATGAGTGCCAGCTTCCTCTCACACATCATGCAATAATCCCTGCAAGGTTCTCAAGAGAACTCAACAGGCACAATTAAAAACACTTTGTTCACCCCACCTCTCATGGCAGACTGTCTGTACCCAGTCGCTGTTTAATGCTTGGCACAGCTCTTGAAATCTGTAACTGGCTGGATGCCAATTTTTAAAATAGTCACATCAGAGAGACGGTTGTGATTGGAATGCCATCATGTCAGCCTTTATTCACAAGGGCCAAAAGATTTTAGGGAGGAGGCTACCTCTAGTTCAGATGGAAACATAGTCACTCAGGTGCAGGATCTGGGCTTAGTGCAGTCTCCTTCTGAGTTTGTTTTAGACTTAATTAACCACTGTATAATTTAACTGAAGAACTTTTTAAATGCCACATTTTTTTTAAATCCAAGTGTGTGAGTTTCTTCTCTTGCTGTTATCCATGACGGATTTGTGCAGTTATAGGTTTTGAGCTTCCTTCTGTTCCATAAGTATTTAGAAATATTTCTTTAGGATTACCCACCATATATGAAACAGCTCCTCTACCTCCAGATCATCTTTCTGTTTGTGTTTCCATTTCTCCAGACAGACAAAAATGGTTGTGCTGAATTTACAGTAAAGACAAAGGCTCTGGAATTAAATGAATCTGACAACTACATAATTGTGATAGGAGAAATGGAGGAAATTGGAACAGGTACTGGAGAATATGCGAAAAGTTTCATAATTCGCAGCAGGCTTCTTTCTTTGTTTCAAATTTTTTGGCTTTGACCTTCCTGCAGTAGTTCTGTCTTCCATCATGATGATGGTCTCTATTCTAGTACTTCTTCTATCTATTATTACCAGATTTCCCAATCCTCTCTACCCTTCATCTCCACATCTACCTGCTAGTGGATGTCATTTTAGTGATTGCCTGAACACCAAGGTGTTTCTTAGCTAGTTGCAAAGCCCTGGAAATGTCATGGAAAAAACCCTCACATTTCTTTTTAATTGTAGTGCACCATCCTGACAAGCAGTTTGTACCCAAAATCTCATCCTCTCTTTTCCTAAACCTCAGGCAAGTCTGCTTATGTACACTTCTGCTGTCAGGAATCTCATTCTGCTCCTTTTTGGTCTGCCACAATATTGACTATAAGGTGGTAGGTTCTCAGCATGAATGTTAATGTCCCATTGATGTGACAACTGGAGGTGTCCATTTTTTGGAGTGCCACACTGTGAGTGGGATTCTTCAGGTCACTTTTAGGTACCTATGGTAGTAGTTGTCTATAAGTGAAAATGATCTGATTTCCCTTAATCAGCAATAAAGAGAAATAGGTGCTTATATGCACCCCCTCATAATGCAGATGTCCCCCAAAAGACTGAAGGAATTACACACTAGAACAGTGTATTTTCTTTTCTAAATTTGAAAGTTGTATATGGCTTGGAAGTATCATCTTGTCTTCTGCTTCTCTAAGAGCACTGCTAGAGTTTAATAGATTTCTTCTCTCTCTAAATAGGAGCACAGACTAAAGATTTTTCTGGAATTTCTATTGTGACAAGAATGAAATCTATAGAGTTTATCAATCTCCAACCATTCTACAAACATGGACTACCATACACAGGGCAGGTAACCCCCATGGGTCCCTTCTCTGAGGATACATCATAGATCTTGTTTTCTGTTGGCAGAAGGAAGCAATCTTTAGTCTATGACTGAAGCCCTCTATAAAAGCAATTTCTGTTCATCACCCTAACCTAGCAATTTCCCTGGACAGGAATTTTAGGACCAGCTGCAGTCTCTGCAAGGCTCTTCAGGAGCAGCTCTTGAAATAGACATAGCTCTAGTCTGTGTGGTATAAGGATATGGGTGTGGTGGAAGCAGGGAGATACTACTCCCTGTATAGCCTGTGGACAGCCATGCAAGTGGTAATTGCAACTTGGCAAATCACTAAAGCTTTGTGTATCTAATCATATCTATTCACTAACAGTCATTTCTGATTCAAGTTCCCAGGATGATGCTAGGACAGATGTCCCACGGGGCTAAAAGCAGTTCTATCTGGGCCAGTACTAACTATAGCATGAACAAAAGAAAGAAACAGCAACAGTTAAGTGGCTGGAGACAAGACAAGACTTAGTGTTCTAAGATTTTGGAGCATTGTCCAGGAGAAGGCTTAGGATCTGAGGAAATTTCCTTTTCCACTTCCAATGTATGTGTGTTTTTTGGCTACACTAGCCTTTATTTCTGGTTTTGAACTGCTATGCGTAAATCCATATTTTATTTGGATCCTTCCATTCTGTATGAAACATAGAAGGATTTGGAAGGACTAATGATAGAGAAAATATATATATATATATTAAGCACAGATAGAACCTTGGAGTGGAGTACAATGGGAGTACTAACTTCCTACTTTTGTCTGCAGATGTTCTGCCACAGTAATAACTCTGCCCTCTGAAATGAAATGGTCTACCTAACAATTGATGTAAATGATGAGAAGACACACCTGTCATTCCTCACAGATGAGGAAGGGAAAGTCCACTTCTCATTGAATACCACCAGCTGAAACAGCTCACTTGTTTCATTGAAGGTGAGCATCAGCCACAGAAAAAAAAGATCAGTGAAATAAGGAGGGATGGAAAGGAAAGTGGAAGACATCTGAGGTGTGATGCACAGGCTTCTGGCTCCTGATCTCATCTGACTATATCTGTAGAAGCATCTTTAATTACTCTCTGATTCCATCTTCCCCAAGAGACAAGAGGCTTTGTTGAAACAGTTCAGCTAAACACTCATCAAAGGTGCTCTGCTGTCCTGAGCTGGAGCATGATCCTAATCCATCTTTTGTATCCCTCTCACTTTTCTAAAAGTGAGTGACTTCACTAAAATCATTCTTTAATCTGACCACTTCCTCAGATGAAATCTCTCCTTTTTCTCTGGGATGTGCTGGAGATGGCTCAGCAGAACTGCAGTTGACATCTGTCTTTGCTGAAGTCCAATTCAAGCGGCTGCTGTCTCCCTGCAGCAGCACATATCTTATTCAGGCTCAGCCTGGCAGGTAGCTATTCTTGACCTCCTTTTCAAAACCACACTTTGAAGCACTTGTATACTCTTCACAACTTCTGAATTCATTGTATCCAGCCTGGCAGTACGTGTGTATTCCCACTATCTGTATTCTTGCAGATGGTATGGGATTCATGAGCCAGTAATGTGCCCTCACAGCCCAGAAAGCTACCCATATCTTGGGCTGTATCAAAAGAAGCATGGCCAGCAGGTCGAGGGAGGTGATCCTGCCCCTCTACTCTGCACTGGTGAGAACTCTCCTGGAGTATTGCATCCAAATGTGGAGTCCTCAGTACAAGAGGACATGGATCTGTTGGAGCACATCCAGAGGAGGGCCACAAATATGATCCAAGGAATGGAGCACCTCTCCTTTGAGACAGGCTGAGAGAGCTGGGGCTGTTCAGCCTGGAGAAGAGAAGGCTCTGAGGTGACCTGGTAGTGGACAGGGGAAGCTACAGGAAAGTAGAGGGGAGCTACAGGAAAGGAGACAGACTCTTTAGCAGGGTCTGTGGTGATAGAACAAGAGGAAATATCTTCAAGTTCTGAGAAGGTAGATTTAGGTTGGATATATGGAAAAAGTCTTTCACAATGAGGGTGGTGAGGCACTGCAACAGGCTGCCCAGATATGTGGTTGATGCCCTATCTGTGGATACTTTCAAGGCAAGGCTGGATCATGCCTTGGGCAACCTAATTTTGCAGTGCATGTCCCTGTTCATTGCAGGGGCATTGGACTAGATGATCTTCAGATGTCTCTTCAAACTCTAAGGATTCTATGATTCTATGACTCTATGATTTTATGTTTTCTCCTGAGGCAACAGTCTATCCATGGTGAAGTTTCCTAATTTTGTCTGGGCTCTGTAATCTTTTCAAACAGGCTCTAGGTTTTGTTCATAGGCTCACAGCTATTATTCACAAAGTCCTAGATTCTCTGCAAGGAATAGAGTTTCATCATGCAAAGGTTCTTTTGCTGCCTGTTATACTTCAGGGCATATAATGAGAAATACTAAGAGAAAATTTGGGTGTTATATTCATGGTAGATGGTTAAAAGTTGATGTTGTGTGTCCTTACAAAGATATAGAAGGAAAAGGAAGATTGGGACAAAATATTGAATACTTTTATTAAAAAAAAAATTAAAAAATTTTTTGCTAAAACTTCATAAGAGACAGTGTTATTGACTTCAGTATTGACCTTACACAAAAGAACTTTTAAAACATACCAGATATGTAATCTGCCAAGTAGCTCAGGTACAATCTTAGTGTTTTCAGTTGTCTCAAGCTCTTGTCATGTCATACCAATTGCTTATTCATGTTTTTGTACTCCGAAGGGCACCTACTACCTTGAAAATTACACCATGGACAATTTTGAGCAGAACTCAGGGACTGGGGAGAGCTTCCACTGGCTGAAACCTTTCTACTCTGAGAGCAACAGCTTCCTTGAGATCAAGGCCAGGAATGATGTGATGCCCTCTGATCAAGAGCAGAATGTGCAAGTGGACTATATCCTTAATCAGAATAAACTCAGCTCTGGAACAGACCACATTGATTTCTACTATCTAGCAAGCAAAGAAGACATCTGAATCTCAGGGCAAGACCATACTGCTATTTTGTCCTTTTCACAATAACATGTAGATACTATTAGGAAATGTTAAACTTATCTGAGGCCAGTAAAACTGCTTTGTTTTGCCCAGTGCTCTTCAACATCTTTATCAATGACTTAGACAATGAAATTGAGTGCACCCTCAGCAAGTATGCAGATGACACCAAGCTAAGCAATGCAGTCAGTATGTTGGAGGGAAGGGAAGCCATCCATTTTTAAGGTAAAAAAAAATTGTATCTTAGTAACATGAAGATCAGATTCCACTGGTGCTTAATAGCAGCTGCTGGTGCTAGACTCTGGCTACATAAGTAGCCACTTCTCATGGCCTAACAAACACCTCTGAATTTCCTTGCCAGAGATGCTATCAACATCTTTGCTGATGAGATTTTTAGGGCACGTCCTACCAGAAGAGCTTCTGTGACAGTAACCGTCAAACATTTCCTTCTCTCCCCTTTCATTCTGTTTACATTCTCATGCTTGCAGAATTCAGGCCCTTCAATGGCTCTTCTTTTTGCTCTTCAGGTGATAGCCAAAGGCAGGATCCTTTTCAGTGGAAAGAAGCAGGTGCCAATCCCGCAGCATGAGAGTGAGTACCTCATGAAAGATATGTGCACATCTCAGGAAAGCGTGACTGCCAAACAATGCCAAATACTATACATGTTACTATTAACCACAGGCAGGGGCTATTGAAAGAGTTGTTAGACTGTGGTCCACCTTATTAGATCAACACAGTTACCATTATGATTGGTGCAGTGGCCTTCCACGTGAGTGTCCTTCTCCAGTCTTGTCTAATTGATCTAATTAGATCTAATTGATCTAATTCCTGACCTTGTGACTTTGCTGCTAGCTTATATCTTTGAGAAGATACAAAACTTTGTAGTTCATCTGCTTACATAATGTGCAGGAGGAGGGAAGAGAAATATTTTTGCCAACCTTGAGGATTGGCTACCATTCTAAAATTATTGTTAATCTGCAATCTGTGGCACTGTATGAAGTGTTCCTGTTTACAGGTAGAAAATAATGAATTCCCTCTTCTGATTCCTGTCTCCAGTCAGCTGATTCTAAATGGCATGGATTCAAGTGAGTCCTTTTCCTCTGCTCTTTTCTCTTCTTTCCTGCATTGTACAGATCTGCATGGTTCCTTCTCATTAACTCTAACTATTGGCAATGGCTTCCTGCCTGACATCAAGCTTCTAGTGTACACACTCTTCTTGGATGGACAAGTAGTGGCTGATGTGGAAGAGTTTCAAGTAGCCAAGTGCTTTAGACACAAGGTGAGCAGAAATGCAAAATGGAAGAAGAGGGCAATCACATCACTGATATTCTCTGGTCTGTTGTTGTTTCTGGTTCTGTTTTATCTTTAGTCAAAAGGTGTAAATTGGATACCTGCTAAAACTAATGTCCAGTATTTTTTGTCTGAGAAACAAAATAAGTAACCTCCTTTTTCTCTAAATTCCTAGTTTTGCCCTCTCCTGCACTGAGTGGCAAGCCCCTCCCAATGAGTAAATCATGCCCCTTTGAACACTGTTTTCTCCCTACGTTCCCCAGTGATCTGAAAGCGCATTGTCCTCTATGCTCTCCCTAATGTAAAGAGAATTCTGCTAACCTAGCTACAGAAGAACTCTCACTGCCTAGGCTGTCTTGAATCAGCAGGAGGTGGCTGCAAAGAAGTAGGGGAATTATGACTGGGCTGCGTACATTGCAGCTCCAGCAACCTTTCCAGTGGTTTTCCAGGATGGACTCTCTCCGCATCTCATCCCTTCCCTATTCTCTTTCATTCCACTGCCCATACACCTAAGACTCTCTAATGATAAGTGCCTGATCCTATCTCCTTTTGCAGGTGGAATTGGACTTCTCAAGCAAGCAGGAAGTCCCAGGGTCAAAAGTCAGTCTGAATCCCGAAGCTGCTCCAGGATCCCTTTGCTCTGTCCAATCTGTTGACAAAAGCGTCCTCCTGATGGAGAACAATACTCTAACAGCAGACACAGTGAGTACAGCCTGCCATGACTAGCACCCTAATGTCTGCCTGCCTTCTGTCTCCGTGCTTTGACAGGAGGCTCCTGGAAGGAGAAGGCCCATAGGCCATTCCTAGGCCCAGATGCATTGTTATGTGGCTGCTCTGGCATTCTCCCTCCTAGGTCTTTTCTGAGTAGTTATGTGTTCTTCATGTTCCTACTGCATTTGCCTTGTGCTTTGAATCTCAACCTGGAGAGTGATGGAAGCTGCACACCACTGCCAGGGTAGGTCAGGAGAGCAGCTTCAAAGAGATGCTGGTGCTTACTGCTTAGAGGAAAAGTTCTTTCCTCACATTAACCTTCCTTTCTCTTCTGTCTGCTACCAGGCAGAGAGGCTAAGCTAATCTTAAGTATGTTCTGAATTTTGAATAGTCCTTTGTGAAGTTAGGAGCTGGACTCGATGATCCTTGTGGGCCCTTTCCAACTCAGGGTAGTCTACAATTAAAAAATCAACTTTATGCTGGTAGGGCCCTTGTGTCCTTTTATCTCAGATACTGCTGAATTATAACTGCATGACTCAGGCTGAGCACTCAAGCAGTTCTTTAGAAAACAGAAGCCAGGGGACAAAACCCATACTGGCCATGAGGTGACTGGTGAAAAGTGGCCAGGATTTTGTTGGCACCCAGGTGCATTTTGAGAATAATTCTGAGAAGATTTGAAGAAACTTATCCTTAAAGCAGTGCTGTGGTTCGATTGAATGAATTTAAGACTTATTAGAACAAAAACATTGCAAGAACTGAAAATTTAGAAGTGTACCAGAGATGATACACATGGGTATGCCTCACACAAAGTTGTAAGATAAGTTAGAGTAGGCCAGCCTGTTACAAAGAACCCTCATCCAAATCTGGAAGGACTTACTGCAGCTGTAGGTAGGCACCTCAGTGTGATCTGGTGTTCTCTTTTACAGGAATGCTGTTCTAAGGCACAGCACTTACTTCTAACAGATATATTAAATAATACTCATCAAATTTATAAGTCAGATATGCCAATGCCTTACACTCAAATTGAGATGTGTCTTATCCGGATTTTGCACCTTAGAGTTAAAAGGCTTGAACTGCCAGAGGTGAAGATCTTGAGCCTAATGGTTTCTTGCCTATATCCACTCCTTGGGCCTCATGTCCTTAAGCATAAGATGGCTCAGTGCCAACTTTGTCAACTATGAAGATTTATGAAATAAAATATAGGGCTATAGTCCAAATATTTGGCTCATTCACACAATCTTGTTGGCCAGTTCCTCATAAAGACCTCTGTTTTTCCTTTGCAGTTATATAAGAAGGTTTTTGATGACAGTTTTACAATTGGAGGACGAGGGTTCCCTTATCACCTGGAAGACTTTGATGCATACCCTTGTCTGCCCCAGCAATCCAGTCTCATTAAAAAGACTCAGATGGGAGCACCATGGTACCAAAGTGATGCTGATGTTTTTAATTTGTTTAAGGTGAGACTCTGCACTTGTGTCAAATTTTTCCTGAACCAGTGATTGCCACTGTGCCATCCTGAATGCCTACAAATATTTAGCCTTAGTAAACTTCAGCTTCCCTGTCATTCATTGCTACAAGTTATCTGTGTCATGTTTTAATCCAGTGTACCCACACTCACTTGGGGATTATGGGGAAAGTTAAAATTTAGGAGTGAGGACAATGCATTCCTCATGCACTGCCCAGAGTTGTAGAATAATAGAATGGCATGGAAGGAACTTTAAAGATCACCTAATTCCTACCTTTCTGTCATGGTTACCAATAACTAGATCAGGCTGCCCAGGGCTCCATCCAACTTGGCTTTGAGCACCTTCAGAGATGGGGCATCCACAACTCTAGGCAATCTGTTTTAAAACCTCATCACACTCTGAAGAAAGAATTTCTTCCTAACATCTAGCCTACATGTCACCTCTTCTAGATTAAAGCCATTCCCCTTTGTTCTATTACTATCAGACTACATAAAAAATCAGTCAGCTTCCTGTTCATAAGCTCCCTTCACTTACTGGAAAGCCAGAACATGGTCTCCCCAGAGCCTCTCTTCTCCAGGCTGAATAATCCCAACTCCCTCTGCCTTTCTTCAAGGGAGAAGTGTTTCTTCCTTCAATCATCTTTATGATCTTCCTCTTGACCTGCTCCAACACCTCCCTGTCTTTCTTGTGATGAGGGCCCCAGACCTGAATGCAGTACTGCAGACAGGGCCTCACAAGGGCAGAGTAAAGGGGGACAATTAGCTTCCTTGCCCTGCTATCCATGCCTCTTTTGATGCAGCCCAGGATACAGCTGGCCTTCGAGGCTGCAAGTACACACTGCTGGCTAGTGTCCAGTTTCTTGTCAACCAGAACCCTCAAGTCCTTGTCCACAGGGCAGCTCTCAATGTCTATGTATATGTATACAAACAAGCAGAATCTTAAAGTTTTTTAGCTACCAACAACTGCCTTATGAAACTTGCTATAATATGAAAATATCTCAAGATATTTTCAACATTCCTTATTGCCTGTTATTTACCACTGATTTACTCTCTTTACTGTTTTCCCAGTTACTGCGCATGAAAATATTTACCAATACTAAAATCAAGAAATCAGTTTCCTGTGTGCAACAAAACTTTGAGAGAAAGATGTTGTCTAATACAGACAGTGTTGTGGGTAAGCGTATGGGATCTGGTGAATCACTGCCAGTTCATGCCAGTCTTATACCTCAGATGATGCAAAGAAGCCCAAACCACGGACACATTTTCCAGAAACTTGGATTTGGGATTTAGTCTCTGTCAGGTTGGTAATAGCCTCTGCCTGCCTTTTTCAGAGATCTTTGGAAACTTCTGACTACTTCTAAACAAGTTTTCACTCTCCTCCTGCTGTAGTGGTGAAGGTCAAGCATCTCTCCAAGTTACTGTACCTGACACTATTACAGAATGGAATGCTAATGTCTTCTGTGTTGCTGATAGTGGCTTTGGGATTTCTCATTCAGCTACACTTAGGGTCTTCCAGCCTTTCTTTGTAGACCTGTTTCTGCCATACTCTGTGATACAAGGAGAGATTTTCAGCCTGAAAGCCACTGTCTTCAACTACCTCGAGGACTGTATCCAAGTGAGTATTTCCCAGTCCAATATTTTATGTTAGAGCAAGAGTAAAAGCCTAAAGGCAAGCTATTAGCTATATACTGGTATCTAGGACACAAAACACAGCCTCATTTTTTGTGACTCATGATGTTTGTTCCTTTGATCATTGCCTGGTGCTAATTCTATGCCAATGTATGTTTGTACACCTCAACGCACTCAGGTGCACACCACCCTCATAGAGGCTCCAGAACTAAAGGTGGATGCCTGTCCAGGCTGCCAGTTCACCAGCTGCCTCTGTGCCAGTGAAGCAAAAATCTTTGCGTGGAATGTGACACCCACTAGACTGGGTGAGGTTAAGCAGAGGGATGTGTGGTAGCTAGTGGGAGGAGGTGTGAAATTTGCCTGCCCCTCTGTTTGGTTCCATCACCTGTATGTACAGAACTCTGCTGCAAGTGCTCAGTGATGCACTCTCGTGCTTCTTGCAGGCAAAGTGAATATCACTGTGAGCAGTGTGGCAGAAGATTCGCATAATCTGTGTGATAACAGGGTTGCTGTGACACCATTGCAAGGAAAGACAGACACAGTGATAAAACCTTTGATTATGAAGGTTAGTCAGATCAATGATGGAGAATACCTGGGGACAGTGTGTTATCCCATGAAGCATTAGCAAGAGGAAGTTTAGATCTTTCTTGGAAACAGACAGGCCTGCAGAGGCATGGAGACTTCCTTTCCTACCTTCTGAACCACTCTTTCTCCACTTGCAGCCAGGAGGCATTCTGCAAGAGAAGACCCAAAATGCCTTTCTCTGTGCAACAGGTATAGAACATAATTCACTGACTGCTATCAGGATGGAAGGGATGGGGATCCTCCAGGTACCCAGAGGTGGGGGGAATTTGTCCAAGAACGAGCACCTGTGCCATGCCTGAGAGAACAACTGTAGTTTCTTCATATCTATCTTCTGCCTGGCGTTTCCTGTATGAGGCACATGTTTTCAGATCTCAGCTTTCATACTCAGTCTCGTGGGGTCCCCTTTGGGTTGTCTCAATTGAGTGTGATAACTTTTCCATTGAGTGAATTTCTGGCTTTTCCCTTCCTTAGATAACACAGTCTCGGAAGAATTCTCCCTGACCCTGCCTGCAGAAACACTGGAGGGATCTGGCAGAGCCACTTTCTCTGTGATTGGTGATAAAGGCTTTCCTTGCTCTTGGGCCCTAGTGGGAAAAGATTGCACAGTGCTTTGGCCTGTTCCCAGTTCCCCACAAGATAATCTGAAGAGTGTGATGATGGCCTTAGAAATGTGTATCAAGTAATCTTTTTCAGCAGTTATTCCTTTCATATGGAAGGATCTTAGGATCCCAACTGTCTGGAGAAGAAGGAGCAAAACACGATATCTCCTCTTGATGTCTCTCAATCATCCACCTAAAGCAACCAATAACATCTCTCTGGCTTATCATCTGGCTTGTCTCTATAATTCTTTTCCCTCCTTGATACCTCAGAAATGACAGTTCTCTTAGGATTTCCTCAGATCCCCTGAAGTTTAGCATTCCCTGCCTCTTCCCAGAATGATACGACTTCCTTTGCTATTCTGGACTTATTCAGGAGGGGCAGGAAGAAATCTAATTGTGATATTACACACACCAGTTTCATGAGGACCTCTTTTTCAGGATTCCAGCTTAGAGAAGGCAGGAGTCCTTTCATTTTATATCGCTGAATACTTTTCTTTCTCCTTACCCTCCACCTCATATTTTAGGGGATATCATGGGCCCAGCACTTCAAAATTTAGATCAGCTGCTTAAGATGCCATTTGGCTGTGATGAACAGACCATGGTTCAGTTTGCACCAAACATCTTCATACTCCAGTACTTGAAGAAGACTAAACAATTGGACCCAGAAATTGAAGTTATGGCACTCTACTGCCTGAGAACTGGTAAATGTTGTCCTTTCTTCTATTTTTTGGGGGAAAAAAAAGTGCTGTAAATGTAAATCTGTAAATTTGTTTAATGTATGAGTGCAAGATGAGTGGAAGCAATGCCAGAGTAGTGCCAAAGAAAGAGATCACTGAGTATAAGGGAATGGTTTCAAAAAAGGTAAAGCATCTTTTTGAAGAATCATTATTTCTGTCTCTGGATATTGTTGAAGCCTATTTTTCTCAGGAGGGTGTAGGTAATTATTTCCATTATACTGTGATGCCTGAATTTCATTCTCTTATCAGTCTGATGCACATACAGTTCCTTGTGGAAACAGGGTAACAGTTGCTACTAACTGGAATAAGGGGTGGCCATAGCAGATAAATAATTTAGTTAGTGTTTGCTTATGTCTGATATAATCCAAATTTAATACAGTGCTAGTGTCTTATTTTGCAAAGTACACTGTATTAGGATTTCTCTTTGTCCCTTCCGAGAAAAGCCTTTTTAGCCATTCCTACTGATCTTTCTGTTCACAGTACGGTGTCAGTGTTGCTTGGAAAGTGTGGGGAGGTGAAATGGCTGAGCATGTCTCTACTCTGCAAAATCAGCTAATAATGTAGAGCAGCTGCATGGCACACTTCAGTGATGCTGTGCAACTTTTTCTTGTCAGTCTGATACTGTGGGATGCTCAAGGCATTTTGATGTAGTAAGTTTGGTTCAGTGTCTCTGTAGGAGCTGATGAAGTCTCTTGCTGTAAAAGGCTTCTTCCTACACTAAAAGTACAGTTTGAGTTGGTACATGTTTTCATGCTCAGAGTTGCTTTTGCCCCTGTCTTCATAGGTTATCAGCTTCAGCTGCTCTACAAACATGATGATGGCTCCTACAGTGCCTTTGGGAAGTCTGACACCCAGGGCAACACATGGTGAGTGACCAGAGTTGGTACTGTCATCCCAAACCTAGCATCCATTCTATTTCCTGGCTGTGACATCTGTGCTCTGCCCACAGGCTGACAGCTTTTGTGGCCAGGTCCTTTGGGCAGGCCAGCTCTTACATTTACATCAGCAAAGATCATGTGCAGGATGCTGTCCTCTGGCTGCAGAAGCATCAGTTACCCAATGGTTGCTTTCAGAGTGTGGGGAAGCTCTTCAATAATGACTTGAAGGTATGACTAATGGGAGTAGGAGAAACCCAATATAGGGACAGGGTCAACTCCCAGGCTCTTCTGCTGCGCACAGTAGCGCAAAGCATGGTTTAACTCAGTTAAACATATTCCCTGAGCAGAATGAAGCATAGCCTAGAACAATATATATTTTCTCTATGTGAGTTTTTAATCTCTGTTGAGCATTCTCTTTTTTTTTTTTTTTTTTTTTTTTTTTTTCCCTCTAGATAAATGGCACCATGACTGATTGTGCCAAGGCACATTAGGGGTACAGGGAGAAATATTTGTATTCTATAGTGCTTGTACAAAAAACTCTGGCTGGATTGTCCCTCTTCTCATGCATTATGATCCACAATAAAGACTCCAGATAGGCCTAACTTTGTGCTTTAACATGGAATGATCTGAAGACACTGTTGACCCTTCACTGCCCACCAAGTATTACTTTTCCTGGAGCCTGGCACTCCCAGATTGATCCCTGCACTGTAGCTGGAAATGCACAATGAACATGCCCTGATGCTCGAGTACCAAACAACTGGATATAGTGCAGCAGTACGTGGGTTCATGTGTTCTGTAAAGGGAAAAATAATCAGGACTAGTCAGATTGCAAAGTCACCCTACTAAACACAAGGCACAGTTTGAAATAAAATAGGCTGACATTTTAGCAAAGTAAAGGGTTCCCTTTTTCCATCCCTCCCTTCCTTCAATGCAGTACAAACTAAAACCAGAGTGTACAGATAGACTATCCTAATCTGATTTCCACTCATTTCTCAACATGGGCTTTCTATTTGAATAGATATTTTGGGGCACAACAAAGTTCCCTCTCTTTGCACTTTGAAGTTTCTGCTGTCAGTATGAATAATGTCTCACAACATTGTTTGTGATGCAGTCTTGTCTCTTCCCTGAGGGTGCTTGCAGAACTTCACTGGG
The DNA here is from genome assembly GCF_023343835.1 of Lagopus muta. NCBI lineage: Eukaryota > Metazoa > Chordata > Aves > Galliformes > Phasianidae > Lagopus > Lagopus muta. Next base: position 76,328,188 of record NC_064433.1, read on the forward strand.
AATGCTTGTCCTCTGATGGGGAAAGAGACTTGGATTACTGTTTTCCCCTTGTTAACCTGTAGCTTCTCACAATCAAGTGATTTCTATACAAACTCACATCTTGTATAGAAATCCTGCATCATAAAACCTTTGTTCTAGTGTTTACTTGTAACGTATTAAAAAAATAAATTAATAACTTACCACCATATCAAGAATGCCCACAGGCGTGCTACTATACTCTGGTAGTTATGTTATCCATAGGCGGTTTTGGTAGTTAAACAATGACAGTTCACATAATGTTTGAAGTCAAGCAATATTCATTTTTGTCTGTCTGTGTGATTTACAGGGTGGTGTGGATGATACACTCTCACTAACAGCCTATATAGCTGCTGCCCTTCTGGACCTCCAATTGGAGAAGAATGTAAGTCACATTTGAACTCTTTTAGGGCTTTTTAACATGGATAATGTTTTCTTGCTGTCACTGACCTGATTTGTAGCAAGCAGAGCATCTATGATTCCCAACTAACCTTAGGGGAACAGTTGTCACTGAAAATGATGCAGGGCTTGCAGGGAAGATGTAGCTGTAATACTAAAGGATTGTTGATATATTGAGAAATTTACTTTAAATTCATTCCTTTCTCAGGATATAATGCTGAATAATGCCTTACGTTGTCTTAAGAATGTTACATTTGATGAGACCAGCCTTTATGTCAAGGCCTTGATGGCTTATGTATTCACACTGACCAAGGATGTGGAGATGAGACAGGAGCTTCTGGATAAGTTAGAGAAAGAAACTGGTAAGTTGTTGCCTTTCAAAGATTTGGATTTCTTCTCTTTGAATTCACAGAATTGCAGGAGTTGGAAGGGGCCTCTGGAGGTCATCTCGTCCAATCCCCCTGCTAAAGCAGGTTTCCTGTAGTAGACTGCAGAGGAAGGAATCTAAATGGGTTTTGAAAATCTCCTGAGAAGGAGACTCTTGCAGCCTCTCTGGTTACCTTGTTCCAGTACTCTGTCAACCTCAAAGTAAGTAACTTTTTTTCTCATGTTATTTTGGAACTTCCTGTTTTCCAGTGTTTCCCATGATACCCCTTAATTCTTATCCATGAATTCTCAATTCATTCATAATTCATCCCTAGGTAGAACTCAATACATTCCTGTTGCTCTCTCACATGAAGAGCAACTCTATCACCTTGCCTTGCTGACTTATATTTCCTAAAATGTACGTAGACATCCATGACAACATTCTAGTCATACAAACTGTCCCATCCCATCTTCATGACTGCAGTGAGAATATGGCCCTGTGACAACACACAGATGTCTAGTTCCTCCAATTTATTCCCCATGCTGTGCACCATTGGTCCCTGGTCTCTTAAAGTCAACCTACGCATTCTCCGCTTAATGACAGTGATGTGAGCTACAGTTACAATCCAAGAGCTGTTATACTCACAGCATATCACTGAGGAAGCAGTGCCTGGCTACATAGTAATAACAAGCGTGGCTTCCTTATCATAGCTTGGAATATGGCATGTGAAAACTAGTTCATCTCTGTCACCACTAACAGAAACATAGCTTTGAGTATACACACAATGGAATAAAACCAGGACTGCGCTCTTAATAAAAAGCTTGTGTTCAGAATCAATCAGATCCTAGCAGAACTGTTTCTTAGAAGAATGAGAATTTGGGGTCACATCTGCAGCCTTGATCTCTCTGTGCTTCCGGAGGAAGAATTGGAGCCTTGCATATTTTCAGAGAACAAAAACCACTGGAGAGATTGGCTTCTGTATTCTGGGTTTCTCCAGAAAGTTGCAGCCATTTCTGTTGTTGTAAAGGAAACTGCCACTCCTCCAGATATAGAAGGGCAGGATGAGCTAATGTTCATCAGGGTCTAAAGTTTTTCTCTCCCACACTTTTTTCTCTATGCATCAGCAGAACATCTGACATCAGATTCCAGTAGTGAAGAATCTTCCTCTATGATTGAGATAGTAGCCTATGTCCTTCTGGCTCATGTTTCCAAACCAGATTTTGCCATCAATGAAAGTGCAGTCAGCAGGCTTGTGCACTGGCTCAGTAAACAAAGAAATGCTCTTGGGGGATTTGCTTCCACACAGGTAACAATCTGGGGAAAGTTATAGGGAGAGATACTGTACACAGAGCGATACGTGTATGTTGTGTGTGTGCATACCTCTCCAGATCCATCCTTTGCAGAGAGGCATACATGAGCCCTGCTTGCGAAGGGGTATGCTGTCGGGAAGTTGTTTGTTTGTTTGCGGGATCACCCAGGACTAGAACTGCTAGTCCCAGGGCTCAGAAGCCATGCTCACCACATACAGAAGTCATATAGAAGCCCGTGAACTCAATGGTATATATACCCTAGTTGTATCAGAGCATGATTCGGGGCCATTAGATGTGTATTTTTCCCTGTTGTGCCTGATGTAGAGTGCTGGATCTTGTACTGCTTTATTGCATAGGAAAGTGAGTTTCTCTTTACTTTCAGGATACGGTTGTTAGCCTGCAGGCCCTGGCTCAATATGCAGCCCTGATTCCTCATGCGGTCAGAGATGTAAAGGTGACAGTGAAAGGCAAAGAGGCTTCTCCACTAGAGTTCCATGTGCACGAAAATAATAAACTAGTCTTGCATCAAGCACCTCTCCTTGAAGTCCCAGGGATGTACACAGTACAAGCAACTGGCAGTGGGTGTGTATACATACAGGTGAGTATATATAAGAAACAGAGCTGTTAAGTTTTGCCACTAACTCTATAAGTGAGATTTTGATCTAAGCAAATGCTATAGCCTCAAGCTCTGTATAGGATTTTGCTTCTTTCTTTTTGTGGGCAGTGTTCTAGCTAATATGCTTTCTCAAGCCTTATTTTATTTTATTTTTAGTAAAAACTGAGACAACGTTGGACTGAATGGGACCTTGTATTAAGATATCTGAGCCTTCAAACCTAGGGCTATGTTTGTAGGCTTTATGAGACCCTATGGGCTCAACGTAGCACGTCTGGACAGAAAGAACAGCAGGAGCAAGCTGTGTTAGTTACTGGTTATCGGTTTGTTAAAAGCTGGAGGCACAAATAGAGCTTTGGCTCATGCAGGAAAGTTCCGGGGTACTTGACAGACATTGTTTCTTTTCTACCAGAGCACTCTCTACTATAACACCCCGCCACCAAAAACTGAAGTTGTCTTTCCCCCTGGATGTGGAAACAGTAACACAAGAATGTGATGGTGTCAGGAAACAGTTTGACATCCACTTATCAGTTAGGTATGGGATTCTATGATGCTTTTCCTTCATCAGAAAACAGTGAGAACTTCCACAGTATAGCTAGAACCCCCTAAGGGTTCTATTATCTTCTAATACCTTCTATTTTTGACAAACACTGGGACAGACTGCCTTCTCCGCAGATTCAAAGAAGATAATGAAAAGAGAGCTAAGGCCTGGGAAAGCAAGGGAACGCATTGGCAGTGGTTTCCATAGCCCTGTGTCTCAGCACAGTGCAGCACAGCAGTTCCTAGAGCACTGGCAGATGAGACAGCCAGTGTTCTCAAGAACCAGAGTTCCCAGCACAGGGAGAATTTGGAGGCATGGTCTGAACCAGTGTCTTGATTTGCATTCTCCATGCCTACTGTCCTGAAAGAGGACAATGCCAACATCTTCCTTTTGTTGGGTGAGAAGACAAAAGAATGGGAGACCCGTCCGACGTTTCAGAATCACTTTCTTTTCTGTTCCTTGAAGTGAGACTGCTGGACACTGAGGTTATGTTTTGGGGTGGATATTCAAAATGACTGTTTTTTTGTGTTGTTTTTTTTTTTTTTAAATTGTTTTAACTCCAAATTATGTCTCTGTGGAAAGAAAGCTTCTCTGTTAGTTTACCATGTCTTCTTTCACTCCTGAGCTCTCTTGAAAATATTTAGACATTTATTTAAAATCAGTGTTACGTACTGCCACCTTAATTGGTAAGAAGGCAGAATTAAGTTCTATGCTTCTCAGGTACAGTGTAACAGTCCAGACAACAAGTAGGTTCTGTCATGTCCCAGAGGATAATAGGGAAATAATTTCTTAGCCTGTTAACTTAAGACTCAAGTTGGAGTTTTCAAAAGCAGGCAATATTTATTTTTGGCTCTGGGTGCATGGTGAATCATCTCTGCTTACCATGCATGTTTTGTACAAAGTATCTTCAGCCTATATACATTACTTGTGTTACATATGCAAATGTTTTCCCAGGCAGTACATATGTATTCAATACTTCTCCCAAAATAATTAACATAGGCTTCTGCCTCCTTGCACAGGATGAGATTTTTATGGTGGTGGTCTTTTGGGGTCTGTGGTCATCATCAGCAGTCTTTCTCTGGTTGAACCTGGTCTACACAGATGCTCAGTTAGCTTCTTACCTTGATTGCACAATACTTTCACAATGGTTTCACAAAACTATAATCTGATTCAAAGCAGAACTTTCCTTATCTACTTGGTACAAGGAACAGGCTCTTCCCCCTACCTAAACAAACTACTGGGCTGTCCATTAAAGAGCATTAGCAAGTTTAACAGTATTGCTACAACTTGTATCAATTCCTTGAAGCTCTACATGAACTAAGCCCAGAGATCTTGAATTCATCCTAGGCCTCTACCTCTCCACGCTCAGTATGAGACAGCACACAGGATAAAAAGAACTATCTGAAAAGAATTTGAGAGCAATATGCAAAAGTACCATTGGAGATTTAGAAAGCTGAACATGTTGTATACTGAATTCCATTCCTGCTCTCCTTTCCCATACCATTTCAAGAAGAAGAGGAGAATTCTTAATGCAGTCTTTGCAGAAACAAGTACTGTAACCTAGTATGCTCTCTCTTTGCTATCTCATCTTTCACCATAATTTTTGTGCTTGTTGTAAGACAGGAATATATTATCAGTAAAACAACAAGGCTACTAGGAAAACCTACCAAAAGGTTTTTTCTTTAAAAAACATCCTATTATGTAAGTCACTCTGTCTCCTATTTATATCCATGAAAACTAGAACGGACACAAAGAGCACAATAATACTATTTGATAGAGCAAATCCTTAGCTACAAAACACCTTTTTTCAACATAGTCACCACCATTGGCTGTGTGTTTTTTTCCAGTAATGAATAAGAGCCTGCATGCCACATTCATAAAAAAAGCTGTACCATCAGAGGTGATCTACTGTTGTTGTCCCCAGTGTTGAAATGCACTGCCCACTACCTCACACTAACATCTGCTGTTTGGTCTCCATAACCATTCAACAAGTGTCAATAAATATCAATGAGTGCAATTTTTTCTTAATGGGGAAATCAATTCCACACTTTTTCTTCATATGCACTTCATTGTCAGGTGCCATTTGTCAGTCTGCTCCTCTATTGCCCCTTGTCACATGGCAACAAAATGTAACAGAATATTGGCAACAAGGTTCAACCTCAACTGCCGTACCACCACCATCTGCCTCTGACATTGTGAGCCAACATAATCATACTGCATAATAGGATCTTTTATAGCTGGAGTAGAGACAAATGAAAATTCTAGACATTTTTCTGTTCCTATATTCACACTCTAAAGAGAGGAAAATAAGGAGAGTGGGATGGTTGTGTTAAAGAGAAAGAAGCTTGGCATTATTTTACTATGTAGTTTTGTGACTCACCATGCATTCTCCTTTTGCTCCTACAGATGACCGTACAGCAAGAGAATACAATTCTCCTTGCAGTTCAGGTTAGTGTTAATAGGCTTTCAAGATGGGAACCTCTGAAACAGCTGGAACTGAGAACTGGCCATAAGCAAGCAAAGCAGCCACTTCTGCTCTGTCTTTAATTCCATCATGTGCTGATCGGACTGCGGATTGATTTGGAATCTACTACACTAGCTGGTGGCACTATTTCTAATCCAAATATGCAGACCAGGCTTGAACATACTATGGAGAGTTTAAAGGATCCATTTTTATTCCATTTCTGTATTTCCCTCATGTGTGCAGTTCTCCCAGCATCCCAATTCTGAATGCAACTGGAAGTGTCTATGTCAATGACAAAAGGATGTTGCAACTCATTCTCTACAACTTCTTGGCCCTTTTATTTGTTCCTAAATATTCTTCATGCACTACGCCTTATGCTTTTTCTTTCTGCAGATGTCTGGATCAAAGATTCTGAAAAGAACACCATGGTTCTGGAACGTGTAATCTGAGTTTCCTGCTTTCATAAGGAAAACACCATTACTCTGGCTCTCCTGCTGTACACACTTTTGCTCTGTTGAATGCACCCTCTTTCATTTGATGCCCTTATTTTCTATGTGAAGCCTGACTTGATATACAGTAGTTTGAGTTCAAGTGAAATAAACTATGTGAAAACTGAAAAGAAGGCAGTGACTTGATAGTTTATTAAATCTTCACAAAATTCAGTGTCTGGAAAAAAAAAGTAAAAAAGAGAAACATTTCTTAGATCAGATATACATATTTTTCTTTTGGTCACTACATTGGCTTAAGTATTCTGCTCCCTCTAACTGTTTCTGGACTACCTTCTCAATTGAGCTAACACAACAGATTGTTTGCAATCAAAATACAAGAAACAAATAAATCCAGAGCAAAAACCCAAATATTTTTAACCTTCATCATAGCCCTCTGAATCATCTTTCTGTCACAGCTGAAGAATAAGAACAGGCAAAGGGAGGCCAAGGGAGAATTACGTAGCCAGTTCTCCAAGTAACTTCATAATGGTGATGTATGAAGGGAGGCCATTAGGTCAAAATAATCCTCTCCAAGTTCTCTGTATGTTATGTAGCCTCATGTTTGTTACTATTTCTTATGTCAAGCAGGAGTATTTTAGAAATTCTTTGAGGGCATGATCCTTCAGAGCATACTTTCAGATGCCAGTTCCATTCCAAAGTCTCCAGGATTTTCTTTCAGGACCAACTGCCTTAAAAAACAGTTTGCTGTGCCACAAAAAAGAAGGGCTGAATATGGATAGGTTTGTGGAGTTCCTTTTTATGTCTGGTTTATCCTTTTTTAGGGAAGTAGATATTAGTCATCTTCTTTTTGAGATGTAGTTTCCTTTCATAAAAAGTGTAGAGTGAGATGTGGTGATGAACTCTGCTTGCACGTAATCTACTGTAGAAATTTCATGCAAACATTACGTTAATAGATGTTACTATGCAGTGAACTGTCCATGATCTTCCCAAGGATATGGCTGTTTCACTTTTCTGATGACATGGTAAAAGGAGTACTGATATCCTGACAGCTTCCCCTATATAACTGTATTGCAGCAGTATATTAATATTAGCTTAGAGACACTCAGAAAGCTATCAGCTATGGCTAGAGGGTACACTAACAACTGTGTTAAAGGCTGTTGTCTGTCACCAGCTTGTAGTACCAGGACTGTGGTACTGCAGGATGGAAGCAGGAGTCACAATTAAGGCTCTATGGCAAATGCTGGGGGAAGCTATTATCCTCCTTTGTGCAAAGTTTGTTAGGCCTTTTCTAGACTACTGTGTTCAGTACTGATACTCTCCTAGTACAAGATATTGATAAACTAGTGAGAAAGGTTATCAGGAGCTAAAGCACAGGTTGTCTGGAAAAGAGAAGGCTTTCTAGGGGACCTAGTAGCAGCCTTCCAGTACTTACAAGGAGGTTTCCAAGCAGGCAGAAATTGGTTCTTCATGGTAGCATGTGATGGGAGAAGAAGAGACAGCAGACATGAAATGAGAGATTCAACCTAGAAATAGTGAGAACAGGCAAACATTGGAAATGGTTGTTCAGAGAGCTTGTACAGTCCCTGTCCTTGTAGGTTTTCATGACCTGACTGGATAAAACCCTGAGCAACCTGCTCTGATCACGTAGCTGATTCTAATTTGAGCAGGAGGTTGGGCTATAGGTATATACCTATTTGATATAGGTAGGTTTGCTTAGCAATAGGGATTAGTACATTAGTTTAAGAACTAAAGTGTTAGCTTAGCAAAAGGAATCCATAAGCAATAGTTCTAAAACTTTCCATTTGAGCTTTAGTAGGTGAACAGCCTTGTTTTTCATCAATAATTTTGCACTGGAAGCATAATAGAGTGTTTTATCTTTTGCCTCAGTGATTTTCCCTCATGAGAAGTACTGGAGTCACAGCAGAACACTTCTGTATTTTGTCTCAAAATGTGTCAGGACGTTTTCCTTGGGTTCCACATAAGTTGTTTTTAAAAAGTGGCTCACTATGGCCTGATAAGCAATGAAAATCTTCCAAACTGGGGAAAAGAAGGTGGAAGTGAGACAAAGGTTTCAGTGATGAAACTGATGGTAAAAAAAGGGGAAGAAATAGGTGGGTACTCGACCACCCTAAATACCACTGAACATGCCCAAAGAGACATGAGCACATATCTATGAGACCCTGAAAAAGAATGAATATGCATGCCAATGTACTGCATAGGCATGCAGGGTCTTGTTCATCACTGGCTAATGGTGGTGACTATGTTGAAAAATAGTGTCTTGTAGTTGAGCTCTATGAAATAGTATTATTATGCTCTCTGTATGCGCTTGTTGCGGTTTTCTGATTTTTTGTTACCAGTATTCCACATCATAACATCATGTAATGCACTGGGAGTTAAAGAGTTAATGCTGCAGTTCCATGGACTGTTTATAGTTCTGGGTACTTGCCTCACAAAAGAAGAACTACAGCTCCCAGAAGTCTTGATTATTCCATTTTCGTTTCTAAAATGAATGATAAAACTGGGAGTTGCAAGACTGCCTTGTCTTTTTCTGCTTGTCTCTGCAGCGTCTGCTCCCTAGCCATCTTGTCTACAGCATTAGATTAAGGCCTTCAGTTTTGGACACTCTCATTTATTTGATTTATTAGCTTCAATTCCAATTATATTGCATTATATTGTGTTATTTCGCATTCTGCTATCATATTTATTAAATTAGTATTCTCCCTTAGCTTGTTACTGCTGTTTTGTTTTTAGGCCCATTTCCCTACCTTATCCCTTCCCCGCCTTTCCTCTTTCCCAGGGCATGGGTCTGTGGATCCCTCCACTCCATTAATAATGAAACTAGGCCAAACCAGGCTGGAACTGTGACAATGTTTTAGTTTCCATGGAAATAAATAGGAGGCATTACTTTCAAAGAAACGTAGGTAAATTTCTACTCTACTTGGCAGTTTCAGAGGGACTGCAGTGTCACTTTAGAGAGCACAGAAATGAAAAAGACCTTAGAAGATGTCCAGCAGTTGCCTACCCAGAACATCCAACCTCTGTCCTTTCCTGCGGTCAAAAAGCAGACCTCTTGGCAGTGTCATGGTGCAGTCTCAACCTTCAGGTGAAGCAACCTTTTTGAATACCAATAAGCAAGCATTCTAGAAAGCCCATCCAGGAAAGGGCTGGCAAAGAAGGATGATCTGCTGATCTGCTATAGAGGAAACTTCCTCGGTACTCTGCAGTGATGTGGAGGTGATACTGTGGCTGTACTTCCAGCATCAGGTCTGGCAGGCTAACAGTTTCCTGCTTACACAGGGAAACCATGCTACCTCCTGTCTTTCCTCTTGTTTGACTGCTGGCTCTTTCTGTTATCTCCATTTATACTATCAAGAATAGCACTAGTTTCATGGGAGTACTGCAATGGGGCAGCAGCACAGGGGTTCACAAGGAACCTGACAGGGAAATGCTATGAGCAGAGAGATGAAGCTCACCTGCTCAGTGTGCTGCTTTGCCCTCGGGCTGCAGTGCTCAGATCCATAGTACTCCATCCCTGACCTTCCATTCCCTCAACCCCTTTCCTGTAGATAAGAATTCTTGCCACCTTGTGTCTGAATGGGGCAGGTAAGTAAGGAAATGAAAGGTGCAAAATGTGAATACAGAAAGATGTTTTCAGGGCATGGTTTCAAATCAGGCTGATGTTGTCCAGCAGCAAATGATGGGCTAAGGAATTTGGCAAATCAGAATGTTGAAAAAGAACTGATGTAGAGCAAGCTTCCCTAAGATAGGGGTGTACAGTAGATGTCAGTGAGGTTGTTGCCTGTTGGCACAAATATCTGGGACCAAAGTAAGCAAGCAGTATATGCGCTGGCTTGGTGACCTGAATGTTTCTCAACTCTGCTGACTGTAGAATAGGTGCTGCTTATTCTTGGCAATATCAATTAGAAACAACTTTCAAGTATCAATGTAAAGCCTTGTTAAAACTAGGCCTCATAGATAAAGCAAACAGATAACTTTCTTAAGGAACAGAAACCATAGGAACATAGGGTTCTGTGAAGATAAGGTAGAGTTGCTGTTGCAATATCAGCAGAAACCCATCTGGCTACCACCTCTTTAAAGGTTAAAAGAACACAGTGAGGAAGACTTCAAGCCTTCAAAAGCATGACTACTAGGCTTCATCAAATGACCATCAGGTGGAGCCTAGACACTCCTTCCAACATTTTAGAGCAGGTTCAAAAGGGTGGAAGAGTATGTTAACAAGTTGCCAGAAACTCAATGCATATGTAACACATTTTGGGAAAATCTGATGACTATGTATGTACTTTGCCTTTATATGTATAGTTGTGTACCCCCTCAGTGTGCATTTTTGGTGGGGCAATCCCCCATACATCCAGTGCTGTATTAAAGAAATTTCACATAACTCCTTGGGATGCCAAGTTATTCTACTGAGTTTCTCAATTTCAAGTGCCAGAAAAGAACCTCTGGTATGTGTAAATGAAATGAAGCTTGAGTAACTGGCAGATGGCCAGGTGACTTACTCCCATCATAGCAGCTTTCAAGATTTGGTTTCCCAGATGGCCTGGAGGAAATGGGGAAACTTCCTGTTAGGAAAATTTCTGCTCCAATAAGTTTGCTCAATCATCTTTATCCCAAAAAGAGATGGGGGAGAATCTTAAACTTTCTTTATTCGAACAAAGGGAGGCTTCACTGGGGCATAACCCTGTAGGGTCTCTCAGAGTACTGAGGTACACAGCCCCTCTTTTATCCCTGTACTCCCATACTAGGGAGCCCTTCCCCCTTTCCCCATTGGGTGAGGTACTCGACGTTCACATTCTTCTCAATTTGCCTATCAGCCATCCCCCCCTCCAGTAAGTATTCCCTTTTGTTTCCTTTGTTTATGCATACTTTATAATGTGGATTCAGAGTTTGTTGTTTTGCCCAGCTAGAACTATCTTTGTATCCTGTAAAGTCTATCTCTGTTTGTTCTGCCCAGCAAACAAGACTCACATGCAGGTGCTAAGCTAGCACCTTCTGGCATATATTTGCAAAATAATTTGGTTTAATCAGATTTTTGTGATTGAAAATCTTTTTTTCAGCTTTTTCTTTTACTTATTTTGCAGGGATCCCCTTATCCTTCCCTTGTTCTTCCCAAATTTTATTTTGCAAGGACACTTTGTCCTTGTTTCTCCTTTATTTCCTATAAAATTTTAACACAGTACAGAAAGCAGCTAAAGGCAATCTGGTAAGTAACATCTCAGCTACAAAAGGATTTTCTAGGAAAAAAAGAAAAAAAAATGTCTTAAAAGGAATGAGAAAGAAGCCCCTTAAAAAGGAGGATTTTATCATACTGGATAGCCTCAAATGAGTTCTGACATTTTTAGGGAGCTGTTGTCAAAAATAAGTAGCATACTTAAAGTCTGTGTGTGTAGAAGATGAACAGATAGGGCTTAGTTGAAGCATAATGATTTTGTGAGTATGGCTTACTTGGGCCTTTGTGAATATTTGCCAGTATTGCGCAAACAGGATTGAAAGATCGCACTGCTTCTAGCGAGTCAGAAGTGGTCAATTTCCTAGGCTTTCACAGAGTGTTATCACCGGATTTATTTTCACTGAACTAAACCCTAATACACAGAAAAGTTAGAACACAGGACAGGTGTATGTATCCTGAACACATAGCTAAGCTTAGAAAATCCTCTGTGTCTACCCTTAATAGAATATTCAGTAGGTATCTGCCTAGATTTTGGGCTTCTTGTACAGACACAAAATCAAAAACACTAAGCTGTGACTGAAAACAACCCTCCCTCCCTTTCTGTAAAGGAGAACCCTCAGCGTTTCTTTAGGGCTTAGAAGTTCCTGGTCACTCCAATTCTCTTGCTCAATTACTTGGCAACCTCTTCTGAAAGCATGCCTACTTTAAGGGACTGCTGTGTATTAGTCTATATTCAACTAACATTGTTCAGTTTGGAGACATAGTAACATGCAATAAACCTGCCTTTCTTATTTCTCTCATTTTTAGCCCCCCAAACAGCAAAGAAATACAAAACTGTAGAGCTATACTTTGGAATATTAAGATCTGTTATTGGGAAACGTTGCACGTTATACAGATTCTGAAGTTTATTCCAAGACTTTCTTCTCCTTTTTGAAGTAACAGTAACAGGCTTTTAAAATAGCTACTATTAAGAACTACGTGACTCCATGGATTCATCTCATCATCTGTACTTTCTCCATGTAAGGTAAGCATGCTTTTAGACTCAAATGCAATGGCTTGCTAACTTTTAATCTTATTCCACAGGTTACATTTCTGCTAAACTCAAACAGTTACATCAATCTGTATCAACTGACAGGTAAAACCAAGACATCTGATACATGAATAATTTTTAAGCTTGAAGAGATTTTTAAGGAATGCCTAAATTTCTTTGTTAACCTCATCGGATTTACTTTAAGGGTAAAGGATCTTGGCTTACCTTTGACATTCAGAGGCTCCTTTCTGGACAACAGTCAACAATTTGTAACTTTTGTGTTGTACAGTTTGACAGATAACGTGTCAAAGTGGGGTTATTCCCACTCTGCCTAGAGAGTCATGCAGTTGAAATGGATGATATGTTGATAACAATATACTGTCCTGACAGCCAGACTCAGTAACACCTGGAAGTCTATTCATATGTATTAGCTTTTGTTTGTTGATCTGCTTTTCCTTTCATATGCAGTTCACGTTTCAAAGTAAGTCTAGACGAGAAGGGTGCCTTCAGGGTACTGCATGTTCCTGGTGTTAGCTCCTTGGACATAGGCAAAGCATTCTGATCTTTCCTTTATGTTTTTTAGCGTCCCAGTTAATGTGGGGAATAGAAAGGTAAATTGGCACACATTGACCTGTCTTCTTTTGTAGAATGGGAAACAAAGATGAAGGGATTTGCGGTTGCAGCCTCTCTAGTATCTCTGCTTGCATACAAGGACAGCCCTAGTTATGGTAGGATGCAGATTCTTAACAGGATCAGTTATGCAGGAAATAAAATATAGGGCAAGGAATGGAGGAATGGTGACTTATAAAGACTTATAAGAAATGCAGGGCTAAAAAGGTCGGAGGAAGACCTATAAAACAGAACAGTCATATGAGTTTCTTCTCAGAAATGGGACCAAATGGCTTGCAGAAAGCCTGCTTTGTAATAAAGAGACAGTTGCCTCAGCTTCCTCAGAAACTTACTTGCATTTTTTCAGAAGAGCATATTATAGAAAATGGCTGACATTCAGGCCACATCTTGTAGGAAGGAGTGTTATCTGGAACTGTCGAACTGTCTTCCTAAACACCAACAGCCCTGTATAGGAGGATGAATTCAGTTATTCCTTAAGTTCACCTTTAAAGATTTGAGTAAATGTGAAAAGTCTTGTAGTGAGCTGACTGGCCAAACACTATGATTCCTGCATGTAAGCCATGTTTTATAAGAAGAAATCCTAGGCTCAAAGGTCAGTCTTCTTCAGACTTCTGGCTTCCCATGCATTTGCCATGGTGTTGCTTTCGGGATTAACTCTTGATGGCTGAGGCTAACTGCCATTACAAGCTGTCATGTTCCTTGGAAGGGTGCATGAAAAATCCAGACTTCCCCATCACAAGAGAAAGAATTTTCCACCTGTGTATGTGATGTTGATTATATCACTACCAGCCTGAAGTGAGTAAATGAGCATGTGTAAGGGAAAGAAAGTGAATGAGATACGCATTTATACGTTTGTACTATATGAACATGTACAGCATAGTTTGTACTGATTCTTAGGTTAAGCAGCACTGCTTACTTATCTGTGAATGAGGTTCATTTGCAGCCACTGCTTACCTAGCAGCTTCAGAAAACGAACTTGAAAAAGTGCAGTTTTCCTGTAGAACCGCTAAGTGTCACTATCATTCTCTAGCCTTCCCTGCAAGCTTTAGTTTCTTTAATAAAGCTTCTTTGCTGAAAAACGTCGGAATATCGTAACTTCCCGAAAAGCCTGGAGCTGGGAAAGTCTGCACCTAAAATGTGAGCAAGTGATTGAATGTGAGCTATTGATGAAATGAATTCTGGATTACATTCAAGCATAGTGTTAGAAAGATTTCCAGACAGTTTTATGAAGTATGGCTTGAGACCTACTGAAAATGATTACAGGATGGAATAAATGCTTCATGAGGAGATGTTAGAAAGGTTGAATTTCTACCACTTGGTGAGCAATTTAGAGAGCAGTCGAAGAGCTGAGATTTACAAAAATAACAAAGGAAGTAGATAGAGCAAATGGAAAATTGTCCTGTAACAAAGGACTGCTTTCTTTAGTTCTACCCAAGATAGAATTGAGGACACGTAATATGGTAGGGACTCATTTGAAAAGAAAAGAATAAAAAAACAAAAAAGCAAATAAAAAAACCACAAGAACCTGCTGCTATGAGAGTTTTAGGAGCAGGTATCAACAGATTCACAATGCCTGTAGACAAACTAATGGAAAGCCAGTTTATAAAGATAAAAAAGGGGACAGGTAGTAGCAGTGTGTTCCTTAAGGTCCCATGCTTCGATGAGGGAATAGAACAACAGAAATAGATCACAGATATTGGCCAGGTGAACCTGCTGTCCCTATAAAGTATTAAGTGTAGATGAATCTGGTAGACTGAAAGATTCGAAGGTTCCTTTTGTTCCTAGCCCAATGGAGATGAGCAGGAGCTTCTTACCCATTTCAATTTCCATTAGTAGCAGGGTCGTCAAATTCACAGTACATATACAAATACTGCCTGAGACAAACAGGATACAGTACTTTAAAGATACTCATATAAACAAAGCATGAGTAGCCTGTTTCTAAGGGCAGGCCTTAGTTCTCTCTTGAATTTTTTACTCCCAAAGCACTCATCCTACTTGCTAACTAGAAAGTTTGAAGTTTGTTAGTGTGTCTCCTGTGCACGCAACAGAACACAATCAGACAGGATTGAAATAGTTTATTAAGAATACAGTACAGACTGGTGATCAGGTGCAAAACTTGTCTGCATAAGTACATTGAGTACATAAGTACAATAAGTACATTGACAAGAACCTTCTCACATTAGCAGATTAGTTTAGCCTTCTCATTTTTCATATTTGTTCGTCTTTGAAGGGTCTTGATATCATTTCCCTTTCTGTGATTATTACCCCAAGCTATAGTCCTGCAAATACTCAAGCTCTCTTGCGTCCTAAAATCCTCCTTCTCAGTCCATACTAAGTCCTGATGCCTCTTTACTGTTTCCCTTTGTTTGCATGGATTCCAGAATGAGTTTAGTGAATTTTGCAGCGGGGACAAATAGCTTAGTCATTCATGCAGCCATTAAGGGTTGTAGAAGAGGTTTATTCACAGGGATTAAGTCGGCTGGGTTTCCAGCCTCCTTGTCTTCGTTCCTTTGATCACTCTCAGACTTAAAAAAGACCAAAAAAAAAAAAAAAAAAAAAAGAAGAGAGAGAGAGAGAAACAGCCAAACACTTTTCCATCTGAATTTAAAGCAAAACAAAACCAAGCATTTGGAGCCCAAACATCTCATTGTATGGTGTTTTTCAGTTTTTCAAGCAGCAGCAAATGTTACTGATCCTAAATCATCTCCTGTGAAATTATACTACTGAGTCCGGTCAAGTCTTCTTTCCAACGTCATCTGAAATCCGGGAATAAATTCACTAACTCCGACGTGGTGTTAGTAAGCAGACATTGTTTACGACGTCCGATGTGCCAGGGGATTTCTCCGCCCTAACCGCGCATGTTCTACTTTTTCAAAAGATCTTCAGCTTATATTCAGTACTTGTGTTACATATGCACATATGCCCGGTTTTCCCTGGCAGTATATGCATATTCAATACTCCCCCCTAAAATCATTAACATTGGCTCCTGCCTCTTTACATATGCTCAGTGATTTTGGTTGGTAGTCTCAAGACCCTCGGGGAATGAATTTAGCAGTCTTCATGACCGCATTCCTCTTGTTTTTCCAAGTTGGAAGTTTTCCATAGCTCGTTTGCAACAATGAGCAACTCTTTATCACTTAGATGATAGGAAGAGTTCTTGTGGAGTGATATACTGGAGAGAGCATCCACACCGACCTAGATAACAGTGATATACTGGGCTCCTTGAGTAGGTAAAGGATGTTATACAAATGTGTTTTGCTTAGCATCAGACAATTAAGGCAAGTTTTCCTTAGCAAAAGCTAGTTTTGTGAAAATAAGTATTGTTCAGTTAAGGATATCACCAACACCAAGCTCAAACTTTAACTCAGTTCCCTAAGCTGGGTAACTGACATAAGTGATGTTCAGCAGAACCAATCAAGGCAAGGCTGATGTGCTCGTGCAGATAGCTTCTCTTCTTATTTCTAAATGTGGTAGTTCAGCTCTGGCACTTTCTTAGTGCATTTCATGCAGATTTCTGCTGTACACCTGAATCCAGGTGGAGAACACTCCAGTGATTTCAAGAATTACACAGAATGTTCTCTTAATATATCCTTATAAGCATAGCTGGTGAATTGTTGTATAACATGAATAATACTTGCCTGAAGCACCATAGTAGCCTTTAGATGTTACGGGAGACGTGTTGTAAGACCGTCCTCCTTTAACATGATACAAGTTATAACAATATAATTAAGCTTGCTAGTGTTCACTGATGGATACCCCTGCTCTGCAGTTTGTTTAAATAACAGAAAGAACCTGCCTCTGAATCAAGGAAGCTCTGCTGAGTCTTTGTACTAAGTAAATAGGAGGTACAGCTTAGAATCAGTCACTCAGAATCAGAATATGCAACATACTTCTGGGAAAACCTGTAACAAAAAAATGCGACATAACTCCTAGAAACTTCTGCATATGTAACATATCTCTTGGAAAATTTCTTCATATATAACACCAGTTATGTGTATAAACAGAAGATCTTTTGTGTAAGCTATGTGCAATTGGAGGAGCACCTCCATGTAACCAGCACCGTCAGTAAGAATACTTGCTTAACTGTAATAAAACTTTTGCTGTTAAATCTTTTTGCATCGGCTTCTTCAGTTCACCAGGCACAGCTCTTTCTGCTGCATCATGGCCATTCATCAGCGTTTTCCTAAGTATCAAGATAAATATTTTACCTACATAAAATTGCTGATGTTTAGTAAGATTAACCATTCTCCAGAAGAGCTGATTGCAAATTTTCTCAACAGAGAGCACACTCTTTAAGCTGAGTGCTGCACCTGCCCTGCAAAGCTCAGTTCCGCTGGTTATAAAGCTAGAGCTATCGGTCCATTGGTTCTCTCCCCAGCGCTGGTAGAGAATACAGGACAGCGACGCGTGCCCCTCACCCGCTCTGATTGCTGGGGCCTGACGGGGCGCAGCGGCGGGAACCACAGGCGAGCACTGCCGGAAAGACAGCTCTCATACAAGGCTCCCAAACGCCGCCACCAGGCTGCAGCTGCCGTCGCCCGGGCAACAGAAAGCGGCGCTCGGGAAGAGATCGTGTGCCCGGAAGCGCCTCAAGAGAGGAAGTGACGAGCGCTTGGGTGCCCCGGAGGCCAACAGTATTAAAAAAAAAAAAAAAAAAAAAAAAAAAAAAAAAAGGCGGGACAGGCGTGGTGGGAGCGCGCGGAGCATTGACCATCCCCGCCCCACCGTTCTGCTCCGCCAACCCACAACGGCCGCGCAGTGCGCCGAGGCTGCTCCGCCGGGGCGGGCTGGGCCGCGGCTGCCTGGAGCCGCCTCGAGGTAACGCCCCCGTCCCGCCCTCCCTGAACAACGGCACTCGTGCCCCGCCCCGCCCGGCCCGGCCCGGCCCGGCCTGGCTGCCCGCGCACGGGGGCGTGTCAGGCGGCGGCGGCGGCGGCGGCGTGGGACTTCGGTGGCGCCGGGCCCTCACAGGGTGGCGCGGGGCTAACGCCGGCGCGGGAGCGGCGACTGCAGGTGAGGCTGGGCCCGGAGCCCGGGCGGCCGCGGCTTATTCCTCGGGGCCGGCGAGGGTGCGCCGCAAGTTGACAGCGCCTGCGGAGCGGCCATTGTCTGTCCTACGCCGAGCAACTGGAGCGGTGGTCGGCAGTAACTTCGTCTCGCAGCGGCCCTCCCGCCTGCCCGGCAGCTGCCGGCCTCGCCGAGCTTCGCGCCTCCAGCTTCGCAGGGATGGAGTCGCAGTCGCGCCTCGTCCCCTGTCCTCCTCCGCCAGCATCCTGCGGCGGGTTCCCCCATCCTTCCCTCCCTCGCTTTCTTTCCCTTTCTCCCCTCTTCCCTGCCGGCGAGTCTATGTCGTATTATATCTATGTGTTGCGATGAAGTGTCTGCAGGCAGCGTACGGCCGCTCTGTATTGGGCGCGCAGCTCACCCTCTGTTGGATGCAACTCGCACTCGCCGAACTTCGCTCCCTGGGCTGCGAGCCATGCGGGGACTATGGCCGCGCTCGTGCCCCCCTCAGCCTTGGTGGGGAACTGGGCCGGTGGGCTGCGGGGCGAGGTGCTCACAGTGCTTTACTGTTGCACCCGCTGCTGCCGGAACATCTGGAAACCAAGTTACGGGTCCCTACGGTTTCCTCTCTCTGCCTGAATAGTTCACAGAATGTGCTGCAGGAAAGCAATGGTAACTGTGAGGAGGAATGTCTGGGTGGTTGGCTGTTCTGTCCTTATCTTCTGGTCAAATCTGCACAAATCTTGTTGGTTAACTTAGTCTCCCAAGGATGAGATTACAAAACCAATTGTAAGATTAGGAGATGTTCTGCAGGTAACACCTGTGTGCCAGGATGGGGAAAGCAAGTAAAATTTTTCTAAACCTGATGTGTTCAGTAGCTAGAGTAGATGCTTGCTCTAATCTGCTGCACTTGAGAAGGGCCAGAGGCCTGTAGACAGGCCACCTCTGTTTGTCTTGTGTGCTGTTATCAGCATTGCAGGTTAGATTCTAGGCTGGCTCGTGTTCTCATGTTTGCCTGCCTTGTTCTATAAACTAGTTCTGTGCCTTTCTTTCACCTTCCTCTCTGCTGTGTTGTCATTCTTGTCATGGTGTTAATAGGTCTTTGTATTCTTCCTTTCCTGCCTTTCAGGGTGCAGTTCTGTGCTAAGTATGATATAATTTAGCTATCTAGTTGTTGTTTCAAGGTTAATTTCCAGTGAGGCCACATTTTTACTGCCTTCTTTTTTTTTTCTTTTTTTTTTTTTTTTAATTTTCTTGGGATCTATCAGTTATGCTTGTATAATGGTTTGCATGACTGTTTGGAGTATCATTTAATAATTTTTGGTAGATTATTAATCTCATGGAGCAGATAGTTGAGTCATCTAATAGCTCAGTGGTCACTAGACTGACATAAAATAAAGAGGAACGTGTCTGGAAGATGTGTGTGGAGAGGGGAGAGGGTGAAATCTGGGCTATTTTGTGTGGAAATAGCCTGTGTCTGAATTGGATTATGGTAACGTGGAGCTGCCTCC
Source organism: Lagopus muta (assembly GCF_023343835.1). Taxonomy (NCBI): domain Eukaryota; kingdom Metazoa; phylum Chordata; class Aves; order Galliformes; family Phasianidae; genus Lagopus; species Lagopus muta. The sequence continues at coordinate 76,347,709 of NC_064433.1, forward strand.
CTAGATGTACTTGCCTGCTCGAAGTGGAACTTAGCTCTTCATTTTTGTGTTTGGAAAGGTTTGTGTTTGTTGGCCACTCCTGTTCATTAAATTCTTACCTCCCTTCTGCAAAGGGAGAGCATGCTTGTCTAGCTATGCCTCCAAAGGCCTTTTTGCTACAGAGTTTTTTGAGTACCTTCTTTCCAGAGGTTCTGGTGCGTCAGGAGGATTCTCCTTCTGCCAGGTCTTGATTATCTGTAGATCTAGATCAGTGTGAATCTCAAAAATGTGTGAAATCTTGCAGATTGATGATGTTGTATATGAGGAAGCATGAGCTGATGGAATGGAGCACCAGGTTTGAAGCTAGGTTTCTCTTTCTAGTGCAGCTTTTGAGAGCAAGGCCATGTGCTACAGCTAGGCTGAACCAACGTCTTATTTAGTTACTTTCTCTTCCACACATGATTGGCAGCTGTAGGGTCACAACTGAGCTACTTCAACTCACTGATCTAGCCAAAGCTTACGTTTAAAGTGTGGTTTTTTTTTTTTGTTTTTTTTTTTTTCCCCAAAGTTAACAAGTTGTGTCAACTGATGGGAAGATCTAGCGAGCATCAGAAGTGAAGTAAATGCTGGGAGGAACCTGTGAGGGCAGATTGAGAGTGGGCAAGAGAGCAGTGTCTCCTATGGAGAAGGACTTGGTGGTCCTGATGAATGAAAAGTTGCACATGAGCCAGAAGTGTGTGCTTGCAGCCTGGAAGGCCAACTGTATCCTGGTGTGCACTGAAAGAGGGTGGCCAACAGGACAAGGAGGGTGATTGTGTCAGTTTGCTCTGCCCATGTGAGGCCCCACCTGCAGTAACACATCCAGGCCTGGGGCCTTCAGCACAAGAAAGATGCAGAGCAGTTGGGGTATGTCCAGAGGAGGGCCACAAAGGTGATACGCAGACTTGTGCACCTGTCTCATGAAGAAAGGCTTGAAGGTGTTGGGCTTGTTCAGCCTTGAGAAGGCTCTGGGGAGACCTCGTTGTGGCCTTCCATTACTTGAGAAAAGCTTATAAGCAGGAAGGGGGGCAACTTTTTGTACACTCAGATGGTGATAGGACAAGGGAGAATAACTTTAAACTAAAAGGAGACTTTGATTAGATGTTAGGAGAAATTCTTTTTTTTTTTCCAGAGGGTGGTGAGGCACTGCAACAGATTGCTCAGAGAAGTTGTGGGTGCCCCATCTCTGAAGCTTCAGAGCCAGGTTGGATGGGGCAGTGGGCAACCTTATCTATCAATAGAATGGCTTAGTTTGGAGGAGACTTCAGAGATCACCTAGTTCCAAGGCTCCTGCTGTGGGCAGTTGTGAGCCACTCACAGCTTGATCTACTGGTTAGCAACCAAGATCACAGCAGAAGGGGGGGGGTGGGTGGGACATTGGAATTAATGATCTATAAGATAAGGTCCCTTCCAAGCCAAGCCATTCTGTGATGCTTTTACTTGCGCTATAATGTGTACGGTTTCGCTTTGATTGTCACATTTGTCCTATGTACTACTTCTTTGTCCCACAGTCCTTTGAAAATGTCTGTATTCTTTCTCCTCAATTTCTCACTTTTCAGTTGTCTCCTCCGGAGCTTTTATCTTCTAGGTAGGCTTATTGACCAACTCTTTCTATCTGTTGCAGAGTTGTGGATGAGGACAGTAGTGGCCAGCTAGGAGAGTGTTTCAGTTGAGAAGAGGGTGGCTGCATGGTCGAGTTGGTTGCTGTGGTCACTGCTGAAGCAGATACAGGAGGCTAGTGTTGGATTAGCAGGGAGACACCTAGGCAGTACTTGAGGGCAGAGGTGAAGATGCACAGGGTGCCAGGATTGAAGCAACATCAACGTGCTGGTCAATTAGAGAATTTTACAGATTTCAAGGAGCTGGTCTGGAGCAGCAGTTCCCCTAATTTTGTCAGTCATTCTCAGTACTGTCAGTGCTATTGTTTTTCTTTAAAGGTATCTGCTCCTAACGGTGCTCCTAACACCGTTCTGGAATTTAAAAACGGATGGAGAATATTGTTTCACCTCCTTTTATGCTTTGCTTACTGACCTGGAAAAAGTTGAGTTTGATGAATGCTAAAAAGCTTGAAATGTTTGGTATTAAAGAGGTGTAGATACAGGGGCTGTGCTGGTGCTGTGGGATCCTGGAAGCCTAGGGGTCTTATTTAAGAGGTCTCAGAGGTAAGCTGTTGGGGAGCCAGCTGGTGGTTTAGTTAGTAATACAGAGACTATCAGAGACTATCTTTTTTTTTTTTAATCTTATACAAATGATATCCTTCTAAAATATTTTTTTTTCTTCCAGAATTCTGTTCCCAGTTTATCACTTTTGTCTTCCTTTTTCTGACTTCAGTGGCCCCCCATGCCTCCCATCTTCCTGTATAGTGTATGCTTCTTGATACAAGAAAACCCCACGATCATTTCCATGTATTACTTTTCTGCTAAGTACTTTTTTTTCAGTCACTTCTCTTCCTCTTGGCTGATGAATGCCATCTTCAGGCTTTTCTCAATCCTGCAGGCCACTGCAACTCCTCTTTCTGCTGCTGGAAAATCTCTGTCTCTGCATGACTCCTTCAGCAGTTTTCATCTCATAAGCATGGCTAGTGATCCCTTCATCTACTCTGCTTGTGACTCCATCCATACCTAAAGCAACTCACCACTCTAGATACCAGCTTCCAAATGAATATTTGAGTTATGATCTGTAAGGAACAATGAGTAGCTGGAAATGCACGTGTTCAGAAAAGAAGGAAACAATTGAGGGTGCTAAACTGGGAGAAGAAATTATTTGCGGGGCAGCAGAGTTGTAGGATAATCAGACCTCTTGTGAGACTAGAGGAAGAGATGATAAGAAGTTGCAAAACTGCAGTGGCAGACTAGAAACACTGTTGATTTTCCTCAGTTCCCTGGGCTTGAGGTAGAAGTAAGCAGGTCTGTAACCAAATCGTTTCTGAATGACCTGCAGCTGCTACTTCACTCTGCTACCGGTTTAAGAATTCAGTATGCTGTAGCTTCCAATTGCAGCATGTCAATAAAAATATGAGAATGTGTGTATTACGTTTCATACTGGTAATGAAAGATAGAAACTGTGAGCATAATTTCTGGATTATTTCAGCCTCTGGCATCCCTTTACCTTTGTGATGTATCAAAGTTGTGGAAGAAGCCTGGTACTGGGATATTCAAGTAAAAAGACTGTGTAACACAATGCACTACAGTTTGGCTCCTTCTATAACCTGACATAGTTCCCAATTCTCTCAATTTAGAGCCGGAGTCAATCTCAGCCAAGCTCTTGGGATTCTGTCACCATGGAGACTGAGAGTGAGCAGAACTCTGGCTCCACCAGTGGGAGCTCCAGCTCTGGGGGAAGCACCCGTCCTCAGATATCACAGATGTCTCTGTATGAGCGGCAGGCTGTTCAGGTGAGGTGCTACTATGTGCTGGGAATAAATGTGTATCAGTGAAAGGATGGTGAGCCCTTTTGTACGTACCTGAGTCGTCGTGTCAGGGTGGGACCTTGAAGGGGTGTCTTGTTTCTGGATTTAGGATTTTTTGTGCTAGGCCTGACTTTTACTTCATTCTTTTATAAGTTACTCCACCAGCCTCTTAGATTTAATCTACTGTGATCCAATAGACTCATTTTAGCTCCATTATTCTAGAGCAAGTTGCTCAGCTTGTCACACTATTTTCTCTATACAGACTTTACCCCATGAGTGTCCAACCTTTTGGCTTGCCTCAGACCCACTGAGTGAATAGGATTTGTCTTGGGCCACATGTGCATAAGTTGCTTTGAAAGTAATGCCTCCTATTTATTTCTGTAGAAACAACAACAGTTACAAAAAGCACAATAATACTGTTTGATGGAATAAATTCTCAGCTACAGAACACTATTTTTCAACATAATCACTACCAGTAGCAATGTTTTTTTTGCCAGTGATGATGTGAGCCTGCATGCTGCACTCATAAAAAAAATATATATATATATATTCTTCAGCTGAAGGGACCCACTGTCACTGCTGCTGAAACACACCACCTGCCACCTCTCTGTGCTAACATCCACTGTTTGGTGTCCATAATTGTTCAGCAAGCATTGGTGAATGTCAGTGGGTGCAATTTTTTCCAAATTGAATTCAGTTCCACACCATTTCTTCATACACACTTCCACGTCAGACAGCAACATACAGTTATTTGTCATCACGTGAATCAGCACTGTGCACTGCACAGCACTGCCCTCCCCACGTCTCAGCTTCAGTTGACACAGTGTTAATAGTGTTTAGCCATTGCTAAATGTTGAGTGCGTGTCTGGGACCGCTCTGTGGGGACACCGCTTTTGTAGCATGGGGTGGACTGCGTTGCAGACTGTGCTGGGCTGCATGCAGCCCATGGGTTGGACATGTGTGCTTTATCCTATATATTCATGCTGTACTGAAGCACTTGTCTGCCTGCTGAACCATGAACACTGCCAGATTCTTGGAGCTTATTCAAATTTTGCGAATGTGCTTTTTGCTATCTTAGAATATACCTGTGATTCAGTCTTTATCAATTTTGTAGCTTTAATACTTATTTTGGTGTTCTAATGTGGTGGCCTTGCTTTTTTCACGGGGACTAGAGATTGTCTCAAGGCTGTTACTTATTTCTTCATTTATCTCTCTAATCATGTTTCAAGGACATGCTATTTTTCAAAATTGGGTTTAACTCTTTCTTCAGGCTCTTCAGGCACTCCAGAGACAGCCCAATGCAGCGCAGTACTTCCATCAGTTTATGCTCCAGCAACAGCTTAACAGTGCCCAGCTTCACAGCTTGGCTGCTGTCCAGCAGGTGAGTTGCACTGGATCTGAGGAAGATGTGGAGATTCTCTGCTTGTACACTGAGGTCCTTATCTGCGATTCCCTGAACACGTTGTTTGGGGTTAATACAAACAGCTAGTAAACTGTGAGGGTTGATGAAAAGACTCGTTTGCTTTTCAGCAAAAAAATTCACCTCACCAAATGGGAACTTGCACTTTGGAGGCATGTGACTTGCCATTCCACCTCCTTGAAATAAAAGATAGGTGGTTAAATCACCAGGGAATGTTTTAAAACAATCTTAAAGTGAACTGTGGATGGCTATTTCTCTAACAGTAACTGTAGTTTTCTGTATGTGAAATTTAATGTGAGGTCCTCTGAATTTTTATTTTGAAACTATTCTGTTTTCTTTACTAGTTACTAGAAAGAAAGTTCCTAGAAAGGGGTAGATCTTATCTATCAGTAAGGGTGTTTCCTTAATTGAATTTTGCTTATTGAGATGATGTATGATGCTTAATTGTTGAGCAGGTATTTTTATGTAGCAACTCTGCTCACCTGTCAGACTTTGTCAGTTGAAGATGAATTAAATGTGATGTGACAGTACAGGTCTGTCCCTCTCAGTAGCTTTGCTTCTTGGCTGTTAGTCCAAGATCTAATTGTTTTCAAATGCCTACCTGTAGTTCTATAGCATGGAGTGAATAGAGTATCGCAAGTATCATACTAAACTTTTCTGTAAAACCAACTAGACACATATAGTATACTTGCTGTGGGATCACATAGGAAAGGAAAAAAGCATTGAACACTATTTACCTTCCTCCACTAACCATATGTGCCTCAATTTGAAATTTGTTACTTGCAGTGCTACCATTGTATTGTTAATAACTTGCATGACTAGCCCAGCAAATTGCTAATATTGGCAGGGACTATGTGGGTGTTAACAGTGGACTGGAGCATCATCAGAGTTGCAGCATGTAGCATGGCAAACTGAGGCAACAACAGGATATGTACTTAATTGTGGAGGAATGAAGGTCATGCACTTTCAGTGTTTATTTCCATTGCATGTGTTGTACAGGACTGAAATGGTTTGGTGAAAAGGAGGTGCCTTGCTGAGTTGCACTTGATTTGTTGAGGGGTTTGTAGTAGTTCGACTGTGCTCCAGTTCTTGAAAATGGGAGAAGATGCTGATGATGAGACTCGGTGTTTATACGAAACCAAATATTGGGACCTTTCTTTCAAGTACTCTTTTCTCTGTCAATCTTTCTTACAGGCTACTATTGCAGCTAGTAGACAGGCCAGCTCACCAAACACCAGCACCCCACAACAGACTACCACCACCCAAGCCTCTGTAAGTTATCACATATCAAAGCCTTTCTCTGCCCCCTACTCTCCTCTGCCCTTGTTCTTTCTCCTCTTTGTCTTTTAGGAAGGCAGTCAGCCAGGGAAACACAGCTTCTAAGAATGCTGGGAGTCCACAAGATACAGACAACTTTGAGGACTTGGGGTGCTGTCATAATTGGTGGGGGTTGAGGAGCCCAGAGAAGGTTTCTGAGTGGGAGAGGCCTCTTAGCTGGAAAGGTAGTCACTGATCTCTTTTTCCTGAGGCTTTGGGGATATGTTGTCATGGTTTAGAAGAGTATCAGGACTTCTTAGAAGGAGGAGTTTTGAGCAGTTTGAAAGGGACTATTCTTTGGCAGAGCTCATTGAATGAGTGGAAGTATGATTTTGTAGTGCATATTGGGAAGCTGCAATTTGTTCAGGGAATAGGTGAGTTGGTAAGGTAGATTACTTTGTTTTTGCTGGTTTGATTTTATTTTTCCTTTACTTGAGAGGCTGGAGAAAATGTATTTTTAGATCTCTTATTGAAGTTACAAACTATCAGAGATACCTGGGCTTAGCTTACAAATGAGTTTAGCATTCAGGGTTGGCTAATTTAGATTGCATAACCCATTAAGGCAAGAATTTCTTTCTTCTTGGTCCCCTGCATGATACAGGGAGAATCTGTGAAATATTGCTTCTACGCCCCAGTAAGTGGATTTGTTCTTATTTCTTTTGTCCCCATCTCTTCCTGTATGATTTGGGACTTTTCTCTGTTTTAAGATCAACCTAGCCACCACATCAGCTGCTCAGCTGATCAGTCGTTCACAGAGCGTGAGTTCTCCCACTGCCACAACTCTGACGCAGTCTGTGCTCCTTGGGAACACCACTTCACCACCTCTCAACCAGTCGCAGGCACAGATGTATCTCCGGGTAAGAGATATGTACACACAACTTGTCCTGTGTATAAACTGTGTCTTCCTAGACACTCTTGTTTCAGTTTTTGGAGCTACCAACACTTCTGGGCTAATTCCAGATTTAACTAACTCAAAATTTAAGAGTGTTGTGTTCTGAATTCAGATGGGAAAGGTCTTGTCACAGTTTGACTCCGGGCTCAGCTTAAGATGAATTTTGTATTGTGTACTGAGATACTTAAGAACCATATTTGTCTCTGCTCTGCATAGATGTTAAAGATCCCATGGCACTTCTCACTGGAGTACAAGTGTGAAATATGTTTGCTAGACTTGACTATGGCTCACAAAAATAAAACTACTTGTTCATTGTTGGAACAGATAGATAGTAAATTACTCCCTTCAGCTACTTCACACAGGGACACAAGCCAAGATTCAAGCACGTCTAGAAACATAAATCAATATGAACAAATAATCTTTTTAATCAGTTTGAAGTGCTGCTATATAAAAAACATTAGACTTCACTATTATCAATCTCAGGTTTGATTACTTACTTGGAAAATATGTTTTTTCTTTTTGTTGGCATTAGATAAAGATTGTAATCTCCTTTTCAAGTAACCCTAGTCTTGGATATATCTTTTATCTCTGCTGGTCAACCAGTCCCAGATATACACCTCGGAATTAAATTACATGCAAGTCTTCTAGCTAGTCCTGGATGGCCTGTGGGAGTTGACTCAGGCCCCTTTTTTTAATAGCAGGTTATTTGTCTCCATAAGAAAATTGCTTCCACTTTCCTATTCTTGAGGGTTATATTTACTGTTACATTGCAGGGAATGCTGGGATTTTTTCCAAGCGCAACATTACAGCCCTTTGTTGCTCTCTAATCTGCTTGTGGTTCACTGTCTTTCTTTCTGTATTCTCCTCCGTTCCTTTCATTTCACATCACCTGACCCTTCCCCCAACAGCCGCAGCTGGGAAACCTGTTGCAGGTAAACCGGACCTTGGGCCGCAATGTCCCTCTTGCTTCCCAACTCATCCTGATGCCTAATGGGGCCGTGGCTGCTGTCCAGCAGGAGGTACCACCTACCCAGTCTCCTGGGGTCCATGCAGACACAGACCAGGTCAGTGACACCTCCTTCCTGGAGTCCTTCTCTTCCCCTGCACTCTGCCACCTGCTCTCTGGTCCTTTGCTCCAGCCACCAATGCTTATAAAGGTTGGCTCTGTTTTATCCCCGTTCTGTGTCCCTGTAACTAGTGCAGATAAGGCATGTTCTCTTGTCATCATTTCTCAATGTTTGCTTTTTGCCTCCAGAAACAGGATTCATTCCAGCTTAAAATTTCTGAGATGAGACATAACCTGAATCACATCTTCACAGTTGCTCGATTATCCTTGTGTGAAAAAAAAATTGCTAAGATCTATGTCCATTTTTTTTTCAGTTGGACATTCACTTTGCAAGAAAGAGTCTTTGCCAGCAGTAGTGTTCCTTTGCCCAGTTGGTTTGTTGTAAAAATGCCTAAGACTGAACAGGCCACAAGTTCTTATCTCCTGCATTCACCTGCAAATGTTTCTACAGATTGCTGTGGCTTCCCATTTTCCTGGTCCTATCCCAGTCATGCTTGGGATTTCCAGTAACTTCATATTTATCTTGTCTGAACCACTTTTTCTGGCCAAGTTAGTCCCGATCAGACGTGAAGATAACGCTGCATGTGGAGGGGGAGTAAATACAGAAGATGGCAACGCCAAAATACAGAGGAAATAGAGAAAGGCTGCAGAATAGCTGCAGGCATCGTAAGTGGAAAGCCCTGCATAGGAAAAGAAGCAAACGGCACAGAAGTTGAAAAGGAATTACTAGTCTTTAAAGGAGTATCAGCGCTTTTAACAACCATGTGAAAGTGGATCCTAGCAATGCAAGGGCGAGGCAGGTCTGAAGGCTGTTGCATGCCTCAGAGAGAATGGTGGTGTTCTTACGCGGTGTTCAGAAAGTGCCAGAGATCTTTAACTTCCATCAGAGATGGAGCAAAAGGGAGTTCACGTTTATATATTTTCTGGGAATAGTTGCAGCTGAGCTTTATCCTGCAGTGTAGGCCAGCTCTGCCTGTGAGACTTAAAGCATCAAATCAGCCTGCATCCCAGTAGAGTTTATTGCTTATGCATTCTCTTGTTCTCTACTGTTCTTAGACTTTTAGGAAGTTACATGCATAAAACAAACAGACTGTATTTTGTATGTGTTTCTAGGTTCAAAACTTGGCTGTGAGGAGCCAACAGACCTCAGCCACTAATGCCCAGCTCCAAGGCTCTGCTCAGAAGGCGGCTCTGCCAGGAAACTCCCAGGCTTCAGGCCTACCACAGGCCACAAGTACAGGCCAGACTGTGGCAGTGGCTCCAGCCTCTTCTGGCAGCATGGGCCAGTCTCTCAACTTGAGCCAAGGGGCAGCAGGCAGTAATGGTGTCTCCGGGGGTGTGGTTGCAAGTAGTGGGAGCCAGAATTCTACAGCATTGAGCCAGACAGCCTCTGCAGGTGCTGCTGGCAGCTGCCAACGGAAAGGAACAGGAGTGGTTCAGCCATTACCAGTAGCAGCTGCCCAGGCAGTGACTGTCAGCCAGGGAAGCCAAACAGAGTCAGAGAACGCAGCCACAAAGAAGGGTGAAACGGACAGTGGTGGACAGCAGACTGTGGGCATGAACCTTACCAGGACAGCTACACCAGCACCCAGCCAGACATTGATTAGCTCAGGTAAGCGGTGCTCTCTTCCTTCTCTTTGAATTACCTGGGCTTTTGTGAGAATGCCATTTGAAAGTCCAGCAGTGAAAGGTTCCCCATCATGCCCTCCAGCTTCAGTGCTCCCACGGGCTATTCTCCTGGGATTATCCTGCTCTATTAATGACAGAAGTTGATCTCAGCCCATTCAGTCCCCATGGTCTTCGACCAATAAGCTGTCATTTTGGAGTCATTTTACTGAATCAGACCAGTACAGTGGCTACTTGCTTTTTCTTGTTCCAGCTGTGCTATTGGTAACCTTTATTCTCTCTTCTTGTTTGGCTCTGTGTTTGTATATAGCTACATATACACAGATTCAGCCACACTCACTGATCCAGCAGCAGCAGCAGATCCACCTGCAGAAACAGGTGGTAATCCAGCAGCAGATTGCTATTCATCACCAGCAGCAGTTCCAGCACCGCCAGTCCCAGCTCCTCCACACAGCCACCCACCTCCAGCTGGCCCAGCAACAGCAACAGTCATCATCTCTGACCCAGCAGCAGCAAGCTCAACCTCCACAGCAGCAGGCTCCACCTCAAAACCAGCAGCAGACTCAGACCCTTGTGGTGCAACCTATGTTACAGTCCCAGCCACAGTCTGTTCAGCTCCAGCATGACAGTCCTAGCCAGCCAGCCACCAAGTCACCTGTTCCAATTCAGTCAAAGTCTATGGTCACCATCAAACCACCTCAGCTTGGGCCTGCCAAAATGTCAGCAGCACAGCAGCCTCCACCACACATCCCTGTGCAGGTGGTGGGTACTCGGCAGCAGGGCTCAGGCCAAGCCCAAGCACTGGGTATAGCTCAGATTGCTGCAGCAGTACCAACTTCCCGGGGAATGCCAGCTGTGGTCCAATCTGTTTCCCAAGCCCATGCTCCTTCCCCACCTTCTTCAGCTCCAGTATCCTCGCAGGAAGCTCCTCCTCTCACTACAGGGGTGAATTTGGCACAAGTTCAAGGTACAACCCACATGGTGAAGAATCCTACCTCCTCTCCAGTAGTGGCTCAGATGCCAACAGCATTCTACATGCAGTCTCTCCAGTTGCCAGTAAGTCAAGAGAGAATACCGTATGGATTCTCTTTGTGCAGTCCAAGGACGCTAATTGTATTCTAGCTGTGGGTCAGTGGGATGGGAGGAATAAGAAGTTTGAATTAGGGAATATGTATGGAGACTTTACCTTTCAAGAACACAAATTCCAGCCCAGCTCTTGGGGTTACTGAGCACAAGCATTTCTCTTTCACATGATCATTCATTCAAAGACTTGCATGAAACAAATGGGGGAGACTCGGACCCTCACTGAAACAGGGTAGGTGTCCACATTACATACGAAATATCCTATTTAACAACAATTGGCCTCTTCATTGTTTCTCTCAGGAGAGAGAAGGCGGCTGTGTGGGCCATGAAGACTGAACTTCCCTCTCCCTACTAGGTGTGGATATCTCCAGGTCAGAGAAACCTTGATGTGTGGTCTCAGCCACGCAGGTAGAGCTGGCTCTAGGCCTCAGAGGATTCTCTAGCAACAGGCTATGCAGAGGTAAACAAAGATGGCTCCTGTTCCACAGGCCTCTCTCATGCTGCTCTGAATTGTCCAACTAGGACCTACCTGACTAACTCCTTGGTACACCAACACTTTCCCAGCTCAGATACCCTCAGCTGGTTGCTGTGACTGTACTTTTTAGTGGGGCTTCACTTGTATAGTCAGGGACAGAATGTGCCAGTTTGTTTCTAAACTCTGACTGATTCTTCAGGAAGTTACCACTGGATTTGTCTGATTTTTAGAACTGGGGGGACGATTCTGCTGTCATCCAACATCTTTCCTCAACTGATCTGACAGATTTTCATTAGATAGGATCTGATGTAGTCAGAAGCTTATTTGGAAACTTCTGAGTGACTGCCATTCCATTTCTTTCTTACTGGAATAATACCTCAATGTTCTCACAGTGTCTTGGTATTATATGAATATCTCAATATATCAACTAGGATTCTAGATCTTAGTCGCAGTAGTCTGACAGTGAGTCTTTTGAAGTTTGACTTTGGCTGACAGTCATTTGAAAGTTTGGCTCTGTTCTAGACAAACACTCCTAAATAAAGATATGTACTCTGAGGGAGCTGGAGGCATTTCCAGGGTTGGAACCAGACTGGAGATAAGTACGATGGACCAGGGTCTATCTTTGCATTGCCTTCAATCTGTGTTGTTTTCTGCTTTGTGATTTTTCTCTTTGTTTACGTGTTCTACTTTGTTCATGCAGGGCAAGTCTCAGAGCTTAGCAATAAAGCGCAAGGCAGAGTCAGAGGAGGAGAAGGAGGTATCAGCCAGTGTCACTGCACTAATGCCTGCCAGGTCCTCTCCTGTGACAGATAGCCCCAAAAATGTGGAGGAAAATAATGGCCATGGAGGTGAGGTACAAAGTAGAGCTCCATCTTATGTGTGCTAATAATCTGATCTCACACTCCATGTAAAGTAGATTGAGCAATAGTAACGCTGACTCTTGGGCTGTTAACATTCCAGATAAATCTGATTCTGCTGCTACTGCAACCCCAAATGCCACATCAAGTGAAGGAACATCAGTCACCTCGACTTCTGTTCCCACTGCAAACCTGGCAATGGTGTCACGTCAGACAGGAGACTCCAAACCTCCACAAGCCATTGTTAAGCCCCAGATCCTCACGCACATAATAGAGGGCTTTGTCATCCAGGAAGGAGCAGAGCCCTTTCCGGTAAGAATTTACTGCTGCAAGGGAAATATATCTCTTGGAAGGGTGGCAGGCATTCATCTTTCAACAGATGAACAGACTATATTTCCCCATGTTCCAAATCAGCTTTTTTAGCTTAAAACACGGAATTGAGGAAGGCAAAGGAAGCTGTTTTCATGCATGAAGCTAGGTGTCAAGAGTTGTTACTAGCGAACAGGTTGGAGAGAGTAATATAAGAGTGATGGGAACTGTCTTCTCCAGTAGTTCCCAAAGCAATACATTCTTTAGGAATTGTAAGAAGGTTCTTCTGCCTGGGTTTTAGTGAGGGAAGGATGCACTGCATTGCATTTTGAGCAAGCAGCAAGTTTAGGCAAATGAGGGGCGATAAGTCACATGGGTAGGCTATTCAAGGAAGACAGTACATGTTGAAAGAACTCTCACATCTGTGAGTCAGGAAGGAGTAATAACTTTGTTCAGTATCTTCTTCACTAGGCAGAGGGATTCTTTTGAGTCATAAGGTGTGAGGGACTTATGCCTTGAAAGGGGATGGTGGACACAGAGACTCCTTTATTGATGGGCCCAATGCTTTCTCTTCCTGCCCAGGTGGGTTGTTCTCAGCTGCTAAAAGAATCTGAGAAACCTTTGCAGGGAGGGGCTCCTTCTGGTCAGGGTGAAAACCTGTCCAGCAATTCTCCAGGAGGGAACAGTGCTTCTATGGGTGAGTTTCAGCACCAGAACACACAGGTAGTGGTACTGAAAATTTCTTATAATACTTCATTATTTACTTTATATAGTATGGACTTGTCTTTCTTCCTGCCCTCCTGCTAACTTCTTAGAGACTCAAGCTACAGACCCAGGGTCTCTTTTTCCCAAGTGCCAGAAAATATTACTTGTTTTTAATACAATCTAGCACATGTTAGTAGTGAGCAGAATCTGAACTGTGATGACTTAAGGTTGTAAAGGGTATTTGGACACAGTAGAGAGTGCAGTGGTGGAGATTCCTGTGCAGACTTATAGGGTATGAAGCATATGTTATTTCTTGTTAAGTGAAAAGATACTGACAGGAGAAGTGCACAACTCTGTTCAATATCTTGGGCTCCTAATTAGTGAAGCTTCTGCCTCTCCCCAAGCTAATTGCTTTGTAGCTTCAAAAGAGTACTTGGAATCTGCTCTGAGAAGAGCAGCAGAATGAGGAATCTTTATATGTGATTTGTTTCAGTTCAAATAATCAAATGGTGTGCATCTCTGTGTCTCACTAGAGCTTGATAAGAAAGCAAACTTGCTGAAGTGTGAATACTGTGGGAAGTATGCCCCAGCTACCCAGTTCCGTGGCTCCAAAAGGTTTTGTTCCATGACCTGCGCTAAAAGGTAATAGCAAGACATCACTTCCTTTTCTCGTGAGTTTCAGAATTCTCTGGAATTGGGCATTTGCCCTTTTTCCAGGTAGTGTATACTATTTAAGTACATCTGATTCTCCCTTCATGGGATGCACTGACCACACAGATCCTTTAGGACTGGACGTGTTTATGACTTGTGAGTGCTTCTAGGAGGCATATGTGGTGTTGAGTATAAACAGGATTTTTTACTTGCTCAGAAAATCAGATGGGAAGGGGGAAGTTCTTGGGCTCCAGAGAACCTCTGTTCAGTTGAACATACATTTGGCTGACTAAATTAATGCATACTGACAGCTGTCTGCTGTACTGATACTAGACAAAGACACAAGGAGAAAAACCTGGGAAGACATTACAATAGCAGAGTACTTGTTATGGGTTTTCTTTTCCATTAAGGGAATGACTTAATTGACCTTTCAGATGTTAGAGCAAGACTTTGGTATACAAATATTGCTTGTGTCAGAAGTCTGGACTGGTTTCTTCTAAGGAGAATTCTTAGAAGGAAGAACAGAATTTGTTGGTAAAGATGAGTTTCATCCCCATCTAGAGGAAGGAGAAGCAGTAATTTAGTTAATTGCTGTTTCCTAATTGCTGCTCTGCTTCTACTTATTTGAGGTACAATGTCAGCTGCAGCCATCAGTTTCGGCTGCAGAGAAAGAAGATGAAAGAACTGCAGGAAGCTAACTATGCTCGAGTGCGCCGACGGGGATCACGGCGCAGCAGCTCTGAAATTACTCGAACAAAGATCCAGGGCAAGCGTCACAGGGTAAGGCCATAGTCCTGTCTGCTTCTGTCAGAGCAGCCAATGTAAAAGTTGCTGCTGCTAGAGGCATTGGGTTCTTGTAATGTATATTGTGGCACATTAACTGCCAAGTGGATGTTCTGACACAGTTGTTACACAGGGCACTGTAAGCTACTCCCATTGCTTGCTCATCAGCTGCAAAAGTTAGATTCACATTTGTACTTCTGTTTACTCTGTATTTACTCCAACATATGTCACAGATGTCTGAGTGAGTGTGATCAGCTGACAGGCTGATCTGCTTTTCCTGAATGGTTAGCTTTCTTTCAGAGAAATGATTTGAATCAGATTATAGAAGGATTGAATGATCTTCCTGGACTTATGCAAAGCCTTTGACATGGTCTCTCACCACATCCTTCTCTCTAAATTGGAGTGGTATGGATTTGAAGGATGGACTGTTCAGTGGATTAAGAATTGGTTGGCTGGTTGCAGCCAAAGGGTTGTGATCAATGGTTCTATGTCAGAGTGGAGGCCAGTCACAGGCAGCGTTTCTCAGGGGTAGGTTTGGGACCAGTGCTCTTTAACATCTTCATCAGTGACACAGAAGATGGCATTGAGTGCACCCTCAGCAAGTTTGCAGATGACACCAAGCTCAACAGTGCAGTCGATATGTTGGAGAGAAGGGAAGCCATCCAGAGGGACCTGGACAGGCTGGAGAAGTGGGCCCATGAAAACCTAATGAAATTCAACTAGGCTAAGTGAAAAGTGCTGCACTTGGGCCAGGGCGATCCCAGGTATTTATACAAATTGGGGGAAGAACTCCTTGAGAGCAGCCCTGCAGAGAAGGACTTTGGGGGTCCTGGTAGATGAAAAGCTGGACATCAGCCAGCAGTGTGCTATTGCAGCCCGGAAGGCCAGCTGTGTTCTGGGCTGCATTAAAAGAGGAGTGGCTAGCAGGGAGAGGGAGGTGATTGTTCCCTTCTACTCAGCTCTTGTGAGGCCCCATCTGCAGTACTGCATCCAGGCCTGGGGCCCCCAGCACAAGAAAAATGTGGAATTCTTGGAACGAGTCCAGACGAGGTCCACTAAGAGGATGATCAAAGGGCTGGAGCACCTCTGCTATGAGGAAAGGTTAAGGGAAGTGGGATTGTTTAGCTTGGAGAAAAGAAGGCTCCAGCGAGACTTCATTTGGCCTTCCAATATTTGAAGGGAGCATATGAACAGGAGGGGATATGATGGTTTACAAGGGTGGATAGTGATAGGACAAAGGGGAATAGTTTTAAACTAAGAGAGGGGAGATTTAAGTTAAATATTAGGAAGAAGTTTTTCACTCAGAGGGTGGTGACACACTGGAACAGGTTGCCCAAGGATGTTGTGAATGCCCCATTCCTGGAGGCATTCAAGGCCAGGCTGGATGTGGCTCTGGGCAGCCTGGTCTGGTTGTTAGTGACCCTGCACACAGCAGGGGGGTTTGAAACCGGATGATCTTTGAAGTCCTTTTCAACCCAGGTCATTTTATAATTCTATTATTCAGAGCTGTCATGAGGAAGAGGAATGGACTGTGGGAGGATAGTGAGGAAAAGGAAGGGAATTGAGAATCTCCCTTTTGTGACATCAAGCTGTTGTGGCAGCTGCCCCTGGACCAACAGCCTGAAACAGCTGTCACTGTCTGGGAAAACTGCTGTTGCTCTCAGTTTCTGACTTTTACAGTTAATAAATGTGAATGTATTTGTTCTTCATTAAAGCAAAACAAAAACAGCAAAAAACAAACAAACAAAATGCTTATGTTTTCTTTCTTTTTCGTGGGCTTGTAGGGCCAGGAGGATTCAAGTCGAGGTTCTGATAATTCTAGCTACGATGAGGCTTTGTCCCCTACATCTCCAGGACCTCTGTCAGTAAGATCTGGCCATGGAGACAGAGACCTGGCAAACTCTAATATGGCCCCACCTACCCCAGATCTACACGGCATCAACCCTGTATTCCTGTCCAGCAATCCCAGTCGTTGGAGCGTGGAGGAAGTGTATGAGTTCATTGCATCACTGCAAGGTGAATCTATGGTCCATTCCTGCAGTTCTGCGATCCAATAGCATGGGGAAATTTGTTGACTCTCTTTTTGGAAATCTTTGAGAGTGATACGTCACGCTTTCAAACTGTATATGTTTCTGGAGTAGGTCATGCAAATGGATGAGTTGTACTCCTCTGCGAGTGAGATGGGGAATTGGGACTGTCCATGGCTGTTTCTTAGTGCTATTTCCTTGCTTTCACAGGATGCCAGGAGATTGCCGAAGAGTTTCGGTCACAGGAAATAGATGGCCAGGCCCTGTTGCTTTTGAAGGAGGAACACCTCATGAGTGCTATGAACATCAAGCTAGGACCTGCTCTCAAGATATGTGCCAAGATCAATGTCCTCAAGGAGACCTAACAGCTCTGAAGCTAGCAGTTTCAATTTTGCTCTGACCCCAGAGCAGCTGCCAGCTTTAAGACATTCTGTTGGGGCAAGGAATGGGACAATCCCATGTGGTCCTGCATTCAAGAATGAAAAGGAATTTAACTGCCTGAAACTGCCATGCACAAGCCCATGTCTTGATCTTTGAATGGTGCTATAACAAGGGAGGAAAATTCCCACCTGGGGCCTTTGAAACTTCCTTCCTTCTTTGGATATGCCTCTCCCGTATACCACATTAAGAAGAGAAGGAGACTTCCTTCTGTTTTAGCAACCTTGTAAAGGGGAAGTGCCCTTGCCCCTTTTTGCTGAAGCAGGTTTGCTGGATCTTGGTTATACTGGAACCTGAGGTACAGGAAATTCCTGCCCTGCATGGTTTTGGGAGCAGCTGTGTGTGGAGTATTTAAAAAGGTCCAAGTGGCAGAGGTGGGTATACAAGAACTAAAACAAAAGGGGCTGTTTCTGTTATAGCCTAGGTATTTTTTTTGAACTGTGTTTAATAGCCATTCCAGCACACATATCAAACTCAAAGGCCCATGGCATTAGGAGCTACCTTCCCTTAGCTTTACTGTCTCCAGTAAAGATGCAGATTGAAGACTAGGTTTTTTGGCAGCTATTCGCTCCAGATGCCCATCTTTGAAGCAGAAGAGGATTTATCGTGACAAGGTGATGGGAAAATCTGAGTGGGAGGATGGGTTGTCTTACATTAGAAAACCCTTCACCACTAGGTGTCATGAGTGTGATAAAGTATAATTTACAGATCCAAAGCAGTCTCCAGAAGTGCCAAGGCTCTTCATATTAAAAAAAGACAAAAAACAAAACAAAAAAAAAAAACTTGGAATTTTGGTTCGCATTTTTTGTTAAGTTTGTTTTCTGTTCTTTTATCAGTTTGTATTATTTTTGTCTGTTTTCATTATCCTCAGGAGAGCTTACAAGACAAAGTTTAAGCTGGCAGGATTGTATCACCTGCCTTAGACTTTTTTAAATTGATGTTGTAAAACAAATACTTCTCTTCCCCAGTATATATATATATATATGTATAAAAACACTCTAACAACTGATTTTTGATTTTTTTTTAATACAATTTCTTCCTAAGGGGTACAGTGATGTTTAGAGGATAATCCCCTGCCACTCAGCTCTCACAGGTTTTGTAAAGACCAAGTTCTGAATTTTTTTAGCATTTGCCAAAGATGAAAATGTGCAGTTCTCTTCCAGAAGCACTTTCACTTTTAAAAAAGCAAAATGAAAACAAAAAACAAACTCTGGAAGAAATTATACAAAGCATGAAGAGGTAACTGTCCCCTACAGCTGAATACCTGAAAGCAAGACTTTTTCCTAGGCAGTTTGTCTCAGCTTTTTTATTTTCAGAAGTTTCACATGCATATTTGAGTAAAACATTAGACTGTTCTATGTGGAAGGCACCTACTGTTGCAGGAGTGTTGTGGCATGGGTGGAAGCTTAATGGCACAAGAAACCATCAGAGATCTCTATAACAGTCTCTGTATTGACCCACCTCATAAGAAGGGGGGGAGATTCTAAAGTGTAGTATCAACTTTCCAGTTCTAACTGAAGTGTTGAGTCTGAATTTATTCTTGATATCTTCATTCCTATGAGAGAAGGATTCTAAGCCTTCTTGAATCAAAATAGACCCAAAGGAAGCCACCAATTCTTGCACCTTGAAAACACTCTTCAGTCCAATGAAAGTTGAGGGGACAAAAAAGGCAGAGGTGAGCACCTCTAATGGCAAAGGAGGGCAGCCTTTAAACTATTTTATTAGCAGGCTGGGTATGGCAAAACTTGTTTACTTTGGCTTTTGACAGGGTAGGCAGGTAGTATTTGCTGCTTTTGAAGCCTAGATTAACTTCAGTCACATTTAAAGGTTTCACTTTTTCATGTTACATTCAGTGTTCTTAATAAAAATTGTTCAGGTTTTAAAGGTCTGGCCACTTTTTAAACTGTCTGAACCTGACTATTCCTGTCAGTCAGACCTTTGAGAAGCAACAACTTTCATTTTCATTCTTACAGAAGAATATAGGGAACTTTTCTCCTTTGTGCATATGCCTGAACTTTGAAAAGCGTGCATATTCTGCCTACACTAACAGAAGAGAGTCCTGGTAGAAGTATGAAGATACTGCATAATAAGGACCCTTGGATAAGAAGGGTGGTCTAGCACCAAAGAAAGCTGTTAAGTTACATCAGCACAACACTACAGCAGGGTGTCTGGTCATTTTATTTTTGAAAGTTGTTTTGTACAAAAAACAAGTTACCTTAAATACCACCATGAAAAACAGTACCAGCTGGCTTAATGACTTCATTTTTTCCCATGTTATGAGAAAGACTGAGACCATAATTTCTGCTCTGACTTTTGGTGTTTGCCCACTCATCCCCCAGCAAGAAAACAGGGTCATCTCTTTGCCCCTACTGTCACTGCTTTGTCAGTATAAAAACCCACAAACCTTATCTGTACCATGCCATTAGCAGTATATTCAGCAGTCTGTGCCCTCAAGATCAAAGACTGTTTTCTTCCCATTCTGCCATACTGTAGATGGGAGTGAGGAGCTAGACTAAGCAAAAAACAATTAAGAATCAAAGTACTATGCTCCTAAAGGTTCAAATTAAGTCTTGTAACTCAGCTGTACCTGCTTTTCCCAAGTGGAAGGCTCTCTTGCTCCAAGCAGTATTCAAGTACCATCTGCACAGGGCAAGTGTCTTAAGACTGGTGTACATCATGTTGAAGGGGACAGCAACTGGGGTCACTCTCAACACATTTCTGAGTGTGTTAGCATTCTTACTCTTTTTAATAAGAATTGTAGTAGCTTCCCAGGAAAACATTCTGCCAGACAAGGAAGCTTCAGGAAGCATGAGATCACAATTCTGACCATGACTGAGCTGTGTAGGCATAAAGCTTCAAGTAAGGCTTCTTAAAGAACTCAAGTGATAGCTGTCTTCAATTTTCTGATTTTGCCTTGATGTCACTTACACATTCAGAAAGCATTCCCTTCATTTAGGAGACCATAATTTTTTTTTTTCTTTTTTTGCTCTTCTGTGATGGAGAAGACAGTATTTTGACTGAATTCAAAAGTAGTGAAACAGCATTTAACTCTGTTCTTTTTAGCATTGCCCCTCTCTTGTCTGAGAGGATGGCATGCATCCTTTTACACCTCTTGAAGGAAACAGGTGTCTACTTTTCAACACATTGGCATTAGAAAAAAGACTAGAGGGGTGCTAATGTCTCTTCCAACTCCAGTGAGTCCAGCATAGAGCTTTTCATGCAGGTTATGCTGACAAAGACTGTGTGCAACAGCGCAGGTGCTAGAAAAGCCAAAAATGCATTTAAAGGAAAAAAAAAAAAAGCGTCTAACAGATTCTGTAAATCCTAGGAAAAAAAAATACATTAAAAGACCCCTCTGCTACAGTCTCAGTTTTTTAAATGGAGACTTCCCTTTCTGCATGCATTCACAGCCCTTTCTTCCTCTCAATGAAGAAACTCCCTTTCCTTCTCAGTGCTGATCATTCACATTGTTTTCTTGCTATCTTATCAACTCTCAGCACTTGCTCCCCATAGCTTTGCTGCTTTACTGCATTTTTTTGGAGAAAAAAAAAAAAAACAAAAAAACAGAACAGCATTACAGCAATGAGGCATGCCATTGGGGACCAGTGCTGTTCACACCTAGAGGCATCCATGAGACTTGACACACCAGACAGGCAAAGCGTATCATGTAAAGAAAAATCAGAAGAGAGAAGAACTGGCTGGGGGGAAATGGGGAGAAGTGTTGAAAGCCTATCACATTGGTAGCAAGTGGTCATCCCGTTCCTCTGACTCATCACCCAGCTGGTCATCACCCACACCACGGTATGTAGCTGGTACATTTCGAGGCTTAGATCGGCAGACAAAGTCACAGCCATCCTACAAGCACAAGTTGTTACATTAGAATCAGACTGCATGCAGAATCAGCAGCCACACAAAGCAAAACATATTCAATTTTGCTACACGAACATGTCTACCCCAGTGCTATCTGAGGGCAAGTCCACAGAACCTAGGCTGATAAGAGGAGCATACAAAGGGATATCCTAGCTTATCCTGAAACTTAAGTCAGGTCTGGGGTAGAATGTGGTACTGATTAAGTGCAGCAACACAGACATTCAGAGAATAAACAACACTACTTAAGGTGACCAAGCAAGGGTTTCACATAATCAGGCCTGAACATTCCACAGTTCCCAGCTGAACATTCCTACCTGAAAAGTCTTAATCATAATGAGCAGTAGGGAACCAGCTGCATCAAGGAATTAAAAACAGTGTTCCCCTTACCTAGAATAAGATAGATATCTTCTTTTCCCACAGGGTACACTGTGGCAGGTCTATCCAAGAAACAGTCTATGAAGACAGTGCAGGTGCCTTTTTATTATGTCTTAACACGTGGGCTTAGATTGGGAATATAAAAGGATTTCCACTCACCGCCACCAAATTGCCCAAATCTTGCCAGAAGGCAAAGTGAGGGAACTGCTCCATGCCCTTTGCTCCCACTATAAGGCGCTGGTAGAGAAACCCACCAATGATATAGACTGCGATTACTGAGGAAAACCTAGAGGGCAGAATTAAAAATCAGAACAGCAAAATTATACAAGTAGTCTCTTATAACCCAGTTATACTTGCCTCAGTTTGGCACCGGAGCAAGTAGCTGAACATCACCTAAGAAAAGAGTTGAAGAAAGACCATACCAGAAAAGGTCAAAAACATATAGATTTGCTAGAAAAATTTTTCAGGACATCTGCGTGAAGTAGATCTCCAAAGCACAAAGACAGAAAATGAGAAGTCAAGACTCCTAGTCTGAATTTCCAACTGTGGCAAAGAGCTGTTGTACAATTCCAGGAAGTCACACATTCCATGTTTAAGTGCACTGATCTGTAAGCTATGAAGGGAACAAAGCAGCTCTGCAGCATTATGCCTTATCCTAGAATTTGTCTACAAAGCTTGGAGCCACAGTAACATCTAACAGTGACTGAATACAATTATCTAGACTAGTATAACATCTTCCAACAACTCACGTGATTAGTAGAATGGAGCCAGTGCTGAGGTGAGAATCCTCAGCTGGACAAGCCACACTGCTGTCCATCTCAAAGAGGTAGAAACAGTCCTGCTCCTTTTCCCTCTCTTCTGAAATAATGCTGAATGAACTCTGCAATTTGGGAAAAGTTATGTGAAAATACACCCAGGCTTATACTAAACTTCACCAGAAGATAGTTTTAGCTCTATTGGTACAGGGGAACAACCCATAGAGAAAGTAAGAAAACATTACTGCACCCTCAAGGCCTTTCTGCTTATAAACAAGCTTTGTCTGACAGCCTCCTGTTCCTGTCCTACCTCATATTGTCACTCACCGCTGTAATTCCTCGCTTGCAAGAAATCATTATCACAGCTCTTCTCTTCTCACCACTGCAGTGCCTACCATATGAATCACCTCCTTTATAAATCAGCATGATCCAGTCACCTGTGAAGAGAGAAAGAATATAGGCTGCAAATCCAGACCAGGAGGCAAAAGCTAGATAAGAAGAGAGATATTGAGTAGTCTTACTTCCATTGAAGACCTGGGTTTCATTGATTCTTCCTATTACTGTAGTCTTTCCAGACTGCCTATCCATTTGTACTACACCAGCAAAATCATGCAAGCTGCTGTTGACCTCTCTGCATACCCTGAAATGGTAGGCATAGTTTTCAGTTGTGCCAATCTCCACAGTCGTGTTAAATCTGCAGCAGAAAGAGAATAGAAGACAAGCAAACAGAATTACAATGAGTTGAGTTCAAAGCAATTGACACTCAAGACCTGGGAAGCCAGGTCACAGCTCATGCTAACAACAGAGCCCACCCTAAAGCCTGGCCCTAAATTCTTCCACCCAATTGACCCATTAGGTGTAAACACTGTGCACTGGACCCTAAGGTCCACAGCAAGTCAATACTGCTTGTATCATACCTTATTTGACTCAGTGGTTCTAGTTTCTTCAGCAGGGCTTTTTCCATTTGTGACTCAGTACTCTCATCACCAACCACATCACAGCTCTTCTCAGTCAGCGGTTCAGCTCCCACACCAACAGCAAGGGCCATAAAGACTACCAGCACAGCAGAGGTATGGGAATGTGATGACATCCTGGATACATATCACAAAGAACACATGGGATTAACCATCTCAGCCCTCTACAAACTAACTACATGAAGGCACTTACTGACCATTCCCTCAATCTTGACTACAAATAGAAGTAAAAAACCTATGAACACCTCTCAGTTCTCAACAGACACTACAATCTCTTATACTGAAAAACAAACCAGGCCTCTTTGGGATTCTTTTACGAATTTTGACTTAGAACCACAAAAAGTTTTGCTGCTGAGCATGTTAACCAATTTTGATTCAGCCAAAACAGAGCCTAGCAGGCTGAATGCTGGTGTAAGTATCAGGCACAAGCTACTGTTCATTATCACATCCTACTGATAAGCCAGTCAGCAAATAATTTACCAGGCCTCTAATCAAGTCTCTCTGCAGCTTTTGCGTAAAGAGCTTGCAGTGAAGAGCCACTGTGACTTGTCAGGCTCTGTCTGCTCAAGCTCCTTAATCCTAATAATTACGTTATCCTCCAGGACTACTTCAGCTGAGAATTTGAAAGCATTCAGTAGTACTCAGCTGCAACACCACAGAACAGTTTTCATGAACTGAAAAAGGAAATCGAAACATCCTATGATTAATCCAAGAGAAGGGGAGTAACAAAGACAAGTGGGCATGGGGGCAATGGGTTGACGGTTGGACTAGATGATCTTATTAGTCTTTTCCAATCTTAATGATTCCATGAAGTCTTGAACTTTCAGCCTTCAGGCTTATGCTAAAATAGCACGTAAATCACTCTGCAACTGCACCAGGACAGATTTCCCCTTTGCTTCTCCTAGTGAGGATGTCAGTTCCAGATGCTGGGAACAAACGAACCACAATTTCATAAGTACCTCACTGCAACTAGACTGGCAGGCTATTTGGTGGAACGTCATCTTTGCCCCTCAGCTCATCCTGTCAAGCAACATCTTCTGAGCTACTTGTTATCACTATGGAGATAAACATGAGTATGGAGAGGCTAGATACATTCAAAGGTTGGATACACCACACTGCTAAGGCCCAGGACACAAGAACTCGTGATTCTCTCCTCACGAGACAAAAGAAGAACTCGCTACTAGAACACACTTCCTCGGGCAACCTCTCCGCAAACGCCTCCTTTGCACAGACGCAGGAGGAAGAAACCGCACGGCATTGCTGTCGGCTTCTGCCAGCTAGCCACCGCACAAGCTGACGAACCAGGCCTGAGTGGCAGCTGCCCGGAACCACCTGCTTACAGCTGGGCAGAGTCAGCCCGGGGCAGCCCGCCGCCTCGTCCCCGCCGCCCCGTGCCCACTGCGTAAGTACGCAGTAGAAAGCTGGGCTCGCTTTCCGCCACACCTACCTGCTGCCGCGCACGGTCCTCTCCGTCCGCACCACGGCTCGACGGAGAAGCGGGAGCTGCTCAGGGACAGGCCATGGTCGGCGGGCAGGGGCAGAGCCCAAGGGCCATTGCGACGGCCATGTCCGCCTCACTACCCTCGCCCGCCCCATGAACCGGAAATAGGAAGAGCATGACAAAAACTAATGCGCCGTGCCGTGCCGCCCAAGAAAATCTCGGCCGTAGGCATGCCTATAGCCTCTCTTTAGCCAATCAGAAGCGGAGACAGAAAGGGGCGGCTTTCAAACCCCGCCCCAGCCTATAAGTGGAGCTATTGCGGAGCTCGCCTTCTTTCTCCATCCAATAGTTGAGAGAGAAAGGTTCCGACGTTGCTACCCCCTTCGCTTCCCTTCTCACGGACGTAGAAGGAAGTCTGCCTGGTAGTACCCTGCGGTTACCCTCTGCGGCGGGAAAGCGCGGCTGGAGGCGGGAATGGCTCGTCCGACGGTAGCGAAGCACGCATGGTGGGCCGTCACGAGGCCGTGCCGCGGGGTGCGCGTAGTGGGCCGCCTGGGTCCGGGTAGGCGGTACTCGGCGGGTTCGCCCCATAGCAGCTCTCATCCTCTGGAGCTGAACATCTTCAACGTTCTTCATAAGGGCTGTGCTTCTGAATAAGAGCGCCTCCTACAGTCTCTGCATGTTCTGTGTCTCTGTAGAGGAGTTCCAGCTGCTCACGGGTGAGGTTGGTCCTGAATGCGATTAATAAAGCTTTACTTGATCTGAGACTGGCCTACTTAAGTGACGTTTACCCCAACTGCGATGGTGACAGCCCAATTTCTAGTGCTCTGTGTTTTAACTTTTTAGAAGAGGTGGGATAACTGGGCCTTGTGTGTCTTTTAGTAAGAAGGAAATGCAGGTTCTAATGACTGTAAGCATGCTAAAGAAGTCACTGGTTTGGGAGGAGACTTTTGTGTGATATACTTGTTGAGCAGAGAAGAACTGGGCAGGAGCATTGCATGTGTCCTGGAAAGCTGATTGATTGAGTCTGACAACTTGTACCATACTGCTGATTCTACTGGGAGCGTGGCACAGGCATCTGCATAAGCTGCGTGAAATTTATTTACACGCACAGTTGGCTATTAACTGTGTTGTCTGTGTATCTGTCAGTTTTCTGTGTCCAAACTAAGGACTCTACTGCTGATATTTGAGAGAAAATTAAAAAAAAAAAAATCAAACAGAGCTCTTAATTGTTTCTCACCAACCTTCACTTTTCCACAGGTAACATCTTCCTTTTCCTAATTCATGAATTCCTTTTCAACTGTTGGTCATGGCCTTCCCTCCTTAGTCTGGGTATTTAAGCAGTATCTGAATTTTGTTGATTTCTTTCCAGCCGCACTTTATGTTCCCAACTAAGCTCTCAAAATGACTATAGCAGTTTTTTCCCTTACTGAGTTTGACAACCATTCCTGCACTTCTCTAATTTCCACTGAAATCGTTCAGGAAAGACATCCCTTCTCCTGTGTTGCTCTGATGTCTGAAAGACCGAGGTTGACTGGGGCCCTTGGAGGTTACCTGGTCACTCTACTGAGGCAAGGGCCACCTAGAGTGGGTACACTAGGTATCCAAGTGGCTTTTGAAGATCTCCAAAAAGGAGACCCCACTGTATCTCTGCCTGTGCTCCATCACTCCCACATCTCAGAAGTGCTTTCCAGTGTTCAGAGGGAACCTCTTGTGCTCCAGTTTGTGCCAGTTCCCTCTGGCACAAATCTGGAATAAATAAAGAATGTCTCTCCTGAATGTGTGATTACTGACCTCACACATCAGGCTGTTAATCTGTTTTTTGAACAACACCTCTACTTCCCTTTTGACAGCACTTGGGCTTCTGTCCCAGTGGTCTTTTTAGTCTTGTACTGTACCTCTCCATCTGCTTCTGTCTTGAGAGGGAGCACTTCAGACCTGCACACTCTCAGAATTACTGCTGCAATGCAATTAAGGCCTGTTGCATTGGCAAGCAATGAGCATGAATTTTGCAAGTAATAATCTCTTCCACTCAGTGCTGTTTTTAAGATATCCCTTGTCAGCATCAGAAATGTTCTATCTCCAACACTCCCCATATTGGTGTAAATTGAGTTATTTTGCACAGCTTTCCAACTTTACATTTTTTGTCTTCTGAATGTAGCCTCAAGTTTCCTGTTTCACAGGCACTCAGCACTCAGCAGCCTGATTGAAACATCTTGTCATGCACTCTTTGCTTTGCTGTGTGGGAAAGCAGATTGGAGACTTCTTCAGCAGAAGCAAGTGTGGAAATAATCTTTATTGTCAAATTCTCCCCTACTACTTCTCAAAAAGACAAAACTAGACAGGAAAGGAGAGGTAAGGAAGCTGGGTTTTACTTCTAGCAAAAGTGAGATCTAATGAAAACATTAAAGCGGATGAGTCAGTGACCTGGTGAATGTTCCCCTCCCTCCCTTCCTACTTTCACTACTCCTCTCCCTTCATTCCTCACTCTGTCAAGCCCATTTCAGTGTCTACTATTGAGCATTTAATCCCCTTTCTTCAGAAGAGGCTTGCACTTTTCAAGTTGTCAGCAGCAGTAAGAAATTGTCATCAATAACTCTTTGAATGGCAGATGAGATGTAAGTCATAAATTAGAGTCATTTACTAATCAGAAATCAGAGACAGAAGAGGTCTATGAGATCGTCTAGTCTTTTTCTGTTGTGTGTCTGTGTAATTCTTCTGATAAGCTTCTTCCTGCGCTGTCTCTCTTCTAGTTTTACATACTTCCCAATAAGCAATTTTCCAGCTTGAAATAGTCCTGTAGGATAGTTTATTATCAGGAAGATTTTGTTAGTGCTTTCCTTACATTTCTGCTCCATTCTCTCTGTTTAGGCCTAGCAAATGTCACACTGAACAATTTCTCTTAGTTGAGAAATCTCACCTTGGAAGAGTGAGATATTTTGCATTGATGGTCATTTTTTTAATAAACGTTTCCTTCTCCTGAGCTGATTGCTGTTCCTGTAAATGTTTATGTGTTTAAGCAAACTGCTAGCTGACCTTAGCTATTTTTTCAGAGCTGTTACAGCAAAGAGGACTCTTTGGGATAGTAGATGTCTGTGCCCTGCTCAGAATATTTGTGTATATATGTGGTTGGCACAGAACCCCCAGAGTTTGTATCCAACAATCTCACTCCATTGACTTGGGAGGCAATCTTGTGTTTGCAGATGCTTTCATCCGAAAACACATCTTCAAATGCATCAGAAAATGCAGGGGCATCATTTAATTCTCCACTGTTTGTGTTCATCCCAATCCTGCTAGAGATGGGAATTTCAGGATGCTGCGTTGGGATGTTAGCAGTTTTCCTTTTAATACTCCTCCTATCCAAATTGCTTAGGCATTTTTTTTTTGTGTGTGTGTGTGTGTTAAAATCAAGAGCCTGAAAGAGCTGATATTTTAACAGAATTTCTATGCCTATTATTTGTTTCTCAGCTCTCTTCTGCATGCAGGAAGTCCCTAAGGAGAGCAGTTTAAGTAACTTTCTTTAGAAGACCTTTGTTTTCAAAACATGCTCCACTCCTCCATCTCCCTGCCAACATCACTTTTGAGAGATGTGCTCTCAGGTTTTTATTTCTGTTTTCAAATGCACTAAATCATCTCTGTGACCAGTATCATAGGTGTATCACAGGTACATAGATCAGTCCTCTGGTCAACCAGCTGGTATTGTCTCACATGGGCTCTCCAAAAATGAGTAGCTATACTAGCTGTGTCCTTTCTGGCTGTTGGAGAGCCTGAAATATTCTATACTACACCAAAATACAAGTCCTGTGGTCACTTAAAACAGTGTTAGACTGTGTGACATGCTTGTAGTAACAGCGAGTTACCAGGTTTGTGCCATACGACGGGGTTCTTGTTTCTCCCATCCTCTACTCCCCCTGGTTTCACATAGATACATTGCCCCCATACTGACACAGGTACCAGCTGAGGGAATTTATCTGGGACAGTACAATGACATTCTTAGGATGGTCCTAGAAGACTTGAATTATAAAATGCTAGCAACTTTCAGTTTTTTAACCAAATCTAAACTCCCCGACCTAAATATAGTGGGTTACAGTGCTTGCAGATGAATTCTGTTATATCACAGTAATCATATCAGAGCTCTGATAGAACTAAATGGGATATATATATATATATATATTTTTTTTTTGTACTAGCAAGCTATAATATTGGATATTTACATTAAATATCCACCAGGAAACCTCTCCTTATGCTTTGGGAATCTCTTC
Source organism: Lagopus muta (assembly GCF_023343835.1). Lineage (NCBI taxonomy): Eukaryota > Metazoa > Chordata > Aves > Galliformes > Phasianidae > Lagopus > Lagopus muta. The sequence continues at coordinate 76,376,462 of NC_064433.1, forward strand.
CACAGTTCCCCAAATGACAACGTGCAAATATGTCTGGATGCTCCACTCAGCTCCTTTCTCTTTTCAAGCTCATCTCATAGGTACTTCGCTCTCAGTTTTCTACAAGGGCTTCTTCATATGGTACTCCCAATGGTTGAGAACCAAGAAGAAACTCGTGAACCTGTCTTAGGAAGAGGGAATGCAAGTAATAATAGTCTTGATTTATGAATTTTTTTATTTCACTTCCCTGAGTTGATCATTGCAACTCAAGGGAGCCTCAAATTAAGGTTGAACACTTCCGTATAAATTTGCCTCCTTCACTTTCTTTTTTTTCCTCCACAAAATTATTTAATGGTATAGTTTTTTTTTGTTTTGTTTTAAAAACTGAAGAGAACTCTCCCACTACTCTGGTTTATAGAGGTGCTCTGAGATTTTTAGTGCTAATTTGCTGAATAAGTTTTTTTTCTTTTTTTCTGTAGTTGCTTTGAAACAATAGAGAGTGAATTGCTCTACTTCTTGCCAGTAGGTACCAGCTCAGATGGCATTTAAGAATTAACTGTTTCACTGACATTCCTATAGCCTTCTCCTGGGAGCAGTTTCCCCTAAAAGCAGGAGCCTGAAGAATGCAAGAGATGCCTACTTTCAGAGGCAACAGGAGAGTAAAAACACAGGTGCAAATAATTTTTTCTGAGCATGTGGTCTCAGAACAATTGTGTTTCAACAGATACTTATCTTCTTGTTTATTTTTCAGTTATAAAATTGCCCAGAGAAGTTGTAAAGTCTCTCTTCTTGGAGGTCTTCAAAAGCTGCCTGGGTGTGGTCCTAGGCAAACTGCTTTGGATATCCCTGCTTGAGCAAGGTTTGGACCAGATGGATTCACACCTTTACCTGTCTTGGATTCTGTGATCTGCAGAGAACCTCTACACTGCCTTTAAGTACAGTTGATTCTATTCACTTGAGGCTTAATTTGATTATTTGACTGGTTAAAAGTATGTCACCAGAGATGCAAAGGTGACTTTACAAGAGCAAGCAGACACAGAGAACAGCTACAGAGTTCAAGTTCTTCGGTTCTCCCACTGTTCTCCCATGTGCAACAGTGAGAGTCATTCTATATGACGTAACAGGAAATATATATGGTTTTAAAACAAATACCTTTTAATCTATGAGTGAGGCAGCTAGAAGATCCTGCAAGTCCATGTAATCAAAAATAGGATAGAATAGCTTAGTTGGAAGGGAACTTCAAAGATCGACTAGTTCAACTGTTCCAGACTGACTGGCTTCTAGAAATGCTACAGAACCTTTGCCTTAGGAAAGATCTTTCTGTCAGAAAGATAGTGCTTAAAATTAAACTCCGTCACATTGTACCTTGTTTCTCTTGAAGTTTTTTAAGCCAAAACCACAGGTCTAAATGTAATGCTATAAAACAGAAACAAGTTTTAAAACAACTGACTCTGAAAACCTCTCTAAGAATAAAAATAGATTAATAGAAACAGATCACCTCAGATGGCTCTGAGTACAAAACATTGGAATGAACTGTCATGAGTGGAAACATTTCCCTGAGAATGGCCAGTAGCTAACTTCCAGGGGAAGATCTTAGTAGCAGGCTAAATATGTAGCAATAGGTCCCTACAGTAATCTCTTTCTCTTCCTAAAATTTCACGTTTATTTGCCAGAGTTCATGATCTGGTCTATTGTCTTTATTTGAACTAAGATTTCAATTCTCAAAGCTGGTATTCTTGTTTTTAAGTTGAGCCCCTTCCCCTTCTGTTTTAGCACTGACTTTCTTTTGTGCTTTCGTAGTATTCTTGATATATCATATGTGTTTGTTTTCATCCTCTAGCGAGGGATCCTAAAATAGTCTCTCCTAATGAAATTTTCCCTAAAGAACAAGTATTTTGTTCCTGTAGCCATGCCTTTTAATTTCTCTTTGAAAAACTTCCTCATTTGCCCGTAGCTTTCTCTTTTGAAGTTGTTACATCATCGTGCTTCCATCACCTGCCCTCCCACTCCCCCCTTTCTGCTGAAACTCTGTACGTTTGTGGTCAGTGTGACAGAGAAGCTGCTGGATTGAACTGTGCTAAGCCAGGGCCTGTACACAGTTCACAGCAGTCACAAGCTGATCCTATTTCCATGTGTTTCCTGACTTGCCACTCTTGAGCTGGTTTGCTAATATGTGATTGCTTTCACAATCCTCATCTTACAGTCTGTAATATAATTCTGTTCCTGTGTATTTAGTAGTATTTGCCCAGTCTGTGAGGTTCCTGTTACTACTACATATTAATGCAGTTCATTTAATAACCTATCTTTATCTTAATTTTAATCGGATGGAGAATAGCCTTCTCAGTCTTCCCTACGTATTTTGTATCCCACTGTTCTGATATCCTACTCGTAGCCCATCTCCAACCAAGTCTCTGATGTGCTTGTTGTGGCAGTGTATTTGGTATTCTCCTTCCTCCATTTTATTCCCTAGACTTCTAGTATCTTATATATATATATATATATCTTTTATAATATATTTCTTTGGGTTTTGTGACACAATCCATAGAGAAGCGCCTGAGATTTCATGAGTTCTACTGGAGACTTTGCAGTTCCAGGAGGATCTGCTCCATGATCTTCCCAAGCACAGAGGTAAGGCTCATTGGCCTGTAGTTTTCTGGGTCTTCCTTTCTTAAAAATGGGAGTAATGTTTCCCTTTTTCTAGTCACTGAGGGTTTTACCCAGCAGATATGATTTTTCAAACATGATGGAGAGCTGCTCAGCAATCACATCAGCCATCTCTTTCAGAACCCTAGGATGGATATCGTCTGCCCCCATGGACTTACAAACATTCAGTTTCATGAGGTTTTGGACATGTTCCACTGTTACAGTGGGATGGAGTCCTCTCCCCACACCTTCACCTAAAGGTTCAGGACCCTGGCAGACATGGGAAACCTGACCACCAGTGAAGACTGAGGCAAAGCAGTCATTGAGTAGCTCAGCTTTTTCTATGTCCGAGGAAGCCAGCTCTCCATTGCCTTTAATCAGAGGCGGGATTTGCTTTTAGACTGGCAAATGTTACTTCAGTGGAAGAGTGTTTTCAAGTAATAAACTACACTGCACCACAGCATAACCTCACTAACACAGACATGTATTATAATAATACAAGCAGTGCTTCCTTTAATCACATCTGCATGATTCTCCCTTGGGGATGGTTCTTTCTTTGTGGAACAGAGTAACATATTCATACTTATCTGTAAATACCACTGCTACATATCAATGAAGGGGAAGAAGCTGAATTTTTTTTTTAGATGAAGTCTGTAAAATGTAGAATGCAGTGGAACAAAAGAATTGCTAAGGAAATAAAAACACTATACTTATTATGTAGGAAAGATGTGTAGCATAACATAGAAGGGAAACATTGTAAGTAGCTCAGAGAGATAGATGATTTAGGTCCTGTAGCAGAACAAACATGGAGGAGGGCTCCATGTAGCAAGACCCAGTAATTGTGGAAGTGCCAGTCATGGAAAGGATTGGCAGGAGCATATAGAGAGGATCCAGATGAGGGAGCTTAGGTAATGGTAGCTATTATTAGGATTCAGTATCCAGACTGGAATGATTTACTTTGTTGACATATCAGAAAAGAAATTTTGGCTAATGCGAAGGAAGAAGCAGAAAGAACCCCTGCTCACTGAGACAGCTGTAAACATACCACACTAAGAACCATAGCTCTTCCCTCCCATAATCATACTTAATGGTAATCATTTTGAAATGCCTTTGTGTGAGGGACTGACTGTAATGATAAGGTTAACCACTTGTAGTGTGTGAAAGCAGCAGTACTTGCAACCTCACTAATAGATGTACCTGTGATGAGCACCTGTAACCACAAACAGCTCAGCACTTTGGCGTGTGTGCTTGCCAAAACCATTAATGTTACTTCGCAAGCTAGTGGTTCCGTTGACCATTGCCTGTTAGCAGCACAAGAACTTAGTTGATTAGTTTCTGCATGGAAAAGTTACCAGTGCATTTAGCAACTCAGATGACTCCTTACAAGCTGTGAAGGAGCATAAACCTTCAAATCTGAAGAACTTGGGGTTACTGGTGGATGGGGGAAGCTAAATCTAAGCCAGCAATGTGCCCCCACTTTGCCCAGGAAGCCAACAATATCCTGGGCTGCATCAAAAGAAGCGTGGCCAGTAGGTTGAGGGAGGTGATCCTCCTCCTGTATTCACCATGTGCTGGTGAGGCCTCATCTGGAGTACTGCATCCAGATGTGGAGTCCTCAGGAGAGACATAGACCCATTGGAGCATGTGCAGAGGAGCATCACAAAAATGAACCAAAGGATGGAATGCCTCTCCTACAAGGTCAGGCTGAAAGACCTGAGGCTGTCAGTATCTAAAGGGGAGCTACAGGAAAGAAGGGGGCTGACTCTTTAGTAGGGTCTGCGGTGATAGGACAAGGGGAAATGGTTTCAAATTTAGAAGAAGAAGAAAGAAGAAGGGCAAATCCTCAGAACGTCACAGAATCCACGGTGGTGACTTACTTTTCTCTCATTTTTTCTCTCCTTTTCTTCTCTTTTTCCTTGCTCACTCATCTTTTAATAAATAAAGGTACATTTTTGATCGATCAACATCTTGACTTGATTCTGAGTCTTAATTCAGAAACTTTGGGATTAACGGAACAAACTGCAAGCCACTTCAGCTTGCAAAAGCCAGCATGAGTGCATGTGACTCATATACAGAGGTTTGGAGATTGCATGGAGTGTCTGAAGTCCTGTGTTCATGCATTTGTGTTTTTAGATGTTTATCTTGACTTGTAATTTCTTCATTCCATCTATCCAGGAGAACTGTTTTTCAGTAGGTTCTTGCTTGCAAGTGCTCTTCTGTTGATTAATAGTAGAGAAATCTGGTATTTTTACAGGTGACTTCCACCCACACTGTCCTGAGCAATGAATAGTCTACAGAGGGAGCTGTTACTTCTTTTCCAAAAGGAGCAGGATTTGCATTCCAGCCAGGAATTGTGCTGAGCACAGGGAGCTCATCTCCTGTAATGGTTTTTATGTTCTTTGAGGATCTTGTGTTACCTTGCAGTTACTTGGCCTAGTGGCTGGCAACCCTGCTTATGGCAGGGGGGTTGGTACTTGATGATCTTTGAGGTTTCTTCCAGCCCTAGCTGTTCTGTGATTCTATGATTTATGACTGCAACATTGTATTGCACCTGCAGTTTCCCAGTGGTCAAATGAGCAGAAGGGAGAATGCAAGTCAAGTCAAGAAATACAATTACTTGCATTATTATTATTGAGTTAGCCAAGAATGCGTTTCCCTCTACACCTTTGGAGTTTTGTACTGCAAAGAGAGGAAACAGTGGACAAATACCTGCTGCTAGGAGATTTCAGGTGAAATAGAATAGATATGGTAAGACAGGGTAACATAGAAACAGCAAATCGAAATTTTGGGACAACAGGCAACTGGAAAACTTTTTTTCATCCAGAGATTTTGTTCCAATAAGGGAAGAGAAATTTTACTAATTTCCAGATTATCATATTTCTCCTGACACAAGTATACTTGTGTCAGACTCCAATATCAGTTTATCCCTTAGTCTGGGATTGCAGTTTATGTATAGTCAGAGCAGTTACTTGCAGTTGCAAGTGTGGAGGACTGGTAGAAATGAAGAGATAATAAAAGCAAAGAACCACAGCATGGTGCTTGGGAGGAAGGTCTGGAGAGAAAGTAATTGATCCAAGTACTGGAGGTTTCATCTGAAAATATTAGATCAAGGGTTCAGTAGGTTGACGGCAAATAAGTTGGCAGTGATTGTTAATGGGATTGTTACTGCTGTGCCACATGTAAATAAGCACTACAAAAACTTTGATATACAGAAAATGGAAACAAGATCTTGCTTCCAAAAAGAAAGTTACTATGTCCTTCCAATAGTTTTATTTTAAAATAATTGAAATTGTTTTTGTATCACCTGGTTGAAAGAAGCAGCTTAATGCAGTTTTAAGGAATCCAGCTGCAGTTTCAACACAGCAGGAAATCTCTGATGTCATTTACAGAATGACTTCAATTACATATTTCTGAGTATGTGAGGCTTGACATTCATACAGGATGATATACATGGAGAATTAAGGGCAAATTAAGATGAAAATATAGACCTTGGTATACCCAGCTAAGGGGACATCTGCCAAGACACGTATAGAGTTCACAGAGAAGAGGGAATTAAGTTGGGATTGTTCCCAACAAGAGTAGGTCTGCTTTTCAGTAACCAGGCCTGTAACAGTCAGACCTAGCGAAAATGGAGGAAAACAATAGTATTTTAAGTAGTGTAGTAGAGCGTAAAAACCTGGAGTTTTCATCTTGGATTTTCCAGGTTACTTTGGGTGAGTGATTTTGTCAATACTAGAAACTGTTCAACTATCAAAAGAAGATGCTGTTAGTAGCTCAGAAAGTTGAAAAGACTTGAGAAATAATGCCAGACACTTTGCCTGCATTGTCAAAATGTTAGTAGCCTTTTCGGAAGAAAATCTAACAGTTTACCAGAGAACCCTGGTAAAGAATTAGCAGATATTCGTATTAGAGTAGGCGAAGTTAGCATGCCTCTGAGCTTGCCTAGTTTACCATGTGACGAATGCAAGAGCTTCGCCTTCCCTAGGATTTTGCAGTGCAGTGCATGCTAGACTGTTTTATTTACCAGCTCTTCAAACATAACCTCTCAATCTTATCCCAGATAAATGCCTAGGAAATGTAAAACAAGTGAATGCATCAGGTTGCTTCAAAAGTGGACCATTCTTCTAAAGGAAGGGATTTTCTGTTGTTCCCTTATGAGGAAGATGCTCCATTCCCTTTATCATCTTTGTGGCTCTGCACCTCTCTCAAGCAGTTCCCTGTCCTTCTTGGACTGAGGGGCCAAGAACTGGACACAATATTGCAGATGAGATCTCACCAAGGCAGAGTATAGAGGGAGGAGAACCTCTTTCAACCTACACACCCCTCCTAATACACTGGAGGATGGCATTGGCCTTCTTGGCCACAAGGGCACAGAACTGACTCATGGTCATGCCCAGGTCTCTATCCCCTTTGCTGCTCTCCAGCAGGTCAGTCCCCAACCTATACTGTAGGCTCTCCTCTTCCACTTGAGTTTGCCCAGCAGTGCTCTGTTTAACCACGCAGGTCTCCTGGCTCCCTTTTTTGACTTCCTACCTGTTGGGACGCTCTGATCTTGAGCATGGAAGAAGCACTCCTTAAATGCTAGCCAACTATATTGGGCCCCTTTACCTTCAAGTACCCCATTCCATGGGATTTTCATTAGCAATTGATTGAAAAGGCCATAGTTGGCCTACTGAAGTCCAGGGTTGTGATTCTGCTTGGTATTCTGTTCCTGCCACATGAAATCCTGAACTCCACCATCTCATGGTTGCTGCAATGAAGGCTGCCCTCACTGCTTCAGCCAGATCCCCCTTGTTAGTGAAATTGTCCTCGATACTGTTAATTCCAGGGTCGTGGGTTTGAGCCCTACATTGAGTGCCAAAGTAGTGTTGGAGTTTGAAGAGTTAATCACGTGACACCCTTCCCTCCCCACTGAAGAGAAAGAAAGAGGGAAAATCCTGACTGAAATAGGAGAATCTAATTTTTGAGGCCTCTGTAGATCAACAAGGAACTCCTGGACTTACTTAAGCATAAAAAGAAAGTCTGTAGGGAGTTGAAAGCAGGAAGGGAATGGGTTACCTGGGAGGCAGACTTACAAAGAAGTTGTCTGAGCAACCAGGGATCAAGTTGGGAAAGCTAAAACCCAGATAAAGTTAAAGCTAGCCAGGGATGTAAAGGGCGAACAAGAAGAAACTCAACAGATATATCAGTGATAAAATGAAGGCCAGGGAAGATATTGGTCTTCTCTGTAAGGAAACTGGAGCCCTGGTCACGAGGGATATGGAGAAAGAAAGCTGAAGTGCTCCATGACTTCTTTGCCTCAGTCTTCACAAGCAAGGTCTATAGCTACATTTTCCAAGATGCAAAAAGCAAAGATAAGAACTTGGAGAAGGAAGATCTGCCTGCTCTAAATGAAGATCTGATGTTTGAGACCATCTAATGAAGGTGCACAAATCCATGGGACCAGATTCCTGTCAGCCAGAACTGGAAATCATGTGGAGGCTCCTGGGAAATGCAGTACACCCCCATGTATCTTCCCCTTGGAAGATAAAGATCCCGTTGGATCGTCAGAACTCCTGTGAGTCTGCTAAACGGGAAGCACAGCTCTACAGTACACTGTATCTCTATACCAAACAGCCTGTCACATGATGTTATGATATGGAGTACTGATAAAACCAGGACAATATCTAAAATAAATGACAAAATGCAGTTGCTCACTACTCAGCAACTGATACCCAGCCAGTTCCCAAGCAATAGCCATCCCGCCCTGGCCAACTCCATCAGTTTTACTATTCAACATGATGCCACACAGTACAGAATATCCCTTTGTTCAGTCCTGGTCAGCTGTCCTGGCTGTGTCACCTCCCAGCTTCTTGTACAGCCCCAGCCTATTCACTGGCAGGGTAGCATGAGAATCTAACAAGCCCTTGACTTAGTGTAAGCACTGTTCAACAACTACTGAAATACCGTTGTATTATCAGCATTGTTTTTTGCCTAAATCAAAAACATGGCATCATACCAGCCACTCTGAACAAAATTAACACTATTCCAGCTGAAAACAGGACAAGGAGTTTTCATACAATCATAGAAATACTTGGGTTGGAAAAGACCTCAAAGATCATCTAGTTCCAACCCCCCTGCCACAGGCAGAATTGCCAATTGCTAGATCAGATTGCATGGCCTTGAACACCTCCACGGTGTTTCCTTGAGGACCTCAGAGATAACCTTTTAAAAGTTAGCCAAAAAACTCTAGAAAGCCTACTGATGTTCTCAGCTATACCCTCAGCAGATGGAAATAAAAAGAGATTGAGGGAAAGCTGATTGTCACTGCCTTGTCTATGCTATCATCTATAAAAAAGTGAAACACATTGGTCATGCATAAACCCTAGCAATTAGTCTGGCAGAACCAAAGATGCTACTGGGACTATTATGGAGGCCAAGCAGCTTGAGGGCAAATTTTGAAAGGTGGTTTGGTATCTGCATGTGTTCACTGGTACCTACTGGAATTTTCAAGCCTTTACAAACCTGCTCCCTTAACTGACAGTAAACACTTCTCAGATTTTGGCTTCAGAGTGCTTTCAGGAACAAGGAGGATCTTTAGTCGTAAAGATCATGGTTTTTGATCAGTGTGAGACTATTTTCTAAAAAGTGCAGCTTTGGCTTCTCCTGCTGTGTGCAGTCCTACACCTCTTTCCTGTAACCAGTCAGTCAGTTCAAACTAATGTAAACAAAAAGGCTTTGACCATCCCATGTACAAAACCTCTTCTATGCGAGTGAGGCAAATCTGGGTTACATTTTTTCTGGGTGGACAGAACAACATTAAGGTACCATATAGAGAAGGCAGAGCTCAATCTTGGGCTGTGTTTCTTTTGTGAATTCCCCAAGGAACTCAGACATGCAAAACTATTCTCTTTTCTTTCCCATCAAGGTCACTACGGGACAGAATGAGGTCTCTAACGAAGGGTTGTTGTGTAATTGCACTTGGATTTCTTAACTCCAAACTTTCTGAGCTTAAGAAACTTATGATGGTAGTAGGAGGAGGGAAGGACAGACAGGTAATCATTTTATCCTAGGCTTTTTTAATGCCCAAATTATGTTTTACATTCTGTAACACAGATGTCTATTCTTTGGAGTTTGAGTTAGGACTATGAGAAAGACGCATACATCCAGCCACTTGCAAGGGTAATAATTACCAGAGCTATTGATCTTCCTGCTGCAGACCAAGGTAACTACAATAAAGGCAATTGTCAAAAAGAAATTTCCCTCTAGTTACATTACCCATCACACTGCTATACATGGATTTTCGGGTATTGAAACCAAGAAGGACTCCATCAAAAAGCAATGATTTGATCTATATATCCCAATAACTTGACCTGGAACAAGAGCTATGACCCAGGCTGCATATGTTCTGCAGCATGTGAGCAAGTTCTGTTCCGGGGAATGGTTAATGTGTTACATGCTGTTACTTGGGTTGACCTTTTGGCAGCTTCTCCTCATGTTGCTGTCTGTGTTTCTGTCAGGTGAAGGTCAGGCTATCCCAGGTTTGATTGTCCAGCTGCTCTCTGGCCCCTTTTCCTGGCATTAGCTATTGTGAGACTAGGAATGGACTGCACAAGAGAGCAGAGTGGGTAGAGGAGTAACGTTTTCACAGTTTGCATTCCCTGATTTCAGATCTGTAAGACTGACATATTTGTCCTGCTTGTAATAACTGGCAAACTCACTCTTGCTTCCCAAACACTCACTCATTCTTCTCCCAGCTGAAAGGAAATAATCTCTCCTCTAGCAGCCTCCAGGATCAGAGATGGGTGCAGCCCTACACAAGGAGTCTTGCTGTAAATTGAGGTCTTTTTACTACCCTCTGCTGTTAACCCTTCTTTGCTTTAGCTACTGCTCTTGCTCCTCCATTTCTTGCTGCCCTGCCCCAAAGAGAGACAGCTCTATCCTGCAGGCATCCTCCCCTCCCTCTTTCCTTTTGCATCTGGACTTCTGCCTGGATTCAAAGAGCTCCTCCTTGCAGCCTCTCCCATTTCTGGATGGTGCCTAGACCCTAGTCCTTATCTCCTCCAGCGTTTGGACTGTTTGCAGCAGAGTATAAAGGGTTGACTCGGGGACAGAGTAGCAGTACAAGCACCACTGGACTAGGCTGGGTGGATATTTTACCCAACCACAGCCAATTCTGCACCATGGGGAAAGATGGGTCCAGCAAATTAAACATCTTCATTCTCCTCTTCTTCCTCCTTGGAGATGCTTCACTCATCACAGAACCGTAAGCTACATGGGGGAGACTTTAGGCAGGCTGGAGACCTGGGTTTATTTCTCTGTTTCTTTGTCTTTCATCTTTCAACTACCTTCTTTTACCTTGGAACAAAGACACAAAGGCTGGGTAAAATGTCTTCTACAAACAGCAGCTCTGGTGCTTTTGAGGGACTAAGGAGAGTCTGTGCAATTGAGATATCAATAAAACTGCAGCCTAAATAAACAAATAAAACAAAAAGAAGGAGAGCAGAAAGAAAGAGCTTTTGCTTTTTCACAGAGCAGACAGCATTTTAGCAAAATTTCTTGCACCAAATTGATTATTTACTTAAAAGACAACTTTTTATAACCGTTTACACACTCATTTTTTTCTCCAGAGACTGTTTTTGAAAAGACAAACATTTCTTTCACTTATTACCTTACTCCTTGGTCAACATGCCTGGGAGATGTGAGTGGGTTTTTTGATTAATAACATGGCAAAAAAAAAAAAAAAAAAAAAAAGCAAATGACAAATCTGGCATGACCATAAATGGTTTTATTTCTTAATTCACATTTTTCAGTTCAGCCAAAGGAATGAAAATTTCCTTCTCAGCCAGGGTTATATGTCACTGTAGAACTGTGGCTGTTAGATCTGTGTGGTAGTAGCAGACAGCTAGCAGACTGTATCTTACTGCGTTCTTTCCTTACTCTCTTTGCCCTATTGGTATGTGAAGGAGTGACAAATATTGTCTGGCAAAGGTGACAATTGACTTTTTGTTTTTTACCACACCATTCATAATCTCAGAATCGAGTGCTTCTGTTGTGCTAAAGTTTGGAAAAAATATCCCTTCCAGACATTCGCACTGAGAATTTTCTGTGGTATTTTACTTTCAACAGCAGCCTCTCTGCTTTTCCCTGCTGTTAGCAGACATGATGGAAATCCTTTTCCTGTATGGTGAAGTCAGACTGGTTTATTTGCTCTTTCTGTACAGCTCCAGCTACGTGCTCCTGCACATCTCACCTAATCCTCCCCTCCTCTTTCCAGGCAGTACATGGTGCTTCTACCGTTTCTGATACACACTGATTCCCCTGAGAAAATCTGTGTTCAGCTGACTCACCTGAATGAATCTGTGTCGCTGAATGCTGCAATTGAGTATCAAGGGGAAAACAGGAGCTTGATTGATGATGTGGTGTCGGAGAACGATTTGTTTACCTGCATTCCTTTCACTGTAAGTATCTTAATCCCTGTAGGATAAACTCTAGCGGCTCTGAGTAGTAACAAACAGAGTAACTCTGAACAGGTATTCACTTTCCTCTTGGCCACAGGTATACTCATGTCTATCCTCAAAACACTGTCACTGCTGAGCTCTCCTTAGCAAAGATATCTAAATGAGAAATGCTGAATCCTGGAAAGCCTGCCGCTGTTTAGGACAGTAAGAGGAGAGGCCTGGAGAAAAGTAGATTTGGCAAATATGTTAAAAAATATTGTTTTGTAGCTGAGAATTTGCTCTACCAAGTAGTATTATTGTGCTTTATATATCTGCTTTAGTTTCCATGGAAATAAATAGGAGGCATTATTTTTGGAGTGACTTATGTAATTGGTAGTTCCTAAGTCTAAAGCAACAGTCCTGGGCAACTGGGAATGCTGGTAACCTGGCTCACTATACAGATTATATCTTTGGCCTGAAGGCTGAAGAACTGGTTCTCAGGATACTTAACAGTTGACATCTATGTCATGCATATGTTGAAGACTGCTATTTTGTCACTTGGAGAGAGATGTATGGAGATCTGGTATGGCTGGTTTGAAAAAGGAAATGTTATGCAAAGATTAGAGATATTACCTGAAAGAAGAGGGGGATTACTCCATTCCTCTGTGAATGTCAAGATGGAAGAGACAGATTTTCATCAATGCAGGAAGGACTTCTTAAAAATGAGTTGCAGAGTTGAATTCCTTTACTGCATAATACTTGCATGATCACTGCATAGCAATAGGAAAGTAGAGGAATATAGTACAAGAAAAGGTCAGTCTCTTGTTCCTGATTCCAGTCCCTTCATCTCTGTGCCGGGTCTGTCACAATTACATTAGATCTATTATTTTAGGAAAGCCTGTTCAAGAGGCCTTTACAAGTAGTCCATAACTCAGTTGCCTTCTTACAACTCTCCAGATTCCAAAATCAAAGAGCCAGTCAACAGTCACATTTATTACTGTGACAGTGAAGGGGGAGACTCTGCAGTTCAGAAGCCGCAAGTCAGTGCTGGTCAAGAATTCTGAGAGTTTGGTCTTCGTCCAGACAGACAAACCCATCTACAAGCCTGGACAGACAGGTACGAAGAGGGGGTGGAGATTTGTACTTGAAGCAGAAATTCCTAAAACTGTTGTGCTGTTCAGGCCAGATGTTGACTGCTTTCACTGGAGATTGGAAGATCAGTCTCACATGGCTGAGGTGTATGTTTTTAAAGCTCCACATGGGAACAATTTGGAGAATTTTAAAGAATATGCATGTAACTGGGGCACCTACACACATTTCCGTTGCCGCTGGGAGTTCTGTTGTTGTGGTCCATGCAGCTTGATCCCCTTCTGTGCTGTTTTGAACTCTTTTGTTATAACCACAAAAACTAGAGCAGTGACTGGATATTTATTTTATAGAAAACAAGGTGAAAGTTCAGGCTAAGTCATGAAATAGTTTTCAAAGTGGCAGCTGATTTTGCACTATGAAGATAGATAAAACCATATAAGCCATTTCTTCTGAGCCATTCATCTTCTAAAATTGGCCTGGGCAGGAACAAATGTCATAAAAGAGATGCTGAATTCTCTGTTTATCTAGAGCCAACACAAACTTGCAGCCAGGTGCCAAAATGATTTGCTTGCATTCATCCTTCCTGAGAAGTTAATCTGGTTAGAACAAAATTACAAGAGACATGTTAATTCCAATGTGAAAACATGATGTTGACAAAGGCAACTTAAATTTAACTTTGTCCTCAATTAAACTGATGCCCACCATCAGTAAAATGTTCACATTGCCGTGATTCTGGTCCTAGCATCCTCTGATTAATATCTCTTACATGGGTAACATAGCATGATTTAACTTTCTAGTGAATGGAATTTCTGTAGAAGAGAATTACTCTGTTCTCTCTTGCACCATCTGTGTTTGCGACTAATGTTTTCTGGTTGGTGTCTGTTCTGTGGAACCTCACTCTGCTTTTGTCCATCAGTCCTTTTCAGAATTGTTTCTCTGGATGAAAACTTCCATCCCTTGAATGAGGTGGTAAGTATGACACTTCTTTTTCAATCATTGTTTGGCTTTAAGTCACCTTTGTGGGAAAAGTGAGGAAAGAGGTGTCTCTTGTGGAGAACTCTCAGTACACAGAGATAGTTGTGCAATTCCCAGGTTATTTCAGATCTTGCTAACAGGATCTGTTCTTCAGATTTCTGCATTCTTGGAATGGTTAGAGAATATAACTTTAAATGAACAATGCGGATGTAAAAACCTCAACAGTGAGAAAATCTGCCATTATCACAGTGGACATGTGCCACAGCTGGTTTTAGCTGACTTTTCTGTCCTGTGCAAATGCTTAATATGAAAGTGCTCCGCTGCTCTCTGTCAGGGGCTTTCTTCCTTATCCCATTGTATTATCAGCTTTTTCTCCAAAATATGTTTGTAGTCCTAGTCATTTGACTGTATTGTTTGCACACTCTCCAAACATGGATTCTAAATATGCTGTTTAATTTCTTCCCTTTCTAGCTTCCGCTGGTCTACATTGAGGTATGTATACTCATTAAATTCATGTTCAGATCTATCACATTCCCAGTTGCCTCAAGATAATTCTTGTCTATTTTATTTATACAGCAGATTCATAATATTTATTCAAACACATAAAGTTTTAACTTGTATTATGATACCTATGGCCTAGGGCTCGTTTTGTTGTCCAGCCCTGAACTCCCCAAACAATCCTGCTATTTCTGCCCTGAGCCTCATTTGATACTGGGGTTGTGCCTACTCTCACTATTTCCATTAGTGCTTTTTAGTTAGTTACCATTGCAGCCTCACACTGTTCTCACAATCTCCTTGTGGTCTCATTATCTGTAGGACCCAAAGAAAAACCGTCTGTACCAGTGGACGGAGGCTGAGATAAGAGGAGGGTTAATGCAGCTGTCTTTCAACCTCACTACTGAGCCCATTCAAGGGACTTACTCAGTGGTGGCACAGAAGGCTTCTGGGAAGACAATCCATCATCCCTTCACTGTGGAGGAGTATGGTAATTGTTGCAGCGGTTTCAGGTTCCTAGCAGCTATTCCAGTAGGGGCAGGAAAGAGGAATTGGACAGAGTGGTAGATGTAATCAAGATGTCCAGCAGGGCTGGAAAATATCTCTGTGTTTTCTCCTTCATAAGCTTCATCTGTTCTGGCGGAATGAAGACTGAAGAACTTGAGCAACCTATCTCTACTCCTTCCTAAAATCCAGGCCATGCAGTGCCCATATCAACAAGGCTTCTAGCAGGAGCTAGTATGCTTGTAGCGGTCTATGTTGGTGACCAGTGGCTGTACTTCCTTTCAGAGGTGATTGAAGTCACAGCCTATTCTTCAGCTGGCTACACACGTGTTAAGTGTCATACTCTGAACCTAGGTCTCCCTCGAGTTGCTAAGTTCTGACCTTCTGTTGTAGGCTGGGGCTGTAAATCTTTCCTGTCCTCCTGTGTCAGTCCAGTCTGCTTGGCTAGGAAATGGAATCCTAGTACAAACTTGCACATGGCTCCTACTTCCCCCTGACATCACCTCCAGTGATCAGAACACCTCAGCAAGCCAAGTGCAGCCTGCATTACATGGTCTGCCTTGATCATACAGCCCAGATGAGCCTTCTGGAAGCTCGCTGTCCTGAATTGCTCCTAGTTCACCCAAGATGGTCACTGTCCATGACCTCTCCTGCAGCAGGGTTTGGATATGAGGTCATCTTGTCGTAAGTCAGCAGAGAAGCTACTGGGTCATTCCTATTTTCCAGACTGGTAAGGTCAATATGCTTTGGAAATGCAGAGATCAGGCTACAGTCCCATCTCTAAATATTTGTGAGAAACTTTGACTTAACTCTTTATATCATTCTGCTGTGAGACTGATAATCCTTGTGTTACCTCAGGAGATGCTTTATTTTAATATATAAGTGTCATAAACCAGTTTTCTTACCTGGCATAGAGGCTGGCTGAATGCCAGTGGTTTACTTAGACTTCTGTGGGATGTGTAAATGACACTGGCCACAAAAATCTGACAGCTTGGATGCAAAAGGCTTTCAGGACATTTGTAGTTATGTGGCCTTCAGGTTTCATTCTTATGTTAATCCCCCCCCAAATAAACTTTTCTCCTTTGGTTTTGCTGCAGTGCTTCCAAAATTTGAAGTAACAGTGAAAATGCCCAAGGTTATCACCATTCTTGATGAGGAGCTGAAGGTGACAGTTTGTGGTCTGTGAGTATCATTCTTCTTTCGATACTTCTTTGTTTCAGGTTTTATTTTAGCATTACTGAAGTCTAGTTGAGAGGTTTTATTACATTTCTCAATCATTCTTGAGGCCGCAGGACCAACAAGGCTATTCAAACCATTAGCAAAAAGGCTTTACAAAATTATTGCTTAGGAGTATTTGTTCTGTTTTTTTGAGGGGAGTATTTTTACAGTCTTTTATATAAAAGTCTTAGAGGATTTAAGATTCAGCTGCAGTGCTAGAGAAGAAGTCTTCTATTTAGTTCAGCCAAGAATGGCATTTTTATCTGTGGCTTCTACATAAAAAAACATGTCATGTTTCTCCTGGGCCACATCATTTGATTCTACATGGCATATTCTACATGCATCTTGCAGGGAAAGACACAGAATGGGACAAAAAATGAGCTGAAAAACCCGTTGCATACATAAACAGTTGCATCAGAATTAGGTGGTAGGGTAGATACTTGCATCATGTTCTCTAAGTCTAGGCATACTGTCAGTGAATAAGCATTATAGTAAATGACTTTTGGAAAGTCATGTCTTATTCCCAGGAATTCAATCAGAATTATAAGATTCAGTGCTGTACTGAATCTTAGGTTCATTGCCAACTTTGATTCTAAAATGTTACCAAATTTCTTGATGCCTTTTACTTGGTACAATTAGCCTAGAAATCCCTGAGGCAGTTTAGGGAAAAATTTTGGCTCCACCCGTGGTGAACTAACCATTTTCCTCCACCCTCTCTTACACTGATAATAGCTCTGTTTTTTCTGTCCTCTCTGCTTATAGATACACATTTGGCAAGCCTGTTCCTGGCCATGTGAGCTTTCGTGTCTGCAGGAAATTTGAATACCCAGCCACTGCTTGCTATGGTGAAGAGGCTAAGGCAGTATGCGATGAATTCTCTGGACAGGTGAGTCTTGAGTATTCATCAGGTGGAGTGATAGGAGAAGATGCTGTTTATTAAGCCTGCCTTGTAGGTATAAATTTGCTCTGCTACAGTGTGTAGAAACATGAGTGTGAAGAGGGGAGTGATTCCATGTATTTTAAGGAAGCCTGAAGAAGGAAAGAAGATTGGAAGTAAGTTGAAATGTGAAAGGTCTCTGTAGTAAGCAAGATGTGCATTTAAGCGAGAAAGTGATACAGAAGGAAGAGAGTAAAGAAAAGAAAACAACTCAGTAGATTAGAGAATATAAAGGACTAAAAGATAGAAAGGATGAACAGCTAGCTCATCAAAGTGTGTGGGATCAAAAGCTGTTCTTTGAGGCAAGAAAGGAACAGAAGCTGGAGGAGGGGTAATGCAGTTTAAGAGGAAAGGAACATGAATTTAGGAGCAGTGGTTAAGAGAGACACCTCACATCCCCTTGACATTGCTCTACAGAGCAAAACTCTTTGGAGCATGGACAAGTGCAGCAGTGCTAACTTAATTGACAGAAACAGAGGTAATAGCAATTGTGGAAATGAACCAAGATAATAGAGCAAGCAGAAAAGAGGGTGCTCCTTACAGTATGCTATGGCATAATTCCTGCAATTGTCTCTGCTGCTGTTATCCATGCTAAACAGAAATAGGAATACTGCAGTATTCCTCTGTTCCAGGTAGCTCCTCCCTTTATTGTGGAGACCTGCCTTGGATATGAAGGTGCTAATAAGAGATGGCAAGCGTTGGAGATACATTTCTAGCTGTCTTCTTCTTTATACCCATACAATCTTTATGTATGGTTTATGTACCACTCAAACTTGTGCATTTTAAGTCAGCAGCTATATTCTAATGTGCCTGTCTTTTGGTAAACACTTGGTGTGGCATACACGTGAATAATTCCCTGTGCTTTGGTATCAAGAGAATCAAGAATTCCAAACTTCATACACACGAATAAAAATCTAGGTTGCAAGTTCTTTGCTTTGATATTCCTGTAGGTACTTCAGAATGCTCAGTGCCAAGTTATTTATGGCTGTTTTCCAGTTTCAATAAAAACAAAAAAGAGAATAACCTATGAACTTATGGGCTTCTCTCCCATTTCAAGGTAGCACACAGTGATGGGATCATTATGTTGGATAAACATTACAGTACATGAGACTGTAATATTATTATTATTTTTTTCTTCCAAAAGACAGACAACCATGGCTGCATTTCTAAACTGGTAAAAACCAAGTTATTCCAGCTCAAGAGAATTGGATATGAGAACAAGCTCCATGTGGATGCTAGGATTGAAGAGGAGGAAACAGGTATGAATGATCTAGGTCAAAGAGCCAGATAACAAGCCCAGGAGATACCAGCAGAGCAGACTGCCAAGAGGAAGGAGAAGAGTAGACTCCCAGTTCTGGAATTTTAAAACTTTCCTGCCCAGGTTCCAAGAGCGCCGAGCAAATGGTTGGCCAGCAAAGGAGAGCTGGTATGGAGTAAAAGTAATTCTTGTCAGCGAGATGCAAATCAATCAATCCTTCATGCTTCTTACAGGAATTGTGTTGACTGGAACAAGCTTCTCTGAGATCACAACTACCATCAGCAAAATTACCTTTGAGAACTCAGATTCTTACTACAAACCTGGAATCCCCTTCTTTGGGCAGGTAGGAAAACTGAGAAGTGTTGTGAATTCTTAACAATCATGCTACTGTATCTCTTGGGTGGATATCCGCCTACCTCTGCAAAGATTCTGGAGCTCAGTACAGCTAATGCCTGGGGGCTTCCACTACTTTGCAAGTTCTGTAACCAGAGAATAGCAGCTGAGAGCATAACCCAATATTCTTGTGTTTCAAGTTCTGCTTCTCTGGTGTCCTGCTTAATAAGAGGCCTTACTTGATGTTAATGCATGTCAGTCTGTGTCCACTCTTCTGACACAGAGGTGGAGATAAAAAAGATTCAGAAAATCTGCAACTCTCCTTGAAACATGTAAATTACATGTAAAATACAGTGGAAACGTCTCTGTCTCAAGACAGACCCAACATCCTCACATTTGTGACATACTAATCTGTACAGGTGGCAGGCATTGCTGTCCTGTATCATTCTGTTTTTACTCCTACAGGTTAAACTTGTGGATGGGTCTGGTGCTCCAATTGCCAATGAAACTGTGACGATTTCTTTACAAGGAGGCCAGGAAATGAACTACACAACGAATGAAGAGGGCAGGGCACTATTTGCCTTGAACACTTCCATGTTGTACTTCGATTCTGTTGGAATTAGAGTGAGTCCTGGGGCAGAGAAGGTGATGAACTAACCAGCAGGACTTGGCAGTGGAAGACTATTCCTTAAGTTCCTCCTATAAGTGCAAAAGCGCTTAGCTTCTTGCTCCTGATTGGTTGTACCAGTCTTCCCATCACTGTGGTGGAAATAGCCATGCAGCAAATTAGATTTCCACGTGACAATCATGCTTAACTTGTATTTGATTTAGGCTTGGCAATAGCATGATAGGTTTAGAACTAAAATCATGAGAACATATAGTTTCACCTTGGAATAGGGCAGTTTTTCTATAATTATATTATTTTATTTTTATTTATTATTATTATTGTTTTAATTATATTGTCTATAATTCTATTTTCTTTTCTCCATACAATTTTCTTGCCACAGAATAAAACCATTAAAAATTATCCAGAAGTTACCACAATGTGCCTGTGGGGTAAAGAAAAACTTATTTTCTCTTTAAACAAACTGATAATTAGAGAAGGCAAGATATTAGGGTAAAGAAACCTTGAGGTATTACTGATAGTAAGCAAACAACTGAGACAAACTTCAGCTTCACTGGGAGTGAATAATTCTCAGTTATTTATTCAGGATACCACTGCCCTATATTATATTTTCCAGAGTCATGTGTGTGGGTTTTTTTTGTTTGTTTGTTTATTTTTGTTTGTTTTGTTGTTGTTTTGTCTTGGGCAGTGTTGCTAATCACTGGGCTGCCCAGAGCCACATCCAGCCTAGCCTTGAATGCCTCCAGGGATGGGGCATCCACAACCTCCTTGGGCAACCTGTTCCTCCTGTGCGTCACCACTGTGCAAAAAACTTCCTCCTAATATCTAGCCTATTTTCTGCTTTTTCAGGCAACTCATAAAACACATTCCTACTGCTTTGACCATTCATGGGTTAATCCAAATTATGAAGATGGTTATCTCCACCTAAAGCGCTTTTACTCCCCTAGTAAGAGCTTCCTCAAAATTGAGCCCACATCTGAGACACTGAGCTGTGGCTCCTCAGCTGAGGTCCGGGTTCACTATATCCTTACACCAGAGGCTGTAAGAGAGAAGAAGAAAATCATGTTCTACTACCTGGTAAGCTTGCACTTCCCATGCAGTCAGGATGTCACTGGCAATTGTGGAGGAAAGAGGTGGAGTTGGAAACAGTGGTTTATAGCAGCAAGCTTTAAACACTTCCCCATCATCCTCCACATATTTTCCCAGTAAAATGAGTGTAAACGTTTAGAGTAGAAGAGTAAGGATGTCCCATGTGCCCCCTGGGTGACCACTGGGACTCTGCTACAGAGGGCAGCTGAGCAGGTAGCAATTAGCTACTTACTGCTCACACACAGAGCTCTCTTGCTTTCCTCTCAGATCCACTCTCCCATCTCTTAAGGTTTATTTCATGTATAACCTCAAGCACTGCAGGATTTCTCATTTCTTTCAGGTGATGGCCAAGGGAATCATCAAGCAAGCAGACACCAGAATTCTGGATTTGGACAAGGAAAGTGGTATGTTTCCCTCCCCTCACAAATTGTCTCTGACTTGTTGCAATTGTGGCAGACACACAACCTACTTCCTTGGGGAATGCCAGGGATTCACTTCTCTGTGCTGCTGGAAGAGTTCGAACTTTCTTTTCTGTTTACTTGGTTTTTGCGTAGATTTGTTTTAGCCTTTGTGCCACCTCTTTTTTTATTAACAGTGTATTTCTGGGACTGCAGTGCATGAAGGAGACGCAGTCTGGTCTGTTTTTAGAATCTGAACTAAAATTGAGCTTGCTTATATAATCAGACAGTGAGACTTATCTCTGTGAGAACAAATTCAGAACAGATTCATCCTAGTTAGAATCATAGTTTCACTAGGATGAAGTTCAGCATGAAGGGAAACCTGAAAATTTGGCTGATCCAAGAGGAGATCTCCTGTACTTCAACTTTTTGCTCTTGTTTTGTTTGCTAGTCAATGGTGTCTTCATACTACAGCTGCCTGTGGAAGCTGACTTTGCTCCTGTGGCCCAAGTTCTTGTCTATACTGTTACCCCCAGCAGGGAGGTGATTGCAGATTCAACAAAGTTCAACATAGAAAAATGTTTCAACAATAAGGTAAGTGACCACTTGTTTGAGAGAGTAGTTACACTATAGCCTGGCCACATATATATATATATATTTAATTTAGCCTGACCAAGCTCATTTATTTAGATTTACTGACACTGAACAAATCACCAATCAATTGTTGTAGGTGGTTTCTCTGCCCAAACCCAGTAGGCACATCTAATGCTTACAGTATTTTTCAACTCCTATACATGTCACCTTGTCATTGTAATTTCTGCTCTAAGTAAGTGAACGTGAGCCTTGCTTAAACCTGCCATCTGTAGTGAACAAAGAATTTTAATAGCACTAGTGAGACTGAAAGAGCTGAAGGAGGGCAGAAAAATAAAGCTTCCTGTGAACTTGTGGACCATGATCCTCTTATGGCCCCAAATATTCTTTATGCAGAATAGTAAAGTGATATATGAGCAGCCCTATGTTGCTCAGTATAACTTAAAAATAATAGAAAGGCCCTGCTAAGGGCAGTGCCTTGTCTCACTAAAAGCCAAGCTAAATGAGTTATTGAGATTGATTTCACTGTAAGATGTTGGATATGTGAATTTTACTTCTATTTTAGATGCCACTTTACATGCTGTATTAATATCTGGTCAGACATCAAGTACTAAGTAATACATGTGCTTAGGTATTGCTTTTCTCTCCTGGATTAAAAAAAAAAAAAAAAAGCAGCCTGGATACAAAGCTGACATCAGTCTATCTAGTCTTTGGGCCATTTCTGTGTTAGCCATTTTTTTCTAGTAGCAAGCTTGCTAGATTCCTTGTAAGGTCATTTCCTTAAGAATACTGTTTTTGCATTCCCAAAGTTGATACCACCTTGGGAGTGATGGTGTCAGCAAAAGGCATGCCACGGTCCAGCTGGGACATGAGGGAGACTGGCAGCTAGTGCTGTTTATTCAGGGAACATGTTTACTCTCAAAATATTTTGATTGGTGTATATCGCAGAAGGGTTTTGTACTGCTGAGAACAGAAAAATCTATGCAGGATGGTCATTGCAAAATCATGTGAGATAAGGATGAAAGCAACTTCTGCTAGCAAAACTTCACAGAGCAGAGTTTACTAGGGGGTCATTTGAGTTATGAGTTAGGTTCTGGGGAAGCTACACTAATTTGGCTAGCCTCAACAACAAGCTAGTTCTTCAGAACCATTTCCAGCCAGTCCATATCACAATACTGCTCCAAGACATCACTGCTTTTTATGTTATGAGAGAATCTGCTAACCAAGATCATTGCTGGTATGTTGTATTCTCACAGGGAATGTCTGGATGCAGACTGAACTTTGTGCAAGACCAGCTGCCTGAAGAGATCTAGCCACTATGTTGAATTATATCAATGTTCACAGTGGCTGTTTATGCCTTAACAATCATAAACAATTATGATAATTAAATTCCTATGAACTTCTAGGGCTCATTCCTCTACTACTTTGAGAAGGAAACCTGCTTATGCAGTAGTACAGGATGGATGTGTGCGGAATTCATAAGGTTGGGGCTGATGCGCTCAACTGGTATCTTGCTATGTTAGGGCACATGTAACATAATTTTTCCTATTGCTGCAGGTGGGCCTGAGCTTCTCTCCTTCTGAAGGCCTGCCTTCTTCTGACACTCACTTACTATTCAGAGCCTCCCCCAAATCCCTTTGTGCTGTCCGTGCTGTAGACAGGAGTGTTCTCCTCATGAAGCCTGAAGCTGATCTGTCACCCAGCTTGGTAAGTACTTATTCTATGTAGCATCTCAAAGTCTAGTCATGGCAAGAGCAGCTCAGCAGAAATAGTGAACAAACCTTGTAAGTGCTGACACAGAAATGCTGTCCTGTACAGCTTCTCATCTTCCTTCAGCACGCAAAAAGGCAAGAATTGAACAGCAGCTGTTTGTTAGCTATTTTACATGACTCTAGGGATGGTAACTAGGAAACCCTCTTAAGGAGGCTGCTTTGCATGCCCAGGAACCAAAAGCTGCCCTGTGTTTAATGTTGATTTTTTAGGTATTCTTTACAGCCATGGATATGTTTTATTGGAGTAGCATCTAGAAGTGTCAGAGGGTTTATTCCCCTTATGCTGAGCAGCAAATGCCCTTTATCTGATGTACAATCAATGAATATACAGATGATATAGTACATTTGAGAGCTAGGCTTATGTAGTTATTATACTAGAGCAGAAAAGGATACTTACCCATATCCCAGGCTCATGTAGGAAACTCCAGCAGAGTGGATCTCCAGAAGAAATCCTTCCCTACTGGTAGCCAGCTCTTAAATAGGTCTAGGAAAGGTGCAGCCAGTCTCCACCCCTTCCTGCAGCACGGGTGAATTGCCTTCACCTGTGCTCCTGTGGTTGACTCATTGCTCCCCTCAGGTGATTAATCAGAGGTTTAGGCTATGATTCAGCAGCCCCATATACCTGTAAAGGTAGAAAGGACAGTAACTGAGCCAGCCACTGTAATTTTTGATATATTTGAGCCGTAATAACCAGACTAATGTGCTGTTTATAGGAACTAGACATCTTTTTAGAAAGATGTCTTTTTAGATTCAGTTTCCCATTGCACCCACTGCAGGGAGGACCATGGCTATGTGGATTTGATTGTTATGATCAAAATTCCTTAGCAGTGTTTTGTGACAGCGGATACTGAAAAATGCGAAATATCTTGGCTTTTTCTGCTCAGGTGTATAGCTTACTGCCAGTGAAGGAATTGCATGACTATAGCCATGGTACAGATGTGCTCTTGGAGGAGCCCCTAGAAGACTGTGTCCCCTTGAAGAAAATAATTCTGAATGGGATCACCTATTCTCCAGTAGTGGAGATGAATGAAGATGATGCTTACAGCATTCTAAAGGTATAGCCCTCTAGTAAGTCTAGGGAGTAGAATGGGAGAAGGAATGAGAAAGAACACCTTCTGTTGCATGATGCAAGATAACAAGGGAAGGACTTGTGAATCTCAGTAGTTAAACACTGATTTTTATCCAGAGACAAGTAAGAGTTACAAGCCTCACCTGTCTTACCAGCTGTGTTCCTAACTTGAATTGATCAATCTCAAAGTTTTCTTTTTACGTGAAAAAATTTGAGGTTAGCTTGAATTGAAGTTCTAACTCAAGTCAAAAAATTCTGTGCTATTACAGTTACCCCGAATACATCAGTATATCCTTGAGCAGCACTGTAGCCACAGATGTTTCCTTCCAGAGAGGAGACTTCATATCTAATCCCTGGCTCATCCTGATCCCTAGACTGGAATCAGACTTCAACTAGTATCCTAAAGGCAAGAGATCTATCCTTTGCATTTCTGAGCCGCTCAGGACCAGGACTGAGAGGGTCATCTCAGGCTCCAACCCATAGGCAGCATAGTTTTTACTTTTGAGGCAGTGAAGTACGAACAATGCATCTGGTGTATAAGCCTCAATAGGAGTGAGTACCCAAAAACATATTCTGTTTCTCTCCCATAGGAAATGGGTTTAAAGGTTTTCACCAATTCCAAGGTGAGGAAACCTTGGTATTGCAGCACTGAGAATTACATGCCTGCACAGAGTCGCGTTTCAGCAAGTGGAGGCCTGGCTGGAGCACCTATGTATGCACTGAGGAGTGGTGGTAAGGGAACTGGGCCTAGTTGTCACCTCTGTAATGAACGGAGATCCTGTCTGTATTCTGGGGTGAATATTTAAACAAGAGCTGGGGTTGTGGGCTGAGATTTTAGAAGGAGTACTGAAGTGGTGGGTCCACAGATGTCAACTTCAGCATGTCTGTGGGGCATGTCACTTTTGCTGCATTGTGAAGGCCTACAGACAAGCTTTCATAACTCAATATTAGATGTCAGGTCTCCAGTTACACAATTTTAATCTAAATATAGAAATGAGTTTGCCCAAAGTAAAGATATTAAAAACGATTAGTTAGTTAAGAACTTTTAAACTTTCCCTGCTTGGGTGGATTTCTGTTTCCTTTTGTCAGAGCAAGGCACACAATATCAGAAACAGCTGCTTCCTCCAAGCTACTCACTTTTACTTCATGAACTGTTGTCCCGCAAACTGTGAGGTTTGCTGGAGACCAGTGGGGAATAATGAAGGGCTAGCCCATGCTAATAAACCCTGAAAATCACTGTTCATGGTACTAGTGCTACCAGTGTAGCTTCTGATTGTCAGGTAAACTGCTACTTTCTTAGAGCAAAGCACGATGCTGATGTAGATCTTGTTTGTATGGAATTACCAGACCTACATTCTAGTAGAATCCATGCAACATCCAGCAGTCCTGAAGAGGTGACAGAGACAATACGAAAGTATTTCCCAGAAACATGGATTTGGAGTTTAGTATCTATAAGGTGAGTGATTTGGGCAGATTCCTTCCTTATTTTTATAATGAAAAGTGATGAAAACATAAATCCCTTGTTTTCCAAGCCTTTTCAAATAAAATAAGTCCTTAATTGTTTGCAGAAATCACTTGACAACCCTTTGAAAAGGAACTTCCTCTGGCTATGGTTAGGTTTGTCCAGAGTGTAGTAGTGAGTTTGAAGAAAATGTGGAGTGCCCTATGGTGAATACTGTGCTCCCTCATTCACAAAGGCATTGCTGTTCAGAAGATGATAGATAATCACCCTTCTGTCCTTTTTCTCTGTCCCTACCAGCTCTGAGGGAAATGCTGAAGTAGATGTGACCATCCCTGACACCATCACTGAATGGAAAGCCAGTGCGTTCTGCATGTCCCCAGACACAGGCTTTGGCCTGTCACCAACAGTGTCCCTCAGAGCCTTCCAGCCTTTCTTTGTAGAGCTCACCCTCCCTTACTCTGTAGTGCGTGGTGAGGCCTTCACGCTGAAAGCCACTGTTTTCAACTACCTGACAGCCTGCATCAGAGTAAGGAAGACTTAAATCCTTCTCCATACCTGTACCTGCTTGTATGCTCTTTGCCTACACCTAGCCTTCTTTCTTATCTCTGAGTAGCCTTGGGCCCCTTCCTCCCTGAAATTCTTACGTTATACCTTCGATGTGCGTGAAATGCCCGCGTACAACTCCAGCTTCCTGCTCCTTCGCTGCAGAAGAAATAGACATTGCTAATTTTTCCTAGCTCTCTGTCTTCTCCCTTTCTCTCAAGACCATTCCTTGATTACACCTCTCTACAAATGGCAGGTCAGTGTGATTCTGGCTCAGTCTACTCAATTTCTGGCTACTGCGGTGGAAAAGGAGGAAGACTCTCATTGTCTCTGTGAGGACGGGAGGAAAACAGTGGCTTGGCTGGTGACTCCCAAATCTCTAGGTAAAAGTCAAAGAATGCTGAAAGCTGCAGGAAGGCATTCTCTGTGCTGTTCTCCCATTTTGGTATCTGAAGTTAGAGCAACAGTTTCCTGGAAAATACTGCAGCTGTGTGTGTCATCTGAGGTTATGCGGGACGTAAAGCCTGGTAGACTCCACGGCCGTGTCTAGCACTAAAAGAAACATCATCAAATCTTACTGCCCCTGGGCAACATCTTCTGAAGCTATAGGCATTGCTGGCTGGCTGGCAAGGACATTCTGTCAGCCCCATCCCTCCCAGAGATTAGACGATTGCCCTATGAGACCCTCACAGTTTGCCTTTGCTGTTGCTGCGTGTTGTGGTAGCAGTCACGGGGTGCATGCAGAGTAGCAGACTGCTGAACAGCTTTGGCACCACTATGGTGCTCTTAAGTTCTGGTGAATAAAAGCACCACAACAGAGTCACCTTTCAATGGCAGTGCAGCTCAGCTGCTCCAGGATTCATTCTGATGTGAATAGCTAAGCTTCCACGGGAATGAAGCTGGCCCATCTGCAACGGGCCTCTAGGCTGAAAACTCCCAGGAATGGCAGCAACTCCTGCTGCATGGTGCCGCTAGGCAGGACTGACTGATTTGTTTCCTCCAGGGCTGGTGGAGTTCTTGGTGAGCACTGAGGCCCTGCAGAACCAGCAGCCATGCGGAAACACCATAGTGCAGACCCCTGAGAAAGGGCGGAAGGACACGGTCATCAGGCAGCTGCTGGTGGAGGTATGCGGGCTGTGGCAGTTAGTTCTGTATAGTTTGTTATAGGAAAACGCTACGTGGATTGTTCCACAATGAATGCCTCCAGTTTAATTTCATGGAAACTACAACAGGCACAAAAGAACAGTAGCACAGTCTGATAGAGCAAACGCTCACCTACAAAATACTATTTTTCAACATAGTCGCCACCAGTAGCTGTGCATTTTTGCTAGCAATTAAGTGCATGCAGCACTTACAAAAATCTTGCCTGCATTCCACGCTTCTAAAAATCTTGCTGACATGTTAGCACAGTGAGGTGGTGGGTGGCTTGGTCTCCGTAAATGTTCTGCAGGCACCAATGAATGTCAGTGGGTGCGATTTTTTCTGTTCAGATGCACACCATTTCTTCTTATGCCAAGACTTCCATGTCAGATGTCATTTTTCACATTGCTTCTCCGTAGTCATGTGTTGCACGGCAGCAAAATATAATGGAATACTGATGGGAAAATTCAGCCTCTCCTGCCATACCACCAACATCCTGACATTATAAAATAGGAGGCATTACTTTTGGAGCAGACCCCACGGATTATTATGCTGAGTGCTGTAACTTGACAGCGGTACCCGATGCTCTTTTCTCGTGAAACAGCCTCTCGTCATACTTGCCTGTGTTGCATCAAGTGCATCACCAGATACCATCGCGCCCATTTCCCCTTTCCATTCTCAACAGATCTTTTTCCTCAAGCGTCTGCAACTTATGATCAATAGCCCTGCAGACGGCTTCTGAGCGGCCCTCTAGAGGTGCTGTGGACTTCTGCTAACAAAAGCACTCGCTGTAATGCTGCAGCCCTTTTGTTACAAGGATGCAGGAGCCTCACTGCATACAGTAGTTGCAGGTCACCCTCGTGATGGTCCTGCAGTGTTGTTGCTCTCCTTTTCCTGTTCTTTCCAATAACTTAGGAGTATGACTGTTTTACTTGCACTGATATTTCAGAGTTCTTTCTCTATATTACAGGGAGTGTTTGTCACTGCCTCTCCTTCTCCTGTTCGTTCACTTTTCACTTACTTGTTCCTCTTTCCTTGTTAGGCACCCCTCCGTCTGTATGCTCAATGATTTCTCACCTCTCTTGTTTTCTTTCATTCCACCCAAGCCTGAAGGAGTTGAGAAGGAAACTGTTCGGAGCTCTGTGCTCTGTTTGAAAGGTAAGGCCCTCCCTCCCTGCCCACCATTTGTTTCTGTGTGGGTGATGAGTGGGACATGCCTGGAGGAAGAAGACAGCGCTGCCTCTACCGCTTTCCAGGTTGGCTGATATTTTACAAATATCATTCTACAAGTGGTGATAAGGGGCAATGAGACAAGATGTCGTTCTGTGAGTAAACTGCCATGTTATTCAAATTGCTTCAGAACTTATTCACGCCAGATGTTGCTGGGAGAGTCTTGCATGAATGGCTAGCGAATGAGCTCTGTAGTTTGTAAAATATACAAACGGGGAAGTTTGTGCTTGTACCACTTGCATTTTTTTTATGTGAATTCATTTTTCATTATATAGCTTGCAACAATTATTTCTAGTATATTTTAGTAGTACTTGTAGTACTCCTAGTTTCACCAAGGATGAGTCCTGGCTGACCAACCCTCTGTGGCCTTCCTATGATGGCACAACTGCCCAGAAAGATGTGGTGTGCGCCCCGTTCCTGGAGACATTCAAGGTCAGCCCAGACCAGACTCTGAGCGACCTGGTAGAGCTGTAGGTGTCCCTATTTGTTGCA
This sequence comes from Lagopus muta, assembly GCF_023343835.1. Lineage (NCBI taxonomy): Eukaryota > Metazoa > Chordata > Aves > Galliformes > Phasianidae > Lagopus > Lagopus muta. The sequence continues at coordinate 76,405,723 of NC_064433.1, forward strand.
GGGGAGTTGGACTGGACGACCTTTAAAGATCCCTTCCAACTCAGACGCTTGTATGATTGTAGATAATCAGAACAGGACCCTTCACTGGGGGCTCAGAGACATCTTTATGTATAGCAAGGGATGAAGGGAAGAGGAAACTTTTCTGATGTTCCACCAAAGGCCCTGCCCCTTCCTTTAAGCTTGGGTCTACACTGAAGTTGTTCCATCTTGTTTCTCTCAGGAGAGTCTGTGAAAGAGAAGTTTTCTCTGTTGCTTCCCTCAAATGTGGTACAAGACTCAGGCAGAGCATATTTCTCAGTGCTAGGTGAGTGATCGGCCTGGGAAGGATCTGCTGGGAGAAAGAAACGTGCTGTTTCTGCCCATCTGCATGACTGTGTTCGCCTCCTAGCTCTCACACAGATTCTTCTCCTGGTTCCAAGCACACTTTGTTCCTGCCTTTCCTCTCTTCTGTCTCAAGTGCTTTCCCTTTCAATTCTGTTTCGTTTGTTGCTCTTTCTGCATCTCGTTCTGTCCGGTTTCTCTGCCAGTGACCTATCCGTTGACTTATCACCCTCCTTTTTTTTCACTGCTGTGCTCTGTGTGTCATTCCAGGATTGTTATCAATACAGATTTTTCTGCCAGATATTTCTGCCAGATATTCTGCCATCTCCTCCTTCTGTTTTTCTGTAGATCCCTCTGATTTTGGCAGCTAACGCTGAATTTCATTAATATCCCTCTTGTATTCCCTGTTCCTTAGGCGATCTCATGGGCACCGCCATGCAGAACCTGCACCAGCTACTCCAGATGCCATTTGGTTGTGGCGAACAGAACATGGTCTTGTTTGCACCCAACGTCTATGTCCTGGACTATCTGAACAAGACAGGACAGCTGAGTGAGGAGGTCAAATCCAAGGCCATTGGATACTTAGTGAGCGGTGAGTTGAACGGGACTTTTGCTTCTGCTCTGAACTTTTTCAGAACTTGTCTGGCTTGTTTCTGTCAAATGCTGACCAGATACAGCTTGTCTCTTACTCAGATGGTCTCTTTTGTACGCCAGGGAAGTCTTTCCCATGTCTTTTTTTCTATTCTCTGTTTCTTATGCATTCAAGCACCTCGTCATTTCACCCACTTTTCTCTGCTCCTTAACAGAACTGGAATGCAGTGCACCGATACCAGGTGACCTGCTGCAGCGGCTTGTCCATTGCTGTTAATGTGTCTCCTGCCCGCCTTCTGAAGAAAGGCAGATACTGCATCTCTTGCAGTATAAGCAGTATATGGAGGTGGGGTTGTATGTGCTAGGATAGGACTAACCTGTTTCTCTGTTTTGCTGTCGCTGATGAAGCTGCTTTTCTCTTCTCCCCTGCGTTGCTCAGCAGACATTCTCTGAACACTGCTTTAACTTCTTTTTTTTTTTTTTTTTAACTCTGCAGGTTATCAGAGGCAGATGAACTACAAGCACCCAGATGGCTCTTACAGTACCTTTGGACCACGTTATGGCCAACGGGGGAACACCTGGTGAGATTTCAGTGTCATCTGCTCCTCTTCCACATGCTCTCTTTCTCAGCTACGCAGCTATGACAGATACCACCTGATGGTAAATAAGAAATGTAGTTGTAGACCAGTGGACTTTTCAGAGCTGCTGTGGGCCCTGTGCTGCCTCTTAAGTGAGGAAAGAGGCTGCATCAGCCAGTTATGTAGCTGAAGAATCTCCTCCCCCCTTGCAGCTACGAGGACTATGATGGACAAGAAAGACAGACAAAAACAAACTGGGAAAGGAGGGAGAAGGGATTTCACATCCCAAATGAAGAAAGCTGAAGAGTTGCAGTGGCAGCTCTTCCAGAGTAGGATCTGCTGAGAACTGCTGGGAAAGGTATTTTCGTAAAGGACGATAATCCAAAAGCAGTGCTGTATGGTTATCTTCCAAATGCATTTGTTACCAAACAAAAGACAGCCTGGAGGAGAGGGTGTGTTGCCAGTGTGATTTACTGCAGAGCTCCGAGTGACTCCAGCATGTTATTACCATGCCTTTTCAGCTTTAGGCAAGGGTAAGAATGGATGATTTCATCACCTTGCTTTTGGACTCTGAAACAGTACTTGTGCCCTGGGAGTAATTGGCCTCTCTACATGCCTAGTTTTTTAGCTTTTTTTCCCATAACTGCTATGTAAAAGCTCTTCTAGCGTGTTATACTTTATCCACAGTTTTACCAACATCTCTGGGGAATTCTGGGGAGCCCCTGAGACATGGCTATCTGGAGAGAGAGTCCTGCCAGCAAGACCATAAGCTTCTATGGATTGATTCTTTCTTGTTATTCTGATTATTACTCTCATACAGATGTTGAGCTAATCGGCATGCAATACTCTACTGTTTTCCAAAGACATTTATTTGGATACACATTAACAACCTGAAGTCCTCAAAACGGTAGCCTCTGTGCAGCAGGATCATAGGGTTATATGGGCCAAGAGGCAGAAAAGAAAGCAAGGCAAGAAGTAGATTCTTTTTTTGGCAGATTCTTTGTGGTGAAGGCATACTTCGTGTCTGACTAATTGACCTGCAGATCTCCAAGCCGCTTTTCCTTCTTCCAGACAAGTGAAGTGCACATGTGCTCCGTCACCTGGCATGGACAGCAGGCCTGCACAAGCCCTCTCACTGTTCTGTCTCCCTTACAGGCTCACAGCCTTTGTCCTGAAGTCCTTTGCCCAGGCCCGGCCTTACATCTTCATAGATGAAAAGCACATCCAGGATGCTTTGATCTGGCTCAGTCAAAATCAGAAGGAGAATGGCTGCTTCCGCAGCTCTGGGATGCTCCTGAACAATGCCATGAAGGTAGCATAGCTGGATCTTAGTGAGGCTGGCACTTGACTCTAAATCAGATGGCTGCAGCTGAGCTTCTTGAGCACACAGGCCTTTGGGGAATTCCCATATCAATGGCAAGAACTAAAAAGCCAGAGGCCGTTTTGTGTGACTGCCATGACAAGAAGGAGAACAAGGCAATCCATAAACGGCACAATACGAGCATCAGTGGGGAGGACACGAGCTAAGGGGCTACAATACAGAATCAAGTGTACCCATAGGAATGGTAGAAAAATGACTTTGAGAAGATGTGTGGAGTAAGCATCTAATTTTATGTTTCCCTGCAGGGTGGAGTGAACGATGAGGTAACACTGACAGCCTACATCACTATTGCACTGCTGGAGATTCCTCTGCCTGTAACTGTATGTGTCACCCGAGTCACAGACGGTACTAACCTGCCCCAATAGCCTCCTATAGATGATTAGGCCCCTTTATATTTTGAAAGAAGAAATTCTATCTGGATATACTTTCTTTCTTTTCAAGTCCAAGATGGACTGACACTTTTTCTCCACTTTCCTCCCCTGTCCAATACTGTCTCTTATGCAAACATTTCACTTCATCTTCCCCTAAGTTCATTTCTGGGGTACCTTGCTTTTGCTCATTTTAAAGAGTACTCCATGGATTCATAGTGAGTTAAATAACATTTAAATTTCAGAAATGACCCAGATAGGTTTTTTACATCCTGTAAGAAAAACTCCTTTTGTGTCAGAATTGTACGTGCCTGTTAGACGACTTGTATGGGCTTACTGTGTTGATGCAACGCACCGTCAGGCAGTGAATGCTTCCATAGGCAGAAGAATTGGACCTTGCTTCAAACTTTCAATGCAAAATCACTGAACTGCTCGCAAAAGTCATTGTAACAAGATATTTCAGAGAAAGGAAAGGTACAGAATAAAGAACACTCTTTGGTTACTCATACGTCACATAAGGAAGCAGACCTGGAGGGAAAGGAAAAGGCAGTGGTACAATATATATCAGACAGTGTGCTAGGGTTGTAAAGGGACCGTGGATACCATACAGTTCCTGTTGTTCTAAGATGGACTTCAGTATGACGTCTTGCTGCCTAGTCTTAGTGTCTCCATCTCCCCAGCACTCGGTGGTGCGCAATGCTCTGTTCTGCCTGGAAACGGCAGGAAATGGGGAAGAAAACCACGTGTACACCAAGGCACTGCTGGCATATGCCTTTGCCCTGGCAGGGAAGGAGGAGAAGAGGAAGGCGTTCCTTGGCTCACTTGAAAAGGAAGCCGTCCAAAAGGGTGAGCGCTCTTGGTGGGACATTGCTTTCTTCCATCCCACAGATCTTACCTCTACCTCTGATAAAATGGCTTTTGTTGGTGGGGAAATGGGAGCATGGAACGGCTTCTGTGGATGGGGAAAGCTGTAGGGAGAGGAAATGCTTGTGCAGTGTGGTGGTGTTTTTGACGGCTCATCGTGGGTGCCCCATCCTACCCCTCTGTTCTGAGGGATTCGTCTGGAGACACCCCTCACCATTCCCGTTGGTGATGAACAAAAGGGTGGCTCTGCTAATGCCTCATGTCAGTCTACTCCTCCTGTCATCGCAGGCACTGCTTTAACAAAGTCTTAGCAATGTTTATAGCCGCTCCTTCCTTCCAGCAGACACGCTCAACACAGAACAAAGCTTACCCCTCACAGCGTGAGGGATGATACATCAGAGAAGAGATGGAAGTGCCGAGACAGAATGGATCATTTCAGAGGTCCTAGCATAAGCACTGAGTCTTCCAGGAAACTGTATCAAGACTCAGAACCATTCTGGTAAAGTCAGCCTGGATGGTCCGTTTGCCCAAATGTTGTCCAGCAGGGTTGCGAAGGAAGTACCACTTCTCAAAACGGGGCAGTGTGCCAGCCTGGCGTTCTTCTTAGGTCTCTGTCTCCTTTAGGTGTCCAAACGTGTAAATGTGTCTGTCAGTCTGGAGTTTAAGTGAAAATGGCATCCAGGCCCAGGAACCTTGGCACTCTTAGACTAGTTGTAAACACGCATCGAGTGTGGGGCTATCTAACCCTTCCCATTTCATCCTATAGGACAGGTACATGCCAGGGGCTCTCTCCTCCCCGCTGGCAGCAGGTCAGTAACTCCCTTGCAAGAAACTGCTACTAATTCCTTGCCGTCTTCTCTACATGTACCCTGCCTCCTGTGAAGATGGGTCTGTTCACTGGCAGCGGCCTGGGAAAGAGCCAGAGGCTGATCTCCCGTACTACCGCTATAAAGCTCCCTCTGCTGAAGTGGAGATGACAGCCTATGTGCTCCTTGCTCACCTCACCACGCAGCCAGCACCTTCGCAGGAGGAGCTGTCACTCGCATCTCGTATTGCAAAGTGGATCATTGGTCAGCAGAATCCCAACGGAGGCTTCTCCTCCACCCAGGTGAGCAGCAGTTTCCCTCCTGTGACCTCCCATATCAATATCAGGAGAGTGCCGGAGACCAGGGTGGGAGCGCAGTAAGGTTAAGCCAAGTGGAGACTGTAGCCCCGCAGTATTAGCATCTGCCGCAGCTACCGAGTTCCCGAGAGGCCAAGGCCAGTATGTCAGGTAGCACCGCAGGGAATGACTGATACGTTGATTAATGACCTGGCTTATTTGAGCCAGTGGGTGAGAATGCTGGTGACACAAATGACGCTGCAGTTTGGAGCTCCCGCCATAGTTTGTGTGTGTATGCAGTTGCTGCTTTTCCCCGGGGAGAACAGGTGAAGGCTGCACAGAGCTTCGCCACAGCAAGTTCAGGAATACGTGACTGCTGTGCAGAGGACACGGGAAGAAAATGGGTGCCTGCAAAGGCTGATCTTTCCCTCTTAGCTTCTCGCTTAGGACCAGAGAAAGTGAAGAATGGAGGAGAGGGTGCCTGCTGACAGCAAAGGGCGGGCTGTGGGAGAACAGGATGTGGGATGGTTAAGAGGGTTAACCCGGCCATGGGTGTCGGGCCTGGCTCTTGCAGGACACAGTTGTGGCTCTGCAAGCCCTCTCCTTGTACGGAGTTTCCACCTATGCCAAGAGCGGAGCAGCTTCCAAAGTGACCCTGCGATCTGGAGGGGACTTCCAGCAAGACTTCCACGTGGATCCCTCAAACCGGCTGCTGCTCCAGCACGTGCCCCTGCCCCAGGTGCCAGGGGAGTACAGCGTAGAGGTGTCTGGCAAGGGATGCGTCTACCTGCAGGTGAGGGTGGTGGGGAAAGTGCCGTCGTGGCAGGGGAGCCCTCTCTCAGGCAGGAGCGAGGGGGAGGGCAGAAGGGATAAGGGAGAGGGGGAGGAGCGCAAGGGAAAGCTCCGGGAGAAGCCGGAGAGGAGCAGAGTTGCGTGGAGAACGGAGCGACAGGGAAAGAGGGAAAGAGCCATGAGTGCTGGGGAGCTGTGAGAGTGGGGAAGGGGGAGAGCCGGGCAGGCAGACGATGATCTCTTTCAAGCGTTGAGCATGCACACACACAGCTGCTGGCTCTCCCGTAGACAAGCCTGAGGTACAACGTGCAGCCCAAGCAGGAGAGCGCGCCCTTCCTGCTGCATGTACACACGAGACCAGAGACGTGTGAGGACTCCAAGGCTCACAAGGTCTTTGACATAGGCATAAACGTCAGGTAAGTCTGTGTTTGGTTTGAGCCCTCCTGAGTAGCCGAGGGAGCTGGAGGAGGTCTGGCGGTGCAGGGGGAGCTGGTCTGGAAGGGACGGAGCAGCCACCTGGACTGGGAAGTGGGCTGGAAGCAGCCGGGCTGGGAGGAGAGGCTGTGGAGGCAAGAGTTGTCCTGTGGGGATAAGCTGTGCAGGGAGCAAAGCGCTGGGCTACTGAGGGGCGGCACAGGTGACTAGGCTGAAGAAGAAGGTGCTGGATTGACAGGAAGTGGTGAGGTGTCAAGTGTTACAGAAAAAGTGGAAGTGCCCCAGCTTTGACGTGGCGTGCCCTGAATCTCTGTGGCTTGATTCCTTAGTTACGTGGGTGAGCGCAGTGTCTCCAACATGGTGATTATCGATGTGAAAATGCTGTCGGGATTCATCCCTGTCAAGTCCTCAGTGAGGAAGGTAGGAGCCCACGTGAATTGTTTGTCTGAGGATATCTGCCCCTTTCGTTTTATCACCTGGGCCGCATTCAGTTTCTCCTTTATTTTTAAGACGTGTTCCAGGTGTCTGTGGCTTACTAGGGGGCTCTAGGATTGACATCGTCTTGATCCTGCCATTGTCATCTGTACAGTACATCCTGTCATTGTGTGTACAGTACTTTTCTTTCCACACCTGGCTGGAAGCCAGTACTACGTGATCCATCTGTGTAAAGCAGACTATGTTTGTTTTTTTCTCTTTGGACAGGGGATGGGTTATCTCTGAGTTCAGATACCTTGCTGAAAACATTGTCCGTGTGTATCACACTCAAAAGCAATACTGGTTTCTTTTTCCTTCCGCTGATCTTACCATATAGTTTATAGCTTGTCTTGCAATTGTTTAAGGCTCAGGTCCCTTTGTGAGGTGTTGAGCAAGTGTGTTGCCCTGGAAAAGAGCAGAGATTATAAGATACTGCAGAACTAGCCAGCCTAAAAGAATGCATTGTCATTGAATCCTCTCTTTGCTGTGTTTGGACCAGTGATCAGTCCCTGCCGGAGCTGCTCAGTATTTAATCTGCCAGGCTGGTGAAGGGGAGACCTGGGGACCATTAATGGCTAATGGTGCACCAGGGAGTCAGTTCCACAACGCAGGCCTAGTCACTGCTGTCAGTACTCCTAGTGCTTTATCCGTAGTGTGTCCCGTCCATGGGGCAGTGAAAACGGCACAGGGGGACCACCCTCAATTCAATAACAATTTGGTCTTCTTTCTTCAGCTGGCACACCACCAAGTCATTGAGCGTACAGAGTTCAGTACCAACCATGTCTTAGTGTATCTGGAAAAGGTGAGTCTCCGTTTGGGGCTAGAATGGGAAAGAAAAGCACAAGCCTTGGGGACATTTGGCCACCCAAGGCAAAAGACACGGGTCTCAAAACTGGATCTGATAAAAGTAGGAATGAACTGACTTTTGCTGACCTCAGAATTTACTGGTGCCTTCCTCACAGCCCTCAGCAGGTTTTCCCTCTGGGCCTGCATACGGATCAGCCTACACCTGCCCACCAGACATGAGCTCCCCCAGTGTGGGGAAAGGCCCTGGGGTTTCCCCTTGTCCCTCAGCCAGGCCTGCTGAGGGACTCGCTCTCACACACATGCACTCCCAGTGCCCAGGGCACTGCCGGCAGCAAGAGCACTAGTAGGAAGAGTTCAGTGAGGGGACAGTAGGAGAGCCCAGAGCAGACAGAAGGCGGACACTGATCCTCCATCACTTCCTTTTCCCAGCTGAGCAACGTGACCTTGAGCTTCTCCTTCACGGTGGAGCAGGACATCCCTGTGCAGGGCCTGAAACCAGCTCAGGTGAAGGTGTATGATTACTATGAGACTGGTAAGTGTGGGGCTGAGGGTGTCCCGGTGAGTGACTGTGGGGAGCTGGATTCATGGGGGTGTCTGGGAGCAATGGAAACCCACAGCTGTTCCTGCATTGTCCCTCTGCTTGTCCCTCTGCATTCCTGGGAGAGGGACCTCTGACAGTCCTGCTCTTTCTCTTCCCTTCTGTTTTTCAGATGAGTTTGCCATACAGGAGTACGGTGCTCCCTGCACCACAGGTAGGGTACATAGGAGCAAATAGCCTATTGCAAATTATTTTGAATGGAAGTCTTTTGCAAACCTTAGGCTTCCTTTGCCTACAACAAGTCTCTGAGCTTGTCTTTACCATGCCTACAGCAGGCTTGAGTCATACCGTAGTACAGAGGGGGAAAATAATGCTAGGCACCCTGTGTTATATTTCATTTTATTCACTGAGACCGTGAATCTCAGTGCTATCACCTTAAGTCAGACAGAGGCACTTGTCTTTGCCTGTGTGTGTTTCACGTTGTACAAATGAGACCAAAGTCTTCCTTGGGACAGAGCACCATGCTCAACCTCTGCGTATCTACCTTTTTCAAGGCCACTTTCACCATGCTGCAGATACAGAAGTGCGTTGAGGAATTGTCTCCCAGCCACCTTGGTGAAATGTTCACATGTCTTCAGTGAATTTCAAGCTTTGCCCTAGGTTCTTTTTTCCGATCCTGTGGGAAATCCATGTGCCACAAGACAACATTTACTCTGATAGCTCATGCCTCTCCTTCCTTCTCTGTAGTATGGATGTAATGAACATGTCCAGCCATTCCCAATATGTTGTCCTTCTGCAACGTGGCAATTTTAGGTGTTGTAGGTTCGCAGATTTTAACAGGGTTTAAGCTGACATGGCACAAAAGGGGCTACCACAGAATGCAGAGAAGTCGTCTGGGATTCTGGGTATTGCTTCACCAGGAATTCTCTCTCACTCTGTCCTTTCCCCACCTCCAGCCAAAGCTGAACAGGGAAATGCCTGAAGAATACATCTGTGCCCTGATGGATCAGCTGACTTGTTTCTGCCCTTAGTAGTCTTCCTTAACGAGTCCTCTACAATGTTACATGTAACCAACACCAAAAGCAAAGCAATACAATAAAAATAAATAAAGTCTTGATCCTCCCCATCTGCCTCTGGCCTTATTTTTTTGTTAGCATTTCTCGTGTCTCTTCTCATCCACATTGCAGCGAAGTGCTCTGAGATTTAGATAGAGCCGTCCATGCCAACACAGTGTTTGGCAAGTCCTTGGGAATACCAGAAGGTAGGCAGCTTTTGGCAGTGAGGAGGCGTGTTGTCACACTTGCCGGTTCTCTAGGAGGAATGGGAATTCTGCCTGATCCATTATGCAGCATCTCCCTGCCTATAAATGCAGGTGTTTTCTGTGATATAATTAATTGCTGGACATAAGCCTCTCTCCATATTCCTCCTCTCATTCCACAGTGAAATGGGTTCTGTGCAACAGGAGGACAGCGTAGAACTTGTTCATTCTGGTTTTTCAGAGCAGACCAGAGAGAAATGGAAGGAAGACCTGCGAAGGAAAGGAAAGTCTGGTTCTGAAGACATTGTCTGCTGGTTTCTAAACAGCTGAAGTGAAAGCAGAGAGGAACTGCAAACTTAACAGCATTGTTATTTGGAATTACAATCAAGTACTACATGATGGGAATACCATCCCAGCATACCACCAGCATACCATCAGCCTTTTTAGCCCCAAGGCACACTGCTGGCTCATAGAGTCATAGAATGGCCTGGGTTGAAAAGGACCACAATGATCATGTACTTTCAACCCCTGCTATGTGCGGGGTCACCAACCACCAGACCAGGCTGCCCTGAGCCACATCCAGCCTGGCCTTGAATGCCTCCAGGGATGGGGCATCTACAACCTTCTTGGACAACCTGTTCCAGCGTGTCACCACACTCTGAGTGAAAAACTTCTTTCTAATATCTAACCTAAACCTCCCCTGTCTCAGTTTAAGACCATTCCCCCTTGTCCTATCACTATCCACCTTTGTAAAAAGCCATTCCCCCCCTGTGCCTACACTCCCTTCAAATATTGGAAGGCCACAATGAGGTCTCCCTGGCGCCTTCTCTTCTCCAAGCTAAACAAGCCCAGTTCCCTCAACCTTTCCTCATAGGAGAGGTTATACAGTCCTCTGATCATCTTAGTGGCCCTCCTCTGGACCTGCTGGCTCATAGAGTCATAGAGTGGCCTGTGTTGAAAAGGACCACTAGTTTCTAATTACAGAATCACTGAACCGTATGGGTTTGCTGGCAATACAAAGTTGGGAGAAGTGGCTGACATACCAGAAGGCTGTGCTGCCATTCAACAAGACCTGGACAGACTCATGAGTTGAGCTAAGAGGAATCTTATGAGGAATCTACATCTGGGTAGGAATAACCATGTTCTTGTGAGGCCTCATCTGGAGTACTGCATCCAGACCTGGAGTCCCCACTACAGGAAGGACTGGAGCACTTAGGGCAGGTCCAGAGGAGGGTCACTAAGATGATCAGAAGACTGACCCAGGCCATTCTATGACTCTATGAGCCAGCAGTGTGCCTTGGGGCTAAAAAGGCTGATGGTATGCAGGTGTGCAATAAGAAGAGAGTGGCTAGCAAGTTGAGGGAGGTTCTCTTCTCCACTACTATGCCCTGGTGAGGTTCAGTGATTCTGTAATTAGAAACTGTACCGGAGATGCAAATCTGTTTGATATTGTAAGCTAATATTGTAAGCTACTGTTATTTGGAATTACAATCAAGTACTACATGATGGGAATAAGCAGGTTAGGGGATGACCTGCTGGAAAGGTGAAGGACCTAGCTGTTCCAGTAAGGCCTCTGATTACAAAGCCCGGAACAGAACACAGTCCTCCAGATATGGCCTCACCAGGGCATAGCAGTGGGGTAGGAGAACCTCCCTCAACTTGCTAGCCACTCCAGGGACTTTAGTGGACAGCTGTGATTTTTCAAATATGATGGAGAGCGGCTCGGCAACCACATCAGCCATCTCTTTCCAAGGGGATCCCACTCAGCAGTTCCTTGAGCAGCTGGAAGTTTGCTCTCCTAAAGCACTGGGCCCTAACTCTACTTTTTGCCAAGCCCGCATTCTTCAAGATCACAAACTCCACCAGGGCATGATCACTACAGCCCAGGTGGCCAGATTCTGACCACTTTAATAGTAAAGACTGGGCACACCTTCCAGCTTTCTCTATGGTAGAAAATCACTATCCGAATTTTCTGAGATTTTTAAGATACTGTCTAATCAATAGAAAAAAGTTTCTCTTCTCTGGCTTAGAAACCATGCATTTTTTGAGTTGCTCTCTGATAGGTACTTATCCAAGTCTCTAATCCAACCTCTTCTAAGTTATGTGTTTAGCATGCAATACCGTATATATTGCTATTGTTATATTGTTATATTGTATATTATATTGTTATGTTATATTGTTATGTTATATTGTTATATTGTATATATAATATATATTATATTATTGCTATTATAGTATATATAATATAATAGCAAAACATTAGCAATAACATGGTCAACCCAGGCCACTCTATGACTCTATGAGCCAGCAGGTCCAGAGGAGGGCCACTAAGATGATCAGAGGACTGTATAACCTCTCCTATGAGGAAAGGTTGAGGGAACTGGGCTTGTTTAGCTTGGAGAAGAGAAGGCGCCAGGGAGACCTCATTGTGGCCTTCCAATATTTGAAGGGAGTGTAGGCACAGGGGGGGAATGGCTTTTTACAAAGGTGGATAGTGATAGGACAAGGGGGAATGGTCTTAAACTGAGACAGGGGAGGTTTAGGTTAGATATTAGAAAGAAGTTTTTCACTCAGAGTGTGGTGACACGCTGGAACAGGTTGTCCAAGAAGGTTGTAGATGCCCCATCCCTGGAGGCATTAAAGGCCAGGCTGGATGTGGCTCAGGGCAGCCTGGTCTGGTGGTTGGTGACCCCGCACATAGCAGGGGTTGAAAGTACATGATCATTGTGGTCCTTTTCAACCCAGGCCATTCTATGACTCTATGAGCCAGCAGTGTGCCTTGGGGCTAAAAAGGCTGATGGTATGCTGGTGGTATGCTGGGATGGTATTCCCATCATGTAGTACTTGATTGTAATTCCAAATAACAATGCTGTTAAGTTTGCAGTTCCTCTCTGCTTTCACTTCAGCTGTTTAGAAACCAGCAGACAATGTCTTCAGAACCAGACTTTCCTTTCCTTCGCAGGTCTTCCTTCCATTTCTCTCTGGTCTGCTCTGAAAAACCAGAATGAACAAGTTCTACGCTGTCCTCCTGTTGCACAGAACCCATTTCACTGTGGAATGAGAGGAGGAATATGGAGAGAGGCTTATGTCCAGCAATTAATTATATCACAGAAAACACCTGCATTTATAGGCAGGGAGATGCTGCATAATGGATCAGGCAGAATTCCCATTCCTCCTAGAGAACCGGCAAGTGTGACAACACGCCTCCTCACTGCCAAAAGCTGCCTACCTTCTGGTATTCCCAAGGACTTGCCAAACACCGTGTTGGCATGGACGGCTCTATCTAAATCTCAGAGCACTTCGCTGCAATGTGGATGAGAAGAGACACGAGAAATGCTAACAAAAAAATAAGGCCAGAGGCAGATGGGGAGGATCAAGACTTTATTTATTTTTATTGTATTGCTTTGCTTTTGGTGTTGGTTACATGTAACATTGTAGAGGACTCGTTAAGGAAGACTACTAAGGGCAGAAACAAGTCAGCTGATCCATCAGGGCACAGATGTATTCTTCAGGCATTTCCCTGTTCAGCTTTGGCTGGAGGTGGGGAAAGGACAGAGTGAGAGAGAATTCCTGGTGAAGCAATACCCAGAATCCCAGACGACTTCTCTGCATTCTGTGGTAGCCCCTTTTGTGCCATGTCAGCTTAAACCCTGTTAAAATCTGCGAACCTACAACACCTAAAATTGCCACGTTGCAGAAGGACAACATATTGGGAATGGCTGGACATGTTCATTACATCCATACTACAGAGAAGGAAGGAGAGGCATGAGCTATCAGAGTAAATGTTGTCTTGTGGCACATGGATTTCCCACAGGATCGGAAAAAAGAACCTAGGGCAAAGCTTGAAATTCACTGAAGACATGTGAACATTTCACCAAGGTGGCTGGGAGACAATTCCTCAACGCACTTCTGTATCTGCAGCATGGTGAAAGTGGCCTTGAAAAAGGTAGATACGCAGAGGTTGAGCATGGTGCTCTGTCCCAAGGAAGACTTTGGTCTCATTTGTACAACGTGAAACACACACAGGCAAAGACAAGTGCCTCTGTCTGACTTAAGGTGATAGCACTGAGATTCACGGTCTCAGTGAATAAAATGAAATATAACACAGGGTGCCCAGCATTATTTTCCCCCTCTGTACTACGGTATGACTCAAGCCTGCTGTAGGCATGGTAAAGACAAGCTCAGAGACTTGTTGTAGGCAAAGGAAGCCTAAGGTTTGCAAAAGACTTCCATTCAAAATAATTTGCAATAGGCTATTTGCTCCTATGTACCCTACCTGTGGTGCAGGGAGCACCGTACTCCTGTATGGCAAACTCATCTGAAAAACAGAAGGGAAGAGAAAGAGCAGGACTGTCAGAGGTCCCTCTCCCAGGAATGCAGAGGGACAAGCAGAGGGACAATGCAGGAACAGCTGTGGGTTTCCATTGCTCCCAGACACCCCCATGAATCCAGCTCCCCACAGTCACTCACCGGGACACCCTCAGCCCCACACTTACCAGTCTCATAGTAATCATACACCTTCACCTGAGCTGGTTTCAGGCCCTGCACAGGGATGTCCTGCTCCACCGTGAAGGAGAAGCTCAAGGTCACGTTGCTCAGCTGGGAAAAGGAAGTGATGGAGGATCAGTGTCCGCCTTCTGTCTGCTCTGGGCTCTCCTACTGTCCCCTCACTGAACTCTTCCTACTAGTGCTCTTGCTGCCGGCAGTGCCCTGGGCACTGGGAGTGCATGCGTGTGAGAGCGAGTCCCTCAGCAGGCCTGGCTGAGGGACAAGGGGAAACCCCAGGGCCTTTCCCCACACTGGGGGAGCTCATGTCTGGTGGGCAGGTGTAGGCTGATCCGTATGCAGGCCCAGAGGGAAAACCTGCTGAGGGCTGTGAGGAAGGCACCAGTAAATTCTGAGGTCAGCAAAAGTCAGTTCATTCCTACTTTTATCAGATCCAGTTTTGAGACCCGTGTCTTTTGCCTTGGGTGGCCAAATGTCCCCAAGGCTTGTGCTTTTCTTTCCCATTCTAGCCCCAAACGGAGACTCACCTTTTCCAAATACACTAAGACATGGTTGGTACTGAACTCTGTACGCTCAATGACTTGGTGGTGTGCCAGCTGAAGAAAGAAGACCAAATTGTTATTGAATTGAGGGTGGTCCCCCTGTGCCGTTTTCACTGCCCCATGGACGGGACACACTACGGATAAAGCACTAGGAGTACTGACAGCAGTGACTAGGCCTGCGTTGTGGAACTGACTCCCTGGTGCACCATTAGCCATTAATGGTCCCCAGGTCTCCCCTTCACCAGCCTGGCAGATTAAATACTGAGCAGCTCCGGCAGGGACTGATCACTGGTCCAAACACAGCAAAGAGAGGATTCAATGACAATGCATTCTTTTAGGCTGGCTAGTTCTGCAGTATCTTATAATCTCTGCTCTTTTCCAGGGCAACACACTTGCTCAACACCTCACAAAGGGACCTGAGCCTTAAACAATTGCAAGACAAGCTATAAACTATATGGTAAGATCAGCGGAAGGAAAAAGAAACCAGTATTGCTTTTGAGTGTGATACACACGGACAATGTTTTCAGCAAGGTATCTGAACTCAGAGATAACCCATCCCCTGTCCAAAGAGAAAAAAACAAACATAGTCTGCTTTACACAGATGGATCACGTAGTACTGGCTTCCAGCCAGGTGTGGAAAGAAAAGTACTGTACACACAATGACAGGATGTACTGTACAGATGACAATGGCAGGATCAAGACGATGTCAATCCTAGAGCCCCCTAGTAAGCCACAGACACCTGGAACACGTCTTAAAAATAAAGGAGAAACTGAATGCGGCCCAGGTGATAAAACGAAAGGGGCAGATATCCTCAGACAAACAATTCACGTGGGCTCCTACCTTCCTCACTGAGGACTTGACAGGGATGAATCCCGACAGCATTTTCACATCGATAATCACCATGTTGGAGACACTGCGCTCACCCACGTAACTAAGGAATCAAGCCACAGAGATTCAGGGCACGCCACGTCAAAGCTGGGGCACTTCCACTTTTTCTGTAACACTTGACACCTCACCACTTCCTGTCAATCCAGCACCTTCTTCTCCAGCCTAGTCACCTGTGCCGCCCCTCAGTAGCCCAGCGCTTTGCTCCCTGCACAGCTTATCCCCACAGGACAACTCTTGCCTCCACAGCCTCTCCTCCCAGCCCGGCTGCTTCCAGCCCACTTCCCAGTCCAGGTGGCTGCTCCGTCCCTTCCAGACCAGCTCCCCCTGCACCGCCAGACCTCCTCCAGCTCCCTCGGCTACTCAGGAGGGCTCAAACCAAACACAGACTTACCTGACGTTTATGCCTATGTCAAAGACCTTGTGAGCCTTGGAGTCCTCACACGTCTCTGGTCTCGTGTGTACATGCAGCAGGAAGGGCGCGCTCTCCTGCTTGGGCTGCACGTTGTACCTCAGGCTTGTCTACGGGAGAGCCAGCAGCTGTGTGTGTGCATGCTCAACGCTTGAAAGAGATCATCGTCTGCCTGCCCGGCTCTCCCCCTTCCCCACTCTCACAGCTCCCCAGCACTCATGGCTCTTTCCCTCTTTCCCTGTCGCTCCGTTCTCCACGCAACTCTGCTCCTCTCCGGCTTCTCCCGGAGCTTTCCCTTGCGCTCCTCCCCCTCTCCCTTATCCCTTCTGCCCTCCCCCTCGCTCCTGCCTGAGAGAGGGCTCCCCTGCCACGACGGCACTTTCCCCACCACCCTCACCTGCAGGTAGACGCATCCCTTGCCAGACACCTCTACGCTGTACTCCCCTGGCACCTGGGGCAGGGGCACGTGCTGGAGCAGCAGCCGGTTTGAGGGATCCACGTGGAAGTCTTGCTGGAAGTCCCCTCCAGATCGCAGGGTCACTTTGGAAGCTGCTCCGCTCTTGGCATAGGTGGAAACTCCGTACAAGGAGAGGGCTTGCAGAGCCACAACTGTGTCCTGCAAGAGCCAGGCCCGACACCCATGGCCGGGTTAACCCTCTTAACCATCCCACATCCTGTTCTCCCACAGCCCGCCCTTTGCTGTCAGCAGGCACCCTCTCCTCCATTCTTCACTTTCTCTGGTCTTAAGCGAGAAGCTAAGAGGGAAAGATCAGCCTTTGCAGGCACCCATTTTCTTCCCGTGTCCTCTGCACAGCAGTCACGTATTCCTGAACTTGCTGTGGCGAAGCTCTGTGCAGCCTTCACCTGTTCTCCCCGGGGAAAAGCAGCAACTGCATACACACACAAACTATGGCGGGAGCTCCAAACTGCAGCGTCATTTGTGTCACCAGCATTCTCACCCACTGGCTCAAATAAGCCAGGTCATTAATCAACGTATCAGTCATTCCCTGCGGTGCTACCTGACATACTGGCCTTGGCCTCTCGGGAACTCGGTAGCTGCGGCAGATGCTAATACTGCGGGGCTACAGTCCCCACTTGGCTTAACCTTACTGCGCTCCCACCCTGGTCTCCGGCACTCTCCTGATATTGATATGGGAGGCCACAGGAGGGAAACTGCTGCTCACCTGGGTGGAGGAGAAGCCTCCGTTGGGATTCTGCTGACCAATGATCCACTTTGCAATACGAGATGCGAGTGACAGCTCCTCCTGCGAAGGTGCTGGCTGCGTGGTGAGGTGAGCAAGGAGCACATAGGCTGTCATCTCCACTTCAGCAGAGGGAGCTTTATAGCGGTAGTACGGGAGATCAGCCTCTGGCTCTTTCCCAGGCCGCTGCCAGTGAACAGACCCATCTTCACAGGAGGCAGGGTACATGTAGAGAAGACGGCAAGGAATTAGTAGCAGTTTCTTGCAAGGGAGTTACTGACCTGCTGCCAGCGGGGAGGAGAGAGCCCCTGGCATGTACCTGTCCTATAGGATGAAATGGGAAGGGTTAGATAGCCCCACACTCGATGCGTGTTTACAACTAGTCTAAGAGTGCCAAGGTTCCTGGGCCTGGATGCCATTTTCACTTAAACTCCAGACTGACAGACACATTTACACGTTTGGACACCTAAAGGAGACAGAGACCTAAGAAGAACGCCAGGCTGGCACACTGCCCCGTTTTGAGAAGTGGTACTTCCTTCGCAACCCTGCTGGACAACATTTGGGCAAACGGACCATCCAGGCTGACTTTACCAGAATGGTTCTGAGTCTTGATACAGTTTCCTGGAAGACTCAGTGCTTATGCTAGGACCTCTGAAATGACCCATTCTGTCTCGGCACTTCCATCTCTTCTCTGATGTATCATCCCTCACGCTGTGAGGGGTAAGCTTTGTTCTGTGTTGAGCGTGTCTGCTGGAAGGAAGGAGCGGCTATAAACATTGCTAAGACTTTGTTAAAGCAGTGCCTGCGATGACAGGAGGAGTAGACTGACATGAGGCATTAGCAGAGCCACCCTTTTGTTCATCACCAACGGGAATGGTGAGGGGTGTCTCCAGACGAATCCCTCAGAACAGAGGGGTAGGATGGGGCACCCACGATGAGCCGTCAAAAACACCACCACACTGCACAAGCATTTCCTCTCCCTACAGCTTTCCCCATCACAGAATCACAGAATCCCCATCCACAGAAGCCGTTCCATGCTCCCATTTCCCCACCAACAAAAGCCATTTTATCAGAGGTAGAGGTAAGATCTGTGGGATGGAAGAAAGCAATGTCCCACCAAGAGCGCTCACCCTTTTGGACGGCTTCCTTTTCAAGTGAGCCAAGGAACGCCTTCCTCTTCTCCTCCTTCCCTGCCAGGGCAAAGGCATATGCCAGCAGTGCCTTGGTGTACACGTGGTTTTCTTCCCCATTTCCTGCCGTTTCCAGGCAGAACAGAGCATTGCGCACCACCGAGTGCTGGGGAGATGGAGACACTAAGACTAGGCAGCAAGACGTCATACTGAAGTCCATCTTAGAACAACAGGAACTGTATGGTATCCACGGTCCCTTTACAACCCTAGCACACTGTCTGATATATATTGTACCACTGCCTTTTCCTTTCCCTCCAGGTCTGCTTCCTTATGTGACGTATGAGTAACCAAAGAGTGTTCTTTATTCTGTACCTTTCCTTTCTCTGAAATATCTTGTTACAATGACTTTTGCGAGCAGTTCAGTGATTTTGCATTGAAAGTTTGAAGCAAGGTCCAATTCTCCTGCCTATGGAAGCATTCACTGCCTGACGGTGCGTTGCATCAGCACAGTAAGCCCATACAAGTCGTCTAACAGGCACGTACAATTCTGACACAAAAGGAGTTTTTCTTACGGATGTAAAAAACCTATCTGGGTCATTTCTGAAATTTAAATGTTATTTAACTCACTATGAATCCACGGAGTACTCTTTAAAATGAGCAAAAGCAAGGTACCCCAGAAACGAACTTAGGGGAAGATGAAGTGAAATGTTTGCATAAGAGACAGTATTGGACAGGGGAGGAAAGTGGAGAAAAAGTGTCAGTCCATCTTGGACTTGAAAAGAAAGAAAGTATATCCAGATAGAATTTCTTCTTTCAAAATATAAAGGGGCCTAATCATCTATAGGAGGCTATTGGGGCAGGTTAGTACCGTCTGTGACTCGGGTGACACATACAGTTACAGGCAGAGGAATCTCCAGCAGTGCAATAGTGATGTAGGCTGTCAGTGTTACCTCATCGTTCACTCCACCCTGCAGGGAAACATAAAATTAGATGCTTACTCCACACATCTTCTCAAAGTCATTTTTCTACCATTCCTATGGGTACACTTGATTCTGTATTGTAGCCCCTTAGCTCGTGTCCTCCCCACTGATGCTCGTATTGTGCCGTTTATGGATTGCCTTGTTCTCCTTCTTGTCATGGCAGTCACACAAAACGGCCTCTGGCTTTTTAGTTCTTGCCATTGATATGGGAATTCCCCAAGGGCCTGTGTGCTCAAGAAGCTCAGCTGCAGCCATCTGATTTAGAGTCAAGTGCCAGCCTCACTAAGATCCAGCTATGCTACCTTCATGGCATTGTTCAGGAGCATCCCAGAGCTGCGGAAGCAGCCATTCTCCTTCTGATTTTGACTGAGCCAGATCAAAGCATCCTGGATGTGCTTTTCATCTATGAAGATGTAAGGCCGGGCCTGGGCAAAGGACTTCAGGACAAAGGCTGTGAGCCTGTAAGGGAGACAGAACAGTGAGAGGGCTTGTGCAGGCCTGCTGTCCATGCCAGGTGACGGAGCACATGTGCACTTCACTTGTCTGGAAGAAGGAAAAGCGGCTTGGAGATCTGCAGGTCAATTAGTCAGACACGAAGTACGCCTTCACCACAAAGAATCTGCCAAAAAAAGAATCTACTTCTTGCCTTGCTTTCTTTTCTGCCTCTTGGCCCATATAACCCTATGATCCTGCTGCACAGAGGCTACCGTTTTGAGGACTTCGGGTTGTTAATGTGTATCCAAATAAATGTCTTTGGAAAACAGTAGAGTATTGCATGCCGATTAGCTCAACATCTGTATGAGAGTAATAATCAGAATAACAAGAAAGAATCAATCCATAGAAGCTTATGGTCTGCTGGCAGGACTCTCTCTCCAGATAGCCATGTCTCAGGGGCTCCCCAGAATTCCCCAGAGATGTTGGTAAAACTGTGGATAAAGTATAACACGCTAGAAGAGCTTTTACATAGCAGTTATGGGAAAAAAAGCTAAAAAACTAGGCATGTAGAGAGGCCAATTACTCCCAGGGCACAAGTACTGTTTCAGAGTCCAAAAGCAAGGTGATGAAATCATCCATTCTTACCCTTGCCTAAAGCTGAAAAGGCATGGTAATAACATGCTGGAGTCACTCAGAGCTCTGCAGTAAATCACACTGGCAACACACCCTCTCCTCCAGGCTGTCTTTTGTTTGGTAACAAACGCATTTGGAAGATAACCATACAGCACTGCTTTTGGATTATCGTCCTTTACGAAAATACCTTTCCCAGCAGTTCTCAGCAGATCCTACTCTGGAAGAGCTGCCACTGCAACTCTTCAGCTTTCTTCATTTGGGATGTGAAATCCCTTCTCCCTCCTTTCCCAGTTTGTTTTTGTCTGTCTTTCTTGTCCATCATAGTCCTCGTAGCTGCAAGGGGGGAGGAGATGCTTCAGCTACATAACTGGCTGATGCAGCCTCTTTCCTCACTTAAGAGGCAGCACAGGGCCCACAGCAGCTCTGAAAAGTCCACTGGTCTACAACTACATTTCTTATTTACCATCAGGTGGTATCTGTCATAGCTGCGTAGCTGAGAAAGAGAGCATGTGGAAGAGGAGCAGATGACACTGAAATCTCACCAGGTGTTCCCCCGTTGGCCATAACGTGGTCCAAAGGTACTGTAAGAGCCATCTGGGTGCTTGTAGTTCATCTGCCTCTGATAACCTGCAGAGTTAAAAAAAAAAAAAAAAAGAAGTTAAAGCAGTGTTCAGAGAATGTCTGCTGAGCAACGCAGGGGAGAAGAGAAAAGCAGCTTCATCAGCGACAGCAAAACAGAGAAACAGGTTAGTCCTATCCTAGCACATACAACCCCACCTCCATATACTGCTTATACTGCAAGAGATGCAGTATCTGCCTTTCTTCAGAAGGCGGGCAGGAGACACATTAACAGCAATGGACAAGCCGCTGCAGCAGGTCACCTGGTATCGGTGCACTGCATTCCAGTTCTGTTAAGGAGCAGAGAAAAGTGGGTGAAATGACGAGGTACTTGAATGCATAAGAAACAGAGAATAGAAAAAAAGACATGGGAAAGACTTCCCTGGCGTACAGAAGAGACCATCTGAGTAAGAGACAAGCTGTATCTGGTCAGCATTTGACAGAAACAAGCCAGACAAGTTCTGAAAAAGTTCAGAGCAGAAGCAAAAGTCCCGTTCAACTCACCGCTCACTAAGTATCCAATGGCCTTGGATTTGACCTCCTCACTCAGCTGTCCTGTCTTGTTCAGATAGTCCAGGACATAGACGTTGGGTGCAAACAAGACCATGTTCTGTTCGCCACAACCAAATGGCATCTGGAGTAGCTGGTGCAGGTTCTGCATGGCGGTGCCCATGAGATCGCCTAAGGAACAGGGAATACAAGAGGGATATTAATGAAATTCAGCGTTAGCTGCCAAAATCAGAGGGATCTACAAAAAAACAGAAGGAGGAGATGGCAGAATATCTGGCAGAAAAATCTGTATTGATAACAATCCTGGAATGACACACAGAGCACAGCAGTGAAAAAAAAGGAGGGTGATAAGTCAACGGATAGGTCACTGGCAGAGAAACCGGACAGAACGAGATGCAGAAAGAGCAACAAACGAAACAGAATTGAAAGGGAAAGCACTTGAGACAGAAGAGAGGAAAGGCAGGAACAAAGTGTGCTTGGAACCAGGAGAAGAATCTGTGTGAGAGCTAGGAGGCGAACACAGTCATGCAGATGGGCAGAAACAGCACGTTTCTTTCTCCCAGCAGATCCTTCCCAGGCCGATCACTCACCTAGCACTGAGAAATATGCTCTGCCTGAGTCTTGTACCACATTTGAGGGAAGCAACAGAGAAAACTTCTCTTTCACAGACTCTCCTGAGAGAAACAAGATGGAACAACTTCAGTGTAGACCCAAGCTTAAAGGAAGGGGCAGGGCCTTTGGTGGAACATCAGAAAAGTTTCCTCTTCCCTTCATCCCTTGCTATACATAAAGATGTCTCTGGGCCCCCAGTGAAGGGTCCTGTTCTGATTATCTACAATCATACAAGCGTCTGAGTTGGAAGGGATCTTTAAAGGTCGTCCAGTCCAACTCCCCTGCAACAAATAGGGACACCTACAGCTCTACCAGGTCGCTCAGAGTCTGGTCTGGGCTGACCTTGAATGTCTCCAGGAACGGGGCGCACACCACATCTTTCTGGGCAGTTGTGCCATCATAGGAAGGCCACAGAGGGTTGGTCAGCCAGGACTCATCCTTGGTGAAACTAGGAGTACTACAAGTACTACTAAAATATACTAGAAATAATTGTTGCAAGCTATATAATGAAAAATGAATTCACATTAAAAAAATGCAAGTGGTACAAGCACAAACTTCCCCGTTTGTATATTTTACAAACTACAGAGCTCATTCGCTAGCCATTCATGTAAGACTCTCCCAGCAACATCTGGCGTGAATAAGTTCTGAAGCAAT
Organism: Lagopus muta; assembly: GCF_023343835.1. NCBI lineage: Eukaryota > Metazoa > Chordata > Aves > Galliformes > Phasianidae > Lagopus > Lagopus muta. The sequence goes on from NC_064433.1 coordinate 76,428,352, forward strand.
TTGAATAACATGGCAGTTTACTCACAGAACGACATCTTGTCTCATTGCCCCTTATCACCACTTGTAGAATGATATTTGTAAAATATCAGCCAACCTGGAAAGCGGTAGAGGCAGCGCTGTCTTCTTCCTCCAGGCATGTCCCACTCATCACCCACACAGAAACAAATGGTGGGCAGGGAGGGAGGGCCTTACCTTTCAAACAGAGCACAGAGTTCCGAACAGTTTCCTTCTCAACTCCTTCAGGCTTGGGTGGAATGAAAGAAAACAAGAGAGGTGAGAAATCATTGAGCATACAGACTGAGGGGTGCCTAACAAGGAAAGAGGAACAAGTAAGTGAAAAGTGAACGAACAGGAGAAGGAGAGGCAGTGACAAACACTCCCTGTAATATAGAGAAAGAACTCTGAAATATCAGTGCAAGTAAAACAGTCATACTCCTAAGTTATTGGAAAGAACAGGAAAAGGAGAGCAACAGCACTGCAGGACCATCATGAGGGTGACCTGCAACTACTGTATGCAGTGAGGCTCCTGCATCCTTGTAACAAAAGGGCTGCAGCATTACAGCGAGTGCTTTTGTTAGCAGAAGTCCACAGCACCTCTAGAGGGCCGCTCAGAAGCCGTCTGCAGGGCTATTGATCATAAGTTGCAGACGCTTGAGGAAAAAGATCTGTTGAGAATGGAAAGGGGAAATGGGCGCGATGGTATCTGGTGATGCACTTGATGCAACACAGGCAAGTATGACGAGAGGCTGTTTCACGAGAAAAGAGCATCAGGTACCGCTGTCAAGTTACAGCACTCAGCATAATAATCCGTGGGGTCTGCTCCAAAAGTAATGCCTCCTATTTTATAATGTCAGGATGTTGGTGGTATGGCAGGAGAGGCTGAATTTTCCCATCAGTATTCCATTATATTTTGCTGCCATGCAACACATGACTACGGAGAAGCAATGTGAAAAATGACATCTGACATGGAATTCTTGGCATACGAAGAAATGGTGTGCATCTGAACAGAAAAAATAGCACCCACTGACATTCATTGGTGCCTGCAGAACATTTACGGAGACCAAGCCACCCACCACCTCACTGTGCTAACATGTCAGCAAGATTTTTAGAAGCGTGGAATGCAGGCAAGATTTTTGTAAGTGCTGCATGCACTTAATTGCTGGCAAAAATGCACAGCTACTGGTGGCGACTATGTTGAAAAATAGTATTTTGTAGGTGAGCGTTTGCTCTATCAGACTGTGCTACTGTTCTTTTGTGCCTGTTGTAGTTTCCATGAAATTAAACTGGAGGCATTCATTGTGGAACAATCCACGTAGCGTTTTCCTATAACAAACTATACAGAACTAACTGCCACAGCCCGCATACCTCCACCAGCAGCTGCCTGATGACCGTGTCCTTCCGCCCTTTCTCAGGGGTCTGCACTATGGTGTTTCCGCATGGCTGCTGGTTCTGCAGGGCCTCAGTGCTCACCAAGAACTCCACCAGCCCTGGAGGAAACAAATCAGTCAGTCCTGCCTAGCGGCACCATGCAGCAGGAGTTGCTGCCATTCCTGGGAGTTTTCAGCCTAGAGGCCCGTTGCAGATGGGCCAGCTTCATTCCCGTGGAAGCTTAGCTATTCACATCAGAATGAATCCTGGAGCAGCTGAGCTGCACTGCCATTGAAAGGTGACTCTGTTGTGGTGCTTTTATTCACCAGAACTTAAGAGCACCATAGTGGTGCCAAAGCTGTTCAGCAGTCTGCTACTCTGCATGCAGCCCGTGACTGCTACCACAACACGCAGCAACAGCAAAGGCAAACTGTGAGGGTCTCATAGGGCAATCGTCTAATCTCTGGGAGGGATGGGGCTGACAGAATGTCCTTGCCAGCCAGCCAGCAATGCCTATAGCTTCAGAAGATGTTGCCCAGGGGCAGTAAGATTTGATGATGTTTCTTTTAGTGCTAGACACGGCCATGGAGTCTACCAGGCTTTACGTCCCGCATAACCTCAGATGACACACACAGCTGCAGTATTTTCCAGGAAACTGTTGCTCTAACTTCAGATACCAAAATGGGAGAACAGCACAGAGAATGCCTTTCTGCAGCTTTCAGCATTCTTTGACTTTTACCTAGAGATTTGGGAGTCACCAGCCAAGCCACTGTTTTCCTCCCGTCCTCACAGAGACAATGAGAGTCTTCCTCCTTTTCCACCGCAGTAGCCAGAAATTGAGTAGACTGAGCCAGAATCACACTGACCTGCCATTTGTAGAGAGGTGTAATCAAGGAATGGTCTTGAGAGAAAGGGAGAAGACAGAGAGCTAGGAAAAATTAGCAATGTCTATTTCTTCTGCAGCGAAGGAGCAGGAAGCTGGAGTTGTACGCGGGCATTTCACGCACATCGAAGGTATAACGTAAGAATTTCAGGGAGGAAGGGGCCCAAGGCTACTCAGAGATAAGAAAGAAGGCTAGGTGTAGGCAAAGAGCATACAAGCAGGTACAGGTATGGAGAAGGATTTAAGTCTTCCTTACTCTGATGCAGGCTGTCAGGTAGTTGAAAACAGTGGCTTTCAGCGTGAAGGCCTCACCACGCACTACAGAGTAAGGGAGGGTGAGCTCTACAAAGAAAGGCTGGAAGGCTCTGAGGGACACTGTTGGTGACAGGCCAAAGCCTGTGTCTGGGGACATGCAGAACGCACTGGCTTTCCATTCAGTGATGGTGTCAGGGATGGTCACATCTACTTCAGCATTTCCCTCAGAGCTGGTAGAGACAGAGAGCAGGGTTTCAGTCATATTCTGGAGATCATCTATTTTTTTTCCTCAGCCTAATGAACAGCAACTACTCACAGCAAATTCCTGTCCAGTTAGGGACAAAACATTCTGTACTTAGCATTCTTGAGCAATCCCTCTGTCTACTAAAAATTCGCTCACCAAAATATTGACACTTTTACAGAAGCTTAACCATCTTCTGAAGTTTTGCCCCAGTTCCCATAAACACTTACTTCACTGAAAATACGTCCCAAATCCATGTCTCAGGGAAGTACTTCCGGATGGTCTCCACAGGACTGCCAGCATCCATCTGTTTTAACATTGCATAGTCTGAATCATCAAGGAGTTGTGAGGCACTGACTAAAAAAATTTGTTACAGGAAAAGGTAAGTCAAACTCCATTCTAATCAAGGAGGATACAATGCTTCCAGTTAGTGGTTATTCTTTAATAGAATTATAACATTGAAAGAACAACTTGAATAATTTGATCATGGGAAGACTCACAGATTCAAACTCTGAGCTGCCTCTTTGTTGGAACTGAATACAGCATTCCCTGTACTACATTCTTATCCTCACATCAACTGCTCATTGGAAACAAATGTATTGTTCTTTTGTCATTTCAATATTTCATGTTTTCTAAAGCTTCTTCTCTTACAGGGGTTGATCATTCTAATTCCACTGCCAGCAAATCCAGGAACACCAAATGTTGTAACAATGGCTACTGAGGGTACTTTTCTATTGCACCAAAGAAGTCAAATGTGGAACTCACTGCCTCCAGATATTATGGTTGCATATAGCTTAATAAATTTCATTTAGCAGATTGTATTTATACATGGCCAGAAACTGCAGTTACACTTATCCTTCCAGAGTTCCAGAGTAGGGAGACCAATTCTGACATTGTTTCACAGTGATGTGCCTTATGAAAGGCTTTCCATCAGTCTTTGAAGTCTCTACACCCTTTCATAGTGCACAGTAGTCTCAGGCCATGCTCTGAAGACAGATCTGGCGTTTCAAAACAGAAGATCAGATCTGTTATGACTAGGAGCTTCCTCAAGACTAAAGGCTATTGTTTGTAATATTAGCTGAGCTACTGTACCACAAAAATAAGTAAATAAATAAATAAAAATCTCACAACCTAGTTATTTAGGAAAAAATGGAAAAAATCAGTCATTTAGGAAAAAAAGTAATGTTTTTTTTTTCTGTCTTTACAGTCACTGATGCTGCAAAGAAGTGAAATGACCTACACAGACTCTTTAAATCATATGAATGGGAAAACTGGGAACAGAACAGTTTTCCCACCCTCTGCGCAACACATCAGCGCACAAATTCGTATCACCTTCTCATCACCTTGGCCTACTTCTGCCATAGTTATTTCCCTAGTAATTGCTGGAATGTAACTACCTTGAAGTAGAGACTGTCACTGTTTAGGTTGCAATAGGTAAACCCTGATTTGGTGGAATAAAGCCTACTCTTCATGCTTGGCAGTCTACCCAATGTAGATGGATGGTCTTAGCATCTACGGGATCCTTGCTGTAGAGCTTGGCGTGTGATTCACTGAGCACACAGTGTTAACCAGATATTTCTTTTTAGGTGAAGATAAGGTGTATCAGTTTCATATTTCAGGACTGAATCCAGAAGGAAGTGATACTGAATTAGGCTGACATATCTTAGTACAAAGTTTGATTGTTCTAGTGTAATTAGTATTCAAAGAAGTAGAGGCGAAGAAAGGAGCATGATGGTAAATTTTAGGTAGTTGTGTGGAGATAAAATGAAGCAGGTCTTCTTACTAGAACCACTGTAACTCCTTTCCATCATATGTGCTGTGTAATGCTGGCAGATTTCAGGTTTATGGATCTTGTTGCTAGTGAAGACTTTTAAGCCTATTAGCTGTGAAACAAAAAAGAAAGAACAATAAAAAAGCAAGTAACCTTTTGAAATTAAGCTATTTTTAATATGCCAAGCATAGATGTATCTGGAATTGGTCAGAACAGTAAAGGCTTGTATATAAATGCTAAGTAGACTGGTTCAACCCACATTATTGAAGCTTTATCATGATATGTTCATCCCAAGGCTAAATCCTGACATGATTAGATGAAAAGTTTCGAAGACCATAGTCTACCTCGGGGACACCTGTCTTGGTGAAAATGATGTGTGAAAAGCATTGAATTGAAAGTACCCAAAAAAATTACAAGCAGGACTCTTTAGATTTTTTTTTTTAATGGGTTATTACAGTAACCAGAACTTTATTAAACCACTATCTACACCAAACAGAGAACTTGCATGACTGAGGAAGGGATTTCTGGTATTAGGCCAGTACTCACGACTGTTTCCTTATTTGAGCCTATTCACCAGCTTCTGCCCTAGCACTGAGGAGACCCCTCAAGGTTTTAATGGCTCAGAGGAGCACTTAGGTACCAGCAATGGGCTATACAGAGGCAGGGACTGGGCCTGGCTGTTGCCTTGCATACACAGATTAGCAAGCTCACAGCAAATTTCATTCAAAAAGACCTTCAAGATGGGGAAGAAAAGGAAAGGATGCTGTATTCTAAAAAGAAATAAAGAAAAATCAAATTCTGGTGCTTACTTTGAGAATTTCATAAACATCACCTTCACCATCAGGAGAAATGGGTACATAGGTGAATCCATTCAGTAATATGTTGTCAAGTGACACACAGGGGTTTACATCTTCTTCTTCCAAGTAGTAGTCCTTGAAGCTATAGCCCCGGAGTTCCTTGAGTGGGAGAAGGTTATACACCTTGGAAAATACAAACAACCAGGTAAAAATGTGGCAAGTTAGCCCTCACAGGGACACAGAAACTAACAGTCCAGTGATAGAACACGGCTACTAAAACCAGTTATGGTGAATGCCATACATGGCCTTGTATCCATCCTGGTGTTAATAAGTACCTAGTTAATTTTTTTATTACTTATTACTAGAAACAGCAAAGACTTACGGAGCTGGGAGAGAGTTCATCTTCAGGCTTCATGAGGAGGACGCTCCTGTCCACAGCACGGAGGGCACACAGGGACCTTGGTGAAGAATGGAGTTTCAGGCTTGTGTTGGAGGCAGGAAGTTCTTCCTTGGGTACAAAACTCAAGTTGACCTGCAACACCAGAAGTTAAAGTAGCCAGTTTTCCAGATGCTGTTACACGCTCTTAGATACTGAAGTATCTAGCTTTGTGAATTGAGTTCTGCTAGTGCTCTACAACTCTTCTAATGTATTCAGCTTTTACTAGTGTGATTCATAATGACTAGCAGTTATCTTTGTTATTATGTTTTCCTTCATTTTTGCAGTTAGGCTTTGTAACCTATTCTGAATATAAGTTACTAAACCTCAGTCAGTGTCTGATGAGACAATTTCATGAACCCATTGTGAATTCTGCCTCCATGATGGTATTAATAACTGAACGTATGGCCATGAAGAAACAGAAACACTGATTTTTACTTACTTTATTGAGAAGGCAACTTTCAACCCGGAATTCTCCTGTACTAGCAATGACTTCTCCACTGGGTGAAGTGGTATACACAAGCATTTGTGCCAGGGGAGCAATTGTCACATCAACAGGTAAGATCAACTGGAATATCCCATAAGCTGAAAGAAAGAAGAAATATTAAGCTATATAACAAGATGTTCCAGCCTATATATTTGTCTTCTTGATATAAAGAAGTTCACAACTTTAGTTAGGAGGGGCATGAAGTCTACATGACTGAAGTCCATGCTTATTGCTGAAGACATCTGCATTCAGTTGTGATAGTGATTACGTAATAGCCAAATTAGATGTTTGGTGGGTCTCAACATGCCCTCTGGATCCTCTCATCCTCTCCAGCTATCATCTGGCATTACCTCCTAATGTTCCTAGCCCCTTTATTCCTCAAGCTCTAAGATCTTCTGCAGTCTACAAAACAATAGATGACCAAAAAAGAATATACATAGAAATTAGGGAGAGTTGTAGCATGCAGTAGCAGTCAAGGCTGCAGTATGATTGAAAGAAAAACTTCTCAAAGTTACTCCTAAGCTAATATTTACCTGAACACCAAACTTTTACCCCAGCTACCATGGGAAGTGCTCCTTTATGTTGAAAGGATCTTTCTAGGGGGGCCTGAGTTTTATTTCACAGTTTGTATGAAGGTGATAGAAAGTCTCTTGGTATGAGTCAGGGTGTTAGTTTAGTTACTACAACTAGTGGGGAAGCAGAGACTTCTAACACCCTCTCACAACATCATGTCTTGTAGCAACCAAGATCTTTTAGTTCTGCATACAGTTTATTCCCACTATGGTGCAAATCCTCATAGACTTCCAAAATGGTTTCCCTGGTCTCATTGTCAAAAGACTTTTAAAGATGCAACACAGACAGTCTCAATCACTCAAATGTATACTCCATGGACATTTATGTATACAGAATTACATACCTTGGTTGGAACATACATATATACATGTTTTCACAATTATAAGAGAGAAATAACATCCTCAAAGATAAAAAGAGAGACAGAAGGAAAAAGAGACATCTTCCAACTCACCTGTGAATCTTACAACATTGACAAGTACTCACAATCAGAATTGTTTACATCAATCAGCAGGAAAGCATTGAGAAAAAAAATTGTGTGTATTTTCTGTTCTATCTTCTAAAATATTTTGGTCAAAAGCATAGCAACAGAAAGAATTCAGACAAAACAAAACCAATTCAAACTACTTAATCTAAGAAGAATTAAATTTCACAATGTTCTTCAGTTTTTAAAAATGTTTGAACTGAAATAATTTCTCTATATCCTCCTATCCTCATCTCACAGTAGATGCTAAAAATCCATATTTCTACTCACCATTTCCAGGATCCACAGTCAGATCATAGGTGTCTGCTAACATAATACTGCCCTTGGCCATCACCTATGTAACAGAGAAAGATTTCCATAATCACTGCTGGTGGTGATGAAGGGAAGAAAAATGAATGTTCACTGGGTAAGCTGTAGGATATGTGAATATGAATAGTAGTAACTGGGAGCAAAGAAGACACTAAGCAAGAGTCAGACTCAAATTTACTAAGTTTTTTAAGCCAGAAATGTTCCCTCCTTGAAAGACCAGTGTTTCCTCATTAGTCAGATCCAGTTTCCCTTTTGTACACATTACATGAATATTTCAAGTTAAAATGCACTTTGCCTCTGAACTCACAAAGGTTTGTGGGTTGATGTGCACTTTTCTAACATTTTTGAACATACTGGTGACCAAAGATTGTCCTCACTTTACTCTCATTTGCTTTGTGAAACACAGTAGAGAAAAAATGAATCAGAATTATTTCCATAACTCACACAGAGTTTGAATAGAAGAACACAGGCTGTAAACAACAAGTACTTGAATCAAGTACCTGAAGCCAGACTTAAAACATTCTGAATGCTGCCTGCAATTTTCTCATTTCGAGGAATACTTTCCTTTTTACAACCCCAAATGCTCTTTATACAATTACTTCACACTCCTATACTCTATGGGAGATATCTGTGACATAATACTGCGTATTATAATACTGCATATTACTGCATAATACTGCATAGTAATGCTATGACACTGTATTATTAATTTCAAGGTGTGGCTATAAAATGTAAGTTTCCTGACTGCTTACCTGCTCCTATTAAGATAATCTTTCCCAAGCTGCTAGGATAAACAGGAATCCTATGTTTCAATTTATGGTTAAGAGTCTTGACATATCACATGGATATGTCTACCACAGTTTTCTATTCCCTTTCTGGTTTTTTATGTCTATTCCCCTGATTTCTTCTAGATCTGCATAGCTAGAAGAAATCTCATCTCTTCTGTTAGTATCACTAAATGAAATAGCCAGGAAAAAAAATTAGGGGGAAAGAAATACTATCTGAGTGTTCACTTGATTCTTTCTCTTTTCCCAAGCACAAGTCATGGACCATTGTTCAGTCACAGCTGAATTAGTTTATCTTCTCTGCCCTCAATACAGGCATATTACAATTTGTTCCAGTGGCCTTGGTATCCTGAACTTTCCATCACTGATTGATCTATGGGAAAAAAAAAAAAAAAAAAAAAAAAAAAAGACTCTAAATTTATCAAGCTTTTCCAATTCTGTAGCTAGAGGTCTTACTTTAGTTTCAGTGGCCAGGTATCTACCAAAAGACTGAGAAGGAAACAGGTTTCCAGATCATCTTTCATCTTCTCGTAGAATGCTAGTTTCTGAGCTGTAACCATTTAGGAACCAGAATGTGGAATGGGATAGGAGAGTACTAAGAAATGAGAGTCTTGACAATATTTTGTACATCAACATTTTGTCTCTCATCTGTTCTTAAGCAAACACAGGCAACCAACCCAAGTCAAAAAATGGAAGACAACATGGGAAATATTATGGAAATTTGTTTAAGTCCAACTGCTACTGGTCATACTTTCAGTTTCAAGCTCCCCCCACTATAACTGGCTAAGGACTAATCACCTAGCAATGATATGGTCGCTATGGACATGGATCAAAGTAACCACAAACAATTCTTACCAAATAGTAAATGATAATTTTCCCCTGCTGCTCAATAACTTCTGGTGTGAAGATATAGTGCACCTGGATCTCTGCAGAGGAGCCACAACTTAACGTCTCCAACTTGGGCTCAATTTTGAGGAAGCTCTTACTGGGGGAGTAAAACCGACTTATTCTACGCATGGCATGCTCACGTGAAGGCGTGATCCAGTCACTGACATAACAGTTCAGTTCAGGTTTATATTCAGCCTGATAAAGAAGAATAAAAAATTCACAGCTGACTAAAACCAGGTAACAAGTCACATGAATGTCCATGGGTAAACTCTGGTTATGTTCTGTATCTCTCGTTCTTAGATGAAGGTAAAGAAAAAGATACATAGAAAAACATGCACAGGAGACAGAGAAGGGAGGTGACCTGCCAACAAATCTCACTTAATCTCCTTTTTGGAAGAAAGGCTGATGACTTATGTAAACATATTTCCTCTGCTGAACAAAAAAGACAGAGACAGGCCCCTGCCCTGTCTCTATCACTCACCCGGATTTCCAGGGAGGCTTCTGTGAACGTGGTAGTATCAATGGAAAACCAGGATAGTCCCTGCTCATCTGTAGTGTAATTGCCTTTGTATATGTCTCCATTCACAGAAATCCTGATGGTTTCATTGGCAATGGGAACATCATTACCATCTACCAGCTTCACCTAGTAAAGCAAAAGCAAACTTCAGGTTTTAAGCTAGAAACAGAAATAATTCCTAAGTTCTAAAAACCCCTCCCCCTCTTCTTCTTTGCCAGGCTAGATGTTTCTTATGGAGAAGAACAAAATAGAAGAATGTGGAAATGCGCATGGTAAGTCCTAAGTTGTTTGAGGTAGCAGATCTTCATCAGCAAACAATCTAATCATCAATCAAACAATCAATCATCCCATGGAACTCATTTATTAGCACCTTGATTTTCTTAGCCAGTTTTAATTGTTCCGTTCAGCCTCTTTGATGACATCCACCGCATATCAACTGCCTCTTAGTCCAGGAATTCTGAGTTCAATTAGGCTTGTGCCTTGCCAAAGCATTAGACTAACCTGCATCATGGTTAGATCTACACTCAGCTATTTCTCCTGCTGTTCCCATCATGTTGATAAGACTTCCTTGTTTGAGCTCAGCTCTCACTTATTGCCTTATATTGCCTGGTGACCATTAGACCGTTGGTGGAACTTGAAACTGTTAACATCCCTGCTCTGCTTTGCTCCTGGATAACTTTTCCTTGTGGAATGGCCCATGCTTACTGCTCCCTGATGTTATCCTTGTATGACAGAACAACAGACTGTCTATTCTTTACTGTGATGACAGCTGGGAGGTTCAGGGACACGTGTTTCTTAGGTACCCCTGCAGACAATAATTTGGCTGCCTTTGTGGAGGTTATGTCATCTGCACACACTGCTATTCCAATTGATGAAATTACATACCAGTGTCATGGTTTTATGATTTTTGATTGTTTTTTTTAATGGTTTTTATGATTTTTATCAGTATTCCACGTTACAACATAATGTAGAGAACTGGGAGTTAAAGAGTCCAGTTCCATGGACTGCCAATTTTTTGAGTATCTGGTTTTCAGAAGAGAAGAAGAACTACATACCCCAGAAGATTTTTTCGCTTCTGTTTTCTGTTCAGAGAGATAGATAAAACTGTTCACAAGACACAGGACATTACTTTTTCCCTTTCTGCTCATCTCTGCGTGTGTGCTCCCTAGCTGTCTCAACTTCAGCATTAGAGTAAGACCTTTGGTTTTTGGACACTCTCTCATTTTATTTGATTTATTAGCTTCAATTCCAATTGTACTGTATTATCGTTATCTTGCATTCCAATATCATATTTAGTAGATTAACTTGCCTCCTCAGATCATTGCTACTGTTTTGTTTTTAGGTCCATCTCCCTACACTTTCCTTTTCCCCCTTTCCCAGGCAGGTCTGTGGGTCCCCCCACCCCATTAGTCACGGAACTGGGCTGAACCAGCCTGTAAACCATTGACAAACAGTGAGTTTGCTGTGATATTACACTTTCCAAGGTCTCAGAAGTTACCCACCCAGCCAAAGAGTGGGATCCCTGGTCTGTAATGAGAGTCCAACAGGTCAAAGCTGACTTTGCTCATTATGGATGTGATTTCACAGGAGCCTGTTCCAGTCACAACTATTCCTGAGAGAGAGCACAGTAAAGAGTGATTATTAATGAACTTTAACATTTTTAGACATGCCATTCTACCTTCCTCATCTTTGCCAAGCTCACCTCTTGTAGCCTACAGTTAGTTTCCCACATACATGATGATACATACCTGTACCATCTTCTGTGATCTTGCCTTGCACCTCAATGCTCATCTTATATCCCCTGCGCCGGAGTTGAAATATCTTAGTTCTTACTACAGCAGAAACACACCCGTGAACATCTGCCTAAGTAAGGATTTGAAGAGAAAATAGAAACAACTTGGGTGTCCTGTAGAACAGAAACTCTCAATGCAACATGCTTAATTTGTGTTCACGTAACCTCAGATTTATGTTCTTAATACTTAGTTCTCCAGCCATGCAGAGATTTCCTTATTAACTCCTTTCCTTATTAACTCCAAAACAAAACTCAGTTTTGTTTGTCTTCCTGCTTCTTTTCATTGTCTTACTCTCCTCATTTTTTTTACTTTTTCCCTTCTGCATTTGACCCATATATATATTGCCTTCTTGTCTTCTCATTCTCTATGCTTTTGCTCCCTGCCAATCTTTCCCACAGTTATGACATTCTGTCAAAGGTTCTTTCCTAGTTTGGTGATAAATACCAGACATCTCACAGCTGCTAGTTAGTTACTAATTTCACTGGGGTCAGGATTTCAGCTGTGGCGTTTTCTTCATTTCTGTTTCCAGTTTAATGACTGCTCTCTGAAGAACGTCTTCCTCTGAGAACATCTGCTTTTTTCCTGAACAGTTATCACTGATGTCCTACCATCTACCAACAGTCACAGTTTTGCCCTCTTAATTTAAGCAATACTGCCCATTACTCATAAGAAGGACTCCTACATTTTAATCTTGTAGCTCACCTGCCTGGTGAATTCTTCACATACAGCTTCTCCTTCTTTTCTATAACAATGTGAAGCAGAATGGGAAAATTTCCGGCACACTTGGACACTCACCATACCAGGGACTGGTTTTCCATAGGTGTAACTATAATCACAAAGTGTTAAACAATATACTAGATGATGAGATAAGCAGTCAGAGTCACATTCAGACATACATCCTTAAGAATTGTGTATTACTTAGTAGTATTTCTTCTTAAAGCCCAGTCTGATACTCTGATCATTCTAGTGATTATGTTTCCATCATTACAGTAGTGAGATTCTTACATTAGAGTCTGATCTAGGTGGGAGGTCTCCATAGCAATGCAGAAAAATATTGCATAATATGATGTCAGTTATTGCATAATATTATGTCAGTTGGGGGTATCTTTGTATCACAAAGAGTCAAGGGTTCAGGTGAACAGGGTTCAGCAGAACAATGTATAAGTTACAAACTACAATGCTGGTTCTAAACAACCTGCTTAAGTGATGTCAGATCTGACATCCCCAAGTACTGGAAGGTTCAGGAGTGGTAAAGATCTAACTGATGAGATGTAAAGACAGAAAGAGAAAACGTAGAATAAACGAAGAGAGAACTGCTGATTGGTTTGACATCATCCTGTAAGGAATTGTTAAGGTCAAGTAGCAGCCTCAGAACATACAGGGTGGAAATAGCCTGCCTGCATGAGATCTCTTTTAAAAGTCCTTTTTTTTTTAATGTGATTTTTGTTGTTGTTGTTTAGTTCATAGTGGAAAGGAGAACTGAAGGATGCTTGAGAGAGATTTACTCCAGCTCTGTGACTCACAGACCACAGACGGACACTGGAAGTTCCTTGTCCTCAATTGTGATCATCTTAGGCAGCTTCACCAGGACCTCATACTTGGGCAGCACTGGATAGGAGACAGAAAATCTAATGTGAGAAGAGTGAAAAGCTGTATACTGCACAGAAACCCAAACAGGGAGCCGGAATCAGCTCAATATGAACCATTAATGGTCTTCAGTACCACTGCTACCCCTTTCTTATGTTTCTGTTGACTTCACCACCATTTGTTTTTAAAGGGAATTAGGAAGGGTGAGGGTTGTAGCCTCTACCTTCCCTCATTTGCAGCACATACTTGTGTGACCCTATTGACGTCAGACAGTTTTATAGATTGATCAGATATGCCTATTCGGATGGACACACTGCTATCTGCATGTTGCGTTCCATGTTTCACAACACATAATTTTTAGTTAAGCCAAAGCAGTACATTCACCACCTATGTGATTTACTACATTGAAACAGCTCAAATAATTGATTCTCTCTTGATGTTTCTCATTGTTCTGGAAAACCCAGCCTGCTATGAAATCTCAGGTTTTTTTCGAGTGAATGAGGTGGCAATAAAATCTGATACGAAGGGTGGCAAGTAAAAAGCATGTTTTGTTTCTGACTTGTTACATCTCACTTCCTAGACTTCATCCTGCTACTACGTCCCTCAGCTACTCAAGCCCAGGACTGTGTAATGGCCTACTTCTGGGGTTTGCACCTGAAGTTTTTTTTGTTTTTCCCGGTGCAAGAAAGTAAAAGGAGTGAGATTGCACAGCTCCTCAGCTCAGTGGTTCAATACTCTTCAAAAGGCTCAGCATGAGATGTAGAAGAGTTAGCAAAGTGGGAATGAGGCTAAAGAGCAAATAAAAGGGAATGTAGCTTACCATAAGTCTAGGAAAGGGACAAATATCTTTAGTTTGGGGAGGAGGCCTGTAACATCTTTGTGGGAGGAAGGCACAGCCCATCTGTTACAGTGACAGGGTGGAGCCTATAACCCAGTTTCTGTTTCGGACATTTTTATGACCATAATAGTCTCAGTGCCTAACTGTGACCCAGATAAGACAGATCCCAAGCACTTCAGTTACAGTCTTCTTTGGATCTGCATCCTTTGCTTTCCAGAAACTGTTCTGAACAATGAGCTCGGTGAATCAAGTTGTTTACAGCCAGGGGATCCCCAGGGAGAACCAGCAAGGGGTACAGGCCAAGAGGCTCCTCAGATGCACATAGGCTAGGCAGAGACACATCTACGCACAATAGATTTGGGGTTAGATTAGGTAACCCAAACAGCACATAGTTCCTTATTCAGTCTCTACTACCAGCCTACTTTCATTTTCTTATAACATTTCTCAAGTGGTATTCTTTAAATTGGGGTGCAAGGGTTGTCTTCAACCAACCAGTTTCTAAACTTTTCCAGAAACAAGAAGAAAAGGAAAAAGAAAGAGAAAGAGAAGCGATGAAGAGACTGTGAGTCAGGATCACCAAAATGCTGTAATTGCTTGCTTTGTATCTAGTGCTACTTTCAGCAAACTGCATGCCTAAAAATGCGAACCTGGGGTGGGATTTACAAAGAAGCCATCATTTACAAAGAAGCTACATCCTTCTGTATCAGCCCCTCTGAATTCCATTGCCTATGTATTCAGATTTCTTGTTTTCTCCATGTCATTCCTAAAAAATCCCAAATCCCAAGGAGGCCAAAGTAAAAGGTATTTCGTCAGCCCTGCTTGCAGCCCATATCTCCTTTCCTTACCATATTCCTCTACGGAGAAGGAGTGCTCCACGTGGGCAATGAAGTTCTTTTGCACGACTATTTTGTAGGAGCCTTGGATGGGGTCAGAGGTGAGGGGGAAGGAGAGCTGTGTAAGGCCAGTCTCAAGTTCTACCCCTTGCCATTGATAAACACGGTTTCTCTGGGGATCCTGCAGATGAGAATAACTCCATGTTACGAGTAAGTTACGTACACAGTCAGGGCAGTTTGGTGAAGGCTGCTCCCAAGGACAAAGCATTGGAGTGTCCAGGAAATACACATCCAAGCTGGGAAATGCCTAACCTTAAATAATAATCTATGAAGAGCTGTGACTTCAGGATCTCTTACCTGCCAATTCTGCATAACTAGCATGCAATAAAGCACATTGTTTTTAACCACAGATGTCCTGTGCTGTCTCCTCCTCATAAACATGTGCATGCTTACAAAGGACGAGGCCAGGAAGTTGGAAAAGAAAGACTGACAAGGTAGCAAGGCATAAAGATGGACATCAGGAATTAATTGAGCATGGGGAGAAAGAAAATTTTTGGACTGACTCCTTCACTTGCTGTACAGTCTGTAACAGGAATTTTTTTGTGCTTGGGATAGAGCATGCTTGAGAAGTAGCGCATAGTATGCTGAGGAATTAGATACATGATTTACCTGAGAAACTAAACAAGTCTACATAGATAAGAGTCCAAATGTTGTCATAGGGTAAGGATGCAGGGGAAGGAGCACAGAGTACACCAGAATACAGTAAGCACATCCAACATATGTGCATCCAGCTGAGACCTCTCCTTTTTTCTGGCTATTCCTTATGCTGGACCATATATCACTACAGTAGTTGAGTATTGCTCACTATGTACCGACTGTCAATAAGCTGTGCTCCAAAATCATCAGGTCAGCCCCAAATTTCTTGTAGAAGTCACCAAACTAATTGCCCTTTGCAGGCACCTCAGCAGCATGGTTGTTTACAGCCTTTCATTTTCTGCTTGCTATATGTGTTGTATATTGGTTGTCACCAAAAGCCTATTTATTATATATAGCACAAGATAAATAATTTCAGATGGAGTACATTCACTATTCTGAGGTTATATTCCCATGCTCAGGGAAAATGTGATGTGAATGTCGTCTTAGCCAGAGGCCACCACTCAGAAACCAGAAGAGTTTGTCCCCATGAAGCACTCTCTGAGTTTGGAGAAGACACGGGCCATAAAGCATCCTGTGGTTCTGATGAAATCTTATCTGTCGTAACTCATAAACCATGGTGAAAATATCACCACTTGTTTTAAAGAACACCACAGGGCCTCATTAAAGGAGAAATCTAAATTTTTTATACAACTGGGCTTGTAATCTTGTTGCCATTTCTTTGATGCATTTATGGAGAATGCATTTATGGCAGCCAGCTTGTTTCTCCTGGGAAGCTTTTTTTTTTTTTTTTTTTCTTTTAAATGAAGCAATGGGTCAAATTAACAGGTTAGAAATAGGTTCACACTAATACCTGCCTTTGTGGCTGACTGTGATTGCTTAGCAGTGTTAAGGGTGAAAGGATGAACATTTGTTTCTTTGGCACTTAGCAGTGCTAACTTAGCACCTTAAGTTGCCACCTTCCTTCATTCCTGCCACCCTTTCCTTTGGGCCAGTCCAAATTTCATGCAAGTATGAAGTAAACTGCACTAGTGGATCTGATTTAATACATTAAAAACAAACAAAAAATAACAACAACAACAGCAACAACAACAAAAACAGCAACAAAGCAAAACAGCAGCAACAACAACAACAAAATCCTAGAAAAAAAAAACAGATGAATGAATTTGCTATTGGATGAGTTTCCTATTCTATAAGATTGCCTCATTGGCGTATGTGAAAGCCAGAGAGCAGTACTACACTGAGAAGCTGCAGCAAAAAAGGGAGAGATGATGGTGGGAGTGGGGGATGGTGGGACTGGCCTTTGTAAACTGTTGTAAACGCCACTGACAAACACTGTGCCTCACAGGCTGGAGCTGAAAGCCCAGCGTGGCCTTCTTAGTATTTTCAAACTAAAGCTTTTAATGATAGTGATACAAAAACGGTTACAAAATTATTGATGGCAGAGGATAGGCTTTCCTTCTTGTTCATTTCATGAAATTCCTGTAGTCAGTCAATTGTCATCTAATTAAAAGGAAAGGGACCTGTTCTTTTGGGGCTCCAAACTCACAAGAAGGACTTAGCAGAAGGTACTTCTGAGGTATTTTCCTCTACCTGATACCCCACACCCCAATAGTCTCTTACCCTTCCTTTTCTCTTGCTATTAACATGCTGTCAGTTGCCCACCAGCTCTGCAACTCTGTTCTGGTAGTTGCTGAGGGGAAGAGGGAGTGATAGCACTCCAGCAAGAGGATAGAAAAGAGGAAAATTGTGTCCCAGCCTCTGTCTCCTCTGGTCTGGCAACACTTCCAGCTTCAGAGAAGCAGATCAGAATGAAGACATCAACCCTAAGCTGCAAGGAGTACTACTAGAACTGACTATGTAGGATCCATGATCACACAGACCAAGCTGAGATTTGTGCATACTAATTTCATCATTCTTTGTGTTGCTATCAGAACTTAGGGCATATCACCAGGTCCTTCCCATCAATTTTCCACTGGATGATGTCCCACATGATAACTGCAAAGTGATTTACTCAGCTGAAATAGTGGATATAGTGAGTACTTAATTGATTCATTGTCAGAATCATCCTTCCTATTAACTTTTGCCTGTCACTGAAGTTTGACTGTTAAAACAAAAAACAAGAAAAAATAAAACAACCAAACAAAAAACAGGCTTGCTTGGGAAGACAGAGGAAAATGTTTACTCACATAATTTTATTTCTTTACTTTTATTTATTAAATGTATTTATATGGTTTTGGACATATTTTGCAGACAGATAATCCTAGATCTGCTTGAGAAGAGGAACAAGACATTCATGCACTCTAGCCGTACTTCACAGCATGGCATGTACTCATCAAGTATTTTGGTTCAACAGTACAGAATCCTCAATCAGAGAATCAATATCAGAACTTATTCAGATGTCATTATCAATGTTAGAACTTATTTAGATATTCAGTCTTCCTTTACACACCATCTGTTTTCACTTGCACCTCAGCATGAAAACACCACTACTGGGTAATAATACCGAGCGTTCACATTCTGCTGAAATAATAATCATGCAGTTATGCACTTACCTGAACATAGACGAATGGAAACTATGGGGAAGGAACAAAGGAAAATCAGAGTTAGAAAGGAGAATCACATGCGGATTAAAGCAATTTTCAGTTTTGAACTGAAAGACAGAAAACCAGCATGCTGAGAAACCCTCTGAGCCATTTTCTGTATTTGCACTGCATGCTCATTTTTTCATAAATAGTACTTTAGAGCTCCATCTTGTTGTCTTACCATGGTTTGAAAACATGATCAAGAATTCTCAAATAACTTGTCTGCATGAGGGCTGATTAACAAATAAACCAAAAGGTGAACCTATAAGAGTAATCAGTTTCTTCAAACCTAATCCTTTTCATCCTTCTCTCTCGGTCTCTAAGCATGTGGTGGCACTTATTGCTGAAAGTATCTGTTACTTTCAATGCAAACTTGTCTCACATTTTTTCTCTGATGAAATGTCTGTCTATGGGCTTATTCCTTTGAAAGTAGTACGTTCCTTTGAAAAATCAGGTTCTAAATATCTATATCCCTTTGAAATAAAAGGAGCAGCTATTAGTGGAAACAGATGGACTGTGTCCCAGACAGAATATGACCTATGGGATGGGTCAATGGTATTGTGAGAAAGGATCATTTGCTGTAAAGGTTCTCTTCAGTTTTTTTGGATGTGGATAATAAAGGTGTTAAATGGGAATTAAGCCTCTTGGTTAAAAACAAGGAATTATGTGCATACCTTCTCATTCAGTGGGTGGAAGTCTTTATCCAGAGAAACAATCCGAAACAGAACTGAGAAGTGTAATGAAAAAGAAGAAAATTTTGTTGTTAAGATTTATAACAATTACCACCAAACATAAATGTTTCAATAACTTTTAACTCAGATTAATTTCACTGATCAACAGATTCCAAAATGAGATCCTTAAGTCATGGTAGTGATTTTTTTTACACTCATTTTCTTACTGATGGTGAAAGACGAACAAATTTAGAGGGAGAATCAGATCTTGGCTGAAATGAGTTATCTGTGGGAAGTGCTTGTTCTGCCCTGTTGGTTCAGATGCAGCCAAGGGAGACAACCCAGATTTGTGCTTATAATTGAGAGGGAGGAATGTGAATCTGTGCCTCCATCTGGCTGAGATATTGTGCCCAGAGGGCAGAGAATACAAACAACAATGGTACCACATGCCTTAGATCTCAGCTGACAGAAGTAAGATTTTCTTTTGGCTCTCAATCCCCCCCCAAAAGAGCTTTGAAAACTTCTTTAATAAAAATATTGTCTGGGGAATTAAATCCAGAAGATTTTCTGCTTAACACTGCACCAGAGTTAACACCAACCCAATTCTCTGTACCTGTCTGTCCAGGCTTGTAGATAGGTTTGTCTGTCTGGACAAAGACCAAACTCTCAGAATTCTTGACCAGCACTGACTTGCGGCTTCTGAACTGCAGCGTCTCTCCCTTCACCGTCACAGTGAGAAGTGCCACTGATGTGCTGTTGGATTTTGAAAGCTGAGAGAAAAATGAAGATCATAACTGCTTTACTGATTCACCTCACTGCACTGAGCCTTTGCAGGACAGAGTCTCTGTAGAGACATGAAAGACACGAGGTTGGAAACAAGGGTAAAGCATGATTTTGTGATGTGAACTGGGAGGGCTCATTGAGGGAGGTGATTCACCCCTCTACTTCTTTGTAGTGAGACCCATCTGTGGTAATGATTTCAGACCTGGGGCCCTCAGCTTAAAAAAACATGCCTCTATTGGAGTGATAATCAGAAGGCTGGAGATCTCTCCTATGAAGACAGGCTGAGGCAGTTGAAGTTGTTCAGTCTAAAGAATGAAATGCTCTGAGAAGACCTTACAGCAGTCTTCCAGCACCTAAAACAGGCCTACAGGAAAGCTGAGGACAGAGTCTTCATCAGGGAGTGTAGAGAAAAGGGAATGATTTTAAATGAAAAAGGGTAAATTTAGATAAGATATCAGGAGCAAATTCTTCACTATGAGGGTGATGAGGCACTGGAACATATCTATCAAGGAAGCTTGGATGGATGCCCTATCCCTGGAAATGTTCAAGACCAGGTTGTATGAAGCTTCAGGCAACCTGATCTGTTGGAAGATCATAGAATGACTCAGGTTGGAAAAGACCTTAAGGATCATCAAGTTCAACCACAACCTAACCATACTACCCTAACTCTAACAACCCTCCACTAAATCATGACCTTGAGCACCACATCCAAACAGTTTTTAAACACATTCAGGGATGGTGACTCAACCACCTCCCTGGGGAGCCTATTCCAGTGCTTAACAAGTCTTTCTGTAAAGAAGTGTTTCCTAATATCCAACCTAAACCTACCCTCGCACAACTTCAGGCCATTTCCCCTCGTCCTGTCACCTGTCACCAGTGAGAAGAGATCAACCCAGACTAAACAACCCCAGTTCCTCCAGTCTCTCCTTCTAGAACATATTCTCCAAGCCCTTCACAAGCCTTGTTGCCCTTCTTTGGACCTGCTCCAGCACCTCACTGTCCTTTCTGTGCTCAAAACTGGACACAGTACTCAAGGTGAGGCCTCACCAGTGCTGAGTACATGGGCAGGATTACTTCCCTAGTCCTGCTCACCACACCATTCCTGGTATAAGCCAGGATGCCACTGGCTTTCTTGGCACAATGCTGGCTCATATTCAGCCTACTGTATGTCAGTACACCAAAGTCCCTTTGCATCAGGCAGCTTTCCAGCCACTCCCCCCCAAGCCTGTAGGGTAACCTGGGATTGTTGTGACTAAAATTCAGGACCCGACACTTGGCCTTATTGAAACTCATACATGCAGTTTACCTTGGCCCACTGATCCAGTCTATCCAGGTCCCTCCGTAGTGTCTTTTTCCCCTGTGCTGGCAGATCAACAGTCCCTCCCAGCTTGGTGTCATCTGCAAACTTACTGAGGGTGCACTCAATCCCCTCATCAAGATCATTAATAAAGATATTAAATAGAAGTGGCTCCAGTACCAAGCCCTGGGGGACAGCACTTGTGACTGGACGCCAACTGGATTTAACTCCATTGACCACAACTTTTTGGGCACAGCCATCCAGCCAGTGTTTCACCTAGTGGAGTGCATGTCCATCCAAATTATGGGCAGCCAGTTTCTCCACAAGAATGTTGTGGAGGACAGTGTCAAAGGCTTTACTGAAGTCCGGGTAAACCACATCAACAGCCTTACCTTCATCCACTAAGCAGGTCATCCTGATGCAGAACAAAATCAGGTTTGTCAGACAGGATCTACCACTCACAAACCCATGCTGACTGGGCCTGATCTCCTGGTTGACTTTTAATTGGTCCAAAATGGCTCTCGAGATTATCCATTTCATAACCGTCCCTGGAACCAAGGTGAGACTGACAGGTCTAGAGATACCAGGATCATCTTTCCAGCCCTTTTTGAAGATGGACGTCAAGTTTGTCAGTCTCCAGTCCACCACGACATTCCATTAGCCAGGATTGTCGAAGGATGATGGAGAGTGGTTTGGCAACCACATCCGCCAAATCCCTCAGCACTCTAGGGTGCAATCTATCTGGCCCCATGGACCTGTGAACATCCAGCTTTCGGAGCAGGTCCAAAACTATTTCATCGTAGATCATGCAGGGTCTATTCTGTTCCCCATTCCTACCTGCCAGCACAAGGAGCTTTGTGTTCAGTAACAAGTCCTGCCATTAAAGACTGAGGCAAAAAAGGCATTAAGTACCTCAGCCTTGTCCTGATCCTTGGTCACTGCTTTGCGCTTGGCATCCAACAAGGGACAGAGATTCTCCCAAGCCCTCCTCTTGCTGTTGATGCATTTATTGAAATATTTACTGTTGTCCTTTACCTTAGCGGCCAAGTTCAGTTCTAGTTGGGCTTTGGCTTTTCAAATTTTCTCCCTGCACAGCTTCACTATATACTTGTAATCATCATAAGTTGCTTGCCTACTCTTCCAAAGACTGTAAACTTTCCTTTTGTTCTTGAGTTCCAGCCGAAGGTCTCTGTTCATCCAGCCCAGCCTCAGTGCCTGTTGGCTTGTCTTGACATGGGGATGGTCAGCTCCTGCACCTTTAAAATAACTTCCTCAAAGCATTCCCAGCCTTACTGGGCTCCCACGCCCTCCAAAGCTGCCTTCCAAGGGACCCTCTCCACTATGGTCCTAAAGAGGCTAAAGTCTGCCCCCTGGAAGTCCAAGGTGGCAGTTCTGCTGACTCTCCTCCATGGTTCAACAAGGATCAAAAAAAATCTGTAATTTCTTGATCACTCTAACTCAGATATCCTCCAATCTTTACATCCCCCACAAGACCTCCTCTGTTAAAAAACAACAGGTCCAGAATGCCTCTGCCCATGGCAATGTGGTTGGAATTTAGATGATCTCTTGCATGGTCCCTTCCAGTACAATCCAGCACAACCTAACCTAACCCAATCCAACCCAACTCATTCTATGATTCCTTCAGAAATTAGTAAGATGACTGATATTCTCCATTTCCTTGCATTTTCTCCATGGTTCTTCCTCTTCTCCTTCCAAAGCTGTTAGCCTCTCAGTACCTTCACTTACAAACTTTCCTCTTTGAAGTATTGAAACTGATCTTGCACCATCCATCCTATGATTCATTAAAATGGAAATCATCTAAAATTCATTATTTGGGATTGGTACCACTTGCTTATATTACTCACCAACTAGCCTTCTGCAAGAAACATGAATAAGCCCCAGAAAGAGATAAGATAACATCATGGACTTCAGTTTAATTTTCCACATCCCCGTCTTCTATGGTTTTCATTCCAGTTCATTCTTTTTCCTCTGAGTCTTAAGCAGATCAAGCTGAGATGGGCTAAGTTCTACTTTAAAGTCAAAGTTTGAAGATGAAACATTGCGTAAGTCCTGCATGCACACTCAGTTTTCTACATCAAATGCTTTTGTTGTTGTTTGGCTCAGCTTAAAACCTCTGATTGCAACACCTTGTTTCTCATCTTTGTTTAGTTCCACTGCATTTTAGCAATAAACACAGAAGATATGCTCACAGAGATTAGATTACTCACGGAGTAAGGGATGCAGGTAAACAAATCTTTCTCCGACACCACATCATCAATCAAGCTCCTGTTTTCCCCTTGATACTGAATTGTAGCACGCAGTGTTACAGACTCATTCAAGTGAGTCAGCTGAACACAGACTTTTTCAGGAGAATCAGTATGTATCAGAAAGGGCAGAAGCACCATGTACTGCCTGGAAAAGGAACAAAGCAAGAATCAGAACTGTGAAACAGTATTAAGAAAACAGTGGAAGTTTTCTAAAATAAAAGGAAATTAGCAAACCAGCAAGTCTTATCCACTACTATTCCTGTGAATTCAGTGCATAAACATGAGTAATACATCTTACTTTGGGTTTATACGTGTTAAGCCACCTTATTAATTAGCCTAAAAACAGGAAAATGCTTCACAGTAGGGAACAATTTTGATGCCAATAATAGATACTCCTTTATAAAGGCTGCTTTGTTCAGCTTCACAATAGAGAGTAAAGATGGCATGAAAAGTTCCAGGCTGTTACTTTTTTATTATTATTTTTTTTTATTTCACAGTCCCATGAGACTCAAAAGCATTAGCTAAAAAATGTTGGAAATTCATCAGTTGTAAGGTTGAAAAAATTCCAGCGTCTGTGGCTGCTCCTTTTTTTGCCTGTCCAGGTTTCCAAATTCTCCTCATGCTGAGCAAAAATGTGAGTGCTGCAGTTCATGACTTTATTAAGATGAGCACACAGAGCATTTCAGAGGACAGTGCTTTGTCACAACAGAAGTATACTTGTATCTTCAAAGAACTTCTGGCAAAAGTTCTCAGAGAAAACATTAGTTGGCATTCAGTAAAAGGGATAATTTGACTAATTTTCATTAATAAATCCAATTATTAATTCTGATGCACATTAATTGGTTAAAAAGTAGAACATAAAGAGTAAGAAATAACAGTCTGTTTATACAGCAGAAGGTGGTTACCAGTAAAAATCTCAAGGATCTGTGCAGAGTCCCTGTTGCTCAGTCTATTGCTGAATAATCTGTAAGGTACTGACTAGTGTACCTTTGAAAACTTTGTATTGTGGGTTTGTGTAGAAAATAATAGCAAATGAACCATTCATACAGGGAAAATAATGAATTAAGAAATAAAATATCACCCCCAACAGTGTACACATAGCTAGATTTGCTACTCCCACTCAGAGATTAGCACTGCCAAGAGCTCTTGTAAAATCTTCAGAGATAAGTGACAAATGGACGATAAGGAAATATTCTTAACCCTCTTTTCTTAAATAAAGGAATAAAGAACAATTCACAACACAGTTTGGCTATTGTATAACTAAAGGTATGTTGTCATATTCCCATTTAAAAAAAAAAAAAAGGTTTTAGAAAAAAAATCATTGAAAGATGTGAGATAATCTGAAATCTGGAAGATTAACATTCTTTAGCACTGAAAAAGGAATGAAAGAAAGATGACATTGTTCATCACTGAAATATCAAATTAAATCAAGGAACCTAGTGGCATCAGGTACTATAAAGCCCAAAAGATTAATTTGGTATGACTAGCTTGTGGCTCTTGAACCTTCTCGTACTCTCAAGCAATCCAAGAACAGCAAATAAATATACTCAGGCTGCATCATGTGATAAACAGCAGCTGAATATCCTTCCCTGGGTAAAGAACAAAAGGAGCTAACAGGTACAACTGAGCTTGATAACTGGAGCCCTGCTTGCATGTCCAGTGAGGTGCAGCCCATTAAAAATTACCCAGGTGCTTTCTCCATCTCTTTCTTTCACAGCCTTCTCACCACAGCTTCACCCTGTGCTTCCTCTAATCTCATTTCCCCTGCTTCCTGTCAGTGGCACTGGCAATCTGCATGCAGTGTCCAGTCTACTGAGGGGACAGCTTGACCTACTTCATAGGGAATTTTGGCTTCATTCGGAATTTTGGCTTCATTCCTGTTCACTGTTTCACGGAAATTTTGGCTAATGTGCTGAATGCTCCCCTAAACACACTGTCTTCACTGTCACTGGAGCAAGTTTATGAAATTCACTGCTTATAAACCTCCCTTGGGCTGTTTTGGACATGCTGGTGGAAATGTATGGATGAATTAAAATACTATGAAATCCTTAAATGGCTTAAGTGTCCAAGTCCGTGTGTAGATATTCCAGAACAGAATGCTTCTAGGCTACCAGCAGAGACATCATCAGCCTCAGCAGCAGAAGCAGCAGCTCAGTATTCTGAAAACAGATGCAGTGACTCCATCAGAAGCAGGCAACAAGAAGGGATAGGAGACCTCAGAGTAAGGGATTGACTAAAAAATGCTGAGTTTATCTATATAGAGAAGGCAGTATAAGTAATAAAAGCTTAAAATGCATAAACTCTCAGCTATTTCCAAGATCAGACTTTCAACAAAAGAAACAAATGAATTTAATTAGCTCTATAAGTCCCAATTCACATCTATCAATTCTAATACCATCACCAGCTAGCATTTTTGACTACATCCACTATATTATCAAGCATAAGAAGTTCATTGTAAAATAGTTTACATGCACAACCACATACTAGAATAGGCAAACAATGCCTCCACTTGAATTCTTCCAGAAGGAAGCCAGAGAAGGAAAAAAATCCCACTGTTAGTGTATAACAGCATTGTAAATTTTTTAGTTGAAAAAACCTCTGGATGTCTTAAGATCAACTTCTCTCTTGGAAAATGAATGTTACATAGACCTTCACAGAAGGAATTTCCACTGTATCTCTGGGAGAGTCATTTTCAATGCTGCATTAATGTGATAAGTTTTTTTTTCCAGTATCCAATCTGAAACTTATTTGCCTTTCTTTTGCAGCTGGCCGCACCTGAAGCAGAAAGAACAGCAATTGTTGCTGTTCAAAGAAGCTGTCTCCTCAGGCAAAATGTACCTTAGTTGGAAGCTTCATTTTGTTTTGACTTGGAAAACTTCACACCTCTCCTTATCCCATCTCTCTCAACCTTTCCTTCTTCTCTCCTCCCAAAATGGTGCTCAGGTAAGGGAGTAAGAGCAACATGTTGCTCATGGGAGGACTGAACAGTATGGATCCATGCCTTTTCTACCTGATCCCAGGCAGAAATAACAAGAGATTACTGTGGGGAGATCAGAGAGCTCTATATGACCCCAGAAAGACTTGGCTGGCTGATCATCTCTAGAACCAGTGAAATAGAGAAGGTGAATGAGACACTGATGGCACAGTATGAGTCAAAAGTCAAAACTAATTTTAGCCTGATACCACTTCACCTCTGAGTACACAGTAAGCAAAGCACTGCACATTATGCTAGATCTACCACTGCTTGTGGTCATGAAATCTCTAGCAGGCATCATGAGACCAGATTCAGAACCACACCTCCCCATTCTCTTTTCAAACTGGTTTATCCCCTTGCTCCTATTTCTCACAGCAGAAAACTGCGCTTTTGCGAGCACAGTAATAAGCACAATGATAGCAGCAAGGTCTGAAGAATGAGACGGCTTTGCCTGGACCTGGGACTGTGGAATAAGCCTCTCAGTAGGTGAGCTCATGATGGGCACACTCAGGTATACCTTCTGCTTGGGGCCCTAAGCAGGGTGGACACTGCAGCCATTCTGCTTGTCTGCAGAGCACTGGGGTGGACACACCAGGGAGAGTGCCAGTGCCTGGCTCAATGGTGGTGAAAGAGAATCTAGGTCACAGATTCTCTTTGAGAACAAGCATGTCTGATGCTGCCAAGGGAAACAAACTATTTTGAAAGAAACACAAGAAAGGGAATAAATCTGTTAGAAAAAAAAACAAAACTAAACAAAAACAAAAACCAAAAAACAGGAATAGGAACAGGGAACAATGACTCAGTGATCAAAACAAGGATACTACAAGAAAGGTAAGTACATGCATGTTCACAAAAGCTGAGCCACCTGAAGATTTCTAGTTATGCATTTAGGCAGAGGTGTTGTGATGATACAGTGCTGGACTAGCTGAAGGCTGTAGCAAGAAAATGGAACACTGGCAGAGTTTTTCAGGAGAGTCAGCGATGGGCTAATAATGGGAAGCAGGGCAGAAGTGGAAGAAATTGTCACAACTGTTTGAAGAATGAAAGAAAGAAAAGTGACTGCAAAAAGAAACGCTATGACCTCCCTCCCTCCCTCCCTCTTCCATGTGTGTAGCTTACGGTTCTGCAGTGTGAGAGATATTTCCAGGGAAGAGGAAGAAAAGGAGAAAGATAACAGGCTTGTTGAAGAGCCAGTTCTTCCTCATCATGCTCAGCAGGACGCAGTGACTCAAGCAAACAACCAGACTGGTCTGGCGCTGTTGTTTTCCTGCACTCTGTATTTCCTCTCCACTCTCTGCTGGGTCAGCCTCTTTATAACCATTCTCTGTAAACAGCCCATGGGCTGGAGGAGATAAGGGCTGGGGGCCAGGGCACATGCAGAAATGTGAGAGCTGCAAGGAGAAGCTGAAACAGAGGTACAGTATTTGGCTAGAGACATTCAAAGTGGGGGAAGGGCATTTATTGGAAAGTATTTGAATTGGAAAGTTTTGAACCATTCATATTCAGAATTCTTCAATCCATCAGGAATTCGGTCTTGGGGAAATTAACTGCATTCAATACAATGTTACTTCCTGAGGGCAGCATGCAGTTCCAGAATTCTGATGAGGGGTAATGTCATATGTTGCAAAAAACAGATTTATAGGTATGTTAGGAACAAAAGGAAACCCTCAGAAAAAGACAATGCATGTATTATATTAACATTATAGTAGTAGTTTGCTGAAAAAATCACCTAACAGGACTGCTATAGATTACACAATTAACCTGTTTAATGAAATGAGAGGGTGTCTGGGTGTGGAAGTAAGTTCTTTGAATGTACATAAAGATCAGTCAGTTCTACTGGGACACATCCTTGCCTCCCCATCGTGGTCATCATCTTCCAGCATTGTGTGTTACCTGCTGTGGGGCCATCTGGTCAAGGGTGGAAACATTCCAGGTGTTCCAGGTATTCTCCTCTTACCCTTAGCCAGATTCAGAGCTGTGCTGCAGGAAGTTGCATCCATAACAAAAGTCTCCCAGAAATAGCACTGCTCTCTTAACTCACTCATATGTGGATCTTTGGTTGCAGCACTGTTACCATAAAATGGTGGATCAAAAACGTCTCTAAGACATAAGTTGGAATGTTGGAAGGTAGCCATTCTTTAGTACCAGTGCTGGATATATTTAAACCTATTTAAATACAAGGACACAGAGGTTTCCAATTACCTAAAAAAACTGCAAAGTTTTCCACTAAGAAACAAGCTGGAACTTGTATCAGCAACTTATGAAGAAGTTCTATTTAGTAAGAAAAGAGTTTGCTAAGTTCCAGCTTGTCGCTAAAATGAAATATTCAGCCTAATCTTGCAGAACTCCCTGGGTAGACTGAGTACATTGGATATTTGCAGCATTCCACAGAAGACTACAAAATTGTAGCTGTGGGGCTTCAGTTTCTCATACAGTGTCTGTGCAGTGAAAGGATTGGGTTGTGCTCTTTTTAGAGATTTATAACCCCTAAGTTGTGTTGTGTACGAGTGATCCAGGAGAGAAAATACTTTAGCACAAATCACATTGAACGTGATTACATGGAGCTACATTATTGGCAGGGATTCTGTGATCTTTGCAAAGGGGCTTATAAGATCCTAACAGCATAGGCAGCCCTTCGTAAAAGAGTGAATGTTAAGACTGAATATTAACTATGTAGTGTCTTGATTATGATGTAGTAATCAGAAAACTACAGAGAAGAGCAGTGCAAAGGACCAGCAGAAATGTCTGAGAATGAAAGGAAGTTTGAGAATGGTGAAGCCAAGAAAAATTGCAAAGTAATCTGACTCACCAGAGAGCTACATCAAGCAGGTATTCCCCTTATTACAGCTCTGAGTGCATGGGGAAATCACTACACTGAACATGCACAACAAAGAAATGACAACTTATTTAAAAGGCATAAATATATGTATTCATTACATTTCAAGAAAACAGGCTGAATTCTGAGAAATAATTAACGTACTATTCCACCCCCCTGAGCATGTGCTCTAAATACATGGTGAAAGGCTGACAGCCATGGGATTGGTCAACTAGTAATCATCTTCACTGTGAATTTCCAACCTTTTAAAGGGGGGTAGCCCAAACCAGTTCCCACTGATGTTACATTGAGCTGAGGCATCTATTTTGTCATCTTATCCTCAAGAACAGAACACCTATTTGATTGTGTCTTGACTTCACAATTTCCACAGCCTCAGCATTTAGTTCTGGAGCTTACACTTACGCAAGCCTCCTCTCCTTCAGCTTCTATCCACTCAAGTTATGTGGAAGGCTGTTCTCACAATATAGAAAAGCTGTTCTCATGATTCAATGGTGTTCAAAAAAGCAGTCAGTCTCCCTTGTTTATTCTACATTTCAACACCTCTGGTAAACCACAAAAGTTAGGAAAGCAAGCTAGAAGCAGTCAGTATTGAGTAAAAGTATTATAAAAATGTCACACAGAGAAGGGATGAACACACATACTCACAGAAATCAAAAGATCTAGCAGATTATCAGTTAAAGATGGAAATACTGATAAATTGGTTGAGTAACTGTCTTTTCCAGTAAATAACTTACGTAAAGCTGCAGTTTTCAAAGCGATAGTGTCCTGGGTATCTGTTGAAGACACAACTCACCCCAAGTTTTCTCTCTTTTCATTCAAGACATTGAAAATTGAATCAACAACGAGCAGAATGGGCACATGTAAAGTATGCTTTGAGGATGAACACATAAAACTAACATTTATCCAGAACCATCAAAAACAGGCATTCAGTAGAGGACCTGCCCACTGTGATCCTTCTTTCACTAATCTATTTACTATCCTCGTGTTATTGAAACAATAAATGAAAAAAAAAACAATTTCAAGAAACTGAACAGCGGAAGTTTTATTACCCTTAAGTAGGTATTCTTATTTGCAGTGCTGGAGTAGCAGTGGGATAAATCTCCAAGGAATCTTCACCAGTTGATCATTCATGAAGAGATTATGTTTTCATATGCATTATACATTAATTACGTTCCCCAAATCATCATCCTATCCACTCCCAATGATTGTCCAACAAATATAGCCTTACTTGGAAATCCTCAATGCCATTGATTGTTCCTCTAGCATTATGACAGGTCCATTGTTAGTCCTTTGGTCTTTATTTTTAACCCCCAATTCACCTTCCTCTGTTCACCTCCATTAAAGATTCCATGTGTAATGCTGTAAGGTGATGGAAAATACAGCAATGATAGCATAGTAGCAAAATCTTAGGCTGCAGCAAGAGAAGATAAGTTCTAATGGAGGAGTTACAGACATAAACAAAGACAAAGGGAAGAAACAGCTTACCCTCAGAAGGCTTCAGGTATGCAAGGATCTCCAACAAGATACCCTTGCCTCCACTGTCAACTCTCAAATGAGAGCTGGGAAGGGGTGGATCCTGGCTCCACTCCTTCATTTCTACTACACTCCACCCCTTCATGGCATGAACAAATGACTGAGCAAATTAAAGGTAAGCCCTTTCCATTACGGTGATCCAGTACGCTACAACACTTGTACAATCTGCCTGTTACGACATAGGTTGACAAAGCATATGACAATAGATGATTGGTTCATGGTTGAAATTTGTGTTCCTTTGTAGGCCAGTACTGGATAGTTCTCCTGGACACACATAGCTGCTTAGGCCAGGGAAGATTCAGTTCATGTTCCATCAATCCCATATCGTCCACCACCAGATGTCACACTGATCATACAGTGACACTGGAGCATCTTGATGCCACGCTTCTCCTCCCAGCGATTCTGAGGACTGAGAGAGTCTCATGGGGAGTGTACAGACTTTTCAGAGATAATAGGAGAGGGAGGTCCACCCTCCATGGCAAGATACAGGCCTTGTTCCTGTCCTGGGTCAACACTTCACCTTGCACTGAGACATGTCCTGGCCATCTGTACCATATCCTTTGGCCCAATATCTGATACTGCATAACTATGTCTGATATCAAAGGGGAGTCCTTATTTGCCATAGAGACATGATTAAAGTCCCCTTAGTGATGAAAACTGGAATGTTGACCACAGTGTCTGCAGACCATGTACCTATTACCAGGGGGGACTACCAAACCCCCAACCTCCAATAATCTCCAAGATGCAAGTAGGTCATATCACTTTGGTCCTACTTGCACCTTTGAAGGCATTCTATTTTATGGGTACCTGGTTCTAGGTTCTCAAGGGCAGGGAACAAAAGATTATTTTCATTGCCAATTTGGGGTCTTACCCAGTTATCGGTACCTGTGATTTGGATCCTAAATGGGGAGGCCCATGTTGTCTGTAGCATCTTCAAGGACATTGGGTCAGTCGTTTCCAGGTCTTTCATTTAGGTCCCACAGGATTTCATAGAATCTTTGTCCATCTCTTGCAGGGACTGAGAATCTGTCCTCAGGGCAGCCTTAAGAATACTGTTATGGTGTTCAATAATGTCTGCCCCCCAGTGTTGTACAATTGCGCCAGCAAAATGAGTTCCTAGGTCACTCTTGATGACTTGAGGTGACAGGTGGTGCCCTGTAGGCAGCCACCAACTTGGTGAGTGCCTTGATGGTATATGCCTGGCTCGGTCTTGGCACTGGATAGGCCTGCATTAGTCCACTTTCTGTGTCAGTGCAGGTCAGGGCATACCTCACCCTCTCAGATGGAGGGATGTGCCCTCT
This sequence comes from Lagopus muta, assembly GCF_023343835.1. Taxonomy (NCBI): domain Eukaryota; kingdom Metazoa; phylum Chordata; class Aves; order Galliformes; family Phasianidae; genus Lagopus; species Lagopus muta. The sequence goes on from NC_064433.1 coordinate 76,460,095, forward strand.
GTAATTGACCTGCTATTGCTGGAGAGGACCAAGTCCTCTGTCAAGATGGGCTGTTGTTTCAGGCAACGATCTTGGTCTCATCTTAGAGAAAGCATCACATTCTCTGCATGCCTGGATGATATCAGACAGTTTTATGGGCAGCCCCCATGCTTTAGCAGCTGCCCACATTGTCTTTTATCTGGCATGCCACAGCTTCTGATGTAACCAGACATAGATGATCTTGAACGGTGAATCCTCAATCCATCAGACTCATGCCAGGGTTTTGTCTTCATCATTTCCTGGTAACTGTAGAGGTTGGTGGCCAGAAAGGTGGTAGACATGCATAGTCCTGTGTTTAACGATATTTCATGTGTCCAACCACATATCTCTTCCTGGTATTGGTCAGATATGAATACCCATTCCTGGGTGGCCCACTGTGAATAAGCCCCTGGTACACAGCCCAACTATCCATGCAGACGTTCTTGGTCATAACTATCCACACACCTCACAGTTCCGCCCATTGGCTATTCTGACCGTTCCCCTCTTCAAACCAGATTGTTTTAGTGGAGGAATAGCATGCCACTGCTCTCCACTTGCTTGGGTTACCCTTGCTGGACCCATCCATATACCAGGCATCTTCAGGAATGAGATATTTCCCTTCCTGAACTGGACTTCTCTCTAGTGGAGAAATTATTGTCTCTTCTGGTGCATCTCTGTGATACGTCACTGAGCCTAAGATCTTCTGGCGCTTTTCTTTCTTTGGTGACAAAGACAGACTATTCCTCAGGCTGAGATAGGTGACCCATCATGCCACTATCTGTGCTTGGGCCATCCCGTCTTAGGAAGGTGGGTCAGATCTTTCACCCACCCCTTAACTGGCAAGGTCATCTTAACTATGACTTCAGCTGTTTGGGTTATTGGCTCTACTGCCTGTAATGCTTTGAAGGCAGCCAATAACTGTTTTTCAATCATAGTATACCTCTTTTTTGCTCCATGCCAGGCCTGAGACCAAAACCTAACTGGGGTTCAAACAGAATTTTGGCGCTGTGATAGGTCCCAACCAAACTCATCCTGAGCTACATATATATCAAGTTCAGCTGGTAGGGTAGGATTGAACATACCCAGCACATGAGCTGGTTTAACAGCTAGTTTTCCTTGCTGGAAGGCCTCTTGCTCCACTTTCCCGCAGTCCCATTTTTGGCCTTTCTTTGTGAGCTGGTATAAAGGCCTCAGCAGCTGCACTGTGGGGTATAAAGGAACGCCAGTATCCCAATATACCCCAAATTTCTCATAGCTGCCTTGCTGCTGTAGAGACTGGGAACACCTGAACCTTATCTATTATTGCACTGGATAGTACTTTGGTCTTTCCTGTCCAACCTACATCCAGGAATTTCACCAGCGGGCTTGGTCCTTGTACCTTCTGTGGATTTATAGCCCACTCATTCTCTTGTAAACAGGTAATCAACGCCTCCAGTGAGTCAGACATCAACATGATATCATCAGTATAGCGATACTGTTTGAGGTTGTGGAGTTTATTACAATCTGCTAGGTCACACACCACTAATTTATGACAATATGTAGCTGAATGTACATACCCTTGCAGCATGACCTGAAAGCTCCACTGCCTGCCTCCCCACATAAATGCAAACTCATCTTGTGATTCTTCATGAGTGGAAATACTGAAGAACATACTTGCCAAGCCTAGGACACAATGGTAGTTTTCTATCTCCCTACTCAATGTGCCCATCAGGGGGGCAATATTGGATATGGCTGTATGAATGGGCAATGTGACCTTATTAAATATTCTGTAATCCACTGTCATTCTCTATGTGCTGTCTGACTTTTGTGCAGGCAATGTGGAGATATTATGTGGGCTATGTGAAGGTCTTATGATTCCTACATTTTCTAGTTCCTGCACCACTCTGGAGATTTCCTCTTGCCCTCCAAGGAGTCTATACTGTTTAGTGTTAGTATTCCAGCACAGATTTTGTAGATGAATAGGCTCATGTTTCACATGGCCTCTTAATATTGTCTGCACTACCTGGATACTAATACATCTCTCTCTTAATCCGAACTCTCTCATGGTTGTCTGGAGAGTCAGACCCCATAGTATATCTATTCCCAGTATATACTACAGAACTGGGACAACAGACATCTTATACTGGTGGGTGGGAGAAGCTCAACCCCCAACTTCAACCATGCGTGTGTAACAGGGATGGTCTGTTCCCCAAGCCCATTAATCATCACCATCTCTATGGAATTTTGTTGAATCACCATTAAAAAATTGACATTTCTGTGCCCATGTCTACTAATGCCATAACTCACTTTATGTTCTTTTGGGATCAAAAAGTCTTCAATTCAACATAGGACATCCAGTCCTGTCTGGAGGCCCTACATGCAGGAGGGCCTGGCAATCCCATCACACAATTAATTGTGCAACCACCAACTCTTTTTCCTCAGGTGACTCAGGCAGCATGGTCTGGGTCACTTGAAGAGGCTTTTTCCTTTTCCTGGAAACTAGGAAATCTTCCAGGTTCCATGTTCTCATTGGTACTTTTTTCAATAATTCTCACCCCTTCCTTTTGGGGGATATTTTTAAACTTTTGATTTTTCTCCAACTGCCTCCAGAGCTGAAGGAGGACATGGCTATCAATTTTTGAAAGTTGAACCCCAGTCCAGATTAAACCATTAAACATCTGTTTTAGGGATACACATATGGATGCTGATAGAGAAGTCTGTGGAGTGGGTCTCCTGGTTTTAGTTAGGGAGCGAACTGTGCCCCTTCCCGTTTATAGATATTGTGCCTGGTCCGAAGGCACTCAATCTCCCCTAGATCAGTCACCGACTGTGTGACCTGCTGGATAATGGCCTCGAAGGCTACTAAAGTGTATACTATGGGCACTGATGTGCCAAACTGGTGGAGAGGAGCTTGTAATATGAGGTTCCTCATCCCTGCAGAAAAGTTAACCAGGTCTGGACTCTCAGAAGTATCATCCTAACTGGCCTCCTTTATTCCCAATTCCACGCATCACTTTTGTTTTACTACATGATTCTACATGCTACCATTATCCAATGAATTAGCGAATGGATTTCCTCATTATTTATCGCAGTTGCATACAGCCTTTGCCTGATGGCCAGATGTGCGGTAATGAATGCAGGTTTAGAAATCCTGGGTCAATTAATAACCACACTTTCAGCCCCCATGTTCATAATCTCAAGAGCCAAGCTGGTATTCTCACCAATGGTTTTTGCCTAAATCATTGTAACAGATCCACACATTCAGCAGCTGTATACAGGCACACTGTTATATGTAATGTGGTGTGGACAGGGGGCCACTCCTAGAGTGAATGGTCTATCCTGGACTTCCTTCATTTTTTGAGTTATCACTGATCTTATTTCTAAAGGATCTGAGGTTCCTAGGTCCTCCAGTTGGATTTTAGTCTGCTTAGTTTTGTCTTATTCTTAGATTCAACTGGGATCCAAGGATCCTGCTGATCTAAGTCCTTTTCCCCTTCTAAAGATATGGTTCTTAATTATAATGCAGAAGCACTCCTTCCACCCTGCCAGTCATTCAGGTGCATTGCATGAACCTGAACTCCCCTGTGGGCTGGCTGTGCCTTCCCATCAGGTGCTCAATCACTCTTTCAAGCAATGACTTAGCATTTCTGCTACACCATGCAAAGACTTTTTGACCCAAATATTGCTGTGGAATGCAAGGACAGATGGAGAAGTCTTTACACATGAAGATAATGAAAACAAAAAGGAATGTCTTGATGTTGTCTGTCATATTTTAGGCCAATTCTACCTAGTGTGTGGATCCTAGCTTCCTATGATGTTGATAAGTGATAAGGACTCCACAGTTTTCCCTTGTGTGTTTCTTCTGCTTTAACACAAGAACAGTCCTATAACGTGCATCCCCATTCACAGCACCTAAAGACTATTAAAGTATTGAGTCTATGGCTCACTTTGTTCTACAAGAACCAACCAACCTTGAGCTCAGGAAAACTAACTGGTACATAGGTGGGCCTGTGTGAACCTAATTAGGTTCAACACAGCAAAGTGCAAGGTTTTGCACTTGGGTAGAAGTAATCCCAGATCTGTATACAGACTGGGAGAAGAACTTGACAGTAGCCTGGTGAAGAAGAACCTGGGCATCCTGGTGGATAACAAGCTGAACATGTGCCAGCAATGTGCTCTTGCAGCTTGGAAGGCCAATAGTATCCTGGACTCCATCAGAAGAGGGGTGGCCAACAGGGACAGGGAGGTGATTGTCCCCCTCTGCTTTGCCCTCACGAGGCCCCATCTGGAGTACTGCATCCAGCTCTGGAACCCCCAGTATGTGAAAGATGTGGAGCTATTGAAGAGGGTCCAGAGGAGGACTATGAAGGTGATCAGAGGGCTGGAGCACCTCCCTACGAAGACATGCTGAGGGATCTGGGCTTGTTCAGCCTGGAGAAGAGAGCACTGAGGAGACCTCATTGCAGCCCTCCGATATTTAAAAGGGGATTATAAAGAGGAAAGGCATCAACTTTTTGTAAGAGTGGAAAGGGATAGGATAGGGAATAGTTTTAAGCTCAGAAAGGGAAGTTTTAGATTGGATGTCAGAGGGAAGTTCTTTACAGGGAGAGTGATGAGGTGCTGGAACAGGTTGCCCAGAGAGTCTGCAGATGCTCCATCCCTGGAGGTTTTCAAGACCAGGTTGGATGAGACCCTGGGCAACCTGATCTAGCACCAGATCTGGAGGCTGGTTGCCTTGCCTGTGTTAGGGAGCTTGAAACTTGATGATTCCTGGGGTCCCTTCCAACCCAAGCCATTCTATGATTCTATGATTCTATGATTCTTATGTCATTAAGCTCATAACAATTTATCTGAAATTCGCTTGAAAGATTTTGGTTCTTTTTCAGACTTGAAAGACTGGCTACTTCTTTCAACAAGGCTAGCTGATCTGATAAGAGATCTCTCTTTTATTTGAACATGTTCTGTCTGTATCTTTTGATCATAGGATGCAGCAAGTAAGGACATGTTGTGGCGTCTGTATCACCATAATTTAACCACTGCTTCAAATGCTGCATGTTCAAAACCAAGTCCTGGTGCTAACCATGTAAAGGTATTTCCTCTAACAACACTCCTTCCAAAGAGAGTTCACAAAATGTCTGAGGACACTGCACACCTGACAAGATCAAAGAGAGTTTAAATAGTTAACATCTTCCATAATCAGATCCTATCCTAAACCAGAACAAAATCCTAGTGAGTGATTGAACCTTAAGCGTTGACCACAAACAATTTAAATTATGCCATATCACATTAAATGGTTGCTTGTAATCAAAATATTAAAGCTAATTTCTTAAAATTCAAGCAAAGTGGATTTCTGTACTTAATGGTAGCAGTGGATTTGACTTCACTGTGCTTGAAAACAAATGGCTACATATGTTTCCTTTACAGGTAGCAAATCTTTTGGCTATTCCACATCTGGTCTTTCAAATTTCTTACTTATTTCCCCTGCTAAATTAAAGCTGTAATATTATTCTATTTTTTTTTTCCAAGAAACATTTGGAAAAAAATAGCTTAATATTAGATAAGGTTTATAATATGAAAATAGGGTAAGAAACTAGGTCAGTAACAAACAGATGTTACAGGAGCACTTTACCTTGCCTGAAGGCATCATTGTTACCATCTCTTTTTTTTATTTTTTCAGGAGTGTTTCGTCCTCCATCACATTTTTGAAGGCTACATTCCACCAGTTTAAAATATATTATTTTGATGCATTTTGACAAACACAAAAAATGCAATTTGTAAGCTAAAGACCACCAGAAATGTTGATAAATTCCAATCACAGCATGCTTTATTCTGCAAAGATTCCTATAAGCCTTGCAATCTTCACTGTGTTGCCTAGAGTAATGGAAATGCTAAGTCACAGCTTGAAACAGTGATTGAGCACCTGGTAGGAAGGCAGGGCCAATCTAGGGGGGCTCAGGCACAAGCAATATGTGACTGGAAGGGGTGAAACAGGATCTATCCATTTCTAGACTTCATTTAAGGGATGGCTGTGGAGGTAAGGGTATGTGGAGATCTCTGTGTACCTAGGATTTATATATATATATATATATATATATATATATATATATATATATATATATAATTTTGTTTTATTTTACTTTTTCAGTGTCTTTCTCCTACTTTTTTTTTTGTGCACGCTGCTGTTGTGTTTGACATATCCTTACTTGCTGCATCTTATGATTTTGCTGCTTTGCTGTTGTTGTACTTTATTTTGTGTTACACTTAGCAAAGGTGACAAAGAAATTTTAAAGTGTGTGTGCATGTATTTGTCTGACTAAAATAAGGATATTGAATTGTGCAGTTCTAATAACCTTAACCCAGTTCTGGTATACTTCTCTCTAATTTCATTTTAATTTTTCTTATTTAGTATTCAGCTTTCTTGATAATAGCTGTCTCTTAACAGCTCAGCTGTCCACTGTTTCTGGGGGAAGAAAATGCACCTGTAAGTGCGTTTGGATATTCTTAGTACTGTCTGTTATAGCAGTCTTCAGCAATTTTGGAACCATTTTCACCAAAGGTAAATAAACCTAAGAAGGACATTTGCTTCTTTACTATCTTGTTCTAATTCTTCTAGTAATGCTAAGCCTTCAAAGAAAAAAACAGGACAATGAACTTAACTTCATCCACTGGCTCTCAAGAGGCCCATGCTAAAAGCAAAAGCTAAGAAAACAGTTCTTGGTAACTCTCATATCATGCTGATATGGCAGTTCAATGCACCTTTTCATTAGAAATCCTAACAAAAACCTTGGGGCATTTGTTATTTAGAGTTAGTAGCTCTAGTAAAGGAATCTTTCTCTTCAATGCCTACATCAACTCTGTGTGGGAAAAGGTGAGAGAACAGTCACTGTAAAATATGAGACCTGTTAACAGTTACAATGATCAAAAATGTTAGCCATTCAGCTGAGTGCTGAAAGTAATCCCTTGTGGAAAAAAAAAAAAAATAATTCAATCTTATTATTTTGAAGAAAATCCAGTAGTGATAATGTTTCCCTGTCCTATGTATCTAAAGCAAACAACCACAAAGGAGCGTACTTCAAATGAAAAACAGTCTTTACAAGAAAAAGTACTTGTACAAATTTATAGACGAACAACAATACTCGGAGGCTAAAATATTGGTCTCCTACTGTGTAAAAAAACCAAGATTTCACAGGCTGTAGTGAAGAGGAGCTCCTCTAAAATTTATCAGGGAAACTCAGGAAGTATGAGCATCTTATATATGTTGCAACATGTAGATAAAGCAAGATATTTAATGAAGTAAAGCACCATAACAAGACTTCATCAACTAAACCCTAAATTTCAGAAAGTATCAGAGCAAATAAAGATTTTTTCACTTTAGTGGTCTTTTGAAAATCTTAATCTGATGAAAGGCCTTGATGGCAGATCAAGTGCCTTTCCTGAGAGGTGGACACTTAGGCTAAAGTAACTCATACATATTTCTATGGTGTCATAAGAACAAATAAATCAATTCAAGTATAGCAAAGGCATCTGTGAATTACCTTCATTTTAATCCAATTTGTAAGTTAAAATGTAAACCAAATCTGTAGTTGGGTTTTACAAATAGATCTGTGACTGACTTAGTATGGTGCAATGCAAGCCCATTTGTAGGGTAAAACCTCTATGATCTATAAACTCTATATGAGGTAGGACTGATCCACCTTTCTCAGCTATCTTATAACAAATGTTATCTCTATGTATAAACTTATTTTTGCCTTAAACTTATGCTGTATGTTGCTAAAAAGGCTGCAAAGAAAATTGTGAACTTACAAGTTCACTTATGTTCACTTATGAGTTCTCATAACTTATGAGTTATGAGAAATCAGCAGTGTGCCTGTCTGATGTTTATAGCACACAGTACATATAGAATAGGATCACTTGTTGAAATCTCACCAGCCTCATCTCTCTGAAATAAAATACAAGTGAACAATACTAATAATTTGAAAATACATAACCAAGAAACTAGCTGTTGCATGTTGACAGATGTTTCTGTTATCACAGAGAAATTAAGAATGTCTCTGTAAATAATGAAAAGGTATTATGGGATCACAGAATTCTTCCCTCCTATTTTGGGATAGTATGCATTGGACACAAGTGATTGGTAGGAAGCAGGATAAGTCTTGAGAGCATGAGGATCTTGCTTAAGCAGCCAAGGGGTGTAAGGAGAGCTGTGCATCCCAGACTAGTGTGTAGGGCTTGCCAGAGGAACTTTCCTATGGCATAGACACCAGATGACCAGCTGTGGACACTTGTACCTTAACAAGAGAGAGAGCATGGAAGAACAGGTTTTGAGGTTGCCTCGAGCTCGTCACTTCCAGAAACGTTAAGTAGGGCAAAGATTTGGCATGGCTATACAATTGCTGCTGGTAACCCAGCCTTCACTTCCTAGTGGGTACTAAAACAAAGTGTGGGAGGCTGAGAAAAATATGTAAAGTTTGGACCTTGAAGCATGCATACATAGCCCATACTTAATATAGAGCATGGTGATTTTTATTCCTTCCATCTCTGCCTACCTTTTTCATACCTACCCTACCTATATTCACTCTCAAATAAGAATTTTTCACTCTCTTATCTATCAGATTATAGTGTGAGAACAGGGCTGAGATCACATTCTTCAGATTGTTTCTTCTTTGCCCACCAGGGGAGCAGGAGAAAAGAGGAATGAAGACTCCAGAGCAAAATCATCAGATTATCTTGCAGGAACATCCAAAAGGAGAACAGTGAGAAGTTTCCTAGAAGGAAGTTTTGGGGTCCTGTATCCAATGCGATGTTAGCTTTAAGGTTTCCTTGACCTTGAAAAAGTCAATCTTTAGGAGGTTGAGCTGAAAGGCTGAAAGAAGTTGTGTTTTGCTATTGAGTTGCAGGACTAACTGTTAAACTTTTGCTTCTCCATAAATTAAAAAAAAAAAAAGAAAAAAAAAAAGAAAAAAAAAAGAAAAAAAAAAAGAAAAAAAAAAAAAAAGAGGGGATCCAAAACATTTCTTAGTAACTCTGAATAAACAATTTAAAATTGTACGTGTGAGAAAGATTAAAAATAAATAATTGTATATTTATGAACTTATTCCTCAAGAAATCCTTTTCTGATGCTGTCCTTCTCACAGATATTGGTGCCACAGATAAGACCATGCCATTTGTATAATGAATCAGGCATGTATGGGGTGCACATGCACACCACTGCTTTCCTAATTGCCCACCAGGTGGGTGGCAAATGAGCTCAATAGGGAAATGATCAGAGAGCAAGACTGAGTAGTTTCCTCAAAGCATTTTGACACATTATCATTTCTTGACAGATTCCCTGGAATATCTCTGGTCTTCTCTGATCAGTTAATTAATTGTTCATCATCCACACTTCATATTTGACAGAAAACCTAAGCAAGTGGAAAACAGGATCTGGAAAAATAAGACAAATCATACAGAGTTGGTGCGCCATTGTTTAAGAGCTTAGCACTATTAACTTCTGACACTACAAGAATCACAGAGAATTCGATTCAAAAGATGAGCAACAGAATGCCATGAGCTAAGGACTTGTTTTACTAATGACAGTAGTAGGATAATAAATTGAGAGACCTCAGCAAGAGAATACTGCCATACTGAAGATCACATTTATAGGGGAGATTCATCTGTCCTTCTCTAGATTTTGTATCCTGATATCTGCACTGTGGGTGAGGCCCATTGTTTACATTAAACTTGTTTACGTGTTGCTTGTTCAGGTTCCAGAGAAAATGTGGTCATTTTAAGTGATCATATCAGCCTTTAGCTGATACTTCAGTACCAGCTCCTCATCATCAGCAGTCCTGTGACAAAAATAAACTCTACAAAGAAGGCTTAAGCACAGATAAAGCAAGCATGACAGAGCATTTTAGTCAGATATTCTCGTGTGATTATACTTTTGTAAGCCATTTTTTTCTCATAAAAGTCCAATTTTCAGAACAGCTTTTAATGCACCTTTAACAGTCATGCACAAATTCACAGGAGATCTGTAAAATGCAGAGCAGGCATGAGGGCACTGGCAGATCACTGTAGTGAATTTTGTACTTCCCATTTCTTGCAGTCATTTCTGACTCAGTCCATGGACCTGGACAACAGTTTCAGTGGTCACTTGTGTCTGTTTCTGCTCCTTGATAGCTTTTTAAACTGAGTCAAGCAACACCAAGCGTGTTAAACCAAGAGCACCTCTGGGGCCAATGGGCTTTATTTACTCATTCTTAGGGAAACTGACTTTGCCTAGCCTGTATATCTTGCCAGAACTAAAACAGTTCTGGTCTTCTGAGATCTATAATACTCTCTGACATTTTATGACATTATGGTATTATTGGACTATGAAAGAAGAAATGATACTCTAATGGGTGCTTTTGTTTTGCCTAGTAAAAAAAAAAATAAATCTTCAGTGTAAGGTATGTGCCATGAAGCCTGTAGCTAAAACAAGTTATCCAGGTTCTAGAAATCTGGGAGGTCTTGGAATACATTTTAAGGAATATTGCTATTCTCTATGTGAGCAGGAGCCAAGGAGAACTTGGTCTACAGGTAAAATTCTGAAGGAAGAATCTGAGCATATGACGTTTATTACATGTGATTGCAAACAGCAATTAGTTGTTGGAACCACCAGCTAAAATCAGGATATAAATATTGCATTTTCAGTACTTAAAGGAAGAGTCTGCAGTGGGAAATATGTTCTTGATGTTTTAATACTTCAGGTTTGATCTAAGAAGCCAAGAATGATAAAAATGTCTTTTTTTTTTTTTTTTTTTTTTTTTTTGTCAGGATCTTGTTTATCCCCGGAAAACAATGTTTGACTGAGCACAGTAACATCTGGCCAGACTGAGGAGTATTTTTTTAAGTTCCATGTGGGATACTGAAGTCTTGGCCTAATTGGCCTCAAATCCCTAAGAAAGATGCACATTCTATATACACACCTACTCAACCCACTCTCTCTTTCAACCCCATTGCTGTAAGTATTGGTTTTTCTTGTTTCAATATGGTCTAATGCTAGTGTAGCAAGTTAGATTATAGCTCACTTTCTACAATTTGGGGTGTATCAGGAAAGTAACTCACAGCCTCACTTGCCTACCTCTTTCTTCCAGTGAATGTTTATAAGTTTAGAAATCTGCACCCTGCTCAAAGCAATTTCATCTCTCATAAAATAAAACGTCCCTGTAACATGAAAAGTCCCCCAAAACATAAAAACTCTGTGAAACTTAATGAAATGTCTTTTTATAAGCTTGTTATCATGCAGATCCTGGGTGGTAATCCCTTTGCAATTCTGAAAATCACACTTGGTATACATTCTGGGAGTAGTTGGATACCCTGCTGCCTGTAGAGAATCAAACATCTGATATCTTCAGGACTTAACACAGAAGCACAAATCCCACTGATTCTTAAGTTATTTAGACCCTTTCGGGAAAAATAAAACCAAACCACCACCAACAAAATCAACAATGGACAGAAAACAAGAAAAAAAAAAAACTTAAAAAAAACAACAACATTCAAACTCCTGGTTTGGGAAGGGAATTGGGAATTGAGAATTCTATGTTGACATGGAGAGTCACTTTCATTGAAAAAAACACAAGGCTCTATTTCCACACACATCATTAGCAAATTGCCCAATGAAATGAACACCTTTTCCAGTTCCTTTCAGTCTACATACAAGCCCTTAACAGTTCTCATCTGCACTTATTATTTACACTCTCACATGACAGGCCCTTTTTCCTCTCCCCCTTCTCTTTTGTTCATTTTAATCGTCTTTAATGTACATCATAAATCACAAACCACTATATCTTCTGAAATCAATTTGTTAAGTGGGAAAATATTGGACAAAATTCAAATGATACGCAGAGTACTGGGGACACCTTGTGGTGTGTTATAATCAGACTTGTTTGAGGAACATTAATGTCCTCCATGTACAGATGTTTTCTGACTCATTTACTTTATAGTTTTAAACCTGACACTATTTCAGACTGGGACATACTTAAGATCTCTAGGACAAAGTCTGGAAAGGACCTTAATCAGTAATGGAATATTTACTGAAATCCCTCTGCTTCAGGACTATGCCTTTGTAGGAGCTGGTCATACCTACTGAGACTGCATCAGACAGTCTTAACCTGAAGCAACAAATATATGCTGCAGGGACCAGCATTGAGCCTGGGTGTAGTGGATGGTCAGCCTGTGGTAAGGACAGCCTGTCAACTGCTACCCTACAGAATACTATAAATAACCAGGTGTTGGACTGGATCTCATCGGCTTCTTGCCTGTTTCATAATAACCACCCATGAGCGCTGAGGTGATTTTATTTCAGACACCAATGTTCCTCTCTGACCTGAGAAACTCACTACTCCCTGCAAGATGCAGGGATGCACCAGAGGCAGCAGGGTGACACTGCCTCAGTGGAGCCCTGAGCTCAGTGGCCTCTGCACACCTTTCAGTCTGATCTCAGCGAGTTTGGGTTGCTGTGGAGCTGCTGTTTCTGAATAAGACCAGCCATATTCATACATCCTGAGCCCTCCTACTGCCTAGTACACAGTTGCTTTCCATCCTCATCTCCTGCCCTGCCAGGGCTCTCTGTCCTTCTTTCCACTATGCCAGAACACTGGTAGTTCACATTCCTATCCATCCCGTGACTCTGGTCTGGTTCAGCCCAAGAGCATTTTCCTCTTGCAGAAGCTACCCTGGTGCCACGTGTAACAAAAACAGGAAGAAGTAAGCCGATATGGGAAGGCAGGGAGGATCATATCAGTTCATATACCAGGGCAGGATGATTGAGGCTTACCATCTCTCTTGAACATAGCCTCAGTCAGTCTTGGCTGGAGCAGCTCTGGGATGTGGAAGAACTCTGGCATGGCTCTGTGACCGAGGCCTGGGACCTAGCCACAAAGCCTTCACTGAAATCTGTGCCTTTCATTACTTGCTCTTCTACTTAAGCATGATGCAGAAATGCTAACCCTAAAACCATACTTTTATGTCAAAGGTGCAGAGGCAACACTTTGGCAGGGCCGGGGAAAAGTGACAGGCTGCTCAACAGCCAGGGGAAACAGGAGCTATACTACAGAGATGAAAGGCTGAGTGACAGCACATGCTGCATTTTGTGGTAGTTATCAGTGGTTATCAGTTACAGCTGGCAGGAGGCGAAATTCAGGACAGAAATGGTTCTCTCTTCTTTCTCCCCCAGCCAGCCATCACAAAGCGAACTGTTATTGAAATGTAGGTTCTGTGACACTGAAAGAAAGTCAATGCCCAGTATAAAAGGGAGTTTTATTGAAAAAGTACATATGGTTTATGGTATAGATCTAGAGAGATTTGCTATGAAAGGAAACAGAAAGTAAGATACTAGTACAAACAACATCACAGCATCCCACCGTGCTTAGAAAGGTGAAATAACCCTTCCTGGGACTTAATGACAGAAGAATATAGGGTGCTTGATCACTTGTTCAATTTTCTCCTACAGGGGAAAATTCAAAAGAAAATAAACACAATATGGAAGAAAAAAAAAAAAAAAGGAAAAAAAAGAAAAAAAGCATATATAGAATATAAAATATGCTTTCAGGATGCTGAATAGATAGCCCATTCCATGCAAAACAGACAAAAAATGGATGAAGAACTATCAGCAAGCTATGTCTACATACCCAGATAATTGCTCAGCAGATAATGGCCAGCGTAACTGCTGAACTGAGCAGCATGCAGGCCTGCAGCTCCCCCTACAGTGTGACAACATCGTACATCTGACTGGTCAACGCACACCTCTGAGATTCACGTCACATCAAACGTTCTCCTCAGAATACAATTTGACTGGCTAGGATTCCATTCCTTAAGTTCGTGTGAAATGTGCCCATTAAACACATAGGCTTTGAGAGATGCTGTAGGTAATGTTTAATAAGAGTTGATGTTTTTGAGGAATCTCTGCAGGAATTTTCCACTGTTTCCATTTTTCTGCACTTTGGCTTTCACCCTGTAGGGGGGCTGATTTCCTCCTGATGAACAGCAAAGTGGTCCACAAATGTAGTCCACAGAGCACGTGACATAGGACAGGATCTGTCCACTGCTTCTTGGAAAGCCTGGTGAAGGCTCCTTTCCTGCAAGAATAGCCCTCACTCATCCTTCCAATTCCTCCGTTCACGCTACTTTATATTTCACCTTCTTACCTTTCTTTTTACTAACTGTTCTCTCCACTTTCCTTCCCCAGTGCTTCCCCTTCGTTGCTGCTTGTTTTTGTTTTTCCTGAGTTCCACTTACCTTACTTTCACTTATCATTAGCCCATTTCTGCAACAACATCTCTGCAAAGTGACGTGTATTGAGCAACAGCATATTCTTCTGGAAAAAGCAAAGACTTCGTGTGAGTCAGCTTCACAGCAGAAATTCGCACCAAGGTAGCCTTTACAGAAAGGTACACATCGCGAAAAAAACCGTTGCGAAGAGACGTCCCTGACGTTCGGCAGCACTGACGCGGTGCGGCGGAGCCGGGGGTGACAGCGGCCGAACCTCCTGCGTGTACAAAACCTGCCGCTAGGGGGCGGGAGAGAGCGGCTCGAGCAGGGATGGAGAGAAGCCGGCGTGCAAGAGACAGAAGTTCATTAGGCAGTTATCGCCCGCAAAGGGCAGGGTCGTCACACTGCAAGTGCAGGATTGTCACCCTCCGCGGACACAGGCTGTCATGGTATCCACGCGAAGGAGAGCAAGGATGTCTGCCCCTGCCAGAAAGGATACTGAAACCCTGACTGAGTTCGGAAGCAGCTGTGCACCTGTCCAAACCTCTGTGTTTGGATGGATGTTGTCTGAATGAGCCTTTCCCTGGCAGAACAGCTGCGTGAGGTGTGAGCAGGTAGAAGATCTGATCTGACTTGTGATGAGGCTACAGGATGAAATATACAGATTAAAAAGTGTCATGGGGGACAAACCACAGTTCACCCACGCACTGACAGGTTATTTCAAGGGAAAGAACACGAAACACAAGACTGTCTGTATCACATCAGGTCAAGGAAAAAATTGCAAGGCTGGAGGCAAGAACACAAAGGAAAAAAGCAGGTGGAAGCAAGTTAGTGCTTGAAGTCAAGTACAAAAGTCCTCCTGGCCTTCTCCACATTCCTCCCTCCCTCTCCTACCCTTCCCCCCCCCCCCCCCCCCCCCCCCCCCAGGTGCCTCTGTACAGCAGGTATAAGGCCCTGGATGTGGAAGGCCCATCTGTGGGTGATAACAATCCACTCAGTCTAGACAAACTAATGAAACCAAACCACAAAAAGCCTTCTCCCAACATCAAGGCTACACCATTGAAAAACAAGAGATGGATATTAGCTGCAGGTGATTCTTCTCTACAATGAACTGAATGTCCAGTATGCTGAGCAGATCCCCTTAGAACAGTCTGCTGTCTTCCTGGGTGGGAAATGTCAACAGAAAACTATCTAGCATGGTACAGCCATCAGACCGCAGCCCCTTACTGCTTTTCCATACTGGGAGATATGAAGCAGCTACATGTGCATCAAGAGCTATCAAAAGGGACTTCGAGACCTTGGGATGACAGCTAAAGGAATTGAATGCACAGATCATCTTTTCTTCTCTGTCTCCTGTATTGAGTAAGGACATTTAATTCATCAAACGACCTCATCTTTAAACACCTGGTTCTGTCAGTGGTGCCATTGCCAGAACTTTGGCTTTTTGACAGTCAGATGGCTTATATGGCACCAGGTTTGTGGGCACCAGGTAGGGTTTGCCTTTCTCAAAGAGGGAGAAAGGTCCTTGGGGAAAGGCTTAGTGGGGGTCATTGGGAGGGGTTTAAACTAGGTCTGAAGGGGAATGGGGGGGAATAGTAAGCCTTTCCATGATGCAATGTAGGAGAGCGTAGCTAGATTAGACGGACAGAGTGCTGGCAGGTGTGGGAATCAAATGTTTTTTCTGCATTAGAATTGGATAATATTTTTTTATTTCACAATCTCTGCTCATAGTTCTTTTTGGGTGTCTTTCTACTTTAACTGGGGATGACTCTGATAGTTTGCATCACTTATCCTCTGGATGAACCTTCCCCAGGAATGCACTCTCTGT
The DNA here is from genome assembly GCF_023343835.1 of Lagopus muta. NCBI lineage: Eukaryota > Metazoa > Chordata > Aves > Galliformes > Phasianidae > Lagopus > Lagopus muta. The sequence goes on from NC_064433.1 coordinate 76,476,149, forward strand.
ATATAGGTGTGTATATGTATATTTTGTCATACACATTGCAAGAATATTCTGCATGAGATTGATTAAACCAGAGAACAAGTCATGGCATGACCGAGGAAGTGCCTGAAGTGATGTCGGAAGGCCTGGCATCATTCTCCCTCCCCTCCTCCACTCCCCCTCCGGTGCCTTTTGTTTAACAAAGACTTTAAAGAAAATCACCGTATCAACATGACAAGAAGAGCACTGAGACATCTTGGAAACAACAGGAGGACAGGACTGACACCCGATAACAAATAAATTAACAAGTAATTAACAAATGTAAACCTTCTGATAAGATTGTGAACCTGGAGTACCCAGCCAGTGGGGAAACAGGGGAGGAGGGGGAGGGAAGGGGGAGAAAACAGGGTATAAAGGCTGTCATGTTGTGTCCATAGGGGCGCTCCTGCTTGCGGGAGGCCCGCCATTGCAATCGCGAATAAATTCTGCTTTTATCAGAGATACCGTCCTGACAAAAATTACTTGGACATTTCCAACACAGGGGCCTTGAAGAACCCTCTGCCTTGAGAGGTGGTGGAAACACTGCAGCATATACAAAATCCTTTGATGACAAGGCAGTAGCTGTTGCAGCAATAGGAAAAGGCAATGGGAAAAATCAAGGGAAGTATTTAAAAGGGATTAAGGAGTTATGCTTTAAGGAAGTGACAAGACCAGCTGCCCAGCAGAAGTGCCTCTACACCAATACATGCAGCTTGGGAAATAAACAGGAGCTGGAAGCTACTGTACTACTAGAACATCATGATATAGTTGTCATCACTGTTCAGTCTGGAAAAGGCTCTGAGGCGACCTGATAGCGATCTTTCAGTGTCTCAAGGAGAGCTACAGGAAAGAAGGGGACAGACTCTTAAGCAGGGACTGTGGTGATAGAACAAGGGGAAATGGCTTCAAGCTTAAAGACGGTAGATATAGGTTGGATATAAGGAAAAAGTCCTTCAGAATGAGTGTGGTGAGACACTGGAACACGTTGCCTAGAGATGTGGTTGATGCCCTGTTCCTGGAACCCTTATAGGTGAGGCTGGATCAAGCCCTGGACAACCTCATTAGTTGTGCGTATCCCTGTTCATTGCAGGAGAGCTGGACTAGATGACCTTTAACAGTCCCTTCCAACTTTAAGGATTCTATGATTCTATTACCCTGGAGATCACTTCTTGTTTACTTCCTTGGAGGTGGATACACATTTCCTTACACATATTTAAGCTGAAGATTCTTGAAATCCCCTGAGTACTGACAAACACATTTTCATAGCTTTCCAGTCATGCCCACTTTCATCTTATACATATAACCAAGCTAGCTGAAATGAGATGGGTCTCTTTCCTGGCACCAGTTCCAATTCCTAACATAGTTCAGAGGAATGTTAGTTCCATGAGAATTGGCTCTTTGTCTCTCTGAAGTCATGTACAGTTTCTGCTCTCCCTGTCCCTTCCCCACACTTCATTCTGGTTAAAACAAAGACCTACCTGTAAAATAGTAATCATAGATCTGCACAGGAGCTGGCTTGGGATGAGTCACTACAAAGTCCTGTTCAACTGAGAAAATGACTTCCTTTCTCCTCTTTTGCAAGATCTGGTAATGGAAAGATGAGGATCACATAAGACGTTTTGTTCATCTAACACAATCTGGAGTTGATCAATTATATATCCTATATATATATATATAATATAATCAATATAATATACAAGATCATATATATCCAATCCCAGCTGGTACCCACTGATACAGATGTGGGAAATCCATTATCTGCCTGCCAAGTCAAAATCAGAAATATTTTTGAAGAGTCCAAAGAGAGACTGAAGAGAAGAGCTGTAGGTTTCCAATCATGCTTGTATTATCTTTGTAAGATATACAAATCCTATTGGCTTGAGGCAAGAGAGAGAAAAGAAGTCTCAAAAGACTGGTATTAATTCTCCAAGCAATTGTATTTCTATATGTACATTCTGGTCCAGAATTAGATTAAAAACTAGAGTTGGGAATGAATTGAAGTAAGAGAAGGAATTTTTTTTTTTTCTAGATCTCTTAGTAGTGTTCCATGTCCTGTTAGAAGAACTGGAATTTAACAGAACATTGCCTAGGGAACATACACATAAAAGAACCTCCTTTTTGGTGTTTATTCACCATTTACAGAAAGGAGAAAGATTTTTGATTAGTTTATTAATACTTTTTAAATTAATTTTATATAGTTGCTAATAGGTATCAGTTTGAAGCTTTGTGGGATGTGTGGGATGTTACACACTTTGGGGAATAAGCAGCTTAGTGAGTAGAGGGCAAAGCTGATGGGGAGGGGAATATATCTGGGCACTTAAGAGAATGTAACCTCTCTGTAGGTGCATCTATAACATGCTGATTTTATTATTTGTTTAAATCAAATATCCAGTGTTTGGTACTTACATTTTCCAGGTAAAGGAGAACATGGTTTTTCTTGTATTCTACTTGCATCACTGTATGGGTATCGATGAGCTTTAAAACAAGGACATGGAGATAAATCCATGGAGTCATAGAATTATAGAATGGAAGTGAACTTTAAGATCATCTAGTTCCACTCCCCTTGCTGTAGTCAGAGACACCTCCTTCTAGACCATGTTGCTCAAAGCCCCATCCAGCCTGGCTTTGAACTCCTTCAGGGAGTGGGAACCCACAGCCTCTCGGGGAGACCAGTTCCAATGTTTCACCACTTGCACAGTAAAGAGTTTCTTCCTAATATCTAGTCTAAATCTACTCTCTTCCAGTTTAAATCCATTTCCCCTTGTCCTGTTGCTACATTCCCTTATAAAAACTCTGCAACTTTTCTGTATGCCCCCTTCAGGTACTGGGAGGCTGCTATAAGGTTCCCCTGAAGACTTATTTTCTCCAGACTGAAGAGGCCAAACTATCTCAGCCTGTCATTGCAGGGGAGGTGCTCAAGCCCTCTGACCATCTTCATGGCCCTCCTCTGAACCCACTCTAACAACCTGATGTCCTTCTTGTGTTGTGGATGCCAGAACTGGTTGCAGTACTACAGGTGAGGTCTCAGGAGAGCAGAGGGACAGAATCTCCTCCCTTGACTTGCTGGTCACACTTCTCTTGCTGCAACCCAGGATACAGTTGGCCTTCTGGGCTGCAAGCACACATTGCCAGCTCATGTTGAGTCTTTCATCAACTGACACTCCCAAATTCTTCTCCTCAGGGCTGCTCTCAAGCCACTCTCTGCCCAGCTTGTATTTGAGCTTGGAATTGACCTAACCCAAATGTAGGACCTTGCACTTGGATTTGTTGAACTTCACGAAATTGGCATGGGCTACCTCTCAAGCCTATACAGGTCCCTCTGAATGGCATCCTTTCCCTCTAGTACGTCAGCAGCACCTCTCAGGTTGGTGTCATTTGCAAACTTGCTGATATAAACCATAAACTAAAATTAAATGTTACCTCAGAACCTGCCACCTTGTGATTTCGTGTTCTGTTCCTAGCCAAATATCAAGGGCTGGTACCTGTTTTTTTTAGAGTCTCAATTTTGCTGAATAGGTAGAAGATGCTGAGCAAAAACTGCCACTTGACTTAGTGGGGGCTTATATGCTGGGAAACACAGCTGTTTACTAGAGGGATATGCCTGCCTCCACTGTCATATAGGTTTCAAAATGAGTCTGCTGTATTTCTGACCCTTTCCCTTCTCAAATAGTGCTGGTTCTGAGTTCTCAGCTGGTAAGGCTTCAGCTGAAACCCTTCTTAATTTTTGTTACGGGAAAGTCAGTGTTATGTGTTCTCAGCTCCCTTCACCCAGTATTGGGGATGATGCAGCCATACAAACACCTCACAGGGTTTTGTAGAATCATAGAAATAATTTACGGTGAAAAAGATCTTTAAGATCACCCAGTCCAACCATCATGTAACACTACAAGTCTATCACTGAACTATGCATGTCACTAAGTGCTACATAGAATCATAGAATCATGGTTGGAAGGGACTTCCAGGATCATCAAGCTCCAAACCCCCTGACACAGGCAGGGCGACCAACCTACAGATCTAATACTACACCAGGCAGCCCCATGCAATCTGGCTTTGAACACCTCCAGGGATGGCAACTCCAACACCTCCTTAGGCAGCCTGTTCCAATGCCTAACCACCCTCTCCATGAAGAAATTCTTCCTGTTGCCTCATGTCCTAATCACTTGTCACCTGATAAGAGACCAGCAGCCTCCTTGCCACATCCTCCTTGTCACAGCCTCTTTTCAGGTCATTGCAGAGAGCAAGATTTCCCCCCAGCCTCCTTTTCTCCCAACTAAACAGACTCAGCTCTCTCAGCCAATCCTCTTAACTCTTGTTTTCTAGTCCCTTCACTAGATTCATTGCTCGTCCTTGCACAAGCTTGAGCAACTCAAAATGGTGGATGGGATGGATACCATGATTGGAACTCTCCAACTGAAGGCTACAGGCTCTTCAGAAGAGATAGACAGGGTAGGAAGGGACGGGAAGTTGCCCTCTATGTTTGGAAGTGGATAGATTGTAAAGAGCTGTGTCTGAGCAACAGCCATGACTTAGGTTGAGAGCTTATGGGTGAAAATCAGGGATTGGCCCAATAAAGGGCATCTAGTGTTCGGAATCTGCTACAGGCCACCTGATCAGTGGGTGCCTGTTGACGAGGTCTTCTTGCTTCAACTGCAGGAGGTTGTTGTGCTCATGGGCTCTTGTCCTGATGGGGGATTTCAACCACCCGGATATCTGCTGGGATAGTGGCAGACAATCCAGGAGATTCCTGGAGTCTGATGGGGATAAATTCCTGGTCCAGGTATTAGATGGACTAACCCGAGGTGAAGCCTTACTGGACCTGGTGCTCACCAGTGTGGGGGAGAGCATTAGAGAGGTTAAGATTGGAGGCAGCCTGGGTTGTAGTGACCATGCCGTGGTGGAGTTTGTGATCTGGAGGAAAGCAGGCCTCGCAAAAAGTAGAGTCAGGACCCTGAACTTCAGGAGAGCAAAATTCCGACTGCTCAAGGAACTGCTGAGTGGGATCTTCTGGGAAACTGTCCTTAAGGGCATGGGTACAGAACAGAGCTGGCAGCTCTTTAAGGACACTTTTCTGAGAGCAAAACAGCTCTGCATACCCCAGCAGAAGAAACCGAGCAATGGAGGCAGATGGCTGAGCAAGGATCTGTAGCTTAAACTGAGGGAAAAGAGGGAAATGTACAGGAAGTGGAAGCAGGATTGATAGCCTGGGAAGAATACAAGGACATTGTCCGCATGTGTTGAAATAAGATCAGGAAAGCCAAGGCACAGATAGAGCTGAACTTGGCAAGGGATGTGAAGGGCTTTCCTAACACACGCAACTCAAGAGTGTGAACTCTGCAATTACCTGGTGTAGCCTGGGAAGAATATATGGACATTATCTTGATGTGTAGAGATATAATCAGGAAAGGCAAGGCACAGATGGAGCTGAACTTGGCATGGGATGTGAAAGATAACAAGAAGGAATTCTACAGGTACATAGGCAGAAGGAGACAGATCAAAGAGGGTGTTCCCCCTCTGATAAATAAAGATGGAGAACTGACTTCCTCAGACATGGAAAAACCTGCAGAGCTCAGGTTTTTGCCTCAGTCTTCACAGGTGGTCAGGCTTCTCCCCATATCTGCCAGGACCCTGAAGCTCTAGGAGTGGGTGAAAGGAGTGGATTCCATTGCACTGTAACAATGGAATAAGTCTGAGACCTCCTCATGAAACTGAATGTATATAAGTCCATGGGGCCAGATGATATCCATCCTGGGGTTCTGAAAGAGATGGCTGATGTGGTTGCCGAGCCACTCTCCATCATATTTGAAAAATCAAGGTTGCTGGGTTAAGTTCTAGGTGATTGGAGAAAGGAAAGAATTACTCCCATTTTAAGAAAGGGAGAAAGAAAAACCTAGGGATCTACAGGTCAGTGAGCCTCACCTCTGTGCGTGGGAAGATTATGGAGCTGATCTGCCTAGAAGTTATGTTAAGGCACATACTAGATAAAGAGGTGATTTGAGACAGCCAACATGGCTTCACCAAGGGCTTGACCAATCTGGTGACCTTCTATGATGGACTGATAGAATCAGTGGACAGGGAACAGATGTCATCTACCTGGACTTCTGCAAAGCCTTTGACATGGTCCCTCACCACATCCTTCTTTCTAAATTGGAGAGGTGTAGATTTGAAGGATGGACTGTTGGGATGATTAAGAATTGGTTGGCTGATTACAGACACAGGGTTGTGATTAATGGTGCTGTGCCAGGGTGGAGGCCAGTCACAGGCGATGTCCCTCAGGTGTTGGTCTTGTGACCAGTGCTCTTCAACATCTTTATTAGTGACACTGACAGTGGCATTGAGTGCACCCTCAGCAAGTTTAAAGACACCAAGCTGAGTGATATAGCCGATACATTGGAAGGAAGGCAAGGCATCCAGAGGGACCTGGACAGGCTGGAGAAGTGGGCCCGTGTGAACCTAATGAGGTTCAACAAGGTCAAGTGCAAGTTGGGCTTGGGTAATCCCAGGTATTTATACAGACTGGGCGAAGAATCCCTTGAGAGCAGCCCTGCATAGAAGGACTTGGACCTAGTGGACAAGAAGCTGAAAGCAGCAGTGTGTGCTTGCAGTTTGGAAGCCAACTGTGTTCTGGGCTGCATTAAAAGAGGGGTGACCAGCAGGGAGAGGGAGGTGATTGTCCTCCTGTACTTGGCTCTTGTAAGGCCCCATCTGCAGTACTGTGTCCAGGTCTGGAGCCCCCAGCACAAGAAAGACACAGAGCTCTTGGAACGAGTGCAGAGGAGGTCCACTGAGATGATCAGAGAATGGGAGCACCTCTCCTATGAAGAAAAGTTGAGGGAACTGAGCTTGTTTAGCTTGGAGAAGAGAAGGCTCTGGGAAGACCTCCTGGTGGCCTTCCAATACTTGAAGGGAGCATACAAATAGGAGGGAGATGCATTCAAGGCCAGGATGGATGTGGCTCTGGGCAGCCTGTCTAGTGGTTGGTGACCCTTCCTGTGGCAGGGAGGTTGAAAGTAGATGATCTTAGAGTCCTTTTCAACCCAGGCCATTCTATGATTCTATGATTCTGTCAATATTCATCTCACAGTGAGGAGGCTAAACTGAGCACAGTACTTAAGGTAAGTTCTCACCAGTGCTGAGTACAGAGGGACAATCACTTCCCTGGTCCTACTGGCCACACTATTTCTGATGAGGCCAGAATGCTATTGACCTTCTTGTCTGCCTGGGACACTGCTGGCTCATGTTCAGCTGGCTGTTGACCAGTACCCCCAGGCCTTTTTCTGCTGGGCAGTTTTCCAGTCATCCTTCAGCAGGTCTATGCCATGCAACGGGTTGTTATGACAAATGTGGGAGCTGGCATTTAGCTTTTTTGAATGTCATGTGACATCACTGTAGCCTAAAAAGATCTCCCTGCAGAGCGTTACTGCTCTCAGACAGATCAACACTCCCACCTAACCTGATGTCATCTGCAAAATTTGCACCCACTTTTTGGGTGAATAGTTTTTGTACCATGCCTCTGTTTTCATCCAATTCCTATAGTCACAACCTTGTATCTCCTATCTACCTGGGTGACTCATTTAATCATGTTTCTTTTGTTTACCTTATCCAGGGAAGATTTCACAGGAACAAAGCCGGAGAGCATCTTCACATCAATAACGACCATGTTGGAGCTAGAGCGCTTCCCTGTGTAACTGAAACAACAGACATCCCAGTCAGCCTGGTTTGTGTCAGGGGAAGGAAATTCTCATGACTATTAGTCTCATAGAACACAGAAAGAATGGGGTGAATCATATGCACTTGCTGACTGGCTCGAATGGGAGACACTGTGGGAAGGACTCTGGCATGAGGGGGCAAAGTACATGCTAGCAATTTATGTATTAATAGTGTAAGTATCACAAGGTCTTTTGGGAAATATGTCATATTAGTTGATACCATCAACACTGTCCAGGATAGATCAGCTCATGGTTCATGACTTTAAACAAAACTGAATACACACATTACTCTACTTGGCATGTCAGCTGCGCAGCTGGTTTGTTGATGGCACATTACCTGCTTATGAGTACAATATCAAATTTTCCTGGTTGGTCCTGGGGGCAGGAAGCATTTGATGTCTGTACTGAGAGAGAAAATCCAAATGCCCCCTCTGGAAGGTGTATGTTGTATCTCAGTGCTGTCTGGAAGAGGAAAAAAAAAGAACTTTTTTAAACATGCCAAGTATTTTTCTTTGAATTCTAAAATAGAACATGAGGCTGAGTGAAGTTTCCAGGGCATGTGAATGATTCTTGATTATGTTGAAGACTGACACATCAGTCCTGCATTTTGTCCATAAAGGTGCACCACACATTAGAAAATCATTTTATCATTTTTAATCACACATTAGAAATCCCTTACTATTAGAAAAACTTTTTTTGCTATGTTGTGATTTCATAGGAGTCAGAATATGAAACAGAGAAAAGATTGTTTAAAGAGTTTAGGAAAATCAAATAATTAGGAAAAAGAAAGAGAAATCAGATGGAAAGTCATCAGAAACACAGCTGCATTGCATGCAGATTGTAGGATACAGTAAAGAGGAGAGCAGACACTTACTTGTGTAAGTACACATCCAGTGCCATTCACTGTTAAGTTGTATTTCCCAGGGACTTCAGGGAGGGGAGTCTGTTGCAGGAGGAGCCTGTTCTCATTATTAACAGTGAATACTTTCTCGAAAGTGTTCTTGGAAGTGATCTTGATGGCATTTTGTGTAACAGAATTATAGGTAGCCTCACCATAAGCAGCAAGGGCTTGAAGAGCAACAACCGTGTCCTGAAAAAAAAAAAAAAAAAAAAAAAGACAGCTACACTGTGATTATGTGGAGGAAATCAATATTATGATTCTAATACAAAACAAAGCCACTTTGACCTGGTTAAAAAAACCCTGAACTTGTATATGATTCCAAGTTTCCCACACAGAAGGAGGCATTTCCTTCTGATGTGCATATTTTAGTGTGAAGGAAATATCTCTACTAATTATAAAGGTTTCAGAGTACAAAATATGAGCACTAGAGCACATCTCAATAAGATATTTCAAGTGAAAATGCATGGGTTTCCTAGGGACTGCAGAGAACCTCTTGGTCATATAGCAATTAAGACCTGGTAATAAGAGGATTTTTTTAGGTTTACTGCTAACATGAATATCTGGATTTCTTACTAGTCCAATTACTCCTTTATGTATTTAACTTAGGTATAGTTAAGAAGGGAAAATAAAATAATAATAATAATAATAATAAAGGTTTTAGGACTCACTAAGAAAAAGACTTGGTCTCTATATACATGAAAGCAAGATACAAGAGAGAAATAAAACTAGCCATAGCCTCACTGACAAGAGTGTCCCAGTTCCTAAGACCAACTGGGGAATGGGAGTTTATGCACCTGTGTGGAAGAGAAACCTCCGTAGGGATTCTGTTGCCTGATAATCCACTGCACAATTGCTGAGGCCTTTGTGAGATCCTCTTGATTGCGATTTGGTTTGTAGAGCAATGCCAACAGCACGTAGCTGGTGATCTCAACCTCAGTTGATGGAACATGATCTAAGAGGTGGGATGTTTCAGGTGGGGATCTCTGCTTCTGCTCCCAGTACTTTGAACCATCTGAATAAACAAAGGGGGTGAAAAGCAATGAGAACGGAATATTGTCAAGGTGCATGCCACCAGTAAAATGTATTCCATATTCCCACCTCCCCAAATCCTGATGTGGCTGAAACTCACCAACTTCCTTTGCTGATTTCTGTAGTTCTCTAAGGAATGATTCACATATTTCTGCCTTGCCAGCTAAGCAGAAGGCATAGGTCACAAGCGCCTGAGTATAAATGTCACTGCCATTTTTCTCAGATGCAGTCTCCAGACAATAAAAGGCATTTCGGATTACTGTGTACTTCAAAAACAAACAAGCAAATAAATAAAAACAACAACCAAAACAACATGTGTCTCAATTCTGAACAGTTGTCCTCCCTAGATCTAAAGTGTCTTTAAACCTCTTGTTCATCCTGTCATCATCATGGCAATAAAACTTAAGTTTGGATAATAACCTTGGGAGAGAGAATACATGACTCTTTAAGGAAGGATTTCAGACAATTAGATTCCATACAATTAGAGCAGATTTTCAGTGTGTTCCTGAAGATGTAGGTGGATAAACAGAAGACTTCTCTGCTTCTTTCACATCTAATTCCTTCTGCTTACTCTGTGGTAACAATTCACACTGTACTTTTGTAATTAAGAGTCTGTTGACTTGAACAATTCTAATATTTTCAGAATAGTCTCTATCCTCAGTGACTCTACTGAAATTTTAATTCAGTTCTGTGGAGTTGTACTACACAGGTTGTGTTGAAAATAATGCCTCCGATTTATTTTCATTGAAACTACAACAGCCACAATAACATTATTTGACGAAGCAAGTTCTCAGCTACAAAACACTAATTTTCAACATAGTCACCACTGTTAGCTATGACTTTTGCCAGTGATGAACAAGAGCCTGCATACCATACTGATAAAAATTTGTACCAGCTGAGATGACCTACTGCTGCTGTTACCACTGCTGAAAACACAACCCATTGCCTCATTGAGCTCACATCCACTCTTTGGTCTTCGTAAATGTTCAGCAAGCATTGATGGATGTCAGTGGGTGCAATTTTTTCTGCATGGAGGAATTCAGTAGCACACCTTTGCTTCACACACACTTCCATGTCAGATCTCATTTCATCAGACTGCCCATCTGCTTCCATATGTTGCATAGCAATAAAATTTGATGGAATATTAGCAGGGATGTTCAAATTCTATCACTATACCACCAACATCCACCTCTGGCTTCATGAACCAGCATAATAAAATAGGAGGCATTACTTCTGGAGCAGTTCTCATTGGTTTACATTAAGTGAAAGAAGTTTACTGTTGGACTCCATGTCTTCATTAATGTTCTTCTTAATCAGGAAGTTTCTCAAAAAGTACACGACAAACTAGAGGCAGAGAAACTGATATACTGAAGTCTAACATCTCAGCTGTGCTCTCCTTTGTACTAGTAGTCACTTCCAAAGAAGGATAAATCTGCTTTCCACTCTGGTGGATCTTCCTTTTCCCAGTATGGCTTTTAGTTCCATTTAGATTTTACAAATTTATCTGTAATGCTTTATTTTCTTGACTAAGTCGTATTTGAGGCTAAGCCATAGTGTGTGTGCTACTCCCTAGGAAGATTTTTTAAGTGAAGGTGAAGAGTGTCATTGAAAGCAGGGTAATGTTAACTGAGAACTTTCTCTCTCCATCTCTTTGTCTTTCTCTAGGACTATTTGTAGCAGCTACAGAATACAAACTAACAACTGGGAACTAATTCCAGATGAATAGCAGTAGTGAAAAGCGGCCTTACCGACATAGAATGCCCAGCCTCCAGTAAGGCAATGGTGATATAGGCAGAAAGCGACAGCTCATTATCTACTCCTCCCTGAAAAGGATATGGAGAGAGGAATTACCAGTGAATAGCATGAATGAAAAGCTTTCAAATATGAGTTGCCATATCCCAGCTGAAGAATGTGGCTGTTTCTGCACGCAACCCAAAAATAAAGGAAAATACACACATAGCAGAGATAGCTCAGAAGTTAAGAAAAGCCCTTTACTATTTAAACACACATATATATATATATTAAAAAAAAAAAAAAAACAAAAAACCTCATCGACAACAGCCAACAAACTACCATCAGCAGCAATAAAAAATCCTCAGAAAACACAAATTCCCTTAAGGAATCCTCTCCTCTAATCCTGTCCTGTAATCCTCTCACAGGTGCAAGATATGTAAAAGAGAGTGAGGAAGCTGACTGGTCTGGAAATAGTTACTGTAAGATGTGGAGAAGTATCCCTAGGCAGAGAAGAGTATAGCATTTAGAGGAAAGTATAGGTTTTGGTAGTAATGAGAGAGGATCTTAATGATAAGAGCATAAATTTAACAAAAGTAATTCTTTATCACCTTCAAGGCATCGTTGACAAGTATCCCAGCACTTTGGAAGCAGCCATCTGTCTTCTGTTTTCTTGCCAGCCACATCAGGGTTTGAACCTGGACATTGTCATCAATAAATATGAAGCGACTAGCTTCTGCAAATGATTTGTACACAAAGGCAGTGAGCCTGCAAGGGAACCATGAAGCTGTGAGCTGATCTAGAAAAAGTCAGCCTTTTCACTCATGCTAGACACAAGTCTGAATAATTATAGCCAACAAGTTGGTGACTTGCTTTCTTGTGTACTTCTCGAAGGAAGGGTACCAAAAAGAATTGTATCTAGCTAGAATCCATGGAGGAACACTAGCACACTGTGAGGCTGATCCTGGCTGCAAAGCACTGCAGTGCATTGGGTTCCATAGGAGAAATGAGGTGCAGGAATCAAGTTTTTAGTCTACCTACTATCAGTATGCACTCTGATAGGAGCTGGAAAGCCATTTCACTTAGTACTTAGAGTTTCACTCCTAGCGAGCTCTGTACACCTGATTCAGCTAGCAAAGGTGTCTTTTACCTACACCATGTGATTTCAATGCAAATTCATTTCTAAGCCATTTCTGCTCCCAGTCACTCACCAGGTGTTCCCTTCTTTATCTCTAATGCCAAATGTGCTGTAGGACCCATCAGGATGTTTGTATGATAGCTGCTTCTGGTAGCCTGAAAGAATGTGAAAGAGAAAATGTTATCTAATTAAAAAACAAAACAAGCAAACAAACAAACAAACAAAAAAACCTTCTAATTCTATTTTCCATCGGATTTACATGGAATCACAATGGGAAAACACGAAACGGTGAAATTTGTCTGCCATACAGTGGGGAAGCTTTGAAGAAGCTTAAGTGTAGAGATCCTGTCTACACAATGTCCTGTCCTGTAGGAACACTGAGTCACAGAATAGGTAGCGCATGTCAGCTCTGTGCTCTACCTAAACTGACAGGATTAAGGCAGATGCTGTGCTTGTGTGGAAGAGGAGGAAGGGACTTAAAGATGGAACCTCGAAGGAAACATGATGACCAAGTTTAGGTAGAGCAGGAGAAGGAAAGAAAAAAAAAGCAAGGCAGTGGATCTCTGAGCTGTGCTACAACATCAGTGCCATACTGCTTGAATAGCCATGCTACTGCTTCTGCTCACTAGGCCTCAATAGTAATTCAGCACACATTGTAAAAAGATGCACAAAACTCTCACCGCTCACTAAGTATCCAACGGTCTTGGATTTTACATCTTCACTCAGCTGTCTTGTCTTGTCCAGATAATCCAGTACATAGATATTTGGTGCAAAAAGGACCATGTTCTGTTCCCCATTGCCAAATGGCATGAGAAGGAGCTGGTGCATGTTCTGCATGGCAGTGCCCATGATGTCACCTGGTGAAGAAAACATGACAGGGGAATTAGCACAACTCATGGCCACAGAAACATACAGCAATTTTCACTCAGTAGGGTGAGCCATGGAATACCTGGCTGGGTTAGAAAACCTCTGTTAGAAAGCCTGAAGTTCTCTGTACTTTCTGAGTGATTTGTTCTGTTCTGCTTGTCAAGCCAACAAATAAATTCCTGCCCTGTGTTTTCTTGCTTAGATTAAATTGCCCATTCCAGAAATACTACCTATTTTAGTGCCACTTTAAGCAGACACTTGATGTCTATTAAAATAATAAAACCAAGGCCACTACAAGACCAAAAAGTTTCCATTAGCATCTCTAGTTTGTACACGGGTGAGTGGAAGAAAATCTTATGGGCATGAGTCTGGTAGCACACTCAGAACTGTGCTACCTGTGGGCAAAACATTCAAATGCAGTAAGTTTAAACAGAAATGTGAATAAGGATATCACTGATTTTTAGATGCAGCAGAGAACATTGCTGGGCAAGATAAGAATCAATCTATTTGCTCAAGATTTCCCACAGGAAGAAAGAAAAGTCACAACAAAGCTTTCATTTCATAGTTTAAAGTTTTCTTAATGTTTCATTAATTTTATGTTTACCAACAACAGAAAAGGAAGCTCTGGGTGATCCTTCTACCACATTTGTAGGTAGATCTATTACAACATCTTGAGTAATGACATCATCTGTAGAGAAAAATATTAAGTATATTGTGGATATTTGTATAGAACATTTGTTACAGCAGGTAACAAACACTCCCCTCCCTTTTCCTTTCCCTTTCCCTTTCCCTTTCCCTTTCCCTTTCCCTTTCCCTTTCCCTTTCCCTTTCCCTTTCCTTTTCATTTTCCCTTTCCCTTTCCCTTCCCAAGTATATTGAGCATTTACCTTTCATGCAGATCAAGGAGTTCTGGGTCTCTTCCCTTCTTATGCCTTCAGGCTGGAATGGTGATGGGAAGAAGAGTCATATGCAGCAGATGATAACAAAGCATAGAGAAACAAAGCAGTGAAAGAGTATTCATTGTCAGCCTCATCCTCCTCCATCATAACATGGCTGTACAGAAGCAGCCATAGCTTACAGGTTCATACTTGTTATGGCTAGTACAAAAGGTGAGTTCCAATCAGATAAAGTCCCTCGTTTCCAGCTTCTCCTCTGTATGAGGAAGATGTGCACTTACCAACACCCAGTGATCCTCATGGAAGAGGACATCAGATGGGTGTGGACTTAAAATTAGATTGAACAGCCCAACCCTGTCCCAGTCAGATGAGTGTGGAGCTAAACAGGAAGTTTGTTAAGGAACCAGAATAACTTTTGCTTCCTTTTTGTACTTTTGTTGCAATTTTCTTTTCTCATGGTAGGAAGTACAGGGCAAACAAGAAGTGCTGTCAGCAGTACCTCAATCAACAATGTCCTGATCTGGGTGTCTCTGTAGTCAATACTGATGTTCCTAAGTGCTTCTTCTTCACAAGCTTCATCGTTATTGGTCTCAGCCGTAATGCTGAATAATACTTCGCCTTAAATAGTAGCAGAAAAGAGGGAAAATTGACCTCTGTCAAGAAGATTTATGGTTAAAGTGAGAAATTGCATCTGATAATGATTATCTATAGAATAGTAGAGTAAGTAGTGTAGCACAATGAATGATCAATCACTCTAGGTGAGACATATGGGAAGAGAACTGATCTCTAAAAATTGAAATGATAAATACCCTGCATTTCTGGAGAGGCTTTTTGGCCTGGACAGCTGGAATAGGGGTAGACAAAATTATCCAGGTTGGAAAAGAATTAGGTTTACAGATGAGGTATAAACTGATTAGTAACAGTCCTAGGAAACCAGATAGATTCCAAGCCACTTACCAATTCCTGTGGGGGAAATATTCCAGACATAGGACTTTCTTTTTTTGGTACATACACATCCATCATCCTTTGGGGAGATGAGTTTTGCCTGATAATCAAGGGATTCTGACAGCAAAACATTAATCTGAGAACAGAGAGAGGAATATGGTGTGATAAAGATTTTATACCATAGAAAAATGGTGCTTTATTGTTTGAGAGTGGGTGGATCAACTGTACTTATGTCAAGTATTAACAGTGTAAAGCAGATTGAAAGCCTGGGATAATGGCATACAGGTGAATCACCTATCAGATGCAACTTTGGCAGTGTCCTCTTCTGCTCCTCTTGACATTCTCCACTGAGATATTAAATACCCTATACATATATCTGTTTCTGGATCAGGATGTGGAACTATGTCCAGTTGACCTGGTGCTGACTAACTTGCAAAGGAAGATATAATTTAATGTTTGGTTATGTTTTTGTTGCTGTTGAAGAACAAGGTGAAGAGATGAAAGCCTCAATAATTGATAAATTTTTTTAATAGGCTGTTTAAAGCCCTAGGCTTTTTTTTTTTTTTTTTTTTTTTTTTTTTTTTTTTTTTCTTCCCTAGTCAAACTATTAACAGAGTTTGAAACAAAAAAATGACTAAGATGTGTCTTGATTTTTCATCCTTTCGTGACAGTCTCCTTTTGAGACCAGAGAGCTGATTTTCAGCAGATAAATTAAGCAAAAGAAGTCTAGAATTTGTGCTTGCCTCACATTTTAGGATTCAGCATAATAAACAAGAAATCAAAGAGAAGATCTCTGCTTTTCTTTCTTCAAGTGTGTGTAAGCTCCTTCAGTGTAGAGATACAGTACACCTGTGGTCTGGAGACATTTTACCTGGAAAGTACAGAGCACTGAGAGCACAGACAACCACTGTCTGAGACCAGTATTCTCCAGCTGCACGTACACTCTTTTGGGTGAAGTACTGGGACTTTGATACTCCCTGCTTTAGAGAACCTTTGTCCCAGGGAACAAAGTTTTTTCTGTCCTTCACTTGTTGCTCTTCCTATACGCTTCTATTTGGGAGGTACAAGCACTTCATTCCTTCACAACACCACATATCCTTAAAAAAGGACCCCAATAAAACGTGATGGCTTACACAACATTGAAAAGTGAATGATACTTCACAAAGCACTGTTCCCTTTCTTCTTAGGTCTCAGAAGACAGGTATTTGTACAAACATCCTAGACATAGTTCACATAGATCTCTTCCGGTTTTGTAGTGGTGTAGGACAAATTCAGTCTATCATTAGATAGAAGGAGCAGTGCCTCAATCAAGCAGGGGCAGATCCAGTCATTTGCATCCATCACTTTGATACTTTTTTTTGTTTGATTGTTTGTCTGTCTGTTTGCTTGTTTTTCCAGATTACAAAGCCTGCAGAATGCTTGGAGGTGGGATAGGGATTAAAAGCGTGGGCAGATGTACGTACCTTAATACAGTGATTGAGGTAGTTAAAGACATTGGCTCTAAGCAGGAAATCTTCTCCATGAATGATGGAGTATGGCAAGGTGAAGTCCACAAAGAAAGGCTGGAAGGCTGTCAGGGTAGCAGGCACAGATAAACCAAATCCAGCCAATTCTTCCACACAGAAGGCACTGGCCTTCCATTCAGTGACAGTGTCGGGGATGGTGTATGAGACACTAGCTTTTCCAGTAGAGCTGGCGGGAATGTACAAAGAATGGGTTTGGACAGATGAATTTTCATATAACTTACTTTTCTGTAGAAACTCTAAGTTTTCAGGATGAATGCTATCACTGTTCTGTTTGTAGAAATCCCACATCCAAGCCCTCACAGAACTTACCATCCAAGTCTTCTTGGAGAAGTCAGTGTGGAAGTTCTTCTGCCCATCATTTCCCTGACTTTGGAAAGAAAACTCAGATTCCTTGCTTTGCAGACCAATGTTTTGAGAAACAGAGGTTTCTCTTCATAGGGAGTATGACTCATAGTATACACATTGTGGAAATAGATGTTTTGGTTAATATTGTAGGGAGGGCGGATGGTCAGAAGAAGACTGAAAAACATGGTTCTTCAATGTCAAATAGTAAGAAGAGGTGGCAAGAAGTTACAATAATGCAGGAGAATATATGGACATTTAGTAACTTTTAAAGTACAGCAAAGAGAGAGAAGCAGCAGTACTCACTTTATTAGGACAATATCCCAAATCCAAGTTTCAGGGAAGAATTCCCTAACAGTGTCAAGGATGTGTCTCTTCACATGTTCTTCTCTAGCTACTTCAGCTGTTAAGAGATAGTGGGAATTTAGTTAGTCCTCATTCATGTGGTAAAGACTCCCAGAAAGGACAAGCTTTGATTTGCATGAGCAAGTACAAACAATAATTAGAGTTCACCCACTTTCTACTGGAAACTAGCGGTATTTCCACCCAAGTATTAATTAATGTCACTAATGTGTTCATGAATTTGGTATAACCTTACATTACTAAGAAAAGAAAGCATTTATTGATCTGCTCCTGGTCTCCAAACATGAGCATAAGACCTAGAATTCAGAACACTTGGCTCTCAAATCTGTGTGATGGCCACACTGATGCACTGTCTCTTCAGTAACCTCTGGAAAGAAAGGAATCACTGTCAACAGTGTCCCTTTTGTTTGACACTCTCCCAGTTGCCAACGCTTCCCAGTATTAAACTGGATATGAATCAGAAGTGTAGGCCTGAAAGGGTTTTTTGGGTACTTGTTATAGAAAGCCATCTCATTCTGAGCCATAGTATTCAAAAGAACAGTTCTGAATGCTGAACACTGACAAAGGAGATTTGTGAGGACTGTCCACGTCTGTTAAAAAAAAAAAAAAATCCTATTTTTTAAAGAGAAAAATAAAATCGCTTACCTATCCCCTATACTACCTGATAATTTGACGTGGTGCGTAGAAGCTGTGAATCCTGCATTCAAGAAATATGATGGAGGTCTTCCTGTTCCAGTAGTACACACAACTGGTTGACGAATCTTTGAGTTGGTAAAAAATTTCATGCCCATATCCTGTGAAAAATACATTTTGGTGTCAGCTATAACCATACTGCAGCTGAGGTTTATTTTATTCCTCCCTCTTTCCATTACTACCTTTCCACCACATAAAAGCCCAAAGACGTATATGCAGACTTTTGGGAGTTCTGGGCACAATGGAAAATCACAGAGTCAGAATCAGAATCAATTGAGAATGGATGTCAATTTAGAGAATTTTCCACGTATGAGTTCTGCTAAGAGCACTGCAAAAATTGTAAAGCTACTACATAAGTAGAATCATAGAATCATAGAATTGCCAAGGTTGGAAAAGACCCTAAAGATCATCAAATCCAACGGAAAGTAGAAACTCACTTCAACAGATTTAAATTATGTGTAGGATATTTACCCTGAGGAACTGATATACATCTGGGCCTAATCCAGAAGTTAGAGGTCTGTAATACAAGCCTTTGTGAAAGATGTTATCAGGTGAGATGCAGGGGTCTTGCGGATCATCTTCTAGATTGAACCCATTGAATATATAGCCTTGTAGGTCTTGAATAGGATGCAAGTTGTATATCTGTGAGGGAAGGAAACACAAAGATTGATTTTTATTACATAGCCATGTGCTGGCAATTACCAGCGCTGAGATGCTTGCCTGTTTGAAATCATGCTCTGTTACTTGAACTGAAAACTCTTCAACAGCCAGGCCCAGAAGGTGGTGAGAACAAAGAACAGTAACTAATGTGTACCCCAGAGGTCAGTACTGGATCCAGCCCTGTTTAATATCTTCATTAATAATCTGATGATGGGAGTGTGCCCTCCACTAGTTTGATGCCATCCAGAGGAATATCTGCAGGCCAGAGAAACAGCGCTACAGGAGAGTAATGAACCTGAAAAAAGGAGAAGTGCGAAGTCCTGTCCCTGGGGAAGAATAATTCCAAGCATCAATATATGCATGGGGTCAATCAGCTGGAAAGCAGCTTTTCAGAGAAGGATCTGGAGTCCTGATAGACAAGAGTCAACAAATGTGCAAATTCCCATTGTTTCCTGGGCAACATTAGGAGGATAGTATCCAGCAGGTTGAGGGAGGTGACTCTTTCCCTCCACTCAGCACTGGAGAGGCCACACCTGGTATGCTGGAACTAAATGTGGGCTCCTCAGTACAAGAGAGATGGAAGAGCTGCTGGAGAGACTGCAACAAACTATCACAAAGATGAGCATTTCACAGCTAGGAGTGTTTAGTCTAGGGAAGAATAGACTCAGAGATATCACATTAATGTAAATAATTACCTGAAATGAGGGTGCAATGAGGACAGAGACAGGATCTTTTTAGCAGTGCCTATTGCTATGACAAGAAGCAATGGGCACAAATTGGAATACAAGTTGTTCCCTCTCTACATCAGGAAGCTATTTTGAAGTGTGCTGGTGATGGAGCACTGGGACAGGTTGCCCAGAGAAGCTGTGGAGTTCTCTTCTTGGAAACATTCAAAAGTCATCTGTACGTGGTCCTAGGCAACCAGCTGTAGGTGATCCTGTTTGAGAAATGTGTTGGACTGGATAAACTTCACAGAGGCCCCTTCCAAATGTGGGTATTCTGTGATTCTTATAGAGCATAAGGATCATGGGAGTGCTACCTGCAAAGTAAGCTGAGGCTTCCACCTTCAATTCGGAATTTTACTCTTTCTCAAGTCTTTTCTTACCCTGCATCTTTCAGAGGGTACAGTACCCAGGATAAAGCTGTCTCTGTGTGGCGTGCTTATTGACTTGTGATCGTCTCCTGAAGCTTCCCAAATGACTATGCAAGTCCAAGAGTCACTGCTTAAATCAAATCCTAGGTCCTTTACAGGACATCTGACTGCTAAGAAATGAAGTCTGCGTATTATGTACATATTATTATGACCAGCACATGTAAATAATGGGGGATGTCCAATACATGCTAACAATCTCTAGTGAAGAAACTGTAATAGAGAATAAAACAATATTGCAAGGAAGGAGAAAATGTACTTGTTTGGGTAACTTACTGTTTCTGCAGACAACTCTGTCTCAGTCTTCAGAAGCAGCACGCTTTTATCCACTGCCCTCACAGCACAGAAAGAATTAGCAGCAGCTTCAATCTCTAAACTGACATTGGAAGTGGTGAGCATCTGCTTTTCAGAGAATTGCAACTGGACCTGAAATTTATCAAACACATGTTGGTGTGGCTAATCCTTACTGCTTAAGGCTTCTCTGGATGTTGAGAAGAATAATGTAAGGTTCTTCTGTTGAAACACTGTGGGTCTTACTAGAGGGTGTTGGTCTCTACTGCTTCTGTTAACCAAGCCTCAGCTATAATGGAGGCTTAGGCAATAAGCACGCTTGGATTCCTACGTTGTGGTAACTTAAATGAGGCCTACCTGAAGTTATTTAAAATAAAATGTGATTCTGCTGCTGCTTATGTCAAACAAAATCTTATTATAACGCTTGACTGCATGTGATAAGAACTACAATGAGCAAATCATATTTTTACTACAAGTTTGTACTGCCTTAAAAATTACAGTTCAAATAATTCTGTTTTGAATTTTTTCAAAGCAAAAAAAAGAACTTGATACTTGCATTAGATAAGAGGGAAAAAGTAGTAGTTGGAGATCACAAGAGATAAATGAAAACTTTTGCTTAGACCCACTTGTTTTATCTTCTTGATCGTTTGTTTCATGTTTGAATATCTTTTAGCTTTCAAGAACAAAAGATAAGAAAAACCTTAAAATTGAAATCTCAATTCAAAATTACAAATCAGTGTCCAGGTTTTGCTAAAAGGAGGGAAAAAAAAAAAAAAAAAAAAAAAAAAAAAAAAAAAAAAAAAAAGGAAATAAAAGAAGTTAAATCCTAAGATTTAAAAAAAAAAAAAAAAAAAAAAAACCAAAAAACTTTTTCTCCTGTATGTATGAGGGCTGCCCTGAAAGTAATGTCTCTTATTTTATTATGTTGACTCACAACCTCAGAAGCAGATGTAGGTGGTATGGCAGTAGAGGCTGAATGTTCCCACCAGTATCTTGTTACATTCTGTTGCCATGTGACAGATGGCAGTGGAGTGGCAGTCCAACAAAGTGGCATTTGATGTGGAAGTGCATATGAAGCAATTGTGAATCACTGAATTCCTCCAGGTGAAATAATTGCACCCACTGACATTCATCAATACTTACTTGAATGTTTATGGAGACTGAAGATTGGTTGTTAGCACAGTGAAGCAGTGGGTGGTGCATTTCAGCAGTAGCTGAAATGACATGAAAGACAAACCATGTTCCAGATGACCGTGCATATTTTAATGAGTGTGGCATGCAGGATTTTGTTCTTTGTTGGTGAAAATGCATAACTAGTGGTGGTGACTATATTTTGTAGCTGAGAATATTATTGTTATGTCAGACCATGTTATTGTGCTCTTTGAATCTGTTGTAGTTTCCATAGAAATAAATAGGAGACATTACTTTTGGAGCAACCTGTGTATTTAATTGTGGTAAGCATGAACTGCATTTTTATTCATCACAAAAAGTGTAAAAAATTAGATTACACTGTAAAGTGGAGTAAGACTAAAACACATTTTTATGGTTAAAAAACAGGCACTCCAAACTATATAGGACACTAGTATGGTTTTAGAGAAGCTGGTAGAATTTGAGAGTAGTGTGTTTTCAGAAAAGTAGATTTTAATTTTAGAGGATTTACCTTTTGGCAATGAGGATAGGTGGAGGTAAAGAAAAGATACAAGGCCAAAGAGAAAAAAAGAAGAATGAAGAAGAAATAAATGTGTGCACAAAGGATTTGTATTTATTTGGCAACAGCCAAATTCTTAGCACTTCTCACCTTGTTTTTGAAGCACTTCTCGATTGGAAGTCGGACACTGTCTGCTACCAGCTCCTTGGCAGGGTGTAACGTATATACAAGCAACCGAAGGGCTGGAGCCATTTTCTCACTGACCACAAGTGGAATCATGAAAGTGCCGTTTCGATCTGTTATTTGAGAAGAAGAGACTAATACAGAGACAAACATGAAGGTCTGCTCTTGTAGCTACCATATAGACAGACATGCATCTGTACCAGTCCATGGAACAGTCTGCAGTTGGACTATAAACTGAAAAATCCTGGAGTAACGGACACTGGCCAGGAGGTGACATGTCACAGTTTAGATCCAGATGCCTTCAGATTTACTGTGAGTTTGAACATGTGGCCAGACAGCCCCCCAGACCAGACACTGCATTCCCTCCCTAATCCTTTGGGAAGATCTTTACATGACACTGCATCTTGACTCACCTGACACTGGTTTCTGAACTACACCTGATTTTATTTTGCTCTTAGTGGTAGTGATAGAATCATGCACACATGCATTGGTGAAAAGGGATACAGCCATTCCATAGCTGCTGTGCACATCCAAAAAATGTTGTCTTGTTCCCCAGTTCTCCAGTTTACCCATTTATTTCTTAAATGCAGAAACGTGATGATGACAACTTAACTTACCAGCCTGGATGTTAACTTCAATTTCCCCTGTGAGGACAATCTTGCCTTTTGCCATGCCCTGTAAAGAAAATAGCAATACATTTATGGATTATTAAAGGTTGGAAGAAGAAAGTGACAATCAAATTCAACATGCATCAACATGACAATTGATACATGCACATTGGCATGGCTTCAAATGTTTAAATATCAGCCATAAGGCATGCTAGATGCTGCCACTGCTGCTGCCACTGGCCAGAAAGCAGAAGAAAAAATGATGGAAGGGACTAGGGCAAGGAAAAAGAGTTTATTGGACAGAAGGGAAATGAACCATGGCCTAAGACAGTATAAAAATGGTTAAAGGTGGCTACTTGCTATAACATTAAGTAACCTGGCCAGATATCTAGATTATTTTGCCCGATTAAGTAGTTTTTCTAAGTCAGCTTGGTACTGTTTCTGATCTTAGGTTACTGGTCATTGAAGTGGCTTCCAGAAACCAAAAGAGCTCACTACTGCTGTAGGTAGACTGCCAGATAAATTCCTGGTAAAGCCCTTTCAGTGGAACTGCAATAAACCTATACTCACCACATAGTAGAAGTTCACCATACTGGTATTCTCATATCCTTCTGTGTTCAAGATATAGTACACAGTGATCACCCTCTTCTGCCCACAGCTCATGTCTTTCCACAGTGGATCAATCCTCACAAAACTGCTAGTCCAGGAGTACAAGCGCTGGACAGAGAGAGATGCATCTGGGTAGGAAGGCTCTATCCAGCCTTCAGAATGGCACTGGTCACTGGTTTTGTATATTGCCTGATTAGGAGAGGTAGAAGGGAAGAAAAGGAAAACAAACAGCTCACTAGGGAAATTGTTGTCACGTGCATCAGAAAGATTATTTCACAGAATCCACAAATTTAAGAATCACATGTAAACCCAAACAGGTAAGGAAGAAGTAGCACAATGATCTTGCAGCTTTGCAGCAAGACATTGCATTGCAACAACTCAGGTACTTTCCTCACTTCTTTTATGGCCTTTTTTTTTTTTTTTTTTTTTGAGAACTCTAGAACATGAAGTAAGACAAATCACATTTTATTACCAGAATTCAAACCTCATCCCATCTTTTGGAGTTCAGTTTAAGATCAGTTTTCTCTGTCTCCGTTTCCACCTCCCTCTCCCTGTCTGCCATCCTATCCCTCTCCTTCCCTCCCCTCCCATCTTGTTCTGTACTCACTTTCAGACTAAGCTCAGGATCAAACATTTTGGATGTGTCAATGCTAAACGAAGCAATACCATTAACATCAGTGGTGAAGTTGTTTGTATTCTTGTTATTAACAAATAGCTGGATAACTTTATTGGAAATAGGAGAGTTGTCTTTGTCTACCAGCTTGATCTATAGGAGAAGAAAACGACAAATATGTTTATATTGTTATATATCTATGAATAGATATGCATAACTTACAGCCATTCTTTCTCCACAGAACAGAATAGCTTTTTCTCCTCCCTTCCAATTAATACTTTAGAAAAATGTTCATCTTCACTGCCTGGCTGCTAGGCTGCTACCTAATGCATGCAAAAAAAATGCATCCTCAGCAGCTGTTGCATCACTGAATGAGAAGCAAGAATTTCTTAAGTGTTATCTCTTTAAACATCACTCCTTCCTGACTATACATTTCCAGTTTAAATATACAATTACTTTTCTCTGTTTTTTCCTTTCTTAGTCTCTGATGCTGTTACTTTCCAAGTCTGAAGACTTTTTCTTCATATCTTTGATCTGAACATTTTTCTCATTTTTTCTCCACTATCTGTTCTATTTATTAAACAAAGAAATTATTAAACATATTAAACAAAGTATTAAAAAAAGAAATAAGAGGTGTCAGAAACAATTCAATAAATTTTAGGTTGCTTGAAATGAGCATTCATTTGTATTAAAAGCAAACAAGCAACAACAACAACAAAAAAGAGCAGAAGGAGTAACGATATATTAAATACACTGACCACCCTTACTGTCCAGATATGGAGCGAAATTAGCTCTGAAGTATACATGCAAATAGCGAACTAAAAGTCATTTAGATAAACGTTGACTTCAGTGAACTGAATGCAACAAAAGTGAAGGCGTATAACATAGAAAAAAAGATATTTCCTAGTGCTGGGTGAGAATTGCAAATGGCATGAGATGAAACAAGTACAGGATCAGGAAGGGATGCATTTTGAGAAAGTTTTTTTATGGCAGCTGCATTGATCTTAAGTTCTACATTTTTTGTTTCTTTTTTTTTTTTTTTTCTTCCACAGAAGCAAAGAAAATGCCAAATGATTGTAATTGAAAAGAATTTTGTCTCTGAGATGGAGGCATCCCAGCCTCCTACCATATGTCTTTCTACATTCAACATTTAGCATGTGGGGAAATGTGTGTATTTCATGAATTGATTGTGGCACATCGCACCAGGGAGCGTGTTGAACCACTCTCCTCTGGTAAGTAATTGTAAGGGAGATGCACAGCACTCAGAAGAATGGGGTGGGAGTGGAGAACAAATGAGAAAGTCATATGAACATCTACCAGAGGAGAAAAATTCCTTAAAGAACAATCACTTCCTTCCCTTCAGTGCCACTGATAAAATGACCCCTAAGCCTTTCCTCATTGAAAATAAAAAATCTGAACTGGATGTAAGTGGAAGAAAGACAGATTTATATCTACCCTTTCAATCACTGAGAGTGATGTGGGATTTGTCATTAAACATAAAATAATGAAAAGGCTTTTAGAAGCAGAAACTGTTGTTAATACCTTTCTTTTTTTTCTTAAGTAAAATTTCTTTCACTCTGTCTTCCACCATATCCCAGTATTTTTACTCCTTTTTTTTTTTTTTTTTTTTTTTTTGCCATTTTTATTTGTCGCTTCTGAAGAGAGAAGCAGTGATTTACATCAAGTTGAAAATACAAGTTAGAAATATGCTGATTAATGGATCGTTTTGATCCAAAGTATTTCTGGCAGACACAAACCCAGACAATCTTATACTCATCTGTATTCAGAAGTACTGATAGGGCATTGTATATGTAAAGAAAGAAGCCTATGGAGAAAACAGTTCCCCAAAATAATTTCCCAATCTTTCCCATCACTGTTATCTTGTTATTTACTCTCAGTCATCTTCAGTACAATCTCTTCATGCTCTCATTTACCTGTCCAAAATAAGGAATTCCTCTTCTGTAGTGATGATCCACATTCTCAAACTGTAAACTGCTCATCACTTGAGTTATGGAAATAGACTGAGTAGCTGTAAGTTGCAGACCTGTAAGACATGCCCAGAGTAAAAGGAAAATACACTTTGTCTTGCATCTTGTATCTTCATCAGACTTAACATTTGCATGGAAATATGCTTATAAAAATGGACATTCTTCTTCAAAAATATATCTTTGTGCTCAGAAAACAAGAGTTGAATACTCCTTCCTTTCTTTTTTGATCATACCACTATTGTTGTTACTGATTGTGTAGAAGGGATTACCTGTTCCTTTCTCTGTGACAGTGGCTTTCACATCAAGATTCCTCTTGTAACCAATGCGATTTAGTTCAAAAACCTTGGAGCTGAGAACCTGGGAGAGGCAGCCATCTGTATCCAGCTGGAAAGTGAAGAAAACTAATCCCGTTACAAGAATCACAGCTTACAAAAGATATTGGTAATATACAAGACCTTTATTTACTGATGTCTTTAACCATTACTGAAGTCTTGTGCAGATGCTTCTTGTGACATTGCCTTACACCTATGATCCAGGACAGCATGCTGCATTCATAAGTCCATCAAACTCCCATTTTTTCTGTCTTATGAAGTGTCCAGCATTGCCTGGAAACAGTGGGAGATGAATGACACTCCCATCAGTTTTGACAGGAGAGGAGACCAAGAAACTCTTGCAAATAGTTGTTCTATCTTACTCTCCCTGTCAGGCAGCTCTTGACTCTGGGGAGTCTGGGAGAATACTGATGCATCCAGAATCAATTGTGAGCACATTGCATGTTCTCTTTTCTTTCCATTACTTTTTAATTTCTTAGTACACTGTCTTAGAAACACAGTGTTGCATAGTATTGAATGAACACAGATCATCTCTGCTTACAATGATATTTAATCAGTGAGACAAATGAAAGTAAAGTTCTTGGGTCTGTATGCTTCCCACATCCACAGATCACTTATTCTACATGATAAATGACAGGACTTCCACAGCAGAGTGAAAATGGGCAAAAATTGTTTACTGAATTTTATCAGTTCTCTGCTGTCAAGAGGAAAATTTTCCAAAGCTTTCAAAAGGGAGTATTCTCTCATTACTTTCAAAATTATTATACAGGACAGGATCATTATGCACATTTCAGGTGGGCAACTGAGAAAGAACGTGTCTGTACTTCATCAGGCCTAAAACCAAGAAGATAATTAAATGCTCTGAGTTCCTGGAAGCAAATAGATGAATAGAGTAAAGTAAAGCAACAATGAAGGAAAAAAAAAAGTGCAGCCAGCAAAGGAAGAGATACAGTAGCACTGAGGAGAGAGCAAGCATAAAGAACAATAATTATGCATCATACATCTTTGGTAAATGATTGACAAACTGGGCTTTTCTTGCACTTCCCATATGAATCAAAATCCCTGCACACACTGAGCTGGACTTTCCCCTCAACAGGCTGGCCGTAGGTGTACCTGGGAGAAGAAGAAATAGGTCTATGAGATGATGCTTGAAAAACTGACTTAAATTAACCTGTTCAGGAATAGACCCAGGATGACCAGTGACCTGGCAAGCCAGGGACTGGAGTAATTTCACAGGCATTTTCCTAATTCTCCTTCCAGAAGGATAATACAAATGTGAAGTTGAAAAACTGATAAGTTTTACTTCACTCACAAACCAAAGCTATGCCATAAATGTCAAAATAAATACATCTGTAAGATTGGTCGTCAAAAATGACTACTAAATTATGACTGTTTTCTCCACTGTTTATCTTAGAGTGAAGTCCTAGACTTACTGAGATCAAAATGAAACTTCTCGTAACTGCAAGTGGTTCAAGACTTCAGCCTTCTATAATAAATTATGAGATCTTGTACCTGGGTCATGGCAATCCCCACTATCAGTACAAGCTGGGGGATGAAAGAATGGAGAACAACACTGCTGAAAAGGACTTAGGAGTATGGGTGAATGGCAAGCTGCACATGAGCCAGCAGTGCACACTCACAGCCTAGGAAACCAGCTATATCCTGCACTTGGTACTTACACTGCGCAGATTTTCACTGTCAATTCCGAATCCATGACTGTAAGACTTTCTGGTGCAGTGAATGTAACATCAAATTTTGGCAACACTACAACAAACAACAACAAACCAACATTGGCATTATTGTCAACTTGCAGGTTGAGATAAAATAGAGAATGAGGTTATATCATCAGTCAGAGATGGAATACCAGCTCAAAACTGGGGTGTCAATATGCCTCAGAAGCGATATGACATGTGAAGACTAATGTAGCTGTTTTTTGAAAGCTGTGAAGAAAAGTCAAAACTTATGAATGATGAATTCTGTGATGTCTAGAAGCACTGCCCAGCTTTGGCCAGGAAAGCCGATGGACCAGGCTGCAAGAAGGTTACATCGTCACAGTGGATTTTTCCATCAGGTCATTGATCTGTTATGCAGATTCTTTTCCCAGCTGAATCTGTGCAAAATGGTTAATCTTTTTTCTCTGTCTTTTTTCTTCTTTTTCTCTCCAGTTTTTAATGACATCTATATGGTGTTGTATTTGCTAGAGAGCTGTTTAAAGTGTTACCAATCAAAAGGATTACTTGATGAAGATTTATCTCTATTCATGTTTTCTACTCTGATTTAAAACCAGAAGGTAGCATTTACCGTATTCCTCCACAAGGAATGAATGATTTGTTTTCTCTCCTGATTTCTTTGTTACAATGATTTTGTAGTTTCCTAGTATAGGCTCTTCAGCTAGTGGGAATTCAATCTGGACAATGTTAATCTCTGATGTCACATTTTGCCACTGAAAGATCCTGTTGCTTTGTGGATCCTGAGGGGAAAAATACAAATCCACAGTTTGTTTGCATTTGAAATCTTCTGCAATTAGCTAACAAAACCAGAAAAAATGAAGCAAATAGACCAAGCTGCTTTTACTAACTGAGGAAGTTATTTAATGCAAATACCTTGTACTTATTATTAATGTTGCTAGATTCTCATCTATTTATTTCAGATTAAACTATCCTTTGTTTTGTCTATTTATTAGCTTCAATGATCAGAAAAAGTTACACTATACTTTTCTTCTCCACTCTTAAGCATATATTTTCTGGCTTCATGTTGAAGGAGAGAAAATCCATCCTTTATGCTTCCCCTGCAGCCTAGCTTTTTTTTTCAGATGCCAGTGAGGTGTCATTTTCCTCAAGTGTATTTTATGCTAGTCTGGTTAAGGAACATTCATTCACAGCATTTCCTTGAACTCTTTAAACTAGGGACTGAAACAAACAAACAAACAAACAAAAACAACCTGTGAAGATCCAGATATTTATGATTCAATGTAGACGAAAGGATTAGGTATAACAAAATCTTTCAGGAATATTGTCTAGATGTGGGCTATGCTTGCTATTTAGAAACCACTGCAAAAAGCCATGGCAGCACCACTATAGCTACTAATTTTAACCACTGCCTATATTTGTTCATAGTTTTCAGGAGGTTTGAGTTATGGAATTATTTACTTCCAGACAAGTTGAACAAACTGATGGGAGTTGAGTAGGATCAAAGTCAGGCACAAGAACAGTTTGACTTTTAAGACTGCTGAGATGAAAGTAGATACGTTTTCTGTGTTAGTAAAGTTTGTTTGAAAGTATCCTGGAAATTTACAGTTTCTGTTAATTTCTGCCAGTGTACTTAGGAGTAAGATTTGACTGTGTATAAACATGTGCACACCAATGTAAGCATATGTGCTCTAGATTTTATCTTTATAAGCATGATATATAACAAAGAGAAAAAATCTCTTACCTGAATTGCAATCAAAGGGTACTGAAAGGAAAAAAGTGGGAGAAGAGATTAATGTCTGAACAAACACAAATTATTATTCCCCCCAAGATTGTGAGAAATACCTAACTAATAATAATAACAGTGATAGTCATCTCTTATTACAATCAGCTTACATAGTAGCTCAACTTCAATAAGATTACATAAAGAAAACTGATGAAATGAAGATGCTGGGGCAGATTCCAATCATACTGGATTTAGTGCTATCCAGGAGCATTGAGTACATAGAATTAGTAATGCCTCTGATAAGACAAACATTCATAGTACATATTTTCCCTTATATTTCCCCATTTAAATACAGAGGGATATTTCAGATCACCTACCATCTCTTGAACAGGTTTAAAATTGAAATCCAGAGCAACGACACGAAACATCACTGGAAAGACAAAGAACAAGGCATTAGAATTAACCAGTTTATTTAGCTGAGCATGAGTGCACTCGTTACCACTTCTAGTTTCATCTGTTCTTCTAACAACCCAACTTGCACAGGATGTAGATAATAAAATGCATCTGGAGGCAAAAGAATCCTACTTTGTAGAGACTTTGCAGAATGCACTTCTGCCAGCATTGTATTCTCATAATTTCACATGAAAATTTGCTTAACCTCAGAGAAAAGGAATGGCTGCACTGCTATGCAGATCACACACTCTCAAGTGAGAAGCATAATTAATTTAGTGTCTGTCTGCATTAAGTAGACAAATTTATTTCTCTCTAGTATACCACCTCAAAGTGAAGTTTTTTGCTTTGCATATTTGACAGCCTCAAATATGCTGGTGGCTAGATAAACTGACATTGTTTTGCTAATGCAGTCTAATTCTTGTTAGTGCACTTTGTTCTCATCTCTTCTGCAGGATTTCAGATTTTTTTACTTCACTAGAGAAAACTAAAAGGAAAACAATGAATTACTTCGTAATGAAAAACAAAAAAACATGCCTCAAAAATATCCTTAAAAAGCATTATGTTTTCAGCATTTAATATAATCTATTTTCCCACCTCCCAGCCAAATAATCTGAGAAATAACCAGGCTATGTTTGTGGGACACCTTTGTGGCACCAATTTCTTTCCTTCATGCTATTTATTAAGGTAATACTCATCCATAATTAAAATATAGCTGATCCAGTCTATTATGCTATTTGGCTGACCTCTGGAAAGAAATAGTCTGTCAGTGTTTTCTACAATGTTGTTGTGCTATGAACTAAATAAATATTCACCACTCTGTCCTGGTTTGTAGATGGGTTTGTCTGTCTGCACAAAGACAAAGCTCTCCATGTTCCAAATCATCACTGACCGCCGCTCTTTCAGGTCAAAAGTTGTGCCCTTGGCTGTGAAGGAAATGAAAGCCAATGGGACAGAAATGACAGGAGGAATCTGAGGAAACAGAAAAAGGGGAGGATGTTAGTCTTGAAGTCAATTTCCCCAGACTTTGTGGAACACTTCTATCTATGGGCTGAACAGCTAAAAAGAGAAATCTAACTCACTCCCATCACTTGATACATCTTTCTTGAATCTTTCTCTTTTCTTCTGTCAATTAAAAATCTCTCCATTTTTGTCACCACATCTCTCCTCTGCTTCCTTTTTAATTCAATGTGTTTTTTTCCTTCCTGTGCTTGTTTCTCTTTGCTAATCCTTGTTCTATCTTTCTTGCTCTTCCTTATATTTCCTGTAGACTTCTTACATTAGCTATTTCAACAACTTTGACTTTTCCATTGGGACTTGAATTCAAATTAATTTACCGTGAAGTTCAAGCACTGTAGACCACTGTTTGCTGTTGTGTTTTTCTCAAAAATAGTGCTGTTAACAGTACCATACTCCAGGATGACTCTGACAGATACTGTTTGATTGAGGTTGAAGAACTGCAGGCAAACCTGACTTGGAGAGTCACTTTGGAGAACAGCAGGCACCATTAGGACATATTGCCTGCAAGATACAAACACCACAGTAATCAATCTTGTTGTGGAGAGTGGAGCCTCAACAGGAAAAAACAAAATATTTGTATTGTTCAACACTCATTAATTGGTTTGGAATAAATATTGGGCATTCTTCCTGACGCCCGTCACTCCTCCTTTTCAGCATCCAACAATCCCAGCCCTGGGTTCCCCACACAACTCTACCAGCACCCATCACTCTTACCCTTCAGCTTATTACTAAAATTATATTGCTACTACTACTGCTACTGTCCTTTCTGAACACGAACATCCATTTCTATGAAAGTTCTGCAATAGGCAAAAGGTCTACTTGGTATTAAACGAGAGCTATTCACTTGTCATTCACATTCCAGTTTAACTTAATTGTCCAAATATGAAAGATGAGGTTTCACAGTATTTAATATTTAGAGTAGAAGTAATGGCATCAACTAGACTTGTCTTCAAAAACTCACTAGTTCTTAGTACTACTAATAATAATACAGTAGTTCTTACGGCTCAGGTTCCTTTCCAGCTGTTGCATGCAGGAGAAGAATAGCCAGAAGAAACTTCAACCACATTTTTCTTACTGTTAGACAGAAGAAAGAGAGAATTTATCTTCAGAGGAAACAATGCATTGCCTATTAGTTTAACAGCTTTGCAGCATTCCTCACTGAGAGCTCCAGAGGAAAGGAGTTGGCCCTTCAACTCCTCCCTGACTCTTTCTTTAAACGCTAGTGCATTTATAATTGCAGCAAGGGGTGGAGATCCTTGTCTGTCTTTCCTTGAAGAACCTCCCCTAACTCCACTGCAACCTAAACCAGTTCACTGTCTTCAGATGGCAAGATTTTACAGTGGTTCTTGGAATGTCCTTAGCAGTCATATTTTCCTGGTGAGGGGCTTCTGCTCTTATGATGATATTTGGAACAGAAAAGCATGAAGGGACCTAAAACAGAAGTGATTTGTCAAATTACATTAATATTTTGAGAGTTCACCTCATTGTTCTTGTTAATTTACCTCCTGGGTTCACAGTCTGAGTGAAATAAACTGACTTCCTATACTTTGACACCTAATTCTGATTAAATAATGTAGTGGTTTCTCTTTTCACTTCCTTTGTACATATTTAGAATATTGAAGAGATTTAGAATATTTAGAATATTGAAGATACCATTAAGCACTTTGCAGTGTTGTTTATTTCAGCTTGAAAATAGCCAGCTGATGAATCCATCCACAAATATTTTAGTTCCACAGGGTTCTAGTTTATACTTGCACAGTGTCAAGATTTGCTCTCTCTCCTCCTCCATCCAAAAGACAGTAAGTTGAGCACATAGCCAAAAGGAACTAAAGAATAAATTTCTCTTTTTTTTCTTCACTTTTGTGTGGGTATTTTTGCTTTTCTTAATAATCTGTCTTTATCTCAACAAAGTCTTTCCACCTTTCTTCTGTTCATTTCTTCCAATGTCCGGGGGAAGCACGTGAGCAAAAGGCAGAGAGGATTCCAGAAGTGCCAAACTTCATTGCATGTTAGCAGCATGGTTAATTTTTTAGACCTGAAGCCAGGTCTATATATCAAAGGCAGAGCATCTTCATAGAAGTATAATTTTCTCCTGAAAAAAAAAAGGTGCAACTAACTCTTCTTGTTTACTGCTGGAGTATGATGCAGGGAATGGTAACATATGCCACCCTGACAACTATGAAAATGTCTTCCTTCATGCCTGTAAATTTTTAAAGAAGTATCAAATCATATGAAAATGAAACAGGGCAGAGTAGCCAGTTGTCAGCCAGATTTCCTTATCACATTTGTGGTTGCTTAGACCACAGACAACACAGTGACATTCTGCTATGAAAGCCCAGCTCCCTGTCATTTTTATTGAAGAGGATCTCAACCATTCTTAACAGTTCATAGAATCATAGAACTACAGAGTAGTTTGGGCTGGAAAGGACCTGAAAAACCTTTCAGTTCCATCCTCTCTGCCTCTTTTCCCACTTTCCACTGTATCAGATTGCCCAGGCCCCCATCCAACTTGGCCTTGAACATCTCCAGGAATGGGGCATCAACAGCTTCTCTGGGCAACTTGTACTAGTGTCTCACTACCCTCAGAGTGGAAAATTTCATCTTAACATCCAACCTAAATCTCCCTACTCTTAGTTTAAAACCATTCCTACTTGTCCTGTCACTATCAGATGCAAACAGTTCAGGAGCTTCACTTAGAATCAAGCTTCTGAACAGTTTTCTCCACCACATGATACCCACACCACGATCTGTCAAGAATAGAAATTCACTGACAAAGGCTTCATGTTGACATTTTAAAATAAGTAGCTAACAAATATTGCATATTCTTACTCTTTCTGACTTTCTCAGGTAATGATGTGTTGCAACATAATGAAATACTCATCCCAAACAGGCCTATTCTGTTACTATTTGTTACTCATTCCAGTCCAGGTGTTTATGCAGAGAGAAGTTTCCAGAAACTAATTTCAAGTCTAAATAAAGTGACAAATGAGTTAGGTGATGTTCAAATATTGTATAGATGGGCAGGGTAGCTGTGAAAGTTGTAACTTTATGTTACAGTGAACTTTTTTTTGCCCACATATAGGTTGGATTCACTATGCTAGTTTAAACTCTCCGCTAACCATAACAGAAAAGGGAAATCTAGTTATGAAATTATCCAGAAAACAGTATTATGGACTTACATGCTCGTAGTCAAATACCTTGAATGAGAAAATGCTAGCTATTAAACTTCATCACAAGAAAGCAAAAGGTCAACTCATCATCTTGGTTATAAGCATTAACATAAATCAAACAACATTCCACTTGATACAACAAAAGGATAATTTTCAAGATAAATACATACAAAATCATTGTTGTCACACTTTTTTCTTGTTATCTTTTTTTAACTATACCTATTTGTTCTTCAAACCCTATCCATTCTGTTTGACTCACCTGTACATATGCAAGTTGCATTATTTGAGGTGCTGGATATTTTTTATCACTAAAAAGTTATCTTTGCTAATAAAAACTGCCTTAATGTTGTATACTATAGTGATACTACTCAACTCTGGTAATAATACTCAGCTATTCAGAGCACTGGCACATGATTCCCAGAGCAGTTGTGTGGAGAATTTCTAAAGTCACCTCGACCTGGTCCTGGGCAACCCGCACTGCTTGTCCCTGCTTGAGCAGGGGGCTTGGACTAAATGCCTTCCAGAAGTCTCTTTCAACATCAACCATTCTGTGATTCTATGAACTGTAAAATTCTTTTCATGGAGGTTTGGTCACAATGACTTCTGTGTCAAGGAATGATCTGACCTCAATTTTCATTCATTATTATTACTGTAAAGAGCCCTATTTTTTTTTTTTCCTGTGAGAGTAACAATTCGACTTTAGAAAAATCCAGTAGTCTCTGGAGCTCTGCGTTGTTGTTGGGTTTTTATTGTTGTTACTGTTGTTATTGTTCTCTTCTCTTTTTTCTTTCTTCCTTTCCTTCTTTCTTTCCTTCCTTCTTTCTTTCTTTCTTCCTTTCCTTCTTTCTTTCCTTCTTTCTTTCTTTCTTTCTTTCTTTCTTTCTTTCTTTCTTTCTTTCTTTCTTTCTTTCTTTCTTTCTTTCTTTCTTTCTTTCTTCCTTTCTTCCTTTCTTCCTTTCTTCCTTTCTTCCTTTCTTCCTTTCTTCCTTTCTTCCTTTCTTCCTTTCTTCCTTTCTTCCTTTCTTCCTTTCTTCCTTTCTTTCTTTCTTCCTTTCTTCCTTTCTTCCTTTCTTCCTTTCTTTCTTTCTCTTTCTTTCTCTCTTTCTTTCTCTTTCTTTCCTTCTTTCCTTCCTTCTTTCCTTCTTTCCTTCTTTCTTTCTTTCTTTCTTTCTTTCTTTCTTTCTTTCTTTCTTTCTTTCTTTCTTTCTTTCTTTCTTTCTTTCTTTCTTTCTTTCTTTCTTTCTTTCTTTCTTTCTTTCTTTCTTTCTTTTTCTTTCTTTCTTTCTTTCTTTCTTTCTTTCTTTCTTTCTTTCTTTCTTTCTTTCTTTCTTTCTTTCTTTCTTTCTTTCTTTCTTTCTTTCTTTCTTTCTTTCTTTCTTTCTTTCTTTCTTCTTTCCTTTCTTTTTTCACTGAAGCATTCAAAGGAGGATCAGCACAGAGAAACTTAGTTGTTGGAGCTGTGAAAATAAATTGCAAAGCACTGATATGTGTCTATGACTGCTTCCTATAAAACTTTTTCCAAGCAGATTAGATCGTAACGATTTGATTAAGAGAGTAAAGGTCGAAATGCTTGGTTTGGCCCAGGTGGCTGGGGAACAATGCTGAAATATTCTAACTGCAGGTAAAGTCTTGTTTGACCAATAATCTCTCCAGTCAAGTATAGAGTATTTCTTTCATTGTTCTAAGTGATGTTTGGTCTGGGAAAGTTCTCATCAGCAAAGCTAGTTAATGGGGTGGTGAGCTCATTAACAAAAATATATGAATCCTTGGACGAAGAGTAAGAGTTGACAGTGATATGTGATAGAGTTTACTTCAACAAAATGCAGTGAAGGAAAGGCTGTAACAGTTTGTTTCAGTGGTCTGCATTTACACTCTTAGAGGAGGCAGTGGAGGCAGTGGTATGTGATAGTCAAACAGCTGCAAGGAGTCTGTCACAGCTGTAACTCACATGAGTGCTGGTGAGTTCAATATTTTCATATCCCTTTGTGTAATAAAGTCTAGGTCTGAGCAGAAATAGCTGTGTATGAGCTGAAGTAGTAAGACAACAGTCTTACTTGCTTGTCCTTGCTATGTCCTTGCAGTCCTGGTAAACATGCCTGTCAAAGTTGGGTAGAGTTAGATGCTGATTATTGACACTACAGCTGCATAAGCATGGGGGTGAACACAGGTTTAAAAAAGAAATTGTTTCCTACATACACACAGTTTACCTGAAAGAACTTGGGCTAAGCTATACACACCGTAGTACAGTCAGGCTACCATGTTAGCCAGCGCTTGATTAGGGATGACTTTGCTGTTTCACTGCTCTCCTCATATGTACAGGACCAAGAGTTATTTAACACCTTCTGCTTGAACTTAACAGGCATCATCAGCAATAGTTGGGTTCAGATGTAGAGACATTACTAATAAAACAACTGAATACGTCCCTCATAAAATACCTGGTACATAGTAAGTTCATCCCTAATATAAATGTGAACAAAGATTCTATTAGAGGGAGAAGGAAAGAAAATACTTAATGACATATATAAATATGGGAATTTTTTGACATGTAATTCCAAAACCACAGCTAGTTAATCCCTATTCTCTAGTGAGACAATGAGTTGACTGTGCACCTCTTCTCTAAAACTCCCATGCTAGCATTCAGCTCATGGCTGGTACTGAGAGACCTTGTTTACAAAAAAGCTGACACAAGTTGCATGTGATTTTTTCATATATTTCACTCTCCTGGCTAGCAGAATACACGAAACTAAAATAGCCCTCTTCAGCATGATAAACACCACCAAACACATTCTCTGACATCTCACCTTGTTAGGAAAATCCTAAGTCACTCTTCATCATATTCAAAAAGTCATGGCTGTTAGGTGAAGTCCCTGGTGACTGGAAAAAGGGAAGCATCACTCTCATTTTTTAGAAAAAGAGAAAGGAAAATCTGGGAAACAACAGGTCAGTGAGTGTCACATCTGAGGCTAGGAAGATCATGGAACAGATCCTCCTGGAAGCTGTATTAAGGCAAGATGAGAAGGTGATCTGTGACAGCCAGCCTAACTTCACCAAGGGTAAATTATGTCTGACCAGTCTGGTGATCATCGTTCTATGTATCTATCTTCATACTTCATCACCACACACAACTCCCCTGTCTTCTGAGCCCTAACTTCTGCAATCTGTATATAGACTGAGTTGCTTTGAGTTGAGTTGGCAACTCCTGACTGTTCCATGTAGAAAGAATTAGATGCTTGAGGCCCTCAAATTGCCATGACTTTTCTTTAGTTTTTGGAAAACCTGACTCTTCATTTTCTTCTGCAAAATGCCTCACAAACACATAGTAACAATAGTTTTAATGTGTAAGTGTTCAGAATTCTTGGTTAGTTCCTGTTGTTACTTTCTCCTTCCCTCCACTATTTCACAGTGGAGTACCCTTCCATGGCTGGGCTTCCTTCTTTGCTGAGTTTGAGAGGGAAGACCCAGGAATTTTGCTTCACTTTGAGATCTCGTCCATCAGGTACAAAACCTACAGAGGCATGACTGATATAATTGTATTCCTAAAGCCCTTTTATGAAATTGTGGATGTTATTGACATAACAGATCTCCAGCATTCCTCTGCGCAGAAACCTGATCTGTGAAAAGCAAACAGTGTAGTAAGAATGTCTTTAAATGCTTCTTCAAATAGCCCACTTGAATGCAGCTTTGTAGCTTCACAAAATGAAATATCACTTTGCCAGGCTTTCAGCTTCATTTCTCAGACATTTTTTTTCCATTTTTAGGATGGCAAATGCTGTCTGGTTGTTCTAGCAGAGGGGTGTGAATATTGGTGCAGTCACTTCGGGGTCATCGAATGGTGTTTTCAAAACCAAGACTTCATAGAAGACAAATCCAAGAAATTAGACTTCTATCTTCAGGAGCAGATGCTGAAATTTCTTTCTTCTGTTTTAAATTTAGTCATTATATTGCTTTGGTTCCAATGTGAAAAATGAGCGGAATGTAAGGGTCTGTCTTAGCTGCTTGACAGCATAATGTGTTGGAGACTACAGATCACAAAATCACAGTATTGTGGGGGTTAGAAGGGACCTCTAGAAATCATCAATTCCAACTCCCATGCCAAAGAAATCACCAAAGCAGCCTGTATAGGTAGGCATCCAGATGGGTCTTGAATATCTCCAGAGAAGGAGACTCCATAACATCTCTGGGCAGCCTGTTCCCGTGCTCCATCACCCTCATCCATGAGATACCTGCAAGTAGGTCCTGGAAAAGGTCAAAGTTGGCTCTCCGAAAGCCCAGACTAGCAATCCTACCTTTTTGCCTTACCTTTTTGCCACTCAAGATCTTGGACTCCACCATCTCATGATTGCTGTATCCCAAGCTGCCCCTAACCTTTACATCCCTAACAGACCCATCCCTGTTAGTAAGAACAAGGTCCAGAAGCACTCCTTGCCTTGTTGGTGCCTCTAAAACCTGCATCAGAAAATTATCTTCAACACATTTCATATCTTCAGGACATTTCAGGAACTGTCTGGACTGCATGTGCCTGGCCGTGTTACTTGCCAAATGAGTGTCTGGATAGTTTCCCATGAGAACCAGTGCTTGGGATTGTGAGCTTACTTCCAGCTGCTTGTAGAAGGCCTCATCAACTTCCTCCTCCTGATCTGGTGACCTGTAGTACGGCCTCACAATGGTGTCACCCATACCAGTCTGCCCCTTAATTCTCACCCACAAGCTCTCCACACTTTTCACCCTCCCCCAGGTGGAGCTTGATACATTCTAGTTGCTCTCTCACATAAGGGGCAATTCCTCTACTTCACTTCCCCAGCCTGTCTTTCCTAAAAAGGACATAGCCCACCATGAAAGCATTCCAGTCATGCAAGCTGACCCTGCAACTGTACACAGATTTACAGCTCATCCTGTTCATTTCCCATACTATGCATTTGGTATACAGGCACTTCAGGGAAGCAGCAGGTGCTGTTACACCTAGAGGAATATAAGAAGATTTTGGAAAGGATATTGGCAGCATGACCTTCTCTGAGGAGCTCTTGCACAATCCTATGGGAAAACTCAGAGGTTATTCCCTGCAATCTCCAACAGTAACAATAGTGACAGCATCCTGCAGCCCTTCTCTGTCACACCTAACTCCCTTTCCTTTCCACTTTGAAGCTAGTGTAAAGTCCTGATAATCAATTCAGGGAGCTTGCTCCCCAGAACACTTGTGCCACACTTGCTCAGGCGAAGTCCATCAGAAGCTCACATACCCAATTTCTCAAAGGCCTCCCCAACATAGAAATACCCAAAGACTTGATCAAGACACCAGTCCCTCAGCTAGTCATTTACCTGACTTGTTCTCCTCCTTCTTTCTGGGCCCCAGCTCACCATCAGGAGGACAGAGGAGAACACTACCTGCCCCCCTGATCCCTTCAACACCTTTCCAAGTGATGTAAAGTCCTTTTATACACTTTTTTAGTTTCCTCATTGCAGCATCCTGGGACCCAGCCTGAATGACAATAAAAGGATAGTGGTCTTCGAGTTTAATGAGCTGCAGTACAGCCTTCTATCTCTGTATCCTTTATATATGATCTCTAACATGCGCCCCTGGAAATAGGAGCCTCAGTGCCTCCCAGCAAGAATTCCTCAATTACTAAGACTCTCCGCCCTTTTTTGGTGGTGCTGGTATTGATGCAGTGCTCTGATCAGCCTTGTTGCGTATGCTTGTTATTCCCTGCATTCACAGTGTGCTTCTCAGGGCATGGGTTCCGACTGCTTTCCAGACCCTCATCCCTTATGATATACAGGAACCACTTCAAGCTTTTGCCATTGACCAATACCTAGCTTTCAAATCTGTTTTATTTCAAAGAGTTTTTCTTTCCACCATGACATGCCAGAAATTGAACTTGTTCCAGATGCATCATGGGAGGTATGCAAAGGCTACTCAGACCCTGCTGCTTTCTCTTTCTTATCTCCTACTGTTATCTATTTGGCAGTGGAATAATACACTTATGTTACCTGATATAATTGTGCTGCTTCAAGGATACCTCCCAGAGGGAGCCTGTATTTGTGCCTTCCACACCTAATCTTACGCCTGGAAGTTTTTGGTATTAATTTCACAAATATTTCTCCTTGCTCTCCAATGGAATATACGCTGTAGCTATACACTGAACTGCTGAGCACTGTACAGAACAAGTTGGAATAAATTGCCATGAAGAAGAGCTATTACTCTTCATTAACTTCTGTTATCTTTCTAAGCATTTAAGTCATATTAGTTAGGATAAAGGATAACAAGTCAGCTTTAGACAGTGAGTCAGAGGAAGTCCCTGTTGCATTGTTTCCCTTTTAAAGAGGTAGATATTTTTTAAAGCTGCACTAATAAACTACCAGTACTTGGCAAAACCATCTCCTGGAGAGCACTAAGTCAAGATAAGTGAGTAACTGAAGAGTTACATCCACATGTAATGTCACCTCTACTTGCTAGCCTCAGGAGAGCACAAGCAATTTGCTTTACATAAAATGTATAGATATTCTGCCAACTGCCAGAGGCCTGGCTGTTCACACTTCTAAGAAAAATCTCCAGAAACTCTTATCCCTACATGTGGATTCCATCATAAGGATCCTATATGACCTGCTGGAAGAAGTGGGAGTAGGTGGGTAACCTTTTCTTACAGTGAAAATTAAAGTTTGATTCACGTTATACTTAAGGTTCTGGAGCATCTTTTAAACTAAAATAAAGTAAGAAAACAAGACAGCTAACTTCTGAAGGTTGTCAAATTGTCAGGCCCTCTGTTGTTAAGTCTTTGCATGCTAAACACACCTAGCTACTCACTGAGACAGCAAGAGAATGACACTCTAGTTAGTTAAAGAATTTCCTTCATCCCACCCTGTGTTCAGTGATTGTTCAAGTGTTCCTCTCTGTAGGGAGAGTTAACGACAGAAGAAAGCTCCTCAAGTCACAAAATATAAAATAAAGAGGATTATTTTTATCATAATCCTTAATCTATAGCATGGGTCCTTTCCCTTACAACTGCCCTCTGCACTCATTTTAGCTACGTTATGCTTTTTGTATTAAAAACTGTAAAGTACTAAACATTATTTTCTTAGTTGGTGACTCTTACAGCTTAGCATCCCAAATTCCTCTGACAGATAGTTTCTGAAAGATCTGATACAATGGTGCTATCTTGTACCTATTAAAAAAAAAAAAGAGATTATGTGCATGAGTGCAATGAGTATAACAGCACCCTCCTGAAATTTATCATTAGCAGATAGTGTAAATTCAGTGCATTTTTTCTTTGACCTTTC
Source organism: Lagopus muta (assembly GCF_023343835.1). Taxonomy (NCBI): domain Eukaryota; kingdom Metazoa; phylum Chordata; class Aves; order Galliformes; family Phasianidae; genus Lagopus; species Lagopus muta. The sequence goes on from NC_064433.1 coordinate 76,517,709, forward strand.
AGGAGTTAAAACCTTTTGGCTGAGCTATCTGTCATGACTTTTTTTCATTGTTGTCCTATGAGGTTTTTTTTCAGTTCTTACTGATGCTTGTTTTGCTTGGATGTGAATGTTGGGAGAAGTTTCAGTGACTTGGCATTGTTCAAATTACACTCCTACTTTTCTACCTCAACCAAACAATGAGGACATGGACTAGCTTGATCTGAGCACCTTTTATATTTATGTAGTCTAGGATGACTAAGTGATACTTAAAAAACAGACACTGAAAACTAATCTAAATAAAATAATCTGGGGTAATTCTTGTTTCTCTAGTTTTATGTGATCCAGCCTTTGATAATATGAAGAGGACAGCCCTTACATTAACTTCTGCCAAAGGTATTCAGAAAACATTCCAGTGCTCCATCCACACTGCTCACTTTATCAGTCGTTGACATGCAATTTGTGAAGTGTTCCATATTTTTTGCTGTCCAGACTGGCAGAGAGGGGTTTAAGAAAGCCAAGGTACAGAATAACCAAACTTGGCAAGGGATGTTAAAAATAACAATAGGGGATTCTATAGGTACATTGGCCAGAAGAAGCAGACCAAAGAGAGCTTATCTCATTTAGTAAATGAGAAAGGAGAACTGGCTGTGACAAACATGGAGAAGGCTGAAGTACTAAATGATTTTTTTGCTTCGGCCTTCACCGAAATCCTGGATTCTCGTATTACTCATGTCCCTGGCCTCTAGGTTGGAAATGAGGGAGTAAATCCCCCCACTGTAGCAGCAGAATAAGTCTGAGACCATCTCATGAGACTGAATATACACAAGTCTACGGGGCCAGATGGCATGCAACCAGAGTCCTAAAGGAACTGGCTGATGTGGTTTTTGAACTGCTCTCCATCATATTTGAAAAGGATCCAGATGATCTGGGCTACAAGAACACACTGCTGGCTCAAATTCAGCTTCTCATCCACGAGGACCCTCAAGTCCTTCTCCACAGGGCTGCTCTCAAGGGGTTCTTCACCCAGTCTGTAAAAACACCTGGGATTGCCCCAGCCCACTGGGAAACTGCCCTCAAGTCCAAGGAAGCTGAGCAGAAAACCAGCCATATCCTGGGCTATATAAAAATATATGTGGCCAGCAGGTCAAGGGAGGTGATCCTGCCTCTCTGCTCTGTGCTGGTAAGACCTCACCTGGAATACTGCATCCAGATGTGGAGCCCTCCGTATAGGAGAGACATGAACCTCTTGAAGTACATCCCAAGGAAGGATGCAAAAATGATCCAAAGGATGGAACACCTTCCCTATGAGGACAAGCTGAGAGAGCTAGAGTTCTTCAGCCTGTACAAGAGATGGCCCCATGGAGATGGCCTTGCAGTGTTTATTGCAGGGCTATAAGAAGGTAAATTGCTGTTACTGAATTGGATAGTACATCTTTTCCTGCTTTCTTCCTAGTGCTGTCCAATGCAAGGAAAGTTACTGCACACACACACCCAGCCCCAAATCACCTAAATCACATAGGCAAGGCTTATAATGAAGCATATTAGGTTTGGCTAAACCAGGCATGTACAACCTGCACCTTTCCGGATGCTTGCGGCCCAGCTCAGCTCTTACTGCGGACCGCGCCCCCTGCTGCCACATCGTCACGGCAGCAGCTCTGCCGTGGCAAGCGGCCCGGCCCGACTTCGAGACGTGGGGAGCGGAGGGCAGTGCCGAAAAATATTATGGCACTGTGCTTAATTGGCAAGGAAATCGCGTCAGTTTTCATAGATTACAATTCGAGAAAATATTATATTTAGAAACATGAACCGGAAAAACATCTCGGCTCAACAAAGTCTTCTTTAAAAAAAACAAACCTCAAATAGACTCTGTTATAAAAACTAGTTAGGTGACAGCAAATCTGATTGCAAAAACAAATAAACTGAAAAACAAACAAACAAACAAAAACCCACTATTTCCTTATGGCGAGTTTGTTAAACAATGTATTGGAAAGTACAACAGGTGTAAGGTGTCCTGATAAAAACAAAACAGAAACAAACAGATTTTTCTAGAATCAGTTTGTCTAGCCAGAGTATAGTCAGGCACACTGAGAAAAAACAGGAAAATCTATTGAAAAAAAGAATTGGAGACTAAAGCTGCTAATTCCAAATTTTGTGCTTTGGTGACAGATGCTTTCATCTCTAGATAGATGCTACAGATATGGCTCAACTTGCCATTTTCATTAGAGATATTGATAATAAATATAGTGTCATTGAAGAAATGGTTTCTTTGGTGCCATTGAAGAACAGAACTGAATCTCTTGAATTGTATGAAGCAGTAGAAAAGTAAAGTAGAACAATTTCCTTTAACCTTTGTCAATGTATCCGGTATAGCTACTGATGGTGCTGTGGTAATGATTGGTAAAAAAAAGAGAGATTTATAAAATCAATAGAAGATGATGCAGTTAGCACTGGTAGCTCTTCTTTGATGAAATATCACTGCATCTGACATCAGGAAAATTAATGTCCAAAAGCTTTAACAATGGATAATGTCATGCAAATAGTCATCGCAGCTGCGAATTTCACAAAGTCAAAGGAATGGAATCATCACCAACTCTAAGCGTTCCTTATAAGTTTGAATTCTGATTTGGGGGTCATCATTTACTTTTCTGAAGGAAGGTGGTTAAGTCAGTATAAAATGCTAGAAAAAAAACTATGCAAAGTGACATCAAGTCCTTTATGAAACCAAAAGGAAAATTTGTGCCAGAACGTGAAGATTAGAAATAGCTTACAGATTTAGCATTTTTGGTGGATTTGACTGCTCATTTAAATGAATTAAACAAGAGTCTTCAAGGTAAAAATCACCTTATCTGTGCTATATTTCAGACTATAACGGTGTTTAAAATTAAATAATGGCAAGGTCAAGTTATGGCAAACAATTTCATGCATTGGCTGAACACAGTCCTGCAAACAGTGAAAAATACATAGCTGTGCTTTCTGCTTTGACAAAGAAATTTCAGAATAGGTTTTAAGATTTCAAAAATAGTCTTTTTTAAATATATATTTGGAACTCCATTTTCAGTCGACATAAACACGTACTTGTAAATTTACACATGGAATGTACAGAGTTGCAATCAGACATTCAACTCAACAAAAATTTGGTCATATTTCTTTACCAGACTTTCATAATCTCTGTCTTACCAGAAAAAAAAAAATACCCCTTGCTTCACAGTCACACCTTATTCATGTCATCATATTTGGCAGTATATACATTTGAGAAGAATTATTGTCAAGGATGAAGAATGGGAAGAGCAATAGTTCCTCAAAAATCTCTGACAAACACCTTAAGAACTCACTAGATATGGCAAGCACTGCCATCAAACCAGCCTGACACATTAGTTTCACAAAAACAAGGTCAAACATCCCACTAGTTTCGTGTTTTTTTCCTCCCTGTTCATATATTTTAACAAAAATGACATTAACAAATAAGTTTTGTTACTTATATACATTAAGTTTATTATATATTTTATATGTGGCCCAGGCAAGTCAAAAGGTTGGACAACCATGGACTAAATCAAAGAAAGCTGTAATAACCCAGCCCATGCTGGAGGACACAAACCCTATCACAGGTCTGGACTTGCAGAAAACTGCATTCAGCAAGTCAGTGTTTGGCACCCTGTGATATAATTCAGTGATATAATTCAACTGGCAGATTTATACTCACATTGTTACGGATACGCTGATAATTTCTGTGTCCTTTCATCAGTGTGGGATAGTCAGGACAAAGGTCATTTCTGGTTACTGTAGACAGTGAGGGGCAGTAGCCACAGTGTGTGGCTGTCCGCTGTACTCATTCATTAAATGAAGAAAACATGACAGGAAATCTCTTGTAGTTCACCCCTGCCTCATCTTAAGTTCCCTGTGGCTCTCATTTTTCTCTCTCCAAACACAAATTCACTGTTCCTCCCTAAAACATTCTCAAAAGACTTCCTGTGTTGCATCTCTGTTTTCTTCTACACTATCACGCTTTGGCAATAAAGTTTCCATCACAGAAGCCAAAGCCTCGATACTTTGCGTCACAAGATGTCACTGGTGTCAAGATGTCAACGGTTGGCCTATGAATGGTATGAGTTCTTATTTAATGAAAAATCATATAGCACCCATACAACAAAGAGTGATGACTGAGAAAAACAGTATTACCAATCAGAACATTTTATTTCAAGGAACAGTAAAATATGAGATATTAAACTGGAGATGATCTTTCTAGATGGAAGCAAAAACTGCGTAAAAGTTGTCTTCCCGTGACCAGAAATTTAACATCTGCAAGAAATACTCCCCAAGTTCAATCACAGAAAAATGTGGAAATCAATGTCATTTCTTGAGTCTTTCCACAGGATGAATAGAAAAAGAAAAAACAAAAAAAAAAAAAAAAAAAAAAAAAAAAAACCAAAAAAAAAAAAAAAAAACCAGCAGCAGCAGATTTTTCCCCAAATGTTAGGTTTCTTAAGAGGAATCTGTGGCCAAGAATGCATGTTTCAGGAGTCTTCTTCTACATAAAGCTGCCACTGAAATTATGGCACGTATTTCCAAAAAGGTGGATGGCTGCACAGATCCTCTCCTATTAGGAAACCCACATTATTTAGAGTTTCTGATCCACACTGATCCAAAAGCTTTTTTTTGTTGTTTTTTTTGTTTTTTAGTGCCTGGGCCAGTATAAGTCATTTTAAAAGACTGAAAGTTGGGATTTGCTTATTCCTTATTCCTCTACATGCTTTCCATTGCCCTCATCAGAAACAACCAAGTCTCTTATCTTCTTCCTCTACAAATGTTTGCCTGATATCTTCTATCCCATTACTTCTGGCACATATCTGATTTCAGTTGGAAGGTGGGGAGCAAGGTGTTTTATATTCTGCAAAGGCATATTCATCTGGAAAGAAAAAAAGAGATCTGACAGTTGTATTAAAGTAAGAAATCATTCTGATCCCAGTCCATGTGCACCATGCTGAATCAGAAAACATTTGATAGATTTTGTGGTGTTTTTCCAGTTTCAAGGTGCTCACTTGCAGGTTTACATGGTCAGTGCATAATGCACTCCTCTGACAATGTTGGTTAAGATGCATCATTGTTGTGACCACATGATATATAGGTAAGGTGGCTGAATAGGCATTCGGGAAGAATTCTCTGGATATTACTGCTATTCTGCTAAGAAGTTATACCAATGTTCAGAAAAGCTTATGGAACTCAAAGCACAGTTTTGATAACAAATCTGTCACAGTTGGTAATGTCTGATGCATTTATAGTTCCTTGAGGCTGGACATAGAAAGGTGGTCATTCATATTCTAGGTGCTTAAACTCCTGCTGAGTTCAATAGAGTTGTCATTCCTACTTAAGCTATAAAGTCCAGAATAGTTCTTTGACCACAGCCTATTATGGCAATGTTAAAAATATGAGACAAGCTATTTTGGGGAAGTTGGGAACACTGCTGCCTTTGTGTTATTATCATGTCCAAGCTGGGGAAAGAAAGTGGAACCATACTTCTTTCTATATGTAGTTTGCTAGAAAGCAAATCATGACGCACCACTTTCTTATCTGCTTTGTGCCTAAATGAAGCAAGAAATGAAAAGATGGGGGACAGCTTCTTTCTATCTTTCTGCAAACTCCTTGCAGTCCAGTAACATAAAGCAGAAAAATTGCTAGTTTGCTCTCTAACAAAGAGGAATAAAAGCTGAAAATGCAGAAACATAAACAGACGCTTGCACAGAAGCAGTGGAGGAAAATCCACTGTCCTCACCTAGGAAATGCTGAAATAAATACCTTGATTTCACAGGTTTTTAAGGTCTACAGAGGTCACCTACCTGTTTCGTAGTAATCATAAATATGTACTGGTGCTGGCTTGATATCTGACACAGGCAGACTTTGTTCTACACTGAAGGAGAAGCTGACTTCTTTCTGGGAGAGCTGGAAATGGAAAGACAAAAAGATGCAGACTTTACGTGTCTGTTCCCACGCGTAAGGTTCAGTTGCATTTTTGTGTCAGAGTGGGTGACAAAGTACCATTCTACAGCCCTCTCAAGATTGTGAGCTTCATGTCAAATCAAATAACTGTTTAAATGCTGTTACTAAATAAGTTTTGTTGCAAAACTTCTTTGCTCTTTTCTTTTTCATATTCCTAATCTGCTTCTGATGACATTTTTTGCTATTTGGGAGCCTATTTTAAACTTCCAGTTTAACAAAACCAAAGAAAATACCTCCAAACCTACCTTTTGAAGGTAGAAGAAGATGTGGTCATTCTTGATGTCTACATGATCCACAACAGAAGGTTGGTATTGAAGCTATAAATAAAACAAATTATATCAATTTCAGCATAGGCAACTTGCCAAGGAGGAGTAGAAGTATTAATTGATTAATAATTAATAATAAATCAAAAATAATTACAAAAATTGTGAGGAAAATATGTCTGAAGTGGCTGCCATTCTCCAGTTGTGCCACCGTGACACTTTGTGACCAAAATAAAAAAAATACAAAAAGTTGACTTTTCACAAGATGGCAAGTACATATAAATCACCATTGGAAAAAAAAAAAAAAAAAAAAAAAAATCCTGATTTACTAGTCAGATTTGGTATGTATTTCTCTTATTATCAGCTTGAGAGTTGTCTCATTTCAGTAAAAATTTAGGATTGCATGATCATTTCTACAGGTCAAAATGACTCATTTTTTAGTGCATTACGTAATTTAAAAATCCCCAAATTTAAAATTTGTAGAAAAACGTATGATTAAAATTATTTTACTATGAAAATGCATGAAAATAAAATGCTCCAAATATTAAAACCATTCATTTTTCCCATGTGGATGCAAAGGGTAGGGTGTGAAACAGTATAACATCTCAATGCAAAAAATCTTACAAAGAATTTCTTCCAGTTCCAAAGGCAGGGGAGGAATTCAAACCTGAATTGGTTTTAAATGCACCAATGCACCACACTATGAGAAGATTGTACAATGAATTGCATTCTTATTTTTATCAACTTCGTGAGGTAAGTTTCATGACTTGAAGATGATATACCTGTTATAAAGCCTAAATCACACCAGAAAGTAGAATTCAGTTATCAACAATATTCTCTGCGCTGTTACCAACATCGTGACCAAACTTACAGATGAAGGAGGAGGAATACCTGCTTCTTTTCTACCCTTTAAACTGTGTGTATAGGAACAAATAAACAAATCAAAGAGCTAAACTTGTAAAATGCTCATTTACTCAACTACAGCAGAAGTTCTTCCTATCTGGATTCTATTGGGCTGTGTGATTAAATAATCATATCCACAAACACAAAGGAGTGCAAAGGAATGGAGAAAAGTTGACCTGGTTCCTAGGGCTGCCACAGGTGAGTGAGCAGCCCCACCATGCAGGATTGAGGCACACTAGAGGAATCAATAACAGAAAATTGCTGGATCACCTTACAGACTAAGAAGAGAATGCTGCAGGGGCATGGGACTGAGTATGGGGTACTGGAGGTTAAGAAAGAATTATTATGGAATGTTCAGGGAAAGAAGTAACAAAGGAAGGGATGAAGTTAGACTGGGAGGAAAAAGTATGGGGAAATAGAAGGAAAATAGGACAAAAGAGGCCAGTTACATTTAAACAGGTACACTTGTCTGACAGCATCTTCTCTAAGATCACTGCAATCTGTCCTGCATTCTTATTAAACTCAAACTCTTTTCCTTGGTGAGGGACTTTCTGTTCTCTGTGTATGCACAGACTACTAGATGCTGAAGAAGGGAACGTGAATCAAAGAGGAATATATGCTTGGGGTTCCAGTAGTCCAGAGTGCATGTAAAGGGTGTGCAGGTGTGTAAATGAGTGTGAGATTGCTGGTGGATATAAAAATGGAATAGTGTGAGAGTACATTATGTGGCTTGGCAGCCCAATATGGAAGCAGGCGTAAGTACGAGCCAATGCTGAAGAAAACAGGATTTGAGTCACCTATGAGGATGTCTGAACCTGTCACTGGAGAAACCAGTAGGTTCTTGAGATCCACATATTGGTCAGAGCAGTCACCTGGACTAGCTAGCAGAGAGACCAATCTTTGTGTGCTTGTATGTGTGTGTGTCTTAGTAAAACAACTGGGAAAATGGGATCCAAACCCCTCTGAATCAGTGTGTGTAAGGCCAGTTGATGGAGTTATCCACTATCCATATGTGTAGGTGCACGGGGCCTCAAGGGTGCATATATAGATATATATATATGCAGGTGTCAACATAAGGCAATTTGTGTCAGACCAAGAATTCAAGGGCAGCTATTGGTCAGACTGACCTGGAGCCAGCTACCAGAGAGAACTACATTGCATTTATGCATGTGTAGAAAATATATTTTCCACGGATGATCTTTCATCTTGATCAGACAGAAAGGGGAAGATGATAAGTTCACCTGTGCTAAATATGTTTGTATAAATGCTCTTTTCTGTCTCAGCTGATCTGTATAATCAGCTGCGTATATGAATACAGTTGTATATATCTGTTGTGTGACTGTGTACCTACTGGAAATACATCTTTAGCGTTAGTATTGGCTGGACATGGCTAATACTAATACAACATTTTCACCTCTTTCAGGCTACTGAACTTGGCAGCTCCTAACAGACTTGTTTTCATCAGATGAGCAGCTGCAAGTCTGACACAGAGTTTACAGAAGACAGAGGCTTTTTGTAGAAGTCCCATGGGACCACAACTTAATGATCAGACATATTTTTATCAGTTTCCTATATTTCTAGGGCTTACTATTCATTTTCCTCTCATTCTTTACCTTTTTCAGGGAAGTTCTATCGGGACTAAATCCTGAGAGCATCTTCACATCAATAATAGCCATGTTAGAGACATTACGATTTCCTGTGTAACTGAAAAGAGAAAAGTTCTGTTAATCTGCAATTGGAGAGGAGACCACTGAAAGACATCTTCAGCTCCAACTCATAGACAACTCAGATAATCTTTTTATTGGATTGTCCTGGTGTCCCAGTGATGTATAGCATATAGGAAAAATTTAGCAATGAAGGACAAAAGTGTTTCAGGATATTGTCCTGTTTGTCTTCCTGCACAGTAGCACTTAACTGTCTATACTTAAATCCTTCCTGAGATGCTTCACCAAACTGAAATGCAAAAGGGTAGATCAGTAAAAGGAAGTTACCTGGCAGAGAAGACAAGGTCAAACTTTGGTGGGAAGTTGCTTGTGCAGGACACATTGGCTGACTCCACAGAGAGAAAAAATCCTGCAGCTTTCTTTGGTAAATGGATGTTGTATCTCAGGGTTGTCTAAAAGAGATGAAAAGTGTGAGATGGTCACAGATTCTAGCGGCTTTGCCATGAGGTACAGAAGGGAATGAGGCAGAGATGACTCCTGCTTAGTCCTCAGTAGGATGGTGGTGAGTTTCCAGCTTATTTACCTGCGTATAGACACAGCCAGTGCCATACACTTCCACACTGTAATTCCCTGGAACAATGGGTAGAGAAGTTTGCTGCAGTAAGAAGCGGTTCTTGTCATTCACCTGGAAAGCTGTCTTGGGGATTTCCATGAAGTTGACCTTAATTGTATTATGACTTTCCTTAGTGAAGGTGAGGTATCCATACTGGGCTAAAGCTTGGAGGGCAACAACAGTGTCCTGAAAAGAAAAAATATTATCCCTAATTAGGTAGATATCCAGCTGTGAAATAGTACATGAGATTAGCAAAGCTGCTATCTTCCTTCGTCAGTGCACATAAATGCTGGAGGACTTTGTAAAGAGACAAGGAGAGAGGCTACAAGTTCTGGAGCAATGGGCATGAATTATCCCAGGATCAACAGTTACTTTTGTCTTCTGCTAACTTGAAAATCAGATGAATTGCTATTTCCTAATATACATATACATATATATATATATAAAATACTAAAAATGTATATTTATATGTATATATTTATATATATATTTTTTTTTATATATATACACACACACACACACACACATATATGGAGCTGCCAAGAAAGAGCTCAATGTGCTCTAACAAGATTTATGTAGGCACCACTTATGAAATACTGTTCAACTGAATGTACGATGAGGAAGAAATGTCATCCACCTTGCAGGCTGCACTATTCCCAAAAGGTATTCTCTTTACCACACCCAATTGTCACCTGGCTGGAGGAGAAACCCCCATATGGGTTCTGTTGTTTCACAAGCCAGTACACAACGCGGGAGATATATGATAAGTCATCTGATGTGAGTTCAGCTTTGTTGAGCATAGCCAGAAGCACATAGCTGGTCATTTCAATCTCAGCAGAAGGAGCACGGGAATATAAAGCATGGAAATGTTCTGTTGGTGGCTTATTTTCTCTCTGCCAGTAAACTGAACCACCTGAAAACAGAAAAACAGAACCACCTGAAAACAGGACAACAACAACAAAAACAAACAAACAAAAAAAAACCAACAATGCAAAAAGTGTTAAAAAAAATACTTGCTAGTTAATTCACTACATGTGGGAGACAGGCATACAATTCCCACCCTTCCTTTATCTAAAAGGGTTTTTTAGCTTGTGATGTTCTAAGCTGTATGAATGTCAGTTTCAAGGAGGAAAAGAAAACAGAAAGGAAATTAATAAAAGGGAGCAGTACAAGTAAAAATGGGGGATGCCCCGTCCTAGAGGTGTTGAAGGCCAGGCAGGATGAAGCCCTGGGCAGCCTGTTCTATTAGCAGATCTGGAGGTTGGTGATCTTGCCTGTGGCAGGGGTAATGGAACCTGATGATCCCTGGGGTCTCTTCCAACCTAAGCTATTCTATGATTCTGTGACATGAAAGCAGTGCAGCAGAAGGATGCCAAAATGGTAATGAGCTGGAGTACATGACACAGTAAAATGAACTAATTGAGCATGTAGAAGAGAAGGCTAACGGGAAAACTAGATGCAGTCTTCCATAATGTTGGACTGGGGAGTCTTCCTGAGGTCTTTTATCATCTAGATTATTTAACAATTCTAAGAACATCAGTCCACAGCTCAATCCTTAGTGAGGCCAAAAGACAGAGAGAGAAGTTCATAGAAATAAATTCAGACACGAAATGGGAGGGGAACAGCATGAGAGAGAAATAGGTATGTGAGAATAATTTACACCAGGCCGTAGGCCATTCCATCAGCTTTATTGTTTGCACCATGGCCATATTGCACTCACCTTTTTTTGTAGCTCTTTCGTCCAGCTTTTCAAGAAAGTATTGGTACCTTTCCTGTTTGTCAGCTAAGCCATAAACGTAGGCAAAGAGGGCATGGTTATACAGGTTGTGGACCCCATTGCTAAATGCAGTCTCCAAACAGTTCATGCCATTCCAAACCACAGGATGCTAGGACAAAATACAGTAGAGTCATCAGGTACTCCAGTTTGTGTCTCAGCTTCCCTTTAAAGACCTTCATCACTTCTCAAGCTACCATATGATCCTTTACTCTAAAATATACAAAATCAGTTCTACATCTAGGGGCCTACAATGCATCTCTTTTAAAACATGATATTGCAGCAGTGCTAGTTTGTTTCTACTTTCGTTTGGAGAACTAACAGAGTATTGTTCCTTCTCCTGACTTGTGAGATGATCTTTTGCAAGAGAACCCTTCGACATTTGATTGCTTCATCTAGAAAGTGGGATCAGTTTTACAGAGTTCTGTAAAGCGTACTGTAAAGTCATAATGAAGCAAGCTCTCTCATATGGGTGTTATTACTCATTTCCAAGCTATAGCTATCAAGATAACTCTTCAACCTTTTATCCCTATAGATTATCTTTGTGAGCCCTGGTTCAGCTTAGGTATATCACCAGCACACTAATAACCATAGTAGCAGTTGTCTATGCAGTCTCACTTATGGAGGTTGGCACCAGGCTTTGGAGCTTCTTATGAAAGATATTGGGAACTAAGCCCTCAAAGGTGCAGAACTATTCAGTGCTGCACAATGCTTTTGTCTTGTCTACCTTAAGTACATAAATTATGTCCCATCCCACAGTATCTGAGGGCCTTGTAAAACTCAGCATGCTTAGAACACTTTTGTAAGAATGCAAACAATTATAATCATCCCTGTTTTACAGAAGAACAAAGAATCAGGTCAGGGTCTCAAAGATATTCAAGAAGTACATTACAGAGAACAAAACTCAGTTCTCACTCTCCCACACCTAGTAAGTATCCCAACCAGTAGCTCATCATTTCCTTTCATTTTTAACAATGACACACAACATGGATCTAAATGTACAGAGATGATCTGTAGAACTGGAGATTTGGATATCTTGGATTTGGGATTGGGCAAATCCAGAGTGAATTTCAGAATGAACTCTGAATGGGGTAGGTAAACCCAGTATGGATGATGCATACATATAGACTACTACTGTTTATCATAACTGGATTCCTCAGGGATTCTATGCAATCAGATGAATCCATACAAATTGAACAAATAACCATGCTTATGGCAACTGCAGGGTTCTGGAAACAGATTCCTGTGCAGGCCGTACTGCACAAGAATTTAAGACATTAAAAATAAATTTATGTGAGTACAAAGACTTGTTCATTGCTTGACGTGTGGCTGACCAGACTGAAAAAAAAGGACAACTGCATCAACTACCTACCTGAACAGAGTGTCCAGCCTCCAGCAATGCTGCCACAATGTATGCTGTAAGTGAGTATTCACCTTCTTCACCACCCTGAAGAAAAAAGCCACAAGTAAAAAAAAAAAAAAAAAAAAAAAAAAAAAAAGTCAGTACAGGTGTCCTAGAAAACAAAAAAATAGGATTTTAATGATAGTTTACATAATAGTTAGAACAGACATCAGAATCAATTTCTGTCTCCCTGTGTGCACAAGAAAAAGAGAGTTCAGTCAGGATAAAGCCAAAAGCGTGCTTTTTCTTGGCTTTACACATGTAATAAAGCATATAATATCTTGTGTAGCCTGCAGTTAAATGCAGTGGTGGAAAAAAAAACCTGAGGTGTCTAACTTAGAAAATTCTATTTGTTTCTACCTCATCATCAATGGGAGACAATACTCATGCCCTGCTTTTATAAGAGACATCAGAGAACGGGAGAGTATGGGTCTGGTGATTAGCCTGCGTCTAGCTGAAATTATCCAAATCGATACCAATGGCAGGACTGGAAGTTTGAAAGTATACTGAACTCAATTACCTTCAAAGCATTGTTGAAGTGTGACTCAGCATTTTCAAAGCAGCCATCTGCCTTCTGCTTTCTTGCCAGCCAGATCAGAGTTTGAGACTGGACGTTTGCATCAATGTAGATGTAACGTCTTGCTTGTGCAAATGACTTGTATACAAAGGCAGTGAGCCTACAGGTGAACCAGAACCAGAAAGCACATAAAGTGTGAACAAGATTAAGAGAAGGAATACCAGTAACTGGACATGAATAGAAATGGACATAGAATGAAATCCATAATGCCTGTGGTGAAAGAAACAAGTGTTTTGTACATTTTAAATGAATAGTTTCTCCATTACTGCGCTGAAACCTTTCTTTCAGAGCTGGAGTAAAGCATAGACACAGCTTGATGATTGATGGTAGTAATTTCTTACTTTAACCAACACTATTATAAAATAAACTGGGTAGGAAGGGACTTCTAGAAGTCTCCAGTCCCATCACCTTCTTAAACTAGGATCAGCATCAAAGCTCAGTCAGATTGCTCAGTGTCTTGCCCTGCCGCATGGCAAAAATCTGCAGAAATTGAGTTTTCTACACCCTCTCTGGGCACCTGCTTAAATGCTACACCCTTCTTCTAGGCAAGACTTGTTTTAATTCTATCCAGCTTTCCTTGCTGCAATTTGCATACAGAAAAATTGTTTTCCTTACTCTGTGCACCTCTGACAAGAGTTTGACTGTCTTTTCTACAGGCCTGATCTAGGTGGTAGAAGGCTGTATCTAGGTATCCATTAGCCTCCCATTCTACGGGATGAACAAATTCAATTCTTTCAGTCTCTCCTTGAGCATTATGTGCTCCAGACCCTGACCATCTTATTGTCATTCTGTTGCAACGTCTCCAGTTTTACTCACATCTCTCTTAGTGGGAGATCCAAATTAACTGAACTATGTCCGTTTAGTCCATTAAAAATAAGAATCACCAGAAACGTTTCAAAGCCTAAAGATTCTGAACTAGGGAAATAGAAAGTGTCATCATTTACCACACATTTCCTTCCTTGTCCCGTGTCCCAAAGGAGCTGTAGGAGCCATCCTGGTGTTTGTATGACAGCTGTTTCTGGTATCCTGAAAATACAATAAAGATGTTTTCTTATCAGAGATAAGAACTAGTTATGGTCTTTATTCAACAGAAGCACACTGTGTTTTAACACTAAGATTCTAGCCACTTATGCTCCTGACAGTACTAAATGCTTCTTTGGCTTGCTGCCATCACAGGCTTCTGTGCAATACGTAGAATCACAGACTTGAGGTGAAAGGGACACTTAAATAACATCTAGTCCAATGCCCCTGCAGGAAACAGGACAGGTTGCTCAGAGCCGCATTCAGCCTAACCTTGAATGCTTCCAAAGACAGGACATCCACCATCTTTCTGGGCAACCTGTTCCAGTGGCTCACTACTGTTATTGTAAAAAAAAAAACAAAAACAAAAAACAAAACAAAACAAAAAAAAAACCATTTCCTTATATCAAATCTAAACCTCTCTTCTAGTTTGAAACCATTTCCCTTGAAGTCTCCCAAGAATCTCCCCTTTTCTTTCTTATAGCCTCCTTTAGATAATGAAAGGCTTCTGTCTAGTCTCCCTGAAGCCTTCTCTTTGGCTGATGCCCAGCTTGCAATCCATCAGAAACCCAAAGTCCTTTTCAGCAGTGCTGTGCTCAATCCTTTCATCCCCCAGCTTCTATTAATAGTGAAGGTTGTAGTAACCCAGCTTCAATGCTTTGCACTTGAATCTGTTGAATCTCATTAGGTTCTCCTGGGCCCACTGCTCAAGCATGTCTAGGTCTCTCTGGATGGCATCCCATTTCCCATTCATATCAATTGTACCACACAGGTTTGGTGTCACTGGCAAACTTGTTGATGGCGCTCTCAATCCCACTATCAATATAGTTGATGAAGATACTAAAGTGCATTATTCCCAGTACAGATTCCTGAGGGACACCACTTGTCACCGATCTCTATCCAGACATTGATTCCTTAACTACTATCCTCTGGGTGCGATCTTGCAGCTGGTTCCTCATTGAATGGTCAGTCCATCCCACCCACATCTCTCCAATTTGGAGAGCAGGTCTTTATGGGAAGACTGTGACAAAGGCCGTACTGAAGACCCAATAGATAACATAAGCAGCTCTTCCTTTTTCCACTGATACAGTCCATCATAGAAGACCACTAAGTTGGTCAATGAGGACTTGTTCTTGGTGAAGTCATGCTAGTTTTCTTGCATCACTTCCCTCTCTTCCACGTGCCTTCGCATAGCTCCCAAGAGGGTCTTCCCTGGTACAGAAGTCAGTAGTTTCCTGGGTCAACCTTTCTTAAAAATGGATGGGGTTTTTTTTTGTTTGTTTGTTTTCTTTTTTTTTTAAAAAGCTATCAGGCACTTCACTTGACCACCATCATTCTTCAAATATCATGGAGAGAGGCCTGGCAACTATATCAGCAAATTCCCTCAGGACTCTGGGACACATCTCACTGGATCCATAAATATATGGGTGTTCAGGTTTCTTCTGTGTTACGAACCTGATTTTCACTTACAGCAGGAGGGGCATTGCTCTCCAAGTCCTCACCTTTTGACTCATCTACTCAAGGGTTGTACAAAAACCTATCATTAGTGAAGACTGAGGAAAACTGTCGATTGCCTCAACTTTCTCCCTGTTCATTGTTACTAAGCTGTCCTGTATGGGATTGTCCTGTATCTCTTGGACTTTCCTTTTCTCATTGATGTAGCTGTAAAAACCATTCTTGCATCAGTGTACAGGCGTATCAGCTGGGCAACCAGTCTTGTCACCTTCTTTGAGGATAACTCCTTAATTCTTTCTAATTACCTACCTCGAGTCTTCCTCTTGCTTTCATCAGCACAAGGTCTCAAGAGTGCAGCAGGTTGACAGCCCCCACTAGCACCCAGTTCCTCTAACCTAACTATGCTGTCCCACAGCTTATCATGGGCAGGCTCACTATAGCCCCCCTCCCCCTGACAATGAGCCCTGACAGCTTTTTCACAAGAACCATCTTCCCCCTTTGAGAAAGGATAACCCTATCTAGCTCCTGCAAGCCTGGTGCCATATAGGCTGCTCCACTTTCAAAAAACCCAAAGTTCTAGCAGAGGCAGTCACAAAGCCAGCTGTTTATCAATAGGATCTTTCAATTTCTTTTTTCTTACCCAGAACAGAAGATTATTTGTGCCCTCAGTTCCTTCAACTGATGTTCCAAAGCCCTGAAGTCCCTTTTGATGGCCTTTGAACTGCATGTAGCCGTTTCATCACTTTCCAAGTGGAAAAGCAGTGATGTTGGCCATACCAGGCTAGGTAATTATCTCATTATATCCTTCACCTGAGCCCCATAGAGACTTCTGTAAGATGACTTCTCTAAGAAGGAGATATGCTTAGAGTATTGGGCATTCAGTTCTCTGCACAGAAGAGCTCTCTATAACTAATAACCCCCTCTTCTTCTTTGAAGATGTAGCCTTGATAATGGTGGAAGGCTTTTCTTGTTTTGATTTCATTTATTCCTCCAATGTAAATGGGCTGTTAACACCCAAAGACAGGGATTCTGTATCCAGATCCTTGTACTGTTATACAGAAGCACTTGGGGGTTTAGAGTGAATGAGTTCTGCAGCTCTGAGAACAGATTTTCCTCCAGCTTTTCTTTCCTTTCCTTTGAGTTTTCTTTGAGTTCAGCCTCAGAGTGATAGGATACAGTCTTCTTTGTATCTTCTGCCTTCTTCTGTGGTAGACCTGTATAGGAACGCAGATCCTCTGCTCAGTCCTCTTGGTCCCCATGACACTTTTAAACTTATATATTTCATCTCATAACCTCTCCACTATGCTGAACAAATTATCCACCCACTCACACCTCACACAGCTGCTCTCATGGCTGCCAAAGGATGTCAGAGAAAGGCTCAGGCACTCCATGCAGCTGGAGGCCTGGATGACCGTATGCTTGCCTTAGAGATCAAGCTGAGTTTTGGCATCTTTCCTGCTGGTTGCCAATGTCCTTGCTTTCCATCGGGTGGATACCTTGACTAGGGTCTCTATTCTCTGGGGACGTTAATCCCATACTCCAATCACAGGATAGCCCTGTACCTAGAAGGCAATAATCCCCTTTTGAATTTACCCCTCTAGCCCAAGGGTGCTGGCTCTGTCTACTCGCTCTTCCTGAGCAAACTGCCTTGCACAGTGCCGCAACATTCCCTACTGCCACACCACACCCTATCTGCCTGCTCCTAGTCACTAGTGCTCCTAGGGGCTGCCTTTGTACGTGTGGGCAGATTCCGCTGTCTCTCCTGGCTCCACCCATGCTGTATTATAGCTGCCCCTCCCCAGAGGCTCTAGGGTTCTTGAGTTAGCGGTTTTCACTGTGGTTTTGCCTCGCTGGGAAAGGCCTCCAGCATGAGCCTACGCTCTGAAACCAGTCTCTATAGGAAGTCTTTGAGGTTGTCTTGATTTTTATAGCGCTGCCGTTCCTCCTGGTTCTGTCTGCGTTGTCTCAGAGCTGCCTCTTGTTACAGCCACCACGCTTCTGATTTTGCAGTTTTAAACGTCATTTTGCTGGGAGAGGACCTTTGTGCAACTCTCTGCTCTGGAGCTGATCTCCTCAAAGTCTAGCACATGTGGTGCTAGAATTCAGAGGTCTGCATTCACCAATTAGAGCTCCAAAGTTTAAACACAATACTAGATGAAAGAATGTGAAAGGCTGTCACCTGTGGTTAAATATCCAGTACTCTTGACTCTAATCTCTTCAGTCAGCTGCCCAGTCTTATTCAGATAATCCAGGACATAGATGTTGGGTGTGAATAAGGCCATGTTCTGTTCTCCACAGCCGTAAGGCATATGGAGGAGGTTTTCCATGTTCCTTAAGGCTGTACCCAAAATGTCTCCTGAGAATTAAAGATATGAGGGGTTAGGTCAAGCATATTTTTTATTACACAGCTTTATACATTGCTTTATGTTACATTACTCCATTGCCTTTGAGTCCATAATAATCACAGCAGTCAAAGAATATTATGATTTTTGATTTTGATGCTGGGCACCTGAGAAACTGTAAATTTAAGAAGGAACCAAGTGCTGATACTGACTGGAATGATTTCTGAGAATCAGCTATCAACCCTTCTGAGTTAGTATTCCCTAGCCTTTCCAGCGTGCTTCCTTTTTGGTGTGCATATGTGAAAATGACAGTTGATCATATGTTGCTGCTGGGCTACATATGCTGTATTCCACAGTACCAGTACATTCCACACTGTCTCTGGCACGGAAAACAACTGTTTTTAGAAAGCAGTCTGTGTTCAGAATCTCATAAACTTTTCATTAAGGAGAACTTTTATTCTTAATGAGTTTAAGATTAGTAGGTCAGACTGGGATATGAAAGTCTCATTCTACAGATATTTGTGAACAGACAAATGTTTTTCATTATGCAAAAGCATAATTTAAATTATGCAGTCAGCATATTTTTGAAGTCTTCTATCTAAGAAATCAAAACAATGTGAATTTTTTTTCAAGAAGTCTGCTTTTGCTTACTTTTCAGTTTTACTGCACAGAACAGGATAGCTAACGCAATATTATCTGAAATGAAATATAAATGGAAATAATTTTACTGTTTTGTTCTATCCTTTTTTGATACAATAGGAGAGAATTTTGGCAAAGAAAGATGGTTGTTCATTTCAGAAAGTAGGAAGCATTTGTTTAAAATCAAGATGAAGATTCTCCTCAAATTTGTTTTAGTTTTGCATAGGTATACATGATAGCACTGGAAGCCACACAGGAGGAAAAAAATACTTCACTTTCAATTGTAGTCTAGGTGTTACACTTACCAATGACAGAAAAATAAACTCTGGCTGATCCCTGCACTACATTTGTTGGCAGGTTGAGAAGCACTGGTTCAGAAACTGTTGTGCCTAACAAGAAAACATAACAGTAATTGTTGAAAATATCATTTTTCTGGAAATTTTTACTTTCTAAGCACGACTACAGTTAGAATTACTATTTGCTGTTTTGATAATGAAACTGCTGAAGAGTCCATGCCCAATGAGTCTGAGGTATTTTTGAAAATCCTGAGCTGTAGCCCATCTCATCTCCTCAACCCTGAGACCATTCTTCCTCCTCTGGAAGGGTCTCCGATTTCATAGGACAAAAGCAACAAAGCAGTGAATTCTTTCTACTGATTTCCTGGATTCAGTGAATAAACTTGCCTTACCTTTTGTACAGATGAGGAAGCTCTGAGTCAATTCTTTTTTAACACCTTCAGGCTGTTTGATTGCAGACAGGTCAGGGAGAATTAAAAAAAAAACATCACCATGAAACCAGAAACAATTAAATAGTGTAAGGTATTACATAGATGTGGCTATCCAGAGGGTGCATCCCCTGTACCCAGTTCTGCCTTATCTCCATTAGAATATCTCTTCGTCCATGTCCTACTCTCATTATTACACCACAGCCTGTGCAGAGCACTATCTTTCTTAGAAAGCATATATAAAATAGGCATTTCCAGCCTCTGAGGAGGACTTGGGGAGAATTGTGTCTCTTCTACTCTAGGACGCTCAAGACAAATCTCATTCCTTTCACATCTGCCCTCCTCTCCCCAGTGTTACAATCACAGGCAAAATGCACATGTAGATAAGGAATGGAATCTCTTCCCCTCTAAATACAGCTCTGCTGACATCCAGAGAGTTCAGGGCATTTACGCTCTTTGTTCTAGAAAGAACAGTGGATGCCAAATTGTCCTGAATTCCACTCTCAGCTTCATATGGAGAAATCTACTGTACACATCTCCATCTGTGTTAGCTTTCTTGTCTCTTAACATCAGCTAATATCTTCCAGATCATAGGTAACAGAACTGAATTTCCAAAAAAACAGGGAGTACATGAAAATCTTGTATTGTACCTCAACTAGTAGCATTTGAGTCAGGGTGTCCGTGCGAATTGTCTCCTCTTCTGCTGGTGTGCTATTTTTGGCAGCTTTAGTATTCAGTTTGGCTTCAGCAGTAATTGTGAATTTCACTTCACCTGGAGAGCCAACCACCAGTTCAAGAAAAGAAAGTTATTTTCTGTGTCTATAGTTACCTCTGGCTTTCATTGCCTCCTTCTAGTCTTGTGGTC
The DNA here is from genome assembly GCF_023343835.1 of Lagopus muta. Taxonomy (NCBI): domain Eukaryota; kingdom Metazoa; phylum Chordata; class Aves; order Galliformes; family Phasianidae; genus Lagopus; species Lagopus muta. Next base: position 76,537,920 of record NC_064433.1, read on the forward strand.
TGTTGACAAATGTATCTCTCTGAAGGCAGCTTAGTAGAAACAAATTTAGTTAAAGCTCCACATCTCTCCAAGGATGGCAAGGAACAGTTGCCTAGAGGCTCAGCACCACACAGTCATTAGCTCACTCCTCCCGTTCCCAGTGGGATGGGGGAGAGAATCAAAAGAACAAAGCAGAACTCATGGGTTGAGATAAAACTATTTACTAAGATAGAGAAAAGGAGAAGGAAAATAGTTATGACTATATATATATACACACACACCATACAATATATTCTATACCCTATACATAACATGTTATATACATATATATACACACGTATATGTATGTATATAACAAATGGTGTACAAGCAGTTTCTCACCAATATCAAGCAGATGCCCAGCTAGTCCCCTGAGCAGTGGGAGAAAGAGATTAATTCCCATCACTTTCACTGCTTAGCAGGCAACTATAAACATTGGTGTGTTATCACATTGTTTTTCTCCTAGAACCAAAACATAGCATCATACCAGACACTACAAAGAAAACAATTCCTTCCCAGCTGAAACTATGACAGGGTCCAGTACAAGGAATGAAATAGTGATGTATGCCAAACAACTGACAGTACTCACTAACAGTTTCTACCTCTTCTTGACCTTTTGTTATCTCTCTCTGGCCTAGGGGCAGTGTTGCAATACTTGCAATACATGCAATACAGCATGCGCCTCTGCCTCTTTCCTTCAGACAGAATTCATTAACTGAAGGCAATGCTTAAGAGCAGCCTCAGTGCTGCTGCAACACACCAGAACAACTCTAGAGTGAGCAGCTTGACAGGCACTGCTCATTTTACCCCTGAAGTCGTTGCAAATAGGAGATCCAAAGGAGTTTTCCTCTTGGGACAAGATAGAGAGACCACAGCTTTATTTCTTTCAGCTTTGCAGCACTATTTCACTACTTATCCACTTCTTGTCTTACTATAAATTTTCCACTGAGTTTGAAGGAAATCAGTCACACTGATTCAGAAACATTTTAAAGAAAAGGCTTATCTGTTGTTCATGTTCAGAAGAATTTTTGCTAAAGTTTTTTTATACTTCAATTTTTAACGTACTAGCACATGCAAGCTGCTGTAAATGCTTCTTTTGAAGACAATGCTGACTCAAAGATAGTGTAAATTAACACAACTGGGTTAAACTAAGGAGGAGCAATGTCCTCTTCACTCATTCATTCTTACTGAATAGAATTGATTTGATAATAAGACTGTCAACTGAATTATTATAGCCTCATGAAGTCCTGACAGTATTCCAAGCATGACAAGGCAAGTGAACAATTCTTCCTAAAATAGACAAGAAATAAACTACTGAAATTAGAAGAGATAAAACACCAGAACAAATAGCTACTTATTCAGTGCATATATCCATGCATAGGGGAGCTTTAGCGAAAGTCCAATACTAGATTTATGTAGTGGGGTTGTCCAGAAATGCCTGCCTGTGGATTATTGATCCTTCATTAACAAGTGAAATGACAAAAGTTGAAAGATAAAATTGAGATGAATTAAGGTGACCAAAAGACAGAATTACCAAGACTGAGGAGCCTAGCAGCCCAAATATAAGTTTTTCTTTCATTGGCACACACTCTTGCTGTGTTTACTTCTGGTGAAAGGACTTCCACCTCGTAGTCACTTGACTCTGCCAGTATGGCACTGACCTGAGATGCAGAGAGAAAGAGAAAAATTACAAATGAAGTAGGCTGCCCCTGAATTTATGCTTCAGGGCACAGGAAAATGTCACTTGCCGGTGAAACCATGTCATCTGATTCTATAAGATAGTACCTGGAAATAAGAAAGGGACGTTTGTTTGAGGAAATAGGAAACCTACCTAATTTGTACCTGCTGTTACTGGCTGCATACAGAAGCATGCCAAGACGTCTGTGCTCATTTTATCAGTCACATTTTCTTATGATTTTCTGCTACATGCTACATACTCGGTACACATTATTTGGGAGAGCAAAATACCCACATGCTCTGTTCAATTTTCTCTCTCAGGAGCAAAAATAACTGAACTATGTAGGGATAAGAAGCAGGTTCTTATCTTCTTTGTACCAGTCATAGTGATCATTGGCCACACTATCCTAATGATGCAGCAATGGATCCTGTCAGAGAGGCTGAGAGAGTACTCAGGACAGAAAAACAATGCTGGGAACTCTGGGGAAGAGGCAAACCGGATAGAAATTGAAAGGGAATTTGATGTACCTGGATGCACTTGTCAAGGTAGTTGAAGATGTTGGCTATTAAATTAATTCTTTCCCCTCGAATGACGGAGTATGGCAAGGCAAGATCCACAAAGAATGGCTGAAATGCTGTCAGTGAAACAGGTGAGGAGATGCCAAACCCAGCATCATCCTGCAAACAGAAAGCACTGGCTTTCCATTCTGTGATGGTATCAGGGATGGTGTAGCAGATATTAGCCTCTCCAGTAGAACTGAGGAAAACAAGAAAATCTGAATGAGAAATGATATTTGGAATTGTCAGAGCAAATTATAGAATAAGCCCATAACAGAGTTAATACTTCAGACTTCTCATCTCAGTTTCTTTAGGATTCTCCTCCATATTTAAAAGAAATTATGAAATTGGAGGTAAAGATGAAAGTGTTGATGAGTTACATGTTAAAAAGCACTTGGAAAAATACTTGGCTTTTTAAATTTAGAAATAACATTTGTTTAAATGCCACAATGTCCAAGCATGCAGATTAGAACCAATATATTTGGATTAATGTTCTATCCCCCAGCATTCATCTCAGCAACAACTCAAACATCCACATAAGAAATAAGAAGTGAAGGTGAAAATACTCACTTTGTGTGAACCAGATCCCAAATCCAGGTCTCAGGAAAGTATTTCCTAACAGTGTGAACAGCACCAGCAGCAGTAATCTTTGAAAGTTCTAGGGAAGATTACGAGAACAAAGAAAAAAATGTACTATCTGTTCTCTCTTCCCATAGGAAAATATTTGAGAATCTAGGCATTTCACAATACAATTCAGCTTTTCCTACAGTGAAAGGCACATCACCTAATTAGTAAGGGATTTTAGTTTCTCCTCTATCACTACATCTCTTCAATTTGCAAATGGGCTACCAGAGTATATATTGCTTTAAAAATTTCCCCTTATAACTCAATAAGTTTACCCTGTCCAGACAAATAAACTGGAGCTGAATTTTCATTCCGTTGGAAAGCCAAACAACATGACTGTATGGAAACTTCTGAATCATAGCCTGAACCTCTGATTGATCACCTGAGGTGAACAATGAGTCAGCCCTAGAAGCACAGGTGAAGGCAATTCACCTGTACTGCCAGAAGGGGTGGAGCCTGGCTCCATCTCTCCTAGACCCCATTTAAGAGCAGGCTACCAGTAGGGAAGGATTTCCTTTTGGAGTTTTCCAGTGAGCCCAGGAGAAGGGTAGGCCCTTTACTTATTCTTTTTGGTATAACAACCTGCTTAGCCAGGCTCTCTCATTTATTTCTTAATTATAACACTTGTATATTCATTACACAGACCAAGACTAGGAACCTAGGACTTAGTTCTATGATTTCATGGCCTCAGTTGTGGTGTCAAACAATCAATTTAGCATGCCACAGATTTACTCAGGCTTGTTTGCTGTATCATAGAAATGACCATGCAAATATCTGCGAACTTTAGTTATTTTGTTGATTAATATCTAACTTGGAGGATTGTTTTCTTGAATCTTGCTGATTTATAAAGTGCTTTCAAGATCATGTGTGAAGTATGTTAGGTGCTGTGTGAGTTCTTAATATCATTAATTTGCATAATATTTCCACATTAGTATTTCACTTAAAATGTATGATTGAATTGTGAGTTGTGCAAAGGTTCTTATGGGAGAAACACTAAAAAACTGATATCGGTTTAGGAAAGTAACTCTCTTTTTCACATGCATCCTCCTATACCTACGAGGGAGAGAAGTGATTGTAATTCTGTGAGTACTGTCAGCAAAAGATTACTAGAGGCAAAATGTGAGATAGAGATCTGTTCCCTAAAACCTTAATATGCTGTCCATTATTTTCTATACGCACAAGTTTTGAAGACAAGGCATACTGGAAATGGAGACACAGCATGAATCTTCTGTTTTGGGACAAGTGTTCTTCAACATCTTCATCAGTGGCATCAATGATGGGCTTGAGTGCACCCTCAGCAAGTTTGCTGATGGCACCAAGCTGAGTGATGTGATTGACACACTAGAAGGGAGGGATGACATCAAGAAGGACCTCAACAAACTCAAAAGTTGGGCCAACATGAGCCTTGTTAAGTTCAACATAGTAAATGCAAGATTTTGCACTTTGGTCAAAGTAATCACAGATATCTATACAAGCTAGGAGGACTCCTTGAAAGTAGCTTTGCGGGTAAGGATCTGGGGGTCCTGGTGAATCAATAACTGAATGTTGTGCCAGCAACGTGCTCTTGCAGCTTGGAAGGCCAATAGTATCCTGGACTCCATCAGAAGAGGGGTGGCCAGCAGGGACAGGGAGGTGATTGCCTACTCTGCCCTCATGAGGCCCCAGCTGGAGTGCTGTGTCCAGGTCTGGAACCCCCACTGCAGGAAAGATGTGGAGCTATTGAAGAAGGTCCAGATGAGGGCCACAAAGATGATCAGAGGGCTGGAGGGTTGGTGGCCCTGCCTGTCTGTGGGAAACTTGATGATCTTTGAGGTCCCTTCCAACCCAAGGCATTCTATGATTTTCTGATTCTTTTACCTTTGCCAAAGGCACTGCCACCACTGGCACTATGATCCAAATAGATAGGATTATCTTCCTGATCCAATTTGTCTTCATTGCACAGAACTGGCTTCCGTAGCATGGAGTTGGTGAAGACCTTCAGGCCCATCTCCTGCATGTAAAAGAATTGATCATGTCACTTGGTGCATGCAGTAGCTACAAATACATGCCACATCTCCTATCTGAGTTAACATCATTCCCCTCCTCACTTCTCACATTCCAGCCTTTCAACTCTGAATGTCACGTTATTCTTCTGCTACATGTAGGTAGTGACAACTGTTGTTTTGTCACAAGTAGTACTGGTGGTGCTCATGTCAGGTCTTTTGCAACTGGGCAGAGTAAGTTACAAACTCATAGGATGAGTGAGAGTGGAGAAAAGTGTATCAGGAAAGTGTGCATAATATACTCAGAGCTTTACTAGGAATGACTGAGGTTGTGAACAAAGTTAATGGTCCTGTTTAAGAATCATCTACTGAAGTATGGACTGGATTCCAATGAACATATCAAGTAGTGATTCTCACTCTTCCTGAGTAAGAGGTGAGTATCAGATGGTAGAAATTGGATGACTCAAGAGTGAAGGCAGTTGAGGGATCAAAACCACCTTAGTAAGCTGAATGCTAGTGTGAATGAATTCTTCTGGAACATTTGAGGGGGGGGGGGGGGGGGGGAACAAAAAACAAACAGAACACATACCATGAAAATCCTGTAGACATCACCATCATGGCTGACATTGACAGGTTCATAGTACAAGCCTTCAAAAAAAGTGGTTTTGACTGGGGTACATTCCTCTGGCTGGTCGTCTTGCAGGTTGAGTCCATCGTAATAATAGCCATACAAATCACTCAAATGAAGCCGGTAGTACACCTGGGAGGTGAGAACAACTGATGTAAAAACAAGGAAAGGTCCCAGGTTGGTGCAAAATTCTTCACACTGTGAAAATCTTTCATGGCTGTAGAGTGAAAAAGGAGAAAGTTCACTGAAAACCGGTGTGTTTGCAGTGCAGCTCCTTCTGTCATCCTCATTGTGCAGCACATATGCACTCTCCTGCTTCAAGGCAAAACTGCCTCTCTTAAAGCATGAAATGAGCAGGATATCAGCTTATTTATTTTTTTCAGAAGCACTACATATGCGTAGTATATGTATATATATGATTTTAATCACAAGGACTTGTTTCTTCCCATGCTCCTTTCTCATTTGTATTCAGTTGTTACGGTGGCATGTGAGCAGTCCCATGTAATATTATAGGTTTAGCTAGCAATGCCTACACAGATGAATAAGCAATTTGGCTGATGTTATGCAAGAAGGTCTAGACTCTCTCCCTCTTTTTCTGAGTTGTGATGGCTTTTGTAGGGTGAACTTGAACAAAGAGCATGAAGAGATACTGCTGAGTTTTGCAGAGAGAAGGTTTGAGTCTGACAAGTTGCTAGCTGATATTTGCAGCTTTTTTTCTGTGTCTAAGGCCTGTTTGAGCCACTCTCAGGTACTGTCAAAGTTTTACATTAGTCATACTCTGTTTAACACTGCTATGCTTTCTAAAAGTAAATATTTCACCATCATCTTTGAAGTATACAGCTACTATTTCTTTTTTTCAATCATGGAAATGTCTGTTTACATAGAAAAAAAAAAATAATACATAGCCAGCAGAAGAGATATTAGGTGGGCATAGGAATTGTCATTCTGGATGTCCCTAGATTAAAAGAACACAGGGCTGGGCATGTGGCTTACACTCTCAGCAGATAGCTCTCGCTCAGGCTGAAGAAGGAAGACACTCTGATCTACAGCTCGCAAGGCACAATAGGAGTTGGCAGCAGCTTCAAGGCGGATGTTGATTTTAGAGCCTGGGAGAGCCTGCTTCTCGGAGAACTCAAACTGGAGCTGGAAATGAGTAAATTGAAAACAATAAAATAGAAATTAGGAGAATTAGCTTGGCAAGTATATCTAAATCTCACCTTTCACTGATATTAATGCCATTCTCTGTTGGGCAAAGTTCCTGTTGCTTAGCAGTCCTTCTGAATCTCTGTTCTGCAAAAATTCATAGCCACATAATCCCCAAATCATTTCCTGACAGCTTAGCATGAGTTTGAGTATATGTGTGAATGCCAGGGATAGATTCTTGTGTTATCAGGCATGCCTGTATCGTTTTCATTCCTAAACACCAACCTGAGTGCAGTTTTTGTGATGAAGTAATTTCCTGCCTTTTCACTCAGCAAAAAAAAAAAAAAGAAAAAAAAAAAAGAAAAAAAGAAAACTAGCAAGGACATTGAGGTGCTGGAGTAGGTCCAAAGAAGGGCAACAACGTTTGTGAAGTGCTTGGAGAATATGCCCTATGAGGAGAAACTGAAGGAACTGGGGCTGCTTAGTCTGGGGAAAGAGAGACTGAGGGGAGACCTTACTGCTCTCTTCCAATGTCTGAAAGGTGCTTATGGTAAGAGCGGGGTTGGTCTCTTCTCACTGATGACAGGACAAGGGGAGATGGCCTGAAGTTGCTTGAGGGTAAGTTTAGGTTGGATATCAGGAAAAACTTACTTACAGAAAGGGTTGTTAAGCACTGGAATAGGCTCCCCAGGGAGATGATTCAGTCACCATCCCTAAATGTGTTCAAAAACCATTTGGATGTGGTGCTCAGGGACATTATTTAGCGGAGGATCATTAGAGTTAGGGTAGTATGGTTAGGTCGTGGTTGGACTCGATGATCTTTAAGGTCTTTTCTAACCTGAGAGATTCTACAATTCTATGATTCTAGCAGATATAGCCCTTGGTAAGAAAACAAAAGTTTCACCTTGTTTCTGAAGCATATATCACTGTGTATCCAAGAGCTGTCAGCCACTATCTCTCCATTAGGATGGACCGTATAGAGCAACAATCTGGCACTGGGGGCGAGCTTCTCAGTGACAGTCAGTGTAATGGCAAAAGTACCCCAGGGAGCTGTGGAAGGTACATGGAACAGGGGAGGAAAAGCCAACAAAAGAGATTAGATAAGCCTTGGCGTTGGTGGAAGGACAACATATTTGTTCGTAACCTATCCGCACCATTAAAAAAGGGATGCTGGCTACTGGGAGATTAATTTCTCAGTGGCTCAGGAAAAACTCCCATCAACAGTGTACCAGATGCCAACTAGACAATGCTGAGAGCAGGGTGTTTTGCAGAGAGGGAGCTAAGCTGAGCAGAATTTGGATAGGAAAATCTGTATGTGATTGCTACAGGAAGAGCAATGCTTTGCCTTTGTAGCTCAAACCTTGTTCCTTCTACACCAGATTAAATAAACCAATTACCTAAGCTAAGACAGTGTTCTCTTAACATCAGGAATTATGAAGTTCCTGTTAATACAAATGGCAACTACTGGAGCAGAGACAGGAAACTAAGCTTTATCTTTTTTTGTAAAGTCACATTCTAACACGCATCTTGCTTTTGGTTAGTCACAGATATATGGAGAGACCACATAGCCTCAAGATATTTTAATGAAGGGAGAATTTTATGACAGGGCTGCCTTTTGATGAATAGATGCCCCTCCGTAAACCGTACGCAAGCACATGCTGTGCAGCCATAGTGCACAGATACCTGGAGAAAGACCGAAGATGGCCAATACTAAATAAGTCGTAGGAGTGAAACTGAAGTCTCTTACTGAACACCTGGTTCTGCTAGAAAGTACTTTTTTTTAATGAAAAAATGGAATTCAGTTTGCTGAATCATTCATGGTATTTGGAATCTTCTGAAGCTTTGATGAATTCCAAGCATCTAATTGCTCTGTCAAATGAGGCACTTATTATTTTGAAATTTTTGGTCTTCTGATTGGTGAAGACTTGGATGTCACAGAACATCTGAAACCTTAAATACTCTTTGAAATAAATAAAAAATAATACAAAAAATGATTACATTCCTCCTGTTCAGTTGTAACAGGGTTTTCACCTCTCAACTCAAAAGACCATTTTGATTATTGTTAGGAGCTGCATTAAAAGCAAATAATAGTGTGAGTGGTGAAAGATGTTTAAGAATTAATACCTATTTAGCAACAGTTCCCTGCTTTCATCTCATCTTATATGAGCTACTACTGTTCTGGTGATAGGAATGATGCTCTGAAGTAACAGTATTGATACAGTCCAGAACTTACCATGAGTGATTCTCACTTGCTTTTGTCCGCTGAGAACAATTTTTCCCTTTGCCATCACCTAGGAATAGAAAAAATCACAAGATAGAATCAAAAGCACCTTCTCCCACAAAATCACTGGTATTGAGTGGTATTCTGACGGGCTTGAATCAAGCTGTGATTTGTAGCCACTGGCTGATCTGAACACTTCTGCCTTATTTAGCGTTCAAGAAAAGATGGAAGAAAATATATGTTTTGGAAACTGATGTAGTACGTACCACATAGTAGAAGTCTGTGTGGGTGGCATTTTTGTAGCCCTTTCTACTCAGGACATACTGAATATTAATCATTCTCTGCTGGCCGCAGCTTAGTTTCTCCTTCACTGGCTCAATTCTCACAAAGCTGTTGGTCCGTGAGTAGAAACGATGGACAAAGAATAAGGCTTGGGACTCATGATCATTTCTCCACATAAAGAAATCTGCACAGTCATCTGGTGCTTGTGTGGCCTATGATAGAGGAGAAGCATATACAAGGAATCAACAAAGTGGAAATTAAAAGATCAGCAGGTAAGTGAGAGGCAAAAGCATCTTCCCTCTAAAATACTTTGTTGGAAAACAGATTTTTTGAGGCTGGTGTGAAAAACTTATATTTCAGTTGTCCACAGTGTGAGGATTGCAGGACACAATATATTCACATTCAGATGACACCGAGCTGGGTGAAAGTGTCCATCTGCCTGGCAGTAGCAAGGTCCTACAGAGGGATCTGGATAAGCTGGACCACTAGGCTGAGGCAAATTAGATGAACTTCAATAAGATGGAGTGCCAGCTTTTGCACTTTGGCCATAATATCTCCAGGCAACACTACAAGCTTGGGATAGAGTGGCTGGAAAACTGTGTAGAGGAAACAGACCTGGGGATGTTGGTGAAAACTCAGCTGAACATGAGTCATTAGCGTGCCCAGGTGGCCAAGAGAGCCAATGACATCCTGGCTGGTATCAGAAATAGTGTTGCCAGCAGGAGTAAGGAAGTGATCATCCCTCTACACTCAGCACTGGAGAGGACACAACTTGAGTACTGTGTTCACTTTTCGGCTCCTCACTATAAGAAAGACACTGAGGGTCTGGAACATGTCCAGGAAAGGGCAATGAAGCTGGCATGGGGTCTGAAGCACAAGTCTTCTGGGGAGTGGCTGAGGGAGCTGAGATTGTTCAGTCTGGAGAACTCTCTACAACATTCTGAAAGGAGGTTGTGGTGAGGTGGGGGTCAGCCTCTTTCCTCAGGTAAATAACAGTAGGACTAGAGGCAATGGCCTCAAAGTTTTACCAGGGGAGATTCAGGATGGACATTAGGAAAAGCTTCTCCAAAAGAGTGGTCAGGCACTGGGACAGGCTGCCAGACAGGTGGTGGAGTCACTGTCTCTGGAGTTCAAGGAATGCTTAGATGTTGTATTAAGAGACATGGTTTAACGAGGAAATAGTGGTGGTAGTGGAAGGTTGGACTGGATGATCTTGGATGTCTTTTGTCACCTTGGTGTTTTGATGATTCTATGATCTATGTCACAGTATATTAGGGAGGTTATTTTAGATTCTTATTAGTTTGAGACAGGTTGTTAAAACTTAATGTGATTTGGAACTGCCTTGTTCTCAAACAGCCTGCTTTTTCTCATCTATCCACATAGCACCAGAGAAAACACATGATAACTTGGGGAAGACCATGTCATGATAATGGGCACGAGTGTCAGAAGAAATGTAGGGAAGCAGGCTGGCATGCACCCAGGCTGGGTCAGGAAAGCAGGCAGGCTTTGAGAAAGGTTCTCTAGTTCATGAAATAAAAAGAAGGAAGATGACTGCAGAAAGGGCTACAGAGCTGAGAAAAAAAAAATAGTAATAGTTTCACAGAGGTTGTATGTGTTGCTGAGCTAATTTCCTGTTTTTCTCATCCAAAGTAAACCTGTCAGCATCCACTGCTTGCTTCTGATTCTTCTTTCTGCTGAAGAAATTTTTCAGGAATTAGACTAGAGCTTATACTTACTCTCAGTTTAACACTGGGATTAAAGAAGTTGGATGTGTCAAGGGAAAAGGCTGCCGTGCCATTCTCATCAGTGGTATAGTTGGCCTGGTATTCTCCATTGACCTCTAGCATGACAACGCTGTTGGCAACAGGCTTGCCATCTGCATTTGTCACAGTGATCTAAACACAAAGAACACACAGGAGTTTCAGGTTAAAAAAACAAATACCAAAAAAAAAAAACAAAAAAAAAAACACCCAAAATGAAAAGGATGATAAATGTTATGCTCTCCAGAGAACAGTAACTTAACCACTATGGACATCTGCAAAGAGAGTAGAACTCAAGAGTTAAATGCATGGATATTTAAGAGGCAAATGTGTAACACAGGGCTCGGTAACACCTCCTGTCTTTTGAGATCCAGACACTACCTTCCTTCTGCACTCTGAATCAGGAGAATGCTGTAAATTTCATTTTTCCTTCTGTACCAGGGTTTATATTGGGTGTACAGGTTGGGAAGAATTTGGATGTGTTCCAGCAGTTACAGTGTTTTAAGTACACATCCACAGGACGATGTGATACCATGTAGGGTAAATTCTACCTTCAGCTTAGGCTCTGCTGTTGTGAGCATAGTTTTTTGCATACGTGTCTCACCACTGTGGCCTTTCACTTACTAATTTCTCAGTTGTTCTCTAATCACTGCTAAAAAGACTGCCTTACACAGTAGGAATTAGGGTATCATTTTCTGATTTTCTCTAGAAGTTTCTAACACAATGACAGACGTATGAAGCAGTCATGTTTATGTGACATTGATGGAAGCTGTTAGTATAGGGTAAGGGATGGCCACAAACAGGGCAATATAGAGATCCTGCTGGACCTCAAGTTCTGCTCTACTGTATCTTCTCAGCTACTCACCTCACCAAAGTAAGGAATTCCCCTCCTGTAGTACTGATCCATATTCCTGAACATCACTCTGTCATTTTCTTGGCTGACTGCAACATAGTCGTAGTTTTTCATCTGGATACCTGTGAGACACACCCAGAAGAAAGGGAAGGAAGCAGAAATCAAAAATGTGCAGAGAACAGTCTCTTTTGAAAAGCTGTATGGAGATGTGATTTTCTGTACAGAGAGCTACACAGATAAAATTGTAGTTGTTCATTATTTGATGAAAAGATCAGAATCCAGGAGATTCATCCAAAGAGGTATCACCTGTGAGATTTAGGGTACTTCCAGTTTAGCTACTTCCCAGTTTTCACTTAGTATTACCTGTCCCATTTTCAGTGATGATGGTTTCTATGTTTAAGCTGGCATACATCCTGGTATAGCTGCGGTACAACTGAAAAGTTTTGGTGGAGACAACAGTGCTGAGACAACCATTGTTTTCCAGCTGAAAAAGGAGCAAAAAGAGGAATACTTATTTTTCTCAAGATTTGGAAAAACAAATACAAGCTCCTAAGCTTGTATTAGTGGGTCTCTGAAGAGCTTCATGCCTCTGCTTGCATTTCCTTTAGCTTTTATCACCTACTTGCTCTCCTCTTCTATTAAACATCTTACTCTTTGGCTCCTCTCCCAGTTCATTGTTGGAAACTCCTACACCCACATACATGAAATCCTTTCTCCTCCCTAACCCCTGTACTCACATCCCTTCTTAAGCATGTTTTGCATGATGAATGAGCTCTCTGATAGGAGCTTAGTTCTTTAAAGTACTTTGAATCTGATCTAGATGAGAAATCAAATATCAATTTAACACTGTCCTCAAAGACTCCCAGTAGAGGCCAGCTGATTATCCTTGGTAAGTACACACATCCAGTGTTTCAGGAACGATCACGTATTCATAGTTTTATAAGCTCTCCTCTCTCCTACTGACTCTTCTGAGATAGAACTCAGATTTCTTATGAAAAATAATTTCTCTTCTCATGCTTTCTTGAGGAGAAGGGGCAAAAACCATTCTTCTAATGAGGTCACTGGTAAAAACTACATTCGTGTTCTTTCAGAATTGTCTGTGAAACAGTGAGAAAAATATGCCTCTGGGATTATCTGTCTCATCTTCTCCAGGAAACAAATGTGGTCTCCAAACTTTGCGCTATGTGTTGAGTGGTGAAGTTCACTGGGAAGAAGGGCATAGCCCTGTATCATACCAATCCAGTGACAGCTTCACAGGTTGGTTTCTGGCTTTGCTGACATCGTGGATTATAAAAGTGTTGCTGACACACATTGATTCGGGCAATCCCCTGCACTGGTTGGCCGTAAGTGTACCTAGTAGAGGATGAGACATAAGAATCCAATAATTACCAACTGTAAAAGGAAACTTAGCATGAAACCAGGAAAGATTGCAAAGCGGTGCAGACTCTAAACCCCTTAGGATCCAAGAGTACAAACAGAAAAGTAGCTGGGAATTAGAACATGTTAGTCCTACCTGAATTCTCCTCAATTATTTTTAGGCAGACTTTGACTTTAAAAAACCTACCTTACCATTGTCTTGGTTGAGTCATTCTTTAAGGTCTGAAGCTGGAAAGGGATGTTGGGCTTGTGTTTGGGATATCATTTCCTTCTGCTTGATTTTTTTTTTTTTATTATTATTGCCTTACATGAAGCAAGATGTATGGCAGTCCTTGTTTCTCAGGCTTATGCTACCCTGCCCCTTGGCAGTGTCACATACAGAAATCTTAATGATAGTCCTCTATTATTTCTCTCCTTCTCTGTAATAATAAAATCAACAGCTAGCAAGTTTATACCACTTAATACCTTCAGACTGTTAAGACACACAAACTCACAAAATTCTAATTCTGCTATGAAGCAGAGTTATCATTATTTTTCATGTCATGGAAGTCATAGCTAAATAAATTGCTCTAGTCTATACACTAATCAGTAGTGGCTCCCTATTTCACAGCATTTCACACTATCCTCTTTCCTGTGTTTCTTGTTTACACATGTTATTCTCAGCTCTTATACTTACAAGGCACAAACATTCACCCTGATTTCTTCATCAAAGAAAGAGATCCTCCTGGGCATGCTAGTTGTCACTTCAAACTTTGGCAGAACTGAGAATACAAGGTGAATATGACTGATCAGTAGTAGTATACCATGGACAGGTGCATAAGAGGAAGACAGTAAAAAAAAAATTAAAAAGAATTGGAGATTTCAAAGCAATTAAGCTCTGCACTTACAGCTTGTATCAGACTTAGACAGAGCCAGCCTTTGGGGAAGTTCACAGTGCTTGCTTACCATATTCCTCCACTGTGAAGTATTCATGCTCCTTATCCCCTGACTTCTTCTCCACAATGATATGATAGGACCCCAAAATTGGCTCCTCGATTAATGGGAATGAAAGCTGGATAATGCCATGCATAGATGATACATCCAACCACTGGAAGATCTGATTTTGCTCTGGGTCCTGGGGAGTGGGAGAAAGAGAAGTGTCAAAACTTTTTTCACCCTTTTTCTTGGCTTATTTTAAATTTTCTATCCTGGTATACTGGTTTAATGTTTTACTGAATGAATGTGAGTCTGAGCGGATGGCATGTGTGATATGACTTACCATTAGTTTTCCAGATCTCTTTGTGCCTTAAACAGTCCCAAGTCTATGTTTACCTGAAAATTATCTACACTGCCAGATGATCTCAGATCATCCATGAATAGTATCTGATTATGACTCAGGTTGCTTATCATCTAGTACGAGTATTATTGATTCAGTTCTTCCTTATGTCAAATGGGAACAGTATGCTGGCCCCCCTTGAAAGGAAATGCAGAACACTGACTTAATGTTTGCCTTGCTTCTAGCAGAAGATGACATTTTCAGAAAGAGACTCTTTTTTGCCTGTATGCAGATGACTATTTAATATTCCAATTTGCTGCAGTCCTACCAACATAAGACCGTACTAAACACCCATGTTTGAATCCTAACAAAAGAAACAACAACTTTTTGCCATCTCCAACTAACACCTCCGGTTCTGCTGACTCCTCCTGCTCTTTGTCTTTAGATTATGTGCTCTGGATGAGTCTTTGTCGGATAATGACACTCAGAGGAGCTATGTCTAAACATGCCAGCACCTGCATGTACACTTTGCTGTGGCACAACGGGGAAAGTGTTGTGAAAACAAATGGAAGAGATTACGTAAAGACAGGGTTGTAAAGACAGAAGGGTCTGGATTTGAAGCTGCAAATTAAGTATGTAAGCAAATAATAAAGAAATCATAAACCAAAAATTCTGTTTGATTCTGTGGTTTGTCTAATAGTTAAAATTATTTGAGAAGTAACCTGTGCAGCAGGGCATATTTATTTTCTATCCAGGTTAACAGGTTAATGGGACAATGTTTTTTCTACCACTATGCTTTACAACTACATTTTCCATCACAGAATCATACCATAGAATCATAGAATGGCATGGGTTGAAAAGGACCTCAAAGATCGTCTAGTTTCAACCCCCTGCCACAGGCAGGGTTGCCAACCATCAGACCAGGCTGCCCAGAGCCACATCCAGCCTGACCTTGAATGCCTTCAGCTTTGGGGCATCCACAACCTCCTTGGGCAACCCATTCCAGTGCTTCACCACCCTCTGAGTCAAAAACTTCCTCCTAATATCTAACCGAATCTCCTCTGTTTTTGTTCAAAACCATTCCCCCATGTCCTATCACTATCAACTCATGTAAACTGTCATTCCCCCTCCTGTTTATGAGCTCCCTTCAAGTACTGAAAGGCCACAATGAAGTCTCTTCTCTAAGCTAAACAAACCAAGTTCCCTCAACTCTTCTTCATAGGAGAGGTGCTCCAGCCTTCTGATCATCTCAGGGGTTCTCCTCTGGACTCGTTCCAAGAGCTCTGTGTCTTTCTTGTGCTGGGGGCTCCAGGCCTGGACACAGTACTGCAGATGGAGCCTCACAAGAGCTGAGTAGATGAGGACAATCACCTCCCTCTCCCTGCTGGCCACCCCTTTTTTAATGCAGCCCAGGATATAGTTGGCCTTCCCAGCTGCAATTGCACACTGCTGGCTCATGTCCAGCTTCTTGTCCACCAGGACTCCAAGTCCTTCTTCACAGGTCTGCTCACAAGATGCTAAGTCATGCTGGAATATATCAGTGTTAAATTCCAGAAACTCTGGAATAAAATGTTCAGTGTCAAAATTGTAACAAATCAGTTGTAACAGTAACAGTAATGTCTGACTCAGACATTAGACTGTACTGTAATTCTTGAAACTGCTACACTGCTAGTAAGAATAAATGATTGGTATTTTCTTTACAATTCTGTTAAACACCCTTGCAGAGGATTAGTTATGAATGAATTTCACGTAGTGACAGGCATCTGAAAGCACAGTTCTTGCATACTAGAGATGGTATCATCTAGGAACACTTTTCTGTGAGTCTTCTGCTACACTCAATGTCTGATACATTTCCTAAATGAAGATGGAATCACAGAGTCACAGAATCATAAGAGTTGGAAGGGACCTTTGGAGATCATCTTGTCCAACCCCCCTGCAGGTTCCCTACAGTAGGTTACAGAGGAAAGCATCCAGATGGGTTTTGAATATTTGCACAGAAAGAAAATCCACAGCTTCCCTGGGCAGCTTGTTCCAGTACTCTGTCATTCTCAAAGTAAATAAGGTTTCTCACTTTCATATGGAATTTCCTATATTTCAGCTGGTGGCTGTTACCCCTTTCCTTTCACTGGATATCACCAAAAAGAGGCCGGACCCATCCTCTCAACGCTTGCCCTTTAGATATGAGTGTTGATAACATCCCCTCTCGATCTCCTCCAGGCTGAACAATCTCAGGTCTCTTAGCCTTTCCTCATAAGGGAGAGATTCTAGGCCCCTAATAATCTTTGTAGTTCTCCTGAACTCTCCAGTAGTTTCTGTCTTTCTTGAACTGAAGAGCCCAGAACTGGACACATCAATTTCACTTGTTCTGGATGCCTAATATTGACAGTAGAATCAGTGAGGAACATGCACTTCAAAAGGCAAATGAGAAAATCATGTTTTGGAAATGACAGCGTTGGCATTTCCAAAGAAACTGTCACTATAATGACAGTGCATCTCTTACCTTAATGGTGATTCGGGGATACTGGAGGAGAAAAAAAAAAAAAAGAGAGAGAGAAAAAAGAAAAAGTTATCAAAGCATAAAGAAATCAACTGTGGACTTTGAAAAATACCGGTTGAATCCCTCTGAATACTGATAACTGGCTTAAGGAAACAATTTGAAATTCATGTCTGTAATTTAAGAGATAATTTTAGGATACAACCTGTTTATAAATCTATCTTTTACATAAAGACATCCAGTCTCTTTCTACATATCAGGGGCATTTGAAGAGAAATGACCACAAAATCTGAGCACTGAGAGATTTCCAGGAGTGCTTTCAGAAACCTTGCCTTCTATAAAGGCAGGAAAGGGATAGAGTATGAAGTTACAGCAGTTCTCTAAGAACACTGGGAACAATTCCAGCTCCCTTTTACTCAACATACAAGTGAGGGAGTCTCTATGAAGAGTATTCCAAGGTCATGCTAAAAAAATCTTGACTATCACTCTTACTTACTGTCTCCAGAACAGGTCTGAACTGGCTATCCAAAGTGACCACACGAAACATCACTGGAAAAGATGTAGGACAAAAG
This sequence comes from Lagopus muta, assembly GCF_023343835.1. NCBI lineage: Eukaryota > Metazoa > Chordata > Aves > Galliformes > Phasianidae > Lagopus > Lagopus muta. The sequence continues at coordinate 76,555,364 of NC_064433.1, forward strand.
AGAATCATTTACTTTTGTAGTGGTAAGTTCATCCCAGCGTATGACTGAAACAAAATTTGTGCAGGCTTTTAGGAAGAACTAATGAGTCCTCAGAGAACTGGAGTGTTAGAAAGGTCTTGATTATTTTAGATAGTGACAAAGAAAAGGGAAGAGAAGAGAAGAGAAGAGAAGAGAAGAGAAGAGAAGAGAAGAGAAGAGAAGAGAAGAGAAGAGAAGAGAAGAGAAGAGAAGAGAAGAGAAGAGAAGAGAAGAGAAGAGAAGAGAAGAGAAGAGAAGAGAAGAGAAAAGAAAAGAAAAGAAAAGAAAAGAAAAGAAAAGAAAAGAAAAGAAAAGAAAAGAAAAGAAAAGAAAAGAAAAGAAAAGAAAAGAAAAGAAAAGAAAAGAAAAGAAAAGAAAAGAAGCTTATTATCTGAATTGTCTTTAATACTGACCAACATTTTTAAGGACTCAGTACTTTGGAGCATTTCCTCAGAAACTATCTTTACAAACCAATTCAATGAAAAAATGAAAGACAGGGAAGAAAGTGTCTTTATCTCACTGTAAACCTTGTGAAGCACTGAAACATGATTATATTAAAGATATAACTAACCAAACCACAGATAGTTATTATTTAAGTCTGGTAGTGAAATCAGCTTTATGAATTAGATTAGCAGTGAAGTGTAGAGAGCTGTTGACAGGAAACTATATGCTGTATCTATTTTTATTAATTCCAAGCTTAACCTATTTTCTGTATTTTTAAGGATATTCTTTTCATGACTGACCTCAGTAAACCCAACAGAACTCAAGATTCTGTAAACGAAATTAACTTAGAAAAGACAAATAAATTCTACTCATTTCTGGCAGTTTGATGAATTGATTCTATTTTTCATAGAGTTTTGATAAGGTCATTGTCAGACAACATATACTATCTAATGACAATTATGCACAATATGCTAAACACTGCTATTGCAGTCTGCAGAATTTTCCTCCACAAGAGAAGTGTTTGTTATTCTTGACCCACTCTTGCATTCAGTTTCCTAGTTCACTAGCTGACTCCAGCTCCCCAGCAACCTTTTTGCCCTGGTTTGTAGATGGGCTTGTCTGTCTGGATGAAGAGAGTGTTATGCACATTCTCAATCGCCACTGATCTTCTCTCAGTTATGTTGACTGTGTTGCCTTTGGCAGAGAAGGATATGAACGCCAGGGGATCAGAAGTAGCAGGAGGAACCTGGAGAGAAACAAAACCCCAGAAGAAAAGTGGTAAATGAGGCATGCTGAGGTACCCTGATGCTCCAGGTTCTTTAGTTGACTGTCAAATGAATCATTAACAGCTTCTGCAAAGTCATGGGAAAACTCACATTTGCCAGTGACAGAGCATTTGGGAATCTATGCTCTGGAAATCCTTTAATCTGTCATCAGGCAACAAGATTTTAAACTATGTTCTGTCCTAAGCATTTCATCATCTCCTGTAGCTACCTGCCTACAGGGAAGATTCCCAGCCCTATTCTAGAAGACTTAATCTTGGCTATTTTTTTGTCATACCTGTTCTGATTTTGCAGAGTCACAGAAAAGGCATGCACCTGGGACAGCAATCGAAAGAACTTTTCTATTTGTGAATGAAGATGGAAAGCCATTTTCCAGCACTCTCATACAGACCACATGGCTTTCTTTTTCCTCTCTCTATTGGCAGCTTTTTCATTAAGTTATCTTTTTCATGTCATATTCCAGGACTGCTCTTTACATTCTTTCCATCATTGACAAAGACAGTGGCACTCAGAAATATTTCCAGCCTCTACATCCTCTGCAGTGTTCTCAAAAAAAAAAAAAAAAGAAAATACCTTGAAGTCGCAGCACGTGAAATAATCATTTTTTGTCACAAAATCCTCGAAGAGAGTTGTCTGTATATTGCTGTATTCCAGAACAACACTCAGAGACAGAGGCTCACTGAGACTCTGAAACTGCACACAAGCAGTCTGTGGAGAGTTGCTCCGCACCACAGTTGGCACCAGCAGCACGTATTGACTGCAAGAAGATGAGAACAGATCAGTCATGGAGGAAGGTGAGGGCAGACAAGAGAGGAAAATATCATAGAAATATTATACATGTGAAAGAAGATGTGGGACTTAGGCCAAGACTCGCTCAAACCACTGGGAGGATTTCCATTTATTTCAATTAATTTTGGATAATATTCCAAGTACAAATGATGACACATTTCTGTTCCTCATTGCTCTTTGTAAGCTGAAGGACTGGCATCATTTTATGCAGTCTCTTATCCAGCATGATATTGCATCTTTTCATTCATCTTTTCATTCCAGTTAAACATTTCCAGTTAAAATTATGTCTAATCACTTAAAAGGCATAAATGTACTTATCTTCTGACAACTTGTGTGTATACTTAACCCTCTGGAACCTCCCATAAAAAAGAGTGACAATTTTTTTTAAATCATTGGCAAAAATGCTAGTTAATTGTTGCAGTAATTTTTTAAGTTCTTTTTCTCTGGATAACTCTCCCTCCAGATAAGAACGAAAATATCATAAGGCAGTCAGCATAATGCAGAATACAGGATATTCCAGGAAATCTTCCATATTCAATTTAACCTGCACGCTCTATTGCTTTTCTGTTTTTCTCTTTGCTTTTTTCTTCCATTAGATATTTTTAGATATGATGCCCTCTATAATTAGTGCAGCCTTTGTTCTCCAAACTCTTCCTCTGAAAAAAACATTTCTAGATATTTGCTATATTTGACTAACTTTCTGTTGCTGGCTTACTGTTCTCTGATGTCCAAACTAGTCTTTCCAAATAATGTATGACAGAATTGATGAGTTTGGTGTGCATGAATCACACAAAATTTTCTGGGTCATACGATCCCTTCCCTTTTTCCCTTCCTAGTTTGCTTATTAATGTTATACTTACTGTTATTTTCCCTTGCCTAAGTTAGACTGTATGATATGCAAACACCAGAAGTAAGTTTAATGAAACCAAGAGTGTATCTGAGAAAGCAGAACCATCTGACTTTCACAGTGTTTCCTTTCAGCACTTTTGAGAAGGGCACTTAAGCTTTCAAGTTGGTGTATTTTTGAAAACTGCGACTGAAGTTTTCAGTTTTCATAAAGCCATCCACACTGACAGTGCTTTATAAGCATCTACAGCACAGCAGGTGTAACAATAACATTAAGAATAACAGTAACAGATTTACAGTTCAGCATAGCTCCCTGCTACCAGCCATTATTTGTCTTGAGGACCTCCTCATATGCCATGCTCTCTATGTATTTCCAGTGCATTCCAAACCTGATCATCACCTGCTAACCTAGCCTTGAATCTCCTCCCAGTCTTACCCATGCACTTCAAATTTAATCTACTCCAGTTCCAGGTTTCTGTCACTCAGATTTTGCAGAGGCTTTGTAATGGAGATCATCGTTTCAAATCACGCTTCAATATTAGATATTTTCATTTCAAACGCATTTCAAAATCAGCACATTACAGAGCAATGTCCCAGAATAAATTAACTGAAGTGAAACAAACTTATCTATTATGTCATAAAAGCACAAGGTATATTCTCTTACAGTTCAGAAGACACTGCGACAATCCAGCTCAAGGTGACAACACTCAGAAGAATCCTTGACCACATCTCTGTCCTTGAAGAAGAGAGTTTTATATCAAATGGACAGACTTTCCTCTGGCTTTTAAACTGTCCTGAAATGACGCTCCTCCTCCACAGCTTCTGTCACTTTCTAACAAAAGATAATACATAAAATTTGCATAGGTTCATCTTCCTCTCTCCCGCCTATTCTCACATTCTCAAACAGCTTAGGTGAACTCTCATACTTCAGATAGATTTCAGAGCTAGTCAAACCGGTTCCTGTCCATTTGTTTTACTGATGCTTACCTCTCTGATTATCATATCATTGTCTGAAGTTTGCTTAATGCTTCAGCATGTTAATTCTTAATATTGTTAAAGTATTTCCTTGTATTGTGAAGATCTTACCTAGAAATATCTCACCGAACAGGAGTAACCGTAACAGTGCGATTGTATGCCTGCACTGGGATCTGGGTAGTAATAATACAGAATTAGACTGTATCTGCATTCAGTATGGTCCAGAAGAAAACTCCTAAACCTAATCTGGTTTTCTTACTGAACACAGTATCATTCAGCAAGGAATGGTGTTTGCTAGTTGTCTACCATTCTGTGGTAGGACAAGTATACCTGTAGGAAAAGGACTCTTACAAATTTATTTTGTTTGTTCGCTCATCTGTTTGTCAGTCACCTTTTCCCTCCAGCTTTGCAGTTTCTATTAAATAACTTTTAAGTCTTTTGGTGAAGTTTAAGTAAATATGACTGAGAAAGAATAATGAAGTTATGAAATCATTAATTAATTTAAACTGAAAAGAACCTGTTGACATTGTTTGGTTCAATATTTCATTTAAAGTATGGCTGTCTTCAAAGCAGGTCCAATGAGGTTTTGAATATCTCAAGGATGAAGAGTCCACATAAGCTCTGGACATCTGCTTCCACGCTTCACCATCCATCGTTTGAAAAATTTTTCTTGCCTTAAATCAGAATTTATTTTACTATATCTTATGTCCATTGCTTCTTTCAGTGCGCACCCTGGAGAATAATCTGTCTTTTCTATAAACCAACTTCACATGGTGGAAGACTGCAACTATACTTCCTCTTAGCCTTTTTAAATTTAGGCTGAGTTAAACCAAACTGTCTCAGATGTTGTTTTTGTTCCAGCCACCAGCTATTCTGTTGACCTTCCTCTGCCTATCTGCCGTTGCTTTTCTTGTACCACGGAGCAAATCCTGGACATAGGACTTCATCTCTGATTTCGCAATTACTGAGTAAACGAGAAGTGCCAATTTCCATCCTGTGATAACTACATTCTTGCTAATATAGCCTGAACATAGAAAACTAAATTATCTATAGTAGTAGTAGACTGCATTTATACTTCTCTTTAAAAAAGAAAGAAAACAAAACAAAAAAGCAAAGTGGCTGATCAACATGTGAGTAACTGCAGACTATGGGAAGCAAGAGTTTCCCTTCCTCTTCCTCAACCAAACAGGTGATGAAAAGGAAGGGAAAGCTGAGTATACTGTTAAAGCAATTAGGGACAAAGAAAAGATATAGGGGTGCTGAAAAAAAGACAGTCAATGTAGAGTGGGCCTACAATTATCTCAGTAGTAAGGAATATAGAGAAGGAAATGAAAATTGTTATAGTAACATTGTAAAAATGGCTGTAGGACTGTTGAAGACAGACTATCATGTTTACTTCTCATTATATAATACATTTATGCTAATGATTTGGTCATACGTGTTATTATTTCTGTCAGCATAAGTAATACTTCAAACTACTCCTGTCTAACTTCTTACCTACACAACCTTCCCAGAAGACTTATGATTAACAAGCGAGGACACGAGCAAAAATGCCTAAGTTATTGCTGGAGCTACTGTTTATTGCTACTGTGCTGCTAGTAAAAAATATTGCACAAATCTTCCCAGAATGGCTTGTCACTAATGTGATAAGGCTGCATGGCAAATGTGCACACAAGGCAAACATGCTGTGAGGAAAGCAGCTGCATTGGCTGCAATCAGGACAGAATACAGCTAGGAGCAGTTTGCCTAAGTTTGTGTTTACAGCTTTGAAATGCCTCACACTCCCTGTATTATTTCAAATAGGCCATAGCCACTAAGCAGTAGGCACAAAGGACTGAAGGAAAGAGAAGGAAGTGGAAATCAGTTCTGGGACTTTGGTACAAATTGTTCCAGAAGCTCACCTTCAGCGAGCCTTTAGCACGTTTTCGTTCAAAACCATTCCCCCATGGCCTATCACTATCAACCCATGTAAACTGTCATTTCACCCCTTCTGTTTATGAGCTCCCTTCAAGTACTGAAAGGCCACAATGAGGTCTCCCTGGAGCCTTCTCTTCTCTAAGCTAAACGAGCCCATTTCCCTTAACTTTTCTTCATAGGAGAGGTGCTCCAGCCTTCTGATCGTCTCAGTTCTCCTCCTCTGGACTTGTTCCAAGAGCTCTGTGTCTTTCTTGTGCTGGGGGCTCCAGGCCTGGACACAGTACTGCAGATAGAGCCTCACAAGAGCTGAGTAGAGGAGGACAATCACCTCCCTCTCCCTGCTGGCCACCCCTTTTTTAATGCAGCCCAGGATATAGTTGGCCTTCGCAGCTGCAATTGCACACTGCTGGCTCATGTCCAGCTTCTTGTCCACCAGGACTCCAAGTCCTTCTCCGCAGGGCTGCTCTCAAGGGGTTCTTCACCCAGCCTGTATAAACACCTGGGATTACCCTAGCCCAAGTGCAACAACTTGCACTTTGACCTTGTTGAATCTCATTAGGTTCAAATGGGCCTGTCCTGGTCCCTGTGGATGCCTTCCCCGGATGGGGAAGGGGGTTGGATGGGGTTGGACTCGATGATCTCTGGAGGTCCCTTCCAACCCCTACAATTCTGTGATTCTGTGTGATTCTTCCCTTCCCCCTACTGTATCAACTGCACCTCTCAGCTTGGTGTCATCTTTAAACTTGCTAAGGGTGCACTCAATTCCATCATCTATGTCATTAATAATGATGTTGAGGAGCACTGGTCCCAAGACCAACCCTTGGGGAATACCACTTGTGACCGGCCTCCGTCTAGACAGAGAACCGATGATCACAACCCTGTGGCTGGAAGCAGCCAACCAATTTTTAATCCACCTAAGTACATCCTTCTAATCCATACCTCTCCAATTTAGAGAGAAGGATGTGGTGAGGGACCATGTCAAAGGCTTTGCAGAAGTCCAGTAGATGACATCCATCACCCTTCCCCTGTCCACCGATGCTGTCACTCCATCATAGAAAGCCAACAGATTGGCCAGGCATGATTTTCCCTTGGCAAAACCATACTGGTTGTCTTAGATCACCTCTTTGTCTCATATGTGCCTTAATGTAACTTCTAGGAGGATCTGCTCCATGATCTTCCCAAGCACAGACATGAGGATCACCAACATGTAGTTCCCTGGGTTATCCTTTCCCCCTTTCTTAAAAATGGGAGTAATTTTTCCCTTTTTCCGATCACCTAGAACCTAGAAAACTGGGCAATTTGAACAGGATTAATTCCTTTGTGAGAAGTTACTTTCTTGTCTCATTTATGTAAAACAGTTCTGCTGCAGAGAAAAATCACGAGTAAAAGGAATTAAATAATAATATCAAAAAGTCTCAGCAAAAGCTCCCTGTTCATCCAGGCCAGTCTTCCCTGCCAGCTCATCTTATGATGCAGGGGTGCAGCCTGCTCCTGCACCTTGGAGATTTCCTTCTTGAGGAACGTCCAGCCTTTCTGGACCCCTTTGACTGTCAGGACTGACTTCCAAGGAATTCTCCCAACCAATGTCCTAAACAGTTCAAAGTCCACCCTCCAGAATTCCAAGGTAGCAGTTTTGCTGACCCCACTCCTGTCTTCACCAAGAATAGAGAACTCTATCATTTCGTAGCCACTATGCTCAAGGCAGCTTCTGAGCACCATGTCTCCTAGTCCTTTTCTATAAACAGCAGGTCTAGCACATTGCTTCCCATGCTACGCTCTCTTACCAGCTGTTTCAAAAAGTCGTCTTCCACACACTACAGAAACCTCCTAGATTTCTTCCTTTCTGCTGTATGCTACCTCCAGCACATGTCAGGCATGTTGAAGTCCTCTGTGAGAACAAGGGCTAGCAAATGAGTGATTTCTGCCAGCTGCTCAAAGAATGCTTCATCTGTCTTTTCATCCTTGTGAGGTGGTCTATAACAGACTTCTGCCAGGATGTCAGCTTTGTTGGCCTTCCCTCTGATTCTACCCATAGGACTTGACCTTATCAATTCCCAGCAATGAGATCTGCAACATGAAAGCATTCCCTAACAAAGAGAACCCTCTCCCTCCCTACCCTCCCCCCCCCCCCCCTCTTCTTTGCCTATCCCTTCTAAAGAGCTTAGAGTCCTTCACTGCAGTGCTCTAGTCACGAGGATGCTCCCACCATTTTTTGGTGATGTTGACTAAGACATAGTTTTCCTGCAGCACAATGGCTTCTAGCTCCTCCTGTTTGTTGGCCACGCTGCATGCATTGGCGTAGATGCACTTCAGCTGGGCTACTGGTCTCAGCCCCAGGATCTGGGGTGGTTTGGGGAGGAGAGAGCATAGGAAAGTACAGGAGTTTGGAATTAAGAAGTCCTGTCGTATGTACTATGCAAATCTCTGACTGGCCAGTATAATTGTCTGGCCTTTCTCTGTGCCTGACCAGCACAGTCATTCTTCACTTACTATTAAATTCAATTTCTAACTCTTTTCCATCTTCTTCCATTTTAGGTGTGTGCAAGGGAGTCTGAGTGACAGCGACTGCAGTGGCACCATGGGTCAGACAACCCTGTGTATGTGTCTGTGTGTGTGTGCAAGAGTGTGTGTGTGCCTCAGGATGTAATCAGAGCCTGCTACTGGAGGGACAAGGAGGAGTTCTAGTCAGCTGTGTGCATGTGTGTGTGTGTGTTTGTGTGAAGGTCCGTACCAGCATCAGATGAGGGGCTTAGCCTTGGAGATTCATATATCTACCTACCAAGAAAGTAAGAGACTAGGGTCAACTGCTGGACAGGCTGATTGTCTGAGTCAAGCTGCTGGAGGTGCCCCCTGAGTACACAGATGCATATGTGTTTTCTGTTAGCAAACTTTCAACCTACTCAGACAAAGACAGAAGTGGGTGGGAGGTTGTTGTTGCTGTTTGTGTTCATGAGAGCATTCTGTGCTTCTGTGTAGATCTGTGTAGCAGCCATCTATGCATTTGCATATGTGCAATTGTGGTGCATGAGTCTGTTTGCATGTGTACTGGAAATAACAAACGTCACTTCTGATTGTACCCAGGAACAAGATGCTGCAATAATTTCACTTCTGCTGGGATGTCAGATTCTGACCTCTTTAAGGAATATGTTGCACAATGTATCCAGTATAAGGTATATTTAGATTCAAACACAAGCAGAAGGATCTGTATACAGATTAGGGATGATATTTCAGAAAAGAAGATATCAAAGACATGAATTACCTGTCTCAGGAAATGGTAAGTGTATGGCAGTTGTATGGGATTCAGTGAAGACTGGAAAATTAACCCAAAATAGCAGGAAAAATAGAAATTGATCCAAGTTACATAGCTCTGTGCTTCTGTGACTACTGAGGCAAAAGGTGAGAGTTCACTTTTTGGCTTTACCTGCAAAATACAGATACACTGACCACCGCACAAAGTATGTTCCAGAGTGTGGTTTCTGTATAATACAATACCTTGAAAGAAAAAGTATTGCAAGATTGTGACCAAATTAAAAAAAAAAAAAAATAGAAAGCATGCTACATGATTTGCAACTACTTCCATGTAAACTCATGCCTTACTAAGAAGAAAGGAAAACAGAAGCGCCAGCATTTCAGTCTCTGTACTCCCAAGGATAAATCTAAAGAATTTATTAATACTCGTAGGCTGCTGAAGGCAGCTGCTTAGGGGCGTTGACAACTGAAGGAAAATCTGAAGGATCTTATAACAGGCAGTATCACCTTCCGGTATTCTTGGAGTCTATGGCTGCCGTGGAAAAAAAGTACTGAATTCAGAGACCCTATGACAAGAGTCAGACAGTAAAAGCACATTCTACAACTGAAGGAATAAGTCCTTACCACCCCAATGACACTGGGCACTGTGTGATTTCCCAAGCTACCATGAATGCCGTCTTCAGCATAACCATTATAATCCTGGATTGCACTTTTGTGGGGTTATCCATCTGGCTTTTGTTCTTTCAGGCTGCATAGGAGGAAACAAAAATTGCAGTCCTCAAGGGAACATGAGAATTAGTCCTGCTGCATAACTAAGGACTGTCCTGGACAGAGAGGAATGAGGCCCTCCTACCACAGTCTAAGGCAGAGCTAGTACAGAGATGGTGCTGCAACAGTGGGATATTCCCCTCAAGCTTTTGGATAGCAGTGCCAAACCACCCCTATAGAATGTGCAGGGATAGCCTAATTTCAGAAAATGATTACAGTTTTCACAATCTGAGGATGACTACTCAGTAATGAAGAAGCTATAATGCACAGCTCTCTGGATGACATCCTGCAACTGCCAGGAACTGGGAGTGGCAGGCCACAGGCGTGTCATGAGATGCGTGGACGAGTAAAGAGGAAGCAAAGGGAAACTAAATGGAAAGCTGTCACAGAATATATGATCCAGCAACAAACGCTGTGTCAAAAAACAAATACTGGCAAATGCTGAAGACAAATGCTTAAGAGGAGGTAGACAAGAAAATATACTGACAAAAGGGAGGAGATGAATAGGCAGAAAGTTGGTGGATGTGACTGTGGGCATACCTGCTGTCAGCAGGCTGAAGCTGGGCAGTTGACAACCTATGTCTCAGGGACTCCAGGAGCTGCTTGAAGACTTGCTCAGCAAGGCCATGACACCAGAAACCTCCCTGCATTGCGTTGATGTAGAAGCAGTGGGCAACGCTTCTCAACCAGAAGAAAGGAGAAGCTCATGCTTTGCCGTAGCAGCGGTGCATGGAGTCAAAGTCTCTGTAACTCATCTGCTGCTGAAGGGAGCTGTTGATTGAACTGTTGATTGAACCCCTGGCCTTGCAGCACTGTCCTTCCCTAACTGGTCCTTGGTTGCTGAGGAGAGCTGAGAGGGCAAATCCCAGTGGAACAGCCCAATAAGTTCCTCTCCAGGCCAGGCCCCCTGGTGACCCTGGGCTGGGCTGCCAAGACTGTTATGGAGGGAAAGCAACCAGCCCTGGGCTGGCAGGGAGGAATATGGTTGGGATGGGGTGAGGGAAACACTGTCTGAGGGTGGTGTGCACCCTGCATGTCCTGGCCCTTGGCACAACCAATGGCATGGGGCCTTCTGGAGCTGGCTTGTCCCTGAGCTGCACCCTTACCAAAGCCCAAAGCTTGGTCAGAAGTAGCAGGCAGCTCTTGTAGAGATCCAGCACCCTGGGACTTGCAAGATGACTGGAGAGAGACAAGGAGATTTGCAGCATGGGCTAGGTTTCCAACTTGGCAGCTCTCTGAAGTCCTTAAAACTTTTCTTTGACTTCTTTGTTTACGACAGCCTGATTCTGATATGCCACCTTTTGTCTGATTCAAAGTACATTTTGAGTAATGTCTCCTTCATTGATATGTTTAATATGCAGCAAAAAGATGCTGTAAATATGACTTCCAAGGGATTTAATGATACTGAGTTGTGATTGAGAGTTCAATCTCCTCACCCTGCTAAAGAGCAAGAACGTATCAGTCAGTTGAGCTCTGATCTTTAGACACCAACTGTGAGAGTGTGTGTCCAAGTCACTGTATCTGTTTTCAACAAGTAGCACTAGTTGACAATTAGCTGACGTGTGGCATTGATTGAAATTGCAGTCTCAATGAGCTAGAGAAGAAGTGCAAGAGGATCAAGGTAATTCCAACATGCTCAGCACTACAATATGGGTGGAAAGGGGCACACTTCTCAAACTCCTGGATCATCTATCCGAAGCTGGCTTTTCAATTCTCTCCTGTTTTAAATTTTTATTAAAATAGCCAGTTATCTAAAAATGACAGTGTTTTATAAATAAACGAAAGAAATGCTGTCTATAATCTGCTGAAAGTAAAGCTGTTTCGTATGTTGCAGTCTCCAGGGCCTGCCTTCGCCTTTCTTTTTTCCTACATTTGGCATACATGATTGCTTTGAAACGATATTCCTGTGACAAAACTGCTCACCTGAGTTTTCTTTGTCATGATTGTAAAGTATCATCATCCAGCAAAGGGAGGTTGTTCCACTGTTCTGCTGCTTGATCTTTGGGAGGGTTCTGACTGACACCTGAATTACACTTACTTGGTTACTGAATTACACACAGTTCAGTGCTGCTCAGACAGTGACCATGTCTTTTTTCCTTATGCTGTCTCTTTGTACAACAGAGAAGTATTTGCCCTAGGTTGAACTGAGCGAAAGAAGAATATTCTTGCAGTGATGTTATTTGCTAAGTTTCACAATGATTTGATAGCACCTGCAGAAATGACGCCAGCAGTAGATAGGGGTTATGTTTGTCCTCAGGTGACAAGTGGTCATGTTGGAAGCTTCCCTAATTATGAGAAGGTTTTTCTCTCCCATGAAGATAGATTTCTGTTATCCTGATCTCAAAGTGGACAAGAAAGGCTTTGTTCTACCTTACCCAAGAGGGACAAATATTAGGTGAGACAGACCTGTTTTTCCACATGAGCACTGAACAAAACAAACACCACATCCTTTTGCTCTGTTCCAGCCATCAACGAGCTGCTTCTGTACTCCCGACAAGGCAGGTTTCAAAGACACTGCTACCTACAAATACTCCTAATAGAGTGGAACTGGGATTTTACTGTTGGGGGACATTAAAATAGTCTTTGGTTTCAAATAATCCTGAAAAGGAACTGCAGCGTGAGCATACCACGCTCGAATATATGATACATTCTGAGCTGGTAGCTTTTGATTGTAGAGATCTCGCCTCCTCTCTGAGTGATGGAAATGAACCACAACAGGATTTGAAGTTGGGAGCTTAACAATTGTGAAATATTTGCATTTCAGACAGCTTTTTATTTTCTCAATCCTGAACAGCATAGGCTGCTTTTCAGAAGGCAATCGTGAGTAAGACTCATTCACACAGGAATTAGAGCATTAGAAGCAGACTGGTATCTCCGTAAGACTGGTTGATCTCACAAGCAACATCCTGCACATCTTAGCTTTTTGAACATTCAAACATTGCTCTAAAAAAAGCCTGTTCCAAGTCAAATTATACACTTCTGCATCAAACTGGGAGAACGGTAACAGAGGTGACAAACCTTTCTGTATCCCTGGAGCTAGTCTGCACCGCATGTGGTTAATTAAAAGACAGTGTTTTGTATGAAATTTCAGTGTAAGAAATTTTAGTTATTATCTTGACCAGCAGCATATATTGACATCAGTTTCTGAAAAAAATGACAAAACCTAACAGGAGGAGGAAGGACATGCTGAAGTTGAGGTGAGGGAGGGACTGCCTGTTACAGTTTGAAACATCAGCCAAGAAACATCCTTTTTCCTTGCTCACCTTTCAGGATGAGAAGGTTATGTTAATGTATAAAGTCTGCCTATTTTTGTGCCAGGGCCAAGCCACCATAAGAATGATAACAGGACTCACTGGAATAATGTGCGCCAGGTATTTTCAGAGATCAGTCTAACTGCGATTGCTGACGTTGATTCTAACTGGGTGGAAATATTCATAGGTATTGATTTTGCTCTACCTTTATTGGCCTTCTCTCTTCCTCATCGGCTCTAAGACAAAGCAAATACAATTTCCCAACTTTCCCATTCTCTAAATATTCTTCCTATTTGAATAAGAGACCGTTCATCCAAAGACATAAGTAGGCATGTGTGGCATTTATCTAGCAACTGCTTCACTTTTGAGATTCTAGCAGACTCTTAGAGAGAAAATTTTTAAGTGTCATGGGTTCATTTGAAAAGGGAGGTGGGCACCTCAGACATTCCATCATTCCAGAAACTGCTGCCCTTGGTCTCCAGCTTTCTGAATGCACTTGTGAAAAAATCTTGGCAGGGGACATGCATGTGTACCACTCCCATCTCAAGCAGCTGTTTGCAGGACAAGTTGGGGCAGAGCTAGTCTTGTACTGCCAAGGACTCCTCCAGGTCTCTCTTGGCAGTCAGGCACTGAGAACTGCTAATGAAGTAGACTGGGTTTGCAGTCTCAGCTGAGCTGGATGAAGTAGAGGTACTGGGACCCTTGACTGCTGGAGACAAAGCGAATGGGCATCTTGTAGTATAACAAGAATTTGGATATGTGACAAATTTACACTGTGCCTGAATCTCAGTGGTTTATCTGGGACTTTAATTCTGCTCGTTTCACTTTCAGATGAAAAAAAGGGCATATTTTTTCAGGATTCAAGTAGGAATGTTCATACATCTGCGTGCTTTACACCACCTGGAATTAGCTGGAATCTAAAACTAAATCAAAACTAGTAGAGATCAAAGGATGACACTTTTTAACCTTGTATTAACGTGTGCTTTTAGGAGATGTTTCCTGTTACTTATTTATTCGGCTCACCTTGACATCATTTTTCTGAGCTTTTCTGGTGTGTGGAATCTTGGGTGCTGCAGCAGGGGGAACTGATGGGAAACATAGGTAAAATGAAAGTAGTAAAGATGGATGCACTAGATTATTCTTAGTTTTCTTCCAGAAAAGAATCAGTCTTAATTTATAAATGTACACATGGAGGAGTAGCTTTTTAAAACGAAAGCAACTGCAGAGGTGTAGAATGAAATTGAAAAATCAAAGAAAACAAGATAAACTTACTGACTACAAGCTGTACTCTAAAATTTTATGCTTTGCTCCCCAGATATATTAAAAATAATATGATTTCTGCTATATTTGTTATAGGAAAGCTGAATGTGAATCCTTCTGGAAGTGGAAGAAGACTTCTGTCTTAAGCAAAACTCATTTTTCTCTCATACCTACAAGTGCCAAGGTATGTGTGTCCCGGTAATCTGGAAAGGAACAGTATTGCTGCACAAGAGAGCTGCTGAGGTCCCTTCCAACCCTGGCCATTCTGTGATTCTGTAATTCATTGCCTGAGAGAAAAGCCTGCCTGCATGCCCCTCCATTCCCCTTGCAAGGAACCTGTAGGCCACCATGATGCTTGCTTTCAGTCTCCTCTTCTCTAGGCTGAACAAACCAATGGCCTCAGCTAGTCTTCATACATCTTGGTCTCTGTACATCTCATCTTGCTCATCTTCACAGGCTTCCTCTGGGCACCCTCTAATAGTATTATGTCCTTCTGATACTGTGGCACCCAAATTTGAGCACAGTGGCTTGAGGTGAAGCTGCATCAGCACAGAGCAGGATAATCCCTTCCCTTGTCCATCTAACTGTGCTGCTGGGTTTGATTCACCCCAGGGCAGAATTGGCCTTTTTGGTTGTCAGGGCACACTGCTGATTCAGATTCAACTTCCTGTCAACCAGAATCCCCAGATCCTGTTCCATAGGGCTACTCTCCATCCTTTCAACTCTTGGTCAATCCATTTTCAGCTTTATGTGGTTGTTTACGCTTAAAATGGATCTAGAACATAATTCACCTAGCCATAATTTAAGAGACATTTTATGCAGCTGACCATAGAAAGAGCAAGGCAGTAAGGCAAGAAAATCTTGGAACAC
Organism: Lagopus muta; assembly: GCF_023343835.1. Lineage (NCBI taxonomy): Eukaryota > Metazoa > Chordata > Aves > Galliformes > Phasianidae > Lagopus > Lagopus muta. The sequence goes on from NC_064433.1 coordinate 76,570,533, forward strand.
AATCTGTGTAGCTTCAAGTGCTGTCTCCTCCATGAAAGGGGGCTGAAATTCTGACATCTCGAAAGTGTCATCATATCCATCTGCTCCTGGGAGGAACACTAAGAGCACTTAACCTTAACATTGTAAGAGATCTCTCTATGGTTTTAGTGTGGGGAAAATGCTAAAAAAAAAAAAACAAAAAACAAACAAACAAACAAAAAAAACAGTTAGAAAGAAAGATAAAGCGAAAGACAAAGCAAATTGGTTAGAAGTTTGAGTGCAGAAGTCACTAGCTTTGAGGCCAGAGTATTAGCGTTCCCTGACCTGATGTATTTATGTGAGAGAGAAGGAAATGAATTTTTAAAATAAGCATTTTCTTCTTCCATGTATCCTACTTATAACTGCCTGTAGAATAGACATCAGCCACTGGGAATCTCATAAAGGAAATGAGCTGTCCATGGGTGCTCTCGGTGAGCACCTGCTGCCACCTTCTGCTTGTTAGGGCATCTAGAGGTATCAGATGTTCGCGTGTGGCAAAGTTTTTCCTCAAAACCATAACTGAGGGCGTCAACAGAGTTATGGTTCTTGTTTGTTTGTTTGTTTGTTTGTTTTCCAGAGTGATTAGTAGAAGAGGAAGTCTTAAATCTTATGCCCCAGATTGGATGGGATTTTGTTTTCGCGGAGCAAGTGTTCAGGTTCCAGCTTTCTTTTCAGAGAAGCAGCACTGCTGCTGTCTCCCTGTAGTGCTTTTTACTTACTCTGAACCTACTTTTTGACAAATAAGTGGACTCAGTTCTATGCCAGCTGAGGCAAAAGCAAAGTTTCAGACTTCTATCTTCCCAACAGCTATACACTAGTGATATCCTTAATAGGCAGAAGATCTTTGTGGAAAATCAAGAACATTTTTTCAAGTTCTGTTGTTGCATAAGAAAACTGCCAAATTTAGTCTTTCACCTGAGCTGCTTGGATAGTATAAACTTAGGAATATTAACTATTACTTGTAGAGGTAGGTTTCTGTTTATCAGTATGCTAAGGAAATCTAGGAAATAAAACCCAATGTAAGTTTAGGATATTGCCATCCAAACATTAAGTTAAGAACTGTCTGTTGCTCAAGAGACCATCATGTATATCAGAGGCCTTGATTCATGGTCTTCCCTAGAGGTAGCCTGAAAGGATGGAAAGCAACCACCATCTTTGACAGAAACAGCCTCTGTATTTCATCAGGCTGCCATGAACACTTCCAGAGGTATCAAGAAATCCCTTTATTTGTGTGAGAACACACACGGAGCAGCCACGCCAGGCTGTGCTGTCCTTGCCCATGGATGCCATCCCGCTCCAGCCCGGCCAGCACTCAGCTCGGGACCGCTACGAAGCCCACGGGCCGGGGATCGCGGTGCCGTGCCCGCAGGCCGGGGCCCCGGACGCCGCTTTGAAAGGCGCAGCACGGATCGGCGCTGCGGACGGAGCCCCGGGAGATACCGACGATCGTCGCCCCGCACCTCCCCGTTCCCTCGGGCAGCCCCGGCCGCCGCCGCCGCCGAGCGAGGGGGAGGCAGAGGAGGAGGCGCGAGGAGGAGGGCAGGAAGCCTTTGCCGGGGCGGTGCGCGGCTGGGGCGGGCGCTGTGCGGGTGGCAGCCAGTTAGAACGCGTGCCGTTGATCTCATCCCAGTCCTGCTCAGTGGCATCATCTGTTTGAACAGGAACGAGCTGATGAGCAGCTTCTCGATAGGGTTGGCATTTGCTTTACAGAATCGAAATGCGCTGCCTCTGTAAGTCTTTGCCTCTTACTACCACTAGATGGTACCCTTAGCGAGCATTTCCCCTTCCTCTGCGAAGTCCAGTTTAATACTCAACTGCAAAGTTTCTGAATTGATCAAGTCTGCACGTTTCTCACAAACAGTACAGGGCCAGGATGCTGGCGCTGGCTGCTAGTGACTGCTAGTAGTAGACTCAAGTGAACAAAGCTGAAGGTGTGTGCAGTATATCAAGCCCAGTACAAATGCAAGTATACACTGCATCACTTGCTCTGCCCTTACGGTGGGGGGGAAGGGGAAGGAGGGGATTTACTCCCCCAGTCTCCACGCAGAGGTTTAGGGATGTAGAGTTCAGGGACCTGAGAAATACAAGGATCCTGACAGCTCTAGTGCTCTCTGAAAGGCATCCTTGAAGAGCAGCCTTGAACGGAGAAGCGTTACTGTGTTCTCTGTAGCTGCAGTTTGGTACTTGAAGGAGTAAACCCGCACTTCAAAAGGAATGGTAGAATCACAGAACCATTACGGCTGCGAAAGTCTCACACCGCCACGTCCAGCCCCGACCCACAAAGAGTCCTTCCGCGGTTTGCCCTAAGGGAATAATGACGCTATTTGAGTAGTCATCATCCAAGTTGCTTTATTGCTAAACCAATATCACGGGAGGACAAAACCGGCCACAGCCGGGGATCGCGGTGCCGTGCCCGCAGGCCGGGGGGGGGGGGGGGGGGGGGGGGGGGGGGGGCGGGGAGGGGGGCGGACGCCGCTTTGAAGGGCGCAGCCCGGATCGGCGCTGCGGACGGAGCCCCGGGAGGTACCGACGGCCGCGGCCCCGCACCTCCCCGCTCCGCCCCGCCCCGCCCCGCCCCGCCCCGGCCCGCACCTCCCCGCTCCCTCGGGCAGCTCCGGCCGCGGCCGCCGCCGAGCGAGGGGATGCAGAGGAGGAGGCGCGAGGAGGAGGGCAGGAAGCCGTTGTCGCGGCGGCGCGCGGCTGGGGCGGGCGCTGTGCGGGTGGCAGCCCGTTGGAACGCGTGCCGTTGCTAGCGGCTTGCTTGCCGTGACGCCGCTAAGCACGGCTGTGCGCCGCAACCGGAGCCGAGCCGACGCCGCGCTGCCAGGTGGGGGAAACGGGCCGGGCGGGCGGGGAGCGCTTCGAGCCGGGCAGCGCCGGGCTCTGCCGTCCTCCCGAGTGCCGGCACTGCCTCCGGCATTAAGGCGGCCGGCAGCTTTCGTCGCCGCCCGTCTGCTTCGGCCGTTGAGCGACAGAAGACGCGGCGCTGGGGCACGGCTCGGGGAGGCCGAGCCTGATCTCCGTCCCGCGTTCCTCCTCCTGCGCTCTTTTTCATGGAAAGCTGTGCCAGCTTCTGCAAACGTACAGCTTCCTGAAAAAGTAAGTGTGGTAAACCCGTAATTTTGTCAGTACGGGCAAGATTGTAACTGACAGCTAACAGAAAATAAACATGGGAGGGAGTGGGCTGAAAGAAAGACGCAGAACCACAGAAGTTGCAAGAAAATAACTTGTGATTATATTTCTTCCCACCTAGATATAACGGAGTTGAACAGAGAGAGCTTGTGAAACAAGAGATCTTGAAGGCAAAGCACAACGGCAGGGAGAAGCTCAGCCTCAGATAGGTGTACATGGCCACAGCCAGCAGACGGGCATGAAGACGCTAGCAGAGACACAGGCCAAAGAGCAGCAAGACCACCTCAGCTACGGAGCAGCCAGAGTGCCTGAAAATGCGACAAGCACCAGGTACCACAGACACGCACTCAGGGGAGAGACCCCTTCACCAGGGGCTATTCCCCACGCACGGGGTCCCCTCCCCAGGTGTCACAGCTTTATGACTTTTGGCTATCAGTATTACACACGGTAACATCGTGTAATGCACTGGGGGTTTTATTTGTAATGCTCAGTTCCGAATATTTGTCTGACAGAGGAGAACTACATTTCCCCAGGTGGCTATGTGGTCAGCGAGGAGATATAACTGTGTGCAAGGTCACCTGATCCTTCTTCTTTGCCTGCTCTATTCCATCTGCACTTCTCCATTTGCAATTTGCCGTCTGCTGTTATCCATCTGCTCAACTGAACTGGATCTACACCTCAGCGTTGTGACAAGACTTACCTTACCTGACAAACTCTCAATCTCTCTCATTGTATTTTGCTGATTGCTAAACGACATTGCTCGACGTCGGATTGTTGCTGCTGTTTAAATTGCTTTGGAGTTGATGCAGGTGAAGAAGAGCATAGAAAGAAGAAGGATGAGGTGACCTTGCATACAGTTATATCTCCTTGCTGACCGCAAAGCCACCTGGGGAAAAGTAGTTCTCCTCTGTCAGACAAATATTTGGAACTGAGCATTACAAATAAAACCCCCAGTGCATTACACGATGTTACTGTGTGTAATACTGATAGCCAAAAGTCATAAAACAATGACAAGGGTCACGGAACCGGGCCAAAGAGGCGGTAAACCGTTGACACCAGGCAGAGGGCACCCCAGCCGCACCCACACACAAGGGGATCCCTCGAAAACTCGAGGGCGAAGCCCCATCCCACCTCCACGCACGGGGTCCCCTCCCCAGCCGGAGGGCACCCCAGCTCCACCCACACACATGGGGATCCCTCGAAAACTTCAGGGCTAAGCCCCATCCCACCTCCACGCACGGGGTCCCCTCCCCAGCAGGAGGGCACCCCAGCTCAACTCGCACACATGGGGATCCCTCGAAAACTTCAGGGCTAAGCCCCATCTCACCTCCACGCATGGGGTCCCCTCCCCAGCCGGAGGGCACCCCAGCTCCACCCGCACACATGGGGATCCCTCGAAAACTTCAGGGCTAAGCCCCATCCCACCTCCACGCACAGGGTCCCCTCCCCAGCCGGAGGGCACCCCAGCTCATCTCGCACACAATGGGGATCCCTCGAAAACTTCAGGGCTAAGCCCCATCCCACCTGCACGCACGGGGTCCCCTCCCCAGCCGGAGGGCACCCCAGCTCCACCCGCACACATGGGGATCCCTCGAAAACTTCAGGGCTAAGCCCCATCCCACCTCCACGCACGGGGTCCCCTCCCCAGCCGGAGGGCACCCCAGCCACGCTTGCATGCAAGGGGATCCCTTGAAAACTTCAGGGCTAAGCCCCATCCCACCTGCATGCACGGGGTCCCCTCCCCAGCAGGAGGGCACCCCAGCTCAACTCGCACACAATGGGGATCCCTCGAAAACTTCAGGGCTAAGCCCCATCCCACCTGCACGCACGGGGTCCCCTCCCCAGCCGGAGGGCACCCCAGCTCCACCCGCACGCAAGGGGATCCCTTGAAAACTTCAGGGTTAAGCCCCATCCCACCTGCACGCACGGGGTCCCCTCCCCAGCCGGAGGGCACCCCAGCTCCACCCACACACATGGGGATCCCTCGAAAACTTCAGAGCTAAGCCCCATCCCACCTCCACGCACGGGGTCCCCTCCCCAGCAGGAGGGCACCCCAGCTCATCTCGCACACATGGGGATCCCTCGAAAACTTCAGGGCTAAGCCCCATCCCACCTCCACGCACAGGGTCCCCTCCCCAGAAGGAGGGCACCCCAGCTCAACTCGCACACATGGGGATCCCTCGAAAACTTCAGGGCGAAGCCCCATCTCACCTCCACGCATGGGGTCCCCTCCCCAGCCGGAGGGCACCCCAGCTCCACCCGCACACATGGGGATCCCTCGAAAACTTCAGGGCTAAGCCCCATCCCACCTGCACGCACGGGGTCCCCTCCCCAGCCGGAGGGCACCCCAGCTCATCTCGCACACAATGGGGATCCCTCGAAAACTTCAGGGCTAAGCCCCATCCCACCTCCACACACGGGGTCCCCTCCCCAGCCGGAGGGCACCCCAGCCACGCTTGCATGCAAGGGGATCCCTTGAAAACTTCAGGGCTAAGCCCCATCCCACCTGCATGCACGGGGTCCCCTCCCCAGCAGGAGGGCACCCCAGCTCAACTCGCACACAATGGGGATCCCTCGAAAACTTCAGGGCTAAGCCCCATCCCACCTGCACGCACGGGGTCCCCTCCCCAGCCGGAGGGCACCCCAGCTCCACCCGCACACATGGGGATCCCTCGAAAACTTCAGGGCTAAGCCCCATCCCACCTGCACGCATGGGGTCCCCTCCCCAGCAGGAGGGCACCCCAGCTCAACTCGCACACAATGGGGATCCCTCGAAAACTTCAGGGCTAAGCCCCATCCCACCTGCACGCACGGGGTCCCCTCCCCAGCAGGAGGGCACCCCAGCCACGTTTGCATGCAAGGGGATCCCTCGAAAACTTCAGGGCTAAGCCCCATCCCACCTGCACACACGGGGTCCCCTCCCCAGCCGGAGGGCACCCCAGCTCCACCCGCACGCAAGGGGATCCCTCGAAAACTTCAGGGCTAAGCCCCATCTCATCTCCACACACAGGGTCCCCTCCCCAGAAGGAGGGCATCCCAGTTTCACAGAATCACAGAATCACAGAATCACAGAATCACATTCACTTGCTCGCAAGGGGAACCCTTGAAAACTCAAGGGCTAAGCCCCATCTCACCGCCACTGGGAGAAGGACTCCCTTCTCCCGGCATCTTTTTTTTTTTTGTCCACAGGAGGCTGTGCATAATGGTCTGCCGTTTTCATCATCCTCACTACTTCTTCTCCTGTTGAAGGATGATTAAGAAGACAAGTCGAACAGAATGCAGCTGGCACGTCTGCAGGAACACCTGGAAAATAAAAAATTTGGCTCACCTGAGATGTTCCGCTCTTCTTTGCCCCCCAGAATGCTGGCAGTGGATAATTAGGAAAAAAAAATTGAGGGTAGAGGAGAGTTCAGAATTTGCCTTAGGTATTAGCATTGTCGCTTGGCATTGTACAGTTATACACTGGGAAAGGCACTGACATGGGAAAATGGGAGAAGGTGGGTGCAGAGGCCATCCCTGAGCTCATTCCAAGTGGCAGGGCCAACGGGGATGATGTCACAAGCAGGGAGGTGTGATCACAGAGGAGGTCCCAGCACACAAGAGGTGCTCTGGTTCCCACTGGGCTGGTGAGTGAAGGGTCTCACCGTGCAGTGGAGAAGACCTGAGCTGAAGCCCATCCTGAGGGAAACTCGGCCAGCGTGGGGAGGTCCTTGCCAGAGCACGTGGGGCCACCCTGCCACAAACACCTCTATACTGGGTATACTGGTAGGGACACAACAGACAGAAAACATCAGCAAGGGCCAGCAAATACTTGGAGAGGAGGCAGGAAAGGCAGACAGAGGCACGGGAAGATCGGGTTGTGCAGCATGGAGAGACCTATGGAAGGAAGCAGCACACCCGAAGCAGAGGGGGTCTGCACTGTGCCCGAGCAAAAGAGGGAGCCTGAGGCGACGTGCTCTGGGGAGCCTTCCACCAGCCGGGAAGCAAAGGCCAAAAAGAGTCGCACCTCCCGCTCCTCCCGGGCTGGGCTGCTCTTCCCTGTGAGCCGCACAGACAGGCAGCTACGCAGAGGACAGTTTGCTGAACGCTTTGGAGCCAGCGCTCCTGTCTACCTGGCTGCTGTGCTACAGTGGGTGACGCACAAGACCATGGACATGGCTGGGAGGATTTCTAAGAAGAGCAAGCAACAGTGCATCTCTCCATGCCACTTGCAGATGGCTGTGAAGAACAGCTCTGTACTCAAGCACCTTCTGGGAAGTGGGCCCAAGCGCCGTGGCAGGGCTGTCCCGCAAAGCCAGCGGATGGCCTCACCCTCCAAAAGGAAGAAGACCGAGAGGAGGAAGAGAAGCCACAGGCGACAGGCTGCACCTGCTCGCGCCACTGCTGCTGTCACTGTCAAGTGAAAGCAGAAACTCCTGTCCTATATGGGCATGGCAAGGGCTGTCTCATTCTCCAAATTATCCACTGTGGTCTATAACAGTTGAATAAAAGTCCTTGCACTACCATATTGTGCTGGAGCATGCCTTGCAGGTGTTAGGCAACAACATAGGGAGAGCAAGGCCAAGGGACCACAACTGCCTGTCACACAGGGGCAGAAGGCACCCTGCCAGTGGACTGGTTTGTTAAACAGTGACACCTGGTAGTGTCACAGTGGGGAAGATCCTGTAGAAGACTTGCTTAGGACCCCTGACTGCCTTCTGCCATTTTGCCAGCAGCTGAGCCTCCAGGGCCTTCCTGCTGCTTTGCCTTCCCTATGCGGATGGTTCCTGTACAGGAGGCTAAGCATGACTTCCAGAGAAAGAGAAGAAGGGAGAGGGAGATAGGGAGGGAGGGGGAGAAGGGGAGAAGGACAGGAAGAGAGACAGAGTGAGGAAAAAGCAGGGAGAGAGGGATAGAAAGGAGGTGTGGGGGAGAGAGGGACAGAGATAGAGGGAATGAGAGGGAGGGACAAGGAGAGTGAGGGAGGAAGGGTGAGACAGAATAGGGAGAGGGAGAAGGAGAGCGAGGCAGAGACAGAGAGAGTGGTGGAGGAAGGGAGAGAGAAGGAGATGGAGATAGAGAAGGAGAGGGAGAAGGGGAGAAAGAGTGGAGGTGGACAGGGATAGGAGGGGTCCTTGTGCAGATTGTGGAAGTACACCTGAAGTGCAGAACAACCACAGTGAGATGTGACGTACAGAAGGTACCATACCTTTCTTGGGTTCTCCCCAAATATACCGAACCAGTCAAGGACAAAGGCATACGCTGTGAGAGAGATGGGGTTCAGTTCTGCCTCAGCTGTCAGTGAACGGCCCCATAACCACTGTGGTGATTGCTCTGATCACAGTGTTGCAAATGCTTGTCTTCTCCTTGAACCCTTCAAGGGGTTCCCTTCAAGGGGAACCCTTGAAACCTCGAGCGCTAAGCCCCATCTCTCCTCCATGCACGGGGTCCCCTCCTCAGGTGGAGGGCTCCCTTCTCCCCGCATCCTTTTTTTTTTCCTCCACAGGTAGCTCTGCATTATGGTCTGCTTTTTCATCATCCTCCCTACTTCTTATCCTTTTGAAGAACGTGTAAGAAGACAAGCCGTGCACAAAGCAGCTAGCATATCTGCAGGTGCACCTGGAAAATAAAAAATCTGGCTCACCTGAGATGTTCCGCTCTTCTTTGTATCCTGGAAAGCAGGCTGGAGGGGTATGGAGCTTCTGGTCTCCCCCCACCTGCAAGACATTTCATGCACTGCCAGTGTGCAGCCCCCATCCAAGCAGCACCACCCAGGGAAACCTCAGCCTCAGCCAAGAGCTGGGGGACAAACAGGGGCTCAAAAGCTGAGCGGGGCCCCGGGGGACGGAGAACTGGGTTGGGGGCACTGGGGGGTTTCGCCACATGCTGTGTCCCACTGACACTGCGTTTAGCGGGACAGAGAACATCACACTGTTGTGCAGATTCTGCCATTCCTTGCTCACAACCTCCAGCAGCACCCAGCTGCATCACTGCATCGTCATTGCCAGTGGGGGACAGCAGGCAAGATGCACTTGCCCCCAGGATGCTGTGTCCCCAGGCAGCCCCTACCCTCGCTGGAGCAGGGAGGTGCCCCACAGCAGGAAGCAGCACCAGGACCCCAACTGCTGTTAGGAAGCAAGAGCTGCTGTCATTCCAGCACACTTGCACCACTGCTCCCCTTTCCTCTCTGCTCCCATCGCAGCTGCTTCATTTTCATTGTTTTGTGTCATGTACCCACAAAGAGTCCTTCTGGAGTTTACTCTAGAGAAATAATTACGCTTTTATACAATCATTACCACTGTACCTCACTGCGCCATGTTTTGCATTCCACTTGTTCCGAAGCCCAGGCTCCAGAATTGACCAAAATGAGGCCATATTGATCCTGCATCAGGAAAAACATTCTTTATCAACAACAGTCATCCCTCCCTCATCTGCTTGCTAACAATTGCACAGTGCACAAAGGTGGGAGAAACACCCAGTGTGTTCCTGCTTTGCTTCTGAGCTAGCTTCAGCTGTCAAAGTCTAAGAAGTGATCGGTCCAAGGCCACTTAATTTCATTCACGTTGCATACAATTTCTTTGGAAGACTGGTAAATACAAGTCTGTTCACTGCCTAACAGGGTTCTGAGATGCGGAATAGTTCTGGGTAAGAATTATTTGCCCATGAAGGACAGGCCCACCTCTCAAGCCCGTCCAGGTCTCTCGGCATGGCATCCCTTCCCTCTATTGCATCAACTGCACCACTCAGCTTGGTGTCATCATCAAAGCTGCTGAGGGTGCACTTATCCCACTGCCTGTGTCACTGATAAAGATGCTGAAGAGCACCAGTTCCGAGACAGAACCCTGGGGACACCACTCATGACTGGCCTCCACCTGGACATAGAGCCATTGGCAACAACCCTCTGGCTGCAACCTTCCAGCTGAATCTTTGACCACCAAACAGCAAAGCCTTCAAACCCCTCTCTCTCCAATTTAGAGATGAGGATGTGATGTGAGTCCCACGTCCCAGAGGTCTTGCACAAGTCCCGATAGGTGGCATCAGTTGCTCTTCTTTTGCCCTCCTGCTGCCAATCTGTTGTAGACAGCCACCATATTAGTCAGGCACAATATGCCCTTGGTAAGGCTGTGCTGCCTGTCTCAGATCACATTTCAGAACTCGTTTTCAGATTTCTCAGATCTCATTTCAGAATGAATCTGAAGCTGAGATACGTGACAAAAGGATTGCATTTAAGGGTCTTTGTGAGGACCCAGATAAATTCCTGAAAAGTTTTCAAGGTTTCAGGCATTAGAACTTTGCAAGGAAAGTGGAACTAGCTTACAGGCATCTCATGGCTTGTGAACAATGTTGGATTTCCAGGAAGATGGGCCTACATCCCGTTCTCCATCCATACAAACTGCAACATCCAAAATGATCCAACAATATTGGGGAAGGCAGCATCAAGAGTCTTGCTAAAGCTGAGATAAAAGATAAAGGCAGCTTTGTTCATACTCCATTCACCTCCAATTGCCAAACAATGATTTGCATTCTGTTTCCATCTACTCTCTGTTCCCACCCTTGCTGGGTCCCTCTGATGGAGGTCTTCTCCTGTCCTGTCCGCTCCATTTGTGCTTTTCTCCTTTCTCCATGTTCTGACCTCTCTGCTGAAAATCTTTTTGGCTGTAGCCCCTCACTTCATGACATCTTCCCTTTCAGCCTCTGAAAATCTCTCTAGGCATCCACTCACAGCCTCAGGTATTAGGTGCCCATTAATCCAGACCAAAAGCACACAGGGTTTTTACATGTAGCTGGCCTTTGTGCACACTTTATTTCTACATGCTAAGGACGTAGGAAACAGCATATATTCACTTCCATGTTCAAGAAAGCCAATCTCAGAACAGGCTTCCGTCCATCTTGTAACTGATGCATCTTATCTGTAAGGCTCTTGAAACAAACTCTGGCATGCAGATATTGCCAGCTTCCTGAGCTGCTCCTCGTAAGTTTTGTGCTCCAGACCCCTCACCAGCTTTGCTGCCCTTCTCTGGACATGCTCCAGGGCCTCCATGCCTTTCTTGCAGTGAGGGGCCCAAAAGCGAGCACAGTACTCCAGCTGCAGCCTCAGCAGGGCTCAGAACAGAGGGATGGTCACTTCCCTGCTCCTGCTGGCAATTTCTGGCTATTTCTGATACAAGCCAGGACGCCATTGGCTTTCACGGCCACCTGGCACACTGCTGGCTCACATTCAGCCCAGCACGGACCAATACACCCAGGTCTGTTTCCTCTACACCCACTCTGCCCCAGACCTGTAGCGCTGCCTGGGATAGTTTTGGCCAAAGTGGAAAGTCAAGGATTTCCTTCGTGTGGCCTCACCCCACACAGCTAGGACATGACGGGCTGGATGAGATCTGATGCCAGTCCTACTCAGTGGCATCATCTGTTTGAAAAGGAAAGAGGTTTTGAACAGCTTCTCGATAGGATTGGCATTTGCTTTACAGTCTCTAAACCTGCTGCCTCTGTAAGTCTCTAGTTGCTCTAGTTACTACCACTAGATGGTAGCCTTAGCGAGCATTTCCCTTTACTCTGTGGAGTCCAATTTAATATTCTGACCGCAAAGTTTCTGAATTGATCAGGTCTGCACTTTTCTCACAAATAACACAGAGCCAGGTTGCTGGTGCTGGCTGCTGGCTGCTAGTAACAGTTGACTCAAGTGAACAAAGCTGAAGGCGTGTTCAGTATATCAAGCCCAATACAAATGCAAGTATTCATAGAATGACTGAATGGCTTCAGTTGGTAGGGACGAGAAAGCCTACCCAGTTCCAAGGCCACTGCCATGGGCAGGTCTGCCACCCACAAGATCAGGCCACCCAGGGCCCCATCCAACTAGACCTTGAACACCTCCAGGGAATGGGCACCCATATCTTCTCTGGACAACCCATGGCAGTGCCTCTGTGGAGTTAAACCAGTTCTCCACAGAGTTCTCCACTGACTGAGGGAAAACATTGCTTCATAATGTCTAATCGAAACCTACCTTCTTTTTGCTTAAAGAAAAAAAAAACCTATCCCCATTCTCTCACTGCACTCTGATAATGAGTCCCTCTCCATCTTTCCAATAGGTCCTGGAACGGCACAATGAGAAAGCCAGAGCCTTCTCTTCTCTAAGCTAAATAACCCCATCTCTATCAGACTTTCTTTGCAGCAGAGGTGCTCTAGCCATCTAGCCACTTTCTCGGCCTTCTCTGGACTCCTTTCAAACAGTTTCACATTTTTTTTCATGCTGAGGTCCCAGGGCTTAAAACAGTGCTGTAGGTGAGGTCTGACACAAGTGGAATAGAAGGGGACGACAACCTCCCTCAGCCTAATGGCTACATCTCATCTCCTGTCCCACTGATGTTTTTGGGTGCTTTGCAACTCCTCTTACAGATCCAAATTTCACAGAGTAGCTTTTGCTGAATGGCTCGATGCAGCTGCTTCAAGAAAAAGCCTGTGCAAGGCCAGTGTAAATACAGACCTGGCCAGGCCTCTGCTCCACAGACAGAGATCACGGCACAACCATCTCTAGAGCTTCTGCTGCGTGCTGTGCTTCTGATCACTCTTCTGATCACTCTCCTTCCCAGACAGCCATGCCAAGACTTCCTGTGTCTGTGAGACAGCGTCCTTGTTTAACATTCGGATGTCTCTCGTTCGTTCTCTGAAGACTGCTCAAATGGGAGTAATGCTATATTTAGCTGTGATGACAGAGCAACTAAAGCACAACTGAGACAGTCTGCAAGAATCTGCCAAACCCTCTCTGTAGAAACAGATATGGAGTACAGAATCCAAAGCAAACCAAAACCCACAGATTCCTCCCTTCTTCCTCCAGTACTCCTGCAGTGAGTGGTGGAAGTGCTGGAGGCGATGGAGCGCACTGGAATTAGCTGGGAGGGAGTTCATTGTCTTCACAGCAGCTTGTGTGGCGCAATGCTTCAGATCTGTGGCCAAGCCAATGCTGATAACAGAGCATTGTTTTAGTTGAGGCTGAGCAGGGTTTGCAAGGCATCAAGTCCTGCATTGTTTCTCACTGTGCCTCTATGGTGAACAGACTGAGGTGTGCAAGAGGTGGGAAGGGCACACAAGTAGGTTGATGACTCCCACTGTCCATGGGATTAAACCCACAAGTCGAGGCTAAGTGTATGAGCCCTATTCATTATTCATTTGGGAGAGGAAAAATAAAGACATACATATTAGTAGTAGGCTAAGAACGCACAATCAACTGTGGGACTCACAATTACACTGTAGCACATCTTACTTGGATGTTGTATTATTCAATATTGTTTTGCCCTTTGTTACTATGAGCCACTCCAGTAAAACAGGGTGTTGCAAACTGAGTGTTTGAACCACAGCAGGCAACAGGAGTAATCACCTGATGTGTCTTGGGAAAATAGATCCTTGTCTATCTCTAACTAATTTTAGTAAGTTTCCTTTCCAAAAATACCTGAGCCTTACTTGAGCATTTGTAGCAGTGCTCAGGGCAAGATTAAAGCAGCAGTTCCCACTTCTGATTATTTTATGGTGCTGGTATCAAGTTCTAGAAGCTTTGCCAGATTGGGACATCTGTCAAATTTTCATGTCCTTTCATTTTTAAGGATATTTTTTCATCACTCTGGAACTAAAGGGAAAAGAAGGGCTTTGAAATATTAAACTATGCAAATAATGAACTAGACAAAAGATTAAAACAAAATAACAAAACAAAACAAACACACACACACACACACACACACAAAAACCACAAACAACCAAAGATATGGAAATAAAACACACTTCAAACATATTATTTAGAGGTAATCTTGCAGCCTGACTCAGATAGGCTGACTATCCCAGATATGTTTTGAATACGGAGTACGGCAGTGAGCAGTGCTGAGCAAGGTGGTACCAGCAGTAGATAAGCCCAGCCACATCAACATTGTTTCTAAACAGATCAAGCTGGCAGAGAAATTTTTACTGCAGGGAAAAACCATGGACTTAGGCTCTAAGCATCCTTCTGGTGCTGCTAACAAGCATCTTGCCCTGAGTATAATTGGTCTAGAGGGAACACTTGCAGGGCTATGCAGCCTGGTCAGTGAAGAGGCTGACCTTTTCCCCACAGACCTTTGCTCTATTAAGACATAGGACGAGCAGGAACTGCAGGAAATCAGAGACAGTGTATAAAAATATTTTCTTAGACCATGCACCTGGGAAAGAAGTATTTGTGTATTATTTAAGTTAATAAAAATCAATGCAACAGTGTCTCCTGGATGTAGCAGTACATTTTTCTTTGTCACTGAATCCACTGAATCTGCATCCCAGGAAAGTAGATGATCCTACAAATTGATGACTGGCAGTGTTCAAAGTTTTGTTTTGTTTTGTTTTGCTTTGTTTTTCCTGGAGGAAATAATCATTTTGGATGCGAAAAATGAGTAAAAACCTGAAAACCTGACATTGCTCTGACACAGTAGGAATGCAGTGTCTAAGTTTACAGAAGATTGGGATTAGGTTTTAGCAGGTTAAAGTTTGATATCAGTCACTGCCCAAGTAATGCTGGTTCTGAGATGTAAGCACACTGACAGCAATAATGTATTGCTTCTTTGAAATGATTTGCTTAGCTAAAGTATGCTAAATATGTAACTCTGTTATGCATAACTGTGTGCAGATCTAAGAGTCTGCTTGCAAAGATGTCAGAGAACTGTCAGGGTAACGCCTTGACATAAAAGGTAATTAGTATAGAAATAATCCATAGACATAACGCACCTCAAGCAATAACAAGATATGCAACCAAATTAAGGGCAGAAAGAACTGGTAATAGAAGTCCAGATGTACAAATAAGGGCAAAAAAATAACATAAGCATATGCAACAGACATTACCTTGGAGAGCATTTGGATACAGATGATCTCAATCTGTTTTGCTGTGCAACAATTACTGCACAATGGACTCTGCAGTGGAAAAGTATATTATTCTGTTCTGTGCCACTCTTTTCTATTTAGCACCGAAGTCCTTGTTCCTTGCTTGACAACAAATCTTTACATAAAAGAGGTTGGTGTCCTGGGTTTGAATACTTTGCAAACTTTTACTGATGGTAAATCCAGCAGTGAAAACTTAATAGACAGCCACATTAGAAAGCTGTAGTAGCAAGTATTTAGGTGATTCATAATTATCCAAACAACACAGCAAATGTGAACGAATTACTGCCACCCTTGTAGAAAAGCAAGGCTTCTTCTCTAATCCATTGGCATTTCACACTTGTACAGCACTGGAAACAGATGACAATACAAAGGAAAGGGCTTCTGTAAATTGAGCCCCGGATACAAAGCTCACAAAGGACCTCAGTATGTAGGACAGGTAGAGACCTCCTATTTCCGTGTCTCAGGTCCCTGAAATTGCAGGCAAACACACTGCATCATCCTTTTCTTCAGTAGATAAACAAGTTTTCTAATTCTAGGGTGTAATCAGAAATCTTTTTCAATTTTCTAATTCATTCAGATACTCCATGTATCAATTTGTGTGCTTGTTCTTTTCCACGCCCCTTCCTCCCGCCCCCCACAAGATGATCAGCAATGTGATGTGCTGTGGACAGCAGTTATCCCCATTTTGTCATCTTAAACTCTTCTCACCTCTCTTGATACAAACTCCTAAATACTCCTATCTTGTCCCTGTTCCACAGAGACAGGCACTTTTAAATGTGAACAGTCAGAACAATACATTGTACCTCAGATGTTCATCAGGCTTTGTACAGTAGTGATACTTTCTACATTTCATCAGAAATACCCCTTTGATGCATACCAGCTTTACATAGGTGAGGATCTTCACTCAAACAATTTCCACAAATTCAATAATGGACTGGGCTAACTCCTATGAATAAAACTCACCCCAGCATCAGGAGCTACTAAATACAAGGACGCCACCTGTGGCTCAGGGAGTTGCAGATCATTTTAGGGTACATTGGTGAGGTATCAATCCATACTGTTTCCTGCTCTTCCCTAGGAATTTGCTCTTAGTGTCGAGACAAGATGCTAGGCAGACCTCAGATGTGACCCAACACAACCATTCTTTTATTTTCACTTGCTTTGTTTCACCTTGCACTGATGATCAGAATAATTACAGCTGAATGTATATTCAGAACTTCCTCACTGTTAATGACATTAGATTAACAACATCCCAAACTACAGCAAAAAGTTTTATTTGAAGATCATGGAAGAATAAGTTTGCATTTGCCTTTTTGAATTTCTCCAGTCCTCAGCTACTCTAGGCCTCGAGATTACCTGATTCTTCTTCTTCTTTATTGATAATTACACCTAATTTTCTTCTACCATAAACAAATTCTTGTCATTACACAAGATTTATCCCAAGACCAGCATTTAGATAAATTCATGAATACATCTAGAAGTTTCCTTCTCTACTTTATACTTTGTTGTATCTTTGTTATCCAGTTTCTTTTTCACTGGGTAGCTCTACTGTTCAAAGTCATACTCGGGTTCATCAAGGTGCAGTATTGCATACATTACTGAAGATATGTATGAAATGTACCATACATTCTTTACCTGGAAAGCAATTTATGTTGTAAAAAGTTCTGTATCTGCTTAATCTGAAAACTTTTGTCTTTGATATCCCCAAATTCTACATCTTCATTGAATTTTATTTTTTTTTCCTCAAAATACATTTTGTAGCCTCAGACAGTTAAAGCAGAATCTCTTTCAGAGGGAGACATGAATGTCAGGCATAATCTAGATGCCAAGTAGGAATGGGTCTATTTGTCTGTATGAGCAAACCCACACAGTCTTCCTACACCTCACTCCTGAAACACAGTTGTGCAGGGTGTAGCAGCCAGCTGCATCTACCTCACACATCTTCTCTGGGACGTTTTCCTGATTTGCTTCCTGAAGCTTCAACATGGATTGGTGAAGAAATGGGCATGCAGACATATACTTTTGTGCTGTACAGTACAAAAAGTAATGTAATTCACATGGAACATCTAAATGATCCCAATTTCAACACCTTATACCATTATCTTTGGGGTTGGACTTGATGATCTCTGGAGGTCCCTTCCAACCCCTACAATTCTGTGATTCTGTGATCTTAGGCAACAAGTCATTCTTTCTGGTTTGCATCCTAACAGACATGCCTGTTGCCTGCAGCTACTTGTACAACGGAAGTCATACAAGAAAGAAAACAGTGAAACTGTTGTTACACAACAACACTGCGGTGCTTTTCTTTTTCCTCCCCGATTTCTTTCCCAAATTCTTACCTGTGAGGAGTTTGGTTGTATGAACAAATACCCTCCTCAAACCCTTTCACATGGGAGTTTGCTCAGCCTCAAATATTTTTGACAAAAAAGACTTGCTCTTCAATTTAAAAAAAAAAGAAAGCAAAGCACACCACTACACCACTGCAAACCTTCAACATCAAACATCTCACATGTGAACTGGCACAAGAATACCTTCCTTTTCCAGGGCACACAGCACGTCTATGGCTTTGCACTGAGCAAACTGAACTCCCAGAGCTCCAAGATGAAGGCTAAAAATAACCCATTACGTATTAATTTCAGGATTTTAAAGTATGGCTAATTAATATGCATAGGCAAGGCAAGGCGTGTGGTCTCCGGGAGGGAACACACACAGTCAGATTGCAAGGAAGAGGCTAGGGTGATATCCTGGCAGAGAGCCAAAGGAGAAATGAAAGAGAGAAGCTTGCTTTGATAAAGGAGGTGCAAAGACAGTGTTTCAGAAGAGGCAGAAGCAAAGGGATGAAGCACTTTGCTACTGAAGTGGCAGAGGCAACACAGTGCAACCACAAAGGACAGGATCCTGTTAGAAGAGCCACAAGTACAATAAAAAAACCCTTTGGCACTTTCAAAAGTGGTATCGGAACAGCTAGAGAGCTTGTTGCTACTAAAGAAGGTGGCAGAGTTAGGGCTTGGTGGCTCAGACTGTGTGCCACGGACTGATTATGGAAATAATTTGACACAGTAGTGAAGGAGGACTCTGCATCTTGAGTCAGAAGCACCTTGCCAAGGTGGTGTACTGGGTATGGAGCACTGAACAAGATGCACAGGATGGCAGTCATGGCACACCGTGAAAACAAGGTACTGCACATGAGCAGTAGGGGTGATGTCAGACAGCAGGGATTATCTGCAGCTAATGTGAATCAGAAAGCAAATTTGGTTATTTACAAGCAGTTCCGGTGAATTAGGAGGTACAGGGGGAAATCAGTCACTTGGAGCAGATTTCCTTCATACCCATTTCCCTACAAACAACATTCATACAATTAAGACCTTCCTTTAAACGTAAGGACAAACTGACAAGTTAATTGCTGATTCACTGGCTATTTGTTATCATGAAAAGCAAGGTTTTCAACCAAATAAAGGTTATTTAGTGCCACTGCTCGTCTCCCTGTCTCTTCTGACCTGATCACTAAGGATCTTGAATATTTTAGTGATCCAAATGTAACAAAATGGTAGGAAGCTGAAAGTTTTGTGAGATTTGGTGGCTTTCACAGTGGCACACAGAAGTAGCCTCAAAATGTTGTAGGTTCAGTTACATTTTGAGAAAAACCTGAGCACTACAGTTACATGTTGAAAGGAAGGGGTAGCAGGATTTAATTCTGCAGTAGTAGGTTTTGATACGTGCTCGAGGTGACAAAGTCCCCAGAAGAGCTGCAGGGGATTGAAAAGCTACAACACCAACCAGCTTGCGAAACAGGATGAGTTTCACAGTCCAGTGCTACAGCAGGTTGCTAGTGCAGGTAAAGGACACAAGACCAACTTTTTCACTTAAAGACATTCTTTATTCAATCTTTTTTTCGTTTTTTTTTTTTTTAAATATACAATATTATTTTTAATCTGTAAAAAGTACATATGCGGGATTCCAGGTCAGAGGCAGCCAGAAGGTTTCCACATCAAAAGAAAGACTTTTGTTATTTTGGAGGAAAAGTAATCTGTCAAACAAAGCAAGAATAAAGGCAGAATGCAAAACCAACTTCCACCAAGCAATTAGGATTAAAGGCAACAATTCACCGTGATGAGCCAGGCTTTCTTTTTCGATTTCGGTGATTCTCAACTTTTCCAGGCAATTACAAAGCAGTTTGTCAGAGTGGGCCGACAGCCTTAGCAGCTAGTGTTGTTCATCTCTGCTACAGCTGTATGCACAGAACTTGCAACAAAGCTTTGGCTTCCTCTTTGTATGGCAACCCAAGCTCTTGAGTCAGAAGACTGTTTCTCAGAATTCAAGGAGCAAAAGAGGGAAGGCTTAGGCTAAACAGATCTCTGAGCTACAATGTGGATCAAGAGCTTGCTTGCATTTTTCTCTGGTAACAAGAAGCCTCTTTGTAATTTGTCCCCTTAAAAACACGGACTACTTAGTAATGTATGTAACAGGCACAATTTGCCAAAAGCCTGTTACTACAGCCCTGAGATGCAAGCTGCCTCGTCATTTTCTGTGGGTGCTAGATTACATTGTTGATCCTTTCAATGTTAATGCTATTATCTATTTCTCCATTCAAACAAGAAAGAGTCACATTATGAAGGTTTATAATACCATACATTTCCTCAGGGACAGAAGAGAGTATCAATGAGGACAGTTAGATAGTTTAGTTATAAATCAATGAAACATATACTTTTAATCTTACAGGATGGTATTATAGGGAGCATGTAATTGCTTTCACTTTTCAAAACTCCAGATACTGGACATTCAAATATCATAGAGCTCCATATGAGAATATCTCAGTGACTGAATGGTAAAAAATGGTCATTTGCAAATTCGGAGTAGGGGGCTAAAGAAGCTTCAAAGGTGTGAATGCCACAGGGAATTACACTATCTGCTTTTCTCCTTACTCCAGGTTACTCAGAATATTGCACGTTCTTTTTAAGCATCCCACTTTAAGGACCACGTTGTGCAGCAAAATGAACACCCAGTATATCAAAGGTTTTATTCTTAGAAGACAAGGCTAAGACATTCACTTCTGGACTGCAGGACACACAGAGCTCCACAGTGGCCAGTGCATAAATTTGGCTTCTGTCAGGCTGTAAAGTGTTAGAAAAAAATGTACTGCTGGCAGATCCTGACCAATAGGCAAGTTTGTGTCTTGGATTCAGAAAAGAACTCAGCATCCTTGTTTTGACTGCATGCAAACAGGATATTGACAATTCTGGGGTTTCCAGGCTCTTGCCCAAATCCAGTGTGCCAAAAATGTACATGATTTTCTGTCCTTTACTTCATCCTGTAAGAGGAGAAGGCATTGCAGAAATTGCTAAAATGGGACATCTACCTAAAGAAAATGAGGACTGTTTTGTTAGAGAATACGGTGCAAGACTCAGAAACAACTAGGACCAGAAAGCCATTTTGTGCTTAAATTCACACTCTACCTTCATGTAAGTATGTAAGACAGAAGCAACAGAATGGAAGTGGTAATACTCTACCCATACCTTATACACCCAAAGGGAAAACTGAGGGAAAACCCAGAGTCTGAACTGTGGGCCACACGTAATTCCATTAAGCAGATCAAAACCTACTTCTTTGTGAAGGACTCTGACTAAGGGCATGTCACTTAGACAAAAGTTTCCATATCCGTGCTTAGTGTCTACACATGCCTCAGTGAAAATCCATTATCTCCAAACTTTCGGCTTGCTCTAATCTCAAGATGGAGAGATTTAAGAGTGACACAGCAGTAAGTCCATAAAACACATTATTCTGAATAGACGGAGATATCTATTTTGAATAGATGGAGATCTGTAGCTTCTGTAGGAAAAGGAAAGTTTGCCTTTTAAAGAACGCTGGAATAGAAACTGACAAACTTTGGGCTAACTGGAAAACGAGAAACAAATATCCTTTATTTGGTACCTGCTGCTTGTCTACACAAAGAAGAAATAGCAGTACTGTACTGAGAAAAATTCCATCCCATAACATGAAATGGCTTAGGTCCTCAATTCAAGCATTCTTGTGGCAGTGAATTAACACACTGGGATTCAAGGAGAAATTAATCTGAATAGTAACTCTTCACATGAGGGGTGTGTTCACATGAGTTCACATGGGGGATGTGGCAGAGCACCCAATAATGGTAAGAAATTTGCTGTTTCTGGGACTCCGACAGAATTTTGTCTCTGAACAGACTGGCAGCCATTCTACATCTGCATTTATCAGAAGGTGTATGACGACAGCCTAGGATGAAAAGTGCCTTTTCTCTCACTCTTAAAAAAAAAAAAAAAACAGAAAAAACAAGAGGAATCTATCTTCCTTATTTCTACTTGTTACTTAGAGATTTAAGAGAAATTAATTAATGTGCAACTAATAAGAAGAAACCATTTACTAAGATACTTCTCACTTAACAATTGCTTGAATCAGTATTATTTACTACATCAATTACTTTATCAGCTCTCAAATTATTTTTAAGATACTGCTGCAAATACAGTAACTAAGTAATTGGTATGAAGGCAAAAATGTTGATATCAGATTGTTTTCTAAGGTCTGTGTCTTCCTCTTCTTAAACCAAAGTGACAGTCTGGAGGACAGAGTCTGATAGAAATAATCACTTGACCTAGGAAAAAATGCTATGTATAAATTACTGTCAAAGAAAAGTGAGGAAAAATACTATAGGAAATCCTATTTCAATGTATAGTCAGAAAAATTATAATGTGGTATTGGGAAAAGGTTTTTATATACGAAATTTCATATATAAGCATTCTTAAGGGGGAGAGGGTATTCAGGGTATATAGAGGGTATTCCCTCTAGACATGGTGCTGCACTGCTGTAGTTCACTAAAGACAATTCATTCACTCACTTGAGTTTGAAGACAATCAGAATTTTTGAAAGATTCAACCCATGCACAAATTAGGAGGGAAAGAAGCACCTCACTGCTCTTTTCCAGCACAAATGCCAGTCACTGTGGCAAACGGATGTGAGAGCTATAAGGGGGAGTAAAAATAATTATGCAAGCTGTAAGGATTCTGGAACAACACTAAAAAAAAAATATTGATCGATGAAGAGATACTTGAAAAGGCTAAATTTCCTTTAGCAAAAATTGTGAAGACTGCGGCTCAACTGATACTGTCCAGCCCAATTTCAAAGTATTTGAACTACTCCAGCCTTTGAGTACTCAAGGGAAAAAAAAAAAAAGGAAACAGCATCTCATTTCTTATCAACTAATTGAAGAGAATCTGCAGTTTCTTCTTCCACTCATGTGTAAGAGAGGTTGTTTTCAAAGACAATCACGTTGGCTTTGCACTGTTGCAGGTCACCCAAACGGAAAGGAGTTTTCTAGACTAAATCAAAGGCAGTTCTTGGCTTCTGTCATACACAGAAATATGATAAGATAGGATTTCAAACCTTCAAATAAGGTTCTGTGAATATTACCCAAAGAGTGAAATTGATTTTCAGGAAAAATCCAAATTGCGTGGAAAAACATAAAACAACAAACTCCTGCTGCTTAGCTGAAGGGGAGCACTTTTAAATGTCATATCCTGTACCTTGCTATATAAGTTATGAGACTGTTCTCAAGTTTTTATCTTTGCAAACTTGGCTAGAAGAAACAAGAAAAACAAGAAAATGTGGACTTCCCACGTGATGGGATTTACGAAGAAAGAACGCTTAGTCTCTTATCCCACCCCAGTGTTATGCTCCACACTCTAACCACAACTTGCAAAATGAGCTAAGCCTTTGTTGTTGACAGCAAACTACAAACCAAATGCTTATTCATTGCTTTTTTGAGTGTGAGCACACAACACAGAACCTTCAACACTGCTTTGAAAAGGAAAATGAGAAAGTAATAGTTCTTATAGTTTAGTTTTTATAGTTTGAAGGCCCCAAGAATGGCTGCCAGTCTGGGCAAACTGATGTTCCTTAGAAAATTCAGACAGGTACAGAAAAAAATTCAAATCCTGATGCTGCTGGTGCAGTGATGTTGCTTTTTGTTGTTGTTTTGTTCATGCCATCATCAAACAAAAAGAAAAAGAAAAAGAATCAAAGTATTTGGAACCCACCCGAACTGAAGAGATGACTGGTATGCTGTGCCTTAAAACAGCCAACAGCAGCAGCTGCAAGTTCCTGTCCCTAAACAGGAAAGGCTCTTCTTCCTCACGCTGCTGCATTGTTTTAGACAGTAGATTCCATTTCTTGCTAGGGTTCAAAGCACTTGAAGTCTCTGTCCTGCAAATACCACACCTGTGTTTTGGTCATATATAAAACAGAACTTTGTTTCAGTTTTACTCATCTATATGTCGAAGAGCTTTGTTTCTCACGCCTGTACTTGACTCAGAGGTCAAGATTTATCAAGTGTCCATCTCCTCTCCTGCTTAAAGTCTCAGTTGATCCATGTAAACAAAACAGCTGAAAAGTCTCTCTTCCTCTTCTTAGAGCTGATTTTATCGATAAGCAGGATTTCCTGAAAGTGTGGTGTTTGCTAAATGTAAAACAGGCAGGGGATGAGCTTCTGTGTTAAAAACCCAGTTGTCTAACGGGAGAAGGTCATCGTTGGAGAAAAGCAGATACAAATACCTAGATATCAAAACAGAGAAGAAAAATGGTGGGTATTAAAGTTGAGCAACAGACACTGGGGCACCATAGCAGCTGCATGCCCCACCAGTCAACAGCTAAAGCCATGAACAAGTTATTTGCTTTCAGTCTTTTTATAGCACTCACACAACTTTCCCCATTATAATGATCCGAAGAGTCATTTTTATCACAGGCAAGCCCTACAATGAAAAATTTGTTACAAAGACAGCATTTTAATTTTTCCAAGTAACTTCTGTTTTTCAAGACTCCTTTCCAAGGTGTATAATATAATACAGACATCAAGACATCAAGCACAAGGATTTTGGAGGCTGGGGAGCAGAGCAGAAGTAGGCAAAAAACTGGTTTCAATTGAGCAAACCCACTTGGAAAAGACTATTTCATTCAAATCAAATCAAATATTCAGAGGAAGCAGAGAAGAAGCCACTAAGCCATGCCAGATATTTGATTTGTCATCACCATGCGGGGCAGTCATCAGCAGCTTCTGGTAGGAGGAAATGTGCCAATATGCTTGCAGAGAAGATCCATAAATGTTGTATATTAAAAAGCAACACAGTGCAAATAAAGCATGTAATGATGTTACATTTCTGGACATATGTGTAAAGATTCTCTCTTGTTTCCTTTTCTCTTAATACACAATTTTGAATGTGGTTATGCTACCATTGTAAGAGGACACTGGCAGCAGAGATCTTTGTAAAGTCTTCCAAACTCAAACGCTATAATTCCAAAGGCAGTTCCCTTCTTCCAGAAAACCTGATTGTGTTCATGCAAGCTAAGCTTAACATCACTGTGATATAGGACCTCTCAACTTCTGTTTCAGCCTGATTTCCTACTATTCCACCAACGTGAGGTCTTGCAGCACGGGACAAGGAAGAGTTGTCACTCCCATCAGTGGGTTTTGTCACACCCAGAATGTGAGTTCTGTATATTCCCACTGTCTACAGTCAAATGTCACTGCTTATCCTTCAGAATATCCAGTTACTGAGTGAAACACCAGTGAACTTTCAGATCTCCTTTTGATGAAAGATCTAGACAGGATTCTGATAATACTTCAAAGGTCAGTCCTGTCACCACAGAAGCCCCACAGGAGCAGACTTCATCCTCTCTCTGATTTGGCTTTTATAGGTAGATGGATGACACAGAATCAGCTCCTCAAGAAGCTCTGTGTAACCAGCAGGACATGTTTGAAATGTTGCCTCTCTTTGGGAGTATAGCTTTTAGGCTGTAGAAAATTAACTCAAAGGAGTAAATAAATAAATATAATTAACAAAGATGACAGAAGAAAGAGGCTCGCTTTCTTTTTGTAATGATAATAAAGGGAAACAAAGTACTGTGACCATTGAGAGGAGTCTGGTAGGGATTATTCAACTGCAGGACACAATGGCCATATCCTTCTCTCAGATGTGATGAACTTGGAGTCCTTTCACACAAGTGAGACACGTCATGGTGCCTGAAGTGTGCATCAGATCTGTCAGGATCTATTTTTTCCCTGGGAGCATTTTGAGCTCCCAGTAACTCAAACAAATCTTCTCAGTCAGAAACTGTCGCTAAAACCCAGTAAATACTGTAAAATAACAAAAATTATTACCATTTTTAATAACAGAAAATAACCACTTCACTCTGAAAAACCTACAAGCCATACTAGGCTGACACATTATTACAATTTTTGTTTTTGTTGTTGTTCTTCATATCACTGAGTTGTAAAGACTGAAAGTCCTCACTGCTGACAGGTTTTTGCAATAACGTATGTACTTTCCCTTTGTATGGCAACCTCTGACTGATCACCAGAGGCAATGAGTCAGCCTTGGGAGCACAGGTGAAGGCAATTCAGCTGTACTGCCAAGAGTGGACCCTGGCTCCACCTCTCCTAGACCTATTTAAGAGCTGGTTACCAGTGGGGAAGGATCTCTTCTGGAGATCCACTCTGCTGGAGTTTTGTATGTGAGCCCAGGATACAGGTATGCTTTCTATCTATTCTCTTTTTAACAAAATCTGCTTTGCCTAACTCTCTTGTTTATTTTGTAATTATAACATCTTAATATTCATTGATTATACACTCCTTCTATCACATGTTGGCATGGATACTTAAGCAGAGACAACAGACTTCTAATAGCATCTCTAGCCATGTTCATACTGCCAAGTGGCTTCTGTCCATGGAAATAACCAATGTTCTGCAAACTGTTATGCAGAAGTGAAAAAGGAGTAGGGAATAATAGCTCAGGCACTTTTCTTCCAAAAGTAGACAATTCACAAGATTTCAGGAAGATACCCTACATTAAACAATGGTAGATCTCAATGCTAGAAGGGCATTACCAAGTTCACTGATATAACTGTCAAGAAATAATCACACCCTGGAGATACTGTTTTATGGGCGAAACCCCAGTGTGATCACAACTGTGAGACAAAAGACTGCTCTCGACAGCAAGTTTGCATAATGGAAGAGATGAGTAGCAATGATAAGCTAGCTCAGGCCTAAAAAGCGATCTCTTAATAATAGACTTCTTTACATATTCTTAACTTTATATGTATTTCTTACTGTAAGCAACAACTCCATAAGTTAAAGGTGGTTAAATGTTCTAGCATAGTACAGAATAACTTTTTTTTTGTTATTAAAAAGAAACTTCAGACACTTTACCTTGAACTAACTATACAATAGAGTGCATGAGTCTCTGCATAACTGACTGAAGATGTTCTGCTGACTTGACTGAATTAAAAAAACATCTTAAATATTCTAAAATTGGAAGTACATAAAAGACTACAAAATATGCCTGATATTTTTGCTTCCAACAAAAAACATTCTAGAAAGGCATGCTGTAGGAGAAATACAGAAAAATAATTCAAGGGCACAGAGGATGTTTTTTCAAATTTACTCCATTGCAGTGGCACATACAGGAGAAATAGGTTCTGCAGTAGCAGAGTATATATAGCACACACTTGTATAAAATAGGTCACTGCATCTAAAAAATGTCTTTCACAAAGAGTGTTTTCTAAAAAGGAGATACTTTCCCTATTGTGATGCCAGAAATCAAATTAAAGTCTTAAAAATGAACACTCCCTCAGCATAAGCTTGTTGTATTAGAAAATCTATTTGTATTTTCTTCTGGGAAAATAGGCTAACCTTGGACCTGAAAGCTGGGGGAAAAAAAAAAAGACCAAACCACCCTGGAAATGACAAGAGATTATTTGTTTAGTCAACACATTCTTGTAAAAACACATGCTAGCTTTTACAGGAACATACAAGAGTGAAAACAGCTTACTTCAATGTTTCAGCAAGGAAAAAGCTCTGCTGTACGTCGTCATATGTAGGAGATGATGAGTAGACATCCTTGACACCAGAGAAGCCACCACTAACTCGGCAATACTTGTCAATTGCCTGCAAAAAGGGAGGTTAAAAAAAGGCAATTCAATTGTAAAATAAAATTTGAAAACGTCAAAATAACAGGATTGATCAATAGAGGAGGAAATTATTTCTACTCTTTAGTTATGTCAGATGATGATGTGGATTGGAAAATAAGTTAATAAATGAGGACTGAACACATAGAAAAGTAAAATTCTTCCAAGGCTACTAATGACATCTGGCAAACAACTAGAAGCTAGAAAAAGGTATTCCGGGGAAGAATTTCCTAGTTACTCACTGTTCGCTGATATTGATGGGAGCACACAGCCTCAGCAGACTTCAACTTTAAGCTTGCATAGCTGCTTGTATGTAACATTGTGCAGAACATTCATCGCTCAATTAAGATAACATGGACTATGGGGAGTGTAGGAAGATGACAAACACTCCTGGATTTTGCAGCTGGGAGAGTTTGAAGAGTTACAGGACTGTGATTTGTAACTAGTCACAGAGACTTTCTGAAGTTAGGGATTAAATACAGTACTAATATTTAGGGAAGCACTGATTTCATCTTACATACTCTTCCAGCTACCTCTTCCTCCATACAATTCCATTTCCTATAAATGCTTCTCTCTTTCCCCCTTATACAGTTGAAACACAAGTCAGCTCGTGTGCCAGACTTCAAAACAGTTCTTTATGTTTAAAGCATCAACTTTAAACCAATCAGCATTTCAGGCAGAGAGGGGCCAATGGATTCTGGATTCACAAACCAGCTTGCTACTCAGCTCCAACACAGTGCAGGAAAAATCATGCTGGAAGAGGAGGAGACAGGGAAGAATGTATCAGTAGTGCAGAGCAGCTCCTTACACTCATCATTTGGCTGACAAACATAATCTTACAGCATGCCAGAATATTAGCTGCTAAAACCAGCCCCAAAGCTATGACAGTGAAATGATTTGCAGATTGTTTCTGCCTCCCTGCTGTTTTGGTGGTATGTCCTCAGCAGGTAACTGCTCTTTTAATAGTTTCATGTGGGGACAGAAAAGGTAGAGTGATGAAGGAAACTGCTCGGCTTAGGCTATCTGTCATTACCAACTACTGAACACAGCTCCCTGTACTTCAGTAATCTATGATTTGGCCCATTAGTTTGCATGAAGCTTCTCTCCACACAGCTCTAGGCCCGGATTTCCTTTGTTTCTGAGCAAGTGTAGTTCACAATGTATTTCCTTATTTTAAGTGAAGCTTCCTGTAGTTTTGGATGGAAACATTTCCTTTTTTGTTGGGGTTTGAGCACGTAAGAAAGTGTCTGTATGAATTCTGTTCTAATCTAGTTACTGTTGCAATCTAGGACTATACTGAGAATATTCACATTTTAAGATACAGGTTGACCAAGTTCTTCCTACAGTCTGGAGATAAAATTGTATGTCTAACCCAAGAGTATCAAACTCATGACAGTCTCTTTGCATGTTCTTACACATCGTAAGTGATGCTGGCTACTGCATGGTAGCCAAAGGGAGGAAAAACAAAAAAGGAAAAAATGAATTTCTTGACTTCTGAAGAAATAATGCGCATGTGATTTACAGAACTACTTTCTCATTCCTCCTTGCAAGACCTACAAGCCACTAGGCAAGTGTCATACAAATAAACATGAGCTAAAGAACTTTGGGTTTCTACATAGGAAATAACCTGCATCCTCTTGCAATTATTTTATTTTTTTAAATAATAGTGCAGAATGCACGCTTGTCTCTGCTCTGGAGTGTGACAAGGTATGGAGAATGTTTGGACGGTTACAATTCTGCCATCATCAAACTGTGCTCAGATAGGAGAATCTTGCCCAGGAGAACCTCACAATGTTCAGTAAATCCAAAGTCAAGGTCTTGTACCTGGGTGAGGGCAACATGCAATATGAATTCAAGCTGGAGGACGAAAGGATTGAGTACAGCCCTGCTGAAAAGGAACTGGGAGCATGGGAGGATGGGGAGCTGCACATGAGCCAGTCACGTGCCCTCACAGCCCAGAAAGCCGACTGCATTTTGGGCTGCATCAAAGGAAGTGTGGCCAGCAGGGTGATGGAGGTGATCCTGCTCCTCTATTCTGTGCTGGCAAGACCTCACCTGGAGTACTGTGTCCAGATGTGGAGTCTTCAGTACAGGACAGATGTGGACCTGTTGGAGCATGTCCAGAGAAGGGCCACAAAAATGATTCACAGAATAGAACACCTCTCCTACAACAACAGGCTGAGAGAGAGCTGGGGCTGTTCAGCCTGGAGAAGAGAAGGCTCTGAGAAGACCTTATAGTGGACTTTTAATATCTTAAGGGACAGCTACAGGTAAGAAATGGGACAGACTCTTCAGCAGGGTCTGCATGGTGACAGAACAAAGGAAAATGGTTTCAAGCTTAAAGAGGGGAGATTTAGGTTGTGTATGAGGAAAAAGACTTTTACAATGAGAGTGGTAAGGTGCTGGAACAGGTTGCCCAGAAATGTGATCGATGTCCATCCCTAGAGACTTCCAAGGTGATGCTGGAACAGGCCCTGGGCAACCTGATCTAACTGTGCATGTCTCTGTTCATTGCAGGACAGTTGGGCTAGATGGCCCTCAGAGAGCCCTTCCAACTCTAAGGATTCTATGATTCTATGTTCAGGCCTTTTATACCACACTCTTTAACCTGATATTGACAGCTGAATAATTATATCAGGTAGCGAAGCAGGGGGTTCTGATCTATCAGAGGGATAGAATCAGGGTCCCATTCACCATGAAAATTGAGGTGTTTTATAATTTCTGATGGCTGTGTCCCAATTACTTGCCGTGTTACCATTCCTTCCCCTTCTAATAATCTTCCCCATGGTGTGAGCAGTCTGCACAGTTTTGGCCCAACTTGCACTTCCCAAGGCCATCTTACTATGTGGGTTCCAGGTTCTAAATTCTCATAGGCAACAAGCAGAACACTGCATATTGTTCCAACTTGGGATTTCAATCGTATATCATTTCCCTTAATTTGGATCCTCTATGGTGAGCCCCAAGTTGTTTGTAACATGCAGGGTGCTGGGTCTGCCATCTCTGAGTCTTTCATTCATGTCTCTCAGCATTTTGAGCAGTCTCTTAGCCCACCCCTGCAAGGACTGAGAATCGGGCTTCTGAGTGGCCCTTAGAATGCTATTATACTGCTATACCAGGCCTGCTCCCATCAGATTGCAAGGCAGATGGAACCACCATTTGATGTTGTTTTCCTCAGCCCACTTTCATACTGTTGTTCACTGGTCACTTTGGATGACTTGAGGAGTCCTTATGCTACCATTCATTTAGTTATTACCTTAATTTGCTCAGGCTTGATTTGCTTTTAGCACTGGATAGTCCTGCACTAATTCACTTACTGTGTCAACGTAGTTCAAGACACATCTGGCCCCTTCAGATTGAGGGAGGGGGCCTACGTAGAAGACCTGCAATCTGTACAAGGGATGATGCCCTTCAGTGTGATGCACTGTTGTTTCTGGCAAAGGACTCAGTTGTACCCTGGAGTATGCTTCTCATTCTTGACATGCCTGGACAATATCTGACGTTCGAATGGGCAGCCCCCATGCTTTTACTGCTTCCCATGTTGTCTCCTGTCCAGTAGATCACAACTTCTTATGTAGTGATGGGGCAATGTTATCTGCTGGCAGACCTGGCCACCTTATCTGAGCCGATGTATTGGTCCAACATTCCCTGGCAATTGCATGGGCATATACTGCTTGTTGCCACATTCCAGGTATCAGACCACATGTCTCTGCCTCAGGTTGGTCGAACATGGATAGTCTGATCCTGAGCAGCTCACTGAGCAATCCAAACTGCAAGTCCTCAGAAGACTGCCTATCTATCTGTGCAGATGTACAATGCACACTCAGTTCCTGGGTTATAATCAAGCTATACCTTTCTTCTGCTCCATGCCAAAACTGAGATCAGTAACCAATTGGTGCGCAGGATAGAACCCTGATGCTGCCACAAACCCCAACCAAACCCTTCCCAGTTTATGTGTACATCTAATTCAGCAGACAGGGTGAGATCAAATACACAAAATGACTCTCAAAGCGTCCTCACAGATGGCTTCCCTCATACCTTGCTCCCAGATGCAGTTCTGGAGCTCTACCATAGAATTCCATAAGCCACTATGGGTGGGTGTATCTGTTTCATTAGGTCACATCAGTTCACAGGCTACCATAATCCACTAAATTAAGGAATGATTTTCCTCTTTGCGTATGACAGTGGTATATAGTCTTTGCCTAAGTGCTGGCTGTGTCATGATAGAGGTTAGTTTGAAATTTCTCATTTATCACAACACTTTTGGCTCCCATATCTCACAGTCCCAACAGCTAGGCCAGGATACTTTCCCTTGACCTTTGCTGGAATCACTGGACCAAGTCCACCAATTCAGTAGCCGTATACAGGCATGCAGTAAATGCATCATAGATTGGGGAAGAAGCCACTCTTTGGGTGGTACCTCCTTAGGTCTTTCTTGGATTTTCTTGTTGTTTTTTTGTTTTGTTTTGTTTTTTTAATGACTACTGGCTGAATTTCTAGAGGGTTCAGTTCTACCAGAGCCTCTAGAATTTTAGAATTCTCTTTTCCAACATTGTCAGGGCCATAGGGGTCTGATTGCTCAGGGTCCTCTTCATTCGTGAGAAGCAAGGCCCTAATAAGGCCCAATCACTGGTTCAGGCCAAGACATAATGGTTCCCATACACTCAACAAAACAATGCTGGTTTTTAATTTTTACTGCACCTTAGATCACATGGAAGTCCTAGAGGACTGGAAGAGTATCAAAGGAATGCTATTATCCAGAAGCAAGCTGACTGGATAAATATAAGATAGCAGATCTAAAGTTCCAAACAATTTTGGAAACACAAATAAATGCATACAAAAGAACAAGAGGACAATTGACACTGGTAAGTATGGTTTTTACAGAAACCATCATTCTTAGCAAACTTGTAGACTTCAAAGAATGAAATCAAAGTAGTAAAGTAGTAAAAAGTAGTAAAGGAAACCGCAAAGGTATGAGAAATGTTTTTAAAGCAATTGAGATTGTATCATAACACATAATGATAAGAAGAAAATATCACTATACCTTACCAATATCATTTTCTTAATAAAAAGTGACCAACAGTGATTTAACAGTGAACTGGAAATGCAGACCCATCACTGGATAGGTTGCTTTTTATAGAGATTCAATAAGGGGTCACACCTTAATTTTCAGCAAATCACTGTATAACTGCTGATGGCAAATATGATATATAGGTGAATAACAGCAGTCAGTGTAATCTGGGGCTAACTGGAGCCCTAACAAAATGAGTTTTGTGTGGCCAGGTACAAAATCCTAGACCAAAAATAAAGATCGGGAGTACAGAACCAGATTAGTCTGGAAAGTAGACACTTAAAAGAATCCAGTGGCCACCAGAGACAAGTTAGTATGAGTTCCTCCTAGGATGCTGAGACAAGTTCACACACAGGGGTAGCAAACAGAAGCAGGCATGTAGTTTTAATTTTGCATAGGGCTGTTGATAAAGACAAAAACTGGAATACACCATTTCAGATTTCGTTTTTAAAAAAGCAGGATGAACATCTGAGGAGCATGCAGACATTTGGAGAAAATGCTTTACAGCTGGAGAAAGTACAATTTCTTAAGACAATCCAGTAGTAGGCTTATTATAATCCGTGAAAACTGGAAAGAAACCATAGGCAATAAAACCCATTTTGATATGGTACACGGAGTCATAGGAAAGTGCAATGATTGCCTTAGAGAACTAGAAAAATTCAAAAGGGAAATAGGGTGTATCTTTTTAACAGCATAAATAATTAAATAATGCAACAAACTACCAGAGGAATTAGGTTTTCCACTTATTCAAATCAATAGTAGAAAAGAAAAATTTGCAATATGGTACTCGTGCCAAATACATATTTCTGGGCTCAAAAACAACACCATGTGAAATTTCAGGGCCTGTGACAAGATCAAGGTTTTTTTGGAACTAAAATTGCACTTGCCTCTAGACTAGATCCCAGTTCTCTTAGTCCTTCTGAGGACAGGCAGGTATTCATCAATTCAAAGAAGCAAGTAAAGGTGATCACCAAGAACTCAGTCAACAAACTTTAGGTTCAATGGAACAAAAAAAGGAAAAAAAAAAGACAGTTTCACATTCTGAAAAAAAATTCATTTTGAGCTCTGCAGAGAAGGACCTGGGTGTCCCGGTGGACAACAGGTTGGCCATGAGACAGTGGTGTACCCTCGTGGCCAAGAAGGCAAATGGTGTCCTGGGGTTCATTAAGAAGAGCATGGCCAGCAGTTGATGGACGTGATCCATTTCCACCACTCTGCCCTGGTGAGGCCACATTTGGAGCACTGTGCCCAGTTCTGGGCTCCACAGTTCAAAAAAGACAGGAAACTACTGGAAATCATGCAGTACAGGGCCACAAAGACAATTAAGGGCCTGGAGTGTCTTTTTTTTTTTTTTTTTTTTTTAAGGAAAGGTTGAGAGACCTGCGACTGTTCAGCCTGGAGGATACTGGGAAGGGATTTCATCATTGTTTATAAATATCTAATGGATGGGAATCAAGTGAATACGACCAGATTCATTCCAACAGCACCCAGCAACAGGACAAGGAGCACAAATTGGCACATAGAAAGTTCCATCTGAAAATGAAGAAAAACTTCTTTACTTTGAGCACTGGTACAGGCTGTCCAGAGAAGTCGTGGAGACTCCTTTTTTGGAGATATTCAAAACCCATCTCAATGCGTTCCTGTGTTATTTACTCTAGGGAAACTGCTTTAGCAGGTAGGCTGGAAATAGGAGATCTCTAGAGGTCCCTTCTGACCCCTACAGTTCTGTTGTTTTCCCCTGAAGTGCAAAGCACCTATTAAAATTCTTATGAGAAAAAAAAATTGCCATGAGAACTATATAATACAGATTTCAAAGTATATTCAATGGTCAAAAAGCAACAGAAAAGTGAATAAAGACTGTGTTACACAAAAGCAGCAAGCTAACCACTCTGTGTATTATACCAGATTATTTACAAATGGAGGAACAAGCACAGCCAGAACTGTGTGGGGCATGGAAGCAGAGAAAGCAGTGGGTAGGCGTGAGGAGGAAAACAAGAACTTATTATCTCTATGCAGGGAACAGAAAGGAGCAGAAAACTTCCCAAGCTCCTCTGTTAGTATTATGGTGAGGGAAAGAAAAACTAAGTGTGGGAGGGAGAGGTAGACAAAAACATTTATGAAGAGTTCAGAAACATTCTACAGTTATATCAGATAAAAAAACTACTGAGGAAGTAAGCAGAAAAAGGCATTCTATAGGGACAGAGGAAGATACACCATGAGTGCTTGATTTACACAACTTCAATGCAGATGCCTTAAGATAAATTCCTACCCTACACATACAGAAATCTGGAGACAGAGGAGGAAGAAGGGGTTTTGTTTGAAAGCATTAGTAGGAACGAAAATATGAGAACAAGATGGAGAAAGTGTAATAAAAGCTCTGCACTGTACTATAAAGACAGATCCTGTCTTGAAAAATTTTGTATTTGTATATTCTTTAACTTACTACACAAGTCTCATCTTGGATCTCATCTTGGATCACAGAGCCACAGCTTCTGACAAGAGCTGGTGTTAGATCAGCAGGCATTTGTTGCATACACACTAGCAAGGGGTAGGTTACTAAATCCATTTCTTTGTCATATTAGACACATTTATAGCTCAGGCAGCAGAGAAGATATCGCTTAGTGTTGATGCTGATATGACATATTTTAGAGATAGTGACAATGAATTTCAGAATAAAAATGTGATGTACATGGGACCTCTGTGCAGAATAATATGATGCTGGTTATAACCAAACAGTCTACAAGGCAAAACCTAACCAAGACTAAGGCATTGTCTTAAAATACTAAGATTCTTCTAAGTTATTAGAACTGAATTGAGGAAAGCATATATATGAGCCAAGCTAAATACCCTGAACCTGCCTTCTCAACAGATCAGCATTAGCTTCAAGTACTTTTTTCTGGATCTCTTCCTTCTCTTGCTAAACTGGTTCTGATATGCAGATTAAAGTTTTTGCAGGCTCTTGAATCCTCTCTTCCCTGGCTCTTTCCTCATCTTATCTGCCCAGCTACAGTAAATTAGCATCTTGTTACCTTGAATGTTTATTCTAATGTTAGAAAATGGCTTTGAGATATGTTTCCAAAGACTTCTGGAGCTATAGCAACGAAGTGGAGGAGCTGTAGTGGCCCACTGGCTGCTCAGATCTTGAAGAGAACCAGAAAACTGCTGGGAAAGCAATATAATTTTGCATGACCCTGGGATAGACCAGCAGGTGGAAGCAGTGAGAAATAAGAGATCAGAAAAGGATCACTGTTCAGTTCCAGGAAGCATACAAAGTGAGAAATCTTTCCAAGATTATAAATGATTTTTACAATTAGAATAGTATATTGTCATATGAAAATGATGTCTTGTTACTCATATGACCAGCCTATAATCAATAACTATCAGACATCTACATATGATGGATGAATGAGAGAAGGCCACAAACAAAGGCCACAAACATAAACAAAGATTCAAGTTTTTAGTATAAAGCTCTGTGCTTTCATAGACCAGTGCAAGCATTTCCAATGAGAAAGACTCAAGAACATTTTCACACTCAGGAATTTGGTTCAGATATATAATGATCAGATTCAAATCCAGCAAAGCATCCATAAAGGAAGTAACAATCTCTAAAACACCTTTGCAAAAATGTTTAAGTTCTGCCTTAGGTATTACTGCTTATTCACTTTCCTTCATGGTCTGCTTCTTGTAATGCTGGATTTTTTCACTATAATTGAGTAATAAAACATGATTGGCAATCTGATTTCCTTCCATTTAGACAAGTGTGAAAAGAAAAACCCATGATACCAACCCACATGTTTACATGCTATCCAGTCTACAGTTCATCTGAGTTTTAACAGTAGATCAAGAAGAAACATTAAGAACAGCAGTGTCTTTTAAAGTAAACGAGCGCTAATACATATTTAACAGTTATTTATAATACATTTTTGTTTCCCAGTATAAATTACTTCTCTTGAGGGCTGAGGATCACTGACTACAGTAGGAGTCATGACCAGTAACTTGTATTCCAAGCCTGAAGCTCACCAGCTGTACAATGCTGAACGTGCCTTTCTACTGTTTGTTTCAGTAGTCGGAAAAAGCAAAAAACAAGAAACAAAAAAACCCAACCAGGAATAACAACACACACTTCCATATATTTGCCAGTTTACTGAGACTTGTGAAAATAAATTATTTGAAGTGTTTCAGCTACAAAAGGAAAATAAGTGGAATTAATTTGCTGACAGATAATAAATAGTTACCTGTGTTGCCTCCCAGCCCCACTGCCTGTACTTGGGATCGTGTGTGAATCTCCACATATACCAGTAGGTCTCAATCACCTCTGGTCTTAGGATATAATACTTCTCATTCTGACGCACTGCCACTGCCTCTACACCACCATCAAATTTGAATGCTTCTGGACCCAGCTTTAATGCTGCAGAGCAAAGAGAGAAAAAAAATTAAAAAAAAGGAACATTTTTACTCCTGACAAACTATAGGAGGAAGGGTGGTTATCAGGCTACTACATCCCAAGCATGTGAGAGAAGCAGGAATTAGCTCATCTTCAAGCAGTCTCATAAGTATTTCCTGTTGTTGAGGACTTTTCTTATGAACTTATCCAAGTCCTGGAGAAAACTACCTATCTTTACAGGCATACAGTAATCCTCTTGAAAACTAATGAAACACAAAGAATACGAACACATTAATATATTCAATTATGGGATAAAATTGAAGTGACTGATATCAATTCTTGAACAGCAAAAGAAACAAAAGTGTCAACAGCTATTTTACTGCCTTTTCATCCTACCCAGCACAGCTGGAAAAGATCTTACAACAAAAACAGATGTCACCACCCCAAATAAGCTATCTCATTCAAACTCTTGGTTTAGAGTAGTGCTGTCAGGCCACCAAAGCTCATGTGCTTCCTAAGGGAATCCTTTAGTAAAACGTTTACAACTAGTCAATGGAAACTTAGCCACATCTGAAAATAAATCTCTAAACAAAGGGATTTGCTGCTTCTGCCCTTAAAGGAAGACGTAACGGCACAGTGCCAGCAGCTTGAGGTCTATTTTCAGCTTGGTTGACACTAGATCTATTCAATAGTCCCTAGCTCTCCTGCTGGAGAAGAGAGTGAACAACTGATTCTCACCCAACGTTTCCAATCCCCTGGTGATTTTGCAAATCTGTCATTTCATAAAACATTTATTTTCCATATGAAAGAATCCTATCTGATTCAGTTGTTCCTTTAATGGAAATTATTCTGTACCTTTAATTTTCCTCCCAGGGCTATCTGCAACTCTTCCAACCCAACTACAGTGTTATTGAAATGTGTAGACTAGTTTGAACTAAATGTACCGGCAAGATTAATATAGCTACATAATAATGCTCTCTCTTTTGTTTCTTCTCAGTTTGTTCTTCCTGATCGATGCACAGAGTTGGCATTTTCATAATGTTGTCAGTTAAGAGCTCACCATCTTATATGTGAGATCTGAAATTATTTTTTCATAGGTGCCTTACTTTACATTTAACTATGCTGGACTTAATCAACTCAGTTGTTACTCAATAAGTCAACCTCATAAGATGCTGGTGCAATTTTTCATCTTTCTGTCATTACAGCTACCCCTGATAGCCTTTTCTCAGTTGCCATCAGTGTGCATACTGTTCATGCTCTTTTCCTGAACATTTATATACGTGTATATTCTATATATAAATATACATACACACTAAAATATAAAATAAAATTTTATACATGTATTATATATAGAATTACATATTAAACATACTGTCACTGGTCACCATCTCTCAAAGAGAATTAATAATTATATCTGCCCATTTGTCCTATTTATCTGACTTATTTTGCACTGGAGTTACCATACTTAAAATAACAGCTAATACCATACCCAGATTCTGCAGATAGTTTCCATCGTTAACTTCAAAGATGCACAAAAAACTTCATAAAAATATAATCTCTCTGTAGACAAAACTTTAATTCAGCTAATGAATGGGAAAAATCTTACACATAAAGAGTAGTGTATTTTACTTAGAATACCACGTGCTATAAAACACCACATACAATGAGCTATATAGATAATCTTGCTTACTAATTCAATCTCCACAACACCTGCAAAAGCAAATTATTCATTTTAACTTGTTAGTGGTATTTTTATTCTTTCAGTTTTGTTCGGCATCTTTTTTCATTATCATTTATGGATTTCACATTACTAGCTGTTTTATGCCACTGCCATGTCATTTGATGGTGTATATGTTAAGCATTTAAAAAAGAGTTCCCCAGTAACCATAATACTTCCAGGCGTGCAGTCCACACACAAACATAAACCCTGGCAAACCTTGCACCACAAGAACACAAAACTTTTAGCCTTGTCAAAGCCCACTGACAGCATTATGACCTCTTCTGCTCAGCCAATACACTGGCATACAGATCAAAGCACAACTTGCATCTTTAGTTCTCTCAGCCTTCTTGACAGCACACCCAACTACAGAAAAATCTTGAAATCTTCTGCCAAAGGATGGGAGATTTAGGATGACTGCAGCAATAATCTATCAACAGCTTATGGTAAAGAAAAAAAGCAGATCAGGTATGAAGCCAAAGTATGTGTGGAATATATATGCCCAGAGAATGTGGACTCAGGTAGCACTACTCCATGGCTCAGAGACAGATCAGAATCATGCATGTATACTCCACCTTCATCTTCCAAAGGCCATCAGCTTCTTCCAGTGAATCAGAAAGACAACTCACAGGGATTGCTAGGTTGAGCATCACCTTGAATAGAATCTACAGGGATTTTCAAAGACCCTAGAAAGAGCCTGAGCTCCTCAGGATATACTCAGTCACTTTTCCAGCCTACAACTCAGGAGTCTGAAAGTCTTGGAGAACACTGAGAGGTGAATCAGTTTATCAGAGTGACTATGTCCCAACATAAATCCATTACTGTCCACGTGAATGTAAATGCTAACTGTCATTGGGACATAATGCTGATTGAAATACAACAGGAAAAGTTACAGGACTTTCCACTTCTCTGTACTAATCAGCACTATGGCACAGACAGCATCATAAGAGATGAAATGGATAACTTATTGCTGAAAGAATGCAATCTGATCAGAAAGGGAATACAAATGATGGAGTAACACCATGAAGGATTAAGGCAAAACTTGTAACAAGCAGTGTAATAGAAGACCATCAGGTAAACAGACCAACTTATATTTGAACAATGAGACTTCAAAAACAACTTGAGAAAACAGCATGCAAAGAGCAAATTTTTCCAAAGAGGTAAGTCTGCTAGTCATTTCAGATTTGCTCCTAAAAAACTGCAAGATGGCAATGTAGTTTAACTGTTCAAAGCTAACTTGATGGTAATGATTAACATGTTTTCAGTTAATCAGTCTCCAGGGTAATAAAAACAAGTACTTTCACTAACTTGGGTGAATACGATGGCCAGACACCTTATGGAAATGAGATCTATACAGAGACCAAACAACTGACTTTTGAACTGGAATTGGCCTACCAATTCTACTATAATTTTTGATTGAAATATGAAATAAGGCATTCTTAAATTTAAGAGACATTAGTCCTCCTCTCTGTAGAGGTGTGATGTTCCCCAGCATCGCAAATCTGAACTGAGATTACATATGAACACACAGATCTTATAAGTTCAAAATGGAGTTACATCCTTCCTCCACATGTGATGCTGTGAAAAAGCTATGCATCTTCACACTGACTTATACTGACTAAAGCAGCAGCAACCACCAATTGTTGGCGTTATGCAGAGAGACAGAGATGGTCTCATAGCCTGAGACTGAATTTCTTTGCTTTATCCAGGACTTGTAGGTGCAGTAGGCTGTGGACTCTCTAAGGCAGCTTCACAGACCTGAGGTTGGTCTTATGTAGAGGTTGGTAGACTTGGCAGACACCAGCAACAGTCTGTCCCAAAGCTGATGGTGTCCTTGTGTTACACTTCCTATCAAGTTAAAAAAAAAAAAGTTCTAAAATCTTCAGCAAGCCTCAGTAACTCACTGTAAGCATCTAAAAATTCTGCATGGGATCACTACAACACAATCTAGGGGACTGAACACTCAAAACATCAGGAGAAAGCTCTTGTTCCAGTGAGGCTAGCTCTAAGGCAAGTCAGTCAGTATGTATCACTGTTCAAAACTGTGATCATGTGGCAACTTTATCTGGTTACACTGGAAAGTGATCACTGTTGCCAAAATGGAAAGAAATTCAGTTTTCTTCATCAGTAAAGAGGTGAAAAATCAGGATGCTTTATTATCTACAGGGTGGTCCTCAATCTTCTCCAAATGACTAATGGTAAACCATACACCTTTTTATCATAAGTTTAGGGATGCAAGACAAAGTATTTCAGTTGGAGAATAAGTTAGAGCACATTGGGGAGCACTGTAGACCAGCTACGGTGTGTGGGATTCTTGCAACACAAGATACTCTTCCACCTGTCACAGCTGGGAGACCATGGCCTTACATGCCTGCACTGAAGGAGCAAGAAGATCTGCTGCTGAGAAAGAAAAAAACTGGCTAGCAACAGAATGCTTGAAGTCAAGAGGTAAACAAGAGAATGGAGGGGGCTTCAAAATGGCCTTTCTCACCTCAAGGGTCTTTAGAAGCCATCAACAGGAACAAATGAATCCAAGGGACCATAGGGATGGTCTTAGAAATGATGAAAGTCTGGGTGATTCTCACATCAGTTGTGATAACTTCAGTTCCAAAGGCAAGTAAATAAGAATAGAGGCAGAATTAAGAATAAGGGATATATTACCCTGTTTTGTTAAAGAAGGATGAAGACATGACAAATACTTTGTCTCACACAGGGTGACAGAATTTGCCTGAAGATACAGAGTAAGTATGAGAGGGGAAAAGCAGCTTGAGAGGATACTATTACTGTCTTAAAATATTCCAGTAAGTAAGAAGGCTCATAAAATCACTTCAGTGCTAAATAAGCGGGTGTGCTGTCACTGCAAGACCATTTTACTTACTATTGCAGTGGTAAAATCTGCTCAGACCAAAAATTGCTCCAGTGGAATCTATCTGAAATAATATTACACAGGAATCTTGGCACTAAATCACTTGTTATGCAATCAAGAATCTCCTGTTTATTTCTGTAAAATATGGAAAGCATGATTTCAAAACAGAATTTCAGGAGATGGAATTTCATGATATGATAATTCTACCATAAAGACAGATTGCAGAAAATACAGAATTTTGCTTGCCTGATGCCATCTGTAGTATTGAATTTTCTTTTTTCTAAGCTTGCTTTTATACCTGCCATAAGCACAATAGCATACTGACAGTTGGCAATATAATGTCCTTCTTTTCTGTAAGTGCTTTTGTTCTTTGAAATTCTGCTTTGATTTTGCTAAGACTGGATCTTGAAACAGCAGTTCTTTAATACTTGCCCCTTACATAAACTTAGGCTGCTTCATAACGTAGTATCTCAACACTAAAATATAGTAAGACCAGGCACATACTTCTGTTTATTATGAGTAATGCTAGGAAAACAAGGGAAAGGAGAGTTCTGGTCTACCCAAAGAAGAAAGCTCTGTCCTCAGTACACAGCCT
This sequence comes from Lagopus muta, assembly GCF_023343835.1. Lineage (NCBI taxonomy): Eukaryota > Metazoa > Chordata > Aves > Galliformes > Phasianidae > Lagopus > Lagopus muta. The sequence continues at coordinate 76,612,169 of NC_064433.1, forward strand.
CAGAGCCTTGCTGTCTCCTCTAGGACACCAAATGGGGCAAAAGCTCTCCCAAGTCTATAGGAAAGAGAAGCTTTTGACTATGCTGACTCAAAAGTAAATCTATCAGCTGAACGAGGACAACTATCTGTCCTCCAAAAGAGAGTCTTTTTCTGTAACCAGTTAGTTCTCACATTACTATGTACAATTATGTCTAAATTCTGCTGTTAAAGCGTTAAGAAGTTGTTGACATTTCACACATAGCAGATCATTATTTTCTCAGAAAAATCAGGGCAGAAAAACTACTGAGACTGTAGGACTGAACAAAAGAAAACTAGGACACTGCAAATTCACAGCTGTTTGTACAACTTTCAGTTTATTCCTTGCATGTGTTCTTACACAGTCATTAAATATGTAACCAAAAGTTTTATCCCTCTGTCTTCTGACTTACTTAGGGCACAGAATAAAAATCTGAAGGAAAAAAAAAAACACAGAAAAACAAGGGCAGCACTTGCAGCTGTAAATTTAGCATTATCAATTCTTAAGTGTCTGATTTAAAAATTTTAATGCAAGTTTTCAAAAAGCAACAACACCTGCAATATTATCTCCTATCTTTTTCCTTAGCATCCTTGGGGTTTTTCTGTGTTTTTTTGTTTGTTTTTTGAAGGCAACATTATAACAACACTATGTAATCCTTGGGAATAAATACACGAATTCTCATCTTAAAACTGCTACGAGTAGTTCCCATCACTTCTATAAGGACATTATTTTAGAAGCTCACTTCTCAGATGGCCACATTTTCAATTTCTAGGCTATATTTATTCACAGCAAGCATACAAATTCTTGCTCTTTATGCAGCTATGTTACTTTTAGCGTAAAATAGCTGTATTTCTTTTTAGTGTTTATCCACTGATATGACAACAAATCTATTATTTTCTTGGATATTACTTTTCTCATCTAAGCAGGCCAACTTCTTTTCTTACTGCAAGATAAGAGATTTGTCACTCTTATCATTTTGTTGGTCCTTCTCTGCGCTCCTTCTGCTTCAGAATCAGGTTTGTACAGAGTATTCCGGATGACAAATTACACATGTCTTCTAAGGCAGTGTTAATATTCTCTTATCTCTGCTGAAAATTCTTCACCTGATGCAGGCTAAGGCTTCACTAGCATTTTTCAACTCCCAATTTACAGAAAGAGTTCCTGGTCTTTTTTCTGTTAACTTCTTCCTTCTGTCCAGTCAAGGTCTTCCTGTTTATTATTCTAAGACTCCTGAGTTTTAATTGTCTTTTGATTTTATACCCATAGTAAGTGTAAATAGCACACTCCAACTTTATGCATCAAGGTCACTTTAAAGACAAAAAAAAAAGAGAACATGATCCAAAAGACTAACTTGAGAAATTTCCTGCCCAACTGCTTTGTTATTAGCCAGGTCTTTGATCATCTCACAATTTGCACAGTTATCTCCATCCACTCTACTCTAATTGTACTTAGCCAGAATGTATTATTACTAAAATCAGTTGAAATTGCTTTCACAAATTTCTCACTCTACAGAACTGTAAGAATAATATATATGAAATGAAAAACTCCCTTCATCCCTGCACCCACATTGCATATTGTTGACAAGTGATGCAAAAATAGGGGCAAACATACAGGAAGATTTCACATTTACTCACCATGATGGAGATGAGAAGTAAATACAATTGACATTAAGACAATTACACTGGTATAAAAACAGCGCATACTAGAAAAGGAATAAGTCAGTAACAACTCTTAGAAATAATTTCAACAGTTTCTATATTCAGCTACTGAAATAACTAGCAATGTATCTTACTTGTTCTGTCATATGACTCATGACAAGTATGTGCAATTTCAGCTCCAAGTTGCAAGTAATGTCCAGCTTTGTCATCTCGGGAACCATCTGCTCCAAGGGCAAACATTCCTCCTGCAAAACAGGTCAAATGGCCCATCTTTCTCTCAAGGTGTCCATTCTTCCACTCTCCAATGAAGGTCAGTCCTCCATTGGACTTTCTGATGAGGTGTTTTTCTATGGCCTACAAGAAGAATAAAAGAACTTTCAAATACTGCTTTGAATGCAAATTTTACATGCTAACACTTCTTAAAAGAATAAAACACTGTTTTCAAAACAAAAACATTTTCCTTTTATCAAACATACTTTTGAGCACCACATGAACAAACAGTTTTAAGAATATAATTTCAGTGAATGCAAAAAATACCCTACTTACTAAATTACGTTTATGAGACATGTCACAGGAAAGTCACAACACAGGTGACATAACAATTTTATGTGAAAATTAAACACATTCTATGGTTCACCTGACTGCTCATCTACTTGTTGCCTATGAGAAGTAAATATCTGTTCTACCATATAGTTTGTGTGTATTCACACAAATTTGCTGGATATTTTCTGTCAGCAATGTATGTAAATGCAGCACCTGTACTCCTAGTCAGCCTTCAGCAGAAACTGAAAAGAATGCTCCAGCTTCCTTTTAGCCTCTGCACAGCAGCTTTTTGACTGCACGTGGTCAAAGAATGGGTGAGGGTTTGTGCAGCTGTTCACAAAGAAGCACTATAGAAGTAGGTAAAGTAACAGCTGCTTGTTCTTTTGCACTTTTGTACCTGTGTATATTCTTGCCTGTGATTTATAAGAAGCTGTAGATACAGCTTCTTCTATGATATCAGTCACTCAACATACAAAGATTTTGACACTGTTTGGAAAAGAGCTGATGTAACTTGCCAAATTCCATGGAAAGTTTGCTAACTACATGGAAAAAAAAAGTATTTACTTTAGCCTCTTTCAAAGACAATGATAACCTCCATCATCTATTGCAGTACTGACTCTCTTTAGCATTATATAGCTCTTGTTCTGTAACTAGAATGTTGTTACAGTTGGAGTCCATCATAAATATCTTCTTTGTCACAGAGACATTATTTCTACCTTTTTTCTAAAAATCTCTTTTGTAACAATCTGATAGGCTCACAACTTCCTCCAAAGTGCATGGAAGCTCTGGTCAGAATACTCTAATGCTTATTAGAGTCAAAGGATTAAAGTGACATAAAAAAGGCATTTATTACTCTCCTCCTCATTTTCAAGATCTATTATAGAAGTGAATCATTACTCCTCTCTGCTGCTTTTCTGATGCCTACAATATAATACAGCCCAAAGGTGCTGAGATATACTGAAACCACACAGAAAGAGGATGTTGCATTTAATAACTACAGGGATTATGCTGGAACTGGAGGTCATGTCTGCTGCACACAGTAGTATCACTAGTATCTACTGCTTGCTGTTACCATGACTCAGGTAACAAATACAGGGATTAATCAGTTAACATCTTATAATTCAGATTTTAAAGTAAACTGTGAAATAGCTGTGACAACAGATACTCCAAGTTAACTTTTATTTATTTATTTTAATGTTGTTGAAGTATCACAGGGCTGCTAAAGCAGCTTTATTCAACTCAGCATTATTTGGACTATCCAGGTACTGAAACAATGTCTGACAGTCTTCCAATGTTTTCTTCAACAATTTCCCAATGGCTTTTTAAAGCAAACAAACAACAACCACCAGCAGCCAAAAAAAACCCAAAAAGAATTCTTGAAGTTATTATCATAAAGGACAGAATTCCAAGGTTAGAAGCCTCATTCAGGAAAGACAATTATATAAATAAATAGTAATTGGAAACAGCTGTACATGTTTTTTTTGTTTTGTTTTGTTTCGTTTTCTGAGCAGGTTCTTGTCTTGAGATTCTGCAATGCTAGCGGCAACTTTTCCCAATTGTGAGAATGCTGGGAATCTACCTCAGCTATGCTGCCAACACAGCTCTCGTAGTTCCTATGTGTCTGAAGTGTATGCACTAGATAAAAGCAGTGGATTACAGGGAGATGACAGTATAATTATACAGCAGTGCTCCATGTCTTACTTGGTCCTTATCATTTGGATGGTAAAATTCCTCTACTATCCTCTGCTGAGTCCATGTATTCTGAAAGTAATGAAAGAAAAATGCTGATCTGCAGTCATCTTGGGTTCATTTCTTCACTAATACTACTGACAGATCTGAATTTTGTGCTCATGGCAGGATCCAGTGAAAAGAATGCAGAAATAAGTGACTGAGGAGGAACTGATGGCTGCAAAGTGCAACAATCATGCAAATAGGTATTGAGGACTGCTACATTATTGTAGCTTCTAGTGCCAGAATGCCTGGTGCAGTTAACTGTTAAAAAACCTCACCTGTCCTGAAAGTATTGGCACAGGAAAGATGGGAGGTGCTGAAGATGATGCTAAGATGTATAGCTATAGCTGCACTGATTCAATTGTCCTGGACCGAGGCAAAAGATTGTGGCAAAAATGATGTAGGGGAGATGATGATAGGACTTCTATGATCATATAGTACATAAAACTTGAGGCACCATTTTTTGAGGAAGACATTGTTTTCTTAAGTGAATAAGAGAGCTTAGAAGAGTTTATACTAGTTATATATTAGCTAGCTAATAATGAAGTACCATCTTCAGAGTAGCAAAACAAGCACTTTCAACAAGAAAATAAATACAATCCTCTCAAAATACTGCACTATTCAACAACCTAAAAAGGACAACTAATATTTATAGAAATTAAAAATGAACACCTGGGCATTGCAGGAGTACTGATCCTATTGGATTAGAAAAGTTTCAGAAGGTTGGAAGAGATCTGACATTTGTACCCTTGGCTGGATGGCCAGGGCCACAGAAAACTCCTGTAGGTACTGGCAATGGCAATGGCATCCGCCTGACCACAATGAGCACATATGCTCTAGAGTGGACATGTGTACTTAAGCTTCCAAGGAAAACACTTATTTACACCAGAGACATGAGATTAACTGTTGTAAATAGGTTCTCTTTCACCTGTGAAACGACAAAAACAATTATCTCAGATGTAAACACTGAATGTTCTCTGATGTTCCTACTGTACGTGACTCTAGCAAAAAAACTGCATTCTCTGGGCTGTCTTGGAACAGAACTTGCTATGTTGTTGATAGCTGAACACACTGCTGGATTCTTCTTTTGGGTATCTGATGCTGTGCAATAACAAAGAGCGTAGAATCTAGCAGCTTAGAGCAGTCAAAGCGAACAGATCAAAAGGAAGCTTCCGCACCTCCAGCCAACGTGAGGAGGAGAATGCACTTTAAGCCAGGCTGCATACAAAGTCCACATGATGATGCTGAATGCAAGTAAGTTCATCCTCAGCATTTATCACCACAAAAAATTCTCAATGAATTCCACAATTTCTGTGAATCTACGCAGCAGGCCACTGAAAAGATGCATACTCTGCAGTAGAAGGCTATACTCATGTTATAGGAGCACGTAGAGGTTGTGGAGAACAGAATTTGTTCACACTTCTGCTATGAAGTATGTGGTGACTTGGCTAAAACTTTATATGACATGGATTGGGAATCATAGCATCTGAAAAACATGTGAGATTATCATCTTTCTTCCTCTCAGTATCTCAAGGGATGGGATGTTTCAGCAAGACCTGAGAGGGAGGGTGTGGTGTTATATCTTCTACACTCTTCATTATATAAGCTAAGGGAGTGCAGTGTGGCAGAACAGATACCCTCTTTTAGACTGATGGGTGCTAAGAACATTTCCAACCCTGTACTATGAGTAGGAAGAATGTATTTTACACCCTTCCCCTTTTGTTTGCATAAACGACACTAAAAGTTGGCTCGATGTTTTGAAAAACAAACAATAAGAAATGTTATCTGTGAAGGAAGAACTACGGTACAGGCAACAGTAAAAGAAGAGTGAAGGAATTGGCTCTGAAAATAATTGGAGATTTTAATTCAAAATTTAATTATGTAAGACAAAACCCTGACTCTTTCCATGTCTCTTTGCATTCTGACTCCTTGCATGTCTCTTTCAGTATTGAGTAGGACTTGAAATAATTACAAAGTCTGATCCAAAAGGATATTCCAAAACGTATAGATCAGTATTGCTCATGTAGACTCAAATGTGCACTGCTGGGGTAGGCTGAGAGAAAGCCAAAGGGAAAACATTCTGATGCAATGCAGGTCATATCACTTAGGAAGCAGGAATAGTTTGGCTCTTTCTCCCTCCTATGCACACTATCCTTTCTAGTTCCAAATTTGCTTTGCTGTGTCTCAAAAAGACAGAGATTTGCCCACATAAAATATTTGTGAGACTGGACATACATCAAAGAGAATCAAAGTTTATGTTCTCTAATTTTCAAGTGTCCAGCATCTAAGCGCCAGAATAAAATATTTAAACAGTAACCACAACAGATGTTAAAAGCGAAACAGCCATTTTAAATCCCAGAGGACACAAAAAAATCTGCATCTAAAACTTCTGAAAGAATTCAGCTACTGCTTTGAGCTACTAACACTGATTTATGCAAACCCTGGAAAGCTAACAAAATTCATAAAGACTGAGAAATAACTGATGATGTAACAGTATTTTAAAAGGTTACCTAAAGAACCATATAAAATTAGTTATGTAGTTAGAAAAAATAAGTGATTGATTGACAATTGCATACTGATATCACTAAGAATATTAGGAGTTTCTTTGGTATTGTACAAAACATTGGTCCTAAACAAAATCTAGGCAGCACGTACAAAGTGGATTAATAGCTGGACTGATAGAATCACAGAATCACAGAACGGCGAGGGTTGGAAGGGACCTCAAGGATCATTAATCTCCAACCCCCCTGCCACATGCAGGGCCACCAACCTCCACGTTTAATGCTAAACCAGGCTACCAGAACAGTTCAAAAGAAATTGTAAAAAATCCTCATTCTATAAAGATTCTGAAAGGATGATTTTATTCAATGGCAGGCAGCATTTCTACCAGTAATCTGCAAGAAAAACATGTGAAAAAACTTGCAAATGACACAAAAATTGATGGAGATATAGATAGTGATACAGATAGTGATAAAGCCCTATAAAGTCATACAGAAAAAGTGATAAAATAGGTTTTACTTGAACTATTGTGTTTTAACAGAGATAAGTATAAGGTCACACATCAGGGAATTGGGAATGTAAATCACAGCAGGAAAGCAGTAAATCAAAATACTATAACAAACTTCAGAATATAACCAACTGGGAAATGGATGAGAGTGGGATGCAAAGGTTAAGAATGCAAACACAACTCTTGTGTGAAGAGCTGGGTGAAGAGGAGAAACTAGGAAGAAACCAGGTAGTTATTAGAATTAGCAGAACCACTACAGAAACTACATATCTAATTCTTGTCTACACAGAAGTAAAGACACTGGAAAGTACTTAAAGCTTAAGAAGTTATTCAAAGTCTGGAAGAACTGTTTTATAATGTGACATAAAAGGATATCATGCATCTCTTTCAGAAGGGCCTGCCTCATAGTTTTGTTGGTAACAGCTACATAATAGAATAATCCTTTAAAACAGTGTAATAAAGTTCAAGTACTTGGAAGCCAAAGCTGATGAAATTCAGGTCTGAAATAAGACATTACAGTTTCAAAGCAACTGGAATTTCATTACATTTATTTTTTAAAATGTGAATTTTCAGAACATTAAGAACAGAGATTTTTCTTTAGGAAACTGCCTGCACTGTAACTGAGCTTTGAAGGCTTGTGTTGAAAGCAACACGACATGCACAGAGATTGGAATAGGTTTGGCAGCAAGTATCAATCTGCATGTGGACAAGATCACACAATCCCTGCTGCTGTTTGCACCACAGCTAACTCAACTGAAGCTAGCTTCACTGTCATTCTCTGTTATTCTTACCTGTATTAACTATTATTATCATGTAATAGTTATATAATATTATTATAGTTATATAATATTATTATAACTATTATTCTCTGTATTCTTAACTGCAGCTTAAGTACGTGGACATATATAGGTACAAGTGAGCCCAACAAAATAAGACGCCTGTGCATGGGCACACTGAGGAAGAACAGTCATGTATCATAAAGCTCAGAGGCATCACAAAAAAGTCCCTACCCCAAATCCCCCAGAACTGCCTCTGGTCCCCTTGGGCTGGCACTACTTGATTTGTGAGAACAAACAAGACCATATTACAAAAGATTGATAGAGCAAGGAAGAGGTATGAATTGTATTTTATAAGATAAATATCAAATACAACATCTAAACATTTTAGAATATAATTTGAAGAATAAAACAAATCAGCACTTTTAATTTTTTAAATTACTCTGAACCTGGGATTAAAAACCAACCAAACAAACAAAAACTTGGTCACCTTGTACATCTTACGTTAATAGTTATTTCCAATAAAATGTTCTTTGGATTATTCCATTATAACACTTTGGATGAGCTGACGTTTTTAGCACAGCAATTTGCATCAGATATATTTCACAATAATATTTTCTAAATTACTCAGGGAAAAAGCTTACATAATCAAAACAAGTCCTATATGTTGTTTGGTTTTGTGGTTTTTTTTTTCATTCTTTAAATATGCTTTTTAATTCTACTATACAGGAAAACTCAATGAATTATAATCACCTCAATGGCATCGTCGTACATTTTTCTTGCTTCTGTGTCCGTTTTGTCTGACATAAGCCAGGCTTTCAATAAATATTCATAAAAACTGTCTCCCAGCCCGCCCACAGATGTGTGATCTGCAGGAAGAAAAGAGGTAAAGAAAAATTGAAAAGCTTATATAATAACACCTTTCATTTACTTAAAACATAAGCTTACATTTGAATATATATCACTGTAGAATTATCATTATTTTAAGCCTATTTACTAGAACAAGGCTGTAATGTATTCCCTTCCAACTTTTTTCATAGATCTGAATACTCATAGGAGGCAGGGTAATTTTCCATGCCCACTACTTGTTGTCTACACAGACTGTACCTTACGTCACAAATTTAATTTAATTTAACCAAAGCTTTTACTTAATTCCACAGCACCTAACTGTTTTGCTGCTAGGGTTGTATATATTATATGTGTGTATGTGTGTATATATACTAAAGCGTAAGAGCTCAGTATCCAGGATGCAATTAGGCCATGAGGCTGGCTATAAAACACCATGAACTAAAAGGAATCTAATTTTCCAGGAGATTTTTACTTCCAACAGAACAGTTACTTAACAGACTAATGAATTTCTCAAAGTAAATGCTCTTATTTAAATTCCTCCTTGCACACCACAAGCCCTTCTCTGTTTCTCTAGGCTTGAGCAGCCACATCATGTGCTACACTGCAAGGCTGCCTGACTACTAGAATTCAGCGCCACATAACCTAGATCTCCTAATGCACAGATAACTTTTTGTCACCTTCTTCCATTCTTGCAGAGATGACCTTTCACAAGTAGCGTCACACGCAACTCTGTGCTGACAGACAACCTGAGAAGTACCTACGTTTTCTGTCTGGGTGACATCACACATCCTTCTCACATGAAGCTTACTGATGGTCTGACACTGTTTCGGAGCTCCTGTTCCAACCTAGGTGAGCACTCTCTCAGTACACACACTTCATTCAAAAACTGTTATGATCTCTGAGATTTAATAAGCATTTCCAAGCAGAACAGCACATAGCCTCTTCATTTTCAGTATAACAGCTGGTATCAAAAGTTCTAGTCTGCTCACTACCGAGTGAGGAAACATTTAAGAATGACTTTGTCACAGTGCCAGAAATCCACTGCCCTATGCACAGTTGTTATAATCATGCAATTCCCATTTCGCTGTATGGGAAAAATAAATACATAAATAAAGATGCAATATTTCCTTTCAAACTTCCTCAGAAAAGCAATATTATTTACAAACTTTCTGGGATAAAGGTGTAAAAGAAAATTAGAGCTCTCCCATTTTTTACTGCAAGCACTGCTATGCCCTGCATGCTTCCTTGTCTCCAGAGTTACAAGCAGAAATTCAGAGCAGGTAGACGCTTTTACCTAATTTTTCTTGCTGCCCTTCAACTCCTTTGCTAATTACTCAAGGATTTCTGAACATAAGTAGAGGCAAACAGAAAGCCTGTTAGCTTTCCCACGTGTTTCGGTTGTGAGTTTGGGGAAAATAATTTCATACCCCTTTTTTTCCAACCCAGCACCTCTGAGATTTTCATACCCAAGTATTCTGTGATTTAAGTAAAAACAATCAGTTTTCTAGTTCTAAGCTGTAAGAGGGCATTCAGGCAATGAGTCATTTTCCTCCTCAGGTCCAAGCACCAGAAATTACTCCTTCAAGGAACGATTATGCTCTCACAGAGACAGGAGAACTAAGGGTCCATGGTTGTCAGAGCAAAATAAACAAATCGTCTCAGGACTTCAAAGTTACAGCTCTTCTCAGCACTACTCAAGGGACTGCCTTCAAATGAGATGCAGCATAAAACTACATCTGCCTCCTCTTCAGCCAAGTTCTGTCACTTCAAAGGCTGCTGCCAGTGCAGCTAATGCACCAGGTGTCCCTCACAGATGTCAGAACAGGGCTGCTACTGTCTCTGAGCAGCATTTCTCTCCAGCTGGATCCAGGGCACAAGAACAGGAAGATGAGTGGAAAACAATCCCTTCTTCAAGTGGGAAATCCATGTCCCAAGAGACTTCCCAAAATCAATTACAAGAAATGCTCCCTGTTTTACTCCTGCTTCTTCAGACAGTCATTTGAGAACAGTCCTGGCCAGCAGCTCTCCTCCTTTTCCACATTCCTTCTTGTCTTGGCTGAAAAGCACAAGGAACGCAGGAGCCAGTGGCATCAGGAGACACAGCACAGAGCCACCTCCAAAGCCGCCTCTTTTGCACCACCTTCGTGTGTTGATAGCATGGAGCTGTGCAAGTTTCTCAAGTGCAGATTCTTCTCCCATTCAAGCAGAGAGACAAAAACACTGTAAAGTGAGGAGTTCCAGAGTCCCTCAGCTCCCTGCAACAGGTCTTTGCTTATTGCCATTTTGCAAGCGTCACAACTACCATCTGTTTTCAAAGCTCCTTCCTGGATTAAACACCAGCCTCCACCACTCCTAGCTGGTGCCATTCACAGCCGGACCTCAGGGAAGATCTGTCAGAAAGGGCAAGCTCATTCTGTGCCATCTCATCTGCAGCAGGAAAGGGAAAGATGATGTTTAAGAGCAGCAATTTTTCCCATTCCTACAAGCTGCGTTAGCTGCGCTCCTGGCAATATCATCCTGAGGTCATTTTCTAGGGTAATAAGAAGCTGCCAAAGCAGAATTTGCTGCACTGAGGATGTAAGCATGATAAATAGAAATGACTGAAAATTAAACAACTTTTCATGACAAGCTTCTCTCATTTAGCATGGAAATGCCAAAGCAGTATTTTTCAAGATCCTTTAAAAACACAGATGTAGATTTGGGTCATCACGTATCATTCTGTCCTACACAGATAGCTCCCTACCAAAACTTATTGTTGTGTGGTCCACAGTGGTTATCTCTTCTGCTCTTTGAGCCAGAACTCAGACTCAGACATTTAATTCAGCTCAGCTCAAGATGTTTTACTCATAAACATGTTTTGCACATAAGATATTTATAAGTTTTTTAATCAGCCCTAACCTTGCATGCCAATCCAGAGAACAAAACACAGAGGTCATGATTTGAATAAAAGAGTTTGTGATAGAGACTTGGCACTACTCTTTAGTTAGATGGCTTTGAAGGTATTATGCTTAAAAAGTTTAAGTATTTTGCAAATTTGAACATGGATCTAATTTTTCACATATGTGGTCTATAAGAATTATGTAATCAGCTCTATGTCATTTAAAGTTTTTTAGTGTAAAAAGCCATTTTACAATGAAATCCTGAAGGAAAATTCTTTCATATAAGACAAATATAGCAAAGAGAACAGAAGCATGAAGGCATATCCAATATGGCAGAAACCACATATTCTATTCAATGACAAGTATACATTTTTAGAACAATCACTTTTTTCAAAACAAAGATAAATTAAGATTTTTACATCCTTCCCCTCACCCCCTTTTCATTCTTAAAGTAGGCCCAGATGATCTTTTTCAAAAAGGAAGTGATTCCAGCCAAGAATTCCTTGGGAATTCTTATTCTAAGGGTAATAGGGGCAGTTGCAAAGAATATGATCAACGTTTGCAACCAAATGCAATTATATAGGTCACTCCAAAAGTAATGCTTTCTATATATCTCCATGGAGACTACAACGGATACAAAGAGCACAATAACATTATTTGATAGAGCACGTTCTCAGCTACAAAACACTACTTTTTAACAGTCACCACCATTAGCTGTGCATTTTCTCTAGCGATGAACAAGAACCTGCATGCCACACTCGTCAAAATCTGTACCAGCAGAGGTGACACTGTCACCATCACCACTGCTAAAACATACTCACGGGACTCACACCCACTGTTTGGTTCAGCCAGTGTCAGTTCATGTCAACCGGCCCAACCGTTTCCACATGAAGGAATTCAATGACAAGTTTGCTCCATCCACACTTCCAGCTGCAGGAGATTGTTGTGCTCATGGGCTCTTGTCCTGATGGGGGATTTCAACCACCCAGATATATGCTGGGATAGTGGCATGGTGGTGGCAGACAATCCAGGAGATTCCTGGAATCTGCTGGGGATAAATTCCTGGTCCAGGTATTAGATGGACTGACCTGAGGTGAAGCCTTACTGAACCTGGTGCTCACCAATGAGAAGGAGAGCATTAGAGAGGTTAAGATTGGAGGCAGCCTGGGTTGTAGTGACCATGCCCTGGTGGAGTTTGTGATCTGGAGGAAAGCAGGCCTGGCAAAAAGACCCTGAACTTCAGGAGAGCAAAATTCCAGCTGCTCAAGGAACTGTTGTATGGGATCTCCTGGAAAACTGTCCTTAAGGGCATGGGTACAGAACAGAGCTGGCAGCTCTTTAAGGATACCCTTCTAAGAGTGCAAGAGTTCTCTATCTCCCAGCAGAAGAAACTGAGCAGAGGAGGCAGGCAACTGGCATGGCTGAGCAAGGACTTGCAGCTTAAACAAGGGAAAAGGAAGAAATGTACAGGAAGTGGAAGCAGGGTTGTGTAGCCTGGGAGGAATATAGGGACATTGCCCATGTGTGCAGAAAGAAGATTTGGAAAGCCAAGGCACAGATAGAGCTGAACCTGGTAAGAAATGTGTAAAATAACAAGAAGGGGTTCTGCAGGTACATAAGCAGGAAGAGACAGATCAAGTATAGTGTTCTCCCTCAGATAGCTCTCCAAGGCTGAAACAGTAGGGCTTTCTAATCTCAACCACATCTGAGACACTATAACTTATCTGGATGAAATTCTGGGACTCTTTTTTAATCTAGATTAGGTAACCCAGACACTGTGCATTCACTCAACTTGTTCTCATTTCTTACACCCAGATCTACCTAACGGCTGCAAATAACTTCCTTCAGAGCTGGTTTGTAAACAAACTGCAGTGCTTCCCAGATATACAGTTAGGACAGCAAGACTGCAAAGGTAACAACATGTGACTCCTCCTTTTGTTTATGGGAAAAGTTTGGTGCAAGCAGTGAGATATTTCCTACAATAACATAAAACTCCCTAAAGATACCATTAATAATAAAATGTGTTCTAATGAAGGTCTACATGCTCTCAAGTGCAAACAAAATATGTGTAGATTGTTTTTAAACAGATGGCTTGATGCAGTTAATGGCTGTTTAATGAGGCAAATTAAAAACAGTTCATGATTTGCTAAACCCTCTCTTTGTGCCTGAATTGTACAACTGTCATTTCCTGGCAATGCACAGGAATAAACTAAGCCAAGTGCTGTATTAAAAACAAGACATTACGCAAAACAGATAGGGTGGCCCCAGTATCTAGATGATGCTTTGGCACTGTAGCAGCACAGAGCGATTTCCATGCCCCTTCCTGATCCCCTCTTCCTGCACTGCCTTTGCAGTCATAAAGCTTTCACTATTATTGCAGCTGGAGTGAGGAAGACAACATAAAAGCTGAGAAGTATATTTTGTGAGCCAAATACTGTACCAGCATGTAAGCACAAGCAGCTGGAGATGAGGATCAGCTAAAACGATAGTATTTCAATTTATGAATTTGCAACTATAACACAGTATTTAAGACAGTATTTTAAAATACATAGAGTTAGGGGGAAAAAAAGCAAAGAACTGGAAATTTGGAAACCTGTAAAAGAAATTTAAGTCTTATAAAAGGAAATATTAATTACAACTCTGAAGCATAAGAAAAACTGACTTAAATCTGCATGTAACACAACAGGCAACAGACTGGCAATGCCAAGATGGACAAACTCTTGATTCATTTTAACCAAAAGAGTAATATTACTGAACTACTTTGTAATAAAGGACAAAGTGGTAAAAGGCAAGGCCGATCCTCCTAACATCCTGTCTTTGACAAAGAATTGTTGTAATAAGTTAGGAAAGGATTTTCAGCATGGAATAGACAACTGTCTGAGGGGAGTAGTGAAGTGATTTAGCTAATATGATCTTTCATTAGGAAATTTACACATCCCATTGCCATTAGTTGTTCTGGTATCAACTGACCTTACAGAAAGCATAATCTACAGGAGATCCCTTTTTTTAACATAGAAAACTTTTAAACAATTGCTCTTCTGCTTATCTTCTGAGTAGCTCTGATAAAATTTCAGGTCAATCTTTATTTTATGTAGTTGGGCTTAGCGTCCCTGAGCTGCTCTAAATAGGTCCAAGTTTCCTTTCTAATCTTTTAATCCAGAAAGCTGAAGCTCTAGAAACTGCAGTTGCTGCAATCCACAGTGGAAATTCAACCTAAGCCATAATGGATGACCTAAAATTGCAAAAACTTGTAAATTAACTGTAGTGGAGGCAGCCCCAATAAAAGGAGGTGGAGGTGCAATTTTTAGTCAGATATGAATTATCTATCACTAAGGAACATGTTACCAGCATCAGAATTTTTCTAAAAACATGCAGATTACCACATAAAAGACCCATATTCAAAAAGCATATTTAAAAATGCAATGCCAGAGATTCAGAAATTAGGAGACAGCTGAGCATACATTACTTTCTGTTCTAGTGCCTGGTGTCACAACAGATTCAAGCAAGAGGAAAAGACCAGCTCAGCTTTCCCAGCCTGGGGATGTGTGATGACGAATGCTCTGCACACACAACTCTAGGGAACTCAGCAGCTGAACTCTAAAAACTCCATATGGAGAAAGTAGACATAAATATTTTTCAAAGGCTTGGAAAAATATGGGTGTTTTTTTCCTCTAGCAGTCCTAGAACACACAATTCTCTTAACACTTCATATCCAAAACAGGATGATTTTTGAGGTTCTCAACTGTACTTAGGAAAAAAAACCCAAACTTTAATCAGGGCATAACAATATTGCACCTCTAACTTCATTTAGAAATGGTTGAAGCACTTTTGTCAAAGCTCTTACAAAACAAAACAAAACAAAAACCATAAATGATCAACTTGAGGCAGACAGAACATTGCAGTGGAAGAGTTGGAAGCTACAGATGAAAGATCTGCAATATCTTCATGCAGTTCTCCAAGATGAGGGGGTATTTTACTTTTCTGCACCACGGCAAATCCTAACAGAACTTTTAATCATAAAGTACACATCAGGGAAATGCATTCTTCATTCAGAGTAAAAGCAGACTTTCTCCCCCCACTTGTCACCAAACTGTAAGTATTTCTTATACAACCATCAGAAGGTACATCTTCCCACATAGCTCAGAATGCAAACTCTCACTTGTAGAAGACATAAGGAAAAGAAATGCACTATTACGTATCACCTGAACTCTATTACTCTTCTTGAAAACAATTCTGACTTAACTGAAAACAGTCATTTGCACAGACTCTCTTATTTGACAGGAAATGAATGAGTTAAGATCGGCTTGGAAACAGTTTAGATATCAGGAGACTCTAGTACAAGAAACAATTACTCAAGAGATACCAGATTCCAAAGGAGCTCTGACTTTAAGAACTTACAGAATAGGTGTCAAAATATAACACTGTTAGTCCCCAGTCATTTTAAATAAGCTGTTTCCTAGGTCAACAATCTGACACCCAAGAATATCAGGTGGTATCATAAGGCATGCTGGATTCTATTTATACAAACTGATTAATAGTGAAGAAAACAAATGTTAATTACAGCTGTTAGAGGACAAACCACATGTTCTAGATACTGATGCACTCCCCATCAATAGCATGGTATAAAACTGTAGTTTGGTAGTACAGCAAAATAAAATAGCTCATTATGCATCAGTGCATCCAGGCACTTCTATAACCCGGTTACACCATATACAAATCTTTAGGAATTCTTTATACACACATTCTTTGAATATATAATTCATAATTCATACAGATACTGGACCCCAGAATTTTCAATAAACAAAGCTTATATTTGTTTAGGTTTTTTAATGAACAGAACAGCAAAATATCTTAACCTTGCAGACTTATAAAAACATATTCCTTGTAACGAACCACTCTGCTGTATTTCATTAAAACAAAGTTTTAATGGATTAACTTGTTCTCGACTTCTAATGAATAATCAAATTTGAATGCAGTCTTTTCTTGGAACAGTTAATTACATTGGTATATGGTTGTAAAATAAAAGGGCAAGGAGAATTTCCCATCAGAGATTACATAGATTATTTTGTATTCATAACACACGCATATTCCTAAAAATACAGGAGAAGACAGAATGTTTCAGTAAGAAAAATTTAGGAAATATGCCAGGATAGCATAGAAAATTAAACAGCAAAGAACCAGTCTCACCTCATCTGCAACTGGTATATACATCTGCTATTGGAAGTCTAGAAAACATGCTGCATTTTTATTTGTTCATAATGTACTGAACTGAAAGCAGATTTGAAACTGCTGTTGTTTGAAAACAAACAACAAAAACAAAACTCAAATCAAAAATGCCTGCATCCAGTCCCCGTATTAACCATCACATACACAGCATATCTTCAGTTTTTTAACTGATGTTTCAGTAACAGATAAAAAATGAAATCTACTTGCTAAATCAAATAAATGTGTACAAATTAAGTCAAGTTGGAAACTACTTCTTTAATAAAAGATTTTAATTCTGAATCATTTATGCCTTAGAAAGAAAATCTTTTCCTTTTTCCAGTGGAAAAAAAAAATCACCCAAGGTTTCAAGCACTAAAAACTACTGTCCAACAATCCAAAGTGAAAAAAAATTGCAAAATATATATTTTTAAAAATACAGGCCTACTTGACAATGATTTTCATTTCTTTTTAGGCGATAGATATTTTGCCAGGGCTTGACACTACATTTCCAAATTTGTTTTTTCCCCTCCTCTTGGTATTCTTGAGCATTTTTTAATTGTTGTAATATTATTTAATAGACTACTATGCCTAAGAAAGGCATCTAGTAAATAAATAAAATAAGAAAAAAAAAAGCAAAATAATTTCATAAAGGGGAACATTAAAAGCTTCAATTGGCAAAGACAGAGATTTTCTACTTTTACCATCTTTTTCACTAGGCATAACTAACATATTAACTTGTTAATTTATACAATTATATTTTTAGATTTATATTTCCTTTAATCTTTTGAAAGACTATTTCATTCTTCCATATTATCCATTTTACCTTACAAATTGCAGGTTTTTTAATCTCCCAGAAGTAGAGATAAAGACTGAAAAAAATGGGTCTCTGGCTTATTTTTAACACTGAAAGTCCAGATAATGCAAATTCAAGCAGTCACTTACTTAGTCTCTGCAGCAGAAGGGAAAGTTTGCACTCAAGAAAGCCACTCATATTTTAAACAGATCTTCCCCTATCCTTCACTTAACAAGTGGGGATACCTACAATGTGAAAAAACTATCTTTGTCAAATGATCTGGTTAAGTACTACTGAATACAAAGGAAATAACAAATAAGGAAACTGTAAATAAGCTGGTTGTAACTCTTCAGGTCCTTGATTGATGAGCTCATAAAGATTCTACTCAGACAAAGCCCTGGAGAATTAAGTTGAATATTACACTGATACGGGAGAAATGTGGCTATCATTAATACGAGATTTGAGGAGACTGTTGGGCTGTGCAAAAGATGGGGCAGCATAAGGGCTTTGTGACTTAATGCAAAATTTACAACTGGATGTTAAGGGGAGGGCCAAAAGCAGACAAAGAGAAAAATCAGACTGGGGAGTGGCAAGGAGAAATGGAAGACTGGGTGGGTTAAAAGTGCCTGTCTGCAGTCCTGAGGTACCCAATGAGCAGTCTATCCTTTTTTATGAAATCCTTTTCTTCACTGATATTTGTCCTATCTCACTCACTATCCCACAAGTGATTGCTTTGTGGTGTAAACATCTGCAACCAGGCCACAGGTCACAGAGCCTACAAGTCTAGATGCCAGCAGCTGGAAAATGGTGTGCAGCTCACAGCAAGTGGAGAAAAAGTGGGTCACAAGACCTACATGTGTGTCACCAAATGGAAATACCTGCCCATGCTTATTTTTCCCAGTAAATTTAATCCTGAGTGCATGTCTGTACATGAAACACGTTAGCAAGCTGCAAGTTAATAAAGGTTGGTGAGGAGGAGGCCAGCATCTGGAAAGACCCAAGGTCCAGGCTGATGTCTGGATAAACGATCTGGGTACAAACACAGGCATGAAGTAATGAAGTATGCCAATATTTGAAAGACCCCTGAATGTGACAGTGCTTGTGAGAAGAGGGTTCAAAATATGAGGAGCATGAGCAAGACTTTGCCATCTATACTTACTACATTGAGTGCTATCTGTGGGTGCCACATGCTCAGGCTCAAAGCTGGGGAACATGTACTGGCTTAGCAGCTGCCACAACCTGGACTGAGACAGAGATACCTCCGGGCTACCAAAATGCACAGGGCTGGGCTTCAACAGCTAGGAAGGAGCAGTCACCAGGTGGAGAGTCTGATGAATGTGGTAGTTTCTTAACACAAAGTGTTTCTTTCACACAAAGTGTACTACAGACCTTATATCAGATATGTTCTTCTCTCAGTTTTCTTTTAGATTCTGACGAATAAATGTAGGCATGTATACATTTAATACAGTTCATCTCAGAAATGAAAATAGAAAGGGTGTATAACTCATGGTTTGCCTACTACCTACAAGAGTTTAAATGAAGTAGTTCAGGTAATTATCCAGGTCAGCTTGAGAGCATTAGTCTAAATCCAGCCCTACAGGCAGGCAAAAAAAATTTAGGACCCATTATTTGTGCAGATATAGTGAAGATAATTCAAAATAGTTTTCATGGCTTTTCCTACATGTTAAAATGGCAATATTTTAAAGAAGATGTAAATCTGATTCAACTCAATTAAGCCCATGGAGGCCATCTCCAAATAAAAATCAGGTTGCTCTGAAAGTAGTGCCTTCTATTTATTTCCATGGAAACTACAACAGATACAAAGATCACAATAACATTATTGTAAAAGCACATTCTCAGCCACACTATTTTGCAACACAGTCACCACCATTAGCTATGCGTTTTCTTCAGTGATGAACAAAAGTCCACACAAACAAAAAATCTCCACCAGCAGAAGTGACTCACAGTCACTGCTGCCACTGCTGAAATACACCACCCACTACCTCACCGCGCTCACATCCACTGTTTGGTCTCCACAAACATTCCGGTATCATCAATGAATGTCAGTGCCCTTTTTTTCTGCATCTAGGAATTCAATTACACACCTCTGCTTCATCTGCATTTCTATGTCAGACTGCCTCTCTGCTGACATCTGTCACGTGGCAACAAAATCTAATGGAATATTGATGGGCAAGTTCAGTCTCTACTGCCATACCACCAACATCCACCTATGATGTCATGTGCCAACATAATAAAATAGGAGGCATTACTTTTGGATCAGCCCTCCTATTTTAAAATTAAAACTGCTTATTTTGACTTAATTTAAACATTTGTTGTTGAAAATGAAAGACCACCACTTAAATTGAAATAACATATCCACAAAGAAATTTGCTTTGTCTTATTTATGGGACAGTCTACAGCTCAAACAATCACAAAGCAGAGGACATAAATTTCTCCCATTTGAACACCTTGAGAGCTTCTAATTCTGTGCAACCAAAGCAGAGAATGCAAGAGAGTGAGAAAACAGAAGGTGCTAAGGCTGGTTAAATACCTGTCTGAATTCCCTTACTTTTATTTATACGACAGTCATAGCTTTACGTATGAAAGAAAGCATTTAAATTTAGTGCATTAAATAGACAGATATGGTCTGATACTACATTACCAAATCCTTGTACACCAGATGACAGAGTGCCTTTCAGTGGGCTTTTTACTTGAGCCTCTTGCAAATCTGTCTAAAAGGATTTGTATTAGGTAATGGTACATGACCAGAGCACTGTACAACAGCTAGCTGTCTGATTATTCAGCAAATCAGCTTTCCACTGGCATAATTTTAGTACTGGCCATTTCTAACAACAACACCCAGCTCATATGCCATAAATTCAGATATTGGCTTACTTTACAGTAACTTGTTATGTGCTCTTACATCACTGAACACAGAAGGCTAGCATACAAGACGTATTTTTTCTCATACTCACACATATGGAAGCCATATACTGTCTAAAAAATAATTTTACCAGAACTGACAAAACTTTTAGAATCAACACAAGTAACTCTAAACAAAGATCTGTTCCAGTATTTGAGATATAAACCTAGAGTGATTTCAGATCCTTTTCAGGAGAAAAGGAAGAAACGTTGGAACCAGATGAAATGTAATATGGTATTATCAGCCGTGAAAAGCAGAAGGAAAGAACGCACAATTTATAGAAATGGCAAATAGAAATGGCATTTTGTTACTTGCCAATAACTGATGCAGACTGCCATTTTCTTTCTATTGCTGTTTTAGTTGGCATTCCCATCTAACTTGTTTAAAAATGTACACCAGGATTAAATTTACTCAACATTTCATTAAAAAAAAGTTCTTCTTCAGCACAAAGTAATTTCTGTAATTCTGTAATCTCTTGTTTTTAATCAAAATTATAGACATTCTACCTGAATAGCAGGCTTCTCTAGGAAGCACTGGTATAGCTGTTGAGAATCATCCCCATCCACTGTATGATGTTCTGATGCCTTCACCAAACAAACTGCTTATAATTGAAAAACAAAGCTAATAAAGCTAACTGAATGTTAAGATGAGAAGCTTGAATATACTTCCTGCTATCTATTTTTATTTCAGATTTTAAAGAAACTAGAACCTCAAGACAGAAGTAATGTAAATCACTTGTTTCTACTGGACCATCACCTTATAGTTCATAATTAAAAGCTGAAGCTGCCAACATACCTGTAGGCATTGCAGTCCCGCTTTCCAGCAAAAGCCCCAGCAAGATGACAATTCCTGAACCGAACCCATTCAAAAGCTGTCTACTGTGCCACTCATGCTGTAATACCAGCACATTATAAGCTTTTACACAAACATTTAGCCTGCCTGTGACAGCTTTTTCACCCTGGGTATAACAAACTCCCCGCTACGCAGAACTAAGGACCAGACACACTGCTACGTTACAAAGTAGTTTCGCTGGAAAGTCAAGATGAAAAAGTAAGTCATTTACCTGGCAAATTTTAGGATGAGGTTTTATGGCATTCAAATGCAAAGAAATGATGAAAAGAAACAGTAGAAAGAGAAGGGAATCAGTCACCAAAACTGTTCCTCAAGTGAAAAGTGAAATGCATTGAATATGGAAATTTATACTTACAAACATTACAAAGGCATAGCTATAGATTGGATTTATGACACTATACAGCTCAACTTGTAAGTACCTGAAGCTGTAGTCATCTCCTTGGTGAAACCGTAAATAGTTATAGACTGGTAGGTTACTTCACTGATTATATTAGGTAATTGTACCAAAATAATTGACTCGTATGAGTGAATTATGAATGAAATTGAATGTCTTCATGAGTACCAAAAGAAGCAAATGGAACAAGACATTAAAAAGGATGGCCTGTCTCAGGACACTGTTCCTAGAGCACCACTTCCTAGCAATGAAATTCAGGAGTGTGTTGCTTATATCGAGACCGAAAAGCCTGCTCTCTGATAAATCACACCACAGCACAAATAACTCATCAGCAGCATCCTAACATTAGAAGATTCTGAAAAGGTTGCAGCATATCACAGATACCACTCCCCGTCCTCTAACCCCAATAAGAGAAAAATTACGGATATATGTTTAGAAAAAGTTTAAGTGTGGAAAAACAGATCTGATTCAACAACATAGGCAAGATCTATATTGGATAAAATCAGAAAGTCTTCGAGGAAAATAAAAGCTCCACAACAATTGTTGACCCTTAGGCCAAAAACTAGTTCATCATTATCATTTAGGAACCCTCGATGACTGGATAGCCACTGTCTTGTTCTTTGAGTCCAGACAACTCAGACATATCTTGGTATCTGTCAGCAAGACTGAATTAAGTTTTAAAATCATGAGAGTGTGCAGGTAAAAATCAGCTTGCTTTATGATTTCGTAAACAAATATCACTTTCCCCTTCCATAGGATCTCACACCAAATTTTATTACTTTGATTTCCCTACAACAGCAGCTGAGATACAAACTTTCTATTTGTGAATTAAAATTCATATTATGTAAGGTTCTGGTGGACAACATAACATTCGGATTCTGAAGTAGTATGGTGTAAGATCTTACATATGCTAAGCAGTTACTTCAAACAAATTTTAGATATCAGTATGAAGAAGTCTTGCATGTAAGGGGAAGAGACTGAAAAAAAAAAACCAACAAATTGCCACATTTCTTACACAGTCTATTTATGTACGTGACAGATTAATTCTACCTATTTCACACTCTTCATGACTTAGTTGGAATACTGCACAGATTAACAAAAAACCTAAATAGAACTGATCCAAGTCTGAAGAGAAGAAAAATGTTAAAAGAAATAATGGTACAAGAAAGCCCAGAAAGGTCAGAAACAAGAGTTACATGTATCTAGGTCAACAGAGTTCTGAAATACTTTTAAGAAACTGTAGAAAGTAATTTGTAATTTGATAAAGTTGTATCAAACTAAAGGTCACAGAAAAAATACAAAAAGGGCTATACTTCCAGGAGCTCAAAGAAAATGTATGCTTTCCATTGTCTCTGTCTTTCCAGTACTATGGTATATAACAAGCTAAACACAATGCTCTTTGAAATTATCTTCTGAGGAAGATGTAAAAATTTTCCTTGCCCATAATAACAATGTGAGAAGGTCAGCAACCATAGTATGGGCTCCAACATGAGTCCTCTAGCAAACTGAAATTCTATGCATGAAGGCATCACTCTTACTTAACCAATTTCTGTGATGCAGGATACAATTTCTGAAAGGGAATAAGAAGGAAGAAATTTCCATCTCAGTCTCGGATGTTCCAGCTTGTAAGTCCAGTGTTTCATTCCCTATGCATTTTATACATGACTATTTGTATTCACTCACTTGTTTTTCTGGATGCACCGGCAAGCCTAGATGTCTCAGGAATTTATCTCAGTAATCTATATATTCATTTCAAAAAGTGCTGC
The DNA here is from genome assembly GCF_023343835.1 of Lagopus muta. NCBI lineage: Eukaryota > Metazoa > Chordata > Aves > Galliformes > Phasianidae > Lagopus > Lagopus muta. The sequence goes on from NC_064433.1 coordinate 76,635,560, forward strand.
TAATGCACTTAATGCACTCTGAGGAGAATTTTGGTCTTAACAATCAAATTAGACAAATCTAAACACAGTCACTGCAATAATAGCTGTATTCATTTCCCTCATAAACCAGATTCAGTCAGAAGCAAATTCTCAGTTTGCAAGCCAGAGCATGTTAAACAGGTTATTTACAGCCAACCACTGAAGTCACCAAAACCTGTCAATGATGTCAAACAAAACAAAAATAGACCATTTTCCTTGTTTTTTCTAAATAAACTTATATTCATAAAAGATGAAGGAACAGAAGCCTTGAGGAAAAAGAACTCTCTTCATTACACCCACTACAAAAGCACTAAACCATTCAACCTTTCTTGGAAAAAAAAATGCTTCAAGGAAAAAAATCAGGATCGTATCCATGTCTTTCTGTTTTCCTTCTCTGCCTAAATTGTCAGCAATATATGCAATATAAGCTTTATTTATTTATTTATTTATTTATTTTTAATTTTCATACCAGAACTGGCTGTGACAACAACAGGGCCTGAGGGAACGGCATGGAGCTGCATCAGAGGACGGTCAGATTGAGGGTTAGGAAAAGGTTCTTCACCAGAGGGCGGTGGGGCTCTGTACAGCTCACCAAGGCAGCAGGCAAGGCCCCAATTTGACAAGAGGTCAAGGAGTGCTTGGAAAATTCTATCAGAACCTGGGTGCTCCTGTGTGGAGCCAGGGCTTGGACTCAATGACCCTGGTGGGTCCCTTCTAACTCAAGATATTCCATGCTTATATGACACTTCATATTCATTGCCACTGAGAATTATTTTTAAAAATTTCAGTCCCTAATATCACTTGAAAATCTTCATATTCATCCAAGTGAAAGACTTCAAATTTAACCACCACAAACATGATACTTCCTCAGTCACCTATAAAGAGTACCTAATGCTAATCCTACAAAGGGTAATCCACTAACCAGATAACTTGCAGAAGAAAAACAGGAACAAAATCAAAACAAAGGAAGCTGCTTTTCCCTCTCATTCTGTTTAAATGAAGATATTATCAAGTAATGGAACTAAAAGATATGCATTGGATTTCTTAGAAAGTCGCTTTCAGAACATACCACATAAAATCAAGTTACATTAATTCAAAGAGAATGACTGGTAAAAATTGGTTTCAGAAAATCGCAAGTCCAATTAATTCATCTAGATTTCATGTTTTCAAGCTGTGCTACTCACGCCCTACAGAATAAATTTTCTAATCTCCAACTCAGCAACAAAGAAATAGAACTTTAATTATGAATGAATAAAATAAGAGTACTTACGCTGACCCCACCGGCCTGTTCTTGGGTTCAAATAATTTGGATAAAGTCCATTAGGACGATCCATTTTTTGGAGTAACTTCCGAATGTGCATGACCTAAATTAAATCAAGAATCAGGATCACCACTAACAACTTCAATCTGCTCTGCATACTGTTAAATCTAATATTTTTCTTTTCAGACATATATTTTCTTAATTTTATCTGAGGAGCTTTCTTGGGAGCTTCCTCTTTTTATTTTTTTTTTTTTTTTGCTTTTAAAGTGTTGACACATAAACATCTTTTAAAGTTACAATTTTTAAGTGCTTGTTGAAAGAAATGAAGAACTTTTGCTGTAAAATTTGTATTTCAAAAAGTCGATCTGCTTCATAAGAAAGAATTTACTTGTTACTTAAAATGCAATTGGATTACAGTACGTTACAAAATGTTGTACAAAAGGCAATTTCCTTTAATGCAATTTATGATGAAACAGCATAAAAATCACTTGTATGACTGAAAAAACTAAATTTGAGACCCACCTTGTTGTAATATACCGGGTCTCCTGTTAAATAGCTTAGGTGGACAAATTCCATATGTAGAGTACCAAACTCAGCAAGGATGCTGCTGCCTGCAGAAGCCCAGCCCCAGTTCCGACCCACACCGCTGAGGTTCAAGAAATATGTATGAAAATCAGAAAAAAGAACAAAAAAAAAAATCAGAATTACCATACAGAATGCTAGTAACAAGTACAATAGCAAATTAAAAAGGTAACAGCAAAATAATAATGCTTAAGATTACAGGAGTTGTGGCATGACTGAGTGGTTGGTTAGTTGGTGAGATCTTCTTGGAAAATAAAAAATATATGTTCATCAACAAAAAGACCTGTGATTGTAATTCTGTGCATCAACACATTGGTTCAATGCCTTAATAATGAGCCCTATCTCAATTGTCATTTATTCATTCCATATCCCTAAGAACAAGAATCAAAAGCAAATACCAGATAAGTATACTACCAAATGTGGCAGAATTTGCTTCCTTGTTCTGTCAAATATCTGCTTATCCTTACTTGTGTGGGATACGTTTAATGTCAGTATTTGATGGTTCAGTAAGATGGGAGTGGGCCTCATCTGTGTCTACATAGGAAAACTGTACATCTATAGCAAGCAGAATATTGTGAATTCCTCAGACTGGCACAAGGAATCAACAGACTGCATCATACCATAAATCTTTTGCACTCAAAGACATCTCGGTAAGTCATAACTCCTAAATTACCTCTGGTTTAATTTGATTCACGAGTTTTCACCACCTTCCAGAATTGAGTCCTTTAACTTGTGAAGTTAACCATATTTTCCTGGAGATTATTGGTTCTTTCTCTCAAATAAGAGATCACTTATCAGTAAAACTACGATCAGATAGCAATGTCTTTATATTCCTTTTGTTATAAATTAGAAAGAATAAAAATATAAACAAAAAACATCAGTAACAGAGCAGAAATTACAGTTCTCACCTGAGACAGAATACCTTTAAAAATGCAGTAACCACTGCTGAAAGACTACAGAAATAAAATTATAGCCTGCAGTTTTTCTTTGGTTTATCTCTCACAAAGAAAGAAAATGAACATTAAAAATACAAAAACTAATAAAACACAAGTTACTCATTTTTCAAATCCTTCTATCAGGTCCTTTCTTCTATTGCATGTCAGCCTCATGACAAGTGTTCACATATACATACACCACTGTTACTGCCTCACTGCATGCCAGCTACTGTATTTTCTGTTGCGATGCCAGCAGGCTCTGTACAACATCAGGAGGTGGATACAGCGCCAGCAGTAATTAGCAAGAAAGTTCTGATGTCCCAGTAATAAAAATATAAAAAATGCCTTGTGTCAAAAAGTGCTTTCAAAATTTGAGGAAAAACTCAGCACTGAACAAGCAATACGAGACAAATTAGTAATTTTGTTCCACAAGGCAATCTAAGTTCAGTGTACTCTGAACAGCCACCTATAGGAGCCCATCCATATCCCCTGACTATAGTGGATATCTGCACATTAGCCTTGATACAGCTGAACTGCGAAATAAATTAATACTTCCTCAAACATTTTGAGATTTCTGAAAGTAACACACAGCTCACAAAGAGCATAAAACCCAGTAAATTCAATTGTGGCCTCCAAACAGTTTTGTTTTTCATAGGAGCATGGTTTATAATGACTAAAGAAATAACGTTTAAGCTCTAGGACAACATATGCCATAATATGGTCTAACAGCATGCTGAATTCTGAGTTAGAATTAGGAAAAATATTAATGGTCACAATTTACTACAGTTAATGAAGTAGGATGGTCTGAAATCTATTAAAGTTATCTTTAAGTGCCAGGAATAACAACTTGTCACCATCTTCTACAATTGTACTACTTAGAATTACTAATAGCATATGCCGTTTTTTCAAGCTAGGGAAGGTTGAGAAAAACACTTCCCCACAAAAGAAAACTCATTACCTTTTCAGATTTACCATTGCCCATGGTATACCCGTAGGCGTGTTGAAGGCTGGAAGAAGTTTTCCTGCCAGCTGCACTGCTTTGATCTTGAAAACCTAAGATAGTAGGATCAATTGCAGACAGTTATAAATTCTGATTTATCTCCAAGAACTATAAAGATGGAAATTTCCTTGTCCCACCCACTTCTTTATATAAGAAAAGCATTACAATGAAGAAAAAAAAAGAAAAAAAAAAATTGAACTTTTCATTTATTTTCACTTGTTCATTTCATGAACACCACTAAAATTTGAACATGAAAAGACGACTTGTCATTTTAATGTCTCTGCTTCCATGCTCACCAGCAACACTGCTTATATTCCTACGAAAGAGGGGTACCAATCCTCCCCCCCAACTCTTTCCACCAATATTATTTCAAGTGCTATCTAAAGCAATCTTCAAAATATACTCACTTTTGAAGCAAAAAAGCAGAAGAGAATTCTCCCACATAACACAAAAGTGATTTTAATTTACAAACTTACAATCCTATTAATGATATGCTTAATACAGGCAGAGCTGCTAACTTTTTATGAACGCAGTCAAAGCAAAATGACACACACAAAGTTTCCCAAAACTCTTCTTTCATTGATAATACATTACAAAAATTTTAAAAGGCTTAATATTTCCTCTCAAGTCTGACTACAAATGCAATTTATTGACAGGACAAAATGACTTTTAATTTCCAGTGTTGTTACTCATGTCTGTATCAGAGCATAAACCTGTAATACCTTTATTTAGAATCTAACGTTTATGAGCTAAATGAGTAGATGGGAGAAAAATCCTTCCAAGCTTGTAGGAAGAATCTTTTCCAAGAAGGCATATTTGGCAGATGCCAATAACATAAAACTGTTTTTGCCAGCTAGCACAGCACTTGCTAGCATACATTACAATTAACTCAATGTGAATATTCTCTGGAAGTATCTTCCTTATTGGGAGACAACATTATTTATCAGTTACAAATGCTGCACAAACATTTTAACAAAAGGAGCTACTGTTGCCCTAAGTAACTTAAGCATCATGGACACATGAAAAAAACACCCCACAATTATTAACTACCACATCAATACTCTATAATGAAGAGAAATAAAAGCTTTGAGTAAATCTAAAAGACAGTTCTGTTGAACTGATAAAAAAATATTCTTCCCTTTTGTGAAGAGTAGAGGAAGAAAAGAAAAAATGTATACTGGGGAATCTGAAAAGTAAGCAATCAAGACCATTCCCATTTTTCATATGAAGGTAAGAAAAGATCAATATCTGAAATATTTTAGAAGATGACTAGTAAGACATGTAATAGACAAAAAGGAATATTAACGGTGACATCTAATTGTAGTTGATGCAGTAGACTATGGAGAGATGGAAGTGGATCTGAAAGTAATGAGCCAAGAAAAGACTTCGACACAGATAGTCTAAAGATGAGTTTAAAGAGTTTAAAGATGAGGTATGTCTAAACTGAAAAAGAGGATATTGGAATCATCAGAATGGAATTTGATGGAAATGTGAAGCAACAGAAGCAGTGTGGCTTGAATGCTTTTCAGCAACAACACTGGCAAGAGACAGTCTTGGAGAAAATGCAGAAACTTAAAATTCATAAAATGCTCTAACTTTGAATAAAGGACCAAGTTAAAATAGGAAGGCATACTATAAATAAGAGGGACTGTATAGGTAGAGTCTACGGTAACTGGGAAAAGAGAAGCCCTGAAGAGGAATAAAAGATATGTCTCAGCCCAAATACATACAGATTACCTTCTTTGAATCTATAAATGCATATCAAAAATGCAGGCAGAAATTTTAGATTTTTAGATGCTGGATGGGTCAAGACCAGATAGAGCCGCTACAATCACCTGAAGTTAACATCCCTAATGCAGAGCCACTTTTATGCTTACTTCATAACAGAATTACAAATTCCTCTTAGACATTACAAAGTTTGGGAAGACATTTCTGGCATGAATTTCTTTACCTTCCATTTTTGGACCCTGCACCCTTTGGGAACTCTACACATACGACTGTGTGTTTCTATTATGCTCATTAATAAAGGATTTTGAAACATTGTGGCAAGAATGTTCAGTGGGAGAATGCTCCTAGAAACATCCCCACTAAAATAATTTCTCTATTTATGTAATATTATACAGCTTTCGCTCAATTTGAAACATGCTACAACAATTAACGGAAAAAAAAAAACATAGTTTTGGAAGCAGTTTTTTAGAAATTGTATATAAAGAGCAGGCTGAGATGAGCTACCTGTTCATGAATACAAACAAGGGCAGGGAAGGAAATACTGTGCCAGTCATTTCTGCATGTGAGAAATTCAAAAGCCAGTCAGTCAGTAGAAAGTTGCGACTGCTTGCTCAGACAGTGACATCAATAGTACCTGTTGAAAACTTGCTGTGATTAGAGACACATTCCTTTTACCTCTGTTGAGCTGAGGATTCTAAGTACTACTGATTTAGCACCAGTGAGTAAAATTGTACCTTTGTTTACCTTTTTCATTAAAGTAAACACTGGAATTAACCACCAACAGACCATTACTTTATATTAGGGTACTTCTTGGAACATAGCACCAAGAGTGCTATGAATATCTCAGTACTTCTGGATAACATGGCTCTGCTGAGCTAATTAAAATAGCTTCTATTACTAAGTTTTAAACACAAGAGCAGGCATAAATGCATTAGGCTTTAACTTCTAAATAACCTAATGACAGCAGACAGCATGATTACTTATCATACAGCAAATATAAAAAAAAATTTAAAAAATATAAAAGACGCCTTGAAAACATAAAATGGTGAAAGAATTGTGGTTACTTAGTCTAGAGAATGACGTTCAAGAGAAGACACAAGATAGCAACTTTTCATTACATACAAGGCCAATACACCGAAAAATGAAATAACTGTGTTTTCTGCAGATGTGAAGAATAAAAACAAGCATGAAGTCAGATGATAACACAGATCCATTCAAATGCTTAATGCAGTTAAGAAAGGGAGTATCCAACAGCAAGACTATATTCAAACCCTCAAGAATAATGCTTGGCCCAATCTAAAATCTTGACCTGATCTAAAATAGTTATTTTTCTACCTTCAGAATTCAGCTTGCAGTATTAAACTCTTTGTAGTCTTTTTGTACCTAAGCACCCATTTAAAATCCAACATGCCTGTTAGGCAACTTGCTGCATGAATAGCAATACAGGCCAGCGGAGCAATTTAATGCTGAAAACCAAGATGAGCAGTGTTGCTGCAAAAAGAAAGGTAACTCCTTTAATAAGTCTTCATAAGTTTCACTGCCTGTTTACATATATGCCATGCCACTTAGAAAGAAAATGCACATATGCCAAGTGAGCAGTTTTAAATTCCAAAGACATACAACATCCCCGCATTTAAGACAGAGAACACCCAAATTTTAAAATATTCCTAGGGAGTTCCCCACTGCAAGTAGTGGAATCCTGCTAACCAGAAATGAAGAAATATGTTCCTTTCTAAAATATTTGCTTCTCATCAATACCACAGATAAAATGAGAAAGGCCTCTCATGACAAGAGGGAGGTGCAATAAGATTCAGGTAACATTTAAGGTATCATAGCATGAAACAGAAGTGGGAATGCACTTTAGCTATATTTTATAGATGTATATGAGTAAAAACTAGTGAAGTCTGTGACACCTAGAATTTGTCCTGGATAAAATAGATCTGCATTTATATGAAATTGAGCAAGGCAGTTAAAAACTACGATATGTACAGTGGTGAGAAGATGCAGAATTACATGAGTATATTGATTCACAGCACATGTTCAACAAAGGACTATTTACAGATATTGGTAAAACATGACTCTAGCCAAGAGCCTTTCACTGTTTCTTGTGAGTTATAATGATTACCAAGCACTTGACAAACAAGACTTAGCATTTCTAACACACAAAGTTTTTAGACAAGAGAAGACTTGTCCTACAAGGGGATGCTCTGCAAATTTATATTAATTGCTCTGTAACAGAAAAAAAATTAACATGGAAATGAAAAAGTCAATCCCATCTCAGAAGTCTAAGAGTGAAAAATACAGGAATCAACTTGAAACTAGACTATAACTTAAATTGGCTCTGTCTTCTTTGTATGCTTCCTTCATATCTATATACAGGTATTTATATTTAATGTAATTTTTTATTTATATTATGAAAGAGATTCCCCAGAGCACTTCTCCTGGTTAAACAGTTTCAACACACTTAGCGTTTCTTCATAAAAGAGATCCTCCTGTCCTTTAAACATCTTCACAGTCTTTTGTTAGATTCAGTATGCCAACATGTATCCTGCACTGGGGAGCCCAGAACTGGTTCCAGCACCCCAGGAGTAGTCTTATCGCTGCTGAGCAGAGGGGAAGAATCACCTCCCACAGTTATGCAGTTGAACTGCTCAAGGTTCCAGCCAGCCCATTTCTCCAGCTTCTCCAGGTCCCTCTGGATAGTGGCATGACCCTCTGATGAATCAGCCATGCCTCCTGGTTTTGTACTATCTGCAAACTTACTGAGGGTACTCTCAGCAGATCCAAATCATTAATGAAGATGTTGAATGGAACTGAATCCAGTACTGACCCCTCGGGTACACCAATAATAGTTACAGGCCTCCAACTAGACTTTGTGCCACTGGATACCACCCTCTGGACAAATTCCTTGAGCCGGTTTTCAACCCACATCACTATCTGCTCATCCAGCCCGTATCTTAGCAGCATCTCTGTGAGTATCTTATTGAATTCCACAATGAAAGTCTTCCTGAAGTCAAGGCAGACAATATCTAGCCTCTCCCCTCATCTATCAAGCCAGTCATTCAATTGTAGAAGTTTATCATGCTGTTTGAGCATCTCTTACTCTTTGCAAATCCATGCTGGCTCCCAGTTACCTGTTTGTCCTTGAAAACAGGTTCCAGAATTATTTGTTCCATTACCTTCCCAGTGATCAAGATGAGACTGATATATTTTGTAGGTCTCCTTTCCCTTTTTGAAAAAAGTAGTTACCTAAGAGTGATGACATTCATCTTGCTTATCACCTTCCATGCCCAATGATACTGCATGGGACAGTTATATGCTGAAATTCACACAGGGGACAAAGAAATTGGGCATGAGTTTTAAGTGCCTTCAAAATTTTAAAACACTGCTAAATTCACTCTAATGTAAGCATGGGATCAGTTACATCTGTGTTTGCAATTATTTGTCCCCTTGTACTACAAGAACTCTGATATCTCAAGAACAACTGGTGTAAGACAACGTTCGTCAGCATTACATGATCTGCTGATTAACTGGTTTCATGAACTAAGAAACGGTTCATAAAATGTTTTAACTTTCCAAAAATAGAAACAACAAAAAACCATTACCAGTTCAGCAAATTGAAAATCTACAACTCCAAATGTATTGTAACTGATGCTTCTCTCATTCATGCTTATCTAGACCTCTCTCTTCTCTTTAATGATAGTCAAACTGTTGTTTTGGGTTTGTTTTTTTTTTCAGGGGAAATAAAATGCTTTTGTAAAGAGAATTTCTAAGACTCACATTATTTTCAAAACACGCAGACTGAGCTGACATTTTGTTTAACAAGTGACACTACAGATAAGGCTTTTACAAATATTTTACATACAAAAAAAACCTGTCATACTGGATACCTCCCCACAAGATATGCTTTTGTTTAACAACCTGAAATGAAGAATAGTGGAAAGTCAAGAAGGTTCTCCTTTTCTAGACGGTACATGAAATTGAGTGATATAACAGTTGCCTTCAATCTAAAAATGATGGCTACATAAGCCTAGTTAAACTTAATGTCTGTCTAGAGGTTCAGCTTGTGAAACACTGCTAGAGCATTGTAGAAGAACTATTCTAACTTCAAGGAAAAAGCTGCAAATGCATTTTCTGCACTCAATTTCTGAAACAAAAATCTTAGTAAAGCCCACAGGACTGTACAGGTCTATCCATCACCCAAGTCCTCAGATCTCTTCTTTCCTAGATGCTATAGACTGTTATGAGATAAAAATGTCATGTTTCTGTGTTTAGTATTAAAAAAAAAAAAAAAAAAAAAAAAAAAAAAGATTGGCAAAAGAGATGGCAAGAATCTACCTATCATATCAACATAATATCACATCAGTCTGGATGCAAAAGACAACGCAGGAAAACTATCATGGTGATAGTGCCTTAGGTGCTTAGGTGCTTTTCTTGTTTTATCATATAAATCCACTCAATCTAAAAATGAGCAGAAAAAACAAATGCATAAAACTACATCAATTAAATCCAGAAAAGACATAATTTGGTACAACTTTACATATTTATATTTTACAAAGCAACGATATGTTCAAATACTGCTTCTTCAATATAAAATAATTTACACTACTATAGTTTTCTACCAACACCTAAGAATTTGCAAACAGAATCTCCAAATGGCACTATCTTTCATTAGAGTTTGCCAAAGCTGTTTTCCTGGACAACAGACATGAGGAATCTAGTTAGTGTTGACTCTGGCATCCTATGAACTAGTGGTTTCATACTACTGATATTTTTGAAAAATCTACATTAAAAGTTTTGTGCATAACTAACTTGCTAGAAGTATCTGAAATTTTTGCTCTAAAAGATCCAAGTGTAAAAAAATTGGCATGCACTGTAAAACCAGCTAATCACATTTAAACTACCTGGCACTAGTTAACAGTACCCATGTAGTTAAAGTGCATAATTTCTGTTCACTTCCTTGGCACTGGTTTCAAAGTTAAATTCTGTCCATTTTTAAAGAGTCTTCATATCTGAGGTGCTTTATACCAGTCTGTCAACATCACAGAACAAATGCTGTAAGGATCTGGCATATAAATACCTCCGAAATCAGATAATTCCAGAAAGATATAACGAACTGTCTAGGTGAGCCAGGAACTGGCTGTTTTGAGTTAATTCTCTCTTCTATTAATTTTCTATTATTATAAGGAAATTACTTTCAGTCCAGGAAATACTTTTTTTCTCTATTATTCCTTCTTGTCATAACTGAGTTCTTTGCTGTAAGTTTGCGCATACTAATGTGACAGATTAGTTACCTTCTAGAAGTAACAATCCTGAATTTGCACAACTTGCCAAGAAGAATCACTCACACCTAACCATGCATGCTTTAAAGATGCAAGTGGGCTTCTAAAACACCTACCATTCAAATGATTTCTTCTTGCTGTGGGACCTTCTGCAGCTCAGGGAATCAGACGTGAGGGTACAGAAAATGTCTGCTTAAAAGTCCCCCCAGAAGCTGCAAGCAGCAAGATAGATTGTTTTAGAGCAAAAAAGCAGAATATGGATGATAAAACGTATCTGGATAGTCATTAGGGATCAAAACAAGAATCATCGAAGGGAAGAACATCAGCACAGAGCTTTACCAGCAGCAAAGCCAAAGTGGTACCAGATGGGGCTTCCTGTCTCCCAACTCACACAAGCTGATGTAACAGTGAAAATAAATTAAAGGGCATGACTAAGAGCAGAAGAAAAGAAGTAAAAGGTAGGAGGGGATGAATGACAGAAAAATGAATGGAGACAAAAGCATAGAAGGTAGTAACAAGAGACCATGAAAGAAATCAGGAACAAGAAACACAAGTACCACAGTCATAGAATTGTAGGAGTCAGAAGGGACCCCTGGAGACCATCTATTCCAACCCACATGCTAAAGCAGGTTCCCTAGAGTAAGTTACACAGGAAAGTAGCCAGGTAGGTTTTCAATATCTTCAGAGAATGAGACTCCACAGCCTCTTCAGACAGCCTGTTCCAGTCCTCTGTCACTCTGACAGTTCTTCCTTGAGCTAGCACAGAACTTCCAGCGTTAACAGTTTCTGCCTGTTGCCCCGAGTTCTACTGCTGTTTGCCACTGAAAAGTCTGCCCCGTTGACTTGACTCCTGTACTTTAAGTGTTTACAGACATGTGATGAGGTCCCCTCCCAGCGTTCTCCAGACTGAAGAGTCCTAGGTCTCTCAGCCTTTCCTTGTATGGGAGGTGCTCCAGACCCTTAATCATCTTTCTGGCCCTCCTCTGGGCTCTCTCTAACAGTTTCCTGTCTTTCTTAAACTGAGGAGCCCAGAGCTGGATACAGTACTCCAGACTGGCCTCAACCTGCTGGACATACTCTTTTTAATGCATCCTAGGATACCATTGCCCTTCTTGACCACTAGGGCACACTGATGGCTCATGGCTAAACTGTTGTCCACCAGGACACCCAGATCCTTCTCTTCAGAGGTATTCTCCAGAAGGTCAACCCATAATTTGTACCGATGCATACAGTTATTTCTCCCCAGGTGCAAGACTCTACATTAGCTCTGCTGAACCTCATCAGGTTCATCTCTGCCCAACTCTCTTGTCTGTCCAGGTCTTGCTGAATGGCAGTACAGCCTTCTGTCATGTCAGCCACTCCTCCCAGCTTCATATCATCTACAAACTTGCTCAAAGTGGATGCTATCCCTTCATCCAAGTCACTGATGAAGAAATTGAACAAGATTAGACCCCAGTATCAACCTCTGGTGAACACTGCTAGTTACAGACCTCCAGCTAGACTTACGCCACTGATCACAACTCCCTTGAGATCTGTCAGTTAGCCAGTTCTCAATCCACCTCACTGTCCATTCATCTCACATTTTCTAAGCTTCCTTACAAGGATGCTGTGGGAGTCAGTGTCAAATGCCTTGCTGAAATCAAGGTACACAACATCCACTGCTCTCTCCCCACCTAGTAAGCCAGTGATGACATCACAGAAATCTATTATGTTGGTCAAGCACAATTTTGCTTTGGTGATCCATGTTAACTACCTCTTATAACTTTTTCTTTCAAAAGCCTGGTTCCAGAACAAGTTGTTCCATCAACTTTCCAGGGACGGAGATGAGGCAGACTGGCCTGCAGTTGCCTGGATCACCCTTCAAACCCTTTTTGAAGATTGGTGACACTGGCCATCCTCCAGTTTTCAGGGACCTCTCCTGTTCTCCAAGACTTTCAAAGATTATAGAGAGAGGTTTACCAATCATTTCTACCACCTCCTTCAGCACACGTGGGTGCATCCCATGGGGACCCACAGATTTGTGTGCGTTGTTTGACCAAACGCTCTCTGATCAGACCCATCTAAACCAAACGGAAGAATTCCATTCCCCAGACTCTTACCTTCAGGTCCTGGGATTACTGAGGGGCAGTCATAGTATTAAAGACTAATGCAAACAAGGCATTCAGTATCTCTGCCTTCTCAGCATTCCCTGCTTCTAGGACACTCACTTCATTCAGTAGCAGACCCACACAATCACTAGTCATCATTTTACTACTGACATACTCAAAAAAGCCTTTCTTATTATCCTTGATCTCCTTTGCCAGATTTTATCTCAAGTGGGAATCACAGAAATAATTGCAGAATGGTTCCTCATCAGCAGAGTAGATTCTTCTGATCTAGAACTGATCCTAAAATATGCGTCACTTAAGATCCCTTTCTAGATAAAGGTACCCAGGTAAAGTAAACGGTATAACCCTATCTTGATGGAGTATGTTTTAATCTGCAATCAAAAACATTTTGCTACTACCAATTGTTCTACAGAGCAGAGTAACAGGCTATATTGTGGTCCTAAAAGTCTCAAACAGATATAATCCATTACCTCTGCAAATTCTAGAAAGGAAACAATGTATTAGGAAACTTAAAACAGTTCTGAGGTAAAGTAATTAATGAGAGTCCTTTCCATGCAACAAAAGACATCTACCATCTCCTGTTATTAATCATTGGCTCTTTTCTGGCAACATTTGCTCTCGATACATACTCTGCTCATGTCAAATACCTTCTTAATTTCTCCTATATTTCTGTCTATCATGTCATCTCTTTCATTCTTCAGCTGTGCTTATACTGATTCAGTTCCTACTTTTATTCCTGACTCTTGTTTCTCTTCAATGTGCTGCCAAGCTTTCAATTTGAAATCAATTTTGATTTCCTCCTTAGACTTTGGTAGAAATGACTCAGTCCTCCTTAGACTTACTTGCATTTACAAGAAACAGTGTGAAACAATATGCAATTTCATCCATGTACACTCATACTATGTACACTTCCTCCACCCATTGGTACAATGTGACAGATTACAGTGCAAAAATCACACTCTGAAAAAAAAAAAAAAAGCATACAAAAAATCACATCACTTTTACATTTACAAAACATATCTTTTACACAATGTCAGATATACTTCCTTACATTGCACATGAAAGTGACTAAATAGTATTTTGTTGTGTTTGCTTTTTTTAAATGGATGAACTGGTTTGTTTTCAAAAGATTTACAGATGTATTTAGTTTAACTACTGCTAATACATACAAATTATTAAAAAAAAGGTGGTAAGCACAAGCTATGAGCCATGAATTACTAAGTAAAAAATCTTAATGGTTGCATATATTCTGCAAGGCACTTGGAAGGAAAAAAAAACAAGAAAACAAAACAAAACAACAACAAAAAAAAACACACACACAAAAAAAACCCAACCACATTTATTTTGGAAAACAGTAAGAGAAATACCCTACATTCCTGCAGAAAAATTTATGCATCTTCTTGTAGAAGAAAAAGACAAGGATTTTCTTCTTTCAGTCTTGTAATCAAAAATCAGAAAGGCTCAGAGCAGTGATCTCATCTTTTGTATAAATGAAATAGACTAAGCATAAATACCAACTTAACTTTAAATACTACTTGCTGCCAGAGTGAAACATTTCTCCCATATACTGACTATTGATGCATCCAGGAGATTTCTGTACCTTTTCATGATTTTTCTATTATATCTGATGCTTTTATATATCCTTTTTAAAACACTACTACCAATACGTTTATAGCATAACAATGAACTTTTATTAATGTCTTAAACAGAAATAAATTCCTCTTCATCTTCAAACCTCATAAATCCAAATGCTTACAGGCTTTTTGTGACAGGATTTCATATCAAAAGCTCAAATTCAAGCTGAGGTGAGTTCTTCATCTTCAAAGTCACAGCCTCTCATAACACTGTTCTGCTGATCTGGTCAACACTGGTTATTGCTGTGAGTTACTTTTCATTTAGTTTACTTATTTCCTTATAACTAACAGCCAGAATCTACATCATTGGCAACGTTAAAAATTTGTAACAGGTCAAAATTATCAACCCACTTAATTTCAATAGTTATCTACTTACTTGTCATTTCAACATTAGCAAATCCACATACAGCTATACACTGTTATGAGAAAAATTTTATTATCAAATGATTATTAGATTGATGACCTCATTTTCTGTTAACTCAGTCCTGAAGGCTGGGGAGGAAGAATGAAAATGGACTGACTCACAGATGCCTAGGTCAGCTTAAGTGGCCTTTTTTGAATATACATTGTTTCAGCTTAAGCATTTATTTGAAATGTTACATTTTGAATTAGAAAAAAATGAATGTTACTAGGACAGAGAGCTTCTTAGTCATTTCTGTGAAGATATTTGCTGATTTTCCAATTAATACATTCTCATACAGTAAACATTTGGCTTAGCAACTTCTTGATACCTAATGGATTTGAAAAGCTCGTCTTTATCACACATTCTAAGAGACAACGACTTTTCTGAGTAACGTTGTGCTAGCTTTTACTGGTTTTGTTGTCTTTGTAACATTCATGGCATTTGTTTCTCTTAGTAGCTGCTCTTCTCTAAGCCAATATTCAAATCCCTTTTTAAAGATGGAAATCTAAAGCACTGAATGTAAACAAGTTCCAAAATGTAAAACCAGTCAAAGATGCCTTGTACTAAAATGTGATCATGTCTGGAGTTGAATTTTATTTTTGTCTTAGAGTGAAAAGAGCAGCTTAAAACAACAACAACAAAAACAACTGTGATCTCAACTGACCAAAAAGAATCCCAACTTCCTCTCAAAATGAAACCAATTATGAAAACCCTTAGTGCAGAAGCTAGCAGAGGAAACTTGGCAGGTAGAAATTAGTGTTTTATACTACCAACAGTACTGCTAGTAAATGAACATTAAGAAAGGTTCAGACATTGTGCTTGCTGAAAGCAGTGTCCATCAGCATCAGTATGACTGCTACACTACCGAAAAGGGAGAAAAAAACTAATAGACATGACCATCAGGAAATATTCAGCATGCAAGCTAGACATGAGGAGAAACTTTTTCTCTCAAAGAGTGGTCAGGCACTGGAATGGCTGCCCAGGAAGGTGGTGGAGTCGCCATCCCTGGCAGTGTTCAAGAGGCACCTGGATGAGGAGCTATGAAATATGGTTTAGTAGCTTGTGGTACTAATAGGAATGGGAGGGTGGTTGGACTAGATGATCTTGCAGGTCGTTTCCAACCTTGCGATTCTATGATTCAAGTAGTGACAAATGATCTATATAACCCTTTCGGTGAACACAATCCAAACTTTAAGAGTGGCTATTATTACACAGTTAAGATACTTTCTATTGTTAAAACAGCTTATCCTTTAATTTCACCACTTTAAAGCACATTATACCAATGAGCAAACCTGCTTCCAATCAACCTACAGCAGAGGAAACAAAAATGCTATGAATTAAGTTTTCTCCTCTTTTCCACATCTACTGGTGCTATGCTGTAGTAACATGCAGCAATACATTATTAGGCTAACTAAAAATTGACAGTCAAGAAAATGTATTCTACAGTTCTAGTAAACAAGTAAACAGAAATTGTGCAAAGATTACAAACTGCATTTAGGCATGGTAATGCTTTAAGGGTTAAAAAAAAAAAAAAAAAAAAAAAAAAAAAAAAACTTTTCAGGTTGTTAGGGCTGAGTTATACCTTGAGTTGCCCTGGACACTTATGAGTAAGTAGCTCATCCCATAGCAATAACCTGCAAATCTTTATTGGATGGGATGTACATAATGCTGTCATCTTCTTCGAGTTTTTAACTTCTGACAAATTTAATATAAGTACTTTCTTTTTCAGATACAGTTAGACGCATAAAACTAGCTCACAAAAAGAAATACTGTCTTGCTTATAAAGACTTATACTTCAGATACATTAGTCAGTTGTTAGGAGTATCCACTCACATATATAATGTATTTTTATTAAAGAATTTTCCTGAACACAAGAGACATTGGCTGTCAGTTTACTGGCAGGAAAAAAGCCCTAGAACAGGTTATTTTGATTACTTGTTAATAGAGTATTGGGTACATAACAGCCTTTGCTCTTCAAATGACAGATTTCAGGTTGAATTTACCCACACACATTAAATCATTTTGCCCAGAAAGATGTGTCATTTTCATAGTGTTTATAAAAGCCATAAAAACAATCATATAAAGAAAGAGTTTATATATAAGGCTGGTATCGGTAAACACAATAAATCATTAATCTTTTTCACACTGCAAATGCCATAAGGAAATAACTTTTTTCAAAAATAAATCTGTAAGCTACTACTTTATTGTACTGATAAATCAGCAGTAGACAGCAACACTGCCATAACGGTATCAGTATCCTCCTGCCACCACCATACAACAGTCACTAAATAATATTTGCCTTGTTTTCTTTACTTGATGCTAGTTAGTTGTTTTTTTTCTTTTAACATTTAGATAAAGTCAATTTCGATCCTAAGCTGACATATCCAGTGTTTATTCTGAAGAAGGCAAAATTAACATCTCATTTCTATTTCTGTTATATTATCAAATGTATCACAGTCATCTCTCAAGCATAATGAAGATGGTGGCTCCAGAAGTTACAGGACTGTTCCAGGCATTACTGAGAAACAGCCTGGTCAATTTAGATAACAAGCCATTATACATTTTACCTCCATTTACCTCACTTGGCACATGGAAAAGAATAGGCATACTATCAACAGTAAACAGCATCATTAAAACCACGATCACATCTGAGCATGATCTAATCAAGACCTGTAATGTGACACCTGAAATACACCATGGAGACCACAGGGTCACGCTACTAGTTAAGCTAAATATATATATATTTTTAAGTAACGGTTAAGCAGTAAATGGGACAACTCCATCTAAACTAATAGCTATATTTAAGTGCTATGACCAATATCTAGAACTACAGCTGATAAACTGATAAAAACCTATCAAGCACAACTGCCCTCTACATACAGTGGAGAAAAGAAAACAGATAAACCATACTGATATACTGAAACAATAAAATGGGCTGGGAAGGGAATATGAGCAAATAAATGATAGCTTGATGAACACATGAAGGATACCCTACCACTGGAGAAAGACTTCCCTTAGAAGAATAAGCCCATTTACACATTCATAAGCTAATCATGCAAAACACCAAATACTTGGATCAGACTTGCCTGTCTTCTCTGTGACAGAAAACGGTCTCATCACGTTTGAACGTGGTTATAAAAAGAAATAAGGCATTCCCCAAACCAGAGCTGATGAATTCCTTCCCTTCTTGTAAGATAGAAGGGAGAAGATCAGGTTGAAAAATTGTATCTAAAAGATGTTTTCAGTAGTTTAGCTGGGAAAGGAGTAACTCCCAAGAAGTTCTCATCAGAGGAATATATTTGTCTGCTGGGCTCAATTATTGGAAAGACTCAAGTTTCTTTGCTCATCTCATTCATGCTGATACACTGCAGAGAAATTATCCAACTTGGCAAACCAAGTAGTCTCTGAAGTACCAGCAGCAGTCCTACATGTCAAATTATTTGAAATAAATGCAGCCTGAACATTTATTTATGAGTTCTTGTATTGGAAAATGGAGACAATATATATATACGATCGCTTAACAGAAATGTTCTTTGACACATTGTGAAGTGTTTAAAATCCACTGGTGAGACTGATGCCATAAAAATATTTTAAAAAGACAATAGTCAGCTCAGCAGCAACAATTTAAGAGAACACCCAGCCTCAAAATGCAGACAAAGCATTCAGTTTTGGCTACACTCATCTACACAATGGGGCAAAAGCATTTTGTTAAGGTGCTAGTTCCAGGGTATTTACTGATTCATCTAAATAATCCAGTTACTGGTGATTGCTGCTCTTCCTCTGAGGTTGTTCATATTCATGGTAAATGACTCCAAGGGTATGGTCTAGTTTAAGTTATCCAGAGACAAGATCAACATTCCTAGCTGAAAAGCGTTGTGGCACTGCTCTGCTGCTCAATGCTTGAAGATTTCAGTGATCACATAGTACTTAATGTGATCTGAGGTCCAAGTGACAGAAATAAAAATTTCTAGAAAGGAAGAATTCCTCACCATGCTGCTGAGATCACTTACACTGAAGTAGGAATCATGACTCCTTGCAACAGTTCCGCAACTTAGCTGTTGCAACTGCTCCCTGGCACAAATTGAAAACCACAAGCAGCTGAGACTACTTTTCATGAAACAACTTTGCTTACATCTGACAGCATAAGAAAGCTTGTGTTCTGAAGGTCTTCAGAAGAAAACTGGTGGGTTAATATTGCTGACGTAGATGAAATTCAGCACCTGCCTCAAGTAAATATTTGGGATAATCATTCAGGGATTTTTATGCCTTTTGTCAAGGTAAAGTAAATAGGCTGGAATTTCACTGTGCACTGGCACAAGCAAAAGCTGCTATGAAGACTGTCTCCCTGAGGAGGTGCCACAGCAATCAGTTTTAAAGGTTGATTTGCCACACGGGGTCATATCACTAGAGTAAAGTACTGAGCTCCTAGGAAACTGCTGTAAGAACTAAGCCTGACAGACTCTGGAGGCAGAGAAAGGCTCACTGCCATGAAGGTAAGCTCAATTCTTAAGTCACTATAAGAGAAATGGAGCAGCAACATTCCATGCTTCTCTTTTCCTTCAGGCTCCCTCTAACAGACCACAAATCAGTGCAACAGAAAGGACTGCTTGAAACTTATCTCCCTGCAGACACAGCTCTTGGAGAATGTGGACAAGAAGGCTGAAGAGTAAATACTTGAAAAATGAACTCAACATTCTTTTCAAGATCCCCACCGGATTTGTGTTGTGTCTCTATGTTCTTCTTCCAAAGCAAAGTCACTCCTAACAGGAAAGTTCATGTGTCCCCAAGACTTAAACTGACATCAAATATACGGTTTCTCCCAGCTACTGTTAGACTTGTGGACAAATTCCTGAGTACTTGCTAATACATTCACATGGTGGTCCCCTAAACAAATGGAAAGAATACCTGGATACCTGGAAGTGTATAAAACCTTAATCTGTGAAATACTGTGAAATAGCTGGAAGCCTAACATCTCAGGCAGTGGACTACAGAATGTCCAGTAATAAAAATAAAATCAAAGACACAGAGAACAGATCAAAAGACAGCTAGCTGTTAAAATGTGAGAAGAGCTATGAGTTAATCTGTAAGTTGGGTCAGGCTCCAGTTTTGTGAAAATATGGGAAGTAATGGGACATGAAATCACAATGTTATTGAAAGACCAAAGTCGTCCGTGATTGCAAGTCTTTGGGTATGTGCATGCCTTGAATACAAGGTTGCCTTTGGATAAGCATTCAAAAGTGTAAGCCTCCAATCTTTCTTAATATGTGTTAAAACTGGGATGAAATTGGCTTGATATTTCTGTTTGTTACCAAGAAAATAGTAAGGAGATTGCTGTACCACTTTCGTGAAGCAAACCTCTAGCTTTGCAAGACAAGTAACAAAAATGATTATTTCTACCTTTGTGGAGTTACAGACTATCAGAACAAGTTATTTTTGGCAGTATAGAACAGGGACTTGACATTTCAGTTTGATGTTTACTGAAGTGAACTTCTTTTGAAAACATCCAATAAAAGAAGTTTCCAAGTTCTAACAAGGTACCCTAATTCAGCTTATATCTGTACAGAAACAAGTTTTAAAGATTTTAAGAAACTCTGTACAGCTCATTACTGTGAAATTAGTTTCCAAACTACAGATACACCAAGATCCTAAAAAAAATTCTTCATATGCAAACTTTACTTGTTAAAATATATTACATTTCACAGATGCCTTCTAGTATCCTTACCTCTTGGCCTGAAAGGTAGTACGCTGCTAAAAGGCCTCCAATGAAGCGAATATTGACCTCAAAAACAGATACTTCAGAATTCTGGAACATGAAGAAAAAGTAAGTCATTAACCACCCCTCTAATCAACGAAAAAAATGTCACCATGGCAACTGGGACATAAGTACACAGTCTTAAGTTGTGCCAGGGCCGGTTTAGATTGGTAATAAGAAGAATTCCCCAGTGGAAAAGGGGTCAACACTGGAGTGGGTTTCCCAGAGAACTGGTGGAATCTCTATTCCTGGACACGGCACTGAGGGACATGGTTTGGTAATGGGGTTTGGGAAGTCATCTTGTTGGCTGGACTTCAGGATCTTCAACGCTTTTTCCAACCTAGATGATTGAATGATTTTACGTCCCAAACCAACTATTTCACTACCTAAATCCATATTGAAATTCCTGTGTCCTTCATGACACAATGATAATGTCAGTTCCATGTTCAATTGATTTTTAAAAATTGAATTAGCTTTTATCTTCTTCTCTGATCATATTATCACTACAAAGTGCAATTGAAGCTGTTTGGGGATGGTGGGAAAGAATAACTTTAAAAAAAAAACGCAACTTTGAGCCATATTCAAGCCCTCCATATTTAAGGCAACTTGTTAATCTTCATTACATAGCAAGCTGTAATTTAACCCCCAGTGTGACATGTAGATTTATTCCACCTAAATCATAAATTAATTCTGCAAATTCATAGAGACAGCCTCACAACATGAAAGATATAGTAGTTAATTTATTACACATTTATGATGGCACCGTTATGTCTACACCATCTCTGATGTATTTAGCATCTTCAATTTTAGACTGAATAATTGTTTGGCACTAACTTAAAAAAATATATTAAGTAGAATTTCTTTCATGTTTGCCAGAGAGCAAATGTACTAAAACAAACAAAACAAAACAAAAACAATCCTTTCTGAAATGTAGATTTAATATGAGGATAACAAGAAGCATTTGCTCAATTTTGACTGAATATCAATGTTCCATTCTCTGGGGATAAATCCTCTTTCACAACTCAGTTACTACTTAGTAGCTCCAGCTACTACACCCTAGTAAAGCCTTATTTTTTCTGTATTAATTTATTCTGTCGAGGATCTACTGATTCTTATTGATCACTTTTCTTTCATTCTCTAACTGTATTTGTACTTTGACAATAGTAGATGTATCTTTAGTTATAACTGGAGCTTGAAAGGTGTTCTGTTGTGGGTTTGTTTGTTTGGTTTTTAAAATATCAAGTCAGAAACAGAGAACTTCATTAAAGTTTGCATCTGAACTTCAGATGCAAATTCCAGCTGAAAGACTTCTACATTCTCCCTCAAGGCAGAATACCAAGAAAAGGACTAGAGAAATAATAGGATAAGTTCTACTCACCACACTGAAATCAAGATTCTTGTCAATCCATTCTTGTCCTTCTCGGAATTCATCATGAAGCCCCATTATATAAAGAGTATCCAGTGCATCTACTATGGTAGCACCCATTTGTGAGTTTCCTACACACAAAAAGGATTTCTGTTACAAATGATGATTACTTTTCTTGAACATCACAAGCATAATAACCCAAGCAGCTGCAAAACAAAGTTACTAAAAGATGACAGTACAAGGAATAGTCAAATTGAGCAAGGAATTAACAGCAACATAAGAGGATCACACCTCTTTCAAAGCTTTAGTTCTCTGACACAGTTTGGACTCTGGGAAGAAAAGACAACAAGAGACAGAAAAAAATCCCTTATCTGTTTTCATAACTTGAACGTGAGTAACTCTTCTTTGATACAAGTAAAGGACAGCAAAGTATCCTGCTTCAAATACTACTAGGAATTCTAGGACAAAAGAGTTTAAAAAATATACACACAAAAGATAAAGCAATTTGTATATGCCTCTATGTCTTGCATTTCCCAACATTTACTACTGAATGGTTTTGCAGTTATGGAAGCTACTCAGAGCCTGAAAGTACTGATGGACAAGCAGTGTGCCTTGGCTTGGCTTGACAGATAAACCAAAAGCACCAAGATTTTTCACTTTCTGCTGAGCCTCAAAACTCTGACATGATAATGAATTCTGTAATTATCATTGAAGAAGAACATCTGAAGCCAAATGAAAATCAATAATGCTTTATCCTAAAATGCCATCTGAAACAGAAGCAATTGATCATTGAGCAACTCCTGTGTTTGTAAGAAGGAGACAGCTGAACAGTTGCAAGCTCCAACATTCTTAGGCCATCTCAGTCTAAGCTCTTGCACTTGTATGGCAGAGATCTTCATTTCTGGAGGAACACAGGAATTACTACAGGTTTATTTATTTTATGTTTGAATATTTACAGGGCACTGTTGCTACCTGGTTGTTTCTCTTCATTCATTTCTGCATTTTATTTACCTTTAAGATTGGTTTGTTTATTTATTTATTCCTACAGCACAATAGCAACTTAATTGAGTCAACAGCCCCATAGTAACTCTTCTAAACACCTCAGTAACTGTTAATTACAACTTAATTTCATTCTGTGATTAATAATAAATTAAACACAATAATCTTGCTCACAACGTAATCACCAACTAATTTCTTCAAAAATAAGCATGCATCTGCTTTAATGGATTTGAACTACATATAGAAAGCCTTAACTCAGTGGTGTGTTAAGAGTATTCAAGTTCAGATTGGGATACACTACATTTCTTAAGATTAATCAGAAGACATACCCTTTGACAAGTTAGCCACTAGGCACACCTATAACTCTCAGGAAATGAATTCAGGCCAGTGCTTAAGTACTGTAATGTAAATCCATTGCTCATGATGGAATGTTGCTTTTGGGCGAGCTACAGAATGCACTTAACTTTTAATGTTCCATACACACAGTATGACAGTGTTCTAATTTTTCACTTCAGAGAGATGCCAACTGGATCATAACAGAAAGACTAATTTCAGTTCTAGCTGACAAGGTAGTTCTGATGTAAAGTCAGAATGCGTAACACTGCTATGGCACTCAAAGTAATTTCTGTTGTTTTATTTAAACCACAATGAAAATGATTCCAAGTACACAAGACATTTGAGTAAATAGGAATACACTGACAATCTCCTTCATGTAAGATCTTCTCCATTGTTTGCAACCACAGAAATCAACACAGTTCAACAGAACAAACAAGACTTCTCAGCATTTTTCCCCCACGAGTCAATTTAAGGTGTAGGTTCATACTCTATTTTTTTTTTTTTCTGGGTTTTTTCTGGGCTGCACTCCAGAATCTCCTGTGTGTGACTTTCTGCTTCTCTCCTCTTTTATGCCTATCTTTCCTAGGCCCACAAAAGCACAACAGAGCATTACTGAGAAAAGTTGCTTGTACTCATACGTGCCACTTCCCTTGAGTAGACACATATGCCTCTTTCTGAGATATAAATCAATACGGTTGTAATTTCTGGATTATATGGAAGAGATTAACCATTTCTTAGAAAGTTCCTTTGAGTATAGCATTTATATTCCAACATACAAAAATATTTTCATTTATCTACTGATCATGGTTTGCTATTGCTTTAAAGAAGAGGATAGTCTGCATGGACTTCAATTGCATGAGTTGTTTGAAAAGTAATCAACAACTCTAAATAATCTCTAAATAAACAGTAAGTTAGAGGAGGATACAATGCTTACTACTACCTCTACAAATCTGATGTGATATTGCTCTGAATGCATGGAGAGCAGATGTCTCATTGTAGTGAAAAAGGCTATAAAACAATTAATTCATAATAGATAATAACACTTCTAGCTGAAGGCACTCCCTCCAGGGCCTGCCTCTGTTCAGTACAAAGCCTCGGTTGGTCACGATGCATAAGATAATAACCGATTCGAGAAGAGTTTGATTTTACGAGTGTCAATTCTTGAAATTTCTTCTTCATATAATTACAGTTCTAGTTGCTTGAGCTCCACATTTAATGAAGTTTATCAAATGAATGCAATGTTCATTCTTCTAAATAAAACAGAACATTCATCATGAGCCAATGAAAGGAATTTAGTTGCAAAATACATCAACTATTAACCAAATCACGCACGCTCATTAAGGAAGAGTATTACTAAAAAAGGACTGCAAATTGTAAGTCAGGTTTATATTTAAGTAGACTTCAGTTTCCCGAGATGAGACAAATAACTCCCTTGTTTGATAGTACATGAATCCACAGTCTGAAATATCTAGCAAATTATATGACTTTGTAAACAGTAGGGATATTAAAAGAAAATTGGCCTTTCTATCTAAAATTCTTTCAATATGCTGAAGTGCTAGATGAAGAACTGCTTTTTTTTACAGCTTTTTGAAGTCTCACAAGAGACTACCAGATTATGAGAAAACAGATCATTGTCACGTGCTCCATGACAAAAAGTGTATGAAGACAGTAAGTAGCCTATTTTCTTTATAACAAAAGGTTAAGTATAAACATTTAGAAGTCTTGATACCAGATGCAATGCTTAGTCTATTATGTGGAAAGAGAAGGGACTGTGAGCACTGAGGTACTAAAGAAAGTGCATTAACTGAAAGGAGACCTCAAAAATGACACATCATATAAAGAAGGAGCAAGATGATCCTCTGTCCTTGGAGACATTCAAGGTCAGGCTGGACCAAGCTCTGAGCAACCTGATTTAGCTGTACATGTCCCTGTTCATCATAGAGGAGTTGGACTAGATGACTTTTAAGGATCCCCTCAAATGATTCTATGATAAATTATTCGCCAGCAAGCTGCAGTAATGTACCCTGGGTTGAAAAGCAATCATCAAGCAGGTACTTCATAGAAACTTTGATTATTCGACCTGTCACTCATATCTATTATCTACTTCAATGAGGTATTACAGACAAATCCAATTACTTCTGGAAAATATTTCCACAGGGACTTTCATTAGCTCAAGCTGAGGGGCAAGACAGTATCCTGGGTGTGGCTGAGATTAAGTGATTTTTTTTCGTAAGCAGCCTCTACGGTGCTGTGTTTTGGATTAGTGACTAAAAACAGAGCTGACAATGTACCAGAGTTCAGACTACTGCTAAGCAGTGCTTGAACAGCACTGAGGCTTCTTCTCTTTTCTTCTCAACCTATCAGTAAGCTGGGATGGACACAGCTAGGACAGGTAATCCAAACTGACGAAAAAGGATATCCATACCATGTAATGTTACACTCAGCAGTACAACAAGAGTGCAGGGGGGCTAGGTCTATCAGGTAGCCATCCTTTTACATTCTACTGGGCAAGGGTCTGCTTGTGGGAGGTGGCAAGCGATTGCCTTTTTACTCCTTGTACCTTCTCGCCGTTCCATCACTGTTTAGTTATATCTTTACCTTGACTCACTTTTGATGTTCCTGTTCTATTCCCATTTGTGCTGAGTGTGGGGCTGTGAGGTACTGAGCTGCTGACCAGGGCTAGCCCACCACACCAAGAGACCAGACTCGAGAAAAAGCAAAGCTGGAATTTGTACAGCCAGCGGATTCCAAATAACTACAACTACAAAAGGTAACATTTATTTTTCTTTCCCCTTTAGTGTCTGCTGCACACTCACACAGGTGATACAATACACTTCGGAGCTAGCCAAAGACCAATTACAGGAATTCCCTAGCAGAGTTATTACCTGAGCCAAGAATTTGCACCAGGTACTAAAGAAAGGTGGCACTGCTGAAACAGTTCTGGCAGACCATAGATGCCGCAGACTTAAGGAAATGCAGACCATTCAAAAAGGAGCCTTTGTTCTCAAAATGCACACTTTCAAAGCAGGGCTGCAATAAGGAAGCCAAGGAGGTAGGCCTAAAGAAAAACTACCATGAAGCCATTACAAGGAAAGTCAAATACAACAGGCCTAAAAAGTATGTGTAACCATTCCCATCCTTCTACCTTACACAATGACTGAAACAGAAATATTTTCTTAAGGGAAGGTGTAAATAGGTATTTTTATGTTCACTTCTAACCTAAACTATTCTATGAGTCTGTGATTAACAAGAAAAGATGAAAGACCCGGAAAGTGGAATCCCCATTAGTTCCTTTAAAATCAAGGTAGGGTTTTAATACTTTCTAAAACCTCTGACAGAAACATACAAGATTCTTATTCTTGTTTACATGGTCAACCTATAGATGCCACCATTAAACATAAAAGCCAAGGGAAATGTTGAAGTTGCCTTTAGGAAAACATGAGGTTAGGCTGGTATTGAAGGTAACTGCCTTGTATCACATAAACAACAAATATCTCAATGTCAATGCACCCCAGCTATGGAAATAAGTCCCACTCGAGAAAGCCTGATTCTCTTCATTAGCATTAGAAAACTGGAATATATAGCTACGGAGACTAGAGATCTGGATATAAGGACAAGGCTTTCACTTTCAAGCAGCAGGATGATGGGATGATCCTTCTGAAGGACAAAGCTTTAAAATCAAAACTGATCTTTCGTAGCAGAAATAGTATTTGTCTCAGAGAACAATACCCAGTTCTCTCTCATTTTTGTTTTTGTTTTTTTTTTCCAGGGCCCTGGCCAAACTCCATCTATCAGAAGGAAAATCTACTTCTACCCGTGTAGAACACTTTTTATTACCAGCGTGTTTTACTGGGGGAAATCAATCTGTAAAAGGACTCCAAGAGGAGGAGTCTTGAAGGAATAACTCAAAGTTCAAAGTTAAATTTTGCCTCAAACAAGTGAGCCCGATCTCAGTGCAGTACAACACTAACCTGATAGCTGGGATGGTCTAAACACAGAGCAGATTTTCCCTATTCCATCCCCGTGACTCCAGAAAAAAAAAAAGGGGAAATCCAAAGTCTCAAGTTCATACACTCTGGCATACACTGAACCTATAACTGTTATAGCACTGTTATTTTTTATTCATACAGGGATGTGTTTTAATCCCTAGCACTAGAGTGAAAACGCTTCCCAGGTAACCTCAGCCTGATACTAAATATTGAGTTATTACAGTCTTAAAAAAAATAAGTACATGAGTACTAATATTCTTGCCTGGCCAGCAAAAGCATGGTTGGAATTTCTACTCAAAAAGATTCAAAGAGCTTGAGTTTCCAAACTGTAGCAGCAAGATTTCTCAATGCAATAGACAATTACAGACCTGGTAGAAAAAATAAACAACAAAAATTAAAAGCAAGCAATTATCACACCAGTTTTCTTTATCTCTAATGAGGCGCTGGCAAAAAAAGCTGCCACAACTGAAGCACAGAACTTGTAAAGTATCTTAATGAGTCACAATGTACAAGATAATGTTTAAGAAAATGAATTCAACTTTTGAACAGAGTTTAATTCCACTCTGAAAAGAAGTGTTTCAAAATTACTCAATGAAACAACGCTTTTCATATAAAACATCAACATACAATTCCAGCTCAGCAATAACATGCAACAAATAAGCTTTTATGCATCCATGGAGAAACCAATTGTCTTTAAAATTTTAGACTAATTAAAAAAGCAGAACAAAACACTAAGCATGTTGATTGCTTTGTTCTGTTAATTTGCTGATAATAGACAACATGAAAAGAAGTTCCCAATCTTTTGTACCAGGCACTTAAAGCATTTTAGCATATAAACAAAATAAAATAATTGATACAAAGCTTTCCTTTATTTTATAAATGAGAAAGTAATAGGAATAAATCACTGAAGTGAATGCTAATACACTGAAGTGTGTTGTTCTTTGAATCCACTGTAAAGTGGACCTGCAGGTGGATACTATCAACAAACTGCTGCTTAAATAGCTATCACCTTAAGAATCAAATTTTAAATCCTGGAATTATAGTACAGTATATCTTTATCTTCTCTGAACTTCCCATAATTACTTTGCTTTGCTCTCTTAGCCTTTCAGCTTAAATCAAAATTCAAAAGTAGAATGCAGGCTGTCTAGTACAAAGCCTGCATATTCTCAAAACTGAATTTGAATAGGACATCGCATGTTAGTACTCCACTACTTAAATTTTCTATGCTTTTCAACCATTATGTCCTTTTGTTGGGGTTATCTCATTTTTAATCATAAATGCAAAACTGTAGTTTTAGCATCAACAGAAAGAAGGAAAGAACTAACTGTGTAGACTACAGTTAAGATTAATGCTGGAACTCCAAGACAAGGTAGCAGAAGAACAAAACCTAATGATAACCAAAAGGCTGCAATGCGTGAAGATCAGAATAAGCTGTGGATTAAGAAAATATTAACGTAGAGGAGACAATAGTAAATTTTGTACAAAGGAGGAATCCAACAGGATGGAAGAGCATGAGAAGGGACAGAATAAGGGGCAAGTGAATGGTGAGGACAATGAGCTACACACAAGAAACAATCAAAGCTAAACAAAAATACAGATCTGGAGCAATTCTGAGAAGTCAGGAAGTCGAAAACTAAAGAGGAGCATCTGTGAACAATGGCTCAGAAGCACACAGAATTCGAATACGTCAGTTAAATCCAGCAGCAAACAAGGTAATGCTGTGATACCTGACAGCAAATATGACAGCACAGTGCTGCCTGGTTTTGAGCACGGTTATGTAAACAGAGCTGCGGAAACCTTGCATACGAGGCAAGCTAAATACTGATTTCCAGGACAGGAAAGATACAAGTTCCTATATATAACTGTAAACAAAACTTATTTCTTTACCAGAAAGGCAATGGGAAAAGCATCACAAAAAAATGAACCTTCAAGCCATGATGCCACATAAGCTTTTTCATCTTTACATAATCACAGTTTGGGCCATTCCTACACACTTTGGTCCAAACCACATTACGAATTTTCTCTCAATCAGTTAAAGAGGAGCTAATTTCACTTTAGTACCCATATAACTTTACCAGGCAGGTAAAAAAAAAAAAAAAAAAAAAAAAAAAAAAAAAAAAAAAAACCTTGAATGAATAATCTGTGATTAAATAAAAGATACATTAGGCACAATCACAATGCTGCAGCTGCCTCACAGCTGGCTTCCATTGACAATGACCTCCAATCTTGTATGTATGTTTGTGATACTGTCCCTTCCATATTTAGTTTTAAAACTTGGAAAACTACTCCCTTACTTAGTTGTCATGCTTTTTTACTTAATATTGAAGTAGCATCCAAAATAGATTGGATAGGCTTAATTTAATTTGTTACTGTATGCTCTGTTTGTAGATCCAAATGGTAGGAGATGAGCCTAAATTTAGGAATAGCAGCCCAGCAATCTAGATTGTTACAAAGACAAAACAAACACAAATTCAAAGATTTCCAATGGAAAACATGTTCTTTTTTTTCCCTTCTGAGCAAAACCATTTGGTTTGTAAGAAAAAAAACAGGAAAGTATATGGTATTAGAGAGAATAAAAATTCTCTATATGATCCCGAGTCCTGAACTCCAACATGATGTAATTTTGTCCTGAACCATTTGACATAGATGTGTACCTCATCATTCTATAAAGCAGATTACAGAAATAAAGACGTGTTTTTCTAATCTCACTTCACACCTGCATTTCATTACAGATTTTTTTAAAGACAGAATTTTCAATCTTCTGAACAATATCATGGGATTTTATGTTAAGAGTTCAGTGGGAAGGAGAAGGTAGGAATTAATACAGACTGGGTGAAAAGCATTCCACAGGAATACTGTATTACAGGAAGAACAGCGGTTGCTCACAGTGAAATACTTTGATATCCAAAGCCACACAATTTAACAAAACAGCAGTAACATTCAAAAAATGTTCTTAGTGAACTATTGCTATTTTTTATGGCATCAGCATAAGAGGGAATGCATGGCCAGATCATATTCTACCTGCATTCATTTGGAAGTCTCAGAGAACAGCCATACTCTGACTAAACACCACTTCTACCACAGTGGAGCAAAATAACATTTATAAAACACTGCTTGCCTGATTAACAGCATCAGAAGACAGGTCTAAATTAGATGAACTGAGGAAGAGTGAAGAGTTACAGTGAAAGAATGTTGTATGTTAGCATCAGTGTTTTAGAAGTCAATTAACATTTGGATGGAGAATATATACAGGTTACATGAAAACATCTCTTAGCAAAGGCTCTTAAGAAAAAAACCATCTAGGATAAGAGAAGATTGCTCTCCCACAGATGAATAATGATTAAAAGACAGGAAATAGACTACATACAAATCTACAATTACCATTACAAAGAAAATCACCGGTGTGATCAGAGATGAATGCTTAGATACATGCTATTCAATATATTAATAAATCACGTGGAAAAACACACTGGCTAAACACACTGGATGAGGATACTGAAAAGTAACGACACCACAGAGCAGCCACTCTGCTGTGAGCTTCTAGACTCCATAGGCTGCCTAATAAACACAAAATACAATTTAAAAAGAAACGGGGAATAAAACATAATGAAGCATTCTCATCTTCCTCTCAAAATAGTAGGAAAACTGGAAAAACATAGAGAAAAGAGATAGCAATGTGTAAAGTAGAAAAACACATGTATGAGAAACAGCTTACACCAATACTCTCCACATAGGAAAGACAATTGAGGACACAGTTCGGCAAATTCATAAAAAGGAAAAAAAATAGAAATAATGGATACATTCTTCAGGTTCTGCTCTGATATCAATGCCAGCCACCTAATACAACAAGGAGATAGTACAAAACCAGGAAAGTTCAAAATGTGGAATCAAAACTGTGGAACCACTTCTAACAAGACGTTGTGGGAACCCTAAGGCTTGCATAGGCTCAAAAACAGAATGGACAAAGTAATGAAAAAATAAACTACAAGTTATTAACTAAAACTTACTGCCTTTGGCTCCTGAAGCAGTAACACCACACAAACTCACACAGTACTTAGGGAAAAACCCAGTTACTACATGTTTTTCCTGTTCTTACATTTCTTTCCCAGGCACCTACTGGAAGAGTGGAAGAGTAATTATCACATTTCATCTCTCATCCAACCTGATGGAACTTTTCTTGCACTATAAGAATACCGTTCTGATTCCAGATTAGGCTAGTAATTCATGAGAATTACATTCTTAAAACTTTGTCTTCCTAAATGTGTTACTAGGCAAAAAGAATACACATTCACAGTACATATGTTCAACACTGTCTCAGTGTAGTCTCTCATAACTGCTTTTGCACAGGTCACAGCTGCATTTGGCTGCTCAAAGGCCAGTTTTGTTTACTTTACAATTGAATAGATTTTTGACTTTTTAACATTTTTCTTAAATGCAGAGATCGGGCTGAAATTTGCATTGTACAATTAGTTCTCTTTACTAGAGAGTAGCATGAGAGGAGTTTTTTCCCTTTTGTTTTCCATGAAAAAATTAAATAATGGGTAGGTTATTTATGCAAGTAGAGTCAAGATAAAAACATTATTCACCAACTATTTTTCATAAAACCAATAAGAAGCCAAGAATCAATTTGTTAACATATATACATAAAGCCTTTACTGTTTTTATTTATCATCCACATGGATTCAGAGGCTTAAGTACACATACAAAATGGATATTGAGCAGGAACTGACAGGATTTTCACAATCAGAAGACACATTAGAGATATTAGAAGGTTTTAACCATATTTTCAAAAGGTTGTACCTTTGGGTGATACACTTTTTTGAGTTTATTGATAAGTTTCTTCCCAGAAAAAATGTTTTGCTTTCATTATTTTTACATATTTGTTGCTTATATGGCAGTTAAAAATACAGAAAAAGAAAAGGCCTACAAAACCTGACAGTCAGTTGTATGACCTTGAAAACCGAGTGGTATAGCAGACAATGTCAGACCAGTTCAAGCAGTTCAATAGCCAGTATAATTAAAGACAACAAAAATGTCCAGTAAACTAATGAGTATTTCTCCAGTATAATACAAAAAAAAAAAAAAAAAAAAAAAGTCTATAAAAGCATTTTCATGTAAAAGCACTACCAAGAAGCATTCCACCTCTTATTTTCTAGACCTCAGAACCTCCTAAGCTATTCTGTACTTGCCAGAAGTACTGGAAGAACAAACTCCTTTGCCTGAGTCAGCTTATTCTTGCAACAGCCTCACATCCTTACAGTCTGATGAATGCATTTCCTCCACGGTCCTTGGTAGCACTGCTGCTTCTGCTCTCTGGCACCATGGAGAAACGCCCTGACAGTTCCCAGAGGTTCAGCAACAAAGAAATCAGCAATGAGAGCTTCCCACGCTGCTGTAGCAGTAGCAGACAGTAGGCCTAGTGACATTCTATTGCTAACAGAGGCTGAGATGGGCTGGCACAGTGAGCTAAGCAAGAGGATGCATGCAATGAGTTGGCAGAAATCAACAAGTTAAAAATAAATAAATAAATAAACAAATCAGCTTACTAACTATACCATGAGAATCCTCAAGTTGCTTGCTTTAAATGTATCTTGCTTGCTAAAGCACACATTGACCAAACATTATTTCAAAACTAAAGAAAAATCAGCACATCTCTGAACACACCAGACAAATTCCTCATAAAACACAACAGCTGTATTAGCTGTGTATTAACAAAGAGATACAGCACTGCACTGTGGCACTGAAGCTTCACTAGGTAATACAATAATTTGCAACAGTGCAAATACAACTGTAACACAACTTCACAGATTACACTGTTTCCCCTACAATAAATCTTAAACACATTTGGAAGACACTGTAGATCAAAGTGTGCACTTGCATGACACATGAGATAAAAGAACTGAAGACACAAGAAAGTACTATAGGTGCTTGAGAAAGTTTCCAGCATGACATAACACAAAGTAACAATTTTGTTAACTTCGTGTGGGTGACAACGGGCATACCTGTATACGAGCACCTCCTAGTTAAAAATTCAACATTATTATTTTCACACTATTGAAACACCTAGACTCATGTTTAGGTATATATACATATATTACCATATCATCTTCACATAGTGCAGCTCATCTCTAGACAAAAACTGTCTTAATGCAAAGTTTAGAGATGCACTGCTAGCACTATGGACATGTTTATAGTTTTGGAGGACTTAACACCTATTTCACAAATGAAATACCCTCACTTAATTCCCAGCTAAAATTAGTTAATTCTCAGTTAAAATTACTCCAAACTTACAAGCATATTTTTAACTCCCATTTCAAAAAGCATCAGGTCAGATGACAACCAGCGATTTCTGAGGCCAATGTTCTGTGCTGCCAAGGACTGTGATCTTTTTTCCTTAATTTTTTTTATTCAAGTTTATTCAAATTCTCATATAGTTGTTCAGCTTCTCAAACTTTTTTTTTTTTTTTTTTTTTTTTTTTTTTTTTTTTCTGAATAACAACTGGAGACTGATACAAACCCTTTAAGTATAAACTGCTCAATTTAAATCACAACAAAGTGTCTTCAAAGCTTGTGCTTCAGTAACTACACCATCAGATACGGAGCTAAAATATCTCTGAACCGGACTGAGCAATTTTAACAGTGTTTCTGTAATATAATCACCTATGGGCCACCAAACAACTGCAGGATCAAACCACTTCTAAAGAGCGTATTTCAGATGGTTATTCTCATCCTCAAATAGCACGCGGCCAGATCACACCAGAACAAGGCAACCTCAAAACACCAGCAGCTACCGTGGTTTTAGCTAAAACCTGATAACCTTCCAAAGTAAATCTACATTTGCCATATTTGCCACCATCTTACATGCATCATTTTCCACCAGTATTTTCTTCTCACCCTTTGTGTTCTAATGAGAATTTGATTAAGATCCCACAAAAACCTACCTCTAGAATGACACAGTGAGGCTGTCAAATTAATCCAGCATCTTAAGCTGCTTAAAACTACTTTTTTTTTTTTTTTTTAATGGGGAAAAAATTAATTAAAAAAAAAAAAAAAAGCTGCAAAAAAATGATCAGCAGATCTACAAATCAAAAGTAACTGCAAAGGTGTTATACCCTTCCTCTCTGGTACATTTGCATACCTTATTTTATCTTAGAGGGCAGAAATAAACAACAAATCTTAGATTTTCACAAGAAGATCAGCTATGTTTCACCAACACAGAACCTATAAGTGTTCCTATTCTGTTATCCACATGTAAATATCTTTAGAATCCCAATTTCCTTTTCAAAAGCAGTACCTGGCAACTAATGACTTGATCCCAGTACTGGAAAGGCACTATTTAAGATTTTAGCTGACTGGCTACACAGTTTGATAGGCAACATTTCTAGCAGGCTCTCCTGGACAGCTTACAGTCACCAAGGTCAGACATCTCTAGAAGACTAGCAAGAGATTCTAGCTGCAGGTCAACTAACAAGCTCAGGAGGCTTTCTTACAAGTCACAGATGTGCTAGGAACTGAGAAGGAAGTACAACGGGCTGCAGTAATGGCAGAAAGTAATTTGGGTCATGTAATCTTTGAGAGAATAATAGAAACATATTTGCTGAGCAGCTTTTATTAAAAATAGCATCAGACTTCAAAAACAGTTCTGTAATGCTTCTATAAAGGCAATACTACAGGGAATGCTGTTTTAAAGGTAACACGGGTTGGTAACATAGTAGCAGTAACAATACAGCCTAGATATTCCTAGTACAAGAACTACCAATTGTTTTTCTCCCTCTCCTCAACAATCCACCAAGTCAACAACACTTGATTCTATTCTAGACTTGATACATCCTGAGCACAATACAGAAAAGTTTTTCACTGAGATTGCCTTGAATAGAGCAATCATAGCATGACTTAGCTAAAAATTAAGTGGCACAAGGTAACATCTGAATTTTAAAAGGAGCAGCACTTATGGAATCAGCTGAGACAGTTAACTGGAACAAGAGGATCAGAGACCCGATCAGTGAGAGAATTCTACAACTCCTTTCAGACAACAGTGCTAAAATTGCAAAGCAAATGTTTTCCAAACAAGTAAAGTAGCAGGTCTTCCAGCCTCACTCCACCCCAGGAGTAAAGCTGCAATTCAAAATGACTTTAAAATACGGCACCATACACATTAGAAAATGTTTGCTCCTCCTGTAAAGAAAAAAATAACTAATTTCATAAAGAGTCTGGGTTGCAAACGGAAGTTGACATAAAATCATCCTTAGCAAATTAAGGAATAGAATTCCTTATGAATTCTACAGCAAGGACTACATGGTCATGTAGCTGAATACTGAAAATTGTTATCAGCTGGAAAAAATATACTAGGGAAGCCATGGTTTGCTGATGACATACAGCCAGGTAAAAAGCAAGTTGAATCACAGGATGCCTCCAAAGAGATTTTTCCTGGGAGAAATGCAAGTATGGACAATGTGCAAAAGGTAGCAAAGAGAAATTACTTCAGAAGACCAAACAGAGCTCTGGAACCTAAGAAATGTCTTTCTGACTGTCACAGCAAAAGCCTGATGCTCTCTGCTCCTCCCTGCAGCCTCACATTATCTCCTTGTGTTATGCTCAGCTCTGACTGCATTTTGAAATTTCTATTTCACTCTTCAAACTCTGCCCATTTTTTTCTCCTAAACATGCCTAATTGTTCACCTTCACCCTAGACAGCTCCATCTGACCCAACCATTTGCTTTATACAGGGACACAGAAAAGTAAAACAGATCCCACCTTTCACATCATACACACCAGGTGTAACAAAACAACTTCCAGCGTATGAAGAATTAACCAGACTCCAAGCCATTTGTTTACAGTAAAGTTGAACAATCCTCATTCAACTGACTGCTGGCAGGGCTGCTCCATTAAATGAAATTATTCTCCTATGAATTTAAATAGCTTTTCATGCACTGTAGGTTTGTGGGTACTTTTTGTCAGTTTTTGTTTGCTCATTTGCTGAGAGCAGGAGACAGAAGGAGAGAGTACCTAGTTAAAACTTTCCCTTCTGTTCCAATATGTGTTTCTTTCAAGGCTGGAGTTCATCATGCTTACCAATTTGATGAAAAACAGCTTAGATATAAATAGTATTACATAATTGGTAAGATGTGTGAACGGTTTCAAGAAGAAAAAAAACAAAAACAAAAACAAAACAAAAAAAAAGATAAGGAAAGCAGGGGCAGAGAGAGCAGATACAATCCTGCTGTGGTTTAACCCAACCCCAGCTCAGCACCACACGCTCACTGCTCCCCATCTGTGAGTGAGGGAAAGAACTAGAAACAAAACAGAACTCATGAGCTGTAATAAAAACCATTTACTGAGACAGAAAATGAAAACAGAAAAGCAACAATAGCAATAGATATAGCAGAAATGAAATTACTCACCACCTGCCAACTGACACAGAACTAAAATGCCAGATGCCAGCACAACATCTCAATCCCTACTGACTGTAGTCCCACAACCCCCAAGCAGCAGTCGCCCCTGGCTAACAGCTCACAGCGTGATAGCCTTCCACATGGTGCCACATGGTATAGGATGTCCCCTGGCCTAAATCAGTCCCCTATCCTGGCACCAACACCTGCCCCACATCAGCACTGGAACAGGCTGCCCAGGGGGATCATGGAGACTCCTTCTCTGGAGATATTCAAGTCTCGACTGGATGCCTACCTGTGTGACCTGGTGTAGGGAACCTGCTTTGGCAGGGGGGTTCGACTCAATGATCTCTGGAGGTCCCTTCCAACCCCTACAATTCTGTGATCATCTTGGCAGCACCTCTTCTCCAACTGAGAGGCCCAGCCAAGCCCTGGGCACACACTCATTACTCAGCAACAGCCAAACATCAGTGTGTGATCAGCACCATCTAGGCTAAATCCAGCGCACTTTTAAAACTAGTTACTTAACTCTGCTCAGAATTAGTTTATTTTTCCCCCTAAGGATGAAAACAAAATGCTAACAAAATATCAGTATAAGCCAAAATAATTTATTTTAGGTTATGCCACTAAACACAGAAAAACTGATACTTACACAATCCTCATCTGTATATCTACAGTCTTCAAACAACAAATTCATGTATTAAAGCAGGATAACTAAAATAAATACCCATTGCAGTGAGAGCCAACCTCACACAATGTCATTAGCCTATTACATTATTGAAAAACCAATAAAAG
The DNA here is from genome assembly GCF_023343835.1 of Lagopus muta. Taxonomy (NCBI): domain Eukaryota; kingdom Metazoa; phylum Chordata; class Aves; order Galliformes; family Phasianidae; genus Lagopus; species Lagopus muta. The sequence goes on from NC_064433.1 coordinate 76,673,137, forward strand.
CCTTGATTTCAAGTAAATAAATAGCATACTTAAAATATACACAGTACAACCACATTCACTCTGGACATAAAATGTAGTTATTACAAGTTTCTATCTTTCTTGGGTATCACAGAAGAGATGAACATAGTATCAACCCCGGAAGAAAATTAAAAACAAAAACACCCTACAGTACTGCATGCATTTCAAATCACAGAATGGCTTAGGTTAGAAGGAATCTTAAAGTCCACCCAGTTCTCTCTGCTGTGGAGAGGGATTACAACTGGATCGATCTATTTCCTCATTTGAAGATCAGTAAAATCCTTGCTATTTTACTATAACAACTTACCTATTCTGTCTTAACATTAAAAAATAAAAGTAGCACTGCTGCAGATCACTGAGATTTTAAGGAAGAAAAGCCCATCTAGTTATAAGTCTGATCATACATGCAACACAGGCTATTCAATTTTTTTTTTTTTTATCTTTACCTTCCATATATTTTATACTATTTAAAATGCCATTTGTAACACTTATATCCACACTTTATCGCTCAAATAATCTCAGTTCATCCCTTGAATTTCCTCATCGTCTAGCTCCACACGTCTATTTTCCAACTTTGCCTTCTTTTGTTCAATCCACATAGTCAGAATCCAAACGTCAGACATCAAGTAACCAAGTCCTCGTCTTCTCGAGTTTTTTTCTCTTTTGAAAGCTACTTAACAATTCATCATGTGGCAAGCAGCTTTTCAGCATGATGAATGCATACTATTTTGAATCCTCCACAAAAAAATCAAATATGAAAATTTAAGCAAGAAGAGGTGAGGGCTTTGTTTGTTTGTATGTTTTAAGGCAAATTTATATTAACTGCATCCCCAAATATCACGACCATGCTACCTGCTGGCTGTATATATATATATATATATATATATATATATATATATATATATGCAAAAAAATTAACAGCACACAGACACAACTTTGCTTTTGCAACAATACAAATAGGTTACTCCCAAATTGCTACTTTAGTGAAGAGCCATTTAGCCACTGAACCACACTTCTGTGATCCACATTTCAAGATTTATATTAAAACAGAATGCTTGAGTAGACATTCAAGGAGGACAGCATGGACCAAAAAAAAAAAAAAAAAAAGAAAGGAAAAAAAAGAAAAGAAAATATAGCCTACCAAATATGTTGGTGGAATGTCCTTTCCTGGCAATTGGTTTGAGCTCATTATGTCCCCATCCATATTGCCTATAATTGTCCCAGGCATGCTTCATCATCTGAGAGAGGAAAAAAGCCAAGATTCAGTTATATTCTGAAACTACTTCATAAAATACAGTAATACAGTATTTTATTCTTTATTTGAGACTTCGTCTTCCTTATTCATTAGAGCATACTGATAATTATTTTGCCATTATTTCTGCTTGCGAAAGAAATCAAACGCTATATTGCGAGCATTTTCTGAAAACAGAAGTCTATTTGACTTGAGTTACAGGATGCTCTGTATTAGTTCACTTCCATTTTCTTTGCCTTAAATACATACACAAACATTAAGGAATTAGTAAAAATGCTGCCTAACTCCTAAACTGCTATCCAAAAGAAAAAAATCTAATAATACCTGAAGCTCAAAAGGGATTTATTTGCTTAGTCATAGTCTGATGCAACAGCATAATCTTACAGCGGTATCGTACTTTTTGTTTTCTTATTGGGAACACCTACTTGACAGAGATATACTGTGGAACAGACTCTACCATGACAAACAGCAAAAGCTTTGATCTTTAGGAAGCATAACGAATGATGCAGTAGACAATTTATTTACAGCTTACTGTTCCTGAAGTATCTGTTTCCATGAAATTTTCTTTTTAATAGAAGTTTCCATTACTAAAAAAAAACAATCACCAAAATCTTGTTGGTCCACAGTGTAATGGAAATTCTAAGTCACAGCCTGAAACAGTAATTGAGCATCTACTGGGAAGGCAAGGCCAACCCAGGGAAGCGGAGGTACATGACGCACCTGAGTGACTGGAAGGGGTGGAGCCAGGATCCAGCCCCTCCCAGACCTCATTTAAGGGTTGGCAGTGGGGGTGAGAGCAGCTCTTGCTGGAAATCCCTGCCTACCTGAGACCTTCCAAAGGTAAGCAGTTCTTTACCTCTGCAGTTGATGCGTTTCAGCTTGTTCTCATTTGCTGCCACCAAAGACTTTGCCACCCTGCTATTATTATCCCAATATACATTGCACAAGGCTATTAGTTGCACATATCATCTGCTAAGCAATAATTTCTTCGTTTGCATACAGCTGAAATTCTGCAGCCACAAAACTGTAAAACTGAAAGTACAGAACTGCAGTATAATCATATTGCTTACCTAAATTATAGGATGGCTTGGGTTGGAAGGGACCTCAAAGATCATCAAGCTTCAATGCCCTGACACAGGCAAGGCCGCCAACCTACAGATCTAGTACTAGACCAGGCTGCTCAGGGCCCCATCCAACCCAGTTCTGAACACCTCCAGGGACAGAGCATCCACAACCTCTCTGGGCAGCCTGTTCCAGCACCTCATCACTCGCTCTGTGAAGAACTTCCCCTGACATCCAATCTAAATCTTCCCTCCTTGAGCTTAAAACCATTTCTCCTCATCCTAACACTATCTACCCATATAAAAAGTTGATTCCTCTCCTGTTTATAATCTCCTTTTAAATACTAGAAGGCTCAATGAAGTCTCCTTGCAGCCTTCTCTTCTCCAGGCTGAACAAGCCCAGCTCCCTCAGCCTGTCTTTGCAGGGAGGTGCTTCAGCCCTCCAATTGTCTTCATGGCCCTCCTCTGAACCCTCTCCAATGGCTCCATAAGCAGATCAAAGTAGGTAACAGGAAAAAATCTGATTCTTAAAAATCACTTCCCCAGACAGAAGGAAGTTAGGAACAAACTTATTCTGAAGACTCCTGAATTAACAGTCATGCAGTTGCACCCACAGTGCTGTACATATTTCATTTTTCTACTATGACTTTTAAAAGTGGTATTAAAATACTGTTAAATAAACAAAAATCTCCAGAAAATGTACAGAAATTAAATAATCATTTCCATAAAGTTTGACAAAAGCTCCCTAAAAGGAAAAAAAGAAAAACAAAACTACACTAACGCAACTTAAAGACCTATGCTAACCCCTTAAGAAACTGATTATATTGTAGCAAGTAACTGCATGATTTACAACAATGTAGCATTCTTATTTTAATCCATCACCATACCCAGAGACAATCTTAAGCAACAAGCAGATGTTGGCTCATAAGCATTATCTAACATAAGGCATGTAACAGCTCTTTTCTCTCACTAAGTTCAGGACTCACTGGAAGTCAACATCCAGTATACATAAGTCTTTCAAACTGCATCCATGCTGCTGAGAGATGCAAAGTACAAGTCACTGTCTCTCTACAACCATCATGAGAACCCTATCCAAACCACGCAGCCATAATTTGTCTGAACATCGACTGAATCAGGAGAAGCTTGGAGGGAGTCAATTTATGCCTGGATGATAACCTGGAACTTAGCAGAGATATACAAGCAGGACACGAACTTGTAATAAAAAGAGAACACTAAAAGAGGAGAAAAGAGCCATTTCATTAGCACTGACACATTCCTTAGTGTTTAACAAGCACATGTCTCTATAATTAATAACTACTCAAACAAAGGTGGCTCAGTTAAAGAGAACCTCTACTAGCATAAGAAAACTGCAGAATGACTAAATACAGTAAAAAAGCCGATCACGGATAGCACAGCTCTGAGAGTTCCTACCAATATTATCCAGAAACAAGCAATTTTTTTTTCTTTTTATTAACTCATGGTGATAGAATCAAGAATCACAGCTTCACTCAGACTGGAAGGGACCTCAGAATGTCTTTATTCCAACCTCTAGACTAAAGCAAGGTCACTTACGAGATCAGACGGGGCTACTTAAGGATGGGACGGGACAGTCAAGGTCTTCCTGAATTATTGTGCATAAAATCACACACAGAACATAAAGTCCTGAAAACACCACTTTGAAGAAAAACAGACTTGTATTTTTAGAAAGCACTAGAGTGTAGAGCTGAAAGTTACCACTGAGCTCTGTATCTAAGTTTGATAACGGATGTCTAAACAACAGGAGCTTTAGCCAGTCTTCTTCCACAAAAGGGGAAATGAGCTTCTAAGACCTTAGAATGCATCTACGACATTTTTCACAACTGAGAATCAAGTCACTACTGATATTTTAGCTCTGGAAAAGTCTCAGACAAATTGTAGACAAATATCAGCATAGATAACAAATTGGCTAAGACCAAAAGAAAGAGCAATACATTGTTCACTCATGGCAGAATATTAATCAGGGAATATTTCACTGTTCCAATTTGTTACGCCTACTGGGAAACTGAGGAGAAGGTACAATTTTGTTTTAAAAAAAAAAAGTTTGTAAGCAGATCGCTTAGTTCTGAGGAAACGACACACATTGCATAAAGTATACACCACTGCAAGTTTCAAAAATCTTAAGTTTCTAAGATACCTGAATGTCACCTTAAGAGAAATTGTAAGATAGACATCTTAAAGGAACTAATTTCACCAGATTAATCAATTGATGAAAAAGTAACCTAAGAAGATACAGAAGCACTGTCAAACATGAGAGACTAAGACATAGTTGACTGTACTGACTAACATTCTGAGAAAGGAAATTATATTTTGAAGAGTATAGGCTACTTGCACAAACATGAGCAGGTGTTTGCCATATCTCCTCTGTCTCTCCCAAACAGGAAACAAAGGAACTGAAATTATAATTCTCTAAGGATCTTTTTATTATTTTCACATTAGCAAATCAACCAATTTGTTCCAGACAAACACTGCAAATTATTCTGGTACAGAAGGTGATATCCTTGTTTACCACTGAGCCAAGACTTCAGCGTATCAGGTGAGCAGACAACTGCATACATGAGAAATCCCACAGCTCTTGTACAGAATATTGAGATCTGTAAGCATTATATACCAAGAGATCTGGTAACAACGTGAGATTTGTGTTGCTGCCGGATGTAGTAACAGGATACACACCTATATTAACTGGGAACAGAAGTTTGGGAGATGGCAGAAGACATGCCTCTGACTGCTAGAACTCTAGCAGAGGATATTACTTTGGCTCAGGAACTATAAGTAACATGCTTATAGTAAGCCCTTGGCATTTGATGGCATATAATACAAAGATCTTATCATATGGCCACCAGAGAATGAACATATTACTGATGGAACTCTCACTGGTTCTATTAATTCCATATGACCGATTCTTGACAGAAAACAAATCCTATTAGAATAGGTTCAATTACATACCAGTCTCAAAAATATTTATCACGGGATGCATCCAAAGTCAGCAAGGCAACAGAGCGTGTAAAGCATGACAGTTCTACAAAAAGATTAATTTGGACTCCGCTGCCAGAACAGCAAAAAGCAGGATGTGTCTCAAATGAAACTGCTTCTGTACATACAAAATACTTAGATCCTTTTACTTTAGAGCACGTGCACCTGGTTCATCGGATCTTATCCACTGTGCTTGCTAAGAAATTGGTATTTCATAAAGGCAGAATTGTAATGATGTCTTTTAACAAAATCATATTTTGAACAACAAAAGGAGATTACAGTAATGGAAATGACTTTTGTTGGATAGTCTCATCACTACAGCAGTACACTGAAGCAGTCTGGCTTGAACTATTATTCCTTAAGGCCTCTTTCCAGTTCCTCAAACAGGGTAGAGACTTAACTTAAAAAACTAAATCCTAGTCCTACAAAATAAGCAAATAAAACAATTTGTTGAGAATTGCTGTGATTAGAAAGGAATGATCTTTTTAATGTATTGATACTCAGATGCTTGAAGATAATTAGAAAAATCATTATTTCATTCTTCCAAAAGCTACAAATTTCTACCTAAATAGAAACTAAAGTATCCATTTAAACCTCTGCCATGCAAAAAATCTGCTTCGAACATGCTTTAAGACACAGAAAACTGTCTTCATTTTCTTATATAACTAGCAACAGATCCATTATTATATCAAAACAAAAACGTCGATCACATTAATGCAAAATGGAGAACTTAACTGTATGCATGAAAGACCCAAAGCCCAAGATATCTGATGGAACCAAGGGGACAATACTGCAGTTTGGTAAGAACTGAAACAGTAGACGTCAATGGCACAAATGTGGAAAGTTTACAGCAGTGAACTGACTGCTCAAATTTCTGTAAGAAAGCCAAAAGTGTTTTGATTTTTTTTTTTTAACCTAGTGAATCTGTTTTTTTGATATCTGTTCTGTTTTTATTAACACAGAACAAGTGAACCTGGTAGAGGTATGGGTTTAACTAATCCTGTGTTCAGAAATCTCACAGATTATCTTTGTAACAGAACTGCACACCAGCCACTAGAAAGCAGTGCTTCCACTCTTGCTTTTTCAGACAATTTCACCAATCTTCATCAGCTTATTCTTGTACTTTCAGCAGTTTTACCACACTCTTTTGAAACTGAGAGACTAGAACTACACGAAGAATGCAAGATGCTATGCCCACACACTAGCAAATGAACTTTGTCTATTTCTTCTTCCCTTCCTGAAACACTTTTTTTTTTTTTTTTTTTTTTGGTCTGGTATTAAGCACTATGAGTGACCTTCCCAAAGAATAAGCTCTCAATTCTCAAGTGGGAAACAAATCACCTCATACCTTATCATAGTAAGTGCCAAGTTCTAATTTCATCCTCTCCCAGTCCCAGTGGGGATCATTTTATCTTTATATGATTAATCATTCAATCCCACTAGATTTTTCTGCAATTCTTCTGTCAGGCTCCAGTTTTCTACTTTGAATTTCTGTGTTGACAAAGCTGCTTCCTGCAGTCAACCAGTTTCTCCAGGACAAAAGAGAGACATCATCCTCAAACCTAAGACTACCTACTTTAGTTCAATAGATGAACCTTGCCAAATGTTTTTATCATGTATATGGCCATAAGGTCTCCTTCTTTCGTTACCATGATCATCATTAAAAGACAAAAAAAAGACACCGGAAAATCTTTGGTATGTGCTCAACTACTTTATTCCCTCTTTTGGTTTGTGTTGATCTGTTAGTTAATTCATCAAACATAGGAGACTGTAGTTCTTTGATCCTGTCTTGAATCCTTTAAGAAAAAAAAAAACTTTCTTAATCACCTTCTAGTCCACTGATAAGCAGAAAAAAAAGAATAGATGCCAGCAATGCAGACCAAGAATCCAAGTCCCAGAACACACTAATTGTTGAAAGTGTCAGGTACTGAAGAAGCATACATACATGGTCTACGTGTTAGCTGAACACACCACAAAAGAGTTGGTTGATCAACTACTAGTAGTTCACACAATGATATTTTATGAAGTCACTGATACACAGCAATTCAGAAACATAGCCTCAAAGTATTTATATCAAACAATTTTTTAATGTTCTTATATTTTATGTTGCTCTGGGAAATAGAGAAAGGGCTACAAAAGAAATCCTGCAAAAATGACCAGCAGATAGTACAATTTTTACCATGTTTAAGAGGACACTGTTGCTTTCCAATCAGAGTTTCCTACCTGCAAAATACTTTGTACTCTACGTCTTCTGAAATTTAACATACTGTACTTTCCATCCAACCAGAACTCACAATTTTTGCTAGCAAAATCTCCATAGTACAGGAAAAAAAAGGAAGTACAAAATTCAAAATGTAAAACACAGCAAAAAGTTCCATTAGATTTCAGAGAAACCTAACAGTTCTTGTAACAAGTAGCTTTCCTGGGGTTTTGCTTATTTTCATTTGGCTGACTGTATCAGAGAAATACAGTATTTGTTTCCTTGATTTTTACTTCCCATTTAAAAATTTTAAATACTGTGGATGTGTTCATTGTTGAAAAGCAGTTTTTGTCACAATGGCCTGAAAGAAGATAACTTTATTTTTAGAGATCTTGAATTTTTAACATTCTTCTACCAGTACAATTGGCAAGAGAATTCTGCAATTGCTAGAAATTGAAGGAACTGATTTGTTTTTTAAATGTCCTCAAACACACATGCATTCTTCACATTAGTGGGCGCTTTAAGTTACCAACCAAAGCAAGCTATCTAGGCCACGCTGCTGTAATACTGCACCAGCCACACAGATAAGAAGTTTTATTTTCCTTCTCCTGCCTGAGCAGATTAAGTACAACAAATTGCAAGACTTCTCATAAGCATAATTTTAAACGACTTTAAAATTAGTTTTCTTATACCATACAATCACCCAGCATGCACAGACACAAATCTGTGACAGGGACATTCCAAACTTGCCTGTACTGGCCAAAGAACTGATCAAACAACTTTCAATCTGGTAAAGTCATTGAAAATTAGTTTGCCAAAAGGCTATACTATGTCATGATGAAAATGAGTCCACCTTGACTTTATGTAGATGTCGTTCAGTAAAAATGAGATGGCAATCATCAAAAAGTACAGCAAAGCTAGCTTAAAGCCAACATAGCTGCTTTCAATAGGTTGAATTACACTTGAGAATCCAGAGCACTTCAGGAGTGTTGAACAGAGCCACTTACTAAAACATACACACAGATATGCACTCACACACACAGAGGGAGTGTTATCTTAAATACTGAAAAAGGTAGGTAGTAGTATTTGTAGTAGTTCATTTTTATTGTGATCAAAGGCAGATGTAGCAAGCCATAAAAAACAATGCAAAAATCTTAACAAAATACTGAAATATTGCTAAAAACAGACGCCCTACCCAAGTGACTGTGAAAACGAAAATAATATATTGAAAGCAATTTCATTCAATTTGTTTTTAATTGCTGAAAGAAATTCCACAGAAAACAGGCAATTTAGCTAGAACAGAAATAGTGCAGTTACAAAAATAAATGGGATTAGCATGGAAACCATGAATGTTTAACTATGAAAAGAGGAGTTATGCAGTATAAAAAGACCTCCACATGATTAAATACTTTTTCTTCATAGCTCTTCTCTCAATAAGTGCACAAAACAGAATTCAGATACAGGACTGCCACTTTTCTAAATTTGATTTCTTAAGAGAATAAGACTTAGGCAACCTCGCTGTCTATATTTCTGCCATTTGCCACACGTGAACTACTCTTCGAATCCATTGTCTAACCTCAAACTTGATTTCACACAGTTGGAGGAATCTGCTATTTCAGACCTCTAATTTTTCTGAGAAACAAAAGGAAATCAATGTCTCTGTAAGGAAGATGGACACAAATTACAACTCCAACTGAGAGAAAGGTAGTTTAATCCACTCCCTTATTTCTTCAGTGTGGCAGCATTTAGCACACAGGTGGCTCCAAACCAAACACAAAATACATTGCAATTCATACAGTCAAATTAGAAGACAAGAGGAAGTTCACAGCAATGTACGTGTGAGAGAGAAACAGTGAGTGGCATAAGGCTATGGCAGTCAGAAAGCCATAGGAATCCATTTGTTCTGCTACTTTTAAAGCTGTTACTTCTCAACATTGTTAGGAGTTTCTTGAGCAACAAAGACCGTGATGAAAGCACATTTTAATCACTTATCTTCTCAGTACAATTATAAAAATATTTCCAAAATTTCCTCCACTAATATTAAATTCTCCTCTCTTAAGTAAAAACCTGTCCTCTATAAGGTACCATATTAGAATTCACATTTTAAAATAAGATGCACTCAAAGAAGATTTGAATGGATTTATGGAAGTCTAGATTAAGTTCACTTTCACTGGCAGACATTCGGTTTCCCAACCAAAGTGTTGTTTCTGACTCATTTGATGCATCCAAACTGAATAGTGATTTCTTCTGCAGGTGTCATATGTTTTAAAAAGGACATGCAGAGATCAGAGGTGACACACTTGACGATGGCTTGCAACAACTTTTGCTTAAATGTCTTGCTCATCTTTTTGGAACAGAATCAAAACCTTGCTGCGTTAAAAACAACTTTTCAAACATCAATAAAAAAAATCTCCTTTCAAGCCTGTGTCATGAAGCTTAGAAAGTTTTTAAAATGCTCAAAAAGCAAGCGTAGGCAAAATCAGCATCTCCTTCACTTCACAACTTTGAACAATACTCAACCTTTTAATGAATAAAGGGTACAATTAGGACTGCCTTCTTACATGATGGTGTATCACAATGAATACAGGACAAGTAGAACAAAAGCTCCAGAGGACTCTTAGACTTTGCCAATATATCTTTGAAGCCTACAACACAAGAACTATTTCACTCCATTCGCTTAACTACACATTTGTTACATTCTGGTAAAGCTTCCTTTCAGCTGGCAGGCTTAGACAACAGACTTCACAGAACAGCTAAGGTTGACAGGGACCTCCAAAGGTCACCTAGTCCTGCTCAAGCAGGCTTACTGAGAGCAAACAGCCCAGGCCCATGTCTAGACTGGTCCTGAAGATCCCCAAGGGGGAGAGTCCAAAACTTCTGAACAACCTTTGCAGGTGCTTCCCCAGTACAGAATTGCTTCCTGATGTTCAGAGGCAAGGTTCTGTGTGTTTTAGTTTATGCCCACTGTCTTTTTTCTGTGGTGGCACAGGGCATCACGGAAAAGAAGTTTGGCTCTGTGCCTCCCTTCAAGTATTTATAAACATTAATTCAATACTCCCATTCCACCCCTTCAGCCTTCTCTAGGTTTAGATGACCCAGCTCTCTCAGCATTCCCTCTTGTGAGAGGTCCAGTCTGATAATCATCTTCATGGCCCACCAGTGAATGGGTTCTCTCCAGTATAAGGCTGTTCCCCATCAACACAGGGCTTTGCACTTTCTTCTGAACTTCAAAAAGGTTCTTATCAGCCAATTTCTCCAGCCTCCGGATGGAGCACAAGTCCAGGTCCCTCATAATGGCAGCACAGCCAACCCCCTGTTGTTCCAGTCGCTCCTTCCAGTTGTGACAGCAGCAGACGTGCCCTATCAACCTAATCATTAATTAAGATCTCCAACAGACTGGGCCCAGCCAACTCCCTCCTCACTCATGAGCCCATGTGATGATATTTGGGCTTACAGACTTATGTATGTCCAGACTCTAAGTATTCCCTGGCCTGACCCTGTTCCAGTGAGGAAGTGTCTTCCTTGCTCCAGTCTTTCTCTGTGACGTTCTGAGCCTAGGATTCATGATGACCAGCCTTACTAGTAAAGAAAGACAAAGAAGACTCAGTTCCTCAGTCCTTTCCATCTCTTATATAACCAGGCTTCCCATCTCATTTAGCCCTTCTAGTCATCTTTGACATCTCTTGCTCAATTTCATTCGGGCTTTCACTTCCCTAATTTCACCTTTACATCTTCAGACAGTGTCACTGTATTAATTCCAAGTTACTTGCTTTTGCTTCCACCTTCTGTATGCCTTCTTCTTGTGATCAAGTTTGCCCAGGACCATCTTGTGCATCCAAGCAAGTTTCCTGACATTTTCACTGGACTTCCTCTTTGTTAGGATGGATCCATCTTCAGTTTGGAGGAGATGATCCTTGAATACTAACCAGCTTTCTTGGGCTTCTCTCTCTAGGGCTATACGCCATGGGATTCCAGTAATTACATCCTTGAAGAGGCCATAGCCTGCTCTCCTGAAGTCCATCACTGTGTTTTTGCTTCTCCCCTGCTCTCTCCCTTCAAGATCCTAAACTCCACTATCTCACAGTCATTGAAGTCAACTGCCATTGATCTGCATATCCCTAACTGGCCCCTCTTTGTCGGTACGAGATCTAGCAGAACATCTCTCCTACCAGCTTCTCTATCACTTGGATGATATCGTAGAATCAGAGAATGGCCTGGGTTGAAAAGAACCATAATGATTATCTAATTTCAACCAGGCTGCCACAGGCAGGGTCACCAACCACTAGACCAGGCTGCTCAGAGCCACATCCGAACACATCCAGGGATGGGGCATCCACAACCTCCTTGGGCAACCTATTCCAGTGCTCCACCACCCTCTGTGAAACACTGGAACCCACATCTTCTTCATGTCTGAAGAGGCCAGCTCTCCTTTTTAATTTATTAGGGGTACACTCTCTTTTGCCCAATGTATTTAAAGAATCCCTTCTTGTAGTTTTTCACATCCCTTGTCAAGTTCAATTCTACCTGTGCTTTGGCTTTCTTGACTCTGTCAAAACACATCCCAATAGCATCCCTTTATTCTTTCCAGGGCACCCATCCCCACTCCCTCTGCTTCTACATCTATTTTTCACTCAGACATCTGGGAACTCTCTGTTTGACCAGGTCCACCGACAGATAGGAAACAGCTTAGCAGTCATGTTTACCAGCTCCTTCAGCACTCTCAGGTGGATCCCATCTGGACCCACAGATTTGTGACACCCAAAAGATGATGAAGTAGTAGGCAAAATATTCTAAAAGCAGCTAGAAATGTCATGATTGCTAGCACTCATTCTCAAGGGAGACTCCAACTTTCCAAATGCAATACAGCTGAGAAGGGAACTAGGAGATTCTCAGAATGTATGGAGTACAAATTTCTGACAAGTAGTGAGGGAACTGACAGGAAAGATGCCCCACTTGAGCAGAGAAGACAACAGACCTGGATGAAGAGAGTTTCTTCTGGAACACAGGAAGAAAAAGAGTTTATGACCTTTGAAACAGGCATCTCAGAACTACAATTACACCATGAGGCTATGAAAGGGTAAAAAGGCTTTTCAGAGGAATATTGGTAGGCTAGATCAATGGACCACATCCAACTGAATAGCATTCAATACGGGTATGTGCCAGATGGTACATTTGGATCACAACCACCCCAGGCAGTAGTGTAGGCTTGGAGAAGAGTGGCTGAAAAGTTTCCCAGCAGAAAAGGACCCGGGGCTGCTGGTCAACAGCCAGCTGAACATGACCCAGAAGTGCGTCAAGGTGGTCAAGAAGATCAGTGGTATCCCGAAACTTGGAAGAGATTGTTTTCCTCTACTAAGCACTGGTGAGATCACACCTTAAGTACTATGCTCTGTTTTGGGTCCCTCACTACAAGAAGGACTGAGTTACTGTGGAATGCATTCAGAGAAAAAGTAACAAAGCTAGTGAAGGGTTTTAGAAAACAAGATGTCACAGGAGTTAAGTTAGCGGGTTAGCATGAAGAAGAGGCTGACGGGAGATCTTGCCCTCTACAACTACCTGAAAGGAAGTTGCAGTGCAGTGTCAGTCTCTTTTGTCAGATGACAAATAACAGCACAGAATGCCTCAAGTTGTGCATGGGGAGGTTTAGGTTAGATGTCAGTTTCTTCATGGAAAGACTGGTTAGGCATTAGAACAGGCCAGGGAAGCGGGTGGTCCCTATCTATGGGAGTATTTAACAAACATGTGGATGTCATGCTTGGGAACATGATTTAGTAGTGGAGTTGGTAGTGTTACGTTAAAATTGGTCTTGATGATCTTGATGGGTCTTTTCCAACCTAAATTATTCTATATCAGGCTGACTGACATCCCCCACAAGGGTCTGCAAATCTGTTTACAGTGGTCTCATCTGCCTGTTCCTCCCAGTCAGGTGGCCTGTAACACCCACTACAGCATCACCCTCATCTCCTCTTTAATCCTTACCAAAAATGTCTCAGCTTATTATCCATCCCCAGGCAAAGCTCCATGTATTTAAATTGCTGTGTCACAAAGGGAAACTACACCTCTTCATCTTCCCAGTCAGCCTTTTCTAAAGAGCATTCAATTCTGTCAGAACACTCCACTCATGGTTCCATCCAACCATGTCTCCCTGATTCTGAGGAGACTACAGCCTTGCTGCTGTACCTAAGTCACTGTTTCATTATGTTTATTCACTGCACTGCGTACATTCAAGTACATGGACCCCAAAGACACACTTCAGCATGCTAATTTCCCAGTAGAGGTTTTTCAGATTTCTCCTGAGTGTCTTGTATAAACTTCCTTGCTTACATTCAAGTGCTAGAAATCCCTGTTTCATCACTTCTGTGATCTCTTTGTGATACTGCCCCAGGTCTTTCATTTATCAACCCTGTCCATCACACCCTCAATGAGCTGCTGGTAGCTTTCTCTCTACCTCCTCCTCCTTCTGAGGTCACCCATTCTGCTGACAAAGAGACCCTCACCTCACATAGTAAAATGGAGCCTCTCTCCCTTGCTCATCTGCAAATGGGGATCCCTGGTCATAGAACCCATAACCCTGTTGTTGGGGGATGAGCTGCTGGAGGGGAGCTCTGCGGAAAGGGACCTGGGTGTCCTGGTGGATGACAGGTTGGCCATGAGCCAGCAGTGTGCCCTTGTGGCCAAAAAGGCCAACGGCTTACTGGGGTGCATTTAAAAGAGCGTGGCCAGCAGGTCGAGGGAGGTGATCCTCCCCCTCTACTCTGCCCTGGTAAGACCTCATCTGGAGTACTGCGTCCAGTTCTGGGCTCCCCAGTACAAAAAAGACAGGGATCTCTTGGAAAGAGTCCAGCGGAGGGCCACAAAGATGGTGAAGGGCCTGGAGCATCTCCCCTATGAAGAAAGGCTGAGTGAACTGGATCTGTTCAGCCTTGAGAAAAGGAGACTGAGAGGGGACCTGATCCAGGTCTATAAATATCTAAGGTGTGGGGGGCAGAATGGCGAGGCCGGACTCTTTTCAGTGGTGAGTGGAGACAGGACAAGGGGAAACGGCTGGAAACTGCAGCATAGAAAGTTCCGCACAAACATGCGCAAGAACTTCTTTACAGTGAGGTGACGGAGCACTGGAACAGGCTGCCCAGGGAGGTGGTGGAGTCTCCTTCTCTGGAGATGTTCAAGACCTGCCTGGATGCCGACCTGTGCTACCTGCTGTAGGGAACCTGCTTTGGCAGGGGGGTTGGACTCGATGATCTCTGGAGGTCCCTTCCAACCCCTACAATTCTGTGATTCTGTTATCGACACCATGTTTACGGCCAATTATTGACCTTCCTATGAGCGTTCCTCAACTCTTTACATCCTTGTAAAATTAACTGTATGTAATATAATACATACAGATTTGTATGTGGAATTAATATGGTCATAATTTCAATAGTTCACAGAACTGCCGTTTATAGACTTGATTAAAATAAGCACTTCACTGTTTAGAATAAAGTATATACAGAATAATCTGCATGGGTTATTGGATTAAATACTCTATTTTAACAAGTGTATTAATTGAAGGCTGGCAGCAAGGCAATCCTGTGAAATTAGCCTTAGTCTGAAATGAAAGAAACCTGAATTCTGAATAGAGTGTTCAACTGTTAAAAAAAGAATTCACTCAGTCAAAGGAAAAACTTAACTCTTTAAAGAACCAAAACACATTGAAAACCAGAATAACATCCATAATGATTACATTTAAGTGAAGCAAAAATACTCTGAACGCTATCCAAAGGACATAATGGAAATTAAGTACCCCAAACTCCTAGTGCTCACGATGCAATTTATGTCTAATTTAACTGTGAAAGGTAGCCAACGACTTTCAATAACAGTTATATTCCTGATTTCTCTGCATTAGCTTTGAAAAAACATCTTAAAATCTTCTGAAAGATGAGACAAATCTCGCTTGCCCCTTTACAAAGCTATTTAACGGTTACATTAGTATAAAAATATCACTGTAATACACAGTTAGTACAAAGTTAAAGTATACCAACAATAATCATTTTTAGATGTGTTTATCATTAAAATTGATTTAAATTGATTTCATTGATTTAAAAATGCTAACTTTTTTAGAGTCAGAAGAGCAACCCAATTACTGGAAAAATACTACAAAGCTTTCATGGTAAGTAGTTGAGAAGAACTTGAATTCTCGAAATTGTTACTGCACAAGATGAGCCAGTGTACAAATGTATATAATTTTGTGAATTAGTTCCAACTGAGAATAGTGACACACTAAATACAAATACCAAAACTGAACAAGAAAATTCAAAAGCAAGAGATGCAGAATCTGCTTCTAGATTATTCCACAATCTTAAGAAGCATCCCCCTCTGTGCTTAGCAAACATTCCTATTATTTAAAGCTTTCAAAATACTTAATGAAACTCTCAACAGCATTCTACAATCCTAATTCACACGTGCTTTTCTGAAAGAAAAAGTATTGAAGTATTGCCAAAACCAAACCTTTTTATACAGCAATATGTAAAAAAGACTTCACCAAAATGGTATTTCAAAAGAAAAAGCAATACATTTTTACATCTGTAAATGTGATAGAAACTAGTCTGCCTCCCAACTGCAAATACCCACATGCTTGTTACATCAGCTAGTTTATTCTACATTTTCACCACATGGTACTAGGTGAAGTAGGTTGCATAAATTCATTCATTTTGTGAATTCAAGTAGCCTAAAGCTGTTTGAGGAATGCTGTGCTCACAAAACATGCATCAGGACAATTCAAAATAAAGCAAGGCAAGAGCCAACTGCCTCCTCAGGAACACCTGGCATTTCAAAGCTTGACAGGCAGCCTCAGTAGCACAAGGAACTTCCCTGTGCAATTTTTTCATCTTAATCCAGGCAACTATGCTGTGTGTTAGAAGTGTTACATAGTTAGATGTCTACCTACGGTGGAGACAGTCTCCTAGATATTTTTTTTTTTGTTCTTATTTCTGCATCTCAGCTACAAAAACCATTTATGTTACTCTAGAGTGGTTGTGGGAAAAAAAAAACAAAAAAACAGTGAGACGAGCTGAGTAATGATGGTAACAAATTTCAACATGTAGAACTGTATCTCTGGAATCACTGCAGCAACCAGTTACGCACCTGATATATCAAAAACAGGTTTCAGGCAAAATAGTACTTTGCCAACGTTTTATCTCAGTCATATTATATGCACTGCACATAGATGTCAAAACCTTGAAGTATGTACAGAAGTCACCAAGCAAGTGAGTCTGCAACAACACTGGGTTCAGCAGCACTCATTTGTCCATTCTGACTAGCGGGCCTTCTATTTTTATATTCTACTGTCAGATGCGTGAAGGATACCAACGTCAGTATCAAGACAGACTCAGTGAAGGCAACTCACACAACAAAGAATCTTTGTCATGCTAGTACAATCCAGAATTATCAAGCACAACAGCCACACTGGTGAAGAACGCTCAGTAGAAAGGTATGATATCCTAACTGAAGTACTTACCTAATTAAAGCATAATTCCATGAAATCTTTGGTCTGGCTATAAAAGTTACACACTTCAGATGCCACAATAGCAGCCATAAACAACGCAGAAAAAAAGTCTCATTTATGTTTTCCACACTTAAAACAAAATGTAGAAAAACCCTTCTACAGCATGAGATACATGGCAAGAATCACAAGAGTTAAGCCATGTAGACAAATTGCTACATCTTCAGGTGTAGATCAGAAAAACTGTCCAAAGTTCCCTTTTTTTTGTTATTAGCAAGAAAATCTGTTTTAACTTGAAGCAATTGTTTCCTCACAAAGTATACCTGCTGACAAAACTTCAGTAATACAGATTACTATTCTGATTTTCAGTTTTCCCTCTAGTCCTAGGTTTGATCTAACTGAACTTCAGGGTTTTCTTAGACCAGTTCATCATCTTTAGCTGTGTTCAGTGCTTGCTCAAATTATTTTTCTACCCATTAAAAACATCAGAGACAAACTCAAGATGTATTTAACTACAGTAAATTCCAGTTAAAATTACAAAAAGGATTTGCTACCTGTAGGTTCAAATAATGAACCACTCCACAGACATAAAGAATTGCTTATTACTTGTTAAGAATGTATTTCACGTAGCCATCATTAATATCCACAGTAAAATTTGAACTTGGGTGACCTACCCACTGCATGTCACATACTCCAGCTTTGGTAATTCCCTATAACTAGGACAGCTCTATGACTGACATATTTATATGAGCTTACAAAACTCAGTGAAACTGAGCCCTGAGGTCCCAGATGTTCTTTACATACAGAGTTTGTGTTCCTCTACTTCTGGTCTGAACCATTTGTCTGTAAACCTGACCTGGGGGCATAAAACTAATAAGATCTGGGGGGATGTGAAGGGGATAGAAAAAAGGGCCTATGATGTTTCTGTCAGACTAATTAAAAATACAGACTCAGAAAAATGCCTGATGTAAATAAGATACTGGCATTACCCAGGCAAAATACTGCAATGAATGTCACAAGTGAAAAGGATAAGATTAGAATCAGTATTCTGTGGTGTAGGCTGCCACATAATCAAAAGCTTAAGCCAACATATTAGTTTGAATATTTTACAGGTAAATGAGACAACTTACTTAAACTCCTATCTTTTGGAGTTACTTAAAACTCAATTTGAAAAACAAATACTAACTTGGCAAATTTACAAATATTAGAAGTAGGTTATTTTTTCCCCATCTTCCCATCTACTTTAAATATTTATCTTGTGACACACTAAAAGACCATATGCTTTCAATGGAACCTGACAAAGTCAAATACACTGCCTCTGTTCCATTCGTTAATGATAAACTTTGACCCCCATACCTAATTCAAGAAATCCCTAACATCATTTTTAAATTGTTATCCCAAGAAATACAAACACTAACAGCAGAAAAAAATGCAATAAAACGTCTTGATAAATGAAAAAATACTTGATTTATACTTCTGACTCACTGTTAATTAAGCAGATCTGTAGTCCTATTTTTCTTATATTGTTTCATGTAACAACAACTGAATACTGTATAAATAACTGTTACCAGACACAAGTTGTATTTACCTCTTTGATTTTGTTCCTCTTCTCTCGAATATCTGGGTCTGCTGGTTCTCCACTGTTTATCCCTATAAGATTTGGTAAAGGAACAGGGGGCAGTGGCTTGCTGTCTTTCTTTCTCAGTTCTTGCACTACTTTGTTCTTTTCAGTCTGAATCTCAGCTTGAATCTCATCACGCGATTTCTTCAATTTCTCCTTTGCCTCTTCCAGGGCCTTTTCATGATCTGCTCGGATCTTATTTCTCAGACGCTCTTCTTCTTCTCTAGAGACACAAATGCTAGTCAGCAACTCTTTACTAAAAAATACATCGGTTATAAACAAATTGCAGCTTCAAAAGTGAAGCCATATTCCAAGTTGGTTTACTTGGAATAATTCTAGTGATTCTGACAAGTTTCTATACTATTTTTGCAATGAACCTCAGAAGATAAGTAGTACACATTATATTGCATTGTGAGAAAACAGTTTTCTGAATTACACCTTTGCTCATCTACTCAAGAATTTAGAAAGTGAAAAGGCCTACATCCTGTACTTCAGTTACAGGATGTGTGCATAAGAGCATCTAACAACCAATTGGTATTAAAAATATAATAATATAATCAATATTCAATTAATCAATATATCAATAATCAAATATAATCAATAATATACTCAAAGGGGTTCTTCCTCACCTTCTACACAAGTACATACGTACAGATCTGAAGTAACGGCTACAGAAAACTGCACTACTTCCTTTATGAGCAATGAAGCCACAGCATTAGCTGCAAATCCCAACACATTATGTTTTGCCTTTTATTTGATGCTTTTCATTCCAAACAGTACGGTCTATAAACCTCACAAATTAAAGGCAGAGAATTATAAAGCAATTTAAGAACATACAGGTTTCTAGTAAAGTAGACTTTGAAAACCACTGTTGCCGAAGCCAACAACAACTTGTTCCAAACACATCTTCCATTGTGATCTTTAATGAACAACAGAAGTTGAGTTTCAGACAAAAAATAAAGATTACTGTCTTAAAGTTGGTGTTGAGAGGTCATTCTAATGACAAATGAAAAAAGACCTAAAGATACATCAAGGCAAGGAAAAATAAACATTAGACTCTCAGTTTAACACAATCATTTTACACTTAAAAGGATACAGAGTTGTTCAATAACTATGTAAGACAAGACAGTTGTGGGGACTGAAAGAATATACTCTTTCTTCTGACACTCGACAAAAATGCTTATTTGTCAAAAAGATTAAGGAGGAAGATAGTGAATAACAGAAAGCAAAGATGGCATGCAGCATACCAAGTGAGAAATACCAAGTCAGATATACCAACCATGGCCTAACAGCTTCTAGAAGTTGTCCTAAATCACATCTTCTTTCAACACATTGAAAAAGTATTGCCCCCAACAAAAGGGGGCAAACACCACTTTACACAAGACAATCAAAAGCCAATCCAAAATTTAGAGAAAACAGAAACACTAGATCAACAATTGTCAATTATATACTTACAAAGAAAAGGCTTTTTTTCCTACAAAGCTTATTAAAAATATCTGGCATCTATTATAAACTAGTAACATCCCAGAGATTCAATCAAAGTATCAGATTGAGGTGCTGTGCTAGAATATTTATGTTGCAATATTTAGGGATATGGACAGACTTCACCAAGCTTTCAAAGCATAGCAAAACAGTTTTTATTAACCTCATACATCAAGACCATGTCCTGTTGATCACAGAACACTGCTTCTTTACATCTTTACCAAAAAGAAGTCAAAGAATAAAGCCAATATGTTATGTTTTATAGAAGGGCTGCTCTGAAAGTGATGTCTCCTATTTTATTATGTTTGCCCAAACATCAGAGGCAGATGGTGGTACAGTAGTAGAGCCTGAACCTTCCCAACAGTACTTCATTGCATTTTGTTGTCATGTAGCAGACAGTAGCAGAGGGGCAGTCTGACAAAATGCAATCTGACATGGAAGTGTCAGATGAAGCAAAGGTGTGGAACTGAACACCTCCACATGGAAAAATGACACTCAGTGACATCTACTGATGCTTACTAAATGTTTATGGAGACCAAATAGTCGATGTGAGCACAATGATGTAGTGGGTGGTGCATTCCAGCAGTGGGAACAGCAATGTGAAAGACAACCCATGTTCCAGTCATGTGCAGCTGTTATACCACAAAATGAAGAGCGCCTCAATCAGCTCATCTGTGCAAATTAGCAGATTATTGCCAGGAAACTGCATTGAAGCCAACGTTCATGCATCAGAAACTATGGTGGCAATCTTGGAACACTACAAGGCTTATGCCAGGTGGGTCCCACAAATGCTGACATAGAAACAGAAAGAACACCATATCCAAGTTTTTCAGGACCTACTGAACCAACACAAGGCTGAAGGTGACAGCTTTCCAGATCACATCATTGCTAGTGACAAGACATAACGCCACCACTATTAACCAGATTCAAAACAGCAGTCTGCAGAGTGATTATGTGAATTCCCCATCAAAGAAAACATTCAAGCAGCAGCCTTCAGTGAGTAAAGTGATATGCACTGTCTTTCAGAATAGGAAGAGAGTGAGCTTTCTAGATTCCCTGGAATCCATCAACTCTGACTGCAACACCACACCACTGACTAAGCTGAAGGCACAAATTTCCAGAGTCAGGCCAGAGAAGACAACCTCTCTCTTACCAGACAGTAACACCTGGCCCCATACCAGTTTGATGACCATGGAGCATACTGCCAGTTTTGGCTGACTGTCCTACCATACTAACAGTATAGTCCAGATTTGGCACCTCCTGACTTCCACCTGTTTGGGCCAATAAAAGATGGACTACATGGGCAACATTTTCCTAGCAGTAACATCCACACAGCAGGTGTGAAAGTGAGGGGGAAGGGGGAAAAAAATCATCTCTGCTGCTGCTTTCTTTTTTTAATGACTATAGCATGCAGGCTCCTAATCATTGCTTATGAAAATACATAGCTAGTGGTAGACTTTGTTTAGAAATAGAGTTTTGTAGCAGAGAACTGGTTCTACCAAACAGTATTAATGTTCTCTTTGTATATGTTGTAGTTTCCACTGATATAAACAGAAGGCATTACTTTTGGAGCAACCTACATGTTTTAGAAGAAAGTAATTCTGCTCTTTCTAAACTGACTAATGCATTTTTAATAATGACTACTGGAATGTTTCAAGTACCAATATAATGTGTGTCTTACAGGAAGGATTTAAAAAATTCAAGAAGCCATATCTCAAACCTGAGGAATCAAGGCACTTTAAATATAAAGATTTTGCCAGATAATTTACAGAACTGGAATGATTTGAACTGGGGCAGAAAAACAGCCCACAAATGAAAAATCAAAATATTTTAGCAACAATTAAGACTAGTCTAAGGATGTGCTTTTCCTGAAGCATATATAGCAACCTGTTAAATCAGTCTTGATTGACTGAAACTTGACCTGCTACCCTAAAATGATAAGGCTGAATGTAACAATCACATTTACTGGTTTAAAAGCTGGTCTGATCTAAACAGTACCCTCATTAATATGATCTGGCTACTGCACATCAATATTCAGATTTCCAAAAGAAAGTACAGCACGTATCCTTCAGAACTACATACTAAGCATGCTTCTTAAGAAGGACATAGCAGATCACATAACAGTTTAAGAATGGAAAAAAATCCAAAATGTTGTCTTTAACAAAATTTAAGTAGTACCAACATTTTCATCACTGTGAAGAAGAAAATGGCACTCAAGCAGACTAGAGTGGGAAGAAGCTCGTTACACTCCTGCTGTGGAACCTACAAACTGACCAGTTTAGTCAGTGCAAAATAGATGAAGCCAAAGGAGAAGAACAAGAAGTCACCAACTTTTCCTGATGCTTCAAATGCATCATTTTGGAAACTGGAATCTTAAAGTATTAAAGCAACAATTACAGTCTACATTTCATAACAGAAAAGAGATGTAAAATAAGGACCACTGTGTTTTGAAATGCACTAGTTAATGCAAGCTTATGTTTAGAGGAACATTTGGGCCAAAGTATCACTCAATGTAGATGATACAAAGCATGCTGAAATACTTCAATGAAATGTTAATGTATTAACTTGCATTTTCTGATTTTTAAACAATTTACAGTTTTTGTTAAAAGCTACTTTCAAAAGTCAACTTAAGCTAAAGATACCTAGAAGATTTAGAGATTCCACTTCATAAAGCAATTACACAATATTAGCAACACACATTATTTAACAGTCCGTAAGGATACTAGTTGTCAAATTCAGATAAATATTTGTATCATTTAGTTTAATACTATCATACCAATCCCTGTGGACTGTTCCATTTTGAGGAAAGTGTATGACTATTAGCAGCTATCTCCCTAAGGATTCTCTACATCAAAGTGTAGTAAATCCAACTTTCAGTTCCAGAAATTAACAGTTCAAACTCCGAGTGTACTAGTCTGGACTGTTATCACTAAATATCCAGTCTATTTTTTAAGTTAGAATTTATACATCCCTTGGCTCCAGTCTTCAGTTCACAAAAGCTCAAGGTCTTTTTTTAATGCACATTTAATTCTCAATTTAATGAAATCTGACATCACTTGATAACATGAATGTTCTCAGCAAAATGTTTTGTTACACCAACTGCCATATTAGCACTTAGTTTTTTCTTCTTTTTTCTTATTAGGCTTGCATTAAAAAAAGAGAAATAGTAGCATTATTGCCTTCTTATATTTCAGAATGATAAATGATGCAATGTTTTAACGAAAGCATTCACTGAAAGGCTTTAAAACTGAAGTTCTTCAGCCTTTTTTATCAGTACCATCCATAGCACATTCACATTTCACTTAAACAATGTAAAATGACTCAGCTCCTTTTTATATCAAATTCAATCTCATTAATACTGCTGAACAGTTAACAGTCCTTCATTCCTTCAAATGCAGTACAAAGAAACAACTTTCAGAGTTGCTAAACATTATCATAAAAAGAGAAAAAGACTTTTACATCATCCATGACCCACTTGTGGAAGACAGTAACTGTCTCGCAATTATATAAAAACTGCTCATACTCTAATGTGGCAGCAATGTTCTTGTTTCAGTAATGGATGAAGCTGAAAATGTGTATCAGTTTTTAAATCTGAAACCATAATCTGTAGTCCTGAAAGCTTTTCCAAAGTGTTTTGATTCTTAAATGTTCAGTGAGCAATTCATGTATTTGGTAAGTATGTTTCTCCTATTCAAAATGCAGCTTCTGCAGACCAGTGATAGCCTATCTTCTGTCAAGAACTACTAATGGTTTTGCTAACACATTTAAATTCTTTTTCCAAAGAATCAGCCTCACTGAAAAACATGAATTTTTATAAGAAAATGATAACTGTGTGTCTTTTGGGACATAATAAAAAGAACATCCATTATAAATCCACATTAACCCAGTTTGCAGAAGATGCTTTAAAATAAGCGTACTTTTCTCACTGATAAAAGACCTTTTGGTAAAGCCTGGGGTTAACATGCATGTGCATAGAAGATTAACTATGTCTGAGTATTTACAGTGAATCTAACTCAGGGAAACATGTCACTGTGGTGATGCGCTTTGTACAAAATCACAAGTCTGCATTACCAAGATCAAGCTTCATGAAGATTCTGTCTTTACACTTCCCTGTAATTTTCAGTCCCAGGACAAGTAATTGGTATTGAATCCAACAGTAATAATATAGAGCTCCATCACTCTGGCATCCTCATCTACTTCCAGATTCAAGCTGCATGAAACAGCTGTAATTCAGAAAACAAGAACTCACATCTGTTACCACTTTTATCACTAAGTAAATGTACAGAATCTGCGATTCCTACAGCACTGTAATTCAATTAGATTCATTAAAGAAGTTGGAATTACAGCACTCTTTCCTTCATTCATTCAGCAGAATACTTAAGTGCTTAAAGAAAACATGCAGAGACTCAATAGAGATGAAAAATTCTAGCACTAACTGTGCGATCAGCCCAAAGCCTTCCAGAAAGTGACATTTTGAGACAAACATATGAAAACATTAAGATGAAGGAGAAAGTCAACAGGTATTTGAGGGAATTTACAAAGGATGGAAAAAAAGCTTCTTGTGCATACAGATATTCACTGTGCAATTACCAATGATGGACAGCTTGAGCTGCTAGAAATGTCACTGCATGTTCCAGCTGAAGATATATTTTACCAAATATATTGAAGTATAAGACCTTAGTGGAAGAAAAACATCCCTAAAAATGAGTATCACATTTCTTCTGAGTTCTTCAGCAATACAAGAGAAGTGAAAACACAATGAAGTTGTGAAGAAAATCATGGAAACATGACCAATTGAGACTCCCTGCTACCCCCAAAGTGGCATTCCAATTCCAAATGCCAACAAACTTCCCATCCAGCATAAGAAAATTAATATGTGCAATTATCATTGCACTCAGATACTCAGAGAGACCTCAGAGAAGACCGAAGAACATATTCTCACTTTGTTTAAAAAAGACTAGAAACAACTGCAAAATAAACACATATCAAAACATATCAAATGGTTTCCATACCCAACTAACATCCCTGCCTCAGGGGATGTCAGCAAACTAGAACATTATAGAGCAATTTGAGAAAAATAGCCTAAACACTTACTTAAAGCAAAAGCTGCTACAAAGGCTACACAGAATGATTGAATGATAGCAGTTGAAAAGGACATCTGGATATCACCTATTCCAACTTCTTTGCTAAAGCAGGTTCCCTACGGATTACACAGGAAAGCATCCAAGCAGGTTTTGAATATCTCCAGAGAAAGAGACTCTACAGTGACTCCAGTTTGTTCCAGTGTTCTGTTATCTTCAAACTAATGAAGTTTTTTCTCATGCTAAGATGGAATTTCCTATGTATGTCCCCACTTTACACCCACTGCCCTTTATCCTGCCACTGGGCTCCACGACAAAGAGCCTGGCTCCATCCACTTGACTCTCACACTTAACATATCTATGAACACTGATGAGATTCTCCCTCAGTCATCTCTTCCCCAGGCTGATCAGTTCAGGTCTCTTAGCCTTTCCTCACAAGGGAGATGTTCCAGGCCCTTAATCATCTTTGTGGCCCTCCTCTGGGCTCAGTTCTCCAGATGCAGCCTCAATAAAGCTGAGTAGAGGGGGAGGATCATCATCTTCAACTCGCTGGCCATGATCTTTGTAATGCACCTCAGGATACCACTGACCATGGCCACAAGGGCAAACTGCTGGCTCATGGTCATTCTGTAATCTACCAGCACACCAAGGTCCTTCTCTGCAGAGTTCCTGTCCAACAGGTCAGCCCCTAACTTCTACTAATGCACGCTCTTAATCCTTCCCAAGTGTAGGACTCCACACTTGCCCTTGTTGAGCCTTGAAAGGTTCTTCTCCACACAACACTCCAGCCTCTCCAAGTCTTCCTGAATGACAGCACAGCCTGTTGTTGTGACAGCCATCCTCCCAGCTTTGTATCATCAGCAAACTTCAAGGGTACATACTATCCCTTCATCTAGGTCACTGATGAAGATATTGAATAAGACTAGATCCCAACAGCTTATCCTACAAACAATAGAGAGGTCCAAATATCATGAAATTACATTGGTAGCAACTTTAAAACAAGCAATATCAAAAGGACTGGGGATCAGACTGTTTTTTTGGCCAGAAAGAACCATAAAGAGACCCAACAAACAGTTTGACACCAAACAGAATGGCCCAGGTTAAAAGGGACCTCAAGGATCATCAAGCTCCAGCTCCCCCACGACGGGCAGAGCCACCAACCTCACCATTTAGTACTAGACCAGGCTGCCTAGGGCCCCATCCAGTCTGGCTTTGAACACCTCCAGGGACAGAGCATCCACAACCTCTCTGGGCAGCCTGTTCCAGCACCTCACCACTCTCATAATAAAGAACTTCCCCCTGACATCCAACGTAAATCTTCCCTCCTTCAACCTAAAACCATTTTCCCTTATCCTGCTGTTATCTACCTTTTCAAAGAATTGAAACAAAGGCATACCAGAAACAGGTGCACATTTTTTGAACAATTACTGTCCTTAACTATTGCAGCTGCTTATGCAAGAGCGTTGTACAGTCTCCACAAGCAGACAAGATGTCATTCAGAGGTGGTCACAAATTGTAAGGCTTGATAACAGAATCACCTAATGATACAATACATTACAAATACACATGAGGTATGACCTTCTAGAGAGAAGTCACTAAAACTTCACATACCACGATGAATTTTAATGTCTCTCCTATCTTCTGTGACAAAACAGTTGTTTTTTTGTTTGTTTGTTTGTTTTTTTACAGACCAGTTATTCATAACAAAGATGCTTTCAAGCTTGTTTATAGGAGTCAAGACTCTATTTTTAAAGAAATCAAACTGAAAATTAAGTGAAGTAGGGAAAACTGGCCACCAACAACTGTTCTCCCACACACAGAAGAACAGCATTGGGTTACTAACACAAGACAACAAACGCTTTTGTTATTGTTTGAATTCTCAGCATATGGGTAGACAAGAACAATTTTTTGACTCAGTGCCTCAAAAACATCACCTGCTAAGTACAGAACTTTATTTTCCCTCTAGGCCTACAGCAATAATTTTATATATATAAATATATACGTATAATATAAAAATATTAAATATATATATTTATAGCCTTATATACAATTTTATAACATCCACACACATTACAAGCCCACCATGTTTTCCTAGTGTACGGAGAACACAGCTTCATGCCATGCAAGGACACTAGTTAGACATCTACTGCTTCTCACTGCCCAGAAGATTAACCGAAAGTGCAGGTTTCTTCAGTGGCTCCTTTCAGACAAAGGTGACAGGAAAGTTATTTCTAGCAGATTGTTATATTTGAACATGACATGAGTACTGTTTGTCAAACACAAATGAGAGCTTCTTTATTCAAGTCCCTTTATCCCCCTCTCCTTAGAAGTTTTTGTCTTTCTACTGCACTTCCTTTTAATCTTTGCGTTCCTATCTCTCTCCTGTCTTTACTTCACTGTTATTCATATCAAGCTATCCTCTGCCAGCTTGCTTCCTAGGTTTTCTTCAGTGATACAGATCCCATTTTAAACACTAGTTCTCCTCACTTTCATGAGTCAGATTCTTTGGGCTGTGGCAGGAAGAGGAGACATTGACACAGGTGTTCCCTTCCTTAAGTTTTAAATAACACCTCGTAAACTGTACACAGGCTTCCTGCAAACAAGCCTTTCACTTGTGAACAATAAATGACAGCAGTTGGAATGGACCTGCAGAAACCACTGACTGCAACTGCTTGACCACATCAGGGCTAACCAGAAGTTAAGGCATACTGATGAGGGCACTGTCCAAATTCCCCTTGAACACTGACAGGCATGGGGCACCACCTACCTCTCTTGAAAGCCTGTTCCAGTGTTTGCCCATCCTCACGGTAAATAAATGTTTCCTAATGCCCAGTCTGAACCCCTCTGGTACAGCCATTACCACATGTCTTGCCATCAGTTCCCAGAAGAATCCAGCACCTCCTACCGATGCTAGGTTTTTTTGTTCTTTTTATTTTTTGATTCTTAGACCAAGAATCTGGGCCATAGTCCCATTCTGCACCTGCTCTCATCTAAGCCAAAACCTCAGCCTCTGACATTTCTTTGCAGACAGCTGGGCTTCACCTTGAAGTCAAATGAGCTGCAAACTTTAATCTTCCTCCCACATTTTCTGTTCAACAGCAGAAATTTTTCTATTGTCTAGATTGTCCATGTCCTAGCATTTCTTCTATTTTCCCAGAACTCTACTGCACTTAAATTATTCTGCCTTCATTCCATGTATTTTTAATGGAGTTAGTTGGTGGTATATATTTCTATATGCATGATGGAAAGAAAAAAAAAAAAAAAAAGATCAATTTTCACTTATTAGTTAAATTCACTCATTTCCATGGCTGATCACTAAAGGCCAATGCTTGCTGTTCTTTCTCTATCCCTACTTAATTATTTTTCTACTTCTTGTGATTTAGGCAATGCTTCTGGAAGCAGCTCTGGAGTAAGAATAAGTAAAACTCTTGAAGAATATACTTACAATTTTAAAAACAGAGACTGAACAGCTCACAGAAGGGGCTGGTGAGTTGAAGCACATGCCTTAAGCATAAAAAGCAAGCCCACCGCAAAACTAAAAGCCAGAAAATCCCATTGTATTGGGATCAAATTCAAGCTGACCATATAGGCTCACAGAGCTTTCAGGTGTCTAGAAAGCCATTTACTAAAGTTTCATTTGGTGAAGAAAGGCAGAGATTTTCTGCAAACAGCAGCTCCCAGCAACTACATTCATAATAGTGGCTAAATATTTCTAAGAGCTAAGAAACCTCATGCATCAGCTCATGCAGGTTTTTCAGAAGAACCAGATTAACAGTTGCAGGAATATACGATTTTGTTCTTTTTCCCATTTCAACAGCAATTAACAAATATTTCACCAGTGAACAAACAGAAATTACAAACTACACACTTTCAACAATGTGTACGCAGACTCACTATTTTGTGTGCAGCATCTCGTCACTCAAAAAAGCAAGGTTAGAAAAAACAACGGATGCATAAAGTTCAATAATGTAGCTTTCAACCACTACAGCTCAATTAAAAACCTTCTCCTTCAGATTCTTTTCCTTTGTATGATGCAAAATTTAATGCAATTAGGTCTGCCTCAATGCAAAAATAATCAAAGACAGGTACTATATAAGAATTTAATGGCTGTAGCTAATTACTAATGCGGCGTATTAAGGTTGTGCAGAGGCTCAGTCAAAACACTTGTTAATAATATAAAAAATATTTTAAAGAATCAGTCTCATTAAAAAAATACTCAGAAGTCTAAGTCTTACTAGAAAACTTAGAAAGTTAAGAATTCTTTGTATTTTATCAAGAAACCCGAATCAGAGCAATGCTGCCATGTGCTCTATGTAAGAATATAAAACAGCATCCTGTCTCCTAGCACCATATTGACTGGAGCATATCATTTTCATTTCCAATGGACTAGAAGAAAAACCAAAAAGGAAACTGGTATAAGAATAGAGAATCTGGTCAGAAAAGAAGTTAGAAATGAGCATCTGGCTGCATATTATTTTGACATAAGATACAGAATGCACCAAAATATTAGCAGCAATTAATTCTAAGCTGCAGAAGTCTATTTCAATTAATGGTGTCAAACTACAGAATTTTCCACTCTAACCCACTATCCAGCTGTTGCTATAGAAGTTTAGATGCATCAGCTCACGCAGGTTTTTCAGAAGAT
The DNA here is from genome assembly GCF_023343835.1 of Lagopus muta. Classification (NCBI taxonomy): domain Eukaryota; kingdom Metazoa; phylum Chordata; class Aves; order Galliformes; family Phasianidae; genus Lagopus; species Lagopus muta. The sequence goes on from NC_064433.1 coordinate 76,702,987, forward strand.
ATGGATATGTATATAGATACGTATATAGCAATGTGTTTAGACTATTAAACACAGAATGGGCAAACATCCTGCATGCTAGATTAGAATCATAGAATCACTCAGGTTGGAAAAGACCTTAAAGATCACCAACTCCAACCTCAACCTAACCATACTATCCTAGCTCTAACAACCCTCTGCTAAATCATGTCCCTGAGCACCACATCCAAACGGTTTTTAAACACATTCAGGGATGGTGACTCAACCACCTCCCCAGGGAACCTTTCCAGTGCTTAACAGCCCTTTCCATAAAGAAGCTCTTCCTGATATCCAACCTAAACTTACCCTGGTGCAACTTAAGGCCATTTCCCCTCCTCCTGTCACCCGTGAGAAGAGACCAGTCCCACTCTCCCTGCAATCACCTTTCAGGTATTTGAAGAGAGTAATAAGGTCTGTCCTCAGCCTCCTCTTCCCCAGACCAAACAGATTCCCAATTTGCAAGACTTAAGAGTTTGATCAAAGAATGATACATAGCTGGTCCTAAGACACTGAGAAAGCAACTACACATAACTGGTTTCTCATACAACAGCTGAGCAACATCTGTTTCCCAATAAAAACACATCTTTACAAAAAAGCACATTTACACACAGGACGGACACAGCAGTCCCACTGTTGTCAGTAGCACAGATCAGTTACCGAAACATATTCTCAAGCAAAAGGAACCAGAGCTTTACTGCTACGCAGCATCAAGTTTTTCAATATTACTTTACAGCCAGCTTGCTATTACTGTCAAAAATAAGCATCCCATAAATAAGCTTAAAAAGGCACAAAGCCAAGTACACCAGAAAAAAGTGGTGCATTCTATAATCAGGTCTGTATCACAAAAGTTCTCACAAAATACAAAGCACTGCAGTATTATTCACACCATATCAGGTTCAAGTTTTACAGAGCTCAACTTGCTACAATCCTCACTGTTTGCTTTTCTTTACTCTACAAAAAACAAAAAAAACAAACAAACAAAAAAAAAACCATACACTTATTTTTCAGAATGATTAAGATAAACTTGCTTTGATGGAAACTTTTTCCCAGCATAACCACAAACCTATTCAAGCTGCCTGATATCACATTAAACAGAATCGCAAGATTAGTCAGACTCAGATGCTAATTTTAGATTAAAAACAGACTCATCACCTGAAAACCAAGAAACTACAAGATTACAGGTTTCCACTATACCTTAATTTGCACCCTCTCCTACACATGTAGAGCCACATTAAAGTTTCATGCACACATGCATAACCAGCACCTCCTACACCACTTAACATTTTCTGGAGTGAAATGCCATAGTTGGTTTGTGTGTTGTTTTTTTGTTTTATTTTTTTAAATGTGATTCTTACATAACATTTCACCTAAAGAAGATGAATCATGAGTCCCTTTTTTGTGAAGCACCAGTGACTGTTTCAGTATGTGCTCTGGAAAGCTTGCACTACACCATCAGCACTACTGTACTGACCTGCTACTCTTTCACACTCTCCACTAGCTTCATCCCCTGACAGACGTGTCAAGATGGGACAACAGGCTCATAAGGCAGTTTTGTACAGGAAATTTTGAAGGAGATGAAGTCAGAAGTGAGCACAAAGCAACAACATACTAACTCTAATCACCCACATGTAGAGCGATACAGACAGCATCCTCATTCTCACATTTGGAAAGAGTTTCTAGAGGCATGAAGAAGATCTTTAGGTGTGATTGAAGAGGCCCAAACAGTCCCCAGAAATTGAATCAGTCTTAAAGCAGGAGTTTTATTTATTTCAATTTTTTTGTCCTTCACACTCACATGATAAAAGAAGGAATCAGCAGATTTATCAATTACAGAATGCTCTTATTCATGCAGTTTAGCCCAATAACAGAACACTGTGGTATTAGTTTTGATTAATATGCTACCAAAGGTTCCCTAATGTTTTGTGAAGAAGTGGCAACATATAAGAGAAAAGCTGAAAGAGAAACAGGATTTCACCTGTTTACCTTCACAAGACATAGCTTAAAAACACTCCTCCAGCAGAGATCAAAGGCTTGCTGAAACCAGTATGTATGAATGTCACAGAGGAAGCTGCAGGAATTCCTTGCAGTGAGAAGTGCTGAATATAAACATATTAAATCCTTAATATACTAGGACAGCCTCACTCTCTGTATGTAATAGGACAAATTACAATTCCATGATACTCCACACAGATGTTTCAAGCTCATCCTAAAATTTAAGAACAAGGAGAGGGACATACCAGTATTAACTTGTTTTTTATAAAAATAAATTTTATTTTAATTTGCTAAAATCAGATTGAAAGTTTTCTTTAGTTTAAAATACTAATTCAATATGAAAAACTAAAACACTTGCACAGAGCAGTAATATCCACCTGACTTTCTGAAGTGTAAAATAAGTAACCTCAAGAAATGAGAGTGAGACTCTAGAAAGGAAAAACAGGGTGCCAAAACATACTTGCTGTACACAATCAGATGTGTGTATGCATATTTATATCTATCTAACAAGCAGCAATAACTGAGAAGTATGACAGTCATTTTAACATCTCAGTAATTCATGACTGTGAGGCTGGAGCTTTACATCCATAACATTTGAGGTAAGAGAAGATGACAACCTCCTGCTATCAGTTACTATGTAGGTCAACAGCAGAGGAAGAGGAAAATACCTTGACAGGGTATCACAAGTCAGCTTGCAGCAGGTGGATAGGGAGGGGTAAAAAGTGGCACTGACTACAGTTCCACATTATATTTATGATGATTAATATGTGGCTACTGCCAAGCACAAAGTTCTACTCAAGCTTGCACCAACTCTGGTACTTGTCAGCGGCTGATGAACTCAGCACAGGAGACTACCTGGGGCTTGGTAGTGCTGTCCTGGACACTGGTTTGTTCTGAGATTTTCTGCATGGGTTTAGCTTCTTGAGTTAGCCGGTGGTAGGGTTAAATGACAGTCAAAGCTAACATGGGGAAAGAAGTAAGCGCAATCTTCCCTCCGTGGGCAAGTCCGTACAGCCTCCCCTTAAAAGGATCAGCCAGACACCAACGTGCACACTGTAGCTTTAAGGTGATTGTAACAACAAAAAAAATGAAATTAAATTGCCAACAGCAATAAGGCAGGGAGTCTGCTGGAAGCTGACAACTACTCAATAAAATCATGGTAAGACAGATGAACTGATTGAACAACCCACACAACTCCTAGTTCACAGACCACTAACACATGCACAAGCCATGGCAGGTTAAGTTTTGGGAAGTTCTCCTGGCTGTCTCAGAGAGGACCTATCCACTGAGCCAGTTTCCAGCAGGGGAGGACACAGCCTTTATTGTATACTGACGGCAAAGGAAGCTACACACACAGACCTGTGAGAGCATATGTATGAAAGCCAGTTGCCCACCACCAGCATAGCAACATGCTCCAAACAGCATATGGAAACTTCTCTGGTGTTGCTGCAGTGAGAAGAAAAGGAGCTATTTGTAGCACCAATTCAAGCAGCATGTGAATGATGCTTGCATATCCATGTACGTCATGGATTTATTAAGCACGGCTTACATAGAACTGCAGTATTAATAATATGATCAACAATAATAGCTCAAATGCTGTTTTAGATAATTAATATTATAACTCTGTATTCTTTGTGTGGATCATCATCTCTGTACAAACCACTTTACACCCCAGAGATTTGGTCGCCCTACAAAACCAACTATGCAGGTTCTCAGGAGATCAGAAAGCAAGTCAGACTTGCTGAACTGACCAGACTGAACTGAAAAATCATAGAACGGCTTGAGTTGGAAGGGACCTCAAGGATCATCAAGATCCAAACCCCTGCCATAGGCAGGGCTGCCAACTGCTAGATCAAGTACGAGATCAGATTGCCTAGGACCCCATCCAACCTGGCCTTAAACACCTTTGGGATGGAGCATCCACTGCCTCTCTGTGCAACCTGTTCCAGCACCTCACCACTCCCTCTGTGATGAACTTCCCCCTGACACCTAATCTAAATCTTCCTTCCTTTAGTTTAAAACCATTCGTCCTTGTCCTATCACTATCTACCCATATAAAAAAGTTATTTCCCTCATGTTTATAAACTCCTTAAATACTGGAAAGCCATAATGAGGTCTCTCCACAGCGTTCCCTTTTCCAGGCTATACAAACCCAGTTCCTTCAGCCAATCACTGATCACACTAAACCAGGCCTTCTAGCTGGCCAAATGCCCAAACACTGCTCTCAGGGCAAGGCCTGATTAAAAGGCTGACCACACAGGAGAACACAATATGAGCTTCAAGCGTTACAGAATTGCATATTCAAGGACCTCAAGTAATACAGAGCAGACAAACTTACACAGCCATTAGCTCATCATTCCCTCCCCAATCATCACATTTAGTTTCCACTCCTTGAGTTTATCCCAAGGACATTACCTCCTCCATTCCATAACCCAACTCCCTACTACCCTAAGATTTACTTATGCCCTACTAAGCAGGGACTGGCTTCAAATGATTCCTTTCTCCAGTGTCACTCCCACAAGCCTCTGACACCTCCCCTCAATTAACGCCCACCTTCTCCTATGCCTCAGAGAACGTTCATCTTTTCCTACCCTGGGAAAAAAGGAAAGAAAGCAAAAGTCACTATTTCACAGCCACCCCGTCTCCTTTTATTCTGCTGTGTGCAGTTCACACCACCAGCTTACAAATAATGAAATTAACTGCTCCTTCTCACCACTACCACTATCCCTCTGGCAGGTTCTGCAAAGTGCTATAGGAGCAGCTACCCTCACACAGATGTTCTGCCAACCTGAGCTGCCATATTTCCATAACACTATTTTACTCACTCAAAGTTGCTCTGTACATCCCAGAAGCAACAGCGCTTCAGATATCCTATGGAAAGTGAGAGGTGGTGCATTGGCACAGGATGCCCAGGGAAGAAGTGGAGTCACTGTCCCTGGCGGTTTTCAAGAAGTGGGTAGATAAGGCACTGTGGGACATGCTTCAGTGGGCATGGTGGTGGTGGTTGGACTAGATGATCTTAGTGGTTTTTTCCAATCCTAATGATTCTACATAGGAAGAGAGACTGCAGTGTGCATGTACTTTTTATACCGGATTGATTAAAATGTAAACACTCTATAGAAAGTTCTCCCACACCTCTAGGAGTGGTTAGTAGAATAGCAAATCTTTATACCTTTCTACTTGGCAAATCAGTCAAACCCATAATAAAAGAGAGCAATGAAACAGAATCAACACTGTCAAATTTGCAGTGATCCATAGAACAAAACCACACCTTATTATTCAAAAAGTTTTTAAATCTTGTCAATAAACCAGAGGATGAAAGACAAGGGTGTGTGACAAATTACTTAGCTTTACAGTTGCTTTTAATAAGTTTTCACATTAAAAAAAATCCACCCTGCTAATTAACTACATAGTTGTGATTCAAGAAACACAGTTGGGTGAGATTTTTTTTCTATTACAAAAGGCCAGAAAAGCAACAATGGATCAGCAACTCCCCATTAGAAAAAATAAAATCATATGTAACAACTCAGTGCTCGCAAAAGTTAGTGCATTTATGAATACGGGAAGCTTTTTCTCCCCTTCAAATCAAGAGAGACCACAAATAGAGTCTTCATCACAGAACAACATGCCTGAGGTTGGCATAGACCCCTGCAGAGGTCATCTGGTCTAACCTTTGCTCAACCAAGGCCATCCACAGCAGGTTGCCAGCTCAGGTACAGACAGCTTCTGAACACCCCTAAGGATGGAGACACACCATAATTTATGCAACAGAGTTTCCTTCCATATGAGATAATTGCAGAGAATGCAAGCAGTAAGCTTCACATTGAGAAAAACAACTTCCCAATTGCATAAACAGTCATTCCAATTGGGTAAACACTATCACTGACAGTCATTTAGGTTAGACAAATTCAGCACAGAATCTAAGGAATTACTGACCTATAAACAAGCTATGTATCTTAGCGTCATGCTGGTGAACGCAACAGAACACAGCAGAGCTACAGAAAAGGAAATGGTGATGTGAACTACTCTTACGCATTACAACTGAGTCGGCATTAGCAAAAGGTGGCTTGGCATTCTTTGGGAACAGCTAACAGAATCTTGGTTCATATACATCTGCAGTAAAAGTACTGAAATAAAGTACAACAAACAATTGGCAACGTATCACTAACATGCACATCTAGAAGTGTCTGTAGGGCAGTATATCTAGTACAAGCATCCAGAACTGTAACTGATTCTTTTCACAAAAATATTTTAAAGTTAGTAAATTAAACTAAAGCAATGGAATGTTTGCAGCTGTCAGTGCTATTTCCAGTATTGTGGAAATAATTTAAGTGTTTCACAGACTAAATATAAAGGTGCTAGACATATGCAACAACAAATGAGTTAGCTACAAACTACTTCTGATGTGACCAAAGCAGAAAATATACTGAAGCATTACAGCCCAGAACACACAATTGAAATAGTGGAAAAGTTAGGGCTGTAACAGTTAGCAATTTGATCGTTGAATAATCTTCATCAGTACAATCATCTCAGATTTTTCAGATTGTGTGTACTACATACTGTTCATACAGTGGCTATCTTCTGTTTTTTCTACTTATTATAGTCACATACAGATCCAGTATAAAAGGTCAGATTTCTTCCTCCACCTCACCCTCTTCAAAATACAATTTCCTAAATTCTCAACAACAAAATGCAGGTTAAACAGCTGGAATCAAAGATCAAATTAAAATCTGTTTCATTAGCTCAAATGATTATGGCAACTTTCTTACCTCCTTCATTTGCTTAACACATATACTATCCATAATATAGCAGTAGATAATTAAGATTACTCAGGATGGCATTGTTTGACTAATGGAAACTCCAAAACCAAAAACAACCCATAACTCCTCCCTTCACTGGCTATAGGCAACAAGATCATGCTTATTTTGACAAATCCAGACCCAATAATTTGAAACATAGCAGCACAGAATAAACAAGCATACAGTCCTAAAAATTACTAAACCAAGAGATTCAATCCTCTATAACCCAGGGTACAGCGTGAGCTTGGGCTCAATTCTACCAAAATCCAATTGTTAAGGTATGAGAAGATACTCTCACAGCTAAAGGCCACCAAACGTAAGAAGAACAAAAAACAACAAACAAAATTGCTGAGACAGTAACTTGACTCTGGAGAAAAATACTGACACAAACAGGCATAAAATCCTCAAGAAAAAAAAAAAAAGTTGGAATACGTCAGCTCAGCTAGATCAAGAATTAACCCACTCAAAGAAGTAAAGGCAACAAATGCTTTCCTACCTTACACCTTTCCACGGGCAGAGACTCATCAAGTTGGTAAGCACACCAATCCTTAACAGCCCAAATAGCTAGGCAGACTGCCTTAGCCATGAAGTAACTGCTGTGCATCTCCCGCATGAAGAAACTGCGTGCAAGAAGATGCTGAAACCATATCCATAGCAGCTGTAGAGATAAAGGCTCTGTTTCTGAAGACTAGTGCTTTCACAGAAGTCATACGCTCACAGCCACAATTATGTATGGAAATAATATCAGTTAGAAGCAATTTCCCAGTAAAGATGTCGGAACATCAAGCTCCCAGACTAAGAAATGGAAGCTTAATTCCATCTTGTGGAGTCTGTAATATTCTATCATTTCTAGTTACTATTGTTTGGGATTCTGGAAAGGAAGAGGAAACAATAGAGAAAACAGAACATAATATTTGAGAAATAGGCTTTGACAGCACATTTAGCTTTCCTCCTTAAGAATTTCTTAACTGTTATGGAGGCTTTTATTCACTTATGCTTCTCAAAGGTTAAACTTCAGTCCTTCTTCATGTTTTAGAAGAAAATGAGTCAGTACTAGACACTTATCACCAGACTTCTCTGGTGACACCACATCTAGCCTTTAAGAAAAAGGTTGTTACAGGCTATGGGTAAAGGACACTTGATCTGAAAAACTGCATGGAAGAAAGGGACAAACATGGCTGGGGTTCTTCCAGCTTCTTCTATCTTCCTTCCCAGCTCCACACAGTAGAAGAGATGTGGGTGCTATTTCAGATGTTTCAAACCACTTAACCATTGGGTAACACTTGCCACATGGATAGCCCTGTTTTGTTTCAACTGCTGAAACACTAAACTGAAAAACTAGGTTCAGATGGCTAAAAATAAATGAAATAAAAAATAAACGATCAACTTACAAAAAAGAAAGGTAGAACAGATAATGAAAATAAAACATAAGAACAGAAACTACCTACCACAAGTTTCTTTGAACAGACTGACGAAGAATCATAGAATGGCTTGTGTTTGAAGGGACTTTAAAAACTAGAGTTCAAACCTCCCTGCCATGCCCAGGATTGTCACCCACCAGACGAGGCTGCTCAGGGCCCCATCTGACCGGGCCTTGAGTATCACCAGGGATAGAGCATCCACAGCTTCTCTGGGCAGCTTGTTTCAGCCTCACCACCTTATCAGATTCCAACAGAAGTATTCCACTGAGCTGAATTGCCTCTCTTTTGTTTTAAAGCCATTCCCCCTTGTCCTGTCACTGTCTACCCCCACAAACTGCTGGAAGGTGACTCCAGGGAGACCTGGAGTCTCTCTCCTCCAGGCTGAACAATCCCAGCTCCTTCAGCCTGTCATCATAGGACAGGTGCTCTAGCCATTTATCTATCATAGAATAACCAAGGTTAGAAAAGACTTACAAGATCATCCAGTCCAACTGCCCACATATCACCACCGGTTCTCACTAAACCGTTCATGCTATGAAGCCAGCAAGGTTCAAAACAAACCAGGACTTCCTGGAACCAAGGCACAGTAATTATGACTTACCCAAAAGTTACACACTTCACTTTAGAACTGGAGGTGGTTGCTAGTTTACTTGCTGAATAAAACTGTTATAGGAAAAAAAAACAAAAACAAGGAAATGACTTTCTTCCTTTTAAATTCAACTGCATTTTAGATTTCCGCAGGATCACCCTCAGCAATTTAAAAAAATTTATATATATATATATATATATATATATATATATATATATATATATATATATATATATATATATATATATATATTTTTTTTTTTTTTTTTTTTTTTTTTTAAAATTTGCACTGGTTTATACCTTAATGGACAAGAACCAAGAATTGATCAGGTAACTCATGGCAGTACTTGAGCCATTCAGAACCAGTAAAGGTGGCATTTTCTTTGCAGCACCCCATGTTCTTCCTGCAAGTGTTCCTGCACATTACACGACCACTTGAAACGTCACATATTTCATTGAGCATAATCAGTCAGGGACCTAGCCAAATTGACACAAATGTGTCAAGCCTCATTTTTCTTTGTAATAGCAGTAGACTGGATGATCTAGTTCCACTGTAGTGTGACGGCCAGATGCTATTCTGGGTAAATCACATTTAAGGAGGGGAAAAGTGCTGTCAAGCAAACCGCTAAGTATAACTACAATAGCGCATCCATCTGAATAAAATTAGCGATCAAGTCATTTATAAAAAAATAAACATATCAAATTACAGATACATTAAAAAAACACAGTAAACCAGGCGCTTGGGGTTCACATGCAGAGTGGTAGTGAATCTCAATTTCTGTTTGTTCAGAAACACACACAGGAATAAAAATCACCATTAGATTTTACTTTGTGCATCAATAAACTGTTCCCAAAACCTGCTCTAGCCAGCAAGCAGCCATCAACTGCTGCAGTGCCAACACAAGGCCGTGTAAAAGCTAGTGATTTCAGGTTCCGTTCCACCAGTTTGGTTAGTCTTGGTTTGTTTTGAAAGACTCTTCTTTTTTTTTTTTTTCATGAATTCTTGGTGTCAACAGTTTATGGTCTGGTTCGGCCCGGTTCCGTGATGAGCAGGGCAGAGGGATCCACAGATCCATGCCTCTGGAAAAGGGAAACAGGGAACCCCAAAATAATTAAAAACAGCAGCACCGATCTGAGGAGAAACAAACTCATTTACTAAATATATTATCAGAATGCAAGGTAACACACTATAATACAATATAATCAGAATTGAAGCTAATAAATCAAATATAATGAGAGAGAGAATGTCCGAAAGGGTGGATAGGCCTCACCACAAAGCTGAGGTGAGATGCGCAGTCCAGGTGAGCAGCAGGGAGACCGGAGCAGCACCCACAACGAAGAGCAGGCGAGAAAGAGCACATCAGGTGACATTGCCAGGAGTTAAACCTCCTCTCCCTGACCGCAAAGTCCCCTGGGGAATGTAGTTCTTCTTCTCTTCTGGGCAGGTACTCAGTTAAACTCCCAGAGCCCCATATGATGTTATGTTGTGGAATGCCGAAAACCAAAAATCACAAAACCATGACATTCCACCCCTTATTCTACATCATTACATCATGCTTAATATATATATAAACAAACAATAATTGCCAAACATTAAAAAAACATGCACACACAAACCTATATATATGTATGGAATTACTGACTGCACTCCCCCAAACATCAAATTCCCTTGTGGTACACATTGAACATCCCCGTTTCTCTGCATCACCCATCAGCTGGACCCAGGTCCCTGGGCAGGTCCTTTCACTTTGCTTCGCTTAATAGCGAAACCAGCACACAGAAGGATCTGGATTATTTGCTCTCCTTTCTCAAAAACTTCCTTTGCTGTGTTGCCCCACACAATGATGTCATCAATGTACTGTAAGTGTTCAGGAGCACCTCCCTGTTCCAGTGCAGCTTGGATTAGCCCATGGCAAATGGTTGGGCTGTGTTTCCACCCCTTGGGCAAACGGTTCTAGGTATACTGAATGCCCCTCCACATGAAAGCAAACAGTGGCCTAGATTCTTTGGCCAAAGGAGTGGAGAAAAAGGCATTAGCAATGTCAATGATGGCATACCATTTGGCTGCTTTTGACTCCAGTTCATATTGGAGTTCTAACATATCTGGCACAACAGCACTCAGTGGGGGTGTGACTTCATTCAGGCCACAGTAGTCCACCGTCAGCCTCCATTCTCCACTGGCTTTATGCACTGGCCATATGGGACTGTTAAAAGGTGAGTGAGTTTTGCTGATCACTCCCTGACTCTCTAGTTGACGAACCAACTTATTCATAACATATTCATGGGGAGCAAGGAATCCCTGTTGGTGTGGTACTGCCGTCTGTGCACCGCCTTTGTAGCTATCGGTACCTGCTGCTCTTTCACTTGTAGCAACCCCACAACAGATGGATCTTCTGACAGGCCAGGCAAAACAGACAACTGCTTAACACCATCTGTGTCTACAGCAGCTATTCCAAAGGCCCATCGATACCCTTTGGGATCCTTAAAATATCCTCTTCTGAGGTAATCAATACCAAGTATACATGGGACCCCAGGACCAGTCACGATAGGATGCTTTTGCCAGTCTCTACCAGTGAGGCTGATTTCGGCCTCCAACAGAGTCAGCTCTTGGGAACCCCCAGTCACCCCATGAATATAAATTGATTTTGTCCCTTGGTGACTCGAGGGCATTAGGGTGCACTGAGCACCAGTGTCCACCATGGCCTTATATTTCTGTGGTTCTGATGTGCCAAGCCATCTAATCCACACAGTCCAATATACTCTATTATCCCTTCCCCCCCCCCGGCTGGGGGCAGGGCCCCTCTGTTTGTTACCTCCGTTGTCTGCAGCAACTGGAGCAATCACCTTTTTGGAGAAGTTCACCTTGGTGGTTGACTTGTCTTGTAACTCTTTTACCCATGCTTGAAGTGCAGGAGTAGGTTGCTGATGCCACTTCTTCATATCTTCTCCATGGTCACGTAGGTAGTGCCACAAGGCAAAACGTGACGCGGTCTTACTGTTGTCAGTTGCTCGAGCAGGAGGACGTCTCCTTTTGATAGCTGAGACGTTGGATGACACCGGCTGGGAGGAAACCAAGTTGATCAGTCCCTCCAGTAGGCTGTTTTGGGAATTCTGATCTCCACTGGATGTATCTGTTACCACCATGGATTCATCAGCATTAGGCACGGTAGACAGTTTGTCTATGATACCTTCTTGTTTGCTCTCCATTCTGTTCAGCTTTTCAGCTACCTTTGCAATGGCTGAAACACAAACTCATAGAGGGCTTAAATGTAACTCAAAGTCTTGAAGTTTATTTATCAGTTCATTTATAAGGGGTCTTCTTTCCCCTCTGCCATACATTGCTGCAAATGTACTGGCGTACCTCTCTGGTGCAGTCTTTGTGAATGTACGCCACATGTTTAGTGTACACCTGACTCTCTCAGGATCATGCTCTTGGTCTGGATCATCAGGAATGAAATCGGGGCTATGTAGCATTTCCACCACAGCATATTCCCTCAAATAACTGATGCCTTTTTCTATATCAGTCCATTTCTTTTTCTCAGGCATCAGATCGTCTTTGAAGGGGTATCTTTCTTTTACGGCTAACAACATCCGCTTCCAGAGAGTGAAGGCCTGCTTCTGGCACGTCCCAACACCTCTGTCAATGGCTGAGTCCCTAGCAATGCCACCCAATTGGCGAGCTTCTCTACTATCTAGCCACACACTGTTGGCCCTGTTGTCCCAACATCGAAGTAACCAAGTGGCAATAGGCTCATCTGGGTGACGTGAGAAGTCTTTTCTCAGACTTCGAATTTCATTCATTTTCAGAGATCGATCAACAAGGGTAACAATATCTTGCTCACCTCTTCCTCTGTCAGGACTTCTTGTTGCCCTCGTAGGCGTTGGTGACCGTGGTCTTACTGAGGGCCCCTCCCCTGGACTCAGGGGTGCTTCTTCTAGACCTTGGAGCCACTCCTCTGGACCTCTTTCCTCCTCTTTCTTCTGTTCTAACTGAGTTGAGATTTGTTTCGTTTTCCGTCCTCTTACAGGGGTGACTGACATCAATTGTGGTGCCTCCTGTGGTTGATCAGGTTGGTCAGTTCCAACGCAATCACCCTCTAGTTCTGCTTGGAGCCTGTCTTGTTCGACTATTTAGTTCAGATTGGAGGGTGTCGAGTTTGGATTGGAGGGAGTCTCGCTCAGATTCGAAGGCATCTTGTCGAGATTGGAGATTCCTTCTCTCAGCTCAGAGATTCTCCCCTTCGGCTTGGAGACTTTCTTTCTCAGCTCAGAGACACTCTTGCCAGGTTTTGAGATTCTCTCTCCTGGCTAGGAGACTCTCTTTCTCAACCCAGAGATTCTCTGTCTCGCCTTGGATACTCTTTCTTTGGATTTGGAGACTCTGTTTCTCAACTAGAAGATTCTCTCTCTGGACCTGGAGATTCTCCCTCTAGGCTTGGAGTCTCTCCTGAAAACTCTCCTTTTCAGCCTGGAGACTCTCTCTTCGGGATTGCAGGGAGTCTCTCTCGATTTGGAGGGCATCTCTCTCAGACTTGAGGATATCCCTCTCAGATTGGAGGTCTTTTCTCTCAACCAGGAGACTCTCTCACTCAGCCCGGAGATTCTCCCTCTCAGCTCTCAGACACTCTCTCTCAATTTCACAAACCCTCTCCCTCTTTGGGATACTGTTGAATAAGGCCTGATAAGCATTAGCCAGGCCCCAAACCATTTGTGCCTCCTCAGATCTGCCTGAGCCGCAACATTCCTGTCTCAAATAAATGTTTAAGCTCTCAGGGTCTTTCAGGTGTTCAGGAGTGAAGTCCCATGACACCGAAGATGTCCATCTCTCTAAAATCTCTCCCAAGCCTCTCCACACTCCCTGCCATTCAGTATTCTCTGGTTTTGGGGAAGGCTTCCTCAAAATACAATAAATACAAAAACTGACTGAAATAATGAATAGTAAATTCAGGGAGATCAACAATGTGATCAGGTGAGCATTCAAAAACTGCATAAAGGATTCAAAGGAGAGACTGGGAGCCTGCTTAAAAATCCTAAGTTCTATGAAATTAGCAGCTCCCTCTGCAAACAGGTTTAAAAGAGAAAGCAGAATCATTACTTTTTTTCTCTCTTTACAGAAGCAAGATAGCAGTGCTCAAAGTTTGCAAATATCCCAGAACACTGGCAGAACGCCTAGCCTTTCAAGGTCAAGTTTTCAGTGAGCACCGGTGAAAAAGATAAACTTTCCCAACGAAGCTCTCCGAGAGCAGAGAGAGATTCATTCTAGAAAGCTAAAAAACAGCCTTTGCCTGCATTCTCCACCAAGAATGTCAAGGTTTACGGGCTGGTTCAGCCCGGTTCCGTGACGAGCAGGGCTGAGGGATCCACAGATCCACGCCTCTGGAAAAGGGAAACAGGGAACCCCAAAATAATTAAAAACAGCGGCACCGATCTGAGGAGAAACAAACTCATTTACTAAATATATTATCAGAATGCAAGGTAACACACTATAATACAATATAATCAGAATTGAAGCTAATAAATCAAATATAATGAGAGAGAGAATGTCCGAAAGGGTGGATAGGCCTCACCACAACGCTGAGGTGAGATGCGCAGTCCAGGTGAGCAGCAGGGAGACCAAGCAGCGCCCACGACAAAGGGCAGGCGAGAAAGAGCACATCAGGTGACATTGCCAGGAGTTAAACCTCCTTTCCCTGACCACAAAGTACCCCGGGGAATGTAGTTCTTCTTCTCTTCTGGGCAGGTACCCAGGACTTGAGCATTGACAGTTAAAGTCCCAGTGCCCCACATGATGTTATGATGTGGAATACCGAAAACCAAAAATCACAAAACCATGACACTTGGAATTATTCCCATTCTGTTTAAGATCTCGAGGACCAAAAAGCTGAAACAAATTTATAATTTACAGTGGAAGTTCTTCATAAAAACTCCCAATACAATTATCAATCACCTCATTAGCAGTGTTTGAAAGTTCCACACACGAGTACTGAAGTGACAATGGCAACAACTGATTACCAATTGATTGTCATAGAGAAGTTTACATACTAGATAATTCTGAAAGTAATGCCTCCTATAAAAACTATAAAACTATAACTATATATAACTATAGTTATATAGTTTATATAATTATAAAAGATACAAAGAGCATAACAACAAGATTTGATGGAGCTCATTCTGAACTATAAAACGCTATTTCTCAGCATGCCATTAGCCAAAATAGGAGGCATTACTTTCAAAGCAGCCCTAGTAAGTATCAGAGATCAACACAAAGCTTGGCAGGCTTCCACAGGTATCGGTCTCAGGATGAAGACAGAAAACTCAAAGCAAACAAATCACTAATAAGAATATTCCTGCATTGCAATAACTCTTAAGTTCCAATCCGACAGTGTTAATTACTAGCCCTCCATACAAACAAGATGTTTATACTAGGCAAAATTCTCATCTTACTGATCTGATTCATTTAGTATAATTAGTAGATGCAACTTAGCTGGTTTAAACTGCTTAATGTCAATACGTAACAGCTCAGATTAATAACTGATTTAAAATAGAGCAATGTATTAGATACAGGGATATAGTTTAAAAAAATTGTTTAATTCATAAACCGCAAAAAATCTCTCCTTTGTTTCAACTTCCCTGTTTACAGGAATGTAGCTTCCTCAAAGATTTCATTAAGATATTAAACAGCCATGGATTTCAATGTCTAGAATGTGAAATTATTCAGAAAATATACAAGCTTGAATTAACTGTATGTAACTATCCCTTTGTAAAATCCAAGTTCTATGATGCAGAAGACTATTCTTCTGCTGCACTTTCTTCTCTGGATCATAGCATACTGCAGTTCAGGATTCAATCCAAGAGATATTTAATAATTTGGATAACATTTTCCACTCAAACAGAAATTGATGACAGCAAAACAGGTGCCTTTAGGAGACTAAGGATTTGCAATTACAGCACTGGGAAAACAGACATACTCGTATCATCTGCAATTATTATGTTTAGAGTAAAACAGTCCTCAGTGCTTTCAAGATAAACCTGATTAACAAAAGATTTAAAAGGTCACAGGAAACATGGTTCTCTGTCAAATTAGTTCACACCATTTTTTCTCACAACTGTTTTATAAAGACTTATAAAATATTCTGTGAAATTCTGCAAATCTAAGTAAATTGTATTAATGCACTAGATTATTTTCTCCACTAATGTTTGTTCAGAAACCCCATTTCTTATCTCCATAGATTTTGACCTATGCTCTTGTATTCTGACCTCCCAAATAAGCAGAAAAGTTCATCTGAATATAGAATAAAAGATCATCTGAATTTATATACCAGAAAACGTGACTGCAGAACATGGATTCAACAGAATCGAGACTTCTGGGGCTCTGTACCACACAGGGTTGATGGGGTAGAAGAGACCACATCTTATCTAGGAAAGGTAACTTCCTTATTTCCTCAGAAACCATACTCCCACAACTTTTCCCACCCCACACAAGTTCAGATTAGGGTTAGGTGTTTAGTGGCAGGTGTTGTTTCAAGCTTAATTTGAAAGCATCAATAATATCTAATTCCACAAAGCAATGAAAACAATGAAAACAAGCAGGAAGCTCGTGGTCCAGAAAGACAGATCTGCATTAAAAGTTAAATGCACTACAGTAAGAATGCAAGTATTCTGGAGTAAAAGCAGCATCCCTGACTTCTATAATGAAAATAGCAAATACTGAAAATGCAGTAAATTCCTGGAGATAACAACAACATGAAAAATATGCTGAGGAAATGGCATATTCTCTAAGTTACTCTTAATTACTTACTCACAGCAAACGTGATCTTCCCATTCCCAAGACTAAAGGGATATGCCTCTCTCACAAATGAGGTCGCTTCCTCACCCTTGCAATTACCCTTTATTGTATCACAAGAAAGTGAAATGGATTAGTGTGACTCACCGACAGTCATCTGCCTATAAGTGGCCTGACTGTACACTTCAGATGTCTGAACATGCCACCAGTTTCAGGAGAAAGGCAGTAAGGAGAAGGAGAACATTCCCAAGCAGCCTGCCTGTGTAAACCTCACATGCCTTTCTAGCCTACAAACAGTGCTAAACCTGAACGGTGATGAACATGATCTTATCAATGCCTTGCTGGTTGCTAACAGCATACATTAAATGTGAGAATTACCATTTTTTCTTGCAGTTGTTAATAATCATATTTCAGAGCTCTTAAGTCTTGTTGCAGCAAGAAAATACTTTCATCATACGTGCTCCCTTAAAGCTGTAAACAACTTTGTTTACAGCATATTTAGCAGGCTGCATAACATTAAGCCAGGTGAAAACCTCAGACTTTCTCCCTGTCCACTGTAAGCTTCAGCAGAGACGCTATGGCAAGAGGCTGGAGAAGCATTTACAACATTCTCCAGGCTTGAAACGTAACTAACAAGTAAAAGAGCGCACATAAAATATTAATCAAACTAAGCTGAATACCATATTACAAGGTAATCTAGTTCATGAGTCTGCATCTTAAAAAGCATTCAAAAAACTGAAGGCAACAAGGCAGAAACATAAATAAGAATCAGCATCTGGACAAACAAACTCTGCAAGGAGCAGAACTTAAGTAGCCCAGCACTTCATGTGTTAGTATCCTTCAGCTATCTGGACCAATGTTGCCTACAACCATTGTAACACATCCAGACAGACTGACCAGCAACTAATCAGGCTTCATGGGTGATTCTTGGGCTCTTCCTTTCAACACTGTCTCTAATTACAGTTTCTTTCATACAATTAGCAATTAGATATGCACAAGTAAGTAGATATTTATTTTGATAGGTCACTCTGCTTCCCATAGAAAAAAAGATTGAACAAAAGAAGAGAGTCAGCACTACAGGTAAACCTACAGCACAATGTTACACACATTACTTGCTTAAGACCAAAAGCTAGATGCCTTAAAGAACAGCTTCCAACATAGAACAGAAGGTTAACAAATAGCCTATAGTGTATCTTCTCAAAACGTTTTGGAAACATCAATAAACCTGGTCAGGTACTAAAAAATAAATGCTATTTGTTGAATTCTGAAATTCAAAGACAGAAGTCATATAGATCAAATCAGAGGGACACAATTACATTGTAAACACAGGCGCTTTGAAAAAGCTAAAATCATATGCTGCATTTAGAGCCCTCAGACTTTTCATTTCAAAGTTCAAGGAGGTATGGAAGGGATATTTATTTCTCCCATTGCCCAAGTTTTAGCTTGTTGAACATTCCTGTTTTTAAAAACAATTAGCTTTCAAAAACACCCTCTAAATTTTAGTAATGAAGTGTTGAAGTGCCAAATTAAGACATGTTATAGCATTCACTTGACTCCACAACTGGAAATAAAGGCAAAAGAACAAATCCCACAAGCTATAAACACGTGCATTGTAGTTCCTACTTTGTCTTTGCTGTGAGAAGTAACTCTCTAAGCATCAGACCAAATGTCTCTGAACATTCAAATAAAAATAACAGTACAGGATGGTGAAGTAGACCTTGATCACATTTCGGAGTTTAGAGGTTTCTTGGGGGAAAAACTTAAAAAGGGGGAAAAAAAATTCTAACCATCTCTAAGGCAAAATATTAACATATACTTCCACAAAATTTCAGAGATAAGTTATGAATTAATGAAATCTTCCTAAAAGGATTATCAACTGAAAATACGATGCTGTAGTGCTCAAACATTTCATGTACAGAGCAATGCCAAACTTTCCCTCACTTAAACTGAAAGCGGTAAGATAAAAGAGCAGTAAAATTTTCCAAGGTCTTCCCTCTTTTTTGCCAATATTAAGATTCCTTTCCATTGCTTCAAAATCATGCACACGTACAAATTTGGTGACGTCTTGGTGTAATTAAATTTACATACACTTGCTTTAAGGAAGCAACAGCCTGCAACTTCTAGCAGAGAAACACTGAAATATTTGTATTTAATATATTGTAGTCACAATAACAAAAAAAAAATGCAAGAACTCTCTGGGCACACCATGCTCACATTGCTTACTACTGCCTATACCCCTGCAAACGCCATAAAGTAAACCACATTCACATTACAATTCTTCGGAGATTTCCATCTATGAAATTCCAAAGTGCTGCTGCCTCCCACCCACTAGTTGGCCTACATCCAGCAAGCAGGCTTTCTGCAGTTTTCCCACGCCTAATCATTTTCCAGGATGCATACAAAGCATAGATAATACAGAAAATGTGTTGTTTCTTTCTTTTTAACAGAAAGGATAAGAACTGCAGAATAAGCTCTCAACTCTCTTCCACGGTGCAAGAAATGCTTTGTCAAACTGGAGTACAGCATGATAACTCGAAGAAACAAACACTCTACATCTGATGTAGGCTGTTAAGCAGATGGGGGGAGCGGAGGAAGGACATCTATACAGATGGTCTGGAATTTGCATTTTGTAATTCAAAGATGAAAGCATTTCTCAGCCTACTACATGCATTTATTTCAGCACAACCTTGCAAAATAAGACAAGAGGGGACGTCCTCTCCCGCCGCACAGTACAACTTCAGGAAAAAATCAAGTTTAAGGCTATAAGGGGGAAGAAATCTAAAGAAAACAGACTTCTGGAAGTCTCCAAACACCAGCATCACTTCTCAACACTGATTATTAAAAGCTCCAACTGAAAAAAGTAGCAAAAGTTGCATTCTTGCAAAACTTTTATCAGTTAAGACAGAGAAGACAGAACTTCTCTGTGCTAGAAATACAGATGTTTCTGACCCCTAACCTGGAATTCACTCTTCCTGTGGTCTTCAGCTCCATCAGGGTCACCAGGAAGACCTGCATCTCCTGCACCCGGGAGCCCCCTCTTCTCTACAAAGCACCTCAGCTTGCACTTGACTCCCATACTGTACAAACATTACACAATGTGTTCTGACAACAGGCTCAGCATCATGTAAAGAGAAACTGGATGGACTATGACTTTAGTCCCAGAGGCTACAGCTGCTTCTGAATTTTCAAGGGAAAAGCAAGTTCTCTGAATCATAACATCCAATACCTGTAACTGCATTAATGACCTGTGTCTCAAGTACACATAGGGGGAGAAGAGCAGAAGTTGGCTTTATGCAGCTATTTCTTGATGGCAAGGAAGAGGATGACAAGAGACACAAATCACACTGAGTAATAAAGGTTGAGTTTACTCCCCTACCCACTTATACGTCTAAGTAAGCCACATAGACCACAGAAGGTAAGGGAAGCCAAAGGAACCACATTAAGTCTTTCAAATTAAGAATAGTAGCAGGATTTCAATGCATAAAGAAGCTCCTCACAATCACTTACACCACTGAGAAGTACAGCAGTAGCAGCTACTGCCCTTTAGAAGTAATCAGAAATCAAGAACAAAGAATCACAGAATCATAGAATGGCCTGGGTTGAAAAGGACCTTAACAATCATCTAGTTTCAACTAGTAGACCAGGCTGTCCAGAGCCACATCCAGCCTGGCCTTGAATGCCTCCAGGGATGGGGCATCCACAACCTCTTTGGGCAACCTGTTCCAGTGTGTCACCACCCTCTGTGCGAAGAACTTGCTCCTAATATCTACCCTAAACCTTCTGTCTTAGTTTAAAACAAAGAACTGAAAGAATGCTTTTAAAACTACTGCCACCCAGCTGCTGACCCACTGTTGGCCACATCAAACTGCTGAGCTTATCACTTCTGCGTAACACACAAGCCAATATACCTTAGCTTCATAGGAGCAGTGTCACAGGTGGGATTTAGACTGATGTGTACCCACTCACACAGCAAGGCCAAGGCAGAGCAGTGGTCAGCTGCGTTACTGGCACCTGTTATCAAGCTGCTGACAGGAGAGCAATCCTTACTTTTAAGCACAGGCAGGAATCATGACTTGAAGCAATACACAGCAACTTATCAGCTCAACACACAGGCTTCGCAAATTTCTTATAAAAGATTAACTTTTTCTTAGTTGTGGCAATGGCGATGAGGAGACGGTTGGACTAGATGATCTTGTAGGTCATTTCCAACCTTGTGATTCTATGATTAAATATATAATATATTTAGATTACAGGGTCTCTGCATTCTCATTTGTTTACATTAATGCCAAGAAACTATAATGTTTTAGTTTGGTTCCAAAGCTATTTTTCAGACAGCACTGAAGAATAAAGTACCTAAAATAGTGGGAAAGAAACTGTGAAGTGAGAAGCAACTTAAACATTTGTTGGGGTTTTTTTATTGTTATTTTTTGGTGGAGTTTTGTTTGTTTGTTTGTTTTGTGGCAAGGAAGATGTATAAGTTTGCCACGTGGTGTTAAACAGCCATCACTTCTCCCAAATTTTGAATGACAGAAGTTTGTCTGGCAAAGATGTTGTTTTCTTCAACGCTGTACCTCTCTGATTCCAGAACTTCTGCAATATCCTATTTGAAACAGAGAGAAATTCATCCGGGGGAAATGAAGGGGATTTTTAAGAAGCACAGGCATGTGCTTAACTTCAGAAGTCCTCATCATTTCCTCTCCAGGGCATGATCTTGCAATGCAAACCTTTCCAATATCCCTACATATTAGCCTGGAAGAACATGCGAAGAGCTTCCCCTGAAATATATAGCTAAAAATGAGCACCAGCTTGCAGTCCTTCCAACACCCAAAATATCAGTTGCATCAATACCAACTGTCACCAAATAAACTTTCCTTAACCACTAAACAAACACACCTGTCACTTCATGATAAAGTGCATACCTCATATAAATGACACTTAATCTGGTTCCTTCTCAAGTCCCACAGTTCTTGCAAAAAGCTTATCAATTTATTATTACGCTTTACATTACAGTGCACACATTGAACAGTAATCCAGTAGGTTATTTTACCTTGATCTTTTGCTTCAACTCCCTGGTACCATCCAAAAAGTAACACCTACAGAGAAGTTGATGTTTGGCTTTACTCCTGGATGGTAAGCTGAACAAAGTTCTTCATCCCGAGCTAAGTTATCTAAAAGATCCTTTGCTTTCTAAGAACACTGTCAAGATTCCTAGGATCCAGGAGCAGTAAGTAAACACTGAAAACGTCAGCAGGCAATTGCGTTGCTTTACAGGACAACAGTCACCATGCCAACCCCACACAAGCAAATATCTATTGATAACACTATCAGGTAACAAGCCAATGAAGTTGCTCCAGAAGGAAAGTACATAACCTAATCTCTAAACGCAGTGTTCCCACTGCGTCCTGCAAGTAGGAAGCATTTCTAAGTAGTTAAGATATGCTTAGCGTTTTCTAGTGGTTTGCAAGTCCTAAATAATAGGAATAGCACCTATTTTTGCTCAATTGCAACACAAAAGGCGGTCATAAAACCTGCACATGACAGAGACAACTCTGGATGGGGGTGGGGAAAAGTACATATTCACAGCTTATAGAGGAACTATAGGAGGAGTCTACCAATGACACAGTAACCACTGCTTTTAATGTTTATTTGGACTCTGTTTTTTAACTTATTACCAGAGCTAAGCACATTTTGTTTATCTATCTGTGAAATAAAACTTGTATATTCTCACAGTGTCAGTAATCACACTTAAAAAGCAACCCTGAAAAGAATCCACATAAGTAGGTTAATCTGGAGCATCACTTCAGAAATGCCAGCATTAACAAACTCCTTTTTCTATGGCCCATCTACTGGGCAACATAAGGTACAACAGCCACAGCTGGAGTTCGGAAAACTGCTGCTGAATTCGTTTTTGTTTAATCTGTCATCTATTTCAAAACCTAATTTTGACCGTTTTGTTTCATCTGTCTTCTATTTTAAAACTTGATTTTGACAGTATGTACTAGCGTGACTGGGGAAACTAACTAAGAAATGAGATCACCAGAAAAAAAAAAAAAACAGTGAAAGATGAGAACTTCAACAGTATATTTAGAGACCACTAAAGCCCATGTTTTGTGCAACGTTTAACCGTACCAACAATTAACATCACATACAAAAGAGGTTCTTGTTAAATTTTAAGCATCCATACCCTTTGAGTCGGCAAGAAAGAGCTCATGATAAACTCTGACATCCAACAGCAGAGGTACCACGAGGAAAAATACCACAGCATTCAGGTAGACCTCTCTCAATAAGAGGCAATCACACCCCTCCCTTTTAATCTACAAAAATAACTTTCAAGAAATTCTAATATCATGTCAACTGGATTTATTTTAAATAGTTCTTGAAAGAATACTATCAGCATAAGTAACATTTCCTTAAATTCCACTATATTGAAATACTGAAAAGCAGATATTCTATCACCCATTGCTACCATATTTTACACACCCTTAGCATAAGGAGAGATCTTACACAAAGGTGTGATTTAAGCAATTAAAGTGTATTAGAAGCAAATATACTGCAAACCATGCATTTAAGTTTTGAAATCTCAGTTTTGAAGACAGCTTCATATAACCCAGTCTTGAACACTGAGACATTTGCACTGCACACAGCCTCAGGTGGCCCCAAAAAGCTACCACCAGGATGCCGTTGATCATTGGTACTGTTAACTACTATTTTATTTCTGATTTCTTCATACTAACACAATTAAGAAGACTCAACTGCAGACATCTCCAATTGCTTGGAACAACATTATAACAGTGGATTTTAAGGGCCAAAAAAGATGGCTATGCCTTCTACGCTATCTCAACATCCTCCTGCATACCATAGGTTGATAGATTTCATACAGAAGCTCTGAGGCTTTACCAGATTTTTTTCAATTTATACTATCCACCAACAAGCTGATGTGTTGAGCAAGCAAGTAAAACCTATTGAAAAGATGAAGCAGTTTTGAAGTCACATAAGTTATCTCTCCGAATACCATAATGTAACTCCCCCACACACAAACACACTTTCCCCCACGACTGATACTACTGGTCCAGGGTGAGAAAATAACCACTGGCACTGCAGAAGAGCTCAGATCCTTGCAGCCCTCACTAGCCAGGCTACAATTTAAACCACCTTGAGGGGAAAAAAAAAAAAAAAGAAAAAAAAAGAAAAAAAAATATATGTTTGCATTCATCCAGAGAACATAAGGGCAGACAGAATAGCACTACGAAACTACATGCTGGGAAGACACAGGAAACATGTGAAAGGCTCTTACTTTCCACAGCCACATCGACGAAACGTCTCCAGCTGACAGCCCGACAGTCTCGCCAGTCACGATAAGCAGCCCTAACTTTTCCATCCGCCAAACAAAAGAGGACTTCATTCTCAGAGGGGAAGGCGTAAAGAACATGAGAAGCCCACAGCCGGAGCCCTCCGTACCGCGGTCTCCCCCAGCCCAGCCCCGCAACCCGCGGGCACCCACCTGTGCCGGTGCTCGTCGTGCCCCTGCCCGTGGATCAGGAAGCCTCCCAGGTGCTTGCCCCCCTTGCTGGTGTCCACGTGAGGGATGAGCACGTCCTCCAGCCCCAGGTCAAAGCGTTTGTGCTTCGAGGAGTCGGGCAGGAAGAAGAACGCCCCGAAGCACAGCGTGATGAAGGCACTCAGGATAAGGAGCAGGATGAATTTCTCCGACAGTCTCAGGGTAGCCCTGTGGTGAGGGAAGGACGACGCGCCCAGGTTGAGGGCGGGCAGCCTGCGCCCGGCCAGCGGCAGCAGGGCGGGAGCGCTCATCCTGCCGCTCACGGCCGCGCTGCGGGGCGCCCCGGCAGCCCCTCAGCCCCGGCGGGGGCCGACCCGGGCCCGCCTCGGCTCCGTCGCCCCTCGGCCCGGCGCAGGGGCGGCCACCGGCCTCACCATCCTCCCCGCGGGCGCCGGGCCGCGGCCCCCCTAGCGCGACCAACCACCGCGCGGGGAGCGAGGGCCTGGCCGCCCCGACGGCTCCCGCTCCTCCGCCGCCCGACAGGGCCTGAGCGGGCGGTTCCGCTCAGCGCCGCTCAGCGCCGCTCCTCGAGCTCCGCGGCGACCCCGCTCCGGGCTGGCGGCGGCGAGCGGGCTGCGAGGGGCCCGGTCTGGCGTGCGGTGCCGCTCTGCCCGCGTCTTCTGAACCGGGCCGGGCGGAGGCTCATCCCCACCGCCCCGCTGCGAACGGCGAGCGGCGCCGGTACGGTCGCCGCAATTGCACTCCGGACCCCCTCCACGCCCCTCCTGCGCCTGCGCGAAGACGGCAGGAGGCGCAAGCGCAATAAGGAAAGCGAGGACTCCGGGAAGACGCGGCCAACGCCGCCCGCCTCCTTGGCTGGAGGGGAGGGGAGGCGAAGGGAAGGGAGAGGAGGGGGGCGGGGCCTGGCGGTGGCGGGCTTGTCTGTGGGCTGCGGGGAGGTTTCTGGGGGTCTCTGATGGTCTCTGGGATAGCGACTCACAGAGTGTGAGTGTTCGTGTCTCACCGCGCGTGTGCGGCAGAGTTCGCCTTTGTCCGGGCCGCATGGAGAGACTAGAAAGCTTCAGACAAGTGGGAATGGTGGGGCAGGAGTGCTGAGAGAGGGCTGAGGTTTATGCTGAGGGCAGAAAGTTACAGTCACACGGTTGGGGCTGGCAGGGCCCTCTGGATCATCTGGCTCAAGCCGTGCTCCAGCAGGGACACCCACAGCAGGTGCTCAGGCCCACCTTCAGGTGCCTTCTGGAGATCTCCAAGGAGGAGACCCCACAGCCACTCTGGGCAACCTGTGCCAGTGCTCCATCATCTGCACAGCACAGAAGTGCTTCCTGGCGTTCAGAGGGAGCCTCCCGTGTCCCAGCATGTGCACATTGCCTCAGTGTCTTGGCAGGGAGCAACACTGAAAAGAGCCTGGATCTGTCCTCTGTGCATCCTCCTGTCAGATCTTTGTAGATGATGAGATACTCCAGAGCCTCCTCCAGGTTGAACAGCCTCTCTTAGTCTCTTACCACAGGAGAGGTGCTGCAGGCCCTTCAGCATCTTGGTGGCTCTGTTCTGGACTCTTCTTGAGGATGTCCATGTCCCTTTTGTACCAGGGGACCCAGAACTGGATCCAGCACTCCAGGTGTGGCCTCACCAACACTGAACAGAGGGGAGGGACCACCTGCTTCAACCTGCTGGCAGTGCTCTGCCTCAAGCAGCCAAGAAAACCATTAGCCTTTGCTGTGAAGTCATATTCCTGGCTCATGCTCAGCTTGGTGTCCAGCAGGACTCTTAGGTCCTTTTCTGCAAAACTGGCCAGACAGCTCCTATGCAAAATATTTTTTTCCTGCAAAACCCACAATAGAACATTTAAAGATGATAAAATTACCTCCTCTGTAGGTAATAATCTGTGGATCAGATGAAGATTCTGTACATGGGAATACCAACTGTAATACTTTACCGTATAGTTAGCAAGGAAAACATTCAGTCCCCAAAACAAAATTGGAAATATACCTGAGTTACCTTGTACAAATACTAAACATGACCCTATTTCCCCGTGCAGGTATGCATCCCTGCCTGCATGCATGCACAAATCCAAGTTCCTTGTGAAAGATTTCATGCAGAACTCAATAGGGAGGTAAAAGCCTGGAGAAGATGTCTGCAGGGCCTTATTCAGAGGAGCTAAAAGAGCAATAGCAAGTCCATAACTTTTGGAGATGAGGTGCAACTCCATCTCTTTTCAAAGTAGGGTGTTTTTAGATTTCGCAAGATCACTGGAGTCTTGAGTATTTCCAGTTTATGCTGAGTGGGCTGTGCTTAGTGAGCTCATCAAAAAGGGCTGAATCACAGCCAAGGAGACAGAGAGGCTGGCCCAGCCTGCAGAAGTACAGTTACCTGGTCTGGAGAGGACTTCTAAGGTGTGCAGCAGCATCCCAAGTTGAGGAATTATGTTGGCATATGAAAAAATATCCCAAGTCAAGCAAGACATGCTGCATTAATGAACAATAATTCTCAGCTTCTGGTTCAGTCTGGTATACCATGGAAATTATCCCGCAGGAGTTGGGACAACTCCAGGCAAGGAAAGCAGCTCAGCTAATTGAAAAACCGCAATGGTCAGATGTAGTGGCATAAGCATGGGTCAGAAATATCCAGATCGATAAACCTTGTCATTCAGATTACCTGAAATTAACTGATTAATGTGAAGGAGGCCATCTTCTGCATGAGAATAGTTCTTCTTCTCAAGTCAGTCCCCTATGTCCTCACATCCAAGCTCTGACCCACACCTTGCTGCAGAGTTTTTGCAGAGTTTGCCATAGAGAATGGCCTTTCCAGTATGTTTACCCAGCTAAACTTTTCCATGTTCTTGCTTTCTCTATGCTGTTTTTTACTGTCTGAACCTATAACAAATCCGTGCAGCAGACAGATGAACCCTGGTCACTAATCTTACGCTAGTCAAAAATGGGAAGAAAGTGTGAAATTCTGCTATGAGGTAATAAAAATTGAAGAGACAGAGATACAAGAGAAAGAGCATAAATGAAAAGATCAGTAAAAGCTACAATGATGCACTCCAACTAGCACAGCATCTAAAAATAACGTTTTTTTGTTGTTATACAGGATGAGTGTGGTTGATCAACAGGTTTCAATTGGCCTTTTGGCCATTTCATCTGTCTTCTAGCTTTGATCTGGTGAAGCCATATATCTTCACATATGTTCCCCTCTTCAGTTGTTAAATTGCTTATTATAGTCTGAAAAAAATAGATCAGTCCATGAAGACCTTTGTTGTCCAGCATTTTGGCCTTTACTTCACTCTTCTCTGCCAGCTGCTAGTTTTTCTTTTGCTTTGTAGTCTTTAAAAGACTGAGCAGAAGCTTCCAATTTCTTTATAAAATGTTTCTTCATGTTTAGCTCATGGCGAGGAAATGACATTTCTGTAGGCTTCGGAGTTTATGATGACCTTTCCAAATTCTAAAGCATCTGTGTCTAAACTGTGTCTAAACTATGATGAAGTTTTTCTTCAATTTTGTGCATACTTTGACTTTCTTGCTCTCACCATAGTCTACAAGTCATTTTTCATCCTTTGATTCTGTCATACTGGGTAATATGCATATCCCTGTAAACCTGCCAGTGATTTTCCACACTGCAGTAGCATTGCTCTGTAGCTGAACAACATTAAATATAGAATGATATTGAATTAGTTGTTTTCATAAGCTTGTGATACAATATATAGGTTCTGCATCTATTAGTGTTTTTTCATAAATGCCCAGAACTTTCTCATAAATGCCTTGTGCTGAAACTTAAAAGTCTTCATAAGAACCAAGAATTTCCAGTTTTCGCTTTGTTATCTTTGACTACTTGTGTAACCAGGAGCTTGAAGTACAAAAATGCTTGCTCATCAGCACTGAGGTCACTTAATTTCCTCAAGCCAACATTTCTGGAGACTTAATAGGATAGTTCACATTTCCTAAAGGTAGAAAATATAAGTCTGACTTTCCTTTGACAGTGCAGATGGCTCAGACAATGTTCTCATATTTTTTCCTTGCTCTTGAAATGGTCAGAAAGGTCCTGTTAAGCCTCACAATCTGGGCACACTGTCTTCAGTCATTATTTTCAAAGCTTCTTTTTTCCAAATATTTTTCAGGCTTTCCTCTGATCCCGAAGTTCTGTGGCCAATCTGACAGAGCTCAAACTGGCATCTAAACTGACTGTGACTGGACTCCAGAGAGCACACTTTTCGTGAAATTTTGTCTCTAATGATTCCTGTGATTCTGTTTTCACATTTCTCATCTCATCCCTCCAATCATCATTGCTTTGGAAAAAACTCCAGCCAAGCTTTTCCACAGGATGTTGTGTTTGGGCTATTATCTTTCTTTATACGCATACTCCCTGTGCTGTTGAACGTGCATAAATATATATTTTACTGTTATTTCTATATAGTTTTTCCACAAATCTACCTCTTCAGTTCAGACCCCATTTTGTTCTAAACACCACTTACCCTTATACCTGCATGATGAGGGCTAGCCTTTGTTTGTCCTCAGTGTGGCTATAGGATGATTAACACTTCCCTAATCCTATTCTCCTACTTCCTTACTTGATCAAGGTAGAGCATATAGTTTTCTCTTAATTCAGGCTCATAGCCCATTCATGATCTTCTGCTCTGAAATGCCCCTATATCTTCATATCCATGCTCTGAATCACACCTTGTTGAGTTTTTTCTATGTAACATATCAAAGGCACAGCTTTTCTCTTTCATCACCTCAACCAAATTTTTCCCCATAGGCCTTGAGTGTGCTTCTCACAAAGGCAGTCTTGCACTTTTCTGCTCCATTCAAAGTGCTAACGGAAAGATTTTTTTCTTTTTTTGCATGCAATTGTCTTTGCTGTTTTACTTCAAACTTCTCATCCTCCCATTCTTTGCTGACATGACATCCTTCTCTCTTAGCATTTCTGATTCACTATTAAGACGCCAGCTCCTCCTATAGTATCAGCCTCCCGCACACATTTTCTACTGTATCAAGTACTCCCTTGCTTTCTTCTGTGCTTCCCTAAGGCGTGAAGAAACTTGCACATCAAAAAAGAATTTTGGAACCATGCAAGATCGTTACACTCTGCCAGTAAATCTGCAGCTATGAAAACTGAACTCTGGCACAATAACTCCTGAACAGAGGTACAGATCTGGCACAAATATTGGGTTGTAAAAGAAAATGTGCAGTCTCAGAGTGTGAGTTGGGATCAGCAGCAGCAGTGCCATTCTTTGGCTGAGGAAGTGAAAATAAGCTTTCCAAATACACTTAGAAACAAGTATCAGAAAATGCATTGTTTCAGGACCTTGAAACCAAATGGTTGCCTATAGAGTGCCATGGAAGAAACATCCTAAAATTATTGGAGCTTGTTAAACACATGGAAGAAAATGTATAATGACTTACATGCATCATCTGCATGGTGCCCTGGGTTTGCAGATGATGGGACTCGATGACTGAAGCAATCTCTGGAAATAAAAATCATGCTGATCGCACAGATGGACACAAATCTCACACATCTGACATTTTACATTCAAAGACAATCTGCTCTAAAAGCAAAGCAAGATTAATGCCCTATTTGCACAGTCCTAAAAATAGAATCACTAAGACATCTTTACAATAATGGAGATGAGAGTATTCTAAGTAAATAGGTTACAGTTTCCTGTTGCCAAATTTGTTACTAAAGTCAAGATAAAGATTTTCCACATTATATGTGAAAGAAAGTCAGAGCCCTCTTAGAAACATAGTTAAAAACCTGTCTTCCATTGCCAGAGGCATAATGAGATATGGGCAATGCTCAACAGTGGAAGATCAAAAAAACCATGTTTGAAAGGCTCATATTTTTACTTAAAATTCTAGCCCAGATCTGTTAGTGGGTACAGGGGAGTGTGAAATGCAGTTTTATATTTTATAGTGAAGTGTTCTTCCATTCTGGAGAGGGTGAATTAGAATTTGGCTAGAAAAGAGGGATTCTTCCTTACAGCTATGTTTTGGAATAGCTGCGTGTGCCTGTTGCTCTATCCAGACCTTCATGCTTGTCTCAGTGAGCCTCCCTGCAGATACATGGATCCAAATGCACTGATTGGTTTGCAGAACTGGGGGTTAGAAATTACAAAGCCACATGCTTTATAATTGCAAACTCACTAACTTATCCCAGTCTTTTTCAATGATCTTCTTCCCAGCATGACCCATCTGTCACCATTTCACTAACTCCGCTTTTTAATGAGATCCAATTTCACTCCTTGCTTTCAAGTGATTTTATTCTATATATATGTATATTGAAATTAATATACATATATATATATAGAAAGAAAGTCAGTCATAAACATGCAGAAAACTGAATGTCCCCTGCATATATTTCCATTTGACATTTGTTGATAGCTCCACACTATCTTCATTGCATGCTAAAAGAGTAATTAAAAGATGTTTCTCTTTGGAAATAGAAGCAACATGAAAGAGATGGACATTCAAATCTTAGAACTATAATGAACCAGTCCTTTGGAAACCAAAGCTTTGGGTAAAATGTCCTCATTCAGCTAATGCTTCTGAATTAGAATGAGTCTGAGGATAGACAGTGAAAACTTCTGCTATTAGAGGAGAATTTACAATTTGATGTAAAACTAATGGAGCTATTTCTCCTTTTATCAGCTTCCTTAATTATCTTCTTTCATAGAATTATCTTCCTTCATAGAAGGCATGAAGGCAAACTGACCAGACACTGTCATTTAGCATGAAATCACAGAATCACAGTATTGCAGGGGTTGGAAGGGGCCTCGAGAGATCACCAAGTCCAACCCCCCTGATAAAGCAGGTACCCTACAACAGGTTGCACAGGTAGACAGTCAGGAGGGTCTTGAATATCTCCATAGACAGAGACACTGCGACCTCTCTGGACAAGCTGTTCCAGTGCTCTGTCAGCCCTAATGTAAAGAAGTTCTTTCGCATGTTAGTACAGAACTTCCTGTGTTCAAGTTTTAGGCCATTATTTCTTGTCTTATGAATCCCATGTCATATCCCATATGAAGTTCATGTGCTGCCTTGTTCTGAAGGCCAAAACAAACCCCAAAAGCTTGAGTATTGGTCACAGCTACACAGGGCAGATACATGACTTGCATAGATGCTGTGCTTAGGCGACGTGTTCTGCATTTACCCAGCTGACTTCAGAATGGCATGTGCAGCAGAGAAGGATGCATTTCTGTTTCCCAGGTCCTGTGCTCATCCTTGCTGCCCCGTGAAGCCATCAGGTGCCTATGATGACTGGCAACAGTAATACAGAGATTTGCCATCCATCTCTGTTCAGGCTAAAAGTCAAGCCAGTGGTACTGATCTCCATGAAGGATTATGAAAGCCATACACACAGCCTTCTTTTGTTAGAAAGTGCCCCCAAACACTTTTCCATGATCCTCCCAATCACTTAGCTAATACATTCTGCTTCTCTCCTGTCCTCCTCCCCAAGGCCTATAAACTATCCAGCCCGTGGTGCCAAATGTTCTTCCTTTCCCATGTCTGAGCTGAGCTTATGCTGTAATCAAACATACCCAGACATTGGGGTAACATTGTAAGGCTTCTCTGCAGAAGCTGCGATCGAAATCTGTCCAATAAAAACCTTATGTGGTAGTTCAAAGCAGCTTCTAGTTAGCAGTTAGGATATTCTTTATGCACATGCACGTGCTAACACCATCCCATTCCAACTACATGAGACTTCCTAATCACAAATCCCCACGGGTCCCTATCTGTGTTCCAACTATGCTGTTCCAGCTGTGTGGTCTCCCTGCTATCTTGGGATTTCCCAGATAAGCATTCATGTCTGTGAGCGGTAAGCTTGACCTTTTGGATTGTTCTGCCTTTATTAAGGTATGAATCAGTGCCATACGTACACGGAGAACCCAGCATTTCCAGGAAAGGTTCAACTGACTGAACAAAGACACATAGTAATTGAGTCCGAGTGAGGAAGATGAAGAAGAAAGATGCTTCTGCTGCTTCTTTTAGTGGCCACGGTGCCTAATGTTGCCACTCTTGATACAAATGCCAATAGATTGGACTGGAGATTTCTCTCCTGTGATTATATACCTTCACTGTGATGACATACTCTCTTTCTTTTCCCTTCCAGAAGTACCCACAAATCCATGTGCGCAAACTGACAACTGATAACGCTGAGCCATCTCCCCTCAGGAGCAGTGAAGCTAGTTTCATCCCTTCCCTTTCAAGCATGCATAAAAATTGCTGATCTTACTTGGACATCTTCAGAGCATTACAGCCAGTCCTTTCATGCCTCAGAGAGCCTATCCGGCCTCCCCATAAATGCTGCTGTGGAAGTTTATGTTCCATCTGATAGTAAAATAACCCCTGGCAGGTTTCTGTGTATATTTTCCTACACATGGACAGAGGGAGAAACTAAAGCCAGACTGAAAGATACAGCATGAGTGTTGTGCTTACTGTTTGCACTTTTCTTTTTACCTAGAATTTGTACTTAATAGGACTACAATGCAACCAAGTCCCTAAGGTGGAAATAACAAGTCCCAGTGAACAGAGAAAAAAAAAACAAAGTTAGTGGAAGATGTTGAGTGAAAATGACAAATCTCAGTATAGAAAAAGACACAGTGAAAACATGTTGTGTTTCAAAGTCTCTGTGGCAGCACTGTGTGCATAACCTGGCAACTTTAAAAATTATGGGATGGTGAAGAAATCTTGTAAAAGTTCACATGCAGTCAGCTCTTTGTGTCATACATGAAAATCATCAGAGCTTTTAAAATGGAAGATAATTAAAGAAACAGCACTTGTATGGAGAGTACTGGTTGCATTTTGTGTGCAGAGACAGAAGGGAACTTTGTTTTGAAATGCTAATATGAAGGTAGGAAGAACATTGTGTCCATAACAAGAAATACTACCCATTTTTTCAGAAGGAATTCAGAAAAAAAAGAAGCAGAATATGTTTCCCTACTCCATAGGGTCTCTTTTTTTTGCTTGAAGGACCACTGAATCAAAATCCCACTGGTATTTAAAAGGCAGGGATCACATGATACTAAGCAACCAATTTTAGAGTGTATCAGTAAAGACTACAGAAACTGAAATAGCAAAGGAAATAAACATGCCAAACAATGTCAGCAAAACCTGAAAATGTTCAAATGCCAAGCAAAAGCCCAGCAACTGTAGTGAGCTGAACTAGTTCACAAAGTCATAGGCACAAGGCAGGAAAATACTTGGGTTGAAGACAAAATGACTGTAAGAATCTCTTCCATAGAAGAATAAAGGAAGAAACTGCAATTTCTGAGAACAGCTAGTTAAAAGAGGTGTGAATAGTTCATATCTTAACATGAAAAAAAAAAAAAACAACACAGATGCAATGCTAGCGAAAGTGGAAGCAGAAATAGAAATAAATAACTAAAGTAAAATTATTCACACACGGAACAGGCATGAAATGTCGAAGAGTAAAATGCCACACCGATGGAGAAGTTCCAGGCCTTAGTAACAGGGCAGCATCATTTACAAGAAAAGGTTAAAAGGTGGAATGGTGAGGAGGAGATGGATGCCCAGGCAGCTTCGGTTGAAAATCTTAGGGGGAGCAGGTGCATAAACTCTAAAGTCAGCTTCCTTACCACACCCAGATCAAAGCAAGCTAGGTCCATTCAGTAAAGCTATACTCAGAGGAAAGAGATGCCAAAAGAGAATTTACAGATGGCCTTAGAGATCACTGTAACTTACAGGTGTTTGTTGTGTTGCTTTTTTTTTTTTACAGTACTAAAGATTTGTTATTTTGATGTGTTTGGCAGATAGTGCAAAACTCTGTAGCCTTTTCATTTCTGTGCAGACACATGTACCTGGTTGGCTATTCTCAGGCAGGGTTCCCTCTGACACTTGCTCTTACTCTGCCTGCTCTTACTTTGAGGAGCAAGTTGGGCAGAAACCCTGTACCTAACGCAGTTGGGCAGTACCCTGCCCAACACATCATTTTTCTCAGTCCATTTTGTCAACCTATCAACTTATCCACTTCATTTTAGGACCTTACTATAGCCAATGCCTACATTTTCTACTTTCTCTGAGCTTCCTCTGTAGCTTAGGCTGGATTGCACCTACGTCTATGTTCCATACGTTCATTCTTCAGTGTTTAGAAATCTTCTAATTTCTACATCAGATTTGTAAGAATGAATATATAGCCATTCATTCTTGCTCAAATATAATTTTAAAACTATCAGTTTTTTTTTTTTAATTTCCTAAGAGAAGAGAATTTCCTAAGAGAAGAGTTTGAGATTTATTTCTGGCTGAATTTTCCTCCATGGCAGTTCAAGAATCCATTGCTCACGGATATCCCATAGTAACTAATGCATATATCTGCAACATTTCTCGTAGATCAGTGCCTCCTGCCTATGATAGTTTTTATGTTATGTTCCTATCTATTTCCTTAATTACCAACAGGTAGAAGAAATGTGTTATTTACGTAGATTAGTACACACAGACAGCCCTCCTGTCCAGTCTCCCTTTTTGTGTGTTCCTTCTTTTCTTAGAAATATGCTGGCACTGCTGCGCTCTTCATTCTCTGACATGAAGGATGATTAATGGTGGTTCTTAAAAACTACAAATACCTTTTTTTGCCAGCATGGCCAACAACTGACATTCTATGCCAGCAGCTTCATCAGTCTTCAGGCAGAAAACAAATCAAGACACGTTCCCCATGGGTCAGAATAAATGCTCTGCCATGGAACTTCTTTATCATCGCTAAAAGAGAAATGAACCTAAAAAAAAAAAGCAATCTAGATTCATTCTGAAAAATCCTTCAGAAATTCCCTTCAGTCTGCCTGTACACAGTGCTGCAGGTCACAGGCTGTGGGAAGCTGCAGAGTGGATACATTAAGCCCTTCTTCAGAAAAAGGCCAACGTCAGAAAAGAAAAAAAAAAAAAAAAAAAAAAAAAAAAAGGAGTTGAAAAGTTGAGATTAAATAAAAGGTGTGATAGCCATAATATGGGTTTTTTTTATATAATTGGTACTGATTATATAAAGTTTAGACTGCACAAAATTCTAATCCCCTGTTTTCAATTACCAATAATTTACTCTAATTGCTCTTTAAAAAAAAATTTCCCCTGCCAGCCTTACTTAGTTGCTCAGTTTTCTTCTGTTAAGTTTAAGTAAAAACAGATTAAACAGCCTCTTTCAACAGGAAACCAGGGGAAATTCCTGGTTTGTTACAACCTTATCTTCAAAATGACTCAAACTTTAAGGAGTTGAAAATTTCTGACTTCATTAAGTGACAAGGCTTTGAAAATATCTTCCTAGGTACATGCTGTCAGTGCACTGATTCCACAGTCAGGGAGGAGGTAACAAGGCCTTCACATGTAAGAAAAGCCACTTGTGGTTGCTGGACCACCAGATTTGCACTTTCCCCAGGCTACTTGTTTGTGAGCGTGTACTATCAGCCAAAGCCTCCCACCCTTTTGCTAAGAAAGCTGGCAATTTCCAGAGGAAGCTGTAGTTCTTTTTTCCTGCTACTTTGAATTAGAGTCTTTGGATACTTCATAATTTTGAACAGTGTGATGAGGAATTAAAGTATCTGCCTCATAAAAATTTATAGAGATTATGTCAATATTGTTGTCTTTATCAGCGTAACCTGCAGTCTTTCCAGAACAAGCACTCTATCTTACTGATTTCCCTAAATACATGCATTGGCATTAATCACAACCGTACCCTTCAGGTCCTTCTCAAGTAAACAGTTAAAAACATTTCCCTTATTTCACTAGAACTGAATCATGTTAACAAATTTATACTTATTGGTATAATTCTCACTCTTTTTGGTTATTAATGCAGCACCACCACAGAGAATTGGTTTTCTGTTCATTTTCCATCATTCCAAGGTTTGTTAAAAATTGACAGAGGTGAATTCTGAACCCCTGTTAGTTCTTTTATGACTCTTAAGTGCAAATAATTTGGGCCAGTAGATTTTAAAATGTTAGTAGCAGTTTTCAATGCCTCAATGATTAGTTCATCAGTCAGATTTAAAATACATATATTACACTGCTTTCTTCCAAATTTAGTAAGGAAATTTTTATTCTGTCTCTTCCGCATCACTAAAGGCAATTTTATCATCTCTTCTAGTCATAGCAAAACATTTCTGAGTAAGTGCATGCATTCAAATTCATACTAATCTCAAATATCTTGATATTGTCTTCAGACCTTATAACCACAGACCTCATTATCTGGCAGTTTTATTCTCCCTTATCAGTTTTCCAAGATTTGTGGCTCTTCATTCATCATTATTGTGATCCATTTCCAATTTTATTATTTGTTATAAATTGCTTATTTATTTCTAATGGTGTCTTTCTCTTAGCCACTGAAAACAGTATGGCCAAAATTCTTTTCCTTGGCTTTTGGCTAGCTAATAAACTCTCCTAAGGAGCTACTCTTTTCCACATAGATTGTTCTGCCCAGGCATATTTCCCCAATTGATTCTGTTTGTAACTTACTTGAGGTTTGATAAATTTACGCTTTTGAAGCTGCCCGTGCTTGGGATTCTCCTGTGCTTGGCCATACTAGATACAACCATCATATCTAAGCAACCACCAACTTCCAACTTAGCAACCTTCATCTTGCAATGAACTTCCTTTTATCACTGATATATTTGTAGAATTTCTTCTTGTTCCCTTTTATGTCCCTGTCTAGATTTAATTCTGTCAGGATTTTACCTTTTCTAACCTGATCCCTGGCTGCTCTGCCAAATTCCATTCCTGCTTCCACACTTTTTGCACTTAAGTCCAGGAGCAACTTGTTGATCTATGGAGAACTCCTGGCATTCTTGCCTGCCTTCTTTTTCTCAAGATGCACTGCTTCTGGGCTTGGAGGAGATGGTCCTTGAATACTGACCAGCTTTCTTGAGCCCCTCTTCCCTCCAGGGCTTTCTCCCATGTCACCCTTTCAAGCAGTTTCCTGGGCAGTTCCATGTGTGCTCTTCTGAAGTCCAGAGTAGCAAGCTTGTTGTGCACCCTCTTTGATGCCCTAAGGATCTTGAACTCCACCATTTCATGGTCACTACAACTAAAGCTGCTCTTGAGCTTCATATTACTCAGCATCCCCTCCTCGTTGGTGAGGACAAGGTCCAACATAGCACCTTTTCTCAGGGGTTCCTGTGCCACCTGGAAGAGGAAGTTATGATCAACATATTCCAGAAACCTCTTGGATTTCTGGTGCCCGGCTGTGTTGTCTCTCCAACAGATACCAAGGTGGTTGAAGTGCTCCCTGAGGACCATGTTTTGTGAATGTGAAGTTGCTCCCATGTGTTTCTACAGGGCCTCGTCCACTCAGTCTTCCTTGTCAGGTAGCCTGTAGCAGATTCACTTCAACGTTTTCCTTCTTCTGCCTTTCCTTTAACCCTTACCCATAAGCTCT
This sequence comes from Lagopus muta, assembly GCF_023343835.1. NCBI lineage: Eukaryota > Metazoa > Chordata > Aves > Galliformes > Phasianidae > Lagopus > Lagopus muta. Next base: position 76,740,469 of record NC_064433.1, read on the forward strand.
CTATCAGCTCCTCATCTATCCCCAGGTGGAGCTCCACAGGCTCCAGATGATTGTTGATGTAGAGAGCAGTACCCCCTTCCCTTTTTCCCCTGCCTGGCTTTCCTAAAGAGTTTATGCCCATTTGTTGCTACATTCCAGTCATGAGAGCCATCCCATCACGTCGCAGTGATGCCAATTACACCATAGTACTGTAGGCATGCACATGCTTGCAACTCTTCTTTCTTATTCCCCATACTCTGTGCCTGTACACTGGTACAGGCATTTGAGTTGGGCTCCCACTGGGGCTGATTTACCCATTGGAGTTGAATTATCCTGCACCTTAGGGGCTGTCTTACTGCCTGTGATCCAGCTCCAGGCCCAGAGCATCCATTACCATCATCAGCCTCAAAGTGAGATGGTTTGAGGATCCTCACTCACAGCAACTCTAGTTTAAAGCTTTCCTGATTAAATTGGAAAGCTTGCTGCCGAAGATGGTCTTCCTCTTTTCTGAGATGAACCCCATCCTTCCCTCAAAGACCAGATTTCTCAAAACTAGTTCCATGACATAAATAGCCAAAGCTCTGCTCACTACACCATTCCCTTAACCATTTATTGATTTTCTTAATTCTATCAGACCTTTCCCTCCCCATGCCCCTAACCAGGAGCATTGATGAGAAGACTACCTACGTTTCTGAGTTCTTCACTGCTGTTCCCAGCTCCTTGTAGTCACTCTTAATATTCTTCAGGTTGCTAACAGCTGTGTCACTGGTGCCTACTGAAACAGTGGCAGCAGGCAGTACTGTGCAGCATGCGCAGTTTGGCAGCCTCTCCATCACATCCCTGATGCACGCCTCTGGCAAACAGCAGACCCCTCTAGATAGTGGGTCAAGACAACAAATGTGTGCCTCTGTACCCCTCAGAAGAGAATCACCCACCACTATCACCCGTCACTTTTTCTTAGTTGCAGTAGTTGTTATGCAGTGGGGAGCAGGTCTGGCTGCCTTACTCAGCTTTGATGACTTGCCTGTTATTGTCTCTTTTTCCTTCTCAATTCTGCAGATGCACCTCCAGCTTCGAGGCAGGTTTTATCCTCTTATGAGTCTTTCTTGTGGCAATTTGCCATTTCTCATCACTGTTGTCTTCCCCTCCAACTGGATAATGGATGTGCCAGTGGAGGAGTTTGGGACTGTTTGGCCCTGTGGTCTTCAAGTCTGATTTCTCTCTTCTTGTAGGTGCAGTAATAGAATAAGATGCAAAAGAAACAAGTTTTGGAATGTGAGAAATTGAAATTATATATCAGGACCTTTTTTTCTATTATCTTAAGGGTGGTAAAATATTGGAAGAGGTTGCCCAGAGTGGCTATGGAATCTTCTTCCCAGGAGGTGTTCAAGATGACTGGACATGGTCCTGAGCAACCTGGACTAATTCTTCTTTGGGCAAGGAGGTTCTGCTAGATAATACCCGGAGGTCTCTTCCAAACTAATTTATTCATGGTTCTATGACCTACAGGTCTAATCCAAGGTAATGGGATCTTCCCTGTATATTCCTACCTCTGAAACTCTTTTTCTCTCTCTATCCTTGTTACTCATATTGTAACCAGAGGTGATAACATTACAATCATAATATCTGAGCAGATCAATGTCACTGATACTGTCAGTGAAATTAAAATGTACTTCTATTGAGGCTGTGAGATGCTCCATTTTTCCCAGACTTTTCCTTACCACACTGCATCTCAACATTTCATAAAAGCAGTCTTTCAAAGCAGGTCTTACTTCAAACGTTGGTGTGCTATAGTGTGATCCTGAAGTGTTCTAATGCTGCTCATGACTTTTTGCAGGATAAGATTAGTACATACCAGAAATAAAGGACTGAAGTATTTGAATGGTACTACACAGGCAGATACACGTCTCAGTTAAAGACAGTACAGGTTTTACCTGTACCATTCTTGCACAATATTTGATTTAATGCATTGCTCTTTCAGTCCCATACAAATGAATGCACTGGGCAGAGCAGTCTGATTTATGCAGGGATTTCGGAGCTTTGAATAGCTTGTCTTTTTAATATAAATGTAAATCTAAAGAGTCTAAAACAAATGTTTGTGGATTATATAATTCTTTCTTTTTTTCATGTTCTGACAGACAAGAGATTTCACTTCAACACTGCTAATAAACTCAAGAGCTTTTCACTTGATTTTGCCAGAACTGAAACGAGATAAAAAAAAAGCACATTAAATGGCCTTGAAGAATATTTCAAGATCCATTGGCTGCTACAAATAATGCAATTTCAAGGTGAAGTACTTTGAGTTACAGAACTTAAGGTAGTTCAAAGAGCAGAACGTGAAGATGATATATGACAAAATATGTGGAATCTGCATTGTGGTCTGAGAATTTTAGGAGACCAAAGTGATAAAAACAGTCCATAAAGCCTTCTGAATTTGTGTATAATTAGATACAGCTGTTCCGTATTGCTTTTATTGTGTTGTTTTGCTTTATTTTTGTTGTTATTTGTTATTATTTTACTTTTTTCCTGGTTCTAATTGCTGATACATTGGTAATACATATAGAAACACAGATACAGATAGGCATCTAATATAATAGCCATAAAATATTTGGTTAGCAAGTGCCTGACACAGAAGTGTACTATATACTATGAAGAACACAGGTATGCATCAAGATTCAGAGATGATATTTACCAGCACGGTGATTAGAGCTTTTATAACCTTACTTCAGTTGTGTAAGGGAAAAAAATCCCCTGCCTGTGAGCCACAAGTAAGGACGAGTACCTATTAATAAAAACATATACATTAAAAAAAGAGTTTAAAGTGCATTCGTATCCTAATAAAATGATATTTTCCACAAAGATAACCAAAATCAAGAAAGAGAGTGCTCAAATTAACATTACAACTGGAGTGAAGTTATGTATTTTTAAAATATACTATGAAGCCAATGGCTGCATTTCAGGTGAACATAAGTGAGTTTCAAATAGTGAAATTATCTGTCTGAGCTTTAAGAATGTGTGGTAATACTAAGGTAACAAATATAGTATTCTTTCTAGCTCTCTGAGGCCACTGCTAGACCTACCAAGATTGCTGTTTATTGAGAAACTCAGGCAATTTTCCATTATTCAATTTAATTGCTCTCATCTGATTCAAAATTAAAACCCCCAGTTTCCCCTTTGGCAAGTTACAAAGACAGTTTCCAGCTCTTGCAATGCCAATGAGCTAAGGTAGCAATTTCTGCCAATGTGCATAGATACAAGCTATCACACACACTTACTCAATTTCTGAAGGTTATAAAAGGTCATAGAAATTAGTCACATGTCAGCAGGCACATATCTGTAGGGTTTGCAGCCTTGAGCTGTCTTCTGCTTTAGACTGGCCTCAGGACAGCAGCTGTCTACATCTCGCTGATCCAAGGGGAAACTACCTGTGTTGTTTAGCTTTGGGGATGTACTGTTATTTTTATCGAACCCCCTAAAGGTTTTCCAAAATATTGAGTGTCCCATTTTGCATCTCTGAAATGTGCTGCTTTCTCTCCTCTTGCTGTCTGCTTTGACTCAAGAGGATTACCTTCAACTTAGTTCCATGTCGAGCCCTGAAAACTGCCCTTTTGCTGACAATTTAGATACTTACAACAATATATATATTGCAGCGCTATATAAATTACAAATATATTCAAGTATATTACGTATGTTTGAAGAAATATCAATAGAAGAGCTTCAAAATATGAAGTTTTAGGAAAAAGAACTCTTACACCAAAGTCCCAGATAGTTCAATAAATGAGTTGAAGGAATAAGAGATTAATTGAAGATGATGCCCGTTACTGTCATTTCCTCTGGCTTTTTAGTTTATCTGATGACCAAATTCACCGATATTTTCTCTGACTTCATAGATGCTCTCACTTCACCTATCAATCTTTTGCATTCTTTTAGCCATTCTTCAGTGATTCTTGCTGTTATTAGCAGCAGGGGGGTGAAATTAAGTCATTTTCTAACCTTACCTATAGGAAGGTCACCCATGATGAAAGAATTGTCTGTAGTTACAATAATATGAAATTTAGTTAAGCCAAGAAAAACAGCATTAGCAGAGTATGACATAGTATGGAAAAAGAGGTTTAAATACCAAAGCCTCATTCAAAGAGGGTTATTTATTTCATGTTTTCCCTACTTCATCCATATGACGGCTAATATAAGCTTCAAAGGGAAACTACTTTTCTTAATACTTACAAAAACACACAAAATCTACTGTAAATTGTCACCTTACTTTCACGTGGTTATTTGTATTCTTCAACAATGAATTTAACTTACATATAAAAAGCACACCATGTAAGATCAAAATCCTGTTTCACAAATCACTTCTCACGTTTCCACAGTGTATTCACACTGTAGAACATACTACAATCATGTACTTCAGTTTTCAGCCAGTTTCTCTTCACATTTCTTGTTATGAGGACTGACAGATTCTCTGAAGTTCAGGGAGGACTTAAAAGGAACATGTTCTGTGCCCTGGTCTCAAAGGTGATAATTCCTTCAGTTAGCAAAATATAAAAAAGAGTAATTTGAGTCAGCATGATACATAGGCAGGAGCACTCCAGTACATCAGCATATATATAGTGTTAAGAGTTTGTAAGCTCAGTGCCTGAATTTAAATATAAAATATTTCATTCCCTTGCATTGCACTATCACTTCCACATCAAATAATTGCATTTTGTTTAAACAAGTTGCCAAATGAGAAGCCATGAGAAAGAAATCCTCTCTAAATGTGCTGGACTCTTTAATCTTCATTAAGCAAAACTCAGGCATTGTGTATTATTATATATATATATATATATATAATTAACCTCATTTTCCAGTTTAACTGGAAGATCCTGTAGGACACAGCCAATTAAATCAATTTAAGGAATTAAGTTCAAATATGATTTCCCCTTCCCCACAGTAGTAATGGATTCTTTCTCCAAAATAAAACTAAGGAGAGTGTGTGTACCTGGTAGCTCAAATCTCATTCCTTGACAACAATTAGGATGTGATGAAATGGGACTTGGCACCAGAATAATTTTAAACGTCTGTATTTTTTCTGAAAGTTAACACATTCCCCCTAGCACTCCTGGCCATTGCTCCAGAGAGATGCATTAGATACCTTCTATGAGATTTCCAGACAGGACTACTTCTGATATTCATTTGTCCTCAAATGCCTGGTTGTGTTGCTGGGCTTTGTGAATATGAACACAAAGCAGGCACCCCACGTTCACAGAGTTACTCCATGACCCCTACAGAGATAAATCTAGCCTTTGTGAGGCCTGGATGCTGTAGTCCAGATGTGGCCTTATGAGGGCAGAGTAAAGAGAGATAAATATCTCCTTTGCCTGCTGGCCACTCCTCCTATGATGAAGATTCTAGCAATTACGGGCGTATCAGTCTGAATTCGTTGCCTGGTAAAATTATGAAGAAAACCATGCTGAGAGTTACTGAAAAACATCTGAAGGATGATGTGGTCATTGGTAATAGTCACTATGGCTTCATAAGGGGAAGATCCTGTTTAACAAACTTAATTTCCTTTTATGACAAGATCAGCTATCTACTTGACCAAGGGAAGCCAATTGATGTTATCTTTTTGGATTTCAGTAAAGCTTTCAACACTGTTTCTCACAGTATCCTTCTGGACAAAATGTCCACCATATGGCTAGACAAAAACATAATGTGATGGGTGACCAATTGGCTGATGGGTCAGGCCCAAAGGGTTACAGTAAGTGGGATTACATCAGGATGGCAGGGTTCCCCAGGGCTCTATTTTAGGGCTGGTTCTCTTTAATGTTTTCATAAATGATTTGGATATAGGGCTAAAAAGATCTTTTGAGCTGTTTTGCTGAGCCTAATAAATTGGAAGGGGCTGTTGAGTCCATCAGGGTGGAGAGGCCTTGCAAAAGAGACCTGCAATTAGAGAACTGGGCAATCACCAACCTCATGAAGTTTAACAAGAGCAAGTGCTAGATTCTGCATGTGGGAATGGGCAACCCTTGGCTTTACATACAGGCTGGAGGACAAGAGTTTGGAGAGCAGCCTACCGAAAGGGATCTGGGTGTTCTAGTTAATGGAAGTTGGACACAAGTAAAGATGTGCCCAGACAGCCAGGAAGGTCAGCTGTATCCTGGGGTGCCAGCTGAGCGAGGGAAGTGGTTTTCCTACTGTACACTGCACTGGTGCAACCCTACCTTGAGTTTTGGGAACCACACTACCAAAAGGACATAAAACTATTACAGAGTGTCCAAAGGAAGTCTACAAAAATGGTGAAGGGTCTAGAGAGCAAGGCGTGTGAGGAGCAGCTGAGGTCCCATGGTGTGCTCAGCCCAGAGCTGAGGAGCTGAGGGGAGGCCTGATGGTGGCTGCAGCTCCTCACAGGGAGTGGAGGGGCAGCGCTAAGCTCTGCTCTGTGTGACAGCGACAGGGCCCGCGGGTACGGCACGGAGCTGTGCTGGGGGAGGTCAGATTGGTTGTTAGGAGAAGGTTCTTCACCAGAGGGTCATGCAGCCCTGGAAGAGGATGCCCAGGGCACTAGTAATGGCCTTAAGCTGCTGGAGATCAAGAGCTATTTGGACACCACTCTCAGGAGTAGGGTTTGATTTCGGGTGATGCTGTGTGAAGCCAGGAATTGTACTTGATATTCCTTACGAGTCCTTTCCAACTTGGGATATTCTATGATTTTTTATGTCAATAACATTTTAGATAAGGATAATCTATTAATGTTTAGCCAAATGTCCACCATGAGCAAGCAGAAAAGCACACTAGACATTCCTCAGTGTCACACAAAGGGCATGGCCTCTTCATCCACTGCAGCCAGGCTGGCAGGCCAGCAACTTGCTCATCTGAAAACTGAACTCAATACATTCGTGTGAAATTCAGTATAAACGGTGAGACTTTGAAGGCAGAAAGACAAAGCTTATGTAGAATTTAAAATTTTATTATCTCCGACACAACATTGAGGCATCTTCCATCATTACTCTTGATGAAATCTTACAGTGAGAAGAAGACACTCAATCACTTCTTGTTTTTTTGCTAACCACAACACTGAGTTGCAAGCAAGTAAAAGAATCAAACCTTGTAAAAGCTCTGAGGTTTTAGATTTTGCTGAACTTGTTTGGAAAACACTTAATTTAGATTCTGTTAGTTTTTGATCTAGTTGAAGAAATTATTCTTTTGGCTGCTTTCACTGAGAACTTGAGTTAAAAGCAAATTATAGCTCTCTGATTGCTACAGACCGGAAAACCTTCTCTTTTTTCACTCATAGCAGCTTACTTCTCTATTTCTAATCACAACTGCTGAGTAGCCTGTCTCAGACAAGGAAAACGTGTGCATAGAATCTGATTTCAAATTATTTTCCAATGAAGTTTAATAGGTAATAGATTTAGGATGAATTTTTTTCCCCAGACAGCTTCTTTTTGAATGCCATCTGTAAATTGTGATTCAGAGACAAGAGGCTCAGATATGAATAATGTTTGGTCTATGTCTGGTAAGCACAACTGCTATTGTTAAACTGGGCTTTTATGAGGCTTGTTCCATGTTCATATGCCAACTTAAAGCAAATCTTAATGGATATTGAAGTTAGAATTTCTACTAAGCTGGCATAGTTGAAATGAGATTACAAGAGAAACAAATTTAATGTAAATAAATTGAAAGTACAGAGGAAATAAGTTATCATTTTATCAAAGAATTATATGTAAAAATAGTTAAATAAGCATAACTTCTTTGTCATACAGAAAACTCAAACACAACCTGGCAAGCATGGAATTTGTGGTAAATGGATGGCCATAGATTTCTCTTATTTCCCATGATTGTTATGGAATCAGTCTCAAAATCACCATTCTTGTATAGCAATCCATTCAGCTCTTGTTTTTATTCATCATCAGATCTTAAATCAACTTGGCGGCTTTCAGCAGCTGAGAATTAGGGAAGGACAGTTTTGTTTAATCTCACTAGAGAAAGGTCAGTCCTTGCCAACAAAACTATTTCCTCTTCTACTGATATAAGACCTAGTTAGGCAAACAGAATTGAGTAGAACTTGCCAGCTTTAACTATCAAGCCTTAGTTAAAAAACAAACAAACAAAATGAAAAAACAGTTATTTCCTACAATCAAAGGGCTTTTTCCTACAAGCAAAATCCAAGCAACAGTTCTCTTGAAGACTGGGGCTACACAGGAGTTCAAGGATACCGTGAGTAATACCGACACTTATGAGAAATAAAAGTACTTTGTAGCAAGGGGAATTTCAACTTTAAAAGAGGAACCTTTTGGACAAAAGCTGCATATATGCATTTGCAAGAGGGCAGTGTAGATTTTCTCTGTCCAAGTCTTTCAGCATGTAGTGGAGAACAGAGGAAAGAATGAACATCTATATCATCAAGATCCGTGCTGGAGTATTTTGCTGCCTTTGAGACAGGAAGCCTGAAGAAAGAAATTAGGTACTCCCTAGTATTGTGATACTGCTTTCAATTAACTGTGTTGGCTCTTTTAGTCATGTGATAATGATTTGAGCAGTTACTGAGACAAGCCTTCATAAAGCTCCTACTAATATATAGGAGCATATATTTGTAAAAATGTAATTGCTATTAGGAAAGTAGCTCCACAGCTGCTCTCTACTTAGTTTGAATCACAGCTGCTAATCATTGTAGCTTCACACACACATCCCTTATTCCTTGGAGCAAGATGATCAATTTATAACAGAATGAGGGATTGCCTATGATAGCACTAGCACAATTATTGCTTTAATTCCTAAAGCAGGGCATTGATAATCAGAAACTAAGAAAGTTTTTCTAAGAAAGAAAAAAATAATGTGGATATGCAAGGTGTTTTCTGATTATGTATGTCATAAAAACGGCAATCTCTAATTTATACCAGTAGAAATATCTGTACCAGAGAAATGGGTACTTTGTTCTCATCTACTGTAATGCTGGTGTTTGGGGGAAGGGATCCAAAACCAAAAGGCAAAACCTCTTCCTTTAACTTTGTAAATCATTTAATGTGAGGTGAGAAACACTGTGAGAAAATAAGAATATGTCCCCAGAGTGATTTCTGCTCTAAAACTGGGAGCAGCACAGCTTGGCTTATCTAACTCCATTTCTGAATATCATGTCTTCATTTAATAATTGAGATCTATTGCAGGAAGAAAAATGTAGCTTCTGATTAGTGATGTTCCTGTTTAAGAAGCAGAACGAAGTTTGCAGCATGTGTCTAGCTATGGTTTTTAAAGACACCTATTGAAAATCAAGCATATAATACTTGAGGACCAAACGTATGCTGTATGGCAGCTAAATCCTTTTTGGATGTATTTGGGTATGGGTTAGGAATAAATTGTAAATTCATTCTTTCATGTATGGCATGTATATTTCCCACCCAAAGCACCCAGAAAACTGTCATTTGAGGTTGTCCATGTAATATGTTGTGTAGCCCTGGGGTGAGCTCTGGTCCCAGTACCGTCCATTAATTTACCACCTCCAGGCAAAGTGACTGGAAGTCAGTCTCAGAAGGACAGTCTGGTAGTGAGCATTTCAATTCCCTCTCAGCATGAACTATTGATAAGTGAATCAGGCATTTGAGGTTTCCCAGCTGAGAATTGTGCTTGATTAAAATCAAAGCAAGTGCAGAGGCTGGGAAAGGAGGACAGATGTCACCTGATGAGGTTATCTGTCATGTAGAAGAGCTGGTTCAACTCATTCATCGATTCCGTGACAAGGCATAGCAAGTACACTGACCTGACCTGTCCTGTAGGTGGAACTCCCAGTTAATTCCAATGAGTGTCTCATTCTGGTTGATGATGCTTTTTCTCTCTAAATTCCCCTTGCCGTTTCAGCTAGGTAGAGTACTTGTTCGTGTCCTGAGACTTGTGCCGTAGGACTGTGCATCATTCGGCAGCTGCTGTGGTCTCTTTCAGAGATACAATTCCCTGTGGTTGTGGAGGAAGAATTTTGCTTGCAGAGGCAGTGGAATGCTTCGTGACCTTTGGACCAAAGGTATTGTTTAAATAATTGGTGTTATTTAATTTTCATTTGTAAACCAGATCCTGTGTGTTAGAGCACAGTGATCCTAGAATCATAGAAGAAGTCAGAGGTCTCCTGAAGATCTCATAGATAGCAAAAGGATCTTACTGAAAGAAGGAGTAGTGGGAAGGAAAACAAAATGCATTAACAAATTGAGAATTATGCATACAGACTTATTAAAAATGTAACAACAACATAATAAACCAAATTTAACTTAGAGTAAAAGAATGTTCAGAAAGAGAATGAACTGGAAAAAAATAGCAGTTGATTGCAACAATGCCACTTTCCTGCTGGAAAAACACATAGGAAGCACAAGTTGACTGGATAATGGTATGTTTTGAAAATAATCCATTGTTGGATATTTATGTTGTATGGCCAAGCATTTGAATGGAGGGAATCCTACCATTCTCAGACCTTGTTATGTTAAGGGAATTTCCTTAAGTTGTTCTTTACTTTGATAACACTTGCTCGGATTGACCTGTGTTTGTAACAAAAGAGAAGGCTGAGTCTTATTCACTGATGTCCTGTCTCCAGGAGGTTCACAACAGCTCGTGGAGCTACCCAGCATTGCATGGCATGGAAATTTTAGAAAAATTCCCTACTCAAAAAAAGTCAAAAGAGTAGGTTGCTAGTTTAGTAATCAGTTATATTTTGAGAGCATGGCAAAATAAAACGGAAGGAGAATCTTCCCATAGAAGATATGTACCTGGTGTAATAAAATAAACCAGCCATATGTTCTTGAATACACTTGAAAAGTACATTTTGAAAGGAACTGAAGGAACGTATGAGACAAAGGCCACATATTTTGATAATATGTGTCTTTCAAAAGGCAATGAATACATACAACAGTGAAAATGCAGTAAAAAGAGAGCAAACGAAAACCAAGGGAAAAAAAAAATGATGTAAAGATCTTTTTTATTTACAAATCTTCAGGCTTTGTTGTGCATATATGTGTTGAATTTTGAGTTACAAGAAACAGAAAGCACAAGCCAATTTAAAATGAATTCCAGAGGACTTTCTGGCAGTCATCCTCAAAAAGTAAAAAGGGCAAAATCATCTTTTTTTTCTCTATCTTAGAGTTCTTCAGGTAGAGCATCCCCTTGTATGCAGCAAAATGACTTCTCTCAAACTGCTTTGGGCCAAATGAAAGCAGTCATGAATAGGGACACTGAATTTACATACACTCAAATGGTTTCTTCTCCTTCCAGTAAACAAAGGTTCGAATGGAACTGCTAGCTGCTTACTGACATAATTTCAATTAAAATATTTCTCCATTTTAATCTCTGACATCTACATCTGATTTTTAATTCGTAGTCGTAAGGGCACTGGCAGTAATAGATGACCAAGCTTCAAAAAACAAGACACTTGCCACAGAGTGCCTTTATCTAGTCCTTAGTTAGCAAGGAAAGATGTTTACCTCCCAGAAGACAAACATAACTCTGGATGTCAGGGAAAGATTTTACACTATGGATCTTCGAAGGATTCCTATCACATCCATTGTCACTGGCATCTTGAAAAGGTGCCTCTTCCATTGGATGCAGCCAGCAAGTGATTGGAAAACCATGAAGATACAGAGAGCCACAGTGCTCTGCATTGGAGGAGGGGGCTTGTGCACGGGGCCATTGCGAGGAGCAGATTGTTCCCCATCATTTGCCAGTCGTGCACCATCTTACCTGGACCATTTTGATTCCTTAACAATTCTGGGATATAATCAATCTTTCAGTGGCCTGCAGTTATAAAAAAGAATTGGGCACAGAATTTATATTGAAAATGTCTGAGAAATTGTGTAAGTAGCCAACGCAGAGTGTTTGATTGCCTTTTCTCTTCTCAGCCTTCTGGACCGTGCCTGATAGAACTTGCATCAGCTGATTAAGGATTTTTCTTTAAATAAAGAAAGAGAGTTTTCTCACAACACTGCAGTTTACTGACCCACATCATGGTTCAGCAACTGTCTCTGAAGCAGCTCATCTAAGAGCAACAGAAGTCACACTGTGATCTCCCTCTCCAGGACGTGTGGAAATCCTGAGGGATCTTAGAGCCCCCAACATGCAGGCAGTCCTGCAACCACCATCTAGAAGACAGCAGCCAGGAAACTCTGTGAGACCTTTGAGACTTTTGTCTTCAGCTCCAAAGCTAACCCATAAAGAAAGGCATAAAGAAAGGCATGGAGAAAGTGTTATCTGTTGTGGATTTTTGTGTGTATTTTTTTTCCCTTGAGTTTTGTTTTTCTCACTTATTTTCATTTCCAGTTTTCGTCTTTGCTCCTGTGAGAATGTCATTGTAAAACATGCCTTGTTATAGCAGTACAGTCATTTCTATTTCCAGTTGCTAAACTGTTTTTAATTCACCTCTTCTAAACCTTCACTAGATCAAAAAAAAAAAAAACCCAGGGTTATTGTGTTGGTTATTTTTCTTTGTTTGACTAGAAGTAAAAATTCTTATTCACATGAGAAAAACATGTCTGCTGAGAAGGAGCTCCTGTAGGTTTTTGTGGCATAGGCACAGGCAAGTTGGCACAGGCAATTTTACTTAAATTAGTTGTGTGGTTCAACTGAGTGGGGCCCAGCTGAGATAAACATTCACCACATAGTAGGGCGGTTTGTGCTGGGTTCATGGAGGAGAGGAAAATGATCTCTGCTTATAGCAATGGATCCTGCACAAACTCCCTCTTTTCTGCTATGACTTTGGTGAGTCTCACTGATCACAAAGATCCTCTGGCGCATCCAAGTTTCTGTCTCCTCTTTCCTAAGAAGAGGCTGAATCTGGAAAAAAATATGGTTTTGTGTTTTGCAGTACACACACAGAAAACACAACAGCTGACGGAGGGAAATTCTGTGTTAAACAGAAAAATACACTTGCTCCCAGAAATCTGTGGTAAAAAAGATCAAAGTGTACAAGCTTAAAATAAAACATGGCAAAAAAAAAAGGGGAAACCAGAAGACAGCAATCACACTTCTTTTTTCATGTAAGAGCTGAAGAGTTTTTACACCTTCTCCACTAAAAAAGAGCCTTCTTTGGAATAATTCAGAAAGGAGAGTGGAGCACCTTGGATGGCATGGTATGAAGGCTTCTCCCAGGTATGTGGAAATAGCACAGGAAAAACACAAAGGCACTGCTGTCCATCAGCTGTAAGCCAGTAGAAGCAGGAGCAGTTCTCTCACCTATAAATAAGAAATACTTGGAGAAAGGGCCTTGACTGTTAAACAAGATCATATAGGTTCACTATGTGAATTCAGTCACAGAAGTGTTCTGCTTATGAGATGAGTCAAAAGGCTTTTTTTTCTTAAATAGATACTTATTTTTCTTGACCAAACCAGGTGACACGTAGCCACAACTCTTTAAACCCTGCAGGATTGATTTCAGTTGTCTTTCATTATAGTGAAGGAAAGGTTCCTGTTACACAATGGAAGGTTACCCATTTCATCATTTCTGGTAGTTGACATCATTGTGCTGCCTGTCTCCACCACCGACTTCTCCTGTGTCACCCTCTCCTCTTCCTCTGCTTTCAATTCCCCATCTTCTTCCGTGCTCAGATAAGGGCAGGCATGCTCCCCATTCCTCTCTCCTCTCTGCCAGTTGTTCTGGGCACTCTGGCCCTTTGCAGTCCATAGACTCTGTGCCCTTCCCATGGCATACCCAGTAATCTTGAACCTCACCACAGTCATGTAAACCAGAGGTCTGTCATAGCATGCTTCTGGTTGCTAATGGCTGTTAAAGAGCAGAGAAGCATTTCCACTAGTTGAAGGGAAATGTGAGATTAACTTTCTCAAAAATCTCTCTCAAAACTTCTTCCTGTTTTACTGCTACTTGGGGAGCACTGGAGAAGGCACTGCAGTGTTTTCAGCCTCTAAAATACTTCTTTAATTTTTCCTTCTTACAGCATCATGGAGGTCTGCATATTCTTTCTTTTTGCCATAATACTGCTCCCAGGTAAGAGGCAGATTTTTAATTGTAAAAAATGTTTAGATTATTTGTGTCCTGCTATGTGATACATTTACATTTACTTTGATGCTCCTTCTTTAGTAGTAATTAGCAATTTCAGTTGTAAAATCAAAGTCATATAATCTGTGTGATATGTATTTAAACTGTGAGCAGGGACTCTATTAAAAAAAATGTAGAAAGTACTTTCTTCAATTTTGTATCTTTACATTATACATTCTTCGTGTTGCTCTTAAATCTTCAATTTAAATCTATTTTTGAGAACATGTGTATATCCCCTCTGTATATAAGAGAGGACAGCAGTATTGAACTAAAGACTGACAGCTTGATAAGGAATAAATGGAGTTTTAGGCAGCTATGAAGATCACTGCAGTCTTGTGCTCCAGAAAATCAGTCAAAACTTTGATTCAGGAGAGAAACAGTGCATCTTCTGAACACAGCAAATGTGTTTGTATCTGCTAGAACAGAGGTCTGCATTTCTCATGACAAGAAAAGATTATTCTCCCAGCCCATCTCTACCCCATTATATCAGTGGATATAGGTTGTGATGGAAGTAGGAGAATAATTATCCTGTATGTAATATAGTCCATTCTTTTGATGCATGAAGGCATAATCGTGTTTATTGACTATTTCTGTTAACAAGTTCAGCAACAGGGCTGTTAAATCCGACATTTAATTTGCCATTAAACTCTGGATTAATTACAGAATAGTTAAATCTGACATTTAATTTGTCATTAAACTTAGATTAATTCTTCAGTGAAACAGAAAGCTTTTCCTGTTTCTGACCTCCTGGCCATATATTCCCTAGACACCAACATATACCACATATGCTGCATTCACACTGTCTTCAAAACTGCAGCGCTGTGTTGTTTCCTGAAGAGAATGAACTCGAGTTTTGAAAAACAAATTATGCAGTTGCCTCATTCACAACAGAATCTCATTGCTTACACATTTGAGAACAGTGTGGAGCTGTGGCCTTTTGCCTGAAGTTAAATCTTCCAAAATACAGACTGTCCCTGGCTCTGAGTGGTGAGCCTGCCTTGGAAAGTGAAATATAGGAAGGAAAATAAGACACGGATTTATGACCTGAATGCCACAAGACTAAGTGCATCGGTGTGAAGAAGTATGTATCCTCTCATAGGTAGTGGAGAATTTGTCTAAATGCTGGTGGGTTTATGCTACTGTCACTAAGTATTGCCTCCATGACTGCAAGCATTTGGTATTCTTTTGCAGCTGATGGAAATCTTAATTTCTTCTCTTTTTTTTTATTTATTTAAGGTATTGCTGCCAATGTACATCACGTGAAGTCATTTCTCAATCACACTGCATACCTATCTTGCTATTTCCCAAACACTCAGAAAACTGACATAAGCAATATAATAGTTTTTTGGCAAAAAGGTACGGGTGAAGTGGTACACGAAGTTTACCTTGGCCAGGAAATATATGATCACCTTAGTCCTAAATACATAAATCGTACCAAGATGGATATGGACAAATGGACTTTGCAATTGTTAAATGTAAGGATTGTGGATGAGGGGCAGTATAAATGTATTATTATGCACATGGACCAGGGACCAAAAAAGATCATACACGAATCTGAGTGCTTACTGCACATCACTGGTAAGTAATTTCTGCTAATTGTCATCTGGTTTGGTTTTGTTGTTGTTGTTGTTTTGTGAGCTTGTTTGTTTGTTTTATTTTCTTTTTAGGTTTCTGTCATTTTGTTTAGTTCAAACATGGACTGTTCCCATGCCACTGGGGGGTCTAGCTGAAGTGGAGAGAATTTCTAAAGTGGATAGAAGTGCTTCTTCTCAGTTTCTTTCTCAGAAAATTCTCATTGAGAATTTGGTAGAAGTTTGGTAGAAGTAGAAAAAAAGAGGAAATAATTTGCTCAATATTACACATTCCTGACTCCCACCCTGTCACACTGTATAGTGAAAAGCACCCTGCCTTCTTCATCTTGCTCCCTGCAAGTTTTATGGCTTCTAGGACTCCAGAAAATACAGTTTTTATTTGCATCTGAAGCACTGACTTCTATTAAAAGCAATAGCATTAAGAATGTTGGTGGTAAATTACAGTTGAAACATAAAAAGTTTTCTGCAAATATCCAGCTATTTTATGACGATATAAATCATAGGAAAAATGTAGAAAAGAGCAGCTAATATGTGGAGGAGTAGAACATCATATGCTCAGTTATGGAAGGACTGAAAATATCTCTGCAGAAAAAAATTCAGGCATTGATCAGACTCAGCTTGATTTCTGGCACAATATCAGAGGCAAGGACAGACTACAGGCGAGTAGGGTTCAGTGACGAAGTAATCTTTTCCTAGTATTTTTTCAGATTTTTAGGAATTGCATCCTTATATAATGTTTTTCTATTTTATATTATTTTCTTTGTCACCTTTGTGTGTATGTTCTCTCTTCCATTTGGACAGTGGTAACATTAATAACAGCAGCTTCTGATTTCTACTGGTGTTCTCAGGCTTCAAAAGAATGTAGGCCATGTGCAACAGCAGCCAGAAAGATCACCACGATGCTTGAGACTATTTAGCACTGTACTACCAGCAAGTGTTCCCTTGATGCACAAGCAAATAGGAAACGCAGGTTGTTAATTCTAATTTTCACAGAATTTACACGATGAATATTTTCAGCAGCTTCAGACCTTAGAGACTTACAATTTGCACTCAATAGCAAGTCCTCAATTAATTTAACACGTTGCAGAAGTCTCATACATAGGCATTAAAACTCTCCCAAACCTTTGATATAGGAAGCGTGTTTAAAATTATTTGCTTCTTTGTTTCTTTCGAATGTCTTTCTCTTCAGTAACTTCCCAAAAGAAGGTAGAATATAGGGGTCAATTAAAATAAAAAATAATTAGAAAAAATACAAACGTTGAAGTGTATCTCTGCCTGTTTCTTAGGTAGAATCGCATAGAATATGTGGAAGGCTATTTATGTGGTATGAAGTTTCACACTTAAAGTGGACTTAAGAAAGTTTGAGTGTAGTACAAGAGGGAAAGGTCAGTCAAACAAACCAATCTCTTGGTGACCAAATCTATTCCAAATACCTAAGTATCTTCTAACGTAACTTAGGTATGTTATTTATGTGTATATATATATATACAGGACAAGGTACAGATAGATGGATATATAGTGTATGTATTGTTTACAGACAAGATTATTTATGTAAGAACTATGAACACAGATCATTCTCCAGAAAGAGAGGGCTTCATAATGAAAAGTTTTGTAAAACAGACAGGAAGGGATCATTTGAGAAGCTGCTTAACTGGAAATTCTGATGTTTATGTATAGTACATCTCTAGTGTTTACTTAAGATGGATCCATAAGGGAAGCAGATGAGACAATGAAAGCTATTTCAAAACATGTGCTGTTGCTGTTGGTGGTGAAACTTGTGCTGGAATAGATACTACAGTATCTGTCCTCATTTTAGAGGGATTGTTGAAAAACATAAAAGCATGAATAAAATCTCTTCTAAAGATACCTGAGGGCTGGAAAAAACATACAGTTCAACTAGAGATGTTAAATGATCAATCTGATCACCTTCTAACTAAGAAAACTGAGGAGACTCTTATTTTCAGAGAGCGACTACCCAAAGTACACATTCAATACTGGATAATTAAAGGGCTAATTAATTCAGTGAAGATATAAGAGCTATTAGAAACACAGGAGAAGTAAGCCATGCAGTCATTTCAGAATGCAGAAACAAAACAAGTCAGAGTGATAACACTGCTCGAAAAATATTAAAGTCTTGATGGATCTATCGTCTCTTGAGGTATTTCAGTCTGTAGCCTATTTGGAAGACATTATCTTCAGTTACAGATTCAAATTCACTGGGGCTCGGCTTAGAGCCTGGATCTGACACTTCAAATGTGTATACTGAAGAATCAGACCATCCATTACACTCATATCTCTCTAAGAAACTCCTGCCTCTTCTCCATATAGTTTTTAGTACTAAAAGACTTTAATATCAACATACTTCAGTATTTTCAATGAAGTTTTGAGCCTGAAACTTCTTTTGCTTTGATTAAAAGCTATCATTATCCTTCACATCACATGTTTGAATAGTCCTTTCCAGTCCTTTTTCACCAATTTTTTATTGCTTGGGAAACTCTTTTTTTAAAGCAACAGGGAAGTTTTTCATTGAGTGAGATCCAATGGCACAGAGTAAAGGAACCTGTACGGTAGTCACTTTCACATAAAAAGTCAAGCTGAGCAGGCCAGGTTCATTTATTATGAGGTACCAATTGGTCTAGAAAAGGTAAGAGAGACAGTCTGACTATCTGGCTGATATGATCTATGTCACTTCTTCTTGTCAAAGACAAGAAGAAGCAAGTCTATGTGTGCAGCCAAAACATAACAAACCCTTCTTGGGACCCACAATGCTTTCCTAGGAAAACTGTTTAGGTGTGATTCCACATGAAAATCTCAAAATATTGACAGGCACTGTCACAAGATGGAGTACGTCTGACTCATGATGCTTTTTCTTTGGTCTGTTTCAGCCAACTATAGTCAGCCTGTGATAGCACAGCTACACAGTGGGGAACCAAAGCCCAGTGAGAACCTGAATCTTTCCTGTTCTTCCAGCGGAGGTTATCCAGAGCCCAAGCAGATGATTTGGATAATTTCAAGTGAAAACATAACAGATAGGCTTATACAACGCATGGATGTCTTACAGGATGCTGTAACAAAGCTGTATAATGTTACCAGCAAGCTGAATATCCCAGTTCCTACAAATACACTCACTAATATTAGCTGTTTGCTTCACCTTGGAGAGCAGCAGGGGAGCCTTACCTCAGTGCCACTAGTCATAGGTGAGTTTTCATTTGCTCATTCTGATTTTTGCACAGGTAGGAGCTGAGAATGCTTTAGTAGAAATGATCACAGGTGGCAACATAGCCCTAAGTAGCAGAAGGGGCTACTTACAGGGCTTCTATGTTTGTCATCCTGTTCACTGATAATCACGACCACCAAATTCCCTCTTCTGTCTTTCCATGGGAAGCCTTATTACAGAAAGGAGAGCACAGAGAGAAGGAAGGTTACTGCTGCACAGAACAGAGCACAGTCTTGTTCACCTATCCCCAAATGCTGCTGCAGCAACAAAGCAAACTAAATACATGGCTTAGGATTCAGCCTGTCTCTGGAGGTGGTGTTGAGCTGTTCAGATAGAGCTGAATCACGGAGGACTGCTGAGGTTTGAGAAGCATCTGGAAATCAGCCTGGGGCCTTTTCCAGTTGAGTTTTAAATCTCTCTCAGGATGGGACTCCACAACCTCTTTCAACAAATTGTTCCAGTGTTTGACGACTCTCACACTGCAAACGTGTTTTTTTTTCTGATGTATAAGTTCTTGAGCTGCTGCTCCTAATCTCTTTCTAGAGAGAGGCAGAGGGCTGAACAGAAGAGTCCCTTGGACCAAATTTGGCTCACAAGCTGTAAAATAGACTATACTGAACTAAAATGTAAAGGCCACAAAACTTTGATGGGTTTTGGAAGTATTCCTAGTGGTTTCCACAACATTTGGCAGAATACAGTGTGAATTCCAAAATGACCATTTGGGGATTTTTCTTTTTCTCTGGGATTGTGCCTCTTTTCAGACACCTCTTGCAAGAAATTCAGACTCTGTGCCATCCCAAATGTTCCCTAATGATCAGAGTGTCAGTTGTGTGTAGATATTCTTTGTGTGCCTCACAGTTTACTTTACCCTTTCTAACTGAAAAACTACATGCCAGAGTGAGCCCTCATGAATATCATGATGCTGTAACATTCTCCTGGATTCATTTTTTATACATTTGTATTCATAAGCTATGGCACAAATATATCAAAATAGAATTGCTTCCCACTTCAGTCATTTGCCTTGCCCATCTCCTTTAAGACTGTGTTGAATGTGGAATGCTGTTATTCACCTGATGGGAACAAGAAACCCAAAAGGACTGGTAACACTGCAGAAAGCCTATTAGAGAAGTTTACTACTTACTTACAGGCTTCCCCATTTACTGCTTACTTACTACTCTGGATGGAAAAAAGATTTACCAAAAAGATCTACAAATCAGTTTTCTTCACTAAACTTTAACTAGAGGATTCAGTCATCACTGCTATATATGGCAAACTGCCTTTGATGTCCTTACACTCCAGGATTTTATAAATTATAACACAGAAGTCTTCGGAGGTTTGCAAAGCTCTACATGTTGCTCAAAGTATTAACACCTCCTCTAATATTAGCCATAGTAGTGCCTCCTCCTCTTCCCTGTTCAGTTCTTCTCATCCCTGACTTTAAGAAGTAGCCACCTAATAAACAGAAATGGTGGATAAGAAACTAACAACTCTAGAGAAAAAGACCTTTATTCAGTGACAATTGCAGCCGTGTCACTTGCTATCCCTAGCAACCAAAACCTCAAAAGCAAAATAACCAGAAACAGAAGGAAACTCCCGTGCATTCCCTAGCTCTCTCACATCCCTTAGAGCTTTTCATTAAGCTTTGATCTTTGGTTCAACAGATACTACATAGTAACATATCCCAGGCTATTTAAATTTTCAGTAGCAGAGTAGTAGTAGCCTAGCACTGGCATCATAGGCTCTTGTATTAATCAAGCTGCCAATCTCTCACATAACCCAAACATCAGAAATAGCACTTTTCGTTACTGTTGCTGAAGTGGTTGTTAGCCGTGGTGCACCTGCTAGCTACTGGGGAAAAACAAACACAAAACAAAACAAGACATATGGAGAGTGATTTCCTAGCATTATTAAATACTGTAAAAGCAAAGGATAATTAGGGCCCTTCTATAAACTTCTAATTTACATAAATTTGGGTTAGGATGGGTTAAGCTAATTCTTGGCAAATTAAATCTTTGCTACATGCATCTTCTCTCTTCTCTTATTCAGAGATACAGGCAGAAAAAATGGAACCGGTGAAAGTAAATTTCTTTGGCCCACTTATAGCTGTAATTGTACTGATCACACTTCTTCTGGGTTTTTTGATATTGAAGAACAGAAATATCTCATCTACCAGCCAGAGTAAGTAATTACTTGTCACTCAGCTCTTCTCTAAATCACAGGCTTTGCTTTCTTTTTTCAATGAACCTTTTGTCTACATTCAGCTGCTGACAGAAAGCTGAGTTTTATGCCGGACTTAAACTTCCTTGGACAAATTAGTTCCTGAAACATCCCATCCATCCAGCAGTAAATCCAAACACCTTTCTCATGTCTCACCCTGTAATCCATTTCTCCTTCTTTGTGCTCTGTTAGACTGCCATGGCACAAGCTTTATTATTTTGTCCTGCAGCTTCATCTTTTATTATGGCTTATTGGTAGATTTGGTTCCTAAAATCATTGATTTATATAAGTCTTTGTTTGTCCATCACCATCTGTAAGAAAAGTACAGCTGGGAGAGGGATGAGAGAGGATCTGCATTATGTACAGGCAGTTCTATCATCACTGAGGTGAAGAACCCAGAACATTGGTCCAACACAGGCGGCCCAGCAGTGAACCATACTTACAACAGAAACAGCAAGTGATCTTTGCATTCCATTTCTCTGTTTTATTGCAACACTAGGTCTCAGCAGTCCAGGCTTCATTCTGCACTGAGAAGATGATTATGCTGACATCATAATCTATCCCTTTTTGTATTAAGAAGGGAATTAATTCCTCAGAATCAGTCCTGCTTTCTTGCACACCCAAGGGTCCTGAGGCCCTTCTCATTCTTTCTCCAAATCCTGTGATAAGAGAACATTTATCATTAACTATTTCAGCTCCTCTCTCTCATATTTCTGTAAATCACATCTTCTTCTATTTCAGGTGTCAGTCTCGCAGTCTAAAAGGTCCAGCTTGAAATAGAGGCCAGCAGCTATAGACTGCTGACTGGGAACCATTTCTGCACATAGTGAGGTCTGAGGTCCCACTGTTTCAGATGCCGTGCCAGAACAAGAATCCTCTCCAAACACCCTGCAGAACAACATGTAATATTTCCATCTGATGACTGAAGTCCACTGTCCAGTGTTCTTTGCTTTTATTTTTGCTATAGAACAGTAGCAAATACAGTACTCTATCTGTCCCTATGAGTTTTTTCTACCCTTTGGGGAAAACTCTCCTGATTTAATGGGCTTTTTGGTTGAACAACTGTCAGTGCTCACCTCAGTCTTCTACATTCTTAATTGGCACACACATGAATTTTCCTGGCTCCTGGTGCAGTTACTCTGGCTGCAGTCCTGATCACTAAGAGGAAATGCCACCTTGGACCTTCCTGCACTCAGTGGCTTGATTCACTTCTGAATGGATCAATGTGGTTTTACCTTCTGTGGTACTACCTAGATATAAAGAACTGAATTTAGTGATCTCATTAAATCTGGAAAGAGGAGATGAAAACTTTGCCATCCACATGCCACAAAAAAAAAAAAGAAAAAAGAAAAGAAAAAAAAATAAAGAGACCTTTCTTCCAAAACAAAGATGTATTTAGCAACTGGACAGGTAGGAAGATGGTGAGATATGAAGGGCAGAAATCTACCCACGTTGTCAACAGTAACAAATAAGAAGAGAAGCACAGCAAGCCACTGCTCCAACTGTTATAAGTACAAAATATCTTCTTTTCATTGTTTTCTTTTGCTTTGTTTTTTGCTGAGACTCCTTCACCCTTTGACAAGGCCACAGAAAACAGCCTAGCACTTAGCAGCACTACTCTCACTGTGGCAGGTTTTTTAAGGGCAGAGGCTGACTTGGAAGAATCCTGAGCGTCTGCATAAGGAGAAGCTGTTTAAAAGTCTAAGCGCTCCTCAAGATCCTGCAGTCTTCAGTTGTATGGTTGTGTTTGACACCTGTGAATGTTTTGCTGTATCTTTCATTATGCTCTGTGACACTGTAAAATGCTGTCAGTGAGAGTCAGTGAAGAGAGCAGAACAGCAAGGACTGCAGAAGTGAATGTCTCAGAAATAGGGTTGGGCCCTAACCTGTGAATCACTGACCTTGCTGAAAATATGATCAGAGTCAGGGTATTTAATCATGGGCCATAAATGCTCCGGGCTTTGTACCAGCAACTTTCTTGTACATTCCATGGTAGAAAAAGGAACTTAAAGACACTGCCCCACCTTCTGAGAAAAGCCATGAAATTTCCATAGGGCATTTAAAACTAGAAATAACTGAAAGAAAAAAATTGTTTTGAATGTAATTTTTTGTTATTATACCTTTAAAAAAAAAAAAAAAATCCAAAATTAACATTTTATGAATACTGACCAGATGCTGTACTACAGGTTTTTTTCAGATGGATGCAGGGATAGCATATTAAAGCATGAGGTATCATTCGTGTAGAAATCCAGATATACAAAGTTAGGCAAAGCAGATACTGAAAAAAATAATAAGTGGGGCATGTTCCAGTTTGGTTGACTGTCTTCTCTCTTTCTTAATTTGGCTTCCAAGTTTAAAGATACAGCAATCCATACATGATGCTATGCTCAACTACGGGGTATAGTTTTACCTTTCATTTATTTGTTCCATTCAAAATGTTCCAGCCCTCAATCTTGAACAATGTCTGCATTTTATTTTCTGCAATGCTACTGGCAACTTTCAAGAAAAATGCAGAAGATCTGAGACAATTTCTTTTGAGATCTTGATTGTCCATAATATGGACATTAACATTACATTCTTAAGACAAAATTCAGCTCAGATTTGCATTCTGGGGACATAAATTCTCCACTGTTCCTACTTGGAAAAAATATTCTTTCCTGTGAAGTGATGTTAAGAATTGCTAAACTCCACCTCAGTTTCACCTTTATTTCCACCTGACTAAGAGAATTTGCATGTTATCTGGAGTTTGTAAAACCATTTGGGAGTCAGTTCATTAAGCTATTATGCCAACAAGCCAAACATTTTTATTCAGATTAGTATCATTCAAATTATCTGAAAAGTCACAGCTCTTATTTTCATGTAAGGTTTTATATTTGATAGCAAAGTTATTTAATGACATTAAAATATACGTATTTTTCTGTGTTGGTGATTTACTCTCCTGCTGTTAAAGCAGTGTACTGGGGAATAGCTACACTCCGTGTTCTCGGGGAGGAAATAATCTCAGAATCCACTCTCAGAAGCAACTAATAAGAAGGGTATTGCTGCAATGACCCAGAACAGAACAGTGTTTCAGTTGTCCATTCACAGAGCTGGATATAAACTCACAGCTATGAGTATGCATCCAACCCGGACCTACTAGCATATATACCTCAAAGATAAAATATCAGATTGCAGCCTAAAAACTTGACCTTTTGATCCCATGCTGCAGGTTGCTAAACGTATCTCCAATGGGTCCTTCAATCTCCTCAAACTCTCGGTCACTATTTGATTCCATAAATAAAGCTTGTATCAAATAGCCAGGTGTACTAACTCGGGAAGATACTCACCAGGTTTCTCTTGGTCCTTTTAACACATGCTGTTATTCAGTTTGCTTTTTCACCCTAACATTTTGCTTCCCACTGAAATCATTCTTCAGCTCAAATCATCACTAACATGGAAGTCTTGCCTGAGCAACAGCTAGAGTCCACATTATTGCTACAAACAACAAGCCTCATATGACTTTCATCTTTGAAATGACTAGATTCACACAAGCACCCCGTAGACTTTCACTCTCAACCTCAAAACTCTCATCAGCCTTGATGTGCAGCTTGTCACGCGTAAGGCGTAAAAACCATCACTGACCTTTTGTGTTTGTCCATAGTAAGAAACAATAGCCAGCTCATGAAGAAGGCATCTGGAAATCTATGCCAGGACTCAGAGTCCTTCTCAAACACATTCACTTAAACAAAATAAAAACAACAACAAATCAAAATAAAACAAACACAAAAAATTACCACTACCATCTGACTACTAACGCTGCCATAAACTACCATCAGCCATCACTCAATGGGCTGGGTTTATTTGTTCCTAATTAGTGAAGTTGTTTATTTCCCCCTTTCTCTAAGAAGAAAATCACTTGCCACCCCTCTATTGCAGGCTGCCAACTTTCTTCTATTACCTTACCAATTTCACTGCCTCCTCTTTTCTTGGTCTTGAAACCATTCCTAAATACCTTCTGCACCTAAAGAATGTTAAAAAGCAATGAGCTTCAGAGGAAATCTGAGTTCATATTTATTTAAATGCATTAATCCTCTGGGCTATTGTGGTAATGAGAACAGCAGTAAGGCACAAGGAAATGTGTAGCTGAGGTGCCAATTTTTTTGTCTTCCATAGCAACTTTCAGATTTCCAGGCTATCTCCTCAACTGCTTAGCAGTTTTTTTCTTTGGCAGTGTGCATTAAGTCATTAAGTGACTCTATAAACACTGCAAGCAAACAAATGAGCAGAGACACCAATTACATTCCACAGCAAGAAAGAAGTCCATTCAAAAACATTCCTTTAAGGTATAATAATATGGAACTCCTGAAAAGCAGAATGATAAACCAGTAACCAGCATCCTGAGGTAAAATATGTTGTCATTAGACTTCAAGTTGCAATAGGTTGCTTTAGGTTCACTGGTTAAATAACACAAAATCACAGAAGAGCTGATGCTGGAACAGACTTTGGTAGATTGCCAATTCAAGCAGGATCACTTGGAGAAGTCTGCCCAGAATCACGTTCAGATGGCTTTGAATACCTCCCAGTACAGAGACTCCACAGCCTCTCTGGGAACATGTGCCAGTCAGTGTTCAGCCACATTTGCAGTAAAAAAAACTACTTTCCTGATGTTCAGACAGAACATCCTGTGTTACTTCTTGTTTTATCAGCAGACTCCAGCAAAAAGAGCCTGGCTCTCCCTTCTTACAGCCTCCCTTTGGACATTTCTACACATTGACGAGATTCTCCTTGAGCTTCCTTTTCTCCCAGCCTGAACAATCCCATCTCTCTCAACCTGTCTTCATCTGAGATGCCTCCTCAGTCCTTTAATCATTTGAGTGTCCCTTCAGTGGACCGGCTCCACTAAGTCTATGCATTTCTCCTAATGGTAAGCCCCAAATTACACACAGCACTCCAGCAGTGTCCTCACCAGTGCTGAACAGAGGGGAAAGATCACCTCCTACAGTCTGATGGCAACACTTTTCCCGATGCAGCGCGAACGCTCTTGGCCTTCTTTGCCACGAGGGCGCACTGCTGCCTCATCTTCAACTTGTCAACAAGGACATCCAGGTTCCTTTAGGCGAAGTTGCTTTATAACTGGTCTGCCTGAGCCTGTGTGTGGTGAGTGGAGATACTTCTTCCAAGGTCAAAGTTCCCTCCATGAGTTTCCTGTCAGCCCACTTCTCCAGCCTGTTCAGGTCCCACTGCATGACAGCACAACTCCTCCCAGATTTTCTATCATCTGAAAACTCCCGTGGGATGCATTCTTTCCCCCTTTCTACTCAGCTGTCATGAGACCTCACTTGAAGAACTGTGTTCAGATATGGGGTCTGCAGCAAAAGAAAGACACAGACATGTTACAAGGGTAACAGTTTTAAACTAAACTAAACTAAACTAAACTAGGGGGAAAAAAAGAGATATTTTTAGATTAGATAATCAGAACAAATTCTTCACCATAAGGATGGTGAGGCTCAGAGACAGGCTGCCCAGAGCAACTGTAGATACCCCATCTCTGGAAGTGTTCAAGGCCAGGCTGGGTAGGGCTTTGAGCATCCTGGTCAAATGGGAAATATTCTTCCTAGGGGACCGTTAAGGTCCGTTCCAGCCCAAATCATCCTGTGATTCTATGATCATCTAGTTCATTACTGAAGAGGAATCTCAGTTAATTTACTATAGGATTTCTTAATGTCAGCCAGCACTGCTGCTTCTGGTAACTCTTGGACCCTTCCTTCAATGGAAAGCAACTCTTCTGCCAGCAGCAGTACCAATAGCAAGGAGAGCATCTGCAGAGCTCTGAAATCCAGGTATTGTCACAGTCCTTGACTTGCCATACCTCCTTACTTAGTTATGAATTTTATGGTACATCTGCAAAATCAAGTGTTTCTGCACCTGGTATGTCCTTAACATTGAGACTTGCACTCTTTTTGTCCACTG
The DNA here is from genome assembly GCF_023343835.1 of Lagopus muta. Taxonomy (NCBI): domain Eukaryota; kingdom Metazoa; phylum Chordata; class Aves; order Galliformes; family Phasianidae; genus Lagopus; species Lagopus muta. The sequence goes on from NC_064433.1 coordinate 76,767,428, forward strand.
CTTTTGTTAAGATAGCTCTTAAAACAAAAATTAATGAGAATCATAAAAACTAAGCCTAGCCAGCCATTCTTAATTAGCATGGCTTATGTCAGAAGCAGATAGCAAAAAAAAAAAAAAAAGTAAAGATGAGGTAAGAATAGCTTGAATTGCAGTTACATACATACATGAACAGTCAATATGTGTATGTTAAACAGTATATTGCCAACCCTCTTCCAAAACACGCAGGCTAAAACAAAAGTTTGTTTTGACTCATTTTCTAAAGCTTATCTCAGCCTAGTTCTACTGTTGCTAGCAAGAGAAACCACTCCCTTCTCAGAGTGCTTAAAACTAAGAACATCTTTGCTACCTATGGTGCTCTTTAACATCCTTACCAATGGCATCGATGATGGAATTGAGTGCACCCTCAGCAAGTCTGCTGATGACACCAAGCTAAGTGGTGCTGTTGATGCAATGGAAGGAAGGGATGCCATTCAGAGGGACCTCAACAGACTTGAAAGATGAGCCCAGGTGAAAATAATGAGGTTCAAGACAGCAAAGTGCAGGGTTTTGCGCTTGGGCCGGAGGAATCCCAGGCATCCATACAGACGGGGAGGAGCAGTCCTTGAGAGCAGCCCTGCAGAGAAGGACCTGGGGGTCCTGGTGGATGAAAAACTGAACGTGAGTCAGCAATGATGTGTTGGTTTCACAAAAAGAGGGACAAATATCCCGCTAGTTTTATGCTTTTGTTTCTCTTTTTAATGTATTAATAAAAATATTAACAATTAAAATAATTTGTGTTACTTACATACATTAATTATATTATCTCTTTTACAAAGGGTGCTCCAAAAATAATGCCACCTATTTTACTGTGGCCCAAAACATCAGAGGCATATATCAGTGGTGTGGCAGTAGAGGTTGAACCTTTCCACCAATATTTCATTATGTTTTGTAGCTGTGTGATAGACAGCAACACAGAGGTAGTCCAGCAGAATGTTGTCTCACATGGAAGTGAATATGAAACAAAGGTTTGGAATTGAATTGGGTACAGAAAAAAATTGCACCCATTAATATTAATTGATGCTTGCTTGTTCATGGAAATCAAATAGTCAATGTGAGCCCAGTAAGGAGGTGGGTGGTGCATTTCAGTAGCGGAAGGAGTGACTTTCAGAAGTCCCTTCCAAATCAAATGTCCTATGATCCTGTGATCCTATGATTCTATGACGTGATTTCTCCACATACATTCTCAGTGAAAAAATAAAATGGCATTCCTGGCAGGTAAAAAAACTGTCTATTAGTGAAGAGGATCAAACTTACTCTGTTCTTCATTTGGCACCTGGAGGTAGCTGAACTGATGAAGCAGCTGAGTGATAGTCACTCTTAACTGATCTTAAAAAGACCAGTGCTAAGAGCCAAAATTCTGGATCTTTGTACCAGGAGATACAACAGGCCCTGAAACTGGTCCTGACTGAGCTGTGCTGAGAACCAAGAGAAACATCACAGCTTCATCCCTTATCCTTCTCACAGGTACACACAGACCAACATCAGGAGTCGTGTCAATTTGCATATATGCAGGCATGTCCTTCACCTGCAAAAGAGTAAAGATATTTGCCTGAATTTCCATTCTGTTCAGAAACCTCTGCAGCAAAATAATAGGTAGAATCTACTTCAGTGAAAGATAGATGTGATTACTCCATTAGTTCTCCATGCTAATATACAAGAGATGCTCTGAAATAAATGCCTCCCGTTTTACCACATTGGCCCACAACATCAGAGGCAGATGTTGTTAGTATTGCTGAAGTGCCTGAACATTTCCACCAATACTCCATGACATATTTTTGCCTTGTGACAGATGGCAGCAGAGGGGCAGACTGACAGAACGAGGTCTGACGTGGAAGTGCGGATGAAGCAAAGGTGTGTGATTGAATTCTTCCATTTAGAAAAAAAATTGCATCCGTTGACATTAATCAGTAATTGCTGAACATTTATGGAGCCCAAACAGATATGAGCACAGTGTGGCAGTAGGTGGTTGGTTTCAGAGGTGTGACAGCAACAGGGCATCACCTTCACTGGTGCAGGCTTTGATGAGAGAGGCAAGTAGGTTCTTGATCATTCCTGACAAAAACGCACAGCTAATGGTGGTGACTCTTCTGAAAACAGTGCTCTGTAGCTGACAATTTGGCCTATCAAACACTTACTTAGCTCACTGTATCTCTTGTAGTTTCCATGGAAATAAATCAGAGGCATCACTTTTGGAGCAGCCTACGTATGTGCAGCCCAACTCCTCTCCACTCAACGCAGCACAGGCAAGATGTGTGACACCTTAAATGGTATCCAGAGCTGTTCTCAAGGAAGAGCACCTGGATCCCAGAAACTAGAGTCAGGAAACGTGACTAGTATTTATCACACCGGTTTTCACTACTAAGCTTTCTCTTGTTGGCAGAAAAAAAAGAGGGATGGGGGGACAGAAGCTGGAGTGAAGGATTCAGGTACTCATCCAAAGGAGGACAGAATGTAAGCAGCGTTGCTAAAACCTGATGCGCATACACACAGCAGCAGCACAACGCTGAGAAAAACGCAGTCGCGTCTAACTGTGACAGCCTCTGGGTCACCTTCGTTTTCTTCCGCTTTCTTCCCCAGGATTGTATAACGCGTGCCCGCCGCTTGCCGCGCAGCCTGCCCGGCCCCCCAGCTCTCCCTGAGCCAACGAGCGCTTCAGACGACCCGCGCCGTGGCGCCGCCTTTCAGGTAACGGCCTTTCACTGGCTGTACTGACGGCCCCGCAGTGATGCCGCCTCTTGTTTCCACAGCATTAAAAAAAAAAAAAGACAGACAAACAACTACAAGAAAAGAAAATCCTTTAATAACAAACACAAGGCAGTGCGGAGGCTGAGGTCGAAGAACAGCGGAGCCCAGCAGCCCGCCTCACGTCGGCAGCTGGCGCAGGCCATTGGGAGCTGGGAGCGCGCCTCGCTCGCCCCCTGGCGGCTGCCCGCCGCACTGCGGAGAGGTCCTCAGGCCGACGTGCGCGTGGGGCCACCGCGGGGCGGCCCGCAGGTCGGGTTAGGACGCCCGGTGCAATGTCCGGTCAGTTCTTGAATAGCTCCGCAAACAGAAGCCTCCGAGCCTCCCCGGGCAACATCGCCAGCTGCTTGCCTGACCTCATGGAGAAAAGTTTTTCCTTATCCCCAGCCTGAACCTTTCTTTTTTCAATTTGTGTCTGACACTGTTATCCTGCTGCCATGCACCACTGTGAAGTTCCTGTTGCTGCCCTCACAATAACCTCCTCCTAAGTGCCGGATGGATATACCTCAGCATTTCTCACTACCTCTTCTCCAGGCAGAAGAAACCAAGCCCCCTTGGCCTCTCCTTTCCAGCCCTGTCTTCCACCCTACTTATTCCAGCTTATGTGTGTCTTTCCTGTGTTATAGAGCAAAGAACCGGAACCAGTTTTCTAGACTTAGAAATCCTGAGTGAAAAGTGGTAACGTCAGTCCTCACACTCAATCTGCTGGCAGTATTGCTGTTAATGCATCCATGAACACCATTGGCCTTGCTTGCTGTCAGAGCATTCTTCCACTATAAGCTACATTGACAGAAATCATCACATCATCACTGTCCTCCCTGCTGAAGGGACTCTTTCAGGCATTTCCACAATGGCAGCTAAGAGTCTTGGAAATGAAGTATTGAGAATTTGTGCATTTACTCTGCCAGTCTTCTATGGCATGTGCTACTGTTTACTCATAATTTCACCTCTACCTCCCAGCTGTTTCAAAGCCTGGCTAACATACAGCGCCATACATCTAGACCACTCTTAAGAAGTTTTTGGAATTTGTTCTGTGCATAGTTTTGGAAACTATTCATGTAAAAAGTAGAAGACACCCAGAAGAAACAGAGAAAAGGAGATTTCTGAAGCACTGTTTTGCAATTTCAGGACAAAAAAAAAAAAAAAAGGCAATCTAAAAAATTCCCCTCAGGTCATGTTCCATGGTAACCTTGACATCCTTAGGTAAGATAGTCTGTATGTAGCACTATGCAAGGCAGCAAGCAAATGGGGCAAACCTGAGGCTCAATCATAATGGAAAAAATATTGGATATTGGAAAAAAAAAATGGAAAAAAAATATTCTTGTTATTATGGATTTTTTGCAATTAATTTTAGTTCTCTGTGTACACTTTAAGACATAAACTGAGGCATGCTGGTCTCACAGTTTTGGATACGTAGCCTTGCTTCTTTATTGGTTTTATATACAAATGTTTCTTACCTTGTACTGAGCTTCTCTTAGATGCTGGGTTTTTTTTTTCCTTAGTGTACATTTATTCTCCGGCTGTGCATGCAACATTAACCAAAGATTTTGTCTTAAAAATATCTGGAAGGTACTTTTAAATCCCACACACTTTCCTTCCTTCTCCTTTTCACATGTACCTCAAATAAATCAAGCAAATAATAGTGAGAGGAAATGCCCTACCCGCCCAGTTTTGTGTGCTCCAAGAATACAATATTCTGGAAGAAAATCATCAGTATAACTTGGATCACTGCTGTGGTTGCTTTCATTAGAGTAGGAAGATGTTTTTATTTTTTGCCTTTCACTGTACGTATGTGAACAACTTGAAGTATAATAACAGTCTTTAGTCTGATCTCACCAAGCATTGGTCTCTTTGTCTCAGAAGCAGAAGTCATTGGACACTCCATGGGCTTAGTCCTGTTAATATGAAAAGAAAAAAATGCCCAAAAGTGAATTTGCACAAGAGACTTGAAAAACATATGCAGGAAAAACATACATGGAAATTAATTTCCTCATCAAAATAGAATTCTTAGACAATGTTGACAAATATAGTCTATTGGGTGGCAGGCAGCTACAATGGGCCTTTAACTTCCCAGCTCTTCCACATAATGTAAATACAACCAAAATGCTGTTTCTATGAAATGATGATGTTATAGATCATGTAAAGATGCAGCACAACCCTACAAAAAAGGATTTGGAGGTACTGGTGGGTGAAAAGCTCGTCAAGAGACAGCAATGTGCCCTTGCAGACCAGAAAGCCAACTGTAGTCCAGCCCTTGGGGACATTCAGGGCCAGTCTGGTCTAGGCTCTGATCTAGCAGTAGATGTCTCTGTTCATTGCAGAGGAGTTACACTAGATGAAAGATTCATTTAAGATTCATTCAAGATTTAAAGATTCATTCAACTCAAATGTTCAACAATCCTGTGATTCTACGACGTGATTTCTCCACATAGATTCTCAGTGAAAAATAAAATGGCATACCTGACAGAAAGTTTCTGAGAATTAGATAGGCAAATGTGGACCTTGTTGCATCAGCACCATCAGAGTGGCACGCTGAGAGAAAATCAGTGAAGAGGATCAAACTTACTCTGTTCTTCATTTGGCACCTGGAAGTAGCTGAACTGATGAAGCAGCTGAGTGATAGAGTCACTCTTAACTGATATTAAAAAGACCAGTGCTAAGAGCCAAAATTCTGGATCTTTGTACCAGGAGATACAACAGGCCCTGAAACTGGTCCTGACTGAGCTGTGCTGAGAACCAAGAGAAACATCACAGCTTCATCCCTTATCCTTCACAATGTTGAAAAATAGTGTTACAGAACACTGACAGTTTGCTCTATCAAACTGTTACCATGCTCATTGTATCTGTTGTAGTTTTCATGGTAATAAGCAATATTACTTTTGGAGCAACCTATTTATAGTGGAACAGCTTGTTCTGTATGGAAAAAATTACTAAGATACTAAGATAATTTTGTTCTGTTTTTGCTTTTGGAAACTAAATTAAATTCCTTTATTCAAAAACCAAAGGAGAAATTTGCAGCCTTTATGTCATAGAAAAAATAATATCAGTACCTCTACAATATGCCTGGTGAGAGTAAATTCAAGTCACTTGCGTCATTGTACCTCGCCTTTAGGACTTCTCTCTTGCATCTTAACCTCACATGAAAGTAAATAGGATTTTTGGACTGAGATGTGGCCTGCAATTATCTTCTACTGTTGTCCCAGGAGACTTTGGGATGGAAAAAACATCCTGTGAATGACTCTGCAATAGGAAAACTGCAATAGGAAAGATTAAGTTACCTTCAGTGATGGAGCAGTGAGAAGTCCTGTCTAATTCTGTATGTGTCATATTCATTCTAAGTAGCAGCAGTTCACTACTGAAATATCTGAGACAAACCATGGCAGATGTTTGCTATGCGCTGCCTACAGACGATGGTTTGAAGAGAATCAAAGGGTCGGCTGACTAGCTCTAAATTTCAAGGAGCTCATTTTCTGCATTTGAAAATAGAGATAAAGTAAAATGTCTGTTACCACTAGCTGCGATCTGATTTATAATCTTGCATAAGTTAAACTTGGAAGCAACAGAAAAGCCTGAAACAGTGGAGAACTTCCAAAGAAGAGTTGGAGAAGCACTTCGAAAACTAACATTACAGGGAGACATCAGTAAAAATGTAATCGACTTCATAGCTCTAGGGGTGTGTATCAGGACAGATACAGAAATTGTGACTGGAGCTATCTAGTCATTCAGGTGCTTGAATTCTAAGCATCACTGTACCATGTGAAAAAATCTGAAGGGAAGTAGAGAAGTACTGTCACCCCTAGCCATGAGAGAACTAAAACTCTGTTAAGCAATTTAATTGAAGGCATGGAGGAAGGCTTGGAGATGTGGGTCATTCTATGATTCTATAGGCCTGCTAAAGCTTGCGAATAACACACTTAGACATATAATTTGAATTTTTAGTGGTCCTGTGTGGAGCCAGGAGTTGGACCCAATGATCCTAGTGGGCCCCTTTCAACTTGGGATATTTATAACTCTGTGATTCCGTAATTCCGTAATCCTACCATTCTGTCTTTGTCTTCTGAGAATCATTCCTCTGATCTGGAAGGCCATTCCTCCTTGTCTTTGCCAACTCATCAAAAACTCACCTCAACCAATGCAACAAGTGGGTTTAGAATATGAGTAGCCTATGATTTGCAAGAGCCCAGTGGAGGGAACAAGTCAAGGCAGAAGCTTAGAAGTGGCAATCTGGAATAAATGGGTTAAAGGAAGTATTGATTTATTGGTGTAAGTATCCTATTTTTTTGTCAGAATATCCTTTTGTACTATCTGAAACAAATATCAGTGCTTGTCAACCATCCCAACAAGAATATTTAATCTTTGATTAATACTGCATCTCTTAAATCAGCCATTGGCATCTCCATGGCTCCTGAATATTAGACCATAGTACACATGCAGCCAGTGCACAGCAGTATTAATAGATTTTCCATAGTAGTCCTTCTGTTGCTTTTAAGTTCCCAGCCACCAAAAGAAATAAATTGTATCAGCAGAACAATGCAAATAAAGCCATTGGAATGTGCCAGGAAGCTACCAGTAGGCATTAGAAGCCAGCTTACTAAACTGATCAAGAACTTTAAAACTCCACTCTGCTGAGGGCAGAACAGAAATAGATTGCCTTTCTTGTTTCATTTGCAGCCATGAGGAGCATGCTTCCTTGCGTGTACACCCATGTTGCTAATTGATATCTCCAAAAATAACCGGTTCCTTCTAAAAAATAAAACCTTAATGCTATTTCCTATTCATTGTATGTGGTCAGGTCTCGTACTCAGGATCTCAGGATGCCTGCATCAGCACTTTTTTTTTCTTTTTTTCCAGTGCTAGTCTTGCTGACTTGTACATTTAGACAGCAATTGACAAAAAGCTAGCTATCACCAGGTGATGATATGTTTGTCACTGACAAGCAGCATGTGCTGCCAGGTGCTCTTCTTAAAACTGGTTATGAATTTTCTGAAGTAACATTGTCTAACAGAAAAAGCTAATTCTCTGAAACTAACCCTGGTAGCGAGACAGAGCAGATTTTTATAAATTGACATTGTAAAAGTCTGGGGGAAAAGCGCAGTAATGATAGTTGATGTTAATGTTTTCAAAATAAATCCTTGCTTTACATGTTGAAAATCTTTTCTAGTATCTACATGTTTTGATTTTGAAGTGCTCAGACTCTCTAATGGAAAAAGTAGTTTTCCAAATCAGTGTAACAACACTTCAAATATTCCCAATCTTTTTTTCCACAGACTATTTCCCACTGAGTTTTTTTTTTCCAGTGTGTTTTACATGCTGAGCCTCTTACAGAAGAGCTACTTCAAAATCAGCCCTTCATAGAAAAAGAAAGACTTAAGACTCCTCAGTAAAATTTTTCTATTTTTCACATCACTAATACCACTCAGATATTGCAAATTACACATGCTTCTAACACGGTTTTTATTAACACCTTTGCCAGTAACTTCGCCTGTTTTCCAAACATCTGCTTGGGTTTAGTGTGGTTCATTTAAAATCAGACATTGGCAAAACTAGTTCATTCCAACGTGCCCTTTCCCATAGGTCAATTTGGTAATCTAGGTGTTATTCAGACTTTCTAGTTCAAAGAAACAAGCAGTTCATATTTCAGCCCCAGGATTTGAAATACTGCAAGAACAAGCCAATGTACCCATACAGTACCATGCTATTTCTAGTTTCATTCCTGTCTGACAAGGGCAAGAGAAGAAATATGTAAGCACTTAACAGCATAAATTGCATTTGAACTTTGAGCTCTGATGTTTAATACATTGGACAAAATACAACCGGCTTTCTGTTGTCAAGCTCTGTAACCAGTAAATAATGTCTTTTGTACTGGCTGCATCAGTATGGTAATACACAAAGTCCCACCTGGAGATTTAATACCTATGGCTCTGGGAGTCAGTAAGGGCAGTAAAGCACAGATTTTAAACAAAAATGTTGCTGCACTGACTGCATGTGTTTTGGTGTCTGTACTCTTACAAATATGGATAGAGTAGAGCTGTGCATTATGTACAGTAGAGCTGTACATAATGTAATAATTGTTGCAAATGTTCATTCACTGGAACACAAGACTGTTTGTTAAGTATCTCATCTCTAAAATGGGAATAATAATATTTTTCTAGCCTGGAAATTACATTTATTTCACTACAAAGTCACATTTTGGTGGGTCTTTCTTGGCTACAGGAGCGATTAGCCTGTTAATTAATATGCTAACTGCAAAGTATTTAGCTCTTTTAAAAATGAAATTCTTGATGCTGTAAGAATAAGATCTACAGAGAAAAGAACAGTCTCCACTGCCGCCAGCCCTTACTTTCTGATTGCATGACTTGGCTTTGCACCTCAACTTTCTCATGTTAGTGTGTCTGATTGCTAGATAAGGTAATGGTTCCCCAAGCTACAAAAGTACTTTAGCATCCATACACAAAAGGCACTGTGGAAGCACAAAAGAACTGCTTACATGAGTTAAAAAATAGCTTTTAACCTTTGATCTTGAAGATCTATTTCACATGTGCACCATATGCTCAATGGCCTAACCACTTCAGCCTCACTGTTTTCCTGTGGATGCATTCTTTGACTTCACAGCCCTTATGCTTTTTGCTTGACAGCATCCAGGGTGTTTCTTAACAGTCATATTCTGCCAGCAACAAACACCCTTTGTTCCTTGGGATCTGGGAAATGGATTGCATTCCTCTCTTTTCCCCACTATCTTTGGAGAAGTTAACCTTTGAAGAAACCCAAGCAAACAAACAAGAAATCCCACAAGCATAAGGGATTTGCAGCATTTTGAAAATGCATAGGGGTGGAAAAACGAGTCTGTAGTTGTCAGCTGAACCTGATCCAAACATCTGATCAAAGATGATAACTTGCCTTTGTTTTGTGCAAAAAGACCTTTGTTTATACATTAGGTGCACAGCAAGGGGAACTCATTAGCAACATTAAAGCAGCTGGTCTCTAATAAGAAGTATGATGTCTAGAAGAGAGAAAAAGCTGCCTGCAGAAGAAATTCAATTTCTAAAGCACTTACTGTGACAACAGATATTGTTTGGAATGTGGAAGGTTTTCTTCAAGGCAGGAGATACTTGATGATATCTTGCCTCTGAGGTTTGGGAAAGAGTGGCTGGAAAGTTGACTGGCAGAAAAGGACGTGGGGGTAGCAGCTGACAGCCAGCTGAACATGAGCAAGCAGTGTGCCCAGGTGGCCAAGAAGTACAATGGCATCCAGGCTTGTATCAGAAGTATGTGGTCAGCAGGACTAGCGAGATGATTGCCCCTCTGTACTCAGCACTGTCAAGACTGCCCGTTAAGCACGACGTACAGTTTTGGGCCCCTTGCTACAAGAAAGGTTTGAATTGCTGGAACTCATTCAGAGAAGAGCAGTGAAGCGGGTGAAGGCACCAGAAAATAAGACACGTGAGGATTAGGTGAGGAAAATGGAGCAGTTTAGTCTGAAAAAAAAGGAGCAACTTGAAAGGAGGTTGTACTGAATTGGGTATCACTCTTTTGTAAGGTGACAAGTAATACGACACAAGGCGACAGGCTCGAGTTTTGCCAAGAGAAGTTTAGATTGGATATCAGGCAGAATTTCTTCACGGGATGTAAAGATAGGCTTTGGAACAGGCTGCCCAAGGTAATGAAGGAGTCCACATAACTGAAGGTATTCAAGAGACTTGATTTAGTGGTGATTTAGTGGTGATTGGTGGCTGGATTTGGTGATCTTAAGAGTCTTTTTCAACCTAAATGATTCTATGAATCTATGATTTTAATATTTGATTTTAGGGAGTGTTGCAGGGCTATGAAAGATGTGAAAGAGGCTTCAATAGGAATAGAGATGGCTATGAACATGTTACATATGCACCTGTATGGTGATCATATTTTAAAGTCTGAAAAAAAGCCGAACATTTGCCCAAGCTAAGGAGGCATAAAGAGAATGAAGACTCAAGAAATAAGATGAAAGAGCAGCTTCACACTGTGAAAACTTCAAGTTGTGTCACTTGAAAATACAGGGTGAGGAGAGGAAAAGGCCCTCATCTCTTTCTCTCTCTTCCCAGGTAAGAAGTCAACCAGGAGCCAGAACTTTCTTATTGACGAATTGGCCTCATATCCTCATGCACTCTACTCTCACTCATTTACTCTCCCTCCCCCATCCCAAACTTCCGAAGCATATAAGAGCACCACCCATGGTCAGCTGTGCCATAGGCCCACTTAAGAAGGCAGCATACTGTCTCTATAAGCCAGTGAGAAATGTTTAGGGAAGGAATATGAGAATAGTCCAAATGTCATTCAGTTCTTTCCACCAGTTCAAGTTCTCCTCACAATCCAGATCAGTCCTTTGTGGAGCTTTCTTTCATGAGACTGTGTAATCCCGTTTTGAATCCATTCATAGTTTTGGCCCCTGTGGCATCCCTTGCCACTCCATGATGTGTGTGGAAAAGGCACTTCACCATCTTGTTCATTACTTTTCTGTATAGCTTCTCTTGTTTCCAACTCCACTTGTTTTATGGGAAGTTACAGATTCCTTATTTGCTTTTTCCAGACCATTCATGATTTTGCAGACCTCTATGATAACATCCCTCAGCTATCTTTTTTTTTCAAACTGAACAGTCTGTCTAGTCTCTCCTTAATGACATAATGCCAATCTACTCGTTAGTCTTACTTCTATTTTGTGCTCCTCCTAGTTCCACTAGATCTGATTTTCAGTGGGAGAGATCAGAACTGAGGACAGCTTTCAGGATGTGGATGTGTCAGAGTTTCAGTCTTCCTGTGGCATCTTTAAGTCTACTAGACTCAACAAGAAGTTGAAAGGAAAACAATTGGTAGCTGAATCAAAACCAGTTGTAATCAGTGTAAGACCTCTTGTACTAGACAAGCACTTCTAAAAAATGAAGGATGAAATAAATAAAATGAGCAACCACAACAGACAACCACAAACAAAGAAAAAAAAATCCAATGACTGCAAAACACTCATTTTTGCCATCATAAACAAGCAGAAGAAAAAATGAATTTGAAAAATGTTACTAACACAAAGCTATACCACCAAATGTCGCCTTCTGCCTTACAAGATGATGAATTATGATTTTATTTCATCCTCCAAACAAAATAGAGTTCTGGGGAAGTTAAAGAATTGATAGCTACAATACTTTCTGAGGGTAGCAAGTACTAGTTAGAAAAGCAAACAAGGCAAAGCAAGTGTAGTGATAAAAGATTAGAAGAGAAGCAAATGGTGAAAGCAGTAGTTGCAGCAGCTACTGATAGGAGACTATCCAATGATCAGTATAAAAAAAAGGTGGAATTATAATATTAAGACTCCAGAATACTAAGTGAGACATCTCTGAGTAGTGTTATTCAGTCATCCCAGTTCGGAAAACAAGTGATGATACTGATTGCTGACCTTTTGTTATAACAAATAAACATAAAGTGTTTGCAGTACTTTCAGAGTTGAAAATGTGAAATAAAGAATTCGATTATAATTGCACTTAGATCAGTATTTTTAATCAAATTCCTAGAAATCCAAGGTGAGCACTGAGAAGCGAAAATATGAATGTCTGATTGAAACTTAATTATACGAGTATGAACCTGTCAAACTGAAAGGCCTTTACAGAAGCTTTCTCAGAACTGCTAAGCAAGGGTTAGCTGTACAGAGATCAGGGTTAAAATACAAAATAATAATAATAACTTTTAAAAAGAGTTTAATTGGGCTTCTTTATTCAGATGGACTCCTCAATTCCTTGCCTGTCCCCACAAGCATACTTGAACACCAAAAAGGAGTGAATAGGAATGTGATTTGGTGTTTGGGGCCAAGGGAGAAAAGTAAGAATGTCTTAACTTTGTGACTCTACTAGGCAGATTCTGAAGCCACAGTCTTAGCTACAGACACTGAAGTAAATAAGTCTGGTATACCATGAAAGGAATGGACCAGAATGCTTGGTGATATATAATGTTAATCTGTGCATCTTGTCTGGCCCTTTTTCTCTGTTAAACACCCAGAATGATTTGTGCTACAATAATAGGTATATCTTAACCCTTATTTAAGGGGTTAACCCTTACACTATTTCAATAGTGACCTACTTGTCAAATCAGATATCCAGCAGAGAAGTGGGTGGGGCTATGAAATCAGTAAGTTAAACTAGTCACTAACAGTCACTGACAGAAAACGAAGAAAACAAAATCCTGCCAACATTAGACCATGGCACAGTCGGTAAGATGGAAAATGGTTTTCAAATATCCAGCTCTAAAGATCTGTCTAATAAACCACTGCCTAACAGGAGAGAGTGTAACTTTGTGGAGTTTCTCATTCTCGTAACTAGCTGAAACTAATTTCAACAACACTGAATATGGATACTAATTCAAATCAGTTGAATTCTATTTGCAAAATGAGGCAAAATTCAACTAAGTTGGTCTTTGAAGTAAAGAACTTTCCAAGAAGACAAATACTTCCTTAATTGAGACATTTTGTCATGGAAACTAACAAGATTGATGTAGAAAAAGACATCTGGTAGGATATATAGCTAAATGTGATAATATTCTTCACTTGCCTCTCAGATGTAAATATTGAACGATAACTGAGTATTTAAAAAACACTCCAAAAATTCTGTGTTCTTGTATATAAAAACCTGAAGACTCACTCTGGCCAAGAAGTATGTTCGAAGTGATGGCAAGGGCGGAGAATGTAGTTGCAATATCATAACAACATTCAAAATTATATTTAATGTTTTAACAAAGAAACAGAATGTACTTTCTTATGTGCATTACAAATACTATATCATTCCATTAGTAGCTGTGGCACAAAGACAAGACTAATTATTTCTTTTCTTTAATGACCAGATTTATTCTGTAGTGGCTGAACCATTTGCGTGGCCATTTCAGCGGAAAAGAGAGGTGGTTAATGAGAATTTCATTAAGATTGATGACAAAACAATACTGTAACAAAGACATAAATTCAGAGGGTGGGAAATTATAAAGACAGAAGAAAAAATTGCAAATGAGTATTTTGACCTCTTCTGTAATACAGAGTGTTGGGTTTGGAATAAAAGTTCTGTCTATCAAGTAAATAAATAAAATCAAGGATAAAAATAATAAAATGTAGATTTGAATTGAAAAGATTTTCATTTCCGAAGATTGTACTCGCAATTGCTGATAATTTTTCTGACACAGTTCAACAACAATATTAATAAAATTTACTTGATTTCAAGTTTGAATCAGTTTAAATTCAAGTTCCAATAAATGCCGTATTTTTGTCCTTTTAGGTGTTTGTTGATAACCACAGGCAAACGGGTATCTGTGGCTGTCCATTTCTGAACGTGAATTCCATAGATGAATGAATGAATCCATGAATGAATTCCATAGTGAATACATGTTCAAATGCCAATGTATGTGGATTTCTTATCTTTTTCAGTTACCTTCTGTTACATGTTATACACTGGATATCTGAAAAGATCCACACTACAGATCACAGTTCACTCTGACTGTTCTTCATCTGACCATCAATATTAGAGAACAGCAGAAGACATCAACCAATTTGTAGAAAGGTAGATATCTGTAATTTATATAGAAGAGTGCATTAGCATTCAACCTTTTCTACAGTAAAAACTTTCACTTTAAATAGATTGTAGGAAAAAGTAGCTATTAACCTTAATCATCATAAATAATTAACCATGATAGCAGATGTATTTAATAACCATCTCCCACTTAATGTTTATCCAGACAGATCATACCTGAACTGACGAAAACTAAACCCAAAGCCCATATCACACCCAAGACAATCTATCAAAATCATACTTGTTTATACTGTTCATACTTGCAATTATATAAAAAGAATTTACTTTTTAAATAATCAGCATTTTAATTTAATTTTTTTTTTTACTTGTGAGCTAATTAATATTCTACTATTCTTAGAAGGCTGTTTATTTTTCAGAGTATAAATTTTCAGAAACACTACAGTTTTGGTGCAGGTCCTATGTACAGAATTATGATGGAACAGAAATTACAAAAGAAGGAAGCAGGGAGAAGAATCCTGTAAAGTAAGCCTGTGTGACTGTGGGTAGAGATCCGGCGAAAATACAGCACTGCCGAGACGTGCTCTCTTAACAGAAGTGCAGCAGGAGATCAGGAAGATCAGAAATTAAGGGAAGAGCAGGAGGCTTTTTCTCAGTAAATGAGCAATTAAGGTTCAGTTTTGATTTTTAGAATTTTGAATGCACACAGATAGGTCCTCCAAAAGAAGTTCTAAATAGGTCACTCAAAAGTAATGTCTCCTGTTTACTTCTGTGGAAACTACAGCAGATACAAATAGCACAATTACTTTATTTGATAGAGCAAATTTGCAGCTATCAAACGCTGTTTTCTTGACATATCTATGCATTTTCTCTGCTGCCATATCACCAACATCCACCTCTGAATTCATGAGCCAACACAATAAAATAAACTTTTGGAGCATTCCTCGTATATCGTAAATCATTGGGAGAACACAACACAAAGAACACTATACTCTTAAACTATCCAGCTGTAATTTCAAAATCTTCTAATTTCTGTGTGGTTGCATGTTTGTTTTTAATCCTAACATACAACTTCTCCATGCTGAAGGGATATCTGTAAGCCTCCTTTGAAGTTAGATGTGATAATTCTCCATCCCAACACTACAATTTCGGTAATGACAGGCTAGCACAAAGGGTATAACGTTTTATGGACCTGTGGACTTACTGGTCACTATCCCATCAGGGAGATGTGCTGCTCCTGTGCTTCAGACTAAGGCAAATGACTGGGCAGTGTGTGCAAGGTTTTTCTGTTACTCTCCTGAACCAAACTTCGGAAATTTAAAGAATAAATAAAGATGTGAAAATGAGTGAAGACAGTGAGAGAATTAATATCTGAAGAAAAAAAAAAACCAACAGAAGTTTGAGGAAATAAAGAACATGTAGGAGGAACCTGGAAAGAAAAAGCAGGCAGCCAAACCCCAGTAAATGTAGCCTTCAGATCAGTGTACAAACATGGGAAAGCTCTGTCCTCAGAGGCCTGTCTTTTCACACTAAGTGTCTCTTTTCATTTGTGAGCAAACTCACACTGTTCACTAGAGTGATTTCTAAATAGTTCTTAGCAGGCTTTGGAAGTGAAATGTGGAAAACAAGTCCTCCCTCTCAGAATTTTTATTTTGAGCTGGAAGCATTCTGAGCAGATATCACTGCACCCATTTGGCTACTTTGCATCTGGAAAGTTTTCTTTACAATCATAAAATGTGGACATGGAACTGTTGTTTCATCCATGGCTAGCTCCTGAAGCACAAGATAACTCTGTCATGAAGGAAAACAGCCAGCTCAGTAAGCTGCCCCCAATAGGCCAAATGTGACCTATAGATAGAAAAAAATGCAAGCACTGAGTGAAAACAAAGGAGCTGCATCCATTATAAATCACATTTTTAGTACAAAATTTGTTGCAGAAAACTTACAGCAATATAAGATCTTCAGGAAAGTGTGCTTGGCTGGGATTAATAGAGGGGTAATGCTCTCTGTGTGCTTCTGCTTTGGTATTCAGCAAATACCTTGCAGTTTTTGTTTTCTTTTTTCATACTCCCCAGGGCAGGCTATTCCAAGGCTGCTCAACAAATAACTGCTCAAATGATATTGCTTAGACTGCTTTTATCTGGCAGAGTAGCCCTGCCCTGAAAAGGGAATATGAGAACAAGGAGCATGAAGAGGGAAAGAAGTAAAGACAAGAATGGACATTACTGGTTATTTTCAGATCTGTGCACAAGGAACACAGATATGCCCACTCCTCCAAGGAAGCAGAACATTTCAAAATGAGTTTGAAGGTGGTCCTGGAAAATGTACATACAGAGTAATTCAGCGTGGCAGCAGGGGAGATGGACTGACTATGAACTTACTGGGTCTCTTCCATCTCCAGTTTCTATGAAAACAGTCACCATTATTTAGAAATATGATAAATATTTTAAAAATCACAGATACAAACTAAATAAAACATATTAAATAACAAATTCAGCCAACTTAATCATGACTTTTCAACTTTTTAAACCAAGACAGCAGGGAACAAGAAGGAACAGGCTTAAGATTTTTAGTCCTCTTTGTTTAAGGCTAATTCACATAGGACACACCTTCATGAGACTTGTTCAATAACATTTACGGAGCTGGGCTGGAGTTGTTGTTGGATTGTCCTCAGTCCACAGAGCTGCTGATTTTGTCCAGTTTTTACCTCACTCTAGCAGCTTTTAATTCACATTTTGCCTTGTTTATATTTCATTCCTAGCTGGACCAGTAGATTTCATTTTGGGTAGTGTAATACCAATCTAGTCCTTGCAGCATTTACTCATCCAGAGGAAACTGCACCAAATGCCAATTCCTTTCTTCATTCCTGTACTGACCAAAACAACACCATCTGTCCTCCAAGAGCTACGTGTTTGTAGATACATAGACTTCATCATCCTCAGCAGGAGAAGAAGAATTTTGACTTGAAAAACATACAACTCCTTATTTGAGCACATAGTGCATCCATAAAGTCTAGCTGCAGTGAGGGGGCTTGTGTTCCGTGGGACAGCCACTAGACAGTGATACAGGCACACTGACACAGCCAAAGAATGTCAGTTTCACACTCCACTACTAGCCTCAGCCCTTTTCTAGCATTTTCTTCACAGCCTAACAGCTCAAACTTTCTCTGAATTCCAGCCAAATCTCAGCCTGCACATGTTCCTTCTGAGTACCCATAATTCATTCTCAACAGAAAGGCTTGAATAAATCCTTTTCTCCTATGAAAACCAAAGATGAGAAAGGTGGACAAATTCAGGAGCGTGCCTTCCCTTTGGTGTTCTGCTTGTTCAACAGAAGACCCCAGTCTTCTGGATTGTTGGTGTTCACAGTGCTATCTCCAAACTATTAGTTCAGCTTCTATTAGCACTGAAAACAATACAAGATGAGGCAGACGTGGTCATTCTTTCTATCCCATACTTCCCTGAACATTTATAAGAGAACAAAATAAACTAGAGCCTGTTTTAGGCTTTCTACGTATAATACTCTTCAGCACACCAGGCCCTGATCACAAGGCTCAATCATGGATAGTGTGGCTCAAATTTGGACTTCAGCTTTTCAGGCAATTGGTTCAACACATTAAGCATCCATCTGACAAGTAACAGTTGCATCCTCTACAAACATTGCCAGAATGAAAATCAGACTTTCCAGCTAGCCCATCTGACTTCACACCTTACCACATAGCATTCATAGCTCATTCACACCTACTGGGAGCCAGCAACCTAACAACAAAATACCTGTATGCGAAGAGTAACCCTCAGTACTCTGCCTTGTAAGCTGTCACCTGTCCTGTACAAATCACCACGCGACCTCCCCACTCTCCCTGTTCTGTGAGACACCCCTTGTTGTTCCCTGAAGGATATCCCAACAGACACTACAGGTGTCTTTCCACCAGAAAGGACAAATTGACAAACTTGCTTGACAATACAACAGCCTTTGGGAGCAAACCCCTAGGACCCCAGTGCAATAGACGTGATCAAACCAACTGGAAACCAGGAATTTTTCTCATGCTGCCTCCGCTTTTCTCTTAGATCTGGTGTTCCAAATAAATCCTTCCTGGTTTTTTCTCGTTTGACTACTTGTGGCATATCCAGGAAACACTCACAGGTGTTTTCCACTTGTAGTTTCAAAGGAGCCAGCAGTTGCTTGTTCTCTCTATGTCTGTTTATTCCTTTTCTCATCACTCTCAGATGCTTTGAAGTAGAAGTGGCCCTCATTATTTGTTGGTTTGCTTTTTTCACAGGCATTGAATTCCTGAGCTACTAATGCTGTTTAGCACTGTGATGAGATGATAATCAATAAAGAAATAAATAAGAAAAAGAATACAGATGGATTTTGCCTGATATTGTTATGATATGTTCTAAGTCTATATTGCAAAGGCAGAGACAAGCTGGAATATAGAAACTAGTTCTCAATGTCAAGTCACTACTAAGGCTGGTTTGGAAAGACTGATAATGTCAAAAAGACTATTCACTGTCACTAGCACAAGACTCAAAACAGTAGTGTTTCCTGTGTCTAAGGAACTTATTCTTCCTTTTTCTCTCACCTAATTTCAGATTAAATTAAGCCATGTGGAGCAGAACAAAGGGCAGCATGGGTTTCAAAAGTTAGCATAGGTAACTATTTCTCTGGAACTTCATGTGGTTCGTTGCTTAGGCGATTTCCTTGCCTAGTGGGAGATGTGGACTCAAATCTTCTGAAACACTTTACCTTGTGTAGCTAAGCTCTAGGAAGCAATGAGTTATCCAGCAAGCCTGTGCCAGGACCCGCTGGGCTTGTCTAGCTGCCTCTCCATTCTCATGGTGAATGTAGTTTTTGCTCTGTCGCTACTATTTAGGGGAAAAAGCAATCACTGAACAACAAAATGGCAGATAATGGGGAGCTGCAATCAAGTAATCAAAAAACAAAACCTTTAATGTTGATTGCTATTTGATATAACTGTGCCTTAGATATCGGGCCACAGAAAATCCATGGCATAATTTCCACCATTGGCTAAGTGGGGTTGCTGCAGCAGCGAATATACAGTATTTGACTGGCAGATTTTGTAGATGAAGTTCAGAAAGGTACCACAATTATTCTGTGACATCTGGCCTTTCCCACTTTAAAGATTTTGTTTCCTTCCATCATTTCTGTCTCTGCCACATAACTAAATCTAGGCATTTACTCCCAGTAACCAACTTCCTCTTCTCCTCCAGGTTCTCCACAATCAGAGAACAGCCTTTAAAAAACGTTGGTGATTTTGTATTCTGTGGTGCAGTCCTGGAAAGCAATGACTCCAAAAGCTTGGTGTGCAAAGATATCTTTGATGTTTCTTAAAAGAGGAGATTATTTTGATTTAGGATTCAAAACAGTAACATTTTACACTGCTGCCTAGAAGGGTGAAATCTGCCCAAGTCCACAAAAGAATACTGTTTAGTTTAACCTTAGTAGTGAATGCTCTGCATTTGTAATTTTTTTTTCTCAAGAACCCTCTCCAATTAAGCAAGATAAGAATTAAAGCAAGATTTCATTCACCTTCACAATCTGTAAAAAATTACTTTAATCTGGAAGAGGTGGTCATTTTATTACAATTATGCAATTATACTGTAAGAGCTCATAAAAATTATGAATTATTTCTTTAAAAATGTATATTGTACTGCAGAAGGAATGGGAAAATAAACACAATAGTTTATTAAAATTAATTGCACCCCAACTCATGCAAGGCTGTTTGAATATCTAGGTGTTTTAAGAGCTTTGGTAGCTCTGCAGTAATATACGGACCGGTCATTTACTAAAGCTGGGCCTTGTAAATCTCCTTCAGAAATGAAGGTCTTCTGTCACCTTTTTGGGGTGAGAAATACTATGCACTCTCATCTGTACATTGAAACTCGAACAACATTATTATCCTGAAAAAAAAAAAAAAAAAAATAAAGCTCTTGGAACACATCCAGAGCAGTGGGCTTGGGCTGCAGAATGGCTCCAGAATGTGAGTAAAGAGCTATGCGTGCCTAGATTTCCTACAAAAGCACTTAGATATAAGCTTGAGAGATGAGCTTCGGATGTAAACTGCACGAACATCCCAAAAGACAAAGTTGGTCTCAATCACTGTTGGCCTTTGGATGTGAAAAGTAATGTAAAAGTGCTAGTAAACACTGATTGTTTATTTTCCTGCATTTCTTTTCCTTAAGATGCAAATAAACTGCCCGTTGGCGTGAACAAAGCAAATGTGCAGTTACACGTGTGCGCACCACCACACAGCACGGCACGGGCAGAGCCGAGGGTTGTCTCCTTCGGAGCGACAGGTCTCTGGCACCTTCCGTACCGCATCAGGTTCAGGTAGCGGGGAACAACGCGCAGCAGAAGGCTGGAAGGAGGTTTTCCGTGCAAAGTGGAAGACGACCCCATTTCCCTGGTGCGGAAAAAGGAGCGGGTGACGGTCTCCTTCCCCACAGCAGCGTCCCGCCGCGCACTTCCGAACTCGGGGTACCCGCGGAGCGCCAGGAGCCGTGCGGCGCAAGGACAGCTAGCCGGCTCATCGCTGCTCCGCTCGGCCCCGCCGCCAAACTCTCGGCGCCCAGCTCGCCGCTCGCTGTGCGCGGCGCCCGGCCCGGCACGGCCGGCACTCTCCGTACCGCGGAGCGGGGTGCTCCCAGGCGGATCCCCGCCGCCCGCCCCGCCTGCGCGGCCCGTGAGAGCGGGCCTGGGTGCCGGAGGCGGCGGGGAGGGCTGGGACGGGGCCCTGGCCGGGGGTTTCTCTCCCCCCGCACCTCCTCCCCTCTCGCCGCCGGTTCCCGTGAGGCTGCGAGTGCCGCCGCGGCAGCTGGGGGGCCGGCGGGGGATGGTGCCGCCGCCCTGCCCAGCGCCGGAGTAAGGGCAAGAGCTGGTGGCGGCAGGAGCAGCCCCGGCGGCGGGACGAGGTGAGAGCGGAGCGGGGCAGGAGGGTGCCGGGGGACAGCGGGGCTGCCGGGGCAGCCCGCCCTGCCTGGGGGCCGGGGGCGCACGGGGAAGGGTCGGGACGCAGCTGCGGAGGCTGCAAGCGGCGGGGCTCCGCGTCCGGGCCGGGTTTGGCTTAGGGGTGCGGGGTGGGGGCGGTGGGGAGCGAGGGGCTTTCGAGCTGAGCTCGGCCGTGCCAGAGGCAGACGGAACTGCATAGAGGGGCCCCAACGCCTCCCCTCCCCAAATCTGGGACAGGGTGGCTTCCGATACATCTAGGATCAGGCGAAGAGAGAAGTTCCCATAGAGCTCAGAGGTGTTTTCTCTGGCTGAAGTTATCTAGAAATAATACTGAGGTGAAGAACAGCAATTCATAAGAAAACTGGAAAGAGCAACAGGTTGCTTTGCTGAAATCACACGTGCTGGGAAAATGTCACCTCCAGTGGACCTGATAGAAATCAGCTTACAGCAATACCGATTTGTAGGGCTTGCTTGGGGACCACCTAACACTCCACAAAACAGATGTTACTGTACGGCTGAAGAGATTTTCCTAAAACTAGCAAATCATTCCCAAACTCCTTCATTCTGACTTTTGTGGATACAGGATATGACCATAGAATCATAGAACCATGAATCAAGAATGTATTTTCTCAGGATCTAACTTTGAAGATTACATGACCCTTTTACATTGGCCAAATGCTTTCTAGCAGTCAAGAAACACCAACATTTACCAATCAACTCTTCACTTAAATTTCCGTGATGTTTGTTTTGTGCCATTTGTTTTTATTTTCTGTCCCCTTCTGTTTTTTTCAGAAGGAACATAATTGTTGGAATTGCCATTTTTCTTTGTGTTTGTACATGCATATGTTTTTAAGCCTTTGATGGGAGCAGCTGAACCATAAAACGCTGGCACTTGCTGGGGGGGTCTGATATTACCAACACTTTCAATTTTAGAATTGTTCTCAGAGGGCTGCATGTTGAGAAGCTGTTGCTTTGCAGTTGTTTTTTTTTTTTTCCCAGTTCATTTCTTACTTCAGCAGATTGTCTCTGAGAAGACATTGCATGTCCCGTTCTCTCAGATAGTTTCAAGTGACCTGGATGTGAATAAAACTGTCGACTTTCTTCCCAGTATGGATTTACCCTGTGATGTGAATAGCATGTGAGGAGTTTTGTAACACTTTCCTGGGGAACTGTTTGTTTGTTAGGCAAAGGGCTAAGCAATACTTTGCATTTGCCAGGGTTTCTTAGGGTACGTGTGGAGCTGGGAGCAGTCTGTAGTCTGGGTTTGGCTTCCTTAGCTTTCTCATTCTGTACAGTCTGCATTTGCAGTCACTCCAGCTGCAAAAGGTGATCACTGTATTTCTCAAGAAATCCAGTTGGCTTTGGTCAAAGTTCAAATCTCCTTCTACATTAACAAAGATGGCCAGTTGCTTCAAAAGAGTTAAAGGGGGGTGGCAGGAAGTCTGGGTAGCAATATTCTGACTCTTTAAAACCTGTATCAGGCGCAGGTTCCAAACAAACTGGATCAATTTCTTCAGCTCTGAGTATGAGCTCTGGTGGCGTGCAGGGAGATGGAGAAATGGGAATCCTTTCTGAATCAGAGAGATCACTGGCACTATCATCTTCAGCATCTTCTTTAACAATTTGTAATTGTCTCAAAATCAAGAAACATTTCATTCACAGATGCTTCTTGCCATTTAGAGGAGCACGGACCAGCTTCAGCAACATATTCTTCGTGATTCTTTTCCAACTGTTTGGTTTTTTTTTTTACTGCAATAAAAATGTTGCACTGGGACTTCTTTAACCTGTAGGGTTAAAGAAGAGGGTGCTGCCTTTTGTGGCAGCCAGGATCCTGTGCAGTAAAGATTCACTCTGCCTTGTTTCTGGGAGACTCCTCTTTACCCTTGTACTCTGGCGATTGATGTGCAAACACTCATGATCTGTTTTGACTGAGTACTGTCATTTCGTTGGTTTCTTCCCTTCTTAAAAACACTTGGTTGGTTATCATCTTGAGTGTCACGGGAAGTCTTTTCATTGGTAGTTGGTACATTTTTGCATAATGTACCAATTGCATAATGTAATTTCCAGGAGATTTCACATGAGAAACTGATTTCTTTACTCCTTTGGTACTTGGGAGGCTTTTTCCATTACTGTAATTTACCGTACCTTTGCGGTTTTCATTGATTTGTCTTTCCTTTTTCTGTGTCTTTCAGTGCACAGAACCGAATGATCTTTAGAATTTCTTTGATACATGCAATTGTTTGAAAGTGTTTCCATTTTTATTGATGTTTTTCCTATTCTAAGTGCAGATCTCCTGCTCACTATTAGATTCTGCCTTTCCAAAGTGTCTCTGTGTTCTTCCTCTGTGCAGTGCAGACTAGAATTGCCCCTGCTGGGCAGCCCAGTCTGGGCTCAGAGGAGCAGGGGAGCAGCACCAGTAACCCTACTTCCCCCACCATGGCCACTCATAGCTGTGAAGGAGGAGGGCTCTGTGTCTGCATCCTTCCCTGGTTTCCCCTTTGGGCCTTGGCTCCATCACAGGCAGCGCCTCCTACTCCAGTTTCACCAACTGGTATACACGTACAGAAGATATGCTGGGAGAGGTGAGGTCAGGGGAATATTAGTGAGGCGTTGCTAAAGCCAATTCCCAGGCAGGGTAGTGCCCCTGTGAGCGTTTATGCTAATAGTGGAAGTCACAGCCCTTAACTCCTGTTCTTGATGTAGGGTGGGGCTGAGCAGCTGTGGATTCCTTTCCTTTTCGGTCCTACCTTTCTTGCCTCACCACTCTGCAGAACTGAGCTCTCATTTCAACAAGAAATGCAAGTTCTTGCACTGGAGACGGGATTCAGCTCAGTTCCCAGTGAATTCACTGCGGTTTGGTCACTGACCTCAGTGTTATGATGTCCAGATCCATGCATTTCTTCTGGCTGTGTGAGGAGAAAGAATATGATCCAAATGATTATTAAGAATATTTTTACCAAGGTTTATTGAGTAATGATGTAGGGATCTGATGGCTATTCAGATGGAACATTTGGATTCACCTACATATTTACCAGGATGATCCTAACTCTGTGCCTGTGTGTGTCCTATCTCATCATACCAAACTGTCTCAGCCATAATTTCTCAGAGGTCATTGGTGAAATGGGTAGCATCCAGACAAAAAATTGACATTGTTCTCAAAACAGCAGTAGAACAATAATGATGGAGAAGGTTGTACAGTTAGTTCCCTTGCCAAACTTCAAGACTGAATGGAAGATCCCAGGTTAGTCCACCATTCTCAAAAAGCAGTGCTTCCTTGACATTACATTAGCTTGTCAGGAATACCTTATGAAGTATATGAAAAAATATCAAGTGAGACAATAGGAGCTTGGCAGTAAGCTCCCACTGCATCTGCGTCTGTTCTGGTGGTTGCAAACAACCTCTTCTGCATAAGTTGATAGGCTTTCTCAGTCACTTATTAACTGAAAGAGTGAGGAATGTGTTACCTGCATTCATTTGTGCCAAGGATTGTAGGAGCATTACTGACACTCAGGTGGACTGAGGAGGCCACTGGCAGAGTGGTAGCTTTAGTATCGAAAACGTTCTTTTGAGGTATTAGGGCTACTTCCACTTGACTGCAGGTTTTATTCAGCTGAGAAAGTCAGGGCAACTGAACTGCTCAGCTCACAGAACATGGGAGGTTGTAATCTCCTCATGCTTATGAGGAATGCAAATGAGTGCAGTACGGTCCACTGACTTCATTCTAAAGATGATTCCAGAATATGGTCTGGTCTTGGACATGACCTCAGGCAAAGCATTTCCTTTTAGTTTTCCTGTTTTGAGAGTAGGATTAAGGACAGCATCTCAAACAGTCTTATTGGACATGTCTCATTTAGAAAAAGTATTTTTGAAGCGTCCTGGAATTTCCATACCAAAGCCGGGAAATTGTTTTAAAGCTTAATTGCTATATAGAAACATGAAAGCAAAGACATTATGAAGTTTCTTATCCTTTTGCCCACCATTTTCAGTGGGCTTCAATTGACTGCAGTGGTGCATAGCATTAGGCAGCTGCTTCTCTGTTTTGCAATCTTACAACTCGATCCCGTGTATCTGATCTGGTTTTACACATCTAAATCCAGTTTGGAACTGGAGGGAAAATCTCCTGCTAATTAAGGTGGCACTTTCTAATCACCTGTATTTACCCTGGGGGCATTGGCATTGACATATTAGCCTACCCTGCACATAGTGTATTGCACTACTGCTGAATAGTTCAGTGAACAACATCCTGAGCACATGGGTAAATGTTTGATATGGGACAGCATCTAGTAAGTTCCTGGGTTCTTAGGTTTGCTTTTTGACAAACGCGTGGTTGGGACAGGGGAAATACTAGATATAGCTCTGCAGTATTCTCCTGTGCAGAGAGTTAGGACCATTGTGCTGTGTCCTAACTCTGGAGGTGGGTTTGAACCACTGCTCTCCAAAACTTCTCAGAGTGCAGGTACTTGTGGTTATGGTAGCACTTTGCAAGCTAGCAACAACCATTCCAACACCCAATATTGGACTGGGAATGGGAATTTGTGGTGATAACTGTAAAGAGAAGAAAAAGAAGCCAGAATAAAAAAGGAAGAATGGGGAAGGAAAAAGAAATAGGAGCAAAAGTGGCAGCAATTCTAGCAAAAGAAACACTTTCCAGTGACCAGTTCTGAATGTGATATAAAAAATAACAACTGAAAGTTTTATTTTACTACACAGAGCCCAGATTCTTCCTTTGATCTCTGTACAAGCTTCCTTTTGGAATCTGTGGGAGATCAGTGGAAGGAGGGGACTGTGTAGTCTTGAACTTATTCTGCAGGCTGTAGACAGTCGTGGAACAGAATTTGGTCTTCCTCACAGCTATGAGCCCACTAGGAAGGTATACTGATAGTCCTGAGATAGATGCTAAAAATCAATCTGCTAAGAAGCATCTCACCACCAAAACAATAGATGTTATCTCAACACACTGCTCATTGCAGTTAAACTGTTGCCATCTGTTGAAGTTAGCTCAGTATCTCTGTTACTGTCTGCAGGAATTCCTTTATAAGCATGATTTGTATAATAGTGCACGCAAATTGATAACTTCTGAGACTGTTCTGAGTAGTCAGCATCTGGAAACAGTTATTTCAGCTTAATACAGTAGTAGCGCATTAAGTAGCCTGTAGTGAGTAATAATAAATTCTCTACAATGCTTCCTTAAATTGCAGTATGTGTGAATTTTAGTATGTTATTAATTCAGATTATTAATAAACATTCCTGATGATTCTTACTACTTGAAAATAGCAATATATGACAATTAAGAGATAGTTAACAGATGCATCAGCTGCACTCTGAGCAATCCAAATATACAACAATTCATAGAACTTGACCATTGATTTCAATGTGTGTCATGAACAATTGGGAAAAAAAAAAAAAAAAAAAGTTTATTTCGAACAAAAGAGAAGAAACTATCACAGAATCACAGAATGGCCTGGGTTGGAAGGGATATCAAGGATCATGAATCTCCAACCATACCCAACCTTCCCATTTAATACTAGACCGGGCTGCCCAGGGCCACATCCAACCTGACCTTGAGCACCTCCAGGGATGGGGCATCTGCAACCTCTCTGGGCAGCCTGTTCCAGCACCTGACCACTTTCATAGTAAAGAACACCCTGACATCCTGCCTAAATCTTCCTTCCTTCAACTTAAAACCATTTCCCCTTGTCCTACTGTTATCTACTCTTTCAAAGAGTTGACACTCCCTATTCTACAGAAGGTTTGCTCTAACTTGAAAGAACCTGACACCTGACACTTCTGTTTCTTCATTGTGTCATACTTAGGCACTTGATATTTTGAGTTAAAATCCTGGGAAATAAGGTGCTTTACGTTTCTTTATATATAACTTACAAGAAATATTTAAGAGCAACCCAAAGCAAAGTCTAACATTAAACTGTCAAAGTCAAGCACTCCTGCTGTAGAAAAACTCTCTCTTTCTGCCTTCAGTCTGCAATTCCCTCCAGCACCATAATGATTCTCAGAGCAGCATGCTGGGTTCTGCAAGCAGCAGGGCTGCTGACTTGTTGCTGTCATCAGTAACTTGTCTTGGAAGAGCATGTCAGAAACCAAAATACTTATCTTAATATGCTCTGTAAATAGGAAAGAG
Organism: Lagopus muta; assembly: GCF_023343835.1. Taxonomy (NCBI): domain Eukaryota; kingdom Metazoa; phylum Chordata; class Aves; order Galliformes; family Phasianidae; genus Lagopus; species Lagopus muta. The sequence continues at coordinate 76,794,836 of NC_064433.1, forward strand.
AACTGCTCCTTCCTATAAAGTGCTGAATCCCAGGCAGATTAGGAATAGGAGATGGAAGATATTTTGTCTGTTAATTTCCTGTCATCATTTCCTCAAGGCAGACAAACAGCTCTGCAGTCCTTTTCTGCAAGAAGTACCACATAATGTGAGTTTTCTGCTTTCTGTTCTCTGTGATTTGTTTTCATCTTGTAGCATTGCTTGAAAAGGAGATGTTCATTCCCCATTTCTGGTTTTCCATCCTTTGACTCACCAGTGCCCTGGTACCATTCATTAAGCATTTGTTTTTCATGAGGTTGATTTGTTTAAGAACTGGCTGCACTAAAAAGCACACAGAAGACAAACTGTTGGAGGCATTTCATGTCATGGAGATTTCTCTTCCAGCCCCATTGCTCCTATTTCCTCTGGTATCAACTGGAAGCATTAGCAGGGGATAAAGACAGCAGGAACTGAATTAGGGAATGTGCAACAGATCTGTGCCTCTTATACTGAGTTTTAGTTCAGCAAACTCAGGAGATCTCCAGGAGCATCCACTCATGGCTGTGTTCACATGATCCACTGAAAAAAATCTCCACAGAGGTACTGCAGAAAAATAGCTGTAGTGGTGATGGTGTTCACCAGTGAAGTTACAGATTAAGGATCAAGGTAGCAGATCTGTTGTTCACTCCGCCTTGCTCACTCATTTATCTTAGAGATGACCTAGAGCTTGTGGACAGTTTCATCAGCACCCCTCCCTCTTCCCTTGAATTTTCAGGATCCTTCAAAATACGCAGTGTTATTTCAGGTGCACAGCAGTCCACAGCTGCTGTGCCCCAGAAGGGCAAGGATCCTCTGTAGATCACATGTGACATCTGCCAGCTGGTGCATGTCTCTCTGATACTCTAACAGGACACTGTGCTGGCAGCTGTAAGTGTCTGAGTGAGTCTTTTAGCTGTTGATGCTTGTGGCGGGGATTGCCTTCTTATTCCCATTTTTTTTCAAGGTGACCTGTTTAGATGCATGTATTTTAAAATTTTTTGAACATAATTGGTATTTTTTAGGATCTTCTGATTTGTTCACATTTTACATTTTACATTTAGACTTTGAGGAGAAATTTGACTAATCTATACCTAGTCTACACCAAACAGTGGCCTCTCCACCATGCACTATGGCAGCTGTTCAGATGTCATTATTTTTACACAAAATACTTTGAAAGTATTTTGCAGAGTGGAAGAAGATTCTTCTAGGAGACTTTGTATCTGAAAGACAGGAATTTGATCAAAGAACAACTAATCTACATTTCATTTGGGTCCCACAAATACTGTGTGTGTTTCTGCATAGTCAAATAGAATCAAAGAATCATAGAATCATAGAATGGCCTGGGTTGTAAAGGACCACAATGATCATCTAGTTTCAACCCCCCTGCTGTGAACAGTGTCAGCCCTAGCCAGCCACTAAATCATGCTGCCCCAGAACCACATCCAGCCTGGCCTTGAATGCCACCAGGAATGGAGCATCCACAACCTCTCTGGGCAACCTGTTCCAGTGTGTCACCACCCTCTGTGTGAAAAACTTCCTCCTAGTATCTAATATATTTTGCAAGCCGGACATATTCCACAAATGATAGAATGTCAAAAACTGCTGACGAGTTTCCTCCATTCAGTAGCCTTCAGTTTAGGAAGAAGCTGCAGATTTATAAACCGAACTGTAATCCTAAATCTTCTGCTGTATTTATGATTTCAGCCAACCTGCCTACAGTCCTTATCTTACTGTAGGGAGACAACTATAATTCTTCTGTTTCATGAATCAGAGATTGAAGGGGCCAGATCCGGTTAATGAATGACACAGTATAGAATTGGTTTCTAATCAACAGAAATAGTTTCCACCTCCACCTCCGTGTCCTTTAAATACATTCACTATGATACTCTAAGGTCTAAAGCATTGTAATAAGGACATAAACATCAATAGCAACAGTAGTGTGTTAATGTATAGATAAAGGCACAAATTCTTGATATTATTTGGATTTATGTCCTTAATGAACACACCACTATCAGATTATGCTTCTTTTCTTCCTAAGATAGTATCAGGTTGAGTGATTGTACCAGCTAGCTGAGGTAAACTGCAGCTTCCATGTTTGCACATGTAATATTTGCACATTTAATGGTCCCTGTTGAGTCATGTCCATTATCACAGACATTTGCATACCTAAGCCCCTGGAAACAGCCATCAAGCAGAAAGCTCTGCTTAATCTTAAGGAGAAGTCTTTGCCCTTCCTCCTCCACAGTTAGATCAGAGATCATACTTTGATTATATTGCCTGGGAGCTTCCAGGGGAAAGTCCTGAGTAGCCTCTCTGTGAAGTGGAGCAGGAGGCACAGTGGCAGTGCGCTGGCTTGCAGAGATGCCTTGGTCCCCCAGGGGTAGGCAGCACCTGAATGAGACTTTGAGGGTGTAAAAATTTCTGTGCCTAAAGTGGGTAACAAACACCTCAAGAAATTCTGGGGCTCTGAGCTTTAGTCCCTGACTGTTAGTATCTGCAGTTCCTTCTTTCTTCTGGACTGTGTTTGCAACAATCACTGTTATTTATTTCACTGTACTTTCACTGTGCTGAAGATTTGGTCCACAACCATTAGAGCTAGAAATGTTCAGTTTTAATTGGAAATTGACTCAAAATTAAACCATACAACTCCTGTTCAACAAAGGCATGTTATTCTTGCTGAGCTTGTGCTCTGAGACTGATGTATCTGTAGCTCTGTGGCTGAACTCTCATACAGGCAGGATCTATCAGCATTCATTGGAAATATGCCACAATGAAGCAAAGTTCTGGGGTTTGTTTTGCTGTAGATATTGCTATTGCTTTCATGTAGTTGAGGTTTTCAGCTGGGGCAAAGAAGTTTTTTATGATGGAAGAGCAACACAGATTGGGCACAAAATGCTCTGAATAGGAAGGAGTTCAATACAACCAGAATTATTGATACACACTGTTGAGTGTCATAGGTGAACTATATGGGGAGAAGAGTTGTAGTGATTCTCTCTGTTGGACAATTTCCATGCAGTGATAGAACTGAAAGAACAAAATGAAGCAGTGGGATGGGAGTGGAGGTAGGCCCAGCACTGGCACTATCTTGTCTCTTAACAGTTCTGCTCACAGGAAATGTGAAAAGAACTTTGTCCCTTTTGTGGCTGTGGGTGTGCACAGGGTCACTGAGGTAAAAGTAGGGATGGCAAGGTTGAGTGCTCCTCATCTGCTGTTTGTGTAAGGATGTCATGCTTTTCCTATTCAATATGCTGGCTTCTGATAAACTGCTCTTTGCTTTGCGTGTCAGCACTTCATTTGTAGGGACAGACTTATTGCTTGTTGTTACTGTTAATGACCCTGAGGGATAACTCTTAATTGCCATGATTTTAGGGGGGGGGACATGAGATGGTAATGGCTGCATTTGATGATGTCACCCTTATCTTGGTGACAGTGCCTGGCAAATGTCATAAAAGATCTCAAGACAGAATACAAGCGCAGTTTCAGTACTGACAAACTGTCCTCTGAATGACAACCCATTAAAATAAATTGCTAGCAAAGATTAGTGGAGAAGACTATTCCAATGCCACTACATCAAAAGATTTTATTCTGAAATTATTTATTTTTCCTGAAAGTTTTATGGTTTTGCCAAATCATCTTCCCTATAAGCAATACCATTTATATGATACCAGTTATGTTTGCAATTTTTAAGTGAAATTTTATTCTTGGAAATGATTTGTAGTAGTCTCATTTCCTTCTTCAGTACATCTGTTGCCATATCTATCAAGGTCATAGCTGCAGTTGCTAAAGGCTAAATCTTGGGCACAGTGGTTCTATGATAACATTGCAAAACCAGCAGAGCTGACGCAATGATGTGTATCCTCTCTTTTCATGTGCATTGCCAAGAGAATTACTGACTTTTAAGCAACAGTTGTGCCAACAAATGGAGGACATGGAAGAGAATAAGTGACACCGAGGGTACAATTTGTTCTGACAGCTCTTTGTTTCTGTTAACTGTTTGCTGGAAAGTAAGTTTGGAATGATGACCATTAAAAACAGTAACATCTTGTAAATTATGAAATGAACACGCTTGCATACAACACATGTAGAGTATTAAGATTTTGTTTTTATTAGCACTTTTTAAAACAACCCTACACTATATGGCCTTGCTTGAGAGCTCTGCCGGTAGTGAAATCACAGCATGTTTAAATGGCTGCCTTAGAAATAAGAAGACTGGCTGGGCTGAGCAGGATTTGAACATACAATTCCAGACAGTACAAACAGCTAATAATGTAGATATTGTGTTTCATCCAAAGATCTAAAAGAGCTTTTAAAAATTTTTATTTACAGCATGATGGGTTTCCATTTTGCATCAAGGATTGCCAAAATATAAAAATACACAATCATCACTCTCAGATCTCTATTTTGGGGTACTTACGGTCATATTATGCTTCATGTTATTGATCTAAATTTGGTTTTAATTGTAACTTGCATTCAAGTTTTAAAATTGTCTAATTTCCAGGCCCAAGGATGAAAGGGAGAATTTTCCATGAGCATGTAAAGCACTTAAAAGCTTAATTGTTTTGGGTTCTTTCCCACTGGTATTTTTGCTCTTAAATCTCTTTTGTGCTTAAAATAATTTGTCTCTACTTCAGCTTGTAGTTGTTAGCTAACATATCCCCATAGTACTTCAACCACTAGTGTGCCATCTTCTTCAGAAGCAGAGCAACTATTAGAGTTATTCTGGCAACACTACAGAAACAATAACTAGGAAGGAAAAAAAAGTCATAATTCTTGGTAAAGTATGTAGCAGAGCAATGTCAGTGTATAGCTAACAATACACATTTCCTCCTATATGAATTATTTTAAGTAAGCAAGAGTTCATGTCATTCTGGGGAAAGGGATGATGAAATACACACCTCTTAACTAAGGGAACACATAATACAGCTGATGACGGGGTTAGATAACTCAAGGTTCTAATCTTTCCTTTTTGTGGACCAACAGAAATTGAAGATGAGCATAGAGACCTAAGTGACCTATATGCTTTCCCTGTATACTTTGCACGGTTTAAGTGCTGTCACGTTGGCTTCAGGCTGGATATTAGGAGAAATTTCCTTTCAGAAGGAGTGCTAATGTTTGTTGCAGCACATGGTCCCTGCTCTGTTAAATGTTTAACCTATGGCTTGGAACCGGTGTCAAGATTAATCTCTTTCTGCTATCTTTATGTTTTATTAATACAGTAATAGTTTAAATTAAAATAATAATTACAAATAAAAATATACATATTTCCTCAGTCTTTAAAAAAAATGACAACTATATCAAATGACACATCTAATCCCAACTCCAGTTATCTCTGTTTTTCCTGAGTGCCTAAAAAAACGATTTTGTGGTTCCTCTACAGACTATTAAATGAACTATCCTATGATCTCTTCTTCCCCAAAAAATTGGCATTCTTCAAGATGCGCAGAGTGATACATATACAATTATAACAGCTGCCCAGTATTACATTACCCTAGGAATACTGTGTAAACAAGCATCACACAATAATGCAAATCTCAACCAATTGAAAAATCCAAAGGTCATTTTCACTCATTCTATACTGAAATGAAAAGTAAAACGTGGTACAAACTTTAGCTTATGCTAATGAGCTGAGCTACTGTATTCTTCAGTTCAGTTCTTGTTTAGGTGCCACCATGACTGGAGTTGTTTCATCTCATTTTTTCAGAAGATCATTCTGGACCAGCTCGAATTTGAAGAAGAGAAGGATAAGCTCCTCTCTTGGCTCCAGGATAGCATAGTCGTGGTGTAGTCACCAGATTAGTACCGAAACAAAAAAAAGTAAAACCAATGGCAGATTTTGAAATTTTCATTAACTTTGCACAGATTTGATACTTGTTCAGAAAATCTTAGCAGGAATGAATAACATTGGTAGTTCATTGTGTATTATTTACTATTCCACAAACTTAAGATATTATTAGATTAGAAAGTGGAAAGCATGTGCATGTCCTTTTAAGGTCAAATGGTATCAAGTGAGATAAATTCTCAAATGCTGTTTTTCTGAACATCTTTTCTGCACTCACAGAACAGTCTGAACTAGGCATGTTACCTTAACTCTATCCCTACCTATTTTGAGTATTTCTAGGATTGTGAATACTGTAAAAACCCATTATTAAAAAGTAAAACATTTGAAATGTCTGTACAAGAATCAAATGAATGCATTAAATGGAAATTACCTTCAATAGATGTTTCAGAGACCTTAAAAACAGACGCTACAAGACCTGAGTGACAGAGATGGAACTCTTTTTTCAAAAGTGGCTTCAGGTCAGGTTTTTCAAGTTCTTGGAAAATTTATACTCTTTGGTGAGCAAAGCAACACTTAATTTTGTCTGGTTAAATGCTCATCAAATATTTGACCCAGAATTACAGATTTGCTACAGAGCATATTAACCACCTGATAAAACATTTACAGAAAACAGGTAAATTGGAAGCTACTGAGATTACTATGGAAATAGATGGGGACTAAAGGGACTGTGATGCTCCTTTCTCCTAAAATTAGAGCCATGTGCGCTTTTTGGATCAACCTCCTGGCTTCTGGCCCTGAGTATTTTTCTCACTCATCCCCTGAATTTCTTGTTGCCACACCTTCTCTGCACTGGTAAATTGGTTCAGTCCTCTTGCTGTGTAACCTGACCCATGGCACAGTATGTTTGAAGGTTCATACTTTGCAGGTAATAGTTGTGTTCCCTGGCTAAGTTTAAATGCCTGGCTTCTGGGACTTTAGCTGGGAACAGAACAGTGTGCCAGCTTGTCTAAGAGTGCTCGCAAACAAACCAATGGATTCTGTGTGAACAAGGAAAAGGGAAATTGGAATTGTTTTCAGTGATACTGATCTGAAGAAGAAATAAGGCTAGGTTTTGACAGAAAAAAAAGTGAAATTATTTAAATTGAATTATGGAAAGATATGAAATTTGTATTGGGAAAGTGTGTTTTGCTTTTGTTTTGGTTTTTGGTTGTTTTGTTTTGTTTTTCAAATATAGTATGGTTTAAGGTCAAAAAGAAAGATCCACTTCATGATGAAATAACGGTTGTCTGAAGTTTGGGTGGCTCAGCTGGGATACAGGATGGCCCAGTTCAAGCCTTTCAGCCAAGTCAGGGCCAAGCAGGAACTGTACTGCAGACAAGTGCCACCTCTCCAATAGTCATGATCATCTGCAGTGATTGATCTGTTTAAATTTATGTCAAATGCATTAATAGTAAAAAGTGTTTAAAAGGCTTGAACTTCTGAAGATGACAGACCTATGTAACTGTACAAGGTCAACACCTATGTTCTTGCAAATGAGACTTGGAATTTACCCTGATGTTTACAAATGTGTTGTTTTAAAACTGCATATAAAGTACAATTTGCATGTTTTTACAAGGTTTGCCTCACGCAAATGTTATCCAGCATGGCTACCTCCCAGAACGCACAGCATAGCTGATAGTCTTATTAACAAAGCCAAAGTCAGAAACAGCAGATGGACTGGCAGGCAAAGACTCTCTGCTTCACTGCAGGCTTTACGTGATTCTAAATACACAGATGTATTAAGCATTTGAATATAAATTATAGAATCAGAACCACAGAATGGCTTGGGTTGAAAGGCAAGTCAAAGGCCACCCAGTTCCAATCCCACTGCCGTGGGCAGGGTTGCCACCCTTTAGATCAGGCTGCCCAAGCCCCATCCAATCGGGCCTTGAGCACCTCCAGGGATTGGGTACCCACAGCTTCTCTGGGCAGCTTATTTAATGGCTAGATTATCCATTCTTCCAGTGAACAACTTTCCCCCTGACATAAATATGTTTATAAACTCTAATTTTAGAAATACTAATCACACAAATATTTAAATAAGAACTGTATGGTGTCTACTTGGTAGTTCTTGATAGAAGATACGGTGACAAACACAGTAAGGACGACTGAGTTAAATATGGCTTACCTTTGAAATAGGAGAAAGAACAGTAGAACTTCTGTTTCTGGATTTCAGCAGATCTTTCCTAATTTTTTGGCTCCAAGTGCCTCTTCTGGATGGTCTTGGGCATGTGCACAACTGTATGTTTGGAAACACTTGCCCATCTCCATCCTTAAGCCTGATCAAACAGATAAAACAGTATATAACTTAAGTACCAGAAAAAAATTACCAACCCAAGAATATAATAATAATAATAAGAGACTAATAATAATAATAATAAGAATACATTTACAAAAGCAGTTCTTTTTTAAAAAAGTAATGATGAATAATCATATCAATAAGAATATTAATTGTTAATGATGAAGCTAATTGTTAGAAATATGAAGTCCTTTTGCATCAACTTAAAACTGTTGAAGGTGAGACTTGAGGTGGGAGATTGTTCTGGCTCAGCATCTTGTTCTTGTTCTGAAATAAGAAGCAGTGATTTTGTCTGGATAAAAGATCCAGGCAAGTTATGTGGAGGTGTGGATCTGTTTTTTTCTGCGTCTCTATGTAAATCTTGGTGGTCTTACTGGGATTCTGATAATCAAAATTACATGATTTTATAATGTTGCTCTCTAATTAATCTCTCTCTGAGACTATGGGAATCTTTTCTATGTCTCCAGAAATCCCTTTGTGACATTTACTGTCCCTTGATACTGATGTTCCAGACAGAGCTATTAGCGCCGAGCCTCCAGACACAGAAATCGGATTTACAGGCTATTATTTAAAGTCTTCACAGAGTTGAAGGGGTGGAGAGAATCTGGCGTAGAACAGTATACTTCCCCCAGTTTCACCTTTCAGAAATTAAATAAACATTTACAATGAAAATCATGAAAGCTTTATTTTTAATTAGAGGTGTAAGCATTAGCTGTTCATTATGTTCTCCCACTTCTACACTGTGGGAAAGAACCATTTGTCATCTAAGAGTGCAGAGGCTTAATGATTATTAGGTAGTTTTGGATCCCTGGAGAGAAGCTATGAGAGGAGTATACAGTATTATTATCTTAATATTATATATATAATAACATTTTGTTTATTTCACAGAGAAATAATGATTCAGCCTCAGCATACTCCAACCTGCTGAGGTCAAAGCTAATTGTTATTTCTCTATTTACTGGCTTGGAAGCAAAGGTTTCTTTGGCTGCATCCACCATTACACAAGAAGAAAAGAGCAAGTAAGAAATAAAGCTGGCAAGAAATAGGATACATGGTGAACACTGGAAGTCTTACTGATGCAGTATACCTTCTACTGCTGTTTTCTCCGCCATATTTTTGTTGCTAATGGGTTGAGCTCAGGAAGAGGTTATAAATGCTCTTGTTAGTTTTATATTCTCCTTGATTCTTTTCAGAAGGGCCACTAGGGTGGGTGTTTTGTTTGAAATTGTTTCCTTCGGCCTTACAAATATACAAAAATACAAATGAAAAAGAGGGACAAGTATGTTGTTGTCTTCTGAAGAGTTAGGAGCAATCTGCCTTGACATTTTATAATTAAAAGGTGATGGTACTGGGTCTTTAGCAAGGCTCTTTAACAATGTTTTCAGACATTATCAATTAAAAACAAAAAACAAATTTGATTAATATTTGCTGCTCCCAGTCACTTTCTAAATGTTTGTTGCTTTGACAATTGTGATGCTTCTTTTTCACTGTCTGTCTGGAATTTTCAAAGAGCTCTCTAGTTACAGAAATGCAGATTTGCTCATTTCTGTGCTATGTCCTAAATCTCTCTTTTCAGTAGTGATCTTATCACCATTTTTTCCATTGGCAGATTAATTCGAAGAGTATTTCCGTTCACTTTGTATCACGTTAGCTCTTTTAGGTGACTACAGATCTGGTAGACTTGGGCATATTCTGAATATTGAGTCTATCCTGTTAAAAATAGAATGGAATACTACATCACTTTATTGAGAAGCCTCAAGAGGATTAGAGAATGAGTTTTGAGGTGCAGCGTTTGAAGTGTGGGTACCTCTTTTAAAAGTAAATTATCAATGAAATGACCTCTTGCTAGTCTGTATTTACTCTTTTTTGAAGCTTCATCTTTTTTCCGTTCAGTTTGTATGTCAAAACACAATATCGCTCCCTTGCTAACACTGCAGGTTTAGCCTACTATCTGAAAATCAAGTTTAGCTTGTTCTGCTTCACTACAGTAGCACCCACAGCACAAGCACTCTGGATCTGGAACTTATCAAGGTTTTTTATTTATATTCAAGACAAGTATACATGTGACCTAGACTTGAACTTTTACAGTGCTGACACTATAGGAAACATTCTCCTTGTCAGTAAGTTGATATGTCAACACCAGTAGTTACAATTAAAACTAGTGGTAGCTTTTTTTGCTGTTTTTCTTTAAAAACAACAACAACAACAATACTGTTTAAGATATTCTGCATTGGCTGCCTAAATAGCTGAAATGTGACAATTCTGCTGAGAAGAGAGCTAATTTCTCAACAGACAAAGTATAGATAAGCTGCAGCATAATCCAAGTCTCACATTTTTCTACTTTTGTGACAGTGATACATTTGTGACACACACACTATCTGTGTTTCAGAATCGTGTTACACTCTGGGGAGCTTGCAGCAAAACTATCATGAGACATACAACATCACATCCCCTTCCTCTACCCAAATATTATGCATGTCCTTTGCCTCACATGTAATCACAAGAAAGAAGACTGTGATTGCATCCCCTGAAAAAATGTCTTATTTTTTGAGGATCTTACAAATCTATCAAATCTCCGTGTTTAAATTTGCCGTTTGCATCTCTCTGTGCAAGTCTACAGAGATAGAAAAGAAAACAGGGACTTAGCTGCACTTGGAACTCTCGCCAGCCTTTGTGGGATGGAAAATTCCTTCCTAATTCCATATCTGACTTTAAATTTGACCCTCAGCATGTGTGCAAGATAGACCAACACATGCACTTCAGAAAAAAAAGATCCTTTGTGTCCTAGCAGGACATTGGTGCAACTTTTCCAAATTCCCAGTCTGGCTGCTGCCGATCAAGGAAGCTTTGTCTTCCCTCAAGCATCCTAGAGTGTGCGGGTAAATTGGGCATCAGAAAAAAGAGCTGTGCTCTACCTCCCGCAGGCTGTCAACAGAAGCCTTGAAACATGAGATGTGGCTGTAGTGTTCATCTCAATGAAGAGCTACCAGAAAGACAAGCATATTGAGCACATACAGGAAACCACTGGTCTCCATGGGAGAGTTGTGGTGACTGTGTTCCAAGATTAGTCATCATTTATATATTATACATTTAATATATTTCTGTATAAAATTGCTAGCTAGCACTGCTAGCTTCTGTCTTCTTAATTTTTAACAAAACCAGTCTTATTTGACTATTTAGACACCAACTAAAAAATATCAAGTAGGTTCAGAATGAAACTGATTCCCGAGTGATCTCTTGATAAATTACCCCAGTACTGATATAAACCCTTTAGCAAAACCTTTGAGCTGCCTTCATAAATTAGTTTTGAATCTCTCCATTAACTTCACTTTTCAAATCTGTACGTTCCTATGTCTTGGAGAAGCCCACATGGTAGTCACAGTTGCCTTTATCAAGTTAGCTTATCCCAGTAAGAACAGTGGGGTGGTGTGTGTGTGTGTGTGTGTGTGTGTGTTAAAAGATGATTCACATTAATTTAATTTTATCCTTACTTGCTTTTAGAAAGCATGCCAACATTACTCTTCTCATTACTGTATCCACCCTGATGTTGAGGTATAGTGCCTAGTATGTTCTAGGCTCTTCTCCTTTAGTAGCTTTTTAATACCTAGATTCATTTGCAGTTCTCCAGCCCTTTGGAATTTTCCCCGTTTTCCATTAGATGTTCAGTATCAACACCAGTGGTTCGAAGAACTCCTCATTCAGTTTATGTAAGTCTCCAGGCCTGTTGATTTGAAAACATTTAATTTTAGCAGATCTCATCTCACATCTCTTTTTATTACCTACAGTGAATTTTGTTGTGCTGATGTAATATGGGATGATACATTCTCCAGCTTTATTCCAAGGACAAAATGTTGTGCAAAGGACAAAATGTTTATTGGGTATTTCCTCCTTTTTTTGGATTGTTATTTACAGTTTTATCATCGACATCTAGCAGTGGGCTTGTGGCCAGTCCTAATATTTATAAAAATATCCTTTTTCTCTCTTTATCCCTATTAACTATTAGTATTTCCTTCATTTTATGAAGTTCCCTCGTTAGTTCCCTGCATATTTTAACATTTACTTTCCCATCTCTGTCATGCTGCAAATAAGTGAATTTTACATTTTATTTCCATCTTCTTTATTGCCATCTTCTAACCTAGACAGTTTCTGTTTCAGTAGAAATATTTTTGTGCTTATAAACATGCTTTTCCCTGTGATTGGATAGGTCTAACACTGTATTGTATATTTCCCATTTGATTTTGCATGACCAGTCAATCTGGCTAACAGTTGTTCTAAACATTGGAAGTTTGTTCTTTATAAAGCCGCAGTTGTTTTGGAACCAGCCTGTTACTGATTGATGCCACATTCTGCTTGCACAAGGTGACTGTGACCATATCACCATTATTAATACCTAGGCAGTTGCCAGTTCAAGGCAAGCAGTTAAATCTTCTTGGCTGTGGCTGAGCTATTCCAGCTTCTATAGGGGAGAGTCTGCATTACCACAGGAGCCCTAGGAAATGAAACAGTCATTTTGTTATAGCTCACAGGAAAGGTTCAGCACACGCTTCTTAGCAGGAGCACATCCCTCATGACAAAGTTTATTTCAAGTTAGCAAGCAAATCATAATAAGAAGGAAAACTTCAGGAGATAAGTAGAATGTCATTAGGAATGATTCCAGCAGAACTCCAAAAGGAAGCATGAGAAGTCACCTGAAAATTCTTTGGGTTTTTTTTTTTTTTGGTTTGGTTTTGTCCAACCAGCTGCTCATTCTTGCTCTATGCTGTTTGCTGTTGGATATATTTATAGGGCAGTACTGTAAAGAGCATCAACAATCACTCTCATTTTCAAAATATCATCAATGAATATGTATTCTGATCTACAGCAAGGTCTTCTGGAGGCTGCATCAGCCAAACATCTGTTGCTGGAATTTTCAATACTAGACCAAACACAGAGTAGGACGCTGTACTTTTACCAGTGCCCAAGTAAGAGAGGCAAAATGGATACAGGTTGTCCTGTACAGTGGCAAACATAGCTTCCATGCTATACAAGCATTGTGGGCTCCAATTTGACACAGAAAAAATGTCTCACTCAGAGAGAAAAAGGAGGAGAGAAAAGCCGCTTAAATACCTGGGGTTTTGCTTGGGATCAGAAGAGTCCATGATAAAGTAATCAGATAGGAAGGCTGCCCTTTTTGCGTACTTTGGGTTTATCTTTAGGTGACAGGAAGCACAGTTAGCTCCTTGGTCTTGTACTTGTGTTGATGCTGAAGAACAGTTCCTTAGATGAACAGATGAGGTACCTTTTGAAACTTAAAAATGGGCTGCTTCTCTTGCCTCCCTCCAATTTTTTTTTTTTTTTTTTTTTTTTTTTTTGAGATTTCCAGAGGGCAAAGACAGCATTTCCTTCTCTTAGGGTTTCTAGACAAATAATTATAGGAGCAGCTCAAGACTGAGTTGGATGGTTCTCCTTTTGTAGGAAGCAAAAATCTTCCCAGGTAAGGCTAAAGTGTAGTCAAGAAATGGTGAATAAGCATCACTATAAGCATCACTGGTTTATCCCATAATCTGGCAAAGGAGTCTGTACCTAGCACAATGACTGCTGTTAACAGGATCGCTTTGTTTCCTTTCTCATGTAGCTAATGAATGTACTCATTCACTCTGAGATCCATTCAGAGATAGAGTGAAGCTCCGTGGACAGAGGGCTTGCACCCACAGAAACCACTCTGGAAGAGAAATGTCCGTTTAAGTCTGGCCTTCTCCCAGCATACCTTCATTTGCCTTCTTAATCCTGACAGCAACGCCACCAGTCAGCATAATTCCTTATTATAAACAAAGATATACCCACAAATACCTGTTCAAAGTAGGAAATGTGTGGATTTTTTTTTTTTTTTTCTTTTCTATTCTTCTCTTTTCTTTTTCCACTTGCTTAAATAAGCACAGCAGAGCTGTTTTTTATCACGGTCCTGCTCCTGCATTTTTCCAACCCAATTAGGCCATTACCAGGGCTAAATGAGGCATGGAGCCTTCAAAAGTCACACCGTCATCCCGGAGATGAAGCGCGTAGAGCTGCAGAGTTGGCAGGTAGGTGAGGTGATGGGCTCACTGGAGTGTGACCCCGGCTGTTTCTGTGTTCCAGAAAGATCACCTTCAGAATAAGGTGGGGAGGGAGGAAGTCAATTGAAAATTCTACCTGTTTTTCACATGACTTTTAAAAGGCACGGTGCTAACTAGGGGTTGCGTTGCTGTGGTTGAGTGATACAGCTGTGTTCATTGGGGATGCATAGAGGATCAAGGTCAGCCTCTTCTCCCATGTAACTAGCAGTAGGACTAGAGGGAATGGCCTCAAGTTGCACCAGGGGAGATTCAGGTTGGATGTTAGGAAATGCTGCTTCGCTGAAAGAGTGGTCAGGCACTGGAATAGGCTGCCCAGGGACGTGATTGAGTAACTGTCCCTGGAAGTGTTCAAGAAACTTCTATATGTTGTACTGAGGGACATGGTTTGGTGTGAAATATTAACGATAGATGGACAGTTGGACTGGATAATCTTCGAGGCCTTTTCCAACCCTGGTGATTCTATGATTCTAAGTGGGTATTATTGCACTGTGCTGATGGTGGATGTTCCCTGATGCCACGATGCAGACCCTTCACTCTTCACATGGAAGTGATGCAGAGGTTCATCTGTTCTGTCCTGAAGCTCTGGTAACTTTTGCAAATATTTCTTTTGATACAAACTGGGAAAACTTGTATGTCTAACACAAGAAGAAAAAGGGCTCCATTTAGAAAGACAAGGAATGCAAAGCCCAGCAATTAGGGTCAAAAAGACACGCTTGAGATCCCCTGCTATGTTTCAAGAAGGAGCTCTGACAGAAAGAATGATAATTTTCTGTCTTATACCTTTTTAAACACTTCAGTTTTTGTGTACTGAAAGAAAATGAGTGCTTGCACTTTTATGCATTCCATTTTTATACAACGAAGAGTGGATAAAGGCCTTTGCTCAGAATGCAGATTGTTTTAGGTGAATATCTTCACCTCAGTTCTTCTGCTCTCACACTGAGCAATACCTTAGTTAGCAGCTAAATCATAAAACTTATTGCAGAATATAGAGTAGAATCAGATACGGTACTGAACTCACCAGCTGAATTAATCCCAAAGTGAGAAAGGTAGTCTTCCCAGCCTCTTTTGATTTGAAAGCATGATAGATCTGTTGAGATAAATATAGTCAAAAAAATCCCACACTTAAGCGTTATTGGACATGTTCTTCTGGATCTAGCTGCAGAAGTCTGAGATGTTGCTCCCACATCAGCATGTTCTTCACCTCTGCAGTTTTCACAGCAAGAACTGTGCTCCTAATCTGCTTCAGTCCCAAATCTAGCTCATTTAGTTAATTTCACCTTCATGGTAGTTTGAGCTAAGATGCCAAAATTTGCAGGAAAAAGCTGAGGGGAAGGCTCACGATCTGTCATAATGACTTCAGACTAATGACTCCTTATGACCTCTAATATGGGTGCAATTAAAAAATCATAGCTGAGATTGTGATATCTTATGAAACTGTGTGATAGGGAATTTCCAATAGGGGAATATCACACAGGGATAAATACTTTGTTCACAGGGATGTGTGTCTCTCAGCTGTGCAGAGAAATGAGCTTCAATAACTTTAATATGTTGATTATTTTATTCTAAGGTTGATTTTTAGGGTCGATTTTCACAAAATTGCTTAGGTCATTAGCCAACTAGTGGATCTACAAGTGTTGCCTAAGACACTAATGCTAGAATTATTGAACACAGTGTTGTTGAGGCAGTTATCACTGGGTACTTCCAGAGGCAGGACCTCATACCAAATGGTATTACACACTTTGAATGCTGCTTTGAGTACAGATAGCAATTTCTATAATCCTCATTCATGACGGGGGGGGGGGGGGGGGGGGGGGAGGGAAAGATAGCTGTGTTCTGTAAAGAATCTATGTTGAATTATTGAGAAGAAAAAAAAAAAGTTTGAATGAGTCCTCCTTGTTTTCCAAAATAACCATGCAAAGTTTGCTTCATACAAACTTGTAAATAATATGATGCATTCCTGCATAGGGAAGGTGGAGCAATAGGGGAGAGCTGTGTGAGGTGCTTTGGCTTTGCTACTGCCAGTACTAGCTGCAAGTCATGGGTCTGTGTTATCATCTCATCTACATCTTTAGCAGGGAAGTACAGCCCCATGGGCTCAGCCAGCATTTCTTAGGTGAATAATATAGACGTAGATGATAAACAAGTCCTTGCATATCACATTGATCTTCCAGATCATTGCACAGCAAAATAAGGGTCGTTGGTCCTATTCAGGGATCAGTGTATGGTGTACAGTATTGTATTCCACCCTGTGCTCTCATGAGACATGCTACCACAAGCTAGCACTGCGGGGAAGAATCAGCAAAACCTGCTGTCCTCTCCCTGTAGGACTAGAGCAGGACATAGGCCTCTCTGTGCCACTTACCTCCCCTCGTGCCTGCATTTTTACTCTTGATTTTCTCCTCTGCCTTCCACTAATCTACATTTAGTGATTTTCATGGGTTCAGCAGAACTTCTGTCCTTGTTAGAGCCCAGAATTTCTCCTGAGGTCAAGAAAAAGCCTCTCTGTATGTTGAACTTATCTTTCTTTTCTGGGAGCCTACTAGGTCCCCAATCACCATTGCATCCCTAAAATACAGAGGTTACACATAGCAGACAGGCAAAAGAAATATAAAAATGGGCAAGAACAAAAGGAAAAAGAAGGAAGATGATAAAGGTATAATTATTCTGTTTAGAAAATCATAAAGAGGAGAAAATAGACAATGGAGAAATGGAGATTAAAAAACATGTCCTGGCACAGTCGAGAACTCGAAATGTGAAAGAAAATGTAGGGGGGAAAAAAAGCACAAAAAAGTCTAAAAGGATTTATTAGTGAGTCGTGCTGGACAATGAAAAATTAAACCATCCAACAAAAAGAAAGTGTTTATTTGTTTTTAATATGAGTACAAATGAAAATGGAGCAGCCAGCCAGGGGCCACTTTAGCTTCTGATTCAGCAAAGCACTGAAATACACAATAAGCTTTTAGAATCTACTAAATTTCATTAAAGCCAATTGCACTAAAGTTGAGCATATATATAAGTGTTTTTTTCTAAATTGGATTTATGTTAAAATTGGCTTAGACCTACAGTTGTCCTTATTGTTTGGTTTACTGAGAATTCTGCTGGAGAAAAAAATGGAATCAAATAAAGTGTTTTGCTTCAGATTCAGAAATGTAAAAAACAATTTAAAAAAAAAAAAAAAAAAAAAACACCAGGTAAAATTGGAGAAAATTACAAGGCAAAGTACTTATTTTCCTTGCAAGCAAATGGATAAAGTTCAACAGGAAAAAAACTGTTCAGCTCTCAGATCTGATTTTTTTCTAAACGAAAATCTGAATTGAACTTGATACAGCTGATAGCCAGTTTGACATTTTATTTGATATTTGTCAGCGTGACACAGCAGAAGCAAGAAAATTCTGAAACAATTTCTGGTCTGGGAAACCCCAGACAAAGAAAGCAATTGGCACGAAGGCTTCCCAGCCAGGAGAATGAAGTAGGTATCATGTCAAGGACCCCTGCTTGTACCACCTCTGGGGAAACATCACTTCTAATAAAGCCATACCACTTTGTTATCAGAAATCAGTCACCGTGCTTTATTTAAAAGCTGCACTTCATACACTGATATTTCTGGTGGCTTGCAACCAATATCAATGTATCACAGAAGGTTTTGGAAAGAATTTTGCTGATACAACCCATATTCTTCTTATATTTATTTACACAATCAGAGTTTATTGGCTCCTGTTACTTTGTGAAAGAATGATCAAAAGCTGGTTGATTAACTCAGAAAAATACAGAAACTTACAGTTTTCCTTTTTGTAGTATTCTTTTCTATTATTCTATGTTCTCTGACATTTCAGTTTGCCAACCAGAATATCGTACACTGGCTGATCAAAAAGTGTGAGATCTCTTTTGGATTACACTGCACTAAGTTTTGTAATTTTAAGTACATACGGACAGCTGATCACCTTTGCATTTCCCCCACTTCTCTCCAGTTCTTTCCTGCCTCATGAAATAGCACAGAAAGGAAACTGTTTAAAATGGCTTAATCCTTGTGACCAGTCATTCTTTCTAAGCAGAAGAAAGGCAGGAGAAAAAAAGCATTGAGCATGCAAAACTTGTTAACAAGGATAGTGCTTGCTTATTCTCCTTAAGGCAAAAGCAGCACAATTTCAGAAATTATGTTCTTTTATTGGCATTTGTTGATATGCAAGTCTTGAGCCAAAGCTCCTTTTCATTTGCAGAAATGCTCTGATGCAAAGTGCGTAACATAACTTTTAATGTGTGTTTTAATGGGTGGAGTTGGTCTGTTTTCACTGGTGACAGGTGACAGGACAAGGGGAAATGGCAACAAGTTGCACCAGGGTAGGTTTAGGTTGGATATTAGAAACACTTCTTGATAGAAAGTGTTGTTAAGCACTGGACTGGGCTCCCCAGGTAGGTGGTTGAGTCACCATCCCTGGATGTGTTTAAAATCTGTTTGGATGTGGTGCTCAGGGACATGATTTAGCAGAGGGTTATTAGTTAGGGTAGTGTGGTTAGGTCATGGTTAGATTCAATGATCTTTAAGGTCTTTTCCAACCTGAGTGATTCTATGATTCTATGACTAGCAAGAAAGAATGACTGTACTAGAGAGATGAAGCCCTTTTCTCAACCCTGGAGATGTCTCTTGCAGGAGCAGAAGAAGATAGTCCAAGAGCTGGGAAATATGGCTTGGTTGGAAGGGTCCTCAAGGATCATGAATCTCAAACCCCCCGTCTCAGGCAGGGCTGACAGCCTCCATATCTAATAGTAGACCAGACTGTCCATAGCCCCTTCCAACCTGGCCTTGATCACCTGCAGGGATGAGGCATCCACAACCTCTCCGGGCAGCCTGTTCCAGCACCTCACCTCACCAGCTCAGGTGGTAAAATTCCACCTGATATCCAAACTAAATCTTTCCTCTCTCAACTTAAAACCATTTCCCTTTGTCCTGCTGTTATCTACCCTTTCAAATAATTGACTCCCCTCCTGTTTGTAGGCTCCCTTGAAGCACTGGAAGGCCACAAGGAGGTCACCCCGCAGTCTTCTTTTCTCCAAGCTGAACAAGCCCAGCTCCCTCAGCCTGTCTTCATAGGGGAGATTCTCCAGCTCTCTAATCATCTTTGTGGCCCTCCTCTAACATCTCCTGTCTTTCTCGTATTGGGGGCCCCAGACCTGGATGTAGTACTCCAGATGGGGCCTCACAAAGGACAGAGTAGAGAGGGACAATCATCCCCCTCCCCTTTTCTGATGGAGTCCAGGATACCATTTGCTTTCCGAGCTGCAAGAGCACACTGCTGGCTCATGTTCAGCTTTTCATCCACCAGGATCCCCCAGGTCCTTCTCTGCAGGGCTGCTCTCAAGGACTGCTCCTTCCAGTCTGTATATATGCTTGGAATTCCTCCAGCCCAAGCACAAAACCTTGCACTTTGCAGTCTTGAACCTCATTAGGTTCACCCAGGCCCACCTTCCAATTTTGTTGAGGTCCCTCTGAATGGCATCCCTTCCTTCCATTGTATCAACAGCACCACTCAGCTTGGTGTCATCAGCAAACTTGCTAAGGGTGCAGTCAGTTCCATCATCAATGTCACTGACAAAGAAGTCAAAGATCGCCGGTCCCAAGACAGTCCCGTGGGGAACACTGCTGATTACCAGCCTCCACCTGGACATAGAACCATCGATCACCACCCTTTGTCTGTAGCCTTTCAACCCATTCCTTTTTCACTGTATGGTCCACCCATCAAATACACATCTCTCCCATTTGGAGATAAGGATGTGATGGGGAACCATGTCAAAGGCAAGTCCAAGTTGGTTGCCTTCCCTTTGTCCACCACTACCATCACCCCATCACAGAAGGCCACCAGATTGCTTAGGCATGACCTTCCCGTGGTGAAGCCATTCTGGCTCTCTCAGATCACACATTCACTCCTCATATGGTTTAGCATGTCATCCAGGAGGATCTGCTCCATCATCTTCCCAGGCAGAGGTGAGACTCACCAGCCTGCAGTTCTCCAGGGTCCTCCTTCCTCCCTTTCTTATACATGAGAGTGAAGTGACCCTTTTTCCAGTCACCCGGGACTTCACCTGAAAGCCATGACTTTTCAAATACGATGGCTTGGCAAATATGGTGGCTTAGCACCCACACCAGCCAGCTCCTTCAGAACCCTGGGATGCATGTCATCTGGCCCCATAGTACGCTTTCAGTCTTGTGAGGCGGTCTTGGACTTGCTCTGCCCTTACAGTGGGGGGTTGGGGGAGATTTACTCCCCAAACCCCCACCTAGAGGTTTAGGGTTGTCCTGTATGGCAGTGGTGAACTTTTGTAGTGTGGGCTGTGAACACGGTGCCCACTGACGTTTCTGTATCTTCGAAGGACAGCTCCAGAAAAAAATGTTAATCCTGCAAATTAGGAATTAATAGCAATTCAGATGGGTGACACCTGCTGGCAAAGCTTCTGTATTAGATATAGGAGGAAGGCTTATTTGAGATGCAGGAATGTTAGCAACCTGAAAGGCACACTGCTTGAATCCTGATTGTTATAGGCAAAAGTCTGAACCAATCAAACTTTGCAAACAACCAGTGACATCTCACAAGAATGTGGTGTCCTCATTCCACAGAGTACTCCCCAGTGCTTTCTCCATCTGTACAGGATGGGCTAACCACCTCCCAGAAACATGGGGTGGGGTAACAGAGCTGTCACTGGAATGCGCATTCTTTAGCATGGTTAGTGGAACTATCTTTAGAAAACTAAAAGTTAGAGAAAACAATATCATAAAATAGGCTTTAGTGAAATATTTTACCTCCTGCTTACAGTAACTCCTGAGGCTCCTGATCTCCTCTGTAAAGGAAGACGAAAATCATTGAAATTACCTTTTATCCTTAGGCAAGTATTATATCTAAGTTATACTTTTGTTCTCTTTAAAGAACTTACAAGATGGCAGGTTTTTAACAGGAGAGATAGGAAACAACCAAGTGAATAAACTATGGAACAGCAAGAGAAGATCAGAGTCTCAGAGAGGAAAAACAGGACAACTTTAAGATGCGGACCAAATGAATTCTCTGGTAACTAGAATCTCTAAATCTGAAATTGCTTGAGGGCCCAATGCAACTACCAGTATGTATCAGAGTAACCAATAGCTGATTGGTTTATGGCAGCATCACAAAAGGCTGGAGATTGGCTGGTGCACACCTGGAACTCCTTAGAGCCTAGAAATCACTTGAAGCCATGGTGTGTGGCACCAGACACTTGCTGGTTCAGATATCACTTATATCTGTGTGCCTGCTAATATCTAATGGTGTTAGCTGAGCTTAAATGCTCTCTCGGCTAAAACCTAAAATACCTCTCTGAGGTATTTTCTGTTATCATACTGTTTCACTTTTTGCACATCAGCACATAGAATTATTTACACAGAGGGATATCATATCTCAAGACCTAAATCACACTGCCGAGGGACTGTGAGCATGCTACTGCCACCAGTATGCAAGTTATTTCAAAAGCATTATGTGAATTGCCAAATCAGGTGCAGTTCTGACACCTGCTGTAAAGCCATGTGGTCCCATTGCAGGCCATGGGATCGTGCCCTCTTTACAAGCCGGTGAAGTGGCAAGTAGATCAGAAGCCTCATAATCTCCCAATTAAATCCACACATGGTAAATGCTGCCTGAAGAGCAGGTCTGGGTTTTTGCCTGGCTGTGCAATAGACAGGAACTGATCTTCTTTTGACTGCCACTGTTGCCACCAAATTTGTTCCTTAAAACAATACTTAATACTTAAGAATACTTAAAATAAAGTATTCTGACTAATCCTGGCTGCCTTCTTCTGTATCTGCAAGTTCCCAGAGATTCAGACATCGGTCTTTAACAGTTTAATTCTGAAACTGATCTGTTGAGAAGAATAGCAACAGTGATACCCAAGGAACATTTCTCCCACTCTGCCATTTACTAATGCTGAAAACAGATCGGAGTGTGACTCCACACCCTTTATCATGCTTTATTATTTGGACACCAGTACTTGAGCTTAGGGGTGAGCTTAGGGGTGAAAACTGGTGATATGACCATTATATGAATAATGCTACAGATATGAAAGCTGTACAAGCTTAAACCTTGTGGACAGTAACCCACTGACAACCTTCACAATGCTGGGCATATTGAATGTAGCAGAATTAAATGTGATACAATTGCATTGTTTACTACATATTTTTTTAATATTTAGTTTATCTTGGAGATTTGAGAATGTTGGTCTAGGACAAGTGTTTAGGTTTTTTATGGCCAACTTAAACACTACTTTCTTTCTGTGGGCTATTCCTCCCTGTGCTAAGAATATGTGTTTGTTGTTTTTTTTTTCATCTGACCTGGCCAGAACTTGTTATTTATGAGCTTCAGCAATTTCTTCAGTATCACAGCAGATTTGTATGGAATATTTTTAGCCTCCTCTTAGCTCTCTGATATCAAATGTGTCTATGATATAACTTTTTTTTTAACATGTATTTCCAGTAATACAATAGAATATTAGTGTCCCAATTCCGGCCAACCAAGTTCCATCTATACCAGATAATACCTCCATGAGCTAATTAAAGGCATGGAAATATTGTCCCAGAGATCCTGTGCTGATAGTCTTGATGATTTTTTAAAGTCTCACTCTTTTTAAAACTTACAGCATTCATGCTTTGGTTTTAATTTGAAACCAAATGTGTGGGTAATGTTTTTGAAATTTAATTATGACTCTATATCTGAATTTTGCTTTACAGTCACCTTGTCTCCGAACTTTCCAAACTAGTTGGGATTCCATTTCTGAATCATGCCACTTTTTAAGACAAAAATCTCACCATGTTCAGGGGAAGTAAAAACTGTCACTTTTTACATGGGCAGCATTTTAATTTCACTTAAGACTTGTTTTCTTTGAAGACAGAATAATTTAATTCTGCAGAGTGAGCTCAAACACAGTTCTTCTGTATGAATGCACTAGCAGACTGGTTTTGAATGCATCTTCGATGCGCTCACTCCTCCTTTTGACCAAGTGAAAGAAGGCTGGGCTACTGCGTTCCCAGGTGACATATATGAACAATTTTCTTTTTCTCATACTGACATAGTGCTGAGAACTAAAACATTTTGTCTCACATGGTCATCATCCATTCTTCCACGGAATGGACCTCCTTCAGCAATTTTGAGTATCTGGACACAAACTTGACCACACATATCCTCTTTGACCCCTGTTCAGACAGACATCTCCCAGACTTCTTCATCCAGACTTCTCCCAGATCTGCTGAGGGCAGGCATGTTGCTCAGGGCTTCAGCCTAACTATGATCTAATTGTCTGCTTTGCATTAATAAGAGAATTTCAAGGTACAGCAAGATATCTGCTGAGGAGTTTCTGCCACTTTAGAAAATTATAGCTATCCATTAAATAAGGCTTAATGAATCCCCGATTTAAAAGCCACCAAAAAAGCCTGAATTAATCTGGCACATGCATTATACGAGGTGTAGCTCTCACAGACAGGAATTATTACTTAGATGCATGGTTCCTGCCTGAGTTGTGCTGGACTTTCTAGAAAGATAAAGGAACTTTGAAACTTCAACAAAGAAGCTGAACAGAGAGTGTTTGAGTATTTTGTGACAAAAGGGCATTTCCTCAGAAAGCAGTGATTTGCCAAAAGCAAGGAGCTCTGAGGAGTCTCCTGGCATGTGCTGAGCTTGCTGAAGTACAGCTGGAGTTCTCATAGGCCTTTTCATTGAGCCCAACAGGAGCCCAGTGTGGGTGGGTGAGCAGCTTGGCTCCTCCTGACCAGCCAATGCTACAACTCTGTGATATCTCACACACAGGCTGTTCTCACATCTAGGCAACTAGGCATCTTGGGGCAGGCTGCCTTGCTGGGCAGGCTTGTGGGGCACTCCAGGGTCTCTGGGGGTCTGTGGGACTGGGACAGATATTACATATTACTATGGCCAGGAGTCTTCCCAGATGTCTGGACTAAAGAGGTCCTGAAAGCCCAACAGATTGATCTGAGCTTGAGCATGTTGGATCCTCATTGGCAGCCTTGCAGCACCCAGGCTGATCATATGCAATTTAGCAATTTCTTCTGTTGCTTTGAATGGGACCGAAAAAGCATTTGAAAATTATAATTTCTTATGAAATTTCAAGGCCTTGTGGATATAAACAGATTAAACTTTGACGTGTGTTCAGCTGATGATCTACCATAAGTTAACAGTGTCATGCTGTTTCGAAAAAGACAAGTACCATGCTGAGATGTATAAACAGAGCTGTAGCTTGCAAGGCACATGGAATAATCCTACCACTGCTCAGCACTGATAAGGGCCCAGTGAGAACACTGTGTTCATTTCTGGGCACTGCTCTGCACTAAATTTGGAGACACACTGGACAGAGTTCAGAGGAATGAAATAAGAATAATCTTGAGTTCAGGAAAGCATTGTTTCTTACAAAAATAATGAACGTAGTTTGCTTATTCTAAAAAGAGAAAGGAAAAGAGAATGAGTGGGTAATTAAACTTCTAAATTGGTGTGATTTTAATGAAGTAAGCACTCATCTGTGATAAAAAAATAGGCTTACACTGTAACAAAGAGCATTCAAGTTAGAGGTGAGGGGACATTTGCACTGGTAAATGTAGAGGAAGCAAGACTTGGAGTTTGAGTTTGTTGCCCCAGGAGTCTGACATGTCTTCTTTCTTGGAAAGCTCTAAACATGTACAGGTTGCTGAGCCCATCCTGGGCTAAGGGTCAGATCCTTTCCTATACAGTCAATACACAAACTTGATCAGCTGCAGTTTAAAGTCATTCTTAGTTCCTCTTAGACGAAGAGGTACTTCAAAAGTAATATATACCAGGAATGTGCCATGTGGCTTTTCACACAAAAAACAAATTGAGTATTTCTGACTTCTCTGTATGATTCCTGACAAAACTGTGCTGACTGCAGTAAACTCCTGCTTGTCCCTAGGTGCCTTCTCTTCTCCCCCAGGTTCTGTTTCTACCATGCCTGTAGCTGCCTGTTTTCTCTTGCTATTCCTGAAGCCACTCTACATTTCTCCACTGAGACACAGCTGCTACTTTATTTCCACTTCCAGGAGAGTTCAAAATCAAAAGGTCCGTTGAAATAGAAAGAAAAAAGAAGTTTAGTTAAAGAATAATTTAATGGGGAATTCCCTGGAATTCCCCTAGGGAAAGAAAAGAATAAAAATAGGACTCTGTTTAAAAACATTGCAATGAGAATACTTTTATGTTGTTGCTTTTTTTTTTTTTCTAACAGAAGAAATTTCATGGAGTTATGCTTGCTAAATACACATACTGGAGAATAAGCCTTCTGCACTGAATAGCATAGAATCAAAGTATTTACATTTTAATACTAACTAATGCCTTAAACATAAAACTACTTACCAAGGAAAGAAAATAGTACAAAAAGCTTCCTTCTAAGTGTAGTTCCTTGTTAATATAATATTTTTTAATTTACTAGATGAAAACTGCAGGAGCACAGTAATTTGTTTTGTTAGCAGTACAATTTCCACTTGTATTTTGCTACATTTTTATGTCTTTAGGCATGTATTAGCAGGTAATTCAGTTTTTCCTTTAATAAGGAAGAGGCCCATAATCTTAATCTAATTCCTGCAACAAAAGATGATACCAGAGGATAATAGCTCTTGGTACCGGCAGCAAGCTAATAGCTGCTCATCACAGAAACAGTATCTTCAGATATTTTCAACCTCAGGTATGGAGAGTACTAGAAAACTGTTGACAGACTTGTGTTGTATTAAATGAGTTGAAGATACTCGATGTCCCAGCTATTGGATGAATTTAGGTATGGACAGCTGTAAATGTTAGTGGGAAGTTTACAAGGAGCTGTATTGCCTCAGTTTGCTGCCATGGGAATTCTTACACGTACAGCTCATAAGAGATAGAACCTGTGACATTATTTCTGTTCTCTGTCCCATCTTGAGAACAGCTAGTTCCAAATTATTCGAAGGAGAGGTGCCAAATATTACCCTATGCCATGAATTTATTTTCATTGCCTAATTACTTGTCTAATTGCTTGAATGACTTCTTGGAGTACCAAGTTCTGTAAATACTGCTTTAAAGTTAACCTTTTTTACCAGATTAAATCTGTTTCCTTTCAACTTTTTCTGCTTCAACAAAAGAAGCAAGAATATGAATTCCCTTTTCCCGCATTGAATACTTCAGCCATGTACTGTCTGGTGGCAAAGAGAGTTTTCTAATTATTTAGAAGTTCAACCCACCTCCATAGCATCCCAGTAAACTAAATTACAATGTCTGTTCATGATGAAAACTGCTTCCTTTTACATAAGCAAAGAATCTCAAAGCTAAAAGAAAGAGTTGTTAAAGGGAAAACTGAAAACTGGGAAAAAACAGTCATAAATGAGCAAGCTGTGATCTTAAGCTCACCCTCTTCCTACAGCAGGTGAGAAGTCATTGATTCTACCCCACCTTGTGTGAGTGCTATGACACCTCTAAGACCACATAGCCCCCATCTCCTTTTGCCACCTGGGAAGGAGGAGGAGGAAGAGATGCCCCGGTCAGTCATACCATCTCATCTCTTTGTAACCACCATCAGAAGTTATCACTCTGTGCTTCAAACATCTGGCTTCTAAGTACTGCATGCTTCCTACAGAAAGGGACCTCTGACCAAAGCTCAAGCTTGTTCCTTTTTGCTTTGCCCACAAGAGCTCTTGCTTATTGATTTAGGCTCTATGTACTGTCCATTGCTTCAGATATCTTTTATTCCACTCTTTCCTTTATGTCCTTTCTTAAACAACACCAAGCTTGCTGCGTGTTCACCAGCTACCTGACTGTATGGACAGGAGCATCAGCAATATGCCAAGGTCATTGTGTAAAGCGTTCTTCTGCAGCAGCCAGAGCAGGTCTTCCTCCTTCCATAAGATCAGACACCCATTCTGTAGATCATTGTAAATATTTACATGGGGCATCAGACAACAGGAGGCCTTTGTAAACCAGAGCAGAATTAAAAGAGTCTGCAGCTGACAAACAAAACAACTGTTTGCATTTCAGTAATGCGTCCTGCAGGAACTGGCAGCATTAGCCTCAGCCAGGCAGAGAGGACATCAGCATGTAAAATGTCTGGCATACTTTTCACATATTGTTTGAATCCATAACAGAAGGGAGGAAGATGACATTTCCTAGCTGAGAAGTGAAAAAGCATTTCCTTCCCTTTTCTTTTGGGCAATGAAGAAGCAAGAACCACCACCCACTGGGAAAAAATGAGAACTGAAATTCTCAGGAATAGTTTTCCAGACCCTGACTCTTTGCTCTGATTTGTCACCTGCTAGTCCTGGCTCTGGTCATCCTGTTGTCAAAGGGTCACACATGAATGCCAGAGGTTTCTCAGTAAAAGACACCAGAAGTCAAGGTGTTAACACACTAACAAGCAGTAGGATATATTATACCCTGGCTAGAGTAGTCCGAGGTAACTCCAGTTGCTTGCTAGAGGAATGCTGCAAAGTGTTTTCTGTCTGACAGTGTCAGCAGCAGCTGGGCATTTCATGTCCATGTTTCAGTTTTTGAGGATGGAGCTGAAATACCCATGCACAAGCAAACAAACAAAAACCACCAAAGCCTGCAATGCTAGGTTCCTACAAGATCTTTTAATGTGACTCCACATTTCTTGTTAGAAAACTGTTTGCCTGTACATATTTTGAACTTCAGCCAAAGATTTGATAGCCCTTCCCAATAAATTTGCTGGGAGCAAGGCATAGCTTAAAACAAACCCATGGTAGGGAAGTGCAACATATACCCAGCTGTCTAAGCTGACTGCAGCAGTAGCAGAATTATGTGAGTTTTGTCTCTTTTTTTCCATTGACTGCTGCTTCTGAACCTTCATTTTAACAGAACTGTATGAAATATTCACACATACTTGGTGGTCATACAGAGTGCATAATAATAATATATATTTTTTTTTTAATTACTACTTCTACTACTGCTATTATGAACAGGAAACATTAAGAACCCCCAGGATCCTAATGTTTTCCTATAGTAGCTCTTCTTTTGACCTAGGCAGAGGTCAAATCTGTCTAGATATATTCAATGCAGTATGAGCTGTTCTTATAAAAAATTCTCAGCACTTGAAAACTCATGATAACTTGCTCTAGAAATTAGCTATCCTCAGAATTAGCAATAGATGCTTGACTTTTAGTCTCAAAATTGGCAAACTTCATATTTTTACTAATAGCTTTTGTACCTGTTCCCAAAGGTTGAAGAGACATTTGTTATGAATTTTTGTGCCCCTCTCCTCCTTTGTAACCATAACCATTTTCATATAATTAAGTTAGCTCTTAATTTGGCAGGCCTGTAGATGTACTGCAGAGAAAATGTATTGAGCACAGAGAGGATGCAATATCTGTCATCCCAACAGGATGCAGACTTCAAAGCTCCACAGCTAAGCCTGGAGTGGTGTGATGACTGAACCTTTCAAGCTTTCATAGTTAATTGTGGAGAAGTATCTTGATTTCAGGTACTTCCCTGGAAGCCATTCTCACTTTAGATAAAAAAGTTTTCTCATGACTTTGTTTCATTTTTAGTAAGGATAACTTCAAAACAGAAAGTAAAGACTGACCAGTGGAAAAGATTAGATGAATGGGTACCAGAATCTTACCATAGTTCTTTACTTAAAAGGTTTGATTCTTAATGCATTTGATTTTTCGTTATTTCCAGTTTTCCCATCCAAGACCCTCCCACAGTGTGTTCTGCTCACTGAGGTCTGATTACAAGTTTTACAGGGTCTCCAAGTGAGACACCACAGTCATGCAGAATCATGAGCAGATTTTGTAATCCACTTCACAAGTGTGGTAGAGTGAGGACATCTGCAAAAACCTCTGCTGCTTATTTGAGGAGGTGCGTCTGTGATCACCGGAGTGCTTGACACTCTTTCAAAGTTGGGATATGTCCTTGGTTGTTGACTGGAGACAGCCTGTGAGGGCATAATGAGATGTTGCCTTGTCAAAGCAGAACTACCGTGAGTGCATGGGGCTCTGCTGTGTGCATGGAATCACTATTGGTGTCTTTATTTTTCAGTTCTCGAGGATGGGCTCTCTGTAACGCTTTGGTCATGAAGAAACAAGGAACACTGAATTGTTTTACAATGGAGAAAACAGAGGGACAAATACCAGCACTGTGGCTTCCACCTTGTTGCTTGTCTCTCTGCAGACATGTGCCCCAAATGCTCTCTGGGCTGTATTAAGGAAAGGAAAATCTTAGACATTACAACATCTGCTTTCTTACATCGTCTTTTCCAATTTTACATCCTATAACCCCTTGGTGAAAGGAGGAACAATGACTTTATATAGCTGCTGTTTGATTCTTTTGCTGTTTACCTGGAACACTGCTGCCTATGGGCCAAACCAACGGGCACAGAAGAAGGGAGACATTATTCTTGGAGGATTGTTCCCCATCCATTTTGGAGTGGCTGCTAAAGACCAGGATCTAAAGTCAAGACCCGAATCAGTGGAGTGCATAAGGTAAGCCACAAAAAGAGAAGATAAAAAGTTCTGGTGGGGAAGTGCAGCAAGTGACAAGCTATAAGCTGAGTGTGTAGTGATGCAATCCAGTACTCAGAGAGCGCTGCTCTATAAGGCATTGAGAAGATATGGTGTAAATAACAGGAAAAGCAATTTGTAAGGACTGGAAGTGTGTGCAGTAGAGTGTCACAAGTAGTATTTAGACAGCAAAAGAAGGCAATTACACAGAGCTGCCAAAACTTAAAGGCATTGATGTATCTGGACATTCACAGTGGATGTTTGAATAGCATCCAAAAATTAGTTTTCCTACCAGAAGGACAGAAAATAAATCTAGTGCCTTTGAGTTCATTTTATTACAGCCATGCCTTGCAGAATAGCTCGGGAGTCAAATTTGGAGATTGTTTACAGTCTACCTCTCATCTTCACCAACTGTTCAGCCCAAACAAGTGGATGAGTGAGAGTGGAATAGATTACTGGAAAAACTTGTACTGAACATATATCTGTACCATTAGGACCTTTGTTTGCAAACTCCCAGATTTGAACTCCTTACTAAGTCTTTCCTCACCCAAAGATTTCTCCTTCTCTTTAAACAGTGCATATCAGGTTTTGTCCAGATATTTGGCAATTAACTGGATGGAGAAATACCTGTGAAAACTGCTTATCTTATTAAAGGAGGTGTGCTCCTTTTTATGAAAAAAACATGGGGATCATTTAACTTCTCAACCCTGTACATACTACACATCACAATTGGGAACTGGCAGAAACAGATTCCAATTAAAATACAAAATAAGTTGATGTTGAATTTTGCCATGCCCTTGCATGGGAGAGCACTTCAGTATTATAGGACCCCTTCTGTAATCTTATGCAAAGAAGTGCATATCTGGAATTATTTGGGCCTCTCATCCTAGTACAGTTCTTTTGCAATGGGAATGAAGAGTTACTGACAGCATTTCTGCTATGCCTACAGATCCCCAGTGCAGTTTCCCACTACCCACTATTTTGATATAGAGCAGAACGTATCCATCTGTGTTATGAGATCGTTCTCAGATTCCCTCACAGGTAGAGGATAGAAAGAAGTGTAATTAAATAGAGGTTCTTTTGGCTTCTTAGTTTCATGCACACAAAAGTCATAAACTAAATATATGTAGAATGCCTTCTTCATGGAGTGAAAAGTAGCTTGTTTCAGTTTTCTTTTCTCGCCTGATTCACCATTTTAAAACTGGAATGCTGAAAAGAGATGGAATATTTCAACTCATTGTCTTCTTTACCTGCTCCATGTGGCAGGGAGGACATGCCAGTATTTGCAGCCTGAATATTTTCTGCCAGCACTGGGTCAGTGTCAGTGACTATCTTAACAAGGAAATGCCATTAAAATACACCACAGGAGAATCCTTCCCGAGAACTACTGCAAGTTTGTGGTTGCCAAAAGATATATTAGCTGGGTAATACTACTAACAGCAGGCATATTCTGAAAACCTAGGCCAGCTGTTATGAGGACTCAATGGGAACACCTTATTGCTATTTGATCTGACAAAGGCAACCTCCACCTGAACTTTATGTGGGTAAAATCTGTATTCCTTTTGCTGCTACACCAAGAATTAGCAGGTGAGGAGATGACTGAATAGGCATTTATGCCATTTTTTCCACATTCCTTAAAGGAACAAGATAAACTGTCACTTGATAGCATAACACACAAAAAAAAATAGTTAATGGAAGGCAAAAAGTCCAGCTGCAGAGGTAGTAGCAGCTGCAATTTGATCAAAGGGATAATTCAGTCACAGATAGCTGGAAGCTCTTTCATTGCATGTCTTTTCCAGGAAAGGTTTAATTCAGAAATAGTTGACTTTTTGAGAGTACTCATCAGATTTTAATGATGGAATGATTAGTCCATGGTGACAGTTTATGTACTGTGGTAAGTTTCTTGTTATTGTTATCTGTTAAATTGAGAGCAGATATTTTTTCTGAATGGATTTTTTACTTCAACCAGTGTATAAATCAGTAGATCCCTCTGGCTGAACTTGCACAGAAACCTCATGAGATGGAGCATGACCAAAAGGGTCACGGTTTTTGGTTTTGGACTCCATAATTCCCACTTGGTTTTGTGGATGGCCCATTCCTGGAGGTGCTTAAGGCCAGGCTGGATGGGATCCTTGGCAGCCTAATCTAGCGACTGGCTACCCTGCCCATAGCAGGGGGTTGAAACTAGATGACCTTTGAGGTCCCTTTCGGCCCAAACCATGATTCTATGATTCTGTGGTTAGGTAGTAGTCTAGGGAAGGATTGTGCATGCAGATTCAAAGAACCCAATACATTCTCCTAGTCACAAGCTAGAGTTTTTCATACCACAGTTCATTTTCTTCATTTCTGGTTAGTTGGCTAATCTGGAAAAATCAAATCCATATTTTCTAGGAGAGATACAATGGGCTGCAGGTTCTTCCCCTCGTGGAATCTCCCCAGTCTTGCAGTGTTGTAAACTTTTGTAGGACAGCAAATCAGCTAAAGGAACATAAGCATGCCTATACCTGGCAAGTGTGAAAACTTTTCCATACCTCTGACTACTCTTCTTGCACTTTTCTGAACTTTCTCCAGCTCTACTGTATTGTTTCAAAGCTGAGGCTAATCCATTTTATGTTCATCCCTTTTTTAGATGGGCTTTAATCTCTTTATTACATAAGAAAATATGTCACACATCAAACATCAAACAAATATGACCCTGATCAGATTTGAACAGCAACAAATCATCAGACCATGTGATACTCTTGCTTTGAGACCAAGAAAATGTCTGAGGATCCCACTGAGACCCTGCAGGCAGTTTGGCCTAAGTCTTCTGGAGTTCAGTATGAGACACTTCTAAGATAATGTGGTTTTCCTTTCTTTTGAGAACTGTTCAACCTGATCTGTTTTGTTTGCATGTCTTTCCACACGTAGCTGTGTTTGGTGTCATACCTATACTCCCAAGCATGAATTCTCTAAATAGATGGGACAGTTCTCCCTCCATTCTCAGTTTTCACACTATTCATATGTTATCTCCTTAGCTCAACATACAAACCTACTCTGCATACATTGCACATGATTATTTGAAAAAACATTTCCATTACTCAGCAGTGACAGGAAAAGGAATGATAATTATCTGTTATTTTGTGCTATTATTTTTGTGCTGATTCTACTGAAAAATTCTTTGCACTTTAAGCAGTGCATTCTAGAGTCCAAAGTGAAAACTTACTCATGATTTTGCAACACCAAATGTCAGACAGGAGAGAGCACATTCTGTTTCCTGTGCTTCAGAATTACATACATGCATTATTGTTTAAGCAACCAAATATCCCGCATTTGATACAAATATACCTTCTGTCTTTGTGTACCTTAGGTGCTGTCACAGCAACATTCCTTATAGCATTTGCTGATACGTATCTGATATGCACAGTGGAGACAAAGGCTGAGTGCAGCACAAGCAATCCATGACCCCCATTCCCTATAAGTGCCCACAGAGGCCTGTTCATAACCTGATTCCTCTTTCCTTTCTTGATTTTGGGTAGATAAGCAGTTCTGGTGGTATTATCGTCAGTGTTATTGTTAGCAGTGCTATTGTTAGTAATATTGCGCAGATCAGCCATACCCATGGATTCCTCTTCCTGTACTGAACTGTTTGCAACATGGATGTACCTATCGAGCCTGCCTTGTGGATGTGTTTGCTAATACTACTGGAGAACTGTATGCTCATCCTGCTGTCCAAATCTTCCCTACCAACACAAAATTATTTCCCTTTTCTCTTTCTCTTCCACCATTTTAAAATTTTCTTTGGTCTGCACAGTTCCCACAACCAAAGTCCTAACTTTTAAGGGTGGTAAGCAGCTCTGTTTACCTCCTGACTAAAGGAATCTGGCCAACAACTGAAGATCTCCCCTTGGAAATTTTAGTAATAGCAGTGGTAGTAGCAGCAATAACATGTAATTAATGTACTAGAAATCTAGAGAAGAAAAAAAAAATTAGCATGTGTTCAACCACTATAGGAAGGGAAGTACTGGTATTTGCTGAGAGGCATGTGCAGCCTTTGCCACCATTCTTGAATAGAGTACATGTCAGCTATGGGAGAGTAAGTGGGAGCTATTTAGGGTTTTAGTGTGGCTTTTTCTCTTCATCGTATTCTTTTGGTTTCAGTTTCATGCCTTGCAGGTATTGATAATTGAAGCTCATGAATTCACACGAAGCTGTGAATTCATGGCTTCCTTTCCTTTACAGACACTAACAGATCTCAGTTTCTCCACTGGATCCAGAAAATATGAGCTGTTCTAACCAAACCAGATAAACAAACAAATGACATCTCAGTTTTCTCTTCAGGATTTTGTGCCATCATTAGGGTTTGTCATCCTTTATTTTTTATGACAGTCCCTGTGCATTTGGTGGCTTTGGCTGCATTCTTATAGATGGGGAATCTTAGGGAACAACTTGAAGTCTGATTCTGTTAGTAAATCCTTCAGATGTTGCAGTTTCTTCGTGCAAATTACCAGCCAAATTTCTGAATGGCTGACAGACCATGGCAGTGACAGGTCACATTAGTACCACTGGAAGTACAGCACAGGAGGTCAGCTGGATCTCGGTAACCTGCTGCAAGGTTCAAAGCTGCTTTTACCTATCACTCATGTACACATGAAGCCAGAAGCAACATCTAACACCGTTTCTTGGGGTCTTATGATACAATAGGAAAGAGTTTATCTGCACAATTTCCATTCACAGAAATTGGAGGAATCATGAAATCTTGCTTCTGTTAGACTAGCTTAGTGGCACTGCATTCATCTGACTGTATCAATGTTGGCTCTGATGTATTACTGATGTAAAGCTATCAGTTGACAAAACCAGACCTTGTCTGGAGGTCTATCAAGTATTAGAGAAGACAGAGAGGTTTGTTTTGTCTCCATCCCATTTGACTGTTCTTTATTGTTATCAGCAGAGATTCAACAGGAGAGAATTACAGGTCTGCTGTCCATGCTACTTTGAAGTAAATTATTAAAGCACTTCAAGAACATTCTGAATTTAGCTCACAGACAACACTCCCAGCCCAACTTTCCCCTGCAAAAGGATGCCAATCCCACCTCAGGCAGCTACAATACAGACCTAATGCTATAAAAGTGTATCAGGAACATTCTGTCAGAAAGGAAAATAAAAGCAGGAACTGATAGATCTCAGGTCATATACTTCAGAAAGTGTGAGCTCACCATTTCATGAAGCTTATCTATAGAAATCTTCACCTTGATTTTAAAAACATACCTCATAACATTTTAAAATGACACTCATCTGTACTCACTCTGTATCTCTAGAATTAAATAATAAATGCATTCTTTGAAATCAAGTGGAAGGAAGTCCAGTTCTTACTGCTTTTGAGGATTCCACCAGAAATATTCCTGCATTTTAATAATTTAAACCAAGTCTTGCTATCAAATGGGCAGAATACTGAATTGAACTTCTGTATCATACCTCACATCAGTAATTTAAAGTGAATTTTCTTAATTTAAGCTTATAAGTACAGGAATGTGTGAAAATTCTCACAGTTGTACTTCCCAACTTCTCAGCAATCTTCTCTTTAAGTACATAAAATGCTTTTTGTTGTTTCCTGATTTACACCGGGAGCATGAATATATATGTAGGTCAGTCTGAAAGTAATGCTTCCAATTTATTTCCATGAAAACTAGAGCGTATACAAAGAACACAATAACACTATTTGATAGAGCAAATTCTCAGCTACAAAATGCTATTTTTCAGCTTGGTCACCACCTTTAGCTACGCATTCTTGCCAGTGATGGACAAGAGCCTACATGACGCACTCATAAAAATCTACACCAGTAGAGGTGACCCACTGTCTCCACTGCTAAAAGGCAACCACCAGCTCACTACGTTCACATCCACTATTTGGTTTCCACAAATGTCCAGCAAGTGTTGATGAATGTCAGGGGTGCCACTTTTTCCACGCAGAGGAATTCATTGACACACCTTTGCTTCATCTGCACTTCTGTGTGAGATACCATTTGTCAGACTGCCCTTATGCTGCCACCTGTCACATGGCAACAACATGTAACAGAATATTGTTGAGAAGGTTCAGCTTCTACTGTCATATCACCAACATCCGCCTTTGACATTATGGGCCAACCTAATTAAATTTGAGGCATTATTTTTGGAGCAGCCCTCATAGTTCCTCACTTCAAACCCTATTTTCATTTTATTAAAAATATCTGTGAAAAAAAAAAGTAGCCTTCTAAAAGGAAATGTCATAAAACTCCTCCTTGCTGCCATTCTGATCTTCCCAGGGACATTACTGTCCATGTGAGGCAGCTTGGGGTGCCTGTCATATTTTTTCGTGTACAGAGCATTCACTGCCTTATTCACTATGAGACTTGCCCTTTTTATTTCAGGTCTCTCCCATTGCCTTTCACTCCCTAATGGTTTGGAAATAGAGCAAAAAAAGTAGTAGTCCAAATGACCAAATTACTTCTAAATGTTCTTTTAGAACATTCCTGTTCTGATAGGTGTCCATTCTCCAATGATGTTCTTAAAAAAGCCAGATGTGTCTTTGGTCATAAATTATAACTAAGAGTTTTTATTGATCTCAGCCTTTCTGACTTGATATTGCTCAAGGTATTTGTACTGAAACCATGCTATCTGTTCTTCAAGGTACAGCCTCAGAGCAGAACTTTTTTTGGAAGTTAGCCAAAGATCTCTGGTGAAATGAAGTTAGATAAATGACCTAAAAATAAACCTTAAATGTGATATATTTAGAATTTCTGATTCCAGATGAATCAGACAGAACTCTTCTAATGGAAGTAATGTGGCTACGTTAATTCAGTTTTGAAGAAACCAGATGTAGGAAACACATTTTGGAATCAACTCATTTTATCCAGTAATTAAAAAGTGTTCAGGTCATGTATCTTGGAGATCAAAAGGCCATGATTTCGTGGAGCTCATCTTTTGAAGCCTTTGCTTTGGTATGGATATCTCAAAGCATTTTGAAATAGCACTTACCTGAATTCTAAAATCTAGCATTTTATGAAGAATCGATTCTGGGGCTGTTTCCCCAGGCTCTGCCAGTTCTGGGTCCCATCAGTTCTTCCAATGAATCTCAAGCATAACAGCTTTAACACCTTCCAGTTTCCAAGCACAACTCAAAACCAAACCATAGAACAGCTGCAGTCTGACCTGTAGTACATTACAAGGAAGGGCAGGTGCCAGTTCTATGTCAATTTAGCCAAACCAGATGAGTTGTCTGAAAACGTAACAGCTTCAAAGACACACAACCGGTTGCTTTTTTTGGTAAGTAAAATTTGAGAAGAACACATGTCAAAGCTACTTTTTTTTCCTGCTGCTTTCCTTGAAGAAGCTTCTCTCTGTTTTGGGTTATTAGTTACTCAGCATCAGTTTCTGTCTCATACGATGCTCTGCACATAACCCAGGTCATGGCACACACTCTTGCCTCCACACCCTCGCTGTGGCTTTTCTCCTTGCACAGCTCAGAGACAGTCAGAAAAGACAGTTTCTCCACTTTAGAGAACAGAAAATGCTTCAAAAAACAGTGTTTCAGTTTCACAGGACAGCTCTGGTGGTGACATCTTATCTTGTGGCTAAAGCAGGCATATGAGAAAACCATAATAAAGTAAAGTATTAATCCTGCAGTGAAAACAATGAAATACATAACAAGCAGATAAGAAGTTATGTTAGAATTTATGCTTGTAGCATATCTCAGTTCTCAGGTAAAAGCAGGTTAACAGTGTTCTGTCTCACTGTAAAGCATGTGATACGAGACCTGTTGTTACAGATGAACAAATTTTCCAGAGTAGAGCTACCAGGCATCCAGCAGCATGCCAGTGCTCTGTCTCATCCCACACTGCCTGCCTAAAGCCATCAGAAGCTGGCACACAAGGCATCCTTGAGCCCAAGTTCCCGAAGGCATCATGTTCATGCTTAGCAGACACTGCCATCTGTATTCAGAAACATGTCAGAGGAGCCTGGAAGGCAATCTGATAAGAGAAGCTTTATGTTAGAGCATTTACTCAGGAATTAGGAGACTCATGGAGAAGTATCCCATGAAGAAGAACCAGACCTCCAAGCATTCTCTCTTTTGACTTTCTCAGATTTTAGGGGACTTAGAAAAGTTTGTCTCTTCCTCATAACTCCTGAATTGAGCTCCCAAAATGATGAGTTATTTTGGTTTCAATAGGGACAGAGCTGAATTTCTTCATAGCATCTGGTATTATGCTGTGTTTTGACTTTAGGAGAAAAGTAATGTTGATAACACACTAATGGTTTAATTGGTGCTGAGCAGTGCCACACAGAGCCAAGAATGTTTCAGTTTCTCAGCTTCTGTCCTGTCAGTAGGGACACGAGGAGCTGGGAGGGAGTAGAACAAGGACAGTTGGCACCAAATGGCCAGCAGGATATTCCATACCATATGACATCATGTGAAAAAAACTTGAAAACTGAGGGAAATTGACTGGGGACTTGGAGCAGCCACTGCTTGGAAGTGGTGTAGGCATCAGTCAGCAAGTCACCAATTATGTCATGCATCACTTCTATTGTAAATACATATATATTTGTATAAAATTATCATTAATGTTATTTCTGTCTTTTCTGCCTTAGTAAACAGTTTTTATCTCATCCTACAAGTTCTACTTCTTTCTGATTCTATCCCCCATCTCACTGCAAGCAAAAGGCTGTGTGGTGCTGAGCTGCTTCCAGATCAAACCACAACATGAGTTGAAAAGCAGAACAAAACCTCTAGCATATGCATACTTGTTTTGTAACCACTGAAGATAAAAGCAGAAGTTTGTAGATTCAGAAGGATGCAAGACTGAGGTAGATAGCATAAGCTGCTTTTGTCTTTTCATCTGGAATCCTTCAGTCACTTTTGTCTCAGCCTTGGTCTCCTCACCTTTGTTTCCCTCCTTCTCACTCCATTTTATTTTTATTTGTTTCACTCACCTAGGTATAATTTCCGAGGCTTCCGCTGGCTCCAGGCTATGATCTTTGCCATAGAAGAAATAAATAATAGCCCAAATCTCCTTCCCAATATGACCTTGGGATACAGGATATTTGACACTTGCAATACAGTCTCTAAAGCCCTTGAGGCCACTCTGAGTTTTGTGGCCCAGAACAAGATAGACTCCTTGAACCTGGATGAATTCTGCAACTGCTCAGAACATATCCCTTCCACCATTGCAGTCGTGGGGGCAACCGGCTCTGGGGTTTCCACCGCTGTGGCCAATCTGCTGGGACTCTTTTACATACCTCAGGTATGCCTTCACTTGTCTTGCTTGGGTTACAGAAGTACCCCCTGCTTCTCTGCTCTGTGATATTGACGTTTGGAAAAGGTTACATTATGGATCTCTGATGGAGAGCTGCACTGCTTCTTATGTGCTCTGACTCTGTTTCAAACAAAAGAAGGTTTGGAAATGCAGAGACCCTAACTATATACAATAACTGAACACACTTGGAGGGCTAAATGGTAAGACAACTGTGAGAATCACTGGCTTTCTGAAGGGGACAGTGGTTTATGTGATAGAAAACAGTCTATTTCCCTCCAAACTTACTGTGTCAATTTCAGATGAATTCTCTTATTAGTAAAAGATGCAAGTCTTCAGTCTCACACTTGTCCGATATGCATTTGGGCCAGTACAGATACGTGCAGTGGCTGTGCTGGGTTCTCCATTCTGCTCTCTGCTGTGCACCAGAAGGGCTCAAGGGGAGTTTAGCCTCTTGTTTAATCTTTCCCACTTCACATGGATCCTCAAAGAGAGAGAGGATATAAAATGTGTGTTTTTTCTTATGGCAGAAATATGACTTCCTAGAAATCTGTAATCCCCT
Organism: Lagopus muta; assembly: GCF_023343835.1. Classification (NCBI taxonomy): domain Eukaryota; kingdom Metazoa; phylum Chordata; class Aves; order Galliformes; family Phasianidae; genus Lagopus; species Lagopus muta. The sequence goes on from NC_064433.1 coordinate 76,834,390, forward strand.
AACACAAAGATTACCAATTGGCCAGTGACAGCATCCAGCTAACATCAACCTAGCCTAGGAGGCAGGTTGAGGTTTAGATTCAGAGAAGGATAGAGGCTAAGAGGCTCAATCTGCAAACACTGCTAATTTAGACAAGTCATTGGCAGCTGCCAGCTACAACAGCTTAGTTGTGACATTACTGCAGTGTGATGACTCTTCAGTCAAGTCCACCTCCCATAGAACAGACTTCATTCCTTGCCAGCCATTCTATCTCTGATTACTCAAGTAGGTGACCTGGAACAGTTGCCTCTGCTGATAAGGTGCTTTAAAGGGTTCTTCAAGGCTGACCCACTTTCTTTTGACCCAGGACCTCCAAAATGAGGTTTGTGAGAGTTTGTAGATATGTCCCACCTTGTTCCTGGGTTACCTGTGTGGTGGTGTAGTTATGCCAGGTCCTGTGCCAAAGCATTATTTTCACTCTGTTGACTTTACTGGGACTGGGAAGAGCATCCGTAGCCCTATGCTTTTATTTAGCAAAGGTGTTACTCTGCCCAGACCCTAAGCAGAATATGAGGCAATCATATTATAGCCTAATGTTGCATCTGCTGCTTTTAGATATTTGCACTGAGTGCGTTTTATGTAGAGTACTCACTTTCAAGGTGTTGCCTTGTGTAGCCTAACACTTCTAGTTCCCCTTCTGAAATAAGTGCCATAAATTACAGGAGGCCTTGTGACAACATTGTGTCACACTGTGCTCTCAAGTCTGTCCTGAGAGGATAGCTCTTCATTTCAGACAGGGCTCCAATTCCCACCTCTAGCACAAATGAAGAAGGAAGGATTCTTGCTTGCCTGGTGAACAGTAGCATATCTTGTCTGTTTAATGTTATCAGTTTCATTCCCTTGCAGAAATCTTAAGAAATGGAGATTGGGTCTCTGAGCAGGACAAGAATGGTTTAAGCCATGACCAACAACTGCTGTCTGAATATTGCTCAGAGAAGCACTGTAAGGTGGTGTGTAATACACTCTATGATGACAGTTTAAAGCATACTGTTAATTTACACATCCCATCACCATGTGAGCAAGGGCTGTTGAGAAAAATTGGTGGGCTGGACAGAGCATAGAAGATGTTTGTAGTTTTCAGAACTTTCCTCTGAACAGGGAATGATGTTTGTGCTACAGGGAAGTGGCCTTATCTAGTGGTTACAGAAATATGGAGGTCAGGAGGTTCAGTTCTCTGCATGGAATGAGATTTCAACCAGGTGGCTGAAGTTTGACAGCTGAAAGCAGGCTTTTAAACTGGGAGCTGTTGGTCAGCATTAAAATATGCATTATCGCTGCCATTTTTAGCAAGGCCATTAGCAAATCCTTGTTTTATAGACCCTACATTTCAGTATTAGTTGGAAGTATATTTTGCAGTTAATGTAAGGCTTATTACTCATTTTGCTGATATAGAACCTGAAATGCTTCTTAATATCTTACTTTGGTGTACCCTGTAAAATTGCTAGTAGTTAGGAATAAGGGAACTCATTAAAAATAGGCTTTTCCATGTTTAGAGTGAATACTAGGACAAGCTTAAACTGGAAGCTCCCAAACAAATGGGTGCTGGAAAGGTTGGGGAAGCCACTGTAACTTCATCTGAGGTCAGCTCCTTTGGTGTGTCCAGGTCTGGCTCTTGTACACTAAAATACAGAGAGAGCAAATTCAGCTATTAGGTCTCTTACAGCATCTGCAGGAGTACATTTCTTGGTTGTATTTTCAGGTTGAAGGCTGTGGGAGAGTAATTAAGGGCAGGAGCATGACCAGGGGAAAGTGCGGCTCTGTAGAAGGATGATTTGTTCCTGTGGCCCTTGAAACTGCACTGGCAAATCTCGTTCTTTTCTTTCTTGCAGAAACACTAAATGCCAGAGTTTAAGGAAGAGATAAGGTTTTATATAAATTTCCACTTTGTACAAAATGAACTGTTTATAGAAGATTTTTCAAAGTGAAAGGCAATCCTAAAGAGTTCAGATACCAATGTCGAAATGGAAAGATAAGTGAGATTTAAAAATTCTTCAGATCTTTAAATTATTCCCTTTGAGGTTTTATTGTTTCCCAACTTGTAGAAAATCCAAACTATATCCTAAGAGCATATGGCACTTGTTCTGATTAGGAAAAAGAAAACATTTCCTGATAGCTTTAGAAAAGAAAATGAAATCCCATTTTATGTTAAAATACAGTGGTTCTTGGAGTGTGAAATTCTGCTGGCTCCCTTACAGATTCTGGTCATCAATCAGGAATCATGGTATTGATAGAATTAACCTACCCATGGTCAAGGCCAGTGATGCACGTAATGATTCTCTTACTTCATCTGGCAAGATTTTATGTAACAGGCTCAGGTTCCTGGTGGAGCCTGTTTAAGGATAGAAACAGAAGTGCCACCCATAGCTCACCTATTTGCCATTCCCCCAGGCTAGTCTCAGTGTCTCTATTCCTGGTCCTTGGCCTTGTGAGGGCAGGCACTTGCTCCAGCCCTTCAGGTCTGAGCAGCAGCTCCAGTATGTGTGTCTTCAGGACACCCATACGTACAACCACAGGCAAAGAGGACATGACTGACAGTGCAGTGCCAGCCTTCCCTTCTTCTCATCCAAGGTTACATAGGTTGGCAGTGATACTAGGTAAATGTACACATTTTATGCCCAGGCCGTTCACTTCATGGTCTGTTTTCTTGTTCTCTGCGCTTTCACAGGTCAGCTATGCCTCATCCAGTCGTCTCTTGAGCAACAAGAACCAGTTCAAGTCCTTCCTCCGCACAATCCCCAATGACGAGCATCAGGCCACTGCCATGGCAGACATCATCGAGTACTTCCGCTGGAACTGGGTGGGAACAATTGCAGCTGACGATGACTACGGCCGGCCAGGGATTGAAAAGTTTCGGGAGGAAGCGGAGGAGAGAGACATCTGCATTGATTTTAGCGAGCTCATCTCCCAGTACTCAGATGAAGAAGAGATTCAGCAGGTGGTGGAGGTCATCCAGAACTCCACGGCACGAGTGATTGTGGTTTTCTCCAGTGGACCAGACTTAGAACCCCTCATCAAAGAGATTGTCAGGCGAAACATCACTGGCAAGATCTGGCTGGCAAGTGAAGCCTGGGCCAGTTCATCCCTGATAGCCATGCCAGAGTTCTTCCGTGTCATCGGCAGCACCATTGGGTTTGCACTGAAGGCAGGCCAGATCCCAGGCTTTCGTGAGTTCCTGCAGAAGGTGCATCCCAAGAAGTCTGCCAACAATGGTTTTGTCAAGGAGTTTTGGGAAGAGACGTTTAACTGCTATCTCCCCAGTGAGTCCAAAAATTCTCCAGCTTCAGCTTCCTTCCACAAGGCCCATGAAGAGGGCTTGGGAGCTGGAAATGGTACAGCTGCCTTCCGACCTCCTTGCACAGGTGATGAGAACATCACCAGTGTGGAGACACCGTACATGGACTTCACGCATTTGCGAATATCCTATAATGTATATTTGGCAGTATATTCTATTGCTCACGCTTTGCAGGATATATATACTTGCACTCCTGGGAAAGGACTCTTCACTAACGGGTCCTGTGCAGACATTAAGAAGGTTGAGGCATGGCAGGTAAGTCCTCTCAGTATCAAAGCGTGCCTAAGCAATATGTTCATAGGAAAAATAAGAAAAAAAAAGGGAAAAAAAAAGAAAGCTGTCCTGTAGCACCTCCAGGCTATTTGGGGAGGAATGACACTGTCCTGGGTCTTAGACACACAAACAGGTTCCTGAGATTTTGCATATAACTGGTGGAAAGTTCGGTGCTTGCTTCCACCCTGCATTAAATGTAATTTGTGTTAGGTTTGCCTGCAGTAGAAGGGGTTTAAATTAAGCTAAAATTTCTTATATTTGCTACAGGCCAAAAGTGCAAACACAGACAATTACCATGGCCAGGCTGACGCAAGGTAACTTGATCATATATTGAGCCCATACATAAACAAGTGGGCCTGCAGAGAACACATAAACAAGGAAAACAGTTTGTAGAGTTCATTTTCTTTGGCAAGTTCTACAGGTTTTGCAATCCCACAGCAATTTTCCATACAGGCCATATTTTTTTCCCACAAGTTTTCAGCTTGTATAGGATCAAACTAAAGCAGGCTGAATAATTAAGGAAAATAATGAGTGGTTATTGGACAAATAACAGAGCTGCTCTGATTTGGCAGCTGTACTTGTGAACTAACAACATGATACTAACAGTGCATTCAGTAGTTCAGTCGATATGTTCTGCTCTGTAGCGCATATGATACTCTGTCATTCTGTCTGCTGATCCTTTATGAATAATCTACACCCTATGATGTGTTTGACTGTGTTATCCAATGTTAAATTCGGTATGAGTTTTTAATATCCGTTGCATTCTCAAATCACATAATTAGGTTTAAGGTAGCAAGGGTAATGGGAGGACAGGGGGACTAGATGATCTTGTAGGTCCTTTCTAACCTTGTGATTCTATGATTCTGTGGTTCTATGAAAGCTAACAAATGAAGACATGCCAAATATGCAGCAAATTTATTTTCCCTGTTCCAGTCATCACATAAAACTTGGATCTGAATCACATCTGAAATCACAAGAACACTGGTGAATACAAGAGTACCACGTCCTTGTTTGCTTGTGTAATTCCCTCTGTTTGGGATAGTCTAAGCAAAATAGAAGCTACCCGTGCCACAAACTTTGGCTCAGAATTTGCATATGTATAAACTGCAGTTTAGTTTCCATCTAGTCAATATACAGTCAGTAATACATAAACATCAGTCAAATCAAAGTAAAAGTTTTGTCTTGAAACCTGCCCTCTTTATCTCTAGGTATCCAGTTCAGGTTGCCAAAGCCACACTACTTGGAGTTGATGAGTGCAGGATTCAATCCTGGTGTAGGGTAATTCTGCAATTGCTGGCTCTGATGTTTGTCTTTGAATGCTGTTCTGCTTTTCAGCGGCATACAAGTAGAACTGAGCAAGTCATACACAGATTGGGCTTTCACTTGTAAAAAAAAATGTTCCAGAATGAATATTCATTCCCTCATGCCTTGTCACTCTGGAAACTAAAAATAGCAGTATGTGCACACCATACCAAAGTAACGTGTTTGTTGAGGATTACAAAATGGGGAAGAAAATTTTAGTTTACTTTTGTGGTTTTTTTCCTTTTTTTTTTTCTTTTTTTTTGGAGGGGGGTTGTTTTTTTGTTTTTATTTCCTTTTTCTGGTGCTGACAGATGGCTATATCAAAATGTAAACAGTGTGATCCAGACTTTCTGCCTCGAAGGAGGATCAGCACCAAGAGAATAGGACTGGGTAGGAACAGCAGGTCCTATAAAAGGAGCAGAGTATTTAAAATGTCCACTTTTGTGTGGTGTTGACTATCGAGCATGTTTGATATTTGTGCATTTTTTCATTTCATTTCCACATCAAACACAAGAATAGCAGGTAAATGCCAAGCCTGTGTGCGCACCTACTTCACATCAGGTGTTGCAGCTCATTACCCTTGGGAAGCTTTCCTCAGTCGTGCGAGGGTAATGAGTTCACCTCCTGGACGTGCATCCTCCAGCATCTGCAGGGAGCAGTTCTTAACAACTGCTGTGTAAGACTGAAGAAAACCTTGCTGCAGAAATAACCTAATTCACGGCAGTTCTGCAGGTGTTCAGTGCCTGCTGATCCCTTTCCTCGCAATCAGTTCAAGAGTCTCTGAACGGAAAGCCATCTGAGGGAGCGAGGAAAGTGTTGGGAAGCCTCTATACCAGAGACTAGAGGCAGCAGCATATGAAATCCACGACCAGGTGGTGTGTGTGGCAGATAAGGTGATCTCTGTGAACTCATGGCTCCATTAGTCTCTGAACTCCTTCCCATGGTTGTATTTGCTAGTGAATCAGTGGCTGGCAAGGATGAATAGTGTGTTCCGCAATTTAATTGTGTAGCGTTCAAATTTGTTTATTTTCAGTGCTGTTATCCCATTAACTCATAGGATTTATTATTTATTCTGATAACTGCTAACATTTTGTACTCAGAATACAAACCTTTTGGAGGAACTGTTTTATATACTTGATGGAGGGTGTTTGTGTGGGTTTTTATATAGAAATAATGCTTGTTACCTCAGTGATCTATTCCCTTGAACTCGATAACATGAAGCCTAGCAGTTTCTGTCGGCCAGCTAGACTGGGTGCAATTCCCCTATTACAGATTCACCATCTACAGTTTCAGAAAGCTCTATATATGTTTCACCACAGTGACTGTGGGGTTTTGTGTCTTCCAAGATGAAATGTCATGTGTGTGAGTGTTCTTGGTGTCTTTGTATACAAGACAGAATAGCCTGTGTGCATTAGCAAGGTGTTTACCTCAGTCTCGTCTACAGTGTATGTAGCAATAAAAGCACAGTAATGCCAGCTGGATTTAGAGTCCTTTAGTGAAAATGGGAAAACTTCTATACTCTGTATAAAACTGTAGACTTTACTACTATGTCTAAGATACTGTTATTCTGAGCAATGTATATGCCTGCACCTGTAACATTTTAAGAATCCACCCTAGTGTAAGACAGAATGTGCACGTGGAACTGTGCAAGATGTCGGTAAAGAACAGATTGTATTCTCTATGTATTCTGTTTGCTGTTGAATGATATTCAACAAGATGAACTTAATTCCTTATTTTTACAGCATTTTGTTTCGTAACAAACTGGTGCAGGGCAATCCAGAACAAAATGCCTAAGCAATTTCCGTCACTTTTAGAAAAGGCAAAATTTTGCACAAAACACTAAGTATTAAAGTGCATTATTGCATTTACAACAACAGATATAAATCTCATATAAGGACTGCTCTACGTCCCATTAGTAGGTCTGGATTCTCATTCACTGGTGAGCTGTGAATTTTTTTAGGAGAGTCTGTTGAGTACAGCTAGTTCTGTTTGTTTCTATGGTTCAGAGAGTTGTCTTCCTCCAAAATCAGACTCTTCCATAAGCTACAGAAGAGGAGTGGAACAGTATGGCAACAGCTGGGGACATGGGCTCAAGCCTCCTGTACCAAAGCCTTTTCTTCCCTATCTCTTTGTTCCATCTCTGTTACAGCTCAAGCAGTCTACTGTTATAGTACTACTTCTCTTTACATCTTCTTTAATAGAGAAGCCTACATCTGTGAACAAATAGCTGATAGGCCTCCCTCCTGCTTCACAGTAATAACACTGCAGTTCAGTGGGAAAGACAGGTTCTTGAGAAGGCAAACAGTGCACAGTCACAGGGTCATGGAATCCTCACATGGACCCTCAGGGGGTTTTCAAGTTGTGGTTACACTGGAGGCTGTGAACTTTGTCAAGTTCATGGGTGAAAAATGAGATGGCTCTTCTAGTCACCAAGGCAAAGCATCCTGCACGTGCTGAAAATTGTGCTGTCCAATTGATTAAGCATTCACTTATGTAAATTATTCTCCACCTAGAAATCCAATTGTCCTCAGACTTGGTGAAAAATTGCCATGTGCTTTTCCATGTGAGGAAAAAAAAGTCCAATACAAATTGGCTTAACTTAGCAACAGTTAAAGTCTTTTATTACAGGGATGTGCACCTCCCAGCCAGCAGTTCCTTCCTCTGTGCTGTTGATACCCATTTTGAAGAGATAAAAATGGATTGCTGCCTTCTCCAACTTTGCATTTAGGTGTATCTGTCTGGCTGTCAATTGATTCTGCAAGGCTTTATAGAAGTGAGTGTTTCCTGAGATAACATAAATCTGCACAGGCTTTTGAGCCTAAGGGCTTATCTAATCAATTTTGTGTCTGTTGAAGTGTATAGACCTATCTGCGTGATTAAAATAATGTATTAAAAACAGCTGCTTGGTGGGATAGAGTGTGAAACAGTATCAGAACAGGTATTTAACTGAAGCTGGAGTGCAATCTGGTCATTTGGGAAGACTTTCTATGAAAGCAGAGGCAGCTGATGAATATCAGGCAGTTGGAAAAGCTTATATAATGTGTATTGAAAATGAACTGAAGATATATTTGTTATGAACAGAGTGTCAGTCACTCTGTGACTGTTATGAACAGTCTGACTTTGTTGTAGGAGACCAAACTAAGAGGGAGATGATCTGAGCCACACAGAGAAATGTACAGCAAACAGCTGTTTTCCCACAAGGGCAAAAATAGATGATTTCCTATTCATCCGTTTGCAGAAAACAACTTACCACCAGCTGAGAAAACCATTTGTGGTCTCTTCAACAAGGCAGACAATAATTGGAGTATTTCTTAGATTCTCAGATGCTGAAATGAGAGCCTTAATAAACTTTAATAAAGAGTGAGTCAGGACTATAACATCATCAGTAGAAAAGGCATATGGAAACTATCAACCCTGGCAGAGATGCTAGTAGAACAGCAAAAGTGTTACAAGCAACAGATACACAACTTATTGTTTTAATGTAAAGGCTCAGATTCTTCAGAATGCCAAAAAAATAAAAATAAAAATAAAAATAAAAATAAAAATAAAAATAAAAATAAAAATAAAAATAAAAATAAAAATAAAAATATCCCTGTCCAAGAAAAACCATAACTAATTTTTCATAAATGTCTCCTATAGTATAGACACTTCTTTGCTGCATTGAAACAAAAACTGCGTCTGTAAACTAGCAATTTCTAATACTTATAAAGCTCACTTGCACCTTTTCCACAAAAAGTGGCCAGATTTCAGTCTGTCCTGGACTTGGGAATTTTAAGGAAGGCTCCCTATGGTGCTCATTCAATGCCTCTGTCTGTAGCAACTTTAGGTTATAATTAGCCCTCTAATTACATTCATGACTTACTAAGACATAGCACATAAAAAAGCAGTTTTTTCTTGCACTGACCTTGCCTGATGCTACTCACAAATAGAGCTGATGACAAGGGGCACCTTGAGAGCCTCCTTAAAAGCACACGGAAAGTGAGGCATTCTGAAAAAATCATGAGATGGATTTTTCAAAAATTGAATTCTGTGTTATTGATTATTCCTCTGACGTGGCTGGTTTCCATTCATCCCAAGGTAGGGTTGAAGTTAACTTCAAAGGCACAATTGTACCATAGGTTGTTATTTCTTTTCTTACTATGTGGTCAGCCGTCTTCACAGATGCTGTACTAATCAGCAAGGCAGTTTCATTCCCAAAGTGAACTTCTGTGCATTATGAAAGAATGATGTCACTCTACACAGTGACTGAGGTTTGGAGGAAGGACAGCATGGCATTAATGGCATATAATGGACCCTTTTGCCTTGTAGAATTAAATGAATGATTCTCCTGCTGGAGCAGAAGCAATATATTGCTCAGAATAGACCTTTACTAGTGTCTATAGGTTGCCTAAGCTTCAATCATGTGCACGAGATGAATTACTTAAAGGTTATTGAGAAACTGTAAAAATCAAATCCTTGGTAAGTTATTTCCATGTTGTCCAAGTCTTGTATTCATATGGAACAGGCTGCCAAGGGAGGTGGTGGAGTCACTGTTCCTGGAGGCGTTCAAGAACTGTGTTGACGTGGCGCTGAGGGACATGGTTTAATGGGCATGATAATTATGGGTTAATAGTTGGACTAGATGATCTTAGAGGTCTTTTCCAGCCTTAGTGATTCTATGAAATGGCAAATTCAATCTTAAGCTAGTAGCCAAGTGGAATGTGCCCAAGCAGAGTAATAGTGAACCCACTGGGACTTTAGCTGACTGCTGATGGCACTGTGCTTGTAAGAGATGTCCTGAAGTTACTGCATGAGTTTGATCAACTTAACATGACTATCAGAGACTTTAAGACTCATATTTTATAGATAGCATTTCTTGAATCAATTAGAAATAAGCTCAGTATTAGAAATAAGCGTGAGGAATGATTACTGATTTGGTGAAACAAATGATAGCAAGCATGTATTATCTATTCAGTCAACCTACACACACAGGTGGTTTACCCAAGCAATGAAGTAATTTATCCTATAGTTTCAAGAAATAAGGAATTTACAGTACAAAGTGGCTGGAGGTAAAGGCAGCAGCATACAAAGTACACCCCAAAATACCATCAAATATTACTGACAATTAGCTCTCACTGTACTTTCATTGCTTCTTTTTCTGTCCAGAGACTGACTCTCTACACAGAAACTTAATAGGAGCTGTTTAGAGCCACCTTCTAAATGATCATGTAGTTTACAATCCTTTACATCATAAACCGCATACATCTGTACTGCATTCAGGAGAGTAATCTTGATCCATCCAAGGTATGCTTTGTGTCAGATAGGAAGCCTAGGCTGTTTGCTGGTCACACTTGTGTTTAACATGATTTATTTTCCCCACTAGTCATGCTGAGTAGCAGAGCTTTTTCTTTATTAGTATGGCCCCTGGTATGTCACAGATTCTATAATAGATCATGTCTTGTTTCTAGTTTGAATTTAACTGGTCTTTGGTTCTGTTGGTCCTCACTTGGCCTTGTTCTGTTAGATTTAAAAGTCCACGTGAATTGCTCATCATTTTTGTCACATTGCTCCTCAATCTCATCTTAATAATTTAAAGAGTTGATTTTAATCCTAATATGTGTTTTCTGATTTATTTCTGTATCTTGCCTAGTTACTCATCCTTTCTGGCAGATATTCATTATTGCTCGAACAGCTCGAACATTGAAAAAAACGATCCCACATTTACAGACACTTATTAGTTCCTCATTTACACATGCATAAATTCTATTAGTTTTCCTTGCCAAGAGATGAAAGGTCGCAACAAGCTGCCAGTAATACTGTACTGGATGCGGCACCCTTTCTGTGCCTGTGGCTGGAATTTCATATGCCTAGATACATAAATCTGAATTTCTCTGTATTAAACCCAGGTGTGAAAGAGCAAGCAGAGAAGCTAAGTGTGTGTGGTTTGGGGGGGGGGGGGGAAGGGAGGAGGGGAATGCTGCTTCTTTCTTGTAATTTACTGTTATGTTAATCCATGCATTTTCTGTAAATTCTCCCAGCAGCACTTTTGCTGATGGTCATATTGGATTATACTGAGTTACTAACTGAAGCTTGAGGACTTGTCCATGATCTGATGGTTTGTCTCTGTGGGTATTTGCTTTTAGAGGGCTGTTGATAATTCTTCATCCATGAGAGTGTGCTTTTCATTAAATGTAAAGCCTAGTTTCTCCACTTCTGAAGGGATGTGTTTGCAACTACACTTGTGTTTAACAAGATCTTTATTTCTCGAAGCATTACTGACTGACAGAATTTATGTGTTCATCCATAACTTTGTAAACATTGATCCTCAACCCAAAACACTTCTTTTGCCATTTTTTCCTCAGAATTGATGTCAGGTGAAGCATTCTGGCTACAGAGAACATCCCTCTGCCTTGGTGTCTGTTCCTTCTCTCGGTAGCTGTTGCAGTCCATCAGAGGCTGACTCTGGAGCCCTGCAAGGGCTGACACAGGGAAACTTCATACACACTGCCAGCCATGCACTACACTTGTACCTGTACCAGAAGGATGGGTTGTGATCACTGTAGGATAATACTGAGTAGCATATTGACTTGTTTTATTGACATTCCAGTCCCATGGCATTTTTATGTGTAAGGAGCTCTGTTGGTGCTCTTTTTTCTGGTGAATAGTGTGAAGAACTTCCTGGTTCTGCTAGTCTTTTAGATTTGATTGAAATTGCTCAGGCTGTTCTCCAGTCCCTTCTTAAAGACCTTCCACCTCCATTAATGATGCATTGTTGCTTCAAAGTGAGTGCCACTGGGATAAGTACATACTTTTGTAAATCATTCAGCTTTCCTGCTCCTTCACCATCCTCTTTATTTGTCTTTTTCAGCCTTATATCATAAGGGGTCTGGCATTCATGACACCATCTTATTTTAATACATTCAAAAAATATCTTAGTACATTCCCTGATGATCTTTTCCTCCTTGTTTTCCAGGATTTGGTTTTCATTCTGTTTTCCATTAACATAATGTTTGTGTTTTGCAGCTTTGTTTGATCTGTGTTAGAGTAATGCCCTTTACAGCACACCTTATTTGTATGATGATGACAGTGACATATCATTATCCCTTACTGAGTTTTTACTTTATTGTACACAGCCAAAATCTCTGAACTCATAGTGGGTTTATCATGCATGCAGATCACATACTATCATTCAGTCCTTTCCTATAGCTTTTCATTGGATTCTCTCTGTCCTCTTGGGTACAGGAATCTGTCATCTGTGGCCTACGCTTGTGTATCACCAGGTCAGGTGACCAGTCAGAAAACAACTTTGTTTTGTGTAGTATTGCACTCCAGGTCTAGGAATTCTCCATATACATCATTTTCCACTTCACTACTGTGGTTTTTGCCCTAATTAGTAGAAACTGCGTGAATGCTCACAGTGTTTTTAAAGAGGGGAGAGATGCTATCATTTAAGGCATTTTTCTCCAGAAAAATACACTTCCACAGCCTTCCAGGTGCATTTTTAGATCTTACAGCCATTCCTTAGTTGGTGGATCAGTTGAAGTCTCCTTGGGATGGCACTGAACTGAGACCAAGGCTATTCCAGATGCTTCAGCTGCTGAACTTACTTGGCAGAAGGACTTTTGCAGACTCTAAGGAACTAACAGTATAATATCATGCTTTGTGCTATACAGATGTCTTGGAATTTCATCATACATTTGGATTTTAATTTAAAATAGAAAGAGGGAAAAACATTGGAAAAAAAAAACAAACAACTTTCTTAATTTAAAAGTAACTTAAGGTTCTTTTGAAACAGTGATGGCAGTCACCTGCCATCTCCCCTAGATTTAGTCAAACTCATTAGTTGGAACATTTTCCAACCAAACATTTGTAAAAACTCAGAATGAAGTGTTTCTCCTTTTCTCCATTAAAATAAAAGTAATTGAAATTAAAAATGGAACTGTGACTTAAAGGTCACGTTTCTAAGCTTGACTTAAAAAATACATTGCACTGAATTTCAACTGACTGGATTTCACATTCAGTTTTCCTAGGTAAATCTTTGATTTCATAAAATTCTATAATTGAGATGTAATGCAGAGGATGTTGCCACTCTATTTATTTTCTCTTGTAAGTTGATTGCTACTGTTTATTTCCAGGAAAACTACAACAGATACAAAGAGCACAGTAACAGTGTCTGATAGAGCACATACTCAGGTACAAAACACTGTTTTTCTACATAGTCATCACCATTAACTATACATTTTTACCAGCAATGAAAAGAAGTCTGCATGCCATGCTCATAAAAATCTGCACCAGCAGAGGTGAACCAGTTGCTGATGCCACTGGTGAAACGAACCACCCACTGCCTCAGTGTGCTCACATCCACAGTTTAGTTTCCATCAGCATTCAGTGAGTGGCGATGAATGTCAGTCGGTGCCATTTTTTCCATGCAGAGGAATTCAGTGACGCACCTTTGCTTCATACACGCTTCCATGTCAGACACCAGTTTGTCAGACTACCTCTCTGCTGCCACCTGTCACATGGCAGCAAAATGTAACGGCATATTGGTGGGAACATTCATACCACTGACATTGGTGTCTGATGTCATGAGCCAACATAATGAAATAGGAGGCATTACTTTCAGAGCAGCCTTCATCTTATGTGCATCCAATTAAGGCAAATGAAAGCTTTTCTGCTATATTTTCTGTCTTTTATCAAGCATGCTTAAATGATGTGCTGTTCAGTATCAGCTTTGCATTAGTTCAGGACCAGTATTCTAAGGACAAGTGTACACAGAAAGGAGAAGAAAGATCGCAAATGCAGAATGGAGATCAACAGGCTGTACAGCAGTTCTGCTCACTTCCAGCATTAGTCTTTGAGGACTTTGGAGGAAACAAAATATCCCAGTCCCACTTTTACTATGTTCCATGCCCTTCTAACTGACAGTTGTATCAGTCTGGAAAAAAAGATACACAGTGCCAAGTACTGTTGGACCATCTCTTTATTCCTTTGGAAACCTCTGTGACACAGCACAAACATCTTTCTGGAGCACTGAATCACAGAATCACACAGTAGTTTGGGTTGGAAGGGATCATAAAGATCATCTAGTTCCAAACCCTTGCTCCTGTTCCTGTCAGGGACACCTCCCACTAGTCCAGGTTGCCCAAAGCCCCATCCAACCTGGCCTTTAATACTTGCAGGGAGAGAAGAGAGGACGTCTGTAACTTCTCTGGACCGCTTCCTTTTATGACAGCCAGATATCCTATACTTGTCTCGGTCCCTGAATAAACTCAGTTGTTTCTGAAGTGGTCTCTGCTTCTGTATGAATGTAAATCACCTCCTTCCTACAAATCACTGTGTTTGTCATAATCTTCCTCTGCCCCCTCCCTTGACTTAAATAATCCTGCATTTTTTCTCTTTTCTTTGAATGGAAGTCAGACTGGCTGTCTAAGAGTTATCATCACTATTTCTGGACACCTTTGATCTTCTTTTAATTTTATTCTTCTCTTATGATCGAGTTACTGGAACTAAATGCATTTTCCAAGGAAAACTGTACTATTAATGTATATACTGGCACCATATTCTCCGTATCATTTTCTTTCTCATTCCATCATAATATTTTGTTTGCCTTCTCAACTGCATAATATATTGGGTGCCTAAAGTAATGAATGGGTTTGTGTCTAGAGTGGTTACAGTTAATTTGAATTTCAATAAGGATCATGAATAGCTTAAATTCTTACTTTAATATATGGCGCATTGCATTTGTCATATGTGCAGGTTGCTCTAAAAGTAACACCTCCTATTTATTTACACAGAAACTACAATACATACAAAAAGCATTATGACACTGGGGGAAAAAAAAGGAGAGAGAGAGAAAGCAGCTGAATTAAATGCTGAGATATACAATAAAAAGTAGAGCATGTTAATAAAGATAGACCCATAGACAGATGGGAAGGAATGAAGAAAATAAAAAACCCTATTGATCCAGGGAACATTTCCTTTACAGAATTTTATGAGTGGCTCTTCCAGGAGTGCCATGCACATGTTTCCTTCTGATACTTGACTACTGACAGATGTCAAATCCATATACCATGACCACTGGGTTAGTGACAGCTGAGACTTCAAGCACTTACGGATATTGCAGTGATTAAAAATCTGAAACGAGGGAAAAACAGATCCTCAGAAATTCAAAGTGAGAGGGAGAACTCACCACTTTCAGTACAAATACAAATCATAGCTGGTACATGGGCACTAGTTAAAGACCTGCTACGGTTCAGGCAGAGTAAATGAAAACTCATGTATGGACACTGACATTTATTTAAGAATTAACAAAAGTTGAGCAGTGGGAGGAAGTAGCAGGCTGGGAGAGTTTGGAGAAGGGTCAATGGAGCAGTTTTTGTACAAAAAGCAGCAAAGCTGGAGAGGATTCATGAGCCAGGGAAAGATCTAACAAAGGCTTGTAAAATCCTGGGTGATGTGGAAAAGGTGACTTGCGAATAAAGGTCACTGCAGCAGCAGTACTCATTCAGGGCTAGTGTAGGTCAGCAAAGTGCTGCAGTAATGTGTGAAACTAATACTGATTTGGAATGAGGAGAAATATGGCATTGAGCTCAATAAAAGAACTCAAATCTGGTCTGGATACCAGTATTAGAGGAGTTACTCTGGGGTAGCTGCTAGAGCCTGCAGAGAAATGCAGATTTCCTGAGTCATCAGGTGCTTGGGTCCCATCCTGCACATTAACGTTTGGCCATACTTCTAACATGAACACATAAAGCTGAAATGGTATTGCCAGCCACATCCTGTGTGGCTTTGTTTATTCCAGACTCTTTCGGACTGGAATTAATAGAAACAGTGAGAAGAGACAAGGGTATTTCTGCAGCTCTGGAGATTTTACTTTGAGATAGGAGGGTCCCAAGGAGAAAAAGAGAAAAAGGAGACAATTTAGTAAAATTGACAAGAATTAATGAGGTGATTCTGTTCCTCTGTTCCTTTTCTTTTTTCCAGGTGAAAGCACTTCAGCAAAACAGTTTTTTCTGTTCTATGGTTATGGGGTGAGGAGGACTCTGCCTTCCTAGACAAATTTATTTCATTTTGTTACTTTTCTTTTTTTTTGCATTTTGCTATCCAAGATTGAATGCTTGTGTAGCCACAGATAAGAGAGGGAGTACTGGACTTATAATCCATTGAAGGCACTAAAGCAAGAGCAGCAACTGTACCACAGTGCTTTAGGGACAGATGACATCCAGGTGCCTTCAGAGTCACACCAGCTAATCTCTACAGAGAAATTGTCTAACTGAGAGCATCCATTAAATAAGGGAAAAAAGCTGATAAGTGAAGAAGGCAGCAACTAATTCCTGAAGACTGGAGAAGTACCTATTGTGTGGATGAATTGTCTCACAGTTGTTTGTTGCTGTTTCTTTCATCTACTTGTCAGGCTATTGGGATCATCAAATTTTCAGCTGCAGTTGTTTCTGGGATTAACTGCTTTTGTCCACAGCATGTGACAGTTTAAGGCATGAAAATTACAGAAGTCAACACGCGGGGACAGGCAGAATGTGATTATCTGAAACTGCATGACAGTGGGACAGAAACCAAAACTATGAACTGCCCAGGCCTGCTATGTAGTGAGTTATTTGGATTTATTGGTTTTTATGCAAGTGCATAAAATCCCATTTGAAAATCCCATTAGGCTTGGGATTTTCAAATCAAAAGATGAGTTTGAATTGTTTCCCAAGTATTTCTGCTTCTGAGTGATTAATCATTCAGAGATGAACAGTGCCAACTGTAGAAAATAGTTTGCAAGAGAAGGACAAGAAGGATGGGTGACCAAAACAGTCACTTCTGCCACATTTCTGCCCCTCGAAGGAGAGATGAAGGCTTGGGGAAGGTGGTAGGAAGGGACAAAAGAGGAATGCCAGAAGGCTGAGAGGTGTAGCAGCTGGTGAGCAGTGTTGCAGTGGGTGCAGTCCATCCTATGGGCTACAACACCTTGTGCAGTCTACAAGGTTTGCACAGGCTTTATGTGTACATTTGAGGTCTATGAGAGAAATTCTGCTGCTGTTGTAATGAAGTGGGTTTCTCAAGAAATTAGGAGCTGCAGTAAAGTGATTATTTCCAGTTTTGTTCCCATATCTGATCTGTCTATGTTGTGAAAAACAGGCATTTACAATGTCTCTGTATCCCTCTCTAGGTTCTGAAGCACCTGCGCCACTTAAATTTCACCAGTAACATGGGGGAGCAAGTGGACTTTGATGAGTTTGGAGACCTGGTAGGGAATTACTCAATAATCAACTGGCATCTCTCTCCAGAGGATGGCTCAGTCGTCTTTGAGGAGGTTGGGCACTACAATGTGTATGCCAAGAAAGGGGAGAGGCTCTTTATCAATGAAAACAAAATCCTGTGGAGTGGATTCTCAAAGGAGGTAAGTGCTGAAATACTCAAAGCATCGTTTAACAAGTTGCATCAATCTGAAATTTGAACGGACTTTGCACAATCCTCATGCTGTTGCACTGCAACTCGTTAAAAGACCTATTCATCTCATTGCATACCTATTCTCTGCCCTAGTCCATCACATCCTCAATATACACTTCTGGATTGGCTGGCAGATCAGATAACTGCAGCAGCCAGATTTGCCTAGCAAATTTACACCATCAGCTGAGCCTTACCTTTGCAGTACCTTTTCTAACAGAGTACTTTTTTTGTTTGTTTGTTTGTTTCCCCACACTTGAACTGAGTAATTATGTTTTCTCTTCTACATTCCTCCAGCAGTGCAATATCCCTATTCTCTGTCCTAAACTATTAAAATGCAGCTATGCTGCTGAGTTTCATGCCAGAAAATGTAAATTTTGTGATAGCAGGGGGGATTGTAATCTCTATGTCTATTGTAGCTTGTTTTGTTTTGTTTTTCAGTTTATAGAATTTAAATTCCTTCCACATAACAGCTTTGCTCAAAGGCAGAGTAGCCGGTACTCTACTAATTGGAGTTTTCTGAGTTTCAGTCTTCCTCAAAAAAGATTAAATATAACTAACTTTAACTTTTTAACACAGGAACTGTAGCATTGGCCAGAGTTGAAGGGGAAAAAAAAAAAAAAAAAAAAGAGTTAAAGAGTAGGTAAAATAGATGGATTTGTTCTGGCAGAAATTGATGAAATTTCCCACAAAATACTTAAAAAGGCAGCCAAAGCAATCTCAATAGTACTAGCAATTTGTCTTTGAGAAATATGGAGGACGGGTGATGTCTCAAAGGATTAGAGGAGGGTAGATCGTGATATCTGCTTTTTAAAGCAGATATTGGAGAGCTAAGGGAATTACACACAATTAAGCTGAGCTTCAGTAATCCAAAAGACTTGATAAAAACAAACATTAAACAGTTTATAAATAGTTAGAGGATAATGAAATGATAAGAAAAAGCCAACCTGGATTTGTCAAGATGAAATCATGTAAAACCAATTTAATTTTCCTCTCTGGCAATACAATCAGCCTCGTAGATAACAGAGAAACAGCACACAACTTCAGCTGGGTTTTTGATTCAGCCCTGCTCAAACTCATCACTGATAGCCTAGGAAAAGACAGGACAGGCGATATCCTTTGATTTATGTACAACCTGTGGAAAGCTGTCTCAGGCAGAAGGTGTTGGCAATTTGCTGCAGTGCTTTAAGTGGGGAGCTGCCAGGATTTTCCCTGGATATGCATCTGCCCAATTAATTATGCACTCCTGATTACCAGCTTAGAATTAGTGTTCCCCAAATGCTGCAGCCATGCACTTAGCGACATACAAATCAGGGTACTCTGCTGGCAATGCAAAATATGTGTTTAGCTCACATTCTCATGCCTATGCATGCCTGTGCAACCACTCACTGCTAGGGTGTGTCTGTGCCCACGTGGGCTCACTCACACACAGCATGAGCTGCAGCCAGGTAACACAGTTGGTCACTGCAGCAGCAAAAGCCTGGAAGCCTGGGTAACCACTCCAGTGAAAGTGAGGTGAGGGGGCTTAATAAGTCCTCTCCGTGGGCTTTGACATGGAGAACCTAAGGTGTGCTTCATGTAGACATGTTCTTTTCTGGATCTGCGTGCACGTGCTGATCTGCATCTTCAGATGCTTGGTGTTCTAAGACTAAGGTCTTTCTCTCTTTTATATGAAAACTCATCTTGTGCTGTTAATTTACCTTATTTTTCTTTCTAGGCCAGAGAGGGCCTTTGGGACTGAGAGAGGAAGTGGCTTCAAGGAACAGTTCTAAGTCCCGTAAATCATTAGCACTCAACAGACTATGGGAAAGGGGATCAGCAGTCAGAGTCCATCATTTCCGCAGTTGACTTAAGTTCCTGCCATAGACATGAACTCTCTTTTCTTTCAGTCACCTAAGGACTGTTTTCTGGTGTGTGTCTCAAGAGTCACATGTCATTTTGCAATGCCACAACATGGTTGAGATTAGAGAGCTCTGCTGATCTTCCCTACCATTCCTTGATGCAATCCTTCAAATGTGTTATTACTGCAGGGGGTTGAGGGAAGTCTGTTGTGCAAGATCTTCAGTGGACAGAAGAGGGGAGTGTCTGAGGCTCTCCACTTTGCATGTTAAACAAGCAGTTACACCCTTGGGGTAAGCTCAAGGCCTGCTGTAGGAAGACTGTTCTTGAAGTACTTTACTGTTAACCCTATTCGGGCTCTTTTCTTGCAGGTGCCCTTCTCTAACTGCAGCATGGACTGCCTGCCAGGCACCAGGAAGGGCATTATTGAGGGAGAGCCCACGTGCTGCTTTGAGTGTGTGGACTGCCCTGATGGGGAGTACAGCGATGAAACAGGTAATGCACACAGCACTGCTTTGGGGTTTGCATGGACCAGAAGAGTCCTCGGAGCATTGCCCACAATTGTATTGAAGTCACTTTCCTGCAGTGCTGAGCTGGAGGCTATTCTACCAGGGGGCTTCACAGAAAGCATAGAGGGAAATTTGGAAAGTTTCTCAGGCAGCCAGAAGCACACTCTGCTGCACTGTAGAAGTTTTTCTTTCTCCAGAAATCTGGAGAAAGGAGACACTCCCTAACCTAATCCTAGCTATTATAGTTGTCAGTGCACCTCCACCTTTTCCTCATGTTAACCGCTTTTCATTCCATGCTTTACAAAGAAATAAAGTCCATTCTATTCCTGACTTCACAAGCAAAAAGGAATATTTTCCTTTATGGGTTCACAGAACACATGTTCTGTTGAACACTGGCACTGCAAGAGACCAGAATCTCTGGATCCTATTGAACATGCATAGACATCTTTTTTGTTGGTTTCAGTGAGAGTTTAGGACTGCTCAGGTTCTGCAGTGAAAACTCCAGTTTTAAAGCTGGTTGGAACCTTCTGAATTTCCAACACCATTATCAGCTCCTCAGCGTTGGGCATCCCAGGCTAATGAAGGCAAATAGAATCTTCCAGAGCAGCAGTCCAATCAACAATGCTGAGTGCTCAAGTTCTCCTCACCCTCTTCAGCAGCACTGGCCCCAGCACACACTGCAGACTCTGCATGAGATAAAAAGCAGTAAGGAGCATGCAAGACTGAAAAAACATTCTCCTTTGAGAGAATCTAATTTGCATCCTATCTAATGGGAATGGTAATACTTTTACCCAAGCACATAGTAAACATATTGTGCATACAGTAATGCATAGAAGAGGACTTATAGTATATGTATGTAAACATATAGTACAAGTCGCACTGGTGTAGCATTTTTAAATTAAATAGAAACAAACTTGGTCATTTGTAATATGCACCATTTGTTGTTTGTCATAAGATTTTGGGAACTGGCACTAGTATATTTGCAAGATTTGTGAGGCTGAGGGGGCAACTGCCTTTGGACTCCAAAGTTTTCTGCTTCAATTTCAGCTGACAGTAATGCTCTTTATTTCCTGTACTTATCAGTTTTATAGGCATAGAGAACAGTTTGACAACCAGTCTCATCAAATTGACATATTGATACTGCTGAAGGAGAGAATCTCTCTTCTTCTCCCCTAGCTGTTTGCTTTCATCCAAAAGTATTTGTGCAGCCAAGGACCAAACAGGTTCACGTTTCTTGTCTTCATGAAAGTGAAGACATTTTTGGGAGGTTGAGTTTCCACTTGGAACAAAGGATGGGACAGGAATGAGCAGCCTCACAAGAGGAAAGAAGTCTGGTTTGCTGCCTTCTGTGGCAGCTTAGTCTCTAGATCAGCTCAAGACAGCAGTAAAAAATAGTTCTTCAGGGTGCAGTGACAAACAGATGCCGCATATCAGGTAGAGGTGACTGAATTCCCCAGTATTGGAGGTTAGCTCTGCCCCACATGCAGTTTGCAATATACTTCCAGATAACTGGCACATAAAAAATAGAAGTGATTGGCTAAACAGAAGTAAATGAAATGATGTGGTGATGGAATCCCCTGACTAGTGCATGTCTTTCAGATGAACAGCTTAGGCAAAACAACCAGTTATTAGGAGAGCAGTGTCATCTCCCTGCAGCCAACCCTCCAGAACAAGTGGGCTTGAAATGCTCTGTGCTCATTACTGACATCCTCAGGAATGCCCCATTCCTAGAAGCCTTCAAGGTCACATTGGATGGAGCCCAGTGTAAGCTGGTCTAGTGGGTGGCAACCCACGTGGCAGGGATTTGTAACTGGATGGGCTTTAATGTCCCTTCCAACCCAAGCCATTCTAGGATTTTATGATTAGCACCAAGCTTTGCTCTAGGAGCTGTGCTCAGAGTCTCTGTTTGCACTCAGGTGCAAGGCTCAGAGGGTGGTTGTTGCAAAACAAGTTTCCTGCATGTTTGTCCCCTGAACTCACTGTATCCCCCAGCTTTCGTGCTGGGATCCTGAAGGATGAGGTAGGATGTGAATTCCAACTCACTCATTTCCACTGCTATCAATGGAGTCATGAACCTCACCATTGGAGCATAAGACATATTTGGGTTGAATAAAAGCAGTGGCAGTAACCCCCTTCCTTTTGATTATGGCAGTCACTGGAGACAAATGTTGCCATCCCAATGGGCTCTAATTAGCTCTACTCAGAAGAAGGAGACAGAGGCATTGATTTTCCCTCTGCAGCTATCACAGGGATGCTTTCCTAGGTGTGAAGAGAGTGATATAATTAGGACACATCTCCCCCAGTGTTCCAGCATGAAATGGAGTGTGATGGGAATCAAGGGCACT
This sequence comes from Lagopus muta, assembly GCF_023343835.1. Taxonomy (NCBI): domain Eukaryota; kingdom Metazoa; phylum Chordata; class Aves; order Galliformes; family Phasianidae; genus Lagopus; species Lagopus muta. Next base: position 76,856,415 of record NC_064433.1, read on the forward strand.
GTTTGCCTTCAAATATAAGCATTTCAAACACATCTAAGACTTGCCTCCAAAGATTATGAAATAAGATCTTGAAGAACTTAAGGAGGCAAGCACATTTTTAATTTTTCCTGTCGCAGAGACAGGCGGGATGTGTCAAATGATGAGTGTGAGAAGCATGAAGACAAAGAGAAGCAGATGATAAAAATGAAGAAACATAGGGTAATAGATCTTGTGTAGCAGCTGACAGCAATCAAACAAGTTTTGCAAAGTTTTGTCAAGAAATTGATCCAGGAAGCAGAGTACGTGGGCAGGACTTTGAGTGCACTTTGTGTTTTCCTGTAAAGCCCGTGAGACTCATTGTTTCACTATAAAAACTCTGAGACATCAATAAATGACATCAGGGACCAGCTGACACCTGAAGTGAACAACACCTGTATTTGAGTTGAAAGACAGCATGTAGCTTCCATGTACTTTGTCATCCATTTCACCCTTTCATTCTGACAAACCTTCCCTTTCCTGTCACTTGTTTTTCAGATGCAAGTGCTTGTGACAAGTGCCCTGAGGATTACTGGTCTAATGAGAACCACACATCCTGCATCCCCAAGCAGATAGAGTTTCTATCCTGGACAGAACCCTTTGGAATCGCTTTAACTCTCTTTGCTGTGCTGGGAATTTTCCTGACTTCTTTTGTCCTGGGAGTCTTCACCAAATTTCGCAACACTCCCATCGTCAAGGCCACAAACCGGGAGCTGTCTTACCTCCTCCTCTTCTCCTTGCTCTGCTGCTTCTCCAGCTCATTGTTCTTCATTGGAGAGCCCCAGAACTGGACTTGCCGTCTGAGGCAGCCAGCTTTTGGCATCAGCTTTGTCCTCTGCATCTCCTGCATCCTGGTGAAAACCAACTGTGTCCTGCTTGTCTTCGAAGCAAAGATCCCCACGAGCCTCTACCGAAAGTGGTGGGGCCTCAACCTCCAGTTCCTCCTGGTCTTCTTGTTCACATTTGTGCAGATTGTCATCTGTGTGATTTGGCTCTACACAGCCCCACCATCCAGTTATCGAAACCATGAGCTGGAGGATGAAATTATCTTCATCACCTGCCATGAAGGCTCCTTGATGGCTCTTGGCTTCCTCATTGGCTACACCTGTCTCCTGGCAGCCATCTGCTTCTTCTTTGCCTTTAAGTCTCGAAAACTGCCTGAGAACTTCAATGAGGCCAAGTTCATCACCTTCAGCATGCTGATCTTCTTCATTGTCTGGATCTCCTTCATCCCCGCTTACGCCAGCACATATGGCAAGTTTGTCTCTGCTGTGGAGGTGATTGCAATACTGGCTGCCAGCTTCGGGCTTCTGGCCTGCATCTTCTTTAACAAAGTCTACATCATCCTCTTCAAGCCTTCCCGCAACACCATTGAGGAGGTGCGCTGCAGCACAGCTGCCCATGCTTTCAAGGTGGCTGCCAGGGCCACACTGAGACGCAGCAATGTGTCACGCAAGCGTTCCAACAGCCTCGGAGGCTCCACTGGTTCCACCCCATCCTCCTCCATCAGCAGCAAGAGCAACCATGAAGACCCTTTCCCTCTACCGGCTTCTGCTGAGCGGCAGCGGCAGCAGCAGCGTCGGTGCAAGCAGAAGGTCAGCTCTGGGAGTGGCATGGTCACCTTGTCACTGAGTTTTGAGGAGCCACAGAAGAACGCCATGGCCAACAGGAACGCCAAGCGCAGGAACTCCCTGGAGGCCCAGAACAGTGACGACAGCCTGATGCGGCACAGGGCCCTGCTCGCTCTACAGAACAGCAAGTCCCTCAGTGCCGAGCCTGGCTTCCAGACAGCATCCAGCCCAGAGACCAGTTCACAGGAATCAGTGGTGGGAGACAACAAAGAAGAGGTACCAAACCCTGAGGCAGAGCCCTCCCTGCCATCAGCTAACTCCCGAAATTTTATAGGCACTGGAGGCAGCTCTGTCACAGAAAACACAGTACATTCCTAACAAAAGAAGGTCATGAAAAGCACTTCCCCAAGAGGAACTTGCTCACCTCTTGCTTCTGAATGGGAAAGATAACAAAGATACATATCTGTGACACAGTCCCACCACACACTGTTGCTATCACCAGCCGGGTAAAACACGTGCCTCCAGAGGAAAGACTACCAGAAGCCTGTATCTGGGGAGCCTTGAACTGAATTTGCAGTTGCTTTACTGGAATCAGGACATGAGGGGAGGACAAGTGAAGATTGCCTCTGGTGGGGCTTAAACAGAACTCTGCATACTGTCTTGCCTCTGTAAGCTTTTCCTGCCAGACTGCAACTCAGCTGACTATGGGAGGCACTGAGCAATTCCACAATACTCTGCTTTTACATTTATGTATAATATTCCTCTTTCCCACTATGTATAATATTCCCTCTTTATCCAGTATACGTGATCTGTAACCACGTGCATCAGGACTCTCAGCTGTTCAAAAGCAAGATACACAGTTTCACTTGGGGAAAGCACGGTCACTGGGAAAACAAAAAAGCCCCCAGCATCCTGCATGCTGTGTACAGCCAAGGGTGTGAACATGTAAAGTATTTAATGTGACAGAGCACCCTGCTATTTATATTTAGTAATTTCTCCTCATTTTCCCAATTTCTCCTCTCTGCCCAGCAGGAAATACTGGACAATACACTTCATAGACTCCATTGCACTAGACCAAGCTACTAGGTTCCTACTGGTTTCTTCCAGCAGATGTAGCTTTACCTCCAGCCTGCCTGCTTTGGTGGAAGGGGAGAACAGATTGTAAATCCCCCTGGAGATTGCTGCGAGAGCACAATGAGATGTATTTGTGATTGATTATGTCGCTAGTAGTTGTATGCTTAACAAAGTGTTGCTGCTGTAATATTCCACATGGCATACGTGGCTAACCCTTCCACACCATAGTCAGTGTTGTGCTTTGCCATATTAATCCGCCTCATACCCACACATAGCATTGCGCTGGTTGTGACAATACTTGTGGGCCTGATACAAAGCCAATGAAACAAGGTGAAATGGAGAAATAGCCCCCAAATTTGATAATATTTGAGATGAATATTGCAAGTGTGCATGCTGGTAGAGGATGGAGTAAATAAAATGTACAGAGTTGGGCTCTGGAACGTGCAAACGCACAAATGAGTAAATTGGTTCTTTGGTTCCTGTAGGCCTTCAACTAGGTTATGTCCCTCTTGTTCCATCTTGAAGGGACAGCACCTATAGCAGAAAGGGCGCACCATGCCTTGATGAGAGTAAGGACTTCAAAAAGCACATCGGAACTTCATCAGTCCTGGCTCTTGTTCAACCCCCCAAAAGCAGACATAAGTGCTCCTGACTGTGCATGGTGTGCCTGGTTCCTCTGCATTCTGCAAATGTTGAAGTAGGAGAGTCCTTAGAATAGATTTCTGTTGCAGCCTGAAGAAAGAAAGAGTGACCCTAGGCAACTTGGCAGGAAGGGCAAGGCTATTCTGTAAAATTTACTTCCCTCTTCCCAGATCCCATATGCAAGAACAGGCATTTGTCATGAAGATGTCAGTACCTCCCCTCATCACATGCGAAGGCACTCTAAACGACTGTGGAAAGGTATATAGGCCTGCTACTTATTGTGAGTGGAGACAAAAGGACTGTTGTGAATGTGATGGGGAAAATACCACAATTCTCTTGTTACTGTTTTTGCTTGGTTGATGTTTTGTGTTTTTGTGTGTTTTTTTTCTGGCCAGAGCAAGAAAATAAAACTTACAGGTGACATTACTGCATAAAAACTTGTTTTGCCACCTCCCCTTGTTGCTGACAAGGAAAAGAAGTTTTGTTTCTGGAAAGCACAGTGGAAGTCCAGAACCAGTAAGAGTGCTATTCAGACAAGTTATTTTTACCCTTTTGTTTATCTGTTATATTCACCTTTGAGAGGGCTCAAATTTTAGTTATATCATGTAAGAAGTGATCCGACTCTAACTGTATGGCCTGCAAACCACAAGATTTATTAAAGCTATGGCACTGCAAGTTAAAAGAAAGAAAAAAAAGAGTTTGAAAACGCATATCACTGGGGTCACACTTTTGGAAACCATATTCTACCACCGGACCCAGTAAGCGTTCCTCATTGCTTCTGAAAAACCATGTCCCATTCCCAAGCTGCTGATTGCAGGCTCCAGGCTTAATTTAGAGTTGGTAACTGAGACCTGTGACTTCTGTATCTAACTAAATGCTTGAACAGAGATGGCCACTAGATGGCAAAAGGACTAAGAAAAATACTTTGATTATGGCTCACTCTTAAAATTAAGTTCAGTAGCCAATTTGTTGTAGTGCTAGTGAATCACTCCTACATGTCAGATCCAATATACACCTCCTGAAGTAGATGGCTTTTAAAGCATAGAAGCATTCAGTGTGGGCAAAGCAAGATGTGAACTGTGTACAAATGTGAGAAATGAAGTTAGCACTGCCAGCCTTGTTTGGAGAACGATACTCACTGGCTCTGCACACAGCAGACTACGTTGATATTTTACTGCAAAGATTTTTGGTATTCTTCATCCTTTCAATCTGCTCACAAGGAAGTTGTACCCTGGTGCATAGTAAGTTTCCAATGGTCTGCCAAAATTATACTGTGACAGACCAACCCTGCTCAGTTTGTTGGGAAGACCCACCTGCCCTCACTGCGCACTTACCCTAAGTTAAAAGCTCAGGCTGTATGAGCCCCTCTGCTGCAGCCTTATTGGAGTGACACACGTGATAGAGGCAAGGAAAAATCAGTAAATAAAGACAAAAAGGACCCCTTAATGAAGGTGATCTGTAACCAAATTCTTTTTCTCCATGCACAGAGGGTATAGGTCCTCATCCTGCCAAATTCCAGAGAAGAGAGAAGTTGCTCAGCCACATGTTCACAAGCCTATCTGTGAGTCATGCTGATGACAAGCTGAGCAAATCTCTCTGTAGAAAGTTCACACCCAAGAACATCCATTAGCATGTCCCTCAGAAGTCACCAATACGAATGGCTGCTCCTTCCCAACCCCCACTCCCCTATGGCTCAAAACGCTACTGAAAAGAATATGCCCTTGTTGGTATTTGCTGGACCATGCAGTAGAGAAGCAGTGGGGACAAGAAGCAGAGTGTATCAGCCCTGCACTAGATTTCTGTTGGTAGACTGGTTGATGGATGAGGAACAGGAACCAGCCCAGTGCTGCACCCTTGCTTTGCCCAAAGCCCAGGCAGAGCACATATTTGCTCTCCAGGGAGGAGCGATGATATCAGAGGAAAGAAGCACTTCATTTCATTGTGTGCATCTCACCATGTCCTCCCAAACCCATGTAGGTTGCATATGCAGTAGGCACTACCCATTCCTGGTAAACTGAGGGCTGTAATTATCAATTTTACCAAGGGGTGTTGAGAAGTTGTAGAGGAGGGTAGAGCTGTTGCTTTCCCAAGGAATTGAATGTTTACAGTAATGCTATACACATGCTTCTTTGTAGTCACTGAAATCTTCCAGTATCACCCAATTTTCATTCAGGAAGGATTATACTGATTTTCCTGCTCATTTTGCTGTAGGGCCAGCCTTGTGGCACTGTGCAAGCACACAGAGTTGCTCAGAGCTAGCATAACCTCAAGGCAGTTCCCATTTCCTGCATCCTCCCTGGGCCCTGAGAAGGAGAGATGTTGACAAGCTGAGGGTCAGGGTAGGCCCAGACATGGCAGGGCTGGAGCACCTGCCCTACTTGGAGGGTAGACTGCCTTCTAAGGAAGGTGGCTTTGGTTCCTTTTTGCTCTTTCTTCTTGGTTTTTGGCTTGCTGGCTTTTCTTCAGAGGCCATGAAGTAAAGACCCCTCCACCACAGCAGACCATGGCACAGTTCAGCCTCCATCACTTTGCTGAACTGTGCCAAGTCCACCACCATGTCAGCCCCCAGGCTTCTGCACCCCTGTCCTTGAGACCTGTGGACGGGACCACCACACCCTATTGCTAGCAGCACACACAGTCTCTGCGCTGAAATCTGTAATAACATTGGGACTGGCTACCATTCCCCCTAGATGATGGCCAGCTCCTGGCACAGCCAAGGGAGCAAGGGGTCAAGGATCTCCCAGCACTGCCTGAAAAGTGCTGTCCAGACCTCAGGCAGAAGACCATCCAGCATAGCCCATCTCCATCCCTGCATCTTCCTGCTGTGCTGGAAGCAGTACAGAGGATGCTGCAAGTCCACAGGGTATCAAGAGCAATGCCCGTTAGTCACCATCTCCCCTCACAAACACCTTAATGGTGCTCATGGGCACCCTGCAGAGAGGGCTATCTGCCTTCAGCTTTGTCCAGGACAGGTAGAACTGGGATTCACATGGTATTGTACACAGCAGATGGGACACCTTCACACCTCCTCTTTGGCCAAGGTGTTGGCTCTCTGTAGTGGACTGGGGAGAGCTTGAGGATGAGGAGCTCCTCCACCTCCCCAGTACTCCTAATGCTCTGAAACTCCTGCAGGCTTGGATCTCCACACCACATTTTTAGGAAGGAACCTGAATTTGACAGTCCCAAGCTGCATGTCAGGCAGGACAGGTTCTCTCTTACAAGGGCAGCAGGGTTGCCACCCTGGACCTCAATAGAGATTGGTTTGCACGCACGTATCTTCTGAGATTTCAAGGTGTTCCGAATGCGCTAGGCCTGGCAGATAAGGCGCAGCACCTGTCAGATAGACACCCGCCAGGCACAAGGACCGCCGCGGCGGGAGGAAATTCCAGAGCGAGACCCGGATGCAGCTCCCGACCGCCCGCTGAGAGGAGCCGACGCCCCGCCCCGCTTCCTCCCGCTGCGAGGTTCGGCCCGGGGACAGCACCGCGACGGGCGTGGCGGCCGGGGGCGGATCGGAGCGGATCGGAGCGGAGAGCTGCGCTGCTACCATGTTGTGCGGGGGCGCCTCCAAGGCCCAGCCCGCCACCAGCGAGACGCAGAAGATCGCGGACGAGGTGAGGGGCTTGGGCCCGAGGAGGGCGTGTGTGGTGCGGCACCGAGCGGGGCCGAGGCGGCTCTCCTGGCTGCGCACACCGCTGCTGCCCGCCCGGTGCGGTGTGAGCCTGTTGCGCTGGGGCCGCGCCCTGCCCTCGGGGGACACGGCAGCTTTGGGCGGCCGAACGGAGAGCGTACGAGCGGGAAGACTGACAGACCGTGGGTGAATATACCGAGCAATTCGGAACCCTCCGGAGCGCTGCCTGTGGCGTGCTGGTCAGTCGTGACTGACACGAGCGCTGTCTGATGTGTGAAGCGTGTGCTCTGAGCTCCTGACAGTCTGAATCTTAGAACCAAACTTCTGCTTTTGGAGCGGGAGAAAGAGGCAGGCAAAAGCCTGCCGGTTTTTCGTGAGGCAGCACTGAGCTCTCCCCCGGCCAAGGTGCATGTGCTGTCACTCCAAAAAGGCCTGTGCTAACAAGGGCTTTCATGGCGTGTGCTCTCATCCCCTGGGCTTTATCAGTGGGGGTGTGTCAGGCCAGAGAAGAACGATGAAGGACACGCTCCTGCTTCTCTTGCGCTCTGTCGTTGTCCAGATTTGTTTCTGAATGCAAAGGCACAGCAGTCTGTGAATTAAAGCTGGGCTAGCTGACCCTGATGAGGTTGTGTCACCAAAAAAAATATCCCAAACTACATCTCGGAAGCACCAGTCTGAGTCTTTGTGCAGTTTGGAGCGCAGAACGGAGAACTGCTGAGAGTCTCATTATCATTTTGCCCTGAAAAGATCCCTCTGTGACATCAGTTGTAGTGCAAGTGTGCAATTCATATTGCACACTGAGTTGTTTAAAACCTGAATTTCTGTTTTGTTCTAGGCTGTAGTATGTCATTCCAAAAGTAAGTTGAAGAGTAAAACCAAAACCCTACTGGATTCAGAATTAACCTAAGTATCTAAAAATTATTTGAATTGCCTAAATATTTAAAAGCGCATCCAGCTTGTTTTGGCTACTAGATGAAATTGCTGTACTTAGTAATAAACATATGGGAAAACTCCAAGCTGAAATTTGCCTGTGCAGTGATGTCCTCATCTAGATACAGACTGCAAAGAAAGCATGTTCTGTCGATTGAAGACAGACTTCTCAGATCATCTTGTTTGCTTGAATTTCTGTGGAAATGTGTAAAGCCTACCCATTTGCTTACCCTAAGCAGTGCATGTCCTGTTGCTGCTTTGCCAGTTCTTACCTGCATGGCATTGTTTTTTATGAGTCCTGTTGACCATTTGTTTGGTCGGAGTTGTAGCTCTGGCATTGAGCACACACAGCATGACAGAGCAGGGCAGCTGCCCCCAGCAGTGTCTCTGGCCTGGAGTCCCCTCAGAGTGCCTCTCCAGGGTGGGGATTTCTGTGTGGCTCTGCTCAGCCTTTGGCTTCTCACTGCAGCTGTGGCTGGCTGCTTGCTCCAGGGGCAAGCAGACAGGCTGTGCAAATCATCAGAGATCCTCCACTACATGATAATGGTCAGCCCTGTCACTGGACTGCAGGTGATTCGTGTGGAAAGGGGCTGTAGTGCCAGGCAGTGTGGTGCTGTGTCTAGTCAGCTCTTGGAAACCTCCATGCATGGAGATGGTGTGGCCTCTTTGGGCAACATGTCCCGCTGCTGGACTGTTCTCATGGGAAAAAGGCTTTCCTTATATCCATTTCCTTCTTCCCCTGTGCAGGGCAAGAGTCCATTCATCTGACCTCATGGTGGCCCATCACTGAGCTTGCTGCAGTTAGTTGGCATCTTCCTGAAACTGGGAGCCTAAAACTGGGCACAGAATTCTGAATGTGTTCTGACAAGTAATGGGCAGTCATCACTTTCTGCCCTCTTCTTTTGGCCTCCTGCTGGTGCAGCCCAGTATACTGTCTGCCTTCATTGCTCCCAGGGTGCACTGCTGGCTCATGTGTAGTGTAGTGTCCTCAGGGACCCCCCAGCCCTAATCTTTATTGCGGTCTAGCAGAATGGGCTGATCACAGATCTTTCAGAGATTGCTTCTGTCTGGGCTCTCCCTACTGAGTCAGGATGTCCAGTGATCATGTGCTGTGGTGAGTCATTGCTGTGACACCCAGCAAGCGGCACCTGCATGTGACTCTGAACTGACTGTACTCATGGAGCCCAGAGTTTCTAGTGGAAACACCAAATGTGCTGAGTGGGTGCAGTGTACCCGTCCTTGCGTTTCAGAATGCAAACTTGTTGGCTGTGCTCTGGCCACATCTCTGTGGGACGGGATGGCTACTGGTTGGCTGTCACATGCAGAAAAGGCCAGAGTTTGGTTTCACGCTTTCTTGGCACAGGAGAGGCAGGAGCATATACCCTGCTGTTCTTCCTGTTGCCGGAATTGTTTCTGTTCCCACAAGCATCAGAGGTCTGGCAAAGTGGTGCTCCTTTTTCCCCAGGGCAGTAGGTGGGATGCAGACAGTAGCAATGTAATAGTATAGGAAAAATGGAAGTAAATCATGTACCTGAAAATAGAACATCTCACTGCTATTACTGTTGTGCTGGAGCAGAGGAGGGCTGGATGCATGGTCCTCCTAGGAGTCCTCAGTGTGCAGCAGGATTACCTAAGGAAAGGGCTAATTCACACTGCTCTTCTAAACAAAGCCTAAAGCTGTCTGCTTTCACGACTGAGAACCTCACTGCATGGCCATGATGCACAAGGCAGCCAAGTGTGAGGAGAGACTGCAGCTCACGAAAGCTCGTCTTGGCACTGGGCAAGTTATTCTGAATTCTTGAGCACAGCTTTTACACTCTGGAAAAATATATTTTGGGAAGAAATATTTACATTTTGAAGCACTGTAAATTGCAGTTATTAAAAGCTAGAAGAACTATTATTTTCCAAGTTTGGTTTTTGGATGCCTGTTTGTTCTGCAGTTCAAAAAGGGAGCTAATGCTGAAGACAACCAGTGGCTATTTCTTCTGGTTGAAAAAAAGAGAGGTATTTTAAACGTTGTCTTTTTAAAAGACCTTAAAGTCTGGTCCATGTAGATCTTGAACTGCTTTACATTGTTTGTTAAATACATAGAACAGAAGGGGAAGCAGAGACATCAACAGCGGAAATAATTTGTCAAAATGAATGTAGAAAAACAGCGCAGTTCTTTGGTGTCAGCTGGTGGTGACTGAATCGCATCACTGTGTTGCCTTGGCTGCCTGCCTCAGTACCTGGCCTTGCTCTAGTGTAAAATGAGGAACTGAAGAGCAGTGAGGCACATTGATGGCACGAGCCGTAAACTGTAAGTATTAAATACTATGTCAGTCTTAGCTAACTTCTTGTTTCCCTAAGGTGAAGCCTCAGCTAGAAGAGAAGGAAGGGAAAACCTTTGATGTCTTCACTGCAGTTGAGTTCAAAACTCAGTTGGTGGCAGGGACAAACTACTTCATCAAGGTAGAGGACACTGGGCAATTGAAAAAAAAATTAATGTTGGAATGTTTTTTTGTGTTTACTTACCTACACAGAAATGCTTGTGATTTAGTTTTAAAAAAGAAAAATATGTGTTCATTATAAAACAAAACAAAAACAAAAAAATTTCCCCACCGCCTCCCAGCCAGTCTCCTTGTCTTAAATGGAGATACGCACATTTCTCTATTTTCGTAATAATTTGTACTGTTTAGTTATTTGTGAAAGTTGATTTTGTTAAAGCTACACCTCCACAATGCTGAACGCTACTGTATTAAGTGTATTAAGTAAACCCCAGATTTGTAAAGATACAGCCAAGTATGAAACCTCTTTTCACTCTGCCTACAGTGATGACGCACACACACACACAAAAGTGGTCAAAGCACTTAAGTGTTTGCTGTTCCAGATAAGCTTCTCACTAACACCAGTTCCCTGTCTGTATGTTCCCTGTCTTGGGCAGAGGGAGGGCTTGCAAATCCAAGGTTGAGGTGCTGTTTCCACCAAGACGCAGCTCCCAGTCTGCCTCAGAACAAGGTGACACCTGCTGAGGGGGTGCTTTTTCTCTACCACCTCTCTACTTGCCCCATCCTCAAAACATGCCAGCCTAAACTCCTCTCCTGATGAAGGTTACTCCACACCTCTTACTGGTTTTCATACTTTATAGGTCCATGTTGGCAATGATGAATTCATGCACCTGCGGGTGTTCAGAAGCCTTCCTCACGAGGACAAGCCATTGAGTCTTCATGGATATCAGAGCAGCAAGACCAAGCATGATGAACTGACCTATTTCTAGTAAATTTATTACATGCACTTTCCTAATGATTTCTTACGTATATTTTCTGTAGGCTACAAAATGTTGTTTCCTGTGCCAACAAAGAAAACTTTTCTTAGAAAACGTAATACTGGAAAGAAAAACCATCTTACTCCATTCCCTTACTGTGCAATATCTAAATGAATCACATAGCTCTCCTTTCACCTTTTGCTTATGCTAACTTGAGTAGCTGCACTGATTGTAGTGCAGCTTAATACTGTGTTGTGTTTGTGGACTTCCCTGACCTGGAAATTGCCAGGGAGTGGCACCAGCACTCACATATTTGCATCAAAGAGCAAGAGGAGAACCTGAATCTTTATGTGCTGCTTTGCAACTGTGGGCATATCCATAGATTTAATTGTATTATCTTTTATATTGGCAATGACTTGAGGCAAGAGACAGAGGTGGGCTGCAGTCTTTTGTAAGAAACATTCCCCTGATAGAATGCTTATCCTGTTGCCAGCAGTAGGATGTAATGTCCAGTAGAGGATGTACAAGTTTTGTTGTGTATAATTGCTTATTTTCTGAGTGCTGAGGAAAACTACTGGGAAGGAACTTCATCTGGACAAGCATTTCTGCATTTATGACAATAAATATTTCTCTCAAATTTAGATGGTATATTTCACTGGTGTTTCACTGTTTTGTTTATTACTTTTTCAATACAGGTGGTTATCTTGCTCAGAGCTTTTATCCATAAGCTTTTTTCATATTCCAGGTGTCCTTATGTTTACATTTGTTTTTATGTTTTAATTAAAAATACTTTACTTTAATCTGGAGAGGGACATGGAACACAGCAAGGAAGGCTTCAGCAGGTATGTCAGCAATAAGAGGAGTGCTAAGGAAAATGTGGGCCTGTTGACAGAGGACACAGAAAAGACTGAATGCTGCTCAGTGTTGCCTGTGTCTTCATTGGCGGGATTTGCCCTCAGCATCTGGAAGTCCCTGACTAACAGGAGAATCTGCAGAAAGGCTTTCCCCCCTGGAAGGGGAAGGCTGTGCATTGGAAGTTTTGACACGTGCCTTGTATAATGAACTGGGGAGGGGAGAGATGCTGCATTCTGAACTGAGGGGTACCAGCCCACTTTTACATTACACTGCTGTATGTTCTTGCTCCTAGAAACTCCCCACAGTTTTGAGAATAGAGGGCATGGTGAACTTACATGTGCATTACTGTGCTTCTTACATACAGTGTAGGTAGCATTACTAACACAGAGCATGTTCTGCTTCCTGATTATTAAGGGAGGCCTTACCAGATCCCTTAACTACTTTCTCCAAATATGTGCTTTTACTCATATTGGCCAAAAGAGTCCCCACCCCCAGTGTTAAACATACAAAGACTACATCTGCATTGTAACACAGTTCCTGTTTTGCTAAAATGAAGTAGTTCTGGAGACATAGTTGTTTTTTGTTGTTGGTAAACTTATAAATTAGTGGTTCAGAAAGCTAAATATATTTGCCAAGTGCTCTTCTGAGAGGACAGCTAGTGCTGATAAAGCCAGATTTACAGCATTTTAAAGACATCTGACAGCAAGATTCAGCTCATGGAAAATATTAGGCAGTAATCCCAAAGGCACAGGAATCTACAGATTGTCTTCACACTTCATGGACTTAAAGCATTTGATTTGATGTCTCACCCCTGAGTACCAGCTCAGAGTTGCATGGCAGGTAACTCCAGAAAACCTGCCTCAGCAGCTGCCAGCAGGAAAATAAGGTTGTGGTGCTTCAGGGTTGCCCGCTATCTTTGTTCCCGCAGAAGTCTTGACTGAAGACTAGTCACTGCAGGTGGCTGGTGCTACAAAAAAGAGTGAACTCCATACATGCCCAGTCATCAGGGTCACTCCCTACTCCAGGGCCTGAACACGGATTGAGCTGTTTCTGCTGCAGCTTCTTCCACTCCTTTGCGTAGTTCCACCCCTTCCTCATCTCCACCCCAAACAGCCAAACTGCTTTTAGAGATGGGCACATATCCTGTTTTAGAGAGTTTGACTTCTCAGTTCCTCCTCCCCTAGAAGTACATTTATCTCACGCAGCTGCTGAAGATCAGCCAATAGATTGTAATTAATGCACTTAAAGCAAACCCAAGAAGTATGTGGCCTGTTTCACTCAAAAGTACTCTCACAACAGCCTGAGCTTTGTATTCAGAGCTTGTCTTGACAGTACTTGGAAAGAAGAGCTGAAAGAGGTGTAGTGTACACTGACTTGGAGCTACAGTAGTGTAGGTGGCAGAAGCAGGTGTGACTAGTACTTCAGAGCCCACTGAAGCTTTAGCCAGGCAGCGGATCTAGACATGGCACATGCTAGATGAACAGCTTTCAAGTGTATTTTATTCTCATGCATTTGCCAACAGGCAGAATCCACATGTGACTTGCAGAAGTGAGGAACCATTCCTCACCACCCTCAGAAGTAGACCAAAGGATCATCTCTGGTTTTGCCAGTCTGATAATCGGTAAGGCTGGGACCTTGGTTCTCCTGAGGAAGGGCTTGAAATATTTTTAAGTGGACGTACCCATTATCAGAATTTTGGACCTGGAAACAAGAACAGCAGGAGAGTGAAGATCATGTGAATAATTAAAGTGTGTATACTCAAGAATATGTTCTGTCAGAGCATAATTTTAGGCATATCTTCAATTCCACTTAAACAATTCTTAATCAAGTCTGGGCTGTAAATCATGATAGAAACTATGTTTCTATGTAATGGAGACTGTAATAAACCATTATAAAAACTTCAGATTCATGTTAATGGAAAATGAGGACTGCCCAGGTTTGGAAGCACCCAAAGGAATAATAGGAAATATGTTTTGATGGCATCCTATCTATTTAGCTCATGAAGATTCCACTCAGTCCATCAGCTTGAAACTTCTCAGAGTTCTTGGATCAGTAGACAAAAGCCAACAAGCAAATCCTAATGACTCAGAGTGGGGACAAGACCCAGAGAGTTCCTACAAGATACAGAAAGAACTATCCAAAACCAGCACATGGTTCTAAGGAACACTGTAGAGAAGCAGTGACAATTGAAAGCCAAATCTCTTGTCTTCAGAATCACTCCAAACACATTGGTGCCTGGCCAGGCAACGTGACATGTATTTGTGCTTGCAGGAATGACCACGAGTTTATGAATTTATTTTTTTTTAATAAACTTGCCTTTCCCTCCAGAAAAGTCCTTACAAAGATTTCCTACAAAGTTGTGCATTATTTCCTCTGTGCAGAGCCAAGTACAACAGGTGCTTAACTCTTACAGAGGTCCACAGTATAAAAGAAAATTTCAATGCCTTTGGCTTTAAGAGGTCTTCACATGCTTTCTGGTGACCAACAGCATGGCACTATGTCTTGGTCTGGATTACATCTCAGCTGTAAGTCTGTTGGTAAAATATTTGTAATGTGGAAAATTCCAAAGTATTGCAAAGAATGGCTCTTGTGACAGAGCTCATGCCAGTCAATACTAAGAGCAGCTTGGTCATGAGGCTTAGCATGGAACCAAGGCAAGTACTTAAATGTGATTGCCTAGGTCAGCAATAAGACAGCGCTGAGGGAAGAAATGCAACCACACATGACTTCTAGCTTTACCACAGCTTTCTGTGAATTGTTACTCTTCATCAGCACTTTGCCCAAAAAATGAAGGCTCATCACACAGGAGCAAGACAAGGATAAACATTCATTTAAGCAAAGCTCAGATTAGCCATATAATATGACAATTCCCCAGTGCCCAGAGAATGTAGAACTAACTGTGAGAAGATATTTTAAGGAGAGTTCGGCAGTGTCTGTCCTTCCACGGATCAAATAACATGAGAGCAAATGCTTGCGTCCCTGCAGAAGCACTGCCCCCCAACCCCAACTGCCAATTCTCTTCACATCAAGGGAGCACGTCAAGTGGTTGACACACAGCCACACACAGATGCAGTGTTTGCTCTACTTACAGAAAGCCAGCCTCCTCTTAGCAATGTTTTCCTGCTTTCCATTCTGGTTGCAAACTACGCTCTTTAACTTCTTACATGCTACTTCTGAAAAAGCTGCTCAAATCCATGGGTAAGCTTTTCCAGAAGAGAATGAATCACACTATCAGAGGACTCCAAGTGAAGCGTTCTTTTACAAATGAAAGTGTTGGCTTTTTTGTTGATTTGTTTGTTGAATTTTTTTGTTGTTGTATTGTCTTTTGTTACTGTTTTTGTTTTTAAATAAAGCAAGAACTAGCATGCAGGCTGTTCCTCTGCAATAGATGACACAGAACTAAAGCATGGACACATGCCTGCATGCAGCCCTTGTCAGCAGAATCTGGGATGCTTGCATTACATTAAAATAATATTTCTCCATCAGATCCTCCGACTGACCTGGAATTAATTGAAATAATCACTACCAGGGAACGGAAAGGCAATAGGAAAGCCCCTGTATTGCCTTGAAAAGAAAAGGAGCAGAGTTCTGGCTGGTAGAGATAATTTGAGCTGATGAGGCAATCCATAGTCTCTGAGATGATCCTGCAAGAAGTTATCGTTCACATCTGAAGAAGCTGTGCATGCTTTTTAAGTTTTTATATTCCTGTTGTATGGTGGTGACAGAAGAACTTTATAAACATATGGAGATACTCCTAACTCCATTAGTCACATAAGAGGAATTTCTATATTTGCATGGTGGCAAGAAATGGAAGCAAGTCACCTATACTGTTTAACTACAAAGTAGTCCCTCTTGTCATATGGACAAACCTTAATGAAGTAGTTGATTCCAGCAACCACTTGAGTCCGGTATATTATGGCTGTAAAGATGTTATAGATCTCATTCTCCCTGCTTTCTAATTGTGGCTTCACCTGTAAAAAGAAAGGGAAAAAATGGTTGGTAGGTTCATATTTTAGCTTTTCCTTCCTGACAACCACTCCAAATTTTCAGCTTTCCAAGCATACACCTGTAATGAAATCAACTCTGAACCACCAAAATAACTCAGTGTACATCCAAGTCTTCAGCTCTTTTTCCTACTTTAAATATTACCTCCAGCACTCTTTAACATCTCATCTACAATTAGTCTTCCTCATAGATTTTTTCCCTACAAGCTGTCCAGATAAACTGTATCCTGCCACAGGTCAGTGCCAGACCTGTGTAAACATCATGAGCCATTTGCTACACAGCAGCTGCAGATAATGTAGCTTTGGAATAATCAAGTTCCATTCCAACCAAGGTTGGAAAAGACCTCCAAGATCTTCTAGTCCAGATACCCACCTATCACCAATATTTCTCACTAAACCATGTCCCTCATCTGAACGTTTCTTCCAATAACTTCCATTAATCATATGCAAGTTTCTCATAACCTCTTACTCTAATTCAAGTAACTGCTCAGAGCCATCTGCTCCTCTTGCACACTAATGAGGCTTCTCCATGTGGCTTCTGTCCCAGACAGCGGACAGTTATACTTCCAGCTCAGGAGCTGCTGACTCCAGAAAACAGGAAAATTTCCAGTCCCGTTCCAGCCAGGTGGGTTTGGAGGCTGCTAGGGGCAGAAGTTCACTGTGGTGTTTTTGGTACCCTTGGTTCCTGCCTCAGTAGAAAAAAACATCAGTGTTGCTCCTCTCCAGACTTAGGATGTCTCACGAACTCTGACCACTATTTCCTCATTTGTCACAGCCTTCCGTAAAACCAGGCACGCAGACAGGCAGCTTCTTAATCCTCAAATGGAAAAAAAGCTGCTTCTAAGCCCTTATCTAACAACTGCTTAAACCCCAAACATTCCTCAGTTTTCCTCAGTTTTAGGCAACAGCTATAAAGCAACGAGACTGAGCAAACAACATCCCCCAGCTTGCTAAGGATTAGGCTACAGAGAAGGCAAAGGTGCAAGTACATAACCACATAATCCCAAGAGCTGACAGGTCCTGAACATATCACAGCTTGTAGACACTTTTCATAACTGCATTCAAATCATACCAATTGCTCCCACTCTTAGCAGAGCATAAAACTATACAGAATGACATTATTAAAGGGTGACATTTATCCAGCTGGGAGCACAGCAGGGCTGCCCAAACACAACTCATGCCTTCTCAGTATTTTTCCTGTAAAACCTCAAGAGGGGCTTTGCAGCAGTGTGTGAGGTTCTGCAAAGGAACAGAGCCAGTGAAAAGGTTGCAGGGGGAGGATCAGGGCCACTGGGAGGACCACGGAGACTTCTCTTTCCCGCTCTCAGCACAAGGCAGAAATTCACCTTGTAGAAAATAAATGGTGAAGAATAATTCATTTTCATTTTCCCGAAGATACTGAGAGTAGCAGAGCACCATATTATTCGTATTATTCTCTACAGTTGTTACAGTGTTCTATATAGAAGGAACAGTGATACAGCTCCTAAACAATTCAATTCACATTCCCAAACAATTTTGGATAACCGTTTCCCTTTCTGTTTTGTAGTAAATGACCTCCCCACTGACCAGCCTGTCTGCATTACCCACCATCTCCTTCCTTCATACTCCAACCCTTCCCCACTTATATGTCCAGCCTACACAGCCTATTGGCAGGATCTCCTGCTGGCTATGCCTTGCCCCATACACAGCCCAGCTCTCCTACTCTGGCTCCTTCATTGCTTGCTCACAGCCTGCAAGCTTGCAGGAAACACAGAGCAGTGCCGGTACAAACACCATCCCCTGAGGCACCTCAAAAAAGGGAGCTGGAGCCCTGCACATGCAGCAGTGTGCAGCACTGTCAGCCAGCATCTTCAGCCCCTCTGCTTCTTACAGGCATTTCCTCAAGGAGGGCTTAAGTTACACTGTGGGCAGCTGTCAGAGGAAAGAACTCATCCCTCAGAACTGCGAGGGTGAAGGCGACTGCTGGAATCACCTGGCAGGTGTCATGAAAGGAGCTTTGTTGTACCTTTTTGTCCCTCTCCAGCTCCTTGGGATGCACCTTATAGCATTTTAAGAGTTGCTACACCACAGAGCATAACGGGATCTGCAGGTTATCAATGATGTGAGTAATTTTCTCCCTTCAAATACCTCAATGCTGACATGGTAGATTGACCTTCTACCTGTATGCAAGAAGTAACTAAAGGTAGCCACCACTATGCCTATCCACAGACAAAGAAAGAAAAGTGATTTGGCTTCATCTTGTTGGCACAATGCCTCTCCAAAATGCTGAGAAAATACACACTGGCAATCACAGAGATCCCCATTTTCAGCTTCTTCAGTTTAAACACTCAGTATCACCACTCGGTCTTTCTAGCTTCGCACAAGATTCAAGATTCAGCCCTTTACACAGAATTCATCACGGAATTCAGGCAGGGTTCAACTCACCTGGTCAGCAATATGCTGGACCTCTGGAGTAGCAGGTTTAGGGTCAGACAAGCCTCCGGTCATCATGGTGGCAGGAAACTTCTTTGAGATGTGCAGTGGTTCTGAGAAGGGATGTCCAGTGAAGTCTGAGAAGAGTAACTAGGCACCTCCTATAAATACATACACATGTGTCATTGAATCATATGACATTTAACATATGGAGCTTACCATTACTGAACAAGAGGGGGAGAGAAATGGGGAAAATAGAGGCAAAAGCCATGTAAAGCTGCAATTATACCCATACTAAATGTAAAGAACACTTTCAGATTTTATGTGCATAATGTTTCCACATCAATAAAAAAAGAGTAAATGAGTGTCTCCATCCCCCATAATTTAAGATAGTTGGTTTGGGCTGAAACCAGAAGCTCTTGCCTCTCCACCCACATGCAGGTGACTATCCCATGCACTCAGGAAGTTGATCAAAGTCACACCTAGTGTTTCCCAACACCATCCAAGATCAGCAGAAAACATTCAGAAACTTCCTTAGCACAAGTCCCATTGAAATTGTATCATGATGGGATTGAGTTCACTCAGCAAGCCTGCTGATGACACCAAGTGGAGTTGTGCAGTTGACACAATAGAAGGAAGGGATGTTGTCTGAGACAGGTAAGGAATGTCTCAAATCAGCATTTGGCAATCAGCATCACTTTGTGGACAGTTCTACATTTGAAAGCATTTCTTTGGACTTGTTTGCCTTTGAAGGGGAAGGCCCAGGAGTGTTTATTGGCTGAAGATTTGTCCTGAGAGCAAATGAAACCAGCTGATACAAGAGATTTGGAGATGATACTACTGTATCTCATGAAGGCAAAATGGAAGCTGGCTTTTCCCTTCTTCCTCTACCTGCTGACTTAAATTTGAAAGGCCTAGAAGACAGTAACAGGGGAGTTTCTGCTGAGATCCTGAAGTCAGGAGCCATCACTGCAGAAGAGCAGCCTCAGCTCTTTGGACTATAAGTAAGAGTTTGTAATGTCGTCGTTAGTCATCAGCTGACCAACACAATCTGTGGATGACCCACCACTAGTGGAGATCAGCACCTGACACCGAGACATAGTTGGATCAAGGAGTAGTGAATCACTTTGCTCTGTGTATCTGTCTGTCTGTCTCTTTCCTCATTTTTTAAAATCTTTTCTCTTTATCTTCTTTTACTCTTTCACTCTGTGCAGTAGCCATTGCCTAATAATTTCTTACCTGTAACTCCTATTAATCATAATTAGCAAATTAGCCAATGTTACCTCTGAGAGCATTAGTTGTTGTTAAAAAACATTTCAATAAATTGATGTGTGTTATTCCTCTGAGTCTAGGATGACTTGCAGACCCCTGCTGACTAGAAGAGGTGTGACTCAGGAGACAGAAAAGGATTCACCTCCCTCAAAACCTACTGTATGGGACAAGACAGATGACATCCAGAGGGACCTGGACAGGCTCGAGGAGTGGGCACATGAACACCTAATGATGTTCACCAAGGCCAAATGTGAGTTGCTGCACTTGAGTCAAGGCAACCTCAGGCATGTAAAGACTGGGAGAAGAACTCATTGGGAACAGCTCTGCAGAGAAGGGCATGGGGATACTGGAGGATGAAAAGCTGGACATGAGCCTGCAGTGTGTGCTGGCAGTCCAGAAGGCCAACTGCATCCTGAGCTGCACAAAAGCAGCCAGCAGGGAGAAGTAGGTGGCTGTCCCCCTCTACTTTGCCACTGTGAGGCCCCATCTGGAGTAATGCCTCCAGGCCTGGGGGCCCCTGCATAAGAGAGATGTGCAGCTGCTGGATCGACTCCTGAGAAGGGACACAAAGATCATCAGATGGCTGCATCATCTCTCCTATGAAGAAAGTCTGAGGGAGCTGGGCTTATTCAGACTGGAGAAGAGAAGGCTCTGGGGGAGACCTCTTTGCAGCCTTCTGGTACCTGAAGGAAACTAACAGCCAGAAGGGAGACCAACTATTTGCACAGGCAGACAGCGACAGGACAAGGGGAATGGCTTTAAACTAAAAGAGGGGACATTTATTTTAGATGTTAGGAAGGAATTCATTCAAAGTGCGATGAGGCAAAGGCTGCCCAAAGAGCTGTGGATGCCCCATCCAGGTTGGATGGAGCCTTGGGCAGCCTGAAATGGTGGGTGGCAACCCTGCCTGCAGCCGGTGGGTTGGAATTGGGTGAACTTTAAGGTTCCTTCCAACCCAAACTGTTCTGTGATTCTAGGATTCTAGGATCTCAATAGCCTTCTAAATAGGCAGATTTTGTTTTCTGTGCAGTGACTTTACTTCCTTCTGCTTGATCAGGAAGCTGCATGGCCAGAGACAGAAGGGGAAAAAAAATAATCCTAGGCTCAGGTAAGTACCACAAACTATTTAATTCCATTACCTTTCCTACAAAACATATGGTTGCATTCAGAAAACCATGGAAGTAATTCAATATGTTGTACCATTTACACTTTTCTTGAAAACTGACCTCCTCACAGATAACAAGTGACGCAACACACTGCAAACATGCACTTCATATCTAGCCTCAAGGTTTATTCTTGGTACAAATAACTTGAGATTGAGAAACTGGGGCTGACAGGGGACTAAATTCAGGGATATACAGAATGAGATAGGAGCATGTTACAGATAAAGATGTAGGATTTCCCAAACACAGCAGCATTATGTGACTCAATAAAAGCCATATGAGGAAAAATAGTTCTCCTGGTACAACATCTTTCCGAAATATATTCCCAGTTTTTGGGAACAAGTGCTCAAGCTGGAAGCCTGCCATTTCCTCTGAATTCACCACCCCAGATGAAATACTCGTAGCACATTTTGTGGAATACATGATAACTCAAGCCAATGAGTTCAACCTCATTCTTTTGCATAACACACAGCTGATTCACTCAAACACTGATGAGTTTTCACTTCCACAGAAAGGCAGACGAGCTAACTGGAAGAGCTAGTTCACCTTACTGAGGTCAGAAGCCACAGAATACATTCAATAACTAAGCAGCGTCAGTGCTAAACAAGGCCACTTTACAAATTTCTTCATTCACTAGGATGCAGATCTCACTAACTCCCTTGGAAAAAGATGGTGGCACAGTATCCAGGGCAACATTCTTCCTCTTGCTTCTGATTAGCAAGAAATGCATCAAGTACAAAGCTAAGTCACAGTCTCAGGTAGACTCTAGGAGAGGTACTAAATACATTAATGTTGTGTATGAATCACTCATTGGACTTTACGTTTATGGGCTTGTTGGTTTTGGCTTCAGGGCATGAGAACTTTTTTTTTCTCTCAAACATAGAGTTGTGCAGAATGGAAGGAAATCAACATTAGCAATGATCATAGAATTATAGAATTATTATAGTTGGAAAAGGCTTCCAGGGTTATCCAGTCCAACAGTGCACTCACTAACAATACTGCTCACTAAACCATGTTCTTAGTACAACATCTACACGTTCCTTGAACATCTCCACGGTGTGGGAATTGAATGTTGTTTCTGCATCAGAACAAAATAAGAATTTTGTTAATTTTCTGGCCTCTCTACCGTTTGGGTCCTTTATTAGAACTAATAGTTCTTTTCAGGGGCCTTTTTACTTTATTGGGG
This sequence comes from Lagopus muta, assembly GCF_023343835.1. Lineage (NCBI taxonomy): Eukaryota > Metazoa > Chordata > Aves > Galliformes > Phasianidae > Lagopus > Lagopus muta. Next base: position 76,878,414 of record NC_064433.1, read on the forward strand.
TTCTCTGATAAGTTCTCATTGCTAATCCCCTAGATAAATCTTCCCCAACAACACATACTCAGTGTATAAGTAAAGTAATTCGTGTGTGTGTATATATACATGTAGAGATTAGGTAGATGGAGTAAATTATAAGAATAGAGAATTAAAGGATATATATATAAGATAGTAACAACTTATGTATAGCCAGCATTGAAAATATATGTCACACATTGCAAGAGTGTCCTGTGAAAATAAAAAGGACAATTCGTTACATGCCTCAGGGAGTGCCTGAAGAAGGTGTGGAGGAAGATCAGGCACCTCCCCTCTGTACTCTTTGTTTAACAAAGACTCTGAAGAAAATCACCTTATCAATATGAACAAGAAGAGTGTTGAGACATCTTGGAGATGACAGGACTGACACCAAATAACAAACAAATTAACAAGTAATTAACAAATGTAATTGCCTTCTGATAAGATTGTGAACCTGGAGTACCCAGCCAGTGGGAAATAGGGGAGGCAAGGGGGAGAAAACAGGGTATAAAGGCTTCATGTTGTGTCCATAGGTTGCCCGCCATTGCAATAGCAAATAAAATCTGCTTTATCAGAGATACCGACAAAAGTTATTTGGACATTTCCAACAAGGGACAGTGACTCAACCGCCTCCCTGGGCAGCCCATTCCAGTGCCTGGCCACTCTTTCAGAGAATAAATTTTTCCTCCCCTGGCACAGCTTGAGGCCATTCCCACTAGTCCTGTCGCCAGTTAACCAGAAGAGACCAACACCTACCTCAGCACAACCTCCCTTCAGGCGGTTGTAGAGAGCAATAAGGTCACCCTGAGCCTCCTCTTCCCTGTGTTGCTATCATTTCAGCTCAAGGGGAGCAGATATAAGGCCTTGGTAGGACATCTGACCTCTCTCTTCTTTGCCAGGCTCTCCTCCCTGTTGCTCAACCAGACTGTGCATCTCACCTCAGTGTTACAGTGAGGCCTATCCACCGTTCGGACACTCTCTCTCATTATATTTGATATATTAGCTTTAATTCTAATTGTATTATATTATACTGTGTTATCTTGTATTTCAATACCATTATAATATACCATAATGCATATATCAGTAAATTAGTTTCTCCTCAGATCATTGCAGCTGTTTTTAACTATTTTGGGGTCCCCATTTCCCTTTTCCAGAGGGGTGGATTTGTGAAACCCCTCTGTCCTGCTAGTCACGGAACTGGGCTGAACCAGCCTCTAAACTGTTGACAGCAACCTTCATCTAAACCTCTCATAAAGCTCTAGATTAAAGAAGCAGTATTTAGAACACTGCCTTGAAAGGAACAGCTATCCTTGCAGAACATTTACAAGCTTCCCTGTGTCACCGTTGTTTAAAAGATGTTTGATATTACATATAATTCCAAGGTATGTCTACCATTTGCAGAGATTGCAATTTCTTTTCACAAAAGTGCATTGCTGTTAACTGGAAGAGCAGCGCTACTATTCTTTCTGGTCTTAAATCTGTGCAGCATTTTGCAGTATATACTATTCAACTTTGGAAGAAAAAAAGCTTTGCAGCTTGTAGGCTACTACTCTGTGGTCCCGTGTAAGCAATTCTAAGTGATAAACACTAATTGTAGTCAGTAAAAGTACCAGTAGAGAAACAAAACAGAATAAACAAGAACTGTGTTTATGAGTTATTTTTAAACAAGAAATGAAGCCAGCTCCAAATATACGATTGGGACGCCCAAGTGAGTAGATCAGTCTCGTTTCACGATATTAAGACATGATTGACCATGACTGAACAAATATGGTCTGCACCAAATTTCAAGAGCTGTGAAAAGAGAACAGCTCTTCATCTACCATCTGATGATTCAGACGGCATCAGCACAAGAATAATAGTCTCAACTTTCAACATGTTGTTCTGAAAATAAGAAGGTTTCCCTCTTGATACTGACCCTGAATTCAAGAAATTTCTAAAATCATACATTAACTGTAAACAGAAATCTGAACTTCAGCACCAGGAAATTATTTGTCTCAGCCTATGGTAGCAGTCAAAAGCCTCCTCCCTCACACTGCTTCAAGATAATGAAGTTATAACCTTAAAGACTTTCTGTAAAGAGATTAGCTATTTCACCAGTCTTGAGTGCCTAAGGGCTACAGAAGACAACAGCACTGAGTGTCAGAAAAAATTCTTCCTTTTCATTTCACAGCAGTGTGGGAATTGAATGTTGTTTCTGCATCAGAACAAAATAAGAATTTTGCTAATTTTCTGGCCTCTCTACTGTTTGGGTCCTTTATTAGAACTAATAGTTCTTTTCAGGGGCCTTTCTACTTTATTGGGGTTCTCTGATAAGTTTTCATTGCTAATCCCCTAGATAAATCTTCCCCAACAACACATACTTGGTATGTAAGTAAAGTAATATGTATGTATATATATACATATAAGCTAGTAACAACTTATGTATAGCCAGCATTGAGAATATATGTCGCACACATTTGTAAGATATTATTCTGTAAAACATCATTTTCTCAAAGCTTGCTGGGGACACAGATGAACCAGTCCAGGCAAGTCCTGGGCAAAGGTTGTGAAATCCTTTTTCTGGAGAACTTTGATGCATAAATCCTGGGCAAGGGTTGTGAAATCCTTTGTCTGGGGGACACAGATGGACAAGGCCGGGGCAAGGAGAGAGAGATGAGCCGCAGCTAAATGGCTGTGCTCTTTTGTGTGGGCTTATCTCAGGATGATGGCCATCTCAGGGGTTACTCACATGACTCTTGCTCAAGCGCCCAGGGATTTCACATAGGTAGGAGAACAAGTAGGATAAAAGAGGAATCGAAAACCATGAGGACGGGTGTCTGACATCAGATTCCTCACTACGGAATTCCTGCATGCTGACAGACTCTCCTGGGCCTGCTACCAGGCAAGGGGGAGAAAACAGGGTATACAGGGAAAATCAATATTCTGGCCAGAATATGGATCTGATGAAGATTGGGTGTGTCAGATTCTGAATTCATATGTAAAGAATAAAACCCCCTTTTCAAAGGAGGAATCAGACTACACTGCTTGTTGGATTCAAGAAGCCAGTCTGTTACTAGTAAGGAAATGTCCGGAACAGGAAGGGGAGGAACTAGAAAGGAGAAATAATCAATGGGACCCTCTAAAGAATCTACCTCCCCCATATAACCCCAATGTAGCCCCAAGGGCAATGGCTGTAGACCCAGAAAGAGAAAATGGGGAAGCACATGGGGTCATTTCACAGGAGGGGGAGGTATGCTGGGCTCAGGAAAGAGTTAGAACAATGTAAAATGGATATTGAAAATTTTCCCTTCCCTAAAACTAACCATACCAATGCCCCCATGTATCCTTTATGGGAGGTTCCACTGGGACAAGGGGAAATAGGCTATGTAAATTCCCCACTCACTAGCTGAGAAGTAAGGAATTTTAAGAAGGAAATGAAATCCTTAACTGAGGATCCTACAGGAGTAGCAGAGCAATTAGATCAATTTCTGAGGCCAAATTTCTACTCATGGATGGAAATTATGTCTATTATGGACATATTGTTTACTGGAGAGGAAAGAGGTATGATTAGGCGGGCAGCTATGCAAGAGTGGGAAAGGAATAACCCTGCTGGGTGTCCTGAGGTGGTACAGGCGGAGCAAAAATACTCAGTGGAAGACCCTAACTGGGACAGTAATAATCCACACCATCGGCAAAATATGAAAGACTTACAGGACATAATAATCACCGGGATTAGGGAGGCGGTACCCAAGTCCCAGAATTTTACCATGGCATTTGAGGTTCAGCAGAATAGGGAAGAATCCCCTAGTGAATTTCTTGAAAGGCTTAGAGACAGAATGAGAAAATACTCAGGGATGAATCCTGAGGATCCTGCAGCCCAACGGCTCCTAAAAGTTAATTCTGTAACTAAGGCGTGGCCAGATGTGCAAAAGAGGCTTCAGAAGATAGAAGGATGGAGTGAGAAGTCCCTGGAGGAGCTCTTATGAGAGGCTCAGAAAGTGTGTGTTAGAAGGGGAGATGAGAAAGAAAAATAAAAGGCAAAGTTAATCGTTTCCACAGTGGAACATGTGGCGAAAAAATAAACGGGTAATGGAGAAAAGAACATGGAAGGGAGATTGGGCCCTGGAGGGAAGCAAAGAGAGGAAGGATGCCAAGGATATTGAGTGAGGCCCCAGTTGGAGCAGAGTGCTGGGAAATGTTTTAAATGCAGTAAGCCAGGACACATAAGAAGAAACTGCCCTGAGTGGAAGAGGGAGAAAAAGTTACTAGCAGCTTTGAATTCAGAATAGGGGCATCTGGGGCTTTCAAAAATTTGGTCCCACCAGGAGCCCTTTGTAAACATGAGAGTGGGACCTGAGAGGGAAGAGGTTGTGTTTTTAGTTGATACTGGGGCAGCTCGACCATCACTGGCCCACAAAGTGTCAGGACTCAAATTGACAAACGAGACCCTAAGAAGATCTGGCCTATGACTAGATAGCTCTAGCTTGGTATGGGAAATATGGGAAATGATACCATCGTGTCCTGTGGAAAACAGGATGCAGTGGACATCCCTGCTCCCTCTTATCTGCTGGCAAGGCCTGGAAGATGGGAACAAAGGAGTTTCTGCTGAGATCCCAGAGTCAGAAGCTGCCACTATAAGGAGAGCTGACTCAACCACTTTGGACTTATAAAGAGTTGGTACTACCATTGAAAAGGGGCCATCATTGCCGTGGTCACTGTCGTCATCAGCAGAGCAATGACACCCAAAACCCACCACGACTGAAGATGAATGGCTGAACTCTGAACCACGCTGGATCCATGGTGGTGACTGTCTCCCTCTTGCTTGGATCTTATCCATAAAAGGAATTGCCAGCTGCACAGCCAGCAGTGCTTGCCCCACTGTATCCTCAATCACCTCAGAAGGAGGAGGAGGAGGAACACGGACCCTCAGGACATTACAGTATCTGCCCTGGTGACTTGCTTTTCTTTCCTTTTTTCTCTCCTTTCTTCTTTATCCTTCCTCGCTCAGTTTTTAATAAGGGCACATCACTGCTCAATCAGCACTTGGCTCTGTTCTGTCTTGGCTTGGGGCTGTGATTGCTGTAATGAACTGCTCTGGCTTGTAACTTGTAACTGTCCTTGGAAACATTCAAGGTCAACCATGACAGAGCTCTGAGCAAGCTGATGTAACTGTAGGTGTTCCTGTTCATTGCGGGGGAGTTGCACTAGATGACCTTTAAAGGTCTCTCCCTACTCAGATGATTCTGATTCTTTAAGACAGCAAAGCCTTTTTCTCCTTCCCCTTACCCCAAAGCATGACATGCAATTCCAGGTACTCACCTTAGTTCCAATAAATTCAGCAGCCAGATTCAAGTAGCCTCTGATTCATATGATTTGCCATACCCTGTAAGATAGTCCTCTGTGCCCAGAGTAAACCAAATAGAGTAATTTAGCTTTCTAGTACAACCCTCTGTAAACAAGAGGGGCACAACCCTCTATAAACAAGAGGAGGGTTTGGGACTTAAAAGCCTTCTTGGGTTTCAAAAGTTTTTCCACATAAGGGATTATTAAAATCTACTTTCTTGGCTCTGTATTTAAATGAATGATTACAGCAGAACAGTGATTAATTCTTCAGAAGTATTGAGGGTTGTTAGTTAGGGTAGCATGGTTAGGTCATGGGTGGACTCGATGATCTTTAAGTTCTTTTCTAACCTGATTCTATGATGCCACCTTCATAGACACTGGCAGAAGTTCATATTGTACAAGTGGCTTAAATGGATTGCAGTTCTAAATTCAGACCCTAAAGAGAATAAAGATTTTAGGACCTTACAAGATCCAGTATTAGAGAACCAAGTTCAAAACCCAAACCATTTGCTCTCACTATCTGATCAGTGGAGCATCTCCTATGGAAATTATGTTACTAGCAACTCAGCCCACAGCTCTGAACAGTACTTGATTTCTACTGTTTTAATAATCAATAAGCTACTATGGGAATGTAATAGTTGAAGAACATTTTTTCTCCTTTTAGACTTGAAGTACTTTGGTTGTTTTTCTCCAAGAGTGAAATGAGAGCTGCAACCAGAGTGAAGTTCTGCTTACAGCAGTTGCAGTACCTTGTGAGGGGATGGGGGCAAAAGTTTTTCAGCATTAGAGTTCATATCCTCAAAGAATTAGTGCAGATTTCTGCCTCATTCCCAAAGAAAAGTGGGAATGATTGGCATCACAACTACCCTGCTATTCCACAACAAAGGCCACCATCTAATCTAAGTCTCTACTGGACACAAGACCATAAAAGAGATTATATGCATAGAACTCTGCCAGATTTCTGTGATCCATGTATACTCCCCCAGCTAAGTCCTGCTCCCCATATCTGCAAAACTGTTAAGGACATGAGAGCTCACAGCCATTTCAGTGACATAACTGAATTCCAAAGCGTTTGCAAGATGGAGTCTGCATTTTATGGCTCTGTTCAAGTCCTATTACTAGTCTGTAACAGAAGAGCTGGTAACCAAGTGGAGCTTGTTATCTGACAGTCAGATACCTAGAGATGGTAAAAACTAGATCTATGATCGCAGCAATTTCGTTTTCCTCACATTTATCCTGTGTTAAATGATGTTTCCACTGCTGCCTTGCCACAGGGACGTTGCATTTAAAGCTTTCTAAAAACAACACTGTAGTCAGCTTCAGCAGTAGCAATAGCACACACTGCTATTTCCTCCTCCTGGATACAACTCACCTAAAGAATTAGTTTTAAGGGCTCAGAAGAAAGGATGGAATACAGTGGAGCGTTAACTGTCAGCTTCCTGAATGCTGTTCAAATATGTATCTTCATCTCCAACACAAAGCGTTTTTAATCAACACTGCAGTCTTTGTTAAAAGCAAAATCCAGACCTTTGTAACAAAGACCACACAGATGCTGCATGCAAGGGTGGGGGGAAATGGCAAAATTGTGTCCACATTCAAATTTTGAAACAACGTCACTGGTGGTCAGTAGTTCAAAACAGTGCTGGGAACTTCTTCCTTTGATGTGTGCTGAACCTGCAGTTCATCATTCTGCAATTTTTATATTCTTTTGAATTTTCATAAACTGCTCACACAGACACACCATGCTCAATGATCATTTACTGCCCATGGGTTCTAAGAGAACCTCATTCTCCCTGTTTTGAGCTGGGATTTTGTTTCTTCCTTTGTTTTCCTTTACTCTGTCTTCCCCTCTATGACATCTGCAGTTTGAGAAGAGTTCAAGAAAGATGCCATTTTCACATTCAATTTGAAAATTAGTTTAATACTATAAAACTCATTTTTTCACATATTTTGTACAAAAGAGGAGTTGTTTTCTCTTAATTATAGGAGAATTATTTAAACCTTGAGATTCCAGCTAAGTAGGTCCAAAATAAAGCAAGACTGGGTTATCCTGGTTCTGCAAGGCCCAAGTATGGCTTGCCCAAGGTCTCTTTCCAGTTTGGCTCTCATGATTGTGGACCACCTTGATGGAAAGTACTTCACATCATTGACTCTTCGGAGGCTTGTAATGAATTCGGCAACGCTCATTAAATACCTGAGACACCAAAACAGAAGAGCAAAAGCAAATCAGTCTTTGTCCAGAGTCTTCAGACCTACTTCAGGTAGCTGTTCCTTCCTGCCGCACCCAGCTCAAGGCACCCAGCACCACGGTATCAATAAATGCCACTTACCAGCCCATCTGTCTCCATTTGCTTTCTCCCCCGGCTTTACTAAATCCAAAGTGTGCAGCTCAGTGCTGGGGAACTGCACAGCACTAACAGTATTCCCCCTCAGATAAGGCACTTATCATCCTTGCGGTCTGTCTATGTCAAAGACACTGAACTTTTCGGCTCATGGGTTGGTAGGAGGCTTTTTTGTTTGTTATGGTTTTAAAGAGGGAGGGAAATGATCAGCGAGAAGATCGTGACCAGCTGTGTTCTGTGAAGTTCACTGCAGCGTTCCAATCTGGGCATCACATTCTTCTCTTTACTGAGCAAACGCGTTGTATATAGTGATAAGGGAGAAAAGGAGGTGCAAGTGCTCCTGGAAGCCATGTCCATATACTTTGAGTTACTTGGCTGCAGGTGGTGCTGTTGCCAGCATTCCATGCCAACGGCACACTGCTCCCACCTCATTTACCTTTGGCACCTTCTCTGGGTAAAATCTGGGACACAGGACTAGAGACTGAAGACCACTTTACTTTAGCTCAAGCTGCAGAACTCAGCAAACAGTCTGCTTACCCTAACAAGGGCCAGTAAGTATGACTATATCAAGTACAATAGTCTGAATCAAAAGCATAACATGTAGGCTCAAAAAGTTGTCAGTGCTGTTATCAAGGAATTTAATTATTTACCATTTAAGCACCAAAACTTTGACCAGTGCATGTCCTGAAAAGTGGCACGAGCACCACCTAGCACCAAGCCAAGGCAATGGCAGTTACTAAGAACTTGGTATCCATGTGAGAGCACATTTTGCCAAGGTACCCCAGCCCTTCTCTGATACAAATTGTCTTTGATCTTTAGGATGTCAAATTTTGTGAAGTCTCCCCCAGGCTTCACGTGCAATGTGAAGGGCCCTTAGATTTGAGGAAGTTATGCATCATTTTACATAAATATGTTATTCTAGAATAGAATTAGACAATTCTGCAATTGGTCTCCTTATTCAGCATGCAGAACCAACAGCTACTTCAGTAAAAGTGAAGTTTGCAGCATGCCTTACAGCAACAATTGAAGTAATCTTCAACTGCACTTCAAATTTAGTGTACTTTAAGAAGCAGAACACATACTGCAAACATTCATAATAGAGAAAACATGACAGCTCTGATGTATTTTCTTCCAAATGCATGCAAGGCCTGTCCCATTCAATTACCACATGCAGTGGACACCTCTCGAAGGTGTGTAAAGATCTGAGATCAGGCAATCAATAGAAGGAAACTGTAGAAATTAAAAGCCGCACAGATTTCCCATTAGAAGCACTTTCATACTAAGCAAATTGCAGCATTTTCTCCAAGTCATTCTATGTGCACAGATGCCTTAAAGAGTACTGGAAATGTAGTCTAAACTCCTGTAAGGCAGGCTCTCTCACATCAAACAACATTCCAAAAACATTTCAGCTTCCAACACACTATCATGCAATCTTTTAAAGCATATTTAACAGCAACTCTGAAGCTCATGGAAAATCAATATTGCAGTCTTACTAACACTGCCTCCTACTTTTAGAGCATCTACCCACAGACCCCAGGGTGTTATTCAGTCCACTTAACTCCTGTAGCCTACCTGTGAAGTGTTGCTATTGTTTTTCACATGGGAAAAAGCACTCAAGGTACCATAAAATTAATGTTGCCTCGTAAAGTCTGATTTTGCTGTCTTTCATGTATTAATACAAAACACTGCAATAACGAACTCTCACATAGATGTGGTGCAGAGAGATTAATGTGAATGTCTTGTTTTGGAAGTCAGTTACTTGCTTGGTATCAGCCAAACAGATCTCCACCACATGCACTGCTATAAAGCAGCACTTTTCTGTATCTCACTATTGCTAGAGCAACCCAAATAAGTATCTCAAAATAACTGTTTCCTAATCACATATTTCCAGTTTGTAAATGTAAATCCATGTAAATCCATGAGGGTATTTTACAACTAAAAGTCTGCAACACTAAAAAAGAGCAGAGGTCCTCACCTGCACTCCAATAACAACTGCCATATAATAAATGGTATTAAATCCATAGCTTTGACTGGATCTAATTCCATCAGTGGAGTATTTTCACAGCTGAACGAAACCTCAGCTAAGCCTGCACTCATAGGGATGTAATAGTAGAGCTGGAGATAAAACCCAGACAGACATTTATCTTCAAGTCCTTCTCTGAACACTTGCAGGCACCACGTGCATACCTCACCACTTTTCAACGAAACATTCTCCATTTCCAGGAAAAGTCAGCCACTTCTGTCACTAACAAAATGACATAACCTAAAATAACCTAATGCAGCTACAAGAGATCACTGGTATTAGTGCTAAGTTTGGTGCCAACTCTGGGTTTTGGAACAGAGACACTGGAGGAGAAATAGGCCTTTCTCCCCACAACCAACCCCACACCCTTTAAAAATAAAATGGCCAGTGCTTTTCCATGAAACGTTTGCCACTGGTGTTGTTTAAGTTATGGTATTTCTCAGTCATATTCAAGCTGGCTCAAAATTAATTAAGCTTAAGGGCATGACTAATTAATTAATGGCTTTTCTAAACAGTACAGAGACTGAGTGGGAAAACATGTAATTCATTTGTTTAGCTTCCATCCAGCTCTATTATGGTGATGATCTCTAAGAATACAGAAGACATGAAGTCGTATTCCATTTACCCTGATGAAACCTAGAACTAAAATCCTAAAGCTGCAATTAAGAGTGGAGCACTTGGGGCCATCAATCCAGGTGACACCAGAAAGCAACAGCAGGACTGCCCTTCACACTAGGATCATCCATCCAAGCCTGCAGAAACTCTGTCAGAAAGAGGTTTAACTTCTACAACCGCATCCTCCTCCAGCCTCTGCTCAGAAGCATGACTGGCACCAGAGCCATGACTGAAAAGCTCATCCCTGTGGCACTAGAAGGGGCCCAGCCAAACTTTTCAGACAGGCCACCACGGACAAGTTTACCAAGTCCCTAGCCACTGAGTAAGGCTGAGAAGGAGATCTATATGGGAAGCATTCTACAGTCCTTCTTCCCCACCATATCAGCCTCATTTCTCTCCTCCACAGTGCCTGAAAAGCCCTAAAATCTGACTGAAAGCCCTGAAACGACTGACCTGAAACACTTGCCCCAGCACTGCCCTCACTGTTCCTAGTTAGCCTGCCTCATAAAGCATTTGTCCCACAGCTCCAGGCAGGACAGCTCAAACCCACAGCACAGAGCTACATCGCTTTCTAAAATGACTGAGTACCTTCCAGCTTCTGTCATTTACCACTTCTTCAACATTCAGCTCCGACTGCATCAATTTCAACTGTAGAAAATAACAGACAAAGAAAGAAGTTATTGTCAAGACGTTCCTTGCAGCTATCAGCATTCACCACCTCTGCAACTCTGCGACAAAAACCCAGTACCAGGTGCAAATTGAAGTTAATCATCCCAAAAGCCTGGTCCTTCCATTCAGTCAATGCTTTGGGCGGGCTAGGGAAGTCTGCAAGGGGCACCCTGAAAGCAGAAGTTCCTGCTGATTACTAATTCATTCTTAAATATTGCCTGTCAAGATTTGATAGAATGAACTGATCAGCCTTAATGGCTCCACAGACAAAAATTACTTACGGTTGAATAGCACTCAGCACAAGGGATAGCAGTGCTACAGTTAGCTTTGCAGCCTTGAGTTCTCAGTCTTCCACACGTATATTACTGGAGTCAAACAAGATAGCTAGCTACAGAATTAGTGAAAGTCACAGATTCCTGATATAGGATTAAGATCAGGAAGGTATCCCTTCTGCTTCCTTTGCCATCTATCAGCGCACTGACTGAAAAATGGTCTACAAGAACAGATCACATACATTTATAGTCTCTGAAGTTACTATGAGATTTGATTACAGTGGGAAAAACCAGGTTTACACATGTTGGAAGAGCTCTGAAATACCACAGTAAGCAGTTCTAGAGCACTCATTCACTCCAACAGAAATGCAAGAATCTCTGTTTCAGCCCCATTAGTTAATTCCATAGAGCATATGTGACAGCTGTGTTCAGATGACCTGTGGTAATTTGACCCCTCCACCAGTTCCAGAAGCAGAAGAGGTGATATAAGAGTTTGCCATTCATGCCCACAGTTAGGGTTTATTTTTGTTGGAGTTTTAGACTCCAGAATGAATCAACTTGAAATATGTAGTTCCAGGCAGAGAGTTGATGAACAGGTGCAAACCAAGACAGCAATCTCATCTGAAATAAGAAAACCTCCAAGCAGGACATCCAGACATGTACAGCTTACACAGGTGTTGGATGAGTTTTTGCCTACTCACAAGGATGTCAAACCGTTTGAAATAATAACACAGCATTAGTTGGGTGATCAGATGACTGTAGCTAGGCTCTGTAATACCTCTGCTGAAAAGATCCCTAGTGTATCAAGGAAGAGTTTTCCCTACTGGAATACATGAATAGGTTTACAATCATCTTTGACACCAAGCCCAAGCAAAACCACCATTTCAGCCTTTTGCTTAGAGATGCAGATCCAAACAGCAACGCAGTCAGTGTTAATCAGCAAGGCTATAAAGGTGGTTTGGCTTGGGTTGTTTTGTTGCTGGTTTTTTTCCTTCTAAAACAGATTCCAACATTAAGCCCAACTAATTTACTCAATAAAACTAATACTCGTTAAGCTATATTTTTGGGACTTCCAGAATTAACTTGGTTGGCTATTTTGAAATTTCATATAAGAGAACTAAGATAACAACAATAATCAAATGATATTTTTATGTAAGTGGACTAAAAGAATCAGTTGCTAGACCTGCACAGCTCCAAGGATGTTTTTTTTTAAATCAGTAACCCAGAAATAGTAATCTTGCATAAAGTCCCCCAATTTGTACCACTAGCAGTATGAGAGAAGCACAAATAACAAAGAGTAAGATAGATCTCTTCTGTAACCAAATAAAAATTTGAAAGGCATGGTCTTAAAATAGGAACTGTAGTGTCAAGAGAAACTGCCAAAGTTCCAAGAAAAAGAAAAAAAAAACAAAACAAAACTGAACTCCTGGAGAAGAAAGGAAAAAGGGAGAAGTGGGGAGGGGGTGGGAAAGAAGTTTAAATTTGAGGTCACCTGACCAAAGGATTTTTGAGATGTTTACAAATTATGGATTGTTTTTAATATTTGAAATCACCTGTAGTTATTAAATGTTATCACTGCAACCTTCTTATTGGTTTAAGCGATAAGCCCAGAAAATAAGTGATTTAAGGAACTGACTGCAAATGAACTTGCAGAAATTCCTAAGCTATCGCACCTAGTTTCCCCAAAGTACCACAGAACCATAAAATGACCAAAGGTTGGAAAAGCCCTCCAAGATCACCCTGTCCAACCATCCACCTGTCACCAACATTTCCCCACTAAACCGTGTCCCTTAGTACAACAGCTGTGTGCTCCTTGAACACCTCCAGGGGCAGCAACTCAATCACCTTCCTGGGCAGCCCATTCCAGTGCCAGACCACTCCTTTGGAGAAATTTTTCCTAACACCCAAACTGAACCTCTCTTGGCACAACTTGAAGCCATTCCTTCTCATCCTATCGCTAGTCACGTGGGAGAAGAAGCTGACCCCCACCTTACCACAACCTCTCAGGCAGATGTAGCAAGAGAGAAGTTCTCTCCTGAGACTCCTCTACTCCTGACTAAACAGTCCCAATTCCCTCAGCCTCTCAAGACCTGTGTTCCAGATCCTTCATCAGTTTCATTGTCCTTCCCTGGACATACTCCAGGGCCTCCCTGTCTTTCTCATAGTGAGGGAGCCAAAACAGAACATAGTACTTCAGATGCAGCCTCACGAAAGCTGAGTACAGAGGGACAAGTAATGTGGATGCTCTGTAAGTTAGACTTTAAGTGCAAAACCACTTGCCTGACACTTGGTTCTTCAAACGAGTTCACATCAGAGCACTTCTCCAAAAGCATATGTCAAACAGTTCATTCAATGCCTGGAAACATCAACTGATGGACACTGAACCCTTGAGTTCCAGGCATCCCTCCAGGAACTTCTTTAGTTACAAATGCATCAGCGTTTCATTGCTCTGGAAAGAAATGCTCTTTCAAACTTCTGATATGCCATCTAGCCCACCTCTGTTGAAGTACACCTTTCATCCAGAGGCTACAAGATTGAGGTTTGTACATTACAATCCCTTGTGCAAATCCAGAAGTCTCTCTCTCACACAATCAGAACTAAACACCAACAACAGCAACAACAAAAAATTGCTTAACTGCAATTCAAAGCTTCCTGGCAGCTCCTCAAAGTGGACAGGAACCTTGATTAACACAATGAATAAGATGCTTTTCAGGCTAATGATGTAAAAGGATGGCTTTAATGCAGCATAACTATAGAGAGAAACTTTAAAAACACTTCATTATCTTCTAGTGATCATACCTTTGCACCCATTGCCACAATCTGCAGTTGCACTACTTTTCATGAGAACTCAAAAAGACAAAAGGAACCTCCAGACAGATACTCTCCAGAAGAGTGTAAACAGTTACGTCCTACTAGGAGGTGTTTGTCAGCAAAGTTTAGAGTACATTGTGGAGAAGCATTTCTAGGCATGTGGGTAGTGGAATCTCAGAAGATGTGCCATTTACAGGATAAAAGCAGCTCCATTCTGCTCTTATGGTTCTCACAAATCCAGACGATAAGAACAGAGGACAACACTGCCTAAGTTCCACTGCCTAAGCTGGGACTGTTCAGCCTGGAGAAGACTTCAGGGCAGCCTTTCAGCATCTAAAGGGGGCTATAAGAAAGAAGGGGACAGACTCTTCAGCAGTATCTGGTGTGGTAGAACAAGGGGAAATGGTTTCAAACTAAAAGAGGGCAGATTTAGATTGGATACAAGAAAAATATTTTTTTTTTTACAATCAGGACAATGAAGCACTAGAACAGGTTGTCCAGAGTTGCAGTGGATGCCCTGTCCCTGGAGACATTTGAAGTCAGGGTGGACATCAACCTGACTGAGTTGTAGATACTCCTATTCATTGCAGGTGAGTTGGACTAGATTAGCTTTTAAAAATCCCTTCCAACTCAAACAATTCTATTCTGTGAAGTCAAGCTTGCCTTCAGGTTCTCTCCACCAAGGAGATCTTCCCATGTGGGAAGACAACTTCTTACTTCTAAGTGACCCCTCAAGATCTCCACCACTCACCTTTGTCTGCTCTTTCCTGAGTTGCTTTAATAATGCTACATCATCCTGTGCCTTTTCCCTCTCTTCTCTGAGAGTTTTCACTACACTGGAAGTCTGAGCAATGCAGTTTTTGATGATTCTCTCTCGGTTGGTGTGAGCTTCCATAAGCTAAGCGAGAAGAGGGAAAGTCATCAGTAGGTCAGACATCAAATTAAAAAAAACTGTGTTACAAGTTTAAGAGAGACTTTCTGGAATCAAAGTATTGCTGTGCCTACAGAACTTCCTTTGTCTCTATAATCCGTATGTTAGAAGCAACACTGCTTTAAGCAGTAGCTACCAACTCTATCTGGTGGTAAAAGTCAAAGATACACGTGCAGATGACAAACAAACAAGTGTTTTTGAGCACCACAAAACTATGCTAGCACTCATTTTTCAAAGAAAGAATCAAGCCATCTGGAAGTACGTCTCGAAAGAACAGTACTGCAGGATAAGCCAGTCTACAGTGTGATTTTAAAGCAAGGCAGCTTCTACATGCATGTGGTTTAGCTGTGGAGAGAAGTCAAGCATGCCAGCAATGAATACATTAAAGCATGATCTATCAAGTCAGCCTTTTCCTTAGACACTGAGATTCTCCACTTTAGTAGCCACCGCACATCATAAAATCTCAAAAAGCGAGCTGAAGTTAAAGGAACAGACACTTACAGATTGGTAGAGCTCTTTACATGTCTGGCTGGCGTCAACTTTCCCTACAAAGGAGGCTGTAGGAATTGTAGTGTTTAATTCATGGACAATTCTGTCATCAATTGTCCTCATCACCCTGAGCAACTCCTGTATTAAATAAATACAAATTATTATTATTATTTTTTTTTTACCCAAGAGAGTTGAACAGCAAAAAAAGCACCGTTCAGTGTTTTAATAGAAATTTAGGTTTATCTTTAGAAATAGGGGGGGGGTGAGGGGAAACAAACACACAAGGAAGCCACAGTTTCTATGTGCTTGGTGCAAAACAATCAGTTTCCTTAGCAGGAAAGCCAGTGGGAGACAACTGGGCTAATGCAAAGAAGCGAAAACCCGACGAAGGCAGCCCCAGCCCCGCGCTGCACAGCAGCAGGCTCACGCTCGCTTCTCCCTACACGACAGCCTTCTCAGGCGGCAGGGCAGAGCAGCTGCAGCCCGCTCCTGGAGCCCCACAGGCACAGCAGGGGTGAAGAAAACGGGAAGCCGGCCCCAGGCTGCAACCCCTAAAAGCCCTCCGTGGAAGAAGCAGGCCTCTGGCAGGGCTCACGGTATTACCGAGCAGCACCGGCACACCGCGCTGAGCCACCACACTCCGGAACAGCCCACGGGCTCCCACACGTGCCGCTCCTGCACACAGCCTTACTCCATGAAGCCGTGCAGCCCAGTCACGTTAAACGAAGAACCCGATCCCAAGGGCCAATCTGCGGCGGGCAGGGCAGCGCTGGGCACTCAGCCCGCTCTCGGCTGCGCGACGGGGAAGGCCGGAGCCTCCGCGCGCCCCGTGAGAGTGTTACCGAAGGGCGCGCGGGCGGCAGGGCGGAACGAGGAGTCGGGGGGGTCCGGGGCGCCCAGGGCACCGCGGCCGAGCGGTCGCGCAGCGCCACAGCCGCCCACAGCCGCCCACAGCCCCTCACGCCGCCCGGCAGCGCGCTCCCCTCAGCGCCGCTACCTGGAACTCGGCGAAGTCCTCGCAGCTCGCCGCGCTGCTGGGCGCCGCCATACTGGAAAGGCCGAGGGCGCGGCGGCGGCCAATCGCACGGGAAAGGCGGAGCGAAGCGGGGCAGGGCGGGCCCTGCTTTGGGGGGTCCGGAGCTGGCGGGCGGCGCGGCCGGAGGTCGCCGTCGAGCTGCGGGAAGGGCGGCCGGCCCCGAGGGGCGGGTCGGTCGGCCGCGAGCGGGCCTGAGCGTCCCGCCGCCCGCCTCCAATCGCGGGGCCGGGGCGGAGCGCTGCGGAGCAGTGACATTGAGGGGAGCCGCGCAGGGCCGGGCGGCGGGCAGCGACATGTGGGGCCGCGCCGGTGAGTGGCCGTCCCGGCGCGGGGAGCGGAGCTGAGGGGACGGCTGCGCTTCGCCAGGGCCGAGCGGGTGTCCGTCCTCCCTTCGGGCCGGGGGACGCGTAACGCGGTGCTCGGCGCCTCCGAAGGGTCCCGGCCGGGCCGTGAGGGTCCCTGCGAGCGCCGAGGTGCGGGGCCTCCGGGCTGAGCCGCAGACGGGAGAGGAACGGGCTGGTTCTTGTTGTTGCTGGTCCTCTGAAGACCTTGGACGCTGCTGCATTCGGGAGGGCACTGATCCCTTTTCCTTTACCCCAAAGAGAAGACATTTTCCTTCATAAAGAAGAAAAAAGAATGCAATTTATTTTACGTGCCCTTTTATCTTCCAGGGTTTTTTGTTTTGTTGTCTTTGGGTTTGTTTGTTTGTTTGTTTATTTGTTTTCCCTCAGAAATGTTTCGTTAATGAATAAGTTAAGACTTTCTTCAGAGCACGTTTACATACGTAAGGTGTTTTGTCCAGTGAACCGCAAAGCACCTGTCCCAGGTCCCAGCTCTGTCACTGGGAGTGACAAGATGAATAAAACGTGGGTGTACAGCGCTTGGAAGAGTGCTGCCCGGAGCAGAGCGTGTGGCCGAGTAGATAAGTTCTTTGAAGCGGTGTTATGTCTTCTGCCGTGGAAACTGCTCATAGGCTGTAATCGGTCATTCTTATTATTCTATATATGCTTAATAGACAAACTCAAGTGATATGTTTTAGAATTTGTAAAACTGACCTTAATTTCTTTATTAGATTCTGATGGTTTATAGAGTCATCTTTAATTTCTTTATTAGATTTCATGGATTATTATATCTGCGGTTTCTTTCATAGCATTAGATTTGTACCTACTGCTTTTATTTCTTGTTTTCTCTTGAGGCCGGGGGGAGGAACAACCTCCTACCTAAAAGCCAGCCTTCTCACTCCATAACGTTCTGAGCTAGACCTAGCCCCTGGGTTTCCTCTGCTTTCTCCTCCAGATAAGGCTGTTAAGCTGCTGGAAAGAAACATTCCCTCCTTTCTGAGGATGAGTCGGGGAGTGGGGCCGAAGGTGAGCAGGAGGCTCTGCAGCAAACCCCAGGAGGAAAGTCCAGTGCAGCCAAGAGGTAAGTTTGTGATAAAGACTATGCTGTTTCTTGCTGTCAGCTGTTACCAAGGCTGCAGTCATCTGAACAAGAGCCCCTGCTTTTGGGAGAATTAACTCGTATTAGACTGAAAAACTGAGCATTAAAATTGGCAGCAAGATCTTGAATTTCTTTTTTTAACAAAGCCAAGAGGCAAATTTTCTTCCTGTGACAGTAACAGCTTCTGCTTTGTAGTAGGTCATTAATGTCATATTCGATGTATGGCCCTATACTCTGAGGCTCTTCAGCTGGAACTGACTGTTCAGCCCTAACACAAACAGGGTTTTGGAACACTGTACCAGCTAAATACTTCTGCAGTTTTTCCTAGTAGAGCCAGCTCTAGCTGCTCACAGGCCTGAACATGCCCTGCAGGAGAGAATCTGAGTTACTGACTCAATTCATACTTAAGGATGGAGTGGATCAGGGAAAGATGAGGTCATGAAACACTGCCAATGGGACAGTTATGGTGCTCTAATCAGATGCCTGTGTTGTTACTGGTTCCCTTCTTGACCTACTGAAGCTAGATCAAAGCAGTGTACAGATGTGAAGCATTTTGCATAAATGTTTAAAAAAACGAAACAAAGCAAAACACATCTGTACTGGGTGAGACCAAGAATCTCTTTAACAGCGTCACGTCTCTAGTAGTGGCCGATAAAGGGGGACCCTTACATTTTTGTGGGAACTAAAAGAAATAGTGATGGATAGCAAGGATCTAAGGGCGAGTATAAATGAAACATGGCACTGCTGTCCCAGACACAGTGTCTTTGTGTTTAATGATCCTTGTCGGATTTTTGTTCTGTCAGTTTGTGGAGTATCTTGAGGCTGAAACTATTTTTAGCACCCTCATCCTCTGGGAAGGGGTTCCTCAGCTGAACGGCACAGTGAGAAAACATCTTCTCCTTGCATTCGTTTTTGAATCTGTCATATGCTGTTTTTGCTCTGTTCTTAATTCAGTACTCCTTCCAAAGCAGGGCATTTGTGGTCCACATTCGCAGCATCACTACAGTTCTGGTACCCTCTGTTATGCTGGAGGGGTGTTCAGTTGGTGTTTTTCCAGGCTTGATGGGTTTTGGTGTAATACAGTGTTTGTTCTGTGGCGATCACTCCACACCTGTGATCACCCTTAGGAATCTTCTCTACTCATTGCATACCAACTGTTCTTGAGACAAAGGCTCAGTGTTTCACAGGCTTTTCAGAATGCCAGAGTTGTGTTTTTGTAAAGTGACATAGTAACACTGTTGTGTTGCTCATTGTTCCTTTCTTTATCATAGCTAATAATACTGTTTACCTTTCTGTTCTTGAACTTTTCCCCAAACTTCTTCAAAATCCCAAGGACTGCTCCTCAGCACTAAAGATTAGATTATAGTTTGTCTTTCGTATGTGAACTGGAAGTGCTTCTTATTTATAAGTGGAATTCCATTTGCCCTGCCACTGACTCAGGACTCTGAAGGTCTGCAGCTCTTCTCACGTATCCATCTTCTTTATGGTTCATAATAACTGAGTGTTGTCAGCAAACTGTGTATCCACACCACTTCCCAGGTCATTAATGAATCCACCAATTCATTTATGAACGTACATCCATGCAGAATCTATCCCATCCCATTACTTTTTTTGTTTGTTTTGTAGGCTAGATTGTAATGTTACTTAAGGAAACTTTTCCATACTTTATTTTGAGCATTTTGTGTATGGAGGTTGAAAGCCTGAGATGAAAATTAAGGATCTGGTCTTTGCTTATGATCACCTGATTGTTTATACCTACAAATAAGATCTCTCTGACTTCCTGGAAAACTTAAAATTCTTTTATGCTATGGAATAGGATAATGGCTTTTCTGTAGCATTTCCATTTGTTTTCTTTGAACTAATTTAATAGTAGTGGAAATATTATCATCTTGCAGTTTAGGAAGCTTAGATGCTGGAGCAGGTTCTGCAGATTTAAAACTGCAGAAGGGAGGCCATGAACAAGATTTGGCTTTCCCAGCTAACCTGCCCTCAGTTTAATTCACGTTCAGAGGTTTATTAATCTGACCGTGCAATAACCTTTTTGTTTTGTAACCAGCTCTTGCAACTGTACATACAATTCTGGGTTATTCAATCTAACTGGTTAGGGATTCAGCTTTTCTGATTGTCTTTTTTGGTTGGTTGGTTGGTTTTTATTGTAGGTCAGCCTGTTTTCCGGGTGCCTGGACACAAGCCTACAAACTGGGAGAAGAAATGTTTGCTGTGGGCAGGCCATTTCAAGAAGCCAGAGGATATACCAGAGGTTGTCTCGTAAGTGCCAGTTTCAAAGCTGAGAAAGAGAAATTGCCTGCACAGGAATAAGTTGTCTGAATGCAATTCCAAAATACCTTTTTTGAAGGAGAAGGGGTTTCCACAGCTGAAAATCCGTATGCTGCTGTGCTTGTATCATCTTGTAGATGAGATTATGTGGCCTGGAGAATTCTGTATTGCTGAGATGATTTACATGTAAATCACCTAGGTATTTCCTGAAGGGATGGCCAGCATCTATCATTGTTTCATTAAAAAAAATCACATAGCAATTAATTTTTATTCCTCCAATCAAAGATCTTTGCAAATATTAGCATGATCTTTTTCTAATGTTTTCCTTTACATGTCATAGCCTCCTATTGCATCAAACTTTTTTGAGTAATTGAAAAAAAGTAATTGAAACTCACGTAAAGTATTTATTAATGAATGTCTTGAGGGCAGAGGCAGAGGGAAAGTTTCCCCATTGCTGCTGGAATCCAATGTTACTGCCTTGGTCCCTGTGATATAGAAGATAAAACAGGATGTTCTAGTAGAGCTATCTAAAATGAAGATCAAATTTAACAAAAGCAATTTTAAAAAATGCAATTATCAGTTTAAAAAAGCATTTCCAGTGGCATTTAAAAGGGAATTCTTGGCTTTGGCTTGAAGGAAATAGTTCAGCCAAAGTTAAGAAGGGGATCAAGACTACAAAATTACAAAAACTTGTTTGCCTTTTCTAATCTGAGTAAGATTGAGCTGTAAGGGCATGTGATTGTAATTGTATCTTGCAAGACATGGTTGTCAAACGTAACTAATTAAACAAAATAAACACTAAGCTACTGAATTGCTTTTAAAATGAAAGTTGTGTTCAGATGACTGCCTTTTCCTCTTGTATGGTCTAGGACACCCAAGATACTTCAAAAACTAACTAGTAGAATGTTAGATCTACTTCTGCATGTTTCATCTTAAATGTATCCTGAACCCAGGTTGTTCATCCCAGATTATTTGTAAGAACAAATGACCTGGAAGCTAAATTATTAGCTTCATGCTAGATCAATGTGTTCTCTATGATCAGAATTTTTTTTCAGATCAGTACTCTGAAACTGTGATCAAACCACTCTTGCACTCCTCTTCGAAAGAAAGACCAAAAGCTTTTCAGTTCTTACGTCCCATGTGACTCACCATGCCAAACCATCGTGAATCCTTTCTCTCCAAATGTAAGGGTTAAAACATGATACAGGATTTCACATTCACTCATGTTTGCATAGTGTTAGTAACTCAGTCCTGTTAATTCCATTATCTGTTAGGCTTAGCATATAGTTATTTTGTGCCATGATGTTGATGCTTTTCAATGTATAGTATGCCAAATTTCATCAGCGAGCATATTAGAACTCCTTAAGAAGGGGGTCATCCACTCTGTATTCTGCAAGAAGAGTTAAATACTTAGGAGTAGGTCAGTAGTTAGTGTGGAAAGCACATCTGGACGTGTTACACTTCATTGGCCCTTCTCGTATTGATACTCCTAATACACACTCTCCATTTACTGTAATTGAGGTTTAATTTGGTAGAACAAGCTTCACAACATTTGGAAAACTTTAATAGCTATTCCTGTTGTGGAAGATTTCTCTTAGAAAAGATGACTTTGACCAGCTTACAATCCTCCGTGCCTCCTTCACTCTCAGGAAAACAGATTACCTGAACGAAGTCTATTTCTTCTAGCAGGTGGGAAGTTGTAGCCACTGGTATTCTACCAAATCCTGTTCAGAATTTCCAGGAATGTTCTTTTCAGCAGCCAGTGTGAAATTTATAAATAGCTGTAGTAGAGGAAGCCTTCTTTGGAAAATATAAGGTACCATAAATTAAACCATTTTGAATCTCAGAAAAAAAGAATTGCTAAGCTGTGATAATATGCTCCTGTGCTCAGGAAACGCAAACAGTTAACATTTTATTATTCCTTCTGACAAATGTTTTTTTTAACCATTCTTCCGCTATTGAGGGAACACACATTTTACAGTTCTGATGTTGATAAGGTACTCGCTGTATTTGTAAACTTTAGAAAGTAGCATCATAAACCAGCATTATAAAAATATCCTTTTCCTTTTCCTGTCTTCCTTGTAGTGAACATACATACTGAGATACTGCAGTGCACTCAGGTGGTCTAAAAAGGCAACATTCTGTAATAGCTGAATAACTGAAAATTAAAAATGTTTTGTGTGTTTCCAGCTTTGAGAGGAACCCCTTTCTTACTATGATTTGCATCTATCCTGAGGTTGCTCTAGAGATCAGACCAGCCCATTCTTGTAAAACCTTGGGTTTGTCTTTTTGTTGGTGGTGTTTTTGTGAAACAAAGTACTGCTAGTGTAATGCACAGACAGCATGCAGGAGCAATCACACAACTAGCCACTGGTTTATTTAGGTCTTCAGTAATGAGTCTTATTTTATTCTTTCTTGAGGATTGAAGTAATCCGAGCAGCACAAACCACTCTGCGGGTGAAGTTCAGCTACGTAATGATTGCCTTGACAATAATGGGGTGCATAGCGATGGTGATCCGAGGGAAGCAGGTAAGCATAAATTTTTGGCTGGTGAGTGCAAATGCATTTTAACAGAACTGTTAACAGAACTGTTAGTCCTTCCGGTTCCCCAGAAGGTAATGCTCACTGATTAAGTCCCAGGTCAGAAAAGGGTGTCATCAGTGTTAGACTCTATATACAAAAAGTTTTTTCTCCCACTGCCTTCCCAGCCCAGCACGATACATCACTCACAATCTCATCTTGCACTTGTAACTCCTCAGTTTTGCAGACAGGCTGCAAAAGTTTGAAAGGAAAAATAGTTTTCTGTTCTGTTAGTCTGATAGACAGCTAAATGTTCCTTGGGCCAAAAGGATCCATACAGTTAATTGTGTGGTGAACCTATTACAAATCACAGTACCTCTCTATGTGCTGCAACAGCAAGTAGTGTTTCTTCATCCAGACTGAGAATTCTCAGTCTTTAAACAGTGGGGAGTTATGGTAAGCACTAATTCTGTGCTCCTTAATTGTATTAGAAAAGTCTCCCTTTACTCTTAATGGAACAATTTTTTTTCCCAATTACTGTTTAATTGAAAAAGCTGTATATTTAATAGAAAAGCCCTCAAGTGCTGTAGACACCGAGCAACCATCCTCTCTCTACTCCTAGGCTGCCTTTCACTAAAGCCATTCTTCTGATTACAATGTTTCACTCTTCTTTCTGTTAACATTTCCAGGTAACTTTAAAACTGAGTCTCAGTGCCAGCACTATAAATTATTGAAGTGGTAACACTTCTACTTGTCTGCATTCACTTCTCAAAATATAAAAGGATGCATCATTGAAATGAATCAATGGAAAGGCTTCTCCTAGGCACTAGCACAAGAAATCAAGGACTAACAATTTCCAGAAGTTATTCCTCTTAGGTTCACAGAGTATGAACACAAACACTGGAAAAGAGGACAACTGCTTTGGGATGTTAGTTTTCACAGCAGCTGTAATCTATTATACTTAACTTTTTGTTGCTCTGACTTCTGAAGACCAGAGATTAGTGTGAAATACTGACCATAAGCACAGAATACATCTGCTAGTGCTATTAACAGAAGGCCTTAACTTATTCCCAGAGAAATAACGAGTTTAAAGTAAAATTATCTGGATGTTGAATTTTAACCCTCTCTTTTCCAGGTATTGCCTTGGTAAGGATAGGCCAGATATCTTGTAAGCAATTCATCTCTGTGGCCCTTTAAGTGACACTTTCTACTCATGCTTTGTCATTATTTTTGTAGGCTGTAAAAAGGCACGAAACTCTTACAGCCATCAACCTGGAGAAGAAAGCTCAATGGAAGGAAGAAGCTCAGAGTGCATCTGCTAAACCTTAGAGGAGAAAAGGAAGAAACCAAGAATGGGGAAAGAAAAGCTGCTGTCCTTTTCAGCGAGTTGCATCTTTTTTGTGTTCAGCGTTTGTGTTCAAGAATGAATGCATTATGCTGTAGTCATTAAAAACAAACATCTGTTTTCTTCCTGATACCTTTCCTCCAAACGCTTTTTCAATGCATTTAACTTTACTTCATTCATTAACTGTATTATAACTCATTACTTCAGTCATCCACTATTGCTGACTATTCCAGCTCCCTTCAGAAAGAATATTATATGGATTCCATATTTACAGGCTCCCTAAAACTTTCTGCATGAGAGAGCAATTATTAGGCAAGTCCTTGACATGAGAGTAATTGTATGAACTACATTAACACTGTCAAAATGATCAGAAGTTACTGGAAAGCTTGTTTACTTATTCTAGGTCCAATATATTCTCGCCTTCTTTTGCTAAAAAATGGGAGAGGGAATGATAGCGAAATAGCATTCTGCAGAAACAATGTGTTGTAAATAAGAACCACATTTTTTGACTTTTTTTTTTTTTTTTTTAAACACTGAGTTAGCAGTGAGGTAAGAGGAAATTAAAATTAAGAGAAGTATTTTAAAGAATACTGAGCATCAGCTTCAGCCTGTGCTATCCAGTTGTTTACTTAGAGGAATAGGAGAAAGTCAGTCAAGCATTTCTGCTCTCTGGTGCCAAGCTCTTTTTCAAAATTTATTTGGATTTATTTGCATATTTTCCCTTTAAATTGCCATCTGCGCTTTCATGATGCTAACCTCAAGTTTCAGAAGCAGACCCCCTTCCTAATAGCCCTGTTTCTGGCATCGTGTCAGAAGAGTTGCATACTGTTTGTGCTAAAGAGCATTCAGCAGTTGGAGACCAGTGTTTTTTCTTCCTCTCAGTACAGCAGACTGGGATCATCATGGATGTTCAGATGTATTTTCCCAGGACTGCCTGTTAAGTGGCTCCCAGGGACTCCAGAAACAGAAGAGGTATGTGTTTGACAGATGTAGTTTGTGAGTATTTTGCAAGCACAAGGCAGATAGTTTTTCCTGAAACTTTTCTTCCTTGTGCTACTGAAAATTAGCAACATTGCTGAAGAAATTAAAAGTCCTTCAAAAATGCAAAGGATTGTGATTTTTTGGTGCAGTATTTTGTACTGTTCTTGATAGCAAGCAAGCACTGCAGTCCATCTTTCTATGAATTGTATTTCTGGTTACCCCTCCTACTGCTGAGATGTACTCAATCAGATACAACATGCAGTCATTCCACAGAAGTCACAACCAGCAGGTGATGCCACGACCCATTATCATATTCTAAGACAATCACTGCAAGAATGTTGTCATGCAAGCAGACCAGGCTCTCATATTTTCCATTCAGTTAATACCTAGTGGAGGTCATAACTGCAGTTACGTGAACAGATCTTTCATGACAGCTTTTGTTCTTTGTTACACTACTAAGCATATAGGTGCCTGTGCTTACGCTGAATAAAACCAAAGAGCAGAACATCTGCTTCACAGCAACCTGAAATAATGCCTGGAGAGAAATTTGTGATTTGATTTATGCTTGGTGATGACAGAACGTAGAACTATGCATCTCTCAGAAGTGTTCCACTTTCAGTAAGCACCTCTGAATGCATTCTAACAGGTATCTCATCTATTTTTGTATATAAATCTTAGAAAGCAACTCACCAGAGCAGCAACATTGATCAGTTTTTCCATTTCAGACAGTATCTGTAACCTTTATGCCCTTTTTTAATCAAAAATTGAACTCTGGTCCAGTAGTCCAACTGAAGCTCCATGCAGTAGCAGTCATATCCTTCCCTTATGAGTCTGGTATCCCCACAATTTCTGCATCTACAAGAAAACCTGAATGTTGCTGCACACATTTGTGTTTTCTTTCAGCTTCCATATAGGCTCAAAAAGCCTGAGCTTTATGCCACCCTCCAACTCACCCCCAACCAATGCAGGTTTTGGGTTTTGGTTTTTTTTTTTTTTTTTTTTGCAAGTAGTTTGGTAACATAAACATTAATCTTTATGAGAGGAATAAAGAAACACTCAACTTTCACAGTGTGATAGCTTCCGTGAAAGCATTTCTGAACACAGACAAATGTTTAAGAAATATATGTATACATTAGACTGGCTGCTTAGGCAGTAATGTGCAGCTAACGAGAATACCCTGCACCACCTGGTTAGGTCATACCTTTAGCCTATGCTGTTTATAACACTTCACGATGAAAAAGAACATTAAGAACTTAGAACAACACTTCATTTTTTTCCTCCCCTTTAGCTTAGTCTGAAACACCATTTACTTTTATTCCAGAAAGTGAAATTACTAATTCCACACCATGCACCTTTTAACTGTACCTGTTCCATATATGTCTCAATCCAGTGCTCAATCTGCCAACTTGAATGCTGCCTCAGAAGACCATGCAGGAGCCCTAAGGACATTGTCACAGTAGTACAAAAAAAGATCTTACTTATTTTCCTACTAAGATTCAGATATCTAAAGATCTTAATGTTTCCTTCCTAAAATAGACATAGGAAAGTACTAATCACACGTTGTGACAATTCCAGACGAAAAGAAACCATACTGGAAAACACAGGGAATTACTTAAAGCTTCTCAGAGATGCAAGTTGCCCAAAGGTACACCAGTAGTCCCAGAAATCCTCAGGGAAGCACAGTGACGCACAGCCATGAGCACTGTCACTTTTGGAGCTGGGTGGGGGGGGCTGGTTCTTCAACAGTCTTAATGCTGCTTGTTATAGAAATGCAGGGTCAAAGACACCTGTTTTCCAGGGTCAGTGCCTTCCTCCTTTCCCTTAAGATTAAGAGACAGGACTTCAACCACCAGTATTTGGTAGCATCAAAGAACAGACACAGAAATAAAATAACAAGCTAGTCCCCAGGCAGCAGTTGCCTCAAATAATTGTTTTGCCTGTGTATTCCCAGAAGCCCCAGGCACTGGCCCTGCTTCAGTTACTGAAGTTTCAGCAACTTTCTGCCCTACCATCTCGCGTATCCTGAATGCAAGAGAGCAATCTTGCCTGCCATGTACCACTGGAAACTTTACCAACAGAGTTAACAGTAGCTCGTTCCTGTTTGCCACATAACATGAAAGGAACTTCAAACCTTTTCAAACAGTTGTTGCTCCTAGTTTTTAGCATCCTTCTTTTAAGTCCTTATAGCAACACTGAGAACGTTCCTGTAAAAAAAGTTTCAACAAAGCTGAATATGAAGTTGATGCATTTCCCCCCATTTCTACTCAAAGGTCTCTTTTTATACCTATGAGAACTACGTTAGCCATACAGAATCATGCCAGGCAATCAATGGTCAAGTGGTAATGTAAGAGGATCCTCACATTTTTTCAGAAGCACTTATCTTCCAAAACAGAGTCTTTACATGGGGCCCGAATGTTATTTATTAGATGGGTATGTTACACCACGCATTTGGCTCTATCAAAATACAAACAGTTGGACTGCTCTTAGTTTACCAAGTAATTCTGATCAGTCTGTATCAGTAAGCTCTCCCTTTCATAATGCACAAGTCTGTACTCCCTTCCACACTGACGTAATTTGCAGCCTTCGTTAGAAATTTTGTTTCTTTTCAAGTCATTAGTAAGACTAAATAAAGCAAAGACAAGAACTGGTTGCTGGAAGATCCTGATGAAAATACATTCAATTGAGCACCATTTAAAATCAAATTGAGACCTATGAGTTTAGCCACATTTTAATCCATTTAATGTGTGCCACATTGACTTCTGTATTGTTTTAGTTCTCAGTCAAAATATAATGCAGTACCAGTCAAATGCTTTACACAGTGTAAGTATATACAACAACAATATTACCTGTGTCAACCAAGCCTGTCACTTCAAACAAACATATCAAGTTTAAAGATTTATACTTATCTGCTCTGAATTCACATATCCACTGCAAAAGTAACAACACTGGCTAGGCTCCTTACACAGGAAGGCACACCATTCAGCTTAAATGGACTCATTTTTTAATTTGCTCATTTAGAGGCAATTGTCATTTTTCTCTTGGGGGCAGGGGAGGGAAATGCCAATGCACCACATTGTTTTCACTAGCCTGGAAGAGAAAACACTTATATATATAGATATATAGATATGTATATATATACACACTTACGCATGTGTGTGTATATATATATACACGTGTGTGTGTACATATGTATATATACACACAAGTGTATATATACACAGAATATACATATATGAATATACAGAATATATGCACACACACTTTGCTCAGATTTGTTTACAAAATATGTAGCATTTTTATACCATCCAATAAGAGGTAAATGATTTTAAACAAATCTTATAGAAATGACATGTTATTGGAAATTTACACGTAAAAAAATCCAGCACAAAAAAATCCAAAAGCTAAAACAAGATTTTGCTACTAATCAGTGCTTCTATCACCCTTCAAGAAAAGAGAAACACAGTTATTTATATGTGATGTAAAGGCAACATTGAGGGTTTTTGTTTTTAAATTAACCACCAAATTTAACCCCCTAAGATTACAAAGAATCAAAGTTCATTTACAGATCAAGTGCAGTAAACTAAATGTTCCTTCAGCACAAAGCAGCACTAGAAAATAACTGGGAGAGGGAAGGGGGAGGCCAACTGGCTTAGCTAGGGAGGCAGCAGGTGGCTTCTGCAGCAGCCACACAGGTCAGTCTCCATCCTGAAGCACAGACAGAAACAAAGATTGTATTTAGATAATGATGACGCAGAGTTGATGCGTTCAGGCCTTTGCCTAGCTTCTTTCAGCACTTTGACAAGCATTTTATATATTTGTATTATCTGTATACAGTGGACTGTTTTTTGCTTTTGCAGTGGCTTGTCACTGAGAGGAGTCATGAGGAGGATCTTGCAGACAGTTCTGCCACTAACATTTACCACAGGTACATGACACTGCAGATATCAGAGGCATTTTTGAAATGTTTACACTGGACAAATGTGTGTTGCAGATGTTCCAAATGGCTTGAAAGAACATAGCCCATTGCTGGGGTTGAGGGAGGCAGACAGCCTGGAGAATCCATTGCCTTTACAGAAATGGAACTGCCACTTACAATCACATGGCATGTCCCCCTTTTTGAAGAGCTTGGTGTCAATGTCAGCTGAACTCAGTGAGGAGTGGCCGGCCTTTGCATCAGATGTCTGTGATCCAAGCATCTTGCGGAGCCAAGAACATGCTGCTAGCAGAAGGGCAGTCTACAGCTGTGGATGACAGCTGTCATGCAGTCAGCAATGCCTTACAGATGTCACCTGTAGGAATCAAGCATTCCATGCCAGTTCACCTGAAGTCCCATAAACAGCAGAAGAAATAATGAAATGAAAGGGCCAGGTGGATCTGGGTGTAATATTGACTATCCTTTGAGCATAGAGTCATTTTAGTTCTTAAATATGAGGCTTGACCAGTAGGACTCTTTTAGGCAAGTTGGAAAGGAAGCTCTTGTCTTGTGAAAATGAAAAGGAGATCTAACACTCCCTGTGCTAAGTTTTACAAATTAAGATTTTGTGTTCAGAAGGTAATTTTTCAGAACTCAGTTCAAGTCAAGCTGTGTAAAAATGTTAAGAGGCAATAGAAATTTTTCAGCCATAACTTTACAACCAAGGACCAGACTTTGTAGCACAAAGTCAGGAAGGGCTGGATTTTAAGGTAGGCCTGGCCGGATTATACTGTGCTGGCAAGCAAAATGAGAGTAGTTTCTCCATTCTAAAAGCTATTTCAAAAAGTCATTTCTGGGGAGGTGGTAGGAGTGACCTATTCACAGGTTCCTTTTTGTGGATGGAAAGACTGAGAAGGTACGCAGATCTCCACAGTGGTCTGCAGTCCACATTGAGAGCTCAGTGTTGAGAAGGGGTAGGGCCATGTGTGTTCAGTATTCTTAAAAACCAGAAAACACATCCATTGGAGCTTGTTGTTGCAGGGGATAGAAGACTTATTCCATTATTTGTAACGATCTATATTCCAATAGCTCCAGCTGGCACATACAGCGAAGGAGATACATTCCATATGAAGATTTAACGCAACTCACACAGCGATCCGAGGAGGCATCCAGAGAAAAGTGTGGGAAATGAATTCAGCCACGTTCTCAGAAAGTCTGAAAGTCTCCCTGGAACTGCAGGCACACACTGCAGTAAATACATGAGAAAGGCAGCCTTACTTTGGATGCCAGGAGTGCGGGGGGCTAGTGGAGGTGGGATTCTTTTCCTGTAATAGGAGCAGGGAATATCTCAAAGTATAGAAATGTGCCTCAACCTCATGAAGATGACAGTGGAGAGGTTCAGAATCTAGAGAAGAAGTGTGATTCGGGCAACCCCTTGCCAAGAAGGGGGCATCCTGCCACAGAGAGCCAAAAGTTTTCCAGACGTATGTAAGAGAATGTGCACAAGGCAAGCAAATGAGCGCAAACAGGGTTATGGAAAACACTGAGAGAATCACTCCACAGGTGGCTTGTGGCTCGACAACAGGATTGGCTAGGTAGAGGAGCACACGGCACAGAGGCACCTCAGAGCTGGAAGCCTTCCATGGGCGCCTCACACTGCTGGAAGATGTACTGTTGCTGGCTGAGATCCACCTGTGGGGCAATGCTACTGTCTTCATCCTCTGTTCCAAAGTAGTGCTCAATCAGATCAAATGCCTTCTGATAAATCTCTTGATTCTCATGGCTCTGGAGGAACTCAATTTTGTCGAGGCCTGCAGAGAAAAGAAGTGTGCAAAGTTACAGCTTGGTGAAGCATTACAGCTAATGATCATATTCAGTCTATTTAAATATCACATTCCATCAATCTTTAGAAAAAGATCTGCACATTTTTGTGACATTAGGTGGCTAGGTAATCAGACATCTCTGTGGCCAGCTATATCTATGCGTATATCAATGGGGAATTCATGCTTTGCCTTTCTACTGTATAGTCCTAGAAACAAGAAGAGGGGACAACCTCAGTCCAAGTGATCCAGAAGGGAAGGAATCCCCTGGGTCCTTCAGTCTAGCAATTTCAGTTGCTGTTAAAAGAACGAACACTCACCTGGACTCCTTCAGTCAGAATCTTTCAGAAACTTTCTATAATTTTTTTTTTTTAAATAATTTTATTCCAAAATCAGAGTTAAAACTAACTGGTTTTACTGTGCAACTGGCACACATACAATGACTATATACCACAACTGAATTGACATGACATAAACACACCTTTATAGCCAAATTATATATGGATTGCTTGCCACTTCAGTATTTTGAAAACATAAGGAAAGCCATGAGCTTATAGACAGGGAATGCAGAATGGCCCGATAGCACAGTGTGCTAAGAGAACAGAGGATTAAGACCTCATGAAGTGGAGAGCAAGCACATTTACTGTATCCTTTACTTGGCATATGGAAGAGAGAAGCCAGCAGTCTACAAAAAATGCATTAAGAAAAATTCCCCAATATAGCAAGAGTGTTAAATGGTGAGCGACTTACAAGCTCTTCACCTGCAGTCTTCTGCTAAGATAACCTTATTTATGGCATGAAAAATGAAATTAAGTTGTTCTCAAAGATACTTAATTGTACTGAGAAACACTGCTGAGGTGAAGAAAGAGATGTACCACACAGGACAGAAAACGTCCAGACTCAGCTGAGAGGCCCTTTTAACAAGAAAACTAACCTTAAAGAGTAGCAGTACCTCAGAATCAGGATGAAATGACTGCAGTAAACACCACAACAATAGCAAAGCAAAGGCAAACCAGGAAGTTGCTGCTGCTGGCAGAATTCTGCAAGGCAGCAGAGAGGGAAAGGACAGGCCTGAAAACTGTGCAACAGAACAGAGCTCCTGAAGTTTATCTGCTGTGGAAGGAACATACTACAGGCTGAACGATACCCAGAAGGCTTCCTCAATGTGAAAAAGACAGGAAAGACCATCTGCATATACTGTCTCAAGCTACATGCAGAAAAAGAAAGTAAATGTTGAAGTACACCGGTGGATGGAAACTTGTCTAAGAACAGTTAACAGTGATAAGGAAATCAATTCAGTCTCATCTACTGAAACTCTAATGGATCCACGGTCATTGCTTTAAAACCTGCCATCCACAGACACTTTGCTCGTACCGTATGCTTCCTCAATAAGAGCGCAGTAAGGATTAATGCCGGCGCCACTGCGTTTGGATTCCTGCTCTCCAAGCCTCAAGATGTTCTCCAGCCCACTCAGTGCCACTTGCACAATCTTTGAGTCCATTACGGTAAGGAGGTCACAGAGTGGTTTGATGCATCCCAATTCCACTAAATATCTGAAAAACATTACAAACAATTAATCAGGTTCTATGCGAACTTACGGCAGATACTGTCATTTAAGCATTTAGTGTCAAGGACTAAGAACCAAAACAATCAGATGAAATATCAACTTGAGCAGAGAAAAGAGAAAAAACTACAGACAGGTATCTGTATCTTACCAATTCTGCTAAAACACTGAAAATATCATATACATCTTCTATTTTACATATTTCTTTATGTATAATTTAATTTTCTAGCTTGTATTTATATACATCTTTACCTGTAAGTTTTAAATAAATATTATTAATATGAACTGCATTGATTTGTTACATAAGTAATTACTTTATACAAAATCATATGTAAGCATAACATACTAGCATAAAAAACAGGAAGAACAATGCATATGATGCCTCAGTTTCAGGGGCTTGGCCATAGGTCTCTGAGCCATTCCTCTCCAGTCTTCTAACATTTTATTACATTCTGAAATGATCACTGTGAAATAAGTTTAAAATTTAATTTTTTTTCCACAAAAGAGAAATGGCTCAATTAATGAAATTAAACATTACAGTTGAAATTCTCATGTGGTTTCTCTATACAGGAATGAATGTCTCATTCACAACTCAATCCAAAAAGGACATCTCTGTAGACAAACACTGGAGGCACACAATTGTGCCTGTCAGAACTGTACCAACTCTTTATAGAAAAGTCTTCCAGTTTCTAGATTACTAATTTGACTCCTTGAATAAGAACTAGTTCACCCAATTGCACTGAAATATTTGTACTATTTCATACTTGATCTGTTCAGCAGAGCCCCCAGATGTTGCATTTGTGATTGCCCAAGCTGCTTCCTTCCTTGTTCGAAACTCAGCCGTTTGCAAAATATTTATAAGAGCTGGAAAGATATGAGCATCAATGACTGTCTGCAAAAAAGAAATCACATGTCAGGGTTATAACTAGAATTAGAAACAAATTCCTAGTGCTGGCTCATTTAATGTCTATGCTCAGGATGACACATTAAACAATGAAGCAAACTTCTTAATGGACAAAAATCAGTTTATAGTTTTACATTCAAAACCCAAATTATCTCTGGGTAAATGATTATTCCAAATTGAACAGATCAGGTAAAACTATCTTCATATGTAATGTGCCACTTAATTATATTTTGACAGCAAGAGAATGCCATATTTCCCTAACTTTTCCAGATAGTGAACCACTCAGCTATTAAGTCAGTAAACCACTAAGTCATTAGGATTCCCTGAAAAGAAAAAAAAGAGTTCATAAGCCTGTTTGTATGACACTCTATTTTGATTGGATTAGACAACAGGGCAAAGAAAAAACGTAATTTTAGAACTAAGAATTCTGCAAAGCAAGCAAACACCAGTATGTTCATTCCTGGAAAAAAGACAAAGCTACAGATGGTTTGATACGACGCCTAACTGCATAGCCTATCAAACTCATACAAGTCAAATAATATTTAGCAGCTCAAAGTTTCTAATAACTTCTGGAAAGAATGTTCTGCAGTAAAAGACAGATGAAACCGCTTCAGTAATACACCCACGATAAAGATTTGGAAACACTTCCCCAAGGATCACTAGAAGAATCAGGAGCTTAGGGTACATTTTTAAACAACTGCTTTGTAAGCACATCATCATAGAATTGGTAACAGCAAATTCAAAGCCAAAGAGATTCTTTGAGAGGAGCTCCATAAAGTGGAACAGACTGCATCCAGCATAAAGTTACAGACAGTTCTCTTTCTTTTACCCTTCCTGCTTAACTGGGCATCCATGCTGCATGAACTTGCAAATCCACATGTACACAACTTTTATCAACAATTCCATGAACAGTCTCCCTTACACAGAATGTCTGCTTCTGTAAAGGCAACCTGTGGGCCACAAGTAAAAACACTGCACCTGTTTGACAACCATCACAAAACACAACTTAAAGGAATTTAACAGAAAGCTCTGTTTGCTAGCACTGAAAGGTTTCTTATTTGTTTTAGATTTGGCGGAAAAAGTGCTATAAGAGTGAGAAGATTCAACATAAATCCTTTTCTGCTTTCTGCACTGATAAAGGTACTAAGCACTACAATCTCCACAAGCCTGCTGCCAAACTCCACCTTCTGAAAGGACAGTAGCAGACACTAATAATGGAAGGTAAGAAACCCCGATACCGTGGTTTCATAACCCTCAAGTATGTCTCCAGGATTCACTGATCAAAGAGCAACTTCTCCGGAATCAATAATAACATATTTTGAAGGAAAGCCTTATTTAGCATAAGCTTCAGTGTGGTGGAAAAAATAAAACACTAATGAAGAAAATAAAGCATTAAAGGAAAAGTGCTTGTAGCATCTATTATTTTAAAGCCCATGTCTCACAGCCTTTTCTACAGTGTTTTTTCTTGAACAAGAATACACAATCTAGCTCTGACATTTTACGTGGAAACAACATTTATTCTAGAAGTAGGTCACACTTTCCTCTCAATTACATTTATTTACGTGATAACAGAGAAATATTGAACTACTGAAATAGATATCTTTATTCTCTTGAAGAAAAGCACACCTCAGGCAGAGCAAAACCCCTAAGGATTGTGGTAGGATGAGACCCTACAACCAAAGATTTTACAAGCGGTAACTTGAATGACTTTTTTCCCCTCTTACCACAGTCTGTGTCTGATATGGAAGTGTGCTGAAAACTCCAGTAATGTGGTGAGTACATAAAAAGTGCTCAAGCTCAATACAGCTCTTAGGTAAAATGAACCGTTAAGGGACTTCAGTTCAGTAACCAGTCCTTGAAAAAATCTAAGATGCTTTGGCCATTCATGAAAATAGGTGGGAAATTTCTTCTTACTAGCTGTAAGGCTAAGGATACTTAAACATTCTTTCTGAGCAGATGATGGTACAATAACTTTCTTATTTACCTATCTTCTAAGTATGTCTGAAATTTATAAAGAAATTTGGTAACAGCAGGTCAACAGAACAAAAATTTAAAGAAACACTTCAAAAGAACACATCATTTTCAGCATCTCACATGGATTTGTTTAATCCAAATTACCATTGTGCTTGAACACAACAACAAACTATGTTAACAATCTGCTTTCAAAAGCAAACAAGAGCAGATGCACAGGAAAGTAAAAACTCTCCATATTTTTTCATCTTTTTAAACTTCCCAGTTGCAGCAGTGAGTTCTAGTTTGACTCATCTGAAGGAAACAATGTGCTTGTGTGTCCTGAAAACAGCACAGTCATTTCTCTGCTGTCTCTTTGATGACCTTGCTTAAAAGCCAGGAATAATCAGACCCTGCCTGTTCACCTTCTCAAATGCCACTCGTGTTTCTACAGCACTCTATCACAACTCCCTCCACTTAAACCTTACTCTACGTAGTTGCTCTTCACATGGAATCAATCTGACATTTGATAGTCTCCCTTAACATCCACGCCCCATATATCTCCTGAAGATGGTTGTACACACAGTGCAACACTGAAGATTTATACTACAAATGAATTAGGAATTTTGTTTTGGTTTTATCCCTTTCCTTGGCATATAAAATAATTGTGTTTGATTTCAGGCTGCTACTATGCACTGAAACAGCATTTACAAGATATATTATCTGTCTGTTTTCAGCCCAATAGCTAATGCGGAGCCCATCCTTAAAACGACGAAATTAGCACCAAAATTTATGCTCAACTGCATCCCTTCAGATACGCTGAAACCATTCTGACACACAACAGAATCTTGCAGAGAACTAAAATTGAATTTGAGACAAAATCTTAATTTTCAAATTTAATTTCACACTGAATTGTAATACTCAGCCCTTTAACTAATCTGGCCCTCACTTTTAAAGAGTTTTTGTTGTGTCTTTTGTTTGTTTTTCTAAAGATGGCACTCGAATTCTGCAAACTTCCAATAACTGCTCACCTTAGAAACATTCCACCCTTTTTATTTCTTCTGATCAAGTTCCTTCACTTGATAATAGCTCGCTTTAAAGAACAGAGCTACACGGAAGTGAATTTTTAGAGTTTTATTACATCTGCATCAGTGTCAAATCTAACTACTTTATAGCCAATTAGGGAATAACTCTTCAGCAGTAGAGTATTATAAGTCAATACATGAACTGGACAGCACTAGCTGAATTTTCTCCTCTTCATTTGAGTTTCAACAAATAAATTGCTTATAGTACACAAAAATACACATATAGTATGCAAGCATCTACACATGATTCAGCACATGCACGTGAAAGCAACCAAGTCTTACAGTGTGATTGTGTTTTCCTGCTCCTGCAAGCTGTCTCAGTAACTTCAGCAATTCAAAGATTAGTCACCACTCTATCTGGCAACTGTGAGTACAGTCCTACTCCTACATCCTCCTCCTTCAGGCTGGAAATTTTACAGGTTTCACAGTAATTTGTGATCCAGGAAACACTTGAGATCTCAGTTCTAAATGACTTCTATGTTGTTTACACAGACACTAAGCCCATCCACTCCAAATTGTTTGTAAAGTAAACTTCTAGATTGTTTACACAAGGTTGCTACCTCTTCTCAGGAAGAACCTGCAATGTAATAACAGTACTGTGTTGAGGCGTCTGCAGCTTTGAGTCTCTTCTACAAAAAAATACAGTAACATGAACTGCTGAGGTTTTCAGACAGAATAAATGGATGAAAGGTACTCTAGATCTACTGAATTCCATACAGCATGATATATGGATTTACCACACACAGAAGCTTAAAGTAGACTTTTATTGAAACACTAATCTAAAAATCTTTCATCTCAGTTTTGCTAGTCCTCAGACAAATATGACATTCTCAGCAATACCATATCTTGCTCCTAACTTTTTAAGTCCTGCCACTACAAAAGGAACAAAGGTTTTAGACCATTTGTGCAAACTATGGCATGGATCAATGTAATTTATACTTAAATAACTTCATAGTTTGCCTGTGTAAACAGCAACATTGTATGCAAACTACATTCTTCCTTTTCTACGGCCCCAGTCTTACTGCGGCCTTCACAAACAATTTCTAACAATTCTCAGCTTGCATCCTCACCCAACTGATAAAAATGCATTTCATTCAGTCTGTAAAACTGACACACAAGGTAGCATTTGCTACACTTCCCCACATCATATTTCAGCAAGGATAAGAAACTCCACAGAAAAATATGGCACAGATCCAGATGCTACCATGCACAGCCATACTCCATGTTCCAGATGTTCATATGAGAATTTAAGACATATAAGAAAAAGAAGTGGTAAGTTTTTTTTAACCTGCCAACAGAAGAGAACTCCTATGATGTCTTCACTGTCAGATACGGAAGGTTGTACCTGGTGTACTGCCTTTCATAGCTTTTCAACAGCTGCGAAGTTAGACAACATTTTCTGAGGCATCTGATAGCCTTTCATACCCTTCAGAAGGGTCGACAGTCAGGATTTAGCTTCAGTTGTGCAGTTCTCCTTCTGATTCCCAGGAAGATGTAGTTCCCCTTCTCCCTGACTGGGGAAGCTATCCACTGAAGTACAGCAAAGCTGTATACAAACTAGGAAATTAACAAACAAAAACTATACTTAGTGACAATCAAGACTGCATCAGGATATACACATCCAACCCAAACCTTAAAAGCACAGAAATAAAGAGGGGAAAGACTGCTGTACTCTATCACACTTTTCTGTTGCCTAAACACTGTTTGATAACACACTCTGAAAGGCTTTCACTTCCACCTTTGGAGGAGAAAAACACACAAATGCAAGCCTCCTGTGTTCTAAACGTTAAATACACCCAATACAGCACTAACTTCCACACACTTCATGCATGTTAACTTACATTGCCTTAACACTAGAAAAAGTTTATTGTG
The DNA here is from genome assembly GCF_023343835.1 of Lagopus muta. Taxonomy (NCBI): domain Eukaryota; kingdom Metazoa; phylum Chordata; class Aves; order Galliformes; family Phasianidae; genus Lagopus; species Lagopus muta. The sequence continues at coordinate 76,916,604 of NC_064433.1, forward strand.
TTTGAGTGCAAATCTAATACAGTGATAGACTGTCGTCTTATCTTTTAGAAATGGCAGTGAAAGCCTTTGGAGTATGCTATCAAACAGCAGTATAGACAGTATGAAAGTGGAAATGAATATAGGAGTCCTTCCCTCTAACTTTATATTTCTATGTTTAAGAGTGGGTGGATGGAGGGAGTGTAATCCAATGCAATCTTAAGCACTAAATATAGCTTTGTCTGTTAATACTGGTTGGATAAAATACATATTAGATTTACTAAAATATTTCATTTTCTTCTTATTGTTCAGAAGTGATTCTTAGATTGTGGTTTGAGCAATACCCAAAATTTCCATACTATTCTAACACACTTCTCTGGAGCAATAATCCACTCATAAGAATAGATTATAAGTCACAGTAATGTTGTTTACTATATAAAGCAGGTATTCAACTTTTGGGAAAAGCTGAAATTACAATTATTTGCTTTCTGGCTAAAGATTGTGCTTGTTCAAAGTCAGTACAGCAGAAACTGGAATAGATCTGGCTACAGTTTGCCACCTGCCATAGGAACTATCAAACAATTCAGAAGTACTGGGGAAGATGGAAAAGAAATTTAGTTTAGAGCTGCATCTAGTATTTCCTTCTATAAGGAAGATCAGTTCTCAAGAAGTGATATTTTAATTCATGGCAAAGTGTAAAGTTATCTTTAAAATTAATTTCTACAAAGTAAGAATAAAGCAACTCATATGAAACAGGTTCATCCATGCACTTATTTCAATTATATGTTCTTCACAAATAGGAACTATCCCATGTCCTCACTGCTACTGAAATCAGACAAGGATTCTACTCTCCATTTTAGCATAGGATCATCTTCAAGAATCTTCACCAATCAGCATATTCCAAGTTGCAAAAAATTATTATGAAGTGTTTTTCAGCTCAAACATTTACAATGATTGACACTGACTATAAGTTACCTGAAGCAATATCTCAGAGAAGGAATTTTGTGAGAAAAGCAGACATAACAGCTCCAGATCTCATAGGAGGTTTCATTACACCTTAAATTTCACAGGACGAAATCTCCAGTCAAACTAGACTTAGAAGAATAAGAGCTTTTCTATAACCTTTTTACACATCTGTGATGAGACTTTCAGCATAGGATAATCACTGCAATTACACCTGTAGTTGCTAATTTGTATTTCCAAAAAAAAATGGCCTCAAGTATTCCAGTCAAGCATGCTGTAAACATTCTGAAACAGCCCTTACTCCAGTTTTCCTCTAATAGGCCTCCTCTTGAGGTTTCAGAAATGTAAGCCTCAGGATAGATAGTTTGCAAAATGCCACAATCACCTGGATAGTTATCTTCCACCCACGATCAGAATAACTACTTATTTCCATTTCAGTTTTACGGCTGACAGCATGGACTATATTGGCTATTCCCCTGAGACAGCCACTGTTTCACTACATAGTATTTGTTCAAAGTTCAAAGGCAGATCAATTTGTCTGAGCAGGGACAAATGGGTTATTAAAAAAGGAACTATCAATTTCACTTCTGAGAATTTTCTTCTCACATTTTTTTCACTGGAATTGGACACAAATACTCAACATACAGCCTTCCAATATTGTCTGTGGCACAGTCTAAGGCAGGCTACGTTATGTCTAAATTTAAACACACTTTGTGATTTGCTTTACGCTGCATTTTCTTCACAATGCAAGAGTTCTAAGAAAACAAGCTTCCGTCCACACAACCACAAATATTTTTCTATGCATAGCTAAGGGTTCTTCTCTACTTTCCAAATGATCGCTTGCTAGAAACAAAGGTGCAATGTTAATGACTCATGGGATTACTTCTGCCATCACTGCCTTCTCATCTCCCTTTCCCAAGACAGAAAGCAATTCTATCCTGTTCTCAGTAGAAAAGGAACCAACCTAAACAGGCAATAAGACACCTTGAAACATTCAAAAAAAAAAAAAAACACTAAACACACAAAAGATGTACCTAACAATTCTGTTTTGTTACATACGAGAGATTTTGTCAGATGAAGATACTACATTATCACTTCATTGGAAAAAAAAGTTGGGACAACAGTTTTAAAAGACAGAGTCTTATAAAAGCTGTAGTTAAGATTTCATCTAAATCCTTACTTTTGGATGTCTGAGCAGTATCTACCAGGTGTAAGACTGCTGTGCTAACAAGGACAGCCACTACTAATTGTTTCACTTGAACAGAATGATATGGAGCAATGAACGTAGAAGGCACAGAAGTTAATGAATTACTGAAATAGCTTCTAGGTGTACTACAGTATAAATTATCTCTAAAACTTGAAAATGAAAATAGAAATTCTGGCATTTTGAAAAAATGCTCTATTAGAGAACTTTTAATTTTTATTGATGCTTCAGATACTTGTTTCGTTACAGAACGACTTCTGTGAACACTTTCAATTCTCTCATGCTCTCTTTTCTCCATAGTTTGCAACATTCCTACATGATTATGCATTTTGAAGTACATCTCTGACAGACTTGAGAAAAACAAATGCATTGGGTTGGACTGTTCTGCAGAACTCCTAAGCTTAGAACTCTTAAGCCTCCCAGGAGAGGTAATAACCTAGATAGAAACAGAGAGGAGCAGCACTAAGGTAGTAACTGCATGGGTAAGGCATCCAAAAGATCCTTCACTGAAAGGAAAGCAAAGGCAAAAACATTCTTTCCCTACCACAAGTAGTACTGACTACCTTCCTTGCAGTGCTAACTGTACAACAATTAAAAGTGCTGATACAGGAAGAAGCAGTGACACAGTTGCTCACTTTATACAGTTCATTTTCTTCAACATTCACCAAGTCCACAGATGTAATACATAAGCAGTAGCACAGCCAGAATCAAAATTTTTGGAGCTCTACCAAGGTTAGATGACATGACCATATCCTTTTTGCTTCAAAGAAAAATAAACCACAAAAACATCATCTTCAGTATTAAAATTTTGACTAAGAAAGATAACTACAACCGCAGATTTCTTTGCCCTTGGTTCCACCTCCATTTTAGTCACATCCTTGAATCAGATTAGGAAGACCTGCAGTGTTTCACCTTCTGTAAGGTTTGTTTTCTCTCTTCCTTGCTTTCTAAGACAAGTATCTCTTAAGTTAGATAAATACCCACACTCAATTCTAAGCATCTTAGGAGAGACTGAAAAATCTTCCTGAAAAGTCTAATCCTTATTTTCTGTTCTTTCTGAGAGGTAGATGAAGATCTCATTTGAGTCAGCAGCTGAATGTGGTTTATAAAGAAGGTATAACTTAAGAGATCATAATGACCACCTGCAAAGCAGGTATTATACTTTTTTTTTTTAATAACAAATTTTCTACAGAAATAATTCTCTCACTTTGATGAAGAATCGTAACACTTCGTGCTGACTCTGATGATACAGAATGAATAATCCAGAGATATCAGATATAAGACTAGTAAATGTTAGACTGCCTTACAAGGAAAAGTATACATTAGCAAAACTGACAAATGAAAAACATGGATATGGCTGAGTTTTTGTGCACCCATGCATTACTTCTGCCTGGTAGCAGTAGTAAAGCAGTAGTAAAAATATTTCTGATGTCTAATATTTCTGCTATCCATTTCTATTCCTCAAAGACCGGATGTCTTCAGTTGGACTTTCATGTGTCCTCAGCAATCTTCGAGAATGCTCTCTCAATCCCATGAGAAAAGCACTGAGAAATATAACTTCAGATAAATTAAATTTGATTTATGTGAGGAAATTTTCATTCAGCTTGACGGTAACCTTGTGTATTTCACCAAAATCTGTTTTTGCAACATTTTTTAAAAAGGTACAAGGCATTGTCCTTGAAGCAAAAATTCCCTTAGTTTAGTTGCTCTTAAAATTCCAGATCTAGGGAAAACAAAATCTATTTAGCAGGTTTTTCTCATTTTATAGTTTAAGAAAAAAATCTTCTCTTTAGAGAAGATGGTCAATTTTTTACACCACCTGGAACAAGTCCCAGGATTTCCTTGTGACAGCTGAACTGAAATCAAGACTGAGATGTGTGTTTTTGGTGGCTTACTGTAATGGCTAACACAAAGGACTGAAGCTTCCAATTGTTATTCTGTGCTATTACATAACATGAAGGATTACAAAATTTGGTATAATCAAGACAAATCACAAAGTAAAAAGTTTAATATCCTCAATTACTGTTCAGATTAATAAAAAGCAATTTCAGATTTGGCTAGTGCACAACTGCCAGTACTAAGAATTAAAAGAGTATATAAATAGGAATAAAAAGTATTTTACAATGTAGTTCATTCATATCTGGCAGTGAAGTCAAGAAAAATCAGAAGTTATTTGATTCTCAAAGTTTGTAGCTTACTCATCTCCTAGTTGAGGATTTCTGTATCTTAAACACTGCCAAATGCATGAAGGGCTGTCTACCTCCCTCATAATCTGTTTAAATATTATAAAAATAAATATTCTAATTTGCATCTGAGAGATGATTGAAGCATTGAAATATTCTAATTTTGAACAGAGCCTACAACATACTTCTGCTTCCAAGTAATTATATAACCGCATAACTGTGTACATACAACACAAAAAACAGTTTATCACTCGATGTCTTTTTCTAAGCCTGAAAGACAAAGATTACTGATCATAACTGAAAAGGTTACCTGGATCTGGGCTCTGTTTCCAGCTGTTATATTAGATATTGTCCAGCAGGCTTCCTTTTTGATAGATTCTTTAGGGCTGCTTAGCAAATGCAGTAAACTCTGCAGGGCAGAACAATTTAGAATTACCTGAACACAAAAGAAAAAAGAAAAGCACATCTCAGAGGAAATATAGGATAGAGAATCACCTGGAGTAAGGAATACAAAGTCTTCAAAAGCTAGAAAGCATATGCCATCAAGATATTCCTAAAATGCTTTAAAAAATGAAAAATAAAAGAGAAATAAGTATAAATGTTTGTATTTCACATGGTAACAAGCAAAAAAAAAAAAAAAAAAGAGTAGTTTAAGTAACACCAGATTTCACAGAAATAAAATGGCTTGGGTTGGAAGAGAACTTAAAGATCACCTAGTGCCAATGGCCCTGCCATAGGCAGAGTTGCCACCTACTAGGTCCAGTTACCCAGGGTCTCATCCAACCTGGCCTTGAACACTTTCGGATATGGGGCATCCACAGCTTCCCTAGGCAGTCTGCACTAGTGCCTCACCACCCTCTGAGTAAAGAATTTCCTCCAACATAGAATCATAGAATCACCAGGGTCAACTGTCCACCTACCAACAATATTTCCCCACTAAACCACATCCCTTAGTACCACATCTAAACGTTTATTGAACACCTCCAGGTATAGCGACTCAACTATCTCCTTGGGCAGCTGGTTCCAGCACATGACCATTCTACTAGAGAAGAAATTTTTCCTAATATCCAACCTGAACCTCCCCTGCTGCCACTTCATGCCATTCTCTCCACTCCTATGGCTAATGAGGTGAGAGAAGAGGCCAACCCCCACCTCGCTGCAGCCTCCTTTCAGGCAGTTATAGAGAGTGACGAGGTCTCCCCTGAGCCTCCTCTAGATTGAACAATCCCAGCTCCCTCAGCCACTCCCCATAAGACCTGTGCTTCAGATCCGTCACCATCTTTGTCGCCCTTCTCTGGACACGCTCAAGGGTCTCTATGTCCTTCTTGCAGTGAGGGGCCTAGAACTGTTTATAAGTTCCTTTTAAGCATCAGAAGGCCACAACGAGGTCTCCCCAGCGCTTCCTTCTACTCAGGTTGAACAAGTCCAGCTCCTCAGCTTTTTTTTTTTTTTTTTTTTTTTGCAGGATTTCTGATCTTGGAATCTGTGATCTCCCTTCTCTCTCCCCCTTTCTATCCCCCAGCTCCTCCTTGGACTTTGGACATGTTCCTAAAATTTTTATTTAGCAAATTAAGCAGGGGGTACAAGAGTGGGGGAAGGTTATGGCTCAGCATTTATCAGATATCTGCTGGGACAAGATTGGAATTTTTTTTCTTCGCATAAACTACTTACGTTTTTGGCCAACTCCAAGCACTGGCAATTATTAATTGTTGGAAATGAAATACAGTGGAAAAATGTACTCTGAGGATGCATCACAGAAATAGAATATCCCACACTCAAAGAGATCTACAAGGATCAGTGAGTCCAACTCCCAGATACGCATACATAGAACCCGCCAAAAAAATCAGACCATATGTCTGAAAACACTGTTCAAATGCTTCTTGAACTCTGGCAGCTTGGGGCCATGACCACTGCACTAAGGAGTATGTTTCAGTACCCAACCACCTTCTGGTGATGAACCATTTCCTGACATCCAAACTGAACTTCTCCTGTCCTTGTTTCATGCCATTCTCCTTGGTCCTGTCAGCTGTCACCAGAGAGCAGAGATCAGTGCTGCCCCTTCGCTTCCCCTTGTGAGGAAGCTGTAAGGCTGTGTTGAGGTCTCCTCTTGACCTCCTCTGCTCTGGGTTGATCAAACCACAGGACCTCAGCTGCTCCTCACATGTCATCCCCTCCAGACCCTTCACTACCTTTGTAGCCCTCCTTTGGGCACTCTCCAATCGCTCTGTGTCCTTTTAGTACTGTGATGCTCAAAACTGCACATATAGTGCTCGAGGAGGGGAAACACCAGTTCAGTGTAGAGTGGGGCAATCACTTCCTTCAACTGGCTAGCAATGCCGTGTTGGTGCACCCCTGGATATGGTTCATATCCCTGGCTGCTTGGGCACATTGTTGACTCACATTCAACTTGCTTTTGGCCAAGACTCTCAAACGCCTTTCAGCAGGGCTGCTGTCCAGCATCTCATCCCCCAGTCTACATATAGCCAGGGTTGCATCTTCCCAGGTGCAGAATCCAGCACTTGCTCTTGTTGAACTTCATGTGATTGGTGATTATCCACTCCTCTGATTTGTCTAGATCTCTCTGCAAGGCCTCTCCACCCACAATGGAGTCAACAGCCCTCATTAATTATTGTCAGCCAACTTGTCCAAAACACCTCCTTGTCCCACATCTAAGTCATTTATGAAAACATTAAAGAGAACTGGCCCTAAAACTGAGGCCTGGGGAACCCTGCTAGTGACCGACCACCAGCTTGATGTAACACCATTTGTTATACTCCTTTGGGACTAACTCATCAGCCAATTGCTCACCCACCACATTATATTTTTGTTTAGCCCTCTGGCAGATATTTTGTCCAGAAGGATACTGTGGAAAAACAGTATCAAAAGCTTTACTGAAATCCAAAAAGATAACATCAACTGGCCTCCCTTAGTCAACTAAATGGGTGACTGTCTCAAAAAAGGATATTGTATTAGTTAAACAGGATCTTTCCCTCATGAACTTGTGGTGGTTCTGAACAGCAACCAAATTGTCCTTCAGGTGCTTTTCAGTAACACCCAGCACAATTTTCTCCATAATTTTACAAAGCGCTGAAGTGAGATTCACAGGCAGGCCTGTAATTATCAGGATCTTCTTTCTTGTCTTCCTTGAGAATGAGAACAACATTTGTCACCTTCCAGTCAACTGAGACCTTTCCAGATTTCCAAGATCACTGAAAATAGAGTGGTCTTAAAACAACACTGGTTAGCTGAGTACCCTGGGATTTGTTCCATTAGGTCCCACGTACTTTATATGCACCTCGTGGAGTAGCAAATCCTGCACAAGTCAGAGGTTGGCTGAGAGTTGATCCTTACTCATAGTCACAGTCCTCCAACTCAGAGCACCTGAGGTGCCACAGTCCATCATCAGATAGAGGCAAAGTACTCATTAGATGTCTGCTTTGTCTGGGCACCTTACAAACAAGGACATTCTCTTCAGGTTATGAACCAATGTTACCTCTGGTCCTCCTTTTATTATTAACATGTTAAAAAAAAACATATACATTGCCCCCTACAATATTGGTCAGCTTCAACTCTAATTCTGCTTCAATCACACAGATTTTCTCCCTACAAAGGTGAACAGTATCCCTGAAGTATTCCTATGTTGCTTGACGTTGCCTCCAGCAGCCATATAGATTATTTTTCTTGTCCAAGCTCTAAAAGATTACTTCTGTTCAGCCAAGCCAGACCTCTGCCCCATCTGCTTCACTTCCAGCATTTTAGGATTGCCGGTTTCTGTGCTCTCAGGAGATGGTACTCAAGAAGTAACCAGCACCAACAGATGTGTGCATTTGGAAGGCAGTTTCCTAGGGGACTTCACTAACTTGTTCCCTGAGCAGCCTGAAATCTGCTCTACCCATATCAAAAGTTGAGGTTTTGGAGGCAGTTCTCCTATCACCAAAGATTTTCAATTCAACTACTTAATGGTCACTATGGCCAAGAAGGCCACCATCCACCACTTCACCCACAAACCTTCTCTATTCACAAGCAACAGATCTAAGAGGGCGCACAAACCTTTTTCAGGCAGCTGGCTTGTATGCTGTTCACATATTCAGAAACGCGTTTACTGTCAAAGCTGGGCTCTTCTTTCCCCCTCACAGATCTGTTTACAGATTTTTGTGCATCTTCTGAATCCCTCTTTGTCATGTGCCATAGTCTGCATGCAAGACTTTAATTTTCCTTAGAATTTTAGGAACACTTTGGTATGCTTCTCTAAAAAAAAAAAAAAACAAAACCAAACACCTGCATGCAGCTAAGCAGTTGAAACATTTTCTTGAAGCGAAATCAAAGATTTCACTTTATCAAATGTAGTATTTAATTATCTGCCTTACACATGACTGAGTGATCCCCTATGGTTTTATTTATTAAAAAAAAAAAAACAAACAACAAACAGCTATTTTATGAAAACGTATCTCAATCATTCTTACAACCAATCTCAAAAACAAGTCACTAAGAAAAACAGAAGAATGCCTATACAGTGCAACTATACACTATGAATAAATAATAATATCTTAACCTCCTCCCCCAGTACTAGTTATAAAATACTCAAACAGTATCTTGCTGTTACTAAGTCATCTTCCTGTCTCATCTTGAATGTTGCAGTTCTGTGGCAGTAAATCAACATGCTAATATAAACCAATAATTATTGAACAAGCCTCACAGTTAGGAGCTTGGATTTTAACTTTAGCATAATCTATGTGGAAGAAGTACTTTGCTCTTCATGCCATCTAAAATCCCCAGCTGCTACCACCATCACCTGGAAGCCCATCTCAACGCTTCCACACACACACCTCCCCATTTTCAGCTACCACCACTTCCTGATCCTATTTCTGCCATCAGCTTTAATAACAGTTAACAGCCCACAACAGCAAGCCTGCCTGAGCCTGTGACTTCAATCCAATTTGCTTGTGCATTTGTTTGACAGCTCCACATCACACAGGCATGCTTTTCACGCGTTTTAGTTTGTGAACGAGAAGTGGAGGCCAAAAGTCAGCAAAGCTTCAAAAGCAGCAGCCTACTCTGTACTTTTCTTTCACATATTACCAGATCCTGACAAAAGGATGTCAGAATACACAAAGAAATGGGAAAAGTTTAACAAAAGGTACAACAGATAAAGCTCATAATAGGATTTTCTGCTCTGCATGCAAAAAAGGCTGCCATCAGTTAGTGGACACAAATAACACGTATACACGGCATGGACTCTCTGTTCCCACCGATTACAAAAATTAATAGGAGCTGCCACTTCTTGAAAAGTCTAAAAATCAATAGGTTGACAACTTTGTACCTCTAAGGCAACATATTGCTGGCTCCCAGTTTAATTCTAACACAACGGTGTGAGCCACTGCCTCTTACTTCTCCAAGCACACGCCCAGACTCTGTCACATATCATCCAAGATCTCACCACACTGTATTGGTACATTCATCACAGACTGTCACAGGCACCAAATGCAACAGGCTGTCAACAGCCCCACCACATTACATCATTCAGTATAAAATTCAGCCTAAGAGGAAGACTGCTTTAAACAAAACAGAAAAGAAAAATTCAAAGAGTATTGCACAGCTATAAAAGAACTCCAGACACAGTAATACAAGAAGAAATAGCAGTTCAGGAAAAGAGAACTACTACATACAGCAATTAATGTCAATCTTTCATTTCAAACTTAAAAAGGAACAGGAAGAGGTACTTGTGAATAGATTACATCGATATTAACAGAAAGGTGAACCAGGGTACAACACACAAAGAAGTGAATCCATACCTGGGTCTGGATATCATCTCCTGTGACAATGTTCCCAACAGCTCGTAAGGCAGGAGATACTACTTTATAGTCATTATGCCTAAAATTACCAAGATTGAGATGTTAACCATCTTGAATCATCTTCACCTTCACATCCTCAAGGAAGAAACATTTGCCAGGGAAAAATTTGCCAGCTAAGTCTGTCTTAGCTACCATTATCTGAATCAAATGACTTTTGATTTTAAACTAATGGCAACTCATTCTAGAGTTCATAACTTTTAGGCCCTAAGATACCATTCAGCAACATAAAAACTAAAATATGAGATTACTATAATACAAGTACACAGTATGCCACGGTACAGGCATCTTAGGGAGCAGAAAAATCAACTTCAAGGATGGAACATGCTTAACATAGCATGCACAAAGGCAGATAATGAGACAGAAGAACACTGGCAGAAGCGCTGCGTTTAACTCAATCGCATCTTCATCCAGCCATTTAATCATATTCTATCATTAAATGTATTTGCACTGTATCTCCCCATTATCGTTATTAAAATCAGAACAGGAAAAGTAAATAATTTTTTCAGAAATTAAAGTACTTAATAAAAAGGTACTTTAAGTAATACATTCTATTCAATAATTCAGTAGACTGCTTTTTTGAATAGCCTCTTGAATTTACATCATGGAAAACTATTGTTTCTTGTTCTTCTGTAAATTTTACAAAAAAGCAGTTGCTACATGTTGAAAAAACAGCACAGGAAAAGCTCCACTGTTCCTGCTACTTATGACAACAGAAAGGACTGATTAAAGACAGGATAAGTTATAAAATTCAGGTTGTTTTGGTTTTTAGAAAATAGAAAGATTAAGATGTATCTAATTGTGCTTTCTGATGTAAGAACCATGATTTTAGGGAAAGTAATACATTTATTCAGAACAAACTTCTTACATCAGCAATTCCACAAGTCTTCTGCAGACTCCTGCATCAATCACAGCCTGGATTTTATCGTTGGGGCCATCAGACAAATAGGACAAAGCCCAGCAGGCATCAGCTAATACATCTGTATCATTGACAAAGAGCAGCCAGGAGAGCACACTAAGACAAGGTGAAACCTGTAAAACATTAAAAGAGATGCACAAATTATGCAATCAAAAGGACTGGAATACTTATTAATATGTCAGTTAATTCTGTATGCATCATTACAAAACCACACACTAGCATCACAATCCTGAATACCTGGCAAACTTCAGAATTCAGCAGCACTGTGGTGTAGGGCTGCAACTACACTAGCAGAGAGGAACAAACCAGCAGAAAAGCACCTAGAATTCTTCAGCCTCTACAGTATCATCCATGCCTGGAAACTTAACCTCAAACATCTCCATCAAGACGTGCCATTTTTCACTAAAGAAGCCAAGATGCAGTTTTGCTCTACTGCGTAATGACATTAACAAATAACTAGGAGGCAGCAATATCAAAACAATGGTTGTGAATGTCTGCCAAAAGAACAAGAAAACATTCAGAAGCTTAATTTGCAATAAGCACACCATTGTTTCAGAGAAATTCAGAAACATTTCTGCTATGTAGTTTAAGCTTAACCATTCTTATTTCTTACTTGGAAATCTACACCTTACAACACATTTCCTTAGAATGAACACATTTCTTACCTTGGCAAAATCTGGAGGAGGATTTTTCCCTCTGCAGAGATTGGATAGAGCCCATACAGCATTTCGGGTCATAGTGATACGATTCTGTTTTGAAAGTAATCTAAAACAAACAAATCCCAAACTTCACTAATGCATATTCAAAGCCAGGCAACTTAGTATGGCTAGCTGTGATTCACACACATGAACTCAGGCCTACATTTTAACTGATGTCAGGGGAAAACATACTAAAATCTTTTTTTAAAAAAAAAAAAAAACAAAAAAAAAAACCAGATCCTGAGGAAAATTACATTTGACAGATAGATACTAACGTTCACATTAAATGTGTTAAACCTGGTATCCCAACAATAACCACCACACTATAAGAACGTTCATTTAACTTCCTAGAGACTGTTGTGGTAGATTTGCATGTCAATTCTCAGCCCATCAACATGTTTTTCTGTGTTAAGCTTTCTAGAACAGAATTTAACCTCAGAAAACACATATAATCACATTTAAGGCTGCCCAAATATTTACAGCAGTCTGGCAGCAACCACAGCCCAGACTTCCTGTGCACTGTTGTTCATCCCTGCAGGAGTTTTGACCACTGTGTTCATGTAGGAAGAAATCTCTATAAACCATCCCAAACTGGTCTCTTTCTGAAGTTCTTACAAGATGACACACACACACCATATACAGGATTCAGCTTCTGCTGCATGAGACTCAGGAAGGACAATGGTGTAACATACTCTATCTTCACGATATCTGTGTGCTACAGGACTACCACATCAGCCAAAGCTGCTTCAGTCTGTGGTACATTGTGCATTTCTTTATCTGAGATTAATCCTAGCACTGCTGCTCGTTAGTTAAGTCAAATACAGCATGAAGTCTATATAGAGCACTTTCCGGACAGCTTAGAAAAAACTAGCCAAGAACTCCACAGAAAATTTTGATTATCAGAACATTCTCTCATCATGCCTTGGTCAAATACTGCAACAAGTTGTCCAGGGTGGTTATGAAATCTACCTCTGATGTTCCAAATTTGACTACGTAAGTGGCTGAGCAATTCTGATCACATCTGCTATGAAAAGAGGGTTTGACTAGACAACCTCCAGAGGTCGCTTCCAACTTAAATTACTCTACAATTCTCATTAGTTCCAGGCATCCACCCACTGTGTAGAACAAAATAGCTCCAGCTTAGCTGGTCTTAACACAATTCCTTTTTAGTCAGTTACAAAATAAGCCTAATTAGTCCACAAAAATAAATAATTATTTTTCAGGGCAAAACAAACTTCAGTCTTATCAGACACTTGAGTAATATTCTGAAGAATGTATTAAAACAGACTTACTGCAGTAAGGGAGGCAAAATATTACAGTCCAGTACATAGTCTCTGCACATTGTGCTGTCTCCAGCAATGTTGCCAAGAGCCCATACTGCCTGCAATAAAAACAGAACGGTAATTGTTTTCATTTGCACAATTCAAACCATTCAGTATGTGAATTAAAAATGGGAAATCATCTCTGTTCTCACCGTTTTATCCTGGACAATATACAAAAGGGGAATGCATTCTGGTTAAGAGTTGCAAATATACACCCAAGCTCATTACATGATTCAGGAATATTTACACAGGTCTAAGTACCCAAGCAGTCAACAGGTATGCCACCAAAGACTGCAGGCAGACAACCTTACTCTGTCCACAACAAGAGCTCCTCACCTTAGGCTCAGTACTGCACTAATTGTACACGCCCCCTGGTTCAAGTCCAGACGGTTCATAGCACACGTCAAGCAGGTTTGTATCTACCCAAAAATGTGTACAACAGCTCATATTAGTATTTCCTAGGAAGCCATAAAAGCATGCATTGTTTACACAGTCACATTAAGAACACTGATAACAAGAAAGATGGAAAAGATGATTTAAATACAAAATAAAGCAATATTCAAAATAAAAAAGTTCAGATGGACATTGTTATATTTTTTAAAAGAAAGCAAAACAGAACCAGTATTGACTATTTAAATATATGCACGACAAAATGCAAGGACAACTGTTTACTCCCCTGGGCGTCTCTGTTACCCTAACCCTTCATTTTGAGGAATAAGATACAAAATAACAAAAGATTATTGAAAAAGCATGAAAACTATCTTCCATAATACCAGAATGAAAGAGTTCATTAACTTTGATTAAAACACTGAGGTCAAAAGTTTTTTTTTAATATCACTTTCTATTAGTGTGAGAACTGTAACTGAGAAGAATTTAAAGAAAACAGTCTGTACCAGCAGAATGTTTCACAGACATTTTATCATACAAGAAAGAGTATGAAACTGACATTTTGTATTTATTTTAAGTTAGCAGAAGGCTAAATGACAAATGAAATAGAGTACTTTCTTATTAGGTGAGAACTATACAAAAAAAATCTACACAACCACTGGACCTATCATGAATAGAAGCAGTTAAAAGTTTCTAAAAAGCAGTAAGAGATGCTACTCCACAATATAAGGGACTTCTCCTCCAGCCTCTGAAGTCCTCCCCCCAGTCACTCTAAAGGCCCAAAAGATATTCTCTAAAAAATAAAAATAAAAATTAATACAGCTAAAACAAAATAAAATGTATTAAAAAAAATCCATCCATACATATTTACCTACATTTTGTTATCTGCTAGGTACACTTACCCACAATAGTACAATAGATAGATCTATCAACTGATAGATCATAAGTCCCTAACCTACAAGTTGTTAGAGACTAGGAGACTACTCTGGGAAGGATTTGCTTTGTCCTCCTACTATTTTCCAGCTTTTGCTGTCAGCCACAGTTAGAATACCAAATCATACTCAGCTTTGCAGTGACCTTCATCACTACTAATTCTGTGTGTCCCTCTAAAGCTAATCAAGACAGCTTATCTTCCATTCCAATTGTTACTGTTTTACAACTGCTCCAACAACAGTATGTCTAAAATTGAAGTGTAATTTGGGTCTGGCAGCCTCATAGATTCAACATGCAAAAGACAGCTAAAAGAAAAAAATTAACTTAAGAGACAGAACATATACCAGCTCCCCTAAAAATTCATTTGTATTAAAACTCTAAGAAGACATGCCTGTTGCTCACTGCAATGCTTTTACTTGTGCAGTAATGGGACTCCTTAGGCACAAATAAAAAATTTCATCTGGCCCTATCTATACAAATTTGTGAATCTTGGTAAAAACACTGATAGGAAGAAAGATGGCATCCTTGTGCAAAGATACAACCTCCTTTTCTGGACAGTCTTACACCTACTGGACAGCCTACCTTGGAGGCTGTATCTCACTGTCTGTGACCTTGCTTCTGTCATAGTAATACTTGATTTAATTTAACAACAGCAATAATCACTTAATACAAATGTCTATTCTGACCTTGAAAGACAGACTGGTTTTCTAACTGCAAAGCTCTCAATCTCTCATTAGAAAGTCAAGCCAGAGAAGTCATAAAGCATCTTTGCTGTTTTCCTACTCTTGATTTTGAAGGGCAGAGAAGTCTCAGTAACCTGATATCACAAGAGCTGGTAACAATGTTGGAAGAAATTCTAACATTAATGACTGGTAGCTCTGGATCGTACAAAAGACGAAAAGAAATTGAAGTATCTTTAGCCAAAGTACGCAGAGTTATGTTCAAATATTTTTCCTCGAGGAATCGTTTTAAGTTTTCTGATAAATAAGGAACATTAATCAAGTTCATTCAAACTTCTCTCAGCAGACACTGCTGTAAGCACAAATCTTTCTTGTGGTTTCCACAAAAACACAACAACAGTGACAAGTGTCTTCAGCTTTTTTGTCTGAATAATATTCAGTAATTTTCATTGATGACTTTCATGCAGTCATCAAGATGCAAAAATCTTGCTTACCTTTACATTATGGTTTCATTCCATACATCCCAAATCATAGAATTGCTCAGGTTGGAAAATACCTTAAAGATCATCAAGTCCAACCATGACCTAACCATACTACTGTAACTCTAACAAGTCACCCCTAAATCAGGTTCCTGAGTACCACATCCAAACAGTTTTTAAACACATCCAAGAATGGTGACTCAACCACCTCCCTGGGGAGCCTATTCCAGTGCTTAAAAACCCTTTCTGTAAAGAAGTGTTTCCTGATATTCAACCTAAACCTACCCTGGAACAACTTGAGGCCATTTCCCCTCATCCTGTCACCTGTTACAAGTGAGAAGAGATCAGCTCCACTCTCACTGCAATTACCTTTCAGATATCGCAAGAGAGCAATAAGGTCTCCCCTCAGCCTCCTCTTCCCCAGACTAATCAGCCCCAGTTCCTTCAGTCACTCCTCATAGGACATATTCTCCAAGCCCTTCAACAAGCCTTATGAAGCAAATGTTTGTTTGTTTTTTTTAATCATCTTTTTTAGATAGCTGCCAAGGTTAAAGGATTTAACTCCAGTAATCTCAAGAGTTTACTATTTAAAATATCAAGCTTGAAAAAATAAAATTAATTTCAATACTTTATTCGCACCAAAACTCAGAGATGAAAAGAACCTATAGCTTTAAGGTCTGTACATTTTTAACCAATATCAAGTTGTGTGTAAACTGAAAATACAAATGGTGCATGTCAACTGACAAATGTGTATTTTTACAGAGCTGCATAAATTTCCATATACTGCTAATGATCAAACATGGGTTTTTGCAAGCCTCCGCTTTATTTTACCTGTTATTAAACTCCAGAAGTTTCACATGCAATAATGGACAATGTTAATAGTCAATAACAGTACAATGCTGGTTTTATAGAGTAATGTCGATCTATACGATGCATTCTGTGAATAATACATATGCTTTTTGACAACTCTTCCACTTTCCTCTGGACTTTGATAGCTCTCAGCCATGCATTTAAGTATTTGAATATTTAAATCAAGCCACAAGCCAACCACCAATAGCGCATTAAGTTTGTACCTCTGTGGAACAGAAACATTCTGAATTAAGAATCCACACTTTTTCCACTTTCAGATGTTGACTTGCGAAACACATCTAACACTGGGATGAAGGCAGCGAAAATTAGCCCTGCATACATACACAACTGGACTAGTGGACACAAGGAGGGATACCTGAGGGAGGAATCCCTAGAGATGATTTCTATTACATTCCAACACAGAAGAAACCTTCCTCTCAGCAGCCAGGTTGTTCCAACTTTATTACTAGCATCTCTTCCATCCAGACAGAGAAAGTATTTCATACTCATGCCTTGACTGGATTGCTGGTTTTCTTGCCCTCATTTTGAATATAAGGACCTAAGTTAGCAGGGGGTGCTGACGTATAAGCCAGAGAACAGACAGTAGATACCAGATTCATAGGTCACTTCTGTTAAATAAATGCTGTTTTAACAGCAATACAGATAGGAATGGAAGAACACTGAGGGAAAAACAAATTTAGCTGGAATTAATAATCTGAAACCATTTCACATCTTTTTTTTCAACCGAAGAAACTGAAATTGTGACAGAGGCTACATCTCCACTATTTATAAAAAATTATTGATTACATCTCTGTCCTCCCTGCTTTTCTCAACTTCTGTTATGCAGTTGGAAACATCTGCAAAGGAGAGAACAGGGCAACAAATGTATGTTCCTGCCACCAGCTACCCTTCAGATACAGAGCAGAATGACACATCTGTAACTGTGAGATATGCAGGTTTTAAACCTGGAACGTAGAAATTTGCCCAGTTTTTGAAGGAAATTCTATGCATATCCAGAAAATTCAAAATAACACCCAGGTTTTAAATACTGCAGCGCACACAGGATAGAACTGCAGCTAAAACATTGCTGAAGCTAAATCAATGTTAAGCATTTCTACAGGGCCTTGATGAAATTCCTCAACATAAATAATTTCAGGATGGCTTTTCTAATTTTCAAGATGCATTTTGGAAGGAAAAAAATGGGAGAAGCAGAAGAAGGTTAGAACATTTGCCATTAACTACATTTAAATAACCGTATAACAGAAGTTGAGAAAAGCAGGTAGGTACAAAGATGTAATCAATAATTTTTTATAAATAATGGAGATGCAGCCTCTGTCACAATTTCAATTTCTTCAGTGGGAAAAAAAAAAAAAAGATGTGACGTGGTTTCAGATCACTAATTACCAGGAAATACCTGAGAAAGGCTGATATACAAAGCAAAAGCCGGTAGGAACGGCTGACACACCAGAAGACTGTGCTGCCATTGAGCGAGACCTGGACAGCCTGGAGCGTTGGGCAGAGAGGAACCACATGAGGTTTAAGTGCACTCTTGCATCTACCACACGTACCAGTACAGGCTGGGGGATGACCCACTGGAGAGGAGCTCCGCAGAGAGGGACCCGGGTGTCCTAGTGAACAACAGGTTAGCAATGAGCCATCAGTGTGCCCTGATGGCCAAGAAGGCCAATGGCATCCCGGGGGTGTATCAAAAAAAAGCGTGACCAGAAGTCAAGGGAGGTGATCCTCCCTTTCTATTCTGCTCTGGTCAGGCCTCACCTGAAGTACTGTATCCAGTTCTGGGCTCCCCAGTACAAAAAAGACATGGATCTCCTGGAAACAGTCCAACAGAGGGTCACTAAGACGATAAAGTTCCTGGAGCACCTCTACTGTGAGGAAAGGCTGAGCTACTTGGGTTTGTTCAGCCCTAAGAAAAGATGACTGAGAGGAGATCTGATCAACATCTATAAATATCTAAGGTACAAACGGATGAAGCCAGACTCTTTGCAGCAGTATATGGTGATAAGACAAGGAGAAATGGCTACAAACTGAAGCACAGGAATTTCTGCACAAACGCGTTAAGAACTTCTTCACAAGGATGATGACAGAGCACTGGAACAGGCTGCCCAGAGAGGTTGTGGATTCTTCTTTTCTGGAAATGAAATTCAAGACCTGCATGGATGCCTACATGCGCAGCCTGCTGTAAGGAGCCTGCTTTGGCAGGAGGCTTGGATTTGATGATCTCTAGAGGTCCCTCTCAACCCCTACAATCGTGTGCTTGTGTGAAAATGAAATAACAGAGTTAAGGGATAGGATAATTAAATTTCAGCCGACTTAGCTTAATGGGAAACATCTTGGAAAAAGATACAATTTCATTAAAATACACATTGTTCAATGAAGATCCTCAGTCTCCTATAAAATCAACCATTTAGTACCACACCAAAAACTTGCATACGCAAAAAAAAGTCCAATACATTAGATTAAAACAGGCTCAAAAGAAAGAACTGCTGAAAGAATCATAACGTAAACTGGTACGTGTTCCTGAGTCACTAATATGAGAAGATTTAAATAAAAAGTTCAAGACAAAAACTGTATAATGATTAGCCAGTATGTCAAATTGAAATAAAAAATATGAATGATTTTCAATTTATACTATGATACATACTCAAAATTATATTACTGCTTACATTTCCTTCCACAAAATTACTACACCACTTAGCACAAAGAATGATCTACGTAACACAACCTTCAATGTTACTTTTTCTCTTTTATACTCTGTGTTATGTTAGTATGGCTAGATTCTGGTCTACGTGCTCTACACATGATTTTCTGTATTTTCTTGGGAAGTTACAATTTGTTGCAACTGCAGAAAGAGTTGCTTGCAAAATAATAATCTTCACAGTACTACTGTGAAAAGATACAAATCACCAGAGCAGAATTACAGAGGAGAAAACTTATGGCTAAAATGATTAAATATCCTGCAATAGCCGAATTTCAGCCCAATACTTGGAATCGAATATGTTCAAATATGCATTGCCTACAACTACAAAACAAAATGCAATAACTCACATTGAGAATTCAAAAAAAAAAAAAAAAAAAAAAAAAAGAACAAGTACCCCACTTACAAAAAACAGATCAATTTTTCAGCATTAGACACTAAGAGTAGATGCTTTTACCTCAAGTCTACAACAACCTTAATATGAATCTCCGCTTTTCTTCCATTCACTACAATATGAACCAACTTCAACAAACAGTGCCCTAGTGTGATAATTAAAAGCCTCCTTCACTACCCACTGATTTCTAACTAGGGCAACAATATGCTGAACAAGATGAGAGTCATTTGGATAAATACTCTAATTGTGTACTTAAAGCAACCCTGTAATACAGAAGTACGAGAGCTAACATTTATGTGCTTAATGCCTTCTATTTTTATTAGATATTACAGTGAAGCATTCATTTTTCTTCTTAAAAGCTGCCAGAAAAAAAAAAAAAAAATCAAGCTGGCCTGCATTAAACTGAAAGTGAGCAGTCAGAACGTTGCAACTTCTACTGCAGCACATTACGTAAAGGCATAGGTAACATCACTGTGGTATACTTTCCTACATCAGCATAGCTTACCACAAAACAATTTGCCACTGGTAGTTACAGACTTGCTGATAACAGACAAATCATGGATGCACTGTACATAAATGCATTTTCCAGTGGCTACAATCAAGTCGGCATGACTCCAGTATGAATTTAACCTGCCAGCACTTTATTGGAGGTGAAGCAGGTAGAATACAGATAAACTGCTTATCTGTGATCCCTTAGCTCCTCTGTTAATTCACACACAGGGGCTGAAAGCAGCACAACTCCTTCTAAAGCAGGCTGGTTCTTCCTGCACACTTCTCTGAACATTACCAAGAATGACCTAACAACCTAATAAAAAAATTCACTCTTACATGGGAGGTCGTGGGCTGTAAAATAATGCAGTATCCCTTACTACCTTTAGTGTACCAATTATCCTTCAGGAATAGCACCTCAGAAGTGGTAGATGAATTCAGAAGATAATGTCATCAATTTCAACCTCCTCCAAAAAACAAACTCTAAAAAGCAGTTTGGACATCATATAGCTGAGTCTGGATAGATTTTTACATGGGCACAACATGGCATCTCTCTGCTATTTTGGCAAGATCAATATCACATTTCTAATTTCTTCAAAAATAGACTCATTTCCTCAAATTAAAAAAAAAAAACACTTATATCCTTGAATACAATTTTCTGAGGCACCCAAACTCTCTTAAAAAGCCTTTGCCAAAATTATTCAGCATGAGAGAGGCCACTGAAAATGGAAAGTTGCAGAGTGGAAAGCTACAAGCAACTTGAAGAAATATGTCTTTCTTGTGGAAAACATTACACAGTCTTAAATACGAGTGGCTCATTCTGTGCCAGCTATAAGATAGAAAGGTAAGTTACATAAAGCGATTCAATGCTTATGAGTTGGACTCCTCCAATCATGCATCTCAATACAGCCAAATGCAAGGTCAGACATCTAGGAGAGAGAATAGAGGGCACACTTACAGGATGGAGAACTGAGCCCTGGAAGTCAGTGACTCTGAAAAGAACAACGAATCATATTGGATAATCAGCTTAACTTGAGCTCTCAGCAAGCTTCTGTGGAAAAGAGTCCTCAAAGACATCTTGAATATTCACGCAGGGAAGAATCAAGTAGAAATGAGTATTGGGTACTACCTCTGCAAACAGCATTGCTGGAACAGTACTACTTGTTATTTCACCATCACAAAAAGTTATTGAAACAAAGAAGTGTTCAGAAAAGGATCACCAAGAAAATTTAAAAAGCTAAAGAAATATCCATAGTAAGAATTCAGAGTTCAATTTCATTTGCTCAAGAAAAGATTAAGCTATCATCTGTAATTAACTATAAGAAAAAAAAACAACAGAGAGCTTACTGAGTAGACAGTGAAACAAGAGCTAACACCTGGGCCCAAAGCTAATCAAATTTGTATAGTAGAGGTACACACATTAAAGTTAGGATTATGCATTACAGAAAACGTGCATTAGCATGATTGATATTTTACCATCCTAAGTCTTCAAAGCAAGACTAGACATCTTTTTAAAATACAACCTTGTTCAAACATAACTTACTGCCCTGGAGCAGAAATTACTGAGTCTGTATGAATCTAATGTTTGGTCTGTGCTTTACACTGATCTCTCTGGGCCTTCAGGAATATTAATTTGCTTGTAAGAAAGGCATTCAAGTAGAATTTATGGACAGAGATTGCATTTATTCTTCTACTTCATCATTTATAAAAACCAGCTTAGTAAGTAACATTACTTCCCTATCTCTTTAATTCAACATCCAACAGACCTACAGCACTCTTGATCGCACTTTTGCTTCCTTTTCCTTTATTTTTAGAGAACAACCTATAATTTCCACGCATGCTTTATCTTCAGGAGAATCCTGAAGACTTTCCACCTCTGAAGTATTTTTTTAAAACAAGGTTTCTTGAATTCCTCAGCAAGCAGATAAGTATTAATTCACTAAAGATCAAAACACACTACCACCTTGGCTGTGGTTAAATGTATCATTTCCAGAACAACTGAAAAACAGTACTTGCACCCTAACACATACTAGGGGGAAAAAGACTTATGCAGAACTGCCAGACACTACACTTCCTCTAAAGTCACAAGACTTTCTTATAGAATAGCCTTGTACTTTTATGTTAAAAAAAACCAAAACCACCATTCTTAATCTTTACCTGTTCCTGTACATCTTCAAACTCTGAACTAAGCAGCTCTATGAAGATGGGAACAGCTCCTGCTTGGATCACTATTCGAGTCTGAAGGGAATTCCCCGAGGCAATATTTGTCAGCACCCAGGCAGCTTCAAACTGGAAAACAAAATACAGAAGAAAGTTCACCTGGAGCCTCCTGTGTCAGATGAAAAACAATGACAATGTGTAGTAAAAATAAAAAGAACTGGTGAAGCTACTAATTAAAATAGAAGCTGAAAAGCAAGAATCAGAGTTAAAAGTTATCATGACGACATGAACTCAGAATTTGCAAAAATTCCATACAGCAGCAAGATCAGATTCACTGTGGCTTCTCAAATCCTACTTTTGTCACACATTTACTATCTTTTGTCTGTTAAAGAAAAAAAATTAAAAGGCTCATCTTAGTATTTGTTTGGTATATTCTTGAAGATTTTTGTCATCATCACGTAAGAAAAATTTAGTTATTTGTGTATGGTTTAAATGATCATAGGGAAGAGTGCAGCTTTTTTAAACCTGAAAATCACTTAAGAAAAAAAATGTGTACAGGGCAATTCCAGACAAATATGGCCTTCCTATCACTGATATTAGTAATTCATTTTTTACTGGATATTCTGCTAACAATACAGTAGAAACCTACAGAATAAAGACATACAATTTCATGTTCACTAACACAGAGTAGCTTCCACATTCAATCCATCATACAAGTAATATCTGGGCAAAAAAAATACTTCAGCATTTCCTGAATGAGTTGAAAGTGCCTTCCTTCTACAACTAGTCTGAAGTCAGGAATACCTAGAATGGAATGTCCAAAATTTTTGCTCATGCCACATCACTGGCAACAAGGACAGAATAAAAGAACATTAAACTGGACAGAATAAAAACCTACACCTACAGACTGTGAGCTGAGTAAACAATGAGATAGATTTGGTAAGAAGAAGAACAATATATTTTCACAGCTTTGTTATAAACGCTTTAGGTCAAACCTACACATTTCAACATAAAGTGCTTCTTTGATGTTCTTTGCACATTAAAAAAGTCAACAAAATGCATGTTGTACCAGTAAGGGCAGAAGAATTTGACTCAGCTTACAATTACTTTTAAAATATTTTAAACTAGAGAAATATCCTCCAGCTTCATTTTCCCTTCCCCATCTTCTGTCCGCCAAACATTATTCAATTTTTCCCTTTATCTTTGGCTTCCATGCTAGAAATCCTGTAAATAATAAAGGCTTTTTTTTTTTTTTTTAAATAGAGATTGCTTAAAACCTTTCCATTGGAGTTCAGAACCAACAACCTGGCTAAATCTGAAACACGCTCTTAGTTACTGTGCATATACTGATCAAAAGCAGCTAGCAGATGTTTGCAATTTTACTGGCCTCAATTTGGAAAGTAATTCCAATAAATTCTGTCTTTTCCCTACGACAAGGAAAAAGTCCTTTTTGCATATTTCCATGCACCAAATTTTGGATTTCACAAGGCATTAACAAATTATTGCATTACATACTATGAAGGAACATCAACTTAGCTTATATATCACATTTAGCCATTAATTATTAACATTTTCTTTCATTATCAGATCAACTTCCTTCCACCTTATACTAGCCCAGAAGAAAGATCGCCAGGCAAAGGATAGCTAGTGAAAAGATTTAATTCTAAGGACTAAGTCCAAAACACATTAATTAAAATTGTAGCAGATACAATTTCGTTCTTCCAACCAAAGCAAGCAAGTTTCAGGGTTTCTCTGTTTTGTTTTTTCATAATGTTCAACTCTAATTCTAAACCTCTTAGAATTTAATCAAAACTTTGTCATAATTCTGAACTCTGAAAACAGTCTTCAGTTAGTACAAAAGTTGACAAACAGTACAGTTAAGTTTAATAGCTTTTCATCCTTTAAGGCCACCTTTCAAACTGTTTTTGTTACACAGAGAAGTCCAGGTAAACATCCCATGTTAAACACCACCCAACAAAACTCAGATTTCTCTCATTCTCTCCTAGGCCTAGCAATTGAGCTTACTATTAAGAAGCCTTCATAGTAAAATAGGTAAAATAAATGTCTTATCCTTATAAAGAAAAAGAAAAGCACAGCTCACAAAAAAAAAAAAAAAAAAAAAAAAAAAGTGATGACATTTTCTGTCTTATTTGCATCACCAAAAGCTTCATAATACAGAAAGCTAGATACATTTATGTTTGTATACCTGTAATGTGCAGTTTTCTTTCCGTTTGAGGAACTCCACAAATCTTGCCACCACGCCTGGTGTGCTTATGACTTCATCTATTGGAGGATTTGGTTCTATTTAAAACAAAATGGAAAATTAAGACGCATTCATTTATTTGTTGGGGGAATTTCCTAAAATAACAGCACCAAAGTATTACCCAATGAAATGCTGATTTTTCTGAGAGTCTTATTTTCTGTTATACTTCTTTGTCTACCTTTTCCACTAAAAGGCAATGAATTCATCAAAAGGAAGACTCAATTTTAAATTCTGAAGTATTGCTGTAACACGATTTAACAGTAATGCACTCATTAACCTGAGTATAAAAACTTGACAGCAGAAGATCTGCAAAGTCACCTTGGTGCACATATGCACACAACTCAACTTCCAAAAAGAAAGAATAATTTGTGAGCCATGGAGACGCTGACTAAAATGCTTAAATGTACATTACATATCAGAAATTGCACCTACATCATTAAAAGCTGTACAGGTTTCACAAACAGAATTGACTGTTAGATACACCTAGTTGGCACGCTGCAAGACAATTCTGCTTGGACCAGAAATTTCCACATGGAACTTGATTTACACTGCTGTTAAAGTCAAAATACATGCCAAGGACCACCCAAGATTTTTCTAGAAGAAAATTCAGCCCTTACCTTTAGAAAGAAGCTTTCGGAATTTCTGAGTAGCTGACAGCTGCTGTTCTGGACTATTGGAGAAAATCATCTCGATCATATCAGAGGTGATAACAGCACTCTAGTATTCAGGTGGGGGGAGACAGAACAAGAGTGGCAGAGAGCAAGAGGAAAAGAAAATTGAGAGTTATTGGGGAAAGTTTATAATACTTGCTAAAACTGTCAATATTTTACCCTTATAGAGCAAAAAGTCAGATAAGAATAACAACTGGGTCATCACTGATTCTGCTTATGTAGCTGTGCATCTTTCTTAAGTATAGTCTTTTTCCTAGAAGACAAAATTCAGAATTTTTTTAAGCTATGATAAAAAATTGTCTTCAGAAACTCTCACAGGTATTTTCTCTCCTTTTTTTCCTATCTCCCATACTATAAAATAACTATAACATTGTCAGCTTTAACAAAAGGTAGCTTAAATTAGAATAGCAATTACAGTTACACAAGAATACTGATTAAAGGTGTTGTTTAGACACCTGCAACATCTATGTTTTAGGTTACTCTTATAACAAAATATACAAGAACTGTTTTTCTTTTTAAGCACTGACAAACCTAATGCTTGTTATCATAATCAAATATAGCATTTATTTTCTCACAATACAGACAGTTTCCATTAATATGGCTAAACTAATCAGTAATGTTTTTTCACGACAGGGAAAATCTGACATTGTTTGATTTGACTAATCTAAATCCATGAAAAGACATCTAAATGATGTTGTATTTTTTTCCTCTCTTTTTGATCCAAAACATTACAGTGGTCAGATCCAAATCCTCAATAAACAGGAAAACAGACAATAGTGCTGAAATATTTACACTGTCTGTACTTGTGCTC
The DNA here is from genome assembly GCF_023343835.1 of Lagopus muta. Taxonomy (NCBI): domain Eukaryota; kingdom Metazoa; phylum Chordata; class Aves; order Galliformes; family Phasianidae; genus Lagopus; species Lagopus muta. The sequence goes on from NC_064433.1 coordinate 76,942,550, forward strand.
TCAGTAACAAAATGCAGGCAGTCTAGATTTTTGTCACCAGAACCAATAAAAGGGAATCAAAACATGCACCACTTTTTAGATCCTTCTTTTTCAGTACTAACTCTTAAGACACTCAAATTAATACTTAAAATAGCAACCTGTATGTATAAGATAGGCTTTCCTTACTTTTTACTGTCCCTTTATTTCATATAAAGTTCTACACAAAGAATTAAACGGGATTTAGGATTCATCTGATGTTTTAGGACTACCTTGAAGAATAACCTATTTTCCATTAGTTAACTTTAACGTTGTTTATAGGCATTTCTGAGTAATTTTCATTGCCTAACCATCAGTAGAAATTAAAAGTAGTCTGATTTCCTTCAAAATATACTCTGAACACAAGAACAAGCATGAAGATCAATGGTGAGACTTTAGGACTCTGTGAAGATTGTATTTTAATTTATTCTCTCTGCTATAGCTGGAGTCCCATACGTTTTTCTTTCCACATACAGGAGCATTATAAAGAAATGGTGAGAATGCAGAAAAGCCTAATTTCCATCAGAAGAAAGCTTTCCCATGGGATAAAATTCCAGCTTGGAATGGAGTTCAAGGACATTTGCAGATAGCTAGGCAGGTTATGTTTCCAATACCCTGGTTAAAATTTTATTACTTGAAAATTTATTAACAGACTTTCAGCCAGTCTCTTTTTATTTACTCTTTACTCCCATAAAGTTTTTCTCCCATAATCCGTTTCCGGTCACTTCACTGAAACTTGTGTTTGAGAGTTGTCTGAATGCTCTTTGAATGCCACTTTCTGCAATTCTGATCCCTTAAACTCACTGTGACAGGCCCACTCAGTTTCAACAAACAATATTTCTTCCTCAACACTTACAGAAGTCATTTCCATGTTGTTCATTTGAGCCTCATGGAAGCCACCATCAGACATTACTTCCTCCTCCGCTTCCTCTTCAGCTGTTGCGACATTTCGGCGTTTAAATAACTAAGGAGAAAAAAGCATTTAATAAAAGCACTACAGAATCAAGAGTCAACATACATATCTCACACGCCATATCAGACTGCAAGAAAAATGATAATTAGCATCTCCTGAGAAAAGATAGAATACTGACACTGTGACTCCTCTGGACAGTAAACGGGCACAGTTTAGTAACAGATGAAATGAACATGGCTGTGTGCTAGAATATTCATTTGACATTTCTGAAATGTCTTCACTGATACTCCCTCCTTTTCTCTACTGCTCACCCTCCATCTATCAGCTACCTCTAGCTTCCAGACAATTGCTTTCCTCCCTTCCCCATGATGAGCAGGGGCTCAAAGACACAACAAATTCCTGTGTATAACAGATCCCTGTGGAATACTTACTGAGACTGGAATAACTAAGTTACTGTGGCAGAGTGGACTTTGGGGGATAATCACTTAAGAATGGTTTAAGAAACTGGGATGAACAAAATTTGGACGCTATCGCATAAAGGAGGTAGCCAGTTTGAGATGTTATTAGGAGAGCTACAGAGACTACAGTTTCTCCCTTGAGCTAGCAATCTCACTGCAAGAAATAACAGCAGTGATGAGTAGGGTTAGAGTGTGCTGCTCGGCCTGTCAAGTTCCCTAACGACTCCAGCACTGAACCATGTCAGATTTGTACCACTACAGAGGACAGCCAAGACAGTGCCCCGACATCAACCTGCTGTTATGCTTTTCTCCAGAGAAATCTGGAAGGAAACAGCATGCAAAGCTGTTAAGTCCACATCAAACCCAGTTCACTGACAGGCATCCCTGTGGAGCGCTGCTCGTGCTAGGCTACCCTCCAAAGCGCTCGCCCAAGCTCTTCACACCCTGCTGAAATACAATCCTGTGCCAAAATTCATATGCTGATAATTTGTGTGAAAATTCAGGAACTTGACACTGTTTTTGTAGGGTGGTTTAGCTTTTTAAAAAAAAAAAAAAACAAGCAAACTTTAGTAAAAGGTTAAATGAGTCTTCTCTGTAGGGGCTGAAAATGCAATGCTAAGACAATAAAACAAGGAATAAGAATGTATTTTAAGAATGAATACAAATGGAAATTGGCAAGTCAAAGAGTAAAACAGGTTTCTTCACATAAATCAACAGCTCTAACCAGGAGATGCAATGCTAACTCCGGCATTCTCACCACTAGTCAAGCATCTCACTGACATTCTCGTGACCAGTGCACCAAATACATATGTACTTTTATACTTTTGTAACTGGACATTAGGTCTGAAATTGTAACAATAAAGGAACAAAAGAAAAGACTTTGCAGCTTCACTTCCATTGCACTGTAGGTAGGAATAACAGTTTGCCTTAAGGAAATACTACTACCCTTTATTTAGCCATCCTGTGGTAATCAGGTGCAAGTGAGGTCAGAGGCACAGATAAGACAGATTACTAAAATGACTCATCATTTTCCTAATTAAGTAGCAGCTTTACAGATAACACTGATGACATTTCGTACTGTCATCTGGAAGTACTGCCTGCTGCTTCTGAGGAAAACAAAACAATTCCAATTCACTCTCAGAATTCTTTCTTGAAACTATCTAGTGTTGACACTGTGAAAAGGACGTTAAGTAGAACAGATTAAAGAATTAACCTGCTATACCGAGCTCAAGCGTGTTACTAGCTTTGATTTAACTCAACATGGATGAAACTAAGCTTCATTCTAACTTTGTTGGAGCCAGTCTCTTAAAGCTTCTAATGAACATAACTAAGAGTAAAAGGAAGGACTGCTCAATGCTACACATTTTTATCAGAAGACTGCTTTCACCATGCCTCATCTCTGCTGCTGTTTCCCTGTTAAACCTGGAGAGAATCCACCGCTTCACAATGTGAACATGGTAGTAAGTACTAGCCAGACATGAACAGCTAGGGGAGCTTTGCTTCCAAACATTCTCCTCAAATGTTTTGTGCACAATATACAATAATCCACCCTTGCTTGCTCTGCTAGGGCATAAACTTTTGTAGATTCATATATTAACTGAAAATTAAAGACAGAACACAGGGAAGAATTAGATCAATTTATTCTTCTCCCAGTAAAATCATTACTGCAACTTAAAAGGATCTGGTTGGACACACTTCTACGCTGCCATGTTTTCTTCAACCTATTTCATCATTCCTTAAAGATGAGAGCAACCACAACTCAGCTAGCAAAAAATAAAGAATTCCTTCAGTGCAAGTAGAGACAGCTCTGTCGCAGCCACCTTTACTGCCAAGCTGCCAATCTCACACTTGAGTGAATGATGAGCACTCACTGAGTCTTGTACTAACCAAAGAAAAGGCAGTAAAGTCTGCAACTTACAGATTTCAGATGGACTGGGAATTTAGCAAGGCAACGACCAAGAGGCTTCAGAGAAGCAAAGAACTAATGACAGTACAAGACAACTGTTACATTTATGACAGCTGTAGTACAGTACCTGCTCCTCTCTCTTTTGCTTACGCAGCTGAAGACCCTCTTCCTCTCGCCTGCGACGCATTTCATCAGGATTCAGGGATTTGTTCTTGTAGCTCTTCAGTCGGAAATTCTCTTTTCCTGAGGTCGTCATGGTTCCTTTAAGTTGCAGTTAAGAGATTCAGTCAGAACAATTACACTTCAGCAACACATCAATTTACGTCCTCTCTCTCTCAAACCTCTCTGCGCACTTCCAGCTACTGCCTCCCTATAACTTGTTATTTAACATCCAGTAAATCAGAAGGGGTAAGGCAACTTCACTGTGCCGATTCTTCCACATCAGACCACTCAACTTTTACTTTATTCCTTAGGTAGAGAGATACGAATAAGTGAAATGTTTATCAAGAAAGAACTGAGATTTCTAAGCCAGAAGATACAAGGCTAAGAAGAAAGAAACACTATGATCTATTAGTGCTTCTCCCTTCAAGGGATTTATTAATCACTGCACTCAGAACGGAAGTGGCCTTAGCTCCATTTTAGCTTAATTCACTTAGGAAGTCAGAAACTTTTTTTGCACTTCAAATCCACATTTTAAGTTAATTCAAATCCATGTTGTGTTCCTTCTAACCAGGCAAGACCTACAAGAAAAATGACATGGAGATGGACACGTTTTAGATGAAGGTTTACTACTCAGAAGATCTACTTCTTATCTTGCTCTTCCCTTTTTCCCACACCCTCAGCCTGTAATCCTGTTACTGTTTATACAGAAGAGCCTTTTTAAGCCTATGATTTCCAAGTACCATAATTCATACATAACTTAGTGGATCATCAACTTTAATACGGACCCCTGACAATTTTCACATATCCAATGATGCAATTTGGAGTTACCTAGCATAGACCAACAGTTGCAAAACTGAGAAGTCTACCCATAAACCAAATGAGCCACAGATCAGTCTCCACCTACAGTCCCCCAGTTTCCTGCTACTTATGTCTCCCCATTACGCCCCAAAAACGTTGAGAACAGAATTCTGAAAGTCGCAGTATTTCCATGCATCTTCCCACAGGTGTAATATGTGATATGTTATAGCTATCTGAAACTGTAACAGAAGATTTAAGAAACAATGCTATGCATAAAGTTATTCTACGGTGCTTTTAAAGGCCTCCTTCCAGTACCCTAATTTGTTACATTACATATGCTACCTACTTCCAATTCCATAAGCACAGAATTACCAGATGAGATGTGCTGTGCACTTCATTTATACAGAGGGTCAAGTGTAAGCTACTTTCTGTTAACATGAAAAACTTTAAGAGATTTTATGCAATATCCAAATGTATTTCTTATTAGAGCTTATTTTTGAAGTTGCTGATGCCTGACAGCCATTTATATAAACTGATGCTTATGAAACATCCCATGCACCACTTCAAGCTAAATGCATTCTGCCAGTTAAAACTTTTACAGGACGCTAAACTACTATACTTTAGATGGCTTGGTCACTGATCATACTGAATGCAACACGAAAACCTGATCATGTAGATAAGTAATCTAGCAGCCTAGTTCTACTGAAAAAACACTTCCTAAAATGGCTTCTTTTTAAATGGAAATCCTGCAAAAATATGATCTCAGAACTCCAGGAGCTCCCTACGTCATTCTTAGCAACTTAGAGACTATATTCTTCACATTGTTTAGGTGTCTGAGCTTCAACTTCTCATGTTTCTTGCAATATGCTTGGCAATTACATTTTCTTCCTGTTCTGAGGTTTTTCGAATGACTACAACCTCTAGAAATACTATTTGGAGAAATTGTGGGTTTAATTATAGAAAGCTAATGCTAACAAATACTCAGGCTGAGTACACAAAGTTTTTTGTTTTCAGATAGAAATATTTTATATAGTCTAGAATCAAACACCAGATGGAAAACCATGAGCTAAAAGGACACATCTAACCAAAAAAGGTTTTGTAGCCGCACCAGTCAATCTGCCCTACAACACAAACAAGTACAGGCACACACACCATAGCTCAGATAAGATCTCATGCCTCCCATGACAGTATTCACCATTCTGCTTTTCTATCTTGAAACATCTTCCCAAACTCACCAGAGTAAATTTGCCATTACTGGAGGTGTCAGGGCTTCGATAGCTCCTGCAATCATTTAACACCTTCACTTTCAGTCCTTAGAAGTTCTCTGCTCATAGAAATCCTTGACATTTATCATATTCAATTCTTACTATTGAATTCTATCTTATTTCTGTTTTGTAGTTCTTCTGTACGATGCTCCAATGTTTCTAAACATCAAGGAGAATCCATCTTTACTGTCAAGTTTCCTTAGCATATTCTTTTTTGTTGTCATTTTTGTCATCCGTGCCTAGAACTTAAGTATTATCTATTTATTACAACCCCTCCAAGCTTTAGCTGTAGCTTTTGGCTATGCTTATTTCTTACCTTCAAGACAGCTCCCTTTGCTGACTGATCAGTGCACTTAAAATCCTTTCTAAATAGCGTACTGTGCTTTACTCTGTAGCAAAGCTCTTCTATATACTCCCACCAAGTGACCAGGAATACAAAGTTTCTTCTATTAAGAACAGAAACATTTAGTTTCTTTCAGCGTTGAGAAATCACTGAATTCAATCACTGATTTCACAGCAGTCTCTAACCAGTGACAAATAAACAAAATCCCAACGCACTGCCACATGTCTGCCTGCCTAACTTAATCAATCCAAAGATGCTATCCAAAAGCAGCTTCTGCAACTACCTCAGGATGGCCTAAATCTAAAATGCTGCAATTCCTTTATTGGTTCTATGACCACGTTCAGGACATAATCTAGCCCACATCTCCTGACAGCATCCTTACACCTATTCAGTTTTGGTTTTTTGTTGTTTTTTTGTTGTTTTTTAAGAGAAAATAAAAGAATCTTATGTCAGTTGCTACAAACATCCAAGAATAGTTTTCCATAAGTCTTCCACTTTTCAGGATGTAGGCTTTGCTCTAGACAAAACCAATGAGTCCAAATAACTTCAGACCTTTCCCATCCATCTTCAACAGTTTTTGCTGCAGCTTAACTGAAAATCTTTCAACAACCAGTTCACATTTACCCACTGTGAATTACTTCATAGCAAACAGTAAATCCTGGATCTTCTCTGCACTATCAAAATTAATGCTGTCTGTGATGAAAGTCAATGGTGGTTGTCATGGAAATGTTCTACAGACCTTCTGCCCTAACAATAGAAGAGTATTTTCCACAGTTCTGGACACTCCTACAGTCTGTAGTTTAAAATCCTCAGTAATCCAATGAGTTTTCATTATGTACTCTTTCACCTTTTGTGCAGTACTACTGAAACACTGTATTACACTTTTTACTTGCTTGTTTTGGCTGCCTTGAAACAAAAAACAAACAAACAACTATTTGTAACAAAACGGAAAACATCTATTTTTTGGGTGTCTAAGGAAGCATTCCCCAATTTTTTTTGCTGATCAGGACAAAGGCCATACCAAAAGTGGAGGTGAACAAAGAATAGGTTTTTAGGAGATAGGAAAAGTACTGTGTTTCTGCTTGCTGATTAAGTCAAAGAATTTAAGTTTGTACTGGGAAATGCAGTCACTTACTGCAATGACCTACCTTGTCCCTTGTAATCATCTATATAGGAACAAAACTGAACTCCCTGCCTTCTTAAATCAGATATCAATCATCCGAAGCAGAGACAAAAAATGAACTCTCTGTCTTCCTAGATCAGATATACTGTCACTAGCCTTAAGAACTTTGCTAGGAGGAATGCCATATGACAAACACTTGGCCATTCCACACGTCAGAAGCATCACAATACAAAGGCCTTGCAAATCAAGACCAGCAGAGATGTATACATAATCCCAAAAAATAACTGAAACTAAGTTTATGAAATGTACTGATAGCAAAGATGTCAGACACTTTTCTTCTTCAGAATGAGGTTATGGAAACAGGTTACCTGAGAACCATATAGCCATACACAAAACTGCACCTTGCAACCCAAATACAGCGGGGAAAGAAGACTTGAAGAACCTGGAGAAGAGAAATGTTATTTAAGAAAAGTTATCCTGAAGAACCTCGATTAAAGACACCATCACTCCCCTTCTCCTAACTAACAACGGCAGCTGTCGGCAGGAAAGTATTCACTGGAGGCACAGGTTGTGAGCTCTGTTGGTTTTGTTTTTTTCTTGTCAGACTGCCGTACCCAGTTTACAGAAAAGATGCAAGATGTACTGTCACCCCTGAAAGGACAGCCTGAGTTAGGAAAAGGGCTGTCAGGACAGAAGGCCAATCACCGAGAGAAGATGTAAGATTTCAAGGTAGGTAAGTAATGCTTTAACTACTCTACAAAACTGCAACTGCTACAGAACCTTTACTTCCGAGGAGATACTGGTTTGTTTAGTGGCTCTGCCACAGAACTCTATACTCCCTCGAGAATTAGCTTCCCCATGGTCGTGCTTATCATTCCAAACACAACAGCACAGCCTGGACAGCTACTCCACCAATTCACTGACCTCTGCCTACAGGATGCATCATCTCCTGAAGTTCTTTGTGACTGAAAGCCTATCCAATTTAAAGAAACAGCTCTGACAGCAGCATGTAGTTATTCATCAACAGACTGCCTCAGAAGTCCAGCATCTTGGCCACATACACGTTTTTAGCCACAAAGCACTGATTTTGAAAAGAGACTATTTTCATTTTTGCCAGTTCCAAGGCAAGAGGTTTAGGATCCTAATAAAAGGACTTTGATATGTGGAAATATATATATATATATATATATTTAGAAGAAAGAAAAAGTACTGCATTTCTGCTTGCTGATCAAGACACAGAAAACCAGAAAAGCCAGCTTTCTTGTAAATAACAGATAACTTCATAGCACAGACAGGCATAGTTTGCATAGTAAGACCATGAATATACAGTATATGCTGATACAAATAACAGCAAAGGATTAATGCTATTTTCCTGAAAATAACTATCTTTTCTAAGAAAGAGACAAAAAAAAAAAAAAAAAAACAGCCCATCAAGTCCCTGCATTGCTTACAATCTTATCTGAGGAAAAAAAACCCACAGAAAATCAGCAGACTGACATCTCACTGCCACACCTCCTGCTGTCTGAAAAATTGACTCAATCTAACAAACATCCTACTGAGGTTCTATCTGCTTCTTTTGCAAAATTATTTGACAAAGGATAGTGGAACCCAGAGGCCTGTGGGAATGCTCACCAGTAAAAACATAGGTATTACTCAAGGGACAAGGGCGTCTCCAATTTCCGAAATCTTCAGATTTGTTTAAAACTTGGGACACGTAGAAGATGAAAGGATATTTAAGCCACAAAAAGTTTAGAGTATTCAAGTACTACCAGATCAAATTCTAAAGCCTTAGCTTAACTTTATCCAGCTATAAAATGGAATTGCAAAACAAGTCTGAAGTACTACAAAGTGAACTGTTACAGTATTTGTAAAGACCTGCAAAACACGTTCTGCTGATGGCATTTCAAAACCTAGCACTAACACAGAAGCGAGATGCTCATGTGCATTGAATTTTCTGTGGTTTGGGAAAGCTGCAGCACCAGACAGGAAGGCTGCAGACTGTATGGAAGGACAGACCTCAGCTCCTGAAGAACAGCAGGGACATTTCACACACATTTCAGCAGATATCACAGAGGAACAACAGAAGAAACAGAGGAAACTCCTTCAGAGAAGGATTGAAGCTTCTGTAATCTAACAGAATGTAGCACTCATAGTTAACCACGGATGGGGCTGACAGCCTTGACACAGGGTTCCAAGTCTTAGGAGTCTGCTGTCAAAAAACAGAAGTAGCACAGAGATTTCTTCAGGGAATTGCTGTGCATCTCCATATCTTTCAGATCTGCTTTATTATGCACCTATTAATATCTCCACAACCAGGCCTTCGTTCACCACTGCTTCTAACGTAGCTTATAAACCCGTAAGACAGCAAATTACGTACTGATTGACCTTACCTATAGCAAATGCAACGTGTTTTACTTCTTTGGCCATTTAGCAAGTTGGGCTGCTGCCTACCCAAAATGAGGACAACCTTAAACTTTAAGACAAATAATGAAAGGCCTGTAAAGATGCACAGTTTTTTGCAATATGGAACATCAAATTACAAACTAATTAAAAGGCTCCATGCTGTCTGCTTTTTTAAAGTAAAAGAAGCACTAATAAAAAAAACAATAAAACATAGATATACACAGTACATCTAATATTTCACAGTACATTTACTACCACTACAATATTTCTGACGTCTTTTGTTCCATTTTGACTTGATGGGGCAGCAGAGATAGCTTTCAAAGTTCTGGAAAGCTTGAGAAAAACAGCAAAAGCACTGATTCTCAAAGTCAGGAAGAACTTAAAAGTTAAAAAAAAAAAAGTCCACAATCCATTAACCGAGCCTTTCTGAACTGAATAACAAACACAGAATTCCTCTACTGCGTACAAAGTCATTGCAGTGCAAACAAATCTGTTTAAATGAACGCTGATTTCTATAACCCCATGGTCCACAATTAACTTGAAACCAAACAGTTCCCACAAGCCACAAAACAAAGGAACTAGTGATGGGGAATTAAATTTTTAAACACATAGGGATTATACTACCCTTAAAAAAAAACGTCATGCTAACATGCCCTTCTACATGAAATAACAAAAGTGATTATTCCTACAGGCTAAACTAAAATGCAATGTTCTTCTTGCAAAACAGATTTCTTTTTATTTTGATTAAGATTACAGCACATCCTCCCTGCGCCTAGAGAACAAGCTGACCCACAGAGTATTTTCCATCAAGTTATACCTAAAAATTGGACCATCTGAAAAAAAAAAAAAAAAAAAAAAAAAAAAGTCATCAGCATCACTTGGCAGTCCTGAACTGTAGGAAAAAAGTCGTCCCAGTACTTCCAGTGTATCCTGAACATTCTTTGCTGGAGAACAAGCGCGGACCTTTCCAACATTCCATTTCGTGGGGATAGGAAATCCCACATGTTTTAAAAACAAATTACAAACAGACTAGATTAATTTAAATTCATAGTTTAAAGCAACTTTTATGCAGAGTTGCGAATGACTGAAAGATACTGAAATGAAACCTCTCTCTCGCCTCCTTGATGTCTTCAACAAATGCACTAGTTGCAGTGACTCAGCATGATGCAAGGTATTAAATGTGCCCAAAACTCTTCCAGATAGTTGGACTTCAACAGCACAAAATAACAGGAAGCCCAAGTTCTGCAGAACGTACTGGAATACATCAGCAGATGTATTTGGACATTGGCAAATGGAAGAGTTGTATAATATTAACGTATCAGCCACAGCAAACCAAACCAAACCCCTAGGAACTTCAAGGCTTGACAACACAGGCTCTGCCTCACGCCCTTGGCATCCAGCATCCCTCCCACCAACTACTCCCAAACCCAACAAACAGCATGTTCACAGAAACACCTCTTTTCCTTTTTGATACTTGAACAAAATAAGTACATACCGACAGTTAAACACTTGACCACATGTAAGCTTCATAGAAGTGCTGCATCTTTTTAGATGCAATCATGTCTCAAATAATTTGTAAAAAGTCAGAACAATCACAGTGACACATTAGCTGACATTTCTTAAAATCTGTGGTTTGTGTGCAACCAAGAGGTGGCTTTGTTCACCAAAAGGACATTCTCATGCATCAACAGGTGAATTTTCTGTCAAGCATAAGCTCAGCACTGGATTTAATAAGATTATAATGTTTTCTTTGAGATAAATGCATTCGGGATGTTTAGCCACTGGATATTTGATTCCAAAATCAGCAACTCACACAATCTCAACTTCAAACCCAAACCACAAAATAGAGTAAAATAAATCTGTGCTGGTTAAACTCTCAGAAGAGACAAAGCCTCCTGCTGAGCCTGGTGGATTATCCAAACTACCAAATAAAAACAATTAGAAATAATTATTCGAGGCGACACAGAAGGAAGTTGGTGACTAGCTGAACCCCAAGTCTTACAGCATACTCTTAAAACTCAGAGCGTGCCTGCCTTTATAAACATCCAGGAACACAATCCCATTCTTTCTGTTCTAATGTTTTTAGGTTCTGCCTCCTCACAACACTGAGGACTTATTACGTTTCAAGAACATATTAACATTATCCCAATCGAAAATCGCTTCCATGTCACTGAAGTCCATTTACTCCTGCATTACACGAATGGATAAACAGAAGCAGAAAAGCTATGACTGATCCAACACTACTTCCTAACCGCTTTTTCATACACACACAACCTCCTCATAACATCCTTTTTAAACCTGAAATTTCTGGGGAAGGGAAATTTACTGTTCATCATCTGCTCTACGCTCTGTTCTTTCTCCTCATAATGGATTATCAAACGTGCACAATGCTTAATAGAGTTCAAGACATTCATGAGGTTGCATAACACCACTTCCAGCCCTTCTATTCCACAGCTCTATTTAACTGAAGCTTTCACCAAGAGCTTTGTTTAAGCTTATCTTTGCTGCTTTCACAGAGTTTCTCTACCCTCTTCAAAATAATTCAAAAGCACCAATATTTCTGTGGGCCTCAAATTCTGCTGCTTGCATTTTCTATTGAGAAAACCCCACATTTTTACCTGGATATAAAATAGAGCAGTTTAACCGAATACTCGTTTAACAGACTCCAAAAGTTTTAACAGACTATGGATGTTTTAGAAGTTTTTTTCTTGCCCTCCCCCCCTTTTTTTTTTTAAACTTAAGAGCAGAAGAAAATGCCTTACTTTCTTATCAGTACCACTTAACTCTGAATTTACACTGGCTTTTTCTTTCCCATTATCGTATTATTTAAACAAGGACTTCTATTCCACTTCACCCCTCACTAAGAAGCTGGATAATTTTCTTCCAATCTTGTGCTCTGAAAAGAAGTACTCTGCCCTTTCTAGGAGATCTTCTCCAAAAGTAATGCTTCCTATTTTATTATGTTGGTTCTCGGCATTAGAAGCAAATGTTGGTGGTATGGCAGTAAAGGTTTGAACCTTCCCACCAATATTCCCTTACGTGTTGTAGCTGTGCAACAGATGGCAGCAAAGGGGCAGTCTGACAAAGTGGCATCTGACATGGAAGTGTGCACAAAGCAAAGGTGTGTCAGTCTACTCTTACATGAGGAAAAAGCCACTCGCTGACGTTCAGTGCTTGCTGAATGTTTATGAAGGCCAAACAGTGGACGTGAGGTGGTGCATTTCACCAGCAGTGACAGCAGTTCACTTCCACTGGTGCAGATTTTGACAAGTGAGGCACGCAGGCTCTTGTTCATCACTGGCAAAAATTCTTAGCTAATGGTGGTGACAACACTGAAAAATAGTATTTTGGACCTGAGAATTTGCTTTATCAAATAATGTTACTGTACTCTACTGTAGTTTCTGTGAAGAGAAATAGGGAGGCATTACTTTTGGAGCAACCCACACAGCTTGTTTGCCTATTACTTCATTCCAGAATCTCTTGTGTAGGGTTTAGACGCTTCAAAATCCCACAACACTTAACCAAGCATGTAATTCTTTCAATGTCTTTTACTTTTCTTAACTAGATCCTAGCCTACCAGACTCCCCCCAATCTCTTTGACCATCAGAAGTATTTAATGGATTTGATTAAATTTACCTACTTGTCACTGCTCTTTCATTTTCATTTGTGTTTCTAACTTAAATTAGAACCAATAACCACGGTTCACATTACTTACTTTTAATTTTACCTGCTGCATTTCATGCTTTTTCACATAAATTTGATTTTCATTTTCTGGATGGTGCTATTTTGGCCCCATTAACTTCATGCTTCTTGCCACAGAGTTATATCTTCCAACCTATCTTCTTGACAGTTGCCTTTAAAGGCATCATTTCCTTAATGCCATCGTGTTCTTAAGAACATGAGTTAAGCCCCCCTTTGCCCCACCAGAACTCATAAAACACTTCAAAAAGAATTCCACCGTTTCATGAAAAGACAGATATGAAAGCAAGCCTGCCAGATACAAGCAGTCTAAAAACAAAAATACCTTTCTGTTCATCTTACTCAGCTGGACAAAAAAAGGGGGAGAAAGCACTGTGCTGAAACACTGAATTCGTAATAAGACTGTCAATCTGGTTAAATAAACGTTTACAACTAAGAGCCTTTCAGAAACTGTCACACCATCAGAAACCTGTACTATTACTTGTTTCAAAAGTGCCTAAGGAAAGTGCTGCTGAAACGGACTACTGCTGCCTCTCCGTTCCCAAACTGTGAATTCCCCAGTAAGCAGCTTTGATCGCACTGCACACGACCACATGGGCAGGCCAAGTCTGACCACACCAACACAGAAGGCACATCAGAAAAAGACAATGGATGGCACGCAGATGGCAAAAAGGAACATCCTGGTACAGAATTGCAACTAGGGATCAGACATCACAAAGGAACTGTTTAGAAGCCTGGGAGAGGGGGGGAAAGTTATAGCCCCAACAAATGTCATGTTCTCTTGAGCTGAAGAACCACTGGATCTTTAAGAAAAAAGAAACATGGGTCCCTATTCTGAGGAAAACCTTCCACATCATGGTATGTTGCCATCTTTCAAACTACTCCTAATTTTGTCTGTGCCTATGGGCATGTCTCCACGTAATTAAAAGTTGCACATGTCATTCAAGCTGAAGTAAACTTGTTTTGAACTAGCTAGTTCATATCAGTGCGAACCATTAAGGTAGCGGGGAGAGCAACATAATAAAAACAAAGACAGACATAGCAAAGATTAGTTTGAGACTAACTATTAATTACTCAGTATAAACAAGATTGCTTCCATCTATGTAGCTTCTAGCTATAACATTGCAATCCCATCTCTGGATAGCCCACAGACATACCCAAACTTCTGAAGTTAGTTATTACTAGTAAGCAGTTAGGGTAGAATACACACCAGAGAGCAAAAGCTCCAGAGAAACAGAAGCTCCAATAAAACAGAATAAAGCAACCGCTAAACACAACCATTTGGGAGTTCTGCAGAAGGAGCAGATCACTATTTTCACAGCTCATGATGTATCACTCAGCCTGAAGTTTCAGTTTTCATTAAACGCCCTCAAGAGGCAAAGCTTAAAACCATCCTCACATGTGTTTCAGTAGGAGGGAACAAACGCAAAGACTATGAATGGGGCGAGTTCCTGCCGGCTGTAAGACCGCCGGTTGCCTGACAATTACAAGTGCCCACAGCACGAGCCTTCGCCGCACGCAAGAAAGCAGAGATGGCACTGTAGCTGGAATTAGTTCAGAAAGCGAGATAACGTTTGCAGCAAGAAGCAACAGCTCTTGCCAGACTAGCTAGAGACCGCTACCGTGAAGAACGGCGGGCTTAAGACACGCGAGAAAGTTTCCCTGCCGCTCAGACCGGGCCCCGCCTCCCCTCACAGCGCGGTCCCCACACCCACCACCATGCCGCTCAGTTCGCCTTCCCACAGCTGAGCGCGGCCGCTACGCACTCGGAGCCCAGCGCTCCGCCGGCCCCTGCCAGGCCACGCGGGAAGGCCGTCGCTCGCCCACTTCCCAGAAGACCACCCCGGTGCCGCCCGGCGCCTCTGCCCGAGGCCGCAGCCACCGGCCCGACCCGCCCGCCAGAGCCGCCGCCCGTTGCCCGCCTCGTGCCGGCGGCTCCGGCCATACGCACGCCGCAGACCGGGCCGCGGCGCTCCCCTACGCGGCCCCGCTAGGCACCCGGCTGCTGCCGCCGCCCTCCTTCTGGCGGCTCGGCCGGGCGCGCCCTCCCGGCGGCAGCCCCTTTACCCCCGTACCTGCGGCCCCGGCCCAGCCCCGCGCTGTCTCCTCTAGGGCCCGAGGCGCGCGAGCGCCGCTCCCTGCCTCCCTGCCTGCCCAGCGCTGGCAGCCGATGGCACTGCGCCTGCGCCCGGCAGGATGCGTCACTTCCGGCTCGACCGCTGCGCCCTGTGGGACGGGGAGCCCTTCCGGCCTGCCGAGACGCGCTCAACCGCGCGGCCGCAGCGCCCTCATTGGGAGGGACTCCCGCTCCCGGCATGGAGCACGCGCGAGATTCGGGCCCGCGCAGCCGCAGATGAGTGCGCGGCACTCCGTTGGGGAGTGTGTCAGTGGGCCGCGTGGCATGCCGGGAGCTGTAGTGCAGTGAGTGCCGGTCTCGTGGCCGGCGCAAAAAGTCAACTGCAGTATATGCTGAGACAGATGCATTTATTTCGCTGCGTGATTTTGTATCGAGAGCACAGGCACAGCGGCAGGAAGGGGTGCCCTCCCAGCACCCTGCTGTGTCTTGGCCCATGGAACAGGCTGCCCAGGGCAGTGGGCACGGTCCCAAGCTGCTGGAGTTCGAAGCTTTCAGACATCAGGTTTGAATTAGTTCTAGTTAGTGCTGTGTGGAGCCAGAGGTTGGACTCCACGATCCTTGTGGGTTCCTTCCAACTTGGGATATTCTATGGTTTTATCATTTGATGGAAGCAAAGTCATTTGGGATTGCAAAGGACTTGCATGGGGATGCTTAGGGGAGAGTCCACAAGTGGGAAAGGGAGGGATTCCAGTTACCTGTGTGGGAACAAGCATGAGAATGCTAAGAGAAAGGGCTGGCTGCACATAATAGCTTTTGTAAATAGCCTGCTCAGTGCCATCTGTCCTATGCTTTTATCGTAGCCCTTTGGGCTTTTCTCTGGGTGAGGGCTTCCTTCGCTGTATGCTTAGGGCCCAGGTGCCAGCAGTCAGCAGGGCTGTGTAGCTGTGCAGCAACACCAGGGTGAGCAGATAGATGTGGGGTGTGTGGGAGTGGGAATCCTCCCAGCAGCTGGTGAATGGGAGCAGGGTTGGAGGGCTAGGGGCTGCAAGGCAGAGCTTCTGCCAGAGGGCCAAGGTCAGCCATCCACCTGGGTAGGGATGGCAGGCTCCTGGGTCCAGACATAGAGGCTCTGGGGCTTGATATGGTGGGCTCTGGGGACCAGACTTGGCGTGTTGGCTCTGGAGTCAGTGGGTCCAAGCGAACTCCAGCTGTGCCTGGGGCATAGTCTGTGCCAGCTGACTGAAGCCCCAGAGCTTGGATGTTCAGGACCAAATGCTGGGAAGGCTGGAGCCAAGTCTGTGGGGTTATACATCTGTATGACCTTCCATCCTGCTCAGCCAGAGGGATGCTGTTTGAGGCCACTGAGAGTCCGTGTTCACATGAGTGCCTTCTGTGACTGGCTCCTTATCTGTGTGGCTGTCTGTGTATATATGCATATATGTGGTGTATGTGTGTACTTGCACTTGTACCTACTGGGAATGCAAGCTGAGCCTGGCCAATGTTAGGGGCTGGGGGCATGGAGTGACAGCCTCACTTTTGAGCTAGCATATCTGGTCCAATTTTCCCATAGCAATATATATGTATATCCAAATACATATGATATGTATATGCACATATATATTTACATGAATATGTACTTATGCATGTCATATTGATAGATACATTTCATAAAACTTTTGTGTAGCACAGTATGTCAACCCCGTGGAATTGAGATAAGAGAGATTAAAGCATGCAGGCAACAGCTTTCTCCCATAGCATTTGCATCACGAAATAAGTAAGTTGATTGTTCGTTTCAGAGATGTTACACTACTTGCATCCTACGATGCACATAAGGTACTACATGCTACTTATGCACATCTGTACTGCAGCATGATTTCTAGTTGTAGTACTGGTTGGTTGGTGTGTTCCTGAAATTTCTTGGATCATATCAGCACAGGTAACAATTACAGCAGAAATCTGCAGGTTCTCCTGTTTTTGCTGAGAGTGTAATTTCAGATGCAGCTGTTCTAATATGGCATTGTGCTGCAGGTAAAAAAAAAAAAAAAAAAAAAAAAAAAAAAAAAGTTCCTAATTCCTGTTGCCTTTACTGATAAAATTCAGATAGAAGAGGCTTTATTTCTAACACCTGCTTCGGAAGCACTTAATATTAGTAATCTGGGTTAATTCATCTGGAGAGTTTATTCCTAAACAATTAGTACAGAATTTTGAGAAGCAATTTGCATAAAAGTGAAGTGTGCAAGCAGTATGTTTTTAAGCACAGTGAAAAAGTCAGTGACAACATTAAAGAAGTTGCCACGGGTAAAGGCTGAAGAATGGCTGTAAACTAGAGGGTGAAGGTATAAGGGACAAACACACCAGTGATAATGTCATGATTGGGTGAAATATGGATTCACACTTATTCCTGCTGGCCATGTTTTTACCCAGTGGGATGATACAAAATGGTACCACAATAACACAGCCCTTTCTAAAAAAAGGCCACAGAGCCAGACTCCTAACCATATTTAGCACTACTAAATCACAATTGGCACAAGCAAGCTTTGGTTGTCACCTACTGACATTTCATTCAGCCTAAAAATGAAAACGTGGTTGCCTGCACTGCCACTGTCTCACAGATAGGAACAAAGAAAGATAAGGCAAAGCAAGACACTTGTTGCAATTTAGGATCTTAGAGCTGTCACCACAAAAGGAAGAAGGTGTTGTCCCGCTGGGGAGAAGCACTAATACTTCAGCAACCAGAGAGAAGGAAGCAGGGATGCTGGCTCAGCTCCTTTGTCCTCACCATCTAGGGATGACAAATCTATTGATGCTGTTTGCACCCACCACTGAGGTGCCAGTGAGAGTGGGGGACACAGTGATGGCTAGAACAGCAGAAACCGCGGGTTGATAGGGACGCCAGGAGTCGAGGTATAAAGGATGAGAGTGGGAGGAAACTGACACAGAGCTCTGGGAAACACTCTGTTGTTTTCTTCTTAATGCCTGGGGCAGAGGACATGCTCTGTCCTGTCTCTCTTGCATCCTCACCATTAAGTATATCTCCAGTAGTGACAGTGTTAACAAATACAGTGGAAGAAACAGCTCTGAAAGCTGAGCCGCTCAGTCACATGCACAGGTTTTATTTTTAACATCCCCAAACTACTTGATGTTTCTGCTTGTGCTTCCTCTGTCTCCTCCCGTCCTCTCCTCTTTCTTTGCTTCCAGTTAGCCCTTACCCACCTCACTTCAACCCTGCTGAGCAAAACCAAGAGAGCAAGTGTTTGGTACAAACACAGGGACTCTATGATTAAGGTAAGTCTTTGTAAATAGAATTTCAGTCTTTATTGGTGAAACCTTATGCAATGCAATGGTTACTGTATTAAGCTATGAAAACCAAGATATCTTCCAAAGAATCTTAATAATTAGGATGAAGTAGGAAAATCAGACACAAGATGTGTTAAATGGCACCCTAGAATGGAGGCAGCTGATAACTGAACACTTCTGTGACAGGCTACTCTGCAAAGAAGAGCGCTCCATAATATGTGCATGGTTTGCAGGGGATTTTAAAAAGCATGGTTTGTATGTGGGATTTTAAAAAGCTAAAACACTGACTCTTAAGCGGGAACTTCAGTACCAGGACAGATGATAAATTAAAAATTCAATTTCTGCAATTTTTAAGAAACTCAAAAATGCTAAGTCTTCAAATCCAGTGGGTTTGTAGATTCAGACTGCAAACCATGTGCTTTTAGTCCAGAATAAATAATAAGATGATGAGTGAGAATTTACAAGTGTTAAAGGTACTACCCCACTTTTTAGAGTTGTTGCTGCTTAGAAATTTTTATTCACAAATCTTCTCACTTTTCTTTTTATAAGACTTAGACCTTAAACAAGAGCACTGAAATTCTTTGTACTGCACATCTGGCTTTGGCTGAGTTTCTTTTGTTTTCCTTAAACCCATTCATGTGATTGTCTCTTGTCTCAAGAATTTTTCAGAAAAGTATATTAACGAAATTGTTGTCAGGGAATGAAAGACAACCTGAGCCCAAACCAAACCAAACCAAACCAAAGCAGTTCGGATCATACTTCTTTCCCCACCCCCCTCAAACTGCAGCTAAACTGAAACCTGTTATTTTAAAGCAATCACTGAACTCAATAAGCCCCTTTGCCAGGTACAGATGCACTGATGCACAGTGACATTTTACTTAACTGCGTTTCTCTCAAGGACAGCCCAGGGACTTTCACGTGTACTGCATAGCAGATGCCTGTCACATTTTGCTTCCCAGCTCCTGCTGTTGCTCCAGGTCTGTGTGACCACGTCAGTACAAAGAATTTTTATGTGGGTCTATCTCAGATGAGTTGCTGCTGGGTTGTTACAGGTAGGGAAGAGTGAGAAATCTGCTGACCTGGCACTCCTACAGGTGAGTGCTGTGTGTGGGGTTTCCATCAACGGTGCCTCGGTGCTCTGAGCCCTCCCATGCTCCTCTTGCACTGGTGCATTTGGCTGTGTGGAAATGGCACATGCAAGTGTCTGTGCCTCTCCACTGTGATTTACCAGGAGAGAAGAGGCCTGGTGATGCAACAGCTTCTCTTTAGGTCCTGCACATCAGATTCTGGAAGCTGAAGAGAAACTGATGGACTGTTGTGGGAACCTGAGCAGCACACATGATCTGAATGAAAAGTGCACTGTGAAGTCTCTGCACAACTCATGCACTGCCTATGGGCATACCCTGTCCCTATCATTTTAAATATATTCTTATAAGTATAAAGCAATTCCAACCAATTCAGCAACTTTAACCAGTGTTTATTGTCATGGGACATCGCATCCTCAGCTAGCTGGTCCCCTGCTGAAAAATACAGGGAACAGCTCCGTGATTGTTACAGTCCTGTCCTTCCATCTTTGGGCTTACCTAACAAGGCAGCTGTCTCATGGAAAAACTTTTCCTCTTCTTGTCTTATACCAGGGATTTGAGCTTCACCAGAAGGCTTGCCCAGGGTGTCCCTATAAAATCCCTATGAACTTCTTCAAGGGCTAAGCCTTCAAGAAACTGTGCCTTACAAATGCTTGATAGTAGTTTATTACTGTTACAGGTGAAGATTTCGTCTACGCCTTTTGCTCTCCCTTTGCACCTACCCTGAGCTGTGCTATGTTCACTGCCAGGTACCACAATATACCTGTAAGATCAGGCTGAATGGCCATTGAAGAGAAAATGTGCCTGGCAGGACAGTGATCTATATGCAAAGATGTGGGGCATCTTGGGGGTCACTGTGACTTGTGATGGTGACATTCTTGGATTTGGTTTTCATTTTGTAGCAAAGGACAGGACATTAGAAAGGTTAGATCCGCAGAAATCATGTAAAAATGCAGAATGGTACCATTTCCAGTGGCATGGTGTTTTCTTTCTGAGTTTGTACTGTGTCCAGGTGTGGAGCCCTCAGTACAAGAAAGACATTGAGATTTTGGAAAGGGTCCAGAGGAGGGCGACTAAGATGATCAGGGGGCTGGAGCACCTCCCCTATGAGGACAGGCTGAGGGAGTTGGGCTTGTTCAGCCTGGAGAAGAGAAGGCTGCGGGGTGACCTCATTGCAGCCTATCAATACCTGAAGGGAACCTACACCCAGGAGGGGAGTAAACTCTTCAAAAGGGCTGACAACAGAAGGACTAGGGGAAATGGTTTTAAGTTGAAGGAGGGAAGATTTAGGTTAGATGTTAGGGGGAAGTTCTTTACTAGGAGAGTGGTTAGGCCCTGGAACGGGCTGCCCAGGGAGGTTGTGGATGCCCCGTCCTTGGACGTGTTTAAGGCCAGGTTGGACGGGGTCCTGGGCAACCTGATCTGAATGTGTATGATTGGTGGCCCTGCTAGGCAGGGGGGTTGGAACTACATGATCCTTGGGGTCCCTTCCAACCCGGGTGATTCTGTGTGATTCTGTGTGATTCTGTGTGATTGTAGAAGTACATATATCTGTGTGATGACTGGAGACCCAAGCTTGACTTCTTGCTGAGGTTGTTCAGGAGGTGACCATGGAGGTGCACTGTACAAAAAAAGAAGAAAATGCTTAGTTTAAGGAGAGTTGGATATTTTCCTAGAAAATGTGATTTTCTGCCTATGCCAGCATGTTTGTGTAGGAGGCAAGATACCAGAACATGAGAGTCTCCAGGCTTGGTTTGTGTATTATTTGCAGAATGTATTATTTTTAATTCTATGTGGTTTTGTCTTTATATGCTCTAATTCTACATCTGTCAGATAGAAATATTAGTTTCTTTTCACCTCAGGTGCATCACTAGTACTGCAAATACAAATCCATTATCATATTTGAACCACTCAGATACTGAGACAGTAAATACATTGAAAAATACCATAAGGAAATTAGTAACTCTGCATTCACCTCAATATTTAAATAGTATGCGGAAAACTGGATAAACAATGCATAGTGTGTAACGGGGAATAAACATCTGCTTTCTGCCCTACATATTTCACATGCCTGTAAAATATTTTTAGTTCTAATATTATATATAACTTTGATATTCTTGGCTCCAGCGTTTGGACACAAACTTCCCTGAAATTTTTAAGAGCTGCATATCATACTGTAAATCTTAGAAAGATTTGTTTGTGTTAATTTTTAATCAGATCTCAAATGCAGTCTGTAAGCTAATAGTCTGGGGTTTCTGGTGGCCCTTTTTGTTGATTCCTTGAAATGGGTGATATCACTTAATTATTCAAGAAGAGCATGATGTATACAGTCTCAGTATATCATTATCCAGCACTTATGTGTAGCAAATACCAAATAAGAAAGAGTTGTTTTGTCTTGGCCCATTGACCCCAACTGAATTAAATGGACATTTACTGAAAATAAATTTTAATTGATTTATAAACTGCAGGTTACTACAACTGAACAGATCTGCTCCAGACATAGACATATCTGCCATTAAAAGGCAGTTGTGTATTTTTAAACATTACTTGATTTGCTGTCATGCCAGTCTAAAAATAAAGATTTACCAGAGTGGACATAGAGTGGTTGACAGTTTGCATCTTTTTGTACCACAGTACCTTCAACATGATTTAAGTAAACATTTCTGTTTTGGTTTGTTTTTTTTTAACCCAGCTCTTAGAAAATATTGCATGTTGCAGGGAAACAGTAAGTATAGAGGTTTAGAGAAATGTTTCATTACTCAACGTATCGATGTGTCATCATTCTTTGGATGCTATGTATCACTGTCTGAGGCAAAAATGTGTAAACTTTCTGTTAAATGTTTTGGAAGGCTGTTGTATTTTGTGTATTGAGAATGATATCATCAACCAAGAGATGGAGTTAGCTGAATCATCAGTTAAAATACAGAGTTTAGGATTACTGACTTATTAGAATACAGGAATCATTCAAACCCCAGTATGTATAGAAAAATGATCGCTCTCACTTGTCTAGTTTCACAGATTTGATAATTAGGAGAGAGATGTGGAAATGATTTGTCTGAACAAAAAGCATGTTCAAGTTAGACATGGGGTAAACTGCACCCACAGTGGCAGATCTGTCTAATCAAGAAGACTGATTCTGGGTCCAAATGCTCTGATGTGGTCATTTTTCACAAACAAAATGCTTTCTTTTTCCACACACGATTCTGATATGGTTGGTTTCAGCATACAGCAGCGTGAAAGCAGGCTCCTCTCCAGAAACTTTGTAATCAGCGTTTTGTGGTTTGGATAGCCATAAGGCCTGTCCTTCTCATGTGTTTTTATTCATCGATTATTTTTCTCTAAGAGTAGTTAGTTTTGCAGTGGAAAATATTGTTCATGCAGTCATGTTTTCATTGCAGTGTAATGTGCCCAGCCTTCCTCTGACCTTATGCAAGTCATAGCTGGGGCTATTTTTAGAAATTATATTTGCAGCAAAATGCTACAAGAATGACAGTAGCAAGGATGCTGCCAATGTGAAATAAATCCATCTGCATCTCTTCCTTTTCTGAGCCACATATAAGTAGATGTCACTGAACAATCTAAAGCAGGACAGATGCAATTCTAAATCACGTGTATTTAGGGACTGAATCTTGCTGGGGCCAACGTGGCCAGCATCCCTGTGCTTCCCAAGGTAAGTAGGGAACGTTATATTGAGTGAGCACTTTCTGTGCGTGCAAACAAAGCCACAGGTACTCGACCCTTATACTTCAGAGTGTAAGCTTGTCCCTAGGTGAAGGGGCCACAGAGAAATTGTTCCTTTATTGGGTAGATTGGAGAGGCAATAGCGTTGATTCAATAAGGGGATTTAAAAACATTTTGGTCGGTGTTGGAAGCTGCAATGGACAGAATGAAACTATCAACACAAGTAATGCACCTTAACATTAACAGCAATTAGTGCACACTAGACTGAGCCAGGCTAAAATGCAAACTTTACAGCAAAGGGCAGAAGGTCAGTAGCCTGGAGCTTTTTGCTTGTAATAGTTAGTCCTCAAGCCAAGTTGCTGCTGCCAGATCAAAGTGTCCAGAAAGGTAACTCCAAGTAGTATGAGGTCTAGGCAGTCTCTGGGTCTCCAATGCAGCTTCTTGTGGAAGCTGAGAGCTTTTGAAGGGAAAAGAATACAAAGGTCTCACATATTCCCCCTAAAACAATGCTGTTCATTGTAGACATTGTAGAAGAACACAGCTGGGCTGGATTGGTCACTGATGGACCCAGACTATCTTTTCTTATGTCCTTATATTTTTAATGTCAAAAGAAGGCATGCCTCATGCCAATTGTCACCTCTGTCATCTCTTGTTTTCCCAATTTTAGTAAGGAGTAATAGCTATTGCCTGGAATTATTGCAAAGGTAGTGATGTTAGAAGCAAAGAGCACTTAGAACTTTTGGAAACGGGCTTTGTATTATTTTCATCTAATTAAACTAATTTAATTGACTTACTGGGAAAGGGTGAAAAACACAATAATGAAACCAAAGCAGATGAGTGGTTCATTTTGACAAAAAGCCAGTAGTAGTCTAGTAGTAACAACTTTTTACATAAGGGTCATCATACATCATATTCCTTTGGTCTCAGGAAAATTGTATGTCTTTTTTGTATTAAATTTTTTTAAGAAGAGGAGAGGAAAAAACATATAGATATTTTTAAATATTGATATCTCACATTGATATGGGAATGTGAGAACCGAAATGAATTCTTAAGAAAATATTTGGCCTGCTTATATGATAAAGCTGGTTGAAATTTCTGAGATATTTGTTTTGGCTTCCTCAACTTGTTCTTTTAATCCAGTCTGTGAGTTGCAACACATTAAACTAATGGAGCTGCCTGATGGCAGCCAAATTTATGAAACAGAGACTGGTTTTGTTTATGCTCATTTCTGTTGCTTGAGAACTCTTTCCCTGTGTTCTGACCACTTGGAGTATTACTAACACTTTCATAAACTGAATCTAAAATACAATCACCTCAAGGCTATCTAGTCTGTTTTGGACAATGTTTGACAGTGACTTTTCAGTATGTAGGATGAACCGAAAAATATGAAGCAGTTGTGACCAGATCATTTGTGATCATTCATGTCCTTAGTGGGACAAAGCAAGGGTAATGAGATATATAGGCCAAAAGAACAGCTAGTTTTTATAGGGAGGAAAATAACTGTCATCTTTCCCACTCAAACGGTGTTGAGGAAAGGCGGAGGATCTCCCTCTGTGCCTGTGGAAGTCTTGATTTCAGCAATATAGAATGTACAGAATCAGTGTAAATACCATGACTGAAAACAGCTCACACTCAAATTTTGGCTGCCTCTGTTGGGCTAAGAGCAAAGAGCGCTGAGATCTTTGCTATATTCCTGCTGCTAGCAGGCCATGATGTATGGTGAGGATCAATGCTGATGTGTAATTGTTTGGGGCTCATAGCCTAATTCCTGCCAGAAGTGTATGTGAGCATCTGACTTGTAGAAACTGGGCATGGGCACTGGTGGTCTGTTTCCCTTCCTGTCCCTTCAGGTATTAACTCTGCTATTCTTGCCTTTTCTACACACAGCACAGGGCTCTGAAAGCTCCCCCCGGGCAGCACAGGCACTGCGAGAGGTGCTTCAGTCGGCACTGCCGCGCACCCATTGAGACCTCTGTCTCCTGCATGGTGATCAGCTGCCACCTTCACTGTGGTGCCACCTTCCACATGTGCAAGCAAGAGGAGCACCAACTGCTCTGCCCCTTGGAGCACGTCCCCTGCCTCAACGCACACTATGGATGTCCTTTCTCCATGGCCCGCTTTAAGCTGGCAAAGCACCTTCAGATATGCCCAGCCAGTGTTGTCTGCTGCTCAATGGAGTGGAATCGCTGGCCAAATGTGGATTCGGACACAACCCTCCACAAGAATATTATGAAGGAGAGCTTGAGTGAAGAGTGTCTGGACACAGCATTGGCACTCAGAGACCAGAAGATACTTTTCAGGAATTTGAAAGTAGCTGACTTGTTTCCAGAGTGGAGGAAAAAGGAAGAGGTGGGAAAGCTAATGGAAGAAGCCATGGATGGGCTGGAAGGTGCTGTGGGAGGATTAGCCTGTGGTTCCCAGGAAGGCAGTGACCAGTTCTCTGAGCTCAGCCAGAGTGAGCGTGAAAATTTGGCAAAGAACAAGGAAGGAATGGACCTGGGGAGCTACAAAACCTGGGAGAACATTTTCAGCAAAGAGCTCTTGGCTTGCCAGGTAACAGGCTCAGCAACCAGCTCAGGAAAAAAGACGGAAGAGGCTTCCAAGCAAAAAGCATCCAGCTCTTGTACTGCCGTCTCTGCAGAGAAGGCAAAGGAAGTACCTTGTAACGCAGAAGAGGCAAAAGACCAAAAGCCTGAACAAACAGCAAATAAAGAAATGACAGGGCTGGCTCCTTGGCAAGAAGGGGTCCTGGAGAGGCTGAAGAAAGAAGTTGGTGTAGGTGATTACAACATGTATCTTGTGCATCATGGGGGAATGCTCATTCGCTTTGGCCAAATGGCTGCTTGCACACCCAAAGAAAAAGACTTTGTGTATGGGAACTTGGAAGCTCAAGAAGTAAAGACTGTCTATACCTTCAAAGTGCCAGTTAGTTACTGTGGCAAAAGAGCACGACTGGGAGATGTAATGGCACACAAGATACCTACTTCAGACAAGTCAGTGGATACCTCAGAATTGGGAATAAACCCAGAAGAACTACCTAAGGCAGATGTAGTGACAGCCACACTGCTGTGTGCACTGGAAAAAGAACTGAAAGGGCATGAGATCTCTGAAGCAAGGGGTATTGATGGACTCTTTGTAGACTTCGGAACACAGACATATAACTTTCCTTTAGAGCCTTTTTCCTCTAATGCTGTTCTAGCAGATATTGTAGATGAAAGCAGCCAACCAGAACTCCACGTGGAGCTGTACACCGAAAGTGTAACCAGAAGGCATAATAAAAGTAGTTCAGCTTTCACATTCACTTGCAATCATTTCTTCAGGAGGGATGAATATGCATCCCATTTCAAGAATGTGCATGCTGACATACAGTCATGTCTGGATGGATGGTTCCAGCTTCGCTGTCCACTGGCCTACTTGGGATGTACTTTTGTTCAAAATCACTTCCGCCCTGACGGACATAAGGCCAAGGTCATATACAGCAAACTTCTCAATACATTCGCTATTAAACCAGAGGTTGACACCACCCTTGCTGAATCAGAAAAGTGCAATTTCAAAGTGGATGATCGAGGGAGAACCAAGGACTTGCTGAGCAGCCTCCCATTGGAAGTGCTCAAGTACATTGCAGGGTTCCTGGACAGCTTTAGTTTATCTCAGCTATCACAAGTGTCAGTGCTGATGAGAGACATCTGTGCCACTCTTCTTCAGGAGAGGGGTATGGTCCTGCTTGTTTGGGAGAAAAAAAGATATTCCCATGGTGGTACTTCATGGAAAGCTCGCAGAAAGGCAAGTGATTGCTGCAATGGGGAAAAGATCACCATGGGTCCTCACCAGATAGGACACAAGCGTAACAACCAATTCTGCATACAAACATGCTGATATGGGAAGAGTTTGTGAGGCTGTTTAAATGAAACATAGTGTGTTGGGGAATGAGGCAAAGCTTTAAAGTACTGCACATCTGGCAAAGGTAAAAAGCTGTGAATAGGTACCGACTGACTAGCTGCAGAGCCCCACCCAAGCTTGCCTTAGGTAACCTGTTTGCATTTGCACCATGTTTAGGCACTGGAAACTGAGAATTCCTGATACTTAAAGGTCATAGATGGGTTTTAAGGGACTTGCATTTCATACTTTTGATTTGTTCTTTACAAACTGATCTAGTGTAAATGGAACCTAAGTCAATCTTCAGAACACTGAAAGAGTAAAGAAAAGGCTGTGATGGAAAGCAGCTCAGGCATTCACATCAACTCCATAGGGTTTTGGAATCACAGAATCATAGTAGATAATTTCCTCTTAATGTCTAATCTAAGTTGACTCTCTTTTGATTTAAAACTATTACCCCTTGTCCTATCGCTACATTCCCTGATACAGTGTCTCTCCCCAGCTTTCCTGTAGGCCCTCTTTAAATACTGGAAGGCCACAAGAGGTCTCCCCAGAGCCTTCTGCAGGCTGCACGCTCCCAGCTCTCTCAGCCTTATGTAGGTGAGGTGCTCCAGTCCTCTGGTCATCCTTTGGACTCACTCCAATAGGTTTATTCTCCTTGTGCTGAGGGCCCCAGAGCTGGACGCAATACTGCAGCTGGGGCCTCATGAGAGCAGACAAGATGCTTTTAGCTTTCTGGGCTGCAAGCCTGTACTAGGCTTTTCATCCACCAACACCTCCAAATCCTTCTCTGCACGGCTGCTCCCAATGCATCAATTGCCCAGCCCGTGCTTCAGATTGTCCAACCCAGGCACGGGTCCTTGTTCTTGGCCTTGTTGAACGTTGTGAGGTTTGCATAGCTCCATCTCTCAAGCCTGTCTAAGTCTCTCTAGATGGCATTCCTGCACTTCAATGTGTCAACTGCACCACTGAACTTGGTGTTATCTGCAAACTTGCTGAGGATGCACTCAGTTGTATTGACTATGTCACTGAAAAAGATGATAAATAATCTCAGTCCCAATATAGATTCCTGAGGAACACCGTCACTAGTCTCCAAGTGGACATCAAGCCATTGACACTGTGAGTGTGATCAGCCAATTCCTTATCCACCAAGTCCATACCTCAAATCCATGTCTCTCCAATTTAGAGACAGGAAGATTATGCAGGACAGCATCAAATGCTTTGCACAAATCAAGGTAGATTATATCATTTTTCAACATCTGTAGTTTACAAGATCCTCGTGAACATTTGAGTTTTTGAGATGTGAACATCTGGGAGAGCAGCATGGGGATCAAAAGCCTTTTTCTGTAGTGCTGCCTCCTACTATTTGTGGAGTGGAAAAATACCTTCCTTACTGGCCAATTGAGTAGTCAGAATGAAATGTGTAAACATAGTTCATTGTAAGTCTTAGTTAATGCAGTAGTTATTACAGATTTTTTTTTTCTAGCTGATAGTCTTGTAGCTACTCTAACATAAAGCTGCTTGAAAGAATAATATCAGGGGCTCTTACTTGATCAAGCAGACAAAAGTCTGGGAAGAAATAATTCAGAGATCCAAATAATACTTAGAAAATTAATCTGAGGACCCTAGCTTTTACACAGACCCCTAAAGATCTCCACCTACCAGTAATATTAAATGGACATTTATGGTAAGTTTTTATTTCTCTTTATTAAGAGAAAATGTTAAGTGTGGTGACTTTGGAATTTGTGTAATAAGGCACAGTGGCTTCAAGCTGAGTTAGCTAAATCTGAACAGAAGGTGGGCGCTGACATCGTTTACTGGAGGATGTGACGTCCTGCAGTAGAAGGAAAAACTTCCACCTATGCACTGACCACAGAGGAATCTTGATTCCAGTTCACGTGCTCTGCTTGAAAGCATTCAATTTGTAATTAATCTGAAGTTTTTGTATGACAGCTGGGACTATGCCAGGCTCAGGTAATTTTTAGTGCAACACAGCCATATACCATCCTTCCGTGGGAAGAAACATTTTTAAGGAGCTGAAGCCTACTATGACTTTTAAAATTATTCTACTGAAATGGTATACAGCAAAAGGACATCTTCACAGTCTTACCACTACATGGTTGTATATCACTGAATGACTGGTATCACTACAAATAGAGTCAGAATATTTTAACTGCCCATTTCTGTATTTTACAAGCTGGTAACTCCTTTAGAAATAACCTTAACCTTAGACTTCCCAGCCTTTTTCTGGGGTGGGGATAGTGATGGCAGTGTTATTACATTCCTTACTTTGAAGTTGCTGATAAAGGTTTGCAAGGTTTGGAAGTCAGGTTTCTTTGAGATGCTATCACACAGACATCCTGTAGACATTCTGCCTTATAATTATCTTGGATGCATGCACCAGTAAGCATCTTGGATCCCACCACACATGTGATGTAGTTTTCTGCACGTGTGATGGTCAATACATCCTAGATTTCTTTGTGCCTAGTTCTAAGTTGGCACCATAAACTCTACTTTCCCATTAGAACTGACAGGTGATGACTGAAAAAGCAAAACCAGCAGGCATGAGGTAGGTGACAATTCAGAGAATGTTTACACTCGTTATGCAGCCCTGCGTAACCAGATTTTTGCTAGCCTGTCCTTAATGCTCAACAGGCATATATGTTTTTAAAAACCTATTTTCACTAACATTTTGGCTTTCCCTCTCCAATTCCTCTCCCCAATCCCTTGCTTGGCCCAGAAGTGGCAGTTCAGCAGCCTCTTCTCCAGAGTGGACCGGTGGCAGCTCAGCGATGTGGTCTGCATGTCAGAGCACCTGAAGGAATGCCCTTTCTACAAAGCGGAGCGCAAGACAGACCCCGTGCTGCTGACCGGCATGTGTGAGACTCCACAGCGGGTTCAAAAGACTTTGGTTTCCACCTTCAAGCGCAGAGTGTGAATAGCTGGCTTCCCCTCCACCGTACTCCCTTCACGGTCTTTAAGAAGAGTTGGGAATTTGGGTTTGTTTAAAGATTGTTGCTTCCAACTGTTCTTTGGAAGACAAAACTGGCTTCTTCCCAGATTTTGGACATTCTTTTCTTTTTTTCTCTTTCTTTTTTTCTTGCATTATTTTAATTGTTAAATCTTCATCCAGAGTGTTCTGGGAAACTGATGGCATGTGCTTTCTGTTTATTTCCCCGCTTAATAGAGCACCCTGCAGAAAGCAATAAGGATATAGTTGGAACATAGCATCTTTGACTATAGGCTGATGCTCCTAGCTCTGTGGCCCCAAAAGAAGCAAAATTGGTCGATGCACATAGCTTGACTAGAACTGAAACACCTCACGTGTGGCCAGAAAGCTGAGCTCAGGGAGAACAGATGGATGCCCTCAAACGTAGCAGATCTAGGGATTGCTAATCTTTTCAGGCAAAAGAAAAGGCATCCCCAAATTTAAATGATCAAATAAAAACTCCAGTGAAGACTCAGGACAGCACCACACAAACACAACACATCCTTTAGGACCCTGATTTGGGCTTATTTAGGACAATATTTAAGTGTAAGCTTAAAGCTGAGGTAATGAGATCACCAAAACTAAACCAATTTACTATGTTGGAAATAACCAGGTAACAATTTCAGGGGCTCAGTTGAGTTTTTCTGGTTTTTTTTAATTAATTTTTTTCTCTTTCATTTCCAAACCAATAAAGCCATCAAAAATATTTGAAGATGCTTTTAGAATGCCTTACCTACTCAGTTTTGCAACTGTACATTGCAAATTGTAATTGTAAGCAATTGTAAACAATTTGTCAAATAAAGATTTTTTTTTTCTGTAAAAGACCTTTAAAAAACCATTCAGCACTGGTGTGGATAATGTTTGATTGAGTTAAGTGGGCTGAAGTATATTTTTTCTTTTATTTTGTAGAGTAGAAAAGTGATTAGGATTTGGTCTATTTTTAAATAAATGCACTGGTTTAAGAACCAAATATGCTTGTTGAGGCAAATGATGAGGCTGGTGAGATGAAAATGGGTGAAAACTTGCTGCACTTGCAACTCCTGGTTTTGGTGCAGATGTGAGGTGTGGCTGGCACTGCATGGAGCCCTCTCCTACTGATGGAGGCAGGCATTTGCTATTGCTGATGAACCAGAGCTGAATGCTGAGTACTGAAGGCATGAGCAGTAAGGTATCTGAAAGGGTTCTGAGCAACTCATCCTCCTGTGTACTTGCAGCTTAAATTGTCCCCTTGAGATGTTAGCATCTGGGGATGTTCTCTTCTCTAGACAAGCCCTGGGAGAGCATTGTCTGAACTGTGGGAACAGTGAGTAGGCATCAACATCAGGAGTAGGAATAGTAACAGTGACAGATTCTGATTTTTTATTTGTAGTTCTCTTTTCTTTCCCTAGAGCTCTTTTATTGGAAGACTCCGCGCGTGAGAGTAAACTGGTCTGTACAGATGTCCTGTAGAAAACAGGGCAAGTAGCACCCCAATTTTACAGCACATTTACAGCAGAAACTGAAGCAAATGAACACATGCGATCTGCAGCTAAAGCCAGATGCTCTGCTCTATTGCCCTGTACCTTAATTACACTGCAAAAATAAACTGCCTTTACTTCAAAGCTGCTTACAAAAACTCACCTGTTCTCAAAACATACATGAAACTCATTCTTTCATCAAAACTTCTAAAACAGGTCACCTAGTATTATTGTTCTGCTTTACGCAGGGAAGTTGATAGAGGTGAGAACATGCAGTCAGGCTTTCTAGGTTGGCTTTTCCATGAGGACTCCCTTCTTCACATATCATTCTCCACATATCATGTACCCCCATTCTGAAAGATGCTGAGCACCTAACTGTAGACCACAAAAATTAGAGGCCAACATCTATTCTTGGTGCTTAAAAATGAAGGCAGTCAAAACTGTGGACAATCTTGAAAGAAAAAGAGAACAACCTTAAATGATAGCAACTCAGAGTAAGTCAATATTCAAAGCTGGTACAAGAGACTATGAAAAATGAGTCCAATCTAAGAACCATCTGAAAAGAAACTTAACTGCTGTAAACTGATGTAGCTGCACTGAAATTGTGGTTTACGTTAGTTATAAATTGGGCTCATTTTACCTTTAGCATTGCTGTTATTCTAGTTCTGGTCTACTTCTGTAGGTGCCAGAAGGCTTTGTTTTAGTATCTCCCTTTTCCTGGAGATCCCATGATTTCAGTTCCAGACTTATGAGCCTTTACTTAGAGGGTGGTGAAACACTGAAACAGTTTGCCCAGAGAAGCTGTGGATACTCCATCTCTGGAGGTGTGTATGGCTGGGATGGATGGGATCCTTGGCAGTCTGATTCAGTGGGTGGCAACACTGCCCATGGCAGGAAGGTTGGAACTAGATGATCTTTAAGGTCCCCTTCAACCTAAGCCATTCTACGATGTTAGCCTGATTCTGTCACTGGCTTTGCTCCTTTCCCCAGCAGGAGGTAGCAACGTAAGGTACAGGGAGGGTGTAATCTTAGCAAACATGATGGCTAGCAGTGTGGGTTAGAGATAGAGATTATGCTGCAACTTGTGCCTCTTGGGATCAGCCAGAGATATATGGGTACAACTTCTAGGTGAGTGGGTTTGGGTCATTTTCCTTCCAGTACTATTAAAAGATACACTGCACAAAAATAAGGTGTTAATTTACAGAGAAAGAGTTCATCCCTGTATACTTCTGTAAACTGCAAATTTTGTTGAGTCAACAAGGCTTGTTTACAGCCTGGCCTTCAGCACATACAGTGGAAGATGAAAACCACAGTGATCTCCAGGTTAGCCTGGTTAATCTAGGTCTGTGAGAAGGAAAACAGTACAGGGAAGTAGAGGCAAAGCAGTGCATATCCAGCTAGCAAATCATATAATAAATGTCAGCTTACCACTTATTTAACACTAGAGGAGAGCTGTGTGCTAGTATCAGATGTATCCTATATAACCAGAGGAGGCATGCCAAGCTAGCTCAGTGTTGATGGCCCCACTCATTAGCACAGTCAGCAGAAGCTTTGGGAGCTGCAAGGAACAGAATTTACCCAAGCGTGGCATGAGCGTAATGCTGACTTAGTGTAAAAAGAGAAGCTATCTTTTGGATTCAGCAAATCATAGAGTCACAGAACCATAGAATACCCCAGGTATTCTATTCTGACCCCACACAACATCACCCAAAATTCACACCCTATGTCTGAGAGAGATGTCAAAACGCTTCACGAGTTCCATCAGTTTGGTGCCATGCCCACTGCCCTGGGCAGCCTGTGCCATGCCCACTGCCCTCTGGTGCAGAACCTTTCCCTGACCCCGAACCTGACTCTGCTCACAGCTCCGTGCCGTTCCCGCGGGCCCTGTCGCTGTCACACAGAGCAGAGCTCAGCGCTGCCCCTCCGCTCCCTGTGAGGAGCTGCAGCCACCATCAGGCCTCCCCTCAGCTCTTCTGCTCTGAACTGAACAAATGATGGGACCTTAGCCACTTCAGACCATTCCTCATCCTCACGGCTGTCCTTTAGATGCTCTCTCAGTGTTTTATGTCTTTCTTATATTGCGGCGTCCAAACCTGCACGCAGTGCTCAAGCTGATGCCATACCAGTGAAGAACAAGTACTTAGGCTCCTTATATAGGCTTTTAACCTGACCCATAGAAAGTTCAGATAAACAAGGCTGACAGATTTTGTGGTGTTTCCTCTTGTTGGAAGAACTGGAACTGAAAAGAAGGGACTGGGGAAATCAGGGAGGTAAGAGCAGGGCAAAACAGCTCAGGGCCAGAGAACAGGAAAACTAGAAAGAGGAAATGTATGTGGTTTGGATAGAGGAAAGCTGCCTGAACCCATAGGTTTTATGGGGAGCAGCAAATGGAGAATGGTAAAAGGGCGCAGATAGAAGACTGGTGTGGAAGAATTGATGGGACTGCAAATGTGCGAGGAGGGAATGTCTAAATTTAAGAGGCAGTAGATTGTTAGAGGTGACAGTAAGGGCAGCAGAAACCTCTAAGAATATTATGGAAATGGAGAGTTTATTTTATATTATTTGATAAGAAAACCTGGTGAACCCAATGAGCTGCAGACAGTTTTGAAATGTAATTTTTACAGTGATCCTCACTCTGTGGGACAAATTCTCCTGGGTTGAAGTATTCAGCCAGTATACTGATGAAAAGCAAGCTGAGAGGCCACTGTTAAACCACAGAGTCACCACTTTTGATGTTTCTAAGCACTCATCTTTTGCTGTCAACAACAGATTTTCTGGATAAATGCTTCCCTGGAGATGTGGATTTGAATTCCCTATTAGTGTTATATATTTACATGGGGTGTATGGTATTTCTTCAGGGGTTAAAGGGTAAGTCACCTACTGACACATCAGTCCAGACTGGGGTAAGAAGTTACTTGTCAGGCCCCCAATTCTTAAAACTGAGTAAACACAGATAAGGTGAAGTTTATTGGAACAGTGTTTGTTATTTTGCAGAACTGTCTAACTTCTTGTTGCTTTCTTAAAAATAAAATTTGTTACAGTTAAAAAATGCATCAAAATCCACATCCTATCTTGTTTTCATAATTCCATCACATTAACTTGATTTCCAAATTTAGAAAGGATAAAAGATCCTTTTAGATCAGACATGGTAGTTCCCGTATTCTCATATTTACTATTCCCTTTCCATTTGCTCCTTTATTCATTCAGTATAATTTTCTTGGTTTAAGGTTATAGTTATGTATCAGCAACAGGTAGTTTTATTCTTGACCCCATCTTCTTTGCATAGTCACCTTCTCCTTTTTGATTCAGGTATTTATTTACACCAAAAAAAAATTTATTTTCTAAAAATTCATTTTCCACATTAATATCACATCATGTCTGCAAACATTTGAAGGTGTGTTTTGTTTGGCAATCAATTTCCTTACCTGTCACATGTATTCAGCAGCCTCATGGCTGTTGATCGAGGTAGCTGCAGAGGGATTTTTGCTCTTGCTCTGGGGTGCAATTGCCATAACAACTGACCATCTCTCAGAAGAATCCTGGGCTTCTTTCACATTCAGTTTCTTCACCATTACAGTCCATATTAAAGACTTTTATTATTTCCTTGATTTTTCGTTTGTTTGTTTCCATTTCGAAGCAAAATTTTCAAGTACTCAGCAGGCCTGTTTGTTTTTTTTTTTTTAGCTTCCTGCCTAATTGATATGTAAGCAAATTATGATCACATGCTCCAAATGTATTTTTCATCAACAACATTTTCTATGACTTTGTTTCTATTCACACAGACACAGTGACTGTTCTGTGAAGGAATTTGTTACCTGTCATATCAAGATTTATAGGCTTAAGCCCCATCATGATTATCAGAGACTTCCCCCAGTGCCTAACATTTTCCCTCAGCAAAGGACATGAAAAAAGGCAGTCCTGAAAATGCCACCAAAGCTCACCCATTCTCTCACTAATGCTGTGCACAGGCTGTTTTTTCCATGTTTTTGTCTTTCAGACAGCTGGGGTGGACTTGTCAGCTGGAAAGTAAGGCAGCTCCTCGCACTCCATGGAGGATCCACAGGGGAAAAGGAACAACTCTAGTTTCACATCCCAGCCTCTCACAGAGCTGGAATCTTATGAAAAGCAGGCTTGTAGAGAAGTGACAGCCTTCACTGGGTGCTCAATGAGTTGGCTGCATGCAGATGGACAGTGTTAAGGCTGGCATGGCACTGCCTCTTAGGAAGAGGCCCAGCAAAACCTGTAGCTCTGGAAGCTCTCCTCCATCCTACTTTCCTACTGCCTAAGCCCTCCTGCTAAGTTCCTTGTGCTTGGTAAAGAAAGAGTTAACAGGCTTAGAGGTGCTGGGATTGTTTCCCTTCTGCTTCTCCAAAGTGAAAGTGAAATCAAAAGCATGGTGCTTCTGGCAGCCTGGGGCAGGGCCTGGTTCCAGCTAGGCTTTCCGAGCATTTTGGCCTGCAGAAGACCCCTCCTTAGGGGCAGTATGATCCTGGGGCTAATCCTGTGCTGCTGCATGCTGGCTGTGCTGGCAGGTGAGCCGGGGCTTGGCTGGGGCTGTGCTTATGCTGCTGCTGCTGCAGTGCCTGGGGAAGGGAAAGCTGCCAGGAGACCTGATAGCAGCCTTCTGCTATCTGAAGGTGGGCTGTAAGAAAGTAAGAAACAGGTTCTTTAGCAGTTCTGTTGTCAAAGGACAAGGGAAAGTTGTTTAAAACTAAAACAGGGCAGTATTATATCGGGTATAAGGAAGACAGTGAGGGTGGTGAAGCACTGGAACAGGTTTCCCAGAGACATGATGGAAGTCCCATCCTTGGAGACCCTCAAAGTCAGGCTGGATGGGGCTCTGAGCAACCTGATGTAGCTGCAGGTGCTCCTATTCATTGCTGGGGAGTTGGGTTAGGTTACGTTTAAATGTCCTTCCCTTGGAAATTCAAACAATTCTACGATTCTATGATTAAAGCAGCTCGTGCACTAAAACAGTTCTTTTCCATCTTCTAAGGGACAGTGGAAGGCCCCACACCAGTGCCTGAGATCCGCAGGGTGGATGTTGTCCTTGGCTGCTCCTACGTGGGGGAAGGAGGATTGCCAAGAGCCTTTGGTGGCTCCCAGCATCCAGCTACCCTGGTGCTGAGGGGACTCAGCGTCACAGATGATGGCACCCTGGGAGATGTAACCGACTATGAGATCCTACAGGAAGACCACAGCTCCTCTGCTCCCATCATCTTTGAAGCCTCAGGTGAGTGAGGCATCAGAGCTGCTTCCAGAATTTTTAGCACCTCATGCCCCAGGCTTTTCCAAAAGAACTTTTAAATGGAGTTTAGACAATTACAAGGACTGCTGAACAAGTAATCCTCAAGCCTCCTGTTTTATTATGCTGGCCCACAGACGGACGTTGATGGTATAGCAGTAGAAACTGGGCCTTCCCACCAGTATTCCATTACATTTTGTTGCTGTGTGACAGATGGCAGCAGAGGGGCAGTATGACAAACATGGAAGTGCGCACGAAGCAAAAGTTTGTTATTTAATTCCTACATGAGGAAAAAATGGCACCCACTGACATTCACTGACACCTGCTGAATGTTTATGGAGACCTAGCAGTGGATGTGAGCACAGTGAGGTAGCAACCTTCATAAATTTTTAATTTTTGAATTAATTTTTGAAGATCAGAACTAGCTGATATTTAAAGTCTCTTCCAATCCAAACTATTCTATTATTACATGAATGGCCACTCAACTTCTATGCATGACCTCCTACTTTTAGCAATTAAGACTTTAAGAAAGGAATTTTGTGGAAGGCTAGAAACCCTGCTGCTGCATCTCCCCTCTACAGAGCTTATACTAGGTTGTCTCCTGGAAAATCTTTTGTCAATAACATCTTGAAAATTATGGCTCTATTTGTTATTATTGCATTCATAAAGAGCACTCCCACCTTTTGTTACTACTAACAATATTAGTATCTTAGCGTGCATGAAGTAGCACTGTCCCTCTCAGAAGGTCAGCAGTGTGTACTTGTCTCTTTTTACTTCATTTCTGGGCGCCAGCCTGCAGTCCTCCTCCATAGCCCTGGCTTTGTGTGTAACTTCACAAATACAGCAAAGCAAAGGCCCAAGCCTGTACTTCACTCTGGTCAAATTAGCTGCACACAATGCTTATATGCAAACAAGTGCTTATATACAAGCTTATCGAAGGCCCAGCAGGGTTGGTTAGCATGGGTCTAAGCTTTCCTGCTGGGGTGCGATTGAACAAGGCATGGGTGTGTTCAGCATGCTACAAACAGGCCTTGGGAATCTGAAAATGTCCCAGTTGACTGGAAGCTGGCAATCACTCCAACTTTCAAAAAGGATGAGAAAGAATACCCTGGTAAATGCAGGCCTGTCAGGCTCAGTTCAGTGCCTAGTAAAATTACGGAGAAAATTATTTTAGAATTTAGAATTTTAGAATGGCTTGGATTGGAAAGGACTTCAAAGATCATCTAGTTCCAACCCCCCTGCTGTGGGCAGGGTTGCCACTCACTAGATCAGGCTGCCCAGGAACTCATCACACCTGGCCTTGAATGCCTCCAAGGATGGAGCATCCACTACCTCTCTACATAGCCTGTTCCAGTGCCTCACCACCTTCTGAGTGAAAAGTTTCTTCCTAACATCTAACCTGAACCTCTCCTCTTTCAGTTTAAATCCATCCCCCCTTGCCCTATCACTATCTACATGCATAAAAAGTTGATCACCCTCCTGTTTGTAAACTCCTTTCAAATATTGGAAAATTGCAATGAGGTCTTCCTGGAGCTTTCTCTTTTCCAAGCTAAACAATCCCAACTCCTTCGATCTTTAATTGTAGGAGAGGTGCTCCAGTCCTCTGATCATCTTCATGCCCCTCCTCTGGACCCATTCCACCAGGTCTGCATCCTTCTTGCACCGGGGGCCCCAGGCCTGGACACAGTACTCCAGATGGAGTCTCCACGAGGGCAGAGTGGAGGAGGGCAATCATCTCCTTCTCCCTTCTAGCCACCCCTCTTTCAATGCAGCTCAGAATACCACTGGCCTTATGGGCTGCAAGAGCACACTGCTGGCTCATGTACAGTTTTTGGGATTTCAGGGTCTTGGTCAAAAACAAGCTGAACATGCGTCAACAGGCAGCCAGGAAGGCCAGCTGTACCCTGAGATGCACCAGGCCCAGCACTGCCAGCTGAGCAAGGAAAGTGATTGTCCTGCTCTGCTCTGCACTGGTGTGGTCTCACCTCAAGCACTGGATACAGATTGGGGCACCACAGTTCCAAATAGACATATTAGAGAGTGGCCAAAGAAAGGCTACAGAAGATGGTGGAGGGTCTGGAGGAGAAGACACGTGAAGAGAAGAGACGTGAAGTTCCGTCCAGGGCAGAGAAGGCTTGAGGGGTGGCCTCATGATAACCTGCAGCTCCTCATGGGGAGTGGAGGGGCAGCTCTGAGCTCTGCTTTCTGGTGACAAGCTATAGAACCTGAGGGAATGGCATGAAGCTGCGAAAGGGTCAGGTTGGATAGCAGGAAAAGATTCTCCACCAAAGGGTGATGCTGCCCTGGCACAGGCTGCTGGAGTTCAAGGAGCATTTAGACATCTCTCAGGCATAGGGTGTGAATTTGGGGTGGTTTTGTGTGAAGCCAGGAGCTGGACTCAGTGATCCTTAAGGGTCCCTTCCAACCTGGGAATTTTATGATTCTATGATTTTTTCACGTACTGCAGACACTGAGTTAATTTCCAGTGATGTCAGTGGGAAGCACACGGATCACTTACAGGGGTCACATAGGGTGCTTATGCCTACATGCTTTGATTAAAAAGTGTTCAGACCCTAAAAGAATAAACATTGCAAGTCGTTACTTGTTACTTCACATATACAACTTATTACTGATTCAGCTGGAGGGAATCTGTTTTGCTTACTTTCCTTTTCTAACAGCTTCCTTTGCCCACAGTAAACCCTGTGCTGGCTGAAACGAAGCCAGCAGACTAAGGGATGTAAAGCAACCACAGCAAACATGATCTCATATTCTTTACAGACCTCCATTTGATAAACTTAGCCTTACATTTCTGTGTTCTGACTGACACTGTAGTGCATGGAGTTTCTCATCTCATCAGCTTGCTCTGTCTTCCTTTCAGATCCAGGCAATTAAATCTCTTCTCTCTCCTCACAGCACAGCTAGTGTCCATCCCGTACGCAGATGCCCTGCTGCATGTGGATTGCAGTGGGGAGGAGGTGAGCTGTGAGCTTTCCCCATATAATTTTCAGCAAGAGGGCAATGGTCTCTGCCCTGCCTCCTGGTTCCTAGCCACCATTCGGCTCTCCAGCGGGATCAGCATTGCCCTGCTGCTCAGAGGATCCAGCTGCAGCAGCCAGAAGGATTGGGGACACGATGTGACACTGCACCCAAAGCTGAAGATTCCAATGAGCAAGGAGGGGACTGCTGACTACAGGTGACCAGGTGGCCTGGGATCCCAGCCCTGCTCAAGCAGGGACATCCACAGGAGGTTGCCCAGAGCCATGTTCAGGTGCCTTCTGAACAAGTGCTTTGTCCTTCCAGACCACGGCACGTACTTGGTGTCCACTTGATTGTCAACCCTGATAACCCCACAGGGTTATCCTCCCAGCTTCCTCCCAGCTATTCTGCCCATGTGGCCCCTGAAGCATCACACAAGGGGTCTGCTTGGGGTGAGGATGTCACTGCCCATACCTCCCACTTGAGGACGCCTTCTTTACTCACTTTGATTTAATTCACTGCTTGCCTTTAATCCTCCTTTCTGTTTCTAGTGGAATTTCAATCATCATCAAACAACACTTCCCTGCGCACACGTCTTGGCAGCTCCATCACCCTTGACTGCCACTTTGCCTTGGCTCCCGGCTTCCTACTGTCCTCCCTGGAGTGGAGGAGGCAGCACCGAGGCAGTGGTCGCAGCCTTTTCCAATACCATGTGGGGAATGCAGGCCCGACAGTGCAGCCAAAATTCCACGTAGATGTGGAGCAGCTGCTGAGGAATGGGGATGCATCGCTTACCTTGCAGGAAGCAACTGTGGATGATGAGGGGATGTACATCTGCTTGGTGTCCACAGCACAGCACCAAGTCCAACACAATATCCAGTTGCTGGTGGCTGGTAAGGAAGGCACTGAAAGGTCACCCTGCTGCTTCCAATACTCACTGTCACAGCCAGCTTGTAGCTGGATGCCATTTGTGTTCCCTGCTCAGTTTCTGACCCAGTCAATTCCCTGTCTATTTCCTTCCAGAGCCCCCAAGAGTTCGTGTGTTCCCAACAGAGGTGTCATTCAAGAGAGATGAAACCATTACTCTGACCTGCAACATTGCTGGCTATTACCCCCTGGACATCTCGGTGAGCTGGACACAGAAGAGTCCTGAGGATGCAGTAGAAATCAGTCTCTCAAACACACGCTTCTCCAGTCACCGGCAAAGCCAAGATGGCACCTACAGCATCACCTCCTACCTCAGCGTCACGTCAGCCACAGCACAGGCTCCAGCCACATACACCTGCCATGTTTCACATGTGGCTCTGGAGGCACCCATCTCCATCAGCACCCATCTGAAGGCACCAGGTGAGTGTCAAAGTTAAGTGACATATTCTTCACCCATGGCCCACACCTCCTGCTACCTCATTACTTACCAAAAGGATTAAAATCTCTGGGATGCATCACGCATGCCTGCTTCTCCCTGCTTTCCTCCTGGTGTCCCCTTGTGCCCATCCTCTCTTCTGTTTCACTCCCTTAGTCTGAAGATTTTAAGTCAGCAATTATCTCATTTCCTACAAGGGATGAGAGATATTATGACTAAAAACAGAGCACTTGGATGGAGACAAGAGAACAGCCATGCCCAAGGAGCTGGACACCCAGCTGGATTCATTGTTCAACTGGAGGCTGAAGCTGCTGAGGAGCTGTAGTCCCAGCACTGCAAAGAGTGCTACTTCCCTTTAGAATTGATGTGCTGTCAGTGTTCTTGCTCTCCTCCCCAGCAGGAGGTTGCTCTCCTTTCTCCTGACCCATCAGGGAAAAACAAGCAATGCTGTCATTTAACAAGTTACATCATATCTATCTATCCAGTATAATTTGGCCCTGTGTTAATGGCCCTAGTGCATGTGTTTCCTGTCACAGCTGATGAGAGCATGTGTATTGTCAGATGCCAGGGGGTTTGATGAGCTGGGACAATCACTGGTTGCTGAAGTGCATGTGACATCCCTGATACTCCTCTTCCCCTACAGAACACACAGAATTGGAAGGATTGGTAGGAGGGGCCATTGCCACTGCCATTTTCATTTCTGTCCTCTTCATTGTGTTCAGAAGGAAAAGAGCAGGTAAGAGGCTAAGCACTGAGCCACTTCCCTAATGTGGGAGATGGGACAAGCAACATCTTCCTGGCACTGGCAGCTCAATGCCATGGCTGTGGAGGTCTGGCTGACCTATGGCTGCTGCTCCCTTTCTTCCCCTGCTCTGCAGTGTGCAGGGCTATGATTCCATAACTGGAGGCCTGTGATCCTCCCAGCTCTGCTGAGCATGGCAGGGCTTAAGTGCTCTTCTCCATTTGCTTCTGGTGAATCTCTGCACAGGGGTGATGGTCTGTGCACTTTGGTCTTCATGAATCTTAGTTTTTTTTCCTTTATTTCTTTCCTTTTCAGCTGAACCAAAGCCAGAGCAACTTCTAACAGCTTCAGAGTAGGAGAACTCTCATGTCAGCCACCTGCCCTCCACTGTCTCTCTTCTTTTAGAATCATAGAATCATACAATACCCTGAGTTGGAAGGGACCCATAAGGATCGTTGAGTGCAGCTCCTGGCTCCACACCAGGAACATCCAAAAAATCAAACCATATAACAGAGCACTGTCAAGACACCTCTTGAATTCTGGAAGCTTGGGGCTGTGCCCAGTGCCCTGGGACCCTGTTCCACATCCTTCTCAGGAGAGTCAGTCTTGTCCAAGCACTGACAGAGATAATGGTACAGAAGGGGAAGGGCTTACCCAGCTGGAGGATCTGAGCAACCATTCAAGAATGGAGTATGAGAAGAGAAACAGAAAAGTGTGCTTTCACCTCAGAACAACATGGACAACCTCAGCTCTGCTGGGATGCTACATATAGATAAGTGTTTATATTACTGTACATGTGTGAGTCTGTATAAATAGGTGTACATGTAACTGTAAATAGTTATGCAATGAATTAACATACATTGTATATAGATACATAGCTGTAGATGTATATAGCTGTATTTTCTTAATGTTTTAAGGTATGAAGGAATATACTTATGTACGTGTGTGTGCATGTGTTTTAACTGTAGAGCCAGGCAAATGTGTAGGCAAAATTGGTTAATCTTCAAACTGAGCAAGTTGCTTGTATTGCAAGTCCAGCAGCAGGAACAAGATGATGAAAGTTCTCCCATGGAAAGTTACAACAAAGTTTTTAATAAAAAATTGAGATTTAAGTTTACAAATTAGAGGTCTGTGGTTCTGCTGTTGTGAAAAATATGGAGAAAATTAAATGTTTTTAAAAATAAATAGAATTGTGTATTCAGATTAGATGTGGATGTATTGCATTTTCAAAATAAGGAGTGTTTTTAACTGTAACTATTAAGCTTAAGTATTCTTAGATCAATTGGCTGAGATCATTTGCATCTCAGCATCGTAAAAAATTTGGCTGAGGAAGTGTCTGGTCCAATTGACATAGGTATATTAGAATATTCTGGAAATCCCAAGATACTGGAAAAGGATGTGGTGCCAGCGTTCAGAAAGAAAGCAAGATGACACATGTGAGTGTTAGATGGCAACAACCATCTACCAGAGAGTGTAAATCTCATAGTATTTCTTCTTTTTTTTTTTTTTTAAAGTTGTGAGAAACAGACCCAACTTCATTCTTTGATGAAATAATATGTTTGGTTGATAAAAGTACTGGTGCAGATTTAACAAACCACTGAATTTGTAAATCAGCATGACATTCTGAAGAGAAAAATAACAGTTGTATATGCATCACAGTTTGCATTGTATAGATTAGTTACTGCCTAACACATAAATTGCAAAGGTTAGATATCCAAAAAGCAGCATTAATCACTGCCAAAAGTGTGTGCCTCTGCAAGAAGGAATGGTAAGCCCAGTACTTTTCAGTGCTAGGAGCAGGAGATACCATTTAACATTATTGTCAGTGGGAGTTGCAAATGGCAAGTGGACTGAATCCTTCAGATCTACAGGGGCCATGAGAAGTTCATCTGTTCATCTGAACATTACCAATCAATACAAGATGCT
Source organism: Lagopus muta (assembly GCF_023343835.1). Lineage (NCBI taxonomy): Eukaryota > Metazoa > Chordata > Aves > Galliformes > Phasianidae > Lagopus > Lagopus muta. The sequence continues at coordinate 76,986,349 of NC_064433.1, forward strand.
CAGTAGTGCTGGTGGCATTTCCTTGTGTACCAGACCACCACACTGTTCCCATGCCATTGAACCATAAAACTCTGTTAAACCATCTACAGTACAGGTGCCCACACTTTTTAAAAATATGAATGGAAAGTCTGGAGGTGATCCAGGGCTAAATGACCAATCAGGAAGCTCAGAAATTCTCTTCTAGGGAAGTGTTTTTGAAACACTGCTCTGATCTTAGTATGACTGTTTCCCTTAATTACAGCACAAAGTGTCGGCACTGATGGCACTTCAACCTGCACAGACAGGCACAGGGAGAACCAACAGCTGCAAGTTAAATTTAGGCCTGTTCCAAGTACAATAAGACAAAATATACTCAGTGGTAAAGAGGATTTTCCTTGCTGCCTGTCAGCAAAAATGGCAGACTATCTCACAAGATCTTCAAATAAAGACCAGATTACTGTCATTTAATCAAAACCAGTTAATGACCTCAGTTAAAAGAGACATTGATCTCTTCTTATTTAACAAAATACCAATGTCTTTGTTGCGTATGAAATGAGAGCTGGTGATTTGCCTGTCTTTTCATAGAATCATAGCATCATAGAATAGCTCAGGTTGGAAAAGACCTTAAAGATGATCAAGTCCAACCACAATCTAACCATACTATCCTAACAACCCTCCACTAAATCGTGTCCCTGAGCACCACATCCAAATGGTTTTTAAGCACATTCAGGGATGGTGACTCAACCACCTCCCTGGGGAGCCTATTCCAGTGCTTAACAACCCTTTTTGTAAAGTTTTTTCCAATATCCAATCTAATCCTCCCTTGGTGCAACATAAGGCCATTTCCCCTTGTCCTGTCACCTGTGAGAAGAGACCAACCTCACTCTTGCTGTAAGCCCCTTTCAGGTACTGAAAGAGAGCAATAATATCTCCCCTCAGCCTCCTCTTCCCCAGACTAAACAGCCCCAGTTCCTTCAGTCACTCCTTGTAGGGCATATTCTCTAAGCCCTTTGCAAGTGTTGTTGTCCTTCTTTGGACCTGCTACAGTACCTCAATGTCCTTTCTGAGGTGCCCAAAACTGAACACAGTATTTAAGAATAGGCCTCACCAGTGCTGAGTACAGGACAGTATAACTTCCCTAGTCCTGCTCACCACACCATTCCTGATACCAGCCAGGATGCCACTGGCCTTCTTGGCCACCTGGGCACACTGCTGGCTCGTATTCAGCTGACTGTCCATCAGTACACCAAGATCCCTTTCTGTCTGGTAGCTTTCCAGCCACTCCTCCCCAAGCCTGTAGGGTTGCCTGGCGGTTGCCTGGTATTGCTGTGACTGAAATGCAGGATCCAACACTTGGGCCTATTGAAACTCATACAGTTTATGGTACATTTATGGTAAGTTTTTATTTCTCTTTATTAAGAGAAAATGTTAAGTGTGGTGACTTTGGAATTTGTGTAATAAGGCACAGTGGCTTCAAGCTGAGTTAGCTAAATCTGAACAGAAGGTGAGCGCTGACATCGTTTACTGGAGGATGTGACATCCTGCAGTAGAAGGAAAAACTTCCACCTATGCACTGACCACAGAGGAATCTTGATTCCAGTTCACGTGCTCTGCTTGAAAGCATTCAATTTGTAATTAATCTGAATTTTTTGTATGACAGCTGGGACTATGCCAGGCTCAGGTAATTTTTAGTGCAACACAGCCATATACCATCCTTCCGTGGGAAGAAACATTTTTAAGGAGCTGAAGCCTACTATGACTTTTAAAATTATTCTACTGAAATGGTATACAGCAAAAGGACATCTTCACAGTCTTACCACTACATGGTTGTATATCACTGAATGACTGGTATCACTACAAATAGAGTCAGAATATTTTAACTGCCCATTTCTGTATTTTACAAGCTGGTAACTCCTTTAGAAATAACCTTAACCTTAGACTTCCCAGCCTTTTTCTGGGGTGGGGATAGTGATGGCAGTGTTATTACATTCCTTACTTTGAAGTTGCTGATAAAGGTTTGCAAGGTTTGGAAGTCAGGTTTCTTTGAGATGCTATCACACAGACATCCTGTAGACATTCTGCCTTATAATTATCTTGGATGCATGCACCAGTAAGCATCTTGGATCCCACCACACATGTGATGTAGTTTTCTGCACGTGTGATGGTCAGTACGTCCTAGATTTCTTTGTGCCTAGTTCTAAGTTGGCACCATAAACTCTACTTTCCCATTAGAACTGACAGGTGATGACTGAAAAAGCAAAACCAGCAGGCATGAGGTAGGTGACAATTCAGAGAATGTTTACACTCGTTATGCAGCCCTGCGTAACCAGATTTTTGCTAGCCTGTCCTTAATGCTCAACAGGCATATATGTTTTTAAAAACCTATTTTCACTAACATTTTGGCTTTCCCTCTCCAATTCCTCTCCCCAATCCCTTGCTTGGCCCAGAAGTGGCAGTTCAGCAGCCTCTTCTCCAGAGTGGACCGGTGGCAGCTCAGCGATGTGGTCTGCATGTCAGAGCACCTGAAGGAATGCCCTTTCTACAAAGCGGAGCGCAAGACAGACCCCGTGCTGCTGACCGGCATGTGTGAGACTCCACAGCGGGTTCAAAAGACTTTGGTTTCCACCTTCAAGCGCAGAGTGTGAATAGCTGGCTTCCCCTCCACCGTACTCCCTTCACGGTCTTTAAGAAGAGTTGGGAATTTGGGTTTGTTTGAAGATTGTTGCTTCCAACTGTCCTTTGGAAGACAAAACTGGCTTCTTCCCAGATTTTGGACATTCTTTTTTTTTTTTCCCCCCCCCTTTTTTTTTCTTGCATTATTTTAATTGTTAAATCTTCATCCAGAGTGTTCTGGGAAACTGATGGCATGTGCTTTCTGTTTATTTCCCTGCTTAATAGAGCACCCTGCAGAAAGCAATAAGGATATAGTTGGAACATAGCATCTTTGACTATAGGCTGATGCTCCTAGCTCTATGGCCCCAAAAGAAGCAAAATTGGTCGATGCACATAGCTTGACTAGAACTGAAACACCTCACTTGTGGCCAGAAAGCTGAGCTCAGGGAGAACAGATGGATGCCCTCAAACGTAGCAGATCTAGGGATTGCTAATCTTTTCAGGCAAAAGAAAAGGCATCCCCAAATTTAAATGATCAAATAAAAACTCCAGTGAAGACTCAGGACAGCACCACACAAACACAACACATCCTTTAGGACCCTGATTTGGGCTTATTTAGGACAATATTTAAGTGTAAGCTTAAAGCTGAGGTAATGAGATCACCAAAACTAAACCAATTTACTATGTTGGAAATAACCAGGTAACAATTTCAGGGGCTCAGTTGAGTTTTTCTGGTTTTTTTTATTAATTTTTTTCTCTTTCATTTCCAAACCAATAAAGCCATCAAAAATATTTGAAGATGCTTTTAGAATGCCTTACCTACTCAGTTTTGCAACTGTACATTGCAAATTGTAATTGTAAGCAATTGTAAACAATTTGTCAAATAAAGATTTTTTTTTTCTGTAAAAGACCTTTAAAAAACCATTCAGCACTGGTGTGGATAATGTTTGATTGAGTTAAGTGGGCTGAAGTATATTTTTTCTTTTATTTTGTAGAGTAGAAAAGTGATTAGGATTTGGTCTATTTTTAAATAAATGCACTGGTTTAAGAACCAAATATGCTTGTTGAGGCAAATGATGAGGCTGGTGAGATGAAAATGGGTGAAAACTTGCTGCACTTGCAACTCCTGGTTTTGGTGCAGGTGTGAGGTGTGGCTGGCACTGCATGGAGCCCTCTCCTGCTGATGGAGGCAGGCATTTGCCATTGCTGATGAACCTGAGCTGAATGCTGAGTACTGAAGGCATGAGCAGTAAGGTATCTGAAAGGGTTCTGAGCAACTCATCCTCCTGTGCACTTGCAGCTTAAATTGTCCCCTTGAGATGTTAGCATTTGGGGATGTTCTCTTCTCTAGACAAGCCCTGGGAGAGCATTGTCTGAACTGTGGGAACAGTGAGTAGGCATCAACATCAGGAGTAGGAATAGTAACAGTGACAGATTCTGATTTTTTATTTGTAGTTCTCTTTTCTTTCCCTAGAGCTCATTTATTGGAAGACTCCGCGCGTGAGAGTAAACTGGTCTGTACAGATGTCCTGTAGAAAACAGGGCAAGTAGCACCCCAATTTTACAGCACATTTACAGCAGAAACTGAAGCAAATGAACACATGCGATCTGCAGCTAAAGCCAGGTGCTCTGCTCTATTGCCCTGTACCTTAATTACACTGCAAAAATAAACTGCCTGTACTTTAAAGCTGCTTACAAAAACTCACCTGTTCTCAAAACATACATGAAACTCATTCTTTCATCAAAACTTCTAAAACAGGTCACCTAGTATTATTGTTCTGCTTTACGCAGGGAAGTTGATAGAGGTGAGAACATGCAGTCAGGCTTTCTAGGTTGGCTTTTCCATGAGGACTCCCTTCTCCACATATCATTCTCCACATACCATGTACCCCCATTTTGAAAGATGCTGAGCACCTAACTGTAAACCACAAAAATTAGAGGCCAACATCTATTCTTGGTGCTTAAAAATGGGGGCAGTCAAAACTGTGGACAATCTTGAAAGAAAAAGAAAACAACCTTAAATGATAGCAACTCAGAGTAAGTCAATATTCAAAGCTGGTACAAGAGACTATGAAAAATGAGTCCAATCTAAGAACCATTTGATAAGAAACTTAACTGCTGTAAACTGATGTAGCTGCACTGAAATTGTGGTTTACGTTAGTTATAAATTGGGCTCATTTTACCTTTAGCATTGCTGTTATTCTAGTTCTGGTTTACTTCTGTAGATGCCAGAAGGCTTTGTTTTTGTATCTCCCTTTTCCTGGAGATCCCATGATTTCAGTTCCAGACTTATGAGCCTTTACTTAGAGGGTGGTGAAACACTGAAACAGTTTGCCCAGAGAAGCTGTGGATACTCCATCTCTGGAGGTGTGTATGGCTGGGATGGATGGGATCCTTGGCAGTCTGATTCAGTGGGTGGCAACACTGCCCATGGCAGGAAGGTTGGAACTAGATGATCTTTAAGGTCCCCTTCAACCTAAGCCATTCTATGATGTTAGCCTGATTCTGTCACTGGCTTTGCTCCTTTCCCCAGCAGGACGTAGCAACGTAAGGTACAGGGAGGGTGTAATCTTAGCAAACATGATGGCTAGCAGTGTGGGTTAGAGATAGAGATTATGCTGCAACTTGTGCCTCTTGGGATCAGCCAGAGATATATGGGTACAACTTCTAGGTGAGTGGGTTTGGGTCATTTTCCTTCTAGTACTATTAAAAGATACACTGCACAAAAATAAGGTGTTAATTTACAGAGAAGGAGTTCATCCCTGTATACTTCTGTAAACTGCAAATTTTGTTGAGTCAACAAGGTTCATTTACAGCCTGGCCTTCAGCACATACAGTGGAAGATGAAAACCACAGTGATCTCCAGGTTAGCCTGGTTAATCTAGGTCTGTGAGAAGGAAGACAGTACAGGGAAGTAGAGGCAAAGCAGTGCATATCCAGCTAGCAAATCATATAATAAATGTCAGCTTACCACTTATTTAACACTAGAGGAGAGCTGTGTGCTAGTATCAGATGTATCCTATATAACCAGAGGAGGCATGCCAAGCTAGCTCAGTGTTGATGGCCCCACTCATTAGCACAGTCAGCAGAAGCTTTGGGAGCTGCAAGGAACAGAATTTACCCAAGCGTGGCATGAGCGTAACGCTGACTTAGTGTAAAAAGAGAAGCTATCTTTTGGATTCAGCAAATCATAGAGTCACAGAACCATAGAATACCCCAGGTATTCTATTCTGACCCCACACAACATCACCCAAAATTCACACCCTATGTCTGAGAGAGATGTCAAAACGCTTCACGAATTCCATCAGTTTGGTGCCATGCCCACTGCCCTGGGCAGCCTGTGCCATGCCCACTGCCCTCTGGTGCAGAACCTTTCCCCGACCCCGAACCTGACTCTGCTCACAGCTCCGTGCCGTTCCCTCGGGCCCTGTCGCTGTCACACAGAGCAGAGCTCAGCGCTGCCCCTCCACTCCCTGTGAGGAGCTGCAGCCGCCATCAGGCCTCCCCTCAGCTCTTCTGCTCTGAACTGAACAAATGATGGGACCTTAGCCACTTCAGACCATTCCTCATCCTCACGGCTGTCCTTTAGATGCTCTCTCAGTGTTTTATGTCCTTCTTATATTGCGGCGTCCAAACCTGCACGCAGTGCTCAAGCTGATGCCATACCAGTGAAGAACAAGTACTTAGGCTCCTTATATAGGCTTTTAACCTGACCCATAGAAAGTTCAGATAAACAAGGCTGACAGATTTTGTGGTGTTTCCTCTTGTTGGAAGAACTGGAACTGAAAAGAAGGGACTGGGGAAATCAGGGAGGTAAGAGCAGGGCAAAACAGCTCAGGGCCAGAGAACAGGAAAACTAGAAAGAGGAAATGTATGTGGTTTGGATAGAGGAAAGCTGCCTGAACCCATAGGTTTTATGGGGAGCAGCAAATGGAGAATGGTAAAAGGGCGCAGATAGAAGACTGGTGTGGAAGAATTGATGGGACTGCAAATGTGCAAGGAGGGAATGTCTAAATTTAAGAGGCAGTAGATTGTTAGAGGTGACAGTAAGGGCAGCAGAAACCTCTAAGAATATTATGGAAATGGAGAGTTTATTTTATAGTATTTGATAAGAAAACCTGGTGAACCCAATGAGCTGCAGACAGTTTTGAAATGTAATTTTTACAGTGATCCTCACTCTGTGGGACAAATTCTCCTGGGTTGAAGTATTCAGCCAGTATACTGATGAAAAGCAAGCTGAGAGGCCACTGTTAAACCACAGAGTCACCACTTTTGATGTTTCTAAGCACTCATCTTTTGCTGCCAGCAAAAGATTTTCTGGATAAATGCTTCCCTGGAGATGTGGATTTGAATTCCCTATTAGTGTTATATATTTACATGGGGTGTATGGTATTTCTTCAGGGGTTAAAGGGTAAGTCACCTACTGACACATCAGTCCAGACTGGGGTAAGAAGTTACTTGTCAGGCCCCCAATTCTTAAAACTGAGTAAACACAGATAAGGTAAAGTTTATTGGAACAGTGTTTGTTATTTTGCAGAACTGTGTAACTTCTTGTTGCTTTCTTAAAAATAAAATTTGTTACAGTTAAAAAATGCATCAAAATCCACATCCTATCTTGTTTTCATAATTCCATCACATTAACTTGATTTCCAAATTTAGAAAGGATAAAAGATCCTTTTAGATCAGACATGGTAGTTCCCGTATTCTCATATTTACTATTCCCTTTCCATTTGCTCCTTTATTCATTCAGTATAATTTTCTTGGTTTAAGGTTATAGTTATGTATCAGCAACAGGTAGTTTTATTCTTGACCCCATCTTCTTTGCATAGTCACCTTCTCCTTTTTGATTCAGGTATTTATTTACACCAAAAAATATTTATTTTCTAAAAATTCATTTTCCACATTAATATCACATCATGTCTGCAAACATTTGAAGGTGTATTTTGTTTGGCAATCAATTTCCTTACCTGTCACATGTATTCAGTAGCCTCATGGCTGTTGATTGAGGTAGCTGCAGAGGGATTTTTGCTCTTGCTCTGGGGTGCAATTGCCATAACAACTGACCATCTCTCAGAAGAATCCTGCGCTTCTTTCACATTCAGTTTCTTCACCATTACAGTCCATATTAAAGACTTTTATTATTTCCTTGATTTTTCGTTTGTTTGTTTCCATTTCAAAGCAAAATTTTCAAGTACTCAGCAGGCCTGTTTTTTGTTTTTTTTTTTAGCTTCCTGCTTAATTGATATGTAAGCAAATTATGATCACATGCTCCAAATGTATTTTTCATCAACAACATTTTCTATGACTTTGTTTCTATTCACACAGACACAGTGACTGTTTTGTGAAGGAATTTGCTACCTGTCATATCAAGATTTATAGGCTTAAGCCCCATCATGATTATCAGAGACTTCCCCCAGTGCCTAACATTTTCTCTCAGCAAAGGACATGAAAAAAGGCAGTCCTGAAAATGCCACCAAAGCTCACCCATTCTCTCACTAATGCTGTGCACAGGCTGTTTTTTCCATGTTTTTGTCTTTCAGACAGCTGGGGTGGACTTGTCAGCTGGAAAGTAAGGCAGCTCCTCGCACTCCATGGAGGATCCACAGGGAAAAAGGAACAACTCTAGTTTCACATCCCAGCCTCTCACAGAGCTGGAATCTTATGAAAAGCAGGCTTGTAGAGAAGTGACAGCCTTCACTGGGTGCTCAATGAGTTGGCTGCATGCAGATGGACAGTGTTAAGGCTGGCATGGCACTGCCTCTTAGGAAGAGGCCCAGCAAAACCTGTAGCTCTGGAAGCTCTCCTCCATCCTACTTTCCTACTGCCTAAGCCCTCCTGCTAAGTTCCTTGTGCTTGGTAAAGAAAGAGTTAACAGGCTTAGAGGTGCTGGGATTGTTTCCCTTCTGCTTCTCCAAAGTGAAAGTGAAATCAAAAGCATGGTGCTTCTGGCAGCCTGGGGCAGGGCCTGGTTCCAGCTAGGCTTTCCGAGCATTTTGGCCTGCAGAAGACCCCTCCTTAGGGGCAGTATGATCCTGGGGCTAATCCTGTGCTGCTGCATGCTGGCTGTGCTGGCAGGTGAGCCGGGGCTTGGCTGGGGCTGTGCTTATGCTGCTGCTGCTGCAGTGCCTGGGGAAGGGAAAGCTGCCAGGAGACCTGATAGCAGCCTTCTGCTATCTGAAGGTGGGCTGTAAGAAAGTAAGAAACAGGTTCTTTAGCAGTTCTGTTGTCAAAGGACAAGGGAAAGTTGTTTAAAACTAAAACAGGGCAGTATTATATCGGGTATAAGGAAGACAGTGAGGGTGGTGAAGCACTGGAACAGGTTTCCCAGAGACATGATGGAAGTCCCATCCTTGGAGACCCTCAAAGTCAGGCTGGATGGGGCTCTGAGCAACCTGATGTAGCTGCAGGTGCTCCTATTCATTGCTGGGGAGTTGGGTTAGGTTACGTTTAAATGTCCTTCCCTTGGAAATTCAAACAATTCTACGATTCTATGATTAAAGCAGCTCGTGCACTAAAACAGTTCTTTTCCATCTTCTAAGGGACAGTGGAAGGCCCCACACCAGTGCCTGAGATCCGCAGGGTGGATGTTGTCCTTGGCTGCTCCTACGTGGGGGAAGGAGGATTGCCAAGAGCCTTTGGTGGCTCCCAGCATCCAGCTACCCTGGTGCTGAGGGGACTCAGCGTCACAGATGATGGCACCCTGAGAGATGTAACCGACTATGAGATCCTACAGGAAGACCACAGCTCCTCTGCTCCCATCATCTTTGAAGCCTCAGGTGAGTGAGGCATCAGAGCTGCTTCCAGAATTTTTAGCACCTCATGCCCCAGGCTTTTCCAAAAGAACTTTTAAATGGAGTTTAGACAATTACAAGGACTGCTGAACAAGTAATCCTCAAGCCTCCTGTTTTATTATGCTGGCCCACAGACGGATGTTGATGGTATAGCAGTAGAAACTGGGCCTTCCCACCAGTATTCCATTACATTTTGTTGCTGTGTGACAGATGGCAGCAGAGGGGCAGTATGACAAACATGGAAGTGCGCACGAAGCAAAAGTTTGTTATTTAATTCCTACATGAGGAAAAAATGGCACCCACTGACATTCACTGACACCTGCTGAATGTTTATGGAGACCTAGCAGTGGATGTGAGCACAGTGAGGTAGCAACCTTCATAAATTTTTAATTTTTGAATTAATTTTTGAAGATCAGAACTAGCTGATATTTAAAGTCTCTTCCAATCCAAACTATTCTATTATTACATGAATGGCCACTCAACTTCTATGCATGACCTCCTACTTTTAGCAATTAAGACTTTAAGAAAGGAATTTTGTGGAAGGCTAGAAACCCTGCTGCTGCATCTCCCCTCTACAGAGCTTATACTAGGTTGTCTCCTGGAAAATCTTTTGTCAATAACATCTTGAAAATTATGGCTCTATTTGTTATTATTGCATTCATAAAGAGCACTCCCACCTTTTGTTACTACTAACAATATTAGTATCTTAGCGTGCATGAAGTAGCACTGTCCCTCTCAGAAGGTCAGCAGTGTGTACTTGTCTCTTTTTACTTCATTTCTGGGCGCCAGCCTGCAGTCCTCCTCCATAGCCCTGGCTTTGTGTGTAACTTCACAAACACAGCAAAGCAAAGGCCCAAGCCTGTACTTCACTCTGGTCAAATTAGCTGCACACAATGCTTATATGCAAACAAGTGCTTATATACAAGCTTATCGAAGGCCCAGCAGGGTTGGTTAGCATGGGTCTAAGCTTTCCTGCTGGGGTGCGATTGAACAAGGCATGGGTGTGTTCAGCATGCTACAAACAGGCCTTGGGAATCTGAAAATGTCCCAGTTGACTGGAAGCTGGCAATCACTCCAACTTTCAAAAAGGATGAGAAAGAATACCCTGGTAAATGCAGGCCTGTCAGGCTCAGTTCAGTGCCTAGTAAAATTACGGAGAAAATTATTTTAGAATTTAGAATTTTAGAATGGCTTGGATTGGAAAGGACTTCAAAGATCATCTAGTTCCAACACCCCTGCTGTGGGCAGGGTTGCCACTCACTAGATCAGGCTGCCCAGGAACTCATCACACCTGGCCTTGAATGCCTCCAAGGATGGGGCATCCACTACCTCTCTACGTAGCCTGTTCCAGACATATTAGAGAGTGGCCAAAGAAAGGCTACAGAAGATGGTGGAGGGTCTGGAGGAGAAGACACGTGAAGAGCTTTGTTCCGTCCAGGGCAGAGAAGGCTGAGGGGTGGCCTCATGATAACCTGCAGCTCCTCACGGGGAGTGGAGGGGCATCTCTGAGCTCTGCTTTCTGGTGACAAGCTATAGAACCTAAGGGAATGGCATGAAGCTGTGAAAGGGTCAGGTTGGATAGCAGGAAAAGATTATCCACCAAAGGGTGATGCTGCCCTGGCACAGGCTGCTGGAGTTCAAGGAGCATTTGGACATCTCTCTCAGACATAGGGTGTGAATTTGGGGTGGTTTTGTGTGAAGCCAGGAGCTGGACTCAGTGATCCTTAAGGGTCCCTTCCAACCTGGGATATTTTATGATTCTATGATTTTTTCATGTACTGCAGACACTTAGTTAATTTCCAGTGATGTCAGTGGGAAGCACACGGATCACTTACAGGGGTCACATAGGGTGCTTATGCCTACATGCTTTGATTAAAAAGTGTTCAGACCCTAAAAGAATAAACATTGCAAGTCGTTACTTGTTACTTCACATATACAACTTACTACTGATTCAGCTGGAGGGAATCTGTTTTGCTTACTTCCCTTTTCTAACAGCTTCCTTTGCCCACAGTAAACCCTGTGCTGGCTGAAATGAAGCCAGCAGACTAAGGGATGTAAAGCAACCACAGCAAACATGATCTCATATTCTTTACAGACCTCCATTTGATAAACTTAGCCTTACATTTCTGTATTCTGACTGACACTGTAGTGCATGGAGTTTCTCATCTCATCAGCTTGCTCTGTCTTCCTTTCAGATCCAGACAATTAAATCTCTTCTCTCTCCTCACAGCACAGCTAGTGTCCATCCCGTACGCAGATGCCCTGCTGCATGTGGATTGCAGTGGGGAGGAGGTGAGCTGTGAGCTTTCCCCATATAATTTTCAGCAAGAGGGCAATGGTCTCTGCCCTGCCTCCTGGTTCCTAGCCACCATTCGGCTCTCCAGCGGGATCAGCATTGCCCTGCTGCTCAGAGGATCCAGCTGCAGCAGCCAGAAGGACTGGGGACACGATGTGACACTGCACCCAAAGCTGAAGATTCCAATGAGCAAGGAGGGGACTCTGCTGACTACAGGTGACCAGGTGGCCTGGGATCCCAGCCCTGCTCAAGCAGGGACATCCACAGGAGGTTGCCCAGAGCCATGTTCAGGTGCCTTCTGAACAAGTGCTTTGTCCTTCCAGACCACGGCACGTACTTGGTGTCCACTTGATTGTCAACCCTGATAACCCCACAGGGTTATCCTCCCAGCTTCCTCCCAGCTATTCTGCCCATGTGGCCCCTGAAGCATCACACAAGGGGCCTGCTTGGGGTGAGGATGTCACTGCCCATACCTCCCACTTGAGGACGCCTTCTTTACCCACTTTGATTTAATTCACTGCTTGCCTTTAATCCTCCTTTCTGTTTCTAGTGGAATTTCAATCATCATCAAACAACACTTCCCTGCGCACACGTCTTGGCAGCTCCATCACCCTTGACTGCCACTTTGCCTTGGCTCCCGGCTTCCTACTGTCCTCCCTGGAGTGGAGGAGGCAGCACCGAGGCAGTGGTCGCAGCCTTTTCCAATACCATGTGGGGAATGCAGGCCCGACAGTGCAGCCAAAATTCCACGTAGATGTGGAGCAGCTGCTGAGGAATGGGGATGCATCGCTTACCTTGCAGGAAGCAACTGTGGATGATGAGGGGATGTACATCTGCTTGGTGTCCACAGCACAGCACCAAGTCCAACACAATATCCAGTTGCTGGTGGCTGGTAAGGAAGGCACTGAAAGGTCACCCTGCTGCTTCCAATACTCACTGTCACAGCCAGCTTGTAGCTGGATGCCATTTGTGTTCCCTGCTCAGTTTCTGACCCAGTCAATTCCCTGTCTATTTCCTTCCAGAGCCCCCAAGAGTTCGTGTGTTCCCAACAGAGGTGTCATTCAAGAGAGATGAAACCATTACTCTGACCTGCAACATTGCTGGCTATTACCCCCCGGACATCTCGGTGAGCTGGACACAGAAGAGTCCTGAGGATGCAGTAGAAATCAGTCTCTCAAACACACGCTTCTCCAGTCACCGGCAAAGCCAAGATGGCACCTACAGCATCACCTCCTACCTCAGCGTCACGTCAGCCACAGCACAGGCTCCAGCCACATACACCTGCCATGTTTCACATGTGGCTCTGGAGGCACCCATCTCCATCAGCACCCATCTGAAGGCACCAGGTGAGTGTCAAAGTTAAGTGACATATTCTTCACCCATGGCCCACACCTCCTGCTACCTCATTACTTACCAAAAGGATTAAAATCTCTGGGATGCATCACGCATGCCTGCTTCTCCCTGCTTTCCTCCTGGTGTCCCCTTGTGCCCATCCTCTCTTCTGTTTCACTCCCTTAGTCTGAAGATTTTAAGTCAGCAATTATCTCATTTCCTACAAGGGATGAGAGATATTATGACTAAAAACAGAGCACTTGGATGGAGACAAGAGAACAGCCATGCCCAAGGAGCTGGACACCCAGCTGGATTCATTGTTCAACTGGAGGCTGAAGCTGCTGAGGAGCTGTAGTCCCAGCACTGCAAAGAGTGCTACTTCCCTTTAGAATTGATGTGCTGTCAGTGTTCTTGCTCTCCTCCCCAGCAGGAGGTTGCTCTCCTTTCTCCTGACCCATCAGGGAAAAACAAGCAATGCTGTCATTTAACAAGTTACATCATATCTATCTATCCAGTATAATTTGGCCCTGTGTTAATGGCCCTAGTGCATGTGTTTCCTGTCACAGCTGATGAGAGCATGTGTATTGTCAGATGCCAGGGGGTTTGATGAGCTGGGACAATCACTGGTTGCTGAAGTGCATGTGACATCCCTGATACTCCTCTTCCCCTACAGAACACACAGAATTGGAAGGATTGGTAGGAGGGGCCATTGCCACTGCCATTTTCATTTCTGTCCTCTTCATTGTGTTCAGAAGGAAAAGAGCAGGTAAGAGGCTAAGCACTGAGCCACTTCCCTAATGTGGGAGATGGGACAAGCAACATCTTCCTGGCACTGGCAGCTCAATGCCATGGCTGTGGAGGTCTGGCTGACCTATGGCTGCTGCTCCCTTTCTTCCCCTGCTCTGCAGTGTGCAGGGCTATGATCCCATAACTGGAGGCCTGTGATCCTCCCAGCTCTGCTGAGCATGGCAGGGCTTAAGTGCTCTTCTCCATTTGCTTCTGGTGAATCTCTGCACAGGGGTGATGGTCTGTGCACTTTGGTCTTCATGAATCTTAGTTTTTTTTCCTTTATTTCTTTCCTTTTCAGCTGAACCAAAGCCAGAGCAACTTCTAACAGCTTCAGAGTAGGAGAACTCTCATGTCAGCCACCTGCCCTCCACTGTCTCTCTTCTTTTAGAATCATAGAATCATACAATACCCTGAGTTGGAAGGGACCCATAAGGATCGTTGAGTGCAGCTCCTGGCTCCACACCAGGAACATCCAAAAAATCAAACCATATAACAGAGCACTGTCAAGACACCTCTTGAATTCTGGAAGCTTGGGGCTGTGCCCAGTGCCCTGGGACCCTGTTCCACATCCTTCTCAGGAGAGTCAGTCTTGTCCAAGCACTGACAGAGATAATGGTACAGAAGGGGAAGGGCTTACCCAGCTGGAGGATCTGAGCAACCATTCAAGAATGGAGTATGAGAAGAGAAACAGAAAAGTGTGCTTTCACCTCAGAACAACATGGACAACCTCAGCTCTGCTGGGATGCTGCATATAGATAAGTGTTTATATTACTGTACATGTGTGAGTCTGTATAAATAGGTGTACATGTAACTGTAAATAGTTATGCAATGAATTAACATACATTGTATATAGATACATAGCTGTAGATGTATATAGCTGTATTTTCTTAATGTTTTAAGGTATGAAGGAATATACTTATGTACGTGTGTGTGCATGTGTTTTAACTGTAGAGCCAGGCAAATGTGTAGGCAAAATTGGTTAATCTTCAAACTGAGCAAGTTGCTTATATTGCAAGTCCAGCAGCAGGAACAAGATGATGAAAGTTCTCCCATGGAAAGTTACAACAAAGTTTTTAATAAAAAATTGAGATTTAAGTTTACAAATTAGAGGTCTGTGGTTCTGCTGTTGTGAAAAATATGGAGAAAATTAAATGTTTTTAAAAATAAATAGAATTGTGTATTCAGATTAGATGTGGATGTATTGCATTTTCAAAATAAGGAGTGTTTTTAACTGTAACTATTAAGCTTAAGTATTCTTAGATCAATTGGCTGAGATCATTTGCATCTCAGCATCGTAAAAAATTTGGCTGAGGAAGTGTCTGGTCCAATTGACATAGGTATATTAGAATATTCTGGAAATCCCAAGATACTGGAAAAGGATGTGGTGCCAGCGTTCAGAGAGAAAGCAAGATGACACATGTGAGTGTTAGATGGCAACAACCATCTACCAGAGAGTGTAAATCTCATAGTATTTCTTCTTTTTTTTTTTTAAAGTTGTGAGAAACAGACCCAACTTCATTCTTTGATGAAATGTTTGGTTGATAAAAGTACTGGTGCAGATTTAACAAACCACTGAATTTGTAAATCAGCATGACATTCTGAAGAGAAAAATAACAGTTGTATATGCATCACAGTTTGCATTGTATAGATTAGTTACTGCCTAACACATAAATTGCAAAGGTTAGATATCCAAAAAGCAGCATTAATCACTGCCAAAAGTGTGTGCCTCTGCAAGAAGGAATGGTAAGCCCAGTACTTTTCAGTGCTAGGAGCAGGAGATACCATTTAACATTATTGTCAATGGGAGTTGCAAATGGCAAGTGGACTGAATCCTTCAGATCTACAGGGGCCATGAGAAGTTCATCTGTTCATCTGAACATTACCAATCAATACAAGATGCTCAGTAGTGCTGGTGGCATTTCCTTGTGTACCAGACCACCACACTGTTCCCATGCCATTGAACCATAAAACTCTGTTAAACCATCTACAGTACAGGTGCCCACACTTTTTAAAAATATGTATGGAAATTCTGGAGGTGATCCAGGGCTAAATGACCGATTAGGAAGCTCAGAAATTCTCTTCTAGGGAAGTGTTTTTGAAACACTGCTCTGATCTTACTATGACTGTTTCCCTTAATTACAGCACAAAGTGTCGGCACTGATGGCACTTCAACCTGCACAGACAGGCACAGGGAGAACCAACAGCTGCAAGTTAAATTTAGGCCTGTTCCAAGTAGGATAAGACAAAATATACTCAATGGTAAAGAGGATTTTCCTTGATGCCTGTCAGCAAAAACGGCAGACTATCTCACAAGATCTTCAAATAAAGACCAGATTACTGTCATTTAATCAAAACCAGTTAATGACCTCAGTTAAAAGAGACATTGATCTCTTCTTATTTAACAAAATACCAATGTCTTTGTTGCTTATGAAATGAGAGCTGGTGATTTGCCTGTCTTTTCACAGAATCATAGCATCATAGAATGGCTCAGGTTGGAAAAGACCTTAAAGATGATCAAGTCCAACCACAATCTAACCATACTATCCTAACAACCCTCCACTAAATCGTGTCCCTGAGCACCACATCCAAATGGTTTTTAAGCACATTCAGGGATGGTGACTCAACCACCTCCCTGGGGAGCCTATTCCAGTGCTTAACAACCCTTTCTGTAAAGTTTTTTCCAATATCCAAGCTAAACCTCCCTTGGTGCAACATAAGGCCATTTCCCCTTGTCCTGTCACCTGTGAGAAGAGACCAACCTCACTCTTGCTGTAAGCCCCTTTCAGGTACTGAAAGAGAGCAAATACATCTCCCCTCAGCCTCTTCTTCCCCAGACTAAACAGCCTCAGTTCCTTCAGTCACTCCTTGTAGGGCATATTCTCTAAGCCCTTTGCAAGTGTTGTTGTCCTTCTTTGGACCTGCTACAGTACCTCAATGTCCTTTCTGAGGTGCCCAAAACTGAACACAGTATTTAAGATGAGGCCTCACCAGTGCTGAGTACAGGACAGTATTACTTCCCTAGTCCTGCTCACCACACCATTCCTGATACCAGCCAGGATGCCATTGGCCTTCTTGGCCACCTGGGCACACTGCTGGCTCGTATTCAGCTGACTGTCCATCAGTACACCAAGATCCCTTTCTGTCTGGTAGCTTTCCAGCCACTCCTCCCCAAGTCTGTAGGGTTGCCTGGGGTTTGCCTGGTATTGTTGTGACCAAAACGCAGGATCCAACACTTGGGCCTATTGTAACTCATACAGTTTACCTTGGCCCATTGATCCAGTCCATCCAGGTCCCTCTGTAGTGCCTTTTCCCCTCTGGCAAATCAACACTCCCTCCCATCTTGGTGTCATCTGCAAACTTACTAAGGGTGCACTCAATCCCCTCTTGAAGATCATTAATAAAGATGTTAAATAGAAGCAGCCCAAATACCGAGTCCTGGGGGACAGCACTTGTGACTGGTTGCCAACTGGATTTAACTCCAATGACCACAACTCTTTGGACACAGCCATCCAGCCAGTGTTTCACCCAATCGAGCATGAATATGCCTATTCACATAGAATATACCAGAATATGCCTATTCACATCACGGGCAGCCAGCTTCTCCACAAGGATGTTGTGGGGGACAGTGTCAAAAGCTTTACTGAAGTCTAGGTAGATCACATCAACAGCCTTACCTTCATCCACTAAGCAGGCGATCTTGTCATAGAATGAAATCAGGTTTGTCAGACAGGATCTACCATTCACAAACCCATGCTGACTGGGCTGATCCCATGGTTGGCCTTTAATTGGTCCATAATGTTTCCTGAGATTATCCATTCTTTGACCTTCCCCAGCATCAAGGTGAGACTGATAGCTACCAGGATAGACGGTAGATGGGTGTCACATTTGCCAGTCTCCAGTCAGCCAGGACATTCCTGGTTAGGACTGCCAAAGAATGATGGAGAGTAGTTTGGCAACCACTTCCGCCAACTCCCTCAGCACTCCAGGGTGCAATCTATCTGGCCCCATGGACCTGTGAGTGTTCAGATTTTGGAGCAGGTCCAAAACCATCTCATTGTGGATCATGCAGGATCTATTCTGTGTGCCCAGTGAGTAACAAGTCTTACTATTAAAGACTGAGGCAAAGAAAGCATTGAGTACCTCAGCCTTATCCTGATCCTTGGTCACTGTGTTGCCCTTGGCATCCAATAAGGGATGGAGATTCCCCCTAGCTCTCCTCTTGCTGTTGATGTACTTACGGACATATTTATTTTTGTCCTTTACCTTAGTGGCCAAGTTCAGTTCTAGCTGGGCTTTGGTCTTTCTAATTTTATCCCTGCACAGCTTCACTATATACTTGTAATCATCATGAGATCATAAGTAGCTTGCCCACTCTTCCAGACACCATAAACATTCCTTTTGCTCTTGAGTTCCAGACAAATGTCTCTGTTCAGCCAGCCTGGCCTCCTTGCCCATCAGCTTGTCTTCCATGACTTGGGGATGGTCAGCTACTGCACCTTCAAAATTACTTCTTTAAAGTATTCCCATCCCTCCTGGGCTCCCATGCCCTCCAAAACTTCCTCCCAAGGAACCCTCTCAAACATGGTCTTAAAGAGGTTAAAGTCTGCCCTCCAGAAGTCCAAGGTGGCAGTTCTGCTGACTCCCCTCCATGGTTCAACAAGGACTGAGAAATCTAGCACCTCGTGATCACTATGCCCCAGTTGGCCTCCAACCTTAACATCTCCCACAAGACCTTCTTTGCTAACAAACAGGAGGTCCAGGATTTTGCTTCCCCTTGTTGGCTCCTTCACCAGCTGAGTCAGTTGGAAGTTATCTCCCACACTCTCTAGGAACCTCCGGGACTGTTCTCTGTCTGCAGTATTATAAACCCAGCAGATGTCTGGGAAGCTGAAGTCCCCCATGAGAACAAGGGGTAGAGATCTTGAGACTTCACCCAACTGTCTATTAAGTGTCTTGTCCACCTCTTCACCCTGGTTGGGTGGCTTGTAGCAGACTCCCATGATAGTATCAGTCTTACTGGCCTTCGCTTTTATTCTGACCTATAAGCTCTCAACCCTATCACCATCATCATTAATTTCCATACATTAGCATTCTTTCTTAACACAGAGGGCTACACCATCACCTTTCCTGCCTTGTCTATCACTTTTGAAAAGTCAGTAGCCATCCATCACAGCACTCTAGCTGTGATAGCTTTCCAACCACACGATGGCCTCCAGCTCCTCCTGTTTATTACCCATGCTGCGTGCATTAGTGTAAAAGCACGTGAGCTGGGCCACCTTTTGAGTGGGAGTAGCCCTAGTGCCCTCTTCACCATACCCAGGTGTTTCTGTAGCCAACAGCCTCACAGCAGCCCTTGTGTTCTTCCTACAAGAAGGTGAGTCATCCTCCTCCTTCACCAGGGCACAAGATTGTGGGATCTTACTAGCACATCCCTCTCCCGCAAGCACTGGGACATAACACACAGGCTCCATACTAGTGACCCAAGTTACACCCCCACTCTTTCTCATACCTAGTTTAAAGCTCTATCGACAAACCTTCCCAACTCCCATTGTAAGACCCCTTTCCATGGGATAAGTTACTCCTATTTGTTGCCAGCAGTCCTGGTCTCATGTAAATTGAGAAGAGGTCAAAAAATCCAAACCCCTTCCAGACACACCAGGCTCTGAGACAGGTATTAATCCATTGGCCAATAAGAAAAGAAAAAATAACTGAGAGGTATAGGAGATACATTAGGAGTTGCCATACTCTTTGTAAGGAGAAACATATCACAGCACTTGAATTTTACCGAGGCGCCTGCTCTGTGATGCTCCCCACTCATGATCTGAATTCTGTGACCCTGAAGGTCTCGAGCTGAATTTAAACCAAAAGAAATTGGGCTTACACATTCAAGCAAAGTGATGTGCTTAATGACAGTATTTGTTATATTTAAAATATAAAATGCTTATTACAGAAAATGCCACTAAGAGACTGAAAGTTTATCAAAGATGAGCTTAATTACATTATAAGGATATGAATAAGTAATATTATATGTTGTACGTCCCTGGTAGACAGCCATACTGCTTTCCAAGGTCAAATGGACAGTGGCTAAGTGCCACATGGCACCATGTATGGCCACATGAATGGAACAGGAATTTGGTCATCGTCTGAGCAGTTGCTTCCTAGACAACCTGCCACAGGATATGCTGTATCATACAAATAAATATTAAATATAGAAGTATTAAATCAGTTCTTTAGGAATTTTATTTGGTGTAAGACATGAGATTTGTTAGGGATTTTGTCAGCGTGCAAAGCATAAGATCAAGTTCTGTGCATACATGGTTATACTTAGGGGCTGTGACTGTTGTGCATGAAGACTGCAAAAACGCCTAACGTGATCCTGAATGAGCTGTAATGGTGAACAAAGCTGAGCTCAAGATTATCTTTTCCACAGAGGTTCCCTTTGCTTAAATATTCCTCTGCTCATTCAATTTAAGATAGCAAAATAGACCCAGCAGTCTAACTACACTGGTTTAGATGCACTTTATGAACATAGCTAAATTTTGGCTGGTATGCATTTCAAAGCAAATGTGCATCAATGAGAAGGCATCTGTAAAGTGTTTAAATAAACTCTGAGCTTGCTTCCACTTGGCAGCACATCATTCAGAGCAACTGGGGACACTGCTTCTCTAGAGCCAGACTGCAGAACAGATGCTTTGCTGAGTCAAAGCCCTTTTCTGGAATATGGCAGACAATGTATATGAGTGGTCAACTGACACACAGACCACCAGCTTGCAGCCCTCCCCAGCCATGCAGCAGCTGCTTACATACCACTGGAATTCAGTGGTCCTGTTTTAAGGCACCACAGCAAGGACAAGATGAACAAGGGTTGCTTTTTCAACCACAGAGATGTCACTCTTGAAACATTTGAGAGTGACATCTCTGAAAATACCAGGAGCCCACTCTCCCCCAGGCCGTGCTTGTCCTTACCTGTAATCACCAAGGTCATCACAGATCTGACTGGGAAGAATCATTCTTTTGTGCCTGAAGTGTTATGATTATACAGCTCCCACTGGCCTTCATAAACCTTATCTCCATCTTGGTACCACATGTTCAGGCTGGGAAGCTTCAAATTCCACCACTCAGCTGCACCTCTCACAAACTTATAACAAAGACTAATGTACAGAAATCAATCAATCCCATATCCCATACAATCCACCGTGCAACAGTGGACAGTTACTCATTTGACCCTAGTGTGCAACAAGAAACAGATTTCCACAGCGACCCTGGAAACAACACCAGCTCTCCCCATGTCCTCCTGTCTTTGTCAGTGAGCTGCAAGAATCACTATGACCCATGTGACTTGGTTGGGATGGGACAAAGCATCAGGGCACTTGTCTTGAAGATCAGAATGCAATGTCTTGATGCAAGAAGCTCCATTTCAAGAGCTTGGCATTGGGTAGCTCTCTTAGTAGAGAAGACCATCTCACAACCATACACTGGCAGCTCCTTCACAGAACTGGCCTGTAGGAACACTGCCTTGAGCTTTTCTCTAGGAAAAATGTGAAATGCTGATCAAAGACACATATTCACTAGCGCTGTGTGTTTGCTTTTCTCAGTAACCACAGTTTTCTGCACTGATCACTTTTTCTGGCCTGAACTCTACCTGGAGAACACTGATGGAAGCAAGGATACAATAGGTTACAAATCTCTTGTAGTATTTCATACATTTAGGAAAAGAAAAAAGAAAAAAAAAAAAGAGAGAGAGAAAAAGAGTTGATCTTGCTTAATCTGAAGTTCTTCAGCTCTATTACAACCATTCCCTACTTTGTGTCCCAGACAAAATACTGTAGATCCCCAGCTCCATTCCTTCTCTCCGCAGCAGGATGTGTCATGCTAAACCAGTCCAGCTCTTACCCACTGCAAAAATATTGTCCTCCTCCCAGGACAGCCAAAACTGCAGTTACCTCCAACACAAAGATGGTTTCCCAGTAGATCTCCTTCAAGCAGCAGATATCAAAAATACCAAATATCACTCTAGTAGAAAAATTGACTGAGAAGCTTAGAAAGCCCACCTGCAATGGGGATGGATGTTTTCAGCCTGATCTTTTGGATCAGAAGCAGTTGCCAGCAGTTCTTGGTGAGGTTCATGGTAGTGGTCCATGATGAGGCCCATGGTAGCCCAGGCTGTGTGGGGGATAAGCTGTGCCCAGAGGCAGCAACCTACAATGAATTCTTGCAGAGTCAGGTACACGTTTGCGGACATGTGAAGTGAATCTCTCACTTCCCAGAGGTGGATATCAGAGGAATGTCCACATCTGGATGCAATGTCTGCAGCGCATCAGGAGCTCCTGCTCTCATACCCTGCCCCTACAAGCCCTGAAAAAGGAGAAAGGAGTGGTCCACCACCCACACTTATATTCCTGGTGCTGACACAAACACACCCCTCTGTCACTGCTGCTGTCCTCCTCACTAGCAATTGGGTGAGAGTGCCTGAACCGCAACACCCAAAGAGCCAGAAACTCTGCAAGGTGGCTCCAGCACTACCAGGCAACATTCATCCAAGTACGTGTTCTGTTCCCAGGAGATAGACCACAGCACACACTATTCTTAGGCTGGTAAATGATAGTATGACACACAGTTTGCTGGGGACATAAGATATCAAGTGGTGTGCCAAGCTTAGGCATTCTTCCAGTTTATCCAGACTCTCTTAGACTCTGTCTGTACTATCCCTCATCTTTTCACTAATGGCATTTTCATCTGAAGTCTCAAGAAGCCCCAGAACCTCCTCCACCACCACTTGTTCCTGGCCAATTGCAGCTCCAGGAGGAGGATCCCTGTTTGAAGGGTGGTCCTGGCAATTACACAGCAAGTTTCTATTCCCTCCTGCTGTCTGTTCTGTTGCAAAGGATTACAGGACAGCACCTAACACCTGGCACCCTCAGATGCCTTCAGGAAGCAGTGGGTACTGCTGCTGTGCTCTGTTTTATGTTTTTAATTTTTTTGGTACTTATCCTCTCCTTCTGTTTACCCATTCATCACCATCATCATTCTATCTCTTCCTGATTTCTCTTTCTTTAGCCTCCTCCCCTCCTTTCTTGGGGAAAGTTCAAGTTCCTGAAGAGGAAGAACGGGGCAAATATATCACACTTCTTAGCAATATTCTCCCAGCCTGCAAACATTTTCAGGTAATGGACTTCCTGGATGAATTTTTAAGGTCCTTTGCAACCTGAAACATTCTGTGACTCTGTGATTTTATAATTACATAATTCTATGAATGTGCTTTCTGTGGTTTAGTCACCTCCATGAATTGAAGCTGTCCATTTTTACCCAGTACCCCTGTAATGTCTTTAAAAGCTGGCATCACATTTACTGCCTTCCCCTCCCCAGGTGCCACAATTAAATGAAACATGGGTCACACAATGCTGGGAGCAGCTCAGCTATTGTACTCTTGAGTTGCTTTAAAACCCTTGGACAAATGCCATTGCTCTTAGCAGCTGCTGTCACTGCTCTCTTCATCAGCATGCTGATCAGACTTTTCAGAGTCACTTTTGTGACTGTTTCAGACACATTTACAGACGAACCCCACCCTGCACAAGAATGGGTTCTGCCGGGATGATCTGTCCAGTCAACACTGAAGCATAGAGGCAGAGATTTCTGCCATGACCTTAACTTCCCCGTGGAAGTAACAGCATTACCTTTGGGCAGCCAGAAGAAAACAGTTGCAGCAGGGGCTGGTAACAGGGCGTTAGTGCTGGGTGATAGGTCAAAATGGCAACGTCCACCAAAGCAGAATGGGAAGGAGAGAAGTGACCAAAGAACAACAAAAGGTAGAGAGCAGGATTTTAACAGTAGTGTAGACCATTAGGTGGCAAAAATAGGATTACAGCCCTGAGTGTTGGGATGTTGCACTGGGAGGAAGGGAGAAGTGAGATTGAACAGCAAGATTGGCTCAAGAGGTTCAGCTGATGTGATGATATAGAGTTACAAGAGGTGGCAGGAGGGACTAGGGGTGACTGTGAAGACTAGTGGCGCAAGAACAGTATGAGACAATAACACTGACTAGTGGTGGTTCAGAGCAATGACTATTTTTTATTGACAGATATTTTTTTTAGTTTAACTTACTAACAGATTTTTTTATGGAGAGTGGTGAGGCACTGACACAGGCTGCCCAGAGAAGCTGAGGTTGCCCCCTCCCTAGAGTTGTTCAAGACCAAATCGGATGGGGTCCTGGGCAGCCTGAGCTAGTGGGTGCAGCCCTGCCCACAGCGGGGGATTTGGAATTACATGATCTCTAAGGTCCCTTCCAACCCAAACCATTCTATGATACTTTGATTCTGTGATGCTATGAAAAGCATGGTGGAACTGGCCAACACTGATGGAGAGCTGAGTGACCCAAATAAGGCAGACCAACAATGACAAAAAGAGGAAAAGGAATGGAACATGGCTGCAAAGGAGGAATAGCAGTACCCCATTGTTTCAAGGGTTTGTGGATTAACTTCAGTCTGTTTGTCTCCTGTGCTCCTAATTGTCTGGTGTGAGTCATCTGGGAGCTGTATAATTTGCTAGCCTATATTGCAGCGTCACTGCGCCCTGCAAACCGCTCCAACCACATCCAGGTGGGGAAGGAAGGCACAGTGATCTTCTTTTTCCTTCGTTAGTTACCTTTTCATTCATCTCACTCTCCCCACTTTCAACACCTTTTTCACTTTTTCAACTGCTTCTGAAGTCATGTGTTTATTTAACAGTGATTTCATTATAAATTTCTGTTTTACCCCTCTTGTTTTATACATTTATGTATATATATACCATTCTCATCGACGCATCCTCCCATGAAATACTATCAATACCCTATTAAGTTCTTACCATAGAAGATCTATTACTTCAGCAGATATATGTGCATAGCACCAAACCAAGAGGTGTGCTGCTGTCATGGCCCTGGTTGGGCCTAGGTTCTGTGACAAGGGGATGAAGGGAAAGGGAAGGAGAAGGGGAAGGGGAAGGAGAAAGGGAAGGGGAAGGGGAAGGGGAAGGGAAAGGGAAAGGGAAAGGGAAAGGGAAAGGGAAAGGGAAAGGGAAAGGGAAAGGGAAAGGGAAAGGGAAAGGGAAAGGGAAGGGGAAGGGGAAAGGGAAAGGGAAGGGAAAAGGGAAGGGGAGGAAAATCTTTTCCTGATCCCATGAGTTTTACTTGAGGAAAATCAATTTATGAACCAAAATTTTGGCCAGGAGTGTTATGTTCTTGATGTGTGAGAAACATCTGATTAACAATTTCTGTCTTAATACAGAGTTACTTGAGGAAAATTGCTTTATGAACCAAAATTTTGGCCAGGAGTGTTATGCTTTTGATGTGTGAGAAACATCTGACTAACAATTTCTGTTTTAACACAGAGTTAAATGAAGAGATGGTTGGATGGGAAGGAAGGAAGGAAGGAAGGAAGGAAGGAAGGAAGGAAGGAAGGAAGGAAGGAAGGAAGGAAGGAAGGAAGGAAGGAAGGAAGGAAGGAAGGAAGGAAGGAAGGAAGGAAGGAAGGAAGGAAGGAAGGAAGGAAGGAAGGAAGGAAGGAAGGAAGGAAGGGAGGGAGGGAGGGAGGGAGGGAGGGAGGGAGGGAGGGAGGGAGGGAGGGAGGGAGGGAGGGAGGGAGGAAAAAAAGAGGAAAAAAAGGAAAAGAAGAAGGAAAGTTATGAATCCAAGCATTCTTATTTCCAGGCCCAATAGAGGAAAAGCCTAGTATTGGCTCATTATAAAAATCAATGCTATGTCAAAGGGTTTCTTATTGTCTAATTTTTAATTTATCAAGATTCATTTCAAAAAAGTCAGATTCTTTGTCTTTTAAACTCTTCACGTCACTGTTAGACTGAGATCTTCTGAGATTCATATTGCCTAGGAGGGCAGAAAACCTCTCAAGCAGTGGAATGAATCAAATCCATATGAACTAATGTAAAGGAGATGAGAATGGAGGTGATGTCTTCAATTCTGCCCTTTGTGGAAGGTGTGATGGCATGTGTTTCCTCAAGCCATTTGGCTGTGACATCTGTCCTTACTGGTAAAAGGAGTGGATTAGTGGATATGTGTCTTTAATTAAAAGCTTCATTCCCTGTGGCTTCCCTTTATGAGGGGCATAGCTGCTTGCTTTCCAGAGGCAGATCATCTTTAGAGCAGAGACAAGAAGCAGAAGCACCTTGTAGTGCCTGTGGTGGAAGTACCGAGAAGGGCACCTGGAGCATTAAATGTGGCAGCATCAGAACTGGAGGTAAACATAGATGAGGTTGCCTTAATGCCAGCTTGAGTAAACCTCCAGGTGGGCAGCAGCTAGCATCTGTGTCTAGCAAGCAAATCTGCTGCACTGTGCCATGTGCTGTGCTGTGCTTAGAGTGTAACTAAGGCACAACTGCGTGATTCTTGTTGGCTGAGGAGCAGGTGTCAAGAAAAACTGGTCTGGGGTGGCTGTGTCTGCTTCAAGTTTCCAGGAACAGGCAGAGGAGATCACAAAAGAGGTGGGGATGCAGGCCTGGGGAGTCAGGTGGTTGTTATAATAGTCATATTGTTAGGGCTGGAATGAGGAAATTAAAGATTTCATCTGAACAGGAGAACAGGGGGGAGGGAAAAATGTCATGGAATCTCTATCCTGATCTCCCACCCATTGATTGCCCCTCAGAACAGAGACCTTCCTGGTTTTAATCTCTCAGATGGGCATTAGCCTTAGCTATGCTGGTGAGAGGCAATTTTCATATGGCCATTCCCAGAGTCAACTCTCTTGCAATTGGATGAGATCAGTATATTGAGCTGTCAACCTGGCTGAGCCTACATGTGACCCCAGATTTAGGGAATACACAGCAGAGAGACAGCTGGAAAGTCTATCTTCAGTGCCCAGTGATTTTCACTGCAGCAAAGGCAGTAAGCAGCTGACTTGAGTTTATACAAAGCAGCATGGCTGAGGTACCACAGGGTCTGGGTGATTCGGCTACTTCAGCGTGCAAACGGAGGCCGTGCTTGCAGCAGGCAGCATCCCTTGTTCTGCAGCAAAGACAACAGATGGGAGAGCAAAGGTTTTCAGCAGCCAGCTCAAATTTGTCATCTAGGGCAGGATGTGAGCATATATGCACTCTCTCCAGACTTCCTACCACACTGCAGATGTGGACAGCAAAGAAAGAGGAACCACACGTCTTATGGGGTTCACTCATGCTAACCTCAACCTCCTAAGAAGAGAAATGCATTTTCTTCCATACGCAAGATGTTCTCAGACCTACGACATTATTTTCATGATTTCTACCCTATCATCTCCCATCTTTCATTCTGAGAGAAGGCAATAAATCTTCCTGCTTTGCTTTTCCCACAAGACATCATTATGCATCACCAGAATGGCTCTCTGTTCCTACATGATAAAAAAAATAAATACATTGGAAAGGAGCCTTCTTGGGACTCAAAGCTGTGGGAGTGAGTATAAGGACATGCTTCTGCTGGTGTTGGTGTCAGCAATTATTTGGGATAGACACCATTGCCACCCGGCAGGCTGCATTAAGTAGCAAAGAAGAAGGCACTCAGTATCCCATTAGGCTGCTCTGCAAATCCCCAGTGTTTTTTAAAAAATGTTCCTGTTTCAAAATCAGCACCTCTCCCTCTAGTGATTCTGCGAATCCTGGATAAATAACTTCTCCCTGAAAAGCAACAGAAATACAGAGCATAGCCTCATGTCTACCCATCCTCACCTGCTACCAGCATCTCTTTGGCCAGATGCTTCAGTTGAACTTGCAGCACCATCTGTGCTGCTATTCTTCGACTTTTTGAGTTGTTAGTTTTAATGCAGAAATATATAATCAGCTGGAGATAATGCAGAAATAAGACAGAAATAATTGCTGCTTCTACCCTGTGGCAGAAGGAAAAGCTTTGTCTAACGGAGTCGCCTATATACATGTACAAAAAAACTAAAATGACCTAAAGGCTTTCAAGGGGTTCAAAAATCTGTTACACTTGCAACCCAAATCCATAGAGATCAAGCTCTAGAGAGAGCTTTCCTCTTCCTCCCAACACAGTAGCAGCATGTTGCATAACAAGAAGTTTGTACTATTTTAAAATGTTGTATGCATTACAGATCATTATCACATTCCTACCTGTGCTGATAGGAGACATACCTGATAAGGAAACATTTCAAATTTGATGCCATAAAAGTGATTCACATTTACTCAGAGGTTGCTCAGTAGCAATAAAAAGCGATCATGCATTCAGCTGGCAAGGATGCAATATTCAGGAGCACTGCCCTCAGCAACAGCGTGCTTCCCGCTCAGCAGAGAAGAACCTGCAGTCAGACATCCAAAGGTGAATGATCTTTTCAGTGAAAAGCTCCTGGGATTCAAAGCTTGGTTACAGGTCATGTATAGATAATGAATCAAAACCTCCAAAAAGAGTTTTCTAATGCCCAGAGAATTCCTAATTAGGAATTCCTTCCTAATGGAAGATTTGGACCATTCACCCTGTAACTGTTGAGCCTGAACAGGGCTCAGGAAATAATTACTGCAAAAACCTGCTCCATCTGGCACGGCCTGCCTCAGTAGATGACCACATTGAAGAAATATCCAGAAAACTGGGGATGGGCAAAGTGCTCAGAAGACACTTGCAGTGTGGGAAGCTTAAGACAGAAGCATAGCTAAAACCCTACAATATCCACACGAGTCACTCCCATGAACTGCGCTGTGATTCCTCCTCACAACCTTGTGTTGCAGTCATGCATGCCCAAGGACAACTGTGCTGTGCTGGGTCGGAAAGCAGTCATTCGGGTGGTCTAGCTCATCCGATTCTGTGAGCTGACAGTCACGTTGTGGCACACCTGCGTGACCACAGGAACGTCAGAATTTCTCAAAGTCATGGCCAAACTGAGACATTCACGTGGCTTAAATGACTGGAGGTCACCTGAGGCTGCTCTGGGCTGCTATCTCAACAGCAGCAGATAACATCTGGCAGCCCGAGCCACTCGCCAGCATGAGAGAGGTCAATGGGAAGCACTTTGATCACAGCTGGCAGCAGCTGGAAACTGCCAGAGCCAACAAGGTTGGGTTTTTTAATTCTTTATAAGAAAAAAAAAAGCATGACATATGGAAAAAGCCTGAAAATTAATTGTATCTAGATCTGCTAGTTGGCTTTGTCTCTCACCCAGCAAAAAGGAATTGTGTTTCTAAGTGCAATTGCAATGGTCATTTGAAGATAAGTTGAAATGCCTTTAATTACCGTGGGAATCATAGAATGCACAACTATGAGCACTGCCAAATGGGGCTTAAGCTGTTTTGTGAGTGCCACTAGCTTAAATGACCATAAAGCGGGAATTTCAGAAACTACATAATTTGGGTTTTGTTTGTTTGTGGTATTTTTGTATTTTCAGTTGATTGGTTGGTTGGCTGGTTTTTATTTGAGGCATAATTCCAGTAAGACAGATGCAGTTTTGGTGGATAATCCGTTAGCATAACAGAGCGTGATTTCAGCAAATTATACTAATGTAGTCAAACAAGTTATAAACACACTCCCTAGGAAGCTCCCAGATTATAGCTCCAGAGCTTACAGTGGTAACCGTAAAGGCTGATGCTTTGCAACTGCTATACATCTGTATACATCACAGAGGTTAAGGGATAAGCCTACCAGGCTGAATGACAATGTTGATGTGCACCTTTAGGGATTCTTTGTGAGCGTCCAAGTGCATAAAGCATGCAAGTAGCACAAGAGAAAAGAGCTCACACCTGTTCCCTGAAAGGAAGGGCATTTCTAACACTCTTAAGAAACTGATTTGAAACTGGCATTTATGAACCGTATTTGTTCATTCTCCCCATCCCTTCCACTCCTTGCAATTTGTTTTTCTAATAATAATAAAAATTCAAAACAATCTGCTTGGTATAACTGAGTTTACAATGGCAGAAAAATACTCTGCTTTTGATGTGGGATGGAGCTAGGAGAAGCTCGGGGTGGTGTTTGCAGGTCAGCAGCAAGCAGCTATCAGAGGGCTGCTTCCTGGCACACTCCACCAGCCTGAGAAGGGTGCTCCTCGCCATTTTCTAGTGTGGTGTGTTGCAACACGAAGTGGCTGCGTCACTAACTGAACTGCTGCACATTCCAGTCGGGATCTAAATCCAGGTAAATCCAGGAACTGCAGCAGGTGAATTGGAACAAGGACTTGACCCAAAGAGCGCAGACATAAACAAAGAAGTGAAAGCCTCAAACAGCACTGGTTTGAGTGAAGTCTTTTGGAGAAGAGTGGGATGAGGTCCACAGGTCTGCTGGGCACACGTGGCTCTGGGTGCTTGTTTCTGAGGTCTTAGGATCCTGCAAGGTGCTGGGTAAAGATGAGAGGCCTCCACTTCTCTGGCACAGCCTAGTGAGACATGCTGCCAGCAATTTCTGGGCCAGCTCATTCTGGATGTGAGATTTCTTCGTTAACGAACCAGCAAAAGCAGTGTTCCTTCATGCATATCACCTCATCCCCATGAGCTTGCCGTGCCCCAGCTCCAGCTCTCACAAAAAGTTCACTCCAAATTCACCTGCCTCTGCTTTGTGGAATTCAGTGGTTAAAGCCGCACACAAAGCGCTGTTGGGACGCAGGATCCCGGTGTGTCCCCGTGACAAAGCGCCGTGGTGCGCCTCACCGACGCTCCTTTGGGCACGGCTCGGCCCTGCCGGCCCCCCGGACGGGCTGAGAGCGAGGGGGGAAAGCGGCCCCGTCCCTATCGTCCCTTGTCGGGCCAGCCCTGCCTGCTCGC
This sequence comes from Lagopus muta, assembly GCF_023343835.1. NCBI lineage: Eukaryota > Metazoa > Chordata > Aves > Galliformes > Phasianidae > Lagopus > Lagopus muta. The sequence goes on from NC_064433.1 coordinate 77,016,862, forward strand.
TTCCCACATCACCGCCGGGACGCCGCGTCCCCGCCGCCGGGGGGGGCGGCGGGGGGCCGCGCCGTTCCCCGTGCCCCACCTGGCCGGGGCAGGGCTGCCGGCTCCTTGCTGGGGGCTCCGCGGCGTCCTCGAGCGCCCGGCATGGTCCCGGGGGCCGCCAGGACGCCAGCGAGCAGCGATCACCGACGGCGCGGCGCCGCCAAGGTGACCCCCTAGAGCAGACCCCGGGCCCTCGGCCGCCCGCGCCCGGCCGCGGACACTTGAGAGTTTAAAGAGGCTTTTCTTCGCCGGGAGCGGCCCGGGGGGGAAGGGGAAGGGAAGGAGGGGTGGGCGGGGAGAGGCTGGCAGGGCAGGAGCCGGGCGGGGTGCTGGCTCCAACTGGAAAGGAACCAGTCCCAGCCCAGCCAGGGAGCTGCGAGCGAGCCGGCAGCGCAGGGGAAAGCGAGCCCTGGGCCCCGCTCCCGGCCCTCCGCCTCCCGCCCCGACGGCGCGGGACGGCCCCGCTATGGGCACGGCGCCCCGCGTCAGTCCCGCGGGGGTCGGCGGCTGCGGGAGGGCTGCGGGCTCGAGTGGGAAGCGGGGAGTGTCTGTCACCTGTCGGGCCCTGGTGGGATGAGGGAGGAAGAGGTGGGAGCACCGGCTTTCCGGATCTGTGATCCTGTGGGAAGCCCACCTCGCTCTTGATTTGTGTTTCAGGGTGGGTCTGTGAAGGCAGGGAAGATGCCAGAAGGGGAGAAGACGAGGCAGTGCAAGCAGGAAGCGGAGCAGCAGCAGAAGGAAGATGAGGAGGGCCTCATCGAATTCTATGGCTCCTACCAGGAGCTGTTCCAGTTCTTCTGTAGCAACACGACCATCCACGGAGCTATCCGCCTGGTGTGCTCTAAAAAGAACAAGATGAAGACGGCCTTCTGGTCTGTCCTCTTCTTTCTCACCTTCGGCTTACTGTACTGGCAGTTTGGACTCATCTACAGGGACTACTTCAGCTACCCTGTCAACCTCAACCTCAACCTCAACTCCGACAGGCTGACTTTCCCTGCAGTGACGCTGTGCACACTCAACCCATACAGGTAAGAAATGGTCTCCCAGAGCTTTCAGCTGCCTTGACCTCCATGGGCATAGGATACAGGCATATATTCGTGTTCTCTTCTTGGTCCTCAACTTGTAGAAGGGCAGGTGGAAGGGAAGCTTCTTGTGAGCCTTTGCTACCACAGGGCATTCGTAGTAAATTGTGTTCATTTAAGCTGCTCTACCCGGTGGTGTGTTAGCGGGCTGCTCTGAAAACTTTTCCAAGGCAGAAGCAGTTGCACTTCCTTATCTCCTACAAGGAACAGTGGCCTCCAGCAAAGGGGCTTGATTTTCAGCTGTCAGTGGGAATATCCCGAATCACCCCATTAAACTCTGCCACACGTCTTACTCAGAACTGTTCATGCGCATCCAGCCCTAACCTGCAGGCTCCTCTCTCCCACTGTATAGGTACAGTGCCATTCGAAAGAAGCTGGATGAACTGGACCAAATCACCCATCAGACCCTGTTGGACCTTTATGACTATAACATGTCCTTGGCACGAAGTGACGGGTCAGCGCAGTTCTCACGAAGGCGCACCTCGAGGAGCCTGCTCCATCATGTTCAGCGCCATCCTCTGCGGAGGCAGAAGCGAGATAACTTGGTCAGCTTGCCAGAAAACAGTCCCTCGGTGGACAAGAACGACTGGAAAATTGGCTTTGTTCTGGTGAGATCCCAAGATGTGTTCTGAGCTACCCACTCTGACCCCTGTCTACCCACTTCTGCCTTGTTAGCCTTGTGCCCTTCCTCATATGGAGGGATTTTTGTTGCTGGCTTTTCTTGATGACAGAAGGTGGAGTTGAAGCCTTTTCCCAACATATTACTGCTCCCCAGGTCCTGTCCCTATTCACGTGGAAAACTTGTCCGTTTGTCCATGTCAGTGATCGTCTGTTCCTAGGTGAGACAGGGAAACCTTGTCCTTCCTGAAGGCTACATCAGTCTTTCAGAGCTATTTACTAACAGCCACAGCATTGCTCGGTAATTGCTGAGGGATGGCATTGCACGGCTGGGGCAATGTGATCATGGCCATATTTGCTCCTGGGCAGTATCTTCTTTGCCCTAGGGTATCGGTATTTGCATTTTAAAAGGCACTGAAGAGAATCATTTGCCAGTTAAGTGGAGTTCTCACGGGGTCACCAAGTTTCTCTGGACACACCCTGAAGGGAGGGCTCCCCATGATAGAATTTAAAGCTTCTGGTTTTATATCACATAGGTTTTATATACAGTAGGTCACACTGCACACCACACTGCAATTTGCTGTTTACAGTCTCACCCACCCATGCCTGCTGACCTGGTGTTTCGCTTCCATTGAGAGATTAGTTTTCTTACTTTTCCCCGTGCTACTGATTGCCTTTTTCTTGAGCACAGCAGCGCTGCAGAGCATTTTTGCTCACTCTGCTTTGTTTCTATACCTTGATAAGGGAGCACAGCCACCTCCTCTGGGACAAGACTTCCCTGATACAGCTGCTTTTTCATTCTCACAGTGCAGTGAAAACAATGAGGATTGTTTCCATCAGACGTACTCCTCAGGAGTGGATGCAGTGCGGGAATGGTACAGCTTTCACTACATCAATATCCTGGCACAGGTGCCTGATGCGAAAGACCTGGATGAGTCTGACTTTGAGAATTTTATTTATGCTTGCCGCTTCAATGAAGCAACATGTGACAAGGCGTAAGTGGTGGAAACACCCCACTGTTTCTTTCTACTGACACCTGCGTTTTGTGCCTGGGTTCAAGGGGAATTCATGTTAGAGAACTTCTTTCCCAAGGGGGGGCTGTTCTTTGTTCAGGTCCCATTTTCTCAAGCAGTATCTCAAGTCTTTCCTGAGGGTTGTGTCACCAGGGTCAGACTTTCTGTGACCTGAAGCTATGGACCTCAGAGGGTGGTTTCTCCTTCCCCTGAATTTCACAGAAATGAAATAATTATACTACTACAAACCACAAGTGTACAACATAGAAGGCTGGTGTGCATGCTGAGGGTAACATGCAATGCTGAAGTCATACATATCAGACCGAGAAGAAGAGAAAGACAGTGAAAACAGCATTGCACTTCTCTCCTGCCATTATGATTTAGAAGCCCTAAAGAGGCAATGAAATTAAACCCATCAGCAAGGCAAGGAGTACAGAGAGCTAAGAGCTTTGTCAATATTAAAATAATACAGTAATTGCTGATGCTGCTAAAAAAACCCATCCTGGCTATCAAATACTAGCAGTACAAGAAAATGGATAAAAACCCGTCCAGCTCTAGGACATTTTTTACAGCAGATTTTAATTGTTCAGGTTAGTTTACATAACAAACACTGCCCATCTGCTCTAAGCCCCTGTCTGTGCAGGTGGAAAAGAGAATTGTTCCTTTCAGGAAGTTCTTGGCCTCACAGCTCTTCTCACCTGTGTGAATATTTCTGTTCCCATCACAGGAATTACACCCACTTTCACCATCCCTTGTATGGGAACTGCTACACCTTCAATGACAACAGCAGCAGCCTGTGGACATCCTCTCTGCCTGGGATCAATAATGGTGAGAGGCACTTTCAGCTTAGCTGTTTTCTCCAGGCAGGGTGTCCGGAAGGCTGGAGGAGTTACTGGCAGCCAGTGGTAGATTGCATCTCATCCCAACTCTGCTTTGGTTCATGTGGAGGTGTCTGTGTCATGGGCATGGCTGTCCTTCACTGCTGTCTTACTGATCTCTCCCATCAGTGCCTGATCCTTACGTTCACTGCTCCCTCTGGACTTTCACTGTCTGTTCCTGAAGTCTCTGTTGAGCTCTAGCGCTGTCCTCCTGACAGTTTAGCCTGGACTTCCTCCTTCGGCACTTATAGTTTTGAGCAGCTGATTTAACCTTTCTGAAGCCCTTCTAGGGCCATCTTCAGTCTTCTGTTCAATTCCAATTCTCTCTGTGAAATCTCTCTCCATTCCCAGATCTGCCTTTTCTAAGTATCAATTAAGAAATCCAGTTTTCCCCAGCCTCCTTGAGCCTCCAGCCTTCTCTCCGGTCTCCTTTCAGCCACACTCCCATTCCCACTCAGCTTAGGGTCAACATTTCTTTCCCTTTACTTCTTATTGATCCAGATGTAACTATTCTGCTCTCTGTCCTTCCCCACATGATGGCCACCTGTGACATCTCTTGTTCTCTGACGTGTCCTCAGGCCTCTCTCTGGTGGTGCGCACCGAACAGAATGATTTCATCCCTCTGTTGTCAACAGTAACTGGAGCCAGGGTCATGGTCCACGATCAGAATGAGCCAGCCTTCATGGATGATGGGGGTTTCAATGTGCGTCCAGGTATTGAGACCTCCATCAGCATGAGGAAGGTGAGGCAGCCACGGCAGGGTTAAGAGCTGTGGATGTGGGCCTTCAGTGTGAAAGGTGTAACTTGGTGGATAGATACAGATGGGTTGTCCTGGACTGAAGGTGTTAAAGAGAGGGGATTAATCATCTGGAATGAAGCGGGGGGAGGTTTACCAGCAGTTTACCAGACTGGATGAGAAACATTTGGTTGCAATTCATAAGAGAACAATGAAACAGGGGTAAGGAGGGGGAGCTGGCATCCAGAGATAAGCATAAGGAGCAGGTAGTGATGAAAGCAGTGGGTCAGTGGGTGGCACAGAAGTGTAGAGATGGATCGACAGAATGCTAGTTGTTTTGTGAAACGACTTTGATATTCTAGGAGATGACTGAGCGTCTTGGGGGCAGTTACAGCGACTGCACAGAGGATGGCAGTGATGTGCCAGTGCAAAATTTGTACTCATCTCGCTACACTGAACAGGTAACCTGTGATCACTGGTTCCATGCCAGCTCCTTTCCCAGTTTTCCTGGAATGCTTCAGTCCCACAATAGTTGTGCTTATCCGTGGGCAATGTTAGTAGGATAATGTGATACAGGGCATAAGAGCTTTGGTTCCCCTGTTCAAACATTTCCATATTGTGTGCTCTCAGGTCTGCATTCGTTCCTGCTTTCAGCTCAACATGGTAGAGCGCTGCTCCTGTGCCTATTACTTTTATCCCCTACCTGATGGAGCAGAGTATTGTGACTACACCAAGCACACAGCTTGGGGTAAGTACTCACAGGAGAGGATTTATATGATAAATATTACACAGTAAATCTCATGCCCATCTGAACCTGTTTGGCCCACCTCATGTCCCAGTAACTCTTCACTGTTTTAAATGAGGCTTTCTGATATGAAACAGCCAAAAGACACTCTTCTCTTTGATAGTTAGTTCCTCTGAATGTGTGCAAGGAACTCTTTGGATTCCCTCTGCTGTTGCACACTGCTTTCTTTTCATATAGATACTGTGAGCTTATCTGGATTTACTTTCTCTGCTGCTTAGGCTACTGCTATTATAAACTCCTTGCTGAATTCAAAGCTGATGTGCTGGGCTGCTTCCAGAAATGTCGGAAACCTTGCAAGTAAGTTTGTAAGTTACACTGGGAACTCTCTATTCCTAGGGATGTTGGAAAGCATTCACTGACCAGGACAAAAGCTTGAGCCACTAGCTGAAGTGCAGACCTAAATGATATTTCTCCCATCAGGAAGACAAAATGGCTGAGGAGCATCAGTGTCGGCTCCTGAAGATTGTGCAGAAGCTCAGTGGGAAGTGGGCACACCTTCAGCATGGGAGGGAGTTTCCAGGTGTGCCTGGGGACTGAGACCTAGCCTTGTGGCTCTGACCACTTCAGCAGCTAACACACTCTCTTGTCTTACAGAATGACAGAATACCAGCTCTCTGCTGGATACTCTCGCTGGCCTTCTGCTGTCTCAGAGGTAAGAGGGTAGCGTCCTGGCTTCACAGCACTGCTCTGAACTCAGGTTTAATCCTCCCCCTCAACTGGTTCCAAATCTATAAGAGGTGACTGCAGTCACAAAATTTATTGCGCTTTCATTTCAGGATTGGGTTTTTTACGTGCTTTCACAACAGAACAAATACAATATAACATCCAAGAGGTGAGAGACCATTTACAGAGATTTTATCAAAACCAGAAGTAGTCCAGGTGGAAAAAGGGTGAATGGACTGGGCAGAGTTCAGATTAAAGCAATGATGGTGCATGGACTTGAGGCAAGGGCAGTGGACTTGAGTCACCAGAGAGAAACTGTGACTTCAACAAAGACTGGGAATCCAAGTGAAGAGTCTTACAGGGTTAGCTGCTAATCTGAAAAGAGTAACTCAAAGACTCCTGCCATATGGTTCAGAGTCACAGTAAGGGCTAGAGAAAGAGTGGGAAGGGAGAGCAATGCAGGAGTTGGTACTTACCAACTTACGACACAAATGCTGGAGTTCACAGTGCAGTCTCAGAAGTGCACAATTGGTCCCTCAGATTTTCATAAAAACTGAGGGAACTCTGGAAATGGAGAAAAGATACTAGGTGGTATATGTGTAAGGAGCACAGGAAGAGGAAGGAGACAGAGAAGATGGCTAAGCTTAGTGAAGAAATGCAAGGACTACAGATTTAGCATTGCTCATACCCGTTTTTCATTAACAGGAATGGGGTTGCAAAAGTGAATATCTTTTTTGAGGAATGGAACTACAAGACCAATGGGGAGACACCAACCTACACAGTATGTACTTTACCACACCCACCCATTACACAACATCCATCTGCATGGCAGGTGTTCATTCCAGCAGCACTGCTGACTCTCAAGTCTCTTCTGTGAAAGATGGGGAAAAACTCCCCAGTGCCATGATGGTACTAGCAATGAGAACAGACAGATAAGCAAAAGCCTCCAACAGATGATGCTCTCATCACTCCCTATTTCTTTCTCTTGCAGGTAGAGACTCTCTTGTCCCAACTTGGGAATCAGTGGAGTCTCTGGTTTGGATCCTCTGTCCTATCCGTGATGGAGCTTGCAGAGCTGATTCTGGATTTCATTGTCATCACTTTCATCCTGGCCTTCCGCTGGTTCCGCTCCAAGCGGTGGCACGCCTCCCCAGCACCCCCTCCAAGTAGTCATGATAACACTGCCTTCCAAGAGGAGGCATCAGGACTTGGTGCTCCACACCGCTTCACTGTTGAGGCTGTAGTGACCACACTGCCATCTTACAACAGCCTGGAATCACGCGGACCAAGCAAGGATGGTGAGACAGGACACGAGTGAGGCAGAGATTTATTTCATAATTCAGTTAGATGGCAGTTGGACCAGAAGCTGCATACTTTCTCTGTGGGACCTACCTTTCATTCTTTTTGGGATGCTCTGCCTCAATCATAGCAGAAGACTGTATTGTGGTCAATTGCTTTTACTATATGTGAATCCTTCAGTCTTGTAAAACACTATTGCTCTTGGGATCACCAGGGATGAGAGTCAATCTAGTGTTTGCAAAGGGAAGATGTCAACTCAGCTTCCTTATAGTCTTTACATGTGCATACATTATTTTTTTCCTCTGCAACAAAGATGCCGCTACAGTTCTCATCTGTTATTAATTAAAGAGGCTTGACAGGTGTGATTGGCCTTCTCTGTAGTATGACAAGGGACCAACACAGAGTCTCAGCAGAGATGTAAGTCTCTCAGTAGGCTGAGCCTTAAACTTCCCCTGAGGCTGGAAACTGGTTGCTCTTCCCTACTTCTTAACAGCCAGCTCTGATCTCTAGACCGTGCCTGCACATCCTCTCCTCTCCCAGAGGAGAGGCTGCTGGCAATCTCAGTCCATGTGATTCACAATAGTCTAGGGAGGTTGCTGAAGCATGCAGCTGTTCTTAGACCAGGACAAAAAGCAGCCCATTGCAGCAGCCTATAGCACAGTTAGAGCTTCACTGTGTAACAATCTCCTTCCCTGTGATACACCATACATACGTACATTCAGACGTTTGTTTGCCAGAGGGTTCAGGATGAACTGAACTCAGCCCAGAGTGGGCCCTCTTATTCTGCTAGGGATTATAAAACAGAACTGCTGCAGGCTTTGATGTAAGACACTTTCAGGGAAAGCTTTGGCCTGATCAAAAGATAATAGACGGTTACCTCTAGAAGAGGACCCTCTCCTCAGTTTAAAGAACAATTTGGAGATCTCAACATACACCTTATTGTTTGCAGAAAGCTTGCCTTTTTTTTTCCTTTTAAAAAAAGAGTCTGCTGCATCTGTTGACAATGGTGTTTACACAGCACTTTACATGATGTCAAAGAGAGCAAGGGTGATGTCCTTAACAGACAGGAAAATCCACTTCACTGGACACAGATACCAGAATTCAAATATATAGTTTAGACAGATCCATGTACATAATCATACTGCAAGCAGCCTCCTCTTTTGAACTCAGAAATTAGTCAATCAACAAAGAAAAACTTAGAATACTTTTAAAATTTGAGGTAGATGCCCCACACTTGGAAACCTGCAGAACTTTACAACTATGTATTGTTACCTAATTCTCCCATTTGATATGTTAAACGTGCCTGTTGCACAACTCTTGCCTTGATTACCTAAGTGCACTTTCCACTCTTCCTAGCTGCTTTTATTCCTCACAGGCATGAACACTAAACTCAAATCTTAGTTTTTCAAACTGTGTCTCAGTGCTGTGCTGGTCCTTTCTGTGTAAGTGAAGAAATACTGTTTTGCTACTGGGAATAGAAGCAGGAATTGGCAGGGTGAGGTGAAAGGGCATTAGCTGTCATTGGCATCCTTGTTCTTCAGAATGGCAGGAGAGAGAGCACTGCAGCTTAGAGGCACAGGTACCCAGAAGCCTTCATTGTAAACAAACAAACAAACGAGACTTCTACAAGTGTTTAAAAGAAAAACACTAAAACACCCACCCTAAAAGTTGACTCAATATAGGAACTTTTGTTTTCTGTGAAAACATGCTGATAAGAAGCAAAGTTAAGAGCTAGAACTACTGACTAAAACAAACAAAAAAAAACTTTACTGACAATTAAAGCAGTCTTGAATGATCAAAAGCAAAAAGAGGTTAGAATGCTGCACCCACAGCCCAGTTCCTGGTCATAAACTCAGTATTACTGATGTTTGCTTCAGGAAGTCACTGGTACATGAATGAGCAGAAGTGTGACACTGGGCACTGCCAGTTGTTTTACAAAGTCACCACCAAATCAAGAAAAGAAAGATTGGAAGTAACAAGTGCAACACATAAAGCAGTCTCTATAGCAGAAACGTATGATTCATACACCAAGTCTGATCTTAGAAAATCAGAAAACTAAAGCATGAGTCCTCACATGATACAGCACCTTGTGACAACCATAACATTGATGCAACCCACTGCATCACACATAATTTAGTAATTAAATAAAGATCAATTAGAGGCAATAGATACTTGAAAGATATTTAAGGTCTCTTCAGATATAGAAGAAAGTGATAATTCCCTAGAGGAAGCTTGCACCATATTATCTCTTCTGCAGAAGTGGTGAAATTTAAAACATGAGCTTTGACTGATGAACTCAAAGTAATGGCTATAAATCCAGAACTAAAGGCCTGTACAAACATGAAGTTGCTATACAGGTCGGCAGCTGGATTAGCTGTACCTGCCCAAAGGATTAGTGCAAAAACTGCCATTGTGTGAGAGATCAGGCGATCCTCACAAGAAAATCCCTATGCTTGCTGTAAACAGACAATGCCATAAATTATCAGCTCAACAGATGCACAGTGAATTTGGTCTGGCTGATGAGAGGTGAGTTCAGCAGTGCTGGAATGAGTGCAGAAAATTGAGTGTTTCACTGAGCGTATGAAACACTGGAGAAAAGGGAAGAACACATGCATTCAGAGATATTCGTTGAATAACGAGGGGAAAGCCTTCAACTTTCAGTTATGAATTTGTACAAAGGATAAAGTGATTAGTTACATTAACATTACAATGCAGTTACTTAGAAGACATGGAAAACACACAAGGAAAACTGCTGGTCATAGGACACTGAAGAAAGGGAATTGATCTTTTTGGACTGGGAACACATCATCCTAGGAAAATCAGACATAGGGAAAAATGCCTAAAGGGAAGGGAAGTTACGGAAGAGGAAATTATCTTGTGAACAAGTTGGAGCATGAAGTAAGAATGCTGCTGAAACATAACGAAGAAGGATTTGAGCTCTTGGGATATGGAAGAACCAGCTGAGACAGGGTATAAAGGGCCCAAATGTCTGTGGAACTGTGGTAGTAGCAAAAATTTGCAAGCTGATACAGTTAAAAGCATTTGGATGTCATGGTATGTAAGAAAAGGAATACACTCTAAGAAAATTTAAGGACACTAATTATTTTGGTGGCTCCGGTCAAATGAAAGAACCTGAAAAGAAGAGAGTGTAGTAGGACCAGGGAAATTGAAAGTAATATGAGAAGGAGAGGTTGAACAGTTCAACCATCTAGCAAACAGGGTTTGAGAATGTGAGGGTGTGGAGATGATGTAAGACAATACCAGGGGACAACAAAATAAGGAGTCCCATACACAGGTGCAAAAAAGTTACAGGAGCATGCAGAGCACCCAAAGAGACTTGAACAAACAGAGTAGCTGGAGTGATGCCATAAGCCAGGAAACTATGAACGTGTGTGACAGGAAAGGCAGAGGTAAAGAGAAGGAAGACACCAACATCTGGGGCAGAAAAGAGTTGCTGGGAAATTTTCAACATAAGTTTTTGTGTTTGGACAAAGGGAAGTTTGAAGAAAGGACAGCTGACCAGCTTTGGAGAGCGAGCACAAGTCTCCAGGTTTGGCTAGAGACTCTGAGATGATGTCATCAATGGAGTGGAGACTTCACATGTTCTGAGAATAAAATCCTTCCTGCCCACAGCAAAAACGGGACAGAACTAATTGCTTGGTTGTGCAGGCCTGATCTGTACTGACATATGTGCTACTTTAACTCACAGGCCAGTCCAGAATCCCTACTCTTCAATAGTGCTTTCATTCTTTAAGCAGCACTGCTTCAATTTCACTAACAGACATACATTGTTCTGATAGGTCTGCAATGAAGTTGAGCCTGGACAAAGATGCAATCAGAATGTTTTGATCCACAAGCTGCAGGGAGGATTGTTTACAACTTCAAAATTGTAATAGCAAGTGCAGATAAATGCACAAGTTTAAACCAAGTTCTGCCCATTTCTTCTTAATGAGTTTCAAGTGTACAAGTGAAGCAAAACAAGGGGGTACTTACCTTAATTCCAGCCATGCTCCAATCTATGCTGTATCATCCTGCTTTGGGAGATCTTCATTCAGATTCTGAGTACAGCCCAAAAGCCATCCCAACCCCAGTGAAAAATTACTGTCCAAATTTAAGGACCTGCAAGTAGGTCGTTGAAACCCAAAGGCAACACAGCCTGAGAAGTTAGAGCTACCAGCAACACATCCGTTTGGGGAATCACCTCCCTGTGCATTGCACCAAAGTTGGACAAGGTGGCTGGAAGCAGACTAGGCTTGAGGAACCTCTAGTCTGCATGTCTTGTTACAGACTTACCACTGAGTCAGCCACACACACAGTTCCAGTACCAGTGACAGCCAGCACCATGGCAACAGGAGACTGCTGCTTGCTTTGAGGATAGAACTTTCCTTATGTATATGGTAATGAAGTGACAACAAAAAAACCATGTTCAAAAATGTGTTAAAAGCAGACTGTGATCCCAGCCCTTCCCCACCCACTAACAGACCAGACAGACTCAGTAGGGTGATGAACTGTGTTTCTTTGAGACTGTTTAAAGTACATGAGTTGATTACTACAACATGCCAGAGATTACAGTTGTGTTTATAGAGGAAGGAAATAAATTGCACGTGCGTAATTGGCTGTAATGCTGCATACAGCACAGTCCCTTGCTCTTACTCAGAGGGCCTTGGTAAATTTTTTGCCCATGCATAGAGACACAAAGGAGGGGAAAGGTAGCAGAAGAGACAGCAACATACAACATCCAAGAGAAAGAAATGGAAGAGACAGCCTAAGGGGACCTTAGCCCCCAGAGGAATAGGAGGAATGGGGCACCAACGGCTTTGTTTTGAGAAGTTCAAGAGAATTGCTGGTCTGGGGGCCTCAAGCTTGTACGCCCACCCCCTAGAATGTTAGCCGTAAGTAGTACAAAGCAGACCCTGGCTCCTCTTCAGCAGATGCACTTCTGACCGTCCATCACATCTCAGTTCCACAGGGAATTAGGGAAGTGCTCAGGGGACGAGGGCTGCTTCACTGCAGATCTTCAACTCTGCCCTCACCCAAGGTGGAGAGGGATGGAATTGCAGGGAGATGAACTCAGCGCAAATGAAATGCTGAGGCATGGAAGTGAGCATGCAAAACCTAGCCCCTCCCCAGACAACCTGTGAGGAGGAAAGGGGCTTCTCCAGCATACTCAGTGCAACAAAATGCATCTGCCCCTCCCATCTTTTGTACTTCCACCTGGGAATGCCAGTGATGCTTTCCCCTACATCCTCCTAAGCCTAGACAGAACTCTGTGCCTGAGGTAGAGCTTCCTCGACTAAAGAGCTGTCCTCTTTACAGTCCAGATTATGGGCTACAGCTCAGCTTGTAAAAAAAATACACTCCTCAAAAAACTGCAGAAACTGTGGAACAGGACAGCTCCTTTAACCTCTGGTTTGACAACATATTTGAGCAATTCACAGCTCCTGCACTTTCTGAAAGCATGGGAGATTGCTTACAGAAAACCATGGCATTCCACACTGAGTTTATTTACAGCATAGACCACTCCAAATCTAAGCTCAAGAGAACCCACTGCAAGTAGGAAGATTTCAGTTTTGTCTAGAGATCTATACTGCCAAACTGGGGCAACTAATGTCACTTTGCAATATCATGCCAGAGCAGCATTTCCCTTTGAATTCCTAAGTAATCACTTCAAATACTTTCTAACTCTTGCTAAAAGTTAGGGCTTTTGTGGTCAGAGAAGCAGAACAGGTATTCTTAAAAACCTGTGTGACTCAGTCTAATGTGGAGTACATCCAGTTTCCTTCATCTACTACGTAGTGGACTTCCTTTGCCATTCAGCATGGTATCACTGGAAAGCACAACTCATTCTCTTTTCTGCTACTAACTCCAACATCTTCCAGAAAGATGCAAGACAGTAGAAAGCTGTAAGGTCCTGGCTTGTGTCTGCATAGATGAAAGGAATATTTGATGTGCATACACCACCACAATCCTTGCTGTTGGTAATTTATTCCTTCTGGCAGTAGATTTTATGCCCACACAGACCCTTTAGACAGCAACAAAACTCCTTTCAATCAACACGAAATCTGTTGCACTTCACTGAGATAATCACATTGACTCCTTTTTATTACAACTGAAGTGTCCACATTCAAAGAGCAAGTAAATTTATTATAACAGGCAGAATAAATCACTTCCTTGAGTGCTCATCCCTGCATGACTAGAGAAATCTAGATGGCTGTCTAGCTCAGTCAGATGGATCATAGTCACTGACCAGCATAAACTAACCTTTATTTCATCAGTTAAAAGCATACATCATGCTGCCACTCTTTATGCAGAGCAAAAGAATCTCACATGATGAAGTCCTGCATCCCCAAAGGCACTACATTAAGGCATTCTTTATTTGTTAGAGTTCACACAGGCACTAACTGAACAAGCTTACACCCCAAAATAAGCCACAAATTCCCTGCAGAAGAGCAGGATAATAACCACCCACTCCTCCTCTGCTTCCTATTCCTCTCAACTCTGATGACCCTCTCTTAAGCTGCAGCTGTTGGGAAGTCTAACCCATGATCAGTAGAGCACTTCATAATCTTAAAGACGACAGAACCAATAAAGTAATCAATGAAGAAGCTAGGTGGAAGGGAAGGGAAGATTCAGAGGCAAGAAGAGACAGGCAAGGTGACAGGGGATAGCAGGTTGCAGACTGAAGGGGCTACATTCAAGTAAAAAAGTAGACTGGACACAAAGCAAGAGGAAAAAAAAGGAAAGAACAGAAGGGCAAGTTACACCAAAGGTCCCCCAGAGACCTCCAAATCCCCCACCAGGAAAGGGGCTTGCAAACCCACCCACTTCAAGGTATCTATCCCTCATATTACAGGTTTATTTGACCTGATAATAAAGCTGTCTAATTTCTACGTTGATGACCACCCCCACTTCCTTTCCTTGCTCTGTAGAACATAGCATTTCCACAGTAATGTGGGAGTTCAACACTACCGCTTCCCTTTCCCAAGGAAAGAAGTTACCACTTATGCAAACAAGACCCTCCAGATCATAAACCAAAAAAAGCAAAAATTTTAAAAGCACTCTGGAGCTAGGGCTTCTTCACCTGTGATCCTGGGCTTTTCAGTACTTACTTACAATCACCACCACCACAATGGCACAAATCACTCCCATCATGATCATCATCTAGAAAGAGAGATTGTCAGATAGTAATACTCAGAACAGATTGGCAAGTTCACAGATTCCATGACAACCAGGGAATATAAGGCAGATGCTTGAAGGCAGGACAGCTGAGGCCTCAAAGACTTCCCACAGTGAAATAATCCTAAGCATTTGAAATAGTTATAATGGTTATTATGTCCCAGCTATCCTCAGAAAGCCCTGAAGAAAACTAATTAAATTTCCTCCAATGAAAGAAACCACAACACTAAGAAACTCACCTTACAGTTCTTCCACCAGTACTTCCTTTTGAGTTTTGCTGCACTACTTTCAAATACTGAGGCACCAGCCTGAAGTGCATCTGCCCGATCATCAAGCTCTGAAAGTTTCTGGTCTCGTTCCAGTACCTTGTCGACATTCACTCGCATAATATCAACCACCTGCAGAAGGAAAAACAGTAGCAGTAGTGGTAGCGGTAAACAGAGTCGCAAGTGTAAGAACAGTAACACAGCCAAAAAGTAACGCTGAGATACTACTAACAACCCTGAAACAAAGAATAAAGATGAGAGTAAAACAAAAACAAAACAGGTCATTGCCTACTTAGGAGTGGGCTAAGGCATCATTTAGAGTATAATTAAACTATATTTGCAGTACACTGCTCTCACTTGTTTTTGGAAGTTCTCTAGTCCATCAACATTATAGCAACCCCCTCCATAACAGCGATCACATGCTCAGTGGAAGGTAACTGCAAAGACAACTTAGAGCTACGTGTTGCTGCCCCAACGAGGCACAAAGAAGTTACTGCAAGACAGCAGCCACCAACTCTGTGAAGTCAGGTAAGGTTCACATTTTACATTGAACCCGCGCTCTGATTGTTCATTTAGCAGGAATTAAGAGTTGTTCTGGATCCTGTAGAGGTTTGTTTCTATGACAGACTTGTCATATGAAGTACAAGAAGTCTTGCAGGTCTGCTCCTTAGATGTCATAACCAAAGTTACACAGCTCTTAAATATAAAGCCATTTCATCTCAGCCCCAGCCCGTTTACAGATCAGACATCGCGCTTACATTGATTATTAGTGCCTTTCCAGTATCTGTATTCCAAAAGCATCCACCCCTTCAGCAACATAAGCTTATCAAGAGCATCGCCGCAGCAGAGTAGCGCAAGCGCCCATACAGCCTAAGGGAAGCAGCACAGCTACTGACCTCCTCCACCTGGGCCTGCGTCTGCTGCAGCCGACGGTTACTGCTCAGATTGGGGGGTGGCCCCGGGGGGCCCCCGGCAGGGGCACCCCCTTCAGGGGCCCCAGGAGCAGGCTGCTGAGCTGGTTCAGACCTACGGGAACACACAAGGGCAGAAAGAAAATAACATCAGACCCTCAGCTGCTAAAGGACAGATGCCCACCCCGAGCCGAAAGTGAGAGCAGGCAGCAGCCCCCGGGCCCGCAGCCTCCCTTATCTGCCCCCGGAGCAGCTGCGGGCCGGGCCGTGCTGGCACTGCGCCCTGCCAGCTCCCGAGAAGGGACGGAGGTGACCGGGAGGCGGCCCGCAACGTACCGCAGGCGTATGGAGAGGGACGACAGAACTGGGCCCCGCCAGCAGGGAGCCGGGAAGGGGGCTGCAACAAAGGGACAGGCCCCGCGCAACCTCTCGCGCTGCGGGCGGGCAGCGGGAGCGCCCAGGCCGAGGGGTGGCGGTGCGCGCAGCCCGGCCCGCGGTTGCTGCAATGCGCCACTCTCCGTGCCGCCGCTGGGCAGGCCGCCGGCCCCGCTCTCGCTCAACCGCCCGCCCGCCGTCCCAACCCGCACGGCCCCTCGCACGGCCGCCCCATCTTCGGCCGCCGCTTCCCGCCCCACGGACACTCACATTCCCCCGGCCGGCACTCTGGCAAACCGCCGCGCACCGCACTGACAGGAGCGCCCGCACGCCACCTGCCGCCTCACTTATAGCGGCTGAGGCCCCGCCCACGGGACCGGCAGCCAGTCAGAAGTAAGCACAGGAAGGTCCCGCCGAGACCAGCGAATCAGCACCGCCCTCTCTTACTCCGAAGCCAATCGTCGCGCCTCGGCTCGGCCGCAGCGGGACGTCTGCGAAGAAAGCCGCTTCCCTAAATCCCGCCTCTGGCTGTCCCCGCGCTCCCCAGGAATGAGCCCCGGCCCCGGTTGGCACCGCCCCATCGGAGCACGGCTCAGCGCCGCGACAGTCCGCTGCGCGCGGGTGCTGCAGCAATCCGGGTATGGTGCTGCTGGCGTGCTGCCGCCGTGGAGGAAAACCTGAATGAGGCCTCGCAAGCCGCTGCGTTCAACCCTTGGCTGCCAGCTGAGGGAAATTAGGCTCTGGCAGTAGTCCCGAGAGCAGCTCTGAGTTTGGCTTTTTCCTCTAGAGATTTTGGGAAACCTACCAGATGAGAAGGGAGCGTTTTTCCATTTAGTTGCAAAACGGAAAGCAGAAATATGCTAGGACGAGAAGTTTCCATGCAGCATTCTGTGCAGCAGCAAGCAATCAGGTCAGACCTATATTGAACTACGTTTCTTTAAGGTGAAGCAGGACGTTGTTTAAAGTTTTTCATGACAAACTTGGATGATTAGTAGATACACGAGGCAGTATGTTGCACGTTACAGCCTCAGGGCCAAGAGCATGGGCTGCAAGGAATACAGAAAGTTAAAGCTGCAGCTACACCCAGATGGTGCAGACTCCCAAATGTCAAAGAATGCAGTTCAGTGTGCCAAAACCATGGGAATAACAGAGGGTGAAACTTGCAGAACTACTGGTTTGGTTCTCTTAGTGCATGTTCCCTTGAGGCCCACAGCGCTGATGCTCCTCAGTTTCTGATGTATTTTCAGCTACAAATTTGTTGCACCTCTTCCAGGTGCTTGCTTGGTCTCCACTTGAGTCTTCTGGCCATAGTTCAAGGTGGTTCACAAGCTGGATGTGAGATGCATCAGACACAAGGTCTGTCCTCCCCTCAGATTTTGAACCATGCCTTGTTCTGACAGCATAACTCACCAATCTGACAGGTGGCTGCAGTCTGTGTTGGTCAACCATAATGACCACAGCTTCTCTGGCTTGCTAAATTTGTCATTTATTTCCTGTAGGAGTAACAATCCACCTCGTACTGCTTTCTCAAGTGAAGTACTGCATATTAGAACAAAGCACATACTGTTTTAAGAACCGGGCTTCCTTCAAAACTGACTCACAGGTATGCTACACTGCTCCTGAGAATGTGGAATTTGAAGTTGCTTGAATAAAGAATTTGGGTTCACCTTCCTGAGGTGCAGACCCAAAGTTCTTTTCATTCTCTGCTGCTTTCAACCAAGTGCTTTTAAAGATAGAGCAACACTGCTCTGTAACAGAATATGTTGTCAGCAGGTAACCTCTCCAACTACCTAGCAGTCAAGCTATTATTTAGGCAGATGCATGCTCATCTTGGAGATTTTGTGCTAATTCTTCTGCAGCATATAACAGTAAACTTTATGAGAAAAAAGATGCTGGACTTGAAGGATCCCAACTTTGACTCACTGTGGCTTCTTCTCTCAATGGTCTAGGAAGAACTTATGGAATACTAGAAGCTGGAAGTTTCACGAACCAGTTAAGTGCCTAAATTAACAAAAAGACACTTGCCTGTTAAGTGTCACTAGTTTGAGGTTTGTTGTGCTTTAACCCTGCAGGTGGCTAAGCAACACAGAGACATTTGCTCAGTTTCCCCCTTCCCAGAAGGATGTGGGAGAGAATCAAAAGAAAAAAAAAAAAAAACCCATCAACCAAAAAAGGTAGAACTTGTGGGTATCCTACTTAATAGGATAAAGGAAAATAGTTATGAGTACATATATATACGTATATATAAACATATATATGATATATATATATTCGTTATATATGCATAGAATGAATGATGCACAAGCAATTGCTCACCACCCCCTAACCAATGCCAACGTAGCACCCTGAGTAATGGAAAAGAGTGAGATGAACTCCGACCCCCTTCAAAACTCATTCTGCATGATATCCTGTGGTATGGAGTATCCCTTTGGCCAGTTTAATTCAGCCATCCTAGTTCTGTTTTCTTCCAGCTCCTTGGGCCTTTCCCTGGGAACTGCCTTGGCTCTATACAACACTGCTTAACAGCAACTATAAACATTTACGTGTTATCAACATTGTTTTCTTCAAGACTCAAAGACAGCATCACACCAGACACTCTGAAGAAAACAATTCTGTCCCAGCTGAAACTAAGGGAAGGTCAAGTCATTATCATTATGAAATACACACGTCCTGTTCTAAAAACACATTTTGATGTACTTCAGTTAATGTTTCTTTCATTTAGACTTGATAGCAATCACGGATATGCAGAGGTCAGGGGGCACGTAGTGAGCACTGAGAGGTATTATTGAGAGACATGCTCATCACTAACTTGGTAATTTGGCTTATGAGGAAAAATCTAAGATGACATGTACTGAAATTGCTGAGTAGGACACTGAAAACCTGGGGTTAATAAATGACTGAAAGGAAGCTAGAAGCCTGGCCAAAAACTGGAAGACTCTCAAATAATAGCTAAGAGATGCAGGTTGGCACTGTGAGAAGTACGTCAGACATGACTAAGGTGACTGAACTTCCAAAGAGCTCAGGCCTGGCGCAGCAGCAGAACCTTGGGGCTAGGCCAGAAATACACAGCAGAGGTTGCAGAAAACACTAGGAACAAAGCCGCAACAAATATGGCTTTATTCTGACTGTGACACTGCAAAACCCCACGCCACACCCGTAGTCTCTCCTAGCGGTGCTTCCCAGTGCGGTTGAAGCGCTTGTACAAGAACCGAATCCTCTTTTTGAGATTGTGGTAATCATCCAGGAACATCCGATCTCCCACCATTTGCTTCTTGCGAATGCACCGCTGCAGCTCATTCCCCCGCCAGCCTCGCAGCCACCTGGGCCCCACTATGAGGTGCTTCGGGTGGACGTGGAAATCGCCTGAGAATAAAAGGGTCAAGGCTGAAGGCAGAATCTGAGAAAGGCCCTGATCACTCACTGGAGGAGCTGCTCACTCGCAGCTGCTCCCGGGCGCCGTCCCCTCCCGCCCAGGGCCCGCAGCCGGCAAGGGAACACCTCACCCAGGATCCCCACGTTGTCGTAGACCCCGAACAAGGCCCGTTTCTCCGTCCACCGATCCACCTTCTGAGGCTTCGGGGGCTCCCTAACGCGAAAGTTGCGGGGCAGCCCGGCCAGCGGGGAGGTGATGGGCAGAGGGCGGCAAGGCTCGGAGCGCTGCCCCCCACCGCTGACGCTCCGCACTGCCTGAGGCAGGGCCGCGGCCCGGCGCATCAGACACCGCACCAGCGCCGCCATCTTGGCGGTGACCCGGACGAAGCGGAAGGAAGCGGGCTGTGCTGCGCTAACGGTCGCTGTGGGAAGGGAGCCGACGATTGGTCGAGGCCCCGCAAAGGCCGCGGCGCTGCCGGCCGCTGATAGGCCGGAAGAGGAAATCGGGTGGGGCGAGCGTGATCGGCGCGCGCGGTTTCGAGCGCCTGTGGCCGTGGCGCCGTGCGGGGTTATGGCGGCGGCGTCGTGCGAGTTCCAGTTGCCCCTCACCGCTGACGATCTGCTGCGGGGCGACAGCTCGCGTCACTATGTCGTGCAGGAGGTACTGTCTGTCCGCGAGCTGCCGCCCGCCATCGCAGGTAAGGCCCGAGCCCTTCCCCTATTGGGCTAGGCCCTTCGAGGTCCGGCCGGCCTAAGCCCGGGCAAAGCAGGCGCCGTCAGACCCGGCCCTGCCGGCGGTTCGCAGCTGTCCCCGCACCGCCCCTCGCTCACGTTCTCCTCATCTCCCCGTAGCCTTCCGGGCTGCCTTCCGGGGCCGGGGTGCGTTGGCTGTGCTGCAGCATTTCGACGCCGTTTACAGCCTGCTGCGGTAAGTAGCGAACGGAGGGACCTGGAGGCTGGAGGGGGGCCGGGAGCTGCCGCCTCTTTCCTGTGGCGTTTTCTGGCTGCCATGATAAGCTGTGCTTGCCCCACAGCCACTTCCGAGCCCTGGATACCGCTGCCAAGGAGGATGCCCTGGAGCTGATGATGCAAGGTGGGTGTTTGCTATCTCCGGGCAAAACTGGAGTCACAGGGAGGTTGCTCCCGGGCAGCAGTTTGATGATGATATAAAGGCTAATGTGACTCAACCGGCAGGGTTGCTCCTTCAGTCCATTCCAGTATATGGGTCTGTAATCTTGGTGGACAATGCAGAGCTGTGCGTGTTCGCTGTAAGGGCAGGCCGACAGAAAATCCCCTTCCCTGTGTCCCTGGGAAATAAATCCTTGGGATGTGTCAGTTCTGAGCAAGTGCTTCTAGGAACTGACTGGTGACTGGGGAACAGGATGGGAAGGTGCCTCTGAGGTTTTGGCTGTAGGGGGCAGCCCATGTTACAGCTGGTGAGATGTGAGCACACATCTTTGGTAATCTGATGACTGCTCTAAGTCTCTAATGGAGAGGATGGCTGAGGAACCTGGCCAAGAATGTTCATCTTTTTCTATCTTTCTCCAGTGGTGACTCATCATTCCAATGAGCTTTCTACCATCTTGAGTGATTCTGGGCTAAGCCATACAGACCGAGATGCTCACCTCAATGCTCTTAAGATGAACTGCTATTTGCTGTGTGGCCTGTTGGAAGCCTTTGAAATGGAAGCCTTCAAGAGTGGTTTGGCGGAGGTGGATCCTGCTGGAAAGGTGGGTGAGAGAACTGGGGAGAAAATGAGATGAGAAATGTAGGAAGTCTGTAAGCTTGCTGAACTCTGTGTCAAAGAGTATAGCTGGGTTTGTTTAAGCATGATGATGGGAAAAGCAGTGCCTAATGTGGAGTTCTGTAAAATCCTTTCTGGAAGACAGACAGATGCGTGTCTAAACATCAGCAGAGATTAAAATGACCAAGCCAAGTTTGATCCTTAAGTGGCTACCTGGCTGTCAGTATTTTCTGGAGTTCCATTCTGTGCTCAAATAACAGTGGTCAGATGTGGGCATATACATTTCTTGTACATCTAATGGTATCCCTCTTGATGCTTTTGAGTTTAACAGCTGTTTTTGTTTCAAGGGAAATGGGATGGTGATGGTGTTTTTGTCTTATGTTCAGGATATCGATGAACTGCATTGCATACCTTTCTTTTCAGAACAAGAAGAGCCGCACCAAGGTCTCTGGATTCTCATGGGAAGATGAGAGGGAACCACTTTTACAACTACTCACACAGTTGCTGCAGCTGGATCTCCGTCAACTTTGGGGTGGTTTGGTGGTGGAAGAAGAGCTTGTCAGGTAAGACAGCCCTTAGAAATAGTGTCTGTGTGTTGGGAAGAAGGGGTTAAATTGTAAATCTGCGAGTGAGATGGTATTACAGCCCTCTGTAGGGTACACTTTGTTGGATGTGGAGTAAGCTGAAGCAAAAGTGAGCGGTTGAAGAACCACTTCTTTTCCTCATGTAAAATTCAGATGTTTTTTGCACAATTTCTTATGGTTATTGGATAATCTGCCTGGTTCAAGAAAAAGATGTACCTAGTGCATACTTAGCGCAGTTTGCTAGAACAGTCAATGCAGACTGCTGTAGTGAAGTTGTCTCTTCTCTACGGTTTTAGCTTACTGACAGGATGCTGTTATCGTATACTGGAGAACTCAAATATTGGTCTTCAGAGGTATCGGGCCACACGAGAAGCAGCAACACATCTGCTTGCTACAGCTCTGACTCACTATGATCACATGTTCAGTGAGTCCATGCTTTTTTCTTTTTCTGGACGTTGTTCCTAGGCAGTTTCCTTAACCTCTTTTTCTCCCTTCTCTTGTCCAAAGGTGCTACTCTGAAGATCACACAGATGCTGCAGCACTTTGAACATGTAGCCTCAGTGTTTGCTCAGGCTGTGACTCTCTGGGCTAAAGAATATGGACTGAAAAGCATAGTAGGTGAACTGCTGAGGTGAGGAAAAATGCCCCAATATGTATTCTTCTACCCCTAGAAACCTGAGAAGCCCTTTTCCTTATTTTATTTTTCTGTGTAGGGAAATTGGACAGAAATGTCCACTAGAGCTGGCTCGTGATACTTCAGGAATCAAGGGTTATGCTGTCTTCATAACTGAACTGGCTGAACAAATTCCTGCACTGGTGCTATCCAACATGAGTGTTCTGCTGCGGCACTTGGATGGCGAGGTACATTTGCAAAACATTACCTGTGCAGAAAAGACAAGCAGTAGAACTACTGCTATTTGATTTTTCTTTTTGAGAACAGAGCATCTTTCACAGAGATCAAGTAGCCAAAACCTGCCATGTGGAACAGGTCATGCCCTTCCCTAAAACATGCAGAGAAAATACACACATGACACCTACTTTCCGGCTGTTGCTTCCAGGCATCGGAGAGCCAGAGGGATCTGACTACTGTTGGATCAGTCTGCTGTCCTTTATTCTTCAGTACCAAGTTACTTCCATGGCTTTCATCATGTTACTTTTTAGTAAAGTGCCCTTAAAAACCTTGTGTTTTGATGGTAGTCCTTGCTTTCATATCGGACCTAGCTGGATGGGAGGGCTGGATTGCTTAGTCTTGCAGGCCATGTTCAGCCAAGGTTGATACAAACTCTGGAATAGAGAAATTCAGTTAAAGCTGGAGCTTGACAGTTAGAAGGCCCAGACTGTGGCCTGTCCTTCCCCCTCGGAATACCAAGTTGTATTTTTTTTCTCTGTTCCTGGTTCACCAACTCATCTTTTTGCAGAATTACATGATGCGAAATGCCATTTTGTCAGCAATGGCAGAAGTGCTGCTACAGGTGCTGAATGGTGACCAGCTGGAAGAAGCTGCTCGTGGTACTCGGGACCATTTCCTAAAAACACTGCAAGCCCACATCTGTGATGTCAATGGATTTGTTCGTAGTCGGGTGCTGCAGCTTTTCACTCGAATTGTTCAAGGCAAGGTAAATGTGTTGGGAAAACGGCTCTGCCTTTGTCTCCTCCTCCCCTCATCTGAGGGAATTTCTAAGGGAATTTCTGTCACTGATCTTTGTTTGCAGAGACTGAAGTGAAACCGACAAAGGCATTGTCTTTGAGTATTAAAGTATCTGTTGTTCTTTTTTCCCAAGAGACCAAAGATTCTAAGGTTAACTAGGGAACAGAAATTGCATGATTTTAGATCTTACCAGTACTGATTAGAAGAAAGAGCTCATTGTGCAAGCTCTTTCTGGATGTTACTGTGGGAAAACATCTCAGAAATATTAAGACTCTTCTCAATAGACTCCTTGGTAACTTTTTGTAAGTCCTTGCTTTCAACAGATCTTGGACTAGAAGATGTATGGAGGTCTCTGCTGACCTAGATTTTTCTAGGAATCTGTAATCTGTGCCTTCTCATATGCAAGCCACAAGTAGAAGAGCATGTGTGTATATTGATTTGTCTGCAGGAAAACAAATTGTCAGGAATTTCTAGGGCTTCCTAATGACTTTGTTTATGCTTTCATTGTGTACTAGGTTCTGCCTTTGACTCAGTTCCTGTCTGTCGTATCCCTGGCTGTCGGGCGTCTCAAAGACAAATCTGTGGTGGTAGTTAAAAATGCCATCCAGCTCCTGGCTGCATTTATATCCAATAATCCCTATTCTTGCAAGGTAATTCCCATTAGCATGGTGCATACGCTAGAAGTGTGTCTGCAGGCTGAGTATCTGCAGTATGGTATGGGCAGGGCTGTGGTCTTTCCATGTTGGCTTTTCAATGAGACACAAGTTTTGACTATGCAAATGGGAGCTTTCTGAATTTTCTGTTGTTCAGATCTCATGTTCTCTGGGTCTTCACTCACTGTAATTGGTAGGTGTGCAGGGCCAAGATGGTTCTGGTCTTGATAATGGAAAAGCCTGCAGCAGTTTGATGTGAATTCACTGTGGGATTTCTTTTCTTAGGATGAGAATTAGGCTTTAGAACATTCTATGCAGAGCTGCAGTTTTTATGTTCGCCCGCACCTCCTCTTGAGTTTCTGAGCCTCAGACTGGCATTTGACAGCATCTAGGATGGTGGCCAGAGTTTGCTACTTCAGTTTCCAAAATCAGAGTTTTCTGAGGTGATTGATAACACTAAGGAAATAGAGAAAGGAGAATTCTAGAAAAATGAATAAGGAACATACTACTTCTTTTCTTGGCATTTTCAGCTGAGCTGTAGTGACTTGGCTGAGCCGCTCGAGAAAGAGGTGCAGAAGCTGCAAGAAATGAGGGACCGTTGCAGAGAAGCAGGTAATTTCTTTCTCTTTCCCATTTTCAGGGTGTCATTTGTACTCTGGCCAATAGGAATTTTACTCTATGCTTATTTTTCCTCATCTTACACTTTCTCCCAAGTTTCGGTGGCTTTTATCTCAGATCTTATTCATGTGAGACAGTGAGTCCAGATAACTGGGGAATAAACTCACAAAAGTCTTCATGCTGTAATGTAGTAAAAGGACCATATGAATGTCTGTACTTACTCAACAGTGTTATTCTCAGGGCAAGAACTGAACATAAGTACGAACATCCTCTCAGGCTTCAATTGCCAGCCGTTCAAGGACAGATTCTGCCAGGAGTTTGGTTAGATATGAATTTCAACTTGATTAGCCTTGAACTTTCTGATGTCTAGAGACCAATAAGAATCAAATGATGGTTCTCTGTCATTCTTCTCCTTTTTTTTTTTTTTTACTCCAAGAGTTCTTACCTACTCATATTCTAGTTTAGGTGGAATCAGAAATGGGGATAGTGACTGCCTGAGGAAAAAAGCCTAGCATTCCTAACTTCCGGATGAGTTTCTTTCCCCACTTAAGCTATCATTTGAATCTTCTCCATTCCTCATTCTGTCTGCCATTTCTTTATAGCTCCAACAATCACCCCAGAAGAAGAGTGGGAAGCAATGCTACCAGAAGTTAGGGCTGCTGCAATGCAGATCCTTCAACCACTGCAGGAAGAAGAAGATGAGGAGGTGCTGGAAGTTGAAGAAACAGCAGAGGGTACATCAGAGCAAATCACTGGAATGCTGAGGAAGCTGAATTACAAGTAAGAAGGCTCTCAGTCTCTTGTTCTCTATTCAAGGAAGGTTTGAGGTGCAGAGTAAATGCATGACTTTCGGTAACTACTCTATGGGAAGGCACTGACATGGGCACCTGGTGCAATGTGCTGGCAGGAACACCTGGCTTTCCTGGGAGTTCTGGGCAAAGTTGGATGGTTTCCCTTATATTCTGCACTAATGGGTTGCTGGTGTTCTCTTGGGTTCTGTCATTGACCAGGAGTGCAGTTCGCCTCACGCAGAAAGCGCTGCACCGGTTCCATGGGCAAGAGCCCTTCAGTAGCTCCAAGGAGAAAAATGAGGAGACGACGATCCTGGGCATTCTGAAAAGACTTTACACAGGTGACTACAGCAGATTGGTCTGTTTCTTGCCTGCATTTAAACTGTTGCTAGAGTTAGACCAAAACTGTCTGGACAGCTGCGTCTCTTCTTTCAAACTGTGGGCCTCAGTATACATCTCAGTATGCATGTACTCAGCAGTCCAGAGTTGCACCATCTGTGGATCATTTCCTCATGTAGTGGCCTGGTCTCTTGTCTGGATCACACTAATCCCAGTATTTCAGTTCTGGTGAGAACAAATTCGTGTTCCCACTATAAGTGCACTTCTACTGCTTTAACTTGTATGGTGACTGCAGAAGGGAGTGAAGCCAGTGTTACTCATGCACTTCTGTCCTGTCTGGATTTGTGTGGAGTTCTGCTTCCTGAACAGGTGGTGGCACATAATGCTCACTCTTAAAGGCCAAGTATCAGATTCAAGCAAAGTCTAGCTCCTCTAGGCTCACACTTCTTGCTGTGTTTTACGACTGTGCATACTTTATCTTCTGTATTTGCTTCAGAATAAGGTTTTCTTGCTTACTCTCCTGAGCTAATTTCTGTTTAAAAAAAAAAAAAAGAAAAAGCTACTATCTAAATAATCTTCTCAATTTTGTCAGCTCCACACACTTCTACAAACTGCTACAGAGTAGCAGTTTTTGCCTTCTCTGTACTCTGTCCTGATTCTCTTTTAGGTTCTCATCCATCTTTGAGGAGGTGTCAAGATCAGATTAACCTCTTCAGTGTTTTTATGGTATTTAGGTAAACTGGACCATGCCTTTTTCCACCTGTCTTAGTTGATACTTCTGTGATGTGCTGTGCTGTAGTGCTGGAGTCTGTGCTATGATAAGCTGAGATGTTGTCTTTGTAGCTAAATCTGCTATTCTGCCAGTGTGTCTATTTTTTTTGGTTGAGTTGGGTTTTTTTGTTTGTTTTGGGTTTTTTTTTTTTTTTTTAATGAAAGTCTCCCCTGATTTTTAATGTCAATAAGGGGTGAGTGAGAAGAATTTAAATGCCCTGAACTGTGCCTGTTTGTCTTATACCTTCAATACTGCTAACAAACAAGTGTTCATGCTGTGCAGGTTCCTGCCCAGGTGAGAATAGTGGGGATTCTCCATGTGACAATGGCAGTCTTACAACTGAAGAAGCTGTGCTGGAAGAGCAGCCTCAAGAGCAGCCTCAAATGGAGCTGGTCAAACAGGAGATGTTGGTGCAGTATCTACAAGATGCCTACAACTTCTCAGTGAAAATCACTGAAGCCCTGAGCCTGATCAGCAAGCTGATGTATGAAAACTCTGTTTCAGGTGTGTGAAATAGCCACGGGGCCTTTTTTCCTCTGTTTGTAGTTTCCAGGTTTGTCCCTTTTTGCTGGAGAGGAGATATTGGAGTGATGGAACTACAGGGGAAAGGTTGGAAGAGCTGCTGTTCACTGAGCAGATGTTGCAGGCAATGGAATACTGGAACAGCAAGCACCATCTACATGGATGTTGTGAGAGATTTGCATTAGGGCATGAGTGGGCTTTTTTAGACATGTGTAGGAGCCAAATTTTTAAATATCAAGATTAGGAAAAAAACCCAAACAAAACCAAACAAGCAAAAAAAAAAAAAAAAAAAAAAAGTCCAAGATGACTACATTTATGTCTGTTCTCCTCTTTTATGGGAGGGAATCTCAACTGCAGTTCTTCCAAAGTAAGTGTCCAAGGAAGCTGCATTCTGTTTCTTGGTGCAACTTCAGGTGTTACAGTGGGGTAAAGAGAGGAGCTGAGCAGTGTGTCTAATTAACTTCATGTTTCTTTAAACTTTATTTCATAGCTGAAAGTGTTACTTTTCAACAGGCCCTATTGCCTGGTCCTCTTCAGTTCACTATAAAAGCATGAATTGATGAGCAGTCCTTTAGGTTACTTCAGCTACTAATATTTAATATTAATGTGCTTGTCGTGAATCAGTGTCCCTGAGGTAGAGGCTGGGTACCAGTCTTTCCTCTCACACCCTCCTCCCAGTTGCTAACCACTCACGTAGTTCTGGGGTGCAGGCAGGTCTGTACACCTGCATTGTGCAGATGTTTCTTGGGGCTTTGCCTATGATGGCTTTGTCTGTACTAACTACTCATGTTTTACCTATACTAAGAAGGCAGGTTTGGATGCTGCTAAGTGATTGCACACAAGAATGAACTCTTGAAGCAGCATCTCTGTAGGACATTTGTGGTTTAAGGCTAAATGCGCCTGGCATTTTAGTGCCTGATTTTGGTTGATTTGTGGGGTCTTTTATGGTTGCACAGATCTTACTAGCTTCTGGCCTGTTCTGTTGTGTGAGAAAGGCAAGTTAGACATCCAGACACCTGAAGTGTGTTGTGAGACCTTGTCTGCATTTGGAGAGAGTATTCTGCTGTGGTGTTGAGTGAGGCTAAGGGATGTGTGCACTCGGGTTTTATTTTTTTAATTAAAGGTTTAAGATTTAAAGATGCAAGTTTATATTTCTGTGCAAGTGTGCCTGCTGGTGTGACTGGGGCAGCAGAAGCATACAGCTGTCTAGTTACAAATACTTTCATGTCTGGTAGCAGCACTTACGCAAAGATCAAACTCTGTCAATAAACTCTTGAACAGACTCTCTAATCATTGCTATGCTTTTCTTGTGAATATGCTCTAAATTAATGGGCTTTTTTTTTTCTTTTTTTTTTCTCCCCTTAAGAACAGAAGACTGGGGAGTATATTTTCAGCAGTAGCCAAGTTAAAATCAAATAAGTTATTTCTTATATGTGGCAAACACGCAGTACGCCATTAATACAACAGCTGGCTTAGTTACAGCATTGCCTTGGGACAGCTGCTTTATATTTGTTGTGACCGTAGGATCTCTTTTTTTCCAAAGCTGCTGTTTCTTAGAATAGATATATATATATTTTTCTTTCTCAGTAATGGCCTCTGTGCTCTTCTCCTAGGTCTATCATATCACGTTTAGCTCTAATATTGCTAACTTACCCCATTTCCTCCAGGGCATCTATATTTAATAGTGG
Source organism: Lagopus muta (assembly GCF_023343835.1). Lineage (NCBI taxonomy): Eukaryota > Metazoa > Chordata > Aves > Galliformes > Phasianidae > Lagopus > Lagopus muta. Next base: position 77,045,454 of record NC_064433.1, read on the forward strand.
CCCTATTCTGACTCAAGCCATTTGCAGACAGTAGCAATGATCTTGGGTACTTCTAGGTCTAGGTATGAGAGCAGTATGCCTATGAATTCGTCTTAATGGCCTCTTCAATAACGAGAAGGAAGGAACTGCACTAATGCAGCTGTTCTTTCCTCTGCAGTTGTTCAAGAAGCAATTGAGTTCTTTGTGACAGTCTCGAAGTTTGGTGTGCCCCAGGCACTGCTTGGAGTCCGCAGGATGCTTCCTCTCGTGTGGTCAAAAGAGTCTGGTATCAAGGAGGCTGTGCTGAATGCCTACAGGCAGCTCTATCTGAGCCCCAGCGGGGATTCGGAGAGGTATGGGTTGTCCTCAACAGAAGTCTTTTTTTTTTTCTCCTTTCTGTTCTACCAACTCCCCAGAGAAACATCTCCTACATGTCCTGTATGTATTCATGTCTAGGAAAAATTAATGCAGAAGACCTCCATATGAGAACTCACAGAAATCAATGCTGTGAATTATTTTAAATGAAACTGGTATCAGGCACTCATGCTGAACTTTCTCATAAATTTCACTCTCACATAAAGCACTGCACAAAGAGGAACCTCCTCAAATGGTCTGAGGAGGGTCAGCGTGGTGGGGTCAAGGAGAGTGAGCTACTGAATATTTATTGCATCAGTTGGGTTCTTGATGGCATCAATTAACTGATTTATTTTTTTTTACAAGTATTTCAGCCCATTAGGAAGCCAACTGTTAGGGGACAGATCCCATGTCTTGGAAATGAAATGTTCCACCCTTCTTGGGCAAGGTTTTAGTCCAATGTTTGTTCCTTTATTTTGGATTTTTTATGGCTATAGTCTGTCCTTTCACAGGATTGAGAATAAGAGGAATGGCTTACAATATAGTCTAGGCTTAGAGCTATCTTTCTGATACCAAACCTCAGTTTTTGCTGCCAAGTTGTGCATGCTGTGGTCTTATCTGAGTTGTAGGAGTTTTGTTCCTCATCTAAACATCACGCTTCTCAGTGTTTACTGGTTTTCTTGCTGTCTCTTCTGTCCTTGTTTTTTCACTATATGCTGTTTCTTTATCCCTGACAGTCCACCAGGTATTTTTAAATTATGATTTGAGTGCTTTCACACGCAGTTCAGTTGGTATTTCATTCAGAATCATCTAAAATTTTTCTTTAACAAAACTCTACACATGGAGGATGAAGGGGTGGTGATGGGATCTTTATTTGCTAACTCTTACTGAGGATCTAGAATGGGATGCTGAAGTGCTCTTGCTTGCTTTTCCACAGCAAAGAGGAGCTGCATCTTTTCTGTAGCACGTCACTTGCTTCTTTTTCCAACTCTTGTCCATGTGCACCTTTGTTTATACCTTTAAGGCAATAGGCAGCACCCTTGCTTCTTCCTGCTGCTTGGTAGTATTGTCTGGATATGGCTGTCCTGCCGTTTGAACTCTAGCCTTATTTGTTCGTATGTTTCTCATGCTCTAGTGGATAGACTTGTGTTTATACTGTGACTTGTACTTGAGAGGGACCTAGGAAGGGGCTGGTGTGAGCCTGTTGCCAGGCATTGTGCAGAGCATCAGTAGCCACAATCGACTTTTTTGAGCTCACGCTGTCTGCACTGAAACTTGAGCTGGGTGACTCTGAGAACTCTAGCCGGTAGAGGGGGAAGTTTTCTCGTCCTCGAGGAACAGATCTGTTATCTAATAATTGCCTATTTAGAGAGCTGAGGACAAGTAATCGTGACAGTTCCTTTTTATTCTTCTTTTTTTTCTTTTTTTTAATTTTATTTAAACTTTCAAAGGGCCAGGGCCCAGAACCTGGTGTGTTCTCTCTCTCTCATCATGGTGGATGCATCGTTAGGAGCAATACAATGCTTAGAAGAAATAGTGAGTATTTGTATTGTCTGAGTTTGGATTGTATGTGTTGTTACAGATCTTTGTTATACGTTATATGAAAACAGCTGTCAATGCATGTAATGTCTTTACTAATCTGAAGCCCACCCTCTTCTGGCTTTCCCTGCTTGTTTTATTGCATTTCTTTTCCAGATCTCAGAGTTTGTGCAGAGAGATGAAATAAAGCCTGCTGTGATCCAGCTGCTTTGGGAGCGGTTCACAGAAAAAACCCAGTGCTCGCCACTGGAACGCCGTGCAGCTGTGATGCTGCTGGGGATGATGGCACGGTAAGCTCAGGGCCCAGTGTGGTCCTGTGAGTGGAAGGATGCATAGGGAATTACTCCTTAGTGAACAACTGTGGGTGCAGGATCAGCTGGCCCTTGTTCTGTAGCCTGAAAAATAGTAACCAGGCCATGGGGTGACGAAGCTTGGAATTAAACACAGTTTTGTTGTGTTTGAACAGCAGTGTCTGAATAAGTGTGATCACAGTACCTTTCTTGTGTCCTAAACACCCACGTCGGGCTTTACCATGCTACGGTTCAGCACTTTGTGTTTTGATAAGAAACTGTGAGAAACTGCTGAATAGAGATGCCTAGAGCCTTAGCATGGAGGGAAATTAATCTGCTTCCTTCTCTGTGGACAAAGACGTTATAATTACACTATAATTTGTTTAGCTTAAATAATTTATAACTTAATTTCCTTCATTTCCCAACCTAGTAACCCTTGGGTGTTAAGCCTACCTGTTAATTTCTTGTTCTTCCTATTTTACTCCTTCATCAGTTAAAAGTAGGCCTGGATGATGATGGTCTGAAAGATCTTGGCACTACAGTAAGAGCCATTTTGGGAGCCTACAGGCAATTCCACTATTTGTGTATTAGTTATTCCTTCCATGATATTTCTGCCACTCCATCCCATGTGCTTGCAGTATAGTTGTAAGCATAAATTCAAAATTCCTAAAATCATGGGATAACCACAAAACTGTAGATTTGTAAGGCATCCTGTGTCAAGTCCATGGGTATGTGTGTAAAATAACAAGATTAATTCCTTCTCTAGAAATTTGCTGGAAGGAGTGATTTTGCTTTTGTTGCTGAGAATTATGCTAAGTCTGTTTCTTATTAGATTCCATTTTTAAACGTGCTAGATACTCATCTTACCCTCTCCAGGCAATTAATGTATGTTCCTCAGACCAGGTCTAGTATCTGCAGGATGAGAGGGAGGTGGGATTGAGGGTCGGTTGATTGGTTGGTCAGGGATTTTTTTGCTGACCACAGCTTCCTTCACCCTGCCCCATCAGTGTAGAAAGTGCTGCCCTCTACCAGTCCTGAACTACTGGACTCTTTCTCGCTCTGTAATGTTTTTGTCTTAAGCTGTTAAGTTATACTCCCTTCTGACAAGGAAGAAATAAAGCATTAGTTTTTACGAATGGTCATACTTCCAGTTTAGCTCAGTTTGGATAACCACATGTACACACTGGAGTAAAGGTCTTGTCTTGTGTGGAGCGTGTACTGCCCCTATAGCTGTGTTTCCAGTCAATTCATTTATCTTTTTTCCCTTCTTGAATGACTGCCTTCTGCAAGCCACAAGGGCTATTTCTCTTGGTTATGGATATTTACCGTGCAGTTTCATCAGCGCTTCCTGTGATACCCCTGTCCCTTCCATTCCATAGTGGGAAACCGGAGATCATAGGCAGCAACCTGGATGTTTTGGTGACAGTAGGGCTGGCTGAGAGGGTGTATGAAGACTATCGCTTGGCAGAAGAAGTATGCAATGCAATCTCCAAACTTGCCAATAATTCTAAGGTAAAGTTCTCACTTGGTCTTTGTAGTCACAGAAATAGTTACCTGGTAAAAGAGAAGCAGGGAACGGAGCTTACATTGAGAAAAGAGAATTTGTTATGGTTTAGGGCTTTTGTTTTGTTGTTGTTTGTATGGGATTTTTTTGTTTTTTCAAAATGAGGAAGGTTGAGACCATTCAGCAGCACTTATCACACATCAGTGAACGTGCAATAAGAAAATTTTCATTAGGCAACTGCTGAATTCAAATTAGAAAAGAGTTCAGTGCACAAGAAAATCTGTTTTCCTTCCAATTCTCTTGCTCATGCTCCCCATTCTAAGCTGATTTATGTCTCCTCAACCATGAAGCGCTTTCCTCGACTGATATTTTCTGGTGTTGTGATTCCTTTGCCCTCTCTGTTAATTGATATTTGGGAGTTGTTGACTGTATGGCTGAATATAAAACATGACAGGTTTTCAAATCTGTTCATGTTATAACTGGTGGCCTATCAGATGGTTTCTTTGATGAAGAGCAATTTATAGTTTTTAATGCACTTAGGGAAAAACTTTTTGTTTCTTCTTTTTTTGTTGTTGTTGTTGCTTTGTTTTTAGCGCAAGCATTTAGGGTATTTTAATTCAGGAGTTGCAACATGAAAACTGCCCTCCTTCACACATCACAGTCAGTCTGGTTTTGCCCCTTTTTTGGGGGGACGTGACTGCAGGACCTCTGTGAATGAATGTACGTTATGGCACACTGAGTTACAGCTATCTTCAGAATGAGAAGGGACTGATGTTTGAATAATTGTAGAAGCTCTTCTGCTCCTGCTCCAAACAAGAGGTTCATAACAGAGACTAAAACTATAGTAAATTGAGAAATTTTACTTCCAGCTAGTGAAAGCTGACGAACCTCAAGCAGTAGCTTGTTTTAATCAAGTATATCTTGATCAGGAACTCACAGATGTGCTGTGTATCCCAGGCATTGGCATTCTTGGTTGTCTTACACTAAGCTTATATGTAGTGGGAGCAGTACAGGGCAAATAACACCAGATTTAGAGTCATTTTAAGATTTTTAAGGGTTGTTTCAATTTAAGGTAAAGTAGTGGAACTATTTAGCTTGGCTTGGAATCGTTGTTTGGACAAGCTTCGAATCTGCCCACTGCTGCCACCGTGTCTTAAAAAGTGACACTAATGTCCCCGCTGTGTGTTGAGTGACAGAGCAGTGCTGGATGTCCCTGCTATGGGCATAACAAGGCTTTTGGTTTAGATTGCGCACACAGCAAGATGAAGAGCCAGTGAGGGCACAGAGGTGTTCTTTTGTGTGGTAAGAGTAACTCATCTCTTTCTGCAGCCAGCAGAGGGGAAGAACAGTGTCCCATTTCGACTGCCGCAGGAACAAGCGCTGTTTGTGTGCCTGAGCGAGGCTGTGAGTAATGGTGAGCTCAAGTCAGCAGCAGGTTTGGAGGAGGTGAAGCTGGACTGTGAGGCAGTTTGTGTTGCAGCTGTTCTGTGTGGTACATAGCTCCTTTTTCTCATCAGGCTTTGCCCAGCCAAGCAGTCACTGGATCCCCTTCATGGAGGCAGCAGTAACGCTCATCTACCAACTAGCAGAAGGACCAGAGAAAATATGTGCTCACATCCTGCAGGTGTGCAGCCAGAAAGCTCTGGAGAATCTGCAAGAGGCTGATGGGCAGAAAGAGGGTGAGGGAAAAAAAGCTGGTGAAGCAAATCTGTACCCGTGGTTTCTGGTGCTATGGTTGGGTGGTCTGGGATAACTGCGGGAGGAGAAGAGTTGGGGCTAGTAGAGATGGTGGCATGGAGGAATGCAAGTGCTGTGAAGGGGTCTGTGGAGCATGGAGGTGGGTTATACACCTACTGAGGTTGGGCAGTAATTGTGCATGTATATTCCAGATCAACGCTGAACTACAATAATCTTTCTTCCACTAGAGCCAGGGGCTTCCCCCAGCAGAGTCTCTGATGGCGCTAGCAGTCTCCCTACATTCCTGCTGCTGCACCTGGTGTCCCTTGTGGGACAGGTGGCACTGCGGCAGGTAGCGCATTTGGAAGTATCTGTGAGTGCGGAGCTGCGCAGGCGCCGCATCCTCAGGGAGGAGGGGAAGACCAAGAAGCGTAAAGAGCGTTCTCACAGCAGCGCAATAAAGCTGAGGCCTCGGGTGAGAACTTGGTGATTGTTTTCCTGTGAGCTTTGCTGATGTCCCAGCTACTGCCACAGCAAACTTCTAGTGGCCGGGAATTTGTCAAGGATTGACAGGGAGATCCTGTTAAGTGCAACTCCAGCCATTCTTGGGTTTGGAACAGGCAGGGGGAAGAAGCAAAGGGTAATAGCCTGACTAGGTTTATCTTCTTCGTTAGTTTCCTCTCTAACCATCACTTCCTTTATTAACATTGCAGTCTTTTCGCAATTGCTGTTAGTGGTGAAGAATGAGCACTCATTTGTGCACTGAGTTTTGTAAAAACAGTTTCCAGAAGTTTAATCTACATCTAATTCTACTACAGGGTGTTTTCCAGTGAAGTTGACTTGTTTGGGTAAGAATAGAAGAAAAAATCATCTCCCTAGACTTTCAGTCTTTATTAGATGGATACGCTGCCGTGTCCAGGGAACTTTATACATTTTCTCATCTGCTCTGCTTAGGAGTCACTATCATTTCCCACCGAGGGGGAAGGTGTTATGAGATTTTCCCAGAAGTAGCAATTGGGTGCAGATCTGATCCCCCTGTGCAATACTTTTGTCTCTTTTCTTCCCTTGTGTTTTTGCTTTTCCTTTGTGACAAGGTTCCTATAGTCTTGCTCGCAAGACCAGAAATTCAAAGGCTGCTTTGATTTTCTTTGCTTTTGGGATTTGTGTGTCCCTCAAGTTGTGTTTGACTTGGGCACTGATGCTAGTATCTTATTTCTGTCTCAGTTTGGTAGCTTCAATGACTTAGACTTTCTTTGGTGTACTGTGGCACATGCACTAGCAAATCCTGGACTAAATTTCACAGCTTCATGTAATTCTTACAGAAAAGCAAGTTACAGAATTCTGTCAGTCTATTCTTCCAGACTCTTGTCATGCTGCTGGGGATATGCATAGCACTTGTCACCTAAGAAAGAAGTACTTTACGAAGGAAAGGATTATCATTCCCCATCGTCTCTTTTTACAACCATTTTTTTTCTCCACAGAGCACAGGAAATGATACCACTATGGAGGAGGAGCTGGGCCTCATTGGAGCATCTGCTGATGACACTGAGGCTGAGCTCATCCGCAATATTTGCGAGATAGAACTTCTAGATGGTAAGTATGGCTCCACTGAAGAGCAGCACAGGTTCCATCTGCCACATGTGAGAGAATGGGAGGGGTGGGTAATGCATCTAGAGGAAGGGAGGCTGTTTCCTACATAAACAAACACTGTCATTTTTCTTCAGTTTCATTATAGGCTCTTTCTTTATTCTGTTTCTCTGAAGGTAGCAAAAGTGAGTTATCCAGCTCGTATAGTCTACAGGAGTTCTGCTGTAAATTCAATGATTTTTCTTGGAATGCTGCTTGAACAGTGCTAGTATATCTGCTGCTTTCATCCCCACTATCTAGAGAAGCACCTGTTTTCTGCCTTTGTTCCACTGGTGCTCAAGATCTGCAATAACCCTGGGCTCTACAGTGATCCGGCACTTAGAGCTGCTGCAGCCCTGACTCTTGGCAAAGTCTGCATGATCAGGTAACGCTGACGTTCTCTTATCAGCTTTGCTGGCACTTAAGTACAATAAATGTTGCAACTCCCTTCTGGGGAAGAGGAAAAAACATGGATAAAAGAGCATACACTTATTGTCTCACTAATATCAGAGACTGGATTTTGGTTACTAACTTTGGCCTTCTTTTCGCTACCTTGTCCTGCCAGCTCTGAATTCTGTGACTCCCACTTGCGCCTGCTCTTCACTATGATGGAGAAGTCCCCTCTCCCTGTTGTGAGATCCAACCTCATTATTGCAGCAGGAGATCTGGCCATCCGTTTCCCCAATCAGGTGGAGCCATGGACACCACATCTGTATGCCAGGTAATGCCATGTTTATTGCTAGCAGAGGACAGGTGATAAGAGCTCGATGTGAGGGTGGCACCGGGCTTCTGGAAGGTGAGCCTATTGGAGGAAAGCAAATTTTAAGGCATCAGTGGAGGGAGACAACAGAACTGGCTTGTGGAGTAAGTAGGATGTCATGGGTACTGGTAACTTAAGAGATGCTCAGCTGCTTTCTGTGTTAATTATTTGCTTCTGCCAGGTTGCGAGATCCCTGCCAAAGTGTGAGGCAGACAGCTGGTGTGGTGATGACTCACCTCATCCTCAAAGACATGGTAAAGGTGAAAGGCCAAGTGAGTGAGATGGCAGCTCTGCTTATAGACCCAGAGGAAGCAATCGTGGGAGTGGCTCAAAACTTTTTCAATGAACTCTCCAACAAGGCAAGTGGATGCTGAGGATTCTTAGTTCATAAGAATAGCAAGGGGTTGGTAAGGGTTGGCTTGATGACACGAGAATATGGAGTCCTGGAGAAAGTGTGTTGTAGGGGATCTATCTGCTGTTCCTCTGTGTTGTCTAAATAAGAGTAGAAAAAGGGAATTTTGCAAAATGAGTTTTGATGTTGTCAAATTTGTCCTCATCCATTCACATTAGAAGGCAGGCTCCAAACCGGTGCTTTGTCTACCTGCTTACTTGTGCACACCTAGCATGGGCTTGGGAATAAGTCTTGTAAGAGTTCCCTGACTTCAGGCTGAGGCAGTGCATCATGAGACCTTTCAATGTTATTCCTGGCTGTGTGACATTGAGATACTTAAACTGAAGCAGTTACTGTCCAGGCAGGTAGGAGCCATAGCTCCTATTGCCCCCTATGTGCTGCTGAAGGCCCTTCAGAGTTTGAGATTTACTGCCTAAGAGGTGGCAGTGATGCTGGAGCTTTACCCTTTTGCCTTGTTCTGTTAAAAGGTAAGCCCTACTGTACTGGTTTTCTGTCTCTGCATTGTCTGTAACTAAACTGCCTGTAAGCCTTGGGAAAGGGAATTTGGGTTGGGTCTTTTCCAGCAAGATGAGAGACAGTTCCTTGAGCTGAACTGTTCTGTATGCTTCCTTCCAGAATGTTTTTGTACTGGGAGGTGACAAGGTTGTAAAGAAACTGCATCCAAGGCTGCCAAAGAGGGTTGCAGTTGTTGTTAGCTCCTCAGCTTTAGTCAAGTAGCCCCATATAGGATTGGCTGGCTGTGTACAGCTTGTTTCAAGAAGCTGATGCTTTCAGTTAATAGCTTTGTGCTGGGAAAAAAGGTAACTTTAAGTGAACAGCTTATTTGTCTTGGCTCCAGCTGTCATTCATAATTTTGTATCTCATGTAGAACTTTGTGTCCCACGCAGGATAATGCCATCTATAACCTGCTTCCAGACATCATCAGTCGTCTCTCAGATCCTGACTGCGGCGTAGATGAAGAATCCTTCCACACTATTATGAGGTGTGTAAAATCTGAAATGAGGGTTAATGAAGTCTGTTCTGACTAGGACTACTGAGCTAAGAGCTACCAAATCTACAGAACAAACTACCATGGCATATATAATGCTTTTTTTCTTGTTCTCCTCAATCGGACTTTTTCACAGTCTGCATCTGAAAGGGAAGTCATCCCAAGGGGAACCAACCTACAGCTGCCTCTTTGAGGGTGAAGGGAATGTTCCATACCAGTGGTTTTTGACTGGAGTCTTTCTGTCAGTGAGATTCCACTGCGTTTAGGAAGAGGGATGGAATTTTGAACAGGCAGGAACTGCAAAGCTCAGAAAAAGACTACCAGTGAAGATAAGATTAATTTATGACTCCAAAAGTACATGACCATTTTGCTTCAGTTTTCAATGGGAGATAATGGGAAATATAGCTTGTAACTACTGATAGTACACATAGCAGAATTTAGTGTCAGAGATAGAAGCAAATCATCAAAGACCATTATATGTGAAATAGATAGCATACATGAGAAGAATGGGATGTACTTTTGGAATTCTCAGTACAGTTTTTAATAAATGTCAAACTGGAGGTGTTCTCACAGACATAGAAATTAAAGTTTAGTACTTGCATTGAGGATGGACAGGGTTCATGTGATCAAGACACATACAGATCGATTTTTCTGCCTTCCACAGTATACAGGGAGAGAAATAGAAGCAAGAGAAAATGTATTGATTTAACAGAGTAGGCAGAAGTCACATTATTCTAAAGTTAATGCAGAAGAGAACTGTGGCAGCTAGTATACCACTTTGAATTCTTCAGATAGGAAAGAAGGAAGTAGTTGAAACTGAACTATTTCTCCATGTAATAGTATTATATGAAGTGCTTGTACTATGGAGAGGATCTAGTTAAACTCAAAGGCACGAGCTGGGAGGAAGGGTGGCTTATAATCCAAGGATACTTGCCAAAACGGAGATTGTGGAGGTTTAGAAAAGAAAGGACCAGTGATGTCTGCTGATTGATAAGTAGCGAGGGAAGGATTGCTGGTAAAGGACTAATGGAGAAAGAGGATTGCAGCAATAACTGATCCGAAAACTAGTAGAACAAAATATAGCAACCCCTGCTGTAAAGGTATGGCTGAAGTTAGCAAGAGATTCATTCCGCTTGCTATTTTAACAGATGCTTTATTTCTGCTTTCTGTGTAGGAAATGTTGAAATGCTGGTTAGACCTTGGTTGGAATGCTGTCACAATTCGGGTTGCTTTAAATTCCTTAGGAAAGATGAATTGAAATTGGAACAAATGGGGGGGGGAGTGTTGAGTGTCAGTTCCATAGCTTAAGAGAAAGGAAGCTTGATTTGGTGGTGGTTGTAGGTATGACAAAGACCAAACAAGGATGTACTTGCAGCAGCTACCTAAAAGCCAGCAGCAGCTTGACTGAGAATAAGTTAACAGAAATGTTGGTAGAAGAAAAAGGAGGACTATGTGCTATAGCTTTTTAATACAGAGAATTCAGTTATTCAGTACTTCTGTGAAGGCATCATGCGAAACATAGGAGTACTTAATTAACTGTCTTAAAGTCAACGTTGTCTTATTCCTCAAAAAGCTGAGAAAAATGTGGGATCAAGTTGATATTTCAGTTCTGTTCAGCTTTGTTCCCTATTTACTGTAAAATAACATTCATTTTTCTATTGTTGAAAACGTATAGCAATGTACCTTCAGCAAAATAATGATTTTTGAGAAAAGAAAGTCTCTGTGCCGTCCTACACTCAGTACAGTCTGCCTTTTCAGACATACTGGTCTGTAGCACAGCTCTGAAGTGGGGAGATCACCTGGAGGCGTTGCTTCTCTTAAAATTGGATGGAAGGAGCTGAGCAGAAATAGGTACCACAGCCTTTTCAGCAACCCACCTACCCCACACAGACATAAGCAATTCTCATTCCAGACCCGCAAGAGTCCTTGTTTTAGCTGTATAGCTAGCTGTATTTTATCTTAGGCAGGTGCTTAACAAACATGCAGTTATAATTATTGTAGCAGCTGTCCTCCAACAGGGACTGCAATTACTACTTAAAAGACATTATATGCTAATAGCTTCTCCTGAACAGAGTCTGAGATGTGTAGAGCTTTCTAGTCTTCACATTTGGAGAGCCACCTAGCTGATCACTGGGCAGGAGGTCTGCAAGCAAGCCATGGTGAAGGTAGAAATAGGATTTCCTCTATGGGCTTTCAGCTTTACTACATTTTTCCTTTGCAGACATCTCTTCTCATATATCACTAAAGACAAACAGACTGAGAGCTTGGTGGAGAAACTTTGTCAGCGATTCCGGACTGCCAGGTGAGTCTAAATCCTAAATTTCCTATCTTTCTCCTAAAATGCATGAAAAAAATGTGTCCTTGTCTTATTACACTGCGATCTAGTAGGTGGCAACTCTGCCTATGGGAAAGGGTTGGAACTGGATGATCACTAAGATCCCTTCCAACCCAGGACATTCTGTGACTCTTTGGCTCCTCTCCCCTTATCTTTCTGAAGGTAAAGGTTTTGTGAGAACCTGAATCTGCATTACTTACAGGTAGGCAAGGAGATACAACCCAGGGTAGCTTTTATTCACCTCTCTGGTCCTTCTCCACAGGCACCTCAGTTAAAAAAAAATAATAATAAATAAATAAAAGAAGGTGTTAAACTGAGGTGCTGGGATCTCCTTATCTGTCCCATTCTTCTTCTGTGTGGACAGGTTGCTCAGTTCTGACTATGCTGCAGACTGTTTTCTTGTTTGAGTGCCTGTGCCACATGATATGCTTTATTCTATTGTCTGCAAGATGTGACTTGTTTGTGGTGCTGATTAAAGAGTATAGCAGTCCAGAGCCCATTCCATGCATCTGAGGTATCATTTTGCCCCCTGGAAACTTTTTTTTTTTTGGTTGATGTTTCTTTCCCTTTGCACCTCAAGCTGTAACTTCACTGACTTTTATTTTACCTCAAGAAAAAAACAGACAGAAGAAGTGAACCTGCCTCTGCCAAATATTTTCTTTGTTATCTTTATCTTCTACTGGATTTGGTGCACCCAGCATTCCTCCATTCCTGTGGTGTTCCATCTCCACAGTTGTGACTTTGCCCTTGAGGTTTAAAGCTGTGTCTGCTTATCTTGGCTGTTTGTACACAGTGCCTGGGCATGTGACCAACTCGGCTGCCTTGGGCAGTTGCATATTCCTGAGAAATATTTGGATTTTGTTTATTGAGCCAGAGTAGGAAGTGGCCCCTCTCTCAAAATTTTATCCTAGGAACAGTGGTGAGGTCTTCAGACCACACTTGTAAAGATCCTTCTGGCTGTAACACATCTAGCTTTTGCCATGCTGTCCTAATGTCACCACTGTACCACAGAGATGATCGGTTTAGTGCTCACTAGAGGTAATGCTAGAGCAAGACTCTTATTCAACGCTAATACAGGAGCTTATCAGGAAGGATTATGCAGCCACCATCCTTAGGATTTCTGGAGTTCTAATTAGCAACATGCCAAAAATGACTGTCTCCACATTTAACACCTGGATGCTGCAGTTTTTTTCTGTGTCTGTTTGGACAGTACGTTTTGAGTGTATATGTAAGCCCTCTGTTCTGTACACATGTGTAAGGGGGACTTTGACCTACTGTTTTTACTCCTGTTCTGTCTCAGTGAGCTGTATTAAAGACATTAGTTTGGATTTTTTTTATTATTTGCAACTTTCACTAGAATCTGGATCTAGCTGTCCTCTGACACAGCAGTTGCTATTTGTTTGCTATGTATCGTAATGAAAATGTCCTCTATGCCTGTAACTGACCAGCAAAGACATTTTCAAGAGCAGCCAGTTGTTTTTTTTTCTTTATGCTTTTTAGTTGAAATGAGTCCCTTCAGAAAGAGCCCTTATTTCACTGCGTGTTTCTCCTCCTAGCCAGCAATAACTTCTGACGCTTCCTAACAAGTGACTGTGTTCTGTAACAGTGAAGCCTTTGTCTTTCTGACAGACACTAAGTCAGTATTTTTTTGTGGGATACAGTGGTTGCAAGGTGTGGCACCCTGTAACAGGTCTGTAACAGAACATCAGTAAATCTCATGTTTCATAAGGAGGAAACACCTGAGGGAAATGCCTTTTCCTCACATGCTTCAGTTCGAGGTAGGATGTGCTCATCTTTACACACTCCTTTTCATATGAACTATGGGCAACCTTTGTCTTTCCCAGAAATGAACGTCAGTACCGGGATCTGTCCCACTGCCTTTCTCTGCTGCCCATCTCAGAGCGGGGCCTTCACAAGCTGCAGGACAACTTTGACTGCTTTGCAGACAAGCTCCAAGACCCGGCTGTCTACAGCTGTTTCCAAGCTGTGCTGGTTCGATTCCGCAGAGCAGTCGGCAAACCTGAGACTAAAGTAAGGATGGTTGGTGGGAAGCATCCAGATGTGGAAAACAAGTGCTTTATAAACACAGTGATCAGAAAGCTTTGCAGTTCTCCATGTTCAACAGGCTACTATTTCGCCTTAACGACTTAACAGAGATCCTAAATCCTGGAGCAGGAGATGGATACACTGTGGATGTAATGCTTCTCTCTGTTGTTTTTTCTTTCTTTTTTTTCTTGCTGCTGTGTTACAACTATACCAGGCTTTGGCTGAAGAGCTGGAGCAGAAGCTGTCCGCCTGCCATAACCAAGGGCTGGATTCAGCAGAGATGTGCCAGGAAGGTGATAAAACTCCATTGCCAGAGCCAGCCAAGCGAAAACCAACAGCAGGTACCTTCCATCTGTGGGACTGCAGTCTTCCCTTAACCTTGCAGCCCAGCAGAGACGCCTAGGGAGTTTTCTTCACCCTTACAGACAGAAGACTGCTACCTTTCCTTTTTTCTTAGCAGGCTGCTGCCGCCAGCCCCTGAGCACAGCCAACAGGGATGATGATGATGATTTTGTCACACCCCGGCCACAAGCACTCCGAAACAACAAACGTGCTCAGAAGTCCCATCGACGCAAAAAACCTGTTATCACCTTCTCCAGTGATGAAGAGAACAGCTCTGAGAATGGTAAGGCATTAGATGTGTATGTTCAAAAGTAAAAACAGAGAGGTGGAGAAGGACTGGAGATTTAGTGTATCAAGGGTGAGAGCTTGGTGGAGAAACTTTGTCAGGGACTTTGGACTGCCAGATGAGTTAAAATCATAAATTTCTTCCTATCTTTCTTCTAAAATGCATGAAAAAACTTATTCTTCTGGTCTTAGTACACTTGGTCTAGTGGATGGCAACCCTGCCTATGGCAGAGTTGGAACTGTACGATCATTAAGGTTCCTTCCAACCCAGGACATTCTACAATTCCTCTGGAAGGGAGAGAGTGCAGATGGGGATCAAGAGCTGCATGCAGATTTCTCTGTTCAAGGCAGTGGAGTGCTGGTTGTTGACACATTTTACTCTTTTAGAGCTACTGGCAGAATTAAGAGAGGAAGAAACCCCCACCAAAACAACTCCCATCACCAGGTCTTCAACCCGACGGCTGCGCTGAGGGAACCATCTGCCACTGTCTTTAAAAATAAAGCTTGATTTTTGCAGCAGTCATCTTCTCGTCTGAATTACCACATAATTTCATAGTGCTTTAAATGAAGACAAAATGGAAAGTCATGCAACAGGCTGAAAAGATTCCAAACCTGTCTGGTATCTCCATGATGAAAGACAGTGATTAACATGGCTGCTACTTTCCCTGTTTGCCTGACTTTGCAGATGGAAAACACACTGCCCTGATTTAAACAAACAAACAAACAAGTCTGTTCTCTGGGAAAAAAGGAAAATAGCCAAATGTAATCACTGAGTATGCTTACTCCTTCCCCATTTTGTACTAGGGTATAAAGTACATAATTCAGCTTCTCTTGACACAGGCCCAATAATTTTGCTGGGTTGAGGCCCTTTTATGTTTGATTGTTTGGGGGGCTCTTGCTCTGCAGAGATCAGCAGGACTTTGAGGGGAAGTTACCTGCACCTTTTCTTGAACAGATCTCAAAGAAAAGGTGAGGAACAGTGGAAGGCAGAAGCTGATATAGACCATGCAACCTGAATAGAAAAGAAAATACAAATCAGTTCTTTTTTTAAGTGCAGATTTACTTTTGTCAAAGTTACACAAGATAACTGGTGCTTGTTACGCAGGTAACACTGCTCATCTCGCTGCAGTTAAGCAACACCAGTGCTCAGGTCAGGCCTAGCACTTAGACAAGCCATGTGAACATGAAGTGCCTTAAGTGTGAATGTTAATCATACAAACAGCCTTTAACCTCCTGTCTCGCAGGCAAATTGGCATTTGTCCCAGAGCTATAGCACAGATTTATTTCCTCTTACCTGGCGGTTGCCTAGAAAACAAACACCTCTCAAGCCAGTGACTTGCTGGATGGGAACCAGAAGGGTCCTGTTCTCAGCGGGTTCCTGCATATCTTTCCCTGTTCTTCCACTGAGTGTCTCGCTGTTCCCACAGTCACTGTAGTTATCTTCTGTCCACCAGCGAGGAGAGCCTGCTGCTTGGTTCTCTGGTCTGGTTATAACAGTAAGTAGCGACAAAAGACTGCAGTAGTTTATTTTGATCCCTATATAAAGGAAGCGTTAGAAATTGCGTAGCTTTGCAGTAGCCTGGGAATGTGTTTTTATGCTGATGGACATAAACACATTAGCAGCTTGTAGAAATGACCAGATGGGGAAATCACAGGCTGACAGCTGTATTTATGGGGATGGGATGTGTAAATTAAGTCTCCTTTCAGCCGCTGCTGTGTCATAGAGGCAGATACCAATATACCCCTCCCACACGCAAATCCAGCACACCTGTGAGAACAGAACAATTGTATGAACTATGAGGGTCAGAAAGCTACAGCATTACTGTCCTACTCTCCTACCTTCACTTATATTCAGTAAAGTCTACAAGCAACAGGAAAGCAGCTACAGTATTAATGGTAAATGACAATAGTCATGCATAGTGTACATGACTGCTCCACCACGACCCACTCACAGAAACAGCATCTATGGGCTCCCAAGCTCGGGGCACTGCAAGCTTGTACAATAAATGCATGCATGAGAACGAGATAATATGTTGATTATATTGCAGTGAGGGAGACCACTAGCATGATGGTCAGTGCAATCTGTGTTCCCCAAGGGGCTTCCATAGCTGGCTCCATGTTCCTACCCATGGTCCTAATTGAAATGACATGAACATTGGTCATTCCTTGGAGCCTGCAGCAGCCCCCAGCCTTCTGCATTGCCAAGGGGTACCCACAGAGTACTTCATCCAGTTCATAGTCCTCCCACCCTCTGTCTGGTTCCTTTCCATTTGCTTGTAAAAGACTGATTGCAATTCAGCAGGAGACTATTTTTCTAATGGTCTTGCAAGCTCTGGAATCAGTGTCCCAGCATCAGAAGGGTTTTTACAGAGGCAGCTTGTTAGCACCAGAGAGGAAAGGACAATAACCTATTTCAGGCTGCAAAAACTGGGGCGATCAGGGACTCATCGCCTGCCAGAGCCTTTTTACTTCTCAGTCGTTGCCAGGACATGACAGAGTAACTATTCAGTTCTACTGCACTCTCAGCAAAGATCTGGATTGCAGAGTTGGGCCATGCCTGCAAATTTATCCAGGTTTTGTAGGACTTGCAAAATTTTCCAAATTTTCTACAGTTTCATAAGTTTCTTGCATGGCATAGATCCAGTCAGCTGGGAGTTCCATCCCTGCAGAGCTCGGTGTGCATGCAGCTGGGCTACCATTTAGAGCAGCTGCAAGCATTTCTGGCATTCCTGCATCATGGGGGCTACCATGTTAAAGACCAGTGTTCTGCTATGTTTTGTATCAGAAACAAAGCATTGTCGTTTATTGTTTTTTCTTTTCTTACCTTTGACTCAGGAAAGGGTCGATTGAACTGTTGCATTCAATGTGAAATGAGTCTCACCATGGCAGTCTTAATAGCAGCATGAAAGCTATAGCAGACTGCCTCAGCTGCTTTGAGATGGTAAGACGTGAATAAGAAGTACAGAACCAATATCCTCAGAGATTGAAATGTGGGATGAGTACACGTGCACTTCCCAGTTTCTCGCTCCCCTTTTTCCCACCCCTCTGAAACTTTAACATCTCCTCACTGCAAAGCTCTGGCACGTGGAGGGGCCATGTGTGTATATCGAGTGCACCACGCCAGTACTCTGAATGCCCACATAAGCAGCACATCCTGATTCTCTACCAGTCAACTGTGGTTTAAAAGGTTGGTGTGGAAATTCCCTCTGTACTCAACCCTGGTGAGGCTGCACCTCAACTATTGTGTTCAGTTCTGGGCCCCTCACTGCAAGAAAGACATCGAGGCCCTGGAGTGTGTCCAGAGAAGGTCAGTAAAGCTGGTGAGGGATCCAGAGCACAAGTCTTATGGGGAATGGCTAAGGGAACTGGGAATGTTCCATCCGGAGAAGAGAAGGCTCTCTACAACTATCTGAAGGGAGGTTGTGGTGAGTTGGGGGCTGGCCTTTTCTCCCATGTAACTAGTAATAGGACTAGAGGGAATGGCCTCAAGTTGCACCAGGGGAGATTCACATTGGACGTTAGGAAATGCTTCTTCTCTCAGTGAGTGGTCAGGTGCTGGAATGAGCTGCCACCCCTGAGGGGCACTACCGTCTCTATAAGTTTACAAGAAACATTTAGATGTTGTACTGAAGGCCATAGTTTAGTGGGAAATACTGATGATGGACAGTTGGATTGGATGATCTTTGCTGAATGGTGCGGTAGACACATTGGAACAAAGGGAAGCCATCCAGAGGGTCCTGGGCAGGCTGGAAAATTGGGCCCATGAAAACTTAATGAGGTTCAGTAAGGCCAAGTGCAGGGTGCTGCAGTTGGGTCTGGGCAACCCAGGTATTTTATACAAACTGGAGGAAGATCTCCTCGAGAGCAGCCCGGTGGAGAAGGACTTGGGGGTCCTGGAAGACGAGAAGCTGGACATCAGCCAGCAGTGTGTGACTGCAGCCCGGGAGGCCAGCTGTGTTCTGGGCTGCATTACAAGAGGAATGGCCAGCAGGACAGGGAGGTGATTGTCTCCCCATCTGCAGATGTGAGGCCCCATCTGCAGTAGTGTGTCCAGGCCTGGAGCCCCCAGTACAGGAAGGACGTGGAGAAGAGAAAGCTTAGGGGAGACCTCATTGTGGCCTTCCAGTACTTGAAGGGAGTGTATGAACAGGAAGGGGAGCGGCTGCTAACAAGTGATAGGACAAGGGGGAATGGTTTTAAACTGAGACAGATGAAGGTTTAGGTTAGATATTAGGAGGAAGTTTTTCACTCAGAGGGTGGTAACACTGGAACAGGTTGCCCATGGAGGCTGTGGATGCCCCGTCCCTGGAGGCATTCAAGGCCAGGCTGGATGTGGCTCTGGGCAGCCTGGTCTGCTGGTTGGTGACCCTGCACATAGCAGGGGGGTTGAAACTAGATGATCATTGTGGGCCTTTTCAACACAGGCCATTCTGTGATTCTACGAGTCTGTGATCTTAAAGTCTTTTCCAACCTTGATTCTATGGTACTATGATAATCTTGTTCCCCATGAAATGTCTCCCCATTAGCCAGGGGCCTGGGTAGTACCATCCACGGGTCACAGATATCAAGGGGTGCATACTTGGATGTGACCCCACACCTTGTCTTACCTGGGCAAAATCTCAACTGCTTCCAACCTCAGTGCTCCAGATGCAAATTCTACACTCAGATTTCACAGGATTGGTGTAAAATGGCTCATTATGCTTTCTGTTTTGTTGGGCCGAGAAGAAAGGGAACCACAGGTCTGTATATCAAGTGGAAAATGCCTGTGAAGGACAGAAAGGAAGACAGGGCAAGTAGCTGAACTGTGACTTTTGTTATCACTGCAAAAGACTCATTTTCCTCTTCTAAAAAAATAAAAATAAAAATTAAAATTAAAAAAAGCCCAAGTAAATAGGATAAATAGTAGACAGCAGAACACTGTCAACTTTCATCTCAATTGCTGCATTCAGTGATACTGAAGAAAGGGAATTTCAAGGTTTTATTACGCCTCCCCTGCACACCCAACTGCTCCTGAAATGGGGTACAGTCTCCCCTTTCTTTCCCTCAGCAAACTTTCCTGATTAGTTTCTGTCTTCACACCCAGGCTGACTTCTGCGCTCTGGTTTCAAACAGTGACCTCATTGCGTTGTTCAGCTGGTGAGAAACTACAGTAAAATGGGAGAGGTAAACAAAGGGGGGGAGCTAATAGCCTGAAGATTTAAGAGGCAGGAGTCTGCTCCTCACCATCCTACTCCCATTGTGCACCTGAGCTTGAGAAAGTGCAAGTTCAGCCTCGACAAGTGCTTTTCTGTGCTGGTTCCTCTGGAAACTCAGCCCAGCCCCACAGATGGTGCACACTGAGCTATGACTCAGGACAACCAGTATGCAAGCTGTGTGCCCACGTGTGCTTAGATCCATGCTCCTATCACTGCCACAGATCCCAGAGTTAACACAAAAATCCGTACATCTACTGCAGCAAGAGCTCCATGTCCCCTGGCCAACCAGCTCATCAAAACATAGGTGTTAAAAAACAGAGCCTATACTGTCACAGTACCAGATTTGTGACAGCTCACTGCAGTCAGCACTGAGACTATCACCAGCTGAGCTGCAGCTCATGCTCACTGTGGTTAGAGCAAAAACATTAACAGCACTCTGCCCAAGAGAATGTCAGTGTCACTGCATACTGCAGTCTCCAATACCGTTTCTGGATGTGTCTTGAAGTCTCATACTGATCCTGACAGACATCTCCAGGCCCCAGCCAGCAGCAGTTTGGCTTACATTTGTCTTCCCAGACACTCAGCAAACACTTTTGTGTCTTTTTTCTTTAGAGGAAGGGGTCTCACTGAGCTCACCCTGAAATATATCACCACAGACAAAAGGGCTGAAAGGTTAAGGAGCTCCAGGGGGGCATGCAGCAGAGCTGGGGGGCAGGCGCCTGCCAGAACCAACACTATAAAGGCAAAGAGGGGACGGCGCTCACAGAGGCTACAGATCCTGTCTCACCTCCCATAAGCCCCCGAATAAAGAGAAGATGCTGGGGCTCCCAGCGTGGCCCTGCTCACTTTTCCTCCTCCTAGTTCTGCTCTCTGCCAGCGTACAAGCGATGTCCTCATCAGGACAAAGGCTCCAGGTAGGAGGGACTGGGATGGAGCTGAAGGAAGCTTTGGGAGTAGGGGCAATATGGGGAGGTTGTGTTTGAACATGGCGTGAGTGGTAACCCAACATCCCAGCTCCCAAGGGCTGCTCCCTCCCTTTCAGTCCAACAGCCTCAGCTCTAGGCTGACTATGTCTTTACAAGCCAGCTCCTCGGGGAGTTGCCAACATTTCAAGGCAGGGGTCAGGCAGCAGCCTTTTAGTGAGTGCTCCTGGCTGTGAGTCTCTTCAGAGGCTTCTGGCTGCAAGGAGAACAGTCCTATCTTATCGAGTCCCGTGGCAATAGCCACCTAAAGTTACAGTCCTGTCCTCTGCAGGGCGAAGGGCTTCTTTGTTTTATTAAATCTTTGTTAAATCTTTTAACTTCATCAATTGCAGAAACAATATTTATGGCTTTTAAATCAACCCAGCTTCCTTGTCCTCAAGCCCTAACCCAAGCCCCAGCACTGCCTACACATCAGCTACTCTGTCCAAAAAGAAAGCTACAGGGAAGCAGCTAGGATGCAAAGTAGAAACGCAGGACTGATTCTGCTATGACTCACCATGGAGACACTTTCACTCCTCTCTGAAGATGCCTGTGTCTGCTTCTATTAACTCACTGCTGGAGAGGACAGAGCTAAATTGTATGCAGGCATCCTCAGCCATAGCAAGCATCCATGTGATGCACAGGCGTGGAATAGCCACTGCAGGCTGCTGCCATGGGCAGCAGTAGTGCGCCCCCAGGGTACCTGCTGAGCCATCTCCCTGCCGCTGGAGGATGCTGGCAGTGATGGAGCCGTGTAATTAAATTAGAGCATGCCTGCCTGCACAGAAAGTATGGAGACTTCCCAGCAGATGGGGAGCCTGCCTTCCTTAGGCCCATTATGATACTTGACTGCTTTATGGTAATGGTTCCTCTGTGAGATTGCCCTCTGGAAAAAAAGAAACGTGGCGAAACACTCTGAGCGCACAGCAGAACTCAGCTTCACCAGGAACAAGGGCTGATGCCTCCATTATTTTCCAAGTATGGAGAGAACTATCTGATAGCAGCAAGGCAAGGAACATAGGCAGTAATACCCACAGCATTCCTTCCTGTTCTTTGGGCAGCAAAATCAGCTAAGGCTGGGTAGCTGCAGGCCCAGCCTTCTTTCAGTGTCCTTGGTCTGGATGCAAGGTCACAGGCACAGGGCCTTCTGCACAGGCACCATTTTGTCTTGCCCAAGTCTGAGGAAAGGAGAGGGAGAGTGGGACAGTGGGCTGGGGTACGGGAGCATGGGCAATCCACCCTCACCCATCTCCTCCATTTATCCCTATGTCTCAGGTGCTCCTTTCCCATCTGCTGCCCTCGGACTCCAAATCCATGCCGGCCGAGGAGGACATGAAAGAGGGGTCCAGCTCTGAGCCACAGCTGCTCTCCCCACCACTGCCACTCCTTCTGTCCGGGGCCCGAGCTGCGCATCCCCTGCTCTGGCGCAAGGCCCTCGCCAGTCGCAAGAGAGCACTCTCTGGAGACTGGGCCTGGAAGGCCGTGCCCCGGGGCTGCTTTGGGCTGAAAATGGACCGCATTGGGGCCTTCAGCGGGTTGGGCTGTTAGCCTGGAGAGACTGGAGGTGAGGGGGCCAGCAGCAAGGGCCCGGTAAAGCGGGCAGGCACCAGGGCACAGATGGCAGAGAGCACCCGGAGCGAGGGCAGCAGGAGGCCGGCCCGGGCGGCTCACCAGCCTTGCTCGTTCGCAGGCAGAGACCAGGCGTGTGGAGAGCCGGCCCGGGACGAGACCCAGCTCGGGACAGGACGGGATGGAGCAGGCAGCAGCGGGAGCCCCGAGGGCAGGGCGGGGAGCCGCGCCGCGCCGAGCATTCGCGAATTAAACCGAGCCGTGTGAACCTTCGTGTCGGAGCTCGCGCCAGAGGCGCCCGCAGCGCTAAAGGGCTGCTGGGGCGCGCGACCCTCACCGCACCCGCCGGGAGATGGCGGCAAAGTCCGCGGCACGGCGCGGCCCCCACGCGCGGGGCCATTTTGGGTGCCGCCGCCATTCCGGGTGGGCCGGGCGGCACGCGCTTGCGGGGCCCGGCGTTGCGGAGGAGGAGCCGGGGAGGATGGGCGGCCGACACATCGATCGCGGCCTCGGGGCTGCCGCGTTGTCTCGTTCTGCCACGCTGTGCCCCTCGGCCGCTGCCGTGTTTGCCGAGCAAACAGAGGGCCTCCGCGCGCCCTGCCAGCCCTGACCCCGCGACGTGCGGGGGCTCCCCCAGCCCCGGGATCGCACCCCCCGGCCGCCCGACGGGGCCGCACCGCCGCCTCCCCTGGCCTTTAAGAAAAGGTCGTAACCTCAGGCTGGGGCTAAACTTAGCTATTGCCCCTCGGTGCACCGGGAATAACAGCTATACAAGGAGAGTTGGGTTACGGGAGCTGCGTGACCCCTCGCTCGGACCCCCCCCCCCCCGGTATCCTCCGTCCCCGCCCTTGGAGCCGGAGTGGAAACGGGAGCCCGCCTCACCCCTCCACGTTCCCCTCCCGCACCTTCCTCCCGCCGGGCACCAGGCTCCAGGTACCCGCTCCATCCCACGGGATGGAGGCTTTCAAACCAGGACGGCTCCATCCCGCGGCCCCTCGGTTTGGGTCGCACGAGCCCCGCTGCCCCGCGGCGGATAGCACCAAGCCGGGCGGCCCAGCAGTAGCACGCGGGGACCGCTCCTTCCCCACACACCAGGCCCGGCTGCCAGGCGCAGGCGTGCCGAGGCGGGAGCGGCACGACAGCAGCTCGAGGCGACGGGAGGATATCCGCCGTCACGTCCCAAGAGCAGCGGGATGCTGCGGTTTCTCATTAGCATGGTCCTCACTGCGCCGCACGGCCTGCTGGGCCGGGCGGGGAGCCTCAGAGAGGGGCCGGCGGGCGGCCCTATCCCCCCGGTATCACGGCGCGGGTGATGGATGTGGGACCCAGCGCACCCCAGCAGCTCGGGGTGCGCAGCCAACACGTGCGAGGGCTGAGGAAGGGGAGCGGGCAGGCCGCAGCCTTGCACGGCGCTCTGTTGCTCCCACGGCCACGCACCGCTCTGTGGGTATCCGCAGTGGCACAGCCTGCACCGCCGTACCGCATCGCGTGCTACAGCCGCATCGCCCCAGCCTCACCCGGGGACACCACGGCCCCACGTGGGGCTTCGTCTCGCACGCAACTCCGCACCCCCCGGCCCCGGGGCACCCCTCGCCGCCCCCACCCCTCACAGGCACCGTTGTACGGCATCAACCCCCCCTCCCCAAGCCCACCCTCGGCCCAACGGCCGCCCTTTGTTGCGAAGGGGGAAGGGTAGAGGGGGGGGGGGGGGCCGCCTCGCCCGCACCGTGCGCGCACGTAGCCCCGGCCCGGCCCCCGCGCTGCCATTCGACGCCGGCCCGGCGGGGCGGGGCTCGGGGAGCTGCCTCCGTGTCTATAAAGGGCAGCGGCGCGGCACTGCGCCACCTTCTCACTGCGTGCTGGGGCCGTTGACGTGCAGCAGGTAACGGGCGGAGGGGACATGGGGGAGAAGTCCCCCACCCTCATTTCACCTACCCGCCAGTCTGCCTGCACCCCCCCGTAGGGTTGGGGCTGTAGGACCGGGGGAAGGGGGTCTCTGCGCAGGGCCGCGTGGTGCCCGGGGCACAAAGGCGGGGGCGGGCGGCACAAGATGGAGGCGGTGGGGGTGGGGGAGAGGGGGAGAACTGCGGGGAAGAGAGCTCGATGGGGATGAAGGAAGGGATGGAGGGTTGGGGGGCGGTTCCAAGCGCTCCGCAGTGCGCGGTGGGAGGACGTTACCGGGCTGGCGGTCTGCGTGCAGCACCGCACGTCTCACTGTCGGTCTCTCCCCGCAGGAACACTATAAAGGCGAGATGGTGAAAGTCGGAGTCAACGGGTGAGTGCGGAGCCGAGCCGGGAGGCGCCGGGTGGGGCGGGGTCGCGGAGATGTACGTGCCCGTGGGGGGGGAGGGCAAGGTCGCCTGAAGGGCGGGGGGGCATCCCGATAGTGTTGCACCGAGACCCCCCTCAGCACCGACCCGGGAGTAACGGCCCCGCGTGGCGGTGCTGAGTCACTTCCCCGCAGAGTCGGGGTGAGTCACCCCGGAAGCGCCGGTGCCTCCCGCGTGCCCCATCGGAGGGGTCTCCCGGCCCCATCGGGGCTCCCCTGTGCCCCATCGGTGGGCCGGGGCTAGCCGGTAACCGAGGAAAGGTCGTCTGGTGGATCGTGTGTCGGCGGGTGCCCCGGGAATGTGACCTTCTCCCACCCCACCGAGGAGTAACCAGATCCCCGGAGCCTTTAGTAAATTTAGCGCCTGACCTTTGTGGTGTGGGTGCCCTGGCCGGGGGTCGCTCTTAATCTTTAACCACGGCTCCTCGGCCTTTGGCCGCTGCTCTTGGACTCTCCCTCTGGGCAGTGATTCACAGATGCTCTGGGGGAAAGCAGTGAATAGGCTCAGCCATGTCCAGCTGGGTGTGTTCCTCACTGCTTCTCCTCACCCACCTCTCTGTTTCTCCCCAGATTTGGCCGTATTGGCCGCCTGGTCACCAGGGCTGCCATCCTTTCTGGCAAAGTCCAAGTGGTGGCCATCAATGATCCCTTCATCGATCTGAACTACATGGTGAGTTGTCTTGCAGTGCCCCCTCTGGGCACCACGTGCATCTTGCCTAGAATGGTTCAGCGGAGCCAGAGGCTCACCCAGCTCTGCTCCCCTTGGAAACCTGGCATAGGCTTGCAGGAAGGTTAAGAAGCAGGAACGAGGCATAGTGGTGCAGACCTTGGAGACTGGTTAGAGCAAAATACAGACCAGCAGTTAGACAAGGTCACTGAGAAGGTGGAGAGTTGAGATTGTGATGGGAGCATTGCATCTAGAATGCCTGATCTTTCCTCTCTCCCTGCTAGGTTTACATGTTCAAATATGATTCTACACATGGACACTTCAAGGGCACTGTTAAGGCTGAGAATGGGAAACTTGTGATTAATGGGCATGCCATCAGTATCTTCCAGGAGTGAGTAGCTTTCTCCTCTTGCTGTTCCAGAGGATGAAAGTAAGTGCCCTCCGGAGTAACTGTCACGGTCTTGTCCCTCCTTAGGCGTGACCCCAGCAACATCAAGTGGGCAGATGCAGGTGCTGAGTATGTTGTGGAGTCCACTGGTGTCTTCACCACCATGGAGAAGGCTGGGGTAAGTAGGCCACTGTGGCCCATGGGAAAAGGGTTGCTGGTGCTTATTTTTGTGAGGCACATCTTTATCTGCAGAGATCTTCAAGATGGGAAAGAGATAAGGTGGTCTGCGGATTGCATTGCTTCTCAACTGTTGGAGCATTCTGGGTTATTTAATCCTTTTTTTTTTTTTTTTTTTCCCAGGCTCATCTGAAGGGTGGCGCTAAGCGCGTTATCATCTCAGCTCCCTCAGCTGATGCTCCCATGTTTGTGATGGGTGTCAACCATGAGAAATATGACAAGTCCCTGAAAATTGTCAGGTAAGGAAGAAGAATGCTCCCTGGCCTGGAATTTTTACCAGGTCTTATTGCATGTATATACATGTGTTGTATGTGGCTGATTTGCCTTCTTTCTTCCCCAGCAATGCCTCGTGCACCACCAACTGCCTGGCACCCTTGGCCAAGGTCATCCATGACAACTTTGGCATTGTGGAGGGTCTTATGGTAGGTCCGGAGCTTGATGCTCAGGAAGATGCTCTGCCCCCAGGTCCCTCATGTGAAGAAAAGCATCCATATGCAGTGCTTCCATTTGGATTGGGAGGATGGGGGTGCTGTGGATGCTTTCTCTGGAGAAAATGACTGATGTCTTACTTTGCTCTCTTTCCCCAGACCACTGTCCATGCCATCACAGCCACACAGAAGACGGTGGATGGCCCCTCTGGGAAGTTGTGGAGGGATGGCAGAGGTGCTGCCCAGAACATCATCCCAGCATCTACTGGAGCTGCTAAGGCTGTGGGGAAAGTCATCCCTGAGCTCAATGGGTGAGCATTGTCTGTCTTTCTGTGTCAGAAGGAGGTAGGAGCCAGTGCTGGCTCCTGGCTGGCTCAAACTTTTTTGTAGTGGAACAGTGCTGGTAGAGGGATGCTTATGCTGTTCCATGCTGACATATTTTTTTCTAGGAAGCTTACTGGAATGGCTTTCCGTGTGCCAACCCCCAACGTCTCTGTTGTTGACCTGACCTGCCGTCTGGAGAAACCAGTAAGTGTTGTGGGAAAGGCTTAAAACTCTTCAGGCTTGCCTCTTAAATTCTTCATACCTGGAATTTTGCCCTTCTACATCCCTTTGTTTAATAGAAAAAATGTTTTTGCTGAAAGTAGCACCTGATATGCGTGGCTTAGTTACGTGGTTCCCTGTGTCCCGGCTGTAGCTGACGCTTTGAGATGGGATTTGACCATCTTACCTTCTGCCTTTTTTTCAGGCCAAATATGATGACATCAAGAGGGTAGTAAAGGCTGCTGCTGATGGGCCCCTCAAGGGCATCCTGGCATACACAGAGGACCAGGTAAGTAGTTTCTATGTAGGTGTTACTTGCCTCACTTTTCTGATGGTGGCAGCCTTGCTGGGATGATGATTTGTGATTCAGGCTGCTACCATCTATTGGGTGGAAGAGTGCTTGAAAGTACCTCTCTGTTCCAGGTTGTCTCCTGTGACTTCAATGGTGACAGCCATTCCTCCACCTTTGATGCTGGTGCTGGCATTGCACTGAATGACCATTTCGTCAAGCTTGTTTCCTGGTATGCACAGCCTCAGGATGTGGGGGGGACTGGGAGGTAGATAGAGACTGGCAGTTCTGGAGCAGTTCTGTGCTGTTTCATTTCATCAGCACCATCTGACAGTGCATGGAAACACAGTTCCCTGCTGAGTTCAGGTGGCTCTAGCATGTGACAGTCTCTAGTGAGATGTATCTGAAATGGCTGCTGCTGCTTTCCTGTAATGGAGGGCAGATGAGACGCTGCCTACTTTGTAAGGAGTGGATGGGAAGCCTTCCATTCAGTTGTATGGGCTGGGGCTGGAAGAGTAGTGACATGAAAAGGGATACGAGGAACGGGTCAGTGCTGACAGCACTTCTATTTCCCTTCTCAGGTATGACAATGAGTATGGATACAGCAACCGTGTTGTGGACTTGATGGTCCACATGGCATCCAAGGAGTGAAGCCGCACAGCCACACAGCCCCCCTGCTGCCTAGGGAAGCAGGACCCTTTGTTGGAGCCCCTTGCTCTTCACCACCGCTCAGTTCTGCATCCTGCAGTGAGAGGCCAGTTCTGTTCCCTTCTGTCTCCCCCACTCCTCCAATTTCTTCCTCAGCCTGGGGGAGGTGGGAGAGGCTGATAGAAACTGATCTGTTTGTGTACCACCTTACATCAATAAAAGTGTTCACCATCTGAAGTGCTTTGTTCGTATGTCATTGGGAAGCAAAAAGGAATTCATCAAATGCTTTAAGATGGCCCAGCTAGCCCATAATTGCTGGGCGAGCAACTCCAGCCAGTGCTCTGCAGTGTTTCATGCTTGGTGGCTCTACTGACAGCATGTTGAAGCTGTGAGACCTGGCATCAGGTGCTGGTGTTTGGATAACTCTGGTTGTGCAGAAGCATGGAGCTGTCCTGGCACCTATGATTGATAAAAACAGAAGGTGCCCAGCTCCACTGATTGCAAAGCTGCTGTGCATGGAGCTCTGGTATGCCTGCTGGCAAGGGAGGGACTCCTACCCTTGAGCCAAAAGGTGTGGAGGGCTGTGACTGTGAGACTGCTGTGTGATGGAATGGAAAGCAGCAGTTCTTCATCCACCTTCCAGCTCTGGATTTTCCTGTCTGATGGGTGTGTGCAGAATAAAGTGCTGAGGAGTGATTTTTGCATTTTAACTGGGCAAAATGGCACAAAACTCAGGATTTTTTTTTTTTAATTTCCCCTTCCTTATTAGGGATGCTACAAAGAGAACTATTCGATTACGCAGCTGACAATAAATCACCCTGGAAGAAATGGCTGCCTCAGGCCTTGTGTTCTGTGGGGGCTAGAATTAAGCATGGTCCTGACTGCAGAAGGAGTAGCAGCTGTAGTCAGGCTCCTGAGCAGCAAATCTCTGCAAGGATCAGCCCTCTGCCAGGAGCTGCAAGCACTGCCATGCTGCAGGCCTGGAGCCTACCCTGGCTGATGAGTGGTAGGGGTAGATAAGCAGTTCACTACCACCAAAACCGTTGGGCTCTTCCTTTTTTTTCATCACTACTGAGGCTGAGAGCTGCATCAGAGATGCAGCATTGCTCTCTGCAGGAGGCAGGTTGCAGCTGCTTTCACAGTCTGACCTGGGGCAAGGACTGAGGCTGAAGGCTCTCCCATGGCTGATACGTGAGAAACATGGGACAGTCTCCTGGAGCTGCTTATCTCTGACGGTAGAGCTGTGTGGTGTGAAAGCCAGACATTCACTGCGCTAGAGGGAGATGACTCAGAGTTGCTTTCCTCAGAGGAAATAGGTTGCATAACCTGTCTCTGGACTTACAGTACGAACAGCTCATTAGCTCTGGGATGGCCTCAATACCTGGCTTGCCCTCTAAATGTCCTGATAGGAGCTTTAGGTAATTCTGGAGTGCAACTGCAGCTGCTCTTCAGCTTTCAGCTGCTCTGGGGCTGGCCAGGGGCAGCCCTGCTGAGCAGGTGGGATGCTGCTGTGCAGCAGGCAGCCTACTGCCCTGCCAGGCTAACAAAGCGCCCTGTGTGGGTCCCATCCTGGCTATAATTGCTCTGCTTGGTGCTTTGAATGGCTGTCCTGTGTGCTGCTGCCTGCATAGTTGTGTGCATGCCAGCGAGATCCTTGTGTGATGATAGGGAAGTGCTGAGAGGCTGCAGAAACACCAGATGCCCGCAAGCAGGAACATTTAAAAGAATCACCTTTTTCATCTAGGAAGACTTATGTTTCCTGAGCAGTCTACAGCTGCCTGAAAAATGCAGTGAACTCACGCTGTTCATCAACAAAGCCCTATCAAATTGCTGTGGGAGTGGGGGGCAAATTTATACAAGCTGGGGGGCAGGGAGTGGAGGCAGAGTACCCGTTGTTCTGAGAAACAATTGCTGTGAATGTTTTGGGTATAACGGTTCATTCTGTTTTCATTAAAGCGCTGTTCCAACCCATTCACACTCTTGCTGGATGTTCCTGTAAGAAGGATGCGGGGCAGCGAGGCAGAACGAGCAGGGAGCCGCACAACTAACAGCGCGGTAGCTCAGGTGTGGAAGCAGTGGGAGGGCGCTTGGCCAAACAAGCTGCGCAGCCCTCTGGGGGCTCGGTGCCCTCCCTCTCCCCATCAGCCCCGAGCACCTTCCCCTGAGTCCCGACGAGTATGCAGCCAGTCGCTGCACCTGCAGATGGCACCACAGCAAGGAGACGGGCAGCAGAGCTGTGCCACTGCTGTGCCACCCTGCCCAGGAGCTGCAGCCCTGTTCTAAAAATTGATCTAACAATAATAAAAATATATGCTATCATTTTGGAAGCTTGCCACCGGGATAAAGAGGGGAGTGCTGCTGTTGCAGCTGACTCTTCTCCCTGTAGCAGTTCTCGACTCAGCAGAGAAGTTCTGGCTTTGCTCTTCGCACATTTTGAAGGAAAACTTGCAGAAAAGATCACTGGGGGCACAGGCCCTCCGGCTGGCATAAGGAGGCTCTGCCCAGCAGAAGAGCTGAAAGCAATGGTGCTGTCCTGCCAGGCCAAACCAGCTGTGAGAGCAGCTGCACTCAGCCAGATCCCATGCTACTCTACGAGCGCCCAACGCAGCACTCAGTGCTGCTTGGGGCTGTGCTGGCACAGCACAAGGGCCATACCTCAGAGTGGCAGCCAACTACATCCAGGGGTGCTCAGCTGCACCTTTTTGTCTTTTTGAAGGCAGAGAAAATTCAGAATGAAGCTTTTATAGAAAAAGCACTGCTTTTTTGGCAGTTTCAAATTTCAAGAGAGAATCTCATCGGCATTTGCATACCTTACCGTACATGCATTGCCTCCTAAGAAATGGCTGGGGTTGTTCTCAAACCTTCTCAAGATGTCAGCATGAAACTTCTTTAGCCTTAAGCAGAACATTATGTAGTGAAAACCATCTTGAGCAGACATTCAAACTAACTAATGCTACTGGAACGTCACACCAAAACAGAACAAAACAGCCACTACACAAGCACAGTAAAAAGTGTTGGACACCCACACGTACTGTCTACTCGTCAAGTAAACCGTTTGCTGAGCACATCACTCCAAATGGTGTGTGCAAGGAAGATACAGGGCTCAGAGAGAAAAGACTGCGAGGCATGTATTGGACATTTGTACAAGACAAAGACCTCCAATGACAGTGTTCCAAACTCATTGTAACAGATGCCTTTCACAGAGCACAGCTTCACAACCCAAAGTCACAGTATGCAAACAGCACTGCACACATGGCCACTCACAAAAGCAGACATTTTGGCAGAACCAACCTGCCCACATCGTGGCAGTCTTACTGCATCTACACCACAGAAACAAATTGTTTGTTGCTTGCTCTGTGAGCTGAAGATAATCTCTTACTGCAGGACAGCTAACTTACCTCCGTGTATTATCTTACTATAGCAGTGTCATCTTCTTGAGGAAATTATTTTCAATTATATGTACATCTCCTAGAAGAAACAATAAGTAATGCGTTATACTTTACTGCATAAGACTTGAATAGACACCCTTCAAAAAGCAATAGCTGTGGTCACGTGAAAATAGAAGAATTCGTAAACAGTAGCAAATTAAATTTAAAAGAGACTAAGAGGGCAGGTTTTATAACACAATATGACAAAGGAAAAACATTATTAAAATCTTTTTCAAATGCATCTCAGACGGAGTGGTATCAGATGAAGAAGACCACAGTAGAAGAGTAAAAGAAATGCTTCTGTCAGCAGTAGGGGTATTCCCAGATAGATTTTTTCCCAGCAGAGGTGAGGCAGAGACACCACTGCAGATTAAATGCTGGGACTTGCAGACGTGTCAGTGCCATGAGGAGCAGCAGTCTCTCAGTGCCATGTGTCACTCTCAGATGGTCTTGGGCAGAGAATGGATGAAGAGTTAATTCTTGTAATTCATCATACACCTCAGCCCCAACACCAAGGAGTAGGAATTTACAGATGTGATGTAGATTTTAGAAAGGATCTTCAAGGAGTTCAGAAACCAACAATAACCATCGAGTTCTCTGTATCAGAGAGCTGAAAGCCAGCACAAAGAGTCAGCAACTGGTTGGCGACGAATCAGTGGGCGAGTATCTGTGCTGCTTCCGTGGCAAGAAATCATGCCTCCGAGACCTGTTTACACCTTTGGATGAATTCATCAATGTGATGCCAATAAGGGCAAGCTGTGTGTTGAAGAGCAACTGGATTTGGAAAAGACTGGCCAAACCCTCCAAAGGCAGTTTGCAGTCTCCAGATTGTAGTTACCGGGCTGAGTGCTGGTGCTGGACCCTGAGCACACCCAAAAGTCTCACTGAATGCATGTGGCCTCCAGCTTCCCCATCTCCTTGTAGTCCCCATATGACTTTCTCAGCCTGCTTAAATGACCATCTACATAATCCTTGTGAGCAATAAGTTTCCTTCACCTGCTCTGAGGAACAAAACAGACCGAACTTTTCACTCTCAAAGCATTTTTCCTCGGCCTGGAATCAGAGTTAGGACTTTTTGCTCCCCCTGCTCCAAAATCTGATGTAAACAAGGACAAAAGACACCAATGCCACACATAAATAAAGATTCGTAAAGATCTCACTGGCTCCAGTGTCTGGCTGAGCAATCACCGAGATTGCTCTGACTTTCCAGAGCTCCTGTTGCCCCAGATATGGTCACGCACTATTATTTCTTGCTCTTAGATTTATAGCGTAGCTTAAACAAAGCCAATGCTTTAACTCAATTAAAAAAAATAAATCATGAAATTCTATTTCAATACATCTCAGCATTTTGATTCAGGCATTTACCCTTTATTAGACT
Organism: Lagopus muta; assembly: GCF_023343835.1. NCBI lineage: Eukaryota > Metazoa > Chordata > Aves > Galliformes > Phasianidae > Lagopus > Lagopus muta. Next base: position 77,077,652 of record NC_064433.1, read on the forward strand.
CTTGGACTATCACCTCTACGTATAAAAAAATGCTAAAAGACGGCTGTCAGCTCCTCGTCCCCCCATGTCTGTGCAGACTGTTCTCCCTTTCCTGATTTTCCATCTCCTGCCCACTGATTTCTCCCTGGTTTTCATATATGGGTTGGCAGGCTCATCACTTGTATCATTTGTTCACCTGTCCGCTCTGTCTTTTTTAAAGGACCTTTCCCCAGTTCACCTAGTTGACATTGGCAAACTGTGGATTCAGCAGCCAGCACTTTTCCATCACCAACAAGATCAGGGTGCTTTGTGAAACAGCATTTGCAAAAAAAGCAGCTAGAATGCTGTGCTTTTTCCCAGGATCATTCCTTCCATTGCCCCAAGCATCCCCCCATGCTGTGGCCTGCTCACAGCAGCAGAGTAATTCGGGACACCCATGCCTGGAAATGAAGAGTGTTCCCCTGAGACAGTCCCATCAAGGATCCTCCTGCTAATGGCCCAGAAAGTGCTTCATCATTCCCCTGTGACTACATTCTGCTCTTTCCAAATACAGAACAGACACAGCTGACGAGTACTTCTTTTTTTTTTTCTTTTTTTTTTTTAAATCACAGTCAAGTAAATGGCTCGTATTACTGCTAGGATTGATTTTCCTTTAGATGTAGCTAGAACAACTTGTTAATCTCATTAGCGATCCACCTATGAATATTTATTATTGAGATCATCAGCCACTCACATAACTGTTTTTTATACATCTTAATTATTTCATCATCCCTGTATTCCTCCTTCTTCACGCACAGCCACTGCAGTTGTTACAAAGCTGATTTTATTTTTTATTAAGGTCTTTTAGAAATTGCTTCTAATAGGATTTTTTTCTACGATGTACTACTATCACATGGCCAGTTACTCAGGGAAATGGCTTACTGGAAGCTATCTTCTCACGCTTACTAAATCACTGCTTTTTGGATAACTGGAAAAACTCTCATCTTTCCAAGGGTCTCCCATTTAAATAACTTTCCTAATACTCCCCTTAGGAATTCCTCAGAAAAGGCTATATAGTATCATGCACTTCTGCATCACAATATGTTTGTCCTGGGCAATGGCTTGATTTGTTTGTCAATCCCTTGTCTTTAGGCAACCACCAATTCTAACTCAATCTTCATCTATCATAAAGCCACCTAAAATCCTTGCCTTACTTGGACATGCCATCGTCTGTAACTTAATGAGAGGCTCCCCATGGCACAGCATATTCCTCAGTAATCCCAGCCAAAGTCTCCCATGACAACATAATTTTCCTTTTCACATGAAGCAGAGGTACTTCAGAAATAAATCACTGTGTTTTCTTCCATGATTCAGGATTAAATAAAAGAGCCTTCAATGCCTTAACGAATATGTATGTCAGATCATACTGTTTTGCTATTAGCTCTAGAGGTAACATGATTTTTAGCACAGCTTGCAACCCCAATTCGTGTTTACACTTTCTTATTCCTCCTTTACCAATGGGTTACACTGGTGAGCTGGGATTTCTACAATGCAATGGTGAACTTCAGAAAAGCCAGTTAATCACATTTCTTCCTGTCCTAAGAGTTTCCAGTTCCTTTTGTGCATTGCCCAGATGTACAGTCTTTTGCATAAGCCAAAACTGCTGCCTCCCTTCTCATTTGCTGTGACATTGGTTCAATTTGGTCACTGCAACTTTTAGTGATTGCTCAGACTCCTCTCCTAGCGTTACCTTAGCATTCTCTCAGCTCTTTCGACTGCTCTCCAAGCTATGAAATCTATACCTCCTCTGCCAGAGGACATAGAGTGTTTTCTCCTTATTACCACCCTGAGACAAAATGTGTCAGTAGTTTAGAAAATTCACATCTGAAACATTTCTCCTAGTCTCATACATCCTTCAGGTTTTCATTGGTGACTGGACCTCCCTAAAGCTGCCTCCAGCCCATTCAGCCCTCCTTGCTGCCTTACCATTTTTGCTGGCTTTAATTCCCACCAGTAGAGGTTTGCCAGCTGGTTTCATGAGCCCATCCATGCATCATACAGATGTGTTTCCAGCACCCCAGTCTTCTACATTTATTCTGACCTCTCTTCACACAGGACTGAAGCTCCTCACTTAGAAGACCTCAGCACGAGTCTGCAGCGCCTGTGCCAGCTCTTAGGGTGACTAGAACTTGCAGCTGGAAATCACAAGGCTACTGACACAGCTAGTGCTCTGGTGGAGGACTCTCAGCTTTTAGTCCAGCTCTACCTGCACTGACTCAGCAGGAATTTAAAGGTGGCCTGCCATTTACTCTCTGCTGTTCTGCAGAGCTGGCTCACAGCTCTCTCCTTAGAAAATAACCTACAATCACCTAAACATAGAAAGAGACTGGCCTTCAAGCTTTTGTAGCAGAGGTATAAAGCTTAGGAAAGACAGTCTCCTGGTTTGAATCTAGAAATAACAGTAAGCTTCTGTACAGCTTTCATCACTCCCATCTTCCTGGCTTAGAAACAAGATAAATATAATACTGAAGAGGTTACCAGGAAGTCACACAAGCTGCTCTAGTGATGGTTGTTAGCATCTCATTCAGGTCCATCTAAGGAATTCACACAAGGCTCACGTGGAGCAGGAACAAAGAGCCTTCAGAGTGATGCTGGGGGGGAGGTGCGGGACAGCAGTCGAACTGACAAAATTGGATTCTTTCTGTTCTGAGATTGATTTAAAATGAATGGGACTCAGGAACAAGTAAAAGGAGGGAGAAAACTCAGGATAAATTACCCAGGCTATGTAGTGTCTGGGTGACTGAACCCTTTCTAGAGCCTGTAAGAATATTCCAAATTCATGCAATGAGGCACGAGGAGGGTGATGCTCCCTGACCTCTCAGAGGCCCACCTCGGCAGCCAGGATTCTTTGAGATGAGAATTCCCCTTTCAGACAAAATAGGAAAGGGGGAAGAGAGGCTGCTCTGCATGCCACAGAATCAGAAACCTTCAGCAGGGGGCATTCATTTCAGCCTTACAGCAAAATGCCTGGCATTATCTGCTGAAGGCCTTTGCCAAGAGGCTGATCTCATACAGTACAGCAGCCAAGGCAGAGAACTGCCTCTCACTCCAGCCCAAAGACTGGCAATGTCCCCTGGTGCCTGATGGAGGCAGGATGCTGGCAAATAAATATGTCCCAGCCCTTGCATCAAGGGGGAGAACCTCGATAGAAGTTTAGAGATGAGACTCCAAAAAGGATGGTCTTCAACAGGCACTCACACAGCTGACCAGACAGAGGTCACATCTGTAGGGTCATGAGATAGATGCTGACAGAGGGACTGACAGATACCTTGTGCCATGGGACTTCATTCATCAAGACACATCCTGCTTGGACTGCACTTGGGCAATAAGCATTCACAGTAATGCATGGATGCTGCAACAGGACTTTGTTCCTTGCTTTCCAAGGTCCGCTGTGGTGCAGTAAGGACCAGACTAGGCTCAGCAGCAACATCTTCCCAGGTCAGTTGGAAAGAGCAGCTGACTTGCTCCTCCAACATTCATTTCATCAACTTACCTGCCAGCTCCAGGATAGGAAAAGGTCCCCTCTCCATCCACTGACAAGATGCCCCTGAAACCAAGACTTTGAGAAAGATAAGGCCAACCAAAGGTTTTGAACGAGTTGTAGACTGAGGGTAAATATGACATGCGATCATCCCTTGGGAGATGACTGCAGAAATTCACAAAGACCAACCAGCCAAGATCTGGGTCTCCAGACATTTTCTTCTGATACTGTTTCCTGAGCCAGTGCTGCTGCAAGGTTTCCTGGAAGAGGACTAAGTTTGGGGCATCAAGAATCAACATGGTGCTGAACAGTTCCTAGACACCATGGCTCCTAGCAGAGCTCATGCCAAAGAAAAACAGACTAAATATTCCTCAAAGAACAGAGAAGAGCCTACAGAGTAGAGTTCATAGAATTAGAGTTCTAATAAATAAATAGAATTCTGATAAATAGGACACATCTCCTCATATCCAGTATCAAATACATGGGGTCAGCACTGGGGGATAGGCTGAGATAGAGGAGATGGTCCAACTACCACTGGAGACTTTGGGCTGTCGTTCCCATGCTGAGAAATGGCTGAGGCAAAGAATCAGCATTGCACATGCCACCAGTAGGATCTCATGGGTTTTCATCCTCCTGATGGAGAACAGAGCCTATTACTACCAATACAATTCACCACCTTGCACTCACCAAACATGTAGATGGGATCTCAGCTTCAAAGCAAAAGGAATTCTGATCCACAGTGTGGGACTGGGATCCCCATGTGCCCTGGCACACAGGTGTCTGACAGCACCAGGTGATCATCTGAACAATTACTTCTAGAGATAGAGATGTTGGTGTGTCTGTACTTCATGCTTGAAATCTTTCAGCATACATACTGTACAGTCCTTTTGTTTTCTTAAGAAGCATGGACAGAACAGAAGCCAAGATATGCAGGTCATAGATTATGCAGGGGGAGAAACGGATTTCTCCTGACAGGCAGAGATCTCCACATAAGAGAAAGGGCAGAAAATGCTGCAAGGAAACACATGGGAAAGGAGATTTGTATAAACCAAAAGAGCCTTCAGGCAGGAAGGAAAGTGATCCCTGAGCTACTGTATGTGAGGCAACATCACTCAAAATAAAAAAATATCGGATGAAAATATGTGCTCTGTTTTTTGTTCTTCTAGAAAGCAAAATTCAAAGGGAAAAGAAAGAAGCAGGAAAGATGTATCTAACCAGACAGTTTACCTACACTGAAACACCAACACGTGCTGCAATGTGTCTTGCAAGCACATGGAGAGGACCTCACCCTGCTTAAATGCCGAACTGCATCACAACACACAGATGTGCAGGTGCTCTGCTAAGCACAGCAGCAGTTAATTACACAAACCAATCTAGATAAATTGTTGCCTCACGCAGCCCCCATTTTTATCTACCTTACCTAATCTTACAAGTGATCCAAAAAACTTATACTGTGATCTACTTTTTGATCTACTTTTACCTTCCCTCCAGGACATTTTGCAAGAAGTGTTTTTCTCTGGAGCTTCACCTCTCTTTGCTGAGCAGCCCATGTCTGCTGGTTTGCAGACAGCCCTACAAAACAGTCTCTCTGCAGGACACCTCTCCCATCTTACTGGATCCAAAGATCCCAATAATAATGGGTAAGGGCAAAGCCCACACAGGCTACAAGAGATGGCAGTTCAGGGATACTGTGGTGATATCTAGGTTGGATACAGAACTGAGGATGAGTAAGGAGACGTTCCAGACACCTTGGCAAAAAGCTGACCTGTCAGAAACCAAGCTCTTAGACAGGAAGGTCTCTAGGCACAAACCACGTTCAGCTTAGTTTCCTCTAGGAACTGAAATTGTCCCAATATCACAGCGCTGCTTAGTCATTCCCCCATCAACTAATCTCAGCCTGTTAACCAAACTTTTTCTGCAGTTGGGTTTTTTTGATATTTTAAAATGCAAAGCAGGAGAAAGCTTGAGTGAGAATGCTGGCCTGCAGTGAAGGGGTGCAGACACATTGAAGGAAAGTGCCGTAGCGTCAGTGCAGATAAAACAATTGGGTTCACGTTTATTTTTAGCCCGGAGCTTGGCCCACGCAGTACCAGCATTACATGCAGCCCTTTGAGGGCCTGTAACTGCCAGAAGAGGAATCTCACCACCAGCACCTTCTGAGGGATGGAGCACCCTGCAGGCCACGCTGCAGCGGGCCTGGTGTGGGGATGGGCAGTGGAGCCCTGCTTCCAGCAGTATAGCCCAACACCTGCTGCAGCCCAGTGAGAGCCCACACCTGTAGGAGCTGTAGAAAAGGCATCAGTCCCGTTTAATGATTCCTGGTCTCTGTAACAAATGTGCTGCTGACGCGCAGCAAAGCAAAGTGCATGGTGAGCGGGACTTGGTCCCTGCTCCGAAGGAGGGGAGAGTGGTGGGGCCTGGCACAGCTCCAGGGCCACCCCAGTGCCTGGGGAGCAGCAAGGATGGGAAGAGCCCCAGGCTCGGTCCAGTTGGCACCAGGGTCAGGTCCAGTTTGCAGGGAGGTACAGCTCGAGTTCGACTTCTGCATGGCGTGAGGAGGGCCAGGGGCAGGTCGGATATGCCAGGACAGAGTCTGGAGGAGGTTGTGTTTGGAGGACCTAGGACAGCCCCTGGAGAACACTGCTGTGGCAAGTTTGGGACCATCCTGCCTGAACCATGGTTAAACCAAAGCAGGGGAGAGGAACAGAGAAGGGGCCGGAGGTGAGCAGCCCGGACAGGTTTACCTAGCCATTTGCAAGACACCTGGTAGCAGGGGATCTGCCAGATGCCCCGAGGTGGGGGTGGGCCTGGCAACAAATGGTTACCAGCTGCTCCACATCCCTGACAGTCTCTCCCAGCTGCAGCTCAGACACCTCTCAGCCAGGAGTGGGGCGCTGAGGGAACAGGGCCTCCCCTCATTATCTGATGGAAGCATCGCTAGGGGGGTCACGATCCGACTCCTCACTCTCCTCATTGGGGGCTGACTCGCTGGTGGAGGCTGGGGTGAAGGCAGGAGACTTCCTGTAGAGAAGAATAAAGGCAGCAGTCACGGCACTGCTGAGGGGAAGGACAGAACACATCTGGTGGGCAGGGGGAAGAAGCTAAAATACCCACCCTGTCTGGTCTGTGATCTGTCTCCTCCCCACATCACACCAGGACAGGGAGTACTGCTTCAGCTCCCACTCACCACCACACTGGCTCCAGGCCCTGCTCAGCACACAGGAGTCCTGGTCCTCCAAGCTCACCTGTCCCCAGACTGGGTGATGAGCCGCCGGCAGGTCTCCATCTGCACATCCAGACCTCGTTTCATGCTGCACATCTCCATGTACTCATGCAGGTGCCGGTTCATATCATTCTTGGCCGTGGCCAGCTCCAGCTGCCAAAGGAGAGCAATGTAGAGATGAGCCTAAAGCATACTGCAATGCAGAGCATGGGGCACAGCCAGATATGAGGCTGCCATCCCACTGCTAACAAAACAACTGCACAACAGTTGGTTTCTCCCACCTGCAGGAACCCACTCCCCCATTTCCCACCCTTCCTCCTTCCTGCACCTCTATTTGGTCGATGGTTTCCTGGTACTCCTTCTCACGGCTCTTGAACAACGACTCTGTGTCTTTGATCACCTTCTCCAGGCTGTCATCCTGCTGCTGAGGAGAACAGACAGCATGTTTAGAGGCAGAGAGGTATCCAACATGTGGAGCCAGAGGAAAGAGAGACAAATCAGAGAGAGAACTGGCAGCACTGAATTAAGAGGAAAAAGCTCACGAGCAGTATGGCCAGATGACAGACATGAGTCAGCCCTGCAAACACGAAGCAGAGAGATCTGAGATGTACCATACTGGACAGTCAGCACGACAGCCCAGAAAAATCCCAGAAAAACCCAATAACTTCAGAGAGAACAACTAATATCCTGCACATAGTGTTCAAGCACATGTTCCCAGAGGACCAACAAGGTCCAAAGGTGAAGACAGCAGAGCCTTTGGCCAGACTTTGTGGCCTCAGTTTGGGCAGTTGCTGCCCCAGCAGTGGGCAAGGGCCATGAGAGCCCAGGGTGGCCAGAAGAGCCAGCTGGGTCTGGGAAACACATGAGAATGGGCCCAGGAGGGAGGAAAGGACTCTGAAGCTCAGCCACTGAACAAACACCTCCCAGGGCTCAAGCAGAACTGAGCACCCCAAACATCAAGTGCAAGCCCCGGGCTGAAACCAGAGAAAGCATGGCTCCACTGTTACCTCCCCCTGCACCTCTGCAGCTGCAATGGCGTATCCAGAGAAATCCTCCCAGAGGAGCAGTGTCTCTTCTGTTTCCTCCCACGTGAGGCTGTCACAGTCATCTTCAAAATCATATTCCCTCCTAGGGGCAAGGGGACAAGCATGTCAGCACAATGCAGAAAAACTTTTGCCATGAGGACAGGCACAGCCCTGCCAAAGACCCTGCCCTGGCTTGCAGGGCACTACAGCCCTCTGATGTCTGTTCCTAGGTGAGCTCAGGCATGCCCCAAACCAACAGCTGATGGGGAGGGGGCCAGCTTTATGGTCAGAAGCCCCAAACTGAGGTAGTGACTCACAGAATCCAGGAGCAGTGGTGAGAAGAGGAACATGGCAGAGGGAAGATGGCTCAGCACTGCTCTTAGTGGCACAAGCCACCTGGGAGGGCATTACCATGCAAGTGAGAGCACAGTGGAACTGAAACAAGCCCTCTGGAGAAATACATCATCCCTCCTGTCCTTCAGAGGCTATGGGGTGGGAAGCAGGTTGGGAATACCCCAGGACAAGAGGGCAGGGCTACAGACAGCACTCAAGCACCAAAAGCAGCATCCTCCCCAAGGCCATGGAGGGCTCAGGTGCTGGTCAGTTTCTCCTCAGCATAGCCACAGAGCACAGGGCATAAAGAGCAGCCCTGAAGGAGCTGCCACCTCAGCATTGCCCAGAAAGGAAAAGCAGCAGACTTCTCCCACCCCTTACTCCCCATCCACCAGCCTGCACAGCCAGGGCAACCAAGGAGAAGACCGGTGCCTGGCAGGGTGGAGAAAGCCAGAATGACCCACACCATCAGAAGGCCTGGTCAGGAGGACAGCCCACAGATATGGCATTGTTTTATAGCTAACAGCACAAAGCCACAGCCTGCAGCCAGGCTGGCCACACATTCACTTGTGTGGCAGAGCTCAGCGCTCTGCTGCTTGAGGTGGTGTGGGGCTGCAAGGGGTCAGCTGGAGTGAGGCTAGGCCACACTCACAGCTGGTTCAGCATCCTCTGCATTTCCTCATTGATACTCATGGCTGTGGTCTCGTCCTCTTCTTCCTCATCAGGCTTTCTGGAGGCATCGCTCTCTGACAGTGAAGTATCTTCATCGCTGACCTGCTTCCGCTCCCGCTTCCGCCCCATCGAGGCTGGGACCTTAACGGGAGACAAGTGCAGAGACTACAGAAACGAGGCCGGGTCCGAGGTCAGGAGTAGGCAGTTGAGAGGAGATGGAGGGAGAAGGAATGACGGGGGACAGACGGACGGGGAATGAGAGAAAGAAAGAGAGGAAGGAAGAAAGAAAGAAAAGCGAGAGAGAGAGAGACGGGCTTATTATGATCAGGTTAAAGATGGTGCAATGGATAAAATATGGTTTTAGCGTTTTTCTAAAATTAAAACTAAGCAACTAAAGATGGACTCTATGAATCTGATGAAAAAAAACAATGTGATTTTATTGCAGAACTCAAATCACCCACCACCCCAGACCAGAGACAGAGGGAAACACAGAGACAGGAAAAAAGAGACAGTCTAAAAAAAGTGAAGTATGTCAATATTTACAGTCCAGCCTCATAGAAAGTTTATAATTTGTACAGTTTCTCAACTGAATGAAACTAACCAGTTGCTTCTGTAGGAAACAAATTAAGACAGAAATGCAGCAACATTCAGAAAGAGGAAAGAGACAGAGACAGAGAAGAGTGACAGAGAAGATGATGGAGAGGGGAAGGGGAAGGAAAGAGATGGAGTTAGAGACAGACACTGGAGCCACTTGTCTCCCTCCTGCAGCTGCTGCCCTACCGCTGTGGCATCCCAGGGCCCAATACTACACATCAGCAAGAGGTTGAAGGGACATGATGCCCAAAGCAACACTTGGAGCTTTCCACTCTGCCTTTTCACCTGATGCTTCCAAAGGGCATCATTCAAGAGGAGACAGAGAGCAAGGGACCATAAGGAGCAAAGGGCAGGTGATAAATTGCCTCTCCTAGAGGGGTTATGTTGCTGCCTCTTCTACCTCCTTTGGGAACTCTCCTCCCCAGAGCTAGCTGCTGAGACTGGGACGGGTGCATCTCACCTGAAACATCTTGATCATGTCCTCGCAGTTCCGCTGCTGTGCCACATCACATAGCTTGGCAGTGATATCAATGCGCCGGCAGATGTCCATGTCCACCTTCATGGCCTTCTCCTGGATCTTGGTGTCCAGCTCTGTGATGTTCTGAACCCACAGTGGCCAGCACAGTGCCACAGAAAGGGGATAAAGGAGGAGCATTAGGCAAGGCACATGACACCAAAGCTCCCTTGTTCCCTTGGTAAAATAACTGCCTCCCAGGGCTATGGACTCACATTGCTCATCAGTCCCTTGAAGACAACAAGCTCTGCCTTAAGTTGTTCCACCTTCATGGCCAGTTCCTCCTGGCATGCTTCAGCCTCCTGGGCTTCCTGCTCCAGGGCAGAGGAAGGTGCACACATTAGCCCCAGCAAGGGGCAACAGGGAGCAGGGGAAGAGTGCAAGAGTGCTCACCTCCTGCAGCTCTGTGACTCGGTCCTGAAGTTGGACACGAACTGTGTACTCCTCTTCCCACCTAGGGAGAGAAATGCACTGCTCAGATCTTGTGCCACAGGCTGCTGGAGAGAACAGACCAGCAGCTGCTCACTCCACAGCAACCCCAGAGGGAGCAAGGATGGCAGCAGTGCAGAAGGCAGAATGTGTCTGGGAATATATTGCCATTTGTTTCTAGTTGGCCACAACTGCTAAACGCCCATCAGCCCTCCTGGTCACAAACGCAGTCCCACAATGCTCTCTACCAACCTTGCTTGAGGCCAGCCATGTCTCCCTGCTTTGTGGTAGGGGGAGCTGGGGACACCAACACAGCCCTGCACAGCAGCTGCTCTGCATGCCCTGCAGCCCACCAGCTGCTTTGGCCACCCACAGCCCCTTGGTCTTGGGTTATGTTCAGCCACAACACGTAGGAACGGGCTTTGGGTTTCTCTGCATACAGCAGAGCTGCACCCATCTACATTGTATTTGTGCAGTTCAGGTCGCCCAGAAGCATGGAACTCTATCTAATATCACGTTACATGGCCGTGCTGTACACTTCAATGTGAAGGTCAGAATGAAAAATATTGTTTTGTCCTGCAAGGAAGCGTGACAGGTCATGCCTTTATATGCCAGCTTGCAGCATATTAGCCCACAGATAGATTGGAATGGATGGTGGGTGCTGCATTAGCCTATGCAGCTCTGCAGCAAGCCCACACCAGTCTGCCTGTGCAGTCTGTCCAGATACATCGCCCCACAGTGGACCACACCATATTTCCCAGCCATGAGCTCATCACCTTGGGTTATGCTGCGGTGTTGGCCCAGCCCCTGTTTGGCTGGGAGGCCACCAGCTGCACAGCCGTTTGCTAAATGTTTGCTAAATGATGATCGCAGAGAGCAAATGGGCTGGTACGTGCCCCACACCCATGGCTGTCCCACACAGTGCAGGACACTGCAGGACCACTGTGGTGCTGCTTCAGGCTCCTTGGAAAAGCAGAATGTCTCTGATAGAATAAAATTTGTCTGGAAAAGCAACAAGGGCCAGACCCTGCCTGTGCTGGGATCCCTGGTTTCTGTTTAAAGCTTGCAAGCACCACTGACTCCAGCTTTTAAGGTTGTACAAGGACATGTAGAACTTCTCTCGCTTACAAGTGTGAAAAATAAATCCCAATGACTGGGAAACCAGAGAGCTCCTGAAAAGCCCTCACTCTCATCATTTCAAGGTATGAAGATGATGCCATGATTTGGAGAGTCCTGAAGCAGGCATTTTTAAGCTCTTATAGCTGGCAATGCTTCTCCTTATTCAGACAAGGAGAAAGCGTGCAGTCCTATCGTTGTGGGTTTCATCCCACAGCTTCAGAGGGGGAAGCAAAAGGGTTTTGCACCCCTTTGTGGGAAGAAAAAGACGAAGAGCGGGAAGGAGAAAGTTAAAAGGTGGGATTTTCCTTATATGGGAACCTCTCAAAAAAGGCCTCTGTCCCTGGGGAGAAGATGCATTCCACCACTGAAAAAAACTGTCAGCGTCTTTCAGCATGGAGCTTACTCGCTCTGTTGGTCTCCACCTTCTTCTGGGCTCCGTACTGCCCAATCTGCCAAAGCTTTGGGAGAATTCATGCTACAAAAGACCAGTAGAGATCATGTAAATGCTGACTTAATGCCAAAAAGTAAGAAGGATTCACGCTGTAAAAGATAAATAAGCACATCCATCCCTTACAAACCTCATTCTCTCAGGCTCATCTCCTGCCTGGCTCCGTTTCCCTGCTCCATCCTGCAATGCACCACTCCTAATTATAACCTGGCTGCATCACTGCACCCAGCCTGGAGAAGCCAGCAGTCTGCCAGGCTGATGCCACCTGGACCAAAGCTTTGCTGTTTGACGCCAGCTTGCAGCCACCCCACCCTGTCACCACAACGATGCCTGTCCCTCCCATGCCACCAGTCTGCCCAGAGGGAGAGGGCAGAGAGCACATTTCAGCAGCAGGCAAAGCCAGCTCCCCCCTACTCTCCTTCCCCCCCCCCCGCTAACCTCAGGCCACCAAAGTTGGGGACGTGACAAGTTCCTTTGCCAGAGCCACCTCTGCTCTCACACAGCAAAGGGGACGTCAGTGCTGGCCCATGGTGCGGGTACAGCACGGAAACGGGATCCTCCTCTGCCATCCCCCATTTGGGACCCAGTGTAGGAGGGGGTCTGGGGGTGGGATCTGCTTTCTCCTGCCCCTAGTAACACTGTCCAAAAATAGATCCCCTCCAGTAACATTGGCCCGTGGCCTTCCTCACTGCCTGTCCCCAGCCAGCAGGATGCACCACAACCCACTCTCTCTTCTGCCCAGGCTTCAGCAGCACCAGCAGACTGCAGTCAGACACCCCAGCTAACATGCTCACAAACCCAAGAGGTGGTGGCATCCTAGTTGGGTATCTGACTACTGTCTCCCATCCTTCTTCAGAGCTCTCTGCTTTTCCCCTCCCAAAAGGTGGCCCCACTCTCTGCTCAGGTTGCCCTGACACGGCACTAGCTCCCTGCTATCTGATCTAAAAACACTGAGAAAGGAGAGTTGCCTGCCTTGCGGAAGGAACCCAAGCCGTGCTCAGTGAAAAGCCCTTAGGTGCACAGAAAAGCAGCGGCAATTAGGAAAAAAATGAGATGTCAACTCCCTTCTCATATGCCTCACTTGGTGCTTCAGAGCATCAGCTGTGCAGCAGGAGCATCTGCCCAGACAAAGCCTTACCAAGCCAGAAATGGAAGGTGTCATATTGGGTCCCAAGCCCCGACTTTAGCACCAGATCTCACAGCTCCAAGGCACAGGGCACTAGTATGCTTCAAGTGCAACATTTTGCTCCTTCAGTTATTTAACAACGTACTTTACAAGTGTCCTACAACTTCACAGAGTGATCTCTCTCATCCCAAGTCGGTGAGCAGCCAGCAACCCACCCGCACTGCCCCAGGCCTTGCTCCAGCTGCTGACTGGTCCCATCCTGTGTGCCGCTCTTCAGACAGCCTCACCAGCCAGCTTGGAGCAGAGTGCTCCAGGCAAGGCACAGAGGATGCTCAGCCACAAGATCAGCGCGCCGGCACTGTGCCCTGCTCCAGAAGCGTGCCGTGCTGCAGCTATGGTATTGCAGAACCCTGAAGAACAGGGTGCTCCTGTACCCATTGCCACCTGTGGCAGAGCCCTGGCAACGATTTCTGGGTTGCGAAAGTGAGGGAAGAAGGAGAGGGCCTGGGGAGCCAGACCCCTGCATGCTGCCAGCTCCTCAGCACATCTGCACACACCTAGAGACCTCCTGGTGCCCTGACCCGTTCCGCTTCCTCACCACTGCACCCTCACCTTTCTCACCCACTTGCCAGCTGCTCCTCTTTCCCCAGCGCTTCCAGATGCCTTCCCTTTCAAAACCCTGGCTCCCAGCATCCTGCTATTTCTTCACACTCTGAGCCCCAGCCTGGAAAAGCACTCCTGGTCCTCATGCCAGGCTGAGAAGCCAGAAGGCACAAGGTCAGCATCCCAAGAGGTCTCAAGAGGCAGAAGGTGAGCAACGGCCCGACTAGCGCAGGACTGGACCAGACCTCAACCACCGACCGTGTGAACCTGAGGAGACCCAAACGCAGAGGGCTGCTCTCTGGGAGCACAATGACTCTCCACGCTCACGCCTTCCAGGGTCCGCGCTTGCGAGGCGAAGCCCGAGGTCCCGCTGCCAGCGCTTCCCCACGCGGAGCCCGCGGCCCGTCCCCAGCTCACCTGCGCTTGTACTCGTCGCGCTCCCGCTTCACCTTGGCCAGCACGTTATAGAGGGCGCGGATCTCAGGGGTGATGGTATCGATCTGCACGCCCACCCCGTCCGGGTGGATCCACGAGACCCCCGGCCCCTGCACCAGCGTGGTCTCCGGCCCCGGGCCCAGCCGCCGGGCCTGCGAGAAGGACCAGATGGTGCCGGGCATGAAGCGGGAGTTGGCCGCGAAGGGCGGCGGCTGGGCGGGGGCGCCGGGGTGGCAGCCCGGGGAGCCCAGCGGGCGGGCGGGCCCGCAGAGCGCGGCGGGGCGGCCGGCGGCCAGCGCCAGCCCCAGCGGGCGGATGGGCCCCACCAGGCCGGTCTGCACCGCCTGGTCGCGGCGCGGGGGACCGCGGGCCCGGCCGCCCTCCTCCAGCGCCTGCTGCAGCTGCTTCTCCAGCTGCCGGTTGCGCCGCTCCAGCTCGTGGACCTTGGCCAGGAAGCAGCGGAACCGCAGGTTCAGCGTCTTCAGCACGCTGATGTTGGAACCCAGGTCATTGCGGAGGGCCATGGCGGCAGGCGGCGCGGGGAAGGGGCCGGCAGCGGCCGGCGGCGGCGGCGGCGGGGGGGGGCCGCGCTCGGCCGCGAAGGGCTCTGCGGGCCGCGGGGCGGGCGGCTCGGCGCCGGGCAGCCCCTGCTGCTCCTGCGGCAGTAAGAAGAGGTTGGGGCCGAAGAGCGGGTTCATGGCTGCGGCGGGCCGGGCGCGGGGCGCGGGGGGAGCCGGGGCCGCCGGCGCCAATCGGGGCTCGGCGGCAGCGGGGGCCGGGCCCGGCGGCGGGGGCGCGGCTTCCGCTGCGGATGGGATGCGGCGGGAGCGGGGCGGCCCCGGGCCGGGCGGATGCTGCCGCGTGCCCTCCTTCGAGCCGGCCCGGGGAAGGCGGCTCCCCGCCCGGCAGTGGCTCTCGGGGCTTCCCCTAAAGCGCTCTGCTGGAGCCTCTCGCTGCCCCGCCAGCAGCTCGCGCTCGAGAAGTCGCCGCCCCGCGAGGGTACGGGAGGTCGTGCGGGGGCGCCCGGGCTCTGAAACGCGCTGTCTTGTGACCTCCTTGTTGCTTACCGAGTGGAATTAGTTCTGCCCGCAGTCTGAGCCCTCCTCGGGTTTTCTGCAGTCTTCCCCCAGCCCCAGCTCAGGGCTTGGACGATGGTCCCTTACGCCAATAGCGGAGGGAGGAACACACGCCGTGACTTGGGGTCCTCACACCCCCGAGGATGGCCGGCTGCGCTAGCCCAGCCACACTCTTCGCAGCCAGGCCTAGCTGGCAGTCCATCCCAGAGGCACCGAGGGTGGCACTGCTGCTTGTGTCCCATCACCTGCCATCAGCTTCCTTCAGTGCTTCTCTTCACAGGACTGGTCTCTGCTGCCGAACTCCAGCTGCCTGCATGTGCAGGGCTCCTCTTACAGCTAGAACCAACGTGAGAATAGGCACTTATCGACAGATGTGCTGATGTTTTTTTACACCCACGGATTCTAAGGCCAAGAGAGGACCACTGCATTTTCTGATCCCATGCAAAATAAAATCAGTGCAAATTTCTGTTGCTCGCTCAGGTGCTGGTGGGTGACTGTGTCTGTAGTTGCTGACAGCAAGATAGAAAGAGATCAGCGCTCTGCTGTAATCCATCATAGGCAAATCGAGGTGGATTCCCCAGGTGGATAGTCACATATTGAATTCAAGTGCCCTGCCTTGCTTTAACTTTCACTACCCATTTGAGATGCTCCTGTTCTCCCAGCTCACAGAGCCTTTTACTGGCTAATGCATGCTCCTACGCAGGCACTTAATAGATGAAACCCATCACTCAGTTATTCAGAGTGGCTCCACGGCTTTCCAAAAGGCTGCTATTTCAAGGCACAGGTAAACACCAGTGTCTGTAATACCCCATACAACCCAGTCCTCCTTCCCTAGCATAACACTCTCCTTGCACCATGCTCTGCTGGAATAATTCAACGTAAACTCTCCAAGTCTTGCTGCTTCCAGGACATGTTACTGTAGCCCACTCCTAGAATTAATTGCTCCTATCCATTCCCAGAGTTGGGTGCTGCTGTGGGCACCATTCATACCAGCAAAGCCAGCAGCCCAGATCTGCGTGCAAATGGGGAGTCACTGAAACACTTCTGGATTCAGCCCCTGCAAGCGTATGCATCTGTGTGGTTATATGCAATGAGATCTAGTACTCCAGGACCTAAATTTTGTACCCATATTTCTGAAATGTGCAATGCAGTATTTCAGTCCCATCCTCTGGATGTAGCCTGCCCATCCCCACCTCTGCAGCACACATCACTGCCAGCAGCGACAGCCTATATTGCTGTATTGCTGTTAGATTCTCTTCTGTTTCCATTACTTCTTCAGTGTTGTCCTCAGCCTCCTCCCCAGAAGTCTGTTTTCCTTATTTTGCCAGTAAGCAGTGCTGCATTTCCGCTTAATTTAAGATCTTACAAGTATGACGCTGCTCCTGTCACACTGGTGGTCACGCACCAGCTCATCTCTTCTATTTTCCAGGTTTGTTTTGCAACTTCTGGCCTTGTTTCTAGCCTAAATAATTTCACAGCATGTGTCAGCTGTGTTACAGAACTGCTTACTCTTTTTTTTTTTTTCTTTTTTTTTTCTCTTCAAGCTGTTAAATACCACCCAGTAAGATTTGCATGTAATACAGTGGAATAGATACCAAGACATATTGCACCAGTTTTCTCTCATTCAGCTTTTAATTTATGACAGTGTTTTTATACCCCAGCTCTGTTTCCAACCCTCAGTCCAGTTTCTCAGTTCTGAGACAGGGTGGTTGGAACTTGATGATCCTTGAGGTCCCTTCCAACCCGAGCCATTCTATGATTCTTGCTTTCCTCTGCCCCAGCTCTTGCTTTGGCAAGTTGTGTTACCAGCAGTTTTCAGACATTCAAATACACTAACAGAGGGCTCCAAAACGTGATCTAGCAGTTATGTTTTCCAAAATTCTTAGCTTTATGGTCATAATTCCCAGTGTAACAAGGAAATGCAAGCCAGGTGACCAGCTACAGCCCTGTTCAGGCAGCCTTACAACAGAGCACAGGGGCAAACAGCCTGCCTCTATTCCCCAGCTAGCTGAATACGGAGTGCTTCTTCCATGGCTTTGTGTTGGTATTTCAGAGCCACCTCATGTTATCCATCTGAGCAGTGATAACTGCTATGGCTTATGTAAAGATCAGAATGGGAGCAAACCACCTAAGAAAAGTGCAAGTTTCTTTCATCTTCCCTCAGCTACAGAAAAAGCTCACAGGCAAGCAAAACAGGAGAAATTACACTTGCGAAGAGACTGGTTTTACTCAAGAGATGAAGACAACAAGCATTCTCATCTTTCAGAGGAACCTGACATGACTTGGAGATTCACTGTTATGCTGGGATCCAAACCAAGTCCTTTCTACCCCTGCCACTAGGTATCAAGACAGAGGGGCTGTCAAGCCAGGATGCTACATGCTAGTGTAGGGACTGCAGCACACAGCAACACATCAGAACAGGTTAGTGTCACTGCCAGAAGGACAGGCACTGCTTCATGGGATCACAGAGTGGCTTGGGCTGGAAGGGACCTTAAAGCCAATCTAGTTCCAACCCGTAGGCAGGTCTGCCACCCATCAGAGCAGGTTGCGTAGGGCTCCATCCAACCAAGCCCTGAACACCTCCAGGGGTGGGACACCCACAGCTCCACTGGGCAGCCTGTGCCAGTGCCTCCTTGCCCTCTGAGTAAAGAATTTCTTCCTAGTAGAATTCCCAGCCTCACTAAACAAAAGCCACCCTGTATCTGGGATGTTTTAAATCTTCATAAGCTTCCACAGCTCTCTACACCTTGGGTGACTTAGATAGGCCCTATGATGTTATTATTGCTGGAAAACAGCAAACATCTGTTTCCTGTTCATTTTCTCAGTGTTGCTCACAATTTTATGCACCATTGTATCATTTATTTCCCCATAGTCTCTTCTCCATGCTTAAAAAGACCCGCTCTCCCACTGCCCCTCTTGCAGAAGCCATCCCATAGTTTTGGATGTATCTGTTCTCCTCTGAACATATTTTAGTTCAACGATCTTTTTTTTTTTTTTTCTTTTTTCCCTTGATAGACGACATTTGAAATGCAGAACTGAAGAAGTGTTATTTTATACAAGGAGGT
This sequence comes from Lagopus muta, assembly GCF_023343835.1. Taxonomy (NCBI): domain Eukaryota; kingdom Metazoa; phylum Chordata; class Aves; order Galliformes; family Phasianidae; genus Lagopus; species Lagopus muta. The sequence goes on from NC_064433.1 coordinate 77,095,813, forward strand.
AATTTTCTCTGCTTTGCAATCTAATAATTCTTTTCATATCAGTGCCTAGCATTGATTAATTTTTCTGAAAAGCCTTGGGAAAGCCTAGGGTCCTGTATGTCAGACAATCCAGAGACTTCACCACATAAGCTTGAAGTGAGACAGGTGCATTCAGAGGCCTCATAATTTGCTGTGAAACAGGGAAAAGTAATTTCCACCTCTAAGGGTATCTGGCTAACAACCAGTCAGCACAAAATGTCCAAGGAAAAAAAACCCAAACAAACCTAGAAGAAACAGAGATGTAATAAATTAAAAGCTAACAAGAAGATAACAGAGGCTGTAACAAAGACCAGAACTCCCAAGACACTGACAGACTGAACCATTGCAGGTATCACACAAGTGCATCCTTGAAAAGGTTCAGCCAGAAACTTCGTTAACTGATAAGAAAACTAAGATCGTGAGGTTTTAGAGGAAAATTTATTATGGGATGTTTGAAAACTGTTGCACTTTGTAAAAATTACTGTATGATGTTAAGGAGCAAAACTTGCTATGGAATTTTGATAGGAAGGATCAAATCTGGGGAAAAGGGGGTATCAAGATAAACCAGGGAGAAATAAAAAGGAGTAAACGGAGAAGTGGAGTGAGTACCAGAGACTAGTCTCAAGGAAACTCTCTGTTTAGTATGCCTGTCCAGCTGAGCTATGCACCCAATTACCACCAGCCAGGCTATCTCCATAGTAAGCTATTTGTGCTACCTTGGCAAGCATGTGTGTTTGGAAAAAAAAAAGTCTAACTTCAAGCTGGAATAACCAGTAAGTAGAATCAAGGGCCTGAAGGTATTGGCAGACCACAAGTCTGATGACCAGCAACCAGAGATCCATGAAAGCGTGCATATACAAGGTCCACTAGCATGCTCAAGGTATGATAAGCCTGTAAAAACAGGATTGGGCCATATTTGCCATTTCCATTTTGAGCACTCTTTGTATTTTCCTGAGCACCTACCACAGCACTTGTTTCTTATTTCTGCTGATTTCTCCATGGCTGGTCATATCTATCACATGTGTGTGTATTTCTGAAGTTCATGCTCAGCCTCACTGCTTGCTGAATGTGTTAACAGTACCTAGCTCCTTTAGCTTGCTGCATTCATCTGTCCTTAACATCATGCAAAAAATACTGTAATGGAATAATGGAATTATAGAATCATAGAATGGGTTGAAATGGGCCTCAAAAATCACCCAGTTTGAACCCTCTACCATGGGCAGGGTTGCCACCCACCAAATCAGGCTGCCCAGGGCTGCATCTACCCTGGCCTTGAACACCTCCAAGGAGGGGGCATCCACAATTTCTCTGTGCCAGTACCTCACCACCCTCTGAGTAAGGAATTTCACCCTAACATCTAACATAAATCTTCCCTCTCTTAGTTAAAAATTGTTTTTCCTTGTCCTAGCTTTATAAAACAGTCTAAGTCAGTCTCCATCCTGCTTATAAGCTCCTTTTGAGCACTGGAAGGCTGCAATGAGGTCTCCCTGGAGCATTTTCCAGGCTGAACAAGCGCATCTCAGTCTTTCTTCATAGGAGGGGTGCTGCAGGCCTTTGATAATCTCTGTGGCCTCCTCTGGACCCACACCAACAGCCCGATGTTTTTCTTGTACTGGGGGCTCTAGGCCTGGATGCAGTATTCCAGATGGGGCCTCACAAGGGCAAAGCAGAGGGGGACAATCATCTCCCTCTCCCTTCTAGCCACCCCTCTTTTGATGTAGCCCATGATGCAATCAGCCTTCTAGGCTGCACATGCACACTGTTGGCTCGCACCAAGCTTTTCCTCTGCTAGACCCCCCAAGTCCTTCTCCACGGGGCTGTTCTCAATGAGTTCTTCTCCCAGTTTATGCACATATCTGGGATTGCCTTAACCCAAGTGCAACATCTTGCACTTGGCCTTGTTAAACCTCATTAGGTTCTTAAGTGCTCACTTTTTGAGCACTTTGATTGTGTCAGCTGCACCACTCATCTTGGTGTCTTCAGCAAACTTGCTGAGTGCACTCAATCCCACTGTCTATGTCACTGACAAAGATTTTGAAGACAACTAGTCCCAAGACAGACCCCTGAGGAACACCACTTGTCACTGACCTCCACCTGGGTGTAGAGCTATTGACTACAACCTTCTGGCTGTGACATTCAAACCAATTCCTTATCCACTGAATACTCCTATCCTTCAAATCCATATCTCCAATTTAGAGATAAGGATGTGGTGTGGGACCGTATCAGTGGCATTACAGAAATCCAGGTAGATGTAATCACTTTATTTCTTTTGTCCTTCAGTGCCATCACTCCATTGTAGAAGGCCAGGCCAATATTCCACAAGATCACAAACCTCAACCAGGGCATGGGCACTACAGCCCAGACTACCTCTAATCTTAATTTCTTTAAATGACTTCCTCTGCAATGGTGAGTACCAGGTCCAGTAACAGTCTCTGGCTGGTTTGTCCAATACTTGACGTTATCCTCAACAGACTCCAGGGGTCTCCTGGATTGCCTACAACTTGCCATGTTGCTTTTCAACCACCCAAATGTCTGCTGGGAATCCCCCCAACAGAATGAAGGCCTGCAAATGCAATGGTTTTTGTAACTAAAGCAAGAATGCCTCGTCAGCCTGTTCCCCTTATCAGGCAGCCTGTAGTAGACCCTGACTCCACATGTCCTTCATTGGTCTGGTCCCTAATTTTAACACAAAACCTCTCAACCTGATTGTGTCTCTCATAGACAGCTCTTCACAATCCATTCACTTCCTAGTCAGTCCCTCCTGCCCTATCCCTTCTTAAAACTTGCAGTACATCAAGCTAATAGTACATCAAGTTCTCCCACAGAGCACGGGGAGAAAAACCAAGGCAAAGCCCCTGTGAGGTGAGCTAGCAAGACAAGTGTAGACACAAAAGTGAGACCTCAAGTACCCCAGCACCAGAACACTGGTGGAGTGGACACTTGAGAACAAATCTTATTAGAAAGCTTACTTATAGTCTCTAGAAAAAATATTTATTCACTGGGGAGCAGAACCAAAGAAGAGAACACAAGGTCACATTCCGGGCTGCCACAGAAATAGACATTACTGCTTGCTTTGTCACAAGAAAAAGTAACCACATCTGAACAAGCAAAAAGAGTATGACTGCACAGCACCTGGAGCAGCAGGAATTGCAGCTGCAGTCTGGAAGGCCAAGAAACAGGAGATGAATGTAGGCCAATTAACAGAGCATCATAAAAAGTTGCCCAGGGAATTTATGCAGCCCCTCTTTAGGGATCTTCAAAACCCACCTGGACGTGTCCCTGCCTGAGCACACGAGTAGGACCAGATGAACCCAGAGGTCCACGCCAACCTGAGCCATGCTGTAGTCCTGTGACAAGCACAGGGAAGAAGAGAGGACAATCACACACTCACAGAAAGTGACAAACAACAGCAGTAAGAACGAACACTGAAAACATCAGGACATCAGAAGAGAGTGGAAGGGGGTTCAGTTGCAAAGCAGTAGGGGGACACTGGCAAAATTCTGTATTCAATACTCAAGGGAAAAAGACAAAGTTTGAGCAAAAATATAAAACTTTTAATAAGTGGTGTGTCAGTCCTTGATGCAGAGGAAGGAAAGGAGTAAAAGGGGCTATGGCTGTCCTGGGTGCTCAGTACTGCAGCGATTATATGCAAAGAGCAGGAAAAACAGCACAATACAGCACAGTACAACACAGCCAGGGCAGCCCTAGCCTTTGCTCCCTAAGGAGGGAAACAGCACCTGGAAAAGCAGTTCCTCTCACTGTCCATTCTGTTTCACCTTATGCTTCTTTCTGTTAGGGACTTGAGCACAGGACTTATGGGGAGAAAGCCGGACAGCCTTCAAGGGCCTCCTCTGACCCTGCAGAGTACGTCTATTCTTCAAAGCAGGCTGTGGCTTCTTCTGTGCTTGGGCAATTTTTGACGACTCAAGTTTCTTCTTTTTTGCCTGTGGCTCCATGACTGTCTCAGGGCCAGTGGACGGATTTGCTGCTTCTGCAGCAAGCTCTTCGTCTGAAACAAAAGACAAAAGTGCTGTAGGAGGAACCCATGTGTTTTTTGCATGGGAAGCAGCCTGTGAGAGCAGGCTCAGGCAGCTCAGCAGAGCTTCCATACTAGGTTACCTTTCTGCGTCTTGGGGATGGAATTAGAGAATTTCTTTAACTTGGCAATGAAGAACCCATCCATATTATGGGTGTGGGGATAGAAACGCCGTGTAGACTTAAGAGAGGGATGGAAACGACGGTCCTTAAACCTGGAAGAGGAAGTGAGGTGAAAAATGCCTCTGCTGAAACTCTGGCAGCAAGGAACGGAGCCACCTATGCGACCTGTGGCTTAGCACACACCTGGTGAAGCCTTCCTTGCCAAAGTCCAGTCCTGTGGCCACCAAACGAACATTGCGTTTCTTCAGGGCGTAATCCACAACCCACTCATTCTCTTCCACCTACCAGAGGTTAAACGTTAGGATCCAAACTCACCATTCCTAAAGAGATAACCACGACAGAGCACAGACTTACTGTAATGGAGCACGTGCAGTAGACAACATAGCCCCCCGTCTCTGAGGTGGCATTGACTGAATCTATAGCACTGAGAAGCAGCTCCTTCTGCAAGTGAGCGCAGCGCAGGATGTCTTTCTCATCCTGTTAGTAAAAGACAGGTTAAGGGGTCAGAGACACAGGGAACAGCCCAGGCCTCTGAAACTGTTGCAAATGGAGAGATAACTGAACAAGGGACAAGATATGGGACTGGGTTTTTCTGCAGAACTAACATAAAAAAAACTAGTTTTAGCATAACACAGAAAATGGGCAAGAGCACAAAAATCCATTTCCCCTCTACAGAGGTTTGCCAAAAATGCAGTTGCCGTGAAGTCGAGAATCATCCATCCTCTCATAACTCACACCAGATCCCCCATCTGTTATCTGTACTCATCACTCACCTTATTGGTTTTGATAGCAGGATCCTTAGAAATGACACCTGTTCCGCTACAGGGAGCATCAAGCAACACACGGTCAAACCCTCCAAGTACCTACAGACAGAGATGAATTTAAAGTTATGCTGAGAACAAGACCGAGACTAAAAATGGAAACATGACTGGGGAGGCAGGAGATAGCTCATTCTTTCCCATCCACCTTCCTGTTTTCACACCAATTAACAAGCATAATTCCCAGTAGCTCTGCTTATCTTCCTATGACTTCACAGAACGTATCTTGCTAAAGGGACAGCACCAGGTAAGGATGGTAAGAACATCCCAGAGCAGACAGGGAACACACCTTGGGAAACTGGCGTCCATCGCAGTTACTCACTACTGTATTGGTGACACCCAGCCGATGCAAATTCCCCACCACACTACGCAGCCGCTCAGCATTGCTGTCATTGGCCAAGATCATCCCTGTATTCTTCATAAGTTGAGCTGCCAGAAGGCAAAACAGATCAGCAAGGGACTAAAAATTTCCTATGCTTTTACCCAGACACCTTTTCCTGAATTCAGTCCCATTCCATTTCCTCCTTCTACACAGATCAGTTCTAAGAGCATCCCTCCTGAGCCTCCCACCATGGCTTCAGGGTGGTACCTATGTAGCTGGTTTTGCCACCCGGGGCACAGCACATATCCAGGATGCGCTCATTCTCCTGTGGAGCCAGAGCCATAACAGGGAGGAGACTGGAAGCTCCTTGCAGCATGTAGTGTCCAGCCAAGTATTCAGGGGTGGCACCTGTGCAGGGATGGCAAAACAAAGAGAAAAAAAAAACACAACAACAAACAAATGAAATAAAGGGAACAGAGGGAAGATCAGCTAAACCTTGCAACAGGAAGGGTGATCTCACCAATGGGCACGGAGGAGTCATAAATAACAAGTCCAGTTTTTGACCACTTCCCCAAGGGGTCGAGATTCACACCACGGTTGATGAGAGCCTACAAGACAAGGAGATGGGGCTGAGTCACAATTCAAGTGTGATGGGCAGCACAGGAGACTGCCACAGGTTTCTGCTCACCTGCGCTAGGTCCCGTCGTCGCGTCTTGAGTGTGTTGGTGCGAATGGTCACGGGACGGGGAACCTCGTTGGCTTCCAGAAAGTTGATTAGCTAGATAAGAGACAAAAGGAAGGAGGTAAAAATGAAGTAGGGACGTTGCCAAATCCTCATCGGTCAGCCAAGACACAGAGCAGGCAGAACCCTACCTCAGGGAGTGGGAAGATATCCATGAGCATCTTGAGCAAGAAGTCACTGTAGGAGTAGTAAGCAGCCATATCCCGGCGCAACAGTGCAAGGTACTCTTGTCGTGTGCGTCCTTCTTCCCGCTTCACCCCAAAGTCCTGCAGCACCTCCATGTTGCTCTTGATGCGTTGGTGAATGACATGCAGGTCTGGTGGCTCAGCAGGTAGAAAGGCCATTAAGGGAACATGAACAGTGCATGAACTTGCACATTAAGTCCTTCATACGCACAGCCAGTCGCGCACGAGTCCTGAATCACCACATCACAAGAAAGGCCACGCTAGAGCACACACACATGCAGAGCTCAGTATTTACACTTCCAACAGAGCTCAGCAGAAGCAGGATTCAAAGGATAGATCTGAGCGGAAAAGCTCACTTTAGATAAGCATGAAAAAAAAAGGAAGAAGATAACAATGAGAAAGGTCTTTCAATGCTGAAAACACCATTTATACCAAAAAGGAGACCAGAAGTTCCCCAAAGGCAACTGGGGAACAGAGGAGAAAGAGACAAGATTAAATCGCATAGAGGACAGTAAATGAAAATCACTGTGTATGCTGGAATCGCTGTTAGGCAAAAACCCTACAAACTGGCTGGATACAGGCCTGCTAGGAAAATTAGGGCAGAGGATGATAAACGATGCTTTAAGACCAGAAAGACTGGGGGAGGCTCTGGGCTCTGTACAGGTTGTAACATACTTCTTAACTGTGCTGTACACTGTTATGATAGCTCATCTAAAAATGCCTCATTAGACACAGAGCACTTGTGCTAAAACAATACTCGTAATGAAATAAAGCAAATCTCTTCAGTTGTATCTAGGCTCAATACTGCTGCCTACATACAGCTTATGGATGTTACAGATGAAAAGGATATTCTCTTTCTCAATCTGTTCATCAGTTGGCAATTTGAATTCTTCATCTATCTCCACGTTGAGCTGCAGATCTGCATCTTCTTTTTCCTTCTGTCCTGTTTTCTGCCTGCTGGTCTCCTCGGCCACCTCATCTTCCTCACTATCATCTTCACTGAGATCTCTGCTAAGTGTAAAGAAAAGAAGGAATGTTTCAGACAAAACAGTGCTGCACAGATACTTCACAATTATTGTCTTGTTAGTACAAGAGAATGAAAAAGAACAAAAGCAAGTCGGGCTTCTCACCCATCCAGGAAAGGCTCCACTAACTCACAATGTGGAAAAATACTTACTCAGCCTTTTGCTTCAGGGCGGCTTTCTCAATGGGCAGCAACTAAACAGAGAAAGAAAAGGTTAATGAAGCAATGTCATTGGGTGCCCCCTTTATCCTCTGCCCCCTATAATTTTTTTCTGCTCTGTTTAAAATGGATAATAAGAGACTTGGTGTCATACTGGGTCCAGCTGCCAAACCTGAATTTGCTCTGATGGGGTGGGGAAGGCTCTCCAGCACCCTCACCCCAGCTCCTATAGTCAGGTTGCCTTTTTCCCCCAAGCCTGCTGAGCCCCTGCAGCCAGAAAAGCCGAGGATTCCTTGCAAAATTAAAGCCGAAGAGCTCTTACTTCTTCCTCATCAGAAGATGAGGCACCATAGTCATCCATCAACTCCTCGCTGCTCCCATCCTCTTCCTCCTCCTCCATCTCCCAGCTGTCCTCTTCCACCTCGCCATTGCTGGATAACTCCACGCTGGTTCTCTTGGAGAGGCTCTTCTTGCCTTTGGCTGGGGTCAGCCATTTTGCGTTATCATCTTTGAAGCCAGACTGGCGCTGAGGGGCATGTCCCACTGCCTTTATGGGACTAACCTCCTTCTGAGAATCCCCCTGCTCTTTAACTGCAGCGGAACAAAAGGTTAGAAGGTAGGCAGCGTTCCAAAGAGCAGCTGCCCCACGCCGTCAGCTCTGTGCGCACCTAAGGCCCCCCGCCCGGTCCCGAGCACCGGCCGAGGGAAGAGCCGACGGGAGCAGCCGAGTACACGCTTCTGCGGGACGCACCGCAGGGCGCGATGCCCCCGCCACTCACCCACGGGCCGCCGACCTCCTCCCGGCGCCGTCCGCCCCGCCACCCCCAGTCGTCTCTTGGCGGCCCTGCAGCGGAGGGAAGCGGTCGTGAGACCTCAGACCAGCCCCGGTCAGGAACCGCGCACCGGGCCGGGCAGCCCTCACCTCCTCCGCGCGTGGCTGGACAGCTTCTTCCGGCCGCTCTCCGCCTCTGCGGAAATAGAAGCGGCACTCAGGCGGCACGCTCCGAGGCACCGCCAAGGCCCCGCGCCGGCTCGGGCCGCACTTACCGGGCGGCAGGAAGCGGGCCAGTTCCACCTCAGCTCCCCGCTGCTTGCGGGCCTTGCGCCCGGGGCCGCGCTTCTCTTTCCTGCTCGGGTCCAGCTTCCGCCCCATGGCTCCGGTACCGCCGGGACCGCCGCGGCCCCACGTGCGGGCCTGCCCTCCGCGCACGCGCACGGCCGCCGGCCCGCCCCCGGCCCGCCATTGGCTGCGGGCAGGAACGTCACGAGCCGGCGCGAGAGCCGCGGCCCGGCATGCGGCAGGGCGGAGAGCCTGGGGCCGCTGCAGGCCGCCGGGACGGGCGTCCTCCACGACCCGTCCTGCGAGGCGGAAACGTAGGAAAAGCAGAAGGCGGGCGGCAGCGCAGGGCTTAAGGCCCAGGAAAAGAATTACTATTGCACCGTAAATGTAATAACGAGCTCTGGGTGCTTAACACTAGGGGAAAAATCCAGCTCCTCCTCCCAGCACTACAGCAAGGTTCAAGGGAAACAACGAAGTAAAATACAAGGAAACTTTATTTTTTCAGTTCTACCAAGATTTTGCTCTGCTTTTGTCCTTTTTTTTTTTTGTTGGTTTTTTTTTTTTTTTTTCTCCAAGCTGCTTAATTAGCGGACAAGTCCTGTCAGTTTCTGTATTAAAAAGGATCTTGATGGAGGTAGCTTTGTCTCTGTCCTGGCTTCTGCTTGATCTCGCCTGTGCAGTCACCTCGGTAAACAAACCCAAAATAAAATTAGAAAACTGAAAATCTGGAATTCCAGGCGGAGGCAGCGAGCAACGCAGCCAGGTTCTCCATGTAACAGACATGGCACCGTGGCCTTCAGTCACTATGTACAGAGTCCATCATCCATCCATCCCCCTCTCTCCTAAGCACACTCCTCGCTCCAGCGGGCTGGCCGCAGTGGAAGGAGGTTCTCCTCCTCCCAGAGACTTGCACAGCAGCTTCCACGGAGGGAAACAGCACCCAGTCAGGAATGTCAGGCAGAGGGGCAGAGTGTGAAGGGGTGGGGTGGGGAGGGTCACTTCGGCTTGGCCAAAAGATTGACAGCACTGGGCTGGAGACTCACTGCTGCTGCGCCACCTGTAGGGCAAGAGAACAGCTGCTAGACTCCATGGTACGGGGGCTATTTCCCCACATAGCCCCGAGACACCCCCGCCTGCAAAGCAGGGAGGGCACATACTTGTTGGGGAGGGGGCGGTGGAGGGGGCTCACTGCTGCGGTTGGCGAGCCTGCTGAGGATGTTGCGTTCTGACATCTGCAGGCGCACTGCCACCGGCGGGATACGGGCAATAGTGGCAGGCAAGCGTGTCACATCTGCCTTCATGTCACTCAGAAGTTCCTCTAGCTGCTTCAGAACTAGAAGAGAAAGGGATGAGTATTCAGGGGAGAGAAGGAGAAAAAAAAAGACCGTGGGGGACAGTGATGCTCAACACATCCACTTTTGCTCAGCCCATAGCATCACCTTTGTGCAGCACAGCATTGGCAGGCTTATTCCCAGCCATTGACTCCTTGGATAGATGCTGGTGACTCTCAGCCAGGCACTCCACCTCTGCAAAACGTGTGTTCAGAGCCATTGAGGGATGAGAGGGGTCTTCTGACATATTCAGATAGGCAGCTCGCCGCAACTGCTCCTCAATCACCAGTGCCTGCTCCAGGAGCTGAAAGAGGGAGCAGTCATTAGAGAAGCCTTCCAGCAGCTGCCTGAAAAAGCAGCCTGCTTGCACGTCCCCCTGCACTCCCCATCACAGTCTCTTCCTGATCAAGTTGTCGGCTGTCACAAGGTAAGACCCTGAAACTCCTTTCACCAGCTTCTGTTTAGCTTGGTCTAAATATCAAGAAACAAAGTGTTTCATTAGGCCAGGCTCGGTATACAAGAAAACCAACTTATGACCAGTCTAAAATAAGTACTGTGAAGAGATTCCTATTCCTCTGCCTTCTTAAAGGACTTCTGAAGTAAATCTTTGTTGTTTGGTCTTTTTGCATGAAGCACATGAGATGAAGCTTTTTTTTTTTTTTAACCTGAGGAGTATCCAATGCTACTTACAGGAAGAATTTAAAGAAAAACTGTTAAACATGTCAGAGATATCCGAAGAAATCAATCTGAATTCTATTACAGCAGATCCAATCAGCAAAACTGCATTAATTTAATGTTTAGTTCCACGACTCAGAATTACATAGCCTAACTTGGGTTGGTCTTAGCTTCCAGAGCTAAATCATAGTCCCTCCCAAGTAGAATCAGATGGTTTAAAAGCTACTGTTTCACCAATTCACCACTACACGATGTTTGAGTTCCCCCTAGACACAAGGAATGGTTTGCAACCAAGTAAAAGCTGTAATGGAAACAGACACTTGAAGCCTCCTGCATGCCAGTTGCTGAAGAAACATTTGGAGAGAAAACAGTCAAGCACCCCAACACCAATTCTAAAGGAAAGGATATTATTATGAAATTACTGCCTAACTTTGAGAAACGTTCAGGTTGTGAGGGGGGAAAAAAAGAAAAGAACTGCAGAAGCCTTCACTTTCAGTGGAAGTGTCAAAACAGCAACCTTAGCAAGGCAACCATCTTGTTCTTAAATGCTCGTTTTGCTGAAAGGCACTTGTCACACTGAAGGCACCTTACCTTGAATCTCCTTGCCAAGAATTTGTTCTTTATTTCCAGGAAGTTACCCCTGTTCATCTCCCCCTTGAAGGGTTCATTGAGGATGGCGTAACGCGGATCATTCTGAATATCTTGCCAACGGGCATAGCCATGACTGAGATGGGATGAGCTCAGGCAAACAAAGGCAGTGAGAACATGGGAATACACAGTTCAGGCAGACAGTTCTCGAGAAGGGTCGGGAAAGGGGATACAGAGAGGGGAGGAACAGGAGCCGAGAGAGAGGAATGAAAACTATTTCCTGCTAGGTCTTGACTACACAAACACTAAAACCCTCCTCCCACCATTTCTTTCACTCTACTGAATGATAAAAGCACTCTCACTGAAAGTGTTCTAGTCAGGCCCAAAACGGTCACCTTCACAACAAGATTTAGAGCACAAGGGGAGAGAACTGGTTTCTCAGGGTAAGGATACTTGATAATTCCAGCGAGCAGCCAGTAGTCATGACGCCGATGCCAGATCTCATATGTCTTCTTTGTGACAGTTGCAGCCCGCTCTTCATTCTGCCAAAGGGAGTGTAATTCTGGAAAGGCAAGATACACAAAGATAACGAAAGTTACCTCATGAACGAGAACGGGGGAATATAAATAAGTTAAAATATAAAAGATTTCACAGACCTGTGAAGCCACCATCAGCTATGTTGAACATGAACCGTTGCTTTACTGCCTTTTTGTGCCTTTCATCTGCTGACTCTTTCAGCATCTCTCCATTCTGCAGCATCACCACGTCTCTCTTATCATCATCCTTTTTCTCATCTGTACACGCAGGAAGTCATTAGAAAGAACATGGCAGATAGCACAGCAAGGTGGACCCACAAGAAGTCCTTGCAGGAGAGGGAGTCAGGAACGGGATCAGAAATGGAATTATCACAACTCACCTTTCTCATCCAAGGTGATTATAGGAGGTTCAGAGGTATTCTCAGTAGGTGTTCTGTCTTCTACTTTCTCCACATCAGCTGCAAGAGAGAAAGGGAGTATGAGATATAGCTGGTGAGTCCAAGGTTTTGTTCCTCAGTCAGTGAAACCTAAGTGTTCCCTGACTCCCTGCCCAAAGTCTTGGAACAGTCCCCACCAATTATCTACATTTATGTCTGCTTCAAGAACTCAGGCAAAGATGATGCAGCTTTAGAAAGATACTGATGTTTGGTTTTTTGTCCACTTGTTTGTGTTCAAGGTATTAAACAACCTCCCCAGAGATACCTTTGCTTTCCACTTCCATTGGCTCATCTGTTCTTTCCTTCACCTCTGGTTCTTCTTTCTTCTCATCTGCTTCTGTGGAGTTCACTGGGGATTTTGCTTCCTGTGGTGCAGCCTCCGCAGGCTGGGCACACTGCTGAGGACAGATCAACGAGCAGTGAAACAAAGCAGCGTATGCAAACAAGACAGTCAGATCAGTTTGGAAAGCAAAGATGCACAAAACTGTTACACTGATTGTGAGAACATGAGGAGAATCATCTCTAAGTAAAAGACTGCATGAGGCAAAGTAGGATCCCAATACCCACCTCCATAGGGACCTCTGCATCATTAGCAGAGGCACTGATTTCTTTCTCTGGTTCAGCAGATTCTCCTTGCTCCTTGTTACTGGCTCCTTCTTCTGCCTTTATTCCCTCTTCTGTGTATTCCCCAACCGAGAGCGGCACATCAGATAAAAGAAGGAAAGAAGCCATCAGTGATGTGTTTCCCCCACTGTAACCAAGCGTATAACTCCTCTGCTCCTAGAGATTATGCCATTCAAGCAGGAACAATATTGCTCTAGACGAACCCACAGATTTCCTACCAACCACAAACACAGGATGTTTATTCTCACTGATGTCCTCTCTTGCCTTTAAGGGTTTGCAAACATCTTCAGCAACCCTCCTAACTTGAGAGGGTAAGTTAATCTGTGTCCACCCCCAGACCCCACCACCACAGCTTCGGTGAGGGGAAGAGCCAGAATGAGGTCAGGACACAGGACTGTGCAAGGGGGAAGCTCTCACCAGGAGGAGGGGCAGGGGCAGGTGTATTTGGCTGAGTATCCCCTGGTGTTGAAGGAGTCGGTGTTTTGGGAGAGGGTGAGCTTGGCTGAGAAAGTTTCTTGTTCTCCTCTATCTCTGCCAGTTCTGGCATACTCCAGCGGCCATTCACATGCTCAAACTCCTGCACCTGCACGAGAGGGAGAGAAAGATGTGTTAACTAGAGGAGTCATATAAACCCTCATCCTCAAACCAGAAGTTACAGATCACTCCACACACAAAGAAACACGTGAAGGAGAGAGTACTCTCTAGTTCAGCACCCCAATGACTTAGAGAAGCTGTACAGAAAGAGAAGGTTACATTGCTTGGCCATGCACCCACCTTTTTGCGTATGAGTGACATGACCCCAATTCGAGTAAGGACATGCTGTCGAGAAAGACCTTCCCGTGGGACCCCATCTGCAAACGTCTCTGCACCATCAGCTCCAGGTTCACATAAATGGCGCATGAACAGTGAGACATAGGCCCTGGCACAATTAAGAGACAAGCAGTTAGATAAATAAAGAAAAAAAACACTGCTCAGGAGAAAGTGAACAGCCCTGGAGGTTTTCAAGAAAAGGATGATGTGGCACCTCAGAACACAGTTAATGGGCACGGTGACGACAGGCCAACAGTTGGACAAGACGATCTTAATAGTCTTTTCCAACCTCAATGATTCTGTAGTTTTAAAGGGGCTAGATGTTATCCATTTTCTAGCCCTACCTAATTACCTACTTACTTGAACTCTTTCTCTGACTTGCCACGGAGATCCCGAACAAGCCACTGAGTGGTGAATGCATCCTGAGGTGGCATTCCATAGCGCATGATAGCATTGAGAAAGGCTTTTCTCTGGCGGGCATTGAAACCCAAGACCTAGAGTAAGAGAAAGAAAGATATAGGAAGAGCCATACCAAAGTAGCTTGAATGCTACTTTGGACTAATGTCTATCCTAGTACTACTTACTTCAATGTTCCCTCCCACTCGGGCAAGTAAAGGAGGCAGGGGCTTATCCTTATCATTTCTCAGGCCTTTGCGGCTAGGCCGACGAGCTGCTGAAGAGAGAGATGCAACTGAGGAGGACAGACAATGCACAGTATATTGTTGTGTGAATATTTCCCTTGCAGAAGGGCACCACAAATGTACCAAGCATCCAAATCAAGTCCCAGACATTTTCACACACAGAAAGTGAACCAGGAATTCTGGCTTCACCAGAGCTTACCTTCAGATCTCTCATCAAAGTCCTCATCCCCTTCTTCAGAAGCAACTGAATAGTCTGACTGATTATCTGACTGGTCGTCTTGCCAGTCTGAAAGAAAAACAGCACGTGAGCCTGAGACACTACTCCGTTATTCTTCCAGTAACACATGCTTACACCCATTTCCCCCAGTTTGCCCCAGGTTTGTACCTCTATCCTCCTGTGAGCCATCATTGTAGTTAACTTGCTTGCGAATACGTTTGCCCTTGCCCAGATTCCTAGCCAGATCCTCCTGCTGCTGCTCATAATGGTGGCGGAGCAGTTTCTCCCAGTAATCAGGATCCACTGACTCTTCCTGCTTAATAATCTCCCGTTCCACTTCTTCTTCCTCCTGCCACACAGAGGTGAAAAATAAATTAGGAACCGCATGTTCCAAACCCCAGTGTTTGAGCAGATGCCTACTTGCCCTTAAAAGCAACAGCGCTTAACTGAACATCTGTCAGCAGAAGACTCTAGCTGATCTACACCTCATACTCACCCCCATCTCCTCTTCACGAACCACATACTGGGCCACTTTGAAAGAGCTGAGATACTCATTCATGCCCTGAAGTTCTGTGTCTTCCGTTTCATCCTGGTTCCGATCCAAAAGACGCTCAATTGCTTTGTCATCATAGTGGATAACACTGCTATCTTCACCTTCTTTGTTATCCCCTGAGGAAGCAAGCACAGACATTTAATCACATGGATCTTAAGGGACCAGGAAAGGATATGGCACCCAGACCTCTTTGTAGAGCTACGAAGAGCACTGTAACTATAGTTTCTTGCTAAATACAGTCCTCCCCATCTCCATTATCACTTTCAAGCACTCACCCCCCTCAGTAGCCTCATCCTTGAAGAGCTCTTCAGTGCCAAATTTGAGAATGTCATCAAGTTCCTGTTTGGACATGGAGCCTGTCTTGGAGCCCAACCCTGGTCTCACTACCAGATGAGTTAGCATCATTTTCTTCTTGGCCACCTGAGTGATGCGCTCCTCCACTGATGCTCTTGTCACAAAGCGGTATATCATTACTTTCTTGTTCTGTCCAATCCTATGCGCACGGCTGAAGGCCTAGAAAAGAGATGTGCTCAGAACAGCCTGGAGCTATATAAGCATTAGCCTGCTACACCCCCACCTACCTCCACAGAAGTTCCCCAGTTGCTTTCATACTTGCTCTTAACATTAGTTAAGATGTGCCTTGGAAGAACACTTCACTTGTTTACTTCCCACCTCTACCCATCCTTATTGCTCTAATTTTTCTAATAATCTCAGGGAGATTACAAGGGAGTAGCTAAGGTATGCAGGGAGGAAGTTAGGAAGGCAAAAGCCCAACTTGAACTCTGATTGGCCATTGCAGTAAAAGACAATAAAAAATCCTTTTATAAATATATCAACAGCAAAAGAACCAAAGATAATTCTCATCCTGTACTTGATGCAGCAGGGAATGTGGCCACTAAGGACAAGCAGAAGGCTGAGGTACTCAACGCCTTCTTTACATCTGCCTTTAATAGCCAGATCAGTTATAGCCTTGGAGACAAGTGGCTGGATGATTGTGAAGAGGAAAGAGACCGGGGGTGTTGGTTGATGCTCGGCTGAACATGAGCCAACAGTGTGCCCAGGTGGCCAAGAGGGCCAACAGCATCCTGGCCTGCATTAGAAATGGTGTGGCTAGCAGAAGCAGGGAGGTGCTCTACTCGACACTAGTGAGGCCACACCTCGAGTGCTGTGTTCAGTTTTGGGCCCCTCACTGCAGGAAAGACGTTGAGGCCCTGGAACGTGTCCAGAGAAGGGCAACGAAACTGGTGAGGGGTCTGGAGCACAAATCTTATGAGGGGTGGCTGAGGGAGCTGGGATTGTTCAGTCTGGAGAAGAGGAGGCTCAGGGGAGACCTCACTGCACTCTACAACTTCCTGAAGGGAGGTTGTGATGAGGAGGGATTTGGCCTCTTCTCCCAGGCAACAAACAGGACCCAGAGAAATGGCTACAAGTTGTACCAGAGGAGGTTTAGGTTGGACATGAGGAAGAACTTTTCTCTCTCAGAGTGGTCAGGCACTGGAATGGCTGCCCAGGGAGGTCGTGGAGTCACTGTCCCTGGCAGTGTTCAAGAGGCATCTGGATGAGGAGCTGCGAGATATGGGTTAGTGCTTGTGGTAGCAGTGTAACGAGAAGGCAGTTGGACTAGATGACCTTATAGGTCATTTCCAACCTTGTGATTCTATGATTCTGTGATTCTATGAATTTTGCATGTTTCTAGAAGGAAGTCATATTCCTTCACTACTCCTGATACATTCACGTCCCTCTTCCTCACAAGGGCTCCCATAGCAGGTAAACTCACTCAAACTTACCTGGATATCGTTGTGTGGGTTCCAGTCTGAGTCATAAATAATCACAGTATCTGCTGTGGCCAAGTTAATACCAAGACCCCCAGCTCGAGTTGAAAGCAGAAAGCAGAACTGCTGAGCACCAGGAGCTTAGATAAAAGAAGATAACAAAATTAATCAAGCAGGAGTACATCACTGAAGGATTTTTACTCACCCCGCATAACCTCAGAGGAATCACTACTAATTTAAGATTCCAGGACAGCAATGGAAGACAGGCTACATTCAATCCCATATTGACCACTAACCACATACAAGACAATCATTTTCATTTCATGTCTGAAGGAGGAGAATCCTTACCATTAAATCGATCAATAGCCTCTTGACGCATGTTTCCTGTGATTCCTCCATCAATCCGCTCATATTTGTACCCTTCATGTTCCAGAAAGTCTTCCAGAAGGTCTAACATTTTAGTCATCTGTATATCAAAAAATCACCAGAAAAAAAGTGAGGGACAAGGAGACACCAGACGAACAAGTTCCCTTCCTCAAAGACAGAACTTCCCATATACCTGAGAGAATATGAGCACTCTGTGACCTCCTTCCTTGAGATTCTTTAACATCTTCTGGAGCAGCAACAACTTTCCAGATGCTCGAATAAGAGCACTACCATCATACATGCCATTTGGCATTTTTGGAGCTTCCTGAAAAGAAAGAGTAGGGGTGAGAAAGAAAACTGTTAGAATTGAGTCAGAAGAGGTTTAGGTTAGGTATTAGGAGGAATTTTTTCACTCAGAGGGTGGTGATGCACTGGAACAGGTTGCCCAAGGATGTTGTGGATGCCCCATCCCTGGAGGCATTCAAGGCCTGGCTGGATGTGGCTCTGGGCAGCCTGGCCTGGTGGTTGGCAACCCTGCACACAGCAGGGGGGTTGGAACTAGATGATCATTGTGGTCCCTTTCAACTCAGGTCATTCTGTGACTCTACAAACGTATCTTGACATTAGTTCTTTCTTGTGTTCATCACAAGCTGACTCATTCAAGTCAACTGGACACAATGAGCACTGCTCATACAAAACAATGTCACCCCATGCATTTTCTCTCAGTTTGTTTCCTAGATCTCCTCTTTCTAATTCAGTCCCTACTCTGCCTCCTCCATTCTGCAAGGATCACAAGGTAACCCCAATATAAAAATATAAAGATACTGAAAAAGGAGAGGACCTCCAGTCCACAACAGTAACACAAAGAAAAACTGAAAAACAGACAAGCGTAAGAACAGAAAAGAGAATCCCTCCAAAACTTCACAGGGAGCTCAACGGCTCCCCAGTAGCAGCCAGCTGGGAATTCGTTTATGTAAGAATAAGTAAGCAACAGCACATACCATAGCAGCCACAGGAAAGAGGTAGGGGTGGTTACAGCACTTCTTCAGATCCATAACAACGTTGAGTAATGAAACTTGGTTACCACCACCACGTGCATTCAGCGCCTCAAAGTTCCTTGTCAAAATATATTTATAGTATTTCCTGAAAATAACAAAATAAATGAAAACCACAACTCAAACATCTTTCACGAGAATGACTAACACACACTTGCTCATGTCTGAACGGTTCCTGGCATTACCTGCCAGCCACCTAGACTGCTCTGCCAGTGGCAGTTACTACCCATTTCAGCCCTCTCTATCAGAGCATAGGATTACTCCTCCCCTCTGCAGCAACACAACATCTTCCTTCTATCCACTGTGCAGAAAGCCCTACAGTAAGGATGAGTCTATTTCAACATCCTCTTTAGAACAGCAGAACAAAACAGTAGTCATTCAACAGCTGGTGATCCCTCCATTCTCACACTCACTTCTGCATAGGACTCAACTCCACTCTGACAATAAGTTCAGTCTTAGATGGCATGTTCTTGAAAACATCAGCTTTGAGGCGTCTCAGCATATGTGGGCCCAGCATGTCATGTAGCTTCTTGATCTGATCTTCCTTGGCAATATCTGCAAACTCTTCTAAGAAGCCCTCCAAGTTACTGTGGAGAAACAGACACTAAGCAAAAGCCACTAAAGAAAACATCACTAAAAAAAAAAAACACCAGGGAGATAGGAGTGACAAGAAAGGCAAGTTTAGCCTGGATTTGCACTGCAAGACTTACTGGAATCTCTCTGGTGTCAGGAAGTTCAGCAGGTGAAACAGTTCTTCCAGGTTGTTCTGCAGGGGAGTGCCTGTAAGCAGCAGCTTATGCTGGAGGGAATAACCATTCAGCACACGAAAGAACTGTAGAGAGCAGGTAAGGAATGAAAAGGAAAAAAACACCGAGGCTTAGAAGTCAGTCACAGTCCTAGTAAAAAAATACTCTTAAAAAAAATAAAAAAAACAACAAAAACAGCAAGCTGCAGTTTAGATTTAGATTCCCATCAGCTGTTTGCAGAAGTGCTCCTAGTAGTTGCCACTCCAATCAGCATCACTAGACTGATCTTATTCGGATCACTGTTCTGCATAATTGAAACATGACTGTGACAAGTCCTATAAGTCATCAGGTACTAAAAGGTTTCCTTTGCTTTTTTAAGTTACAAGCTTTCAAACCACCAATCATTTCCAGATCACTATACTGCATACTTTTTCCTCCTAAATTAGCATTCTATGTTTTTACTTCTCTGCCTCAAGACTTCTAGAAATAACTAAGTCACTCTTCCTATTCACATCAATCCTGGCAGCATTTCAGAATTCTGAACAAGCAGAGGAGAAAGAGTCAAGGGTTTGCCAATATATCTTTAAAGTAATTTGTGCTAGCTTTCACAACAATGAAGTCATTCTAGACAGAGCTAGCGAGCAGTTACAGTACGGCACTGAAAAGCACAAGTATACCATGTTCACTAGCACAAAGTGACAATGAAGTAGTAATTTATGGACTTGTTTTATACTTAACATGATACAATGTCAAACTGAATGAGAATAGCTTGTATGTAGATTGCTCCAGAAGTAACGCCTCCTATTTACTTCCATGGAAACTACAACAGATACAAAGAGCACAACATTATCTTACAGAGCAAATTCTCAGCTACAAAGTGCTATTTTTTCATCTCAGTCACCACTATTAGCTATGCATTTTCACCAGTGATGAACAAAAGCCTGCATTACACTGGCTGTATACGGCTATCCAGAATTGTGGCTTGTCTTCAACATCATTGTCACCACTGCTGAAACATGCTACCCACTGCCTCACTGCGCTCACATCCACTGTCTGGCCTGCATAAACATTCAGCAAGCATCAATGGATGTCAACGGGTGCCATTTTGTCCACGTGGAGGAATTCAGCAACACCTCTGCTTCACATGCACTTTCATGTCAGGTGCCATTTTGTCAGACTGCTCCTCTGCCTCCATCTGTCACACAGCAACAAAATCTTTCAATACTGGTAGAAGATTGAACCTCTACTGTCATATCACCAAGATCCACATTTGATGTTGTGAGCCAATATAATAAAATAGGAGGTGTTACTTTTGGAGCAGCTCTCAGATGACAAATATTAGAAGAAATATACCACCACTTATTTTGCTAATCATACCAGAAGGATTTCTTCTAGTGCCTTCCATTAGGATTGCTTTATGTAGTTACAGCCAACAACATTCTCATCTTGGAATAAAATATGGGAATTACTCACTGTAACTGTAAAACACACTATTTGGCAGGTAACCAACACTGTCTGTCAAGAGCTGTCTTGCATACAAATACCTAAAGCTGCCCTTAAGGGATACAAGACTCCTTTAGAAAAAGGAAAATTTAACAGTCTTGGTGGATAACCAATCGTTACTTAGTCATAGTGTAACACTGAGCTTTTATATCCTCTTTCAGCTCATGAATATAAACATGAATAGTAAGTGTTCAATACTGTTTCCAATAATTCCAATTCTAAGCACAGAACAGCACCCAATCTTAGTGAAAACAATAGAAATAACTCAAAACTGGACTGCAAGCACAGCTGATAGAGAGATATCACAAGGTACCACACTCAGATCTGAAGAGCTGAATCTACGTTTTCTCTTCCCCACTCCCCTCTCATCCCCTACACAGAGGCAACTTGGTCTTACAACCTGCAAGAAACTACAAAACCAGATTCCCATTAGCAGTTGCTTTTAGAGTACTAAGCCTTAGAACCTAGCTGAAGACAGACAATCAATCAGATTTAAAACACAAGAGCTTAGGGAGGGGTTGGATTAAGAAAGTACAGTCAATTCTACTGAATTAAAACAAGCCTGGTAAAGGTGCAGCCTCATATGATTGCAGCTCTATGGCTTTCAGCATTCACCCAGGCATTGTTGAACACTCCTGCCCACCTCTCCCATTTCTATAACATCTAATTAGCTCTGCTAGAGCTAGATGAATGCAGAAGGCAAAATTCCTCTGGAAGCAGAATAACTGCAACCCATGCAGCTTTTTTATACTCAATATGATTAGCCCCTCCAGAACAGAGATGATCCAGATGTATGCTCTACTTCCAGAGAAACCCATTTCTGAGAATGGCAGCACCCAGGTTTTTCTGTTTTCTAGTATACATCAATTGCCTATTCACCTAGAGAGGAAGTTATTTTACTAGTGAAACATACTAGTGAAGCTGTTACCAATGATAATCAATACCCAAATGAAAGGTTTCTCTCTTCTGTTTAAAATAATGAGGGTTGTTCCTCATCAACCTCCCCCCCCCCCCCCTCCCAGTGCATTAAATTTGCTAATGAACACACAAGTAAGAGCTGGCAGACAAACTTACTTGTTCAGGATCAGCTATCTAATCTTCTGAACACCTTCTGCAACATATGTAATGCTTACAGACCTTATTACCTATTCTTTCCTGTACCTTAGACTGATTGTTCTTCAGTCGATGAGCTTCATCTACAATGAGACATGCCCAGTCAATAGATCCCAATATGGCCATATCAATTGTGATCAACTCATAAGACGTGAGAAGGACATGGAACTTCACAGCTGCCTCCTTCTGCAAAGGAAGAAGAAAACACAGTAATGACATAAGGGAATGTCACAGGACAGAGGAGATACAGAGTCTCTCCAACAAGTTGTCCCTACAAGACATAGTCAAACAGCACAACAAAACAGTTCTTCATACCTGTAGTTTTCTGTCACAATATCCAAAATACTACCCAACACATTCTAGTTTTTCAATCTCTTATTACTTGTTTTACACATGTAAGCCTCCTCAACCTCCTGCTACTACAGCATAGCTGCCAGTTCTCATAACAGAATTAAGCAGCAAATAGAGGCATGTTATGGAAAGAGACCAGGAATAGTGCCTCATCAAAATGAGAATTAGAGGATAAACAGTTTATCCAAGTTACTGTCAGTAGATCCTGAAGTTAAAGTAAGGGAAAACGAGCAGTTGTATTTAACCCTACTGAGAAAATTTTAGTGGTTTTTCTTTTTCTTTTTTTTTTTTAAACTAGGAAGAGTGAGGTTCTATTACAAAATACCTCCATCAGGTCTGTATCAGGTCATACTTATGCAGGCTGGCAATTCTGTAGGAAGTACGATGCACAGCTTGACAGATTAAGCAAAAAAACAAAAGAACTTGCCGATGGTCAGTATTGCCTTAGTTGATTCCCTTTTTCTGGAGCACTGTAAAAATTCAGACTGCCAGAAATGCTTAAAAGCAATCTACAGTAAGAGCCTAACAAAATATCCACTTAGTCATCAACTTGCAGTTATTTCCCCTTGGAAACAAAAGTATTATCAGCTCCCACAGACTCCAGAGCACTCGAATCTCAGTTGCTGAAAGCCATTCTAGTGTACCTCCTCTTCCAGTTCAGGCTTGCATTACCTTCATTCTGGATGCTTTTTTGCCTCCACGTATGGCATTATCCTCAAAAGTGAACTCATTCTCACGGATGATTGCTCGACTGTCTTTGTCCCCAACGTAGGTCACTACATACATATCTGGTGCCCACATCTCAAATTCTCGTTCCCAGTTGATGATTGTGGAGAGGGGGGCACTCACCAAGAAGGGCCCCTTTGAGTGGCCCTACGAGCAGAATCAGTAAGAGCATTAGATGCTGCTTAAGTGAGCAGATGCGTTAATCTCTCCAGATAGCGTTCTAGCAACATTTTGCCTCTCACCTCTTTGTATAGGGAATACAGGAACACAGCTGTCTGCACAGTCTTTCCCAGACCCATTTCATCAGCTAAGATTGTATCTGTGCCCTGGGCCCAAGAGAATCGCAGCCAGTTCAGTCCTTCCAGTTGGTAAGGATGCAAGGTTCCCCCTGTTACATCAAGGTACTCTGGCTGCCGGTCATACTTCACCGTCGGCTACATTGGAAAGAAGGAAGAGTTAAGATCATTTACCTTACCTATGGAACTATCAAGACTCCTTCTCCAGTCACTCATATTCCCTACTGTAGACTGACATTCCACAGAAATCAGATTAATTCTAGTGCCAAATCCCTAACAGGCCAAAAGGTGTCCAAAATCTTCTATCAAGAGCCAGCCAAGCCAGCCTCTTCCCAATGTACAAAAGATGGGTCTGAATCTGAAGGTTCTATAACCTATCCACTTTTCAGGCCAGGAAGAAACTGTAAGCCATGTGCTCCTCACCCTTCAAGTTCTCTATACAGCCCACAAGTCCCAGCCCCACTCAAAATAATCAGTAGTATCAGGTAGTGCCTAAGCAGTAAACAGCAACTTACATCTACTGTGGGAGTTTCAGGGGGCCTTTCCAGTTTCCGCATCTTCACTTTCTTTAGCTTCTTACCAGGCCTTCCTTCTTCACCCCTCATCAGCTCCCTATGAGGAGACAGCCCCATGAATACAAAAATGCAACAATTTTTGTAACAGACCAAGGGAAAACTATTGCAAAGAGCAGTGGGTAAACAAGCAATTCAAATATGCTCAAGAGAACAGAGGGAAAAGCCCTCCAACCAAAGGAATAAGGAATCAACAAGACACTTCCTTTCTATCTCCATGCATCCAGACGGGTCCTGACACACTCAAATACTTTCCTCAAGGGAAAAGAACTTTACCTTGATATTTCTCCTACCTGTGATTCCAGTAGGCTTGCTTGTAAAGGTCATAATCTTGGATATCCACATCCTCACTTTCCCATGATGCCTGGTCATAGGGTAGATCTCTCCATTTAATCAAATAGTGGACGTTCCCCTTCTTATCCACACTGAGGGGGACAAAACAATAAGTGTTAAGGACAGTGAAAAGACAGCATTTCTCGCCCCATTCAAATAGGAAAGGAGAAAAGGAAACTTTGAAGAAGCTACAGAAACAATATTTTTCATAAACAGAACTCTCACTTTTTCCTCTCAGTTACGACATGCTTCAGTTCATCACCCCTCTCAGTCCTGTCTATAGCTATCGTTAAAAAATCGTCTTGCTCTTCCACTGGGACAGGTATTTTGATAAAAAAAAAAGACACAGCAAAACCACCTTTGCTTCTTCCCCTACCTATGATTAAGGATTCTATGGATCATCATCCACTCTGGTTTGATCCCATATCGATAGAAGCGCTCCTCCATTTCAGCATATTTGGGGTCCTTGTTTTTTCTCTTACGACTTTTCTCCTCTTCTCCTCCAAAGTCCCCTGAAGGTGGCTCATCCATATCATTCTTGCGTTGGTAGTTTCGAAACATTACCTGACAGTGCAGCTCCAGCTGGAATTGGGACAGAAGTTAGACTGTAATAATCTCTCCCCAGAAATATCTAACCACTCATGATAGGGTTAAGATTCTTAAACTCACCTGCAATTCTGACACCCAAGAGCAGTGCCAGTAGGACATGCCCTGCCATTTGACAAAGAACTGCCTTTCAGGTCGACCCTCCAGAGGCTTAGGGGGAGGAGCATTAGGATCTGCATCAGGTGGACGTGGAGGTGCAGGGCCAACTGGGGGCTGACCCCATTTCCAGATCAAGATCTTCTGAACCTTTCCTTTCAGAGCTGGGCACTGAAAAGGTAGAGAGCTTGTCACATCAGACTGCAAGTATTCTAACATCAAGTGCTGAGGAGCAGAGACTGTAACAAAGAGTTACAGTTTTCTTCTTTAGTTAGCAGCTTTACTACACAGGTAGGATTTTCTCTTTGGGCTTAGAAATGTTCACTCTCTTATTTCTAGAACTTTAGAGCTTCTTCCAGTTTGCCTTTTTTCCAGGACTAGCAAAACAGCAAGCTGAATTCAGTCTCTTAAATTCAGTCATCTCTCCAGGGTCCCAAAAATTCAGTCTACCGAATTCCAGTGAAAGTTCACACAGAAAATGTGTTCCTGTAAAACTACCAGTCCAGCACAGGGACATACTCTGAAGCAGACTGCATTTTGTTCATTATCTGAGAAGTCCTTATCATCTAATGAATGCACATAACAATTTACAATACTTCATTTTAATGACATCATGTAAGTGTGAAATTTCCCTCAACTATCAACTAAGAGAGGGCTTGGCATTACAGAGACTGCAGCACAAAAGCCATTTAGCTCATTGGTTTAGAATATTTTAAGTGCTCAGTTTTCTTGCATTCATATAATTGCTTCTCCATACAAAATATAATCCAAGGAAATTGAGCTTCAGCATGGTCGTAAGCCCATCCTCCCTGCCCTCCAGGGGAAAGAAAAAGCAACCAAGCTGCAAGGTTCAATCCAACCACAGACAACCAGGTCTCAGTAAATTATAACAAAAACAAAAAACAAACAAACAAACAAAGCCCAGAACAATAGTCTTCTCTAAGGACTTAACACTTATAGGAAAATGTGATGATTTAATAGAATTAGATCCATCCTTTCTTTAAACAACAGAAGAACAGTAGTAGCAGAAACTCACAGTGCAGCGTGGACACAGCCACTCCCCATTGGGAATCTCTGGCAATGGGGGATTCAGACAGTGAATGTGATAGGATGAAGGACATGCATCACAGCACAGCAGCTCTCCTCCATCCTTGCAGACTCTACAGAACTCCATATGGTGGTCGTCTTCCTCTTCAGCATCCCCCACAACATCTTCCAGGATCTCTTCACCTTCAGAGTTATCCTCCTTTGCTTCCCACTGAATGCCCTCTTTTTCCTACAGGAGCAAGAGATCAGAAAAGTCACGCTGACACATTCATGACTTTATTTTGTACAGAACAGCATTAAGTCACTTGACCTCCCCTCTTCATAATCACTTGCACAGTTTGGGATAATCCAATACTCACGCAGTGTGGGCAGCTCCATTTGCCCTCTGGGGCTTTCTCCATGTCTGGGTCCAGGCAAACCATATGGTAGGCACGAGGACAGGTGTCACACAGTATGATTTCTCCTCCCTGCTGGCACACCTCACAGTAGTCCTGGTGATCAGTCTCATAGCCATCCACAGCCACTGTGGAGTCCTCCTCACCTGCAGAGGGTGAAGAAGAGTTAGAGCAGTGCAAGGCACAGATAAAGGCTTTCTACAGCAAGGAAGCGTATTCCCCCAACAGCAACAGCCTCTGTAATTACAGAGATCCAGAATTCAAAACTCTAAGTGCATTCATGTAGTAAATGGAGCAAGGAGGTCCACTCATGAAATTAAAGGTGTAGTTTAGGCTAGGAAAACTCAGTATTGTATCTGTTCCTCTACCAAGATGATGAAAGATTTCCTGAGCAGCTTCTCCTTCTCAGGAATAATATCAGGTTCTTTCTCCATTAATTTACCTCCCTCAAGTATGCTGTTAAGCATCCAAATGCTACAGACATTCCTCTCATCTCTCTACACAATTAACTGCAGTTCTGTCTCCAGCTGACAATGGAGCAATACCTTTCTTTTTCTTTTTTCCAGCTTTGAGTTTTTTACGACTGCGGCTACTGCGACTTGTAGATCCATCTGAAACAGAGTAGCTGTTGATGCTGGCATCATCAAAGTCTGACTCCACATCCAGGTCATCATCTTCACTCTGAGGTAGGTAAGAAGGAAGCTATGCTGTCCAGGCATGTATGCCATGGACAGCAATCACGCACCGATCCCAGCATTTCTAGCATGCCATCAGAACGTCAAGAAAAGAGGGTCACTTACTGATGACCTTTTGCGCTTGGAACCAAATCCTCCCAGTTTGATTTTCAAAGGTGCCACTTTCTTTGTTTTAGGTTTCTTGATATCAGGAATACGAGGACTGCCCTTTGGCTTTCGTCGGGCATTGGGGCCTGGGAACAGAGAAGCCTGTGAGTCAGAAGTACTACTGTCTCAACACCACTCATCAACACCCTGACAGGTTTTTTAATCTCACCTTTGCCTTCCTTCGTCTTGGCTTTCCTGAGTGGCACATCTACAGGGGGCTGCGGCAGCACAGCATCCACGTTTGTCACCATACTCTCCACTACTGCAACAGCTGCAGCTGCAGCAGCAGCCACAGATGCACCTGAACTTCCCTTGAAGGGGTTATTTGTGCTAAACTCCCTCCACTTGGCTCCCAGTACCATCATCATCTTCGACACAGCTATTTTAGGGTTCTTGGCTGCAATAAGTGGTCTGTATACAGTTAAGGAAAAGAAGAGTTACCAAAGCAGTTTCTTGGTCATTTCTCTTTCCTCACCCTCATCAGTCCTTCTCTCTTAAAATATATTCCTTTCTAGTCTCCAATCTCAACAGCAATGAAGCTCTACTTCCACTCTTCACACAGCACGGACACAAATGCTCCATGATTTTGAAAGCAAAATGGAACTAAGCATATTAGGGAAGAAAGCAGACCAAGAGCAAGGACTTGCATCATCTTGACTGCTAAAAACAAGATATGTGAATCAAATATTTCAGTGTTGCTTCAGGTGTTTGTTCTAGGTGGGGAGCTAGTGTCCCTGACACGTCTCGAGGATCCAAAACAACAACAACAAAAAAACACAACAAAAAAAACCAACCCAAGACCTAGTTCTTGTCCCCCTCCCTTTTTTTTATTCCTTCTTCAAAAGTCCTTCCAAATGCTAAAGACTTGCAATTCACCTAACAAACTGGCTGAAAGCTTTGTAGTTGGTGAGAGTGCGGTAATCCTCCTCTGTGAAGATATGATCAATATCCTCCATGCCCCAGTCCTCCAGGAGCTGAGCAGATGACTTTGGCTCCTGTCAAAAAACAATTGTGGCCTCTTTGAGCAAAAGCACACATTCCAGAAAATAGTACTTCCACACACCTATATCATACACACATCTTCCATCTACAGATGACCCACTGGGTCAAGACTGGGGGATTGCCACCAGCCGCTCTCCACTTGTCACTGCCATAGGACACAGCCTCACTAGAACATCAGAGGTAGGAAAATCCTTTGGATTCAGTATTTAAGGTAGGAAAGGGAAAGGCATGCAGTGAGGGAAACGGTCAGGTCAGGCTGTTCAGAGAAAAAAGGAGACTAAACTGTTCCCCACTCCATATGCTGTCAGAGACTAATCCCCCAAGTCCAC
Organism: Lagopus muta; assembly: GCF_023343835.1. Classification (NCBI taxonomy): domain Eukaryota; kingdom Metazoa; phylum Chordata; class Aves; order Galliformes; family Phasianidae; genus Lagopus; species Lagopus muta. The sequence goes on from NC_064433.1 coordinate 77,123,861, forward strand.
ATGGAACTGAGAAATAAGGAGTAAGCCAGATGGGTCGCTTCTCACCTTGGAGTCATCATCTTCTTCCTCCTCCTCTTCTTCCTCCTTGCGCTTTGCTTTGCTTTTCTTTTCCTTCTTCGGTCCTAATTTCTTCTTTTTCTTCTTTCCAGGAGTGTAGTCACTGCCTTCACTATCAGAGCGCAGAACCTCCTCCTCTTCCTCCACAAACTCATTGCCCTCACCAGAACTGTCCCCAAGCTGGGGAAGGAGGGAGAGAGAAGATCAGGCAGCTGTGAGAAAATACCCTGGATAAGCACTAAATACCATACTACCCAAGCTCTAAAGGATTCATACAGATGTTTGCTGTCAAAAGTCAACAACAAAGCAAGCCTCCTCTCCCCACAGCAATATTTTAGAGCATGATTTGAGACATCCTTTCCCTTACCTCCTTCTTCTGACGCTTGCTGAGTTTGGGCACTTTGGGTTCCTTTAGCTTCTTGGGTTTCTTCTTCTTTTTGATTTTGAGTGTCTCAGCCTCCGACAGAAGCTCTTCTTCTGGCTCCTCTTCATGTTCTGGAGGGGAAGAGGTGACATCCCACTCAAAGTCCATTTGCACACTACAGCCCAGCCCAGCCCACTTTTCACAGACATCACTGAATCTGTCTGCTTCTTGCTACATACTTACAAACACAGAAGTACTTGCTTACCCTATTATTGTTCGTACCTTGTTACTGTTCACAACATTTACTAGTCAATCATACGGCAAATACTACCACACACCCCTTCCTCCCTCCAACAAGGCCCACTTCCACAATATTCCTTCTCCAAGCAAAGCAGCTCTTAGGCACCAGAAGTGTGCCCTAACTGAAAAACAAGGGCACAGAGTAGATTACCATATCTAAAGGAATTAAAACAGCGATTACATTTAGAAAGTACGTTTGAGAACCTGAAGATAACGTTTCAGACCTCTAGAATAAAAAAGTATTTAACTTTTTTCATCTGAATAGAACATCCTACTGCTTACAGGTATTAAAATACATTCAAAACACAGTCCAGCAAGTCACTACTTGTCCTCCATAGGTAGACTGCTACTTAGCAACTCAATTCTAATCCAGACTTGACATAGCTTTCTCTCCACCCCTTCCCTCTTTGTCATCAGCTAGCAAGCAAGCTCCCAGTGCAGGGACAAGCAGTCAACTCCCTACCACCATCACTTCCATCTGTGCCCCTACCTCTCCCGACCCCGGGGAGAGCCAGGCAACCCTTTCCTTTGTGGCAAGCTCTGAGAGCAGCCCAGCCATTCGCTCTCTCCTGCTGCCCCGCCCATTGCACACAGCCAGAGTCACTCCTTCTCCCTCCAAGGGAAAATGGCCTCCTGACCACAGGAGCTGGGCAGGATGGAGGAAGCCACAGGTCAGGGAGCTGCAGCAGGCAGATGAAGCAGAAGAAGTAGAGCTCTTGGAACTTGGGGTCTTGCAGTCCTGCCACTGTGCCAACTAATTAGCAAGTCTTTGCTCACACAGTCCTACAACACCAGCTCCTATGAGGATTCCACATCTTCTCCAGCTAGTTTTTTCACAGAGCCTAAGTATCCCACCCTTTCCATTGCTTTTCCCTAAAGCTCTCAAGTCTGCAGCGATTTTAACAGTTATTTTTCCCAACAAGATTTTCCTCACAAGGCTTCAAGACCATCTCCCCTCCACCTAAGAGGTACCAAATGCAGCTGGAGTCAAAACTCTAGAAAAAAGCCAAGCAAACAAAAAACCCAAGCCTTCAACATTTTGCCTCTCCACCTGCAACGTTTTCTCATTTGATACTACAACAGGTATGGCTTGGTGGGAAAACTCAAATTTGCCTTACAGCCCAGCACATCAGGATACATTCGATCCCTTTTTGCAAGGAAGCAGAGAAGCCAGATGTTGATGGCTTGCTTTGTACACACATCAATAACATTCAAAACAGAAGAGTACCCAGAGCTCTAACCCCAGTCTCATGTAGATGAGGATGCATGCAAAATGGACAAGGCAAGGTACAAAGACTACCTGAAAAGCAAAGGTGAGTAGGTAGTACAAAAAATGAGCCACCAGAAGCCTCAATAATTGGGTGTGGCAAAGAAAAAGTGGGTCATGCAAGAGCCCAGGGCAGTATGCTCTGGACAGCAGCAAGCCTGAGATCCCAGATGAAGCAGCCAGACATCCTTTCACATACACAGCTCCCCCTCAGCCCCCCCATTCAGTGAATGTGAAACTCACGGACATTTTGGTGAAAATTGGACATACCACTGACTGCTCACTCCCCCAAAGCATGAGACCCTGACAACCTGCGACATCCTGGAACAAAGTCTGCTCCACTACTGGAACTAGGATTCCAGTAGTAAAAATCAAAAACGTATGCCAACTCCTAGTCAAAGGGACATTCCTTCATGGAGCATTTATTTCACATATCCAATTCAAGGACAGCATCACCCTACCTCACACACATGCCCTGCAGGCCCTCAATACCTGGATGCTGGGGGATAGCACTGTTCAGCAGAATCTCCATCTCATCATCATCACTGCCCCCTGAGCACGGCGACGGAGATCCGATGCCTGATGCCATATCCTCTGAACCAGGGGAGGCCCGGGCTCACAGAAGTGCTGCCTTCCTGCCAGCAAAGCCAGTACTTCATTGAAAAGAATCAAGAGAAAGTTACAGCAGACACAAAACCCGGTTTCCCAAGCAGTAGTGCAACCAAGAGGATTCTCGAAAAAAAGCTTAGATAGTGATTTCATCGCACTGGGAGCCGATGGACAACACGCACTCCAGCAGCAGGTATCGCATCAGAGTTGTAATGAAGCAGGCTTTAAGACAGCAGACGTTAAACTGAGTCAGCAACTCATTCCTCGCAGGGAGCCAAAACAGCTGTCCTATAGGAAGATCCTCCTGGCTCCCGCAGCCGGTGCCAGACCGGAATGAGCGCCCTAGGTTATTTCTACCTTGGCCTTGGAGAAGGCGGGGAGGGGAGCCGGCCTTCCCACGGGGACCTTGAGCCGCCCGGCGCTCCGTCAGGGCGGCGTCCAGCGTTCCCTCACGGCGGCAGAGCCCTCCCGCAAGAACTCGGCGGGCCGCCTGCCGCGTTGCCCCCAGGACCCACACAAAAGACACCACGGCCGCCACCTCGCCCGGAGCGGGGCCGCAGGACGGGCGACGGCTCGGCGGGGGCACGGTGCCCGGCGGGCGGGGGCGCGGGGCGGGGCCGGGAAAGTCCGGCCGGCGGGCGGCACGGGGTCGGCTCTCCCCACGGCCGGGCGGTAGGACCGGGCCCGGCGGGGCGGCCGCTCGCCAGGGCCGCGCCGGGAGGCGGGGCGGGGAGCGTCCCGCAGCCGCCGCGCAGGGGACGGCGCGGTCCCGAGGCGAGCCGCGACCGAAGAGCGGGAGGGTGAAGGGGCGCCGGCGAGAACCCGTGGGGCGGCGGGCGGACCGCGACAGACGGCAGTGAGGCCGCGCCCGCCCACCCTCATTTCCTCCCGGATCCTCACCCGGCTCCAGACGGCAGCTCCGCTCCCCCACCGCCGCTGCTGAAGGGAAAATGGCTCCGGACCCGGCACCGCCTCTTAAAGGGGGAAAAAAAAAAAAAAAAAAAAAAAAAAAAAAAGCAAAAAAAAAAAAAAAAAAAAGCTCCGCCCCGCTCCCGCCTCCATCCCATAATATGCCTCGTGAACCTGGCAACAGACCCCGCCCCCGTATCCCCGGCAACATCCCCCCCCAGCCGAGACATCCCATAATACTCAGTCTCCCCTCAGAACTTCCCACTCGCCGCCCGGCCCAGCATCCCATAATACTCGTCCTCCCCCCCGCCTCCGGTCCTCCCCTCCCCCCCACCGGGAACATCCCATAATAGTCCCCACCTCTAACCCCTCGCTTCGGCATCCCCTAATACCCGCACCGGATCTCCCGGCGGAGCGCCCCCCTGGACCTGGGCGCCCCCCGCCGCGCGGCCCTCCCCCGCACGCGCCCCTCCCGCCGCGGGCATCTCCCGGGGGTTTACGCCGCCGATCCCCTCAACATCCCATAATAGTCACACCCCGGGCACACATCCCATAATAGTTATCCCCTCCCCCTGCGCGGGCAAGCATCCCATAATAGTCGCCGGGAGCCACCGGCCAGCCTGCCATCCCATAATACCCGCGGCCGCCCTCCGCGGGGCTCCGCCGCCGCCCCGCCCGCCGCGGGACGGGCCCTCGGGACCGTGCACACGGAGACCGGCGGCACCGCCCTGCTCTCGCGGGCACCGCAGGTCCACGGCCCACCCCGGTCCGCCCGCCCTCCCATCTCAGGTGGCCGAGCCTCGACGCCTGTCTCACGCAGGGCACGGTCCTCTGGGTGAAACAGCCACCAGCTGCTGCAGCGAGCGTCTCTGGGTCTCACGGTGGCCTCTGCCACTGCTTGACCGTATGTTGGGCCGTAATGCGAGGCACGCAACGTGCTAGCACTGGTGCACAGCCATAAAGCTCTCTCTATCCTAAAAGAATGTGGGGCCATCCCTGCTCTACACCCTGCTGCTTCTCTCCACCTGACACCATCACTTCATGGGGACACTGGCAGCCCATATGCACAAGCAGATCCTAATTGCACACACGTTGCTGTGCCATTAAAGGTCAGCTGTGGCACTGCTTGCCCCATGGCACCTCTGTTACCTCCCCAGGTACCCAGCCTTGCCCACCTCACCCCATAAGCACAATGGCTGTCAGTGACTGCTGGCTCCTCCCCTGGAGCACCGCTGCAGCATCCCGCGCTGCCCATGCACGCAGCTGCCCCACAACAACCTTTCCTCCATACACAACCCTGTTCTGCTAGCACAGATGGGCTGGGCATTGTGGAGCCCAACCACATTGTCTTCCTTCGTGTGCTTATAGAGCCCTGCTATAGAACCCTGCCTACAGAGCCCTCTGACCTCCTGCCTTATCCATGTGCTGCCCTGGCGTTTGTCCCTTCACTGCGGTGATGTTGCTGGTTCTCTCAACCCTGTGGAGGACAGGCAGCAGGAAAGGGCCGTGCTGTGCTGTGCACACCGGCTCTCCTGTGCACAGGTAGGTACAACAGAACAGTGTTGCAGTGGTGCACGGGCTGGGAGCTCTCCCACCAGGCTCACACAGACCCCTCTAGAACTCCTCTCTCCATTCTGTGCACTGACAGTCGCAATCCCGTGAGACACAGCTGCGTGGGCTGCTATGCTAGTTCCCATACTCAGCAGACCACACCCGTGGGCCACCCCTCCTGGGATGTGGTGCTGCTAAGAGCCACACTGCTGGTGTGCCCCTGCACAGGAGCGACTTGGGCGAGCTGTGCATGCACCCAATGGAACCTGTGCTAGTGCAGCTGTGGCTCTGAGAGCTGCTGTCACTGTGTGCTCCCCAGCTTCAGGCATGCACCTTCCCACCAACCCCTGTGCTGGAGTCTCTGCTGCTCCCTGCCGCATCTGTTCGTTTCTCTTCATAGTCCAAAGTTCTCAGTCAGCAAAAATCTTCATTTTCACTCTAAGAATCCCATGCAGGGGATGAGTCATTACGACTGAGGCGATTTTAGTGCCTGTGAGGGCCATCTAAATTGAACATTTAAAAAATCGGTCTCCTGAACACGCAGCCCCACAGGTTAGCTGCAGGCTGCACCCAGCTGGCCCCACCCTAGGGAGCTTGCAGTACTTCATGAGAAACAGTTATCGTAGGATTCCTACTACTGGAACTCACCTTGCTGCTGGTCCTGTGTACACTGAACTCTCCTGAATGCCCCTTCACTAGGCCAGGGAACCCAAAGGCATCACAGGACACACCAGCCCAGCCCAGCCCAGCTCCCAAGGGCACCCTCTTGCTCAGCCCCCAGGACCAGCCTTTATTAGCCCCCAGTCTTGCTGGACTGCACAGACATCTCCCTCCAGGTTACGCTCAGATTTAAGCACATTGCACTATGGTCCTTGCAGGGTGCCTCACTGCTATGAGCACCAGCAGCCCTTCAGAGCCACTCACTGAGGCAAGTAGAGAGGAGAGGGCACCCCAGGCCTGCTCTCCTGTGCAGGGCACAAATAAGGCACCATGACAACAGCTTGCTAGTGGTGCAATAGTGCACTTGTGGAGGTCAGTTTGTTGGCTGCTGGCTGTTTGCTGTTAGTGTCTCTCGCACCCAGTAAACAAAGCACAAATGTTAATAGTTTCAAGCGCTGAATGCTGCCAGGCCATCTCATCACTGCTTCAATGGGTCCTGGGAAATTAATCCACTTGTCCTGGTCCTCTGAGAGTTGCTCTAACCTGTAACATTCACTTTCCTAGTCAGCTTAAATACAACCAACCAACAACATTATCTATCAGGATCTTTGTAAAACCAGTATCATCCGATGTTTCCATAAATGTGATGCTGTTCCTGAATTACAGCAGGTGCATTTCCCTTCCTTCCTTACCTGTTCCATGCACGTCTGCATCAATGTGAACTCACTGACAGTGAGCTCTCTGTTCTGCAGCCATGCAGGTTCTCCCTGTCAGACTGCTGATGCTGTAACTCCGAGCCAAGGCCTTGCAGTCTCTGCCCACAACCCTGAGCATCTCAGGGCTTTCGAGAAGCCTTACCTTTGTTTTTCTTGGGTGATCAGAGAATTTTGCCCCAGATCATCCTGAGAGGGGAGGGTGTCAAAGTCTCAGGTTCAACTTTTACTTTGAAATTGGTAAGAAACCAGCTCAACTTTTCACTCAGTATTCAGTTATTATCCCAAAGTCTGTCTCTTCATACAACCTGGTGTCCTCAACATTGGCCAAAGGAATTATCCCAAGTTCCTCAAGCCTTCTCCAACACAGCAGAGCTCTTCTCTCTTCCAGATTTCTGTAGTCTCCATGGCAAGCTAGTGCAATTGAAATTATCTATTTTCATTGCTGCTTTCCCCTTTGTTCCCCCTCTTCCCCCCCATCAATTTGTTTGTTTGTTTGTTTTAAAAAAAGAAGCATGAACTTATTTGTTGAACACAATAGAAGTAGCTTTGGTGTCAGAAATGGAAGTACAGGACATTGTCTCCTCTTCTTGTGGAGAAGCAGCAACCACTCCCCCTGCCATACCCAAGGGGCTGCTCCTGCAAAAGCATATGCTGTTGGAATGAGAGGCAGAGACACACTTGCACACAGAAAATTTGGTAACATGCATCAACACAAGATAGATCGAATAGCCCACTTGTGTTTCTTTTTTGAGAACAACACACCAGTGTCACTGGAGGACCCTGTCTCAGTAATGGCCACCTCACCGAGGACTGCTTGCAAACCAGCATGACTCTGCGTGTATTCTGCTGCTGGGAGAACAGCCGTTCAGACGTCACTCTGCACTGCTCCTGAGTACTGCTGCCAGAAGGAGGAGGGGGCAGGGTGTATGGCACAGCCCTGCAGCCAGCACACCGTGCCAGGGGAGTACACATGCTGCATGGAGCAGTGCTCATGGCGAGATATGAGGCGGGGGGCAGAGGGACAGAGGAGGGGATATTGCTCAGCACCCTGTAAATCCAAAATGCTGATCTCTATCTCTGCACACCGTGCTTGCCTGCTCACTATAACGAACACTGCGGATATACTTGGTGCTGACACCTATAGTGAGGGTTGCTCAGTATTTTCCATCACAACTCTCTTTTCAGTTACTCTGTTGATATTCAGATTTGAATTTTCCATGTTTATTTTCACTCTTTATTTTCTGAAGTCAGAAGCACTAAGTAAGATGGAAAAAATAAATGTTTCGCAATTGTAAAAATATGACTTTGCAACACTACTCATCTTTTAACTTATTGTGTATGCAGTGAATAATGAAAACTGGAAGCAAGACCCAAAGCTGCTTATTAATATCAGTCTTACGTGCCCATTTCCCTAAAACGCCTTACATCGAGGCCCCACTCAGCTCTTCCTGAAGCAAAGTGTAGGATCCACTGTCAGAGCATGCAAGGACGGTCTCAGTGGGACTGCAGCACCGGCCTGCTGCTCAGAGCTGCCCGGACTGCAGTTCTGAGATACACGTTTCTGTGTCCTGTATGGAAGTTTGCACGTGCTGTCAAAACCCAGCTCCGCACAGCTGGGAGCGACGCAGGTGAGCCTGGAGGCTGCACACCCACAGGACTCTGTGCAAGCCCCACTGCCAGCAAGCAGAGCCAGTAGGCTCGGGCTGGTTTGAGGGATGTGAGAGACTCAAACCCCGATGGTGGGGAGAGGCATTACATTTCCCTGTAATTCTCATCGACACCGAGCCGCTGAGTGATGCTGCGAACCACGTTCAGCTCAAAGGCAGCCAGAGCTCTGTACAGCCACAGAGTGCCATGAGAGGACCGCTCCCGTCCCGTGGCAGGCAGCGACAGCCACGACCACGGCCGAGTCGTGCTCCAAGGCAAGCTGCCCACGGAGGGTCCTGCCCTGCGGCACTAGCAAGCACGGCTCGCTTGCAAAGTTGCCGGCTCCTAGCTCTGTGACGCACGGACTGTGAGTTCTTTGCTTCAAGACAGATATACTGGGATCGGCGCTTAAGCGCCTCTCTCATTTCGCACGACGTTCCATCACCGTGCAGGGCTGCCTCCTCCTTCTCACCCTTCCCAGCTGCAAGAGGTACAAGGCGCCCCTGCAGGCGGGCTGCCCGACGGCTGCCCCGATGCGGTGCCCACGTTCCCGGCCGGGGTCCGTCCTCGCCGGGCAGCGCCTCGCGCCCCCCGCAGCCCTCCTGGGCAGCCCCACCCTGCGGCAACGGACACATCCCATAATAGTCCACAAAGGCGAGTCCATCCCATAATAGCCACCTACGGGAAATGCTCCATGGCAACCGCCCCCCCACGCCCGCACCCCCGCACGGGGGGAGCGGCCATCCCATAATACCCCGCCGGCGCTACGGGCTGGGAATTGCTGGGGGGCCGAGGAGGGGGCGAGGGGCCCCGCGGTGGGACGGGACGGGGGCCGGCGGGAACCGGGGGTACCCTGCGAACCCTGCGTACCCTGCACGGCGGCCGGAGCTGCGGCCCCCCTCCCCGCCCCGTGCTGCGCCGGCATCCCATAATAGCACTCCCCTCCCCCTGCCCGCCGCATCCCATAATATTTCGCAGTGAGGCAGTAGGTACAGCGCCATCCCATAATAGCCGCCCGGGCACACGCGCTGGGAATTGTGCCACCCCATAATACTCCACTCGCTCTGGCTGCAAAGGGCCCTGCCATCCCATAATAGCCGCATCCTCCCACCCCCACTTCCAACCCCCCCCCCCCCCCCGTTGCCGCTGCCTCGTGGGGCACCCCTATCCCATAATATTACCCCACCACCCCACCCCCCCCCGCCGCAGAAGGGCTTGCCATCCCATAATACTCCTGCCACCCACCTGCCCCCCTCCGGTGGCGGAAGGCCTCGCCATCCCATAATAGTCGCGGCTCTCCCTTCCCTCCCCCGCCGCAGAAGGCCTCACCATCCCATAATACCCACTGCCTGCCCTCCCCTCCCCCCCTTCCCCCCCCCTTCCCCCGGGCCTCGCCATCCCATAATAGCCGCGGTAGGAGCGCGACCTCGCTCGGCTCGGCTCGGCCCGGCCCGGCCTAGTTCCCTCACCCTGCCGCTGCCTTCCGAGCCGGCCCAGCCCTGTCCTTGCCGGGCTGCTTTTGGCCAGAGCCCCCCTGGCCGCCTCTGGCAACCACAGAGCCTGCTTGCCAGGCCCTCAGTGCGGGGCCCTCCCCGCAAACCCACCCAGCCCGTGGCCTCCTCCACCCAGCCACAGAAAAGCACAGTGCCAGAGCAGTGCCATTCCCTTGCACCTGGCCCGGTTGGAGCCTCCGCTGAGCCCCATCCCGCTGCCCTGCCACCATTTTGGCTCTGTGGTGGGCTTGTGGGAGCTGTGCTGGCAGCAGTCGGCCTGCTCATGCCCGTGCCGTTGTGCGCCTGCTGCCAGAGATAACTTCTGAGCTACCCTCTGCTCACACGGATGAGTTTTTTTTCAGAATGTGATTATCACCATCTTTGGGGTTGGCTTCCAGGCTCATTGCTGTGCTTCTGTTGTGTTGAGCGCTTGTTATCGGCTCATGGTCATGCCGTCAGCTCCTCAGTGGCTGTTCGGGCTGTGCTCGCTGCCTGTTCAGGAAGGCCGAGGGAGCTGAGATTGTTCAGTCTACAGAGGTGAGGGCTCCAGGAGCCTGCCTCACTGTGGCCTTCAGAACTTGGAGGGGCTTATAAACAGGAGGGAGACTGACTTTCCACGGACTAACAGTGGCAGGACAAAGGGGGAATGTCTTTAGACTAAAAGAAAGGAGATTTAGGTTAGGTGTTAATGGGAAGCTCTTCGCTCAGAGTGTGGTGAGACACTGGAACAAGGAAGCTGTGGAGGCCCTATCCCTGGGGATGGTCGAGGCCGGGCTGTGTGGGGCTGTGGGCAGCCTGATGTGGTAGGTGGCAGCCCTGCCCACGGCAGGGGGTTGGAACTGTATGTGTTTTGAGGTCCCTTCCAACCCAACCCATTTGTGATTCTTTGGTTTCCTCACCAGAAGGCCACTACCACCGCCCCATTCTGCAGTGGCCTCATCCGTGCTTCATCCAGGTGGGCCGAGCCCTGCCACGAGCACGGCACCAGCGCTGGGTCCCACAGTGTCCATATTGCAAGGCCCTGTGAGGCCCTTTATCTGGTAGCTGTGCCCCCCAGCTCTGTGTTTTGCACAGCCAGTCATGGCAGATCTACACTGGCAGGAGGTGTCTGCAGGGCAGTGTGGTGTTGCAGTGGATGCAGCCAGCGGAGGGCTGCCTCCGCTTTGTCAAAGTCTTTGTCAAAGGGGGTTATGTCAAACTGAGTGAACACAGGTTGGGTTTGCACAGTACATTTTTGAACCATTGCCTGTGATGCAGCTAATCAATGTTACATCTATTAGTGAATTACTGTGAACACCCAATGCAGAGGAGGAACTTGCTCTGTTCCACGCCTGGATTAATTGCTTAGATCTGTGGTCTGAGCACATAATTGCTTAGCCAAAGCCTGCTGCTATTCAGGCATTCCTGTCCCCTGGCTGCCCACTGCTGACCTGCAGCAGCAGCAGCAACAGCAGCAACAGCAGCAGCAGCAGCAGCAGCAGCAGCTTCTATGTTCATGCGTGCAGGCGCATGTGCTGTGCTTCTGTTCCATGCAGAGCCCAGCACCCTGCAGCATGAGAAATGCAGCAGGGCTGAGCAAGGGAAGAGGCCCAGACCCAGGGCCCCGACTACGCGTCCTGCCAGGACTGCTCTCTGCTCTCTTCTGCTCCTGGGAAGCAGGAGTGCTGCCTCGGTGGGGCAGCAGCCACAGCTCAGCAGCTCCATGCTGTCACTGGGTACAGTGTGTCAGGCACCTGGCCACACCGCTTCACGGGCTGTCACCCTGATTACACTCTGTGAGCAAGCATCTGATGCATTGGTGTCAGAACTCACCAAATTTAATGGAAGCTGGAGTAGGCAGTATGAGGGGACGGCAAGTCTGAGATGTGAAGCATGAAGAAGGGATGTGGTCAAGGAGCTCCATGATGGCATAGGGCTTAGGAAGAGGTCTGGAACCAGATGATCTTTAAGGATCCATCTCGTGGGCAAGAGATCATCCCTTCCTGCGTCCGTGTTCTCATCCAGTTCCTTCCTAGGCTCCTTGGTGATGTCACAGAGAAACTGAACCAAATAGATCAAGAATCATCTGTTTTAAAGGCTTTGGTTATCAGATCCTACAGATCCCTTTTTTGGGGGGAGTAGAGTGACAATGCAGAGGGGAGGATGGGGAAGAGAGACCAAAAAGAGTGCCTTCTGTGCAAAAAAGGGGAAGGTACTCCTGGGGTCTGTGCTGCATCTCTTCCTAATTCCTTCATGCTCTGCCCACTCGATGGGAGCAGCCATAAAAGTGACTTGGGTATAATGGGAAAACACACAGAAGTGAATGTCTGTCAAGATGGAAACTGCTGGTCTAGGAGTCAGGAGCACCCTTGGGAATCACAGTGGGCATTCCTGAAGTGCAGCCAGTACTGACACATGCTGACATACCCTAGATAAGTTAAAAAAAAAAAAAAGCCCACCACAGCCAAACAAAAAAGCCCTAACAAAACTCATCCACAAAACAAAACAAAAATAAAAGGTGACAACAAACTTATCTGGAAATGTGGAGAAGTAGTCTGGAAAGATGAAAAACAGCCTGATAAAGTAGGAAACATACATGAGAAATAGAAAAACAGTCTATCTTGAAAAATAGAAAAACAGTCTGGGAAAGTAAAAGCTAGCCTGAGAAAATGAAAAACAGCATCATCTATTGGCTGTTCCAGGTAAAAACAGAAACCGGCAGCATCTGCTAGCTGTTCCAGGTGGCGTTGTCCTGTGCCCCCTTACGTCCTTCACACACACAGAAAAACTTGCTTTCTACACAAAATGGAGCCTCACTCAGAGCTTCCTCTGCAGGGACTTTTGCACTCCAGATCTCCTGTACAGCGCAGACCCTCACCAACAACACCTGTCTGACTGCAGGCTCATATGTAAGTATAAAGACTATATAGATATATACAGACATGAATGTAAGTTGTAAGTATAGTTGCTTTACTGTTGGTAATTTTTGTAACTTGTAGTACCTGCTTGTTTCAATAGTAGTAATTTTTAGTAATCTGTGATAAAGAAATTTAACAAACAAAATATCTGTGTCGCTGTGTGTTACAGACTCCGACGAGCCCATTGCTGCAATCCTTACACACCTGCAAGCTGACTGTGGCATGACTTCCTGTGACAGTTCTGTACCAGCTCACCTGCTGCCTAGATTGTAGGAGGTTCACCAGAACTGCTAGGGAGGCAGTGCTTGGGGTGCCAGAACTGGAGGAGGTCCATCTGAAACCTGATACAGGCCCTGGTTCTTCTCCCTTGCCCACCCTCCTATAATACTGCAATCCATGGAGGACAAAGTGGGAAAAGCTGAGGGAGGCTGAGCTCTACCAGGTGTGCCAATCCCTGGCACGCTCTCTCCCTACAACACCTGGTATGTTGGCTGACAGATGCAGTCACCCAGACGAAGTAGAATCAAAGATGGCATTAGGAAATCCCCAGAAGCTGCACATAGGAACGATGTCAGATGTTGAAATCAATCTTCAAGTCTTCTTTAAACGAATCCTCCCTTCAACAGCTAAATAAACTCCACCAGCCAGCCAGAGCAAGGGCAATGCACTTTACTAGCAATTTTTCCAGTTTGTCCTGCAGTAGTTCCATGTAGACCCTAGTGAAATCTCATTTTCTGTAGTCTCCCACTTTTTCTAAGCCTCTCCCCTCCCCACCTCTCCCCTCCTCTGCTCTTCTCTCCTCTTCTACCCCTTCCTACTCCCTTTTCCCCCCATCTGCTCCCCTATCCGCCCCTTCCCCTTTCCCTTCTCCTCTCTTTTCATGGAGAAGCCATGGAAGCAACACCGTTTGAACAACACTCTCAGAGATATAAGCTTTGACGTTTGAGTGGTGTTGTGTGGAGTTGGATTGGACCTGAGAATTCTTTTGGATTAATTCCAACGTGAGATATTGTTTAGTTTCATAATTCTATGATTCTAACAGGGTGTAGAAAGATGCTAGCCTTCCTTGGCCATCTGTCTCTTCAAAATGGTAGCCTTGGAACCACTCTTTGTGTTATCTGGGGAAGGAACATGGGGTGGATTTGATGCAGGTTTGGTTCAGGCCAGGGAGCAGCAATAGGTGCTTGTGAGCTTTTCTGGATGGTGAAGCTGTAAGCTCCATGGTTCAGCTATAAGCAGGTTCAGCCATAAGCAAAGGCCCTATTTCAGATTCCAAAAGCATCCATTGCTGTGGCATGAATCCAAGGAAACAAAGCAAAACATCATTTTGGACATTTTGCCTAGCATCAAAGCATGGAAACAGCACTATGAAGACACTATGTTCTTGCTAGGGTCACTTCTGTTACCATCTCAAAACACTCCTCTAGTGAGGAGCACAAGCATCTTCTCAAGCAGTTCACAGAGCTTTTGCCTGCCTGTTTCAGACTATTTTTTTTTCCCCGGGGTCTGCATGCTCACAGACAAAATTGCCAATTCACAACACTAACCAAGACAAGTCCCCTGCACAACACTGAGCCACAAGCAAAAATTCTGAGGTCCCCACCCACCACCCTGCTTGGCCCTGCAGGCAGAAAAAGCAGCACAAAGCTCAGCGAGATCCAGCTGTCAGCTCTGAGGAAGTTGTTTCTCAAGACCACTAAAACCATCTCCATGCTAAATCCAAGCCAGAAGGAAACTAATTTTTTTTAATTTTAATTTTAAATGTGTGAAGGCTACCCCCTATGGAGAACTGCAGAACTCAATCCAAGGACAGAGTGAGACATGAAAAAGAAGAGTACCATCAGCTTCACCCCATGTGTTTGTGTTCCTGGGAAGCCAATTTATGTTCCTGGCAAAAATCGCCTTTGGTTTTTGGAAAAAAAAATTTCTCAGTACTTTCAGACTGCATGTATAGACAGTGACAAGAGCAAGGACAATATGGAGGGAAGCAAGTAGCTCAAGAGTGGGTTTGAAAAGAGCAAAACAGAGAACTGTATGTGTGATGAGGCCCTCCCAAGCTTCAGAAGTGACTCAAGATTACACAAAGGAATCCATCCATTTCCTTCTGAAGAGTCCTGGTGACAATGATCTACTAATCAGATCGAGGATATATTGCTGCTGGCAGTTACTCTGAAACAGCTGAAGTCAATAAAAGCCAATTGTAAATGAAGTAGCCATAGAATTTTCCTGTTGCTTCATATCTATCTAATTCTTCCTTGTAAGCCATGGTGTCTCACCCAGCTTTTTCCCAACCTCAGAAGGTACAAAATGCAGCATGAGACAGAGGCACCCGTCATGCCTTTTTCCTCTCATGCTTCTACATTCAAAGTATTGCTTTTGCATGGATTACAACTTCAGCTAGCTGACAAACTTCACCTAACCAGCTACCACAGCAGCTCCCTGCGCTCAACAGCTGTACAGCAGCCCTGCACACAGCTGTATGTCCACTGCCCCACACACTGCAGCATGCTTCTCTGAAACTTTTTTTATACACCTCTGTTCCTTCTGCACAGGCTGTAACCAGAGACTCTAGGATTGCAATCATGCAAATTGTCCAAAAATCGTGTTTTTTTGTCATGTTAATTATATTAAATGGATGCTCATCAATGAGGACGCCTCACTCCCCTTGCTCATTATCAGGATTTTGCACTTTGATACAGAAACATTTGAAGAATTCATCCCCTCCCACCATGATGTTTGTGACCTCCTTGCCAGCACCCCAGCAGCCCCTGCCACTGCCAAGGAGCCCCAGGCGACAGCAGCACCAGCAGGTTGGCAGAGCTGTATTCCTGAGAGCCACCGCTCTCCTGACCCTTCTGATAGCAGCTCTCCACTTGAAGACTTGGAGTTTGGTTTTCTGCATGGCTTGTGTCCTGTATTTGTTGCTGGAATCTGTAGGAGCTGTACAGATGTATATGTGCTGTATATCACTCTTACAAGGGGCATCTGAGGTATTTCAGAACATGCATTTTGGCTACCAAGCTTCCTGCTTATAAAACAGTAATAATACCACATCAGCTTATAGGCCTCTGGTGGACTGTCTGAGTTCAAATGTATGAAGGCTGCAGTCATAATAAACTACAGAAAAGCATGGGGAGATCAGTAGCTCTATTTGCAGAGTGAAGCTTGGATATGTGCAATAAAAGAGCCAGTAGATTTGGACACTGCGTGTGAAAAAAGAAAAGAATCATATAGCAAATTCTTTGTTGTTTTTCCTTTCTGCAAGCAGTGTTCTTCCTGCCAGGGGGAACAAAGAGGGACATGGTGAAGAGAACAACCTGTCTCTGCGTAACCAAGGACAACCATGACACCTCTGCCTAAGGAGTCCATGGGAGAAAACCAACTGTGGCTTTCCTGACCCGAAACAGTGCTTGGACATCTTCTAGGTGCGCGTTTCCCTTGAGAACAGCACTCCCTATAGGTGTGAATCCAGCATTGGTAGGGCTGGGATTGGTAAAGGCCCGTGGAAGACGTGCACGGTCTACGTGATGGATGAGATTACTTTGCAAAGACGTTGTTTTTGTGTTCTTCCTCTTTTATTGGGGTGCCAACAACAAAAGGAGCTCCTCTTCTCCCCTTCCACTCCTGGGATAGAGGCGCTCACACCTTTCCTTCCTTTCTTTCACAGCTTCTTCCCCGTTATTACCATTTTTATTGGCTTGTCTTCGAGGAGGGCTGACGAGGAGCAGGACGCGAACACAACGCCGTACCGCGACACACGACAAGCGCCGCTGCCTGCGGCCCGGCCCCGGGGAACCGAGCCTCGCTCCGCAGCCTCGAGCGCCGTATGCCGCCGCCGCCAGGGGTCGCTGTTGGCCACGGAGAGAACGCGCGCAGCGCAGCGCACCGGAGCTGGGCCGGGCCCTGCGGCCGTCGGGCGGCCCGGAGCCGCGCGTGGAGGCGGCTGTATGGATGCGAGTCGGATTTGGAAGAAAAGGAGAAACCCCACCCAGACACAAAACCTTTCCTCAGAGGGCGGTGAGGCACTGGCACAGGCTGCCCGAAAAAGCTGTGGGTGCCCCATCCCTGGATGTATTCAAAGCCGTGTTGGATGGGGCCCTGAGCAGCCTGAGCTGTTGGATGCTGTTGGCCAAGATTAAGTTTGTTATCACCAATCGTTAATTCTGTTACAAGTCCCGCCCCCTTGTCAAAGAGCCTTGGCTATGCTGGTTTCAGCGTGTTTTAGCCAAGCGGCACTCCCAGACTCCTGAGAGGGTAAAGAGGAGGCTGGAACCCTGCAGATGTCAGCCTGACGCTGGGACAGGCTGTTCTGGTGTCACGCTGTTCCCAGTGCTTAGTCCTGTCATCTGTGTCCATCCCTGATGCAGTGACAGACTGCTTTGTAGCTTTATAGCTCACTGATGCCTTTATTTCTTTGCTCTGCATTTTTATCTTCTCTCTGTCTCTCTTTTTTTTTTTTTTTTTAAACCTCCAGTATCAGAAGAAGTCTTTCATCCTCACTTTGTGGTGGAAAGTTTGAACCTTCCTCTCCACCCTTGGCCCCCTGGAGGAGAATGCTTTCTCTTTCCTTGTATTTCAGAGGCTGATGTGGAAAGTGACAGCCGGCATTTGAGGGCAGGAGGGTGTAATTACCTCCCTGTCCCCTTGTCACTAGCAGAGTTAAATAGGTTAAAGCATGGAAAGACGTGTTTAGCTTTAGCATAGCAATTCCACCATAGCAAGTTTTCTGGATATACTGTTCTTTTTATTCTTACCTTGTCGAGAAGTCTATAGAACTCACTCTCCCACTGGGCAAAATGCTATGTGAGCCAAACAGTGATCCGTGCTCAAAGATCTCTTGCAGTGTGAGAGCAGAGGCAGTGGATGATAAGAAAACGTGGGGAAATGCAAAGAAAGCCTGAGTTGGTTTCGGTCAGCAGGATGTTCTGCAGCATCAGCACAGTAGTTTCCTGGTCTCTGTTGAGTCCCTGTCAGCACTGCAGAATATAAGGGATTTAAATACAGAGCTTTGAGTGACTGCTCTCAGCTGCAGAATTGAGGGCCATGGCTGCAGCTGGAATGCGGTCAGGTGTCTGCAAGGTGAGCAACCAGGAGCAACTGTACAAGCAAGTGATGCTGAAGAAACACCAGATAGCAGCACTTATCCCTGTATTGTGCAGCCTTCAACCAGATTTTCATAGGGTTCGTTGGTGGGGTGTAGGTTTCTATCTTCTTTCTAACACTTTCCTGTGCTTGTGATTCCTGATTAGCATCTACAACACAAGAACAGGAGATCACAACATGAGTTAGGTTGGAGGGACCTCTGGAGGGCATCTGGAGGACATCTGCTTCAACTCCCACAGAAGGAGGTGTTGAGGAAAGCACATAAGCTTTCAAGTTGCTAAGGGCATTTGTAATGCAACATAGATATTTTGCTGGTGGGAGACACCAAGTGGTGGGAGGTGCACAGCCAGGATGTGCTGCAAAGAGCACCAGTAATAACAAGATCAATTCTGAGAGTAAATGTGGCTTGTGCTGGGATTTTTGGAACTTTTTTTTTTAAGTTGAATTACAGAATGCAGATTGTCAGTGGATTTGCAGAAAGTATAAAATGTGATTAGGATTACAATTAATGCTAAGTGTTTCTAAATTGTCCAAACAAGAAAGCACTTCCTAAAGTGACTGGCATATCTGTGCTGGAAGGCAAAAGACTTGAAATCCAAACATACTTAGGCTCTTCTGCAGGTAATCTCTGTAATTCATATGAAATAAGCATTCCCTTCTCATCTGCCATCACTCCGACCTTTCACTTGTCTAGTCTTACTTGATAAGAAGACATTTGTTTCATGTGCAAATGACACAAAGTGCAGGGCAGCAATGAATGGCATCTTTTCCCTGTAGCATACTTGCCAAGAATACTTCTTCAACAATTATTGCAGTAGGACATAGGGAGGCATTTGCACAGTTTGAAAGAGATCTGGTGAAATTAGGTTCCCATTTAACATTTCTGTCTTGAATACCTCTGTATTATGTGTTTTCCTTGTTTCTGCTGTTTTAAACACATGCTTTCAAGTTGTTCCATGTTGTAGCAATCAGCATTGTGCCAGAAACTACTTTTAAATAGGTGAGTTGGGCACCATCATGCCCAAGGTCTTTCAAATTTATTTGTTTTATACTCATGAAGTAGAAGCTATAAAGCAAATAGGACTAGTGACTTATTTCACTGGGACAGTGCATGCATGTTCTGTTCCTTATCACCTTATGATGGAATAGAAACTTCAGTCCAACTAAGGTACCAATGCAGAAGCAGACAACTTGTCTAGCACCCATTCTCTCTTGCAAACAGGAAAAATAGCCATTCACAAATCCAAAGCAATCAAACTGGACTGGAATTCTCAAAAATGAAACAAAACTAATGTGTGCTGAAAATGGTTTGAAATGTAAATGCAGCCTACACTGGGGCCAGGTACAGCATTGCCTACCTATGTCACTTATGGAAAGTTCTTGGATATTCAAACTCAGAAACTTACCCATTGCATGTGGCATGGCCAGCCGCCTTCTTTATTGCTTAATTATTTTATGAGATCCATTAAGAGACTGGCTTTTCAGTTATTCATAATTTTGTCAAAATATTTGAGCTAAAATTTCCTCTGCTGGAGGTGGCATATTTATAAAATGTTCCAGGTAAAAATAGTTCAGCTATTTTCAGAATGAAGCTACAAGAGATGATGCTTTCCCGTGTTCTTTCTGTGTCTGGGGCCATGCTTTAGCTTCGGCAGGTGAGCAGCCTCCTTCAGAGCATTGGCACCTGATAGTTTATTCATATGTGGCAAACTTGCAGGCTCTGAGCAGTCTCTGTTAGCCCAGCTCTCGGGAGCTCAGTGCTCTGTGAGGATGTCAGCTGCAGAAGGATGCCTGGAGGTGCTGCACAAGAATGGCCTTGTCACTGCGGGCTTGCCTTGCACTCACTGGCCTGAGGCTGACCCCGGTGACTGCTCCAGGCCTGGTTCCAGTGCTGACTCACTGACTTCTTGGGATGACCTTGGACCTGCCTCGTCACCAGGGAAGGTCTGCAATCTGTACCCTCTGCTGAGCCTGGCTGCTGTCACCGTACCCACCCTGATCGCCTTGCTCAGGTGCAGTGGACGAGGCCTCACCCTGTCTCCTGTGCTCTTGGCAGCCTTCACTAGGGAGCAGCTAGCCCTTGCTGCCCCATCTCCTGCTGGTGGGTGAGAGGAAGGGGGATGTATACTGCTCCAGCACAAATGAATCAGATTAGGTCTGCTGGAATATGAGTGCACAGGTGTGCATCCTCTCCAGCTGCACTGTGGCATGTGGCTCATATTCTCGTGACAAACTTATTTTCAAACCAAAAGTATCCCCTAGCCCTCCTCCACCGTTCTCACTGCATCTCTCAGATCCCATTAAATGTCATTCACCTGCAGGTGTATTTCAGAGTCAGTTGGTGATGCATATGCTGAGAAGGGATGTGCAGCCAACTTGCCCAGGTTATGTTACTCCCAGGTCAGTCTGTAGCATAAGTGTCCCTTGGAGAGGGTCAACATCTACATCTGCTGCTACAGGATCAGTTGTAACAGGGTACAAGTGGACTCTGTGCCTCCTAAAGTGTGCTTTAACACAAAGTCATGATGCTTATCAATACCCCTTTTTCCTGCAGGAATCACAAGGCAGAGACTTGAAACGTGGATCACACTGCTAATTCAGAAGGTAGTGTAAGAACATGGGCTTGACTCTGAACAACATCTCTCACCAGCTTCCCTAATCATTCCTTTAACTCTTTAAAACAACAACAACAAAATCCCATCTTCATATATACTGCAAAGAACCAGCTCTGGGATGACCTGGGCTCTGTTGGAAGCCAGAGGCTCAGCTACAGTGCTGGTGGAATGCAGCCCCTGGTCACAAGCAGGAGAGAGTAGTGCGGGGTTCTGTCAAGACCGGTGTACAACTGGGTCTCTCTCTTCTAGGCAGATTTATATGGCTTTAGCATACAGTGTGCGCTGAGAAGCTTGTACAAGCAGTGCAGGCAAATATATTGCATTCACACTGCAGCCACAGTTTGTGACATCATTTGTCTTTGACACTGAAAATCACCCAGACCTGAAATTAATCACTTTGCAGTCAGGTGACAAGAAAGTGCAAAGCACTAATGTCAGTGTGTTCTTTGGATATGCCGGCACTACTGGCACTTTTCTTTTTCTGGGGCTGTTGTGAATGCTAACTGTATTCTCAAGTGTACTAGCATTCCCCAAGCTCTTTTGCTTGAGGTAAATGCGCAGTCACTGTGCTGCATGTGTGTGCATACAGCTACACCATCTCATTTGACGAACCTACTAAAGACTGCTTTGCTAAGGTCTGTGACTTACTGTGCAGTTAAGGATCTCCTTTCTGCAAGACCACTAAATACTCAGCTAGCTTCCTTG
This sequence comes from Lagopus muta, assembly GCF_023343835.1. Taxonomy (NCBI): domain Eukaryota; kingdom Metazoa; phylum Chordata; class Aves; order Galliformes; family Phasianidae; genus Lagopus; species Lagopus muta. The sequence goes on from NC_064433.1 coordinate 77,144,754, forward strand.
ACTCCAACAAGAATTAATAAAAACTTCAACTCTTTTGGAACATTTGACACTTATTTAGGTGCCCTAAACTGAACTTCTGACTGAAATTGAAGCACCGAGTTAAAAAACAACAGGAGTAACAAAAACCCATGAGTTTTTGTTACTACTAACTTCACTTTGTTAGCAAAGGGTATCATGGGTGTTCTGATTGTTCCCCAAACCTTTTCATGTTGAAGTGCAGAAAGGAGGACCAAAGATCCAGGCAAGATCAACTTGCCATCAGAACCTATGCTAAACAGACCTAGACACAGTATGCTTGTTTCAAGCACTTGTTCCCTACTATGTTTCCTGTACCAAAAGAGTCAAGTTGGGATCATGTCATCAATGTATCTGTGTTTATTGACAACTTTTCATTCTTCAGCTTTGTATCACCACATTCACCCACAAATAGCCTGCCACGCTCTCTCAGTTCGCTAAGCAACCCTGAGCTGTTTTCCACAGCCTTGATGTAATTATTGAATGGGCCACTCTGAAACTCAGCAATGCTAGGAGCTTTCTGTGGTTAGATTTCTGAGTCCTCAATAGGGCCATTCAGAAATACTGTAGTAGGAAGTGCTGGCACAGATTCACCGGGACAGTGAAAGTTTTCAGATGGTAACTGTTTTGCTGTTGAGGCAGCATGGTTTTGGGTTGACTTTTGTTCCACAACCTGATTCCTAATCATCCCTATATCTGAGTGCCAGGTTTGTCCCCGCCGCAGTTTCTTAAAGGTATTACGGAAACCTTCAGTACTGAAATAGTAGATCAAGGGGTCCAGCGTGCAGTTCATACTGGCCAACATCATTGTCACAATTAGCACCTCACGCACGGAGGCTTGCATTTGCTTCTCGACATCAATCACCCTGGCCTTTATCAAACCATATACAGCCAGGGTAGTGTTGTAGGGCACAAAGAATATGACGAAGATGACCAGATTGACCAAGAGGAGACGAACTGTCTTCTGCTGCCGCAGTGTCTTTGGCTGTCTGGCCTGACAGAGCTCCCGAAAGATCTGAATGGAGCAGTATGTCACAGAGCTCAGAGGCAGGAGAAAACCCAGGATTTCAGCCAGAACAACCAGAGGGAAGAGGTTTTTCTGCCACATGTCATCACTAAAACTTTCAAAGCACAGATAAGTAGTCTGGTTCTGTGACTCACAGTGGTTTTGCTTGTGGACTATGGCTGTGGGGATGGAGCCCATGAGGATCACGACCCAGACCACCAGGCAAAGGAGTCTGGCCACCTTGGGACGCCGCAGGTGCCGCCAGCGAAGTGGGTGCACGATGGCAATATAGCGATCCAGGTTGATGCACATGAGGAAGATGCAGCTACCATACATGTTGATCTGAAAGACAGAGCCAGAGACCTGGCACAGGGTGTTGCCAAACGGCCACTCATGGTTGAAGTAGTAGTAGAGTCGCAGTGGTAGGGGGAGCGTGAAGGTGAGGTCACTCACGGCCAGATTGAACATGTAGATCATCACCACTGATTTCAGGCGCAGGTAGCGAACGAATATCCACAGGGCCATCACATTCAGCGTCAAGCCTGTGATGAATATCAGAATGTAGCCAGGCAGGAGGAGTTTGTGGTAGAAGCTGTAATCCTTGCATGGCTGAGACACGTTGGCAGATGACATACCCAACAGGGATAAGGGGAGGAACTCAGTGCGATGGCTGAGGTAGCTGGAGAGCTAAGGAGGCCCAAAGAAAGGCACTGAGAGAAGTCATTCCTCAAGGAAGCTATAGACAGGTTGTTCTCTTCATCTGCAGAAAGAAAAGTTAAGTTGAAAGGGGAAGTCTCTTTTAAGATCAAAATCCCACCATATTGTCTTCTGTTGCAAGAACTCATAAAGAAACAGACTAAGAAAAATACAGAATAGAAAAGTGAGTGATCAAATAGCAGAAGAATACAGAAAACAGACAACAGATTCTGTTGTACAGAATCTTGCACATGCCTCTGAAAATGCATGTTGTTTTAAATAGTGCTGTGAGCAGCAGCATGCAAGCAAGGGACAAAACAAAGGAATGCAGGGAGAGGGGAAGGGAAGGAAAGGGGAGGGAAGGGGAGGGAAGGGGAGGGGAGGGGAGGGGAGGGAAGGGGAGGGGAGGGGAGGGGAGGGGAGGGGAGGGGAGGGGAGGGAAGGGGAGGGGAGGGGAGGGGAGGGGAGGAGGAGAGGAGAGGAGAGGAGAGGAGAGGAGAGGAGAGGAGAGGAGAGGAGAGGAGAGGAGAGGAGAGGAGAGGAGAGGAGAGGAAAGGGTAAATACGTTGAGGGGAAAAAATGCTGGCTGGCTGTAATTTAGAAGATCAGAAAAACAGGACTTTGTACATCGATTATAGATAAAAAGAATGACACTGCTATTAGACTTGACTCCACCTTAGTTGTCTTAGGTGAAATAACCCATGTAAACATAATGCCAGCTAAGGGCTTGACTAAAATAAATGAACTGTGATAGATAGATGCAGAGGGCCAGGGAAATCTAGAAACCTGACTCATGTTTTCTAGGAATGCGAGTGTAAATGGGACCAGGACAGTCATCTCAGTTCCTTCCTCAGGACTGCTAAGACAGAATAACACAACATTGGCAATGATTCTTAAAGATGTTCCTTTGGTGTGCTCTCTTGCATGGTAACAGCAGTATCTACTACAAGAGCCTATGTAAAGAGTAATTTATCTCAAAATGAAAAGTAGACTTTGTTCTATCTAGAGGAAAATTTTGAATAAGTTGGGTATTACTGTGTGAAGAAGCTACTCAGGAGCTTGACAGTCATGTCAGATATTTTGAATGGCTCTGTGGGATGATGCACAAGTCTAGAGGGAGGATCTATGATCTATTAAAAACAGAAGTAGCACGTGCAGGTGGGAACTGAATCACCAGACTCATTCTGGTGTCTGTATGTTAGACAGTTGAAACAATGACATGAGTGAGCAGGGATAACAAGCAGAGAGTTTTGCCTGATGTCCTTTTGTGTCATTGCACAGGTCCACCACCAAGCCAGCTTTCTTAGAGGAGCTACTGGGTTGTTAGGACACATTTGAGTGGCTTTCACCTTTTTTTTAAAATGATTGACAATTTTGTGTTATAAACTTGCATAAGTTTAGAGTATAAAATGATCCAACAAGAAAAGGCAAATATGCTAGAATTGTTGGTTTTCAGTAAAATTATTAGATGCTTCAAAAACACAAACTCACGGGAGACACGCCAGCTTTTGCTAGAGTGAAAACTCTGTAATGACTGCAGACTGAACAGATTGGAGAGTGTCTCTGTCTCAACGGAGACAAACTGAGTGAGGCTGAGGCTCCTTGAAAAAACATATCCTGCTCCAATACCTGTGCCCAGGTGAAGGCAACTTGTCTGCATAGACAAACCATTTTTGCCAGCTGTTATTAAAGAAACACCTCTAAACAGTGCAGTATATAAATATGTAGTATGTGAGGTCAGTGGTCTAGCTGTGAGTATTCTATCTAATATAATGGACGATGAAGGAATAACGTAAGAACAGTGCAATCACTCCTTAAGTTTTCTTCTTGTTTTCAACAAACTGTAGCCTCCTGAGCCAGAGGTGAAATGCTGATATTTAATATCAGCATTTGTTATTTTCTCCAGTTATTTTTTGGAGCCATATAAAATTCATAATCAACTAAATCTAGTGACAGGAGCACCAAGGATTTTCACAGCTTAATTACATATCATGTAAAGAACCACATCCTTGTACCAATTTTGAATCACCACCATCTAGATTCTGTTCCTAGTTAAAATACTGGAAGAGGAAGTGAAAAAAAAATCCTTATTCACTTTCACTTTATCACTGATAATTTTGTAAACCACCATACTTCCTTTCAGTGACTTTTTCTTGAGATTAAAGGGTCCTGTCTTCTTAGTTGATCCTCTCAGACAAGTCATTCTGTAAATTTGAATGTCCTTCTTTCCTTTCTCGGAACCTTTGTTACAGACTTCATAAGCCTTGTGGTGAGAGGCTCAAACTGTGCACACACAAAGTTTGAGATGTGCATGAACTGAGCTGGGTAAGAGCAGACCTCATACACAAGAAATAATGGTCAGTTTAGATCGCTTTTTTGCATCACTTAGCTAGATGAATTTTCAGCTGTTATTTTTAGGCCAGTCATTCACTCTTTTTCTAATCTCTGCAGTTCTTCTCTGCCACTCTCATCTTTTCTAACTGTATAATTTTATGCCTTCAACAGATTTGTTATTTCATTATTCATCCTTCATGAATAAATTAAGCAGCCCAAGCCGTAGCACAGGCGTCTTATAACTCCACTGCAAAAAAACTGACCATCTACCCTCATTTTCCTTCCTGTATTTTAGCAAATTTCATCTACATAGGAACTTTTCTCTAAATTTCCTCAAGCACCATTCATGAGAGCCTTTTTGAAATCCTGTTGGATTTCCACTATCCCTGTGCTTGCCATCTCAATCTACTCCAGTAGTACCATCAGGCACAGCATCACTTTTCAAAAGCCATGTTGACTCTTCCCCATAATTAGAGACAACTGCATGCCAATTTCCCCCCCCCTTTTTTACAACTTCTACTAATTTTGTTCAGCACAGATATCAAACTCCCTGGTCTAAAATGCCTCCAGAGCCTTATCTCAAATTCTATCTGCTGGTGACTCTTTAAAAGCAATTTTAACCAGGAGTTTCTACACCACAGTTAGTCAGCTCTGTCATCCTCGAGTTGTTTTTTTGACCACTGGGGTAAGAGCCATGTGGTTTCAGAGATTTACTAAGTGCTTATTTCATTTTACTACATTTTAACCTTTCTTAGCAGCATTTTGCTCACAGACAGTCCTTTAGTGGATTTCCTCTCAAGGAATGTTTTAGACGTGGAAATCTCCCAGATTTTCCTGTCATGAACACCAGTGCAATAAATCTGTTTGGTTTTCTACTTGCCATCACCTTTTCCTTCTTTTGAGTGCTTTTTCTTTATGTATTAGCCTGTGTTAGCCTCTTTCTTTATGTATTAGCCTTTGAGACACAAGATAGCAGAGTTCTGAACTGGTAGCATGAGAAACAGATTTCTTTTACTTTAACATTATTATTTTTTTTAATTTAAGTGTTAGAGTCTTTCTTGTGGGTGGATGGAAGCACAGCAGCAAGTACCCATGAACTGAGCTTTACTAGAGACTAATGCTGATGTTATTAAAGATAAGGTGATAGTCTCAAATTTGATGTAATAGATACTGTAATCAGTGCCAAAGCCTTAACACAACTCTTTTCTCTGGAAAAGAAGCTGTGGGAGCAGAATGTGCCTCTCCAGAGGTCTAGAGATACTGTTTTGACTGCTCATCGCTGAAGAGGAAATCTCCTGATATAGCAGGCTGGTGGTAGGGGGGCAGAAGCAATGGAACTGGTTCAATTGTTGCTTAATGTTTTACGACCCACCTTCACTGTGGATACCTCTAAAAGAGCCTCAAGTACTCATTTCTCTATGTAAAAGTTGTTGAGTAGTCTCAAGTCATCAGCTGTGCATGGAGGCAATGGTACCACAGCACAAACAAGAGGTAGAGGAAAAGGAACCAGAGATACTTTCACTCCGGTGTTCTGCTACAGAAGTCATCCATATGATGAGATGTTCAAAATTCTGAAGGAACTTCCTATTTGGCAGCTGACCTTAGGTAGCCTGTGAGATGAAGGAAGTATCCTCTTACCTCACAGTGCAAATTGGTACGGACCTGATGGCTGCCCTCAGCCTTTTACCCAGTAGAGACAGAAAAGAGTGATTCAAAGTTCAGACAGCTCCTCCTATCACGCTTACAGGCAGAAATTGAATTTGTTGCTCATGTTCTTGCTCTGGTAGGGGGCAGGGGAAATGCCATGGACATGCAAGCAAGCATGCACACGCACTAAGAAACTTCTGCAAGGGAGGAGGAGCTGAAGAAACTAGAAGGAAGGAAAACAACTGGTGAGGGGAGGAAGAGCTGCCTGTAGAGGTGTGAGATAGGAACAATGCTGTGTGAAGGGGGAGGAGAACACGATGATAAAGAGTTGGTAAACAAGCTGGGAGTGTGTCATAACCCCCCCCCCCCCCCCATATACACCTTCCTGTGACCACTCTACAGGGCACCGTAGAGTGGTCTCAGCAGAAGATGAGCCACAAATCAGTCCCAAGGCAAACACCTCTTGTTGAAGGCAGAAAAAAAGCTGCCAGTCTACAAATCTTTGAGTTTGTGACTTTTGAGTTTTCCTTGTGCAGGGCGGGAAACTCTAGCTATACTTCCTTACAGAGGCTGGAACAGGCAGGCATGGCCTGAGGTGAGGTTAGATGAGATGACCCTGCCTGGTCCAAGGTATTTTCTCTCCTCACAGTACCTTATCTGAGCCTTATCTGCCTAACACCACAAAGATAATGAAGGACCACAGCATTGTAGGACACAAGTTTATCATAGAATGGTTTGTTGTTGGAGGGGGTTTTAATAATCATCTAATTCAAGCTCCTTGCAGGGCAGGAACACCTTTCACTAGATCACATTGCTCAAAGGCCCTTCCAACTTGGCCTTAGACATTTTAAGTGATGGGATGTCTTTCTTATAACCCTCCCTTTATATTTGTTAAGACTGCAAGGAGGTTTTCCCAGACCTTCTCTTCTCCAAGCTGAACAAGCCCAACTTATCATAAAATCATTAATGTTGGAAAAGACCACTAAGATCACCTATTCCAACAGCCTACCTACCACCAGTATTGCCCACTAAACCATGTTGTTAGTACGATATCTACATGCTTGTTGAAAACCTCCAGGGACAGGCAACTCAACCACCTCTCTGGGAAGCCTGTTCCAAAGCCTGACAACTCTTTCAGAAAAGAAGTGTCCTAATATCCAAGCTGAGCCTCCCCTGCCACAACTTGAGGCCATTCCCTCTAGTCCTATCCATCATTATATAGGAGAAGAGGCTGATCTCCACCTCACCCCAATGTCCTTTCATGCAGTTGTAGAGTGCCTCCTCCAGTCACCTCTGAGCCTCCTCCAGTTCCTGAACAATCCAGTTCCTTCAGCTGCTCCCCATAAGACTTGTGCTCCAGACCCCTCACCAGCTTCATTGCTCTTCTCTGGACACTCCCCAGGGCCTCAGTGTTTTTTCTTGTAGTGGGGGGCTCAAAACTGAACACACTCCTCAAGGTGCAGCCTCACCAGAGCTCAGCACAGGGGAACAATCACCTCCCTGCTTCTGCTGGCTGCACTGTTTCTGATACCGGCGAGGATGCCGTTGGCCTTTTTGACCTCCTGGGCACACTGCTGGCTCATGTTCAGCAGGCTGTCAACTCACACCCGCAAGTCCTATTCCTTTACACTGATCTTCCAGACACTCTGCCCCAAGCCTGTAGCATTACCTGGGGTTGTTTTGGCCAGAGTGCAGGACTTGGTACCTGGTCTTGTTAAAGCTCATACAACTGGCCAGTGTTCCAGCTTGTCCAGATCCCTCTGTAGTGCCTTCCTACCCTCAGGCAGATTGGCATGTCCTCTCAATTTCGTATCTTCTGCAGATTTACTGAAGGTACACTCAGTCCCCTCATCCAGATCATCAATATAGATACTAAACAGTCCCAATACTGACACCCAAGGACCAGTCATCAGCTGGATTTAACTCCATTCACCACCACTCTGTGGGCCCAGTTCTTTACCCTTTCTGTACCTGTCCAAGCCATGGGCTATGAGCTTCCCTAGTAAACTTCTCCTCAACCTTTCTTCACAAGAGAGGGGCTCCAGCCCTTTGACATCTTTGTGGTCCTCTCCTGGACCTGGTCCAAAAGCTCTGTGTCTTTCTTTTCCTGAGGGTCCCAAACTCAGTGCAGTACTTCATAGTCATGAAAGCAGAATAGAGTTACATGTGGAGCTGAGAGGTGAGATGAAAAAAGAGAGCTAGAAAAGCCTTGCCAGGCATGCCACAGGGTCAATGTTTCTGAGAGTGATTTGTCATGCAATTCCTGGTGCACTCTGAAGCTGCCTGTGGATGCAGGCAGAGAACACAGCATCGAGTGGCAAAAGAGTAGAGTGGCACAGATGAGAACACAAATTGCACAAGCTGGTTTAGTAGGTAAATAACAAGGAATTTGCTAGACTTCAAAAAATAACCCACATAGAAATTAGAAATTGAAGTAGATTTTTTGTAAATGATTATGAATATTTACGAATTATTTGTACTTGCCCTGGGTGATATCTAAGCCTTAATTTTCACCTTTTTTTCCCTCTACATATGAAATTAGACTATAATGGTGATTAGAATCGTGGAAGCTAGGATTCAAGACTGGGCTCAAAGCTGTGTATACAAACCATGAGATTGGGTCGTGCTGGCACTGCAGCTCCCCAGAAGTATATCACCCATTCTCACCTCCTAAGGATCTGCGGAAGAGGACTTCCAATGCAGGCAATATGGCAAGCAAACTCTGCAGTCTCCCCACACTCTTAGCATTACAGGATCCCAAGGAAGCCTGTGTTTCAGTAAACTTTGGGATTTGCCTCTAGATTCAATATGTGACTACAGAGGTGTAAAGGGTTCCCTGATGTCCTATGGTCATCTGTGTCCATGCCCCCAGACCTGTGCCAGCCAGCTAGCAAACTGCCTCTGTCCCGCTTACCTCTCTCTAGGAGAAAACCCGAGGGTGTATGGGCTTGGTGTCTGATCGTTTCTGCCACAGGAAAGGTTTTTGGTTCGTTTGGGCACCAGGACGGCAGCTTGAATCACAGTAGGAGCGGGCAGGCTCTTAGGGCACTTGCTTATCCAAATCATGACTGTCCCCACTGCACCACAGCTGGCTCTATGTCTGCAAGCTGCAGCTCATTTCTCCTCCTCTCTCACTTCCTGACACACTTCATTCTGGCCACAAAACATGAACTTTGAAGCATGATCCTATGATAGCAAACGCAATTGTGAAAGAACAACACCCAGGTGCACTCACAGCTGAGGAGGCTTGGTCAGAATGTCAGATATTTGTTCTTCTTTGCTACTATGCTAACGCAACAACCCCCACAGCTGACGGGGAAAAGTAAAACATCCCCTTCTCTACAATACTGCCAGACAGAAGTTTGAAGTGAAATATGGGAAGTGAGAGCTTGTGCAGGGACACAAGCTGTGAGTGGCAGGGACCCAAAATAACTCAGCTCTGCAGGCGTGTCTGCAGAAGGCAAAGACTATGAGCGTCCCTGTCGTTAGAAGTTGCAGCAGGCACGGTGCGGTGCTAGCAGAGCATGAAGGCTGGAATAGCAGAACACCAGGGACTGAGTACTGCCCACCACAGCTGCTTCCTGGTGACCTGCTTTTGCTTTGCAGGTTCTAGCACAGAGGAAAAGAATAGAAGTCACTCCCCACCCACCATGTCCTTCCCCAGGACAGCTGCTGCCTGCTGTCCCAAGACAAGGAGCCATGCCCACAGGCTTCCAGAGGCTGTGGGCTGTCACAGCCTGTGTTTGACTTTCTCATACCCTGTCCCCTTGTTCTGCCTCATGCAGGGAGCAGCGCAATGACAAATATATATCTTTCTTCTGCTTGTAAACCCTCAGAGGGTACAATGGCACTCAAAATGCTGATCTCACCTGTTTTAATGTCTCTCTCTTTCAAACAGACCCCTTTCTCACTTCCTCATTGCTGGGATTTTTGTTCTCATGGCTGTCTGCGTCTTTGCAGTTCTCCCCAAGGCTTGAAGATAACTGGGGGTGGGGGTTTCCCCTTTGCAAAAAGTCCCTGCCGTTGTCTGCAGGGGCCTTGTGCCCCTCACTGCTTGCTCACACACGCCTGAGTCTGGCAGCCCAGGCGTTACCATTTGAGTCAGAGGAGGCCTCGCACTTTGGGCCTGCGCTGCCCCACAGCATCCCTCACCCCACGGGGATCACTCACCTCAGTGGCTTTCACACAGCATGAACAACCTGCTTCTGGGCCCAACTGCCCCTCGAGGGCTTGGCTTACAGGGGAGAGAAGGTACCCCGTCATTCCCCACTGCTGCCCAGCTGACAGCAGGTAGGACCAGATTTCCGGGATGCGTGTCGGAGGCTACACCCTGGTGCTGCAGATCCCAACATGCCTGATACCCTGCTGCGCCGGCTCCAGAAAGCGGGAGCAGGGACCAAAGCAAAGCTGGAAGGACAAGCAGAGAAATGAAAAGCTCCATTGCAGCTGCTTGGTTTTGAGGGGATGGCTGAGCACAAACGCTCTTCAGACCTCATTGTGTGAACAGATGTAGATGAGCACAGAAAAAGGGTTAACTCACATGTCTAATGTTTTTACTGTTGGTCGGGATGAGGGGATTGAGTGTATCCTCAGTAAGTTTGCAGGTTTCACCAACCTGGGAGGATGTACCAATCTGCCTGAGGGGAGGAAGGCCCTACAGAGGGATCTGGACGGGCTGGATCACTGGGCTGAGGCCAATTGTATGAGCTTTGACAAGACCAAGTGTCAGGTACTGCACTTTGCTCACAACAACCCCAGGTAAGGCTTGGGGCAGAGTAGCTGGAAAGCTGCATGAAAGGAAAGGATCTGGGGATGTTTGTTGAACATGAGCCAGCAGTGTGCCTGGGCAGCCAAGAAGGCCAACGCTCTGAAAGAGTTATCAGGGGTTGGAACAGGCTGCCCAGGGAGTCAACCAGTCCTCGAGGTTTTCAAGAAAATAGACAATGTTGCTTTGAGTGAATATGATTAAGTCTTATGGTGGTGGTGGGTGGATGGTTGGAGTAGGTGATCTTAGTGGTCTTTCCAACCTTCATGATTCTATGTGGGCATGCAGGGGAGGTGGAAGAAGCATAAAAAGGCCAGGCTCACTTTCTGAATAAGAGAGAAAAAGCTGAAATCTGGGCCTGCGTGAGGATTTTTACATTCCTGAGCCATCAGCACAGATGGAACTGGCCTGATGAAGTAACAGCAGTCTTTGTTCCCAGAAGGTTCCAGCCCTATGATCGTACAACCCACACACCCTACTGGGAAGAGGAGCAGCCACCACACTCCTTGCTGGGAGGAGGGCAGAAAACCCTCCTTCCTGCTGTGAAGGTCTGTTGGGAGACCTGTCAGAGAAAGAGTTAAGAAAGTTGGGAAGCAGTTGGGCTGAGTCTGTTTGCTGTAGCAATGAGGGCTGCAGGGTAGAGAAGAATATCCAGCCTGCAGGAGGCAGGTGAGGGAGTGTCAACAAGGGCAGCTGTGGAGCTGAGGGAAGTGCCAGGTCTTCCTGATTCTGTGCCCAGGGACTGACAGAGCAGGGAGATACACTGGCTACCAAAGGGCTGGATGACAATGTGTTGATGAGCTGGTGCCTTTAGCACCAACTGCCTGATGCTGCCCAGGTTCTCTTGTATATAAATCTTTGCTCACTGCTGCTGGAGTGACTTGTCTACAGAGAAAGATGACCAGATCGTCTGTCTGTAGGACATCAGAGGCTGGGACTCAGGTACTAACACCACCCCTAGCCATGTGAGCTCCCTGGGAAGGATACTCACTCCAGAGCCCCAGTTCAGAGCTCTCCCATTGCTCTACCAGAAATGTAGTGGGCAGTACTGCATAAACACCCTCAATCCAGAAGCTTTCTGTGGGCCACTCAATCTCTGATGCTGGTAGGCACACCAGCACTACCCACAGTCATCACCTGGTGCAGGGGCTGTGCTGTGCAGGATGAGATTCGAGCTGCTTCTTGGTGGCTGAAGGTAGAGTTTGGCCAGGACTAGGATGGAGATAGTGTGACTGTGTGTGTGATGCTGATCCCAGTGCAGCATGTCCTTGCTGTGACCTAGTTGCAAGTACACTTTGCACTCCTACTATCTGTATTGAAAAGTCACCTAGGGAGGTGCTGTTTGCAAAGAAACGGGCAGATCTTTAAGAAAAGGGTGGGAGAAGAAACCTAAGCAATACAAATGAGAGGGAGCATCTCTGGGAGCATAGAGGGAGAGAAGCAGTGACACTGAAGAATTGCAGATAGGGGAGTAGGAATGTCCAGTCTGGCACAAAGGAGGGTGCACATCCCCCTCCCTGCCCATTTTTACTCTAAAGTAAGGCTATAGAGGACTAATCCTCTGCCATCCTGCTCCACAAGTTCCACGCCAAGCAGATGTCCCTACAGGGGGCCCTCTAGGACACTGGTGACTGCACAGCTTTGGCAGGGTGGGTGGAGGAGAAGGTCTGAGTATGCCGGCAGCAGGTAGAATCCATGGAGGCAGTGAGGCGAGGAACAGAGCTGGCTGTTGAGGAATGTCAGCATCAGTTTTGCTGGTGGAACTGTCCCACTCTGCTGGGGCTGCAGGTCTTTGGCAATATTGCTATCCAAGATTAGCAGGACCAGTGGATGTCAGTGGGGCTGTCATGGGATCCATTCAGTGAGCCAGTGTGTCCTCTTGGAGCACGTGGAGTGCCTTTTTCCACATGCTAGTGGAATTGCTGACACAGCAAACATTGAACAGCATGCATGTGCTACTACAAATACTAATTTTCTGGTTAAACTTCATCATTTGGCCAGGCCTGACTTTTAAACCGTGTCTGGACCACGCCAGGTGTCAGCCCTGCAGACTGGCAGATCTTGCCCCACCAGCCCTGCCCCCAGCCCTGCCCAGCCCCCCAAGCTCCCCTTTCAGTTGCTTACTCCTCTTCCTCAATGGCACATGGGTCCCAGGAGCTGATGGTGCCACAGGCTGAGCCAAAAGCACCTGATTAGCAGTCTTTCTGACTCTAGGCCTTGAGGACCATGGCACTGGGTGAACACCCTGATGGTTCTCCTAAGCACTCTCCATCTGAATGCATCCATCATGCATGCAGTAACAACCTCTCTCTCCTGCTGCATCCCACCAGTGCCTTCCCCTTCTCCATAACTGAGTGTCAGAGCTCAGCAGGCCTGTGCCTTTTCTCATCTTGTTTCAGGCAAGTGGGAGGCTGCCTTCATTCATGCCATCTCCTCAGGGGGTTTTGTCTTTGCTGTGACTCATGCCTGCTGCTGTGGGGAGCTGCAGAAATGTGGTTGTGACCACAAGATCTGAGGTGATGAAGGAGTCCAGAGACAGAGATTGGGTGGCACAGGACAAGGTTCATGGGAGAGGATCACCAGGGGATGAGAGGCAACATTTTGTTTCACAATCAGTCCTCAGCCCTTCTGGCATTTCCCCCAGGGTTTCTCACTCTTTGTCTCATCGTTGGTTTCCCCCAGCAGGTTTCCAGTAATCAGGCTGCTCTGATAACCTCTCTTATGGGATTGCTTTTTCTCTTTGTGGACAACTCTGAGAAGAGCCATGGGGTGTCCTCCAGCCAAGCTCTCATGAACCTTCACAATAATGAGGCGTGGAGGAAGGTAAAGGCAGGAACAAAAGCTGGGAAGCAAGCCCACTTTCTAGAGCTTCCTCTTGGCTGGGCAGAGCTTTGTCCAGTCCCTTATTCAGAGTAGAAATCTGGGGAATCCATGAACTCACAGAGCAGGTTTGTGTCCTGCTCCTTTCCCTTTCTCTCCCTTCTCTTTTTCCTACCCCTCCCCTCCCCTCCTCTCCCTTCCCCTCCCCTTTCCCCTTTTCCCATCCCTTTGACTAATCTTGCCCTGATGTCCCCATTCTGGCCTCATGAGAAGCCTGTTGGGGAAGTCATTGCTTAAAGCCCACAGGAACAGGTGCCCCACAGGTTATCTCTGTTCCATCTGGCAGCTGTCTTCTGCTCCACCATGCCCTTACACATGAAGGTGGAGTGCAAGTGCCATGGCATGTCCTGTGAGGTGTGCACATGCTGAAAGGTCATGCCCCCTTCTGCAAGTTGGACTATGCCCTGGAGGAGAAGTTTTGAGAGAATAGTAGAGGTTCACTCCCAATGAGTGAGTTCCTGCAAGCTGTTGGTGTCCAAGAGCAACTGTTTCAAGTCTTACGCAGATCATGACCTGGTTTATCTGTTGGCCAGCCCAGACTTCTGTGACTGGAAGTCCTGGTGTGGGGCCTTTGGCACTTCTGGCCACCTGTGCAACAGGACATCTGCAGCCATGGATGATGGCGATCTCCTGTGCTGCTGCAGGGGCTTCCGTGCAGCCCAGGCTGAGGTGGTGGAGCAGTGCCAGCACCTGGTGGAGGTGCACAACTGCTACTGGTGGGGCAGTGGGGCTAGATGAAGACAACAGCCCAGAGAGGCCCACTGCATGGGGGGGAAGCAGGGAAAGGTGTAGGGAAAGCCTGCTCCCTGCTTGGCACTCTGTCTTCAGCCTCATTGGACTTTTTGTGGTTTAAATTTATTTTCAATACAGAGTTGGAGGACACAGGCCCCAGAAACCTTTAAACCTTAGAAGTAAAGCAGCTGTCAAAGAAAGCAAAGTGTTTACATTAACTCCTTCCTCACAAACTTTAAGACCTGCAGGACACCTGGCTTTGCCTCTGCTGGGGCTGGCAAGGTGAGATGCCATGCTGGAGGCCTCATCCTCAGAATATTATCACCCATGGCATGTGTGCTGCAGTGTGTGAGAGCCACCAGGGAGCCATGCAGGAGCAGGTGGAGAGCCACCTCCAACTAGAGAGGTTGCTGTGAATGTGACAAAGTGGCAGAAGCAGAGAGAAAGGAGCAAATTAGGTTTATAGGCTCTTTATAAAATACGATTCAGCCTTGGTAATGCAACTGATTAATGTCAATCTGCAGGGTCAGGAAGGCTAAGGGTTGCTGGGGACTTCATGCAGGTGGCTCTAAATCCGTATACTGGGGACAACACCTTTCCCAGGCTCCTTCATCTGGAGAAAACCTTTTCAAGAGGAGTTTCATTGGGCAGCAGGGTGAAATGCTGTTGGATGCAGCTCCTCTCCTGATGTGCTGCTGTCAAGGATGCAGAGTAGGTGCCCAAGTGATGAGATTTGGCCATGGACTTGCTGACTGATCAGCAAGGAGCCTGGAAAGAGCTGTTTGGGTTCTCTGCACTGCCACAATTCCATGCACCTGTTACACATTGCCCACCACTGCACCTCATCCTTCAGTGAGGCTGAGGAACCTCTGGTGCCAGCGCATTACTTCCTCTTTTCCCTCTTCCTCACTCAGAATGTGGTAGGTCTGGTTTGTGAAGCAGCCATGGCGTATCACCTGAAAGAAGAGCTTGAGTTTGTTTCATAGAGTTGGAACCGCCACACTTCCTAAAATATGAGATAGTCCTCTGTTCAACTCTGGGGTTCTGGGCTTTGTTACCAGTAGGAAGTTGGTGTATGGGGGAGATTCTCCTTTGTGAGAGGAAATATAAGGACAACCTAATGGATGGAAGGTTTCCCATGGCTACCTATCTTGACACTCTGCAGTCATGTATCAATGCCTCTGCAAATCCCACTACTGTTGGTACCCACCCCATACACACCCAATTCTGTCCTTTTGGAAGGAAAAGCACTGACAGGTGAAGTTCTGCAGGGACTCGGGTCTTCTGTGCAAGCATGGATCAGGCTGCCCAGTGAGGTTGTGGATGCTCATCCCTGGAGATGTTCAAGGCCGGGCTTTGAGAAACCTGGTCTAGAAGGTGGTGTCCCTGCCTATAGTGAGGGGTTGGAACTAGATGATCTTAAAGGTCCCTTCCAATCTAAACCATTCTATGATTCTATGCCCAGCCATGGAGGAGAAGGCAAAGGCTAAGTAAGGGATGGCAGAGGCTGCTTCTTACCCTCTGGTTGTAGAGGCTGTGCTGCAAGCACTGATGGCTTTTGAAGGCGCAGTAAGTGGGGTGCTGAACTCCACCCGAGTCACAGATCTGTGGAGATGGGAATGAAAACCAGAGAAAAGAGAGGAGAAGGAGAGATGGAGCACCCTCCCAGCACCCACCTTGCCTGGGACATCCCCCGCTTGGAAGGTTGCATATTCTGCCTGCAGCCAGAGCATCACACGAGGGTCATCGCAGCCCCGGGTGGCTATCAGGCTGCACCAGTATTCTGGTCGCAGGCCTCCAGAAACCTGTGCGCCAAAATACTCCGAGGGCTCTGGGAAGCTGGTCTGCAAAGGGATGGGATGAAAAGAGCCATGCATTTCTCCCTCCTTCCCCACCACTGTGACCATCTCCTTCCTCGCAGGCCAGAAGGAGATGCAGCATGCTCGGTACCTTGTTGCCTGCAGCCCGGTGCTGGGTTGAGATCTGGGGGTTGATGTATGTGATGAAGCTGCCTGTCTTGCAGTGAACACGCCTCAGGTTGTAGATGTTCTGGCACTGCTCCATTTTCAGTGAGCAGAAAGCACAGGCAGGGCATAGGTCCATATGCTGCCTCCCAAGGCTGTCACACACCTAGGGAGGTGTGATGGTGCAGTCAGGAGAAGAGGCTGGGGAGCCCGGATCCCTGGTATGGGTTTGCCTCACTGGCTCAACTGGGTTGGCTTCTCCCAGGGTGGCACCTATAATGGCAGTGCCTACAAGCACTGCAGTCAGTACTACAGGGAGCCCTGCCCACAATGGGGGTCGAAGGTGGGCATCAGCATCTTTACCGACTCTCCAAACCCAAGGATCTTTTCTTCCAACTCCTTCCATGCCTGGGTGACAACTGAGGAGACACAGACTCCCTCCAACACTGCATAGCACAGGATCATCACTGCTTCCTTCCTCTTCAGGGCAAGAAGACTGGCAGAGAAATGGATGAAGGAGGTCAGTTCTCTTCCCTTGCCATGAGCTAAGATAAGCCCTTGGGTAAAAACAGAAGGGGAGGAAAACAGGCCTGACACAAAATAGAAAAACCTTTCTGAGAAAGCCTTGGCCAGCCTGCACAGTGAGTGTGCCAGCATGGTCTGCCTATGCCTTTGCCTGTGCAACATGGAGGGGGGGCTTTCAGAGGGACTGGAGGAGGAGCACAGCTTCAGGGATTTTCCCAGTATCACCAAAGCAGCTGCTGTGTAGTTTTATCTTTACAATGGCACAGCAAGATCTTTGTTAGAGTCTGCTGAGCGCCAATTATGGGGCAGTCCCATTGTGGTCTGGAGAATACTATGTCTCTCTTCTGCTTGAGCCAATGTTTTTGATGGAAAGAGGAATTAATTGGTAATAATGGTGGTGAATTAACTGTTCATCCAAACTCATACAGGAAGTCACAGATAGAAAACAGGATAGTAGGATAACAACAGTAAGAATGTTTTACGTCTTAGGAACAGCAGAAATTGTAGGTTATTATACAAGAATCGTGTGAATTATCAACAATGATGCAGAAGACATAAAAACACTCATTAAATATTTCTTTCCTGTGACCAGGGAAAAGTCCCAGCGATAAACAGAAGAACAGGCAAGAGCAGCAACTGCTGATGTTAAAATGTTCTTGAAATTCATTCATGTGCTAATGTGTATGGAGGAGTTTCCCTGAGAGTGGCTGAGACCTCAGAGAAGAGATAGATGGGGGAACCAGAGGAAAGTCATTAAGGTGAGATTTCCTGACACCTGGAAAACATTCACAGAGAGTGGGAAGCTAAGGGAGCCAGGTGTAGCTGAGTGAGGGCACTGCTGAGTGAGCGCTTGGTTAGACTGCACTTCTGCCTGCTCCTGAAATGAAGAGAGGCTTCAATGGTGACATGATTTCTCCATGTCTTGGAGGCTTGATAAAGATAGCCCAAATTTCAGTTAGGAGTGGGGCTGTAGGCAGAAGTAATTATCCAATGCCCCAACAGCTCACAGTGAGCAGCAGCAAGCGAGCATGTCAGGCTGTCTGAAGCGGCTCTGAAGGCACTGCTCTCATTTAGATACTACAAGAGAACCTGGAAAATCTTGGTCACTAAAAATGTCTCCATGCTATTTTTTTTTAAGATGTTATGGTCAAAATTGTTTTATCAGAGTGCTGCAGATGTTGCTTGAGCCTGCATCGAGACAAGAGAAGGTGTTCCTTCAACACACGGTGTTGTGCTGCACTCTGGGCAGGCTGCAAATAGGATTCAGACACACGAACAAATTATAGTGGTGCCAACCCACAGCACATCAACAACATCCACTGAAAAAATGAAGGCACTTCAAAACCAAGTAACTGATGTATTGCAAGACTGTGTATCTCTCGCTCCAGTACAACACAGTACAACTGGCCTGGTTGGATGTTTGAGGAGGAAAGATCAGAGCAGAGAAGGAACAAAATGGTGGTCAGGTGAAATCTCTAGTGACTGGAAAAAAGGCAATGTCACACTTACTTTTAAGATGGGTAAAAGGATGACCCAGGGAACTACCAACCTGTCAGCCTCATCTCTGTGTCAGGGAACATCATGTAGCAGATCCTTCTATGCTATGCTAAGGCATGTAGAAGATAGAGAGGTGATATAGGATAACCAGCATGGCTTCACAAAGGGCAGGTTCTACCTGACAAATCTTGTTTTTTATTACGGCATAACTGCACCAGTGGACAAGGAAACAGCCACTGATGTCATCTACCTGGACTTCAGTGAGGCCTTTGACATGGTCTTTCATAACATCCTTCTCTCCAAATTGGAAATTGATGGGTGGACTGTTTTATGGTAACTAACAAGAAATCTTACTCAGTAGTGGTAAATGGCTCAATGTTTGGATAGAGATTAGTGGCAGGTGGTATTTCTCAGGGGTCAGTACTGAGACCAATGCTCTTTAATACCTTCAGCAATGACATTGATCGTGGGATCAAGTGCACCCACTGCAAGTTTGTAGATGATGCCAAGCTGTGCAATTGACAAGGCCAAAAGACAGAATGACATCCAGAGAGACCAAGACAGGCTTAAGAAGTGGGCCCAGGTGAACCTCATGAGATTCAATAAATCCGAGTGCAAGGTCTTGCACCTGGGTTGCGGCAACCACTGCTATCACTACAAACTGGGGGATGTAATGAAGAAGCACAGTCCTGTCAGAAAGGACTCGGGGTACTGGTGGATGGCAAGCTGGATATGAGTCAACCATGTGCCCTTGTAGCCCAGAAAGCCAACCATATCCTGGGCTGCATCAAAAGGAGCATGGCCAGCTGACTGAGGGAGGTGACCCAGCCCCTCTGCTCTGTGCTAAGACCTCACCTGGAGTACTGCATCCAGCTGTGGAGTTGTCAGCACAGGAGAGACATAGACCTTTTGGAGCATGTCCAGAGGAGGGCCACAAAAATGACCCAAGGGATGGAACAACTCTCCAACGAGTACAAGCTGAGAGAGCTGGGGCTGTTCAGTCTGGAGAAGAGATGGGTCTGGGGAGACCTGAGGATGGCCTTTCAAAAGGGAGCTATGAGAAAGAAGGGGGCAGGATCTTCAGAAGGGTCTGCTGTGATGGGACAAAGGGAAATGGTTTCAAACTAGAAGATGAAAGATTTAGATTGGATATAAGGAACATGTTTGTAAGATAAGAGTAATGAGATACTGGAACAGGTTGCCCAGAGCTGTGGTGGAAGCCCCATCCTTGGAGACATTCAAGGTCAGCTTCACAGGGCTCTGAACAACCTGATTTAGGTTGCAGATGCCTCTATTCATTGCAAGGAAGTTGGACTATATGACCTTTAATGAGCCCTTCCAACTCAAAAAATTCTATGATTCTATGAAAAGAATGCAAACTGAGGAGAGGAGTGACAGGTAGCAATTCTGACAAAGCTGGAAAGAATGAAAATGTGCCAGCACAAAGAGAAACAAAGTCCGTGTACTATGGAGAGCACAGTTCCAAAACCTGTAAGATCTTTTATGTCTACTCCTACATCCCACGAGTCCATATAATCTCTCTTTTTTCTTTCTTTTTTGGTTTTTTTTTTTATTCCTTTCTAAACACTCACAGGAAAGCTTTTGAAATTTAAGCAAAAAGTCCCTCTGGTCTGTGCTGATCCCAGATGAGGATCCTGCCTGTGGCTGTTTAATACAGTCTCTTCAGTATTTCACTGTGACTGAGCGCTGGGCTTCCCTGGGAGAGCAACCAGGGCCAGCCCCTGGGTGCGCCTAGTACTACTTCTCTGTAGAGAAGTGCTCTTTGAGTGAGAATTACCAAACATTTGGAGTTTATCTCTAGAGCAGTTGCTGCAGAGCAGCCCAAGAGAGCCAGATTTCAGTCTGCTGTGCTGATAAGTCTATGACAGCTGAAGACAGTCTCTGCCAGCACTCAGATCCTGGCTGCTCAGTTACAGCTGGATCTTAGGCTTTAAACACTGGCAAACTACCTGAATCAGCTTGGTGGGATTCATACTCTTTGATTAATGAACCTGACATTATTCTCCAAAATTACCTGAAACAATTTACCTACACATATATCACTGTTGTTTCACTATTCATTTGATATTCTAGTGGCATGTTTTGATTTTATTGCTTCTTTATCATACCAGCATGACCAAACCATTAAAGTGAGAAAGACATTTACAGTCATTAAAGACGATATGAATAGCTCCAGTGTTTCCATCACCAAGATAGAAAAAGGTCTTGGTTGCTGTATTTTAAAGAAAAAAACAACAAAAAAGGATAACAATAACATGAAGCTTAGAATGTGTTTGCTACTAAGTGGTTTCAACAGCCCTTCACTTTTTCCCACACAGTACTAGTGCAGCAAGTGCTGCCCAAGCCATATGCAAAGAACTAGAGGCAGAAGGGTAATGAAAGAGAACTCAGCTCCCACCTTCTTTAAAAAGAGTGCTTCCATAAGCAGCTAATAAGCAGCAATAAAGCATCTGCTGAATGCTGATGACCTACTTGTCAGAACAGACTCAAAGTCAGGAGTGGGCAGAAGCCTCGTGCTTCATGACAAACTTCATAGATTAATAGGCTGTACTCAGTATGACCTAACTACAGATACAGATCAGAACGCCTCACTCTCCTGAGCACTACTCACTGACTTTGCTGGTGACCACATATGCAGAAGCACAAAACAAGGTGCTATAACATCCTCTCACCCATAGAGGAAATAGAGTCATGCTGTCAGCCTGAGGCTAACAAGAAATTATGTTGCTCTTGCTTTCACATCTATTTTCAGCTCTATCTCTGTTTTACATCTCTGCTCTGAGGCTGGCTGGCCTTACGGTTGCAAGTTGGGTTGGTTTACCAGCCCTGTTTTACCAGCACTAGGTGCACCTGGGCCACTGCTGGTTTCCTTCCCAGAGACCACAGATCAGAGATGTTCCCTGCTGCTACTCATGGCAGCGCTGAGGCTCTTGGTCTGGTCACAGAGACCTTAGAGCAGTGGTGAAGACCCAGCCCAGCCTAACAGCACTGCTGCCCGATCCCTGTACTCATCAACACACTGCTGAGCATGGAGAAGGCTGCTGGCAAGTGTGCAGAATATTCAAGGATCAGGAAACATTGAAGACCTGTCATGGGAATACAAGCTCAGCTTAGCAAACCTGGAAAATGTTTAACAATACTTATAGGCGATGTCTCAAAGGGAAAGTGAAAAAACACAACTGAGAAAATTCATCTAAGTCAGAAAGTTCATCTAAGTCACAGAATTCCTCTGTGACAAAAAGACAAAACTTTGGATAAAAGCCCATCTTGCTTTAGTGACTTGAGACATGGAGCAACACATCTCAGCCTACTTCACTTTTGGGATGTTGCTGAGGAGGGCTGGTTGACAACATCCACCTCTCCCTCAACATAATGAAAAGAATTTGGGCCATTACTGTGCAGCTGCTGAACATCTCCGATATCAGCACGTGGCAAACAGGAGAGAAGGAGCAAACAACGGATTCGCGACTTCTGACTTTCGGGGATTGCTTCAGGAAACCAAAACCACTAAGGGAAAGATAATGTTAACAGATTCAGAAAGAAAAAGATATATATTTTTTTCTTTTAAAGCATATCTCAAGTAAGACATGGCATGGTTATAACGTGTTGAAGCCAAAAAGGATTTGTTGACGTGTCATGTAACCCACAACAGTAAATATCTTACAGTCCATTCATAACAGGAGATGTTTAACAGTACATGCTAGGAATAAATCTTTTTGAGTCAGTGAGTCTGAGAAATCTCTCTCAAATTCTTAGCATGAGGGCTGAGGGGATTTCCAGCCACCTGACATCACCTCAGAGTGCCAGAGATGTCTCAGCAGCCTGTGTGTGCCCCAAGACCAACAGTGCAAGTCAACTGACAAGTGCTGGACACAGGAGTCACTGGGAATGTGGGGCATTACTCTGTCTTGGTCCATGAACCAGGAATCTGGCTGTGTCAACAAGACTTGGGATGCTGAATGGGATGCAGGGGTCATACAGACAAACACTGTAGCAGCAGGAAGTTCTGGAAAAGGGGCAAGGCAGTTCTTCTGTTGACATCCTCCAATGTGTTGCACTGTGTTGTTGAGTGGTATGTGCAGACCTGGTGCATGTTGTTGTCCAAAAGGGATGATGAAATTTGCCACAGAAATGAGAGTTGCAAGGCTTTATCATGTGAGCTACAGAGCTCTGCTTAGATTATTCCAGGATTGAAGAAGGGCATATAGGGAACTGTGTGGAGAAGAAATACAAGGAGGTAAGAAGCTCATTAATTTTGAGGCAGAAAGCAAAATAAGAATTAAAAAAATGAATAGATACAATAAACTGCATCTTTTTTTCTCCATAATGAATCACTGATAGCAGAAACAGTACATAAGTGTGCTTTGAGTTCTCAAACTTGTTATTTTGCTGTCATTGCCATCTCTCCCTCAAGGTCGCCACCAGCCTCACTGAGTAGCACAGAGCAGCTGCCACAGGGAGGGCCAAGTGAGGAGGGATGGGAGCCCTGCTGGACATGAGCCTGCAGGGCAGGCGTGCATCCTGGGCCCAACATCCAGGTCACAGCTACACACGCCTGGTGTTAAACCCAGTGCTGAGCAGGACCCTGTGTGCCAATAAGTCCTACCCATCACTGCAGGAATGGAAATGCCTCAAAGCACGGTGCCCCTGTTTTAGGTCATGCTTTGAAGTCCCTTGGAAAAGAGGCAGGATGTGGCAAGCAGTAAAGCTGACAGGCGCAGCCTAGCTCCCCTTTTTATCTCGCTTGAGTTTAAGCTTTGCTTAGCATGATTGATGGCACTCGGCTGTCAGGTTGCAGACGCAGTCAGCATTAGTGTCTTTGAGGAACCCTGCAACAGAATAACGAGTGTCATCTGCAATCACAGCGGTCCCTCTGTAATCCCAGTATAACTGAATCAGAGCAAGGCTCAATTTTGAGGCAGGGAAAACAAACATATCTTCAGTGAAGCATAATTTTACCTTAGACTACATACACCAGGAAATGTTTGCTGGGCAGTAAAAGCCTCCTGCAGTGTTAGGAAAGAGGATGACAAGTTACAACCTTGTAAGAGAACAGTTACGGTTTTAAGAATTTGATGCAATTACATGGAGAAGTGGGATCTCAGGCTTAACTCTAGCAGCACGTGGTGTTTTCAGAAGACACCACATGTGCAGTCATGCACAAAGCGATGCACTTACAGGAAATCACTGCCCCGAGACAAAGAGAAGCAGAAATGACATATCTATGAAAATCATATCCTCTGTACCAAAGTACGGAAGGATCAAAAAACAGATGTGAGGGTAAGAAAATGATGCTTTGCAGACCTTTTCTGTTTGGGCTCAGCAACTCCACCTGCATGAACAGTGATGTGGATGGATCCTCTCAGGTCATCGCTAGATCACAGGAACAGAGAAGGATGCAAGAAAGGTCTGCAACAAGCTGGACTGTCACAGGTCCGGAGTAGGCCTGGTGTGGGAGCAGCTTTGCTCTTGCAAAGTGATATAATGCAGATGGTCTCAAAGCCAGAACTACAAACAACCCAGGGAGAGCAGTGCTCAAATCCAGAGCATGAAGACATGCATGTGCTTGAAAAGCAATACAGGTCCTGCCAAGGTAGGAGCAAGGCTCTGTGCTCCCTGGTCCTGGGTTGAGTAAAAACAGAGCAACCCTCAGAAATCTTCTCGAGCCAGACTGTATGAAGAAATACCTGCTTGATACTGTGTGCAGGGCAGCATAGAGATACAGTGGTGTCTTCCAGAAACCCAAGGCACTGTGAGTGTAAGGAAGCACCTCCTGCAGGTTGCCGGGTTTGTCAGTAGCTGGAAGCTGGGAGGAGGGTGAGCGCAGTGTGGGGAGGTGAAGAAGGCAAAGCCCTAATACAGCTCAGGCTCAGCCAAAATGCAATTTTTCATGACTCATGTCACCAGGACAGCAACAGAACACAGAACAGTAACGGAACACCTATTAGCAATGCTCACTCTGTGCTCAAGCAAGGGCAGGGAGGTGTCCAAGGGACTGCTCATGCAGGAACACCTGCTCTGGATGGGGCTTGCTTCTCAGAGCTCACCCCCATACTCAGGGCAGGGCCACTGGCCATGCTGCTACTAACACATGAGGAACAATCTGTGTGCATGGTACGTGGCAATCACCACTGCACCAAGTGTGGAGCTGAGTCTGCCTCACCTGCCAGGGGGGGCCATGTCTTGCATCTTCTCCTTTGCACCGGTGGTCACACTCCCCAGATCTGAAGTGACGGCAGGGACTTCTGTGCCCGCCGTGGTCTCCAGGGAGAGGGCTGCACTGATAAGCTGCCAGACACCACGCTGCAGGCGGTGCTCCCAAGTGCTCTCTGCCCAGGCATGGGATTGCGAGGGGGCAGGGGTGGGTGGCACTGGCAGGGCAGATGGTGGTACAGGTGGGCCCTTGTCCTGCAGGGATCTGGGCACCACTGGCATGGCTGGTGGGATCTTCTGCACCAGTGGTTTCTGACTTGAAAGCGCATAGGAGTACTTCAGAAGCATGTCCACGTTGGAGTGCAGATGGAGGTCAGCAGGAGAAAGAGGCGGCTTCTCTGGTACTGGGGAGAGAGCAGAACAGGAGGGTTGGGGTCAGAGCCACTCCAGCAGTTATTCTCCAGGAGCATGGAGGCACCCTTCTGAGCGCAGCCAGATAGCTGCCTCCCCTCTTAGCAGAGCCATGACCATTCTGCACAGGTGCTTTCTGATGGACTGGGACTATTTTTGCCAGTCTCACAATCCTTCACAAAATCACAGCATGGCTGAGGCTGGCAGGGCCCTCTGGTTCATCTGGCTCAAGCCCTGTTCCAGCAGGGACACCCACAGCAGGTGCCCAGGCCCATGTTCAGGTGCCTTCTGGAGATCTCCAAGGAGGAGACCCCACAGCCACTCTGGGCAACCTGTGCCAGTGCTCCATCATCTGCACAGCACAGAAGTGCTTCCTGGCGTTCAGAGGGAACATTCTGTGCTTCAGTTTGTGCTCACTGTCTCTTGCTCCTCAATCACAAGACTCATTCACAAGGCCAGGAAGAGGGAATTTCCTAGGCAGTGTGCTGACATGACAGCACCTGCATGTCTACCAGTCCCACAGCACAGCATAGACCCAAACCTCACATCCAGTGTTTCTGGAGGGAAGAGCAGCTATGGACAATCATCAGGCAATCAGAGGCACTCAGAGCCATTCAGTGCATCCATACCTGCTTCTGTAGGAGAGCTTTCATCTTTTGCCCAAAAGTCCACATCATAAGGTTGCTGCACTGGATGAAGAAGGCCTTTTGGAAAAAAACTCGGACATGGGATTCGCTGAGTGGAAAAGACAGAAATAAGAATCCTTTCCCTTCCCTTCCCTTCCCTTCCCTTCCCTTCCCTTCCCTTCCCTTCCCTTCCCTTCCCTTCCCTTCCCTTCCCTTCCCTTCCCTTCCCTTCCCTTCCCTTCCCTTCCCTTCCCTTCCCTTCCCTTCCCTTCCCTTCCCTTCCCTTCCCTTCCCTTCCCTTCCCTTCCCTTCCCTTCCCTTCCCTTCCCTTCCCTTCCCTTCCCTTCCCTTCCCTTCCCTTCCCTTCCCTTCCCTTCCCTTCCCTTCTACTCTCCCTGCATTCCTTTGTTTTATCCCTTGCTTGCATGCATCTGCTCACAGCACTAATTAAAACAATGTGCAATTTTGGAGGCATGTGCGAGATTCTGTACAACAACAGTATCTGTTGTCTGTTTTCTGTATTCTTCTGTTCTGGCCCCTTCCTTCTCCCAGGTGACACTTCTCTCTCATGGCCCAAGTCCCACTGCTCACCTTGACATAGAATTTGCGCTTGGAGCAGCGATACTGGGCAAACTGGCAGAAGGTCTGAAACCACGGTGCCTCAGGGAAGGCAGAGCAGACAGGTCCTAGGGATGGGTGAGAGAGAAGGGAGGTGGGGGCAGGCCTCAGTAGCAGCCAGAGCATGACTGGGACCAGCATCTCTCAGAGAGAGGCTTATTTTCAGAGCATGCTTGTGATGAACGGAGAGTTAAAGCTGCCCCCAGGTGGAGATCGCAGTTTGGTACTGCTAAAACTCCTGACATTTGATGCCACATGTTTCGCTATGCACTCCCCAGCGGTTCAGTTCACCCATCTGCCCTTATCTACACGGCATCTTCCTTTCTACAGAAATCCAAACCTCCTGTTTGCAGGACACAATAAGGATTCTTATTATTCACTAAATCACGGAATAGTTTAGGTTAAAGAGGACATCTGAATGTCACCCAGTCCAACGCCCTGCTCAAGCAAGGCCACCTAGAGCACTGTCCCTGAAAGGTGAAAGCATAAAAGGCAAGTAGCAGTGGTAGGTTAAGAGATGACCAGACCAGATCTGGGATCGCCAGGGAAGACAACCTCTACAAAACAAAATACATAGGTCACTCTGAAAGTAGTGCTTCCTATTTATTTGTATGGAAACTATAACTGATACAAAGAGCACAGTAACACCATTTGATAGAGCAAATTCTCTTCTACAAAACACTATTTTTCAACATAGTCACCACCATTAGCTAAGCATTTTCACCAGCAGTGAACAAGAGCCTGCATGCTGTGCTTGAAAATATCTGCACAAGTGGAGATGACCCAGTGTTCCACAGCTGCTACAACAACATTGTTGCTAGGAAAATATTGTTTATGCAGATCATCTTTCAGTGGCTTAAACAAATGGAAGTTGGAAGGCATCAATTTTGAACTATATGGTGAGTGTGGTAGGACAGTCCAGCCAAGACTGGCAATGTATTCCATGGTCTTTCAACTGGCATGGGGCCTGGCATTACTGTGTTGTAAGAGAAAGGTTGTCTTCTTTTCTGTCCTGACTTTGGAAGTTCAAGCCCTCAGCTTAGTAAGCATTGTGATGTAGTGGTAGGAGTTGATGTTTTGTCTGAGTTCCAGAAAATGCAGAAGGCTCCCCCCTTTCCTATCTTAAAAGACAATGCACACTACTTCACCCACTGAGAGATGTCTGAAACTTTTTCTCTGATGGAGAATTCACTATGGA
Organism: Lagopus muta; assembly: GCF_023343835.1. Lineage (NCBI taxonomy): Eukaryota > Metazoa > Chordata > Aves > Galliformes > Phasianidae > Lagopus > Lagopus muta. The sequence continues at coordinate 77,171,842 of NC_064433.1, forward strand.
TTGCTGTTTTGATTCCAGCTCATAGAGATGACACCCCATCTTGTCACCATTAATGATACGATCCAAGAAACTGTAATCTTCAGTCACGTATTGGTTCAACAGGTCCCAAAAAACTTGCATGCAGTGTTCTTTCTGTTCCTATATGAGCATCTGTGGATCTGCTTGGCAAAAACTTTGTGATATTCCAACGTTGCCACCATCATTTCCAATGCATCACAGACGATATTCAGCTTCATACACAGTTCCCTAGTTGTGATCCACTGATTCACACGGACGAACTGATTGAGATGCTCTTCATTTCATGATGTGACAGCTGTGCATGAATGTCTGGAATGTGGCTTGTCTTTCACATCACTGCCGCCTCTGCTGAAATGCACCACCCACTGCCTCACTGTGCTCACATCCACTGTTTGGTTCAGTAAGCATTCAGCAAGCATTGGTGAATGCTAATGGGTGCAATTTTTTCCCCACATAGAGGAATTCAGTGACATACCTTTGCTTCATCTTCACGCCCATGTCAGACTCCATTTTGTCACACTGCCCCTCTGCTGCCCTCTGTAGCATGGCAACAAAATGTAATAGAATATTGGCGGGGAGGTTTAGTCTCTACTGCCATACCAGCAACGTCCATCCACCTTTGACACTGATGGTCAAAATAAATAATAAAATAGGAAGCATTACTTTCAGAACAGCCCTTTTAAGTTTGTAGTGATTCTAGCTGTACCAGGGTTAGTGGAAAGTCCAACATGCTGTGGGCAAAGTCTGTGCCTGTGCACACCTGTACAACAGCCTTTTGAGGGCACTGCTGACCTTACTGGCTCAAATCTGCAGCCCAAAACCCTGGGAAATTTTGGGAAAGAGGTGATTTTGTGCTCCATCTGCTCTGCACATGCATGAGCAGAGCAATTCCATGACTGCCTATGTCTGCAGGAGAGCTTAGAGCTCGACGTGCTCACCATTTTGGTCTGTGTCCTGCCTTCAGACAAGCACCAAAGCTCCTCCAGCCATCCTGCCCACTCCTGCAGCATTCTGTGAGCCCGCAGAGAGAGGAGAAGCCACTCAGGAGCCTCCTGGCTCCTCTGGAACCCAGAAGAACTCTTTGTGGTCCCAGCAAAATGCAACACCCTCAATCCAGCTACTTGTAAGCAGGTAGGGAAAAATTTAGAGAGAAAAGTGTCTTTGGGAACCCTCAGAAAACAACACAGTGAATGCAGGACTGGTCCCTGCAGGCCTGCCAGGGGGGTTCAAGCACTGATGGAGGTGGTAGAGATGGGTTTTCTCAGCATGCATTGCGCAGAAACCAGAGCATCCCATTCTGCCATGTTATTAGCTTAGAGTTGGCTGTTAATTTTGAGAAAAGCAACGGATCCAAAGATGAAGATGATCAGAAATCAGGGAGGACAGACCTGTTGCATCATACGGAGGCAGATACAGGCAAAATGCTGAATAAGTCAGCGGTCTTCAAAGGAAGTGAGGAAGGTTTAAGGTTCTACATGTAAAAAACATGCGGAAAACACCGCAGGTATTACCTGCACCTGAGGCTGATTACTTGAGAAGTTGCTCTCTGCCATGCAGTAAGCAGGAGGCCATAGACCTGTCTAAATGGTACCTCTTCTCTTGCGCTTAACATAAAGATTCACCAGCAAAAGTATAATTTCAGCTGTTCATCAGGAACCAACTTGACTGAAATGAACCTGACATCTCCCTGCCCTTTGCCTTTTCTCTGAATCCTCTGACATTCTTGCCAGGAGGAGACCTTCCAGCACAGTTAATTTAATGCATAAAATCTTTTACTTTGTTCCTGTGCTCATCCTGCCCATTTGCTTGCTGCAAACAGCTACAGCTTCTGCTGGATCTCAGGAGGCTTGGGCTTTGTGGCCAACTCCATGTGCAGGAGCTCCAAGTCCTGAAGGGTTTCCAAGTAACAAGCAATTATTTTACAACTACATCTTCACTGAAAGATGGAGCCAGCCAAGTTACTTTTACACCTGTGTTAGGAACACTTCCTCTTGACACAGTTCATCCACATAACAGAACACTAGGAGGTTACATGTACGTTTCACAGAATCATAGAATCATAGAATCACAGAATGGCCTGGGTTGAAAAGGACCATAGTGATCATCTAGTTTCAATTCCCCTGCTATGTGCAGGGTCACCAACTATCAGACCACACTGCTCAGAGCCACAATGGCTTAGGCTAGAAGGGATCTAAAAGTCCCACATCTGCCACAGGGAAGGGCTGCCACCCTGGGCCCTGCTGCCCTGTGCCCCATTCAACCTGGCCTTGAACATCTCAAAGGATGAGGCATCCACAGCTTCGTTGGGCAGCCTGTGTCAGTGCCTCACCTCCCCGAGTGAATCATTTTTCCTAATATCCAACCTAGATTTCCCCTCTTTTAGTTTAAGGCCATTCCCTCTTGTCCTATCACTATCTGTCCATGTAAAAAGCTGGTCTTCCTCCTGCTTATAAGGCCCCTTTAAGTACTGGAAGACCACAGAGTGCTCTCCCTAGAGTCTTCTCCAGTCTGAACAAGTGCAGCTCCCTCAGCCTTTCTTCATAGGAGAGGGTTCTCCATCCCTCTGATCACCTCCATGGCCCTGAACTTCCCTTCTTTAAAGCACGATATAACTGCTTTCCTGAGCACCACATGTGAAGAAGCACAGTCAACACTCACGAGTGCCAGGTCTGCCCAAGTCCTTGTAGGCAGTGGCTAAGCTGCCCGTGTGGCTTCAGCAGTGGGTCCCTGCTACAAGGGAAATGCAGGAGGCTTCAGGGCGAGATAGATGGGGATCAAAGATGTTGGTCAACAGACACCAACCCCCTCTGCTGTCAGGGTTTTGGTACCGGGAAGTGAGAGACCCAAAGCAGAGCAGTAGTGGGAATGTCTCCAACCACTAGGATGGTGGCTTGGTGGTCCACAGTGCTGGACTGCACCTAGCTCCTCAGTGTCAGGTGCTAGCAAGTGAGGCAGGAAGCCCAGGACCTCTCCCTGGGTCTGTTGGTGCAGGATGGGAACCATTCCCCTGGCACAGCTGCAGAAAGAAGCAAGAAATAGTTGCCCTCAAGCTGCAGTCCAAATAAGCAGAGACATTTGGATAATCATTCATTTCATTGACGTTCATAGCTAAATATAAAGACATATTTTTTATGAGAAAATTGCTCCTATTTTTTTTTTCTCAGAAGAAAAATAAAACAGAAGTAGTCCCAAGTTTTTCAGCTGCAGAGATATAATTATGCCACTTAAATTCTCTGATGCAGGGGTGCAGAGAAAGTATGATTGCAGAGATTTAAAGGGTGCTGTTGCTATGGCACTTTCTGAACTGGGATGTTTCTTGGCTACAGAAATGTTAAACACTTTAAAAAGCAGCTTATCAGCTCAAGGTTTCTTAAAGGCCTACGATAGCCTTCTGCATTAAACCCTAAATCTTGCTGGAAAGAGCTGTTCATTTCAGCAAGGGTAATCTGGGAGGAATACAGAGACACTGCAGAAGCATCCGAGGATGAAGTTAGGAAAGCTAAAGCCTAGATGTAACTGAAGCAGGCCAGAGATGTCAAGGACAATGAGAAGAGGTTCTTTAAGTTATTAGGTAACAAAAAAAGACCAGGATAATGTGGGCCCATTCTTTAAGGAGGCAGGGACCAAATTATTCAGGACATGAAAAGATTTGATGTACTGGATGCCTTTTTTGCTCCAGTCTTTACTAGCAAGAAAAAGGGAAAACTGAGGCTGTATTCTTGGTGGAAGACCATCAGATCAGGGAATACTAAAGTGAACTGGATCCATGGATCTCAATGGGATGAACCCTCAAGATGGCAGATGTTACTGTGAGTGTACTTTTGGTAATTCTTGAACAATCATGGAGACTGGAGAAGTGCCCAAAGACTAGAGGAAAAGCAAACGACCCTGCCAATCTCAGGAACAGTGCGAGCCTTGGGAAACAGAGGCTAGGCAGGCTCAAATAGGTCCCTGGGAAAGTGCTGGAGCTGCAATAATGAAAACCATTTCCAGACAAGTGAACAACCAGAAAATCATCAAGAGCCATGCTAGATCAACAAGATAAGGATCTATAATAAATATGAAATAATATGAAGTAACTGCCCTGGTAGATGAGAGGAGAATGGTGGATATTGTCTACCTGGATTTCAGTTAGGCTTTTGAGGCTGTCCCATATAAGATCCTCAAATAATTCTAGAGAATTATTTGATGTGTGGACTGAATTGGCAGACAGTGAAGTGGGTTGAAAACTGACTGACTGGCTGAGTCCAGAGGGCAGTCATTGGCAGTGAAAAGCCTAGTGGGAGGCCAGTAACTAGTGGTGTACTACAGAGGTCAATATTTCATCCGGTCCTATTCAACACCTTCATTAATGTTCTAAATGACAGTTTGTGGAGTCCAACAATGGGCCATAAAGATGATTAAGAGACTGGAGTGCTTCTCTTACTAGGAAAGGTTGAGAGAACTGAGACTGTTCTGCCTGGAGAAGAGAAAGCATAGGTGGATCTCATTAGTGTCTATAAATACCTAATGGGAGGGTGCAGAGGACAGAGCCACGCTCTTTTCATTGGTGCCCAGTGCCAGGACGAGAGACAATGGGCACATTCTGGAGCACAGGGGTTCCAGCAGGCAGCCCTTCTTTACTGTGGATGGCAGAACAGATCTTTCAGATATTCAGAAGCTGCCTGAATATGGTCCTGGGCACCCTTGCTGTGAGTATCCCTGCTAGAAGAGGGGTTGGACCACGTGAACCCAGAGGACTCTGCCATCTCAACCTTTCTGCGATTCTGTGAAGAGGAGAGGTGATATAATAGCAGCCCACAATGACTTGGAGGAGAGCTAAAGAACAGGAAAGAAAACCTCTTCTTGGTGGTGCCAAATGAAATAAGAAAGAAAAATCTGGAAATTCCTGCCTGAGAGGTTCACATTGGCCACTTTTTTTTGCAAGAAAAGTGGTGCAGCACTTGAAGCTCCCAGACAGGCAATCAGAACAACTTTGGAGGCTTCTGTAACTTGTCTGCCCAAAGCCAGGGTGATCTAGTGCTGAAATTGTATTGATCTGAGTCTGACTTTGGACTACAGACCCCAGAAAGGCCCATCTCATCTTCATTCCCACTGTCTGTAGGCATTTTGACAGCTACTGCTTCTGGAGGTGAGGTGATCCCAGCAGCACCCTGAGGTATTCACAGTGTCCTACCTTCAGGGACATGGCCGTGGTTCTCCTGCTCATCCAGCCGCAGGACTGCAGGGCTGAGGCAGCCAAAGGTCTGACGTAGGTGGCAGGATGCATGGGCCTTCCGGATTGGCCACAGGCTGGAGAAGAAGAGCTGGTACTCGTCATCGGACAGAGGGCTGCCCACAGGAGGCACTGGTGGCGCAGCAGAGGGTGCCAGCAACATCAGCAGTCCTGGGGAGACAGCAGAATGTACTTCCTCTCTTTTGCCTTTGGCTGGGGTCCCCCTTCTCTCCTTCATCCCCTGTGCCACTTTCCACTCTACATCCTTTCTTAGAACCTCCAGATCCCCCCCTGGTTGAGCATGATTGAGGGCTGGAACAGAGAGCAGGCCCAACATGATGGTCCTGTGACAGGGCTGGAGGAGATGTGGGGTGAGGGCACAGTAGCAGGGAATTCTAACACCCACCCCCCAGCCTAGGCACAGTGCCCCAAGGCCCTGCTGTGGACCCTGGGAGGATGGGCAGCAGCCTCGTTAGTCACTCACTCAAAAGGGAGGGCAACCTCAACATTTCTACCCCTTGCCCCAGCACTCCCGTCCTGCTGGGCCTTCTGCTTGGTGGCCATGGCAGCAGCGGAATGAGAAGGGGATGGCATCACAGCTGGAGCCTGGAGCCCTGCTGGTACCAGTAAGGTGGGAAAGGCTGGTGGGAGCTCACAGGGACATGAGGTGCGAAGGGCTGATGAGGGGACATGTGGACACAAGTCCCACTGGTACTAGTGAAGTGGGAAGGGCTGGTGGGCACTGGAGTGACCAGTGTAGGAGACCCGAGGCACAAGCTCATGATGTGAAAGAGCTCTAGCATGACCATACCACAAGGGATGAAGGAGCTGATGCAGAGAGCAGATAGATGGGGACTAGGGGACAAGGCAATACCAAGGAGCAGGAGTCACGTGTGTCCCTTATAACTTTAAAGTATTTTGTGCTCTTCTGCAGAAGAAAGGATATAAAACTGATTCCTTTTCTACCTGCAGAGACTGAAGCCCACCTCATGCCTCCACAGAGAATGTCCAACCAGCAACTTGCTTCAAGAATCACTAGGAAATCGGTGTCAGCTCTCTTGGACAGCTGTGCCACTTTCTGGTTGATGGGAGTCAGTGGAGCATCTTCCAGAGGGAGCGTCCCAGGCAGTAGGGAACAGAGCTGTGCTCTGGACATGAACACCTCCATGGAAAAAGGAGGGATTTTGACTGTGGAGTTGGCAGAGCAGTGCTGGTACAGCCTGTGAGCATGGAGCAGCCCAGGGGCACTCAGCTACCAAGGCTGAAGCCCAGTGAGCAGACACAGTGACCCATGAGCACACTGCATGGTTGACGGCCAGCAGTGCTTGGGAGAGCCTCCTCTGGCTGGGTGCCTTCTGATGTGACTGAGAATGACCACAATCATCATGGGCAAGGAGCTGTCAGTGTGGCTGTGGCTGCAAAGCAACGTCTGGCACAGCCACACCAGAAACTGCATCCATAAGCAAAAACCAGGGCAGCACAGCAGCTTTCAGTACCCACTGCCGCACCACACAGCCTAATCTGATCTGAGATCTGCAGGCAAAACAGAGTGTTGGACAGCCCAAACAGCAGGAAGCCCCCGAAAAAGTGGTTTCCAATGCAGATCGCAGGAGATGCAAGCAGCTCTGCTTTGTGCAGCAGCTGCAGAGAGAATGCAGATATGCTGGCTGCCCTTGCAGAGCACCAGCTGCCAGTGAACAAAGTGGCCACACAAGCTGCCAGGAAAGATCAAACCACTGCAGCCAGGCACTACAAAGGCATCTGGCAGCAGCACAGAGCTCTGTGTCTCCCTGCAGGAGACAAGCTACTGTTTGCTCCAAGAGGTCCTGTTGACAGGCAGCACTTCCTAGAGGCTTGAAGGTCAACCTTTTAACAACAGCACTAAGTTTTAGGATGCTTTTACGGCATCTTTCAAACACAGTGAGCAGGAGACATTTTCTAGCTGTTTCTTGCCACTCCCATTAAAACAGACAACAAAGCTCAAGCTTTTTCCATTTCTTCTTTTTTCCATTGCAGAGTTTGAGATGCATTTTAGACATCTCTAGAGCCTTCAGCTCCCTAGACTCATGAATCACCTCTGCTCCACAGTGACAGCAGAGCCCAGGCTGTGTTCTGCAATCACTGGGCATCTCCCTGGGGGAACATAATGCTGACCTCGGTGGCTGATGGAAATTCATGACTGAGGAAAGCACCAACCTGGCACATCACACAGGGTTATCACAAGAGCTCCTGTTTGGACCTGCTGTTTATGGCATATAGATGAAGGAAACAAGAATGAGCATGCCAGAGTCCCTGAATGTACACTGGGAATTCAAACATGAGGAATATGATGAAGGAGCTGACGAAGGAATCATCCTTGGTTGATGTTCTAGTAGCAGATCCTAGGGAGAGCTACTGTGTATTTAGAAAAACTATGTTTAGTGATGTGAGGACAGGTTGGCTGCCATATACCTGAAGGCTTTCTGAGGCTGAGTCCATCCTACCTCTGTGAGTACCTTGGGTTTGGTTCAGCTTGTCAGAAATCCTTCAGGGAAATCTTACGGTCCGCAAGTGCACAGAACAGCACTGTGTAGTGTGCACCAGGCAGGGGGATGGTGAGTGCAGTGGAAGCTGTTTGGCTATGGTTGTGCCAGCTGGCTCTGTGACACTTATGTTGTATGTTTCTGCAAATACTATTTTATCTTCAGGGCAAGGATGAGGACAGGATAAATGTTTTGAACAGGAGTCATCAATACAGAGAGCTTGCGTGGGCTGCTCCCTGCTGTGGGGTCAGTTGTCTGCAAAGTATAGCACAAGATCGAGGTTAATTCCAGCACTTCCTGACATCTGAGGGCTACCTTGGCACCAGTAAAGTTGCAGCACTGATGCCACACTACAAGCTGTATCATTCATGCCCTGGAGCAGATTTGCAGCCTTGTGTTCAGAAGCTTGCATTTCCTGCAGATATGTTCCTGCACTTGTCTGAGTGGAGCGGGCTGTAACCCCCAGGCCTACAGCACATCCTGCAGCAAGTACCGCCAATAGCACTGCTTCTGCTGGGAGAGGATCTGTGTTTTCCATGCCACTGTCTGATTGCTGTGTCCCCAGACACCTCTGACAGAAAAAATACCTGAAAGCCCGGGAGCACAGCTCACAGGCCCTTCCTCCTCTGCTACCAGAAAACAGTGCCCGCTCCTTGATCAGGCTGATGGAAAACATCACAGGATGGAGGTAAGCACACAGAAACGTGCTGGGTGTGATGTGCTGATGAAGCCTGACCAACTTCTGCCCAGCTGTGGTGGCCCTGTGAGGTGCTGACGGCCTGGCACCAAGCTTGGCCCTGGCTCTGCTGGGCAAAGGACCCACGGGGCCAAGGGGAGCGTGGAGCCTGGTTGGAAGTGGGGAAAGAGAGTGAGCACCAGCCTACTGCGAGCAGGGCTGGCGTCTCTGCAGGCAAAAGCATGAGACAGCATGGTGAACTAAACCAAAGTGGTACAAACTGATGAGTTTAATAACAGGTTACCTGATCTTCGCTCTGAGCTGCACTTTATTTTTGTGGGTTTACTGTCACTGACCGAGAGCTATTCGAATGTGCTGGTAAATATAGCCTTGTTTTAACTCAATGGGTGCATTAATCTCTTCACATTTATACAAGCACTCTACGTAATAATGTGCATTAATTCCGATGGCCTAAATTTTGTTAGGAAATAATGAAGTATTTTTTTACTCCCCATTTAGAAAGTGGAATATTTAATTGATTGCAAAAACATCATTTTAAAATGGTTTCTTGAACTAATAACTACAATGAGGCAGATTCTTAAAAGCATGCTTGAATGAACTGCTCTGACCTTTTAGGCAGGCTGACGTGGGCAGAACAGCCTGAGCTCACAGCCCGGTGCGAGCAGGGGGCTGGGCAACAGGGCTCCTGAGGTCCCTCCCCACCTGAATCTTTCTGTGGCAACTGAATAGCATCACCCAGGCTTTCAGAACAAGGAAATCTCACGGTCTCACACTTTTTCTGAATACTTGTCATCGATGTGTAAAAACTAATTCCAGCCTTTTCTCCTCCCAGCCTCGTTTCCTGCTTTGAACAGGTTATCCCCTCAATGGCAGTGACCCAATCCACTGAAATTAAATTGTACAGAAACTAAATCGTGCAGAAAGCAAATCTGCAAAAACAGACTGAAGTGGACAACTTCGAGAACATTTTCAAACCAGTAGGAGCTTAGTGCTCATCACAGGCTTGCCTGTCCTTAAGACACAGGCAAAAATGCCTTTTTTAAACTAACGTTTATTTTTTTAATGCATTCAGAAGAATAAACATAAATTAGCATATATTAATCAAGATGCTTGACTATTTTTATAAATGAAATGCATTTTATTTGATAAAAACATGTATACATCTCCTGATACTGCAACTACTAGGCAACAGAGTTGGAGGAACTTCCTTCAGTAGTATTTGGAAAGAAAGGCAGGACGCTGTTTTCTGTCTTGGTTTTGTTAGTCTTTAGCTCCATCAACATGTCACTCAAGAAACGTTAAGCACTGCAGGTCAGTTTGAAGGAGGATATCACCTCCCCAATGGAAATCCACCACGAGAGAGATAAGAAGCTCAGATCAGCCAAAAGGAGCCAAAAATGCTCACTGCTTATCCATGGACTTGGAAGTCAACCCTAGAGGTCCCTTCCAACCTGAAGCTCTGTCCTTCCTGTACATAGCAGGTCCATATGTAGCCACAGAACCACTTGGAAAATTGTCTTGTGGAGCTAACAGAGCCCTTTGATTTCTCAGCAGTGGAAGCGATCTGGGAAACTTTGGGCCTGGCCTTGTGGAGGAAGAATCCATGTTATTAACAGTGTTATTTAACCTCAGAAACACAAGATCCAATTTCTGCTTGGGCATGAACGTAAAACTCTGCACACATTTTATGCCAGCAAGGCCTTCTGCAAGATCCTTAGCCAGAAATCTGAACTATCACTGACAAGACTAAGGTCAGCTCTTCCTGGTTCACATAGCAGGGAGAAAAGTGCACTGTGGTCATTTATACAGGACAACTGCTCAGACACTGCTGAACCAGCCAGGTCTGCTTAGTGCAGGGCCCTGGTTCCAAGTTCACTTGGAAGTTTGGATTATCACCTTAGGCAAGCCACCAACACGCAGCTGGGACACGAGCAACGTGTCTTGCCCTGCTCCAGCAGAAATGAAACATCAATGATCCCACTGCCACTTTGCACAATGACTCACTGCAGCTGTGTTGCAGTGCTCAGTCACCTCAGCAGCCCGCATGCTTTTAGTGAAGCTTTACTGAGGTGAGAGCACAACGAGATACCCTTCATGTCCCCTTCTGGAGCTTGGAGAAAGCATCACCCATTTCTCTGCAGATGCTGGAGGGGAGCAAACCCATTGTCATCTGCAACTACCACCTCCTGATAAGGTGCATCTGTGCATCTGCAATCAGAAACATCCTGGGAGAAGCAAGCTATCTCACAGGTAAATATATCTTTCTTCTCAGCTGTCAGCTTGAGATCTCCCGAGTGATTTGGTCAGCATTTGAATCAAGCCCTAAGCTCATCAGCAACATCACCTTTTTCTTGGAACCACACAGCGGCCACTTCCTATCTAGCTTACCCTGCTGCAGCACTGTGCTATCCACACACCTCACTTGCCTGAGGACTGGCAGCAGCCTGACTTTGTAGGGGGAAATGGAACCAGGTGACTTCCAGGAGTCCCTTCTAATCAGTGTTTCCAACTCTCAGATACATATATTTATACCTAGTCACTTTCTCATAAGAATTCATCCCCAATAATTTCAGTGAACACCACCAAAGTCTGCGCTCGCTCTGCTGCCTGGGAATGATGCCCACTGGTAAGAAAATTGCGTAGTGAGAAGATAAACAGGTCGTTTGTGTGCATGGCCAAGTTTTATTAGTAGATGCGCTTACAGAAGTCGGCACAAGTCCTACTTCTTGTAGTGCTGCATTGCTCCAGCTACTGAATCTCAGATTTGACTTTAGCTATTAACTATGTCATTACCAATTGCTCCAAGAGGCAATTTCTCCAGCTCCATTTGAGAAGGTGGTTATGTTGTGCTGATTGCTATTGCAATGAATCTGTCAACCACCCAGCTCTATTTAAAGGGATTTGTGATGACTCTAACATAGTTTCTTCCTGTCTTAAGCACTATAATCAAAGTTTTGGATGAAGTAGAATTTTTGGATACTTACCCACATGATTATTCCCATGACAGGTAACTATTAAAAATGACCTTTCAAAAAATAAAATAAAATAAAATAAAAAATCACATCAGGTCATTTTTGACAGATTTTCTTTTTGCTATTTCTGGTCAAAACATTTTTATTGACCTGGAATTCTCCTTTGTTTTAAAGAGAAGCAATTTGCTTATAAGTGCTGCCCTGTTTCAAACCTAGGTTGGTAACAGTCAGCTGACTTGTAGCAATCCTCTTGCCATCCCAGAAGTCCAGCACAGAGCTGCTGCTTTTCCAATGTTTTAAACCTGTTGGATTTTGGAACCCAGGCACCTGGGGCAGCTTTCGCAGGGCTACAAATGCTATTTACTGAAGATCACCAGTTCACATTGTCCTCCCCAATAGACGCCGTTTAAAATCCTCCTTACTGTTTGCCTGGGAACTATATCATTCCAATATGACACCAGCACAAACTCATAATAAATATTTTCAGAACACTTCCACCTCCTCTCATTACAAACAATTCTGCTATCTGCAGTTGGTAATGGACACGTGCCATGTTCAGTTACACCAGAAACAAAAGACAATCTAAAAAAAGCTGCTTGTGTTTCCAGCCCTGTCACTTGCAAGCTTTGTTTCCAATGGCTTCAATTTTGTACTTGGTCATTTCTAGCTTCTATTGATTCTATTATTTTCTCCCTTTGATTAAGTTTTGCACAGTTACTGCGTTCATTCCTTCTCTTTCAATGCTAGTTTTTAATGTCCTTTCATCTGTCATCATAAGCCATTTAAAAATTCTTGGTTTTCACACATATTTGTCAAAATTCCCACTTTAAATACCTCTCTAGTAGACGTTTCCCACAGAACTTCCAGCTAATGCTGGTCATCACGACCCAGAGGCCTATCTCACCAAAAGCTATCGCATCCTTTGTCATTCTTGCACTTGGCCCAGATGCGCTTTTCAATTACAGACCATATCCTGCCTTTGCTCTGTTAGTTCAGCACTCATTTGGTCAGTGGACAATGGAAGAGCCACTGGATAGGATGCCATTCACAGAGACCTAGACAGGCTCAAGAAGTGGGCCCAGGTGAATATCACAACATTCAATAAACCCAAGTGTGGGGTCTTGCACCTGGGTTGTGGCGACTCTTGCTATCAAGACAAGCCAGAGGATGTAAGGATGGAGCACAGCCCTGTCAGAAAGAACTTGGGGTTACTGACAGATGGCAGCTGAACACAAGCCAGCCACGTGCCCTCACAGCCCAGAAAGCCAACTGTATCCTAGGCTGCATCAAAAAAGTGTGGCCAGCAGGGCAAGGGAGGTGATCCTGCCCCTCTGCTCTGAGCTGGTGAGACCTCACCTGTAGTACTGCGTCCAGATGTGGAGTCCTCAGCACAGAAGAGACGTGGACCTGTTGGAACACAGCCAGAGGAGGGCCACAGAAGTGATCCAAGGGATGGAACACCTCCCCTACAAAGACAGGCTGAGAGAGCTGGGGCTGTTCAACCTGGAGAAGAGAACGCTCCAGGGAAAACTGACGGCAGCCTTTCAATATTTGAAGAGAGACTATAAGAAGGAAGGGACAGGCTCGTTAGCAAGGTCTGCTGTAAGAGGACAAGAAGTGGTTTCAAACTAAAAGAGAGGAGATTGGAAATAAGAAAAATTATGTGCAGTAAGGGTAGCAATAATGCACTGGAACAAGTTGCCCAGACAAGTGTTGGAAGATCTGTATTTGGAGACATCCAAGGTCAGGCTGGATCAGGCTTTGAGCAATCTCATCTAGCTGCAGATGTCCCTGCTAATTGCAGGAGACTTGGACTAGATGACCTTTAATGGTCCCTTCCAACTCAAAAGATTCTGATTTTAGGAACTGATTAAACTGATAAAGGCTATCTTCAGTAAGGAACATTTCCTCACCTGCCAACATTACAACACTACCTTATTAACAGCAGCTGGAGTTTCTGGCAACAAAGTGGTCCAGGGTGAAGGTGACTCACTGGGGAACAAGTTAACAGGATATCTAAAAAACTTGTCCACATTCTTGGATGCAAAAGCTTTGCCCTGATAACTTATTTTCTTAGTGTTCTGCCCGATAGCTATAGTGAGGGCTGGTCATCTATGTTCTTCCTCAATCATTTAACAGAGGACCACTGACAAAAAGAAAAGCCAACAAAAATGACAATAAGCATCTTTTCATTTGTGAGGAAATGACTCAAGAGGCAGATGTTCTCCACAGACATTAGAAAGCTTAGAAACTCTTTCGCAAGTGTATTAGTTGTATTTTAAAGGATGACCTTGGCAGAATGTTCAGGATTATTACATGAAAAAAAGCTGTGCTGCACTTGTCAGTAGAAAAGCTGAGCAAGAACTAAGAAAGAGACCAATTACTTACTTTGGAGGTAACAGCAAGACAAACCGAGCATTTGTTTGAATGAATTTTATTTAGTTCTATAGTATACAAGTGGGATTTGGATCCCCGAACTTTCCATCATCATCAACATAATGGAGAAGCTCCACTGTACTAAAGGGAGGGAGAATTCTGGTGCCAGAAGACAGGCTAGATCAAACCGTTTCTCACCACATGGCCAGAAATTCTTCTTCCTTCATACAGTGTGCTTCCCAGGAGAGCAGGTTTACCCCAGGAGTAAGAGATAAAGCTAGCTCTAAACACTCCTTCCTCCTTGCCCCAACAAAAGAGGCTGCTCAATGCCAGACAAAGTAGTGGAATGATTAAAGATAGGGAGCACATTAAGTTTTCAGTCTCTCAACCAAGCTACTAGATTAAGCAGTGGCCTGGTTACTCCCTCTCTCCTGAAAAAGATCCAGGAAAATAGAAGACCTAAAATGCTGAAGACTTACCTCCTTTCCTTCCCCCATCCCATAGCCTTGTTCTCTCAGCAGAGAGTAGGCAATGAACTCTGAGGAGGCTGAAGGAAAGCCAAGGAAAATCAGGGGCTACCTGAATCCCTGGGAATCTGGTGGCTACCCTGGTGCCCTCATTCACTCCCTTTGAGGTTCAGAGACCTGTTTGGAATAGTACACAGAGAGGGCCTCCCTTAGGGATTCGGAAGCAGCCAGGGATACAGAACATACTGGAACTGCCGTGAGGGTACACACCATTCCAGGGATGGCCCAAACCACAAACAGGGCAAAGACTCCCCCTAGCCAAGGTCCCAAGGGCTGGGGGAGCTGGGACGAGGCCCTGGCAGGGGGAGGAGAGCTCCTGCAGCAGTATCCGAGGCTCATGGGATTTTACTTCTTCTTCCTCTCCTGGGAACAGCGAGGGCAGAACCTGGTAGAAAGGAAAGCAAAAAGCCAGCATTTATGATCTGATATGAACCCTGAGTTTACAGTTTCAAAGGATCTTTTCCAAGATACCAAAGCCTTAATTCAAGTTCTTTTGCTGAAAAAGTCTTACTCTCTTTAATTTTCTCCTATTTTCTCTTCTGTCATCCACAACCCTCCTCTTTTCAGAGACCAATGGGCCGTGCAGTATGTTTGTTTTAATCACTCACTCACCATTTTCCTCTTGGTTTTGTTGTCAGACCCACACAGGCAAAATGAAACCATTCGATGGAGCACTGTTGAGGTGGAGAGCACCCAGTTAAAAAGCAGTTCTCTTTTGAAATCATTGTTTCTGGTCTGCTGAAACTTCCCAATGTTTAATCACAAATTCTGAAACCACTAGTAGCAATCCTAACAGGATCTGTCAGAAAACAGGAGTCTCATATCCAACCTATACATCGTTAGTAAACAGAATTATCCCTTGCTGAGTATGGGGCCAAGAAAACATCCATTTATTAGGGAAAAGCCCAAAAAAAGCTGCACTAAACTGGCCAGTCCACTGCTCTTCCCAGCTGAGATGAGCCCTGCTACTATCACTGCTTCTACATCAGGCCCCACCCAAGCAGCACAAGACTTTCTGTAGGAGACTCTCCACTCCCTTCTCCCCCACTTCCATCAAGTACAGGCTCTTACATCTGGGTTGTCGCAGCCAATCATCTCCCCATAGGAGACCTGGTGGCAGAGGCAGTAAGTAGGCTCATTGGGGTCCACAGGCATATCCAATACATCTGAAGGATGCACATTTCCAAATGTGACTGAAGGCATTCCATATTCTGTGCTACTGCAGGAAAAAGAAATAAATCAGGTTAGTAAATCAACTAGCACTGGTTCCCTTCATATCTCCCATTGCCCAGAGACAGCCACTCCTCTTTTTACAGCACATACATCCACATCCATTGAAGTGATCTGTCTTCCCCTTCACACCACACTCCCTTGAAAAAACTAAAAAGTCTCCTTCCTTTCTTTCCAAGGAGAAACACACAGGATCTGGTCGGGGTGGGGATCAAATTCTTCATAGGGAAGTCTGGCTAAGCCTCCCTTGGTCTGATTTGTAGTGCTGCTCCTCATTCCCCCAAGTGTCTTAAATGCTTACGTGCGGACAAGCTTTAATTTCTTTTGGGCAGTCTTTGGTGCCTCCTCATCAGAATTCTTCCCTTTAGAGCGTGCACGTGCAGCTTTCTTCTCTTTTTGGGCTCGGCCCTCTGGTAACAAGAGAAACAGTTATTGCATATTCCATTCTGTTAAAACAGACACCTGACAGTAACAACCTCTTCAGCACCACAATGCAATCCTACTTTGGAATGTACATTGGCTTTAGGCCACGCATCTCATCTTAATTTTTATCTAGTGGCCTTGAATATGCTCACACAAGAAGAGCCCAGGTCACCATCTTTTTACCTGTCCTTCAGATTCCAGCGTAACAGTCTGTACCACTTCAGTGCCTGCCTTCATCCCCACCACTTCCACAGTCACTTGGCTGCCTCCTGTATCAATCTGCAGCCCAGTGGTGGTACTCACTCTTCTTGCCCTTGCTGGAAGAACTGTCATAGTCACTCGATTCTATCTGCTTCTCCTTCAGGTCTGCTTCAAAGCGAGCAAGATCTGTGTCCAGCCGCCGGATGTGCTTATCGACCTGCAAAAAAGACAGTGACCAAGAGTTACCACAGAACAGAGCCCAAGACAGCAAAGAAGAGACAGTACAGGGCTTGCACTAAGAGCAGAAAAGCAAGAGTGGGTGAGGCTCAAAAGAGAGAGATCGGGGTCTTCAGCACAGTCTTTCATAAAATAACCACCAGACACTTCCCTTCATACCATCTCATAGGTCTGCATAGCCAGCTGAACCTTGTCATCCCCAAATTCTTTGCATTTCCCGTAGGCCTCCTGGATTTGCTTGAGGAGCCCCAGTTTTTCCTCTGACGACAAAGTCCGTGCGTTGCTGATATATTCTGTGGCCAGCTTATCGATCTCCGACTTGAGGTCTGAAACAAGTCGACCATTCAACACGTAAGTATGTGTACATACATACACACTACAGGGTCCTCTTAAGAAAGCTGCAGGTTTCCTTCTCTTCCCCGAGGTCCCAGAGATGAAGGCAAAGGAAGAAAAGCCAGCCAGGCTGCATGATTCCTTTCTCATCACAGAAACCATCTCTAATCCTCACCTTCTGTTCTCTGATCCAGATCTCGCATGAGCTGGAAGTTTCTCTGCAGTTCAAAAGGCAGGTTCTCAATGCCTGCAGGGAAAGAAGAATACATAGAGAAGTCAAGTCCCTGTCCACGATGTCAAACCAAAGCTAAGTTCAACAGTACTGACTGCTCAGCTTAACTAACGCCACAGCAGTCCAGTGATTCCCAGAACTCTCTCCTAGTTCCCAGTAGCGTGCCTCTAGCTGCTGTCAACCATAAAGGAGAAAGACTATAAAAACTTGATGTGTTTAACCCAGGTGTTCAATTCTACAGCACCAGATCAGCTAACAGAAAGCTGCCACGCAGAAAGGTATGAATTATAATAAGCAGAAAAGCAGAAAACTTTTTTTGTAATACAGTCAGTCATTCTGACACAGCATTCTAACCCATCCAAGAACTCACTTCACTAATAAACAAAAAAAACACCAAAAAACAGCACAACAGCTGGTAAATAACACCATTTAGTTACTTCTGTGCAAAACTAAAGCTGATCAAATGCTAATTCACTGAAAAGTGAGTCAGGATTAATATTTATTTTAACAGACAGATAGGAGACTTTGAAGAACCAATGAACAACCCTGAGGCAGGATGAAACAGTAAACAGCAGCCTTAGCCCACTGCTCCTGGTTCTGCCTTCTACACCACAAACTCAGTATGGCCTGCCCCGCACATGGAAGGATGCTAAACATTGTGAACAACAAAACATCTGTACAGCTCTGAACCAGCAACATGAAGCTGATAGCCAATTAATTTCCAACGCGCTGTGCTACTCAGCACCTAGTCATCACCACATGCTCAGCTGACAAGCCTGATAAAAGCACTTCTTATTATGCCATGCCTGTCTAATCACTGAGATCTACTGTCACCACATTGACCTGAAGTCCAAGCTTGATTGTTGTCAACTTTACACCTAATAAATAGCTTAAAAAAAAAAATCTTGCAAGTTGCTGCTGTTATTATTAAAAACAACAAAGGTGGGGAAGAGTATGGGGTTGTAGAAAAAAAGCTCTTCAGAAGCACAACAGGAGCATTTCTGCTTCCTGAACCCACCCTGCAACACACACTGTGTAAACGAAGGCACCCCTACCCTTACTCAAGGCTGTCTAACACATCAGCCCCAACAGCAGTCTCTGTTTTTCACCACCACACATTTCTACAGCAGAGACATTTCCGTGAAAAGCAATCACCCAGCAGGGAAGGTCTGCACACAAAGGAATTCAGTTATTTTGAAACAAGTGCCATACACATGCCACAGAATTAATTTCTACAAATGTAAGAACGACTGTGGGCCTCGCTGGGCTTAGAAGCTGTTTCTTTAACAAATAAGTTAACAAGTAAGTTTCCACACAATCAGAACATAATTACTTATAAGGATTTTGTACGTCACTTACTCAATATTGCTTCAATCAATTTTGGTTGCCATTTCTGTTGTAAATATCTAAGAAATGTGCAGATAGTAGGTCCTTAAGTACATGGATACATGACCACTCAGCACGCAGGCACCACTTCCCTGCATTCAAGGTTAATACTGCGAGATCAAGTTCTCAAAAAATTAGGAAGCAGCAACATTAAGGTTGTTTGCCTATTCCTAAATGTTGTGCTTCCTTGTCTGCCCAGTACGACAGCCTTTACACAGGGCTCAAGCAGCCCACTACCAGATTACATCCCTACGGCTCAAAAAACAAACATGCACCGACTCAGAACACAGCGGGCACACAGAACTGAAAATCGTCATCGCTTACAAAGAGAATTTGTGGCAGGGATGAAATTCAGCTTGAGAATCTTAATATCATCCCTTTTTCTTCTGTAATCCCCAGCCTCACTGACTGCAAACCTTTCAATTTGCACAGCAAATGGAACATGGTCATGCAGCAGCACGCTATTTTTCACTCTCTCCTCCAGGAGAAGTATCCTCTAGAGAAAACCAGCATTTGTTTGTGCACAGTATGTCAGATATGCACAAATCCCAGGCCATCTGAATTCTTGGTAGTTTTTAAAAAAAGATCGATGTAATTTCCTTTTTCTCCATCTAAAAAAGAGCTCATAAAAGCACACGTTCCATCACATACTGTTTTCCCCCAGCAAGGCTAGAAACTGTCAAGATACAGAGAATACCTCAGCTAGCTCAAAAACCAGTGGGATGCTATTCTCTGGACAGAACAACCCTAAATGAGGTTACGGCTGAGTTTCACACTCATGCTTAAGAGAAACTCAGACAGGACTTTGCTGCTGTTGGAGAACCTGAAAGGAATCATGCCCTGGTTTTTACAGGTATTGCAGCAAAAAGAAAAGTGTCTCCAGCTGTCACACACACCAGTACACACCCTCACCTGGAAAAGCGTCCTTTCACCTCTACAAGATAAAGCTGCACTAAGCAAGTTTTAAAGGAGCAATTTCTATGGCAGGCAGCTTACCTGTGTACGGGAAAGCTTTCTGCTCTCTGCTGCTTAACCCAAAAGAACTTATCTATTCTAACAAACAAAAGTACTAATAAAGAAACACTCTTCATCACAGTATTTTCCAGTGGTCTGAAATTACTTGGCCAATGTTGTGACAGCTATCAGAAAACAACACTTCAGCAGTCCCATAAAAATCAGATGTCTTGGTGGCCTTTCACAATGGAGTTACAACATCAGTGGATAAAGAAAGAGCAACTGATGTCATCTACCTGGACTTATACAAAGCATTTGACGCTGTCCTGCATGACAAAATGGAATTGATGGATGGATCATCCACTGGAATAGGAATTGGCTGGATGGTCACACTCAGAGAGTTGCAGTCAATGGCTCAATGTCCAAGTGAGACCCGTGACGAGTGATGTTCCTCAGGGACCAGTGCTGGGTCTAATGCTATTTAATATCTTTGAAGGCAACGTGGACAGTGGGCAGTGTCACATGTGACAGTGGGCATGGACAGTGCATCCTCGTCAAGCCTGCAGACAGCACCAAGCTGAGTAGCACCAAGCTGACACGCTAGAGGGAAGGGATGCCATTCACAGGGACCTGAACAGGCTTGAGTGGTGGGCCCATGCCAACCTCATGAAGTTCAACAAGGCCAAGTGCAAGGTCCTGCATCTGGGTAAGGGCAATCCCAAGCACAGATACAGGCTGGGTGGAGAATGGTTTGAGAGAAGCCCTGAGGAGAGGGATTTGGATGTGTCAGTTGATGAGAAGGGTAAAGATGAGCTAGAAATACGTGCTTCCTGTCCAGAAGGCCAATCATACCCTAGGTTGCATCAAGAGAAGTGTGGCCAGCAGGTCACAGAGGCAATTCTGTTTCTCTACTCTGCTCTTGTGAGACTGTGACTGGAGTACTGTGTCCAGTTCTGGGGCCCCCAACACAAGAAGGACATTAAGCAGGTCCAGAGGAGGGCCACAAAGATGATCAGAAGGCTGGAGCACCTCCCCTACAGGCTGAGAGTTGGGGCTTCAGCCTAGAGAAGAGAAGGCAGGGACCTTACATAGGCATTCCAGAACCTGAAGGGAGACTATAGAAAACCACAGACTCTCATTATTGCGACTTCACTCATTTGCACAGACCGCAGAGAGCAATGCACAGCCCCCCATGTATCCTGCATTCCTGCCACAGCAAGATTACCCTATGCATCACTGCACATCTCCAAGTTTCTGCCTCCCCTTCCTTTTCTTACCTTGTTTTCATTCTCTATTACAGGTTAAACTTTTTATTCCCTTCTGCTTCCCAGGTCCTTGTCCTTTCATCATCCCCATTCTTCTCTCATCCTTCATCCTTTTTCCTTGCCATTCCTTCCACCATTCCTGTTCTTCCCTCAACACATCTCTTTTCCCAAAAGAACCACGCAGACCCTTAACTTTCCAAAAATTAGAATCCAGCACCACCCTCCTTCCTTCAAATCAAAAACAAAACAGAAAACAAATCAATAAAAGTAATGGGTGAACAGCTGTCAGTGCAGGCAATCGACATTGAAACTTCAGCTGCTGAACTGAGATGTTAATTCACACCCACAACAAGCAAGCCCATGAGCCCATGGAATTGTACAATCTGGTAACTTTTGCTGTTCTTCATCCTCTCACTGTGCATGTTTCAGCAGTGCCAGACAGTGGGTTTGTACTGCGAGTGTCCACATTTCCAAAGAGATCTATGGCACCAAAGTACTACACAAATACATGGTGCCTTTCCCAAGATATCTGCTCATCTACCATGTCCAGGTATGCTTACATTTATTAAAAAGTCAAAATGCATTTTAAAACAATCACAATGCTTTATTAAACAGTACAGATTTCAACAACCAGCTTTAATGCTACACTGCTGACAGCAATTAAGAAATCCTGCTTGTAACAGACTGGCAAAGAAACAGGATAAGTTCCTTGCCCTCTGGAATGAAAAACGGCTGAGCTCTCATGAGGGAAGAACACAGGACTTTTTGGTGCTAAGAGATTTCAGAATTTTGTAGCATTTGAACTACAGCAC
This sequence comes from Lagopus muta, assembly GCF_023343835.1. NCBI lineage: Eukaryota > Metazoa > Chordata > Aves > Galliformes > Phasianidae > Lagopus > Lagopus muta. Next base: position 77,193,242 of record NC_064433.1, read on the forward strand.
AGATCAACTGGCTTAGAGTAATCTTCAGCAACTTCCTTGCTTCCTTATTAAGTGGAATGATGTATCCTTCCTTCCCTCCCTTTACACAACAAAACCCTTTTAAAGTACTCTGTCTACTTTGCTTTGTTCTCCATTTATTAGCTTCCTACACAGTCCATTAAAATCTGAGCCAGAGCATAATGTACCTTTCTCTCCATTCACACAGTGCTCAGCACTACAGCAGCATGTGCAGCCTAACCTCTAACATTATCCTCACCACCACCTCTACAGAAACAGCACTACAACTAGTACTCAGCAGATTGAATTGTTCAAGGCCAGCCAGGAATTCTGCTGCATTAAATATCCCAAGTGCTGGGCCAGTGCACTGCATGCCAGTCTAAGGCACATCTACGTCATGCACTGTCCAGAGACACAGTAACAGTCAGCAACAGCAGTCCACGCAGTAGCCATAGAAGCCTAACAGTCCCCAAAAGAGAGTGTGCCCTTTCCTGAAGGGATGAAGGGTTCTTTCTGACTTTTCAATACTACAGTATCCACAACCAAGACAGCAGGCTGTACTGATAGGAACTGTATCCCTGTATTAAAGATCTACCTCGATTTCAGAAGTTTGCAGGATACGGAAGACTGGCAAGTCAAATTAGAAACACTCCAGGCATTCCCAGCCCACTGCAGATCTCCAAGGGCACCACCAAAGAGAGAACAGGAGTGTCTGACAAAATGGTTGCACCAGATTGGGTTTTGGTCAAGCGAAGAAACATGGAGAAAATGCAGAATGTTTTGTCTTATAAAACCATTTGGCGGAAGCTCTGAAAAAAATTACCAGTCAACAACAAAATCAATTTTAAACGAACTGGCCATTAGCAGTAATAAAAGCATTAGCTGAGTGTGGGTTGTGCCTGTAGCTTTCACACAGAAACAAGCGATGCCTATGAATCACCAAATCCTCTCCCTTTCACAAGATCTTTTGTAATTTTCCATAGACCATATGTGCTGCGTCACAGATGCAACTAATTCGAAGTCTCATAAAGGTGAAAGGCATCTTTCAGTATGCTGCACTAAAACAATTTAAGAGATGTGTGCATCTGAAGTGTAACGTGAAACGATTTATAAGCAGGAACTGAAGGTTATGGCCACATACTGCATTGGTAAGAGACATTCCCGTGGCAGCTGCAGGGGAAGAAAGACGACTTTCAAGAAGGTGGATGCTGCTACTGTTGCTCTGAGCTTATTCAGGAATAAGCTTTCTAATACTGACAAGCCTTGAACCAGTACATGTCCACGTGCCAGTAGAATAAAAGGAGCAAAGGGAACTTGATGTCTCCCTCATAAGGATAAATAATAATAAATAAATGAAAATTAAAAGGGAACATTCCCCAAAAGTGACTACACAGTACCATGCTAACTTACCAGCTGAGGACTCCATCGTGTCCCAGTGTCTACTCCTGGAATAGGTCCTGACTGGCAGTCTCCAAGACAACGGGAGGAACGTCAAGCAGCTATCAGAGCAGACAGACCAGTGACATTCTTTTGCTTCTTGAGCTCACTGAGGCTACCAGCTCTCATCTGATGATTCTTCCAAGTATTTAGATCTAATTTAGACCAAATGTCGGCAGAATCTAGATAGTCAGAGGTTTGGGGTGGGAGAAGCTGGAAACTACTTTTTTTTTTTTTTTTTTTTTAATTGTCCCTTATCATCATTTTCCAATGACATTTATTCACTAACTCAACTATAATGAAAATCTGAATTTCCTTCCATTCTGATACACACTTTCCAGATGGAATTATAAAAGTTTACGTTCAGCAAGGCAAATAAAGCCAGAGCCTCATCTGTCCAGATTGAAAAATAGGTGGTGGGCAACAATGGCTGGAACCAGCAGAGAAGGCACCACTTGATTTCCTAAGGGTTACAGACCCTTGCAAAGTAGGCAGACGTATCCTTATCATAAGGAAGCAAGCAGAGTGCAGCTCATAGTAAATTCAGGCACTAGACAGTTGGAGAGTGGTACATCCCTCGGTTCTGCTGCCATAAAAGATTTTTGTGATACCACTACCTGTAACTTACTTTATTCTGACGTCCTCTAAGTAAATAAAGAGATGCACTGACATTACTACAAAGACAATCGCTACAATCGTGACGCTTTCACAGAGACTCACAAAAAACTCACAGAAAACTGCAACTTCCCTCTATCCATGCATTTCATTGATGCCTACTAACAGCTCTACAGTCCTCTTGAAACATCTAAACACGAAGAAAACTCTGGTGTTTGCATCTTGTCTTCTAGAAGGTCTGTATTAGTCACCCTTCCTTTCTCTCCCTTAAAGCTTGCACTAAGTATTTCTAGCTCTGTAAGAGAGCAAACACTGAGCCAAACGCAGTAACTAGAGTCTGACCAAGCACAAACTCATTAGAAGAGCTTTCACACACATGCAATCACAAAATACCACAGTTTTCTTCCTTCTTATTCCTCCTCCATCCCTTTCCACATTTCTAATTCCTTTGCATCCATAGATTCCCCCAAACTAAAGTTGTGTTCCTTTCTTGGCATGGAGGAAAACACTTCAGCATCTGGCTTTCTCTCCTCAGAAGCAGACATTAAATACTTTATAGACCATTAAATGCTTCAGAGAAGGAGAACAATATTTGAAGAGATGGAAAACTTTTCATGCTTAACTTCAGTCACTAAAGGAAGGTGAAGAAAGAGCCACACAAATAATCAAAGAGAACAGAACTGGAGCAAGAAACGTTTCTCCTCTCTCTTTAATCCTTTGGCTCGGTATTGTCATCAAAGGGACAGCTTCAGTTTGGTGGAGGAAGGAAGGAGGGAAATCAGAGAAGACCCAATATGGAGCTCCTCCGTGAGGCAGCTCAGCACAGAAGTAACACGGACATTTTTTCTGCTGCAGGAACACCTGCTGGGAGCATAACATAGTTCAGACAATTGAGCTTTAAAATTAACACCTTACAGCAGGGGCATGGAAGGGTGCGTCTAATGCTAAACCTAAAACCAGTTTTAAATTACAACAACCACTTGAAAGCCAGTAAAATACCAGGGCTAGGAAGCTGACAGACAATTCTACCAAGAACTCTGTTGATAACCTGGCTAGCACAAAAATCTCCTGGAAAAAAAAATCTTGAGAGGTCCAAAATAGAGGACTCAAAAAGTCACAAGTTGAAATAACTAAGCCTGTATGTACAGCTTTGTCAGATCTTCTGTGCATTTTAACATTCAGGCTTCAGTTGCTACATGGAATGGTCATACCAGCTGTTTCTCATACCAAACAACTGATTAGTGACTGAAAGCTTTATTTTGTCCTTTTTGCTTAATAAGAGTCATCACATACACTATCCAAAACCCAATCTGAAACCCAACCAGGCAATCAGCTTTTCAAGGTGCTCATTAATATGACATGAGAATGCTTTCTCATGACACTGCTATGGAATAGCCTGCTTCCCTCACCAAAGGAATGAAAAAATAAGATAAAGAGTTAAGGCCATGTAATTGCAAACGCGCTTCTTTAGATGTCTAAAAATGCTACAGTTTCTCACACGTTGGAACTATCTGCTCAAAGCACATTTCAGTTGCATTCTTCATGTGCATTCTGCAAGTCTATTTCTCTAACTACAAATGTTCACCCAATTTAAGGGCAGAATGATCTGTTTGAGAAGAACTTGTAAAAAGCACATCCTAAAAACAAACACAGACATCAAACTCACTTCATCAGGGTGGTATCCAACTGCCTCAAACACGAGACCACCCTTTTAATTCCTACCATCTGCACTTAATTCATCATACACCTTCCTTTCTTCAAGGATTCGAAGAGGTCCTACAAACAACTGCCCTCTTTCATCTCATCCTCCTCACACATTCCCTGAGCACATCCATCCAGTGAACGACATGGAGGAGAAATGCTGTGGGAGGAAAAAAAAAAGTCAATGGAAAACTATATCTAAACTAGGTGCTAAAAGAACACTCTTTTTTTTTAGTGATTAAGCCACAGTTTGCATCAAATACTTGTGGTACCAGAAAGCATCTTGCATCTATAATAACAACAAAAAGCATAAGATACATTAAAATGAGTTTAAAAGGCTACATAGGGCTTCTGAACTCATTACAGACAATTACAAGCACCACTCATGCAAATCACACGTGAAGTAGGTCTTGATGCATTAAAGAAGTGTATCTTGCCTGTAAGTGAGATAGACTGGAAGAACAAAAACAAAAGGAACAGACCACTAGGGCAGTAAGACAACAGTGTAACTCCTGATACATTTTATCTAGTCTCATGTAAAGTAATACACTTAGGGAAAGTAAGGGATAAAGGATGCCAGACCGTATTTCCAAGAAACAATAAGGCTTGATTACTATGGCAGATAACTGCCAAATAAGAACTTCCAGCTGAAACACAACGGCCAACAGGGATAAGGGCATGCTCCACAGAGGAGCAATAACCCGACTTCTTTAGTTAGCGCCATAAAGAAGACTGGTACTAAAGGACTGCACGCATTTTCAGAAAGTCAGAAATTCAAAGCTGTTGACAGGAGATGAGAGTAGGTTTTGTTTGTTTGTTTGATTGTTTTGGTTAATTTACCAGAAAGAAGATGATTTATGTAATTTGAATCTACACAAGCAATAAACATTTAGTAACAGGACACTTGAACGCGGCAGGCAGAAGGTGTTGTAGGTGCAACAAAATATTGAAACTGTGAAAATGAACTACTACAAAACAGTGACAGGAAAACCAATCAGTAAACTAACTCATTGAAGGATGATGTGATATATTCTCTTCCATAAGTATTAAAAACTACATACTCGGCTTTTCTAAAGGAAACTCCTAGACTGAGCACAGCAGCTCTCTTACAGTTAGCTAATAACGGGATGTTGCATGTGATACACAGGATACCAAACAAAAATCAAAGAACACAAAGCCACTGTAACAAACACTTTGCTCCTCCTAACATCTGTTTAGCCAGAAGACACATTAAAAAAAAAAAACAAACAAAAAAACAGCACCACTCTATTAACATCTACCTGCAGGACCACACATCCTGGCTGAGACATAAAATAGAAGCTTGTAATTTTTGCTGCATGTTTGTATTAGAGGAGGATGAAAGAGTTCCCACAGAGTTCACAGACTTTAGCTGACAGTGACAAAAATCCTGAGGCACTTGGCATTGATGGGAGTACTCTAGCTACCAAACTCATCTAAAGCTTTTCTCATCTTCAACTTCATGCCTGCCATACATCACTACACTCAGCAGCAAATCTTTCTCATTCCTGTCTACTGGCTGTAAAACTCAATCTTTCATTACTTCGTCTTCGCAGCTCTTAATATACACTTGTGCTCCCTGCAGTAAAGAAACACTGCATCCCCCACACGCTTACTCTTCGTTTGTCTCCTTTGCTCCACTCTTGCCCAGCCCCAATCTCCCATCTACCAGCTATCTTTGTCTCCTTGTCCAACTTTTCTTCCTGCTTTTTGCATTCTCCTTCTTCAAAGCTCCTAGATCAATATTCTTGCCTGTCCACTATCAGTGTCCCTTCAGCTTTTTTGGCAAAACATCGTGTATTGTGGTTCTTGACCTTCCTTAATTCACTATATGCTCCCGTAGATCGTAACGCAGGGAATGCTTCAGCTCTGTTCCCACACAGCAGCTCTGTGCTGGAGGAGATCTAGATCAGCACAATTCCTGAAGAACCATGCTCCAGTGCTACCTAGCATATGCCAACAGATGTAACTTGGCCAAGTAGACTGAAATAAAAGATACATACCGCTAACATCATGCTCTAACACACCAAACTTTTTCATCTCCAGTGCTGACATCCAATCAGAAAATGTGAAAACTGCATTCATCAAAGAGGTGACCCAATCTTAACCCATGAGTACATTTCTTCAAGAACAACTCCTCCAATCACTTTACTGGTCTATTTTAAGAAGACCGGAGGGGAGAAGGAATATATTTATATTCTAAGTCTCACCGTGCAGAGAACATAATTTGATACAGTTATGTGCAATTGAAAGGAGTACCATCAGTATTCATAGCCGAAATAAGGCTGCATTTTTAAAATGTCAGCGAAAGCAGCTGCAGCAACAATCCCCCAGCAGACACAGAAGTTGCCCTCAGCTTCATTCCACCAACGCTGCGCCACCAGCGAACCCAGAAAGGCTCCCGAAGCCGCGCTGCCGAGGAGCAGCAGCAGCCGGCAGCTCCCCCGGGGGCAGGCAGATAGCGCGGCGCCGCGTCCCCACGGCCGGAGGCAGGGCCGGGCTGCCTCGGCAGCTCCTCTGAGCCCTGCCCGGCAGCAAGCTACGAGCGAGCAGCCGGAGCCCCTGCCGCCGCCTCTAAGCAGCCCCAGGACGCCTCTGCGCGGCGACGAGGGAAGGAAGGAAGGAAGGAAGGAGGAAGGGAGCGCGGCCGGGAGCTCTCACGGCTCCGGGAAGCCTCACAGCCAGGCATCGGGCAACGCTGCCGTCCTCGGGGCTCGGGGCAGCCGCGGTTCGGCCAGCGCCCAGGCAGGGCTCAGTCCCCGCCCCGAGGCACAGTCTGCCCGTCCGTCCTCAGCCGCGGCCCTCGGCCCCGCCCCGGCAGCTCTTACTGTCCAGGTAGTGCTCCAGGTACATCCCCGCCGCCATCTTGGGACCCGACACACTGGCGCTTCCGGCAGGAGCCGGACACCGGCGCGCCCTCCCCTCCGGAAATAGCTCGTGCCATGCCGGCGAAGCCACTTCCGCCCTTCTTCCCAATCGTTTCCGCTTCGTTGCTGTGGACGTTTGGGGCTGCGGTTGGGGGGGGCTGCCTCTTCGCCCGCTCTTGGCGGAGCGCTGGCCTGAGGGCTGTCGCACGGAGCTGCGGAGAAGGGAACTGCCCTGCGTGACCGGTGAACGCCTGCATCCTTCTTCTCCGTGCTAGAAGAATCAACCCTCGTCGTTTGGAGGCTTACCAGAGGTCGCTCCTGGCTGCGCCTAACTTCCGACAACCCGTCTAGGCGCTCCCGGGGGATCGGCTAGGTGAGGAAGTGCTGCTGGTTTGTAGTAGTTAGCGGTTTTGCCATCCACCATGCTACTTGCCAGCCACGAGTAACTGCTGCGCTATTACAGAGTTGGACTTTGCTGTACAGTGACAGCAGTACAGACTTTAGGTACGTACCGCACCGCTAGAACAATTACACCAAGTTAAACACGTGAACGTGCTCTTTTTTTCTCCACCTCGACAAAACTGCTTTTCTGACTGTGCACTGCCACGTATTACTTCCAGGTTACAGGCCCTTCTGCTACACACTTCAGGACTCCTTCCCCTAAGAGCCCTTTGCCAGTGGCTGCACATGCAGCGTGCAAGGGTGAGAAGGTGAGGACACAAGTCTGATTATGAAGGAACTGAGACAAAATTATCTTGTTTCTTTTGGTCTTTAGACCAAAACATAACATCCAGGATTGCTGTATCAGGAGACTGAGTTAATTTTCTATGATGCAGTGCTGAAGAGACAATGAATTTCTTTGGTAAATGTTAAATTTCATTTGCATTTTTGCTGCCTGCCTGCTTTTGTTTGTTTGTTTTGTTTTTTTTTCCCCCTCCTTATTCTCCTGATTGACTATACAACAGCCATTGTTCAGGGTACCTTGTTACTAGATACCATCCACGAGGAAAATTGATCAGACTTAGTTCTTCTTGTTCCTCCTAAAAATCTTCCAAGGCACCAGATCTTTATCTATATGGACCTGCAGGGATTAAGTATTCTAGCAGTCTGCAATACAAATCTGAGAGGCTGCGACAAGAATGAATCGCAGCTGTTCAAATTATTGACCGCTTTGCTGACAGACTATTTGGTTAATACAGAGATCCACAATGTTCTGGAGATACAAATAGTCCTGTTCCTGGAGTCATTAAAGTTACTCAATATTTCTAATCAAAACCTTTTCTTACTCTTTTTGGCTCTTTCATGAAGCAACTGGTTTCACTTAAGCTGAGCATTATTAAGCCTCACTTTGTTGTAAAGTACTTCAAAATTGTTATATAAATTGCCTTACACTCTTTAATTAAAGAGAAGGATATGGCTGTTATATAAAAATCGTATCTCCTATATCCTGTCACAAGACTAAACCAGAAGCCCCTAAAAGCATTTTGTTTGCAGTTACCATGGTGGATGGAGCTGATTTTAAGGAAGAGGTGTTCTTCACTATTACCAGTTTGGTCAAGAGACTACTCGGGAATCCCAGCTTACTCTCCAAGCCAAGGCTGTGTATGTGTCAAAACACTATTCCACTGAGGTAGAAAGAAAAACACCGTCTGGCTTTCCTGTCACTGCTGATATGAAAGACAGAACAGTATACCTTTTCCAAAAATATAAATGATAAACCTTAGCAAAGTGCACAAACGAATCTTTAACCTCATTAACTACTGCTGTAAAATTGAAAAACAAAAAGGAGAGGGAATTTTGTATACTCATGTGGCATCATGACCAGTAGAAGTAAAAACTCTTCCAACAAAAAACTAGTTCGTGAATTGAGAAGTTTGCTTTCTTCCTGTTTATGCTTTCTTTAAAAACTCAAGGTTAATGGAGAAGTACATCTCTCAGGTTTCCAGAAGAATCCTGATCTGCAGTGAGGTTACTACTGTTGTTACTGCTGAGGTGTGATATGTTTTAGCATAAACACTTCTATGAGTTAAAGTACCAGTGTAGCAGTGTTGGATGAGGTATGAGCTAATAAACCTCACAGTAAGGCTTCCTCAAGGTTCTGACATCCTGAGACATGCCAGGACAGGTGTCCAGTGCCACACTGGAACTGGTTCTCTGTCCAGGAACAGAGGCAGAGAGTTATCTGGAATCTCTTTCTGCTTTTCTGTTACATTTTCAAGCATCCATCACATACATCCTGGCTATTCCTCACGAGGAAGGTGATTGTTCTGCCTTGTGAAACCCATCTGGAGTACTGCATCCATGAGGCCCTCAGCACAAGAAAGATGTAGAGCTGTTGGAGCAGGTCCCAAGGAGGCCACGAATATGCTCAGACTCTCCTCCTATGAAGAAAGGTTGAGGGAGTTAGACTTGTTTTGTTTGGAGATGAGAATGCTCCAGGGACACCTCATTGCAGCCTTCCAGTACTCAGCAGGAGCTTATGAACAGGAAGGACAGCAATTCTCTGATGGTCTAATAGCAATAGGACAAGGGGGAGTGGCTTTAAAGTGAAATAAGAGAAAATTAGATGTTAGGAAGAAATTCTTTACTCAGAGGGTGGTGAGGCACTGGCACAGGCTGCCCAGCAAAGCTGTGGATGCCCCATCCCTGGAGCTGTTTGAGGACTGGTCGGATGGGACCCTGGGCAGCCTGAGCTGGTGGGTGGCAAGCAGCAGGTGGGTTAGAGTTCAGTGATCTTTGAGATCTCTTCCAACCTAAGCCATCCTATGTCTGACACAGGTAATTTTAAAGGAAGATAGGTTGAGTAGGTTCAAGGCACAATATCATCCACTGCTATCCCCCACCCAGCCTCGCATATTGATAGTTGAGTTACCATTCTCCTCACCAGAGTTCACCATTTCAATTACACCCTGTTGCTAACATGGTGATGTAATTTCACGCAGGATCTGACTGTACCCCACAGAAGGCCTGCACAGCTCACAGAGGGAAGCTAAACAGCCTACTGAAGACTAGTGGTTCTCAGCCTTTATTGATCTACAGATGCCTGCATATTTTCCCTTGGAAATGTAAACACCTGCCTAAAATGTAAGCCTCTGGTTTTTCAGTTACCTTACAGACCTCTTAAATGTTGTCCACGGACCACAAGGTGAAGGTCAGTACTTGAGAGCGATCATTATGCACACCCAGCAGGTAGCCTACAATTTCAAAGTCTCTCACTTAGTTCCCTTTTTTTGCCATACAGGTACACATTCAACTCTTCTTGGAGGTCCCTGCTCTGTATTTCCTCTGCAGGAAAGACTAGTTCCCCACCCCCACCCCCCCTCTCACTCCATTCTCACAAACATCAGTTGATCTGGAGCACTTTCCCCACGCGTGGTTAATCAGCCTTGCATATGAAAGACGATGCCAAATGCCCCAAACTATAGCTGCATCCACAATCCAAAAACATATCCTAATTCAGCAGCAAAACTAGGCATAGACTCTAGTTCTTTGGTGTCATGATTTCTTGCAGTTTTTTTTTTTTTTTCCATTCATTACATAGACACTACATGAAATCGAAATGTTTGTTGGACCAAGTCACTACATCTGTTGAGTACTTTGGTGTTCTACTATACAGAAACAAGAAACCATGCACACAAATTTAATCTGTTGTACCTGAAATGACGATTGGACAGGTACCTATCATGTAGTTAGCGAAATGTACAAAAAAATTTCATTCTATGTTCAGAACTGTACTAGTAAACCTGGGCAGCTTTTGGGTACATTACCTGCAAAATCCTAGACAAGATATATATCCTTTTGTTGATATAAAGATGATAAAATAATTGATAAAAATATAGAAGACAAGCAGAATCTCCTAGTTATATTCTATATTATGAAGAAAATTGGATGATGTAGACAAATCTATGAAGTAATGAATTATTACCTATTGCCAATGATAGCTATGAAGACGTTTAGTTCCACCCATAAAACATCCTAGAATTTGCATAGCTATAAACTCACAATCAAGAATTTTGAAAGAATCATCTGGCAAGCAAATGGAAACAATGGCCTTTCCTTTCAAAACAACTTTGGAGTTTGAGTGTGTTCCAGAAAGCCAGTAAATACTTTCATTTTAAAAGTATTTGAAAAATAAGAGGGATCATCTCGGTAGCTTAGAAGCCAGTTGACCTAATGCTGACTTGGCAAAATCAAAGCGTAATCTATTTGGGTTACACTCAGCTAAGAAAGGAAACATAATAGTATTTGATTTAATTGAATGAAAAAGATCTCATTAGAAGAATTGCATGTTCTTTTGTGGCAATGTAAGTTTGGTACTTCAAGATGGTCCAGGATTAATATAGCAAGACTTGCATCTAAGTACAACACAGCCTGGTCCTTTTGTAAAGGAAAAGAAAGGCAATAGCTAAGTGCTACAGGAGGGAGCCAAGCCTTACTGGGAGACACCTACACCAGCTCAATTAAATTCAGTTGTTTGGAAAGATGAATACAGCAGCTCGATCACGGGCATGTAACTCATTAGAAAAGATTTTTGATAGCAGAAGACTTTAATGTACTGAAGAAAGGTGTAATAAGACCTTATGAGAAGGAAAAGAAAATAAAAAAAGAAGAGAATGGCAGCTTCAATGGCAGTGAAAACCAGCAAAATAAGCGACATGGTTGATCAACCATAGGGCTTTAAATTGTGCAAGTTTAAAATCTTTCTTGAAGATTTAACTGAATTATAGACCAGCAATGCTATCATTAGTCATGGCTGAGATTCCATTACCATGTTGTGGGTGACTTTTCTAAATGATTTCCAGCCTACATGATGTTTCCTTTTAAAGCAATGAGAATTTGCAGAATCCAGCTAAGAAGTGACAACCGATTCAGGAAAGGACAAGGAGTGCTGCCACATTCCAGCGAAGACTCAAGATGCAAACTAACACACAACTCCAGAATCAATACCAAGTCTTCTTCGGTATACACATAGGGGAACAAATGGATTGGCATTAAGAAGAAAATGCGGAGTTAAAGATTTCAGGAAGCTGAAGAGGAAGGACCACAGGATCTTGCTGGAGAATATCCCATTCCTGCAAGTGGAAGTTAAATATTTGAACTGCTGTCAGCTTGAGAATACAAATCTGACAAAGCCACACTCTGAAACTTGAGGCTTCTCCATAGTGGATAACTGTGTATGGATGTTATGCTTTGCATCCTGCATGTAGCTACTATACTGTTTCGGTTACCCTGAGGCACTCTGAATGTGTTAAGCAGCCTCAGAAATTCAAAGAGAAAGACCTGATAAAAACTCAACTAGGTGACAATGAGAATGAAGTATTTTTCATTGTTTCTACCCAGATTCCTGTTGCTGGTGTAAACAGAAATAAGAAATTCAACTGATTGGGGGGGAAAAAAAAGTCCAGGAATAAAGTGGCACTTCTGAAACTCAATGGGAAAGCACCTTAATAAAAGCCAGTTTCCTCCTGTGTGATAGTAAGTTACAGAAACAGCAGCAAACTGCACAAACATAAGCAGTACCTTTGAAATTACCAGTAACAAAAGAATTGTACAGCCTTAAATACACAGACATCCCTGTGCTTGGTAATAGATTCCAAGAAGGAAGGATAGAAGACATAAGAAAACAATGCACCAAACAAGGGAAGGTGATCTCAAGCACCTTTAACACAAAACAAACAAAACAACAACAAACCTCACAACACTGCAAGAAATGTTTTAACTTGCAAGACATTCCCCAAGGTATTCAAGCAGTCAGCCAAATATCCTTCCCATTTTCAAAATTAATTTCCTTAAAACTGGACGCTGCACCCAAAACAAGTCGATTTCTCAGAGTTCAACACGATGCATACAAGACATGGCAATGTGAGTGCAAACTGGCAGTTTTATATGTTCGTATTGAACATGGGCCTGTGGAGGAGAGCTACAGGCAGTAATAAACCTATGCATAGTCTGTGCTTCACAAAGCAAATTCCAAGGTGAGCAAACTTGTGAACTGAGTTGTCTGGAAGAAAAAAAAAAATGTAAGGCAGGAAAATGTGAATGAAAACTATTCTTTAATTAAAATATGATTGTATGGCCAAAAACATCCCAATTCCACAAAGCTTTCAGGAAAAGCTTGTTCTGGGTTCAGTGAGAAAGTCTGTGAGCAAGAAAAAACAACTGAAACAAGGGGGGAAAAAAAAGACAAAAGGCCAAAATACAACACATGGAAAAGGGGAAGGCCAGACAAATGAGATAAAACAAATATTATTAGATAGAGAAAAAAAAAACCCTCAAAAACTAGTAAGGAAAAATTTGTGGCAAGCAAAACCACCGATAAAAGGAAAGGAATTTTGGAGCTTTCATTTGTTTTTGTTTCATGTGTTTTTGTTGGTTTTGGTTGTTGTTGTTGTTGTTGTTTTAATAAAAAGCAGACAAATAAATACTGCTAATATCCATGCTAAGTAAAAATGATTAAACTGCTAGAGAATAAAGAAAATCAGTCAGCAAATACTTCTAATCCCATAGTCAGAAACAGAACGTGGCAGGAGTATGAAAATAGCAACTTCTCTTCAGTACCGTAGTATCAAAGCAAGAAATCAGACAACATCTATTGGGGACATATATTTTTAAGTCAGTAAAGAAACAGTCCTAGAAGAGTGGACTAGCAAGCTCTCTAGCCCAGCAGTTCCAATTTTAATTAAATGTGGGATATTAGAGAAATACTGTAAGACATTCACGACAGTATTCCCAAAATGCAAATGAAAGGACTCAGCATCAAAATCAGTCTGAGGCAAAATAATGGAAAACCCGTTAAGATGAAGAATGAATGAATGAGTGAAGAATGAATCCTATAACCCAAAGATTTACGAAATACAGGTTTTGTAGAGGGGAAAAAAAAAATGAAACCCTGGATTCATTCATTGATGACATCATTATACGTTTGGTTTAACAAAGGGGACTGCATAGGTGCAACATACTTAAATTTTCATAAGGCATTGACCTAGCACCATAAGTCAAAAAGATTTACTGTACATAATCACATACTAAGAGGATTAAGAAATGCCTTCTAGCCTGCAAGTCTCAAAAAGAAGCTAATAAAAAGTTGCACTGAATGATGCTTTTCAAGTTAGTGTAGGTCAGATGGATCTGAAAGTTAAAAAGTAACAACTGATACAGTTTGTGGGTGACAAAAACTGGCAAAAGTGGCTTGTGACCTGGACCACTATAAGCCAGGTCAAACAAAATGGACTTTGAGACCGTCTCACATTAAACAAACAGGAAATAAGAACTCTGACTATATAGAAAGGGGAAAAGATTACCATAGGAAGCTGAGATTTCTGATGATTTAGAATTGCACCAGATAAGCAGCTAACATGAGCTCCTGTATAATGCTGGAGAAAAGAGAAAATGCAATCCTCTGCAGACTTAAGGCAAAGGGAAGGGCAACCTTGTGCATGGCACTGGAGATTGAACACTTAATTCAGAAATGAATGTTTTTACAGGATTCAGAAAAAATTGACATGATGTGAAAATAAAAGACAATAATTCACAGGCAGGAGGAAATCCTTTATAGTGGAAGACTGAAGGAGTTCCCTCTACTTAGATTGTAAAAAGTAGATTTTGAGAGATGCTAGTGTTTTAAATACCAGGTCAGAGGAGGAAGCTCGAAGGTTCTCTAAATCAGTAGGATGGATCTGAACTGGAAGCCAAAGGCAACCAAATCCAAGAGAAACCAGACTTAGATATTTAGAGAGCAAGAACACAAAGCCCTTGCAGCGGGTTACCAATGGAAGGGATTTGCTGTATCCCTGTGCCTCAAAATCAAGCCAATACATTCTGTGAACGTGCACTTACAATACACCTTAGCTATCGAGGCTCAGTGCAGAATAAATAGCTTGAAATGTCACCTGTAAAATGTAGGAGTCAGGTATTCTCTTCTAGCCTCATCTGTGAACCTACAAAAAACTTCAGCCACTTGCAGCCAAGCCTGCTGACTAAACACAGAGAAGCAACTCTCTGCCACAGACTACCCAGGTGCAGAGCTCCAACTTTCACTACGCAAACCACAAGGCTGCCTGAAGACAGGGATGCATTACGGTGCTCGGTGCTTGCAGCAGCAAGATGCTCGTGCTGCAGTCTGGTGCGTGGGGAAGGAACACACGGCACAGGGGCAGGGTGCCTGCAGTAGCACCTCTGAGGAGCCTTTTACACCAGTTTATTTCTACACAAGGTGATTAAAAAAAAAAAAGAAAAGCTCCTTTTGTTTGTTCGTACAGAAATCTGAAACTATAGGCTTTGAGTGGGTATTTTAAAATCCCAACACATGCTTTTTTCCCTTGCCTTTTCATTTGAGTCAGCCTCCACGATCCAAAGGAACTAAGAAGTGATACACAAGACCATAGTCATGTGGACCAAAAAAAAAAAAAAAAAATTAAAACAAACAAACAAACCAAAAGGGAAGGAGAAGAGAAGACAAAGAGAGAGGGAAAAACAAACGAAGATTGAAAATAAAAATTTGCCAGGATAATGCGTTTTATAAACACAGAGATAGAAACAGTTACAGCAAGGACAGAGCGGGCCAGGGGTGGGGAATAGATATTTATATATATATATATGTATATATATATAAATTCACGGGGCCTTCAGTTTATTCTTGTTGGCTCCCCGTTCTCTTTAGATTGGTCTCTCTGTGGGGATCTTCATCCCTTTCTCTCCACTGTCCACCTTTTGGGGATTCTCTCCCATGATCAGGGTCCAGAAGAGGCCACCACTGCCATGTGAGTCCAGCCCGTCTTGGCAAGAGGAGCCTGAGAGAGCACTCTGGTGGGAGCTGAGCAGAGAAGCTAGCCTTTCCCTATCACCCGCCGGCTCCTTGAAAGACTGGTCTACTCCTCCTCCTCCTTCCCTTTAGGAAACGGGGCAGGACAGGGGGGTGTGAGTCAGAACTGCTGTTGTTCCACCTTGCGAGAAAGGGAGTAGAGAGAAGGGCGATGATTATTTTGGCAGTCTCTCACCCTCCCCTCCATTGCTTTTTGGTTTGTTGTTGATGCCTGCAGGCTTTTCTGAGGAGGTGGGGGAAGCAGGAGGGAGAGAAGTACAAGCTGCTAGGACATCATCCACAACGGGCAGGAAGAGCAACGAGCAGGAACCCACATTCCTATGGGGCCTTGGCCATTACGCTGCTCAGATAGCTGGGAGAGGCAGCAGCCAGTTCCAACAGACTCCTCTCTATTGCTCTCCACTAGGGGAGAAGAAAGAGTGCAATACTCCATAGCCCCCAGGCAGTGCAGGCACCTGTCCAGCCCAGAGAACATGCCTCATCTCTCCCCCACACTGGTCTCACTTTCCACTGGGGAGGTTTCTCCCATCCAGTCCTGGGGGCAGAACAATCGACCCCTCCTCCCTTTCACAAGCAGGAGGAACAGGAATGGATATTTCCCTCTTAGACACTCAAGGAAATCCTCAAAAAAAAATAAAAATAAACCATCCAGTTGTGAACCCTGCCACATTCTTCTGTGGCCCACTGAAAGCATGTCCAAGCCCCTGTACATACTAGGACTCCATTCCATTCACCACGCATGTCTCAACACCTCCCCACCCCTTCATACGCATCCTACAGTGAGAGAAGGCAAAACAGAGGCCTTTCTTTGGGTTTTAAAGGAGGGGCTCTTGCATGAGGAAGTGATCCCAGCACAGGAAAGGAGCTCTTGCACAAGGAAGCATCCTCCTACCAGGCAGGTTGTTGCACAGAAGGAGCACCCCCTTGATAAAGGCTGTTATTCAAGGGGCTGCCATGAACAGGGTTACACAGCCAGAAGAGGCTGTTGCAGGAGGAGAGGCCGGAGACTGTTGCACGAGGAGGGCCACCACACAAGCGGTGCCCCTGGGCGCAGGCTATGCACAAGAGGCTTTCTGCTCCCTGGCTTGAGGTCTCTCTAGGAGCTGGAGAGGTGCTCCACTTGGATGGCGCTGGTGCTGACAGTGAGGCAGATGTCCTTATGATGCTCTGAAGTCTTGTAAGGAGTCAGGTCAAAGGAGCACTGAGGGGGAGGATTGGGTTGGTTAGTGTCTCCAGAAGGGCCCCCTGCTGCCCCACCTCCCTGTGGCTGGAAGTGCTGCTGCTGCTGAGAGGCCTGGGCTTGGGCCTGAACCACCTGCTGCTGTGGATCAGGGATGTTGTGTTTCCGCATGTGCTTCATCAGGTACGTCTCCTGCAATGGGAAGAACGGCATGACAGGTGGGGATGACTCAGAAGAAAAAAAAGGAACAGGGAGGGATACGACAACTCATGGTGCTGCTTCCACAGAACCTACTCCCTGGGGAAGTGTTCCCACTTCTGATAGCTCTCAAGGAGCCAACACTCACCGAGGTGTAGGCCCGGCTGCAGATGGAGCAGGTATAGACCTTGGCATGTTTCACCGTGTGTGTAGCCAGGTGTACCTCCAGCGAGGCAGCATCTGTGTATGCACGGTGGCAGTTGTGGCACTTGAAAGGTTTGTCTTTGTTGTGCTGCCGTCTGTGGGACTGGGGAATGGCAGCAGGGCAGAGGAAAGAGAAAGCAAGTGCAGAGAAAGAGGTGAATATTAACACTGGAGATTGCTTTACCTCTAACACTCCCTTCCAACCAGGCTCCAAGTCCCCCAGGACCCACTATGCTGAGCTAGGTACACCCAGCTCCTAGCACAGAACATGGTACTTTCCACTCCAGCCCACTGTGTCTTTCCCACAAATTCTTTATCAGCCCTTCTACACATTTGAAAGCAGTCTCCTAACTCTCCGCAGCATCCATCTTCTCAGTCTCAATGCAATTCTTTCAATCTTTTCCTGCCTTTCTTCTCTCCTGCCTCTCTTCACACTGATTCCCCATGTCTATCAACTGTCAAAGCAAGATCTTCCTTAACTGATCACTGACATTTTGCTATTTGGCATTTTTCACTCTTCCCTTCCTCCTCAATACTGCAACAGGACATATTACTTTTGCTTCCCTAAATCTCTAGTCTTACACTAATTCCATTGTAAAACAAACAACAACAAAAATATCAGATAGTGAAATTTTATTCCACTCATAACATTTAGAAAATTTATTGCCCCAGCTATGTTAGAAAACTGCGGAACAGATGGGAAGAATGTTACTAAGGTCTCGCCACATTCTAGTCAAGCTCATAATTTTACAGGATGCAACTGTTTTTGGGACTTATTTGGGTCACTAGTGCCACAAAAGCCATGAATCTCTTCCCTACTCAGCACTTCAATAGTATTTCTGTACTCTTTCACTCTCCTCCCAGCTACCCCAATTTCTCCACCTCCTCCCGCTTGACAGCTGTATTTGCCACCCACACTACTGAGCAGGGCATGCCCAGCCTCTTACCTGCAGGTTGGAAAGCTGCGTGAAAGCCTTTTCACAACCAGGGTGAGCGCATTTGTAGGGTCGGTCCCCAGTGTGGATACTGTC
The DNA here is from genome assembly GCF_023343835.1 of Lagopus muta. Taxonomy (NCBI): domain Eukaryota; kingdom Metazoa; phylum Chordata; class Aves; order Galliformes; family Phasianidae; genus Lagopus; species Lagopus muta. The sequence continues at coordinate 77,211,311 of NC_064433.1, forward strand.
AAGGAGGAAGAGCACAAATGGGAAGCAGTGAACAGACAGGCAAGGTGGACTGCCAGGGCCTGATGCTATGATCAAATCTCACAGCCACTCAGGAGAGCAAGGGTACGGATGATGCTGCCTCCAGCTGCTGTTCTATCTGGACAAAGAGAGCTCTACCCAGCTCTTGTGTCCAGCTAGAAGTTAGAAAGTACATGCAGACAAGCCGAGTTCAGAATGTCACTAGGACTGAGGAGTAAGACTTTATGAATGGGTGGCTGGCTTGGCACGTGAGCCACCTAAAAATGGGTGGTTAGGAGTCTGGGGGCCCAGGCTCCCTGCCTCAAGCTCAGGAGAACCAAGAGGAATCCATTCTCCTGCTTCCACAGTATCAAGAAAGTAGCTCTGCTCCTTCTCAGGATACACACTCCAAAAGTTCTCCCCTTATGTTATCAGGGAAATGTGTTCATGCCCCTGTCCCCCTGCAATGCCAGGACAAGCTTCCACACACTCAGTCCAACCCCCGAAGAACCGGGCTGGGATCCCCTATGGCCAATGCCTCTCACTCTATTGCTCTCTCTCTCTGTACCCCCCGCGGTGCCAGACCAAGGATCCCCAGGGATAGCACATGCCCGCTTCTGCCCTGCCGTGGTCAGCGTCTCCTGCGCAGTGTCCATTCCGTCCACTCTGCTGGGCCACCTCCTCCTGTGTGTGCAGCCGGTCGCGTCCCCCGCCCGCCCCCCGCATGCTTGGCGCGCGTGTGCTCCACAGGTGCATGCCGGCAGCGCGGGGGGGCCAGGGCCAGGCCCCCAGCCTCCTCTGGCCCTTACCGTGTGTGCTGCTGCAGGTGGGAGAGCTGGCGGAAGGCCTTCTGGCAGTAGCGGCAGGTGTAGGGCTTGGCCCCCGAGTGGATGCGGAGGTGCTGGGCCAGGTAGGATGTGTTGGCGAAGCTCTTGGAGCAGTGAGGACACTTGTGCGGCTTGACAATCGCCGTGTGGAGCTTGGAGTGGATCCTGCCGAAGAGGAGGAGGAGCAGCAGCAGTTGGACACGACCGCCATCTGGCTAGTGCTGACGGAATGAGGGCACAAAGGGGGTGGGACAGCACCACTATCTGCTACACAGAGGAACTCCAATATGGCATGAGCTCACTCAGCCTCAAACCGTGCTCCCCTTGGATTCAAGAGCCTGTGGTCTGTCCGCACCGGGGGAGGATCCAGAGAGAGAAACTATAGAGTTTGGACTGAGGGGCATTGGCAGAGCTGTGTGTGGAAAGCCTATGGCTGAAATAACAGGGGGCTGCAAGCGTGGACTGAGTTGTTTGGCAGAACTACGCTGGGGTGACAGGGAACAGATCTTCTATGTGTCCTTTACTCTAGTGCTGGCAAAACCAGCCCTACCTTTTGTCAGATGACGTTGTTCCATTGCAGACACCCCTCAAAGTAACATTAACCTCTGCACACACCCAGCCCCTCACAGCAAGCAACAGGTCTTAACGTGTCAGATACCACGACTGCTGGTTGGTTGTGTCTGAGACGTGACCAGCCCACAGAAATCAGCAAGGTCTCCCCGAGCAGTCACCCACGGAGGGTGCCCACTCACAGCATGCTGGGATGACAGCAACATGCAGTGCTGAAGGCCCCCAGCCTCCTCTGGCCCTTACCGTGTGTGCTGCTGCAGGTGGGAGAGCTGGCGGAAGGCCTTCTGGCAGTAGCTGCATGTGTAGGGCTTGGCCCCTGAGTGGATGCGAATGTGCTGGGCCAGGTAGGAGCTGTTGGCGAAGCTCTTGGAGCAGTGAGGACACTTGTGTGGCTTTGTCTCCGTATGGGACTTGGAGTGGATCTGCATCTCCGACTTGGAGTAGAAGGTCAGCGAACACATCCGGCACCTGGGACCGGGGTGAGGGGAAGAGACAGTGTCATATGGGGGCAAGCCCCAATATCTATCAACTCTAACTGGAAGGGCTCATCCACACTGAGTGAATATGGGATATTTTCTTACTATGAGGTTCTGGGGAGGTTTCACCTGGGACATTGTGCTCAGCTGCAAGTGCTCCAGTCCCAGAGGAACAATCTTAAGCTAGGAACTGGCAGAAGAGACCAAACTATACTTCGCAGCCATACAAGTGAAGGTCTTGGGAGAATCAAAGAGATTAATTTATTGTGCTTACAAGGAAGACAGGGCAGCACTTTGGAAGTTTTTCTACAGCCATCTGAAGGGGACAGGAACAACAACTCCCAGACAAAAAACATTTTGTTCATCTATTATTTATTTCAGCCAAAAAAGTTGGAAAACCTGAAAATCCCAGGTTAACGTTCATCCTCATTATAAAAGTTAATTCCATGTACTGCAAAGTCTGCAAAAGCAGTTATGACAAAACCATTTAATTCTGCTCCCATTTTTGGAGAAGACATGTTTACGAAGACAATGCTGGAAGTAACAACAGTGCTGCCTTCCTAGTGAGTCTCAAAAGATGTTCTGCATACCAGATCAGATATTTCACTGGTCTAATTGGCTTTCACCGTTTCTATCTCAGTGATGTTTTGAAATGTTTTGTCTGGGAGTTTGGACCCATCTGTTCCCACAATGATCAGAAGCATGTTTGATAACACAGACTCTTTGAACAGGGAGAAGCAGTGGGCAACTATCTCCAATGGATGCTGATGTTAAAAAACATGCCTCCACCATAACACCAGGTTAAGAGAAGATTGTACTTTTATAAAATTAAAGGTGGTAATTGTGGTTAATAAAGTGACAGAGAGCTAGAGACTACATCCAAGTTACTGAAGGTTATCATCTTCCCACAGAAGTGCACGCCAACAAGTGGCAGACTTAAGGTTTCTCTGAACTAAAAGTTTTTCCACTTGCAGACTTCTCAATTAAACAAGACAAAATGGAACCTGCACTTGGAACTTCCAGGGTCACACCCGAGGGAAAAATTCCACCTACAAGACCTCTGTTCAACCTGTTGTGCTGTGTTAATTATGTTTTGTGCCTGGGAATTTCCTTAAGTTTTACAAGCATTTGAGAAATTGCTCAGTGAAAGTCTCTGCAGTTATTACAAACAACAGAGAGCTTATCCTGCTCCTTCCTACATTCAAGTGTTTCTCTTCCTCCTAGGAGAATACTTCATTACATTTACTACAATGGCTATTTATTTTGGAGCCAGAAGCCTTTATGAAGCATGTGGTCTAATTAGCACACGTAATGTAGGCAATATTTATCCAGAACCTACCTTCACTTCCACAGGCCCTTCCAAGCCACAGCTTGATTTTGAGCCATTTAACTGGAAGCCATGCCTCCCCAGCGAGAACTCTACCACACATATGCCATTTTTCTTATATATCACCGTTCCTTTGAATTCCTTATCATCTCTAACAGTTGTTTCCACATTTTTTGCCTTCATCTTTCTCTTACGTCCTTCTAACTGCACAACTGAAAACACCACATAAAAGAATGTGTTTAACCTGTAATTCCTCCCTCACATACACACAACCATCCTTTCTAGCATCAACAAATAGAAGCAATCTGTTTATCCCTAGGACTATTTGAGATGCAAGGAGCAAGAAAGAACATCAAGATCACCTTTTAGAAAAAGCAGGTTTTGGTTTACAAACCCTCTCTCTCTCTAAACACTTGTCCAGTTTGCTCTAGACTTTATGAAAAATTTAAAGCTACACTTGAAGACAGCATAGGCACTCCACAATTTTAGTCATATTTAGAGAATGAGAATTGTATTCCTGAAAGTAGCAATGCTAAAAGGAACTTTAAAGTGAACACTGAACTGAAAAGTATCTCCAAGTCCAGTGCCCTGCTAATGCAAGGAATTAAGCCATAACCCCCATAACAAGAAACAGGATCATTTCAACCATGAGAATAATACATCTTTGGAACAACATTCAGAGGCTGCATTATGTTCTCAATCACTTGGCTCCTACAATGACTGGTTTTAGAATTCAGCTACCTGTCCAAGTGTACTACTTTTCTAGACATGTAGCTCTACTGTACATGCAGTCCTGGGAACTGTTATCTTCTCTGCTGTATATGACCATATATTTTAAACATCCCATTCTTTTTTGAAAAAAACTAATGAACTTTACTATGTCTAAGCACTCCCACCCATTAAGTATCTAATGACAATAAAGCCATCTAGTTTATTGTCCAAAACATCTGCGCAGCAATTTCGTTACTTCTTTGCTTTGTCAGGTATCTGCCTTCAGGTCAGAAATTCCCTAGAATAAACTTTGATGCAGAGAAACAATGTTCTTCTCCATTCTGACAAAAATCTCCCTGGAACCTGCATAAGAATGGAAGATAAATCTCAATGCGAGGAAAAACAGCAAAACCAAGAGACCCCACACCCACATACAAAACAAACAAAAAACCCTCCAAACCTCAAAAGATAAAACAACAACAACAACCAACCTCACTTGTCTGCATTTAGCAGTTGCAGAGGTCTCCAAATTGTTTTTAAAACAATATGAAAATATATTTCATATATATGGACTCATTTTCCAATAATCCAACTAGCATCAGCTGAGAGAGGGCAAGAATGTTATGTAGCATTAACAAATTCATCAGCCTTACGAGTTGAAAAGGCCCTGGAATAGAGCAGACAGCTGCATTTTAGAGTTCTGCATTATGCGGTCGCAGGCATTTTCATGGGAACAAGCGATCTATTTAATTAACAGCTTTGCATTTTGCCTCAGACTACATCTAATATTAAAGGGGAGGATGCAGTCAGTCCTCTGGTGGGGAAATATGGATTCAAAAAAATGTTTAAATCCATACGGCTAATGAGGACATCGCACCTGACAATTGCAGTGTTTCAGTATTCTATTTCATTGAAATTCCCCTTGCTGGGAAGAGGAAAAGTAGGGAGTGCTGTTTGCTAAGCACGGACACGGCGCTACATGAAATAAGTCATCTTTTTTGTTCATATGCATTTTTAACCTTTTCTCCCCATTGTGCTTCTGGACTACTACTACTACACTGTATTCTGAAAGCAACAGGAATGAATGCAGTATTCCCATTGAGAGTGTAACAAAATCTCCTATGACTGTTTGTCATGGCTCTGCAAATTTAGCCTCAGAGAATAAACTCTTAATAATGCAGAGGTGTATTTCTCCATATAAATAGTTTTATATTCATCAGTATACTAGGGAACAGAAGTAACACCTTACAATGTTTCTGATCTTTTCTTTTTATAGGGAATCTACAGAAATAAAGTGAGATAAAAAGAATACGTGCATGGTAAGACTAACACCCTCAAAAAAAATCATGAAATGCCAGTAAAAGTTGGATACATAATTCTAATTCTGCTCCCATATGAAAGTCATCATGATGAGTCACAAACAAAATTACGCTTATAGGAGCTAGACTACAACTCTGAGGCACACAGTGCCATGTTTTTGCTTCTTCTCATAGAATGTTTCGCCTCATTCATCAGATGCTGTTATGAGATAAAATACCATCTGAAATATCATCTCATAGTAAAATCTGCCTACCATGAATTAACAGCATTTTTCAATCAAGTGATTAATTAATTGGTATCACAGTTGTGAAAACTGTAAGCTTTTACATGACTTTCAGAATTCAATTTCCTATTGAGATTCATCTTCAAATTTAACTGAGCCCTTGCTCTTTCTGCTAGACTTCAAATACACCATCACAAGTTAAAAATAATAATAACTTAAAACAACAGATCAGAAAGGTCAGAAGTTAAACTAGTTTAAGTTTAGGCTTCCTGAGTCAACAGATATTTAGTAAGGAAAGAAATTTACTGCCTTTGCAATGCAGAGTTAATGAAGTAACTAATGCAATCATTGCATAATAATGGATGCACAGTGCATAAGAAATGCTGATTTAACCTTCAAATTATCCCATATTTTAAAGCAAATTAAACATTTCCTCACTAATATTTTGTAAGAGGCAAGGGGAAGGAGATAAAATATTTAAGATACAAGGCTAGAAAACTTGTATAAGACCTAAATAAAAGTATATGAATGCCAAAGCAAGCTTGCAAAATTGTACTCCTGCATCCATTTGCCAATTTACACTATTGACATGCATGCTATCAAGTCTGCTAATTACACAGAGATCTTCGTAGACTTATTTCCACAGACCCTCCCTTGCTTGGTATCATGGTAAGACTACAGAAAACAAACATGCACCATTGTCCTGGCAAAGCAGTGACTATTTTTAAATGCTCTCATCATATAGCATTTCTCCAGTCCTCAGAGGTTATTCCTGCATTCTGTCAATATTTCCAAATGATCTTAGGAAAAAAATGTCAGACCCAGAATTTTGTAGCATTTCAGTGTGCTTCACAAATTGCCTGTCTTCCTTTAAATACCTTGTTATTTATTCTTTCAGCAATTGCATTTACCATCTTCTGTCAGAGCCTCACCCTGGGAACTCACATGATGTCATTTAATTTCTAGAAGTCTTCTGCACTGCTTTCCAGGACACTGTTTCCCCATTACTTACATAACTTATTCTTTAGATTAAAGATGTTCAACTGCAGCCAATAGGACACTTCCTAGAACCACTCAGTGTTCCGAGTTGGAATGGACCCACCAGAAGGATCTTCGAGTCCAGCTCCTGACTCCAATTCTATCCAGGCCTACATTATTGTTTTAAATAGTGCCTGAGCATCTAGGTCTCAATCCCTAACTCTGCTGGAGAAGCCAGGCTGTATTAACCAAGAAACTAAGCCTTACATTGGGCTGTACTAAAACCACATTTTGCTTGAGCAGCTCAAGTTTAACAGCCACATAAAACTTAGCCTTCAAAACAACAACAACAACAAAACCCACAATTATCCACCAGCAATTGCTTCTATCCGTAAACTGTCAAAAGATTTTCTGTTGACCTCTGAAACCACTGAATGACATCAGGCTTAAGACCTCTATCGATTTCTGAAATCAGTAACCATTAGAATAAACAACTAGCGAAGCAATAAAATACGATAAGGTATTTCCTACAAACATGATAATACCCAATGCTAAATTAAAAAAAAAAAAAAAAGCCCCATAAGAAACACTAACAAATTTAGAACCAGAAGTAAGGTCATCTGTGTCAACAAAATTTGGCTCTGCAGTGCAGCCACATATTCTGGTACAGCTTTATCGACCGCTTCAACAGAACTGCATCCTTATTATGTTGCACAGATAGATACTTAACAAGCAAGTGGTCAGCATTCTTCATAACCACTGTGATGCATACAGCATCAGACTTGTCAAGCGAGTGCAATTCCAATCTCAGAAGGCAAAATCACTCCTCTGTTGGAGCCACACAGAAGTATCAGCGTTCCACACTCATCTGTCCCCACAGCATCCATTTCTTTCTTCCTAACAGTAGGAAGTGACAAAAGACAGGAATGAAAAAAAAACAACTAGTAAGATATACCCACTAACTCTGAGTGGCTAACCCAATACCTGCAAACGTTGATTTTCTTTAAAGGAACTTGACAGTACATACATTTAAATCACAGCCCCTATAAGACTTCTGCACTGTAGCTGTAAGATACTACACTTGTGCAAAGCTAAAAAGGATGCACCATGTAACAGAGGACTATTCAATGATACTTGGCAAGGGATTATGGTTTAGGGAACACCAGATGTGACCTAACTTGTGTTTGCACAGTGCGGCCTGAACCACGACTTAAGATACACTATTAAAACCGTACCAAACAGCCTACAGGTTCTTCACATTAGCAGTCAATTGCCTTCCCCAAATCATCCTTATCCTTCTCAACTCCACAACCCCATGCCATTTCAATTTTTATACTGGTCCTAAGTAAATTTTCTGGACTCTGACAGGCTATCAAGTACACTATAACTGTAAACACATAAACAAAGATGGTACAAAAGTGTATTGACTCAATGGGGTCAAATTAAGGTGTGACCACGCAGACAGATGTGTGACATAAGAGATTTGATGCCCTCTCTCTCCAGCTGAAACAGTTACTGACTCCCTCATTCCCTTGCACACACTGACAAGCAAGTAAAATGCACTAAAATTCAAACTCGTGACTTCCTGTTCTTTTTACTTTGCACTATGATGAACTACAATGAGAACACACGTGCACATGCAAACATGTAGTTAAAACACCATAATAGAAGGGAGAGAACTTACCATAATCCAGGTTTTCTCCTTATTATATCCCGAGATACATGGTCAGTCTTAACTACCATTTCTAACCTTCTGACACGGTACTCATACAAAGCAAAGCTTACAAACAGTGTGTATATAAAGAAGTACATGTGCACCTGTCCTCCTTAGAACTTTGACAGTATAAGCCAATTTTAACCAAATCCGAAAAAGGGGTAAGAATTTTAAAATCACAACAAGCGTCACAAAAATATGCAGCTGCAAAAGATAAGAGACCCTCTTGGAGCCCCCTGCTGAGGGAAAGGCTAGTGAGCTCACCCTTGATTAGACATCAGAGAATCCACACAGGAGAGAGCCGCTGGAAACCAGGCTTCATTAGTTCCGCTGCTCACGGAACTACTTGTTAAAAAAAGCAAACAGAAATTCCAACATGTGGCATCACACTGACACCCACATTGGTCAACAGCAATCTTAAGAACCTCTGCACAGATTCTGCCACCACAGCTAGGACAATAAATGATATTAATAGCAGTTTGTTGTCTTTTTCTAGCATTGGAGGGGGGTGAGGCTCTTTGCCAGAGGAGGTTATATACTAACTAGTGCTGACAGCAGAAACGTGGCAAAATTTAGGAATGCTGGATTTAATATTTCTAGGCTTTGGAGGGAATGTGGTCAAACTTCCTGCCCCATACTTCAATCTCTATTTCTCCTTTGCCTGTAGCCATCCCGTCTCTCCTGCACCAAGACCCAGCCCCAGGCTCTTTTCCCATATGCCCCAGCCTCCTCATCCTCAGTTGCCAGTAACTCTCCCCTGTTCATTAACATTTATCTCCTCTCCCTCACACTTCTACTAGTCTGTCCACATCCCATGCTCTTTTCCCTATCTGTTCTGTTAATCTGAGGTACCTCCTTCATTTTCCAGCTCCTCGCAGATCTGCCTCTTTCTTCCTGTTTCAGTCTTGACCCTCCCTAGCTTTTCTATAACCTTGCAAATAGGCTCTCCATCACATCCTCTAGTTTGTGAGGCTCTTTCCTCTCTCCTCCTTCCTTTCAGAGATTCCCATCTCTGCCTTATCAAGCTTCCAGACTTCAATCAGCTCCAAGCCCTAGCCCTATCTCACTCTTGTCTCCACCACGTTTGAATCAAGCACTGCCTTCTTTCACCTTGCCATTGCACCTGCAAGAGGGGAAGGCTCCTGCCAACACTGAGCACAAAGATTCCCTTCTGAAGCAGAATGAGGGCCGTGACTGAAGGAAAAGCAAGCTTGGCTCTTCAGCACTAATCTAGAAGACGCTTATCACAGTATAGAGAGCACACACATAGTACAGCCTCATATAAACACAGAGAGGTCAGAGCCTATTTAGTTCTTCTGTGGAGACAAACAGTCTGGTCAGGGCCTGGAATCATGCAAACCTCAAATACCAACAAAGATGATACAATAATCTTTGTGTATTTCAACTACTAAAGTACACAGCATCTCAGAGCATGCTTAACCGATCATTTTCAAAATTTACAACTTGACCAAATTTTCAGGCAGACACGGCTTATGAAAGCCATTACCATCAGATTTCAAATCTATTAAAAAACAACAAAATCATCACCACAGGGGAAGGTCAAACAGCAACACTAAATTCAGTGTAGGGCCAAAAAAGAAAGGACATGCCCACCACCTGTTGTATTCAAGCCACTGGCTCCCCTTACTTCCATCCCTTATTTCCATCATTCAGATTTTTCCCCTTTCACAGCTTGTCTCTGCTTCTTGCCAAGACTTCTAAGGCTTCTGCACATTTTTTCTCCCTAGACACACTTCAGAAGCTCATGTCTCTTAGCTGGTTATTGTCTCCCAAGCTAAAACTCTCTCCAGCCCAGAGAAAGTAAGGAAACTTACCAATGAAAGCAGGAAACAGAAAGCTCTATGACTACAGTGTAACAGCACAGTCCTTCTCATGCCTACAACTTTTCTACTTGTATCCTTTGCTCAAAAGCAGAGCCTACAAAACCATCCCAGACAAAAAACTTAATATATTGTGTTAGTGCTGATAAAGAGGCTCCTTCCTCCAGTAAATGCAAGACCAAACTATTCAGAGAACTGTTTGACAGAGAAAACTGACGGTCTGAACCAGAGACTGAACCATTTCAACCACCTTGTCTACACATCACACCAGAAGCTTTAAGAAGTGCATTTGAACACACACCAAAACAGTGCTGAGAAATACCACTGTCTCCAGGATCTATGCCCTTTCTTCCTCAGTACCTTTTAAAGTTCTGATTAGAAATCATGTGCTTCACACACTGACAGCATCTTAGTAGAAACACTCTTGATGCTGATCTCTTTTTCCGCAGGAGAAAAAAGTAAATTCTACCATGATGTCAGGAGATATTAATGAAGAACTGACAATGAATCCAGACAAGTCTGAAATGACATTATTCATGATGGAAAATGCTTCACAGAACTGGTTTAGATGCTCGTCCCCTGCAGGTACAAGCCTCTTCTAATATCACAAAGCAGAACAAGGACTCTTGCCAGACTAATCCTTAGGCTAGACATGCAAGATCTGCAAGCAACAGCATCATCAGTAAAAGCCTCACGCCTTCTCTTACCAAGAAAAACCTAGTGGTAAAAGATTGTTGCATCAATGCCACAGCAGTCTAACTCACTCCTAGAGACGGCAGCAAAACATCTGCTATTTGCTGGGGCAGGAATCGCTACATTCAATGGGCTGATCTGCAACACTTGTATCGTCTTTGCGCCGCAATCCCTTCAAGGCCTGCCTGCGGTACTGCTCATTCAAGGCCTCGATCCTTCTTCACAATATGCCAGGAGTCAAGAATTAGGGAAATTAGCCACCAGCTCAGACACCCATGACAAAAGAGCTCATGAAGATAAGAAAAAAACAACAAAAGTAGTCAGACTGATCAATATAGTACAACTCCTTCCAGGCATCTGACTAGACTGTCCTTAGCATATCAGGATGAGTCAATGAAATCACACAAATGCCTGCACGTACACCACAAGCAACTCCTTCAGCCCAGATGGGATCACGTTCAGAAAAACCTCCCATGTAATCCTAAACTAGCTAGGATACGTCTGCGCACTACAGTAACAGCAACTACCCAAATCATTATCACCTAGAACAGTGAAGGAACCCACGAGCTCTCAAGTTTTAACCTATGGATGTTATATACAAAGATCTTCCCACAGCTACAAGAGCACTCATTGTCCTTTATGTTTAACAATTCTTCTTAGTTCCAGACTTGCACGTGGAAGCATCAAAGAAGAGACCCCTTGGTGGGCTTCAATAAATCTCAATTTGGCTATCTTGCACTTTAATACTGCTCAGAGGAAGTTTGTCTTTGAATGGGAACTGGAAGAAGAGACAGAGGCGGACTAAACGTGAAGACGTGAAATATTCCTGGTTACATGTTTCCTACATATAAACCTATTTGTGTGGGTTTCTTTTTTTCTGCAAAGTCTTTTTCATGATCAGTTACAGAGACTATGGGCGTTCATAAAGTTTCTGCTGAGTCACTCCACATGGGCATTGGCATTTTTTTTCCAAACTTCCATGTAAACAAGGAGCTATAATTAAAGCTTTGGTTCAGCTTTAATTCTAACGTTCACTGCCAATTGTGTCCCCTGTAAATACATATCTAACAACCTAATTAGCAACCCAGACTGTAAGCAGCTTGAGTAGTGTGGAATTGTGGCTAGGGCCCAAAATAAATGGTGGACTTAAAAATAGCAAGCTACCTAACACTCCCACCCCTCTTCACCATACGCTGATTGTATTTTCAAAGTGGAAAAACTGGGACATTGGGTAAGGGAATAAAAGGACTGTTCCAAGCTCTAGTTTTGCAGCCATTTGACTGTATCGATTTAAAAATGTAAACATTTTAAAAACACTGCAGTTAAAAATGAAACAAGAGTCTGGGATGGATGCATAGATTCTGTGGAGGTGCCTTCATACTCATGACTTACTTCCAGAAACATAACTAAACTGGTACAAAAAAGAAAAAAAAAAAAAAAAAAAAGAGGTAAAAGGGAAACTGAGAAGGATTCATGGACACATAGTAGGGAAGTGAGATGAGCTACGAATCATATACCTCTGCTTTGACTCACTGACCTTAACCAGCCCTCAGAACCTCAGAAACACACATTGCTAAATACCCATACTGGCTCCTGCTTCCCAACCAACACTGACCATCACATCCCCACCCTAGCACTCATCTGCTCTGTCCAGCTGCCACGTTCTCAAAAATGTTGCGCTCCTTATTACCCTCTGCTTTAAGTACTTCCTCCTAGTTAACCTCTCTCCCTTTCCCAGCACTCACTTGTGCAAGCTCCTTAAGCCACATCCCTCCAAGCTCAGAAACCCAACCTCAAGGCTCAGAACGCTCTCCCCTCCTATCGAGAAACTTTTGGGCTCAGTAACACCCTTACATCTAATTCAGAACAGAACTTTTTTCCTGTTTTGTTGGGAATGTTGAAACAGTAAGACAGCACATGGGGCAGGGCACACAGGAACAGATGCTATCACCACAATTCACTTCCAGCTGTGTTCCTCCACTATGGAGAATTTATACTGGACAGATTGGAGTCCTCATTCAGGGGCATTCAGGTACACTAGGACTCTCAACCACACCAGAAGTGCTCCAGGTGCACCAGACAGTACTGCACTCTGCAGTATGCCAGCCACAGCACCCAACTGCAGCATCAAGGATATGGCTCAGCCTGTGAAGGAGCTAATATTAACTAACCGAGCAATGCTAACATTCATATATTTAGAAAACGGAGGTCGTTCACTACAAAGAAGATGCTTAGTTTGGGGTCAATCTACCAGCTTGCAAACAATCCGAATTATCAAGAAAACTCAACCCTCTCTGCAGCTAAGAGTTTCACTATTCAGGGACTCTACAAGGAAGAGGCAAAGATCTCTCCCACCCCCACGTAACCCTCCAAAGAGCTGAATATACCCCCAACCCCATGCAATGTAACAATCATGGTTTAAGCCTGCTCCCCACCTGTATGTCTTGCCATCCTTGTGCTGGTCCTCATCATCCTCGTTTGACAGCACAAAGGGGTCGCTCATCTCTGGCAGCCCCGATTCCTGCAATCGTTTCTTCTTCCGGCCCCGAGGCGGTTTGGGGGCAACTCCCCCACCCCCGCCCCCCCCCCCACCTTCGGAGAGGGTGGTTGTCCCCTTCTTGGTCAGGTCAGGCACCACCTGGAGGGCTGCCTGGGAGCCAGGGGGTAGTGCAGAGACGATCATGGGAGCTGAGATGGGAAAGGTTTGTGCAGAGGAGGCTGTAGTCACCAGGGAGCCTGATGGAGAAGTTATCACGAGACCAGGACCTGAAAACAAAGATGCAGGTCAAGCGTTACCCTTCTAATGATCTCCTCATCTCACAGAAGTAAGGTTTATACATCTACATTTAAAACAGAAGAGCAGCTTAACATCTCCAAAACATTCTCAGTCTTCACAGCTAGAAGTCAAACATCAGCACAGAGGCTAGATGAATAGACTTCCTAGAGATTCACAGTGAAACAACACTTAGCGGCAAGGCAGTCTACACCATCAAAAATGCTCAGGATAATCTATAGTCCCAAGAGGATTCTCCAGAATCCTGCACTACACACATCCTGGCATCCTCCTGTTGCAGAGTTCCCTACCTGCTGTCATGAGCCCAGCAGACTGCACTGGCACCACGGTGATGTTCTGAGTCACAGGGGCTTGGCTGTGTGGTGTCAGCTGCTCCGGCTTGGTGTCAGAGTCCATTGCAATGCCAGTGGGAAGGGCCACTGAGGTGGGCACTGTCAGCAAGGCAGGATAGTGGGGGGGAGCAAGGCTGCAGCCCTTCTCTGTGGGCAATAGCTGCTCCTTCATCTTGTTAATAAACATGGTGTTGTCAATCTAAACAGGTGGGAAGAACAGCTTTTAGAATATTGCAGTACAGCCTCTTCCAGCAGTTGGCTGAGCAAGAAAAGCAACAGAAACATGCATCATTCACAAACTTCTAACGTGAAGCAACATCAGCAAAATGGGTTGAAAGACAAAAATCTTACCTGTCCCGAAACCGTGGGCACTGCTGGCCAGAAGTACGGAGAGGAGTTGAAATGAGATTCTTCCATCCTAGCTGGGCACAGGGGGGAACAGGAAGGGGGAAGGGAAGAGGAATGGAGAAAAAGGAAGACAGAGACAGACGCACACACACACACAGAAAAGGAATATTAAACCCAAAATGACTCCAATAGGGAACTGCCTCAGTCTAATGCTGTGACAGTTCCTTAATCTCCCCTTTCTCATTTAAGCAGTCACTCCCCACTTTTGAGCTATCTACCCAAATCCTGTTACTTTCAGGGAAAAAGTTATCTGCTATTCCCACAGACTTAGGCCCATACCTCTTGCCTAGTAGTCCTCCATGCAAAATAAAATTAACAATGATTACACCTGACCCAAAACACCTCTAATATTCCCCAACTACCATCCACCCAAGTACATGGCATAAAAGATCAAGTCTGTGCACGTGCAACCTGGCAAATACAGCTGAAAGCCATTTTTCACTGTCACAACCATCCTGACCCCAAAAGCAGTGAAAGTTCTGGACCCTGCCTGTCCCTCCACCCCAGTTCACTAAGGATCCAGATGCAGCAAGGGCACATTAGCAGCATGTTGTACAGGAAGAAGGACAGGCAGAGAGAGGGAAACAGACTTGTCCAAGATAACAGACAGCCACAGAAGACCAAGCAGTAAAACTCAAGGCTCCTAACTTCCCGCAGCCCTCTGCTCTGACCACTCCAGCCCCACTCTTATAAGAAAACCAGAAATGTCACTCAATCCTGACAGACAAGATCCACCTCTTTCATCCAGCAAGACAACAGAGCAGGGAAACAACCTGGCTGCCCTGCTCCTGAGGTATCGAGGTATTCCCAAGAGGTACCACGTCAAGCTCTCTGTTGCCTGTTGCAGTCCTGTCTCCAGGACAAGAATCAGTAGGATTCTGCCCTCAGTCTAGTGCCCACTGCTCAATCTCAGCTCTCCACGGACAAGACAGACACCAGAAGATAGTCCTCTGAGGACAGAGGCTTAATCTCTTTAGGATCACCTAGCTGAAAGAATCTATTTTACTGTTCTTTCTATTCTAATCCTGTCATTCCTCTGTGTAATATCATTATCAAGAGCAATTTGCAATGCTCTGTAGATGCTATTGAAAAACTAAGAGATCCACAGAACAGTATTTTCTGGAGTAGATGTACCTGTTTCTGAACAAATATGGCAAAATCGGCAGGCAAAATAAATGCAATAAAAACTGTGCTCAGTGAACATTACATCTGGCACAGCAAGCTGTTTAGATAAAGCAAACACTACAGGTTTGCAGCTATCTGCAAATCGTACCAGTCCTATTTCTGTTATGATGTGGCAGTAGACTAATTAACAAGTAAATATTGTTTCTGAAGGACCTATCTCAGTCATCAGATAAGCTAAGGAACATGCCCCAAGAAGCATGAAACATTTTCCAGAAGTACATTAGGACAGAATAAATACATGTGGAATTACTGCGTATGAGCCAAAACGCAGAGATAATTTTCCTCTACATAGAGAAGCAGTATTTAAATGAACCAAATTACCTGTTAATTTTGTTTTTATGAATTGCTCACGCAGCAGCAAAGCCAAGTATTCCTGCCTCACTCACTCACTACAAATCAACCAATAAACACACTTAGGAATGATTTATTTACCTTGCATCAGTGGCATGCAGAAACACTGCTAGCTGCCTGACTGAATTACTCTGGATTTACATTGCAGCAATTCAATCAGAATCCAATGGGGCACATGTCTTTCCTTTGCTTCTTTTACTGAAATTAATTATGTATTCTGTCAACAACAAGGCTCTATGTACATAACACCCAACTACACGACTGTTTGCTTCCACAGAAAGAAAAAATACATGTAGAGGATAAGGCCTTCCTTGGCAACTGAGCGCCACCTGAATCAAGAAGTTTTTTTTTGGCTGGAATGTAAAGGAGCTTCGTTGTTGTTGTTTTAAATCAGTAAGCTCCTATTTGCTCAGCTAAAGAAAAAAAAAAAGCCAACCCTAAGCAAACCTGATTAAGTAAAAATGAAGTCTCATAAAGTAATCACATACATTTTTTTTTTAAATAAACTTGGTAATTGTCAAGTCTTGAATCCCTCAGACTCAACCGTAAACTTCAGCAGTAAAATGCAAGGACATCAATTTCAAGAACAACCTCACAACAACTTTCTTACTTAAGGAGCATAAAGCACGAAAGGCACCTCCATCTTCAGACTGTAAAATCCAAATGAGCACAGACAGGTGGCACGCAGTGGCCTCCTGTTTCTATCTCGTTCCTGCCAGACCTTCACAAAGCACCCATCTTTTGTTTGCTTATTTACAAAATGTTTCAGTTTAAAACCAAAACAAACAAAAAGCCCACACACCAAGAAAAAAAAAAAAAAGCAACAAAACAACACAAAAACGAACCAAAGAAGTTCTCAATGATTCTCAAAAGGTGACTATGCTGTTTTCACTAAACTCTCTAACAATCCTTCTTCCCATCCAGCAGTGTTTATGCTTGAGCAGCTATTGGACTCAAAAGACTTGGCTTGAAAGACTGAGATGTAATGAAGTTACAAGAATGTGAAGAAAAAGGAGAAACAGTGTAAGAGTCAAAGCTGTCATGCAGTCTCACTAGCAAGCCAATCTTCCAAAGAGAGAAAACAAAGATAAGATTCCTCTACCAAACTACCATTCTAATACCCACAGATGTCCCTCCCCTATCCCACTTTTAAGCTAAAGGACATTTTGAAAACATGCACCCCTATTCATAGCCCCCACTTTAACACCACTCACACTTACTTTACCAGAACTCTGCACGCAACCCTTCCAATTGCTCTATAACTATCCCACATGGGCTGGAGCTTCAACCCTGTACCACAGCACGTTCCCACTGCAGTGCCTTCATCATCCCAGCTTCCACAAACGGGCCAGAGATGGGACCTTCTTCCTATTCACCAGTCTAGTATCAGACAGATGTCAATGTACCCTCCTGATATAAACCAAAAACACCTTCTGTGTACAAGCCACAAATGTACATGCACCAAATAAACAACTGAGTGAACCAGAGAACTCACAAGGGACAAGGAAACTGAAGTTTATATCTCAGAGAACTTCACAAAGTCACATACTTAATGGGCTGGGCTTATACTTCTTTGCAGGTCATCACTTTTAATCACAAACACACAGATAAAAAGCACGTGCAAGTAAACGGTGAGGCAGAGGCTGTGTTTCTGGAAGGTATAATCAAGGTTGGATATGCAGATATTTAGAGATTGACTTTAATGTAGTTTCCTTTATTCTCCAGATACTCAGCATTTATTTATATGTAGCGTAGAGCTTTCATCTGACAAAACAATCATTGAAATTGTCATTCTGTGTCTGCCCAATACCTTTGGCCAGTAAGAGTGAGCTTTTGGGCTCAACTACTGCAAAATGCTATAGATGCTGAAGGCCACACAGGATATGGGACCAAATGCCAAAGTGCCTCCCCTAAGCTCCTCAGTACCAACAAGTTCAAGCACTGCTATGCCTTTAGAACAAGCACATGCAGATGTACATCAAGAACACCCCAAAGAGAACGGGCAAACCTTGAGTCCCAGGCCCCCAGCCCACACACCACAGCTACAGCAAC
Source organism: Lagopus muta (assembly GCF_023343835.1). Classification (NCBI taxonomy): domain Eukaryota; kingdom Metazoa; phylum Chordata; class Aves; order Galliformes; family Phasianidae; genus Lagopus; species Lagopus muta. The sequence goes on from NC_064433.1 coordinate 77,229,110, forward strand.
ACTGGTGCTGTACCAGACATAGGGGCAGCCATCACCCCGGCCGACCAGACCCGGGCAAAAGCCTCTGCCTGGCGAGGAAGCGCCCGGCACCCCACCGGCCCTATCCCCTCTCCCACCCCTGACCCCGAGGTCCCGTCCCGAGGTCCTCCCTCCTCCCTCCGGCTCTGCGCGCCCTCAAGCCCCGGGCGCTCTGCGGGCGCTGCTTACCCCTCTCACTCTCCCTCCTCTTGCATCGCTCCTCCTTCCAGGGCCGTCTCTGCAAACAAACCGCCAGGGTTACGGGGCTGCTCGGAGGTCCCCATGACGCGGGCCGCCCCTCGCTTGCAGCCCCCCGGGGACGGGCCATGGGCGGCGCGGGGCTCCCCGCGGGCACCGGCCGGGATCGGAGAGGCCCGCACCCACCTCCCCCCGCAGGGCCCCGCCACCGGGACGGACGGGCGAGCGGACAGACAGGCGGCCCGCTACCGTTTCCGCTTCCGGAGCGCCTCGAAGCCGGAAGTGCCGCTTCCCCGGGCCCCCCCGGCCCCGCACCCGCCGCATTACCGAGCACCACCCCCCAGCGGCGACCCCAACCCCGACTCCGGCGGCGGCCTCCTCACCGGAAAGAGGAGCGGCGAGGCGCTTCCGGATCAAGAGGAGGAGCGCGACTCAGCTCTTCCGGGGCGCCGAGCGGAGCGGAACGGCGTCATCGACGGCTTCTCTTGAAAAAGAGGAGGAGCGGCGGCAGCCGCCGGCCTGGGTCGGCTTCCCGGCGGCGGGAGCGTGGTGGGCGGGCGGCTGGGCCGGAAGAGGGGGGCAGAGGTGGGCGCGCGCCTACCGGAAGCGCGGGTGCTGGCGAGCGGAGAGCCCGGGTTGCGGGGAGGGCGGAAGTAGCTGTGGCGGCGCGCGGCGCTCCCCAGCCCGGCGTTGAGACGGCTTCCGGCCCAGGAGGCCTCCCCGACGTGACGTGCCCGTGCGGGTGCGCGGCCCTCGTGAATATTCATAAGAAATATGAATATTCATGAACGGTCCCGCCCCTCCGCCGGGCTCCCGTCCACGCGCCCTCACCTACCTTCGTCCGGGCCAGCCGTCGGAGGCCGGCGCCGGGCGTCTCTTCTGCGCGGCTCGGGGCAACCCACCTCCTCCTGCCCTGCCCCGCGTCGTGTCGGCCGACCTGTCGCCCTGGGCCGGACGCCAGAGCCCTGCGCTTCGCCGGTGGCCGGGTCAGATGGCCTCCTGTCGCCGTGTGAGCCGTGCCCCGCAGTTGCGCCGGCTCTGGCACGGCCCCGGGCTCGTGGCGCTGACACGCTGGCACGCAGCCCGCCTTGCAGCAAGGCTGTTTTCTGCCAGCTTTGCGAGTCGGAGCGCCTCAGCCACATCAGTGCTGTAGCAGACATAAGGGAGAGGCCAGGCTTAAAGGAGGCAGGGTAACCCCCTTTCTGCAGTTGCACACAGCATAAACACACCTATACGCTTTTTTTTTCATTATTATTCACAACTTGACGCCGATGGGGATGGCAGCTCACAGTTTGACAATGTGGTTTCTCAGATTAGGCCCAGCTAGACTGCTCGTGTTGCTGTGCAGCGTGCTTGGCTGCACATAAGGCAGTAGCACATCCTTCCAGCCTTGGTGATGGCACAGGATGAGGCATGAGGCTGTTCCTGGACAATGCAGTGCACCTTGAATTGCAGAAGTCCCACGCAATCATGAAACCAAGCTGGCTACTGCAGCCCTACCCTGCCCTAAACTTTTGTAATTCAGGTGCTGAGAGACTTTTGGATATGATCTACTTCATTCCACCATGTGCAGCAGGACTAACTTTGGCACTGGAGCCACCTTCCGGGTTAAATTAGGTTCCCTTCTCATTTATGTTATTACTCGCCAAGCATTTGGCTGAGCTGTTTCAGTACTCTGACTTAACAAAAAACTTTTCTTTTTTTTTTTTTAATTGTTATATGAGATTTGTGCCAGCTTGGCCTGCTGAAACAGCTCTTCAGGGCCAGCATGAGTAAGAGGGTGGGACCAGGGAGCACACAGCTGTAGCAGCCCGCATTTGGGTTGGCTAGGGTGATCATGAAACCACAATATCCGGAGTGCTGGGCAAAAGGAAATCTCCTGGTGGCCAAGAGGTAGTGCCTGCCTCACCCAAAAAGGTGCTGGGACAATGGTCATCCCAGGCAATGCAAAACTTCTTCCTGTGAGGAGCCAGGATTAGCTCTGTTCTTAGCAGCAGTCACATGAAGGCAATTGTTGATTTATTTAAATAAAAGGAGTTGGCAGACTAATCAGTTTGGAAATTAATTTCCTTGTTAATTTGGGGGTTTTGACTTGCTCATGAATATTCACAGACGCTCATCTCTTTTATTTTTTTTCCTCTATGTAATTTACTTTTGTGATTGTCAGATCACCTCTGAAGGTGACATTTCTCATTCTGCAACACAGCAAATTAATACTGTCTTATGTCTCAGAAGAGGAACTTTGGCCTGACACTGGTATCTCTTATGTCTCTCCTTTGCCCCAAAGCCCCTTGTAGCCTCTCTGCACTTCTCCTTCCCTTCTTCTGCTGCCTAAAAAGAAATTAACCTGAGGGTCTCAGAGAAAAGGCTGGCCTTGCCTGGGTAGCTGGGAGAGCTGCACGAGGTAAAACCACAATTGCCATGAGGAGTGGGACAGGTGGTTAATTTTCCCTTACTATGCATGGAGTTTCTGGCTTCCCACCCCAAGCACTGCTAAGCAACTTTCAGAAGCACGTGAAGCAGTGTGACTAACATCTGTCACAGGCATTTGATTTCTTTATCTCCTTAGCAGATAAAGTAAAAGAAACAGAGGTGTGTTTCTCTGGAAAGCACACCTAACCTCTTCACCTTCCTTCCCAACTATTGGGTGCCCCCCTGTACTTATCCTGCCTGTCCTTGTTCCTTCTGTGTGCCACAAAAAAGTATCCTGGCCTCTGTCTCATGCTACTCCTTGATGAAGCGTGCTCATGTCCCACGTGCTTGTCCTTAGAGCTGCTGGTGGTTTGCAACACCTACCAGGTGAACTAGCCTGAGGATGGTGCTGGTTGAAAACCCAGATGGAACTGGTGCAAGCAGCTCTGAAAGTGTGGTGGAGTTCCCAAGAGACTGCATTGAGACAGATTTGATGCAGCCTTCACCTATGTAATGTCCTGTCCTTTGGAGGGCCAAATGCTATGCAAGTGGAGATGGCAGTACCCCACCAGCTGCAGGTTCACCTGGCACGAAGCTAGGCTGGTGAGTGGGAGCAGGGCAACTAAGAGGAGCTGGCAGTTATGGGGCAGGACAGCAAACAAGCAGAGATGAACAAGAAACTGGGGGAGGCAGGCAAGACCCAGAAGGGGGTAGCAGGTGTAGGCTAGCAGGCCTCAGTCCTGGGAGAGGGCACACAGCAGAGCTGAGCACCTCCTTCCTCTGAGGGACCAGCTCATAGAATCATAAAATGGCTTGGGTTGGAAAGGACCCCAAGGATCATCAAGTTCCAATGCCCCCTGCCACAGGCAGGACCACCAACCTCCGGATCTGGTACTAGACCAGCCTGCCCAGGGCCCCATCCAACCTGGTCTTGAACCCTACCAGGGACAGCAAATCCACAGCCTTTCTGGGCAGCCTGTTCCAGCATCTCACCGCTCTCTCCATGAAGAACTTCCCCCTGACATCCAATCTAAACCTTCCCTCTGTGAGCTCATGACAAACTCAGAAAAGAAACTATGTGGAGAAAGGTACCTGAGACAAAAGCTGCCATAGCAGCTGCTCTCTCACAACCTTTCTAACAAGCTTTTCAACTCAGCTTTGACCAGGAGAGAGGCAAACACAACTCTACACTGCCTGCCTGCTCGATTTCCCATTACCCCCTCCTGTCACATCTATTTGTCACATTCCCGTCTCAGCTCTTTCTCCTTCTCTGATGTCTTCATCTCCCTCCTTTCTCACCACTCTAACACAGGAAACACCTACCTCTGGACCTTCCATAGTCACTGGAGGCTGCTTGTGGCACCACCGTATGCTCTGTATTTGTCTTCTGCCTGCATATTAACTGCTGGTCACGGTGGCCACTCCATCATCAGTATAAGTGTTAGGCTGCACAATGGGGTCCTAGTGGGCTGGCAGACCTGATGCATTCTATAATTAACCTCTCTTGCTACTTGAATTCACTGATGGACAAACGGGTTTAGAAAGAATCACGATGTGGTGACATCCATTTTAAGGATGGAGGCTGCTCATTCTTGCTCAAATTTTCATCTGCTTATGGGACAACATTAAGTTTATCCCAAAGCCACTGTTTTGTACTCACAAGCCAGTGAGTACATTTCTCAGCAAGGCATATTGTCCTCACTCTTTCAGAGAGCTGACATCTCTTTGGCAATCGGCTGATTAATTCCCCTGGCAGCGCACACTAGAGAGCATTTCAGCACGTCATTTCTGGCTTTCTTTCCACTGCGTGGAAATAGATTGCATCTTTCCCTGCTTGGTAGCTTCTCTAGTTAGTGTTGTAAGATTTGAGTAACTGAGTTGTAGCATTATCCTGCACATGCTTGCCCTGAATCATGACATTGCAGCCGCATCTACTCTTTCAGGGGCAAGAAAACACACATCTGGGATTTACTTTGGAACCTAAAGCACACACAGTAGCAATGTGCTGCAAAGGAAGCAGTTGCTCTGGAGCTGGGGACACCAGGGTCCCTTGAGCAGGAACATGGTAACTCAGGGCTCCTGGGATTCATCAACCTTAGCCACAGACCACTGTGTTTTGTTTGGCCACTGTGATAAAGGCAATTATTTACCAAATTTCCTGGCCAGTGTGTCATGAATACAAGTCCCATCATTTGGAAGGAGAAAAAGGAATCACTGGACATGTGAAGAAAGGCAGAAAGGCTGTGCCTGAGTACCTTCAGCACAAGAGAAAAAACACTGTCACATCAGCAATGCCTGAGGGGGATCTCAATGTCATGGCCACAGCCAAAGCATACCAGACAGGCACAGGCAAAACCTGTTCCAGTGCAGTAATAGCTACTCTGTGGCAATAACCTCAACAGGCTTAAATCAAAATTATTCTTATTAGATCACCTCAAAAAGTCTCAAGTATTCTGTGATTCTGTGATTCTGAATATTATCCAATCAAGCAAGCATTTCAAGCATGACATATGCCTGCAACCTAGGCTGCATTAGCAGAAGTATATCCAGCAGATGAAGGGAAACTATAATTCTCATCCATGTGAGATGTGTGAGGCCACATCTGGAAGGTGTGAGCTGAGGTTGCAAGATGCATGTTAACAGACGGCAGCACATCCTGTTAAAGGGCCCCACAATAGAGGGCTGAAGCACACAGTGCACAAGGATAAGGCTGAGAGAGCTGAGAGAAGGCCAGAAGGGTGTCAAATTGCTGTCTGCCCCTACTCAAGGGAAAGTTGAAGAGAAGATGGAGCCAGGCTCTGAGGAGGCGGCAAAGTGAAAGGACAAGAAACAAAGGATGCAAGTTGCAACAGGGGACATTCTGAACAGAAAACCTCTCCCTCTTGAGAGCACTTTAGCGGTGGAACAAGTGCCTACAAAGGCTGCAGAATCTCCACCCCTGGAGATGTTCAAAATATGGGGAGAAATGCCCTGAGAAGCCTGATTTGGCTTTACACTTGTCCCACTCTGAGCAGGATCCCTGAGGGGACTGGACTATATGCTTCTGAAAACTCCTTCCTGCTTGAATTTTTCTGTGAGTTTGTGATTTGATCTGTGCTACTGATTTGCTGTGAGCAAATGTCCAGTGTCCTCATAATACTACAAGCCAGAAGGGTAGTATGCTTGTTTGACCCTGTGGAAATGCATCTCTGTTGACAGTAGCACTGGCATCGGCAAAGCCCTGGTACACGAACATCTCTTCTCTAGCTGGCCTGCTACCCCTTGTAGCTCTTCTCAACCCGTCTTCCTTCTCTTCCAAGTACAGGCATATCTCTTAGCAGCAGGACCTGTTTGGTTTGGGGATCACTCCCTTAACCGTGACATCCATATTCTTCTGAACAGCAGCAGCCACAGAAATGTCATTCAAAATGCATGAGAGCATAGTTGTGGGTGCTTGGCTGATGCCCTCCTCACATCATCTTCAGTGCTCACCAAAGTGATGCTAAAGCATCTCCGGGTCTTTACAGCTGCCTTGAGCCATTTTTCAACAGGAAGGATGATGCTGAGGAAGGTGGGAGGAGAGACAGTGGAGAACAGTAAGTTGTATCAGGGCAGAAGCAAAATTCAAGCATCAAGACCAGAGCTCTTCTTGCTTCTATATTTGTGGTTTTCCAAAACTGGCAAGTCTGGGGAGCAAAGATTTGCAGCAAATCCATCAAATTCAAGGTAAGTATGCGAGGAGTGGAAAAGGGGAGCTATATTTCAGGAAGAGAGAAAACAAAGTACTCAGGGCCTCTGCAAACCCATTAGTGTAGTCTTAATAGAGTGTAAGGTTAAGAACAAATTACAGAAGGAAAACAAAATTAACTCTACAGCAGTAAGTGGAAAATAGAATCAAATACAGGATGGCTTTATCAACAAAAGCAATATGTGCCTTTAACTTGGTCTTTTTCTTTATACCTCCTTTCCTTTACGTGGATGAAAGAAAAAGAACTTGGTAGAACCAATCTAGCTGGATTTCAGTAGGGTATTTGCTACAGTATATGGTGGAAGGCAGATGTGAGGTGAAATGACAGGAGTGGTTAGGAGCATTTTAGATGGGTAAAACACTGGGGAAAAGGAGGTGATGTGTTGAGTCAAAAGGGAACTGCCACCGTGGAGCAATGTTACTGGCCTTGGGAATAATTCTGTTTGCAGTAATGGCTCTAGCTCAGCAAAAAAAAGCAGCATGAAAAGGAAGTTTGCTGATTAAATGCATTTAGAGGAATTACTCACAGACAGTGTAAGGCCCTGTTCTTTGCTCCTGCTAACAAGAATTTTTCTTATGTAGTGAGATTCAGTGGTTAGAAATGACAGAGGAAAAGACTGATCTCTGCGCATTCATCACTCACGAGGTGATTATGAAGCACAGATGTGACGTGGTCACAAAGACAACAGCCTTAAAAAGATCATTACGTGAATCTTATTGAGGATGGTGTTTACAATTTGTCAGAAGCAAGACAGGCTCAGAGCTGGCAGCAGTGCAGAGGAGCTGCAGTAATAGAGTCTACCTCTTTGCTTCCCCTGCCCTCCCTGTGAGAGGATGGAGGGAGGTTGGCTTCTTCAGCTGGGCAGAGGGCTACTCCTTCCCCAGAGACCTTCTTTCAAGGGTAAGAGATCAGTCCTCAGTCTAATATTCTTAATGCAGAAGATTTTTGGTTTCTATCCCACATGACATCTTCTCCCAGAAGCCCTCGAGGAAAGAAGTTTAAACCCCAGGATCTAAAAAAAGGCTCAGTTCTCTGGAGAGGTACAGAAAAGCCCCTCTGAACTCAGTGTGTGGCATGCCTGTACAGACAGAAGACACGACAGTTTCATTTTTGGGTTCTCAGCATCAGGAGAATGGCTGATGGTTTACAGGACAAGGTTAGTGCTGGACTAACACCTGGCCTGTGAGGAGGCAGTAAGCAGAGCTTGCTATAGCTTGTTTCTGTCAGTGGTTTCTGAGGTCTGCTTAATTTAATTGAAGGAAATGAAACTGGGGTGAGACCTCAGGCAATGATCTAATTCATCATCCTGACCCAGGGACAAGATTAAGTAAGCACAGCTCATCCCTGACAGATATTTGTTGAACCTGTTCTCAACAGCCTCCAGTGACAAGACTCCCTTGGCCAATCTAGTCCAGCATTTTACAGCCTGAGAGTTAAAAAGCTTTTCCAACCAGGCAGCTCAAGTCTTCACCAACGAAAATGAATCCTCTGATTTCAGAGGCCCCATTAGAAATGCCTTTTCACTCCAATGGCACAGTGTTCTTGAACCAGCTGTAAACACTTTTTGGCAATGTCATTCAGATTTAAGCGGTTCCAGACATAATTCTTTCCCTAGTTTGTTTATGAGATTCATGCCTTCCTTTGAAGTCTCAAAGTCAAAATCCATCACATCTATTGCATCCCCCCAGTCCACCCGGCCAGTTACCCTGTCAGAGAGTGAAGTTAGATGGGCTTGATGTGATCTTCCTGATGAATTGACATCAGAAGTTTCTTTTCAGAAATATACATTGAAATATATATTGAGTAGGAAGCTAATTCATACATTCTGTTGCTGCCTGGAAGGCATGAGAAGGAGGATTAAGAGAGAGGCATCTGGGGCTGTGGCAATCTGAAGGGAAGGGAGGCAAAAGAATAAAATGCAGGAGTGAAAAACTGAAATGCAATAGTGAGAAAGTGAAATGCAGAAGAAAACAAGCAGTCTGCTATTTAAATTCTGGAGCTGCCAGTAGCCCCTCAAGTAAGCACCAAAAGCTCAGAGGGATGGTCTGTAAATGCTTTTACAGGCTGTAGTATCATTGAGGCATCACGTCTATACCAGGAGTGCCTCTGAAATTCATTGCAGATTCTGACACAGCAAGAGGACTCAGGCTGCATCACTCTGAGTGGCTATTCATGTTTCAGATGCTCTCACATCTCTACCATATTCCAAAGCTTTCCTAATGTCTGGATCACATCCCTTGGGCAGGACTCCCAAGTGTCAGGTAAGCATTGTGTTCACACACGTGTTTACAACATTGTTTGGGAAAACTCACCAGCTGCCTTGCTTCCTCTCATTGTACCACAGACAGATTATCTCCCTGCATTATTTCTTCCTTCTCCTCGTGATATATTTCCCAAAAAGCTAAACCCAGAAACAGTAGTGTTACCTACTCACAGCACATCTTGCAAACTTTCCATCTTTTCTCAATCCACATCACGTACCTGGATGCTTGTTTGTCCTTAGCAGCCACAGTGTGTAGTCACCTGGTAGGAGATTACAGGTCCCTACAGGAATCAGGGCAAGCTGCCATGTCCTTCTTGTCCATACCAGCTCCATCCCTTCACCTGGGACACAGAAGACACCTTGCCCTCCTTGTAAGAATCACAGAACCATAGAATATCCCAGGTTGAAAGGGACCCACAAGGATCAATAACTCCAACTCCTTGCTCCACACAGGAACACTCAAAATTTAGCCCTATCTCTCAGAGTGTTGTCCAGTGCTCTTTGAACTCCAGCCACTCAGGGTTGCCCACCACCCCTGGGCAGCCTGTTCCAGGGCATCTGATGTGGGTCTTACGTTTTGGGGACAAGCAGATTCTGCTGTCCACACCTATGGCTGTGATCTGTATATTTTGACAGAAAACACCATTCTTTTTACATTTCATATGCTCTACCTTTATGTTTCTGACTCTTCACAGCGCAGCCTGGTTTCTGGGTAGTTGTGCACAAGACAAACTGAGTACACTGTGGTTGGGAACTTGTTTCTGGGTGCTCTTGACAGACCCAAAAGCTGCACTGACAGATTAATTCCTGTTGCTGTTTCTCAGCAGGAGCACCTCTGACTTTCCAGACAGATTTAGAGAATCCAAGACGATTCTCAGATTGCCCAGAGGAGTGTGGGCACCATTTGGAAACCATTTACAGCACTGTTCCTCAGAAGCAGTGGGTCCTCAGGCCAGTCTGTGAGAGTCGGGCCCTGTTGCAGGAAGCTTCCAACAGACCAGGTGCCTCCTGCCTAGCAGGCTGAGCAACTCCTCCCAGGTGGGCTGCGGTTACTATCTCCACATCCTCAAGGCAGTTGTTCCTAGAAACTCCTTTGCATCATCACTTGGGCTCATTTTAGCAAGGTTTCTCATGTTTTCCGGGGACTCCTTCAGCAGTGTGGTCACCTGGGGCTGTTTTCCAGCCTTACTGGCAGAGTGAGCATCTGCCACAGGAGCCCTTGGCTCTGCCTGGGGAGAAGCTGCCACCTAAGAAATTTCTCTGCACTCATTCCCTCTCTCCTTCTGGATCGGAGTGTTCCAGGCCTGCCAGATGAAAGCTCCAGCTTTTCCAGACTGGTTCCCACCATCTGCAGGTAATTGCAAGCATGCATGTGGATGAAAGGGAACTGTTCTAAGAAAAAGGGAGGTCCTGCAGAAAGTCAATATGCAAAACAATAATAACAAAAAAAAACCAAACCCCAAAAACTAGAGAAACTAGGCCATAGATTTAAGAAATACTGCTTGGTGCCCCAAAACTACTAGAAATTGGAGTCCAGCACAAAGCCTGGTTTGACAGGACACGAAGCAGTCCTGTCAGAGCAGGACCAGATGGGTGGCTGCTGCTGAAGCTGAACCTTCTCTCCTGCAGTACACTGCTTAGCGTGAGCATAGCCAGCAGCAGTGACTGCAATAAGCTTGTTTAAACAATCGGTTTTTTTAAAGCACTAATGGCTTAATGGGTGAGAGGAAGATGAGCTGAAAATGGCAGCAGTAACTGGAAGGGGTGCACGGGGGGGGTCATTCTGACCATTCTCTGCTTATGTGCTTGAAGATTCAGCAACCGCTGTGTTTTAGAACTGATCCCTGAGTGTCGTGCACCTCTGTGACTTGCTGTAATGCTGGCCTGAGTTACCTGTATGGAGAGTCCAGGATGGGGCTGGAGCTCGTGGCAGCCTCCCCATGTCCTTACCTTAGACAAAGCAGCCTCTGTGGCCAAGCAGCATGACTGCAGCTGCACAATAGGACCAACGGCGTGCTGCTGCCGGGAAGCACGCGGCCCGCCCAGCTGTGGCAGGGCGCTGCGCTAAGGGCGCTGCCTGCTTGAAGCGGCTCTCGCCCACCCTCGGGACTGCAGTGCAACGCATCGGGGTGCTCCCAGTGGGCGCTGCACTGCTCTTCCGAGGGCCTGGTACTACGGGGATGCGTTTTTATGAGCAGACTCGTAGCAGAAAGTTTTTCCACACTGTTTTTGCAGAGTGGAGAGCGCCTGGCGAAATCTTCGCCCTATGACATCCTAATCACCTGCCATCTCTCCCTGTACTTGGAAGCTCTGCACTGAATGCCTGGGTGTCATAGCCAGAAGCACTCTGTTTTCATTCCAGGCTGGGATCGGTTTATCCCCCAGCATATCCCCAGGGGTCTGGCACTCCCCTGCCTGTATACCTGCACCATGGCAGAGGGCTTCATACCTGACAAGTGAATGCAGCTGGAGGGCTGGCAGCTCGGAGGAGCAGAAAGAAGGCAACCTGAGCATGCATCTTAACTCTAAATGTCCTGTTTTTCCACCAGTTTGCGTTTTGATGAACTCAATGTTCTGGGAAGGAATGAGCTATCACCAAGCAACATTAACTCTGTGTTAACAAAGGGCTTTGTCATTGAATTTAAGCTTAAGGACAGTGCTGGCACAAGAATGAATTATTACAGGCTGGGCCATCAGTACACTGAGGCTAGAAATTAGAAGAAACTTCACACCTGATAGCGTGGAGCAAGGAGCTGGCACAGCCTTTGGAACAGCAGTGCTGGGGCCAGGAGTCTGAGCTTGCTTGGAGACTGGGAGTCCCTGAGCAGGAGTAGATGATGGGGCTGCCTGCCACAGGCCAGGAGATCTCTGCCAGCCCTCTCTTCTTATGGGATTGCAGGACATTTTCATAATGTCTTTGCTCTTCATGCTGCACAAGCCAAGTAGGACGCCTGGGGCTTGCCTGGAGCTGGTGCCAGCTGCTCAGGGTGGTGAGGATGGTGCCCAGTGGAACCTGCAGAGAGAGCTGTACTGCTGTAGTCACCCAGGGAGTGCAGGATACAAATCCCAGAAATGGCATGGCTGCCTGAAGCACATGGAGAGCTGGGGTGGAAATAAGAGCAAACAGTAAGTGACAGGTAGGCCCAGGGCCAGTTGCCTTGGGTGACAGCTGGGTGTCTTGCAGATCCAATGGGATTTCTGATAAGCACAAGGGGGCTCGTCCACATCACAATGATTTTACAATGCTTTAATGGGTCGGGCACTTAAAGTCTTTGAGGCCATCTTCTCCACTGTTTTCACTTTATTAATGGAGGTTTTGCACACAAGCTGACATGAGGACCATACTTCACCCATTTCCAGGCAGGACAATATGGACAGTGATGAGACCAGTTTGGCACAGAGATGAGAGAAGGGGATGCCCCAGGAGCAGCTGCCAGGGAGAAAGATGAGAGCATTTCTCTTAGGACTGGACATGCCACTGGGTCTTGCACCAAGCAAAAGTATCTGCCTTGTAGCCAGCCCTGGACATCAGCAGCCCTGGACATGGCATGCCTAGCCACCCGTATGTGGCCAATTGCCCATAGCAGAAAGCCTTGCATGAAGTATTTCACTGTAGGTCACAGGGGGTTATGTACAAGCCCAGTGTAAAATGGGAGTTACAGCAAGATCTGTGACTGGCTGTGTTTTCTGCTTTTTAGTAGAAGATTAAGGCATTGCTGGAGTGATGTCTACATCTTCCTCAGTGATGAAAGCTAGGGGTTTCAAGCCTAGCTGCTGACTCATAGCCAGGCGGAATAAAAAAAAAGGGAAAATTAGCATGAAGAATGTTGCTGAAATGGCTTGTATGTGTTTAGAGATTAGTGTAGATATTGTATTGCTGCCTGTGTTATGGCTGATGTGTTTAGTTTTTGTTTTTGATGGAATCTGATCTTTTTAAGAACGTAGGGCACCTGTATCTACAGCATTTTGCCTCTGTCTGCAGATTCGCTGCCATAAAGGGCAGATCATTAAGAAGCAAGCTTTTCCAGAAAGGAAGTTTAATTCTTGACGTTGTAACACTGGTATTTTTTTCTAAGCCCAGATGCCTTATGACATTTTACTGAGCTCTTGAGCTGCTGGATGGCAGATTGCTGCCCAGAGTCTAGCTTGGCTCTGTGGGGACTGCAAATTGTTCTCTGTGAATGTATGTCTGTGGGCTCTTCTGGGACATGAATCTGGAGTCCCAGCTTTCCATTAAATCCTCTCCCTCTGATTGCTCTGACTGGCAGAGATCTGGAACATGACCTTGATCCATGCCGCATCACCCCCATGGATGTCACCTCCGGATCCAGGCTGAGGCAGGTGGGGGAGGCTCGGGCTGCTGCTCTTGAGATAACTGCAGGGATCGGTGCAGCCAGGGGAATGCTCAGCCTAAACAGGGGCTTCACAGTCAGGGTTGCAATCGCGCTCAAATTAATTTCAAATATGCACAGTAACACAAGAAGTGATTTGCATAAGATGTCACATGGAGTTGCATACAATTTTGCATATTGAAACAAAATACAACAAAGCGCAGCTCGGGCAAGTACATGAAGTCATTTGTGCAGTGAACCATGTAGAGAAATGACATACAATTATCACAGAAGAAGAGAACAAATGTCTGCAACCATCAAGGATGCACAGCCAGCTCAGAAGTTGGGAAATTCTGGCCTCTTCCTTCAGTCACCAACCTGGCAGATGTCTGGATTCACATTATCACTGCGTGTGAGTGCATTGCTTTTCCAGCAGGCACTTGCCCCTCTGATGTACAGGATGATGTGCATCTATCTGATGTGCATGCCACCACTCACTCCTTCTCCTTGGCTTCTTTGCAGAACGTTTTTCTCACATGTCATTATTCTCTCTGGGTTTTCTGTTGTATTCATAGCTGAGTTTGAGAGACTGCCCTTCTCAGTACACCCCACTCCAGGTAGTATCACTCTTGCATTTTAAGCTGTAAAGCCCAGAGGTCAAAATACCAGCTCTGGGAGCCCGAGGGCAGACGCTGACAGCATCATCATTGGTGATCTCTGTGCTGTGCGTATTCTGACCACAGCCCCTATACTTTAATTCCTGGTACCCCTCTAAGTCCAATGATACGGCCTCCACCTCAGTTCCTTCAAAATGGTGGCCAAATAAATAACATCAAGAAAGGAATATAGCAACAAAAGGAAACAACATGTGTCATCCTTTGGAAGGAACGTCAAGAGGACTGAAACCTTTAAACCTGCAAAATGGATGCAGGGCTGGGGAAGCTGCTCCTGAGATGACTGCAAAGCTTAGGAGAGCTGGGTCAGCCCTAAACAGCAGCTTCAAAGTCAGCAGCACCCTTATACCTATGAGAACTTAGACTGCTCCTTCACCTTATCTTCTGTCCTTCTTTACCCAACTTTAAAGCCTCCTAACTACAAAATTCTGTTCTGATTCCTTCCTCTGACCCTACTTCCTCTTCCTGCTCCATCCTTGAATTGTAGATAATATTTCTGGTTCTGCCCACTCCCTGTTTGCCCTGCCTTTTCCTGTTCTTTCTTTATCTCCCAACTCCATTTCAAGTGTTTCTTCAACAGCTCCAGCTCCTTGTGTTTCTGTTAGGCCATCTCTTTCAGCATCAGCAATGTGCTGTCACTGAGGCCCTGGAAGAGACAGTGTTATCCTCAGTCACATTGCATCCCAGCTCTTCTCTGAGTAGCAGGTACCATGGGAAAATCAAAGAATCACAGAACTGTAGGGGTTGGAAGGGACTTCTGGAGATCATCTAATCCAATCCTCCTGCTAAAGCAAGTTCTATAAAGTAGATTGTGTAAGGAAGGGTCCAGGCAGGTTTTGAGCATCTCCAAAGAGAAAGGATACTCCACAACCTCTCTGGACAGCCTGTTCCAGTGTTCTGTAATCCACAATGTGAAGATATTTTCTTCATGTTTGTGTAGAACTTCCTATGTTTCAGTCTGTGCAAGTTGTCCCTTGTTCTGTTGTGGGGCATCACTAAAAACAGCCTGGCCCCATCCACTTGACTCCCACCCATTAGATATTTATAAACACTGATGATCGTAGAACCATAGAACCATAGAATCATAGAATGGCCTGGGTTGAAAAGGACCTCAAAATCATCTATTTTAAGCCCCCCTGCTATGTGCAGAGTTGCCAACCACCAGACAAGGCTGCCCAGAGCCACATCCAGCCTGGCCTTGAATGCCTGCAGGGATGGGGCTTCCACAACCTCCTTGTACTGGGGGCTCCAGACCTGGACACAGTACTTCAGATGGGGCCTCACAAGAGCTGAGTAGAGGGGGACAATCACCTCCCTCTCCCTGCTGGCCACCCCTTTTTTAATGCAGCCCAGAACACAGCTGGCCTTCCGGGCTGCAATTGCACACTGCTGGCTCATGTCCAGCTTCTCGTCTCCCAGGACCCCCAAGTCCTTCTCTGCAGGGCTGCTCTTAAGGGGTTCTTCACCCAGTCTGTATAAACACCTGGGATAAGATCTCCCCTCTATTCTGCTGCACTCAGATTTATTGCACCATGGTTTTTAGACAGCCACCAGCAGGCTAGCCAATATGAGTAGCTGCAAGAAACTGATATCTAGCTATAGATACAATCTTTTTATCCTCAGCTTTACTGTGAAGGTCCCAACACCCGATGCACTAGAAATTTCATTGTAAAGAAGGGATCTCTACCACCTCCTACAAAATCCTGTTTTGTATCCGGAAGCATGTGGTAATGCTAGGCAGAACCTTGGACTGCATCTCTATGATGTTCACTCACATGTAAGTATGTCACTCATGAAAGGAATCTGTAAAGCAAAAAGACATGAAAAGGAAATCATTTCAGGCTCAACTAACTCATCCTGGTGTCACCAAATGGTTCTGAGTCAGCCTAAAGGCACTAATACAAACCTCCGCTGTAGATGTGTTTAGCTGTTGCATGCAGAGTTTGGTTAATAAATACTTTAAACCAAAGCTGCATCTGCTGCACTAAGCTGGCTAGACACTAGCAGACACTAGTAGAGGACAACCACCACATCCCTTGGTTTAGGGAGGGCTCAGAAAGCTCCTACTTTCTTGGTCACTTTTTGGAGACTCAGATGATACCTGCAAGAATCATGATTGCCTGTCCAGGCATTCTCTGGGGAAGCCAGCCCTTCAGCCAGGCTGCAACGCAGCTGTGACCAGTAGGCATCAAGCTATGGTCCTCTGACATTCAGAAAACAAGTCACCCCAGACTTGTGTGCTTGCTTGTTATACGAACTCCCACACTGTGTCCAGCCATTGACAAAGTCTGGGCTTGAAGCTAGGCTGGCTGCCCTGCAGTGACTGCTCTCTTGCCACCAGAGCTCTGACAGGGATGCAGGACAAGTCCCCGGAGCAGAGACTGTCATTTATCACCCTGCCAAATCCCTTGTGGGGATTGATCTGAAATTGAAGATGGTTTTGCTTGCATTCTGGTCACTTCCTGAGAAAGCTGGGCTTTGGATCAATGTGGAATGCGTCACTGAATGGTCTATTATTCACCAAGTGCAATGTGCACTGGGAGACAGAGCAGCCCTCAGTAAAGATTCAATTCTGCCTCTGAGGATCAAAGCAGGAGTAAACCAAAGGAGCTACTCAGCTCCTTCACATGACACTGAAATGTGTGGTCTCTTGTTTCAGGGTGATTCTTCAAGGCAATTTTAAGTTGTGCATTACTCCCTATTAAATTGCCACCTGCACAGCTGCATCCCTCGAGCATGGCATAGCGATACCTCTGACTTAAGCTGGTCTTGCCTTTTGCCACCATTCCCAGTCCATACCACAGGCTTGAGAAGCACAGGGATGCTCAAAATTCTACAGGTGCTTTTCCTCCACTGCTTCCATGCCCATAGTGCTGGGCTAGATGTCTCAAGGGCACTCTATGAGGGCACACTCAGTGGAAAGCAGCATGACAGCCCCATAGGGATGAGCAATGTAGGGCACATGCAGGCCTAACTCCCAACCCCAGCTGAGGAAGTATTCCTTGAGCAGGGGAAGCAAGCGAGTGCTCTAGCTCACTGCCAAAACCCTAACATGGACAGGCACCACCAGCAGACTTTTGCCTGAATTTTATTTCTTTTATTTTTTACATTATGGGAGAATTTATTGCAGGTTATTGAAGGCATTCAGCTGGAGGGAATCCCAGCTTTGGGAGCTGTTTTCATAATGTGTTTCTGCAGTAATCTCTTTCCCAAGAAATCACAGTGGTCAGCAATACCTTGTGCTTGAGTTTTGACCTCTTCCTGAGGGGCTTTTCACGTGTCTTGATGTAGCTGTGCAGTTTTTAGGTGTTGTTCTGTGATTTATTTGATCGAACATGTCCCTTCCTTAAGTCTCCACCACCCTTTGTTTAGCATGCAGCTCCCCTTTCCAGCCCCCTAAAAGTGAGCAACAAGGATGGGTATTCAAGGGGAGGAGGCAGAGCTGGGAGCAGGCTGAGAGGATGGGAATTCAGAGTGAGAAGTGGGCAAAAGCCACAGAGTGGAAAATGGTGGTGAGACAGGGCCAGAGTGGGGAGTCAGTACTCCAAGAAACCAGCCAAAACTGGGTCAGTTCCTGGAGCTACTCCTGGTGAAGAAATGGGAAGCTCCCACTAAGCGCCTGCAGCCTCTGCAGAGAGGGCATTGGGAAAAAAAAAGCATCTGCTGACAGAGGAGCTAACAGGAAGGGCTGAAGCTCTAGCTGGAAGCAGCCAAGGTTTGTGTAAGCCATTTCACTGCACCAATGAGCATGTGAGTCTGTAATGTCAGCATAGTGAGAATCTGCCACCTCTCCAGCAACGTTTCTTCAGCCTTCCAGCCCCACGGTCTCCTTACACAGCGGGTGAGAGCGGATTGGTCTCCAGAGCCAGTGATCAGTCACCAAAAGCAGCAGGGCTAAGGGACAGCCTCCTCCCACCCCTCAGCTCAGTGACAGAAAGAGGTGCTATCAGCCTCCCACAGACCCGGCTGGGGCAGCCCTCTCCACTGTACTACGATGCCACAGCTGCCCTCTGCAGGTGCCACTGGCACTGCTGTAGTCTCCAGTACCCCTTCCTTGCCCATCCTAATACTGATCAGCACTGGAGCTCACGAAGTGGGGGAGTTGCAGGAGACGAGGATGCTTAATTACAGTGCAGCCCTGGAAACCAGCAACAGCAGCAGCAGCACTATGGCCAGGAGGGGAGGCAGCAGGGCTGTAAATAGAAATTGCGGAGGCAGCCGCGGGGAACAGAGAGAGGGAGGCTTCTGCTCCCGCATCTCTCTGTCTCTCCAGCTTCACTCACCTCTCACCGCCACCCTGGCTCTCAGCACAAACCCGTGTGTGACAAGCAGCCCCAGAAAGTGGCTGGGTGGTAGCAGTTCTGCCACAAAAGCAGCCGCTCAGGGCTGAGAAGTGGGTGTGCAGGGCCCCCACAGCTTCCTGCAGCAGGACCAGCTCCTGGGGAAAGCTAGAAGGAAGGCTGTGAGACCTTTTTGGTCATGAGGAAGCCAAGTGAGATGGATGCAGAACTAAGACACTCTTGCTTCTGGAGGAAGGCACAGGACAGCAGATGCCTGAGCTCCAGTTCCACCGGTGTGAAATCCCTCTCTTCCCACCCCTGACATCTCTGTTGCAGCCTCTTCCACAGCAGCAAGAGCTTTGCTTGCAGTATTTTGCAAAGGTTTATTTAAAAATGTTGAAACTAACATCCCACAAGAATTGAGTATTTCACCACAAGAAGAAGAGAAATCCTACAAAAATATATATCACAGCGCACAAGGGCAGAGGAGGGGGAGCGAGACCGAGCGGAAAGCAGGAGGAAGAGCAAAGGGAGGGTGGGAGCTGCAGCAGAACGAGACCAAATGGTAGAGAGAGAACGAGAGCAGAGTGGGAGAGCAAAACAGCAGGAGGGGAGCAGAACCTGGAGGGAGACTCTGGTACAGGACAGGAGCAGGGAAACAGTGGGAGGGGGAAAACAACAGGAAAGGAGGAACAGATTGCTGGCAGCTGGTGAAAGAAGGGCCCCCCTCCATTGTCTTGCCAAGGTAGGGCTAGAATATAGTGAGACATAGCCGGGGTCAGGGCTTTTGTACTGCAGGACTTGACTATAATGCTGTGCCATAGGCGTGGTTTTTCAGAGCGAAAAGCCAAAACCACAGTTTTACTCAGACCGATCTGAAGATGATGGTGTTTTCATATGAGAATGTGTGGGAGGTGAGCAAACAGCTCCTTTCCAAGCAATTTTCCTTAGCAGGAAAGGGTGTGAAGGGCCAGATTGACAAGGGCACTTCGGTGCCGCAGAGGAAGAGGTAGATAGCCCTCTCTGAAGCTGTGGGACGCCGGGCTGGCTGTGTCGCTGTAAGTCACACTGGAGGAGAGCTGTGGAAGCACATGGCTGAGCTCTGTTCCCTTGTCAACCAGTCATCACCAACCAGATGGGAAAGCTCAGGCAGGATTTGGCCCAGTGGTCACCTCACTCTGTTGGGTGAAGAGAGTCGGGGTCTTGCTCCAACACAACACAGGGCAGGGGGGAAGGATTGTGCCCTGAGCCTTTCTTCCTTACCCCAGAAGGAAGACAAGGCCTCTCGTTTGCAAGAGCAAGTCCCTTGAGGAGTTCCACAGGGACGCGGCTGCCCAGCCCACCCAGACATTTCCATCTAATGGACCAGAAATATCAGACAGGCTCAGCCCAACTCAACAAATTTTTCCCCACACACATTTCTCTCTGTGAAATTTCCACTGGACAAAATTCAACCCAGATCTTTTTCCTCCGGTCACCCGGAAGACAGGGAAACCTGTCAGATTGTGACTGAAAGGGTGCTGGCCTCTGCTTGGTGGTGTCAACTGGTCCATGTGTGCGCGCATCTCACAGAATATTACCTGGACCAAGTGAGGTGGCAGGCTCCATTCTGCACAGGGGAAGGTGGTTTGTAAGGCTCCAGCCATGGGGAAAACAGATGCAGTGAGATTATTTATTGACTGGAAGAAACTTGTGTCCGAACACATTTTGAATGTTTTGAATGTTGGAAGGACAGTGAAGGTTTTTCCCATATTTAACCTGTTTCACATGAGTGAATGACCATGATAAAAACATGTTTGGCTAGAATAGTTGGTGTTGGAAAAGATGTTCAGCGTTTCCAAGCTTCTGTTATTTTAAGAGCTTTCTTCACAGCATTTCCCTGCTTCCATCTTACCACAATGTCCATGAAAGGTTTCATTCCTTGGAGATACTTTAAAAAGGAACAAAGACACATTAAAGGAAAACAAAACAAAATACTGAAATCTGATGTGTTTGCAGAGTTTACAAAGCATGTCCAGCAGAGCACAGGGCTTTCCTGCAGCAAGTGTTGGAAAAGGTTTTCACTACCCCTTCTGCAGTGCCCTGCCACTTTCTCACAGGGCTTCTCTCGAACACAGCATGTGGAAAGTCCAAGGACAGCCCTTGAAGTGGTAGAGTCTAAACTCTGGCCTTGTTTCAATGAGCGCTATTGATCAAAGAGCAATCTAATTAGCCCGGTCTGGAGGATTACTTAAACAAGTTGAAGGCATTATATTGTAAACTGCCAGGAATAACTGATGCAGCCCTTTGCAGGCTGCGTGCAGACGTCCCTCTCCAGCTCTGTTCATGCCAGTGCAAGGGGGAACAGCCCTGACCTGCACTCAGGGGTGGTGGGAGTGGGGCAGCAGGCAGGAAGAGCCAGGGGCTCCCTTGTTTGTCTGTCTGCAACTTGAAATGTCCACTAAAGCCTCGAGAGGGGCCTCAGTGAAGAAAAAGCTCAGTAATAGATTGGTTTACAGTGAAGCAATAATATCCACTGCTGAGAGTGGAGACTCAGCCTGTGCTTAGATTAGAGACCTCCAGAGTCCTTTTCCACCTACATCTTTCATCCATTCTGTGCTTCTAATAAGCCGATAATTTTATTTGACCTGTCATTTTCTCCAAATCTCTACTGTTTTCCATGAAGCTTATTGTAAGTTACCCTCTCATTTAAATGTCCTTCACAGTGAGCCAGGTGGGACCTGAGATCACTAGTCGTTCAGCTGGGTAAATGGGCAGAACCAGACCCTGTAGGAAACTCCCTGTGCTTTGTCCTGTCAAGAATATGCTTTTACTACAGAGATAAAGGGGGAAAGGCCATTTCCTATTCTTGGAGATAAAAGATAATTTTTTGTCAGAGACCTTGTGCCATACACTACAGCCTTAAAATGGTGGCCGAGTTCCTGTCTCTGGACCCATCAGTCCATTAGGTCTTGGGGCAACCTTACCTAAATTTGTATCATTCTGCAGTTCAGTGGCTGCTACGTTAGTCTGCGAATTTATTTGAAGGTATCCACAAAAGCCAAGGGGGGGAAACAACTGTTGCTAACAATGTGTGGTCAGGGAAGTTGGCATCCCGTGTCTGGCGGCACATAGGTACCCCTCTCTCATGCCCTTGGCGAGCATTGCCTCAGGGCTCTCCCATCACAAGGCATTCCAAAAGAGACCTCCCAATACCACATGTCAGCCCCCAAAGCTCTCTAAATCGCTCTTTTCCATCCCAAGCAAATAGTCATCTCTGCTGCTCATTGCCTGCAGCACGAGTGTCAAAAAGCAATTCCCTACCACAGCCCAGCAAAGCTCACACTCCTCGTATGCAGCTGTATCTGCTTGCTGCATTTTCGCTGCTTCAGCAGGATCTCAATGGACAGGACTCTTGCTAAATGCCCAGAAGGCTTCAACTCTGATTTTCTGATGAACATCACCACAGAGTAGAGATAAAACCTTGATGAAGGAGACTGAGGGGGCAGAACGGAGCACCAAGGAGACTTCCAAGGGATCTAAACATTTGGAAAACTAAAGGAACTTTTTCCAGCCTTAACTGGCAAGAGAAAAGGGGAGGAGGAACTGAGAGAAAAAAATAGAAATGCTGGGAACTAAGATGAAGAAAGATACAAGCTGAAGACAGAAAACAGAGGAGTGCTAGGCAGAAAGAAAATGGGAAGATGTGAATATCAAAGGTGGGGTAATGCTTCCTTCAAGGAAATGGATAGCTGAGAGGGACAGGTGCTATGTGAGCCTCTTCTTCCCAAGATTCGCCTTCGGGCCCTCAGGAAAGACAAGGCCTTGGGAACAGGAGGGTCTGCCACCACCTGATCCCAAGCCCAGAGGTGAAGCTGCAGCCACTGAACTCCAGACATTCACATCAAAGCACACGACACAGGAAGGGACACACAGAGGGGCCATGGGGACAGGGGGACAAGGGGACGCCTTTCCACCTCACCTACCCCTTTGTCAGGCATGCACTGGTGGCAGAGTCGCAGAGGTCGGAGAGCGTGTGTGTGTGTGTGCAAGGAGAAAGGCAGGGCAGGCTATGACTTCACAAAACCAACAGCTGCCTCCCCTCCCACGTCCTGCTCGCTCCGCATGCCGTCCTGCAAGGTGGCCTCCAACCTTCCCCCTCAGGATGCTAGCAAGACCCAGCTCGTCCATTTGCCCAGGCACATCCTGGTGGAGTTAGTTAACGACTGTGGCAGCGGGCCGTGGCACAAGGAGATTGTTTTTTTCCTGGGGTAGCAGAGGTGGCAGAAGCGTGGGCTCCCCGCTGTGGCAGGAGGGTCGGGGAGCCAGCTCTGCTTCTCCCATCTGCATCACAGGTTCACCAGTGGAATTCTGGGGGGAAAATGGAATTGGAAAAGAATTAAAGGTGGGTGCTTGAGCTGCCCTGGAGCCCCCCTAACCAGTCAGTTCTCTTTTCTCCCAAAGGCCCTCCTCAGAGGGTTGAACTGCCCCGCTCATCCTCAACCTTATGCTCTCTGTGCCTGCCACCCACTGCTCCCTGCTGGACTCACCGGTTGAGCTGGAAGGCGGTGCTTTTCCCATGGCCCCCCAGTTTCTCTACACCCTCCTGCCCCTGCCTGGGTTCCTCCGCTTCAGGGGTGGGTGCTAGGGAGTCACTGTAGGGCCCCAGGATGCTGATGGCAGTGGGGGACAGGTCTGTGAGGGGCTGCTGGCTGTCCTGCTGCCTCCCACCGCTCTGCTGCCCAGAATGGCGCCGGCGCTTCTGATTACGGTCCCAGCTTGGGAGAGAAGAGCAGCAAGATGATAAGTGCCCCTTGCATCCAGGGGTTCAGCACATTCTTCAGCACCCAAGTCCATAGTCCCAGAGCACCATCATGAAACAACATCCACAAATTCCAAGCACCACTTACCAGAACTTGAATATGATCCCAGTGGCAACCAGGACAATGATGATAGAGATGGTGATCGTGACGTACAGTTGGGGATCCACTCCTGCAAGACAAAGGGGACAAGGACAGTGTGGCAGCCACCCTATCAGCCCCCACAAAGCAGCAGTTTATTCAGGCTTCCTGCTGGGGCACTGATGGGTTTTGCAGAAAGACCTAAGGGAATAACACAGAGTTGCATCAGGGTAGGTCAGACTGGGCATTAGGAAAAGGTTCTTCACCAGAGAGTGATCAGGCACTGGAACGGGCTCCTCAAGGAAAAGGGAACAGCCCCAGGCTGCTGGAGGACAACACTTCCAAAGAGTTTGAATTTTGGGATGGTCCTGCATGGGGCCAGGAGTGGGACTTGGTAACATCTGTGGGTCCCTTCCAACTTGGGATACACTATGATTCTATGATTGTAGGCAAGAACGATGCTGGGAGAAGCAACAGGCAGCCTACCTTCACCCCGGGGCCCGAACAGGAAGGGCCGCAGGGTGGCTGGGGTCTCACGCAGATTGAGCCCCGCATTGTGCAGCAGCGAGTGGGAGTTGGGCTGCGCCGTCGCCATCCCACGTGGTGAGACAAAGGTGTAACCCAGTGGTGGGAAGCCGGGGTTGGCCGAGTTGGCATCCCCTCCATCCTCATCTGACACTGTGGGGCCCCACACTATGGCCCAGGGGTACTGGGAGGAGGGCATGCCATCCTCAAAGCCAGAGGGGGTGGCAGGCCTGACTCCTGCTGCTTGGCGTCTCAGCCGCACGGTATGGCGCTGGTCCCCTCCTCGGGGGATCAGGACCCGCTGGCGTGGCGTGGCAAGGCGTGAATCCCACTCCGGCAGTGAGGTCCTGTCCCAGATGCATATGGGCCGGAGGGCCGAGGGGCTGCGACGGGCACAGAGAGGCCGGGCAGCCATGGGACCACGAGGGCGGAGAGACCAGACGGCGGGTGGAGGAATGGCTGAAACCAGGAGGAGGAAGTGCCATAGCTGCAGGGAGTGGATGGAGGAGACCAGGAAAGGCATCCTGCTGCAGGAGGAGGAAGAACACATTATCCAGTTGTCTCTCACACTAGGAAGGCCCGCTGCACGTGCACCTGTCTCCTTCCCGCATCCACAGAGGCTGTGAACCTACCAGGCACCAGGGTCCATCGCAGATGCAGCAACACCTCGTCACACGGCGAGGTCCTGCCTCATGCTGCTCACTGGAAGGCAAGAGAGAGAGGTTAAGTTGCGCCCTCACCTCGTGGCCGTCGCTCTCTGCTCGGCACTGGTGCAAACCCCCAGCCCTGACGGGCAGAGCATGGCACAACATGGCAGTGCATACAGGTGTTTCCATCGCAGCGCTGCTCCCCAGCCCACAGAAACACGCACAGGGGAGCATGAGCTGCCTCCTGAGCACACATGTAGAGACACGTGCGCAGCCTCCTGGGAGACACTCCTGTCTGAGGGCCAAGGGGGGGCTCCGGCGCTTTTGTTTGCTTATCGCCAGAACAAGTTGGAATCTTAATTCCCGTGTTTATTTATAGAGTGGAGCATGTAATCCATTTATTAAAAAGGAGCCTCTTCATTGTGTGCTGGGGTGAGGGAGCGAGAGGGGAAGCGCACAAGTGATAAACCAGGAAGATTGGGAAAGAGAGAGTGAATCAGCGAGAAAAGTCCAGCATTAGTGAAGAACTTAAGAGCGAAATATGCCTATCAAATATTTAGTATTTACTTTCCTCTTAGCTAAACGGAATTACCTTTCTACACTCCTTGTCCAAGTGTCCTCCGCACCGCACCGCCCCTCCCTTCCTCCGCCAGCTCTCCCATTGCCAGTCACCCATCCGCTGGGGGCAGCGCAGGGCAGGGCGCAGCACCTGGATGGGTTTCGGCACCAGTTCGGCAGCTGCGCGGCCGCCTGCCCTTCATGCCGCTTGCCTCTTCCCTTCAGCGACTGGCGCAGCGCCGGCCCTTCCCCAGTGAGCTGTTATGTACCTGACCCGGGATTCACTCCGCAGCACAGACTTCATGCAGGAAAAATCATTCACGACATTCAGCTTGTCCCTTCACCGTGAAGGGGGAAGCTCGAGCACTGATAACCCCCATTTGTGCCCTCCTGCGGTTCTGGGATGGAGAAAAGAGAGCGCTTGGCCATGGGAACTCAGGAGGGAGTCATCGTGGAGGCTGAGCATCTCCAGACCTGCGCCCGCCGCACTGCACCTTGCAGCTCTCAGGGAGCCGCGGCCGTCTCCCTTCTTGGTCCTTGGCAGCCCTGCACCGCAGCCCCTCCCGAGCTCGAAGCCTTTCTCCTGCAGCCTTCCTCGCTGGGCTGGGGGCCCTTGCCCCACCGTGTGCGCCTGAAAAGAGGGGCTGGGAGGAAGAACACCTAAGAAGAGAGCAGCTGTCTGGTTCCTACTGCATTAACCCGGGATATTTTTAGTTTTCTTCTGTTAAATATTTAAACAAAGTTCACAGGAAAAAAGGAATTGTCGGCTAATGTGCCCTGCCCTTCCCTCCAGGGCAAGATCTGTCTCTGGAGAGATCCACAGATGAAGATGAGGACAAAAGAGCAGCTATTCTCAGCGTTTCTTTGTACTTTGCTCCTGAACCTCTAAGCCTTAGAAGGGGCTCGTTAAAATGCAGCTCTGCGGAGAAGCAGCAGAATGGAGCAAGTTTCTTCCAAAGCTAGAGACTCCCTCATGCTAGCAAGATCTTGGCCATCTGGATGATGATCATGATGCTGTGGAGGATCGTGTCTGGCAAGGAAATCTGAGACAGAATTTCCTTTGGACTTGGGAAAGGGAGGGAATTCCAAATGTCAGGAATCTCTCTGTGTGAGTCTTTCAGGCCAGGGTGCATGCAAACCACTGGGCTGCCTTCAGGATGCCACAGCTGGGAATAGACAGCTGTTCCCTCTGGGTGAAAAGACACATTCTGCATGGAGTTACCAGTCACAGCACTGGCATCAGGCCGAAGATGTGAATATGGGTAATGCCACTGCAGAAGTGGAAATTCTCTCCATCTGGAGGTGAACAGCCATGCTAGTCCCACAGGGCAGAGGGGGACACACCTAATAGTGCCAGCGTTCCTCCTTGGAGAGCTATGGCACGATATGGGGCACAGTGCTGGCCTGCATTCCCCCCCACTCACCATGCTCTGTTTGCTCAATGGCACGAGTCACCCAGCTCCAGTCTAGCAGTAGAGACTTCCCTGCACTGCCTGCCTCAGTGAACTCCAGCAAAAGCACCAAGCATTCCCAGGATCTAAAGCCTGAAAACAGGGATCCCTATTGTACCCTACAGACCCAAACTGTTCTTGCTTTTGCACCTGGAAACCTAAATTTCAGCCCTAGGAAGCAGGTTGTGGCTGTAACCAGACCTGAGGGCAGGGAGCGAGACCCGCACATCTGCTGTGATGGTGACAGCTGGAAATCAGGTGCAAGGCTCAGACCAAAGGCACTTTTGTAAACAGATCCTGCCACAGATAGTGAAAAGCAAGTGATTTCTTATGCCCTACCCTAAAGGCAGCTCCAGAGGAGTGCAAGACTGAGACAGTGTCAGTTGCTGCCAGTCAGTGCATTCTGTTTTGTTCATGATATTGAGGCCAGAGACTCAAGTGTGTGTCCTGGCACGAGCAGAGCAGGCATGTTTGATGAAAGAGCACCAGCATTTCTCCCACACGAGAGCAAAGGGGAAGGAATTCGTGCTGAAATGCCAGCCAGCAAGGGCTGGACTCTCCTATGCACTCAGCGCTGGTGCTGAGAGCAGGGCATGGATCTCCCTGCAGTGTACCTGCACAGCAGCAGATAAAACATGTCTGGGGCATTCTGCGTTGAGCTGCTGACAGGGGGAGTTGTGTCCTGAGGACAGACACTGCCATGCTTCAGGGCAAGCACAGCAAATGCCCTTGACTCAGTTTCTATCCTGCTGCTGAAAAGAATAGCAGATCTTTGGGGGGAAGGAGGAAGCTTGAATGCTCTTCCTGCCTGGAGATACAAATCCCAGTGTCTTTGCACCTCACACCATTCAGGTGGTTGTTGTTTGCCAGGGAGACTGGATTTCTGCATCAGCACCACCTGGCACAGTTCCTGCATTCAGCTGTCTCCCAGGTCTAATTGTGATAAAAATGGACAGGGCTGCTTCCAGGGTGAAGAGATGGACCTGTGTGCTTTCACTCTAGGTACGGGGCCTTCATCACCGCGTTCCAGCGTCCTGTTATGCACAGATGACAGAGTGTGAATGACAAAGCTATTTCCCCAGGGCACTTCACTGAGCTCAGTTTGTGAATCTCGGTGCTTGGAAGCGAGGAGTAAAGAATTACATTGCTCGTTGCTA
This sequence comes from Lagopus muta, assembly GCF_023343835.1. NCBI lineage: Eukaryota > Metazoa > Chordata > Aves > Galliformes > Phasianidae > Lagopus > Lagopus muta. Next base: position 77,256,232 of record NC_064433.1, read on the forward strand.
TTGTGTACAGACCCCACTATGGGGTCAGACTGTAGATCTGGAGCCAATCCAGGAGTTGGAGATTAGGAGTTGCTCTGAGTGAATTTGCAGGATGGAAGCCCAAATCATGCTGCTGCTCCCCTAAGCCAGTGATACAGCCAAGCGTTCTCCCTCTGTAAATCTCCTGCAGCCCACAACCACTGCAGCTGGGATGTGAGAGCAGATCTCAGCAGCCCTGCCCCAAAGCACACATGGCAGCTCACCAAGGGAGCTGGGAATGTGCACCCTAACTAGTGCCTGGAAGTGCAACCTGCTGCATGCCAGCTCTGAGCAGGGAGCACAGGTTGAACCACAGATATGACTCCTGAGTTCTGGAGGACAGATGCCAACGTGCTTGGATGAAGCCCTGAGATTTGCTATGGGCAACTCCTCCATGTCCAGAACTCTGGTATGCAGTAGTCCCAAGGAGAAATCCTATTCCAATATAAAAGCTCTCACTGGAATAGAAGAGTGGAGGTGCCAGCCACGTGCAGCACTACCCGTGCTGTAGCTCGCTCACATCAAATGCAATCTGTAACCTTCTGTTACAAAATACTGAAGTTTGACAAATTCATATGGGGAACAATACTATTAATAAAGAGGGCCACATACTAGAACGGTTTGCCTGAGACTCGGTGAATTCCCTGCTGCCTGAAGCATTTACATGTATTTCTCAAAGAGATGCTCTAGTTCTACCCGAGGCTGTGGGCTTGACACAGGAAATGAAATGGGTGAAATTCTCTGGCCTGTGCAGCACTGTAGATCAGACTGGATGATCAAAATGGTCCCCTGGCCCTAAAATCTGAGAATCTCACAGCTCTCGGTGCTGAGAAGAGATCGACTCTGACTGGGGATGCTGGGTGAGGCTGAGCACACACAGGACACGCTGGTGACGAGCGGGCAGCCTCCTCCATCTGGGGATGGGAAGGGAGCTGCGCCCACTCCTGCCTGGCTCGGCTGGCAGACGATGATCTATCTGTATTTTTGTAGCATCTCGGGCTCGACTGCTGTGCTACTGTGCCTCTAGGAATGGAGCTGTCTGCTCTCCAAGCGCTCCAGCTAGTTCCAAATGCAGCAGTCTGTTTGCTCAGCCACTCAATCTGTCGGGAATGCATCACCGTGCCTCTCCACACTCCACACCGCTCTCCTGCGAGAACCGGGTCTGGTTAAGGTCTCCAAGCCGGTATTCAAAGCCCAACATGGGATGGGGCCCTGCAACCTAAGCAATCAATCACCTCTACTTATGCAGCGGTGACCTCACGTGACAGATATATTCCAGTGGAACAACAAAATTGCCGACCACTTTGGGGAGCAGGGGGAGGGATAGGAGAAGGGAGAAGATGCTTACGGCCCTGAGGAACAGAACAGCCACCAGAGGTGGGCCAAGATTATGAAACTTGCTACCAGCTGAAACAGCACTCGCCATTAGCAACCCTGCAGCACCGAGAGCTTCATGCAAATCCTCTCTGTGCCTGGCTCCCCCACGGCAACAATCCCACTCGGAACGGTAATAAAAAATCAAAACAAACCTGAGGGGGACCCAGCCTTGCTCACGGAGGCAGAACGCTGGCTGGCATTTGTAACTCCCAGCCAGCACCCAGGACTATGGTGATAGCTACTGATAGGTAATGGCACTCTGGGACTGTGGAGCCCAGCAGCTTCCTCTGGGCATTGAGCGGAGAGAGTTGGGACACTTGGCAGTGAGATGCTGCAACACCGCTTGTGCCCTGAGCATCCTGCATCTATGTTTTTCTTGGTGGCTGCGAGCATCCTGGAGCTTGTGGTCCAAGATACAGAGCTGCAATCGTTTTGGTAGCAGCAACCATGAGTCTCGGTGCTGGTGAGAAGGGATTCTGCATCCTTCTGGGAGGGAAGGGGGAAAGGAAAGGATTCCAGGTCAGTTGCCCTAAGGAAGCAATCGGTACACTTGAAGAAGCTCAGTCCGCTGGAGGTGTGAGGCCAAGTACTGGTGCCCAGCCATGGGAGAAGCTGAGCCCATTTGGGGAGGGATTTCCTGTGTGCTTGTGGGAATGATGGCTCACAGAGCAAGTTGACCTCGGGGCTGGCATTCTGAATGTCGTGGCTCATGTCAGGCTGCTCTGCCTGCTTCCCGACAGGAGATAGGCTGGTGGTAGTCCAGCCAGCCTCATGGAGGGGCCTGTGGACTCACCCAGCGTCAGCGCAGGTCCTGCAGGGCTCAGTGCCAGCTGGTGGGCATACCAATGCTGGGTGCCAGGGCAAGCACCCGTGGGCTGGGCATGGAAATGCTGGGCTAGGGCACACGCCAGGGATGCAGAGTTGATGGTGCCCGTGCATTTGGAAACCTCGGTATCTAGGGAACAGGATTCACTACAGATATCCCTGACAAGCGGTCCTCTGAGCTCAAGTCTTCCTGCATTTGGGAACTGTGAGCATGGCCCCATTCCAGCCAGCACTCTAGGATACCGGTCCCCTGCCATCTAGTGCCTGCCTGCAATACATGTCATGAGTCTGCCAATCTCCTGCCTCCCAGCTTTCTACTGTTCTCGGGCATCCGAGTGCTCCAGGTGCCGTCTCCCCATCCAAGTCACTCTCTGTGACACGATGAACCCCTGGCCGTGCAGGAGGAGGGATTGACCTCTCCGTTTCTTCTCTCCAGCTGCGCCAATTAGGCTGAAGTCGTCTGGCTCAACGCAGGCTCCGGTGCTCCAGAACAACAGGTCTGTGATGGAGCCCGGGGCTGGAGGGCGAGAGGCAGCAACGCCGCGGCTGTGCCCGCTCCCTCCCGGTCTCTCGGTACCTCCAGCCCGGAGAGGAAAAGGAGGAGCGGCGGGGAAAGAAGACGGCCGGCTGGGAGGGGACGGGTACCTCGATGGGGAGAGGGGAAAGAAGAAGGGAGAAAGGACACGGGGAAGGAGACGGGGAGAGAGGATTCGTGGACGGGCGCACACCGCCCGCCCCTCGCCCTGCGGCCCCGTCCCCACGCCGTGCCCGAGCCCGGAGCGAACTTACCTTGCGGGGAGCCGGGCGGGGCGCAGCCGGGGTGGTGGGGCCGGGGGCCGGAGGGGCACGGCCGCTGCCGCCGCTGCCGCTCATGGTCAGGACGAAAGAAGGAGAGCAGGAGAAGGAAGGTTCGGCGAGGCTGAGCCCTGGCTGAGGGAGAGGGAGCGAGAGATGCCTTGAAATAAACAGCTGCCGAGCGCTGGTCCAGCCCCTCTTTCTCTCTCTCCGTCTCCGTCTCTCTCGCTCGCTGCCTCCCGTTAACCCCATGGCTGCTGGCACGGCCGCGGGCCGGCACCGTCGCCCTCGAGCCTGCTGCAGTCCGAGGAGCGCCCTCCGGGGAGGCCCGCCGCCCGGAGCCCCGGTGCCGGGTTTGCAGGGGCACCGCCGGTCCCTCCCCGCCCTCCCCGGCCGCCCCGCCGGACCTGCCCGGTGCTGCTGTCTCTCCGCCGCCGCTGCCCGCTCCGCGCCGCTCCCGTCGTGTCGGTTATTTCGGGATCTTCCCAGGAAGCGATTGGGTTGCTATGGAGAGAGGTGTCTCCAAGGGACCCGCCGCTTCCCTCGGCAGAGCGAACGCCTCCGCCGGACGGCTCCGGCCTCGGGGACCCCTCGGGATCCCCCTCCCCGCCGTGCCCCCGCCGCCTTCGTTCCTCCTTCCCCCGCCCCGCGTCCCCGTCTCGCCGAGCTCCGGGCTCGGGGCCTTAGCCCCGGAGGCCGGCGTGGGACCGGGGGAGCCCCACGGGCAGAGCCGAGGCGCCCACGCGTGGGCCGAGTGGGACACCGGGTGCTGTGAGAGCAGAGCGGGGTCTGCTCCAGCCGCGGGATCGGCCCGCAGGTCCCCGAGCTGTCTCTGCTGGGGATCGATGGATGCGTCTGGAGATGGCAGGGATGTGGCGGTGAAAGGAGAGAAAAAAGATTGTGTGCCTCGGAGGGGCTGCGTGTTTTGCAGGGAGATTCGCCCTCCACCATCAGCACCATCAGCACCATCAGCAGGCACAGGCCAAATCAGGAGGCGGCTGCCAAGCAGCCCTGGGTAGGAGATGAAAGTCGGAGGCATCAAGGCAGCTTCCACTCCAGGGTCTGAAATATGAGGGAGCCAGAAAGCAATTTCCTCAGATCCTCAGAAACAATCAAACTTTTCATCATGAAGTGATGAGGAAAGGCTGTCACTGACCCTGATAAAACAGGAAACAGTACAGATGGCGCTGCTCTATGAAGCAACCTGCCACAATACCAGGAACAGACACAGGTGACCAAAGGTCACTCAGTACACAGCCCAAGTGCAGCGCGTTGCCTGGAACAGGCTGTGCCACTTTCCAACAGACCTTAGGGCTCTGGGGCTGCTGCCGTCCATCAGACCCTCCGTGAGTTCCCTCCCACATTTGTGAGCAGGACTGTGAAAACCTTTCACCCATCAGGGCTTTTGTAAGCCTTTGGAAGCGTCCATGGGATTTTCACATTTGGGACAGTGACTGTGCATGGCTGGATGTGCCTGCACGCCACCGCTCAGGGTGGCTAGAGGACAGGACAGGACAGCACAGCATTGACTGGAGACTTGTCGTGGTTGGGCTCCAAGGGGAGCCAAAGGCAGAAAGCTCTGGAAGGGGCTACCTCAGCCAGGCAGGCTCCTTCTGACCTTTTCAAATTATGATGAATGTGTTTAGAATAATTGGGAAGCACAAAACAGTTGAGAAAATTCAACCAGGGAAAGGTCAGTTAAAGGGCGAAAATCCAAATGACGTAAACACTAAAAATCCCCCTGAAGAGCAAAACTGCAGAAGGAAGCCAGAGGCAGGAAAGAGGAGGAGGAGGAGGAAGATGCTGTAGGGATCAAGGAAACCCTGGGAGGTGTGAGAGAAGTCAGGAAAGGAATTGGGGCAACATGAACAGCAAATGCAGGAGCTGATGTCATGCTTACATCACTCTCACCTGACATAAAGGGAAAGGCAAGCTTCTCTGGGAGCATGGGTCTGGAAAAGCAGAGTGGCAAAAGGAGGCACTTGGGATGGGCTGAAAGAAACAACAGGGACATTTGAGTGAAGAGCTGCATCGGGTGGGCTGCTGGAGCTGCAGGTGGATGGCTGTGGAAAAGAGAAGATGAGAGATATATTAAGAAGGAAGTGTTATTCTGAGGGTGTTCGAATGAAGGTGATGTGAAGACAAAATGAAGATGGAAATGTGAAAACTCCCTCTGCTGTGTATTTGGCCAAGATTTGGACCAGGATCGATAGTGTACCTTCTGCACCATCGCACCTAGAAAGATGGAAGGCTGTTATTTCTGCCTGGCACGCTCATCACGTAGAGGTTATTTACACCAGTCCTGAGGCCAAGTGGACCTCTGCTGCTCTGATTTAGCTTTGTGTCCTGAGGGCAGTGAGGCTCCTGCAGTTGCTCTGCTGTCCATCAGTCCATCAGCTCATCTTCAGTTGCCATGGGCCGCATTCAGCTGGGCTTGACAAATGAAGCAGAGTCTGAAAGGTAAATAAGCTCCAATAAGTTGTATGAGAGAGAGCCAGCAGTCAGACAAAGATGCTGCTGGTGACTGCGCTGGAGGAGACCCCATGGCCATGCTGCTGGGCAAAACCCTGCTGGGCAGAGCAGTCTGGCCAGCAAGCTGAAATAAATTGAGCAGAAAATACTGAGGAAGCTGTGTGTGCTAGAGAGTGGTGAAGGAGGAGCCCAAGGCATTGGCTACAGGCAAGGGGAAAGGACTTGCAGCTGTGGCACTTGCAACTGTACCTTGTCATCAAGGTACCTCGGCTGATGGCATGGCAAGTATAAAATACAGGCAACAGATCCTTAGAGAAGCCAGGTTCCTCAGTCCTATTGCTCAAAAAACAACTTGTTAATAAGTTCTGGAATTTCAGAGATGTCCCAGAAGACTGGAGAAGAGCAGTGCTGTGCTGGTATTTGTAAAGAGCAAACAGAAGACCTGAAAATTTCTAGGCAAAGCAAGAGAAGAGCTGATATGAGATTCTTCAGCTAATGCCAGTCAGCCTGATTTGAAGGAGACTGATCTTGCTGCATAAACTTGTTTTGTTCTTGTCAGTCTTTGATGTGACTTCAGGTTTATTTGGAATAGGTGATGGCTTAGATCTATTTAGGCTTCTGGAAGCATTAATATCCCAAAACAATCTGGTGAGGAAAACACAGCCTTACACAACATTAAGAGAGCAGGAGATTAAGTGGACCAGTTAACTGTGTTGAACCAAATGCAAAGGGCCCACGTCTGGAAGCCCCTCACTGGGTGACAGTTTCTGATGTGGATGCCCAAGTATGAGTCCTTGGTCCGGTGTAAGTCACTATTTAATTCAGTGCTTGGTGAGCAGGTATGTTTTATTCTGACAGTTTGCTGAAGACACGAATATTGTATTAAAAATAACGAGGGTAGGGCCAGTGCAGAATGACCTGTTGCATTGGTAAGGTGGTCACTCTCCTAAAACTTCTTGTCAGACAGATGAGAGCAAATTGTACAGCTGTGAAAAGGAAAAGATGTCCACGAAGTAGATAAGACTGTGTCTACAGTGAGCAACTTTCAGTACTGAAAAAAAGGTATCTTAAAAGGAATCAGACAGAAAACAAACAAACAAAAACCAACACCAGCACAGTCTCTGTGGACAATACTGCAGAAGTGCCTGGCTGTGCAAAGACAAGAGTGAGAAGAAGAAGGGAGATGATCAGGCCTCTCTGTGCTGAAGTCCATGCTTTAAAAATAACTCTGAATCAAAGACGATCTGAAGGCTAGAGATCTCAGTAATTTAAAGAGGTCAACCTGTTTAACTTATCAAAAAGCAGAAAGAGACATGACCTGACTACAGCATGACTTCCTTCCTGGGGAAAAGCATACCAGCTATTCTGGCAGAGAATAAACGAGAGCCAGTCACTGGGCAATGCCTAATCACAGACACAGGCCACCATGTGAGGTGAAAGTTCCTCTCTCTTCTGGAGAATCATGATTGGAGGCTGTCTGAAAAAAAGAGTTCCTGATCTGCAAATTCCCAAGGGCAGTGAGAGTGCATGGGAATAAGAATTACTGTTCAGCCACCCTCCTCTTAAACTCCTTTATAAGCAATAGATGTTAGGCTGCCCTAGATGTAATTAGGCACAGTTCTTACCACCCTGTGTGTTAACCTAGTACAAGTTATAGGGTTAAAAATCTTCCTGATCATGTTGCGTACCAAAGAGACTTGCCCCATCCTTACAAGCTTTTTGCCTAAGAGTCTGTGGCACTTGCACAGAGCTGTGAAAAATCATCTCAGAAGATGTGACCATGTTTGGAGAAGGGCTAGAGAACAAATATGGTCAGCATATTGACAAGTCATTTTGATTTTGCAGTGGTAAAGAGAGAAGCCACCTAGAACAATGCAGTATGACTCTGCAGACCCTGCAGGCTCTAAAGTGGGGCAGTGGGTACATGGGAAAGAAGGTGGATCTACAGCAGGAAAAGTATGGTACTTTCATTCTGGGAAGAGGGGGGTAAAGTGACAGGTAGCTGCAGAGAGGACTACAAATCCCCAACACTCAGAAATAATAACCCACAACCTCCTGATATTATGAGATTCATCTTAAAATTTGGAAACACTGTAAAGGCTTGTGTTCATCTGCACTCCTACTTTTGACCCCTAACGTTTGACTCAAGTTACACAGACATCTCATTTCACAGTTACCCTGTAATGTTAAGATAGGCATTCAAGAATTTGTAACAAAATGAAATCATGGGACTTAGAGACTCCAAAAATCCGAAATTTAATCTCAACATCTGTTGTTCTGATCTAGGGATGAGGCAAAGACTTTGCTAAGTTACGGGTAAGATACCGTGCGCTCACATCGCCCACAAGACGATGGCCTTCTCATTTAGAGAGCTCAGGGTGTGATTCATTCCTTGCCCTTGTTTTAGCTCCATGCAGGACAAAGGAGAAGAAAAATTGTGGTGACCCAGCAAAGAGCACACAGGACCTGGGGTCAGCGCGGAGGAGGAGAACGGAGGGAGGCTGGTGCAGCTGGGATGCTCAGGCTGCCTTGCTTTATCGGACTAATAATGAAAGGCAGCAAGCGTGTCAGAGAGTGTGAGAGAAACAGATCGATAGGAAGATAAAACTGAGATGGAAGGAGCCAAATAGGGGGCGGGGGAGAGAGCAATAAATGCTACAGAGCAGCAGGGCTACGCTTCAACCTGATCAGAATGCACCCTGTGCTGGTGTCGGTGGATGCACCAGGTGTCAGGGTGTGGTGAAGTAGACCTAAGCACAGGAATGGAGAGGTGAACGCAGGAAGGCAATAGTTATACCTCGTGTTGTAGTTCACCTGCACAGCCCCTGCTCGACCTTGTCAGCCCTTCTCCTCCCTCGATCCCTCCGTAAGGAGAACCGCAGGCCTCGCTATCTCTGAGAGTAATCACGGCCATTCCCCACATCCCTGGCCACAGCGCTTGCGGCGATGCTTGTGGCTGTGGCGAGCAGCGAGCCACTTCCACGGCATCCGAGTGGCGGGGCCGCCACCATTATAACTCAGACTTCCACCTCGGCCTCCCAGCACTGGGCCCCCTTCCTGCCGGCAGCCTCAGCGTGGAGACCAAGCTCTGGCCTGGCCCGAGCTCCGAGGAGCCCAACGGCGCCAAGCGGACGGCAATCCCGGTCAGCACCGGGAGCCGCCCGCGGGACCGTCCGGCCCGCCCCGCCCGAGCAGTCCTCCGCCGCCGGGGGGCGCCCCGCCGCTCTGCCCGCGTGGCGTCACACCCGGAAGCGGACGGTCGTGCGACGCCGCCACCATAGAGGAGCGGTCTCGGGGCGGGCTGGAGGTGGCGCCCGGCGGCGGGGCCGGGGCCTGCGGGACGCCATCGCGGCGGGGCCGAGACCCCGGCGGCGGCGGCGGCGGGATGGCGGCCGAGGGGAAGGTGACGGGGCAGAGCCAGGAACAGTTCCTGCTGCTGGCCAAGGCTGCCCGCGGCGCCGCGCTCGCCAGTCTCATCCACCAGGTGCTGGAGGCCCCGGGCATCTACGTCTTCGGGGAGCTGCTGGACATGCCGGCCGTCCGCGAGGTGAGCCCGCCCCGTCACGCCCTGCCCTGCCCTGCCCTGCCCTGCCCTGCCCGCGGCTGGGCCTGGGGGGCGGCGGGGCTTGACTCTTCCCTCTGTCCCGCAGCTGGCCGACTCCGAGTTCTCTCCCGTCTTCCACCTGCTCACCATCTTCGCCTATGGCACCTACGCCGACTACCTGGGTGAGGTCGGGTTCGGGGGTTTGAGCCCTGTGCCACCAGGCTGGGGGCGTGGTTGTGTTTGGGCATGGGGCCGAGGAGGCCCACAGAAAGAGGCGCTGCTGCTTGCGTGCTGCCATTTGTGTGCTGCATGGGGAACTTCCAAAAGCATCTTGGCAACGGTGTTTGTGAGGAGTGGAGGGAAGGACTGAGGAATCCATTGGGATGCGGAAGCCTCCATAAATAAGGTGTGGGACAGCTAGAGGAGTGGCTTGAAATGGAGAAGAGGAGAGGCTGCTCGGGAAAGGTCCTTTGAGCTGTGGATTAATGGTGACGGCTTGTCAAGATAAAGCATCGCTTTGGGGATTGGTGTGCTGAAGCTCTAAGAAATGGGACTGGTGCAAGTGTTTCTGTTGCAGGACTGGGTAATAGAAAATGAGGTATAAATTCTAATACCTGCTTCTTCCCTTTGACGACAGCTGAAGCAGCAAACCTCCCTCCCCTGACAGAGGCTCAGAAGAACAAACTGAGGCACCTGTCAGTCGTCACTCTGGCTGCTAAGATCAAGGTAATCCCCCTATTTTACCTCTAGTTTTCCTTCTTCTGAGTTTACCTCGTGGTAATTACTGCCATGTCCCCACAGTGCATCCCCTATTCGGTGTTGCTGGAGCAGTTACAGCTGAAGAATGTCCGGCAACTGGAGGACCTCGTGATCGAGGCGGTGTATGCAGATGTGCTGCGAGGGAGCTTGGATCAGCGGAACCAGCGCCTGGAGGTGGATTACAGCATTGGGAGGGACATCCGGAGGGAGGAGCTAAGCACCATCACCCGCACATTGCAGGAGTGGTGAGGAGGAAGCCGCCCATATTAATACCTAAAAAGGTTGCAGGAATGGTCAGGGGCTTCGCCAGATCATCCTCTGTGTGTTGCTGGGGGGCAGCGTAGCAATGTGACCTTCTCTATCCCTTTTCCCTTATGGCAGTGGAAAATAATTTTTGAAATTCTTCCATATTGGAGGGGTGAGGAAAACTGCAGCAAATTTTGCATCCAGTCCCACCTGCTGGCAAGAGTCTTTCTGAGTATATGTCCGTAGCTCCTAACCTAGTGCCACTTTGTTATGTGTCTCCCTCCTAGGTAATAATGTCACTACGTTATTACATTGGACTGGCGCCCCTGTGCCTATCCTGCCTAGAGTAGCCATTGCCTTCCAGAATTCTTGCTCTCTACAGTTAAATCTATCATCTTCATGTTTCTTTCCCTGCAGTACAGATTACCTGTCCTGTTCAGCTTAACGTTTTCTCTACAGGTGCCAGGGCTGTGAAGTTGTCTTGTCTGGCATTGAAGAACAGGTTAGCCGAGCCAACCAACACAAAGAACAACAGCTGGCACTTAAGCAGCAGATAGAGAGTGAGGTGAGTGGGCTGAAGAGGGAGAATGCAGTACCCATTGCTTAAAGAAAGAATAGAACCAGTATCCTGTTGTTAACTTACAGCCCTTGCTCAAGTAAGGCATTACCTATGCTAAAACCCTTGGGGGGTTGTGCCTGAAGAAGAACTGTGATTCAGCTAAACATTTCTCGTCTCTGCAGAGGTCTGGACAGCAGTTAGCACTTAGCTCCAGGTCTTTTAAAAAAGGGAAGAGGAGAAAAAAACTTGAGAAATTACTTGGTTCTTGTTTCACTGCTGTTACAGGTGGCAAATCTGAAGAAAACAATTAAAGTGACAACAGCAGCTGCTGCTGCAGCCACATCTCAAGACCCGGAACAGCACCTCACAGAGCTCAGGGAACCTGCCCCTGGCACCAACCAGCGCCAGACCAGCAAGAAGACTTCCAAAGCCAAAGGGTGAGGAATGGTGGCAAATGAACATAGCCTCTGCCTTATGTGTATTCAGGGGAGTTCTGTTTGGTAGCAGTGAGATCACTGACTGCAGGGGTCTGCACCCTAGACCTGGGATGGTCCAGCCTGACCTCTGCCTCCTGCTAATTCAGAAAGTGCAGCTTTTGATCTGAAGCACGATTCATAAGCCTTCCTTGAATGCCAGCTGTTCTTTGTGTACACTTAGAAAAGGAAGTCAGAGATGAAGTTTAGTGTCCAGTCTAAAACTTCTTCCTCTCTCCACAGGCTCCGGGGCAGTGCGAAGATTTGGTCTAAATCAAACTAGTTGGATCTCCCTTCACAGGTTGGAGGGTGAGAGGAAGAGACTTGGGACTCTTGCTGCCCCTCCACCTCCTTAGTGTGATGCTTCTGAGCTCGTTTCTGAGATCTGTCTTGCCAACTAATTTTCCTGCATGTTCTCTTTTCTGTCTTCTTTACTTCCTCTCTGGGCAGTGCTTCCCACCTTTTAATCATGTCACACTCTAAGCTTCCAGTTGAATGCGTTACTGTTTCCTCTACCCCTCAAGGTTCCATCACCACAATCACATTTCTTTCTTTATCCCTGTCTTTTGGCAGATAAATTTAAAGAGTCATAAAGTCTGTCTGTCACCTTTGCATCTGTAGGGCATCACAGAAGCTTGGAAAGAGTGCAGTGGTGCTCAGCAATCATTTTGGCTCTCTGAGACCCCTGGGACACCTTGTTCCAGGATGCAGCTGCCATCTTTGATTGTTTAATCTTTGTTTTGCTAGGTGGGAGGGTAGTTTTTGAAGGGATTCTTTTAAAAGAATATAAATATATTATAAATATATATAAACAATAAAAATATAGATCTATGGACATATCTATACAAACTTGTGCTCCTGTGTTGGTGTCTGTTTATCTCATATACCAATTTTTAGATATTTTAAAATAAGCCATGATATTGAGAGCCCCTGTCCTATTTATGGGTGCAGTGCCTTCAGAATACCTCTCATTCTAGAAGGAAGTGCCATGTTGTTGGGATAACAGTCCATAAAGCTGGAATTAGCCTTAAATAGTATTTAAAGAGTCTCTTATGTAATTGCTTTGCATCCAGAATACTGGGGACCCTCAAAGGTAGATGCAGGCATTGATGGGGAAAAAAAAAAATCGTGTTTGTTTCGGTTCACAGGTTTTGGGAAAAAATGGGAAGTGATGATACAGAGAATTGTCTGAAAAACGAATGACAGTAACACACTTAGTGCCCTTCTGGGGAGTTTCCATAGAATAGGTGTTGCTCAACCTGTTCTTCGATGACACCAAGAGTCTCGCTGAAAAAAAATCCAGTGAAATTGTCTGCTGTGAGGTGCCCAGAATAAAGCCATCATGTTCTTCAGAGGATGCATCTATGAGACTGGCTTGGAGCAGAGGCAGCCAGCTGCGCGTGTCACGCTGCATGATGGCTCTGTGGCAGTGTACGCTGATGTAAATTGACGTTGTGACTCCTATACCCACTCAGTTCTGCCTGTGATAACGTTTGATTCTTTGGATCTGGATTTTGTGCCTGAGCGAGCCACCAAATAATTAGTGTAACAACAGAAAACCCTGAACTTTGTCTGCACGAATGGGACTCAATTCAGTGGCTTGGATGAACTCGTCTGCGTCATTTCCCTATGCAAGCCTATGAGAGCTGGAGCTAAGGCAGTAGAGGGGAGGCAGTACAGAGGGGAGCAAGGCTTGTTAAGGGCGTATGGCAGTGGAGGGGTTGAGACCATTTTTGAAGTGGTAACAAGGTGTGAGCTCATCTCAAACACCACAAAGTGCCATCTTGTGTCATACTGATATTATTTTGCTGGTTCTGGACTGACGTACTGCAGCACTGAGTTCCAGTGGGAAATGAATGTCTCCTGTGCCCAGAAACTGCCAGCGATTACAGGCAGAGCCATCTTTGTGGGTGGCAGAGGCCCCATGTGCAAGGTCAGGTAGGACATGCCAGCTGCTCCTGTGTGATATCTGTCCCTGGTGGGGGGCTCCCTAAGGGCAGCCCCAGATTCACGATCCCATGCACCAAGGCATCAGGTGCAGCCAGCTGACACAGACATACCAAGTAAGAGAGTTGAGGCATGATGTTGTCTGGGCAGGAGGGGCAAATCTGCCTGTGGGAGCAGATTTGCAGATTGCAGGCATCTACATCAGGTTTGTCTCAGCATTCTTAGAGAGGTCTGGCTAATTGGCAGCAATAGTGAGTTTACTTGATGAGTCCTGTTTTCCATAAAACACAGCAAGGGGTGGTGACTATGCTTTCAGCTTTTGTTTAAATTATTTTGAGCCTTCCTACCTCTGCATAGCATCACCTTCATCTGTTTGTTTCAGTGAGGAAGGTTGCTGTGCTCTCCGCATTTGCAAATGTCTGAGAGATGCAGTGATGACTGCATGCATCAAATTTGCCCACCTCTGGGAAGGGCAAGTCTAGGAGAAATGTTAACAGGGAAATGCTACCTGGCAAGCACTAAGGTAGCAATCACATGTCCTTTGGAAGAGGAGCCACTTGTAAAGCCACCGTGCCTTGAACCTAGGGAGGGAGGAGAATGGAGAATGGACTCTGAAGGGGAACAGAAGGTAAATTAGAATCTTTTGAGCTGGAAGGGACCTTTGAAAGTCATCTAGTCCAACTCCCCTGCAGTGAACAGGGACATCTGCAGCTAGATGAGGTTGCTCAAAACCTGGTCCAACCTGACCTTGCACGTTTCCAGGGATGGGGCTTCCACCACAGCTCTGGGCAATCTGTTCCTGTGTCTCACCACTCGTATTATACAAAATGTCCTCATATTCAATCTAAATCTCCCCTCTTTTAGTATGAAACCATTTCCTCTTATCCTGTGACAGCAGACTCTGCTGAAGAGTCTGTCCCCTTCTTTCTTATAGCCCCTCTTCATATACTGATAGGCCGCCAGCAGGTTTCTCCAGTGCCTCCTCTTGTCTGTGCTGAACAGCTCCAGCACTCAGTGCGTCCTTGTAGGGGAGGTGTTCCATCCATTGCATCACTTCTGTGGCCCTCCTCTGGATGTGTTCCAATAGGCCCATGTCTCTCCTGTACTCCACATCTGGACGCAGTACTACAGGTGAGGTCTCACCAGCTCAGAGCAGAGGGGCAGGATCACCTCCCTTGCCCTGCTGGCCACACTTTTTTGATGCAGCCTAGGATACAGTTGGCTTTCTGGGTTGTGAGGGTACGTGGCTGGCTTGTGTTCAGCTGCCATCTATCAGTAACCCCAAGTTCTTTCTGACAGGGCTGTGCTCCATCCTTACATCCTCCGGCTTGTCTTGAAAGCAAGTTGCCACAACCCAGGTGCAAAACACGTGGGTTTATCAGACCTCCTGATGTTCACCTGGACCCATTGCTTGAGCCTGTCTAGGTCCCCATGAATGGCATCTCAACCCTCAAGCGTGTCAACCATCTCACAGCTTGGTGTCATCCGCAAGGGTGACATTGCTAAGGGTGTAGCTGATCCCATTGCCAGTGTCATCAGTGAAGATGTTAAAGAGCACTGATCTGTGAAGAACAGAGCACAGATGGGGGAGACACTCAGGCACTTCACAGCTACCCCAAGCTAGTGACGTGATGCAATGGGGACGGTGTGGTGACACCTCTCGACATTTGTCGAGAACCCACCACTGGAAGAGCAGGCACAGCTGTCTGGCAGAGCCTGCAGCAAGGTGGGCAATACTCTAGCATCACAGGCTGTACTCTGCAGTGGTCCGTTATGAGCACAGCTTAGGCACACTATCACTTTGCATTTTCAAGACACTACCATGGCTCTGTGCACTTCTCAAGGCCCCATTGTGCCATATGTGTCCAGAGAGCGGGATTAAATGTATTCGATGGAGAGGCATCTGCACAGCACTGAAAGTCTTTCCGTTTCACTTTCAGAAGGGAGCACCTTTAAGATCTCCATTAAGAAAAGAAGGAAACAGAAGGTAGCAGATAAAATTAGACCTTTTGTATGGCTGAAAAATAAATGAGAGTTGCTCAGCACAGAATGAGAATATTGCTGCAAATGGCCTTGCCTTGCAGCAAATAGTGGGCAGGAGCAGAGGTTTCCTTTTGCCCTTCACCTGAAAACCATGCTTTCTATTTCCCTGCTCACTTCATCCTTGACTTTGAATTTGAGTCAGGGAGAATGTGGAAATTAATTAATTAGTTAACATTTGTAAATCACTTTGAAGATGGCAAGGGTGAGATAAGTACTGAGCATTATTATTATAGGTTTTAATTTTAATTTTAAATGTCTTCTTTGTTTTTAACCCCGTAATCTCCCAAAGAAAGGAGAAGCCCTGAGTACAGCAGAACAGAGACATCTGACACAAGACAGCAACAGCACCGCAAAGGAATGAGGCTCAGGGGGCTGTAGGAGAGGCATGAGCTGCATCAGCCCCTGCTCCAGGAGCAGGAATTGTGCCAGCCCTGCATGCAGAGTGCCAGCCTTGTTGAGCTGCAGTTGGCTGCCACCCTCTTCGTGTAGCACACATAGGGCTCACACATCTGGATTCAAGAGAGAGGAAAAGGCAGCAACTGAACTTCTCAATCCCTGCTCCTCCCAATTTACACCTGAGTGAGGAGAGCGATGTCTGTATTTCGCCAAACACCTTCAGCTGTTCCACGCCGAGAGGCAGCCATATTTTCTTATTAGGAGTTGGGGTTAATGCTGGCAATTCTCTTTACGGCATGACTGGGAAAAATTCCTGCCTGCAGAACTCCCCAGCTCACTGCTGCCAGCCGCAGCCCTGCACTTGGCAGCACAGCACTGGCAGCAGCAGCCAGGAGCTGAACCTGAGGCGGGATCTCCCCACATCCTGGCTGCTCCCACAGGAGCACAGCTCAGCCTGGAATGCCACTGGCTGCCCACACACCAGGCCCAGTGCCAGCAGCAGGGACACAGAGACATTATCCCTCAGCACCACATCCTGCTGAACACCCCTGACTTGGATCCACTAGGCCTCAAAAGAAGGGCAGCCCCTGCTCAGCCCTCTGTAGTATTGGTGTTCCTGACTGTAGGGCTGTTCTTTCCTCATCCCAGTTCCTAGCAGTAGCCGTTGCTTTGCTGTAAGGTTTAAAAAACTCTTTCTCCAGTTCTCTGCTGGCTTCCCAGCTGCCCCCCTCCTGGCTGTTTCTCCTCAGGACTGCCCCAGTTTTCGGGACAGCCCTGTGGGTGCAGTATGAGCCAGGCCTGATGGCCGCCTGCTGGTCTGGGCACTGCTGCTCGGGGGAAGGGGCTCATCCGTAGCAGAACTGTGTGCGCAATGTGCAGCCACATTCATGTTGTGATGTGTTCATTTGGCACCCAACTGTCAGCTGGAATTAAGAGCTGTGAACTCTGGACGGATAAAAAAATGTGCACCATTACTGTAGCATGGATGCACAGATGAAAAGCAACTGCAAGGCACAAGTGAAACTGCAGCCCCTTCTGGTCAGAGGGATATGTTTGTTTGGAGGCTTTGCCCCATTTCCTCTGGAATTCCCTGCATTTAACAACAGCTTCAGAACACAAGAGCAAGGACAGAATACAGGACCACTCATACTGTAGGTGTAGAATTAGCAGGAGGCTCATTGACCAGGCGTGAGCTCTTCATGCTGCTGGCACTGCTGCAGTCCTGTGTGTGTGCTCCTCAGGTACCAACAAAAACCTGGTTAATTTTATCATCCCCATGACTCTTTCAGGAAGGCTGCCCTCAAGCCTGACTGCTATACCTGATAGAAAGTTCTTCTGATTTCCAGCTTAAATGTATTCACAACTAGTTTATGTGCTCTCATTCCTGTGCTAATGTGGCTTTAGATTAAGCTGTTCCTCCTTCCAGTCTCTCTCCCCTGTGTTCAGACTTTTCTTTGCCCAATCAGTCTCTTCCTATTGTGTGAGCTCTTCACACAACATATCCTACGAGCTCTTACTTGCACTCTCAATTAAGTTTTCTTGGCTAGAAACGAGCACAGATGCATTGGGCACCTCATCGGCATCTTGCACAACAGTGGTAGTGCATACCCATAACTACTAGAAATGCCTTCAGGATTGCATTTGTCTTTTTCTTCTTGCCACAGTAGATGCTTACAGTTATTACGTGATTTACTGATGATCCTTTCTTCTTTTCTGTCTCTTATTATCAAAGAGGTTCCAATTTACAGCTAAGAGGTTACAGCTACATAAGTCTTAATTTTAGTTTGTGCATCCCTTTTGCTGCTATTGACATCTTAAAGGCCAACTCCTTTCTTCTGCACAACTCTGTGATCCAGTTTGGGAATGCGTCTGTTTGGCTTTTTCCCTGTCACCAGTAAAGGAGGATGTCAAAAGGCTGTACTGCCACTCTCGGCAGCAGCAAGTGGAGACAGACAGCACTGATCCCACTTTTTCTTTGTATCTCCTTTCCCCTCTCCCTCGGATTGCATTAAAAGCCCTCAGGATTTACAAGCCCAGCCAGCCAGAGCAGCCAGATGCAAGGAGATTATGGAGGAAATAATAATCCAAATGGAGTTTCCTCATGGGGGCATTTTAGGAAGTGTTGTCTTAAAAAAAAAATAATTCCAAGGAGCAAAAAACCAACCAACCATCCAACCAACCAACCCCCAGTTACATTTAAGCCAGGACTGAAAAGTAAAATCCAGTAACTTTTTTAGAACGTTTCCCACATCAGCTAAACATTGCAAAATCACACCAGTGATATTAACCTCGCCTCCGGAATGAGGTCTATCTGAAATCCTGCCGCTCTCCAATGCTCGAGTCCGCGCTGCGGGAGCGCTGTTTGCCTTCGGGATTTTGCACTCGCAGTCTACGCTCGTTGCACAGAACACGGCGCCTACAGACAGCTCCGTTTCCTGCAGCTCTGCCTTTTGTCCTCCCTGCGCTGAAGCATCTGTTAGGTCACCAGTTTTCTCCCTCCCCTTCTCACCCTCCCCTGCAGTCTCGCACCCTGCCAGCCTGCGCTCCTTCTGATTCATGGATTGTAAAAGCCTGATGGGAACAATTTAATCGTGTAGTTTGGCTCCTCGGGAGCTGACTCCTCTCGTTCCTGTGCCTGCTTTCCAGATCCTGTTTGGGGACGTCCCATCCCGGTTTTGGAGCAGCAGGAGAGTCCCCTGCCGTCCCAACGACTGTGTGCGGCGAAAGCCCGCGGCTCGTTTCCAGCTCCATCATCGGGAAGCCGCGTGTTTTCTGCGGGGTTAAAGAGCCCTCTGCTGTCAGAAACCTGGCTCCCATCAAGCAAAAGCCATGCAGGCTCGGTGAGCCTGAGTTCATTTGATCTCCAGGTAATTCTTCCTAGGGTCCATCCAGAGTTGCCAGGAAAGCCCTCCATCTTGAAAGAGCACAGCGTACATTTATTTGCCTAGGCTCACGTCCTTCTGTTCTCAGTGCAGCCAGAAATACTGTTTATGAGTAAAGACCACACCAGTGGTTACAGACTGCTCTGTGCATCTCATCATTTACCATGATTTATCACCTCCGCTTTTGCTTGTGTCCCCTAAAAACTTCATCAGCACTGGCTTAATATCTTCTCTCAAATCATTAATCAAGTTACTAATGAGCATTAATTTCAGAACAGCCTCCTACCAGAAATACTTTAGTATTCTGGGGACTCTCATTCCTCTCATTTCTTGAAATTTATCAGCAGACCACGTTTTATAATGTACGCCCCTTTGTTGTTTTAATGATGTCACTTTCATTTATTTTTAATCAGAGAATAGGCCTGGGTGGCAAAGTTAGACCTGCCATGCTGGTGTAACTTCAGATTCCTGCAGCGCCTTTGTTAACCCAACCCACGACTGCATCAGAAAACATGAAAGTAGTCAGGGATAACTTAGAGAAAGCAAGCATGAGAACTGATATATCTGTCTTTATTTTTAACCTGATGGACCTTTCAAGCTCCTGATTTGATATCAATCTAACTGGTTTAAGGCTGTGCACGTCTTCCTGCAGGGCTGCATTCTTCTCTCCTAAACTTCATGCCATTGATGATTGCCTTTCAGCAGCACCCAGCAGCACTCCATAACTGTTCCAGGTACTGAGGCTAGACTAACATGTTTCCCAGGTCTTCTCTTCTGCTCTTTTTGAAGATTGATGTAACACTGATTAGCTTCCAGTCAGCAGGGACCTCTTCCCACTCCCGCAGCTCCCAGTAAATTGTTGGGAGGGGTCCAGCTATAACGTCCACTAACTGCTTCATTCTGGGGGGGAATCTCAACAAGCCCAGCAACAAGAAGACATTCCGGGGCTTTGGTATGCCCGGATACAAAAGGTGGACTACTTTTAAATAGGAAGTCATTTTCACTTTAAGCCAGTTAATAGGAAGTGATCAAGTTCAGCGTGATTTAAAAGCAGAAGTTGTAGGGGTTTAGCCAGCAGTGGGCTTTCTGACTGCACATGTTCTTGCTTTCAGGCATTTCAGTTAGCAGCGTGCCTTCTGTGCACAGACTTCACCTGCTTACTTTAAACAACTTCAAGCTCCTCATAGTTTTTCTGAAGATGGGGACAGGAATAAATAAATGGTTGTGCACACGCTTCTCCTCAGTGCACGCTATTTGTTTGAATTAACAACCTGTATCAGTAATCAGTAAGCAACTTTTCATCAAACCAGGGTCTGATGAAAACCACAACTAGCGTTTGCTGAACAAAAGGCAGCAAAAACAGTGAATCTGTTCCCACTGCTCTGCCCTTTCCCTCTTCCTTCACATTTTTTTTTTCACAGTCCCTCAAGACGCTTATTGAAACACCGCTGTGCCCAGATCATTGGCAGCCTGCAGCAATTGAGAAAACTTTAGCAGAACCCAGGTCTAGAGGAGTGAAAGGAATTTACCCTCTTCACTTCTTCAGGAAGCAACCTGCTGCTGCCTAAAGTCAGATGTTAACATATTGAAGGATTATTCCCTTCTGCTCTGTCTGCACAAGACCCTCACCTACAGTACAACTTTCAGCTCTCAGGCCCAAAGCACAAACAAAACATGGAGCTGTTAGAGCAGAGATCCAGAGAAAAGCCACAAAAATGCCCAGAGGCCTGGAGCACCTTTTCTGTGGAGATCAGTGGAGAGAATCGGGATTTTTCAGTCTGGAGAAGGTTCTTAAGGGAGTTCTTAAGAAACTTACAAGGAAGAGGGGAGGAGACTATTACACAGCGACATGACAAGTGGTACTGGTCTTAAAAGAGAATAGAATTAAATTAGATATTAAATGTTTCACAATAAGGGTGGTGATGCACCAGAACACACTGTCCAGAGAGCCTGTGGATGTCCCATCCCTGGAGCTGTTCAAGGCCATGTTCAAGGTTTGGGTAGCCTGGTCAAGTGAGAAGCGTCTCTGCCCATGGCAGAGAGGTTGGAAGTGGATGGTCTTTAAAGGTTCCTTCCGAATCAAACCATTGGGTTGGAAGGAGCCTGCAGAGTGGCAGAGGGGAGCTCCTCCTGTCCTGGTTTTGACTGAGGCAATTTTCTTTACAGTGGCTGGTACAATGCTGTGATTTGGATTTAGGAGAAAAACAATGCTGATAACACACCAATGGCTTATTTGTTGCTGAGCAGTGCTGAACAAAGCCAAGGGCATTTCAGCTTCCCACACTACCCTGCCAGCAAGGGGCTGGGGGTGCACAAGGAGCTGAGAGCAGAGAGAAAGGACAGTTGACCTAAACTGGCCAAAGGGATACTCCACACCACGTGGCTTCATGTTGAGCATTAAAACTGGGAGGAAGTTGGCCAGGGACTGACTGGCTGGGCTTCAGTCAGCGAGTGGTGAGCAATGCATTGCTGAACTCTTGTTTTATTAATATATTTATATATATTTATATATATATATAAATGTTTTATATATATATATATATAAATGTATATATAATTTCACTTCATTTTCTGCCTTAGTAAATTGTTTTTATCTCAACCCATAAATTTTACTATTTTTTCCTGTTTTTTCCCCCCCATCTCATTGGGAGTAGCAAACAGCTGAGTGGTGTGGAGCTGCCTGCCAGGTTAAACCGCAACACCTCCCCCTGTACTTCCTGTACGTATTTTTTGATTCAGAATCTCTACAACTTCTCAGGGTCCTGTCCTCTGCTCCCTACCTTTAACACAAGGTCCTCTAACTGAACCTTTTCCTCATTTCCCTAGAATACCAGAGAAGGCAGAGGCTTGGAAATGACTTTACAGCCATTAACAAGGTTCAAGAAGCCAGGTAACTCTCTTCTGCCACTCTTTACCACCAAGTGCAAAAGCACATGATTGAAGATCCATTAGCAGGACGGCACCTAGCAAGGTACAGAGGCTGAATCCAGGTATGGAGGCACAACTACTCAAGTGTTGTTTCAGCTTGTGAAGAGTCACTGTTGCAAATGGTCATAGCACCCCAGTTGTCACATTTCTCTTCAATCTGTTCTGCATCAAAATCAGGGGAATTCTCACGTGTTTAAGGACAAAGTCATTCCCTCCATCACTGTGTCCGTCTCCCTGTTCTCTACTTCAGACATCAGCTTAAAGAACAGCCAGAACTTTGTGGCTGTTCACAGTCTCAATGCTAAAAGCAACTTACTGAGCCCAGTTGGTTCTTTCCTGGATCATAATATGAGGTATCATATCTTGCATTAGCTTGAGACTACTGCTGAGATGAGGGCTCTATTGTTTCAGCTCCTTCTCTCAAGGTCTGGCAACCACAAGAGGACTAATCTTCCACTAAGCCTCCTTCAGTGCGTAGCTATTTCTTTGACCTTACCCACTTCAGGGCCTGCCTAGACTATGCAATCTCCAGCAACTCCAGCCACTTCCAGCGAGCAGCCAGCTTACGCCCTTCCAACACTTACTTCACTGTCTCAACCAGCTTTCCTCTCATCACTTCCATGGATGCTGGAGGCTTGTCTGACTGCACCCCAGCTGTGGAGGCTTTGTAAATGGCCACTGGGAGAACAAAACTCCTGCTGCGTTTGCTATGGGACAGAGAAGGCCATGGAAGTGGGGAAAGAGCCTGCCATAAGCTGAGGCTCTGCCCCGTGCATCCTTGGAGGGTAAAATTTATGTATACTCTACACAAAGCTTTAAAGCACCAGATTCCACATTTGATTTTCAGGACAAAACAACCAGTACTCATTGAGATCCCTGTTCCTGTTAGCTCCCAGATGGACAACATGGAAATACATGGTAGAATCCTGGCACACTACTTTCAAGTGTAAATCACTGATTTCCTTTGTTCCGTTCCAAGTGAATTTATGAAATGGTTTATATATCAGCGCATGCCAGAGCAGGAAACTGGCCCAAAAACACAGGAGACCTTTCTTAGCCGTGTATTCCTAATGCCTTTCCAGCTTCATCTAATACCAGAGTTAAGAAGAGATCATTAATAACGATGTCAGCCCCAGTTGCAAAGAAATAAAATAATGGGAATATTCCCAGTCATGCAGGAGCCCCTTGTTCAAGGCTGCACAAACAGCCAGGCAGCAATAAAGACCAACCAATCCCCATCAAACATGCAGTGAAACCACAGTCATGAAAAAGCATATTTTTGCAAACAGTGGAAACCTTTTACAGTTCCCACGTTGTCACTGAGCATTATCTCACTTCCTAACTACATGAGAAGCCTTTACAGAAAAGTTACAATTAAACACCAAGTTTCTCTTCAGTAATTTCCCAGTGATACAAAACAAGTTACTTAATTCCACAGCAGGCACGATTAGATTAGCAGAAGGTAAAAACTGATGGAACAATTCTTTACAGTTTGTTTCTTTATTCAGTAAACATCTAGTTACAAGTTTCACAAATTAAAAAAGTGGAGGAGCCAACTGAAGAGATGTAGAGGAGGGGAGGGCACAAGCTATCCAGCTTTTGTTCTGCTCATCACCTCTCCAACACACATCCTTCAGCTACTCTGTAGCTGTACCAAGAATTCAAGAGGGGAATAGAAGCCTTTGTCCCTGTGAGGGGACTAACACAGGGGGGTCTAGCAGGATTCCCTCATCTTTCTTTCACAGGGGACTAAACACAAACTTCATAACCAGCCCAACCCACCACAGAAACAGTGGAAAGGACAGAAGCAGCAAGGTGGCAGCTCCTCGTGCCCACCACTACTGGCAGAAAGAACAGAACCAAAGGAAGACAGAAAGGGAATGGTCGATTAATGTGTTCCTTGCACATCAGTGAGATGCTCCATGAACCACTGCAGCACCCAAATGGGGCAGGAAAAAAAAAAAAGGCAATGCAGAAGATTAGTTGCTTTATTTCAATTCTTAAGTGGCAGGGAGGTTAATACTAAATTTGAGAAGGGTCCAAGTGGTGCTTTGAAGGGGCTTTAGAATTTCACTGTCTGTACCTGGAAGGAAGGAAGAAAGAGAGAACATAAAAAGAGCAAAATGTGATTAGAAAGCAGCAAAGACAGATAAGATTTAACATTTATAATAATAAAAAGAAACCCCAAATTTCAAGTTCAGGACCGTATCCAAGTGAACCCTCAAAACACAGGCCAGAAAGCAGCACTTGTTTTAATTTCAAACTGGACTGGCAG
The DNA here is from genome assembly GCF_023343835.1 of Lagopus muta. Lineage (NCBI taxonomy): Eukaryota > Metazoa > Chordata > Aves > Galliformes > Phasianidae > Lagopus > Lagopus muta. The sequence continues at coordinate 77,279,771 of NC_064433.1, forward strand.
TAAAAAGTCTCTAAGTTCTACATAATGATAATGTAAACACTCTATAGATTGTGATCCTGCATCACCTCATACCATTTCAACCATCACCTAAGGCTGACATCACATATTTTTCTTGGTGACAAGGCTAACCTTGTTGAACCTTTCCATTCAGTATTTTCTCAAGACTTTCATCTTCCTCTGCTCTTTACATTAAGCGAGAAAACATTCTTCCAACCAAAATAATGCAAGACTGGGGTAATGAAAAGAAAATCCATATGGTTAAGAGGCAACCAGGCAATGGAGAATGAAAAAAGAGCCGTGTTAGGACTTACAAGAACGTGTAGGTAGACTTGGGGGTGACCGTGTTGCACCCCCAACAAGGTCTGCTCTGCATTCACCAGTCATATCGGCGGGACTGTCTGGAGGGAGAATCCTCTGGGCCCTGGATCGCAAGACGAGTCCCTTCAGCCCGGCGGCTGCCGCTGCCGTCGTGACGCCGGTATTCCAGTCCTCGCTGCGGCCGGAAGCGGGATGTCTCTCGCCTCCACTCATCATCAAAAGCGGCTGCATCACCTGTGTCAGGAAGAACAAACTCAGCCAGGGAAAAGGTGGGAAGCGGCAGCTGGGTTTGCTGAGATGGAAGATGGGACAGTACTCACTTTCATCCATATTGATGTAATCCTGCCTCTCTTCCTGGTCACCTGTACGATGGTTCCGGGATCGCTGCATGATGTGCGCTCTGTCCCTGATGTGGTGCCCAATAGACATTTGTTCCAAGCCACTGTCTGAGTCCCTTACGGTCCGCCTAGTCTCACGAATCTGAGGGTAGATTTGACAATCAACATCTTAATTCATTCCCCCAGCCCGATAAGACACTCTGGTTCTTGCCTACAGCACTTCAGTCATGCTGCGCTTGCCACCAGTCCCAGTCGAACGGAACATAATAATAAGGAAAAAAGACTTCCTCTCCAGCTGGCACTTCCCATCTCCTCTCAGGGGCGCTCAGCATGGTTCAGTGACTCACGACACATTCCTCAATCCACAACTGACTGCAAAGCAGAAATCCTGTGGGTGGCCAACACTGAGCCGCCAATGAAATTCTATCCTTCCCCAACAAAACCAGCAGCCTCCTGCTGGGATGACACACTGTGGCCTCCTCCTTACCCCGCCAGGTGCCGAACGCATCTCTGAGGTCTCCTGATATACTTTGGGCCCATCACCCAGGTTGGAATAGGAGATGACAGTTGAAGAGGTAAATGTCTGGCAGTTTGCACCACTTGTCATATGTTCCTGCAAAAGAAGACGGGCAATGGCATAACGAAGAAAAGAGTGGGAAGAAAAGATAACAGCCATTTCTCTCTCCATACAACAAAGCAGGAGAGAATTACAAAAGTATCTGTGCTGCATTCACCCTGAAGGGAGGGTGCAATGAAGATGGAACCAGGCTCTGCTCAGTGGTGCCTTGTGCCAGGACCAGAGGCAAAGAGCACAGACTAGAATACAGGATGTTCTCTCTAAACAACAGGAAGCACTCATTTATTGTGCACCAGCACAGCACAGTTTATGGAGCACCAGCACAGGCTGCCCAAAGGAGTTGTGGAGTCTCCTCCTTGGAGACCTTCAAAAACCACGTGGATGTGGGACTGGGCACCCTGCTTTAGGTGTCCCTGCTTGAGCAGGGTTTGTACCCAATGACATTCAGAGATCCCTTCCAATCTCAACCACTCTGTGATTCTGCAAGTACAAGCCCCATTGGTCCATCTTTCTGGAGAACAACTCCTGTTTCTTGCAGAGGTCTACTCTCATGCTTCCATTCCATTCCATCTCTCCTCCCTGAATTCAGAAGGCATGCCCCAGGAACAACACCTCTGTCACTCCATCCTGCTCAGCAGGATGTTACAGCTTCTCCACTCTAACAGCTTGATCACAGCCAGCACTAAAGAGGCACACAATGGGACAGCAGACAACAGAGAGGATGGCAGAAGCACCACAATCTTTCATGCAGATTACTTTATTGAAGGTTCTTACCATGTTCCCAATCATGTCGTTCATCATGCCAAACATGTCTATAAAGCCACCTGCCTACAAAAACAGACAGCACAGGAATAGTTAATTTGGATGGGTATGGGAGAAAAGAATTACAACAACCTGTCTGCAAAAGCCATGAAACTGCTGCTGAGAGGGAAAAAAAACACCTTTTTTTTTTCTTTCTATCTATTGATAGAAAAAAAAACCAACAAATTTACAGTTGCTGTTCTTTGCAATCTCTTCAGACTGCATTGCCTTAATGTTCCTGCTCTCCAGATCTCTGGATCTGACGTTCTTTTAGTTTAGCTCTGATACCCAATGCACTAAGGTTTGTAAATTCAGGCATTCAGCAATGTTAAGACATGAAATCCCAGGATACACACTAATAGTAGACTTAACCGTAAGACAGTTTCCATCATCACTGTCAACTCTTGATTTAAACCACAAAGGAGTTTTCACGGATTGTTTTCTAACATAGGAACTTTTCTTCTTTTCCCTATAGAGAAAGGAGACGTGACTGTCTTTAATCTGGCAAACCTAAGAGCTGCAGGTAGTATACTCAGCCAGCAGGTCTCACAGATTAATTGTGCAATATGTAAACAAAATTAGTGTCAGTTTAAATGCGCTGATTCCTTTTTCCCTTCTTCAAGTGGCTTCTTGTTCTCATTTACAGCAGACCAGCACTCACACGCAATCTTATTATCCTTTGAAGTCCAACTGTTTGTATTATTAATCCTTTTCTGAGCTAGAACAATTCCAGGATGCTAGGCCTCTTTCATTAAGTCAATACTGAAGAGTGAGGCAGCTAAAGCTGCTAGATCTGGAATAACTTATTTCCAATGTTTTACTACAGCAGATGACTGAGATCAACAAGCTCCAGGAACGACATTCTCACATACATCCAGCTACTCTCATTTCAATTCTGTTCTCTTGAATTACTCTCTTGGCTTCTCATTCTGCAACCATTTTCAAAGGAAGTTCAATTACTGCCTCTGCCTAATGACGGCTGAGTCTTCCTTGTGTCATCACAGTTTCACAATGATCTCCAAACAGATCCACAGCCTCTTCTTAGACACAAGGTTAAGAGACTCTCCATTCTTCCTGGATATTAACTATCCCAACTCCTATGAAATGCCATCCTGTAACATCTTTATGGATCTTCTCTGTTTGAGGTGCCCATATAAAAGGACTCCTCTAAAACAGCTCCACAGACAAAAGTACGAGGGAAAGAAGTGGAAAGTCTAAAATCATACAGCAACTCAGGTCCACGGGAAACCAGTTATCTTCAGTTTCAATTCAGTTCACCATTTATTATAAATCTAATAATAAATAGAGCTCATACTTGTCTCTTCAAACCATCCCACTCTCACTACCTGTTAAGATATACGGACTTACATTTCTGCTACTGGTTGCCCACAGCTCTAACAAATCTCAAGGTGAAGCTACTATTAGTGAAGCACAAACTTGGCACTGAAAAACAGAGGACTTACCATGCCCAGCATCCCAAAGGGTGAAACAGCTCCTGCCTGTCAACACAGCAGAAAAACAGAATAAATAATGACCTTGTGGCAGCCAAACAACTAGATATTCCTCAGAGCACCCTCATGCTTCTTGGAAACAGGACTTGGAACACTCAGAGCCAATAAACGCATGAAAAAAGCAACCCACTGACTCATGAGGGTTCAAACAGTATCACCACTAACAAACCATACAGAAGGGATATTCCCCCAATTTCCTTCAGTTATAGTGATTTATGGCTTCGAGACAGCATATACACTTTCCCTTCCTCCCATTCAACCTAGAACACAGCTGCCAAGAAACACATACATGTAGAGTGAACAAACAGCAAGAACATCACTGTTTCTGAAACCAGTTCTACCTCCACCACCTCTAAGAAGGTAAGGGAAACGCTCGATCCAATAACGGTGGGGGAAAGAAGCTTAACAAGGCAGTTTAAAAAAAATCTTAGCCTGCGGTCAGCCCTCTCTTACCTGCATCCTGCGGCCAGCCTGACGAGCCCCTGGCGTGGTCCCATCAGTGATACCAAGCAGTGGGCCAAATCCAAAACTTCCAGAAAGCATGCGGTTCATGTGCTGCCGGTGGATAGCAAAAGGGTCCCTTTTGGAAAGATTGAGAGAACAATGGTGAGAAAAGGATGACAGAACACAAAGTCCTGCATAATACACCCATTCTGACTCGGAGTTTCTCTTATGCAACTGTACTTTCTAAGCTGAAAATCCAGAACCCCAAGAACTCAGTATCGCATATGCTAATCCTTGGGGCTGGATCCCATTTCTTCTCTTGTGACTGAAAGTATTATGCCACAGAAGCTCTCTTAAGCACTAACTGATGTCTATTCAGCAGCAGCTCCATGTCCTGTTCCCACTAATATACTTTTGGGCCAATCATGGCTAAGGATATTCCAAAACCTCATTGCTCTAAGAGGTAAAAGACCTGCAGTCCAAGTACTACCATCATGTCATACTCATTTCCTCTTGAACCATCAAAACATTAACAGCCACAACACACAAACTGTTCTAGAAGAATAGTTCTGCATTTCGCAGGGAAGCACGCAAAGACCACTGCCCTGGCTGCAAAGAAAGGGCTGCATTTAACAGGATGAGAGTGTACACAGTCCTAATTGTTGTTCTCTCACCTCCTTAGGTGCACATGCACAAACACAGTAACCAAAATCTCCAGAATACACCACATGGTCTGACACTGACTGTTTGATACTCCTCTGCCCCTAATCATCTCAATTTGCTGTTTTCCTGGGTCGTTATGCACACAACCACAAAAGGCTGACATCAAAAAGCTTTTACAGGTCCAAGTCTCAGTGTAAGAATGAAAGAAAGCAATAATTAGGGTCCCTACATGTTTCTCCTTTCCTTCTTGTGCAGCCTCCATTTTGAGGGCATACTTGTACACTAGAAAAGCAAGGAGGGAAAAAGTAGAACGGGGACAGTCAGAGAAAACAGCCGCCACACTAAGGAGTCTGAGAAATATCACAGCATTTCTCTGCATATCTGGTAGTTCTGCATTCATCCTTCCAAAGCACAAACAACCTGAACAGCACATAATTTCCTGTGATCACAAAAGCATCTAGCACAAACCAATACTTTCCTGTTTCTACTGGGAATGCTTTGCATAATAAAAGCGAGACTCATAGCTGCCACATCAGTGAGAACATACACTCATCCTGTGACTGAGACATCAAGGTCTCCTCTCCTGCTAATTTGTTTACATTTGATAACATTCTTATAATCAATTTTATAAGCAAGAGCATGGCTTTGTTTTCCTACATAAATTAATTCGAACAAATTTATAGTAGTGCCAGGCTCAACACAAACCTCCCACTGTATAACACTAATCCTTAACTACTTTGGCAAGAACTGCCACTTCTGATCAGCTGCAACCAATCTCTGGGCAGGGGACAGAAAAAAAGTAATCAGTAAGAAGAAACCCAAAGAAGCATTACTGGGAGCCGCATCAGATTTTCAGACTTGTATTTTAAAACTACTAGAATTCTCCTCTTTTAGTCCCTTGCAACTTGACAGCTCCTTTAGAATCATAGAATGGCCTGGGTTGAAAAGGCCCACAATGATCATGTAATTTCAACCCCCCTGCTATGTTCAGGGCCGCCAACAACTAGATCAGGCTGCCCAGAGCCACATCTAGCCTGGCCTTGAATGCCTCCAGGGATGGGGCATCCACAACCTCCTTTCTCCAGCTTCATTAATGAATTCTTCAGCAGAGCCGCCACAAACAACAGGCACAGAAGATATCATCAAAACCCTACTCCGTACACAGAAATCCTTAAGCACAGATAAAGGTCGGGTACTCCAGCACTGTCAGACAGCCAGGTGCGCTCGGCCTACTTTATTTAATTACACTGTCCTCAGCCACGGCGGTGGCTCCCCGCACGCCGCCCGCCCCGCTCCAGGAACGCTCGCGCTCCTGCGGAAGCCCCGCGCCGCCGCACGCGGCCCCGCACTCAGAGCCCCGCTCGGCAGGCGCCGCCACAGCGCCCCGGCCCGCCCTCCCCCTCGAGCCTCCCCAGCCGACTCACATAGCGAACATGGGGTCCTCCGGCTCCCCGTCCCTCATCAGCCGGAACATGCTACTGCCCTCCACGGGGGCGGGCTCTGCGGAGGGAGAAAGAAGAGCTGAGCGAGCCGCGAGCGTATCGCACCGCATCGCACCCCGCCCGGCCGCAAAGGCGGCCGCCCCCAGACCCGGACCTCACCGCCCCGTCACCGCCACCCCCGGGCTCGCCCCCACCTGCCGTGCCCCTTCCCCTGCCCGCAGGCGCGCCGGGCGGTGCCGAGGGGGAATAGGAAGCAGGAGGAAGAGGAGAACGAAGAAGACGCGGGCCGCTCACGCCCGGACTCCCATGGCGGCCCGCACCCTGCTCGTCCCTTCCGCTCCAGCCGGTTCGCTTCGCGCATGCGCGCACAGGCCCGCGGCTCCGTGCGCTAGCGGAGGAGGCGGGGAGCTGGGCCGGGCAGGAAGCGGCGCCCAGGCCCCGCTGCTCGGGGCAGAGCGGCAGGGGGCCGGCAGAGCGCCTCCTAGCGGTAGGAACATCTCGCCCCTCCTCTGGTGCTTCTTGCTCTGGTGCTTCAGGCGCCCTGCCGTCGGTCGGAGCCCACCTGTGGGCACGGAAACTCACCCGGAGCTTCTGCAAACACTGCCTCGGCCTCCCTGCCTCCGGTTTTGTGCTCCTGAATCACCCCTCAGTGTATTCCGGGCTGGAAAGCATTTCCTGTTCGGCGTGTTCTCCTACCCCACGGGGCGGGCCCCATGCTGGATTGGGTGTGTGCGGCTAGCCGGCAAGGATCCGGGGGCAGGGAGAGAGATGCTGCTTGGACAAGAATGAAAGCATTTTTATTTATGGGACTGGGAGCAAGTCTGGGACAAAATGACCTGCTTTCCACAGATCCCAGCAATCATCCCACCCCCAGAGATGGCAGGGCTCCTTCATTTGTTTCCAAACACAGCGTCAGTCCTTGCTGCTGGAGGCAGGGGAAACAGAGGTGCAGGAGCACGTGCTGTAACCTATGTCACCTATGTTACCAGCACTTTTACCACTTCGGTAACTGTCTCGCTGGTGGCCAAAGCTATGTGACACATTGGAAAGTGGAAATGCAGCCTTTTTCTGGAAGGTACAAAAGTTCCCCGTTGTCAGAAATGCAGAATCTCACTTTTGCACACCATTTGTACGTGAGGTTTCTGTACTCCACTTTACATCCAGTGTGCACCAGGTGGATGGCCATTTGCTGACACACAATACCTAAGCATGGCGGTGTGGATGCACAGCAAGGCTCACGTTTTTGTTCTGCCACATTCTCTGTTTAAGCTGTTCCAGTTTTCTGTCATGAATCAAAACCATTACTCACATTGCCTCATTTCCTTTCCTTTTTTAAGCTGTCCAGACAGGAGAATGGGGAAAAAGGAGGTGGTGAGTAAAGGGCGAAATGGAATCAAGGACTGATGCCACTGCCCTGAACTCCATCTTCTGCTGCCTGCTGCTGACTTGCTGCCAAGCAGAATTCCTCCCCCCTAACATCCCCATCACTGTTAGCTGTGCAGTCAGCCAAAGGGGCGACCACAGTGTATGCATTTTAAAAGCAAACTGAATATCACGTGGTGTGGGTAAATAAATGGTACGCTGAATATCGGACCTTTTACCTGCTTCTTTCCAGGGACCAATCATTGTGGCCAAGAGGACAGAAACAGCTTCTTCCAAGAAGGCAGAAACACATCCAAATATTCCAGGGAATGTCCATGTGACAAAGAAATTCTCATTGTCAGAAGTCAGAACTACCCACAGCCACTTCTGCTTCGGTTCCTTTCATCCGTGCCTCTTACGTAATCCTCAGCCAGCAACTAGTTCTGACCTCACATGAAGGGCACCCTAAGAGGACAGCTCTCATCTGATCCTCAGGAGTGACAATATCTGGAATGCTAGAGCCAGCTTGCAGTGACTGGGGTATGCGTTGCTTAGCAGTGATTACTTTCAGAATATTTTGCTCAAGAATGAGTCTGTCACACTATGAGTGAGAAGCACAACCTCCATCTGTGCTATATTAGTGAAGACAAGTTCACAAAAATCGTGATTCAAAGCCTTCCTCCCCTTTCTGATCCTCTCACAGGCTGGCTCTCATCCCTAATCACTCTTACTCCCCTTGCTTCCTCTCATTATGCTATCTGCACTGCTCCCCAGCCCACAACAGTGCTCATTTGCATTGCTTCTTGCAAAGACATATTTCCAAATGCAAAGTTTGGCCAGTGGTTGAAGTTTTAGAAATTTCCTCTTGACTTCTGATTATGGAACCATGGAGGACAAACAAAATCAATAATCTGTATGACTTTTAATGGACACAGGATAGGAAAATGAGCAATGTGGATTAAATGCATAAACGTGCACCCCCCCTCCCCCCCTCCCAGATTTGGCTGGTTTCACCTTAAAAGAAAGGATAGATACTCTATGCCTGAATTTCTGAACATCTAAGAAAAGCTGAGGCAAACACAAGGCCTTCTGCTCTTTTGCTCTTCAGCAAGTAGCTTGGAAGAGTTTTGGAACGACTTTAGAGTTAGTTGTCAGAATAACATTCTTAGAATACTCTCATACCCAAATATGATGTTTTGGTTTTGCTCAGAGTTACTTTTGCCTTCACCATAAACTAGTAACTCCTCCCCCTGGCTACAATGGTACTATGACAAGACTAGGAAGGTATTAAAACAAAATTAATAAATGCATGTGCTAGAAACATAAAAATACATACCATGCAAATACACAGCCACATGCTCACTATGAAGATGTGTACTGGCAAACTTAACATTTAACATCAGTAGAAATATACCATACTTTCACAAAAGAAAATGCACGAAAAGATAGAAAACACCATCACTGTACACAAAAGTGTAAGTACTGCAGATGTACACACCCACGAAAACACAAAGTACAAACAGCATGCTACACTAAAATGGTAACTTACAGAGAAAATTACATACCCAGGCTGCAGACATGCATATTGCTGATGTTCCCAGTGACATATCACGCAACTTCTGTACCTCCATCATCCTGTCTAAAGGCTGAAGACTCCAAAAAAGATGGAATATATTCTGCTGAGTTTGCAAAGCAACTTCAAGCAAAGACTGCTGAGCATACTGAAAAGTGACTTACATCTTCACATTGCATGATGAGTATAGTTGCATATACTACAAAAGGGATGACTTCAGATGGGGGAGAGAAGAGCAGAGAAAAGCTGTAAATTGACCCAGCAGACAAAATGCAGAGAGGTACCAATGTGATGGAGGAAGAGAAGGCCTGAGAAACACTGGTGTCAGTGAAAGGATGCCCACAGGGCACTCTAGAAGCCAATGAAATCCCACTATCAGGATCAGAGGAGCAGATGGGATACAGAAGCAGGCATGTCCCTGGGCATGAAGAGGAGTTTCACATAGGATATGAGGGGAAAAAAAACTACAGGCATGCAGGGAAAAATGGGACATGAAGAACGAAGGGGACATGAGCTGAATTTTGTACATACAAGAAAGGAAAACAGAGACAACGTGGGAGCAATGGCCGTGGGAACAGCACTGACAAAGAATACAGATACATAGCAGAAGTTCTGAATCAACAGATCTGAGTAAAAACTGCAAAGAGAATATGGTGGGGAGGAAGAATAGGAAGAAGCAAGACTGCACACTGACTACTGGAGAATACACAGGGGGAAGGAAGAGGTCACAGACCTAACCAAATGCTTCTTGCACAGGTGGCTGGAAACATACTTCCCTCACATAAAATGCTGTCTGTGTATTTGCATCTGAGGGCACATTGCCTGCGTCAGTGTAACTGTTTGGGCACAGTATCATCACCAAATACAATCTTCATTTTTTCTTCTCTGGGATGTTGTGTTGAGGTCTGCTTGTGCATTAGCATGGATGTGTCTCTGGTACAGGATGCGTGATGGTGCAGGAGTTGAGGATGTAAAGATAAGGACAAAAATCCTGGATTGGTGCAAAGAACAGCAGAGCTGTGAGTCATGCATCTCTGACAAGGAGAAGCAGAATATGACAACATCCAGCCATCAACTTCATTTTTTTTTCCTCCTATTTTTGAATGCAGCTCCAGAAATGAAGATTTACCATTTCTTGCAGAAAAGAAGGATGAAAGTGGAACCAAATGCCAGGACTCAAATTCTGACAGCATGTAGACCTGAAAAGATGGCTAGAGGGGCTTATGAAGCAGGAGGAAAAACACTGAATGCATGCATTTTCATGATGTGCTCTCCTGCATTAGACTGGATCTGCATGTCTGTGTTAAGCACAGCTTCCCTGGGGCAGGCAGCACTTACTGTATGCAGCCAAGACGAACACAGCTTAGTCACGTTATCTGAGGGGAACTGCTCTAGCTGTGAAGGAGACAACAGATGACAAGGTAGGGATCCCCCACCTCTGTCTCACCCGCGTGGTCTTTCACCCTTCCTACTTTAGGAGATGTATACTTACCACTCTCCCTACGCACCAACCTCCCTTTCTATCAAATACTCAAACTGAGTACGAGAGGCGCCTCTCCCGGCACGGCATCGCCCAAGCGTGCCACCAGGTGGCGCCGCTGCACGCCTCCCGCCGCCCTCAACAACTGAGCAACGCAGACGGCGGCACTGTCGTCAGCCCCGCGGCAGCGCCCGGCCGGCGGGCTCAGAGCGGCGGGCAGCGGGAGGGCCGGGCTGCCCGGGGAGCAGCCGCAGAGAACACGCGGATTCGTACGCCGCTGCGGTCGCTGCCGTACGGGCGCGGATGAGCCTCCCGCAGCGCGGAGCTCGGGTTTAGGCGCCGACGACTCGCAGGGGGCCCGTAGCGCCCCCGAACGTCACCCGTCGTCCCTCCCTGCCGGAGGTGAGAAGGCAGTCGTAAGGAATGGCGGGAAGGGCTGAGAGACGAGCACAGCGGCGGCGGCGACACCGCCACTGCCCGCCCCGCGCTCCGTCCTCGCGCCGCGCCCGCATCCCCACGTGCCCTCCCCTGGTCCTTGCAGCAACGCTCCCCGCGCCCCCTCCCCCACGCGGAGCCTGCCCCCAACGACCAATAGGAAGGCTGTTGCCAGGCAAACTGCTCATTTGAATGGCCCAATCGGACGCCCACCCTCAGTTCCTCCTTATATGGGGAAGCGGGACGCGCTAGCTACCCCTCCCCCACCCGCTTCAACCCAGCGAGCCGCCCCGCCCCGCCCCGCCCCCTGCCTCCGCCGCAGAGCGCGGGAAAAACATCCTCCTGCCCGCCCCGCCCCCACCGCGGGTCCCCGGCCCGGCAGGACGCGGCCGCGGGGAGGAGCCCCGCTTGGCAGTGGTTGCAGGGGGAGGGCGGCAGCCGAGTGGAAAATTCCAGGCGGGAGCGGCACGAGCCAGCCCGTCGCCAGGCTGCTCGCCCGCCCCGCCGTGCGTCCCAGCAGCATCTCTCGCCGAGCCCGCCCCGGCCACTCGTTCCCGGGTGATTCCCTAGGCGGGAACAGTGGCGCGCCTCGGCCCGCCCGTTGTCCGGGCGAGGCGTGCGGGCGGCGCGATGCCGGGGCGGCTCCTCCTTCGCACCTCGAGGCCCTCTTCGGGCGCGGGGCGGGCCGGCCGAGGGCACCGCCGCGCCGTCACCCGACCGAGCGGCGGCGGAACTCCGCGCGGGGCCGGCGTGTGACGGCAGGCGGACGGCCCGCGGTCCGTGCCGAGCGTACATTGTTCTCAAGGCCCGCTCTGCCGACGGCCGTCCTCCGCCTCCCTCCGTCCCTGCCTCCCTCCCTCCTCCTCCGCCTTCTCCCCTCCCTTCGCCAGGTCCCTCCTTCCCTCGTCACCCGGCGCGGTATAAATCCCCTCCACCGCCGTATCCCCCATCGCGGCAGACCTAGGCACTTTGGCCCCGGGGCGGGAGCCGTGCTGCTGGACCGCTGGGACTCGGAGCTCCCGCCGCGTGCCACCCTCCCCCCTCCCAGCGTCCTCTCTCCTCGGGGCTCCCCGACGTTCGCGAGCGGCCCCGCGCTGCCCCTGACGGGATGTCGGAGAAACGCGTCGAGGAGGCGCCGGCGGAGCTGAGCGCCAAGGTGAGACCCCCCCCCCCACGGCTCGCTCCCGCCCGCGGCGCGCGCCCTCTCGGCCGCCCCCTCCCAGCGGCCCCGACCGCCCGGCCGACGGGGGGGGGCGCGCGCGGCCCTCCGCCAATGGGGAGCGGGGGCGGGGGGCGCGAGGGCCCGCGCGCGGGATCCCGCTCGGCGAGGTTGGGGGTGGGGCGGAGCGGCGCGGGGCCGAGCGGGACGCGGAACGCCCGGCGGCGGCGCTCCGTCCCGCGGATCTGGGAGCGCGCGAGGGGCTCCGCGCGGCTTTAGCGGGCGACAGAAAAGCGGAAAGCCGACCAAAACGGAGCGCAAAGGTGGCGGCAGACGGCCGGAGGCGCGCCGACAACCTGCCGCCCCGCTCCGGCGGGAGGAGGCCGGGGGCGGGCGCCTCGGCGCGAGAGGGCCGTCCCCTGGCCCGGGGCCGCCCTGCCCGGCGCCGCGCGGCCGGCCCCGAGGCGTGCCGCCAGCCGGGCTGCCCTGCGTGCTTGGGAGAGCCGGGCTGCCCGCCGTGTGCTGTCCGCGCCTCCGTTCTGCATCTTCTGCCCCGAGCTCTCTTTGTCTGGGACCGCGCGTCCGATCGGCTTCGTTTCTGGCCGCTGAGCGCTGCCATGTTTTTCCCCATGTCGCCTATAGGAAATGAAGGAGAAGAAGGAGAAACTGGAGGAGAAAGCAGTCCACAAAGAAAAGAAGAAGGAGGTGGTAGAGGTGAGGCGTGGAGTGATCTCTTCGAGGCGCGGTTAGAGAGATGGGAGGGCTTTGGGAAGGGTCGTCGGCAAGAGTCGCTGCAGGAAGTGAGAGTGAAGGGAGATGGAGGAAGAGAACAGAGCAGACAGGCTGCGGAGGGAGGGGGGCAAATGGACGAGACTTAGGGTAACTGGAGAATTAGTCTTGAAAAACTTGGTGTAGTGAGCACTGCCGATGAGCAAGAGAATCAAAGGGGAGAACGGAGACAGGGCAGGTGGGAGTCAGGAGGTGGCAGTAAGAGGATGCGGCACTGCATCTCCTCAGGTATCCCCAGGTGCGTGAGGGAGCAGCAAGGAGATGCACAGATTGACAGAGGTCAAGAGCATCTGGATTAGATGTACAGCTAGCACCAGCTGTCATTAGCTTGTAACCAGAAGGATGTTCCTACGTGTGTTATGATATGAGCTCAACGCATGTCACAGGTTCACAGTGTGAGAAGGGAATGGGGGAATTGGTTTTGTCAAGGAGGCATGAGGGGTGGAGGGCTTTGGCAGTGTGGGACAGCTGATGTGGGAGGGACAGGGTCTGACTAACAGTGCAGAGGTCACTTGTTTGGTGTGTGCTTTTAGCTGGAGGCTGGTGTGGCAGGGATGTTCTCACTCTTGCAGCAAAGAGCACATGGGAACGTCATCGTGACAGTAGTTTCTGTTCTGACAAATTTGTTTTGCTTAGGATGAGGAAAATGGAGCTGAAGAGGATGAGGAAGAGAATCCAGAGGATGTGGATGAAGAAGAAGGTGGTGATGAAGATGACGGTGGGTATGATTAGCATAGGAAAAATGGGGGGTTTGCAGGGAGGAGAAATTTTGGGGAAATAAAAGGACAAGGGGGAAAATTCCTCTTCTGAGCTCTTTAACTGTGAGATTACATTTCCTTAAATGCTACTTTAATTAATTCATAATTTCTGCTCTTGATTGTGCTTAGAAGGAGACGAAAATGGGCAAGAGCAGGACGGACATGCAGAAAAACGATCTGCAGAGGAGGAGGAGGTAAGTGATTGTGTGGGTAAAGGCAGTGAGAAGGAACGAGCTGGCCATGTTGTGTGCTGATGAAGTCCATGAGGATGCTTTTGCTGAGCATCTCAGTTCATCTTTGCATCTCGTTGCTGTTTCAGCAGCAGATGGGTAAACAAATCTGATGTGGAAAAGGGACAATAAATCGTTATGGGTTCTTGGTGGGATCCAGGGCCGATTGAGCTGCTGGGTGATGACCCCGCTAAGACCTGTGATTTCTGGGCTGCAGGCCAGGTCTCAGGGTCTGTGTGAAGTGGTGTAAGCCTGTGCTTGCTATGCCTCCTGAAAGCAGCAGTGCAGGTGCTCCTGCAAAAGAAGCTGTCCATGTCTTAACTGTTATCAATGAAACAGTCATCAGACACTCAATACTTCAAAGAGGAATGGATTTCGGGTGGCCAAATAGGATTTTTGTGTGAAGGAACGAGCAGCAGTAAGAATTTTTTGGATAAATTATGTCCTGGTGCAGTAACTGCTGGTAACTTTTTTTTTTTTCCCTCTTTGTTATACTCAGGATGAAGTGGATCCAAAGAGGCAGAAGACAGAAAATGGGTCCTCCGCTTGAGTCCTCCCCTCCCATTTCCTCTGTTCCGTCCATCTCTCCTCCTCCATTCCAGCCTGTGCTTGCACTGTTCATTAGCCTCTGGCTTCACACAATCTCAGATGAGGAAAGGTTAAAAAAAGCTCTCAAACAGGGAATACAGCAGTCTCCTTCCCACCCAGAGATCCAGCCCATCTATGATGTTCCCTACCTGAAATTATTCCACCTCCCCACATCTTTCCAGCTGTGCCCCACATACAAATGAGCCTCTTCCCTCAAGAATCTCATCATTTTCCATCATGGCCCAACGCGTAACCTTGCCAGCCTACACGACTGGCTGTTCACATGGCAAGCACCTCTCATTCCTTTTCACTTGCCCTCCCTCTCCACTAGTGTGACTGAGATTCTTGACAGCTTCTGCTCCCAGGACCTGCTGTCAGATGTTCTCCCTGAGTCCAGGAGGCTGCGGGCACAGATCTCATGGTGCATTTTCCAGTCCTAGGCCTCCTCTCATTTGCTTTCCCACTGAACCCTGAGAGACAAGTAAAAAGAATATTACGAGCAAATAATGGTTCTGTTAAACCATATGCAGAGATGGGATTTATCTTAAGCTTATTTTTTTTTTATTTCAAGTTTACATGACAGCAAGCTGACCCTCGTGAATTTTTCAGAAGAAAAGGGTTGTTTTTATATATGAATTTCATCTGAACTGCATATTTTTTTAATTTGGAGGCTTTTTTAAAACAAATCAAGAGATAGATAAATTGGGGACCAAACTTTGATTTCCATTTTTCTGTTGAGATTCTCTTGTGACCATTTTTTGTAAATTAAAGGCAATATAGCCACAGCATTTTCTATGGCACAGACATCACGAGGATTATAGATATAAATATATATATTGTTTTCAACTAGCACTGTAAATAAAAGCGTTTAAAAATATTTCAGACAACTTGTGTGGATGGTTGTGTCTATGTCTTAGGTTATGCTCTGATCAGTAGAAGTCAGTCTGTGGAAAAAGCAGGATGGCTTGGATAGCAGCTGGTGGAGAGAAGTCAGTCAGTTAAAAAACCTGTGATAGTTATTTAAATGGCACCTGCATGCTGCAAATCAGCACGCAAGGGTTCTGCTCCCTCTCTCACACAGCTCCATCTGCCAGGCACTTGCAGTGAGGATGTGCAATAAACTGTTAAGGTAAAGCTCTGGGGCTGTCGCAAGGCTCTAGAAACAAACCGAGCCTCTGCACCAGATGATGGTGGCTTAGAAATGGAGCCTAAGCTGTGCCTGCTGTGTGCAGGCAAGTGCTGCTCTGCAGCATCCCTACCCCAGCTGGCATCAAGTGTGACCTGTGCAGTATCAGTCACAGAATGAAAGGGAAGTGTTTAGAGTGCAAGAGCTTCAGTTCTTTGTCCCACCAGCTGCCTGGGAGAGATCTGTCAAATAATTGCCTTTTATCTTTGGAGACCTTTAAAGTTGCTGTTACTGTTTCTTCCTTTTTAAACTTGTATTTTGGCAGTCACACAATGAGTGACCAAGCCTGGGAGCTGTAAATAATACCAACTTTTGTCTGAGCATCAGCAGCTTTGTGCATGCCCAATGACAGCAACAGATGAGATACTGACAGTACAAACAGTCACAGGTCTCTGGAGATGCAAGCCATCCATTGTCATTTTCTCCAAATGTCCCTGTTTGGCTGCAGGACCTGGCCTGGCATGCAGAGTGACAAGTATATGGTGCAAATGGTACAGCTGCTGCCAGCCCTCTCCCCATCTATGCAGGTCTCTGCGACAGCCCCATCTCCAGCTGAAGCCATACACCAGGCTCTGCGTTTGGGTGCTTTGCAGCAAAGCTGTCACACCAACACAGGCCGTGTTCGTGCAGCTCTGCCCTGTGTCGTGGAGCTCTCAGCAACTGCAGCCACCTCCATTTTGGCCATCTCCCCGCTGAGCAGCATTTCAAAAGCAGGTAGCTCTTGCATCAGGCTGACTTGCAATGCCTCTCCCTGCTCCCGCTCCCCCTGGGCGCTATGATGAATGTGCTGATTCAACCCGCACGTATCGTTTAACCACGCTTGTGCAATTCTATATTCCTACTATTGCTCCATTTCAAAAATTGATAGATTCCAGTCCCTGCTCGTTTCAAAATACTTTCACGTTGGAGCAAGTCCTCAGGATTTGCCCCAGATTTTGCTGACCAGACAACTTTTACTGTTTGGTACCAAATATGGATCATTAGAGGTTAATCCAACCTCTACAAAAGCCCATTCCAATTTCCATGCATCTTCCCAGCAGTGATGCCATAGTTTGAGTAGTGAGGAGTGCTTGTGCAGATGAGATGGGAGAGGTCTCTGCTTTCCACATGAGTACAACATCAGCACCTCTGTATCTATCCATCTGATCACCCTTAAGTAAGTGCGGCAGCACCTGCCTTTTAGGCATATGCAGCCATTCCCCATTTCCTCCAAGGGAAATGCTGCAGGACAGAGAGAAGTGAAGAGGGGCTGACAGCTGGTTTCCATGTTTCTATGGAGTCCTCAATTCCACAGCTTCTGACAGTTCTTCCATCTTGTTTAGTTTTACTGGACACCTTTGTCACTACCTGTGGACAGAAGATACAGCTGAAGGTAAGGAAATAGAAGAACATCTGCTTCCACATTCATTCATATCGGTGCTCTGCAGGATGTCATTGTTGACTTGAGTTGAGGGATACAGATAACGATTGGGTATTGCACAGTTCAGTTCCTTTCTTTGGAGCAGACTGGACAATCCCAGCAAGTTTCAGAGTTCCAGAAGAAGTTTTGGGTATGGACTTACGCCCTGCACTTTGCATCCAGACCTGCAGAAGTCCTTCACCATTGAGCCTAATTCTTCTTCTGCAGTAAAATCGTTGGTGGGGTCCCTCAGAAGCAGTGATAACATCCAGAAGCCTGAGCCACCTTTCTCAGCTCCGCGCTAATCCTCTGCTCATTTCAGTTAATTCCTGTCACCATCTGTCAGCTTCATCGGCTGGGGGCAGAACTCCCTCAAAGCTGTCCAAAGGTCACACTAGAAGTCAGCACAACTGGGATTAGACTGCAAGAGGCTGTCTGTGCAGGAACGTGCACCGGGTGGACTTGTCTTTTGGTCAGGGCAAGTGCAATTGCAGACCAGACCTTCGTTTTTTAATATGCCTGCAGTGAAGTCCTTGCTGGTTTGACATGAAAGAGGTTTTGCTGTCAGGAAGCAATTTTGTAAGCAGTTTTCTAGCCCTGATCACAGTGTTGTTAGAGGTCTCTAGATGGTTGGTGTCAATGGCTCCTTTCTTGCTGCGATGTTTGGTGGCCCTGCCACCTGTAGGTAATACACAGAAGGTTGTGTCTTGCTAAAGGAAACAAGCCCCAGTGGTTTCTGGGCATGGACTGGCTGTGTACACAGCACAGTGTGGTGGTTTGGGTAAGATGCCTCCATAGCTCTAGAGGTAATTATTACTTTTCAACTATGTTCTTCAGTTTGAAGAAGCTGAACGAATGGAATGGTTGGACAATGGGTCCACCAGCTCACAGCCTGAAGGTGTGGGACTGAGTCTCAACAGCCTCAGCATGACCATTGGCAGGGGGTGACTGGCAATGCTGGAGGCTGCATGGGACAGCTAAGCCCAGCCAGCGTTGGCTGCTGGGAACATTCCAGAAGTTCTGTGGCCACACCAGGCCTTCCTCATCCAGGCAGCACAGGATAAGGGGGAAGCTGAACAGCAGGAAGCTGTGAGCAGATGGAGCTGGGTGCCTGCTCCTCCTCAGGGGCCACGTAGGCATGGACTCATGAAGAAGACAGCTCTGGATGTGCTGGTGAGCTGTGGATGAGAAGCATGAGAGGAGGGAGCCGGTCCCAGTGTTGGAATTAAGTTTGTCAGTGCTGTTGGTACATGTAAAAGAATCTGATCTACCTTTGGCATCAACTCTGCTGTGAACAAGGAGATTGGACTAGAGACCTCAAAGGTCCCTTCCCACCAGCATCTTTCTGTGAGTGCGTGAAGAAAAAGAGGCCCGTCGTGGAAGTTTGAACTGAACTGCTGAGCACAGAAACAAATATTCTTTGCATATTATATCTGTCCTCTCCCCATTTCCACCTCAGGCAAATGATGCTCCCCACCCAGTCTCTTTGGTCTTTCACATCAGTTTCAAGCCAGTAAATTAAACAAGATTGCTGTAATCAAAAGCATCGTGCAAACAGAATCATGAGCCCTCCTTCAGACCCGGAACAAGTGGGCCCTCTGAACACTGCTGGTCAGGGGGGAAAAACCTTTAGTGCTTTAGGAAAGTCCGTAGCCACTCTTTTGTATCAGCTTTAAAAATAATAATAATAATTGCAGATACATTACTTTTCTTCCCAGCGCTTCTCTGGGGGTAAGGGGCCTTTTTAGGCCCCCTGATTAGTAGTCACATTTCTTAGTCAATTCCTATATGCCAGATGGGAAACCAATGCAACTTGCCTTTCCAGATCCGTAAGAAGCCCGTGTACTTTTCCCTCCCACTTCTCCTTTATTTCAAGAGTGGAGTCAAAGATACATTTGTGGCTGATTCAGCCCATGCATTTTCTCAGGGAGGAATTCTGTGCTTACATGTGTGGGCTCAGACTGGGGACATGTCGCAGAAGGGCAGCACTGGAGCGTTGCCTATCACTGGACAGGTTTGGGGCTTACTTCCTGGTGAGCTCTTACTGTTGTAGCAAAACATGGACAGGCACAAGGCTGAGGGAAGACCCAGAGTGTTAGTAAGCAAAGGTCCTAGCTACACAGGATGACTTATGGACCAAGCCTGGTGTCATCAAATATAGCTTTGCTCTTATGAAAGACATTTCCCATCAGACACAGAAGAGGATGCTTTCCTATCTCAGGCTGCTCTGAAGAAAAGGCTCTACATCCCAGCTGGAAGTCTCTGTGGAGAGCAGTTAGTTGTTCCTTAGCTGAGCCTCAGAGAACTGTCAGGTCAGAGAAGACAAAGCTCCCTCTTGGGAGGTGTACTGGGGCAGGCAGGTGGCCAGGAGCCTTTCTAGAAATCACCCTTTAGAAAGGAAAGATGAGCGTGTAACTCATATATGAGCTGTTGGTGGCACCAAGCTGATGTTATCTGTCACTAGGTGGCTGTAAGACCTGCATGTTCTACAGACCTCTAGAGTTTTTAATAATGACATTTATGGTTCCCATTCTCTGCCGTGTACCTTAAACAATTTCTCTCAGAAAGTCCAGTTCAGTATTTCCAGTGCCCTAATGGTGTTCCACACGCTTTCTTCTCTATTTAGTTGCTTCACCCATGAAGTGGCATCCTCATGTCAGCAGGGTGTTTGGCCACATCTTGCAATGAAGAATTCTGTTGCTAAGTCTGGAATGTTACTGGGGCTTCATGTATTCAAGCTCCTAAAACCAGTAAAGGCTACAAGGTAGCATAAGTAGTCAATTTCCTGAGTTCTGTGATTGTGCCTCCCTTTGCTTCTTCGTCAAGTCAGGTAGAATCATGTTTTAGACTTTTCCAGGTATTCCAGCAATTCATTTTATGTACTGAAAATGTCAAATCTTTTTTTAAAATCATTTTTTATTTTTTACTTTTCATTTTTTTATTGTTTTTGTTTGTTTCCCTGGAAGCTCAGCCACCGCCTCAGTACAAATGCAAAGATACTGATCAAACTTTGAAACTAAACAAAATTAGGATGCACAATGTGTTTTTAAAATCTTTGAAATCCCTTACCTGAAGCATCCTCCCACATCTATCTTCTGTTGCATGTTCAGATGATTTCATAAAAGAATGTCTGTTGGACAGTGCTCCAAAGCATGAACTCAGGCACTGCTCAGTTAGGCTCACCTATAAGCATAGCAGAAAACAAATCCAAAACCATCCATTTGCTGTTTTCCTATGTGAAAGACAGTTTCTTAGATTCTTTTTCCTATGTCAAATCCAAAGTCTTGAAACTATCCAAGGCTGTAAGATGTAGCTCCAACAAAACCTCCTGAACTCCTGAGATACCAGTATGGAAAGTATGGGCCCAGATTTGAGCTGGGAATTAGACACTTCTCCACAAGGTTAATTTCACAGAATACCCAGTAGAGAAATTTCGGAAAGCCAACCTCAGTATTAAAATGATCCCTAAATTTTGCTCATAGTTAAAGAAAATGCAGAATACTTCAGAGTCTTCAGTGGCTCATCTTTCATTGCTGCAGGAATGAGCATTCCTCTATGGCACTGCTAACAGTGTGCCATGTTGACTGCAACTTCTTGTTGTCAGAGAATCCCATTCCACCTCAGTTTCTCTGTGTTTTAAAGGGTTTCCAGATGCTATTCTGACCTAACATCTCCCATTTGTGGCAGGATTCCCACAGGTGAGACAAAATTGCCCAATGCTGCATTGGCTTTTACTCCTAAGACTGCAAAGCCTGCAGATAGCTATGGGATCCCAGACAGCAAACAAGAAAGAACGCTATCTTGGAACAGGAATATAGTGCTGTGCAGCAGAATATCTCAGTACTGTATGTGCTGTCATCACAGTACTGTCATCACTGAAGCCTCCATGGGGACGCCCAGCAGGGCTCAATCCTCCCGTGTTATCCAGGCTCTTCTGGGCACAAAGGCTCTTCTCTCAAGATCTATGCTTGTACTCCAAACAGAGCACCATTCCAAGATAACAGGCAACACAACCAGACGTAGTTTGAACTGATTTCTGTTTCAGTTTGGAGAGTGCACCTTCTATTGCTTTCCCTAAGCCTCTCGAACGGATTCATGAGAGAGAAAGGGACCGGAGTCCTGCAAGCGCAGGTCTTCATCTTTCCTGCCTGAAGCGCCCCCTGGTGGCACCGCATCGCACAAGTCGGTAAATTCTTGACCGAAAGACGACGAACGGTCACCCGGAGTTACTTCACGCCGAGAACGTTCAGCACAGAGCGTGCTGTGAGCTGCTCCTTCTTGGAGGAGCCAGGAAGGACTCTCATCGCACCTGAGCAGATGAGAAGTTCCCGTGTGGTTGTTGTCTGCTGGCAGCAGGTTTATCTGGGCCAGCAATTTGAATGCACAGAGATTGCTGTCTGCCTTCCAGGAGAAACAGTTCTTTGCCTAGAGCATCCAAGGCAGGTCTAGGGGACTTGGAAGGAGGTTCATCCTCACTTCAGTCCGCTCCTATTATATGAGATGCTGCATTACTTTCCTAACAGCTATTCCAAAAAGCTCTCTGCTGGCCCAGTCTAGATCTTTCTGAGCTTTTTGTCTGGGTCAGAAAAGTGACGTTATGTCCAGTGCTTCCTTTCTCCAAAACAGGCCTTGAGGGGTGTATCATGCTGCCAGGTGCATCAGACACAGGGTGTCTGTGCTCTTCCCTCATCTGTTTTTCTTATATGCTGTCAGAGGAAGGTTGCTTGGAAGGCAAGACCAAACAGAATAGCTCCTGAGAGCTGCTTGCACAAGTTCAGGAGCTTGTGGGAAGGCTCTGCTAATCTCAGGACTCACATCTCATCTTTCCTGGCCATGACTGGATCCACCCATGCAAGTCTGAAAGTCCCTCCACTTGAAATGCAGGTACATATTGAAGTCACTTGCAGTCTTCTAGTCTGCATCTGTGTGTTTCTTTCTTCTACTTTTAGACTTAATGTCTATGTTGGTTTGACTGTCTGCCCCATAAAGGGGCATAT
The DNA here is from genome assembly GCF_023343835.1 of Lagopus muta. Lineage (NCBI taxonomy): Eukaryota > Metazoa > Chordata > Aves > Galliformes > Phasianidae > Lagopus > Lagopus muta. The sequence goes on from NC_064433.1 coordinate 77,301,821, forward strand.
TATCACTAAATGCATGCTGGAGTGAGTAGGTAAAGCAGGGCAGTGGAGGTAGGACTGGGACATGTGTCTTTACAAAACCAAGATGCTACTTAACTTCAGAAGGAGACCTTGTAAATAGTTTTGTTTGACAAAGTTGCTAAGTTGTTCGAGAGAACAAGAAAGAATTTAGTAAGAAAAAAAAAAAAAGAAGTTTTACCATGGCTGCCATGGAGACAGTCAGGCATGGGATGTGCAGTCGGTTGGGTGAACCAGGAGGGCTGTAACTCCCAGGTACCTCATCCACTTGGGAAAGAGGGAAGGTGGTGTGTGGCCAGGGGTTTGGGAATAGAAGGGGCTGCACCTGCTAGGGTTTTCAAGTGGTTTGGCAGGAGTTTATGTCCATGAGCCCCCCTTTTATTCAAATAAATTTATTTTTTCAGAACTCCTCTGTCTCCTCTTTGACCATCAACCTCTGACAAACAAAACTTTTTTATACAATGACACTGGGACAGGAAGGCAAACTTGGAAAAGAGTCTCTTAGATCACTTTCCTCACGGGAGCAGCTGTATGGTGGGATTCCATACCTGCCTTCTGTTCAAGCACCTGGGAAGTTTTACAGGTCGTCTTCATACACCACTCAAACAATTGTTCTTCACAGATGAGGGGTTAGTCTTGGATTTGGGGTTTGTTTGTTTTTCCATTTCTTGGGTCACTGTTTTTTACTGTGGCATGCTGTTCCTTTACTGTGAGTTCTGAGCTTCACCTTGTCTCATGACCAGAGCATTTTGTCCATATATTCTCCCCTAATACACAAGCTGATCTGGACTTAAAGTTCAGGCACAGAATGCACATGAAACTCATGGGATTACCAGTCTTTCAGAGTGACTTTTATTTGAAGATAATAAGCAACACATTAGGGTACGAAAACATCGAAAAGAGAAACCCTTAAAGCTCCTTCAGGTTTGGAACAAGTGAGCCCTCTGAGCACCTGTAGTTAGGGAAAAAGAAGCAGCACCCTTCTAAACCAGAGGGAAAGTCCCCAAACACACATACCATCACCACCACCACCTCCTCACCCTTCCTTCTCCTTCCAGATTATGTGCCTCAGCTCAGCACTCATATTCTTCTGCTGTTTCCCAGTTCTGTGCTGGAGTTCCCAGATGGAGCAAGACTAGATAGCTTTCTGTTCTGAGTCTTTAAACCTCCCTACATGTCAGAGAAAATCTCAAGTGAGGCCTGTCAGTAAAGGAGAAGTCTGGAGAAACACAAATAGATAAGTGTTTTATTCTTGTGATGCTGATCAACTTTCTTGTCTTCCTCATTCCTGCAGAGAGCCCCATATCCTATAGCTGAGCAAGAGGATGCCATCAACCATTTTCCACATCAACAGTCTGCAGGTGGAGAAGAGACCACCAGAAAAGTTATCCCTATATCAGAGCCTTGCTGTAAAAAAACATGTATCTCATTTCCAGACAGGTTTTGATTTTAATTTTGAACCACTGGTTGTCCTTACTCTCATCTATCAGAGTAGAGAGCCTGCCTGTTTTTCACATGCTCTCTTCATGGGGAAAAATAAGAAAGATAGATTGCAAATGTGAGAGCATGAAAATGGATGCATTGGATCAGCCTGGTGCTCTGCTACACCCACAGGCAATATGCAACCCCAAAGGAGAGCAAAGCATATATAGAGACCTCCTGAAGACTAGGGCTAAGGGCATCCTGAGCTGGCAGTCGTACTAAGGCCACTATATTTAAAAGCCAGTGAGAAATGGACCCTGCACAAATTACTTAGTCTCGGTTTGAACTCATTTATACTCCTGGCCTCCACGGCCTTCTTTGACAAGAATTTTACCATCTTTCCAATATGTAAGATAAGTTTATTCTGTTTGCACTCAACTTGCCTGAGCTCACTGGAACTTCTTGCGAACTGCGTAATGTAGGTCAAACTCCTCAAGTCCTGTACATCTGAAAACAAGATCTCTAGTCCTCAAGTCAGGTTTTATTTTTGTATCACTCTTCTAAATCCTTTTTCCACATCCCTTCTGAATCATGAACACGTTCCACTAACTCATGCTGTAAAGAGAGGTAATACAATCTGTTCCCTCTTCGAGATCCCCTATCATGTGCCTCCCTCCCTGGAGCCTTTGCTTCCCAGGATTCTTCTTCCCAGTATCTTCTTCTGGTAATGGGATCCACATGCTTTGTTCCAGACATACAATCTTATGTTTCAATGCTAAATCTGACCAAAGGTCCAAGGAGGTGGTTGCTTCTCATTAACCGTGCCAGGAGATACGGTCACACCTTCAGAGCTGTGAAGCCCTCCTACCACGTTGTGGCTGCATAATACAATCATGGGCATCACATAGCAGTTGGATCTTGAGCAAATAATGTAGCATCCTGGAAGTTCAGTCTAAATTCTTCAGTACTTTCATTTCATCAGCACAGGATCTGTATGTGTACAGATGACAGAAAAGCATTAGCTGCTTAATCTTATGCTCTCCCACGTTCTTTACAGAAGGTTCTTTGGTCTTTTGTGTCTTTATGAGAAAAACCAGGCAGAAAATGAGTGAATGGTGCTCAGCAGGGGCCACTCAAATTGTGGAGAGGAGCTGATATATACACAGAAAAACTTCCTAGGACCTGGAAAAAATGTTAGACAAGCCCTCCCCCTCCCCCAAGCTTAAATCCAACTTTTTCTCATATGACTTTAATTGCATGCCAGTGACTGACTCCTGGCACAAATTCCTAGCATTTACTTTGCTGAAGCTACATCTTGAGAACCTAGATTTCTCCCACACCTCCTTGTGACATGAGAAATCCCACCTATTCTTATGAATTTAAAAGCTTATTTACACAAATACTTAGTTTCTGGTCCCAGATGCCTCCAATGATAAATGAGAATCTGCTCTAACATCAACAGAAACTTGCACAAGCCATGATGATTGCCAGTCATCTTCCTGCACGATGAGGCCTGGGTGCCTCCAGAGCTAGCAGGGTGTCTTTTCAGAGATGGAGGCTAGCCATGTGCTGGGCCTTATTAGCAAGAATACAGTGAGCAGTGATGAATCCCATCTTCATGGCATATGGAAAGCCACAAATGCTAAATGCATCCCGTGAGATGTTGACACTCTGGAGAAAGTTCAGCAAAGGGCTCTAAGATTGTGGTGGGATAGAGGACATAACAAGGGTTGGTTGTTTAGCTTGGGAAGAGAAGGTCGATTTTGTTAATTGTTGTCTGCTACCACCTACAGGAGGGTAGAGAGAAGATACTGCCTCAGCCTTCTCACAGGGGCATGGAGAAAGGAAGTTGTCAACAAATGAACTTCTCTCCTGTAAGGATGTTTCAGCAGTGGAACAGGCTCTCCGAGATGACGCAGAGTCCTTATGCTTGGAAACGTTCAGGTTTTTCCTGGGCAAGGCCCTGTGCAACCTGATCTAACTTTGGAGTTACCAAACTGTGGTAACTCCAGTGGAGTTCCACGGATCCTGTATGAATCCTTCAGGATTTTGTGACTAACAAATGGATTTGCTTGATTTTGCCTTTTCTTTCCTTTTTTTTCTTAGTGGGGTAGTAGAAGCAACCTTACAAGACAATGCAGATGGTTAATTGTCTTCACATGCCAAAAAGAAAAGAAATGGAAAAACCAGCTCAGCTGCCACCACACTCTGAATTTCAGTCTATCACACAATCGTGTTAATCCAGCATAAGTGTGGTGTGACAGAGACAAGTGATGCCATCTTTCCTTTCATCTTTCAGTTTAAAAGTGCACCGTCTCTCTCCCTAGCGCTGTTCAAAGCAAAATGATTGGAGGTCACCAAACTAACGACTTTATTCTCTTTATCAGTGTTCTGGGGCACTGCTCTCCTCATTGATGCGCTCTCATCCACGTGAATCTTTTCAGAGATTGTATTCGTCTTCAAATTATTTTTCATAATATCACACGTTCTTTGAGTTCCTCATCTTCTTTTGTTTCATAACTTTCCTTCTAAGAAAACAAACAAAAAAGCATGTTCTTCATGAATAAGTGGAATTTGCCTGTAGCTTCCAGAGCTCCGTTGTACCATAAACTACAGGCTCACGTTCTCCTGCCATAACGCTTTGTGGAAGCAAAGCACAAGGCCAGATCTACTTTTTCACAGTTCCTCAGGACACATGTGACTAATCCTAGAGCCAGACGTCCCCCGTGCCCTGTGCAGTACTCATCCCAAAGCATCTGAGAGATGTTCAAGCTGTCTCTTCTGTGTCAGAGACTCACACTGCTGCCAAGAGTGAGACAGAGAGAGGATTTGAGCCCCAGAAGCAGTAGGCATGTTCTGCTGTGGATGTTCTTCTTTGAGGGGGATACTTGCTGTATTGACAGTTGAAAGCAACAGCAACAATGAGGATCTGTGCCTGGCATTTCTCAACCAACTTCTCTTTCCTTGGCACTCAACAAACCATCACTGCTATTCTATCACACAGCTCAGCTGTTGACACTGGGGTTTTCAGCCCAAGGTGGCTGCAGAAAGCTTTGTCCTCATATTTCCCCTTTGTTGCACGCACTGGGATACATTCTTGTTCTAAAGAAAACTCACTGCAGCCCTGGGATGTTTGGGAGGCTATAGAATACGCTTCTGCTGGATTAAAAGTAAGGTACGAACTTCACAGTGAGAAGTGAGTCAAAATGTAACCTAGATTGCTGGAGGGAGTTTTGTAGATGACCCCATCACTCTCTGTGTAGCAATACCACATCCTGCAGCATCAAAAATATCCCTTAATTAGACATCGGCCAAGATACTTGTACCCATTATCATCTCTACAGGTAGCTGTGGATGTCCAAAGATGATACAGCAGCATCCCATCTCTCCTGTAGGAGGGATCTGAGGGTCTTCAGAAGGAGAACAGGTTTATATACTTCACAGTTAATGCTGGCCAGATACAAGATCCTAGCGACTGGAGAAAGTACCACATTTGGTACCCAGCACTGCACAGGATTGGCACCTTGGTAGAAATCACTATAGGCTTCTGGGGCAGGGTAGGCTGCTTTGCACACCTCTACCTTAGGGCCAGAAGTCTCCCAGTTTTAATCCCAGCCTGTCGATGCGACTGCCTGGCTGTTTAGCACCAATCTACCTGACAGCCTTTGCTCACGTAATGAGCTCTGTCTGACCTGTTCTTCTCCGCACAAGGGTTTTGGTTCTCTCTTATTAGTGAGGGACTTCTTCCTGCTCACTGTGTTTGCTTTAGCTCTGGGCAGACAATAATCAGGATGAGGTCCTTTGATGAACACTCAGACAGTCTGACTCTACTTATGTAGCCAATAGCCCAATGATTGAGTCACAACATGATATCTTAGGTCAATTAAATTCTGTAGATAAACTACAGATCACCTCAGAAAGCTAACACAAAGCAGAAAATTATGACTAGCCTCAGACTTGATGCTATGGGGACTAAAATGTGAAAGTGGAATCACTCAGAGAAAAACATGCTATCACAGAAATCTGGAAATGCAATGGAAAATTCCTTCAGCAAGACTAAGTCAATGATACTGCAGAATAGTGTTTTCTATTCTTATTTTACTTGGTACAGGCAGATTGCATCCGTGCAATATACCAAATGAGACAAGAGGAGCAATGTATGAAGGTTGTGTGTAAGGTGGCTGATGCAAGCCCTGGCTGAAGCCAGTTAATGCCTAAGGCAGACAGAGGAGTACTTAGTGAGCCGGCCTTCTGTGCCCCACATTTTGAGTTGTCGCAGTCGCAGCTCTCATTCCTGAGGGCTTCCCACACCCTCCATTGGTCCTTTTGCTGGTCAGGCTGTGGGGCACCCATGCAGGCAGTTTTCGGAAGGCGCTCTTGTGCTGACCTCGCTCTGGTCATTGTCATTTCTGCTGCAAGGTTCTGTTCTGGGAGATGACAAAAATGCCACTCAAGGAAGTCAAGTCAGCATTTAAAATGGGTTGTTGGGGAGAAACGTCATCTGTGTCTTTGTTGAAGATAATCTGACGATGAGTAAAACAGTGCCTCCAAAACCTTCATTTCACAACATGACTGCTCAGCATTATAATGCCCCCCTCCAGTGCTAGACAGCTGCTGCCACTCTCTAGAGCTCTCCATCAGCCCTTGTGGCTGTCTACTGGGAAGTGGCAGCAGCACCTGCATGTTTTGCTGGCTTCTATCAGAAAGAAGCATTTTCTAGAGCAGAACTGAGGGTGTTTGGGGGGATTGGTGGGAAGGGTACCAGGAAGCAGCTTCTAGGAGTGAAAAGTAGGGACAGAAGGTGAGCAGGGAGCTCAGCACACCCAGGGACATACAGGCAGGTCAGAGGTATCAGGTGGCATTGGGCTGCAGAGCTGCATGTGTGGCCCCACCATAGTTCCATCTCCTTGCACGCTCTCATCCTCACCCACACACTCACACCATCCTCACACTGCTGACTCAGGGGAAAGAGATGTTGACGTTTTCTGCTTGGACACCACAAACAGTTTTTCTATAGCAGGAGAAAAACACACTTCCCCCCCAACCATCACAACTACCTCCCCAGCTTCTCTCCTCCCCTCAACGTGATCCCGTGGGCTGTGTAATGCAGAGGGCATGAAGGGCTGCAAAATCTTCCCCCCAGCAATCACAAGGTTGTTCCCAGTTCCCATACACTTCATACTGATCACATTCCTCAGGGGGCAGAAGAGCTGTGTGCAGCAGCAGAGATGAGAGCAGCCACCACAACAGGTTGCTGCTTCAGTAAGGCACACCACTCTTTTATGGTCTCTTTTATCCTCCACCCGCACCACCTGGCTGAGGAAAGCTAGAAAGTAAGCAAGGATGCCTCAGCAGTGAGGCAGCCACCTTCACCTCCCTTCCTCTAGCCCCAAGAAAAGCCCCAGCCCACCCAGCTAAGGGACTTGGGTGTCTGACACCACACACAGAAGGATGATTAAGTCTGAAAGAGTCAGAACCAGTGGGCTGCTGGAACGTGTGAGCCATGACAGTGGGGATTCTCTGAGGTAACGGGGGGCCTGGGGTGAGGCACATGAGTGGAAATGTGCTCGCCCAGCATGAGAGCTAGATGGGAGCCAAAGCAAGTCCTCTCAGTGCACAGCCCAGGTGGATTTTCCCCAGCTGTCCTGGAGAAGGATGTTTTCTCCACACAGTGTCACAGCGTGCAGCCCCTCCTCCTCAGTGCTGGTCACTTCTCCTGGGCACTTCCTCTACTGCCACTTCCACGTGGATGACCTTGTCTTGTCTTGGACCACCTCAGCTTGCTCACAGACCCTTGAGGACATGTAACTCACCACAGACCCTTTTCTCATGCTGCCTTTAAACTGACCAATCGAAAAAAATGCCCCGAAATACATTGAGGAATGGAAGAGGATAGAGGAGGGGGATATCATCAGAAAAAAAAAAAAAAATTACAAGTTCTGAAAAGCCCTGAAAGAATTAGAAATAAGCTGTGAGAGGCGGAAAGATCAAACCAAAAAAGGCAAGAGATGAAAGAAAAACATGAAGAGCACTTGCTGGGAAGTGTCTTCTATACTTTTTCCATTGTCTGTGTAGAAGCAAAACTTGTAAGAAAAACAACAGCGACCCAAAGAATTTCCACTAAAAGATGCTTAGAGCAGTGCCTCTGGTCCCCCCCCTCCTCTCTCTCACTGGCTTCAGCTCTGCCCTCACATGCCTCAGCCCTACGCCTGCTTCTTGGTCGTGACGCATCTTCTTAGTGATATGAGGAAATTAGCTGCCCACCCACAGTATAAGGGTGCAGAGGGAGATGCTTTGATCAGAAGGAGAGAGAGAGCACGAAAGCAAGCAAGACCAGCTGGCCTTCACTCGGTTCACCCACCCACTCCAACACCTGCTTGCCCGTGCCTTATTTTTGCTGATCTCTGAAAGCTTCAGACCCCACTAAGAGCAGACCAGCTCTCACATCTCCTGGAGGCCACCATGAGGCCAGTGCCCCCGCTGCTACTCCTCGCTCTGCTGGCTGTCGACGGTAAGAGGGACTGAGTGCAGGGAGGGCAGAGAAGCTGGGTGAGCCAGGAATTTGTCCCCTCCACATTATTTAAGCCCTTCATCCTCAACTGCAGATGGCTAGATTTCACCCTCTACTTTGTGACCCCCCACCCTTTGCTCAGCCCTCCATCTCGTTACAGCAGGCAACATCCTACCAGGAGCAGCAGGGGTGGAAAACAGAGGGCAGAAGGTGTGGGCCAGAGAGGGGAGTTCGACTCTGCTGCCCTGCTACCTGAGCCCCAGGAAGCGCGGGAAGAGTAGGAAACAGCTGTCTGACAGGACATCCGTGCTCTGGAAGCGGCACGGGGCAAGGTAAGCTAAGGCAAACACAATTCTGTCTTCTTGTGGGGAGGGGTGCTTTCCCACATCCTCTCTCTCCCGCCTCAGCCCTTGATCTAGCCTTTGCTCTCGGCAAACCTACGCCCTCTTGTCCGTGTCTCAGTGCCCCCCAGGAGCTGCACGTGGTGCTGGAGGTGGAGTACACAGGCCTGCGGAAGACGGCTCTGCCCATGAGGCCACGGGTGTCAGTCTTGGACTCTGCCTTACGCAATGGCAATTTCTCCCTGCGTATCAACCCAGTCAGGAGTGACGATGCGGGTCTGTATGAGGCACAGGTGACCTACAACACGGAGGTCCGGAGCTGCCAGGTGGAGCTGGGGGTAGTTACAGGTAAGAGAAGGTGGAAACCTTGGAGAACTTTGATTTTAGGAGGCTGTATGGGGGGGGTTGTTGTTTGGCACAGTGTTTTGAGTACTGACAGCGGCCCCCCGAAAGCCCACAGCTTCCTGCCATCTACTCTCGCTTTTGGAGAGGGCTGCCTGAAGGACAAAGCTGGGACAGAAGGTGGACAAAGGGAGGGCTTGGCGGTCCTCCTCTGATTAGCCCTCACTTCCCTCCTTCCTTTTTGGTTGCAGTAACCCTCAATCCACCCAGACCTGTGGTAGAAAATGAGCCGCTTCTGCTGAGCTGCAATTCTAGCCACCGGGCCAGTCTGGTGGAGACATGCTGGTTTCACAATGGGCGCCCAGTCCTCAACTCTGGGACCTTCTGCTCCTTGCATGGGGCTCTCTACATCCTCCGGCCCACCATGAGTGACTCAGGATCCTGGCACTGCCAGCTCAGATACGCCGATAATGAAATCGTTTCTGCCACACACAGTCTGCAAATTCTAGGTGAGTTCAGCCTCTGCGTTGCTACTCCAGCTTCTCTGAGTTGCTTCCTTTTGTATGGCCACTGACCAACTCCAGTAGTTACAGCTTCGCAGCTCTCATCCTATCCTCATTCCGCAGATGGTACTCTTTCCAGCCACCACTCCAAATTGTGCTCTCTCTTTCTCACTTAGGTTTCGATGGCCCAACCAACCCTGTGGTCTATGCCGCAGCTGGCTCTGCAGTTGACCTGCCATGCACCCTGAACTACCTGCCCAGTGCCTTTGGGATCCATGTGGTGAAAGCCCATTGGAGCCACTTTGCAGGAGGACACTTGCAGAACTGGAGCATCTTGCAGAACCAGAGCAACAGAAGCTTCCCCCTTCATCTCCCCATGGTGGGGCCGGTTGATGCAGGGCGGTATTGCTGCGCTGTTGCTGTTGGCAACAAGATGCTCAGCAGGGACGTGACCTTGGCAGTGATAACAGGTGAGAAGAAAGACAGGTAGGTTCATCACCCCGTTGGGATCCTACTCTGATAAACCTCCTTCTGCATCACTGCAGTGAGTGTAGGTTGCTCCTGCTTGTAGATTCCTGCCCCAGGGTGAAAAACAAGGTTTCTATTTGAGGCATTGCACTGCACTAGACTCTTCTTAAAGCAGAGGTTTTCCTGGGCATCTTAGTTATTTGTCTGAAGGACTGAGGGAAAAAAGAAATTAAAGGAGGTAATGAAGGAGGCGTGTAATAGAAAAAGGAGGGTTTAGGAAGAGATGTGGATTTGCCTGTTGACTTTCCTGAAGGTAGCTTTCTCCGTTGCTGTAGTCACCCCAGGCATCCAAGGACCAGTTTCCGAGGGATCTCATTTGCTGCTCACCTGCAGCCTTACACATCCCCAGGGACATGAACATTTCCAGTGGAAGCACCTCAGTTCTGCCTCTGCTGGCAAAAAGTTGACTGTGGCCACCTCCCACAACCTGAAGGACAGCCGAGTGCAGACTGGCCCTACCTTGGAAATACCCCAAGTGTCACAAAAGGATGTGGGCATCTGGGAATGCAGTGTATATGGCCCAGAAGGCAGACTAGGATCAGTGGAGTATGGACTGCAGATCACAGGTACTGTCTCCTGCACGTCTGAAACCAGCCCCTTCTTCTCACTCTGTTAATTCCCTTGGTCACTTCTTTTTTTGGTCTCACCCCCCCCTTTGACTGAATCCCATCTAATTGCCATCTTGTCTTAGCTCTCATCAGTTCTCCCCTTTGCTCCATCCAGTTCCTTTCATACTTTTCCAGTTTGCCTCTGTTTGAGCACTCCAGTCTTGCTCCAGTGAAAAATAAACCTTTGCCTCCTTCCTAATTGTGGTTCTTCCTTGTAGGTGCCCAGGTTTCCAGCCCTCCCACCATCTTCAGTGGCCAGGTTACTTTTGGGCTCATGCTTACCCTCTTCTTCCTGCTTATGGTCTGTGTTCTGGCTCTGGGACTGCAAAAAAGGGTAAGTGCCCATCATGCCATTTCTGTTAGTTTTCCTCTACATCGCCCCTTATTTGACCTTCCCCTGGGTACCCTGGAGCCAGCAATTAAATATCTGAGCTGGAGGATGAAAGGGGAAATCTGTGGAATGAGTCCCTGGCTGTGGCGCTGAAGGTGCATAGATGTGTGGTGAAAGTCATACATCAGGTAGCAGAAAGTCTGGCTAGTGCCAGGGTTTGTTTGGTGACTGGGTGCAGGTCAGGAACCTCCAAGGAGGAATCGGAAGTCTTAGGGGACATCGGCAGCCCAGACTTGAAAAGCTCCTTGTTTACTCTCATAGAGATCAAGCCACACTGAGGCAGGTGAGCCTCCAGGCTTTTGTGGGTATCCTCTTGTTTTCCTGGATGCTTTGATATAATAGCAGTCTCTCATTCCATACAAATGCCTGTTGGTTCCCGGATGCTGATCTTAACTCAGGTCTGTTGTGCTGGCTCAGCCCTCCTGCCTCTGCCATTCGCTTCCAGCAAGATACTGCCCTTTATTTGCTCAACTTCTTCCAGTATCTCAGCTTGCTGCTGAAAACAAATTGTGCAGACAAATCACACTGTTTCTCTGCATTTTTCTCATGGTTTCTTTACAAATTAACTTTACGGCAAATTCTTCTGTCAGGATTTCTCTTTGCTGGCAAGGGGCACGTCTCATGAATATGCAGCACTCTGTGTGATGTAGCTGCTTCTACCTAGCTGCTTGGAGAGGGCCAACAGTGAAAATTACCTTCCATTGCTGTGGTGGCCCACGCCTCAGAGGGATCTCAGGTGTTGGCGCTTAGCTCAGCAAGGGGGCTGGGGGCTTGAACCTGCCCTGAGCTGGAGAAGGAATGTTACAGCAGTGATGCAAATTCCCAGCAAACCCCAGTGGCTGGAAGCTGAAGACAGGCAGCATCAGAACAGGAGCGAGATGGACTTTAAAAAAATACTGTGAGCATTGCCAGAGTGACCTGTGACTTGTTCTTCATCATCCATTCTTAATTAGAACTGATAGTTATTTGAGAGAGTAATCCACAGTTTCTGTAGATTTCTAGGTTACCCTTCAGACTGTGCAAGCCTAGGGGTCGGATAAGATGATCAAACCCACTCACAAATAGGATACAGAGATGTCCAGTTTTGTTAGCTTAAGCAGCTCTAATCCAGCCAGAATATTAACATCTCACAGCATTTGTATATGATCTCATGGCCTTGCTGTGTGAAGTAAACAAACCTCGATCCACTGATGGTTCTCAGGCCCTTTTCAGCAGAAACTCCCTGTTGGGCTCATCCCTTGTGAAAATGCAGATAAGGAGGAGCAAATATATCTTCTCTTTCTCTCCCTCTCTTTTCTGGCATTCTCTAATACTACATTTGTTCTTCTTGCATGGGTCAAGCACCAGCGGCTCGCAGATATTCCTTCCTTAGCTCTTAACAACACAGTAGGCATTCCTGTTCTGAATTCCTGAACCCACCAATGTACAGTTGGCACTGTTCTGTTTCACTCACCATCTTTCATCTCCTTATTCCATTCTACTGAAATATCTGGGTCTTAAGTGACATTTTCTTCTTCCAAACATCAGCTTTGGCTCATCTACAGCACAGATCAGCACTTTCACATACTCAGCCATTATTGACTGGTGCCACAGCTGATCTTTGAAGACCTGTGCTTACTATTTCTATACTGGCTGGCAGAAACCAGCCAGCAAAATCCCAGTCCCTTCCCCTTATGTGAGATCACGCTTACAATGCCATTCTACTAATACCATTTCCCAGTTGCATTTTTTGTCCAGGTGGCACAATACACTTTATCACCAGCAGGAACTATGATTTCTGCCTCTTTTCGAATATCTAGAAAGTCACTTGCTAAAGCAAGATGTGGAATGGGTTCTGTCTTTATTTGGGTCTTATCTCATTTTGCACAAATCTTCATGCCTGTAATTATTCTCTCTGAAAAGTTATTATTAAAATCTGGCATATAATTGAACTTGTCAATGGTCTGACAATTGCCCAGATCATTCTTTGCTCTCTCTCTTGAATATGTCCTGTCTTTTCTATCCCTTCTGTCCATAACACTGCAGAGAGGGCAGCATTGAGCCAGTCTTCCCCAGAAGTTGCATGCATCAGACAGGCGTGTCCTCACTGGCTTTAGGAGGCAATGGGAACCTTGTCATGGAGAGCAGTAGGACTGTGTCTTCCATGGCAGGAAGAAGCCCCAGATTGTGCCACATCCCTCCAACACCTAACGCTGCCCCCTTCTTCTCTTTCAGGTGCGTCTGCCTGCTTCCTTCCCAGCACTGGAACGGATAGATGCAGTCACTGTGCCAAAGGAGGTGGAAGAGAACCAGAAACAGACAATCCAGCAGACTGAGTGCTGATTGGAGCATGGGCACCAGGCCTGGTCTGCATGGGAGGATGAAGCCCTGTGTGCTGTGCTGAAGAGGAATGGGCACATGCAGACCTCTGAGGAGGGTCTAGGGATGGCATGAGCATTTCAGGAGACCGTGGGAGCTCTGCACCTGCAGAAAGGCTGGGAATTGCATACCAAGACAAGATGAAAGCCACCACTGCAATAAGGGAGCAGGTAGCACAGATGCTTTGGAGCTGTTGGAAGCACTTGGGCCAGCAGCCATCTCCTACTTCAGTTTCACTTCTCTCTCCCAGCTCTTGCCCCTCCTTACTGCCCTCTCAGCCTTTCTCTGCTGGGCACTCAAATGCAGGAGGCAGCCAGAGCCCAGCTCCCTGACAACCCGTTGGTGTTTTCTCCCCATGCCCAGTTTCTCCTCCCACTCCCTGCACTGCCCTGCTCCTGCACTCATTCAGTGGCAGAAGGGATCCTACAGAGAACTGCACATATTACACATTTTGAGCATTTTATTTTATTAGAAATTATTTGAGAACGTAAAATAAACGTCCAAAAAAACTCTGGTCCCTTTGTGTGTTTGTAGAGGATGCTTCCTGATGGTTCTGGGAGTATCTCAGTTTGCATGAAGCAGCTTCTAAGGACTTTGCTGCCTTTCTCTTACAGTTTGGCTTTGCTGAAGTTGACTGTTAATTTCTGAAATTTTGATGGTGGGAAAGGGGAAATTAAATGTCACTAGAGAAGAAAGAATTGCAGATTCAGCCTCTCATTTTTGCTGTGATTCAGTGTCTTTTGGTATTGCTTTTTTTTTTGTTCCTGTCTGGCTCTTCCTGTTTGTTGATTTATTTATTCCTTCTCTTATTTCTCAGATTTTCCTGATAGATCTCTCACTGATGCTGGGACTTTCTAACACTCTCCCCAGACTCGTGATGTACTTATTAAATGTAGGAGTGAGTCCACCAAGTCCCATTTCCCACAGTCCTTAATACACTTAGTTTTCACCTGATTAGAGAATTTTTCTCACTTCCTCTCCAAATGGCCATGGAAGAGGACTGTGGTACTGCTTGAATAGTCATTGTGTACCACTTCAGAGGAAAGGCTCAAAGAGTTTCACATTTAGCTTCTCCCATATGGGTTACTGGGATGTGGCTGCTCCAGCAAGGAGGCACTGGCATGAAACTTAAGCTCTGAGCATTTATGAAGGAAGACTTTCTTGCTTGGATTTGAGGACTTCACTACCAGGCCAGGTTTTCTTATTTCTGCAGACCACTGAGGAAGCCTTCTCACTGCGTGGCCCTTGCCTGACCCAAGAGCTTCAGCTTTTATTGTGTCCTCAGTGAGACCTCTGCCATGATGCCCAGGCTCTTTCCTGACCTGGTATGGTTACAGGAAGCCAAAGCTAAGATGTGGTTATGCCATTTATATTTTCCCTTTGGCTACATGACTTTGGCAACAGTGGTGCTGAATTTCATTGGCCTTCCTAATGCTGATGAGCTGTTTTCTTAGATGTCTCCAAAGTCCTTATCATTCTCAAGTTTCCTGATACAGTTAAATAGGTTCATGCTATGTGTACGCTGGGCCTTTTTCTTCTTACCCCCTAGAACACTAGTAACTCATGATTTAATTTTGATGGAGGTGGGCTCCCTGTTGCCTTCAACAACTAGCAGCTTGGTTCCACTCCTTGCTTCCCAGCCCTGAACTGGCTCTGGGCACACAGCAAAGCTTTCTTGCTTGCCCCTGTGCAGGGTCAGCTCATTGCCCTGGGTAACCCTGCAGCTCCACGGAGGAAAGAAAAAGCTGAGAACTCTTTGAAGATGCAAAACTCAAGCCAAGCACTGGATTTTCTAGGAAACCCAATTACTCCTGAATCCTCACCAAGAACTGATTGCTGAAGCCAGTGGTGATCAGATGTAAAATTATGTACAGTTATCTGTACATAAACACAATCATATGCATGAGATACCCCCCACAATCATTGTATTACTTGTAGCATGTCGTGCAAATATATTCTTTGTTGTAGGGAGGACAAATGGTAGCTGAGGTGTTTGATTAGTGCTTATTAAAATTACACCATCTACAACGGCTGCAAGGCCAAAGGCAGGGTTGTATTTTTGCCAAATACAAATTCTGCCAGTGCTAAGGTGCCAAGAATGATATCCAAAACTTAAAAGATGTTGCAGTCTTGCATTTGTAACTAGTCAAGAACTTTGTGCAGGTTAGCATTACTGACAAAATAGAGGCACAAGCAAAAGTGATGGACGTGGCCACTGAACTGTTTTGGTTGACAGACCTTAAGGAAAAATGCCCCAAAGCCAACTGATACCAATACAGAAATAATTGTCCACGGCCAAGGGAAATTTTACTACTCACAAATGGATTGGTGCAACTCTAGGAAAATAGGAAAATATGTCTGGACACTGAGGGAATCAAGCTGGTACATAGCAAATCAGCACAGATGAAGTAGAAGTGTTAAGTCTATATAATAAAGCAAACACATCTGGAAATCTGTCCCAAGTGGAGTAAATGCAGTAGCAGAAGGTTAAGCAAACATCATGCTAAGGAAGAGATGTGACAGTTTTCCACAAGGATACAGCTAAAAGTCAGAAAAATATTTTTAATTTACCAGAAGTAGAAAGCTTCAGAAAAACACAGGAAATCCAATGGATTCCCTTATGGCAGAGGGGTGCAGTTAAAGAAGGCAAAGAAAGTACTATGCATGCAAATGCTTTATTTGCATCCGAGTCCTCCAAAAGGAATGATATTTTCTGAAAGGAAAGACCGGTGCTATCCAAGAAAAAATCAGTAGCAACAAAAGACAAACACTGACAACAAAAATCCTAGGCCCTACATCCAGATTTCTAAGAGATTTCAAGTGAGAGGCTCAACAATTGCTAGGAAATAGCATGATCTGACAAAGGAGCAACAGAAAACAAGAAGTCTATACCAAGTTATGTTGGTATATTTTCACAGCCTTTAATAATACAAAGCTAGTGTCCATGACACTAAAGCACACTGAGTGTTGTATCTGCTTGGCAAATGGAGAGGAACAATATCAGCAACAATTCTGCAAAAGAAATCCACGTCTCACTACTGTGCTTGGATTCCTTCCACACTTCCATGCAGTAGTGGATAAAGTCAAAACACCTAGAGTCATTCATTTTGTCTTCCAAGGTTCCCTCAAACCAAGCTACCTATAGGAACACCGTTGTTGTAAGCACTGTAGCTTGTGCCACACACTGAGATCCAAGGCATATGGGACAATCATGATGTGGTGGAGACTCTCTGAAGGTTTCTTGCAACATTATCACGTTGCAGAGCTTCCACTCCTAGATTTATGTCTTGCTGATATGCTGATTCGATACAAAATACTCTTTAGCTCTCAAAAGCTGTCATATGATGTAGTATGAAATGTCCATCCCTCCCACCTGAAGGCAGGGGTTTCCGAGGGTCTTACAATAAGAGGGCATAGCACACCGTGCCTATGAAAAACATGTGATACACAAGAGCAGCACTTGGAAGGACTTGTTATTTGTCATTATTGAGATTTTTCATGTTCCTCTTCCTTTATGAACAACGTGCATCTTATTCTCATATCACCAGAGCAGCATCTTGTTCCATGGAAGGCAGTCCAGGTTTCCTGACCAATGCGGAGGTTCCTAGCAGAACTCCCCTCTAGCTCTGCTGAGTGCCAGCCAGCCCACCAGGACTGTCCTGCCCAGCATTCTGAAGCCCTTGAACATTTCACACCAAACCGAGCTAAGTGCTTGCTGCTCCCACAAGAACTTTCCAAGGGAAGGAGGCCCCATAGCCCCACCACTCAGCCCCACGCTGCCTTCAAACGCTTGTGTGGGGCCGTCCAGCACCACAGACCCAAAGCCAGCCGGCCCAGGCAGCCTGGTAGCTTTGCATCTCCATCACCTGTGCTCCAGAATCGACGGGGACGGTGCGATGGATGCAGCTGCTCCTATGGCCCGGGTTTATGCTGCCATCTAGTGCCCAAGCACGGTGGAGTTCCCCCCTTCCTGAACAGGGCTTGCATTATCAGGTCCAATCATTGCTTGGAACCTTTTGCGTTGTCACATCAGCTTCCAGTGACTAGTTACTAAACACAGTTCCTTTGCTGAGGAACTTCAGGCAAAAACTCTCATAGTTACTGCTCAAAAGCGTCACTTTACAGCTTACGTCACTGAATTGCACCCCACTTCAATACTCTGAGATGCTTTCATTATGTACCAGACCCCTCCCTCGTACTGATTAGAGCCCTCCAGTTGTGTATCACAAGTCACCAGTTTCTCTCCTGCTCTTTTTCCCAAGTCCATTGATGAACACAGTAAGCAAGACCAGCCCCAAGCACTTTCTTAAAAGCTCTCACAGCCAGCTCTCCTGCCCGTTGCATTTCTGGCATGTCAAAACAGTAGCTTGTTTATGTCTAGGCTCACTATAGTCTTTCTCATTTTCAGTGACACAAACAGTTGACAATAGTCCCTCTGTTCCTCAGCACTACCAAGCCATCTCTGACATCCTAGCGTGTCTGGCTATTCTTTCTCCATCGTATTTGACATCCCTCACATGACCTCTTACTCATGAAGGACATCTCTGGAGATTTTCTGATTTTTCACTGTGATCAGTACATCAACCTTTGTACCATCTGTTTGGAGAGTTCTCTTTTCCTGGCTTAAGCTTCCTCAGATATACTCCAAGTGCCTGCTGACAGAGATCTCCCCCAGCACCATCCAGGAGCCTTGCTTCTTTCTGAGTTGTATAGTTTTACTGGGGGCAAACCACCAGGCCTTTTCTCCAGAGGGCTGCTTGTTCTTCTTAGTTCTCCATGTATGGATGCAGAAAAGTCCTGCAAGGAGCTCAACAGATGGAAGATATTCTATTGCAAAGAGAAAGCTACCTGTCTTTGGAGCCACTGACATCCAATACAGTTTTCACACCGTGTTTAACACTTTCCCTTCCCTCGCTCCAGTCACTGAGCACTCATCAATTTTGCAGTACATCTGGGTATCCCTTACCCATCAGAGCTCACAGGCACACTGACCCCTCCCCAGTATGCAGGGAAACTTGGCTTGCCTGGAGATTCTCTGAAGGTTTCTTGACTTTCCACTACCATCAGTAAATGGTCCTTCTCAACATCTGATAGCTGAAATCCCTTTTCCCCATTTTCACACATTCCTGGAGAGATTTTAATGTACCTGCAGACTGGGACCTCCACTCAGCGTAATCCAGGAGATGCCTTTCTCTGGTAAAGTTGGCAAGAATCTGCTATACACCAACCCTAACTTGGAAAAATATTGCTGGTGGTGGGATTAGAACACAGAGCGCCAGGCAGGGTGTATGGGGAGTGTTTCCAAAGAGGAAAAAATAGGACAAATGAGAGCCACAGATCTGGTTAGGGGGAAGCAGTGTGTAGCACTGAGGCTCTACTTCCCACTCTGCCACCAGATCGGTGTGCGGTACTGAATAAGTTTCTGTGTGGATGCAGTGTAGCATCTGTCCCAGCAAGGTGAGACCCAGGTTTGCATGGAATTTAAAAACTAGTTAAATATGCATGAGAAATATTACAGCTAGAAGAAAGATTGCCTGACTAATACTATTCATCTCTCCTGGATTCTGATGTTTAATTAATGCTTGCAAAGTGCTTTGAGATGCTTGGATGAAAGTGAAACAAACACGTCACTGCATGCTGTGACCCCTAATCCTAGAGGTACTTGCAAGATAGACAGAGACTGTACACTGTGCCATTGTGGCAGCTCTGAGCAATCCCTGCACTAAGAACAGGTCCGTGAGGGGGGGCCAGGCCTGCAGCTTTGTCACCTGAGGCCCAATAGCGCTGTTTCTCCTTACAAATCTGCACCAAACCCAAATGTGTTTTGGAAGCCAGGCCCATTCAGGGAATGCTATTGCTGGTTGGCATTTGCAGTGACATAAAACAACTGTTCAAAAACAAGCCAGGGTTTCTGCATTACAGCATGCTGGGGAAACAAAATGCAAGCCAGAATCCATGTGAGCTGCAGCAACAACTCAAAGCCTCAGAGCACCTCTTCCAAAGCTCTCATGCCAGAGCCTTACAGTCACAACCTGTCTTTTCTCAGCTGTTTTCTCCAGGACAGCCCTTCTCTGACAGATAGGCCAGAAGGGGTATGTGTGTTCTCAGGCATGCAAGGGCATTTGGGAGAAGCTGATGCGAAGCAGCAGTCTCTGGAAGGAAATTCCTGTCTCAGAATGGGTCTGCGAGAAGTTCTGGGCATTGTGATTTCTCCAAAGAGACATCAAAAGAACCAGCTGCTGAACTTGAGGCCTGATCAGTGCCATTCCTTTCACATCTAGTGGCACTTTATGAACCTCAGAGTTATGTTTTTCTGAACCTACTCCTTGAAAGCCTGGTTCTGTATCTCTCAACCCATCCTCCAGACAAAGGGGCGAGTGACTGCTTGGAGGAGAAGAGTGGGTGGTACGGAGATGAAATCTCAGCTGTGTCTGGGGCTCAGTGGGTTTCCGTCACCTTGGCTGAGGCTGGGATTCAGAGAGAAAGATAGCGAATGTGGGTGGAAAACCACAAAAGCCCCCTCCTCCACTCTACAGAGAGGGGAAACAGCTGAGCTGTGGTACTGGTAGAGGTTACCTGAGAGAATAAAGATGAAGAAAATATTCTCATCTCACACCAAATCTCAGCAGTACCCTGCGCAGATGATCCTCACTGCTTCAGGGGTTCCCCCTTAACTGCGCCCTAATCGTGGTCATTTCTAAACTGCTGGGCCTGGCGGTCAAGGCCCACCAGGACTGGAGGCACAGCCTTGTTGCCGCCCCGAGCAGCCCTGGGGCAGGGCCACAGCCCACTCCAAAGAGGTGGCTCCTCTTAGCAGCAAGACAGGATAGAAAATGGAGGTCAGCTTGCCCTTACAGCTCGTTAGAGGCCTGGCAGTAGTCTGGATCTGCTCAGCTAACATGTTAATTTGCAATCATTCTTTGACAGGAGATCATAGGAGGTTTCCAATCGCTCGCTTTTAAGTTTCGGTTCTGTTACGGCCTCCCAGCAGCCGCCGAATGGCCAATAGGCTCTCTCTCACACTCATTTTTCCCAGGCGTCGCAATATATAGCCTTCCATTATGGTCTTCATTTCTCTTCACATCCAGCATTGAGATCACACGCATTTGGAAGATCACCATCTACTGAGAGAAGCTCACAGACTGCAGCAGAGCCTGGACCGGCAGCAAGACCGTGCTGACGTTCCGGTGGGAGAGGTGGAGACACAAAGGCCAACCGACATCTGTTGAGCAGCTTTCTAACATCAGCTTCAGTCTTCTCTTCCTTCAGTTATAGCTGCGTTAGATCACTTACAGCAGGTGACAAACACAAGGAGACAGAAACACAGAGGGAGGAAAAGAGGTAAGGAAACTTTCTTTCTGTCTTTCTCTGAAAAAATAGGTCAATCTGGGTTTTTTTTGTTTGTTTGTTTTAATGTTGTCACAAACCTTATGATTTCATACGAGTTACTGTTTTGGACAGGATGAGGGACAGATAAGTTTTGCCCCACTTAAAGTCCTGATGCTAAACTTTATTGAAATGTTTTACTTGATAATATTTCTGGCTGTGCAATTTTTTGAGGCCTTTTATTTTTAACTAAGAATTGTTCTTCTGTCTGGATTTTTCCTTGGAAGAGGGAAAAAGAGAGCTACTAAAAGATCCTGGGGATCCCACAGACCTCTTAAACCCATACGTAGCGACAGTTCAGAAAAAAGTCCTATAGGACTTGACACCAAGGACTGTATTTCCCCAGAGGTTGGAAATGCACCGAGAGCAGCCTTCCAGCATCAACTGCCACTTGCTATCACCTTCTCCACATGCCCTCCAGGAAGGGGAACTTTATTCTAAAATAAGCCTGAAAGATAAAAAGACGCCAATCTCTAGCTAACTAGGAGAGCCCATTTAAATGTATGCGTTCCATGATCGGTGAGCCTGCTCTAACTATGTCGGCTGGCTGACTCACTGCGCAACACAGCTGCAAATGCAGCCTGAACCACTAGCTCAGGGCTGGCTAAGCAGAATTTCATGCAGCAAGAAATCAGTTTAAGGACATCTGAAAACCTTAGCCTTGTCACAGACTGCTGCACTGTTAAAACTCACCGTTTCATTTCTGGGTGAATTTTTCATCTTTCAGATGATGAATTCTGTTCAACCTTTGTCAGTCACCCCAAGTGTTTCCCTGCATGGTACATTAAGGTTGAGCTCAGGTTACTTCTTAATGTTTTCCACTATAAAATGAGCACTCCTGCTAAGTCCCTTGTGTGTGTTATTCTCAGTTCAGTTCACAAATCTTTTCTTCATCCTCCCCAGTGTTTCACAAAGATGGCTGCCCAAGCTGCCTGCAATGGAGCAGGACTTGACTCATTTTAATGGCACAAACCCACTATCCCATTCGTACTCAGTGCTCTTAGACAGTGCCCATCCTTTCTGCCACATTCTTGCGCAGGGACTGTGTATTCAATGAGGAAAAATTATGGAGTGACTCCTGTCATTTTTGTCAACATTTTTGTTCTGAGTGGACTGGAACGTACAGTTTTGCTGTGCTATGTTATCCATACTTACATAGGCCCTTTTCCAGTGTGGACTGCAAATCAAGAACATTTAATGTAAGATCTCAGTGTTCCTATCTCAGCAGCTGATTAATGATGCCTGAAGCACATCCCATGTGCACATGGCTTGAGAGCACAATGAAGGGCCTGTCGTCAGAGGATATCTTGATACTGTTCGCTAGTCACAGCCTCCTAGAAAGGCATCCAGGGGCTTTAATTGTGAATTGCTGGGATGAAAGATTGTTTACAGAGAGAAATATAGGAGGCCTAGAAGGAAAGAAGAGGGGCTAGTTAGAAGGGAAAAGCTCAGAAAGTGTATGCTGAAATACTTGTCATGCACAGAAAGTTCTTGGCTTCCCCTTAAATGGTTGAAATAGTTCAGAAGCCATCAGGGAACTGGCTGGGCTGCAGAGATAGAGACGTTTCTGGTGGTCTTCATGAAGGTCCAGATGCACAGACAGATTGCAAAGACTTTGTGGCAGAAGGAAATGTGGTTTGTGCCCACATGGCACTCTGCTCCATCTTAGAGGTAGGACCTCTCTCAGAGGGGCTGATGGCTGGCCTTGCTGCATCATGTCCCTCTGGGAGCAGCTGTGGAGGTTGAAAACTTGTTTCAGGAGCTGTTGAACAGCCAGGGTGCTCAAGGGGAAATCAAGGCACGGACTGTGCTTCATGACACCTAAGCTTGTTCATGCTCTGGGGTGACCATAAAGCCCATAAAATGACCTCCACTTCTATCATCTCTTTGCTTTCACTGTCTGTTTTTATTGCATTTGGTCTCTTACCCTGCCTACTGCTCACTCATGCTTGCTTGTTAATGAACATTTTCAAGGGAACTGCTGCATAGTACAGTAGATAGATTTGCTTGAGACACTTAAACTGAGGAGTGGTGTGATCCCTAACAAACAACTGCACTCTAGAACCTAAAATACACACCAGACCAGCGTGTGGCACGAGGGGCAGCTGCATCCCTTGGCCCTTGCCCAGAAGCAGCCGCAGGAGAAATGGGGGCAGCAGCCAAGGCTGAGGTGTGGCAGCCCTGATGGGAGCAGCCAGGGCCTCCCTGCCCAGACCTTCCTGCCCAGTTCTCCTTGCCCCACCAAACACACTGCTGCTGCTGTCAGATCAAAAGCACAGCCACAAGCAAGAGCGAGAGGAGAAAACAAGGAAACCGCACGGCATGAAAGCAGTGCGTGAAGGCAGTGAGATGGAAGATAGCCTACTCTGCAGGAGGAGTGGTTTCTGGGCTCTTTTTTTCATTTCAGTTTCCTCCTGTGTCATGCTGCTGTTAGGCTGGAGGAGAGCTGCCTGCAGCCAGCAACTCTGCGAGGCTCTCAGGAGCAGGTGCTTTCTGGGCCAGGCTTGGTCCTGCAGACCTTGTCCTTGGTCATCCCTCAGTGAGACCAGTCGCTGCCACAGCTCTCTTTTGCCCACCCCCCGGGGAGGGAATATTCATTAAAAGAAGTTAAGAAGGAAATTAAAACAATTTAGTAAGAGGGGGAAGTTAAAATGAAATGGAAATCAATGTGCACTTGGATGGCAGCCCTGCTCCTCCTGTGAAGACTAGGCGTGCTAATAAATCTAGTGTGCTCAGACTGTTTCTGGCATTGAGGCTGACTGGCATGAGATGGTCTGGGCTATTAAACTCACTTAATCTCCAAAATGAACTGGCTATGTGACAGCTGCCTATAGGGAGTGGTCCCTGTCCCATCCTAACACTTTAACGGATCCTGGGAGTTGCTTGGCAGGAGAGTTCTCTTGGGCCAAAGAAATGTCAGAAAATGTTCTAGCTGTTTAACATGGCTGATGAGTGTGTCCCAGTTCCCAGGGATATTCCCTCACACCACTTAATTTTTGAGTACCACCACAGATACGTCTGTAAGCCTGCAAGGAGGCTGTGGGTCTGCTGTAGACACTAGTGACAAGATCCACTTCCTACTGCGACATAGCAGTCTTACACAATGAGATGTGTAAACTTCTGAATACCACTGCCCACATTCTGACTCGGAGTGTCACAGGAGACCGAAAGACAGGAAAAATAAGAAGTGGTATGAATGAAAAGCAAAAAGGAGACAGAAAGTGTATGAAAGAAACTCTAGCTGGAAGCAACCTGTTTTCCCCAATGACTCGTAACATGTAGGTGGTCATCAAGATACAGAGATCTACCACAGACATAAGATCAGTATGAATGAAAAAGGAATGGAGAGATATATGCATGAAACCACAAGAAGAAACAGCAGAACAGTGTATGAAAGGTGCATCAACCTGCAGCTACCAAACTGCACAAGGTCAGCAGTTCACTGGTACCATGACATTTTAGTTGTGAGGTTTTGTTCTCCAGCTAGATAGCAAGAAGGTGAAGAACAAACTGAAACAGGAAACAGGAAATTAGATTCACAGACAGTAAAAAATGATGGTGTGTGATGGCAATTTTGCTGGTCTATATCTATTCTATCACCTCCAATATTGTTATAAAGTTTAATGATTCAAAATATTTGAAGCCCAGCACTGAGCTTGTTCACTTGTGGACATCACTGCAGGGAGGTGGCTGACTTTTCCTGCTGGTCTCACTTGGATAGGTGATGTGACTATTCATGGCAGAGCTTATGTTTCTTCCGTCATCTCAGGGTGATATTGATCTTTGCCAGGGCCCTGTGCCAGGATGTTTCTTCTGAGTGAGATGCATACAAATGCCTTGTTGTTGCCCCTTTCCTTATTCTGTAGCACAGCTCAACGAACTGCTTGATTACTGCCACTGCATCTGGTGGGAAATTATGTCCAATTGCATGCATTGGCTCCTTTGCATTTTTTTTCCCTGCACAAAATGGCTCATGCAAATATTTCCTGGGCCCAGCATGGTTTTTTTGTTTGCTTTGTAAAAAGCAAGCTGCCAATCATCTCTGACAATGTCTTTGTCATGTATTTCTCTTCTATGGTGCACATAGCTGCTGTGTTGCTTGTGCACCTGCATTTTTCATGTGTGTTCGTCTGTTCAGCTGTCAGATTTTCAGCCATGCTGACCTGATCTACATGTAAACATAACACAGATGTTTAATCTATTCTTTGATTGTCTCATGAGCTCTGATCATTTACATTAAATTCAATAATAAAGTATCCCCATGGGAATATGTAATATTGCACATATTACATATGTAGTATTAAGTTATCATTGTGTTCCTTTTGATTTCAGTCCTGTTATGATTCCAGCCTTCACTCTACCATGCTAACTGTGAAAGAATGTGTCTGCTATCATCTAGATCCTGGTGACCTTCCCATCAGTTATTCTACTTCTCTAAACACTGCAGTGATTTTTTGTTGTTGCTGTTGCTATGGGTCCAGATCACTCCTCCACACACCCCTCATCCACGTATCACCCCTGCTTCTGATATCTGATTTTCTCCTTTTGTAGCAGCCAAGGTGTTTTCTCATACTCCATTAAAACAGGGCTTGGTTTGTTCACATTGCTCCCCATTTTTTGTCACTTGAGTTTTATTGGCTTCTGTCTGACCCTTCACTTGATGACATGGAGTTCTTACTTTTCAGACACTGCAGCCCCAAAAATATGCTCATCTTTATCGACTGGACTTTCCCCAGTCTTCGTGTAAGAACATTCTCCCTTTAAATGTCAGCAGACAAGTTCTGTTTCAGTTTAAATGAAGCCTCTCCTACTTTAAATGAAGCCTGTGCTTTTTGTACAGCCCCCTGGTGGTCCCACAGATTCACAGTTCTTGACGATCCCATGCTACTCTTCTTTACGCCACTTTCTCTGTCCGACTGTGCAGCTCTAGCACTCTTCCTGGCTCTATGCTTGCATCTAAAGCATTTTCAGATTTGCCCTTCCCACCTTACAAGCTAAGTTTGCTTGTAAAATCTTTTCTGACCTGTCTCTATGCCGTCAGCTTTCACACAGTACCCTCCAGTTACCATGCACACACTTGACATCCTCCAGAAGTGCTTTGGAGGTCTCTGCATGTGGAACCATGGATGCCATGGACAAATTCTTCCAGAACCTTCCATTTCAGGTTTTTTATCATCAATGCAACTTCTTTCTGACCTCGTTCTTCCATTCACCCCAGACTTTTTGTAGAATATCCCTAGGAATTGAAGCAAGCCTTTCAAAAAACATCAGAAACAGTGGTTATCAAAACTTCTAAGATAAGAAACACATAGACAATAACAACAACAAAACCACTAAAGAAAAATGCTACAAGGAGCCCTAAAGACGGTCTCTATCATGCAATCATAAAATCACACAGAAAGACTTAGATGGGAGGGGATCTCTGGATTTCTCCATTCCAACTTCCTGGTTACAGTTTGGGTGATTCTAAAACTACATCAACCATTCTTAACAGAGCATTTGGGTCTTCCAGGTTAGCATCCCTTGGTACCAACAGCATTCCCAGCCCTTCAGTTTGCAGCAGGGAGGAGCGTTCCCTTGGAGATGGAGAGGTGTGGAGCAGTGGTGAGCAGTGTGCTTGCAGTCGTCTTGGTTCTGCAGCTGGGTGAGTCTTCAGCTGCACTGGAAAAGCAGCAGTGAATCCTGCTAATGCTTGCAACCTTCCCAAAAGCCTCATAGCATTTTAGGTGTTTCTAAGCTCCTCATAATTTATCATCTGAAATATGATAAATATGCTTTTTTATTATTATTATTATCTTTTAATAATTGTTGCCACCTCCTATTGCTAAGGTGAATCTGTAGGCTGATGTGATGGGAGGGCATGGTTCACTTCCCCTGAGACCACTGAGATGCTTCTGCAGGAGTCTGCTCAGAGAGCAGTCTCACATGCTTTTAGAGCAGTCCTGTTCAAGCCTTTCTCCCCAGATCAGTACAGATACAGCAGTCACCTGCTCACCTCTTGTCTGGCCCACTCTGTAACTGTCCAGCAGTGGTGATATGGCTCTCACAGCAGTGCCACAGAAAAAGACCACCAGTCGAGGAAGACTTTGTGCCATACAGCATTAGGGTTCAAAAAACCTGGATGAACGTGAATAAATGCTTCAGAAGGAACTTGTGCTCAGGGCAGAGCTTGTTTCCTGGGCCAAAACCAGCCCAGATCCCATACACTGAGCACAGGGTGGAAAATACTACCCCTCACACTGCCTCCTGCTGCCTGGGTGAAAACTTGTGAATTTCTGATCATAGGTTTGCCATTACAAATTTTATGTTAGCAGCTTGTTCAGTTTGATTGCTAATGTTACAACAATTGGTGGACATTTTAGTGATCTTTTTACAAGAATGGAAAGTTACTGAATAATGCCAAATCTGCATTTCTCAAACATTCAGCTTGGATTATTCCAGTTGCAAAAAAAAAAACCCATGAAAATATTGTATGCAAGCTGTAACTAAAAGCATTGCAAAAGACACCAAGATAGTCTTATGAATGGCATTCATAATTTGCCCTTTTTAGACTGATTCATCATTTTCAGTGATCACGTTCAGTGCAATTATTGGAAAACCTCTGTTATCCATGCTGCAGAATACCAGCGCTCTTGGAGGGAAACATAACTTGTGGAAACCTCTCCCATAAACACATACAGACTTTTCAGTTTACACTTCTAGGGTGCTCCTGTAGTAGGACCAATGAGAGCTTTGCAGTTCTGTGCAGCTGAAGCAGTTCTGAGATGTTTTCCTTTCCTTCTCCTCCCCTCCTCTTTCCTCCCCTTCCCTTTCTTCCCTTTTCCGTTCTTACTTTTTCCCTGCCCTTCTCTTCCACCTTCCTCCTCCCTCCTCCTTCCTTCCTCCTTTCTCCTTCCTCCTTTCTCCTTTTCACATCCTTTATCCTTTTGTTTTCCTGAGTTTTCGGTCTTGCTTTGTGTAAAATGTGAAGGAAGAGGTAACCAAATTTGACAGTGCTGCCTCAAGCTTTGAACACACAGTGAATGAGGAATGACACATGCAGTCCTGCCTTCGTTACCAGCAGGACAACAGAATCTCGTTCAGTGGGGAAAAGGTTGTTTCAATAAAACTGCTTTTACCTCAAAATTGTGAGTGTTGGTAAACCCACCATAACCACAGGTATTTGGGGGCATTTGACTTCTAGGTCTGACCCCCATTATGGCTCAGCAAGAACAACAGACTGGGCTTGCAGGAAAGGAGGTGATCCTGAACTGTAAAATCACAAACCATCAGAGAGATCAGAACTGTGCTTGGAAGTACAAGTATAAGGAAGTTTCTTCTATAATTATAAGCTTTTCTAAAACAAAGATTTTTAAAGGTAAGGCTTCCAATTTCACACCCCTTCTCCTCAGTATATAGCTGAGAAATTTCTTCCCTCCTAAACAAGCTTATTTTTTCAAAAGGCAAAGCCCCAATGACTCATCGATCTGAATCGAAGTTGGACAGCAAACAGCTGAAGGTGTCAGACTTGAGCCTGGATGACGCTGGCATCTATACCTGTACATGTTACTCTCCTGAAGTCAGTATCTCACTGCATGTCTTTAAATGTGAGTGCCTAGAGGGCTTGTAACCACAAGGAGGTGAGGGGAGGGGAGAAAAGGTCCAAGAAACATCTCTGATGGAATTCCTTATCCATCATGCCATTGCTTCACAACTCATTTCCCCTTTCACTTGCAGAAAGAGGAGTTGATTTACTGGCTAAGTTTTTTCTCTTTACAGTGACAGTCTCTTCAAATGGGTACTTCCTTGCAAATGAAGATCTTGAGCTCACTTTAATGCAAAATTCATCCCACTCACAACCCCATCTCAGCATCGAATTGTTTAATATTAGCAATAAGATAGTGACAACAGAAATTTTGCAAAACGAGGCTCCTCAAAAATACACACTGAAGCTAAAGCAACTGAAGGCTACGGACAGTGGAACCTGGATGTGCCACGTTTATTCAAACTCTCCATTGATTAATCAGAACATCTCCTTTGATGTGAAGGTATTAGGTACGTGACAACAAAAATGCAGCTTGCATACAGACTTTGGAACCAGTGCTTTCTCCAGCTCATGAACCATGATTTCATTTTCCACCATTCACAGAATAGTGTCCAGGGCTAATTTCCCTGGGCCTCCAACCCTGCAGCTGGATTGCTCTGTTGCCTGAGCTCTGTCTCACACTTCTTCCCATTTTCTTCTCGAGGCTGGCCTTAAAAGATCACCCTCTCCTTGGGGACTCTTCTTCTCAGCTCTGGTGAGCTTGAGAGTTTTGCCTCTTTAAACCCATTCTCAGTCTCTAACTGCTTATCCCCCCTGAGACATCTTGTGGCTTTTCTCCTAGGACTCTCAGCTGAGCACAAGACCAAAGGTACACTCGGAGAAGCCACAGATTTCCCTGCTTATGTATTCTTGTATCTTCTGAATTCAGGTTTTGGGGAAGAACGCTCGGAAATAATGTACACTACTGTTGGCAACGCTGTGATCTTGTCATGGCATCTGAACTTCAGGAAGATAGAATGGAAAGAAGGTTTCATAGGAAAACTGAATTGGGAGCCACAGGAAAATGCAGCCATCCATGAGCTGTTCAATTTCAGTGTCACAACACGTCGAGAGCTGCATAAAACTAAAAAAAGCAACCACATTTGGTTTGAGATACCTGGAAGGAAAACTGACAGTACTATAGAAGTTAAAATCCCCAAAGCCCAGTTAAATCACTCTGGGCGGTATCGATGTCAGCTGGAGATCAACAGTAGAAGAATCTGGAGCACGAGGGCACTAGTGGTGATGCAAGGTGAGAGAAAGGGATCAGCAGATGAGGAGCTGCAGAAATCTGGATGCCACAAGTGTACGGATGGACCCATCTTCCCATCCTCTCACTCATGTGACATTTTCTTATCTTTCCAGTCTCGGCTAACCCTGCTGGGCCACTCTCCAGAGGAAGCAAGATGACCCTGCTCTGCCAGGTGTCTGGTCCCCTGCCACCCAATGCCCACTTGCTCTGGGAACGTGCGAATGGGACTGAGATGGAAATCAAGAAGTCAAAACAGCAAGAAGCAAAAGTGGAGGTGAACGTCAGTGCTCCAGGATTGTGGAACTGTCACCTCATGGAAAACAATAACAGAAAGATCAGCCTTAATTATACCGTGGGTATGGAAATTAACATCACATCCCTACCTCCACACAAAAGCCTTGAAATTCTCTATCTGCCTTTGAATACTTTTCTCTTTCCACAGAGGAAGCTCATGTTTGGAATAGCTATGCAGTAATTGGAGCAATTATTGGAGCCAGTGTGTTGGTGATCAGCCTTGCATGCGTGTGCATAATCACTGCTATGAGCTGGCAGAGGAGAAGGGTTAGTATCCCAGTGTCCATGAAAGGTGAAGAGGTGACGGTCTTCCCAGACCATAGGAGGAGCCTGGTTTTCTCTCTATGAGTGGGGCAGAATAGATAGTAGGTCAATCCTTACACTCAAGGCAAAGGGTTAGAGATTGACAGTCTGCAGGTAGTAGCTACGTCAGAACGTACTTCAGTACCCCATCATAGGGAAGCATTTTAAGTGTAAACAATTTAGTTGTTATTTATCCCTTTTCTCCTGGTAGAAACGGGCAAAAAGGATGGCACAAGCAAAACAATACTTGCTGGAAAAGAAGACATGCCAGTGTCAACGGTAAGTGGTAATGAGGATAGCTGGATTGAGCAAGTACTTTGCTTTCAAGATAGGGGAGCTGGATGGTTGAGTGGGAAGAAAGGGAGCATGAACCCACTTGGTGCCCACACAAAAGCTGCATTTCAGCATTTTCAGTTATTGTTATGTTTCTGAGTTACGAGCTATATCTTATGAATTGCTTGTTATGCTCCATACCCATGGTAGTTCTGTGCTTGTAAACTTCTAAGCAGAGGTTTCACTTGAATTACCTCGATGTTTAGACATGCCAAACTCAAGCAGGAGCTCCAGAGTCCTTTGATAGGATTCAGAATCCACCTGAATTACAGATTGAGAGGTTGTGGATACTGAGGTGGAAGACACACAACCAGCTTCAAGAATGAAAAACAAATCTAAAAAATCCATTATGTCATAATGTGACCCAGCTCTGCTATCCAGTGCTGAACTGCAGTCTGTGAAAATTGTCAATGACCTCCTAGGAGCCAGGAAAGAGAACACTGTGAACCATCCCCTCTCCCAAATGTACTGGTGATACACCATCATGTTCTGGCTTACTTTGGGGAAGCAAGGACTTCTCAGCAGAGCTTTCCCTTTTCAAGGTCTTAAAGCTTATATGATATCAGGCCACAGAAACAGTTGCAGAGAAACACTGACATTTACACTATCATTGAAAGTGGAGAGCCCACAACAGTATAAATAACAACATGAAGTAGTTCAATAAATCGATGGATACAGAATTTGACTTCTGCTTGATTTTAACTGGTGACAGTGGCAAACTGTGATAAGTTTCACCAGTTTTTCTCACTGCTATTGAGGTTTCATTGAGTAAATGGCAAACACTGCTTCATAGTTAGGATGTGTATATGTGGTGAAAAGCTGATTATCGTAACATGTTGAAAAATTCACCTGATTTTCCCTGACTTTTTTTCAAGGTTAGAAGAAAATATCCATAAGGAGGACAAGCCCATACAACTACATAAACATACAGCTAGACAAATCTGTGCAATACAATTGCTGATGCAGTTATTTTTTAACTCTCCTTATCAAGCAAGCATCTCAGTGTAACTGAAATGTAAACAGCCATGTGGATGCACAAGTAACCGTTTGCCCCCAGACTGCAGAAGGGAGTGTAGTCCTCCCCTATGAGCTGTCTGGCTTCAAGACGTCATCTCAGTAATCCTGGTGCTAACGTAATGTTTTTCTCTTGCAGCCGGATGTATAAGTAGCTTTGCAGACTGAGGAACTCTCTGCCTGTACCTAAACAAACACCTGTCAGCCCATAGTGCTCTGCGAACCCACCTCCCTTTCTCCTGTTTTGATAGAATTCTCTATGCCTTCATCATTCTCTCAGTATAATGCCACGGAGGATTGTTGTCTGGAGAGGAGCCAATGGACAAGATAAGAAACCCTTACAGGTTGTTATTGAGCCCCAGCCCTATAATGAGAGACACTGAATAGAAGAATAGATATATATATAATGCTTGTATTTTGTTCATGCATTTCATTTTACCTTCCTGTGGAACTGATTTTATATGCTTCTTTTATTCACTGGAGCTACAATAAATTTCTTCAGATTTTTGTTTCTTTGCAAACTGGACTAATTTATTTTTTTTTCTGGGGCACTTTCTTCTGACTCAGATCTGCATTTCTGCCTTTCCCCTTGGATGTATAATCTTCGTTCCCAGTCTCCTGCATCCCTTAATTTTCCTTAATTCACCAGCCCTCTGCTCATTTTGAAACACGTTTGCTTTCCTTCAGTAGCCCCACATAACCCTCAAGCCCCATACCACATCTTGTAGTCTTCATCTCATCTGCAACAAAACAAAGAAAACATCACGAACAGTGGCATAATTCAGGACTAATTTTGTCAGTAAAGCAGTTCAGGGTACTCACAACTTGTAGAAAATAGAGCTTTAAGATGATGTGAATGTTGATGTAGGAGGTAGGCTTGGGAAAAGGGAGAAATTTCCTAAGAGAACAAAGGAGCCTTGGACTGTGTAAGCCAGCAAAGATCCTTATGAGAAAACTCTCTTTGAAATTTCTCTTTGAGAGCTCAAGGAAATGGGAAGAGGGAGTGGAAACTTCAGGAAATTCAGGGTGAAGTAAAAGCGTGTTGCATACTTTTCCAAATATCCAGAAGGAAAAATACTGTTAAAATAAGTGCACAGAAATCTTGTGTTTACATAAGCATTTATGTAAGTTTTTCTCCTTTCTGCTAGAGATGGGTCATAGAGGCCTTAAGGTCCCATAGCTGTCACTGACAATAGTCCAGGGTTGCTAATTGGTCTGGGCTTGCTGAGGAGAGGCAGGAGCAGATGCAGTGCTGTGGAAATGGCTTTTGTGGCAGAGACTTGCTGCAGGACACCTGGTGCTAGAGAAGAGGGTTTCTCTGTCACAGTCATGTCAGCGTGGCACAGTTATCGGCAGTGAAACAAACAGGTGGTGACAACGGCCAAGACGGCACCTGTGAGCCAGGAGGAAGCCCATCCATCCCCCTTGCTGTTTGAAACACACCACAACCACTGGTTGCTCCTGGGCTGGGACACAGCTGTAGCAGCCACTGCTCTGCCCAGACAGTTCCTCCACCAGTGTCTTCATACAACACAAAGCAACACAGATGCCTTCATTTTCCTTCCTATCATTTGTGGTTGTGAATACAAAACTACGTGAACTGTAGAAGAGAATAGTACAGTTGGTAGGGACCTACAAAGATCATCGAGGCCAAGATGATCTAACTAAAAGGGCTAACTAAAAGTTAAAGCACAGGTCTCGTGATCTCAGCAGTCACAGCCCTGCCCAGCCCTTCTTGAAATTCACCTGCAAAGACATTCTCAGCTCAGATCTCAGATATATCTTCTTTTGTCAGCTCTCCAGTCTGTACCTTCTCACATGACAGCTTTCTTGGCTCTAGATGCACACAGTGTCCTATCTATGAAAAAAGTCACCCACAGACCAAGTCTTGAAGGAGTTTTGCTTTCTGTCTAAAGGCAATATTGAAAGCTTCACAGTGGTCTTCAAGGTAGAGTGGAGGTGGAGGTTCTGAGCAGATTAGAATGTGTCACAGAATCATAGAATCACAGAATGTCAGGGATTGGAAGGGACCTCGAAATATAATCTAGTCCAATCCTGCTGCTGGAGCAGGAACACCTAAATTAGGTGACAAAGGAACACATCCAGGCAAGTTTTTAATGACTCCAGGGAAGGAGACCCACAACCTCTCTGGGCAGCCTTTTCAAGGGTTCTGTTATCCCTACTGCCAAGAAGTTTTTTCTCATATTTATGTGGAACCTCCTATATTCCAGCTTGCACCCATTGCTCCTTGTCCTATCATTGGATGTTACTGAGAAGAGCCTGGCTCCATCTTCATGACACTCACCTTTTACATATTTATAAACGCTGATGAGGTCACCTCTCAATCTCCTCCAAGCTAGAACCCAGCCCCCACAGCCTCTCCTCATAAGGGAAATGCTCCATTCTCTTTATCATCTGCGGCTCTGCACCAGACTCTCTCAAGCAGTTTCTTGGTCTTTCTCGAACTGACAGGCCCAGAAGGGAACATAATATTCCAGATACAGTGTTACCAGGGCAGAGCAGAGTGGAGGAGAATCTCACTTGACATACTAACCACACCTCTTGTAGTACACATCAGGATGCCACTGGCCCTCTTGGCCACAAGGACACAGTGCTGGCTCGTGGTCATCCTCCTGTCCACCCGGACCCCAGGTCCCTCTCCTCTATGCTGCTCTCCAACAGGTCAATCCCCAACCTATACTGCTAGCTGGGGCTGTTCTTGCCCAGATGCAAGACTCTACACTTGCCCTTGTTGTATTTCTTTGAATATCTCCCCAACT
Organism: Lagopus muta; assembly: GCF_023343835.1. Taxonomy (NCBI): domain Eukaryota; kingdom Metazoa; phylum Chordata; class Aves; order Galliformes; family Phasianidae; genus Lagopus; species Lagopus muta. The sequence continues at coordinate 77,335,766 of NC_064433.1, forward strand.
CTCAGCCCGTGCAGGTCTCGCTGGATGGTAGCACAGCCTTCTGGTGTCAGCCACTCTTCCCAGTTTTGTGTCATCAGCAAACTTGCTGACAGTGCACTTTACTTCCGCATCCATGTCACTGACGAATATACTGAATAGTACTGGTCCCATTACCAACCCCTGATGGACTCTACGAGATATAGGCCTCCAACTAGGCTCTGTCACGTTGACCACAACTCTCTGGCTTCTTCCTTTCAGCCAGTTCCCAATCCACTTCACTACCCATCATCCAGACCACACTACCTCAGTTTAGCTGCAAGGATGCTGTGGGAGGTGGTGTCAAAAGCCTTACTAAAAACAAGATAGACCACATCCACTGCTTTAACATCATCTAACCACATGATTACATCTTCATAAAAGGCTATCAGGTTGGTCAAGCATGGCTTCCCCTTGATGAAGCCATGCTGACTGCTCCTAATGAACCTGTTATCCTTGATATGCCTGGAGATAGCACCAAGGATAAGTTGTTCCATCACCTTTCCAGGGATGGAGGTGAGGTAGACCAGACTGTAGTTACCCGGGTCCTTCTTCTTGCCCTTTTTGAAGATTGGAGTAACATTTGCCTTCCTGCAGTCCTCAGGCACCTCTCCCATTCCCCACGACTTACAAAAGATAATGGACAATGGCCTAGAAATGACTTCTGCCAGCTCCCTCAGCACAGGTGCATCCCATCAGGACCCATGGATTTATGGATGTCCAGATTGCTTAATTGGCCCCTAACCCAGACCTCATCAACTGAGGCAAACTCCTCCTTGATCCTGACTTCCTCTGGGCCTCAGGTGTATGGGACTCTTCAGGACAGCCTCTGGCAGTATAGACAGAGACAAAGAAGGCATTCAGTAACTCCACCTTCTCTGTATCTTCTGTCACCAGGGCACCCACCTCATTCGTCAGTGGGCCTACATTGTCTTTAGTGTTAGTTTTATCTGTGATGTATTTGGAGAATCTTTTTAATAAAATTGCACAAAACATGTAGTCAATGCAGATATACCTTATGCTCTAATGCAGCATGGAAGCTAGATGGTTTCAGAGATAAGAAGCCAAGAGGCCCTACCCCACTTGCAGTGGGTGCACTCAGCCTCCTCAGGAGGTGTGCAGAGGACTTCTCACTTCTATAGGTGTGACAAGGGAATAGTTACATTATGCAGTGGAGTAGTGCTAGCTAAGAGATTCACAGCCCTTCAAAGTGACAAACAGTGTGACATGTGGTGACAGCTCAGTAGAGCAGCCCTGAGATGATGGCAGGACTCAGAAAGTCATATATGGCAACACTTACAAAATGACAGTGGTCCCCAGAGCTCTTTGCAGTGGTGTGGGAACATCACAGTAAGCAAGAGGTTAGAAGAAATGAAGAAGTGTTGGCTTTCCCCAGTGTGATGGTGTTTCTGGCACCGCTGCTTCCCATGTCTCTGGATTGCAGAAGCGATAAAGTTCCAATCCTTTGGACACAACTCCAACCTCAGGTCCCTATCAGGACCCACAGATCTGTGTTGACAAAGAGGCTTTGACTCGCCTGAGGATAGCCCACATACCCAGCTCAGCTGGAGCAACCCCAGCACAGGCCCCAACCTCCCCAAGCCCTCCTACCCCACTTTCCAGCTTGTTTCTGCCCTACCGCAATGTGAGGCTGCTGCTGGGAGGAGGCTGTCAGGCCCGATCTGCCGAGGCAGTCCCTGTGACTCATGCTCCCCCGCGGGCTCTGCAGTAAAGCACTCCCATCGATTTGTCGTTTGGAGCCAAACGACCCTGTGTGTTTCTACCCACGTTCCCAAGCTCCAGAAAGGAGGAAGCTGTGCTCTTGAGCCTCTTTGCTTTGCAGCCAGCTTGGCTGAGCCTGAGAGGTGTGGAAGTCCTCCAGGTCTGAAAAATCAGAGAACAGCAAGAATAAGGGTGGGTTGCAGAAGCCGGCAGTTAACAGGGCATCAGAAGGGATGCGGTGTCTTCTTCCCTGGTTCAGGCTTCAGAGGTCAGACGTGCTTGGACAAGCTGAGAAAATGGGGTAGTAAAATGCATGTTGTAATTCTGTGCTACAAATCCAAAGCAAAGAAATCATTTCAGCTCCCTCCTGACATTGCATGTTCCCAGATTAATGGTTCCAGAGCTCCTAGTTATCCTCTCTGTGGGGTGTTCAGTAATTCTAAAAAGTAGAACAATTACATTCTAAAATGACATCTTTACAGTCCTTACAGAGACGAACTCACTGCCCTGGGGTATCACTGAGGCTGGGACAGATGAAAATAGGGTCAGTAAGAAAGAGAGGACAAGAACAAGAGGAAGCGGGGGGGAGCAGGAGGATGGAGACACTTCTACAGAACAGCAAGCAGCTTCAAAACAACCATGCATCTCAGCAGCCTGCCCTGGAATTTCCTTTTCTCAAGGACAATATCACATGCAAATATTTACATCTGTTACAGAGAGAAACGTCTTTCAGAATGCATCTAGCTGCCCGGAGAAAAGCATCCATCTGTGAACAAGCATCCACAAGTCTGAATTCTGGTTTTTACACCCGCAAGCCCTTAGTATTTCTGCGCAGCTCATGACCGGTGTTAGACAAGGTCTCCTGTCTCCTGGGATGAGCTATTAGCACTTGCCCATTTTGCAGATGAATTAAGAGAGAAATCTCACTAAATCTTTTCATACAGTGCTAGAAATAGAATCTAAGGTTTGGGTATGACAAATTGACACTGCGGTTGCTGTCTTTTCAGGACCAATATGCTCATGGATCTACTTGGCTGGCTTGCCATTAGCCATTAACCACACCCTGCTAGCAGAGAATAGACACCAGGAAGGCTGCCAGCATGCCACCAGCATTGCTCTGCAAACCTTGGGCAGAGCTCATGCCAAGGCTCTGAGTTTGGGCTTAGCTGAACCCGTGTTCCGTGAGAAACATGTGAGACCACCGGGGCCACTAGCAGAGCCCCAAGAGCTGCAGACCATCAGATCCTTGTTTTTAGAAGTGGATTGGGCTATTTTGTTAATGCTTTTGCTTTTATGATCTTGCTTCTTGTTAATGAGATGTTTTCCTTTCTGGGGCACTTCTTCATAGAGTGTTTCCTTGCAGAGCTGCCAGCCAGAAAGAATACTGATCCCTGTGCAGTGAACTTTTCCAGAAAGCAGGTCCTACACAGGCATTATAAATGCAGTGTTTCTTTGGGCCTGGGTGCCCTAGGACATGCAGGCAGGTTGCTGAGTCTTTGGACAGCAGGTTACTGGTTGGAGTCCTGCCTGGCTCTGTAGGGAGTAAAAGTGCTGCAGTCTGTGTGCTTGCTTGTGCGTCTCCTAGAAGATGGGTCTGGAGGGGTTAATTTCTGATATCTGTACCTCTATTTCAGAGCTGGTCAAAGCTCCTGGTAAAATCTATTTTCATCACAACTTGTATATTTGCCACAAAGAATGTATGATTTGACAGAGCTTTGAGATCTGCTTGGTTTCCTGCTTCTTTTCTGCTCAGTGCCTTGTCAGCTCGCCTTGAGGGTCAAGAAAGGCTTTGCTGCCAGGATGCCACAGGACACTGTCATGTCCTGTGGCAAGGGACACCAGGCCTTCCAGGGCCTCGTGGTCTGGGACATCCCCACCTAGACCTACGATGGCCTCACTAGGCTGCAGAATGCTGTCACCAGAGGGGAGCAAGGCATGAAGGCAGGGCAGAGGGAGCCAGAAGATGGAGCTGCTGTTTCTCTGTAATACGGGAGAATATGCTCACCCACACAGGTAGGCAACAACCTGCTGGGGAGACTTAACTTCTGAATGGTGGATGGTAATGTGGAAGTTAGCACATTAAATAATTCATAGAAATGACACAATTAGAGCTGCGTGTGTTTGCATTTATGGATACAGACCTTCTGACTTTGAGGCATAAACCTCCCTCAAATGATAGCAGTGGAGAAGAAATGATGGAGAAGGCCATAACTGTGCCTTTCCACCTGCACGCCAAAGACCAGCACAGGGGCCACACATCTTCCTCAGCAATCTCAACAATTCCTCCACACGCCCACCTCACCAGTTCGATTCACCTAAATTGTGCACGTGTTCCTGATCCAAAAGAAGGTTCTAACGCAGAACCTTTTTTGAAGTGTCCAGAAACACGGGCTCCAAGCCACCCAGCGCTGATGGAGGTATGAGACTGTGGGAGATCTCCATTCCTGAAAGGAGCGGGACGAGGAGGTGCTGGTGCAGCCCTTTCCGTAGCAAGGCACTAAGCGGGGAAGCAGAGGTGCCCGTGGTGCCAGGAGGACTTCCCGGCTCAACTGCCTTTCCGAGAGGAAGCAGCAGGAGAGCCGTGCCCTTCCGACACCACCGAACCGCTCCTCCAAGCGCCGCTCCCGGCTCCCTGCTCGCGGGACCGCTCTGCAGCCTGTCGGCGTGGGGGTCAGCTCGGGCAGCGGGTGCCTGCCGCTCTTCCCGGAGCTCTCTTCCTCTAGGGATGGTAGCCCGCCGCCCGGCTCCCGCTCCTCGGGGCGGCCCCGCGGGGCAGCGCGGCGCCCGCACACCCCGGACTCGGCGGCCGCTGGGAGGGGCTGGAGCCGGGGCCGGGCCGAGGCTGGGGCGGCGGCCGCCGCGCCGACCGTCCCGGCCCGCCCCCTGGCTGCTCGGCCCGGCGGAGCTCCCGCTGCCGGCTCCCCGCCCCTCGCCCCTCGCCGTCGCCCCGCCTGGCGGATGGCCGGAGCGCGGGGCCGTGCCGCCTGCCTGCGGCGTCCGCAGCGGTGGCCGGGGCCGGGGGCGGCTCAGGCGGGCAGCGGCGCGCACAGCCGCGCGGGGCGCCCGTCGCCATGGCAGCGCTTGCTCCGGCGAGAGGTAAGATGAGTCCCGGCGGCCCGCCGTCGCCCCCGCGTCGCCGCCGCCCTCGGCGTCCCCCCAGGGCGGCGCGCCGGGCACGGCAGCGCCCCGGGACGCCCCGCGGCCCCGCGCCTGGCGTGGCCCGGCCCGGCCCGGCCCGGCCCGGCTCGGGGCCGCCCGACCTGGCCTTCCGCCCCTCCTGCCTCTGCAGTAGCCGGGCTGCCGGGCGGGAGGCGAAAGGGAAGGCGTCGGGGGCACCCTGGCACCGGTCGCTCCGATTTTCGCCGCGCTTTCCATCGATTACTCCGTCTCGTCCGCCCCCCCCCCCCCCCCCCCCCGCCGCTATCCCCCGCAGACCCCCTGCCTCGCCCTCCCCGAATCACAGCCCGAGGAGTTTCCCTGTCCCCGCAGTCCGGGTGCCCCTGCCCAGCGGGTTGGGTGAAGGGGGGGGAACGAACGGCTCCGGCCGGGGCAGGGGGGGATTTACAAAGCCGGCCATTCTGCAGCGGATCAGAGGCTCTCCGGATGCTGGAGGACGGCAGCTCGGAGCACTATTGGGCCCCCGAACTGGCAGGCGCTGGAGGGCTCCTGCCTCATCCAGGAACAGCGTGGGCCACTGGAGCAAGCCGGGTGGGAAGGACAGCAGACGGAGAGATTGCAGGAAGATTCCTTCCCCAGGGATTAGCAGGGCTGGCCAGCTTCCGAACTGCCTGCAAAGGGCACAGGCCTCACTGCTGCTCTGGTAGTTTTGAGGGGAAAAAGATGGGATGCCAGCCACAACAACCTGCTCTGAGCAGGGAGAAAAGGAGTTGGTCCAGGGGGCTGAAGAAATGTGGTGACCCAGAAGCATGGGAAGGGTGGGAACTGAGCCACTGTTTGGGCTCAAGGCACTGATCCACCAACAGGCCGACTGGGTTTGCACTGTCTAGACAAGGTGCAGAACAGGCCTTTGTCTTCCTGGAGCATACTGCATGGGCATACCCCATAGGTGAAGGCAGGAGAGCCTGAGCTGGCAGCACTGGAGTCACAGGGAGAGGGCTGTGGAGAGTGAGGCTGGTTCTACAGGAACTTGAAATGTGACGGCCAGGAAACTTGTGCTTCATGGCCATGGGACTGCAGCAAGTTGCTGGAGCCACAGATTGCAACCCTCGGTGGGTTGAGACAGCTGCTTGCCAGAGAAAAGCTGAGGTCCAAAAACTGGTGTGGATGTGGGAGCTGTACATCAGGAGTGAGGGATGTGTGAGGAGAGCAAAAGTGGAACAGCAGGGAGCGGTGCAGATGGGGCCATCGGTTATAAGAATGGCATTATTAATGTTTTGGGTGGGGAGCCTAAGACTGGAATAGCAGGGAGCACAGAGTGTCTGGCAGCCAGTCCCAGCTGAGGGACTGGCACAAATCTGGGTCTTCTGTTCTCTGAAAGACAAGGGGGGAGAGCTCTGCAAAGCCAAATCATGACAATGTGTTTGTGTGAGCAAGGAGAGAAAGGGAGATTTGAAGAGATAGCATGATCTTAAATTACTTTTTCTCTTTTCTCTCTTCTACAGTGAACCTCATACCCTGAATCTCCAAGGGAACCTTTATAAAGGATTGCCCCCTCCCTGCCATCTCTTCATTGTTCATCAGCTCTGCCCTGCATTCACAGGGAAGCTTGGAAAAACACGCTGAGCACAGGAGGGCAGCAAAACAGACACTGCAGTGAGAGTGCCACAGCTTACAGAGCTCTCTGAATCCTCCTCCTCACCCTTCACTCCCTGTTGATGGCTCTCTGACTGACTTAGCAGGCATCTGGCCACGAGTGAACCATTTGCTGAAGGGGATTACACATTGTGCATGCACCCTTCTCACCATTTCTGTGGGACCTTTGTCCTGCTTCCTGTCTTCTCTGAAACTCTCTGTTAGCCCCTTGCTCAGTGGGACACTGGGCAACAGGTGCCGGCTGCTGTAAAACTCTTTGGAGTCCGAGCAGCCTGTTTGTTTGAGGGCTTCACCAGTCCCTGGAGAAGGTGGTTCATCAGACAGAAGGTGTCTGAGAAGCACACAAGGTAAGGAGAGCCTTTTCTTTGGGGGAAGAGTGGAGGAAAGGAATGAAATAGATGGGGAGGAAAAAAAGAAGTGAGCATGAGAGACTGAGGGAAGAAGCACTGGCAAGCTTTCATGAGAAAGAAAGAAGGTGGAAGAAAGAAAAGGGAAGAGAACAACAGAAAAAAACAGGAGAAAGAGATCAAGTGAAAGTGATTTAAACAAACAAAAGGAAAAGGGAAGACAGAGATGCAGGCTGTTCTGCCTCGTGCCTGGTGACAATGCCTTGAGGAGTGCCTGCAGAGTGCGTACGCCTTGCATCAGCACAGCAGCAGATGAGGAGGGACGTGGTTCCCCCAGTGCGAAGTCTCATTCATCCTCTTGTAGTAACCCAGAGGCAGGAACAAGGTGCAGCCTAGCAGGAGGACAGCATGGGGGACTCTGAATCAGAGTCGACCTTGCACAACAATTCACTGTGGTGGCTGGCATGTGGGATGTTAGCCCTGCTGGCCAACTCTTGGATTATCCTCAGCATCACGGCCAAGCAACAGAAACACAAGCCCCTGGAGCTTCTCCTGTGCTTCCTCGCTGGGACTCACATCCTCATGGCAGCAGTGCCCCTCACTACGTACGCTGTGGTGCAGCTGCGGCGTGAGTCCTCCAACTATGACTGGAACGAGAGCATCTGTAAGGTCTTTGTGTCCACATACTACACCCTGGCACTGGCCACCTGCTTCACAGTGGCCTCCCTTTCCTACCACCGAATGTGGATGGTGAGGTGGCCAGTCAACTACCGGCTGAGCAATGCCAAGAAGCAGGCTCTGCATGCAGTCATGGGGATCTGGATGGTATCATTCATCCTCTCCACCCTGCCCTCCATTGGCTGGCACAACAACGGCGAGCGATACTATGCTCGTGGCTGCCAGTTCATTGTCAGCAAGATAGGTCTGGGCTTTGGTGTCTGCTTTAGCCTCCTGCTCCTCGGAGGAATTGTCATGGGCTTGGTGTGTGTGGGGATCACCTTCTACCAGACCCTGTGGGCACACAGAAGGCGACGACAGTGCTGCCATCAGAGGCCAGAGGAAGCATCGTCCTGCTCATCAGCACACAACACTTTCAATGTGCCAGCCATTGTGGTGGAGGATGTACGAGGCAAAAGGAGGTCCTCGCTGGATGGCTCCGAGTCAGCCAAGACCTCCTTGCAGATGACCAACCTCATCAGTGCAATTGTCTTCCTGTACGACACACTCACGGGGGTGCCCATCTTGGTAAGCAGCAGGTTCTTTCTTTCTCTTTACAATATGTAGTTAAACCAGATTTCCATTTCTCTCAGATTTTAAAGAGGAAACTCCTTTCTCCACCCACCAGCCAAAGTGTTGCCACATCTGAATCTGTATTATTCAGGGGGCAATTTTAAAAAGCTTGCAGTAGTTCCCTCACCCTTCCACAGGAACATTTTTTCAAGACAAGCCTGAGCCTGGGGAATATACACCGCACCACAGCTAAAACCGCTGTGAAAGTTTTAAGTGTCTAAGAGGAGACTGGAGAGGAAATTATTCTGCAGATGTACAGGAGTCTACCTTGGTAAAAAGGATGAGATTGCTTTTATTCCAATTTGTTTCTGGAAATCTGATGCACCAGCTTTAAAAGCTGTTGCGGAGAGGTTTATTTTTCCTACTGCTAGTATGTTTGTAGTCAGCATTCAGGTTTTCACTGGCTGGTTTATTCTCTGCAAAACTGGAGAGCGGAGGAAGTTCTCAAAAGGAACCATTAAGAAAACGAGGCTTAGTCACAGTTTTTTTTCCTGTGGCTGTGTCCTTTGTTTGTGCCTCTTTAGCTCCAGCACTTAATGAACATAAGGAAGAAGGGATGCTAACACCAAGTCTCATATTAGAGAGATCACAGCTCAGGGTATGCTCCAGCAAACCTGCAGAAACATTCTGGGAACATTTTTTTCAAAGGCATGTGCATACTCACTTGACAAACCTTGTAATGACAGATTATATCCTATTACAGAGGTGACTCCTGTTTTCCTTCTTTTATCTGCATGTCTGTTTTTCACAGTCTTGTTTCTCTCTCCTCCCTCGAAGGTTGTGAGCTTTTTTAGCCTGCGCTATGACACGGCACCCACTTGGATGGTTCTGGCTGTGCTGTGGTGCTCCATGGTGCAGACTCTGCTGCTCCCCTCTTTCATCTGGTCCTGCGAGCGCTACCGAGCAGATCTCCGCACCATCTGGGAGCAGTGTGTGGCTATCATGTCTGAGGAGGATGGAGATGATGGTAAGCCCCTTACCACCCCTCAGACATCTTTTCAGTAACCCCATTCCCAGAAGACTATAGAGGAGAGAGTTGCCTTCCCTGGGAAAAGGACATAATGGCACTGGGAGAGATATGGGTGGCTGTATGGGATGCGTGTTAGAGCCTGAAGGCAGCAACAATGAGAGAATGTATTCTGGAGAAGGCTCTGACATTTACATGCTGCCTTAGCACTCACTAGCATCCCAGAAAATCTGTGCAACATCCTTCACAGTAGATGTGTAGCTGTCAATCCGTAGTGAAAGACACAGCAGCCCTCAGGCCAACCAGCTGATCCACAGGTCCAAGTTCTGGCAGGGGAAGATTCCAAAGAGAGACAGAAGAAATGACGCAGTCTCTGTGTCCTTTCTGCTGGAAGCAGAAAGTAGAGGTCCTTGTTCAGATATCAGTCCTGATGACTGCAAGTAGGGTGGCAGAGGTCAGGTGTTAGGATGACATCTGCATGCACTGATAATGCTCATCTTCTGATTGCCATACTCTCTTTGCCAACAGATGGTGTGTGTGATGATTATGGGGATGGCAGGATCTGCAAAGTAAGATTTGATGCCAACGGTGCTGCAGCTGTGAAGCGGGATTCTCGGGACATCAAGCTGCTACCAATGCACCACATGTTGTTGCCCCAGGACAAGGTGCACTATCTGCAGGTGAGCTGAAAGCTAGTAGTGCACACCCATAACCTACTCATTCTCTGTCCGTCTCCCATGTTCGTGTCCTTTAGACTCTTCTCTCAGCAGGCCTCAAATACTCCCCTTCTGCCTGTCTTTTCTCCAAGTCTTTCATCGCCTGCCTCCTTCTCCATCACCCAGGTCCCTATCTCACGGAGGATGTCACATGATGAGACTAACATCTTCTCCGCCCACCGCTCCGCTCCATCCTTCCTACACAAGTGGTCTTCATCTGATGACATCCGCATTTCCACCCTCCGCAAGTCTGGAGGCCCTGGATTCTTGCCTCCTCAGCTGCATGACTACCAGCACTGCCGGCAGCCCCCAGAAGACGAGCTGACATCCCTACGGCAGTTTTTGGAGGGTGGGCTGGTGCCCCGAGGATCCAGCTCCAGTGCCTGCTTCTTCCGAGATGAGATCACCACGTTCATCGATGAGACGCCACAGCCCTCCCCAGTCTGCAGCCCACGGCACTCCCGTCTCCCACTTGCAGCTTTCCGCGATCGCCGCCTCTCGCTTGGCAGCAGAGAGGAAGAGAGCACTGACCGGCCACGGTGCTTCTCTCTGGCTGGCAGCGAGGCTTGGCAAATGCAGGATGAGGAGCAGGCACCACGTGAAAGGACCCCTGAGGCCTGCGAGGCACAGGCCCTCCAGGATCCCAAATTATGAGACAGCATCAGAAACATTCAGTGCCATCATGATTTTTAAATAAAACTTCAAACCTTCCCTTTGTCCCAGGACCCGATTACTAATTGACATTCTCATCTTTCTCGCCAGCAGGCAGGAAACATGGCACCCCATGGTAAGAGAAGTGTGGCAGATCTGCAGAATGGAGCTCCACGGACACGGACAGCCTGTGCCTGCCCTCAGGTTACAAACCCACCGCTGCCTTGGTGTCCCTTTGTGAACTCCACCCTTGCATTCGCTCTGCCCTAAGAGACGAGGCAAGCATGGAATGGTATTAAAATTCTATATTTGGAGTGTCAACCGTGTGTCTGCTTTTAAAATAATATATTAGTAATTATTTTGTTTCCATAGAAACAAAATGATTGGCCCGATGTTTAATGAAGATTCACTGGCTTCTGGAAGGAAAATGCCAAATGTGCGAGGCGTGCTTCCTGTCTTGTTAGTGTATCTAGGAGCAGCAGATGCCCCGCAGCCCATGGGAGGGTACAGCGCCCATACTGAAGAGTCATCATTTGGAGGGGGGGTTGAAAAGATTCCCTCTCCATTGCAAGGTAGACCTAGCCTGCCTACAACTAAACAGGAACGGACTCGGTGATTTCTGAAGCAGTGTTGTTTTGAAAACTTAAATCCTCTCCAGAAAGACCCTCTCATAAAGTAGCGTTTCCACTGGTGCAGTCTGTTGATTCCAGTGCAAACTTTATGACTTTGCACAAAACATTGTAGCCCAAACTTCTCAGGCAGGCAGCAGCCAGCTCAGAAAAGCTGCCAGAGCCTCTACTTGCAGGGCTCCAGGCTTCCACGCTACCAAAGCCGGGAACAGTGAGTGCTAAATCAAGCTCCTGCTCTGCACAAAACTCTTGAAATAGAAGTGTGGTGGTATATTGGAGATGAGATTTCTCCTTCTTCGTGCTGTTTGTAGCTGCAGCCACAAGTGAAACGGGTGGCTGCATCAGAGAGACCATGGCAGGTATGTTGTCCTTCATCAGCCAAGCACTCTGCCACATGATGGAAGCTTCTGAAACGTAACAGGTCGATGTGTGTCCTGCAGCGGTTCTGATAAACAAGCCGTGACCTCCTCAGTGCCTTTCTGTCAGAGGGCCGAGGTCCCACGGCCAGAAGGAAGGGTTAGGTTAGCCGGTGGCGACCCGGACACAGAACCGCAGCAGGCCGCGTCAGGGCTGAGCTGGCTGCACGGGCCCAGCCCGGGGTTGGTCCAAGCGTCCGTGAAGAGCGGGCAGGTTTGCAGCACCGCTCCTGGGGCCCGAGACGAGCTGCGGCCCCGTGCCCCTTTACCCCTCCCGCAGCGCCGGAGCCCGCTCACCGCCCGGCCCCCTGGGTGTGTCCAGCCAGGGCCGCCAGTGCCTCCACCCGCCCGCAGACCCCCGCCGCCTCCCGCTCCTCCTCCCGCTCGGCGGCTCGGCCATGGCCTCGCTCGTCTGCCTTCTCTTCTTCCTCCCCGCCGCCACGTCCTCGGCCGCGGGCCGCCTGGTGCCCTACGACCTGCTGTACGCCGACGGCGTGCGGGCGTACTTCGCCCGGGACTGGGGGCGGGCGGCCGAGCTGCTGCAGCGCGCCCTGCACAGCTACGCGGGGCTGCGGGCGGCCCGCCTCGCCTGCCGGGATGCCTGCCTCCGAGAGGCCGCCTTCCTCGGCGAGCCGCCGGCCGCCGGGCCCTGGGAAGCCGCCCTCTTCGACCGGGTGCTGCAGCGCGCCGACTGCCTGCAGCACTGCTTGGGGAGCCGGCTGGGCGCCGCGCCCTCCGCGCACCGCGCCAGCCTTGTCATCCAGCGGGACTTCGAGCGGAGAGAGCCCTACAACTACCTCCAGGTGGCCTTCTTCCAGGTGGGCCTGCCCTCGGGGCCGGGGGGCGGCGGCCCCGGGGAGGGAATAGGGGGTGCAGCAGCCGGGCTCGGAGACCGGGCTGGAGATCTCCAGCACCCCGTGCACGCTGCCGTGGGAGGGCAGCGCGGGGCACCTCCCCGTGTGGGCAAACCTGGGTGACAGCCTGGTGCCGCGGTCACGGAGGTTAGCTGTGGGAGCAGCTGTGCTGAGGGGTGGGCCTGGACAGAAGCAGGAGTGATGTACACAGCCTTTTTTTCTCTGCAGCTGAAGAAACTGGACCAGGCAGTCTCTGCTGCTCACACGTTCTTTGTCGCCAATCCCCAACACCTCCAGATGCGTGAGGACATAGAGAAATACCGGCGCATGTCAGGGGTGAAGTCAGACAATTTCCGAGACCTGGAGGCTGCACCACACTGGGTGAGGGTCCGAGTGAGAACCAGCTCATACCACATTGTAGGGAGCGGCATGCAGCCCTGATCTGTTCCCACACGAGGTCTGTGGCTTCAGATGAGATGTATGTGCTTCAGTGATGGCACACTACAGCAGTTATGACACAGGCGTTTTGTGGTGACAATTTCTATAAGCTGTGGGGCTTTGGAGAAGTACATTTGTCCCCAGTCCTGAGGAAGGGCTGTCACTGCATGGTGGGCTGTTCGTGATCCAGGCGGGCCCCTAGGTGTCAGCACCATCCTGAGAGTGACTCAGTCTCAGGGAGTCCTTTGGTGTCACCCGCACTAATGAGGAGCCTGGATCTGTCTTCTGCAGGAAGCATATGAGGCCGGTATGCAGCATTACAATGCAGATGAGTATCTGCAGGCTGTGGACAGACTGGAGGAGTCACTAAGAGAGGCACTGTCAGCACTTGAAGAGTGTCGTGCTCTGTGTGAAGGGCCACTGGAGGATGAAGAGGTGGAGGAGGAGGATTTGCAGCCTGGCCTGTATGAAGCCATTGCAGGTAGTGTTAGAAGCCCAAAGGGATGGGTAAGAAAGCCATTCTTCTTACAGTGGATGTCTCATCTTCCAGCGCTCCTGTCTGGCTGTCGGAGCTGCTGGCTTTCATGCCTCTCTTTCTTGCAGCCCATTATATTCAGGTGTTGAAGTGCAGGCAGCAGTGCGTCCTTGAAATTGCCACAAAGCCAGGGTGGATTTCTGCCATAGAAGATTTCATACCATCTCATCTCGATTTACTGCAGTTTGCATATGATCAAGGTGAGCAGAGCTACAAACCAGTGGGTGATGCTGTGGCACCCCTTAACTTTCCACTTCTGAACTTGGTGGGCAGTTCACAGGGAGAACACCTGAGCTCTACCTCTGCTCTCCTTCTGTCCCCATCTACCCTGTACTGCCCAGAACCTCTCTTTGCTTGCTTCCTTGGGAAAGATCTCATGCTTTACTTCAGTCTCCTTGTGCAGCTTCAGTAATGTGGCTGTTTCCACTGTGTGTGGACAAATCTTTCCTATACCCCTCTCCATTTCAAGACCTCGCTCCAGCAGTCCAAGCTGTACATTTTACACTTTCATTTTCAATACATGGCCCCAGATCAGACCTCTACATCTTACCTAGAGCATGTGCATGTATCTCAAGTCAACAGTGATGCTCCTGCTAAGTCAGCCCTGCCTGCCCTAGCTGAACTGGTATCATGACATTGATCAATCTGCCACTTGTCCTTCAGCTCCTGGACACGTACACTCCCTCCTGTCTCCTCTAAATGAACTTCCACTAAATATAGGAAGCGAGCCCATTCTTTGTGCAGTGCGTTCCGTATATTTTCTGCCCACAGGTAGAGGCACAGCTGGGCAGGGATTGATATGTACTCAGTGTCATTCCTCCTACTGCCAGATTCTGACCAGGATCAGCTGCTGCTGGCCGGCACACATCTGCTGCTAACACCAAGTCTTTCAGATATACCTGTTTGTTCTGTTTTGTCCCTGCCCAAGTTGGGAACCAGGCACTGGCTGCTGAATGTGCTGCTTCCTACTTGCTCTTCTATCCCACGGATGAGCCAGTATTGGAGAAAATGAAACAGTACCACTCAGAACTTGGAGAAGATACAGCTGTCACAGCGAGAGAGGTAGTTACAACCCCAGGTCTGTACTTTCTGGTCCCTCCCCTGTCCTGCACAACAGGGTCACAGATCCAAGAAACACAGGGAAACATGTTCTACAGCAGATGTGTTCCAAGCTCAGGACTGAAGAAAGTGGGAGTTTGCTTATAATCAGTACCAAACAGGGTTCTTCTGGGACAGAATGGGTTCTCATGGCACAGAACTGTGTGTTGGAGAAGATTTCTGCATGGACAGTGATAGGTTTGCCTGTTGTGAAGTGGTTGTTTGACAGCCTCTTTGCTTCCATAGAATATTCGTCATTATGTGCAGAGATCTCTGATGGAGAAGAAATTGATTTACTATGCCATGGAACATCTAGGAGGAACTTTTAATGACCCTGTAAGTAATGGTATCATCTTAAATTTCCTGCCTTGATTTCACCAAGACAGCTGCTAGAACTTGCTTCAGTAGCACCTGAATTAGAGAGGATCAGATGCTGATGAGCAGGACCCTCCACATACTTGTGAGGTGGATCTTCTAAGGCCTTTCTGCTGCTTCTGAAATGAAGAGTAGCTGGAAACTGCTGTAGATAGCATATGCATTAACCCAACATTATTGTCCTCCAATCAAGGCCGGAGCCATTGGTCTGGCTGTGGAGAAGGGGGATCAGGAACAGGATGTTTGTCCTGATTTACTATGGGAGAAGTTTGCTTTATGGTGAAACATCTGCATTTTTTTCTACAGGATCTTTGGACTCCAGATGAGCTGATTCCTGAAAACCTAAAGCAAAAATATAGGTAAGGTTGGATGAATTGACAAGGACTGAAGTAGAAGTGTTGAAAGCAGGGGATAATAATACTGTCATACTGAGGAATGGGTAAAACAGGAATAAGAAGTCAAATGCTGATCACAGAAGAGGGCAGACATACCTCTATGTACTGACAGCCCTGATCTGTGTTTTTTCCCTTGCTCCCGAGAGAGGATCAGGAGAAGCAAAAGCAGGAAACTCTTGATATGGAAGAGAGAGGAAAGAGAGGTGAGTAGAAAAGCTTGTAGAAATATTTGGTTGCAGTCAGCTAGGCTAAATGCTGTCTTTTCTTCCATCCTCAGACATTTGAATGCTAACATATATGCAGACTGACTCGAATGGCTCAGCAAGTCCTCTCACTGTTTCTTTTCTCCATCTGTGATGCATGTGTACTCTTGCAAAATCTCGCTGCGTACCTCTCTGGGATGGGAACTTAAAGAGCACTGTGGCTGGAGAAGCTGAGGTCAGTGCTGCCTGGTTGTATGACAACCCTGTGGACATGTAGATCCCTGTTCAGCACAGCTGGCATGGATAGGCAGGAGTGGCTACGCAAAACGTGGCTCAACTCCGCCAGCTCAGCTTCAAACAACACTTTTCTTAGAGGGACCAAAAGAAGGCAGAGGAAATGGAAACTGGAAACAGACAATTCAGCTTTGGCAAGCCTTTCCCTGAATAACACCAATCCAGGTGGCTTGTGGCTGAATGCTGTAGACTGCAGGGCGAAGTTCTGTATTCTTTCTGGCCCTATACTCTTGCAGGGCTCTGTTCTGGTAACTTTGGTTGAAGTGACCCTAAGTGGTTCTCTTGCTGTATCATGTGGGGGAGCAGATCATTTTGAGCACCTGAATGCATTGGCATTCCTTACCATCCAGAGGAGAGAGGAGATGGGGGGGGAGAAGATCAAAGATCAAAAGATCATGTCACTGACCAATACCCATTGCTTCTCTTTGGAACTGGAAACAGTAGGAAGATGCACTGGTGATGCTTCTGGAGTAAGATGCCTTGCCCCAAGAGGCTGGGCCTGATTCGCTCTTGGGGTACACCATATATTCAACTGTCCCCAGCTTTCTGCTGCTCTCCCAGCAAGCCCCAAGTTTCTGCTGCCTCCAGAAGCACTTGCTGAAGGCCAGCTCCCCAGCTGATGCTCTGGATTCTTTGAAGCTTGTGAGGGATGCATGTGGCCCAGATCTGCAAGGAAAGGGCGCTTCTGGGGAGCTGTCCTGTCTTCCCAGAGAATGTATAGTGTCTGTTTACTTTCTTATCCAGGATGGGGGTTTGTGTCTCGGGGCTTCTTATCCAAAGCTTGCTTACCTCTGTCTGTACTTACTTCTCCTACAGGTTCTTTGCCTTTTGAGGGTATCACAGTCACCATGGATTCCCAACAGATGAATGGAACCCAGAGGGTTGTGTTTGACAGAGTCCTGACGGAGTCTGAGTGTAAGGACTTGCTCCGGCTGACAGAGGTAATGCCTGGGTCTTATAGGAACTCTGTATGTATCACTTCCTCCTCAGCAGGCAGTATTGTAATGCTGCTGTGGAGGAGAGAAGGCAACCTAGTGCATGACCTCTGTATCATTTTGTTCCAGGCAGCAAGAGGAACAGGAGATGGCTATCGAGCGAGACGGTCCCCTCACACCCCACATGAGAGATTTGAAGGGTTAACCATTCTGAAAGCCATGCAGGTGAGTGGCTCCGTGAGTCTGCCATCTTCTTGTCCATAAGGCATGCTTTTCTCTCTGAAGAGCACTCTGGTCAGGGTTGTGGGTGGCTTTTCTTTCTTGCAAGAGCGTGAACAGCTTCCCCTGACCCTCCACGGTTATAGTTAGATACACTGTATTTGGAGGGCTCTATAAGCACCTTCCCTCTTGTGGGGCAGCGTTTCGGGATTGCTAGTTGCCTGAGTGCAGTAGTCTTACAGGGCAGTGTAGCTTAGAATAGTGGTGTAATTTAAGGTGGAAGGAGCCTCTGGGAATCTCTGCTTTTCCCCTCTGCTCACAGCATGGCTAACTTCAAAGCTGGATGAAACTCCACAAGGCTTTGTGAATGTAAGTGGTGAACATATCCAAGGTTTGAAATTGCCCATCCTCTCTGGTGCCTTTTTCAGTGCTGTGCAGATCTCAAGGACAAGTTGTTTTTCCTTATATCTAGCCAAAATTTCTCTTGCTGCAACATACACCCATTGCCTCTTGTCTTTTCAGTGTGTTCCTCTAAGAAGTAACTGGCTCCATCTTCTCCTTAACTGCCTTTCAGGTGATGGGAGACTGCAGTTGGATCCTCCCTTGGCCTTCTCTTCTCCAGGTTGAAGAAACCTAGCTCTTCAGCCTCTTCTAAGTCATGTGTTCCAGATCTCCATTTGTCCTAGGACATTTTACTGAGGGCTCACTCCAGTTTGCTAGTGTCTCTCCTATCCTGGGACACAAAATGATGCTGCATTCCAAATGTGCTTCACACACTAAGGAGAGGGAAAGAATCACTGCACTGCACACATGCATACCTGACATTTATATGAGAAAATGTTATTTTCTTACATGCATGAGCACAGTAGTTTACACAGATCTGTGTACAGGTTCTGTACACGTGTCGTTTCTTAGAGTATCTCTATGAGTATTCTAACAGGCTTGTTTTTCACTTGTAGCTAGCCCAGAGTGGGGACGTGGACTGGAGAGATGCCAAATTGCTTCTGCAGGCCAGTGAGAAATCACGGAAAATCATAGAATCCTATTTCACTCCTGGAAAGAAACTGCATTTCTCATTCACACACCTTGTGTGCCGCACAGCAGTAGAAGGTAAAGAATCCTTCACCCTGTTAGTCTCCTCTCCTAAAGAGCCTTTTTCTTAGTCCCAGCCACGTGCTTTCAGGAGACTCTCTTCCCTTTTACTCTCATGAATCCCTCACTCTCTGCTCTTTCTCAGAATTTTAAATGCTCTTGTTCTTTTTTGCAACTTTCCTTTTCAGAAGAGCAGGAAGGTCGCATGGATCTCAGTCATCCTGTCCATGCTGATAACTGTCTGTTGGATCCTGACGGGAAAGAGTGCTGGAAAGAGCCACCTGCCTATGTCTACAGGGACTACAGGTAAGAGAAGGGGACCTGCATTAGAGCTTGTGGAGATCAAAATGTCTCCCCAGCCCCAAGAAAGTGTGAGCTCAACTTATATAAATACCAGCCAATGGGTTGTTGGCTCACATGAGGGCTGTAGCATGAGGCTGAAGGCTGCGTGAGTGCATTCAGAGTGAGGTGTTGTACACCTTCCCTAGGCTGGGAAGAGGTCTTTCTTCCCTCCCTACATTCAGCATTGGCAGAGTGCACAATGAGACTGAGAGGCTGACAGATCTAGAACCATGATGTTTAGCTGTCTTTCGTCTCTCATAATGCTACAGCTTACTGCTAGCACTTAGAAAAAGAAGTTTCTTTGAATTTTATTCTGTCTTTCTCAATCTTACTCTCCCACTTCCACACATTACAGGACAGGGAGAACCAGGCTCTTCGAATTTCTTTCATTTGAGCTGTCAGTGTACTTTAGTGACTGTTCTCCCACTGTTCTCTCTGAGGGTTCACTTTGAGTACTTTGAGTTGGGATTTTCCACTGCATGTGAGAGATTGTTCCAGATAGCAGCAGATTTTGTTACTGTATAGGAACTGTTGAGTCACGGCCTGACCCACTGATTGAGCACCTGGAGAAAGGACTGGCTCAGCCCTGGGAGGGCAGGTGAAGGCAATTTACCTGTGTGACCAGAAGGGGTGGAGCCTGGCTGCACCTCTCTTAGACCTCATTTAAGAGCTGACTGCCCCTGGGGGACAGTTTCTGGTTGAAGATCCCTCCCATGTGGAGTTTTTCCCCATGAGCCTACATCCTTGGAGATGGGTGAGCATTCCTTTCCTGTTGCCCCTTTTGCCATTCCACTCCTGTATCGCCTTTCCACTGCGCTGATCTTTCCGACTGCAGCAGTTACTCTTCTGTGAAAGAAACAAATAGATTTTCAAGGTGGTGACAAGCCTTGCACATTGCAGCCAAATGTGACCAGTTCACTATGTTTTTGTTCTTTTTCCCTATTCGCCATCTCATCCCTGGGTACCAAAAAATTTTATATGCCTTTTCTTTGAGTGGTAGCTGAACCCAGAGCAGAAATTTGCTTTGAACAGCCTATAGTAGGGATGTGGGACCAAATGGGATCCATTTGGTGTCTTTAATTCTATTTCCATTCTTCCATGGGTGTTAACTTGGTGTAGTCAGATAGTACAGTTACAAGGCTCTGTCTTCTAACTGTTCTCTATTTCCTTTGCAGGAAAGTTTATCCTGTCACCTTATTCCTCCCTGAATAGTAGAGTTCTCTGACTTGTATGCCGATGTATATTAAAATTTCCTTCCTGGATCTATGCTACTCAGCTGTTTCTAGGAGTATTCTGCTCTCGCAGAGTGAAATGTGGTAGACCAAGCAGCTCAGTAAGGGCCATGCTCTTCTAGTGTCCTTTTCAAAGAGGATCCTATGCTCCAGACCGTCTAAGAAACACCATTCAAAAACTTCTTGGATTTCTTCTGTGTATCTGTGCTATACTCATTAATTAAATATTAAACAGAATTGGGCCAAGGGGTCCCAGAGTTCCAGTAATCCTCATCCAGGTGAACAGTAGACCTCTCCATGCCACTTGTGTGCTATTCAGTGTGTGCTGTTCACATGCTCTTCTTCACCTTCTCTGTGTCAATTAGTAATTTCTCTAGTGGCACTGCTCTGATAAGTTTTTAGCAGAGTCTAAACTGACAAAGTTGAGCATGTTATCTTCTTTCCTTGAGACATTAACTGTTTTGTCAGAGATTATGTGATTAGCTAACTGCTTTTAGTATACCCATGTAAAGAAACTGTTTTCCATGTTGTGTCCTTCAGTTATCTGTCTCCTCGGAAATGGATTTGAAAGCCCTGCAGACTTCTGAAGTTGAGCTGATGGCCTATTGATGCCTCAGCCAATCCTCCTGTCCCTTTGTACGCATGGAAACCATCAGAGCTTTTCTCTAGTCCTGTGTTACAGCCCTGATTTGAGTCTTTAATACTCTATGGGAGAAGATCTATAACTTTATGGGCTCTGGGGCTGGTAATCATGTAATTGAAATTATGTATTTAATATTTTGCTTCAGCAGCAACAATGTTGATATCTATTTCATGCAACTAGTCTCAATAATGAGCCCCTTTTGTTCCTTTGGCATTCTGTCTTTGGTTTAACTGAACATGAGGGATAACTCACAGAGTTTGTGGTTCTTTTTTTCATACAATCACTCAGGTTGGAAAAGACCTTGAAGATCATCAAGTCCAACCACAACCTAACCATACTACCCTAACTCTAACAACCCTCTGCTAAATCATGTCCCTGAGCACCACATCCAAACTGTTTTTAAACACGTTTTTCAGGGATGGTGACTCAACCACCTCCCTGGGGAGCCTATTCCAGTGCTTAAGACAGCCAAAACAGCCCTTTCTGTGAAGAAGTGTTTCCTAACATCCAACTTAAGCTTACTCTGGCACAACTTGAGGCCATTTCCCCTCATCCTGTCACCAGTGAGAAGAGACCAATCCCGCTCTCACTGTCAGCACCTTTCGGATACTGGAAGAGAGCAATTATGGCTCCCCTCAGCCTCCTTTTCCTCAAACTAAACAACCCATTTAGTTGGCTGTGGTCTTGCCTGCACTTCAGTCACCTCACTGCTTCTCTTTTTGTCTTGTATGAGTAAAGAAACTTCTTGTTTTAATTTTCTTTTCCACATGCACCATGCCTCTTTCTGACCATTCCTGTGTTACACTTTATTCCTTAGTTCTCAGGACCTGGCACTTTTTGTTGATTAATCCCCTCTTCCAGGCTTTGGATTGTTCACAATACTAAAACACAAACAAGGTCACACCAGGTCAGGTCTAAGGTGTGCTTAGCCCACGGCATTGTCACAGTGGTGCCACAGATGCATGCTGCAGAGTATTTAAGAAAAAAAACAAAAGCCAGGATGAGTGTGTGGATCTAACTCCATGGAGTACTCCCCTGGCCTCCTGTGGCTTGCAGCTCAGGACTCCCCTGAGCTAAGCATTGCTGTATTTAACACTCCCAAATGGTTTCTCACGATAATTGAACCTCTGGCATTAATTAGGTGCTGCATTCTCCTATGGCAATTAGTCTGGGGAAGTGCCAAGGCTGAATGAGCTTCCTCATCCATATGTCCTCTTTGTTTTTTTTTTGGTCCACAGTGGCATTCTCTACCTCAATGATGACTTCCGCGGTGGGAGCCTTTTTTTCACTGAAATGGACACTGTGACTGTCACGGTAGGTCTGGGACTGACCAAATGAAGGACAAAGGACTGAGCATGAAATTTAGACCAGGTGGGAGGCAGCACTAGTGCTGTAGCAAATTCAAATAGGGGCAGCTAAAGGCAAATTGAGGCAAATCTCAAACAGAGAAGAGGTTAACTCCTTTCTAGTAGAGATGTTTCAGGCTCTTACTGTCTGTAATCAGCACTATATCTGTAGAAGGACAGTGAGCCCCAGAGCAAGGGGCTGCTGGTTTCATTGTGTCTTCTCTCTCCTGGCAGGCTAAGGTGCATCCTAAGTGTGGGAGACTGGTAGCCTTCAGCTCTGGCAAGGAGAATCCCCATGGCGTGCAGGCAGTGAGCCAAGGCAGGCGCTGTGCCATTGCTCTCTGGTACACGCACTCTGCAGAGCATGCTGAGCAGGTAAAGAGCCATGCTGGAGAAACATACACAAATACCTTCAAACTATATCAGATCCTCTGAAGAATCACTTTTGAGTTCCCTTATGGGGCAGCAGTTCGTGGTAGTTCTCTGACAAGATAACCAGTGGAGGAAGTCACTGGAGGAAGCCAGCCTCTGATGAGTCCTGCAAGACAGAATGGATTCTAGCAGGGTTGGATGGATGTGGCAAAGACCATATGTGTCTCTCCAGGCCCTGTGAGCAGGTCTGAGATCCTAGCAGGGAGAGTCTCATATCATTTTTCTCTATGGCTGCAGGAGCGGGTGAAGGCAGAAGAGCTGATGGAGCAGAGAGCTGCGGAAGAGAACCAGCCCGATGGAGATGGATATCATGGGGCTGATCACAGCAGCAGATCCTCCCCAGAGGCTCTTGTTCCCAGTGGTGGAGCCAGGCCCACGAGCCAGAGGCACAAGTCTGTCTCAGAAAGGATGCAGCACCCCAAGGAGCTGCGAGCCAGGGATGAGTTCTAAGTGCATGGGGCCCTGGGCAGGACTGGCACACACAGTGGGTTCACAGGTCTTGGGAGTAGTGGGACCACAGAGGCCTGGAGCAGTTAATTAGCATGCTAGAGCCATAGTGATGGGGAGGGAATGCAGTTTTCTTCTCTGTGACTGCCCAGCAGCTGAAAAATGGTAGCAGGAACAGAGTACTAAAGCTAGGTACACCGGGATCTTTCTTCAGTGCCCTGACAATATGTTTGTGTCACTCAGAA
The DNA here is from genome assembly GCF_023343835.1 of Lagopus muta. Classification (NCBI taxonomy): domain Eukaryota; kingdom Metazoa; phylum Chordata; class Aves; order Galliformes; family Phasianidae; genus Lagopus; species Lagopus muta. The sequence goes on from NC_064433.1 coordinate 77,358,417, forward strand.
GTAGGAAGGCCCCCTTGCCAGATTCCTCTCAGAACAAGCTTCTTGGTCCTCTGGGGCCAAAGCCAAGAGTGCTAGGGGAAGCCTGGAGACTTTGATGAGCAAGGGCTGTCTCATATTCAGGAATTCAAAGGAGAAGCCTCTGGATTTCCTTGGCGCCTGCAAACCTTGAAAACCTCAAGACTGGCATGCGCAAGGGAAGATGAGACACTGTGAATATATGGAATAAAAGGAAAGTGCTGGACAAATGTAGTGGGAGCTTGAGTCTGTACACGAGGAGGGACACATGCAGATTGGTTGGTGATGGAAATTTAATTAACAAATGATGGAAGGAGATTGAGCCCTTAATGAAAGAAAACAAAGTATTTGTCCAGATGCCATCTACTTGTAATAGGGTAAGAAAGCTCTGCTATGGCTTACCCCTGGAAAACATGGGAGCTCTTTTAAAGAAAAAGCACTGTACACTCACATTTCCCTGAAGTGAGGTGTTTTGTTTTGTTTTAATTCATGCACCAAATTGTCTGTGAAGGCAAATGTTTTGTTTATAATTTTCCATGCTGACATAGAGACAATCTGCTGTCATTGCCCAGGGGATTAGTGTCCAGAGATGGGATTATATTGTAGCCAAGCAGGAACTGAATGAGGTGGATATGGAGCGTGAAAAAGAGCGGTGAGCATTTTCTTGGGAAGCGTGAAACTTCAAGGCCTATGAAACAGGCCTTGGTGTGAGCTGCATAGAGACCACAAATGTGGTATGGAAGGAAATAAGTCTGAACAGTTGGGGCCAGTTTGGTAGGAGGTGCATGAGTGTTCCCCTCCCTGCTGTTTGGCTCAAGGCTTCTTGCCTAGTGGAACATGTCGTGTTAGCCTCAGTCCTACAGTGCTGAAGGAGCTGGACTGAAGCAGGGAAGACCTTCCCCCTTCTGAATCCTGCCACTTCCTTAATGTGCAAACCTGGGAATCATGCATCAACAACCCTTTTTGTCTCCTGATCTTCCCAGGATCATGGGAAAAACAAAATTTGATGTGTGCATTTCAAATTCCCTACCCTTAAAAGGAGATCCACAAGGTCCTTGCATCCACAGGTTCTTCCCAGTGATTTACATGGGATCGCTGGATGTCTCCTGCTTGATGAGACCCTTTTTGGTGGGGTGTGGGGCCAGTGTCCACAGCTCTGGCTTGCTCTACCCAAAGGTGGCTTGGGTGATTAGACTGATGGCTTCCTGACGTCAGATGAGATCCGTTAAAAGGTATTTATCTCAGGCTTGGGCCAAAGCTGCGGGAGAGATTAAAAAAGATTGAGGCCAAGATAATCCCCTCGCAGCATCCCACTAAAGTGGCTGCCAAAAGGCACACCACCAAATCTTTTGCTGCTCCTGGCCTCTGCGCCCAGTTCTGTTTTCCCCACGCAGAGCTGGAGTTTGCTGCCCAGAGAGGCTGGGACCCCTACCCTACACCACTGTGGGTCTTGCCTTGGCAGGACTGCTGTGAGTGACACAATTTCCTCTTCCTGGCGTGCACAGGGCACAAGTGGCACTCTGTATCCGCAAAAATGGGAAATTTCTGTGGACGTGAGGTACATGAGCCCTGCCCCAGTGGTTTATAATCCTAGCCTGTTCTGGCTAATCTTCACTTTATTAGTTCGTGGCTCACATAAACATGGATTCAAATGTGCCCGCAATGGTTGCTTTCCCTTCAGAAGGAGTGTGCTACTCTCTCTTTTCACCCCTCCCCATCCACCTGCTTTGCATTACGTCCCAATCCGATTTCCCCAAGTCTCTGGTGTCTGATTTAATTTGCCTGACGCTGCTCCTGGAATCAGCCCTCCCCTGGCCCCTCCCGTCCACAGCCTTCCAGCTCCCCATGGGGAGATCAGTCCTGGGAGAGGTTGAGGAGCTGAGAAGGAGCGAGGGTGGACGACAGGACCGATTGGGCACCACGAGGGGACGAGGACCTTCTGGCTGGAGGGAAGCCATCCTCAGCTGGGAGGCAGGCTGTGAGACTCCCAGCTAGGGAAAGCGACCCAGCCTACGCTACAGATCCTGGTAAGGATGCTGCTTTGTTGCTCCATATGTCACTGCGGTGAAGCTGACACTTGGGACGCTGGGTTTCCTGGTCTGATGCTGTGGCGTGCACTGGGATCTTTGCACAGGTGCTGATCCTGTGTGCAAGTATCTGAGGAAGAGGGAGGGAAGAGACGGTGGAGAAGTTGGCGATGGTGCTGAGGTGCCTTTACAGTGATGAGGGGCTCTGGACAGGGATGAGGTCACTTGTTCTCACCATGAGAGCTAAATCCCACTGGCTTCCAGACTGGTGCAGGAGGGCAGTGCCTCCCCTGAGGGAGCTGGTGCCCACCACCCTATGCAACTCTATGCTACCGGTGTGTTCCTGCACACTTCTTTGCAGTCAGGTTTTTTTTTGATGGAGGGCAGCCCACAGAAAGAGAGGAACAGAGCAGGGTAATTTTACCCTGGCTTTTGATCTCTATCAAAGGAGAGGGGGATCATCTCTGTATCCGGCTCTGCAAGGAGCCCAGGGTCACCAGGGCGAGCATGCAAGGCCAGCCAGGGGATTATGCGGAGACCCAGGGATGCTACCTATTAATATTCAACCTTCCTTCCAGCATCTTTCCCCTTTCAATTTGCAGCCCTCATTCAGCATCCCACAGAGAGACCACTCCCTGCCCAGTGCAGGGCAGTTCACCCTGAGGTGAGAAAATTTGAGGGTCCAATTCCCTTTTCTCCCACCTGTTGCTCACCCCATTCCCACAAGCACGTGGTGCAGGTGGCTCAGCAGGACTGTGCCTGGGAGTGTAGGATGGAATGCTGCCCTGACATGGTGCAAGGTACATGGCTACTGCCCTGACAAGTCACGGTTTGGCAGCAAAAGGCAGGGAAGGTGCCCAGGGGCTCAGAATGAGTCTGGCAGTCCACCAACAAAAGTAATGCAGCAGGGGGCTCCAGCCAGCTCACCAGAAAAGGCAGAAGGGGAAAGCACAGTGAAAGAGAGCAGAGAGAGGAAAGCTGCTTTCCAAGTCTAAGAACTGTCAACTGGATGAGTGTGACCAACGCAGAGAGCGGAAGAGGGGCTGAGGTGGTCTGACTGAGCACAGGCTGTTTGCATTGCAGTGCTCTCCAGGTGTGTGTGGCTCACTAGATGCACGGCGCTATGGAGCAGTGCTGGTGTCATGGGTCCTCCTGCTCTGTTGTAGCACAAGGGTGACAGTGGTAAAAATGGTTTCTCAGAGGAGCATAACAATTTGGTTTCCTCTACTGCTTAGCATTGATCTGAAAGAGCCATTACTTCCAGAAAGCACTGGGATTGCATCATTTGGAAACCTTTCCATTTAACACCAATCTTGTCAGCTTCCGTGCTCTTATCTGCAGATCTGTAAGAAATGTGCATCCCTAAGGTCCTGCTCAGGGCAGTACTGTGCCTTGGCCAGGCTCCAAGCTCCATTCCACGTTCTCTTCATCTTCACAGTTTCAGTTCCCCCATTTCCTGCCCTAAATTTACATGACAAGCTGTTCTTCCGCACACCTACCATGGTCCTCTGAGGATACAGCAGTGCTGCAGTGGGGACTTCATCACTTGCTCGGAACAAATTTCAGTGGAATGTGATGGGTGGAGGTGCAAGGTGAAACTAGGGCTATTATTACTGCTCATCTGTGGCTCCTTGTCCTGAGGCTGAGAACAATTCCCAACATCATTTAGATTGTTCCCTCAGAGGGATTTAAAGATTCAGGTGAAGATCTGAACCTGAGCTGCACCTTCTCTATACTTAGCCCTTTTTATCCATCCTTGAGATCATGCCCCTGCCCTTTGATCTTCCTGTCAATTCTGAAAGCCCTGCATCTTGTCATGCACGTTAGCAGAGGGCAAAGAAGACTCCTAGGAAATGGCTCTCTAGTGCCGTATTTGAGAAAAAAATACATCCAGGAAAGGAAGAGACCAAGTTAAAAAAAAAACAAAACAAAACAAAAAAAAAAAAAACAACAAACAGAAGAGATACAGAAGAATCTGTGGGCCCAAGGAATGCTGGGAGACGTGCATGCAGCCAGTTTCATTTGGGCAAGGATTGCAGGAATGGAGGGAACAGAGAAAAAATGTCTGTCTTTACTGTGCATGTCTAAGCAGAAGTCCACAAGAGTGGCTACAAGGAAGGCAAATGGATGGTGATTTCAGACAGGCAAAGGTCTGTGAAAAGATGGGCTGCACAACAGAGAGACAGTGCTGTTCCAGCCAGGAAAAGCTTGAGGATGAGTTCTCTCTGGTGACAACAACATGGTCCAAGGGAATGGCATGGAGCTGCACTGGGAGCAGAGGGCAGTGGGGCCCTGGAACAAACTGCCCAGGGCAATGGGCATGGCCCCAAGCTGTCAGAGTTCAAGGAGTGTTTGAACACCACTCTCAGACATAGGGTTTGAGGTTTGGGTGGTGCTGTGTGGAGCCAGAATTTGGGCTCAGTGATCCTTGTGGATCCCTTCAAACTTGGGATTTTCTATGGTTCTGTGATTCTGTGGAAGAGATTACCACAGAAGACAAGCCTTCATGCTTTGGGGACCAAACAGAGGAGGATGGAAGGAGAGAGTGAACTGGGAAGCAGAAGCAGGCATCTGGTGCTAAGGGCTGTGGAGACATGATGGAGGGGAGGTAGGATCGGTCCTGGGGAAAACTATGAGAGGGCAAATTCTGGACCAGAATGAAGGAGCTGGTCTGCTCGGGGATGCTGAAGGTTCAGGTTTACCACTTAGTGTGCTAGGAGACAGTGACCAAAGCTGCACACAGCATCCAGAGCTTGTCCGTACAGCAAAGCTGAGGGACAAACATCACAAGGTGAGGAGCCTGCTGCTGGAAGTTGCAAGGCCTCCTCAGCATCTGCCCAGTCAGCCAATGAGCTGAGGGATGGGGTGAGTTGTTCAATTCTTTTCCAAAGAGAAGTGCCTTCAGGTGGGTTTTCAGGACATTATTCTTTGTTCCACCTTTGGCTCCCTTTGTTCCACCTCTGGGAGCAATCTCATCACCACTGCTCTGTCAAGAGAAAGAGAAAACAGTGGCAAGGGGCTAGCTCAGGTGCTGATCTCCCCCCCATCAATTTATACAGCTGAGTCTGACAGCCCTAAGCCACCACTAGGATGCATTCCTCAGGCTCTGACATGGTGTCCCTGGGCCTGCACCCTGCGCCCTAACCATGCGTGGTACAGGCAGCAGGCAAGGGGCAGCCATGCTGTAACACTGTTCAGGCTTGCAGGCAGCTGGTACGAGACTTCCTCTGCAAAGAGTAGTCTGAAAAATCCTCTCCTTAGGATAAATACCTGCCTCCTGGGAGCTGAGGGAAACCTGCATCTCGCTCAGCAAACTCTGACCAAGCAGAATTTAATCCTGCTTGAAGCAGCAAAAGACAGAGCTGCTTAGGGGAAGGGATTCTGAAGAGAAAATCAAAGAGTTCATGAGGAGCAACTACATAAAAATGGTAAGCAAAATTGGGATTCAGGAGCTGTCAATGCCTGGGGAGTGCCCACAGCCAGAGAGCAGCCTGGCATGGAGAAAGCAAGGCCTTTGAGCAACAGGCCAGAGCAAGATGGAATGCTGTGGCTCACAGAGGGTAGCAGTAGTTCTGCAGGTCCTTGGAGTCTTATAGGTCTTGGACAAAGTGCCAGCTTTAAGGATGAACACCTAAAACATTTCTGGACACACATTCCTACCAAGGAGAAAGACTGAAATAATAAAGACCATATTTGTCTACAAGAGTGAAGATGTCAGAATCACTGGTGGAGTTTTAAGTACACCAAATGGAAAAGAGAGAACAAAACTGAGATGTTGTTCAATCTTATAGTATAGCTGTAACTTGAACATGAGTTGCAGTTCTGGTTCATTGCCCTCTCTATGCAAGCGTATCATCTATGCTCTGTAAACAACTGAAAAGTGCTTAGAGAACAACAGAGGTGATGAGATGCAGCAGTTTACATGTAAGGAATGACTAATTGTGCTCTGCATTCTGCAAAAGGGATGGATAAAGATGGATATGACAGAGATCAATACAATTCTGAGTGATGCTGAGGTGAATAGAGACCATTTATTTGCAGATTCAACTCAAAAGAACCTCCAAGTGGAACTAGTGCCTTCTGGGTGTATCAGAACCAGGAACTTCTTCATAAAGCATGCTACTGACTTGTGGAATTCCTCACTACTGTGCACTGAAGATATTAAACTTTGACTATGGTACAAAAAGTGACAGGACAACTGTGTAGAAAACCTGTGAAAGCCTTGCATGTCGTAAATGCTGCCACTAGCTTTGGAAGCTGGTGAAAAACTGGGCTAGGAAAATAGGAGAAATACCACTATCTGCTTATGCTAATCTCAGATTCCTCCCGAGGTGTCCACATTATTATTATTAGTAGTAGTAGTTTTAGTTTTAGTTTTAGTTTTATTTTATTTAAACTAGAAGGGAACTTTGTTAGAGCAATCCCTCAGTTTCCTTGATGGAGGACTGATGAGCACTGCCTGCTGATGCAAGTGCAGCAGAACTTCAGCAAGAAGTTCTTCAGCTTCTCAGTGTTCATGTAAGCAGGACACAAGATCAAAAGGATGTTTGATGAGGTTTAGCATGACCTTCCCAAACGCTAAGGGCATTGACTGGGTACAGTGAGACATTTCAGTCGTTCAACCAAAAATCAGCCTTTATCAGAGACACCTGCATTTCCATAACTGAGCAGTCTTATTGTTGGCCTTTCTACCTCACATCTCCCTCCCTTAATTTGTCTTCCCAGATTCAAGGTTGCCCACGTGGAAAAGCCACCTCTAGCTCAGAAAGATGGGAGAAATGGAACAGATGAAGCAGGAGGCTGAGCAGCTGAAGAAGCAGATTGCGGTAACGCTGGCAATAGTCATGAAACTGCTGGCAGAGTGTCTATCCCTTGTGTCTAAGTCTCCAACTTGGAGCTGAGCTTTCTCCAAGTATATCCTTGGAGCCTTCTGCAACACCGCACAGCCCTCTATGTACTAATGGAGATCTTCCTAGTATGGAGGGAGGGATTGGAAGGAAAAGTAGACAACAAGGGGGAGAATGGAATGGACACTGGCATCATGACTGCAGATGAGCAAAGACTAATTCATCTCCAGACCTCTGTCTGTGGGGGCAGCTGGTGTTCTGTCAGGCTGGAGGATTCATGGAAAAGGTGTTGCATGGAGAACTGGGGAGCCTTAGACTCACCTCTCTACTGCTTGTTTGACTGGTGCTGAGCAGCCCTTATCACAGAGCAGGAACTCCCTGTGCTGGGTACAATACAAACTAAGCAAAACTCCTATCCATTTTAAATGAGACTGTAGGGAAGGCCTCTGAATTTTACTTGCTGTTGCCTCCGTCACACACCTTTTTTTCTGTCTCATCCACTCTTGTCTCTCCTCCAGGATGCCCGGAAAGCTTGTGCAGACACAACACTTGCTCAGGTAAGGGCCAGGAGTGATTGGGCAGGTTAACATGCATGAGGTCAGCTAGCATCACTTCCAAGGGGACTCTCCAGGTTGGAAGCAATTAGGAAGCAGGGATAGGGAGGCAGTACAGCTCCTGTTGGTCCCAGATTAATTCTTTCCCTCCCCCTGCTCTTTCCTCAGATTGTGTCTGGAATGGAGGTTGTCGGCCGCATTCAGATGCGGACCCGAAGGACTCTGCGTGGGCACTTGGCCAAGATCTACGCCATGCACTGGTCAACAGACTCCAAGTGAGAAAGATGCTGCTGATCTGCTGGGTGCCTGGCAGCACGTAGATATAGAGAGCAAGAAGGCTCTGGCAAAGAAAGACCTACTAACACAGTCTTATTCCTTTCTTGCAGACTACTGGTCAGTGCCTCACAAGATGGGAAACTGATTGTGTGGGACACATACACAACTAACAAGGTAAGAGTCATGTGGCTGCAGAAAACTGGGATGGGATGCGGGATTGGAACCCTTCAGATGCCCTCGCCCTGCTCTCCCATCTCCTCTGCTGCCAGAGGCCAGACATGGTTTCTTGTCCTCCCAGGTTCACGCCATCCCTTTGCGTTCCTCCTGGGTCATGACCTGTGCCTATGCACCCTCAGGTAATTTTGTGGCCTGTGGGGGCCTTGACAACATGTGCTCCATCTACAACCTCAAGACGCGTGAAGGCAATGTCAAAGTGAGCAGGGAACTCTCAGCTCATACAGGTGGGTGTTCTGCCTGTCAGCGGCCTGGGTGCCTCTGCTTCCAAATCTCACTCTTCTAGCCCTGCTCTGTCTCATATTCATTGGTTCCTGCTCCCCAGGTTACCTCTCCTGCTGCCGGTTTCTTGATGACAACAGTATTGTGACTAGCTCTGGAGATACCACATGGTAAGTGTTATCCTCTGTATCTTATTGACACGAGCAGCCACAGGCACTGAAAACTCACACTGGTCCCATCATATACTGTATTTTGGGAGAGCTCTGCCTCATGGTGGTGTGTGATCTCAGGCGCAGACTCTATGCAGCCCCTTTGGCTCTTCTGGCTGAACACGTGGTGCTCTTTCTGCAGCATCTTTCTTCCCACTTTATGTAAGGATGTTTTACCTGAAAGCCACAAAGAGCAACTCAAGAAGCCAGACTCATTGCTCTGCAGCTGCTGTTTTTCCCTGTGCAGGTTGGGTCAAGATACAGGTCTATCGGTGAAACGGGTCTATACTCCCACTCATCTCACGTGGTAGCCAGGCCCATGACTTCCCTCCTTTTCCTTGCAAGCAGAACAACTCTTTAAGCCAGCTAACAGCACTGTATGGCCTTGTCTGGCTCTGACAAGTTCTCTCTTCCACAGTGCGCTCTGGGACATTGAGACAGGGCAGCAGAAGACCGTTTTCCTGGGTCACACTGGAGACTGTATGAGCTTGGCAGTTTCCCCAGACTTCAAACTGTTCATCTCTGGAGCCTGTGATGCCACTGCCAAACTGTGGGACGTACGGGAGGGTACCTGCCGCCAGACATTCTCAGGGCATGAGTCTGACATCAATGCCATCTGCGTACGTATGCCATCTGTGTGGTAGAGGGGAAAAAAGAAAAAAGAGGATGGACCAGCAATAAAATAGAGTCTCAGGTCATGGTTGAGAGAGGCTGTCAGTCACATGAGGAACAAGGGTCTTGGGATTCAGCCTGAAGCAAAGAGGGCTTGAGTTCAGGTTGGGGGCTGGTTCTTCGCAGGCACTGGGGCACCAGAGCACCTGCCATTCTTCAAACCTGGCTTGGACCCAGCCAGTACACTGTCATCTGTGGAGCTCAGCACGATAACACGTGTTTATGCTGCTTTGCTTGTACCAGCTGTTGGGAACCTCAGCTTCGGCATGATCTAGGAGCCTTGACAGAAGACACAAGTGAGGTAGCTGGAATATCTAATTTAGCTGAAAGTCTCGTCTTCAGCTTGTAGGGGTGGTAACTTGGGATCACAAGATCATCTGAAGAGGAAATCCTTATGTAAGGCAGCAGAGAGATCTGGGAAAGTATCAACCGTAGAGGCAAGGATTCAAACCAGAGCCCTAGAGGTGACAGAACAGTATACAGTGTCATCTCTTTCTGCTAATTAAATGGGTCTGCTGGCTTCCTGCAGTGTACAGCTTCTCTCACCTGACACGTGGCTATTCTTCTGCCACACCTGTGTAGCTTGATTTCTGCTCTGGGAGCTGGGGCAGGACACACCCAAGAAGCACTTATGAGAAGGTGGCTTCCTGATGGTTAGCAGAGAGGTGAAAATCCATAAAAACAGCCTCATTAAAATCCGATGTGCCCTTCACAGTTCTTCCCTAATGGCGAAGCCATCTGCACTGGCTCAGATGATGCCACCTGCCGCCTCTTTGACCTCCGGGCAGACCAGGAGCTCATAGTGTACTCTCACGAAAGCATCATCTGCGGAATCACATCAGTCGCCTTCTCCCGCAGCGGGCGCCTCTTGCTTGCTGGATATGATGACTTCAATTGCAACATCTGGGACTCCCTGAAAGCAGAACGTGTGGGTGAGTGGCTCCTGGAGGCACTTCTTTCATTCTCTGCAGAGGTCTTCTATCCCTACCAAAGAAAGGAAAAGCAATGTATCCCTAATTTTTCTGAAAGGGACACATCCTATACCAACCAAAACTCAGCAGTGCTTTCTTGTGCTTAAATAATAAATAAACTACCTTACTAAATGTTGGCTTTAATGTTGATCAGGTCAAGGCTTGAAACAAGTTTTTCAGAAGAGAAAAGTGTCAATATTCCTCTTAGCTAAACTGCTCTCAAACATCAGTATTATGTCATACATTCTTACAGCGCTGCACGGTGGCCAGGCACCAAGCTGAGCATGGACCTGGGCTTCTATCCAGCAGCTTTGGATGCTCTGATGCAAAGGATACGCCTAGTTACTATCTTTCTTCTAGACGTGGCTCCTAGTCCCCCAAAACTTATCACAGCCCACATTTGATCTCCAAAAGCATTGCTCTCTTAGTTTTGTCAAGGACACCTTCCTTTCTTAGCCTTACAATGGCTCCATGGTGAAAACAGTTGGCAACGATCTCTTGCATTGAGGATGCTTCTAGCTGGACATTCTTAAGAACATTGCTCCTTGGCCAGATACCCTAGTTGTACACCATGCACAAATGTTCTTCTGCACACTTGCTCTGATTAGCCAGGTACAGATTGCTAATCACATTTTGCGGGAACAGAATGATGCATAAAAGACTGGGTACACAGACTGTGGGGAAAGCACTCAGCTCAGTTAAGCCTTTTGCCTTCTCTCAGCCCTATTTCTTCTACTGATTTCTCATCATCTTCTCCCATCAGGAATCCTTTCTGGCCACGACAACAGGGTGAGCTGCTTGGGCGTTACAGCAGATGGCATGGCTGTTGCCACTGGCTCCTGGGACAGCTTCCTCAAGATTTGGAACTAAGGGCAGCAGAGGAGAGAGAAAGAACAGCGGAAGCATGGCCCACAGCAACCGCATCATCAGCCAAGCACAACAGAAACACCCACTTGTCACTCTCACTTCTCGCTACACACAGGTTGCTTACAGGGGTCTCCTAGAGTGAAAGGGGAAGGAGGAGGAGCACACACACTGGCTGTTCTCTCTAACTCTAAGTAAGCCTAAATTCTTGCAGGCTTGAAGACCTATAAAACACATCAGTTATATCTCTGGACTTTCCAGTACACCTCAAACACTGCATCTTCCTCCAAACACCACCACCCACATTTGGTATCCAGCCCTTGGAGGACCCCTCATTCAACACCTCTGTCCTAGACCTTTGATTTAACTATACCTAGCTTCTGTGGGGCTGTCATACTTCTGCAGGCAGCCTCAGAGATATACTAGGCTTGAGATTTATAACATGCAACCCTTACCAAGCAGGTAGTGTAACTTGGGCTCACTTTCTATTGGGAAAAACTTAAGACTTATCTATGGATAAATGGGGGGAAAAAAATATAGCCCTCAGACTACCAGAGAATGTTTTATTTATTGTTTGCTTCTTGCTGTTTCTTCTCTTTTTGCCTCATTCCTATATTGTGCAGTGACCCTGTCTAACCAGTAGCCATCAGCTACCGCTTTCATGTCTGTTCTAGGTCTCCATAGTCCAGGCAAATAAAGAAAGCTGACATAAGCACCACAGACTGTTATTTCCAGAGCCGCTCTTCTCCCGTGAACACTCTCTTGATTCTCTCTCTAAAGAATGTATTCTTTTAAGTCCACAAGGAACGTGTTCCTCTGTTGTTTTGTTGAGAATAGCCCTATTTGTCCTGAAGTTCACTGCTCTGAGTTAGAATGGGGCACTGAAATTATATCCCTGCAAGCCTTGGAGATCTGTAACAATTTAAATCTCTCAGCTCAGGAGACAGCTGAGCATCAGAGCTAATGGAAAGCTGACATATTAGTCCCTTAAACTTAGAATAAAAGAAGACACACATGCTGGACAAGCAGAATGCTCCTACTGTCACCTCAGATACAGAGTATCAAACACCAGCTAAGTTTTAAGATTAATTTATTTACTATAAGAACTATACAGTCAGTACAGCCTACGGAGAACCAAAGCCTGTACGTATATGAATATATATAAGGTTAAGAGTATTATCTTCCCACCAGAAAAAGGTGAAGATAAATCATGAGTCTGGAGTCTTAGTTGATTTCAGGATTTCCCAGTCCTAGAGGACTCTCTGAAAAGAGAATTACAGGAAGATTTTTGGGAAAGAAATCTCTAGTTCTCCACAAAAGGACACTGTTGGTTTTCTTTGTTTAAATCACTCCAAGCACAGTTCCCAGCTTTGAGGTTCCTGCTCAGATCCACTGCCACATCCTTCTCCCCAGGGTTCTCCCCCAGTATGTGCTTCTTAACCTACAGAAGGAAAAAAATGATGGTAAAATACAAACCGAGTTATTCAACTCTCAGTAAAATACATAAGCCATTTTCAGGCCATCCACCTTTGACGGAATATCTGGCACTCTAATGTAAGAGTACAGGATTTTCATAGAAAATATAGAGAGGATGCAATGGAAGGGAGTAATATTGTGGTAGAGTTAGGAATACAGATATGGAACAAGATTTGAGAGGGATCTAGGCATAAGACCATCCCATATAAGCATTCTCAGGATATCACCAGGCTCTACAGGTTTGGGAGACCATAGTTCCAGCCTGTGGCTATACAAAAAAAATGGAGAGATTTGTTATTTCAGCCCCTTCCCCTCCCACAGTATGAAGCAGTGAGATTTACCTGACGTTGGACAGGAGCACTGGGGGAATTATCGTCTTGTAGGATACTGAAGGGAGAACGGACAATCCCACCAGAGGTTGCCAAGATCTTGTTGCTGGCCTTGCGTCTTGCATGCTTGTTCACTGAGAAGCAAAGGAAACAAGTCAGTGTGTCACAACAAGGCTAAATGGTCCTGGATTTTACGTGCTTCCTGACATATGATCTCATACATGTTATCCAGAAGGTAAGAGGATCAGAACGAGACAAAGGCAGAGGCTGGCAGGGACCTCTGGATCTATCTGACCATGCTCTGTTCCAGCAGGGACACTGAGGGCTGAGTGCCAAGGACCACAATTGGGTGGGTATTAGAGATCTCCAGGGAGAGCCCAGAGCCTGTGGGCAACCCATGCCAGGGCACCATCACCAGCACAGCACAGAAGCGCTGCCTGGTGTTCAGAGAGAACCCTACTGTTCTCTCTCATGAACTCTCTGGTTCGTGCCCATTGCTTCTAGTCCTGACAGTGGGCAACGCTGCTAAGAGCCCGGCTCTGTCCTCTGTGCACGCTCCTCTGGGGTGTAACTCTTCAATCCCTGAGAGAACTCATTTAGAGAAGCAGTCCCCAGCCTGTCAGCTGGAAGAACCGTTGGAGACCGACCGCTTGCTCCAGCACACACCCGCCCCACACAGCCCCTCAGCCACCCCCAAGGGGCTCACCAGAGGCCAAGCCAGGCCCGGCACAGCGGTGCGGCCGCAGGGTCGCCTCGCAGCCGGGCTCGGGGCCCCTGTCGGGCTGCAGCTCCGCGGCGCCCCGCAGGGCTGGCTCTTCACACGCGCGCGCTGCTGCGGGTGGTGGAGGCTCCGGGGGCGCGGTGTCGACGGCGAAGGCCTCTCCGAGCTGCCTGACCAGGCACTCCACGCTGTCTGCGGGGGAAGAGACAGCGCTCAGCCCACACCGGGAATAGGCCCCGGGGAGGCGGCCCGGCACTCACCGCTCTGCGTGTCCTTCATGGGCGTGCGGGATATGCCGGGCGTCGGCGAGCGCGGGTCGGCGTCCTGAGCGCCTGCCTGGGCAGGCCCGGGCTGGGGGCTGCCGGCGGGGGAGCTCACCACCTGCGGGAGGACAGCGGGCGCTGAGGGGCCGCGGAGAGCAGTGAGGAGGGAGGAAAGGGGGAAACGCTGTACCTCAATGGGGGTGCGCAGGATGCCGGCACTCGGGGAGCGCGGATCGCTAACGTGAGCCAGGTGGCGGTTGCGGAGGGGACCGGGCACGGGAGTAGTAGGAGCACTGCCCGAGGCGCCCATAGCGGCGGGCGTGGAGCCGCGCGGTCCCCAGCCGGCGGCGCTGCCGCGATTCAAATCTCCCGCTCGGCCGCGGTGGCGCCGCCCCATTGGTCCCCGCCCGGAATAGGGCCCCGCCTCCGATCCCGCCCCGTGCCCGCCCCCGCCCCGCCTCCTGCCTTCTGTCGATCTGCGTGAGACTCCGCCCCACGCCGCGACGCCATTGGCTGAGGAACTCGGCAGGGCCGCCCGTGACGGCTGAAGGGCGGCTGCGATTGGCCGAGACGGCCGGCTCGAGCGGCAGGTGGGCGGGGCAATCGTCTCCAGGCCACGTTACGGGCGTGCCCGCGCGGCACGGGATTGGCCAGAGACCTTACGAGCACGCTGGACTGCGATTGGTCAGGGTGGGGCCGCGGGCGGAGCTGCAGTGAGCCGCTGTCATGGCGGAGCTGAGCGAAGCGCTGCTCTCGGTGTTGCCGTCCATCCGGGTGCCTAAGGCCGGCGACCGGGTCCACAAGGACGAGTGCGCCTTCTCCTTCGATACACCGGTAAGCTCGCCCCGAGGCCGACCTCCGCGGCCGGCCGGGCTGCTCCCCGCTCCCACCCGTTCTCAGCCCACCCGGGCGCCGGGGGTGCCGCCCGCGCGGGGCGCCATGGGATTTGTGGTTCCCCGGCTGCCGGGCCGTGTGCGGCCCGGTGCGGCGCAGGGCCGTCCGAGACTACAGCCCCCGACGTGCCTCGCGGCGCACCCCTCCCGGCCATGGAGCGCTGGGGGCTGTAGTACCCGGCCGGAGCGGGCGTGGGCAGCTCGTCGGCCCCTCGCCCGCCGCGGAGTATGCCGGGGGCTGTAGTCGGGCGGGGGGCGCTGCCCGTTGGCCTGGCGGCGTCACGAGGCCCCGCGGGCGGGGGCGAGCCGGTGCTGTGTCACTAAGATGGCAGTGGGCGTCTCCGCGGCCCTCTCCACACCGGTGCCGGCGTCCCCGCGCCTCTTTCCCGAGCCGGCCTGGGTGGGCCTAGGGAGGGGCGAGTGCCCCTCGGTCTCCTCCGCAGGGGATGTGCCGGAGCCCTCGGGAGAAAGGCGCTGCCCCCCGAAGGTGGAGGCTCTTTGGGAAACAAAACCCCACCCCCTGGCCCAGCTTCCCTGCTGAGCCCCGCGCAGTGCCAGTCCCTGTGCTCTTGCCCTGTCTGCCCACTCTCTGCATTTGGATCCCTGCCCGCTTTGGCTTACGGCCGGTATCTTTGCTGAGGTGTCTTTGTGCTTCTGGGGTGAGCAGGGCTCACCTGTAGCCAGTACAGAGTTCCTCACAAGCTTTTGCGTGCAACAGTGAAAACAAGCAGTGGTGTGCTGGCCTCCCCTGTGCTGTGGCCTGGCAGAGCTCCCCATGGCCATGGGAGCTGTGCCTGCAGGCAGGGTGGCACAGCTGCGCTGGGAGTGGTTATGCCACGTTCTGACTGTGTGAATGATGCATGCTGCAGGCCTCTGGTGGGGCATCCTCCTCACCCTCCTGGGGATCTTGCTCAGACATCACAGGTTGGGTATCATCCTGCTGTGTGTGAGGAGTCATCTGGATTTACCTGTACATCACCCTATAGGAGCACCTATCCTGGGACAGCCAGAGCAGGGCTTGCCAGCTTAGTTCAGATCAGTTACTAAATAACTGATATATAGCGATGAACAATTGCCATTATTTAATCAGTAGTTGATAGCATTCCAAGAGGTACCTTCTGTCCTAACTGTTGGAATGGCATTCTTTGCTGTCTCCCTTCAGTTTTTCTCTCCCCTTCCTTCCAGGAGTCTGATGGCGGCTTATATATCTGCATGAACACGTTCCTGGGCTTTGGGAAGCAGTATGTGGAAAAGCATTACCAGAAAACAGGCCAGCGGGTCTATCTGCACCTCAAAAGAACACGTAAACCGGTATAAATAAAATAAATAAAAACAAGGTGGCAGTACTAAAAAATAATGGAAGTCATGCTTGTTCTGAAACTGGGAGGTGGGAGATGTCTCGGTGTTAAATCAGGTATAGAGTTTTTCCTTCTGTTATCAATGATATTTTTCTTGGTGAGTTGGGATTCGCTAGACCTTCAGCTCTGCTGATGTTGAGCTGTTGTACCTAGCTGTTGGACCAAGTAGTTACTGCCAGCCCTCTTGCCGTCTTTGCAGTATCTTAACTCCAATCCTTAATGCTTGCCACAGCATGTCTGTCCCTCTAACTCTCTAACCCTATTTCTTCTCAATGAAATAGAAAGAAGAAGATGCTAATTCCAGTGCTGGGGACCCCCCAAGGAAGAAACCAACTCGCTTGGCTATTGGTAAGGAGGCGCTTGTGTACCATATATTTCTTGTCATTTTGGATCAGTCTTTTGAAGCTGCTTGGCTTCATGGCACGTTTCCGTTCCCCTTCCTCTTCTAAGCTAGCTATGGTAGTGTCCCCAACTGAATTCAAATGTAATGTCTTCTAGTATGTCATAGGTAGGCAGTTACTGCAGAGCAGATGTTGTGATGGTAGTTTTGCTCTGCATTCAAACTTGTAGCATGTTTTCTGTAGGTAGGTAGTCTTTGTCTCCTCTCTGAACTCATTATGCCCGATAGAGCTTGGTCCCATACGGGTCTGTTATTTAATACAGATGTATCTAGTGAGGGGTTGGAGTAAGTCTGAAAAAATAAAGTTTCCAACAGAAATATTTCTTCTGAGAAATTTAACTAGTGGTATTTGTGTAGAACAGGAAGGAATTACTGATAAGTGCTGTGGGAACACTTTGGGTTAGACAGTTTCTTGAAATATGAAGCTGATACTGGAGGAAATACACAAAACCTTAAAATGCTGGAACTGCTCCAAAAGTAATGCCTCTTATTTTATTATTTTGGCCCACAAAATCAGAAGTGGTTGTTGGTGGCATGGCAGTAGATGTTGAACCTTTCCACCAATATCCCATTACATTTTGTTGCTATGTGACAGATGGCAGCAGAGGGGCAGTCTAACAAAATGGTATCTGACATGGAGGAGCAAAGAAACGAAAATGTGTCACTGAATTTCTCCATGTGAAAAAATGGCACGCTGAATTGATATTCAGTGACACTTGCTAAACTTTTATGGGAGCCACGCTGTGGATGTGAATGCTGTGAGGAGGTAGGTGGTGCATTTCAGCAGTGACAACAACAACAGTATGTTACCTCCACTGGTACAGGTTTTTAGGATCGCAGCAGGTAGGCATTTGTTCATTGCTGGCAAAAAATACATAGCTAATGGTGAGTGTTGAAAAGTAGTGTTTTATAGCTGAGAATTTGCTCTTTCAAGTAATGTTATTGTGCTCTTTGTATTTGTTGTAGTTTCCATGGAAATAAATAGAAGGTATTACTTTTGGAGCAACCTACACATTAAGAGCAAGCCCTTTTTCAGGAGAACAGTGCTGATGTTCCGTCACTTTTTTTGCACCAACTGAAAAGCTGTCATAGGAATCAGAGAAGATGCTGCTTATTTGGAGCGCTATCAGCTAGCAGTTTCTTAGGCATTATGAAGCAGAGGACGGGACCATTTTTATCAGTAACATTTTCTTGGATTGCTGGAGGTTGACCACTACAGGGAAATCCAGAACTTGTACCAAGCAGGTCTTGCTTCTTAGTCACTTTTTCCCTAGCGGTGTCATTGCATAGCAGAAGCCTTGTGAGAAGAAACCTCACTGCTGCTATTGCTGCTTTGGGAGATATTCGTCCCAATCTGCTTTGTGAGTTATTTCTGCATCCTCAGTTCTGCAAAGATCTTGAGACAAGTTTTCACTGGATCAGAGAACAGTTGCCAGTTATAACATCATAGTGGATGAATGAAGCAGAAGAAAATAAAAGAAAGTAATAGCTTTGTAGCTGAGGCATAAGTAGTAATAATAATAGGCATAAGTAATAGCTGTTGTAGCTCAAGTGTAGTGGTGGATTAATGCAGACATAGAGGAGGGTTTTGAAAGTATAGGAAAGATTTAGGAACAAAATATAGCTGCATAATATACCCCGTGGTCTCTCTGTACCTCAGCCTCCCACTCCATGAAAAAAACTGCCAGTAGTAGCGCTTGCCCTCCATGCCACTCTGTTGATAGAAAGACTCTTGTGGAGGTTGTGATGCTGAGATAGAGCCATGAAGGCAGCAGGCCTCCTGGGGCAAGTTTGTGGGTATATACGGGGTAGAAAAGGGGTGGGAAACAGTCTGCCAGCTGAGGACCCTTTTCCTCATCTGGAGCCTCAGGAGGTTTGTGTAATGCCTCAGGGGACTTTGAGCAGTCTGTTTTTGTTTGCTTAGAGTTCAGGAGCTGTATAATATCCTGAGATTGTGTACTGTTTTGCTCCATGAAGTGATGACAGATCTCTCTGGGATGTGCTGAAGAGGTGCAGGAGAGAATTATTTGAGATGTTGTTGCATGATGCTTACAACTTCTCAGAAATTTTTAAAACGACTTGGGCTTGCAGCATTTGCATTCTTACGTGGCAGATCTTGCATAGTCTGAACACTGTAGGTATCTGTGGTGAGAGGTGCAGGAGATATTGTAGGAACCAGATGTTCTTGTCAGTGATGTTTTATCAAATGCAGTAATGATTCTCAGAATTGTGTCACCTCCAGAATTCCTGAGGCAGGGGCATTAAAGACTTCCAGCAAAAACTCATATTCCCTTCAACGGTTTGTTGCAGAGACTTATTGCATCCACAGCATGCAATTTTCAAATAAAGGAAATGCAGTAAAAAAAAACCATGGAGGTTTAAGGTTGTCAATAAGCAACATGCTTTCAGCCCTGTTTCCTTCTGGAATGTAAAGTGTGAGCTCTTGCAGAACAGGAAAAGCCAAGAGGTTTTTTGTGAGAACCTTAGAGAACCAGAGCCTTCCCTCCACTGCACATGTAGCTTCTCAGTGACTCTGTCTGTGACAGGGGGGTTGAAACTAGATAATCTGTAAGGTCCTTTTCAACCCAGGCCATTTTATGATTCTATTCTATGACTCTTGACGACTTGCAAGTAATCTGTTGTTTATTGAACCTCCATTTCTGTTGCAGCCTCTTGAAAGCATGGCTAGATGGGCAAGAGAAAATACCAGTACTGTGCCTTTCCTAAGGCTTTTTGTGTGTTATTCTGGGTGTTGTGCTCCCAGAAGAACAGAGAACTGCTAGTTCTCTGTATTTGAGTTCAGGTCATTGATTTTTCTTTTTTGGAAGAGGCAAGAAGCAGAGCCAGGCTCCTTGAGGATGCAGATAGGCTAGTCCTTCATGCTGGATTGGAACACTATCTCTTCCTACACATCTCCATGTGTGATCTGAGGTGCACTGTGACGGATAAACAGCAGTCTTTTGTCATGGCCCTGTTGTGGTCACTCTGTAGAACACGTCTGTTTTTTCCAGTTGTAGTCAGGGTCTCGAGTTTCTTTAAGAGCAATTGTAAAAGTAGCTGACAAAAGCACACCTGTTGTCACTAGGCTTATATTTCCTTCTGTGAGGTCCGTACCTGCAGCAGGAATGCTGGGAGGTAGACATGAAGAAAGATTGTGGAACACTGGTCTAGAATTTTGCCTTAGTCATGATTCTTTATTTCGTGTAAGCTACAGGTGAAGAAGTGTTGGAAACTATTTAGTTCTTATCTCTTGCCACAATGTTTTTTCTTTCTGCAGGTGTAGAAGGTGGATTTGACATCACAGAGGAAAAGTTTGAATATGATGAAGATGTAAAAATAGTGATTCTCCCGGAACATTTGGATATTCCCCGTGATGGGCTGGAGGGACTACCTGACATGGTCAGAGACAGGGTACGTTTGGTGGAGGGTGACGTTTTTCACTAGCAGGGAGGCAATGAAGCATTGCTATGAGAGAGCTGCGGGATTATTCTACAGTCATAAATTACTTAAACAGTGCTTTTATAGTATGGAGCCTGGTTTATGACCAAATACTGTCTTTCTGTGAATGACTTGCAGTTCTGAACGTAAACGTAGAGTGCTGTAGCACTGGAAGTTTCTTCTCTTGCATTCCGCATTGTTTTTCTTGCTCTTCTGACTAGATTGCCAGTGCGGTTGAAGCCATCCTTACAGCAGACTCAGCTTCCCGGAAGCAGGAGGTGCAGGCTTGGGATGGGGAGGTTCGACGTGTTTCTAAACACGCTTTTTCCCTGCACCAACTTCAGAATGATGTCCGCATCCCACCATGGTGAGCACAGTACTGACATTTGCTGTATCATTCTGTGTCCCAGATGCGCCCTGATCATCTTCCTCTCCTGTCCCAGAAGATGAGATTTCCTCTCTGGGGCCCTGCCCTGTGTGTGAGTGTGCCTTGTGTAAATACAAGACCGGGGGCAAACTAAGGTATTTCAGGATGCTCAGCGTTCTGAATTACAAGATAAATGAGATCACAGAAACTTTTGCTCATACTGTGGTCAGTGGGTAGCAATGGAGAGGGCTTAGGAGATAGAACCCAAAGGTTTTTACCCTAACAGCACTTTTCCTCTATTCCTTGTCAACAGTGGCTGGAAGTGCAGCAAGTGTGACATGAGGGAGAACCTGTGGCTGAACATGACCGATGGAGCCATCCTCTGCGGCCGGCGCTATTTTGATGGCAGTGGAGGCAACAATCATGCAGTGGAGCACTACCGGGAAACTGGCTACCCACTGGCTGTGAAACTGGGAACAATTACTCCTGATGGGGCTGGTGAGAAAGGGGGATCCAACAAGGGTTATAGATGGCAGGCACTGCTCAGGATGACTTTGGTCTCTGACAAGGTAAAGGAGGGAGGATTTCAAGGCTGATCTTGCCCACGATATGACCTGGAACATGCAGTATCAATCTATCGTAAGCTTTCCCATCTCCCACCCTGACCTGCTTCTTGTGGCAGACAAAGAACCAGCTGATTAAATCTCCTCTCACTTGTAATCTGAAAGCTTTTAGAACAGTTTTCCAGCTTTCTCTCTTATTTTAAGTAGTGAGACATCTATCAAGGATTTTTTGTGTCTAAAACCTGAGGGTATAGCACAGTAACCCTTTCCTCAATCCAGGTGTACAATCTCAGTATTCTGTGTGTTGTACTACTCTCCTGAAGAGAGAAAAGAGAGGAAAGTCCAAGTGCTCAGTTTGTCAAAACTCCCAGTTCTGAGCACCCAGTTATCTTCATCCAGAGTGAATTTTAGACCATGGGCCATGATTATTTTCCTCTGTGTTTCTGCATAGATGTCTACTCGTACGATGAGGATGACATGGTCTTGGATCCCAACTTGGCAGAGCACCTCGCTCACTTTGGGATTGACATGCTCAAGATGCAAAAGGTGAGGGGCTATTGCTGTGCAGACCTAGAGGGGGAGAGAAGAAACTAAGTTTTCTTAGCTGGATCCCAACTTTCTGTGGCTGCACAGAGCCATTCCTGATGAAGAAACAGTGTTTTATTTATCAAACAGAGAGTTGCCTTGTCCGCCTCTCCCATTGCCTTTTTTGCCTTGCTTTCTTGTCCAGTAGTTTCATTTCACTGTGGCTCTGTGTCAGTACTTTTGGCAGGAAGGTGCCCACACCCCTAGCTGTGCTCCCTAGATTTATTGTTAATTTGTAGTTTTCATGCTCCTTTTAAGAAAATGCCTTGGATTTCTCTCATATTTCATAGCATTCCTCCTTCTGTCCCAAGTACTTAAATATTTGAAAAGAATTCTCGTATCTTCTTTTCACATTTTGTTTCTCTACTGCATTGCCCTTTTCACACCTCAGTTGTTCTCTTAAGTTGTCTTTGAAGGTTTTCTCCTGTTCTTTCCCTCCACAGACAGACAAGACAATGACAGAACTGGAAATAGATATGAATCAACGTATTGGGGAGTGGGAGCTCATCCAGGAATCTGGTGTGCAGCTCAAGCCCCTCTATGGGCCCGGGTACACTGGTATCCGTAACCTGGGCAACAGTTGCTACCTCAATTCTGTGATGCAGGTGCTGTTCAGTATCCCAGACTTCCAGAGAAAGTAAGTGAGCCTAATCACTCTTTTCCATTGACCTGGGATCCCCTGGCACCAGTACAAAGAGCTGGGAGCTTCTGTTGCAGGAATCAGGCTCAGAGCTGTTTTTGCTAGATGAATCCATATGTCTCTTAGATTGCTCTGGTTTGTTCTGCAGGTATGTGGACAAGCTGGAGAAGATATTCAAAAACGCACCTTCGGATCCCACACAGGACTTCAGCACACAAGTGTACGTAGACTTTTGGTGAGAGAAGGAAGGCTGAAGCTGCCTGGGTGTATCCCTTCTGCATTGCTACAGGTTTCTCCCTCAAGCCTTGCCTCTCTGTTTCCATGTTCATCACCAGACACACTGGTCTTCTGTGATCAATAAGGATCTAAGCCAGGAAAGATATGCTGAATGTCCTAGATGGAGAAAGCAGGGTTTATCTCAGTGCCCCTGGGGACTCTCAAACCTATGACGTGAGGGATGCAGTACCATATGTTACCACGAGGGGATTTCTCGTAGGCGTATTCTGTCTGCGTAACAGCTTCTTTGCAGAAAGGTTTGCTTTCTGCAGAGGAAGAAGATGGCTAAGAGCACAGAGATACACAGATTTGGAAAAAAAACATCACTCTCAGTGGATAGTTTATATATGCTTAAAGAGACTTCCTGCAACAGGTATGGAAAAAGGAGCACAGGTTTTCAGAGGGCGCTTCATTTAAATACATTGCTTTGCTTTTGCATCTGCATTAAAACAGCAAAGCAGTATATGGAGGCTTGGGATAAAGGAAAGGAAGGTAGCATTTGTGGAAGAGAATCCAGAGGTAAGCAAAGATTCCAAATTCTAAAGCCTGGGGTTAGGTGTTCAGTTAGGAGGAAACTGAGACAGCCTGGACAAAAGGAGGAATTGGTAGTGTTTGGTTCCAGACAAATGGCAACAGTGATGGGGAAGAATTGGAGTGAAGTGGAAGAACAGGAGGATCTGGGTGTGGGAAGAAATCACTTGAGCTTTGCTATTGTCCATTAAGTGCCTCATGGAGTTATTCTTAACCTTCCCCTTGGGAAACTGTGATCAGTCTGCTCATAATATTGCTATTTCTAGCTCAGGCAATTTCACTGTGTCCTGTTGTCTCTTGTGCTGTCAGTTAGATACACTGCTACTTTAGCCACGTCAGGCTGCAGTATAGCTTGGCTGCTGAGCAGCTGCTGTGTTGCTCAGCACTGGCAACCCTTCTGTGAGGAAAGGGAAGCTGTTCCTTTTTGCTCTCCCCACTGTACAAGCAGTGGTTGAAAATGTTGACCAGAAGTCCAAGTAACTTTCCTGTGGATGATGTCTCATGGGCCCAGAGGGATCAGACCAAGATAAGGTGATCTTAGCTGATGCAGTTGAGAAAGCCAATCTCTGTGAGAATTCCAGCCATGTCACTGTTAAAGTTGGACAGGTTTCTGTGGCTCCCAGAGTGTGTGGAGTTTGACAGACTTTGTCATTCCAGAGCCAAACTGGGTCATGGTCTGCTATCTGGGGAATACTCAAAGCCAGCTTCTGCAGAAGGGGAACAGCAGCCTGATCAGAAGGTGAGATCTGGATATGGTTCCCACATGGTGTGTGTTAAATGGGGGAGGAGGAGGGAGAACCATTTCTGAAGATATGTCCGGGGGTTTGTACCATGGCCCCATCACACAAAGAGCATGGCTAAGAGTAGAATGTTGCATACGAGGGCACACGTTTGGTACATTATGAACACCTCCTTCTTCTACCTTGTTATTTGCAGGGTGTACAAAATGGCATTGCTCCACGCATGTTTAAGTCCCTCATTGGGAAGGGACACCCAGAATTTTCCACTAACCGGCAGCAGGATGCCCAGGAATTCTTTCTGCATTTCATCAACATGGTGGAGGTAATGGCTGAGTTTTATTTCTCTGATTTCAGAAAAGCCTGGCTTTTTTTCTTGCTGTAACATGGCATGAGATGTACATGTGAGAAGCTGGCAAATGGAGCAGAAGGAGGGAGAGAATAAAAGGAAAAGGGGCAGCTGGCACCTGTGGGAACAGAGAAAGAGACATGTTTGCCATGTTTTCGGGGCTGATTCCCAAGAGATTCCTCCTAGCAAGGGCGCAGATGGAGATGTAAAATTCAGTTTAGGAGTTAGAATGGCATGCGTTCCCACGATCACAGAAGATGTCTGTAGGTTCCTCTTTGCTTTTCCTGTGGACGGGGTGTAGAAATGAATACTCTTTCACCATGTCTTGTGTGGGACTGCTGCTGCTGTAGATCGTTATTTCTGCCATTCTGATGCCATATCCATCCTTGTAATCTCTCCCTCTTTCAGAGGAACTGCCGCAGCTCGGAGAACCCTAATGAGGTCTTCCGTTTTCTGGTGGAGGAGAAGCTGAAGTGTCTGGCCACAGAAAAGGTGAAATACACCCAGCGTGTGGACTATATCATGCAGCTGCCAGTACCCATGGATGCTGCGCTCAACAAAGGTTAGTGATATGTCCTAGCCAGGATAGCAGCATACATTATGTCAGGTATCATGCTTTTCTTACGGAACTCCTTAAATGGGAAAGAGACTTCCTCAAGCTATTTCTCTGCCACTTCTGAAGCCAAATTCTTCAGCTGGTCTTGTAGAATTGGGCTCATTTCTTTAGTGGTGTGACAGTGATGTCCCTCTAGAGCCTTTCCCTCCTACACTTCAAGCTGGGCTGTGGTTTAGCAGCAAAGCAGAACTGCAGAAGCAGAATAGTGCTTGCAGTTGCCAGCTTTGTGCTCCATTCTTGAGAATGTGTATCCATGTATCTGTAGGCCCATTCAGCCTCTGGGTGTAGGTTACACAATTGCTTTACTTGTACCTAGAGGTTGTCCTTGACTCCTGTACTTTATTCTCCTTTATTCTCTCAGATGAACTACTGGAATATGAGGAGAAGAAGCGGCAGGCAGAGGAAGAGAAGCAGCCACTGCCTGACCTGGTGCGAGCCAAGGTGCCTTTCAGCTCCTGCCTAGAGGCCTATGGAGCTCCAGAGCAGGTGGATGATTTCTGGAGCACAGCCTTGCAGGCCAAGTCTGTGGCTCTCAAGTGAGTGTGTGGGGGTTACTAACTTGCCAGGCTATGGTGAGTGGGCTGCAGCCACATCTCAGGGGGACTTGTTTTCATCGCCCGGAGAAGGCGATGCATTACTGAAGAGCATTCCCACAGCTCTTCAGTCCTCCAGATCTTTGTCCATAGAACATGGAAGCAGAAGGGAACCAGTCCATCAGTGCTGGAGTGCAATCCCCTGAAGGATTACGGTGGGCAGAACAACAGTGCTAGTGTGAAGTCCTTGCCATCAGATTTCAGTTGCTGAGAGGCTATGAAAATACAGTGACATCCCAGAAAATTGGCAGCTTTTATTCTAAATGCAGTTTAGCTGTAAAATTAGTACTGACGAGTATGGCAACACCAGTTCTGCGTGATCTCCAGAATGTCTTTAAGGGAAGCTTTTTAGCTGCTAAGGTTTGAGTAAAATGCTGAGCATAAGAAACACCTGGGTTAAAGTATGCTAACTTAAATGCTAATAGCAGAGCTTTAAAGAACAGCTGTAATTTGTCACACTGCCAGCAGCACATGTCACAATGGTGCAAAGGTGTAGTGAGAAGAACACAAGCTTAAGCACCTTCCTTCTGTGATGCTACTGGCTGTCCTGCAGTGAAAGAGTAGTTGTCAAAGAGCCCAGTAAATCCATAGAATGTGACTTTTTTTTTTTCCTAACAAATGTACTATTATTAAGCAATAGCTACTAAAAATGAACAGTAAAACATACAGTTTGAAAAATAATGTTTTGCTTTTAAATAGTGAGTTGTGTTCAAAAGCTTTGTTAGAATTAGCATTGAATATATACTGCTTAAGTTAATTCTACTGCATGTTAAGATTATTCTGGTAATATCTGTCTCTCTTAATGTTGCTTCTCCCTTCACAAAGGTTCCCCTCTGTTTTGGAGATGCCAAACACCCTTTCCCTCAAACTGTGACTAAATAATGTTCAATCAAATCAAGTCCCTGTCAGCTTAAGACTTGCCTCTTCTGCTTCATAGCTGAAGAAGTGCTTTTGCACTTGAAAGCTTATCACTTTCTGCAGCTTTATCTGTTGGTCTAATAAAAGATTTTATTTCTTGTGTTCCATAAGAATAATAGTTTAATTAACTCCTAAAATCTGAGTCAGCTTGTAAAATGCATGATTGGGAGATAAAGAATGTACTGTGTTTCCTTATCCCCCAAGATTTTGGGGGATTAAATGCTTTATTCCACCTAATCTGGTCAGAGAACCTGCTTTAGAAATTGTTTGGTGTTTCACAAACTTTAAGCTCAGCCTAGGAGAGTTGTACAGATTTGTCCCTGCCTTAGGACATGCCTCCACCTTACTGTTAGTTGATTTCTTGAATCAACTAGATGCCCTCAGTCACTGCTAACAAAGTATAAACTGGCTGTTACGTTAATGTCTTTCAGAACAACGCGGTTCGCCTCTTTCCCAGATTATCTGGTGATTCAGATCAAGAAATTCACTTTTGGTCTGGACTGGGTGCCCAAAAAGCTTGGTAAGAAGGACAAGAAGTCCAAGCATATAGGTACAAGGAGTGATAAATGGGTATTGTGATCCTTGCTCCATAGAGGAAAGTAACAACCCCAAAAGGATCTGCAGGCTAGCATGTTGTGTCCCCAGTGACTTGCCCTTCTAGAACTCCCAACGGAGTCTTCTGTTTCTGCCTGTGTGTCAGACTGAGCAAACACCCTGTCTTGTAGATGTCTCCATTGAAATGCCAGAGGAGCTGGATATCTCTGCACTGCAGGGAACGGGGCTGCAGGATGGAGAAGAAGAAATGCCAGACATTGCACCCCCACTGGTGACACCAGATGAGCCCAAAGGTAGCCTGGGGTTCTATGGCAACGAGGACGACGACTCCTTCTGCTCCCCTCACTTCTCCTCTCCGACATGTTAGTGATTCTCCTCCTCTCTTCCTGATGCCTGATTCGTTTCCTTGCTCTCCTTGTCTTGTCTCCTATCCTAGTGGTTTCAGACTTTTCCTGTCCCTCTGTCTGTGAATATCAGCTGCCTCCCTTGCATGTAAGGGTGTTATGCAGGGGAGTTTGTTAATTCCCTTACTGTGGGAGATGAGAATGTGGCATGTCTTGTGCACGTAGAAGGGGCAGAGCTGAGATTTACACAAGATTTGACTGGCAGAGAGGTATTTTACGTAGACAAACCACAGCACAGGGCAGGGTTTGAAGGCTAGGAAATGGGCAGTGCTGCTGAGTTAATGAGGTGAACGAATCCTTGTGTTCCCTGGAGTGCATGTGTGTGAAACCACATTTTTGAATAAAGTGTGATGAGGAGAGCAGGGAGTGAAGAAATGGCTTGGGAAGCTGTATGAGACTGCACAAAATGGTGCAGGCATGGCTTGGGTGGGAGCGGGTGGCTCTAATCTCTGTTTTCTCACAGCCCCCATGTTGGATGAGTCAGTGATTATCCAGCTAGTGGAGATGGGCTTTCCCATGGATGCTTGCCGCAAAGCAGTGTATTACACAGGGAACAGTGGGGTTGAAGCTGCCATGAACTGGGTCATGTCACACATGGATGATCCAGGTATGAGACCACATAGCCATGGAGAAACTTACTGCATCTGGGTCACTGTCTCACTTCTTGTCCCACTGCAACAGGGAAAAACTAGTCATTTGAACCTCAGACTGTATCCCTTCTGGGGGCTGTGTTTTGTTTTCTGCTGCAGATTTTGCTAACCCGTTAGTTCTCCCTGGATCCAGTGGACCAGGGTCGACTATTGCCTGTCCAGACCCTCCATCAGAAGACAGTGTGGCCACCATTGTCTCCATGGGCTTCTCCCGGGACCAGGCTATGAAAGCACTTAGAGCAACGGTGAGGGGCACAGGTGACATCAAAGCAAAACAATTTTCTCAGGAATAGGCATTTGCAAGTCTTTTCCTTTGCCTTCCAGAACAACAGCCTGGAGCGTGCAGTGGATTGGATCTTTAGTCACATTGATGACCTTGATGCAGAAGCTGCCATGGATATCTCAGAGGGGCGCTCGGCAGCAGAGTCCATCTCTGAATCTGTTCCTGTTGGTCCTAAAGTGCGCAATGG
This sequence comes from Lagopus muta, assembly GCF_023343835.1. Classification (NCBI taxonomy): domain Eukaryota; kingdom Metazoa; phylum Chordata; class Aves; order Galliformes; family Phasianidae; genus Lagopus; species Lagopus muta. The sequence continues at coordinate 77,386,440 of NC_064433.1, forward strand.
GCCTGGAAGTGAGTTCCAAGCAAAATGAATACAGGCTTTGGGGTGCAAGCTCATCCAATCTAATCAATGCAGTAAATCCATAGGTTTTAGTGGCAGCAGCTCCCATAGAGCTGAATGGGTAGGAGTGGGGAGGAAAAGGAGAAGGGTGGCAGTGTAGGGCCTAAACCCTTCAGCATGGGAATTAGTTGGAAGCTGATAAGAGTGAGGCCAAGAAGATGCTGTTAAATGAAAGGCAGGAAGGATTGTAGTTCTTTCCCCCATATTCTGATCTTTGGTCTCATTGAGAAACTGAGTTCCAATCCATTTGCAGAGCTCTAATGCCAATGCAGTTTTGCCCTGGACTCTACAGGTAGGTGGAATTCCTGCCACTACCCATTCAGCTTACCTGAGCCAAATGAGCTTGGGAGAGAAAAGGCTCACTGGAAGTCGTCATCTCATGTTTCCTTGTACCTTTGGCCTCAAGTCAGTCACATTTGACTGGGACCCATTTTTAAGTTAGTACCTAGGAGAGCTTCCGTCAGATCTCACATCAGGAATTCTCTAGAGGGCCTCGCACAGGCCTGTGGTGCCTTTCCACTTTATCTGATACCTCTTCTCTTTTCCTCACAAGAATATCAGCTGTTCGCCTTCATCAGCCACATGGGCACTTCGACTATGTGCGGTCACTATGTTTGTCACATCAAGAAAGATGGCAGGTAAGAGGGGTTTTGACAAAAGGGGTCTCTGACGTACAGCTTTAAGCCACTGTTCTGCCCTGTTTCTTCAGAGGTGACGGTGGACAGAGAGAAGCAATCTGGCAAAAAGGCTCACATAGCGTCTTTGCCACACGATAGCATTCCTGAGCTTCCCCCTTTTGTGTGTTGCAGGTGGGTGATCTACAATGATCAGAAGGTCTGTGCTTCTGAGAAGCCCCCCAAGGACCTGGGCTACATCTACTTCTATCAGCGGATTCCCAGCTAGAACATCCTCTTGCTGTGTGTGGAGGGGGGGAAAGCGGGCCGTAGGCAAGGAAGGGGAGGGGTGGGGGCAGTCAGAGCAGGGTCCGCCTCCCCTGCTCCTCTTACCCGCTCCGCCCTTCCTGCCCTCGCTGTGGGACGCACGGGGAGCTGAGTTCCACGACGGGCTGGGGCTGGAGCCCCCGGGGACGGGAGCGAAGGGGAGTCGGAGGGTGGACATACGTGTTTCTGTAGGACGTACCTTCACTACCCGCACCCCGCTGCGCAGCCCTTGGCTTTGCTGCTGGGGGGACGGCAGCTCCTTGCTTCCCGCAGGGGCAGGGCACGTGCGTGCGTGTGGCTCGGGCGGCGCTTTCTGCCTGTCCTCCCAGCGAGAGGGCAGCACGGGAAGCAGCGCGGGCCGTGAGCGGTGCCCCCTCCCTGCGTGCCCTTCACATGCCAAAATACACGAGGGACAAAATAAAAGTCGAAATAAGTCCCGGTTGATGTGTTCTGTGTAGCCGGGGCCCAGCGAGCCGAAATTCGGGCACTGCCGCGGTACGAGCTTCCGTACGGAGAAGGGAGATGGCGTGGGTCTCTTGCGGGAGGGGCGCGGAGCTTCCGTGCGGGCCCCCCGCTCATCGCAGCTTCTGAGGAGCCGCCGCAGGCATCTCCAAGCGCAGGCCGCCCGGCTGCCGAGGCCCCGGGGGGTGGGGGAACTACCGGGGGGCGGGGCTACCAGGGGGCGGGGCCTCGCGCCCTGCCGGCCTATAAAAGCGGCCGCCGCAGGCTGCGTGCCGTCGCCGACCTTCGTCTGTGTCGCTGGTGGTTCTCGCCTGTCGCCTCCGCCATGGCTCCCAGGAAGTTCTTCGTGGGTGGCAACTGGAAGATGAACGGCGACAAGAAGAGCTTGGGCGAGCTCATCCACACGCTGAATGGCGCCAAGCTCTCGGCCGACACCGGTGAGGGAGGGCGCGGCCGCGGCCGCACGTAGCTCACGTCCCGCGCGGCGGGGCCCGGCCGGGGCATGGGAAATGTCAGGGGGCGGCGGGGCCGAAACTTAACCCCGCAGCGGGGCTAAAAATACCGCGACACCGGATCCCGGCCGCTGAAGGGCACCGCATCCCCCCCCACCGCCGGATGCGGGCGGTCTCCGTCCACCGGGGCGGCGGGGATCTGCGGGCCCGGCCCGGAGAGGAGAGCCTGCGGCGGGCGGTGGTGCTCTCCGGGCTCTCGCTCGCGCGGAGCTCCTGTCCCCGAGGCCTCGTCCCTGCGGCCACGGCCTGCCGCCCTACCCCGCGCCAGGGTTCGGAGGCGCGATATTTGGGCTGAGGTCACCGCACTGTGGAGCGGGTTCCAGCGGCGTGCCTAGCTGATGCCCGGCTGAAATCCACGTGTAACCCGACGCTGCCCTTTTCTCCCCGGTTCAGCCTTGAGGCCGGACAAGATTCCTGCCCGGTTTCTCGACTGGGATGTTTCCAAGGGACCCGGTGTGAACTGGCTGGAAGCCTGGCTCTCTGCCCGACTCCCCCATTTCTGACCCCTGGAATGAGTTTCCCCTCTGCTGTCGAGTCATCAGATAGTAGGGAGGATGTTCCTACTCTGTGGGTCCCCCAAATGTCAGCGAGGGCAGGCTGAGCCTCCACCAAGTGGGGGAGGGGGAAGGGTAGCCTCTCAGGGCTGGGCCACAGGGCCAAAGGTTGCGTGTGGTTTCTATCCTTTGGCCTTCTGATGGGTGACCCTTCTGCCTTACAGAGGTGGTTTGTGGAGCCCCTTCAATCTACCTTGATTTTGCCCGCCAGAAGCTTGATGCAAAGATTGGAGTTGCAGCACAAAACTGTTACAAGGTACCAAAGGGTGCTTTCACAGGAGAGATCAGGTGAGTCCAAAGTGAAGATTTAAGCCAGCATTGCTTTGCAAAGTGAATTTTCTGTGGAGATGTGAGTCAATACCTTCATCTGCTTTCTCATCAGTCCAGCAATGATCAAAGATATTGGAGCTGCGTGGGTTATCCTGGGCCACTCAGAGCGGAGGCATGTTTTTGGAGAGTCTGATGAGGTGAGAGACTCTGGAGTGGAGAGGTGGTACCAAACACATCATTCTGTGAAGGCTGGAGGAGTGAGCAGTTTATGGGAAAGGTAGGTACAGGAGAAGGTCTGACTGCCACTTACCTTATTTCTCTTCCATCCCCAGTTGATTGGGCAGAAGGTGGCTCATGCTCTTGCTGAGGGCCTTGGTGTCATTGCCTGCATTGGGGAGAAGCTGGATGAGAGAGAAGCTGGCATCACGGAGAAGGTGGTCTTTGAACAGACCAAAGCTATTGCTGGTAAGGGAAGAAAATTGACTTTTTTCTTTGGACAGCTGGGAAATGGCCATTTTGGCCATAAATGTCTGTTCTTGGCCTTTCTTGAAGGCTTTCAGAGACATTGCTACAAATGTTAATGAACAGTGGTCATGTTATTAAAAGGTCTGCATGTTCCAGGAAACTTTCCAGATCTACCCTTCCCAACATGAGGTATTGTAATCATGTATACTTTCTTCTCTCCCCTCAGATAACGTGAAGGACTGGCATAAGGTGGTTCTTGCCTATGAGCCAGTTTGGGCTATTGGAACTGGCAAAACTGCTACTCCTCAACAGGTATTAGCAAGGGAAAGGTGGCTGATAAAATGGCTGTCTGAGCTTGCTCGAGAGGTCTCCCTGAAGATGGAACAAGGCAGTTCCTTCTTTGGAAGGGAGTTGTAGGCAGGATGGTTCGGACCAGTTCCTATTTCTGTTTCATTGCAGGCTCAGGAAGTTCATGAGAAGCTGAGGGGCTGGCTCAAAAGCCATGTGTCTGATGCTGTTGCTCAGTCAACTAGGATTATCTATGGAGGTAAATGAGTCTGTAGTTTCTTTGAGGCTGAACTTAATTTTTTTGTTTGTTTGCTTGCTGCTGTTGTACAGCATGCTCTGCTCTGCTGATGAGGAAACATGAGACGAGCAGAGCATGAAGAACCACTTACTAGCTTTTTTAGGTGAATGGGAGATGGTCTCACAATTTACAGAATAAGAGGTGGCTAGTACCTTGCAGGTGTATCTCTGTGTTATTGCCATTTTGGGTTTGTCACATCTGAACTCTTAATCCTGTTCCCTCTTTAGGTTCAGTCACTGGTGCCAACTGTAAGGAACTGGCCTCTCAGCATGATGTAGATGGCTTCCTTGTTGGCGGGGCTTCTCTCAAGCCAGAGTTTGTGGATATTATCAATGCAAAACATTAAAGCAGCCTGTGAGGAGCAGTCCCTTACGGTTAAGAGCAAGAAACTGAAGCAAGAAGGGACCTTTTGTTGCACGTGTCTCGGTACAGAGGCTTCTTCTGAGGCTTTCCCCCACCACCACAATCATTGTTCTAGCTGTGCTGCTAACTCCCATCACCTCGTTGGAGTCCCATTAGTGTGAGCCCATCTCAGCAGAGTCTCCTTTCTGAACTGGCAAAATCCTTGGTTATCTGTTGAGCTGTTAGAGCCCACAGTCAACTTGGCCATTGCCTCTCTCTCTTTGCAGCCCTGCAGGGAGGGAGGGCCACTAGTACTGAGGGGAGGAAAAAGGAACCACCATCTTCTGCATCCTTCAGCTCCATCTGCAAGGAGCCTGGCAGCTTAGACCCTTGTGAGACACCTTACCTCACCAATGTCCTGTATTGAACAATAAATGAAAAGGAAAAAAGTGTGTCTTGTTTCTTACTCAGAAGCAGTTAAGGGCAAGGTGTAAATAGATGAGCTGGAGTACTTTGGGGAGAGCTAGCTGCAAAGAGGGCAGTATGTTTGGGTGTTCTGTCTTTGTGAAGTTTTGGGGGGGGGGTGAATGTATTTTTGGTCGTTACATTTTTATTTTTTTTTTTCTTCTTATACCCCTCCATTTCCTTGTTGCTCCAACAAGCGTTGCACAAATGCAACGTGTGTCTTCTCACTATAGTTCTCACCTAGAACATAGCCCAGAGAACCTTTATTTACTGTTGCAGTTCCTCTTCGGTTCTGTGATGATGAATGCACTGCAGTACATTTCAGTAGCTGCAAGAGCACCTGGCTGTCCCACTAATAAGTGGATCTTCCTGCCACTGTCACCCTGGTGGTGGTTGCTGGCTAGGTGAGCCAGCACAAGTGTGAGCAATAGCTTCAGGCTGGTGTGAAGCAAGCTGGTGAAACCGCTGTTGTGAGGTAGTAATAATCCTAAATTAGTTGGTGAGGTTGTCTGGCCAGTGAGTATCCCATCAAGTAGGAAAGTTGGCCTGAGGAGGAAAGGAGGGGTTGCTGGTGGAGATAGAGCATGTAGTGGCCAGGTGCCTGGAGAGAGGTGTGCAGAAAAGATGTTTCAGAAGTTAAAATGGAGAGGAAAAAGATCCTAAGATCCGTGGCTTCTGCAAGCAACGTGTTTGAAGGGCTTCTGGGGCATGGCCTTAGTTTGGTCCTACACAGCACTGTCAGAGCAGCAGTGACTTGCAGAGGTGGAACTGTGCCTTGGACTGGATGGGCCCAGGCTGTAGCACTACTGCCAGCTCTGCTGTCCAGCACTGCCTGGAGAGCAGCTCTGCAAGGGACAGGGAGAGTGACCTACACAGGAAAAACAGATGGGAGATGTGCACCACACTTGCTGTATTCAGGAGAACACAGAAGCGCAAAACCACTCATTTAGTGAGGAACGAAGCGGGCAATAATCTCTGCATGAGCAGGAACGTTGTGGCTCTTCTTTTTGTCTGCTTTCTGGCAGGAGGAACCATAGCTGCGCGGAGCAGGATCACTGCCAGCTCCTCACCCTCAATGAGAACTGCAGGGGCTGGACCTTAACCGTGTCGCTGCTGAGGGCAATGAGTCGAGATAGCCTCACCGAGCCCGTGCAGCCCTGTGCCCAGGCCGGGGGCCAGGAAGAGCCGGCACTCCCAGCACAGGCACGCATCACACACGCACATCAGCGCGGACGGCCAACACGCAGCTCCGCACACCGCGCTGTGCCAGCGGCCTCACCCCACGTCTCTCGGGCCGGGCCTCGGCCGTCGGAGACCCGAGGCGGCTGCCGGCACAACTCCGCACTCAGTCCTACAGCGGTTCCGATACCGACTCGGCGCGAACCGGAACGCGGCCTGGAACATACGGGAACCGGGGAGGCCGGAACTGCCCGTCAGCGCGGCTGTGTGGTAGCAGCGCCGGGGCCCGCCCCCGTTCCCATGGCAGCGGCGCGGCCTGGCGGGCACGGGGCGCAGTGAGGCCTGGCTGCCGTCGGGAGCGGGGCGAGATGGAGGGCGGGGGGCTGAGCGCGGAGGAGGAGTTCGTCGGCCATGAGGGGGGGGAGGATGACGAGGAAAAGAAGGCGCTGTCGGAAGAGGAGGAGGAGGAGAAGCAGGTGAGGAGGCAGGCGGGGGCAGCTGGCTTTGTATCCCCCCCCCTCCGTCCGCCATTTCACCTGTGCTGGGCTCTCTCCCCCAGGTGCCGGCCGCATGTCCCCTGACGGAGGAGGTGCTGAAGGAGGGCCTCTCCCTCCTCTGCAAAATTGGCAACGGCCTGGCGCACGCTTACGTGAAGTTTGAAGCCAAGTATAAGTGAGTGTGCAACGCACATGCAGGAGAAGAGATCCTCCTCCTAACGTGTCTGTGTAGCCGTCCAGGGGCTGCACCTAAGGCCACCAGTGACTGGGCTGTGGGGCAGGAGTGTCACAGGGCACATTGTCCAACTGCCTTGCTTCCAGGCAAGGCCTGAACTGGGGACTGCCTCCACTGTAGCCAGACATGTGGATCTGTGGGGCACAGTAGTGACCCCTGGGCTTGTGGGAGCTTCTCGGGTGCTCTGATTTTGATCTCCCAAGGGGACCTGAGCAGGACACCTTCACTACAGACAGTCCAAGAAACATCCATTAAGCATCTCTGCATATAACTGATTAACATACACACTTAAAAGTACAATGCCACAGCTGTCACAGGAGTTTGGAGCCTCAGCCCCATCAGTACCCCCAAAGAGCTCTAGACATAGCAGGCCTCACAAGGTAAGGCCAGTCTAGGTGACTACTGGCTTTTCCTGGCTAGGAAAGTCATTACACACAGCCTTGGGTTGCCCCTACTGTCTAAAAGACACTCTCCCCCTTCCCACCCCCCCTAGGCTTGCCTTCTTTCTACTCTGGTTCTTCCCTCTCCTGACTGCTACAGTTCAATGGGAAGAAGTACTGTCTGTGCCAGAAGGAAGGTCCTCTCCTTGGCATTCAGCCTTGCTTATAGCATCTTTGGCCCATCCCTATTGCCTGCCTTTTTCCTCCTTCACACAAGGCTTTGTAGGACAGGAGGGAGATGGGAGAGGAGGGGGCCCTCCCTCCCACCATAGTGAGAAGCAAACTGAAGGCTGATAGCAGGGGAGGAAGTGAGAGGTGTTTTATTCACTTTTTCCCTTCCACAGGGACTTGACAGACATCAGCCTCCTTGAATGTTTCATTCACCTGCGGTATGTGGATTTGTCAGAGAACAAGCTGCAAGATTTGTCTCCACTGAGCAGCCTAACCCACCTGCTTTGGCTGAAGGTGGATGGGAATCTGCTTACCAGTGCCCACATGCAGGAGCTTCCCTACCTCCAGATCGTCAGCTTTGCTCACAACCGCATCAAGAATATGAAGGGCATTACTCACCCCCACTTAGCCAGCCTCAGCCTTAAAGGTGGTACAAACTACTGTCTTCATTGCTGTGCACATAGAAAACTCTCTTTGAGTGGTATTAACTGTCATTATTTCTTTGTCCTATGGCACTCAGGAAATAAAATCCAGACAGCACTGGGTCTGAATCAAGCACTGTATAGCCTGCGTATACTGGAGCTGCGAGGAAACAAGCTAGAGAGCACAGCAGGGCTTTGCCTTCCCAAGCTCAAGAATCTCTATCTGGTAAGGGATCAGCCATCTTGGGAAGTGGAACTGAGATGCTGCAGAGGTTGGCATCTTCAGTCAGTGGGTGTAGAGAAGACGCTATCCCATTCCAGACGTCATAGTGTACACGCTAACCTATTCAGTTCAATCTTTGCAGCCTGAAAGGAACAGATTTCAGAGAGCTAAAGAAGCAAAGGTCTCTCCTTTGTGGTAGATCCTTCTATGATATCTGTTCAAATAGTGCAAAGGCAGTAGCAAGTAGCCAGTAATTGTTCTGCAGAGAGCAGGGAGATTGGCAGTGCTTGGTATGTTGCATTCTCCCTTTGCAGGCACCTAAGGGAGAACAGTGTTCTCTCCCTGGCAGCATTAGGCAAGATCACACTCCATGTCTCCCAGGAATGTCAATGTCAGTGGGGAAAGCAGTAGGTGTTCTCTGGATTACACACAGGAAGGTGATCATAGAACGTGAATGGTTTGGATTGGAAAGGACCTTTAAGATCTTTTTGTTCCAACCCCCCTACTATAGGCAGGGACATCTCCCACTAGACCAGGTTGCTCAAAGCCCTGTCCAGCCTGGCCTTGAACACCTCTAGGAAGAGGGCATCCACAACCTTCCTGGGCAACCTGCTCCAGCATTTCACCACCTTCACAGTAAGGAATTTCTTCCTAGTACCTAGTCTACATCTACCATCTTCCATTTTAAAGCCATTTCCCCTCATCCCATCACTACCAACCCTTCAAAAAGTCTCTCCCCAGTTTTCCTATAGGCTCCCTTCAGATACTGGAAGCCTGCTATGAGGTCCCTCCGGAACCTTTTCTTCTCCAGGTTCAAGAGCTCCAACTCTCTCAGCCTATCCTCATAGAGAAGGTGCTCCAGCACTCTGATCATCTTTGTGGCCCTCCTCTGGGCCCACTTGTCAGTTAATAATAATATTAAATAACTTTCTGCCTATTTGATGCGCACTTCCATGTGTACAGTTACGTATTTGAGGTCTCTATCTAACCCAATACCTATTGCCAGCAGCTCTTTCTCCTCTCTGATGGGCCTAATTGAGTATGGGTATAGCAGCACAGAGATATGATTCACATCTTGGGCTGCCAAAAAAACCTGATTGAATATCTCAGTTGAAACTAAGAAGAAGCAATTTTCTTCTACTGTGAGCAGTTGCTTAGGGACCATTTACTGCTTGAGACACAAATGAAGAAAGTATGTTGGCTTACTCCCATGAATCACACAGTACTATTGCTTGCAAAGACTTGATAGTGATCCTGAGTCGTTACCTCTGGAAAAGCAATTAAAGATGATGAAAGCTACAGGGCTTCTTTTCATCAGTACTCCCTGGCAGAAAGCACTGAGGAGATTGTTGTCTGAGGTTGTCTGCTATTTTCTGGTATAGAGCTGAAGTCTTAGGACTACTGGTGCTGGAAGAAGGGATGAAGTGGGTAAGTCTCTAGGTACAATATAGAATTGCTAAGTAAAACAAGCCATGTTAGCAGGTGACTGAGTTAAACCAAAGCAACACCTTTATTTAAAGTAAGAAACATAATTGAAGAATTCCTGAGCCATGCATCTGAAGCAGGCAAACTGCAGGACAAAATTATTAAAACTAGAACTACTGATTAATGTCTCAGAAATGTGAGCTTGAATTTGTTCCCCATGTTTACCTGCTCATCAAATCGTTTTGGAGGGGGAATCTCTCCCAGTACTACTTTGCTTTCTGTAGAAACGTGTCGGCGTTACTTGAGCCATAGGTAGGTAAAGCTGATGTTGCAAGGACAGGGTTCAGTGCACCCATCAAATAGGAATTCAAAGGTCAGCTTAAAGTAACTGAAGCAGATTTGGTTAATATATGACATAGTTTCAGTATTCACAAAGTTCTGCCCACCAGCGGGAAAACCAGAGGCTGATTGTGAGCCATGTGGTGCTTCAGTCAGCATCCATTTTAGGTTCACTGCTGTCCGAAGTGTAGGTGTGTGTTACTTCCTGTTCATTACGCAGCACTGCTGACAAAGGCTAGCTACAGCATGGGCAACATGTTGTATAGCTTGCACTAAGAAATGATGGCTTATGTGTACGTGAGGAATCGTTACAGAAGGCGAGGTGATGATGTGATCATTAAAATAAAGGTGTCATTTTGAGTGCTCCTGGAGTTCAGAAAAATGGAAGAATAATAATCTGTTCCAAAATCTGATCTGCATCGTCCTGTTAGCGCTTGCATGGCTGGAGCCTTTAAAACTGTTCACTGGTGTAACGGAGCAAGTGGGAGTGATAGTAGGTTGCTACTCATTTCACAGACTAGTGGTCTGTGAGCTCCCCACTTTCATTCCGACATCAGCTCCTGATTTCCTCTGAAGTGAGATATACAAATCAACCTTGGCTTTTTAAATTTGTTTACAGGACCTTCACTAAGTCTCAGACTTTCCTCTTTTTCTCAGTGTTACCTTCTTGGCCCTTTTGCTTCCGAGTCTCCTTTGCCCAGTTTCCAGTGCAGTCTTCATTTTCTACAAAATATTCTTTTCATAAGTGAGCCTGCCCTAAACTGCTCTCCTGTCCCACCAGTTGAGACTCTTCTCCTTTTATTAGATTTGACTACATCACTGCATTTGACTACATCAGTTTTGGCATTGACTACATCACTGCTTGAGTAACAAAAAAGGAACAGAGAGTGCAGTGGCACCGTTGTGGGTTAGCCTAGCAGGCAGCTAAGCACCACACAGTGTTCTCCCTGGTAGGATGGGGGAGAGAATTGGAGGGAAAAAGTAAAACTTGTGGTTTTAGATAAAAAATAGTTTTATAGGACAGAATAGGGAATGAACAAAAAAAAACCCCAAAAACCCACAAAGGAAGTGTTGCATAATGCAATTTCTCATCACTCCCTGAATGCCCAGCCAGTCCCTGAGCAGCAGGAGCACACCTTGGCCAACTCCTCCCATGTGATAGTTCAGTGTGATGCCAGATGGTGTTGGATAGCCCTTTAGCCAGTTTGGGACTGTCCTGGTTCTGTCCTCACAGCTCCTCGTGCCCCTCAGGCTCCTCACTGGTAGGATGCTGTGAGAAGCTGAGCTGTGTCTGCGCAGAGCTGCTCAGCAACAATTAAAACATTGGAGTGTTATCAACATTATTCTCATTTTCAAATCAAAACATGGCACGGTGACAGCTACTATGGAGAACATTAGCTCTATGTCAGTTGAAACCGGGATGGGAGCCTCTCTCCCTGTTCATGTATCTGCATCCTTAGAAACTATAACCCTAAGCCACAATCACAAGTGAAGTCCTGCTTATCTCTGGGTTGAAAGATGCGGTAGGGATAACGTAGTTGCCAGGGATTTTGCAAACTTGGCTGCACAAGGCCATGAGCAATCAGATCCAGCTTTGGTGCTAGCACTGCTGTTAATCCAGGGATGGACAGGAGGCTTTGAGTGGAATTTTCTAGTCAAAATTGTGCTGTGAAACTATTACTGAATGTAAGAACTTTGTGTTTCCCCATCTCACAACTGTTCACATCAAGGTGAAAGAAATAGGGAATTTTGAACTGGTAAGATATTCTTCCTGCCCTAAGCTTGTCAATTTTATTTATTTGTTTATTTATTTGCAAGACTTATGGATAGCTAATAAATATTGTACTAAGAAGCTCTTAAACCAACTGACAACCCCCACTTCTCTGCAGCCTCTGTCAGGATCATGCAGCCTGCTTCTGGTCATAGAGGAGCAGAAGAGAAGACTTCTTGGTAGTAGATTTCTCCTATAAAAGAAGCAGCTAAACTGGAAGTTTGCTGGACTTTATGACTGAGAGGAGCAGATAATTATCCTTTAAATAAACTTGACTTAGCTCTTTGCTTTCTGTTCCACATTGACACTCTTTGAGGCCTTAGGGGCTCAGATGAGGCACTGCTGTGGAAGGGCTGTTTTGCTGGAAGTACAGCAGGTGGCTCAGATGGCATGCTCTGGTAAATTTGAAGCGTGGCATGTCTGCATCCCTGCGTAACTAGAGGCTGTGTTGGAATTACTCATCTGGGGCGGTCATGTCCCAGCCACTAAGTGATGCTGCAGGGAACTCTTTTTAGCAGGCATTTGGTTCTTGAATCTGAATACTCAGAACTCTTTCAGTAAGGCCCTGAGCATCCTGCTTGCAACCAGGCTAGCATGGTAGTTAGCCTGGCTGCAAGCAGGATGCTGCATGGAGACTTCTAAAAGTCCTTTCCCATCTAACTCTTTATGAGTCTAAGCAGAGTCCTGATCAGAGGTACAAGCTAGAGCTGCAGACATGTTCTCAAGGTATTCTGTCCCCTATCTCTAAAATTCCAGTGCAATTTCTGGTTTGGCTTCTGACCATACTATCTGTCACTGCCAGGTAGCCTCCTTACATGTGTGTATGATGTCCTGCTTCAGAGAAGATTGCTTAGCAGAGGTAGGAAGTCTGAAGAGTAGAAAGAGCTTGACAGAACAGAAATAACTGCTGTTCCCTTTGCCATGTGTGCCTTTTTTTCATTCTCACTTCCTATGTCCCTGCTTAGGCCCAGAATACCATTAGGAGCCTTGAAGGCCTTGAGGCACTAGAGCAGTTGTCAACTCTGCACCTGCGTGACAATGAGCTTGAGACTCTGGATGGATTCTCTAGCAGCATGAAGTGCCTGCAGTACCTCAATCTACGGTAGGTCCTCCCTGCTTCTTGTCAGGACTGGACACCAATTCATCAGGCTATACTCCCATTTACATCTTTAGGATTTTCTGTTTTCTCTAGAAGCTGAAGCCTGATGGGAACGGGTTGGATTGATCTTTACAGCTTTTAATTGGTGTTCAGGGCTCAGTTTTCTACCAGTTTCCCAACCCAGACTTTTCCAAGCTTCTCAGAAAAGCTCTGCCTCTCCAGTTGCTCTCAGACTCCACACCATACTTTTTATATCTTGCTGTAACTCTTTTTCCACCCCTCTCCGCCTGTTCTCTGTGTCCTGGCCATGACCACCAGTGTCCTTTTCTTCCAAGCACTTGCTGTACAGGGGGTGGCATTATCAGACTGTTCAACACACTGTTTGAACAGAAAGAAATCCTTATTGTTAGGACTTATATGGATCTCTTTCTCCTGCACATTGTGCTGATTTTTCTTTAGGAACAATGGGATCAGTAGCTTGCAGGAAGTGGCAAAACTGCAGGTGCTCCCCATGCTGCAGGCCCTGGTGCTGATGGACAATCCATGCTCTGATGAAACAAACTACCAGCAGGAGGTCCTGGTCCAGCTGCCACACCTGAAGCGCCTCGACAAGGAACCAGTTGAGAAAAATTAGCATGCAGAGGCAAATGAAATCCGTTAGAAAGGGCAGGAAGAGGAAAAGGTATGAACAGGAATGTGAAAAACATAAGGTCAGATGTGCTGGTAAGCCCCTCCTCCTGTGAATCGAATGAAAAAATGGCTGAGGGAGGTCAGGTCCCAAGGGCAGAGCTGCATGCAGCTGAAAACAGGCTTTACAGTCTGATTGCCATCCCTGGCCCCAGCAGCACAAGTGAGAGGTGAAAAAGAAGTCAGGCATGGAGTCATTTAACTTCTCCCTCTTTCCTTCTTCAGGAAATGGAGGTATCTCCCCAAGATGATGTATCGAGTGACCTCTGGTTTAAATCCCTGTTCCTTGTGAAGATTTGGGGATGCATCTTCCCATGTGCAAAGCAAGAGCTATAGGTATGAGGTTCACCTCATTTTGCCTGGAGAGGAGTGTCCTGGATGCTGCCTTCAGTTACTGCAGTGTTTTTACAGTCTCTGCACGTACATCCTCAAAGTAGTCCCAGGAGGGAAAAGGGGGGTTACAAGTTGCGTGGTTTGATATATGATTTTCTTATTTGGATAAAAATACTTAACGAACCTGGAGTGTCTGTAATTGTTTATCCTGCCCACCCACTCCTATTCCCTAGCTCTCTCGCCCTCTTCTGTCTGTGTCTGTCCCCTGTCTGTCTCTCTCTCTCTTTCTCTCCATCCCCTACGTGCTGTTTGCAAAGCTTTGCTAAATCCTGACTCATCGCAGCTTTGGGTCACATGCTGCTGTCCCGGCCCTATCAGGGGCGTCTCCATCCTGCTGCCGCCGCCGCCGCCGTTGGCTTAGAGGACACATCATCTCCCCTTGAGGTCCTGCATCCCTACTCAGCTCCGTCCTCTCTCCTCTCTACCAGCACTTTCTCAGTCTCTCGTTCACCCCTGCTCTAGGAAGGTAAGTGTCTCCCCGTGGCCAGCCCTCCCCCTCACTGCATGCGTGCCTCTGCTCCCCGCTCCGTGCCCTCCAAACCCTACACGCACTTGTGTCCCTGTAGAAAAGGACCGTTGTGAGCGGCGTTAGCAATTAAACTCCCCTCACTTCCTCCACCTGCTCCTCCCACCCCTTTCTCCTCACCCCCACCCTTCTCACTTTTCTTTCATATTTTAATTTCAGGTACTCCCTCCTTCCCAATCCCCGGCAAGGATGATTTCAGATATGAGTCTGGGGAATTTCAAAAGGGGGGGCAACCGACAAGCATAGGTGCTGCTGCCAAGGGCACTGCGGGGAGACGCTGAGATGGAGCTTTACCTGGGGGAGGGGGCTGGCGGTGGTGTGAGGTAAAGCTCACTGGATTTTGCTGGGGAAAGGACCCAACCTCGGAGCAGACCTCTCCCAAACTACTGATGTGTCGACGCAAACACGAGAGCGAAGCCCAGTCCCAGGGAGAAGGAGGGAGGAGGAGGGATGTTTTCTTATCACCGCCCCACACCGCACAGGGTGAGGGGGGGCAGCAGGGAGAGGAGGTGACAGTCAAGCAAGCGAGAGCTGCATCAGCCACGACACTGCAGCAGTGCGGGCTTCCTTAGGAGCAGTGCCTAGCCGGGGGGGTGGCAGCTGCACCGGGGCCCCAGCATGCAGGGCTGGTGGCTGTGCCCTGGGGAAAGGTCTCTGCAGTGCTGTCCTGCTAGGAAGGGAGGGGGGATTGCTGCAGCAGGGTCAGGCAGTGCCCTGGCGGATTGTGCTGCATGAAGCGGTGCCCGTGGGAGGCACTGCAGCAGCGCCGTGCCGGAGTACCCTGCTCAGCCCCTGCTTGAGAGAGGCAGCCCAGCCTCCAGCCTGGCTGCTCTTCTTCTCACTGTGTCAATGGGTTTCCAACTGAGGCTCTGTCCCAATCCTTTATCCCAGCTTATCCGCCTCTGACCTGCTTTCAGGACAGTGCAGCTGATGCGAGGGATTTTAGAGTGGTTCAGCAGAGGCCGAGCAGAGAGGGACATGGAGAAACTGCAGAAGTGGAGAAAAGGGTGTAGAGAACTAAAGAGGAATGAAGAGATCCAGTAAATGATGGGATGGAGCCAGCTAGGTTAGGTTTAGGCTCGTCATCTGGCATCCTTGGAGCTGGCTCCAACAGGGATAGGTGGATGCAAGCAGAGGGACATAACCAGGGCCAACATGATCACATAAGCACTGCATCTGGCGCAGGTCTTGTTATCAGACCCCTGCTGTGCCATAGGTCATTTTAATGGGTATGGCCAGGGCACTGCTGTGAAGAAGCTCACAGCTGTGCAGGCATGGCTCTGGAGGAAGCTCCTGCAGTGCAGACCAGATGGCATGAGAAGTGCTGCCAGTGTGGCTGAGGGGGATCCCAACCCAGATGGGCCCTGTGGAGGGCCCTGCATAGGTTCCAGAGAGCCCCGGTTTCCCCCCATTTAACCTTCCCAGCATCGCAAGCTTTTGCTGAAACTCCAGAGCAGTGTGATTTCCCCAAACCCTGTGATTTCCATGTATCAGAGGCCATGGGACTGGGAACTGACTGGCTTCCCCAGCCTGTTTCTTAGCCCTGCTCTTTGCTGTGATGCCCTATTTGCAGCACCCCCAACAAACACACCTGTGCTGAGAGACAATGTCGGCTGCATCCTTGCCTGCAGCCCAAGGCATGATTCTGCCCAGAAAAAACACCGACTGCACCATGCTTGCCCCTGGGCCTGGACTCCACACTTGTGTGGTTCCAGCTCTGCTCTGCTTTGAATGAATAAGTTGGGGAGCCAGGGACAGAAAGCCCAGCGAAGCAGGGGTGGCAGTAACAGCAGATGCTGCCAGCTCCCAGCAAGGCTGCTCCCTACACTGCACTGCCCCACTGCCTGCTGGTGGAGGCAGGGAGACTTGCAAGGCCAGCTAGGGTGCCAGCTGCAGAGGAGTGAGGCAAGGCCAAGGCAGGCGCTGCCCAGGGCCCAGCAGGGATCTCTCATCCCTGTGAGGAGATGAAAGTTTCTGGGAGCCCTGGTGCCAGGGCTGTGCCCTCTCCAGAACCCCCAGTGCTGTGGCCCCCTGTAAGTCAGAGGTGCTGGAAAGGGGGCACGTGGCTGCCACACGGGACAAGAGGGAAAACTCCTACTTTGTTATATGTAGTGAAGGGATGGGATTCAGCATCAGTTCCTGAAGAGAATGTGGATAGCTTCTCACTTTCTGGGCTTTGGATCACAATTTTCATATCTCCCCTCTAGTCTAAATTTCCTCAAGCCTAAATTTCCTTGGAGTTTGAACTTCAGCTCCTAATGTAGTTCTTTGTTGAGCATCCTTTCCTCTGCCTAGACCTTAGAAGGGTGAGCCCTAGGTCCCAAGGGCGGTCTGAGATCTTGCAGGACAGCTCAGAACTAGCATGTCCTTTCCTCTCCTCTACACAGAGTCACCATGGCAGTCGAGAGGATCCATGCCCGAGAGATCCTGGATTCTCGTGGGAACCCCACTGTGGAGGTGGACCTGTACACACACAAAGGTATGGGGTGAAGATGAGAGATGAAGGGGAAGTCCTGTCTTGCTGAAGGGGCTGGATCTGCACAGCAGCTGAGAGCAGGGAGTATCTCCCCTGAAGGCTCTCCAGTGAGCGACCAGAGACATCGGGCCAGGGAGATAGATCTCCTGGCGTCTACCTGTGGTCCTGCATGACATGCATAGTGAATGCTGAAAGCTGTGTGTGTGGCTTGTCCCATGTCTGACTGTAGCAGAGACGGCTAGTTTCATTAAAATAGATATATTTACCTTTTTGTCCTATCCACACAATGCTCTCTGCAGCTATACTTTCACTCCTGGGGCACATTTGGAAATGCTTCCACAGCCATGCTCTTGAGGTTGAGGGAAGATTTGTTTCTGAGATGTGTGCAATCATGTGTGTGCAATTATGCATTTCATCTGGAAGAACTGCAGCTATATTGGGCTGACAGCTAGGTGGGATGAGATATGTGCGTAGTATGAGTGACCAGAGTAGGCCTCCAACCTCCTGCACCTTCACTGAGGTAAAAATCCAGCCCTGGACAAAAGGGAGGAAGCCTCCGACAGCTGTGAGTAGGGCTGTCGGAAGGATGCAGACAGAAGTACCAGGACAAGGAATTTCTGCATGTCATTTATAGTTCTGGGACTGGCACAGATCTCTGCATGGCTGAGATCCAGGTTTTCCAGTCTGAAAACACTGGGTGGACTTCTTTCTGTCAGACTCTCTGCTATTCCTCCTCTGAGAGGTGTTCACCTCTGAGAAGACTACCATGAGCAGCCAGCCAGTGGGGCTATCTGTTGGCAGAGGCGGGTGGCTCTATCCTTTCCTTAAAGTAGAACAGAGACAGATGCATGAGGTCTTTCCTTCCTTTTAATCCTCTGCTCTACTCATACACACGTTTTGCTGTCCCTCAGGCATGTTTCGAGCAGCGGTTCCCAGCGGAGCATCCACTGGGATCTATGAAGCACTGGAGCTACGAGATAATGACAAGTCACGTTTCCTTGGAAAAGGTGGGGAGGTGTCTGCTCCACACCCTGTACCTGGGGCTGTCACACATGGGGCTTCACCAGAGGGTACCACTCATCCACTAACGAGACATGCCCTCCATGGAACCTTCCAGGCACTGATCCAGTGTCAAGTGAAATGTCAGGCCTCGACTTTCCCTCCCTGTTTCCCCCTCTCAGCCTTTCTATTGGTCTTCTACCCTCCCTCTCTTCATTCTCTTCTTTGCCTCAACCTTTGTCTCTCTCCTTCTTTCTCTGTCTATTCCCTTCTTTAGGGGTCCTGCAGGCCGTGGATCATATCAACAGCACTGTCGCCCCAGCTATCGTGGGCTCTGTAAGGATTTCTCTTTGTTCTTCCTTATTGAACGCTTACTCTGTTCCGTCTCTTTCCACCTGATCTCTGTTTCTGCCTTTCTTCATCTCACTGGGTTGACAGATGTAGTGCTGCTCTCTGTGAACCCAGGCACACTCTTCCTGCCTCCATGGCTGTATGCAACCACAGAGATCTTTTCTCTGAGTGGAAAGGAGTTAACCCTACCTGGCCCACTGCTGCATCTGTACCACCTAGCCAGTCCCCTCGTTTCTTTCTATAGAGCTCTCTACCTTTTTCAAATGTGCTCCTCACTTAATCTCGTCCACACGTCTGCATCCTCACACCCATTCGTCCTCCCCTCTCCTCCAGCATTCATGGTGTGGTGAGCAATGACTGTACCCACGCAAGGTCTGGCAGCCCTCCCCAGCACAGTCTGTGGACTTCCAGATCTGTGGTGTCACATCTGTAAGTCCTTTATGGAACCTGCTCCGAAGGGAGTTGAGTTGATGTCATGCACTGAAAGCCACGCAGCTTGTGAGGAGTCTGACTGAGAGCCCAGCTCTTCTCAGCCCTGAGAACTTTCTGTACTGGTAGAAGGCTCCCCACATTGGCCTTAACACTGCTCCCCCGCTCATTCCCAGGAACAGCTCCATCTAGTTCACGTGTGCTTTCTTGGGGTTGAGCATGCACTGTTATGCCTAGCTTGTATGTAGCCATAGCATGACAAAGCTCCCTGGAAGCTGCCAAAAAGCTGGATAAATCCTCAAATGAGTGCTGTGTGCTGAACTCTGTGTGACCGGCCTGGGCTGCTGCTGATCCCTTATCCAATGTGGGTGCATCTAAGCTGCACTGCAATAACATCATCATGATTACCTTACCTGACTATATACCAAGGCTATATACTATTAGTATATACTATATACTAATTTCCAGAGCTGTATGTGTATGTATTCCCCCACAAGCTGAAAAGGTCCATGTACCCCCAGCTTCTCCATCAACACCTCCTTTCTCATGTGCCAGAGCCAACAACTCTTCTCAACATCCCCTTCTCAGGAACTCTTTCTTTCCTCCAGGGCCTCTCTGTTGTAGATCAAGAGAAGATAGACAATCTGATGCTTGAGATGGACGGCACAGAGAACAAATGTAATTTGCTATTTATTTCGGTCTGGGAAGTAAAGATCACGGTGGGTGGAGGGAGGGTTGTAGCCTGGTCTGGCAAGGGCACTTGCTGGGTAGAAAGGCAGTACCTGAGAACCTCGGTGAGTTCTTGGTTTTGCCCACAGCCAAGTTCGGTGCCAATGCCATCCTGGGAGTTTCACTGGCTGTGTGCAAGGCAGGAGCTGCAGAGAAGGATGTCCCCCTGTACCGGCACATTGCTGACCTGGCAGGCAACTCCGATCTCATCCTTCCTGTGCCAGTAAGAATCCTCCATCCTTGACATACTAATTCAGAAACTTCCAAAGATACCTCAAAGAGTGTGTTTGATAGAGGAGGTAAAGTAGTAAGGGATATAGGACCAAAACACCAGCTGAATGCACTGCAGGAAGCAAACCAATGCCCAAGCTTTCTCAGGGAAGGACTCACAAACAGAATGCCTATTCCTGGAATGGTGTGTAAGGCTCTGCCCTCCCCACCTGCACAGGGGTAGAGGGGAACTGGAAAAGGCTCAGGAAAGGATAAGAGACAGATCAAATTGTGGGCCAGCTTTTGTAAAAGGAAGGGCTGTGTAAACTAGGAGTTTTCCTTGTGGAAAATAGGAGCTGAGAAGGATACAGCAGATGTTGTGGTGGGGGTTGACTGAGGATCAACCACTACTCACTCTTAATGCAAGAACCAGAGAGCATCATGTGAACCCTCTGAGGCACAGTTCAAAACAAGGCTAGTTATACTGTGAAACTCCCTCACAAAGCATACTGTGGGTGCTAAAATTTTCTTGGGGTCGAGGAAAAAGTTCCTGGAAGAGAGGTTGATGTAGCATTGCTGAATGGACAGATAAATACATACAGTTTGGGAGAACTCTGAGAGGGAAACAGGTGGGAAAATCCTCTCCAGTTGTTTGCCACTATTGGAAGGAGGATCCCAGGCTGTACGTGGCTTTGGTCTGACATGCTACAGCTGATGTGTTATGTTACTCTATGGGATGTGGTATATCATGAATAGACATGGTGACCCACCTGAGAGCCTTGTCAAAATGAGTTCCTTCAGCTCTAATTCACTTACAAACTCTTCCAGGCTTTCAATGTGATCAATGGAGGTTCCCACGCAGGCAACAAATTGGCAATGCAAGAGTTCATGATCCTACCTGTGGGAGCTGAAAGCTTCCGCGATGCCATGCGCATTGGGGCTGAAGTCTATCACAATCTCAAGAGCGTCATCAAGGAGAAGTATGGCAAGGATGCTACTAATGTGGGCGATGAGGGAGGATTTGCCCCTAACATCCTGGAAAACAGTGAAGGTGAGAGTTACACGTTAATGGGATATCCCTGCCTGCAATGCTGTGACCAAGGCCTTTTTACACCCAATCCTTTTATCCTTTTAGATGTGGCCTCCACAGCCCCTCAGCATGTTTCTGTTCTGCTCCAGGCTTCATTCTCTCTCCCTCATTGAGCCATCAGACTCGCAGTGGCTCCTGTTCACAGGGTCTTTCTAGGGAAAGTTTCTGCTGGAAGTCAGAGCTGTCTGGCACAGGCTGACTTCAACTCTCTTCCTTCCAGCTCTGGAGCTCCTCAAGGAAGCTATTGACAAGGCTGGCTACACAGACAAGATTGTCATCGGTATGGATGTGGCAGCCTCTGAGTTCTACCGAGATGGCAAATATGACCTTGACTTCAAGTCCCCAGACGACCCAAGCCGCTACATTTCGGCAGATGAGCTGGGTGACCTCTATCAAAGCTTTGTACGTGATTATCCAGGTGAGCCACTGTGCTTGGCAATGGGGACTCATCACCGGTATTGCAGACACCACAGGTGCATCTCTACCATTTTGGGGGGATTGGGAGGAAGGTAGCTTTGACTTGTCTCTTCTGTTGTCCATTCAGTGGTTTCCATTGAGGATCCCTTTGACCAAGATGACTGGGAGGCCTGGTCCAAGTTCACGGCCAATGTTGGCATTCAGATAGTGGGAGACGACCTGACAGTGACAAACCCCAAGCGCATTGAGCGAGCTGTTGAAGAGAAGGCCTGCAACTGCCTCCTGCTCAAAGTCAACCAGATTGGATCTGTCACAGAGGCCATCCAAGCGTGAGTCCACCCTGCTGCCACTGTTATTTGAAATAGTTGGTGATGTACCACAATAAGATTAAGACTTGTGTCTCTGTGAGAGTGTAGAATGCTGAGGAGGGGAGGAGAGGGTCTGGATCTCACCCTGTGCAGGGGGTGGGTATTAGAGTGGCAGCTGCTGAATACATATCTTGCTCCTGCAGCTGTAAGTTGGCCCAGGAGAATGGCTGGGGTGTGATGGTGAGTCACCGATCTGGGGAGACCGAAGACACCTTCATTGCTGATCTGGTCGTAGGACTGTGCACTGGGCAGGTATGTGAAACCTAGGGTGTGCACAGGCATGTAGAAAAATGCAGAGGTGAGAAGCAGCATCCCTCTTGCTTCTCCCTCTGGGGAAACTGGTGCGAATCATAATGGCGTCTTACAGTGTTTGTTTTGGGAAATCCTTTACAGATAAAGACGGGTGCCCCCTGCAGGTCTGAACGCTTGGCTAAGTACAACCAGCTCATGAGGTAAGGGGCTCTTAGGGTAGGAAACAAGTGAGAATGGAGAGTAACTGAAAAATAGAGAAGCTAGAAACCCGAAGGGCAGAAGGAGTTTGTTGGGAGAAATGTGAAGGCAAACTGCAGAGGTGAAAGTAGAGATCTCTGGATCCCTCCTCCTTGGCATGGTGGGATAGCAGCACCCTCCAGCAGCTAGCCCCTCTGCCCCCTTTCAGTTTCCTGGCCATATGTTATCCCTCAGGTACTCTGGTGCCTTTCCTGAGTTTTGCTGTGTCTCTCTCCTGCAGGATTGAGGAAGAGCTTGGTGATGAAGCACGCTTTGCTGGACACAACTTTCGCAACCCAAGTGTTCTTTGAACGTTGTCCCCCAGGCATAGACACCCTTCAGCTTTTTCCCACGTCACAGACTCTGAACCCTCCTTCTCTTCACTACTCCCTTTTTTGCTCTTTCTCCCTTCTCTACCACCTGGTTTTCTCTCACCTCAAAGCCCCACGAGTTCAGGTATCCCTGGCTAGATATACCCAGATGAAGGATGAAAAAGTGGTCCGCCCCCCGTCCCTTGCTTTGGGATCATAAGCATTTCTGAATCTAGGCATTTTGTGTCTTTTGTTCTTGTGCGCATCTGAACCACTCTGTTCACATATTAGACTATGGGAGCATGCTGCCCAGCGTGTTTACGTTGTACGCCGAAGCATGTGCAGTGAACATATGTGCGTCGGCTGGTGTGTTTGGACAAGTGTCGCACTTGTAGCTGTGTTTGAACGAGTGTCACCAGTGGCTCGCTCTCGTTGTGCGTGTGTGTAGGTGTATGTGTACTGGCCTACAGCATTGTTGTGCCCCAGGTGCATTTGCGCTGAGCCGTGGTGGGACCTAAGCGTTCCTTCCTACTGTTCTGAGCGCTGTTCCATGCTGAGCTGTGCTTGTCAGCAGCTTAGTGTTGAGTGAACAATTGCTTGTCACTGGCCGTGTGTACGTGTGCTGTCAGTCTCCAGGTTAAGCAGCTCTATGGGATCTTGTGGGTCAGCACATAGTACTGTGGGGCAATATATTAAAACACAGTCGTAAAAAAAACACATGCTCTCATTTGCTTATCTTAACCTTCTTCTCTGTTTCCATCCCTCTTGCACTCCTTCACTCTCTCTTCTGCCCATAATGTCTGCTTCACCTTCTAGACAGTCAGTGCTCAACAGAGCAACAAAGTACAGAACCCTAAACTTAATTAAAATGTATTTCACACCTGAGATCGTTGACTTGGCCTGATGTTTCTCTGCACTTATCTGTATTTGAGGAATGGGGACATTTTGTTATCAAAGAAGAGGATCGTGCAGAAGGACAACCAAAGCAAGCAGAGGAAGTTGGCAAAAGAAAGGCCCAGATAACCCCCAACCTGCTTTCACAGCTGTCCCACAATGAGACTTGTCTGTCCTGTATCCAGCTGGGAAATATTGAGGGAAGGGCAGATGGGAGAGTTTTCTGCATGAAGAAACTGTGCAAGGGATTTTAATCATGCCTGCCACTGATCTAACAGACCCCAGGGCAGGTCACAGGCCAGATGCCCACTAGACATCCTGTGACAGTAAACTGAAACTGCAGATTTTGGAAGAGAAAAAGCTATCTTTGTGTGCTTGGGCACACTGAGGTCCTGCAGAGCTCCTGTTCAGCCCTTGCCTGACTGTGCTGCCACACCTTTCGCGATGAGTAAGGTAAGTCAGCTTGTTCAGTGAGCCCTAAGCCCCCTTGACCAAGCCCCAGTACAGACTTCCAAATTGAAAGACAACATTTAAAAATCAACACTGGCATTTCACTGCTAACTCTTTACTAAATAACACAGGAAAAGGAGTGCATTCATCAAGGAAAGACAAAGGCTGTGACATGAGAGAAAAGATGGTGGGAAGGAGAATGGTGTTGAGACGGGGTTGGTTCCGGTGGGGTCACCAGTAAATACGGAACAAATACCGGCAGCAGTCAATAGCTTGCGTCCTAGCTGCAAGTACCTCTGTGAAGACTTGCCCCTACGATCCCCCGCGTCCCGTCCCACACCTCACGCGCACGGACGGTCAGTGCAGACCAGCACAAAGCAGCGGGACTGCCGTTGCCTTCTGGGAGCTGTAGTTCGGGTATGGCCGCGGGAAACGCTCCATTTTCCAGTGCCGGAGCCCTCGCCTCGCCTCAAAATGCGGGTCCCCTGCAGGCAGGGGGGAGCTGCTCCTCCGCCCGCGCTCCCGTAGGGGGCGGCCTTGTCTCAGCGGCTCCGTGCGGCTCGGCTCGGCCGGGCGCCGGCGGAGGGTGGGATGGAGCTGGCCCCTCCGGGCACCGTTGCATTTTGCAGCCGTGCAGCGTTTTGCCACTCCCTCATCTGCAAAATTGGTTTTGCACGATGTCTCTGGTTTTGGAGGAAAGTATATTTTTGTGCTCGAGGTACATGTTGTTATTATTATTTTTTCTTTTTCCATTTGCACGCCTAACCACTGCTCCCTTTTGTTTTAGATGCTGGGATTTTGCAAACAGTATGGCTGAGCAATCAGGGAAGGTTTTTTGGAAGTAGTTTCTCAGCTTTTATACTCTTAAAGCATCTCCTCTTCCCGTTCTCCCCTCACTCACTCTCATTTGTCTTTTTTCTTGTTTTTTTTTTTTTTGTTCACGGAAGGAAACAAAGTGCAGGAGGTGATGCGTTACCCATTTAAATGCAGCAGTACTGTAACAGCAGGGAACAGGTGTGTGTGTGTACCTCCATAGACTGTGAGAAGAATTTGTTAGCAGTTACTGCCAGTGAGATAATGCCACGTCCCTACAGTAGGACGTGTGGAAGCACCGGGGTGATGAGGATGCATTGCCTCAAAGCAGTGCCTCACCTTGGTGGCTTTTCTAAATCAGAAGAGTTTGGCTTTGACAGCCCAACATGTATATGACGCTGGTGTGTTCACTTGGGTCACTACAGGTACATACATGGATGCTGCTATTTCTTTGTCTCCGTGGCAGACATTTGGTTACAGTTCCTTTGTGATAGAAAGACCCAAATACTTTGTTATCCCTTACACAAGCAATGCAGTAGGAGATGCTATCTTCTCAGCAGCAGAGCTACAGTGTGCATTTCCATGAGAAGCAGCGGAGATTGGGGTGTGGAGGCAACGATGTCTGTTAAGGGGAACGAATGTTGGATTGGTTTTCTTTCAGCTCTCAAATCAAATTCTGTTTAGATGACGTTTTCAGAGATACAACTGGCTGTTCAAGGGATAATTTAGCTCCAGCTGCCCTGAAGCCTGCACAATTGTTCTTTAATAAATAGGTGTCCACAGAGCACCTGGAAAGGAGAATAAGCCTTATTGTAGAGGACACATGGAAGCCTTAATGATGCAGAGCTAAGAAGTTTCTCCCGTCCCTCTCTCTGGAATGACTTGGGAGGGGTGGGTGTAGGGCGGAGGGGAGGGAGAGGACAGATATGCATGTTAAAACTCAAGTAAACAAAATCCCTAACATAGGAGGCTTTTTCTGCTGAAAGATGACCTTGATCTGACCAGAGTTCCAAAAAATTAGGTGCTGGGTAGCTTGTGTTATGGGACAGCCACTGCAGGGAGGCTGGTGAGGCTGGGCATTGAGTTGTGTCACAGACTCAGCATTTCTGCAACCAACAAACACCAGTGCTGTTTGCATGAGTTTTAGACAGCAAGCCAGGAGGGGCCATCTTGTGTGGCCATGTTGGAGTTTGTGTCACAGGAAGTCTTTACCAAGGCCTAGAACAAGCCACAGGGGTTTCTGATTCTTCTTGTCAAGGAGATCGCTATGTGTTGCACGTCTGTGCTGCCTGAAAGGGAAACAGGGCTCTGCATAGTTTTACAGCCACAGGTTAATAGGATAAAGATCAGAAGGGGTGTCTAGTGGTCTCCACACCAGGCTCTCTGTAGAGGTAAGGTTGGCCCCAGAGGTAGATCAGCTGCCCACAGTTGTTCCTGAGCATCTCCAAGGGGAGACTGCCCAGATCTCTGGGTGCCTGTATTGGTGCTGAACCATGCTCAGGGAGGAGCTTTGTTCTTTGTCTAGACAGAATTTCTCTTCTTGTAAATTTTGTAACCATTTCACTGTCCATCTGTTAGGAAATCTTGGCTCTGACTTTGCTATAAACTCCCATTCTCACTCTCACTCCTCTTTTTCCCTCAAAAAACAAAACAAAACAAAACAAAAAGCTAGAGAGAGCAATTAGTCCTTCCTAATCTTTTTTTTTTTTTATCTTTTTTTTTTTTTTTTCCCCTCTCCTGGCGGAGAGAACTGTCTCCCGTATCTTCTCCTTGCATGTCATGATCTGCATCACTTCCAACCACTAGTCCTCCACGGAAATTTCCAGCA
Organism: Lagopus muta; assembly: GCF_023343835.1. Taxonomy (NCBI): domain Eukaryota; kingdom Metazoa; phylum Chordata; class Aves; order Galliformes; family Phasianidae; genus Lagopus; species Lagopus muta. The sequence continues at coordinate 77,412,355 of NC_064433.1, forward strand.
CCTTCTTTCTTCTGTATTTGTACAAGAAGGTTGGAAGGTTGCACCACAGCCAGCTCCTCTCGCTCCTGAGTCCCCCAGAAGTAGAAAATAGTGGAAGGATGCAGTCAAAGAGACTCTGGAAGGCTGCATGCTCCATCTGCCTGCTCCAAGGCAGGACCACTGATGTGTTACTCGTCTGTCTTCCATTTGCACTGACCGCTCTGAGTCAGAGTACAGCATGGTGTTACCAAATGTCAGTATGGGTATGAAAGTGATGACATGAAAACCTTTTTAGAATTGACCTTGTGGTTAAATAAACTCAGGGTCACCAGATGGCCTGACAAGTTACCAATATGAGAAGAAGAACCTAAGATTATTAAGATGGAATGCGGAGAGGCCAAAGCAATACCAGGCACTGTGACTTTCACTCAAGTCAGAGAAGGCTACCTTAGTGATTTGGGTATTTTTGTTTGGCATCCAGTAAGCAAGGATTTTGACAAGGTCTTCCTCCTTTCTTGAATTGTCCCTATAAAGATCACACTCATTATGAGCTTGGGATGCAGGGCTGCCAAGCTCCTAAGGTGAGAATTTGAAATGGCAGTGACAACCGCAGCCTCAACAGCAATAACAGTATTTTTTCTCATCTTCTAGAGCTCTGCTGGGTGAGACACTTCTTATGGCAGCTGATGCTTAATTTTGGGAGTGTGTATGCGCCCTCTGCAATGTAACACCTCTGTGAAATAATCGGTATCATGAAATGTTTCATACTGATAATCAAAAATCAGTGAACATTTTTGCAAATGTTGGTTGTAGCTTTTTCAATCCTCTGTTCCACACAGGGAAATCAGAAAGTAATGGTGAATAAAAGCACCCCAGTATCACCATTGGCAGGGTGGAGGCTCTCAGCAAGGGTCAAGGCAAAGAGATAGGATGAGGAGAAGAATAGATGAGAAAATGAATAATGGCTGGAGACATGAGGCATGTTTATATTGTGTTATATTGTGCAATGGCATGCTGCCTGGCAGCAGAGCTGATTTGGGAACAAGAGTCCAAGTCCAGGGGAAGTGTGGGCCTGGTAGTGGCATGGTACCGCTGGGAAGAGGGTGTGGAACAAAAGCTTGCAAGAATGTTGCTGGGACATTGTTAGGAATGTTTGTAAAATGCTTGGGTGCAGCAGTGATTAGCACTACAGAAAAACCCACAGGGAGATTATTACATCTGCATTCAGTGCCAGGTTTGGATGCTGTACAGTGAATAATGCTCGGAGCCATGTAACGGACAATAAGGAGTGCTGAACGAACACCCACTGAGAGCAACATCCAGCCTGCTTGCTGATGGACAGGAGGTCCTGCCGAGGAAAGGTTTTGTGATTGTGTATATGAAGGCTACCCAAATGCCACAGCAGGACTTGCCCCTGTGCATACCAAATCCCTCTTGCTCTGTGCAGGCTCACATAGCAGCGTAGTGCTTGGTTCTGCTCATACAACCAGCCTCCTTCCAAAGTCTGAAGCTGAGAGTAGCACTCGGTCACTCCTGGCTTCTCCCTGATGCTCACCAGCAGTAGAATCATAGGATCACAGAATCATAGAATGGTCTGGGTTGAAAAGGACCATAGTGATCATCTCGTTTCAACATCCCTGCTACCTGCAGGGTCGCCAACCACTAGACCAGGCTGCCCAGAGCCACATCCAGCCTCGCCACATAGATGAGCCTGCCCAGAGCAGATCGCAGCCCTGCTGCGCTGTAACAGAATCATTTGGCTCCCCACCTCCCCTTCCAGAAGTCCTCCTTTGCTTAAACTTTTTCAAAATGGCCATGCACACCCTCTTTGAGGCTGAACTTTGCAAACAACGGAGCGCAGCCAGCAGCCAGCCCATTTTCCTGAAGCAGAGAGGAGCCCACACGCGGGCAGGGGAAGAATTGTTCACATTTTTAACATTCTGGCTGAATTTGAGCCCTTTGTAACGGCACGGCGCCCGCGTCTCCTTTGCATCTTAAAGAGCGTTTCTGGTAGCAGCCAAAGGCCCCTCAGCGCCCGCCCGATGCCTCCTGCCAGCACCACAGATAGCCCAAGCAGGACCCGACCCCACAGAGATGGCTACCTCGCTTGACAGAGGGGAAGAATAAGAAAAAGGGGAAAAAAGCGGGGACGTCCCAGCCCCCCGGGACTGCGCAGGGCACTATCGAGGCGGTGCGCGGCGCAGCGGGGCCGCACAGGCCCGTCCCGAGGCGGCCTCCTCCGGCGCTGGGCGCCGGTGCCTCTCCGGCCGCCGCACGAGGCTCTCCCTTTGTGCCGTTGCCTGGTAACCGACGGGGGATGGGAGGCCGCCGGCCCGCGCCGCATGCTGAGCGCGGCCGCCCCGCCCCGGGCCTGCCCGCCCCCCGCCGCGGGGAGTCCGCGGCCATTTCGTCTCCCGGCGCGGGGCCGAGCCGCGCTGGCGGCGGCGGGGAGGCGGGGACGGGCGCGCTGGCGAGCGCGGCTCGGGGGGTGACGGGGCGGGGGGGGCTCGTTCTGGGCTCTTCGGAAATGGGAGGTGGCTAAGGGAGGCGGGCGGCGAGCGGGGCAGAGGCGGCGGAGCCTGAGAGCGGGGGGCGCGGCGGGGACGGGGGGCGCCGCCCCCCCTCGGAGCCGCTGCCCCCGCGCCGCCGCGATCCCGGAGGCACGAGAGAGAGCGGGGGAACGCGAAGCAGGAGGAGGGAGGAAAAAAAGGGGGGAAAAAAAAAAAGAAAAAGGAAAAAAGGGGGAGGGGGGCAGCGTTTAAATCCCTTCCCCCGCTCCTCTCCTCCTCCATTCCTCCCTTCATTCGACCTCCCCTCCGGAGCCGCCGGTGAGTTCCCCTCCCGCTCACGGCCGCTTGTCATTTTCGCCCACTCGCGGGGATTCCCTCCCTCCCTCCGTCCGTCCGTCCGTCGGATCGGGGCGGGGGGCGCGGGCGGGACGCGGTAACCCCCGTGGCGGTGAGGAAGGGCCCCCCGTGGTGCCTTCCCTAGTGCGGGCGCGGCGGGCGGGGCCGGGACCGGGTCGCGCTGGCTCCGGGGCGAACCTCTCCCCGTGAGCGGGAGCCGGGAACGACCGTAAATCGCCGAGGGGGGCCGCCCGCCCAGCCCAGTGCAGCCCGCGGAGCGGGCCCGCCGTAGGGTCCCGGGGCGGGGACCTCCCCCCCCTCGCCGCTTCCCGGCGTGACGTCAGCGCCCGCCGAGCCCCCTCCCGGCAGAGCGAAGTTCGGCGGGGGCCGGGGCAGGGGTGCCCCCGGGGCGGCGGAGGAGCCGGAGCTGTGAGCGCGCAGCCCGGCGCCGTTCGGGAATCGAAATAAAACAATGCTGGAAGGAAATCGGCCCGCCCGCTGCCGGCCGGGCTCCCGCCGCCCCGAAAAATCTCGACGAGATTCCCTCCTCCTGGAGAGCCTCTTATTGTCCCTGCTTTCCAGGTGCAGCTCGGGAGCACGCAGGAATAACGCCCGCAAGCGGTGTTCGCAGCGGGCTCTGAGCGGGGGAACCGGCGTACCGCCAAGTGCGTGCGCTCCCTCTTTGCTGCACGGGTGGGATTCGCCCCGCCGCTGCCATCCGCAGCACGGGCGGACCTGCTGCCCTGCTCACAGGCGGGAACAGCTGCCGGGGGACCGGGGAGCGAGCACGGCCCTACGGGTGGTGGCATCTGGGGGGCGTTGGTGCTCACTCTCCGTCCTGGGGTGTTCGTCGACTCTTCAGGGAAAGGTGGCAGCCTTATTTCCTGTGCCGCTCTTCTGGCTGTGCCATTGAATCGGTCGCTGCTTTGCCCTGCTGGCCCCCAGATGGCAGGTTGCAATGCTTCGGTGGCTGTTGACCAGTGAGTCCGCCGGCTGTGCTTTGGAGTGGCAGCCATTTGGTCATTGTGGCATCGCTTTGCACGCTGCTTTGCGTGCAGTTGAGATCTGTCGATTGCCTCCTGCTAGCTGCAGCGACGTTCTGAGGCTGCTTCTGAAAGAGGTAGTGTCTTTCATGGCATTTGCCTCGGCGCTGTGGCTGCTTGACTTCTGCAGTGAGTTACTTAGTTGCCAGCGCAGCTACTTGTGAGAATTTGTGTCTTTTGTCTGCACGGTCTGTTCTGCGGCGCTATGATTCCTCATGAGCAGCCTCTACCCATGGAGCTAGCCATTCAAATCGGTTGTGAACATCTCTCCTGGGTTGTTGTACTGGATGGGTGGCACGGGAACCTCTTTGCTTTCTAGCACTGAAAAAAAGTGAGGTGAAAGTAGCAGGCCATTACCTTAAGGATGTGTAGCAGCAGAACCGTTGAATATGTCATTCATCTTGTGCCATCTGAATAGTGGAACACAGTTATTGAACCTTCAGTTGTGCTTATGCCTAAAGGTTCAGAGATCAGCCCAGTTTTCCCTCAGGAATCAAGGTGTTCATGTCAGAGCGCAGCCTTTCTGGGTTGCCTTGCTTTCATGAACTCAAGTCCACTATTGTTGAGTTGAAAGCGAATGTCCCTTTAAGCCAAGGGTGTTGTGCATCACTGCTGTGCTGTACGTGCATCCTTGAGGGAGTGGAGGGGCTGAAACTCCAAAATCATTGTCCCTGAATGGGACACTTGTAAATGTGAACTATCAAATCAATAGAAGGAATTTCGTCCTTCTTTCCCAACCTGTTTGTTTTTATTTTTGTTATTGGTGTCTGCATAACCAGTCGTTTGTGCATATTCCCTGTTTTTGGGGGGGAATAGTCTGATCTTTCAAACCATACTGTTCTGGTTGTGATTCACAATGGAGCCTTTCAAGCATGGCTTTGAGGAGTGATTTTGCAGTGCTGTGTTTCTTGCTGGAAATGATAAAACTCCTCTAAACATGAAAATTAAACTTGCACTGAGTTCTAATAAAGAAGATCAACAGGTTTAACCTGCTGTGATGGGCCGCCTTTACATCTTTTTCATATGAATTTACCTCCTCCCCCAAACTTTGTACCCCTTCGGTGTCTCTGGAAGGTTCCTACGTTCTTGCCTTCAGATTCATCTATATTTGTATATAATACTGGGCATGCAAGGATCTATGACTGTAGCCTATCAAGATCATTATACCAAGAGCAACCGGATAGGTATCTTTCTTCAGGATGGGGAGATTGTATTTGCAGCTGGAATGGATAGAGAAGGTTATGCTCATCCCAAAGATCAGCATCTGTAACTCCATAAATGCTTTCTTTATTGCTCCTTGGCAATAGATTGGCTTGAGTTGGAAGGGACCTTAAAGTTCATCTAGTTCCAACCTCCCTGCTGTGGTCTTCCTCCTGTTCACCAGCGTTATTGTGGAGGATGAAGGTGGAGTTGATGGGTGTAGATACTAGAATTTGGAGCTGTGTGGGGAAGAAATAAATTGCTGGACCTGTGTTGTAATATCTTTGCAAATTAAGTCTCTGCAATTGATTTGAGCATTTATTTGATTTTTTCCCCTTCTTAAATATCTCCCTGCACGCTTACTCAGTCTTTTATTTTTTTCTCTTTAGGTAACTGCCTGTTCTTATGAGAACCTGTATGCTTCCTCTGTCAGGCTTTATCCTCCCCGGTTCTATTTTGTCTATCTCCTATTAATGTTCTCTTTTAGACAAATAAACTGCATTCTTACTTCTAGTGGATTATTTTTTTTTAACCTCCTTCTTCCTCCATTAAGAGTTGTTATGAAAATATCAAGTGTATTTCCTGCATTTATCGGTTTTTCTCTTCTATCTTTGCTTCCTGAGGAACGTTGTGAAGTACAGAATGATAATGCTATATAAATTTCTTGAAGGGCCAGTAGTCCAAAGGAGAAGGCAATTCAAGTTCCAAATGTGAAAATATAAGCATCTCCAAAAAAGTCATGCTCTTATGTAAGTGAGCTACATCTAGGGTACATGTTCTCTGCAGGATTAATTCACGTGATCACAGCCTGCTTACAGTTAGTTTTTTAATGTTAACATGAGGTAGAGCATTTCAAGACCTTGCTTGGGTTACTGAAGCTGCAGAGGTCCCCAGACACGTTGCTTGGATATGTGTGCCATTGCCCTTTTTATAACACTAAGCTGGAGGATCTTGCTGACCTTCCAGTTATTAAGTGTGCAACTGTGGGCCTACAGCCCATGTCCTCCTCGTCAAGTGTGTGGAGAACAGTGAGATGCAAGGGGATGTTTTCAGCCCAAGTGATTTGAGATTTACCTCTGTATTAGCCCAGGGGTTAAAGTGGACTTGAGAGTTCTTTGGGAGAGAAGATTTGGCACATACTAAAAGTTTAGCGCTGGGTAGTTTTGCGAAGAAACAATCCCTTCAGAAGCACTGCCTTCCTTCCAGTTCTGATGATGCTCTGCTGCTGCAGAAATTTCTTAGATTCCGTTTTCATTGTTTGTTGTGGCATTGATTTGTTATTGTCTCTTGTAAAAATATCAATGTTTGATTGATTGCTGTGGCGGTATTTTCACCTACAAACCAAAGGGTAACTGCAGTATCTTCTCTGAGTAATTTTAGCCAATGTTGTTCTGACTGAGCTTTGCTGAGGAAGTGTAACTGGTTGCTTTCAATCTTCCTCTATGTCTCTTGCCCTGGTGACATTGTTCGTCGTAGATCAGTTTAGCTGGAAAATTTTAGTCGTGTGCTTCCCTGCTTTACAAGCCACTTGGTGATACCTTCTTTCTTCCATAAGGTCTTTCTGTGTTGTACATCATTTAAGTGAAGGTTCCATTTGAACAGCCTTTATCTCTTTTTTGTGTGTATGTATTTTACATGCACATATATATACACACATGTACCACATGATGTACATATATAGTAGCATATATAATACATCACATACAATATGCATCATAAAATACTGTATATTAAGTTTTAAATGGAAATTGTATAGTGTAGTATATTGGATATAAAGTTGTATCTATGAAATAGTATATTGTGTATGCTGCTGTTTTTCTTTCAGACAGCGCAACAGATGAAGTGATTTTCCTCAGAATTATTCAGAGCTTGCCAGCAGTCGACTCTCTATGAGCCAATCATGATTGTTCATGGGGCTTTCCTTATACACTGCTAGACTGATGCTTTCAAAGTACAGTTTCACCCAGGACTAGCCTCTTCTCAACCCCTCTATGACTTCTAATGACTTCAGCATTAAAAAACCTGTTCTGGTTAGCTAACTGCGCTTCTACCCTGTACGACACGAGGCAGGGAATTTTACCTGCAGTCTTCACATTTGAGCAATTTTTTAGAAGAAAAGGGGAAAAATCATTAAAGATTTCTAGCAATACGTTAAATCCCTAGGCAACTTTTTCAAATAATTAATCTATCCCAGTTTTCAGATTTTACCCTGCTTCTGTCAGAATTTTTTCTAGCTTCAGCTTCTATCCATTAAATCTAGGGTCTTAGGTTTGTAGATTAGAGAGCTCTCTCCTATCCGCAATTTTCTCCCTTTATCGTATTATAATATTCGTAGGCCTTGGTCATCACCTTTTGACCTTCTCTCTAATAAACTAAACATGTTGAGATTCTTAAGACTCTTTGTGAAGAGGAAGGGGAGTTACCAGACCTCACATCTTCCTCATTGTTCTTTCTCAGAAGTTTTCAATTTGTCAGCATCATTTTTGAAGCACGCAGGACAAAACTACATACGCTTCTCCCATGATCACAGAATCACCAAGGTTGGAAAAGAGCTCTGAGATCATCCAGTCCAACTGTCCACTTGTCACCAATATTTCCCACTAAACCATGACCCTCAGTAAAACATCTAAACATTTCTTGAACACCTCCAGAAACAGGTGACCCTACCATCTCAGAGAAGCGTTTCCTAATGTCCAACCTGAACTTCCCCTGGTGCAACTTGAGACCATTCCCTCTAGTCCTATTGCTAGTTATGTGGGAGAACAGATCGACCCCTACCTCAACCACAACCTCCCTTTGGGGACCTGTAGAGAGTGATAAGATCACCCCTGCGCCTCCTCTTCTCTAGACTAAACAATCCCAGCTACCTCAGCAGTTCCTCATAAGGGTTGTGTCAGACTCCTGTGTTTAGACCAGTCCTGTGTTTAGTCGGGTAAAAACATTTCTCTATTTCTGTTCTTGAAGAACTGGTGGATTTCATTCATTCAGAAATGGCCTCCTTAGAAGTCCTGTGCTGGGAATTCATGTTCAGTTTGCTACCGACTGTTAATTACAAGGCCTTTCCAGAGCTTCTCTTTATCCTCAAATTTTCATCCTTGAAAGCATTCTATGTTCTTCTGTTCTTCCTGTCGAAATCTTCCATAATTAAAATGCTTTTAATGCAACCTCACTGTTGCAGTAATTCCAACTGATCTGTGCTGCATACTCTGCCTCAGTACTACCTGCAGACTTTACTGTGTTTCTGCAAACTTTGTTTGGCCGGTGCCTTCACCAATTGCCAATGAGTCCCATGATGATTCACTGTTGACCCTCAATGGCAAGCTTTGGGAAATACACTTTTTGACAGTGGATCCATGCGTGAGGTCCTTTTGACAGGACAGGTCGTGCTCCTGCCATATCTGTGCACTAGGTCACAGGTTTGCCAAGTGCTGCTTTACAAAGATTACCCAATGGTTTTAATGATTGATATGATTAATATCTCTTGGGCAGTGTTTTCATTTGCCATCATATCTTTTCCCCTGGCTATCCAGTTTGGGCTTAATCTGGTAAAAATCATGCCAATGGCTCAGTAGCCTACTTGAGATGTAGAGGCCTTTATCTGTGGTTCTGTAAGGAACATTATGCTTATGTACATGGCAGCATTTTTGCATGAATTTGTTATTTTAAAATCTTTTGGGATCAGGGAGAATCTTAGATGTTTGTGACTTCTAATACTTCACTGTATCATGATCAGGAAGACCTTGACTCAGCCAAAGTTATCATGTTTTCTGATTTTGTAAAGTCATTAAGAACTAAATCCAATTGTTCTTTGTGAACTTGGTGAAGTATGTGAGACAAAACTTCTGTTCCTATCCCAAGAGTAATTCAGTGCTGGCACAGGTTCCTGTGTGACTGACGAAGCTGTTCCCTGAGATGTTTGTGATGATTTCACGTAGCCTTGCAGTTTGCTACAAACAGGGGATTTGGGTGGAGATCTCTGGAGATCTCATGTGTAAATCTAACTGTCACAAACTATTGGGTTTCTCTTCTCTCAGCCCCACAGCTGAGAACAAGATCATCCCACTTAGCCAGTTCTGTAGACTGGGAATGATCTATGGGATTGCAAACAAGGGAGTGACTCAGAGTTCATCAGTGTCTTGTGCCTGCAGCTCAGCTGTTCCTGTGCCCATCTCCTTGGCCTTAGTTCACTCCTTTCCTCCTGGATTGTCTGTTTGTCTTCTTCCCACTCAGACTCTTGGTCTTTGCAAAAATGGCCGTCACACTGACTTTGCTGTTAGCTATGAATTCCTAGAAACAGAGAATCCAAAGGCCGTGCCTGCAAAACCCCTCTGTGCACCATGCCAACTACTTTCTTTTGCAAACTTAGTGCATTCTATCTTAATAATAAAGATTTTATTTTACCCTTGTTATGCTTCAGGGAAAGCTGTTTCAGAGCTTCGCCAGATGGATGAGTCTTCTCATTTCCATCTTAGAATTGTTGACAGCCATTTTATACTTACCTTCTTCCTTAGCTTCAGTGTACTTCTAACTCTCTGTGTTTAATTTTTGGTGTTCCGCAGACAGTAATTGCATGACCTCAGATTTTATATTGTGATATTTGGAAAAGTAATATCTTTCTAGGTCTTGAACATGACAGACAGACTCTTTGTGTCCCTCAGTACTCTGGAAACTGCTTTCTGTACCTTCTGCAATACACTTTGATCTTTACAAATCTTTACAGAACCAACAGATTTGGTTACAGGGTAACCAAAGCATTGTGTGGGTTGCCTGACAAGTTCGGTGTCCCTTGGCATTGATACTTTCTTCCTCATTGCTTGGTAATACTTGTGTGGTACCTTCAAAATAACAGTGGTCTCCTAAGCCTTCCTGTGATTAATAAATCCCTCTCCTCTCCAGTGCTCTCTACTGATGAGCAGAAGTTCTGATGGTGGATTTGCTTGCTGTTTCTCTTCATGCTATTGAGTAACGGCCATCTCATCCAGAGTCTGCTGCTCCAGCAGTGGTCGCTATCAAATACTTAGGAAAAAGAGTAATATAAAGCGACCTTATATGCCATTTTCCTCTGGTACTCCTACAGGTTTCAGCCATTTTCAGGGCAGGGACTGCCATAGGCAGATGTGGTTTCCTGCTATTCAGTGAGCTTCAGATACTCTATCTTGCACAAACCTTTTCTCTCTCTTTTCTCCCTTAAGCCCGTGAAAATTTCTAGCACTCACAAAGTCCTTTGATGAGAAATTCTGCAGTGAACCACCCAATTCAATAACCATTTATTTCTGTTGATTTTGAACTTGTTCTCTTGTTCTTTGTAGCATTATTTGATGGTCCTCATTTCTTGTACTGGAAAAAACAGCAAGAAATTATTTTATACCCAACTCCTACTTTTCACATATGGCTTTACAGACCTTACAGACCTTCTGACATCCTCATTTAGTATTCTTTTTTTTTTTTTTTTTTTTTTTTTTTTCCTGGACAAAGATATTTAATCCATTCAGTCATTGCCTTTTCATTGCCTTTTCTAATTTCTGTGGAAGGAACAGAACTGCAAGCATGCGTGGGCAAAGCATGTGTTTATGCAAGTGCATAATGGCATCCACTATTTTGTTTTCTGTTCATTTCTACCAGGTTGTTTACCTTCTTGATAGCTACTGAGTGCCACGGTGATGTTTTCATGGGTCAGTCTCTCATACCCCAAGGATTCCATTCTTGAGTGGCTCTGATCAGTAAATAGTCTGTCAGTTTACATGTGGAGATGGAGTTATCTTTTTCTTTATGCATTGCTTTACATTTGTGTAGATGGAAGTTCACATGTCATTTGATTGCTCAAGTCATTCCTCTTGGAAAGTCCTCCTACAGTCCTCCTCTACCAGTTCTCACCTTTTCTGTCATCTGGCCTGACGCTTTCAGCACTTTTCTCGTTCAGATCCATTTACAGGGTTGAATCCTTTTAGCCCCTGAGCTTTTCTCTGTCTCTCTTCAACATTCTGACTAGTTTGCCTGGGACAGAGGGTCTGAGCAGAGAGCCATACCATGGCCTGGGCCTGCCTCTGCCAGCTGCAGAGCAACATATCTTTGCAGAAAGGAGTGGCGATACGAGACATTCATTGATTTGTTAGAGGAGGGTTGGGTGGATGGTACGGCTGTATTTTGATATTTATCCTGCAGCTGCAAAGTTTCCAGCAACATCTCTCAATAAAGACCTAGGGCAGAAGACCTAGGTTCTCAGTAAACAACCATGGCAGGCCAATAGGTGGATAACGTCCTTGTACCAGCAATTTGAAGCCATGGTACGTGGAGCCATGGTCAAAAGCTGCAGCAAGGAATTTATGAGCCTCCAAAGATGTTTCAGTACTGGGATGGGTACCCCATGTCAGTTGGGGTTGGTTTGCTTTTTGGGATATTTGGGACATTTCTGAGCAGCTCCACCTAGATTTGTGGCCAGTCCAGCCGTGAGCAGAAGTTTGGAGAAGGGACCAATAGAGCTGCCATCCAAACCAAATCTTTCTTTGAGTCTCTAGTAAACTGGCCTTTGATGTCTCTAAGCAATTCACTTTGCATTCCTTAGTAAAGGGAAATTCATATCTAAAAAGAGGGAGGTTATGAATTACAGTAGACTCTTAAACAATTCCAGAGGTGAGGTATGCTCAGGCCTTGCAAATACAGGAGGTGCTAAGCTTCCCAAAATAGTGAGCATGGAAGTGGTGATGTGTCCCGTCTCAGTCGTGCATTTGTTAGCTTCCATCCCACTCTGTGTTGCATTTTGTGATCCTCTGCCAGCCTATATCTCCAGGAGATCCAAAGGCCCTCCTCTGGAAAGGCTGAATATTCTTCTGAGATTTTAAAGTAAATCTGTTACAGACTTACAGTCATTTTACTGTGCCCTCAGGAATCAACTTGCCATTAATGTAACGTTCTTTAGTACATCAACCTTCATTTAGTGAATCAAACTTCATTTTCAGTTGCTTTTGCAAAAGTTAATATCCTCTTCTATGCTGTAAATTAAGCTGATGTTAAATGCATAAATGTTTTTATTATTTATTACCTCACTCTCGCTCTAATTGTTTTTATCTTTCACTCTTCTCATTAGAAAATATGTTTTATTCTCAGTTATCTTTTTTTGTGGAGTGGAACTTCCCAAACTGCAGCTTTCACACTTCACATTTTTATGTCTCACAGTTGTGTAGAATTAAGAAAACAAAACATTAATGCAGACTTAATAAAAAGTAAACTGGCTTTATCCCCTTAGAGTGCCAGTACTCTGAAAGTATCTGGCCTCATTTCGTGAAATGGGAGCATTTTAATTTTTATTACTTTACAGGGGTAAAGAAGCACTTAGGTGTAATGACCAGTGAATTCCTAAACAAGTATTGTTATGAAATATATAATATAAAGACTAAACCTAGTGACTGAAGTTGAGCTCCAGCATTATTTTAATATTTATGTAGGTAGACCTAAGCCACAGAGGGTTCATTCAGTTACTGTATTTATGTATAATTCTGGAAGAGAATGAAGTTTCCAAAAATGTAGATGTGCCTGTTAAGTAAATTGGTTTTTAACATTGGTTAAGTTTGTTTAAAAATGTTTCTTAGTGACACATTTTATGTGATACTTTGGTGAGTTTAGTTTAGCCAGAAGAACATAACATAATTTCAGTAGTACAATTTACAGAAGATAACTAAAATTGGAAACCATCGCTGTTCGTGCACTGAGCTCATACATTCTGATTTCCAAACAGCAGTTTACACTGTCCTGTGCAGCAGCAGGAGGTGGGGGCTGACAATGGGCAGGGAGGCTGGGGAGGTCAAGGAAGAACATAGTTGGTTTGGTACGAAACTCCTGGCAGCTCCAGTAGGAAGAGCTGGATCCCCCAGCTCTGCAGTCATTTTGAGGAGAGAGACGGCGTTAAACTTTGCTCACTGGAATTTTATTGGAAGATGATTAAATGACCAGTAAGTCTGCCATTTTACTCCTTCACTAATCCAGTCTCCAGCCTGTGCTCACAGCCCCTCCATCCACCGGCTGTTGTAATTATTCTGTAGGATCCAGCCTGTGTCAATTACTACCTTTCATTCAGTTTCACATAAGCATACTTCTTCATAACAAAAGTTACTGTATGGAAAAAAAAAAAAAGTGAAGATTTGCAAGTCATGGGAATATTGGCAACCAAGGTAATACCAGCTACAAGCATTTGCCCACTGCCATCTTTGTATTCAATGATTTTGGCATCCTAATCTTTTCACTTACACAGTCATTTTCACACTTGGTGTACATACCGGAGAACTGGCAGTAAGACTGCAGCATGCAGCCTGAGCCCTGACATACTCATCATTTATTGCTATCTAACAATGGACACAGCACTTTCCCCCTTCCCTCCCTCTTGCGTGCCTAGTGCTAAAACACCAGGATTAGAGCACAAAGTCAGGCAAGTAGCCGTTAGGAAATGTCACACATCAGGATGCCTGACTTCAGTGTTTTAGAAAAAACTTTGTTTTTTCAGTTACTGCACAGTTGTTAACCCCAGGTGAATCTCTAGGATTTTTTCCTCATTTTATAGGTAAAGGAAATGGGGATAGGAGTTGAAAATATATTGCCTGGAAACACTATGCAGTATAAGATATAGCAGCTGCTGTCTTGAGTGCCTGTCCCTGGCAATCCTGCTCCATTGGGTGCTCACCTCTGAGTGGTCTTTACCTGCCATTGGGAATACTGTGGTTTTACATCACATCTTGCTTTCAGGATGCTTTTTGGCATCTGCAGTATGTTATAAAGATGCTGTGTTCATTTCACCACCCCTTTTCATCCTTTTGGAGGAGAAGGGAGAAGAAAACCAGGATATGAACTTGAACTAATAAGCTGCAGAGAAGGAGAATCCCTCTAATTCTCAGACCCTGTTTTGGCAAGCCAAATGCCTTTGATTTCAGATAGGATTTTGAGTGTAGTTCTTACATTAAAAAAAAAAAAAAAAAAAAGACAGGAATTGTCACTGTGTACTTTCGATAATTCCCAACTGGAAAACAAACAAGCAAAAAGCACAAAAGGAAAAAAACAAGAGAGTTTGAACTTCGGAACATCTATACTTAGACTAAGGGAGGAACTCAAAAGTCATTTTCTATGGACTGTCACCTAGCAGAAGATAACTCTGGCCAGGCTATATGTCTGCAATCTGAAGTAAGCTCTAACACTCGTGCACAGTTGGCTGTCCATTGGCATGGCATTCCCTTGTACCGCCCTTGGCCAGTGCCAGCGAACGCTCTCCGAGATGATGCCCAAGCATGGTTTGCAGGTAGCAAGATATTGTCAGATTGCCCCTTCCGCCTATGATCTGGCCATGCACATTGCCATCTTTGCATTGTGCCCCCAGCTATGGATGTGATCAGCCCAACAGTGCTGGACTTGGCTGGCATTTGACCTCAGGCAGACCGGAGCCCTGTGTTTGGGCTGCCCACGCTGGACTGACCCTGCTGGTGAGCACTGGCTGAGGTGACAAGGCCCTTCAGGTCTGATTGGGTCCTGGGGCATCATCCAGGCCTTCCCATCTCACTGAAATTGCCTCTCTGCTGCAGGCAGCATGTGTGGGCTGTACATCTGGGTACAGAAATGCAAGTTTTCTGGGGAGTTTGTCACTTGCCACCCCAGACAAGCCCCCAAACACCATTCTAGGCCATCTGTGCTTCTGCTGCCATGTATGAATGTTTATTTTCTTAGACTCTCAGTCTAGTATGTAAACTATGTACAGAACTAAGGACATTAATGTGACTTTCTAAGAGGGCAAGAGCATGTGTTTAAGTAGGTAAAACTTGAGTGTGTCCCATTAGAGCTGGACTTTCTTCCAGCTCCGATAGCTGCAAAGAGCTGCTTCACACCACAGCCTGTGAAGAGCACAGTGTATTGGGTCTCCCAGTAGAGCAGCCCCAGACCTCCTGGCTGCCTGGACAGCCTGGGACAGGGAGCCACACGTGGGGATGCCTGTTGAATGCAGGAGCCTGCACAGGGCTTGCAGGAGAATATGGTGGATCCTTGGAAGCGCGCCTGACTGAGCTGGGTTATACAAACACAAACAGCAATTCCCAGTGCCTCTTAACTCAGTTTAACCTGTAAAGGGCTTCACAAGGCCAGGAAAAGGTTAGCCCTTTGGCAACAGTACTACCAATTGTCTCATTTTCACAAAAGCACAGGGTGGTAAGAACTCTTCAGAGGCATCTTCTGTGATGGAAAGGGTTAAAGCGTAGCTCAGGTTTTACACTTTGTTAATTGCCAGGGTTCCTACTGCAAGCTTTTATTTTGCAGATGTTGAGATTAGAAGCAGCACTGTGATCCTCTGGTGTGACCTCTGACATAGCCATTGCTGCGCTGAGCCAAATAACGTGTGGGTCAGTTTTGCTTTAGAAAAGTCTTAATCCTCTAAGTGGCAGAAACTTCTGCCCCAGTGGTTAATGGTTGTCTTCCGAAATGTACCTGTTTGCTTCTGGCTTTGTTTGGTGCTACGTAATCTGCAGCTGAGAAAAATACTTGGTATTTCGTTTAGAAAGGGAAGTTCCAGTAAGCATTTGCCTTGCCTCCCTTGGGTAGACTGCCGTCATCATTACTATGGAGCTGCTAGAAGGCTGAAGTGAGCCTTCTGCACTACATGACAATGTCCACTGTGGGAGCTGTGGGTGGCATTGCTGCTGAGTGTAATATAAAGAGCAGCAACATGTCGGCAGTGAGCTGCTGCTAGCACTGCATTCAGTTGAAGTGGAGCTGGCACCTGAGGGCTGCCAACATGGTGTGTGCTGGGATTGAGTTCAGCTAGGATTGCCTTCCTTATAGCACTCCTTTCTTATCAGAAATAGTAATTCTACATGCTTACGTGGAACACATTCTAGCATCGGCATAACTGACTGAATTAGCAGCTGAAGGCCAGGTTATGCCAGAAAAACAGGCCTGTAAAAGATATCCGTTCATAGGGATTGAGAGAATGCTCTGGCTCCAGTAGGTCAGTTCTCAACCTCTGAGCTATTTTTCTATTAAAGAAGAGGTCTAAGTTAATGAATTGTTTTGTGTGAGAATTAATGCTAGATGAGTCCCCTGTGGCTTTCATGGTGAGGGTCAAATAAAATATTAATGAAATTAAAACAAACAATCCCTGTTCTTCCCAAGTATCTTCTATATGAGTGTCTCAGCACTGGCCAGAGAAGATGAGGAATCCCACAAGGAGCAGGTCAGGGAAATTACTTGTATTTTATGAGCAGGGAGGTGGAGGCAGTGGAAAGCAGCGACTCAGGCCATGCAACTCAGCATCTGGGCCATGAGCTCTCCCATCCCATGCTTTTGCTCTGATCTCTGGGTTCAGCTCCCTTTGGAGAGTGCTTCCAGACTCCAGCACTGACCAGTTAGAGGCTGACCTCTCCAAATCTGGGATGGCCTCTAGGAGTGCTGAGTTGCCAAAACTTCCCAATGCTTCCAGAGCCAAGCATATAACCCAGAAGACAAGTGTATGTTTCCTGATGCTTCAACCACGGGACAAATTTTGTTGTCTTGCAGATTGCCCATCCAGATGCTGGGTGCAGGAGCTTGTACAACAGACTGGAGAAGGACGGCCTCTTTGGATATGCCTGTGCAGTGCAGGGCAATGCAAAGGGTCCTGAGCTGGAGCCAAGCAAACCAGCCTCAGAAGCAGCATTCCTTACTGACCCCAGCATGGCTCCCAGGCTAACAGAATCATGGTGTTTTCATACTCTGAACTAGGAACCCTCTGGCATCATGGGGTGTTAAATATCTAACAGTGCTTTCAGGACATGGCACAGATTGTAAGCTTGTTCAGAGGGAGCTTGGAAATCTCCCTGCTGGTGCAAAGTTCTGTGCATTTCCGGGCATGACACTGATACACAGAGGAACAGCAGAGGGGATGGAGATGAAGGAGGTCTAAGGAGATGGTCCAAGCTAAGCAGAATGATGCTGTTTGTGCCATGCAACATCAAAGCTAAATGAATGTTCTTGCACCTATTTTGGACATTGAGTAGCATGAGCAAGACTTGTCACATATCCATCTTAACATGCTGGTATATGTGAGCATGTGTGTGTGGTCTGGGGAGGTCAGGGCTGTATCATCCTCCTTGCAGCAGAGATCTCAGGGGGCTTATTACACAGACTTAGATAATGATAACACGTGGCCAGTTAAGGATAACTTACTGCAGCGGCAAGTACAAAGAGGAACTTCTGAAGGCAGAAAATTAGTGGTGATTGTTTCTGTTTGTTTTTTTTTTTTAACTCTTATCTCTCTCTGGAGATAAATCAACAAGGAAATGGAAATACTAAAATGCTTCCAGAGGAAAATCAAAATACTGATAACTCATTCCTCCCTGCTTCCCTCGAAAAAATTCTGTTGCATCCTGACTGCTTCACATAATGTTTGTATCAGTCCTAGAAACTGCAAATCAGAGATGACAGTGAACAAATCTTTTCTCCTACTAATGGGAAAATTTATTGCGTTCTTGGTAAAGATCCTTACATCTGTGCGTAATAACTAAAGAAACAGTAATAATTTTGTCATATTTCTATAACAAACCACAAAAGGATGTTCCATAGTCTACTCACTGTTTCTCCCCATCTTCTTGTCTCCCTTTCAGTGCCCACCAGGGTCGTACTGCCTTGCTGGTGTAAGCCCTCCCTTCCAGAAGACCTGCTCTTGCCCACCTCAGTCTCCCTCAGAACAGCGGAAGGGGGCTGCACAGCGATAAAAATTTATGTTTTCATCAAGCCGTGCCAAGGAGAATGGGGGTCCCACACCCAAAAGAATGAAGACACGACAGAACAAGGACTCGGTACATAAGGTGGAAGAGGGAGGTGGGATCCCAGTGACCAGCAAGTGCTGTGGGTTGGGACTGAGGCTTGCAGCAGAGGTGGTGAACATGAGTTTGATGTGGTGGAGTGTCAGGACGTGGGGCTTCGAGAGGGCAGGGGACAGGGCAGGAGTGGAAGGAGGTGCAAAGTAGAACTTATCCGATGATCCCTTTCCAGATGTCTATGCGGAGTGGACGGAAGAAAGAGACTCCAGGGCCCCGAGAGGAGCTCAGGTCACGGGGTCGAGCTTCCCCCAGTGGTGTAAGCACCTCCAGCAGTGATGGCAAAGCTGAGAAATCCCGACAAGCAACAAAGGTAGTATGAAGTAGTGTGCGGCTGTAGGGTGCCAAAGGGCTGCCCAGAATGGGCACGACCCATTTGGGAATGCAGACCAGATGGGATCTACCACGCAACCCATGCTGAGTTAGCTACCTGTAGGGGTTGTATTCCTTTCTTTGTGCTTCCTGATATCTCAATTTTCAATACTGCTTTTTGCTATATCCTGGCTCAGTGTTGCCACTACAACGTCCCACTGCCTGCTATGATCTGCAACAGAAGTGGTGCTGTGTCTCGCCTGCTGCCAGCTGGCAAAGCTGGGCAGGGTGGGAGGTTTCCCTGTGGCCCTCTCACCTCTTTGTTTTCTCTTGTCTGCCTTGCAGAAAGGCCGGGTGGAGGAATCCTGCACCCCCAAGGGCAGCAAGCAGGGCCGAACAGAAGAGATCTCTGAAAGTGAGGGGGAGGACAGCAATGCTCCTAAAAAGACCAAAACTGAGGTGAGTTCTCTTTGTTACGGTTACTGGCACATTCTGGACCCTACCTGTGCTGCTCACATCTTCCTAGCTTGAGATTCTGTTTGCTTGATAGCTCTGTCACCTCAGATTGTGCCCTGCAGCTCTTCTGCAGGCAGAGCCCAAGTGACACCTGCAGTTACACCTATGTAATTTTTCCACGTGGATGCTGCTCAGCTCAGCACTGATCTTTCTTTCAGTTGAACTGCTCTTGTAGGCTCTGAGGCTCACTTGTTTGTTGCCACATTAACTGCTTAATCACCAAACAGTGGAAGAGTTCAGTGGGAAACACAAAGAGAACCCCAAAAGGTAAGGAGTGGGGCAGAGAGGACATGCTCAGGGCAGGGCTTGGAAAAGGACCAGGGAGCAGGCCTCTTCCTGAGCAGGGTGTCAAGGAAAGCCCTACTCAAGGGAAAACTGTGGGTCTGGGGGCTGTGTGGGCAGCACTACCTCCCCCCTTATTGTGCCACCTGGTGGTAGTACTGGCTCATGTCTTGGCCAGCAGCCCATTACTGGTGCTGGTGCTGGGACCTTGCAGGTGCCTTGTCTCAGCCTCATCTATAACAGTTACTGTGCCTCTGAACATGAGATGCCCATCACCATCTCCTCCCCAAGTGTGTAATGAAGTATCCAAGAGCACCTGAGCTGCTGTTCCAAAGGGCAGCAAGAGAACTGCCAAATGAAGCCTCCTTCCCTCAGTGTGCTTTTCTAATGCTAGGGACAGCAGAGGAAGGTGAGATTGAAAAGTGTCACGCATTATCAGGGAGGTCACATAACTTTTTCTTCCTCTCACTACTTCAGGAATTACCCTGTCCTCCATCCCCTTCTGACGTTGACAGCCTCGATGGCCACAGCTTCAATGATGAGATGAGCAGCGACCCACGGGACATTGACCAAGATAACAGGAGCACCTCACCCAGTGTCTACAGCCCTGGCAGTGTGGAGAATGACTCCGACTCCTCCTCTGTGCTGTCCCAGGGCCCATCCCTCTCCTACCACCACCCTCCGCTCTTCCCCCAGAGCCCTCCGGTCGCCCCCACTTCTGACAGCCTGGCCCGTCCACCTGAGCCTGGTTTCAGTCTCCCAGGCGAGGCCCACCCCCAGGGCCCCACTGGTGGAGGCTACCACTCCCAGCTGGAGGGCCAGGCCTCCCGCATTTTCCAGGCTCCAGCCCCACAGACACCAGCCTCCTCTTCTTCTGCCGTTGCCACCACTTCTGCCCCCTGCTCTTCTTCCTCCTCCTCTTCTTCCACTTCCACCCACGCTCCTCTCTACCCTACGGCCAATGTGGTTCAAGTTGGTTCCAAAATTGCTGGTGGAGCAGGGGGGCTCTCAGCACCGGGGAGTCGCGAGCAGACCCTCAGCGCCAAGCACAATCCACCACCCACCACTCCCATCTCACTGGCGTCGGTGGTTGGGGGGTTGCCCCCTCAGAAGACTTCCCCAGCCAACCCACCGCCTGCTCCCCCAGCCTCTGCACCTTCCTTCCCGCATGTCTCAGCCAACCTGCCACCCCCACCAGCCCTACGCCCACTGAACAATGTGGCAGCTGCCTCCAGCTCCCCAGGGATGGCAGGGCAGGCCTTGAGTGGGCACATGGCATCACCCCATGGGATAGGCCAGGACAAGGCACAGCCCCTGGCCCCCTCACGCTACCCCTATGCCCCTCCGCAGCTGCCACCCTCCAGTTCCTCTTCCCAGTACCCACAGCCCTCCCCCACCCAGCCCTTGCCTAGTTACACTGCCTCCTATGGGCACTCCTTTCCCCCGCCCAGCGGCCTTTCAGTGTCCAGCCAGCCCCCCAAGTACACCCAGCCCTCCCTACCCTCACAACCTGTATGGAGCCAGGCCCCTCCTCCCTACAGCCGCCCCCTGGGCAATGCCAGCTCGCATCTCCCAGCCTCCTTCCCTGGTCAGTCTCCTCATCACCAGCAACCACCACAGCAGCACCACCATGGCCACAGCAGTGGTGGGGGGGTCTCCCCAGCTGTAGCAGCAGCCCCCCCACAACCCCCTGGGGGCTATCCCCATGCCCTGGAGTCCAACAGCCATCACCCATCTCATGCCACATATGGGTTGCGCCTCTACCCTCCCCACAGCCAGGCCACTTACAGCCAGGCTCCCTCAGCTGCTACAGCCCCTTCTTCCTCCTCCTCCTGTTCCTCCTCATCTTCTTCTTCCTCCTCCTCCACCTCTTCCCAGGGAAGCTACCCTTCCATATGCACTCATCCCCCGGGGCAGAGTCCTGCCACCTACACCTTCCCCCCGCCCCCACCCCCCTCCCCGGCCCATGGTGCTGGCCCTCCAGTCACCTCTGCAGCCACCACCCTCTCTACCGTCATCACCACCATGGCCTCTCCATCTGCGGCCCCCTACAAGACCGTCTCGCCCCCAATGCCTCCCTCAGCTGTGGCCCCATATGGGAAGTGTGCAGCCTCCCCTGTCCCCACCTTCCAGCCCCCAGCTCCCTACAAGCCAAGCTCTCCCCCAGCTTCCTCGGCTGCTCCATTCCGGGCTGCAACCCCCCCAGGCTACCGGGTAGCATCCTCTCCTGTGGCCAGTGGCTACAAGGCCGCCTCACCCACCCCGCCTGCCCCACCGCTGCCAGGGAGCTTAGCCACCCCAGCCCCACCACTGCCACTCAGCGCAGCCCAGATCAAGCAGGAACCATCAGAGGAGTATGAGCCCCCAGAGAGCCCTGTGCCACCCGCTCGCAGCCCCTCACCGCCACCCAAGGTAGTGGATGTGCCAAGCCATGCCAGCCAGTCGGCCAGGTAGGGGCAGGAAGATCCCCACCCTGCTCTTTCCCCGTTCCCCCTGCACTGACACGCTGCATTTGATGCCCCCAGGTTCAACAAGCACCTGGACCGTGGCTTCAACTCCTGCTCCCGCACAGACTTGTACTTCGTGCCCCTTGATGGCTCCAAGCTGGCCAAGAAGAGGGCAGACCTGGTGGAGAAAGTGCGGCGGGAGGCCGAGCAAAAGGCTCGGGAGGAGAAGGAACGAGAGCGGGAACGAGAGCGAGAGAAGGAACGGGAGCGGGAGAAGGAGCGGGAGCTGGAGAGGAGCGTGGTAGGTCCAGAGGATGCTGGAGGCTGACCTTGGCGGTGGGCCACAAGTATCCTGATGCTGTTTCTTTGCTATCTTGCAGAAGATGGCCCAGGAGGGCCGGCCAGTGGAGTGTTCCTCACTGGGGCCCGTCCCCCACCGCCCTTCCTTTGAGCAGGGCAGCGCTGTAGCAACCGTGCCCCCCTACCTGGGCCCTGACACCCCGGCCCTGCGCACACTCAGTGAATACGCCCGGCCTCACGTCATGTCCCCCAGCAACCGCAACCACCCTTTCTACGTGCCGCTGGGTGCCATCGACCCAGGCCTGCTGGGCTACAACGTGCCAGCCATCTACAGCAGCGACCCAGCCACACGGGAGCGGGAGCTGAGGGAGAGGGAAGCCCGTGAGAGAGATCTGAGAGACCGGGACCTGCGTGAGCGCCTCAAGCCTGGGTTTGAAGTCAAGCCGGCTGAGCTGGAGCAGCTCCATGCCGTTCCAGCTGCTGCCATGGATCCATTCCCACGCCATGGTGGGCTCAGCCTGCAGACAGCCCCCGGTCTCCATCCCGCCTTTCCCTTCCATCCTGGGCTG
This sequence comes from Lagopus muta, assembly GCF_023343835.1. Lineage (NCBI taxonomy): Eukaryota > Metazoa > Chordata > Aves > Galliformes > Phasianidae > Lagopus > Lagopus muta. Next base: position 77,434,670 of record NC_064433.1, read on the forward strand.
GGCCACTTGGAGAGGGAGAGGCTGGCGCTGGCAGCTGGCCCCACTCTGCGTCCTGACATGTCTTATGCTGAGCGCCTGGCAGCCGAGCGCCAGCACGCCGAGCGGGTGGCTGCTCTCAGCAATGACCCACTGGCCCGGCTGCAGATGCTCAATGTGACGCCTCATCACCATCAGCATTCCCACATCCACTCCCACCTACACCTCCACCAGCAGGATGCCATACACGCAGGTAAGGACTGCACAGAGCAGTGCTCTGCTCCTGCTGCATCCCGTCCATCTGCCTCTGGGAAAGCCCAAATATTTCTGATGCAAGATTAGAGGGCCTTAGCCCCACCTATTCACCCAGAAAAGGTCACCCTCGTGATCCCTTGTGGACCTCCCATCCAAAAGACACTGTCATCTTTTGCAAAAGCCATGTGAGTCTGCTGCTTGGTGGAGAGCAGAACTGTTTTCACCGCAGCTTTTAGTTTGGGTCTCTTAGAATGCAATGCCATGTGAGCACTGGCTCCACCATATTATGGGGCTGTGGGCTGCATTCCTCACCCTAGGGTCTGCTGAGAGCATGGGCGCCCTGATAACAGCAGCCTCAAAAGCATCCTTAATGCCAGGGAAATGTTGGCTCTGTAGTTTGCTCTGTAGTTTTCTCCTGCCACTCTTGGGATGGGATAGGGGGAAGAATGGTAAGGAATTGGAGACAACCATCCTTCAGAATGGAGGTGGCCCCTTCCATTTCTTTGTTCCACAGGATACCAAGGTAAAAAGCAGCTTAATGAAAATCTCATGGAAGCAAAGCCCATACTATCATATAATAGAAAGAAATTGCCGTGCCTACGAGGTGCTGTGAAAGGTCAGCAGGATGTGGTGGCAGTCACAGGCAGATACCCACATTAATCATCTGCAGCTGTTCAGAGGTGGCATTGGGTACAAGTGAATGGTGTGGCTCCAAAGCATTGGAAAAATCAGTTTTCATATAAAACAGTATCTCACTTCTGGGTACAGGCTAGATGGTAGAGCAGGCCCTTACAGAACCAACTCTGAAGAGTATGGGCACAGAGTATGGGCCACACTGCTTCACATGAAATTCAATGCAGGCAAAAGGAGTAATGCTCAAAGGCAATGGTACTGCATTGCATGCCTTGAAATCATTCCAGTCCTAATGCAAAGCGACTTGCTCCGTACCTGTTTTGTTGTTGTGTCCTGTGCTCTTCCCTTTGTGACTTACCAAGCACGAGACAACTACCTTTTGACATCTTTTCTTCCCAGCCTCAGCCTCTGTCCACCCTCTGATCGACCCCCTTGCCTCGGGATCGCACCTCACTCGGATCCCATACCCGGCTGGCACCATCCCCAACCCTCTGCTCCCTCACCCTCTCCATGAGAACGAAGTGCTGCGCCACCAGCTCTTTGGTAAGAGTGCTCTCAGACCTGCTTTACCCCTTCAGAGGGCATCAGCAGAGCACCGTGGGGCAGGGCGGCCATGGGGGGTGTCACAGGATTGGTGGAGATCTATGAGGCAGAGCTCCGGCATGGTATGGGTTTGGGTGTAGCACAATGCCATTAAGTGCCGTGGAGCCTTGACTGGTCTGTAGGAGCACGGATGAAGCTGTGACACTAGCTTGTTCATTCTTTCATTTGTCTATTGGTACAGCTGCTCCCTATAGAGACCTGCCAGGATCTCTCTCTGCCCCCATGTCGGCAGCGCACCAGCTGCAGGCCATGCACGCGCAGTCGGCCGAGTTGCAGCGCCTGGCACTGGAGCAGCAGCAGTGGCTCCATGCTCACCACCCTCTGCATGGAGTGCCACTCCCCACCCAAGAGGATTACTACAGGTATGTGCACCAAGCTCACACTTGGACTGAGCATAGCAGAAACACTGGGAAAGGGGCACATCTGTGTAAGCAGTGGGGTTGGAGATGTGTTTCCCTATATGTGTGTGGCTCCAGACTGACCCCATGCTGGGACTGAGGATTGCTTGCTGCGGTGTACAGCTATGGGCTGTTGGCCAGAGGCTGTGGTGGGGCTTCCGCTCCTGTCCTTGGCAGGAAACCTGTTTCACACATGCCAATATAGTGATGAATAACTGATACCCTTGCCAAAATGCCAAGTATTCGAAGGGCTGGATGCCCTTGTCAAGGCAAGGCTTTCTCAGAAGCTTGTTGGGTAAGAAGTGCAGCATATTATGTTTTGGATGGCACCTCTTACATGAAGGATTTGCAGTGCCAAGCTGGCACTGCCATGCAGGATTAGGCTAGCAACTGGCATTTGCGCAACGCTAATTTCTCCCTATATCTTCCCTCTCACAATCACTTTGTTTCTCTCCTTTATCCTAGTCACCTGAAGAAGGAAAGTGATAAACCCCTTTAAATTGACTTCAACTGTCAACATGACATCCCTATGTCTTTCTGTGAACCAACCAAATCCCAGGGGAGGGGAAGCTGCAGTGATGCGTGTCAATCCTACCCTGCAGCACACTGCAAGAAAGGATGGGACAGAACTATGGTATGGCATCCTGGGAGCAGAATGTGGAGGAAAGCACACAGGGAGGGACTGCAACACCAATGATCGACTTGAAAGGATCTGTCCATGATGTCAGCAGAGCTCTGGAGGAATTAAAATCTGCATCACAAAGAGCTCACAAAGATAAAGACTGGTGTGAATTCAAGATTGCAGCAGCTCCATCTTTCGTTTTGAGGGAGCAGTTGTGTTAACTAGAAAAGGACTCACGGGACTTCATGTACACAATGCCGCCTTTCCTGCTTCTGTGAGCAGGAGCTGCAGCCACGACGCACCTCCAAACCCAGTGGAGCCTTTCTTCTAGATGCCTCCTCTTCCCCCACACTGTAGGTGTAAGATACTGCTTAGCGATGCCGAAAAGCAACACGGAACTTATTCAGATGAGCCTGAGCAGCCTCTCATTCTCCAGCCTCCCTTCAGATGCGAGCAGTGCGTTCCCGGACCTTTGAAACACGGCACTGCTGCCCGCTGCCAAGGCAGCTCCAGGCTGCTGGGTACCAAGCGCTGTGGGACTGCTGGGCGCGGCCATATTTCCCTCACACCTCACGGATGGCCACGGCCCACAGGCACCCCTTGATCCCAGTGCCAGGCCTGCCCCAGCGGCACCCCTGCCCTCACCCCCCCACTTGGTGTACTTTGACTCATGCACATCCTATTAGACGTGGCAGTTTGATGTAGCAACGTGTGTCCCCTTCCCCCGCGTGCGTGTCTGATCTCACGGTTGTATAACTCGAGCGGTCCCCATATATATATTTACTTAACCATTAAAAGGAAAAGGAAACCAACCCACGGCCCAGATATGGAAAAATGCCCCAACCATGTTCCCCACGCACTCCCCATCACACATTCTAATAATTTATATATATAAATATATATATGAAGCTCTTAAAAAGAAAAGCAAACAAGCAAACAAAAACCCTTCCAGAATCAGAGTCCGTTGTGTTCATTTCTCTCTCGGCGCCCAGAGGTACCCTGCTGGACAAGGCGCTCAGCCTGCCGCTGCGGCCCTCGGTGGGCGGGGCATTCGGAGGACACGCCCTCTGCACTGCACCTCCCGCCAATCGCAGCCCTCGCCCGAGGCCCAGTCGAGCCCGTCCTCTACAGGGGGCGGGGCGTGCGCGCATTGGCGCCAATAAGAAGCGGCTGATCTGCATACGACCAAAGCGGCGCGGCAGGGCTCTGTTTTGCGGCTAATGCCGGCCGCCGGAAGCGCGGAGCGGGAGGCAGCCTGCCTAGAAGAACTGTGGGGCCGCTCGGGCTGCGGCCCGTAACGAGCGGCCCACTCGCCCTTACTTAGGGGCATGTCTGCGCCTTGCGCGCCTCCGCGCGAGCCGGCGTTTGGCAGTGATTTCAGCTCTTTTAGTATTTGTCCAGCAGGTTTCCCGCTCTGCGGGAAGCCCCACACTGCAGTGCAATGATAGGGCGCGGCGGCGGGGGGCGGTGCTTACGTTGTGGGCGGGGGGCGGTGGTTGGCGGTGCGGGGCTGCGGGAGGCCTCATGGCGGCTTCCGTCCAAGCTCCGCCGCCGGCGCTCAGTGCGGAGCAGGCGAAAGGTGAGCGGTGGAAGGTGTGGGTTGGCGCCGGGGTGTCGTGGCGGGGTGTGTGAGGAGTTTATGTCGCCGCAGTGGTGCTGGCCGAAGTAATCAAGGCCTTCGGGGCGCCTGAGAACGTGCAGCGCATGGACGAGGCCCGGGAAAACGCGTGTAATGACATGGGCAAGATGCTGCAGTTCCTGCTGCCCGTGGCCACGCAGATCCAGCAGGACGTGATCAAGGCCTACGGCTTCAGCAGCGATGGCGAAGGTGGGCAGTCCTGGCGGCAGGAGGGCAGGGCTCGTTCTGCCGAGCGCCGTCTTCCTTCTCTCCCTCCTTCCTTCCCTCCCTCCCTTCGCAGGGGTGTTGAAGTTCGCCCGGCTAATCAAGTCCTACGAGTCGCAGGACCCGGAGATCGCCAGCATGTCGGCAAAGCTGAAGGCTCTGTTCCTGCCCCCCATGACGCTGCCGCCGCACGGGGCTGGCATTGGCGGGGTGGCCGCCTCGTGACGCCGCCGCCTGGGCTGGTGCTGGGGGTCCCCGGTGCTCCGTCCGGAGCCTTCCCTCGCGGCTGGGGTTGTCTGCGCTGCTGCTCAGGCAGCCCCGAGAAACTGAGCGGTTTAAACAAGGAAGATAATGGCATGAGACGAACCGGCTTCTTTGTGCATGTTTCTGTTTCTGGCTGTGAATAAAAGACGTCTTGAAAGTGCCCTCGTTGGCTAATGAATGGTCAATAAGCTGGTGCAGCTCTGCAGGTATAGGCCCTTCTTCCTGATGCGGGGCAGTCATGGCGGTGCCCACCTCATATGTGGTGAGACCTGAGCTTACTGTACAAGGCATGTACCAAGTTCTGCAGAAAATGCACTTGATGATGCAAGACTTAGTATGAAAGCACAATACTTTATAGCTGTCCCTTTCTTTTTTAATGCTGTTAAAGAGATGCTAAGCCTCATCTAGAATCACAGACTAGTATCAGAGTATGACATGTTGGAAGGGGGCCACAAGGGTCATTGAGTCCACTCCCTGGCTCCACACAGAACCTATCCTAATTCAATTTAAACCCAGTGTCTGAGAATAAGCACTCTCAGCTTCAGCAGACTGGGGCCGTGGACAGCCTGTTACAGGGCCCCACCACCTTCTGGTGAAGACCATTTTCTAACCCCCAACCTGACCTCCCATGATGCAGCGCCTTGCCATTCCCTCTAGTGCTGTTGCTGCCACCTGACAGCAGAGCTCAGCCTTGCCCCTCTGCTCCCCTCATGAGGAGCTGTATGCTTCTGTGAGATTCAGAGTCAACTTGCTGTTAACCAGAATTCCCAGACCCCTTCCAGTGGGGCTGCACTCCACCTTCTCTTCCCCTGATAGGATAGATCCAAGGTTGTTTCATCCCAGGTGCAGAATACAGCATTTGCTCATGTTAACCTTTACTTGGTTGGTGATTTCCCAGCCTTCCAATTTGTCAAGAACAAGTATTTACAAATGTGCTATTTGAAACGTACTAGGCAGCATGTTCCTGAAAACAATATTGTCCCTAAGGTGCTGTCCAGTGATGTAAATGCAGCTTAGACCACTGTGACCAACAGTCAGTACTGATAATTCATACACTTTCCCATACACTCCTACAATGAGCCTCTGTGGCTGTATTCTTGTTTTCTGTCCAAATGGGATCAAACTTGTCAGACTTCGTGATACAAGTGGTAACATGATGTAGCAAGGGCTGGCATATAGAGAGAGAGGGCTGTGCTTGACCATTTTGGACGCAGATAATGTGTAACTATTCTGCATTTCCCCAGACTGAGAGAGAAGTGGGCTCTCCCTGGTGTGAAATTTTGTTATTTTCACCTTATGAAGGAAGGCACACGAATGTATCATTTTAGCCTTCTGGTACATATGCCTGTTGCCCATGGGAGTGCTGTGGTCTTTGGGAAGGGCTGAGAGCAAAGAAGGGCTCCCAGCCACCACAGGCTGGGAGAGCAAACTACGGCTGCGAGAGCTCTGTTGGGTTTTGCCTCTGTGCCTTGGTTACAAACCAGGTAGGAATGTAGCTGGAGAGGGTGTGAGCAGAGTGGATAGGAAATAGGAAGAGCAGTCCATCCCTTCCGTTTCTACCTACCTCTCCCAGCCTGGCCTTTCCCCACCCCTCTAGTTATTTATTAACTACAGCCCAGGAAGTGTTTTGCAAATGGTGAAAACCAAGCCCTCTGCCTGGGGCCTGCTTTTTGCCTAGCCTGGAGCTACCACCTTTAAAGTGCCCAGAAACAAACAGAGCTCAGTCAGGATCCTGCCTTTGTGCATCAGACGGGTGAGTCACGGGACACACGGCAAACCCATCAGCTGCTCCTTCCTGAGCCTTGATACCGACTGCCATGATCACCCAGCCATGGCAGCAGAGCACAAGTCCACCTCTGCTACTTCCAATCCTGCTTTATTTCTTCTTGTAGGACCCCCTGGTTTAGGGGTGTGGTAGTTCCTCCAACAGCTGCTGTTAACCCCCCATCAGTGGGGATCTGCGTGTCAAGACCCCGATGCCATCCTGTGGGTGAGTGCTCTGTGTGTTAGTTAAGGCAAGAAAACAGAACTGGGGGAGGGAAACAAAGATACTGGCAGTAGGAATTGGGCACACATGGGAAAAATATACCTTAAGCTTGAGGTGCTGGAGGACTAGAGTTTCAGTGTTTCTGTTATTGCTGTTACCATTGCTCCTCCTCACTTTCATAATGAGTGAACAGTTTGTGATGCCCAGCTCACTGCAATTACTCTGTGAGCTGTGAAGCTGGAGCATTTAAAAATGTTTTTGTACAGAGGGTTGTCAGGTGGTTGACCTTTTTAATCCTAGCAATCTGTGATTGCTACAATTTTAATTCTTCTTTATGGAAGAGCAAGGCATGCAGTGTTTACCATCAGTATAAATGGGCATTCTGTTTTGAGGACTGCAGTGGTATGGAGTAAAGAAATGCAGTTTGCACTAGTCTGAATAGAACCTCCTTGTCAGGTGGTCACACAACCTACATCTAGCCTCGGCAGGTTATAGGATGATGGTCCATATGCCCATTCCCTAGGACCAGATGGCCTTCACTGCTATGTACTTCTGGGAAGAACTGCAAGACTGCCTGTCTCAGTGCTGAGAACTAGAAATAGCAAATGCAGTGCTGATTTTCAAAAAGAGTTCAAAATAAAAGCCTCCAAATGTGAAGAAAGCACAGACCATTACAGTTGATATCTGGGCAAGAGGTAGCAGAGAAGGCAACGTCTGTGACATCAAAGAAGGAGTCAGCATCTGCTTTTGTAAAGGCAAATCTTGTGTTGTAAAAAAGCCTGCAGATTTTGATCAACTTAACAAGTTTGTGGACAAGAGAGACCTGGTTTCCAAAAGAGAATTTGACAAGGTTGCCTCATGAAAGGGTTTAAGACAAATTCATAACATAAAAGAGAAGGTGGCATTTTTCTTTAGTGAATAACTTGAAAAAATAGGGAAAGGAAAGTAGGAATATGTACTTTTATAGTAAGTTGAAGGTATCATTAATGTCATGATAAGGGTCTGACCTGAACTATGTGCTGCTCAGTATATTTCCAAAAGACCTATAAATAAAGCTTGAATATTGAGATGAGAAAATTAACTGTTTTTAGAAAGTTATTCAGGAAAATGGGAAGCTGACTCAATAGTTGCAGAAAGACTTTATGATAATGGATGAGCAGGCAATTGATCAGGAGATGAAATTCAATGTAGGCATATGTAAAATGATATTCTTAGGATCATCAAATGGTTTGGGTTGGAAGGGATCTTAAAGATCATCTAGTGCCAGTCTTCTCTGTTGTGGGCAGGGTTGCCACTCACTTGCTCCACTTGCCCAGGGCCCTATCCAACATGGCCTTGAACGCTTGCAGAAGTAGGGCATCCACAGCTTCTCTGGGCAACATATTCCAGTGCCCTCAGTAAAAAATTCATACTAACATCTAACCTGAATCTACTATATTTTAGTTTAAAACCATAATCTCTTGTCCTATTACCACAGACCCCAATAAAAGGTCCCTCTTTCTCTTTCCTGTAGGCCCTTTTTAGGTACTGTAAGGCCACTGTAAAGTCTTCCAGGAGCTTTCTCTTCTCCAGGTTGAATGATCCCAAATCTCTCAGACTCTCTTTCCAGGAGAGGTGCACCAGTCCTCTGATCATCCTTGCAGCCTTCCTCTGGACTTACTCCTGCAGGTTAATGTCCTTTTGGTGCTGAGGGTCACAGAGCTGAACTCAGTACTGCAGGGGGTGTCTCATGAGAGTGGAGTCTCATGCAGAGGGAATAATAATCATCTCCTCTCTGCTGGCCATAGTTCTTTTGATACAGCCCAGGATATGGTTGGCTTACTGGGCTGCAAGTGCCAGAATTTCATCCACTAGCACTCCTAAGTTGTGTTCTATTCTCAGTGCTGTATTTGTGCTTGGGATTGCTTGGACTCAAGTGCACTTGGCCTTGTTGAACTTCATGGAACTCTCTTAAGCCTGCCAAGGTCTCCCTGGATGGCAACACATTGGAGGTCCCCCGTTCCCTACAGTGATCAACAAACATCTCACAGCTTGGTGCTGTTGGCAAAGTTGCTGGGCATGCACTCAATCCCACTGTCCATATCAGCAACAAAGATGTTAATAGTGTTAACCCCAATACTAACCTCTGAGGAATACCATTCGTCACCTGTCTCTACCTGGACATTGTGCCATTGACCAGAACTCTTTGAATGTGATCATCTAGGTGAATCTTTATTCAGCGAGTAGTCCTTCCATCAAATCCATGTCTTTCCAGTATAGAGACAAGGATCTTGTGTGGGACAGTGCCAAAGCCATTGTAAAAGGCTCCCGTGTTTGTCAGGCACAGTGTGCTCTTGTGGAGAAAAATAACTCAGAATTTACACATGAAACAGTTGTGAGCTAATGGTAACCTCTCAGGAGTGAGATTGTGACAGCATACAAGTCCATGTGCATGTTAGCTTAATGTTCAGTTTTGGTGAGCAAATAGCAGAAATTATCATCATGTCTCTGTCTGTGTCTCATCTTTAATGCTGTTCATTTCTGAGTCATCCTTTGCCCTCTTCTCCAAAACAATACAACAGAGTTAGACACACCTCAAAGAGGGACAACAGAGATGATTTGGTCTGGGATAGCTTTGTATGGAGACCATCTAAGTAGGGTTGGAGTCTTCAGCCTGGGAAACAGGTGAGGAAGGATACAGAATTTAGAGGTTTATAAAACCATGAGCGGGTGGAGTGAACATCAATCAGGTGAAGACTGATTTTTCTTTCTACAGCAATGAAGTATTATTAAAAATGTGCAAGCAATATAAGCAAACCAAAGGAGGTAGTTTACCAGTGAAACTCCTTGACAGAAGATGCAAAATTTCTTACAGATTTGACAATTGACAAAACTAACTTCAAACAGAGACTTAAAGAGTACAGGGAGGAAAAAAACCCTCTGTGCATAAATTCTTCTTCTGCTTTTCCTTTGTCAGCCATTTCAACCTCTAGATGGCCTAGTCCAACCCTTTGCTCACAGCTCTAAACCACCATAGTTGAGGTTGCTTAGGGCTTTTTTCAGGTTAGTTCTTGCACATCTCTGGGAGAAGTTCCCGTCTCTCTGGGAATACTGAGGCAATTGCTGAACCTCCCTTGCTGTGTGTATAATCTGAATTTCTTTGCTGCAAGCTACGTTTCTTATTTCTTTTCCTTTTGCTGTGTTCCATGGAGAAGAATCACCTCTAAACACCCTGGTCCCCTGTTAGATAGTGTCAGACTGCTATTAAACTCTTTAGCAAGCAACTTTTCTCCAGACTGAACAAACCTAGCTCTCATTTTCTGTGGTGAACCCAAGCTCCTCATTGCCCTGGTGGCCTAGTGCTGGGTTGTGCCCAATTTCTCAGTGTCCTTTTTTACACCAGTTCAGATGGAGGTGCCTTTTAATTACTTACTTTGTTTATCCTGTCTTCTGATCTTGTTCCAGTGCTAGCTGTGGCTTTTCTCCATGAAGAATTTGCAAGATGAGGTTCTACTATCTGGTGGCACTTAAAGCCAAACGACACCATAAGAGTAGTCTCTTTGCTGAAATCTTCTGACCTGTTAATTATGTTGTGATAGTATTTTAGAGTCTCGATTATAATTTTGTGGTACATGCTTCCATATGACATCATGTGAAAAAACTTGAAAACTGTGGGGAGTTGGCTGGGCAGGCAGGTGCTGCTCAGGGGCTGGTAGGCTGGTGGTGAGCAATTGCTTGTGCATTGCTTGTTTTGTCTATATGTTTTATCATTATCATAACTATTGTTCTTTCTTCCTCTTCCTTTTTTTTTTTGTTTTAGTGAATAGTTTTGTAGTTTTTATCTCAGCCAATGAGTTCTACTTTTTTTTTTTCTTTTTTTTTCTTTTTTTTTTTTCCCCCCCCAATTCTCTCTCCTATCCCCCTGGAAGGGGTGGGTGCAAGTGAATAGCTGTGTGGTGCTTAGTTAGCTGTCCATGCAAACCTCAGCAGTCCTTTTGGCACTCAACATGAGGCTCAAAGAGTTAAATTAGCAGCAGATTTGACCAGAGCTTATTAAAACAGAGTTGTGGTTGTTGTGGTAGTTACTCTGCTAATATTTTTATTATTTGCAGAGCTCTTTCAGAGCCTTTTCTTGGAACTATATTATTTAGCACCATACTTGCTATTTATTTTCCTCACTGTGGTGTTTACTGTCACTAAGAGTTGAATTAAGTTTGTCATTTTGTTGTACTGTGTGATCTTGGTTTATGATATGATAAAATTGCTGGTTGGAAAACTGATCTTGAGTTTGTGCTCAGCATTACAATCATCTCTGTGCCTAGGGAACCAGATGTTGGAGAATATTAGTAATGACACCCTTTGCTTTGTCTCCTCTGGGAGGTAGGCCGTGGGGGAGACAAGGGAGGATACTTTCCACCTTTTCCTCAGCCTCCCTTTCTCTTTCACTTTCTCATGCCTCCGCCTCCCACAACAGGCCCTGATGTTGCTCCAAGCACTGTGACAGGCCCTACAATTGCTCCAGTCTTTGTGACGGACCCTGTGGTTGCTCTAACCCTTCTGATGGGCCCTGTGGTTGCCCCAAACTCTTGCAACAGGCCCTGTGGAATTAGCTTTCCTCCTCAGATCGTTGCCACTGTTTTGTTCTTAGGCCTGTCTCCCTGCCTTCTCCCTTTTTCCCCTTTCCCAGGGTGTGGTTCCATGGGTTTCCCTACCCCATTAGTCACAGAACTGGGCTGAACCAGCCTGTAAATTGTTGACAATATCCTTTCAAGTAAGATCTGCTATGTTACCCCGACAAATGGACCACCATGGAGGAAGGTATCCAGTGCCTGATAAATTAGCTGTGCTGGAGATTATGCGTAATGTTTACTTGGATGGTAATCAGTTATCCCATGATCCAGATGATATGAGGTGCCCTCAATCTATTTGACAGAGATCTGTATGGAGTGCACCACCATCATATGCCACCACCTTAACAGCAATGACCTGGAAAAATAACAACAACAACAAAAAAAAAGCAGATGAAGTGTCTAACCTACTTCAACAATATGAGGAAAATCTGTCTTTCTCCCTACACACCTGTATCAGCTGTAGAGAAGCAGGTTCAGCAGCTCAAAGAAAAATATAAGTTTTCTCCCCAACCTATACAAACCAGTATCTCAGCTATTAGAACTCAGCGTTCCTGTGCTCGAGTGAGTGAATACAGTGACACCACACTGTCACCTGGTGGTTTTACTGTGTGACCATGGATAAGATATGAGGTAGTGGAATGGAAAACCCACTTTGATCCTTAGGCATGGATATGTGAGTTGCAAGGAAGAACAATTAAAAAAAATGGCTCTTCCAGAAAAATGGCTGCTCCAGTTTCCAAATGGCAAAATGTTCCTAGATAGACAGATAGTCTGATCTTATTTCTGACATTGACAGTGAACCTTCTGGTTCTCATACATGAGAACTGAGTAATGAATACAGTAATCAGAATCAGAGGTGCCCTGCCTCCAGCCAAGTGGAGGAAAGGGACAATGAGTTTTACTGGACTGTGTGGATTTGACAGCCTAGCACATTAGAACTACAGGAGTGTAAGGCTCTAATGGACACCAGTGCACAGAGTAATGTCATCAGGTTATAAAGGGGCAGATCTTCTGTATTTCTGGAGGGACAGAGGTATCCCTTTTCATACTGTTTCTCACAGTATCCTTTTGGACAAAATGTCTACCATATGGCTAGACAAAAACATAATGTGATGGGTGAGCAACTGGCTGATGATTTGGGCCCAAAAGGTCATAGTAAATAGGGTCACATCAGGCTGGTGGCTGGTCGCTAGCAGGGTTCCACAGGGTCCATTTTAAGGCCAGTTCTCTTTAATATTTTCAAAAATTATTTGGATGTAGGACAAGAAGGTATTTTGAGCAAGTTTGTTAATCATACTCAATTGGGAGGAGCAGGTGACTTCATGGAGAAGCTTTGCAAAAAGTTTTAGACAAGTTAGAGGACTGGGCAATCACCAACCGCATGAATTTTAGCATGAGCAAACACCAGATTCTGCACCTGGAAAGGGGTAATTCCAGCTATACATACAGACTGGGGGATAAGATATTGAAGAGCAGCTCAGATGAAAGAAATCTGGGGATTTTGGTCAGCAACAAGTTGAATATGAGTCAAAAGTATGCCCAGGCAGCCAGGAAAGCTAACTGTGTCCTGGGTTGAATCAAGCATAGCATTGCTTGCTGGTCAAGATAAATTATTTTCCTACTCTACACTGCACTGATACTGCCTCTTAGATCATTGTGTTCAGTTTTGAGTGCCACAGTACAAAAAGGACATGAAACTATTAGTGTGTCCTAAGGAAGGCTTACAAAGATAGTGGAGAGTCTAGAGGGGAAGATTCATGAAGAGTGGCTGAAGTCCCTGGGTTTGTTCAGCCAAAAGAAGAGGAGACTGAGGGGAGACCTCATCGTGGCCTACAGCTCCTCATGAGGATTTCCCCTCTCTGATGACAAGTGATAGAACCTAAGGGAATGTCATGAAGCTGCAAAGGTGTCTGTATGGCTATCAGGAAAGGTTCTTCACTGGAGGGTGGCTGGGCCCCAAAACAGGCTCCCCGGGGAAGTGGTCACAGTCCTGAGTTTGCTGGAGTTCAAGAAGCATCTGGACAATGCTTTCAGAGATGTGGTCTTGTGTGGAGTCAGGAGTTGGACTCCATGATCCTCATGGGTCCTTTCCAACTTGAGATATTCTACAGTTTGATATGTAGTAAACTACCTGAGAGTGAAAAGCAATGTGCCTTGTTCACTGGTGGGTTCTACTGTACTGTGGGACAGTGTTAGAGGTAGAAGGCTGCTGTATAGAGTCCTACATGATTGAGTTGCAGAAGCTACTGAAGGTGACTTGAGGCAATTTGCAGAAGTGAAGGCCATCCAACTAGCTTTAAATACTACTGAAGAAAGAAGTGGCCAGCACTGTATCTCTGCATTGACTCCTGGGTGATGGCAAATGCACTATGGGAGTGTTTGCAACAATGGAAGCAGAACTGATGCAGTTATGATTATGGAAAGATATTGCTGCTTGGGTAGATAACATGGTTGTAAAGGAACATCCCTTAGATGCCCACATACCCAAGAACTGTGCCACTGATAATGATCAAAACAACCAGCAGATGGATCAGGTCTCTAGGACTGAAGTGGCTTAGGTAGATCTTGACTGCAACATAAGGGCAAATTATTTCTAGCTCCGTAGGCTGATGATACTTCAGGCCATCAAGGAAGAGATGCATTATATAGATGGACTTGGGATCAAGGGGTTGACTTGACCATGGATGCTATTGCACAGGTTATCCATGAATATGAAAGGTGTTAGAATTAAACAAGCCAAAGAGATAAAAGCTCTTTGGTATGCAGAACAATGGCTGAAATATAAATAAGGGGGGGCCTGGCAGACTCACTGTATCACACTCACACAGACCTGCAAGTGCAGTGTGCTTACAATGGTGGAAGCACCCACCGAACGACTGGAAACATACCCATGTCCTGTGCCACTGTGTAAAACCATCCAGAGTTGATTTTCCCTTCATAGCATCTGGTGTAATTCTGTGTTTTCGTTTTAGGAGAAAAACACTTGATAACACCCCAGTGTTTTTAGTTGGTGCTGAGCAGTGCTACACAGAGCCAAAGACATTTCAGCTTCTCAGCTTCTTATACTGTCCTGCCAGCAAAGGGAGCTGAGGGGGCACGAGGATCTGGGAGGGAACAGGACCAGGACAGCTGACCTAATCTAGCCAAAGGGATATTCCATACCATATGACTTCATGACATAAACTTGAAAGTGGTAGGGAAATGGCCAGGCAGAACCTGCTTGGGGAGGTTGACTGGCTGAGCATCAGTTGGCAGGTAGTGAGGTTGCTTCTGCATCACTTGTTTTGTATGTATATATTGTTATTATCATAACTATTATCCTTTTTTTCCTCTTTCTGTTTTAGTGAATAGTTTTTATCTCAACCCACAAGTTCTATTTTTTTTTATTTTTTCCAATTTTCTCCCTCATCCCATGGGAGCACAGAGTAAACAAATGACTGTGTGTTTCTGAGCTTATTGAGGTATTGTATGATCTTTGTGTAAAATTTGTTTCATTGAGTCTCTGTGCCTTTGAAGTTTCCTTATTTTAATATCAGTTTTAAGTCAGTACAGCTGGATTCTGCAGCTTACCACATCCCAGCTTATCATCTGTGTGAAACTGGAAGTATTTCAAAGGAGGCTGCTTTTGGTGCCTGATCTGTCTTTCTAGCAATGAAGTTTAGTTTCTCTGTTCGTGTCTCCTGTACTTCCCTTTGGTGTTAGTTTCTGTATGTCTTGGCCATTGTGAACAGCCTGTTCATTTCTTTGTAAGATTTGTGGTATGTAGGGAAGTCTGCAACTGCTGCTACTTGAAATGAGCAAATCTCTTCTTTTTCCTTCTAAAACAACACACATCTCAGCTACTCTGTGTGGTAGAAGAAAGAGTCATGCTCCTTCGCCAGCTGGATTGCCTTCTGTGGCTTTTACTTTGCTCTCATTCTTTCATGATAACTGCAGACTTTAAAATGTGCTATGGAAAAGGATAGTAATGTGCTTTAGCTGTGGAGAAGTAGAAATAGTTTTCTTACTTTTAATCTGGATGTGTGGATTTACAGCTTTGACCTCACAGGTGCTGTGTGGGCCCACCATAGGCTGTAGCTGATGGTTCTGCTCTCTGCCTGTTGTTCTGGGTGCTCCAACATGTCTCCCAGCCCTTTCTTGCTTCTTCTAGTTGTACCCTCCAGGTAGGCTGTGTTCAAGATGAAAGTGCTCTGCTTAGAATGCTAGCCTATGCCTCTTAAAATCTGCAGACCTGGCTTTACTCAGATTCCCTCTGTGGCTGCTTATAGCACATGGGATATTTACCTGCCTAGTGGGGTCGTGGATGTTTCATCTACACGGCTGAGGGCAGCCCCACAGAGCAAGATGCATGTCTGGTGGTCATAACACATAGGGTGCTTTATTGCTGAATGCGTACCAGCAGCATGTGCTGCCTGTTTTACCCTTGCAGATGTGTGGGTGACCCTAGGCAGCTGTGGTCCCCTTAGTACCACTGCAAGGACTTTGGAGTGGAGAGCCCTTGTGTTTCTTACTGACCTCATGAGAAAGAAGGGGAACAAAGGTCTTGCAGAACTGAAATTTGTGACCACAGCTGGGTCCCAAGAAGCACTTGTAGAGTCAAACCTGATGTGAAAAAAAAAACAAAAAAAAACAAAAAAAAAACACAAGGGCCTGAGAATAACAAGGGGGCTGGGGAGGAAAGACACAAAAGGAGAAGCAGAAGTGTGTGCAAAGCAGCTTGGGGCTGAGGAGCTGATGGTTCAGAGCACTTCCTGTTCCTGGAGCCGCGTGTGCTCAGCTGCGCACCAGGTTGCTCCTGCCTGTGCTCTACAGCACAGAGGGCCAGGAGATCAAGGCACACACCCAGAAACAGAGTGATGGAGAGGCACTGAATGGACTAACAGTAGACTTCAGGAGAGATACATGGCCAGCTCCCAAGAGAAGCAGAAACAACTTAGTGCCGGTTGCTCCATTGCTGATCTCCGACTTCCCTTTTCTCAACAGTGCAAAGAGACTTTTCCTCTGTATTTTTTGAGTTGCTTTGGTGATAACCACTTGACCTCCCCTTCATTTTTCCCTTCACAATGGTGAGGTAAGAGGGTCTGACACGTTTGTGCGTGTGTGTGGATGTGTGTGTGTAGGCAGGGGAACCAGCAAAATAGGGCAGCTCGGAGGGGATCACAGTGGTAGCTGTATCTCAACTGAAATCCTTTGTAGGCTTGGGGATGTGGTTAATAAGGGTATTCATGCTATTGCTGGCTATCACCTGCATGGATATCCCTAAGGAAGATGACTGGAAGCCATTCTTCACTGTACAATAGTGGTGCCTGGCATTTTTTTCGTTTACTTGTTTCTGTTTTCATCTCCTTTTCTAGGTGGTTTCATCGTGACCTGAGTGGGCTGGAAGCTGAAGCCTTACTGAAGGGACGAGGTGTCCATGGGAGCTTCCTAGCCAGACCCAGTCGAAAGAATCAAGGGGATTTTTCCCTTTCTGTTAGGTAGGTAACCTGGACTTTGACTGCTGTCTTTCCAAGGTTACATATGCAAAATGCAAAATCTTCATTTGTCCTGCGTTCTCTTCTTCAGCTGTCCTTATTCCTCTGACTTCTTTCCAAGCTGTAAAAGGACCTGAGCTGCCCAGTAACTTCTAGACACTCCCTTAACTTTCATCAGGAGCTTCTTTTTCCAGTCATCTCCTTCCACTGGGATGGTTTGCTGCAGTTCCATGGGAGAAGGTGATGCAGGCGCTGGCTCCAAATTTTCTGTTTTTTATTCAACTGCCTCACCAGACTGCTCTGTGCCTCATCCCTCAGGGTTGGTGATCAGGTAACCCACATCCGTATCCAGAATACTGGGGATTTCTATGACCTATATGGAGGAGAGAAGTTTGCCACACTTTCAGAACTGGTGGAGTACTACACGCAGCAGCAGGGCTCACTGCAAGATAAAGATGGAACCATCATTGACTTGCGATATCCTCTCAACTGCTCTGATCCCACTACAGAGAGGTATGGAGAAAACCAAGCATTGGTATGTCTGTGGTGACATGTTTCATGCCCTTCTCTCTACCTGGCCCACATCTCTAGAGAAAACCTTGCAAAATGCATCTCCTGGTTCCCTCATCCTCCTGTGTTTCCACAGGGACAGCCATCCTCAGCAATAGCTGAACATAACTTGACATGAGAGCAGACTTGATGGGGATCTATTTATACTTTTGATGTCTTGTTGCCTTTGTGATTTATATACTGTTCATAAAAAGCAGGGGTTGTGGTGTTAGTTATGTATCCGCAGTGGTAGGTGGGGGTGACTTGGTGCGTGGGAGCCCTCAGCCTTGCCCCAGACCTGCTCCTTTGGGCCTAGCTGACTCGTGGCAGAGTGGGGCCCACATTCACCTGCTATTCCCAGCCTGTTGAGTCTCCTTCCTGTCCCCACTTTGCATATGTCTCTGACACAAAGTTCCTAAATCAAATCAGGTGGTTTTGCCCTTGCATCGAGCCTTCAGGCTTGCTGACGCAGCTTGGAGGGTGTCATGCTGTGCTCTGGGGCGGGGACAGACGGCTTCATGGGGAGCAAACAGGTCCTCCTCATGCACCTGGGGACAGAGAACTGCAATGCTGGGTGAGAAGCAGCTGGGTGCACCGTGTGTTACTGCTGTGTCCTGGCTGTCCGCTCCACTCAAGGCCGTTGGGCTGTGGCCCTACTGCTTCCTCCCTTCCTCCTGCGGTTGGAAACTTCTCCCCCCAGCTCTTACGAAAGCTCCTCTCACTCTCTCCCCAAGTGATTTTCCATCACGTGGGTTTGAAGAGCTAGGCTGTGCTGGGGGAGGGAAGGGGGGAACAGGACACATTAACTCCTTCCTACCTGTTCAGGATTGGCCCGCAGACCCCTTTCTTGATCAAGAGGGCAGTCTGCTGTTCCCAAGGGCAAGTGTTGGCTGGACACTTATTTGGGAAGAGGTTCAGAAATTAATAACTGCCATGCAATGGAAGTCCCCAGCTACTTCTTGCAGAGAATGGGATGAAGATCAGTAGAAATTAAAGCTAGCCCCAATTAGCTGAGGATGGTAACTGTATGTGACATCTCAAAAGGATTCTTAGATGATGTGTAGAAGAATGTGTTGTGCTGAGCAGAGCAGGGGTGAATGAATGCCCTGTCTGTTTCTGTTACTGTGGAATGGGATCCTGCACTAGATTTTAATTCTTGGGGATAGCGGAGGAGCTGCAGCAATTCAAGGTCCATCAATAAATACCACTGCAGCCCCAGACCTCCATCATTAATTACTCAATTGTCAGCAGAACTGCTGCTATGGATCTACCCACACTCAGCATCTGCCTGGCCTTTACTGCAATGTGTGCAGTGATGTGTGGAGCATATCTGGTGCTTATTGCAGTACCTGAAGTGAGCAGAGCAGGAAGAGGCATTACAAGTCAGCCTGATGCAAGAGCTACCTGCTTTTGAAATGCTACTCACCAGGGAGATGGCCAAAATGGCAGTGGCTGCAGTTGCTGAGAGCTCCATGACACAGGACAGAGCTGCACAAACACAGCCCGTGCTGGTATGATAGATTCAAAGCCTCTGAACACACAGCCCAGCGCATGGCTTCAGCTGCAGATGAAGCTGTTCCATTGACAGATGAGCCTTTTTGAGCCAGTCCCATCCTTGCTTGAGAGGGCCCAAATCTGCTCTCTGATATCTAAGTGGGGAGCACATAGGCACTGGGGTTGTGGTGGCTCCTGGTCTCAGGTATGTCCAGATCCAGCAGAGCTTCCACAAGCAAAGTGGTACTGGAAGGAGTGGGATGATTCAGAACATCTCACAGCATCTCAATTTACTACAATTTGCATGTGTTTCCCTACTTACCAGCTCAGTAATGCCCCCAGTACCTTCTGGAATGGTCCCCATGTCTAGTCTGATTGCTGTAGTGTGATGTGTTCATAGAGTGGGAATTATCCTTTGACTGAAAAGACAGCTGAGTTTCAGAAAACAGGATTGTTACTAGAATTCCAAGAAAAGGATCTTTCCCTTGGTTAGTTCTTTAATGGGTCTGAACTCAGTAAAGCCATCTGAGTGCTACTAAATCTGATGGGATTGTTTCTCACTGGGGCCTTCGTTCTGTTTTCTTTAGTGTTTGAATTTCCAAAGCACCCTGTAGCAGTAAGGCTAGAATCCCAATGATGCTTAAAGATACTGAAACCCACAAATACCCTACCTGAACTGATCTGAAAGCCAGTAAGCATGGCTTACCTGTGCTTTTGTTTATAACACAGCTGTATCAAACTTGGTGCTTTCCCACTGTAATTTCTGTTCCTTAGTCCCTTCTAGCTCCACTCATCCCTTGCCCTTTCCTTTTCTTGGCAGCTGTCTAACTGCTGTGCCACGTACTTTTCCCAAGATCTTGCTTCTCCATCGGTATCCCTTCTTTCCTCCTTCCTCTATTTCTCCCCTCATCTTTCTTCATCCCCCTTTCTCTCCTTCCCCAGTGTTGCTGTCTGGCATGTATCAGCTCACTGGCATCCACTTACTTGCATCTCCACCTCTTCTGACCTTCTCTTATTTTTTCAGATGGTACCATGGGCATCTGTCAGGTGCTGCAGCTGAATCACTTCTCCAGGCCAAGGCCACCCCATGGACCTTCTTGGTGCGGGAGAGCCTCAGCAAACCTGGAGATTTTGTCTTGTCTGTCCTGACTGACCAACCTAAGCCTGGGTCTGATGCTCCACCAGCTGGAGCAACCAGTGCCTCTGGGGCCCGTCTCAAAGTCACCCACATCAAAATCATGTGTGAGGTGAGCAGGTGGGAGAGCAAAAGGAGAAGGGAGTATGTGTTTCTACCTATCTCTGCTATCTCTTCAAAAGCCCTGTCATCTTGATGACCAGTGTTTATGAATTTGGATCAAATTGCTGTCACCTTGCAGGTTCCTTATGTTCTCATGTAGGACTGGGTGACCACTGGCAGTGCTGGGCGCTCAGACATGGAAGGAAGCAGGATGAGGTGTGTGTGAGAGCTCCAGCAAAGGGAGTCAAGTGAAAGAGGAGGATTCACAATCTAGTGATGAGTTTATCAACAGACTTAAAAGCTCTTGGCAGAGTTGGAGGTATCAGCAAGGTCTTCAGACTTATTCTGGAGGATGTTGCACCTCTCTGTAACAAGCACTCTCTCTTTCATATGAAGCTATACAAGAAACGGAGGGAGATTTCAAGGCCAGAAAGCAATAGGCCTTAAGTGAGAATTGAAGGCAATATTTCCTCCAGGCTTCCATCCACTAAGGAGTCAGCTCACCATGAACTCAGTACTGTCAAGCTACCTTTTGATGACTTTTTTCTAGATGGCACAAAGTGGTTCCTACGACATCGAACCTCAGATTACTCTTTTTTCCTGAGCATTATCAGCTGTGCTTGCAGAAATGTTATGGGATGTAACGTGTTCTTTCTCCATTTAGAATGGACGTTACACAGTCGGAGGTACTGAAAAGTTTGACAGCTTGGCAGATCTTGTGGAGCATTTCAAGAAGACTGGGATTGAAGAGGTGTCTGGCTCTTTTGTATACTTGAAGCAGGTAAATTCTGTTTATTCTGTTTCTCAAGGATCCTTCATAGGGATTCGCTGTTTGTTTGTGTTCTGTCACTCCTTGTTTTCCACAAAGGAGACTTTGATCTCCAGTAGCATCTCTCTCTCATGCCAACCTGTTGTATTTTCCCATCCCCAGCCCTACTATGCTACAAGGGTGAATGCTGCTGACATTGAGAATAGAGTGCATGAACTGAACAAGAAGAGTTTATCCGAGGAAACATCAAAGGCTGGATTCTGGGAGGAATTTGATGTAAGAAACAGTGGGGGGATTTACTCTGTCTTTTTGGGGAGTTCCTGTGCACCATTTAATTATCCATCCCTGATTTCTTTTTGGAAGTTTCTCAGGCAATCTTGTAAATTAATATCAATTTGTCTCTGAAATGTCTGTTTAGATCTCAGGAGTAAGCATTATCTTTAAGTTAATTTATCTTTAAGAACCCAGTGAGGTAGAAATGTACTTTTTTCATGGATAGAACTAGTTGCTAAAACAGTAAGAGCATGAACCTTGGACTTTTCAAGCTAGTTAACTTTTTACATCTCTACTCCTCGACAAGCATGCCCACGTATCCCTAGAGTTACCACTGCTCCTCTGACCATCTACTCTGTTATTGTGATCTTGCTTTTTCCTGCTTTTAGAGCCTGCAAAAACAGGAAGCCAAACAACTATTTGACCGTCACGAGGGCCAGAGACCTGAAAACAAGAGCAAGAATCGATACAAGAACATCTTGCCTTGTGAGTCTATCTCCTCTACTGTAAAAAGAGCAAAAAGATGGAGACAGGCAATGAAGAGGTGTCCCAGTTATCTCTGGCCCTGCCTCAGCCAGTTCTGTCCTCCAGATTGGATTAAAAAGTCTGCAGCATAGAAGATTTAAAAGCTGATAAAAGGTCACAACCTTTTCATGCTCCTGAAGGAGCGAAGGAGGGAGGAAAGCATTAGACTAGCTTATGGGACGGTCTGTCATGGGAAGCGGGAACTGGAAGCACACACTAAAATTGCTCTGACCCCAGAGAAGAAGTAGTGAAAATGTGGGGCATGCTGTGTACATTGAGTAACATGAATGAGGTGGCAGTCAGCGAGGGAGGTTTGTGTGGCTGGGCACAGTGTGTCTCACTGCTCTGTTTATTCTTGACTGCGCACCTAGTTGATCACTCTAGAGTCATCCTCCAAGGAAGGGACCCAAATATCCCTGGATCTGACTATATCAATGCCAACTATGTAAAGGTGAGATTTTTGAAAGATGGCTGTATGCCCTAAGTGGGAGAGAGGACTGCCAGTTCCTGCAGCATGCTTGATCCTTCCCTTTCCACAGAACAATCTGATCAGTCCAGATGAGTGCCCCAAGACCTACATCGCCAGCCAGGGTTGTCTGGATACCACTGTCAATGACTTCTGGCAAATGGTGTGGCAGGAGAACACACATATTATTGTTATGACCACACGGGAGGTAGAAAAAGGACGGGTAAGAAGGTGTCTTGAAACTGCCCTTTTTTCCCCCTTCAGTCATAGCTGTTTTCTTTCTCCCTCTTGCCTTCTGCCTGTCTCCACTTTACCTCTTGTCCACGCAGAATAAATGTGTGCCCTACTGGCCAGAGGCAGGCAGCACAAAAGAATATGGTCCTTACCTCGTGGAGAATGTTGGGGAGCACGACGCATTGGAATACAAACTCCGGCATCTCTGTGTGTGTCCAATAAATGATGTGAGTGTGCTTGGTCGGGGACTGTTCTGGAACCCGTGAGTCTAACAGTCACTGTATGTTTAAGGCTGGGAACTACTGGGTGCTGTGGTTGCATTGTTCCATCTGTTTTGGGCTGGGACCACTGGTGACATCACCAAGGAGCGCTCTTAAGTCTTTGGCTTAAGAGCCAGCTCTCCCCAGGACAGTGGCCAGGGGGAGGACTGGGTTGCAGTTTTACCAGTAAGATGTTTTTATTCTCAGAGTGAGGCTGTGCGTGAGATCTGGCAGTACCAGTACCTGAGCTGGCCTGATCATGGTGTTCCCAGTGAGCCTGGAGGAGTGCTGAGTTTCCTCGATCAAATAAACCAGAAGCAGGAGAGCATTCCAGATGCGGGGCCTATTCTGGTGCATTGCAGGTTGGTACAAAGGCTGAGGTTTAAATCACTCTCCATCTCTTTCATAGGGCAAGGTGTAAAGTCTTTGTCCTGCTGCACTAGCTGTTCCTTAGGACTTGAACCCATTGACAATTCTTACTCCTTTTTGATGTCCCCAAACCAAACTCTACTGCCTGTTGAATCCTTGATTATTTTGTGGCAGTGATGAACAGCTGCTACAGTGCTGCACCCTTCCCCAGAAGCAGCTGCATATTGTTTCAGGACCATGATGGCTGGGTGGATGTAGGTATAACTATGCAGGCAGCTCTGATCTCTGCTTGTCCTCTCCCTGCAGTGCTGGGATTGGCCGCACTGGGACTATCATCGTCATTGATATGATAGTGGAAACAATCTCCACCAAGGGTAAGAGGACCTCATTGTGTCTTGAAGTAAACTGGCCCACGCAATAAGGCTTAATGCCAGCAGCAGAAGGTCTCAGTGGAGGAGAGCCTGCCACAGCCATGATAAAGTTGTGCTATCCTTGGTCTACGGCAGCTGCTGATTCTCTGAACTGTACCCACTTACTGTGACTTTCACCTTCCCTGAGCCTGAGCTCTTCCTCCAGGGCCAGGCTTGAAAGATCCTGAGCAGGAAGAAGGGATGGGAGGTCCTTGCAGGGGTAGGGGTGAAGGGAGGTGAAAACTTCTTGAATGAGCTCCACTGTGACTGCTTTTGGCAGAGAAGTGGGAGAGAGGGGTCAGCAATTACATCCGAAGTTTTTCTGGTACCCCTTTGTAGGGCTAGACTGTGACATTGACATCCAGAAGACCATCCAGATGGTAAGGGCCCAACGCTCAGGGATGGTGCAGACAGAAGCCCAGTACAAGTTCATCTACATGGCCATCTGCCAGTTCATAGAGACAACAAAGAAAAAGCTGGAGGTTATCCAGGTGAGAAAATGGGCTTTCCTATCCTGGGAATTGAGGCTGTGTGTAGTGTCAGCCCTGAGTCCAGGTGCTCTATTTCCTAAATGTTAAGTTAGCTTTGGAACCTACATAGACTCCGACAATGAACCAAGATTTGAGACTTCTCCCCAGCACTATAAAATTCAGGAGACAATAGCAGCAGCTCAAGTACCACCTCCTCTGAACCACTAAACAGCAGTTTTAATGCAACCATTTCAACATCATTCTATATAACTTCCCTAAGTGTGGTTTAGTTACAAGCTGAATCTAAACCAAGCAGATTTTGCTCTCTGCCTTTGTCTTTCCCATCCTGGTTTTGTAGTTGTCTCCCAAACCTCTGTCAAAAGGGTTTTCTCTTACTTGCATGCTGATACTGGCATGCTTTCTTTCTAGCCTCTGACAACACTCACTACCTGCTGCTGTTTCACTGTTTAGCCAGCGCATGACAGTGAGGTTTGTTGGTGCCTCCAGAAATGCGTTGCCTTTCTAGTCCCTTCTGTACAAGGATGCAAGCATTTTCCTGCTGCTCACCTCTGCACCACCTGTGGGCAGTGCACAGGGCATGCGAACTTAACAATCCACCAACCTCTGCTGAGATCCTAGCATGATATGGGCACGATTAAACAGCCCCGATTCTTCCATTATGCCTCCTCTCATTATGCTTCTCCCAGACCCCATTCTTCTCAGCTTGAATTTTCTCTCCTGCAGTCTCAGAAAAACAAGCAAAGTGAGTCAGAGTATGGGAACATTACCTACCCCCCTGCAGCGAAGAATTTGCATGCCAAGGTCTCACGAAAATCCTCCAAGTAAGTGCTGGCATAAGCCTGAGGCTAATCTATGCTTGCTTCTGGCAGTGCTCTTTCTACCTGCTGGCTTGGCTAGGCTTTTCCTTCTGCTCACTTTTTCCTGTTTTTTCCTGGTCTTCCAGGCAGAAGGAGACAATTTATGAAAATTTGGGTAAAAAGGAAGAGAAGGTACGGAAACAGTTGTCCTCGGAGAAGAAACTGAAAAGCTCACTGAAGAAGAAATAAGCACAGATTGCAGGTAGCCCCAAGGGAGTTTCAACATGGAGTGCAGGATGGGAGCTCACATCCATGCTGGCCAGTCTCACATTTCAGTCTCTTGGACAGCAGGCCTTCCTCATCTCTTCCACGCCATCTTTCAGAACTCTGAACCAGGCTGCTTTCTAGCTAGCTGACCGACTTCAGCGTCCCTTGCCTGTACAAGCCTGTGACAACTCCCACTGCCCTTCATCATTCATTAACAGGAAAAATCACACCACTTCTTTCCCTTGATCCTCGTGCACTGGCACCCAAACTCACTGCTGCTTCAGCACTTCCTCTTTTTGAGGAGTTAAGGAAGAGCTTTACAGGGACTACATCTCTCTCTGCTTCTTTGAGTTTAGCCTGTTTAGCATTCCCTGAGAAATCATCTTTTAAAATCTTTAATTTCTGGCCTATTGCAGCTTAGCTCCTCTGCTGTTCAACAGGAAACTTCCCCTTTTCTTTATCCTGTCCCTCTATACAATAACCTTTTCTTTTCCATCCTACAATTGAATGCTGTAAATATGCCAGACTTTGGTGTGACATTCATTTTATCTTCTGTTTGTAAATAAAGGTGTACTTGTTTGAATGCTGACCCAAGTCTTTTGCACTGCTTGCAACCAAATAACAGCTCAGCTCCCCTTTCCCCTGTGCAAAATAACCTCTTTTTTAGGCACCACACACAGCATAAATTTTGAGATTTTTAATTTTTACAAATGTTTGAAAGAATCACTGAGCACACAGTGATAAATATTCCAGCAGTTGATAGGCACCCAATGAATGGTATTTTCCTGAATTCAGTACTGGGATCCAAATTTATTACAAAAAGATTTTGTGCTGATGGCAGCAGAACTCCCTCACTTGACCAAAAATAAAAAACAGGTCTGATTTTACCTTACAGATATCTAAGATTAATGATGATCAGAGATGAATTACTACATCCACGTAGGTTAGTTTTATCACTAAGTCCCCTTGCTCCCTCCCCAGATTTAACTGGTGAGGTGAAGAAGGAATTATAGCTGTGATGTGGTAGAACCCAATCCTACAGCTGGGTCACTACAGATGGAGCCGGGGCATGGAAACCAAATCTGGTTACAGGTGTAACAATTTCAAAGTGAGGTCAAACAAAGCTAATGTGCAGGAAATTCCAAGCTCCTCACTCCCATCTTCTGCTGGTCAGCGCTGGCGGTTCTAGAAGCCTTCAGTTCTTTCATTTCTTCCCTTGTTTGAGTAGAAGACTGTCACTGCGAGGGAGATAGAAGTGAGTAATCAGCCCAGAAATCACAGGCAAAGCTGAGCCAGACCCTTACTACTGACTTGGGAGCATGAAGTGTCACACTCCAACAATGTGGACTTCAAGTCCTTTGAAGACCTTTTTTTGAACCCCCTTAAGCCTGCTGGGACAAATAAGGTAGAATCTGGCCAAACAGGCACAAAGGTGATCAGAGAGAGCATAGAAGATAAACCAGCTCTTGTTTCTTTTCTCGATTCTAAGCTTTTAGCCAGACACT
Organism: Lagopus muta; assembly: GCF_023343835.1. Classification (NCBI taxonomy): domain Eukaryota; kingdom Metazoa; phylum Chordata; class Aves; order Galliformes; family Phasianidae; genus Lagopus; species Lagopus muta. The sequence continues at coordinate 77,460,981 of NC_064433.1, forward strand.
ACTAACTCAACTGGCTCTGCTCTGTCTCTTCCAGTTAACACTGGACAAATGAGGCTAAAACCATAAAATTCTGTCTGGCTCTGAAAGCGGAGAATGAGGTTTTCTAACATGGACTGGAAGGCTTTTGGAGAGTGATGAGAACATCTTTTCAAGAGATCATTACACCAAATCAACCCAATATACTACAACCATCTAAGTGCCTCCATAGAGCCCTCTGTTTTAACAGCAGGATGTCCAATACAGGTGGGACAGATTAGAGGACAGTCCTCAGATTATCATTCCTGTCTTCCCCATGCAAGGTTCCAAGACACACGCACATCTCCCACTTGACGTAGATGTTTGTATGGCCCCTGCAAGGAAAGGCTTCAAACTTCATATCACAAATGGGAACTGAGGTAGAAACAAAATGAACTGGTAGCCAGAAATGCCCAAGAAAAGCAACACCCAGGCCAAATACCAACACATCAATATCCTTGTTTCAAATACTAACAAAAGGATCAAAATAAAGTTGAGCGTCCTACCTTCCTCTGTGCCAGGAGATGTTGTAGTGGGGTGGAGAGGAAAGAGAAAACAAAAGAGAAAATCATTGGATTGAGAAAAAAATAATTTATTTTTGCAGTAAGCAAGAGTGCACTCTACTTAATTGTGTTCTCTTGCATCAGGATCTCAGAGGAAAGATCCTGAGAGAGCTCCTGAAAAAAGACTAGTTTCACCAGGAAGGTGTGGGTAAATTGCCTCCCAGCAGCCACCTGTCCTCTTACCTGGTAAAGCCCTCATCCTGCAGGTTCAGTACCAAGTTATCTGCTGTGAGATACACACGGTTTTGTGAGCCAGCAATCTGAAAAAGAAATCCGTTATAGAGATCGTATGGAAAAAAGCTTAAATACGCAAGGAAGGACAGCATTAATAATCACTCTCTCCCTCAAGATACAGCTCTCTTGCTTGTATACACTTAAAATCTTAGTTAAATGAATACAGTTTTCAAAGCAAACTACGTAATGTCCTTTCTTCCCATCCCAGTGCCGTCAGACTTTTAAAAAGCAGTGATCATTCTGTCTCCTTGTCAGACAGACCTTTGATCCCATGCCTATCTGTCCCCTCTTTGCAGTGTGCAGCAAGCCAGGGGCTTGTGGTGGCTGCAGCTGAGGGAGGGTGATGAGATCTGATTTGGATCTGGCCTTGTCATATGAAGGGCATAAACTCCTAGCCTTGCATATAATGGCCGATCACTGCTAACTAAATCTTTAGATCTATTTGATCAAAAAAAGAGCAGAGCTGGGAGAAAGATCAGGACAGGGCAGGTCACATTCGCCTTAAATTCATCATACGGCCACCGGGCTAGAAGGAGAGAGCAACTGCAGAAGAAACATGGAAGTTCCCTGCTCTCCTACTCACCGTTTTTGAGATGTTCTGAGCAGCTCGTATCTTACGTAGTTTGATGTAGCCTGGATTCCTGCTCAGAGCTTCACCGAGGTGCAGGGTACGGTTATGGAAAAAAACCTGGCAATGAAACTCGCTGCCTTCAATTAATTCCTCCTAAGGAATTCACACAAATATATCAACACGTATCAGCAAATTCTCAAAGGGAAAAAAAACCAAAACACTGCTACACCACTAATTTGGGCCTCTAGGCAAGCACATTTTTACGTTTCCAAATGTAAAAATTCCAAAAAGTACAACGTTATTGCCCCACACAGCAAACAGTAATTACATCTTACAACAGGGAGCAAAGGCTCATGGTGTCTTCTGCCCTGATCTGTAACCTCAGACAAGTAACTGCATTTAATCCTCACTCCAACAAACTGCAGGGAAAAACAAACCCGAGACCTACTTGATGCTATCATCTCCTCAAAGTCTGCTAAACATGAATCCATGCAACAAATTCCAAGGCCTGTCAAGCTCACAAGCCACATCCCACAAAACACCCCAAAGCAGGATATCATCTTAGCAGCTGTAGCTTCTCCTTCAGCCTGAACAATCTTCTGCTTCTGCTCCTGCTTGGCCTTCTCCACCAGGAACTGTGCACGCTGTGCCTCCTGCTGAGCTGCAGAGAGAATGGACAAAAGCACTCAAAGCAGATCCCATCTCTTGAATCCTCTGCCATGACTCTATGGCTGAGGCCTGGGAAACTCATGCTTCTGTAAGAACTGACAGTATTCTAAGGCCACATCCACAAGAAAGAAATGCATAATTTTGCCATTGTTTTTTTTTAATAAAACCACAACCTCTAAGTATAATAATGGCAAGTACTACTTCCCATAAGAAGTAGTAGGGAAGTTCCCATTCATGACCCATTCCACTAGCTATGGCCCAAAGTTTTCTGCTAATACTTGGAACAATCTAGTTAGCTCCATTACTAAGGAAGCTGGGGCCTGTAACCCTGAAGTTGTATCAATGCAAAAATATTGACACGCTAGCTCAGATTTGCTTCCTTGCTTATTAATACAATAAAAAGGGAAAAGCAACCCACCCTTTCAAGACATAAATTGCACTCACCCACTTGCTTGGCCTCCACAGCCGCTGTGTATTCACGACTGAAACTCAGCTCTGTGATAGCCACATCATCCAGGATGAGGCTGAAATCCTTGGCTCTCTCTGTGAGTTCTCGCCTAATGAGCAGAGACACCTGAAACACAAGCACAGCAACAGCACTTCACACAGGCTGTTTCCCACTTGCTGTGCACTACAATACTGAAGCACAACTGCTCTTCAGTTCAACCACAGCACGCCAGAGAGACAATATCTAAAACAGAGCTTGGACATTAATGCCTGTCCTCTGAATCTATCACCACTAACTCACTCTCCATATTCAGAGCTATATGTGTAGCATTCCAAAACTTAATTACAGCTATTTATAATTCCTTAACAATGCTACACAATTAGCACTAGAAAAAAACCCAACTTATTGAAGGTTTTTAATTTTTTTTACCTTCCACATCCTATCATACGCAGTTCCACAGTTGCCATATTTGTTTTGGGTAAGTATTTTCTCCTGCATTTTGAATTTTCCACCGTTTGGAATTTGAGTTTTTCCTCAACCCTTCATCGAGTGACTCGCAAGCACATAACTTACAAGGAGTCACTTTCTTTCCTTCTGAATCTAAATGCTCCATATTTAGATTCAGAAGATTCATACATAGATTCATACATATCACTTTACAGTAAAGACTGCTAAACACAATTTAACTCACTTGGTTCAGAAGTCTCACAGTTACCCCACGGTCCTCTGCTTCTGATAAACCCAATGCACAGATACTGCTTCTTTGCTGCCACACACTCCTTTTCTATTCATTCATGTTATACAAGATCTAACACATTAAGTTGTCTCCTCAGTGCACACCAGGCAGCTTTTCATGTCTTTCATAACCCCGATGTTCCTGTTACTGCCCAATTCCTAAAATAAAACCTGGACATTTATTTCTGTTATTTGCTTTTTTTTTCTGTCATGGATTCGAAACAAGTTAAAGATACTTTGCATTTTCTCTTCAGCAGTCTCATGCAGGAACTTCTCCAAAGCATTTTAAAAGAAAATCAGCAATTCCACTCTCCTTCATTTAGGATAAGCGGCAGATCACAGAATCACCGAGTTTGGAAAAGGCCTCCCAGGATCATCCAGTCCAACCACCCACCTATCACCAATAGTTCTCACTAAACCATGTCCCTCAACACAACATCCAAACGTTCCTTGAACACCTCCAGGGTCGGTGACTCCACCACCTCCCTGGGCAGCCCATTCCAGTGCCTGACCACTCTTTCAGAGAAGGAGCATTTCCTAACATCCAGCCTAAATCTCCCTTGATGCAGCTTGAAGCCATTCCCTCTAGTCCTATCACCAATTACATGAGAGAAGAGGCCGACCCCCAGCTCCCTACAACCTCCCTTCAGGTAGTTACAGAGAGCAATAAGGTCTCCCCTGAGCCTCCTCTTCCCCAATACACTCTCAGAATCCATGGAGCTCAAATTATTAAAACATAAACATATAGGTAAAGGCTTTTAAAAGTTAGTAATTTTTATAATTTTGCAACCCCTCCAGGTTCCCCCCTAACCCTTCTCTAAACAGAAATGTTTAACAATCTTCTGTAGCATCTATCACCAAACACTTACCATTTTGCTAACTTCTGACCTGCTTCTCATTTCAGCTCCACTCAAACTGTTCAGTTTGTTTTGACATCTCCCTTGATACCCACAAAAGGTCAGACAATCATTTCAAGACAGATCCAGTGCTACATGCTCACTATGATTTACATTAGCTCTCCCTCCCCCATTATTACATTACGTTTTGCATTCTACACATCATGAAACCAACGCTCCTCTCAAAAGCTGGTGGTACAGCTTTGGCAACTGTATCAGAATCAAACCACAAGCAGAACACAGTTCATACCCTTTCTGCTAGCAGATATGCATCTTCCACCCCTTTTACTGTTCCCCATGTGCACAATTTAAATGTCCTTTGCAATCTGAGCAGAAGCTCCCTCAGGAAGGGTCACCTGGGCTCTCTGTGTGATGAGCTGCGAGGCATTGAATTTGGCCACCACGCTCTTGAGCACCTCGTTGACGATGGAGGGCAGGACCCGCTCCTCGTAGTCCAGGCCCAGGCGCTGGTACATGCTGGGCAGCTCTGCGGCATTGGGGCGGGTGAGGACGCGCAGTGAGATGTTCACCATCTGCAGGTCTGAACGGAGAGACATGAGCGGGGCCGGCTCCAGGTCTCCCACCCCACAGGCCCCGCCGGGATCCGCTCTTACCTTTGGAGCCTGTGGGGGAGGAAATTTTCCGCGGCCGGGCACGGATATCATAGATGATGGGGTACTGGAACCAGGGAATCCTGCGAAGGATCGGGACGCCTACATCAGGGGAGGCCGCACGGGCACCCGGACTGGGAGGAGAGGGGTAGGTCCTACCTGAAGTGCAGCCCTTCAGCAAGGATAGTGTCCTGCTGCACGCCGCCAATGCGGTTGAAGAAGATGGCCCGCTGCCCACCTTCCACTGAGAGGAGAAACAGCGCGGTCAGCGAGAGTGGAGGGATGCGGGGGGGGGGGAAGGAAAAACGGGGCGCGAGCCCGGGGAGCACTCACCGATGAAAACGGACTCGCGGACTCCATAGGCCAGGGCGCCGGCGCCCAGCAGCAGCTTGAGGGCGGTGCCGACGCCACGCGGCCCAGCCGGCAGCCGCCCCGCCAGGTCCTTCAGGCTCTGCGCCATGGCCGCGCCGTGCCGCGCGCCCCGCCGGGAAGGACACCGGAAGCTGCCGCTGCCTTCCGCCGCGCTCCGGAAGTGGTCCCAGGGGGAGGGAGGGGAGGGTGCCATCTTGGGCGGCTGCGGCGGCCATTGGCGGCGCTCGCGGTGGTGACGCTGCGTTGTGCGGCTCGGACAAAATGGCGGCGCCCAGGCGGCCGCGTGGGGAGAAGGAGCAGGATGAGGATGATGCTCTGTTAGAGGCTAAGCGCGTCCGCGGGCAGCGACGGCTTCTGGTGGTGCTGGAAGGGGCGAGCCTAGAGACAGTGAAGGTGCGGACGGAGGGGGTCGGGCCGGGGGATGCTCCGCGGTTTCTGTTGTCAAACTGTCCGTGCTTTGGCCTTAGGTGGGGAAGACGTTCGAACTCCTTAATTGCGACAAGCATAAGGCGCTGCTGCTGCGGAGCGGCCGGGACCCCGGAGAGGTGCGGCCCGACATCACCCACCAGGTACCGCCTAGGTACTGGCAGCATGGACTGCCCTAGGGCGTGTGGGGCCATGCCGGTGTGGCACTCGCTGCAGGAAAGTGCCCCTGGAGTGTGGGGTATCGTCTTATGGCCCTGGGGCGGGAATGAAGTTAGCTTCACCCACCATACTTGTGCTTAATAACGTGTGTTTATATTTATTTGTGTATGGGATTGCTTGTTTCTCAGCATAACAGGAGTACTTGTATGGCCACTCCGTCTCTTGTCACGTATGCAGTTGTGGAGTCTTTTCCAAGATCCCTCCCTTGCACCTTTTCAATTTCCACTACTACATTTTTGTTTTGTTTCAGAGTCTTCTCATGCTTATGGACAGCCCTCTGAATCGGGCTGGTCTTCTGCAAGTTTACATCCATACCCAAAAGAATGTTTTAATTGAAGTTAATCCTCAGACCAGGATCCCAAGAACATTTGATCGATTCTGTGGTCTTATGGGTAAGCGATTCATGCTTTGTACTGGCTACAGAATTATGTAGGGTGGTGGTTAGGAGCAGAAGAGTTGTGTGAAAAATTAAGAAGCTACACTGACTCAAAAAAAAAAAAAAAAAAAAAAAAAGTGAGAAAAGAGAAGGGAAATGAAAGTTTCTTTTTGTGAATTCCCAGCCACATACTCGGAATACATACCATACTTCCTAGTACAGTAGGGAGTTGCCTGCGTGAGAGTATGCTAATGGCAAAATAATTCTCTGATCAGTGTTTTGTTTTGTTTTTTTTTTTAAACTTCTTTAGAAGATGCTGGGAACTCTGAAATTCTTTCTAGTTGAGCTCTCACCAGCAGGCAGAGAATGTGCTTCCTCCAGCAAGAGAACAGACTGCTTAACTAATGTTCTTCTCTTTTGTCAGTTCAGTTGCTGCATAAGCTTAGTGTTCGAGCAGCTGATGGTCCTCAGAAATTGTTGAAGGTAAGCAGTCGTTCACTGTTTACAGGTAATGGTGCAAGATTCCTCTTTGCAGCCAGTAATGTATTTGCTTTGAGTGCAGTATATATTGTGGACTTGTCTATCTGACAGAGCCTCTTATCTCTACACTGCTATTAATTTTTTTTTTCTGTAGGTTATTAAAAATCCAGTCAGTGACCATCTACCTGTGGGCTGTATGAAGATAGGTACCTCTTTTGCAGTTCCAAATGTGACAGATCTGCGTGAACTGGTTCCTACAGCAGAGCCAGTAACTATTGTTGTGGGAGCTTTTGCCCACGGTTCAGTAAGTGCATGTAGCCTTTTTACTTAGGAGTTGTAAATATATTTATGATTGTAGGTTTTAGTGCCATTTTTGAGGGTTGTTTGTTTGTTTGTTTGTTTTAAACTTCTCTATTCTTTGGGAGCTTTTCCTGCAACCCCTTCTCTGCTATAGTCCTGTTAAGAAACTGCCCAGCTCTGTGATACTGGGGCCTTTCACTGAAGAGAGGGCTATCAATTGCTTTGAGGAGCTTTAACGTGGCAATACTAGGTCTTGGATGAACCATGGTCATATAGGAGCAATGATGTGCCTCTGAAACGGATGAAAGAAGATGGGATTAAGTGATAGTGTGCAGCTTGATATACAGTCAGATATGTATTTTCCTCTTCTTTCTCCCCCCAGGTCAATGTGGACTATACAGAAAAGATGATCTCTATCAGCAACTATCCCCTCTCTGCTGCCCTCACATGTGCTAAAATTACTACTGCCTTTGAGGAAGCCTGGGGAGTAGTATGAACTTCTGTCTCTGCTGCTGTCATGATGGACTGCTATACAGTGACTCCAGATTCTGGAGAGGCTTTTTTTAGTTCTTTGTGGACCTGGTGCAGCTTTGGGCTCCTGAAAAGGAAAAGCTTCAGTTTCTTCTTTGTAGCTCCTGGAGCAATGCAACTTTACATGGAGGTGCCCCACCAACCCTTTTTCCTCCTATTAAAGGTAACTTTTCATAAGACTGTGTTTTGTACTTAATTTTTTGTAAATGAACAGCGTGGATATCACCCTTGATAGTAAATCCAAATTTGTTGTGGAGCCAAAGTTCTTAGCTGGGCCCAGCAGCTCTTTTGCTGTAGTGGGTGACAGCTCATGACTCCCACACTGATGCACCCTGGAGGAAATGAGCTGAAGCAGATATGAAAAAAGAACAGGAGCAACTTTATCTTGGATGACAAACGTAGAAAAGTCAGAGGGTAGCTCCATTCCAATATAGTGCCCGTGTTGAGTGTTTTACAATCATCTGATATCAGCAGAGAGACGAGAGTGTCCACTGGAGGGCGGCAGAGAGATAAGGCAACATACAGAAAGTGGAGGGTCTGGAGGGAGACAACTCCATTCCCCTCCTTTTGGGTCTTTGACCCTGTGCTTTCTCTTTTTCCCCCTCCTCACGTTGAAAAAAAAGTCATACTTCAACACAGCAAACTTGGCAGGTGGTGCTTTGCTTCTGGAGTGTTAAATCAACTCCTACAAATGCATGGGTGGTACAATCTGAAAAAGAAAGAGCTACTATTAGACTTGTTTCAGTTGTCTTGTTTCAGGGCTGTAATGCTGCTGTTTCACTTCACCGCCTCGTCCCAGTGTGGGATTCCTGCGAGGTGTCCCTGAAAGTAGCACAGCCTTACCTGTTGGCTGTTATTCTGCTTTTTTTAGCTTTTCTTTTCGTGGCACAAGTAATTTGCGAATATAAGGCAACACCAGTAATAACGTGAAAAACAACACGTGGCCAAGGAAATAAATAGACTTGTACACCTGCAAAGAGAAGGGGTTAAGGGTCAGCAAGCAGACTTCAGCTAAGACCACATGAGAGGGCAAGCAGGGGTAAAAAGGACTGGTTGCATAGATTGTGTGTTTAAGGTTAATAAATACCTTCATCCATTTGTCCCAGGTGAAAAGGCAAAATGGCACCAGAGAATAACCCATAAACATCCAGTGGTTAGTCTGCTGTAGCACATAGAAAATAGGCTGCAAGGCAGTGATGGAGGCCAAAGTGCTTAAAGTAGGACTGTCCCGAACAAGGTTTATAACCTAATGTAAAGAAAAATAAAGCTCTTCTCAGTTGGATGTCTTAACAGTTGTGTCTGTAGGCTCTGCAACCAGACCATCCTTGTTAATTAACTTTGGTAACCGGCAACAAAAAACTAAGTACCCTATTCTTGAAGTTTTAATCAAAAAAGAAAAGGCTAAATATGGAATATTTTTCTTTCACTATCAGAGATTTAGCTGCCTTAGTGAGAGGCATTCTCACGTGCTTGTCTTCCAACCTTCCCAACTGGCAAGCACTTCAGTTGCAATATGCTCATGTGCTAGTTGTACTGTAAAAGCTGATGGGAAGAAAGCTATGGCTTGCCAGTGTTAAGCTAGGAATTTAGTGAACCTTTGACCAGAACAGTACCATTGTGAACACCAATTTCTAAGTGAGCAGTTATTAAACCCTTCAATGTGGAGTTTCCAGACTCAAGGGGAAACGTTAACGCAGGTGACTTCATTCTGCTGAGTCTGACAAGGCGCACCTGCTTTTCAACGATGACTATAAGCAGCTCCATTTGAAAGCACACCAGGTAGCCAGAGTGTAGTCCATGCCAAATAGCCAGGAAGAACAGGGCCAGTGCCTGTGAGAGCAGTTTGTTACCCAGGAACTTCAGGCGCTTGAAGATGTAACTAGAGCAGAGTAGAAACAAAGTGCTTCTAGTACACTGTTTATCCTTCTCTCTCCATGTCAGAGATGTAAGGCCCAGGGGACCGTGTCTTCACGTTTCCCTGTGGTAACAGAAACAGCTAGACAGTAGTTGCCCTCAGAAATTGGGGGCAACTTACACTTCAGTCTTTATCTTAAATGCCAGCTAGTGGGGATAGGTGGTTCTTCTGACAACACTCACAGAAATGAGGATATTTTACAATTCAGTTGTGGTCCAGCAAGATCTGAACCAAAAAGCTGTGTCATTGCACAGGAGGCATCAAGAAGCAGGAAACAGCTGCCAAACTGCATCAGCCACTAGACCAGTTTGGCAACTGTTTCACCTGTTCTGCAACTGTTTGGCCAAGAAGGCTAGAGAGCCCACTGTAGTTCCATTCTAGCCCCCCCCTCCAGCTTTTGCCATTTTCAACTTCTTGCCTCTTAACAAAGAACTGCTTTTTTAAGTTGGATTCAAAGATCTACCCAACTCAGTAAGCTGTTTCAAATAGGAGTAGGGTGAGAACTGAGAACTAGCAGATGCTGAGTGCTCCCTTCTCAACTTATGATCTTGGTTCTGTTGACACAGGTACTACTGACATTACAGAAGTAGAAATTTTTCCTGCTCACCGGGCCACCCAAGCATTGGTGTTGGTGTTGAAAGAAGCAATGGTCCCTGTGAACAAAGGTGTTGTCTCATACAGCCAGACCTTCATATTGGCACAGGCATCCCACATAGGTTTTCCACTCTGGTCAGTCCCATTGTACCCTAGACCAACAAGGATGCAGACACCTTCCTACAGAAAAAGACAGAGGAAGGATAATAAAAATACATCACTTTCTTTTTCTTTTTTTTTTCCTGAAAGGCAGAGCTGGGGACATACTGATTCTGTGCTCACTGGACAGTACCACTGCAGATGGAGAGAATGAGTTAAAATCTTCTCTTTTTGATTAGTTAACCCTTGTTTTACTTAGAGCAAACTACACTGATCTGCATTGATACCCAGATACTTGAATTTCTTCCGTTTAGTGCTAAGTCCAACCAAAAGCATACTTTGTAACTTCAGAGGTGCTAACTTTGTTCATTTGCCTTGTTTCTAGAAATACTTCTGACTCACCGTAACAAGCCAGCAAGTTACGTATTTGTAGAGTATAATTTTGCCCCAGACCAGTATGTAACCACAGCGGAACCAGAAAGGCTTCTCCTGCAGAGATAGAACAAATTAAACATGAAAATGAATGAGTTCTGGCTATATAAAAGGTGGATAGCTGAGATCTCATTACTGTCTTTCATATTAATCTAATCAATATGTTGCGACACTAAATAAACTGGACTAGCAGGCTACAGGGTTATATGAATCCATACACCTTTTACTTCCTTTGGTGATATTTGACTGTACTGACACACGTAGTCTGGAATTAGCATAATCATTGTGGGAATTGATACCCTCATTTATTCACACTGGTACAGAAAGAATGAACAAGGACTGACGTCCCTGTTCCTTGCAGGGGAGTTGGACTAGATGATCTTTAATGGTCCCTTCCAACTCTGAGGATACTGTAATTCTATAATCTGCAGATTGGAATTGCTTGTTAGGAGTTTTCAAAGAACCTCAAAGACTCTGTAAATTTTTAATTCAAATGAGTCAACCTGGAGAATCTGCTGCTGCATCCCTCTACACAAAATACGTTGTTGAGAGAAGCAGATCAAGTTTTTCTTTCAAAGCTGGCCTGTACTCAAGGATAGCTCACCTAATAGAGTCTACACAATGAACCTCCATCTTCAAATTTTAAAAAGCCTTGGAAACTACTATGGCAGAGTTCTTTGTGTGCAATGGTTAAGCAGTTATTAAAAAGTAACAAACTACATGTTAGGATTCCAAAAACAGCTGTACCATCCAAGATGAATTCTCCATTTGTAAAAGTTTTTATGTGGTTCTGTTCAATTAAACACGTTCTCGTTCTGCATCAAATGGAATCCATAGGACAGGCAGCAAAGCCAAATCAGTTATGGGAAGGCATAGCACTAGTTGCTGACTTATCTTCTTTTTGAATTGAGGCAAACCTAAAAAGTACAATGGCCTTCCTCTACTCCTGTAGATCCAGTGCCCTCCAGAGAAGTAGAATTCTTGCACGTATCAGAACTGTCAAATATATACATACCATGTAATCATCTGAGATGAGGTATTCATCAGAGATGTATGGGCTTGACAAGGTATAGGTCACTAGAAATAAGAGACCCAAACTCAGGCGCTTGAGAGCAGGCACAAAACTGAGAAAGAAAAATATGAAGGTCAAGGAAAAGCCCTGTTTAAAAACAGAAGTGGAAATGAGGAGTATGGGGAGACAATGACAGGGGGTTACCACATTCCACTGCAGCAGATGCCTCTACTTGGAAGCTGGGGTGCTGACCGTATTCCAGGTCAGGACTGAGTCTGTACTAAACAAGTCAAATGTTAACATTTGTGCCCCCGAACAATGCTAGGAAATTATGCAGAGTTTATGAGCACCTTCTGAATGGCTGCCTTCTCTTATAAATCACTTTTAGTCACGGTATTTCAGTGTCCAGGTAAGAATACACTCTGCTGCAGGGAATGCATGGGGGGATTCAGCATTCTGGGATCTTAGGAAAGCAAGGAGCTAAGTGGATCTCATTACCTATTGGGTCTCTGGCCTTGAACGTCAGTCATCTCACCCTTTGCCAGTTTCTGATAGTCTGTCATGGAGAACTGAGGCCCCACCATGAAGGCACCATAGAAATAGGAGAATCCTGAGACCTCCAGCAAGGTAGGAACTCCCCGGACAGCAAATCGACGCTGCTCAGGGGTCAGGAACTCCTGCACCAAAGGGATTGGATTAACATCATCCTAAGGGTTGTCATACTTAGCTCTGGATGTTATGTTTCAGTGCATCTCCTTTATGGTCTAAGCTCTTACTCTCCACATACAGGGAACTTTTAACTTAGTACTTCATGTTCATTCCTCTCCTCATTGCTATCACTATCTCCAGTCCCTCCAAACAGCAACAAGATCTAACAGCTGAGACCAGCTGCATAGATCTATACTCCCAAAAAAGCTCAAAACAAGGAAGAAATCTGTTAACATGCAACCCTGCCAGCACAGATGCACAGTAAAAGCTCTGTATCTGACCATTACCAATCCCTCACTGCAATAGTATGTACCCAGACCATGCTGTCCTACAGTTCCTACTTCTTGATGCAAGGATTTAATGTCTTCAAATACTTGAAACTTCTGCTTAAGAGATTTCAGATGAACATTTTTTTTCTTGCAGTTTGTGATGACTGCATGGACACTGAACTCTGGATCAGGGCCTGTACAGGAGGTGAGAAACAAAGACACCTAAAGTAGTATTAAGAGACTGTAGTAAGTGTTCTGTCCTCTTCCGCACACTGTGCTGTGTGACTTCTGTCACTATGTAATCTTCTCTAATAACAGGGCCAGAACAAATGGCAAAAATCCACAAAGATATGACATGACTCAACAAAAGAAAGGAAGATGGGAACTGAGATCCAGTGCTGATGGTTTCCACATTAAGGGAATACTACCCACAAGACACAGAGCATTGGAGATTGGGAATCTAAAGCAACAGATTTGGGGAAAGCAGATGGTGAGGAATTTGGAAGGGGGCAGAATTATATTTTGACACAATTCAGTGCTGAAGCAACTTTTGCCCTTCTGTAATTGCTACAGTTTCTGTTCCAAATTATTTTTTTCCACTCTGGAATTCAGTGCTCTCAGATATTCACAGATAATCCTCTCTCAGATCTGGCTTTTGCCAAACAATGAATGCAGCTTACTAACTTACATCCTTTGAACCTGATTTTGTGTCTTCTAGATCACTGGAATAGCAAACTAGAGGAAGGAAAGCGTATTTGTGTTCTACTCACCAGATCTTTTCCTCCATCATAGTAATCAATGGCCAAGCCTGGAGATGAGAAACAATCATTTGAAGATTTATGATGGACTATTTGGGATAAGCAAGCAGTCCTCTTCCCTGAGGCATGGCTTACAGAATGCAAAATATAACAAGGTAGCATTGCTTACCAATTAACTTGAGAGTCAAGACACAATGTGGCATTGTCCACTTGATGTCATAGTGCTCTGTGGCTGTGAAGTAATAGCCAGCCATAAGGTATGTCTGAAAGAAATAATTATTTGGGTTATTTAAAGCAAACCTCCAGCAGTTTTTGATCTGTTTTCATTTTTCCACCTATATTTGCTACTGAGAACTGCAAAAATGAACAGAAAGCTCTTTCTACAAACTGATGCAAACTGACATAAAACTTCCTTAGGAGGAAGTTTATCACACAGAGGGTGGTGACACACTGGAACAGGCTGCCCAAGGAGGTTGTGGATCTCCCCATCCCTGGAGGCATTCAAGGCCAGGCTGGATGTGGCTCTGGACAGCCTGGTCTGGTGGTTGGCGACCCTGCACAGAGCAGGGGGGCTGAATGATGTTTGAGGTTCTTTTTTAACCCATCCCATACTATGATTCTATGATTCTGTGATGCAGTAAGAAAGGGAATTTTACCATCTGAAAGACAAACGTGGTGAAGATGGCAGTGACTGTGCGACCCATAAGTCTCAGGATGAGAAACTGTATTAGAACACATAGCAGTGAATGAAAGAACTGCATCCCTGTAGAGAGAGAGAGATGAAGCAAAAATGAGATTTTCCCACTACAGGTCCTCCCAAACTGCAGCAATCTCTGGGCCTAGTAGCTCTCTCTTCCAAAGCTCATCTTACCAAAATTGAAGTAAGCAATTGAGAGTCCTGTGAACACATTGTAGAGATGAATGAGGTAGGTCTCCTTCTGGAAGAGGAAATAGCGCTGGAACAAGGCAAAAGGATATCCTGAATAGAGGGGGAAAAGATGGAAGAGTTGTAAATTAGTGTAAGCAAGCAGCAGCATTTGTAATGGTCCACATTATAGCTTTATTGAACACTTTACTAGGAATATGCACTTGACGTAGATACATCACCAATACAGGCCATGGTATAATTGCTGATACTGTATTTCCATCTAAGGGTATAAATGCTAGATGACTTAGTGGAGTTTCTGGCCTTATACACTACAAGAGGAGGGATAGTGCTGAAATACATATATCAGACTTCGGTGGACTACTCTCTCACTCCTCCAAATTCTGTGACAACCACGGCGAATATTACAAGGCAAGGGAAGATAAATTTTATAAATGGTTTATACCATTGCACTGATCTCGAAATTCAGTCCCTGCTCCCCCTCAGTGACCTCTTATATGATGCTGAGTAACCTTATGGTCAATGGCTCTATGTCCAGGTGGAGGCTGGTGGCAAGTGATGTCCCCCAGGGGTTTGTCTTGGGACCAGTACTCTTTATCATAGACATAAACGATGGGATTGAGTGCACCTTCAGCAAGTTTGCAGAGACACTAAGCTGAGTGGTGCTGTTGATACGACAGAAGGAAGGGATACCATCAAAAGGGACCTAAGCAAACTCAAAAGGTTAACCTAATGAGATTCAACAAGGTACTGCACTTAGGTCAGGGAAATTCCAGATGTGTGTACAGAGTGGGAAAAGAACTCCTTGAGAGCAGCTCCACCAAGAATAACATAAGGGTCCTGGTAGACAAAAAACAACGTGAACCAGCAGCATATACTCGCAGCCTGAAAGGCTCTGAAAGTACTCTGGACTTCATCAAAGAGGGGTGGCTGGCAGGGTGAGGGAGACAATTGTCTTCTTCTACTTTGCCCCCAATAGATCCATCTGGAGTACTGTGTCCAGGTCTGGGGCACAAGAAAAACGTGGAGATTTTTGGAGTGGGTCCAGAGGAGGGAAATGAAGGTATCAGAGAGCTGGAACACCTCTCCTACGAATACAGGCTGAGGCAGCTGGACTTGTTCAGCCTGGGGAAAAGAAGGCTCCAGGGAGACCTCATTGTGGCCTTCCAGTACTTAAAGAGAGCTTACAGGCAGGAGGGAAATCCACTTTTTTGACAAGTAAATAGGGACAGGACAATGGGGAATCATTATAAACTAAAAGAGGAGACATTTAGATTAGATGTCAGGGGGAAATTTTTCATTGAGAGGAGTGAGGTGCTGGAATAGGCTGCCCAGAATTTGTGGATGTCCCACCCATGGGGGCATTCATTGCTAGCATGAATGAGATCCTGGGCAGCCTGAACTAGCAGGTGGAAATCATGCCCTTGTCAGGAACTGGATGGGCTTTCAGGTCCTTTCCAACCCAACCCATTCTATGATTCAGTGATTTTGTGATGTTTAATCCCAGTGCTCCCCAAGTGACCTCCAGTCATACATAATTTCTTTTTTGACTCTTACTTTAGATTTGCATTTGATTTGTTAAGTACTGTGTATACAAAACTGTAACTAAAGTCCACTGGGACTACACATGCGGTATTTTGAAAAGTTAAAGTAAGAAGCATTTCCTATTAAGTAGCTCAGATAAGTGGAAGGAGGTTTTTCCTTGCATTTTCTATAGTTTAGAACGTGTTCCAATTTAGGAATGACTCCAGATTATTATCTGTGGCTCTAGTGAGAAGTTAAGTATTTGTGAAGCACTTCAGTAGTACAGCGAGATGGGCCATACAATCTCCCAAGAGTAAATTAAATTGTTGCCTTAAGGGTTCAGGTGAGGGTCATGAAGTATACAATAAACACTGCCACTTACAAGACAATAAATGTGTTTTAATACATATTGACATGGTACGTTTTGTCCATCTTACAAGGATCAGAAGTCTGTTCACGCAAATGGTGTTTCTAAAGGCGTATGCATAAGGAAGTTGAACTGGGATAGTAAAAGCAACTTTATATCTGGCTATGAAATGTCTGTCAGAAATATGTACAAATGCTTTACTTCGCACATTTGTGTTCTCTTAGCCTGATTAAAATCAAAGCAAGCAAATCTACCCCAACAAAAAAATCCAGAAAAATAACCACAGTGCTGGTGCCCACACTACTTATTAGCCTGGCTGAAGCTTGTAGCAGTGGATAGATGTCTGCTACCTGAACTAAGGGAGTAAAAGTAGCAGTAAGTAGTCACGTTTTATATGCTGCAATAATAGGGTAATGAAACGCACATTCTGCTGTGCAGTGTTTGATGGATGGAAGCTTTCCAATAAGTAAAGCCAAATCTAAACACTGTGAGAGGAAATGACAAAGTGTACTGTTATATCAAGTACACGTGCTGCAGTCAGTGCTAACAGCTGAGAAGACTGGAAGCATTTTCTGGCCCTTCCCTTCTCCCCCACGTCCCTCGTGAAGGAATTACAAAGTCTGGGACTTGGGCTACCTTGTAGATCCCGGAATGCTGCATGCTCTACTAAGTCCAGCTGTGTACCTCTTTCTTCTAGAAACTCAACTGCTTTTCCCCCATTTCCTCAGCTTCTTGCCATCTCTCATTCTGCCCTTCCTCCTTATTACTGTTCTTTCCTCATTTTGCGTCCTGCACCAGTTTCCACTTTGCAGACTCTTTCTCATGCTCAATGATTGTCCAGTGTCCACATTCCACAACTCATTGCCCACAGACCCTAGCAACCTTGCTCCTGGATGCTCATTCAGCCTTGCTCTCCCTTTTGCAAGAGCAGTTCCTAATTCCCATACAAAACGCCTTACTGAAACCTTCCTTTCCCTTTCTGCTCTACTTCTGTCCGGTTCTTCCAAACCTATTGCATCCACCACAGCATTTGTCCTTCAGCCCAAGTCAGCAGCATCTTCCTTTACCATCCCTGAAAGTCAGCAGAGGAGGAAAGAAGTAATTGTCACACAGAGTTCAGAACACGGGCTCTCAGATACAAGAGTAATTCAAAGAATTAAAACAATTCACATGATTAAAAAATAAGGCATTGCCTATCAGCCTCGAGCTCAGAAACATATAGACAGATACTATTTTTTCTCATTTCAATTTTCCTGTGGAACAGATACTATTCAAGTTTAATAAAACCTATTAACAATAATAAAACCTATTAACAACTGCCCACAGCTCTGTAAAACCAAAAGTGGTAAAAAAAAATAACCTAAGAAGTATTACTGTTGGCTCATACTGAAAGTTAAAATACTTAAGTTTCAAATGGAAAAATCTTTTCCCCTTTTGAAAAAGCACGAGAAAAATAAGATTAGAAATACAGGCAAAGTACAATTTATTGCTGCTCATCAACAGTTTCAGTTTTCATACATTTTCTCAAAAATTAGTGCAATCTCGCTTCAATTTTTCAATTTTTAATTAAAAAAAAAAAAAAGGTTTCCATCAATTTCTGTGGACAGAATTAATTTGTGCCTGAACACTCCAGCGTATCTGTCTCCAAACTGTAAAGAGCTGAAATTTTGTCCATTTTCTCTCACCCCCAACCAGTGTTCCTGCTCTTTAAGCAGCCCTGTGTCACATTCCATGCTTATTTTTTTTAACCCCACACAGGATATCATAGAATGGTTTGGGTAACACTGCTCTAATTAAAAAAATAAAATTACATTACAAGTCCTCTCAGATGGAGGGCTACTAACACACAGCATGTCTGTTTGAAGAAAGCTAGCCATTTAAGGCCCACTCTTGCACTACACAGGTGCTACTGCTGTTCAAAAGTCGCAGTGTCAGCACATTCTTCTGATAAGCAGAACAAGTTGCTCCTGCTGTGGGCTACAGTTTCCTTACAGCTTTCCTGCACACAGATCATTTTCTCAGTTTTACAATTGGGCCAATTCCACCCTACAGATATAAACTTTAACCCCCACGTGGCAGTAGATACTGACTATCAGTGGACATTATGCTGCAGCCTGTCTGCTACGGAGCACTCCCATCTATTAAGTAATTAGTTGTTCTGACCGATAACAGTGGCAGCACTCCCACCCCACCACGGAGTCCTTGAAAGAGTATGAATTAGCACAGGAAAGCAGTTACACAGAAATTAGTGTTGCCATCTGGAAAACCTGCTGTCATATTTAGATAGGTTGGATTGAGGACACCACGCAGCTTTCCTTTCACCGTTCAGAAACAACAGGAACAGAGGCCCTGCTCCTCGGTGCTGATGAGACCACGTCTATCAGCTCCCAGTCTGCCAAATTCATCTTTTGCAGCTCTTTCAGACAGAGCTGACTGAGACAGGAAAGCGGTTGTAATGCTCCTGGAGAAAACAGAAGGCGACCTGCTGATCCAAGGTAACTCTCCTCTTCTGCACACCATCAAACTGAAAAGCTGCCTGCACGCGCCGTTGGTTTTTTGCCTCTAGAAAAGACTTTTTATAGCAAGGAATTAGCAATTGATGCAAAAGTGACAAATCAGCTGAGACATGCCTCTGATGATAAAAAAGATGGAAGAATTTATGGGAACAAGAGGACAATCTCTGATTAAGAGAACCCTGGAGTTAAAATGGAACAGCTTCTTTGCCACAGGCATTTGGGAGGGTAGCGGATTGCTGCACAACATCAAGGTTGTACACAAACACAAGAATCTAACTGAACAAAAATGTAAACGATTAAGAGGCTGGATTAGGCAGGAGGGCTAATTCCAAGCAAAACAGGCCTTGTTAAATTCAACACATCCTAGAATGTGTGACAAAAGTGCCTTTTTCCAGAGATGAAACTGCAAATAAGAACACCAGAAGCCTTCTCTTATTTTTAAGTCTTTGCTCCTTTTGTTTCTCCTTTTCTATATGCTTTTTCATGCTCCATTTCATCTTCATGCTTCTTCTCCTTTTCCTATTGCTGATCAGTTAACTCTACCTTCATTAAAATCCAGAAGATCAATTGCCTCTGTGTTCTTGTAAGAGCACTAAAACTAAAAGGACAGGGGCAATGGGAAAAACAGATGTGTTAAAATGTAAGCCCTACCTAGTATTTTGACTTCAAAGGTGTTCTCTTTTTCTGCCTATAATAGCACAAGAATTCCACAGCTTTAAGAATCGGCGCACATGTGTGAGAATTTTAATTCAACACAGGAGTGTACTTTTAGACATCCACTTATAGTGCTTCAGTTTGCACCACCTCAAAGCATGTGAGCAGCATTCCTTTCAGATGAAACGGAACTGAAAATACACTCCAACAGGTGATCTGTCCACATGGATGGGCTGAAGAAAATTCAGAGAAAATGCCTGCAAACCATTGGTGAGAGGTGGAAGTTGAGGAAAGAATACTCACTTGCGAGCAAAGCAGATGATTTCTAGGACTTATAGGAAAAGCATAACTCCCGCACGTCACTGCTATGTCTGTAGAACAGGGCACACTTCCCAGTAGTGTTCCTGGCAGGCCTGGGTAGATCAGTGGGTCAGTTTTGGCTCAGGGCTGTAAAAAGCACACTGCCCCCACCTCCACGTGAGGCAGTGCCAGGTAGCTTTGCAAGGCAATGTGGCAGCATGGCCAGATCAGCACATTCAATTCTTGGGGATCACGCTCGACTTAACTGCTAGCCACATAAGAAGTAAGGCCAACCTAAAGCCTTAAATAGACAGTGTCAAGGCCTCCTGGCTCCTGGCTGAACAGTGACAGCAGGAAAGAAGCCAGTCTCCCTTCAAAGACAAAAAGGACAACCTCTTCTCTCTTCCCATAGTTGGAGGTGCTCCCTCCCTTCCTCCTGCACCAAGTGAGTGCAGCACTGGCTCAGCCTGCTTACTTCAGCAACCAGAACTCTGTAAGCATGCTGCTAAGAACACCAGTGTCTTCCATGCTGACTTGAAGACAGCACTTCCCCAGGTAAAACACTGTGCTCAGTGAAGGCTGACTGGGCCCTGCACCTAGCGAAGAACAAGGTGGAATACATCTCTTGGAAGGCAAATTCATATCACTGAATCACACCACATTTTTTTAAATTATAGGGCCTGCTAGAACTACACTTAAAAGTAATACTGCTTATAATATTGTCTAATTGCAGCCAAATTTCTTCAAAGTTTATGCTTATAAATTTTCACATGTGAACTCTGAAGTTTGTTTTCAATCCTGTACAGTTTGAATAATGGACTCCGCTCACGTTTTATTCTTTACATCCTGCTTTACAGGATGTAAAAAAGGTGCATCACTGATTAAAATACTGTGGGGTGACAAAAATCCCCATTGTTTACTCAGAAACATGTTCTTACAGTCTCTGTCAGTTTGCTGAGGAAATGTGTCCTCTTTAGGATTACTCAAATTTTTGTTCTTGGTTACTCTTCCTTCCTCCCCATCGTTTCATCCTATCTTTACCTTTTTTTTTCTCCTCCTAACAATGACAGACTGTTCACAGTCTTAAATGACACCTTTTGCTTATTTCAGATCATGCTTAAGTGAATATTCTTACTCTGAATGGAGAGAGTTGGTTCAGAATATTTTTTCAAAGACAATGCAGCTTTCTCCAGAAATTAAAATAAGAAGTTGCAAAGTCCTTTGCAATTCTTCCCATTTTTCAGAAGGCTGTTTTTTGTCAGTTTCTGGTAATCTCCAGAACAGTGAAACCCTGGAGACGGTCATTGCAGTAGAAGTGCATAATCTAGATGGTGAACTGCATCACTGGAGGAGAAAAGAGCAACAACTCTTTAATCCACGCTTAGAAAACAAAAATCATACTTCATCCTCATTGTCTTGTTCTGATATAACTCAGCAGTACTAGCTGCAGGCAATAAAAACAATTTTCTTCCTGAATCCCTGCAAACACCTGAAATGGAGGAAGTCAAGAAAAAGCAACACTTCGCTTACCCTAACGCAATTTCCAGCTTTTCAAAATGCCTTTCGTTTTTGCCCCGCGCCATCCTATGATGTGGTCATCAACAACAGTTTCCTTACCAAAGGCTGAAAGCCATCGGTAACAATAAGAGGACTGTAAGCTAAGCTGCAATGAAATGAGCATTTCTCTTAATGCCAGTGTCAGGTTAAGAAACTGTTCTCACTCTCCTGTTGCTGTGGAGTGGTGCCTGGCACTTACTTTTAATGCAATCCTATAATGCTTTACTACCTATCCATTAAGCAGGAAAGCTGGAGCCAGTCCTCTCAGCCTGACTGCCCACACGACTTGCATGAGGACCAAACTGTAGGCAAGGCTGTTTTGCATGCCCTTAAGCTTCCTGTCTGAAGTTATGTCTTCTCCTGAATGCAATTAAGAGACACTGACGTAAGGAGAAAGGTCAGGGAAATGTATACCAAAACAAGAGGCTAGAGCTGCACATTTTGGGGATGCAGGGAAAAAGGACACAAGCAGGCTCCCAGCTCCTGATCCCAAGACCTTTAATACAAATTTAAAAAACTCTCTGAGACTTTATGCAACTGAGCATCAAACAGGTATAGTTATACTCACAAGTTTTGGGCTCAATTAATCTACTGACAGCAGTGGGCATCTCTTCTTACCATTAAGATGGCAAATCAGCTGCTGTTCATTTCAAACTAATAAGGGATTTTATTCACCCATAGGTCTCCAAGCAGGAAACAGTGCCCTCCAATGTCGTGTTTTAGTTTGTTGCTTCCAAAAGTAAGAAGCTCTAAGAACTGTTCAACGCACGCTCTGCAAATGCATTGCTCTACAGTATGTGTTTGCCTCCACATACACTTTCCAACACTTCTCCTAAATCAGTTCTTGTTGGACAAGTCCCTTGCTTACTTCAGTTGACTCGCCCAGTAGTAGCCTTTCTGCTTTTTCTGGTTTAGGTTTCTGCCAGGAAAGTAAATTGAATCAGCTTATAATTAAAGTCTCAGAGAGACATGTGGGAAAAGCTGTGGAGCTCATTAATTCACACTGACCTATCTGCACGTCCTGTATGTGTTTCCTATTACTTACTTTTCCTTCTTTTTTATACAGTTCAGCAGCTTCTGAGAGTTCAATGTCCTGTATCTACATTTGATGAGAAAAATGTTTTGGTTCAGTTTGATCTTATTGCAGATGAAATCAAGCATGAGTAAGTCTGGTCTAGACTGCAGTTACTAAGTGATACAACTTTTCCTATCTCTCTTTCAAAAAATGCACTTTCAGTTAGAGAAAGCTGTTTTTCAGACATCTCACACATTAGCTCCCATACTCCCTCATATACACTTTCAGCTTCAGAGAAAAGCTTTTATTTCCTTTCTTGATGACTACACCATCCTTTTTTTTTTTTTTTCTTCTCCCTCCTCCCCCCAGAACTTAAAGTTTCAGAGGTATCCCCGGAGATTTCTATCAGCAGACTGTAAAAACACACTTGAATGGATTTTTTGGGAGCTCTGACACATATCCCCACAGATATTAGCCATATCCTGACTCAAGCCTTGCCTCGACCATTTTACCCATGATTTTTAACTTAATATGTTCAGATAAGCATAAGAAGCATGTGTTTTGCAATACTGCAGGTGGAGCACAGGACAACATGCCAGTTTTTCTAGCCACTTAGACAGCAGGCTTCACTCACCCTACCTGGTAGTATGCACAAGCCACTCCTGCACGCTCCCATTGCTGCTGTAGACACAAATATGGTCCCTAGGCCAAAAGGTGCTTGGACAGGGCCGTGTCTCAGGCACTCTATTCTGAGTGTCCCTGCTTGAGTGAAGTGTGGCACAGATGGACACAGAGGACCTTGCAAAGCCCAGCCATGCTGAAAGCTCCGTGCACCTGTGGTTCCCTAGCATGAACCTCTCTGGTCCCGCTCTCCTTCGAGACCTGATGTACTGCAGCACCTGGCACATGTCTTAGGGCACATGTCTGGGACAGGCTGCCCAGGGCAGCAGGCACAGCCCCAAGCTGCCGGAGTTGAAGGAGCATCGGACATCGGACACGGGGTTTGAGCGCTGAGTGGAGACGGGAGGTGCTCTCGGGATCACGGCGTGCCCCTCCCAGCTCGGGATACCCTGTTCTACGGCGACAACTCCGCCAACAAAGTTCTGCACCCAGCAGCGCTCAGGACTCTCAATCGCGCCCACCCCGCACTGTGCAGGACGCCCGTCCCTCGCTATCCGGATCCACAGGTCCCGGTGCCGGGCTCTCCCCCTTGGCCCCGCGCCCGGACACGCGTCGCCCAGCACCCGGACACGCGTCGCCCCGCCGCCCGCCCTCTGCCCGCGGAGGCCCCGCTGATTGGGGGGGTCCGTGCCCGGGGCCGGAGCCCTCGGCCCCGCCCGCCCTTACCCATCAGGATGGACACGATGAGGCGCAGCGCCTGCTCCGACGAGCCCAGGGCCTCCGCCACCCGGGCCAAGCTCCAGCCGGACCCCGCCACCGCCATCTTCTCCGCCGGCCCCGCCGGCCGGTTGCTCCTGGAACCCAGCAGCGGCACCAACACCGCGGCCCCCGCACCGCTCTCGTCCCTCTCCGCGCCCATTGGCTGCTCTGCGCCGGCCACGCCCACTCGGCGCCTCCGATTGGACTGCCTTTGGCAGAGGGGCGGGGCTCTGCGCTCAGTAAGGCAAAGGTTACCCCGCGAGTGGGCGGTGCCGCGAGGTGTCCCCGCTAGCCAATGATTGGAGAAAGCGCTTCAGGGGGCGGGGTTCGATCCGAGAGGCGGGGGCGGGGCCGCGCCGGCGAGGCGGAGTTCGCCTTCCCATTGGCTGTGTCGGGACAGGAGAGAGCCGGGCAGGGAGGGGTAGGGGATGTGGTTGGGCAGGGGTTACTCGCGGGCAAGAGGCGCGTGGCGCTAGCGGTCGTTAGAGCGGAACCGGGCAGGGCCGCGCGGCGACGGGCTGTGGGGCATCGCCGCCCCGCCGCGCGGGGACCGAGCGCTTCGCTGAGCTTCCGGGGTGGCTTCCGGAGCTTAGCTCAGCTGCCGTGCCCCCGAGGGGGTCGCTTTCCCCACCGAGCGCCGTGGCACACTCCGTCCCTGCGGCATCCTGCTCCGTGCGGTCACCAGGTGGCTCTGCCGCACAGCTTGTGGTTAACTCGTGCTACGGGAGCCCTCTGGGTACAACTGGGTACAACGTCCTCCTCGGCGCCGGGTTCGGGTGCAGTGGAACTGATCCTCTTACTTGTGCTCCCTTTTCATGTGTCACTTAAGTCCTGCCCCAAGCGAGCTGGCAGCACAGGCACAGACCCGCTCGTGGGGAAGATTTCTTTTCTCCTGATTATACTCCGAATTGTATCTGTTGCACGTTACGCCCATTGCTTCTTGTCCCGGGGAAGAGCCTGGCTACGGTTCCATCCCCATGATAGCCAGCCTTCTGCCAGTAGCAGCAGTTAGATCCCGCTCTGTATCAGATCTGGCAATGTGCTCACATAGGCCTCACTGACTCAGAAAGCCAGGCTAAAGATCTTACCCCCTCTTGCCTTTTTCCTGGCTAAAAAATGGTTCCTCACTACTGGTTATCCACTGGACTCCGGTGAGTTTGCTCCCGTCTCTCTCTTGCTGGAGAACACACAGCGGGCACAGTAGACCAGACACAGCTTTATCAGTGCCATGTGGAGGGGAATAATCATTTGTCTTTATCCATTTCACCACAGTTTCACAGTAAACGATGTATTGTTGCTTGCTTTTTTTTTTCCCCTCATGCTTTTTTCTGCCCCAGAGTGGCAAAATTAGGGAGAAAAATAGGTTGAAAAAACTGCTGTCTTGAAAGAGGGCAAGTTTCCCTGTATGACAAGCAGTGCAGCAGAAGTCAGAATGCAGAAGTTAGCACAGTTAAGGGATGAAAATAATAAAGTAATGGTTTAACAGAAACCTCACAAAGCTCAGAAAAGCAAATGCCTTGCACCTGAGGTGAAAGACAATGTCTTAGGGGCACTAGGAACGCTAAGCTTCCCTTCAGATGTCCACAGTGAAACAGCGAGAAGCCATGGTTTCACACTGTCTGAGAAATTTCAATTAGACTGAAGGGCTGTTCATCATGGAAAGGGGTACTTAGCCTGGGAAATCTTCAGCCTCAGAGGTGTTCAGAAGACACCTTCATAAGGGCCCAAGGCTGACAAGAAAGTGAGAAAAATGGGAATAAAGAGTAATCAGTGCAGTAAGGAAGTGTGGAAGAAGGGGAGGTTTCAACTCTGGCTTCCACAAATCCCTTACAGGCAGTGCAGAGTGTGGAGAGTAGGGCAGGGTGGTCAGCAGGGGGTTAGAAACCCTTGTAGAGAGCCTCTTTGAGTTTATAGAAAGGACGTCATGTTCACCCTCACTGGTCGCTGTTAGCCAAACTTTTTGTAAAGCCCAAGAACTGACAATATCCATCTGTTTAATTGTGCAAATGTATGGGTTTCAAACTCATTTCCCAAGTTAATGAAGTCTCTGTGCACATACTGACTCTTATCATTCCCCTGGTTGTATTTGACAGGGAATGGGCTGCAGTACCTGTAGATATGAAAGTGCAGAGCCAGATCAGAGAGACAGGCCTGCTGGCATCACTCCTGAGTGAGCCCACTCCATAAGCAAACTTTCTGCCGTGTTTGGTAAAATTAAATAATCCTATAGATTTAATACTTCTTCTGGAGTTATAACCTCTTTTCTCTATCCTGCTGCCGAGGATAATCCACAAATTAGTTTAAAAGTGATGAATACAAGAAAGATCCAAAGAGGTCATGGAAACAATAAAACATGGACAAAACTTCTGGCTTGTTAGTTTTTATGTACCTACAAGTGGGAAACTATAACAGGAACAGATAGGCATATGTTTGTGTCTTAAACATCATCCTTCAACATCCATGTATCTCTTCCCCTTTTCCTGTTCTTCCCCTCCCTTCTCACCCCTTTTCTGTAAAAAATGAGGTCGTACGTGGAGGATTATGAGATTCCATGGCCTTGCTACAGAGGTGAGGCTGTAACTTGGCATCAGCCATGCCACTGTTTCTGTAGCATACCTCACCTCTTATTGGGACATTTGTTCTCTACTGGGATTGCAGGTGGGACATAGAGCATTGGATTTAGCTTTCTGCATGCATCAGTGCATCTGTGGCTCAAGCACAGCTGTGTCTCCTGGCGGATGCAGGCTCCTCTTACTTTTAGAAAGGCAAAAGCCCTGGTTTTGTAGGCCACATTGGCAGTCAGCAGAAATGGCTTTGGACCGTTTTGATCTGTCTCTGGTAGTGTCCTCTTGAAGTCACCCACTGGTCCATCCACAAGTCTGATCTATGATTTCAGACAAAGAGGGAATTAAGGCTTTCCCTTAATTAAGGGAACTTGGTGGGCTGGATAAACTTCTAGGTCCTTAATTTTCTTGAGTAGCTGAGGTAACAAATCCACGAAACACTGTGTTAGTGCACATAGTAACTCATTTGAGATGCCTACTGTGTGAAATGAGAAAAAATCACTTGCAATCACTTTGCTATATGTACAACAAAATAGATTTAGATTTTCTTGCTTCTGTAATTTGCTACTGTCATATAAGGGCTTCTGGTCAGAGCACAGTGCTGATTTTGAGGCCATCATCAGGCCATGATGAATGCCATTATTTTTTTAAACATTCAGGGCACTGCTGTGTTTAGGGAGAGAAGGAGGAGGAGGAGACATCATCAAAAATCTTTCTTTACTGTCTTGGAAGTATATAGTGATTCTGTGACACTGCATCATTGCTCACTGTGAAACTTAAGGTTCCTGTTGGCTCAATATATTAATAAAGGAATGTAGCTGCTGAAGCCCCTGCAGATTTGTTTTATTGTTTGTGTTCATGCAGACCACGGCTGTACAAGACCCCATCCAAGTTCTTCACAAACTCTAGACTTACTTTCTGTGTCTGTCTCCTCCGCACTGAAGAATAGACAAGGGAATCTTGTGCTTCATCTTGCCAGTGCCTCTTTTCATAGGCAATCCAAGGAGCCTATCCTGATTTAAATGGCTATGGGAGAGGAGTAGGTTACTGAGGGGGGAGGTGACTATCTGGAGAGTATGTACAACTGGAATTTATGATTCAGCACTGACAGGGAGAAAGAGTCAGAATAAAATTAGATCTGAATGAAGCTTGCATCTGGGATGAGGAAAAAGCAAGCTAAGCTGAAGGAAAAGCATGGAGAGAACAGAGAAAAATGTAACTAACAGAGATGAACAGCCTGTGAAGAACCTCCTAGGACAGCGTGCAGAGGTGGGTGTCAGGGGTTATATACAGTGGTTTTGAGGCAGTGTGCAGACAGGTCTTTGAGAGATTTCTCTGTCCGATTTTAACCACTATCAACAAAACTAGCCTGGGTCACAACAGCTAGGATGAGGATGTGCTGCAAGCAAGAAACTCACTGAATTGTTATGTTAGCAGAAAGGGAAATAGGCAACTTTCTGCCGAGGTCACAGAGGATCAGATGTTTTACTTGCTACTTATCCTCGATTCCCTGCTGATGGTTTTGACCTCATTAATGTCAGGTTTGGGGTTTTCTTTTCTTTTAATATTTATTCCCTTTGTTTTATGCACTGACTCAGTGTTTCCAAACAGAAAAATATGAATTTTCTTAAGAAATCAGGAAAACCCTTTTTTCCTTCCATCTTCATGGGGGAGATAAGCCAGCCAGGCGTGTTAGAGATGATAATTTTATGAGAAACTGAACACTACCACTCTTCGTAGCATCTGCCAGAAAGGTTATAGCCACACAGCTCTGACTCATCGTAAGAAAAGGTTTGTCTTACACAATGAAGGATGCGGGAGCACTTTGGGAAACTAGTATGTGATCACGTAAATTAGGAATGCATGTGCCTCAGACTGGAGTCTTATGGCATTGACAGCCTTAATGGAAGCATGTATTAACCTCGATGGCATGATTTTGCCTCTTTTAAATTATTAATTTACTAATTATTAATTAACGTAGCTTCTCACGTAGTTTCAGTGAATTGTAAAACGCATATGACCTAGCTGTTTTACAACACCACAAATCTAAACAAATGCAAAAAAATGCTGTATGTTTATTTAATTTAAATATATACCTTAATATAACTGGTCTTCTGCGTGAATAGTTATCATTATGCAGATATGTGCCCACCAAAAATGCAGCTACCTTTTTTTTCCCACTAACTTCAATATTCTTTTTCTTAATTAATAGCTATTTGCCTTCCTACCAATTATTGATATTTACATACATGCCAATTTTGACCATTGTAGCAGACTAGCTGGGTCAGGTTCATATGAAAATACACAATTCCCTTGTGATGCAAAGACCTGCACAATATATCAGCACACACTTCTTTTACTTCTGTCATGTCCATTTTAAAATGAGATTGTGACTTGAAACGTCAATGGTAGAGTTTTTGTTTTGCCCATTTCCAAGCAAAAAATGTTTCACTGTTATTTGTGTTGTATTTTTCATCACTGTTTTCCCAGTTCTTAAAATTCCAGTTAAAAACATAATGCTGTGTTCCCTAGAGGCATCAGAGGCAAGATGACATACTGTTTTCTTTTTCTTCCCATTCTCAGTTAGACAATAAAACTGACTAGGCATGTTCTTCAAGTAAATCCTTTATCCCAAGTACAGTGAAGTCAATTATGATTCATCTGTAGGTGCTTCTTTCTCTTGGCAGTATAAAGGAGTCTTTCACATGAGCTTTGCTAAAACACTTTGCCTATGGCCTGTTGAAACTTGAATGTTCTTCTTCAGGCCAAAACAAGCTCTGGAGCATGCTGTGCTGATTGTAAAGTGTGGAGGGTATAATGGAGTTTTACACCTTCATTTACAGTCCAGCCCCAGTTGTAGCTGGCTGGTGAGGTTTTCTAGAGTATTAGTGGCAGGCCTTGTGGCTTGCGCAGTAGTATTTTGGTCTGGGCTTAGGGGCACTGGCTGGATTAAAGGTCGTCCTTTTCTTTATGGTCTTAGACCTAACCTGGTCCAGGGCTAAGCCTGATGAAGAGTTAGCTGCTTTTACTTCAAATTCACTTGGTAAGTAGCTATGAGAGATAGTTAGGAGTCCTTAGTGGTTCTCACCGGAGGGTGTCCATAATAAGAAATAGCAAAATAGTGCATGCTAACTACTGTTGGTATCCTCAGAGACGCGTGACACTAATTTTCCCTTTTTTTTTTTTTCTTCCTAAATGCACTTCTCAAGCATAAGATGAAGAACAGCAGCAGCCTCTGCCCACAGGTTTGCAGTCCCAGAATAGATTTCCGACAAAGTGGTCTCCAGAGCAGATGATCAAACATTTTTTCCCATGCGAGAGCATTAGGTCCATTCTTATGTGGACTTTGCCTGGTCTACACCCTTTGAAGTTTATCTAGGACTTGCTGAGAGAGGAGGAAGAGAGAGAGATGGGAGGCAGCTAAAAGCTCTGTTCCCCTCCCTTTTCCCAAAAGTCATCTGATTTCTCGCAAATCTCTAATACGGACCAGATCTGTGCACTCCCCCACACAGCCGGAGCCAACAGGGTTGTGCAACTTGTTCTGGAAATTCCCTCTTCTGCTGAAAGCCGGTAAGCTTTTTTCTTGAATCACAACCTACCGGGAACGCTGGAACATCACACTGCTAGGGGGTGCTGCAACATTGCAGATGAAAGCTCTCTTCCCCATTCCACAGGCTTGGATACTTTTGGAGTGAAAAGGGAGGAAAAAGAAAAAAAAGAGAAGAGAGAAAGAGAACATAAGGGAAAAGAAGAACACATGGACTAGGGAGAGAAGGTAAATATTGCAAGCTTTAGAAACGGGAAACAAAAATATTCCTGAGTGCCGCTGTCTGACAACTAGAAGGCTCAGTGCGTGCTGCCCCCAGGTTGCGGTGCTGGGGAGAACGAATTGGGTCCCTTGGTTGGGAGGTGCTTTCTGTCAGTTTGTTAGGCTCTATAATGTTCTTTGGAGGCACTGATGGACATAAAAGAAGGACATGAGTTCCTCTGAATAACGACATAGAGATTACTGCACCATTTTGTCAACAGTGAGACCAGCATCCATCCTCAGTGCTTGGGGTTGCTGTATGCAGGAAGGAGTAGTGAATAATCTTGCATTTAAGGCAAATCATTGGTGAATTTTCTGCAAGCTTAGTGTGTTAGTCCTTGACGTGTGTAACAGGCATGTAGAAGTACAGGTGACATTAATCAATCCCACTGTTTTTTTTGTCCCAGGCAAAGTCCAATCCCTGAATGTTTTCAGGAAAGAAGATCAGCTTTTTCCAGATGTGGTAAGTTTCTCAATCTCCATTGGGGCAGGCTTATTCATAATTTCATTTTATAAATGGTGTTTTTCTTTTAATCTAAAGATTCTGGAATCTGAATGCGTCTGTTCCCCAGGCAGCCTTCAAAACAGGATAGTGAAGCAAGAAATATGATTTAAGACCCTTCTATGCAATTTCTGCAACATTACCATTCCTCTACAGCTGGAGAGAAGCAAAGATCAGCATGGAAGTTGTGCTCTTTCAGTTTGAAATTCTGCAGGAGAAGACAAGCCCCACATCTGGTTGTTGGACCTCTAAAGACAGGAACAATACTGTTTGCTACACACAGCCAAAACTAGCCTTTTCACTAGGGACTGTGTGCATATGGAGATGCAGAAGACTTCTGCAATGTAATTTTTCTTCCTCTTTTCTCAGGTACCTTATCTTCTTCTGTCATCCTGTCTGGGCTGATGCAGCCTCCATGTACGGTGAGATCTTGTCACCCAATTATCCTCAGGTGTACCCAAATGATCTGCAGGAATCTTGGGAAATCCAGGTCCCTCCAGGATATGGCATTCGCCTTTATTTCACGCATATAGATCTCGAACCTTCACAGAACTGCGAATATGACTCTGTAAAGGTACTGTCCCTCCCTATTCTCATCAAGAGAGAAAAAGACAAGAAGTCGAGGTATAGCGTATAGCAGCAGGGCTGCATACAAAGCTCAAGGCTGGAAGAAGAGATGCACTCTTTCTGTTATGATCCCAAATAAGCCCAAATGACTGGAAATATCTGTGCTAACAGTCTCTACGTTGATGTAAGTTTACTTTGGAATGATATGAGCACTGTCTGTCGACTGAGCACAATATCTGTACTGCACTTCCTGTGTTCCTCTCATATCCATTGGAAGAGCCCACTAACACCTCCATATTGTATTCAGAATTAGTCCATGAGTGAACATAAACAATTAATGAAAGTGGAGATTGATTGGTAATGACTAAAGTTAAAAACAATCAAGAGATCTGTGCGTGGATAGTGGCTACTCAGAAAAAAATGCAGTGGCCTATTGTCCCAATCTTTGCACCTATTTAAAACGTAAAACATTTGTTATCTGAAAAACCACAACAGGTATCTCAAAGCAGGGAAGTCAGTAAGAGGAAACGTTCCTCAAGGATCCTACATATGGCAAGAAATTTGTTCTCTAGGGATTCTGTTCAGTTTTACCTTGTCTGACTGTCTTCTGCCCTTGACCATCTCTGGATGAAAAAGTAGCTTTAGGCCTTCTGCTGTGACGTGGCTGTGCCCTAAGAGAGAAATCTAAATGTCATGAGAAATGAATGCAACTTACTAGCTTTTGATTAGTTGTCTACAAACTAGAGGACTCAAGTACTGGTAATTACACATATTTCAGTAATGAGGCAACACCTTTCTGAAATCTGCAGATCCTGTCTGGTGGCCATGTTGAAGGTTTGCTCTGTGGGAAGAAGAAAACTCGTGCCCCTGGCTCCTCGATTGTGGAGGAATTTTATGTCCCTTATAACACCCTGACTATGACCTTCCAATCAGACTTTTCCAATGAGGAGCGTTTCACTGGTTTTGCAGCCTACTATGTTGCTGTAGGTAAGGTTAAAACAGACTTCTCTGAATCTCTGTAGTGTTCAAGAATAGGAGGGGGGGGGGAAGCTGGGGGAAGCTGTACAAATGGGTTTCCTTATGAAAAAGTCCTATTTACAAGAAATCCAGACAGACAGGACTGCTTTCCATTGTGGTCAGTCTAAGTGCTGCCTTCAAGACATTTTTTCCTTGTTGTTTGCTAGTATTTACTTCACTTTCTCATCTTCCTCCTGCCCTTAGGGCCTGCTTCTAACCTGACATATTTTCTTCTCACACTTGCAGACTTAGATGAGTGCACGGATTTTGTGGAGGAACCTTGCAGTCATTACTGTAATAATTATATTGGAGGTTATTTCTGTACCTGCCCACCAGATTATTTCCTCTATGAAGATAAGAAAACATGTGGAGGTAAGAGATCTACATGAGTTGTGGTCAACAAAAAGAGTTAATTTAGGCTAAGTGGGATATTGTGCTTGAAAGAGTTTCTCTGCTATCCCTCTCAGTCAGTCACAGCAGATATATTATAATGACAAGGGCATCCCAGTGTAAATCTGAACTGGTAGTAGACTGTGTCTGTGAATTTTTAGCATTCTTTTTGTGTGGTATCAAGAAAACTAAGGAAGTTTTATACAACGTTCTCTAAAGACTGTGACAGAGATCCCTCTTAGCATACTGTATTTCTTTTAATTCCTGACAAAACAAAGTAGTTCAAAGAAGATAAAAACACAAGGCTACTTGGCTTGACTGGAAAAAAAAACAAACAAACTGCAAAGTCACAAATGAGACATACAGAAAGAGGTACAAGATGAGAACCTACAGAGGGTCTAAATCATAAGTGGAAGGTTTAAAAAAAAAAAGATGGAGGGAGAAAGGGAGGACACTAAGCAAGGCGAACAAAATTAGTGATATGCTGAAGCTGTTCTCTAGTACTGAGGACACCAGGAAGTTGTCTTCCAAATGATGGACAAGTAGGCATGGCAGGTGAAGCCACTCAAAGTTAAGGTCCCTCATAAACTGAATAAGGAGTTGTGATTGTTTTCAGTTTCTTGGGAAAATGCAGTATTAGATGTGATTAGTGCTGGTGACTGGAGAGACTGGAGATACAGTGGAAGAAGGAAAGCTCATCTGCTTCATAATTGAACCATTTCCTTGTTGAGTCCTTTCTCTGCTCCTTAATCCTAGTGAACTGCAGTGGCAATGTCTTCACTGAGCCATCAGGGGAGATTGCTAGTCCAAACTATCCCAATCAGTACCCAGAGAACTCACAGTGCAAGTACCAAGTGGCTCTGAGGCCAGGCTACTTTGTGGCATTGACCATACGCAGTGAAGACTTTGATGTGGAACCAGCCGACTCAAAAGGGAGTTGCCACGACAGTTTAATAGTAGGTATGGGGTAGGGAGGAAGTCAGGATGCTCTGGGTTTCCCCAGAGACGTCCTCATATTCAGAAGACCTTTGATTGTTTACCTTGAATTTCATCTATGCTGCCTTTTAAAGTTTTTGGGAATACTAAAAAATAAAGTTATTAGGAATCTCTCTGTGAGTACATGTTGTATTTCATCACTTCTTCTTGTTCGTTATTTTCCCAGCTTGTCTCTGGAAAGCAGCGTTATGGTCCCTATTGTGGCAGTAAATTCCCAGGTCCTCCTGAAATCAAAACTAGGAGCAACATTCTTGACATAATTTTCCAGACTGACCATGTGGTACAGCACAAAGGCTGGAAAATACGCTACTATGCTGAGCGTGAGTATACACTTAGCAGTACATTCCCTCTGCTGATGAGCTAGGGAAAGACCTTCCCCCTGGTCAGATTCATGATACAACAACATGTTAACTTGCTCAGGCTGCTGGGTTTAATATTCACAGCTAAGGAGCTATTAACTAAACAGAGGATGCCTGTAAACTAGAGAGAATAATCGCTATGAAGAAAGAAGTTTGTTACTTGAAGAAAATCTTGAAGTAAATCTTGAATCAGTTAATCACTGATTTCCTCTTATCTCTTCAAAGCCATAACCTGTCCCCTGAGTGTCATTCCCAATTCTGTTCTTGACCCAAAGAAGGACAGGTATATCTTCTCGGACAATGTGAAGGTGACATGTATGGAAGGCTATGAAATTGTGAGGGTAAGTTACACAAAAAAAGCATATGCCCTCTTTGCCCCTCCCGGCAGC
Source organism: Lagopus muta (assembly GCF_023343835.1). NCBI lineage: Eukaryota > Metazoa > Chordata > Aves > Galliformes > Phasianidae > Lagopus > Lagopus muta. Next base: position 77,495,005 of record NC_064433.1, read on the forward strand.
TTCCTGCTGCTACTTCCCATCATTGAGCAAAAGAGCTCAATGTTTTTGCCACAACTGTATCAAGTGCAAACTTTTTCCAGCAACTGCAGCATCCTGAGGAACCTCCACTAGAGTGTCTATTTCAGATACATCTCATGGTCAGTGACTTATATGTGTCATGTTCTTTTCCATAGCAATATGACAGCATCACGACTTTTCACTCCAGTTGTCAGAACAATGGTGAATGGAGCAACTCTAATTTCAGCTGTATTCGTAAGTGATCTGTCTCTGTATCGTGGGAAACAGACTTTAATGAAGTAAAATGCACTAAACACACAATCTCCAGACTAGGAGAACAATGAAGGACTGGGATGTGAGCATGCTGAGAGGACAGAGGAACTAAGCATGGATGACCATACAGGGATCAACAGAGCTGTGTGGTTTCCCATACTACAGAATAATCACATTGTTTGGTGAAGATACCCCTTTGATTGTCTTTGATTGTTTGTTTCTTCTCTACAGCTGTGAACTGTGGTGATCCCAGTCCTATTGACAACGGTAAATATGACTACATCTCTGAACTTCATGAGCCTCTGTACCAAGCTACTGTCCAGTACTTCTGCAAAGCACCTTACTATACACTACAAAACAAAGGGGAAGGTAAGCGTTGTGTCTGCTGCAGAAACATATTTACTTCATGAAAGGCCTAAGAATTAGTACTGCCATTGTTCATGGAGCTGGTATGATATACCCCATTAAGTCAAAGCTGTGAAAAGATTCTTCCTGGTGTGGGGTTGCAGGCAGTGGTTTTGTGTTCCTTTTGTGTTTAACATACTGAAGTGATGTCTTTAATAGGGGTGTTGACCTCAGATGTATTAGCAAGTCCTATCTTCATTTGTCTGGTATATGAACCACAAAGATTTTTACCACACATTTCTGATGGGGAAGTAAAGGACTTAAGAAGCCTATTAGACGAGGTTCCTCCTAAGCAGGGGCAGAAGCACCCTGGTGGAGTTCTCTGCTTTTAGAGAGATCTCACCAATGTTTATCAAGCTGTGCTTGCTTTGGAAATGATAAGGTTAATATACTGTCTTATATAATAACAGTGCTTACGCTGTCTTCATCTTGATTGTATCTTTCTGGCGCTCTTTTCTTGTGTTTTCAAAGCGGTATATCAATGCTCAGCCAGTGGACAATGGATCAATGAAGAAATGGGAACAGAGCTACCAACATGTGTTGCAGGTACTATCAAAACCTGTGAATACATATGCACACATAGTGTGCTTCTTTCATTTACTCTGTTTCTGCGTACCTTCAAGTGTGCACATTCAGTTCTTCAGATCTCTGACTGTTCTGTACGTAGCAAAAAGACTGACAGGTCAAAAGAGATGTCCAGCAATAGCAAGTGTTTCTTCCCTCAGTCTCTCCTAAACAATATTGAGAACTATAGCTTTTCTTCAAACCCTCCTTGGGTTCAGTTTCCATCAATCACTGGTGATGCGACACTATAGGGAAAATTCACTACTCTCACTTGAAGTCTAAATCTAAACCCTAAGTGCCTTAGGAGCACATGTCCTTCAGTATTCAGCAATGCTTAACAGGTCTGAAAGCTTAAGCAATATCTCTATCCAAGACTTTCTTGTCCTCTCATTGTATTAATGGGAGAAACTGGGGAGGAAAGTGCATGGGTACTTTGTCTGCTCCTCACTGCTGGCAGTTATGGCTGAGTATTAACTTCCAGATCATAAAGAGAGTTTAAAATTGTATGTATTCTGGACACTGTTCAGCTTAACAACCTCTCTTAATGGAGGCAAAATTCCTACCACTATCTGTACACAATGCCTCTTTGCTACTCCATACTCTTAAAACCTCATTTTAAAGTACAAGGCCCAGCTGAAGACTGTTCGACTCTCTTACAAGCCAGGTCAGTCAGTGACTTGGACTATACCAGTGCACAGTGCAAAAGTCAAATTGAAAGATGAAGCTCAAATAACATGCAACCAAAAAGAAGGTTACAAAGAATGTGAAGCCAGATTTTCTCAGAGAGACATAGAGACACAAGGCAATAAAAGGCAATGAGCACAAATTTAAACAAAGTAAATTCTGGTAGTGTTTGTGGAAGAATGTTTCCCAGAGTACTGAAACCGTGGTTCAGAGAGGCTGGGTAATCACCACCCTTAGAAATGCTCATAAGTCACCTAGCAGAGCCACCAAGCAACTTTGCTTTGCAGTTAGGAGGATGGGGAAGGGCAGTTAGGGGTGAGCAAGGGTTGAACCAGAGATGTCCAGAGGCCCCTTCTTCTGCTTCATTTGAATTGAAAGCTACTTACCAGCTATATTTCTTTCCTTAGTCTCTGACAATATAACTAAGGGTTCAGTTCAAAACAGACAATGTGAAAAGCAATCAATTTCCTATCCGTGTAATAATGACCAGCCTCATTTTTGCCCATATGCCACATTCTGCATAACCTGATGGAACATTTTATTCAAAGAGCACAGAGCATTTCTGCACCCACAGGACTCAGATAAGATCTCCACTGACCTATTGCTTAAGATTTTACATACTAAAAAATGGAAAGGGAAAATGGAAAAACATCAATAACACATATGAACACCTAATCTGAGACTATCTGTAGTTCACACACATGCACAAAACAAATCCTTTCGAAGAGTAGTGTCTTTAATTCTTCTAAGTATTTAAAATGTATTTTTTATAATATTTGAAAAAAATATTTATTTTTACCTACAGGACATAAGTCAGCAAAGCAAAAATGCTAACTGCAACACAATGAAATTTTGAGCTTAGGCAAAACCAGCGCTGATTGGTTGACAACAGCTGTGAAATTTAGCGTTACAGAACAAGAATTTGAGAATGAGCATTTTCAGCCTAAATTGAGTGTTTGATAGGATTTTTGCTTGAATTTTCTTGAATTTCTCTGTAAATGCTCCCTTCAAATTCTATGAATTCTATGACATAGAATATAAACAGAAGTTAGTTGCTCAGAATCAAAAATGATTTAGAAGATACAAGTGAGGACTATGGGCATTTTACTATTACCAGATAAACCTCTAACTGCTAGTTCTCCCATCTGGTTCTTCATTTTTCTTTTCCTTCTAGTCTGTGGCATACCTAGTAATCCTATCCGAGAGACAGGAAAGATTTTTGGAGGAACTCGTGCAGAAAAAGGCAACTTTCCCTGGCAGGTGTATTTTGAACACCCAAGAGGAGCTGGTGTGCTCATCTCTGAAAGATGGGTAATGACTGCAGCTCATGTGCTGGATGGATATGACATGCCTAGCATGTTTGCTGGGACAATAAATATTGGTGGAAGAGCTTTATATGAAGAAGGCAAGCGTCTGGTTCCAGAGGCATCATTCATCCATCCAGGCTGGAAGAGGCTGCCCACAGGCTCTCACAGGACTGATTTTGATAATGATATTGCACTACTGAAGCTGAAGGAACCTGTGGAGATGGGTCCAAACATCTCACCCCTCTGTCTTCCTGGTAAATCACCTGAATATGAGCTACAAATAGGGACTCTAGGCTATATTGCTGGCTGGGGATGGAGAGAGAAAGGAAGACTGCCCAATTATCTTTGGAAGGCCCAGATTCCTGTGGTGGACATGGACAAGTGCCGTTCTGTGAAACCAGAGGGCTCTGCTGATTCCAGTGCATACCGATTCACCGACAATATGATCTGTGCTGGTGGTAGCAAGGACAGCTGTAAGGGAGACAGTGGTGGAGCTTATTCCATCCAAGATCCTCTTAATAGCAGCCAGTCTTATGTGGCTGGGTTGATCTCCTGGGGACCAAGATGCGGTACCTTTGGTCTCTACACCAAGGTAGTGCGTTATTTGGACTGGATTACTGAGACTATGAATAAACATGAGATGAAGCCCAGCAGAATTAGCTGATGAGCTCTTTCTCCCTTTAGCACAGTCACTCTTCTTAAATGTAATGGTTACGTATTCTGGTAGTAAGACTGGCTATGATTCTGTTCACTTTTCATGTATAACAGGGTAACTCACTGTGTCTGTGCGGAGTGAGTAGAGAGTCAGGAATATGTATTGTTTTTTCCCTCTGTCACTGTGGCTGGTAAGGGAATTTCACTTTCTTCCACACATTACTATGAGGAAGCATAAGAGGAAGATGCTACTCTGTATAAGGAGGCTCCTTCTGTTTCCTCTCAGTTTTTCTGTTTCATTTTCCCCACTTGATTAAGACATACCCATGCCCTACCTGACAGGGAGATCACAATGAAGAGGAGAGAGAATAATTGTTAGTCCCAGGATAGGTTCAAAGCCTAGTTTCTGATTTCTGTATTTCCTATATTGTTCAGAATATCTAATGGCATTAAAGAATGTCCAAACTTGCTTCCCATGTGTGCATTGTCCTTCTCCTTCTCAGTCTAGACCTAGATCTCCCTGAAATTAAATCAGGTACTGAGTCACATACTGAACCAACATATTGCCAGCTTTTGTCAAGCTCTAACTTACACTACCTTACTTCTCTACGTAAGAGTTTCTATGAAGTTCTTCTGAGTTAGTTGCAGCACACTGACCAACCACCACCAGCAACAGAACCTCACTTCAGTCTTCTGAATCAGGATAAGCAGAACAGAATATCTTCAAAACTCTTATTTAACTGTACCTAGGGCTTATTTTTTCAAACTTTATTGTGTGAGATAAGAAATAAAGATTGCCTGATTTTGGGAAGGTAGTATTATGGGAGAAGATAACCTAATATGTGTTAAGAGTGTCTTCTGCTCCAGAACACTACTTGAAATCCAAATCCCTCACAGTAATCTTTTGACTAAGATGGTCAGGGGACTGGTGCAGATAGCATATGAAGAAAGATGATAGAAACTGTTCAGTTTGAATACAAAGAAGTTAAGAAAGGGATCTGACTACTGTCTTCAGCTACCTAAAAGAGGATTAGACAGCAGGCTCTTCAAAAAGGTAAAGAGAGAGAAGAGACAATGGGCACTGAAACATGTACCATAGAAGATTGAGGAACCTCTGTTATACTGAATATCTGCACAGCTTGCCCAGGAAAGACCCTGAAGTTCCAAAGTTAGTCCTACAATCATCAGGATATTGGATGCTGTCTCTTGGAGCTTAAATTTTTCTGAAAGTCTAGTAAGTGGTGAGGATGATGTGTGCATCTTCTGGGAGACTTCATATAGACTTCTGCACTCAACTCAAGCACATTCCATTTCTCAGTATGTGTAACAAGCAAAATGTTATTTTATTGCAGGGTTGCAACTGCATGTTCCAACTTTAATCTAGTTTTACAGTCATTCTTCCATGTTGCTATTGTACGCCCATCTCATCTTCCATCTTATGCAGCGCAAAAGGGAATCGTTCCTTTTGCACAGTTAGGACTGCAATTTTAGCCCACCTGCAGAATCTGGTTGACATTAAATTGAATCAGTCAGCTGTGTGCCCTGGTGGCCAATAGGGCCAACCATACCCTGACGTGCATCAGGCCCAGCATTGACAGTGGCAAGAGGAAAAGGGATTGTCCCATTCTGCTCTGCTCTAGTGTAGCCTCACTTTAGGCACTGTGTGCAGTTTTGAGGACCACAATATAAGAAGGATGTCAAACTATTAGAGAGAATCCAAAGGAGGGCTACAAAGATGGTGAAGGGTCTGGAGGAGCAGCTCAAGTCCCTTAGCTCAACACACAGGAGGCTGCTGGGAGGCCTCATGGTGACCAGCAGCTCCTTGCAAGGGGAGCAAAGGAGCAGTGCTGAACTCCATTCTCTGGTGACAGCAACAGGGCTGAGGGAATGGAATTGTGTCAGGGGAGGGGCAGGTGGGGGATAGGGAAAGGTTCTTCACCAGAAGATGAAGAAGATGGGGCCCTGGAACAGGCTGCTCACAGCAGGAGGCATGGCCCCAAGCAGCTGGAGTTCAAGAAGCATTTAAACACCGCTCTCAGGCATATAGTCTCATTTTTGGGTGATCCTGGGGGCCAGGGGTTGGACGCAGTTTCTACAGAAACTGAGGGAAAGTTGTCTATCTTCCTTGTCAGATTCACAAATTTTCCTAGTTCACTGCAAAGCAAAAGACAATTATGATGGCTTCTCCGTATTTTTTCCTAATTTTTACAATGACTGAAGAATTGAATATTTTGTTGTTTTTGTCACCTGAACTCACTGAGCATCGCAGAAATTTTGTTTCTGGAATATGGAATATTCCCTAACTGCGTATGCCTCAGTCTCCATTCCCTCTCCAAAGACTGGGGTTAGTTCACTGCTTCTGTGGAACTGGATATCTTAAGTACTTAACAGCCGGCTGAACATGATTCAGCAATGTGCCCAGGTGGCCAGGAGAGCCAGTGGCATCCAGGCTGGTATGAGAAACAGCGCAGTCAGCAGGAGCACCATGGAGGTGGCTCTGGTGAGGCTGCACCTCAAGCACTGTGCTCAGTTTTGGACCACTCACTACTAGAAAGATATTGAGCTTCTGGAGCATGTCCAAAGAAGGGCAACAAAGCTGGTGAAGGGACTGGAACAGGTTTTATGAAGAGCAGCTGAGGGAACTCGGATTGTTCATTCTGGAGAAGAAAAGGCTCAGGGGACACATTCTGGCTTTCTACAATTACGTGAAAGGAGACCGTGGTGAGGTGGGGTTCAGCCTCCTTTCCCAGGTAGCTAGAGATAGCATAAGAGGTAATGGCCTTAAGTTGCACCAGGGGAAGTTCAGATTGGATAGTTGGAAAAATTTCTTCTCAGAAAGAGTGGTGAATTACTGGCATGGGCTGTGCAGGGAGGTTGTGGAGTCACCATCGCTGGAGGTTTTCAAGAAAAGGGTAGACGTGGCACTGGATGACATGGTTTAGTGGGCATGGTGACAATGGGTTGATGGTTGGAGTAGATGATCTTAGTGGTCTTTTCCACCCTAATGATTCTATGATTCTGCAATCATGCCTTTGCTCTGTATTGCCCATAAAATTGGCAAAATCAACAGAATTCTGTTCGTGAGTGTGTTTATATTGAGCATACAATTTCACAGATCAATCCTCAGGGTGTATTAACTTGAAAGCAAATGAGAGATCTTGACACTAGAGATCTGGATCTGGACCATAGGTCTTGCTCTGAAAACAGAGCAAAGAGACTGGGGTGATCTCACACCCAGGGTTCTCCTGGCTCAAGAAGGTTTGTGGTAATAAAACTACTTAAGAAACAACTGCAGAGAATATCCACAACGCTAGAGGCATCTTCTCTCTGAGTCAGAATCATTTTAGAGCTACTGTTCTGCAGTTAGAGCTTTATTTCATATAGTATGCAAAAAAGTCCACTGTCAAATTCTACTCCGTAAATATTCCTGGGAACTTTTCTTCACAAGTCTGACTGTTGTATTCCTTGTCTTCTGAATGTGACATTACACAGTTGACTCTTGATGCCCTTGAAGCCATACGCAGTTTTAGATTGGGTAACAACAGGCTTGTGAGAAGAGAGCAACTCCCACTTGCAGTTACAAAACTAGAAATATTTCAGTAGCAGATAAAGCAATCCCTCTATTAATGAAATCTGTAATTTGCTTTCAGTTACGGGAAGTATATAGTAGTTGTTAAAAAACAAAGATAAACATAACACACCTGTTTTCTCCAGCAATTATTTTAATATTCATAGAATTTCACCAATCCCAATGGGTATATGCACACTGTACTCAGCACATCCTCCAAGGTGTTGTTGCACTGCAAACTTTCCACACAATGTTGCCTACAAAATTAGACTGTAGTAGTTTAATGATATCGTCAGCACTTTAGACAATGTTTGCTGCCATGAGATCTCTGATATTATCAAGGTTTCATCCAATAATAAGACTGGGAGGACAGCAGTTTTGCTGAGTTTTGATGGTGCCACCAAAATTCATCAGATAACATGGTGGTTTTCAGAAATGCTTGTGATTAAGGTTACATGGTCTCTGTGTTTGAAAAGTCTTTAGGACATCAACAAAAGCTTTGGATATGATTTTCTGTATCTGGAACTCTGTATGTACCAATGATTCTTCAGCTGGACAGGAACATTTAGAGCCTATCCTCCTTTATTATCCCTTTGATCCAGTCCAAATAGTTGAGGATCTTGGTGTAGAAGCCATAGCCTTGGGCACAACCGATACCCCAAGAAACAATACCTGTAGCCACCCACCGACCACTTTCCATGTCTAATACTGTAAAGACACTCCCACTGTCCCCCTGGCATGTATCTCGTTTCTCCCTGCGAAAGCCAGCACAGAACATGTTCTCAGAGAAAACCATAGGTTTCTCTCTATTCTTACTATCCAGCCAACTCTGGCATTTCTCCCGAGAAATTGCTGGTAGGTGCACATACTTCAAGTGATTTGAAAGAAAGTTTTTTTCCACACCAAAACCACTCACGTAGCCCATGTACCCATCCATGTAGAAAGTGGTGTTGCTAGTATCTGGGAGACAGATGGGCAGTACTGAAGGGCCTAGGATTACTGGGTATTTCAGCTCCAGCAGTGCTATGTCTCCGTTGTAGTTTTGCTCATCGTTGGGATTGTAATCAGGATGGATAAAGATCCTACGTACGGGGTGGTTACCCATCTTGTAGAGCTCTTCTACATCAGTGTGGCCAAGGAAAATGTTAGCATCCTCTGTTAGCTGATCCAGGCTTACATTGTTCCTTGCTGACCCTTTGGGGAAGATGGTGTGGGCAGCGGTCAAGATCCAGCGATCGCTCAGGAGCGCTCCACCTCCACGTCCATTGATTTCAGTCAGAGCCTGCCAAGGAAAGTTGCCCTTGCCTGCTCGCTCACCACCCACAATCCTCTGGACTTTAATAACAGGCTTGTCCGGCTTCCCACACACTGCGGAGAAAGGTAAGGAGATCATGACATCCTTCACTGCCCTGGCTTGTCTCTCTCTTTCCTACACCATCGCTGTTCACCTAATTTTTGTCTTCCTGGATGTATTTCCCTGTCCTTCCTCACAAACACCATTACTCTCACTCTCCTCTATGCATGTTGTTCCTACTTTGTACTGGTGATAAGCATAGATTGTCTGTGAGTAGACAATGTCATCGTTTTTTACTGACCTGGCAAGCAGGCAGGAATCCTCTCCTGGCCATCTCGATCCACCCAGGTTCCCTCAGAAGAGCAGGTGTATCTCTCTGTAGGATGCGATGGGAGTGAGTGAGACCCAGGCACAGGACAGGAAGAATAGATTTCTCTCTCCAAGGAGTCCCACATGCTGCAGTCAGCCCTCCCATCCCAAAAGTACCCTTTTTTAAGGAAAAGCTGCCTGTAGAATAATCTGGAATGTGTCCCTATGGGACACATGCATCCTGAAGTGCCTCAGTTCCAGGTGAAGAACAGGAAAGTTCAGGCACCACTTCTGTAGAAGAAAAGCCTGAAGAGTCAGCTGAGTGAGTAATAACTTCACATGCTTGCAGATCCCTGTTTGACTTTATTTGGCCTGAAGAAGGGTATGAAGAAGATACAGGGATTTTAGATTCAAGTCTCTGATTGCAGTTGTTTGCAGAGTGTAGGACGGTGCTCTTTGTCCCAGAAATAGGAAAAAGATTAATCTGTTACTGCAAATGTTCAGTATCTATTTCTGAGTCTGTATTGCTCATCACAAACTTGTGGGTCATCTCTCAACACAAATTTCACTACCTCCAAAATTACTGCTTTTCTCAGAAAGTTAGTGGTGGTGACTAAAAATAATTTATATACAATACATTTTATACAATTTATACTGTATTAAATGTTTCCAAGAAACTCTATCCTGTTTTCTTTGAAAGCTGACACTTTCCCATTAGAACTTTACATGGACTTTTTATGTCTTTCTTGTCACCAAAACTCCTATGTCATCAAATCACGTTTGAGGTGCAAAAAGAAGGCATGTGAATGGTTTGGAATGTTCCCTTAATTTTTCTGACTTGCAACATAGATTTTTCTGCCTGTCTGTTATTTAGCCTCTAGATGTCTCTGCTGTTGGACAGTATTCCAAAGAGACTAAACAGTATTACAGCAGAGTGGATTCTGAGTTTATTTATTGGCATCTGGAGCAATGTGGATTTCTGTGATTGGGTTGCAGAACATTGGTGCATTGTGCCTCAAATTTCGGTGAAAGAATGAAATCCACCAGAGGAAAAAAGTCATGACCGCAGATGACTATCATGAGCATCACAAATTAAACCTTCAATTAAAGTTAAGGAGAGCCTGGAGGAGGGATATGAAGGACTCTGGGAATGAAGTAAGGTTGCAACAAACCTCAGGACCTATGCTGCAGAGCCAAGGAAAGGTTGGAAAGCCTTCATAAGAACCTCAAGACTGGGGAGTAGAGATTAGGAAAATTCTAACTGGAGATTGTAGTGGGCTTTTTATTTCAGTATTTTAATATCTGTGTGTGATCAGAACTCACCACCTCCTCCTCTGGTGACAATGTGATAATATGGTTCATTGCACTGGTATGTGATCACTGACTGGTAGGTATTGTTTGCAGGTTTGTTAACATAACTGAATATTCCATTGGTCAGTTCTGCAGGGCTGCCACAGTTCACAACTACAAAAAAGAAAGAGAAGAAAATAGAAATGAGTAAAAGACAGCCTTAATACCTGTAGTTTAAGGCTTGATTTGGACTGCGGCCACATTGTGAAGGATGGTGAGGACCAATTAGTACAGTGGGTAGAGAGTGGTTGCTCCAAAATGGATCCCAAACTGCTTTTAGATGTTACAACATTGTATTGACCTCTTAGTGATATTTTATGCATTTCTGTAGGGGAGGGAAAACATTTAGCTTTTTGGAAACAAAAGGTATAATGAGCGTTAACAGTGGACCAAGTGGCCTTTATAGTCCTTCCTGTCAGCATACCTGTAAGTCTACGGCCAAAGACAACCTGAGTCACAGACACTGAACTCCCTGTGTACTCAAGGGAATAACTTAGAGCAAGGGAACAAATTCCAGCACTCAGCTCACTCACTTTCACAGTGGGGCATGGGTTGATGCCATGTCCCGTCAGCTTGGCAGACAGCAGTGAAGGACAGCAGCTTCCGGTTGCCCTGCACAGAAGAAATCAGAAAAAAAACCAAAACATTGCTGGCTGTATGGAGCCCCATATTCATAGAATCACAGAATCATAGAATCACCAAGGTTGGAAAAGACCTAAAAGATCACCCAGTCCAACCGTTCACCTATTCCCAATAGCTCCTACTAAACCATGTCCCTCAACACAACATCCAGTCTTTCCTTGAACACCCCCAGGCTCGGTGATTCCACCACCTCCCTGGGCAGTCCATTCCAGTGCCTGACCACCCTTTCTGAAAAGTAATACTTCCTCATGTCCAGCCTGAATCTCCCCTGCCGTAGCTTGAAGCCATTCCCTCTGGTCCTATCACTAATGACACGAGAGAAGAGGCCGACCCCCAGCTCACTACAACCTCCCTTCAGGAAGTTATAGAGAGTAATTCCCTTCACACAACACACAAATTCCCTTCCCTTCCCTCACACAAAAATATTATCCTAACTGCCTGTTTTACTACTGCTCCCTCGCAGCACTGTGTTCCAGTTGCTGGCTCTCCCCTTGCTGCCTTCCTTCCATCTTGTGTTTGCTGCAGGCTAAAAATTATGCATAAAGAGACAAAACATAAGCAGCCAGCAACCATAAAAATTTGAGAAGTCTGAGGTGCTGACAGTACAGAGTTCTGACAGCAGGATGGCAATGAAGGCAGGTAGTATATTCTGCTTCAAGTCTGATTTCACATCCTCTCGAAGTGAGACTTGCTTACCAGTTCTTCCTGGAATCTTTGTTTTCCCATCTACAGGGGCTTGCCTTTTCGTGAGACAAAGAACGTACAAGAAAGGAGGCTAGGAAAAAACACTGGGAAAAAATGCCTGCAGATGCATGGAAAAACAGAAATAGCAAGAGATTGCCAGGAGTGAAATGGACAAAGAAAACTTTACTGAAAGTTGAAAGACACAGACTGAAGAGAACACAGAATATAGCTGAAGGGAGATGAGAAGGGATCTCACCTCCACCAAGTTATAGCCAGTCTGGCAGCTGACAATGAAATAGTCTTGATAACGATACACAGGTTGCAGGTCTCTGATGATGGTAAACTGATCCCGTGGGACAGGCTGTGGGCATCGTATTCCTGTTAGAAAAGGGGATAAAGTGGGTGGTTATTAACAAATGGTGTAGATAGGCTCTAGTAGTCATTGGGGAAGAGACATCTTACTCTCTGAGGTGTAGTGGATCTTCCAACCACGACTGAACCCTGATTCATCAGTGAAGAAGAGTATGTCCACCTCATTGCTTTTGGTTTCTATGCTGCCAGGTGACTTCTTGCCACAGAATTCACCAATCTCTCTTCCTTGTGCTTGGATCTAGTGACAAAATCAAGTATCTCAGGGACAGAAACATACATGTCTTCTCTTCAGTAACCCTATCCCTACCTCAATCCAGACCAAGTTTGCCGAAGTGCCTAATGATGGGTGGGCTGCCTGTCTGACCCATCTTTGCTGATGGCAGCACTGTCAGATCAGAACAAATGAGTGACCAAATACAAGCTCTACTTCTCCTTTATTGTGGGAATCAGAGCTATCAACCAATTTGAATCCTGAGACTAAAGCACATAAAACCTCAAGAAAGATGATTTTTTTTTTTTCTCCATTCACAGGAACGTGTGATCCAGAGCCTGTTGGTCTCAGGACAATGCTTATACAGATTCTGAAGGAGGGATAAGGGAACAGCTCAGTTTTGCGTAGTGGGGCATTCTTTTTGTACAAATCCTGTATTTCTCATGCTAGTAGTATCTGCAGAATTCCTTTTCAGCCCTGGCAGCAGGGCTTGAAGGAGAGTCTGCCAATTTCCAGTACCTTGAGCTGATCATAGGGACAATGGACTTGCTGGTGGTCATCAATCTCAAAAGGTTCCAAGAACTTCAGGATGATAGACAGGCCTTTTTCCAGACGGATGCTGTAGTTACACTGGAGGTCCTCAGGATAGGCGTGGGGGTATTCTGGGCTGCTCAGGTACCCAGATGCCTCTGTGAACAACTCACTGCTGCACTCCACTGGTGTAGAGGAAGAAAGCAAAGATCACAAGATGAGGCTGTGCCAGCTGCGGTCCCATTAACTGCTTCCTAAACCACTTCTCCCACTCTTCCTGGCTGAAGGGCTCCTGTTCTGGAATCCTCCATATTCCATCTGATCTTTCAGACTTTCAGTTTACCTTTGCAGGAGTGGTAGTCACTTTGGAGCTGATAGCCAGGTCGGCAAGAGCAGAAGTAGCCACCCACATAGTTGTGACAGATTTGCTGGCACCGAAGCCCCTCCTCATCCTCAGCAGCATTGCTAGGATCACATTCATCAAGATCTGAAGAGGTAAGAGATGCTGGGTTAAGAGGAGGAAAGTGTCAAACCTATCTGCTGTACACTGAAAGTATACAGAGATGAGCATCTTTGCTCAAGGAATCTCTTGATATGCCTGTTAAGGAGGAAAATTAGTTGGACCCGCAAAGCTTCTTTCTGCATGACAGATTGCCTCCTACTCACCCACAGCTTTATAATAGGCCAGGAAGCCCCTGTAGGGAATGACCGTGCCATTGTCTTCATTGGAGAAATCAGAGTGAAATGAAAGATGCATCCTGTTTCCCTTAGATACAAACTCCTTTCTTCCTGGGTGATTGCCTGTGGTTGACCCAAGCTGCCCACAATATCGTCCCAAGCTCTTCTTGTCTGCTCTGATCTGTCAAGGTGAAGGGGAGATCACTGTAGCCTCACAACAGTCAGTTATGCACCACTAATATCCAGCCACAAAATGCCAGTATCTGCTTCACCTGTTACTGTCTTTAGCTCCTTCCCAATCCTCTTTGGGGAGTGTGAGAGGTAGCCTCGTGAATGAACAGCATGCCTCTAGATTCCCATTTCCAGCCACCAATTACCCCAGGTATCTATCCACATACCTTAACATAATCATAGAAACAGGTCTCTGATGGCTCCAGGTCAAAATATCTGAAGGTCAGCTTCACCACATAGCCTTTGGGAACAATGATATCCCAACTGCTGATGTTATTGTTGGGGTATGGTTTAGGATAATTTGGGGATCTGATCTCCCCAAATAACTTTCTTGGGACTGGACTGGAACTGATCACTCCAGAAAAGAGGATGGCCCACAGGAGAAAAGGAGTGTGCCTGTGAACATGGCAAGCAAATTATGACATTGCACAAAACTCAGTCATCCAAAATCAGGGGAGAGATTCACAGGTGGCTCGCATGCAGTCTAGCAAAATGCAAACATGAGAGGCCTAGCTGCAGGTTCAGCTTTCAGCTAGGATCACACAGGAACAATTAGAACCGTGGAAATGAAAACGTCAGTACTGACCAACTCCAGCAAGGTGTCATGATCCAGCCAAAGAGATTTGTTCACCTGGCAAGCACTTTGAGGGAACATGGGTGAATTCCCCAAGCAGTGGCTGTTTGTTCCCAGCAACGATGGGCTAGGCTCCTCAGAAGCACTGTAAGCGTGGTTCCCCTTTGCTCTGGGCCAGTGGATCATTTCTGATCATCGCTAGTTTAGGGTTTTGCCTGATTCATGTGGTCAGTATCTGAAGATCTCAATCTCAGTTTATTAACGAGCAATCTGGCAGTGCCTCCAGCGTAACCCTCAGCTCAGTTATGCCCAACTCATCCTCCTGAAAAAACTGGCTCTCATTTGTTTCCCTTTCTTTTCCCTCTCCCTCTCTGGGAAACGGGACTGTCCATACTCCTCCAAAACACTCCCATTGCCCAGATCTCACGAAAAGATCCATCAAGTTGATCCTTCTTCCTTAGCCCTAGCAAAGTTTTAACGAAGGGACAGCAAGCACGAGGTAAGCCTTTTTGACCCATCCACCTCCCTGAAAGAGCCTAATCGCCCTCCACCCTCCCGGAAAGGTGTTGCGTTCCCGTTCCCCACACTCACACCTCCATGCGTTCGGTCGCAGTGCCCGCTATTCTCTCTCCTCCCGTTCTGTCCGAGCTCGAGCTGCACGGTCCCCGGCTGCGCACGGGGGGTGGTGAGAGCAGTGGGTGGGGAGACAGAGCCGGGCTGCGGGCAGCCGGGACGGGACCGGGCGCCTCCAGCGCGGCGCCTGCTGCCCTCTGCCGCCCAGCTGCTGCAGCTCCGCGAGGACACCGGTCTTGGGGCCAGCGAGGCTTTTGTGGGGCTCTTAAATCCCAGCCGGGCAAAAGCAGACTTTCATTTCTACGGAAGAGGGCAAAGAGGAAGAAAAATGATTACCGGAGATCTTTGGTGATGATTTTAACTGCATTCCAGCAGCTCCTACGCTTTCTCCTACTCCTTCTTGGGCAGTTTTCTGGTATAGAGAGAAGCACAGAAATTTCAGTCTTAACAAATTTTTAAATATGAGCTTTAAAAAATAAAGCCATCGAAAAACCTCACCTCTCATCATGCTGATGTGCTGAAGAACGCCTCCGACCACTTATTTATATACCTATTTATTGGGATGAGAACAGGGAGCTTCTTCAGGGAAAGGAAGAAACCTCAGCCTTTTGAGTTAAGCAGACATTAATGAAACTGAACAGGCCTATAGAATTATAAGCACTCAGAGAACAAGTGTTTTTTCAAAGGCTCTCATTTGCTGCGTGTCCCGCAATCGTCTGAAGCATTTTTAAGAGAAACAAGATGGATAAAGCCTTTGTTATTTAATGTTATTCAATGGAGAAATGAGAAAAGATAGCAACTTGCAAACACATTTCAGGCTTTCATCAACACGGTGCCCAAGCCTTGTTCTGAACTTCACAAACTTCAGAATTTTACAGCTTTCAGATTTTGGTGTAACACCATTCTAGTGTTTTCCCTTTGAATTACAGATGCAGAGAAGTTAATGAGTTTCTTGCACTGAAATCACAGAAAACAATCCACAAAATAATCCACATCATCTACAAAAACATGTTGAATGAGGAGGAAAATGGTGTTTATAAAAGAATGAAGAAAGTTTTTCCAGGATATTTATGAAAGTGCACTGGAGACTAGCAAAACTATTCATCAAAATGCCTTTGAGTTATCTGGAAAAGATCACGTAAATGTGCAGTTAGTGCCTCTGTAATAACAGTGTATGACCTCAAACATCTGAATTAAGATTAAGGAGGAAATATTACACTGGTGCTTCTTAGTGTATGAATTTGGGCACCCTCACTTTTACACTGTGGCACAGTGGGTTATTCTGACTTACTGTCCCACCCAAAGGGAAGCTTTTACTTAAAGACACCACATGTGGAAAGAAAAGCTGGGAAGCACCAGAAACTGCTGAGAGACCTGTTACCAGCAAGTCATTGGTAGTGTTTACTTACAAAGAACGGACAGGCAGATGTAATTTAGGATCGTCTGTAAGGAAGCTGATCATTTCAATGTGTCATTTGCAGGAATATTACAAGCAAGCAGCACTATTAGGAGTTCCCAAAGGCACTTTTAAGATAAATCTTCCACATGGATTTGTTTGGTTTTGTTTTGTGTTTTTTTTTTCCCTGGTAACACCATCTGTGGTACCAGGAGAGTACTCCAGCTGCTAAAGTAAAGGTGAACACTTGAGGTGTGTCTATCTGGAGCAGCCCACTTTCGATACATGTCCCATAGACCTACTTGATTTCCCTCTGTTCTGCTCCAGTGCTCCTGCTGGTTGGTGTGCCCCTTCAGATGTTCTGTGTAATTTCTCTGCTGCTTTGAATACAGTGTGTTTCCGGAGGTCATTGGAAAGAAGGTCGGTCATCAGCCTAGAAGCATGCATGAAATATTCTCTGATGTGCAGACCCTCTCACACATGGAAAACAAATTGAGCTGGATACTCCATCGTCAAACCTGAAGCAACAAAGACAGAGGAACTCCTCTGTTAGGCCTCGTGTAGCTACTCCACCTCTCTTACAGTATAATCATCCTGCCAGGGCCACAGACTCAGGTTCACCTGTAGTGGTGGTGCTGATAGATGTCAAGGAAGTGGAGCCCTTTTTGGGACAGATCATCTGCTGAGAGCCAACAAAAGGGAAAGATGAGTATATCACTGAAGGAGAGAAGGTCCCTAAGCATGCAACTGAGTTTAGAAATCTCCTCTCCAATACCCTATCTGTAAGTTTCAAATGAACCTTGCCATTCTCAAACCTTTAAGTAAGTCAATGCATTTGATTGTGTCAAATTGGCTAATGGTTAAGTGCTTATTAACTATTACTTAGAATCATACAATCCAACCTTGTGATTTATCTTGCAAGTATTAATAAACCCCAAATAGCTGCTAAAACTAGAGTTGTGTAAAAATCAATTGGTGGCACTTCAACGCCGAGCTGTTTTCCCTGGGCACTTTAGCTTCAAACACTCTTTTTGACTAAGCAACACTCAGATATCTCTACTTGATCATTTATTGCCTTTTGGGCAATAAATAACACTCTGCCACTAGTCTAAGGGCTTGGGCTTCACACAGCTTCTAACAGGCACTATTAAATGGCTTATCATTTTTTCAGACAAATCATGCCACTCCTACAGCTCTGGTTTATGTGGAGAAGGTGACCTACATAAAAAGAGGTTCACGACTCTAGAAACGGTTCTTGCCTGCGGTATGAAATGGTGAGCAGCAACTGACAAATTGTTAGCAATAGTAGATAGTACCTGAAATACTGTAATAGTCTGGAATACTATCCCTTATGATTACTATGGCTGTGGATCACACCAAGCAGGTGTGACTCCTATTGGTGTTTTGGCACAAATGGATGCTTCCCTAGTTCAAGATATTGCCATCTGTATAGAATGGATGTCAAGCAATCAGAAGCAAACTGTATCACCTCAGGGAATTCTTTGGCTATTATGTGGATGGCTGGCATGCCAGTGTAGAGTCTGTCACGGTTAACCACTTGAAGGCAATAGCTGTCTACCACCAAACCAGAACATAGGTCAGAAAAGCAAAGTTAAGAAAGTTAACCAGCTTTTGGTGTGGAGCCTGAAATAAAGTGATCACACAGTCTGGAGGATACCAGTCTGGACATGGTGAAGCAAGCTCAGTGTTGGGGATCAGAATCAACTCTCAGAAAGGCTCCTTGTTCAGACTGTGGGATGAGGGCAACAATTCAACCAGCTCCTCAGCTGCTGTCAGTTGAAGCCCTGGATCTTACAACCTCACAATACAACAGAGGTAATGTAGGGGCTACTGATGATAAATGGAATAACGGTTCATAGAAGTCTACATGGAACAGACAACTGATATATCTTGGATGATTTGGTTATGATTGTCCAATGTGTTTGGACTGACATCCCAGTCAGTAGCACCCTTGCACTGTGGATACTGACAGGATGTTGCAGCCTGTAATGTCCTGAGACAATCTTGAAGAGCCAGATGTCAACACTTACAGATACAGCTGCAGCTACCTCACGCCTTGCATACTGCATACTTGCATGTATTTAAGTAGTCCTTTTTTATCACAGTCATGTTTTCGTTTCTCTGAGAAGAAGCTCTTTGGAAAATACTTTTTAGATGAGCTGCTGGAGGGGAAAAAAAATGCGTTTAATCAGCTTGAAATGAGCTTGTTTTCAAAATCATGGCTCTTTGACTGTCAGTAGCTACACAGAATCACAGAATCACAGAATTGTAGGGGTTGGAAGGGACCTCCAGAGATCATTGAATCCAACCCCCCTGCCAAAGCAGGTTCCCTACAGTAGGTCGCACAGGTAGGCGTCCAGGCAGGTCTTGAACATCTCCAGAGAAGGAGACTCCACCACCTCCCTGGGCAGCCTGTTCCAGTGCTCCGTCACCTCACTGTAAAGAAGTTCTTGCGCATGTTTGTGCGGAACTTCCTATGCTGCAGTTTCCAGCCGTTTCCCCTTGTCCTGTCTCCACTCACCATTGCAATACACATTCCTGAGTACAGTGTTCTTCAATCTTTAGTTCAGGGGCAGACACAAGTTTTCTTCAGAAATAAACCACCAGGGCCTTTTGCACATCCCATCCGGTGTCCTCACTAAAGGACACCTGTCTTTGTCCATCCTTTCAGGGGACCTCATGTCCCTAGGTTCTATCCCTTGGTCTTTGACTGTAAAGGGGAGCTGTGAACCAGGGGAGCTACGACAGTAAAGGGAGGATAGTAAAGTCAGGTGGTGTGCAGGGGCTACAGACAGTGGTTTCTTACACCTGGAGGAAAGACAGAGCTGCCTTCTCTCTCTGGGCTTTCCCAGGAGTGCAGTGAACATGAACTACAAGGGGCTTCCTACCTTGCCCCAACCCTTGGATTTCACACAGAAATCTTTGACATCGAAGAATCATTTCTGTGCTACAGCTTGAAGCTTTCAGGATCCTGAAAAAAATATGATGGGAGCTTGCACTGGTGTTTTCAGAAGAGGCAGCCTCAGTTGTCCTTGCTGACTCAGGGCTCCAAATTCTGCTTTCCAGAGGTAGCCGAGGGACTGTGCTGCCAGTGCAGGGAAGCAGGAGAAGAGAACCGCATAGACCAGCGAGGGCCTGTCCAGGCTCAGCAGCGGCAAGCGCCTGTGGCCGCCTATGCGCAACTCGGGCAACTCATCACAGTGTGGGGTGGCTGGATGGCCTCCGCCTCGCCTCACTCCCTCCCACCCAGCTCTTATTCTGAAAGGAGCCGCCGTGCACTCGGCGGCCCTTCTTCCTCCCTGCCTCTGCCCACCCTGTTCTGCCGGGACGCGCTCCAGCCGTCCTCTCTCCCCGCCTCTCCCTTGTTGGGGCCTGGCCCGCCGTGACCTGACCACGGCGCGCCGGGAGGCCTTCTTCCATCCTGCCGCTTAGCGAGGCAGAAAAAACACGCTGCTACAGGGCGCCTGGCTCGCAGCCATCGAGTTTGCTTCTTTAATCTGGAACAGTTCACACTGGAGTGTGGGGCCCCGACCCCTGTCCCAGCAGCCAGTGGTCACTTCACTTTCTGGAAGACCTGAACGCAGACCTCATCTTCAGCCGTCATGCGCTGGGGAAGGGAGGAGAAAGAGGAATTCAGACTGCAGCCCCGTGTGCTCCTGCTGAGCCCTGGCAGGTCATCCTGAGGGTGGGAAGGGCCACAGTTGCTGCTGCATAACTTTAACTTTTGAACCCGGGCAGCGGATGTTTATGAGAAGTGGCCATTGCTCCTGAGAAGCCAGGGCAAAGCCTGAGAGGAGCAGGAAGGAGGCTGCCCAGGTTCACCAACAGCTCACAGTGCTTGCACTATGTCCCCCCCCACCCACCATGCAAGCTGCATGGGCCCTTCCTCACCAGGTGCAGCCGGTCTCCCTCTAGCCAGTGCCGCCAGCCGCGGTTCCTCTTCTCCCCTATCTGCTCGCATACCAACTGGTCGCCCTCCCAGAAAACAGTCGTCTGAAAAAAAAGCAGAGGGGAAGTCGTGGACACAACAAAAGCAATACAGATTTCCAGTGATGACACTGAGTGCTCCCATCACATTTTCAAATGTGGTCCCTGATATGGTTAGCGTCTCTTGGGTGGCTCCTTGGGACTGATGCTCTCTGTGGCAAGATTTAGTATCCTTCTGGATCCCAAAGCACCAGGTCTGGCTGTGTGCTGCTTGCCCCCTCACTGGAAGCAATTCGCTGGGCCAGGTCTGGGCTGGGCTCTCACCTTGCTTGTGGACTAAAAGCCAGGCAATCCCCAAAGTCCTGGTTCATCCCAGTTGCCATTATCTAGGCCAGTTGGGGATCCTCACCTGGCATTTGCGTCCATCTACGGGTCCCAGGTCTTCCTCAAACTGGACCCCCAGGTCAAAATCCATGACGTAGTCCCGCAGGGAGGTGATCGTGCGGATAACCATGTGGTCTCCTGTGTGGATGATCTCTTTGTCGGGCTTCAGCAGGCAGACCACCTTGCGCAGGACCACGTTGATATCTGGAAGATGAAATGGAGGGGAAGTGTGTGGGCTACCCAGGCTCCTCCACTCTTTGGGCAAGGGGCTCGAGCTCCAGGGATCTCTCCCCCTCCCACCGAAAGTGATAGTCTCAGATGGAATGACCGAAGGGTTGGTTGCCCAAGCCCCTTCCTTCCCTTCCCAGGTCCCACGGGCTGACAATTTTTGGAGACAAAAAGGAGTATGAGGGAAGGAGGAGGGAGGAGTTACCCAACGCGCGCAGGTAATTGTCCATATTCTCCTGGGAGACGAAGCGGTAATAGCCGCTGAGGTTGGGCAGCATCCCGAGACGGAGCACCTGGCTGCTGGCTGCGGGAAGCGGGGAAGAACTGCCCGGCGCGGAGCGGAGCGGGGCGGGCACGACGAACTGCGGGCTCCTCACCGAAGTAAGAGTCCCGACGGGCCTGTCCCTACTCCAGCACCTCCGCCTCGGGGCGGGAGAGCTGTGAAGCACCCCCGCCCTCCGCCCGCCTCCCGCCCGCAGCCGGGGCCGCCGCTCCCGCAGCCTCGGTCCGTGACGTCATGCTGCAGTGGCGGGGCGGGGCCGCAGCGGAGCCGCCGAGCAGCCGAGTGAGGGCGTGGGCCGGGCCGGGCCCGCCGCTGTCCAGCACCGCCGGGCGGGCCGGGAGCAGCAGCCGCCGTCGCCGCCGCCGCTGCCGCCGCCGCTATGGGAGGCCGTCGGCCCCGCGCAGCCTTCCTGCTGCCGCTGTTGTGCCTCTGGGCCGCGCTGCCCGGCGGCTGCCCCAACAAAGGTGAGCGGAGCGCCGCGGGCACGGAGCGCCGCGCTCGGAGCGGTCGCGCTGCCGCCGCTGTCACCCGCAGTCCCGGCGGGGGGCTCCGGGTGCCCAGGCTCTGGGGCTCGCTCTGCCCTCTCAGCGCCCTCATCATCCTTCCATGTGCTGGCTCCATCTCCTACCGCCTCCCTTTTCAACAGTCTTTGGTTTTAACATCCGCTTCTCATTTGCCCCCTCTCCACCCATTTGTCTCGCTTTGTGCCCGTTTAGCTTTTCTCCCGTAGCATGCCGAGAGGGAGTGTGCTGCACCTCCATAGACCCCTCTGCTCCCTGAAGCACGTCCCCCATCTCCATCTTCTCATACCAGCCCATGCGTCTAGAACATGTCAGTGGGAAATGTTGCAGCAATTATGTGTTATCTGTGCAGGTGGCTTACATAAAACAGTGCTTTATGTGCTAAATAGGGAAAATTAAAATAAAATAAAACAGAAAGACCAACGCCGAACGCTGCAGCTCTAACACACTGGATGCAGATGTTCTCAGAACACAGAGCGATGGAGAAGGATGTAGGTTACTAGATCTGGGGCTGCAGACACAGGCACAAGAAATTCATTTTCAGGGAATCTGGGAGAAGATAATCCGTTGGGGTAGGAGAACATGAAACATGCAAGGGATGCAGGGGCCATCGGGAATGCGGCAGCTTGGTTTGCTTTCTGTGCCTGGGGAGGGATGGAGGCTACAAACAGGGTGCAGCACGATGCTCTGTGTGTGCTGGTACCAGCAGAGGCATTTATTTTGTGCTGCTCTGGTGCCGGTGAGAACAGTTGTGAAGCCAGGCCCCTCATGCTCTGTATTTTCTCTCTGTGAATTTACACTCTGAAACACGTACACATCCTTGGCAACTGATTTTAGCTTTATAGGAGCTTTCTTGAAAATGGTATGAGTCTGCATCCTAAAAATATCCCCCAAATGTATTTCTAATCCCCAAGAAATGATTTCCTAAGAAATCAAATTGGTGATTCCCAAGGTGCATGTGGATGCAGCAAAAGATTTCTGTCTCACCCACCAGCTTGTTACCCCAGCAACAGGGCGTATTTGGCATTGGTAGTTATGGGTTCCCACCTCATCGGAGAGGTGCTTGGATTGGGACTGACACAGTAGGATCTGGTGAGGGCAAAGGAGGGATGAGGCAAAACATGGGTGCTTGTACACAAGAAAGATTCTTCCTGCATACAGAGCAGGGTGGATATTTTTCAGGATTTCCTATGCAGTGCTTTATAATCTTAATTGATACGGTAGAAGAGAAATGCCAGCCCACACCTGGCTTCTCTGCCAGGCTGGGTCTGCCTGCTCAGCCTACTGGTGCATCCCTGCTCAGATTGCAGTCCCACCACTGGCCCACCCAGCTCCAGCAGCACCCTTAGGTGCTGAAGTACAGAAGAGACTATTGATCGTAGGGGATGTTGTTCCTCTTGAGTCAATACAAACGCCATGGCGGTGTGCGCTGCAGAGGATGAATTCACATATTGGAAGTAGTGCCCTTGAAGGGAGAGGCTTTGTATCCTGCTCTCTACCAGCTCTGAGCCATGCTGTGTGCAGAGTGTCGCTTGGTTGTAATAAATCTTGTTCTCCAGGGGGTGGGAGAGTGGGGGATTATCTGGGAATGGGGTTTGTAACTAGGACATGTAATGTAATCTCTGAGGCCCATTTGGCAGAGAGTGGGCATGGGGGAGGGGTTCTTAATTTATAATGATTTTACTTCTCTCTCCTCCGCCCTTTCCCTCCTTTATTTCTCCTTTTCCCTGCCCTGGAGCCTATGTGATAAAGATTAATTTACTATTTCTGGGCCTGTGACATTTTTCAGAGCCTCCGGCTGGCTGCTGCCTCCATGCCAAGCCTGGCTGGGCTACAGCCAATGGAACAGCAAGGAGGGGCCAAAGGAATATGGTGCCCACCATAGAGTGGGAAAGAAGGAAGGAAGGGGCTCAGCTATTTGATTTACATGTGGGGTAGCTGACTGGATGTGTACCTGGGGACACGTGTGAATCCTTGCCCTTAGTACAGAGGATGGAAGGCATGAATGACAATGGATGAATGCAGCTCTTTTCTTCTGGGGGCACCCCAACAGAAGGTGTCTCCTAGATCCTTTACTTATGACTTCAGTGCTCTAAAGTATTTAGCATTTGGAATCTCTCTCCAGAATCAGAATACTTGTGCCTCTTGATTTCATTTTTTTTTTTTTTTTAACTATCCCAGCTTTCCAGGGTACACAAATGCCCCTATAAATGCTTCCAAAAAGAGAGTATTGAGGTGAGAAAAAACACGTTGTTTCTGATGGCATCTACCAGGAGAGGTAGAATAGAGCTGAAGAAAATTAGCTTCCTCTTCCTAGTCTCTCTTAGCCTTTATTCTAGAGATGAAGATGGGGAGGGGTGGTTAATGTCACTGCATGGTATACTGCTCCTTTTCTACTGTGTCTGTCATTTTGGCTAATACTTTCCCATGCTCCATCCCTTACCCAAACTCACCTCAGCAAATAAGCACAAACCCTGGATTGAAGCTGAATATCAGGGCATCGTCATGGAGAATGACAACACAGTCCTACTCAACCCACCGCTGTTTGCACTGGACAAAGATGCTCCTCTGCGCTATGCAGGTAGGTTGGTGCCAGCTCTGGGGAGGTTAGGAGCAGGGAGAGACCTCTAGGGAGGCAGGGGCAGGACCACATTCATCCCTGTACTAAATTCTGTTTAGGAAATGATTGCCTCTAAGCTTTGTTCCAGAGAAGGTCCCTGGTGTAGTCTAGAGCCAATTTGAGCATAGCTTGATTTAGGATCCTGTGAGCTGTTTCCCTTATGAGAGGAACTGAGGGTGGAGCCAGCTACTTTTTGACGCAGTTCTGCTATTTTGAAAGATCACATGCACAGCTCTGTGTCTATGAGGACTGAAGGAAGCTGCTGGGCATACTTCCTTGGCTGTTCCATATTCCTTACAAGAAGCACAAGTCCCTGAAAGTACAGATGATGCTTTGATGCTTTTTTGAGGTTTGCATTCCTAGTACTTGCTTCAGCCATGCCTCAGATGCTGCACTCCTGCAACCTCCATCAGCTTTGGGAGATGAAAAGGGATCCTGTGAGCTGAACTTTAGGATTTAGGTTATCTTATCTGTAATTCCCAGAGGAAATGTACACATCCTGTGTGGGATGGATGAGACATTATGGAGCTTCATGTTTTGGATGTCTGTCAAAATGCACAACCTGCTTTGCCTCCCTGTGGGATGGAGAAGCAAACTAAGATATTCTTGAGTGTATAGCCCTAACACGTCTAGTTTAAACCTGTAATCAATCTCAAGCCTTTCTTGGTGCTGGGCTAGACTTCTTTTGGGGATGGTCTCCGGTAGAGGGCAATCTATACCATTAATGGCTGTAAACTGGTAGGGGAAACTCTCAGTGAATCAGAACTGCTCCGAAATGAGGTGGTAAGGAGGGAGAAAGAAGAGTGTAAGTTAGAAAGGAATAAAATATGGCAGTGGGAAGCAAGAAGGCATACTTTACTCTACTAGTCCACTTCATTCTCCTCTTCCTCTCTGCCTGTGGGTGCCAGGTGAGATCTGTGGCTTCAGGATACACGGAGCAGGGGTGCCCTTTGAAGCTGTGATACTGGATAAAGCTACAGGTGAGGGGCTGATCCGGGCCAAGGAACCGGTGGATTGTGAAGCACATAAGGAGCACACATTCACCATCCAAGCTTATGACTGTGGAGAAGGACCTGATGGAACCAACACTAAAAAATCACACAAGTAAGTACATGCAGCCGTAGCTGCATGTTACAAAATGCGATCTGTCACAGAAGTGCAAATGAAGAATGCAGTGAGAGCTCTTCCTGTTGTCATAATTATTATTCTCTAGCCACCCCACATGCTACAACTCAGCATGTGAATAAGACTCAAAGAAAACGGTGATGGTCCTGTTCACTAGCTGAGTCACACGAGTTAATATACCAGAAGCAAGGGCTGCTTGACTGCTGAGTCTGAGTGATGCCTTACATTGCTGTACACAGGAAAAAGGTCCAGATGACATTATCACCTTTTTCTCTGGGATGGAAAACCACTGTACAAGATTTTGCACGTGAACACTGCTGTTTTGAAGCCTCAATCTTTTTACTTGTTCTTGCCTTTGATATCTGAAAGTCAGTCTGGTACACAAAGTTACTTACTCTAAAATCTAGGTGGTGTATGGCTCCTAATCAGCTAATCAGTTCTTATTGATGTTTCTCTGCCTCAGGGCCACAGTGCATGTTCGAGTAAATGATGTGAATGAATTTGCTCCTGTCTTTGTGGAAAAGTTGTATCGTGTCGCAGTGACCGAGGGAAAGCTGTATGACCGCATCTTGCGTGTGGAGGCCATTGATGGAGACTGCTCACCACAGTACAGCCAGATCTGTTACTATGAGATCCTGACCCCCAATATTCCCTTTCTGATTGACAATGATGGTAAGAATCTGAATCTACCACGAGTACACTTCCCCTTTCCCCTTTTCTCTCTCCCTCTTCTAGTCCCATTTGCTGGCAGGGCTGAGACACACTTGCTTTGATTCCTCCAGCACTGCTAATCTCTGTCTTTGTGCAGAGAGACACAGCAGCCATTTTTGTGGATGCTACTGCATGTTACAAAGTGGCACTGTGGGAGAACTCAGCCTCTTTTTGGATGTTTCTATAGTTGACGAAAAGTAGAGTTGTTTTTAGAAGCAACATGTTTGAGGAGACTTTCTTCCCTATTGATCTATTTATTTTGCTAACCAGGGAACATTGAAAATACGGAGAAACTTCAGTACAGTGGAGATCGTCTCTACAAATTCACAGTAACAGCCTATGACTGTGGAAAAAAGCGGGCATCTGATGATGCTGAAGTGGAAATCCAGGTGAAACCCACCTGCAAGCCCAGCTGGCAGGGTATGAAACCTCCAGACACAGTTATGTCTTCCCTTTGTGTCAATCTACTCAGTCCTACTTACCAAAAATATTTGTATATACATATATAAATTTGTATACACATATATGTTTAAATTCTGACAGCAAACCAGTGATTGCATCTGAGGTATCACAAAGCTACTGGAAAGCAACTCTAACAGAAGAAAATTATTCCCTTGATTACTGTGAACTTCTTCATATTTGATAAGGCTCATAGATTGCGTTCATAGAATCACAGAATGGCTTGGGTTGGAAGATCATCTAGGTTCCAATACCCCTGCCACAGGCAGGACTGCAACCCCCACTAGATCAGGCTGCCCAGGCACCTGACTAACATGGCCTTGAACACCAACCAGGAATGGGGCAGATGTGGATTGCTTTGGGGGCTGCTCATCTCGAGGAACTCCAGTTTTTCCAGGGGTGATGTGTGTTTACAAATTGATTTACATCACTAAAATTAAAGGGAAATCAACAACTAGCTAAATGTCTACTCAGCCTTATAAAGAGAGGTTGAAAATCAAGGGAGTGATGCTACAATGACACTAGCTATAGAAGATGAGAATTTGGACTATCTGTGCTTCCAGGAAATTTTCCCTTGCACTGATGCCAGATGCACAAAGTTGGTTTTCAATGCTGAAACGGACAAAAATCTTTGTTTATGGGCTGGTACATAAAAGCCACTTGTGTTACCAAGTTTTCTGGCATTAGGTCCTGCCAAGGGACCTAAGCCCTCTCTCTCTCACGTTTCTTCATTAGGCTGGAACAAGAGGATTGAGTACACGCCGGGTGCAGGCAGCCTCGCGCTATTTCCTAGCATTCACCTGGAGACCTGTGATGAGCCCCTGTGGAATATCCAGGCCATGGTGGAGCTGCAGACAAACCATGTGGCTAAGGGCTGTGACCGGGATAACTACTCTGAGAAATCACTACGCAAACTCTGTGGTGAATTGATTCTTTCCTCCCCATTTCCCTGAAGGGATTTACAGCAATACTCCTGTGCCTCACACAGCAGAGTTTCTGGGACGTATTCCTCCTGCCTGCTGTGGACAGCAGGGCTGTGAGGACACCTAGCTCAAAGGCTGTGTTGAGGGACAGTGAGCACCCTGAATGTATTCGTAAGGGGCCCTCTGTGCTTTCCTTACTGGGAAGCCAGAGGCTTCTGTGTGGTGTCTCATTGTGCAGAGTCTGTGGGACTTCCTTCACACAAATGGAAAAACACCATTCTTCTCTGAATAAGAGGAGGCCTGCAGGCCATTCTCCCTCTCTCTGTACTCTGGAATATTACAATGAGCCCTATGCCACCATTTTCTTCTGTGGCCCAGTCCCCAAACTTGTTAGATTTCTGTGCTCCTGATTCCTGACTTCTTCTGTTCTTGGTAGGTGCTGCCTCAGGAGAGATTGACTTGCTGCCTGTGCCTAGTCCCACGGCAAACTGGACTGCACGGCTCTCAGTGCACTACAGCCAGGACAGCAGCCTCATCTACTGGTTCAATGGCAGCCAGGCTGCCCAAGTACCTGTCATGAATGGGCTGAATGCTCATGAGGGGCTGAGTGACCACTTCACCCTGTCTGTGTGGATGAAACATGCTGTGGTGCCCAGCAAAGGCAGGCGGGAAGAGGAGACAGTGATCTGCAGTACAGTGCAGAGCGGTGAGACACTTTTCCTGGGGAGGTGACACTGACTTGTTAGAAGGCATTGTCCCTGCAGATGGAAATCCCCACGTCCCAGAGCAGGGCTCTCCACACAGCTTCTTCTGGGAGCATTCAAACACACTGTGAACACATGGTGCCGAGTGCCAGTCATGCAGGCTTGTCATGTATTTTTGGGCTCTGGCTAGTGAGACTGCTTTTAAGTGTGATGCATAATGCCTTGTGTTTGTCCCGTGGCAGAGGATGGCTACTCGCATTACTCTCTGGCTGTGCATGGCTGCCGAATTGCTTTCCTCTACTGGCCATTGCTGGAGAGTGCAAGGCCTGTGAAGTTCCTCTGGAAGCTTGAGCAGGTGAGGAAGTGTTTACCTCTTTCCAGTGCTCTTTTTCCTCCTTCCCCTTGCTGACTCCTTCTTCTGCTGTCTAACACAGGTCTGTGATGATGAATGGCACCATTATGCTCTCAACCTCGAGTTTCCAACTGTCACACTCTACGTGGATGGTGTCTCTTATGACCCTGCCCTCATCCATGACAATGGCCTCATTCATCCTCCACGGCCAGAACCCTCAATCATGATTGGAGCCTGCTGGGCAGGTGAGTCTCACTCCCTGAGGCTTGCTCTTCTCATACAGGCAAATGGAAGTGAAGGGAGAGCCAGAAGAGGTAAAAAATGCTGGCTAGGACTAAATTTTGCAAAATACATTGCAGCCATCATGTCTCCTTGGCACCAAAATCACTGTGGCTCCTTCCCTCTTATAAACTAAGCCATAATATTATGCCATGGTAATAATAGCTTGGGTTTGAGTGTCAATGGCAACTTCCTGGGTAACAGAAGTAGAACATGTGATGATTAGCTAGCTTTCATGCAGTGAAGAGTTGAAACTCTGTACATCATTCAGGTGATGGCCTTTCTATCAAAGCTCTTCCCCAGCGAGCAGGGGTATTATTTATACTGCTGACTGTATTGGTGGTGATTTGTGTGTTGTGAGGATCTATACAGAGTTGTCACAAATCATTCTGTGCAGGAGTTGGATTGGAGGACAAAGATCAGATTAGGAACATATTTAAGCCACTAATGTATTAAAACTGGTTCTGTGGAGATGTAAGACTACATTGACCAGGTCTTTCAGCATTCCTATGAGACTGGATCAGAACAGAACTAAGGAATTTGCCTGCTCCTTGCCTTCACTCCAGCAGAAATTGCTTGCAAGATCAAACCTTTATTGTAGTCCTGCTTTTCCCTGCTCAGGGATCTCCCCACAGCTTGATTCTCTCCATTAGTCTTTAGTGATCAACAAACATTAATCAACCTGAATCACCCTCCTGAAGCTGCCTGATTTTCAAAGGGATGCTCAGAATGTGGCTAACTGAGAACATGGCAAGGAATGTGCTCCATAAATGGAAATAACTTAATTTCCTAGAATAGATATTGTAAGGAGGAAAAGTAAATGTTATACTTTCTTCTTGTATAGATCCAGTCTCGTCATCCCCTTCATGAAAGGGACACCACTCTCTTTCATCTGCGGAATGCTATCTCTAGGGCTGAAGGATGCACTGCTTTGCATGAGTCCAGAGCTGTTCTTTTGTTCAGTGCTGGCTGGCTGATGCAGGCACTCATGTAGATACCTGCCTGATCCTGTAACTGTCCTCTTCTAGTGTGTAATTGCTTGTTCTCCTTTGCAGAGGAGAAAAACAAGGAGAAAACCAAAGGAAATGAGAATTCCACTGATAGTATACGAGGTAGGAAAAAGAAAGAAGGTGGTTCTCTTCTCTTCACTATGCATGACTGTATCACTTCTTGCACGGTGCCTTCCTCATGCAGTTCCTTGATCTTGTCCATCCACCTCCCACCATCTTGGGAGGAAATCCCTTATTTTCTGGCAGATTGATCCTTGATACCTTGATGTTGTTAGAGCATGAAAATGCTGATGGGACTACATCCTGCTTTGAGAGATAGAGTATGCTTCTCATGTGGAGAAAGTGTCCTCGTGTCTGGTCATTAAAGCTAGTCTCTGAAGAACACGGGCCATTGGAGACATCAGGAGATGTCACCTCATCCCTAACTATCTGTGGAACATACAGTTTCTTTCAAAAGCCCTCACAGGAGTAAGAAGGGGACAAGAAATTGTTTCCATTTGGCATTCAGCAGTGTGCAGAAACTTCTCTATGCTACCTACTTGTCACTGCCCTGGTCTTTCTGTTGGTCTTTCCTCCATCTGGAATTCAAAAAATTATCTGCAGTATCATTCATCTTTTTGTTATCTTTGCTTTTCCATGTCCTGTGCACCCCTCTGTTCTCTCCTACCTCTCCTAACATCTGTACGTACCTCACACTGTTGCTTTCGCTGTCATTGCTCTTCCATGTCCCATGCACCCCTCCGTCTCTGTCTACCTTCACAGTGTGTCCCTCACATTTTTTTGTTGTCTTTGTTTTCTTCCTCACCATGTCTCTCACACCCTCCACGTCCCATGTTTCCCTCAGGAGATCCTCTGTTGATACACCACTACTTCCATGGTTACTTGGCTGGCTTCACTGTACGCCCTGGTAGCTTGGAGAGCCGGGAGGTTATTGAATGCCTGTATGCCTGCCGTGAGGGGCTTGATTACAGTGACTTCGACAGTCTGGGCAAAGGGATGAAGGTATGCCCATCTGCCCAACTTGCATGGGTCTCTTCCACTCTCCTCCCTGGCCTCGCTTCCCTGAACTTTGCCTGCTCTGCCACCTTAGATAGCTCCCCACCTTTCTCCTTTGTGTCTCTCTTAGCCTAGGGTGTAGGCATTTGCTAAGGAATTCTGAGTATTTTCTTCTTGTTCACCTGTAGGTTCATGTGAACCCCTCTCAGTCCTTGCTCACTTTGGAGGGTGATGATGTGGAAACTTTCAACCATGCTATCCAACATGTGGCTTACATGAATTCACTGCGCTTTGCTACTCCTGGAGTCCGGCCGCTCAGGCTCACTACTACTGTCAAGTGAGTAGATAAAGCAGCACTTCTGTCTAAGTTCAGCAAGAGGATTACCTCTCTTTTGGCTAAAATTACACTCACTCACCTTGTATTTAAATTCTAATTGGTGGTCTTGAAATGGGTGAGAGTCTTCCTGAAAATAACTATGAAATTATCCAATTGGGTACTTTAATACAGGTTTCCTAGGATCTTAGGGGATAGAACTTCTGCCTTTGCTGATGGTGTTCCAGACATGTGGGCTGTTTTTAATTTTCTCTGTGGTGTGTGAATGTGACTAAGTCACCTGAAAGCCAGTGATTCCTACCACACCTCTCTGTCTTGCACAGCAGGACACAGGGAATCTTTTAGAAACTTTCTACCATGAAAAAAAATTCCCTTCACTGACAGTAATAGGCAGGAAACAGTCCTGTGAAATGTTGGTGGAAGCTGGGGCTAATTCTGATGCTTTCTGTTTCTCTCCTTCAGGTGTTTCAGTGAAGAATCATGTGTCTCCATTCCTGACGTGGAAGGTTATGTTGTGGTGCTACAGCCTGATGCCCCCCAGATCCTGTTGAGTGGCACTGCCCACTTTGCTCATCCTGCATCAGACTTTGAGGCTCCTGATGGAGTCCCCCTTTTCCCCAACCTCCAGATCACCTGCTCTATTTCTCACCAGGTGGAGACCAAGAAGGATGAGAATTGGCATGGCACTGGTGAGTGGAGTACAGGGTGAAGTAGAGACAAAATGGAAAGACCTGCAAATTGCTATTCTGCAGAGGAAGGAGAGCTCGTAGTTGTACTCGAAACAGGAGTTTACAAATACAGAAGCAAGGCATTGTCTGTTAATATGTAGGCTAATCAGTTCTTATCCCTTTCTGCTCCTCCCTGTACTTTTTCAATCCAACCAGTTCCTTGCCTCACTCTCTTCTCCTTTTCCCATGCTACTCATTCCTAATCCCCTTGACATTTTACCTACATTTCCCTTTACTGAATCCATCACCAGATGTCCTTTCTGACTGTTCTCTCTCCACTCCTGCACTTCTTCCTGCTTCTCTTATTTCTTGTCCCCTCCCAGAGCTATACAAGAGAGGGTCAGGTTGGATATTACGACAAGGTTCTTCACTGAGAGGTGGTTGGGCACTGGAATAGGCTCCCCAGGGCAGCGTCATGGACTCAAGCCTGTCAGCATTAAAGAAACATTTGGGCGATGCCTGTAGATATATGGCTTAACAATTAGTTTGCTCTTTGTGGAGTCAGGAGTTGGAACTGATGACTCTTTTGAGTCTCTTCCAGCTCAGGATATTCTGTGATTCTGTGATCTCTTTCTGCATCACTTGTTCCTATGAATTTCCCAGTTACTTTCCTTATGCCTTGAATATCCTTCCCTTCAGTTTCCTACATCATGTTCACATTACTTCTCTGCACAACATGCTCCACGTCCTTTCACTTAAATTGTATCTCTTCTGCTAACAGGATTTTTTTGCTCATAGTTTTATGATCACCAGCTTGAGCTTCTTGACATAGAGAAAGTTGGTCTTGGCCCTACTGAAAGTAGTTAGTCTTCAAAATTGCTTGTCATTTTAAATAAAGATAAAATCTGAAACTTGGTTACCAACAGTTGTGAGGAGAGAAAGCTTTCAAAAGTACTCAAGGTCTGGGAATATATGGTAAAGTTCTTCATAATTATAACACTGGCATTGCCAAGTCCTTACAGCTGTGTTACCATGAGCCAGTCCATAACAGTATGTTGATCTAAAATATAAGTGACTTTCTTATGTGCATAAATAATGTAATTAAGACCAGAGGGAACTCTTCCAACAAGTAAATAGACTAACAGTGATTTTACTCAAGGTAAGTGCTAGCCAGAAAAAGAGAAGTAATTTCTTACAAGTTCTTTTAAGTATCACTCTCATGCCTGCCTTTGTTCGTGGCTGATTGACTTTGTGGCCCTGTCTTCTTTCCCTTGGCCTCTCAGTGACAGACACACGTATGTCAGATGAGATTGTACACAACCTGGATGGCTGCGAGATCTCATTGGTAGGAGATGACTTGGACCCAGAGAGGGAATATCTGCTCCTGGATGGGGCATTGCTGCAACAGAGGGGCCTGGAGCTCGTTAACACCTCTGCCTACCTCACTATCACAGGTATGTCCTCTCCTTGGCTGCAGCTGTCTATTTATGCCCCTTCCACTGTCTGTCAGGCATCACTGGGGGGAACACTTAACCCAGTGTGCTGGTGTACCTTGTGAGACATAACCATTTGCTGAACCTGTGGCTTTTCAAGTCCCAGGCTGTTTCCTTTAGGAAGCTTACTCTCCCAGCTCACGATGCTAGGACATGGTGTCTGAGCTCTGCTTTGGGCTTGCATCACCCCTTCTTATTTAGTCCCACTGTCTATGGGGTCTTGTGTTCTTAGATGGCAGTTGTATTTTGCATGACATATTAGGAGACAGCATATCCTCCAGGTTGTGAACTGATGCATTGCTTATATACACTACAGAATTTAATAGGGCACTTTTCCTTCCTTGTGCCTTAGCAGTGCAAACTGGGCTTTCACCACAGACAGCTCCAGCTCTGGTGCTTTCCAAAATTTATGAACCCAGCCTTGGGTTATTCTGTTGCTCCTGGTTGTTACAGGGTTGATACCAAATGACTTTTAAGCAGGAGCTCTTTGATCCCCCTCCAATTCTCTCTTCTTGTACTCAGGGGTAGAGAGCATTGCAGTTTATGAGGAAATACTACGCCAGGTCTCATACCACATCAACCGTGGCGCTGCTCTTTATGAAAGGAAGTTCCACCTGTCCTGCACTGAGATGAACGGACGTTATTCCAGCAATGAGTTTTCTGTTGAGGTACATGGGTACATGGGTGTTTATGCATGCATGGTGAGAACACTGTGAACAGAAATGCACCCAGTGTAGACTATCACAGTGAACACAGGGCTGAATATTTTTCACTCTGGTCTTTCTGCAGATGAGTGTCCTCCACAACATGAACCAAGCTGCTCATCCTAACCACATGCTCAATTCTCAGCAGTTTATACACCGAGGCCATCATTTACCCCCAGAGCTATCTGGCCACAGCTTGGCAAGCACCCATAACAACTCTAGTATGTAACACATCTTTTGGTTTTATTCTCTTAAGGTCAGGATGTTTATTTTCTGATATTCTGTTAGAACTTTGAGCAGGGGATTCCTTTCAGCCTCCATATATGTATTTCACTGAGTTCTTACACTGCTGCCCCACTTTTCATCAGAAAGTGGTCTGCAATATGGGTCAAATATGGGTCTTAGAGCTTGGTGCAACAATCCCCCTCCTCCGGTATTTTGCTTTCTTGATACAGCAGCAGTCTGAAATCTCTAACTGAGAAGGTCTAAAAAGAACAACTGTAAGCTGGTAGTATTTCATTTGTGCATCTTGCAAAGGTGCTATGCAGGGTTGGGTAATACAATTTCAAAAAGAAGCTTCATCAGCAGGAGTGAAACAAGAAAATCAAGACTGCCACTGCTCTAAAAAGAGATGGGAGGTGGTGATCAGCAAAGGCAGAAAAATACAGGAGAGTGCACTACACAAATAAGATAAGTATTCTTGCTCCCAAAACAGAGGAGAGAAGCCTGAAAGCTAGGCTAGATAGATTTGTTGGTTTGCACTGTAGTCCTGTGCCACAAGCATGACAGCAGTCTAATTGGTTCTTCTGAGGCTGAAAATTCTAGGATCCTATGCTGGTTTTAGCTCCCTGTTGTAGGGAACACAAAGTACCTTCTGTTCTAGCTTTTGCTGCGTCTTGCAGCAACTTACCCAAAACTGATGCAGTCCTGCAGCTGGAACTGAATACAGGGATAGCTTGTAGAGAACACCAAACATCACCCTTTGCTGTACTCTTCCCCAACTCTGCTTGATTTCAGCAAAAGCAAAAGTTGTCCCTACTATAAAAAGCTCCACAGAACAAAAACATGGCATGCTTGAGTTAAATTTTCCAGGAAAAGGGTTTATCTGGGGAGCCAGGGCTTGACTAACAGGTCCAGAATGAAGAAGAGATGAGAGCTGGGCTAAGGCTCTTAGATGGATTTCCACTTCTATCCTGTGGAGAAGCCAGGCTTTGCCTGTGGCATTAAATTAGAAGGGTTCAGAGCAGTCTGTCCCATGTGCAAAAGCAAAAGCAAAAAAAAAAAGTGTTATTTTGGTTTCTCTGTACTGCTTACAAAGAAATCACACTATTAAAATCATCCTCGTGCCCTTGCAGACTCTCCCCACCACACACTTCTCTCCTGAGGAGAAGACATGAGTGACTGCTTTATGACATGTTCTGGTGATTTCAGAAGCTAAGCAGAGTGTACAGGCAGACCTGAAGTTAGTGAACACCTAGACCTAGACATTCTGGGAAACCTTGAGCAAGGATACAGCAGCAAAAGGCAGGAATCACCTGTGCCCAAGGGAGCAGAAAAGTCAGGACATATTCCTACCTAGACCCAAATCGTACATTATATCCAGCAGCCCTCATTGCTGCAGGGTGGGTGT
The DNA here is from genome assembly GCF_023343835.1 of Lagopus muta. Classification (NCBI taxonomy): domain Eukaryota; kingdom Metazoa; phylum Chordata; class Aves; order Galliformes; family Phasianidae; genus Lagopus; species Lagopus muta. Next base: position 77,530,674 of record NC_064433.1, read on the forward strand.
GGGTCAAGTCAGAAATGTGTTTATGTGAGAGTCTGTAACCTCCTTTTTCTTTTTTTCTCCAAAGTGGTCCCCAGTGCAGCCACTATCATCATTGTGATGTGCGTGGGCTTCCTGGCACTCTTGGTGATCCTTGGCATCCTCCGCATCCACTCACTGCACCGACAGGGAATGGGGCAAGAGGTCCCTGAGGCTGCTGCAGAGGGGCACACAGGCACCGGCAGCAAAGAGAGCGATTTGTTCTGGGACGACTCGGCCCTCACCATCATAGTGAACCCAATGGAGGTGAGGAGCAGTCACAGGAACCAGGGCTGGAGGGTACAGCTGGGCTGCCAGAACCTTTCTCTTACGATAGTCTCATCTCTCCAGTCCTACCAGGGCCGTCAAGAGAGGGCTGCAGAAAACTGTGAGGGCAGAGCAGGTGAGGGCATGGAAGAAGACGATGACAGCAGTGATTTGGACACTCCTGACTCCCCAGACAGCAATGACATGGATGATCGGCACATCATTGGCAAAAATGACAGTGCTCACCGCTATTAGCAGCTTTAAAACATCTGTCCAGTGGATCCTCTGAAACGTACGGCTGGGAGGAGGAGGTGTCTTTAACTTCCTTTTTCCCCCACCTTGTACATGTTCTCCTCCCTCACGTCATTTTTGCCCCCCATGCTCCTTCGTCTTCTGCCATTTTCATTGTGGACATTCCCTATGATTGACCCCTTCCCCCCCCCCCCCCCGTATTTGGCTCTCTAGAGACACATATTTGGGCACTTGCACATGACTGTGGCACAGTTCAAACTATGATGAAGAAGGAGGGGCTTGGAAAGAAGAGAAATGTGGAAAGAGGAGCCAGCCATATGGCTCAGAGCAGGGTCTCTCACAACCCCTCCCCAGATATTATATATATATATATATATATATATTGTATATTTTTTCAATGTTGTTGTTTGAGGTTTATTCTCATTTCATGCAAAACAAAACAATCCAAAAAAAAAAAGAAAAAAAAAAATCCCCACAACCAGAACACTGCAGCTTGTGCCACTTTGTAAAATTGTCGATACTCCTGAACTAAATGAATGATGGTAAGAAGTATGAGGAAGCAAAGTGGATTTTAAAATAAATGGATTTCAAATATAAGGTTCGGGGCTTCTGCAGTTTTTCCACTATAAATTGTGAAAGAAGCTGTCTGTGTAGCCACTAATATAAGACTGGCGATTGTCCAGACCATGTATTTATCAAAATTATTGCCTTATCTTGGGGATGTGTTGTGTTTTTGAAGTGTATGTGTTGTTTCAATTGTTCCACCTCCCCTTATCTTTTTGAGACTCAAATTATTTTCTTTGAAAAGACAACGTAGTCTTTCTCAGTACACCGGGCCATGAGCCCACACAGGAACAGAAGGCATCCCAGCCCATTACCACAGGCAAACATAACATATGCAGGAAAATCTTGATAATAGAAAAAAAGCAAGGCTCACATCAACAGAAACAGGCTAAATACTCAGATTCATCCACCTTTTACATAAACCACTTTCTTCACAAGCATTTAAGAGTGCATTTCATATCAGGGACTTCAGCTTATAGCAGAACAGCTCCAGCAGTTCAGAGGGAAGTTGGTGTACTCCTCCTTCTGCTACTCAGGAAAGGAGGGGACGCAAAAAGATCACGTATGGGCAAGATATGGCTGTGAGGACAGCAGCATAAGTTATTAGGGTAGTGCATCATAGCAAGTTGTGTTTCTTCCCTTGAGCTACTTGGTCCAGCTCTTCAGACCTAGCAGGAGGAAAAGAAGCTGCCAACTGCCTGACTTTTCTCAGGGCAATGGCTGCAACATGTTAAGGACCCACAGGAAAATTCTGCATTAAGATGTTTGCTAGCATCCAAGGTTGAGGAATCCTCAAGGGTAGGAGGACAGCAGAACAGATAAAGAGTGAAAGAGCCCCCCTAGGGATATGAAAATGTCTCGGCATAAGATCTCTGCTTGCTACAACTCTCTCAAGATGTCTTAACCCTATCATGGGTAGCTGCGCCCACATTTGGTTGTTACTGGGTCCAGATGACACAATGATGCTGAAGCTCAGGTACGCATACGCTTTCTTCATCATCTCTTATCCAGTAAGTTTCATGTCCTTGTCTCATACAGGGAGCTAAGAGCAGGCATTGTCAAACCAGTGCCCTGACATTTTGAAGCACTGGAAGTATTGGAGTCTCCAGAAAGAAGAAAGGCTACATTGTATGTACTGGAGCAAAAAACTTTGGACAAAATAGTCTTACGTCCTGAGAATGCTGTGCTTGACCAGTCCCAGTGTGTGACAAAAAGCACCACCTCCTGGACCAAGGAAAAAGACCACGTCTCTGGACTATGGTACTCTTATCTCTCCAGCCACCTCAGCCAAGTGCTACAGTGTGCTTATAAGGTGGGAGGTGCCAAACATACAATGAGTTCATAGGTAGCCATCATGATGGCTGTGTTGGGGATCTGGCGGATCAAGTGGGCCAGGAGCCCTCGGTATAAAGCCGAGGGTCCCTCTTCACGGACTATAAGCTGCAGAGTCTGTATAAAGGAACGATACCGTGACCCTTCTTCTCGCAACCGTGTTCGAATTACCTCTGGAGAGACAAGAAGGGAAGCAATATTATCAGAATGATCTCACAGGTGTGGCATCTTCTGTCAAGGGGAACAAAAGGAAGCAGAGCAGACTCACTCACCGTGTGGATATGCAATGCACGAGGCACATGTTTTGGAGACAGCAGCAGCTCCCATTAGTCCAAAAAAGTCACGGCTGTTTGCTGAAAGTGTGAATGGTGTAGAAAGGGAATGATGGCCATTTCTCAGATGCTGTTTCAGTGCTTCATATATGACAAAGTGTATGATGGTCTCTGACACTCCAGCATAGGAGGCTGTGATTCCACGGTAAAATCCAAGAAGGCCCTCGGTACGGTACACGTGCACAGCACACTGGAGGGCATTACTGCCCAGCTCCCCCTTCACCCTGTAAAGACAAAAGTGAGGAGGAAGGGCTAGAATAGCATACTGCTCCACTGACCAAAATACAGTTCTGAACACAGATGGATGACTCTTCCTCAGTGTGCCCTGAAGATTTATGTTCTGATGGGCCAACCCCATACCCAAACCAGTCCTGATGAGGCATGGAGTGGTTCTGCATGTCTTGTCTGCCTTACCTGGCTTCCAGCTGCATCCTGGTTTTCACCAACCAGATGGGGTTGGTGAGTGAGGCAGAGGTAATGCCTGGAGAACAGAAGAGGAATAGAACAATAAGCACCAGGACACCACTGACAGTTTGGAAGAAGTTGCTGATCTGTCAGCTCCCTGAATTCTGCCTGGAAAGCTGCAGTAGTTTACAATTTGAGAGTGACCCTGAACTCCCATGAGAGATGTGACAATTAGAGAGTAGACTACCTGACTTTCCACTTCTTCCCTTATCCCTTATGAAGATAACTAGCAACTCTACCTTCCACATAACCCTGCTACAGGAGACAGGAAACAATAAACTTGTAAGAATTAAAAAATTTGTTAGAGATATTTTGTTTAAGATCTCAAGAGATGTGATTCCGGGTGCACACTACAAGCTGCCTTCTCCCTACACACAAATGAATAGAGCTCTTTTCCTGATAGCAGCAGAAGAAGGAAAGACTAGATCTACGAACTGAAGAAACAAGCCTAAGAAGGATGAAGAATGAGAAAACACTTTGTTTAGTTGCTGCTCCAGATGTGGGGGAACAAAGGTTCAGAAGGCAGCAGCAATGCAGGTTGAAACCTGCTCACACTCACAAGCAGGACTCCCTAGCTCTGATTTGAGAAAGAAAAAGCTCACCTGCACAGGCTGCTGATAGCATATGTACTTTCTTGGACTCTGGTACAAGGACAGTATTGAGCCTCTCCTTCACACCAGAATAGGCAGCAAAATATATAGCCCTGGTTGGAAAGAAAGACAAAGAGGTTACAGCTCACCTACAAGAAGCACTGCTGTAGAGCTTCAGTCCAAATTTTATTCTCAGCACAAGTTTGTCTAACATGACATCACTACTGCCTCTACTCAGCGCACAGCAGTCATCCTATAGCTGTGACCAAAAAGTCCCAAAAATGCTTGCATAAAGGGGAAGGGCCCTGTGGCACAATGGGACTATTCTGTTTACTTTCAGAATGTGAAGCAGTAGCTGTCATGGAGGTTCTTTAAGAAGTGTACAGCGTAGGCTATCCTTGGGGATCAGAACTCACCGGGAAGGGGCAACCCCAACAAGGTTTGGGCCCAGACCTCGGAACAGGGATCGCATGCCTTCCTTCTCAAGAATGGTCCTATAGAAGGAAATAAACAAATCAGAAGAAGAATGAAGTCGGAGGATTTCCTGTTGCTCTTTCTTCTTTCTTCAGTGATCTTGCTGTATCTCCTCCTCATATCCATTGTTACCATTTTCTGCCTTGCTCTCCTCTTCTCTTCTTAGTCATTTATTCCTATTTTTTTCTGACATAAGCACTCTAAGTTTGATCAATCTACTAGCTGTGAAGCTTATCACAGTCTCAAAAGCTGCCTTGCAGACTCAGCATTCAAAGCACAGATCAGCTATGAGGAGCAGGTATATCTGTGCTCTGATGAAACTTATCATTGCACTTGTAGTTTGCAAAGCTTCAACCCAAATGCTGCTTTCCTCTCTCCACATGATGGCCAAACCTTCACTTCAATGTTGCTAACACACACATTCTACCCTGCCCTACTCACCTGAGCAACTTGAGCACTCCAGGGGCTGGTGGGGTGGGGTTCATCAGCCTCACACTCATCCCTGGCAGCTGTATCTCAGAGAGACACAGAGGTCGCAGTGCCAGCTGAGATGACTGCAGACGTGTCTTCACCACTTCCAGGGGACAGGTCAGGATGGCTCCAGCTGTGCCACCACATCTAGAACGTAACACCATAGGTAAGGATGACCCCCATGTAGGAATAGGGTAATGATTCCAACCTTGCCTTTCCACTGTCTCTCCCTTCTAGGCTAGGTCCCCCAGCCTGCGTCACACACGACCTCCTGCTCTCTGGTATTGATTAATGTAGTAATGGCTTCTCTTGGGACATCTCCTGGCAGCATCGCTCTGAAACCATTTGAGACAAACAGTCCCAAGTCCACAGGGACTCAGCTCAAACTTGCTGATCTTTGCAGTCAGATTTTCCCAGAGTAAACAGTTCTGCTGCCCAGCCTCTATGCAATGCCTTTGGCTGACATCACCAGGCACTCTGCCTGTCCCCCGCCAGTGCAGACAACAGCAGCTTCTCCCACCCCTCTGCCTGCGTATGTCTTTCAACCCAAAATTCATTTAGCTCCATTTTTTCAAGGCCTGTAAGCAGGATCTATATTTTCTGCCAGCAGCCCAACTTGCTCAATGAAAGAGGGTTCGGGCCTTAATCAGATAGAAGTTATTTTGGAAACTCAAGTACCATCAATCACTAACTCTGAAAAGATACGCATCCTCTTCTCCGCTTTCTGCCACGCAGGGACAAATCAGAACCAAAGAACTGTTATGTTCAGTTCTCAGCTTCTGCCCATTCAGATCCTCTGACTGAAAGCTTTGCTCTTCTAGACGGTGCTCAGTATCTGAAAGGCTGTTCTGAGCTGAATTGACTTGAGTGCATGACTTGAGTGCTACAGCCAGACAAAGGCTTGAAAAAGGGACAAAAGTTTCTACTTTCTATAGCCAAACTCACCTTGTTTCTTAAGAGACAGAGGGTGGAAAGAAAAAAAATAAACCCTCATTTTGCTTCAAAGAAAGAAGAGCCAATGAAAGAATTACACAGCGTCAAAGAAGAATCGTGTGTATCAAGGGATTTCCGCATGAAGACATAGGTCAGTGGATTGCTAGAGCTCCTAAGAATTATTCTGGAACAGTCTCTATTGCTCACAGCATACATACATTGCTCTTACAGCCTTTACTCCTTGGACAGGATAGAGGGGGGAAAAAAAAAAGAAAAAAAGGACTGGATACCTACTATAATGAAGTCCAAGGGTTAAAGATCTAGCTGCTAAATTGGTCTAAAGACAAGTTTTATGCAGCTAACAATGCCAGCAGCGAGTTACATCACTCCATTACACCTGTGCTGCTTTGCCAAGACCTTTGCAGGTCTAAGCAGTGGGGTAACTTGCAGAGCAGACAATCAGCACTAAATCTCTTCAGCAGCTGCAAGTGGTAGGAGTCTGGGATCAGGTGGAATGTAACCAAAAGCACTTAGCTCAGGCTCAGAAGACAACCCAAAGCAGTAAGTGACCTGGCTCGAGTCCTCTGGAAATGTATTCCTCGAGGAAGGATGGAGTACAATGGTGACAGATCAAAAATGTCTGAATAAATTCTACAAGCAGAGCCGCTTCAACTTCTCACCTACGGGTTGGACAGATGCTGTGGAAGGACTACATTCAGAGAAGCAACTGGTACCCTACAGATATCTAGCAACACACAAGGAGGCACAATAATGTATAATAATTTTTCTTCAAGAACCCCTTACCAGAGCATGGTCAAGACATGAGTTTGAACCCATGCCCCAAGTATAGAGAAAAATTTCCTGAGTTCAAGTTCCTCAAGCTATGTGTACAGCCAACAGAGAAGAAGTGAAAAGAATAATAATTTAAAAAAAAAAAAAAAAGCAAAAGAAATAGATATTTCTTTGCACAGTGGTTATTTAATCAGCAGTAGGTTTTCAAGACAAAAGGGGCTTTCTAAGCCAGTATGGCTAAATGGCAAGACTTGAGAATTTTCCAAGGAGTCAAAAACTCTACTAAACACATAAGGAAATCAGGTGAACCAGTTGCTCAGAACTGGAAGAAATCTCAACTACATCTCATCATGCACATGATGAGACAGCTGCTCAATGTATAAGAAACACAGGTTTCCAAGATTCTTCTTTTACAGAAGAAATGGAAAGTGAAGCATTTTCATCACAAAGAGGTGAACTGTTGATCAGCCCAATACTAAAGAAGGCAAAGATAAATGAACTCTAGTAAGAACAAAGCCGTAACCAAGGGTATTAAGAGCTGGCTGAGGAGACTTAATGCCTACAGTTCTAAATGTTTAATACGTGTAAGAGGACAAGAGATCCATACCAGCCTAGAAGAGAGTTACAGTGTCTACCAGGATTCAAAATAAAATCATATTTGTGATAATTTATGCTGGTGAAGTTATACGGTTATATAACCTGAGATCCATACCAGCAAACATGTACAGCATCATACCATACAGACTTAAAAGACACTTCATTCTAAACAGTATTGGTAGAGGGGCTACATTGGTTTTGTCTTCACGGAAGTTATCAAACAAAAGCTGAACTCACAAAAGCAACTACAAAGATGTAACATAAATCAGATTTTGTGAAACACTAACTTAGCACCTCACAAAACCATACTTACAGACCTAGAACTTTCTCTATAATATAGATGCTAAACATGTTAAAATTATAGCACAAAATATTGCAAAGGAAAAATAAAAAATAAAAAAATCATCCCCACTCTTCTCCCCCATTCCTAACCCAGTTATTAGAAAAGAATCAAACAGTGGTGATCCTGCAAGACTTTAATCGCTTACAGACCAGACCTAAAATTTTTCTTTTTTTTTCCACCAGCAAACAGGAGGTAACATTTAACATCTGATAAAATTCATGGGTGACAAAAGCTGTCACAGTAGCAAATAATGAGCAAAGGTGCAGAGACTGGGAAGTAATTAAAAAAATAAACAAAGAAACAAACAAACCCCAAACCATGGAACTGAGCAATCACCAAGCGTTGTTGCGTTGCACTTAAGCAGATTGTTTTAATACAGACAACACCCTAAAGCCATTACTCTTGAAAATGTAACAGAGTCAATTACTGCAAAACATGAGGGAGAGCAGTAATGGATAGCCAGTGCAACACGTACGTCCAGCAGTGCCAGAAAGGGCTAAAGGAAGGCAATAACACAGTCTCAGAATAGAGTACTTTTCCACATCTGTTTCTCTCATTTCAAAGTTTGCAAAGTCGACTGCAAAGCTTGAGGGGGCAGAAAATAAAAATACAAGTAAATGGAAATTTAAAAAACACTACTAACTTTTTTTTTCACTAATGATGTGAAAAGGTTGTAAGATGCACAGTTCTGACAGGGCTTAGTGGCAATTCACATTTCAAACCTTATTTTGGCTAGCTGAAAATTGTGATAATTTGTAGACCTTTCAAAAAAACATCTCAGTCAGACAAACCTCCATCTATACCAGGATTCTGTCCATAGTAACTGTTACCTATAGAAGAGAAGAAACACTCCTGAAGAACACACTCTTAGCTTTTAGCAATTTCCAACTCACAGATTTCCTCAGCCAGATGTGTTGCATCACATTCAATAATGGCTTTAAACTTGCAGAGGGTAGATTTAGACTAGATACTAGGAAGAAATTTTCTTTAGGGTGGTGAGACATTGGAACATGTTGCCCAGAGAGGTTGTGGATGCCTACTCCTTGGAGAGCATACAAGGCCAGGCTGGATGGGGCTCTGAGCGACCTGGTCTAGAAGGAGGTGTCCCTGCCTACAACAGGGGGGTTGGAACTAGATGATCTTACAGGTCCCTTCTAATCCAAACCATTCCATGATCGTATGATGATAGCTTTTCAAGACAGTCTCCTTTTATTCATTGTTCTAAATGCACTTTGGGCACATAAAAAGCTTTTATCCTTTCAAATCCTGAGGTCAGGAGTTCCCCTCTTTAACTGTATGTTGTACTAAAAGCTATGTTCTTGCACTACTTTTGAACGATCCCCTCCGTATCCTATGATGGTCCCCTGTTCTTAGACTAGAAAATATAATAAACAACTGTTCCTTCATCAAAGAGATCTATTTAATTAGGTGAAACAATATCAGTTACTGTACACCTTAGTAATAACTCAAACTTCTTACTCCTTGGGTTTTAACTAATTGCAATTGAAGGATGACTGCAGGGACACGAGTGCACTGCCACTAACTGAACCATCTTGCTTTTTCAAGAACCAAAGTGGAAAATGAGGCTGAAGAAGAGGTTAAGAAGAAAGCTAAGAAGTATGAAGAAATACATATAGAAATGCTCAGCCTTTGAGATGCAGTGATTACCCAATTCAAGGAAAAATTAACGAAAGAGAACAGTGTGTAGAAAGTAGCACTGGGAACAGACAAGGCAAGCGTACAGAAGCAGATTGACATGGCACAGTTGTATAACCTGGAGAAAGCTTTCCTAACTGAGAGCAAGGAAATGATACGCCTTACCACACCCTATACTGAAGACCTCGCTGCGATACAGACTCCAAGAGGCTAGTGGAATTGGAAAAGGGCGAGATCTTCGTCTAGACAAGGGAACTGGGCAGTCACACAGCAGGGCTGGAACGGCTTCGGGCATCTCGAACTCTAAGCACAATACCGTTCCGTGACTCAAAAGCTCCCGTCCGACCAGAGCTGCAGAACCATACTTTTACCCCGCGGCCTCCCGGGACGGCAGCCGGCGGGGGGAGGAGCGAGGGCCGCGGGACAGGGGGAAAAAGGCGCGGTTCCGGGCTCCTGCCGCGCGTGCCGCTCAGAGCCGCGCCGCGCGGGCTCACTCACCCTCCGGCGAACAGGTGGAGCAGGGTGCTGTGCTGCGCCATGGCACGGCGCTCCATCGGCAGGCTCCGCTGCTCTGCGGCACGGCCGGGATCCGCCGCCGGCTCCCCGAGGGCGAGGCCTGGCCCTCCCGCCCTCCGCTCGCATTGGCTCCTCGGACGGAGGCGGGCGGGCCGGGCTGGGTGCCGGCAGCCCAGAATGCCGCCTGGGGGGCGGTTTGGTGGGGTTGGGCCTGCTTCGGATCCCCGTGCCAAACTACGTCCGTGAGCTGTGGGCCGCCTGCTGACGGTGCTTGTTCCTGTGCGTTGAATCCAGGTGTCCTCATGCTTGTGCATCCTCAGCGCTGTTGGGAAAAATTCTGCTCAAATAGGCTTGCTCAGTGATCCCAAAAAGGAGGTTTTTTACCTTTCTTTATTCGAATAAAAGGAATGTCTGCTGGGGGGTTTCCAGTAGGATCTCAACCCATCAGAGGTCACAATCTCTTTTTATCCCTATGCCCTGACACTGCAGTGAGCCCTCCCCCTGTTCCCATTATTTGTTCCCTATCATAAAAGTAGTATCATAAAATTTGTTCCCTTCATAAAGGCATCTGCTAATCCAGTACTTGTTTAAAGTATTCAGAGTTCACATTCTTCTCAGTTCACTTACAACATGTTCAACCCCCCAGTAGGTACCCCTTTTCTTTGTAATACATACTTAGTAATCTGGATTCAGAGTTTGTTGTTTTGTCCAAGTTCTGTTTGTAGCCTGTTGTAGCCTGTCCATCCCTCTTTGTCCTGTAAAGCAAGCAAGATTTACAAGCAATTGCTAAGCTAGCATCTCCTGCTATTTATCTGCAAGACAAGTTTTATTTAACCAGTTCTCATCCTTCGTTCATCATATTAAGTTCTTGCAAGGACTTAATATCCTTTCTTCACTCATGTCAATTTTCCCTTTTTTATCATCTAATTATTCTTGCAAATAATTATTTTATAACATAGCCTTTTATTATTTCTTCTTGTGCAGTTCCAGGTGCAGTTGCATGCCTTTAGACCGTTGCCTTCTGCCCCCAAGTAATCTCTCAAAGGGAGGAGAGTACAAAACTTACCACGGACCTTACCAGGCCTATACCTATCATCAAAAAGCAATCCTCGATCAATAACAGGGTTCTGATCTTTGCCAGTCCTCTTGTTTGAGACCTTCCATTAAACATTTTAAATCTTCAGTCTTTCCTTCTGCCAACTGGAAAGAGTCACTAATATTAAAAAAATAAATCCCTTCAAGTTCCTGATGCCCATGATTGTGACTTAGTAATAGATAATCATTAATAGCTCTATTTTGTAAGACTACATGCTGAATTTCTCCTGATAATTTATTTAAGGCTGCAACAGATGGGATGTAAAATTGATTCAATTTTTTTATTATTATTATTTTTATTGTTTTTATTTTTTTGTGAAACCACAAGCAACCACAATAAGTTGTTGATGGTTGTGGATGTTGCAGACGGTTAGTCCTGGGACTCCCACTAAAGATAGGCCTAGAACAATCACTTCCACCTTTATAATAGGTTTACATCCCTATCACAGGTTGCATCCAGTTGTAAAGCCACTCGTTTGGATTGCTGTCCTGTAGACACAGAGGAATGGTCGTTATATCATGCACTGATTGCTCCCAGCTAAACCAAAAGCGAAGGTATTAGCAGCCTCCCAAATGAACCATACCCACATTTTCCCCAGAGGGTACTCTCCTGGGAGGATTGCTCTGACTCCCCATCTGCAACAAATCAAAATCTAGACTCGAAACATGCTGGTTCCAGTTCTTATGCTCCTTTGCCACTATCTTCTCAAGCTTCCCTGGTGGCTAGTTGCATAAGGTCACTACTCAGGTGCTTTGTTTAAAGGTTATCCATAATCCTCTGTCTTCTTTCAACTTGAAAGTCTACTTTTCTGGAGCTTGTGTGGGCTTAGTGAGGGTATGGTGAATCCATCTGTGTTCCACTGCTTTCACTGCAGCCTCTATAGTGAGTAACAGCTGAAAAGGTCCATTCCACTTAGGAGTTAATGATGATTCCTACCAGTCTTTTACCAGGATCCAGTCTCCAGGCTGAATATTGTGCACCACAAAGTCCAAGGGTACGGTTTGTGCAGCTGGGCCTCCTGCCAAAGAGACAAGAGACAGTATCTTGCCCATGTATTGTCTTAAGGAAATATCACTTATTTCCTTTTTTCTCCCAGGTTGGGTGCTACTTGGGTAGGGTGTTCTGAACAGCAACTTACTGGGGAATAACCCTTTGTCTCCCTTAGGTTTTGCCCTTATTTGGGGTAGCAATCTGGCCTAAGGTAAGCTAAGTTTCTATTGCTAGTTTCAGAAAGTTTTACTTTATTTCCCCATTCATTTTTTCCACCTTCTCTGAACTTTTGGGTCACCAGGAGGCATGCAAGTCCTGTTGTATCTCCAGTGCATCATGATTCCCTGCAACACCTTCCCTGTGAAGTCAGTTCCTCTGTCTGCATCTATTGCCTCTATCATCCCATACCTAGGAATGATTTGTTCCAGGAATATCTTTGTGACAGAGCAGGACGCTGCTGAGGCTACATGAAATGCTGCAGCCACCTTGTAAGCTGGCACACTATCACTAGGAGGTATTTAAGTTGCCCAGCCCTGGACATCACAGTCAAATCTACCTGGTACCACTGGAAGGGTTGCCCTGCCCAGTGTTGGCCTCCATTTTTACCATTTGCTTTGCTTATTATCTACTTCAACACATATCAAACATCCCTCAGTGGCTGCTTTTGCTAGTGCAAATAGCTCTATGGTAAAAAAAGATTTTTATAAAGGCATCTGCTAATCCTTTGGAGCCCCAAAGGCTTCTCTCATAAAGTTGTTTCAAAACTTCTAGGAGCAGTGACTTGGGTAGCCACTGTTTGCTGTCCCTGGTGAACCAGTTAGTTATTCTCTATACTGCCCCACTGTTTTTTCTTACCTCTAGCTCCTCTGGCAGGAAACACATTTCATCCAGCAGTGGCTAGGCCACTAAGAGTAAGGGGGAGATCTTAGATACTTCTGGCAGACTTGCCGTGCCATTTTCTGAGCTTCTTTGTCTGTCAGTCAATTATGTGTTTCCTCCTATGAAAATCCTACCTGATGTCCTCTGGCATATGTATGCCACCTATATATATATGCCACCTATAGCCAGCTTTTGAGGTAGATTCACCACTGTCAACAAAACAAATCACTTTGGCTTTTGAATCAGAACTGAATACTGAAATTTTATCATCAAAACATATGGCCAGATAAGCCTATAAACCATCACTTTTTAGAAACAAGTTTTGCTTTAACTGGAACAAAACAGACCAGGCCCATTTTCCTGCAATTCCAAAGGATCACAGAATTGTAGAATCATTGGAAGGCTTGGGATGGCTGCTTCAGTTTGGTTGTCCTCATCCTCCAGCCATACTGTATACCAGAGTCAGTTGGGAATGACTCTCTTGGCTCCCTTGTTGTTGACCAGGGGCATGACATTTCTTTGGCTGGAGACACAGCCTTAGCAGTCTTTTTGTTAATGACCAAACCCTTTGCAACTGGCACAATGATACTCTGACAAACAGGGACTTCTAGTGGGTCCCCTGTCTCTTCTCCCATTGCCCCTTTCTCCAAGGTTTTGATATACATCCTAAAGATTTCTTAAAAAATTCCAACCCCTTACAACAAAGATATATTACCCCCTATAGAATAACATAATAGTGACACAAAACACAAAAACAATGTTCTATTTCCCATTTTCACACTTAATCATTTGAAAGAAAGGTCCAGACTTTCATTTTCCGGTGGCACCATTTTCCTGCACACCAGCATGTGTAGCTCACGTCTTTGGGTTTAAGAGTGGTTATGTAAATGTCTTGCCAGCTAATTGCAGCTACCTGACAGATGTTCCACAGCAGCTTGAGTTGGTTTCTGAAGCGTGCTTTCAAAGTGATTCCTCCAGCACTTCTCACTTGCTGTGCTTCAGTTGTTGCAGAGCAGTTTGGTGCGCAGGCTGAATTTCCTCCTGGTGGAGCCAGGCTGGCAGATGTCTGTAAATGAGGCATCCTTGGGGCATTTCAGCCACCAGTGGGCCACAGGACCAACGGCAGATGTAATCCAAAGTAAAGCTCCACAGATGTAATTGGTGTGGGTGTTGGATTTCCAGCCCCCACGCTGTAACGCCATAGACTTGCTCCTGTTGCACCATAGTGCTTGCTAGCAAGAACCTAGCAGAGAGTGACATACACATTTCAAAGCTGAAAGGAGAGCATTCAAGAAGATTTATGCTGAAGAATAGTGCCTGAGCCAGCACCAGACACTTGTTTTTGGAGAGATGAACTGTATCATGGAAGTTGAGAGAAGATTCTGTAGAAGATCACATTCCTTTTGAAAAGGAGGAAATGGGATTCGATTTTGGGTGTTTCTAGCACTCGGGTTTCACAGAAGACAGCACAGATCATGTAATCCCATACCTGTTACAGCCCACTGCAATATTTTAGAAATCCAGAAGCAAATAATGAAATAGGACACGCTCATCAATTAGGTAACTGACAAACACTGCAGGAATCTCGTGTTCTTCGTGCGCCTTCACAGCTGCTCCTTACCCAACCTGCTGTGGAGCGGGCTCCAGTTTTGGTAACACACACATCACTCATTCAGCTGAGATTAGTACTGAAGAGTACACCATTACTACAGCGGGACTACGGTTCTGGATAAACCCAACATATTGACAACGTCCGTGACGGAGCTTTTATCATATATGATAAAATTATACATATTTGCGCAGTGACTGCACGCACCAGAACGCCCGGCTGGCAAAGCAGCGCGAGCGGCTGCCGGCGCTCGGTCCCTTTAAGGGCCACGGCGCTGCGCTGGCGAGGTGCCTGTGCCTTTAATTGCTGGCCCCGCCCGCGAGCCTCGCGACCCAGGCGCCCAAAGTACGGTGTGGGGTAGGGGGTTCTCGTGACTCGGCTTGGCCTGCTCCGGCGGCCTTGGGGAGTGTGGGGTCTCACGGCGCTACCGCCGCCGTGGGGCTGGGGTCGGTATCGGGCGGGTTGGGGCGGGCCGCGGCCTGCGGCCTGGTTGGCTGGCTGGCTGGCGAGCGAGGTTGGGGCAGGGAAGGCGAAGGTTGCCAGACGGACGTCCCGCTGCCCAGGCGGCGGCCAGAACAGCCTGGCGGGTTCCGGGTCGGGGGGCGGACTGCCGGAGCGAGGGGTAGGAGGGCGCTCTGCCTGACGTCGGCCCGGTGTCGTCCCGGGGCCAGGTGCAGCCCGGAGGGCTCTGGCGCCGTCCGTGCTTCGCGCCATGGCTATGAGGGAGCTGGTGGAGCCGGAGTGCGGGGGCTCCAACCCCCTTCTGAAGCTGGCCGGCCACTTCACCCAGGACAAGGCCCTGCGGCAGGAAGGGCTCCAGGGATCCCTCGGCTGGCCTCCGGGAGCGGCGGGCGCCGCCGCCGTGAGTGTCGAGGGGCGCTTCGCTCGCTGAGGGCGGCCGGGGGCGGGTGTGGGACTGCGCTGGTTCGCGTGGGAAAGGGGCTGTGGGGCCGCCCCGTCTGTCGGCGAGCTGACGGGGCGTGGTCTTGCTCGTAGTGGCCGTGTCCGGGGATGCTGGCAGGATGCTCGTGGCTGTGGGGGGGGCCGCACGCCTTACTGATGCAGCGGCTAACCCGGAGGGGGTGGTGGGAAGCTTGCGCGACGTGGTGCGGGGTATTCCTGTGCCTATAGCTTGGACGCGTGCTGACAGCCAGTGCGAGAAAGCGTGGTTAGCCTAAACAGGAGGGAGAGGAGGATGTGTGCTGATTGACATGCTGTGTGGATAGCCCAAGCTGTTGAGATGATTGCCCACTGTTACTTCTAGGTATCCAAGCCGCTGGGAGTAGCCTCTGAAGATGAGGTAAGAACAAATAGATGCATGTCCTTATTACCTTTCTCTTCAATGCTTAGTTTGCTTTTTACCCTCTATCTAATTTTATTTTTCTGCCAAGTCTGTTTCTTCTTTCTACTCTGTGGCTCTACTTGTTTATTTTCCATGTTTTAGATGATGAATGTTAATCTCTCACTGTCTTTGGTAGCTGGTTGGAGAATTCCTACAAGGGCAGAATGCCCCATTACTGTCCCATGCACCCCAGACCTTTAAGATGGATGACCTGTTGGCTGAGATGCAGGAGATCGAACAGTCAAGCTTCCGACAGGCGCCTCAGCGAGGTGAGGGGAGCTGGAGTAGATGGATGGTGGAAAAGGTCTCAGTGTTGTGGTTAAACTCTTAACAGGGTGGCTCCCTCTGTTGTGAGGTTATGTGGAGCACTGTTTCCAACTTTGGACTTCCCAGTACACTGATATATTCTAATGAGTCCACTGGAGATCAGGAGGTAGAATACGTGGTGTAAGAGAAAAAGGTGAAGGAAGTAAGTTTCTTCAGTCTGGAGGAGTGTCAGGGGAGTAGGAGTGGATCTAATTGTCTTCAGCAGCAGTAGCTGGGATCTTTGCACTGATAAACAGCAAGAGAATGAGAGGTAGAGGAGTAAGGAAATGTATTCCCTCGGTGGACAGTTCAGCACTGCAGCAGATGCTTAGGGATTCTGGGGAGTCTCTAGACTTCGAGAAGTTCAGAAGCTGCTTGGTCAGTACTCTGAAATATCAGATCTAACTTCAGTGTCTTTTACTTTTTTTCTAAGACTTGCAACCTTCAGAGATTCCTTCTAACTAGAATCTTCTGGTGATTTTATTCTAATAAAGAGGAAGGACCTGATCTGAGATGATGATGGCTACCTGAAGGTGCCTTTGAGTTCTCTTGCATTCACTTGTGTTTTTCTTCTAGCTCCAGGTGTGGCAGCCCTTGCACTGTCTGAAAACTGGACCCAGGAGTTCTTGGCTGCAGCAGATACCGCTGGTGATATCGCTTCAGATTACAATGAGGCTGACTGGTCACAGGAATTCATTGCTGAAGTGACAGGTGAAGGGTCCTTTTTGGATTATCGTTGTGATGTTGCCCAGTCACATTCTTGCATGCAGTGTAGTTAGTGAGTTCAAAACTGGAATCATGCTTTTGGAGCAGCTTTAAAAAGGAGGAGGGGAAAAAAAAAGACTGCTTTGGAGTGGATTAGCTAAATTGCTCGCTATTTGGTGTGGAAGCTTTTAATTGGGCACAAGATCTTTTTATTTTCAGATTGGGTTACTTGGAGAACTTGGGAGAAGCAAGCTATTCAAGCTGCTTTTATTAAAGTTATGGTTCAACTAACGTAATTTCTGGAGATGCTCTGCTGCTGCTTCTTCCTTATGTATACTCCAGTTCTCACTATGTTTTCCTTTGGTACTAAGGTAAATGCAGTTTGGAGTGCTTTTTTTTTAAAAAAAAAAAAAAAAAAATCCATTTTTAAATGGATTTTATGAAGAGGGAGAGGAGAAATTTTGAGGAGAAAAGTGCATTCTCACAGGTTGGAAAAAATGGAAAATGAGTATTTTTGGACCTAAGTGTAAGCTTTCTGTTCTAAACAAGGTGGTAGTTTATCTGAAAAGCCATCTTCCTTTGTGTATAGAGCTGTGTGTTGAATATGGTCTTTTGACCATCTAGGACTTAACCTGGAAATTATGTGTAAGATTTAACTAGATTCTTTTCTGTTCCCTGGGGGTGGCCACTGTAGGAAGTCAGATAGTTCCATTCATTGATCAGCAGACTTGATACTCCTGGCAGTAAAAGTCAACACCTCCAACGTCTATGAGACAGTTGTGACAGTTGTGTTCTTCCTAAATTGTGATTTTTTTGACAGAGGCTTGTAGTGCATTGCTGATTTCCTTGACCTACATGGTATCTCTCATGGAGCAGCTGTTAGAATAATGAAGTGGAAGTAGAAAGTAAAGATGTTGCCACCATAGAGGCGTTTGTATTAATGCTTTGTCTGTATCTAAGGCTTGATTATTATTTTTTGTTCAGGACACAGAAGAAACAGGTATTGACGATCTTTCTTTGAAGAGGTCTTTACTGCATGTGTTAGATAAGAGTATAAGAGTATGTAAAATGATGAAAGTGGAATCTGAAGTTAAGCTTAGTGATGTTCTGCTCATCTCACTCTTCTTTCCCTGTCTTAATGTCCTATGCAGATCCACTGTCTGTGTCTCCTGCCAAGTGGGCAGAAGAATACCTTGAGCAGTCAGAGGAGAAACTGTGGCTGGGGGAATCAGAAGACCAGTCAGTAGCAGATAAATGGTAAGTCTCTAGTGTCAAGACCAGTTATTGCTGCTAGGCTTCTGCATGGATGAAGGTTAGACAGGTGGCAGAGAAACATCTTGAATGCTTTTGAATCACTTACCTAGACAGTGTTCTCCTTAGTTTTAGAGAAGGGAGAAAATGATGCTTAAGAGATCACTATTTTGCTAGATTCTAGTTTCTGGAAATGCTGTGATCTTGTAGTCTAATATAATTGCATAGGTAGTGAAAAGCTTCTTAACGTGATTTCAGTAGTTGTTGCAGTAACTCCTGCTCAAGCAGAATTTGTTTTCTGCTCCTCAATAGATGCATTTTCAGTTTTAGAAATCTCAGGTGCTAGATCCAATAGTTGTAGACTTTCATCACTTCATTCTCCTTATTTGACAAACTGCATCAAGCTTTTCCTTTGCATATTTCTAGATTTGGCCATTCAGATAACATTTTCAAATATTTCTGTGTGGTAAAGATCAGTCTATTACTGAAAATCTTCTCTGTGTAGGTACTTGTGGACTGTGGTCAAGTTTTTCAGGTAGCAAAATGTAAGCAAGCACTTGAGCTACTTAGATCTTTCTCTAAAACAGACTATACGTATTTAGGTACTTCTTTCTCCTCGCTTTTGATTTTTTGGGTATCTTTTTGCAAATATTGAAGTTACTAAGTTCTCCTGTTCCAGTGACATTGCCAAAACTGACAGTACAGGTTGCACCTAGAATATTATTAGAATCTATCCCACTTTAAGCCATACAAAACTATGTGCTCTCTGTGAGCCCTTCATCTTTTTCAGAGTTGCTGCTTTTTCAAAACGCTGTTGTGCTTCCATAAGAACAGCCTACTTTCTTTGTTCCTGCAATGTTCCTGTATGAGGCTATGATTGATGGTGCCAATACTTGTGGTACTTGATAGCATGGTTGTGCCACTCTTTTGCAGGCTTAACCTAGTAGTAATTTTGAATTTTTACAGGCTAATTTTGAACTCCAGAGTCTGTTAGGAAGGACTGTATCCCTCAATACTTGTCTACCCCATTCAGTGGACTGCTAATGAAAGAGGCTGCTGTTGCCTAGTTTCAAACTGTTTCTTTCCCTTTAACTGATTATTTTAAAAAGGTATGAAGAATATCAATCTGAAGATGATCTGAAGAAAACTGCTAGTGATTTTCTTTCTAAAGTGGATGATCCAAAACTCAACAGTTCTGAGGTGAGGAATGCTGTGACTGGGGCTGACAGATATCTAATGTGTCTAAAGAGTTTGAACGGAGAAGAAGGGGGAAGGCAATAAAGGAAAAAAGGCCTGCTATCCAGTGCTTCCACTTCTTCTCTGTTTCCTAGAAGTCCAGCCCTTCAGTTCCCACAAAATATTTTATCTTTCTGTAACTGCACTGTGGTGAAGAGCTTTCCTGCCCACTTCTCTAGCCTTCTGTGCTCACTTTGCAGAGAGAATTCCTATCTGTAAAGAAAGAAGGGGGGCATAGATAGAAATGTTTTTGGCAAAGCGTCTGCCCAGCTCCACCCTTGTTTCATTTCTTTGCCACAGTTCCTAAAGTTTGTCCGCCAGATTGGAGATGGCAGGGTATCGATCGAAGCTAATCAGGTGACCCACAGAGACCAAGATCAGGCAGAGCAATGGGCAGCTGAGTTTATGCAGCAGCAGGTAGGAGCCTCAGCCCTGTGTGCACTGAAGGAGGAAAGGTCTTTGTGACAGTGCACAGTCTGTGAGCGAGGGATAATGAATGGCAAGTCTGAATTTCAGCAGTGCTTTACTTACTAATGACTAGATGTGGGAGGTAAGGGAGGGACTGTTGGGCTCGTCAGAGCAAAGTCTAGCCAGATGTTGGGAAGATATCTGGGCACTGTCAGTGTTCTCATCTTCTGTAGCACCTGGGAGGGAGGAAGGAAGTATCCAAAATAACTCCTCTCCATTTCTCAAGGCCATCAGTTCTTGCTGATGGGAAGGAGAGGTCATCGCAGACCCTCCAGGACATTGGGATGTGTGCTGAGGTTACCAAACCCTAAAAAGAAAGATGTGTTTCTGTTTCCAAACTCCCAGGGGGCATCCGATGCCTGGGTGGATCAATTTGCGCGATCTGGGAACATATCAGCTCTTGATACGGAATTTGAGCAGGCAAAGACTGCTGTGGAGGTAAAGCTGAAGGAGGAGGAGGGCTGGGGTAACATTTGAGAGCCCGTGACAGGGTTAACTCTCCTTTGCATGTATTGAGGAGGGCTAGAAACATTTAAGAGGGCATGCTTTGTGGTGTTTGTAGAGCTCAGTTAAAAGTTGAGGTATGCCAGTCACTTTCTGTTCTCCCTTCAGTCAGATGTGGATTTCTGGGACAAACTTCAGGCAGAATGGGAGGAGATGGCCAAGAGAGATGCAGAGGCTCACCCTTGGCTTTCTGATTATGATGACCTCAGCTCTTCTTCATATGACAAGGTAATACAGGACAGGGTTTTCTAGCTCTGTGATGAGCTGCCTTGAGGAAGCCGGCAGGTTGTCTGCTGTGCAGGTGAGTTCCATAGATCCCCAAATGCTGTTAAGGTTTCTTCTTGTGCTGTTATTTACTGTTGCATGTGCCCTTATTCTAGGTTAGCTAGGAGTTAAATGCTGCTGTCATTTGTTCTGATCTGCAAGTGCTGTCTAGTTCTTGTTCACTACCAAGTGCCAGTTAATGCTGGCATTGCTTGCAATGAGTGCAAGTGCCCACTCCCACCCAGAGCTGGTAAGCTAAGCACCAGCTATTTAATCACTGTTGCAGTTTACCTCATATGTGATATAGTCTAAGATTCAGAGGAATCTTTCAGGATAGAGCAAGCAGAAAGAAGAGCTGCTTTTCTCTAATCTGCTACAAGCTAGTAGACAGAGTGGGGTTGCTACTTGCTCTGCTGTTTGTCACAGCTGGACCAGACTGTGATATCCTGTAGAAAGTGCTTTTCTGCCTAGCATCACCTGGCATTAGCCCTCTGCTTGTTTCTGCTGCTAGGGTTACCAGTTTGAAGAAGATAATCCCATGAGAGATCATCCTGACGCATTTGAAGAAGGGCGAAAGCGCTTGGAGGAAGGTGACCTCCCCAATGCTGTCTTGCTGTTTGAGGCTGCAGTGCAACAGAAGCCAGATCATATGGAGGTGAGTGAGACTAATGGTAGCAGGCCTTGACTTGGTGTTGTCCTTCTTGGATCCTTTACCTTTGAGATGTCAGGGTATGTGTAGAAAGCTCACCACAATCAGCTGTGCAGGACATATGAAAACATTTCACTTGTCTGTGGCCCTGGATTTGTAGCTGGTGTGTGTGAATCCTGAGGAGGATGGTGGGCAAGAAGGTTTAGGGCTGAAATCAGATGCACAAAGTCTTCTGCTCAAAGCTGTGTGAAATCATAAGAATGCATGCATGAAGCCAAGATAAGAGGCTCTTATATCTTTAAGTTGCTTTTGTGGAAGACTTAGTTGGCTTTATGAGCCTGGAGGTGCTTCTGATAATGACATTCTTTAATATGGGTATTAAAAGCAAATTCTTAGCAGTTAGCTGCACTAGAGGTTGTGGTTAGGACCTGGATCTGTTAGGAAATGCCATCTCTCAATTCTTTTGAGTAACATGAGTGTCTCCGAAGGCTTTATTTGAAGTTGTATACCAGAAAATGATTTTTACGCTGAGACGTGTTCCAGCAGTTAATTCAGTGAATGCTTCCTCCATAAAACTTCAGCTTCTGTAGGATGGATTAAGAAATAGTTTGTGCCTTTCTTCAGAAGTAGAGTGCATAAATATTCTCAGAAGGATGAGATGGAGTGCAAACGTGCATGTGCTGCTGTCTGTCTCTGAAGTGCCTATGTCAGAAGAGCTAGGAAGACTGAATTCTCATTGGGACTGATTCAAGTCCTCCTCGAATAGTAATTTGAAAGGAAGCACATGTTCTGAAAATCTACTCTTGCTTTGAAGTGGTCAAGAGGTAATCCTTGAGAACTGGACAGTCTCTCGAACTGTTGGAGCTGTGGGCTAGGCATAATAGCTGAGACCTTAGGAGTAGAAATCTTGAACCTTGCTGGCTAGATGTATTGAGGAAAGTTCTGAATTCTTCTGCTGTAACTGTGGAAAGGACAGGAAGTCAAGTTCAGATGGTACAATGGTAGACTTGTACTTTTTTTTTTTTTTTTTTTTTTTTTTTACTGCAAAGGAAATTCCATAGTCACCTTGGTCCAAAGTACAACTTTGTTGGATCTCAGCTCTTCTGCCCTCAGAACACTGTGCTGTTCTGGCTGGTGAGCTCTGTGTTGTAGCTAGTCTTGTGGTGAGGCATTAGGGATTTGAGGCAGTAGATGCAGACTACCTGTTGCTTGTGGTGGCTGGCAATTGCAGTATATCTTCTTCTCCTAATGCCTTCCTTCTTTGAGACAGTTGACGCTGCACTTCATGTGACTTAAGTTCATAAAGCAGTTACTTCATGCTGACAAATCCAGCAAGCTAGCTGGCCTACTTAGAGGCAAGGGATGTGGTCATCAATGTAAGGTGAATGGATATTTACTGTGGATTTAGCACTTTAAATATTCCATATGCCAACTGCCTGGAAATTGAAGTTTTTTTAATGTACCAGTGTCATGATGATTGAAGAGCCAATAAAATAACAGTGCTTCTGCTTTGTGGGCAATTTTCTAAAATTTTTACTTGCCAGTGGACTGTATATACACAAATATATTCAGCTGCCTGCCTTGAAGGTCCCATTATTAGCACTATTGCTATACAGTTTTGTTTTTAGAAAAGCTGAGATCTGCTTTTCCCTCCTTCCTGTGTTTTGGACCACAGTTAAAAGCTGAAGTTAGCCATTGTGCAATTTTAGAGGGTAAAGCTGCAAACAGTTGCTTTATGGTAGCTTTCTTGGTACACATTCATTTCTTTTCACCAAAGCTCCACTCTTACTGTCCTTCATAGCATGTGAACCAGAAGGCCTATATATCTTTCCAGATTAAATTTATAGGTGTGTGTGGCTAATATTAGGGCTGCTCTGAAAGCAGTGCCTCCTA
This sequence comes from Lagopus muta, assembly GCF_023343835.1. Taxonomy (NCBI): domain Eukaryota; kingdom Metazoa; phylum Chordata; class Aves; order Galliformes; family Phasianidae; genus Lagopus; species Lagopus muta. Next base: position 77,553,465 of record NC_064433.1, read on the forward strand.
TTTTATCGCATCGGCCTGTGATATCAGAGGCGGATGCTGGTAGGATGGCAGAAGAGGTTGAACCTTCCCATCAGTACTCTGTCACATTTTGTTGCCTTGTGGCAGATGGCAGCAGAGGGACAGTCTGACAAAATGGCATCTGACATGGAAGTGTACATGAAGCAGAGGTGTTTGTGTGTTTAATCTCAGATCTAATCTCTGTGCCTGTTTATTTTTTCTGGATCTGAGGAAATCTAACTTTATGCATCTTTTTCCTTCAGGCCTGGCAATACCTGGGAACCACCCAAGCAGAGAATGAACAGGAACTCTTGGCAATCAGCGCTCTCAGGCGGTGAGTGTTGCAAAAGATCTGAGCAGGGGTCTTTATCTTGTGCATAATGCCCCGAGGAGCACGTAGCTAGTGTTGTGTGTTCTGTTTTGATTGTGTTATCACCTGTGGCTGGATTTCTTGATTTTAATATGGTGGTTGTTTCTCTTTGTGTGATATACAGGTGCTTGGAACTGCAGCCTGGTAACCTCACAGCACTTATGGCTTTAGCAGTCAGCTTCACCAACGAGTCCTTGCAGAAGCAGGCATGTGAGACCCTGCGGGACTGGCTACGCCATAAACAAGCCTATGCCCACCTACTGGAGAAGGAACCAGAGGAGAATGCCTCAGAGACAAATCTTGGCACTTCCAAGCGTGTACTAGGGTCCCTGCTGTCTGAGTGAGTTGGGGATATAAATCTTAGCCTTCAGATGAGAAGTGTCTCGGAGAATTGGGGCTGGGTCGGGCAGGTGTTAGATTGGGCAACCCAAGGTCAGCTTGTTCTACAGTATACAAATGTCCTTGTTCCATGCTTTTCCAGCTCACTTTTTGCGGAAGTCAAAGAGCTGTTCTTAGCAGCTGTGCGCAGCAACCCCTCAACTGTTGATCCTGATGTTCAGTGTGGCCTGGGTGTCCTTTTCAACCTTAGTGGCGAATACGAGAAGGCTGTGGATTGCTTCAGTGCCGCACTTAGTGTGCGCCCCAATGTAAGAAAGGGCAGAGTGGGGGTGCTGGAGGTACCTAGAGTTTTGTGGGTGGAGGTGCTGTGTGTACTGTGAGGTACATCTTCTGAAGCAAAGGAGCAAGGCAGACATGTTGGTTAGGAAGGGATGGCTTGGAACATAAAGAGCCAGTTTGGCTTAGTCTTTTCTCTCTGTCCCCTTTTCCAGGATCATCTCCTATGGAACAAGCTTGGTGCCACGCTGGCCAATGGGAATCGCAGTGAGGAAGCTGTGGCCGCATACCGGCGGGCACTGGAGCTCCAGCCAGGATATATCCGGTCTCGATACAACTTGGGCATCAGCTGCATCAACTTGGGTGCCCACCGGTGAGCAGAGGATGTGTAAATCTGCTGTGACCTATGAGGTTGCATATCTGTGTGGGAGAGAGACTGTGATAGGTTATTAGGACAGTGCTGTGCTGCCTGCAGCCTTCTGGTAGCAATAGGCAGACAGTGAATGAGTAGAATCTGCCCTGAGAAAATGCCAGGCAGATGCACTTGCAGTGGAGGCCATCTGGACTTGAATTCCTGATAAGGGGGAAAGCGGGATCACTAGTGGTTTTGGAGCGGGGAAGGATGTGCTAAAGAGGGGGGGAAACTGTTGTAAAGGGGAGAAGTAGCAGTTCAGAAGCAAATGGGGAGGGAATATGAGATGTACCATCTCCAATAAGCATATGTATGTTCTCATGTTGACAGTGAGGCTGTGGAGCACTTCTTAGAGGCTTTGCACATGCAGCAGAAGAGCCGAGGTCCACGAGGGCAGCAAGGCGCTATGTCTGACAACATCTGGAGCACCCTCCGCATGGCCCTCTCCATGCTGGGGCAGAGTGACCTGTATGGAGCAGCTGATGCCCATGACCTTCCCACGCTGCTTCGGGCATTTGGCCTCCAGCAGTGACTCTGGGATCAGCTTCCCTGCGAGTGCAGGTTTGGCCCAGCCCAGCTGTGACCTTCTCTAGGGAGAAAATGTTCACTTGGGTACACACACACCTTTGCTCTATTAGGGCAGATCACTTGCAACTATTTCTTTTTTTTTTTTTTTTTTTTAATTTCCTGCTGAAGTGTGCAACTTCCCCTACCTGTTGTTTGTGACCTGAGGATCTCTGAGTGGTTTACATTATCACATCTATGGCTGACTGACACTCTGCTGCCAAGCAGATGGTCAAAGTGGGGAAATGAGAAGCTTTCCCAGATGGCATGTGCAGTGGTGCCCAGTGTGGCTTTGAGACCTCATAGTAGCCATTCTGGAGAGAGTACCTGCTGGATATGTTTCAAAGGCAGGCTGCTTTGGTGGGACAAGATTGATGTTAAGTGAAGCAGTGGGAAAACAAAAAAATCTGGATTTGAGTATGCTTCCCCCATGTATGTGCTTGTATGTGTATGTATGTGGGTTACTAGGGAAAGCTGAGGGCAGCAGTCGATTTTCCTTGGGTAATACTAAATTTATGGTACAGTCAGATGATGATTTCTCATTTGGGAACCTCTGAGAGCAGAGTAGTGTACTTGTGCTACGGACGTGAGTGGACCGTAGGGATAAAAGAAGTCCCAGAGTTCAGATTTGAGACAATGTGATAGGAATAAAAGCCTAACTATAACCTCCCCTCCCAGAATATGGTAGGGAACAGGTCAAGTCTTAATTTTCACTTGATCATCTCTCATTGTTTTTACTTTGTGCAGAAGTCCCCCATCTTGACTGTAACTAAATCTTGTTCATTATAAATATCTGTATATGATTCTGCTGGGGAAAATGTTTTTTTAATTGTAAAATATTTTGTATAATAGGGGAGAGAATTAAAATTGCCAAAATTACGTCTTTCTCTGTGTGAATCTGTTGAACCTGCATGCGGTGGGTAGTGCAGTACTCTGCAGGTACAGGCCCACTGGAATGAGAAACATAAATCTGCATCGTTATCTCCCTTTTCCACCCAGACTTTGTTTTATTGATAGCTCATGCAAATGAAGCGTTAAGGACCTCATTTTGCTGTAGCCTCAGGCTTCAACAATAATGAATCTTCTGTGAGCCTGCAGAAGAGCTTCCCTGTGGCTTCATCAAGGGCAGATCTTGCCTGACCAATCTGGTAGTCAGATTCTATCAGTCTGAATCAATCTTCTATGATGGAGTGACGGCTTCGGTGGACAGAGGAAGGGCAATGGATGTCATCTATCTGGACTTCTACAAAGCCTTTGACATGGTCCCTCCCCACATCCTTCTCTCTAAATTGGAGAGGTATGGATTTGAAGGATGTACTTAGGTGGATTAAAAATTGGTTGGCTGATTACAGCCACAGGTTGTGATCAGTGGTTCTGCATCAGGGTGAAGGCTGGTCACAAATGGTGTCCTTCAGGGATCGGTCTTGGGACCAGTGCTCTTCAGCATCTTCATCTGTGACATAGATGATAGCATGGAGTGCACCCTCAGCAAGTCTGTGGATGACATCAAGCTGAGAGGTGAAATCCATACACTGGAAGGAAGGGAAGCCATCCAGAGGGACCTGGACAGGCTGGAAAAGTGGGCCTATGAAAACCTAATGAGGATCAGTAAGGCCAAGTGCAGGGTGCTGCAGTTGGGTCGGGGCAATCCCAGGTATTCATACAAACTGGGCGAAGAACTCCTTGAGAGCAGCCCTGCAGAGAAGGACTTGGGGGTCCTGGTGGATGAGAAGCTGGACATGAGCCTGCAGTGTGCAATTGCAGCCTGGAAGGCCAGCTGTGTTCTAGGCTGCATTAAAAAAGGGGTGGCAAGCAGGGAGAGGGAGGTGATTGTCTCCCTCTACTTGGCTCTTGTGAGGCCCCATCTACTGTACTGTGTCCAGGCTTGGAGCTCTTGGAGCAGGTCCAGAGGAGGGCAGCTGAGATGATCAGAGAGGGCTGGAGCACCTCTGCTGTGAAGAAAGGTTAAGGGAACTGGGCTTGTTTAGCTTGGAAAATAGAAGGGCTCCAGGGTGACCTTATTGTGGCCTTCCAGTACTTGAATATAAACTCCAATATGAACAGGAGGGGGAATGGCTGTTTACAAGGGTGGATAGTGATAGGACAAGGGGAAATGGTTTCAAACTGAGACGGGGAGGTTTAGGTTAGATATTAGGAGGAAGTTTTTCACTCAGAAGGTGGTGACGCACTGGAACAGGTTGCCCAAGGAGGCTGTGGATGCCCCATCCCTGGAGGCATTCAAGACCAGGCTGGATGTGGCTCTGGGCAGCCTGGTCTGCTGGTTGGTGACCTGCACACAGCAGGGGGTTGAAACTAGATGACCATTGTGGGCCTTTTCAACCCAGGCCATTCTATGAAAAGCTCACTTTGTTTTTTCCAAGTTTAAGGTCACTGTAACACTTTATTTTTCTAAGTTTATCACTTCTTTGAGGAATCTGGCTGCTACTGTAGTCAAGACCAGGAGCACTTATGCTTCCTGTGCCACCAAGAATCTGTTCATTCATACCTTCTTCATACCTATGGCTTGCAGGCTTGTTTTTCTCGTTCTATATTATCTATACAGTAACAATGAGGAGCAGAAAGTATGTGCAGCAAGCAGTACTTGGTCTGTGTTTTCTAAATCCTTAGCTTCTCTTTCTCTCTCATTTAGCACTGTGGCCCTGAAACCTGCATACACTGTGGTAAAACTGCTGTAATGCCTGCAAAACAATTTACTGCTTGTGCTGACTAGAAGAGTGAAAGATGCTGCTTGTGCTTTCCAGTCACACGCTCTCCTCCTGGTCAGAGATGCACCTTTTGCTTTTTAGTGATTTCCATCTTTGCTGGACTCTTCTCTGCTTGGGGGGGGGGGGGGGGGGGGGGGGGGGGGAAGTTGTGTATGCTATTTATTACCTGCAGTCCATGTGTTCTGCTTTCTTGCCCTACATTTTTCTCTGCTCACACTCCCACTTCCCCTGCTTTGCCTTCTCTTTTTCTCATTCAAGTGCTGTTAATACTTATCTCCTTGTTTCCTTGGTTGTCAATTTCCCTCTCCATTTTGCTTAACCTCTTGACTTGTGTTTGGTGTCCTCCCCTACCACATTACCTCTTGCCTGTGCAGCTAGAGATGCCAGCACTTCTTTGGATGAATGAAGGTTGAGCTGCATCTGACCTCACCACTTCCAACCTTGATCTGTTAAGAACTGTCTTCTGAAATAGATTATTTCTGTTAGCAAGAGCAGCTGGTTGATCCTATTTCTGGTAGCAGTTTACACCCTTTGCCTACTCTCTTCAACTTTGTATATCCAACCATTTTCAAACTATATTTACACTGAAGCTCTGCCTTCCACATGCTCTGAATGTGGAGGAGGGAGCAGAGCCTATAGTTTGCGTTTCCACCCAAACTCATCTCTGCTGCTAAACCTTGCTGTCCAGTGGAGGTAAGTAGCAGCACTGAGGATTTTAGATTCACAAAAAGATAAAGCAGTGAGGATTTTTCAGAGGTATGTAATCCAAAACCCTGTTGAGACCAGGCCTGGTGTGAATGCTGTGTCAGGTGGCTGAGTGCATTACAAGTAATTGTGCTCTGCAATTTCTATTACCACTTACTTGCTATTTTTCTTAATAGATAAAACAGATAATAGATAATACTCTTTCTTTCTCCAGGAATATGCTGTTTACAGGCTACCTGTAATATATGCTTGTTTAACAGCCTTTATGAATGGTGAATTTATGTCCTGTTGTTTAAACCAGCTGGTGAATTTACTCTGCAAAGTTCCTGCGTATGCCCAGAAGATCCATATTTAGACATGGAAGGTATTTTATTTTGTTTTGAGCCTGTGGCCTCTTCCTTTGTAATCCCCTACTTCCTGGTACTGCATGATGTGGCAAATAATTGGCCTTGGGGTCAATCAGCTTTAGTTTTACTGATCTCTTTTGCTCCCTTCTTTAGTGGATCCTTTCTAAATAGAATGGTTTTTAGCACAGTCAGTGTCAACCCAAAGGGAACTCTTCCCCTTGCTATGTACTCTTTGCTTCCTTATCTTTTTCACTTGTACTGTGCTCTGTACCCAAACTTGCCTCTGGCCCTGAACACAAACACCACCCCACTTTCTCCTCCTTTGAGTCTATCCCAGGTGCTCAGATCAGTCTTTTGGCATGCAAATCTGTTCCTGTGAAAGAATGGAAGGCAGAGCAGTGCTTGCCCACCTGCAGCAACAGAAGCCAGCAGGGCTGGATGCTTTGTCAGAACAGACTCTGACAGCTTCTCCATGTAGTACTCCCTTGTCCACAGGAGTTTCACTGCTCACACACAAAAGAGAGAGAACCTTTTGCTGTTCAACACTACACCCACTGTGGCAAAGACTCGTTTGGTATCTTCAGATGCTTTTAAATGCCTGATTTGAGGCATTTGGAACCTTAAAACCCTGTAAGTGTATGGATACTTCTGTGAGTGTCCGTATCATTACTCTCCTAGGAGTCTACATCATTTGTCTTCTAGGAAGAGTTTGGACGTCCGGAGGTCTCCTGAAAATCTAATGCCGGAAAGATAGTTTCTTCAAGCAACTTTTCACGTGTCTTGTTGCATTTTTAAAGCACAAGTGACACCTAGTGTTGAGTTGAGGGCAAGTCATTGTCTATCACGTTTGTACACGGACCAGGATGCTAAAAACTGTTTAGGAGAGCAACTGGACGATGAAATGTACGAGAAGGACAAAATGCTGGATACGTTTTCTGAATGTGATACTTTTGTGAGCTTGAAAGTCTTTCTTAACCAAACGGGGTGCTATTAAGCTACGACCTTCCAGGTGCCTGTGGCTTTTTTTTTTCCTAGTATTGAGCACCTGGTTAGTCTAAGCCTTTATGTTTGTAGTTTCCAACTTAGCAACCATGCTACAGATACCCATTTGCACGTTTATTAAAGTGCAGGGACAGCAAACAGTCCTGCTGGGCTTCTGACATTTTGAACTAAAACAATTATTCACTGGGTTTGTTTTCTTGATCTCAGAAGAAGACATCTTGAGAAGGAGATTATTAGAAAAACTCTTCCCTTTCTTTGCTGGCTCCTTTATCTTGTCAAACTGGACTTACAAAGCTTTTGTCAGTCTGTATTTGTTGTGCCTCTTTCCAATGCATCTTTTGTAGAGTTGAATGCTGTGAGTGGATTTGCAGCACCTGTCCAGAAGGGTGTTATTGTCCCCCCTTCAGCTGTAATAGTAGCGTTGTTCAGCCCAGTTTACTTTCTAACAGCTGACATTCTGTCAGCGCCATCCCTCCCAGAGATTAGACGATTGCCCTATGAGACCCTCACAGTTTGCTTTTGCTGTTGCTGCGTGTTGTGGTAGCAGTCACGGGGTGCATGCAGAGTAGCAGACTGCTGAACAGCTTTGGCACCACTATGGTGCTCTTAAGTTCTGGTGAATAAAAGCACCAAAACAGAGTCACCTTTCAATGGCAGTGCAGCTCAGCTGCTCCAGGATTCATTCTGATGTGAATAGCTAAGCTTCCACGGGAAAGAAGCACTGGCAAAGTTCATATATAATTACCACCCTCCCTGCCTACCACCCCCCACTTTAAAGTAAGGGATAAGAAAAGATGAGTAGTTACTGAGATGAAAGCTAAGGTATCCATGGTGGCAGAGAAGGTACTTGGCTGAACAACCTACTATTGAAATAGTGTGATTTTGAAGCAATTGGTGAGGTGATGAAGCGGTATTTATCAAACCTGGCATTAAAAAGATTAGAGGAGAGGAGAGTCTAATTTCTGTCTGTCCCAACCTAAAGAGGGTGTTGGGCAGCAGAACAAGACTCACTTGAGGTACATAACAGAAAGACAGGAAGCAATGGAGGTGACAGAAACCGGTTATAGAATGGGAAATTCTGTCTGGACGTTAATGGAAAGTCTTCTTCTGAGAGTGGTTCTGCAGTGCCCAGCTGGGCAGTCTCTGTCCTTTGGAGATGTCTGGAATTAGCCTGGACCGGACTCCTTGCTGCTTTGAGGTGCTGCTGATCACCTGCTGCTGAAGTCTGAGGTAGGATTTGACAATGCAATAAGCTCAGCCTCTGTAGTGAGAACCTAGCAGTCCTTCTCCTGGAATTTGATTCTCCTATGCAAAAGCAGCCTTTGTTTCCTGTCCTTGCTCACCCTGAATGAGTAATGTTTGTCTATTTTTGTTATGCACTCTAAGACTTACAGATGGAAAAGCAATGTGCCAGCATGCTGCAGTATTTTTCAGATGGAAAAAAAGCAATGCTTTTAATATGGGTCATGCTGCCGTGTCCTCTAAAAGCATTTTGCTGTTTGTTTGTTTGTTTGTTTGTTTTTAATATTTGGAGTAGATCCGGGCTTATGACGAAGTCTTCCTTCTGGATGCTAGCACATCTTGCTAGACTTGACCTGATTTGAGATGGATTTTCATGAAAGCTATACTTTGGTTTTCCAGCATGTTCATGTTTTACTTTTGCTGTTACTTCTTACAACTTTCTGTATGTTATGTTATTTACAGTCTTTTTGCAGGCTGTGTGGCTGACATGAATTTACAACTCAATTTGGAGTTGAGTGGACAGGCTGTGGAGATGTACCTGAAGTGTGAAGCAGCTGTGTGCCAACACCAGCAGGGAAAAAAACAGAGTCATTTGATGAATGTTTTAAAATCACTTGCTTTTCAGCGCAATGATGAGCCTAAAGTAAGGTAGAGTCTCTGTTTTCACCCTATGGTTATTTACTGCTTGATTGCTTGTTTCTGAAACAGCATGCAAGTTGGATGAAGAAAAATATTAGGGTTGCCAATAGTCAGGATCTGTTATCTTTCATCACTAGTACTAGATCTAGATAATTTGGGCTGATGATTATACCTGGATTGCTTTCAAGTTGTGTGTATAAAACTTTCCCATTCTGTTCTCAAAAAAAAAATTAAATTCATCATCAGAAACAATTGATCCAGAGACACCACTGCTAATATGCAGAGCCTTTTCAAGCAAGCAGATAGATCTGATACTTGAAGAAAAATGCAATGGTTCTGCTTTTTGGTCCGTAGCTACCTGGTGAGGACTCTCACTTCTTGGAAATGGCTTGTATGTTGTCACACTGTTTGAGTTCATTGGTCAGTCTTCTGTTCATTTTTCATAATTGAGGGCTTTTTGTGTTTTGTTTGTGTGTTTGTTATTGTTTCTAATTATTTATTTTAACCAAGGTACCTGCAGGGTTTTCTTAACAAGGTCTGGTGGGAGGGAGGAGAGGATATGGAGTTGGGCAAAGTTTAATTTGATTTTTCTACTATTTTACCTTTTTCAAAACGGTTTTGAAAGGGAAGCAGAGCATAATTGCCATCCAGAGCTTCAAGTTAAATTGTTTTATCCATCTGCAAGGTGGTGGAAAATAGACCAGAACAATACAATGATAATGAAGTCAGCCAAAGAAGAAATAAAAGTAAATAAATGTTTCAGAGTAGTGGTGAATATTTAAATAGTCCTCTGGGAGAATAAAAAATGTGCTTCTGATAAATAAGCTCAGCATGAGTTCTGGTCAAGAAAAAAAAAAACCAGCTGTGTGAAAAATATAAAAATCCTTCAGTCATTTGTGTTTCAAATCAGAAAAGTCTTCATTTGTTCACGTCTTGTATTTTTGGTATTGTGTCGTTCCGTTCCCCATGTCTTCACAAACTGCATGTTTACACTCATCGCCCTCATTCTTCTCTTTTGTACTCTGAAGGCAGGGAAGAAAAGGGTTTTGTTTTTTATTTTTTTTTCTATTTTCGTCATATTCCTTTTTTTTTTTTTTTTTTTTTTTTAACTGATTTTAGGTGGTTGTTTTCATAGACCGGGGAAGAAAAACACAAAATGTTTGGTTAACTTCATTACCCATTACAAGAAAAAAAAAACACGGTAAATATTCATTACTTCATAATAATATTTAATAAACAATCTGCATCTCTTAGCTCCCCCTGTGGCAGCCTCCTTTGTTCAATGGCTTACTTCTCTGTGCTGAAGGCACATGTAAATGAGACAAGAGGCTTTACAATCTATTTTCTTTTTATCCCCAAAGCACTGGGACAGATGGCCTTTGATACCAGGGGCTCTTTTCTTCTGTGAGCTTGTGAGTCTATATGTAAAGATTTTTGGCAAGGATTTGTGTCAGCCCATCTCATGTGTATCACCACTTAGTTTTTCTTGGAGCCACAAGCAGCCCCGCTGCCAGCTTTGATGCTCTGCACAGAGAGCGTGGGGGACTTAGGAGGTTGTTGTTGCCTGCTTCAATCTGTAACACCTTGAACACACAGTTCAGACCCTCAGATTTGCTCCTAATATTACTTCTGTGACTATAATAAATCTGTCCCAAGGGTGTTCCAAGTCTGCAGGTGCTGAGAAAGATGGAAACGTTTTGTGCTGAATTATGTCATTTTATATAATCAAGAACACAACTAAGTGATTTCATGAGTAAAATATACAAGCAAGCTTAAAATATTGCTCTTCAGTGATGGCATGAATCTATAATAGCCTAGGCAGCTTCTGTCTCTTTTCTTTTGAACATTCCTCCTCTCTGCTTATTCTCTCTTTTCTTTTCTTGGACACTATCATTCAGGCTGCAAAACTTGTTCTTTTTGGCCAGATCAGCATCTTGAAAAGAAACTTCCTCACTGCAAAAGAAATGAGCGCTGTGCTCTGCACAGGGGATTATGTGGGAAGCAGGCTCACAAACAACAGCCTGGATTCATATTTAAGTGAGAATGCCTTCCAAATAATCATTAGTTGCAGTGATACTGGAAACACAGCTGCTGATTTTACTGCTAGTAGGTGGGATGGAGGTTGCCTGCTAGAGGATGCGACTTTTTTTTTTAACAGATAAATATGAAACTGATAAATATTTTTTTCATCTCATGTAAGCCAACATAATTGGAGACATTCTGCGTTTTAACCTTTTTCTTTTTCTTTTTTTTTTTTATTGAGTGTTGAAAAATAAGTCAGGAACGTGTTAAGTCACTTCTACTTTAGATAACTCTATCTTATAATCTCTCAGTTATTAGAAATTTTATATTGACTTTCTTGACAAAAAGGGAATTACTGAACTGCTGGTCTGTAACATTGGAATATTTGGGTGTTTCTTCACAATTGCTTTGTACTATTGATGAATTAATACTTAGAGTTGTATTAACAGTGATGTGACAGTAATGTAACAGTTTTGAGAGCCTGAGAGCAGTGATTTGTGGGCCGTATACCATATTAATCTCCTTTCTTTAAATAATTTAGAAATTAGAATTTTCTTGTACACACTTGATAAAATAAGATTTGAGAGACGTGTTGTTTAAACCTTTCCTTGGCTTGATTCCTCTGGACACTGGGCTACTTTGCTTCTCTCAGATGCAGCTGTTCCAGTTTTGTCAGTAATGAATGCTGGTTTTGCATCTTGATTTTTGATAAAAATAATTTTTTGACTTTTGTTGTGTTCTTTCAGAAATGAAGCTACCGACTATAATGAGTGTGTACATTTGAATATATGTCGTCTCAGACTTGTCTGAGATTTGAGTCTCCAGTTCTTTTTTGTTGCCTTAAACATGCACTGAGTCTTGGTGGCCAAGCACAGGTGAAGCCTGGAGTAGCAGGCAGAATCAGGACCCTGTCAGGACATGGATCCTGTCGGGACATAGCCCCTGGCCAGGACTTAAAGGCTGGCACCAGAGATTGAGGGACTATCTGTCTGTTTGCATTTGGGGCCTATCCTTTTTAGTATCTTTATCAATGATCCGGATGAGAGGACTGAGTGCATTCTCAGTAAGTTCACAGATGACACCAAACTGGGACGGGAGTGTCAATCTGCCTGAGAGCAGGAAAGCCCCTCAGAGGGATCTGGACAGGCTGGATTGCTGGACTGAGGCCACTGTTATGGAGTTCAACAAGTGCCAGATCCTGCGCTTTAGCCATAACAACTCCAGGCAGTGCTTCAGGCTTGGGGCAGAGAGGCTTATAGGACCAGAGGGAATGGCCTCAAACTGTGCCAGGATCAGGTTGAATATTATGAAACCATTATTATCTGAAAAAGTGCTCAGGCACTGAAATGGGCTGCACAGGGAGATGGGTTGAGTTGCCATCCCTGGAGTGTTCAAGGAATGTTTAGGTGTACTGAGGGACATGGTTTAATGGGGGTGCATTGGTAGTAGGTGGGCAGTTGCACTGGATGATCTTAGAAGTCTGTACCAACCTTGGTGATTCTATGTTTCTATGCCATTCCCTTGGCTTCTGCCATATGCACTACAGCCTGCAACAGGATCACTTCATTAGCTAATAGTGAGCTGTTGGGGAGAATTATGTACCTGCTCTGCATCATTTGAGGGAGGAATAACAGAGCAGTGTCTCAAGCCTATTCTGGAAAGGAAAGGGAGGGTGCATTGCTGCTGAGAAAGGAAGAGCTGACCTCCTTTCTTCCCTTCCGAAGTCTGGATCCCACTGCAGAGATGTGATGCTGGGTGCTGTTGTGTTCAGAGTGACTCTACAAGAACAAATTAGCTAAAACTGAACCTGCTTCAGGTGCAGGCTGCTTCTCTTCAAGCTGAGAGTGAAATATACAGTGTTGCTACATAGCAGTAACACTGACATAAAATTCAGGGGAAGACAGCATTGGATGGGAATGTACGTTTCATTTTAAGATGAAATTCCTGTTCTTATTTGGTCCTACTGCTACACCAACACAAGCAATCAAGATACATGTATCCCAGTTCCATGGCTTGCACTACTTGGAGCACAAGGGGCACTGGCATCATGTCTCCAGGATTGTTCCTAAATAAGCAATCCAGAGTTTTGGATGTGTCTTTCATAGTTTTAGAAGTAGACTGTGATTTTGATCTTTAATCTTCTTGTCTATCAGTCATTGGAATTCACCTTCTGCCCTTTGCTTTGTTTCCTTTCTGTCTCATGGGCTCTTCCTGTAATCACAGAATCGTTGAGGTTGGAAAGGATGACTTGATTCTCCAGATTGTCCTTTTGTTTAGTCTTGCTGGAGGCTGATCTGATCTGAGTATCTCAAGAAGTTACATGTTGTTGTGCTTGATGACACTGATCTAAATGCCACCGACACCTGCCATTCTTAACAATCAATCCCCTGCTTTTTGTTTCTTCTGGTACTTATATTCATAGACTGACACTGTCATTCCCTACTCAGATCTGTCTTAATGTTTCCATTACAAATCTCTGTGAAAGAAAAACTTAAATAATTTAGATTCCTTCAAATCGAGTTCTTGGGATTTTGACCTATCCTTGCAGTATGTCCTGTTCCTCTTCACGAAGTTAATGTCAGGCCTCCTTCCTGCTGCTGTGATTATTATAACTCAGTAGCATTAGGTACTGTCATCACAGAATGGCCAGGGTTGGAAGGGACCTCAAGGATCATGAATCTCCAACCCCCCCTGCATGCAGGGCCACCAACCTCTGCATTCAATACTAGGCCAGTCTGCCCAGGGCCCCATCCTTCAACACCTCCAGGGACTGGGCATCCACAACCTCTCTGGGCAGCCTGTTCCAGCACCTCACCACTGTCTCTGTAAAGAATTTCCCCGATATCCAACCTAAATCTCCCCTCCCTCAACTTAAAACCATTTCCCCTTGTCCTGCAGTTATCTACCCTTTCAAAGAGTTGATTCCCCTCCTGTTTGTAGGCTAGATGTGGACTAAATAAATGGTCTTGATCACTTTAGGTTCCAACTCAAGTCGTAATGCTACTGAAACTGATCCCTTGAGATGGTGCTAGGATTACTCTCTTGCTATCTGAGACTTTGAGGAGATTTCCAGATTGCTCTTTGAGTATCTTGCTGAAAGTATTGCCACTTTCACCAACAAGTGTTGGTGGTGGTGGAAGTTTTCCTCATACCACGATAACTTTCATTTTAAATGCCTCTTGATTTCAAAAAGCAGTAAAGCTAAGCAGAAGTTCTTTTCCTACTTATGAGTAATTTTTGTGCAATTGAATTCAGAATAAAAAATAACATAGAAGCTGACCTTTACTTTTAAATAGATAATTTGGGCCCAGACAAGCAGCATGGGAAACAGATGCAGCAGAAGGGTTTTTAGCTACTGCTGGCATGCTCTCTCTGGCAGAGGTGAGCTCTCCTTGCCTTGACTCCCCATCTTTTTCCAATCATGGTGTACCTGATAGCAGGGCTGTCTGGAACATCATCCTACAGCCTGCACAGGAGCACCACATAGTGATGGCTTTGAAGGATGTCCTGCTAGTTAAATATTGCTCCTGGAGGACGTTATGTTTAATGACAGTCCAGAGCAGCCTGCATGCACCTGCTCTGTATCTGTAAGCAGTACATCTTTTCAGGCCTTCTGCTGGACAAAGGTGTGGCTCACAGCTCCTGACTTTTCAGTCCTTTTCTGCACTCACTGCCCTTTCAGTCTGCCCACATGCAAGGCATGCTTGAGCTCTTGGGCTCATGGGTATGTGATTAAAATAACCACTAAATCTTCCCTTTGAGTCTTTTTTTTTTTCCTATGAGCTTTCTCATGTCTGGTGTTGAGGAGAATACTATCTTAGAGAGCCACAGCATCTGGGAGGCTGGGCAAGCTTCAGTCTTGGAGTTGTTCACTAGTCACGAGAGAAAGGTGCTGAGCAACCAGATTTATCTTTAGATTCAGCACAGCTGTGGGCTGGGGGTTGGACTCCAGACTTCCAGAGGTGGGGAAACCACCTGAATCTTTCTGTGAAGATAAACATTTGCTCCTTTGCTTTCACCACTACTGTAGCTTATTATTTGTTGTTGTTTTTCTTCTTACACAATCAATGCCATTCATCAGGCTGTTGTTTCATTTCAAAATCCTGAGATGGGTGAGGCAAAACAAGCCTTTAAAGGAAATCTGTTGGTTTTACTGCTGCATTTGCAAGATCTGAATTGCTCTTAAACTCCCAGTGTTTCCTCCCACAGTAGCTTACCTTGTTAGCGTGCTGACCAATTACTGTGTGTGAAAATGTATTACAGGATAAAGTGATGGTTCAGAAAATAAGCAAAAATGTTCATACTGCAACTTTGCCAGAGCTGCTTTGCTCTGCTCTACCAGCTTTGTGCTCCTGTGATTGCTGAAATGGCTACTTAGGAGGGCAGGGAGAAAGAATTTAAAGAAAGCTGTTTAAATGCCACCTCTATCACCTGGATATTGTCGGTGAATATAAGGACTCCAAGTGTGTAATAACGAAAGTACAATTAAGGACAAGTCAGAGCGAAGCTTTTATTAATTATAATTGTAGGGAGGACACATTCAGATGGGTGCCCTGGTGGAGCTGCCAAGTGACTACAGTGATGTGACTTCATGTTGTTCCAAGATGAAAGGTGAGGGGACAAGTCGAGTGTTAACACAGCAGGTATGCATCCTCGGGTGGGGGTTGGGGTGGGGAATGAACTCCGGACAATAACTTAAATGTTAACATGGCTGAGAAACCATTGCTGAGAGAGAGGTGGCTTTGCTAACTGCCACAGCTGACAATATGGAGCTGGCTCTTGGCAGAGCCTGTGGGGGTGGTACATCCCATATGGTCCTAGCTGAGAAGTGGGAACAACCAGAGGCTTGAAAACAGGAATGCTGTTTTCATTGGTGTAAACTTCTGACCCAGACCTCTCATATCTTAAATGTGAATCATTTTACTACCACGATATCTCACATGGAAACCCTTTGGAAAACTAACATGTATTAGATGCACTTACAAAGTAAGCAAAAATGTGAAGTTCAGCAAAAATTTCTGCAGCTCGTTGATCACAAAATGTTTGACATGTTTTTATTACTGTGATCCAACTGACTTCTCATGAGTGAAGACAATCAAGAATCAAGAGACTTGTCACGGTTCAGTGGACTTTTGAGTCAGAGCAGGAAGAGCAGAACAAAGTTGTTGATTTCTGATCCTTGAGGGTAATACCAGCCCCTTCTCACTTTTGCTATATGGCATGTTTTGAGACTGCTGTGCCAGCTATGACCGGATGAAGTGCTAACAGCTCTCCACATCTGGAAGAGAAATGTGTGCTTTCTAAAAGGAAACAAAATTGTTTCTTGGGCAGCTACTGTGAAATAAAGTTGATCAGGTTCGAGTGTTGACATGAGAGCTGTAACATGTATGGATCTGACGTCTGGATTTACAGACGCTTGATACAGTAGTGGGAAGACAGCAGCAGGGTAACTGTACCTAGAAAAGGAGTGGAGGTGCTGGGAGAGACCACTGAGTGAGGAGAGAGGAAGCAGTTTACAAATGAATCTTGGGACTGGAATGTTTATGTTGTCAGAAATTAACTCGTTTATTTAAAAATATTTTTATTAATAATAGCACTGGTAGTACAGATAGGAGGTCACTAAATTAGCTTTCTATCAGTCAGTAAATCGCACTTTCATTCAGAAGATAATTGAATGTTTCACCTTTTTTTTTACTTGTAGTATTATGAGTTGTGAAATCCGGTCCAAACAAACATCACTGATTTCTAAAATAACTCTCCAATGCAATGTCAATTATACTACTGGTGATCAGTCTTTCAATTCATATTTTATTTATTATATAAGGTACTTCAATAAGATACAAAACTCAGGTGTTATTTGAGCATATATATAAACCAACATGCTTGACTAAATAAGAACAGACAGTTTTGATGTGCATATTTCACTTTACTTTTCCAAATTCAAATTTTGACGTAGTGCTCTCTGTTTTGTCCAGTAGCTGTAACATTTATCCTTTGCTAGAATTGTTTTGTTCTCTTATCCTTTTTTTTTCCTCTCCATTTTTGTCCTCGCCATTTTTCCTGTCCATTTTGTCAGAAATGCTTCTTACTAGTATAATTTTTCCTGCTTTCTTTTCCTGCAGGCTGTCATCCAACTTCTACAGCAAGAAATCCAAACTACAGAATTACAGCCAAGAAGGCAAAGAACACCCTCTATGAGAATGCCTGCTTCCAGGGATCCTCCAAACAATTCACCAGTGACATTGCCAATCTGAAAGATGTGCACTGGAATGACTGTTTCCTCAGTAAAAGTAATAGAACAGCTTTGGGTGGCTTGTGATCACCCCAGCTATGGCAGGCCAGGTATTGGTATTTGAGGAGGGGCAACATAGATTTGTTGGTGAACAGCTAAATGGCAAGATCACTTTCCTGCAGATGATTTCCTGAAAGCCTGCATGATCTGCAGATTAGTCTATGAACATGCTCAGTATTGAGGGAAGAGCATTGTGATAACAGAAAAAAACAGTCTGGGTTGGAGGCATGCCACTGACATTTTCACTAAGTCCAGAGAGGAGCGTGGCCATTGTGTGAACACAGAGATGTGATTTTTTTGCTAGATTGCACGAGAACGTGAACACCTTCCAAATTACAACACAATTTCAATGACAAGCTTCCATTTGTACATCTACTTCTGCCACAGACATGTTAAATGGCTGATGTGCCAAGCAGTGACAACCACCAAAAGCAAGCAGGGAATCCCAACAAGCCTTCCATGGGCATCACTGGATACAAAAGACACCTTTCATGTGTCAAATAGGCAAATGGGATGAGGACAAGAAGGAGGACACTAAAGAAGCTTTGTGTTTCGCGAGCCACGGATCTGCTTTGAGGACAACCAGAGTTGTCCTTTGGAACAAGCTCAGAGTTTCTTCAGGATTGTGACTGTGTTTCTATACTTTACCTCCAAAGGAGCATACTAAAAACTACACACGTTTCAATATAATTTGAATCATTAATTGCATTTGCATATGAAAAATGCAAGGCTTTATTACAGATATAATAAGATGCTCACTGTTTCAGGAACTGTTCTGACATGTACAGGATTATCTGGAGAATTTGGAGTTGCAGTTCCAAATGACACTGCTAAATGGCACCTGCAATCTGAGCCATACTGTTTGCAGTTGTTGCGCAGCTCTGCATTTTATATCTCATCTGTCTCAGTGCTGAGTTCCTGCTCTTGCATTTGTAGCTGGACACAGAGCCTATAAGCATGCAGAGTGATCAACTGCTGAGTGATCAACTGCTGGGCTTTGACCTGTTTAAAAACAAACACAGCAGGATCTTTCAATGTGTCAGCACATCAACACTGTCACCAAAGCTCATGTGGGTAGATCCAAAATGACAATTCAGGCTTCATGTGCTGTGGGACACTTCTTACTAATATGGGCTCAATTTCTGATTTTCTTGCTTTATTCATCACAAATCTTTTAAAAGGATTTCAAAACTCAATTCAGAGAACTCTGAGTATCGTCCTTACTGTAGGCCAAAATAATTAGAACAATATGAAGCCAGCTGTGCCAAAAGGAAGCAGTGGTGCCATGAGGCAGAGGGGAAGAATCTAACATTGGTCTGTTCAAATGTAGACTGTGGCAGGGGTGCCAGTGAATCTGCTGTGTGTGGTATTCTCAGCCTGCTCAGTAAGGCAGGTCAGTCTGGCTGTATCATCATTGTTAGCCATCTCCCAGTAGGCCATTACCTTATAAAATATATTTTACTCTGCGATTTTAAGCACATTGTATTCCTGTCAGTCCATGTCTAGTCCTTCCAGTCACCAGAGAGGGGCCTTTCTTTTTGTAGAGGTTAAGGAAAAGTTGTCTAGATGCTCCCTGGTTACAGTGCAGCGCAGCTTCTTTGCTGCTCATCCATTAGTGCTTTTGAAATCATACTCTCTGGTAACACATCCTCCTCATCCTTTTGGCAGGCTTAAAGAGAGACCTCAGAAAGATAGAACCCTGTCCTGGCATCTCGTGCTGTAATCACTGTGTATCCTCATAAAAAAGTACTGTATGTCACTTTTGTTAGGGAGGGAGCATCGGTATCTCGGCCTCCCTATCAACATGGGGAGAGCAACAGTGCCTGGAGGTCTTAGTGCCTGTTAAACTTGGCGTAGTGCAAATGCAGAGTAAAAAGTCTGCTCCCAAAATAAGCAACAAGATAAAAATGTTTGCAAAAGGGGTTTACTACTAATTCATGGCAAAGTGCAAATAATTCTGAATAAGGAAATCTTGTAATGTGCTACAGCAAAAAAAAAAAAAAAAAGTCTAGAGAAGGATAAAACATGATGCATGCAACTAAAAGGTGCACTTAATCAAGAGGTGATACGTAAACAGGCTGAACTTTCCTCTGCCTAATTAGAAATGTCTGCAGAACAAGCTAAGGCACGTTGGAGTAATGACAAAATATAAAGCTGGGCTTAAGGTTCAGATCCCGCCTGCGCAGGAACGGCTTGATGGTTAAGAACAGCTGCTGAGCTTATTTTGTAACAGGGCAGCATTGTGCTGCTGGTCGAACAATGATTTCTTTGCAGAACAGCAGCAACTAACTCTTGGTGGAGCAGATGCCCTGTGCTGTCCCAGCTTGAGTCTGCACATGGCGCACTGATGGACCACAGCTCCAGCAGAGCAGCAGATACCTTGCTTTCCATCCACAGCTTTTAAAATAAGGATCGCATTCTTTGGAACAACTAAAGACTCTAGATCCTCATGATCCTTTTCAACTCCTGCTATTCTATGATTCTAGATCCAAATTTCATTCATAAAATGCTACACAGAAGCCAAATAGAAAACAAACAAACAAACAAACAAACAAAAAACTGCATGAGTATATTCTATCTCTCTTCAAAGTTCTGTAACAATTGCATCATATTACTGTTCCCACTTCTTGTTTTTCCATTTTTTTTTTCCTATTTGCATCAGAAGTTGTTGCTAGGCACACAGGAGCTCCTCCCACAGCTCAATATACTCAGATGACCCCACAGGATTAATTAGCACTCACAAGTGAACGTGTACAGAGCCTAAGGCAATACAAACTTTAATATCCATCACAAGTTCCAAGTCAACCTGAGGAGAAGCTCTGCAGAGCTGTGTATAATTTTGATTGCCCCATTGTTCACTCAGGAAGGATCTCACTGAAGGATTTTAGTTCTAGGTTCAAGAAGACCATCTCCAAAAACAGTTTGTTCATAGGCAACCCTATCATAGAATTGTTTGAGTTAGAAAAGACCTGCAAGATCACCAAGTCCAATCATCAAAAAAGACTGCCAAAGCAGGAGAATAATTTGTTCAGAGACTACATACAATTTAGAGTTTGGTGGCCAGAATGCTTTTTCATTTGCTTGCAGCACTCCCTATGGAGTACACAGAGATGGGAACTGAATTCTGCTGGTCTGAGAGGGCAGAGGATGAAATCATTATGAAAGCAATGATGACTTAGAGATCTTCATATTGAGTGAAGCATGTAAGAAAATGTTGAAGAAATCTAGGCTCCCTTTGCATCTTCATCAGCTAGCCATCCATTTGCCATCCATTCTGATGCTTTTCTTTGGTCAGCAGCAACTTGCTCTCCTACCTGGTAACTCTTCAGTGAAATGTTGCTCAAAAGTTGCAATCACTCTTGGAATGAGAGCTCAATTTCTTCTCAATTATTTGTTCATGTGTAACAGTCAAACAGTCAAAGCTACTGTATGCAAACAGAAGTATGTTAACTTTTCAGAGGAGGTAGAGGCTGGTATGAGTTGATGTACCTACTCTTTTATTTGATCTCTTCACATTTTCTTTCAATATCTGAGATAGATAGGTAAGGCCTTGGTTTGTCTGTCAAATGCAAACGCACAAGCGTGAGACAAATTATGACCTTCTCCCACTGAAGTGTAAGCAGTCATGTGTTTGCCACCAAGTGTGTGCTTTCTCCAAGGGAAGATGATCCTGGAGGATGTGCCATAAAATCCGTTCCAGTCCTACTCTCCTTGGTTAAGTTTCAGGAATAAGCTCACATTTAAAAGCATCAAATCAAGGATGTCATTTGGAACAACCAGCATATTCCATATTTGTCTTTGACCTAGTGCATGCTGAGCTTTCCACAACTACACACAACAATCCAAAGAGCTTCCCCTAGATCAGCAGCATGCCACTAAATTACTTTGGTTTCCATGTAACCCTTCCAGTTCGCTCAGCTGAACAAATCCTCAATCTTAGAAAGCTTCTATCATTACATTTTTAGTAACCTGTTGTCCACTCAGTCAATCAAGCCACCACAGCTGCAACTTGTGGCCAGATGGAAAGTCTTTCACAAAGTACTAGGTTTCCATCTCATATAGAAGTCTGCTTTTCTAAAGCTATGATTCACACTCAAGGTTGTTAATCATCCATTTTCAGTGAGCTATTCCATCCACTATTCCAGGGCTGGGATACTTGTGCTGTAATGTCAGTACCACTCACATGCAAGCCAGCTAGTGCTTTACAATGACTTAAAATCAGGAAATGGCAGCAACCTTCAAATGCGTCTCATACAAGACTTCTGCTGTCTCAAATGGTCAAGACTTCTGAAGAGGGGAAGCATCAGTATTGCTCATGCAAGGTACCACCTGACAACATTATAGCCCCAGTACCTCATCTTTATTGGAATTTACATTGTTAGGAGACAATGATAGACCCATTCCCTATAACCAACATGAGGTCTGCAATATCTTCAAGGAGGGAGCAAGACCGTTTCTGGTTTGATCAAATAATTCTGTGACGAGGTACTCTGTGGTTTATTTTCCAAAAAACTTGTTTAACAAAACAATACTTTGAGCTGGAGTATCTTGCACGCATAGAGAACTGTTCAAAGTAACTTTCCCAGCCTGTAAGAACTTTCTTTTGAGAAACGTACTTTGGCTTTAAAAAAAGACAAAACCACATGACTAATGCTGATAAAATCCTTCACAAACTTTCCTTTGTTCATTCTTGTATAGACTGGTGCACAACTCTTACTGAGTTGTACTGACTAGTGCACAAACTGCTCCTTCACTAAGTTTGCAGATGAGACCAAGTTAGGGGGAAATGTCAGTCTAACTGAGAGTAGGAAGGTCCCCCTACAGAGGGACGGGGACATGCTGGATCAGTGGGCTGAAGCCAATGGGATGAAGTTCAACAAGACAGTTCTGGGACCTCAACACAGGAAGTACATTGAGCTGTTGGAGCAGGTCCAGAGGATGGCCATGAAGATGATCAGAGGGCGGGTGCACCTCCCTTGCAAGGACAGGCTGAGAGATTTGGGACTCTACAGCCTAGAGAAGATAAGTTCCGGGAGGAACTTATAGCAGCCTTCCAGTACATGAAAGGAGCCTATAGGAAAGCTGGGGAGGGACATTTTAGAAGGGCATGTAGTGACAGGACAAGAGGAAATGGTTTTAAACTGGAAGAGGGTAGATTTAGACTTGAGATGAGGGAGAAATTCTTTACTATGAGGTGGTGAGATGCTGGAACAGATTGCCCAGCAAGTTTGTGGATGCTCCCTCCCTGGAAGCATTCAAGGCCAGGCTTGGGACTTTGAGCAACCTGGTCCAGTGGGAGGTGTCCCTGCCTATAGCAAGGAGTTTAGAATTGGATGATCTTAAAGGTTCCTTCCCACTGAAACCATTCTATGATTCTATGAAGACCAAAGGCTGGAACTACACTTTGGTCACAACCATATGCAATGCAACAGGTTTGGGACAGAGTGGCTAGAAAGCTGCATGGAGAAAAATGATCTAAGGGTCCATGTTTGTCTGAACTTGAGCCAGGAGTGTGCCCAGGTGGCCAAGAAGGCCAATGGCATCAAAAATAGTGTAGCCAGCAGGAGCAGGAAGGTGCTCATCTCTCAGTATTCAGCTCTGATGAGGCTACACCTCAAGTACTACTCTTAGAAGGGGCTTTCAGAAAATAACATTTGTTCAACAAAACAAAACGAAGATGCATAGTATGCAAAATAATGCATAACATTTCAGCATAATAATGCAAAAAGAACATACATACTGACGATATTCTAAAATATAAAATGCTAGGGGACAGTAGCAGAATACCAGACCTTTTGGGACTGTATTCTTCCCATGACTTGGTCATTAAACAATGACTGTGTAAACACCTCATTGTGCCTGCAGGTGGAACCTTGGCATTAAAACCACCTCAGTGGTAGAGGGACACTGCTTTTGGTAAATTCTATATTTAGATGGCCAACTATTAGCATCCTGCACCATTACAAAATAAGATAAGCAAGTGCATTTATTTGTCATCTGGTTTACTGGCAGACAAGATCTGACCTTGAGCCTAGTTTTTATATTTGGTAGTTACCTAAACCAGCCTAAACTTGTTTAGTGGTTGGTTTTACCTGTGAAATATTCATTCTTTTTAACACATCTCTGAGTTTAGGTTATCTGCAGGTACTTTGCAGGCTTTACAGGCCAGACATGTTCAAGATTTCCCTTCCAAGATAGTGACTGAGACACTCTCAGTACTTACCCAAGGGAGACCTGCAGGATAGTGAGTATATAAAATTTGGGAAGATGGCTTCAATGGTGTTGCTGAATGTGTTCCGACATGGCAGTGCAACATGGTGGACAAGTCTCAATATTTATGATCCAACACTGTATAAATTCCTAATATTTCCCATCCTGTATTATTCCTTGCCAATCTTGATAGACATAAAGATCATAGAATCAGAGAATTTTAAAATGGTTTGAGTTGGAAGGTACCTTAAAGATGATCCAGTTTCAATTCCCTTGTCATGATCAGAGATAGCTCCTACTAAACCAGCTTGCTCAAAGCCCCATCCAACCTGGCCTTAAAAGCTTTTCACTTTAAGAGAAAAGCAGGTCCAAGACCGCCTTTGGAACTGGAATGGTTCCAGAGAAGGACCACGATCAAAGGGCTAGAGTACCTTTACCATGTAGACAGGCTGAGGCAGCTTGACTTGTTCAGCCTGGGAAGAGAAGGCTCAGGGGAAATCTCATTGCTGCCTTCCTGTGCTTAAAGGGAGCTAATAAGCAGGAGGGAAATAAACTTTTCAGACAAGTAGATAGTGATAGGACAAGGGGGACTGGTTTTAAAATAAAAGGTGGGAGATTTAGATTAGATACCAGGGGAAATTTTTACTGAGAGGATAATGAGATGCTGGAATAGGTTGTCCAGAGAAGTTGTGCGTGCCCATCCCTGGGGATGTTCAAGACCAGGTTGAATGGAGCCCTGGGCTGCCTGATCTAGTACCTGATTTAGTGGTTAGCAACACTGCCTGCAGCAGAGAGGTTGTAAATAGATGAACTTTGAAGTCTCTTCCATTCCATTCCATTCCATTCCATTCCATTCCATTCCACATCCACAGCCTCTCTGGATATATCTGTTCCAGTGCCTCACTGTATTCTGAGTAAAGAATTTATTTCTTCTATCTAATCTAATTCTACCCTCTTTCATTTTAAAACTGTTATCCTTTGTCTAATCATTTCACCCTATAGCAAAGAATCTCTCCCCATCTTTCTTGTAGTATCCCTTTGGGTTCTGGAAGATTTCCCTAGAGCCCTCTCTTTAGGCTGAGCAACTCCAGCTCTCTCAGCCTGTCTTCATAGGAGAGGTTTTCCAGCCTTCTGATCCTCTTTGTGGCCCTCCTCTGGAACTGTTCTAAAAAATCCATGTCTCGTTTGTGCTGGACTCGCCAAAACCAAATGCAGTATTTCAAGTGGGTTCTCATGAGGGCAGAGTAGACAGGAAGAATCACCTCCCTTGACCCACAGGTCACACTTCTTCTGATGCAGCCCAGAATACAAATGGTTTTCTGCACTGCAAGCACACACTGACAGCTCATATTTAATTTTTCATGCACCAGTGCCCTCAGGTACTGGTTCAGTACCCAGGTCCTCTGTAGTGCTCTTCTCAATCCACTCATTGTCCAGACTGCATTTGTATTTGGACCATATGCAGAACCTTGCACTTAGCCCTGTTGAACTTCATTAGGTTTGCTGTACTCACCTCTCAAGCCTGTTAAGATCCCTTTGGATGGCATTGCATCCCCTCTGGAGAACCGACTGTGTTACTCAGCTCAAACCCACTGTCCATGTCACCAATGAAGGTATTAAACAACACTGGTCCAAAAATGGTCCCATGAGGAACACCGCTCATCGCTAATCTGCACCTGGACAGGTGGAGTGATTGACTCCAACTTTTTAGGTCTAGCCAGTTGCTCATTCCCCTAACAGTCCATACATCCAATCCATATTTTTTCAAGTTAGAGGAAAGGATGTTGTGTGAGACAGTGACAAAAGCTTAAAACAAGTCAAGGACATCAGTTGGTCTTCCCTTGTCCACCAATGCTGTAACTGTTGTAGAAAGGCCACCAATTTAGGCATGAGTCACCCTTTGTGAAGCTATACTGGCTGTCCCGCATCACCATTGGGGACATACACCTTATGCCTTATGTTTTCCATATGCCGTAGCATGCTTTCCAGGAGGATCTGCTCAGGGATCTTGCCATACACAGAGGTGATGCTCATCTGTAGCACCCTGTAGGTACTCCTTTTTTACCCTTTTAAAAAATGAGTGCTGCGTTTTCCCTTTTCCAGTCACTGAGGACTTTGCCTGAATGCTGTGACTTTTCAAATGTCACTGATAGTGTCATGTCTTAGCAAGTTCATATGCCAGTTCCCTCAGGATGCATCTCATCAGGTCCCAAGGACGTTTTCCACATTCAGTTTCTTCAGATACTCTTGAATCTGATCTTACACAGTAAGTGGATCTTAATTCCTCCAGTCCCTTCCTTGACATTCTGTTACTTGGGAGGTTTGGTAAGAGCAACTGGCTGTGAAGATAGGCAAAAAGTTGAGTACCTCAACCTTCTCCAAGTCAGCTGTAGTCAGTTTTCCTGCCTTGCTTCTCAAGGATAGTGCAGTTTCTTCCTTTGCCACCTGATGTATCCGTAGAAACCCTTTCTGTTATTCTTCACATTCCTGATCTGATCCCTACACTCCTGGGCCATATCCCTATAATCTTCCCAGGATGTTATGTCCCTGCCTCCAATGTCAATGCAATATGTATTCTTGTTCTAGTTTGATTAAGAGGTTCTGATTCAGCCATGACGGTCTCCTGACTCCCTTGCCTGATTTCTTGCATGTTGTAACTGAGAATTCTTGTGCCTGAAGAAAAAAGTCTTTAAATATCTCCCAGCTCTTTTTTGCTTCTTTATCTCAGAGGGCAATTTCCCAGGGCATCCAACCTACCAGTTTCTAAAGCAGATGAAGGTTTGGCTGTCATCCATCCTATGTTCCTTTCTCTTATTCAAGTCACAGCATTACTAAGCACAACCAAGCTGGTCTGCCCCATCCTGATCTGGCTTTACTTACACTGATGTGGACTTGAGTGGGACAAATGACATTGTTTATTTTAACTTAGACTTAATCTGTCCCTGTGGTTTATCTCCCCTCAGTGTCTGCAAGCTCATCAAAACAAACAAACAAACAAAACAACCAAAAAACAATCAAACAGAAAAAAAAACCACATCTCAAAACATGTCCACATCCAATTCTGTGATTAATTCAGTTCAGTAATTCATTAGATGATCCTTCTGGTGCTTGCTCTCAGAGCAGAATAGGAGACACCTAAGTCTTTTGAAAAACCATAACTAGATAGAGGTTGGTAAAAATACACTGGGCTGAATCCTGAGCATTCATGCTAGAGAAGAAACTACAACAGATTTTATAGGATGCTGTCTTCTGCAAAGAAGAGTTCCAGTGTGATTCAAACTATGCAATCAACGAAGGACACTCATCACACTTGATCAAGCTGCTGTTTGTGTTCATTAAAGGATGTTTACTTCAGAAGTTTTCTGGAGAAGCAACACTGAAAATAGCTTTCACAAAAGAGAGTGTTTAATTCGTGAGACACAAGCCCAAAAGTCACAGATTACAGTCACAGATTACAGAGATGTTGTACAGACTGTGTTTTTACAGAATACACCTAAAGGACTGTCAGTTCTTGCCAGGCACTGTGAAGCAAGGACTGGATTCAGGATGGCACAGCCCATCAGAGAGCTATCTCAGGAGTGCCCTCAAAGGGTGGAGTTACTGGCTATTTCACATCTTGTGTCACTGTACTGTGTTGATTGGCCAAAGTCCTGTCATGACAGCCTGAGGTCAGTGGTCTCCTCATCCCCATAAATATCACAGGCTCACACAAACAGAGATAAAGGGTGAAAAAAGAATGTATGTGCTGAATAAACTGAAAGGTGATGTTGTGCTAGATGCCAGCTGGAGCATGAACTGAACAGCAGCTCATCATGAGCATCAGATTCAGTGGGTTTGAAAGGACTGAGCATGGGGTCTAAGGAGTCACCTACTCTGTCTTTGAATTTGGACTCACCCTCAGATGGACTGCGGAGGACCTACCCTTCAGCAGGGACATTCCAGCTTCTGGAATGACAGGGAAGATAAAATTCAACCTGGTGCAATTCCAGCATGATGAGAACATTCCAGGGAAAACCAGTACCAGAGAAATGGCTCAAGCACATGAGCGAGACTGATAACTTGTGCAACCAAATTGTTTGGAGAAAGGCCCTAAAGAATCCATCAGCTATAACTACCTATCTAGCTGAAGTAGAGTACTAAACTATTTTTTCTTTTAATTTTTACTTTTACTTTTTTTTTCCTTCCTCTTTTTATTTGATTTACATTTCCCATGAGCTTCACTGGTCCCAGAATCTGACAGAAATCCAAGACATCCCAGAAGAAATACTTTGTTTTTATTCCTATGTATCCGTATCAATCTGAATCCTATGATGATGTGATCTTTCAAAAAAGATCATTAGGTGCTTGCTAACACCTTTTTTCTTCTTTCTTTTTTTTTCTTTTTTCTTTTTTCTTCTTTCTGTCAAGAGCAAAGTCTAGTGTTTGGGAGAAACAATATCTTTACGCAGGAGGTATTTTTTTACTCATGTATAGAAAAACAGAGGAAGATGAAGAGATGAAGTTTCTGCTGAGATCCCAGAGCCAGAAGCTGCCACTACAAGGAGAGCTGACTCAACCACTTTGGATATGAGCTGTCACTCTGAAAAGAACTGACTTTGGACTTATAAGTAAGTTTATACTACCATTGAAAAGTCATCATCGTCAGTGGAGCAATGACACCCGATGACCCATTACTACTAAAGATGAATGGCTGAACTCTGAACCACGCTGGATCCATGGTGGTGACTGTCTCCCTCTTGTTTCCTACAAAGACTCCTTGCTTCTTCTTTCCTATCGTTTCTATCACCCTCCTTCTTTCTCTTCCCCATTACCCTAATTCATAATAGTATCCATCCTCCCCTTCCCCATCTCACTGATTAAGATTTGTAACAAACTGGTCGGACCAACATTTGAACCACTGCTTCTTAATCTCACGCTGGGTATATCCGGTGATATCAAAGGATCTCCTCTCCCTCCTATAAACTGGAGCAAGACCAGTCAGGTCCCACATAAAACACATACAGGCAGGCAAGTCCTCCATCTAAATGTAATGCTAATCACAGCACTGCAAAGTTGTGACATTTTACTTATTTTCTATAATGGTGAGTGTTACTTACCAGTTCAATTTCAACTCTGAATTTGGCTTTAGGTTTTATTGGAGAAGAAAAACTTGTGTTTGCATCTTTAAGTAGGGATTTTTTAGGCCACTCCTGGAATAAAGTGAATCACAAAGAATTGCAGTTTAACAGAGATTACTACTTCTGGGTAGAGATGTAAATTTCTGCTTAATGTTGTCAGTACCATCAAACCTCACAGACTCAGTTGGCTGCAGGGAAATAATCCTACTCCTGGATTGTTATCTGAATTCTCAGCCTTTGGGTTTTCTTCCTCAAAAAGATATTGACTCATTTATCTTCCTGAATATCAGCACACCGTTCTGAATGTTCACCTTCTGCACAGTTTTCAAAATTCCTGGGTTTTTCCCCCCCCCCCCAAAAGATTTCCCTTTTAAAGAAATACACCATGAGAGAAGTAACTAGGCTTCTTGGTTTGCTCTCAGTTTTCCCACTCTAGCTATGATTCAGTCCTGGTATTGTGAAATATTTGCGGATCTCTATTTCCTGCAACTTCACTGTTTGTTTTCATGGTGAGACATTTTTTGCTCTCCATAGCATACATAGCTAATTGAAAAGTAGAGCCATAATTTTCACCTTGTGTTCTACCCACCATGCAGCATTTCAGTTATGCTATAGACCACAATTTCTGTCACAAAATTGTTTTCTTATGTTTCAGAGGAGCAACACTTCTTGAAATGAAAAATATAAAAAAGATGTTCACCAACAAAGAAACAGTGCTTCTGGGAATTAAGCTTCCAAAATCAACTATGGGTGGTAGTGAGAAAAAGATTGTTGCTCCATTCGGACTAAAAGTTAAAGCCTTAATTTGGGGCATCAATTTCATTTGTTTGTTAAATGTAATTATAATGTTTTTTTTAAATGTAATTATAATTTGTTTGTTAAATGTAATTAATTAAAGTGAAGTTGACCTTCTACTTTTAGTATGCAGCAGAAGTGCTGAGAGGCGCATATCAGGGCTCGAGCCTTTGTGACCTCTAACTTAAGGGACATTTAATCTATCCTGAAATTCAAGCACCTAAAAGCTTCTCTATTCATCAAAACCCAGAATTAATAAACACAGTTTTTAATATACTCCAGTGCAAACTTTACACAGTTTCATCTCAGGTATTGCCAGCTGGAATTTAAGTTTTCTGTATTTTCTGTCCCTTAAAGCCATCTGTACAGCCATACTCAAGCACATTAGCCTAGTGCCCATGGCTTTATCTATTACAGTGCCATCAGTAGGATCACCTTTGCCAGTTAACTACTTGTAAGAGCTATAGTGCAATTATTTTCTTTTGTCCAGACCTTCTGAGATAGAACAGACTCAGTTGGTGCAGTTCTGATGATACAGAAAGATAACCAGCTTTTCCAGAAGGGGGAGTGTGAATGATTGTCAATCAATCTTGTGCTCATGTAGATGAGACCCACTGAGTAAAAACAGATTTGCAGACCATATGGGAAAAATTCCAGGTAGTTGGCCAGGTAACCCAATATAAATAATTGGCTGATTTCTTGGGAATTTGGGACACGCTGACAGGCTGATTGCCCGTGATGCTATTTTCAAACTCCTTTATCAAAACAAAAAGCACGGCTGCATACTCTTTGCTGTTCAGAGCCCCGTGTTTAGCCAGTGTATCAAAATGCACACCACGATGTGCCAACACGGTGGTCAGCACTGCAAGCACTGCCCCCCACGCCCTCCTTTCAGTCGGCACAGCGTTAATAGCGCGCTGACTGTTTGCCTGTTGCTGAGAGATGGGCGTGAGAGAGGGGCTGAACCGCGTTGCCTGCCGTGCGGGGATGATTGCAGCCCACGTGTGCGGGGTGGACGTGCCTGGATTACACTTTTATTCTAAAGACTATGAGGTTATAGGAAAAAAAAAAAAAAAAAAAAGCAAAAGAATTATAAACAAAGCTTCACTTTGTGTGTCCCCTGGGAGCACAAGATACTTTTCACGCACAGACTCAGCTATAGCAGTGCCATCCATCTGTATAGGAACCAGAATGAAAGTAAGAACAGAAGTGGATGTGCTGACGGCTGAAGTCAGTCTCACAACGCAGCTGGCTACAGCCAGCTTAGCTCAAGCTGTTGTTAACATCTACATGTCTCTGCCAGACAAGCTCTTGCCCCGTTACCATGAAGAAGACTGTAGAATTCATGCATGAGAACATCACTTCAGTACTAGTTCAAATGTATGTGGAAATGGCTAAGGGACACAGCAGTTCAAAGGAAGCTGTTGCATTACATGGTGCACTCTGTAAAGAAGGCTTAAGCTTCACTGTCTGTATTCCTTCAGCACTTTCAACTTCTGACTTCATGCAGTAAAAGAGTGAAGAAAGTTGCTTGTCCTTTATGCTATCCTAACAAGCTGATTTTCAATATGATCATAATGTACTGCTCTTGCTTTTCCTCCTTTCAATCCTGCTGTCCTCTTCCCTCTTCCTTCCCTCTTCCTCTGCAAGTCCCAAATAGCAGAGGTTTATGTCAATTCCATGAAATTAACAGTAAGAGATGATGGCTGTAATGGCTAGAAGTCTAGTGGAAGTTGTCACTGTCCATGGTAAAGGGGATTGGAACTAGATGATCTTCAAGACCCCTCCTTACCCAAGCCATTCCATAATTTTATGATTCTTTATCATATCTTGGGATTTTTTAGTTGGAGGCTTTCAAGTCTCTGTTAGGCAAGACTGAGGTGATGTGATGTGGGACTGGTGATATTTCAGCTCTTCAGTTTCTGTGATTCTCTGAAGAGTTTCTATAGAGCTGGAGAGTGTTTCAGTATAACATCCACCTGATTCAGTTTCATTCTATTTCCCATTCATCAGCCTGAAAGAACATCTGAGTGATTTGCTTGTTTTTTTTGCTCAAGCTGTCGTAAGGTCTTCAGGCTATGTTTCCTAAGTAGGGAAAAGTAGATTTTGCTAATGAGAAACGTTACTGAGTATGTAGAAAGTTCTTTTCAGTGTTTGAATATGAAGAGTCACAAATATTCTTCTCCAAAGAGCAGTTTATTTCTAAATACAAGACTGTGAATGAAATAGATCCATGAAAACATGGTCTCAGAAACATTAGGGACACCAGTAACAATAGGCTTTATGTCTCACATCCAAGGCCTAGTTCTGCTCTACTGGTCGGAAAGTATGTAAATATGAGCAAGGTCTCTTGCAAAATGTGCATTTGCACACTGTTTCCCTGCCCAGGAAGATGTTCAGGACTTTAACAGCCTAAGGATGTTTGCTAGCACTATAATATAAGGTCCCACAGGAGGTTCCAGAGAGCCTAGCCATGCAAAAGTCAGCTATTACCACCAGATTTTCACAGAGTCTCCTGAAGGTGACAAGGACTTGATCTTGTTTGTCATGTGTTTACCATGAAGGTTCAGTGTCATCTCAGTAGCCAATTATTTGTGTTGGTGGAATCCCAATAGTAAATGCAATGGAGTGAGTTGTGAAACTGCCTGATCTAGGTTGCCTTGTGCTCAGTGCAAGATTAATGCTGCCCTTGTCTTTCTCTGCACAACTCATGGTTTTGTTACGCTTCGTTGTGTCTCCTTTCAGATGAGGTCTTTGGTCACCCATGGAGTGAAGTGAAAAAATGAAATACGTGACACATCTCTATGTAAGGATCCCAGCAGGCTGAGATTTGTATCTCATAACTCACACAGGTGCTCAATACAGAAAAGCTAATGAAAGTCTGTTTCTCTTGCATATACTTGTCCAAATCTGTTTCCTGTAAACCTGTGTTGATCCACAGCTGCATTTTGTTCTGCAGTAGTGTTGATTTTCTTGAATTTGTACTAAGGATAGTTTGCTGAACTCTCATTGAGACATCTTAGTTTTTGCACTTAACTGTAGAGTAATGTCACCAACACAAGAAAGTAATAATAGAAGTATATATTGTGTGAAATGACAAACAGAAATGATGCTAAGGAATGCTGAATTTAAGAGCCGGGTGGCTTTTTGACTGAGCATTTGCTCCCCTGCTATCCAGTCCAACAATGCATTGTTTCTGAAACACAAGTTTTGTTCACTATTAGTAACAGATTGCTCTTATCTTTCAATTTCTCCAGCCAGTTTACTTGAACTACAGCTTGCAATAACCTCATCCTACAGTGCTGGAATGAATTCTGAATTCTGTTTTCTCTGACCACAGATACATTGACTACTGACCACAGTTACTTTGGATGAGCTCAAGCTCAACTGGAATTTTTGCATTCAGTTTAATATGCTGGCAGCCAAGGTTCATTTCCTGTGATAAGATGCTTTGGAATAACATTTGTCTCACATTTATATTCCTTGCTACCTTGAAAATGATCCTTGGGTGTTTTAGAGATATAGATATAAACATGAAGATAGATGGCCAGATATGAGACTGAAGGAGGAGGAGGAAATGGCAGTAGCCTGGGTACATCGAGGGTGGACTGTATGCAGAATCAGATTGGGATGGTACCACCTGTGGAAAACTTTATAGAAGAATGAGTTTTACTGCCATCCTTCTCAGGAGCTGCAGTTGCTTCTGACTAAATTGAGTAAAAATAAATGATGTCCCCAGCTGGAGTGTCTCAGCCACTGTCACCCTTAGGAAAAGCACAGTTGGAATAATGCCTCATTTACCATTGCACTGGGAACAAGAACAGGTAACAAATACATGACTTTCGAAAGTCAACATCAGTGAATTTCAGTGAGGTCCCAGAGTGCTGTGATCCGTGTCCCAAGAGCAGCTGGGCACTGCTGAGCTTCTTCAAAGACTGGGTGATGTAGATACTTCTTTCCCTTCCAGATGAGCCCCTCAGGCTACAGGATATCATCTGGCTCTCAAAACAGCTACAACAACATTTTAATTAAATCTGCAGAGACACCCACAAAGTTGTCCAAATTAATCTGAAACTAACTTCCAATAATGGTAAGACGTACTTGCAAGATATATTCTCTGAAAGGTCAGAACCTTGTTTTGAACAACTGGAAAAGAGTTGAGGTGAAGGTGACTGCAACCCACGTTAACTTAGCTGTTAACTGTTGATAGAAACAGCATGTGCTCCTTTCAAATGACTGGGGAGTGTTTTTGCACTTCCTAATGTCCCACTGGTCCAGCTCCCCCTTTTTCATCCCCTACCCAATATTTCTTAGGTCCTTTTGAGTGTACTAGCATTTCTTTTTTTCTTCTGGTCTGGTTTAGGTTACTGATGTGCATCTATTTCATACTTGTTCTCTTGCCCTACAGCAATGCGAGGCCATGCCATTCTGTGTCACTGAGTCCTGTCATTTTAGTCTCCTGCAATCATCTTGCTGAGAACTTGACTTTTTAGGTGTGGTAGAGTGGTTACAGTGTGAGACCTTATGTGGGTACCTGTCACACGGTTAGAGGAAAAGTTGAATAGGACATCTGACAGGCAGATCAAGTTTTTCAGAATTAATGAAGGGTAATGGCTTCCCCTGAAGGGTTGAGAAAGGCTGATGGCATTTGTATAGATGCCTTCACAAAGACAACTAGATGACCGGGAAAACTGAAATCCTAGAATAATCATGAAGCTAGCTCTCAATCAGATAAAAAGCCCTTAGATCTGTCTTCAGCATGTCACCCTTCTTTAGTTCCTTCAT
Source organism: Lagopus muta (assembly GCF_023343835.1). Taxonomy (NCBI): domain Eukaryota; kingdom Metazoa; phylum Chordata; class Aves; order Galliformes; family Phasianidae; genus Lagopus; species Lagopus muta. The sequence continues at coordinate 77,587,305 of NC_064433.1, forward strand.
GTCCTTTTTAATCTTAACTACAAGAGTTTGACTTCATATTTTCCAGGGCCTGTAGGTTAAATTTCAGTTTGCTGCTATTGTCAAACATTTTCACTTGCTGCTTTTAATTTAAGTATTTTCATCCTCTCTTTCTTTACTTTCCTTTTTACATTTGCATTTTCTTTTTCCAGTTTTACATTAGTTTTCTTTTTGTGACTTCATGTTTTTCCAACTACAAAAAGCTTGCATGTTGGAGATAGCATTAAACGATATATTCAACCAGTTTCTTAGCAGAGATTTAGGATGGTGCTGTGGCTGGGCTGAAGTATGAATAAATACAGAGAAGTGAAGGAGATGCCCCACCCTAAACAAAGCAAGGGGAGAAATCAGCTACCAGGCTGCCTGGCTCCTCCTCCTCCCTTACACCCCTTCGTTTTTTTTTCTCACAAAGCTCTGCTTTGTTTGGTTTGTGGTTCAATATCTTCACCAGAGTGAGTTCCCAAGCATTGTTTACCAATTCAAACAACAGAAACTGAAGAAGAGCTGATGCTTTTCCTCATGAAGGCACACTGCTGCCAGTCATCCTACTGTTGCAGATCCCAGTTCCCAGAAAGCTCTTAACAGAGGAACACAGAAACACTTTCTCCTAAAGTCTATGTGCAATCATTTCAATGTCTTGCCTCTGTGAGAATGGGCATCACACGATGCTAACATTTATTTTCACATGCTAACATTACATTGCCATTAAAGTGAATCTTACATTTCATTACTCATTAACAGCAATTCAAGAAACACACCTTAAAACTGCCTTAATTTCTCTAATCAGATAAATCAATTTTTCTGAATAATGCTTCCAGTTGTGAATGTGTCTGCAGTGGAAGATCAAACAAGCTCCGGAAGTCCAAATCTTTGCTTTCTATAAAAGTATAATACCCACAGAGGATCAGTGCTGGAACACTTCATGTGCAAAGATCTCCTAGACAAGAAGGCACCCTAGCTGGTTTGTGATGTGAAACACCACGGTAATTTCTTACATTAAAACTGTGTCAAGCTTGTTGCATTGCGCTGTTCAGAAGTCCAAGACTCAGTCAAGTTCTCCTGCAGACCAGGGTCTCAGGCTGCTGCTCTTGATGCTAGAGATGGCTATCAGGAGGAAAATGCCAGTGCCCATGGGAAGGAAAAAAATTACCCTTGCACACGTATCCTTTACTTTGTGAGAAGTAGCCCTGCTACAATCCTTCTTGTGCTCTCTATTCTCTTTCAGCACTGACATTTTACCTCTTGTTGCTCAGGTGTTATTTTTGGCCCGCTGACAAGTGGCCTGCCTATCCACCATGTCAGAGGCATGCAGCTGGCTGAGCTGGAAGAGCCATTTCCTCAGCTGCCACAAGCATTGACAGTTTCTCCACTCCAGACCTCCTGGTATCTGTCTTAGCCAGTTCCATTTTTGTCCACATTGCTCCACATTACGTTCACTTTCCCAGTAATGCTCCCCCAGCAACTCTGTTATTTTTCTTGTCCTCTTTGGAGCAGGCTGATGTTTTGCAGAAGTGGAAAGGCAAGTTCAGTGTTGCTTTTTTTTTTTTTTTTGCTTTTTTTTTCTTTTTCTTTTTTTCTGAAGATGGAAGAGAACATCCTCTGATGTATGTTGCAATTGTTGATAGAAACAGATACGATGTGATTCATTAACCATACCTGGATTCCAAGAAACTCCTAATACAAATCTGGGCTAAGGCAGGCAAGTCCCAAAGCCTTGAAGGCATAAAATGAAAAAAAATCACAAACGCTGTTATGAAGAGTGTGGGGGAGGAGAGCAGGGCCAAATGGCAGTAAGGAAGAAGTGCATTCCTCTAACATGCTCCTTATTCAAGGCAGGCAAACACTAATGCAGCTTTATTAATCTATTCTAAATTTGGCTAAGCTGATGCAGTGAAACTGCTGGGAACCTGAAAAAGGAGGAAGTATGGAGCAGCTTTGACATGCATATTCTCTTCCTCTCCTGCTAGTCCTTTGTATTGCTGCTGTGTATTCTGGCACTGGGATACACACTTGCTCCAGCTAACACTCCCTTGCTCAGTCAGTGAACCATGTTTGGGAGGCAATGTGTAGGTGTGTGTTGAAACCTTATGGGGAGGGGTAAGTTGCATGTTAATAAGCAACAGCTTATCTACACACACACAGACTGAAACAATAATCTGCCTTACTTATTTCAGTGTAAGGCTGGGCACTAGCTGGAAAAAAAATAGTGCATATTACTGCTGACTGCTTGGTATTGGTTCCTGGGTACATGCTGACTCACCTAGGTTCACTTCCAGTCTAGCAGAAGAAAGGGACCATCTGGAGATGGGAAAGCTGCAACAGACTTGTCAAAATAGTTCCTTGTAATTGCTTTTATATTGTTGCTAAGGTAGCAAAAGCTTCTCATGTGGTTTGGGTTAGAGAAAAGAATAAAGAAATACCAAGCAAAACCCTGAATTTTGTTCGATATCAAAAGGAGAAAATACATATGAATTAATTAGCTGGTATTCTGAAATTCTTATGGAACTTGGTAGAGAGAACAATCTACTCTTAAAAACATTTGTCCTAAACAAATTATTCTCTTCAAAGATTTTCTCCCCCTTATTTGTCCAATGGAATTACAAAATAATCACTCTCTAGCTGCTACTCCTGTTACAGTATCAGAGATGAAATGGGTTGTGGTTTTATTGGTTGTTATTCAACAGTATCTAGAAGGTTTAATCAGATTCAGAATTCAGTTTTGTAAATGCCTTAAGGTCTCTATGTATCCTGAATTATTTGCAACATTTTAAGTGGAAGAAGCTCAAGGGAAGAATTGGAAACAAAGAAAAACAAATGGATGTTTAACAGAAAGAAAGCTGATAGAGAGACACAAGAGGATAGACTCCAGCTTTCAGTTTTAATTCTAAGAAGTTATGTGACAGGTTTAAATGATGGTAAAAAAAACCACTTACATACAACTAAGATGTTTAAGTTCAGCCTTATTTCAAAATTGTGATACTACAGAACCTCAATCAGCTGCCTTTAAGGAACCAAAGAAACTCCACAACTGTTTGAGTTTGTGACACTAAAGCTCCTGAGATACAAAGAGTTCTGTTCCTGGAGGCCTGACGAAGGTGGGAAAAAGTCGTAGATTCAAAGAAAGTTTTAGATGAAAAGGGGCTTCTGGAGGTCTTGTCTGCTTCCTACTGCCAGCACAGCTAGCTCCAGAGTCAGATTAGGTTGCTCCACAGCCTGGTCAAGGCAACTTGTGAGCATCCCCAGGCATGAAGATCTCCCAGTCAACCTCGCAAGGTTCCTGTTCCAATGCTCAACCAGCCTTGTGAAGAGAAGCATATGCATTCTTTATGGCCTTTCATGCAAATGTTGTGACTATTTCACTGTGCCCATCTGAAAGTATTCTGACTCTGTTCTCCAACGACTACCTGAAGTCCTCAGCTGTATCCTCTTTTGGCCCCCTTTTCACCAAGCTAAACAAATCTTACTCCCTCAGCCTCTCCTTGGACATCACATGCTTAGAATCATAGAATCGCAAGGTTGGAAAGGACCTACAAGATCATCTAGTCCAACCATCCTATCACCCTTACTACCCTCTAAGCTACTAAACCATATCTCATACCTCATCCAGACGCCTGTGACTCCACCAGCTCCCCTGGGCAGGCCATTCCAGCACCTGACCGCTCTTGGAGAGAAAAAGTTTTCCTTTTATCTAATATAAATCTCCTCTAGTGCAATTTGTGCCCATTTTCTCAGGTCCTGTTTGTTGCCTGGGAGAAGAGGCCAAACCCCTCCTGATCACAACTTCCCTTCAGGAAGAGTTGTAGAGTGCTTCTCTTGATTTTGTTTTTATTGCTCTTCTATGGAGGACACTGGTGTCCACTGTTCGAGATATGGTTTTTGTGTGCCAGGTAACAAAGAATAATCAATTTCACCTGTGGGTCATTGTCTTGCTAATGCAGGCCAATATATGATGTATATTTAGCTCATGTTCATCTTGCAAAGCTCCCACCAATGACTCCCTAGAACATGTTTCAATAATAGAATTCTTCTAAATCATGTCCTGGTAAAAATCTTAAAGTACAGTATTTACATGCTTCTGCAAAAGCTATATTAATGGAGATCCACTTTAGCATTCAAAAATCTTGACTTTTTCTCTCCTTTCTACTTACATGAACCTACACATCTCTTCAATGATTTCAGCATAAATGGCCAGGATTTAGTGTAACAATGACAATAAATATAAACTGATTATGAATGATCTCAGTCCAATCCATTGCTAAACAGTGATTTTATCTGGTTCAGTAAGAAATAATGGATTGTATTAACTGGTGAAAATACCACACATAATTCCACAGATTTGTTTAAAGGCTCTACATTTGTTTCGCTTTGCTTTTAAGTGAGAGTTTGGTTTAAACAGTAACTTGGTTTAAAAAGAGCAGCAATGCATTCTGTTTGGCAAATTATTGCCATTTTGGGGTGCAAACCTGCCCAGAGAGTAATCAGCTCCTTCCAGACTGTTTAATGGAAGGAATAACGACTTCAGTGTTACAACACTGTTTTCCTCTGAAGTTGAACATGCATTTTCTTGCTTGGTTTACAGAAAAACTGCAAAGCTGCTTTCCTTAGGAGGAGTGGAACTGCCTGTCATTCATGCAGGAGGGCAGAGAGAGTGGTGAAGAGGAAAGACCTCTGTGTCATGCTATATAAGGAAGTCAGTCCTGTGGAAGATCATAATTCTGAAGTGCTGAAAGAAAACACTGGCTCTGGGGAGCACTCAAAGCCAGGGAGTACCCAGACAGGGAGAAATAAAATCTCAGCCCAGCCAGAACTGGGCACATCATCATCAAGAGGAAGAAGTCCGTATTTCTTTATCTTCTAACCCACAGAAGGTATGTTGCCACTGAAGTGATCATTTCCAAATTTTCATCATTCCTTCTTCACCTCTTCACTCTTCAGTCACCTGTTTCCTCTTCACTCTTCAGTCCTGTGTTTAGTAGAATCCTGTTAGAGTCTCAGTACGTGGAGTGAAGGAAGCCCCAGTTGGTCTGCGCTGATTAGGTGTACAGTCTTGAGGTCATGTATCTACTCCTGTTCCCCTCCAAGACCTCCTATTTGCACATAGCATCAAGAAACCTTTATAGCTGGACTGTTTAGAATAGCTACTGTGTGTTTGTGTGTAATGCACTTACGCAGATATTTCATTCCTAGCTTTGCATATGAGATTATATAATTGTACATGTTTTCATTACCCACCTGTGTCCCCAAATGTTTCCAATAATGAAGAGATGTGTAGGCTTATGAGATTCACCTCTTTGACTGTATTGATTATTTCTTTCTGGAGTTTTTTTGAGATGTCTGCTTTCCAGGAAATTCCCTCTCCCCTCTAATATTTCTTTTACAACTTCAAACTTCTTTTATTTTCCCATGATGACGTTAGAGCATTTTATGTAACTTTCAACCTTTTTCATACTTAAATATTGATGTATTGGTTTTTTCTTAAATTATTTTATATGAGCAAAACTCTTCAAGGAATCTCTACTTTTATCCCAGTATACAGTAAAGTAAAGAAAGAATTTGATTTATTCCTTGTAATAAATATTGCTTTACATGATGCACATGTGAGTAATGAACACTGTTCATCCACTATGATTATATGCAATGTTATTCTACTGTTCTCTATGCCCTTATATTTACTAGATCTTTACAATTTCAACAGCTTTGTAACACTCTGCATACCTAGGAACTGAATATTCTTCTTCTGACATGTGTAGTCTCATTTTCTCCAAGTCCAAGATAACAATTTTGTATTTTCCTTAGAAAAAAAATTATAAGAAGTATGTTGCCATAGATGCCTGTTCTGTCTGCTGGTCCTCCTCTTCCTTATCTTTCTCATCATCCATGTGGTCACACTGGCAGGGAATACGATGATCTTCATTGCTGTTTTTATGGAGCATTCTCATCCCCCCATGCTTTTTTTCCTCTGTCAGCTCTCTATCATTGACATAGATCAGTTTTTGAGTTTGGAAATCGGATTATATAACTGTGATACCACAAGTTTCACACGGGCATAAAGATAAAAGCAGCCAAAATGTTAACTCCAATTTTGAGATCCTCATGTCTAGCCACCAACATCTGTTTGAAATCTTGTTTCGGTACAAATTTTGAGGCAGCTTCATGATGGAGAAAGGAGGAATCAGTCAGTGAGGACCTGAAATTCCCATTAATTGGGATCAGATGTGGAGCAGAAGCTCCAGCCCTCTGCCTGTTTGTCTTTGTACATCCCTGGCATGAATACAGAGAGATGCAATATTGGTGCGAAAGAGAACAAATCTATCTGCCTGGGGATGGAAGCATCAGAAGGAGCAGTAGAAGAATGTCTGTAAGGCACCTAGGAGTTGATGGCAACTAGATTACGAGGTCATCTTAACATATCTCCACATAGTTTCTTACAGCATTCAGATCAGGATGGAGAGGCAAATGATGATTTTCAAAGGCAGGACAGAATTAAAAGACTGATCAGTGTCAACTGCTAGGTACTTAAGATGTTCAAAAAATGCATATAGTCATCAACATAAGAACTCCAAAGAAGTGATGAAGATTCAACAGTTGATATTCCTCATCATTAGTTTCAAAGCAAAGAATCCTGGGCAGATAATTGGGCAAAAATACGTTGGTGGTTATGAGAACACGAGTGGGAAAGTCTGCAAATTTATGTCTTACACAAGAATCACCTCCCTCCCCTTAAGATCTCACAATGAGCTTTACTACACTGGCTCTACACACTTGCAACATGATTTCATATGTGGAGTTGATTACCAGGCATCAGGTCAAATTCAACTATCTCCCTCTGTTTTTCTCCCTGTAGATGCCATGTGAAGGCTGCATGGAGAAGGACAATGAGAGCACTGATGCAACCATGGAGTTCCTCCTTCTTGGCTTCTCTGAGCATTTCCGTCTGCGGGTCCTCCTCTTCCTTATCTTTCTCATCATCCATTTGGTCACACTGGCAGGGAATACGATGATCTTCTTTGCTGTTTTTATGGAGCATTCTCGTCCTCCCATGCTTTTCTTCCTCTGTCAGCTCTCCATCATTGAGCTTTGCTACACCTTAGTCATTGTCCCTAAGGCACTCCTCGGCCTGATGGTTATGAATGGCATCACCATTTCCTTCATAGGCTGTGCTGCCCAGATGTACCTTTTTGTGGGACTCGGTGGAGCTGAGTGCTTTCTCCTGGCAGCCATGTCGTATGACCGCTACATTGCCATCTGCCAGCCCCTCCACTATGCAGTGGTGATGAGCGAGGGGCTCTGTCTTAGGCTGTGCATAGCATGCTGTCTGGGAGGCTTTGCTGTTGCCCTGGGGTTGACAGTGTCAGTTTTCCACTTACCTTTCTGTCAGTCACATCACATCAACCACTTCTTCTGTGACATCCCTGCAGTGCTTCACCTGGCCTGCACACACAGCTACACCCCTGAGCTTCCCCTGCTGGCGGCCTGCGTGCTCCTCCTGCTACTTCCCTTCATCTTGATCCTGACCTCTTATGTGTGTATTGCTGCTGTTTTGCTACGTATCACTTCCTCCCTCAGGAGGGGCAAGGCCTTTTCCACTTGCTTTTCACATTTGATCATCACCTTGCTACACTATGGATGTGCGTCCTTCATGTACATTCGTCCTAAGTCCAGTTACTCACCAGCTCGAGACAAGATGGTTTCTCTAGTCTACACCAATATTACTCCATTACTATACCCCCTTATTTATAGCTTGAGGAACAAGGAAATTAGAGGAGTCCTGAGGAAAATGTTGAGGAAGCAGAGAATAGCTCAGCAGAACTGGAGTACTATCAGGGCTGTTACAGGTGTGAACTAAATTTTAGGAGAACAAATGTTTTTGTTGGAAATGCAGCCCTGTAGCTTGGCTAGGACAAGATTTTCTATAGATTTCACTACGGTAAATATCCTAAATATCCAGGCAGAATACAACATGCACTGATGTATTTTTGTCAAAATGACACCTCAGCCTACATAGAAAAAAGGAAGTAGGAAAAGGAACAACAACAACAAAAAAGCCTCTGACATAACACTACTTAAAGGGAAAAGTTGTATCAATTTGTGAGTAAGAAGAACTCTGGTCAGTTTATGGTGTCGCTTCTCTGATCATATATATACCCATACTTACATTTACAGTCATCTCAGCATGCTCAAAAGATCAACACAAAATTATTTAATGCTGCAGACTTGTTTTCATTATTGTTCTATCAAGAAGCAAGTAGATACTGGAAACTGAAAGTCAATGAATATTTTTAGTCTGGTAAGTTTTCCAGCACAAAAAAACCCAAAGGGCACTATTAGAAGGTTACAAAAGGAAATACTGTGTTTTGAAAGAAATGAAAATTAAGCTATGATTTTCTCCAAATTTAGCATAAGGTGGCACTTCTAACTTTCCGTCACAAGTGAAAAGATCATCGGTGTAAACTCATCTTACTTCGAATTATTCTAGGTAATGAAAATGAAAGTGCCACTGGTTTGACAGGAGAGTGACTTTCCTATGAGTGTTTTACAGGAGAAACATTTCCTTTTATAGGGAGATGCTTTAGATTTTGACTGTTCCTATGGCAACACAAAGACTCAGATACAGGTCTTATCATGTAGCTTTTATCAGGAAAGACTGCATCATGTAAATAAGAACGCCTGAGGAGTGTTAAAATCCATCAGCATAAATCTTACATAAATCTAATAACACTGCCGCTGCAACTACTGTTGTTCCTATGCCAAAACCAGTGAGAATTCTAGCATATGCTGCAGTGCAGCAGACATAAGGATCTGAAATGTGCACAGCAGTGTTATTTTGTGTGTTTAGAATCAGAGAACCATCAAGGTTGGAATAGACCTCCCAGATCACCTGGTAGAACCATCCACCTACCACCAATATTTTCCAATAAACCATATCCCTTATTATAACATCTAAACATCACTTGAACACCTCCAGGGACAATGACTTCACCACCTCCCTAGGCAGCCCATTACAGCACCTGACCACTCTTTCAGAGAAGAAACTTTTCCTAATATCCAATCTACATGTAAGCAGAACAGGACAACTTAGACAAATATGAAAATATTAGTTTTGTTCAGGAACAGTGGTGAAAAAGCAACTTCAGTATTTTATTTGATACTTTACTGCCCCATGGCTCTTCAAAGCACCAAATGGACCTTGTGACTCAGATCTTACATATGGAATTATTGAGAGAAAAAAAAAAGGACTTGTTTTTATTTCTCTGTCTAATTCAAAGGTAATTCAGCACCCACCTGCCCCAGCAGTGGGCTGGGCTAGAGATCTCCAGAGGTCCCTTCTGAAGTTAGTAAAAGTAGAGATTTCTACCCTGCCTTTTAGGAGGTAATGACATGCTTATATACATGGCAAGAAAAAAAAAAGGAGCAGAAAGACAATGTGGTTTAAATAGAACTTTGGTAGAGGCCTTCACATCTTTATGGCTGTTGTAAGGTTGGGATAACAAGAGATGTAAGTATTGTCTGCTTCTAATTGTTAGAGATTAGCAGGACTCTGGCCTAGAGATGTTCCTCATGGATAGTTATCAGTCAAGGGCACTTCAGCAGATCTGTCCTTACTGTATAGGTAGGGATGATGCTCTTGAGAGGGATGCCATGGCTGAAACAGCAGCCATATTAGACTCCTACCTCTGTAGTTCTGAGACACGTGTGAGAACCAAAACCAACAGTGGAAAACTTCTGAGAGGACACAATCTTCAACCAGTGTCTCTGTGATGAGTAAAACAAGGAGATAATTCAGAGCCCGAGTCTATCTCCCATCCTATCCCTATCAGTATGCCCACATCAGGGTTTACATGGCCATAAAAAACAATATTCATCTCTGCAATTACTTCTTTTGTCAACGCTGCCCTGAGCAAGGTGCTAGATGAGAACACAGATCTCATCAGTTGTTTGGCACCAGAGCTCAGCCTGTGGGCACTCAGCCTGTACAGCCTGCAAAATCTCATTAGTGAGATTTTGTGCTCAAGAATGAAAAGGATTTGGATGATGATGGCAGAGATGTCAAGTAATGTTCAAGGTACTCAAGGTCCAGTATTTTCAATGGCACAGACCAAAGAGGTACCTTTACTCAAGAAAATACTTTGGAGATGTATCCTGTATGCTACCTATCATTACCAGTGATGATGGTAGGTTACCAGAAAAATCTTTTCAGTGTAGTGAAACCAGTGAAAAACTGTCATGCTTCACTGGCAACCCAGGTAAGACATTTCTTAGAAGTGGTTCCTATACACACTAAACAATCAATCCCCAAAAGAGTTAAATGGACTTCAATGTAAAAACATTTCCTTACTTCACTAGGAGTCTAAATACAGGAAGTATGCTAAGGATGTGTGTTTCTGTTACGGGCTAGGGAAGTCAACATTCTGCTGGAAATCCAATTTGAAGAACAGGAAAGTTTCAGCACTTACCCTTAGCAAAAGCATGTTGGCACAGCCTATACATCTTACTTTACATGGAAAGTGAGTCTACCAGTCTCCCTTTGCTTAGATTCTTTAAGAGCTTAGCAAATATGCCAATAATCCTACGGTTGCTTAAACAGCTTCATTTGCCCTTTGATCTGAAGCAGGAGGAAAGCATCAAGGTGAAATTAAAATAGCTATTTGCAACAGTGGAGTTGCAGTCAATGAAAATACATGCATAGATGGTATTAAATGCTCAGTGTAGACTCTAATATCATGAGGATGAAAATCCATTCAAAAAAAAAAAAAAAAAAAAAAAAAAGATGGTTTTTCTCTATTGAGAAAGTACCTGTGTTTTCCTTATGTTATTCAACATACCAAGAGCAATGGATAAACAAGCTTTACTATGATAAAATGTAGAATGTTATATGAGCTTCACTTGCGCACGTGTATAGATAGAAGACATATAGAATAAGGGAGATGATCCCTCCATACGACTGTTTTATGCTGTTGTACAAAATTATTTATCCAACATATAAAATCTGATAAGATACCAAAACCAAAGTCTGCAGTCCTATAAATAGGCTATTAGAGAACAAATATCCATAAGCAATCTGAACTTCACGCCAGAAGTCTGAAGTAGTTTTAGATTCTAAAAACTCGTCATTTTCCAGCTGAATGGTTTATGGACCTTAAGACCCCTTTAATGAACTGAATTTGGAGGCAACGAGGAACACAGGAGAGATGATCAGAGGAACGAGGTGAAGATCCACAGCAGCAAGTTTGTTTCAGTTTCACTTTGGTTGGCAACCATCTCTAGATCAGAAAATTGCCCACAGGTGCCTTGATTACAGCACCATACCCCTAATTTAAAGCTCTCGGCTTGAAACATCCTGCTGATCTCAGTTATCTTTCAGACAAGTTCAGGAAAAAGCAAGATCAAGAAGATCAGTACCCACCCAGACTGTACTCTTGGCTCTACCTGCATAAACTCAAAGATGTAAGACTGTCTGTTTTTACAAATTGGGGTGTAAAGCTGAGGGAGGACCAAGGAGCTCCAGCATCATGTGGCCTCTAAGCTTAGTCACTGTGGAAAATCAGGACTTCCAAATGCTGTTTGTATTTAATTGTGTTTTTGGCCTACAATTGCTTTCAGCATTCATTTCTGTTTTCATATTTTGATTTAATTAGGAGATAAAGCTTTAGAACTCAAACGGGATTCTGAACTGGGAAGAGAGTTGGCAGTGAATTGGAAAGATGTTATTGCAGTCAAAATACCTTCATTCCAGATGCAAGAGAGCAAGGTGTCTGTTTCAAATATTTTCTCTTGATCTCAAGATATAGACCACATTGGATGAGCACATGTTGTTAACACTGTCACTAAGGGAAACTATTTCACTTTTGCACGAGACAGTGGGAGTCTGCAGCACTGCAACATCAATATTATGCTACCGTAGCAAGAGAAAAGGACAAGTGTAATGACTTCAGATCCTTGAACTGCAATTTGTCAATAAAAAATAGTAAAATAACTACAAAGCTGAAACAGAAACAAAAGCATCAAAATTTCATGGCTGCCCTGAGAGGTTGTGGATGCCCGCTCCTGGAGGTGTTCAAGGCCAGGTTGGATGGGGCCCTGGGCAGCCTGGTCTAGTATTAAATGGGGAGGTTGGTGGCCCTGCCTGTGGGGGGGGTTGGAGATTCATGATTCTTGAGGGCCCTTCCAACCCAGGCCATTCTGTGATTCTGTTAAAAAGTAGAAATTAAAAACTTGATTTGTACACGTGTTTGGTTGTTGGTGTACCAAAAATTATTGAAAACTGCACTATCAAAGTGACAAGTGACATGAATGCTGATGGCGTGTTTTGAATCCTAGTGACTTTTTCCAGTATTGGTGAGGTATTTTTACACTTCTTATGTATAATTAATCTGAGAGTAGGAAAGAACAACAAGAAAATATGAATAAACAAAATTATAGAGGCAGGTACTTGTCATAAAAAAGCTGCTCTTACTGTAACTTGAGCTGTGATACCTATTATTGATAATGTTATAATCCTCTTTCTCTACAACCTACTTGAAGGAGCCATGAGCACCTCTACTAGAAATTAAAGTTTTCTGGGGATGAGTTTTATGCTTATGGCACATATGCTGATTTTCTAGTAATGCTCAAAGAAAAACTGAATCCTGCTCCCCCCCAACCCACCCTCAAGAGGTCAGTAATTGAAGTAATAAAAAATTGGAAACTTAACACTATGAAGTTAAATAAATATCTTCAAATATGCCCAGGAATCAGATGCTGTCAGGATCAGATGCAGTATTAGAGTAGAACTGCAATTCTTTTCATCTGTAAATATATGATATGCTATAATATATATTAGAAATTAAAGAACTCTTGATAGTTGAAATTGTACCCATTATAGTAATTTTATGAGTGCGAATATAAATCAGATTAAATAATGTCTCTGTTTGGATTACTTTCCACTTCTACTAGCCAAAATGTAGCAGCTTAAGCTGGGTGGGATGGGTTTCTCTCTCATCCTGCCACAACACCTTCAGGCAGAAGGGATTTCCAGGGCTCCACATCCATTCGACCACCAGAGGGAGCAGAGCTGGGATGTGAAGGTAACAGAAATTTTTAAGGTGATTTCTGTTGAAAAAAAAAAAAAAAAAAGATCGTCTTCATTTCGAAGTGATACAGTAATTGTTCAGGCAAATCCTATACATCTCCAAGGGTGTTCATCTCCAGACATGTGAGGAAGGGTAAGGGAGCATCCCCTGAGCAAAAAAAAAAATCAAACCCCAATCTACACAGTATTTTACCAAAACACAGATCTACACACTGCCTCTGTCAGCTTCATTCGTTCCCCTGCCTTTGTCTTTCTTCTCAAGGGAGAAAGATTAGTGGCTTGACTACTTGTGCAGCCAAGTGCACTGGTCCTTAAGTTAGGCTCACTTTGTGGTCAAGAAAGGTTACTTGTGTTCCTTTGTAGGAATGTAAGATACCTGTTTAAAAATGTCTTGAGTTTCTGGGTGAAAGATAGTCCTAGTAGAAAACTAATTTAACAGTTCAAACTGCTAGGTGGTAGGAGTCTGTCTATCTTCTGTAGACTATCTGAAGTCAGCTATTCAAAGTGTTCTAACATAATTGCTGGTGGAGCAGAACCAGAAAATATCCTAGATTAAAAGAAAAGATAATACTAGAATATTAAACTGTGGTCATGCAGATGAAATAAGAGAGAGAAGGCACAGATTCTTTATAGGGAATGAAACATCAATCCAGCGTCCCCTGTGATGTACAGAGCTGTCACATATTTTTCTTAGAGCTGTGGAGTTAGTGGATAAAGGGGATGAATCAGAGGTCACAGAACAAGGATCTGGTTCTTTCTACCAAAGATATCTCCGGGGCAAGTTCCTCCCTTGCGCTGAAGTATGGCTTGTTGCAAAATGTGAGTGGGGCACCAGGGAGTTCTATATATACCTCTTACTGACAGCTAGTTCAAAGTGCACAATTTCAAAAATACCAGTACTAAAGGCTGACAGATGTAAGGATCCTTTGTTGGCTTGGGAAACAATATAAATGGGGAAACTCAAGAGATTGTTTCTAGATTCAGTTTTGTTCATGATCTGGAAGGATTTGGTGAAACTCTTAGCTCTTTCCAAAATGTGAGGAGTAGCAAACACAGTAAAAAAATTCATTAGAAACATACTAAAGAGTTCTGCCTACATTTCAAGAGAAGCACGTCCCAGTTCTGTCTTGGTAGTGCCTCTTTATTGTCCCAACAGCAAATCAAGACAAGACCTGGCACATACCATTCCCCCTCACTTCCCTCACCACAAGTCCATATTTCTGTAGGAGGAAAGCCCAGGTGTGTTGTGTGTTAGTATTTTGCAGGTAGATACCAAATCTCAGTGATACATGAAACAAGATTCAGGGAAACAGTAGGAAAAAATTATGCCCTGCCATTCAGAAATACCCAAGAGGTATAGAAACAGAGGCTGAGCTTCAATTTGAAAAGATGCTGGAAATCATTTTAAAAGATGAACTTCCCTTGCTGTAAAAATCCATGCCAGAAATGTGGTGCTCATTGAGAAGGTATAACTGTGAAAAGGTTGTGGAGATGTAAAGATAGAAGCTTTTCTGGAATTAAGCTTTTGTTTGCTTGCTTGTTTTTTTGTTTATTTGTTTTCACTAGTCATTCAGGGAATTAGCTTCCTCCAGCAGTTTGCAAAGATTCAACCTTGAGATGAATAAGTAAAAGCATCCTGTCAATGAAATACTTAGTGGAAAATTCACATGCAATGCTTCAGCTTTAATGGGTACAGCCTCTGGGTAGATTCCTTCTTTTTCCCTTTGGACCTGAAGTTTAGTGCAGAGGACACATGGCAAAGCTATGCAGCAGATCTTTTACAGATATCAACACGGTTTTCTACTTTTTGCATTTTTTTCTCTTGATTATAGATTTGCTACAGATCTTGCTGTGACATCAGACCATATTTTGTTTTATTATCTTCGCACAAATTCTGAGAGGAAGAAAATGTAGGCAAACCAATCTACAAAGTAACAAAACTGCACGTACAATTTCTGATGCCCATCAACTGGAATACTCTGTTTTTTTCCACACCCATTAGCCAACATTAACATGGGAAAAAGATGAAAGAAAATAATTTTAGGGTACCTTCTCTGCTTGTTTCTAGTAAATCTGTTGCCGCTTATTCCTAACAGCTTAGATCAGATGTTCTTGATTATCTGCCATCTAAAGAGAGACAGAGAATCCCCATGTTCCTCACACCAGAACTTTGGCCCTTTAGAAAGCTTACAGATGCAAACCTCGGTAGATCATAACAAATGAATGTAAGTCCACAAGACTGATTTTTTTTTTCCCCCACATATAAAGTATATGAGCTCCTGAGCAGTCCCAGAGCCTTCTCTTCCAGCTGCAAATGGTTCTTTCCTATTTCATGTCTACATAGGCCTCACCTATTCTGTCCCATCAAAAAGGAGAAGTGAGCTGTAGCTACATCACAAACTGAAGAAATGAAGACTGAAAATCAACATATTCTGCTAGTGCAAACCTAAGGTATGGGATGTAGACAGGGAAACATCTTTGTGTTGCAGTAGGGAAAGGGTGGGCATGAAAATTTGAGACTTAGCACTGTAGGATGAGAAAGAACACTTTAGTCAGCATTAAAATGGAATAAATTTGTGCATTACATTAAATTTAAAGCTTAGCATTTTGCCTGTTTTCTCTGAAAAATTTCTCTCACATGCGTTTGGAACTTCTGAGATAGACTTTGATTTTCTAAAAGATGTGGTTATAGAATTACAGACTGATCATAGAAAGATTTAGGAGCAAGGGACCTCAGGAAGTCTGTAGTACCAGTATCTGCTTCACAGCAAGGCTGATTCCTGAGCTATTTTGCGTTGTTCAGGGCTGAGCACTGGTAAGCCTGGAACATCTCCAAGGCTGGAGGTCCTCCAGTTTCTCTAGGCAACCTGACAAAGTTCTCTCTTCAATCTTCTTTGTGGAGAAGGAAGAAAAGAGCAGGAAGAACACAGCCTTACAGCAACAGCAGAAATGTAACCATCTGTTTTATAGGGAGGGGTATAATAGCTGTAGATGAGTGGGAGTAACATCGTTGATAAAAGAACATCAAAATGGTAGAAGAGATACCACAAAAGGAAGTTATTTCGTATTTATGTCCCTCAAGTAGGAAACTAAAAATCACATGAGGTCTTCATACATAGCAAGAGACCTCCCAGCTCAGTTGTTCTCTCAGCATTGTTTTTGTACTGAAAACTCGGGCATCTTCTTTCAGGCTGGGGAGTTTACTAACACGAAGACAGCGATTCTACAGGATAATGCTGTACGGCTCTCACATTCCAATCTGGGGAGCAGTATCAGCCACTGCCACTACTATACACACGAATTTCCTAAATATCTACTGCCAGGATGATAGCAAGAACACTGCTCAGTGGTTTCACCGACGTTATCACAGACAGAAACGGACTGAGCAGTTTCTGACGAAAATTCTGGGCCGTTCTCCTGTGCAAAAGGCCCGCTCAGGTGCAAGGGCGTTAGCGAGAGCTGCCCAGGAGGTGGCAATCGGGAGCCTTTCTCAGGACTGGAGCAAAGGTGGAGGGAGGCTCCCAGGAAAAAGGTGGCTGCCTTTAAGGTGGGTTTATTTGCCTGCCAGATGGGAAGTCTGTGACCAGCCCCTTTCAAACAGGTAAAGGCAGTAAGGCTTCTCCACCCACTTGCCTTGATCTTTCATCATAACTGTGGGCCAGGCAGGGAGGTTGTGCAATGTGCGCGCTCCAGTCAGGAGGCTGCGGGAGAGATTCATGCGCTGTGAGCAGGAGCCGAGGCTTGGAGGCCTGAGCCAGGAGAGCAGGCAGGGGCTGGGATCAAGGCCCCCTCTCCAACCAGCATGGAGCTGAGAATGGGCAGGATCGAGCTCTCCCTTGGGATCCTTCTCTTTGGATCTCTCCTTCCTCCTGAGGTGCTTGGGAAAGAAGGTGAGTGTGGGACCTGCTGGGCTTGGACAGCAAGCAAGAGAGAGGGACCTCTTTGAGGGGCGGGGAACGGGGCCTGGTTTGCTTGTGTGGGGTCCTGGGAACAGTATAGCCTTCCCGGAGAGAAGGGCTGCAGGAAACTGGTGCCTCGGAAAGCAGGTGGGGTGTGGGGGTTGAAATCCAAGAGCAAGCCCCCACTGTCTCTCAGTGGCTCAGTGAACTGAGCTCAGGTATGCTGTTCCCCCCTCCCTCTCCATTCCCTCTCAAACGAAGCACAACTGCCTCAACATATCTAGTGATCCAAGAGAATTCTTCCTCTGTTTGCATTAAACATATGTGTTGCAGATAACAAGCTTAAACATAAACTCACAAAGTTGTTCTCCTCACCCCCTCGACAACACCCCCGCAGTTTCCTAAGGAAGCTCACTAGAGAGTTAACCCTTGTGAGCAAGAGAGCAGTCATTTCTGGGAGGTGTGGGAGATGAGGCAGTCTCTTTAACCTACCTCAGTGTGGGAAGGTAGAGCTCAGCTTTACAATTTCTTCTTCCACCTCTTCTTTCAAGACCCTCCTGCTTCCCCTGTCTGTTCTGCTGAGCCCCTTTTATTAGATACAGTAATCTTTTTTTTCTTCCACCTTGGCAATTGCACGGTAGTTATGAAACACCTGGGAAATGGGAATCTTAACAGAAGGGTGAGGAAGAGTAAAGCTCCGTTCAGTTTCCTACCTCTCACACTTAATTTCTGCTAGAGACTTCTTTTTGAGTCTCTCTTTTGTATGGTGAGGGCTGTCAGAACTTTTCTTCCGAAGGATAGCCCCCTTGTTTCCTGCTCCAAGCCCTTGATTGGGAGGACTTAGTCATAACTGGCAGTGCAGCCATGGGCTCACCTCAGACTGTGTGTGGAATGCTCATTTAAACTGTTCTTGACATGCATATTTGTATTAAGGATTCAGCTAAATGGAAACCACTAGTAGACATTATGGAGAAAGTGAACCCAGGTGAGAAGTAATATAAGGTATTGCCACACAGGCTCTGTTTTCCATATGTGTGTGACCAGTAGTTGTCAGTTACACACAGACTTCTCTGCCAACTTCTCAGCTATCTCAAACATCTTATTTTGTCTGCATCTGTGATCTACTCTTCCTTCATGTGTCTAGCAAGGAACAAGCAATTCCCTGACATCCTCTTTTCTGAAATCTTTCTTCTTTTGAGTAGATTTCCCATGTGGATGGAAAGCCATGGTGAGATTCCTAGGTCAGAGACTGTGGACCTAAGAGCCAGCAGCCCCAAAGTACTTGCATTCCCTCTGCTTTTGCAGTCCTACTGACTCGTTCTTCCTTTTGTTGGAGAATCTGTGCTGTGGGTTTCACTTTGAGAGATGTATTTCTTGAAGAGTGGTCTTTGTCCACACCTGTGACGGTGATGAGACATGGCTTACAGACTGTGAAGGTTCTTGCCCTGGCTTCTTCTGAGTGTCTTTTCTTTTGCTCTCTGCTAGAACTTGCTGCACAGCCCCTCTTGCTTCCACATCACTGCTTCAGGCCTGAAGTGTGTGGGATAGATATTATCTGGGTGACGGTTCTGGAAGGACAAGCTAGCACACCCTGAATGTTTTTTTTTGTTGTTTTGTTTTTTTTGCTGCCAACAATACTAGAATAATATCTGAAATAGAGAGACTGAAAGCAGGAGAGAGCTGTCTCTTCTGGACAGGGAGTTTGTGGCTTGGAAGGTTTGGCCATATGACCATCCCATGAATGCAGCAAACTTGCAAAACCTGGATTCCTGCTTTTCATTTCTCCCAATCCCAAAAAGGTGTTTCAGAGGTGAGAATAGCAGTGCAATCCCTCTTATCTCCGATTCTGGGCCCACAGCCTGCTTCCTCATTCCACAGGACTCCTGCTGATCTGCACTTTACACTCTGTTAGTTGTAGTTGGCAGGCAGTATTTGTGAAGCAGTCAGACGAGGGGGAGGAAATCTGGATATTTAAATGCAATTTAAATGTTTCCCCTCTCCTACCTCTCACTCTCAAATTCTTTTCTGAGATGTTTAGAAATGACCCCTCTGAATACACTCGCAGGAATTCAAAAGGTTAATCCAAAGATTTTTTTCTTGTGTTAGCAAATTGGGGCTGATAGGTGCACTGACATTGGTAGTCTGTTCTGTCAGTGCCAGCAGAGCCAAAGGCAGCCTTGAAGCTGTGCATCCAGCAGTGTGACTTATTTCATCTTCTCTCCCTTCTCCTTGTTTGCCTAAGAAGCGATACATTTTTAATTTCACTCTAGATCAAGACTTAAGGGCAAACTCTGATCATATTTTCAAATTTCTTAGGGCTAAAAATGAATAGACTACTGAATTTCTTTGTCGAATGACTCCAGGAGCCAAGACTTAATGTGAAATCGTGCAGTGCAATCCTTTGAGAGGTGGCAGTGCTGTGCCCTGCAGCTGCTATTATCTCGCTGTTGTGGCTGGAACGTTTCTGAGGAGCAGACAGTGAAACGATTTCTAGGCCCGCATCAGACAGTGAACAGCAGCTCTACAGAGGTGTAGGGCTAGGCAGATTGAGAAGCTGAAATCTCATGGCTTTTGGAGACTGTGACAGTGGAAACTCCCTTGTACCACTTCACACTGCCTGTCTTTCCCACGGTGTTTCAAGCACTGAATGGCACTTCTTGCTGACACCGATTGATCTTTTGTGCTGGTAATTTATTTGATTGCCTGCCTGTTCATCCATTTTGTCTGCTACCTTCCTATTCCAAGGAGGATGTGAGCAGCTGCTAATGCTGTCTTCCCATTTCAATAGGCTTCGGCCTCCTGTTCCCATCCTGAGACAGCTTTAGAAAGCAGTAAATGTTGTCAGGGTTTAGCATGGCATTGCATTTTTCAGATGTTTCCAGATGCCTGTGGGTGTTAACTGAGAGGAAGGTGGAAGAGGAGGGGGTCTCGTATACGAGACAGAACTTTTTAACTCCTGACTAGCTGCAGTGTTTTATGTTTTCCCATTCTTCCTCTAGCCGTACTTTCTGAAGATAAAAGGTCATAAAGAATGTGGAGCTGTGAGGTGACAGAGAAAGTGCAGGCTTTGCCATCTTTGACAAAACTAGGATGAAGCCATTCCATGGGACATATGAGTTAGGTCACTGATTTTTTTCCCTTCTTTGGTTTTCAGTGAATCTGCTAGACACAAGCACTGCACAGGGTGAGCTGGGCTGGCTTCCAGACCCTCCAGAAGTAGGGGTGAGTATACATGTTCAAGGATGGGGAACTGCTTGATGGGGAACGTTACAAAATGGAAAAACAGAATTCAAACTGAAAACTTATCCTATCCTCTAGGATCAGGCATCTGCAACTCCTTCTTCTCCTGAACCTCTGATCACATTTTCAAATTCAAACTACTGAATTTTTTTGTGGGATGATTCCAGGAGCCAAGCCTTCATGTGAAATAATGCAGTGTAATCCTTTGAGAGGTGGCAGTGCTGTGCTCTCAGTTATATTTGCCTAAGTACAGCTATTTTGCCTCATAAACAGATGAGTGATCCTTCTAGCATCAGGACTTCAGTGATGGAGGATGATTTCCTTTAAAGCAGCAGGACTCTGTGGGAGTAGTGGAAAAAGGCACAACGGAGTGGATTCAGGAAATACATGGCAGCAGTTGAAAGGAAGGATGTTAATATGTAGTTAAAGCTCCTTATCCATGCTCTTATCTTTCTAGCAAGTCACAAGCTCTCCTATGGTGAAAGAGTCTTTACCCTTGCTGCTTATAAAGTAGATGTGGGCTCAGCCTGTTCTTAACTCATTTTCATAACTTTCCTCTGTAATGTGCTTTGGCTGGTTGAAATTCATCCCAGCCTCCACCTACTCCTGGTAGTCTTGTTAGGTGAACTAAAGCCAGATAGTGAGGTTTTCCTATACAGGCATAACTGCATTTGTTTTATTTGTACAGCTATTTTGCTTGTTATTATAACCTACTCAAAACAGGTGCCATAGTGACACATATACGTAGATCATCTTTTGCCCATTGTTCCCTTTGTTGTCCATATAAACTGTCTGCATGGTGATTTTAACCCAGTGCTGCTCTCCAGGCATGTTCAGGATGAGGTCTGAAAACATGGAGAGAAACTGAAAAGTGCATTTTAAAAAATAATATGTTAGAAAGAAGACAAAACCTTTGTCACAGAACACCTGGTTTGGCATAAGAATTGCCATACCCTTCAGTTTGTGCTACACCTGCTTTTTTTTAAAAAATCACCTTATATATTTCACATGTAGTTGCAGTTGGGAATTTTAGAAGATGCTGGAGAACATGGTCTGAGAGCATGCTAATCTAATAGATCAAGATGCTGATGACTGATAAACTAACAGATAATGAAAAATGGATTCACTGACTTCTGATGAGCAACTCCGTTGTAGGATTTTGTCTGTCATTTCCTGATAACTGTTAGTTGGAGGGGCTCACAAATTGCCACTAGCAAAAATGGAACAATGAGTGATTCTCTTGGAATTGAACTTTGAACAACTTTCAGAAATTGATCTTCCAGAATGCAGAAGGAAGTGTGTTTGAAAAAGAACCGAGATTAATTCAGAATGTTTTTGACACAAAAGAGCTGAGATTAAAATGGAATAGACTGACTAGCTTCAGTATTAACAGGCTGGAAACATGTGAGCTGTATGGCTTACAGGAAAGAGCTGTATTTCATATAACAATGCTACTTGTATCTAATCTTGGGTGCCAGAGATCTCCCATCTGTGAGCTGGATTTGTGTCAATACACTTATCACACACAGAAGGAATTTGCTGTGAGGAATATTCATGCTTTATACGGATAAGGTCTCCAAGGCATAGCGCAGAGGAGGTTGGTTAACTCTGTGGAGGCAGAATTACACCTTTGTTTTCTGCTCTTCTTTAGCCAGTGATAATGCATGAAGTGGCTTGCCATGTTTGATGTTTTCATGGTAATGCAGGGTCTGTACAAACGTAGACAATGCTTTTGTTAATACATGTGCAGCCTATGTCCAAGCTGTAAAGTGAATCCCAGCCAGTTTTGGACAGCACAGGTCGCTATTATTGATTTTTAGAGTACACTAACTAGCATTACACTAACTAACTAAAATCTTACCTAAGTTTAGTGGTGACATAAAACTGAAGTGTGTCTAGAAATTTGTTGGCTGAAAGGTTTATGCTAGCTTGCTTTGTAATAGGTGTTTACGAAGTGTTTCATTCATTTTAAGATAAAAGCTATTAAAAACAAAGCCCTTAACAAGGCAAACTGTAGTTCCCATAATTTTATCTCTCTCTCTCCACAGCCCCCTCATCACCCAGCAAATTCCTTGATAATTTGTTTAATCAATTACTGTGGACTGTTGAGATAGCAATATCAAATAAGCATGGAGATGTATATTACAGTACAGTGGTAGAAACCACTCTTCTAACATGGTAGAAAACGAACGATGATCACTTTGAAGGTGTCAGGAACCAAAAACTTACTTGCTCTGACATCAAGCACTGATACAGGATGGGCAGAAAATGGCATGAGAGCATCCCTGTGGGGAAGGATTTGGGGTGTCTGATGAAAGACTCAACATGTGCCAGCAATGTGCACTTGCAGCCCAGAAGGCCAACCATATTCTGGGTTACATCAAGAGAAGTGCGACCAGCAGGTTGAGGGAGGTGGTTCTGCCCCTCTGCTCTGCTTCTGAGTCCCCACCTGAGTACTGCATCCAGTTCTAGGGCCCCCAACACAAGAGGGACATGGAGCTGTTGGATCAGGTCCAGAGGAGGGCCACAAGGATGATCAGAGGGCTGAAATACCTCCTCTATGAGGACATGCTGAGAAAGCTAGGGAGAGAGAGCTAGTCTCTTCAGACTAGAGAAGAGAAGACTTGGGAAACCTTATAGTAACCTCCCAGTACCTGAAAGAGGCCTATAGGAAAGCTGGAGAGGGACATTTTTAGAAGGGCATGTAGCAACAGGACAAGAGGAAATGGTTTTAAACTGGAAGAGGGTAGATTTAGACTTGAGATTAGGAAGAAATTCTTTACCATGAGAGTGGTGAGACACTGGAACAGGCTGCCCCAAGGTTGTGGACATGCTCTCCCTGGAAGCATTCAAGGCCAGGCTGGACAGGGCTTTGAGCAACCTGGTCTAGTGGGAGGTGTCCCTGCCTATAACAGGGGGGTTGGAACTAGATGATCTTAAAGGTCCCTTCCAACCCCAACCATTCTATGATTCTTTAAGGTCATCCCATGCTGCACATGCAGTCTGGCTCCTTGCACTGATTTTAAAAATCATCAAATCTATTGGAAAAGTATTTCTGAAGTGCTGTGATGACTAAACAAAATGACAAGGCACAGTAGCATTGCTTCCTGGCAGGTTGTAAAATAACAACATAAAAATCATGTATCTTTGTTTTGCTTTCAAGTATAATTACATCAGTTTTGAACAGATGGTAACGAGGAGCTGCATTATCCTCTTGAAGTTTGCTTTCAATAGATAAGGTTTTGAGCAACCCAGTCTGGCTCTGAATTTAGCCTTGCCTTGTCAGAATAGACTAGGGACCCAGAGGTCCTTTCACACCAAAATATTTCTTTATTTTCCGTGAGTGTTCTGTTTGTCAACACTTTGATTTTGTACATTTAGCCGAGGCAAAATAAGGCTCTCCCAGTTCTACTTGATTTAATGTATTCAGCTCTGTCACATCTATACCTGTGATTCACTCTATCAGTTTATGTAGGCCTGTGATAAAATGTATTCAGCAAGCCAATATTTGTGTTTAGTTGCTATGATTATTCTATGCCTACCTTGTGTGCCAGTCTTGAAATTTTCCTTTTGTCTACTATTTCTGATTTCATTTTTGTGTATACATGAACAGCATTTATATAGTCCAGTCACATTTTCAACTTTGTATATGTGAATATTTAAGTTCTTAGCCATTTGTATTGTAGGTGGGCCTCTCAAGATGGCATTCTGTCTTTATACTGTTCTATGGATTGCAAATTAACCCAGCATTCCTTGGAGGCAAGTTTTCACCAGCTCTACAACAGTCAATGCTGACAG
The DNA here is from genome assembly GCF_023343835.1 of Lagopus muta. Taxonomy (NCBI): domain Eukaryota; kingdom Metazoa; phylum Chordata; class Aves; order Galliformes; family Phasianidae; genus Lagopus; species Lagopus muta. Next base: position 77,611,329 of record NC_064433.1, read on the forward strand.
AAGAGATTGTTTTAACAGTTTCTTCATTTTTAATTTGGTTATCTGTTACTTCCAGAATCAGAAGCACACTAGTTGCCAACTTGTATAAATAGGTACAATTTGCCCTATTGTATTAGTATCAGAAGTTCAGAAATGAACAGTTCTCAACTGGTAGCTTTTTAGTTTAGAGAGTTTACTTTTCTCATATTATACTTCTGCATGGAACATAATATTATAGAAAATTCAGATGATTTTTCAATCCTTTGTAGCCTGCCATTTTTGTGTATTCTGCATGAGGTGGAGGACATCTTTTTTTTTTTTTTTTTTTTTTCTGCTGCTTCCACACATACATCAAACTATTGCTATCAGTTACAGACTTTCTACCAAGTCCCCTACTGTGAATGGTACCTGGCCTGCTCAGCTCTGGTTCATTTTCACACACAACAAAGAATAGGCATGTAAAGCACAGTGGCCTAATGTATCTCAACCCTCTTCAGAAATAGCCAATAGCTGCAGTTACTGTGGTTCCTAAAACACTTGGAAAGCTTTGGAAATGATGGAATTCTTGTGCAGCTCCGTAGCCCATGTTTCACAGGTCTGATTATGAATGTAGCAACTGCTAAAGCTATATGAATGTAACTTATGTAAGCTAGTGTTCAAACTGTTATTGTTGACATTTTATTTTTCTGTTAAATGCATGTTATAGTAAAAACTTCACGCTGCTCAATTGTTTGCTTTAGCTAATAGACTAGATCAAGTACTTGTGACCCGTCAGCAAATTTTTTATATCACTGACCACATTGTTTACAGGCCTCCAGGTTGTAGCAAGGCAAGGTAGATCCCAGTTGTTGATACTATCTGATGGCTGCTTTCTGTTTCCACCATTTCTGCTCAGACAGATGGGCCTGGCCATGAACAAAACAATGTTGTGGTCCACACAGCCCTCAATTTGCAAGTGATTTCAGCATAGCGCTCCTATTTCACTAAACCTGAGTAGTTCACTTAATCATCAGTACCACATTCAGATCGGAACAAGTCTCAGCAAGTCTGCAGCATCTGAAGATAGTATGAAGAATAACCACCAGAAATGCTATTGTGTGCATCTCTTTCCACAGCTGTTGATAATGCACGTTCTCTAGGATCTAGCTCAAAGAGCTGTTGTTGCTTCTGATCCTGAAAGAAAGCATCATTACACTCCCCAGCCTGCTCTCAACTTAGGTATCAGGCATAGGTTTTTAACACCTCTAGGTAAATTGTTTCCATATTGAAATAAAGGATGAATGACTAAAAAAGTCAGTAACTAAATGAAAATGTGAATAGCTCTGGCTTCAGCCATATCCTGACGTGCCCTACTGCTGTTGATATGCAGATTTATGGGGATACTTGTTGATGATAAGTAGTTACTGTATGTATATTTGGGAGAGAAGGAAAAAAAATGTTGTGCGTATCCAGGTATACTTTACTATATTAAACAAAGTGGGCTGGGGAATAAGGAAAGTGAGATGAGAAGTTAGTTGTAAATTATTAAATAGTAGTACAATAGCTCATATTGCATGAGCCACTGACAAAGTAGCTGAGGCTGAAGTTACTGCCATACACCCAAGAAGCAACCTCAGCTAGTGAACTCAATCTTATGACTTGAAAGACAGAAACAACATTCTAAGCTAAAGCGAAGATGCTGTACAACCATTACATTCATTATCATGGCTGCTCAGGCACTGCAATGACGACAGCACTGTTGCCTAGCAGTTTCAAGAAGCTTGGCTCATCTTTTTATAGCTGATAGACGAGAGCGGACAAGGTTCACTGAACTTCCTCACATCAACACAAAAGCACCAGGAGTCAGCTGGAGCCTTCAGATGAGGCTGCCTATAGCAAGGTCCTCTGAGAAGACTAATAGGCTATTTAAAGTTTAAAAGCAAAACAAATTTTATTACAGTATCAACTAGAATGCTGCTGAGTTCGCAGGCAGACAAGTTAGAAAGGAAAGGCTTTTTTTTCTGCATGCTGCGTCCTTGCTGGGTTGACTCATGCTTTGAAGTGTGATTCTTACTAATTCAAAGGCCGACTAGCAGAAAAATTTGGTAATTTCCTCTGGTTTCTTGGAAGGTTATTTCTGTTATTTCTGTGGCTTTTAAGACCTATTCTTGCCTTCTCCGTTCTTGGCCCAGAGCCTGTCATTTACACCATTATGGTGACTTTCATGCTGCTGTTTTCTGCAACTTCTTTTCTTCAGGTATGTTTGAACGTTCCAGAGAGAAGGCACAATTGCCCTGTCCTGGTGTGAGATCCAATCTGATCTGATGCTCATCTTTAAAAGGAACCTATAGAAATAGAGCACGTATTGTTCATTGCCATCAGATTCATTTTTCAGGTTCCCTTTAAATTTTGGAAGTGTACCATACAAAACCACAAATCACATCATACCAGGCTCTTTACCTGGGAAAAATATATATATATACTAAAAAAAAAAAAAAAAAAAAAAAATTGCTTCTATTTAGAATCTACAATTTCTGTAGTGCACAAGTAAGATGAGGGTAACATTTGCTTTATTGTTAATAGGATTTTAGACATGAATTCAGCCTTAGAGGCATAATCTGTTTTTCTGTTCCTATCTTTTTTATAATTATTGATATTGTTAATGAGTGTTACCAAAGCAAATACATAAGATGTAAATGTTCTAACATGCCTATATGAAGTGTTGGACAAGACTATCGCTCTCCCTGACCTGGTAGCATCTGTTGTGACCAAGGCTGTTTTCATGCAAGACCTTAGTATGGCCAGACAGTCCTGAGAATGTGCAGACAGCAGAACCTGGATTTGATAAACAGGTTATATAACAATGCACTGGAGTTCTGTGGCTCAAATTAGCACCTTACCTTCCCATAAGGACATGAATACAAGTTAAATTGTAAGGAGGTGGGTGGGATAGAGACCTATGCACTAGTGCCCTAAAGGAAAAACAATTACACAATGCTGTTGCTCCTCCCTGAAAATAATCAATGGATCACTGTGGGAAAAAAAAATATCATCCCACCCAGAAAGATATGCAGACAAGCAACCATCACTCCTCTGTTGTATGGAAGGCTCCGTGACAATGTGATGAAATCAAACTTGTCTGACCATTGACAAAAGTTCAAAGAAATACAAACAACCTCTGCTGTTCTTAGATGTGAAGTTATAGGACTCATGAAGTTAAAAGTCTAGTTGACTAATCAACAGGCTTCTTTCATCATCATCATCTAAACTGCCCTCCGCACCAGAAAGAAGGCTTGCAAGAGTGCTGAGAGAATTTCAGTGAAGGGTCACATTAACTTAATTCTGGAATATTTTCAAAATACCAGTATTGTGCTGCTATTTTTCATGGTCAGGTTTAGCTTTGCCTACTATAGATTGTCACTGGATGTATTTTATCCAAAGAGAACCTGCTTTCCATATCACAGCAGGTATCAGCAAGGTGTCTCTACTGTCATGGGCTCTCCTCTGAAACATTACGCTAGGAGTGTAATGTAGCTAAATCTGTAATGTACAGCTAGCCTTCAGGTCTGAACCTATGTCAAGAATTTTTTTGCCGTGATGGCATGCAAATGCTATACAAAAGTCAAAGAGGCTCCGCAGGCAAAAAGTTCTGCTGTTTCTCTCCTTTTTCTGCAAGTGGGAAGACTGAGAAATCGTTCAGCTGTCTGTGCTCTTTCTAGGTGATTTTAGGCTTGAGACATCAGTGCTGCTGGGAAAGGTTGCTCTTTCTGGGCCCTGGGATTTTTCTTCAGGAAAAGATTTCATGGATTAAAATAGCACTCTGAGTTCTGTTGCAAATTAAATGGGAAAGAGATGCAGTTTTCTAAGTACAGGTACATTGGAGCTGGCTGTACTAAGTCAGTCTTTTGATCTTAGGGCAACTCCAACCCCAAGTTAAACAAGTTAGTGGTTTTCAGCATATGAACTCCTAGCCTTTCCAGTGGAGACATGCATCTTAGTTTAGTAACTTCCAGCTTACCAGCAAGATGCTTGCTTTGTTGCTACTTTTTAAAAGTCTCTTGAAAGTATCCCTGTGCCCTTCCCCAGAGGTGTGCAGGACACAGATTGGAAGCTACTGTGCTGAGCTAACCTGAAGGCAAGTGAAATATAGGTCACAGCAGGCAGGCTCTTATCTGAAAGGAGACAGGACAAGAACTTGGCAAGCCAGAGACAGAGACAGATTTACTGTTGTGAACTACAAGCTCTCGTGACTCCAGTCTGAGCCTGAGGATTTGTAATACTGTCATAGTCAGTTTCTCTGTCACTGCTAGCTTTACTTTTTGTAACGAGTGGAATTTTTATTTGTTGTCATGTATTTTGTTTTACAAAAAATACAAAAATAAAAAGTAATAAAAAAAAAAGGAAACATTTTACTGATGCCTGCAGAGCCTGTGACAGTAGCTTCAAGAAGACATACAAACTGTATGTCCCAGTTCATTTTCATTTGACATCTTATGGCAGACCCTATATATAGCAGCCCATGGATGAAGGGATTGCAGGTTGTCTTATATTGACTTCTGGACACGGGTTTGATCTAGAGAAGGCATACTGGTGGAAAAAAAAAATAAGCCTTCCTTAGATTTCAATTCACAGTCAATCGAGGCAGATATTAAAAGGCATCTATCTGTCTTATCTTTGGATCTTTATTCACAAGGCAGACTAAACCATTACTGTTTACTACAAATATCTATTGGTGCACCCTTGGTTTCTCATTCATGTCTTTATGAACTAGCTTGTAAAGACAGCTCTTCTCCTCACTGCTTTCTTTAAGATTGAATCCAACCCAGCAGTGGGAGGAAAGTTGCCTTCTTGTTTGCTAAACTTGCAGTGCTCTGAGATTATTGAGATAGTACTTACACTGAATGATCTTTAGGGTTTCTGTTCACTTAATGCAAACTCCTGTGCTAGAATTATTGTACTCTCTATTATACAAAGACTGCCAAGAACAGATCTCTGGAGCTAAGTGCTTGCTTTAGTATATTAGTTCCTCAGAAGCACCCTTTAGTCCTCCAATCTAGTAGCTGCATCCTTAGATATTTTAGAAAGGCAAGCTACTAAATGTGGCTCTCTCTTGAATGCCTGGAGTAAGGATACAGTGTCTGGAATGAAACTGGTAGAAAGTTACATTATTAAAGGAGGTTAAATCAGTGTCATAGGCCAACAAGCTGGAGAGACAAGTAATTCATATTGATTGAACCAGACTTTACCACACACATTCATTAAGAATATTACATTAAAAATCCGAGGCATACATTTTGATTTTGCAGCAGATTCTTTGAGGATGTGAGACAGTTGCCTAGCAACTTCTGGATTCATCACCCTTTCATTAAGTGTTATATTTAACACTTTTCTTCCACTACTTTGAATTTAAAATCTTCCCTGAGTAATGAAGTCAGAAACATATTTAACAATAGTTCTGTATTGTTAGCATAAAAGATATTCTCTTTTTACTTCCTTTACCTATCAGCAGTAGAGTCTAGAAGAAACATATCTGACTCCCTTGTTACTCCCTTGCACCACACTGCGCATGAAACTGCAATGGATGTTTTTGCCCTGAAGAGCTCAGTCTGGAAGAAGCTGGCCTGAGATGAGCTAACAAACATAGGACTTAGCAGTTGTATTTTTTTCTAGTAGTAAACTTTAAAGGAAAAAAACAGAGCCAACACTACTGAAAGTGAAGCTTTGGCCCTTACCAGTTAAATTGTGAAAATGGTATTTTCGAGACGTGCACCACAACAATTCATATCTTTTAGTGATGTATGAAAAAACCACTTTCTGGTGGAACTTATCTGTGGCACTGTTTTGTGACAAACTTCTAATGGCAACTTCTGTAACTCTCAGCCTTCAAATACAGTCCTAGATTTCCTGTCAGTTTGGTGGAAGCAGGTGCTCTGAAAAAAAAATGCTTTCAAAAGTCATTCCTAACCTTGGCACTTTCTTATGAAAGCTACTTTGTCATTATTTCCCTTTCTAACTTCTCTTTCATTTCAATAAGTACAATAAACAAATAAATAATACTTCAGGATATCTTGTCAATTTAGTTCAGAAGTTTTGCAGTGAAATACTGCAAGGGTTGATTGCCATTTCAAGTTGAATAACTGAGACTGATCAATCTATTTCACTCTCCTGCTATCTACCCTCTGTTGACCTCCAGTAAGTGAAGTAAGTGTAAATCCATGTGGTGCATGTATATGCCAACTGAGTCAGAGTAAGAGGGTGGGGTAACACTGTAGATTAATTACACGGCAAAAAAGGAAGCAAGAAGGGACACATAGATACCATCTGCATAACTTCCTGGGAGGAAACTGCTAGTATGCACTTAGGTAAATGGCTGAGAACAGAGTGATATGAGACCGTGCTATCAGCAGTGCTTGCTGGCTTGGAGAAAGCACTGGTATTTTTCTGAATGGGGCTGTATAGGAAGTGTGCTCCAAGTCCTGGCATAAAAGCAGAATTTACTTCAGCACTCTGTGACTCAATCTGTAGTCCTCTGCTAGGCATCAGAATAACCTATAAGGCTGTATTTGATCTGTGGGATCAGAAACCGGGAGAGAGGCAGCAGGGCTGTGCTGTGTGCACAGGAGGTGGTGGGGCTAGAGAAGAGGAATGTGTGAATATCACACTCAGCTCGTGAGACTTTACAGTCTAGTGTAATATAGAGACAGAGGCCTAAATTACATCTTAACCTGGGGTGTATTTAAAACCAAGATGCTTAAACTTGTGCCAATAGTTATGTGGGCACTTGTTTCAATTTAATTTGATTAAATATTTAAAGCATTATGAAAAAGGCTGTATTAACATGGGGGGGAAAAAAGGGTCTAAGTTGTTTTCCCTGTGGACAAAACCTTCCTTCTCAAGTTTCAATTCTCATGTGTAACTTACTTAACATTGAATAATCTTTTCATTTCATATCTGAAATGTGGCGAGGAAACAAAAATAGAAGCTCAGAAAAGTCAGTGAAAGCTCATGGTAGAATACTTAGCAAACCCTATTGGATTCATGCAAATAAAATCAGTGAGGTCATATATTCAGCTGGGCACACATCCTCCTCCTAGCCATTATTTGGCTGGACAAGAAGCAGAATCTAGTATGAAGTCTGGAAAATCAACTGAGTTTTAATAGTTAAATTAAGGTTTAGCAAAACATCACAACCAGAGAAGCATGAACTCCAAATTAATGAACACAGTCCTTCTGCAATTGACATTCCTATTGTGTCACGCTCTCTCTTCACTTACCCCAAAGTATTGTGCACTATTTTCAGGGGCAGATAATAGTCCTGATCTGGCACATCTTACTGTACACTCTGCATATAAACAGTGGCAGGGAGAAGTGGACCATACATGGGAATAGTTTTCTAAAGATGAGACAGCGTATGAAAAAGACATTGGAACAAAGGTATGACGAAGGGGTTATGCAAGGATCCATTCACTGTGGCTCCTTTCAGTTTGGAATGAATTAGATCCTCATTAGCATATTCTCTGTGCTTCCTTTGTAAAGTTAGGCAGGTATGGTGCTGTAGACTAGACGCCACTTTTGCTTAGTATAAGCCTATCAGCTGCCTGCCTATCAGCTAGGCAGGCTATGAGCTGTATGCTATATGAGAACAGACCTTGTAGGCTGGACTTTGTCATATCTGGAGTAAGTGAAACTTGTTTCTCACATCTATCTAATGTGTGTTTCTTCTACCCTGGGAGCAGTGGAGTGAAGTGCAGCAGATGATAAATGGTACCCCAGTCTATATGTATCAGGACTGCAGCGTGCTCTCTGAGGGTGACACTGATCACTGGCTTCGCACCAACTGGATTTATCGGGGTGAGGCAGCATCTCGCATTTATGTGGAGCTGAAATTTACTGTGAGAGACTGCAAGAGCTTCAAAGGTGAAGTGGTGACCTGCAAAGAGACCTTCAACCTCTACTACATGGAGTCCGAGCAGGATGTCGGGATCCAGTTCCGCCGCCCAATGTTCATCAAGGTTGGTAATGCTTGGGTGAAAGACCGTGTCATCTCTTTCAGCTTAAACTGGGCGTGATCTCGCTGGCTAGGGGAAGCCAGGAGAACCAGCATGTGGAGAAGGGAAAAGTATAAGTGTTATCCTTAGAATAAGCTTTGCCCTAGGTGCCCTCTCCGGTGCTCAGAGCAGCTTCTGCCAGAAATGGCAACAGTTTTCAAATGAGATCAGACCTCCAATTCTTCTTAAATCCTTATTAAACTGGGCATAAATTAGCTGAGAATTCTAAAGGATTATAACAGTGCCCCATTGTTACATCAGTTTTTAGAAACAGTAAAGTGGAGACCAAAAGAATTTGACTTGCCTTAGGCAATAAATCAAGAATAAACCAGGTGAAGAACAGAACCCAAATCAAATCTCTGTGCTTCTGATCATTTGCTCTGATTGTTATCGGATATAGGGTCTTCTTTTCTACATCTGGAGGTGTTAGCTTGTTTTAATGAAATTCTCCCTTGTGTGAAAGTATTCAGCACCACTACATTTTACCTGCTGTTTCTCCTGATGTACTGCTATTTTGTCATAGAAATATTTGAATTACAGAAAAGGGAATGCCAGCTTTTTTGATAGAGGGACTTCTGTAACTATTTTCTATTCTAAAAGAAACCATAGACCTAGATTATTTGACTGCTCTTTCCTCTGCAGTTTAAATGACATGTTATGAAAACAAAGAATTGTAAAAGCTACAACAGGAAGAGCAGGACTAGGGTAGCTGATTCCCCTCCTCCCTTCTCCACTGCACTTCCCCTCTGGCTGGGGCCTACTGCACATATCTGTTGACACCTCCACAACTCCTAAATCTGCTTTATGATCCCACCACCAGAAGCAGCTGCTCTGCAGATTCTTTAATTGACCATCCAGCTACCTGGAGCAGGTGCTGTTCAGTAACAGGGAGGGGCCTACAGTGGAGAGGATTGTTTTTCAAGGTCTCCAGGAAAAAAGACCACCCCACCTGCAGTTCAGCTTTTCTGTATCACATCTTGTCATGGAGGCCTTGCCCATCTACCCATAGAAAATGTTTCTCTCCCAGTCTCATTGTTTTGTTGGTGAGGAAGTGGAAAGTAAAAGTGTGGAAGCATTTTTCATCCAAGTGTTTTCAGTGCTTAAGAGTACTGAATACTGCATGATGAGCAACTTGAGTAGAAGCTCTGATCTGCATCAAGTGCAGTTTGGAAACAGGTAGCTGTAATTCGCTGGTCAACTTCAAAAACACATCCCTAAGTGCTGCTGTGATTTTCTTGTATATTGATTTGCAAACAAAAATTATCACAGGAGAGATTTGCTCCTGATTTGTTAATTTCTAGTAGGGGTAGTTCCTACAGACATCCAAGATCACAGATCCAGAACACAGTGTACTCTGTAAGACAGCGAATTACTGCAAATGAGTTGAAAGGAAATGGTGAAAAGTATGGAAGCAAGAGATAGTGGCAACCAGTCATTAATACTTCCTCCAAGAGCAAAGAAAGCATGCAGTGCACTGAGATTAGCAACAGTCAACCATGTCTGTGAAAGTCCTTAGCATAAAATATGTTTGACATGCATAGGTATCTCAGAGCTGCTGCCTGCTCAGATGTTAAGCTGTTGTCTTTTTCTCTTTTGCTTAGCTCAACACTGTGGCAGCAGATCGGAGTTTCACAAACAGAGACATCGAATCTGGTGCCATGCAGCTGAACACAGAAGTGTGCCCCATTGGGAAGCTGTCTCGTCGGGGCTTCTACTTAGCTTTCCAGAACTCTGGGGCTTGTGTAGCAATGGTGTCTGTCCGAGTGTATTACAAGACTTGCCCAGAGGCAGTACGAGGCCTTGCCCGTTTTCCAGAGACACTAGCAGGTTTGGAGGGGCTCACAGAAGTGCCTGGTGTCTGCGTGGAAAATGCAGCTGAAGAAACGGGCTCTCCCCCAAGGATGCACTGCAGCACAGATGGGGAGTGGCTGGTACCAATGGGCCGATGCCTTTGTGTTGTGGGGTTTGAGGAAGTCGATGGGAGCTGCGTAGGTGAGTATACAGACAGTGGCTGTAGGCCATGGGAGAGATTCCAGGGAGTTGGAGATCAGAGTATCTGTAAGCACAAAGTGAGTGTAGGGGAGTTAGTGTGTCCTACCTCTCTCTTGCCTGCCCTCTGTGCCTGCCAGGCATTTCTTACGCCTTTTCTCCCTTGTGTAGCTTCTTTTCCAATCGTGATTTTCTCCTTATGTGTCAAGTGTAAGACTTGCAAACTCCTCTCCACTCCCTCTTGGGCTTAATCCAGGAGCCTTCAGCTTTAGAGTTAGTTTCTGCAAGCTGTAACTGTGTGATTGACACTGACTCACTCCACAACTGGTTCCCAAGCCTTAAATGGAAGCCTTGTTCTTTCAGGCTGATGGATCAGATGCATGGAACAGCGCTTGTCCTGTGACTAGAAAGCTGAGAGCCAAAGTGGGGCTGATTTCTCCTTTATGCCCTCTTCTGCTTGGACTGGAATGGCTCTTCTGCCATGGGAAATTGTATAAAGCACATTGCATAATACCATCTGTACCTGGTTCATTTCTGAGGAAGAGCAATTAGCAGCCATAGGGATCACTATGGTAATGGAATGACAGAGTGAGACAGGGCTCTTGGAGCACGCAGGGCAGGGCTCCCTTTGTCACTGAGGGGACAGGATCCAGGTTCTTATGGCAACTACACGTGTATGTCAGGGGAGAGCATACATACTGTGGTTTGGGAAATATGTGTTAATGCAGAGAAGGAGATAAAAACACATCTCTGTTGTTGTCTTCAAAGCCATGGAGCATAAAGCTGAGACAGTTCAGAAAACAGGAAAAGGAATCCATGCATTGCTTCCAGGATCAGCAGAGCGACCTGTCTTTCTGCTCTGTTCTGCCCTCGTTTCACAGCAAGGATTTGGTGCCCCTCTGAATCCTCACTTTTTGCCACTCACTTTGCTTGGAGAGCTAGCAAAGGTTGAAACCCAACATCCTTCCCCTTCTCCAGAAAACCCCTCTCTTATACAGCCCAGCCAGTTTTTCCACTTAGGTACTACAAGAGCTCTCCCCGCCCTCCTGAGAGCACTCCCCTGGGAAGGGGCAGGGAAGCTGTCATGTCTGGACAGGCCCTGGCTGCTATCACTGCACAGGTTCATTTTTTGTCTGTGCTTTTATCCCACTCTGCCTAAGCGCAGCTGTAACTTCAGTGTCTTTTGTATGACCAGCAGAGAATAGGGAAATCTCCCAGGAGGAAAAGTGAAGAGAGAACCTTGCAGGGACAGGGAGAGGTAACTTTATGTCCCAAGAGCAGTGTGTTATTTGAGCATTAGAGGAGATGGTGAAGGTTGCCTTTTGGGGGACATCTTATGTTCCTTTCTCATTATAAAGGCGTTGTGCAAAGGACTGGGAACAGCCCATATCAGGATGAGCACTGAGGTAAGGGCTTCTACTTTTGCTCTCCAAAGATGAAGGACTTCCCCTTCAAACATGAACACGCAGACAGAACGGAGGAAGAAGACTTTCAGGCAGAGATTTCTAGTCCTGATTTTTGCCTTAAGCAAGAAGAGAACTAAAAAAACCCCAAAAACAAAAAACAAAAACAGCTAGTCTATGATCCTTGCCTCATAACAGGGAGGAGAATCTGATCTCTAGTACAGGACAGGTGGCAACAGAAAGCCAGAAGACCTGGTTTTGAACTAGTTCATTCAACCTCTTGGTTAATTTCCAGCTGTACAGAGCTCAGCCATCCCATCATCCCAGAAAAGTGGTTCCTGCCCAAAACATTACATCTCAACCTCTCACAGCATTGCATACCTTGCTGTCAATAAGCCTAGACTTCCATGATTAACATCTTCAATTAAGTCATTTACTGTGAACCCAAGAGGCTGGCGGTGCCTCTGGATTATATTCTGGTTTCTTGATGGGCTCTGCAGGGTGATGGGTGAGTGTGTTACTGATGCTGAGCTCCATGTCAGCATTACTCTGGTGCCTGAAGGGAGCCTGATGCTTGCTGGCAGTTTCAGGACAGGAATACTGGTAGGGAAGAGTTAGACCACTGCTTTTCTCTGGTGCTTGGTTGAGCAGCACTAATCTCGCCCTTTCTCAGGCTTGTTTTTTGCATCTTGTTGCCTGGAGCTGGGTCTGGAGTGGATGCCAAAGGACCCATGAAGCCAAGTGCCAAGGAATGAGAGAGAGAGTGGAGTGGAGCTGACTTCCAGCAGAGGCAGCTGCTGACCTCTGATCTCTAGTGACAGGACCCCAGGGAATGGCATGGAGCCACATCATGGGAGAGCCAGGTTAGGTGATGGGAAGAGGTTCTTCAGTAGAGGGTGAAAAGGCTGTCCAGGGCAATGGTCATGGCCCCAAGCTGTTGGAGTTCAAGGAGTGTTTGGATAATGCCTGCAGACGCAGGGTTTGAGTTTAGGGAGCTGCTGTGTGGGGCCAGAATATGGATTCAGTGCTCCTTGTCGGTGCCTTCCTAATCCGGATTGTTCTGTGGTTCAGCGATTCTATGGCTAGCGCTCCTCATCGCCTCGCTCAGCCTGGGGGAGCCGAGGCAGAGACCGCCCTGTTTCTGCCAAGTGAGCCCAGAGCGGCCGCGCCACAGGCAACTGCAGGTGGCAGCGCGCGGGCTAAAACACCTCTCGGGCAGCAACGGCAGCGTGGCTGCCGGCCAGCTGCCGCGGGGCAGCGCCCACTCACCCATTCACATGGCAGAGCCTGCCATACCCACCCCTGCCCAGCCGGGCGCTTCGGGATAGGCTTCGCACCGCCTCCGAGGCGGGGCTGGCATGGAGTCCCTGAGTGGGGCCGCCGGTTTTCCGCCGGCCCCGGCCCGGAGTTTTGGGGCAGCTCCCCGGCACTGTGCAGCCACCTGCCGGCCGCTCCTGGCATGGTGGCAGGGGGTGCGTGGGCCCCAGTCGCTGTAGCGAGGAAGCCGAGGCGCCAGGCGCCGGCGCCGCAGCACCTCATGCATGAGGCGGCGGAGAGTGCCCCGGGCAGGTCGTGATAGCTGAGCCGGGGGCCCCGTCCTAAGGCGCCAGGGCCGCTCCCCCTTCGGACTCGATCGTGGCTGTGGGGCTATGCTGTGGCTGCGGGGCTATGCTGTGGATGCCACTTCCGGGGCGCCGGTCTGGTCTGGCCTGGACTTGTTCGGGCTTAATTGCCCGAAACTCCATGGCCTCGTTCGTACCGCCCGCGGGGAGCTGCCCCCTGCTGTCCTGACCCTCCAGACATGCTCGGGCTCGAGCCTTGGCCACCTGGAGGCATACTGATGTACTACCGATCGTGCTACAGGCAGCTGTGTGCCATCGCTCCAGTCTGCAAGCACCTGGCCCGCTTGGTTTTTAGCATAGACGTAGCCTAAGGTGATGGGACTTGATCAGGCAGACTGGTGCCTTCCCTACCCCCTCCCAGGTTTCTCCCTTCACCCAGATGTTCCTTCTCAGTGCAGCCTCACTGCTTGAGCAGGGAGGTTGGACTAGATGATATCTGAAGGTCCTTTCCAACCTCCCTGCTCAAGGAACATCCCTTGGAACATAGTACCCAGGATTGTGTCCAGATAGATCTTGAATATCTCAGGAGAAGGATACTACACAGCCTCTTTGGGAAATGTTACACTATTCAGTCACCTTAACATTAAGCCTTTCCTTCTCCAGGATGAACAGGCCCATTTACCTCAGCCTTTCCTCATATGAGAAATGTTCCACTCCCTTGTTTTAATAGGCCTTTGCTGGACTCAGTCCAGGAGCTCTGTGTCACTGGGGAGCTCAGAACTGGACAAAGTACTCCAGGTGAGGCCTCACCAGCGCTGAGGGGGAGAATGATCTCCATTGATCACATAGTTTAATGACGGTAGCTAAAAATGATAAAAACTGTAATGGGTGGTTCTGTTATTTTCTGAGGTTGGAAAGTAGAGAGACATACTTTAATGCAGCAAAGACAGTGTCAGATGTTACAGCTAGAGAATGATTTGGCTGTGCATTTTTATAGGACTGGAAACAGGAAACCTATGACACATGTTCTCTTGTATTCCATGTTAGCTTCCTAGCCAATCACATTCACTGCTTTAGGCAAACTGGTAATTATCTAGATATTCATTGCGGCCCTGCTAGATGATATTCTGGTACAACAGTTGTAAAGATGTTTCTGCTAAATAGCCCACTGGCTGTCTCGTGTGAAGTTGGCAAGCAGTAGAGTATGAGGAGTACAAGGACTTGGAACCAGTAATTATAGCCTGGCTGAGTTCTTTTTCTCATGCAACGTTCTGGAGATTCCACTTCTTTGGTCTACAAAACCTTTCATAACACTGATCCCACTTTGAGTTTGCATCTCTTCTCTGTGTGCCCTGAGAAGACAATTGATACATGTGACCTTCAAGGATCCCTTCCAACCCAAATATTTCTGTGAACTAAAAGAATCGAAGAAAAGCAGGCATGTAAAAGGAATGTTCAAGAAACTGAATGAAACTGGCCAATTGTTTCATAGAATCATAGAACCAAAGAATCTTGGATCGAAAGGGACCTTAGCAATAGTCTAGTTCCAATCCCAGAGGGCTACCCACTGGGTCAGGCTGCCCAGGGCCCCATCCAACCTGGCCTGGAACGCCTCCAGGGATGGCGCATCCACAGCTGATCTCTGGAGCCTGTGGCAGTGCCTCACCACTCTGAGTGGTTCTCCTAATATATAATCTAAATCTCCCCTCTTTTAGTATAAAACTACCCCATCTTGTCCTGCCACTATCTGCTTGTGTAAAAAGTTGGTCGATACTGTTAAACTTATGTTAACTTATCTCTTCACAGCCTGCCAGCGAGGATTCTACCGTCACTCTCTGGAGACTAAACGCTGCCTGAAGTGCCCCCCAAACAGCTTGTCCAATGAGTTAGGGGCTAAATCTTGTTCCTGCAATGCCGGCTTCTATCGGGCACCTTCAGAAGGCCAAAACATTGCTTGCACCCGTGAGTTGTGGCTGGAGAGAAAGAACTAAGAGACAGGAGAAAATGGAGTGCTTGAAAATAGGGATGAGAGATCAGAGAGAGAGACTGGGGGGAACAGAGGGCATAATTCAAAATGCACCAGCAGATGGGAAACTGTCTCCTTACTTTGGGTATTATCAACTGGATCAAATACTTTCTTTCATGTTTCTTGTAGGTCCTCCCTCAGCTCCCCGTAATGTCAGCTTCTCCCTTATTGGCACACAGCTCAGTCTGTGGTGGCAGCCACCCAGTGACCACGGTGGGCGAAAGGATCTAACTTACACAGTCTTCTGTCAGCGCTGTCATTTCCAGTCATGTGATCCATGTGAGCCTGGTGTTGTATTCTCCCCGAGTGCTTCAGGACTCACCAAAACTGCTGTGGATGTGGATGGCCTAGAAGCTTACACCAACTACACGTTTGCTGTGGAAGCCCATAACGGTGTCTCAGGAATGGGACCTGCTCCACAGAGAACTGCTCCAGCTGTCTGGGTTGCAGTTGGACATGCAGGTTAGCAGAACCAGAGAATTTTTCCTGCTCACCAGAAAAAGGAAGAGGAATCTCTGTGAATGTTTAAGCATTCTCCATCTTCTCCTTCTGTCTGCTGCATGTATTGGTAGGGTATGATAAGTTACCTCTTGCCTCTGTCATGTGAAGTCCCTCAGTCGTATTTCTTGCATATCAAAGCAGCAGTAAACATTACCCAGTAAGAGCTATGAATCCACCAAAGACTTAACAGATCTGGGGAGGTTGAAGCCTTTTCTGTGACACACTGCTGTAGTCCAACCAAAATACTGTTACGTGTGTGACAGGAAGAATGGAGCCTATGACATTACTCAGATATTGCAAAAAATCAAACACAACAGAAATCCGGATGTAACTGAAAAGGCAAACTTTGAAAGCGTGGAGAAATAAAGATGTTAAAAACATGCTAGTTCTCCTTCATGCATATGTTTATAGTTTGGCTTCAAGTTGTCTAATTTGGTTGTCCTGTGAATACTTTTCAGAGTGCTGTGAAACATGATTATAGACAAGTGACATTACAGTTCTCAACAGCCCCTAGTACTTTCCTCAGTTCTGATTTAGTGACAAAATACAACTTCCTCTCTCTTCTTCCTGTTGCTGTACAGAGGCAGTATAGTTCTGAGTTTGGAAAGTAGAGCTGCTTTGACTTATCTCACCACTTCCTGTTGATGAAGGACAAGGAGAGAACCAGTTTTGATACTTCAAACTGCAAACTGTTAAAAATCATCATTTTATTAATGAATATTATGCATCTGTGGTCCCTGAGAGATTTAGAGCATGACATTTCACAGTGCACTTATGAAATGGAGTTGCATTCATGAATCACATAGGCTAGTAGTATTATGTTGTTGGAATAGAAAATCCTAACATTTTGGTTTCAAATTGAACACTTTCAGTACAGTGCTGTGTTTAATGTAATTTCTTGAATCACTGATTTTGTTTTGAGGATGAAAGATACATAATTCTTCTGTTGGGGGAGATACTGCTGGGGAAGTAAGCTATTCCAGCAAACTAATTACAACTGGAGACCTCATTTTCTTTTCACTGTAGAAGAGAAAGGTGTGGCAGTGGTAATGAGAGTCATTTTCTAGTTGCACAGTATGACCAGAGAGGGAAAGATAGTGCCATGGATGGAGAGAGGGCTTATTTTGCATTGTTTGTAATTCATACTGATATTCTTCATTTTCCACCGGCAGCTCCAGTGACAGTATCCCAGTTTATTCTGACACAGAGAGATGACAGTAGTCTGTCAGTTTCTTGGCTTGCCCCACGGCAGCGCAGCCGGACCTCGGTGGAGTATGAGGTCATGTTCTTTGAGAAGGTGAGATCTGCCTCATCTGTTCTTCCCTCTTTCACCTAAAGTTATGAAAATGTCCTTTTTGTACTATGTTTTAGTTATTTGGCCTTGTTTGATTTCTGCAGGGAGAGGAGGCACGTTACACAGTGAAGCACCTTCTTGAGCCAAATGTCACTCTGACAGACCTTCAGCCAGACACAACCTACCTGCTTCGTGTGAGATCCATCACACCCCTTGGGCCTGGGCCCTACTCCCAGGAGCAGGAATTCCGCACCCTTCCACCAGGTAAAATACAATTATTGTATGTCGTTAGTGAGAAACTTGCTTCTCCATCAGATAGTACATGCATATAGTACATTCGTCTCTTTTTGTGTTCTACCAACTGAAAGGCAGAGGAATCACACTCCTGCATTCCTTGTCATCAGGGCCAGGCCTTGGTGACAAAGCCTTATTATGTACACAAAAGTCCTGAACACGGAGTCAATTATCTTTCATGCTTTCCCATATTCAATTTTACTTTCCCTTTCAGAACTATTGATCTCAGGTTTGTATGTTGTACTGATAAATTACTTACTATCCATTCATTTAGTTCTCCTGAGAGATACTTTGATTCTGTACTACCAATGCACTGCATGATGTTATGATGTGGAATAACGATAACAAAAATCATAAAAGCACAACGGAGTCTAAATGAAAGAATACTGTAGGATTCACATCTGGTCACTCTGCTGCCTGGAAGACAAATCACCATAATTCACCTAATACTGATAGCTGGTGGAAGCTGCTTGCTATGTTCCTGACAAATAATTCTTGGTCTTTTAAATGACATGGCCATTCTCTTTGTCTCTGCAGACACAGGAGCTCTGTCTGGTGGAGTTGTAGCATCTATTATCTTTGGAGTTCTGCTATTTATTGGCCTGCTTCTGGGAATTCTGTTCTTTCGACGAAAGTAAGTGTTGATTTTTGGAGTTGAAAAAGGTTTAGTATAGGCTATGGGAGCTTAAGACAAAGTTAAGAAGGGAGAAACTGATCTCTCAGAGGAAGTTGGACAAGTTAGTTAGAATTGAAAGAGGAAGATCAGCATGTTGCAATAAGATGGACTGATTCTCAGTAATCAGCAATTTTGGAGGGGTTGAAAAAAAAATCCATATCATACTGTTATCATGCCAAATAAATAAAAATATTGTTATGGTACTACAGTTTTTAAAGCTGCCATTCAATTAAGAGAATAGATAAATCCAGTCATTTCAAACAGTTCTCCATGTAACAATACCTTAATGGTCACCTACCCAGATACAAAGTTCTGCTTCCTCTTTAAGTGTCTAGAAAGCTTCTACTGTTTGTTTTAGATCAGTCATTGTATTGAAAATGTACAGAAAGTATGAAATAAATGGAAATTAATCTGTAATTCATCAAGGATAGAACAAAACTACCTGTATGGAAACAAAGCTCCATTTCTAAATGTACAGGAGACACTGCATTTTCTTGCCAGCTGCAAGACAGAACTCTGCACTACCCAGAGATCTATGCCTGACCAACTAGGGCAGAGTCCCTAGAAGACTTGCTTTTCTTTTGCTATCTGTTAACCATTCAAGTTTCATGACTTCTTGTGTTTCAGGAAGACTCACCGCAGACAGGCACGGCCTGATTACAGTACTTCAGGCTTTGATCGAGGTGAGTTGGAACCAGGGAAGAACCTAGAATAGGTTGGAAGGAATTAAAAGAATTGGAGTTTCAAATATCACAAGAGCATGGTTTTTCTGATGCAATATGTCTGTTTCTAGAATTGCAGTATTTTCAGTGTACGTTTGGTGTATTTGTGTACTTCTCTTGTTGGAAACCTCTGGATTCATCTCTGCTTCTGTATCTTTGCCCTACCTAACTTGTCCAAGGTGCTGACAGGTTAATTAGCCCTTTTGTTTCCCTTTACCTTAGAGAAGGTCTGGTTGAAGCCCTATGTGGACCTGCAACCATATGATGACCCCAGTAGAGGGGTTCTGGAGTTCATTAAGGAACTGGATGTCTCTTGTGTCACTATGGAGAATGTGATTGGGGAAGGTGAGTTTGTTAGTCTTCTCTTCATCTTTCAGTTCTCTCATGCTGCTGTTCACTTGCAACTCTTGAGCTCATCTGTGACCTGTGATTTCTGTTTGTCCTCAGGGGAGTTTGGGGAGGTCTATCGTGGGTCTCTGCGGCTCCCAGGGAAAGAACGTATTGTAGTTGCCATCAAAACCCTCAAGTCAACATATTCAGACTCACAATGGTGGAACTTCCTGCGTGAGGCAACAATTATGGGGCAGTTCAATCACCCAAACATCGTACATCTGGAAGGAGTTGTCACCAAAAGTAAGAATGTGGGAAATGTTCCTGGAATTACAGTAGAAAGTGGCACATTCCTAGGAACATTCTTAAGAAGAGATTATGTCAGGGAGGCTATGTTGGGAAAATATACATTGTTATGTTAGCGTAAAGGCGAGCAATGAGGAAGGGAGGAGAGTTATGGATTTCCAGAAAGGTCATGAGGTAGTGTTAGTAAAGGTCTTCTTGGGTTGGTGAGTGGATATGAGGTTGGAATAGTGTAAGGGATGGTGGAAGGTTATGTGTGTGACACAAGGAGAAATACAAAATCACTGCAAGAGTTCTAAGGGAAGGGACATCCATCTAGCTATGCCAGTGGAGCAGGAATGGTGGTTGAGGTTAGGTATGGTTCTCTGTTTTGGGGGAGTATGGAGAGCATTGAAACACAGATTGCAAAGGAGAACTGCGAAAGGGTGACACTTTAATGTTTTCCTCAAGGAAGGCCAATGATGATCATCACTGAGTATATGGAGAATGGAGCACTGGATACCTTCCTCCGGGTGAGAGACCTTAATCTATAATAGCTTGTGTACTGCTAAAACTTGCACTTGACCTGGTTTTAGGACCCTAAGAGAAGACTAGAAATAAGACCTAGACATCCACATGATTTTTGCTCACTAACATTTCCAGTCTCAGCAGCTGAAGAAGCTCAGTATCCAGAGTGCTGTCTTTGGCAGTTAAAATGCAGGTGCCTAATGATGACTCTGGAGACTACCACCAATGCCTTGGTGTGAACCTGTGGGGTCCTTTGGGCTACAGCACCATCTTTTGCTTGTTACCACTACACTCTTTGCACATTGATAAAGTCAGTATCTAGAAATCAGCAGAGTGTTAATTTGGATGGGGTCCTGGGCAGCCTAATCTAATATCAGATGTGGAAGTTGGCAGTCCTGCATGCGGCAGGGGGGCTGGAGCTTGATGGTCCTTGAGATCCCTTCCAACCCAGGCCATTCTATGATTCTATGATTCTACGATTCTATGATTCTATGACTTGACCAGGGTCTTCTCTCACTTCTTGCATGCAGGAGAATGAGGAAAAATTTAGCCCTGTGCAGCTTGTGAACATGCTGCAGGGAATAGCCTCCGGCATGACCTACCTTTCAGAACACAACTACGTGCACCGGGATCTGGCTGCTCGCAACATCCTGGTAACACGCAGCCTTCAATGCAAGGTGTCTGACTTTGGTCTTTCCCGAATATTGGAGAATGATGCAGAGGGAACATACGAAACCAAGGTAATGCAAAAGCAGTCTCTGGAGAGATAAGGTCTCAGTCTTGTAAGTGAGCTGCACTCTTGGGAGATCAGGTTTCTGCTGGGTAAGAATGGCAGAATTTTTTTGTAATATGAAACATGGAGAATTTGGAGGAAAAAATCTCTTAAGAAACCCCATTATAAAATTGCAAGTCATTATGTGATGGAAGGTGGTGCTTTTCTATTGAGTCCATGTTGATTTTGTTTGCTAAGAGAATAAGTACAGGAAACGTAGTTTTTGAAATGAAGCAAAATAAGATGTCAGATATTTTGGACTTTAATAACATGCAGCTTTGAAGACAGCCCTGCTGTGAGCAGGAATTTGGAGTAAGGAGATGTACAGGTCCCTTTCAAAGAAAGCTCCAGTGATTCTAATACCATGTTTCATTGAAAGTAGGTCTGTTACTGGCATCATTATCTTACACCACAGCAGTGGTTTTGTGGTTTTGAATTCAATTGAACAGGAGGCTTAAACTCATTCACTTTACAAGATTATTTCTATCTTTTTGACAGATTTCCCCAGAGTAGATTACACATCACTTTAAGAGAAGAGGGCCCAGTCTAAGAAGTAGTTTGTGAGCTGTTTGCATGAAAGCACTGATCCATGATACAAACTACCCAGTTTGTAGATGTCTTTTCTCTTTTACACTATGTCTTTTCTCTTTTACAGGGTGGTAAGATTCCAATCCGATGGACAGCCCCAGAGGCCATTGCTCATCGGATTTTCACCTCAGCCAGTGATGTCTGGAGCTTTGGAATTGTCATGTGGGAGGTGCTGTCATTTGGTGACAAGCCGTATGGGAATATGACCAATCAGGAGGTAATATACCTTGAGCTCTCGTGCCAGTTTAAGGTTATTATTTAAGGAATATAGACCTTACTTGTTCTTCTTCTACGTGCAATCTTGCCATTCATCTGAACGCATAACTACTCTCCTTCTCTGCTAAAAATCAACGTGGCCAAACTTTGACTTGAGCAATAACAGAATCCTTTTGTCTCACTTGTAAGGAACGTGTGCCCCGAATCACGAATGGAGCTAAGCTAATAAAAGACTGAAACCAGATGTGTATCTCACTTCACGTTTTGACATCCATTATGTTTTCTTATCCTTTGCTGACCAAACCCTACGTTATACATACGTAACCTGCTTCAACCCCTTCCATTGCATCACACTGCATAATGGTGAACTGTCTGCTCCCAGCCCCCTGGAGGTCTCTGGTCCTTCTTTTACACCTGGACAGAGTTTTGTCTGTTCTCTGTGCAGGTGATGAGAAGCTTAGAGGACGGGTACCGGCTCCCCCCACCTGTGGACTGCCCATCCATCCTCTATGAGCTAATGAAGAGCTGCTGGTCACACGATCGAATGAGGAGGCCTCATTTCCAGGAGATTCGGGCACAGCTGCAACACTTCAGCTCAAGTCCCCATCTCCTCCGGTCTGTTGCAGACTTTGATCCCAGGTAAACAGACTGGCGTTGGAGGAGGAGAGATTAACTGGGAGATTTTTGCCTCCTGTTCAAACAGGAGGAGAGCTGATGTTAGCAGTGCAGTCTGGCAAGAGACACATTGGATGTTCTGTGAGCAGAAGGTAGCAGTAATCTTTCTCTCACAGTGACATAAGGCCTAGCCATGGCTCTGGGCAGTCTGATCTCGCTGCAGAGAGCAGATTAGCAACCTAGTCCTGGTAAAGAGTTTTCTCTATCAAGCTACTGTCTCATAGTACTGGCCACTTAAGGTATTTGCCTGGCTAAATGAGGGTTTCACCTGCTTTTAGGGTAACGCTCCGGCTCCCGAGCTGCAGCGGATCTGATGGTATCCCCTATCGATCTATTCCCGAGTGGCTGGAATCCATTCGCATGAAGCGTTATATCTCCAACTTTCGTACTGCGGGCCTTGACACCATGGAGTCAATTCTGGACCTCACTGCTGAGTAAGGACAGGCTAAGTTTCCATGGGACACACCAGGCTATTTTGAAAATTGCTGTATCTATCCTGCTATCTGAACAGGAAATCACATTTACTTGTAAGGCTTCTTCATCCTTCTTTATGTGGGTAAATGGAAGTGGAAAAGCCTATTGCCCTGTAAGGGAGTGAGTGGTCACAGCTGTGAGACTGTTTCCCTCACTGTCCATGCCTGAGGCCTACTGGGGGCCTGAGCTGCTCTGAACTCCTATCAGGCACAAGAGAGCGAGAAGAGACATCAAATAATTCCCTAACCTGACCATTTCTCCAGTCTCATATGACTTGATTAGAGAATTTTCTTGCTTGAGTCAGCTAGTGACTTTCTCTCTGTATCAGCTAGGCACAGTTCTATCCTAGAACCAAGTTCTTCTGGGCCCTTTAGAAGATCTAAGGCCAAATGCTTTACCAGTGCAGACATTTTCTGCTGTAGGATTGGGAGTATGCGACCAAGTATAACCAGAGTAGTTACATAAAACAAATGGACAGGTGCAGTCCAGGGACTCTACTAAAGATTTGAGACACGGCCCATATCAGAAGAGGGCATAGATGCAGTACTAATTTTATAGGAGCATAAGCCTAGTCACAAGGTGGGGAGAATCCAGTTTACTGTATGGGAAGGGGTAGGCAGGAAAGGGAAGTAGCGCCTGGATGTTTCTTCCCTCTAGAGAAAAAGGGGTAGCAGGAGGTACTGAGGGAAAGGAAGCTTTCTGAACTAATGCTTAATAACTGTTTCTGCCCTTAAGCACATCCTACTCTGCAAGGCACAAGAATAGCAATTCATTTTTTCCTTTCTCTTCCCATTTCCTTCAGGGACTTGAAACAGATGGGAGTGTCACTTCCAGGCCACCAGAAGAGGATTCTGTGTAGCATCCAAGGCTTTAAGGAGTGACCAGTTGTTGCTCTCTCAAGCTTGCCAAATGCTGTCTTACCAGATATCACTTGGAATCATTCCTATGGCAATTGCTTCCAAATGAGTGACTGGGGCAAGAAAAGCCAAACAACCAGGACTGAAAAGACTTATGAGGCAACACCACCTGCTCTCATTTCTGTTTCCCCTTGTTTCAGCCAGCAGTACTTTTCAGAACACTGGTCTTAGAATCTGTTCTCAATCCTGTCTTCTACTGTTAGTTTGGTGCAGCACGGAATAATCCCTGTAGTCCACTTTCAAGCCAGGTAATCACATGGAAATATAAGGATACGTACAATTGCAGGGTGGGGATTGGGATAATGTTTTAAGATTGAAAATGAGGATTCAGATGCTATGGGACCTGCAGAAAACATGCATGAGGATGCAAACAGAGGTTGGGCACATTCACTCCCTGATGTACGTCCCTTCTCATTCAGAAGCATGTCTTCCTTATTTCACAATATAGGAACAAACTATTCAATCTTTCACAAGGCTGCTGCTAGGGGATATATTTTTAAATTAAGCTATTCTTGCTTTAAACACCACCAAGTCATGGTGTACTTTGTTCTTTGAAGGAGAAGTTGGGAGTAGCAGCGCACCCTGCTGTAACCTTGGCATGTTGCTTACTTGCACGTGTACTTCAGTGGAGTGATTTACCTCTCTTCAACCTGCTTAATACCTTTACTTGTTCCATAGACACAAAACCTTGTAGGTACCAATTTTTCTCTGCCCCTTTTTTGAAAGAGGGACCGAATAAGGTATTTGTAACAGAAAAATGTAGAGGTGGTCTGTCATTCCTTCTCTGCGAAGGAAGTATTATTATTTATCAGAACTCAAGACAGAGGTGCTACAGACTGTAAATAGTATTTTGTAAATAAATTTGAGGCAGAGCAGGTTGTGTGTTGGAGTGCTTTGGTTTATTTCAAATAATTTTGTGACCTCTGCTCTAGAATATGTATAATAATTTCCAGCAGGGTGATTACATCCAATTTTTGTTGTTTCAGCCAAGCTTAAGGACTGGCAGCCATGTAACCACAGATGTGCAAATGCAGTTGCATTGAGACGAAGGGATGCATGTGCAGCTGGTCACTTCAGACATTTTTCTTTAAACTGATTTACTGCTGTAACATACAGCTGTAAACCAAGTCCAACTTTGTACAGCTCCTGTGTTTACCCCTAAACTGTGAAGAATACTAGAAGCTACTCATGTAGTTCAATGATATATGTGAGTAGTACTTCCTTTTGCTGCAGAAGAAAGTATTCAGGTGAGAAGAGGGGAAAAAAGTAAAAATCACACTCTGCTGGTCCTAAGACTTCCTCAGAAAGCAAACTGGACTCTCACGTCATACCTAGGGTGAGTTGGCTGTACTAACCTTAAGCTACTTCTAAGCACTTGTGCTAAGTCAAGTTCTGTGACGATGGTGAGTACTAGCCATTCAGCAATCAGTTACTTGTAGATAGGTGTGTTTGCATAATTGTATAATGCTCCAAGTTCTTAAGAGTTTAAATTGCCATCCTCCTTCTGCAAAGGTCTCACTTACCTATGCCTACAGAAGATCTAAGAAGCACAGATCTTAAGAGATGCAACTTAAGGCAAGAAGAATGGTTTCTGTTCAAGATGAGAAGCAGCAGAGCATAAACAAGGAACCGTAATATACATGTATCTCAGCCACTTGAGTTCATGCAACTAAAGTAAGTCACAGCCAACAAGAAGAGCTTGTATTATGAGTCTTGTTAGTCTATCAGGAAGTTCAGTCTTAGTAATAGATGTTTTTCGCATGAAGCATAGATAATAAAGTTGCTGCATGAACAGTGCCCAAGCTAGATGGTAAGCTCTGATGAGGCTGACACAAGATAAAAGCATGTGTCGTGCAAACATAGGCTTTAGTATAAACCTGCAGAAGACAGAAAATTGGTAT
Source organism: Lagopus muta (assembly GCF_023343835.1). Classification (NCBI taxonomy): domain Eukaryota; kingdom Metazoa; phylum Chordata; class Aves; order Galliformes; family Phasianidae; genus Lagopus; species Lagopus muta. The sequence continues at coordinate 77,636,485 of NC_064433.1, forward strand.
GAGTGGTTGCTACAGCAGGTTGTTGTACTGCCATTTAGAGGGACCTTGGCACATGGAAAAAAGGGAAGGGAGGAGTCTTGTGAATTTCAATAAAGGGAAATGAGGGTAATGAAGAGTCCTGTAACAAAGGAAATGTAGCCTCTCGCACCAGTACATGCTGGAGGTTGACTGGGTAGAAAGTGTGAAAGTATCTGCATGTCCCACCTTCAGCAAATGGCACTCCAGTCAGTAATACACCCTGGCAGCAAAGGAGGCCAACACTGCCTAGACTGCATTAGAAAATGCATCATGAGTAACTGGAAGGGGCCTATTCTTATCAGAATCATTTAAGTTGGAAGGGGTCACCAGAGGTCATTTAATACAATTCCCCTGCAAAAAACAGGAACATTTATAGTTAGATCAGAATCCTGTCCAGCCTGACCTTGAATGTCTCCAAGGGCAGGGCATCCAACACATCTCTGGACAACCAGTTTCAGTGCTTCACCATCCTTATGGCAAAAGACTTCTTTCTTACATATATCCAATCTAAATTTCTCACTTAGTTTTGAAACCATTTCCCCTTGTTCTGTTACAAGAAATCCTGCTAAAGAGTCTGTCCCCTTCCTTCTTATAGATCCCCTTCATATATTGAAAGGGTTTCCCCAGAGCCACCTCCTCTGTGGTGCTTAACATTCCCAGCTCTCATCTGTCCTTGTAGAGGAGGTGTTCCATCCCTTGGATCATTTCTGTGGCCCTCCTTTGGATGCACTCCAACAAGCCCACTCCTCCCCTGTGCTGAGGACTCCACATTTTGACACAGCACTCCAGGTGAGATCTCATCAGCACAGAGCAGAGGGACAGGACCACCTTCCTCACCCTGCTGACTACGCTGCTTCTGATGCAGCCCAGGGTACGGTTGGCTTTCTGGGCTGCAAGGGCACATTGCTGCCTCACACCCAGTGACCAGTACCTCCAAGTCCTTTGCATCAGGGCTGTGATCCATCCTTTCATCCCACAGCTTGCACTGATAGCAGAGATTGCCACGAGCCAGGTGCAAGACCTTGCACTTGGATTTATTACACCTCATGAGGTTTACCTGGGCCCACTGCTCAAGCATGTCTACGACTCTCTGAATGGCATCCTGACCTTTAGGCACGTCAACTGCATCACTTGGTGTCATCTGCAAAGTTGCTGAGAGTGCTCTTGATCTTCTTTTCCCCTCTCCTCTCTGAGGAGACAGAATGTTTTGTCCAACTCTGGTACAAGGACATGGATTTACTGCAATAATATCAGTGTAAGGTCAGCAAGATTTTGAAGGGATCACACCATGGGAGTACAACATTTTGGCTTACCTGGGCTGTACTGAGAGAAGAGGAATTGTTTTGGGCCACATATAAATTATAGAATACAGTTAATGTATATAACTAACAAAACTCTTTTTTTTTAATTAAAACATAAAAAAGTGAGAAAACATAGAACTAGTGGGATATTTGACCTTGTTTTTGTGAAACTAACATGTCAGTCTGGTTTGATGGAAGTGGTTGCAATTCTTAGTGAGTTCTTAAGGTGTTCATCAGAGACTTTTGATGAAATTTTACTCTTCCTGTACTTCATCCTTGATGATAGTTATTCAGAAATGCACAGACTGCCAAAGAGCGACCGTGTGAATGAGGCACAGTTGAGAAGCGAGGGATGTTTTTTTTTTCTGTTAAGATAGGGCTTATAAAAGTCTGGTAAAGAGACATGACCAAATTTTCAAGTTGAATATCTGATTGCAACTCTACACGTTCCACTTGAAAATTTCCAAGTCATGTATTTACATCAACTGAAAATGGAGTCAAATCCAGAGAGAAAAATTGATGATGTTTATTTTTGCAACCTTGAAACCTTTTCTTAAGTTCCTTTACCAAGACAGAAAGCGAGGCTGCATATTTTTTACTGTTCCCAGGACTGTGTTTAGCCCACGTATCAAAATGCATATAATTATTTGCCATAACTTGAGTAAGTACTGCAATGTACCCTCCTCCTGCACTGATTTCAGCCCAGACAGTCCCAATCACACACTGATGTTTGACTGTTGCTGAGCAATGGGTGTGTGTCTGGGACTGGCCCAGGCCACACGGTGGGGCAGAGCCACCACCGTGATGGCACAGGGCATGGGGTGGCCATGAATATGTCTAGGTTACAGCATTTGACATACAGGATGTCTGAGAGAGGAAAAACTGCTTTACCTTATGATGAGAAGGGTAGCTTTTATCATTGTATACAGTTAGATGAGGGAAGATGTGAAAAAGAGGAAGCCAAGCTCTCCTTGGTGGTATCCAGTGAAAGAAGCAGCAGTGAATGTATATGAAACTGCATGGATTTCCATCTGAAATTAAGAAAAAACTTTCTAATTGCAGCAAAATCCAAAACGGTCATGGAGCTCTCATGATTGGAGTTACTTAGAATCTGATCAGGCACAGTCCTGAGCAACCTGCTCTGACTGACCCTGCTTTAAGCCAGAGGTTGGGTATGGGGGTCTCTTCCAACCTCAGCTGTTAGGAGCTGCTAAATCTGCAGCATGCCTTCAGGTACAGCCAGTAGCAAGTTGGGGCGTGTATTCCCAGAAGGCACTCCTGCACACGTTCCAACAAAATGTATGTACATACACTTGTACATCAGTGGCCTCATAGACAGAAAAAATAGCAGTCAGGCAAGCACAGCACAGGAAACCCGATCCTATTCCCTTCTCTGGCCGATCAGGATGAGCCTGTTCATGAGAAACATACAAACACTATAAACTCCTCTGGTAGAACTGAGTGTCTGAGATCAGCCATCCAGTAGCTGGGTCTTCTCAGCTGCTGGCACCGGGACATATCAGCTCTCAATGGCCTGCAGCCCCACTCTGGTGGTGGGTATTCAGCCCACCTTGTGTGTACATACACAGGATCTCTCTGGTAATTAGCTTTAGACACCGAGTCTGATTTCCTGATATTCTCATCACCTCTCATACGTGGATGAAAAATGTTCTCTGATAGCTGATCTAGGCTTACTGCTGGTTTTGACTTGAGGGCTTTTGCAGCCAACTCTCACGCAGGTCTCCGCAGCAATCAGCCCAGCTCTTGGCTCTTAAGTCTCTTATCCTATACAATCACCAACTACTCTGACTTAACTCTCACTAGTAATTGTGCACCAACATACGCATCCATACAATATATATGCACTTCATTATTTCCAGTTGCTAGCATTTAGGCCCTTCAAAACAGACATCAAGTGAAGCGCCCTAAGAAAATAACTAAAAAAGGAGTTTGTTAAGATGGTCACAGTCAGATGAATGTACTGCATGCTTGCAGCCAGCCCTCTGTATGCCCCTTTCCTGTCTTTCCCATGCTACTTCCTCTCCTTGATCACTCCCTCTTCCTGCCCCTAAACATCTCATAAAATACACTGTAGTTTCCAAATGCATTTCCTCTGCATTCCATGCCCCTCAAAAGTAGTAACTCCCCTAATATGCAAGACGATCCAGTGAGCAGCTCTGTTTTTCTTTATGTCCCAAACACGGGCTTATTATAGTCCTGTGGTAGTTGTCCAAGGAGTTGGGTTAGGGTGCTTCTCTCACCCATCATTGCTTTTCTCATCTGTGTTCCTTGCTGTTTATGGATGAGAACTTTTAATCACAAGCTCAAAGACACAGCTAAGTAACTAAAACAACCAACAGCAACAAACAGTCTAGAATTTGTTTATTCCTTCCTTATCCTATAGGAAAATTCCAGATGTTTACTGTATGGATTTGGAAGCAGTCATTAAATATTTCCCCAAAACTGGAAGGAGAACAAGATTAGGTTTCTTGCCTTTGAAGTGTAGAAGTATTAATGCTTACCACAATGAGTTTCACCTGCAGTGACAGAAACATCACCATTCTAAACCATAAGCACCAAGCACAAACACTTTCTGTCTGAATAGCAATACTGAAGGCAAAGCTCATTGTGCACTCTAGCCCAGACTAATGCAACTGAACTGTAATACCTCACCAAGCAGACTACCATCTTGCTGTACTGGAATGTGGTATTCTATTGCTTTAAATGAAAGGAAGTATAAAACCAAACAACTTGAAAAGGAAACCAATATGTGGAGAGAGAAAGGCCATGAAGAAAGGCCATTTTCAGAGTCTGTCCATCTCTGGGAAGCTGAGTGGAATAGCAACAACATATTCTCTACTGCCCAAGACATCACCTTTTATGAGTTGTTAAACAAATGCAGCAGAGACATATTAATGGAAAAAAACTCACAATTTTATTGGATGCAAACAGTGGTCGGACAGCATAGTTATTCAAAAGGTTTGCCCTGTGCGAAGAGTTTCTAGTCTAGGGAGTGAGGCTCAGTGCAGTAACACAGAGTCAGACAGTACACTGCAGTGACATCGTAGCTCCTACTGACAGCTGTGAAAAAACTCTTGCTGGAACACCGAGAGCTCCTCAGTGTGCTGAGTCCTCATCCTCTCACTGAGGCACTTCCTCACTATATGCTTATGACAGCCATTCTTTGGACTGTTTTGTTATTCTTGCCCACCCTGTCTGTCCAGAAACCACACTGGGAAGCAATTCATTTTAGAGAGAGAAAAAAATTAAGATTAAACTGTCCAAACTCAGGAGCAGAGTAGGATTCCAAACACTGCCAGTTTAGTCTGGCTAGGAAAGAAGAAAAAAAAATTGACAGGGCAGTTAGCCAATAAAATCCATTAGAAGCAGAAAAGCTATAGTAGGTTAGCTTTTTCCAGCAACTAGAACAGAAGCTCCCAGTACACTCTGCTTCCACACTCTTACCCAGAAGTGATGAAGGCAATAGGGGAAGACATCCAGATAACGAGGTGGTGTGGGAAAACCTATGACAGAAGCGGTGCTGAGATGGAGGCGGCTTCCACCTTATGATGTGAAATCATTTCTTGGCTTCATGCAGCAGAAGAATGCTCAGCCTTTTCTCAGCAGCTGCCACCGGGTCATTCTTGCTACTTCCACCAGGCGATGGTGGAGATTTGGTCCTTCTTCTTGTCTTGAGGAAACAGAGATTTTGCACTCATCTCAGTCACAGTCCTCAGCCTGGAATACAGTACGGCCAGGAAGTGGCGGTGGGAGAAGAGGTCCTTTCTTAGTGGGTGCTCATAGTGAAGTCTACAAGTGGCAAATCCTACGTGGGTAACCAACTGCGCTGGCAGAGTCTTCACTGGTAGCAATCTGCCTTGTCAGGCAGAGGGGCAGGACAACGGTGGGGAAGGAAAGAGTACTGAGTGCAGGGGTCTTGAGGGTACGCTCACTCCAAACTCCTCAGCACGCTGTTTTAGCACGAACAGTGTGACATTTCATACATAGTACGTGCCCATCCAGTGGAAAGCAGCCATTTTCATCAGCCTCAATAGATAAGGGCCTCCCACAGTCCTGCAAGGGAATAATAAGAGGGATAGCTCAATGACAGCCAACGGCCAGGATGACAGAGATAAGGATGTAAGCAGTTCTACTGGATCAGAACAACGGCTCATAGCCCACTACTCTTTCTATGACTGTAGTAATTGGAGAAACCATTTTGAGCAGGTGAGCACAGTCCCCTCTGTGAACCCTGTAAAATCTCCTGGCAGACACAGCTGCTATATTGGGGCTTTGATAGGGCTACATGTTTGCAAAGTCCTTGCTCTGAACCTGTGATCTGTGAATATCTAACCTTCTTCTTGTTCTTCACCAGGAGGGTGGTCAGGGACTGAAACAGGCTCACCAGGGCAGTGGCCATAGCACCAGGTTGCTGGAATTCAGGAAGTGTTTGGACAATGCCCATAGTCCATGGTTTGAAATTTGGGTGGTCCTGGGTGGAACCAAGAGTTGGATTTGGCAACCCTTGCGGGTCGCTTCCAACTTGGGATATTCTATGATTCCAAACCTTGCTCAACATGCTTTCAAATCATTTAAGACACCGTTAGTGTTCGGTCAAGAAAGGAAAGTTCAAGCATGCTTAGTGATGATGCAAATGAGAGGAGTGGGGCCAACAGGGTTACCTCACACTTGTAACATTTCATGTGGAAGTTTTTCTCCAGTGCCACCACACGCACTGTCTCATCTTTCCCAGGCTCTGGCATGATAGGTTCACTACATACTGAGCAGCGTGGAGCATACTTCCTGCAACACAAATACAGCAGAGATGACAACCCTGCAGGTCTCTCACCATCATACAGAAGTAATGGAAACAGAGGCACAAGTCATACAAAAAGAGGGAAAAGACCTTAGTTTTAACACAGTGCATTGCTGACTCATTTTTAAACTTCACTGTGAGTAACCCAAGTCCATTTTGCAGCAGAAAACTAAACAGATGTGAGGGAATCTGCCTGCTTTAGGATACCACATGCATGTGTTCCCTCCATACCTGTGGTAGTCATCCACACAGTGAGGCTGGTTGGCCTGGTCCACTATGAAGGAGGCCCCTTCCAGAGGAGTATGGCACATCACACAGGTGAAGCACTGAGGATGGTATGAGTTACCAGTGGCCTTCAGCATCCGGTCTGTAATGGTCTTTTTGCAGACACTGCACTTTTCCAGGGTTCCCTAAACACAAAAGAAACAAGTAAGACAACATTAATCTAAACCTCCATCCCCAGGAGACTACACCAGACAGGTGAAATGAAAAGGGGGAAGGAAAAGCAGGAGAGAACAGCCACAGCAAGCTCAGCCCTCTGCAGCAGCTTTTGTCCCAGTTACTCACGGCATAGCAGTCCTCACAGAAGGGCTTTTCATCCACATTGTAGAACTGCTGCCCCTGCAGCTGCTTCTCACACTTGAAGCAGGTGAAGCACTCCACATGGAAAAGGCAGTCCAGAGCTCTCACAGCTGGCTGGGTCCGTGACAGGGGCTTCCGACAGAAGCCACACAGCTCTGCCAACAGGAGTAGAAAGGGATTAGGAGAGATAATAACCCTCCACAGTCTCAGTCCTGCTGCTGTTCACTAAAAGAACACACACCAGAAGTAGCAGCTTCTACTGGAGGTGGATGGTCCATATCCTTCATTAGTTTCTGAGTCAACATCTCCAGCTCTTCTACCTCCTTCATGGTCAGAGGAGAGTTTCCCTTAGGTGGATTTGCACTGGGTCTATGCTGCAGAAGAGAAAATAGTCAATCCCAAAGGATGCATACACACAGACTCATTCCCACTCTGTCAGTGATAAACTTGTTTCTCTCAACTTTACATCTCTTCTCTATCCAGTGTGCCATCCACATTGCTTGCTTTTTTCCACCTTTACATGAAGTTCTGTCCCCCTCCAGCACTGTTCCTAGCTCCGCTTCTCAATAACATAACAAAAGCTGCCAAGTGAGCAACTACTTCAACTACATCCCTGAGCCTGGGACAGACCCTCCCTCCTCATCCTCCAATTCAACAATTCAACCCCCTGTGATGCCATACCTGCCCAGAGGCACAACTCTGACCCTTACCACGTCTTTTGCAGCAGCAGATTGTTCAGTGGGAACAGGTTTCTCCTGCACCTGAGGTCTTTCCCACTGCTGAGCATGGGTGAAATTGGGAGGCGGAGGTCGAGGCAAGGGACCTGAGGGTGAAGGGGCAGTGAACTGAGTCTGAAGGGAGGTAGGATATCTTGCAGAGTTTGAAGGAGCCATGGGAACAGTGGCACCTGGTTTGGATCCAGGAGAGCCGGCAACAGAGGGTGGTGTGAATTTAGCAGTAGGCTGAGACGGGAGAGAAGAGGGTGGAGGGACTGATGCTAGGGGCTCCTTGCGCTGCTGTGGAGCTGCCCACGGAGCTGGGGCAGGAGTTGAATCCAATCCAGGGGGCTTGGAAGATAAGCTACCGCTTGGCTTTGGAGTGAACTTGGAAGGAAAAGGAGGAGTAGGATCTCTGGGTGCGGATGAGATTTCCACATGAGCTTTTGGAGTCAATGGTTTCTCCAGAGAACCTGTGGATCCTGAAGGTATCTGTAAAGGGAAGAAACAGAGAACCCGGCAGTTATCAACAAACTACAAGAGAAAAATACACTGTTTACAGGAATAGGTAAGTAGGTACCCCAGACTCACAATGATTAGAGTCCCTACATTACTACATAGTTAATCTTGAAAAGATACATGTTTTGTGCTTCCTGGTTCTTCAGGTAGGTTTCCTGCTATGATTTAGACATCTTAATCTTCAGTAGCATCCTTCTCACTATCTCAGTTCAGTCATCTCTTTTTCCATCTGTGACATTCTAGACAGCTCACCCGGGATTTGAAGGGGTCATTCTTCTCCATGTCTTCCAACATTAAGGACAGTGAGTCAATCTCAAGATCAATGCTGTTCATCTTGCCACGCACCTATACCACCATCCATGGAAAGAGGGATCAGAGCACATTACAGGAGCAGCCAGGGAAGTGGGTGCATCCCCTACAACAGCAGATTTTTACACCTGGGATCTGCTCTTGGTTCTGAGCAGGTAGAAAGCTAATGAGGACAAACAGGAAACAGTCTCCAAGGACAAAGTCTCCAAAATCTACCAGAAGTGGTAAAACAAACAGCCCAGTAAGACTAACAGAAAGATTGAAGTAAGAAAAGACAGCTGGAGGCCTGCAGTCCAATACCCTACTCACTGCAGAGCTGACTCTCAAGCTAGACCAGGTCATTCAGGGCCTTGATCAGGTGATTTCTGAACATCCTCAAACATGCAGATTCCCCAGCTTCTGCGGGCATCTGTTCTAGTGCTGAGACATTCTTGGAGGTGAACAGGTTTTTCTTTTTTCAGGAATTTACCTTGCTGCAACTTGTGTGCTTTGTCTCTTGTTCTCTTGCTGTACCCCCATAAGATGCATGTCTTCTCTCCTTTCTGTATTGCAAACATCATTTAGATCCCCACCTTTGACCTTGCTCCTCTTCTTCCAGCTGAACAAATGCAGCCCTCATACCAAAAGCTCCATCCCTCAGGGACTGCTGTGACATTTTGCTGGACTACTACTACTTCAGTATTCGTCTGGGTTTAGTACAAAATGGGACCAAACTGCAAAATTCAGTTGGCTGCTTCGAGATGCAGCCTTGATAACACTGAAGACAGAGGAATAATCATTTCCCTGTCCTAAAGACTGATACAGCTCAGTATGTGGTTAGCCTTTACTGCCACAAGGGTGCATTGCTGGCTCACATTCAACTCACTGTCCATCAGGATCCCAAGGTCCTTCATTTGCAGAGCTGCTTCCTAGCCAGTTGACCGTAACTTATGCTGGCAGATGGGGCTGTCCCATCCCTAGTGCAGGACTTTGCATTTATATTTGCTGAACTTCTATAGCATCTTATAGGAAAGGACTGTGCAGACACTAAGGTGCTAAGCAAACTGGTACTGTTTTCCCAGATCTCTGAGCTTCCTGCTGTTGAATCCAGAGAGCACTGAGAAGTTGTCCCAGCTCAGGATATCAAAAGAAATTATACTTCCCTTGACCTCACTCACCTGTGGGGCAGGTCCTTCATCAAACATTGGTGGAGGAGGCGGAGGAGGAGAAGGAAAAGCTTCATCTGGGGCTGGTGGAAAAGGCTCTTCAAAGGGTGGTGGGGGAGGAGGAAAAGCACAGTTTGAGGAGAAACTTAGATCCTCTCCAGGTGGGGGAGGAGGTGGCAGCGGCAGCTCTATGAAGAACAATGAAAACAAGAGCAGGCCTCAATCATTTCTCATCCTAGCCAGTTACAAACCCCACAAGGCACCTTGAAGGTATTACAGCGAGTGCTCCCCAGTATCCATCAAGGACAACTGAACCCCACGGGATTGCTTTCACCTTGTCCAAACTACTTGCTGTCATATAAGCTACTGCATTAGTCACTAGAAATTCACTGGGTAACTGAGAAACATGTCCTAATGTTTTTTCTTACTCCTCCTCTTTCTCTGTGCCCTTGCATGTAGAACAGGCTGAAGATGTCTATTACAACATAGGTCAAACAAGATATTCTTTGCCTTCACCCTTTATGTGAGAAAGGTATCTCATCATCCAAGCACAAAACAACAACAAAGACAAGCAGGTATAAATTCTACATCCCTTTTTCTGGTTATACTAAACATCCCCTCCTCTTTCCAGTTAGTCCCAACCAGCAGCAGGGTTAAAGATCAATGTATTTCTTCCACAGCAGTTATCAAGTTGTCTTATCTTTATATGCAGCTGTTTTACACAGGCTTTGTTAGGATTTCTCATCTGTAACCTAAAGGAGACTAACTGAATGTTTTTAAAAAATGAAAGCTGAAATCTTATTAGCCAGTGGAATGCATAAACTGCACTGGTATGCAGTACCTCTTCCAAGTCTTCTTGTTCTGCTTTTGGGGAGTAAAAAAAAAAAAAAAAAGAAGTAATACAAAGCCAGTATTTCTTCGTTGAAATTACAGTTTGGGAGTAAGCTCAAGTTTGCATGAACTTTTTTTTTTTTTTGGCTTATTTAAAAGAAGAAGGCAGAAGCAAAACCATGCTCTGCTGTCACAGTGCTTCAAAAAGATGCACTAAGAGCCTGCTTTAGGAATTATTTGCACAAAGAAGTTTCCTGCATGACCAGTATTAAATATAACATTACAACAGTGATATCAACTTAGTCAGCCTGCCATTTAAAACAGAGAAACCAATTGCTATGGGTTCACGTTATACTATCATTCCTCTGGGGAGTGTACAGGAAAGGGAGAGAATGATCAAAGAAGTGTATCAGGGAAGAATCAAATCGGATGCATACCTTGACTGAGTCAAAACTGAGTTTCAGTCATTCATCTGCCTTGCTAGTACAGCTTTGCTAGCAGCCCTTACCCACTGGTGACGTGACGGCTTAAGCCAAACAGTACTGCTAATCTCCATCAAGCCTGTTCCTCCAAAAGAAGCTTTACAGGGAAAGAAGTGTGCAAGTGGAACAACTAACACCCAGTTCTCTCGTTACTATATTCTGAAAAACAATTTTTAACATCCGTTTGTTTGCTTTTGTAGTTGAGCTAATATATTTCCGTCAATTTGATGCAACCTACACACACACTCTTAATCCACAGAACTTTAGCAGAAAAGCATAAAAACTATGATAAGACCTTGGATGACAGAATCAAGATTCCAGCCAACAACGTATAAGCAAAAGGTCACCAGTTAGGTGGTGCAATTCTACAAGACAGAGGCACCGACACCCTGGGGCCACTGTGACTCATGAAATGGAAAAAATGGTTTAGTCATTTGCCTCCAAGTGCAGGATCAGCCTTACTACCATTAGATCAGCTGCCCACTGAGTTAATACAGGACACACCAGCGTTACACAGGAACCTTCTGCTCCTTACAAGAAAAACAACCAACCACCAAAAGCAACAAAAACAAGTAACACCCATAGGAGAAAAAGAAAGAAAAAATTAAAAAGGAAGCACACTAAAGCACAAAGTCAGTCTACACAGGAAAACACACTCACCCCAAACCACTAGTAGAAAGCATAAAACTCAGTTATACAAATCTCATTTCCTGGTTTTGTTAGGTTCCTTTTCTTTTCATGCAATTATTTCTACTTCCTTTGAAACTGCAATCTTTGTTGCTAAAGATGAGTCCACAAGAAGGGTCTCTATAATTGGAGACAACCAACTCAAGTTAAGATGGAACAGTAAGAAAACGAACAGTGTGATGCATCAGCATCAGGGTGAATGTTCCTGCAACATACTTGCTCTTTGACTTGCTGGCCAGAATACTACTGCAGTTACTAAATTATACGTGCAGGGAATATCATGAAAAAGCACTGCATTCCTCCAGCTTTACTAAAATCTAAGTGCAGTCGCTTTCCTAACTTCTTTCCTAACTGAGATGCCACATATTTTGAGATCGTTTTACAACCCCTTTATCTTACTCAGAAACTTGCAAGCATCTACAGCAAGAGCATTACTTCATTTGCAGTGATTCTCATATTTAACCCAGTTACAGACCTCGCAGTCTGAGAACTGAGAAGCATACCCACATCTGCCACACCCCTCTTCACCTACCTTCTGCCGTCATAGATACGGGGATCTCCCCCACTCTCCCTATCTGGGCACGCTGGGCGCCAGCTCCAGGAGGCTGTGGCAGCGATGACTCCGATGCACCCCCAGTCTTGAAGGGATTCACCTTGGGTTTAGGGGCAACCACAGGTGCAAACTTCTTCTGTGGGTTGTAAAAGGACGGTGTGGAAATGTTGATGCTGACTGTGGTCGTCATACGGGTCCCTGGGGTACCTGGAGAAGCCATCTTTTTGGCTGCTGGCAGGAGAGAAGAGAGAGGAAAGTGATATAAATTCAGACTTGCTCCAAGTGGGAATTAATAGAAAGGAATATACAATGGAGAGATACAGGAGCTTGTGTCTGGGCAAAGGCCGAGGAGCCAAAGCAGAGTGTAGAACACTTTGAGAATCAGTACAGGAAGAAGGAGGAACGGCGACTAAAGGCAGCTTGAATAAGCCTTATCTCAGCTCAGCACAGTGCTGACCACAAAGGCGTTTCTTGTCAGCCATGTGCTGCTACAGAGAAAACTAAGCTCCCTGCTGCTCGAAACCCCTCCACACACAATGCAGGAAGGAGCTGACGACCAGCGCAAGCATCTTCACCCAGCAACCCCCACACGACACACAGCACCCCTCTTCCACGACTGGAATAATTTCCTCTGCCCCACTTACCAGATAACGTCATCTGTTTCCTCTTGTCCTCAGCCTGTGACACCCCCAGCAACATCCCCTCAGTCCCCAGCACACCCCTGCATCTCTCATCCCACCCACTTTACCTCCAGAGCCTTGTGTGCAGGCAGAGGCAGAAACAACGGGTCAGGTGAGGGGTTCTTGGTGCCACATTCCCCGGCAGAGCCCTCTGCTTTCTCCCTCTTCCTTTCACTGCCGGTGAAGGAGCATCCCCTGACCCTCACTGGCTGCGCCAGCCGCCTGCTCCGCCTCCACCAGGAAGCAGTTCCAAGGGCTCAGGGCAGCATCTCTGGGGCCATGAGACTCAGCACCTCAGACTTGAGAGCAGAGCTCAGGTCACACACACAGCAGCAGGCAGTGCAGCTGCAGCCCTGCCACGTGCAGGGCCTGGCCTGCCTGCGGTATGCCCAAATAACTCAGCTTTGTTCTGAGAGCAGGGTGAGCATTGCTACATGCAGCCATGACAGCCCCTCCGTCCTCCCTCCTTTCTGTCACCAAATCTGAATAAGCATAGGCTAGCCCCACCAAGCCAGCTGTTTCAGGAGCCCGAGGGCTACATTTCCAGCATTCCTTCAGCCCTGGAATTCAGGTCGGAAATCTCATCTGTGCTAAAAATCTCCTCAAAGCCAGATGCTTTGTTGCAGCCCTGGCACGCCTACAGTTCTAACGCCCCAGCCCAACAGCACTGCTGCCAGCCTAGGGCTCTACGCCCGTGTTTCAGACCAGTGCCCTTCCACTCTGCTTGCAGATAGCTCTCAGTGATAGCTGCTAGGACAGCTTTGGCGTCACCAACTTCCACCCACCACTAATTTACCCATGGCTGCTGGTGAGAGCTACGTGCTCAGTTCTACGTGCTGCTGTGGTTCCTGGTAAGATGGACCTTGTAACAGTTTACAAACACACAACAACATAGACAAACAGTAAGGCTATGCTTCTGCTCTTTTTTTCCTTTGCACAGTGTTGACAAGTTGCATGCACTTGGACAAACAGCTCCGGGCTCCTCAAAAAACAGTGAGCTGCAGACAAAGAGCTGAGCAGAGCATGCCCCATATGGTCCTACATGGGAAAGGACCAAGGCAGAAAAGCAATCAGCAAGGTCTGTTGCTGATCCCTCACGCTGCTGGGAGCCAGCAAGTCAGAAGAGACTGATGAGCTCTACCCAGTCTACAGCTCCTACAGAGCTACTGAACTTGTTAGAGACCTCTGAGCATTTTTTAGAGGCTTTTGCTGATAGAGGCACTTAGACTGTCTTGTGCTCCACTGTTTTGTCACAGTGTAATGAATCTCCTGCTATAGTCCTACCAGAATAGGCTCTTAGGAGCAGAACACCACAGTCAGAGAGTAATTTCTAATGGCTGTTCAGATTGAGGTCAGCCAGCAGTGAGACATCCTCCACTTCATAAAATGTGCTGGCATCACTGTCAGCAGCTGCTATCTCACTGAACCCAAAGCAGCCTATTTCCCAGTATGCAGTGTCACATTTAAGACCCTTTCTTCTCAAAGCTGTCTACATACAGCAGCTGCCCCTGCTCATCCTCACTTCTGTTATCTGTCTGCCCCCAGACAGACCCTACAGGCTGAGGAAGGCTGGCCTTGCTGTGTCCCCCCTGCTCCACACTGCTGTCAGTACCATCTGAACCCTATCAGGAACACTAGTCCTGTGGCACTGTTTGTAAAAGCAGTTGGAAGAGGGAGTGTCAAACCAGCAGATCTAATCTCAACTCTTCACGTGTCCCTGAGGTGAGAGGTTTTCTGCCTGCTGATAACAGCAGTTAGATGACTCAGGTGGACCTGTGAAGAAAGACATCCCCCAAAGGATGCAGTGAAAGGATGCAGTTGCCTCACGCGCTTGCAGAGCAAGGAACTGTAGGACCAAGCAGCATCCCCCTAAGCAGCAAGGTCACCTCCGAGAGGTTCTGTGACAGGTCTGCCAGCTGTTAGACATACACATGGTTCTCAGTTCTTTGGCCTCAAGACAACTTTCAGGAGCCAAGCTCCCTTCCCTGGGCAGTGAAAAAGAAAGAGCCTAGAGGGAAAGAGCAGAATGCCATTTGCCACCTCAGCTGGTAGAAAGAAAGCAGTCTGTCTTGGGGCACACAGTAAGAGCTGTTTCAACACTGTGGTCTGACACACTGCATCTGCATTTCCCCTATTTGCCAACTTCCCTTTAGATACAGGGGGGATGGAGCAGAATGAAAGCCATAGCAAAAAAAAAAAAAAAAAAAAAAGGAAAAAAAAAAAGAAAAAAAACCCCACACGGACCATAAAGCAAACAAGCTGTAGGAGTCATGCTTCTTTTCACCTTCTCATACAGGTTGATGCCAGAAAGTTCTCCCCACCTGCCCCCAAACTGCAAATTTTCACAGAGCAAAGTCCTACCAGCTCCGCAAGCCACAAGGCAGAGCCTGCAGAAAAGCAGGATGGGGGAAGGGGAGCTCAGAGCTGTGAGCTTTTTCCACATATGTTAGCCTTGCCTCCTCCTCCCTGTGCAAAGGGAAAAGAACTCCAAGAAGCTATGCAAACATATTTAAAGCGTTAGGAAATTCTACGAATTTGCAAGCAGTTGCGCCGTCACTTTCTCAAGGTACTCCCAGAGAGACAGAAGCTCATCTATTAAACAAATTTCATGCACAAAGAGCCTCAGATTCTTCTCTTGAGCACATCTGGAAAAAGCCTCCCTAGGTGTCTCGCTCATCCACGCGTACACAAAAGAGAGCTTGTCCCGACCGAGGCAACACCCCCTCCTCCCTCTCCCCCTGCTCGTACAGCAGCTCCAGCCGACTCCATTGCACCAGCAGCAGGCAAAACCCACTGCCTTCGCACTCTCAGAGCGGAGCCGCTCTCCGGCAGAAGGGCATCCCCACCCAAACGGGCAAATAGATAAATCGTGACCTAAACGAACCCCTCGGTCCAGGAGGCGTTTCCACAGGGCAGCCGCTGCCCAGCAGCGCCGAAAGGACCGCGATCCCCCGAGCACGGCGCTGCCGACCGAAGCCCCTCACCGTGCCGAGCGACTCACCTCGGGGGGAGCGAGAAAGGGAACCACCGCCCCGGGGCGAGAGGCGGGGGGTGCTGCTGGGTCGGGGCCTGGGGCTGCCTCGCCGTGCCCGCCGGGAGAGGCAACAGAAATGAAGGGGGGAGCTGCTGAGTCCCAGCGCTTCCGACCAACTCTCGGAAAAGCCTCGCCCAGGCAAAGTTGTTTGACCATAAAAGGAGAGAGGCTGTGCGAACAGCTGAGCTCACTCGCCGGGGAATGTAGCAATGAGGTAAGGGGGGAAGGAGCGCCCGAGGGGGACGGGCCGGCTCGGGCTGCGGCGGGAGCCCCGGGCTGACATCTGGCGCGCTCCCCGCCCCCAGCCTCACCAAGAGGGGCTCTCGGGGGCTTTCCTGTCGGCGATCGCGACCAAGAAGCGTTCTTCCGGGCTGCCCTACCCCTATCCTGCCGCCCCGCTGGGGCCCGCGGCCCTGGCCGCCTCCATCCCGCCCTCCCCGCGCCCCACTCCGCCCTGCAGCTCTCTCCCTCCGTCCCTTCTTCAGCCCCGGCGCCGGGCTGGAGCCGAGGGAGAAATCCTGCGGCTCTGCTGAGGCGCTGCCCCTGTCTTACAGAAATTAAAACGCGCATCCCATGATTCTTCAGTGCAGAAGTGGGGTTTGTTCTTCTTGCGTTGCTTGCGAAGCAGAAACTGAACTTTTGTATCAAAGACCGGCTGCTTGAATTGCCTTGTTGTATGGTCTGTGCTGCACATGGGCTTTGTTTTTGGCCCAGCACTGGCCAGGGCTCGGTCCTACTCGATACCTGGCCCAGTGCAGTAAAGTGTGTAGTTTTCAACTGCAGTGGTTGATTCTCCTTGCTTCTACGCCTCTTAGGAAAGAGGAGTGTCAATGAAGACAGCATTCCTTGTGCTTTGTGCCATCATTAAATGTTGTCTTCAGAATTCAGCCTTAATATTGGGGTTAATGCCCCTCCAATTAGAATTTCTGTATTTGGTGATGCTCACGAGATCTGGAGCTTTTCTGCTTCTTAGAGACAAAGGTACCTTCCAGCACCGGTAATTCATTTGCAGGTGGCTGAGCAAACCATGAGCCATGCCAGTTAGATTCCCAGCGTACATTACTGCAGTATACTCCCATCAGAGAGCTGCACAGAGAGGTTCAACAAGGCTTAAGAAATCCAGCGTAAACAAATTAATTTTATAAGCAGGTTTGGCACAAAGAGGTAATGCATTTTATGATGCAGCTGGAAAACGAATGGTACTCTAAGGTTTTCCAGTTCAACACAACTGAAAATGCCACCTATACCAATCTATCTGTCCATACGTCTGTCATGACATCTCACTGCTTCCATAGCTGCAGCTGTTGAACTGCTGGCCTAGAGCTGTTAAATTCTTAAGGATATTTAATTCTCATATAAGTGCTAAATATTATTATAATGCCACTTCTCTAGGCATGTCATCAGTCCAACTACTGTAATTAATGCATAAAATAATTGTGTAGTTTAAGGAAGGTTTATCTGCGCTGTGCTGAGTCTTCTAATACTGTTGCTTTTCTAGTGCTAACAGTCCTTTTCCTTTTTGTTCAGGGAAAGATTTCAGTGCAGAAGTAAAAAGTAATGAAGTTCTGGTACACTGCAGTGCACCTCACACAATCAGCATGACCTCAGAGTATTGTACCACTGTTCCCACTGCTAGCCCTGACTCCAAAGAAAACAAAGAATGTCTCAGACTGAGATTTAAAAAGTGCTGAGAGAATATGAAAAAATTCTACCCTCTCATCATTTCTGGTTACATCCACATAAATCCAGATGCTTGTGCACTTGATTGTCTCACCAATCTGGTGATGTTAAAAACATCAGCTCAAGGAAAATGAAAATAAAAAAAAGAAAATGAGTCCATCCTGGATGTTTTATGTTACCTCTCACAATGGAGAAACAGATATGAAACAGGTAATTGTTTAGTTGGTTGGAGATGTGAAAGAGAGTTCTCAAATCAGAGTATGTCAGAATACATAGAGAAAAACTTTGAGTTTGTGGATTAAAAAAAAAAATTCTCTTTGTGCTGATAACCTTTCTTCACGCAGTTCTTTGCTTGGAGGAGCAGACATTTTTCAGCTGCAAACTCAAAGTAGTACCTTGAGATGCAGACAGCAGCAGTCAGTCCCCTTACTAGGAGCAGAATATTATTCCTGAATAAGAGTTCAGCTGCCTGGGAACAGATATAGATCAGCAGGTATACTTGGCTTGTTGTGCCTGAGGACATGGGCTTGACCTTGTGTTTTCTGGAATAAGCAGTAGTCCTCTTCTTGAATCCCTTTGGCTGTCCCATGCCATGGAAATAGTGATCTGGTATTTTGGAGTGTACTGTGGTGTGAAAGCTACTGCTCCACACATGTTGGGTGGAATGACAGCTGACTACAAAGCAGATGATGGAGGGATTTAGACTATGCAGTTCTGGCTGGCTCCTTCTTTGAGATCTGCGAAAGTAAGCAAGGTCCAGTGCTGTCTGTCAAACCAAAGCTTAGAAATTCCTGAAGTTGAATGAACACACCTAAGAGAGACTGTTTTCATGGAGACAAACATAAAGAATCCTTATGGGCGATCAAGTTGCAAAATACAATGAGTAAGTAAAGGTGAATGCAATACAGAAGTGATGTGACAAATTCATTTACTGCACTGAAATTAGGAGTATGCTGGCAGTGATTAGGTGGCTATAAAATAAAATTAAGATAAGAAAACATAAGTTCTTGAATACAAAAAGGATTCCTTCTGAGATCACCAATAGGGAATTAAACCTTTGGGGAAGAAAATCTTACCTAAATTCAAGAGGGTTCCAGGTAACTGCAGATTTCAGTATTAACAGCAAGCTAAAGGGCAGAGGAAAGCTATTTGGATGCTGGACAAAATGCTTTAACTATGTTAATAATGTAAAATATCTTAATCTGTGTAATTTTCATCTATACTAAGAAATCTATTAGTGTCGTTTTATCTTAGCATGAATTAGTCATTATTAGTGCTACTTAAGAGTCTATGATTTTGTAACCAATGAAAAGTCCTGACTCATACCTGTCTTGCATCTCTGTTACTTCTTTAATCATGTAGCTTCTGTTTAGTCTAATTACTTTTTTTTTTTCTTTTAATTTATTCTAAGGTGCTACTCATCAGCTTAACCTGTATACACTTTCTTATTTAAATGTTGTCTGTGGGAACAGAAAAATTGAGAATAAATAATGGGTCCAATTTTGTCCCCAGGCCAAGAGGTTCAGACGATGTTAGGTCCACACTGTCTAGGGCAAGGCCACCTGCAGCAGGCTGGCTGCTTGTGTACTGACTGGTGCATGAAATGCATTCCGGTAGGAGCTCTTGGGGGATCCACTGTGCTCTCACAGCATAGACTCTTAGCATGCTCTTGACTTACTCCCTCCTGTGCATTGCATGACAATTCTCCAAGTAAATGCTTAGATCTGACGAAGGCTGACATGTGCCGTGGCATTGGATCAGATAAACTACTACAACCATATAGATATCACTGTCCTGCTGATGCAGGCTGCCTCAATTTGCAGAAAGGGGAGGGGCACTTGCCAGGCCCCACTGTCCTGATTGAAAAGTAATTTCAAGTTGGAGTGCCTCATTCCCCTTCTAGGATGCATGTTGGCAGCTGGGTGCCAAAGAGTTAAATATAGAGATGTACACTTGGAGACTGCACAGGCTACAGTCTTTATAAGCCTAATCATCCTCCTGCATCTGTGAAACTGGCATGCAGTCAGGAATTTGCAGAGTTATTTGCAAAGGTCATGAATTCTTTTGGAGAAGTCCCTAAACAACAAACTGCCCAGGAAAGATAGATAGTGCATCTGATTTTTCCCTTTAAAACCAAGTCTGCTATGCAAAGCAGACTGTCTTCTTTGAAGGGGCTCATTCAACAGCTATGGAGAACTTCAGTGTTCTCTGAGAAGTGTAATTGACACTGCCCCCATAAGATCCTCATAGAAAACCTTTTGATGTTTGGGATGGAATGAGCAGGCAGTGAAATGGATTTGAAAACTGGCTGAATGACTGGGCCTAGGTGGCAGTGGTCAGAAGCACAAAGTCTACTTGTATGCCAGTTATTTTCAGAGTACCACAGGGGTGAGTACAGGATCTAGTCCTATTGAACATCTTCATCAATATGGATGATCATCATGCACCTGCAATACATTCACAGAAGACATGAAACTGAGGGGAGTGGCTGGTTTCACCAGAACACCACACTGCCTTTCAGAGGGACTTCAACAGGCTGGAGAAATGGATTGACAAGAATCCATGAAATTCAACAACAAAAAGTCCTGCACCTATGGAAAACAATGCATTGCACCAGTACTTTCTGGGAGCCACCCTTTTGCAGAAAAGGACCTGGGAGTCTGGGTAGAAACCAAGTGAACATAAGCATAACGTAAGTGAACATAGTGTGCCCTCCTGCTAAAGAGGCTAATAGTACTCTTGGCTGCATTAAACAAAATATCACCAGCAGGTTGAGGAGGCGATCTGTCCCCTCTACTCAGTAATGGTTAGACTGCACCTGGAGTGCTGAATATATTTTTGGGCTCAGATATGACAGATATGGATTGACTGGAAAGAATCCAGTGTAGGGCCACCAAGATGATTAAGGGCCTGGAGCATCTCTCCTGTGAGGAGAGGCTGAGACCTGGAGCCTGGACAAGAGAAGGACTGAGGGATCCTACCAACATACATAAATACCTGAAGGGAGGGTGCCCAGAGGACACAGCCAGGCTCTTTTCAGTGGTGCCCTGTAGCAAAACATGAGGCAGTGTGCACACACAGGTACACATGGGGTTCTCTCTGAATGCCAGGAAGCACTTCTGTGCTGTGCAGATGATGGAGCACTGGCACAGGTTGCCCAGAGTGGCTGTGGGGTCTCCTCCTTGGAGATCTCCAGAAGGCACCTGAACATGGGCCTGGGCACCTGCTGTGGGTGTCCCTGCTGGAACAGGGCTTGAGCCAGATGATCCAGAGGGCCCTGCCAGCCTCAGCCATGCTGTGATTATTTTTATATCTTCAAATTAATTTATAATATATATTATAATATATAACATATATATATATTATAATATATAGTATTGCATTATACACACATATGTACATACTTCAAAAGGCCATTCTAATCACACACACACAAAAAAATTAGTGTCCCTGATTAAAGCATTAGAAAGAGTATAATTTGTAAAGAACAACAAAAAAAATCCTCCTTTTCTGGTAGGAAACACTTTAGTGAGGCAATGCAGATGTATACAAGAAAGAGGGAGTGAGGCATCTCTGTGGTATGATCATGGGCATACCAATGTGTCACAGGCCATCTTAGTGGCCAGGGGAGCAGAGACCTGGGGTCTATTTTGGGGAGAAGCAACATTTCTAACAGGGCTGGCAGGTCTTCCCTGAACAGAAATATGGCAGAGGTTCAGCTCCCAGATATTATCAGTCTCACTTCTGTTTCCTTGTTTCCTCATGCCAAATTTTCCTGATGAATAGCTGCCTCTCCCCTTCATGACAGGGCAGCATTGCTCTCCCACATCTTGTCACTGCAGCAGGACCTGGCTCCTGAGGAGCAAACAGGCTAGCTCAGTGAGTATCTCTTACCTTTAGGGTAGGATAAGCTGTTCTGTGACTCTGGAAAACCCCAACTAGTCAGCCAAGGCCTAGAGAACACAGCTGAAACACAGATGATTAATTGCACCATGCCCATGGATGTGGCTAGATGTGGATTTCTGCCCAAATCTGTTCTGCTTTGGAAAGCAGCTATACCCTTGCAGTTTCCATAGCCTAATGCCCTACTACTTGCCACCAGCAAGAAAAGTTGAGATGTATTCAGTTGTTTTGTGCACACAGTGCTTGTCAGAACTAACTGTCAAAGAAACAGACGTGTCACTCTGCTAATTAAAGAGCCTACTCTTCCCATTTGTGGTACAAGCCTCTTTCCATCCTAATTGCTGTAGAAGTCTCCTTTCTTCTTTGTTACACTGTGTAGTCTTGTAGGCATACCAAAAATAAGAGGCAAAACCAGATCTTCAGCTCCCTTAGTTCATACTGAATCTCATATGCCATACAGTAGAAGTTCTGTGGTGGCTTTCCCACAGTAGCTGGTGCAGCAAAGTGCTTCAGGGACAGAGGTGCTGTCTCTCACAATCTATATATTACAGTCTCAGTAATATTATCACAAAACAGGATCCTGATCACTGTCTCTACCTGTGTGCCATTATTTTCACACTTGAGAACTGAAGGAGCCAAGTAAACAGAGTGGCTTTTGGAGACTGCTAGCTTTGTCTTTTTGTGACATGACCACAAAGATGTGTAGTTCTGGTCACGAAGAATGAAGTCTGATATAGTCCATACCTTTATTTTCTGTAGGAAGTGGATACTGAAGCAAACTACTCTTTCTTTTGAGCCTCACAAAAATAAGTAATTGTTTCAAACCAGATTGGAGTCCTAGCAAAAACTAGTGCATACACACTGTAGATGATTAAGGAATCAGGGCTCTAGAGAAAAGTGATAAACAAAATAGACAATATAGGCATATAGTCCAATAGTCTGCTTCCAGAAACAAATAAGTGAAATGCTGACTGTATACACAGTGCACAGTAAAATACAATCTGTGTACAGCTTTGATGTGGTGCAGCCTCCTTAAGACCTTGCTTTCCAAAAGCAAGAGGTATGGAGCTGGTACTTGTTACCAGCATGTTTGGTAGTTAATTTACTGCCAGTATAAATAACGGGATGATTACAACCCAGACAAAAATCCTGGACTATTTCCTGGGGTTGCCTGGATAATTAGCAGGGCCTTGCAATAGTGCCGCTGTTTGTCTAGTAGCAGCTGTGGAAAGTGGTAATTTATTAGAGGTAGCTGACCTTAGAGCTATGATTTTCAGTAAGTTGAAAATGTAAAGGTGTGACAGATGTTACTGAAAAGATGTGCTAAGTTCATTCTTTACCTAACGAAGTGGTCAAGCCTACACAAGAGCCACTGACTGTGGGGAATAGGATATCAGCAGTGACAGGCCACCATTGCCAGCACTTTGTAGGTAGGCAAAGTGATGTTGAGATACCAGTAGCCCTAACTGTTGATCAAAGGGCTGAAGAGGTTTTCAAAAAGTTTAACCTCATTATACGAGTTCACACAGGCAGGGCGAGCAGGCAGGGCAGGGCAGGGCAGCTTGCCATATAGGAGGAGGGGTAAGGGGCCACTTAACTCACTGAACAGGTCGTTGATCTTTTGGCACACTGATAGGCAGTCATGGTCTCTACACGTGGGGAGCTGCTGCTAAAAAGGACGTGGAGACTTGAAAGTATGTGTGTCCGTGCAGCAGTTCAGGTCTCAGACTGCAGAGAATGCCTGGCACTGTGACTGCTACAGCAGGGCAGCAGGAATACCACCTGGGTATGGTGTGAGCAGGTGGATGATCTGCTCAGCCTGGTGGTGGAACTAAAGGAGGAAGTAGAAAGGCTGAGAAGCATCTGGGATTGTGGGAAGGAGACTGATGGGTGGAGTCACGCTCCTCCATCCCTACAGTGAAGGGCATGGGGGAGATGCTCTTCAGGCAGTGGGGGATCGTCTATCCTCTAACAGTCAGATGGGAGGGGGTCACCTCAGAGACAGCAAGGGATGGAAACAAGTCCCTGTCTGGGGCAGTGAGTGGAATGCCTCTCAACCTGTCCCACCTTCCCAAGTGCCCTTATATAACAGGTATGAAGCTCTGGAGTTGGAGGGACAGGGGGATGTTGATGTGGGTGAAGGTCCATCCATGCAGGAGGGTTTGTCCAGGGCTAGTCAGTCTGCACCTCATATCGCTACAGCATCAATTAGGAAAAAAAGAAAGGCTGCTGTCATTGGGGACTCCCTTTTGAAGGGAACTGAGGGCCCGATATGCCACTCAGACCCATCATACAGGGAGGTGTGTTGCCTGCCTGGAGCCCAGGGGAGAGATGTTGCTAGGAGCAGCACTCACCAGGTCAAGCCCTCCAGTTATTATCCTTTACTAGTTTTCCACATTGGAAATTAAGAGGTAGGCACAAGAAGTTCTCGGGTGATCAAAAGGGACTTAAGAGCACTGGGAAGACTGCTGAAGGGATTGGGAGCACAAGTAGCGTTCTCCTCTGTCCTCTCAGTTGGTGACTGGGATTCATACAAAAGGAGGAGGGCAGACATGCTGAATGAATGGTTTTGCAAATGGTGTTGTGCTCAGGACTTTGGGTACTATGGCTTGGGATGCAGCCTTGAAAAAGGGGGAATGCTGACAGCAGATGGGAGGTGACTGACTAGAAGAGCCACAAACATTCTAGGGAGCAAGCTGGCTTGGCTGGTTAGATGGGCTTTAAACTAGATATGGCAGCGGAAGAGGGTGTACTGGATGACGAAGAACATGGGAACACTGTCACCTTGGGAGGTGGTAGAGGAAAGCCTCGGAGTTGTCCTGAAGCTATTAGGGAGGGTTCCTCTTAGAAGGCAACGAGACCAATAGCCAAGCTGAAATGCTTCTGTACCAGTGCATGCAGCATGGGAAACAAACAAGAGGAGTTAGAAACTGTGGTGCAACTGGGAAAGTTTGACCTAATTGCTATCATGGAAACATGGTAGGATGAGTCCCACAATTGGAATACTCTGATTGAGAGCTACAGACTTTCCAGAAGGGATAGACAGGGTAGGAGGGGTGGCGGAGTTGCCCTCTATGTTAGGAAGTGGATATATTGCAAAGAG
Organism: Lagopus muta; assembly: GCF_023343835.1. NCBI lineage: Eukaryota > Metazoa > Chordata > Aves > Galliformes > Phasianidae > Lagopus > Lagopus muta. The sequence continues at coordinate 77,660,844 of NC_064433.1, forward strand.
CTGTGTCTTGAGAAACAGCCACGATCAGGTTGAGAGCTTGTGGGTTAAAATAATGGATCAGTCCAGGAAAGGGCATCTAGTGATTGGAGTTTGGTACAGGCCGCCTGATCAGGGAGAGCCTGTTGATGAGCCCTTCTAGCTTCAGCTGCAGGAGGTGCCATGCCCATGGGCTCTTGCACCTCTCCTATGAGGAAAGGTTGAGGGAATGGGGCTTGTCAAGCTTGGAAAAGAGAAGGCACTGGGGAGAGAGACCTCATTGTGGCCTTCCAGTACTTGAAGGGAGCATATGAACAGGAGGGGAAACAGCTGTTTATGAGGATGGATAGTGATAGGATAGGACAAGGAGGAATGGTTTTAAACTGAGACAGGGAGATTTAGGTTAGGTATTAGGAGGAGGTTTTTTACACAGAGGGTGGTGACACACTGGAACAGGTTGCCCAAGGAGGTTGTGGATGCTCCATCCCTGGAGGCATTCAAGGCCAGGCTGGATGTGGCTCTGGGCAGCCTGGTCTGGTGGTTGGCGAGCACGGGGGTTGAAACTAGGTCAACCCAGGCCATTCTATGATTCTGTGATTACTAAGTCATTGACAATTTGCACATGCAGTTCTCCAAAGGTGTGCTGGGATAATATAGGAATAGCCTATTGTGTGGATTGGTTGACTACCCATTTATGCCAGTGTGGAGGGTTTTTCCTGTACTAATGAAACTATCCCTATCTGTCACCAGATAATGGTAAATACATCAGACAAGGGCTTGAGGGACAGCATCAATGAAGTCAGTGGTGGATGTTTCTGGAGACATATTTCCTTCAGTTAAGGCATTCTCCATTAAGGTCAAAAAGATGAGCATGTCCTACATACTTGTCAAACCTCTTGACTCTTTGCGTCCATGGCTTATGAAACAAGTTGCTTGGAACCTTTATCTTTACCCAAAATACTTCAGTTCCGTGCAAACAGCTGTAGGTAATGTGTTTGGACAGTTGAAATCTACATGGAGACCATCAATGTTCAAGCTTCATATGAAAATATACTTCTTTCCTGGGATTCTTGAGTGCGAGGTCATGTCTTCAGCAGTGATGGCTAAAAGTTGGGAGCAGAATGTAGTGAAATATGCTTGTGAAATTGAGCCAGTAGAATCTCATCAGGCTGCTAAGTGCTTCAGATTATGAAGAAACCACTATCAAACCACTTTTTGCAGTGTGACTGATGTTCCAGAGACAGTATTGGACTTACTGCTGCCAAAAGAAATAAATGTGATATTTACGCATTTATTCCTCCTGATCAGTTGTTTGTCTTGGGCCTCCCACTCAGGGAAACGTGGTCTTCCTTCCCAACATCTTGATATGTAGTATTCAACCTCATTCAAAAAAGCTTCTTGGTCCTACTCCTGTTTGTTTGCTCTTGATGTCCATGCTCACCAAGACTGTGTCCCACCAAGGTGGTCGTTATGCCTCTAGTTTAATAATATAAAACAAAAATGAGATTTGATAAAAGAAAGTATATGCTTATATTGAAAACAGATTTATGCAGTAGTACAGCAAGGATTATGGATTTGTACAAGGGTGCAGTAAATGTAAAACAGTGCAAAAGCCACATACGATATCCAAACAATTGCAGGCAGTGCATGATGACGTAGCCAGAGTATTGTCAAATGTAAGACCTTGAAAGGGATGGAGCTCTCTCAGCTATGGTTGTCCACTTACCTAGGGGAGCAAAGCAGAACACACCAGGATAGCATAGTTTCTCCATACTTTCTGACTCAAGAAAGAGGAAATCTCCATGGAGATACAAGTTTTAACATATATTAAAAATACTATATCCATCCCTTCATAAATTTCAAAAGTAGGCATTCCATAGGGCTGAAACTACCCACTGCAAATTAGTCTTCTTGACTAAGAGGACAGAGAAGGGTACAGAGTACTAATCAGTACTGAGAGGGATAATGCTTTGGAAAACATGGACAAAGTTTTGGTCTAGTTGATGCTTTTCATTGCCCATAACTTCTCAAACATGATATCACTGCAGACAGATAGCAGATCTTGTGTGCCAAAAGCCTAAATTTAAATTGATGAGTTTAGCTTGCAGTCAAGGTTAGAGGGACTATAAAACGTAGAAACTTTTTTACTCTTTCATGTGACGTATTTTTAGGTTCCTGATTTGGTTCTGAAGCTAGAGCAATTCTCTTGGTCTCAGAATTAATTTAGTCTTTCAGCATATACTGATGAGAAGACATGATGCTGCATCCTCTTTGCTTTGTTCTTTGACTGATCTTTACTAGTCCTAGAGCCTCCATTTGTGTCCGCTCTTTACTCAAAAATTGCTTTTCTCCAAATCCGTACACCTCAACCAAGGAGCGAAGCTTCAAGTTACATTCTTGTTGCCCAGTGTCTTAAGAATTCCACTTTCCTAAACATATCAATAATTTATTGGAGAGACAGTGAGACCGTAACTTTTTTCATGTACAATTGTTTCAACTCTTTTATCTCGCTGATAGTAAAATGAAGAAGTAGTAAACATGAAAGTGATAAATGCTCTTAGTGCATGTTGAAACCAACTGCACCTTTGGGGAGATTAAAAGGAAGAGCAACATTCTGTGGGAACAGTGAAAAGCTGATGTCCCCCAAAATGCAGAAGAAATACTTCTGCATCTACTGCACTTTTTGTTCCAGAGCCTTACTGTATGAGGATGGGCCTACTAAATTTGAAAATGTGAGAACAGAGCAGCTTTTTGAAACATAGTGATGGCTGATCACAGTACAATGCTGTGAATAAAAAACATGTATTGAATCAATAGGTGTCTTGTTTCTGCTTAAAACTACTTTTTTTAAAGCATGCTCAGGACAGAATTGGCTGAAAATTAAAGATGCTGGATTATGACAAGCCACCACAGAAAGTACTTGTAAGCATTAAAACATAAGTGATTCATGGCAACATTACCTAAGTGCAGCTGCTGGTCAGCCACAGAATCAACAAGGATTAAGAAGAAATAGCTCATTATTGTCTGCCAGCATAAAGACACAGCAATGTCTAAGCTCTGGCTAAGATCACACTGTTCTAATGCAGCACTCCTTGATATTCATGAGAAGTGGAAGGGTTATCAGTTGGATGTAATACTGTCCAGAATGGTGGCTATTGTCTTTCCTGCACTTTTCTGTCTATGGAAATCACAGGGTCTTTGCCCAGTGCTGATACATATGAGTCCATATACTCTGAGGTGAGGCGGTAAACAAGATGCTGTCCTTTCCTGGTCTGCTTCTGGTAGGGGATGCCTCCCTACAGGAAGCATCAGATAGATAGCAAATGGTTTCACCGGACTCTTCTATAGCTGCAAAGATCCTGTTCCTCAAATTTCAGTAGAGAACACAGCAAGAAGCAAGGTCCCTGTGTGCTTTATTAAGGAGCTTGTCAGCAGATGAGAACATTAGACCTCAGAAGTCTTGAAACACAGAAAGGAAACGAAATGTCACCCCCACATCAGCACAAAGGCAATCATTCTAGATCCTTTAAGATCTCATACAGATTACAGCATAGTAAAGCAGGTAGGTTTATTCTGATCTCCTAAAAACAACAGTAGGCCTGACTTGATTCCAAAACCAGTTTTAGTCAATGTTGATGTGCCAGTGCTTACTCACAGCAGCTGCGTTGCTCAGTGTTACGTGTCAGAGACTATTTTCTGGATAATTTTTTGAAAGCGAGGGCCATTCTGTCAGCATGAGTGAACAATTCTGGTTGATATTTTGCTTCTGGATACATTATACTATTGTTATTCCAGACATAACAATTTGGTAGTGAGGACAGAAATACTGGCTTTTAAAATAAGAAGTACCTTCTTTGTTGTGACTTTGCTGAATGTTTTTAGTACGATTTGCATAACAGTATTGCAGAAAATCCCTTCCTCATAAAGAGCTAATAGCTTCACTTTCTGAAAGCTCCTCGTTCCCCATCTCTAATACACCATAGGGACAGAATGAGAAGATGACAACTGATATTTTGTAAAGCTAAAAATACCATGCCTTTTTACATAACACTGGAAATTTAAAAAGCACATTTACTGCTTGCAGTTTATTTTTAAAAATGCAGTTTGAGCAACACCACTGGTACAGATTCAATTGACATTTATGAGAAGTAGCTGCTGTATGTTTCACTGGGAATGAGACATTCAGTAGAGAATGAAGGAAATGTTTTTAAAAAAGTTGAATAAGACTCATACTGCATCAAAGGCGTTTGCACCCTGTTACACATCTCAAGTTCATGCCAGCGTTCCTTTTCTTAGTGCGTACTATGTAACCATTCTGACCCTCCAAAACTATTTCCCCAGACCTTGTTTCTTGATACTAGCTACCTGATGCTGAGCACCCTGTCCACTCTCACTACAGCAGATTCACCAAATGTTGAGTTGCCATTTCTTTCTTTTTTTTTTTTCTTCTCTTCCCCCCCCCCCCCCCCCCCCCCTTTTTTTTTCTTTCTCTTTTCCTCATTATCCTTCCTGGGATGCTCCATCAGTGTTCAGTTTCCAATAGATTATTCTAGGATATCCAAAGTTTGTGTCTCTACTTTGACAGCATAGACCATTTTGAGAACTCACCATGCATGAGAAGGGGAAAAATAATCTTTTGGTGCCACCATTACTTCTCTTCAGCAATGTAGGATAAAATGCCATTGAGCACTAAGAGGAATTTTTGATAATTACTTTACTGAGTGGGTGGATTAATTCTACTGAACTTATAATTTTTTTATGGCTTTTAGATATGGGCAGAACAATATCACATTTGCTTGGAGGTGCATATAGGTATGCATGAGCTTATTTTGCAATATGTAATGCAAATATATCCTATGTCAATACCTTCACCTATTGTCTTCAGTTCATGCACATAGCCTCAAATATTTTCGCAGATTGAAAGGACCCAGCCTTCTATTTATGTATGTCAAATATGCTACACCCTTTCAGTAGCTGAACCAGGCTGGTACTTCCTTTTTCATTCTTTGAATCTCATAGAAAGGTTTTGTCTCCTGCACTGAAGGAAGGATCTCCCAAGCAAGAAAGAATGGTATGAGTCATTTTGTTATCTCATTTCCTTTTTAGTCCTCTCAAAAATCCTACCAGTAGCTAATACAGCTTGATGTAGAATTAACTCTTGTGGTATCTACTCCATTACTTCTGTGAAGCAATTACAGAGATCTTTGCCAGAAGAAGCATTTACTGAGGAATCCATACTGCCAGTGGCAGAAGGCCAGCAGAGAAGTGTATTGGAGCAACAGTCCCTGGAGGGTGATTCCTGCCTCTATAGATCTGATACAGACATTATTTTTTGTAAACATCTCCTACTTACAAAGTTAGTAGGCCTCTGCTTATTTTCCACAGCTGAAGACACATCTTGCAAGAAGCAATGTATGAAGTTGTCTGTATCCTTCTGTGATGTAAATTGGTCATGCTATGGGATTATAAGTAAGGATTTAAAAAAAAAAATAAATCAAAGAAGGAAAGCAAAATGAGCAGTTGTTTTTCAGTCTTTTCATAGATGGTTGCCGATGAGATCTTTGGGGATGGAAATTAATGTTAGGATGAACGACAGAGAGAAGGATGATATTTTAAATTATTTTGGAGTTAGCAAAGTTTAGTTAAAAGTGGAACATTCAGTGGCAAGATTTATATTGGTAATTTTTTGCATTTGCACAGCTTTAAAAGGGACTTAAGGCAGAAGACATGGGGCACATTATTTATTGTAATATAATCACCATCCCTGATAATTAATTACTGTGAAATTAATATATTTATTAAGCAAGTGTGACAGTGACAGTAGCTTTGTATTTTACAAGCAGTATTTCTCAGGAAGAATTTGCTCCAGTATTCTAACTTAAAAGATTTTTATATAATATATATAATATATATAATATATTATATAATATATAATATATATTATATATATTATATATATTATATATATATATTATATAATATATATATATACAGAGCTACAGGGAACATAGGGAAAATTAGGTTTAATAGTACAATTAATCACTAGCTTAAAGAAAAGGTAATCAATGCTTAACAGCATGTCTTAAAAAGCAAATAAAAATTAATTAACACTTTACAGCATAAGTTTGTCTTCGGGGTTATGATGGAAGTGCTACAGTATGGATTTAGAAGAAGCTGTTAAAAATCAGATCTTTTTCTGAAACTGCTTTGCTCTGTGCTATTATATATATGTCTCTGCTAGGCAGAGCTTTGCTCAAGCACATCTTTCTGCCCACCCTCTCCTGCTCAGACCTCTCCCTGAGTGCAGGGATGGGGGGAAGAAGCTGATGGATGGCTCCTGTCGCTTCCCAACTGTACAGGTCAACCTGGCATTCAACCCTGAAACAAGTGCTCACTTGGAGCACACACTTTTTTTTTTTCTTTTACTACAGGTCTGTCAATCTCAATTGCTCACCACCAGGACTCCCCTAGTGGTCTTCTGCAGAGCTGCTTTCCAGTTAGGTGGCATGTCCTGGAGCTCGAGGCTGTTTCTTCCCAGGTGCAGGACTGTACGTTTCTTACTGAATTTCATGAGGTTCCTCTCAGCCCATTCCTCTGGCCTCTTGAAGTCCCTCTGGATGGCAGCACGACCATCTGCTGTATCAGCCACTTCTCCTAGTTTTGTGGCATCTGCAAACTTGCTGAGAGCATACTCTGCTCCATAATCCAGGTCGTTAATGAAAATGTTCAACAGGACTGGATCCTGTATTGAACCCTGAAGTACTCTGCTCATTACTGGCCTCCAGCTAGAATTTACACCACTGATCATTGCACCTATGTGAACACTTATATTTACCAAGATCTTTCAGATCAGCATTTAAATCACCACTACACAAAACATATTTTGTACACACTTTCCACATGAAACTGTAGCCTAATTATCTAAGAAAGTACCTGCAATACTCAAAAAGATCTTCAGAACCTGTCAGAAAGTGCATTTCAAAGGAAAAAAAGCACTTTTTTGTTTTGTTTTGTTTTGTTCATTTACTTCTTGACCCTTGCAGCAGCACCTCAGGAAAAGCAAAGACAGAAACTGTAGGGGGAAAGTTCAGCTTTACTCTGCTTATGCTCTGTTTTAGTGCAGAGATTCAGTCCTTTTGCTTATCTCATACATGAGAATATTCATAAAATATGCCTTGTGCGGAAAAGACATCACAGGACATTAACAGATATGGCTTGAGTTTAGAATTTCATCTTCCTTCAATAGAAAAAAAAAAGAATCCTCCTGGTGGCCATTTTGACACAATCTTTGTTTGAATCAAAAGTCAGAAGTGGGAATGTCTCCTACACACACTATATGGGCACGTTAGAAGTCAGTAACAAACTAAGCTATATCTAATAACTGAGATGCTGCAGTATTTTTTCAGAATGTAAAATAGCTGCTCTTTTCTTATGCTAATGTATGATAAAAATTGCTCTTCAAGTGAATTTAGGAAGAAAAGTTAGGTGTTGGCTTATTAAAAACAAGAAATTGTTCTCTGATGATAAGCTCGCATGGAACCTCCTGTATGGAAGAGTCAAGCAGTTGTAAGAACTACTGGTAGCCTAGAAAGTTTTCCCAGCTTCACATGAGAATGAATTTTACTATTTAAAGTAGATTTATATACATAAGGTCTGTAATGAATAAATGTAAGAGTAAGAACCAATAAAGACACTATCTTTTGCTTAAACTGACTACATAAGAAATGGCAGATAAAGCATGGCTGTGGGTGCTTGGGTGCTAACAGGTAGAAGTACTTCCACAGCTAGGTGGTATTGATTCAAAACAAAAATAAAGGAGTCCGTGGCACCAGCCATGAGGGCAGGTCAGTAGTTCTGTGCAGTGAATGAACAGACACTTTGGTATAATCTAGTGGGAACACTGGATATTCGTCATCCCTGGAAGTGAGAAGTCCTCCTCTTTGCCAGTTCTTTTTCTGCTCTGCTTGCCTGATCCATACTTTTCCGTACCTTACAGCATCATTATCACTTGCCAGATCCTTGTGTAAACTACCATGTCACTAAAGCAGCAGAAAGCCAATCCATCAAGAACTGGAAAGCTGATTTTCAGGCACAGTAAGTGCTAGGAGTTGCTCAGCTACTTATGGAATCATACCCTGAGGCCAAAGTCAGAACAGACTGATGCAGATTTTATTGTAGTTCAATGAAAGGAAAGCCAAATCCAGAGTTGAAAGGGCCCAGGTATGATGATGAGCTTGAGACAAAGTGATTGACAAGGTAAAGTGTCAAGCCCAGGAAAGAAAATGAGGAGTCAGTGTGACTTACCTGAAACCACCACTGAAAGATATGCCTGAGATCAGAAAGAAGGTTTACAGAATAACAATTTTAGACTGTGGGTGGAGAGAAGGGGATTAAAATTGAAACATGAAACAGGAGAAAGACTTAAGAAATCGCCCACAGCTGTATTAGTAATACATCTTCTCTATGCAAGGATAAGATGCAAAAGCTGTTTGGTGGGGTTTTTGGTAAGCCTCCTCAGGACAGCTGTCCTGATCAATCCCCGTACAACAGCTGTCTGGGCAGTCACTAGCTTACAAAACATTTATCTAAGACAGGCCTTGTGTCTTAAAATACCATTCTTCCTATTTCAATTTGCTTTTGTTTCCCCTGTCCTTGCATTTAGACCTGGAAGTCAATGTGGATGTGCTCTTCAGAGAGGCTAAAACACCTCTAGGTAACAAACTTCCACAAGATCTACAGTTTCCCAGCATTTTTAAAACTTAGGTTTCAGGAGTTCAGACACATCAGGAAAATATTGAGTCATTAAAAAAAAAAAAAAAAACAACCAACAAAAAAAAAAACAGCATGAAACCTGACAGATTTGGAAATGCATGGAGGAGGAGGAAGAAAAAAACAACTGTGGAGAAATTTCATCCTCTCTGAAAACAAGAATGTGCTGTGAAGAACATTATAGCACTCATGGTGGCCTCGGGAACCTGGACAGGAGACTGGGATCTCTTATACGTAAGGAGTGTTATGTTCACCATGCTTACTAGATCTTCAGTGCCCTGGAGAAGGAGAAAATATGTAACAGCTGCTAGTATTCAGACATTGCCATTTTTTCTTTTCTGCGTGTCTTTCCTATGTAACTTTTACTTTGGAAGCAGCCTATATAGGCAGAGTCCCTCTCTACCTACAGAGTCTGAGGCAAAACATGTATTCTTTATGTAAAGCCTTTTTCTGTTTCTTTCTGTTTTTCTTCCTTTCTTTCTTCTTTTCTTTCTCTTTCTTTCTTTTTTATATCTTTCCTTAGGCTCACCGTAAGCCATATATGGGAGAATGAACTTACCTATTCCCCATTTCTGCTGTTAGTAAGACTGCTCAGCTGCCTTGAGCATAAACGAAAATGAATGAGGCCCAAGGCTGAGAACAAAATAACTCATATGGGATCAACAGAATTTAATTTGCTAGGCTGGTGGAAGGAAGCTGGTGAGATCGGATAGGATTTGTAGATGAAGGAAGCACAAAGCAACAGGGAGAAACCACGAGCACATCCCAGCACGAGGGTGGGAAGGTGAAAACTGAGGACAGCCGGTGGTGCCGGGGAAGTGGACAAGGACGACTTTGCCTGTTGCCATCAGGCGAGGACAAATTTGAGCCGCGACGGGGGCAGACGTAGCACCTGCCCCTGGAGATCCTTCTTTACAACCATGCCGGCAGGGAGGCATGGGAAAGGCCAGAGGCGATCCTCCACAGGGCTGAGCTCTCTCCTTTCACCTGTCCACCGCTGGAAGGGCGGAGGGCAGCGCTGCAGTCTGCACCCGCACGTGGGAGCGCTCCGGGCGGCAGCATCTCTGGAAGAAGCAAATCAGGTCGGGGACCCCCGCCGTCGCCCTCGGCGGCTCTCCGGCAGCGAGAGCTGCGAGAAGCCAGGCCCCTCCCGGGGGACTCGTCCGCCGCCGCCGCTAGGGGGGCTGCCTTTAATTGAATCAAGTTTGCAAGTGTAGTTACCGGGAAACCAGCGCGAATCGCCGCCCTCCAGCCCGCCCGTGCTGCCGCCTCCATCTCCAGCATCCCCGTGCCCCTCGCTTCTCCTTCCGGGGACGCTCCCCTCCGCCCCCGGCCCCACCTGCTCGTCGCCCGCCAGTGCGGCAGCACCGCCCGCCTGCCGCTCACCTGCGCTGTCCCGGAGGGCGGGAGAGGCCGCGCGGCGCCCGCCTCCGGCCGGCCAGGCCCCCGCCTCCGCCCCGCTCCCGCGCTCCCCGGGGGCGGACGGCGCGGCCCGGCCCGGCCCGGCCCGGCCCTGCCTCCCCGGGCCGCGGAGGCCGGCAGCCAATCGGCGCCGCGCTGCCGGCCCGCGGGATCCCCCGGCCCGCGTCTCCGCGCCGGGGGCAGCCCGCGCTCGTACCTGGCCATGACCCCGCGCCGGTCCCGGCTGGGCCAGCCCGGCGCCTCCCGCTGAAGGCACCGGCTCCTTTCCGACCTCTCCCCGTCGCCTTCGTCCTCCGCTTCCTCGCCGCCGAGACCGCCGCCTCTTCCCGGAGACCTGCCGGAGTGATGGGCTGCATCGGATCCCGCACCGTGGGTAAGGCGTCGGCGGGGACGGTGCTCGGGGATGCTCGGGGGGCCGCAGCCCCCGCTCCTCCGCACGACGGTGCTGGAGCGGTGGGTCGCGGGCCGCCCCTCGCACCCCCTCCTCTCCGCCGCCGCTCAGCGCCATTAGCCGCCCGCCACCGCTCCCCGCCGCACCCTGCCCGCTCCCGGCGGGGCGAGAGGCAGCGCAGGGTCGGCGCGGGGCGCAGCCGGGGGCATCTCCGCTGCCGGAGGTGCGGGTCGGCGCGCTGCCTCCGGGAGGGTGCGGGGCGTGCCTCCCGCGGCGGGAGCGGGCGGACGGCGGCGGCTCCCTGTTTCGCTCGGCGGCGGTTTATTGTCGCCCGAGCATACATAACGCTGCGCGATCTGCACGTCTGCTCTCCTCCTTCCCCCTTACATGCGCTTCAGGGGAGAGCGGCGAGCAAAACGAAATCCTTTCCTTCTCGCGGAGCCATTTCGAGGGGACGCGGTAGGAGAAATAGCGTATTTCCACTGGGCCACGCATTTTTCGGAGAGGATTCCAAGCCTTTGGGCTATGCAAACCTAGCTCTCTCCTCCTACACACATGCATATATCCCTCGATCTCTCGAGGTCCCTCGATAGCTAAGCGCAGGTCCCTCTAGTTAAAATTGGGATTGAGGGGCATGCTTTCCTCCTCACAGAAAAAAATGATTTCCATCCACGCCGCATATGAAGACATCAGATATGTGGAAACACGTCATTCAAGCCACCCAAACAGCCCTTGAGAGAAAAACAGCTCGTTTTTGGTGAAACACCTATTTCTCCAATCTTTCCCAAAAGCACACAGGCACTTTGACATTTGGGAAAACTACGAGGACAAGCAGATCAAACCAGGTCCCTGAAGTAAATCTGAGTGGCTACATCAAAGTCTGCTGCTGTGACACCTCTTGAATTAGTGAGAAAGCCCTTTGTGAGCATAAGCATATACTCATGCAGAAACAAACTTTACACTGCAGCCTCCAATGTCTGCCTTAGGCTTTAATTCCCACAACTGGTCTTTCTTTCTTAACTGGCCGCAGATGGCCTTGTGACCTAAAGAAATCTTTTATGTTTTCTGGAATGTTTGCATGGCAAAGATCACTGCAATACCTCTTTTGAGATTCTTTAAACTCACACAGGTCTGTGTGCTGCAGCACATCAAAACATGCATTGCCTCTTTTCCTGCCCTTCCCATGTGTTTTATATACACACGCTGTCAAGGACATTATTTTCCCACTGTCTGACAAATGTCCTATACCACTTTTAACAGGGTGTGTTGTTACGATAGCATTAATTTTTGGTCCCTCTCACCACAACACTATTCAGATAAATAGTAAACGTGCATCTGGTAGCAACCACTGTGGACTTAAGAATGCCACAAAGCTTTCTTGCTTAACCATGAAGCTAATTGTTCCTATGCATGGTAGGATTTTTATGATCTCTGACCTGGTGTCTGTGTTACAAAAAGCCAGTATAACTAATGTGTTGCAAGTATCATTCATACATGTAGGTCATAGATTTACATTCATATGCATCTCTTTGCAGTACTAGAGGCTGAACTGGGTGCAGGTTGGATCTTTTAATTTTGCTTGGGCTTGCTCAGAACAATTCTCATTGGACAGCCTAGATTTTTCATTTCAGCCTTTGTGGAGTTATTGGTTGTATTCCCTGTTTTGCAATGTATTTAAGTGCTAGGTTTGAGCTCTAGGGTTGGAAATGAATACCCTATTGTGAGTAGAACTTCTTGCTGTGTGGTGTACTGGTTAGATTTCTGCAGAATGTTTAATATACAGGCTCTGTGTTGCCTTTTCAAGAGGAAGCCAGAGATAGGAGGATGCTATGCTTCTGTTGTTTCTACCTTGGAATTTGCATGTAGCAGATTTTGAATGCAGAATTTGAGGGGTTTAATCAGTGCTAGAAAGATCACAATCAGTCACATTTAGTTTAGTCACCACACAGGGACCAATGCAGGATTGTGCCCTGAGCTTGCTCTGGGCCTTTTTCCATTCCAATTTTAAGCAAACCACGTGATTTCTCCATCTCCCCCAGGGACATTTTCCTATGATCTAGTTAGAAGTCATAGTCTGCACGTTTGGTGATGTTCAACTTCACATTTTCTTTCCTCAACTTCACATTTTCTTTCCTAAGTATAAAATTTCCAGTTATTTCTCCCTGGGGAAAGTAATGGAGAGGAACATAGCAGAGCAGCTCCGTATGTGTAAGACTGAAACGAAATCATATTACATCTTTCAGTCCTATAGGAGATACCAGAAATCACAGTGGCAGTGATTAGGCTTGTATTTCTTTGAGTATGAGAAAATTGAAAGGTGATCTTAAAGGACTGAGTGGATATCCAGTCACCTTCTCCATGGATGCTCCCACTCATATCTCAGTGTCATACGTGTTTTCTGTTTCATGGTGTTATATCAGTTACACAACAACCCAGAGCCCTTTCAGCATCAGAGCTCACTTCTGCCTCTGATAACAGCTACAGGTCAGGTCTGTTTATTGGTGATAATCACTCATTCCATCACATTTCCTCACTGCCCAGTGCCTCTCATGATAGCTGCACTTAATTTCAGTGAATGTAAAGGGGGCTTTCATCACTGAGGTTACTGGACATTTAAGGCTGCAATATCCAGTTGGAAACCTGTAGATACTCGAGTGCCAACCACATGCAAAGATCAGCTTGATTATTTTCTGTAATGGAATTATCCAAATTCAAGGTATTTCAGGCCTGCCTACATATCTGCATGTATTCCATTCTGAATGCATTGCAAGTGTACCTTTGACCATAGCTTAGACATATGGAATTGATTGTTCTGACTAGTGTGATCTCTCTTTAATTCTTCAAATAGATTTAAATGAATGTCAAACTCAAGGCTTTTTTTCCCAGTGATGTCCCTGATTTCTTTACGCAAAAGCCAGCAGCAAACACATTTTATGAAGGGAAATGAAATCTTGGAAAAAATATTCCAAGAAATTAGTAGTACTTTTGAAGTATGAGGGAAGAGAAAACAGAAATGTTTGCACTAGGTACCAGAAAACCTTTATGACCATGAGAATTGTCAATCACTGGAACAGTTTTCCCAGTGAGGTTGCACAGTGTCCGTTCTTTGTCTGTTTAAGACCAGACAAGCTAAAGTCCTGAGAAACTTGATCTAACTTCACAGATGACTCTGAGTTGAGTTTGGAACTCAAGAGGTGCCTTCCAGCTTGAATTACCCTGTGATCCTGTGTTTAGAACCCGAAGCCTGAAGTGGCTGACTTTTTGAATCAGATTTACCCAGTACTTCAGTCATGTGCTGTCAGAGGACTGCAAGTTTCTGCGCCGTTAGTACACTCCTACTTTTCTTCTGTCCATCACTTTAACTACTTGGAATGCCATATTCCACAGACTATATCACCTCACTGTAAGAACTCTAGCTGTCAGTTGAAATCCTCTCCATGTCTGCTTAACTTGGTAATTGTGGAAAAACTAGCTCATATGTTAGCTGGTGTATGTTCATGCACAGCAGTAGTCACTGGGTTGCAGATTGGAAAAGGCAGTTCTCTTCATTTGTCACTTATTGGGTCAAATATGATCTGCTGAATCTAGCTAGCAGATTTGCTGGACTTCATAACAGAATGGTCACTATACAGTTAGCGAGAGAAGCAATGCAGATGCTAGTAAGGTTGGAGGAGCCCGTACTTTCTGTGTTGCTCTTTCACTGGCTGCACTGCACAAAGTGTATTGATGGCTCACAGCATCGACAGAAGGAGAGATGGAGCCAAAGACCACTCGCTTCCAGTTCATCTACTTCAGATTCAGCAGAATGGGAGCATGATAGGAGACTGAAAAGAGCAGGGTAAGCACCTGGGAGACTCAGTGTACACCCCCTTCCTTTTTCTCTTTATTCATCTCCACAAAAGATCTGAAGGTTGTATGGATTGAGATCTGTTGTGGCAAGTATAGTATATGCAGTACGTATCAAGGAGATGCACTGTCTGGTTCCTCCTTTCCCTCTCAATGTGTAACTGTGGCAGTGGTAAGAATTGGGAGGGAGAAGTTTAGGAGTGGAGAAGGTGATGAGAAAGGAAACTGAGTCATGGCATTAGGGATTTATTTGTTTACTTGCATGCACATAGGTGGAAAGGAGAAATGCATAGGACCCTGTAGAAACCTCTGTTTCTACCTATGTTGAAAAGGGTGTGCATACTTGAAGAAGGGCATCTGGATATCTTGTTTCTCTCTTAGCTGGGAGGTAGAAAAGTAAAAAAAGGGATGAAGGTACACCTTTCCTACCAGACTGCTTTATGCTTGGTCTCTCTTAATAAAGCAATAGCTCCTATTTCTTTCTAGTCTGGACTTTTCTTCTTTTGAGCTGCTCTCTATCTGATCACTTTGAAAAATCAGCCAAAGAGCTCTGGGATAAGACCTTATTTCTGCCAATAAGAGTCTGAATGGAGACCCTGTCACTGACCTTGCGACCAGTTATCATGAAGTGTCTACAAACTGATCATCTTTGAGACCTCTCTCTCTTTCTCTCTTGTCAGGTTTATTGAAATAAGTTTATGATTTCAAAGTTGTTGCAGGGAGAGAGCTAACAAATAGCCCAGTTGTGTAAGACTAGTTTTCTAAGGAAACTGTACTAAAAAACAAGTCCAAGCTAAGTGTATTAGAGAAGGTCATTAGTGCAGGACAGCTGTTTTGAGCATGTTGCTGATTGCCCAGAGACTTTTATTTTGTGGACAGCACTGCTGATGTGATTTTGAGGGATATAATGCAGGAAAGCATACTGAGTCTGCAAATTCTTACATGTAGTTATTTGAGAGCTGGGAGTCAATGGCTTCTATAGAATGATGTACATTGAAGCAGAGAAAATGAACGTATTTTTGGCCTGTTTTCTTGGGGGGATGTAGAGAAGAATACTTTCATCTCATTTAATATGTTTTCCAACAGCAAACAACGATAATGTCAGACTGGTTCTTAAAATAGCCAGTTTTAGAGAACTTGCACTGAAGAGCATTTCAACAGTTGGGCAAAAATTCAAAGCTGTAGGTTGTTGAGTTTTTTCCCCAGTAAATCTTGAAATACTAAGGAAAATCCGGGGGTGGAAAGTTGGGTTTTATCAAAGCTTTAAAAGTTTTGTGAGATGACTTGGGTACTTACTTATTAGAAGCATAAAATGCCAGTCAAGAGTGGGTTTATTCATAACAGATCTCAGCAAGCTAACTTCATATCGTGACATCAGTGAGACTCCATGCAGTCAAGAATGCCAGTGATGGAAATAACTTCACCTATAATTTTGGGAATAGGTTTAAATAAAAAAAGATATATAAATTATATAAAACACTGGTCAGTTAGCAAAAAATTGAGTACTTATTCTTTTACTATTATTATACGAATATAGTACATTTTAAGTGCATCAGAATAGCAACAACGATAGAATAATGTTTGGAACGTTCGTGTTTCTTATGTGATTCCATATTTTTCAATATAGGTGTCAGTACCTGTGGTATAGCATGGAAATCTAAAATATTGATAAAGTTTGTGGAAAGAAAGATTGAATGAAGTACTAAAAACAAAAATACAAATGAAAAAGATAAATTACTGAAGTGGAACAGTTTAATTAATTTGGATTACTGAATCTTGAATAACAGTGTGTATTTTAAACTAACTAAATGTCAACTCATATATCTAATGAAAGAATGTGAACAGCAGGTACAGGACCAGAGCTCTATAATAGAAAGCAGTCACATTGAAAAAGATTAGAGATGTCTGAACAGATAATCAGTGGATCAATAGCTTCTGTTGTGATCCTACAGCCAAAGAAGCTGTGGTTCTTTGATCTATGAAGAGCTGGATATTGAAGTGAAGAGGGAAGATTGTATTTCCTCTGTATTTGGTGTTTGTGGGGAAAAAAATAATAGAAAAATCTTTGTCTAATTATATTATTCTCATTTCAGAAAGTGCTGCAGGACAGGAGAATATTTAGAAAATAACTATGTGAACCATGAACCAAATCTTACAGTGGTGACTTGGTGACAGTTTTTAAGTACTTGAGTGAAGAAAAAGCGTCAAAACAATCTGTGTTTTCAACCTGGCAGAAAACAGTTAAGATCAGCGGAAAGATGGCTGACATGTTTGGACTGGAATTAAGGCAAACAATCAAATAGTGAAAATTCTTAACTATTGGAATAATTTACCAAGAATTATACTGAGTTCTCAGTCATCTGAATATGTAAAAGGCAATATTTAAAAAAATAAAAATGTATTTCAAGTGCAGCAATGGAAAATATAACTAAAGAATGGAATATTTCTAGCCTCAGCTGTTTTAAGAAGATGGGATTGGATAACTGAGATGTTTCTTTGTGAGTTTAAGCTGCAAGTTCTCAAATCCAGGAGCGTACTAGATTTGTAAAAGGGAACAGTCTCTGTATCCTGGGAGGATGTGTTTGTTTGTTTGGATGCTGATCAGACACAGTTCATGGGGAAAATGTCACTGCAGAAATTCTTAACAGAAGTGGAAAAATAGTATGGTGATCCAAATGTTCATGTGGATTGATGTTCCAGACCTAAATAGGGAAAATAAGTTCTAGGGATTATATTATTATGGAGTTATTGACCATTTTTACTTTCACTAGACAATTTGGTGACAAGTGACAGTGACAGCCACAGAAAGACTGAAAGACAGTGAAGGCAGGAAACTCAGTGGGCTTCAGTTAACTCTATGTCTAAGGTATAAGTTGAGTGTGATGTAAGAGTTAAAACATTTGCTCCAAGAACCAGTCAAAGGGACTGAAAAAATCAAATAATTTGCATTGTGCAATGATCAGAATTTAGTGCATAATGTTAATACTACAGAGGCTGTAGTTTACTGAGAGAGTTTAAGACCATAGCAGAAAACAAGCAGGCAAGCAAACAGATAATAATTTAAAAAAAGAAAAAAAAAATCCTCAGGCCATTAAATAATATTTATTTGCATCTCCTTGTTGTGGTGGAATTTGTGAAAGTTTATCCGCTGGAACTTTCCCATGCTAAAGATGCATCACAAGCTCAGCTTCAGATTGAAGCCTCAGTACATGATGTTGTAAAGTAGGTAGGCAAAAAAATAAAATATCATTAAGTGGTATTTGTGCAAGACTTCTGGAGGAACCTGAGGCTGAAAAAGTTGAACTACTGATTGTGTTATGTACTGTTACAATTACTTTGGTACTGTGAGATTGGAAGGTAGGTAACGTGAAGTCAGTTTTTAAACTAATTGTAAGATGTAAGAAACTGTGGGCAAGTAAAAGAGATAGGCATACCAGGCAAGCTAATAAATGTTAATAAATGTGAAACGAAAAAAAAAAGTAAAAAGGATCAGAATTAAACATGGCTTGTGGTGGGAGCTGTACAAGTAAGTTGGTAAGAAGAGCAGCCAAAATCTAAATAAAATATTCTGGAGAAGTCAGACTGTCATTGCAGAAGAGATATGAGTCAGGGGATCCTGTGAACAAACTTATAAACTTGTGTTATCTCCGTCATGTAAGATCTTTCATCAGATGTTCTACGTGGGCTGGACGACTAGCAGAGAGTAGAAACTGGCCAGCAGGGTTCCTCATCCTCTCCTGACAATGAGTGGTTCTACAACTGTATATCTGGTTTGGATATGATGGTGAGGATGTGATGGTGAGGAAGTAGAGCTGTTCAGTTCATGCACGAATGTGAAGAAGTGTTCTCAGGCATGGTCAACTGGTTGTTCAAAGCTTGCCAGAGTGGCGTGTAGGTTGAACAGGGAGTCACAGTCCAAGGCCTTAGGAGGACCTCCATGGACTTAAGTGTTGGAGGGATCTAAACTGCTGTGGGACTTGCCCACTGGGTAGGAGAAGTGGTGTAATCTGAGTACACCAGGCAAGTGATGTAGGGTTGACTGACCATACAGCCAGTGGTCCACAGTTCTGGTAATGTCGCAGGGGCCATCCTTCCATGCAGTGAGAAGGTTACTGCCTGCTCAAGAGGTCGGTTTTATGCAGCAGGGGCTCAAAAGACATTTCCCTTTGTTGGTGATCATGAGAGATGTGATTGCACCACAGAGCTTCTGGGTTCTGAGGAGGGCTCTGTGAAAAAGCAAAAGTAGGAGAAAATCCTGCAGAAGGCTTCTTGTGCTAGGCGTGTAGGCATTTCAGAAGAGTTGGAGAAAGGCAAATGCCAGCACAATCCAGCTTGGACTGCCTAAGCTATGCAAGAGTGTGTTCAGAACTCCAGCAGTTTCTCTCAGAGGCTGGTCAGTGTTGCATGGGTAAAGTACAGGGTTTTGATGCAGTGCTGAGGCATGGTCAGTATTCACTGATGGATGACCAAGAACTTACCTGAAGAAGACGTTACTGCATATGTTCTGCCCACTTCTGCAGCCACTCAAGATGCCTTGACCGTCCTCTCTTTCCAACTAGTAGCTAGAAGGTGGCTGATAGCAGAGGGGTAGACTCTCAGAGCAAGAGATGTGTACCCTACTGGTACTGGTGGAGTGCAGCCACGAGTTTGCTAGCAGCCCGTGTAAGCATTTCCCAGGACAGACCTCTTGATCCATTTTATTTGGGCAGAAGAAGGTGCTACATACAGTATTTGGTAGACCCATCTGTGCCACATCTTTTAGAAACCAGACATGTCAGTAATGTATACTTACGAGACCACCCACAAGTTTAGTTCTCTGAACACCAGGTCCATCATGCTCTAAGAGAATATAAAGAAGGACTCTGTGGTGGTAGAGTGGTTATGGCTGGAGTCAGGGGCAGCCCTGACTCACTCCCCATCTGAAGCCAAAAGGACCCTGTTGAGCAAGCTCGCTGTGGACGTACGCAGCTGCTGGAGAAACTTTGTGAAGCAGGAGTTGAAACTGAATGCCTTCAGAGTCCCCATAAAAAAGCCGTGACCTATTCTGTTAAATACTTCCTTCTGTTTGGGGGACCAGGAGGCAAATAAAGTGAATGGCAGATTGTCTCAGTGTGGTCTTGGATCAGGTACAGTTTCATTACTCTGTACTGGTATCATGTAGCTCTAATTTGGGTGGACCCAGCACATACTTCAGCTACATTATAGATTCAGCTACATTATGTGCTTGCTAAGGTTTGATGCTTTGCAGCCTTTCCTCAGTTTGCAGTGGTCTAGAGTTTGTTGGTTTTTTTTTGTCAGAAGAACTCTCATATGTCTCTGGCAACAGAAGGAAAAATCTCCCTCAGGAGGCTCAGCCTGTGTGGTCTTGCAGAACCTTAAGTTTTTCTACTGAACATGTGGTGGAGGGTGTCTGAGATTGCAGCCACAGTGAGAAGGAGCTCCAGGAAGTCTTGGTCAGTCACTGAGTATTTTCCCTCACAGCATGGCAAATGTAGAAAGTGGGCTGCAGATAAAATCCTTCCACCTTCTTGCATCTGCTCTGGACCTCTTTGAGGAGCAGTACCCCTTGCAAAGATGCAAACTGTGTTTTGTACTTCTTACCAAAGCAAGTGCTATTATTCATCTCCCAAAGAAGTTTGGTCTGCAACCAGACAATGGTGTGTTGGTCCTAAAGTTCTTCCAGGGCCAGTATGACTGTCTGCATGTGAACCCACTGAATTCCTAAGGGGCAGCCTGCTTTTGCGGCCTGTGAATATCCTCAATTAAGCATTTCTGGCAAATTCCTGCACTGCCTTGTTGCTTTCATGTAGTTGTAGGAGAGCTTGGCACACAGCTTCCTGCTTTAATTTCTAGCACATTTGGGCCAAGGGAAGTACATACCTCTTCTCTAATGTATTGATCCAGAGCTCCTGGGAGACTGCTATACAGATTATATTCTTCATCAGATTGTTAAAATGTTGATAGGATAGTGTCATCCTGCAGGAGGTGATGGCAGTCACCATGGATGATGATGTGAGAGAAATAATTCTAGAACGTGTGGTTGTGTGAAATAGTTGCAGCTCAGCCAGGAATAGTTTATACTCAACTACTGAGATTGAGATAGAGGAAGCATAGTGAGAAATGTGGAGTTTGCTCCAGGGTGTGGTGTGCTTTCAATGGTCTATTGTTGAGTCTCTGTTCAACAGTAGCACTTGGGAGGAACCAGACAACCAAGGAAGGCACATATCAGTGAGTGGAATTATAATGTTCTGAGCCTGATATCATGGTATGGACATCAACTAGGTTACTGATTCCCATTCTACATAGGGAATTCTACACGATGTATCAAATGACAGCCATAACCTCAGTGACTTTGAGCTTGTTGGGTTGTATTTCCAAGGTAAACAAGGTTACTGTTCTACCAAAGGTAACGACAAGAATCTTTATCTTTGTGTCACATGCTTTTCTATCTCTGCAGCAATTTAGCTTGACAGTTAAATCAGCAAAAGTCTCTTGCAAGAACACAATGGAAAACCCCCCTGTTCCATGTAAGGAGGGCAACCAGCCCCTACTGGAGATTATCTCTCCATTCCATAGAGTTTCATGATAGGATTTTATGCTGAGAGAAGGAGGTAAGAAAGCTGAGGAACTTGCTGTCCAGTAGTGGTGTTGCTAGTGGTACCAGCAGTGCTGTATACCTGCTAGTTGTGTGGACAGAAATGTTGTTCCCAGAGTACAGGGAAGCATTTAGCTTCCTTGGTCCCCTTACTTCCTTGAATAGGGCCCTCTCTGATGAAGATGAGGTTGTAGTCTTCCATGGTAAGAGTCAACTGTATCTTCTTACCAGAACAATTAGTCTTTGGCAGGTATCAAAGACAGTAGCTTGTTCCCCCACTGGCCATGGATATTAGATTCAGCGCTGACTGGAGTGGCTGAAGATGCAAAGATGGGGAGAACCATTCTGAGATGCCATAGCTGAGATCTTCATGGAGGAACAACAGCACTGGCCATGTTTCCCTTGCCCAGCTGTGGCCCGCCCTGCCCTCTTGGTTGTCTTTGAGGGTCCAGACGTGGACTGCAGTGGCCTCTAGGGATATAGAGGAAGTGTGTTTCCTCTCTAGGGATGGGTGTTGGGCCCACAGATAATGCTTTCCTTATCTGTCCACTTCACTGACAGACCCTGGGATGAGTTTGAGTCTTCAGACATTAATGCACACAGGAAGGAGGCATGAGAACTGTCTTCTCTGGACTGGGTGTCTGTTTATATTGTTAATACTTCCAGTCTCTGTTCTCCAGTGACCTTTTCCTGGACCAGAAAGCAGCCAATTCAGAAGTGTTCAATTCAGAAGCTGTGAAAGTCCGGTATGTCCCTTGAGGAGTTCTGGATGTACAAGATTCCTGTTGCAGAATGATGTCCTTTGCAGCCCTGCAGTAGAGGGCTAATGGGAAATGCCAACTTCACCATGGAAAGCAAGGGGAGGATGAGGAAAGATGGGGAAAACAGCATTTGGAGAAGTCCGGAGGCAGGAGTTAGATAGCACCACCCTTACACTCAGAATTTAGAGACTTGATTTTTTGTCAAGTAGAGCCTGCAGCAAGTCTTTTGCCTGTTGCCTGCTATGGAGTGACTTGTGTTGGCAGGAAGAAAACCTGCTATGGTTTGGTGGCCATTGTCATATCATAAGACATCATTGCTACTGGCAACTCCCACACTTTGGTTTTGAGGAGGAATGTGGTGAGAGAGAAGTAGCAGTCTCTATGCCTCCTGGCTGTAGAAGGAATGGGCTCTGACCGGTGTTGTTGTTCTGAAATGGAGCGGTTGATGGGGACTTTGGCAGAGAGTATGTACTTCCCTTATGGGCTGGTGTTTTGAGCAAACTCTTGTTTTGCTTCTTCCTCCAACTCAGCTTGCTGTCTGGAGAATACAGTGGGCTTGAAGATGCAGTATTGGATTCCCCCCTTGGCTTGCTGACATCACCTTGGCAGTGGTGTTGCCCACCCCACAGGCTGAGGGAAAGAAAAGGTCTGGGAGAGCCCTTGATGTCAACAGAGACCCTTCCTCAGTCTGTCACATCTTCACACAGGTGGGACAGTGGGGATGGGAATCTGGGTGTTTGTCTGCAGCAATGCTTGGGAGATGGTCTGAAAGTCTGCAGGAAGGTTGAAAGAGGGGAAAGACCTGGGCTCCACAGGCAGTGCTGGGGGGCAGGGTGTGGAGTAGGGCTGGCCTAGTGACTGGCAGGGTCAGAAAACAGACCATAATACTGGGAGGTGCTGAGGAGCCGGAGGAGGGGCATGGTGTGAAAGAGAGAGCATATGGGAAAAGAAAGGGTAGGTGGTTGTTCTGTATGTGTTTTTCATACGTATATAGTCACATTAGAGTGAGGGAGGAAAAGGGTAAAGAGGATAGCAGGGTAGCAGAAAAGCTCTGTGCTATCCCTTCCCTATGTCCCTCCCATCTTGCTGGCTGGGGAACAGCAGTGGGCAGTAATGGGCTGATCTGATGCAAGCAGGAGGTGGTAGCGATGCCTTTCTCTTCCTGCTCCAAACACAGGGAAAGGAGTGTGGGGGAAAGGTGCAATGCAATCTGCTGGTTGACTCCTGCGGAATAGCTGGTATGGTCCTTCTTTCTCATTGGTAAAGATGAAACTACAAGACATAGATATTACAACTAATGATATTCCTGTGCTCTAAGACAGTGTGCATGTGATGTGTTTGCCTCAGAGATTAAAATTTAAATACATAGAGAGAGCAAAACATGAAGTTGCCTGCTGCATATTGCTTCTGCAATGTTGGCTACAGGCCCACAAAAAACGGCTGCTACCTCAGTTCATATTGATGTTTCCATACTTACTGTGCTGAATGAGGCCCCTGGGGACACATTCTTTGCACTTCAGAGAAGCACTGAAGAATGAGGATAAATCCATTGCTTCTGTTCATGCTGACTGATACTTGTTCTGCAAATGAGACAGACAGGGCTTTGAGATTTTTTGTTGCTGTTGCGTTAATTGGATGTGTTTCATTTTGCAGTTTTTCCTTGGCTTAAGTGACATGACTGCTTCTCAGAACAGAACTATACGTGTCTAACATTAGACTCTATGTTCAGCTCTTTTTAGTTGCAAGGACATGATGTGCAGTAACCTTTAGCACTGGTTTGAAAGCATTTCTAGTCAAGAAGGAAAATGTTGTCTATTCATTTTGTTCATTAATATATCCTCCGTTATATCCTAAACAGCTCTAAAAAGAGATCTACCTGTAGAAAGTGTTAGAATAGCCATGGGCCAGAGAAATAGATCTTGGAAATAATTTAAATTGCCTAAATCCAAACAAGAGAGCCTGATAACTGCATGCCTGATTCCTAATCTTATAGCTATATCAGAAATATAGGTGTTTTCGTTTTTGGCCAGAAATTTCCAAGGCATCTATTTTGTGGAGACCAAGATGTCCTGATGGGCACTTTAGCTCTCTTTCATCCATGAAAACAGGCATTTTTCTATTCATATGCTGCAAGTGGTTCAGTTTCTAGTTACACTCTGAAAAAGCAAACAGTAGCTAACTAATTTCTGTTTTCTTATCCACGTTCAAACAATCATACAAATAACTCAGGTTGATTTTTGGTCGTGACGTAGGAGAATTTGAATGCTTTCATCTCAGGTTCATCTCTGGGATGCTTCACCTGACACAGAGGCTTATTCTTTTCCTCAGCATTTAGCTATCTCTGAGTGGCTTTCTGGAAAGCAAGTAGGAATGAAAAAGATTTCTTTGAAGCTATACTATCTACCCATCTACTGGCCCTTCCCAGTAGCTTCCACTTCATTCATTTCAACCGTATTTGATAGATTGTGATGATGTTCTGTTTGACAAAGATATTACAATCCCATGAGTATCATGAAAATTGGTATCTTGGAAAGAACCAAAGGCTGCTCATAATTACTGCAATTACATTTGTTGTTTTCTTAGTTATTCAGGGAAAATAAGGGAATGGAAAAGAATAATTTACCATTTACCAACATTAACAATGCCTACCAATATAGAATGATAATGTTTCTGCTCTCTGAAGAAAGTAAAACTCAAGAAAGAGGGGGCAGTTTGCTGACAGTGGATAATAACAGTGCTGAAAATTCAGTTTAATTATTAAGTTTCTTCTTATGTTAATTGACATAACACATCAGAAAGCAATTGACACAAATCATGTTTGGTATAGGACATGCATCTTCATAACCAGCATGTTGGAAGAAAAAAGCATTTAGGACTCTAAAACTGTTGTGTCCTATTTAGTACAAAACAAAATATAGGAGACAGATTAAAGAAGATCTTGAGCATCCATCACAGAAGTTGCAACAAAACAGTTTATTAAAGGCTTTTGCATAGATGCAGATGCCTGATTCAAGCAAGTACCTTGTTAAATGAACAGAATACAGGCACACATACAGTATCAGTGAAGTAAAACTGAGAGAATATCAAGCAGAAACCCAGAAAAGATGGACTTGTTAACATTATGACAGATAAGTCATTTAAAGCTAGGTGAACTTCCTATTATTGCAGAAATTGAAAGAAACTGAAAATGCACCCTGAAAATTTTTCATCTCTGTAGAATTCCAAACTATGCACCAAAATGAGCTCTAAAATTACCATAAATAAATAAATAAATAAATAAATCAGATTAGCAGGGTGGGATATTGACATGCAGATGGACTCCTGGAGTTTTCCAGTGTGTTCATAAAGATGGTCACTATTTCATATTTCTTGAGAATCCTAATGCGCACATTTTCTAATATTTGAGATGACAGTTACCATATTAAAAAAAAACAAAAAAAAAACAACATGATGAAACATGTCCTGATATTCTCCTTCCCCAACTCTTTTTCATATGTTTTCCGTATTTTTTTTTTTCATATTTCTTATTTTGAAAGGCCTGACTTAAAACTGGTTCTTGATTTTTACCTAACCAATAGTATAAAGACTAGAGGGATATCTTCCCCCCTAAGGACTTAGAGTAGAAACATTTCTTCAGTTGTCATGGATACATCTTTTTCTGATAAGTGTCTGCCAGAGTTTTTTCCATTAAATTTGTGTTAAAAATACATAGGAGCTATGATTTGTAAACAGTGTGGCTTAATATATTTATAAAGTTCAGCTGTGTTGGTTTTGTCTCACTGTTTCATATAGTTAGCTTCCTGCTCGTTCATCAGTCATCTATTGTGTCTTAGAAGGTGATGGAATTTATGATGTTATAAAAATTGAAAAGAAGTTAAAAAAAAAAAAGATCTTTAAAATGTGCAAGGAAATACAAAATCCCTCTCTGTGCTTTCTATGTGGATGGTACAAAAAAAAAAAAAAAGCCCTCAGAAACTGTATTATGTTGCTTTACCTTCCTTCAGGACGTTTTCACAAGAAATCAGTTGCATGTGTTTGTAAAAATCCCACTTTAAAAATTAGCTTTGAGACCCCTTTATACTTAAAAACGTTCATCAGCTCTACGTGAAGAGAAGCAAATTGTGTCTGTAGAGGTGACTGGTGATGGGTTTACAAATGAATTAGACATTAAGATGAAATGGAAGGTGGGTAAGAGAAAAGGAAATATTTTGGAGAAGAAAAGCACTGTTACAACAGAGAAACGTACTAATTGAAGGGAGAAAGATGTTGATGAGGTCAGATAAAAACCGTACTCATTATAATGTGCTACTTTTAGTTTCCCTTTTCCTACTTTGCTGTCCATGTCTCTTCCAGATTTTCTGTTTCTTTCCTTCCATCTGTCAGAGCAGAACTTGATTTTTCATGTCTATGTATTAATGTTGCTCTGGCTGTTTCTAGCAGAATTGAAAAAAAAACCCACTGCTAAACTTTTCCTACTTTCAGTAAGTGGAAGTAACATTGCCCCAGGCTCAACACCAATTAGAGTCCAGAGATTTCCTTTTCTACCACAGTGTGTGATGTTGTAACACTTGAGCAGATATTTATATATTTTTGCCTTGCAAAACATTTTGTAGATATTAAAGAGGTGTTCTCTCCTAAAATCTTTCTTAGCATCTGTGAAACTGTTTGGACCAAGAATTTTCAATAATTATTCAATCTATAAATACATTTTATGGGCTTTTACTTCTACTACTACAGAGCAAGCATGGACTTTGAGACAAACAATAGTTTGATGATAATTCAGTTCAACTACTTGATGCCACCATCTGCCAGAATGATATTTTCCACAGTCTAACACTTCATGGAAACTATCAGTGTGTTAGCAATACTGAGATAAAAAAATTGAGTGTCTGTGCCAAACTTTGAGACCGTTAAGTCACATCTACTGAGCACCTGACTCCCTGAGGTTGGTCTCTCTGTGTTTGAGGTCTCTTTGTGGTACATTTTCAGAACAGCACTGCAGCCCGTTTTGAGCTGTATGCCAGGATGTCGAGATTTGCAGTCGCACCGCAGCACTATACTCAACAACAGCTGAACGTACAGGAATGAGACTGAGGATAAATGGAGATAAAACAGCCTTGGCACTGCTGTTTAAAGCCTGTAATGAAGGCTTTTGCATTGCTGCCTTTTGCTCCGTAGTGGTAGTGTCTCCTGCTTCTCCAGCATCGCTGACTGCGTACATCATCTCTGCAGCAGGACAGCCCCAAGCCTCCCCTTCTGTGTGACAGACAGGGTGCTGATGGAGCAAAGAAGCAATCTGCCTCCACAAGAAGAGGCAACCTGGTCCCAGCAAGCAGAGGTGGGCTCTCACTCCTACTCCTGACTCCGCTGTCAGACTCTCACGCACCTCTGTTGATTCCTCAGCTCCTCCTGCCCACGTTCAGCTGGGCTGCACAGTCTGTGCAGTGGCTGTGTCTGGATCCTGGTATCTACAGTTGCTGGCACCCAGACATATAAGCCTTCAAGGCTGCAGCCCCAGCCAAATGCTGGTACAGATCCCTCACCAACAAGTCCAACTTCATTTTCAGTAACGTTCAGGCGCTCTATTTGGGCTCTCTGTTCTGACCTTGTCTCTCTGTGCTCCTTTGTGGGTGTGCAGGTGGGCTTTTATCACACAATCTAACATGCCCTACAAAGAAGTATGCCTGCAGTCTGAAGCTAAATAAACTGATCAGGATTTAACACAAAATTGTACAGTTGTAGCACATGAATTGATCATGGTTAATAGTAATTGCAATTAGAAATAAGTAAGGGAACTCAGTAAGGACAAATACATGCATGTACTTGCTAGGAAAATTAGTCAAGGTGATCACAGCATTGAAGGGTAGTTGTGCTCATTATAGCCAAATCCTGCCTCCTCCTGAAATCTGTTTGGGTCTGACCTCTGATGCACAGCTTTGTAGCAGACGGTACAGGAATGTTTTTTTCTTTTAAGTTTTCTGAATAGCTTCTGCTTTGTTCAGCCTAGTCAGTAGCACATGGGGGATACTATTAAAGCACTCAATTCCAATTATCCTGATAAAGAGAAACATAATTCGAGTGTGATGGGGAAAATATGATTTGATTCTCTTAGAAAGACAGATCTTACACATTAGAAAGTGATGAGATGTGAGGTGTTGTGGTTGCTAAATCAAGTAACGTTTGCTTTCTGCTGGTTTTTGGCTCACCATGCTTATCCTTTTTTAACATACCAAATTAATATTTTTGCATTTTGAACCTAGCTAATGAGTGTGCCTCAGGCTTCTCCATGCTTCTTACAGGCCTGTGTAGGGAAGGAGATTGCACAACACCTCTTGCCTGTCAGAAGATCTGGTGGTGGCGAACCAGTGTAGACATGCCAGAGCTGCTAGGACAAGCAAGTGGGTCTTCATACATGTGTGGTGAAG
This sequence comes from Lagopus muta, assembly GCF_023343835.1. Lineage (NCBI taxonomy): Eukaryota > Metazoa > Chordata > Aves > Galliformes > Phasianidae > Lagopus > Lagopus muta. The sequence goes on from NC_064433.1 coordinate 77,689,029, forward strand.
CAAGCAAAGATCAACTAAAAAAGTTGAAAGCTGTCGAAAATAGCACCATTCACATCCACAGGCATCTATTTTAAATAGAATAGAGATTGCTCAATTGATCCAGGAATCGATTATCATTGTAGGAGCTGTCTTTCTTTCTAGATTTCCAAAAGCTCAGTTTTAAATGTAACACGGTCTTCTACTCCATGACATGGATAAGGGAATAAAATATTTTTAAACAGAGTTTAAGGATGGTGCAATAAAAAGATCAGTGGATAGCCAAATGGACAGAGCAGTCATATGGAGAAATCTTTTTTCCTTGGCTACTTGAAGTGTGTTACTACTCAGATTTAGTTTCACTTATATTAAAATTAAGTCTATAGTAATTTTTTTGTCTTTATTCTTTCAATTTTATTAGTTTTATATTATTAATATTTATTTTAATTTGATCTTTTAAGGTGTATTAAAGTGCCTCTAAGATCAGGCAGCACAGACTGCCTTTGAATGGTTGAAAATCTTAGAAAGCTGTGCAGAAAGCACAGGGATCACAGTGAACCAACAGCTGAATGTGAGACTCTGCTGCAAGTTTTTGATACAAGGGGTTAGTCATTTTTACCTTCAGCAGAATGGGTGCAAGCAGTCCTGCAGTACTGTGCACTCTTTCATGTCTGTGTTTTGAAGAACTAAGAAATGTCTTTTTAAAAAAAGATGCAGAGAGGTGGAAAGATGCTATACAATAAGAAGCCTAAGGATCTCAGTCTGTTTAATTTATCAAGAAGAAAATCAAGTGAATGAATAACTTTTCTGAAATGCAATGACAGGTATTAAAAAACTCTTTAATCTTGCTGAGAAAGGCAAAGCAGGGACAGCGCCTCTAAATTGAAGCCAAACCAATTCAAACTAGAGAGGAAAAATGCCTTTTTAAGTGACGAAAGCTTAATAATGAAACAGGATATCAAAAAGAATTGGTTATTTCTCAGTCAGACATCATGACTAGATTCTTTTATTTTGGGGAGCTATGGTTTAGCCAAGCTTACATTCTGCTTAAGAACGACGCAAATGACTTGACTTCACATGAGGACATTTGTGTGAAATGCAGTAGTTGATGATGTACAGGCGATCTGATTAAAATCAGGTCTGGTTTAAGGCTACTGTTGTGTTAAGGTCAGTGATTCTCCTGTATGCTAAACTGACTTGACTTAAGAATGCTAAAATGCATTGTAGAGACAATTGGAAGCCTGAGTTGATGTGTTCCCACAGGAAACGAGGTGATTGCAGTCGACTGGAAGGGACTGAAAGATGTGGACCAAATCAATATGGACAGCACCAGTTCACTACATGGCAGCAGCTTCCATCGTCCTTCTACTGAGGTGAGTGCTTGTCCCAGATACACTTATCCAAGGAGATTGAAAAATTTCAGTTCCTTCTGTGTTCAGAAATGTGTGCTGTGCATCACTGGGATCATCTCGGAGAGGACAAGAGTGTTAATACACACCCAAGGATGCTGTTTGGTTTGTTTAGAATAGAGTTGAGTCATTCTGTATAGATTATCTAGAGTGAGTAAGAGTTGCAAATGAAAGTACTTTTAACCACTGACAACTGGGGTAGATAGAATATGAATAAAACTGTGGCAGTTGTGGCAAGCCTGTAGGTCTGCATTCCTTGAATGATGGATTTACTAAAATGCCCAACACCATGGCTCTACAGCCATACCATGTTTTGAAGAAGTGTGTTTGTCTCCATTTTGATATTGAGGAATTTATTCACTAGTAATTCACTGCCAATTGATTTACCGTTTAGTACCTCAATGTCTGATTCATTTCCTGTTCTGAGTTAGTGCAGCTTAGATACCTGAATTTTCAGCTCGGTAAGGTTCAGGGCAGGCAGTCATGATTAGTAAAAATATTAAACTGTTTTAAACAAATAACATTTTGAAAATCACAGATAATGTTCATAAATAACATACAATTTAGATAATGTGATGAAGCGCCAGCATGTATGTATTTTATTTTCTTATTACACTGGAACGCAGCTCTAAGAAACTGGGAGTTTTATGAAATCCTGATAGAAATTGTGGGGCATAACCTTGTATGGAAAACTCAGTTGAAGTTTAACACAGATCTATAACTCATTGAACATGAACTCTATCTCATGGATCATTTATGTTTGTAGGAATAGTTATTGTGACTAAAATTTATTCATCTAAATCTTCCTGCGTGCTCACATCACAAAACCAAGATGTTGAGATGTGAGCCCTCCCAGCTGAGGGAAATGCACTATGAATTGCTACTGTGCTGACTGGTAAGGAAAATGGATCTGGTTTGCAAATGAAAACTGGATCAGAGTGGACAAACTGAAAGATCACAAGAGAAAATAATTTTGGGAGAAAATCAGTCTGTAACTTGTTATATTATGCTAAAAATACATAGGTAGTGTGGCTCCTCCTTGTGTTAGCCTCGGAGGGATGCACCACCCACACAAGGTTGCCAGTGTTGTGTTATTTAGCAAAGAAGTTAGAAGGGGAGTCTTAGCAAAAGGTGTTTGTATTTCTCTCTCCCTTAGACTCTTTATCATCATATTTACTTGTATACCTTCAAGCACCATGGCACTACAGACACCACAATCAACAGCAAGGAACCAGTCTGGATGTGGTGCTGGAGGATGTGATTTAGCAGCAGGTTGTTAAGGTAGTACGGTTAGGTTGCGGTTGGACTTGGTGATCTTTAAGGTCTTTCCCAACCTGAGCGATTCTATGACTCTATTCTATGAATGAAGCCAGATTGAAAGACACATTGTTTAATTCCCCAGGTAAAATAGAGGCTGTTAATTATCACTAACTACTAGAGAGGTGCATGAGAATTTGCAGCTTGTTTGTTTCACTAACACAATGTCCTTTTTTGCTTTCTTCAGCAAACACGGACAGATTTCTCCTGGGATGGTATCAATGTGAGTGTGTGCCATACTACTGTTCACATTTCTAGTCATAGGATATAGTGGCAGTGATGATGGAAACATGACATGGAAACATGTTTTGAAAGTCTTAACTGCCACTGAAATTCTGAGTGTTGTTTAAGATTCACAGGATGCTGCTGAAATTTTGTTTGCTTTTGCTGTCTGGCAGGTATTTAGATCTGGCTATTATCTTGCCTTTCTCCTTTTGAGACAAATATGTGTCATTTCTGATGTTCTCTGTGTGAGATTTCTGGATGCTGTTAGATAAAAAGGGAAGTATACCTAGCGTGTTTTAAAAATCCATAGTCTTTAATTAGAGCATCATTTGATCTTTTTCAGGGGTTTGTAGGAAGTGTATTTTATCATTTTCAGCTGTATACAGAAGTAAGGCAATTTTTACTGTCCCCTGAGGAAAACGGTCAGAACCAGTTAACTTCAGTTAACAAGTAGAAGAAGAAACAAGCAAACATTTTAATAATATATGTTCCCTGTTGCTCTTAATACCTACACCATAAAAAAACGTGTTTTTTTTTTCCCCCACTAATATAAAACCAGCATCCTGAAAAGGGAATAGTGTTTATTATTGCTACCAAAATATTCTGCTCTAGTAGATTAAAAAAGGTGTTCAAATAGATTAGCTTTGATAGTTTGATACTCTGAAAGGTAGAATTAGGGATGCATTTTTGGTAGTGTAAGCATTTTCAACATCCTGATGCTTTCAAAAGTTTAAAAAGTTTTCTGTGATTTGTCACTTAATAACAAGGGGGCGTAGTTTTTTAACCAATCCTCATTCTACTGACAGCTCATTCACTGTGGCACTTATAGCTTGGGACTTTTGCCTAGGCTCAGCTAGAGAAAATGTGGGAAAATTGCAGTGCATTGCGGCAACTGTCCAGAATAAATTTGTCAGATTTTTCCTCACTGCGCTTCCGCCTAGCTGAAAGCAAGGTACACATAGTCATGTTTCCTTAAAGGTAATAGAAGACAATTTCCTTATTTGCAATTTCTGATTTTTCCAACCCACTCTGAATCCATGGCAGTCTGATTTCTCAAAGTGCCTCTTTCTCTTCCTCAGTGTAATTCTGTGTACATTCTGTATACCTTGATGTCAAAGCTGGCTTATGAGTTTCCCTCTCTTTCTTTTCATTCTTGCCTTCATGCCATAGCTGTCCAGCCTTGGAGTGGTAGAGACCACCTGCAGATACTTTCTATTCTAGTTCATTTTCATGAGGTGGCTCATTTTGAAACAAATGGGCAGGTAATGAACCTAGGATAGAATGACCAGAATTAGCATAGCCTGACATTCTTTAACCAGCTTTACCATCAAAAGAGATGGATCATGAAACAAGGACTACGTTCTCCACTACACCTCTCAATTTTTACTCTTCTTCCTTCACTTCCTGATAGCTTCAGCTCATGTGTTACGCACACATATGTGGCTGCAAAGTTACAGGATGCCTCAACTACTGCATATACACTCACTTTTCAGAGAAACTTACCTTTCTTAGCTTGGCAATTGGCAGAGATTACATGCAGTTCAGTATCTTTACACTACTTTTCTTTGCCTCTAAGTACTTTACTGCTTACTTACTGCACCTCTCGGTTTTCTTGAGGCCTGTGCCTGTGACCGAATAGTTGCTTTGTGTCAGGATTTAAAATTTCCCATCATGGTCACTACTTTTGAATATATTTGTGCTTGGATGCCCAGTATGAACATGATGGACTTGAAATGAAGAGCAGAAGCAATGCTTGTTTAGCCCTTAAGAAAATATAATCTCAAATGCAATGCCCAGCATCTTTAGAGGAGACTATTGGATTCATCTTGAGAGATTGTGTTCTGTGATATTTGTGACTGCTGCCTGTACTTGTTATTCAGAGACTGATGATGAACACAGAGAAGAGAGTAAAGGAAATTTAGTAAAATTGTAGATCTCATTTCTATACTAGAATGAATGAAGAATACACTGATAAAGTCACATTCATTTTTAAGACTATGTAAACTATGTATACAAGAAGAAGTAAATACTGAAACCAGTGCATGAAATAATAACTGTTATGTGATGCATATTTGTGTGTTTTGTTTATCACATTGTCGGCTCTCCATTGTAAGCTTCCTGAATTGTCCATCAACCATGCATTGCCTTTCAAATAAAGAGCTGGAACAGGGCAGCATGTCCATGGAGGATTGGAAGCAGCCAGAGGGAGGCTTCTCGCAGCCTGATTCTGCCTTTGCCACTGGCCTTACCTCATTCAGTACCACAGTTATGCAATATCTAATATTAGTTAAATAGCCTCTAATTTTTCCATCCTCTGTTTTGTTGTCTTTTTATTGCTTGCTTCTGCTCTTCATCTTTCTCATACCTTCTGAAATTGTTGAACTGATTTCCATTCACTTTATTTTCTCCTTCCTGTATATCATTTCTTCATATTCTTTCTTTTCAGCTCTCCATGGAAGATACAACCTCCATCCTCCCCAAGCTGAAACGTAACTCCAATGCTTATGGGATTGGGGCTTTGGCTAAATCATCTTTCTCTGGTGAGGTCCTTAAAACTTGGGTTTATCTTTGGCAGCTTCTCTCCACAAGCCTTTCTGCTTCTTCCCATAGCTCCCTGTTGCTTTCCCAACTGCTCTCTTCTGACTCATGCGTACTCTAGGCCTTAGAGTAGTTCCACTACCACAGTTCTAGATATATAAATCTCTTAGCTGTTGCACTTTCAAAGAGCAAATTTTGCTTCTCACCATGCACCCCAGCTCTGACATCTTCATTTGTATTCCCTCAAACTGTCTTGGGTTTAACCCCATTTTCTATTTCTTAGTTTGTTCACTTCCAGGTTTCACCACTCATGCTCAACTCTGTTCTAAATGGATTCTAGGCAAGGAAGGAAATGGCCTTTCATATTTGGGGTTTCTCTTTCCCCCCTGAGAACTAGTCCAAGAAAAGGTGGAGAAACTCTCCTGGAGAGGGAAACAGTGAAAGGTGGGATACATCCCAGCCCACCCAACCCAAGGCCTGAACCTAGTCAGGAAAGGAGAGGAGAAATCTCACTTCCAAGAGAGAAAAACAGCGTGGCAGACAGCTCTGGAACTGTGTAATAGCCCTTCCTTGTTTTCTAATGTCTGGTCCCTTAGGGATATCCCGCAGCATGAAGGACCATGTCACAAAGCCAACGGCTATGGGCCAAGGCCGTGTGGCTCACATGATTGAGTGGCAAGGTTGGGGTAAAGGTAACAGCCAGCAGCAGCAACATACGCACGAGACGGCACGCAAAGATGCTGACGCCTACTCAGACCTGAGTGATGGTGAAAAGGAGGCCCGGTTCCTTGCAGGTAGCTCTGATTTGTTTTTTTTTTTTTGCATGAGAATTGGGTTAGTTGGGATGTTCCAGAGCAGAATCCCTGATATAACGTGAAGAAACATGATAAACATACTCAGGAGAACCTCTGGGTGGTTCATATGGCAGATGGAGGTGAGAGACTGTGATTAGAATATTCCCAGTGGAATGCAAAGTGGGGAGGGCAAGAGCCAACTGTGAGTGATGGGCATTGCTGAAGTAGAACTAGGATGGAGCAGTGGGACCAGGAGATGCGGTTAAAAAGGGGATAAGGGATGAAGATGTTCACACATTTCTGCTCTCTGTCCGTGTCTCCTTTGGCACAGGAGTGATGGAGCAATTTGCTATATCAGAGGCGACTCTCATGGCCTGGTCCTCCATGGATGGTGAGGATGTGAGTGTAAACTCAAATCAGGAGAATCCAGTGGGCAACTACTCTGAGAATTATCAGGAACTAATGGAGAGCCAAGGTGAGCTCCAGCACCTCTTGCTAATCTTGAAAAACCTCTCTTTCAGTCTTGGTATTGTGTTGCTCTCTTTCCACTTGCCCTTTTTCATACTGTAGCCTCAAATTCCAGGGCTGAAATCAAAGAAAGCCATCACCTGTTTGCTATCCAAGGAATCTAACATTAACAGAGAGGCTCCAAAGCCCAGTTTCTTTGGCTTGTTGGGCACAACTGGAAAGCCACCAACTCTTGCAGTCTTTTGGGGATGTAATGAGGTTCATATGCCTGCTGCTTAGAACTGCCTTTCATCTTTGCTCTCCTCCCCAGTAAAGGATTTATCCATGTTGCCCTATACAGTACTATGTACAGACACCCAAGCTATCTGAATGAACCAGCTTGGTCTACACTGTCTAACTATGTGTTGTTTCCCTTCTTTTCCTGCAGAGCACATGGCCCAGACGCAGTATGATAGCTGGCCTCATTCCTACGTCTCACAGGGCATGTATTGCTTAGGTTCATCTGATGCCTGGGAGACCAGTGATCAGTCCCTCATTGCTTCCCCTGCAACTGGCTCCTACTTAGGCCAGAATTTTGATGAATCGCAGACAAACCTTCAGGAAAGTATTTTGATTCAGAGCAGCCTTCTCCAGCAGCAACAGCTGCAGCAACAGCTGCAGCAACAGCAGCAGGAGCAAAACTTCATCCAGAGCACGGGGCTGGTCCATGTGTGGCCTCTGCAGACTGCGCAGGGTGGGAGTGGCGCTGAATCCAGCACTTACATGGAGGACCACCTTGAGGATAATGGGAACCCACGGCTGGAGAAGGCTCCTCTCCTAAACAAGAAGCCCTCTCCAGAGGAAGATGATGTAGTATGCCGGGACCTGGAATCACTGTCTCCTCGAGAGGAGATGGAACATGCTGCGCTGAGCCGCAAAGTCTCTGATGTTACCTCTTCTGGGGTGCAGTCTTTTGATGAGGAAGAGGGAGAAACAAACAACTGATGGTTTTTGTGAAATTCTCATCACTGCTGAAAAAAGAGTGGGGTGGCAAGGAATGAAATGACAGGGATTATTCTATCCAGCTCCCCATACTTCCAAGCAGACACACTTTCAGTTTCTGACGTTTAATTATTTTTTTAAACAAGAGGAAAATCTCAAAGTGATTGACACACGAAGACCTCTTCTTTCCCTCTACAATGGACACATATTTTCAATTTTCATTGCTCTGAGCAATGCACCTGAGGTGCTTGGAGAGATCTGGATTGGTAAATCATTTCTAAATCTTTTAAATACAAAGTCTTGGCTCTGGATTCAAACTCTTCTGGTATAGGGATATGGCTGATGCAATAGGCTTGATATAGGGAGTGGCTTTGTGGCTAGAATCCATTCTGGCAGAATGGATATTGCTTTGTGGACATGATGTTTTTGATAGAATATATGAATATAGACTGTTTTAAAATGAAGATATGGCTTTACAAATATAGATTGCACTAGTATAGTGATTGTGGCTGCTACAGAGAATAAGGCTGTATTCAATACAGACTGTACTGAGATGAAGGATTCACTGTGTAACCAGATCCTCAATAGCACCTTGATATGAAATTGTAGGCTCAGTGGATACAGACTGCGCTCCATGGGCATGGGCTGTGCTGCAGTACAGATGGCCTGGCTCTGTGTGCATGGCTGTACTGTGGCATGGAGGAATGAGTGCAGATATGTATCTAACCCTGCTCTGAGATACTCACGCTTTGGTTTCTTTGTAGTCTTTAATTTATTTGTTTCTCTCTTTGACATTTCTATCTTCCCAGGAGCTGGCAGGAATGCTGTGTCCTTTTGGCATTGGGCACCGAATACCAGTAGAAAGGACTTTGTCAGCTACTGAGTCAGTCACCAAGAGCTGACTCTTGTGGGGGGCTTGAGAACATGTCCATCTTGGTGCTGCTGCAGCATCCTTATGTCTTTTCCTTTGCCAGCAACATTGGCAGACCAAGAGAGTCTGCAGATCCAGGAATAGCATGTACAGCTATGAGATCACAGATTTCCAGTTTACGCTGGAATTTTCAGTTGTTGCTTTTTTTAAAAAAAACTTTTTATATTGCTGTTTAAGTGTTCCTAAAAAAGCAGTTAGTAGTGGTGAAGGCCTGTTCTCCCGTCGTTACTTACTATAAATACTGCACCTTTCCCATTTCTGCCACTCCTTCTGCAGTGCCAAACACAGACGGAGGAAAGGGGCTAGAGACAAAGTTTCTTCCTATTTCTTTCTTCTCCTTGCTTATATATATTTTTTTCTTTTGTTTTCCTACCTTCAGACAATGTAAATAACAGTCAAAGCTTGGTCTGTTTCTTTTGCCCCATCTCTGCTCTTTTTTTAGGAGTGGAGAAAGCTGATTTTACAAGTTTTTTCTACTTTTTTGGGTTCTGTTTTTTTTTCTTTCTTTTTTATGTTAAAAAAATTACAGTTTGTTGACTAGTGGGAATTTGGTCTCTCACAGTTCCTCACTATGTTTCTATGGACCTCCTTTTGAAGGGAAAGGACTTTGTAAGGTAACTAAAAAACTGTCTTCCCTTATGCTTTCACCAGGAAACAAATGGGAACAGAAATAAAAGAAAAAAAATTGTACAAGGCTATTGATTTTGCTAGAGGGCTGACCAGAACAGTGGAAATTACACATGTTGAGTTTTAATTGCAATATCTCTAGGAATGAAGCATCGGCAAAGCATGGGTTTAGATGGGATACTAGATCTGATGAGCTAGAGGGAGGAATTTGCCTGGACGCTGCCATACTGTGCTAGGGGCATCACTTCCTACTTTCTCTGATTCATACCTACTCTGTTCAGTTCATCAAGTGTTTGTCTATTCTTTGCCTCTTCTTCAGGCTTGTATTTTTGGATTACAGGAGAATGATACGTGCTCACTTCCTGATTCAGCTTTAGACTCATCAAGGATGTCTAAGGAGAGTGAAATGTGACCAAAATAGCATCATCAGACGTCAGAGTTCAGACAGCTCCTGGCAAGCAAAGTAGCCTATGTCCAGGAATTATGAAAAATACAAATGGGACTCTCAGGTAACTTTATCCCACTCAGCTTTCTCTCACATTGGCAGCTGCATGAAGAGGGAAGTCTAAGAACTCCCAGGTCTTTCCAGCCCTGACCATTTCAAGAGGATGTCTTCCCTCTCTGTTGTTCTTCTAAAGCAAAAGACCTCTGGGATTTTTAAGCAAGATTGATAATTTGGTGTAGGTAAGAGATAAAAACTTTTGTGACCCTTTTTTTTAGTCAATTTCCTTGGGCTTTCTTAAATCTGTCGTAGGAAGTAGCTCTTCTCCTGAATGATGGACTTTCAGTTTCTCTGTGCAGATGTTTACACATTCAAGTGCTAACTTCCCTTGGGCAGCAGCACTTGTTAACAGTTCTTTCAGGGTCTCTGCTAGCTCATTTTCCTGAACTGGCTTTGATCTAGTTGTGGATCAGGGCCAGGAAATCACACTAACCAGAGCAGGGGACAGTGCAAGTGCCAAGGGTACCTCAGCAGAGGACAAATGAGGAAGTGTTAATCTTTTGTTACTTCCTAAAAAAAAAAACCTTCAGGGAAACAGAATAGTCTGGGAAGTTTCTTTGTGGGAGAAGATTTGAGTGGTTTGTTGCTTTTTTCTCATATGCCTCTCCAGAACTAATACGGATGGTTCACAGTGATTCAGAGAAGCTTCAGATTATCTTTCCATGTTGTCTATGTGACTGAGACAAGTGGGTCATATTGTCTATGGTTTTTTTCTTTTTTTTTTATACTGTGGTATTTAATAAGGCATATAATCAGTGTCTAAAAGATGTACATTTTCCTCCATGCAAGGGAATGACAGGGAAATACCTACATAGGAAAAAATGTGAAAAAAACAAGAATTGGACTTATGGAAAATTCTGTGGATTTCGATAGCGAGGGAAAACCTATCTGGAGTTTTCTAGACTCTGTTGAATAGGATATACGATGTATAATTTCATAACCTGATCTCTAGAAATGTACAGATAGACTCATTCTTTGTGCAGTCTAATGAGTTTGAGGAGTACTCTGTGAAAACTTTAAAGCTTACGACACTCTATAAAGTTTTTTCATAAAGGTCATGACTGTCTGTGAATGAAATTCCAGCCTATTTCTGAAAGATGAAAAAGGCTATTTTTCACAACCTCTCCACAATCCAGATGATAAATGTATCTGCTTCTCTAATTGAAAGGAACTTGACTGGAGATAGCAGGCCACCCATAATCACTTGCTACTTGAGTAAGCATCCAGAGCTGAACTGGAAAGGTGATTTGAATACAAGTGAAAGGTTTGTATAACCTGGCCTTTTCTTATGTAATAGGCTTGCTGCTTGTGTGTATCCTCTATCAGAGAGAGTTACCTGGAACCTAAAGCACATTTTCCAAAAAAGCCATCGTTATATAGTTACCTATTGAAGCATATGGAAGGCACAGGTGCTCTGTGAGCAAAATTTGGCTTCCAGTTCTTTATCCTGGTGAGGGTGGATGAATTGTACAGTGTCCAGCCAAGTACTCAGAGTGCAAATTGAACAGCGAGGCTGAAAATAGTAAGGAAATGTAAGCTGAGTATACCTGATCTATCGTCAGGGTTGCTTATTTTTGATCAATTATACTCCTTTATTTAAACCCAGAAAATGGAATGGGGGAGAAATAAGAACATCAGATTGGCAAAATCTTGGCAGATTTGTTATATTAAGATTTGGAACAAGTGCTGGAACCAGCAGCTTTGGGCTGCCCTAATAATGCATGAAAAGTGACTACCTCAGAACATTGGAGATGAGCATGTTTCATCTCTAAGGCATAGTTTCTGGCTCGCTTACATGTTGAGGGGGATGTAGGGAATTACTAAGTGGTACATGAATATTCTATGCTAAAGCCTTGATCAAAGAAAGTGGCTAGGAAAGCGAGGCACCTTAGAACTACTAAATCATTGGTTTGGGCCTCTACCTTCCTAGCAGCTGTTAATCTTCCCTTTATGACCACTGATGTAATTTGATGAATGTCAGATTATTGCTTAATTGTTCCCCTTGCTTCTTTTCAGTGATGGCATCAGAAATGACATAATGCTAGTGCTCCTGTTCCTGTTGTCTTATGACTCAGAGGGAGGGCAGATCTTATTTACTTTACCTAAGATACAATGGAGTGCCCCTGTTTAGGCAGCTCTGGACTGCACCCATCCAATTCAGTCATATGAGATCTACAGACCCTGCTGTGTTTCACAGGATGAGTTCCTTCCATTCAGGGCCCTGGGATTACAGTGACTCAACAATTTTGCTTGTTTGGTCCAAACCTTAAAGACAAGAACCATGCAAGAGAAGCTTACATAATTTTTTCTTTATAGACACATTTTAAGCACTCTTCACAAGCTTTTTGAGTTTTCTTCAACCCCATTACCTCACACTCTGGGATGGAGAAGTCAATCTGCTTCTTCAGTTTCTGTGCTTCTAAGTCAGCAACTTCTGGGAAACCGCTGACAAGTCACCCACTTCCCTTTTTTCTCTTACCCCTTTAAGACTTTAAATCATCTTTCATGGTAAGGTTGAAGCAGAGAACAGAATTTAACCGTAACTTTAAGATGATAAAACGGTGAGATGCTGTGAAGGAAGCAGCCCTCTGCCCTGATTGTACTCACCTCCCACAGCCCTTGTGCAGATACTGATAGACAGCTGACCCCACAACAAACCTTTATACTCTACTGCAAAAGGGAAGAGGGAACAGCTGTGAGCAGATGGAGAATGAGCATTATTCTCAGCATCTGGCATTTATATCAGGTTAGGTAAACTGTGAAAGTCCATTTTGAAATTGTATCTCCATGACAAGTCTAAGCTGCCAAAGGAAGCTGTCATGCTTCCTGCCTTTCCTCTCCAACAACTGTATGCTTCTGCTGCCTAAGAAGCATGAGTATTAACATTCATTTGGCTGCTCAGGAACTGGCACCAATGAAAATGAACTCAGTTCCCTATTACAAAAAGAGTTTCAGCAATTTTTATTGTTTCACTTGGTGAAACATTTTTTTCTGGATGGAATATCCCTTGTTTGTTGTTCAGGCAACTCTATAAACAAATCACCATTTCCCTTAAACTAATTGTTTGACTTTTTTTTTTCTTTTTCTTTTTTTTTTTTTCCTCCAAAAGAAGAACAAGAAAGGAAATAGAAATGAAACCCATTCCAGTACCGAGATTATCAGCAACACCAGCTTAAAACTAGAAAAATATAAGTAACAGATTCATTGTGAATTTGGTTCCACTACCCTGTAGTAATCTGACAGGGAAAGATTGCTATGCCATGGCTCAGGGAAAGGAAAAAATAAACAGGGAACGTGTTAGTAAAGTAGTGCCTATTAGAACTAAACGTATGTGTAGCACAGCCTACAGTCATTAAAGCACAGTCTCAAATATGAATGCAGGCTGCAAAGTCAACATCAGGTGCCTCTTCTGTATGACAGTTGTTTAGCAGACTAAATAGTAGTGAATGCGCAGGAACAGAAGAGTAGAACTTGACATCTGTGTCAGAGCAATGTCTTTCTTCATCTCAGAATGCATCTAGAAGCCTGAGCAAGAATTAACTGGGGTGGGAAAGAGGACAGATAGTTATTATGTTAAGAAATGGACACAGGAGACCTGCATTACAACATAAGGGTCTATTTACTTTTTTCCCCAAAATAGGGAAAAAAAGTGGTATCTTCTCTTTGGTAATCAAGAGAAGCTCTATAAATGTCTGTTGTTGGTCCATAAGATGGACCAAGAGAAAAAGGTGGTGGATTGGTTTTTGTTTTGCTTTGTTTTGTTTTTTTTTTGTCAGTGCAAATACACAATGCTGGAATTGGAAAAAATTAGTCCAGGACTCTGAGAAAGAGTATGTTTACTAAAACTGTGGAGACTTGGTTCTTAAAGTTATGAAAACTTGTTCAAGTAAGAAGTCTCTCAGTGCAGATGTCAAAGAACTTATGTACTGATGAGTGGTAGCTGCTGTCTTCTAGGAACAGAGGAGTTGCAGCGTTATGTAAAAAGAATGTTATCTGTTTTTATTGGGGATGTTTTGCATGTGCTGGTCTTGTTTCTGCTTTTCCCTAAGGGAGCAAATGTCCGTGCTAGTCAGACAAAAACATCTAAAATGGATTTTCTCCATGTTGGAAACAAGAATATGTGAATGAAGATTTACTTGTAATGAGATAAAATCATCTAGTACATATTTACTAGTTTGCTGGATTCATTTTCATTAGGCATGGAACTCCAGTGATATGTTGGAGGTTAAAAGGTTAGGAACCCTTTTCTAAAGCTCTGCTGAGCTTCCATGGGGCAAATGCAGGTGGGCTTCACTTCTTTTTGGATATTGCATGTGAGCAATGTAGCAAGCCAAAAGCTCTTTTGCAGGCATATATTCTTGTTTGGCTTCATTTTCTCTTCTCTGGTTTGTGGATATTGTGGATTATTGGAGGTCTCTGAGAATCCCTAGACAACATGGTAGGAACTCAGAAGTAATTTCGCAGGGAACATAATTTATCTCTTTTCATATATAGGAGGGTCCAGACTGAGGATCTGGGAGATGCAAGGGTGGTTGATGGGACTCGGGTGTCACGGGGAATGCATTCCTGGAGCATGTTTAAAAGTAAGTAAAGGTTTGGGGCTCCAGTTATTGTATTCTTAGTTTCTGAAACTGCTTTATCACAAGCATATGGGACAATGGAAGTTGCAGCAAAGCAATTTTAAGACCAGTCTGTACACATTTTCTGTAGGGGAAGGCTGCATGGTGATTATTTGTATTCTTTCAAATTAGTGTTTACAGAGATGCATTAATGTTTGGTGGGAAAGTATGGAATGAATGGAAGTAAAACGAAAAGAGGAAGAGGTCCACTGTTGTAAGCTTTCATCCCTACCTAGCCCTTAACGGTGATTTATTTGCCTTTGGTCTTCCAGCTCCAAAACATGTTTGCCTGAAAAGTTTTGTTGAATATACTTCGCATGTTTTGATAATGTGACTTATGAGATAACACTTCTACGAAGATATATATATATATAAATACACACATATACAAATACATACATACACATACATACATGTACACACACTACATATAGACTTAGGAAACTGTATGGCATTATACACCTCCATGCCTGTATGTGGCAGCAACCACATAGGGGAGGTAGCTCAAAATAGCATGTACAGTCCTTTATGGAGTTGTTATTAAACAGAATGTGGTCTTGCCATCCTGGCTGGTGGAAGTGTTTTATTTCTGTGGGACAGGGGAGTTGCGTCTGAGGAAGGATGATCTCAGGAAAGGGGGTGGGTCTCAATTAGGCTGTCTGATGGAAAACCTTGGAAAGAGTCCACATGGCTTGAAGAAACTCCTTAGAGTAGACCATCATATACTGTTTCTCACTGAGAATATAAGAACATCGCATGTTCTGCTACACAGGGTTAAAATCTCATGTGTGTCTGTGGTTACCTTGAAACAAATTCTTGGCCATTGTGACAAATACGATGATACAATCACATTGACAGGATCTTCTACTTTAGCAGAGTGAGTTTTCCTGTTACACTGTAAGGGCATTTCTCACATGAGATGTGTAAGTCTTATCCTGGTATTAGTGATATGACACACCTACTGCAGTTGGACAGAAGTTTCACAGCAGTGGGGTAGGATGGGGCATAAGGAGGTGTCTGATTCTGGGGTGGCACAGGCACTGATCATGAATAGCAACACTGTGGTTTCATATTTTACTTTTAAATTGGCACTTTTCAGACTGCTGTCTGATAGCAGGTTGGGGGAATTGGTTAATCCAGAGAGAAAGGAGCATTTCTGAAATGCCAGTATTCTTGTATTGTCTGCCTCTTCTTAAAGGGTTTTGAGACGTTAGGCCAAATCCAGTAGCACTTTGTGGTTTGTATGAGAATTCTATGTTCTAAACATGAAAGATACTTATTTCAACATGAAGATATTTACTTGTGTTTCTTCCATTGATTCTCTCAGGGTCTAAGCAGTGTCACTTGCCCCGTTTAAGGCATACTCTATTTTGTAATAAGGAATTTTTAGGTGATCTTTGCTTTCTGTCTTCTGTTTAAAATTAATTTCCTCCCATTTTACGTACCTTTACCTACTAGATAGGTAGTAGGCACACATCTTTTGGTATATGTGTCTGCATAAACATATTCATTTAGTTAACTGTGATTTAATTTAACTCCTTATATTTTTTTCCTCCAGTCCTGCAAGTCCCCTAGTATCCTAGTATTTACTTTCTGTGTTTTGTTTGGTTGTTGTTGTGGGTTTTTTTTCCTTTTTTTCCCCTTTTTTTCCCCTTTTTTTTCCTTTTTTTCTTTTTTTCTTTTTTTTTTCCTCCAGATGGCATCTAAATTGTCATCTAAATGCAGAGTACTGAATGAAATCGGTTATTGCACTTGAGCCCCTGGAAAAAGAACATGTCTCCTGAGCTTAGAAATGGTACCTTAAATATAGGAAAATTGTTTTCTTAATTTAAGATGATGCTACAAAGATGATGTGCAACTACTGGGTGCTTCACCTATCAGAACTCTTTTATCATCATACAAGTCTAGATTTATCCCTCAGTTAAGTACTTATCCTCTGGATTTAGCTTCTGAGCCCCAGCATGATCTTCACTCTGTGGTGTCTGTCCCAGTGTCTCATCCACACTGTCTTCTTATTCCTCTTTGTAGACTAGATGGCAAATTTGCTCTGTGTTTCTCACATCTTACTGTCTTATTGTTATCTCATATATTTTCCAAGTCAGTAATGAAAAGAGTAAATAAAAAGGGAATAAGAAAATTCATGCTGTACACCTCACTGGCTCTGCATTTTGCCAGCTATGAGGGTATTTTCCATGAATAGTGCTTCAGAAAGTTCGTGGCTTCTGTGCCATAAGTTAACAGCAAAAGGAGTATCAGAGATAAAACTGGTCTGCTACTTGGTGAGGATGATCACCTCACAAATAGGGATGCAGAGAAGTTTAATGCCATCTTTGCCTCAGTCTTTGGCTCTGGGACTGCTGGAGCCCTGCGTTGGAGGATTGTGATCATGATAAACTTCGATCCAACCTTGAACCTGAATAGGATTTGCTGCTCTGGCTGGATATCTATAAGCCTGTGGGGCCCACTGGGATTCATCCCCAGGTACTCCAGGAGCTCACCAATGTCAATGTGACCTCTCTCTCTATTGTTTTTCAACAATCTTGGGGATCTGGAGAGTACCCAGTGAACTGAAAGCTGGCATATTTTGTCTCAGTATTCAAGTAGGGCGATAAAGAGTACCTGGGTAATTATAGGCCTGTCGGTCTCACTTCCAGTGCCTGGCAAAATTATAGAGAAGGTTATTCTGAAAGTTATTGGAAACACCTGGAAGACAGTGTAGTCACTGGTCACAGCCAACATGGGTTCACAAGGGGAAAGTGCTGTTTAATGAACTGAATTTCCTTTTTATGACTAGCTTACCCACTTAGTTGACCAAGGGAAGCCAGTTGATGTCATCTTTTTGAATTTCAGCAAAGCTTTTGATAATATCTTTCATGGCATCCGTCTGGACAACATGTCCAGTGTACAGATAGACAAATACATAATATGATAGATAGAACAGCTCGCTGACGGGTCAGTCTCAAAGGATTGTAGTAAATTAAGTTATGTCAGGCTGGTGTCTGAGTCACTAGTGGAGTTCTGCAGGGCTCTTTAATACTTTCATAAGTGACTTGGATGTAGGACTCAAAGCAATACTAAGTAATTTTGTAGATAATACTGTTAGGGAGGAGCCATGGACTCCCTTGAGTGTAGAGAGGCCTTAACAAATTGGAGGGCTGGGCAATCACCAACCACATGAAGTTGATGAGAGCAAGTGCTGCATTCTGCACCTAGGATGGAGCAACCCTGGCTATCTTTACAGACTGTGGGTCAAGAGGCTGACAGCAAGTTGAATCTGAATCAGCAGTGTACCCTGGCAGCTATAAGAGCCAACCACACTCTTGGGTGCATCAGACCCAGCACTGCCAGCCAGATGAGGAAAGAGGTTGTCCCACTCTGCTCGTGTGCAGCCTCACCTTGAGCACTGTGTGCAAATATGAGCACCACCATATAGGAAAGAAGTAAAACTACTAGAGAGTGTTCAAAGAAGGGGTATAAAGATGGTGAAGGGTCTGGAGAAGCAGCTAAGGTGCTGTGGTTTGTTTGGCCCAGAGTGGCCAGGCCCTGGAGCAGGCTCCCCAGGGTAGTGGGCATGGCTCCAAGCTGCCAGAGGGTTTTTTTGTTTGTTTGTTTTAGTTTTTCAGTTTAAATAAATCAAATTCTGTGACACATTTGGTCATAATCCAACCATTCCACAACATCCTTCCCCCTCCACAAGCCCCCCCCCTTTTTTTTTTTTCTTCTTTTTTCTTTGTTTTCTTTTCCCAAAGCCTATTTGTTTAAGTGCACAATAGAAATCTGAGGGTGGCAAAAGGAGTTTTTTTTTTCACAGCTATATTTCTCATAAGCTTCTTATTGCTGTATTTTGCATTTTTTGCTGTGCAGAATAATTGTGAAGTTTCTAGTTTGAGTATGTGTGACTTTAATTCTTACCACCACTTACGTAGGTTTCGTATTTTATCATCTGTCCTTTAAAATAAATATGTAACTATTCACTGAACACCCAGATAGAACAGCTTTTAGATTGCAGTTTATATAAAGCAAGCAATTCATGTAGATGCTCTAGAAGCATTTCCTTCTAAGTTGTTTATTTTATAAATTTGCTACTGGACTTTTCCTCAGCATCTTTTGTTCTCTATATCAGGTCCAGTCTTTTAAGTTGGCTGGATGTGTCTCAGTAACTAGTTTTACTATGGAGTACAAGAGGTTTGCACAAGCAGCACACCAAAACTGCTTGGATAAGAGCAAAGGCACATCTGAAAGCCCAGTGCTCAAACTAGTAGGTTTGTCTAGGACTGGTTTCATTAGTCAGCATGCTAATCCCAGTGAATATTCACAGTATTGTCCCTAGCACAATGAGGCTGCATTGGGACTTACTGACTTCCAACAAGCTGAAGAGGGGAGATTTGACTCGTAACACAGGCAACCCAATTATAGACCTGTCTGCTACTGCAAACACAGGATTTGGAAAGGGAGATGGAGTGATGAGCCAGCAGTTTGCTGCTCTGGCCAAGAAGGCCAACAGTATCCTGAGGTGCATCAAAACATGCATCAAAAGAGTGGCCAGCAGGTTGAGGGAGGTTATTGTCCCCCTCTACTGTGCCCTGGTGAGGCCACATCTGGAGTACTGTGTCCAGTTCTGGGCTCCTCAGTTCAATAAAAACAAGGAACTACTGAACAGAGTCCAGCAGATGGTCACAAAGATGGCTGGAACATCTCCCATATGAAGAAAGGCTAGGAGACGTGGGACTCTTCAGCCTGGAGAAGACTGAAGGGATTTCATTACTGCTTATAAATACCTAAAGATCAGAATCTCATTGGCCTGGGCTCTTTTCAGTGGTGTTAAGTGACAGGACAAGGGCAATGGGCAAAAACTACAACACAGGGAGTTCCATACAAATATGAGGAAGGCCTTCTTTACTTTGAGGGTAATAGAGCACTGAATCAGGCTGCCCATAGTGGTTGTGGAATCTCCTTCTCTGGAGATATTCAGCGCCTGCCTGGACACTTTCCTATGCAAAATACTCTGGAAACCTACTTTAGCAGAAAGGTTGGACTTGATGATCCCCAGAGGTCCCTTCCAACTCATACAATTTTGTGATTCTGTGATATCTGTGTGTGTGTGTGTGTATGTGTGTCTTTGTACTTGTTGACTGTTTGACTGTCCTCTATGAGAAGGGGACACAAAGAAAACTTGCAATTATAGCCAGGCCAAGTTTAAGCTTGCTTTCCATAAATAAAAACTTAAAATTTTGCATCATGTGGCTTAAAATAAGAAGTCTTTTTCTCTAATATTCAGTCATGGCTTTTATGCAGAAATATAAATTATTAATATTAATTAATTAATCCAGTGCTAAGTTGTTAAGAGAGTTGTGCCCAGATCCTTGTTTATGTAGCCATGAACAACTCAGTGTTAGTTGTTACAGTATATTTAACGTATGATTTTAATTATACCTTTGCTAAGATTGGACTAATTTGGCAAGTAATGATCTTTCCTTCCTCAGCTAGTTATTGTCCTGGCTTGTACTGTCTGGCCACAAAACATGTACAAAACACTTCTGTACAGTGTTTGCATCACCTGTATGTGTGTGTGTATTTATGCGGAGTTATTTTTTAAGTACTCTTAATTCTGTCTGTCTCTCTCTTCCTGTCTGTACTAAGTGGTTTTGTCCATTGGATTAACAAACTAGAATTTTGGTTTTTATTCTGAAATAATGTGTCAACCAAAAAAAATTACATGGTTCTTTTTCAAGGGTATTTTTTTGGTTGTCCACTAATCTGTCAGTACGTGATTTCTCCTTCATCTAAGTCATGACAAAGCACCTTATCCTTGTCATAACTATCCAAAGCCTTATCCATTGTCATATTAGTCTTGCCTTTTTTTTAACTTACATATGACTTTAAAAACAGGACTTCTGTTTTCAAATTTAAATGCCACATAAAAGGAAGACTTCCAAGTTTTGGTAGATAAGAATTTCATAAATAAGTTCATGCACTCATTAACTGAAAAACAGTAAGCTGGCAATTAGATGAGAGTTGGTTTCCATTTTTTGAGAATACGAGGCAAAAGGGTAATTTTTAGTGGCTTTTTGTATGTGTGTGTTTGGTGGTGATTTCCTAAAAATGTCTGCTCTGATGGAGATCTTTAACTGTCATGTTCTTTTCAGAGTATTTCCTTATATGTTGGGTACCAAATGTAGTTCAGCATGTGCTTGGAGTTGAAAATGCTGAACAAGATGAACACTGTATCAGCACTTTGAGCGATAATGGCAAGCTTGGTGTGACACAAAACTTTGCCCAAAATAAGTAATTCTAAGCAACTGCACAGGTTACCTAGGAGAAAAGCAAGTTTCTGTTGTTCAAAACAGGTTCAGAACTTCTTGTTTCTCAAGGCTTGCTTGAACTTGGATTTTTGAGATTTGATTTTTTTTCAATGAAGAGGAGGGTCTCATTGATGAAACAAATTTTTGGGACAGTTGTGAGGCCCCATCTGGAGTACTGTGTCCAGGTGTGGAGCCCTCAGTACAAGAAAGACATTGAGATTTTGGAAAGGGTCCAGAGGAGGGCGACTAAGATGATCAGGGGGCTGGAGCACCTCCCCTATGAGGACAGGCTGAGGGAGTTGGGCTTGTTCAGCCTGGAGAAGAGAAGGCTGCGGGGTGACCTCATTGCAGCCTATCAATACCTGAAGGGAACCTACACCCAGGAGGGGAGTAAACTCTTCAGAAGGGCTGACAACAGCAGGACTAGGGGAAATGGTTTTAAGTTGAAGGAGGGAAGATTTAGGTTGGATGTTAGGGGGAAGTTCTTTACTAGGAGAGTGGTTAGGCCCTGGAACGGGCTGCCCAGGGAGGTTGTGGATGCCCCGTCCTTGGACGTGTTTAAGGCCAGGTTGGACGGGGTCCTGGGCAACCTGATCTGAATGTGTATGTTTGGTGGCCCTGCTAGGCAGGGGGGTTGGAACTACATGATCCTTGGGGTCCCTTCCAACCCGGGTGATTCTGTGATTCTGTGATTCTGTGATTCTGTGACAGTTTCATCTGGGAGAAAAATTATTTCTGTGTGTTCTGTCAAACTTTGACAGGATGAGAGATACAGGTATAGTGACTGATCAATGACGCTTTGTATGTAGGAGAGAAGTTTCAAGTTTAAACTTTGGAGGAGTGTGCTGGGATTGACCAAGAGCAGATGTAGAATTTTCTTGACAACAGTTCAGTGTCAGCTAACTGGACATCTCACACCTACTAAAACACTTGGCATCAACTCAGTGAAGATTTTATTATAGGAAAAATGGAAGAGGAAACATCGTCAGACGTCACAGGTCATCTTTGCAGTATGTTTTTTTTGTTTCCTCCTGGCTCCCAGTCCATATTCCTGTAGGCATAATTTTTCTCAGAAAGTGATGAATACCACTTGTGCTCGAAGGGTGAGGACATACCTGGAATGGATCTTGAGCGATGTCTCCAAAAGCAGCAGTAAAAACATGCATCTTACTGCTTACTGCTTCCCCACAGAGAACAGTCCAGTTCATCAAAGTTACTGTGAGACAGCTAAGAGTAACAGGAAGAGAGATACATGTGTGTGTTTGTGCAGGCATGCCTGTATATGCCCTTGTACCCTCATGTAACAAATCTCTTGAAACTTTTCAGGTTAGCTTGTTTCTTACTGTGAGCTTCCCAAGCCCTTCCATGTGCATCGTTTTTTGTTCCAGCTTCATCTCCCCCAGCTCACAACCTGTCTGTCATGACTCATGCACTCTCTGACTTTGATTTAGATTCCATCTGCTCTCCCATCCAGTCAAATCCATGTTCTTCTAATACACTACAGGAGAAGTGGGGGAGCAGAACATGTATCTGTATTCGGACTAGAAGCAGCAGAGATGCACTGACTCCAGCCTCTAAATTTCTCCATCTTATCTCAGTGCAGTAGTTTCACTAAGCGAAATGTGGTAGAACCAAATCTGTACTTGCTGGAAAGGGCTGAATCGGAGCAACTTGTCCTTCCTGAGGATACATGGACCTTCAAGTCATAATCGGTCTCAGAATATTACTACTCACTGTGCATTTATGGATATTTAAAAGGAATGTTATTTCTCTCTGCTTATACCAAGGTGTATCACAGTTACCTGGGAAAAATAGCGGTTGTATTATCTCTTCTTTGCAAACAGGGGAAGGTGGCACAAAAGTAGCAACTACAGGCTGTTTTCTAATGCTTGGCTGTCAGAAATATGCCCCAAACCTCAGGTGGAGGTAGGCGTGAGTTAAAGACTTGCCTTCACATTGCAACTTGCTTCTCTCAAGGACAGGATGGCCCTCAAAGGAGTGATCTTTGAAGATCACTTCAGACAAAGAAAGGCTGTCCCTAGGTAGCACAAACAGAGGGATCATGTAAAAGAATACAGAGTAGGCTATTGAGCTCTTGAGTTCAGAGAACAAAAGCAAATCTCTCTCTCTCCAAGAGACTCTAAGAGATTCCACTCTACCAGACTTCTCCATCCACGAGTATCAGAAGAGTGAATTAGTACAAGGTCAGTCCTTGGAATTAAGGCCAGAAGGGAATTTTCCTAGGGAGACTAGGTTCGAGGTAACTGTCTTTTCTACTTACTTTTGAGACAGCTTATGGAAGACCATCCATTGAGGTGAAACTGGTCATTCTAAGTCAGATAATGCTTTATAAATATCAAGGAAAGGGATGTGGCTCAAAATCCAGGAGAATATTCCCAAGAATATGTTCTCAGAGCCTGAATTTTTTCTGTGTTGCTGATAAGTGAAAACACATCCAGTAGCCTACTTGGGATCACATCTAAGTGTTTTGACACACTGAAAGTATGATGGAAAGAGAAATAGAATGTTAGAGAAAAGCTGCAGAATAGGCCAAATCGAATTCTGCATGTTTACTGAGAAAACCCCACAAGGACAGTGAGTTAAAGCAACATCTTACCCTTGGATACTATGGTTTTGCATCCATGACATTAAGTTGAGACATCTCTTTGCAAGATACAGATCAAGATCTCCTTCAGATCTACATCTGGAATAGAGGGATGCTGTAGACAAGGGCTGTAGTCTCTACTTCTAGTCACTGGAGACACAGGGGAAAGTGGGAGCTAGAATTCTCTGATCTATGACATGCACAAATATGTGGAAAATAAATAGAGCAGAATTATCAGGAAAAAGAGCAGAAGTTTTATTGATGAACCTGTTTCCAAAGCATAGAAAATGATTCCCTCTCCTGTATTTCTTGGTACTCCATTTTTTTAATTTTTTTTTTTTTTTTTAATTTTAAGTTCTTGTATTTTAAGACTATAACTTTGTAAAAATTCCAGCAGTGGTTTTGAGAGACACAGTTGACAGTTGTTTAGGCGCGTACATGATGTTTTACTCCTCTCCCTCCAACAGAGGATGCCCCCGTTTAGGGTTTTCACATTCTGTTTAAAAATTCTAGAGATGGGAAGACAGAGGCTTTCCTCACTTTCAGTGCTTTTCTTTGAGCCCTGGCTGAATTCAAGACATGAAATGTAGACCAAGTATTTTCCTTCCTTTCACCTGATTTTAGGGTATGGCTCTGCTAAAGGTCAGTGGAGAAACATCTAACTGCAATTCCACCCAGAAAGATCCCAGAGTAAAAATTAAGAAAGAGGAAAAATGTTCTAGATGGGAATGTTTTGGGGGGTGCAAGTTAAGAGCTAGCCAAAAGGAGCAACATAGACAGGACTGCAGACAGAAGCAGCATTACGCTTCTTGGCTGGAGGTCTGGTTTGCACTGGTGCCTGCATGTCAGGTGTGACTATAGGGATGACACCAGTGGAGAAGATTTGCAACCCCTCCACTTTCTATATGGAGGATTGACCGAGGGCATCCTGATTATGTCCAGTAATATTCATGCCCTCTTATGATCCTTTCTGACATGTTATGTAGACACTTGCTCACCACAAGTGAAAGCAGAGGCCTTTAACATTATGAGCCTGCCCTCAGTCACCTTGCAGACTACATCTGACTCCTGTACACAGCTCAATAACCCAACTGATATTTGTATATAAAGCAGCAGAAAAAAAGGTCAAGTCCTATGTTCCTTCCCCCAACTGAATCAATTCTCTGTGGGGTTTGCAAAGAGCATCCAAAAGCTGTGAGGAGCATACGCAAGACTGGCTCAACACGATGGTCTATGCCCTCACACCACCTACAAGGGGACATCTTCATCCTCATCTTCATCCAGATCAGTGGTGTGTAGGCTGATGTCCTTCAAGATGTCTGAGATGTTTTCATTAACTGGTCCTGTCAGCTCCATCTCTTCCAACTCGGTATCGGTGGCATAATTGGAGCACAGGCCTTCCCCTTCATCATGTAAGTGAGAGGGCTGTGGAGAGTGTGAGTGCAGAGGCAGTGTGCTCTTAGTCCCCGAGTCTGCTGCTTGCTGTGCTGCCACCACGCTGCTGTCCTGCTGGCTCCACACCTGAGCACCCTGGCTGACCTTTTCACCGCTGATTGAAGTCCTGTTTGTGTCACGGAAACTGGCAAGGGGAGGGCGGAGGCGAACTCCGGAGCGTGTGGAGCCCTCTATTGCCTTTTGAAGCTATCAGAAGAGAAAAAGTTCAGAGAAAAAATTGACGAAAGGAAGGCTGACTCAGCCCTACCCAAAAGTTCATCGGCTCTCCAGGGTAAAGGACTCACAGATAGAGTCACATCATTGTATAAGCGATGGGGCCTGAGATCATCTTTCATACAGGTATTGTAATTAGTCCACGGTAAATAACAAATCCTGCACTACTGAGACAATAATAGCTGCTCAGTTAAGAGGTCTGCTTTCAGGAAAAGGACAAACAGTCTAACGTGCCTGTAAATAACATCTGCTGCTTTCTCTGAAATACAGTCATCCAATCCTTGCCTCTACATAGCTCTCAGAGTGATGAGTCAGAATTCAACGCTGGATTGAAAACGGAGCAAGCACAGTTATATATACTCCAAGCTGGATCTCCAACCTGTGAGTGTTTTGCAACGATGCACAAGACATTTGCATTTGATTAGGAGTTGAGATTATCTGTACCTACCTCTTCCAAAGCCAGCACTCCCTTCAGCTTTCCCATACTGGTTACATAGGCATGGCTGAGGCCCAGTAATGAAAACAACGTATGCGTCTAAGAGGAAAAACACACACAAAAAAATTCAGGGGCCTTGAAAACTGGTAAGGTGATACCTGGTGGATTTAGGATTTAGAAGCAGGAATGCCAAAGGCATACAAGCCTGGTAACCAAAGTGAGAAACTACTGCTTCCATTCCCCTTTTGTAGCTAGCAGATGTTAATTTCTGGTCCTTCTATTGCCCCTCTGTAGATAGGAGTGTGTTGATAATGCAGAGCACATTCTCAAAATCACTTCCATCCTCCCTCTGGAAAGAGATTCATATACAACTCCCTGTGCATTTAAGGACTTACACAGATCCCTTTTCATTTCATGCTGGAAATAAAACTATCATAGTAATATGCGTAGTCAGAACTTTCTTAGGTTATTTGTTCCAGTACTTTCCTTACCACCAGAAGTTGTTTGTTTTTTTTTTTTCCTGTTCTTTTCTTGTCTAATCTTGGTGCTGTTTATCCAATGCAGTGGCAACAAAAGAAAAGAGTTAATACCTTTCTCTTAGAAGGTATTCTGAAAAAGATAGGTATTACACTGTTGTCAGTCTTCTCCAGCCTACATATACTATATTATTTTACTATTCTTTAAAGATCAGGTTTTCTGAAACTAAGCATTTTCAGTGCTTATCTGTGGAATATTTTTTACCTTTAATTTCTTTAAGCTGAGCTATGGCTGTGGACTTACACAAAGTAGTTCTTTCTGGGCTGGTATTTATCTTTTTCTTTAGCATCACATGACATCAATACCTGTGATTCTGTGACATGTGGAATTGATTGTAAACTAAGGAAAATGTCAGCCTTCATGCAGAAGACATTTTACTCTCATGCAAAAGAGAAGCAAACTGCTTAAGTACAATATGATCACAATCTGTGATATTCTTGTCAGTATTCTCACACTTAGCTCTGACCGTGCATACCTCAGTTTGGTTACTTATTCCTGTTTTTTTTTCTTGTGCATTTAGGTTGACTTTTGTCTGTTACTTCAGAGTTTCTCTGACAAAGAAAGAGATATATGAAATGTTCTTCATTGGAAATCTCCAGGTATCACATCTTGTAGCCTCTATAATCTCAGATACTAGTGGGTTTCAGATTCCTTCAGCCAGTCCTTTAGAAAACACCATCTTAAGTATGTCAGCCTCTTTTTATTTTGCTAAAGGCTTAGATCTTACCGCTTTGATAACGGTAATTAATTTTGTGCAAGGCATATACTGACATTTCACATTAAATAAATAATGATTAAAAACTTGCACTGTGTGCTTTTGCTTCAGTAGGCCAGTTTTCCTTTCCATTTAACGAAACTCCAATCCTCTGTTTCTCCTGATATAGCTATATAATGATTGCTTTTTCCCTCAGTCATTCTATATTAACTCTGGAAGTCATGTCATAGAATATTCCAAGTTAGAAGGTATCAACAAGGATAACTGAATCCAACTGCTGTCTCTACCTGGTACCAGCCAACATTCAAACCCTATGTTTGAAGGTTGAGAGCACTGTCCAAATGTTCCTTGAGCTCAGGCAGCTTGGGGCCATGGTCTCTACTGTGGTAGCCTGTTTCCGAGTGCAATCACTCTCTTGTAGAAGAAACTCTTCCTAATATCTAATCTGAACCTCCTCTGATACAACTTCATGCTATTTCCTTGAGTCCTGTCACTCACTGGTCACCGGTATGATCTAGTTTCTTCTTTCCTTGTGCTTCAGATCAGTGAAGACCAACCTTATGAGGTAGACTGGTTTGAAACAGCTTTTCTCACACATTAAGAAATACTCTGCACGCTGACAGAAACACCTTGAGGAATCCAGGAGTAGTCATTCCAGTGCTGTGCACCAACAAAGCAGTGTGTATCTCCAGGTAGTGCCCGCAGGCAGCACTGCATATAATGCTTCTGTTGATGCAATGGCTGGAAAGTCCTAGGTGTGTCCAAAAGTTATTTAACAACAGAACTTAAACTTCTTAACCTCTAGCCTTTCTTTTTCCAGGAGACTAGAAATACATGCAGAAAAATAGAGAAAAAAATTACTCCTGTATGTGGACGTGAAAATTGCTGGTGTTAATTATAATTGGATGAGGACAATGTGAGTAGGTGAAGAAAAGGAGAAGACGTATCATAGACGATACTTAATGATAGATATGGTGGACAAAAACAGTATGCCTCAGGGAGATGTCTGCACCCACCTTGTGCAGAGAGGTTCTCTCCACCAGTTGGAAAGGGGAAGGGTCTATACGGCAGCATTCAAAGCACACATCCTTTTCCAGCTCCTCTTGTTCCCAAGCATCTATCTAACAGAAGAAAGGAGAAGCACTCATAGTAATCAGCAGTGCTGCTGGTTATGTACCCAGACTGTGCCCATTCTCCCATTAATCATTTGTCCATCCAATGTATATTATCCACCTGCCTTGCATACTATATCACCTCCTTCAGGTTTCTTATTCTTAGAAGATATCAAGTCCCTGTGTGAAGAGATAAATTCCAGTATCTCTGAGGTTTTCTGGGGAGGGAGAGTTTTGCTCCTTCCTGCTTAAAGAGGGAGTGAACATCCTGGCTTTCCTTCCTGAGTGCATCTTCCACTTGTCTTTACAAGGTAATAGTTCCTTTTTGCAAAGAATGAAGGAACAACATAGACCCATAGCTTTAGGTGAGAAGAGACCTGCAAAGGCCTCTGATCTAACATCCTGCTCACAGCAGGACTGATTTCAAAGCTCTATGAGATTACTCGATGCCTTACTCATTACATATAGCAGAAAAAATCTCTTAATGGGTGAGACTTGCCTCCTATACAAATCTAAGAAGAAAATGGGTTTATCTATGGTTTTATGTGGCAATTACTGTTCTAAGAGTTTGGGAAGAACTGCAAATGGTAAAGAATGGGCAAAAGAAACACTCACTTGACTTACTTCCCTTTCAGTCTTACCTCTTCTGGTGTCATTGTCTCAACGACTTCCACTGGCTCCTGTAGAAGAAAACACTGTTCGGTTTCACAGAGTACAGAAAGGAAAGATGTGCATAACCTCCTTACACCTTGTGGTCCCCTTTTTATTTCAGTTAATATATTACTAAGTCATTAGATTTTCTTCATACTCATAAAAAAAGTGCACTCTATACTTAATTTTCTTCCCTTACCAAAAAAAAAATGGCCTATGTCAGGTGCCTAAACAGGGTCATCTGGTACTGCTTTGGATGCTTTCACATGGGGCCCAATTACCGTCCTAGAGTGGGTGGATCTCTCAGAGACTCAGTATGATATCCACCAACCCGGTGCCCAAGGGCATCTAAGGTAGCACAAGACAAAAGCCTTTTTTCATTTTTAGCTAGCCAAAAATAGTGCCAAATGAACTAGACTTGCACTTTGTTTCAGACTAGTGGAAATGATGTCATTTGCTGGGAAAAAAAGATGCCCAGACTCAATCATGATGGTAGCCTTGATACCTGAGCACAAATGGCTCATGAGCAAGATGTACACTCCTTCACAGTAATCACATCCTTTCTCCTTGGAGGGAGTACCATATGTATGTCCATCATTTGGCCAGATGCTGAAAGGCTCTGGGTAGTAGGCTCTATTTCCATCACATCCCTTCTCTTTCCAGGCTACTGCTAGGCTTTCTGTATCCCTAACCTGGACAGCACTCTGTGTTTCAGGTCGACGGTTGTAAGGGCACAAGAGCTGCTGGAACAGTTGCCTCAAATTCCGGAAACTGTCTGAAGAATGAAAACAGATGTGGATAAGAGACAAGAATGAACGAGTGACAAAAATACAAAGCTCCATGGTTATCTTCTTGCCCAAGGCAGGCTAGAAAATAATATGAGGGACATTTTATACTGTACGTGACAGGGTTTAGCCAGCCACAGTTCAGCAGTCAGTTTGTAAGATGATGGTTAGGACATGCCAGGATAAATATTTCCATGCAGTATCTTTTCCTTAAGGAAAGGAAAGAAAACATTACAAAATAGCCCACACAGATGATGTTAATAGATCAATGTCCCTGAGGAGAAAAACAGAAGCAAGACTATTAGACAGCAAACAATATGATGCAAGAAAGAAACCGCTATAGGGTTTCTGAAATACATAAGGAGAATCTGATTTAAAGGCTGAGTATGGAAAGGAAATTTGAAAATAACTTCAAATCAAAGCATACCAATTAGCCAGACTTGACAGTTATGAGGGAGTGAAAAGGCCATGGGCTGAGCCAATAGTGTAACAGTGGGAGTGAGAATAACTGCAGAATTATTCTAGGCAGGACAGTCAGAAATTAGCAAATGGGAAAGTATAGGGTTTGGTGCTGTTGTGAACAAGGCTGTTCAGATTGGTCAGAAACTATGGCAGCTGTGAGCCAAAGTAAAAATTATGGAAGGGAACGCCTCATGAAGTCATCCCTCCTTCATTTTCTTTTGTGACTCCTTGATAACTCAGCACTAATTTCACTTAAAGTGTCTCACACAATATCCTTGTTTTGATATAATTGTTTTTCTGATTTGGTAAGGAAAATGAATTGCTATTCCACCATTCTACTGCCCTGGTAGCATAGCATAAAGTGAATTTTTGTATGCTGTAAAGGTTTAGTCATAAACAAGTGGTGTTAAGGCTCCAGATACGTTATAGGCTATATTATATTTGGGTATCTAAAAACAGGAGCCAGAACCACATCCTCTGTATTAATTTTGAAGATTTAGCTGTACCACTGTGTGAACTCGCTGTCTGCGTATTTCAAGGCACACAAAGGAAAAAAAAGCAACCAAACAAAAACTAACTAAACCATCCTGTATCAAATATACATGATATAGGAATCAGAAACAAGATACAAACATAGTTGTGGGAACAAAGCTAATGAAGGTGGAGCAGCACAAAGAGAACACAGTAAGTCAGTATTCGTCTTTCATGTTAAATAAGCTGAAACCAAGAGATGTGCATCCAAGGGAGGAGTTGTTCAGCTTTGGAAATGGCCAAGCAACTCCAAAAATAAGTACATATGTTCAGCTCTCAGACTTCTCAGAATAATTCACAAGGTGAAGGTGCCAAGTGGTGGGACGTTCACATGCAGAACCTTCAGCAAAAGTCAAAGGAGACGTTTTTGCAAACCTTGGAATTGGGGATACTGACAGAGAGAGAGCTGCCTGAGTGGGCCTACTTTTGCTATGCTCTCTAGAGGATCACGAAAAGAAGATAATTTCAGGTAATTGTTGTGAGGTACATTTTTCAAAGTGCCAGCACAAGAAAAGCAGAGAAAGTTGACTGAGAACAATTTCTTCCCCACAACTGAGAAGCCAGCACCTTTTACAGACATTTACATATAGTAAGCTTTAAATCTTCCATAATCTAACTAAGGTGTGACTGGGGCACGCCAGAAGTTATCATACCTGAGAATTGCTGTGGCTCCAAAATTTCAGGCGTTTGTTTAAGAGGATTTGTTGGGCCATTGGGCTCCTCTGGGTGACTAGGAGAGGGGCTTGGTGGCTGAGGCTGCTGTTACGGAAAGGAGAGAAAATAAGGTCCACCCCATGTCATTTCTTTCTCAGTCTTTCCAAATGTCTTACTGCTTCTTAAGCAGTCTATAATACAGTCTCTTTTCTTCTCCCTCACCTCTGCCTTCTCATCTGTATCATCATCCTCATCAACATAAACGAAAGATTCATGCTTCAGCTTTGGCAGCATTGCTCCTGATCCCTTGCTGTGTCCATCATAAGGTGCCTCAGCCAGCTTCTGCTGCATTTGTCTGTTGAGGCACCGTCGCCGTTCTGGGCTGATGTGTCTCTGGAGGAGTGCCTGCAGATCGGATCGCTCTACAGACCCCAGAAGGATCATGGTCTCTGCATAACACAGTAGAGAAACTATTCAGTCCCCTCATGGTTTTGAATGCCACTTGCCACACATTGCCCTTTCTTCCTTTTAAATTCTTTGAAATGCTGGAAGCAGCACTATCACAAGGTATAAAATTAGCCCTGCTAATTGCTGCTAGTATTCTTTGGGGCTGGGGGAAGCTAGCCATCCCTGATCTGTGCACTCCTGAGAACAACAGAAACAGGCTCTTTACTTATACAAAATTCCTCCCTTTTGTCAAAATTGCCACATATCTCTTACATACTATATCTAATTCTCACACTCCATCTTACCTGTCTGCTAAAGCTGAAACAATCTTATTTCATACTTAATCATAGTGGAAAGTTTTTAGTATGAATCATGTTATATATTGGACCACACTACCTTCTTCAAAGCATGTAATTTGAGAGTTTCTTTTGACTCAGTTGAGACAGCCTTCAGGAAAGACCAGTCGCTTACCTGGTGAGTCCACCAAAGGCAAAGTCTTAACAGTGGTGCTTTGGAGTAGAGTTTGCAAGTCTCGATATTTACAGTTGGAGGAGACAAATTTCACATCTTGGACCATAATATCTTCAACAAAGATATTGTATTTGCTGTGAATATATGGACAAGATGAAGAGTTAGAATGTTAAAAATGTATAGCAGGTAAGTTGCTCAGTGTGTTCTTTATAGAGTTGCTACTTGATCATCTCTAAGAGTAACTAAGGAGGACTTTGGAGCAGTATCAACATGGATTTCATTACAGTTCTATTTCACTCCGCTATCTTCCACAATAAAAATACATTTCTATACATGCACATACACATACATGTTTTATATATACATACATATATACGTATAATATATGCATTTTATATAGAGACACATGTAGGTGAATAGCTGATTTTATATTTTTTTAAAGTATAAAAGTATCCAAATAAAATGTTTCAAACATTTTTAAGAGAAAAAAATCCAAATGTCCAAGTCTTCAAAACTGAAGTAAATTGGCAATATTTACAGAAATTCAGTAATATTGCAGATGATTCAAACTTGTGCTTTCTGCGTATGGACCTTATTTCTATTCCACCTCCTTTTTTCTTCTCTTTTTGCTTTTTCTTCTCAGCCCAGATTTATTCTGCTTTTTTATTTTCTTTGTAACGCTGTTTGCTTTTCATGACCTTTTCTTCTCCCATGGTCTCATTCTCCCCATCTCCATCTCTGCTCTACTGCTGTACCTTATATGATTCCAGCCCAGATCTGGCAGGTAGGGCAACTTCTTCACCTGGATGATGCTATCATAGAGGCTGGGTTGCAGACTCTGGGCCACCATGTTGGCAAGAATGACAGCTACCATCATGGGCAGGATGTGGGCAATTTGACCTGTCAGCTCAAAGCAGATGACCGCAGTGGATACAGTGTGGCTCACTGCTCCTGTCAGAGCTGCTGCACCTTTCCCAGATAGGGTGGAAAAGTTATTGGGAGAGAAGAAGAGAGACTGTGATATAGAAACAGAACATCATGTCGGCCAGGAAAGTTATGGGGATGGGATTAGGTGGAGAAAGAGGAAGACATGAAGACTCACCAATGACAGCATACCCTCCAGGTAAGATTTTGTAAACAATACCATCAAAGAGGATCCCATCTGGAAAGAGAGATGCCATGATTTCTCCAATAAGACGTCCAAATGCAGCACCTGGAAAACATCACCAGCAATTATGGAATTTAACATCCAAAGAGCATAAAGTCTATGCTATGTAGCTATGCTGGGTAAACACTGGGGTGATTTCTAACAGAAACAAAACCAACACTTACATAAAAATGACACCAGGACTGAACAATAGCTTTCAGTTACAAAATACAAAAGTTAAACTCCAAGAGGAAAAAAATGTACTAAGATATGTAAATACAGTTGAACCCTCATTCTTCCACTTAGATGCACCAGGCAAGGAGGTATTTGTGATTCCCAGGCATGGAGAAATGTCTTTTAAAAGACAGCATATTTTGTGTCACGTCAGTCCAAATCACAGTTCAGGATTGACGTGCACTCACTCTATGAATGTCCAAAATACTAGAGTCTTAAGCTTACAGAAAAGTTTGGATGGGAAGGGACATGTGGAAGTCTTTGGTCTGAGCCCTGATCACAACATGCTAATTTCAAAGTAAGATCAAGCCACCGAGGGCCTTGACCAAACCTGCTTTAGAAGTCTCTGGTGATGGAGATTCTCCATCCTCTTGGGGAATCTTTACCAGGGAAACAATTTTTTCCCCATCTCAATCAGAATTTCCCATGTTGCAACATGTGCTTTTTGCTTCCTCTTCCTCCTCTTTTTCCTTCTCTTCTGTCTCCAGGAAGAGTCTTTCTATCTTCCTTATACCTTGCTGCATTAGATGGTGAAACCTACAGTTAGCTCTCCTCTTGACCTTCTCTTCTGCAGATTGAACAAGCCCAATTTCCTCAGGTTGTCCTTGTTTGTTTTGTTTGCTCCCCAACAATCTCAGTGGCCCTTCACTAGACTCAGTGCACTTTGTCACTCTTCCTGCGTGGATGGACACAAAATAGTATTTGAGAATTGTTTGCAGAATGCCAATTGCTCCAAAATAACCTGTTCCTTTGCCTTGCTGACTGGGCTTTTACTAATACAGCTTTGTTTGATGTTAGCCTTCATTACTGCAAGGGCATATTACTGATTCAGGTTCAGTTGTTGCATTCCAGAACCCAGAGATTGTAAGCACACTTCAACACACTTCATTTAATTTCAGGGCTGTGGATAATTAATGCTGAACTTCATGAGCTTGTAAACAACTTGATAAATAATAAATTCCCATATGCCATCGCACTCCCTGACGGAGAAGTGGCATTGCAGGTACTAGTTTTGAGGTTGTGACTTCTCATTGGCCTTCAGGAGTGAAAGGAGCAACTATTGCTAGCTGTAGTATGAGTTTCTCTGTAGATGAAGAGTCAGAGAAATGAGAAGACCATGACTCAGTGTGTCTTTCCACAGCTTGGCTTTTCTTTTGTAAAATGATAAAAGATGTCCTCAGCATTTAGGTATAAGAGTGTGGACAAAAGAGACTGGTATAAGAACTGCTGACCAAGATTGTCATAGGCATGAAGTGATAACTAGACTCTGTATCCTCTCGAAGAAGCCTACCAGGCACATACACAGCGTCTCTTGTCCTTTCTACCTGTCAGATCCATACGTTGCAACATAAAATTCGAACTCACCTAGAACAAAAACAGGCATGAAGCCTCCACAGGGGATTGGCATCGTGGTAGCGATGACAGACATCCAGAACTAGAACAGAGGCAGAGGGTGCAGTTGTTAGGGAGTAGCAGTAGCATTTCCTACAGCCCCACTCTACTGACCAACGTGTAAATCCATAAGGAGACACAATCTGAGGGATATGGCAGTTCAGCTGGGAGGTGAAGGGCTAAGGGGCTGTGAGGTGTGAAGGGGAGTTAGAGAAACTCTTGCATCACACCAACCATGAAGCAGAAGACCTTTGGGTGACTGCTGTGTTGTCAGGGAAGCCAAATCACCAAGAGAATGAACATGAGAACACCTTTGCCTTGAACTTCTGAAGGTAAGATTTCCCACTGTTCTAAACAGGTTTTTTATTTTTATTATTATTAATAATTTTATAAAATGAGATTATCAGGATTTCATAGCCTCAAAAAAAATTTACTGTAAAGGGAACTCTAGAAGTCTCTCCCTCAACTTCCTGCTTCCAGAAGAGTTAATTCCTAAGTTAAATTAGCTTTCTCTGGGCCTAGTCCAGATAAACTTTGAACATCTTGACGGGTGGAGATTCCCCAGCTTTTCTGGGAAGTTTCTGAGAAGCCAAATTCAAGGGAGAATTTTTTCCTGAAGCCCATCTGCTGTAAGTTTCCCTTATTATAGCTTGTATCTAGCCTGTTCCAGTGTCTGACTATCCTCACAGTAAATACATTTTTCCTGATGTCCATCTGATCCTCTGCTGGTGCAGCTCTGTGCTGTTCCCTTGCATTCTCTCACTGTTACTCAGGAGCAGAGCCCAGCACCTCCCTCTACTTCCACTCATCAGGAAGCTGCAGAGAGCAATGAGCAATTGGCCTTTTTCAGATTGGCAGCCCGAATGTACTCTCAGCCTCCCTTCACAGGGCATGCCTTTCAGACCTGCTACCAGCTTGGCTGCCCTCCTGTGTAAACATGCAAGTATCTTAATATCCCTTTTATATTGTGGAGCCCAGAACTATACACAAGATTCAAGGTGGGGCTTGATTCAATTTTCAAGATTCAATGTTAAATAAAAAAATAAAGATTCAAGATTCAGTGTTAAATACAGTGGGATAATGAACTGTCTCGGCCAGCTGACTATGCTATGTTTAGTGCACCCCAGAATGTGATTTGCCCTCTTGGCTGCTGAGTAGTGCTGAGGCTAATCCAAATATTGACTTAGTCCAGCCTTCTGGAGGCAACAGCCTATTCTTACAAACACCTTGAGTGCCAGTAAGTTTGTCTTTTCTTAGGTGAAAGGCCAGGAAATTTCCATAGCTGAAGAATCCACTAAGGATGTTGCTATTTCAAGAGCTTGTACAAAGAAATGTACTGTCAATTCCCTTGCAGCAGTTTCTTCTGTAGGAGAAAGGCAAGAACAGTCCAGTACATGAAGAGCAATACTTCCAGGTTTCTCCTAAAGAACTAGAATGTCTTGTTTTTCTCAGAGTAGGCAAATCATTCCTGTTCAAGGTCCACCCTTGATGAGGTGATGCCTATGCAGACAATGCAGTAGCTGTAGACAGATGAGGTATTAACCTCTAGACAGTCAATTTGAAGAAATCCATCTAAGACAAATTTTCTGCAGTTATAGGCTGGTTGGCATAAAAGGAAAAAGAAACTAGTATACAGGCTATAATGTCACAGGCTATAATGTAAAGCCTTCCACAAAGGTAGCAAAGAACCAGCAAAACAGCATATCTCAGCTCATGGCAGAGGAATATGCAGGGAGGATGGTTTGGACCATCAGCTTGATACTGGCTGTTGTTCTTCACATTTGCCATTTGAATACTTCAATGAAGAGGCTCCTGGATGGCTACAGAAGCCACCAAACTGCATAGCTAGAATACTGCCACCTAAATTTTATCTTGCCAAACTCAGACCAAACACAACTAAGAATCAGGAGTATAACGAATTGGAGAATAAGGTCAAGTCTTCTAGAGTCAAAGCTGCAGTTATTTTTTAATGTGTGCATCCCAACTGTGAATGTATAAAAAATGAACTACTTGGAGCAGTTATGTCGTGATCTGAGAAAACTCTAAGCCAGGCACCTCCAACCCAGGGCCCATGGCCCACACATGGCCTGGCTCAGCCTGTCCTGTGGTTGCCCCTTGTCCTGTGCCATCATGGCAGTGGCTCTTTTCTTCTAAGCAGCTTGACCCAGCCCCAGATGCACACCTGCTGCTCAACAATAACCAAACATTGGTGTGTGACTGGGACTGTCTGGACTGAAACTAGGACATGGGGAGGGTGCAGTGCAGTGCCAACTGAATTTATGGCAAATAATTTTATGCATTTGATACACTGGTTGAACAGTCCTGTGAACAGCAAAAAATATGCAGACTTGCTTTCCATTTTGATATTTTGGAATTTGAGAATAATTTTCAAGGTTGCAGAAAAAAAACCAATGCATTTTTCTTGGTATTTTTTTGACTCAGTTTTCAGTTGACTCCAATACATTACCTGGAAATTTTCAAGTGGAATGTATAGAGTTGTAATCAGATATTCAACTCAAAAATTTGGTCACGTCTCTCTACTAGACTTGTCTCTCATTTCACTGTCATGTCTTGTTCACAACTGTATGTACTCCCAGAAAGTGATGACATGAACAACTTCAAGGATGAAGGAGGAGTAAAATTTCATGAAAATGTTTGATGAACACCTTGAGAACTCAGTAAGAACTGCAATCAGTTCCATCGAACAAGACTGATGCATTAGTTTCACAAAACAAAGGTCAAATATCCCACTAGCTTTATGGTTTTACTACTCTCTTCTTTCTATTTGTAATTAAAAACAAAATAAGTTTTGTTAGTTACATATATTACCTATATTATATATTTCGTGCACAGCCCAAGACTACTCCTCTTCACTCAGTACAGCCCAGGGAAGCCAAAAGGTTGGACACTCATTCCCTAAGCTAGTGGGACAAGGCCAACAAATTCAGTCTTTGAGAATACAAGTCCTAAAGGAGAACAGATGGGGCTCAAGAAAGATGCACTGTGCAGTCCATTCCTTCTTTTATTCAGTGAGACCCTATCTGCTTAGTACACTGTAATCAGAATTAGTACAGAATGATAACCTTCAGATGCCTGTCAGAAATTTGATAAAATGTTTTATGCTAGATGGAATCAGCTGTGTCAATCACTAATGCCTATTTTTGATCTATTGAAATGTTCAACTTGTATTTCAAGGTGGCTTCAGCTCTTCTTGTTCTTAAGAAAAAATAAATAAGCATTTCTGCAACTTTTACACTCCTTGCCTCCCAGAAACCATTCTTGGTAATTGTATTTTGAACATTATCATGTCTACTTCTTCTAGGTATCAAGTAAATAGCATGAGACTTTGTTTAGGCCAAATATAAAGTATCTGAGAGCTTTGTACTCCATTACTTATTTTCTCAGTCCTTGAGAGACTTGTTCTGATGTAGTCTTTACTACCAGCCACTAAACTGTGTCTCTTGAAAGTCATTCAGCAGGATGCATAATGAAGATTAACTACTGAAGGAGTAAATGTATTAAGGCCAGGAAATTTTTCCCTAATAAATTTGCTGATCTTGTATTCAATATAGGCAAAAATTCCATCAAAAGATATAAGACCCCATTCCTGTAGTAGTGTTTTATTCAATACCTAGCAACTTGTCATAGGCAGATACATTTTTAATGCAGGATCAGGAGAACTCACTCTGAGTGGAAAAGGGTTAGAGTGAGCTGAACTTCATACCTTCATGAGAAAGAAAAGCAGGATGATGATGAAGACACTGACTTTGGGGTGGATCCAGGCAGCAGATTTCCCTAGGATCTGAGGGTCTCCTGTGTATTTTGCCCAGGTGTAGTTATCAAAGAGAGAACTGATGGCTTCCCGTGGCATCAACTATAAAGAAAAGAAAAGAAAACAAACAAACAACAAACAGGGATTAAGCATGACATTAGACAGATTA
The DNA here is from genome assembly GCF_023343835.1 of Lagopus muta. Taxonomy (NCBI): domain Eukaryota; kingdom Metazoa; phylum Chordata; class Aves; order Galliformes; family Phasianidae; genus Lagopus; species Lagopus muta. The sequence goes on from NC_064433.1 coordinate 77,727,506, forward strand.
AATATTCTGCCTCTGTTCCGAGGAAGTTGGGGAGAATTTTACTTAAACAATTCATGATTATGAGACTTAATTCATATTTTGATCTTCAGGAAGAGACATGTGATTTTACCTGAACTTGTAAAAGGACAATAACTTTTACACATCTTCCTAAATTACTTGCTTAGGAAAGTGGAGCTCTTTCAAGTTTTACGTGAAAGGGAGATCAGAGATCACGTCTCACAGTACAGTCCTTCAGATCAAACTCTTCCCAAATCTTTCTTCTCCTTCCCAAGATGTAAAGTTATTGGGGAACAGGAGAAAGGGAGATTGCTCTACAGAATTAGAAATAATTCAAAATGCACATCCCACTCTCACCTCTCCTGCCATGAACTGCCCAAACCCCAGAGGGAAGGTCACGGATGCTATAAAGAAGGTTATGAACCCAGGGTATATGAGGAAGCTGAAAAGAAAGAAAAGTCTGTTAAAATGTAACCTCATATTCTTGTAGCAATATCACTTCAGGAACATAAATGCTATTCCTGTGAAAGTTCTCTGCTGCATCTGTATCCATGCTTTGGAGTTGTGTCACTGACTATTTAATGCCCTGCTCCACTGACCATCATGATTCATAGAGAGTTCAGCAGGCAGCAGAGCCATTTTTTCCATCAAAAGTAATATAATGGGGAGGGATGTACAAATTGCACAGTCTTAACTATACAGAGGTGACGTGTATTTACAACTGTGAGGTGACCCAACGTCAAAAGCCAGCCTCTCCTCCAGTTGTTGCAAGTATTTTTATCTTGCTCTTCATCCTCCATGCAATTTATCCTGTCCTAGGGTGGTTCTCCTTCTTGCCATACATTTCCGCATGCACTCTTAGTTGCATTAGTACTTAAGGGAAAATATTGCCTTATTTTCCATTGAATTCCTGTCCACCACATTTCTGGGTGGAAAGTTGTCAGTAAAACCTTTATTGCTAAGTCTTACTTTATCTTGTATTTCTCTTGCATGCTGCAATTCACACCTTTGGATTACTATCAGTTTCAGCTTTTGGTTCTTGAATATACAGCAATTTCAATACCGTGATACACTCTTTACGTATTTGTCTCCATTTTGATTTTAAAAAACATTTTAGATGTTAAGGATGTAGTTGTATTTCAGTTGTTTTCTGTTTCTTACAACATAAGCATTTGTTTCTTTTATAGATTCTAAGAAAGAAGAACCCAGTGCCTCTCCAGAAGTATGATCAATGATTTTCTAGTTAAGAACATTTCTTGTCCAATCAATATTTTCCTTTCTCCTCTTAATAAGTATTACAGAATTCCTTCTAAATCAAGATGCCATTTGAAGCTATTGGAGCCAGTCTAGAAAAAAATCCATCTCAGAATATATTATACTGGTATTTGCAGATATCTTTCTCTGATATAAATTCAGTTTTTCCCATTTTTACAATTTTATAAGTGAAATAGCTCTACTAGCTTCTAGAAAGTATTTGTTCCTATCCATTATCAGTAGGGTATCAAGAACTTGCTGATAAAGTATTCAAAGACACTCACTACTTGGTGAGAAACTGGCTTAGAGCTGTAAGACGCCGGACGCACAGCACCACTTGACGATTGAGATAAACAAAAAATGCTCCAAGGAATCCTGAACATATCCTAAAATAGTGGAAATGAAATAAAATCATATCAAACCATTAAAAGCATACAAACCACCAACCAAAACCCAAGCGTTTTTCATCTACAGTTATTATGATGTCTTTTAACTTAAGAACATGCAGCAGCTCAGCTGAAAACATTGGCTCCTTGGCAAAAAGGGAGAGATGGTTTTGGACCTCTTTGTCACACACTGCTATTTTGCTCCTAAACTTTCTCATGCTTGTAGATGAAAATGTCATGTCAGGATGTGATGTCCAATTCCAAAATGCAGTACGGTTGCACCTTATCTCTAGCTGGTCCCCTCCTTCTCTTTTCTGTGCCCTGACCTACAAAGACTTCCAAAGATACACAGGTGCACAGATACACATGCATACATACAGTGTATCAGTGAAGAAATGAACCATGACTGCAGGCAATACAGATTCAGCGTGACAATAGCTTTATCTCATCTACAGTTGCTTGAATATAGGGTTTGTAAGCAGTTCCACTCAGAATTGATGCACTGAAAACTAATTAGAGCTTGTGTTTCTCTGACAGTCTCTAATTTTAACTCTTGAAATGTTTGGGTGATGGGAGCAGTATCAGGTTCTATAAAAATAGGACTGGCAGATCTTGGTGTGGTCTGGTGAAGAGCAATTTGCCAAAAATAAGTATTGCCAGAACTTAGACATTAGGTTAGAACAAGAAATAGTAAAAAGTAGGGGGTTTAACTCTGAGCCAGCAAAATTATATACCTGTATAAAATATTAAATGTACCAAACTTGGTGTGATAGTGTCCAAAGTTGTGACACCTACATATTCCAGAGAAACAGGGCAGATGAGTGCACCGACCAGAGTGTGAGTTCCCCAGCCCTCTTGAAAGACAAGAAGCCTAAGACAATCTCAAGAGCATGCCTACCAACGCATGTAGCCTGGGCAACAGGAGCAACTGGTGCTCTATGCCTGTTCTCCAATCTGAGAAACTTGGTGGGAAAAATCATATGACTGGAAGACCACAGTGCACAGTGCATACAGTCTTTTGCAAAGACAGGAAAGGAAGGATAGGAAGTGGAGTTGCACTTTGCATGAAAGAAATGTGAGTGTGTGGTAGGTAAGCTACGGAGACCACGAAAGTTCTAATGAATGCCTTTATATCATGATTAAAGGGATCGTCACCAAGGTTGATCTAACATCAGGTATCTGTTACCTCTCAGTCAGGATTATAGGATCAAAATGATTTGGGCTGGAAGAGACTTTAAAGATCATCTAGTTGCAACCCCCATAACATGAGCAGGGACACCTTCCACTAGATGAGGTTGCCATCTATCCTGGTTCTGAACAGTTCCAGGGATGGGACTTCTCTGGACAACTTATTTCAGCATGTCATCATCCTTGTAGTAAACAATCTCTTCCTTATATATAATCTAAATCTACTCACTTTTAATTTAAAGCCATTATTAGCCTTTTTTCTATCACTACATTTCTTAATAAAAAGTCCAATTCCACTTTCTTATAGGCTTCCTTTAGGTACTGAACAGCCACTTTAATATCTCCAGCCTTCTCAAGACTGAAGAACCCCAGATCTCAACCTCACTTCATGTGAGGATGTGTTCCATTACTCTGATCTCCTTTGTGGCCCTGCTCTGAACTTACTTCAACTGGTCTATGTTTTTCTTATGCTGAGAGCCCCAGAGTTGAAAGTGGTACTCCAGGTAGGATTTCATGAAAGTGGAGTGAAGGTGCAGAATCACCAGCCTGCCTTGCTGGTCATGCTTTCTTTTGATGCAGCCCAGGATACAGTTGTTTTTCTGGGCTGCAGTCACGTACTGCCATCTCATGTTGAGTTTTTCATCAACATTCCAAAGTCCTTCTCGGGGTAGAACGTGGTAGTTAATAATTTGTCTAGATGGCTGCATTGTGGTCAATGGCTGGATGTCCAGGTGAAGATCACTGACAAGTGGTATTCCTAAGGGACTGGCACTAGGACCATCACTACTTAATACCTCTGTCAGCAATGTGGATGGTGGGATTAAGTACATGCTCAGTGTGTTTGCCAGCAGCAGCAAGCTATGTGGTATGATCAACACGCTGGAAGGAGGGTATGCCATCTAGAGGGGCACTGAGTCAACATGAGATGGCAATATGTGACTGCAGCCCAAAAAGGCAACTACAGCCTGGGCCCACTTAAAGCCTATTTTAATGATAGTATGATCCTTCCCAATTATATTATCCTATGCCTGTTCTTCAGCAGCCCTGTCTGTCAGTGCCTCACAGGGCTTCTGGTTACTTTCTGCACACCCTTTCCTTCCTAACTTAAAGCCCTTCTTATGAAGAGAGCCATCATACTGACAAAAAAGTCTTTGTCTCTCTTAGAAAGGAGCATACCATCTCTCCCAAGCAGATGCTAATCTTCTAATAGAAAGATTACCCATTGTGTTACCACTGCTGAAGGAAGAATCCCAACACAAAATCAAAATGCCTAAAAGAGGAGTTATTCTGTTTTGCAAAAGGATTACCAACAGAACTTACTTGATATCTTTTGTAGAGCAAGAAACCAAGTTCCTGGTAACTTACCCTATTACAGCAAATGCTGGCAGCTCTTGCAGATCAAAGGGGAAATCCATGCGAAAGTTAGTTCTGAATAGTGCTGTGATGGTAACTGTGAGATAAGAAAGAGGTAGAAAAGGAAAGGTAATAATGAGGTAAAAGTTAAATGGCATAAAAGCTGGAAGCAGAGACAGGGGAATTAGTTATATATGTGTTGTATGGTTTCTTATTATGTACAATATTACAGATATGCAGACTGCTTTAATTTTAGTAATCTCAATTTTTAAACACTTGCAAACCTACCACTACTGATGATATAGGTTTGTTTTCAGAGTATATACACATACATTTCCTACAATCCCAGATTTGTACATACTTTTTTTCTTCTACCACCCGTTGTCCAGTATTATACTGCATTACTGTAATGCTTTCCATGGAATCCGTTTATCGCCACACCTGCCTGGAACTCTGATAATTTTATCTCAAAGCTTTTCTGCAGTAAGATGGCAAGTGCTTGCAGAAGAGTTAGCTGACGTACTCTATATGAATTTTCAATAGCTTAGATGTTCCACATAAACATTACAGGTAGATACGAATAGTGTGCATTAGGGAAGCAGCTCCATCTACTTTCAAGTACATTAACTACCTCACAAAAAAGCACTGTTACTGAGTGACAATAGTACCCACACAGGAAACTAGTGCAAAGACATTATTTTACCTACTAAGTGCATAACTGCTGAGAGCAGACAAGACTAGAGATTGTGAAGATATCAGAGAGAGATCTGAGAAAAACTGCTGCATGAACAATGACTGAAAAGACTTGTAACTGTTGTAAGAGAAGGAAATAAGAAAGAAAAGACATGAAAGGTAAGTTACGGCACGCATGATGAAAGACTGTAAAATAATGAATTACTGGCCTAAACAGGAGTTTCTGATTCTCTAATAAGGGATTCTGGCAACACAAACAGAGCAAATTCAGTATTATGAACAAAAGCCCCAGGATTTTTCATAGACAATTGGATCATGGAACATTTTAGTCCAGACAGTCACTGAAGCAGAATGTAGTGAGCCATTCACCCCGGTTATTGAAGCTGCTTGGATGATTTTGAAGAAGGGCAGGTTAGATAAGATATTTTAGGATTAAGCTAATTTCAAATGATTTTAGAGATCAGCAGGGGCCTACAGTGGATGAAGTGAAGGATTGGGGATTATCTCCTGTTATTTGCCTTCTTCTATTTTCCCCTGGAAAGAAGAGAGGCAAGTGTTTTTGTGACAGATCTGATGGTTGAATAACCCATAATATGAGGCAGTGTTTCACAGGCAAAGATGCAGTTCCTTTTTACATTCAGAGCACAAATAGCCATCACTTTCTACATTGAAAAAGAATATTCAAGGCAAATAATGTTCTAGCACAATAAAATCCAATTCTGTGATGTCAAGAGAGTAAATTACAGCAATTTTAGAATGGGAAGAGCCCATGTGGAACTCAGATCAGTAAAATAAATAAAAGTGCAAGAACGAAGGATAAAGGCATTATAAGCAAGAAATTTACCTATGAATGGCAACCTTCTGTATCAACTGGAATCTCATTCCGGCAGTATCTGAATTGATTTCTTGAACACACCTGGTCTATGCTATTTCTGCCTGCACACGTTTCAGTTGAAATGGTGTTTTTGTTTATTTGGTTTTTGTTTGTTTGTTTTTTAGTTGGTTGGTTTCTTCTTTTTCTATCAGAGCTGCAGTTGAAGCTAGCACAGTTGGAGCTTTCGGACCTTCAGTCAGACCCAACCAGTTTCGCAGCCTCCTAATCATTTCATCACCTCAGTTTTCTAGACCACTGCTTGTTTCGTGTGCATCTAGCCAAGAGATGACCAAACCAGGCTGTGGTGTTTCCAGTGAACTGCATGCATTGCAATATGTATTACCCAATTTGTGGTGGGATATGTTTATATTTGCAGTCATGACATTATGCTGACTAAAGGCAAAAATCCCACCTTGGGACACTTCTTATTTGACTGGTATGCATACACAGTCTTTTTTCAGTCATATTCTGAAGAACTGGGATAAGTTGTGTTACACATTTAGTGATAGAAGATGCTTCCTTTTCTCTTTTTCTTCTTTACTGTTAGATGTTCAGTGTTTCAGTGTCATGGCAGAAGTCTCAAACATCCTGAAAGTTGAGGGCTTTGAGAAAGATGGAGAAAAAAAATATAAAGGACATTTGTACAAAGACAACAGGAATGATTTTAGCTTACCTGCATCCTTGTTCCAAACAGCAAGGACTCGGAAAATGAAGGCACTAAAGGTAGCTGCAAAGAAACCTCTCCAATAATTACGCACAGCAAAGTAAGTGGAAGTGACTTCAATGCTGAAAAGGACCCCTAAAAAGAGTTAGAAAAGGAGTAAAGTTAAAATCAGAAGTGCAATGACAGAAGGACAAGAAATACTTCTACATAGTCTTCTAAAGCAGTGATCTCAAAACTTCTTTGATTGTGTACTCCATTGGTAAAGTATTTTTTGATTGTGTACATTTGTAAATTGTAGATGTGCAATACTGTACTAGTGCACTGGGTACATTATAAAGCACACATGAAAATAAAAACAATAAGATGATAACGCGAGGAACATTCTATGATCCATTTATTTTATTAATTGTACAAAAAAATACTGTTCTCACTAAAAATATTATTATTAATATTTGTTCTTATTTTTGAAAATCATGGTTTAATTAGTTATACAACTTGCAGTTGTAAGTTCAGTTTATATCCATATTTAGTTTTAATGGCTATCAGAGTTGAAAAAGAGCCCTCACAAAGCCTGAAATGGGAGAAGCATAACTTTGGCTGCACTTACTAAATTAAAAAAAATATATATATAAATACATATATATCAATATATATTTTTGTATCTTTAACGAGTGTGTTCCAAACCCACCGAAAATTTTCCTTTGGAAGGTTTTTCAGTGGATTAGAAAACTCGTACAAGCTTTTCATGTGTACAGATGAGAAAGGTTTTATAAATGACACACAGTGTTTTCAGCAAGAAAATCATGAAATCTCCACAGCACAGCATCCCTCTGAAAAAGCATGTACTTTCTCACTCAGTGTTAAAATGGCACTTTCACCTCACAGGGACAGATTATGTGCTTCTGTTTTTAAAAGCATTTGCTGGGTAGCATATTGCTGTCAGCCACTTGTCATGACAGAAAAGATCAGGAAATTCAGAACACCTTTCTGTAAAAGAAAAATACTCAACTCATCTTTAAATTAGACAACTCTTTTAAGTCCTTTGCCATGAGATAACCTCTGAACTGCTGTGTGGTACAGATGATTTCCATGGTCATTCCTCACCTCACTACTACAGACTATTACAAATATCCTACTGTCTTAAGATTTTGTTTTTATGAAATTAACTACATCAGTGTTATCCTGTTGCACTTTGTGCACTTCTGGCTCTCCCTTTTTTGCTGCAATATCTTGCTTCCGAGCCATGCAGCCAATGATTTTCATGTGCCAGTGCTGCTCCTGGTATAATTACACGAGAATCCTTTTCCAGGCAATGACACTGCACCATCAGTTGTTACAATTGCACTGCTTTTCAATAAACCATTGCTTTTATGAAAGAAGTCATTTACTGTTGAGAATATATCTTCTCTGGTAGGTCTTTCCTTCATGTATTTCACTACTGAAACAGAATCTAGCAAATACCAAAAGACAGGATAGAAACATCTGCACTTTCATCCATTCAGCTGGGTAGGCTGAAATACTTTGCAATACACTGAAAGGAGATGAACAAGTGAGGGCTCTACTATCAACCGTCCGTGTGATGGGACAACCAACCTTCATCCAGAACACCTCACAAACTGCACGTGACATGTGGACCAAGTGAAGGCATCAGTGCCAGTGTCACTGGCAAACCTTAATTTCTTTCTTATTTATTTATAGATAGAAAATAAGTATAAGTAGACAGTCCAGCATTTTCTTCCCACAATGTAGTGGATTGTTTTGCAGACCTCCTGAGATGTGCACACCCTCAGTTTGGAAACAACTGTTCAGAAAAGCCATCACTTCATGCCCTTCAGAAAGATGACACGTAAAAGAAAGTCTGTGTAAGAGGAGGTTGGAGATTGGTGGCACTAAAGGCAAGCTTCTTTGTTTTAGGTATATGACAGATCAAATATAGGGTGCAGGTAATGGGGAAATGAGAAGTGGACTAGGCAGGAGATGATTTAGATACCTGAGAAAAAGGAAACAGAACAGCCACTTGCCTCCAAGTGGTGTCCCAAAGCAGCAGCCAACACCCACAGCACAACCCACAGTCAGGACATCCGTGTAATAGTATGGCTGCTACTGGTAGAAGAGACAGAGAGAGACAAACAGAAACAAAGAAAAAAAGCAATGAATGACAGAATTAGCAGGTATGGCCACATACTGTCACCCAGCTCTGTCACTAATCTTACATCATCTACATTCTGGATGGCTGCAAAACATTCAGACAGATTCTATGTGGTACAAGACAGGAATACACTTGGAGTTGCATATTCAAGACATGAAGAGAAGGCAGCAATTCATCTTTCACTGAAACACACACATTTCTGTTGCTTCAGAAAGAATGTTTCATGAGAGGATCTTCAGAGCATGGAGCACACACGTGTGTTTCACTCTCTCTTTTACTTTGGTAGGGAATTTCAGGTTGCACATGCCCCAGAATGTTTCAGAAGAGAAACACTCTCTGAGTTTGCATACAAAAGGCACAGGTTTATCCAGAACAGGGTATGGACAACGGCTGGAGAGTGAGTGGGAAACAGGTTACCTATTAAAAGATTGTGCTCTCCTGGTTAAATCACTAAATTTGCAAGTTTAGAAGCAATCACTGGGACAGTTTTGGAGAACAGGAAAGAGAGAGGGTCTTCTTCCACTCTCTAAGACTTGGAAGAGCAGTTGAAGGCCCTGACATGCCTGAGAATGATGTTGACCCTTATGGAGCAGATGGGTTTTGTTTCATGTTAACTAAATACTAGGTAGTGTCTAATATAAAGAACAACATGGTTAACACCTGTGTATTTGCTACTTTCTGCTATTATGTGTTCCTGAAGCAGTCTGTTATAACTTCCATGAGAGCTGACTTTTGAGAAAGGGTGTACATGGGCATTCTGAGCAGCCAGGGAGAATTCCAAGGGCAAAGGCAATGAATTCCTACTTACCTGAGAAAGTATTTGATAGAGCCTCAAAGAAGAGGTTTGTCAAGGCTATGGCTGCACAGCCCAACAAAAAAAAGAGCCATAGATTATTCTCTGACCCATAAGAGTCTTTCCACATTCACAGATTTGCCTTAGGTCACCTCTGAGTCCTACTAATGCTTCTGTGGCCTTAAACATCATTGTGTCTAGAATGGGAGTGAGTTTCAATTCAGTGTCAGGGACAGTGTGTGGGTTATGTTATAGCCCTTCAGGACAGCTTGTAACAAAGGGTACATATTACATGGTCTGCAGTATAGCAAGAGTTAAGTAGAGCTGTTTGAAAGTGCAAAAAGCCTGTTGAAACAGTGAAGTAACAGTAAAAGATGGCAAGAATCAAGCATGACATGGTATTACTCATTCCACCCACAGAGAACAGTCCATGGCATATGGCATCCCCCAGAGTGTGTGAGTGCCAATGCTATTTAATTTAGGAGTAGCCAGAGAGGCTAAAACAAGCAGACAAACAAAGAGTACCAGAGCGCACTCAGAAAAAGCAGAGCTGGGCATCTTTTGCTTGTAAAAGGCAAACTGGTTTTTCAAACACATTTTGAGGGACCCTCACTAAATACACGGGGTGGTGTTTACCAGCAACAACCTTAAAAAATTATAGTTGCAAATTATAACCTGGACTTAGGTCCAGGGAACAGAATTCTACAATTTGGTGTGATTCTGCAAGAGGAAATCAACTAGAGCTGTAAAAATTATGATAACTTTCAATTCATTCTTACACTACAATGCTGTCACAGACTCACAGCAAGTTTTTGCTTGGAAGGTATCCCCTTATCCAGTTCCCTGCTCAGAGTTGCACTACCTCCAAGGCTCAAGCAGGGTGCTCAGGATCTTGTCCAAGTGAGTCCTGAACGTTTCTATGGGTGAGGATTCTCTAGGTTCTCCGAGCATCTGTACAATTACTGAACCACCTTTGGAAAAGGGGAGCAACTTCCTTATAAAAAATTACAATTTCCCTTATCACAAGTTGTGTCCTTGCCTCTTCCACTGAGCCCCTCTGAAAACAGCTTGACTTTATCTCCTCCAAAATCCCCTAGGTGTCTGATGGCACCAGCTAGACATCTCCCATTGGCTTTTCCTCCTTTACACTGAGCAAGCTCAGATCCCTCAACCTCTCCTCATACGTCATTCCAGCCCCCCAACCATCTTCCTGGCCCTGCAACACTTCTTTTACATGGGGAATGCAAAATTTTACACACTGCTATTTCTGTTCTCCAGTCTAATACTGAAGGCATAAATACCATAGATTCTTTGTTCATCACTCCTGGTCATTCTTGTCATCATCTCCTGCCATTGGATGATTACTTTTTTTTTTTTAAGTTCTCTGTATTTACTGATTTGCTGGACAGACCTTAGGACTTCCAGAGTGAGAGAACAATGAACAATGTTCATGGTAGGAAGAGACTGAGCGAGATACATTGTTAGAAAAGTTGAAGTTGTTGCTTTAGAATTTTGCACTCAAATGCTGTCAATTTTCCTTTGGCTTTTCCAAGATTATCCTTTCCCTTTCTTTCAATGCCACTAGCTACATAAATAAAGAAAGAACTCATGATGCTAAAGAAGTCAAGAGACATCTCTGAGGAACCTGCTTGAGAGTAGGAGGTCTCACAGCAAGAGGTGGAGTTTTACATTAAAAGTCACAGACGGGAAGTCACTTGCCTCCAAGAAGAGCCCCGAAGCAACATCCAACTCCAACTGAGCAAGCCATCACCAGGAGGTCGAGCTGCCTGTGCTCTTTCTGGAACAGAGAGGGCAGCCAGAGAAAGGCATGCTGTGGTTAGAGGGAGCAAAGCCAAAGTGTTAGGGTCCAGAAGAACAAAACAAAGCAACAGCCAATTGCAGATTCAGCCACTGCTATCACAAATAACAGGCTCTACACACTTTAGCACAGTTTTTAGTACACTCAGCCTACAGTAGCGAGATTTGATCCTTATACATATACAGGATCAAGTGAAACAGTACCTCCTATTGTTGTATTACAGCTACTGTTAGGAGTTTGTAAAGCAGTTCCTACACACAGCTATATACGTGGTTAATAGCGACTGTGTTGTTTTTGGGTTATTTTTTCCCGACCACAATTTGTCAATACATCAATCAGCCGGCAGAGGCCGTTTTGCAACAGCAAAAGCCCAGAGGCAGAGTCAGTGGCTATAATTAGTAATGCTCTACATCCTACCTTAAAGACAAATTGATCTTTATCCACAGCTATTTAAGGTTTGTTTTTTGTTTTGTTTTGGTTTTTTTTTTTTTCCCCACACAGACATTGACCACAGTGCAAAGGAATTGGAACTGTGAGACAGAGAACTTGTGAAATGCATGTTCTTAACCAGTATCTGTGTCATGTGGTAGATAACACACAATTGATTCTGCGTGGTTATTCAGTTGTACATCTGGTGTTCTACTACAATTTTCTTTGGCCAGTATCCTTCTGCTTTAGAAAAGCATAGTGAACTTCAATCTGTATATTCCATCTGTGTGCTGCCTATCAATGTGTCTTAACAGTTCAGCCTGTGGAAGAACTGAATGCCAGAGACACGTGCCTTACCTCGTATACACCACAGAAAATTGACATAAACTTGCTGAGCACTGCTGCACAGATACTGGCAATATGCACAAAAGGGCCCTGCAAGAAAACAGGAGGAAACAAATTAGAAAGAGCTATTTTTTTTTTTTTCTACAAAGGCAGCACCAAAAGTAATTCCTTGGTGTGGCAGTAGAGGTTGAACCTTCCAGTTGGGTGGGGAGAAAACCTAATGAGATTCAACAAGGACAAGTGCAGAGTGCTACACCTGGGGAGAGATAATTGCATGGATCAGTACAGGTTAGGGTCTGATCTGCTAGAGAGGAGCTCTGCAGAGAAGGACCTGGGTGCCCAGGTAAACAACAGGTTGGCTATGAGCCAGCATTGTACCATTGTGGCCAAGAAGGCCAATGGTGTCTTGGACTGTACTAAGAGCATGGCCAGCAGGTTGAGGGAAATGATCCTCCCTGTCTACTCTGCCCTGGTGAGGCCACCTTTGGAATTCAGTGTCCAGTTCTGGGCTCTGCAGTTTGAGGTCAGGGAATTTCTAGAGAGAGTGCAGTGGAGGGCCATAAGGATTATTAGGGGCCTGGAGCATCTCCCTTATGACAGAAGGCTGAGATCTAGGACTGTTCAACCTGGAGAAGACTGAGCGAAGTCTTATCATCAACACTTAGCAATATCTAATGAGTGCAAGTCAGCTGGATATAGTGAGGCACTTTTCAGCTGTGCTCAGTAACAGAACAAGGGGCACTGGGCACAAACTGGAACATAGGAAGTTCCATATGAACATGAGGAAAAGCCATTTACTTTGAGAGTTACAGAGCACTGGAACAAGCTGCCCAGGGATGCTGTGGAGCCTTCTTCTCTGGAGATATTCAAAACTCATCTGGATAGTTTTCTATGTAACCTACTGTAGGGAACTTGTTTTAGCAAGGGGTTTGGACTAGATGATCTCCAAAAGACCCTTACAAACTCCTATGGTTCTGTGATTCTTTGATTCCCACCAGTATTCTATGAAATTTTGTTGTCATATGACAGAGGGGCAGTCTGACAAAATGGCATCTGACATGGATGTGTGTATGAAGCCCAAATGTGGAACTGAATTCCTCCATGTGGGAAAAATGGCACCGACTGATCACTGATGTTTGCTGAATGTTGATGGAAACCGAGCATGGGATGTGAGCACAGTGAAGCTGTGGGTGATGTTTCAGCCACGTTCTGGATGTCCATGAAGATTTTTAACAAGCGTGGCATGCAGGCTCTTGTCCATTGCTGGCAAAAATGCATAGCTAACGGTGATGACTATGTTGAAAAATAACATTCTGTAGCTGAGAATTTGCCCTGTCAAACAGTGTTATTGTGCTCTTTGTAGCTGCTTTTGTTTCCATAGAAATAAATTGGTTGTGTTACTTTCAGAGCTACCTATGTATATGAAGCTTTTCAAAGTAGAAGGAAATGTTTAGTGGAAGATAAGTGCTGCTGGGAAAAACAGAGCTTTGACAAGAGGAATGGGGTCAAGGAAAAGGAAACATTTAAAGACTCTTGCATAGACAACTCCTTCCTAGACCCTGGCTGCTACTGCACATGAACATAGCAATATTTACCTCTTTCCCTACAGGCATGCCACTTCCAAGCCCTGCTGTGAGGCCCACAACTTTGGCCACAAATGCTTGGAGAGTGAGATATTCCTTGAGGACCACTCCCCTCATAATTGTCTTGAGTTCTGGGATCCCAGACCCTGAAAACAACAACAGAGCAGAGGATATAGAAAACCCAAAGGCAAGAAGAATAAGAAAAAAGAGACAGACGGAAACAGATCTTGCCATGCCTTCTACCCTCACCAACAGCCTGTGGAGAGACGAGGTGGCAGAAGACGGCTGCAAACAGTATGAGAACAAGTGGGTATGATACCCACACCAGATACTGCAAAGGAACATTCGGGTGCAGCTCTCTGTACATCCACTTGTAGGCTGTAAACAAAGAAAGAAGTTGTCAGTAACCACAGATGCTCCAATCAGTTTGGTAAACTTTAAAGAATCACAAACAAAAGCCCACACCTGCCCCTACTAAATCTCCCTGAGAAAAGCTATCTAAAAGTCCTAATTTTCTAAGACAAATAGGGTAAAACCTTGTTTCATTTAAAGTACAAAATCTCAAGTAATATATTCCTGCATTCTGCAGGAATGGATACAAGCGATCCTCTGCTATCAGACATTATTAATACCTGTGCTGTAATGTGGCATTGGAAGAGCTGTCTTACTTTCACTTGCAAGGGTGAATTTCTGTGCAGGATCTTTTCATTTAGCAGCTGGAGGGTGTTATATGGGCCCTGAGGGACAGCAAAGTTAGTGTCCTCTCCTCCATTTCAACCACATGAAAAACAGTTCCTTCAGAAAAACTACCTCAGAAGCCCTGCTTACAGTTTGATTTCTAGAACAGCAGCATGAAGGGAGAGGTGACAGCTGTTACAATATGGGCCTTGTGCATGCAAACTTAGAGGGTGTTCCTTTTTTGAGACGTTCTCTGGCACACATGCAAGCTGAGATTCCTTGCCAAAATGAAAGAGATGGAGTAAAATATACACGTGTGCTCCTAAGAATTTTGCATAAATCATTTCTTCTGAAGTGCAATTAACAGCATGTTGGCAATGTTGTATGTATTTGTGTGCATGGGGATGGGAGGCAAGGCCACTGAAAGATTTTGTAATTTTTAAAGCTGGAAAAGGGTATGGGAACCAGAGGAATGCTGTAGAGAAGTAACATAATCAAGTGATTGTGAGATCGTTGTTAAAAAAAAAGTTTAAGTAAAGAGCACTATGGTTCCATGTAGCAGAAAACACCAGAGAACTGTATAAATAAAATTTGAGAAGAATAATAATGAGGATAAAGGCAGAGAGAACTGTATCAAGAGGGCATCAAAGAGCCCTTTCCTGTCCCCACCCACCATATGCTCAACAGATCTGGAGAGGATGGCACACTGTATAATAGGAAGGGCCAAAGTCACACAGTGTTCCCTTACACATAAGCAAGAGAAGGATTGAAAGGGAGTAAAAATAATGGCTTATCTTTGAATGGTACACACGTCCTTTGCTCCCTGCCCACTTAGAAATATTTCCCTATCACTCCTTTAAAGAAGCTTTTCTTAGTTAACCTCTCTACTGTGTTTGCAAGTGTTCCTGAGGTATCAACGATATTAAAGGAAGAGGAATGTTGGTCACTGGGCTTTGTAAAAATATTTATAACATTTACAGTATGCTTTTGCAACACCTGAATGAGACCCACCCTGTAGACTCTTTGCACTGGCATAATCCATTCCCCAGCTCACCAACGCCATGACCAAACCCAACAGAACCAAGAAAATCCAGTCTTCTCCAAGTTTCCTGGTGACATATTTCTGGATGCGTCTAGCACAGTCTGTGGAGAGAAAAGAGAACCAGAAAAATGGAGACAACATAGATGAAATCTGTGCTTCTGTGTTGAGAACTGACCACCAAAAGAATGTATTTGAAAGAATTACGGACTTAGTGTTGAAGGCCTGAGACCCATCCCTTCCTTGCAGTCTTTCAAAATTCTTTGAAGTTTCAAAATAAAATGAAGGGACAAGATAATTTAACCTCTTGTGCACTAGCAGCTAAAATATCTTCCCTCCTGTTATAGAGATCTGTTGTGGGGAAAAAAAAAAAAACAAAACTTGGGAGCAGTTATTCCTACACGTAGCATGCAAACACCTTTTAAGAACAAGATGGCTCCTCATTCCTTCTCTACTTCTCCCCTGCCAAAGTCTCCTTGTCATTTTATCTTGCTTAAATTCCAATCTCTTTGACTGTTCTACCCAATATCACAGGGTAAGCAAAGATAAATCATTCCTACCTTGGCATTTGGAATAGCGTTCTTCTTTTATCTCTACTTGACTCTCACGTTTCAGGGGTCTTTCGTTGTTCCTTTGGGCCTGCTTTGTATTCAGTAGTTTTGCTGCTTCCTTCTCAGCAAAGTCAGTTATCTGGTCTGTGTATTGTCCATAAAGCTGGAGAAGCAGAAAGCAAGAGAGAGCAAAATGAAGACGGAAGGCAAATATTCCTTCACAAGTATTGTTAAAAATGAAAAGGCATATTTACTAACAGTAAGAGGTGCAGTCAGATGTATTCAAGCAAGGAGACAGACACAAAGACTCAGACAGAGGCAATTCATTATTTTTTTCCTTTTCCTTCCTGGTTCCCTTTTCCCAATCTCACTAAAATCTTTGCATCTTCTTTTGGGTGTACAAGCTACAGTAACAGAATGCTAACTGCTTTTTAAGATCCTCAGAATGAGCAGGCTCAGGTCTGAAGGCAAAAGATTCGGCAGGCTTTTTGGAAGTACAAAAGAAGGTCAGAACTGTTCACATGAGGCTGCCAGTCTTAGGGCTGTCTTCAGCAGCACTGCAAAACAACTCTTAAAATTTAGAGAGGTATCACACTACTAAATAGGTTGCAGGAATGCCCTGCATCTGTTCACTCTGCTGCCAAGGAATGCTTAATAGGGTATGCAGCCACTGGTGGTGTCTTGAGTGGAAAAGAAGAAGCATCAGCTCACAAATAGCAGAGGTACCACATAGCACCTCCCGTTATCTACCCAAAGCATTCTAGTAAATCCCCATATATCTCTAATTCATCTGATTTTTAATTACCTAATCTAGCCCTCGTTATGAGATACTAATCTTGAAAACATTTGATATTATGCAATTCACAAGCAGCTACATGAGCTTGCCAACAATGTTGCTCACATGGATCAGTGATAAAACTCAGTTGTGCCAGCTTGTCAAAAAGACTTCTCAAGGAAGCAGGGAGGATCCTGACTGTGTCCATCAGGTTCCCCCACAAGTAGCTGTTCTCCCTCATTTTTTCATGGCATATACAGGGAAGATGTGAATTTGAGAAGCTGTGAACAGATCTCTTCCCTTCGCTTCTATCTACGAACTATGACTTTACATCAGTTTCCTGCCTGATGCTGAGCCTGTGATCTTGGCAATTCCCACCTGCTAGAACCTTCTTTCTCCTAGCACAATACCTACTTCTCTGAGATACTTTAAGTGGCAAGAGGGAGTCAGCAAAAAGTCAGACACTTCAGCTGGAGAATGAAAAGACATTTGAGATACGGAGCTCTACCATAAGCTTAGGAGACAATTCTACCTGATAGCTTTACTTCTTTTCTTTTCTAAGAGACACAGGAGATACTGCTCCTGTACCCTTGAGATTTCCATTAATTGAAACATCATCAGGAGAATGGCAATAAAGCAAATAACTTATTTGTAAGAGAATGTGAGATCAGATAGATTTGGAGATTCACAGAAGGTTGAACTCCAGAAAGCACCTCTGGGGGGTGTCTCTTCCAATTTCTCTTTCCAAGTTTCTCCTAGCTCACACTATGCTAACTCCAAGGCCAATCAGGATGCTCAGAGCATTGTATGGGCAAGTCCTAGTCATCTTCAAGGGCAGAAATTTCCCAGCTTCTCTGAACAGCCATTTCAGTGTCAAAGCAAGTTATGTTTCCAGTTGCCAAATGTGACTGAGTCCTAAGTAGTTTATTTGCCTGTATTCCTAAGACACTTGAACCATGTGCAATGGCTCCCTTTAAGATCTCTGTTATATTTTCACATATTTTCACAGAACATGCATGTAGGCTTTTAAATCATTCTGTTCTTATGACGACTTGCCTTCCATCTCTGAAACAAATTGATCCCACCTGAATATCTAAACCTATTCTTCCATCCATCCATCTATGCACTGGAAAATTATATTTTATTTAATTACTAACCCCATTATTATCACCAGAGTCTAGCCAAATTAATTGATACATACTCTTAGCAGTGAAGAGTGGCCATGCTCTGATCTCCATAATATAGACAGGATGGTGAAACATCAAGATGAAGGACCTGCCAGACTTTGTATAGGTTATCACATATAAAATCCAATAGCAAATAGCAGATTAATCCCTGTTTCTCTCACTGTATCTATTTCAGGCAGCAATGCCAAGCACCAACAGATTTTAGATAAATGCACCTCATTCATATCACCTCAGCTAATTTTTCATTGCCTTTACATGCTCATGAGGAATTGTTTTATATCAAATGGAGCTTAATCCAAACTATGAACTTAATCCAAATTATGAACTACCTTCTCAACCATCTTGTTCAAATTAAAGTCCTCCATCTATTCAGATGGAAAAGTTCATGGTTTGTATCTGACTGGAAAACTATGAAATCAGGATGTGAAAGAAAGAAGAACTAGTCTCAGGACATAACGACGTCCTGGAGGACAAATTGGTCTCAACTCACTTAAATAACGCTTCATACACATGCTTTATTTCTCTGGGACTCTGGCACTGCTTCAGTTTATATTCAGTAATAGTAAGACAGAGAAAGATTAAAAAAAAAATCAGAGGATGACCTCATAGAAAAAATGCTAGGCAAGAAATATCCTTTCCATTAGAATGCGGGTAAAACTAAAACCAAAACACTGTAGTGCTTACACTGTTGTATTCTTTTGACACTACCTCTTTCTGAGCAACACAAAAGCTGAAGAGAATTTTAAAATATATCATCACTTAAAGAGTTGAGACAGAAAAAGGTATTATTATGTCCAGCTTGGCTAAATTCTGAATGAGAACACGATAACAGTGTAAAAACCAAATAATGTATAAATACTGTTAAAGATGTTGCATGTGGAAGTGGGAGGAACATCGTTGTTTAATGGAGGAAAAGTTTTCAAGAAAGTTCTCACAACATCAAGCCTGTTCTGATAGCTATTCTGATGCTGATCATCTACTTAAATCTTCACTCCTCTCTCTGTCCATACCCTAAGTTATTTCCCATGCCATTCAGATTCAGCAATTACTCTCCACAACAAACTCTAGTCATGAAATCCCTTCCTCCAGCACCACCAGTGCATGTTGCTGCTCCTGGCCATTGAATCTGCTGTGGGCTCTGCAGACTGCTCATCCCTTCCACTCCTACCTTGGAGACATGCTGTTGTTCCTGAAATTACCTTCCATAGTACAAAGTCTAGTCTCAACTGCTTATGCATAGAGCTAATGAGGCACGTGTGACAGACAGGAATCAGCTCCAAAATAATAGTTGTCCCCAAAGAAATAAAGGCAAAGGGGAGATCTAATAGCAGTACTCTCTACCTGTGGGGAGTGAGAGGGCTGGAGAGAAAAAAGAGCCAGATTTCTCAGAAAGACACAGTGAAGGACAGGAGAAAAAAGGCAAAACTTGCAACAAAAGTATGTTCGAATGTGTAGAAAAAAAACCTGAGGGTGATTCAGCATAGGAACAGGTGCCCAGATGGCTAAGCGTCTTCATACTTGGGGATACTCAGTACTTACTTGGATAAATCCTGTGAACAAGGCATTGGGCTAGAGAACTCCACAGGCCCTCTCAAGTCTCTCTTTGAGTCTGTTACTCTGTAATACTGCGTTGCCCAATTAATTATTACACTGCATTACTGTGGCACCCATCTGTGTACTGCTGCTGGAGCTCTCTGCCATGAATACCCTTTTCTACCTCACAAATGCTGTATCATATAAACACTTCATCAGTCTGATCTGCTTGAGGAAAGGTTCTTATTTTTCATGCAGGAAGATAAAAACACAGAAACCCACAATTCAGAAGAACATAAATTTTATAAATCTATTTTCTGATACATCTCTACTGTTACAAGTATTTGGGCTGTGTGAGAAACAATCACTTGAGCTTTTTTTTCCTAGCATTTCTGTGAAGTGCTGGCATTACTGAACTTAAAGGGAGAGCAAAAATCTCTTCAAGATATCATTCTAAATGGTATATAAAATCTCTAGTCTCTAAGTCAAAAGCTTACAAGAGAGACAGGGACTGACTTTTTACACTGATAGTGATAGGAGCAGGGGGAACAGCTTTAAACTAAAAGATGGGAGGTTTAGGTTAGATGGTAGGCAGAAAATTTTTACTTAGAGAGAGGTTATGGTGGAACAGATTTCCCAGAGAAATAGTGGAACGCTTCATCCTCCCAGGATGGCATTCAAGGCCAGCTCAGGCCCTGGGCAGCCTGGTCTGGTGGGTGGCAACTCTGCTTGTGGCAGGGGGTTGGAACTGGGTGATCTTTAAGGTCCTCTCCAACCTAAGCCGTTCTATGATTCTATGATACAGTTATCCCAATTCTCACAAATTAAGTACACATTATTATCTATTTTTATTACATTATCTATTATCTAATATATTAACTATGTATTATTAGAGAATCCCAGGCCAACAATCAAATTTTTTGCCTTGTAAAATCATGTATTCTGTCTGAAATAGCTTCCAACTTACATATAAAATAGAAAGGAACAGCTAGCACAAGCAATTGGCACAACAGAACTAAAACATCTACCTGTTTTTTTCACATCACAGCGGTAAGTATTCTGCGTGGAAACAGATGAAAGCATGTGCAGCAGATTGTTTATCATGCCAATAGCATAAACGTGCATGCCTGTACAAGATGTGTGTGATAGTACGAATGTTTATAATTTACCTACATGTTAATTAATGGCTATCAAAATACACATGCACAGCAAGACTGGTTTTACAACAACATGCCTTCATATTATATATGTAACTGTGTGATTTTTACATAACAGCATTTCTAGGGCATATTTGCATTAGATCTATAAATATGACTGTCTGTTTTCAAGACTGAAAACTGCATTCACAAATGCATATTTGCTTGGGGATGTTACTGCCTGAAGACTTGTATGGGAATGCATCTGATGTCCTGCTTGTTTGTGCTGGATTTTGGCTACATTCATTGACTGGCATGCCTGTGGGGATGAAAACAAAGACACCCCAGGGCCAGGCAGCAAGAAATAGGTTTTTCTGCCTCACTGTGTCAACTATGTCACCTTCTAAGAGAGGTTTCATTCATGTGGGAATCGTCTGCAGAGTGAATACATGTAAACTGGCATATTTTTTTTGTATCCCAACTGACTAATGGTTCATGTAACACAACGTGCATTTCCATTTCCATAACCCACCTCAGCCTTCCAGCCCTAGGCATTGCTCCACTTGCATCCCATGAGAGTGCCAGGTCACATCCCAAATGCCAAATCTCAATGTAACTCACTTGAAAATATAAATAAAGCATTAACTCTGTCCAGACACCTCCAGGTTCTGACTGTTGCTTCTGAATCAGCCAGGGAGTGGTTTTGGGACAGTTTAGTAGAGAAATAATTTGTAATCTCTCAGATGTTTTGTACAACTTCAGAAGAGAAATTTCTGAGTACAACCATGGGACTGACTTCCTAGTCTTTTGCAACATGGCAGACACAATCCTCATTGGGATATTTATCTACTGGAAGAGATCATCTTGGTTGCAAATGTGGCTTTTCCTACTCCAGAATTATGTAGTTCTTAGGGAGATTAATGCATCTCTTCCCCTATTCCCCAGTCACAGGCACAAGGATATGTGTAAGGGTATTTTAGAAATCTCCACTCATATCTTCCCTGTATGAACTTCACATTCACACGTTCTCTCTCCCTCCTGTCACTTGACCAAATTTTACATTGCTCTAAACCCTTCTACGTCAGCTCAGTCTGAGCAGACTGGCAGGAAATAAGACACCAAGACGGCTGTAAAACTCTTTGCAGAAGGGTGTCCCAGAAGGAGAGGCAGAAGAGATACAGAGGGCAATAGAACAAGAGGTCATAATTAGAGTACATCTTTGTACTAAATACTTTTCTGAGTTTTGTATGAACCAGAATGAGAGTCAGGTCAAGTTTAAGGGTTAGAAAATTCCTCACAGCTCTCAGAAGAGCTACTGAAACTATCAACATGCATATACAAGCGTGGACTTACTCTTCTTGTTCAGGGAAAAGTCAGGACAGAGCTCTGCTTGACTGTCCATTCAGCTATGCAGATAGATATCTGTCTAGCTTCATTACTGTTCTACTTGTTTTTATTTCCTCTCCTGCTCTACCTAAAAATCAGTACGCAGCTGAAAGCAGATACAATTTCACTTTGCATTTACGAATACAGTAATGGTTTCATTGATTTTCATGCCAGCCTAACCATTCTAACACTGCGGTCATAATAGATGGAAATACCCAATGACTTGAAACGCTGACAGCATTCTAAGCAAGACTGTGAAAGCCAGTGCCTTACTTGGAAGTCAACAAGGAAAAGGGAGAATTGGTAGGATTGGGTACAGACAGGGACATGTGCTCTATAGCACCATTCCAGGAGCCCCAGGAATGTACGTGACCCCATTGAGACCTGTGCTGCCATAAACATCCCAGTAGTCCGACCCTACCTGTGGGTGGCTGAGGGAGTTGTCCAGGTAGTGCAGGTCGTCCCCTGTCCCCCTGGCCTCGCGTCCCGCCTCCAACGGTATCCCATAACGGGTGCATTTCTCAAAGCTGATGTAGTCGTATTGCGGTGTGCCCCCCCACAAAGCTGACTTCGATCTGGATTCCTGCGTCATACTCTTTGAGCTTTCCACGTCTCTGCTCTTGCTCATACTTAGTTGTAACAGAGCTGCCGCTCTGCTCCTTTCCTAGAACCACCTCATGGTGTGGCCTAGAAAATGGCCTCTGCACTTTCTTCTGTTCTTTCCTTCCTTCCTTTCTCTCTCTCATTAGACCACTCTAAGTTCTTCTGCACTCCCTTTCTCTCTGCCCCTCCTACTCCTTGTGTCTCTCTCACTTTCTCCTCTTCCTGCCCAAAGGCAGGGTTCAACTATATTTATAGCAACTTTCACCTGTCACATGATTCCCCAGTGCCAGGTCTGATCTCAGCAAAAGGCATTAACTCTGCCAGGATTAAATATCAGGTGTGGGCAAAAGGGGAACTCCTGAAGGAGAGGGAAGGGGGACTGGGAGGAGGAGAAAAGAAGACTGTAAGAAACAGAGAGATAGAAATACAGACACAATATATAGACAGGAGAAAGCAGGAGAATTATCCAGATATCTTCCCACATCTTCTTGCTAAGTCCATAGTCCACAAGAGAAGATACAAGTCCTGAGGGAGAACTCCAGCATCCATGTAAACTGCTAAGCATTAGAGCTTAATCTCAGTCTTTCTATATGCCCTTATACTGAAGGCTTTCACTTTTGGAAGATGTTAATAAATTGCTCTGAGTATTCAACTACGACTATATGCAGAAATTTATTGTTCTTGATATTCACTTCCATCAGGTTTCCATTCAACACCTTCTCCTCACCACACCAACACTTGTTTCTGAGCCAGACAAAACAAACAAACAAAAAAAACCACCCAAACAAACAAAACAAAACTAACCTCAGCCAAATGAATGGGTCCCAGTCAGCACAAGGAATGAGAAGTATGTTCTAACAGTGTGATGTTATAGACAATTCCCAGTACTGCCAGTAAGCATTGGTACCTGTCCTTCCTGTAACCATACCTTCTGAAGGCTACTGTACAACAAAGAGCCGTAAGTTTAAAATCCTAGAAACTGCTTGCCAGGAAAGAACAAAACACATGCATGAAACATGATAACTAAAGAGCAGCTATTAACTGCTTCTTCCTCATCTTTTACACCGTCATCTCTCCAGGATAATGGCTTCCCAGCTGTTCACATCTTAGAGTAAGATCTGTGAGCAGGATGTGAGAGAGGGGAAGACAGAACACTCATCTGATTGGTCCAGAAGACTAGCCTCAATGTCTTTAGTGTCTTGACAGTATTCATTTGCAGACCTGCATAAAACATTTCTCACATATTTTGCTTTTTCTCATTCTATATGGTCTCCAGAATATGGTGCAAAGAAAGTCTCCAAGAGGAGGAGATGCCATTTCCTCCATAGACCACACTTCCACCTCTTCCATCATTATAGCTAACAATGTTTATATGTATACCCAATATCAATAATATCCCTATGGATACTGTTAGACAGTACAGTCCACATCTGATGGCATTTTAGGCAACCTCTGAATACTTACAAATGCAAGATCAGTGCTAGCTTTGAACATACAGGCTCATCTGTTATATTCTTGCTAGCTTTAAATTTATTGTTGTTCAGTAGCATTTCCCAGAGGAAGGCTGTGGCCCACCTGTAGGTAAGACTTGTAATGAACCACCTTGAATAAGAGTTTCTAGGTAGCAATGTCTAGGATGCAGAAAGTAACATTTGGATACTCTCATAGATTTCCATCACAATGACAGTAAGTATTACTAGCCCACTGAGATGTTTTTGGAAGAAAAATTCAGTTTATATAGACACTAAAGCTTATATTAAAAATATTATTTAGTTTGGTGTATGTAATACAAAAATGTGTATAGAATATGGATGTATACCTTACATAGGAAACCTAAAGACTAACCACCCAAAGCTCCAGTAATCATCAAAACTGCAATAGAGCACTAGATTTTCAGTTACTGTCACGTCTGCTGAAGGATAATATTCAGCATGTCCCCTGGAGTAAACTAAAGGGAACCTCTATCCAAAGAAGCACTCTTCTAGCTCTTGTTTTTCAAAAGGCATAATTATAGCTCGTCAGAAATGATCGAGAGTAGAAATGAGACAGATGAAGGATGCCCTACTGTCAGCTAATCAAATACGGAATTTCCATGGAAAATCACTACATAACCGTAGCCTAAAATAAGACAACCCTGAAATATATTTCGTAAGAACAGTTCATCTCAACCTCCAAATAGACCCCAAACCTGAGTCATTTCATCAGTAGAACATCATGGTGGATCCCAAGGTCAACATTCATCAAATGACTCTAGATGTTAGTGAGACAAGAAACCTTTACTGCCCTCATGAGGAAGACAAACCACAAAAACTCTGTGTCCTTATTTGCAATTTCCACAGTGTAACACAACTCATCCAGTGCATCGTTTACATCTATTCAGATGAAACTAAGCAATCATTATACACACGGTGGCACATGCATGCAGCTAAGGACCTAGCATTACCTAATTCCCACTTACCAAACAATCTTTCCACCTCTGATCCCTGTACCTAGACATTGCCGATCAAGGAAAAGACTGAGAAATTAAACCTATCCTTTTAATAACTGAGAAAATATATGCCATCTGTAGAGAAAGATACTGGTTTTATGTCACTTCATTTCTTATCTCCTGAACAATATATTCCACTGATTACAAATCATCCTCCCCCGCATTTACCTAAGAGGAAAGGACTTAACCAGCTGTCTTGGCACTATTAACATCCTCTTTATTTCACAGGGTACCAACAATCTTTCCTCACAGCCTCACTAATCTTGTTAAATTTAAAATGTAAGGGTACATTGAAGGAGATTATCTGCTCCTGTAAGAGTAGCTAGGAAAGACCTTTTTTCCTAGGCATGAAGGGATAGTAAGAATTGTAGAAGCATAGAATGGCTTAAGTTCAGAGGGATCTTACAGACCATCTAGTTCCAACTGCACTGCCATGGGCAGGTCTGCCATCCACCAGCTCAGGCTGCCCAGGGCTCTATCCAACTGGCCTTTAATACCTCCAGGAATGGGGCATTCACAGCTCTCTAGGCAGCCTGTGCCAGGGCCTCACTGCCCTCTGAGTGAAGAATTTCTTCCTAACATCTAATATAAATCTATTTTAGTTTGAACCATTTTCTTGTCCAATCACTATCAGAAAGTGTAAAAAGTCAGTTTTACAGGCTGTTTATAAGCTTCTTCAGGTACTGGAAAACGGCAGTGAGGTCTCCCTGGAGCTATCTTTTCTCCAAGCTAAAGCAAGCCCAGGCTTTCTTCATAGGAGAGCTGCTCCAGCCCTCTGACATCTTCATGGATAATAAGAAAGGGAGGAAGTGATGGGAACCAAGTCTGATCAGTCACATTAATTTCTGAGAGCATATGAGAATTTAGGAATGTTTATGCCAGTGGTGTTACTTGATGCAGGACCTCCAAGATGGGAGACAATCACAAGAAGCAAAGCTCACAGTCAGACTAATTAATGGGTTAACACGTCACAGAAAGGATGAACACATCCAGAAAGGATGAACTTTGTAACCAGTAAGACTGACAACCATGGGGCCCCGGACTGGGAAGGTGCAGAAACTGCAGAGTTCTGCAAAATCATAGGGGTACTCAGGGGAAAAGGAGGAACAAAGAATGTGCACAGGTAGAGAAAGGTATTAAAGGGCTGCTAGTGTGTAAAATGGGGTCAGTTACTACCTTGTTTGGCTGAGCTCTGTAGATGAACGTCACAGCCTGACATATTCTTATTTTTCTCATGAAATCTTCTCTTAACTCTCCCTCTGGATATATACCTCTCTCTCCTGTGTGTGTGATACAAGACAGATGGGCAGGGGTGCTGGGAAGAAGCAAGAACTATGCCAGGTACTCAAAGAATCCACAAATGCACACATGCTTCGAATCTGGAGAATGCTGTTTGAATGCCTGCACTGGTGAGCTTGTATCTCTCACAAGCAGTGATCTGTCTCTGCCTGTGTCTCTCTGAACCATGTCCTCAGCTTTGCTGCTGGCTGAACCTGAAAAAGTGAAAAGGACGGCCTGGGCAGAGATCCCAGTGGCCAGACAGGAGCAGTGCTGAGCCAGAGCAGCTGTAGGTTACAGTTTCTTTCTTGTCATTTTTTACCTCTCTTAACATGAAGCATCTACACTGAACTTGTATTTAGTTTTGAGATCTTCTGTTTGTACTTCAGACTCAAAGCAGAGCTTGTTTACTTTATCCAGCTGTCAAAGGTGCTTCTCCAGTTCTACCCATTATCTTGCTTATGTTTTCAGATCAACAGAGTCCCGAAAGCACAGAGTATTGAGCACAGCACTCACTATCTTTCTTAGCTGCTGCTGTCCAGTAACTGTCAGTTTTCCTCTGTCACACTGTCAGTAATTTCCTGCCATGGTTGCTTTTTATGTATTTTCTTTATTGCTCATCGATTCAAATTTCCACTACCAAGTCCTAGCATTGCCTTTCTAGCAGGACACAGCCATGTAGTATTGTTGTTGTATGGGAGGTTCCCAACAAACTCAGAGACTTAGAACAGAAATAGCAGAAAATGTAAAAGAAAGAGGATGATCCTGTGCTAGTCACAAGCACAAATGGCCTGTAGATACGGTTTTTCTCAATTCCCCAGGCACTTCTAAACCAGTTCTAAGGACTCACAAAAGCCTCAAAACCCTCAGTAGGACAGTTTATAGATTGCCCTACAGCTCACAAGAGGAAACATTCAACCTGCTCAAATACTAGTTTCTTCCTTGGGTATTAAAGGCCCTAGAGGTAGTCCAAAGTGCATTTCTGTGATACGTCCTTCAAGCAGGACACCTTCATCATGGACAAATCTACAGTCACAGACCAAAAGAGGGTCTAAGTAAAGAAAATACATATATATAATTTAGAACTCCCACCCAAGATGGGTCTCTTCTCCCGTTAGTCGTCTCCCTCTTCTTCCCCGTTTTCTCTCAGATCCTCCTGTTTCTCTGCCTTTATTCCTTTCTCCTGAATGCTTTTTAGGATGCAGAAATACAGTTCCCAGCTTTTATAGCAAAAGCTCTGATGGTATGGAGGAAGGGATGATTGAAGACCAGCAATTCACTAACGGTCCCGTTCCAGGGAGATTTACCACCTGAAATCCCCATGCTATTAATCAACAATGACAAGGTTGACACTGTCATCTGTGCCCTGCCTGTAGAGACATTATAATAGTTTCTAAGCCTTCTCTCTACACTAGAGCTGTTTTTGCTTCTCTAGCAAATTTATCCAGATCTAGAATAGTTCACATTCTCACTGTATACAAATCTCTTGGCTCACCAACAGCAGCCTCCTCTGGAGTGAAACGTTTTTCAGCTACCACCAATGCTACATGCACAGAAAATACAGGAGATGGTGATCTAGAGCCCTCAAGCACCCCATATTGAGGAAAGATGATTTTTTAGAGGCAAAATTGTTACTCCAAACTGTGTATGCAGAATAGAAAAGCAGTCATTTATGAATAGAGGAAGAATAATACTCCGTGCTTCAGCCAACTTACGCCAAGAGGCGCAAAAGGAAGACAACATACAAGGACACAACATAAAATATAAGTTATGAAACAAAATAAACTGTAAAGTTGAAAGGAAAAAAAAGGAAGTTCTAATGGAGGAAGAAGAGAAAGGTGACAAAAGGAGGACTACTCAGAGGCCATAATAGACAAAGAAAGTATGGAAAGATGTAAGGGGTTGAGATAAAGGATATGAAGTTAGGTGCAACAAGTGTACCTTGCCTAAAGCAGAAGCAACACATGGAGAGTGTTGTAAGAAGAAGGCAGGAAAAGGTTTCAGTGGACATAAGATAAGACAATGTCTAATAGGTGAGAACAAGGTGTTTGAATGGCACATTTCATTAGACAAGATACACCTGGAGGTTTCAAAGAGCTATAGGATATAGTCAGAACTTTGTGAGAGAAAGAATCCTTTGAAAAATGTTTGTAAGAGAGAGGGAGATGGAGAAAAGATAGATTTTATAGTGAACAGAAGGAAAAGACAATAAAGTAGGGCTTGAACAGAAGAAAAAGTCTGAAATTAAGCTGTGCAACACATTGTAAGTATGGCTGAATATGGATAGATGATGACAGGAACTCACAAAGACGACTTGAAAGAAGGGTTGAATTCACAGTGAAAAATAAAAAGAAAAAACCCACAAAGGGCTTTTAACACTGAAAAAGAATAACATAATATGAAGATATTCAACAGGACAAGTACTGACTGAAACTAGGATGAACAGAACACCTCTGACAGAAACAGGGCAGATCTTGAGAATCATCAATTGATAAGTAAGGAAAAGATGGGGTAACCAGAAGAAAGGCAGGACGAAGAAAAATAGACCTCATAATTTTAAGTGGATAAACTCTTCCAGGAAAATGAAGTCTCTAACAGGAATGAAGAAACCATTGAAGTAGGAGTTGTAATAGATGAACCTGGAAGGAAACATGAACAGATCATGATATGACATGATGACACTGTGATATGACATGGTATGACGTTATGATATGCTATCAACTAGGAAATACGGTGTGAGCTCTAGAGGGGCAGACCGAGGTCCCTGTTCCAGAAACAACTGTGACAATCTGCACAGAGCATTGCGTGAATGCTGGGTCAGATAATTTGAAACAAAGCCATATATATGTTGATGTTGCTACCTAAGATGGATGACTCATTAATTTGAGTTGCCTTATCTTACACTGCAGTGTGATCACAGCTTGGAACTGGGAGTGAAAAGAACAAGTAGAGAGAACCTTCACAAACTCAGCAGAAAGAGGAAGATACAGAAAAACAGGTGAAAGAGGATAGAAAATCTAGGTTTTATAAATTGATCCCAACATCTCAACTCATCCAGAACTTTAAAGTGAATACACCTAGATGTCTTGGTGAGCTCTCCAGTCAAAATCAGCAGGGTTCAAAACTTGAAGATTCAGATTCACACCAGTGATTAAAACAAGATTACTGTATATTTTTTTAACACAGAGAGAACTCCAAACATATGACAGACAGTACAGCAACGAATATAAGAGAACAGACTCTTTAGCAGAGTCTGTGGTGATAGGATACATAGAAATGGTTTCAAACTTAAAGTGGGGAGATTTAGGCTGGATATAAGGAAAAAGTCTTTTACAGTGAGGATGGTAAGGCACTGGATCTGGTTGCCCAGGATATGGTGGAAGCCCTGTCCCTCGAGACATTCAAGGTCAGGTTGGACTAGGCTCTGAGGGTCTGATCTAGCTGTGTCTGATCTAGCTCCCTCATTGCAGGGGAGTTGGACAAGGGCACCTTTAAAGGTCCCTTCCAACTGTAAGGATTATATGATTCTATATGCAATTCTCTCCCATGCACTGTGATCTTCTAAATTCTTGCTTCTAAGTCCATCTTGGTCGTGATAAACACTGAGACTTTCTGATCTGCTAAAATTTTGTGCTGACACTCCTTTGTTTAGGAGCACATTCTATACTTCTAAGGCATGGCTGCTGTCTAATGCTCCTTCCCTAAAGCTCACTTTTTTCAATTGCAACCCTCAATTCCCTCCAACGTGCAGCACCACATAAGTCTCTACTAAGTCTCTACAGTGGCTCTCCAAAGCAAGAAAGCAAGATGTACTTCATTGGCAGGATAGGATATAACTGTCTTGACTTAAAATAAACTGAGTACAAATTAAATATGCACAGTGTGTATGCAAGAATCAAAAAGATGAATCTAAAAGAAGAAATAAAAATTAAAATTAGGCTGCATGTTGATGAGGAGCAGAAGACTTTTTACATCGGCATTAGGTACCTAAAAGCAACTGAAAACAGTAAAACATACAAGACACTCAATGCACTGTTTAAAGTGGGTTTAGTGGATCTGTTTATTTTCTATGAAGAAATGCTGCATTAATAAACACTGAAGTAGTGTTTCAAGATGAAATAATCAGCTTGGAAGCATTTTTAGCAGAAGAGACTAAGGAACATCTAGGAAATGCAGTCATCTCTAGTGATCAAAACTCATTAGGGATGCTTCCAAGCTTGTGAATTTTTTATTGTTCCAGGATGGAGAATCTACAGATTCTGGGTGACTGCACTTTACCTCTCCACCTAAATGACAGGCTCTGATTGCAAATAGTAAATATCTCCTAATAAGCCTCCTGCACCATGCCCTAACATTTTATTGTAAGAAAAAATCATCCTTCAGAGGTGAGTGGCAGCCCATGCCCTGAAGATGATTTATATTTTTCTTCTCCTCCTTCCTACAGATCGACTGTTGCACAAGTAAAATTAATATATGTACATTCAATTTGTTAGTTATACAATTATACTGATTAGAAGCACCAGGACTAACACGAAGAAAATGCAATCATGAGCTGTACAGAACCAGGCTGGCACAAGCTATGCTTGGGCTGTTAATTTTGTATAAGACTTGGCACATTTCAAGAGAAGACTCCTGCCTACATGAACTATAGCCAACTAGGGAAAAAAATGTGATTAAAGAAAAAAAAAATTAGGAGGCAGATTGACTTACAAAGCAAAATTTTCTAAAATTACTTTTAGAAAAATGTAAGGTTTTAAGGACATGTTAGAAATATATTTTGAGCCAGCAGTGTGCTCTTGCAGCTTGGAAAGCAAATGGTATCCTGGGCTCCATCAGAAGAGGGGGGGCCAGCAGGAAATGGGAGGTGTCTGTCCCCCTCTACTCTGCCCTTTGTGAGACCCCATCTGGAGTACTGTGTCCAGGTCTGGGGCCCCCAGTACAAGAAAGACAGGGAGCTGTTAGAGATGGTCCAGAGGACGGCCATAAAGGTGATCAGAGGGCTGGAGGACCTTCCCTGCAAAAACAGGCTGAGGGAGCTGGGCTCGTTCAGCCTGGAGAAGAGAAGGCTACAAGGATTACAGAGAGGGGATTATACAAAGGAGGGGAATCAACTTCTTGCAAGGGTAGACAGTGATAGGACAAGGGGGAATTGTTTTAAGCTCAAGAAGAGAAGGCTTAGTCGGATGTCAGCGGAAGTTTTTCACAGAGAGAGAGGTAAGATGCTGGAACAGGCTGCCCAGAGAGGCTGTGGAAGCTCCATCTCTGGAGGTGTTCAAGATCAGGTTGGATGAGGCACCTGGTCAAATACCAGATCTGGAGGTTGATGGTCCTAGCTGTGGCAGGAGGGTTGGAACTTGATGATCTTTGGAGTCTCTTCCAACCCAAACTATTCTATGATTCTAGCCATTCTATGTTTGAGCTAGGATTTGCCATGAAGACGGTGCCTTGAGAATGGACAGACAACTCTGGGAGGCGATGGCTAGGATTAGAGGTATATAAGGGAAAAAAGCCAATTAATTTCATTTTCCTGATACTCATTCAAATTTTAAATGCTTGAAAAGGCATTTCTTTGAGATCCTAGAATCTATTAATGTCTCTGAAAAAGAGATTACACTACTGGCTTAGGAGACTGGCTTAAGAAAAAGGCAAGTTGAAACTGATGGCTGTGATTTGTTAGGTACTGGAGCTAATGATCTAAAAACTTGATGCAACAAAAAGTCATTTTCAGGCAGCTCAGCACTTTGATCCGTTTGATTAATGAACAGGAATGTTCAAAAAGAAGGTGGCAGGAGCACACCTAGAAATGAGGAAAGGGGCTGTCAAGACAATCACAGACAATCACTTTTTCTCAGTAACACTTCAGTCTTGCTTATATTTTAGTTTCACTTCTGTAATTGTACTACTAGAGCACGTGCTATAAACAGCTCATGAATTTCATGGATGCCAAGTACTATTTGTTTTGACTTTAATCATGTGCCCTATCCTGTCTCAATAGATATAAATGATGCCAATATGGAAGTTATAACACAGACGTTATCACTACCACGTAATATTTTTAAGTACCCTACATAGTCAAATTTAGGCTAATACATTTTGTACAATTTTGACTAAGTTTCCTGTTTCCCTTCTCCTGTCCAAATGCACCTAAACATACAAGTACACCTAGCCTTCCTGTACATACAAGTCTTGTCGCCTCCTGCTGTCTTCCTTATTTCCTGTAAAAGAATCCCTAATAGTAATGTGAGATAAAGATGAAGGCAAGCAGTAGGAAGTTCTCATGGCAGACAAAAAATAAATCCATCACCAACAATGGCAAAGCAAATCCCCTGTGGAAATAATCCGTCCTGTTATCACTGACTGCTGTTACAGGGATGACAGTGAGAGCCAGCGTAAGAGACACTGGGCTGTCTCCCTCTTTAATCAGCTCCCTGCTATGACTTTTAGGTGTTGGGGAAAGGGAAGAAGAACTGCATGTAGCAAATGCCACGTTTTGTCAGGAAGGCTGCAGAAAGTCTTTTCCCTGTGGAACTCATTAAACTGAAGCTGCTGTATGTGTATCAGTAAGAACCAATTTTGACTGTCACAAGGAAGAAGGCGCAAAAGACTTCCAAGGCATGAAAGAGCAATAGCCTGCAGCTATTGAAGAGACAGGTATAGATAGGATTTCAAGTAGTCTGGTATTTCAAGCCTAGAACAACACAAGTCAGCAGAAGTGGCAGGAAGTTTCCTATTAGTACTATGTCTTTTACACAGTGGGCTGACGTTTATTATCCAGGTCATTTGAAAATAATAAACTTAGAACAAAAAAATTGACAGTGTCCAAAGTCAGCAGAGTCACAAGGAAAACAGGCCAATAAAAAAAAAAAATACAGAGGAAGAAAACTGGAATATTTTCTATAGTTCTTTTAACTTGAGAACTGAGATAAGCTCTAGAAGCTGCTGAATTCTGATTGTTTATGGGAAATTATTGAATTTTGGATGTCTTATGTGTATGTTTAATAACACTGCTCACAGCCTTGACCTTATGCATTGCTCACTGCGCAT
This sequence comes from Lagopus muta, assembly GCF_023343835.1. Classification (NCBI taxonomy): domain Eukaryota; kingdom Metazoa; phylum Chordata; class Aves; order Galliformes; family Phasianidae; genus Lagopus; species Lagopus muta. Next base: position 77,760,731 of record NC_064433.1, read on the forward strand.
AGTCAGGAAAAATCAGTGAGAGTATTTGTGGACTTCAAGAAATTTTTCAGTCCTTTCTGAAGTCCATTATACTTTCAAGAATTGAAGAGGAAAATGGTTAATTGTCAGGCTAGAGATAGATCTCTTCTCTCAATAAAACTCATCAATTGACCAGTGAGCTTGTAGGCCCATCATAACTTTTTCAGCTATCTTGAAGGACTGACAAAAATTATTCCTTGAGGGTATTGACTTTAGGGGTTACTTCTCTCCTACTTGAAAAGAATATTGTAATTCTTATTTTAAGACATCTTACGCTATTCCTATTCTACTAGCCCTAAAAAGTGAATTCCTAAGTGCCTTTAACTTTCATTTATCCCTCCATTTGGTATACAGAAAGGATGGAAAACTTACTTAATTTTAAGTTTTACCTCTATGGAAATCAAGCTTCTATTAGTTTTTCTTTCTCTCTGTATTTTAGATTCTTGGCCAATTCTAGCATACGAAATTCTGACATATATGGACAAGTTGAGGGAGCTGTATTTGCTCAGCCTTTAAAAGAAATGGCTGTAGGGAGAGGGGAGGGATGTAACAGCAGTCTCCCTTTACCTGAATAGGATGGGCTGGAAAAAAACATCAGAGTCAGACTTCTCAGAGGAACACAACAAAGGACAGGACAAAAAAAGGTATGTCAGAATGTGTAAAAGAGAAGCACATACACATCCACCCTCTCTTGAGGGTGATTCAGCTCAGGAGCACATGTCCAGAAGGGCTAGGGAATCTTCCATCCTAGATATGTTCAGAACTTGCTTGGACAAGGCCAGGGACAATCTGATCTAGAGTTGGAATGAACCCTGCTGTGAGCAAGGCTTTGGATTAGAGACCATCAGAGGCCTCATGCAACTTACAGCTTTTTTCTGAGTCTCATGGTACGCACATACCATACAGACATCTACCCTATCACTCACTTAAGTGAGTAGAGTTTTTTCTTCCTTTTGAGTGAAGATCTCCAGTAGGGCTGGTACACACCTTGCTTTGGGCACTGTGCACTGTAGGAGATCTTCAGTAATTGACCCGCCAAGCTTATTTACTGCAAGGGCAGAAAAAAATCATCTACTTTAGCTGCTTTATGGGTGTCTCAGATAAAGCAGTAATAAAGCAGTAAAATAATAAAATATATTATATATATACACATATAAAAATACTATATTAGTAGTCATACAATAAATGGGTGTACAGTTGTACAATTAATAGGCATACAATCAATAGGTGTACAGAGGTTAGGCTTAGTAAGCTTATCATGGTGGAAAAAAAATAAAAATAAATGGAAACATATCATAGGCTCACAGTAAACTCCACAAGGAGCAATCTCTAGGAAGAGATCCTTCCTCAGTGCCAGTCAGCACTTAAATGGGGTCTAGGAGAGGTGCAGCCAGGCTCCACCCCTTGGGGTAACACAGGTGAATTGCCTTCACCTGTGCTCCTGTGGCTGACTCTGCTTGCCTCAGGTGGTCAATCAGAGGTTCAGGCTGTGATCAACAGTTTCCATACAGTAGTATATATGTATATACTATATATATACTTTATATAGTACTATATTAGTATTATAATAGTATTTGCCATTATAAATAATAAATAAAATGACATTTGCACAGAGAGGGAATGAGAGTGTGAAGTCACCAGAAGAAATAGAAGAGCAGGACTTGGAAGAAAGTTATATATTCATGGAGTCAAAACCAAGAACAGAGCTGAATCTCAAGAGATGCTACATAGAACAGGAAGAACTTTGCAGGCATTGTATAAGTTTCCAGTTCCATGCTGGAGATAAGGTTATAACACATGTCAAATGAAATTGTGATTAACATCAACTTGTCCCTGAGCCTTTGTTGCTCACAGGCAATATAAAGGGTGCAAAGATCACGAGGTGTTGCTGCTAATTATAAGGAATCCAGAAAACACGTTGAAGAATAAAAGCAAGACCTTTGTGGCAAGACCACTTGGACACACATTTCATACCTAATTTTGCCACACTGATCACTACAATCCTGTCCTCTTTTGACCTATAGTCTTGAGTGCAGGGGAACATGATCAGTGTACTATATCAGCTGCTGCTGCACATTCAGATCTTCTTGGAAGTGCATTAACACCTTTAGCATCTGTGTTCTGATACTAGGTCTGCAATGTCAATTTTATGAGAAGGCCTTCCTCAGCAGTATCAGTCCTATGGAGTGTCTGGCCTTAACTATGAATTTTACTTCCACCCTGTACTGAAGAGGTGCACTAGATATGAGAGGCAGATATCATCAGAAAAGCAGGAAGTCATCACTTCCTGGTGGAGTTGATACCTGGTACCATCTACAACTACTCAATAATATATCTTTCACCTTACATCCAAATGGAGGAGATCAGGTGGAGCCACTGCTGCTCAGACAGCATCTGCATTGTACACTGGCACATCTCACAGACACTGGGTTGTTGTCCATCCCAGACAATCATCTATTCTCTGTGAGGGCTGTTGACATCTCACTGGCCTACTGCCCATTTTAAAATGGACACTGTAGTGCCTGTGGGAAGACCATGAGGAACTTCAGTCTGGAAAGCATACTGTCAGATGATACACTGTTCTGGAATTAGCAGTGTCAATCCCACAATTTTAAAGATTCAGTAGCAAAATATCATCAGCTAACAACTGTTAATGCTCTTTAGACAAAATCCATTTACAACAGATCCAAGTACACAGACCTGGAGAAGCGGGGAGAAAGAGAGAATGCCATACTCACAGAAAGGGGTTGTGTTGGAAATAAAAGCTCTTTGTGAGAGGGTAGAAAATCATTGGGAAAGGACTTGGAAAGGATGTGGTATAGCATCTCAGGGTGTTTTGTGAACACGTTATACTAAAATCACGATACATACTTACTGTGATGATGTCAGGGTTTTTAAGGTATTTGAAGTTAGGAGGTTGAACAGAATATAAACACACAAGGCTTTAGGAAACAGCACATCAAGAGATAATAAGCAAGTTATACACAGTGAGAATCTTGCTACCAACTGAGCAGATATGAACGACCTTTCTTTCCTAGGACCAGCACTTTGGAATGAAAGAGTAATTCAGTAACTGCCTGTCCCCTGGGGTTCTGTTTCCTAAGATCCTTCCAAGATAGAAGAATGGGTCAGAGCACACAAAAACTGACCCAACTGGGTCCTTTAGGCAGTTGCTGGTAGCGCCTCACAAACTTAAACTGTCCTGACTTACACTTCAAGAATGGTTTTTCTTTGATACAGTTACACCTGTGGGTAATTTCATAGCCCACTAGTTAGTATTAGAGCAGTGATGGAATAAGGATGACAATAAGGATGGCTCAGGATTAGTGATTGAGGGTGAAAGATACCTAACTCTTGCAGACATTGACTATGAGCTTGTGGTAAAGGGCTATTAGTCAGGTTGCAGTATCCCACATTAATTGAGCTGTAAGCAGTAAATGCTGCCCGTCACACTGTGCACCCAATTAATCACAAGCCAATAATGCAAAAGACCTTGAATTTCCCAGTCTCCCTTATTCTCACTTTTTCAGACAGTTTCAATGTCTGGTCATTTACCTTTTGATATAAGATCAGTATGCATAAAGGTACATACAGAAAGTTAGATATATAATATAAGTTAAAAGAAAAAAAAGAAACTCTTTAGGGGTCACAGGATTAAGAGTACTCCTGACAGCTTTTGAAAGGCAGAGAAGAGGCAGTCTTGAAAAGAGAGAACATACAGTAGTTCAAGATTTTTTAGTGCTGGCTGAAACCTTCACAGATAACTTACAATTATGAGTGGCATAAAAGGATAACCATGTTCTCCTTCCTGCACTAGTTCTGCTGTGTCTGGCCTTAGCATTCTGGAAGGTAAATGGATAGAAAAACATTCATGATTTTATGTGGTTAACTTCTCTGTGTCGTGCTCTAAATGAGTTCACCACGGGTCAGGGAAGCAGCATTCAGAATGTCCTGCATGTGCCAGTCAATAGATCATCTCAGTTATAATGTATACCCTCAAATGAAGAATTAACACACATACTTAGGCAAGAGGAGAACTTTACTTAGCTCTTGCTTAACCTTCCCAGTGGAAAGATTTTAGTATCTATGGAATAGATATAGTATATGTGTGACTCGCCACTGTTAAGACTAATTGGTGTCACTTCAGTCTCAACTTGAGGGTCAAATCTGAGGGTTTACAAAGAAGGTTCTTAATCACTGGTAATGTTTTTAAGCACGAGACAGTATTCTTGAACAGTGCTTCCTTATCAACGTAGAACAGAACATACTGCCTGTAATTTACCTATTTTCAAAGCTGCAAGTGGTTGCTTGCTTTGCAAAGATACAGGTTCCACACATGCGCTGTGCAACAAATACAGTGAAGATGCCATGTATTCTAATCTACTCTTAATGCCCATGGATAACAGTCAAATATTAATGAAACTTTTATAAATGTTTTGTGGAAATGAATGACTTTCAATCACAACAGACACTTGGTTCCTTCAAGGGCACATAAGAATCAACTAATTCACCAGGCTGGAGCAACAAATGTTGTAAAGATAGATGGTTCAGTATTAACAATATAAGCAAATCTGTTAACCTAGTAATATCCTTAGTAACGTCCACAGATTGAACTGCATGTTGCAGTAACAGCTTATGGAAAATCTTTGCCACTCCTGTGTTCAACTTATATCACCTGTAGCATTATGAAACACAAAAGATAATATGCTATCACAGCCGTGAAATTTGGGTTCCCAGGTTACTTGATAGTTAATCACTATGTGATTGGTAAGCTTCTAAGTGGTAAATGAAAACAGTTTAGGTAAGCAGATTCAGATAAGGTAGCGTTCAACATGAATAGTCTATGCCTGTCCTCTCTGCATTAAGACCACAGAGTTATTGTTGCATCATGCAGGTATTTGGAAGATGTTCTGCCAATACTAACAGTAGAAACTTCAGTAGCAGCTTCTTGCTGCTTCAATAAATCAAACGTTAACACTAACACATTTATTCTGTCTACCTGCAGTTTTTGTACAAATCACACAAGTTGTTTGCTGTGATTCACAGCTGTAGCCAAGGATTTTGTACTTGCTTTGCGATATTAAGGCATTATTTCTCATATACTATACCTTGTGTGCCACCTGCTGTACAACTTGGGCAGAAATCTCTGTATTCCAGTTTCCGCCACTCCCAACCAGTGTTTACAGTTTTGCTAGCAACAGGCCTAACTTTCTGAAATATCAGGAATGCTAGTGAAAGTGGTTTTTACCTTTGCCCCCCAAACTAGTCTGGAATACTTTAACCTGCTATGCAGCCAAATTACCATGTAAACATTAGCTATCAAGATAACAACATGTAAAAAACTTGTAGCACGCAGCTATCCATCCTACTTAGATTTCAAATACATGTGGGATGCCTTCTTATGTCATTTACATGCAGGCAGGTTATTTCACTTTTGCTAGCACAAGATCAGTGGCAAGGATTAGACTGGTCAGCATCCTGACAGCTCATGACATTTTTTTCTTGGGCTGCAGGTCTATGCAGCTCTTGGAAAAGCTTAACTTATATAGCACTATAAGCAAGGAATGCATAGCCTGTGAGAAGAGGATGAAGGAGCTGTGTTTTTTCACCCAAGAGCAGAGGTGAAGCTGTCTGACAGTACAGAGGAGATGAAGCCAGACTCTACTAAGACAAGCACAGGGAATGCACAAGAGGTAAAAGAGGTAACAGCCATGGCTTTCAACAAGGGAAAGATCTGTGACTAAGGAGTTAGACTGGATACTGCAAGAGGCTCCTTCCCATCTTAAATCTATGGTTTTTTTTTGTGTTTTTTTGTGGGGTTTTTTTTTTTTTTTGGACATAAAAATGAAATACTGGCAGACAAACAAATTATTAATAGAGCTGTAAATACCAGCTATGCTAGCCATATAAATTCTTCAGGTAGCTGTTAGATCTCACAGCAGAGCTTACAGCCACAGCAAAATATATGCCAATTTCCTATTCCCATGTTTCAAATAGCTAAGGCAGATATGAACACCTCTCCCATGCAGTGATAGAGCACTGCTTTGTTGTTTGTGGGAGAGATTCAAGTGGGCTGGATAGTGCAGCTATAAACAATGCCTCGTGATCTGTCTTTAGGGCCTAGCATTGTAGTGAAGTAAATCTACACTCAGACCAACTTGTCCAGAATCAGTGAATACCATGTGTATTCCAGCTTAGTAAAGTTTTAAAAATTAAGCCATTATTTTAAGAAAAAGCTGGCTTTTACAAGGCCCGCTTTAATTTTTGTCTTTCTTAGCCGTCCTCCTGGGACGTCACAGTGGAAATGTGATTACTTGCAGGGCTTCTGAAACTAGCAATGGATAAGCAAAAAGTAAGCCCTTAGCTTCAGCAGATACTAAATACCAGTTTCACTTACAGAAAGCCAGCAAATGGATTTATAGCATCTGTCAATCTCAGCAGAGGCTACTCTGTAAGGCAACAAGTACTTCCAGTATACAAGAGGTGACTCCCTCCCAGACCTTGCCAAGATTGAATACGAGAAGCTAAAAATTACTCCCTAATTACAGTAAGAGATGATCCTTAAATGCCTGCACTTTCAGTCATACAGCAAGTAACTGAAAACTTCCTTTTTTCCTTTTCTAATATCATTGTCAGGACCCTATGTCTTGCCCTGTAGAGTATAAACCTGTATTCATCTGCCTCATTTGCCATCTCTAGCTTTAGAATTAGCAGCATGTACAGCAGAATCTGCATAAATCTCATGACCTCATTTGTCCAGACTCCTTGTCCTTCTAATATTACTTTGTGTATGATCGATAATAACTTCAAAAAAAAAAAAAAAAGAGGAGGAGGGACAGCCAAGGATCCCCCCACTGCCTTGGGACAGCACAGGGGAATAATCACATGGGATATTTTTGGAACAGATGGCAGTGACCTGACGAAGGCACAGAAAAAAACACAGCTGTGAAACCTAACACTTGGCTTCATGTACAGAGAGCAGAAGCATCAGAGAAACAAACAGGAGATGCAGCAGAAGACGAGTAAGAGAAAGGCATTTGAGGATAACGAGAGAATCATGAAAGAGTAAATGACAAAGAGGTAACAAAAGACACAGAAAATAAATGTCTTAAAAAGAACATGGTAGAGAAACAATCAAAAGACAGCTGGTATATAAGAAACTGAATAAAGTGGCCACGTTATATAAATAAGCCAAGATGCTTTTACCACAGAAGGGTCTGAAGGGCAAGAAATGGCTGGCTGACTCATCAGATCTCTTATTTAGGTGATTTATGACCTCAAAGGCTAACCAGCAATAGCTTGGTCTACCATCTCACCTCTTCCCAAGGTACAAAGACGTTATAAGCAACTTCAATACTGGATTGTGACAGTGTAGTAGATATTCTAAAACAGAAAAACAGCAATCATTCCTGCAGTCTTTAAAGCCAGGCAATGACCTACCTTTCCTTTGACTAAATGCCAGTGTACCCAGAGCAGTGACTTTTACTTATGAAAAAGTTTGTAGCATTAGTTTGGCATTGATCTTATGCGCTCTGCTATTCTTCCTTCACTAGGTAAGAAAAAAATAACATGCCTAACAATATGGAGTGAACAGTGATAATGACGATGCTTGATAGGAGCATGTTCCCAAAGTTAGTATTTTAAGGCATAAATTGCTAAGACACTCAGGTCTCAAAAGTATCTGGGATCCATTTGAGGCACCTTCATCCAGAATTGCAATCTAATATTCACTTGCTACCAAATCATTATAACTGATCTTCATTTCTCTTGTTTTGAGAAATATTTCATTCTTCGTCAAGGTTAGTGATTCAGCACCTACCTATCACTAAAGCCTGATTAGATCCAGTAATTATCTGCTCACCTTCCTCAGATTCGGAAAAGCTCAAATACATGATAATTATCAAAGAACTCCTACATCTGTAGCCTTTTTTTTAATGAAATATGTAGCACCGTAGTTATCTTCTGATCCTAAAGTTTATCTGGGATGTGAGTGAATTGAATTCAACTAAAGAGCAAAATGTTTTGAGTTTAACCATGCAGACACTTGAAGGATCAAACAACTACCATTTGCTACAAATTCCTGTCCTGTTCAGAATCTATGCTCTCACTGGCAAATATTTGAAACAAATTTATGAGTAAACGAAGACCATGGAATACATTGACTTGCTTTCTGTCCTGAATAGCTGCTTAATAACCTGTATATATTCTGCCAAAGAAGACTTGCCTTCTACCAAATTATATGGATTATACTCTTTAAATTAAGAAGATCTAATGCTAGTCATGTCTTCCCGCAAGCCTGCAGGAAAACTGGCACTGACTCTGACTAGTCTAGTTCTAAATTAAAGAATAAAAAAGTGAAATGTCTAAGAACTCATTAGTTTGTTACAGCTTTAGAAGAAATATAGCTTTTGCATCCTTCACAAACTTGTTCTTTCTACTACCACTTTTGTTCAATTTTGTTGCATTTCCTTACAGTTTAGTACTCCATGCAATTTGATCAGCTCAGCAACCAACTCAGTACAATTTTTCATCTCAGAACTTGTTCTCCTTCCAGAAATCTTACAACATTCTATACTGTGTGTATGGGAACTGTTGATCATGGCCTGAACCTCTGATTGACCACCTGAGGCAAGCAGAGTCAGCCACAGGAGCACAGGTGAAGGCAATTCACCTGTGTTACCCCAAGGGGTGGAGCCTGGCTGCACCTCTCCTAGACCCCATTTAAGTGCTGACTGGCACAGAGGAAAGATCTCTTCCTAGAGATTGCTCCTTGTGGAGTTTACTGTCTTTACATACTGCCTATGGCACTAGTAAGCATTTCCATTTATTTTTATTATTTTTCCACCATGACAAGCTTACTAAGCCTAACCTCTGTATACCTACTAATTGTACAGTTGACCTATTGATTGTACACTGTGCAAACAGACCAATGAAATCTGATTATGTTGTGCATTAGGCCCACAGTCTCAGTGTTCTAGTACTAACGTAACTTAGTCCTGACACTGTGGATGCTACTTTATATTGGTCTACAGAAACGCAGAACAACAGACGTGAAATATTTTATAGTTCAGACCTTCCACTGAAATGAATGACTCTTTCAGCAACATCAGTACTTGCCAATTGATAAGAAGCACTTTCAGTTGAGCAAGAGGTTGGGTGCTTGTGTTGTGTCTATGTAGATCACTGAGAAACTTATATTCATTATTAACTCAGGATTTGAAGTCAAGCAGTCAGTCATACAAGGCCTTAGGGTCACACTACAGATCATAAAATTCTTCACTTGCATGTATTAGTTCATGTACAGGAGAAGTAGTCTCTCTGTCTTTACCTCTACCTTCTGTTCCCACAAGCAACTGTACAATTTGCTTAGTAAACCAATTGTGACATCTTCTACAAAGAAGACCTCTATGTTTTTTTTGTAGTAGCTCAAAGATATTCATGTTTTCCATACCTCCTATATAGTCTTGTCTACAAACATGGCTATGAAATCTTTGCATGCTCTGACACAAACAGGCCGCCACTATATGTTTTCAGAGGCTGGGATTCCACTCATGCTGTTCAGTAGGCAATCTGCAGTGTTTGATGCAAATTCTTATTTAAAATATCAGATAAAGTGATTTCTTAGACGCAGTACAAATTTCTTCCTCAGCTTGTTCAGAGAAGTCTGAGGAATCATGAGGAGATTAAATGAATCTTAGTTCTCAAAGTTGAGATACTTAGATCAGGAAGTGAAACAACAATCTCCATATAAATATCCTTAAAACAAAGCAATGCAAAACCTCGCTAAGATTTGCCTAAAAGATGCCAATAAGAGCATACTCTAGTAACATGCATTAACATCCAGCAGGGCAGAATTCTACCTCTTCTGAAAGCTGTAATAAAGTAGTGAGAAGTCTGTCCGAGAAAAGCAAACCAATTCACAACAAGCAACTGCCTTTCCATGCAGCTCTGCAGATTGGTTGTCCCTACAAACTCAGCCTTGACTCTTTCTAGCACATTCTTCCTAATCCTGTGAATTCAGTGACAAAATTTTTTCATTCATGGGGATTAAAGATGATTTCCATTTTCTTAATGATAAAAAGAGAAAATGGCCTCCTTCTGTCTTAGAGGAAGGCAGCTCTGGGGCATGTGCTCATGCAGAATTTTCACAAATTTTTCCTAATACAAGCAGGGAAGGATATTTGTAGGCAAGAAAAGCGTTTACCCCTTCAGAAGAGAACAAATTACAATGTAGGAAACGCTCTGTCCTTCTGCAGGTATTGTACTCACCAGAGTTTGTTGGTATCGCAATACTTTTGTTGGAGAGGCCTCCCTAGTCATATCCCCAGAGACAACCTTTGTGGAGCAAGGGATGTTCAGGGCAACGTCTTCCCTTCTGCTCTCCACTGCAAAATCATGGAGTGAAGCAGACACAAGGCTTCAGCTAAAATCCCACAGTGCACCCTGGGAGAGAAGGTTACTGGTGAGGGAAAGACAGAGTAGGGAGAGTGTAACCAGAGACTCCCTACCCCCTCCTGTTCAATCTGTGCTTGGAAATGGCAGGCGCTTCCCTGCTTTAATCTCCCTCTGCTGCCCTGGCACTGGGACAGCTTAGTAAATTAACAGGAGGTAAGGTTTCCCTTTTCTGTCTCAGGCAGTATTACTCTTCTCTGCATTTAGAAGGGATCTAAAGTGGGGCCATAGAAAGAATGGGGGCTAATGACAGAAAGAGACTTTGGAAGAAAGAGGATGGAAATAAAAAAATGACCAAAGTTAGGGACAAAAAAAATCTTCCTGCAACTTGAGCAAAATTATTCTACAACTTGTTTCAGAGGCAACTTTGAGAAGAGTCATCATCTGAGAGGGCTACTTCTCCCAGCAGTACTTTGAAGACTATTCCTTACATGATTACATGATGTCCTCAACATTTAACATAATTTGACTTCAAGTATACGCACTGTTGCTGACTTCTGGGCCACAGTATCTCACCACATATAAACCATCTTCCTCCCAGTATTCCTACCTGCAAGAATCATTGTTCATTGACATTACCAGCACTTAGTATCATTTCAACTATTCAAACTCTCTTCTCCATTTTCATTCTAAAATTTACTGCTCACAGAGGCCACCTCTCCCACCCAATTGCCAAAACCTCCCCACTTAAGCTCAAAACAACAGGTTGCTGCTCTTTCCACAGATACCTGCTGCTTCTTTACCTCTGCTATCTGTTAAGCTTTTCATGGAAATTCTAATACTGGGCTGCAGTACTGGACATACAGGGATCTCATGTTGGTATTTGAGGGATTCTTGAATGTCATCATGAATCTAGAAAGGGCATGCAAGCCCTTGCACTGCTTTCTTCAATCCTTACCAGCCACAAAGACAAAAGGGAACTTTACTGTCTCTACTTCACACTTTATGAGGCCTGATAATATTGAAACTAGGTACAGGATGAAAAAACTCTCTGACTTCATTGTGATGTTAGAAAAAATTCTTTGAGTAAAACTGGCAATAGCAGCAATGGTAGGCCAAATAACATTGTGTATGATCCAGTCCTTGTTCCTAGTGAAAGTTAGCTTCTCCAAGACTAATCCTGGAACTTGATGATTTATAACTTCATTCTTTTCCCTTTAAAGAATGACACTTTCTGTATGTAAACTCTGATGACATCATTGCTTTGTAATGAAGATGATCAATTACATAACAATATTTTCTTTTGATTGTATTTCAATGTAGTAATTTAGTGATATGATACAGAGAATGTTTTTTACCTGTCTTCAGGGTATGAACCTGTTGCCCTCTGCAACACAGACAACGTATGTTAGGAATCTCGACCTGGTACGTATTTTATTTTACAAACTGTTCTACAGATTTTCATCCAAGTCTTTTGATGTTTTGAGAATTATGCTTTTTTAAAAGACTATTCTGTACATCCTAATTTTGAAGAACAGATCAATAATTATTTTTACAGTCAGACTCTTTGAGTATCTATCATTTTTTATATAAGAGCAAATGGAAACAAAAACACTTCACAGTTACTACAATTGTATTCCTCTAATGAATTGCTCCACTAATTAAAATGGTTGTTATGTAACTCAGATTTGTAACTACATCTTGTGAATATCCCGTTCACTGTTTTCACACCCCTTTCAACAAAACAAAAATCGTTTTTGACCTTCTTTTGGTTTTGAGCCAAAATACGAACAACACAAAACTTTCTTGCTAATCCCACTATTAAAGGCATTAATTAAACTGTGTCAGTAGCTTAAATTTACTTATCTAAAAATACAAACATCTTTTTTATTACTAGTAACAGTTTCAGCACAGATAGGTTTTCTACTGAACACTGCTAGAATTCTTGTACCAGCACTAGGTACTATTGAAAAACCATTATACTTTTTTTCATGAAAAGAGATGTCACAGCTGAGAGTAAAAAACAGCTCTTAGTGGATCTGAATACTGGGATTTATTCTGGAAGTAATGAGAACAGAACTTTTATTTTCTTATTTCACACACTCACTGGCTTCCACCCTGCATCACCATAGGTACATTACCTTGGTCTCAACTCCCAGAAGTGATCTCACTGCTGATTTCTAAAGGTGGGCCAGCTGCACAGCTGCTTGTAGTAACCTGTCTTGGACACAACACGTCAAGGTCTCTCATGATAGTTTCCCTGTAGCAATCTGATCCCCCTCATCTTCCCCCACTTTCATCATCTTTCCTTGTTGTATCTTCATCTCCTTTCTGGGTCCTTCCCCCTACAAGCAGCCCATACAAGTTCCAGCTAGCAAGCAGCAGGATTCTGCCCAAGAGTTCAAAAGTGCCTCAGGGAGCTATTACCTTCAGAAATTATGCAAAATTCTCCTTATAGAAGTTCTATTTCTACACAGATGTATAATCCTCCAAATGGATGATACTGCACAGATTAATCAAACAAGAATTCTTTATTTTGACACCTCCAGGCAGTAAAATACAAGTATATAAAAAGTAAATACCAAAGTGGCAGTGATAATGCAAGTTGATGCAATCCTACTGAAATCTGATCTTTCAGAGCAGTCTACTTCATCAATCTACACGCCTGTAAAATATTGCACCATTTCAAAGAGGGAGCACTGGGGTAGGAAGTGTTTGTACTCCAGGGAGGTGCAACAACCTCAACAGTGGTTTCTTCAGAGTAAGGCAACAATTGGCAGGAATGTTTTTTGTTTTATTTATCGCATGCTGTGTGTTAGATAAGTGCAAGATGTATTTTAATGTTGCACCTTTGTCAGCTGGAGAAAACACAGCCTTAATTTTCCTGTGCAGAACAATAGAAAAGCACATACCTAGTTTTCCAGCCTCCCTCCACATCCCTTTGTGCTTCCTATTCATAATTCTATCCTGGAAGAAAGATAAAAAAAACAAACGCACTTACACATTAAGAGTACTATGCTGCCTTATTGCTGTAGAATGAAGACAGGAACTCCAGTATACAGACGATAGCCCATACACAATCTAGCATATCAGAACTGAGTCTACCACAGAAGAGAACAATGCCCATCTCCCCGCACCACATCACATGGGAGTAACTGCAACTTGGAAGAGCTAAGTATGAAGAGAATGCATGTGAACTTTCCAGACAAAGTGATGGCTTATGCCACAACATTACTGATAGATCAGTCAAAATGACCTTTGGCAAACAAAATTAGCTGAACAGACAGCTTTAAGTGATCATGGCTGAAGAAAGAAAACTCACCACATATCAGAGTAATAACGTGAAACTCTTCTCTTTTAAATGAAAGAGAAACAGACTGCCAGTGAAAAATAATCCAAGCAGCATGCTTGGTCTATAAAGAACTGTCTTGAATATTTTCCTTAAACAGAATATATAGGAGCCCTTTCTACAGGGTTGCAGGATTTCAGTCATACAGTACAATTTATAGACTCTTGAAAAGTTGGTGAAGTGTCTGAATACTGTGCCTGTTCTGACACACAGATACTACAGCAAATATCAAAATCAAAAAACAAATATCAAAAATAATGTTCTGTACAGTTGTTCACTCCTAGACTAAGGGGAGCTAATCCAGAATTTCCTGATTCAAAACTGTTTCAGGTGCATTTAAATGACGTCATTGATCTCTGCGAGAAACACTGAATTTCCATTTGTTTTTCTGATAATCTGGGATGTCTTGCAGCTCTCTTGATAACTCGGCTACCGAAAAAAATGCGCAAAAATAGACTTCAAGTGATCAAGATGTCAACTACTTAAAACAATATCCTGTTTTAGAGAGCAGGATTCTCCTTCACTGTGCACAGGATCTGACATGCATGAAGAATTGGGCAAGAAGAAGTTAAAAAAAATAAAAGCATAAAATAAGTAGCATTTTATGAATCATTTGCCTCTCAGAAAGGCTTATCTCTTCCAAAATTTGTATAGATTAGTCTATTTCTCTTTTCACATTCACATTTCTAAGAAATGTCCTTACACCTCTTTCCAAAGGATATTCTCAATTTTCACTATCAGTTATAGTGCTGATCTCTTTTCACCAACATCCATCCATAAAAAATAAATCAGATATTAGTATTTTAACCCCTGAATTGAATCAGATTAGGATGAGCTGCCACCTTATTTTAGTAAAAGACATCAAGAACTGGACTGACTAAACATGAAATAGCACTCCTTGCTTGGCATCTGCTGTCACGCCTGTGAGAACAGAAATGTACACATCCATACTCAGTTCAGCTTTGGCAGTATCTCTCTTCCAGTGGAGCTGGTAGAGTTATTTTCCTGGCACATAACCAGGAAATAGGTACAGGTCCCGACAGAGTGTACTACAGTATTCTGACATTTCCTTGCAGCGGTGGAATTCTGTGCCTGGGGCATAACCTTCTCGTTGCTTGATTTGTCTATTCACCTAAATGTAAGATTAAAAAAGTAAAAAGATTGAAAGAGTTAAGAAGACAAAATGTCATTGCTTTTCTTACTCAAAAATTATTGTTTATCTTATTAATTAATCACCAGTATACTGCCTTTCTAAACTACAGGAGGGATAAAGAAACTAACGTGCAGCTCTAGTTACTGTGAGCGCACTGCAGTCTTCACTCTCCTCTCATTTCCTTAACTTTCCCCTCATGTGAGTACAAGTGCTTGTGCTGTTACATACTGAGCCAGTTCAGGCCGAATCCACCTGAAAAAATAAACTATTTCTATACTAGAAAAATGATGCTTGGCAAGTTAGATTAACCTCCTAAACTCACAACATGGCCAACACAAATGCAATGGAAGGAGCCAAAGAAACCTAGCATTTTGTCATGGTTTTATGGTTTTTGGTTATTGGTATTGCACATCATAATATCATGTAGTACACCTCGAGTTAAAGTGTTAATGCTCCAGATACCTGCCCCAGAAGAGAAGAATAGCTACATTCCCCAGAAGGCTGTTTGCTGTGTTGCTATCATTTCAGCTCAAGGGGAGCAGATATAAGGCCTTGGTAGGTCATCTGACCTCTCTCTTCTTTGCCAGGCTCTCCTCCCTGCTGCTCAACCGGACTGTGCATCTCACCTCAGTGTTACAGTGAGGCCTATCCACCTTTTGGCCACTCTCTCTCATTATATTCGATTTATCATCTTCAATTCTAATTATATTATATTATAGTGCGTAATCTTGCATTCTGATACCATATTTAGTAAATTAGTTTGCTTCTCCTCAGATCATTGCTGCTGTTTTTTTGGGGGGTGGTCCCCTATTTTCCTTTTCCAGACGTGTGGATTTTGTAAAATCACTCTGCCCTGCTAGTCATGGAACCGGACCAAACCAGCCCATAAACCTTTGACACATTTTTTACTTCTTTTAATGTACTGTGGAACTGTACATAATTATCTATCTAAACAAGGTAAGAAGTAATAATTTTGCTACGAATTTGCTTAAAGAGTCTATTAATCCTAGCAACTTGAAATTGAAGGCTCTTCAGAAACCAGGCAAGTGTGTGAAAGGAAAGGCATTACAGCTGACCTTCACCAACATGTCAGCCACATGAGTGTCTCGGGAGTCCTCTGCAAACACAGTGGTGAGTGCCTCGATATACCAGGATCCACGCTTGGTGTTACGCATGGCTGCAGTGCCTGAGAAGAAAGAGTATGCATGATAAAGTTCCAGGGGAAGATGGACACACAGAAACTCTTAAGACCCTAAGAATTAGTGCTTCATTCCAGTACCTTTCAAACACGCATATCCACAGATCATATCGGAGCACGTAGGCAGACGCAGCTTGAGATTTTCTTCCTTGTTTGCATCACTCTCCTCACAGCCTGGGGAATCTGACCTTTCTTTTCCATCTCTTTGATCCACCCCCCGGTCTGTCTCGTCTGGTGATTAGTGCAGCAAAAAATAAGAGAGGGAGAAAAAAAAATATTATCCTGAATTACTGTTTTCCTTACTTTTGTGCTCCAGTCAGCAATGCCACAACTGTTGTCAAGATGACAGTTTCTGCATAAGCTGTTAGCTTTTATAGCTTTTAAAAAAACTCATCTGAAAGCTCTTCTGCACAAACTAATACAAACACCAGCGATTGCTGAACGTGCTCAGCATGATGTGATGGCTAGTCTATATGCTGGTTGAGAACTATAATTTTAGTTGCTAAGGTCTAACTCCAAGAAAATAGTAACCAAATGCTTCACCTTCAAAATTCTGACTACAGTACCACTTACTTCAACCAAAATCATTGTACATTCAATGAAAAAATAATTTAATCCCAAACACTAGAGAGAGAGATCTATAGTACATGGAGATCCAGTTTAGTACCTGGAGAATATTTAACATCCTTTCCAGGATTCAATAGCATGTACCATGATGATTCTAGATAGCCTCAATTTGTTGTTTAAACAATAAAGATTTTCCATTGTAATCTACACTAATAACAGTGGCAGTAACACTGACAGTCCAGCTATGCTGCAATAAAAATAAACCTATTTTACAGGCTTTCTACATAATTTTGCCCTTCTGTTCTTCTACTATATGATAAAAATTTACTATTCTACTTCCTAACAGCATGGACAAGATTCTGGTTTTAGGAAGCCCAAGTATTCACTTCAGTGGCCTTCCTTTTATGATGGCAGTAGGTCTCTGTTGCTATGTTGTGCCTAAGAAATGTACTCGGATTTCTAATCCTTCAACAGGTAGCAGAATTGGTTGCATACTGTAACTATGTACAGGAGATGGACAGTTCATAAGGTAACAAGATGGGTTCTTCTCCTCAGAAATGAAAGCAACAGTGGGAGGAATGTGATTGTCTAACAGGTCACTTGTATCCTATGATTCCATACTATAGTTCAAAATTTAACGAGCACTCCCATTATGTTCCTTCCTCCTCTCTTAAAGGTAGGAATGGATTGTTTTTCCATTTTTAACCACTCTTTTTCCCCTTTTGCCTTTTATTACACTTCTCCAAACCCTTTCAGTTCTCTGTCATGTTAAAACTTTAGACTACTCTTCACATTGTATGTTACTTCAAATAAGATGCATGTAATTTTATAGTCAAGGTATATTATTCAGACTGTCATAACATATTGAGTCAAAGCTTTTTTGATTAAAGATTCAGAATTAGATGTCTTCCTCATGTATTTGTCTTCAAACACCATCCCTGTCAACAATGTAACTAAAAACATAAAGCATTAACCTTGTCAAGATATTACTTTGCATATTCAAGCTCTAATTTGTATCAATAACTACTATCCAAGTCGATAGAATTTCCCTGAAGCTCCTAGACCCTCTTTTCTCAATCAATTTTAATAACTGTTAACTGCACATTTGTCAGTATTTACAGCAGTTCTTCTCTTTGCAGAATCAGCTCCTATATTAAACACGGATGCTAAATGGCTTTTAAAGCCCATTTTATGTCATGGTGAAATCTGACAAGCTGTCTTTTCCCACTGCTTTCTGTCACTGTTGGCTTTTGATCTTTGACTTTAAGCGGACTACTTCAATTCTTTAGAAGACCCATGCCAAAGGTCCATTGGAAATGAAGTAGACCACATAAATTCTTCACATCTAAAGATTTAAAAAATTTAAAACGTGTCAATTATAGAGAAAAGACAAGGCTTATTACATAAACAGTCAAAAAGAGTAACCTGTGCACTTAACTTTGGCTGGTTCCAGCTAATTTGCATGGCTACAGAGAGACACTGACTACTAACCTAAAGTTGTCTACACCACTTATACAGCCTTTTAAATACATACATATCTAAAAAGTAGTAATGGCTAACCTTAGAATACCAGTATGAAAAGGTACACATTTTTATTGACTGCTCAAGTTGATTCATAACTTGCATTCTGTTCTAACTACTAATTAAGCTTTACAAGCCAGATTAAAAAGGCACATTTAGTTAAAGGAAGATTTTTTTTTTTCCCCTTTAAGATGTTCAAGTCTCAGTCTTTTGCCTGTTTAATATCCCACTTCTACAGCATCCTGCATAGCAAGTTTCTCACTCTTTCCCTCCTGAAACCGTCATGGAAAGGAAAAGGACAAACACAGATGTTAACTTGAACAGACACATTATGGTAACATTACAGTCAGATAAACCTTGTTACCTAATTAGGTCAGCAGTCAATTCAGGCTTATTAAACTCATTTTCATGCTGTTACTAGTCCGCACGTTTGTATTTGTTGAAGAATATTTAAAGGTTCAATAACATAAGGAATATAAACACATTAAGTTCATACTGGTAAAGAAGCATACTACAGTATTCCCAAATGCATAAAGGATCAAATATTTGTGGCACCCACAATGCTTTACGTAGACTTTACATTTTTTGCTGTGTTAGGATTAAACATGAGTAGGTAACAGGTGAATGAAACATGCTCTTGGTTATAGGTCAAACTATAAACCAGCTAAAATTGGGAAAAAAAGAGGAAACAAATGTAAGGAACAAAAGAAAAGTAGGGGAAAAAGGATACATGCTAGAAAACAGAACTTCTCTATCACGAAAGAAAAAAACCCAAAAGCTATCCAAGACACAACTTGTCTTTGGAGTACTCCTAGTTTCACAGTTATCTGTGAAAGTCCATATGAAGGAAGAAATTTGGTCATTTGTATATCTGAAGGGTAGGTTGTTATAGATAGTGTTTAGTTATAATAGGAGAAAAAATGAACATCAGAATTAGGAAGAAAATGATAGGAACACATAGATTGGAAAAATAACAATTTATGAGAATTAAATGAGTTTGATAGTTGCTTGTGAAAAAGGTTGAAAATAGGAGACTGATTAAAGAAAAAGAAAACAAAGAACAAATAGCAGCTAACTCTGATAGTTCAGGAGACACCAAAAGAAACAACATATCCAAGATCAAGGGACAGACACGGACTCAGGCAAGACTCGAATACTAGCGTACTGCTTCATGCTGTGCTATAATTCGATGCACCATAAGCCCCTTTCCCTCTATTGCAGGTATAACAAGAGGAAGTCTTAATATATGAGTTATATAACTCATCTATTAAATAACTCATATATAATAATTCATATATAATATATATGAATATATAAAGCTTTACGTCTCTGAGGTGCTCTGTGGTCTGCAAGTCAATGCACACACTTCATGCAGAACAGAAGACACTTACAGAGCAACAGATGCAGTGGCAGCAGCAGGGCAGAGGGAGGTGAATATGGATCCCACTTACACCTGAGAGAAGCAAAGAGGAGAGTTGACAGCAAGTTGAATGTGAGGGCGTGTACGTGTGTAAAATGTGCCTTAATGGGATGACAAATCACAGCTTCTAGTATTTAGGCACTCACCTCCCCGGCAGGCCTGAATAAAGAACATTTTGGGCTTATTCTGGAGATTGGGGCAGTTTGCATTATCAAAGAGCCTGAAAGCCTCCTGCAACTGAGAGAAGAAAAAAAATAATCCAGATATTATTTACAGCAGACCTCTGTTAGCCAATCTCAGACTCCCTTTGCTTCCTCATATTTTGGTTATTACCTCACTACTCTTTCTCCTTTATCTCCAAACTCATTACATCACAAACATCCTTCCACCTCCCCACTCTGGGCTCCTGTTAGTTTGAGTTCACATGCTCTACCTGATATGTGCATGTGAAGAGAGAAAGGAGTAACAACTCTCATCTAACAAATATTTATGTCATCCCTTATCTTACAGACTTCTCATAGCTATCACTACCATTTTCTTTAGACAAGCTCTTACTTTTGCTTTTTGTTTAAAAAGAGTAAATCCTCAGTCTCCCCATTCCTTTCTGGTTTTTTTCCCCTCTTTCCATTTTCACTTTCCAAGATGTAACCTACAACACATCAGGACAGAGTAAATATACCTGTAGGAGTTTGCCATCAGTGCCATAAACCCCACCCTCTACACCGTGGGAAAGTAAAGCTACAATACAGGAATCCACATCCTGATGGTCTGGCAGCTTAGAAAATCTCTCCAATGCACTCTCCATTTCCTGTAAGAGAAAGAAATTATTTCACACTTCCCAGAATTACATGGGGAAAATGGGTTAATGTCCAGGGAAAAATATTGAACGGCTTAGGTTTTCCTAAGCTATGGCTCTCCTATTACAGAATAAACCCTACATACATACTCAGGACAAAAGATTTCTGTTCCATAATACAGAAAAAAATATCCTTACTCTTTTTACGTATCATTCAGTCTTAAGTATAACATTGTTTAGCAGGAATCACTTGGACTTAGCTGCACTGATACCTACTGTTCACAGAAAAAGGACTGAACACTGATGTAGAGATAAGGAGCTGTCTTGGGCAGAGCAACCACAAAATGGTTGCTTGGTGAAGTCAGGAGGGGGGCCAGCAAACTGCTACCTTGGAATTCTAGAAGGTGGACTTTGAACTACTCAGGGCACTGCTAGGGAGGGTCCTTTGGGATTCAGTCCTGAGGGATAAAACGGCCCAGGAAGGCTTGACACCCCTCAAGAAAGAAGTCTTAGAGATGCAGGAGCAGGCTGTTCTCCATGCCCTAAGATGAGCTGGTGGGGAAGAAAACCAGTGTGGATGAACAGGGAACTTCTTTTTGAGGCTCCAGGAGAAAAAGAGTCTACCTCTTTTGGAAGAAGAGACAGACAGCTTAGGGAAGAGTACAAAGAAGCTGTTACGATATATAGGGATAAAATCAGAAATACAAAACCCCAGCTTGAATTCAACCTGGCCGTAGTAAAAGAGAACAAAAAACTTTTTTTTTTTTTTTTTTTTTTACAAATATATTAACAGTAAGAGGAGAGCTAAGGACAATCTCCATCCTTTATTGGATGAGGCAGTGAACATGACCACTGGGAATAAGGAAAAGGTTGAGGTTCTCAATGCCTTCTTTACATGTCTTTAAAAGTCAGACTGATTAGATTTGGGGAACTTTACTCCCTGACCAGGAAGTCTGGGATGGGGAGCAGTATTAAACCCCTCAATTCAGGTGGAAACATTTAAAGACCTGCTACTCCACCTGGACTGTCACAAGCCCATGGGGCCAGATAGAATTCACCCAAAGGTGCTGAAGGAGCTGGTGGTTGAGATTGCCATGCTGCTTTTTATCATCTCTCAGCATTCCTGGTCAACCAGAAAGGTCCCAGAGATTGGAGGCTTGCCAACGTGACTACCCTCTACAAGAAGGGTCATAAAGAGGATCCAGGAAACTACAGACCTGTCAACCTGACGTTGGTGCCAGGGAAGGTTACAGAGAGATCATCTTGAATGAGATCACATGGCATGTGCAGGACTGCTTGAGAATCAGGTCCAGCCAGCATGGGTTCACAAAAGGCAGGTCCTGCTTGATCAACCTGATCTCCTTCTACAATCTTGTGATCTGCCTTGTGGGTGAGGGAACGGCTTTTGACATCATCTACTTAGACTTCAGCAAAGCTTTTGATGCTGTTTCCCACAGTTTTGTCCTGGAGAAGCTGGCAACTCACGGCTTGGACAGGTACACTTTTTGCTGGGTGAAGAACTGACTGCATGGCCAGGCCAGGTGGTGAATGGAGTTAAATCTAGCTGGTGACTCGTTGGTCACAAGTGGTGCTCTTCAGAGGTCAGTACTGGAGTCTGTCCTGCTAATGTCTTTATTGATGACCTAGATGAGGGGATTGAGTGCACCCTCAGTAAGGCTGCAGATGACACTAATTGAGAGGAAGTGTTGATCTGACTGGGGATATGAAGGCCCTACAGAGTGATCTGGACAGGCTGGATAGCTGGGCTGACGCCATTGGGATGAACTTCAACAAGACAAAGTGCTAGATCCTGCACTTTGGCCATAATAACCCCAAGAGGCCTGGAGCAGAATGGCTGGAAGACTGTGTGGGAGAATTGGGCCTGGGGGTGTTGGTCAGTGCTGAGCTAATCATGAGCCAGCAGTGTAGCACGAGCCAGATAGCTAAGAAGGCCAAAGGCATCCTAGCTTTTATCAGAAATAGTGCTGCCAGCAGGAGCAGGGAAGTGATCGTTCCCTGGTACGAAGCTCTGGTGCGGTTGTACTGTGTTCAGTTTTGGGCCCCTTACTACAAGAAAGACACAGAGGCCCAAGTGCATGTCCAGAAAAGAGCAATGAAGCTGGTGAGGGGTCTGGAGCACAAGTCTTCTGATGAGTGGCTGAGGAAACTGAGACTGTTTACTCTGAAGGACACTTGGGGAAGACCCTACAGCTCTCTCCCGGAAAGGAGGTTGGGGTGAAGTAAGGACTGGGCAAATTCTACCCTGAAACTAGCAATAGGACAAGAGGAATGGACTCAAGTTGTGCCAGGGAAGTTCAGGTTGGATATTAGGAAAAATTTCTTCTTGAAAGAGCAGTTAGGCACTGGAATGGGCTGTTCAGGGAGCTGGTGGAGTCACCACACCTGGAGATGTTTAGATATTGTACTAAGGAACATGGTTTAGTGGAGAAACATTGGTTGTAGGCAGACAGATGATGATCTTGATGATCTTGGAGGTCTCTTCCAACCTTGGTGATTGTACGATTCTGTGACATCTTCCATATTGGTTAATGGTGGGGGATACAGCAAATATTGGTGTTGGTATATACGGATTTAACAAAGGAGACAGCAACTGCTGCTTTACAGAGGTTTTATACTAACACTGGAGTCTGGCTGGGATATTGAAGCACTTTAACAGATGCTTACACTGGCAAGCATCACAGCTATGAACTCAGCCATATTGGTTCTAAAGTAGTAGTAGTATCTCCCTTACCTTTGCACTTTGGTCATGAAAGACAGTCACTTGATATCCAAGATGCTTGAAAAGCAGCTCTAGGGAAGCACAGTCCACATCTCCACCTGAACGATATTCCAAGTCCTTTTCACTGCTGAAATGGATATTGCTGAGAATAAGTGCTAAGCCTCGGGGCTCTGATATCAGTTTGTATGCCTGAGAAGAAGATTTAAAATTGGTATATTTAGACTATGCAAGGAAATAATAGTCTGTGTGTATAACACCAGTCCCCATACACCAACTTAATTACTAATGATATGTAGGATTTCTTGTTTGAGAAGGCACAAAAACAGTAGAGGTAAAATAAGTTTTTTTTTTTTTTTTTTTAATATAGCAAATCTTTATATTGCAAAAGGTCTCAAAGGCAACTGTTTCTGTGCAACCTTCCACAACTAATGATCCTACAATATTAATAAGATGTTGTAATAGCTTGCCTTATTTCCTGTTTTATAAGGAAAACAGATTAAGCATTTCAAATTGTGAGTTAGCTCTTGCTAATGCTTTTCGCCTTCCACAAATACCCCCACAGGGCCGAACAAGTTTTGGTCATACTCACCAAAGGCCCTAGGAAAACATTAAGCAAAATTTAGCTTATGTTTCCTAATTGTGGTTGGGAACAAGAAGAGATGTAAAACAGCCTGTGAGTGCAACTGTAGCAGCAGGCAGCAATAAATCACCGATCTTCAAAGTAGTGCAGATGACAAGAAAAGTTAATAGGGAAAAAATTAATTTAAGAAGGGTGTCTTCAAAACCACCTTGCCCCTTCCACTCTACCAACAAGAAACTAATAATAAATTGGTAATAACATCCCTGTGAATTGGAAGTGAAATGTAATACTGAAGAAGCATATCAAATACGGTGTAACCAGACACAGATATAAAAAGAAATTAAGCCAGACTCATGCTGATGTTGGCAAATTAGGTCTCCCCAGCAGTTGCAAAAAAAAAAAAAAGCCCATGAAAAAAGTTTTATTGAACAGAGAGCCTGTTACAGAAGAGTTAAGTGCTAAGAATTAAGTTGTAGTGTAATCCTACTAATGTGTCTGCACTATCATGTTTGTTTTCCTTAAGCCTACACCACCACAACCTATACTTTACAAATGGAACAAACAGAAAAATAATTATGACTGTCTATATAAAATTCCAAAGATAAATAAAAGGATTAGAAATTCAGGTTCTTCTGCTCTCTACTGCACAGAATCCTGATCTTATTTCTGCACCTAGGGAGACTTTTCCTCATACAGCAGAAAATGAAAAGAGCCATGATTGTGACTGTGAGCTGAAAAATAGTTCTAATATTGTACAGTTATTTGCAGTCACACATAAACACACCATAACACTAACATGTACCCATAATGAAGTGTTTTTACTCAGTTGTAAGTAGCGTGTATCAGCTGATATATCTAAATATTTCACCTTTGAAGGAGATCTTCTCTATCAACAACTTACTAAGTGCTGGTGATCATGATAGAATTCTGGAGTGCAGTGCTTCACTGGAGGAATCGAAGGACCATCTCCACTGTCCAAAGAATGTTCCACTGGTTTTGTGCAAAAGAAAAATATAAATAATAATAAAAATTCTAGCTATAAACCCTCTGTATTAAGGTAGTAATTTGCAAATTCAGAAGTATGTGGTCTAAGGCATATTCATGTCTTATACAACTCATATGTCTGAACATTTTGCTTGATCAAGGACATCACATATACAGTGAAAAAACAAATATAAAAAATACACCTTTCCAATATACTTCTAATTGGCAACAGATTTTATATTCTGCCTTTTTGTAGATTAACCTAAGGACTAGCAAATTTAGTTCTACTGAGTATAGGAACAGAATTTATATTGAAAATTAGAGCAGTGCTTTTCTGTCTTTTTGCACAGTATCTCATCCATTCTCCAGTTAAGCTAATGAACTATTACTAGAAACATTCAAGTAGAGTAATGCTTATCCTTTCATAAAAGATTTCCATTCTCACTGGATACAATTGGAGATCTCATTTTATGCTCAACTGGTTCATTAGTGATGAAACTAGCTAGTTTTAACTTCTGTAAAGTGCAGTGCTCTTTTTGTGTTGTTTATCTGTCTCTGGACAACTCCTATGTCCAGTCAGCAGTAGACAAGGGGAATGAGAATCAGTTAATTAACATTAAGAGATGCTCAATCCCTTTTCCTGAAGCAAGTGAGTTAATAGTTCAGTTAAAAAGTTCATGGTCTCTTTTGAAATACTTTTTTAGCATTTTGAGCATTTCTCCCAGCTGGAGAAACACACGCTCTCTAAAAAACCTATAACCTTCATACCTAAAACAACAGCCAACAAACCAACAATCAAAAATGATTTCAAACCTATACATTTGATCTTTAATATCAGACAGAGCTCCTAGTTGTAAGCAGCACAACACCAAAGTTGTGGTTAAGGTAAATTTGTACTGTCCAGATGTTATCAGAGGTAACGTGAAATCTAACAAGGAGACTCATTCCAACAACCAGCTCCTAACCTAAATCACAAATGCCTGCTGAAGTAAAGTTGATTTGCTGAATTCAATGGAAGATACAGCTATCCATTTCTGCTGACATTACATAGATGATGCCTCGTATTTGAAATCATTTGTTAAGAAAAAATTTAAGTTGGAATACTGCCAATTATCAGTATCCTCCCACAGTTCTAGTTCACTTGCACTATTGTACACCTTAAACAAAGAAGAAATTCTTTGGATATCTAAAATTTTACAGCTGACCCATTCTATTTAAGCAATGAAAGCTCCTACATGAATAAATGAAGCTAACTAACTAGGTTTTCTCTTCCACTAGGCTACTTAAATGTCATTTTCCAGACTAATTCTGCCTCTTATATCTGATCATAATACAGTCAGTTCATTTTCATGTTTGTATTCTTAGGATGAGCTAAGTGGTGTCAAGCTTATTTCTGAAATTGAGATAACAGAGCATTAGGAAATTAGAGGCAACCAACCAGACAGTTGATAATCAAGTTCTCATAATGTACTGTGTGACTCACCAATCAAGCGTGGTCTCTTTGAATTACATGATTCACTCAGAGGAAGTGGAAGATCTGATCCATAACGCTGTTCAAGGTACAAGACATGCAATAAATCCATAAAAAACTGGCAAAAGATACCTATTTTTTTTCTCTATAGAACAAGGCTGTAGGTATCATGGACAATGACACAGATATTTACATACAATACATGACATGCTGTAATACGTAGGTCACTCCAAAAGTAATGCCTCCTGTTTGTTTCCATGGAAATGACAAAAGATACAAAGAGCGCAAAAACACTTCTTGATAAACTCTCAACTACAAAATACTACTTTTCAACACAGCCACCACCACTAGCTATGCACTTTCACCAATGATGAAAAAAGATGCATGCTGTGATTCCAAAATTCTGCACCAGTGGAGCTGACCCACTGTTTTACAGTGCTATGATTGTGTTGTTGCTGAAATGCACCACCCATCGTCTCACTGTGCTCACATTTACTGTTCTGGTCTCCATAAACATTCAGCAAGTGCTGATGAATGTCAATGGGTGCCATTTTTTCTACACTGAGGAATTCAATTCTTCAATGCTTCTCACAGCATTTTGTCATACTGCCGCTCTGCTTCCATCTGTTGCACACCAAAAAAATGCAATGGAATATTGGTGGGAAGGTTCAGTCTCTACTGCCATACCATCATCAGCCCCTGCCAGTGTGGGACACCATAATAAAAGAGGAGGAATTATTTTTACAGCAACCCTTGTATATTCTTTATATATTATATACAATTTGACGCAAAGCACAACACTATGGCTTAAATCCAAATCAAAGAGTTCATGATATGATAACAGCAATTCCTGTTAATGGCAGTTTCCTTCCTTCATTTACTCATCCCTACCTTCACTCAAATCCCTTGCTGGGACACCTTAGGATGAGGTATCACATCCTCCTAATTTTAGTCAAGACTCATTTCATTCAATAACTCCTCTTTCTGGTTGCTTTCAAGATTTCATTTTTTTTTAGTATAATAATTTCTACATTTTAATATGGTAATAACTCTGCTCAAAAATATCATTCTAGTCTTTCTTCCTTAGTATAAAATGTTTACTAAACTTCCCATCTTTTACAGTGCACTGAGAATACTGAATTTTTATTAAATTCTTCCTTCTATCTAATGTTAACAACTGCAGATACTAAGCAGCTTTCTACTGAGAGAACACTAAGTTAAAAGATTTTAGAAAAAAATACATATTTTTGCAGCTTTTACATTCTTGATGGTAAGTCAGTGTGTTAGATGTAGGAATGCCCACAAACATCACGGAATTCAACAAGAAGTGCAAAATACTGCATGTGGGGAGGAATAATCTTATTTGCTGGGAGCTGACTGTCTGGAAAGCAGCTTTGAAGATAATGTCTTAGGGACCCTGGTAGATACCAAATTGAACATGTGCCTGCAATGTGCCTTTTGTGGCAAAGAAAGCAAATGGTATCCCAGGCTGCATTATGAGCCTTGCCAGCAGATTAGATCAAATGAGGTGAATCTTCCCTTCTATTTAGATCCAGTGAGGGTACACCTGAAGTACGGTATCTAGTTAAGGGCTTCCCAGTAAAAGGGAGTGACAACCTGGAAAGAGCCTAAAAAAGGGCTTCAAATATGACTAAGATAGTTGAGTACCTCTCATACGAGAAAATGCTGAGAAAAGTGGGACTGCTTAGCCTGGAATACAGAAATCTTGGGGACCTTACCAATGAGCACAAACACTGAAGGGAGACGCTCCTTTCAGTGATGCCCAGTGTCACAGTTTTACAATTTTTGTCAGTGGTATTCCACACTATAACATCATGTATAGCACTGGGAGTTGAAGAGTTAATGCTCCAGCTCCTTTCTGGGTTCCTGGTTCTCAGAAAAGAACAACTACATTCCCCAGAGGACTGCGATTCTGTTTTCCATTCAGAGGGAAAAACTGCTTGCAAGTCATGAGACTACTCTCCCTTTTACTGCTTGTCTCAGCAATGCGTGCTCCCTAGCCATCTCACCTTCAGCATTAGAGTAGGGCCATTGGTTTTGGACACCCTCTCTCTCATTTATTTGGTTTATTAGCTTCAATCCCAATTAACTTGCATTTTCCACTATTATAATTAGTAAATCAACTTCCCTGCTAAGATCGTTGCCTCCCATCTCCCTTTTTGGGCCAGTGGGCCTGCAGTCTTCCTGTTCCGGCCACAGATAGATCTAGAAATAACTCAGTAATACTCACGCATGAGAAGAGGTAATGCACACAAACTAGAACACAAGAGACTTTGTCTGAACACCTGGACACAATTGTGTGGGTAACTGAGTGCTGGCAAAGGTTGCCCACAGAGGCTGTAGAGTCCCTACCCTTAGAAATAATAAAAAAAAAAGAGCCTGGACATGGTCCTGGGAAACCTGTTCAAAATGGCCCTGCTTGAGAAAGGGGTTGGACCAGATGACTTCCAGAAGTCCCCTGCCAACCTTAAGCATTCTCCACTTCTCTGTAAAACTTCTCTTCATCCCAAATTCATTTTGTTCTTTTACCCTAAGGCTACTTCAGGTTTCAACTTGCAACTAAATGCCATCCTTTCCTTTCTAACAATTTTTTTTTCTAAGCGTATGAAAAGCATGTACCCAAACCCAATCCCTAATGCAGTCCATGTTTTATTTTTAAAAAATGTTATACCCTTGCAATTCCATGTCTCAAGCTGGATTCTGTCTTCAAGATTGTTTCTGCCAGGTGCTGCTGTTTGGTTTCTTGTAGAGCTTCACAGAAGGCTGAAAAGGCAGCAGGGCCTCTCTTGGGCAACAAATTAAGGAATTCCACATTTTGGCTGAAGCTTCCGGACTTGGCCTAGATATAAAGAAGAAACAAAATTCACACTCTAAGTATTACCCCAACGCAATTTATTTTCAGTTAAGCTTCAGAACAACTCAATCTTTTTCCTTCATGTAAATGTTCCATTACCATATTTAGCTGTGTTAGATCACATTTAAATGGCTTTTTCTAGTTGATTTCACTGCCACCCTTCTGTTCTTACCAGCTCAAGGGAGAGAATATATTACAACACAGCAAGCCAACATTTCACACATTACCACAGACAGTAATACTCTTCTCTCTAATCTCCTACTTCCAGTTACTATTTGAATAGTACCCATTTACCCTCACCAGACACACAAAGTCCAGAATCCATTTTCACTACTGCTCAATGTATTAAGTGTCTCATGTACTAATACACAAAGTCCTTGGAAAGCGTCATGGAAAACACTTATTTCCTGTGGTGAATTCCAAAAAGATGCCATGTATGTATAATGCGTTTCATTTATGCCAGTGAAGCCTAGCAATATATTAGAAAAGGAAACAACTAAAAATCAAATTTTTGTTTCTGTAAAACAGGCATAGGACATTTGCAAACAAACAGTCTAACTTGCAAAAGCCCTCCCTGTTAAGAAAACTGAAACATCACATACTAAAATATTAGGTACTGAAAATAGGTCTTACAAGACCCATGGAATTCATTTTACTTTTTTTGAATTGCCACTTCAATCCCAGATTTCTTCTATGAAACGGTTGGTGAGTTGCATAGAACAAAGTACTAACACTACTTTAGCAATCACAAGGGAAAAATAGCCTTAAGTTGCACATGTATATAGTCTGCTACAGAAGATTTTCACACCATCATGTTTCCATTTATAAAATTAATCCTGTTTGTTCTTAAAAGTACTTTGGCTTTTGTCTCATCACTCTGTTTGGACTGAGAATGCAAATCTTTTTGATCCAATGCTTACGAACCTATTCTGAAATTTCAAGCTATGTTCATTCATGATTGGCTAATAGCATTTAGTTTTCTATCAACAAAGTCCCTTGGCTTCAGATTCCTGTCATTTTTCTTATTTAATAAAATTGTTACTAAAATCTAGATTTGCTGAAGTAAAAATGTCATTCTCATTTAGCCTCCTCTTGTAAATATCTTATTTCTTCTGACGATGCAAGCGCCCTTTCCAGATCTCACAGAAACTAGACCTTTCTGAATATAATTTTAATAGAAATGCATACACTAATCCCTCCTGTGCCTTTCAGGTATGAAAATACTTGTCCCTCTACCCTAGTAACAGTTCTCTATCGTTCTGCAGAAGATAACCAGTTGCATTCATGTACATTTTGAAGCAAGCCCAATGAATTTTATTTTACCTATTAAGGTAAATTGACTGCTGATATTCTGAAGTGCCTACTGTTTTTCTCCTTTTAGCAGACCTGCAGCAGTTTAGGCCAAGCTCAAGACGATTAATTTTCTTCATCTTATGTCTTCATAGTTTATGATCTTGAGGCATATATCATGAATATCAATATCAATATCAAGAACACAAGCTAACCTCAAGAATTGGATATTAAGTTATATTGAAAAGTTAAGAACATTTCATAACATTTGTGTTCTGCAGGTTGTTTGTACAATAGTCAGCTTTCAGTTGACTTCTTCTTGAACCCCTCCTTAAACACCCAAAGTGCTGTACCCCCACAGGTAACTTCCACTGCTGTTATTTATGTCATGCTAAATAATGTTCAGCAAACATTTAGAAGTAAAGCTTTCATATAATAGACACCTTCCATTTTATTTCCTAATACATCCTACATTCGTTTTTGCATCTTCAGTCGAACTTGATAATCTATATAACATGAAGGTTTGCACGATAAACTCTGATTTCAACTCTTCTGTCAAAATCCCAGTGTATAGGTCTTATTAGTGAATTAGAAAATATATGCAGAATCTGATATGCAGAATACCTTATACCTTTCACAAACATCCTAATCAAAGTGATATCTTCACTACTGTGTAGTGATCAACCTAAAGCCTTTAAGTATCTCTAACTGCAATGTTCAAACTGCAGCTGTGGGCTGCATGCAGGCTAGATCAGTTCATTCTGTGGCAGCCACCTGCCCTGTGCCATCATGGCAGTGGCTCTTCCCTGCCAAGCAGCCCAGCCTCAGGCGCACATCCATTGCTCAGCAACAGCCAAATAGCAGTGTGCAACTGCCACTGACTGGGTTGAAACCAGGGCATGGGAACCAGGGCACACTGCAGTGCTAACTCAAATTATGGCAAGTAACTATATGTAGTTTGGAACACAAATCAAACAGTACCATGAACAGAGAAAAATATACAGCCCTGCTTTCAATTTTGATAAAGGAAAAGGTTCCAAGATTACAGAAAAAAATCATTATTTTTAAAATATATTTGCAACTCTATTTTCAGTTGGCACAAATACATTATCTGTGAATTTACAAATGGAATATATAGTGTTGCAATCAGACATTCAACTCAAAAATTTGATCATATCTGTTAACAAGATTTTTATTAGCCCTATCTCACAAGACAAAAATATCTCTCACTTCACAATCATACCTTATTCATTGCTTTTTGGGGGTACACATTTGTGAACAAGTATTTTCAAGGATGAAGAGTAAAATTTCAAGAAAAATCTCTGATAAACGTCTTGAGAACTCACTAGGAATTGCAACCGCTGCCATCAAATCAGACACTGATGCATTAGTTTCACAAAAACAAGGTCAACTACCCTACTAATTTTCTGTTTTGTTGCTTTGTTAATGTTTTACTAATAAATAAATAAATAAGTTTTGTTAATTACATAAATTAACTATATCTTTTATATATGGTCCAAGGCAGTTCCTCTTCACTCAATACAGCCAAGGCAAAATATTGGCCACCCATGATCTCCATGATCTTCTAGTTTGCAGTTATAGTACAGTACAAAGTGTTCAACTTGTTTAAAAGCAAAGCAAAGCCCTAGCTATCGTATCTGTAATTTTGAAGGTCTATATTGGAGCTCTGGAGGAACATCTGATGCTCTGTCAAGAAGGTATTAAAGGACTCCAGATTTAATTTTAAAAACAGCAGTTTACACCTCATGTCATCTTTAGTATCTTTCAGAATGAACTAATTAAATTCCTGTCAGTTTTTTAATTTCTCTTCTTTGGTCATCAAAGACAGCTGTTCCTGTTTATTAATTCTTCTCCATTGTTTAACTATGGACTCTCTGCTCACTCTTCACATTCCATGCGAACACTTCATCTGTCTCTCAAACACCTCTTCCTAAAACATACTACATTCCCATCTTTCTCTTTATTACTACAAATAAGTTTCAGGACTGGTCTAGCACCTCACACTCCTGTGGCTGGAGTATTAGAACGGAAGGACACACTCTTTAAGAAGTACAGGCAGGGAAGATGAGAGGGAGTGTTGCTCTCTATGTCAGAGTCCAGATACAGTGCATGATGTTTGGCCTTGGGATGGATGAGAAGCCAACTGAAAGTTTATGGCTCAGGATTAAAAGGAAGGCAGGGATAGGTGATATCATAGCTGGGGGATGCTACAAACAACCTGACCAGGAAGAACAAGTGCCCTCTATAGACAGACAGGAGCAGTCTCAAATTCACAAGCCCTAGTCCTCACAGGGGACTTCCACCATCCTGGTATCATTTGAAAGGACAACATAGCAAGGCATTAGCAATCCTCCTGGGATACACTGATGATAACTTCCTTCTCCAAGTGATAGAGGAGCCAAGGAGGACAGGTGCACACTGGACCTTGTTCTCACCAACAAGGAGGAGGTGGGGAACATGAAGTTCAAGAGCAGCCTTGGCTGCAATCACCATGAAATGCTGAAGTTCAAGATCCTTAGGAAAGCGAGGAGGCTACACAGCAAACTTGAAACTCTGGACTTCAGGAGAGAAGATTTTGGTCTCTAAGGGACTTCCTTCGTAGAAAATCATAGGATAAGGCCCTTCAGGGAAGAGAGGCTCGAGAAAGCTAGATATTTAAGGATTACCTTCTCCAAACTCAAGAGTGAGTTGTCTCTAAATTGGAGAGACATGGATTTAACTGATAGGTCACTTAGTAGTCAAGGAATTAGTTGGAAAGTCACATTCAAGTGCCCACAGGTAGACTGTATTCATCAGGGGATGGTACTGGGACTGGCACTATTTAACATCCTTGTTGGTGACAAAAACAGTGGGATTGAGTGCACCCACAGAAAGCCTGTGGATGACACCAAGCTGAGTTGTACAGTTGGTTCTCTACAGAGAAGGGGATGCCATTGAGAGAGATTTTGACAGACTTGAGTGGCAAACCCGCAAAAACCTCATGAAGTTCAACAAGACCAAACGCAGGGTTCTGCATCTGGGCCAAGGCAATCCTGAACATGAATACAGGCTGAAAAATGTCTGGATTGAGAGCTGCCCTGCAAAGAAGGATTTAAGCGTACTGCTGGATGAAAAACCAAATACAAGCTTGCAATGTGTGTTTGCAACCCAGACAGTTAATCATACCCTGGGCTTTATTGAAAGAAATGTACCTAGCAGGCTGAGGGAGGTGATTCTCCTCCTCTACTCCACTCTCATGAGATCCCACCTGGAATACTGCGTTCAGCTCTGGGGAGCCCAACATGAGAAAGACATGGACCTGTTAGTGTGGGCCTGGGGGAGAGCCACAAAGATCAGAGGGCTAGCGCACCTCTAGTATGAAGACAAGCTGAGAGTTGATTTGTTCAGCTTGAAGAAGGCCCTAGGGACACTCTACAGAGGCCTTCCACTACCTAAAGGGGACCTACAGGAATAACGTGGGGAGGGACTCTTTATCGGGGGGCGGAAGAGTTTGGACAAGAGGCAATGGTTTTAAAACAGAAATATGGAGATTTAGATTATAACTTAGGAAGAAATTTTTTGCTCTGAGAGTAGTGAGGCACTGGAACTGGCTGCCCAAAGAAACTGTGGCAGCCCCATTCCTGGATGTGTCCAAAGCCTGGCCAGATAGGGCTTCAAACAACCTGGTCTAGTGGAAGATGTCCCTACAGAGGGTTAGAACTAGACTGTCTTTAAGATCACTTCCAACCTTTGATTCTAAATCCCATGCCTTCTTCATCTCCTCAGGCCCCTTGTTTTATTTCACTTCATTTAGATTACAAAAGTCTGTTTAAGTGATGTACCCTATTACAGAACCAATTTGTTTACTCTTTCATTTAATTTCAATAAAAACCCACACACGACTAGCGCAATTGTTATTTGATTTTAAACATAATTATTTATGCAGATCTTTTTCATTCTTTGAGTGGCTGGAAAGGGATACACAGAAACCAGACAATTTCTGTTTCAGACAGTTTCAGACAAACCCAGGAAAACCTACGCTCTATCATCAAACACAAAGGCATTTCTCTCCTGGTACTTCCACTAAGTTACAAAATTGTCAGTATTATAATATGTTTTCAAGAATCATAGAATGGCTTGAGTTGGAGGGGACTTTAAAGATTACCTAATTTGAATTCACTTGCCATGGGCAGGATTAGCCCCCACTAAATTGGGCTACCCAGGGTCCCATCCAACCTGGTCTTGAAACCTCCAGGAATGAAGCACCCACAGCTTCTCTGGGCACCCTGTTCCAATACTTCACAACCCTCTGAGTGAAAAACGTCCTCTTAATATCTAATCCAAATCTCCTTTATTTTAGTTTAAAACCATTCCCCTTTGTTCTACCACTATCAGACAGTGTTAAAAAGTCAGTCTCCCTCCTGCTTATAAGCTCCCTTTAAGTACTGGAAGACCACAATGAGGTCTCCCCAGAGCTTTCTCTTCTCTGAGCTGAAGAAGTCCAGCTCCTTCAGCCTTTCTTCATAGAAAAGGTTCTCCACCTGTCTGATCATTTCTTTAGCTCTCCTCTGGACCCACTCCAACAGCTCCACATCTTTGTTGTGTTGAAGTCTCCTAATCTGGATGTGGTAATCCAGATGGGGCCTTATGAAGGTAGAGCAGAAGGGGATAATCACCTCCCTCCCACTGCTGACAATCTCTCTTTTGGTGCAGTCCAGGGTACAGCTGGCCTTCTGGGCTGCAAATGCACGCTGTTGGCTTTTATCAAACTTTTTGTCCACTAGATCCCTTTAAGTCCTTTGCTGCAGGGCTGCTCTCAATGAATTCTTCCCTAAGTCTGTGTACACATCTGAGATCTCCCTGACTCAAGTGCAATACGTTGCACTTGGCCTTGTTGAATCACATTAAGTTCGTCTGGGCTTTTCAAGCTTGTCCAGGCCACTCTGGATGGCATCTCTTCCTTCTGTTGTGACAACTGCACCATCCAACATACTGTCATCAACAGACTTGCTGAGGGTACGCTCAATCTCACTGTCTATGTGACTGATAAAGATACTTAAGAGCACTAGAGAAGTCTACTTAAGAGTGTACTTAAGTCCTTTACTTACATTTGTGCCAGAGAGAAGAACACTATTGCAAATTCACAGAAGTAGACGTGCTTATTGACTTAAAGGATCTTTTATTTTAATGAATGTTACTTTTTATCTACTGTATTACTATTGGTATTATTCTGCACTCCCCTCATTTCTACATTTCTAGTACAACACATATTCTACAGTACTATTGGTTTCACTTGTGAATACATTCCTCATGTCCTTTTCACATTTCTGTTTTCGCTGTAATTTACAACTTCATATCCTGAAACAGTAGTTCAAGATACTTGGTTCTCTTGCTCAGGTTGCTACTTCTATTCACAGCTAAGCTCTCACATTTGCTTAGAAAGTGTACTATTTATCTGACTTTTATAATTTCCTAATTGGAAATTCTAATTCTGATTTCCTTCTTGTTGATTATCCATTAATAAGTATTGCTGCAGCTTCTTTTACTCAGATAAATCCGTAAGGGAAGACTTCCCTCTCAGTCTCAGTTTAAGATTTGTTTGATACAGTGGTATTTTCTAACAGATTACTGTATTTGGTATTAACCTACCTTTGAGAAAAATTTATTATTTTTTTCCCTTTCCACTCCTTCTACCTCCAGGTCAGCAACTGAGTATTTCTACTTACCACTCATACTTCATTAGTTCTTGCATCACTCTCCACTTTCACACTTACTATCTTTCCTCTCTTTCAGTAGGGATTGGAGATACTTAAGACAAGAATGCCTGCATCTGTCATGACTTGGCATGTTATCTTTTGACACACACTCAGTCAAAAATCGTCAAAAAGTTATTTTTTCATTCCTTTCAAAAACTTGTTACTGTCAGATTCATGCCATCTGCTCTTGAATCAACCAAAAAATTCTGATTCTATTTTTTAGAATCTGTTTTTCAGACAAGACCCTCAATCTTACATTACAAATAGTGTATCAAGTGCTTACATTAGCCTTAAGGTGAATGCCTTCAGTCATTTCTTATACAGTTTGCTTTCTCTATAAAGACCTATTGCTCCAGCCTGCACCATTTTCAGTGCATAACAGTATGTCTATGGCCAATCCAAAACTTTTTCCAATTACCTCTCTGCCTTATAGAGAGAGCTTGACAAACTCAAGAGCTAGACATGAAGTTTAAGAAGAGCAAGTGCTGGATTCAGTACTGGAACAAGACAATTGCAGATTTACATACAGACTGCAGGATGGAAGGCTGGAGCACAGTCCTCCAGAGAAGCATCTGGAAGTTCTGCCTGATGGCAAGTTGGATCTGTGGCAGCATTGTGCCCTGGCAGCCAGAAGGCCAAACATATCCTGAGGTGCATCAGGCCCAGCACTGTGAGCTGGACAAGGGAAGAGACTGTCCCACTCTGTTCTGCATGGCCTCACCTCCAGCACTGCGTGTCATAATATAAGAAGGACACAGTAGCATTAGAGAATCCAAAGGAGGATTGCCAAGATGGTGAAGGGTCTGGAGGGCAAGATGTATGAGGAATGGCTGAGTCCCCTTGGTTTGTTTAGCCTTCAGAGAAGAGGAGACCAAGGGGAGGCCTCATGGCAGCCTACAACTCCACACAAGGGAAGACGAGGGGTAGGCACTGATCTTTGTTCTTTGGTGACAGCAGCAGGAACCAAGAGAACAGCATGGAGCTGCATCAGGGATAAGCAGTATGGAGTTTAGGAAAAGGTTCTTCACCAGAGGGTAGTAGGGCCCTGAAACAGGCTCCCCAGGGCTGTGGGGTATGGTTCCAAGTTGCTGGAGCTCAAGAATTGTTTGGACACTCAAACACAGGATTTGAATTTTGGGTGTTCCTCTGTGGACACAGAGGTTGAACTTCACAATCCTTGAGGGCCCCTTTCAACTATGATTCTAGTACGTGCTGCTCAGAATAAATACGAAAAGCTTGTGAGAAATATTTGTCATTTGATAGTCTTAGATCATACAACTTACAAAAACACATAAAATACAAATTCTGTAAGTGAAAGATGCACAGTGCCAAAGCCAGCTAGTTTATAACACATTCATTTATACATTCCCACAGAATTCTTTGGGAAAATGTTTTGGTTTTTTTTTTTTCTGCTTTCACAAATGGAAAAAAGAGAGACAAGTTATCACCCAGTGAGAAGAACTCACCTGGCTCATAAAAAGCAGCCTGTCATAGCTACAGGCCAGCATATAAGGCAGTGATTTACTAAATCAGACAAAACCCATATGGCCAAAAGCAGCTTCCAGTTCTCCTGCAAGCTGCAAAAAAGACCCATGCTGTCGCATGTGTTGTCCAAACACACTGACACACGGGTAAGAAATACAAGAATTTAACTATACCACCGGTGCCAAGAAAGACACTGAGCTTAGGCAGAAATAAAGCTAACAGTGCAGTCGAATTTAATTGGCATACCTGTATCATTTCCACCATCTCAGTGGTGATGATGTCCTTCTCTATCAGGTGTTCCATCAACTCTTTCAAAACCAGCTCTCTCGCCAGCATCACCCGGTTCTTCTTTAGAGCTTCCTGGTGGTATCGCTGCATGCCGCACGCTCCCAGCATCCTGGTAAAAGAGTGGGGACCAAAACCCAACTCCGTGACAAGAGCCGACCTTAATCGGCCCAGCTTTCTGCTCGGGGGAAAAGAGACCGCCGGATAACGGGCGGACAAGACCCTCCACCACTGATTCCCAAGGCCGCATAGGACACGGCAACTAGCCCCCGGCTCCCGCTGGCACCAAGCACCGCGTTCTTCCGCTACCACCGCCGGACGGAACGCCGCCGCTCCCTCACTCACCTCCCGAACCGTCTTCCCCGCGGCCCTGCGGCTTCCGCCTTTACGCGCATGCTCAGCGTGGAACTCCGGGACTGATAGGCGCGCAGAGCGACATGGCTCCCCGCCCTTTCCCGCCTTCGGCGTGGCGGCGGGGAAAGAGGGCGGTTCGACCTTTAGAGGTGGAAGGTGGGTTTTTCCGTTTCACACGCGGAAGCTTTACAGAAGCTGGAAAGCTTTAATCGCCATTATGGATTAAGAAAACAAAACCTTAGCGACTGTAATCAGTGGCATTTTTTTGATCTTTCTTCTGGCTAGTTTTTGTGTGTGTTGGTCACCTGAAATTCTTTCTGACTCCTAGCAGTTTGAGGAAAGTCCTGGGCCACTCAGTTTAGGCCATGAAAGTCTCCCCGTGTAGTACAGCTGTGGATGGAAAATTGAACGTGAGCCAGCAGCGTGCTCTTGCAGCTTGTAAAGCAAATGGTATCCTGGGCTCCATCAGAAGATGGGGGGCCAGCGGGGAGTGGGAGGTGTCTGTCCCTCTCTGCCCTTTGTGAGGCCTCATCTGGAGTACTGTGTCCAGGTCTGGGGCCCCCAGTACGAGAAAGACAGGGAGCTGTTAGAGATGGTCCACAAACACAGTGTCACCAGGCACACAGGTAAGAAATACAAGAATTTAACTATGCTGCCCGTGCCAAGAATGACACCGAGCTTAGGCAGAAATAAAGCCTAGAAATAGAGAGGTCGGTCACAAAGGTGAATAGAGGGCTGGAGCACCTCCGCTACAAAGACAAGCTGAGGGAGCTGGGCTTGTTCAACCTGGAGAAGAGAACCTCCTTGCAGCCTTCAGTACATCAAGGGAGCCTATGAACAGGAGGGGAGTCAGCTCTTTACAAGGTAGATAACAGCAGGACAAGGGGAAGTGGTTTTAAGTTGAAGGAGAGAAGATGTAGGTGGGATGTCAGGAGGAAATTCTTTACTATGAGAGCAGTACGGTGCTGGAACAGGCTGCCCAGAGAGGTTGTGGATGCCCTGTCCCTGGAGGTGTTCAAGGCCAGACTGGATGGGGCCCTGGGCAGCCTGGTCTAGTATTAAATGGGGAGGTTGGTGGCCATGATTGAGGCGGGGTTGGAGATTCATGATCCTTGAGGTCCCTTCCAATCCAGGCCACTCTACAATTATGCGATGACCCATCAGTAAACATGCAAGAAATGGTAGGCTTTATAAAAAAGTCACCACATCTCTACCAGCGAACTTGCCTCTCATACTACTGTTACAATATAGGTATCATAGCTGCTTCATCTCTGCTCGTAATGAAGTGACTTGTCTGAAGGTTTAGAATTGCAACTCCTCTTTTTCTAAGCCAGTGTTATTAAATAAGCATAATGGTGATACCGTATGGTGGTCTACCAGGGAACTCTCTAAGATTCAAAGTGGAGTGTTAGAAAGCAGACATTCTTTAATAGTAGTGGTGGATGCATGGGGGGTAATTCTCCTATCATACATAGGTTGCAAAAACAGCTTATATACGTAACTGTTGTTACATATGCAGAAATATTTCAAGATGTGTACATATGCAGAAGTTTCTCAGTCGTGTTATGTATGCTGAAGTTTCCCAGAAGTGTGTTACATGTTCAGGGACCAATTCCAAGCAGGATCTCCTATTTCCTCATTACAGAGACTCAGCAGAGCTTCCTTATCTCCTTGGTTCAGAGACACAGCTCTGTTCCCTAAACAAATTGCAGGGCAGGGGTATCCACCAACAAACAGGAGCAAGCTTAATAATATTGTTACAATTAGGTCAATGCCAATAAATATTTCTGATGTATTCCTGTTTATTTATAAACAACATACAACTTCCTTTTTTTTCCTTTCAACTATAAAGAATCAAGCAATAAGAAATAATTTATTTGCTTTTAGCTTATGAAATGAGTGAAAAATGTTGTAGTCATAGGAAACAATGCTGTGATGATGGTTATTCTCAATCATAAGGAGATTTGGATGACCATTTTTCTCTGTTTCTGAAAAACTTTGACATTCATCAGATCTCAGTGTCTCTTTGCATACTGCAAACCACTTCAGCACTGCAGATCCTAATAGTTTAACTGGCCCATTTAAAAACACTGTTTAGCACCGCTAATTGAGAGAGCTCAAACCTGGCTCAAAAGGAGAGCTGTCTTGATGAAGGCCATCTCTGCTTTGTGGCTCCTATTTGCAAGTGCTCTCTGCTGCAGTCACAGCCTTGACACAGAGGCTGGTCCTTTCCAGGTTCCAGAAAGAAACCTCCACTCACAGGGTTGTTACAATGAACTCTAGTTGTTGACCTTTTTACACTGATGTGTGCCATGATGACTATGAAATATCTTGAGCAGTCTGTTTGAGCCTGCACTGTAGCATAAATAAACTCTCCTGTAGAACTGTAAAAATTGGTGCTCCAGACAGAGGGTATGTATACGTTCTATGAGAAAAAGATGCTGTTTTCTTCCTTCAGTCAACAATCTGGAGACTACATAGAACATTCTGAACAGCATGTGTAATATTATAATCCCATTCCTGCTGTGAGCTTTTCAACCTCAAGCTGGTTAGCAGTGAAGTGGTAGGTAGTAGGTGGTGCTAGCTTTCAAATGAGCACAGCCACCCTCTTCTTAGTCACAGCACAACTAAAGCAGTGGTGGGAGTGCAGCAGAGGGGTGGCAACAAAACATCACAGAAAGTAAATGTGTGTTGTACCAACACTTCTATAATCATGGAACTGCAGTCTCAGTCTCTTAGTAAGAAATGTAAGGTGGTTGATGATCACAATGCTCTGTGATGCTGGTGTTTGTAATGCTTCTGTTCCTCTCCTTTCTGATGCAGGTTGTCTTTCTTTACGATTCACTTTCTTCCTCACAAAAGGTGCATCTCCAGTTTGAGTTGCTGCTGTATATCACAATGTTCTTTTCTGTGTCTTTGTTTATCTTGTGCCAAGATGAGGCACTGTGGTATTGCAGTGAGTTATATTTTGTGCAAAAGGGCTCTAGTGAATTAGGTGCTAGTTCAGCTTTGCTTCAAAGAATGGAAAGACAAACTTAATATATTAAGGTGAATGTTTGGTCCTGCATTCATAGAAAGTGGAATTAATCTAATATGGAGGGCTGGAAAACGTCTTCAAAGACCTCATCATAGATGGCACTCTCATAAGCAGGTGGTGGAGTGAGTGGTTCCAGTGGCTCATACCTATCTGCATTACCTTTCATTTCATTGGTGTCTGAAATAAAGCGCTGCTGGCTTCGGGGCAGAACCAGTTGCAAGTGTATCCTGGAGTTCCTGTCTGGCTCAGAGGTGCTCCTCGTGTTTGATGCCACTGAGACCCCAGGAATTACCACCGCAGTCTCTCCTTGGGCAGTTGATTCAATAACGACGTTATAAGGGGGAGGTTCGCTCAGTGGTGAGGGCACTGAGCCTGGATTGGATGCTATTGTCCATATTGCTGGCGCTGACATAGTCATCACCTCCTCGTATGTAGGTGCTTCATAGGCAGCATTTATCCTGTGCACAGAAGCAGAATGTCAGTTACTGTGGTCATTCATTTTAATTTTAATGCAGAGGCATGTAGTTGGATAACATAGAAATGGAACTATGCTTCAATCGGTAGGTAGGACTGGGGCAGGATATCTCCTGTGGTATTAATGTATGTGATATTCTGTTATTGCACTTGCTCACTTGTCCAGCCAGCTTAATGTCTTGCCTCCTGGTCTATTTAGCTCATTTGACCAGTTTCCCACTGTTACCAGAAAAATTAAAAAAAAACCCAACACCGTTCAGTTCAGTATATTAGGCTTATCTTGATATACACTTATTTAAAATGTACTACTAAGAATTGTTAATTCATAATTATTTATCTGAATAAAACAGAGCCATGTTTTTTTTTTTTTTAAATCTAATCTCTGTTGTAATAGCTCAGTGTTCATAAATTTTTAAGAACATAAGTTCTTAAATAAGTTAAGAGAAACATAAGTATTTTCACTTAATTGAAGCAAGGTCTGAAGAAAAGTGTCTGCAGAGAAAAGTGCTACTTTAGAAACTTTTTATCTTTTAGGTTGTATTTTTAAATAAGTAGGTAGCAGTTTTCTTCTACTATGTTTTAAAGTTGGCAAAGCCAAAGTTTCTTTCTCATATGCTTTCTAAAAATAAATGTGTAAGAACATTCCTGCACTCCTACAATATCCTGTGTCTGATAACTGTAAGCAACTTATGGAGCTGGATAATGATTGTCTGGATTATATGGCCAAGGAAGCAAATATACAGATAAACTCTTCAGGCGCAGTAGGTGAATTGGAATAAAATTAATCATACTGAGTAACCTGCAAAAGAAGCCAAAAAGATCTGGAAATATTTAGAGCCTCTCAAAGTCTGGGCCTACTAGTGTCAAATGTTTTTTTTAAGACTGGAAACACACCCAGTTACAGGTTCTTTTTTAAAAGTTTACCAAGGAACAGTTGCTCTAGAGATAAGGTTTAGAGAACTAAATCCACCTGAGATTCAGTATTACCTTGGCTTTTTTTTCTTTTTCCTTGTCTGACTCATTGTTTGGCAGGACTCAATTACTCAATGGAAGGTAAAACTGAGCCTGGTTTTTTAACCTTCGTAACTTTGGAAATGGTTTGTAGGTCATTGTGAAGGGGGACAACATAAAAGAGATACGTGGCACAGGTACTTGCAACCTGTGCCATATTAATACAGGAAAACCCTTTTGTCTTTTGGAATGGTTTTTGTGTTTATCTTCCTAGGGGAAGGCTGGCAAAACAATACGTAAAATGGCCGTGCTTGAGGAGAGAGAGTTAAAGTAAGAAGAAATAGTGCTTACCCCTCTTGGCTTTGACTGTTTGGAGGTATCTCATTTGTGTCATGTCGATGCTTCAGGTAACACTCAATAAGCACACTCAGCAAATAGCCAATCAGGCACACTCCACCTACCCCTAGGAAGAAGTAGCCTACTGGATTAATGTTGGAGGAAATGGCTAGCATGGTGACCCCAATGAGAAGAGCAGCAGTGAAAAGAAGCAGCAGGGTTTGACGGATGTTCTTCCAGTGTGCTTCTAACCACATGGTATAGTGGATGGTGGTAGCAGATATTTGAGAACAGATTAGGAGTTAAGGGGATAGACATCTGTGGAAGATTTAAAAAAGATAAGAATAAGCCGTAAGTCTTTTTCAGCTTGAGACATGAGTGTGCAAATGTGCTATCAGTATCATGACCATAATACCATATATTGGCAAGTTCAGTCCATCATGAGAACATGCAGCTAAAGATATGCATAGTAAGACTGGGAGATCTCTGCATAAATACACACAGTGTAAATGTACTAGAATATTTCATGAGAATGCTTCTTGAATTAATAGGAATGCTTGGGCTTGCAGTTGCAAGACATAAAAGGCATAAATAGACCATCAGCACTTACTGGCACGCTTATCTAAAAAGTTACAGTTACCTATTCCAGAAGTCTAGGATGAAAACTTGAGGCTACACACTTTACGTAAAAGTTGATAGACAAGTTTTATTCTAGTACATTAGTCAACATTCAGATACTACATCAGATCATGGTAAAAAAATGTAGCCATATTAATGGAGCTCTGCCTCAGTAAATTGTTTTCTATGTAGCATTATAAACTTCTGTGTAGCATTTTAGAATAATATCACATTAGGTTCTAGGTGTAGCTGCAGTATGTCTGTTTTTGCAAAATGCAGACATTTTAGTATAAGCCTGTCTCTTCAATTCTTTTCTTTGATGTGCTTTGTTGCACCACTCTATTCCCAAACACCAGTGCCCTTCCTGTCCTTAGTTCCAAACCCTGTTTCTCTGAAAAATAAAGCAGTTGCTCTGTACAGTCAATGTGGAGCGAATGCCAGGAACATACGGTGTTCAAAAAATATTATGATTAATAAGTCATCTTGCATGTGTTTACACTAACATATATCCTACATATAAGCATATAGACCGATTACTTTTTTGCTACCTTTTCTACTGTCGACTTTAAGAACACACTTACCTGAGGGAGGATTTGGTAGGTTGTAGCAGTCATGTTTTAACTTCTCTCTTCA
Source organism: Lagopus muta (assembly GCF_023343835.1). Taxonomy (NCBI): domain Eukaryota; kingdom Metazoa; phylum Chordata; class Aves; order Galliformes; family Phasianidae; genus Lagopus; species Lagopus muta. The sequence goes on from NC_064433.1 coordinate 77,805,014, forward strand.
TCACAAGGGAATATATGCAAGCTCTTCTGTCCCTGCTCCTTCCCCTTCTGTCCTTAGGACAGAACAGCAATAAAAACTCTCCCTTCCTCCTTCTGAGTTTTCCTTTAGGGAGATGAAGAAGATTTATATTGAAAGTAAAGGCTGGAAGCTGGTGGGTATTGGAAGGTACATATCATAGGAACATTGTGCAAGTATAGGAAAATAGAACCTCGCTTTTCCAGATACTGGCTCAAAAACAATTTCTAGCTGATCACGTACCTTCTACTCTTTTCCAGCCCTTCCAGGTCTGTCCCACAAAAGCAGGAAATTCATTAGAAAAGAGGGCGGAGTGAACGGTGGGGGAGTGCTTACCTGTGTTTGGTTTGCTGTACTTTCATGAAAGAAACTCTGCCCTGAAATCTACATTCTCTACATGCAGCAGCAGGATCTTGGATCTCTGCCTCACAGAGCAGGAAGGACAGCAGGCCAAACCCGCGTCACATGTCCCATATATAAATCTACTTACAAGTTCTGTAAAATGTAAATCTGTACATTTTTATATCCTAATTGGGCACTGCATGTGAGATATTGTTTTATGACCTCTTTGATTTTACAAATGGATGGAAAAAAAGAGTATAGGTTATTATGGTTGTTACTTCTCAGAGGGCTAGGTTAAAATCCTTTTTACTCCCAAGGTATACCTGGGAACAAGGAATACTCATCACAGCAGGTTCTGAATTGCTTCTTGAAGTCCATTATCATCTATACCTCAATTGTATGTCTGAAAAGCATTGGCAGTTTTCAAATACTAAATGTAAATTACCTGTATGGGCTGACTGGTTTATCTGTAATATGAGTATGCCCTACTACTGATTGCTTATTAATTAATATTCATTGTTGGTCCTCCCAGTTCAAAAGGCAAATTGAACAATTGGGTGTGAACTGTCAGAAAGATAATTTGAGCATTGGAGAGCTCATCAGCTTAAGAAAGGTTAAAGAACGGAGTTTTATAGCCTAGAAAATAGGAAGCTTGGGCGGGTTGGGAGTGTCTGTTCAACGTTTACCAATACTTTGTAGGTAGTTGCAGAGAGGATGATGTCACAAGGATAAATGTTACAGACAAGAGGCAATAGGGAAGAGGAGGAGTGTCTGCTGGACGCGAGAAAGAAAGTTTTCAATGTGAGAACAATTAAATGTTGCTGTTACTTGCCCAGGGAAGTGGTTGAATCATCTTGGCTGGAAGACTCAAATAAGTTCAAGGCCTTGCTTTCCAAAGGAGCTTGAGCCAGTGATCTTCCCTTCCAGCCTGGACTTGTTTATGTTTCTAAGTTTCTAATATTCTTTTCTCTTATAATCTGCATTTTGGCCGCTGACAGATAAAGGATTTTCAGCTCTCTCTGTTACCCATTCTTAACTTTTGAGAAAATTTCAGTGGAAGATGCAAGGCTTAACAACCATGTGAAGAGGAAGAAGTCAGGCTTCTGGTGTATGCGTGTCATTTTGCAAGATTATCATCTAAATGGGAAAGACAGTTTGTTTCTTACAACTTTTTCTGTGTGCCTAATGGTGAGAACACCTTAACTGCTTATGAGGATTGGACAAAATTGTTTTCACAGTTTCTCTGTACAGAAAGCATGAATGGGTGGAATCTGATACCTGATTACAGACAACAACCTCTTTCTAACCAGGCAGCTTAGAGGGTGGTAGTTGTAAAATTGTTCCTTGGAGAAAAATGATTTAAATTCTACCAGGTTGAGGAGGAAATTAAAACACACTTCAAGAATGGCTAAACATTCTACTTGCTGAGCTATTAATAAAAAAGCCAGAAGAATTATTTTTAAAGGAAATATTTCCACTTTTTAAAGCAATGAGTTAAAGTGTGTTTTGATGAGGCAGCTGAATAAAACTAGGTTACTACTTATTTTTTTCATTATTTATTTATTTATTTTTATTATTTATTAGGTAACTTCTGTGGAAAATTGTAGCCCTTTCTCCTTTTGCCTGCCAGCTGTCAAAGCGTGTCCTCCTTGCAGGTATTCTAGCACTCAGCTGACCCTTTGCTGAGCCATTTCTGCTGTCTAAGCTTTCCAAAAGGTGTTTATGTTTTTCCAGAGTATATTGTTTGCCAGTTTAGTGGGCTGAATCTGATAAGCAAAGGATCATCTATCTAACTTCTACATCCCCATTCAAGGGAAGAAGTGCAAATATGTAGCTGGAGTGATGAAAGGGAGGGATAGGAGAGCAGAAATCTCTTCTAGGTCTGCAGTGTGTGCCATTTGGTCAGCTCAGCCCAAAACACTGGAGTAGAAGGAAGCTCTTTATTTGACTGAGTTGACATCAAAGCCCTGCAGAAAGCTGTAGAATCTAAGGCTCACCTTGTCCTCAGCAAAGCTTATTAATTATGTCAGGGGTTGTTAGCTCAGATTGAAGCCTTTAGGTAACTTCCAGCTCCAGTGTGGACACTGAATATTGTTGAATCCTAATTTGAATTACTTATCCTTCTACAGTCTTCCTTCTGCCGAGAACTCAGGCACTGCAACCTTCAGCATGATCTGCTGCTGGGAGGAAGCATGTAGAAACAGCTTTGGGGCAGGACCTTTTTGCTAAGTTAGGAGAAAGTTACGGAGGTAAAAAAATCTTCATTATTCAGTAGACAGCTACTTGTGATTGGAAATGTTCCATTTGTGGATAGGTAAAAAATAAATAGTTTTTGCTGAAAATACTTGGAGTAATTTTGATTGGTGCACCGTTTTTTGAAGTATTTATAGGCATAGTTATGAAATGCCATTGTGAAAAATGCTAAAAATGCTAAAATACCTGCTAAATGTGGGTATTTCTATTACATTAGCTGTTACTTTTATTATTTCAGTTTATTTTGAGAGGTAACTTCTGTATCTGTACCTATGGAATTTTATGGATTAGTAGGCTGAATCTCTAGAAATGATTTTATGCATTTATAAAAAAAAAAGCTGTGTAATGCATCTGTGAGTTAATTAGTTCAACATTTCTATCAGTGTGATACAGACTGCTTTGTGAATCTAACACTACATAAACAATCTCCCTTTCATGTGCGTTAGAGATACTTGTTGAAGAAAGCTTTATATTCTCTATTGTTGCTATATATTCTCTATTGCATGCTCTGGGAGATCAGACAGCATATTTCTTTAGTTAAGACTGCAGAATTTGTTCTTCAGTCATTCTATCAGTATCTCATTGTTGATCTTTGCTCATCATTCATTCTCTAAGAAGCACTTCACCTTTCACCTTTTTTCCCCTGTTTCATCTCACTATCTATTCTACCTCCTGCTCAGACTGCTACTAATTAACTTAGTACCTGCAGTAACCTCTCTTATCAGGCAGGTATGCAGAGAAGCTTGTTTTATTCCCAAGGGTTTGTGACGTAGATACCATTAATCTCTCTGAATCACCAAGTCTGTATCTTTTTCCTGAAGCAATTTCTGAGATTCTGCGCAAGTACTGGGAACAAAGCGATACTGACCCACCTTTGCCTATCTTGTCTACTTTTTCCTTTGACCTTCAGGTTCTGCTTAGTCACCTTTGTGAAGCATGACTTCAGTTTTTCTGCTCAGTCTTCTCCATGTCAGGAGAATCACAGAATCACAGAATCACAGAATTGTAGGGGTTGGAAGGGACCTCCAGAGATCATTGAGTCCAACCCCCCTGCCAAAGCAGGTTGCACAGGTAGGCATCCAGGCAGGTCTTGAACATCTCCAGAGAAGGAGACTCCACCACCTCCCTGGGCAGCCTGTTCCAGTGCTCCGTCACCTCACTGTAAAGAAGTTCTTGCGCACATTTGTGCAGAACTTCCTATGCTGCAGATGTGTCTGTGGGACAGCCATGACCTATGATGGATATGTTTTTCATCACGCTGATATCTTGAGTATTAGGAAACAAAACCCTGACAAAATCACACTTGTGCTTGGATGTTCAAAAATGTGTGTTTTGACAATTGCAGTTATACTTGAATGTTCCTGGCAGAATGAGCATTTGTTTCTTGGCAATTGGCAGATTCTTTCTGTCTTTCTACTTATTCCAGTTCTTATCAAACAAAGGGTGAAATTCATTCTAAGCATGGTTACTGTATGGTTTTGGTAGACATGGCTGTCTTCTACCTGCAGTGACTTCTCTGATCAGTCAGAGTAGAGATGTATTTCAAAGAAGGGCTGATACTGTAAGCTGCTACTTAGTAGCAGCTTACTCTGCTGCTGCTACTAGTTCCTCATCTGTCTCAGGGATACCTGAAAATCTTAAATTTGCAGAGAATAAGTCAGAGAACTTAGTGTGCTGTGCAGGACTAGAAGATTTCTCTTTTCTGAAAGAGAGGAGGTGCATAAGAATTTTCAGGGCTGCCTACACGTTTAAAATTTCTAAGTGTTTGAAATTGAGGAAGAAGTCCCTCATTTTCTGCCGTGAGAAACATGGAAAAGTAACAAACATTTATCAAGGTTGTGATATTTGATTTTATCTCCTAAGACTTCTGAAATTCATTTATGTCACATTTTTTAACTTTTTCCCTTAAAAAAGATCCCAACCAAATAAACTCCAAAGACTGTGAACCTCTTTTTTTTTTTTTAAATTTATTATTATTATTATTTTTAATTTTTATTCTTCAGCCTCTGTATGGCAGGAGCTTCAAACCTGAGATTTCATTAGCACTGATAAAAAATTTCTGCAGCTGCTTTTGTTTAACGACAGAGCCCAACCTTGTCTTCACTGTTTACTTTGTGCTGGAGGACTTTGTAGGATCTCTGCACGTGCAGTAGTTCTGTTGCTGAAAGATGTTACTACATGTAAGATGTGAGTTGTCAGTTTGCACTACTAAGTAGAATCTAAGAGTGACTTCACCTCTTGTGCTATCTGAGAGCTCCTAACTTGGATCACAAAGAAGAGGAAAGAACATGACTGCGACTAAAGGCGAGGAGGAAAGATGTCTGTTAAAATCTGTCTTCTGGAATACTGAGAAAGAATGAAGTGGAACACCCAGTGTGAAAAGAAGTGAGAAAAAAGAAATAGTTTAAATGAAATTAGAAAATCAATTGAGAATAGTCAAAAGAACACAAAAAGATCACGAAATCACAGAATTGTAGGTGTTGGAAGGGGCCCCTAGAGATCATCAAGTCCAAGCTGCCTGTGAAAGCAGGGTCCCTATAGCAGGCTGTACAGTTGGGTGTCCAGAAAGTCTTGAATATCTCCAGTGAAGGAGACTCCACAACCTCTCTGGGCAGCCTGTTCCAGTGCTCTGTCACCCTCACTATGAAGAAGTCTCTTTGCATATTGGTGCAGAACTTCCTATGCTTTGGTTAATGGCTCTTTCCCCTTGCCCTATCCCTACAGACCACTGAGAAGAGGTTGGCCATGTCCCTTTCTCTCTTGCACTTGAGATATTTATAAACATTAATAAGATCCTCTCTCGGTCTTCTTTTCTGAAGGCTGAACAAACCCAGGTCACCCAGTCTTTCTTCATAGGGGAGATGCTCCAGGCCCTTTATCATCTTTGTGGCCCTCTGCTAGACTCTCTCCAGGAGATCCCTGACTTTTTTGTACCAGGGAGCCCAGAATCAGACACAATACTCCACGTGAGGCTTGATCAGGCCAGAGTAGAGGGGGAGGATCACCTCCCTTGGCCTGCTGGCTGCGATCTTTTTAATGCACCCCAGGATCTCATTGGTCTTCTTGGCCACCAGGACACACTGCCAGGCCCTTCTCATGTACTGACTTACTAGAATTTATTAAGTGATGCTGGAAATAAGAGAGAATAAAACTTCTGCAGGCTGAGCAGCTTTAGTAGAAAGCAGTGTTTGCCTTTCTTTTCTGCAAACATAAAGCCAAAGGAGATTATATGCAGTGAGAAAACTTAATGTAGTTGTACAGTTCTTGTGCCTTTGTCTGCTTCCCTGCTCCTAGTCTTATATTCTTGCTGCTTATGTTGCCAGTACATAAGGTTGCCTTTCCAACATGCTCTGAGTTGCTAAAAGGCAAAAAGCTAACCAAGTAAAACCAAAAAAGTGGTTTTTTTTAAATTTTCTTATTGGATGGACATGCAAGATGCACTGATACAGCCAAAAGAGAGGACAGAGGGTAATAAATCAAGTGAGGAAGTTCACAGAGAAGTAAGTTGTTGAGAAAAGAAATAATAAAGAAAACAAATTCATAAAATATGTTTTAATAAAGTTTGCTTTTGCTTCATTAGATATTCTCTATTCAAAGGCAACACTGGTTGTTTCATCACTTGCTTTAGCACTAATTTTCACCATGTTTTTCTCCAGCCATGCTATAGAGGCAGCTGACCTCAGAGAGAGGAAGCTGGAAGCTTTGTTTTTTCTGCCTCTGGAAAAAATGGTTGTTACGTTTCAGATTCACATGTGCATTCACACGTCAGTGGAAGGGTGTTTTCTTTGTTACATCATTAAAGTGAGTAGACAGCTGAGCTGAAAAGAATTTGGCTTTTATTTTGGCACGATTCAGCAAGATGTGAATTGTCAGTTTACTTAGTGGTAAGTGCAGGCTTTATCCAGCTCTGACATGAGTTTTCTTTCCTAATGGATGCTGCTGAATTAGCAAGAGTACATCATAATTTCTGGTTTGTGCCATGACCACACTGTACAGTACTGCAGTTTGTATGGCATCTGAATTGTTATCCTGTGAAAACGTTTTCATGTTTTCTTCTGTTAGGTCAAAGAAGAGATGTAGGATCTAACTGAAACTATGTTTCTAAGTGAAACAAAAGTAAAATGGATTTAATTGGAATTGAATTTCTAGTTCTGACAAACATCTTGAATGTGACTAAGCACATATGTTCCTTGCAGTCTCTTCGGATAACAAATATTCTTAGGATGGCTCTTATTTTATGCCTTGAGAATAATGTCAAGACTAAGTTGTCATATGGCCTCTCTCAATGAAAAAGAAAGAATAAAAATATGTGACTAAGCCACATAATTTCGTAATGCATCAAGCATTGATGACGTAAGAATCCAGCACCACGTAAATTCCCCCCTGCTGAGTACATTTAAAAGTGAACTTCTGTACCTCGAGGTGTATTCCATGTTGGATTTCCCTGATATTTTTAAGGCACAGTAATTTGCAGCTGCTTCCAGCCAGCTCATGCACTGCAGTGGGTTGTGCTGGTCACACAAATAAGCAGTTGCTCGTGCTTTTAAAGGGCCAGCTGCATCCTCCTCTTGTTCCAGAAACCTGCCAAAAGGAGGGGTTTCCTGTCTGGGATGGGGGTTCTGGTCTGGCAGTGTCATGCCTTTAGGGATTCTGCAGCTTGAGGGGCCTGGTGGAGGTTATTCCCTTCTACACCGGTACTTCTGACTTCTTTAACCAGTTTTACCCTGTCAGAAAATAAAAACTTCCCTCAAAGCTTCAGAGTTTCAGGCTTTTAGGAGATGCTTGCCAGCTGGTTCAGATTACCTGTGAAAAACTGGTGAGCTGTGAAAGCTGAAAGCTGCGTTATGCATAATTCTGAAAGAAAAAAAAAAGACCCTTAATTGTCAGATGGCCTTTCTGTCCAGGAGGGAAAGAAGGTTCTGGCTCATACTGCATCCCTCCAGGCCTGACCTCCCTTATTTCCCATCCAGTGTATCTTTGTAGCAGTTCTTCTGATGATTTGGAAACCTGTAGGTACATGCATAGCACAAGAAGTTCACATATACACCCTGTCATTCTGTTTGGATTAGGCTGCTTATTCCCCAAACATGAATACCATTTCATAGAATCATAGAATGGCTTGGGTTGGAAAGGACCTTAAAGGTCATTTAGTTCTAATGCTCCTGCCATGGACAGGATTGCTACTCATGGATCAGGCTGTCCAGGGCTCCATGCAACCGGGCATTGAATGCCTCTGGGGATGGGGCATCCATAGCTTCTCTGGGCAGCCTGTTCCACTGTTCCACCACCCACTGAGAGAAAAATTTCCTCCTAACATCTAATCAAAATCTCCTCTCTTTGAGTTTAAACCATTCTCCTCTGTCCTATTACTATCTTGTCGTGTAAAAAGCCAGTTTCCTGTTTATAAGCTCACTTCAGATAGAGGAATGCCACAATGAGGTCTCCCTGGAGCCTTCTCCAAACTAAACAAGCCCAGCTGCCCCAACTGTTCTTCATGGGAGAGGTTCTACGGCCCTCTGATCATCTTTGTTGCCTTCCCCTCTACCTGCTCCATGTTTCTGGTGTTGTAGACCGCATACCTGGATGCAGTAGTCTACCTGGGGCCTCACAAGGACAAAGCAGAAGGGGACAATCACCTCCCTCTCTCTGCTGGCTATGCCTCTTTTGATGCATCCCAGGATACAATTAGTCTTCTGGGCTGCAAGTCCATACCATTGGCTCATGTCCAGCTAAATTTCATTGCTGCAAATGTTTAACTTGTTGACCCGAGTAAGACAAGGGCCATGTTTTTATTTCTGTGCTCTTCAGTCTTTCCTCACTCTACAGATTTGCCTCTGCTGTAAAAAAAACTGTCCGTGCTGTTTTAACATGATCCTGGCAATCCAGAAATTCTCATTTCTGCCTTAATTCCACATACAATTTGCTGATACTGTCTTTTTATATCCACATGTTACTGCTTTTGAGGAACTTGTCCAATAGTCTAAAGAAAATTATTATTTATTAAGATAATTAAACTGATTTATGAAGTTAGTTGTATAATAAAGCACAGGAGCTAACTCCTTTCTTTTAGACATGATTATTCAAAATATAATGCACTACTCTTGGCAAAATATGGACTTATGAATCATATATTTTGTTTTCAAACTCCTTATCCTGTAGTTGAGCAGCTGAGATATATCTTCAGGACAAGAATTCCTGGATGCCAATAAGTCTCTCTGATTTTCAGAGATCTCTCATATGTGCCAAGAAAAATTACCTGCTGACTTATTAATAAATTTGATAACTTCTGTTAGAAACTGATGATGAAGAACTTCAACTTGATTATAACTTGATACACCCAATAACTGCTGTTATTCTTGAGAGAACCACAAAAATGAGCTTTCTATGTGAAAAAAAAACTCACTGATTTTTACAGGGCATCACTGTGGGTCTGGTGTTAGAAGTGCAGGGTGCAGTATTTGGGTTCACAGAGCTGCCCATGCTCCACCTAGGCAGATGCCAGTTTGGCCCCTTCCTCTAGGACCAATCCTCTCAGCTTCAGAGAGCAGCTGTACTTAGGTCTGCCTGTTCTGTCGTCAGTGATCTCTCATTTCAACTATGACAGCAGCGACCTGCTCAGCCTCCATTCATCTGCAGGTGGGGGCGGTGTAAGAGAAAGCAAGGGAGGGAGGGAGGCAGGGAGGAAGAGAGAGGGAGGATGCTGCAACCTATGTGAATAATTTATAGTGCAAGGAAAGGAGAGTTTATGTGGGAGCAGCTGGGTTCCCTGTCTCCATCCGCTTGCCAGCTGGGGATGAGAGAACCTTGCTCAGGTAGGGGATGAACAGCTTAGCTGCTTTTATTCTCTCCTTGCATATGATACCAATTAAATATATTTTGCATCTAGAAGGAATGGGTGTAAAAACAGCTGGAGGGGGGTAGTTTTAGATCTCTGCTGCTTGCTGTGCATTGTGTAACGGATGGATCTTGAAGCAGTTTAAGCCCCAGGAGGGAGAGCGTCTGCTTTTTAAAGATTTAGGCATTGTGCTATACCGCATTGTGCAGCGGGAGAGAGGCGAAGGGGAGGGAGGAGATAGGGAGAGCAGTTGTGCATGTAGGAAATTATATAAACTGAAGAGATGGAGGGGCATGAAAGAGGGTCTGTCAAGACTCAAAGAGATTCTGCTCTCGTTCTGTCAACCTTTGGCGTAGAATAATGAATTCAAGCGGGTTGTGGGAGGTGCTGTGTTTCTATCCAGTATGCTATTTAGAAGCTGTGCGCATACATCTGTGGAAACATCTGGTGTGAGAACATATGTGTTTCTGTCTATGAACTTGAGATGACGGAATGTAATATTGCAGTAATAAATACAGGGGAAAAAAAAAGAGTTTCTGCTCTGTAGAGTTTACTATTGAAGAATATGCTGGTACTGCGTAGCTTCCGTGGAGCTTCTAATGTTCCTAGAATGACTCACATAATTGATAAAACTGCAGAGATCAGGTTCAATGTTCTAATCCAGACTTTTCCTATGTGAGCTGCATAAAATGCTAGTGCAGTTATAAAAAAAGTCTGTTAATGAAAATGAGGAAAATATGTAGCAAAAACTGTAGATGCTGGTTATTGAATTACATATATTAACATACCTACAAGGATACCTAAAAGAATAGAAGCTTGTGTGCTAGTCTCTTAAAAAAAACAACAAACAAAAAACCACAACAAAATTATAGGATACAGAATGACTCATACAAATTAGATAAATATATGTATTATTAGACTATAAATAAGCAGAATTCATGTAAGAACGCAACTATCAGTATGAGCTGAGTCTACTTAATACAACTAAAAGCTTATATTACGTGATACTGTTGTATCAGCTGCATGAACAGCAACAATTGTTAGCTTGATTGTAAGTTAAGGAACAGAAAGGGGTAAGAGGGCTTGTGATTCGCTTACATGTGAAAGTGATTTATTCATGTGGCTAGTATTAAAGGATGCTACTTAGAACAGCAATTAAAGCATATAGTAACTGTTTGCTGATTTGCTTCTGGATTTTGAGGGCTCTGTGCACAACTGCAGTTGTACAGGAGGTTAGGTAAACCTGTGAGGTTGTCAAATGAAAGCTGAGCCTAGAGTGTGAACAAAGTTAGTTTTAAGCTTCTGAAGGATGTCAGAAAGACCTGGGCCTCTCTGTGTACTTTGCTTTCACCATATCCAGTCTTGCTGTTGCTGCTGCTAATGACTGTGCTATTAGGGAGGGCAGTAGTTAGTACTGACAGCCTACACATGGAACTTATCTTTTCATCCTCAGTTTTTATTAGGAGCAGCAATCTAACCATGCCACAAGTAAATGCAAATTCTTGTATTTATGGGGTTTCTGACCTGCAGATTTGAGCTCCGTTAGAGAGTGAATTGCTTACATGTGACAGCATCCAGTTATTTCATACGAAGAATAATGTCAAATCTCTGTATTATTTGATATACATCAGCTCCTAAGACCAAAGGTAGTGAGGTTGATATCTTGTTAGTATTCCCGTGAAGCAAATTGGAAGTTGTGGAGGATTTCCATGTTGCTCACTTTTTCCACTGCATACAAAAAGGAACCTTGTGAATAGAACTTACCCTGCAGAAGAGTTGAATAAGGGATTCTTCAGGTGTCCCTGTTTAATACTGCGTGTTTTACAGTCATTAGCAACCTGGAGTCAGTCGCTTAGATTCAGCTGTCCTACAAGGGAGATACGGATCCCCTAGAGAGGTGGAATCTAGGCAGAATGATTATACTGATTTTCCACAGCAAAGGAAAGGCAGGAGCCATCACTCCATCCCCTGTTTTCTTCTCTTTCTCCTTGCCTCCTCCTCCTTTTCTATCTCTCTATGCCATGTCCATCTTCCCAGGAGCTTCCTGCCCCACGGCTGGGGCCTCGTCCCAGCTGTGAGGTGCTCTTTGCTGTCTCTCCTTTGAAGCCTGGCTTGGGAAATCGAGGGAGGGAGGGAGCCTGTGCCCTTTTCTGTGCTGAGGTGGGAGGAGAGGAAGCTCCTGAGGAGGACAGAGGGGAGCTGCCTTAGCCATTCAGGCATGTTTTCCCGAAAGCACGCTTCTCCCGTTGGAGCCGACGGAGGGTACGTACGGACACTGAGCGGCTCTCCCTGGGCAGTTTGCATTGCAGCCTGCAGCCTGGGGATGGGGTGGGGGAACAGCTGAGAGGGTCTCGGGTGTAAGGCTGGCATGGGACCCTGCCCCGCGATGGCTGTTTTGCGGTGGGAGCGGGTAGAGGAGCTCTTGTAGGCTGACTGAAAAGGAAGGGAGCTGATGAGGTGAGAAGTGTGTGTCGTGATCTGAGCTGGGAAGTCCAGCTTTGAAGCGAGCCCCTCTGTGAGCTGGGTGTGCGACTGCTGTGGTGCCCTCGTGCCTGGTGTCCTTTTTTGGCTCCGGGAAGGTGAGAGGGGTTGGCCGAGGTGCTCCTGTTCATGAAAGGAAGCAGGGTGAGACTTTACCACATAGATGAAAGGCTTTATTAAACCCACTGAATCCAATTTTTGTTTCTTTCAGAACAAATAATAGCATAGAATTTGTTGTTGATCTGGCTTAGTTATAATAGGTAGAAACTATTTTTATAGATCTGTATGGGGATTCTGGGACTGAAATAGCAGAGGATGCTGCAAGACAGGAGCAAAGGGCATTAGCAGAGTTGTGTGTGTAGAGGTACTAGCTTAGAAGTCTGCAGAGGTTCTTCTTGCACCATTTCAGAATTGAGTCTTTAGCAGTGGAATAGAATTGTAGAGTCATTTGAGTTAGAAGGAACCTTTAAAAGTCATCTAGTGTAACTCCCCTGCAATGAACAGGGATGTCTACAGATAGATCAGGTTACTCAGAGCCCCGTCCAACCTGACCTTGAATGTCTCCAGGGATGGGACATCCATCCACCAGTTCTCTGGGTATTTGGTTCCAGTGCTTTACTACCCCTGTTGTAAAACAATTTTTTCCTTATGTTCAGTCTAAATATCCCCTCTTTTAGTTTAAGCCCCATCCCTCTCAGCCTGTCCTTGTAGGGGAGGTGTTCCATCATTTTTGTGGCCTTCCTCTGGACATGCCCCAATAGGCCCGTGTTTGTCCTATACTGAGGACTCCACATCTAGACACAGCACACCAGGTGAGATCTCACCAGCATAATATAGAGTGGCCAGATCACTTCCCTTGATCTGCTGACGACGCTTTTTTTGATGCAGCCCATGATATGGTTGGCTTTTGGGATACAAGTGCACATTACTGGCTTGTATCCAGTTTGCCATCGATTAGTACTCCCAAAATGTTTTTCAGTAGAGCTGCGCTCTACCTTTTCGTCCTCAGGTTGTATTGATACTTGGGGTTACTGTGACCCAAGTGGAAGGCCTACTGTTAGTTCAGATAATTCCTTGAAGTTAACGCATTGGTTATTGTCTCTAATAAAATCCTGTTCTAGCCTTCAGTCTGTTCCATAGCCTCTGTTTCCCCTTACTGCTTTTTCATAAAATTAAAGTTTCAGCAAAAATGCATTTCATTGTACATATTGTGTACTTATTTGCTCTCCCAACCTGCAGAATTATTCTTATTTTTCAGAAACGGTGTTCTGCTCTCTGACAGTGATATTTCTGCTTTGTAATTACACACGTGGGCTTTGTTCTAGAGACTACAGTGCAAGTGATTTATTGTCAGTGTCCAACATTTACTTGAACATTCAAGCGATAGTAACAATAGCCCTGAAGTTTTGAGATATTCTTTCAAAGGTAGCATCAATTCTAAATCATTCTTCTGGATTTTTAAAGTTCCTCCGTACGTTCCTGAGATATTTGGAGAATTGATAGTATCTCTAAGTGCATGGTAAGGCCTGTGATCGTGGCATCCGCTGCATTTTGACATTAGAACTGTGCAAGGATTGAATGGTAAGGAGCAGTTCCTCTGAGTAATGCTTTAGTCAGCCCAAAATATGGAGCTAAATTTATGGCAGGAGAACAGGAGCAGGTCACTGACCTCATGCAAAATCTGCCAAATTTCTATGTTATAGGTATATAACTTACTCCTTACTGAATGATTCAGGAGTCAAAACAGTGGCATGGAAAAGAAAAACACTATAGCATCCAGCAAGGCTCCATGGCATCCATTTGCATGTAAGATCTACTGTTAGATTTCTCTGGTTATGACTAGTTTCTGGAAATTAGAAATTTTCAGATTTAGCTGTTAGTTTTTAGGTATTACAGAACAGAGCCTTCAGTTTTCCAAAACAAGTAATGAACATGTTACATATACTGCCTTGGACATGTATTTTGTTAGTCCTAGGTATGCTATAACTATATGAATAGAAGTGATAAATAAAGCACATGGATATATAGTATTAATATTTAATAATACTATGAATGAAATTCAATTAATAGTGAAATTAATATTAATTTTAAATACATTTGTCATTTAACTATTACAGTATTTATTTGGGTATGTTGAGGCTAACTTCTCAGTCTTTCCTCCCATATTAGTTTAATCTTTAGATGTATAACATAGCTCTCTCATTTCAGTGTTAGGAAAAAAGTATGGATGGAAGGTTTGCATTACTCTGTAATCAAGATCAAGATCGAGACTATATACAAGTTACATGACACAAATGGACTACCAGAATATATTGTGAATTGTCAGAGAATTGAGGAGCATAGAGATACTTGAAGCCTCTAATGAGAGCATAACTTTGTAATCACATAAAGTAGTTCTTACGTACAGTAGGAAATACAGACACTTGTTTCAAGGCAAGAGTCTTTGCCACTTCCAGATACTGATCTCTAAATGGTAGTAAGGATCATGCATCTAAGACCTGGGGGATAACAATTCATGATCATGACGCATGATTACATAACAAACATTTCCGTGACTGAATTACAAAGTGCTTTGGTCCTGTATTGCATGTGAAACCTAGGGTTTGTTTCCAGCCACGTCTGTGCTAATTTCACTTTGCCTTTTTTTGCTGATTTATTCAGGAACTTTGCAGGTTATAAATAAGCTGACAGGGAATGATAGCTTCTCCTGGACAAGAAATGGTTTGGAAAGAAGCTAAAAAGAGCAGAAGGCAAGGAAAGCATCACTGGCAAGTGCTTGTTTCTTGTGTTTGACAAGAGTTAGAAGTTTTTATTTTTCCTTTTGTCTTTCACAGGAGTTCTGAGGAGGGAGTGTGTTGTGTCAGTAATGTTATAGACTCTCCTATCCAAGGCATTCCATCTACTCTTGCTTTTGCTGCTCCCAACAAGGTAAAGGCAGTTTACATTCCTTTGTCTCAGGGTTGGAATGTGCATTGGACTACTGAGCAGAAGAAATGACAGAAGGCAAGCTTGTGTGCATGCTTGTGTTACACCTATAATTGTCCACTTCTGTATAAAAATCCTAAGCTTGTTTGTTTAATCACTTTTTACTGTATATTGTATCAGGCCTGTAGTTTAACCCATTCACAAATATGAATTCCTGACTCCCGTTCTATCAGGTTGCAGGTCAAGCTTTTGCAATATAAGCTGAAAACTATTTAGAGTTGTATTGTCTTTGCTATCAGTAAATGCAGAAAGATTCCTTCTCATCTTCAGTAAGAAAATAAATAGTTTGTATGTAAACATGGAAAGAGATGCTGGATTAGTATCTGTTTTACTACAGAAGATAACATTAACTTTTGCAAGTGTTAAATTATTTTCCCTGTTGTCCATTTTTTTTTTTCCCCACAGACTGTGGACTTGTTTGAGATGATTGAAAAAATGCAGGTAATGAGAAATCATTCTGTCAGACTTTGCACACTTTTTTTTTTTTTTTTTTTTAGCCAAACCATCTGCTGCTCTTTATGTTGTCATTTCAATCCCAACAACCTTCAATTTAGACTTGAAGAATATCTGGTTTTCTAGGTCCAAGCTTCTGTATGAAGTCTCAAAACTGTTTTCCTGTGTTCATTTCTAGAACTTGCATGATGGAAGAGCTATACACATTATATACACTGTATACAGAGTGTTCTTTTCAGAATTATGATTTTGAGAGAAAATCAAAGTTGCACGAAGGGATTTCTGGCACAGTCTTCAAAATCTTCAAGAAACTTTCTGCTGGGTAGCAGATACTAATGACAGGTGATTAATAGGACATTTACATGTGTTAACGTAACTGCATTTAGCAAGGTCAGCTTTAACTTGCACAAGCAAGGAAGACTCTGACTTAATTCTTTTATTAAAAAGCGTGCATTCAGATGTATACACTGCAATGTGAAATGAAATACAAAAGGGAAAAACATCTTTCCTCTGCCAAATTAAGTGATAGTATAATACTAATAGTTTATATATCTAGCAACTGAATTTTTAAAGCTTTTTTTTTTTCTTTTCAGATTATATGTTCTCAGAGCATCCTTACAGTCTGCCAATACTCTGATTGTTAACATTTCTTTATAATACTATGGTTAACTGTGATCTAATGTAACACGTAGGATGATACATAATTCCTGTCTTTTATTTTGTACTAAAATAAGGTTTTGCACTATACAACCTGAGCTACATTGGGTCTTTGCTTTGCTCTAGAGGAGTGATTGTTAGGAGGAGCTCCTTTAACTATGGGCAGTCTAGCATGGAATGTGCTGGCATGTTCTTTCTCTTCTCTGCAGAAACTCTAATACACTGACTTATAGCATCTCAAGATGTTTTCCCTCAGGCTGAGATACTGGTCATCCACTAGGACCTCCTTTGAAACTGGAAACCTTTTGCAGTTATCAGATCTGTCAAGAATGCCAAAGAAGAAGAGAGACCTTGCAACATTGCAGTTTCCCAGACTCCATTTCCACATGCAAAAATCTCCCAGTGCACAGAAAGCTTGTCCCCATACTTTCCGCAGTTTGTTCCAGAAAACTGGGGCTGCTTTGCACTTCTGTGTCTCTCATGTCTCAACCTTATTTTGACAGAACATAGTCTTTTCTTGCCCCAAAATTCTGTTCCAGAGACACCTACTTCAGAACCTAGCCTTTCTCCTGAGACTCAGCCCAGTACACTGACAAGTAAAACTCCAGGTCACATTAATTGAACACCCATTTGCACTTTGTGTACTCTATGTACACTTCCATGACCTGCCCAAATACAAAATGGCTATTACTACCTCCATACAAAGGTAAAGTTTACTTCAGCCCTATTCCATTTTGATTTCACAACTCATCAGGTCATTTTTCTTTCTTTTTTTCTTTCTTTTTTTAAACCTAAGTGGGCTTTTTGTTTGTTTGTTTTTGTTTGTTTGTTTTAATGTATAATGGATATCTTTTTCTTTCAGAAATAGCAAAGGAAAAGAAAAAAAAAGCATCCTGATCCTTATTAATACTCAATGTTAGTACTGCTATTGCTCAGTGTTAACACTGTTGCTCTGCTGGCAGGTCTTTTCACCTTATAGGAGTGGAACACTGTCCTCAAACTTCTGCCCTTAAGTATCTTACATTTTTACTGTATGTAAAGTAGAAAAGTTATTTCAGATTTATATATTTCTATCAGATACATTTACAAGATTGTTTCACTGTAAAATGCTCACATAGATGTGGCTGTTATGAATGAGATTCTTCTTATTGTCAGAATGAAGGTCAGGAGCTGCTTATCCTGTCCATTAACCGTTACATTAAGCTGTCATTGAAGGTGTATAAAAAAATAGTCACAGCATCACATTCCTGTATGAGAGTTGGAGGATACTGATGTCAGTAATTAATTATTAATTCTTACATACATTGTGTCAGAGAAAGCTACAATCCTAGTTTTTGGCTTCCTATCTGTGCAAATTATGCATCTTGTCTCTCTGTACTTATGCCTACTTGGACTAATATCAGCATAGGTTCCCATGTCTTTTTGACTTCTTTTGTTCTCAACCTCTGCTTAGTCAGCACTGAGGGTTCTCGTGGCTAATGTTTCTGTTACTGTGTTTCTGCTGCAGAAGTGTGTTGGAAGTGAGCAAACTCTTGCCATAGTGAGAAGGCAGAGAATGAAATAGCCTTCGATAAGAAAGGCATCTACTGACAGAGGAAGAAACTAGGCATCCAGTTGCATATGCCCAGTTAATGTTGCATAACAAGTAAAGGAGATAAGCAGGACTGTGCCATAAAGCTCTTTGCACTAATCAGATGTAAGCATGGAAAGTGATTCTCATTTTCTCTTTTGCCTCCAAGAGACAGATTTATTCCATTATGTGAATGGAAGGAAGGCATATAAACTTTCCAAAGTCTTGCCTAATACTCAAAAATTTCTTACTTTTCTTAAACTTTCTCTGAACTTTTTTGCTCTGCCTGATGGTGTGGTATCTTCAAGGGAGAGGGAACTCTAAAACTGTGAGAAAAAGTCTGAAATACTATTCTATGAATACTTTTTTCTATCAATAAATCTTTGTTTATTTATTGTTTGAATAAGAAGTAGAGTAGCTTAAAGAGACTGGAAAAATATATAACAAAATTCCTTTGGGATAATTATTTTCATTTCTGCCAGCTTTCTGCTTTTAAGGAACTGTAAGGCTTTTGAGTTTTAATGCCAAATTAGGAATAGCCTGGCCAAGTTCCATCTTCACTCCTCCTGCTTATTCCAAACTTCCCAATTTGCTTAAAACAGAAGATTATAAAGAACAAAAACATACAAGTTGAGAATATGGAGAAGAATGCAGAGGGTAAATGAAACAAACATGCTGAAACACAGGATTCACTGTCCATGACTTTCTGTTTCCAGGGGAGTCGTCTGGATGAACAAAGATGTTCCCTTCCAGCTCCTCTCAAGGTCAGGCTCAGTCATTGTTGCCTCCTAAGTTATTGATAATGACAGATGATTACTGACCAGGCTGGCACTGCATTTTCAGTGTGGGTGAATAGGGAGCTTAAAAACACTCATTTTAATTAGCTGTGAGAGGTGTTACTGTGTACGTGAAAGACAGTATTTTTCTTTTTCTGATTTCAGATATTCCAATAAGTGTTTAATATTATTAAAAATCCTAGTTTTAACAAAATAATTGATTAAATTTTTTTCATTTTAAGACCCGTAATAATATTTATGAAAACAAAATGCATTTATTTGAATTGTCTGCTTGAAGACTCTGATGCTACAAGAAAGCTGATGTGCTTCCCTCAATTTTAGGCCAATAAAAACAGATTTTTATCCTTAAACTTTTCCTCTCAATTTTTTTCTGTTCTAGCTCAAGCATGTTAGGTCTTTTCCAACCTGAGCAATTCTATGATTCTATGATTCTATGTTAACTTTAAAATTAGCTTTTATGGATTTTTGTTCTCAAAGTTTTATATTACAATGCTGAGACCTGGGAAAGAAAGTCCAACTTAAAATTCTAAAATAAAACTCTAAAGGTGGACTAGGGCAGAGCAGAAGCTAAAGACATAGTTTGTGATATCATGAGAGGAAAAGAATTTAAAAGATCCCTCACACTTTTGCTAATTTTTGCTAACATTCTCTTCTGATTTCAGACAGAAGAAGAGTATATTCCTTACCCCAGCATCCATGAGGTGAGTCTGTACTTCTCTTCTCTGATTTTTCCCTTGAACTTTCAGCCTACTGGCCTTCTTGGCTATTGACCTTTCAGCTTTCATGTTCTCCTCATGTCCTTCCAAACAGGTATTACAGAAAGGGTGGCCATATCCTCTCATTATCTTACCCCAGTTTGGGGGCTACTGGATTGAAGGGACAAGCCACAACCTCTCCAGTCCAACTCTCTCTGATGTACCCTTTCCCTGGAGTGTTAAGGTGAAACTGGAGAGTGACCCCACAGCCAAGCTATACCGCAAGCATTTCCTAGGGAAGGTAAGGGTAGTCTTCAGATCCCTCTTTGACCTGCCAGACATAAGACTGAACTGTATCTCAGGCTTTCCCTGGTGGATTTAGAAATAACTGCCACTCAACATCCCTTGAACTAAGTAAATGAAATTCATACAACTGCATGGCCAGCAGTGTGTTAAGTTGATCCTGCCCCTTGTGACCTGTGCATCTTCCTGTGTGTTAACAGAAGTGAAAGATTTGTACCAAAGAATACTTACATTTGGTTAAGAAGCTCCTCTGAGGCTCATGGACAGTAGAGATGATGAGAGAAAAAATGTGAAATAGTATTGGAAATGTATGTGGCATGAGTTCTAGAGGTGACTTCTGTGCTAAGAGACAATTCCATTGACAATGAGCGAAGTGGTCCATTTTTCTCAGAATAGATAAGCAAATGAGGATAATGACCAGACATTGGCACTGGCAGTTTTAGGGAACTAATTGGTTCCCAGAGTGGATTTCAGGATGATATTAACTAGCAAGACAAGGGAACAAAACCATGTTCATTTCTGAGAGACGGTTTATAAGGGAATAAGAAAGCCAACTGTGTACACTCACACTGTATCTTATTCAGTGATCTGTCTGTGTGACTGCTTAGTAAGTTTAAAATGGAGAAGAGGAGCTTTGCACACTCCTGGGGACTTGTTCTGCAGTAGTCTGACTTGCCTGAATGATCTTGTATAGTATGCAACTAGAAGCTGTTGTAAATATCATTTATTAGTAAAGCACCCTTTCTGAAGACTTTCTGTCCAGATCTGCTGTAATGGACATGTCCCATGACGTTCTGGAATCCTTCAGTTTGCCAACTGTAATTATTTTTCTGTCATGATAAATTTAAGGTTCTCCTTGAAGGTTTCTGATTTCAGCTGTAATGAAAGATGAAGTGGTTTTCAGTACAGTTGTAGAATTCACTGCTGACCTGATATCATAGGATCATAGAAAACTGAGGTTGAAAGGGGCCTCTGGAGGTCATCTTGTCCATCCCTCTGTTCAAGCAGTGCTGTCTCATCATTGTTTCTTTGAAGTATGAATGGGGCAGAGTGTATCCTCAGCAGGTATGCAGATGACACAAAATGAGAGTGATGAATTCACCAGTGGGCTATGTTGCCATGCAGAGGGATCTCAACAGATTGGAGAGGTGAGCTGACAAGAATTTCATGAAGGCAAAGAGATATGCAGAGTCCTGCACATGGAAAGGTACAACCCCTGGCATTAGAACATACTATAAGTTACCTAGATGGAAAGCAGTTCTGCAGAAAAGGACCAGTGGGTCCTGGTGGCCATCAAGTGTAAATGCTTGCTGTTAAGAAGTTTAACGGTATCCAGGGCTACATTAAACAAAGTATTGCCAGCAGGTGAAGAGAAGTTTCCCTTCCTCTCCAGTCATCACTGATGAGGCCATATATGAAGTACTGTGTCTAGTGCTGGGTCTCCCAGTATAAGAGAGGAATGGACATACTGGAAGGAGTCCTATGTAGGGCCACAAAAATGGTTAAGGAACTGGAGCCTATCTCCTGTGAGGAAAATCTCAGAAAGCTAAGACTGTTCAGCCTGGAGAAGGCGTGGGGGATCTTAACAATCAATCTTATCTTTTACAGTATAATGGAGTATAAGGGAGGGTGCAAAGAGGACTGAGCCTGTTTTTTTTTCAGTGGTGCCCAATGCCAGGACAAGAGGCAGTGGGCTCTAACTGCAACACAAGAAATTCTGTCTAAAAATAACTTTTTTTTTTTATATTGGGTGACAGAGCACTGTCCCAAGTTGTTCAGAGATGTTGTGGAATCTTCTCCTTGGAGAATTTCAAAAGCCACTTGAACATGGTCCTGAAGAACCTGCTCTGGGTGAATCAGCTTGAGTAGGAGTTGGACCAAGTAGACTCAGAAGTCCTTGCCAACCTCAGCTATACTATGAAGTGAATATGAAGGAGTTCCCTTTCCGTCAAACTCCATATGTTCGCAAAGTGCCCAACCATCAGTGATTAAGTACTAAATAAAGACTCCTCTCTCCATTCTTCTCAAGTACCCAGATTTTGTTCTTTGATTTAATTGACATGAATATGTGTCTATATCCCATTAGGCTTGTAAGCTGGTGAGGAAGTATGTCTCAGAGAAAAAGGTGAAAAAGACTCTTGTCACAGAATACTCTATCCATGGGTAGAAAACTTCACCATATCATAGGCATGCTGGGTTTATTTAAGTTATGCATCAAAACATGACCTGGTGTTGAACACCTCCAGAAATGGGGAGTCCACAAGTTCTCTGAGCAACCTGCTCCAGCGCCTCACCACTCTCTGAGTAAAAAATTTCATCTGAATCTTTCATTTAAATATCCCCTCTTTTAGTTTAAAGGCATTCCGCCTTGTTCTGTCATTATCAGACCATGTAAAAAGTCAGTCTCCGGCCTGTGTATAAGCTCCCCTCAGGTACCGGAATGTGAGATCTTCCTGGGGCCTTCTTTTCCTCAGGATTAACAAGCAAAGTTTTCTCAACCTTTCTTTATAGGAGAGGTGCTGCAGTCCTCGGATCATCTTTGTGGCCTTCCTCTGGACCTGCTCCAACAACTCCACATCTTGTGCTGGGGGACCTACTCCCGAATGCAGTTGGGTAGAGCAGAGTGGGATAATCACCTCCTCACCCTGCTGGCCATATCTCTTTTGATGCAGGCTGGGATACAGTTGACCTTCTGGGCTCTGAGTGCACACTGCTGGCTCATGTACAACTTTTTGTCCACAAGGACACCCAAGTCCTTCTCCACAGGGCTGTTCCCAGTGAGTTCTTCTCCCTGTACACATATCTGAGATTGCTCTTACCCAAGTCGAACCCAACACCTTACACTTGGTCTTGTTCAGTCACAATAGGTTCTCATGGGCCCTCTTTCCAAGCCTTTCTAGGTTCCTCTGGATGGTATCACCTCCTTCTATTGTATCCACTGCACCACTCAGCTTGGTGCCATAAGCAGACTTGCTGAGAGTGTGCTCAATATCACTATCCAGATCATTGATAAAGAAGTTGAAGAGCACCAGTCCCTAGATGGACCTCTGGGGGACATAACTTGTCACTGGTCTCCACTTGGACATAGATTTAATGACTACAACCATCTGGCTGTGACCTTCCAACCAATTCTTTATCCATCAAAAAGTCCACCTTTCAAATTCATTTCTTTCCAATTTATAGATAAGAATGTGGTGTAGGACCATATCAAAGGCAGAAGTCCAGGTAGATTATATCAGTTGCCTTTCCTTTGTCCACCAATACTGTCACTCCATCATAGAAGGCCACCAGGCTGATCATGCATGATAACATGTCCTTATGCTGTCCTGAATGCATATGCCTTAACACAGCTTCCAGGAGGACCTATTCCATGATCTCCACAAGTACTGATGTGAGACTGACAGGCCTGTAGTTCCCCAGGTCTTTCTTGCTCCCTTTCTTTAGAATGGGAGTGATATTTCTCTTCTGCCACCAGGAACTTCTCCCAACGGCCATGACTTTTCAGATATGATGGAGAATGGCTTGGCAACTACATCATTCAGTTTCTTTACAATCCTGGGATGCATGTTGTCAGGCCTTATAGACTTGTACAACATCAATCAGTCTCACAGTGGTCTTGAACTTGCTCTATGCTTATAGCAATAGGGATTTTATTCCTGCACCTTCTGCCTGAAGACCGAGTAACTCAAGAGACATGGGAAGTTAAACTAGCAGTAAAGACTGAGGCAAAGAACTTACTGAGTACCTCAGCCTTCTCGATGTCCGTTGAAGGCAGTTCTACCTTCTCATTTAATAGAGGAAGTACAATCTTCTTTACCTTTCTCTTTGACCAATATGTATGTAGAATCTCCTGTTATTTTTCACATCTCTCAATAAGTTCAGTTGATCTGCACCTTGGCTTTCCTGCTTCCATCTCTGCATGTCTGGACAGCATCCCTATATTCTTCCCAGGCCACTCATCCCCATTTCTACTGCCTGTACATTTTCTTCTTTTCCCTTAATTTGCTCAGCAGGTCCTTACTCAGCCATGTCAATTTCCCATATCTTCTGCTGTCCTTTGAGAAGTACCACCCGTGTATCTGTTCTTATGTCCCTAAGGACAGTTTTCCAGAGGATCTCATCCAACAATTCCTTAAACAGACGGAATTTTTGTCTTCTGAAGCTCAAGATTCTGACCCTGCTTCTGACCAGACCCATGTTCCTTGAGATCACTAACTCAACCACAGCATGGTTGCTGTAGTCCAGATTGCCTCCTATCTGAACCTCTTTAATTATCTCCTCTGTATTGGTGAGAACCAGGTCCAATAACACTTCACCTCTTGTTGGTCTGTCCAGGTATTGGACAGACTATGAAGCTATCCTCAGCAGACTCCAGGAGTCTTCTGTATTGTTTGCAGCCTGCTGTGTTGCTTTTCCAGCAGACAGCTGGGTGATTGAAATCCCCCATCAGGCTGAGAGGTTATGAGCACGAAATCCATTGTAAATGGTGCAAGAAAGCCCCATCAGCAGGCTCCTCTTGATCAGGCAGCATGTAGTAGACCCTGACCACCAGATGTCCTTTATTGGTCTGGTCCCTAATTTTAACCTATGTGCTCTCAAGCTGAATGTGGCTGTTTCTCAGAGACAGCTCTTCATGGTCTATCCACTTCTTAACATATAGGGCAACTCCTTTACCCCTCCTGCCCTTTCTATCTCTTCCAAAAAGCTTGTAGGCTTTGATCATCCTATTCCAGTTGTGTGATTCACCCCTTCTTGTTTCTGTGATAGCAGGCAGGTCATAGTTTTGTAATTGCATCATAGTATTCTGGCTTTATCAGAATTGGTAGCCTCTTATTGATGTCCCACATTCGGACCTCCAGCAGACAGCAGAGCTATCTCAAGAGATTATCTGGACAGCAGTTGGGATCCTCAGTGCATCTCAGTGAGAAGTCCCTATGACAAACATAAAACAACAGTCTGTATGCATGTTTATGTTATGGGTATACATATGCTAAGTCTGAAACTGACTTTTTTTTTTTTTTTTTAAATTTAAATTTTTAATTTAAAAAAAAAAAAAAACACCAAACAAACAAACAAACAAAAACCCAATATACTACAGATGGTGTGGAACAACCACACAAAAAAGTGCTATGACAGTCCAGCCATTACGGAGCTCTAATTCTATGCTTCTTGGTCTGCTCTTTATATGATGAGAAGTTTGGTGAGGTTCACTTTGCAGATAGGAAAAAGGGTATAAAACGTTGTGCACAGTACTGTGGGAATTACTAAATGCCTACCTTGTTTTTAAAGACTATAATGAAGAGGGATATGTTGAAAATGCCCATCAGGATCTTGGAGTGCAGTTTCACAAGCACTACAAACTGGCAGTACTGGTGAAAAATCATTCTTGCCTTGTATTTATATCTGGTCAGGTATTTCTCCATTATACTATACTTTTCTTTGTACTGATTTAAAGTATTGTTACTGCTGTACTATGAACTATGTTGAGGAACTTACTCAAAATTAACTTCCCTACTAGTGAAAAGAAGTTGTTAGCATGAAATTCTAGCTGAGCAAAGATGTGGAAACTATTTGATACATTGAAGCAGTCAAAGTACATTTTTGTAACTAGGTGTAACTATAACAATCTCTTTTGTATTTAAGGCTTCTGTAATTTTGTTTTATTACTGCAAGTCTTTTTAGTAAGCATGTTCTTTGACTACCTAAGACTGCAAGCCTTTTCCTATTCAGGACCTTTTCTTTTTGGTGTGCAAGTGCACATATTTAGCAGCCTACTACTGTTTTCTTAACATGAAAAGATGACATCAGCCCAAGATATAGATATCTTTTTCTTTCCAGATTTCTCCAAGTAGAGATGGAGGGAAGGCCTAAACAGAGACAACCTGATAAGGTATTATTTTTGTACCTGTCCAGCTGTAGTGGTTCTGTGTTCTGCAGTGGACAATAGCAGTATCTTCTAGGTTCTTGTTGTCATTTGACTGGCAAACAGCAAACACCTTGCACTCTTCCAGCAAGAGGGCTCACAGGAATAATGATCTTGTTTACCCTGTGATATAAGTTTGTTATCTTTTGTTGTTGACATGTTTGAAGGCTCAGGTATTTTTGTCTTTTTGTCACGTCACATTATCATTGTGCCACCAAAGCTGCTTTTCCTCCTTCTTCGGGGATGAAATCATCCCAGTATTTTACTGAATGACCAGAAGTTGCAAAGTTTTTTGAAGTAAGCTTTTTAAAATTCTCATTTCTCTTAGGGAAAAATTAATAGGCCCATTTTGAATCCCGTAAAGGTTTTTTAGTGTTCTCTGGATTCATATACTCCTGCAGTTAGAAGAACTGATGAAGCAGACCAGGTCTTGGGGAAGTCTTCTCCTTTCCTCTTGTTTGTTCACCTGTCCTGCAATTCTTGTTAATGAGTACACAAAATTATTCTATTTTATCCAAAAGAATCCCAAATGGCCAAGAGCATGGCAGATATCTTAATAACTCAGTAACTTCTCAGGCAAACTGCCAGCTTTCTTTGTGTCTTCTATTTTCCCTTGGACTCATGGAAGACAGTAATTGCTTTTGCAGAGTCCAGACTTCTTTTCAGACTGCCTTAAATGTTATAGAAACTGCTTCAGTGACTGCTCAGATTTGTACCTACCTATACAAATATACATAGGTCATCTCAGCTTTGGGTTATTTTGTCCCCATTGAGCCACAGTCTTCAGTATTATCCATAAAGCATTTTGATAGTTCATCTCTAACTTTGGAACAGCTAAAAATAAATGTTGTGTGTTGAAGGATTGAAGGACTCTGATTCTGCCGTCTGCTGCCCAGGTGTTTTTACAGAGGAAGAAAATTATGGAAGAAAAAAAGTCACAAGGAGGAAGTTAGAGTTTTTGTTCATACTTTTGACCTAGGCATACACTCAAAATCAGGGTAGGAATCCACAATGGCTTTGGTAACAATTCAATTATTTTGAGACCTTCATTAATGCTAGTGCTTGTTACTGTGGAAAAGATTGTACCCCATTGTGCAGCTCTGTCAGGTTATGGTCAGCTGAATAGCTAATAGCCTGGTTCCCATAGCAACTGAGATCCTAATATGTCAGGCCTGCTGAGGTCTGGCCCTGAATTCTCATCAAAAAGAATTTGGTTTTCTAGTCTTTGCAGCTCATTCTCATTTCTGGCTGCAGCTAACTTCAGACTTCTGTTCATTTTCTTTTTTTTATGGCTTCTGGTCCTGAATTTTTGTCAGTATTGTGCCATCTTTTCCTTAACAGCTTGTCTTGGGCATACACTCTAGCATCTGGCTTCTATGATTTATGGACTTCCCTGATATTAGTCTTCATCTTAGTCATTTGAGCTCACTCTTGTTTTGTTCCTTGAATCTTTGTTTTGTGTATGTGTGTGTGTCAAGGAGGAACTGAGGGCAATGATATCTCTGATACTTTAAAAAAGTTTCATTTTCACATCCAGAATCAGGGGAGTAACTGTAGTCTTAATTAGTCCTTTCTTTTTCAAAGATGGAACCGATTTATGCCTGTTTACTTCAAGATACATACATTCATGTAGATGTCAGAGTATATAACTAGTATATCACTATCTCTTATTTCACAGCTAGTCAGTACTATTACTAATATAAAATTTGTTTTAATTTTTTCCACAGCAAAAGAAGATCTCACAGCTGTATTTGGAGAGGTTGCAATCCAACAGATACAGAACAGACTTTCTGTATTTTCTAGGCAGAAGGCTAAATAAGGAGCTATCAGACTAGCCAGCTGTACAGCAACTGATTTTGATCAAATGACAGTTTGCTCCCATTGAGTTCTTATTAATTAGTTGTGTCCAGAGTAGTCTTTTCATAGAACACCTTCCAGATCATGGAAATTCTGACTGTACAACTGACACTTAACTGACTGTCTCAGCATGTAAAATTTCTGTGTCGTGTGCAGGTTTGTATTTACACAATACTTCCTGTGATGCAATTCCTGAATCTTTCAATCCTGATTACTGACTGCACAATACCTAGCTGTCTTCTCAGATTGCCAGTGACTCTTTTACTTGAATTTGAGATTTCTCCTGATTTCCATGGCCCCGAGGCATAAGGAAGCACTAATAATTCTACCCATTGTAGTGTAGCTGAGATGATTTTTGTTTGGGATTTCTTTATTTGGTTTTATTATGTTTTATTTATTCTTACTTTGCTTTACTGAGGAGGACTCTCACCTTACCTTCTAGCCTAGAAATACTACTTTAATCTCACCATATCCTGGGTTGAAGACTTAACATTGGAATGTACTACTACTACCACTTTCAACAGAAGTTCTCACTAGCAGGGAAAGATTATGATACTGTTCTGATTAAATCCAAAGATAATTGGATCTCCTGCATGACGTTCTCATTGATCTCTCTGTCCTGCTTACACCTCAAACACAATAACTTATGACCATTTGTTGAAGTGTTAATTCAGTCTCTTTATTTGATCAGAGTTTTTCAGAGCCATAGAATCATAGAACCCTTTGTTGGAAGGAATCTTCAAAGGCCAGTTAGTCCAACTCCTCTGCAATGAACAGGGACATGCACAGCTTAATCAGGGCCAGGGACTGGTCCATGTGTAGTGGCCAACTTCAGAACTGTCTATGAATGGTTTTCATTCATAGATGGTTATTAACCTCTGCTAGGAAGATGAGAAAGATCTAAGTATTTCTGGATGATTCCACTTATACAGAGTTCTATTTGTGCTAGAGATTTCCATTCATTTCACTTGTCTGTAGATTTTAACCTCTGTTGATACAACCAGGCCTATGACCATATACCTGGAAGAAATATATGGCTGCAGTCACTTCTATATAGACCCTGTAAAAATGTTTGCATTACAGTTCAATGCTAGAGGGACGAAGTTTAATTACATTCTGTTTGAGGTACACTCCACTGAAGTTGAGTCAATGCTAGTGTTAGTTAGTTTTAGAACATCCTCTACCTGCAAAGTAGTTTCCTGGAATTCTGGCTCCATCCTCGCTGAGCTGTACATGCTCATAGAGAACAACAATAGGGTATGTTGTATCTGATGTGTTGACCCTGCCATTACTGCTTGTATGGAAAATTTCCATAACTACATCCAGTTATGCTTAGTGTTATGCAGAGTATAAGTGGGTACAGGGAAAAATCTATCAAATATAGAAATTTGTTTACAATAAACTGGAGTCATTCAAAACCTGTTGTTCGATGTTCTCATTCTACTTCTTCTCAGAAGTACTCTACTGGTAGTGGATGAACTTCTATACTCATGCACTGATTACCAAGGAGGCTGCAAGGCAAGTGTTAGCATGTCTTCAAGCATGCCACTGCTACTTAAAGAAAAAACAAGCCAGTCCTGAGTTTACAGATTGTAAAAACTTTGGTATACTTTCTGGAAAGCATGTTGGGAATAATGCATTTTGAATTCCTGTTTTCAGGAGCACCAGAACTTTTATTCCAGTGATGTGTCCTTGGGCTACTTGATACTTTCTGTGAAGTATGAACAGTCTGAGAAACAGGAAAATCTACGCTTGTTGCTGAGGTAACAGTGTCTTCTGTAGTAGTGTGTGTTACTGTGATGTGTTTCTCATCTTACCTTGAACTTTCTCTGCATAGATGTGGGTGTGAATCTCATGTCTCTCTCTTAGAGAAGCTTGTAAAGAAACCTTTGAGCCTTCAGTTCTTGCCTTCCTCTGACTTTCTTCTAGTAATTTCCTTCAGAAAGCTGAAGCATTTGCGGGCACATCCTTACAGTTCTTCTGAGAAAATTATTTGTTCCACCTTCAAAAATAAACTTCTGTTAATTCTGTTTACTTAAAGATGTGAGCACTCTTGAAGGAGGGAATGTGCCTTTCCTAGTTGAGAGCAGACTAGCTCAGGCCTATCTTTGGGCTTTGTACTTGAGACTAAATCCCACTTGAAGGTGAGCTAGGACATCTCTTAACTTCCCAGGACAGCCTCTGATGTGCCAGTGTGCCTCCTTTATGGCTTTAACAAAGCCCAGAGAGCTGCTGAATAAACTAGAGGAAGAATAGAGATGGATCTTGTGTAGGTGAGAAGTATGCAGCAGAAAAGCCATTTCCTACTCTGTTGACTGAGGCCACTTCTGGTAGGCAGTATGCTACTTGAAGAAACTGACATACCATTGCTGCTTGTCATCTCTCATTCAGTACCAAGGCAAAACGTGGGTAGGAATCAGCTACAAGACTGCCACTGTGACCATTGTATGTGGAGAACACTTCAGTGCAAGAATCTTCTAGGGGAAAAATTGAGAGCATACTAATGAGCTGAACCAGGGAATGTTTATCTGAGCCTAGAAACCTTCCTACACTGAAAAGAATGGTGAAGGGTATTTATTTCTCTGTTAAGATATCCTACTATATGCAGCACCTTTGCCTAGTAACTTGTTTATATTGGTGGAAGAGGTCTCTGACAGCCAAATCTTACTTCTTCCCTAGAAAGACATCTCTTTTTTAATATATATATGGAAAAAGGAAGCTTTTGTATGTTAAAGAGATGGCTTAACTATGATTTAACTATGTTAAATCTAATTCCAACCCCCTGCTGTTGACAAGGTCACCTCTCACAAGATCAGATTGCCCAGGACCCCATCCCACCTGGCCTTGAACACTTCCAGAGATCAGGCATCCACAATTTCTCTGGCAAGCCTATGCCAGTGTCACAAGAATTTCCTCCTTATGTATGACCTAAATCTCGATTCTTTAAGTCTGAAGCCATTACTTGTAACACTACAGGCCTTGGTGAAGAGTCTTTAAATATTCTTCATATCTGCCCTCTTTAAGTACTGTAAGGTCACAATGATTTTTCTGGAGCCTTTGCTTCTCCAGGCTGAACAACTCCAAGCCTCTCATCCTGTCTTCATAGGACAGGTGCTCCAGCCTTCTGATCGCTGTCATGGCACACCTCTGGACTTGCTCTGACAGGCCCATGTCTTTCTTGAGCCTGCCTGTTTTGTCTTTCTCTGCTTCTCAGAACAAGTGATGAGTAGTAAGTACCCCTGTGTTTTCAGTGATTTTATGCATTAAGGTTAAAATTATTCCTCTGGAATTAACTGTTTTAAGAACAATCTGAAGGGATGGCTACTGTTTGTTTAAAGAGCCAGTGTTGCACCTGCCTCTTTCAACATTCACTTTAATGTGTTGTTTTTTTTATTTCAGGACACGAACTGGTACCAAACATGATCTGATCCCCATTTCCTGTCTGAATGAATTTCCCAATGCTGTCCAGATGGCAAAGGTGAGATTCTTGCTTGCCTTCTCACTCTTACACCATGAGTCTGTCTCTTTTTGATTCTATCCTTCTAGTTATTTTCACGTTACTGTCCTGCCACTTCTCTCTTTTCTACTTTTTCACACCACTACTTTCATACACTTCTCCTTTCACTCTTCCATTTAGCTCCTCTTCTTTCTTTTCTAATGTTACCTCAGCTTTTTCTCTTGAAAGGAGTCTTGTCAGATAATTATGAGTGTCCATGTTTGGTTGCTTGCAGCAATCTAGAGCACATGATAATCACACTTTTATTTCCCTCTCTGTCTCTCTACAGCTACTGTGTGAAGATGTGAATGTTGAACGCTTCTTTCCTGTCCTCTATCCCAAGGTATAAATTTCTGATTCTATGTACCTTTTCATCAAGAGATGGCTAATTAAGTGCAATTTATAATTTGTATTTTCATTTTCACAGGCTTCTCAGCTTATCGTAGCATTTGATGAACATGTTATAAGCAATAACTTCAAATTTGGGGTAATCTACCAGAAACCTGGACAGGTAAGGTAGTTCAGATCCTAAAGACAAAACAGAAGGAGTCAGTTCTCTTAGATTAAATGTAATAAAAAGGTCTGCAGTGTGGAAAGTATGGTATACTGGAAAATAGAGACTTCTTAAACAGAAAGGACACAATCTTGCCTTATAATGACTTTATTTCCTTTTTGCAGGTCCTCAAAGCTGATTGAACTGTGTTTTTGCCTAACCTTTATACTGTTTTTGCTTTTCTCTTTTCCTTTTGAAGACAACTGAAGAAGAAGTCTTCAGTAACACAGAAGAGAGTCTGGGTTTCCTGGAGTTCTTAGATTTCCTTGGTGACAAGATTCAGCTGCAGGATTTCCGTGGGTGTGTAACAAGCTTGTTTTAAAAGTCAGGATGGGTTAGGGAACACAGAAGGTTCAGTGATTTGATCTCTGATGGGAGAAATATCTCTTAGCCTGTAACTTGGGCAGACTGAAGGCTTTAAACAAGGATTGATGGGAGAGGGAGATTCCATCAGGGATACTGGAGTCAAGCTAAAGGAATGTAAGTCATCATCAGAGGATGACAAGCCTGAAAGCAGCATCTGCCACTCCAAAGGGCACCTCAGGTTCAGGAGCACATTGGAAATGCTTGTATACCAATGCATGCAGTTTGAGGAAATGGGAGCTTTGGTCCATTCCTGGAGTAATGCTATCTTTGGTATTAGTGAGATGTGGTGGGATGAGTCCTAAATATGGAGTGCTGGGATGGAGGGTGGAAAAGCCCAACATGCTTTTGTCAACCATCCTGGCTGGTAATCTGTGGGAGTTTAGGCCTCAGCTAAAAATTTTCATTTAGGGATCTTGGAGTATTTCAACACGTCACCCAGGATGATTAAAGAAAATATTTATTTTGACTGTATAAATGCAAGCTTATTTTGTTTATTAAAACAGTCACAGGGAGAAAAGAAGGTTGCAGAGTGACCTAATTGCAGACTTTCAGTGTATCAAGGGAGCCTGTAAACAATATATTATATTATTATAATCTGTTTTGCCTAACTCTCTTGTTTATTTTGTAATTGTAACATCTTAATATTCATTGATTATACACGGGTCAACTCTTTGAAAGGGTAGATAACAGCAGGACAAGGGGAAATGGTTTTAAGTTGAAGGAGGGAAGATTTAGGTTGTGGAAGTTCTTTACTATGAGGTGCTGGAACAGGCTGCCCAGAGAGGTTATGGGTACCCTGTTCCTGGAGGTGTTCAAGGCCAGGTTGGATGAGACCCTGGGCAGCCAGGTCTAGTATTAAGTGGGGAGGCTGGTGGCCCTGCTTGTGTCAGGGGGGATTGGAAATTCGTGACTCTTGAGATCTCTTCTAACCTGAGCCATTCTGTGATTCTGTGGCTCTGCCACAGCTACTTTCTGCAGTTCTAAAATATGGATTCTGTTTCCTCAGAAGAATGCTAAACCAAGTAGATCCTTTGAGGATCTCTGGTTTAGCTTCACCGGTTTTAGCAAGAAAGGTTGTTCATTGGTAGAAACATTTTGCAGCTTTGATTATAGCATTCGTTTTTGGAAGATGAGTTACTACGCTGCTGCTGATTTCTTTAAAGTTACCTTTGATATTATTGATGCATAAGCTAGCATTACTGATATCTTCTTTGTTCTCTCCACTTTTTCATTTGTGTCCTGCCCAACCTATTGTGTGGTGTGGATTTATTCAGGTTCCGGGGAGGTTTGGATGTCATTAGAGGTCAAACGGGCACCGAATCAGTTTATACAAATTTCCGGGGCAAAGAGATCATGTTTCATGTGTCTACAAAACTGCCCTTCGCAGAAGGAGATTCCCAACAGGTATTTGTGAGGAGAACTAAGGAATGCAAGCGTGGGTAAGAGGGGAGGGGTATTTATTGAGGAGTTAATTAAGGAGAACTGCATGATATTGGGAAATATGACAGGAGAAATGGTGAAAGTAGTGATGGGGTTTTTACTAGAGAAGATGGGCTGGAGATGCTAAACAGACTGGTGTTTTAGGCCCTATTATACTGTTCTACTCCTTTTCACCTCCATGTTTTTTTTTACTTTTTACTCTTCAGCTTCAGCGGAAGCGTCACATTGGGAATGACATTGTAGCCATCATCTTCCAGGATGAAAGCACACCTTTTGTGCCTGATATGATTGCTTCTAATTTCCTACATGCATACGTGGTAGTTCAGCTCACTCACAGCAGTTGTGGGGAGACCCTCTACAAGGTAAATGGAGTCAGCAGATTCTTCTGTGGTGATGTACTGACTTCAGCCCTTGAAGCGAAAACCTGTTCATGGGCTTTTGGGAGAGATTTGACAAGATTGGCCACATGTCCTCCAAACAGCTTTGCTTGCTTTGTCAGTAAATGCTAACAACATCCTCAGTGAAAAGCTCTCCTTCCCCTTTACCTACACTTTGATCTCTGACTAGGAGTCTCATTCCTGCTATACTATTCTCTATTCTGTAGGTTTGCAGAGGTCCGACTAAGAACTAAGACTGAGATTAATCAAGATTCTGGAACGCAAATATTTTACTGAACAGAGTCCAGGAATGCTTATTATCTCTACCTAGCAAATAGAATGTAAAAAAAAAACCCAAAACTAGATACTTGTGTGTTTTCCAGTGTAGCTGATAGATTTATAGAGCTTAGCACTTGGGATTTAATGCAAGACAAATTCAGATAAGTTTTGTATTAGATAAAATTTCAGATAAAATATCAGAAAGCACAAAGAGCAAGTGATCACATTTTGGGTAATCTTTTTCTTTCATTGAAAGAAAGAGGTTTTCTTGCATTATCAAGAAAAGCTCATTTATCTAACTTTGTGTGATGCTTAGTAATAGATCATAGCACAGAGCTTGCTTATCCTGAAACTGTATGTCAAGTAGAGCTCGCTGGCCTATTCTGTGGACTTCTAACCAGCTGCATCTACTTTTGTGGGTCCTGGAGCCAATGGTCATCTGAAAGTGAAGTGGTACGTCTTAAGGTCCTCTATTTGACAGGAGCCCTGCTGGAACAAAGATTCTATATCCACAGCCTCTTGCCAGAACAATTTATTGCATGTCTGTATATGGATATCTCTATGACTTTAAATTCAACTTTCAATCATGATGAGAAATGAGGGCACATTATTTTGCGTTCTGAGATGGATTTTCCTTTATAGAAACATTTTAATCGATGTGCTGTGTCTCATTTTATGTAAAAATTCTAATTTGGTGATAATGAGTTCTTAAGCCTTTTAGGTCTACAAGAGTGGGAAGAATGTCAAAATTGTGACAGGATCTCCATCTCATCTTCCACAAAAAGAGTGGTAGTGTTGGAATAACAACAATATTCTGTTTTATATGTTGTGGACATCTGAGTCTGTCATGAGAAAATAGCTGCCTGATGATCAGAGGCTTGAGGTTCTAATTCTCTTACTGTTCATCTTACAGGGCACATAAATTCACTGCATTTTTTCTTTTAAGAAAAAAGCTGGGGAAGCTTGTCATTTGTCTTTCTCTTCCCAGTATTGTTTTTGCCTACGTGCAACAGCATTATTTTTGGCACAGTAGTAAGGTTGCCTGTATCACTTCATTAAAAAAAAATAAATAAATCACCCCAGCCATGACTCTGGGGCCACTGCAGTTTTATGTAAGGGCTTTTCCAAAGGAATTTTAAATAATTCTTCCTTGAGAGGCTCTAGTGTCTAATGCTTAAATTTGAATTTTGATGATATTTATTTGAATCAGTTTTTACAAACAGAAGATTAAGAATGCAGAGCAGGATTTTGGTCTGTTGGGAGAGAGAGGGAGGCCTTGTAACTAGGGCAGCTGGCCAATAGTGTGAGAAATCTGAGCTAAATTTAGGGCCTCTTTCCTTAGTCTCATTAAATTCACACAACTCTGTGAGGTGCTCTGTGACATTTACAGTGGGGTTTATTTTGAGGCAGTTGCTGTAAAGATGCACTGCTGTTGTTCCTTGTTGTATGAAATGGAAAAGAACAATACTGTTCCTTGTTCCATCTCAAACATGAAGAAAAAAGTAACTGAAGTATCTGGTGAGATAGCTACATATACATGGTAAGTATTGTGAAGAACAAAGTGGCAGTGTTTGAAAAAATGTACTTGCATTACGATTTTTTGGCATTGGGATGTGAGGTAGGAGTGTGCTTTAAAAAAAAAAATCATAGATGCACTTATCTCTTGCTGGGAAACTGCTTTTGTGTGCTTATTATGTGTCTAAGAGAAGTAGTGTCACTGTACTGGGATACTCCCTTATATTCCCCTTAGTGTGCAGTATATATCTACTGAGAAGTCTGGTTAAAAAAAAAAAAAAAGTTAGTATTAACATTTGGTTTGTCTGGTGGAGGTAAATCTTGCAGGCTGAATAGAAGCATCTTTTTTCTGCTCTAAATACACTGGTTATTGTTAATATATATTTATTATTAAGAACACTTTAAAATGTAAGGTTTAGCAAGGTGTTTTGCTTTTGCTTTATGATTTTCTGGGAGGTAAAAGAGCATTGGAAGATAAAATTGCCAAGCTGTATTTTAAAGGTCGTGGCAGTCTTGGTGAAGTTTCCGCTGATCGGAAAAGGAGAAACAAAAATCCCATTTTCAAGAAAGGAAAAAAAGAAGATCCAGGGAGCTACCGGCCAGTCATTCTCACCTCTGCACCTGGCAGGATCATGGAGCAGATCTTCCTGAAGACCCTACTAAGGCAGTTGGAAAATAAAGATGAATTGATTGGTGGCAACCAACATGACTTTACCGAGGGCAAATTATGCCTGACGTACTTGGAGGCCTTCTGTAATGGAGTTACAGCATCAGTGAACAAAGGAAGAGCAACTGATGTCATCTACCTGACTTGTGCAAAGCGTTTGACACTGTTCCACATGACATCCTGGTTGCCAAATTTGGGAAGAAATGATTTGATGGATGGATGACTCGCTAGATAAGGAAATGGATGGATGGTTGCACTCAAAGACCTGCGATTAATGGCTTGGTGTTTAAGTGGAGACTGGTGATGAGTATTCCTTTTTTTTCCAGGGATTGATGTTGGGACTGGTGCTGTTTAACATCTTTGAAAGCAACATGGACAGTGGGATTGAGTGTAGCTCCCACAGTGCAGAAAACAGTAAGCTGATCGATGCAGTTGACACACTAGATGGAAGGGGTGCTATCCAGAGGGGCCTGGACAGGCTGCAGAGGTGGGCCTATGCCAATTTTGTGAAGTTCAACAAGGCCAAAATGCAAGATACTGCACCTGAGTTGAAGCAATCCCAAGCCCAAATATAGGCTGGGCGGAGAATGGCTTGAGAGAAACCCTGAGGAGAAGCATTTGGGGAAGTAGGCTGATAAAAGACTCAACATTAGCTGGTGATGTACACTTGCAGCCCTGAGGGATAACCATATACTGGGTTGCATCAAGAGAAGTGTGACCATCCGACTGAGCAAGGTGATTCCCTCCCTCTACTGTGAGACCCCACCTTGAACACTGCATCCAGTTCTGTTGCCCCAACACAGGAAGAACATTGAGCTGTTGGAGAGGGTCCAGAGGAGGGCCACGAAGATGAGGGATGGAGAGCTGAAGCACCTCCACTATGAGGACAGGCTGAGAGAGTTGGGACTTTTCAGCCTGGAAAAGGGAAGGCTTCGGGGAGACCCAGTAGCGGCCTTCCAGTACCTGAAGGGAGCTTACAAAGAAAACTGGGGAGGGACTTTTTATAAGGGCAGGTAGCTTCAAGATGAGAGGAAATGGCTTTAAATTGGAAGAGGGTAGATTTAAACTAGCTATTAGGAAGAAATTATTTACTCTGAGGGTGGTGAAATGCTGAAACATGTTGCTCAGCGTGGTTGTGAATGCCTCCTCCTTGGAGGCATACAAGGCCAGGCTGGATGGGGCTCTGAGCAACTTGGTCTAGAGG
This sequence comes from Lagopus muta, assembly GCF_023343835.1. NCBI lineage: Eukaryota > Metazoa > Chordata > Aves > Galliformes > Phasianidae > Lagopus > Lagopus muta. The sequence goes on from NC_064433.1 coordinate 77,842,077, forward strand.
AAGGAGTCCCTGCCTATAGCAGGGGGGCTGGAACTAGATGATCTTAAGGGTCCAACTTGAGTAATTCTATAATTCTATGGTCCGTTCACTGAGGTCAGGAATTGACAGGTGCCTTTGGAAAATGTAAATGATTCAGAAGGAAGGATACAATAGTATCTCTGATTTTTTTACATTGCGATGTACGTGTGTGCAAACACAGAAGTTTGAAATCTCTAATAGTCTCAATTGTATTATGGTTTCTAATACTGATTTCATTCCCTTGTACTGTTTCAGGTTTCAGTCACAGCACGAGATGATGTGCCCTTCTTTGGACCTTCTCTACCAAATCCAGCCATATTTAGAAAGGTTTGTTTCTCTGATGTAGTGTTAGATGGCAGGGAAAAATATTACACATCCTTTTATTTATAGTCACTGTTGTATTGTCAGTCTGGCTAGATGGCTTTGGAAGTCTAAGGAGTAGTAAGGTAGAGCTTTTATCACCTAATGTTCCTAATGCTGTCTTCATCTCCAGTCGGGTTTTCATCTTGTTTTGTAGAGTACAGAGTTTCGTGAATTCCTTCTGGTCAAGCTCATCAATGCTGAATACAGCTGCTATCGAGCTGAAAAATTTGCTAAATTAAAGGTGGGACGATGACCTGTTTGTTTCCATTAAAAAATATAATGCTGTGTTGCTGCAAAATTAAGAAAATACAAGATAATTTTTTACTGTCTTCTATTTCTAATTTTCTGATGTTTAAACGTGATTATTCTTAGCCATGTGAATCCTTCCTTTGTATTTTACAACTGGCATGGTAGGGTATGAACAGATACGTTCTAATGTCATTGTTTAATCCTCAAGTAAGAGTTTGTATATGATGCACAGATACTGCTGTAGGAAATTCTATATTAGTTGAGACTCAGTACTGCATTTCAGGGTACATGTTAAGAGTTTTGTTCAAAGTCCCAAAATTCTGTTCCAAGATCTGCTGCTTGCGTGATCTAAGAAAAAACTGCCCTCAACCCATGCCTCATTTTCATCACCGGTAAAACCTAGTGTCTGTTATGACTTGATTTTAAAGGAGTTTAAAGGGGCTATCTACAACTATAAATTCCATATTTACATAGCTGAAATCAGTTAATGTTTAATTTTCATGATATTTTTTGTTTTTAAAATGAGGACAAGAGATACAGCAGTAACAGCACCCTTCTACACTCTCCCCATTATAGCTGTGTTTTCATTCCCAATGTTGATGTAGGAGAGAACACGAAGTGCCCTCTTGGAGAGTCTTTTTGAGGAGCTGCAGTTTCGCAGCCGCTGTATGATGGGATTGCCCATAGAAGAAGATGACAAGACAGAGAATGGCAGTGGGGGCTTCTTTGAGAATTTCAAGGTGGGTCAAGGTTGATTGAAGAAGTTCCTTATCAGTTGTCCATTTTTTTCGTTTTTATTTAAGGATCACTATGTCCCATCAGGAATATCGACCCTAGCAATAAGCTGTGCAGCAGATTAAATGGAAAGGAAGACTTTTATTGTAGCAGTGTTTCTTTAGAGCATCTTCCACTGTGCTTTATTGTATCATTCAAAAATACACATTTTTCCAGTTCGTGTACATCTTTCTGTGGAGCTAAAACTTGGTCTTTGATAGAATTCTATACTGGCCCTAGGACATCAGACTCTTTCTTTATGCGTCATGCTGGTGTCTAGTGTCAGATGGGGTTTCGTTCCTTGACTTGTTGGGAAAGGTGTAGGTGCTTACAGGAGGAACTGCAATAACTAGTAGGAAGCAGCTTTAATTTCTCACAGTAGACTCCTTCCAGTTCATTTTCATTATGGCTGAAAGAGTAGCAGGAGCCACCGCAAGAGTTTCCAACACAACTTAGCATGTATTGTTTAAAAAATACTGATGCTTTACTTTCCCTCTAAATCCAGAGTTAATATCTTGTTGTTCAGCTTAGATTTCTTTCATTTTTGAAAGTCAGGATCAGGTGACAACTTACTTGTAAAAGTGCAAGGATCAAGACAATAAGTGAATGCAAAGTTTTTGAACAAACAGGAGAAATTAATTTTGAGCTGCTTATATAGGAAAAATCTTGCATCACTTTCCTTTCTCTCACTTTCCCATTTCTGTGTCACCAATTTCTTTGTCTTAACAAGAGACTTACTAAGAAAGCTTTTCTTTAGATGAACTCCCCTTGTTTTGTCTGGTGGGCTGATTGGTGTTATTGAGGATGGTGAAACTAAGCCAGTCACGTGTAACTACTAAGTATATGTGTAGCTTTGGTCAGATCTTGGATGGTTTGTTGAGTTTTATTAATATGTACAGTCAATCTACCCTCCTCTTGCCACTAACCAGGAGTTTCATAACCACCTACATCTTAAAGTAATTATTCCAAAAATGTCCTTTTCTGACTTATAGCGGGTACTATGATTTACAGATCATTGTATACAAACAACCTTTGCAAAGGGTTGGAAAAGACTGAGAAATATCAGAAAATGGCTTTTTCAAATGCTGCATATTTTCAAATAGCTGTTCTCGCCTTCATGCATGATCTTATAGCCTTCAGTTTTGTGTTTTGTAGCTTATACTGGGCAGGACTGCATTAGATGATGCTGTCTTACTCAGGAAGCTGGGATACTGTGAGGGAATCTCTACTGCAATATAAAAAATGAAATAAAAGCAGAGAGTATATTTGAGGAAGAGTTCTTTACTAGCAGTGAATTCCATAAATCAGCCAGAACAACAACAAAAGGGTTATATGTAAGATGCTGCCTTTGAGGAGTTAGGATTTCTGTCTTTCTGGTGTTGGTCTGTCCCAGCTTTCTAGCCTTGCTGTGGTGACTTTCATAGTGCCCTACTGTGTGCATGTCTGTATGTGTATCTGTGCTTGTCTGTTTCCCTGCCTCCCTTTTGTTTAGCGGGTGATCAGAGGCCGCAGCCAGAGCCTGGATACCATGGGGATATCTATGAGAAAGCAGCAGCCAGCCACCATGCCCAGCCGCCCGACGACAGCTGGCCTTGCTCTGAGCCAGAGTGTTGCCGAGGGCCCTAAGGCCATTGCTGCGGTAAGGTATTAGGGTGGACTGTAAAAAGAAATCTGGCATACCTTTGTGACCCACCTGTACATACTGTTTCTCTTTCACTAGTAGTTTGTCCTGCTGCCCTTCTGTTAATCTCTTTCTATTGTATCTTTCCATTTCACAAGTGTTGAAAACATGTGTTGCAGTCTTTTTTGTCTGTGCCTATCTCTAGCGCCAGTTCATCTGCAAACTAGAGCTAAGATTGATGGAGACTGGAAGAAGAAAACAAAACATGACTCTGCATCAAACAGTTATCTCTGTTGTCCTATATTAGATCCTGTGGGTTGTCATAACTTTAAAAAAAAATGCTTGCACTGTGCTTTCACCAAAATGGTACTGTACTACTGTATGACTAGATCTGAAAACATTAGGACACTAATTTTTCCATTATTTTTTCAATTTCACCAGTCACTTATTTTTTTCTCTAAAACAAACAGATGGGCAATGTTTACTCAAAATACTCCTTCGCTGTAGATAGAATTTTCAGATTTGGAACAAACAGAAGAGTTAATAGTGTTTGGGATGAGAGAAAGAGTGAATATTTCTATACACTATCAAAGTCTGTCTTATTTGATAGGGATGCATTATAAATCTATGACAGATGTGTTTCCAGAAAAGTATTCAGGTTTCTAATATTGGAAATGTTGTCATGTTAGCCAAAGCATGTGCAGCTTACTGTGGTCTCTGCATTAGTCATGTCAGTAGAAGCAAACTGAAGAAAAAACAACTTTGAGTTAGCTAAGAAATTTTCAGGGTGGGAATTTCAAGGTTACCATTTACTCAATTATACGCATTCTTTGTTACCACTGCAAAGTCACAGAATGGTATTAACTTGGGCTTGCTTCTTCCTTCTCCCCTTTAACTTCTAGTTTTCACTGCCTTTTAGTGATTTTTGCCTCCTTTCCTGATTTTTCTTTCTCTGTATTCTAGCTGTATATCTTGCTCTGTATCTTGTATCTCTCTGTCCCTCCCTTACCACTTGTTTGAATGTTTGCTTCAGAAACTTTCATGGACAGAAAGTATTGTTCCTTGCATTGTTGGAGCAGGATTGTGCTACTACCTAGCATAGCAAAGTGAAAGAGAGAATCTGGATTAGTGTTGCAAGCTCCCTTTCTGGTTCACCACAGTTTTCCTGTCTCATTTCCCTTCTTCCTTCCTGTAACGCTTTCCTTTTTTCTAGTCTTTTGCCTTGCCTGGTAGGAGCCCATCACGTACTCGAACCAGCCGTTTCCATGGGCGACGGAGTAGTGCCATTGGCATTGAGAACATACAGGAGGAGAAGAGGTATAAGCTGTGGGAAGATAAGATAAGCAGAGAGAAAACAGGAGAGGGTGAGAAAAGGAATATAGAAGGGCATGGATATGCACAGAAAGGGAATAGTCAGGAATGAGAACTGAATTGGAAGTGGTTGGAATGGGAACTAAGTCCTGATTATCATCTGATATAGAGATGGATAAATAACAGAAAGCAAGAATAAAAAAAGGACATTTGGAAACAGGGAGAATCAGTATTTAAGTAAGAGGGTACAAGGCTTTGATCTGGGGGAAAAGTCTGATCTTGTTTGGTTTTGTTCTCGTGTTGAGAAGTTAAAATAGACAAAATATATTACAGAGATCACTCTAAAAAGAAATGACTCCAATTTCCATGGGAACTACAAGAGATACAAAGATACAATAACACTATTTGGTAGAGCAAATTCTTAGGGTCCAAGAGCAGTTTGGTGTATTTGATAAAATCATAACCATTCTACCATTTGTTTTTTTTTTAATGGTCAACAGAGATGATATTTCATCTGATTCATTTGATGATATATCATCAAATCATAAAGACTGTCTCAGTTGTAGTTACAAAGCACTTTTAAAGTGTGCACAGGTTCTCAAAAGCTATACGAGTGCCCTGCAACTGATACTCAGTTTTCCCAATTGCAAGAAATTCTGGAAATAGCTTAAAGATTGTAAGTGGCAAAAGCCATCTGTAATATGGAAACCAGTGATTTTACAACAGGAAGAATTATTACATTTTTCTTTCTTTCAATTTATTATCTTGGAACTTAATGAGATACCTATGATATTATTTTAATAGAAATAGTATAGAACTTTCTTTGAGGAAAATAAAAATCTTTTGAGACATCTTCTCTGTGACAATCTAAGCCAACGGAGTAGTCACAGCTCCTCAGCACTTTAGAACATTCTTCAACTGTGTGTCTCAATCTGTTACTTTATGTACCATATCATTCCCTATCCCCTTTGAAGATTTGTAAAAGTTTCCTACAACAAGGAATAAACTTAAATTCCTTTCTCTTTTCTTTGATAGATGGCAATTGGAAAACCTTTGGGTTTACTTAGCTTTTCTTTTGCTTATTTTTAAACTCAAATGTAAGGAATACTAAGCCTTATTTTGTGAGTTTATTTTTGGATTTTTCTGGAAGACTTTTTAGGTGGTTCCTGACGTGCAGTTTCACTTGCAATTGGTCTGATCTAATAGTTCATGGCTACTGAAAAGCAGGCATCATGCATTCCCTCTTCCACTATCTCTTTTAGCTACCAAGTCCTATCTAATTCCTTGTGATAACTTGAATACTTATTGAGCCCTTCATGGAACTGATTTAGCCCATTAATCAACTGGGATAAGTGTCTGCCAGGTTCTACTTTGAACTAACTCATGGAAAAGTCTGAGTGCCAGAACTGCTAGAAGCTATACTCAGCAAAAGAGGCTGGAATGCAGGCTCTTTCTCTGGCCCTGGGACATAGCCTGCAACAAAATCAAGAAAGGTCACTGTTGTGTTATGTCTCTCCCATTGATTTGTTAAACTTACTTGCAGGCTCTTTCTCTGGCAGCAGTGAACTTAACAAGTCATGTGTGACTTCATCCTGAAGTTGTAGCTTAATGAAATGCAGTCTTGGATGACTGAGCTAAGCCAGTCCATCCTGCTTGTTCATGTGTCATAGAAGTTTCAGGGTTGTTCAATTTTCAAGATTGTGTTATTGGAATCATTTTCAGTGTCACAAGCAGTTGTTAGCACAAAAGAAGACATGATGAACAGTGAGGTGAAGAGTACATGTAAGATAGCTGACCAAGAGAGTACATGAGGAACTGTAAACTCCATTGCTGAAAACACCAGAAATGTAACAAAAACCTGAGGTGGAAAATGAGTTTTCCATTCCTGTTTAAGTAACATTCCTCAATTTTAAGTTACTCACATAGACAGCTTTCTTCAGAAGTGTCTTGATAGATACCAGAAAAAAGAAAATACTGGAACTATCCTGAAATAGAGACATTAGCTAACTTCGGTTAATCAGAAAATCCTTTATGCAATTAGTATAAACGCTCTCTAATGAGACCTAAATCTTCTCAAGACTTATGAAATGTGTGTATGTGTTGAGGGGAGGCGGGGGTGAGGAGGGAGTGGGCAGTGAAAGAAAAAGCTGAAGAATTTAAAGTAAAATACTGAAATTAATTTAGTCTTTTATATAAGTTATATAAACTTAAAATGAGTGAAAACTTGACCATTTCTAATACACTGCCCTTAACAGCTTGTAAGGCATATGTCCTTTTCAGTACAAATACATTTGCTTTCCCTCCTGTGTATGTGAGAGATCCAGCTTTGTAATGTGGCCTGGAAGGAACACCTAGAATAGTGTGAATGGTGAACTCTAAAAATGGTGAACTCTGGCCCTGTGATATAGCTGATTTCTCTTTTTTCCAAGCAGAGACATTGCAGAGAGGGTACAGAAGATGGTAGACTGTCCAGAAACCTTGCTTGACCTGAAATCTGATGGTTCATCCAGTCCCAGCTCCCCAGAGTTCCCCAGCAGGAAGAGCAAGTGAGTTGAAAATGATTTTAATATTTGAAAGATGCTCGTTGTGTTTGGTTAAGAAAGAATAGTGCATGTCTTGCTCTCTTGAATGCTATAGCAAGATTGTTCACATAAGGCATTGCAACATCTTAAAAATTTAATGTCTAGCCCTGACACAGAAATTTGGAGCATGTACACAAGGAACTCAGCTTTCTTAAAAATAAAGACTGGTCTGCTTAAAGGTGATTTTGGCTGTATCTTGAGCATCATCTTAACTTCTATCTAATAGTATACACAAAGCATTAGCTGTCCAGTTACAAATACCCATATATATGTTTCCTTTGTAGTTTGCTCTGAAGTGATTATGGAGCTTTATGGAGAAACTTGGACAAGGGTATGCTGGGAAGCTGGGTTTATTCAAATTCTGCCTTTTTAAGCAGAGTTCATACTGCTGCTCCTAACTGACTTGAACTAGCCTGTCGTCAGTCCCCACAAGGTGTGATAGCAGGTGTTATGGTCTCTCGTATTTCATCTATGTTTTGTTGCGAAAGCACTCCATTCTGCACCCAGTGTTCTTCTGCAAAATATTGCACGGAATAGCCTACAACATAGTTCTTCACATTTCTGAAGTATTCTACAGAAACACTGTGCCCAGTGGCCATGAGGGCCAGTGCCATCCTAGCCTGCATTAGAAATAGTGTGGCCAGCAGGAGCAGGGAGGTAATCATCTCCTGTACTTGACTACTGTGTTTGGTTTTGGGCCCCTCACTACAAGAAAGACATTGAGGCCCTGGAGTGTGCCCAGAGAAGGGCAATGAAACTGGTGAGGGGTCTGGAGCACAAGTCTCATGAGGAGCAGCTGAGGGAGCTGGGATTGTTCAGTCTGGAGAAGAGGAGGCTCAGGGGAGACCTCATTGCACTGCACAACTTCCTGAAGGGAGGTTGTGATGAGGAGGGGTTTGGCCTCTTCTCCCAGGCAACAAACAGGACCCTGGGGAAATGGCTACAAGTTGTACCAGAGGAGGTTTAGGCTGGACATGAGGAAAAACTTTTTCTCTCAGAGAGTGGTCAGGCACTGGAATGGCTGCCCAGGGAGGTCGTGGAGTCACTGTCCCTGGCAGTGTTCAAGAGGCATCTGGATGAGGAGCTGCGAGATACGGGTTAGTAGCTTGTGGTAGCAATGGTAATGGGAGGATGGTCGGACTAGATGATTTTGTAGGTCCTTTCCAACCTTGTGATTCTAGAATTCTAAGATTCTATGAAAATTACACTTCCCTAGCAATGCAGAAATGCTGTTGATAAGCTGTATTATGCTAAGATGGAATCCTATCTAGGATACCTCAGTACTTTGCAGATTTCCCTCCATTACTTAAGGGGAACCTACAGGAAAGATGAGGATGGAGTCTTTATCAGGGAGTGTAGCGTTACAGCAAGAGGTAACGGTTTTAAACTAAAAGAGGATAGATTTAGATTAGAAGAAATTCTAGAGAGTGAGGCGGCACTGGAACATGTTGCCCAGAGAAACTGTGGCTGCTCCATCTCTGGAATTGTCCAAAGCCAGATTGGAAGGGGGATTTGGGCAACCAGATTTAGTGGGTGACAAACCCATCTAGAGCAAGGCAGTCAGAACTAGATGGTCTTTAAGATCCCTTCCAAGCCAAACTGTTCTATGATTCTATGAAACCACACATTTGCATTTCTCAGACACCAGAGGATGCTCTGGGTTCTGTGAAATCCAGGCTGGATGTGGCTCTGGGCAGTCTGGTCTGGTTTTTGGTGACCCTGCAAATAGCAGGGGGGTTGAAACTAGATGATCATTGTGGTCCTTTACAATCCAGGTCATTCTATGATTCTGTGATTCTAAATCAAAGACTGTAGCTAACTTTCTGGAACAGCTTAGCACACTCCTGAGAACTTGTACAAAATCTGTGGCAGAAAGGGACAGTGAGTACACTGTAGTAGGATGTATCTCTTTTTCAGTATTGGAGCTCCTTTAAAAAAAGTCAGGAAGTATACCCTAGAACCAGGCCCCTGTGGTTGTTGCTCTAGGTGCCAAGTCAGTCAAGGGAAGGACTTCATTCTAACTAGCCCCAATTCACCCAAGAATTACAGGCTGATGACTATCTGCAGGAGTTATCTACCCAATTATGTGGTGTAGGGCTGTCTAGAATTTTGTCACGGTGAAGGTGCAGAGTTCTGGTGAGTATGTTTCTATCATAGTCATTTTTGGGCTAGGTAGGTGTCATAAATTTTTCAAGGGAGGAGAATGAAAGCATAACTAGAAGATACAGAACATTTAAGATGCTAGCAGAGACACTGCTAGCAGAGACACTGCTAGAGAGAATGCAGGACGTGCAACTGCTTATTAGTCAGCAGCATCCTTCTTCCAACATTACCATATAATTCCACCTCCTCCTCTTCATCCTTTCTGGGAGCTTGTTAGCAAACTTCAAGTTCCTGGCTAAACACATGTGAGGGACTGATTGGGCAGCTGAAGTAAACTTGTATAACCAGCAAGAATTTTTCCTAGTATGAAAATACCTTATAGCTGGTCTGTCCTGTAGGTATGTATATGTCCTGGGAAAACAAACAAACAAGAAAAACCCACTGGTTCCTCACTTCTGCATTTGACTGTGGGCTCCTGGGCTCCCCCCACTTTCCAACTCCCATTCTCTGTTCATGAGTTGAGGAGGTGAGCTAGTTGTTTCAAATCAATATCACCTGTTTTCAGAGAGCAAACATTGCACAGGTCTTCATTAATAACATTTGCATGAATATTGTTTGTCGACATGAGAAATCGCATGCACAGTTTGCATATGAGGTATGATGCAGCATGGAGTTTTGCACTGTGTTTGTGATTAGCCAGGTTTTCAGAGCTAGGGACCAGCCCACATGCAGTTATACCTTCAGCAACATGCCTGTAGTAGGAAATTAAGGATATGTAATTTCACCATGTAAAGCAAACAGTTTTCACCACGACAGTGTTAGCACAACATTGTAGGAATAGGTTAGGGCTGTGATTCTAGCAATCTGTCTTGGAGATCCCTACAGTTCTAGAAAATTATCTGCTTACTGTTCACTCATTATGGAACCATAAATCATCATCACTTTATAGGCATATTTCTAATACAAAATGAATTCCATCCGGGTCTAAAATATTTTAGGCAGACCACATTAATAATGTTGTCCCTGGTATTATGTCATAAACACATTTCTGATTCTTTATAGGGAATAGCATTATTTATGGCAAAAAGTACAGCATGTTGTTGCTGTTGTCAAGCATTGCAGATTCTAGACTGCAGTGATCAGGACTCTTCATCTATGTCCTACAAAATCAACTTAAACATAAATATAATGGAAACATACAGATAACAGATAAATTCTTGTACAGTAGAGACAAACCAATAGTTAATTTCAGTTACTGATTTCTAAAACACTCTTCTGCAGTAGTCAAACTGTAATATTTGAAGCTGTGTTGTTCACTTGGACTACTCCTGTCTATTCTCCAACATACAGGGCCAGTTATCCTTAGTTTTTTCTGCTTTGTTGTCCAGGTAGCCTTCTGAATAATCCTTTCTCCCAAGGACATGGTGAAAGAATGAACCCAGCCTAAGTAACAAGGTAGCAAACTCCCCAGGATCGGGACTCTTTCCAAGTTTCATCTGAAAATCAAGCACTGTACTGTGTATGTCCAAATCCTAGGAAAAGTACACACGTTTTGTGTGCATGTGTTTTCCCTTCTCAGACACATCTGAGTGGGGACATCAAGCCAATCAGGAGTGGACCAGATGCTACTAATTGTTTACCTCACTGAAGATACTGGCAAGACTTTTTGGGTGAAATGAGAGTACTGGCTAAGAGGAGCATGAACTTAGAGGACCTCAAGGACTGTGGAAAGACCAAGTGACACCACATAATGCTCCACTGGCAGTCCTTGGAGCAGGAGTCATGGAGAGGAAGAAGGACAGAAATTATTTTGGAGCATTTTGTTTCTAGGCTTTTTCCATTGTCCAATCAGCAGTCACTGAATCAGACTCTACAAATGCTGGGGGAAAGAAGGCTACCTTGAGCACCTCTTCTTCCCTTAGACTTATTCAGAAAGAGAATTAAGTCAAAAGCAGGAGAACACATTTCCACCTCTGTCTCTAGTAAGCACTAGAGATGGATGACCTAGTTTGGGAAATGCAATCCAAAGAAAGAGAATGAAGAAATCTGCTGAGGAAGAGTGCTAAGAAGGTGATACTTAGTGGAAATTTAGGTCCCAGCTCATTTTATTGATTGGCTCTGCCAAGGGAGAAGTATGTTAGCCTTCATTTCCTCCAAAATATATTTTGTAGCCTCATGAGGAAATATCTTTGGCCTATATTGGCCTTGCCTTTACTGTTCTCCCTATTGCATGCTGGCATGTAATATGCCTGGGGCTTTAGGTTTCAATACTGCTTGTAGGTCGAGACCGGCCGTGTTTTGCAGTATTTCTGAATGAATAAATATATTTAATATATTGAAGTTGTCTTATCTTTATTGCCTCTTTCAGCTTTTTGAGTTACTCAACATATTTCAGCACTTTCTCTCTATGGTGAGTATTTCACCGTAAGTGTTACACACATGGCACATTTCACAGCATATAAGCACGTGAGATTCATGAGCTACTCTCTACTAGGAAGTGACAAGTAGTGGTTCCCAAATTCTAAGCTAGGAGAAGCTGACGTTAAAGGTCTTGCTCTGGCAGATATGAAACATGCTCCAGGCTACCTTAAAATGCAAAATATTTGAGTGAGCTGTGATCAGTAGATCCAATTTGTCATATATAATGCTTTGAATGTTCCCTTCATAACAGCCATACAGAAGCTAAAAATCTAGTGGAATGGATCTACAGGAGCCACCGAAGCTCTTTTGTCTACAGGCAACTGTACACACACAGAGTATAGAAGATGGGCATCTTGACTTGAATACGTTCCTGTCTCCAAGCAGGACTTGTCTGTGCAAGAGCTTGACACTTAATCCTAATAGCTTCTTAATAAGACATGAAAAAAATAATAAACATTTTGGCAAGTAGTTTCTACCTCCTCTCTCCTTCCTTAAACTTTCTTAATTAACCATTTAATAACACTAGTTAAAATGTGCTCTCTATAACAAGTTAATTTTGCTCTCTATAACTGCTTGAAGGGAGGTTGTAGGGAGCTGGGGGTCAGCCTCTTCTCTTGTGTAACCAGTGAGAATAATAGAGCAAATGGCTTCAAGCTGTGCCAGGGGAGATTTAAGCTGGATGTTAGGAAATGCTCCTTCTCTGAAAGAGTGGTCAGGCACTGCAATGGGCTGCCCAGGGAGGTGGTGGAGTCACTGACCCTGGAGGTGTTCAAGGAACGTTTAGATGTTGTGTTGAGGGACATGGTTTAGTGAGAGCTATTGGTGATAGATGGATGGTTGGACTGGATGATCTTGTAGGTCTCTTCCAGTCTTGGTGTTTCTGTGATTCTGTGCACATGCTTTCCTAATTCCTAGTGTTAAAACTATCCAGAAACATAGCAGTAACATTTTGTAAATTCAGTGACATGAAAAATTGCTTTCAGTGTTCCTGTGTACTGATTGGAAATTCATGTAAGATCAAATATGACAGGCTGATAGCAGATAGGTAGTCCCTTCCCTTTTGTATGGCAAAAAAAGGCAATGACAGTGCCTTCTCATAGGATTCAGGCACGGTGGAACAATAGCAAAACAAAATTAGCTCACCCCTTCCAATGATTTGTGATGGCTGGAGAGGAGCACAAGAGATATCCAGAGAGATACTGCTCCCTCAGCTGCTAATCCTTAAATGAGGGTGAGGAGGGGTGGATCCAGTCTCCATTCCTTCCAGTCATTCAGATGCATTGCTTGTACCTGAGCTCCCGGGGTAAGCACACCTTCTCACCTGGTGCTCAACCATTTGTTCAGGCAGTGACCTGGCAATTCCACTGCACTCCACCCCTTTACAGCTTGAACCAACGATTGAGCAAGTTGGGGGTAAGCTCCTGCTGTTTTAGCAATCCAAAGTACGACGTACATCACGATACACATAAATTACCTGTTGCAATGCTGGGTATCAAGACATTGAAGGTGATTGTTGACAGTCTTTTTGTGGTTCTGTAGGGCCAACACTTGATGTTCCTTCAGGAGGCATATCTTCAAGGACCAGTAGTGCTTCAGGTCTGTGCTCACCTGTTCCTGAAAGGTCAACAGGCCACCACTGGGTGTCGTGATGTTTCCTCATGGACACTGAGGCATGCTGGAGTGCTGTTGCTCCCACCAGTGGTCCTGTGAACTTAACAAACTCAAGGGGATTAGTACAGATGTTTAACAGGTATGAGGAGGGGTAGGTCTGCCCTCTGTGGTAGGATACAAGCTGTGTTTTTGTCTTGAGTCAACACCTCCACTTGCACTGGGGCATATCCTGGCCTTTGGTACCGTACCCTTTGGCCTGATATCTGTCACTGGATAACTATACCAGGTACTAATGGGGGAGCGGGTTCTAATTTACCACATGGATCTAATCTGGCCACACACTCCCTCACAAATACGTGAACTTTATTTGCTCCTTTTGCCTCTGTGACACCACATGTAGACCAAGCAGGTGCATGAGTTAGTTCCCTGTGCAAGGTGTGTCGCTCATGTCTACTTGTTGCATGAAGTACCAACAGAAGCAGAAAATAAGTGTAAATGAAAATTGGCTATCATCAAGTAAAAGCATTCACCTTCCTTTTGGCCTTGTGAGTAACTGTGGTTCTCTTGCTCTCTGTCTTCCAGAGGTCTCTGTGCAAACATCCTGAAGCCTCATATCACAGAAATGATGCAGTGCTGTTTGTAACGATTGATATGCCTATCCAGCCAAAGGCCATAAAAAATCCTAGTGTAATCATTCTGCAAATCAAGTTACCTCTGCTATCTGTGTGCCTTACATAAAGCACAGTGGAAGTGATCCCAGTGATCCCCTCTAAACTTTTTATTACATTGGCTGAGGTTCTCTCTCCTTCTCCCTTCTGCTCACTCATGCAGCATTTTCACTCCTGCAATTTTTGCCAGAAAACCTTGCTGGATCCTTAAGCCAAGTTGATAGTACAAGGTCCAGGAGTGGTAATTTTTTGCTGTGTCATATCTACTCTTCGTTCTTCCATGCAGAGATTTTGTTTTTTCAATGTGTTGTATAAAGGTACACAAGCAAACATGTAGGTTTATGTACGGACTTCTGACTTATGCCAAGAGGCACAGTTAAAGTGGATGAACATTGTGACATTTTTCAGTCTATGTGAAATCAACTCGCCCAACCAAGAGGCTATAGACGTGTAGTCTTGAGTGCATTTGCTGATAGCTGTAAGAAGTTGTGTAAGAACTGTACAGTAAGAAGCTGTAAGAAGATAGTTGTAAGAATCGTTTGCAACATTTACAATGTGTCTATGATAATATGTGAAGGGGAAGAAGGTAATAAAAGATTACACGTCTGCGTGAGGCACAGGAGATAGCAAAGTTGAGCCTGCACTTTTGTAGGACAGAGTGAAATTAAAGTTCTTGAAATTCTATTCTCTAGAAATTCTGTCAGTTTTTGAGGTAGAAGAAAAGATGGGATTAAGAGCAATTCTTTGCGCTAGAAATTTTAGGAAGCAAAATGAGGGTGATAAATTTATTCTTATTTTTGCAAATACTGAAGTTTCCTATCTGTGTGCTACCAGTCTTGATAGGAGACCGACTGCCAATAGACTAAGTACGGCAAAACAAGCAAATGTTCCTAGACAAATTTACATTTAAATGAATGCAGATAATTTGCATTCATCTATGCAATATGGAGAAACTTTAGTTATCCCTAACCAAAGAATGAACTGAGTTAAGCAGAACTAAAAACAAAGAAAACATCTTGGAGCATGGAGAGGAATCCAAGTGTTTTAGTGTTTCCCTTTAGTAAGTTGTCCAATAATTATTCAGCCACAATTAATGTAGTGTATAAAAATCAGACTAAACTCTTCTTTTTTCTTTTTTTTTTTTCCTGAAGAAATTTAAGACAGTCCACTTTTTGCCTGCATCTTTCAAAGTCTCTCTTTAGGCTCATACTCTGTCTCATTTTCTGGTACGCTTTCTATTTTGACAGCTAAACATCATGCTATCTTGAAAGTGATAAAGGTGTGAAGCTCTGAGGAACTCGGTATATAGCTAGATAGAAGAGGCATCATCTTTAAGAGATGAAAACTCTTCCAGCTATTCACAAATAGTTGATAGTACTTATTAGTGCTTAATGCAAACCCCTGTGCATGCTGCAAGACACAATGGTTTAAGTTCTCATTGTAATGTTCAAGTGATGCTTAGTTGTTAGCTGCCCTGCCACCTCATGGCACTCAGAGCAATCAGATGAACAGCAGAGCTCTTCACAGTGGTACTAGGCCACTGATGTCCCCGTAGAATAACATTTATAGAGAGCAGATCAGAAAGGCAAGCCAGGTAAAGAAGCCAAAGTTAGTGCTGAGACTACTTACATGCCTGCTATGCCAGATATGAATGCTTAGACTAAAAATATAGCTACTAACCAGCATTTATTGGGGTAGTCATCAGACAGTGTCTGCCAAGAGCCATGGACTCATGATTAGGTCTCTGTAGACAAGAGGCAGAACTTCCTCAGACCTCTGCTCCCAAACAGCCAAATTTTGCTCAAAGAATGTTTGCAGAGTTGCAACAATATACATCCTCACTGAAATAACTGCAAAGCATGTAATCACTTACTAGTGGTTATCGCAGGCTATAAGTGATACAGGGAAAAACTTGAGTTCGGATTTTGTTTATCTTCTCAGCAGGGTGTAAATGGTATTTTAGTACCTCAGTCTTTGAGCATTTCATCTCTACTGATTTCAAGTGCATCTGGCAGCCTTGAAGATAATTTCAGAGAAGTACACAACAGTCTGTAAGATCCATTTCATGAGATCCATTTCCCAAACCAGCGGTTTTGCCACATAGGCTGTTTCTTAAGTCAAGCTCTTTCATAAGATAAAGCTTCATGAGAACCTGGCTTCCACCATCAAATTAATTCAAGACATTTATTGCATTTTCCCCAACTTCTCACCAGAGCTCATTACCTCCACAGAAGTGCATTTTACCCATTTCTGAGACAGCACTGAGAATCAAGTCACTGATGTGGGTCTGGCCTAAAACAAGGTCTCAGCCACTCTATTTTTACCAGCACCTCAGAATTAGTTTTGTAACACTGATAAAGAGCAGGAAATTTCAGGGGTATGACGGTCAAAAACCTGTCCAACAGGCTTGAAAGGACTTATAAAAGCCTATGGCATTCATGTGGATGGTAATTTCTCTGTCATTCTGACTCCTCAGTGAATGTAGCCTTTTATATTCCCCATTTCCTTAAATTTCAGACTGGATCCAGGGTGAACTGGTTAAAAGGAAAAAGGAGTTCTCTAATTTCATGGTATTTCCTGAAGATGTATAAGAGATGTAAGAAGGAAAAATCGTGGATGGGGAAACAAACACTTAGAGCTATAAGAACATGGATATTGGTCTTTTTCTGCTGCCTTGTTCCAGGACTCACTGTTCAATGACTGAGCTTATGTTTTACCTTAAGAGACAAAAAGAGATTCCAGCTGCTTCTAGGCCTTCTGCTTCCTTCACTGATGCATCAGAGGCAGTGAGAAAACATTGAAAAATCAAGCCTCACACAAATCAAGTCAAATATGCTATTCCAATTCAGCCAACGTGAGGCCAAGTTTTCAAACAGTTTTAATGTGCAAACTGTAAGGACTGTAGTCAGAGGAGGGAGTGGCAAATTGTTTTGATTTTAATCTTATTGTTTGCATATCTTCCCCCCTGCAGACTGTATAACGCCAAGTCCCTCATAGTCACATCCTAGATCACTGTTGAACAGTCAGCAACAAGGCCATTCTTGAGGCAGCAAAGCATAGTCGAGTTTAGTTGCCAACTGAGCTTACTTCATGTTTGCCACTGTTTTCCAAGGATGCTACTGCAAAATTGGCATTAATTAAAAACCTCCGCAAGGGCTGGAGCTGGTGCCTATGAATGTGCATGTGTGGTGACCTCCAGTGTCAGTCACATGAGTGCAGGTATAAATACTGTCCAGTTGAGGGAGCAGTTATTTTTTAAGTACTTGACTCGTTTCCCAGATACTGATACCCAGATCGCTGTGCTGCAAGGTGAAAGGAAGCATGAATGCCTTGTCCTGTACTTCTTCCGTCCTTGTTGTATCTTGGACTTAAAAGGCAAATGTGGCCAACTTCTCTTAGGCTGTACGTGTGTTTGACAAGTGGGAAGATATGAGAACTCTAAACATCAAGATATTGGTCCCATAATAATTTAATCCTTATACTTTCGGTTGGAAAAAAGATTACGTTTTAACCTGAAAGAAGTTAAATCTTTAATGTTAA
The DNA here is from genome assembly GCF_023343835.1 of Lagopus muta. NCBI lineage: Eukaryota > Metazoa > Chordata > Aves > Galliformes > Phasianidae > Lagopus > Lagopus muta. Next base: position 77,859,338 of record NC_064433.1, read on the forward strand.
ACATTAATCTTTGAAAGCAATACATTTGTATTTGTAAAGAACAGATCAGATTGTTCATACTGGTAAATCTCAAACTTCTTAACTAGAAATGAAATTGATCTGTAGAGTTAGCAGTTAAGGAAGAGAAAGCCATCTCTATAAAAATTGGATACATAATCACCAAAGATCAACCATATATGTAAGTGTTGTCTTTTCATTCTTAGGTATTTCCCCAAGACTTCACAGTTTTGGGCTTGGAGCTGAGGGAACTGGTCCCAGCCATTTTTCACCTGCAAGACAAATCAGCACATAAAGAGTTAAAATTTAATACAGATAAATAATTGTCTAGTCACATTTCTGCAGCTGAACGTCTATTCCTACTCTTCCTTCTAAGGGCAAATACTGATGATGGAATACAAATATTTCTCTCGTATGTCATGCTTCAGGCATCTTCCAGCATCCTTTACTGCATAGTTACAAATGAAGTGGTATGGAAGAATTATTTCCTCTGTTACAGATAAGAAATTCTGCAGGTCCTGAATGCTATGCTGAAGCCAAATGTTTTAAGGACTACTTCTTTTCAGGGGCTAGAGGAAAGAGTATGAAGGGTAAGAGGCTGGGCAATCAGAGAAACAATTTGAAGTGGAAACTAGTGGAAGAGGGAAGAACATTCCAGTTAGGATTAGAAATTATCAAAATGGCTGCTTAAAACTTCATATTCTTTACTCTCATTTTCACAAAGAATATTTTTAAATAATCCAAACCCATTCAAATAAAGAAAACAAGCATACAAAAGTTTTCTTCTGTTTAGTCTATGACCAAATTTAATTTACATTAATGATGATCTGCTGCTGACATTTTTCCACAAATGCATTGGACCTAATTACACACAACTCTTTCTAGTCACTGCTTTCCTATTCTCCAAGTGCAGCCAAATCTAAGATCAGATTCCCTCTAACTCAGGTGACCAAGTTTAGTTGCATTTTATTAAGAGAAATGAAAATAAGTACATTCCCATCAAAGAGGATGGTCAGTCAATGGATTTCTGTTTAAAATTGTGCAGTTATGTAACAGTGAACTACGGATTTAAGAGCTGTGATAGCATGTTGTTTATTGAGGAGGAACAGATTTAAGGTAAAATGTCAGAATAGCAGAAAGTCAGTGTCACTCAGTCTTAATCTTATCCAAGATGTAACACCCAGTATCAAGTAGTTAAATATGAACATTTTGAAATCTAAACAAATTTAATAGCAATTTAAGAATGGCACATGGTGCACAAAACCTTGAACCACATCAATAAGAAAGGATGGAGAACTCAAATTATTTCTTCCCTGGGAAAAGGACTACATATTTGGTCACTCTAAATGTACTAAAATCCATTCCAGACAGCAGTTTCATCCCTTGAGAAGTATACTCAACATTATTTTATATTTGAAGAACATGAACACTATTTCATTCATATTTACTATTTCACACACTCACCTATAATGCTAGCTAGCAGCTCCAAACGATCAGAGCCAAAAAAGAGATGAGGTTTTCCATCAACATGTGCCACAACAGCAGGCATCCCAAAAGCCTATTGACAGCATGGAGATTAAATTGTGAATGTTATAATGAGAGAAACTTTTGTAGGCACATGATCAGTGTTCAGGAATAAAATCCAAAATGTTGACTTTTCTTGCCTTCTCTTCATTTGAACTTCATTCTGAAAGATGAGTCTAATGGAGCTATCAGAAAGTAAAGGGCTCTTACAATGTGGTAAACCCACAGTTTTATCTAAAGTAGTGATAGATGGTATTTCTTGATTCTGGCCCTGTAGCTGCCCATTCTTGTCAATCAACTTGAACGGGCTGAATGGGCTTCCCAGATGACAATGCAATAAATTACCAGTGAGTTAGCTTGTACATGCTCAAAAAGCAAAAGAGAGATGATCTGTATAGTGCTTTCTAACCATCACCTTCATTGTTCCTTGCTTCCCAGTGTTCTTAATGGGGAAGGAATGCCTAGCTGTGACATCAAAAGGCATTGGAAGCACCTCACCCCATATTTTATCGCTTCCTCAGTTGTGTCCTTCAGACGATTCTTCACTTCAGGGGATGAAATCATCTCAAGTAGCTTCTGGGTGAGCTCAGAGGATAGCCCAGTCTTTTCTGCTACCTGACAAGTGACAATAAAATCAGGCATGCTCTAATACAACATATTCTAATTCCTACTATGGACTAATTAATTTTGTTCTTCAATGTTTATTATATTAGTTTACTTAAAAAGTTTATTACAAAAAAAAAAAACAAAAAACACAAAATATTCTTGAAGTCCTTCTTGCTCATTATCTTGCTTCATTCCCAATCCACTCTCATTTGCTAACTTCTAGTCCCTGAAGCTCTAAACGTGCTGGTTTTTATTCAGGCATTCCAGAGAAAATACTGAGTGTAATGTTTGCTAAGACAGAAACATTTTGTGTTGCCACATAGGAGCTCAGATACTTGTAACTCATGGTGTTTTTAAAAGCTATCTCACAAAGAACACTAATTTCCTAACATCTACCTGCTTTTTTTTTTTTTTCCTGTCCTTCAAGAAAAGTAAAAGTAATCCTGAGAGAAAAATGCTCACAGTCACTTTTTCTTTCACTTAGAAACCACATTTTCTTGTACTTTCTCCTCCTCCCATACCAGGAGGATCAGTAACTCTTTTTAACTCTACTTGAGTGGGAGATACACATGAGTAATCTGATAATAATACAAAATGCTGTGCAAGCGTGGTACACAAAGCATTTAGACTGCAACCTTTGCACACAGACATAATATCTGATTGTCACCATTTCAGAGGAGGAGCATTCAGGAGGACTGGGGCAGGATTCTGAGGCTACATTGGTTCTGTAGGAAGTTATGAGAAGTCGCTGCTAACTAAGAACTGGGTTTAAAAAAAATAAATAATACTACAGGCACATGTGGAACTGTATCAAGTAAACAACATACCATTTCTCAAACACTGTGTAAAAGAAATTCTCCTGTAAATACTCAGATGAAAAAAGATTGCAACCTATTGCGGCCTTGGATGGCTTATTTCTACAAGAGAGGAAGGTCTAATATTTGCTGTAGGGGCAGGAAAAAAAAAATACAGACAGAAGCAAACGAGGAGATGCCTACATCCCTGCCATGCTGAACATGGATACACTCAAAGACTGCCAAGAAGTGGCTAAATTACTTGGAGTTCAAATTTTGTCTCTTGGAAAGATAAATAAAAGTGCCACCATTTTCTGAAATTCCAGTGAAGAGATGTGTTAAGATGAAACAAAAAAGCAATGAGTAGACTGGGGAAACAGCTGGACTACAAGTTTCAAATAGCAATGGCAGATAGTAGAGCCTGTATCTCTTAGGCACAGGCAATTCTTTTTTTCTTCACGTTCCAGTAACTTAATAATAAAAATCATAGAATCATAGAAAAACATAGAAAGGAGATTCCTTAAATAGGGACACATAAACTTAGATGCCATTACAGCCTTAACTGCAATAAACAAAATCTCACTTGCAAAAGACTATATAAGACAACTGCAATTTCTAAACACATAAGATGGCAATACAGCACTAAATTTAATAGTAAAACCTCGCTCCATCATTTCAAGGAGCATCAACTTTCCTGGCAAAGTGAACCATTTCACAAGAAGATTTCATCCATGCATAATATCAAAACCTCAGGGCATTCTGGAGACTACTTATTTCTTTAACCACTGTTAAGAAAACTGAATTAATAATAATTCATTTTCCATTCCAGGTGTTTTGCTATATGAACTAGGAAAAAAAAAAAAAAAAAAAGGAGAAAAGGAGATTTTTATTCTAAGAATTATAAATAAATAAATAAAATTTGAAACAGATCAGGTAGGAAAGTTAAACCCCCACTTTTTTCAAGCAGAAAATTTTAAAATCTCCGAGTGGTCATTTCAAAAATTTATTAAAATAAAGGCACACTAAGCTGTCTCCATGGTTGTTACTGATCCAAGTAATCAGTAAGAATAAACCAGAAAAGCAGAAGCACTAACAAAAAGAAGAGACTTACAGCCAAAATACTCTCCACCTGACTGATATCTTCATGCTGTTAAAAGAAGAAAATAAGTAGTTTGCTTAACATGAACAAGAGCTCAGTTCTGGACTTGAAAGGAAGTTTCCTAAGAAAACAGAAATAAAACAACATTAGTTGTCCCTGCTGGAGAAGTTTTTTCAGGAAAACATTTGAGTTACCTAATGAAAGATTGTTCTGACACAAACTGCTGATTCTCTCAGTCTGTAGTACTCTCAATACATACTGAAAATAATAAGGAACAGCAAATTAAGACAACTAGAAGTGAATTCTTTTCTTGCAGTGACTCCTGAATTACTGCTGTGGTTTACTCTGGCAAGAGTCTCAGCTCCACACTGTCATTGGCTCACCTCTACCCTTACAGTGGGATAGGGGAGAGAACTGGAAAAAGGTAAAACTTGTGGGTTGAGACAAAGACACTTTAGTAGGGCTGAAAAGGAAGGGGAAAATTGTGAATATATACATATGTGTGTATATACACACGTACACACACGTATGCACAAAAGTGATGAGCAGTTCTATTGCTCACCATATGCCAAATATTGCCCACCCAGTCCCTGAGCAGCAGCTTCCCTCCAGCCAAAAACCCCATTTTTATCATTACATACAGCATCACAGAATCCTGGTTCTGTCCCCTCCCAGCTCTTTGAGCAATCCCAGCTCCTCACAGGCAGAGCCTACAAGAAGCTGAAATGTCCTTGCCTCTGTGCAGCACTGCTCAGCAACAGCTAAAACATCAGTTTTTTAACATTATTTTTCTCCTAAATCAAAAACATGGCATCGTATCAGCCACCATCATGAAAACTAACTTTAGCCCAGCTGAAACCAAGATGGACACTGATGACCTCATGTTTCCTTCCATGACTTCTAGTTGAAAGACTTTTCCTTTCTTTTGCTCACATTTCACATTTAATGAAGCGAGTCAGAAACGTTGACAAAAAGGATCAAGGCTTCATAAATACTGACCTGTGACCAAAAACGTAACCAGAACTCTCTAGATAAGGGTTCCAAGTACTTTGGTTGTGTCATATCAATGGCTGTGATGAAACGCATGGCTCCAAGACTGCCTGGAATTAGTGGAAACAAAGAAACATGCTGAAACATGGCACAGAGTCACAAACAGGTAAGAGTTTTAAGAAGTATTACCTAAATACAGTATAATCTTATTTTTAACTATTTCCAAATAGTAAAATTTCTGCTGAATCAACTGTATCTTCAGTGTTAATTTGGAAGTTTTCCTTTCATGGTTAAAAAACACACAGATTTCATACTGCTAACAGATACAGGGAGAGGCTATGGACAGAGAATCCATCTTCACAGAATCACAGGGGTTGGAAGGTACCTTGAGAGATCATTGAGTCCAACCTCCTTGCTAAAGCAGGCACCATACAACAGGTCGCACAGGTAGGCATCCAGATGGGTATTGAATATCTCCACAGGAGATGCCACAACTTTTCTGGGCAACTTATTCCATTGCTGTCATCACCTCTACTGTAAAGAATTTCTTCTGCATTTTGGTATGGAACTTACTATGTTCAAGTAGTACTTGAATGTACTACTCCTTGTCCTATGGCTACACGCCACTGAGAAGAACCTGGCCTCAACCATTTGCCTCCCACCTCCCTTGCGATATTTATAAACATTTATCAGATACCTTCTCAGTCTTTTCCCCAGGCTGAACAGGCCCAAGGTTACTCAGCCTTTCTTCACATGGGAGATGCTCCAGGCCCTTAATTATCTTTGTGGTCCTTTGCTGGACTCCTTCTAGGAGATCCCTGTCTTTTTTAAACTGAGGAGCCCAGAACTGGACACAGTAGTCTCTAAATGTGGCCTCACCAGGGCAGAGTAGAGGGGGAGGATAATCTCCCTTGACCTGTGGCCATGCTCTTTTTAATGCACTCCAGGATACCACTGGCCTTCTTGGCCACGAGGGCACACTGCTGGCTCATAGCCAACCTTTTGTCCACTAGGTCCTTCTCTGCAGAGCTTCTCTCTAGCAGGTTGTCATCTAACCTGAACTGATGCACAATGCAGTTATTCCTCTCCAAGTGCAAGACTACACTTGCTCTTGTTAAACCTCATCAGGTTCCTCTACTCATCTCTCCAATCTGTCCAGGTCTTGCTGAATGGTAGCAAAGCCTTCAGGTGTACCAGCCAATATTCCCAGCTTTGTATCATCAGCAAACTTGCTGAGGGTGGATTCTATCCCTTGACACAGGCTGTTGAAGATTACGTGAAACAAGACTGAACACAGAACCAACACCCTATGGAACACAGCTAGTTACAGGCCTCCAGCTAAACTCTGCACCAGTGATGACAACTCTCTGAGCTCTGCAAGTCACCCAGTTTTCAATCCATCTCACTGTCCACTCATTTACCCCACATTTTCTAAGTCTTATAACAAGGACTTTGTGGGAGACAGTGTCAAACACCTTGCTGAAGGCACACAACATTCACTGCTCTCCCCCCCCATCTACCCAGCCAGTGATGACATCATAGAAGGCTATCAGATTAGTCAAGCACAATACCCCCTTTGTAAATCCATGTTGATTACTTCTGATAACCTTTTTCTCTTCCAATTGCTTGGAGATGGAATTCAGAACAAGCTGTTCCATCACCTGTCCAGGGATGGAGGTGAGGCTGACTGGCCTGTAGTTTCCTGGATCCTTCTTCTTGCCCTTTTTAAACATTGGAGTGACATTGGCTATCCTCCAGTCTTTAGGCACCTCTCCTATTTGCCAGGATCTTTCAAAGACGATAGCCAGTAATTCAGCAACCACCTCTGCCTGTTCTCTCAGCGGGCGCATCCCAGCGGGGCCCATGGATTTGTGTGTGTTGACTCTGGCTAGGTGTTCTCTGACCAGATCCACCTCAGCCAATGGAAAGTTCACCTTTACTCAAACTCTCTCTCTTATCTCCAGGGTCTGGGATTCCTGAGAGCTAGCCTTAGCAATGAAGACTGAGGCAACAAAAACATTCAGAATTCCTTCTCAGTATCACCTGTTACCAAAGGCACCCTCCTCAATTAGAAGGGGACTCTCATTTTCTCTAGTCTTCCTCCTACTGCTGACATACTCAAAATGCTTTTCTTCTTATCATTTACCTCCTTTGCAAGGCTTAATTCCAAGAGGGTCTTAGCCTTCCTCGTTGCATCCCTACAGGCCCTGACAACATTCCCATATTCTTCCAAGGCAGACAGGCCCTTTCTCTACATTTCAAAGAACTTCTTTCCTTTCAATTTATCCATGAGTTCCTTGCTCTTCCACACAGGCCACCTGCCACCTTTCCCCAGTTTCTTACTCTTAGGGATTCACTGATCCCAAGCTTCCCTCAGACATCACATCCCCAACCAGCTCTTTCTTAGTAAAAACAAGGTCAAGCAGTACACTTCCATTCACTGGCTCCTCCACCACCTCCATCAGAAAGTTATTATCAACACACTGCATGAACTGCCTGGACTTTGTGTGCCTGGCCATGGCGCTTATCCAACAAACATCAGGATGGTTGAAGTCCCCCATGATAACCATTGCTGGGGATCACCGGGCTACTTCCAGCTATTTGTAGAAGGCCTCTTCCACTTCCACCTCCTGATCAAGCCACAACACTGTCACCAATGTTAGCCCACCCCTTAACTCTTACCCATAAGCTCTCCTCTTGTTCATCATTCCCCCTCAACTGGAAGTCAACGCATTCTACTTGTTCTCTCACACAAAGGGCAACTTCACCACCTTGCCTCACCAGTCTCCCTTTCCTTAAAAGGACAGAGCCATCCATGACAGCATTCCAGTCACAGGAGCCGTCCCACTCTGTCTGTGTGACTGCACGCAGACCTCTAGTTCTTCCTGATTATTTCCCATGCTATATGCATTGCTACATAGGCACTTTCGAGAAACAGAGGGTGCAGGTATCTCTAGGGGGATGCAAGAAGTTTAAGCCAGGCTATTGGCAACGTTATCTTCTCAGAAGAATAATCACAAGATCCAATCAGACAAATGAGAGGCTTCTCTTTTTTTCTTAACCTTTACTGTAATAGAGGATTTAAACAACGATTGACAAATGTTGTCTAAGCTAAATCTCTTACTTACTTTTACCAAGGATACGTTGGAAGACATCTTCTGGAACTGTTAAAGGCACCTGATAATATTTTGCCATCCTTACTATATCCTTCCGCAGGTATTCTGCACGCTTTGGCAACAGTGCTGGAGGCTTGTTACCTTTCAGAAAAAGTTCTATTTTAAGCAGAAGATTTCAAGTATGCTATAAAAACACTGGACAAAACAAAACATGACAAATGAGATCTCACCTACACACATACCCAAGGAAAAGCAATTTTATACAGCAATAGTAAAATGTATGCAGATTTTCCAAACGTAACACTATGATTTAAAACACAATTTATTTTGGTTTTACAGAGACTGGTAGTTTAAATTAGCAGAACCAGTTTTAAACAATGGTAAAAACTTCCTGATAGGCATCTGTATTGATTCAGATTGATGACTTTTAAGGTAAACAACCACGGACCGGTAAACAAGGGCGGGGGATTGTTAATTTCATGATTTATAAATCTCAGGGAATCCTAATAAGGCCCCAAGTGCTATTTTATAATATTCTTTGATCCTTCACGTATGTTACAAACTATAAGAGTTCCACAGATTTATTCTAGTTTTAATTCAACCTGAAACTTTCAGAAAATCATTCCATGTAGAATTATTGTTATTCTATTTTAGGACTGAGGAACTTTGTGGCATTTACACATTCCGCATACAGCACTTGTGGGGTACACAGCACAAAATTCCTTGCAGCCGATTTCTAGGTCACTGCTGAGCTCTACGACCCTATATTTACTTTGCTATTGGTGCCAAAAATGAGTTTAAGGCTGGCTCTGCCATCACCCACAGAACTATCCTGCTAAGGAATGCCAACCTCCCCACATTAGCTACCAGTTGACTGCATTATGCCGCCAAGGAAAGCCGGACGAAAGCGCAAATCAATATTCCATATGTGCTGGTATCGGCAGAGAACCTGCAACACAGAAAGGCAAGCCAGATTGACAAGAGATGTCTGCAGATCTGCATGCAAAAACAAGCGTTCGGCTGGGACGTGCCTCCTAAACGCCCCCTGGTTTTCAACCCGCCACAAAAAAAACTTAAAGGTCCCCTGCAAACGGGATTAAAAACAAAAATCCAAACACATTACGGGCAAAGCAAAGCAAAGCAAACCAGAAACAAGCACAAAACGGAAACGAAGCAGGGATCTTGCGATAAGCGCACCGGCTCCGTGCCGCTCAGGTCGCAGCGAGGGAAGCCCTAAGGGGCAGGGAAACGAGACGCCCTTCGGCTGACTCCGGCCCTCGCTCGTGCCTACTCGGCCCCTTTACCAGCGGCCGTGGTGAACCGCGGGATCCCCGGGAGCGGTCTCCCTCCACACTTCCTCCCCTCACCTCGAACCCCAGCCAGGAGTAAGGAGACACCACATCGTAAAAGAGCTCCACGACCACCCGACCCATGTCACCCCGCTCTCGTCCCCCGCCGCGCCGTGTCGACACGCCCCTACTACCCAGCGCCACCCCCCCTCCCCCCTCGGGCAGGCGGGCGCTGACGGGGCCTGGGCGCTCTTCCGCTCACGTGAGTCCTGCGTGTGGCCCGTTAGCTGCAGTCGGTGGGTCGCGTCCGTCTTCCCAGGAGCTTCCTGCCGCACAGCTGGAGCCCAGCTGTGAGGTGCTCTTTGCTGTCTCTCCTTTGAAGCCTGGCTTGGGAAATCGAGGGAGGGAGGGAGCCTGTGCTCTTTTCCGTGCTGAGGTGGGAGGAGAGGAAGCTCCTGAGGAGGACAGAGGGGAGCTGCCTTAGCCATTCCGGCATGTTTTCCCGAAAGCACGCTTCTCCCGTTGGAGCCGACGGAGGGTACGTACGGACACTGAGCGGCTCTCCCTGGGCAGTTTGCATTGCAGCCTGCAGCCTGGGGACGGGGCGGGGGAACAGCTGAGAGGGTCTCGGGTGTAAGGCTGGCATGGGATCCTGCCCCGCGATGGCTGTTTTGTGGTGGGAGCGGGTAGAGGAGCTCTTGTAGGCTGACTGAAAAGGAAGCTCACTTAAACTCCTTTTTCCATCCTTTGTCCCTGCTCCTAATTATCCCACAAGAAATTCTGTGCAATTCCAAAATGCACTTCACCTGCATCCTGCAGTTGTGTCACAGATCCCCCTTAGCCCGGATAATAATCCATAGACCAATTCCCCAGCCTTTATCTCAACCCATGAATTCTCACACTTTTACCTTTTTGATTCTCCTACCCTATGCCTCCTGAGGAGAGTCAGTGAGCAGCTGTGTTTTACTTAGCTGCCTGCCAGGGTGAAACTACACGATTATGGCATAGAAAGAGAAAAAGAGAATCAATGTTTCTCTCTCTAGTCACATTTGCAATTTGCTTGTATATAGTTCTGCATCTTAAGGACAAGAACAGCCTCTCACTGAGTTTCTCATCTTATAAAGTACTATATAGAAAATTAGTTCAGGAATCCACTCTGTATGTGACAAATAAAATATCCAAAAGGTGAAACGCAGCATCAATAATTCTCTTGCAGTTCATTCTCCATTCCTAGTTATCTCCAGAAAGAAGTTCTGTGAATTTGGGGGAGAAATTGTACAAGGTTTAGGGCTGGTTCAGCCCAGTTCTGTGACTAATGGGGTGGAGGGACCCACCAACCAATGCTCCAGGAGAGGGGAAATGTGGAAGGACAGGGAGATGAACCTAAGAACAAAGCAGCAGCAGTGAGCTAAGGGAGAAAAATAATTCACTAAATGTGATAGTGGGATGCAAGGCAATATAATACGATATAATTGGAACTGAAGGCAGTAAATCAAATTAAATGAGAGAGTATCCGAAACCAAAAGCCTTACTCTAAGGTGAGACGGGTAGGGAGCACACACCACAGAGATGAGAAGTAAAAGAAAGGGAGCATTTTGTGACTCACGGGAAGTTTCATCTTTCCCTCTAAACGGAAAATGGAAATGGAACAGTGAAAATCTGGGATACAAATCTTCTCTTCTGAGAACCAAGTGCCTGGAACTATCAACTATATACTTGCAGGTGCTAGCAATTGGAAACCAAGATCCAAGGGGAGCATCTCATAAGAGTGTCTAAGGTCAACAGCATGGAACTGCTGGAGCATTAACTCTTTAACTCCTTGTGTGCTACATAATGTTGTGGTGTGGAATACTGATAACAAAAATCATAAAACAGTGACAGAAACATACTTTCAGGAAAAAATCTTTAAACAGCTTTTAAGAAGAAAAGACCATATGTTGAAAAATTGCCTCAATAGAAAAGGAAAAAAGCAATGAAAATATTTAGAAATAAAAACCAAAATTGTCCATGCAGTCATGGGAAGTTTGAAAAACTGTCTTAACAATCACGTTTATATTTCTTCTGCATATGTTAACACTTCTCTGCAAATAAACCAAACTTACGAAAACTAATCCTAAATGCAAGCTTTTCTGGTTCCAATTAGCATTTTTGGAACAGTGATGTGTTACAGAACTGCTCAGTACTGCGCATCGGTCTCAATCACTGTCCCAGCTCTTCGATGTCATCGTACCCTATGTCTTCAAGAGCAGGGGATAAATCTCTCTGAGCTCCAGGTGTTCTGTTTCTTGACACATTAGGACTCCAGTCTGAAAGCATGAAGGGAAAAATACTGAGATAAGTGCCCACTCTGCATGTATTACATCCACATGGTTGTGCAGCTGACAGCACGGGCTGTCTGTTGCTGCCTCCAGAAAGACTTGAGAAAAGCTTATTTTATTCTACTTCCTGCCACATATAAAAATATCCAAGGATCAAGCATACTTTTCCCAATAAACATTTTTAATGAACTTAACGATGATCATTTTGAATGAAAGCAATTATTCAATGTGCCAAAAGAACCCAATTCCATGTTTTACCACCTCAACTTTAAAAAGCATTTTTTGGTCTCTTTATCTGACATATTACAAACGTAGTAGATCTAGCCTTGTCCTTCCCAAGAGTATGCCCTAATTTGGATCCTCCCAAGGCTACCACAGGATAATGATCGACCCATTGTTGGTGTTTGAAATCTACTAAGAGGATATAATTCATCTTATAGACCGAGGGTGGTTACTGCATAGAAAAGTATGACCCTGCTAGCCCCCCCTCTCAGCTCTTCCTGAGGAGATCTCTGGGTCCTAGAGCCCTGCTCTCAGCTCCTTCCTCCTAAGGCTTCCCTGCTAACACTGGGATATCGAGTTTCCTAGATCTCTGCAGATAAAGTCTATTCTCGCTTGCAGTGTTTATAAGGAGAAAAACAACATAGGTGTAGATTACCTGCAGAAGTTGTGAGAACACCTACTGAATTAGTTGAAAGACCAGTCTAACAAGCATCTACCTGGAAGTGTAGGTAGATGTGAATCTAATGACGTTCTTCAAGGCTAAGTGCAAAGTGTTGCACATGGGCCAAGGCAATCCCAGGTGTTTATACAGACTGGGAGAAGAACTCCTTGAGATCAACGCTGTAGAGAAGGACTTGGGGGTCCTAGTGGACAAGAGGCTGGACATGAGCCAGCAGTGCAGAGGGGAACTGAGATGATGAGAGGGCTGGAGCACCTCTCCTATGAAGAAAGGTTGAGGGAGCTGGGCTTGTTTAGCTTGGAGAAGAGAAGGCTCCGGAGAGACCTCACTGTAGCTTTCCAATATTTGAAAGGAGAGTATAAACAGGAGGGGGAACGACTGTTTACAAGGATGGATAGTGATAGGACAAGGGGGAATGGTTTTAAACTGAGGCACGGGAGGTTTAGGTTAGATATTAGGAGAAAGTTTTTCACACAGAGGGTGGTGACACACTGGAACAGGCTGCCCAGGGAGGTTGTGGATGCCCCATCCCTGGAGGCATTCAAGGCCAGGCTGGATGTGGCTCTGGGCAGCCTGGTCTGGTGGTTGGTGACCCTGCACATAGCAGGGGGGTTGAAACTAGATGATCACTATGGTCCTTTTCAACCCAGGTCATTCTATGACTCTGTGATTTTATGGGATAGCATTTCTTCCTTACAGTGATTAGATAAAGTCTAGGTGATCTTTTGAGGTGTGCTCCACAATGATTTTCCCCGCGTTTGGTACAATAACTATAGGATATGAAAATTAGCAGCAGTGCTCTTCTGACCTCACCTTTCCATGAATCCTTGTTTCTGTCATATTCTTCTGAGACCCCAGTGATTTCTTGCTTATTCTGCTCAGAAAGAGAAGCATCTTCAGGTCCAGGAGCATCTGTTACATCATCATAACCACCTTCCAGGTTATTTCCAGGCAATGGTGGGATTTCTGAAACAGGATAGGTATTAATAGTAATAGGGATAGGTTTTCCACTAGAGAGAGCACTAGCTTATGATCCAAAAATAAGTCCTGCAATAACGACAGTAGTATAATAATGAATGGTAAGAAACTAAGGTTCCTCCTGAGGACTCTACAGTATGTCACAGTGATACAGCTCCAATAATTGTCATATATTGTAACAAGTAGAAAGCAGAAAACAATGTAGAAGATGAACAGGAATAGGACAAACATCTGGAACAATGCAGTTAGTGGAAAAATTTATGTCAAGGTAGTCTTCCCCACTTTGTTTCATAATTGCACAGTAACAAATTGCTCTGTGTCCATCTCTGTAAAGCACCTATTTCCTTGTATTTTCATTACTTTAACCACTCTCTGTTAAACTTCAGTGAAATAGACCAGCTAAGTAGCTGCCCTGTGCTGTCACCTCTGGTTGTTTGGATACAAACTTGGGCCAAACCTTTGGAGAAAAATATTTGCAGTTCTTTTTCCTTGTCTCTCATTTTCCACTGTCTTTAGTGGGGAAATCAGTGAAACCGACCACAGATGCTAATGAGGGGAAGCTGCCCTAAAACAGTTCTAAGAGAGCTTTCCAGAGCAGGTTTGAGTGTGCAAATGAAGACCAAAAAGTGCTGAATAAAGCCAGATGCATGTTTACTTCAGAGCTGCTTGTGTTGGCTTGGCAGATCTGGAAATCTGAGGGTAGGAGAGAAGAATTATGGGAGAAACCAGAAGTTTCCTGGTAAATGTGTGAGCTTCACAGTTTCATACTGAGGCCACCAGAAGAAATTAGCTTTAGTTTGTTTCTCCTGATGAGAAAAAGACACACATACCTGAGAGGCCAGACATCCCTTGCTGTTCTTTCATCAGTTTGTAGTCAATCTCCTCATAGACAACCTCATTGAAGGAGTCATAGGGTAGCCTGGAGCCTGAACATAAAATGCATGATCATTCACAGACTGTCCATACTCAGGCCATGGTCATGAAAAGGTGGAGGGATCTAACAGGGTCTACACAATCTGGTTACTACGCAAAAAGTCACTAAGAAGTGCTGGCTAGGAATAAGTGTGGAGAAAAAGTTTATTTTGACAAAGAGACCTTAGATATTGGGTGAGGAAGCAAGTTTGGATTTGAAAACAGATCCATTCTATTTATTCCGTCTCTGTGCATATCTAAGTTTCTTTGTTTTAAAGTTATGTTTTGTGTTATCTTCTAATAGCCCCTTCATTACTCAGGAGACTGAAAGCTTTCCAGACGTTTGTGGCATTTCAGGGAAAGATCTCATGCAGATCCAGTCTGAACTGGAGATATTGCTGCTCATTTGTCTGAGATCTAATGTGCTGCTAGCTATGAGGTTTCCAGTTGCTGTACTGATTTGATATTCTAAAAGCCACCTTTAGTAAGGTGGCTGTCCTTCCTTGCATTTTTGCTGTTTCTCACTGGAAAACTGTTTCTCCAAATTGACCTCACTTTCCACTCTCAAGCTAGTTCCCCTGTCTCTGTTTCTCTCCACACAGGCAGGTCACTTTAAGTATCCTACAGAGGAAGACCAGGCCCAAGACTCCCAGTAGTTGTCCTGGCTGCTGTCAGTTTCCAGATGTACTAGTTGACAGAGAATGAGTGAAAATCTCAGTGCAGCAGCAGGTGTCATTTACCTGCCACCCATCTCCCCTTCTCCCCCAGACAGCTAAAAACTTGCCAGCCATTTCAAGGAAGCATTTTATACCAACACACCTCTCTGCTGTGCCCTGGCTCTTTGGATCTGTCCAGCAAGAATGGCAAGAACCAGGCAGAGAAGGGCCCCCAGGATGATGCAGAGGATGACAGGTGCTGAAGCTCTCATGTTGTTTGTCGCTGAGCGGTGGGGTGAAGCTAGATGGAAACAAAGAGGCAACACATAGGGAAGAACCCAGTAGCCCAAAGGCTGCTCCTCTGAAGTCTCCTCATATGCTCAGGTAGCAGAGTGAGGCAGCTCACCTGCTACATAATTTCTGCTCAGTGAGAAAGAATTCAGCAGCTAGAAATAGTGCCACTCATTTCTCCTTTACAAAAGACTGTGGGAGATGCTTTCTAATGAGCTGGAATATCTCAGAATCACAGAACTGCAGGGGTTGGAAGGGACCTCAAGAATCACTGAGTCCAACACCCCTGCTAAAGCAGGTTGATATATTTCTGATTTACCTGTTTTGCAGTATCAGTGACAATGAAAGTCCCTAATTTGATGGGAGGAAGAAAGGGTGAAGAAGGAATGTTTTACCTGCTCTAGTGGAAGGTGCTGTTGTTTCTGTCACACCTACAAAAGGAAAGTGAGTCCAGATTAAGGAAGAGGTAACTGAAAAGTAGGAAGAATATGTTCATATCGTTTGTGAGGTTCCTTCAGTCAGAATTATAAAGAGGCTAATCACTGGGATGGACAGATAGCATAATATCCCTCTTATTCACCTCCCTCCCCAGTTTGTGTGATGAACCAAAGGACCATTTTACTAACCTGAGCAATCCACTGCAGCATCCTCCTTGTGATCACAGTTTTTGCCGAGCAAAGGCTTGGAAGGACAGTCCCAAAGTGACAGTTCTGTTCCTTTACAGTGGACCTTCTCCAGCCAGATGGGACCTGTCCCCTCCCCAAAGGCAGCTTCACTCAGAGCAGACACAGCAGAACCACAGCCCAGTTGCCTGCATACAACATTAGCATCTGCCACATCCCAGGAATCATCACAGATTGTTCCCCAGGAACCCTGATTCCAAATCTCCACTCTTCCTGAGCACTCATCCTCTCCTCCTACAACACGTAACTTGTCCTTGTCTGCAGAATAAAAAAGCATCTGTATTGCCTGAATAGCAGTAAGGTCTACAGAGATTAATCAGGAAAAACAAGGGGGTAGAAGTACCTGAGCAACTTGTAGAGTTTGGACACTCAGTAAATGAGGCAGGAGTCATTGTTCCTTTTCTTCCTGCAGAAATTAAATACTGAATTAAATAATTAGATCATTCTCTGGAAGGAGTGAAGGAGTGTAAATTTCCTGAGCATTAATCATCAAGTGCATTTTTCCTATAATAAATGTGTAACCTATTTAGTAGTTGATGTACTAGTTGGCATTTATTAGTGTTTGGCTATTATTGTATATTAAAAAAATCTTTAAACTCTCTGATGACTTTGTTTTCTTTTCTCTTGAAGTGCCTTTCAAGAGATCTGAGTTATCTAAAAATTATTTATAATTCAGTGGGAACCCACAGATATGAGATACTGTCCTAAAAGCAGGCACCAGAAACGATAATTTAGAACTGAACTAACATACACTTGCACTTGGTTATATGCATGCATATGTATTTGTATGTATATAAGCACTGCTTTGCATACATACATACAGAAATACATGTATGTCTCTAGTCTTCTTGAATAGTCTCATCTTAACTGAAATCTCACAGACTAATTGCATTTCACACATTTTTAATGTACAGATAAGCAGTGGCAGCATCCCGTCAAGGGTTTCCCTTGGATTTTAACACTGATATCATTTTAATTTACTCATTTTCAGCAGAGATGTAGACAAAATGTTTGTGCCAATTTCATGAAACTGAAAATAATATGAAGTGGAAACAGATAAACATGAGTGAGCATCATATTGTCCATGTATGCATGTGCGGATGTATGTATATTTGGGAGGTATTGCGTGGATGCATTTGTATTTACCAGTGCAAGAAATATGGGTCTCTTCTGCTCGGTTATCACATGATTGAGGATCCCAGGGGTCTGACTGACATTGCCACAGGGAGCTGTGTTGCTCAGTGCACTCAATGTGATCCAGCCATGTGGGCCCAGAACCTCTGCCATATTTGAAATCTCTTTCAATTTCCCCACCATCTCCACAGTTCAAGTGTTTGCATACAGTTACTGCAGTGAGTTGAGACATACGATTGGAGCAAATGCTCCCCCATGTCCCATTGTAGAAAACTTCTAGCCGTCCAGCACAGCCACTGCCATTCACCAGCCTCAGAGCCAGGAACTCTGAAAGTGAAGGTATAAAAATGGAATCAGATGACGTGATTCAACACACATTTCATCGTCTTGTTTCCAAAGACCAAACATTCAGTAAGCATTACTCTTCAAATAATAGGGGCCACTTCCTCAGTGATTTTGACTGTTGTCCCAATCCAAGAATCCACAGGAGTGGCCGGTATTTTATCATTCAACTGAACTCAGGGCATACAGTTTTTTGGGGGGCTCCCATGACAGCTGGTCACACACTTTGCTGGAGGTAAGGAAAATGCAGATATCATACAATGGGAGGGATATTGCTCCCTCAGCCCTTGCCTAGAGTGGCCTACTAGCACACAAACCTCCTTGGCTCCTTCTTGAGCCCTCTCCAGGCTTTTGGTGCAATCCAAAGAGAATGAAACCAGATGTTTCCTCCTAATTGTCATGTAAATGTGTTTATTCAACAACATAAAAGCTGGATCCTCTTACAGTGAAATTGGAGGCCTCAATTATGAGGGGATGCACTGTGTAGGACTTCCCTGTTGTTGGGAAGGCTCTCCAAATCCTTGCTGCAAATGAAGCTCCCCAGCAACTGCGAATCTGGATGATGGTAAAGTATTAGGGCAATTTGTGATGTATCTTTCTTAATGACTATTGCTATTATTCATGCAGTAACAGTTAGGCACATTGCCTTGTTCTGTTTTATTCTTGCTATATCATTGCACTTATTATCTCAGTGCTTTAAACTGAAGTAAAGATAAACACACTTCTTTAATGTGGTGTCTGTGACCTTTGTGCTGATGTTACCTGTCCACTGGTAAACAGTCTGGCACTTGACAGTTGATGACCTCCTTCTGCACAACGTGCAGCCACAGCCTCTTGGTGTAGCAACCCTCCAATTTATCCCCGAAATCCCTCAGCATACACTTTTGCGTGTACATGTGTGAATGCCAAGTAAGTACACCCTTTGTGATGATGGGCCATGCTTGCAGACAGGAGAGAATAACAAGCTGTTCAAGCAAGACTCCACCAATTCTCATCTTTCCCATTTGTGTTCTCTTTCAGCTCACAGGCTATGAAATGTATTCTTTGAACATACCTGAGCATAGGACTCCAGCGTCCTCTTTGTGTTGGCAGTTGTGATGACCCCATACCCTAGAGGGGCATGCCCAGATATTGGATTCAGACCCAGTGCAGTTCACATCATCCAGCCAGATTTGCCCTGAGCCTTCTCCATAGTAAGCAGAGTCTAATGCCTTGATGGCATATCCACATCCCAGCTGTCTGCAAACAACATTTGCATCTGATAGATCCCAGTTATCATCACAGATAGTGCCCCAGATGCCATCATGATAAAGCTCCACTCTCCCAGCACAGCGTTTTGTTCCATTCACCAGCCTCATCTGCCGGCTCTCTGCAGGAAGAAAATGCAGCTGACAATATTGAGTATATTGATAATGCACTGGTCAATTTAATGAGCGTATATTTAAAGCACATTTGAGGCATCATGTTCTTGTTAGATTCCAGTTCATTTATTATGATTTCTTAGGTAGAACTCCTGTGATGCTATAACCACATCAAGGCAAAGGATTACTCCTGCAACAGGTGAATGTTTAAGTAATTCCTGTTGCTTACTGCAAATGGGTAGCGGTAGTCTAGCTGTGGTAAGTATATGCAGACATCACCTTAGAAGCTGTTTTCTAATTCAACGCATTTAGATCAGAAACAGGTTCTGCAACAGATGCGTTAAAAATTAAGAGATATGTAGCAGTAGTTGTTTGTGCGTATATCTTGAAAGACTGCATGTGCCTACGCATTTATAGAAGAGTCACAAAACCAAATCTATTCAGTTCTTTGATGTCAGTTCAAATGTGGATAGTCACTGACAAATTAGTGCTTATATGACTTTTGTATTCTGTTATTTCTTTTTGATTCTGTGAGCTAAATTCTTTAAGAATTTCAGATGAAGAAAGAAATGTGTGAATTTCGCTTGCTTCTTTGACTACCATTTATCTCTTAGTGTCTACAAGTAGGTGAGTTTCACAAGCTCTGATCCATGCCTATTTAAGATCTGGTAAGACCACAGCACAAGGTTGTCTAGAGACAACCCTAGAAAGCATTCTGTTCTTTTCACACAGTGACTCACCAGAGCAGATCACACCAACATCTTCAGCAACTCCTGCTGACAGCGCCTGAGAATGGGAGGTCTTACAGAGCACTAGCCGAGTCTCATTTCCATCACACTGGACACTTCTTAAGCCCACAGGACCGATGCCTCGTTCAGACCTTGGAAGGTAATAGGCTCTCTTTGCTATTCCACATTGGAGCTGTCTGCATACCACATGAGCATCTTTGATGTTCCAGTCGTCATCTAGGACTCTGCCCCATATGCCATCAAGGGAGATTTCAACACGCCCATCACAGCGGCTCTGACCATCTGAGAGTCTGAGTGATTCAGCAAGACCTGGGCTCAAAAGGTTTGGAAAACGCTATGAATAAAATTTTCTGCTGCTATCACAGTAGAAATAACATGCAGGGGAGAGATGGAAGTCCAAATTATATGATGGTAAAGGGTATTTCACACCAGCGATTGAGGAGATAGCCTGTGGTAAGGCTTTGATTGCTTCTATGCCCAGAAGATTTTGCAACAGGAAGCAAGATAGACATACCCAGCTAAAAGGTTAGATCCTCCTAGAATCAGGCACATCTAAATAATGTGATTTCCTTTAGAGTGAAATCCTACTAAATGAAGTTTTTATGCTGAAACTGGGGACAGAAGTGTGATGGGTGGGTAGTGAAGGAAGGAGAAGGACATTAAATATAAGCTGACATATACAACTTGGCAAAGTGAGATCACCAAGATTGCTTTGGTCTGAAGTTACAAAACCTGAGAAAAAACATTCCTGACTTACCTGAGCAAACAACAGTGGCTACTTCTTTGGCTGAACAAGTTGGATTGCCCAAAGTCACTTGAGCACAATCCCACAGGCAGGACTCTGTCCCTTCACAGTGAAAAGCATCTCTCCATACAGGTCCATTCCCATCCACAAAACTGTCTCCTGTCTGGATTGACTTTGCATAGCCACAGTTCAGTTGATAGCAGAGGACGTTAGCAGCCTGCAAATTCCAGTGGGAGCGGCAGAGTCTTCCCCATGTATCTCCGTGGCGGATTTCCACTCTGCCTGAGCATGTGCTGCCATTCGCTAGTCTGCCCCCTGGGCACCCTGAATATAAGAGAAAATGAATACCAAGATGTCATACTGGTAACTGCTCATGAGCACGAACTAAAACCTGGCTTGGAAATGGAAATGAATTTTCCTTAGCAATAGGAAGAAGCAAAAATGACTCCACTGGCCACAAGAATTTCCATACATATAACTAGATTTTAGTTTTACTAAAATTAAAAAATTAAAAAAATACTGTTTTACTGAGAAGAGTGACTAGAAATCAGAATCTGATCTCCTGCAATTTTTGAACTTGAGGCACTAGATTTCAAGGCTCTGAGTGAACCTAAACTACTCTGACCAGATGTATTTGGGTCTCTCAACTCAGGCCATTGGTCCAAGGACTCAATTAAGCCTGAACCAGGCCTTCAGTCCTTGCCTTAACTATGTGGTTGGTGTAACTGCCCTGTCTTCTGCTGTTCATTTTTCTCTCCAGTTCAGCCCTCTGTGTTCAGATGCTTCAGACTGTACCCTGGTGGATGCACTCATATTGTCTCACCATCTGGACCCAGCTCGTTCTCTCCTCAGGAGCAGCCCTTCCCTTGCTCTTGCCTGGCACAAAGAGGGTTTTATAGAGAGTGAGCAGCCTTGTGGTAAGTGCAGCCTCAGCTCTTGGAAATACCTGTAGCAGCAGGCTAAATACAGAGATTGGCTGTACAGATACCCTCTGGTTTTTGGGTCCATACTGTCTCAAAGAAGCCATTTTTCATTTCTCCTCTTAGCCCTTTCCATTGCTCACCTGAGCACATCACACGAGCAACATTTCCAGCAGGGCATTCGTTCTGATCTAGAACACTCACAGAACAGTCTCTCGAGTATGAGCCATTCTTCTTACAGCTGAATGTACCGTTCCAGAAAGACCAATTTCCTCTTCCAAAGGACTGTCCATCTGGTATTGACAGTGCAACTCCACAGTCCAGATGCTGGCAGAGGTCATTGGCAGCTGGAAAACTCCACGAGTAGTCACAGAGCGTTCCCCATGAGCCTCCATGAAGAAGCTCAACTCTCCCTGTACATGTGGTACTGCCATTTGACAACCTGTATCCGCCATAGCCTGCAGGAATAATGAAGGACTGAAGCATTTGTATTATTATTTATTGCTATCACATTGAAAATTGTAAGAGAGATCTAGACTACTAACCCTTTCTGTGTCCCAGGCTACTGGGTAGAGTGGTAGAACAGGAAGCACATAAATCAACTCTGAAACAATTATTTATCATCCATGCTGTAGTCCGTACTACATCGCTGAAAGTCTTTTAACTCCTGAATTTCCCTCTCTCCTTCTCTGCTTTGTTCTCTTCTCCCCCCAAAATGCTGCTGCTACTTTGTAGAATATATATATATTTTTTTTTTTTTTGGAGAGACAATCTTTAAATTCCTGTCTTGCTTTCGTTGTGTGTTTGGGAAACACAGAATAGGAGCTACTAGTTGCATTTTCTCTCCAAGTAGCAAGTCCTCTCACATTAATCAGTAACCAGTTCAGTGCAATTCTCAACTTTCATGTATGTAACAGCACAAGGTACAAAATACAAAAGGTCATGTCCATCAGGTAATGATTCACAATTATTTAAGTATGATGTGGAGTGTCCTACTGCAATCCCCATGCAGTTGTTCTGACTTTTCATACTGTTATACTGCCTACCCTTGCCTCACTCTTGCACAATATTCCTTCTAACGAAACCTCTGAGCTATGAATCTTGCAGGACAGGAACAGGAGCCAAGACCTCTCAGTCATAGGCATCTTAACTAGGCTGTCTGGCTCCTCAGAGGGCTGCAGAGCACAACAGCCAGCATGACATTTCCAAGGCAGGTTTGAAACTGACTGCAGCCCTTTGACTGGAAAAGTCTCAAGGGAGACCATGTCACTCTTTACAAATGCCTCAAAGGTGGTTGTAATCAGGTGGGGGTTGGCTGCTTCTCCTAGGTAACTAGTGATAGCACAGGAGGTAATGGCCTTGAGCTGTGCCAGGGGAAGTTCAGATTGGACATCAAGAAAATTTCATCTCAGGAAGAGTGGTGAAGTACTGGAACTGGCTGCCCTGGCTGTTCAAGAAAAAGGCAGATGTGGCACTGAGTGGCATTGATATAGTGGTCATGGTGGTGATGGGTTGATGGTTGAAATAGATGAGCTTAGTGATCTTTTCCAACCTTGACAGTTCTTTGATTCTATTTTACGATTCTGTGGCTGGGAAATGCATGAAATGAACTTCTTTCCATTAAATATTTGTAACTTATGCCTCTATGATTTTGCATAAGTCTGTAGTTGTACCTCTCCCAGTTTTATAATTAACTGAAGTACCAGAGTTTAACACACACAATAGCAGAGAAGAAAATGCATTTTGCCATGTTCCTGATTATCTGCTCTGGTCACCTCTCCTTTTATGCATATGAGAAAGACAAGGAAGGAATTCCAAACACTACGGAGCTCATACCTCTAATAATGTAAGAGAAATTACAGATCTTTTGAGACCTCCATCCATGGTGACAGAGTGAAATTGTCACAAAGGATGCATTAAATGCAGACTCTCAGTTGAATGAAGGAGATTGTGAGGCTGCTCTCTTTTACTCTTTTACTCCTGGCCCTTCCTTGAATCTCTCGGGCATAATAAGGGAAGAAGCCTAGAACCATAGAAATATGCAGAGGCTCAGAGTGGTGGGCTGCCAGGAAGAAAACTTGGGATACATATGAACTATATCCATCAGTCCAAAGTCTCACCTGAACATAGAACATAAGCATCATGAGAGCATGCCTTACTATGCTGCAACGTCCTGGGACAGTGTGCAAGGTGAGTCTCATTCCCCACACAGTGGAACTTTTCTTGCCAGATCAATTCATGTCTGCCTCTAAAGTGAGCTCCTCTCAAGACATCCACAGCCTGGCCACAACTTAGCTCACTGCATATAACAGAGGCAGCATTGAAATCAATGTATGAGTAACAGACTGTAGTCCAAGTTTCTTCTTGCTTTATTTTCAGGTGTCCTGAGCAGGCAGTGTCCCCACCAGACAGATGCAGCCCTGAGAAACCTGTGTGATGGAAAGAAGGAGAGAAGGAGGAGAAAACAAGAAAATCAGTATTGAATGTTGATTATGCTGGTCTAATTTAATTTCTCTCGTGCATTCATGGGCAAGACACGTGGAATGCACATCTCTGAAGACCAGTAACTTCTAAATAGCTGTTGTGGCAATATCTGTATGCTGCTGGCAAGAGAAAAATGAGAGGAAAAAACAGCTTATGGGAATGTTTGTGTTTTTAGTACATGAAAATATAAAATCTTGAACAAGTGCTCAGAAAGCCCTAGAACAAGGGGAATTTTGAACATTTGCAACTTGTTTGAACAACATTAATCCACAAATAAATAAATAAACACATAAGCATTTACAAGTGTATGTCCTCAAGTCTTCACTATTCAAAGGAATAGAAGACTGAAGTGCCTCAAAAAGAAGAAAACCTGTATTATACAAATATCAAGGGATTTCCAGAAGAATATAGAGCAGAGTCAACTACGAAACGCCTCTATAGTGTGAACTGGAAGTCTACAGGTTTATTAGTTCAAGTTCAGCACTGCTGATCCCCATAGGCTTTGTTGAACACCTTTGCACATCACTTCATGAGCTTCATATTTCTGGAGATCTTGTTCAGGCAAGGCATACTACCTGAGAGTTAGCTGTGCAGACCCTGAGTGAAGCCCATCTCAGTTTTGATCGAATGCGGCACAGCAGCTTGTGAGAGAAACGACCTGTCCTGAAAACAGCATTGCACTGCTTTTCTTCTGTGGCATTGCACATTGTAGTAGTAGACTTACTTCCACTCAGATGGGGCTACATGTAGCCAGCTCAGTGTCTATGTCTCACCTGGTGTTTGTTTTTTTGTTTGTTTGTTTTTAACTCCACTCAATAACATTTTTGAAGTTCTATAGGTCAGCATAAAACACTGTTTTTTTCTTTGGTGTTTGCATTTTATTCAGCTGCACACCACCTCTATTAGCAGTGAAGTACTTCATATCATAACAGTTCCACCACTGTTCATGGGTGAGATATTTATTTTATATGCTTTTCTTCTCAGCAGATGCAATATGGAAATAGTAATGAATTTGTTTTTGTGCAGTACAGACAATCACCACAATGAATTTATAGCTGTGCAGGTGCATGGAAAATGTTGTTCACATGAGCACCAACGGTGCAGTCAGGGGAAATCTCAAGTTTATCAAGAGTGACTCCACAGAGTGTGGGAGAGTTTGTGGCTTTGAATCAAAGGAGGGGCTAGTAAGGCTGATCTTGTGGTGGGAGTTTGTTACAAACCACCCATTAAGGTGAGGAATTGGGTGAAATCTTCTATAAACAAAAAAAGAAAATCTCCAAATCACACATCTTTATGCTGTGATTGGCAAAACTACTGAGCACATAATGTGTTTAGTTTTCAGTCCCTCACTTCAAGGATATTGGTTTTCACAAGCATGTGCAAGGAAGAGCAATGAAGTTGGTGAAGGGAATGGAAGATTTATGAGGAGCAATTAAGGGAACTAAGATTGTTTAGTCTGGAGAAAAAGAGGATGAGGGGAGACCTCATTGCTTTCTACAACTAAAAGTTGTCTCTTTTATCATATGACTAGTGATATGACACAAAGGAATGAGCTAAAGTTGTGGCAGGGGAAGTTTAGGCTGAAAATTAGGAAGAATTTCTTCACAGAGAGTGTGGAGAACCATTGGAATGGGCTGCCCAGGGAAATGGTGTAGTCCTCATCCTTGCATATATTTAAGAAACACAGATATGACATCTATTTGGTAGCAAGGAGGAACTTGCTTGGTTGGGGTTACAAAAATCTTTGGTAGCCTTTAGTCACGCTGAAATAGTGGATTTCCAAATATTAAATGGGGTGAGAAAGAAGAAAAAGTGCAGAGCAATCAGAGTTCAGGAGAAAGAATTTGACCTAAATAAACCCATGGGATGCATTGTGGTTTATCTAAACTGACCAATTTTCTTTCAAGTCTGCTCTCTCTAAAAAGAGACCATTTTCAAAAGGTTATAGAGATTATATTCCTAGCAATAGGAAAAAGGCAGATGTTGCACTCATCTTCAGAAAAGGATGAAAAGACGATCTGGAGAACTAAACTACAGGCTGGTCAGAGAAAATCATGGGGTGAGTATTCCAGGAGCATATTTCTAAGCAGGTGAAGTGAGAGATGAGCATGTGAACAAGGAGAGTCAGCATGGATTTTCCAAGAGTAAACCATGCCTATGTGACCTGATTGCTTTCTCTGAAAAAAGGACTGATTTGTGAATGATGGGATAAGAGCAGTACATACCATTCACCTCAAATTTAACAAGGTCTTTGAAACTGTCTTGCACAATTTTTGTGTTGTGTAATAGTCTCAATGAGTGAATTACTAGATGGGCAAAAAGCTCATCAGTCAGGCTCAGATTGTAGTTCTTAGTGAATTGCACTCAACCTGGAGGCTGGCAACAAGTGGATTACCACTGTTGTCTTCGCTGAGATCTGTTCCGTTCTGTATCTTCATCAGCATCCTGGAGAGCTTGATGGAGTAAACTTTTACTGAGCTGAGATAACCTCAAGGGCAGAGCTGCCATTCTGGTGAACACAGAAGGAAGTAATAAGTTGACAGGAACCTTATGAAAGTCAAAAAGAATGAATGTGAAGTCTTGAAGAGAGGAAAGAACCTCTTGCAGTGCTTCAGGGAACAAAACCAAGCACATATTGCAAGCAAAAACACTGAGCATACACTGGATTTCTTTGCCATTCCAGAAATCCCTATCTTAGCTTACAGGAAGATCTAAAGGAGGAGGATGCTTGGATAGCATAATACAGAATGTTCTTGCTTCCCCATCTACACCCTCTCTTTAGCTTCCTTTCCTGGCCAAAAGCAAGTTGATTATTGCTCTCATGTTGACTGCAAGAGGCATGGTAGAAAGAAATGGTGTTTCTATTTCTGTTCTGTGTGATTTACTATGTTTATTTCTGTTGTATATCATTGCTGTGCAAAGGCAAAGCAGACACACACTTGTGGTCAGCAGAAGTTTTAATGGTTATTTGGGTTATACTTATTTGGGTTCAGAGGCCATGGAGGAAGTGTTACCTCTGTGCTGACACATTACTAGACTATCCATTTAGGACAAAGATTGATCTCAGTTCCTTTGTATTGTGGGAATTGCTCTATTATTAAAGGTTATATAATTTCTTACCTGAGCAGATCACTCCAACATCAAAATAATGAGGGCAGGTAAAGCCACCCCAGCCTGCATGAGGGCAGTTCCAGAGGGCAGATTCATTACCACGGCACTCTACTCGATACAACCATATAGGTCCAGATCCTTCTCCAAAAGGAGCTCGGTTAAGGGCCTGAACAGCAGACCCACATCCTACTTGCTGGCAAACAACCTCGGCATCTTCTGTATTCCAGTCACCATCACATACAGTTCCCCACCGATCCTCATGTTTTACTTCCACTCTCCCAGAGCAGGGGCTAGTTCCATTTATCAGCTTCAATTCATCATCTCCTTCATAAACAGAGACAGAAGAGGGTTATGAATATGACAGTCTAATCATTACAATCTTTTGCAGATGATTAATCAGATTCTTATTACTCCTAAACCTTATTTTTAAGAATCACTTTCTAAATAGTCCCATATAAAGTTCTCTTTTGTTTTGCTTTCAGGGTGTTACGTGTGTATTTACAAGTTCGAGAAAACTGAACT
Source organism: Lagopus muta (assembly GCF_023343835.1). Classification (NCBI taxonomy): domain Eukaryota; kingdom Metazoa; phylum Chordata; class Aves; order Galliformes; family Phasianidae; genus Lagopus; species Lagopus muta. The sequence continues at coordinate 77,886,641 of NC_064433.1, forward strand.
GCTAAAATGTAAGTTATTTCTAATTACATGCAAGCTGTCTCTGCTCCTGACCTATCAGGGATGGAAAACGCCAAGAAATGCCCATAGCCTGTGCCTCATAAGGGCTTCAGTAGAAGTTTCTCCTTTCTTTTTACTGTTCTTCCTCAATTTCTTCCTCTCAGACAAACTATTATTTAGTGTATATGGCACTGAAAACAAACAATGAAACAAAAAATAATATAAAGATACCGCCTGCAGATTCCATTAAGAACAATTACTGTTGTATTGAAACAATAAAGATGACATTCAGATCGTTAGGTTTTGTGTTAGGAAGTTCATCTTCCCATGCAAAGGAGCACAGAGAAACAAAGGCAGGTGGGGAAACCTTAGTAATCCAATCAGAGAAAAAGGCTCCTGCTGTGGCACTTCCTGGGACTATCCCAGGATATGGGACACTGTATGATATACAAAAGAAAAGCACCCAAAGATTGCTTGGAAAGGAGAAAGTATAGCACAACAGAAGGGTAAATGGACACAAGGGACAAATAGGGTGCTTCTCAGCTGACTTGTGCAGCTATGACCTGCGCTGTTTCTTTTCACTTTATTCTGTGCACCTATGTATGGATGTACCAGCAGCTGGTGCCGGACCGTGGGTCACAGAAGTCCATGTCTTTGATACCAGCAACTAGAACAAATGAGGGCATGTTAGTGTGTGACTGCTAATGCATATCAAGCTGGGCTACCCAGCGAGTAGATTAAGTAAATTAAGTCGGGCATATCTAATTTGTAGCCCATAGGCCACATGCAGCTCAGCACATCTTGCAGTGCAGCCCAGTCCAGCCCCTCAGTGTCAACCAAACATCAGTGTGCTGATAACCCCATCTGGTCTGAAACAAGGGCATGGCACACAGTGCAGTGCCAGCTCATGTGATGGCAAATAAGTTTATAGATTTTGATACACTGACTAAACACAGTCCTCTAAACAGCAAAAAAATATGCAGCTATGCTTTCTATTTTGATAAAATAATGAGAATAGGTTTCAAAATAGTTAAACAAAAAACTTGATGTTTTTTTCGTTTGCAACTGAAACAACACATCGTTTGTGCCCTAAGGCTGCAATACTTTTGCCTTGTTGTGCAACTGGATAGACATAAATCACGGAAGAAGTTCAGCAGAATAAGAAAAAATAGGGGAGTCTAATAATATTCCACAATGCTTTGTGACTTGGACAAAAATTCCAGGATTATCCAGAAGAGTGCTAAGTATGCTAACAAACTACTTAGAGATTTTGAATTCCATAAACATCCCATCTACAAAGAGCAAGGTGCATTGACATCCTTTACTTTCAGAGCATAAATAATCAGTGCCTTCACAAGAAGGAATTTTTAAGAACAGTTTTATCAAGTAATGAGAGATGAAAGCAGTGATAACAAGCCTTAAACCTTGGGATAGACCTTGGGATAGAGGCTAACCTCAAATGAAGCATGCAATTATTTGCTTGACATACATGCATATTTGAATTACACACAATACTGAAATACTTGAGAGGCATTTTATATTTCATAGTAAAAGGAGCTCTGGTGATTTTGTTCTGGAACTGAGAGTCTTGGGGCACATTTTTTAAATTGAAGTTTGCTCAGTGACAGTTAAATCATTCAGTACTTGTGCTCATCTGTTACCAATGTTGGGTCCTTGTGTAGTACTATAATGGGATGATAACAGTGGGGTAGCAAAGTCTCTGACTACAGCAAATGAGAACAAGCCCAAAAGCTGCAGCCACAGATACAGGAAAATAATTGCTCACCTTTGGAAGGCCTCAGGTAGGCAGGGATCTCTGGCAGGAGATATCCTCACCTCCACTGCTGTCCCTTAAATGAGGTCTGGGAAGGAGTGGATCCTGGCTACACCCCTCCCATTCACTCAGCTCCCCTGAGTTGTCCCTGCCTTCCCACCAGGTGCTCAATTATTGTTTCAGGCCATGAATTAGTGCCTCCACTACACTTGAAACAAACTTGTTGGATACGATCTGTCTCCTTCTCAAAGAGAAAACTTAAAAGGAAAAAAAACCTGTGTGAATTGTCATCTCCAAAGAAGACGACATGGCTGAAAATTAAAATGACAAAAAACCTACCATATGTGGGACCTCTATATTTCCAGGTGAAAGATAGTAAAAGATAAGTACATGCAAGGACCAGAGATTCATCTAAAACTTAATTAGATATGAGTTTCAGCATATAAAGGAAAGTGAAAATCTCTGAGGGATGCTAGTAACTTCTTTTGGAGCATGGAAGGCCACTCAGGTTGTTCACATATCTAAATGAGGGTAACAGAAGAGTCAGATAAGAAGACTAACAACTTTGACGCCAAACCAGAACTGATTCAAAACCTAGCTTACAATGGAAAATTAATCCAAAGTTTATAAATAAGATTTGATCTGACTGTCAATGCCGAGTTCACTAACAAATCTTATTGGCCTTGACTTGCCTCAGCTGGGGTCTCCACCCATGCATCCTGCCCATATTTCTGGGGCTCCATTTAAGAATATGTCTGCAACTTTTGCCACTGCCTCAGATGCATTGTAGGTGTGCTTGCATCTAACTTAAACACAGCTGAGTCTGGCCACAGTCTCTATAATATGCATGCTGACCTGCAGATTGCTGCCATCACTGGAGCTTGTCCTGATCTGTATAGCAACTTCCAATTTGATTTTGAATGTGCCCCTTCACCATGAACTTGTTTATGATCTGGGCTCTTACTTGAAACTCACTACTGCCTTGCTTGCCTCTCTTAGGTACTTGAGCCTGGGCCCTTACTGGTGAGACCTATGTCCTGCTGGCCATGTTATCATGGGAGCAGATGGCATTGGCTGTACCCTTGAAAGATACTTGTAGGAGATCTAGAGAAGTGACAGTTGCAAGCAGTCTAGAAAGGCACTTCTCAGAGTAAATCAATGGTAGTATCTGATTAGCAACAGAAAAGCAATTAAATTTTAATAAGACCCTCAGGTTTTCCTGGAAGAGTTCTCAAAACAATACGGATTTGGAAGCATCACATTCTCTCTCTTCCTCAAACGAGAGATGTTCCTACAGATCACACTTCTTGCTGTCATTTGACACAGTGAAACAAAAATAAATCGCTTTGCTTTATATTCTAAATCAAGTCTAATTCCTCTCAATTCCTCGTGTCAGCGCTAACACAGAAATTGATAAAGCTACTTCTTTCAGCGACTAATCATAATCTCTTTCCAAAGCAAACTGCTAGCAGTAGTTGACCAAAATGCAGTTGTCTCCATCCGCATGTAGTCTGATTGTCTCCTGGTTCAGAGGCAGATAATATGGCACTGACACAGAATTGCTCTTGTACACAGGCAAAGGTTTTACTTCTGTGCTAATACTGCTGCACTTCCCCACAATTTCCTGTCTGCCATTTAGATTCAGAAACATGAAGAGATTATTCAAGTGGATGACAAGTAGCAGCATCTGAAGATATTTTTGTACAAACTGTCTTCTTTTCTCAAATTTCCTGAGTAAAATTCTCTCAAATACTTAGCACAAAGAGCTACAAAAAGCCTTTGTACTTGAGACGTATTTAAAAACAAACATTTAATGAAGAAAACATTTATAAATTAAAGTCATCATTCATTATTAAAGGAACCAGATAACCTATTTCTATTAGCCACATTCAGGACTAAAACAAACAGATCCTCAATTGATTAATCTGTTTCTCTGCACTTGAATATTTAAGTGCAGAATCTGACATACTATTTTCAGCACATGACAGAATGCAGGGCTGAATGCAGAGGCAAAGCTAGACAAAACATACCCAACAATTTTTAATATACTCTAATTGAAACTGTCATGTGTTGAAATCAATCTATTGTGATGTTTTTTATGTTACCTATAGACATATTACCTGCACTCACACTCCACAGCATATCCTAACAAGGACCAAGTTTAAATTCAGTGGTACCAGTTACAGGATGAAGTTCTGCTTGGGTAAAAGGGTGTAAAATTTGGGCTTGTTCCCGCTAAAGACCTGGTTCCCCTCACAGACCAGGAATAAGAATGAGGCATGCAGTCCTTTTCCCAGGGTGCGTGCATGCGTGTCAAGATTTCAGCTCACTTCTGATGTGCTTCTGATATTGCCTGCACTCTCCAAAGTCCCTGAGGACAAACAGGGGGCTGTGATAGCGTGGAATACGCAAGTATGGTCAGAGCCAGAGCAGATGCGTGGGTTGTCAGTGCTGATAATGGGGTGTCAATGTAAAACTACTCCCATCTACATTGTAAGGCACTCTTTTACTGCTTCCTCTTATAAAGTTGGCAGATAACTTACTCTTTATTACAGTTCTGCTACAGAGATGTCTAAATACAAGTCTGTAATATTGCTGGTCACACTCCTTTACACAGAAAGTCCCATGCCACTTCTTCCCATCCATTTGCATCCACACAACTGGTGGGAGCCTTTAAAACTAGGTCTCTGCTACATTAAGGAAAGTATCAACCATGAAATCTTATTTTCATCATACAAGGGTGCAACCGTCAGGCACAGTGCTATGTTACTAACTCCGTGTGTATAGAGACAAAAATACGAACTCCAAAATCTGGTTCTTTTAGTTCATTTCAAATATATACACGTAGCCCTACAACAGCATGGAGATAACTAGTGTTAAAATTCAAACATACAGGAACAATGGAAGGGAAGATACTACCCAGTCAAATGCCACTGCACACAGCAGCATTTTAACTGGGTTTAAATAAAGACCTAGAGTTATTGACTCCATCTACACAAAGCTCAATGGGGGAGACAAGACAGTAGTAAAAAATACCCAGTGGGCTTCCATTACAGCTCAACTGTTCACTGAACTTGGACTTGAACTCTGTTAAAATGTCAGATAGCTAATATATCAGTAAAATATAGAACTCTTACAAATGGCTTGTTTTTTTCTGCCAGGATCACCAAGGAGTTTGAATTAAGTACAAATGTATTTAAACACTTTCTTGACATTTTGCCTTACAGACTAATGGAATAACAACCAATTTATACTGAATTCACATTCTCTTCCTTAGCCAAGTACCTTACGCAAATTAATGTACTTACCTAGGGAAACCTGAATGGTGAGGAGAAGGAGCCACAACACTAAAGCTGAAAGACATCCTTTCATTGCCATCCTTACCGTGGCTGGATAAAAATTCTTTGTTAGGCACTATATAGACCAAACTCTCTGCATGCGTGTCTCTCTGCGTCAGAAATAACTACGAAGGAGGAAATATATAGGTTCACATCCTAGCATGAGCTATATGAAGGAACCAATAGAAATATTGTTCACCTTTTTAGACATTATCAGCAGATAATCTCAAATCTGAAAGAACCAAAACCTCCAATAAAATTTGAAAGTTGTACCTGTGACCATATATGCGGAATGTCTGTGTTTCTAATGTCACCATCAAGATCGTCATTTCACTATTGGCATCAACCTGTGGTACAAGAAGAGTAATGTGTAAAATGGTTATTTCTCAACTGATAAAGCAACATGGAAGTGCAGAACATTGGTCTCGCTTTGGAATGAAAAAGGGAAAGAGAATTCTTACATTTGCAATTTATCAATCTCCTTGGGAACAACTGTGCTCTCATTATAAAATCCAAACAAGAGGGTCTTACTGCTGGTGGTAGCATTGTGAATAACAAATGACACTCTATCTTTGTGGTGAGGATTGCTCAGGGATTCCTTATTTGGTTAAAACCTGAGGATAGTATGGGCAGAAGCTTTTGAAAGACCATCTTCCTTAGGATACAACTTACAGGACTTCCTGTCTTCTCTGCACTGGGGCATGTCGCAGCTGTCTGTATCATATCCTTTAGCTCTATATCTGAGACTGCGTACCCATAGTGGGTATCAAAGCAGGGGGGAGGAGGGGGTTCCTGATTTGCCACAGGGACATGATCGAAGTCCCCTTAGAGATGAATACAGGAGTCTTGATTGTGATGTCTGCAGGCTATGTACCTATTACCAGCGGGACTACTTCTCTCCCAGCCTCCAATAATCTTCCCCAGTGTGCAAATAGTTCACACCATTTTAGTCCTAGCATCTTCCAATGTCATTCTACTTCATTGGTACCTGGTTCTAGGTTCTCAGGGGCAGGGAGCAGAAGATTATTTTCATTGCAAGTTTGGGGTCTGACCTGATCATCAGTGCCCATAATTGGGATCCTAAGTGGGGACACCAATGTTGTCAGTAGCATCTTCAGGGCACTGTGTTTGCTGTTTCTAGGCCTTTCATTTGGGTCTCACAGGGTTTCATGGAGTCTTTTCACCCACCCCCACATAGCCTGAGAGTCTGCCTTCAGGACAGACTTAAGAGTGCCATTATAATGTTCAACAAGGCCTGCCCCAGTTGTATCATATGGAGGTGGAATCACCACTCAATGTTGTTTTCTTCTGCATGGTGCTATACCACTGCAACAGTGAAACGAGTACCTTGGTTACCCTCAATGACTTGAGGTGTCCCATAGGTGGCCATCAACTTGGAGAGTGCCTTGACAGTGTATGACTGGTTTGCTCTTGGCCCTGGATAGGCCTATTGTTCTTTGTGCAGCATTACGCAGCTTCTCCTGTAACCAGTGGGTGATGTTCTTCGATTGAGGATTCACCATCCACAGAACTTGAGCCAGTGTGCTGGCTTCATTATTTCCTGGAGAGTGTAGAGTTTGGTGGCTAGAGATGTGGTAGACACTTATGGTCCCGTTTTAATCACATTCCATATGTCTAGCCACATATCTCTACCCCAGATATGTTGGGCACAAGCAGTCCATTCCTGGGTGGCCCACTGTGCAGTCCAAAGAGTGAACCCTGGTACACAGCCCAAACATCTGTGCAGACATTCACTGTACCATCACTGGGTTCCTTGGTTATAATATCCACATGGCTAGCAGTTCTGCCCACTGAGTACTCTGACCATACCACTCTTCAAATTAGATGGTTTCAGTAGAAGCATGGCATGCTACTGTTCTCCACTTGCTTGGGTTAGACTTGCTGGATCCATTCATACACCAGGCATCTTCGGGAATGAAATATTTCTCTTCCTGAAAGGGACTCTTCTCTGATGGAGCAACCATTGTCTTTACTGGCATGTCAAAGAGTCAACTGCCTTTTCTAAAGCCTCTAGCGAGTCAGACGTCAACATGAGATCATCAATATAGTGGCATATTTCGATGTTATTAGGAGTATTCCACTCTGCTAAGTCATGCGCCACTAAGCTCTGACAATAAGTTGGTGAATGTACATACCCTTGTCAGTGGGACCTGAATGGGAATACTGAAGAATGCATTTGCCAAGTCTATGATACAACAGTAGGCTTCTATTTCCCAATTCGATGTGTCCATCAGGGGGGCAATATCAGATAGAGCTGCATGAATGGGCAACCTTGACCTTATTCTCTGTAATCCACTGTCATTCTCCATGTGCTGACTTCTGTACTGGGCATATGACTATGTGCAGGTCTTATGATTCCCACTTTTTCTAGTTCCTACACTGTTCTTAAGATTTTCTCTTGCCCACCCACCTGCCCACCTCCCCCTCCCAGCTGTCTATAATGTTTAGTATTAGTAATCTGGCACAACTCTGTCAGGTGAATAGGCTGTGTTTCGCATGGCCTCTTAAGATCACCTGTACTACTCTGGGGCTGGGGCAACAGACACAATATACTCCCAGACTGGGAGATGCCCAACCCCCAGCTTCAATCATATCTATATAACAGGGATGGTCTGTCCTCAGAACCCACCAGTCATCACCCTGTTTCCATGAAATTTAGTTGTATCACCATAAATAATTAACGTTTCTGCACTCGTGTTTCCTAATGCCATCACTTGCCGTACATCATTCCAGGACCAAAAAGTATGTAATTCAAATCAGAGAACGTAGGTGCAGGGGGGCTGGCATGCCCCATCACACAAGTAAGTGTGAAATTGCCTATTCTTTTTCCTCAGGTGGTTCAGGTCACTTGAGGAGGCCTTTTCCTTTTGTTAGGGGCTATGAAATCTTCCAAGTTCCATGTTCTCGTTGATACTTGTCCAATAATTCTTACCCCTGTTTTGTTGAGGGTGTTCTGGAGTTTTTGACTTTCCTCCAGCTGCCTCCATAGCTGAAAGAGGATATGATTGATTTGGTAATCAATTTTTGCCAATAGAACCCCAGTCTGGATTAAATCACTAAACATCTGTTTTTGGGACACCTATATGGGCCCCAGTTAAGTTTTTGGGGCAGGTCTCCTAGTTTTAGTTACAGGGAGGACCTCAGCTCCTCCCAACATCTGGATATTGTGCCTGGTCCAAAGGCATTCTGTTTCTCCCAGATCTGCCACCAATTGGGTAGCTTGTTGAACAACAGCCTCTGAGGTTACCAAATGGGTTTACTATGGATATTAGTGAGCCTCTGGTAGGGAGGCACTTGTTCTAGAATGAGATCCCTGAGGATCTCTTCACTGAGGAGAATTTCCACCAGATCTGGACTCTCAGACTTGTCATCTTAAATCACTTCCTTCATTCCTGGTTCTCTGATATAACTTTGAAGTCCCTCTGTCAAAGTCCGTAGAACAGTATTTATTGGAATATCGCTTTTATTTGGCCACACAATCCTACATGCAGCCATTATTCATTAAATTAAAGAATTATTTTCATCATTATGCATTACAATCACATACAGTCTTTGTCTGAGGGCCAGATGTACGTGATAGATAGAAATTTAGAAATCTTTGGTCAATTAATAGCCACACGTTCGGCCTCAAAGTCCCATAACCTCAAGAACTAAGCTGGCATGCTCAATAGTGATTTCTGTTTAAATCATTGTAATATATCCATGAGTTCGGTGGCCCTGTATGGGTGCATGTCACATGTAATGCAGCGGGGGCAGGGGGCCACTCCTGAAGTGGCAATCGTGCTGGTCTGTCTTGGACTTCCTTTGTTTTTTTGATTTATTACTGGTCTTATTTCTAGAGAATTTGAGGTTCCTGGATCCTCTCGTTGGACTTCAGTCATCTTCATTTTCCTTTTATTTTAGATTCAGCTACGATCAAAGGATCCTGTTGATTTAAGTCCTTCTCTCTTTCTAATGATATAGTTCTTCATTTTAGAGGGGAAATGCCATTTGAAGGTCATGGAATGGCCTGTGTTGAAAAGGACTATAATGATTATCTAGTTTCAACCCCCCTGCTATGTGCAGGGTCACCAACCTCTAGACCAGGCTGCCCAGAGTCACATCTAGTCTGGCCTTGAATGCCTCCAAGGATAGGGCATCCACAGCCTCATTGGGCAGCCTATTCCAGTGCTTCAAAGGTGAGGTGGTTTACCACCTCGGAAGTGCAACTTCATTTTTCAGCTGCCTAATATGGGATTTTAAAAGCTCATTTTCATCTTTCAATCCTTCCTCAAAGGAATGATATACATTAATTGCTAGCAGTAGCTGACATGCTATAGAGGATGTCACTACACCTCTTTCCTCAGTTCTTAAGAATATTTGTTCAAATTTATTCAAAAATTCTGCCACCTGCTAGCTTGAAAGGGGATTTGATTATGAGACCATGCAACATAATAATAATAATAATCCATACAGAACTCAACCATTGGGAATCCGGGGAATTCAGGGTTTCACTGGGGAAGTTCCTCCTGTGGGGCATTACAGGGTCCCAACAACCAGCCAATACACTCTCCTTTTATGAAAAAAAAGTCCTAAATTCATATGCTGCTATCATGCCTGCCTGATTCACCAAGTGTAACACAGTTGAAAGTGCATCGATGAAAGCAGAGCAGCAAGATCCCAGGCTGCAGTAAGTGAGGGTCCCCTCAAAAGCAACAGCCATATGCAAAGAAATAAGGAAGAAAAAAAGGGAAAAAGGGAAAAAGCTACTTACCTTCAGAAAGCTTCAGGTATACAGGGAGTCTCTATCAAGATACCCTTCTCTTCACTGCCAACCCTTATCCTGCCAACCCTGGATCCTCGCTCTCCACCCCTTGCAGTTATTCAGATGCATTACATGCACCTGAGCTCCTCTTTCTTCCTACAAGGTACTTGATAAATGTTTCAAGCTGTGAGTTAGCATTTCCACTACAAATACCTAGTAATGTTTTAGAAAGAACTTTGAGGATGTATTCTCACGTGACCTGGATGTAGCATATTTCTCTCTATATAATATTTTCATATTTCTATATAATTGATGGAAGTTACTACAGGACTAGCTTGACTGTACTGAGAAAATATTGACATAAAATGGCTGCTAAGTACTTACAGGAAAAACTGACTGCCACCCTGGAAACCAGGTATAGGAGCTAGGATTTTGGCCTGGGAACCAGGGACATCTTTGTGGGTTGCTGTTCGCATCCTAACATCTGGAGACATTCTGAAGACCCTATTGATAAAACAAGAAATTGAGGAACACCATCATCTTGGAAAGGAGGCAGTTCTGAGAAATTTATCATCTGTTTCCTTAAGAAAGGGGAGTGAGACAGTAGCTCTGCTTAGCTATCCATTGATGTTAAAGCATCACACTGCCAAGGAGGATGCTTCAAGATATACTGCTCCTTGAGCAGCACTCTTGGCTGTGATGTAGTTTGATGACAAATAAAGCTGCCAGTTCATTATGTGTCTTCCTCAGCATGCTTGAAGCCAGGTTAACTCTGTAACTATTGTTCTATACTGAATCCCATCTGCCAAGTTACACACCAGGAACATTTATCATCAACACTCATACACTCATAATCTGAGTTTCTGTGGCCAGGTATGCACCTTCACTGTAAACACATGGTAAAGCAAATAACCAGATGTGAACAGATCACTTAATGGGACTTCTTGTTTTCTTATTGGCACAATCAGATAACTTACCTCATTTTAAGGAAAGCAAACTCTGGAGGAAATTAATCCAGACAGAGCTGAGTTGAGCCAGTTATGCTGAGAAATAATAGCTCTGCTATTATCATGATCATGACACGTGTAAGAATAAAAACATGAATGAATGCCATTCTTTCCTTTAAGGGCTCCCATTGGCAGCTCTAGGGATACTTTCTGGTTAAGGATTACTTCTCGGTTACCCCACCTGAAAATCTGGTGCTGATTCAGTTCTCTTTACTGGGAGGGGCAAAATTTAAGGAATGGGCAGAGCTCACTGTTCTCCAGTTTGCAAAAAAATAAGGAAAAAAAATCAACATATAGCAGAATTTAACATGAGCAGGAGCATCTCTCTGTAAAGAGAAAAAAATAACTTTCCCTATTAAAACTGTGTAGCATTTTCATGCCATACTTGACAGTGAAGGGAGAATGTAAAGTGTTTGTAGAATATTTACTAGTAAAGCAAGATACAGATGGGATTCAGATAGAGAGCTACTGCTAAATTTGTGTCAACTCTGAAGAGTCAAGAAAGAAGAGGATGGTTTCATTGGTAGAACTACATTTTTTCCTCATACTGGCTTGAGCCATAAGTGAAACATATTGTAATGAATGTCTGTAAGATCATATTTTACTAGTTAAACTATTATTCATTAAATCAAGTTGTTGTTATAATAGCAGATAACTATTCACATAGTATATTCAATTATTGCCTCTCACACAGACACTCATTAATATTTCCCTGTTTAGACTAAGATGTAGGGAGCTTATCCTAGAAAGAGAGAGCTATTTTTTGGAGGCTTCTAATTGATGCTCAGAAATACCCTTGAGGACCTATTTTTCCATGGCACCCTAGGATGTGGCCAAGGATGTAAAACTCCCAGGTGAGACAATTATGTACTGAGTGGTCTCGACTAATCTCCAAATATTCTGAATTTATCTGTTCTTGTGGATTCATAAGACTACTAGTCTACAAGCCTTACTTATTCTTGGGAGGCTTTTCCATGCTGCCTCTCAGCACCTACCTCTCCTTTCTTTGATTTCCTGATTTCTGGTTACTGTTCTTCCTTTGCACACAGGGGCACAGCTTGCAAATTCACCTACAGGATCTTTTATGTCAGAAATGAAGCATCTGAGCAGAGCCTTAAGCAAGCACAAGTCCCACAAAATGCTCTCCTATCTCAAGATTTGAGCTTGCAGTGTTAATGTATAGCTCCAATACTTCTGGACCCAGTTGTGTTATATTTATGTGAAATTTATACCAATGTTTTGATTGCTGCACCTTAAAATTTAGAATTGACATATATACTGCTTACTGCAACATAACTAGGAGGTAAACAGCTCTTGTCTGATTATTTTAATACCTTCTACGTGATGACAAAATGTTCTCCTCAAATGGCAGGAACTAGATCCCTCTAGAACTGTTTTCTACACTTTTGACTGCAGAGGTATAGAGTTTTTCAATTAAAACTGACAAAGCATAGCAACTTGTCACTAATTTCCCATTCTCCACCCAAACAAGCCAGGCAGCATTTCAATGGCTACCATCCCGGAGCTGCTAATGCTGCACGTTTGATATTCACCTCCATCAGCGTCCTCATCTTGTGAAAGGTAGGCAGGTGGATGGGCCGCTGCCCCAGCTGTGGCAATTGCTGCTCTGTGGCATTCAGGAAAAGCCGCTGTATTCTCTCCTTACCAGGCAGGGTTATCAGTAAGAGCTTCTGGTAAGGTTTTGAATAACCAGATTTACTGTTAAAGAACTAACTAACCAGACAAACAAAAAAAACAAAAACAAAACACCAACATCTCATTTATTTGTCCTATATTGCTATTAAATGGATTTAATCAGAATACAGATGCTTTGGTTCAGAAGGCTGTGCAAAATAACAAAAACCTCCAGGTCTTTAGAAGTTCGATCCCACACATCTGTGAAAGTGGATGAGAAAGATAAACACACATCAAAACATATCTTGTGGTTCTAAGTTAACACAGGCTGCTACAAATCTGGATTTTGTGCTCTAACAGTCTGCATGTCTTTGAATTGTTATCTTTAAACAAAAGACATTTTCTAAGAGAATGAGCTAATATACTTAACACTGAAGTAAAGCTGGAGGCATCTGAAGGAAAATGAGCAGTTAGGAAGGAAACCACCTTCTTCCTTACTCAAGTTGTGCTGGAGAGATTTTGAATTTCACAGAAACTGAATGTATCTTGTGGTTAAGTTAAACCTGAGCTTTGGCTTTGAGAAGGATTAATCTATGTATCTCAAACTGACGATGGCTTAAACAAACATCTAAAATGATGTTATCTGGAGTTATTTGCCTTTGAGAATCCTTATTAATGTATTTTTCACAAACTTCCAAAAACAACTCATACATTCTGCTGTTCTCTGGTGAGCCCAAATTCTTTTGGAGGAATGGCTGTTAGAAATTTTCTAACAAGAATATGTGTCTAAAACTATTGACTCAGGAAAAGCGTGTTTTAAAAAACATTTGGAGATTTGACAAAGTTGGTGTTTTTGGAAATGCTGAAGTATAAGCCGAAATCTTTTCATGTATCTTGTAGCCTATCTCTAGGGTTAAGGGCTCAGATGGTTACTGCCTCTTTTATGTTATCTACCTCTTCCTCTCCTCCTCCTGTTCTTGTTACATCCTTACTTGCTTGTAGTTTTCTGCATCTTCTTCCTCCTTTCCCTTTTCAGTAGGAGTTTCTTTGCTAACTAAACAAGCTGACTTTCACAGCCATTGTTTTGTCTTGTGTATAAGAGCAACTGATAACAGCATAAGTTCATTCCCTGTTTCAGACACAGAGCCTGTTGCAGGAGTTGGAGCAGCCACAGGACCTGATGCGTTATCATCATATCCAGAGGCTTTCTCTTCCCTGAGTCTGCTGAATAGTATTGAACAGGGCTTGGAAGGCCTGGACCAGACCCCAGCAGCCTGCAGTGATTTGTGTCTCTCTGGGACTGTGAAAGTGACAGCATTTTTCTTTCAAATACTATAATTATTTTTCCAGGATTCTGCACTTGTTCAAGAATGAAGTTCCAAAACTCTAGAGATGTCTACTGTTCTAGGTAGCTGTTCATACAATCCCACACTCCCTGCCTCAGGACAGATCCTTGTGGGATATTCTTAAATAGTTGTTTAATTTTAACAAGACCCAGAACACATTCATAGCAATAACAACATGCTGGTTTGAACATCACAAGTATATTCAAAATTCTCAAGAGCTTGGAAGAGAAGGAGAAGGGGAAGGAGAAAGAGAGGGTGAAGAAGTGACTCTCCTTACCTTCCCCATAGATTGTCCCCCTTCCTCCCCCCCAAGGAGAAAAGTTACAGTGCATAATTATTAATAGATTCTGAGAGATGGTCCCAAAAGTATGGAGATGACAGCAATTTCAAGTACATACATCAGATCAGACTTGTGACCAGTAATTTCATCGTATCATAAGCCAGTGTTACAGAGGATACATAAGTGTTACATAAACCAGAGAATAACAAAGTGATAAATTTAACCTAGACTGCAGAGATGATATACAGCACAGCAGGGAGCACATATAGCAAGGAAGTTGCAACAAAGCACAATTCTGAGAACAAACACAACAACTCTAAGAATAGATATTGAACATCGTGATCAGCAACTATTGAAATACTATGATGTATACAGTAGTTTTGTTTTAACATGCTCTGATCAGATCTGTTCTTATCTCAACCCTTCAGGCCCCAGATTAGGTAAAAAAAAATGTCTGGAAAAGCTGAGACTCGTAAAAATACACAGAATGATGTACTGAGTGATGCACAGTGCAACTGATTACTGTCCACTGACTGATGCCCAGTTAGTTTCTAAGCAGCAGGTGCTCCTCTTGGCCAACACACCAGCATGGTGCCATATGTTATGGAATATTCCTTGGACAAGTTTGAGCCAGTTGTCTTGGTTCTGTCCCCTCTCATTTTCTTGTGAATTCCAGTGTTGTGAATTGCTGGGAGAGCAGTACAAGATGTTGAAAGTTCTTTACTTAGTGTAAGCACTGCTCTATAAGAACTAAAACCGTGTCGCCTACCATATCATCTACTATGAAGAAATCTAACTTTATCTCAGACAAAACCAATACATACTGCAACTTCAGCTAACTATGAGATGTTATGATATACTCATTGCAGTAAATCAAGAAATTTCCATAAAGTAACCTCTTGAAGGTGCTGTCCAGACAGATGTCTGTCTTAATGTGAAGAAGGGACAGGAAAGAACATTAACATGGCCAACTGCTACTGGAGATGCCAGCAGTCTTGAAAGTAATATAAAAGGAAATCTTCCTCTGAGATTACACTCTCTGTCCTTCCTGTTTGGAAGCCTCCTTTTTTTTTGTGAGCTGCACAGATCATGTGCCAAAATTTTCAAGTGGATGCTGTGGATCTCCTACAAATTATTCACAGTCCTAAGACCAAGTCTTTAATTCCGCCAGAAAGTTTATACACATATTTCTCCCTGCCTCTGACTTGCCAAACATGTGTCGCAGAAGAACAGTAGAGACACTTACATGGGGCTGCTGATGCTGGCCATGCTGGGGATTAATTTAAACACATATTCTTTCTTGTTCCTATTCACTTGTAACAGTCTTCTGTGAGGTAGAAATGTGAAATCATCACTCCCTGTAGTGTTGGAGGTAAAGCTGTCTTCACAACTCACATATGGATAAAGGGAGGTACTCAGAAGTTCACTGGGAGTAAAAGGAAAAATTGTTGTTAAAATATTCTGTGGCCTGGGTTAATTGACAAAAATAGATGAGTATATTAAGTCAAAACAGAAATAAAACCAATTAACACACACACAAGAATAGAACCAATGTTTTTCAAGTTTTGGATGCAGGCATTGAATGCATCCTCAGCACCTTTGCAGATGATAGTAAGCTGGGAGGTACTGTTGACTTTTAGGAGAGATGTAAGGCCTTGTAGAGGCATCTACACAGATTGGAGAGCTGGGCAATCAGAAACTGCATGAGATGCAACAAAGGTAAACACCAGATATTACAAGTACATGTAACTGCCAGTCACAAGTACAGGGACATGGGGGTGCTGGCGACAGCAGGCTCAGCAGGAGGCAGCAGTATGTCCTGGTATCCAAGAGGACAAACAACATTTTGGGGTGCATTAAACACAGCAGAGCCAGCTGCTCAAAAGAGATGATTCTCCTGCTAAGTTTAGTGTTGGTGCAGCCTCATCTTGAATATTATGTGCAGTTTTGGGCTCCACTATATCTTGGGATTATAATTCATGTTTTACTAGATTTAAAAAATATTTTATGGCCCCTTACAATTTTTTTTTTCTTTTGTAGTTATTAGCTTATACTGATGCAACAGTTGATTTTTTTTTCATTTCCATCTCTGTAATGAACAGCTTGTTTACTTCAGTTATATTTGTTGCCATATGTGAATCATAACCTAAAGAGATATATCTGTCTACTTTATGGGACAAAATAAGTTTGATGAAGTCCAATTCAGGTTAAAAAAACAAAACAAAAAAACAACAAAGCATCAAGAAGCAGAATTTGGTGTATATATTTGTCTTTGTGGAAGTAATCACTTCCACTTCCACAAAGAGAGACATTGCAAACTATATGGTTATTATATTTTTATGTTATATACTACATATATATTATAATTATATATTTTTTTCAACACATTCTCTTAGTTTATTTCCTACCTTTCGTGTGTTTATCATTAGTAAAAAAGGCATTAAACAAATTAAAATTGGTATGATAGTGCTGCTTTTAAGTTAATGAGCCCAAAACTCTGGGGAAGCCTCAAAGATACTATTTTCTCTCTTTCTTCACTCATTAGAAGACTGATTTGATTATAGATGCCCAGTCAGTAATCTCAAAGATGCAAACTACAGTGAACAGCTGTTTGCGTGTCCTATTTGTATAATTTAACTCTTTAATTGGTCAACAAATACATCATCTTTCTGTATAATTGCATCTTGCACCCAGAAAGAACAGGAAATAAATTACTGCAAGCTTTGCCAGTTAGTTTTTATCTGTATATATTTTCTGTAATTGGCAGCTGAACAGCCTATAATGAACTGAATATCTTACACCCTGAGGTATAGCAGAGCTCTCTAAAATCAATATCCAAGGCTCTTGTAAGAAACTGATTTGGTAACACAAGGTGATAGGATCCCCACAGGGAAGCAGTAGCCTATATAAGAACAGAGAACACCTAGGATTGTTCTGTTGAATAATGTAGGCCAAGAGTGGGTAACTCAAAGATGAATATGACATCAGATTCCCAGGAAGAAATTGAAATCTGTATTTGTAGAATTTCACATGTTGTGGTGTTTTGTTTTGCTTTTTTTCCCCCAATTTCTACTAGATTCTTGTCCAGCAAATGTGTCATGTAAAACTAATAATCCATGGATAGGAAAGGATCTGGAAACAAGGACTCCATTCTCCTTGCTCAAGATCTCTGTTATTTCCAGTTAATATTATACTATGAAGGATCCCTACGAAGTGAGTGGAGAGAACCTCCTCCTTGATCAACTCACTCCACAGTTAGTAAATATCCAGAGGTTAAGAAAATCCTGAGCATGGTTTCTTTGCATATTATCATGCTGAAGACAACATTTAATTGTGGTTGTCTCCCATGAAGAAGTACTCAAGATAGTAGACAAGGAAAGGAAAGAGAATCACATTTCTCTCCTACTAAATACGAATGAAAACAAGGCAATTGTGATTTAGTCTTTGGAGCTGCTCAATTCTATTGATTTATAGTAGGCACAGGAAGGTCATACGTAACACATAGGAAATATAAGAACTGCTTTACCTAGGTTTTATTTAATCCCTCCAGAATTCAAGGAAGAAATAGGACAGAGCACTTTTTTTGATACTTGAAGAACTGAAGTTATAGGCACAAATATACTGCAAAGACAATGTGGCACCTTAGCAAATATCACAAGCTTCTTCCAGTGCTTTTGAGATCTCTGTTTAGTATCTGTCTTTCTCACAGCATGATAACCATGGAAATAGTGAGAGTTAGTCTTATTCTGCCTTGCAGAAATAGTGTGATTGACAAAAGAAATTACTTTTTAAAGTAATTAAAAGGACTAATGACAGTTTACATAAACTTTTATTTTATCATTTATATAAGTTTTCCCCACAAATGTCAAAGTTAAAATTGTTCAGAAGAAATTATCTTCTAAGTGTCTGAAACAACAAATAAACATAGGGTGAAGTTAATAATACCAGTTACAGTAAGAAATTATTAAAAGCAAGTAATTATGCAGTTATAGGATAACTGTACAAAGGATTTTCAAAACAATTTGAAAGATTGTCTTTCATTCACTTATAAATTAGAATACTGGATACATTAAAAAGTGTGTGTAGGGCTTCAAGTCATCCACTTAACTGTTGAGAATTGTTTGTGTTTCAATGTGTTTCAATGAGCACAGGAATATATACAATTTTGCCTCATTTATGTTGTGATTCAAAGACTAAATTACTCTGCTAAAAATCCTGAACAAAGAAATACCTGTAATTTCCTCAAAATTACAGTCTTTTAATCTATTTTTATTTTTTTATTTTTTCAGATGAGCAGGGGAAATCCAAAGGTGTCTGAAACTCTTGTATCATTCAATGTCCTTCTCTCACCTTTGAGCTTCCTAAGAAAGGCTATATTGTTATTCGAGCATCTGGAATGCTTATGAACGTGTTACCCTCACTGCTACTCTTCCAGAAGATGACCTACCTTTGCTATTACAGAACCAATCAACTGAGGATTGACATGAGCTACAAATAAAAGTGCCCTAATTCTCCTATGTCTGCATGGGAAGTGCCAGACAATGAAGACTTTGATGATCCTGTCTGTCCAGGAGCCGAAAGGTGAAGTTACCTCTGACATTACTAGGGAAGAAGCACATACTCAGATGATGAGAAGAGATAATACAGAGCACTGAAAAAAGCTGAAGCTCCACCAATTAACATTTTCCCTTTTGATTTCTCATCTTCTGTACTCATAATCTGTCATACAATAATCTATTTTGCTCTGACTCTCTTGCTGTCTCCGTCCTGCACTTATTATGCATCTTGTTTGTTTTCTTCCTCAGCTTTCTTTCTTTCCTTTAGAGTGTGTGAGTTACTTCATGCCTTACTCTTATGCAGTGTGATCTTCTTAGGCTTTGTTCAAAACATGTTGGAAAAGAATTGGTAGCTAACTCCTCCTATACCATCAAATATGATGTCTGTCTCTTCTGTCTTTGAATCTGAGCACCTATGTATGAGTGCAGAAGTTGAAATTTAGAAGTCCTACAGATGTGATTTCTGCAGACAGTGGTTTTGACAAAATACGTACCTTCAGGGCAACTGTTTGCACACACACACAAAAACAGGTAGGAAGCCAAGTTATGTTTAAGTTAATGTTTTTACTGGGAAAGATCTTATTTCTACACAGGTCTCCTTTTATGCCCCTTAAAAAATGGTTTAGAAATCAATATGAATATTATAATTACTTGTACCCTTTACTGTGTTTATGCTGCAACAATCTGCATTATTTGACTAATACTTTTATCAGAAATTTCCTGCTTTCTTGGAGGAGCTGATGTTAACTGCTCCTAAGCTTTCACAAACACATATATGCCATCATTATGAACTGCCCATAGTGAAATCTAGATTCATTCCAAACAAAACTTTGCAACTACCTGAAGATAAGTTCTTTACCAAGAGAGTAGCGGGGTGCTGGAACAGGCTGCCCAGAGAGGCTGTGGATGCCCAGTCCCTGAGGTGTTCAAGGCCAGGTTGGATGGGGCCCTGGGCAGCCTGGTCTAGTATTAAATGGGGAGGTTGGCAGCCCTACCTGTGGCAGGGGGGTTGGAGCTTGATGATCCCTGAGGTCCATTCCAAATCAAGCAATTCTATGATTCTATAACTGAAGTTAAATTTTTTCTCTCTAAGCTTAGTATAGCATCTCCCCTATGAGGAAAGGCTGAGCAACTTGGGTCTGTTCTGCTGTGAGAAAAGAAATTTGAGAAGGGATCTTATTAATGTTCATAAAAATCTGAACTGTGGGAGTCAAAGGGACATGGCCAACCTCTTTTCAGAGGTCTGTGGGAATAGGGCAAGGGGAAATGGCCATAAACTGGAGCATAGGAAGTTCTGCACCAATATGCAAAGGAACTTCTTCATAGTGAGGGTGACGGAGCACTGGAACAGGCTGCCCAGGGAGGTTGTGGATTCTCCTTCTCTGGCAATATTCAAGACCTGCCTAGATGCCTACATGTGCAGTCTGCTGTAGGGAGCCTGCTTTGGCAGGGATTGAACTCAATGATTTCTGGAGGTCCTTTCCAACACATACAATTCTGTGATTCTGCTCCTTAGGCCAAAAGAAAGATTTCTAATTAAACCAGCAACTTACAGAAATACAGAAAAGCCTTCCTAATGGAAAGGAACTTTGTTCTAAGTGCTAGCATTCTTTTTCACACTACACTGCAGCAATTTCTCAGAAAATCTTGGATTTTTTTTTTTTTTTTTAATTTTCAATGAAAATAACTACAACACTACATGATTTATATAATCTAATCAAGATAGTGTTACAGTAGGATGAGCTGTGAACTTAACTTGTTTCCCAATTTTATTTACTGTGTACAGCTGGCAGTACCCCTAAGTAGTGTAGGTGTGTATGGAATAGTTGGGACACTTCAGAAGCATCTGATAAGACAAATTTCAAACTTATTTCACCTTGCAAATTGGTAAGTTCAAGATGAAGGAAACAAAACCAACTTCTAGCTTATAAACCAGCCTTAAATAAGAGAGAAAAGCACCTACTATTAGATAAAATTCATGACTTGAAAGAATCACTGACTTGGGTAACTACTTTGTTCCTACTAGCAAATGTATTTTTTCCCCTTGTACAAATGCATTTCAATCTTATTTAATCATTCGTCAAACAGTGAGAAGGATTTAGTAAACTGTTTATGAAACACATTTTAAATCGGTGTTATTAACATGGCAGTTAGGTTACCTCGTTAGTTATAGAAAGAAAGGTAGACCAGAAAGTAGACTAGAAGGTAGTCCTCTAGAAACTTGCCTTCCAGTAATTCTATCTACTTTCCCTCTTAGGTTGCAAGATGCATATTACTGCACAGATAGTATTCTTACTTAACACAATGCAAGGAAAGCTTTGGAGGGAAGAGTTTGAAAAACAACACAGGAATCCCTGTCAAATGTCATGTTTACTAAGTAACATGACTAGATTGTTTATTCATTAGGGGGACAAGTGAAAAGAAAGGCAACTGATGTGATAGAGCCTGCTCAGGATATCCTGCTGAGTAGCTGCATAACTAATGACTCTGCCTGAAGAAGGACAAAATATCTGTGTTATTCTGGGTTAAATAAATTCATACATCTTGCTTGTTACTGTTCTCAGACAGATCATAATTTCTTTCCCTAAGACTGGGAAATGGACAGCACACAGGGGAGAGAGGATGGATCAAACCAGTTTATACTGCAAGGAGAAGATAAACTACAAGAAAAATGTTTTGTTTTTTTTTATCTGGATTTTAAAATTTCTTGTCTGGATTTAAGTATTTAAAAAAATCACATTTCAGTGCAAACTCCAATTAAATACACATACATTTCTTCAAACAGATTGACTGTGAGACATCAACCAGATACTGTACAAGAGAATGGACTCAGTCCTGTGTCAATCATAACAGAAGATCGAGCCACGTATGAAAGTCAAATTTTCACTCCACCTGAAAATGTTCATACATCCAGTTCTAGTGCAAAAGATTATGTGCCGTGTTTCAGACTCACAAATATGTGATTTGTCAAGGAAATTGCAATTCATTTCTAAAGCCAAAGGAATCCATGTGTAGAAAAGTATTACAGGACACGCTTTCATGAAGTGAGACATTTTACAGAGATGTCCTAATTTCTAGAAACATTTGAAGAGTTTTGTAACAAATATTTAAATATTTTTGTTTAAATCCACACTGCTTCTGAATTCAAGGAGCTAATTCTCCACAGCGAAACATGAAATACTAACATTTAAATTCATTTTTCAGTAAAGTTTAATATTAAGAAAAGTCTTTTTCCTGTTATTTCTAATTATAGAACTACTTTTAGAGAATTTGCTAATGCATCTTTTTTGGGAGGAACACAGATGCTGATTACTACTTCACTGCATGATCACAGGAAGCTAGAAAGGTTTGTGTCATTCTTTACTGAATTAACTTGAATATTCCACTGTTAGAGTCTGCCTAGATTCCTATATGTGCAGCCTGCTGTAGGGGGCCTGCTTGGCAGGGAGGTTGGACCTGATGATCTCTGGAGGTCCCTTCAAACCCCTGCAATTCCCAAATTTCCAAAGCATTTCCCAAAGTGGCTCCTCAGCAGGTCCCTGTACTTGCCAGAATCTATTTTCAAGCCTCATATTCCCACATTAAATTTGAGCATGCTTGTGCTTAAGCATATCTGTTCTAATAAGATAACGAGAATCTGATTTGTAAGCCTGAACATAAACCATCTCATGAGATTTAATTATTGTCTGAGTCTTAGCCTTGTTTTTTTCTGCTCAGACAAACAATGGTGATTACTAAAGAAAACACAAGAAATAGAGTATCTATATTCCACAGGCAATCATCTTTTTAAAAAAGGAGGAAACTTAGAAAATTATTCATCGCAAGAATCACATTCAAGCAAAGTAACATATCAGCTTCTTCATGATTCAATTTTGGGGCTATAATCTATTCTTACATCTTTTTATTATTTTGTTACTACAGTGACTTCGATCTCATTGATTTGGATCTAAATTGGAAAGAACAGACTAGCCCTGTTCTTTCAACTGCATCTAGCTCTGACACAACAGCTCATGTGGCACAAAGCGCTGGTGAGCAACTCTCGAAATTTGGGGTTGCTCCAGATTAAGACCATAGATTGTCCTGCAGGACAGGCAGCCACTACAACAACACATACAGCTTCCTCAGTGCTCAAAGACATGAAAGTGTCAGATAAAATGAGAATCAAAGCAATCACATTTGTAATATACAGGAGGAGGAAGGAGAAGACTGTCTTGATGGAACCAATAAGAGCTCCTAAGCAGGGATCCTTGAAGCCAGTTGCATTATTTTGCATGTCTGGTGTGCCTCCACAGAGATCTAATCAGCAGGACACTTGAAAAAACAAACATTATTGAAGGCAAAGCTATACCAACATTACAGAAAAGGATCAAAACCAAAATCTTAGCTTTCCTTGTGGCTATCCTTTCTGAAGAGTTTGTCATGGTAAAAGGAGTGGTGAAGCTGCCATGTGTGTTGCAGTTATCCCAGGAGAAAGGAAGAGAGGTTGCAAAGGAAAATAGGGATGATGCTGTCAGCATCCTTGGCTTCAGACAGATAAGAATGACTGAGTAAAACTGGCAACCTTGATGCAACAGAAGACACTAAGCCAGGCAGCAAAGCAAAAACTAGAAGAGTTCAGGAATATAAAAACCTGTAACTATAAAGGTTACAAATACATTTCCTTTATGAGGGGAAGGTTGACAAAAAAGACTTAGGAAGAAACCCAGCATCATCCAGAACTGAGAAAAGAACCTGGATAAACCCAGAAAGATCACAGTCACCTCATAGGAGGACAATATTTTGCTCCTGATGCAACTAGTTGAACTGACAGCCAAGATAGTCCCATTTCCTAGAAGTCCCATCATTACTCAGTTATAGCAATTATTAGACAAAAAGGAGAAAATAAACTGGACATTGCAGTTCTTAAGAACTCACAAGTTTCACTCAGCTTTTCATAGGCTCCTAAAAGCTCTAGCTATGCTAAGGAATATTAAACTCAGCTAGATGTTCTCATCACATGGTCACATACTTATCTCAGAGGAGGAACTCTCATATTAAGCCCTTAAATATTTACTTTATTCTACATTTTTGATGATTAATAGCCAGCTGCTATCTCAAAGTATGCAAATATGATAAGGATTCTCTTACTGTCGTTTCATATTAGAGAAAGAATTTGAATTTAAAGGGCTCGATGCATTTCTAAGTTTTTAAGTTTTAATCCACAGTCAGTTTTCACAGAGCCCTCGGAATTTATGTATGCAAAGACAGAGAAGTTTCCAAAAGCTTGCAGACTTTTTCATGTCAGGATTGCACCCCATACGTATACGTGAGGGTAGGAAAAAAAAAAACATTTCTGTCTCAGAAAATGCAAGAAATGGAAGACATTTTCATAAAGTATAGAGTGAATTAAATTTTGTACACAAGCCCCTGAAGTCTCTAGAAACTGCTTGAGGAGACTAATCTAATTGCTCTTGCTCAGTATCATGAAGTTAACAGTATTCTACTTTCTTCACATGTGCAACTGTTGAGTAAGAATTGTCATTGTGGGCCATAGGCTTGCAGGAAGGACATTCTGACCTTGGCTTCTGCTTGACTTTTCCTAACAAAACAAAGGATGTAGGTTCAACCTTACCTCTCAGCCATACCTGTAAGGACCAGCCACACAAAAGCCAAATGATGCAACAGGTATAGATTACAGAGATTAGCATCTCATTTCTGCCAGATAATTGATGGAGAAGCACAGATTTCCATGTCTAGATCCCATTTTTTATATGCTCACTATGCTGGAGCATAACAGTCAATAGATTATTTATCCTGGCTGGAAGAAAATAAGGCTAGATCTTCCAACTGTCAGAGATTCTAACTGCTATCTAGTAGAGGAAGAAGATAGAGGGATCCCGTCTGTAAAGACAGAGAAGTTACCAAAAGCTTGCACGCTTTTTCATGTCAGGATTGCTCTGCTCTCCTGCAAAGGAAAAAAATACCAGATTCACCTTAGCAATTTGAAATCTGGACAAGCACAGCCACTGTTGTATGGGAGAAATGGCACAAGTGTTCATAGAGTCTGTGTCTTGCCCCAGGATGGAATGTGCATATTTTAAAAATGCTGCTAACTTGCTCAAAGTAAGGAATTCAAACACTTTCCAGATATAAGAAGGAAAATTTTAAGTGTTCTTTAGATTGAACAGATTTGGTGTAGTGATAAAGCTTGAGAAGGATCTCTTGTAAGTAGGATAGGACATTAAGGAATGAGTACAAAGGACTTTTAGAAATGAATTCACAGAGATTTCTGGAAGTAGTGCAGTAGAGTCTGTGGGCAGATTTCAAAGCAGAAGTTTTGAAGTATTTTTTTGAAGAGTGTTTCTTTGTCTAGTTAGATTTACACGTATTGCAATGCCATCCATGGTTGTCTAGGGCAGCAGCCTCCAAATGTTTTTCACTGTACATGCCTGTCAGTACAAAGCATGCAACTACCAATATAGGCGAACTTATTTACTGCTCAGTATATAATTGCACCACTGTAAATATGTACATATTCTACTTGTTTACATTAAAAAACGTACAAGAAATAGAAATGAAGATGAAATATTTTAATTCTTAATTTAAAAAAGTTGTTATCACTAAAATACTAATAATGCTTGCGAGAGTAGTGTGATTGAATACGGTTCATCATTTCTGACAGTCTCTATTTAAACACTGTGTCATCCAGTGATTCAAAGGTGTGGCTGTACTTTCAAGTAATTTCCGTGCTTAGTTTTAATCGACACCTCACAAATACTAAAATGGAAGAAGAGCATCTTTGAATGCAGGTGCTGAATCACAGTACTCATTTTTCAATTCCATTCATCATTTATGCACAGGTTTTTGCTGAAATTCTGCTAATACTTTCTGTCTTCCCCAGCACAAATCGGTTATTCTTGCATGCTAATCCCAGAATCACACAGAATCACAGAACTGTAGGGGTTGGAAGGTACCCCTAGAGATCAATGAGTCCAACTCTTCTCTGCTAAAACTGCTTCCCTACAGCAGGTCACACAGATATGTGTCAGGATAGGTCTTGAATATCTCCGGAAAAGGAGGTTCCATAACATCTCTGGGCAACCTGATCCAGTTCTGCAACACTCTAACATGCAGACAAGGGACTGCATTTTTGGCTAATTATTCAAGCAAGGCAATGAGACACTTATATCTTCCCACTACCATAAGAGAATTTCTTTACGTTTTTAATAATTCCGTGGCACAGAACATATCAGGTATATAGGGAAAGAGGAAGGGAATTTGTTTTCTGCTTGTAGTTGCAGTGGATGAGGGCAGTTCCCGGCGGCTCTGAGAACCGGATTCTCCGCAGCAGCTGATGCTGCAAGTGCTTCGAAGGTGAGGCGAGCCTGCGAGGTTTGGCAGGCTGTATTGCTGACATTTTCACATAGATAGTTCTAGCTCCGTCTTGTGGAGAATTAACTAAGGGAAACAAACAAGAGCCTGCACATCACATTAAAATGTGCATGGCCATCAGAGCATGGCTTGTCTTTTGCATCGCTGTCAGCACTGCTGAAACACACCACAGACTGCATCACTGCGTTAATGTTCAGCTCTTATCTCTCCGTAAGCGTTCAGCAAGTGCTGAAGAATATCAATGGATGCCATTTTTTCTGCATGTAGGAATTCAGTTCCACGCTTTTCCTTCCTACACTCTCCCATATCAGACACCAATTTGACGGACTGCCCCTCTTCTGCCAACTGTTCCACAGGAAGAAAACAGAATGGAATCTCGGTGTGAAGGTTCAACCTCTACTGCCGTACCAACAACCCCCACTCTTGGTATTGTGGGACAACATAATTCAAGAGGAGGCGTTACTTTTGGAGCATCCCCCATAGATAGAAGCAGTGAGCAGGAAGGACGTGGAGCTCTTGGAGAGGGTCCAGAGGAGGGGAACTGAGATGATCAGAGGGCTGGAGCACCTCTCCTATGAGGAAAGGCTGAGGGAGCTGGGTTTGTTTAGCTTGGAGAAGAGAAGGCTTCAGGGAGACCTCATTGTAGCCTTCCAATATTTGTAAGGAGAGTATAAAGAGGAGGGGCAATGACTGTTTCAAGGGTGGGTAGTGATAGAACAAGGGGGAATGGTTTTAAACTGAGGCAGGGGAGATGTAGGTTAGATGTTAGGGGGAAGTTTTTCACACAGAGGGCATTGATGCACTGGAACAGGCTGCCCAGGGAGGCTGTGGAAGCCCCATCCCTGGAGGCATTCAAGGCCAGGCTGGATGTGGCTCTGGGCAGCCTGGTCTGGTGGTTGGTGACCCTGCACATAGCAGAGGGGTTGAAACTAGATGTTCATTGTGTTTGTTTTCAACCCAGGCCATTCTAGGTTTCTAGGATTCTATGATCCTATGATTTGAACTCCCCTACAGGGACTTCATTAAAAGAGAGACATGGATCTGTTGAGGTGCCTCCAGAGGAGGACCACAGATGTGATGCTAGGGATAGAGCCTCTCCTATGAGGACAGGATGAAAGAGCTGGGGCTGTTCAGCCTGGAAAAGAGAAGACTCCCGGGAGATCTGCTAGTGCCCTTTCAGTATCTAAACTGGGGCAGTAAGAAAGAAGGGGACAGACTCTTCAGCAGTTCTGTTGTGGCAGAGCAAGGGGAAATGGTTTCATACTAAAAGAGGGGACATTTATATCGTCTATTGAGGTCTAGAAGTTTTTGGTGTTAAGTGTAGCGAAGCACAGGAACTGATTGCCCAAAGATGTGGGGATGTCTTGTCTGTGGGTATATTCAACATCAGGCTGAGCAACTTGGTCTAGCTGTAGACGTCCATGTTTATTGCAGGGGATTTGGACCAGATGACCTTGAAGGGTCCCTTCCAACACAAACAATACTCTGATTCTTTGATTGGGATGCAGGAGCTATTTCTTGAGGAGATATATGAAATTAGTGCTCAACAGGCTGTCCAGGGGGACTGTGGATTCTCCTCCTCTGGAGACATTCAGGACCCACCTGGACACCTTTCCTGTGCAGCCTGTTGTAGGGGGCCTGCTTGGCAGGGAGGTTGGACTTGATGATCTCTGGAGGTCCCTTCCAGCTCCTGCAATTCTGTGATTCACTCAACTTATCACACTAACACAATAAAGAACCACTAGTCCAGACCATCCTGTAATCAGCTTTATGGGCTCCAAATTGGCTTGGATCTCTTCAGGAGGCGTATTCAAGGTGATTCCGTAAACCAGCAGAAGCTAGGAAAGGACATGCCTCCTCATGGCAAGCTGGTTCTTAGGTGCAGATTTCATAGCCCTGTGAAACCTGCTGTATTTGGAAGAGAATGGGAAACAAAGGGCGTGAAGCAAAGCCTATGGGAGTGGACTGGGCCTTCTGTTAGCCTTCTGGCACGAGTCAATAGTGAGTTTCTAGTAGCTTAGGGAGAAGGCATAGTTCTAGTTTTCTAATACCAACTACTACATTGATATACAGAAAACTCACATTCTCCTGGGCAGTGGGGAAGCTGTGAGTGGAGACCTGAAATAGTCAGTTATCTTTCAAATTCACTAAAAAGCTACCTGCAGAACAGTCCACACAAATGCTGACGTGTACAGATAGCTTAATATTGAGGCTGTGTTTATATGGGTGGGTACATGTATCTCCTACTCCAAAACAAGCATGGTTGACAGGCATTTTTCTTCAACTTCTGTCATGAATGGTTCACTAGAGAAACTAGGGAAAAAGTTGTTAGTTTTGATCATGTCCATTTCCACTCTGCGTACCTCCTTCCACTTTAACAAACCACAGTTTGAAACCATAGCATGAAAATCTTGCTTTGATCTGTGAGTGGTTAATTTAATAGTAGAGCTGATGTTGATGTTGTATCTGATGTCGATACAAGGCCCTGACACTAAGTGAGAGCATACACCCATTGGGTTCACAGCATTCCGGATGAAGGAGGTTTTCAATGAAAGCAAGATACACCACAAGCAAGTCTTTGTCCTGTTTAAAAGCTGTCATTGCCAAGAAACGTTTGTTTCCCATGCTTGAACACCTCCCTGCGTGCATTAACCTCTTCTCCTTACCTTCTTTGTACCATGTCCTCCTTTTGCTTTGTGGGTGAACATCACCAGTAGTTCCTTGTTTGTCGCCTGGTCAAATCAGTGCGTGCTGTTTGAGAGAAAACAGAGAGAAGGCGGAGTAATCCAACCTGTGGCTGCCGAGCTGGAACCACTGGAGGGCACCACCCCTGGATGAACTGCCTGTCTTTGACTGACACAATCTCCCTTGCACAGTGCAAAGCAGCCTTGGTGTGAAGTCAAAGACAGAGGGTATATTATTGCATCCTCAGCAAAAACTTACAGGGAGTTCAACAGTCTGTATGCAATGGAGCTTGTATCAAACAGAAATCTTATCATAAGTTTCCTCTTTTTTTCTTTTTTCTTCTGGCACTCTTGGCCAGACTCCTGAATTCTAGGTATGACACTGTAGTGCCCTGTGAGGATTTCTACAAATTTGACTGTGTCAGCTGGGAAGGCAAACACTTAAGCACAAAAGTATCACGAAACATTTTTGATGTGTTGTTGGAAGAAAACCAGCTGATATTGAAAAGGCTTTTAGGTAGGAAGAGGCCAAGCCCCACCTCACCTCAGCCTCCCTTCAGGTGCAGAGTGCGATAGGGTCTCCCCTGACTCCCCTCCAGGCTACGCAATCCCAGCTTCCTGAGCTGCTCCTCGTAAGACTTGTGCTCCAGACCCCTCACCAGCTTCGCTGCCCTTCTCTGGACACACTCCAGGGCCTCCATGCCTTTCTTGCAGTGAGGGGCCCAAAAGTGAGCACAGTACTCCAGCTGCAGCCTCAGCAGGGCTCAGAACAGAGGGATGGTCACTTCCCTGCTCCTGCTGGCAATGCTATTTCTGATACAAGCCAGGATGCCATTGGCTTTCACGGCCACCTGGGCACACTGCTGGCTCACGTTCAGCCCAGCACGGACCAATACCCCCAGGTCTGTTTCCTCTACACACTCTTGCAGGGCAGCCACTCTGCCCCAGACCTGTAGCGCTGCCTGGGGTTGTTACGGCCAAAGTGCAGGACCAAGGATTCCCTTCGTGTGGCCTCACCCCACATAGCTAGGACATGCCGGGCCGCATGAGATCTCATCCCAGTCCTGCTCAGGGGCATCATCTGTTTGAACAGGAGCGAGCTGATGAGCAGCTTCTCGATGGGGTTGGCATTTGCTTTACAGAATCGAAATCCGCTGCCTCTGTAAGTCTTTGCCTCTTACTACCACTAGATGGTAGCCTTAGCGAGCATTTCCCCTTCCTCTGCGAAGTCCAGTTTAATACTCAACTGCAAAGTTTCTGAATTGATCAAGTCTGCACGTTTCTCACAAACAGTACAGGGCCAGGATGCTGGCGCTGGCTGCTAGTGACTGCTAGTAGTAGACTCAAGTGAACAAAGCTGAAGGTGTGTTCAGTATATCAAGCCCAGTACAAAGGCAAGTATACACTGCATCACTTGCTCTGCCCTTACGGTGGGCGGGAAGGGGAAGGAGGGGATTTACTCCCCCAGTCTCCACGCAGAGGTTTAGGGATGCAGAGTTCAGGGACCTGAGAAATACAAGGATCCTGACAGCTCTAGTGCTCTCAGAAAGGCATCCTTGAAGAGCAGCCTTGAACGGAGAAGCGTTACTGCGCTCTCCGTAGCTGCAGTTTGGTACTTGAAGGAGTAAACCCGCACTTCCAAAGGAATGGTAGAATCACAGAACCATTACGGCTGGGAAAGAGTCTCACACCGCCACGTTCAGCCCCGACCCACAAAGAGTCCTTCCGCGGTTTGCCCTAAGGACGCTATTTGAATAGTCATCATCCAAGTTGCTTTATTGCTAAACCAATATCACGGGAGGACAAAACCGGCCACAGCCGGGGATGGCGGTGCCGTGCCCGCAGGCCGGCGCCCCGGACGCCGCTTTGAAGGGCGCAGCCCGGATCGGCGCTGCGGACGGAGCCCCGGGAGGTACCGACGGCCGCGGCCCCGCACCTCCCCGCTCCGCCCCGGCCCGGCCCGGCCCGCACCTCCCCGCTCCGTCGGGCAGCCCCGGCCGCGGCTGCGGGAGAGACAGAGGAGGAGGCGCGAGGAGGAGGGCAGGAAGCCGTTGCCGGGGCGGCGCGCGGCTGGGGCGGGCGCTGTGCGGGTGGCAGCCCGTTGGAACGCGTGCCGTTGCTAGCGGCTTGCTTGCCGTGACGCCGCTAAGCACGGCTCTGTGCCGCAACCGGAGCCGAGCCGACGCCGCGCTGCCAGGTGGGGAAACGGGCCGGGCGGGCGGGGAGCGCTTCGAGCCGGGCAGCGCCGGGCTCTGCCGTCCTCCCGAGTGCCGGCACTGCCTCCGGCATTAAGGCGGCCGGCAGCTTTCGTCGCCGCCCGTCTGCTTCGGCCGTTGAGCGACAGAAGACGCGGCGCTGGGGCGCGGCGCGGGGAGGCCGAGCCTAATCTCCGTCCCGCGTTCCTCCTCCTGCGCTCTTTTTCATGGAAAGCTGTGCCAGCTTCTGCAAATGTACAGCTTCCTGAAAAATTAAGTGTGGTAAACCCGTAATTTTGTCAGTACGGGCAAGATTGTAACTGACAGCTAACAGAAAATAAACATGGGAGGGAGTGGGCTGAAAGAAAGACGCAGAACCACCGAAGTTGCAAGAAAATAACTTGTGATTATATTTCTTCCCACCTAGATATAACGGAGTTGAACAGAGAGAGCTTGTGAAACAAGAGATCTTGAAGGCAAAGCACAACGGCAGGGAGAAGCTCAGCCTCAGATAGGTGTACATGGCCGCAGCCAGCAGACGGGCATGAAGACGCTAGCAGAGACACAGGCCAAAGAGCAGCAAGGCCACCTCAGCTACGGAGCAGCCAGAGCGCCTGAAAATGCGACAAGCACCAGGTACCACAGACACGCACTCAGGGGAGAGACCCCTTCACCAGGGGCTATTCCCCACGCACGGGGTCCCCTCCCCAGGTGTCACAGCTTTATGACTTTTGGCTATCAGTATTACACACCATTACATCGTGTAATGCACTGGGGGTTTTATTTGTAATGCTCAGTTCCGAATATTTGTCTGACAGAGGAGAACTACATTTCCCCAGGTGGCTATGTGGTCAGCGAGGAGATATAACTGTGTGCAAGGTCACCTCATCCTTCTTCTTTGCCTGCTCTATTCCATCTGCACTTCTCCATTTGCAATTTGCTGTCTGCTGTTATCCATCTGCTCAACTGAACTGGATCTACACCTCAGCGTTGTGACAAGACCTACCTTACCTGACAAACTCTCAATCTCTCTCATTGTATTTTGCTGATTGCTAAACGACATTGCTCGACGTCGGATTGTTGCTGCTGTTTAAATTGCTTTGGAGTTGATGCAGGTGAAGAAGAGCATAGAAAGAAGAAGGATGAGGTGACCTTGCATACAGTTATATCTCCTTGCTGACCACAAAGCCACCTGGGGAAAAGTAGTTCTCCTCTGTCGGACAAATATTTGGAACTGAGCATTACAAATAAAACCCCCAGTGCATTACACGATGTTACTGTGTGTAATACTGATAGCCAAAAGTCATAAAACAATGACAAGGGTCACGGAACCGGGCCAAAGAGGCGGTAAACCGTTGACACCAGGTGGAGGGACCCCAGCCGCACCCACACACAAGGGGATCCCTCGAAAACTCGAGGGCGAAGCCCCATCCCACCTGCACGCACGGGGTCCCCTCCCCAGCCGGAGGGCACCCCAGCCTTCCCGCATGCATGGGGATCCCTCGAAAACTTCAGGGCTAAGCCCCATCTCACCTCCACGCACGGGGTCCCCTCCCCAGCCGGAGGGCACCCCAGCCTTGCCTGCACGCATGGGGATCTCTTGAAAACTTCAGAGCTAAGCCCCATCTCACCTCCACGCACGGGGTCCCCTCCCCAGCCGGAGGGCACCCCAGCATTGCCTGCACGCATGGGGATCTCTTGAAAACTTCAGAGCTAAGCCCCATCTCACCTCCACGCACGGGGTCCCCTCCCCAGCCGGAGGGCACCCCAGCCTTGCCTGCACGCATGGGGATCTCTTGAAAACTTCAGAGCTAAGCCCCATCTCACCTCCACGCACGGGGTCCCCTCCCCAGCCGGAGGGCACCCCAGCCTTGCCTGCACGCATGGGGATCTCTTGAAAACTTCAGAGCTAAGCCCCATCTCACCTCCACGCACGGGGTCCCCTCCCCAGCCGGAGGGCACCCCAGCCTTGCCTGCACGCATGGGGATCTCTTGAAAACTTCAGAGCTAAGCCCCATCTCACCTCCACGCACGGGGTCCCCTCCCCAGCCGGAGGGCACCCCAGCATTGCCTGCATGCATGGGGATCTCTTGAAAACTTCAGAGCTAAGCCCCATCTCACCTCCACGCACGGGGTCCCCTCCCCAGCCGGAGGGCACCCCAGCATTGCCTGCATGCATGGGGATCTCTTGAAAACTTCAGAGCTAAGCCCCATCTCACCTCCACGCACGGGGTCCCCTCCCCAGCCGGAGGGCACCCCAGCCTTGCCTGCACGCATGGGGATCTCTTGAAAACTTCAGAGCTAAGCCCCATCTCACCTCCACGCACGGGGTCCCCTCCCCAGCCGGAGGGCACCCCAGCATTGCCTGCACGCATGGGGATCTCTTGAAAACTTCAGAGCTAAGCCCCATCTCACCTCCACGCACGTGGTCCCCTCCCCAGCCGGAGGGCACCCCAGCCTTGCCTGCATGCATGGGGATCTCTTGAAAACTTCAGAGCTAAGCCCCATCTCACCTCCACGCACGGGGTCCCCTCCCCAGCCGGAGGGCACGCCAGCCTTGCCTGCACGCATGGGGATCTCTTGAAAACTTCAGAGCTAAGCCCCATCTCACCTCCACGCACGGGGTCCCCTCCCCAGCCGGAGGGCACCCCAGCATTGCCCGCACGCATGGGGATCTCTTGAAAACTTCAGAGCTAAGCCCCATCTCACCTCCACGCACGGGGTCCCCTCCCCAGCCGGAGGGCACCCCAGCCTTGCCTGCACGCATGGGGATCTCTTGAAAACTTCAGAGCTAAGCCCCATCTCACCTCCACGCACGGGGTCCCCTCCCCAGCCGGAGGGCACCCCAGCCTTGCCTGCACGCATGGGGATCTCTTGAAAACTTCAGAGCTAAGCCCCATCTCACCTCCACGCACGGGGTCCCCTCCCCAGCCGGAGGGCACCCCAGCATTGCCTGCACGCATGGGGATCTCTTGAAAACTTCAGAGCTAAGCCCCATCTCACCTCCACGCACGGGGTCCCCTCCCCAGCCGGAGGGCACCCCAGCATTGCCTGCACGCATGGGGATCTCTTGAAAACTTCAGAGCTAAGCCCCATCTCACCTCCACGCACTGGGTCCCCTCCCCAGCCGGAGGGCACCCCAGCATTGCCTGCACGCATGGGGATCTCTTGAAAACTTCAGAGCTAAGCCCCATCTCACCTCCACGCACGGGGTCCCCTCCCCAGCCGGAGGGCACCCCAGCATTGCCTGCACGCATGGGGATCTCTTGAAAACTTCAGAGCTAAGCCCCATCTCACCTCCACGCACGGGGTCCCCTCCCCAGCCGGAGGGCACCCCAGCATTGCCTGCACGCATGGGGATCTCTTGAAAACTTCAGAGCTAAGCCCCATCTCACCTCCACGCACGGGGTCCCCTCCCCAGCCGGAGGGCACCCCAGCCTTGCCTGCACGCATGGGGATCTCTTGAAAACTTCAGAGCTAAGCCCCATCTCACCTCCACGCACGGGGTCCCCTCCTCAGCAGGAGGGCACCCCAGCCTTGCCCGCACGCATGGGGATCCCTTGAAAACTTCAGGGCTAAGCCCCATCTTACCTGCATGCATGGGGTATGGAGGGCACTCCTCTCCCCATATCCTTTCATTTTTTCTCAACAGGATGGATTTGTCGTGGTCAGATGTTTTCGTCTTCCTCCGTGTTGTCTCGTCTTTAAGGAACTTAGAGAAGACCATCTGTGCCCAATGCTGCCAGCATATCTGCCGGAACACCTGGAAAATAAATTGTTGTTCTCAGTGTAGATGTTCTGCTGTTGTTTGCACTCTGGAAAGCAGGCTGGATGGGGGATGGCACTGCAGCTCTCCCCCCACCCGTGGGAGAATGCATGCAGTCCCAAAGGGCTGCCCGCTGATAAGTAGCACCACCCTGGGAAGCCTCAGCCTCAGCCAAGAACTGGGGGAGAAGCAGGGGCTCCAGAGCTGCTCAGGGCCCAGGGGAGCAGCGAACTGGGATGGGGGTAGTGGAAGGTTCCACCACGTGCCGGGTCCCACCGACACTGCTCTTAGCAGGACAGAGAACATCACACTTGTGCAGCTTCTGCCATTTCTTGCTCACAACCTGCAGCAGCACCCAGCTGCATCACTGCACCTGCACTGCCGGTGGAGGAGATGTAGCTGCCCCCAGGATGCCGTGTCCCCAGGTAGCCCCTACCCCCGCAGGAGCTGAGTGGTGCCCCACAGCAGGAAGCATCACCAGGACCCCAACTGCCTTTAGGAAGTGCTACTTGCACCCCAGCACCCCTGCACCACTGCTCCCCGTTCCTCTCCATTCCCACTGCAGCCGCTCCATCTTCCTGGAGAGCAGTGGGCGTGTGCCTTCAGTGCTGGAAGACAAGAAAAAAGTTGCAGTGTGGGGGTCCAGCTTCAGAGAGGAACGTGGTACCAGGCACCCCGTCACCCCACACACAGGAGGAGGGATGCAAGAAGTGCTTTTGTCCTCTATCTGGCACCCAGCCTCAGCCACAAACTATTTCCAAAGGGCACCATACAGAGGCTGGAGATGCAAGGACAGGCCTCACCTTGCTGCTGAGCTGGGAAAGGCTTTGCTGCACTTCTATGCTCACTGCAGCTCCAGACCTGCGGGAAGAGGAACTCCGTGAGCTACCTGCAGGGGGATGCAGCCCATGCACCACAGTCTTTATGATTTGACCTCTGACTGGAGATTTGCTTACAACCACTGTCACCATAGTGGCCGCCTCATATGGCACCTTCAGGGTGAAGAAGTATGCTGTGGAAGCCCTCAAAGGCCTTTTCTAGTTGTATGTTGTCATCTGGTCTCTTCCCAAAGAGGTCTCTCTGATGTATTTCTGACCCTTGGTGGTTCTGATAGATCTCTGCTCTGTTACGTTCTTTCCTAGAGAAGAGTAGAGTAGAGTAGAGTAGAGTAGAGTAGAGTAGAGTAGAGTAGAGTAGAGTAGAGTAGAGTAGAGTAGAGTAGAGTAGAGAAACATGGATAGGATAGGATAGGATAGGATAGGATAGGATAGGATAGGATAGGATAGGATAGGATAGGATAGGATAGGATAGGATAGGAGGTGGAAGGTTCCTACGAAGACCATGTACTTAACTGCCTGAGAGCTAACAAAAAGATAAAGCACATTTATAAGCGCATTGTCCAAATGTCCCTTGGACACTGACAGTCATGGGACATGAGCTGCCTCACTAGGAAGCCCCTTCCTGTTTTCAACCACCTTCACTAGAAATAAATTTTTCCTGCTATCCATTCTGAACCTCCCATGTCATACCTCTGTGCTGTTCCTTTGTGTCCTTGCATCTGTGACAAGGAAGAAGTAAATGGCACCTCCCTCTCCATTTCCCTTTGGAAAGTTTTGGAGACAAATAAGGTTACCTCCGTTCATCCCTACCAGCCAGCCAGACCATCTTCAGCTTCTCCTCACACCACATGCCTTCCAGCACTTTTACCAGCTTTGATGCCTTCCTTTGCATCCATGCAAGTATCTTAACATTCCCTCTATATTGTGGAGCACAGAACTGCACACAGTATTTAAGATGAGGTTGCACCAGCACTAAATAAAGCAGAAGAATTGCCAGCCGCAGCTGGCTGTGCTGTGTTTAATGCACCCCATCCACTAAGCCAGAGACCTTCTAATAGGAGATGAGATTACTAAGGCAGGACATTCCCTTCATGAACTCCTGTGGACTATGCCTGATAAAGGCTTTGTTCTTTAAGTATCTTCCAATAGCAGGTAATATCCTTAACTTTTCCAGGGCCTGAGCTTAGACCAGCAGGTCTGTTTTCCGGGCATTCTCTGCTCCCTTATGCTTGATCAGCGTAACACTATCTAGGTTCAAACCAGCAGTGCCCTCCCACGACCTTTGGCAAATAGGTGGAAAGGGTTCAGCTTTAACATCTTCAGCACTCCTTCAGCACTCTAGGATGAATCACATCAGGCCCTATAGACTTATGAACACTGAGCTCGTACAACTGTTTCTTCACAATTTCTGGCCACAGTTGGGAAGTCACTGCTCTGCCGGTCATGGTCTTCAAATTCAGAGGACTCAGCAGCCTGAAACCTGTCACTGATATGAAAAACTGAGACTAAAATGCAAAAGCTAACAAACAAACAAACAAACAGCAAAAAAAAGACAACCAAGAAAAATCCGCCACATTAAATGCCTCAGCCTTTTCCTTATGCTACTACAAATGATGCAGAAGGTGATGTCTCCTCTCCTAAGTTACAAAGCATATCAGCATTGCATACCGCAGCTGAAACTGTTTATGATTTTATGATGATCTGTGGTCGTTAGCTGAAGCTGACTAATTCAGACTCTGTAGTTATATGCCTTTTCAGGTAGACTTTCTTTCATCAGCAAATTCAGGGTAGGGACAAAGCACGTATTTATCTGGCAGCAGTAAGCCATGTAAGCATACCCTACATTTTCCACACTATCAGTTGGATATGCAAGCTTTCATTCTGTCAGGTGCCACCGGACAGTGGAATGTCCTTATGTGCATTTGCGCTTTGAGAAAAGTCTGTCTTGGAGGAGACTGCATGTTTGCATGCATGTTTTATTGAATATGCAACCTCTAGAACTCGGAGAATCTAGAGAGCTGAATATGTATTCATGCATACATTAATATGGTGCTTTTACATTGTGAAGTTGTTTTCTCCTAGTAACGTGCAAGTTTATTTGAAGACATTCTTATCAACTACGGAAAGAAAAGACAAAACGTTTCTCTGTAAACTTTGTCTAATCACTGAGGAAGGAAGAGGGATTGGCAGTATATGTTGGAATGACGTCACAAGTAATCCTTATCGACTGATTCCCTTCTTATCTGTACAGCACAGATGACTGCTCTGCTCTCCTGAGTTCACAAGCTAGTCAGAAGGCCTCTAGCTTTTTGCTCTGTGACAGAATCCCTGACTCTCCCTCTCCTCTCCTCTCCTCTCCTCTCCTCTCCTCTCCTCTCCTCTCCTCTCCTCTCCTCTCCTCTCCTCTCCTCTCCTCTCCTCTCCTCTCCTCTCCTCTCCTCTCCTCTCCTCTCCTCTCCTCTCCTCTCCTCTCCTCTCCTCTCCTCTCCTCTCCTCTCCTCTCCTCTCCTCTCCTCTCCTCTCCTCTCTTCTCTCTGGTCCAGAAATTTTGTACAGCTTAGAAGGTAAATGTGAAGATATCTTCACTACCTAAAGCCTGAGAGCTGTTATATGCTCTCATTAGGAAGATGGGGAGTTCAGACACATACAGAAGACGGATTAAGAAACTGCATACTGCTGTGAAAGATTTTGTGCTATCAGTCCTTTTGGAAGCAGATAGCAAACTGCTCTGACCATCCCCCTCAACTCCCAGCTTCCACACGATCAGGTCTCAACTCCCAGCTTCCATTACCCTCTTTTTAATGCCTCTGGGAAGTGATTCTATCTCATACTATTTGAAGTAAATAAGCTGCCCTCCTGAATCTTTCCAGTACATATTCTTCAGGAAGCAAAGACACACAGGCTGCCATCACCTGAGAAGCAACGTAAGCAGAGTCAACGATCAATGTGGTTTTCGTGCATCTCAGTTAAAAATAACAATAAAGAAAAAGAACCTGGACCTGCGTTCGCCGCTGGAATGCACAGCTGGATGCAGATCAGAGAGAGCCAAATCCAAGTCAGCACGTCGGCCTTTCTTTTGGAAGAGGAGGAACAATAGTTTCCATAGCTCACAGC
Source organism: Lagopus muta (assembly GCF_023343835.1). Taxonomy (NCBI): domain Eukaryota; kingdom Metazoa; phylum Chordata; class Aves; order Galliformes; family Phasianidae; genus Lagopus; species Lagopus muta. The sequence continues at coordinate 77,925,308 of NC_064433.1, forward strand.
ATCTCGCTGTAGACAGTGGCCTCCAGTCCGTGGGACATCAGGTTGAGCAGGCTGAGAAAAGGGAAAATATCAGACCCAAACAGGCTTCGATAGCAAGGCCGTTGGAGAGGAAAGAAGCAAGTAGCTGAGGGGAGACGTAGAAACACATCCTTCTCTTCACATAGATTTCAGTCTAACTCCAACAAACAAACAAACAAACAAACAAACAGAGCCAACAACCAGAAGGACCCACGGTCAGAAGGAATTGCAGAAGGGAACAATGCAGCTAATTTTCTGGTGGAGAAGGTGGGTGGAGAATTGCAGAAATGTCACAGTTTCCCTCCCTCCCATTTTCTTCAAGGGTGTTTTCCTCAGAGCTCTTCCTTGCTCTTCTCCTCCCCACAGCAATCAGCCAAGCTGGGAAGAGGAGATTGTCTCTAAACTCAGCAGTGTGCCTTGAGCACAGAACAAGTGCTGACAGTAAACAAGTAAGCACAGTCGACAGCTGTGGCAACCACAGAGGCAAAGCCTGCTCAGTGACAGGAATGAAGGCTGTTCCAGAGGTAAGGAGGGTTTGTCTTTCTTTTCTGGTCACAGCTGTGCTTCTTACTGTTACTGGCCTAGAGGATTAGGGCAGCAGAGTTTTGGAACTCTGCGTCCAGAAGGGTCTTGCCCCTGTCCCACAGTGTGCGGGGATTTCGAGCTCCTTGCTCTTCCTGTTACTCGCCCGGGCTTAGGCTGTATTCAGAGAATAAAGAACTGCAAAATGGTAATAATTTTATAACAGGTGGCCAAAATTTCCAATGTGAAAATCAGAAAGTCTATTGCAACAGATAATTCAGGAGCAAAGTGAATGTAAATAATTCACTTGTTCCCAAATGGTGAGGGATGAGATCTTACACAATGAAGAATAGTAATTTTTTTTTTCAGCCAAGTAAATAGTAGTTAGCCAAGTAATAGTAATTCCTTTTCAGCCAAGTAAATTTTTTTTTGCTCACTTCTCTGCCATAGTCTGCATTTGGAAAGTAAAAGCTACAGTGTTTTATGACCCTAAGGAGTCAGCAGAATAGAATTAGAAAGGTACAGAAGCAGTTAGGCGTTTAACCTTTGCAAGAAGTTTACAGGAGTCAAGTAAGATGCTTTTGCTTTTGGGAGGTTTCTGTTAATGACTAAATAAATGGACATTTAAAAGATATTGGACAATAGTATCCCCCTCCTCCTCCCACCCCCCCACCTCTTTCTGTATTTCCTGTTCTCTTAGTGTGCTTGTACAGGAATCACTAACACAGTGTCCAAACATAGTCCACTATTATATTACTAGAGATGATAATACATTTCTAGAATGATGAACAGGCTGTTCATTTTCTTAGCCTTTCCATGTGGGAAGGAGTCCATGCTGAGCATGTCTACTTCTTGTAGGCTTTTATTATTTTTGTAAATAGCCATGTTTCCTGTTTTTGCAGTAAATTAAATAAATATTAAGCACGATGACAAGCACAGTTCTACATAATCTTTAGCTGATGCATGCAAAAAACAAAAATTATTGAAGGCAAAGTTATACCAATGTTACAGAGATGGATCAAAACCAAAATCTTGGAATGGAATCTCGGTGTGAAGGTTCAACCTCTACTGCCGTACCAACAACCCCCACTCTTGGTACTGTGGGAGGCATTCAAGGCCAGGCTGGATGTGGCTCTGGGCAGCCTGGTCTGGTGGTTGGTGACCCTGCACATAGCAGGGGGGTTGAAACTGGATGTTCATTGTGTTTGTTTTCAACCCAGGCCATTCTAGGTTTCTAGGATTCTATGATCCTATGATTTGAACTCCCCTACAGGGACTTCATTAAAAGAGAGACATGGATCTGTTGAGGTGCCTCCAGAGGAGGACCACAGATGTGATGCTAGGGATAGAGCCTCCCCTATGAGGACAGGATGAAAGAGCTGGGGCTGTTCAGCCTGGAAAAGAGAAGACTCCCGGGAGATCTGCTAGTGCCCTTTCAGTATCTAAACTGGGGCAGTAAGAAAGAAGGGGACAGACTCTTCAGCAGTTCTGTTGTGGCAGAGCAAGGGGAAATGGTTTCATACTAAAAGAGGGGACATTTATATCGTATATTGAGGTTTAGAAGTTTTTGGTGTTAAGTGTAGCGAAGCACAGGAACTGATTGCCCAAAGATGTGGGGATGTCTTGTCCGTGGGTACATTCAACATCAGGCTGAGCAACTTGGTCTAGCTGTAGACGTCCATGTTTATTGCAGGGGATTTGGACCAGATAGCCTTGAAGGGTCCCTTCCAACACAAACAATACTCTGATTCTTTGATTGGGATGCAGGAGCTATTTCTTGAGGAGATATCTGAAATTAGTGCTCAACAGGCTGTCCAGGGGGATTGTGGATTCTCCTCCTCTGGAGACATTCAGGACCCACCTGGACACCTTTCCTGTGCAGCCTGTTGTAGGGGGCCTGCTTGGCAGGGAGGTTGGACTTGATGATCTCTGGAGGTCCCTTCCAGCTCTTGCAATTCTGTGATTCACTCAACTTATCACACTAACACAATAAAGAACCACTAGTCCAGACCATCCTGTAATCAGCTTTATGGGCTCCAAATTGGCTTGGATCTCTTCAGGAGGCGTATTCAAGGTGATTCCGTAAACCAGCAGAAGCTAGGAAAGGACATGCCTCCTCATGGCAAGCTGGTTCTCAGGTGCAGATTTCATAGCCCTGTGAAACCTGCTGTATTTGGAAGAGAATGGGAAACAAAGGGCGTGAAGCAAAGCCTATGGGAGTGGACTGGGCCTCCTGTTAGCCTTCTGGCATGAGTCAATAGTGAGTTTCTAGTAGCTTAGGGAGAAGGCATAGCATATGGCCAGTGCTAAATGTAATGAGTTGTCTTTTCTTCCTTTTTTCCTGCACATTCCATTTTTCTCTCTACAGACCTGTGACCAGGAGCTGGGAACAGGTACAAAGAAAGAACGATGTCTTCGGGAGAAAAGCCTACTTCTGTGCGCCCTTCTTCTCAGTACTGTCCTTGGTTTTGCATTACTCATCACCTACATCACGATGACTTGTGCTCCAGGTATAATGTGGAATATCCTTTTCCCTGACTCCATATCCACCCTGTTTTTAAGATCTCTTCCTCCCTCTGCCAGCATGGATTATTGTGCCCAGTGTCTGTGTGAGGGTAAGACTTTCAGAAAGACAAAGAAGCGTAAAAAAGTACCAGCTGTAAAAAAGGTAGACTGTTCTGCCTCCTCCTTGTGTGATAGTAGGGAGATATCCCCCCGCTTGTCCTCCTCTGACTGCCATTTGATAAACCTGGGCCCAGCTTTGTGGGAGAGCAGCATTATATTGTCAAGAAGTTCTTGAATTTCATCATCCTGGCTTCTAGCTTCTATGACCCTGCTCCATCTGCAGTCAGCTCCAGGAAACTGGCTCTGAATCTGAGATTTAGAGCTTCTCTTCCACTTGTCTATCCTTGATTTAATAGGCCTAGTTCTAGTTTTCTAGTACCAACTACTATATTGATATACAGAAAACTCACATTCTCCTGGGCAGTGGGGAAGCTGTGAGTGGAGACCTGAAATAGTCAGTTATCTTTCAAATTCACTAAAAAGCTACCTGCAGAACAGTCCACACAAATGCTGACGTGTACAGATAGCTTAATATTGAGGCTGTGTTTATATGGGTGGGTACACGTATCTCCTACTCCAAAACAAGCATGGCTGACAGGCATTTTTCTTCAACTTCTGTCATGAATGGTTCACTAGAGAAACTAGGGAAAAAGTTGTTAGTTTCGATCATGTCCATTTCCACTCTGCGTACCTCCTTCCACTTTAACAAACCACAGTTTGAAACCATAGCATGAAAATCTCGCTTTGATCTGTGAGTGGTTAATTTAATAGTAGAGCTGATGTTGATGTTGTATCTGATGTCGATACAAGGCCCTGACACTAAGTGAGAGCATACACCCATTGGGTTCACAGCATTCCGGATGAAGGAGGTTTTAAATGAAAGCAAGATACACCACAAGCAAGTCTTTGTCCTGTTTAAAAGCTGTCATTGCCAAGAAACGTTTGTTTCCCATGCTTGAACACCTCCCTGCGTGCATTAACCTCTTCTCCTTACCTTCTTTGTACCATGTCCTCCTTTTGCTTTGTGGGTGAACATCACCAGTAGTTCCTTGTTTGTCGCCTGGTCAAATCAGTGCGTGCTGTTTGAGAGAAAACAGAGAGAAGGCGGAGTAATCCAACCTGTGGCTGCCGAGCTGGAACCACTGGAGGGCACCACCCCTGGATGAACTGCCTGTCTTTGACTGACACAATCTCCCTTGCACAGTGCAAAGCAGCCTTGGTGTGAAGTCAAAGACAGAGGGTATATTATTGCATCCTCAGCAAAAACTTACAGGGAGTTCAACAGTCTGTATGCAATGGAGCTTGTATCAAACAGAAATCTTATCATAAGTTTCCTCTTTTTTTCTTTTTTCTTCTGGCACTCTTGGCCAGACTCCTGAATTCTAGGTATGACACTGTAGTGCCCTGTGAGGATTTCTACAAATTTGACTGTGTCAGCTGGGAAGGCAAACACTTAAGCACAAAAGTATCACGAAACATTTTTGATGTGTTGTTGGAAGAAAACCAGCTGATATTGAAAAGGCTTCCTTCCTTCCTTCCTGCCTTCCTGCCTGCCTGCCTCCCTCCCTCCCTCCCTCCTTCCCTTCCTGCCTCCCTCTCTTCCTCCCTCTCTTCCTTCCTTCCTTCCTTCCTTCCTTCCTTCCTTCCTTCCTTCCTTCCTTCCTTCCTTCCTTCCTTCCTTCCTTCCTTCCTTCCTTCCTTCCTTCCTTCCTTCCTTCCTTCCTTCCTTCCTTCCTTCCTTCCTTCCTTCCTTCCTTCCTTCCTTCCTTCCTTCCTTCCTTTTTTTTCTTTTTTTCTTTTTTCTCCCAGTTGTTGAATGTATTGTCCTCATTCTTCAATGTCACTGCTCAGATCTCTCTTTTCCTTCCTACCCAGGATCATGTGATGTTGAACCGAGCCTTGCACTCTTGGCCAGACTCCTGAATTCTAGGAATGATACTGTAGACCCCTGTGAGGATTTCTACAAATATGCTTGTGGCAGCTGGGAAGGCAAACACTCAAGCACAGAAGTATCACAAAACATCTTTGATTTGCTGTTGGAAGAAAACCAGCTGATATTGAAAAGGCTTTTAGGTAGGAAGAGGTGATTGGTGTGGTACCTTCAGTATCTTCCTCAGTCAGAGATGAGAATACCAAGAACTGAGTGCACAAGCATTCCTATAAGGAACTGAGTCCAGTTTTTTGTTTGTTTGTTTGTTTTTTTTTTTCATTCTTCTATCATAGAAAGTAGAGATTTACACCTATAAGAAAAGTCATATTAAAATACTTACATTTCAGACAGTTTAGTTCTTCTCTCCAAGTGTAACAGATGGAAGTCATTCCTTAAAATTCAGGAAACCAGATCATTTTCTTACTGCCTTCTAAAAGTAGATACTTTTTGCTGTGCCTGTCTGAATATGCACTCTGGCTATGTCCTGATTCTATATGAGACCAAAGCCTAGATATGCTCCATGTTTATGTTGTCATCAGTTTCCATGCAAAGAAACTCATGGTTTGGTCTTAGGAAGAGTCATGGCAAACATGAGCTCTCTTGCTTTGGGTTACTTAGAGAAGTGTGAATGTGTTTACTGAATTGGTCTGAATCAAAGTGAAAGGTGATGTTCTCTTAGAAATTTTCCTGTTCTAATACTGCCCATCTTTATTAGCTCTTTTGTAGTTTTTCGCATATATATATATTTTTTCTCCTCAGAGGCCCCACACTTTGAGATAAGAGGCTCAGCTAAGGAAAAAGCAATCCAGTTCTATCGCTCCTGCATGGATACCCAAAGGATAGAATCCCAAGGAAGTCAACTATTGAAGGACCTCATAAATCAGGTGAATGTTTGTGCTACTCCTTCTCTCTCCAGAAGATAAGACAATTATTGCAAGGGATAGGAAAGCGTGAAGTTCAGGCTATGTGATCCTATATAACAAAATTTTGCTAGCGCCCAACTTGTAGGAGAGAAATCTGTTTTTGAGTGTCGTTTAAAGATTTAGTTTTCCAACCATCAGATACCTAAATGTGCCCTCATGACCATGCATGTTAGGACTGACGTGCAGCAACCAAGACTGCTGAGTGAGATCATCTTTAATCTCAAAAGCTCAGTTCAGTAGGATTCAACTTACAGATCAGGGAGCATCTTGTAAAATGGGTGAAATGCTTGTGTATGAAATCTGAGGACCATCTGCTACTTCAAGTTTCAGGACATCTTGCTTGGAGAGGAAAACGCTTCTCTTGTCATTCTGTGAGATTCCTCCCAGTGCCAGGGAAGGTTGTCCATCTTTCTGTTAGCAAAAAACATTTATGCCCTCTCTCCAAGGAAGATGCAGAACCCTTTTCAGCTGAAGGAAAATGACTGCAGGGCATCCTGTGTGTCTTCTTGTCACGGAGGAGGAACCCTACATCCCTGATGTTTTTTGTTAAAATGAATATCTTTGGAGAAGTGCGTCCTGTTTTCTCTTTCCTTCACAGCATTTTTTCTGTTTTTTCTTTTTTTTCTTTTTTTTCTTTTTTTTTTTCCCCTGTATACTGTTCTGCTGTTAATTATAATGCATTTTTACTGTGTCACAGAGTGACAGAATGGTTGAGGCTAGAAGGGATCTCTGGAAATCATCTTATCCAACCTCCTTGTTCAAGCAGGGCCATCTAGAGCCATCACCCAGGACCATGTCTTTCAAAATATCTCCAAGGAGACAGACCCCACAACATTTGCCAGTGGTCAGTAACCTACACAGTATAAAAAAAAATACTTCCTGATGTTCAGGCAGAATCTCTTGTGTTTTAGTCTGTGCTCACTGTCTCTTGTCCTGTCACTGGGCACAAATGAAAATCCTGATTCCATTCTTTTTGCACATTCAGGTGCATTAATACACATTGATAAGATCTGTTCTGAGCCTTCTCTTTTCCACACTAGACAGTCCCATCTCTCTCGGCCTTTTCTTGTAAGAAGCTAGCATCCCTTAACCATTTTTGTGGCTGTTTGAACTCTCTCCATTAGCTCATGTCTCCCTAGAGCCCAGAACAGCGCACAGTACTTCAGGTGTGGCTTCACTAGTGCTGAGAAGAGGGAAAGAATCAGTTCTCTTGACCTGCTGGCAATACTCTTCCTAATTCTGTCTAGGATGCCGTTAGCCTTCTTTGCAGCAAAGGCACATTACTAGATCATGTTCAACTTGGTGATTACCAGGAGTCCCAGGTCATTTTCTGCCAGACAGATTTTCAGCTGGGTGGCCCTCATGATATACTGGTGCTTACAGTTCTTCTCCACATGCAGAATTTTGTATTTCCCCTTTTTGAACTTCATGAAGTTCCTGTGAGGCCATTTCTGCAGATTGTCCATGTCCCTCTGGATGACCCTCTGGTGAATCAGCCACTGCTCCCAGTTTTGCTGTGGGCACACTCTCCTCCGTAATCCATATTGTTAATGAAGACATTGAACAGGCTGCACCCAGAAAGAATGCCTGGTGTGTATTGCTAGTTACTGGCTTCCAACTATACTTTGCAACTCTGGACCTGCTGTTCATCCAGTTTTCATTCAATCTACTTCACCTGTCTGCATATCCAGCTCATTCATTCACATCTCGACTCTGAAGTTCATGTAGTGTCAGAAAGCTTTACTGAAGTCCAGGAAGATTCATGACTCTCCCCTCAGTTACTACACCAGTCACTTCATTAGGGAACCTTATCTTATTGGTTAAGCATGACTTCCTCTTGGTGAAGTCATGTTAACTATTCCTGATAATTTTCTTCTTTATGTGCCTTGAAATGTTTTCCAGGATTAGCAGCTCCATCACCTTCCCAGAGACTGAGGTGAGGGTAACCAGCCTGCAGTTCCTTAAGTCTTCTTCCTTACCCTTCCTGAAGACGGGAATTACATTTGCTTTCCTACGATACTCTGGCACTTCTCTCAGTCTGCATGGTCAATCAGCAATTCCTGAGAATGATCTCACAGTAACACCTGCCAGTTCCCACAGCACTCATGGGTGCATCCCATCAGGACCCATGGACTTCCATATGTCCAGTTTGCCTAAGTATTCCCTGACCTGTTTCTCTTCCACCAAGGGTACACCTTTCTTGCTCCAGCCTTTCTTCATTGTCTGTGGGACCTAGATTTAGTGAAAGTCAGTCTTGCTAGTCAAGACTGTCAAAGAAGGTTGTATCTCAGCCTTCTTCATTTCCTGTGTAACCAGATTATTTGTCTTTGTTTCCATCCTCTGTATGCTTCCTTTTTATGTTTGAGTTTGTATAGAAGGTCCTTCTTCATCCACACAAGCCACCTGGCATTTTTGCCTGATTTTCAATTCATTTAGATGAACAGTTTTGAGCTTGGGAGAGGTGACCCTTCAATATGTGAGTATTGCGTCGGGCTGGGCCGTTACAAAGTGTGCTGAGAATATTCACCTTGTGAGGAAAAACAGGGGCTCGGTGCTGGGGCCCATCTTGTTTAATATTTTTATTGAGGACCTGGATGAGGGCATTGAGTGCACCCTCAGTTTGCAGGTGACACCAAGCTGGGAGGTGGTGTGGATCTGCCTGAGGGCAGGGAGGCCCTGCAGAGGGATTTAGACAGGCTGGATCACTGGGCTGAGGTGAATGGGATGAGGTTCAACAAGGCCAAGTGCCGGGTCCTGAACTTTGGGCACAACAACCCCATGCAGCGCTGCAGGCTTGGGGCTGAGTGGCTGGATGAGTGTGAAGAAGAGAAGGACCTGGGGGTGTTGGTTGATGCTCGGCTGAACATGAGCCCAAAGTGTGCCCAGGTGGCCAAAGGGCCTACGGCATCCTGGCCTGCATTAGAAATGGCGTGGCCTGCAGGAGCAGGGAGGTGAGCATCCCCTGTACTCAGCAATGGTGAGGCCGCACCTTGAGTACTGTGTTCAGTTTTGGGCTCCTCACTACAGGAAAGACGTTGAGGTCCTGGAGTGTGTCCAGAGAAGGGCAACAAAACTGGTGAGGGGTCTGGAGCACAAATATGAGGAGTGGCTGAGGGAGCTGGGATTGTTCAGTCTGGAGAAGAGGAGGCTCAGGGGAGACCTCATTGCACTCTACAACTTCCTGAAGGGAGGCTGTGGTGAAGAGGGATTTGGCCTCTTCTCCCAGGCAACGAGCAGGACATGGGGTAATGGCCACAAGTTGTACCAGAGGAGGTTTAGGTTGGACATGAGGAAGAACTTTTTCTCTCAGAGAGTGGTCAGGACTGCAATGGCTGCCCAGGGGGGTGGTGGAGGCGCCGTCCCTGGCAGTGTTCAAGAGGTGTCTGGATGAGGAGCTGTGTGATGTGGTTTGGTGCTGGTGGTGGCAATGGTGATGAGGAGACGGTTGGACTAGATGATCTTATAGGTCATTTCCAACCTTGTGATTGTACGATTCTAATATCAACTAGCTATTGTGGACCTCTCTCCCCTCTCAGTGTCATCTTGCAGTTTGCTGCTTGAGTGAAAGTTACAGGTAAGGAAGGTATGTAGAAATCTTCACGAGTTTCTTCTATTGCTATTTGCTTTATTGTTTCTCAGTTGTCACAATGACTGAGCCCATAGGGGTGGCAGAAGTTCGTAAATATGAATCAAATAAATTTCTCTCTGTTTCCTCTCTAGGTTGGTGGATGGAACATCACAGGCATAGGGAAAGCAAAAGATTTTAATGAAACTCTTCAGATTCTCATGGGCAGATACAACACTTTTCCCTTTTTCAGAGTGCATGTGGGACCCAGTCCTTCTGATCCCAAGACCAATGTAATTCAGGTGAGTGAAATAAAGACAGAGAATTGTCTGGAAATGCTGGGAATGAAGAGTCAATTGCGCAGTTCATGAGATCCAGCCCTGCTCAAGTTAAGCCTATGGTCTTTTCTGAAAAAAGTTTTCCTAACATTTTCTTTAATTTTCTTAGTTCTATTACACAGATACACACACAAAACCAATCAATAGTTCAGAAAAATGAGCAGATGAGGAAGAATTATTTTAATTTCCTCTGTTTGACCATTGTATATTTCCATTACTGTAGAAGGATCTAGTTCTCATGTTCTTGGGTGTGGCTATTAGAATAACGTACAGTACATGTTAAGTGTTTAATACTTGTGGTGTACTATTGATTTTGCAGCACATGGAGAAATATTTAAGAGTATTTATTATTTAAGAGAATTCCGGTCACCACAGATTTGTAATGGGATTGCAAATGAAATGCAGATTTTGGTAGATAAACAAAAACTACTTAGTAAACATTTTTCAACAGTAAAACAATTTATTAACATTTCATATTCTGTGACACAGAGACAAAAAACATTTATTTAATGTACTATTACATTTCTGGTGCTTCTGGAATACTGAGATATTTGTCCTTTACTTTTTTTGCAGATTGACCATCCTGAGTTTGAGATGCCAGCTGAAAGTAAATTCAAAAAGAAAAATTATCTTGAGGTAACATATCAGAGGCTGAATAAAGGTAAAAATAGCTATTTGGCATAGGGATCTCCTTGAATTGCTTCCTGGTTCAGAGTGACGTATTTCCATGGGGTATGGTCAGTGACCTCTGAAAATGTCTCCAAATGGAATTTCTTAAGTAATTGATTGATTTTCTAAAAAAATAATAGTTTCTAAAATGTAAGCAATTTTTAGATGCCAGAATTAAAAATGTTAGTGTAGAAAGATTATAATTTTTTTCTTTTGTATTTTCTAGGTAGTATGAAACTCTATGTTTCACCTTGCAGAATGTTTAAAAAAATTTTTTTTTCAAAGTGAAGGCTTTATAACCCATTAAAATCTCTGGACCTGGGGAGTGATTGCTAGCATTTTCAAGTTATTTTGAAGTATTTTAACCAAAATTGGGGAAACAAGGTCTTTGACCTTAGGAGTTATTGTAACAAAGTTAATTTCATCATAATTACAATTTGTCTGGACTGAGCTCATTTTTCTGCATAAAAACAGAGCTGATTTCAGTTTCTCTGTCTGAATCTTTCAGAATAGTTCTCAGAAAATAAGGCCATATGCAAGCATTCCTGTCATAGCTCATGAACATAGAAGCAATGCTACCATTTCCTCTCCATCCAAAATTCTGACTTACCATGTCACTATCTATTACAAGTCTCTCTTTTGTGTCCAAAGATAGCTCTAAACTGATTTTGGTATCTGAAGAAATAGTTAATTGGAACAAAATTAAGATTATTTCCTTTTGGAATCACCTTGTTCTTCACTGAAAAGGGAGCTGTGTTTGATAAATTTTTGGACAGGACTATTGTGTTTTTAAAATCCTGTGGTCAGGATGGATGGGTGAATGTATGGACTGACTGACTTTTGGTCACGTCTCTCCCTGTGATCATATGCTCATATGTATTGCAGGTTCTCCGTGTGTATCTCTCATATTTGGAGAAACTGGGGGACCTACTTGGAGGTCTACAAGATGGTCCTCCTCATTCCTTTTCCCTTACCTTGTCCTTCATCTCCAATCTCCAGCGTGTTGTCACCCCCCTGCAGGAAAGACAGCAGAGGGGAATGCTGTTCTTTCGCACTACCATTAGGGAGTTACAGGTATCTATCTGTGCCTTAGAACTTAAGAAACACAATTATATATGACATTCACATTCTGAAGGTCCAGATCAAAACAGATAGAAAATACATTGTTTAGATACCATTTCCTTGCAACTTCTCCTTGGAGTCTGTTGAAGTTTAAATAACCTGTTAATTTGCTGTCTATTTTTTGATAGTAGTTGGACTTTTCAGGCCACAGAACTTTATACTGATTTAATAAAACAAATATATGTTATTCTTCTTTTCTACTATAATCAATATCCATAGCATAAAACAACTCAATTCACTGGAGTTATCTCTTATATGTATCAAAGGGACAATCCTAGTTTTCCTGTTATTTCTTGTCAGTTGATTTAAACTAGTGGTTTGCCACATAAGCTTTATTTTACTTTCAGGAAAAGGCACCTGCTATTGACTGGTTGTCATGTCTCCAGGCTGTCTTCTATCCTATGCCAATTAATCTCTCTCAGCCAATTGCAGTGCATGATATGGATTATTTAAGAGGCATGTCACAGATCATTGAAGAATGGCACAAAGAAAGGTAAGAATTAATATTTATGGCTAGTAGTTAAATACATATAAGTATACATACGTACACATACAATATGGACCACTACAGTAGCTGATCTTAGACATTCAGTCACTCCAGTAGCTGGCCTCAGGTTGCCTGATCTCTGCATTTATTGGTACCTTCATATATGATCCATTGGGACTTGCAGCCCTACTCTGGTTGCAGGTACTCATGTATCTTCTTGCAACAAACATGTATGTACAAACAGATCTCTTCAGTAGGTTGCACATACTGTTGGTTTTTTCAACAGCCAATTCTCAGACATTTTGTTTCTCCAGAATCCAGTTCCATCCCTGCCACACTCCCACCCCAAAGGAGAGAGAGTACATACCCAGAAAATATTTAAGAATAGCATTTAATGAGATGAGACGGACTCTGGTGACCACACACAGGGTTCAGTGAGGCAAACATCCTGGCAAGCCAAAAGTTTACACTCAACCATTCCCTCTTACCAGCTTTCCCCTCAATTTTACCATGCACGTTTCTCCTATTCCATCATCTCTCTCTTTCGCTGCCTCTGGTCATTCTTATAAACATCCCATAATAAATCTCTAGAATCCTCCAGTCTCTTTGATATATTCCATAACATGTTTTACCTAGTGCTAAAATTCTCTTTTCCCTTCCTCCCATAATTAGTCCTGTACCCTGGAAGTTAATTACCCCTTGAGTCTTCAGGGTGTTCTTGAGGGTGTTTCTTTGGTTGACTCATGTTAGTGGGTTTCATAGGAAAGTCAATGAGGAATTCATCCCCCTTTTGATAGACCCAGCAGTAGACCATTCAGAATATTTTGTTGCTACCAGGCTTCCTCTGTTTCAAATGATTCCTCTGGCACTTGCCATACCTCTTTGTTTATGACGACCTCATAACATGACAATCTGACTATTGCTGAAAAAAAACCTCACCATATCAACCTTGTTCTCTTATTCATGGCTTTCTGGCACTTCCAATGTGTTTTGTATGGTATTCTGCCTGCTTCTATTCATATTTGAATATTCAGTTCATAAAACTGAATACTGCTTGCTGTTCAGAACTGATTGGCTTCTGCTCATTTCCTAATGTTCTAATGGAATTACTGCTCAAAAATTTGACTTCATCTAGCCAGGAGGTGACTTCATCTTAATGTGAATCAAAGTGGTTCTCTGTATTGGTCTTTTAAAGTGCCATTTTCCTACAGGGTTCCGCATATCTATATGATTGTTTGTCTGGTTGGGAATCTCTCCCCTGCCCTTGATAGTCGATTCCAAGATGCACGTGAGGAGCTATCTAAGATTCTTTATGGGAAAACGGAATCCAAAGTGGTGAGTTAATATTTAGCCATCTTCTTCAGCTTCTACAGCCACTGAATAAACTAAGACACACATTCTGGATGTTCTCTTGATATCTCACCTGGATAGAGCTCCTTAGATTTGGTGTGCACTGCAGCCTGCAAGATCAAGAGAAGCCTTTTAATGAAGCCTTCTTCCTCTAGCTACAGGAGGTGTCGAGTTCACAGGCTCTTGTCCTGTTGGAAGACTGAACCATACTAACATCTGCTGAAAAAGTAGCATGGTGAGCTGAAGGCAATCCAGGTGGCTCCTGAAATGTATCAAGGAAAACTTTCTAAACCAATAGACAACTCTATTGGGGAGATGCAGTGCTGGACCTATTGTTCACTAACACCAGTAAACTGATTGGTGACATCAGGATTGGAGGTTGCCTGGGGAGTAGTGACCTTGCAATGCTGGCTATTGCACTCTTGAGGGATATCACACAGGCAAAGAGTAAAATCAGACGGCCAAATTCCAACCCTTCAGAAAGTTAGTAAACATTTTTCCCTCTGGGAAACTGTCCTTCCTGAAGATGTTCAACAAACAAATGTTTTCAGAATAGAACAGGAGAGATTTAGACAGGGCATAAGGAAGAATTTTTTTTCAATAAGGATGGTGAGGCACTGGAACAGGTTACCCAAAGATGTGGTGGATATTCCGTCCTTGGAGACATTCAAGGTCAGGCTGGACCAGGCTCTGAGCAACCTGATGTAACTATAGATGTCTCTGTTCATTGCAGGAGAGTTAGACTAGATGATCTTAAATGTTCCTTTCACCTCAAACAATTCTATGATTCTGTGATGATTCTATGATTTGACAAGGAAAACAATACTCACTAGGCCAATAAATGCTTTATGTTGGTGGTAGGTGGATGGTTGGACTGGATAATCTTAGAGGTTTTTTCCAACCTTTATATGATTCTATGATTCTATGTTTCTCAAAAAGTTGTGAAAGTAGACATGATATACAAAACTTTAGAGAGCTAATTGCATTGTACCATGGGATAGGAAACAATATATAGCTAACCACCTTCTTCTATGTTTTTGTCACAGCTAGAATATGAGTATTCATCTTGTGTGAAGTTGAGTATTGTAAGTAACACAGTGCTTTACTGAGTTGAAGTTTCCTGAAGTAGCTTGAAAGGGGTTACGTCATTTTTAAATAGCTATGTATAAGCTAGTGACTGTGTGTTCACATATCTTTTTACCGTCTTCATCTTCTTGTCTCTTCCTCTTCACTCTCATATGTCTTGATTACTTTTTCTATTCTTACAGATCCCAGATGAGCGCTGGAGGAAGTGTCTGACTGATACCAGTTCCTTCTTTGAGCCAGTCCTAGGGCAGATGATTGTGAAAGAAATTTTCCCTGAGCAGAACAAGAAACTTGTAGGTATTCATCATCTTAATCCCAAGTAGAGCTCAGCTTCATCCCTTTTTTTTTTTCTTTTTTTTTAATCCCAACAACTAAGCAATACATCAAAGCAGGAAGATCATGTGTAGGTTTCATACCTTTTTATATATCATGTGGTTACTTATTTCCCCTCCTCATAGACAAATGGGATCAGAACAAGGGTACTGTCATTGCTAGAATAAACAACATTATTACCTTTATCTCATCTGTTAACAAAGTCATGCGTACAGCACAAATACATATGGAAACCCTACAAATACATGCAGTTTCAGAGTGCTTAACTGGGATGACAGTATCAACACTATGCATCATAAATCCTGAAACTTTAAAGCAAGATTTTCAGTTATAAAGCCAATAAGCAGATGGTATGTGAGCCAAGGCTACATAATGTTTATGACCAGTTGTAACAAAAAAAATTCAATGACAAAAGATTCTGAATGGATCCACAGTAAATGGAACACCTCCCTGCACTGTTGAAAAAGCTTTTCTTTGTTGTTTGTTTTTTTTTTTTCCTTTGATGACCAAATTTCTTTTTTTGGGGGGGCAGAGGAGAGGGAAACGGATAGTTAGTATAGGCACCATGTTTTATAAAGAGTTTGCAATGAGAAGGGTAAACAACTCCAAGAAAAGACAGTGAAAAACTAAGACCGTATTGAAGTCCAAAGCTAGATGAACAAAGCATAATAATTTTGTGAAGGAGAGATTCAGACTCTCCAGACATTTAGAAAGGGAGACACCAATGTGAAATACGAATATTGGATTTTCATGTCACTATAGAACTGGGACAATTATTTTATCCATTCCCATTTCAATAGCGATTGAACAAAAAGGGATTATGAGACTCTTATTTACAGTGATAGGCAAGAGGAAAAGGGGAGTGGGAAAGAATTGTGAGACCTGTGAAGAACTACTGGATGCCTACGAAACCCAGATCTAAATAGACGTGGAAACTACTATTTCCCCTTTCATCAAGAGAACTACTGTATTGTAGTTGAATTGCTGGATCATAGGAAGACAGTAGGCAGGCCTGAACAGTGTGTTTCTGCACTTGTGACTGTGCCTTCTATTCTCCATTGCAGGCTGAGCAGATGTTCTCTGAGATCCAAGATACCCTCTGTGGTCAACTGGATCAGCTGGAGTGGATGGATGAACAAACTCGCCAGGAAGCTAAAATCTTGGTGAGTGCACAAGGCAGAATTTACTGAGGCCATCCTTTCCATCACCTCATCCACACACCAAAAACTATGTAGTTTTTTAAGTGTCATCAGGCATGTGTGATCATACACTGACATATAGGCAAAGAAGATCTATGGATGCTGTGAATTAACTGTAATGAGGTACATTGTACCTTTAGTTTTATATATCTATAGAATTTAAAAACTACAAACTGAATTTAAGAAAGTTATTAAAAATGAAAAAGAAAAAAAAAAAAAGAAAAAAAAAGAAAAAAGCACAATACTATGCCATAGGTCCCTGAGTGAAGAAAACAGAATAGCAAGAGGAGATGAGGTGTCTTGTTTAAATAGAGTGGTTGTTTTTCTAAAGGACTGATTAACAAGATCATAGTTTTGTTGCTCAGAAATAGTTCATAAAGAATTACCAGAATGTAGAACCTGTTGCTGGTCATGCTTCTTTTTTTTTTTTTTGTTTGTTTGTTTGTTTGTTTTGTTTTGTTTTGTTGGTTGTTATGATTTCAGGTGTCCAAACTACAAGTGGAAATTGGCTATCCAACTTACATACTCCAGACTGCCAAAGTGAACAAGGAATACCAGAATGTGAGCTATAAAATATAACTATTTGCCTCTTACCAGCAGTTTACCTGTACTGGCTGATATTTTGCCTGCTACCAAAAGAGTTCATGACTTCTGAATCAATGCAAATATCATATTGCTCTCTTTCTGAGAATGAATCCAATTACCCAGTATTATTACTTCTACACTGTCATGCCTGTGTTGTCTCCTCTTGATTGTGATCTGCTTGCATGTTCTGTTCGGTGACAGATAATGTTCCTGTCACATCTTAAAGTGAGGTATTTTTAGAACCAGAAGAAGGAAAACAAACGAAGAAACACACAATAGGTGTTCAATCTTTTGATGAACAATTTTTTTTTTTGCCTGTGGAATTTTCCTCTCACTCATACTATTCAATTCATTACTCAATCACTCCATGTGATGGTGACATTTCTCTACTCTTTCCTTAGCTGGAGATAAATGAAGACACTTTTTTCCTAAATGTGGTGGCTTGCTTGAAGATGATGAGGGAGAATTCATTCTCAAAGCTCCTTCAGCATCATTCACAAGATACGTAAGTGTACAAGATATGTAAGTACTGAAATGAAAAATAATCAGAATAATGTACTTGTGGAATATACTTGTGGTGATCTCCACATCAATCCTCCCAGTCAAAACAGGTTCAAATGGAATATGTCACTCAGGACTGTGTCTAGCTGTATTTCTGTATCTTTTTCTACTGAGGGTGAAGGGGACTTGGGCAGAACTGGAAACAGTAGTAATAGATAATATTTAATTAGTCCTGAACTGAAGGCCATAATCATCTCTCCTAACTTACTGATGACACCTCCTAATCCTAAGGACAAGATGCTGCAGTTTTTTTTTCTGCAAGAGTATGCATATATTAAAAATAAGCATTGTCTTGTATTTTCACCTATCTTATTCTATCAAAAACATCACTGTCGTGGAGAACAGTCTCAGACTTCTGAGAGAGGGATTTTTCTGCCCACTGTCATAAACCCTCGATAAAGAGAAATAGTTGGTGTTCTTGGGCTTCGCTAACTGACAGAAAAGCACTGACTTGATGTGAGTATTGGTGGAGAGATCTTAAAGGGAGGACATGGATGCTTCTGAAGGCAGGCAATGGAACTGAGTATACTGGGAATCTGACATTTTCAGTGTTGGTCATCATAGGAGGTTAATAATCTTGACTTATTTGACAGATGAAATCGTGAAGAGGAATCCCTTAATGTGAGTGAAAGTTATGCTCATAGCTCTAACTCTAAATAAGCTAAGGTTTATATCACATACCCTTAACTCTACATAATGTGAATTTCATCCTTCTCCTCTGCTGTACCAACTGTTGTAACGAGTGAACTGTTTCTGCAATGGAGAATAAGAGCAATCCATGAGGTAAAGAGTCAGTACATTCTCTCATTTCTCTTTTTCTGCTTCTAGCTGGCAGGTGGCCCCCTGGGCTGTCCATTCATACTACTCAATAAGGCACCACATGGTGGTCTTTCCTGCTGGAATGTTCCGCAGCCCTTTTTTCCACGTGGAGTTTCCCAGGTATGGAGAGTATGCAAAAGTGAAGCTGAATGTAGTCCTTTTACTACACCATGTTTCCAGAAAGAATATCAGCAGATCTGCCCTTAATCTCTCTTTCTTAGAGCATTCCAGATAAGGGGAAAAACAGTTATTTTCTGAAGCCAGATGGAAATGGTTTGACAGTTCTGCTCTGTGAGGGTAGGAGGGCCCTATTGAGGGATTGGGACAGGTTGGATTGATGGGCTGAGGTCTGTGGGATGAAGTTCAACAAGTGTCAGGACCTGAAGTTTTGTCACAGCAGCTCCATGCAATGCTACAGGCTTGGAGCAGAGTGGCTCTCAAGCTGTCTGGAGGAAAAAGATCTAGAAGTGTTAGTTGACAGCTAGCTGAACAGCAGTGTACTCAGGTGGTCAAGAAGGCCAATGGCATCCTGGTCTGCATTAGAAATAGTCGTCCAGCCACTCATCCCCAAGCCTATAACACTGCATGGGGTTGTTGTGTGCCCAAAGTGCAGGACCTGACACTTGGCCTTGTTGAACCTCATCCCATTCACCTCAGCCCAGCAATCCAGCATATCCAGATCCCTCTGAAGGGCTTCCCTACCCTCAGATCAACACTACCTCCCAGCTTGGTGTCATCTGCAAATTTACTGAGAGTATACTCAATCCCCTCATTTAGGTCATCAAGATACTAAACAAGATGGGCCCCAGTACCAACTCCTGGGGGACACCACTTGAAACAGGTTGCCAGCTGGATTTAACCACTACCCGCTGGGCATGGCCCTCTAGCCAGTTCCTTACCCAAAGGAGTGTATACCTGTCCAGGCCACAGGCAGACAGTTTCCAGTGTCAAAGGCTTTGCTGAAGTCTAGGTAGACCACAACAACAGCCCCTCCCTCATCTACCAGTCTAGTCACCCAGTCATAGAAGGAGATGAGGTTGGTCAAGCACAACCTGCCTTTCATGAACCCATGCTGGCTGGGTCTGATCCCCTGGACACCACACACACGCTGTATGATCTCACCCAAGATTATTTGCTCCATACAAATTTTACAGAGCACCACATTTGGAAGACAGTAAGTAGAAAATGTTTCTGAGTGCTCTCGAAGTAGAATAGGTTATAAAGAATTCTCAACTGTCTTTCTTTTCTTTTCAAAACCACTCTTTTTATGTTTATTTTTCAGTGCTGTGAACTTTGGAGCCATTGGGGTCTTCATGGCACATGAACTTCTTCACGTATTTTATGATTATAGTAAGTACCAGCTGTTGGGTGAAGCTTATCTTCTTTGTTTACTCTTCTGGACCCCACTAGCAGTTTACCTCAAGAGATCTTAAATCCTATTCCTTGCATTCATGTGTACATACATTATTAAAGCAAGTGAAGCTTGCCCATACAATATCAAATGGACTGCTAAGAAAACTCTGTGAGGGGTAGAAGTGAGCATCAGAAATACCTTAACTTAGGATTCTTTTTCCCCCCACAGTGCATCCTGGTGGCTGTCCCACATGCAACAGTAGTGTGCTACAGAAATCTATAGATTGCTTGGTAGAACAGTATGAAAGTTTTGGCTTTAAGGTCAGTGGTACTTCCACACTGTTGGAGAATACAGCAGACACTGGAGGTCTTGCCATTGCTTACCAGGTATTCTAGTCTACTTACTTCTCTGATTTCACTTCTATGACCATGAAGTCTACCAGATGGCTCAACTGACAAGTCATAACACCTGACTCTTGTGCTCCATTCCAGGATTTTTTGCAAGCCTGTGCCAGCAAAGCAGTGCTTTGCATTTCCTCTGCTGTTTAAACTGTAGGCTTTCCACAGAATTGTGCTTGTAACCTCACTACCACCATATAAAACCATTTCTTCCCTTCACCTATTCTGGGGACAGCCTTTTTTCTTACTTCCCCAGTTAGATCACAGTTACAAAAGCAAGTTATTATTTTATTTTGGATTACTATATGCTTATGTTATACCTAAGCTGAGACATGAACTAGAATATAATGTAATATGATAATAATAATATTCATAGTAATATTTTTCAGCAATACTTCTGTCTAGAACTCCTTCATGTAGGATTTGAGAGGTTTAATTAATTATTGAGTGTGGGGTGATCTGAGTTCTCTAGGTATCAGATGGTACCTATTACAATGTTACATGAAGAATTTTGAGAGGGTCAAGGAATTTTTGATGGTGTCCATAGCAACATTTTAAATTTTTTTATTCACATAAGTATTTCTTTCTTTGTAAATCATTTTCTTTTTTCTTTTTCATAGCATAGTCATTAATCTCCTCTTCTGATCAGTTGTGTGTAGTAGTGTCTGAAAAGGGAAGCAGAGGAGTTGATGTTGCTCTTCTCCCTTCTTACAGATATTAGGGGTTTAGCAAGAGCAAGGCATCTCAGGGTGAGCAGAGATACAAACATGCTAAATGTATTAAATATATATTAGATTGATGTGTATAATTGAAAGAAGATATGTTTCTGGGTTACTGACTGAAAGGAAGTTTATAAGTTTTTTCTCTTCACAGGCCTATAAGAATTGGCTGAAAAAGCATAAACAAGAGGAGTATTTACCGAAGATCGGACTTTCACATGACCAGCTTTTCTACCTCAGTTTTGCTCATGTAATGAATTCTAGGCTAGTCATGTATCTCTCTCATTCTCCATTGTCTTTTGCATTATTACAGCTCTTCTCTCTCAATATTCAATCCTTTCTCCCCACTCTTTGAAGAACTGGATATGATGGATGTTGTTGGAAGGTTCAGCATCTTATTTTGAAGGCTAAAATTCATTTTGAGGTCTCCTAATTTGTCGTGGATCTCAAAGCAAACAAGAGGCCTTTCTATAAATATACAATCATAAATCTCTGAAATCTACCAATGTTAAGTTGTAGCAAACCAGTTGTCAGAGAAAGCTGACTTCATTGTCAGACACTAAATACTTTTTTTTTTTTTTTCTGCTGTGAGCAATCATATGAATGGAAAGAGAAACTTTAGTGGAAAAGTCGCATATTCCTCTGTCTTTTGTTCCATCCACCTCATTGTTGTGATATACAGTAATTCTGAGTGATTGATAGAAAAAAATAATCAGAATGCTTCTTAAAGAACTAGAAATACACATACACTTAGCTGAAGATTTCTGTGGGAATATAGTTTAAGGATTTGTGCCATTGTACATAGTTGTGAAGCTGAGTTTATTAACATAGGATTTTGGATTTCTACACAGAAAATTCTCATCCTTATTAGTCGCTGTGACTGTGTAAAGAAAAAAGTTCTGTGTATGTATTAGCATCAGGTCAGGGCAGTATGTAGAAAAGCAGTAATGCAGTTCTAAAATCACAAATAATTGGGTCTCAGTACCAAGAACTGTATTTCAGAGGTGATCTGACAAGCGACTGGATCATTTCTCAATGAATAAGGACAGGAATCACAAGAATGAAGAACTTCAACTGTAACACCAGTAAAGCCACATAACCTTCTTCCCAATCTCTCTCACAGTAATGTGATGTTAAATACTCCCCTTTCTTAATGACCATTAATTTATTTTTGTTAATAAGCTGAACCTGAACACTGAGGGCTACATCTAT
Source organism: Lagopus muta (assembly GCF_023343835.1). NCBI lineage: Eukaryota > Metazoa > Chordata > Aves > Galliformes > Phasianidae > Lagopus > Lagopus muta. Next base: position 77,947,063 of record NC_064433.1, read on the forward strand.
ACTGCCACAGTAGATGGAGTCCAAGGTTACATAAGCCTGAAGTCCAGGATGGTCTAAATTTGTTGTGTTGTGGACTACATGGCATAAAGAAAAATGCAAGTGCCTGATCAGATAGGGAAACTGGGACAGAGTGGAGGGAAAGGGATAAGAAACTAAAGTTCAAAAGCAAAGGGTGTTAATATTGTTGGCATCCACAGAACCTTTTCCTTGTCTACTTCAGCAGTCCCAGTCATGTGGAATATGCAGAAGAGCTTTATGACTTATTTACATGAGCACTTTTGCATAGACTTACTTTTCTGTTTTGCTTCTCTTCAGGCAATGTGTGGACACCAGGATCCTGAGGATTTACAGTCTTCCTTGGATACAGATCCACATAGTCCCTTGCCACTTCGTGTCTATGGACCTGTCAGCAATAATCAGGACTTTGTAAAACACTTCCATTGTCCCCGTAGATCACCAATGAATCCAGACAGCAAGTGCCAAATCTGGTAATTTGTATGAAAAAGGAGGATGAGAGACACGACCCCAGGGAGATGAAATCTTGAGCTGTGAAAGTACGATTCATGGGTCATACTCAGGGCCAACGGAGTGATGTGGAGCATTTATTTCCTCTTCTAACTTCCTCTTCTTGTTATCCATTTCCCAGCAGTTTATGATAGGAATCATCTCAAATTGAGCTCATAAGAGAAAAGGGTCTCTTCCTGCTGCTCCCAGCACTGTCTCAGATGGGACAACTCTGTAGTTCAGCGTGTCCTAAGGTAACAAGATGACTAGCCACTCCCTAGTAGGTAGCTTCTGAGGAGTTGTTAACAGAAAGACTGTTGCATCATTAGGCCTGCTGTTCAGTGTATTTCCCTGTCCACTGCAACAACATCACCATCATGTTGAATGGGCAGGACAATATGCTAGAGTCCTAAGACTTGTTCATACGAGACTGCATCTTAGAAAATTTCTTCAGGTTACATGGAAACCACACACAAGTAAGTTACCAGTGAGAGAAGAGTCCTCTTCTCTTCTTCAGCAGATAAATGGAGATAAGTTGTAAGGAAAAATTAGTGGTTCCAGTTTCTAGGTTGAAGATGAGTCACTTAATAATGAAGGTTATTCATGTATTTCACAAGGAAACATCCTCGTTGATGGAAGTGGGACTGGGAGTTGAAAATTGTTTCATTTTCTTCTTTCTGTCTTTTCCAGAAAGATTCCTCTTTTATTCTTACTCTCTCTTTAGGGTTGAGGATATGGATAAAGATGAAGTATGAGGTAGTCACAAGGCTTTTCTAGAGGTATCTGGAGATCATTAACTTGAATATTCCAAATTCTCTGGATCCTGAACCAGGCTTTCACATCCCTACATTTGTAAATATTTACCATCCAAACAGAGAAGTTTATCTGACATATGATTTAATAACTACTTGAAACTGAATTTTATGTAATAGTTTACTTTGGAGAAAAAGGAGAGTTAAGAAATAATATATTTTAGGGTAGCAGGAGATGTGCATAAAATACATTCTCAAGAGCAACCTAATAATTATATCAATTCAATTTTTAAAATTTCCCCCAATCAAGAAGCATTCAAAACTCCCCCACATTTTGCATACTGTTAGAACTGTTCTGTTTATTTTACTTATTATATTGAATGCCTGGTTATTGTGTGTGGAATAGATGAAGGCAAGTGGAAACGGCCCTTATCAGTGTAAGTATTACATTGTGAAAAGCCCAGTAAAAGTGTTAATCTTCACACACTGACCAATGCAGCAAAATATTTTCCAAGAATGAACTGTTCAGAGATGTTTTCATTAATTTATGGACTAACATGTTAATAAAACATTTGCTTTCAAACTAAACAAAAAAGAACAACAAAAAAATCCCTCATCCCCCCTCAAAAGAATTTTAAAAAATATATATCCCTTTGATTACAAACTGTTTATGGCCTAGTCTGTATCTTTATTTGGTCTGTTCTCTGCATGAACACAGTACGTAGCTGAAATTCACAAATAGTAGATAATAATACATTATGATAATAGGATTTATTTAACCAGTATAAAAACAATCAAACAAACAAAACAAAAAGAAAACAGAAAATTAGGGTATTTTTAAAAATCTTTACCTTTTAAACATTGTATACGCTCTCTCCACTTGTTTAATCAACTTTGTCCTATCAGCATGCTCAGAACATTTGGTCTTTCTTTCATTGTTATAATAACCAAATGTATGTAACATTATACTATGCATCTTTTGTATTACAGCACTTATTTCACTGGACTTATTTGTTTAAAATGTATAGAAAAAGAGACAGTCTGCAACTTGATAAGTTTTTTATTTCTTGTATCTATCTTGTTAAGGGTGTGTAGGTAACAATTCTCTGGAATATGCATTGTTTTCCTTCTTTCTACCATGTATGATGAATTTATGGGTCTTTCAAAGATAGGGTCACTATTGAAGCTGGTGAGTTCAATCCTTATTTATCTTGAGTAGGATAGAAGAGGAGAGGAGAGGAGAGGAGAGGAGAGGAGAGGAGAGGAGAGGAGAGGAGAGGAGAGGAGAGGAGAGGAGAGGAGAGGAGAGGAGAGGAGAGGAGAGGAGAGGAGAGGAGAGGAGAGGAGAGGAGAGGAGAGGAGAGGAGGAAAGGACCTTCAAAGATCATCTTGCTCAATTTCCTGACCACCTCATAGCTAGCTAAAAGTTAAAGAATATTAACAAGGAAATTGTTCAAATGTCTCTTGAACACTAACGGGCATGGGGCATGACTCAACTCACTAGGAAACCTGTTCCAGTGTTTTGACCACCCTCATGTTAAATAATTTGTTCCTACTATCCAGTCTGAACCTTCCCTGTTACATTATTGCGCTATTCCTTTGTGCACTGCCATCTGTTTCCAGCAAGAAAAGCTGGCCACTTCCCTCTCTGCTTCTGCTGCTGAGGAGATTATAGAGAGTCACAAAGAGTTTGCCTCTTGGCCTCCTCATCACCAAACTGGACAACCCCAGCATACTTACAGGACATGCCTTCAAGCCCTTTTACTAGCTTTGATGCCCTCATTTGCTCTAATATCAAGTGTTTCAACATTCCCTCTGTATTGTGGAGCACAGAACTGCACACAGTATTCAAGACGAGGTTGCACCAGCACTAAATATAGAACTGCCTCTTTTAACCAGCTGGCTGTGCTGTGCTGAATGTACTCCAAAATGTGGTTTGGCAGCTGCGGCATGCTGTTGGCTCATGTCGAGCCAGATGGTGATCAGCACCCCCGATCCCTTTCTGATGAGCTGCTATCCAACCACTCATCTCCTAGTCTGTACCTGTACCTTGCATTACTCTTTCCCAGATGTAGAACTTGGCATCTTTCTTTATTGAAATTTATACTATTAGTGAGTGCCCAATGCTCCAATCTACCTAGATCCTTCTGTAAGGCTTCTTGTCCCTCAACAACAGCAGCCCTCAGTTTAGTATCATCAGCAAACATGCTGTTTCTAGATCGTTGATACAAATGTTGAACAGGAGTGAACTTAGAACTGGGCCCTCCTGGAAAACACTGCTGCTGACTGTCCATGAGACAGATGTAACCCCATGCACTACAGTTCTGTTGTCTGAAAGACAGATACGTTACTTGGTGTGCTATAAGCCAGTCTGACACACATAGACAAGATATTCATTTATTGCAAAGTTATGCAAGTTTGGGTGCTAGTTGGTCTTTAACAAGACTAGCACACTCCAGGATTTTCACAATGGTTTTTTTTATGCATATTCTTATCACTAGGGATAAGATAAGGGATAAGATAGGGATAATCTCACTACCTGCAGGCTAGCTAGACTTGCTAATTAACTGCATGTTTTTTCAAGATCCTCCTGTCTTCAAAGACAAATTTAGTTGTGGCATTGTGATTAGGAGATCCCCTTTTAATCACTTTCTCAGTTTCAAGGGTGATCAACCTGACAAAGATAAAAGTACATATTTGCTATTTATAAGGATACACATACGTAGATGGCTTCTCTAAGGACTTACTCTCACAGCCTGCATACATACCTAGGATTGCCTGGATGCAAGTGCAACATCATGTACTTGGCTTTGTTGAAACTCAATAGGTTAATTAGGCCCACTTTTTGAGCCTGTCCAGATTTGGTATCATCTGCCAATTTGTTGAGGATGCACTCAATCCCATCATCTATGTCATTGATAAAGATGTTAAAGAACACCAGTCCCAAGACAGACTCCCTAGGGACGCCATTTGTGATCAGCCTCTGCCGAGACATGGAGCTTTTGACAACTACCCTCTGGCTATGACCATCCAACCAATTCTTTATCCATAGAATAGTCTGGCCTTCAAATTCAAAACTTTCCAACTCAGAGATAAGGATATGATGTGAGATGATGTCAGAGGCCTTGCACAAGTCCAGGTAGACAACATTGGTTGCCTTTCTTTTGTCCACTGAAGCCATCAATCCATTGTAGAAAGCCAACAGATTGGTCAGGCACAATCTGCCCTAGATGAAGCAATACTGGTTGTCTTGGATCACCTCATTGTCTCACATGTGCCTTAGGATGCACATACAAAGATTTATACAAAGGCTAATTCTTACAGCAGTTGCTTGAGCTCTACCATTGAGCCAGTTCCTCAGCCAGCATAGTGTGAGGCTGTTCATCTCACAATTGAAAAGCATGTGGGAAGTGCAGGAAGGGAGAAAAAAATGCATGAGCTGTATGCTGAATTTATCGTACTTTTCAAGGGGAGGAGGAAGAAAAAGCACTTTCAGTATGTGCTTACTTTCAGTAAGCACAAGATCCCTGTTCTTTTTCTGAGTGTTTGCAGGTTCACTGGGATGTGGATGTTGAAAAGAAGCCTTGCTGCCTAGTATGTGATCATGAAACACAAGTAGATGTTCAAATTGCCATCATCCATGACTTTTACTCTTTATGTCACAAATTAAAAAAACAGGACCATGATGCTGATGTTCAAGGAAAGGGCCAGATACAAGAGAAGATTATTCACTGAATTCGCTGAATTCTTCATTCTCTGAGAGTCCTCCTGCTGCACCATATTGATTAATTCCATTCCTTCTCCTGTAGAAGAGGCCACAAATGTTTCTTCCATCTTCTCCCAGCCTGCAGCCAGAGATGGGTGCGGTCAACATAAACTTTGTTTTGAACTCTACCTCTTCTCCCTGCTTTCTAAACTCTAGAGCAAGCATTCATTTCACTGTCACTATCTATACATTCTCTCCTTCATACCTGGCAGCTTTTTATTCACAGCCCTTCCCAGTCTATTAGCTTCCCTTGTCCTTTTGTTGGGTTACTCCACTCAGTGTGCTCTTCAGTGCCCACCCCTGCCCCCCCATACCGTTTTTACAATTCCCAAGTGTGGTTCCTTGATGTGTGTGGAAACAAGTTGTGTAAACCTCACTAAAACTTCTCTCTCTTTGCCCTCTGCAATGCATGCAATTGCTGCAGAGTAGTAACTGATCATCCAGGAAAGGGAGACCACACTTCTTGCTATTTCACCAACGGAACTTAAGTACAAAGAAGCAAGGCACTAGAAGAACTACTGGATGAAGTCTTTTACATGTTATTCTGGCTCCTAACCTACAGATTGACTTGATTTATTCTTGGATTAAGTGCCTTATCACTACAGACTTGCCTAGTAGTCACTAGACAAGATAACCCTGGTTACTTTCATCCCTGGCTTTACCTTTAACTGCCTCAAAATCATGGCCTAATGTTCTTTATTCTTGACAGATCCTGAACACCATCCCCACACCTGCCTTTCTTGCCTTACTGAGTAGATGCTCATCTGCTGGCTCCTTGTCCCTTAAAAAGCAGCTGGAACTTGCTGAATGTTAGCTCGGACCTTCTAATGCCCTAAGATGAACAATATGGAAATGGGCCTATGATGCCTCATGATGGAAAAGTGTGGTTGCCGGGTACTGATCTCTTTAGGTGTGATGGGGCCTGCTGAGAATGAAGGCTGCAGTCAGAGTCATAAGTAAACTAAGAAGCTTTAATGTTCCTGGCTTGCCTAAGCTTCTACTTAACTCCCACATCTTCTGTCTGGTTTAAGTGTAGGGTGAGGCTGTACTTGACCTTAGTTACTGTCATTGAGACTGAACCTGACAATGACTAAGATTTCCGCTTGAATACAGACCTGCCCTATCATGATGGACTTGCCTGCTGATCCCTTCCCAGGTCTGTACTAATGGCCCTGCTGCTCCTGCTGTGGGGCTGTGAGGACTTGGGCCCTGGTGAGTGGGAGCGCTCTGCTCTGCAGGTATTACAACTCTTGGTTGGTGGCTTCCTGTTCCTTATGGAGCACCTGGTCCCCACCGTCCTTTCACGTCTCTTTTCATTTCTCATCTGCTTTTGTCTTTGCAAAACCAAGCTTCTATACACACTGTTTTATATGCTTTTCTTGCTGCTCTCAATTGCTGCTCATCCTTTCACTTCAACACATCTTCTCACCTGCTGATGGACTGTTTCCCTCTTGTTGTCTTTCCTTGGCTGAGAGAATCATGTTCTGGCTTTTCAGTGGTATGAAAGCATTAGAGAAGACTAGGCAGGGAGTGGCCAGGAATGTAGCCACCAGATAAATGGTACACTGTAAGGAAACCATCAAAGATAGATTAGTCCTCACTCAGATCTCTTGCTGAACTCAAGATACTTTTGTTCTTAACTCCTTTCAGCTATCCTAGAGTCAGAATTTCCCTGCATCATGGTCTTATATTGTGACATCAGAGAGTTCTTCTGACATACAAAGTCATACCCTTTTAGGCCAAAACACTGTGGACTTTGCCTCATAATTAGCTAAAACATTCTGAAGCATAAAAAAGAGTGTGAAAGCTTTTGAGAATATGTAATAGCATGTCTCTGCTCAAAGTCGGAAAGTGAAAATATGAAATGGGTCAACTTGTGATAGAATGATAACAAAAGAAGATCACCTAATCTAATGTGAAAGATTATGCATCATCCTGATATTATCTGTAGCCATGCCTTGCAAATAGTGCCCAAAGTAACTCTGAAATTGGAAAAAAACATTTTATAAGGGTGCAATTGAAAGGGAAATGAAGAGTTAATGTTTTTACAACTTCTGTGCTTAATTCAGACTTTATGCTGGTTGGTAATCTGTGTGGAGAATAATAAATTATATACTTTTTAAAAGCACTAGAATTACATGCATGTGTTTTTAAATGTCCTCTAGATGGTGATCTAACAACATCTAATGCAGAAAACCTGTTGCAAAGTACCTACTCTTTGGACACAAGTATATGTGTGTAAAACTCATGTTGCCTTTTATCTTGCCAGACCAAACTGTCCACTATAATGAAGTCTTAGTCTGCACATTGCTCTGTCTAGGTCTCTAATGTTAATTTAACACCGTGTAGCTCATGGGACAATTCTCCAATTATTTTTAAACTCACATTTAACTTCAACTATTATTTGCTGTACAGAATATTTTCCACAGGCCCTGAATTTATATAGAATTTTGTATTACCAGTGGCTTTCTCTTTACTATTCATTCTTTTTTTTTTTTGAATTTATTCTTCTCTCCTACTAATAATGATCTTTCTATTCAAGATCTTCACTTTTTTGTTTCGTTTTCCTTTCCTTTTCTTCTTCTTCTTCTCTTTTTTTTTTTTCTTTTTTTTTTTTCCAAAACGCCCCAGGCCTGTCTGGAATTTAGGCATTTCAGGAATTTAGCTTGTCAAATAAATACAGCAATTCTGTAAGCCTATTGAACTCAGAACTACAGAAGTAAAAATATGCAAGGATACATACACTCTGATTCACTCTGATTTACAGACAGTGAGATCTGCTGACCAGGGCTTTTTTTTTTTCCTTTATTGGTGGTTGTAGGTATTTTCTTTTTCAGCTAGTCTTCAAACTGTATTACATTCAGCCCGGAGAGTGTTGATTAAATCAAGATTACAGAAACTTACACCGTCATTTTTTTTTCAGGAATATTTATTAAATTTAATGGTTTAACAATACACAGTTGTCTGTCATACGTTTCCTACTGAATTGTGTGCAATAAGTAGTGAGATCAATTTCCCAGGTATCAGTAGTTATATACTGAAGTGTTAACAGATCTCTAGATGCAGATTATAGGGCAGAGTAAGAGGGAGTGAGACAGGAATGTGGAATTTTCCGCTCTGCAGTGGGACTAATAAAGCAACCTCCAGGGGCATGCTTGGATCTAAGGGAATCTGTACACAATTGAGTGTAAGATTGCGTATCAAAGGCAGTGTGCATTCCTCACAGGGAACGTGGAACACTTTCAAGTCCTCACTTGCACCTTTGTTTAACCGAAGTGGATAAGTAAACAATCTCGGGTGTGGGAACTCCTACTACTAGCAGAGGCCATAGTATTCATTCCGGCATATATCTAGGCTCCTGCCTCTGCAGGGGTGTCTGACACAGGACCTGTGCTTCCACATCTTCTGTTGCTTTGACATCAGTGTTGGTGAGGCACAGTTAAAGAGGCACATTAGGTGACAAAAGCTTTTTAAATACAGGCCTTTGTTAGACCATTTTTTCTAATGGGTGAATTTTAGATCCAGATAACGATGTATGAAGTGAGATAAAGAGTGTAACCACTTGCTTCAGCCACTCCAGCTGCTCCAGACCAAAGAAATCTCCCTTCTGACTGGAGCCCAGCCCGGTGCCCGGGAACCTGCCATCTCTGCCCAGGCTACTGGACGTGGTTGCTGCTTTCCCCTTTCAGTGGGAAGCAAATCTGAGTATGTATCCCAGAGACATACAAGAAGACACGGAGATGGGTCACTGACATTACACAGTGACATGCAGACTCTTCTGGTTAAGGATGCCTTCAACAACAGTTGCACACAGGACTCGTAAACATACATACAAACAGCTGAGACCCTCCTTCCTCCTTTCGTCATGTTAGAGATACAATTTCACTGGTGCAGGGATGCACACAGAACTCACAAGAGCATTTGCAGATCCTCTGAGTATCAGCAGAGTCCCCCTGACTGTCCAGCACCCTGCCACTTTACTCCCTGTAGGTGTACCAGCATGGACTTTCCCTGTCCACCTGATACCTCTGCCTGGACCTGAGGTCCCTGCTACTAGCAAATACACTGCCCCCTCCCCCACCCCACTAACATACATACACACACACCCAGGTTAAGGTAGATGAAGACAAGTGGCTCCCAACCCAGCAGTCTGCACCATGCACACAGTCTCTGAGATCAGCAGCCTCACACCAGTTGCCAGTGCAGAGCTCACACTCATGTCAGCGTTCCCTAGGTAGCTGGTTTGCAAACAGGCACTGCTCCATCTACAGTGTCTGGGAGTAGGGAACTGTACTCATTGCAGTGGCTGTCACCACAGGACAGGGTGTCTGTCCCCTTTATCTGGCACCAGTCTTCACTTGCATGCAGGTCATGCCAGTCTCTGGCATGTAGTTTTTACAGCATACACACACACAAGAGAGAGAGTGTGTGTATATGCAGAGAGTTAAGAAAAGATTTAATGAGAAAACATAAGATAGGACACACTGCAATGATCAGGGACAGAGCTCAGGTAAACAAGCATAATGACATATTTAACACACAGCCAACCATTTTCAACACTTCTCTGCCTACCCCCTTTTGTTCCTCCCACTGCCCCTCTATGGATTTGAAGAGCTCTACAGTTTCCTGCGCCCTTCTCAATATAGCCCTCTTGTTCACAATCTTATTTATTGTAAAGTCTAGGTTTAGTTTCCTAGAAGTGACACCTAGAGTTTCAAAGCTCATCAGCTAGCGTGACTGGAAGGTTTGTTTCTTGTCACTGTCTCAATTTTTTATTAGGTCTGTGCCTCAGTATTTTGCTTGTTGTTTCCTCTTCTTATTTTATCAATCCAGAAATCCTCATTCAACCACCCTTTCCTGAAACAGGTTTCTCACATTCCCTCTCTTTCCTTATTAATTAGTACAACTGACAAGGTTTCTGTATTTTGTTTCCAAACTTCAAAGTCCTCAATTGGATAATTCTGCTGGAGTAAACATTCCCACGTGCTCACGTCTCCAATTAATGTGACTGATCACCTTTTCCCATTGCCCCTTTTGTATTGCAAAAAGTCCTTCACTGAATCCCCTTGAAAAAGCAGACACTCTCCTATTTATCCTTACACTATACAGTCACACAAACACTAATCTGCACATAGGCTGTAGAAAAATAAATGACTGGGGAGGAATTGTGGAAGGCTAGGCTGCCCTTCACTGAAAGTGGAGCGACATAGCCTTAAAAAGAGAAAGGTAACTATGCAATCCTTCTCCCTTGAGTTCAAAGAGTTCAAAGAGTTCTGTTTTCTGTCATTTATAGTTATGCATACTCGCCAGCAAATAATATGTGTAACAGAATTGGAAAGAGATGTAGTAAGATGAAATGTAAAATGAGAGAGTTAAATTAATAGCAGTGCTCCTTAAATACTGCTTCGTGGTTGAAGGGTTCACAAAATAAAAAAAAATCCTTTAAAAAGAAAAATGATGAAGAATAGAGAAAGAGTGTTTAGAACAATTTTTTTTTTTTTTTTTTTGCTCAATGACTGACAGTAGAAAGATATTCAGCTGTCTCTCTCAGATTTTCTGTATACAAAGGCTGCTCTGAAAGTAACACCTCCTATTTTATTATGTTGGCCCACATCAGAAGTGGCTGTAGGTAACATGGCAGTAGAGGCTGGCAACAGAGGTTGAACCTTCCCAGTAATATTCCATTACATTTTGTGCCATGCAACAGATGGCAGCAGAGGGGCAATCTGACCAGTGGATGCAAGCACAATGAGGTGGTGGGTGGTGCAGTGACGGTTGGTTACCTCCACTGTTGCTGATTTTTACAAGTGCAATAAGCGGGCCCTTGTTCATCGCTGGCAGAAATGCATAGCTAATGATACTGACATTAAAAAATAGTGTTCTATAGCTGAGAATTTGCTCCATCAAATAGTTTTACTATGTTCTTTGTATCTACGGTCGTTTCCATGAAAATAAAAAAGAAGCATTATTTTTGGAGAGAACTATATATTTCCTTGTTACAGAGTGTTTTGCATCAGATGGTGAAGGAATGTGTGAACATTACTATCTTTATGAAGTTAGCACGAGAAAGAGTAACAACAAAAAAGGCATTAAAGTAAAACTGACCTTTTTTTTAAATTTCATGTCTATTCCCAAAATTAAATCCCACTTTGTCAGCACTGCCACCCTTTGTGAACACAGAAATTCCTTTACTTTATACAAATCTATCTTCAGTAGATTAATTCAACCAATAACAAAAAAACCCTCTAGCTCAAATAACTATGTCAATAATAACAACAGTTAAGAAGATCAATATATTATCTTTAAAGGTAAATATATCTAAGAGAAAAATAAAGTTATAAATAAGAAACAGATAGTAGTATTTACGGAATGAGGCAGAAGTCATCAGACTCCTCTAAACCTCTTCTGGTTAAAGAAACTCCTCTGGAAGTTGGGAAGGAACAGAAAATGGCAATTTTAAGTTGTTGGATATTATATCTAAATTTGAGATATTTTGAACCAATTTTTTTTTTTTTCTGCTTGGGTTTCATGGCCTGCATGCTGTTGCATTAACATGATTTCCTGCCATGGAGGAGAATTAGCTTATGATCAAATTTTTTCTCCTGATCTTGGCCATTTCTAGAATCATCATGGTCGTTTCATGCTTATTGTCACAGTGACTGCACTAAACAACTGATTTTTGCTTAGAGTTGTGCTTTTCTAATGAGACCAAGAGGTAAAGGTGCGTTTCTGTAGCTAATGGAATGCACTCTTTGTGTAGTCCAAAGGACTTTCCTTGAGTTCTTCTGAAGTAGAGGCAGAATGGGTGCAAAAGAACAGAGACTATGGATTGCCTTGTCCATAGAGTGGATCCAGAGGGATGTAGTATGAACAACCTATGAGGGAGGTGATGAAGCTGAAGCAAATAGATAAACCAGAGTCTGCAATAATTCTAGAGAATTTAACTCAATATTTCATATTTTCCTCATGTAACTAACTGCAACATGCATTGATGTGATGTGCAAAGACAGTCAAAATATGTAATCTAGTACAATTCACTGGCCACCGCCTTCAGATTGGTCTTGGGGACGGGGATCAGACAAACTAGTTAATGTATGCTTTCTCTCTCACCAGACTGAAAGAGCTGGTGCATTAAATCTAGTAAAGCAGCTCTCCAGTCCAGTGAAGCACAGGACCATTAGCAGCACCAGGAAGGTTATCGCTGTCTGCATCAGATGACTCCCCTATGTGAGGTAAAAACCCATTGGATTTGTAATAGAGAGGTGGAGGAGGCTGTAAAGTAATTCCCAAAACTGAGCAGTAAAGGCCTTGAGGCAAGAAGGAGCCAGTGAAGGGAAGAAAGGAAATGGACTGAAAGATCATTATCAGTGAATTTCTGTATCCTACCCTCAGGCCATATTCCTCAGAGGACAGAATAGCGCCAGGCAGTTAAAGGCACACCCACTGGCTAATCTTGATGCCATGATCAGAAAACTGATAGAGATGGAGAACATGGGGACACTTTAGATTGTTGTGAGGGACTCCAGGAACATGACTGAAAGCAGATGCCCTTGAGAGTATCCAGAAGTACAAGAGCCAAGTAATAGAGTAAGGGCGAATGGTACAAGTAGGACTGCATGAAGAAGCCAGAAGTAGAGGGATGCAGGACAGGAGAGAGAGGACGTGGTAGATTGTTTTGAGAACCATATGGTGGGAATGGCTAGGCAGCTGGAAGACTAGAATGATGGAGGTTGGAAGTTCTGGGTTTGAAATGAATGAATATCAGACCACAAACAGTTGTGTGAGGAGACAGGTGTAGAATGTGATGAAGTCACCGCCAGCAGTTCTGCGTTCTGGCTAATAATCTGCTATTGTGGAGAGTCAACAACGGCACTGCAAATTCTGAGCAACTGATTCCCCTCTGACAGACAACATCTTTGTATTTTTTCAGTCAATCTTATTATAAGAATTGCAAGTAGTCTGATGAAATATGCTTTTTTCATGACTCAACATGCACTATACAGTGAAGAACACAATCTTTTTGCTTTCTTGTGCAGAATTCTCAATTTCTAATGGCACCAGTACATAGGGAAGATAAGGAGCAGAAACCTGGCTGGGGTTTTCAAACATGGCACTTTTTCACTACTAATATTGGATCCTGAAAAAGGAAGAGTCCTTGCTTTTTCTAACAGCAGATATCAGCAATCACGTGGTGTCATCCTCTATAAGAGACAAACATAGCATTATTATTTCAGAAGTTTCATCTATCTTACTATGACATAGTAATAAGAAATGAAAAGGTTCTGAGCTGATTGATGGTGACAATGTATGATCATTAATTAAAAAAACTGTGCAGATTAGATTTCCACTGAAGCATGGACATGGTTCAGAAGGTTCTTGCAATTTATTGAAGATAACTTTCTGATGCAGGTGATGGAGGAACTGATGACGAAAGTTGTGCTCCTGGACGTTCTTCTTACAAACAAGGAAGAGATGGTTGGGAATGTGAAGGTTAGAGTCAGTCTGTGAAGAGGCATAGACCTTTTAAATTACATCAGCAGCAAAAGGAAGACTAGTAAAATGTGGGTCTGTTGCCTAATGAGGGGAGTGCCCTGGTAACGGAATGCTGAGAAGGCAGAGATACTGAAAATTCCCTTAGCTTCAGTCTTTACTGATAAGTCTGGCCCTCAGAAATATTAGACCATGGAGGTAACAAAGACAGACTGAGGAAAGGAAGACTTGCCCTTAGTTGAGGAGGATCTTGATAGAAACTGTCTAGGCAAAATAAATGCACACAAGTCATAGAATCATAGCCTTAGATTGGAAAGATCACTGCGCTACAACCCCCCTGTCACAGGCAGAGTTGCCAATCAGTAGATCAGACTGCCCATGGCTCCATCTGACTTGGCCTTTAACACCTCCAGGAATGGGGCACCCACAACTTCTCTGGGCAGCCTGTTGCAGTGCTTCACCACTCTCTGAGTAGAGGTTTTTTTCCTAACATCTAACCTAAATCTCCCCTCTTTTAATTCAAAGCCATTCTCCCTTTTCCTATCACTGTTAGATCACGTAAAAAGTTGCTCTACTTCCTGCCTACAGCCTTCTTTCAAGTACTGGAAAGCCACAGCAAGGTCTCCCTGGAGCCTTCTCTTCTCCAGGCTAAACAAGGCCAACTACCTCAACACTTTTCATATGAGATGCTGCAGCCCTCTGACAATCTTCATGGTCCTCCTCTGGACTTGCTCCAATAGCTCAGCATCCTTCTCGTACTTGGGGGGTCTCTGGCCTGGATGCAGTACTCCAGAAGGACAAGGACAAAGTAGAGGACAGTCATCTCCCTCACCCTGCTCGCCACCCCTCTTTCAATGCAGCCCGGGATACTGCTGGCACTGTGGGCTGTGAGTGCACGCTGCTGTCTCATGTCCAGCTTTTCTTCCACCAGAACCCTTCAAGTCCTTCTCAACAGGGCAACTCTAAGGACTTCTTCTCCCAGTCTGTAGACATATCTGGGATTTCCCTAACCCAAGTGCAATACCTGGCACTCGGCGTTGTTGAACCTCATTATTTTCTCATGGTCCATGTGTAGGAGTCCATGCAGAATGATATCAGTTGTCCTTCCTCTGTCCATTGAAGTCATCACTCCATCATCTTAGTCAGGCATAATCTGCCCTTGGTGGGGCTATACTGGCTGTCTCAGAACATTTCCTCACCTTGTATGTGCCTTAACATCTCTTCCAGAATGTTCTGTTATATAATCTTAACAGGCACAGAGGTGAGGCTCACCAGACTGTAGTTCCTGTTTCTTTCTAGTTTTCATTTCTCCCTTTTTTGAAAATGGGAATGTTTCACTTTATCCAATCATCAGAAACTTTGCCTGACAGTGACAACTTTTCTAAGGGAGCAGTTTGGCAACCTCAACAGGTAGTTCCTTCAGAACTCTGGGATGCATGTAGTCTGGACCCATAAACTTGTATGTGTTTAGCGTCACCTATGGGCCCTGATGAGATGCACCCTGAGTGCTGAGGGAGCTGATTGTCAAACTACTCTTTAGCATCTCTGAAAAGATGAGAGAGGTGTGTGAAGACTGGATGAAAGCTGATGTCACTCCAGTCTTCATGAAGGGCAAGAAAAGAAGGTAATCAGGAGCAGTCAGCATGCCTTCAATAAGGGGGAATCATGCTTGACCAATCTTGTAGCCTTCCATGATGTCAACACTGGCTGGATAGATAAGGGGAGAGTGGTGGATGGTGTGTACCTTGACTTCAGCAAGGCTTCTGACACTGTTTCCCGTAACCAACTTGTTTGTAAGCTTAGGATGTGTGGGATAGATAAGTGGACAGTGATGTGGAATGAGAACTGGTTGATTGGCAGAGCTCGGAGGATTGTCATCAGTGGCACAGAGTCTGGTTGAAGGCCAGTAGCTAAGCACAGTGTTCTCCAGGGGTCAGTGCTCTGTCACATCTTCAGTGACCTGGATGAAGGGATTGAGTCCACTCTCAGCAAGTTTGCTGATACCAATCTGGGAGTAGTGACTGACACATCAGAAGGCTGTACTGCCAGTCAGCAAGATCTGAACAGGCTGGAGAGTTGGGCAGAAAGGAACCAGATGTGGTTCAACAAGGGCAAGCATAGAGCCCTGCAGCCAGTGTGGAATAACTGCATACGTCACTAGAGGTTAGGGGTTTATCTGCTGGAAAAGAGCTCTGAGCAGAAGGGTTCCTGGTAGACAACAAGTTGACCATGAGCCAGCAGTGCATCCTTGTGGCCAAGAAGGCCAATGGTACTTTGAGGTACATTAAAAAGAGTATGGCTAGTAGATCATGGGAGGTGATCCTCTCCCTCTACTCTGCCATGGTGAGGTCAAATCTGAAGAACTGTGTTGAGTTCTGGGCTCCTCAGTTCAAGAAAGACAGGGAACTACAGTTCAGCTTGAGAGCTACAAAGATGATTAGGGACCCGGAGAATCACTCTTATGGCTGGGATGGCTGAGAGATCTGGAACTGTTTAGCCTGGAGAAGAGAATGCTGAGAGGGGTTCTTATCAACACTTAAAAATATCTAAACAGCAGCAGTCAAATGGATGAAACTAGGTTCATTTAAGTGGTGTGCTGTGACAGGACAAGAGGTAATGGGCTAAAACTTCAATACAGGAAGTTCCATCTGAACATATTTTTTACTGAGTGTGCCAGAATGTTGGAACAATCTGCCCAGAGAGGTTGAGAAGTCTCCTTCTGTGGCGTTATTCAATGCTTTTGAAAGCACTTCAGTGCTTTCCTATGCAAGCTACTGTAGGGAACTTGATTTAGCAGGGATTTGGACTTGATAATCCCCAGATGCCCCTTCCAACCTTATGTTCTTGTGATTGTACAACTATAAATGCCACTCTCTTATTCTCTGCTTGTTCCATTTCTGTTTTAAACTGCACTTGTCTTGATTGCTATTCATAATAACAACAATGGAATCATATACAAGCTACCTCCAGTGAATTTTGGAAAAGAAAATAAGACTGTCCACATGACTTCAGAGTTGGTTCTGCCTTTAATGTTGGCAGGAGCCCTGACATTTATACAACATTTATAATTTGTGCCTAAGTAAAATAGCTCAGAGATTACATTAGAATCTATCATTTAATAGTTAGATGTTAATTAACTTGAGAAATTAGAGATTTGTTTAAAAGGTTGCCAAACAACTGGACTTTGGATTTTACATACTTAAGACAAATGTTAGTCTGTAGGGCCCTAAGCTGTCTCAGCAAAATTTAGATGCTTAATTATTAGTTGTTCAAACCGGTACTAAACCTAGTCTCCCTCATTAGCAATTGAAGACAACGTGTCACTTCCAGGGAGCAATCTTTCCCAATCAGTTCAAACAACTATCAGTGCAGGATACATTACTTTATAGACTAATTCAGACTTAACAATTTTTTAAATATCTATATTTCAGAGAGATGAACAACTGTTCTAGTTTTTTTGAAAAAAAAAAAGAAAAAGAGATTGAGAAATAAGATCAAAGTGGAAATCCCTGTCTAGAATCTCCTGAAGCAGATTGCTCCACTTGCAGGCCCCCTTCTCTTATATAGATGAAGAAACTGGAGTCTTTTTCAGCAACAGAGTAGGTAATACAGCCTGTGGAGAGTCTCCCACACAACACCTTAAACTATTGAAGCACTTTTCTCTCTGGCATCTCAAGATGCACATTCGCTTATCCAAATATCTTTCTGACAATCGTCAACCACCTCCTTGTGCTATTGGCGTATGTTAGAATCTTCATCACTATGATCTACTTGTGTTTGTTTTTTTCTCTAAATTTCCTATGTTTTTTCTTTTTTTCCTCTAAATTACTTCAGAATAACCTGGCCAAATCTAAACACAAGACAAAACAAAAACTTTCAGTTTCTTATTAGTTCAGACACAATTCTTAGTACGTTCTTAAAAAATATATATTTGTAAAAGGTCATAAGAAAGACAATATGGAAACACAGTAAGATTTACCTTCTACTCTTTGAACAGGATAACTTAATGTTTTTTAGTGTTCAGTTTTTAGTAATGAAATCTAGAAAGTAGTTTATTAAAAAGCTCATAACATTCAGTCCAGTATGCAATGTGGGTTTTGAAGGCCTTGTTGCAGAAAGCATTTTAGTGATAGTATAGTGCAAGTCATGTTCATTTTCCTTAGAATCTGCATATATCCCTCCATCTCTCTGTTTTTGCTTAAGCATCAGTAAATTATGCTTTTCTTAATTGGTGAAGTGATTGGAAACCTATGCAGGAAAATATACAAATTATTTAATTAAATAATAAACTAGTAATTATTATTTAATAAATAAGTTAATATGCTTCATTATGGTAATGGCATGAGGTCTCCAAATGGATGATGGATGCATATGAGAATGTGAGGCAACTCTCCATGTCTTTACAGAAATTTCCTAAAGAGGAATGTTATAGCCACCATTGGAATGCAAAAGCATTAGGTGCATTGTCAGGGCCTTGCATTCCTTTCTCCCCACGTGAAACATCAGTGACATTCTTCTGACGTGCTTTCTTTATGAATGACCAATTATACTAGAATCTGTTTTTTTCTTGAACCTGCTCCTGAGTTGACCACATGTTGCAACTGTTCATTTGATAAGGTACATTTGATAAGGTACACAAATCACTGATGTAATCTTCCTGGCTGTAATTTGGGTTTGGGTAAATGAGTGTAGCACAATGACAAAACAGGGAGCCAAGGCAATTTAGCAGTTTGAAAGAGAGTGTAAGATTCACTGCTATTAGAAGCGTTACTTATAAACTGCCCCTGAAGCTGCATGAACTCTACCCTGCACTATGTATCAGTCAGTCTTACTTGTAAGGAAGAATATTTAGTGTTCAAATGACTAAACAAACAAATCATTGCTTAAACAGTTCAGAAAGATTACTAAGAAAATCAGTCTTATTTCATTATTATTATTTTAGTCACATTTGTGAATAGCCACAGAACACCATATTAACCTCAGTGACTTTCATTTTGCCGTGAGATATATACCATTCCTCTTTCAGTCAGTTCATTCTTCTTGCAGTTGCTGCTGTGGGTATTTGTGAAGCCTGTGTTTTCAGTACTGACTTGCTGTAATGGAAGAGCCAGATTTAAGGAACTGCGTAGTCCCTTTAAATACAACTGTTCTGATTTTGAAAAGTTGTTGCAAAATAGCAATATCTTCATTTGAAGCCAAGATTTTCTTTAAGTAGTATATGTGTGTGTATTAGTGAAGTGAGTTAATTAGGAGCATTACAGGTAGTCTGTAGCATGTTTGATACAGGTAGTCAGAAGTCAGGCAATACAGTACTCTAGATTGATCTGTTTTTTATATTTTTTGGTTATTTTTGCTTTCACTTTGTTGAAAAAAAACCCAACAACTTGTCAACCTCAAATACAATGTTTCAATTTTATTGCTTGCGAAATAATTTGAATTACTTGTCTGGAGTTATCTGGAGACGGAGAGACAAGTATTTGTGTCCAACTATGAAGCATTTTGACTGAGAGAACTGCATGGTGGGATGAAATGGACCAACAATTGTTGAAACTTCAAAGACACCACCTCAGATGCTTTGCACTAACTACATCTTATATAGATATGCTTCATATTCACCTATCTACTTTTCTTTAAGGCTGAGGACTTCTATTTTTTTCAGATACTTCTTCCAAAATAGCCATCCATACATTTCCACTACCAGCAAACTATATTTTCTTGTTTATCAGACAAGAAAAAGTGTTCTGAAAGTCTAGTTGTGGCAGAAATACTTGCTAGTACTATCTCACACTTCCTCAGAATTGTAACTATGGGCAGAATTTATAATTTATATGTCCAATCTCATGTCCAATCTGTAATCTGATCTGTGTATTTTGGAATGTGAGCCATGCCCACTACTGTAGCACTTGTTACCAGCTGTATATTGAGTTTCTTGGTGTGTTTCTTCTAGGCTAGCTCTGGGAAAGAAATAGCAGAAGTTGTTTTGAAAGTTCTTTTTTTTTTAATTCCTCATTCCAAAGATAGCAGATTCACAAGTGTTTTTGTTGAGATTAACCAAAAGGTGGGGAAGTTCAAATGCCTTATTTTTAGTAATTTATGTGACCTCTGAGCTCCTTCTCATGTTAATGACATAGTTGGAAGATATATTCTTAGAGCTTTCTCTCCATGGCTTGGAAAATTAGCTGTTTCTCCACAATACAATCGTATGTTACTAATATAAAAATATTTTATATAGTTTCACAGAAAAAAAGTGACATTACGGAGAATTCAAGCAGTATTACAGAACTGATGCAAAAGATAAAAATTGTTTTTAAAATGGTGGAAATTGTATATACTTACTTGTAATGAGACCTATTCTTAAAAGTTGTAAAAAAAAATTTTTTTTTCTTAGCCATATTGTAAGTTACTCCTGTTTGTAAAGCCATTTTTCCTTTGGGTAAGTTTACAGTACATATCTCTCCCTTGGTGTAGATAATTGTGGGACAATGTCTACCCATTTAAATTATTTAGCTTTAAATTGTCTTAAAATTTATCATCAGATTATCGTTTCTCTATACATCTCACACAGGTAATGCTAAATAAAAATAATGATAAAGTTTATATTGTCAGAATCATTGCTTCAATTTTTATAAAAATAATAAGAAAATGTCGATTTTAAGCTTCTCCTTGAACATAACATACACTTTACAACACAATTTTATCCAATAATGGATGACAATGGAAATAGATGTGTCTATCTATGAAATGTGGATCTGCAAAACAGTAGCTTTGTGAATGGTGGGAATGACATGGCAAAATAATGCCCACAGGTTTTATAAGCATTAACTTACTGACTATATATGCATCATTCCCCATCCTCCAAGTTCTCTTTACACTACTTCTGACAAAGAAGCAGGCGTCAGAGTTTCATTACCTGATGATGGAAATGAAAATGTTTCAAACTGTTGAAAAAAGAAATCTCCAAATTAGAAAAAATTAAAAGCACTAGAAAGACTAAAGAAAAAAAGAACAAGAGATGACATTACACTTCTGACACCAAAACACCAAACAAATTATCTGGTCCATAATAGAAATAGTCAGTTTTCAAATTAAGTTTGTCTATGACAGAAGATGAGAATGGATTATGATTCAGTGTTTATATCTGTCTTCAGAAGAGATTTAAGAGGCAGAGATAGCCTTAAAACTTAACAATTTTCCCTGGCATTCCTATATATGGGAGGAACCAAATGAAGTAGGTGTGTTCACTTAGCCTTTCTTTTTCAGTAAACTCCATGACTCCTAAGAGCAAATTATGGAAAAATGCCGTGGGTGCAAAAGAGATGTTCATGTGGGAAAATACTTTGTAGTCTTTTCCCCAGGGTTTGGATGAAGGTCACTCAGATGCAGTATTCTTTTAGTGGTTCTAAAGAAGTGACCTCTTATCTTACAGACTTAAAACTGGAAGATGGGCAATCTTGTGCCCCTAATACTTGCTACCTTGCTGTGTTAATGGGAAATCAAGCACCCAAGAGCTTCAGCTGATGTGATCCAGAATTTGTGAAGGTCCTGCTGAAAGTGGAAAGTTTGAATGGAAACCCCCAGACGTGTCTTCCCAGGACTGTGAAGAAAACATTTTATTTTCAGGAGAATTATGGCTTTGAATTCCCAACGACTTGACTAAATCGTGAGGAACAGATGATAAACTGCTTCTTCTCAATGATAATAGAAATCATACATATTTCAAGAGATATCAGATTAAGAAACAGAATGGGTCATACAAGACTCCAGTGAAAGCTAGAATGATCTTGGATGAAGTAGGCTTACAGGTTTACACTTTAGCCTGTAGTGGTGAAATACATAGGTTGCTCTAAAAGTAATGCCTCCAATTTATATAAATGGAAATGATAACAAAGAGCACTGATAAAGCAAACTCTCAGCTAAAAAATGTTATTTTTCAACAGCACAACAAAATGTAATGGAATCTTATTGAGAAAGCTCAGCCTCTACTGCCATACTACCAATATCCACCTCTGATATTGTGGGGCAACATAATAAAATAGGAGGCATTACTTTTGGAACAGCTTTTGTACATGAATTAACTTTGTTGGTTGTAGTAGCATCAGTTTCCACTGGATTCTGTGCAATAATTCTTTTAGCTTGTACAAAGAGATATTGTTGTGATTACAATGCAGTTTAACCATTACTGTGTGTGTATTTCAAATAGGTCTAGACTAAAATTATTTTGTAGAAGAACTGAAGTTGGATACCTCTTGGGAACAACAGTTTTCCAGGTGCTTTGGAAGACAAATTCTTCATTTTGCAAATTAAAACCTTGCCAGTTTATTTTAGCAAAATTCAGTGCCCAATGCACCTAACCTGACACATATCATTGCATAAAGTAATTAAAAATAAATGCTACAAATGGAATTTTTTTCTTTTTTTCTTTTTTTCTAAGGTCTGCCTTCTAAAATTATTTTTTAGTAGAAATAAGAGCTTTAGCTTTAACTTTAGCTTTAGCTACTTCTAAGTCCAATTTATTTTTTATTTAGATCTAACTCATTACTACATCACAAACAGAATTATTTGTAAGTACTGTTCAGGCTTTATGTGTTGAAAATACTAATACAAATAGAGTTGGTTCACACACAAAAAAATCTGGAGGACAAGTGGGTCATATTTTTGGATGGTTATTCACCTCCAAAAGCTGCTTTGATTAATGCTTCAAGAATGACTTTGCAGGTGTAGCATATATTAACATCAGTAAACAAATAACGATCAGATACAAGAAGTTCACATGTTAACTAGTTAAAGATAATATTTAAAGACTTAATGTTTTAGTCCTTTAAAGCACTTCAGTATATTCATAGCTTTTAGAAAGGCTGCACTCTCTCTCAAAGCGGTATTAATATAAAAATTCAGTCAGTTTGCTCAGTGTTGTTCAACTGAGTTTTGAAAAGCTTAAACAATAAAGATTTTACAGCCTCCCTTTGGCAACATATTCTACTACTGAACCACCCTCATTTCAGTGTTTAATTTTTTTATTCTTATCTTTTGTTCTTCTGAGAAGAGTCTGGCTCAACCCTTTCTATAACACTGTTTTAATGCAGTTGAGTTGAGAGATGCTCATCAGGTGATCTTTCCTGTACCCTCTAGGGTTTTTTCCATCTCAGAAATAGGCTTGGGCATCTCTTTCTTGAACTCTGTATTCTGTTGGCCTGTAACTTCATCGTATTGAGGACTCTGAGAATGGCAGCCCTGTTCCTCACTATTTCAATCACTCCACATAATGTGGTGTCATCTGTAAAGTTACTGAAGGTACCCTTTGTACTTTGTATGCATAGGTATGAAAACCTTTAACAACGTGAATGAACTTTCATCAGTCTAGTAGAAGGTAGCTGATCTCTCATTTTTAACACATATAGGATAGTGTCAATGGTTTATGGGCTGATTTGGCCCAGCATACTTCTGCTGCACAACTCTGCTGGTACCAGGAGTGGGGTTCAAACCCACATGGACATACGTCCATTGGAACCATGTCAAAGTTTAAATGCTACCCCTATGTCAACTCTTGTTATGTTTCATGGATATGCAGTTCACAATCATTAGGACTGAAGGGAATATCTAAAATAAAATGTGTTTAAGTTTGTTACTCAGTTGTTGAATATTACATTGAGTCTTGAGCTTGTACTTAGTGATAGTCGATGTACAGTGTCCACATCTCTGTACTGGCACAGGTGGACTGAACAGGCAGAGATGAATCTCCTACTGAGTCATCTCCTAACGTTATTTTCTTACATCAATTGTATGCTGCTTCATTAGCTTGCAGTCTTTGCGTCATATTATTAGTACTCTCAGCAGCAGGGGTGATATATCTGTTGCTCTCCCAAGAAAAAAATATCATATTGTCATATTGGATCATTTAAACAACAAAAGAAATAAATCTTTTGTTAAGAGGTAGTTTAAGGAAGATTTAAACATATTAAATGTTAGGTTCATAACCATTGAAAACAAGAGGTTTCACAGATGCCTCATGTGAACCTGGAAAATGTCATGAATTCCTTGCAAAGGAAAAGAAAACTTTTAGTTTAAACAATATTCTCAGAAACCCTTACAAAAATAGAACATTAGCTCTAACAGTTTTCTGAAAATCTGTCCTATTCAGAGTTACACAACTGAATGGATCTTCTTTCCTCTAGAAGCCTGGTTTGTGGTCACTAGCAAGACGTGGTACATAATGCTTCAGGACACTCTGCACAGTAGAAAAATTCAACTCCTGGTGGAAAAACCAGTTCATCACATTAGTTCAGGGCAGTGCCTGGTATATGTCCAAGCATCTGAAGTTTTAATTTCTTAGAACTTTTGTTCTGTACTCAGTTTTCAATCACCGAAGGTCTATGTCAGGGAACAGCTTTCTCTTATATTCTCTGTTCCCCAGGGAAGAGAGAGTAATGAAGCAGTTAAGCATCCTGTGAAAATTCTTACTGTTAGCATGTAGTTGTACCCTATTTTCCTAATAGGGTAAACTCTTCATTATTAAATAGGGTGAAAATGAAAGAATCGGTAGAAAAACAAAAATGCAAATGAATAAAAGTAGCAGCCAGCAACTTTTCAGTAGAAACTAAGGGGAAGATAACCTGTGGCTAGTAACAAAGTTGACAAGTATATTATCTTAGTTTTAGTAGATACTTTAATAAATGTGTTAAATAGAAAACTACAAGTTCCATTTTACTGGAAGTTTGTCACTTCCTTTCTCATTGCTGTCAAAACATAATTTCAAGTTTAGTTCATTGCCATCTCCCTGAATCAATTCTGCTTTATGTACAGCATCCTTAATTTTCTACCATAAACTTTTCTGTGAAGAGTAGTCCTTTTTCCAGAAGTTCAGGAAAAAAATGTACTGTAGCCTTCAAGCATCCTTCTTAAGTGTTGCTATAGCAAATCTGAACAGAAAGAACAGGATTGCCCACACACTAACACAGTAACCTGACCCTCCTCTTGGTTAGCTAACATAGCTGATTAACAGACAAGAACTGTCTCTGGGTAACTTATTCAAGAAATATCTTTCTCCAGCATAACATACCAGAGAGGAACATTTCTAGATTCTCTGCTGTAGTAGGCAACACTAGCCTTCCTTAGCACTGAAGCCAGGCTGACAGGCCTGTAGTTCCTCAGATCCTCCTCATGACCCTTTTGTAGATGGGAGCTACACTGGCAAACCTCTGGAACCTCTCTGGTTGATCAGGAGTGCTGATAGATGTTGGAAAGTGGCTTGGCAATCACCTCTGCCAGCTCCCTCAGCACTGTCAGATGGACCCCACCTGGCCTCCTGGACCTGTGACAGTCTAGGTGCAGTACTAGGTCTCCAATTGTCTTCATCTGAATTGCAGGGAGTTTGTTCCACTCCCCATCCCAGACTTCCAGGTCAGGGGGTAGAGTTCCCTGATGATATCTGGACTGACTATTAAAGACAGATGTAAAGAAAGCATTGAGAATCTCAGCCTTTTCCCTAATCCTCAGCGGTTACATTCTTCACTCTACCTGCTGGAGATTCTCTTTAACCCTCTTCTTACTGCTATTGTATCTGTAAACATTTTTTTGTTGTCTTCTATTACAGTGTCCAGGAGACATATTCTCAGAGTTATACATCACTGCTGCTTGTGTGATGTGTAGTAAATCCCTAAACGACACTTCTGCTCTGGTATAGTTTATAATGCATTGTTAATTCATTTCTATTTCTCAGTCATCTGTGATTTACTGGTAGCAATGTAATTCATACTTATATAGAAACTGAAATCTTGTGAAGATAAGAATTTCTCAAGAATAGTGGAGATAGAACTCCTGGAATATTTAGTTATTTTCCTCTATTACCTAGCTTTGTCTTACGTGGATATATATCACCATTCAATTGTATGATATTAAACATAATAACATTCATTTGCATACAGTCATCTACAACTTTGTTTTGCTTTGCTACTCTAGTAAGATGCTACAACTTGAATAACTGGAAATATCACAATCCATCAGTGTTTCTTAATGTATCTGCAATACACGAAGCAGTTGCTGGCTTGTTGTCAGTACAGCATTTTCAGATGGAGTATTATCTATTGTACACATGGAAAAGTTGCATTACTATTTATTTCCGGCCTCATGAGTTCTTAGCTCTGTGTTCTGTGCATACACAGAAACTGTTCTTTTTCACTACTTTTTTTTCTGTATTCATACTTCTCTCATTCTTTTCTCTCACAACTCACATTTGGAGCTTTTATTAAATGCTGCTACTTCAGAAAAATAACACAGTACAATCAGTATTGTACAGAGGCATTATTGAAAGATTGAAGTACAGCTGTTGGCTGCACTTCCACTGTTGGTCTTAAGATGGTAGCCTAAACCCTGTTATCCAAATCCATGCACTTTGTTTTCATCAATGTTGAAATGATAACATTTCTTTCGTAATTTCTAAAGTGGGATTTTTTTTTAAGAACAAATTTTGTGAGCGGTAAGATGAAAGATGTTTGTGAATTGAAGCAAAAGAATGGAATATGTCATTTAATTCTTAAGGTTAGAGCATATATATAATTCAGAAAGAATATATGAAACAAGAGGGAGATAGATGCAGTAGAAAAATAAGAGCTTGTAACACAGCCTGGCAGCTTGTGACTCTGAAGCTGACTCTGAGACATCAAAACTTCCAAGTCTTAGTGTAGGATAGTCTGGGACACTGCTTATCAGTGATACAGAAAATATGGCTTGCCTAGACTAGTCAACTTAGCTTCTCAATGTCTGTATGGTGCTGTAGTCATATTTGCCAGATGCTTAACATGGATCTGGGGAGCAAATGTGGAAGACTAATGAGAAAGAGAATTTTAGGTCATCATAAACAATAAATAAGTTGAGTTATTTTCCTTTCTCTTAGTCATTTTTGTGTAAGTTTTCCTGATAATATCCATTACATTCTTTTTTTTGTGTGTGTCTAATAGAATCCTTTAAAACCTTTCAGAAGAAATAAAGGAGGGACTTTAGAATGTGCAGCTAAACCCTTCAGTTTAACAGCTTTCCTTACTTTTGTGACGTCTTTTACAGTCTCTGTTACTTGCTAAACAGAATTCACAGTCAGATGTATTTTGTGAATGATTAGGATTAGACATTTATTTGTGGTAACTTCAAAATGTCATCCCGCTCTTGTAATTTTCCCTCTCTAAGGCAACTATAAGTGAGAATTAGAGAAAAAAAAGAATGCGTGCTTACTTCCTGATTCGTCACCAGGTAAGCACATTGGATTAAATCCTACATACCTTTGGTACTCAAAACTTCCAGGAAAGTTAACAGCAGTTTTGCATAAACATGGAATGTGAGTGTCAGGGTCATTCTGAAGGAAAGGAATCCATGCCGTGTACTATGCAAATCATGTCTATCTCTATATTAGTGCTGAAATTACTTTATAATAGGTCAGATAATAGCCACTTTGATTTATATTTGAAACAAAGAAGGAACAGAAAATGTGGGCAGAACAGAACTAAAACCAAAGACTATGTAGAAATTATTCCTGTAGTCTTTTTGGGCATGCTGCTAGAAAAGGCTAACTTTAGATCTACGGTCACCAAAAATCAGTTCATTCAGATTTGGCTACAAAGTGCCATATGTGTTATGTTTTTGAAAATCTAGGATGACCTTAAAGGAATAAGAAAAAAGAAATGCAAGGTAGTCCTTGTGGCAAGATGACAAACCCCACTGGTCAAAGTGGAGTGTCTTGTTTCCTTATATTATAGCAGTATTTGAAAATATGAATTTCCTGGTTGTGGGTAAAGTATTTGTGTGTATTGGCTTACCTAAACTATTTCTGTGGCTCTAGAAAGAGCAACTCATGCCAACCATGCCATATGTAATACTAATACATCCCCAAAAACCACATGATGGTTTTAGCATTGTTTTATCACTATTTTGTTCCTATTTTGTTGTTGTTGTTAGACACTGCTGTGTCTAACATATTTAATCAAATTGTGTTTTGCATTTTTTTTCATGCTTACTTTGCTACTCATGGCCATGGATACAAGACAAAAACTGTGCATGAGGAGATGAAATTGAGGCATTCCAAAATTCAGAAATTATTCGTCAGAAACAATCTAAGTCAGAATTAAGAGAAGTCAAGACACTAAGAAGGGGCACGACTGACATCCAGGATAAACAATTTGCAATTGTAAAAGACCAGAAAGAGGAACACTTATAGAGAAACGTAGAACTAGAACACTGTTGCGAGGCAAAGGAAGGCCTTGAGAATTAGAGCCTAGGATACAGGGTAACAGTGTGACTCAGAAGCAGTGGAAATGGGTACCAAGAGCTAAAACCAGGTGCAATGTATGTGAGAAACCACATGCATTCTATTACCTTTGCAAATTAATTCTACATGAATTATAAAAACATTATTTTGCAGTATTAAGATTTTGTATTCATGTTTATGGGTAAAGGAGCCAGATTTACAGCAGTCTGAAGAATGAGAGCTGTAACGAGCCCTCCTTCCTCCCCCTGCTGCATGACAATTTAGGTAGTCCATCTTAGGTACTGGCGTTCAGTTGTTTGAGTTGCACTGGCTGCCCAGGAAAATAGAGACTGTGTTTGTCTATCACAGCACTTAACTGTACATTCAAGATCTAACAATATTCAAGATCTAAATATCTTACTCAACTTTGAATGAAGCTGCTCCCACCCTCAAGAATATGAGGAGCAGTATATTACTGATATTGTTCAAGAAAACCACATTTTGCTCATAACACCTGGCTGCCTTTATCCCTCAATGTAGCAAGAAAATCATTCTTCCCATTATGACAGTTTAACCTAACACCTCCTCCAAAAATTGGATGCTTCAGTGAATCTAACAATTTAGGATGCAATTCCTCAGGTTTGCCTTGAAGCATTGTTCTTCTTTGTGGTGACTTCTGTTTCCATAAACAAGGTACATGATGAGTTTGCCCAAGTTTGGATGTAAATACTGGCTTGCTAAGCTTTAATAACCTCTAAATAAACTGATAGGTTTGAGGAGATTATTCTGTTCATTCTCTGATAAGTGAGGAAAAACAATGAGAGACTGTAGAAAATTAAAAGGAAAATGAAATATCCAAACTTCATATACTAATTTACAGAAACTCTTCTTCCAGCTCATAAAGTGACATGACTTTGTTTGACGCAGAGAAGGTGGAGTCTATAATGACTGTGTCTTTAGTGGAATTTGCAGATAGTTGGAGTGGGAGGTGTGTCCTCCTCCATACTGCCTTACCTGAGCACAGGGCACGTTTCCACATGTTCACTCGGGAAGAAGGTGTTTTTCCTGGCTCGTTTAGCTGTCTGTTTTGATATTGGATGTATGTTGCTCCCCAGAGGAATTTAGAGATACATAAGGAGGAGTATTACTTCTTAATTCCAGGCTTAGAAAAGAAATGCTAGAAGCCTCAGAATTTGGTGCTGCACTGACTTCCTCAGTGCTGTACAGGGTCTTTGTGAGGGGTACCCTACTAGTGAGCTATTTCTAAATCAGGCACACCTTTGGGTTGGGCTTATTTTGGAAACTAAGTACTTGAGGAGGGCTGAGGTATGAGGTCTCCTAGAGAGAAGTGATTGTATTTTGTGTTTTTACATGTACTTTCATCAGCTGATGCAGCTGAAGGACAGTGTCCTCTGTAAGTAACACATCAGGAGACAGAGGAGTGGTGCTTTGTAATAAGCCTTCCCTGGCATTTTTTTTTTTTCTTTTTCTTTTTTCTTCTTTTTTTTTCTTTTTTTTTTTTCCCCCATAGTGAGGATTACTGACTTTCAGACAACTAGGAAAGAAAGATAAAGGGACGTCCAATGGGGGTACCTTTATTTGGTGATAGCAAACCCTTCTATTTCTGGATCTGGAATGGACTAAGCCAGAAGTTGCAAGGCAAAAAGTCCTGGGATAAACATCTGGATGAAATCTACTTACTCCAGCAGAAAAGGTATGGTGCTCTTTCTTGTCTACCCTTGCTTCTGCTGCTCTCTCCTTGTAGCTCACTCTCACTCCCTTCCCTTAGGCTGTTCTGCCAGCAAACAAGCTTTGAAAAGACTTTAGAACACTGTTCTCTATCAGGCAACCTCTTTCAAGCTGGAATGTTTCTGGAGTTCCACTGTTATCTGCTTTCACGTACGCATTTACTAAATCGCAATTGAATTACTCTCAGTGCAGGACTTCGGTCACAAATTAATAACGTGTGCTTTTTTTCTTTCCTGCTTTATTAGTAAAGCTCACAAGGAAGTGCATGAGTTGGGTTTTGTTTTGCTGTCATTAGAAATGTATGTGGCACTTAAACTGCAGTCAGTTGTATTTGAAATGATGGTTATTTAAAGGGATTCTGTTTTTCTTTTATTTCTCTGAAGGTTGCCCTTATTATAAGATAGAATGAGCTTAACATTCTACAGTCTGATGATCATTTGCTTTGTCAGTTTGACTGCCATTTCTAACCCCGTTGGATCAGGTGCAATTATCTATAATTCAAAGAATGAATCCTCCTAGACCTTGTGTTATCAAGAAGATTGCTTGTGTTTTCGTGTGTCATACTGGATCAAGGCTCTTTGCTACTGTTCCATTGTGTTTCTCCTTCCACACACTGTAGTGCAGGAGTATTCATAGAAATCCAGCTGAATCTGTTTTTCATTTTTCTCTTTTCTGCACGCACAAAAACTGCATTAGTCCAGTAAAAAACTGCTTCTGGTCCTCCACTCCTTTTTTTCTAAATTTCCTTATAAAACTCCAAGCATCTCTGAGGAGAAAAATGTGCCTACATGGGACAAATATACAAATACACCCAGCCATGTGCAGGAGTAACCTGAATATGAGCAAATGTCTTTATCTGTCTTTAGGGAAAGAACTTCAAAATAATCATTTAACTCCTCACTGAAAAACAAGAAGTCTGTATTATTTTATTTCAAAGAAGTGAAACTTAAATACACTTAAAATAGAAAGGATGGTAGCAACAATTGTGTGTCTATAGAACTCTGAATTGTTTACATTTGTGTACATGGATGAAAAACATGAGTAACTGAAAAATAAGTTCTCAGTAGATTCTGTTATCTCCAACTGAACACATGCAAGCTAAAAGTCTGAAAACATTAATATTTTTACAGTTGTAACATCATCTTCCCAATTTTAAATCATACAGATGTGGGAGAAAACTCTGGAGCTTTCTAATCTAATCACTAGCTCAAAGCTGAGCTATTGCCAACTCTAAATCATACTGCTTTGGCTCTGTGTAATTGAGTCTTGAAAGCCTCCCAAGAGAGAGATTCTACTACCTCTTTAGGAGTCTGTTACAGTGTTATGGTGTTTTTGGTGTTTTGCTGATAAAGGTTGGTTGGTTTTTTTTTTTTCCCCCACTAATATTCAGCCTGAACTTTTGAATTCATCACTTGGTGTTGTAGCTCCTTGTTTTGCCTTATTGGTAATTTGCTATTACCAAGGGGCCAACATATGGTCCCTTCCTATTTTTTCACTCTTCTTCTCATAGGCTACTGTTAGAATGGCTCACAAGCTTTCCCTGTCAAGTCCAGCTACCTCAACCTTTCTTCATACTGAAAGTCAGTGGTAAATATGTTACTATTTATCTACTGGGCTCTGCTTTCATGATTTTGTGTGTCATGACTCTGTGCTAGAATTATGTTTTTTTTTTTCTTTTTTTTTCTGAGCCACAACTGATGATGATAAGGCCTGGAAGCTAGCTGGGTAATTCTCACATTCACTGTTGTTGCCATTTATTCATCATGTGTATTAGTTGGTTGCATCCTGTTGGCATTTGATCTCAGCTTTATCCAAAGTAGGGTATTTTTTTGGCTCAATGTTGCACTGTGTAACATTCCCAAAAGTGACATCCAAGTTTAGGAAATGTGATACAATCTTCTTATGTCAGAGAGGCCTAAGAGTTTACTTAGCCTTACTCTGCTGGTTTCTTCCTGTTGAAGAATCTTCTTACTTAACTCATAGCTCTGTGTAAAGTTCTGGTGGCAGAGGTCACAACTCATAGGTGTTGAGTGTTTGTTGGTTTTGTTGTTCTTGTTGGTTCTTGGTGGTGGTAGTCATGATTATTTTGTTTGTTCTTATCTGGCTTTTAGTGTTAAAAAGTGTTTAAAAGTTCCAAGGAAACAGAATCTCCCTAACATGTAATTTTAGAAACTCCACCATAAGTGAATTACACTGTTCATTAAAAATAATCAAGGAGTAAACTAAAGCAACTGACTGCATGAATCCATAATGTTAAGCTTTATTTTTCTTTCTGCTACTGCCTGCCTTTATAACTTTAGTTGATAAGTTATCTATATGTCTCTTCTATCTCACAGCTCGTTCTCAGAAGTTAGTGGTATCAGCTGACTTTCCTGGGATGCTATGAGACTTCATTATTCTAATAACAATAAATGTTTAATCTATGTGGTAAATTTCAACACAAATATTGAAGCCCTTTTGCACATAAATTAAATGGAGATATCTGCATTTTAAGAAATAATGCATTAGAGGTACTTGGAACAGTTTACATACCTTGCAGAGAGCAATCTTCTTATGGCTGGCAGAAGTGGCTCCAGCTGTGCTGCGGTGGAAACCTTGTAACCTCTTTTGTTGCCTTAACTTTTTGTCACTCTTCAGTCTCACAGACATTAGTGAAATGCTTTGCCTACTTCTATTTATTATTATTATTATTATTATTATTATTATTATTATTATTATTATTTTTGTGGAAACAAGCATAAACAAAAGTTAGCTTAGTTTAATGTTATTGAACTGGGATGCTTAAGTTGTACCTGGGCACAGAAAGCTTTTGCCTTGTTGGCAAATCTTTCCCAAGCAGACAGTGAATGAGATATGTTATCATAGTTTTGCTTTTCTTTTGTCTAAATGATGTTACTGAATTTTCTGTGCACAAATTAGTGTACCACTCTTATCTTGAAATCCACAGTGCCTGTTAATATTAATTGGTTCCTTTGCTTCCAAAGATGACAGTGAAATTAAGACGCCAGTTCCCAGTTCCATCTGTAATACTTCTTAGTAATGGTTCTCACGAGCAGTCAAGGTGGAAAGAATAGACTTTAAAAACTCTGCTGTAACATGTAAAATAAAGCCAAAGGGATCACTGGCAGCATTTTTAGTCATTTTATTCTTATGCTATTATGACTTCATCATAATGGAAATTTTCAGTCTAATAACAGAAAGCAAAACCTAATAATCTCAGGTGTAAAGGTCCTCCAGAATTCTCAACACACAGATAAACACACATCTGACCCCGCTGCCCAAGACGTGGCTTAGCCTCACAGATTTTGGAAGGTACTTGTGTGCAAGTTTCCTAATGAAGAGGTCAACATAAAAAAATTATGTTTTGCAAGAAGGAAAAACAGAAGATTGTTAGAGAAAACCAATTAGATACTAGGGTGAGGAACAGAACTTGGAATAAAACAACAACAATGAAAGCACTTTATTGAAAAGATTTGGAAGTTTTGATGCAGGATAAATTTGTGTTTAAAATAATATATTTTTTAATTAATAATTCAATTGAATTTGAATCATACAATCATAGAATGGCTTGATTTGAAAGGGGCCCAAGGATCATCAAGTTCCAACCTGCCTGACACAGGCAGGGCCACCAACCTCCAGGTCTGGTACTAGATCAGGCTGCCCAGGGTCACATCCAGCCTGGTCTTGAACATCTCCAGGGATGGAGCATCCACAGCCTCTCTGGGCAGCCTGTCCCAGCACCTCGTCTCTCTCTCTGTGAAGAACTTCCCCCTGACATCCAATCTAAACCCTCCCTCTTTGAGCTTAAAACCATTCCCCCTTGTCCTATCACTAT
The DNA here is from genome assembly GCF_023343835.1 of Lagopus muta. Classification (NCBI taxonomy): domain Eukaryota; kingdom Metazoa; phylum Chordata; class Aves; order Galliformes; family Phasianidae; genus Lagopus; species Lagopus muta. Next base: position 77,980,389 of record NC_064433.1, read on the forward strand.
CTACCCTTGTAAAAAGTTGATTCTCCTGCTGTTTATAATCCCCTTTTAAATACTGGAAGGCTGCAATGAGGTGTCCTTGCAGCCTTCTCTTCTTCAGGCTCAACAAGCCCAGCTCCCTAAGCCTGTCTTTGCAGGGGAGGTGCTCCAGACTTCTGATCATCTTAGTGGCCTTCCTCTGGACCCTCTCCAACAGCTCCACATCCTTTCTGTGTTGGGGGACCCGGACCTGGATGTGCTCCATCCAGATGGAGCCTTCACGAGGGCAGAGTAGAGAGGGACAGACTATCCCTGCTGGCCACCCCTCTTCTGATGGAGCTCAGGATACCACTGGCCTTCTGAGCTACAAGAGCACTCTGCTGGCTCATGTCCAGTTTTCCTTCCCCCAGACCCCCAGGTCCTTCTCTGCAGGGCTACCCTCAAGGAGTTCTTCTCCCAGTTGTGTATGTATTTGGGGTTACTCTGACCAAAGTGCAAAACTTTGCAATTTGCTATGTTGAATCTTATTAGATTCACATGGGCCCACCTTTTGAGTTTGTTGAGGTCCCTCTGGATGGTGTCACTTTCTCCTAACATGTCAACCCCACCACTCAGCTTGGTGTCATCACTAAACTTGCTGAGGGAGCAGTCAAGCCCATCACTGATGTCACTGTAGAAGAGCACCAGTCCATAGACAGAGGCCTGCAGGACACTGCTTGTCACTGGCCTCCGCCTGGACATATTGCCATTCAACACAACTCTATCTATGGCCTTCCATCCTATTCCTTATCCACTGATTAGTCCTTCCTTCAAATCTGTATCTCTCCAATTTAGAGATAAGGATGTGTTGGGCAACCATGTCAGACGCATGCACAAATCTAGGTACATGACATCAGTTGCATTCCCTTTGTCCACCAGTGTTGTCGCTCTATTGTAGAAGGTCACCACATTGATCAGGCATGACCTTCCCTCAGTAAAGCCATGCTGGATGTCTCAGATCATCTGCTTGTACCTAATGTGCCTTGAAGAATCCTATTAATCGTAATTCCTGTTTTTGTAACAGAGTTAAGATTTATGGAATTCTTCTTGCATTCTTTGTATTTTCTTAAATTCAATGAGCAGGATGGACTCCAAAAGAAGTGATTAGGAAGGCCTAAATCCAAAAGTATACATGTTACCAGCAGTGAGTGTTTGTGAAATCCTTAATCTTGTTTCAAACTGTTTTACATGACTCTCTCAGTCAGCATCTGACCTACATTCTACCTTGCATTTGTTTCACAATGGATTTTTGGGTGTTTCTGATTTCATCCTTACCTGTATTGAAAAACAACTTACAGCTTCCTGAGCAAATAATGGAATCATCTATAAAGAAAATTGAATTACAGTAATCATAAATCGTTTTGCGTTGGAAAGGACCTTTAAACATCATCTAGTTTCACTCACTCTTTTGCCTCTCCCACACTTCCATGGGCCTGGATATCTTTCACTATATTAAGTTGCTCAAAGCTCCATTCTGCCTGACCTCCATGGATGGGGCATCCACCCACAACTTCTCTGGACAACCTGTTCCAGTGCTGCCTATCAGAAGTACTTACTGTTTAGATATGTAGCTGTGCTTATTCTGAACAGTATAAGACAACATCAGCACTGCTTAGTGTTACATAACTAGGGTAGATGGGTAAATTAGGAGCTTGGTGTCAGTTGATCTTGTAATTGAAGAAGACAATAATTTAGAACAGCAGCTTAATTTGAGTGTTCTGAATGATCTTCTCAGGGCATCCGAATATGTCTCTTTGCTGAATCATTCTCTGAAATACACCTTCTCTGCCCAGTGGTGTAATGGTACTTTATGGAAACTAAGCACATGCTGTAGCAATCTCCATTAAGAAACTGCTAACAGTTTATGTTGCTGCTGCTTTGAAACACAACAGAGAGTTGTAACATGTAATAATTCACGCTATGCTTAGTGGCATAAAGAAAATGGATGTGCATAACTTTGAAGGTTCTAGATTCGTGTGACTTTTTTATATATTAGTGAATTTGTCAGGTACTCAACATTTATATACTCAGCACATTGTGGTAATGTATTAAAAAGGAGTTGACTCAGTGGTGTGTTTTAAATGAGAATAAGAAGTTTCCCCAATTAGGGGCCAGAAAATTAAATGAGTGTATAAGTATATGGTATAAACATCTAAGTCATGGGTCTTTGGGGCATAAGGGGAAGTTTGCCGTGATATTTGCCAACAAGTCTGTGTTCTTCAGCAGCTTGCTTGGAATCTCCAACTCTCTGAGACAAGTAATCTCTACAGTGATTACATTTGTCTGACAATTTTGCCCTCAGTTTCTGCATGTTGAGTACAGTATTTGTTAGGTGTCTAATTAGCAGGCTTCTAATTTAATTAGTCATTTACATGAACTTTGGAGAGTTTTTTGAGAATGGTATTGTGTTTGTGTTCTCCCACATTATCTCTTGCCCAATCCTTCTCTGAGGTCACTGAAGGGATAAAAGCCTACCCAGTAAAACATAAACAAATTAATTGCAGCAGTGTTTATGCTATTGAAATCCTGCCTCTTTCCCACTTTCTGTCTGAGAAAATTACATTCTCTAGGAAAACTAGTCAGCCAAAATACTAGTAGAGGTGGCAAGCTTGCTTTACTGATGATGAATGTTAGAACATTTGCTCAGAGTGCCTCTTTATTTTATCCTTGTTTGTCTGATCCTGGATGCAGTATTCAATTAAGTCATGTAATTAACAACTGCTGCAACAGCCAGATGAGAAGAAATATTTCTCAGAGCAGCAAGGCCAAGAGTTTGAAGGATGCAAAAAATGCGTCAGAATGGCTCCTTGATTTGTTCAGTTTGGTTCTTTATATCATTAATTCCTGTTCTTTAGAGTTTTTCTAGGCCAATTCCTACTGACTTAGACAAGGGGGTGCTGTTGGTAATAGGAAATATTCCTTTTACTGGGTGACAAATATAACATTCATTTACGCTTTTATTCTATGTAGCCTGCGTGGATGGTTGTTTTGCTTTTTCCCCTAAAGTTTTCCCAGATGTATCATTATCATTCTGGTGTAAAACTATGCAGAGCTCACACATTTCACCTGGATTAAATTCAGGTATAACTGCATGTAAAAGGTATTTTTCTTTTTTCTTTTTTCTTTTTTTTTTTTTCCTCAGGATTCTATAGCGTTGCATTTAAAAGAGCAATTTAAAGCAAGAAATATACACGGACCACTCTGAAAACAATGCTTCGTATTTATTTCTGTGAAAACTACCAGAGATACAAATAGCACAATAACATTATTTGATAAAGCAAATTTTCAGCTACAAAATGCTGTCTTACAAGAATCACCACCATTAGCTATACATTTTTGCCAGCAATGAACAAGAGCCTGCTTGCCACTCTCATAAAAATCTGCACCCGCAGAGGTGACCCACTGATACTGTCACCGCTACTGAAATGCACCCATCACCTCACTGGGCTCACATCCACTGTTTGATCTCCACTGTTTGGTTTAGTAAGCATCAATGAATGTCAATGGGTACAATCTTTTTCTTCATGGAGGAATTCAGTGGCAAGCCTTCGCACTTCCATGTCAGACACTTTCTTGTCACTACTCCTCTGCTGCCATCTGTCGCACAGCAACAAAATGTAATGGAACATTGGTAGGAATGTTCAACCTTTTCTGCCATACTTTTGGAGCAGTCCCTGCAGATGTGGTTTTCAATTTAAACGATTAATGTTTTGCTGTTTTTACCAGCAATTGAAGATAGGTAGCTTATAGAAACTGTCATGTCAGACAGAAGCTGAAGAAGTCTTCAATACTGCAAGGACCACACTGAATTACAAGAACCAATTATTCTATGATCAGAACTACTGTCTAGGATACAATAGACTCAAAGAAAATTTGAGGTTGGAAGGGACCTATGGATGTCACTTGGTTCCAGTACCCTTGCACAAGCAGGGTCAGTTACAGCAGGTTCCTCAGGACCATTTCCAGATAACTTTTAATTATCACCAAGGATGGAGATTTCACAACCTCTGTTGACCATCTATGCCAGCACTCTGTTTCTTTACTTACAGTAAAGAAGTACTTCCTGATGTACAAAGCCTTCCGTGTTTCAGTTTGTGCCCATTGTCTCTTGTCCTGTCATTGATACCACTGAAAACAGCCTGGCTCCATCCTCTTTGTACTCTGCATTGAGATATTTGCATGTTTTGATGATATTTCTCTTGAGCTTCCTCTGCTCTAAACAGTTCCAGCTCTCTGAGTCTTTCCTCATATGAAAGATGCTTCAGTCCCTTAATCATCTTCATTATCCTTTTCTGAACTCACTCTAGAATGTTTTCCTTAATGAGGAGACCAAAACTGGGCACAGGACTCCAGATATTGCCTCACCAGTGTGGAATAGAGAAGCAGGATCACCTCTCTCAATCTGCTGTTCGTGTCAGCAGGCCTTTCTGGGGTGAAGTGTGGTGACTGTGCTTGCAAATTCTTAATCAAATCTGAAGGGTCTACTAAAATAACATAGAGTCTGGTGGAAGAACCATGGGTATTCTCCAAATATAAGTGAATTATTTGGTCTGAAACTTGTCTGATGGCATGCTCTTTCCTAGAACTGGAATATATTTCAGCTCTCATTAGTTTCCTCAATTTTCTCAGCATCGGAGATAAAAATAGCATAGTTAAGCTGCACCATATGAAGCCTTGTTAAGACATACCAGTGAATTCTTGTTTATATCTTTTCCATCCATTTGAATGCAGCATTTTTTAAAAACGTTTTTAATTGTATATAAAAAAAACACTTCTCCCTCTTTCTCCCTCTCTCTTCCCCCCCCCCCCCCCCCCCCAGCTCCTGAGATAACTAGCTTACTGCAGGAAGGATATCACATGATTCATTGATTCATCATTTTCTGCCTTCTGAGCCTCAAAATATAGACCATATATAAACCACACACATATGTATAAACGTCTCCCCTCCCCTTTCCTTCACTCCTCTCCCCTTCCCTCTCCTTCCTGTCCTTCAAGAACACCTCAGCTGATAAATATGCATTACTAGTCTTTAAGGAAAAAACTGATCATTCATATTGTCTCAATAAATATTCTGGAAAGAGGTGCCATATATTTGTCTGCCTTCCTTAGAAGCCACTTTTACTTCACTGCAGGATCTGTGAGTCCCCACTCCTTCAGGCTGCCAAGGAGAACAACATCCCAGTCATTATGAAACTTCTCACTGATGAAACATGTGATATTTATCAGAGAGGTAACTCATTATTTTCTCTGAATTGTTTTTTGGGGAGAAGCAAGAACCTGAAACAATGAGCATAGTAGTATGTAAGCTAGTTTACTGCAACGTTCTCACTGGCAGAATCAAATGACTTAAATCTATGTCAGCAGCTTTGCAGTAAAATGAGTTCTCTAACTCAAGTCATAAACAGTTGGTAATGATCAGAGTTTTACAACTTGAAGAGGCTATTTTCACAGAGGGACTGAAGGATGTGTTTTACAGAGGCAGGTGGGCAGTGGAAGGGTTGTGTACTCATTTCAGTTCATGGCACTCACAAACACCTGAAGTTTCTGTTCAGCATTTGGGCTTTGGTGGAGTGACTGTCACCACATTGTATGACAAAGTGGCACCTGGCAACACTCAAAGGAAGATTGGGAATACCCATAACCCTCCACCCCAATAAATCTATGTCTGCTTTTATTCTATATTGCTGAATGTCTAGATGACTCACGTCCTTACTTTACTGTTTCTAGGTGCAGTAGGGGAGACTGCCCTCCATGTAGCTGCCTTGTATGATAATGTGGAGGCTGCACTGGCTCTGATGGAAGCAGCTCCGGAGCTTGTCAATGAGAGGATGACATCAGAACTCTATGAAGGTAACGTCTCAAAGAATGGGGTTGGAGGGGTTTCTCTGCAAGGGGAGAGAGGAGGTTGTAACTGTTTCTATTCAGGAAACTGGAATATACTGTTCCTGGTTCAATATGTTACTAAATTACTAAATTTTGTTACACTGCAAAAGCAATATTCAAATAGCTCCTGACCTTTTGTGGAAGGTGGCTTTGTATTAAAACTAGCTTGAGCAAGAAAGCAAATGCGTAACTCACAAAGTACTGGTGGGTCTGTTCACTACAGCGGGATGGCAACGATGTGTACAGCTTTGCTTTCTGCCATAGACAAACCAGATTGTGTGACAGAAGAGTTCCCTGCCTGATCTTCTTTGAAAAGACAAAAACTGATTCTTTTGCTGGCAAATAATAGGGATTAAAAACAATCTTAATTGCTGTTACTGAGTTTTGAATCACAGCAATTTTTTAAAAAGCTAGAGTTTCTTATGTGATTCTGTTTCACTGTCCAGAACTATCTCAGAGTGTATTGAAATCACTGAAATAGTAATTAGGGGGTTTTAAAACTTCTAATATCTAGTTTGAAGGATTAGAGAAAGTTTGGGAACTTGGTTTTGATGCACTCCTCATGTCTCATTAAGTCCTTTCAGACTGATTCCTACCTGCAAAATAACCCAAAATAACCCTACCTGCAAAATCTCTCCAAACGAACAAAAACCCCAACATGCAGAAAGTGCATCCTGCTGGTTTAGTTAGCAGACTGTAAAATCTTTTTTCATGAATTCACAAGACCACTAGTCTCTAGTCCACAGCAATAACCTGAAAGCTAATCCGTATTAGTCCTATGGATACAATTTCCCAAAACTGGTATTTAACATGTGTTGAGTGTGAACTGCAGGCTGCTGATCAGCCTGAAGTTAACTTCTTAGAGGACAAGGTTTTGTATCTGTGTTTTACAGGGCAGACAGCTCTCCACATTGCAGCAGTGAACCAGAATATCACTTTGGTGAAGGCTTTGCTCAAGAGAGGGGCAAATATCTGCACAGCACAGGCCACTGGGCACTTCTTCAGGCGCAGCTCCCAGAACCTTCTCTATTTTGGTACATCCTTCTCTTTTCTTCTCTCCTTGTTGCTATGAGAAGCAACCAAAAGAGTGATGAGGGAGGCATGTTTCAGTTCCTATCTAAACTGCATAAGCAAAGGCTTCTGTCTTCGAGGGTCATCATTCACACACTTCTGTCTCACAGTAAAGCTTCATCTGAGTTTGTAAATACTACATTAATAAAAATATATTGATTGAAAATATTTTACATATTTGCATGTGTACAAACATTATATATTGCATAAAAAATATAATGTTAATTTCTACAGTCTTTTGGTCCTTTCTGAGTATGATGAGTAGTGGGCCAGAAATCTCATAGGTTACTTTTACAGGTTCCTTTTATAGCTTTGTGACATGGATCATTTCCCCTCACCATACTTCAGCCTCACTCACGTGCTAGGGACTTAATATTGTTTCCTCCATCCCCTTCTTTGCAGGAGAACATGTTTTGTCATTTGCTGCCTGTGTGGGAAATGAGGAGATTGTACAGTTGCTCATTGAAAATGGAGCTGACATTAGAGCTCAGGATTACCTGGGTACGTGCCTAGTGAATTGCATACATTGAACATTTTAAACCAGACTCCATCAGCTTGTTCAGTGTGGAGAAAAGAATGCTCTGGGGAGACATTGTTGCAGTCTTCCTGTATTTAAAATGATATTATAAACAGGAAGGAAATCAACTTTTTTACAGCAGTAGTTAGTGATAGGACAAGGTGAATGATTTTGAACTAAAGCAGGTTTAGGTTAGATGTTAGTGAAAAGTTTTTCACTGAGAGGGTGGTGAGGGACTGGTACAAGCTGCCCAGAGAGGTATTCGAGCCCAGGTTACATGAGGTCCTGGATAACCTGATCTGGTAGGTAGCAACCCTGCCCATAGCATGGGGTTGGAACTCTATGACTCTAGAAGTCCCTTCCAAACCAAGCCATTGTATGATTCCATGATCTGTGTACCTGAGTATTTTTTCCTCACTAAAAACACAGTTGAAATGAAGGATATGAGGAAAATGAAAGCCATTATTAATGCCATGAGGCAATTGCCAGTCTTTCTACAGAGTTGTTATTCAACATGCAAGGACTGCTCCAAAAGTAATGCCTCTAACTTCGTGATGTTGAGCCATGAAACCAGGAGCAGATGTTGGTGGTATGGCAGGAAAAGTTGAACCTTCCTACCAATATTCCATTATATTTTGTTGCTGTGTGACAGATGGCAGGAGAAGAGCAGTCTGACAAAAAGGTTTCTGACATGGAAGTTCACATGAAGGAAAGGTGCGCCATTGAATTCCTCCATGAAGAAAAAGACAGCCCCCATTGACATTCACTGATGCTTGTTAAACCAAACAGTGGTGACTAAACAGTGGATGTGAGCACAGTGAGGTTGTGGGTGGTGTTTTGTAGGTGTGGCAGCAGCAATAGTGGGTTACCTCTTGTGATGCAGATTTTTATGAGCATGGCATACAGGCTTTTCTTCACTGCTGGTGAAAACGCAAAGCTAATGGTGGTGTCTATATTGAAGAATGGCATTCTGTAGATGATAATTTGCTCTTTTAGAGTTATTGTATTCTTTGCACCTGTGGTAGTTTTCGTGGAAATAAGTAGAAGGCATTATTTTCACAGTAACCTATGTGTTTACCCATTCTGATTATTTAACAGGTAACACCATCCTCCACATCTTAGTTCTCCAGCCTAATAAGACATTTGCCTGCCGCATGTACAGCCTGATACTTTCCTATGACCAGACCAAAGAGGGACCAAGATCACTTGAATTAATTCCTAACAATGAGGGGCTTACTCCATTCAAACTGGCTGGAGTTGAGGGGAACACTGTGGTAAGTTTATTTGTGACACTGTTGCCTCCATATTAAAGACTATTCAGAAGCAGAGAACTTGAAATAACATCACCCTGAACAAGGGAGTTTGTACACACTCTTAGTGGGTTGAAGTCTTGTATAAGACCCAAAAGCCTGTTTAAGAAATTTCTTTATCTTAGTGAGAAAAACTCATGCTTAAAGAATAGATCTTTTGGTCCAATTTTTGAAGCTTTTCAGTTAACCAATTTATTAGCAGAAAGATCCTCCCAAAGCCTTTTTTAAAAGTCTGACTGAAGTTGTTTCTATTATCTATTTCATTTTCCATAAACATGATACACGGAGGAGTTCTCCAGATATCTGCAGACATTTGTTTTTATGCAAGATCTCAATATAAATCCTCCTCCTTTGCTTTAATAAAAAGACAGAGGTGGTTGGTGTTTCTTCTGTAGATTCACAAAGGACAATATGATTTCCTTTTTCATATATCTCTTTTCTGATAATCTGTAGAAAAATATAAAAGGATTTTTTTTCCCTAATCAACATATCCACATAAAATCTTTTGTATGGAGACATGACTGCTTCAAACAAGTTTAACAGTGTGACTGGTGTTAAGGGTGACCTACATATTTGCTTCCAAAGCATACAAACACAACATTTTCTCCTCAGTTTCAGATCTGACATAACTTCAAGCAGTCCCTCTTATTTTAGTGGAATCTCTATGTGTGGCTGCAAAAGCAAAATGGGACTCTTAGGCCTGTCAGACACTGCTGTGCTTACTTTTGGTATGTCTAGGAGAATATCTGTGCTACACAGCTGTAATGCAGGCAACACTCTTTACTTACTAATATTTTAGCAAGCCCCATTAAAAACTCTGTATTTCCTTTCACGCAAGCTTAAGCATAAAAACTTTGAACACTGGTGGGTGTTTCTCTTCAAGCTCAAATACTTCAACATCTGAAATGAGGCCTATTTAGTCAATGTCTGCATTTCTGACACACAGGATAAGAAAACTGGATCTTTATTATTCCAGGTTTCCTATATTGGCAGCTTTTGGGCGAAATCTTAATGCCTCAAAACAAACAAACAAACTAAATAAAAACAACAGTCCACTCTTGAACAATCAATTTCACATTTATAATGATGAAATAAGGGCTCTGGAGCTGCTGGTGTAGCTGCTGGTGGGTGCGTAGATTGGGTTCTCCTCTCAGCAACCCAGCTTTATACTTTACTTCAAGCACAAACTGATAATCAGATGGATCAGAAAAAAAGCTCTTCCCATTCTTAAGCTGTTAGAAGAGAGAGATGTCAGAACCACAGCTAAGTTAAAGGCAAATATTTTGTAATGCAGAATTTTAACAATTTCAGTGTATTTGCAATGAGAACAAATATTTACTGGAAGGCTTCTATAATCCTTGATTCCCTTCTTTTCTCCTCAGATGTTTCAATACCTCATGCAAAGGCGAAAGCATAATCTCTGGTCCTTTGGCCCCTTGACCACTGTGCTGTATGATCTCACAGAGATTGACTCCTGGGCTGAAGATCAATCCTTCCTTGAACTCATTGTCTCAACCAAGAAGAGAGAGGTACTGTAGGCATGAGAAGTTTTGAGGACTATGGTAATTCTAAAAGGAGAATAATGAGTTTGAAGGCTCAGGCTCTTCCATATTATTCACAGGGCAAGAAACATGTATCATACTGCGGGCAATACATGAAATATAGCAGCTTTTTAATAATACATTTATATTTGATGCTTTAGCAGTTTATTCTGAGATGGGAGCTTGAAGATGGATTGAAAGAACATCATATTAACAGATCACATGGAACATGTTTCAGTAAAGGGTTCTTTCTTTTTTCCCATGCTCAAAGATAGAAATAACATGTAGCTCTAGAGTAGCTTTAGCATATACTAGCTTTCTGTATCAGTGATAGTGATTAACAACATCCCCGTGAGGCAAACTATGTTAAGAAATCCTAAATTGGAACACATTTTAAAAGCACTCCTTATTGTTATTATTTTCTTCATTTAATCACTATTGGTTATCCAGCTTATGACTCAAAAAGAAGAACGTGGATTATCTCTGCTGAATCAGAGATGAGTCAGTAGGCGCTTTAATTATTAAATGGATAAATGCTGTATGGAATGCTCCCAGTTCTGTATTATCTCCATCTATAAAAATTTTGGTTAAACTTCAGAAACAAAAGTTTCAGCAACTGGAGAACAATGTGAAGGAAGTTCATGGAATTCTCATTTGTTTATATTTAAAAGCCTCTAAATCTGAATGCGTAGAAATGCATGGGAAAACACTCTGTGTCATAAAACAGAACAACCTTGTAAGTTGTCCAGAAGGATAAACCATAACCCTGAAAGAAGGAAGAATACTGTGTATCTGTCTTTTCCCAATACATATGGTGTATGCAGATGCAACGTTACCAATTCTAGAGCATTCCTAGAGGCCAAAAAGCTTCTTTGTTTTCCAGAATGCTCTTAATCATGAGTAGTTGGAATTTCTGCATGTGTAAGTAAGAAATTTGTCATAGTGCTTGATACACATTTGACCAAAAATCTTTCCTGTCTCTTCTGGACATTTTGACGTATATCCCCTTCTTGGTCATTGCAGGAATCCCCTAAAGGCTGCAAGAAGTAAGTCTAGAAGAGTTTAGTTGAGTTCATAGCTCAAATTCATTAGCATAAGTTCTACTTATACTCTAAATGTCAGACTTTTTTGCAGAAATTGAAGGCTTGATATAGATGATTCAATTAATCGTCAACCAATTAACAACACAGAAACTTAAAATGCTGTATTTTTGTGTAAGCCATGAAGCTTTAGTTAAGTGCTAGTCACATTTGGAAAAAAAAAAAGTTCTTATTTTTTTTATCCTAAACAATCTGATAAAACATACTTGTATTGCTGTAGCAATGGGAATATTCTGCCATCAATTCAATGTTCCAGTATATGACAAAATCATTTTGAAAATTTATCAGATAAATTTAACTGTTGGTATTTTATCTTCCAGAATCTGCCTGAACTGAGGGCATTTTTAAGTCACTTACATACATGCCCTTGTCTACCTTTTACAGAAAAGACCTTGTTGACTTTGTTGCTCAGATGAAGAACTCCTAAATGATTGCTGCAAAAGCAGCTAATTGGTTGTGTAAACTCTGTATGCTTCCTATGAGCTATGAGCCAAGAAAGTTCTTCCCTTTTATAGGTGGAGAAAATACAAATAAAATAACACTGTCTTAAAGCAGCTGAATCTAGCTGCCTTAAACAATTGCTGAAGTACAAAGCAAACTTTGATGCTTTGTGATGTCTTTGTTTTGGCTGGGATAAAAAGTCAGTTTTCTTCACTGGAGCTGTGTTGTTGTTTTATAATTTTGTATCAGTCTTTTATGTCATAACATCATGTAGCATACTCCGAGTTAACGAGTTAATGCTGCAGTTCCATGGGTTATCAGTAGTTCCAGGTACCTGGTCTCAGAAGAGAAGAATGAACTGCAGCTCCCAGAAGACTTCATTATTCCATTTCCATTTTCTGTTCAGAGGGAAAGATGAAACTGACTGAGAGTCATGAGACTGTTCCTCTTTTTCTGCCCACTTTGCTTGGTGTGCTCCCTGGCAGTATTGCCTACAACATTAGAGTAAGGCCTACAGTTTTGGACACTCTCTCATTTTATTTGATTTATTAGCATCAATTCCAATGACACTGTATTATATTGTATTATCTTTCATTCCACTATCATATTTAGTAGATCAGTTTTTCCTTAGCTTGTTATTACTGTTTTCCTCATCTGGGCCTATCTCCCTGTCTTTTCCCTTCCCCTTTCCTGAGGTGTGGGTCCATGGGTCCCTTTGCCACTTCGGTCACAGAACAAGGCTGAACTGGGCCTAACTGTGACATTTTTGGTGCACTGGCTTGAAAAACAAACTTTTAATGCAAAACTCTCTGAGCTCTAACTCTCGGAAAGCGTTGTTAGAAAGCTTATCTTGTTTACAATCCTTGATTTCTAGGTGGACTGCCAACTGCACCTTTTTTTTGTGTGTGTTTGTTTTTGGCACTGTGTCAACTTGTTTTTATAAAGAGACAAAATGTACTTTCTTTCTCTTGTAAAACTGTTCTTCAAGAGATTACATTCCATCATGTCCATCCTCTTAATACTTAGAATGTACTAGACTTTATCAAGTCCTCCACTCTGCTCTATGAAGCTGTATACATATACAAAAAGTTAGAAGTACCAGTGGAAACACCTATCTGGTGCCTGCATACACTGTGGTATGTTTTGAGCATTGAAAGTTATGTCCCAGATGGAGTTTCTGATTTTACAGAACAGGTGATTTTTAAACAGGCTTCCAATCTGTCCCCTGAATCCCTTATATGTTTTTTGAATGCTCATTCAGCGATCATGTTGTCAATCTCCCTGAATGTATTCCTTGTCATCTCACTCAGTATCTTTATTTGAAATATTTGAGGAAGTCTTCCCCAAAGCCAGAGAATACTGAGTGGCAGGGAGTGCGGAGGGACTTGAGAGAGACTTTAGAGAGATGGGCATCCCCGGTGTCATGGAATTTTACTCCTGAACACCTTCAAGATCCTAAGAATCTAAGCAGGTATCTAAGACAGGTGTGTTGTGGCTCAATAAATCTGAGGAGATGCAAATTATTTGGGGCCTGGCTTATGCCTACCAAGCCTCATTCAACACTATGCCAGGGATGTTAGAATCACAGGATAACAGAATCACAGGATCACAGAATCACCAAGGTTAGAAAAGACCTTCAAGATCATCCAGTCCAACCATCCACCTATCACCAATAGTACTCACTAAACCATGTCCCTCAACACAACATCCAAATGTGTTTCTGAGCCAAAAGGGAGAGTTTCCAGGAGAAAGTCTGAACTGAGAAAGAGAATCTCTGGGTCAAGAAAGGGAGTCTCCAGATTGGGAAAGAGAATCTCCAAATTCAGCAAAAGATTTTCCAAGCTCCAGACTCCACTATGAATGAGTTGAGCTAGAGAGAAAGAGCATAAAAACTGGGAAGTCTAATCAACCACAGGAGGCACCAGTATCAATGTCAATTGCCCCTATAAGAAATTGAAACAGATGTTACCTCATCTAAAATGAAAAGAAGGAGAAAGAAGAGGAAGAAGATCTAGGGGAGGGGCCCTGAACAAGAACACTGTCACTGACATTAACTAAGGCAACAGCAAAAACTAAAAAGAAGAAGAAGGTGAGGAAGACACTGTGACCATTATTAGTACCCAACCTCTGAAAATGACTGAAATTCAAGGTCAGGAAAAGATTTTGTACGGCACCCAAATGAACCCACCTGGTTACTGTGATGTTGGGACACAGGGGCCAATAGTGTGTTGCTAGATGGTAGAGAAGCTTGCCAGCTGGGAAGTATTGCTAAGGACTCAGCTATTGACAAAGGAATTAGTAGATATCAGGATGGGACATTCACCCTCTGGAGGTGAATGCTATTAGCCCTAGAGGAAAAATACCCTTCCAAAGAAGATCTGATGCCTAAGATAAAGAAATGGACTACTGTGGAAAAAGACATCTATTATTTGAGAGAATTACCTGTGGTGGAAGTGTTACATGACCCCATGTTCATTCCTGACAATCCACACCAAGATCATGATCCTGAGAGAGTCACGTGTGCACCAAGTATGTGGCAAAAATTCACAAGAACTGTACCAGAGAAGTACACTGGTATACCAGGAATGTATGAGAGAGGGTGAAGACAATCCATTTCATTTATATTGATGAATAGACTTCATAACACTGAACAACATTTAGCCCCTCCACAAGCTTATATTTCAGCCATTTCAAAAGTAACTGTAAGACTGAATAAAATGCAGAGTAAACATAAAGATACAACAGAGGAACTGTCTACCTTGCTTAATCATGATGAACCTAATGAAGCTGCAGTGGTATCAGAGACACCTGATGAGAATCAGGATTATCAAAACAGTCTACTGAAAGGGCTGATCAAACTGTTTTGCTCCCTGACTAAATCATCCAATATCTCAGCTATTAAAAGCAGATGTCTTCCTGCTCGAGCAAGTGACAATAGTAATACTACGTTGTGTATTGCTTTCTGGAGTTACCAATGTGAGCATGGAGAAGATATGAAGAAGTGGCATGAAAAACCCACTCCTACTCTACAAAAGAAAAAGAATTACAAAACAAATCAACTGCCAAGGTGAACTCCTCTACAAAGGCAATTGTTCCAGTTGCTGTGGGACATGGCAAGAACTGTAAGAATCCTGATCATGAATCACAAGAGAAGAATGACAGAGGTAACAATTAGAGGGGCTCTGCCTCAAGCCAGGGGGGGAAAGGGAAAATAGAGTATATTGGACTGCATGTATTCAATGGCCTGGCACGTCAGAACCACAAAAATATGAAGCACTGGTGGACACTGGTACACAGTGCACTCTAATGCCCTTGAGTCATGAAGGGGCAGGATCAACTTGTATTTCTGGGGTGACTGGGGGTTCCCAAGAGCTGACTGTGTTGGAGGCTGAAATAAGCCTCACTAGTCAAGACTGGCAAAAGATCCTACTGTGACTGGCACAGGGGCACCATGTATACTTGGTGTCATTTGCTTCAGAAGAGGCTATTTTAAGAATCCCAAGGGGTATTGATGGGCCTTTGGAATAGCTGCTGTAGATGCAGACGATGTTAAGCAGATGTCTGTTTTGCCTCGCCTGTCAGAAGATCTGTCTCTTGTGGGGTTGCTACAAGTGGAAGAGCAACAGGTACTGATTTCTACAAAAATGGTGCACAGACATCAGTACCACACCAGCAGGGATTCCTTGTTCCCCATTCATAAGTTGACTCATCAACTAGAGAGTCAGAGATTAATCAGCAAAACTGATTCACCTTTTGAGAGCCCAATATGGCCAGTGCATAAAGCCAGTGGAGAATGGAGGCTGATGGTAGACTACTGTGGCCTAAATGAAGTCACACCCCCACTGAGTGCTGCTGTATCAGACATGCTAGAACTCTAGTATTAATTGGAGTCAAAAGCAGCCAAGTGGTATGCTACAGCTGAAATTGCTAATGCATTCTTCTCCAATCCTTTGGCCACAGAATATAGGCCACTGTTTTCTTTCACTTGGAGAAGAATTCAGTATACCTGGAACAGTTTGCTCTAAGGATAGAAACATAGCCCAATAATTTGCCATCAGTTGATCTAAACTGCACTGGAACAGGGCAGTGCTCCCAAGCACCTACAGTACACTGATGACATTACTGTGTAGGGCAATACAAGAGAAAGGAGGGAGTATTATCCAAATCCTTCTGTGAATCGGTTTTGCCTTTAACCAAAACAAAATGAAGGGGCCTGCACAGGAAATCCAGTTCCTAGCTATAAAGTGCCAAGATGGACATTGTCACATGCCAACAGATTTATTCAATAAATTACTGCTATTTCTCTGCTCACTAGTAAGAAACATAATCCTTTCAGTGTGTAGTGGGTTTTTGAAGAATGCATGTTCCAAAACTGTAGCCTCATTGTAAGCAACATTCATCAGGTGATGCAGAAGAATAATAATTTTACATGGGCCCTTGAGCAGCAGTAGGCTTTTGAGCAAATTAAACAGGACACAGCCTGTGCCGTCGCCCTGGAGCCAATACATATGGTATATGATACAAAAACCTTCTACATTGCCGCTGGAGAAAGAGGCCCCACTTGGAGGTAAAGAGCCTCAGGACAGACCTGAGGCCAACCACTTGGATTCTGGAGTTGAGTGTTAAGGGACTCCAAAAAGAGCTATACTTCAACTGGAAAGAAGATATTAGCCACATATGAGGGGGTTCAAGCTGCTTCCGAAGTAATTAGTACTGAAACACAACTCTTTTTAGCACCCTAACTGGCAGTGCTAAACTGGATGTTTAAAGGAAAGGTTCTCTCCACCCATTGTGTTACAGTTGCCACTTGGAGTGAGTGGATTGCGTTGATTACACAACAAGCTTGGATGAGGAATCTCGGTCATCCAAGGATCTTAGAAGTGATCATGGATTGGCCTGAAGGTAAAAAGTTTGGAACATCATCAGGAGAAGAGGTAATATGTGCTAAAGAGGCCCCACCATATAACGAATTACCAGAAAATGAAAAGAAATATGCTCTGTTCACAGTTGGATCATGTCATACTGTGGGGAAACATGGCAGATGGAAAGCTGCTGTGTGGAGCCCTACATGACAAATTGAAGAGGCCACCAAAAGAAAAGGAGAATCAAGACAATTTGCAGAGGTAAAGGCTCTGCAGTGGACACCTGGCCTTAGATATTGCTGAACAGGAGAGGTGGCCAACGCCTTATTTTTATACTGACTCATGGATGGTAGCAAATGCTGTATGGGGATGGTAACAGCAGTGAGAATGAAACAACTGGCAAAGAAAGGGTAAGCCTATATAGGTTGCTCAAATATGGAAAGACTTTGCTACCTGAACAGAGAATAGGGTTGTAAAGGTGCATCATATACAGATGCTCAAGTGACCAAGAGTTGAGCCACTGAAGAAGAACCAACTTCTGGCTACTGAAGAAGAAATAACCAACAGGTAGATCAAGCTGCCAGAATTGAAGGGGCTCAAATAGATTTGGAGTGGCAACGGGTGAATTATTTCTAGTTGGGCTCATGAAACCTCGGTTCAAGAAGGAAGAGATACAACATATCAGTGGGCTAGAGACCAAGTGGTGGACTTAAATAAGGATGTTATTGCACAGGTTATGCATGACTACATGGATATGCACCACAATTAAGCAAGCCAAGAGGGTGAAACCTTTCTGTGAGGAAAGGTGATGGTAAAAGCATAAATATGGAGTGGCATGGCACGTTGATTATATCACTCTGCCACGAACCTGTGATGGTATGTGTTATGCACTTACCATGATGGGGGCTTGAAACATATCCTGTATCCCATGCTACTGTCGAAAACAGCATACCAGGTCTCAAGAAACAAGTCCTGTGATGACATAGTGCTCCAGAAAGAATTGAGTCAGATAATGGGACTCATTTCAAAAATTCTTTTGTAAATACTTTGACCAAAGATCACAGAATCTTAGAATGCATTGTATTGGAAGGGCTTCAAGGATCATCAAGTTCCAACCTGCCTGACACAGGCAGGGCCACCAACCTCCAGGTCTGGTACTAGATCAGGCTGCCCAGGGCCCCATCCAGCCTGGTCTTGAACATCTCCAGGTACGGAGCATCCACAGCCTCTCTGGGCAGCCTGTCTCTGCACCTCGTCTCTCTCTCTGTGAAGAACTTCCCCCTGACATCCAATCTAAACCCTCCGTCCTTGAGCTTAAAACCATTCCCCCTTGTGCTATCACTATCTACCCTTGTAAAAAGTTGATTCTCCTGCTGTTTATAATCCCCTTTTAAATACTGGAAGGCTGCAATGAGGTGTCCTTGCAGCCTTCTCTTCTCCAGGCTGAACAAGCCCAGCTCCCTTATATTCACTGGGCCCATCTTTTGAGTTTGTTTAGGTCCCTCTGGATGGTGTCACTTTCTCCTAATGTGTCAACCACACCACTCAGCTTGGTGTCATTGTCAAACTTGCTGAGAGAGCACTCGAGCCCATAAGATCATGGCACCGAATGGATTTATCATATTCCCTGCCATGCATCAGCTTCTGGTAAAACTGAACAATAAAATGGGCTGTTAAAACTATGTTGAAGGCAACGGGTGGTGGAACATTTAGGCACTAGGAGAAGCATTTGGCAGAAGCCATCTGCTTGGTGAATACTTGATGATCTAATAATCAAGATGGTCCTGTCCAATCTAGCTAGTCCCTTTGCCCTTCATGGTCACAGAATTCATGGTCACTTAACTAGGCTGAACCATGACAAACTGGTATTGCTGCTGTTTTGGATTTAGTGTAATAATGTTAATATCACAAATTTTCCGCTGTTCCTGAGCAATTCTTGTACTAAATCAATTTCTACTTCTCACATTACCCTGTATCACAGTTATAGAATGGCTTAGGTTGAGAGTATGTTAAAGACAATCTAGTTCCAAGCTCCCTGTTGTGGCTACCAAGGATCCCAGCCAACCTGGCTTGGAATGCCTCCAAAATATGGGGCATCCACAACATCTCTGGGCAATCCGTTCAAGTTCCTCACTACTCTCTGAGTAGCGACTTTTCCCCCTAACATCTACTTTAATTTCCCTCTTTCAGTTTAAAGCCATTCCCCTTTGTGCTATCACTATCAGACCATGTAAAAAGTCACTCCCCATCCTGCCTGTATGCTCCCTTCTAGTACTGGAAGACCACAATGGGGTCTCCCCAGAGCCTTCTCTTCTCCAAGCTACATCAGAGCAACTCCTTCAACCTTTCTTAATAGGAGAGGTGCTCCAGCCCTTTGATTGTCTTTGTGGCCCTGCTCTGACAGCTTCACATCCTTCCTGTACTGGGGGCCCCAGACTTGGACACAGTACTTCAGATGGAGCCTTACAAAAGCAGAGTAAAGGAGGACAATCACTTCCTTCTCCCTGCTGGCCAGACTTCTTTTGATGCAGCCCAGCATACTGTTGGCCTTCTGAGCTGTAAGAGCAAACTGCTGGCTCATGCCCAGCTTTTCATCCACCAGACCCCCAAATCCTTCTCTACTGATCTGCTCTCAAGGAATTCTTTTCCAAGTCCAGGATTGCCTTGTCCCAAGTGCAACACCTTGCACTTGGCCTTGTTATGCCTCATTAGATGCTTGTGTGCCCAATTTTGAGCCTGTCCAGGTCTCCCTGGATGGTGTTCCCTCCATTCTTCTATTGTGTCAACTGCACCACTCAGGTTGGTGTCATCAACAAACTTGCTGAGGGTACACCTGATTCCAGCAGGGAGTGCACAAGAAGCTGGATCTAATATGACCAAAAGGATATTTCATACAATACAACCTCAAGCTCAACAATGAAGTTCGGAGCAAGTTGACTAAGGTGGGATACTGTTGCTCAAATATCAGTTAGCTGTTGGTGAGAAATTGTGTTGTGCATCACCCGCTTTATTTATTCTTTTCAGTATTGTTCTTTTTTTTTTTTTTTTTTTTTTTTTTTTTTTTTTTTTTTTTTAGATCAGTGATGCTCAACAGAGAAAAAATGTTGAATTTTTTTTTCAGAACATCTTCCTATATTTTCTTTGCTCTTTATGTGCACATGTGTAAATCAACCACAGCAGCCATGAAGACAGTTAAGAAAATTTCTGGATTATTCCTTTTAATTTTGTAAATTGAAATGGACGATGAAAGAAGATTTCTCACTCCCTCCAATGCTCATAATTCTACAGCTGTAGCATTTTATAAAGCCTCTTTGTCACTTCTAAAACTATACTCTTAACCTTTTTGATGAAGCTTTTTCTCTGTCTAGAAATTCTCATCTGCACAGTTTGTAAGAATATGTGCAGATCTTTGACAGAAAAATAACCCCAGTGTATTCAGTAGCGCTGTTTTTTCTATCATGCAAGATGCTCATTGAAGGTTCTGTTTATTCCTGGAAATATGTGGTCTTTTAGATATGCTTAAGCTGTACCACAGTCACATTAAAATAAAAGGTCAAGGCCTTGAATACAATCTAAATAATCCTGAGGAATTAAGTTGAAAGAGCTTTGTTTGTTTGTTTACTTTAACAGTATGCCTTATTAGGAGTGTACTGTAGTTTTTATCATCATAGCTTAATGAAAACTTGAAAATGCGGGCCATTAAGAATCAGCATTTAGACAGAAGTAAAAGAACTTTCAAAATCTTTGCTAAGTCCTCTTAGTCACCTAGGAAACATCAGTTTTTTAAGAAGAGCAAGTGATGTTGTGGACGTTTTGATCTGTTTCCTAAAGATAACGCTTCCACAATTGCACTGACATTGATAGAAATAGCAGTTGAAACTAGTATTAATTTAAACATAAAAATGAAAAACTCCAATTTGGAGAAAAAAAAAATCTAAGAAAAAATTCCACAATATTGCTTAGAAACTGAAAATATAATTGCATATTCTAACAGTGACGTATATTTCAAACAGAAGATTGCATTTGTCTGCTCTACATCTTACTTTCTCACTTAACATAAAATATTCTTCAAAGAATTTTCCAGTTACAATAAAAAAGTTCATGAATTGAAATATTATTACATGTGTTCACAGATTTGGTAAACTTTTTCTAAATTTAGCCCTTTGGACTGTATCAAATATTCGTATGGGTCCAGGCTACAGAGACAGAAAACATGTCTTAAACGGTGTCTAATATACTTTTCCAGTGTATGCCACTGGTACACAAAAGCTGTTCTCTATGTACATGTTTTCTTTTTCCAAGGCCCTACTAGCAAACTGAGCAAACCCAAAATCACTTGATCATTCTAATTTTTCAAAACCAAACTGGCTTCCTAATGCTGAATAATGTGAGAGCAGTTTGTTAACATTTTCCAGGGAAACAGTGTCAATGATGCTTATAAACAAATTCCCTCACAGTAAATAATTCCTTCTCTCTATCTTTCTCAGGCACGCCAGATCTTAGATTTAACACCTGTGAAGGAGCTGGTGAGCCTGAAGTGGAATATGTATGGACGGCCCTATTTCTGCTTCCTGGCTTTATTCTATGTACTCTACATGGTCTGCTTCACTATGTGCTGTGTCTACCGGCCACTGAAACCTCGAACAGGCAATAAGACAAGCAGTAGAGACAATACAGTCTATGTCCAGAAAATGCTGCAGGTACTGTGTCAGTAGGAATGAGAGTTCCACAGGCAGCACTGGGCAATTTCTATCTCACCTACTTATCTGGAAAGTCCAAGTGTCTCCTATTCTCCAGTTTTCACAGCTGTCATCCTTTCCCCATCAGCTGACCTTCATCAAGTGAGGAACACTAAGCATGGTCTGTTCTCTGTTGTTTGGGCTGGGATAGTTCCTGTGGCCTTGTCACGCCTATTCCTGTTTGCTACAGTAACAGTGGGCCTTCTTTTCCCCCATTCTCTGTTTTAATTTCTTTTCATTCCTTTTTCTCCTTTCAGGAATCTTATGTAACATATGAGGATGAGTTGAGGCTGGTGGGGGAGCTGATCACAGTTATTGGAGCTGTAGTAATTTTGATCCTTGAGGTAAGAGAAACAGTGAGCTATTGAGTTTTGAACTGAATCAAGACATGATTTTATTTTGTGCATAAAAATGAGTTTGTGCTCATAACTCAGTAAGGGTTATCTGCTGAGTCTAAATGTTTCAGTATACATCTGTTGCAGCTGACACTGTCAACAGTATTTATTGGATGAAACAGATGCTTTGACAGCTTACTAGTAAAACTCTAGGTACTGAAGAATCAATTAGATGGGCTGATCACTATCAAATACTATCTGTAGGATAGTGCTAGATTTCCCATTAGCATCATCTGTGGTTCCAACTGAACCCAACTATTACATGAGATTATAAGAGACTTTCTATACTGATGTGGGAGATGGGTAAAATGAATCCTGTGCTTATACAGGAAAGTTTATGTTTGATTGGAGAGTAGCAACAATGTGGGCCTATAAAAGGAGTGTTCACAACCAAAGTTCTGCAGTAGATGTGTCTAGGTGATTTCCTGATCATGAATTTTAGAGTTTTAATTTTAAAATTAGATCAGAGCTGAAGTTTTTTAAACTAAACAAGTACACACATATGGTATCATTGTAACATGAAGTAGAAGATCAAAATTTTTATATAGAGAAAACTGAAATACTGGTTCCAAAGGTAATAACTGTAGTAAGATTGAGTTTTCAAACCCCATTAAAAAAAAAAAAAAAAAAAAAAAAGAGAGAGAGAAAAGAAAAAAAAGAGATTTATCTCTCCTCATATATGTTTCACAAGAAGAGGTGTTTCATCCTATTCTATTTTCGGTCAGGACTCTGGGGCTCTGCTACAGCTAGCAAAGAGAGGATGACATAACAAGCCCCTCTGAGTTCTTTTTTTGTCTTTTCTCAGCTATTTGTCTAGTCTCTTCAAAGTATTCTACACTATCTTCAGGATCGTAGCTCTGTGTTGCAGAATCTCTGCCTCGTATCAAAATTTCTCAATCTGCCTGCTTCATTCGTTCTGTTTTTAAAGTAAAATTATAATCAAACTGTGAAGCAGCACACAGAGCAGATACAATTGACCCCAAGACTCTGTTGATATTAGTGGTTACCTTAAGTTTAATAATGGAATCCTGAAGTCAATAGGATATCATTCTTAGATCCCAGATATTCTTAGAGTTGGAGCAGCGAAATACTTTGGACAAACCATCCTGGGAGGACCTTTCCACATAATTGTGTAAGTACACCACTTTTTAAGTTTAATAAATACATGATCTCTCATTTCCTCCTGCAACTTCCCCCTCCCATCCAACCCTGTGTTTTTCTAGATGAGTCACCTCCTCTGTTCCCTTAGAGCACAGTTGTCCAACCGTGGCTTGCCTTGGCCACACTGAGTAAAGAATTGTCTTGGGCCACGTACAAAATATATAACAGAGTTAACGTATATAAGTAACAAAATAGAAACAGGATAGCAGAAACACTTATCAAGTGCATATTGCAAAACTAGTTAAAAATGTATTGTAAATTATTTTATACTTTTGTGAACTTTTTGAAATAGTCAAAATTAAAAAAAAAAAAAAGTTCTCAGCACTACATGAGCACTCTGGATATTTCTTCCACAGTGAATTTGTAAACTTATTAAATTATACTAAGAAATAACACAAGTTGGAGTTTAATAATTAAATAAGAAAACTTACATGCCTACTTAATAACAAAAAGCACAAGTCCTCACATACACTGTAGGTGAGTTGAAATGTTATTATCAGTAATCACTGTGTTTTCTCATCAACTGGTACAAGTACATGTAACGTGCAACACACGCAGGTTTTAATGTGTCTGAGTGGGTGCAAGTGGCAGAGTTGGCACTGCACTGTTCCCTCCCCTCCACAATGTACTGTTGTAGCCTAGACAATCTGCCCTCAAACTATTTGTAATCAGCTGATGACAAATAGTGCTATAAAATCAAATCATAATGTTAGAAGTTAATGATCTTGTGTCGAATTACTAGCTGTCTTGGGCTCTATCCGGCCCATAGGCTGCGAGCTGGACATGCCTGCCTTAGAGCATTCCTATTGTTGATTTCTTTCTCTTGTTGGCCCAAGTGGTGTATAAGAAGCCAGGCGAATGGACAGCTAGAACTGAGCATGCTGATTGGTCTCTGCCTATGAGCTGGTGGCTGTATGTGCCTGTCTTGAAATTTTTGTCAAGAAAAGAAAAAGTAAGGGTAAGATCTCTTTACTGAACATTTTTTTACTGTCTCTTCTTCCTTTGCAGTATCACATATGCTTGCATGATTCTGGTAACCATGGTGATGCGTCTTACCAGCACTACTGGTGAGGTGGTGCCCATGTCCTTTGCCCTGGTACTAGGATGGTGCAATGTCATGTACTTTGCACGAGGCTTCCAGATGCTTGGGCCCTTCACCATCATGATCCAGAAGGTATAAGAAAAAAAAAAAAAAAGGGATTGTTGCACATGTTGTGACACCTCTTTGCACACAGGGAGAATTGAAAGAATACTTTTTCTCCCTCTGGACTTGCATTAGTGGCAAATGGACAAGTTCCTGTCTGAATGAAGGGTTTGGGACTTTCATATTCTCTCTTTCATGCAGAAGCTTCCTCTCATCCACTTTTGATGTTATAATCTGGAAATGATTTACAAGGGTTGCATGGTGGCTTGGTGGTACAGTTGGGTCTTATGGTGGCTCTATCTTTGCTCTGCAGATGATATTTGGAGATCTTATGCGCTTTTGCTGGCTCATGGCTGTGGTGATACTAGGCTTTGCATCAGGTAAGTCTAGAAAAGGAAAATGGTGTTACATTACTTTGCCAACTCCTTTGATATGAATTAAGTGCTTTTGGTTTCAGATTACTCTCATGTCATACTCTGAATAAAAGTTGGCAAAAGTAGTGATATGGTGCATTTTCTATTTCTTTGAATATAGACTCTTTCTTTGGACTGATTTATGTTCTGATTAGCTTGGTTTTCAACTCTTGCTCCTTCCAGGGTAATTGAAATTAGGACAATCCAGATAAATCTATGTATATCTAAGTCAAAATTTAAAAGCATATTGTATTTATGGTGTTTGTATTTGAAAAGTGACACATTTAGCTTTATTCTTTCCACGAATAAGAAAAAATTTCCATTTGTAGACAATTTTGATGACAGTCAATAGGCGCCATTTTTTCTAAATGGAGGAATTCAGTGACACGCCTTTGATTCATACTCTTTCATATTCATATATTCTTTGTCAGGTGCCACTTTATCAGACTGCCTTTGTGGTGGAACATTGTTGGGAAGGTTAAGCATCTGCCACCGTACCACCAGCATGGCGCTGCTTCTGACATTGTGGACCAATATAATAAAATGGGAAGCATTACTTTAGGAGCAGACTTCCTACATGTAACTCCTTCCCAGACTAGCTTGTATTGTCAGCTTCACTTAATAAGACTCTGTTGTTGCTCTTGGATTATGATTCCCATTTTTAAACTATATCTTTTATTTTTCCCCATTGTTCTCCTTTAGCTTTTTACATCATCTTCCAGACAGAGAACCCTGAAAACCTCGGGCAGTTCTACAACTATCCCATGTCCTTGTTCACCACCTTTGAGCTGTTTCTCACTATCATTGATGGCCCTGCAAACTATGATGTAGACCTGCCTTTTATGTACAGTGTGGTATACTTTGCCTTTGCCATCATTGCCACCCTCCTTATGCTCAATTTGCTAATTGCCATGATGGGTGACACCCACTGGAGAGTGGCTCATGAACGAGATGAACTCTGGAGAGCCCAGGTAATCTGAGTAGGGTGTTCTCTTTGAATAAAAGTAAGGAAAATTTGTCCAGGAAAAATATGTTACCCATTTCAGTTACTTATTTTACTTTCTCTGCACTATAAAATCTTTCCCAGACCCTCACTTTGCTCATGGGCTTCTCATGGTTCAATAAGCCCTTTAATTCTGCTTTACTGATTCTGTGCATCAGTTTCCAAGTGTTGTTTTATCAGTATGATTTTCTATAGACTACTTTTCTGTAGATCTTCCCATGTGAAACTACCTTCCCTTATATCTTTGGTATAGTAATTTTACTATACCAATATATTACCCTATATACCAACAATATTACCCTATTTTGAACAGCAGAGGGAAAGGCCCATTCAACCTTTCTTGTCCATACTGTGTCCCCCTTCACTAAGTTTCTTCACTAAGTGCGGAATTTCTTTTTAAATAGAATTAAAGTTGCCTCTTCTTTAAAAATCACATTCTTGTGTAATTGAGAGTTAAATAATAATTGCAGAGATTGTCTGGGAGGAAGATACAATGAAAGCTAATGGTTAGAAGTTGGTGGGTAATGTCTTTGGATCCATTAAGAGAAGTTGGCCTGACTCACTTCCTGAAAAGACTCGGGCCTTTTGATGTATTCATACAGATCGCTTACAGAACTGCTCAACAGGAAACCCACTTCCTAGTATTTTTCCTGAGATAAAATAGTAAGTAAGTTAACTGTTGTTGTGTGGCCAGGGTAGTTAAGTTCTGAAAATTGTTAACGCTGATGTAAATGTTGTCCTCTTATTTATCTTATAAATTAATTATTCTAGTCGTGTTCATCAGGCATAGAAGGAAACAAGTTTAACATTTTTTTTGAAGAGCACCATTGGCAATCATAGCACAGTTAGAACTAAAATTATGACTTGCCCTGTAACAAAGAATATTGGCTCCGTGTTTTTCTTTCATTATGTATGGAGCTGATGAGTGCTTGTGAGACTGGTAATTTTGAAAAGAGAGTGATTTATTTTTTTTTCCTAACTCAACCCAGTCCTTTGTCTTATTTATATATTTATTTTTGTTTTAATGGTAAAGATTGTTGCTACCACTGTCATGCTGGAACGAAAACTGCCACGGTGTCTCTGGCCTCGCTCGGGGATCTGTGGGCGGGAGTACGGGCTGGGGGACCGATGGTATCTCAGGTGAGTTCTCTTCCAGCGCACATAAAGATCCCAGAAGAGACTTCCAAATGCATGGATCAGAGTCATTCTAATGAACTAGAGAGGAGAGTTTGTAGTCCCTTCTAGAATAAAGATCCTAGTCTGCTTTATGTTTATGAGTGACAAACACTGTTCTGCTCAGAAAGTTCTGTGATTGAATTCTTCTCATCAGTTGATGCTTTCTTTTCCATTATTTCCAGAAGAAACATCCTAGAAATTGCATGGTTATAAAGCATAGTTATATTTTTTTCAGACACCTTGTAATGATGACAAAACTTCACTGCTGTGCTTGGTTGACTGAGCACTTGATGCTTGAAATAGCAGAGGCAAAAGCAATCAGTGAGATGTTCAGCAGTAATGAACTGTGTTTCAGATGATTCAAAATAGGACAGGAATAATCAAAGATGATTTCTTTTTGGTGTAAATATAATAACTGTATTTTATAATATGCAAGGATTGTTCCTAGTGACAAAGTCTCGGGTCTGAGATTTCCTTTTAAGCCCCTGAAATAACAAACTGTCTGTAGTCTCGTTAACAAAGTATTCCTAAAATTAATCGGCATTTCTACCCGTGTGAGAAAAGTATAAACCATATTTGGGCATATGCTCTTTCTCAATGCTTTATTTTTTGCTGATAAAACCAGAAGGGATAGTGGTGTCTGTATGAAACAGGACTCTGCTTGGTTTTAGGGAGAAGTGAGCCTTGCAGATTTTCATGTTTACCAGTTAGAACAAACAGATCTAAAGTGTTATCAAGGAACAAGGATTTCAGACCAGCATGTAAAATGTAACTTTGCAAAAGCAATATCCCAGCAGAAATTCTTCATTGGATACAAAGGAAAAACAGTGTTGATGTGAACTGTGAGAGATGCTCCGAAAGTAATGCCTCCCCCTTTTTTTTTTAATGTTCTCTTGCAGTGTCAGAGGCAAATGTTGGTTCCCACTAACATTCTGTTAACATTTTGTTGCTGTGTGACAGACGGCAGAGAGGCAGTCTGGCAAAATGACATCTGACATGGAAGTGCATAGGAAGCAGAGGTGTGCCATTGAATTCCTCCATGTGGAAATAATTGCACATACTGACATTCACTGATACTTGCTGAACACTTATTGAGACTAAACAGTGGATGTAAGCACAGTGAGATGATGGATGGCACATTTCAGCAATTACACCATTGTAGACGCTGTGAAACAGTGGGTCATCTCTGCTGGTGTAGATTTTTATGAGCACAGCGTGCAGACTTTTGTTCATCACTGGTGAAAATTGCCAATAGTGGTGGCTATTTTGAAAAATAGTGTTTTATAGCTAGAATTTGTTGTACCAAATAGTGCCATTGTGCTCTTTGTTGTTGTTTCCATTGAAACAAATGGGAGGCATTACTTTGGGAGCATGTGAGAAGTTCTTTCAAATTACATGTATGTTTGTCATATATAGTATGGGACGATATTTCCAAAGTCATTTCTTAAGTGAAGCAGAGAAGGGTTGATGAAAGTGGACAAGGTAAATCAAAGTTCAGCAAAAGATAAATGACACATCCTGACACTTGCAACCATGGAGTATTTAAGGAGGAGAGACAGCAAGGAAGGAAATAGATGAGTATATGTGGATATAAAAAGGATCTGGAGCTGGAGTTAAATGGTGTGGAATTGTCAGTCGTTTACAGCTGACAAATCAGAAAAGGCAAATCATGGCCAGGGAGAAAAACTATGGGCTGAAGTCAGTGTCAGGAATGAAAACCTAGAAAGGAGATGATTGTGCTAGCTGCTGAGTTGGTGAGGTTACTTTTATGAGATCATATGTTAGAGATGGAAGAAAACCAAAAGAATTATTAATCAGTTTCCTGTTTCTGCATAGGTGTTTCTGGAATGACTGAGTCTTTAAGCATGTATCTGGGAGTGGTCTATTCATTTATTTTGTTGATTAAACTAGCAAAATTCTCTTTCATTTAGTTTGTTGTTTTTTTTTTGTTTTTTTTTTTTAAATCCTCTCACAGAATAGAAGACAGAATTGATCCCAACAAACACAAGATGATGCGATTCACAGAAGCATTTAAGGGTCATGATAGGGATAACTGTGACAAAAGTCTGGAAAAGCTGGATGTTGATACGAACATCCTGTACAAGAAGGACATGTCCATTCCATCATTGTCACGAGGCACATCTAGGACTAATTCTCAGAGTGGCTGGGAGATCCTGAGGCGCAATACTTTCCACCAACTACATGGAGAAATCAATCATGCCATGGAAGAAGTCTATGATGTCTAACCTTCTTTATTCATTCCACAGCATGGATTGCATTTGCCACAGTAGTTGTCTCCTCCAACTGTTCATACACACTCCAGCATGCTACAGATTCAACAGCATTGCAGAGCTCTGCCAGTGCATTGCAAATTGTTCCTGGTATCTTTGTTATGATATATAGATTAAGTCTTTCTCTCCTACTTTTTAGGGGTCCCTGCTTTTGCATTAATATTTGTGCCAAGTTAGTTGGCTTGTTGAGCTAAGGCCTGTAGTTTATAATGCCCACAGAACTGAGCAATAGAAGCCAGCACTGGAATTTCAACAATTTACTAAGAGGCAGTTAGTAAGACCTTTCCCAGAGTGTAACAAATATGCAGGTCATTTAAAAAATTATGCATCCTGTTTATTTCCATGAAAAATATAACAGATACAAAGACCATAATAAAATTATTTGATAGAGCAAATTCTCATCCACAAAACACTGTTTTTCACAATAGCCACCACCATTAGCTTTGCATTTCTGCCAGTGATGAACAAGAGCCTGCATGTCTTGCTCGTAAAAATCTGCACCAGTGGTGGTGACTGTCACTGTCACCACCGATGAAATGCATGCTTCGTCATCTCACTGTGCTTGCATCCACTGTTTGGTTTCCATAATTATTCAACAAACATTGATGAATTTGATGAATATCAGTGCAATTGTTTCTGCGCAGAGGAATTCATTTCTACATCTTTGCTTCATATGCACTTCTGTGTCAGACACCACTTAGTTAGACTGCCCCTCTGCTACCCCCTATCACACAGCAACAAAACGTAATGGGTTGTTGGTAGGAAGGTTCAACCTTTTCTGCCATACCACCCCCATCTGCCTCTGACATAGCGAGACAACACAATAAAATAGGAGGCATTACTTCTGGAGCAGCTCTTGCAAAATCTTTCCCTTCATTCTCACAGTATCCCTGTGCTCTCATAGCAAATACAGCTGGCTGAAGTACTATTTTATGATTTGACACAGAACTAAATATTAAGTCCAGCCAAACCCTATACCTATGCTCGGGAATGAAGGTAGTCACTGACACTGTTGATTTAAAGGCCTTTAACCTTGGCGTTCAAGGCCTGATGTATATTGTTCTCTGAAGAATGGAAAATTCTTTTAGCTGCATTTTCAACATTTCTATTTTATCGGGGCTGTTCTGTTTGTTTGTTTGTTTTTAATTTTATTTATTTATTTTTGTCATATGAATGCACTTTAAGCTGTATTGCTTTTTAAAAGAAGTGATTTCTATTCCTGGGAGGATCCGAAGGATCTGAAGTGGGAACTTTTTTCCTAATGAGAGGATATAATAAGATGATCTTTGAAGATGTCTACCAACTGAACTCTTCCTCTCCTCTTCTTCTCCTCTTTCCTTTCCTCCTCCACCCTATCCTGTCCTGTCCCATCCTGTCCTGTCCTGTTAAGCGCCCAAGTGAGCTGACGCTGGTCTCTTGCTTTCTGTGGAAGAGGAGGGTTTTGAACTGTAGTGCTTAGTTTTACTACTGAACCATCAAGGTTAGCAGTACAACGTAGCGGTGAATGAAATGGAGAGGAAATACTGGGGAAAAAAAAAAAAAAAAGAACTGTTTAAAAGACAGTTCAGAAACTGTGGTGTCTCTCTCTCCCTCAGAAAGTCCCAAACTATCATTACTAACTCATAACATGACTAAATCACCCAGTCAAACATGTTTCAGTCTGTCAGTTTGTCATCTGCCTAGGGTGACTTTAAGATAAACTGAGAAATACCCAGAGAAATAGATTGTCATTCCAGGGGTTTTAGTATTTTTTAAGAGCATGGAGTTTCATTCCAGTAGCAGAAGTGTGTGAAAACGAGCACATGGTCTCAACATTTCCATTCCAGCAGGACCAGTGACAGAAATTTTGTTTTGAAGAAACCAAGGATTATAATCGAGTGCTAGGAATTGACTCAAACCATCTTGTGAAAAGTAAAGCAAACAGTGAAAAAGATGGATACAGTGCTTTTCTGACCATTGAAGAATCACTGCAAATGTCTTCCACGTTTTCTCTTGCAGCTGCAGTAATGAGCATCACAGTATTTGCAACAACACGTATTTATTTAAATGCCTTTCTTCTATTACTTGGATGTGTAGCTTTGCTCCAATAGAAGACTGACAGAAGAATGTCTCTCTGTAATTTGACCATATACTTCTGAGTTGTCACATTTGGCTGAATTGAAAGTTTTGATCTTCTAAGTATTGTCACCTCTTTCCTAAATATGTAAGGTTTGCACTGGTGGTCGAAGGAGATGGGAACAATATGGCACATTAACCAGAAATGTGAGTTTCTGCAATGATTTTAAATGCATTCTCTTTCACACTGAATAGAAAATAACAGGAAAAGCAGAACTGATGACTTCCCTTCTACCCCTGCAGTGCTGTCATTAACTTGAAAAGCTGTAGAAATTCAATTAAGATGGAACTGACTGTGGCCATTTCTGCACAAGAACTTCACTTTGTAATTATTTAATAATATTAATAAATCAAAAAGTCTTGTTAGAGATGTAAGCTGTGTAAGCCATGTCTCTGAGATTGAGTTTGTTTTCTTCTACATTACTGTAAACAATAATGAAAATTTTGACCTAATGACTCAAAGCAACATACTGACATCGCAGGAGGCAGGAAAGAACTCAGCTAGCAGTGATAAGCCTTTACAGATTTCTGAATCCATCCTCTATAAAGAGAAAAAAATAAACCAAGAGAAAGTCAGTAGAAGGTACGTTAATGGAATGTCTTTTTAAATAATGTGTTCTGTAAGAGTTGACTTTCAGAACGTTTGCATAGCACCCACGCATAAAAAAAATCTGCATTATGTATTTACTGTACTTGAAGTTGCCTAATGTAAATAAAAGCAGAGAAAATGTACTGATTTTTATTATGTTTTATAAATCAATGTAGACCAAGTCTTCTTACTCTAGAGCTGAATAACAGCTATTGGAATTTGGCTTCCACTTTTCTGAGGTAACTTGAATATTAAATAAATAAATAAATAAATAGAAATTGGAAAAAATACAAAAGGCAGCAGAATCTTTTACCGTAAGCAAACGATTAATCAGAAAACTTTGCCTAGTATTTTTTTTTTCACGTGGAGCTGTGCAGCCCATTTTGAACATTCGTTTTTGTCTGGAGAATCAGCTGTTACAGAAAAAAATTCAGGTGATAAAGGTGAGCAGAAATAACAGGTCCAGCAAAAGAGAAATATATTAAATTTGTCTTGTAAATTAAAGTGAATTTAATTTAAAATGGGCACATTTGCCGTGCCCATGTGAACCTCAGGACAAGGTTAAGGTTGACAAACCTGAGAAACATTTCATCTGGCTTAATGAAATCTGACTCAGGCTGGGAAACAGCAATATTTGCAATAGCACAAAAGGTAAAGCACTTTTGCTGTAATATTCTGCATAAATATATTGCTCCACGATTTGCTCCAGTGTTTTGTATTTCATGATGTAGATAAATCCTAAAATTATAAATTAGTATTGCTCCTTCTTACTGTTGCGATCTTTCCTCTCCCTTCTAACAATATTGCAACAATTTCAAAACAAATATTCCTGCCTTCCTTGACTCTGCCAATCTCAAAATATATTTTAAGACACTGAAGTGACTTCTGAGTTTGTGATAATGCATCAAGCAAAAATGTTTTTATCCAGCTGCATGTAGTAAAATGTGAAGTATTTAGCTGACAATAAAAATCTTAAATATGTGGACTGTCTTGTCTACTTTTTTGTGTTTAAAATAAATACAATGGGATAATTTTTGTGTTAGTTTCTCTAGCAATGGTCGTGGACATGAACTGACAAAATATTTGGGTCACTTTTTCTGGTTAAATTTTTTGAATAAAATCCGTTTTCCCAGAACAATCCATTTTGGAAATTCATTTATACAATATCTGTATAGAGTTCCAAATACTGATTTTCAGTGCAAAGTAGGAACTATCAACATCCCCTTGCCTCCCCCTTTTCTTTTTACTCATTGAGTGGTTAGTGAAAACGGCAGTAGAAGCTCTTTGGAGAATAAGCTAGATCTTCACATTTTTGGAAGGACACACTTCCAGCTGTGAGTCCTTGCTATAGCTGTTTGCAGTAAAAAACACGTGGGGAGACATGGGGGGTTTTCTCCGTAGTATACATGCAACAAACAAACAAAACCCCAAAAAAGATGCAGACAACCCAGTTTTGCTTACATATCTCCCTAAATTTGATGTTGAGAGACAGTTTGAGAAACTCAGCTGTAAACAGAAGGTCCTCCTTCTTTATTAAACGTGAGTAAAATTGCTAATAGATTAAAATCAGGCTTTGTATTTTTTTTGTTTGCAGTATCTAATTTAGTCCCAGTCATATCTTCTATGTTATAGATTTCAATAGTAAGTACAACAACAAAACCATCCTTACTTATGTCTTGTATAGAAGTAAATAAATTAGAAGTACACCCTAACCTGATTTTTGGAAAGCTCTCCAAATGGGAGTACCGTAATCCAACAAATACTTGGTTCATATTGGTGTAGCTAATAATAATAATAATAATAATAATAATAATAATAATAATAATAGCCATTTACTACTGATAATAAGAAGTTGGTTATTTTAATTTCCAAAATGATGGCATTTAAATCAAACTCTCAGTTGTGCACAAAGAACTCTTCTGCAAGAGCTTTGAGTTTGCCTTGAGAAAGTCTGCAATGTAATTCAGAAAATAAACCTGTGATGCTATCATCAAGAGTCTTTAAAACAGACCATATATAAGCCTCTGGTTTTGCTATTGTTTTATAATATATTGACAATTGCAAGCCATGTGAATTCTGCTTTATCTCTGCTTTGCATCACCCCTATGCATACATGAAAAAGTTGTTCATAGAACACATACCTAGTCATTAATAAAATACCATATCAGTTAATTAATTACAACAAAAAGAATTTTAGCGCATCTCAGAAAGAAGCTTAACCAGCCTATGGTTAGAATGAATGATTAAAACACACAAACAAACAAACAAATAAAAACCCACATAGAAGTTCTAAGTTGATCTAAGAATTTTAGTGTACAATATTAATTCAAGTTCCTAGGAGGACAATATTTGCAACACAACCTGATCAGTTATAGAATTGGTAAAATAAAGAGAGAATGACATGTGGGATTTTATTTGTTTGTTTGTTTGTTTGGTCAAAATCATTCTGTGCATCTATTCTAGCCCAGCTGGATGAAGAAGGAGGAGTTGAAGAGTCAGAGATCTCCGTCAGAGATCCAGCTACTGGAGTCATGTAGAAAAACAGTCACCCTGGCCTGTAGTGTTACCCAGTAGAGGGAGAGCGGTGATCTCAGCACCAGACACTGATGGGGTAAGTGCATGTTTATGAATGCAACAGGTGCAAGCAACTAGTCAGGCTATATGCACCCATGGACTGTAGTGTCTGTTACTGGGTAGAGTGGGAGCTCCAGTGTCAATAATTAGAGGGTCCACAGCAACCTGGATCTGAAAGGGCAGATTTGAGCTTGGGCTACCAGCTGCTGGGAGGACCAGTGTGAATGAACTGGATGCCAGCTACTAGAATCAGACCAGAGGGGTAGTTGCCCCTGGCCTGTGGAGTCAGTTACTGCAACGAGTTAGAAGGAGAGATTCAGTGCAAGCTACTGTAGCAAGAGGGCTGTAGTGGATCCCTTCTCCCAGCCACTGGGAGAAATGTGTCTTCCAAAACCAGCTTCCAGAAGGTGGAATTGGAATGACAGGGCTGGTGAAGTGATGAGTGCTAGCTACTTTGAGAGGCAATGTGAGTGAATTTAGTGTCAGCTACTGGAGTTAAGCTGAGGGTTTATGTACCAACAGCCTTTAGTGTCTACTTCAGGAGAAGCTGGAGGTAATTTCTTGACCTAGGAAGGGCCCCATGTACTCTGAGACAAAATACTGCCAGCTACACTGAAAAAGTGTGAATGAACTTGTTTACAGCTAGTGGAATCAGAGTGGGGTATTGGGCTGTGAACTACAGGTGCTAGCTACAAGGGCAAATGGGGGTCTTAATGTTAATAGTTTAAGGATCCTCTTTAGGGCTCAGGAAGCTCCATAGCATTCTGAGCACAGAATACTGGTTACTGGGGGGGATTGTTGTGAGTGGACTGAGTGCCTGCTACTGGAGTTAGACTGGGGATACAGGCCCCCATGGTATGGTGCCAGCTACTGAAATGGTCCTAGCATCAGCTATTGGAGTGTGTGCAGATCTTCTACTCCCAGTCACTGGTGTGGGAATGGCATGTGTGTTACCAAACCAGCTACGGGGGGGGGGGATGTGAATGAGGTGTGTGCAATAGTCTGCACTGATGGCTGGAGCAAGGTGTCAGTGACAGTTTATGTGCATGGTTCTGGCTGCTGTTGTGGGGAGCAATAGGGAGAGTTTCTGTATCTTCCCAATCTGGTGAGTGAGGGCTGTATGTGTGTATTCACTAGCAAAGTTTAAGCTGGACCAGCTTGAGCAGTGAGCAATGAGAGGTTTTGGGGTCGTGTTGAGGTGACATGTAGGTGATGGGGCCTTGCTGCTATTCCCAGTGGGACTTGTGAATGAGGGATGAGTACATGTGTTTGCAGTGAACTTCAAGCTAGACTAGCCAGTGAGTAGGTGACCTGTGAAGCTGCTAAAAGGGCCCAGGATCTGGGCAAGGGTGTTGGACAGTATATCTGTGTCAGATACTTGAAGCTGGAAATGCGTGCATGCTTCCTAACATAGAGGGTGCTGAGTGTCTGCCTTCAGTAGTGAACTTCTATCTCTTCTAGCCAGCCAGGGAGGATGAGAGGGTCTCAGTGATCTGTGCCTATGTTTTATATGAGTCTTGTGTGTAAGTGTTGTTCAAGACAGCCTTTGGCTGGGGCAGCCATTGTGGCCAACTGTGTCAGTGACCTGACATTGACTGTGTGTCTCTAGGATATGTGCTCTGCTTTGCTACTGGCTGTAGCTGTAGCAGCCATTTCTCCCAGGCTGGGCTGTCACACTGATTTCCTGGACACTGGGCTGGGCTCCAGTGGCTGTACAGAAGCAAAGTTGGGTCAGAGTGGCTGGAGAAGGCAACCATATTAGCTCTTATTGCTCTTTTTTACCTCACTTAACAGAGGTGTTTCTGTTCAACAGGGGATCACATGTTTTGCCATTCAGCAGCAGTTCTGGTCTAAGTAACTGCTTGATTTTATTGATAGTGCTCACTGTGCTGCTGTGTCTCCCTCTTTCAGGACAGGTTTCCCCATATCCTGGTAACCCAGCACCTGAGAATTGATAATGCTGATGGTCTTAATCACCTTGTGAATGGGTCCCCCACACCTTCTGGGTAACACACCACTTCGGTCTTGATAATGCTGATGTCCTTATCTCTGAGTGCCTCCACATCCTTGGGCCAGAGAGGTATTGGAGAGAAGGGAGAAGAGGTATGCATGAACAGCCCTCTTACATATTATGGATGTTTGCCTTATCATTGGTTATGCTAACCATATTGTCAGGAGTTGGGATAAAGGAGTACAGGTCACATGGGACTGTTTTTCTTCTACAAAAAAATTTCCACAACTCCTTAAAGGGTTTTTGTTCTCTCATTAGAGAAAGGCTTTGAAAAGGAAAAAAGGATTACAGCTGTTCAATTCCTGAAGCAATTTTTTTCACTAAATGAATGAGAAATATAGATCATATTTTTAAACTGCTTATAAATGGTGTGTTCTGCCTAGGTTTCTGAAGAATTCTGCTATAAGGTTTTAGCTGCACATGGTGATGACTTCAATAGGAAATGCTGTAGCTTGAACTAAAAGTGACAAAAAAGCATTTCAAAGATGAAAAGACTAAGTGGGATATAATTTGTTGTCTTGCCACTGAATCGGAAGATGGAATGGCAGGAATAATTTTGAGTAGGAATGATGCAGATGCAAGCAGAAGAGCTTTGAACTAAGATACTGTCTTTGTTTTTACACCGAAAAGAGATCATAGCTGCTCATATTTTTTCCAGAAATCAGTTGTTACAACGTCTGCCCATAGATGGGCATGCTGCAAGCTACTTCCAAACATTATTATTTACAAGTGACAATAAACAACCTAATTGATTCAGATATGAGTTAATTCCTTATTAAGGCTGTGTCATAGTACTGTTAGCTTGATTCGTCTCCTAGGAAAAGTACCCTAGACTAGGTTTTCTTGCTTTAATGCAGTGCAGCAGGGATGTAGCTGAAATTCTTGAGGGCACTCGTGTGCTCGTTTTTCTTATGTCTCAACACTTGGGATGTGCCTCACCAACTCCCATTGGCAAGACTGCATAATACTCCACATATGAAATGACTAGGAATGGATCATAAATGTCAATGTGCAAAAGGTCACTTTCATGGCATTATGTTAACAGACAACACTGGCCGTGGGTAGGCTGCACACACATATCTGGATGTTGATCACAATTCAAAAACATGTGACCTTTAACAAATACTAATTTCACTAGGGAGGGGTTGTTGGAAGCAGTGGCTCACTAGCTTGCATATGGCAAACCCAGATGGATTTATAGCCAAACAGTTTCACCAGACTCATGCGCTGATAGAATCCAAACTGAAAGAAAACATGTGGTCAGTCCAGGCTGTTAGGATGTGCTAAGATCTTTAGCCACCACCTTTTCACAAGCACAGATGTTTTCCTCCCCTTCTCTGTGAAGCATGAAGTTGGGACATTTTGAAATGTTTTTTTCAAATTAGAATTCAATTCAATCAGAATTGCCTTTCCCACTCTTTGCCACTCCATGCAGGAGTTGCCATTTATGGCTTTCTTCAGTGTTTTCTCTTTATGAATATTTGATTTGTAGCAAATGTAACTGAATGTGATTGCTGAGTATTTTAAAGAGTGTTTCAAGGGCTTTGCAATACCTGTAGTCAGTGAATTGGGTGCTACGAGAATGTGAGGAAAACACAAATGTAGCCACAATGGTGCTTCTTTATTGACAGAAAAACCAGTACATAACAAATGACCTTGCGTCCGAACTACCTCCTCACAATACAGAACACAGGTGACCTATTTAAACATGGGTGGATATGAATAGTGAGAAGTAAAGGCATTTTCCAAGTAAGGAACACTTGGGTCTTTATTTAGTTCTTTGGAAAACATCAGTAATGTCCATTTTTAGAAGAGGTATTCTCCTGAGAATATATAATTTTTGACTAAAGCGATAAATCATAGCCAGAAATTATTCCCTTTTATACCCTTTTCTACCTATATCCCCTCTCTTCTCCTCCTGCTTCTCTTTCTCCCCACACTTCACCTCTCTTCCCCCATAGATGTATAGAGCTCTAGAGTTTCCAGAACACTCTCAGCCCAGGGTCTGTCTGTGAACAATCTTACTGGTTGCAAGGTTAATCCTTCCTCAGAGTGGTACCGGTAGCTTGTGAGCAAATCAACTGGTATGACCAAGAGGTTTGTTTCTTGTGATTATCTTCCACCTTAGAAGTTCTCAATCAGGTAACCCTGCTGGTAAAAGCATTTCTACTTTTCCACCTGCTCATAGAATGATGAGACTTGATTCCCGTCACTACCCCCCTTAATTAATATCTCTTGTTGCCTTGGAAAAGGGCCTTGACCAGATACCCTTCTAGTCAGCCTAGAATTGCATTTGTTTGTTGTCCATCTTCACTTACGCACTGATCCCTACAAAAATAATGTACATACTAGTATATTCATATGGGCTCATGATAAAAACAAGGGAATATAATTAATAAAACTGAAAAAAGAGAAGCAAAACTGCACCTTTTATAGTGTTGAGTGTGCATAATAATTCTAAAAAGACTAGATGCATGAGAAGGCACAATTTATTATTTTCCACAGCAATAGGGAAAAAAGAAACCCCATCCCTTCTGATCTCATCATGCAATTGCCATTCGGAGTGAAATGGCTGAAGGTGAAAAATGAGATTACTTAACCATTTACAGAACAGTTATTCGTGATCATCCCTAAATAATCCTGATTACTGAAATCCATAAAATGTCTATCTGTACATACTATCACTTTCGCAAAGCATCTGTACCTAAGATCTGTTGAATCAATGCATTTTTTTTTCTCAGGAACTGCAGTTTATTCTTGAACTCAACTGAGCATAAGAGGCACTGTGCAATTTAACCTTTCCTAATTCATACAATCACATGATCATTTGGGTTGGAAGGGACATTTAAAAACCTTCTCATCCAAACTCCATGCTTCGGGCAAGGACAAGTTGCACTAAATCAGGCTGGTCAGAGTCATATCAGACATGACCTTGGACACTTCCAGTGATGGGACATAAACAACTTCTCTGGGCAACCTGTTCCAGTACCCAACCATTGTCTTAGTAAAGAATTTCTTCCTTATGTCTTGTGTAAACCTGTTCTCCTCTGGCTTAAAATCATTAACCCAGAAATGCCCTACCCACAGGCCACATGTGGCACAGCACAACCCGTCCTGACCCATATCATCATGGCAGTGTCTCTTCCCCACTGAGTGGCCTGGCACAGCCCCAGGCAAAGACCAATTGCTCAGCAACAACCAAATGTTGGTGTGCAATTGGAACTGTCTGGGCTGAAACCAAGGCAAATGGAGGCTGTGCTGCAGTGCTGACTTCCTCTCACACCTCTTGCACACACTTGGTTGCACTGAAACTTGTGTGTATTACACGTGCCTTGTGCTGCTGGCTGAGTAAAATGCAGTGATTGCTGATACTAATCCTTCAACCTACCTAATGCCATCTCAAAAGAAAACAGAGCCCCAGAAAAGAATAATTGTGAATGAAGGGTGTTCAAAGAAAAATGGACAGGTGAGTGTTTTCTTTTCAAGACAAATAATATGATACTGTGCTTAATTTGTAAGGAAATTGTGTCAGTTTTCAAAGATTACAATTTGAAAATACATTATGTGAAGAAACATGATGCCAAATTCAATGAATATCAAGGAATGCTTCATAAATACAAAATAGCAAAACTGAAAAAACAGTCTTTCATCCCAATAAAATCTTTTTTAAAAAGTCCAAAATCAAACAGACTCTGCTATAAAAGCTAGCTATGTTGGAGCAAATCTAATTGCAAAAAAAATCAAAACCATTTTTCTGATGATGAATTTATTAAGCAATGTATGGAAAAGCATGGCTGATATAACTTGTCCTGATAAAAAAATGGATTTTTTTTTAAATCAGTTCAACTTACCAGACCGTATCCAGACAAAATGAAGACATAGGAAATCTTTCAAAAGAAATTTGGAGAGTAAAACTGCTAATTTCAAATGTAATGCCCTGGTGATAGATGAAAGTACTGATGCTACTGATATGGCTCAATATGCCATTTTCATTAGAGGTATTGATACTGAATATAATGTCTCTGAAGAAATGGCTTCTTTGGTGCCAATAAAAGACACAAATAAATCTCTTGATTTGTATGAAATCAAAAGTAAAAAGTGAAAGAAACTTTTAGAATCATAGAATTGTTTAGGTTGGAAAAGACCTTCGGGATCACAGAGTCCAACCATCAACCTGATCTACCATGTCCTGTCACTAAATCACATCCCTTGGTACCATGCCCACACATCTTAAACACCTCCAGGAATGGAGAGTCACAAAATCTGGATAGGGAATCACCATTGAATTGTTAAGATTGGAAGAGACCACTAAGATCATGTAGTCCAACTGTCAACCCATCACCACTATGCCCACTAACCCATGTCACTCAGTGTGACATCTATCTTTTTACTGAACACCTCCAGGGATGATGACTCCACCGCCTCCCTGGCTGCCTGTTCCAGTACCTCACTACTCTTTCTGAGAAGAAATTTTTCCTAACATCCAACCTGAATCCCCCCGGGCACAACTTAAAGCCATTACCTCCTGAATCTGTTGTGAATATGTTGTGGATCCAGGTGAAAAGCCACATAAACAGGGCTGGAGTAAAATGCAGATGATAATAAAGGTTAGAAGCTTAATTGAATGACATAAACAGGTTATCCATGGAGTACAGTGACTTTTTTTCTGTGCCAGAATAAGTTGTCACAGAATTATTATCTGTTCTCATATTTTCTGCTCGTGAAAGAATTATCTGGATTCATTACACTGCAAAGACAAACTTCATTCTTGATTAACTTTGGTACTGACATTGTAAATTTAGTTGGAATTACTTTAGTGCCAAAGACATCCAGCAATAACCAGTGTTAAGAGAATATGGATTGGCAAGGATCTCAAACATCATCTAGTTCTGATTCTCCTATCCCAGGCAGGGCTGCCAACCACTAAATCAGACACTAGATCAGGTTGCCCAGCCCTGTCTGATGTGGCTATGAACATACAGGGATGTGGCATCCACAGCTTCTCAGGGCAGCCTGTTCCAGCACCTCACCACTCTCTCGGTGAAAAATTTTCCTCTGATATCTAATCTAAATCTATCCTCTTTTAGTTTTAAACCACTCACTCTTATCCTATCGCTATCAGGTCATATAGAAAGTGTGTCTCCTTCCTTAATATAAGCAAGTTTGCTGATGACATTGAGCTGAGTATTGCAGGTGATACTGTATAAAGTAAAAGGAAGGAATGACATCCAGAGGAATCCAAACAGGCTTGGAAAGAGGGCCTATGAGAATCTAATGAGACCCAACAAGATGCTGCACTTAGGTTGCGGAGATCCTAGATATGTATGCAAGTACTTAAAAGGAGCTTACTGACTTTTTAAACTGTCTCACAGTAATAGTACAATGGCAATGGTTTTAAAGTGAAAGATGGAAAGTTTAGATGTTAGGAGGAAATGTAATTTGCACTTCTACATCAAAAATTGGTTGCTGCATTTCCTATTAAGTGTTGTTGTATGAGTTAACTAGAAGATGATGTACATTTCTTCTCCAGACTTTCAATCTGTTCTTTCTCCATAATGTTGTGGTGACACAAAACATCTGCAAAGTTGCTTCTGAAGCAGGTCAAATAGCTCTCCTTGAACTTTGAATGAATCAATCATTGTTGCTCAGTTTTCTTTTTAATTTCCCGTTAATCTTCCCCCCTTCCAGTAAAAATCACAGCAACAGCACCAAAAGCAAAGCAAAAAAAAAACCCCACCCACAATTCATTATTCACCTTTCTTTCCTTCTTTTCCCTTTCAATGAAATCAAGATGGGATTCGTGACGTTGGGGATACCATTAAAAATTCAAGTGACACAGAAGATCTGGAAGATACTCCTTCAGCAGCTGTAATGTCATCAAAGTGCATGTGTATGTAACCTTGTTTTTGGCAGCTTAATGATTATTTATGTTTTCTACAAGTCTTCTCTATATTTAGATAATATACAGCTGCATTTGAACCAGAAATACAACAGTACTGAGAGACTGGATAAATTTTTGACTTTCATGTTTTTCCTTTCACAGTTTCCCTGCAGAGATGTTGCTAGCATTTCTCCTTTCTAACTGAAAATGCAACTCAGCATGTATCGCTTTGTTTCTTTTTGGAATTGTACTGAAAGTTGCCATTTATTTCATGCTTACACTTCACAAAATTTGTAACTGTAGAGAACAAAAGAAACTCAATTCTGTGTCTTGTCTCACCATCTTTGGAGATCTGCTTTCTGCTTTTATTTACGTAGCTTCATTTATATTAAGAGCAAACTGCTTCAAAATATTGAGATTAGTGCCATTTTTAAATCAAATTAACAGTAGGGATTTTTAACCAGCTGAGAAGTCGTACTAGAAATGTGCATATAGCAGCTCAGTCTTTATCCTCAACTCACTATGAAGCATTACTTTAACTTATTTTCTGCATCCTCCCCTTCAGGGAATAGCAAGACTTGAAGAGGTAATTGCACTTACCAATATGGCTTATACTTTACTTCTTGAGAGCCTGGTAATATATAACTTAGTGATACTATTCAAACTGTTGAATAACATACCTGGAAATATCTGAATTCTGCAGAGAAGGACTTGTGAACATCATATCTCTCACTTAATTACTATTCCTGGACTCCTTTTTTGTTTTGTTTGCTTTTTTAATTAAAATGTTTTTTATATTCATAAGTGTTTATTAGGATATGTATGCTAGGATACAAAAAAAATGCAAAGGCTCTTCTATTTTGAAGCTTGTATTATTGCCATGCTTTGGCAATAAATAAAAAATTTCAGGAACCTAATGAGGAAGCAGAGCCATTACTACAATTTTGAAACCCTCCATGACTGAATTTATTTATTTTCTTCCAGACAAAATTATTGTATTAACATGTCAGAGTTGTCAGAGTTGTCATCATGTACTGCTGTATGACATTACTTCTTTAAAACCTACCATGCTCTGCAACTTTTGGTTTTGTAGGATGATTAAAATTGGAAAACAATAAAAAATACTGCTTGCCTCTTAGTATCTAGTCTAAACTTGTAAAATTTATGGTTTATGTAGAGTCAGACATGTTTAATTTTCAAAGAAGAAAAATGAATCTAAGAGTGTAATACCAAAGAGGAGATGATAAGCATTTATGGGTTGGCTCCATCTTTAAGGTTAGTTTCTCAAAGATGAGTTACATTTCAAAGTGACTGAATCAGAAGCTATATATCATCAGTATCCAATCATCAGCAAAATATGTAATCAGCATCTGTAATGATCATACGATCATTAGCAAAATACGTATCTTGGACAAAACATCTCATTATCAAGAGATGTAGCTTAGAGAAAGTGTTATGAGAATGTTTTAACCTCTTCTTGCTTGGAAGCATAGCATCAAGGCCTACTAGTACACAAACTTCCTTGGCTCCTCCTTGAGACCTCTCCAGGCTTGAGGTGGAATCCAAAGGGAGAATGAAACCATAATTCTCATGTAAATGTGTTTATTCAACAACATATGGATCCTCTTGCAGCAAATTTGGAGGCCTCACCTACAAGTGGATGCACTGCATTAGGACTTCCCAATTGCTGGGAAAGGTTCTTCACATCCTCACTGCTACCAGGGCTCCCCAGTGTCTGCAGATCTGGATGATGATAAAGTATTAAGGCAATTTGTGATATATCTTTTAATCGCTATCACTATCTTCATGTAGATGCATTGCCTTGTTCTGTATTATTCTTGCAGCTTCACTTATTTTCTCACTGCTTTAAACTTAAGTAAAGATAAATGCATTCCTTTAACTTG
The DNA here is from genome assembly GCF_023343835.1 of Lagopus muta. Taxonomy (NCBI): domain Eukaryota; kingdom Metazoa; phylum Chordata; class Aves; order Galliformes; family Phasianidae; genus Lagopus; species Lagopus muta. Next base: position 78,024,525 of record NC_064433.1, read on the forward strand.
ACCTTTGTGCTGACGTCTTTTCACTGGCAAAACACTACCAGAACAGCAAATTCAGTATGTAATCATTTACAATCTTTCTGTGCATTACACAACAATTCTTAGTCTTTCCTAGTATCAAAGAAATTACAGATGTTAGGAACTTAAAAGCTACTTACCACAGTGGTATGGGAAATTATCAGTGAAAATTGGGAGCTAGCTGTTTATACTAAGATGAATTACATTTGGTATTATGTTCCTATTTTACATATCATGAAACCATGATGGAGAGTTCAAGTGTCCAAGGGAATAGACACATTTGGTAGCACAATAGTTTTTATATTATGTATTTCTTTACACCACTGCACACAGCCTGGGAAATAAGCAGGAAGAGTTGGAAGCCATAGCGCAATTAGAAAACTGGGACCAAATTGTGATCACAGAGACATGGTGAGGCGGTTCACATGGCTGAAGCATGATGAATGAGGGCCACAAGCTTTTCAGAAGAGACGGGCAGGGAAGGGGGAGGGGAAGTTGCCCTTTACATTAAGACTTGGATAGAGTGCAAAGAGCTGTCTCTGAGAAACAGCTATGGTCAGGCTGAAAGTTTGTGGGTGGAAATCAGGGACTGGACCAACAAAGGGCATCTAGTTGACAGAGTATATTACAAGCTGCTTGACTGAGGGAAGCCAGTGGTTGAGGCCTTTTTTCTTCATCTTACAAGAAGTGTCATGATCACAGGGTGTTTTCAGTCACCTGGATGTCTCCTGAGAAGGTAACATGACAGACTGGAAGCAATCCAGGAGACTCCTGGAGTGTGTTGAAGATAATTTCATGGTCTAGATATTAGATAAACTGACCAGAGAAGTGTTTCTGGACCTGATGTTCACCAACACAGTGGAGCTCATTAAAGAGATAAAGATTGCAAGGGTACTCCTTCTCATGGGTTAGAAGGGGAAAACAGTTTCAAGAGTCGTGGAGAAGGCTGAAGTACTCAGTGGTTCTTTGTCTTAGTCTTCACTGGCAGCCAGGCTTCTCACTCTCTCACATCCCAGAACCTCACACACCTGAACCTCTGGGTGGGGACTGGGGAAGAAAATCTCTCCCAACAGTAAGACAAGAGCAAGTTCAAAACCACCTCATGACAATGAATGTATATAAGTCCACTGGGCCCAATGGCATGCATCCCAGAGTCGTGAAGGAGTTGGCTGATGTGGTTGTCAAGCCACTCTCCAACATATTTGAATTATTGTGGCTATCAGGTGAAGTCCCCAGTGACTGGAAAAGGGAAACATCACTCCCATTTTCAAGAAAGGAGAAAGGAAGACCTGGAGAATTACATGCTGACAAGCCTCATGTCTGTGCCTGGAAAAATCATGGAACAGATACTTCCGAAAGATATGTTAAGACATGTGAGGGATGAGGAGGTGATATGAGACAGATAGCATGGATTCACCATGGGCAGATTATGCCTGACCAGTCTGGTGGCCTTCTATGATGGAGTGACAGCTCTGGCGGACAACAGAACTGATGTTGCCTACTTGGACTTGTGCACGGCCTTTTACATTGTCCTGCATGACATCTTTATCTCTAACTTGGAGAGATATGGATTTGAAGGGCGGAATAATCAGTGAATAAAGAATTGGTCATAGCCAGATGGTTGTAGTCAACGGATCTATGTCCAGGTGGAAACCGGTGATGAGTGGTGTCTGCCAGGAGTCCATTTTGGGATCAGCACATTTTAACATCTTTTTCAGTGACGTAGATCACAGGATGTAGACACCCACAGTAAGTCTGTGGACAATACAAAGCTGAGTGCTGCAGTTGTTATGACAGACAGAAGGGATGCCATCCAGACGAACCTGGACAGGCTTGAGAAATTAACGCATGTGAACTTAATGAGGCTCAACAAGGCCAAGTGCAAGGCGTGTCAGGGAAATCCCAGATAGGAGTACAGTCTGGAAGAAGAACTCCTTGCGAGCAGCCCTGCTAAGAAGGACTGAGGGTTCCTGCTAAATGAAAAACTTAACAAGCCAGCAGCATGTGCCTGTAGCCTGGAAGGCCAACAGTATGCTGGGATGCATCTAAAGAGGAGTAAGTAAGTAAGTAGCCAGCAGGGAAAGGGAGGTGATTGTCCATCTCTATTCTGTTCTTGTGAGGCCTCATCTGGAGTACCGCACCCAGGCCTGGGGCCCCAGTACAGGAAGGATGAGGAGTTTTTTGAATGAGTCCATAGGAGGGCCATGAAGATGATCAGAGGGCTGGAGCACCTCTCCTACAATGGCAGGTTGAAGGAGTTGTTTACCCTGGAGAAGAGAAGGGTCAGGAGAGACCTCATTGCAGCTTTCCAGTACTTCAAGGGAGCTTCTAAGCAGGATGGAAATCAACTTTTTGCATGGGTATATAGTCACAGGACAATGGGGAATGATTTTAAATGAAGAGATAGGAGATTTACGTTAGATAGGAAAAATTTTTCAATGAGAGGTGGGGGTGGTGGAGCACTGGCACAGGCTGCCCAGGAAGGCTGTGGATGCCACATCCCTGGAGGTATTCAAAGCCAGGTTGGATGGGGCCCTGGGTAACCTGTTCCAATGCCTAATTTATTGGTTGGCAACCCTGCCCACAGCAGGGGGTTGTAACTAGGTGACCTTTGAGGTCTTTTCCAACCCAAGCCATTCTATGATTCTGTAATACTAATGTTAAACTCTTCATTAAAACATCTGAAATTTTACACCAAATATAGCGCTGTGGGTATTGAGTAAAAGAAACATCTTTCCTTCAATGCCTCTTTCCCTATATACACAGTATGTATTGTGTTAAAGACACAATAAAAATTTGAGCACTTAAATTCAACCTCTGTTATGAATCAGAAGTCTATCTCAACTATCTAATACTTCTGAGATGCATAGGTGTGAGGGAAAACATATTTTAGATGTCCAGCAATAGTATTCTACAGAGATATGTCATCTTATTTCACTAGTATTCTGCAGCTTGATTTTATTTCCATTAAGACTTCATTCCAAACTTAGAAATTGTCATTGAAAAGAATGCCTCCTCACCCAGTTAGATCAATGTATTAGGCTGCTGCAAAGCTGAATTTTGTAGGATGAGATATAGCTGCCAGAAATAAAAGTAAGTTTTCAAGTGTATCAAGATGCTCTAAAATCTGAGGGAAAAAGAAGATTAATTAAAAATGTTAATAACAAAAGACATCCTGAACTCAAATGGTTGTAATGGTTTTTTGAGAACACTGAATCTATTTTAACACTAAAAATGTTTTAATATTCCATATATTTTGCTCATCAACTTTAGGAAAATCAGTCAATCAAGTAGTTTCCTAAACATTTGCTATACAGTCTTTCTATCTGGAGAAAACTTGTTTCAGTATCATCATGGTCTGTAGGAATTTCCCTTTGCTTTATGTACTGTGAACACTAGGGCATCCAATATGATCGGAAAGGGCTGAGGAGAGTGTATCCACTCTGATAAATGAGAATGGAGAGCAGGCTAAAACAGACATGGAGAAGGCTGAGGTACTCAACAATTTCTTTGTCTCAGTCTTCATTGACAGTCAGGCTTCCCACTTCCCTCAAGTCCCTGAACCTCTAGGCAGAGAAAAATCCCTCGTGCAGTAAGCCAAGTGCAAGTCTGAGAATGCTTGATGAAACTGCGGTTGAACATGTACATGTCTATGGGGCTGGACAACATGAATCCCAGGGTCCTCAAGGAACTGGCTGATGTAGTTTCCAAGTCACTCTCCATCATATTTTAAAAGTTATGGTTGTCAGGAGAAATCCACAGTGACTGGAAAATGCCATCCAAAGGGACCTGGACAAGTTTGAGAAGTGGACCCATGTGGACCTAATGAGATTGAAGATCAGGGCACTCACAGGCATGAGTATGGATATTGAGAGCAGCCCTGCAGAGGAGGACTGGGAGGTTCTGGTGGATGAACATAAGCCAGCATCTCGGAAAACCATCTGTATCCTGGCCTGCACCATAGAGGGGCCAGCATGGTTAGGGAAGTGACTCCTTGGCTCTCTGTCCTTGTGAGGACCCACCTGGAATAATACATCTAAGTCCAGAGGAGGTCCATGATCAGAGGGCTGGAGAACCTCTCCTATGAAGAAAGGGTGAGGGAATTGGGCTTGTTTGATCTGGAGAAAAGAAGGCTCAGAGGTCTCATGACAACCGTTCAGTAATTAAAGGGGCATTAAAAAAAAAAAAAAAAAGATGGAGAGAGAATTTTACATGTTCTTGTAGTGATAGGAAAAGAGAGAAATGGTTTTACACTAAATAAGACAGGCTAGATATTAGAAGGAATTTTTTTACTTGAGTGGTGTGGCACTGGAACAGGCTGCCCAGAGAAGCTGCGGATGCCCCATTCCTGAAGGTTTTCAAGGCCAGGTTGGATGTGGCCATGTGCAACTTGATCTAGGGAATAGCAACCCTGCCCATAGCAGTGGAGTTGGAACTAGATGATCTTTGAGGTCCCTCCCAACCCAAGCCATTCTGTGATAATTATGTCTATTTAACAAGAGATCAATTACCTAATTCATTTAGCAAGAAACCTGTTACATATCTCACCCTCGCACTTCAATTTTCATACTTCTTTGATTAAATAATGTAAGAGAAAAAAAATAACTGCAGAGATACTTTTATAGGTGCAACAGGTGTCTACATGAAAGGGAACTTATGGAGATGAGTCTTTGCAGACCCTTTGCTGATATGTTTTTGGTTTAATGACTCCCAGAAGGGAGGAAAAATGGCTTAGTGCAGGTGAAAGGCATACATAGTTGTTCCCCAAAGACTGGGCTGTAAGCAAATGCATCAGGACTTGCTCATCATGGATGGAGACATGAGAAGTTTTCCTCAAACATAATGCAAGAGATCTTCAAGCAGATCTTCGGCTTTCTTCTGAAACGAGGGGCAAAATGTGACAGAAAAAGAAAGAAAGTGAAAAGGAAGGAAATGCAGCTGGTGACAACCTTTGGTATTCGCTGCTGTTTCTCTTAAAATCTGTACTTGGAAATCTGTTCTGGAAGCTCTGTGTGGGACATAATCAGAATACAAAGATTTCACATAGCTTTTACCAAAAAAAATTGTGCTTTTTTAGAGAGAACAGAGCCTTCTCATAGAAAGTGGTATGGTAGAAAAGTGTGTGCTACCTTTCACTAAACAACTCTCCAGCAGGCTTTCTCTGAAAGTTACCTTCAGACAAATGTTGCAAGATTTGTTGATCTTCTGTCTTGACCTTTTCCATAGAAGCACCTGCTTCCCTCTTAGGTTGTTTATTTCAGGTGAAATAGGGAGAGAAAATGCTGTTTACAGGCATACGTTAGAGGGAGAAAGACATGTAGGTGACCATTACATTAGAAAAAGATGAAGGTAACAGTTTGAGTTCAGATGGGGAGAAAGAGCACAGAACCATGGAGATGGCCCTGTCTGAGAATCATGGGTTGCTCCACTGGCTCTTGCCACAGTTCGTAGGGTGAAAGAGTTCAGGCCAGGTTCCTGAATGAAATCAACCTATTGCAGCAAAAAAGCTATGGCTAAGAGCTCCCATTCCTCACTGCTTTTTACTTCAGATCTTTGTCTTGTCTGCTGTTCCCACCTTGTATTTGTTTTCTGCCATAGGCAAAAAATTATTGCAAGACATTTCAGGCAGCTTGGAAATAGTTCTTTTCATATATCACTGGTTGGTAAAATGGGCATTTCAGAAGGGCAAATCTCCTAAGGAGTAACTGAAGGGCACTGCAACAAAAATATATAGATGATTTGACTTCAGTAGGTCCAAATTTTTAGGGAAAGAGTAACAGAGACCTTAGTAATCTTTCGCCATCTTTAGTCATCTGTGGTCTTGAAAGGGACATACTCCAACCTTTAGCCCAATTGCAACCAGAAATCTGATGTGTCACACCCATCCTCTGTTATCTTCTCTGTTATGTCTCCTTTCTGCTGAAATATTTGTGGAGAGAGACACATTTTTAAAGCATTTGTACTTTCTCCTGACTGTGGATAAGAATGTAACAGAGACTCACAGATATCTTCTACCATCTACGTACAAAGTCCTAGGGGAAGAAAATCAGCCAATTAGAAAGTGCCCATTCAGTTAGGCTGAATTTATGTGGCCACAGTATCTGACATCTTGTGCTTTGGCTGCCACTGAAAAGAGAAGATCCCTCTCCCTCTTTTCTTACTTGTGAAAACACTGATGATAATGTATCTGTGCTCCAACTTGCAGCAGAGAAATGCAATTGCTGCAGACTACAAATCTGTGGAGAGGGTTGGTTTTTAGCTGTTTCAATTCTTTTAGTGTTTGCTGGGAACTGAGCTATCACTGACACATGCAAAAGAAGGCAGAAGCAGAGAAAATGATAAGACTGTTTTCTTTGTTCCCCCCCTCTACCCCCCACACTCAAAATGGCTGTGCAGCAGCAACCTTAAACACAACTTGCTTAATATTCTCCTCCTGTGATGGTGTTGTGAATTGTAGTGGGGGATAGCCAACTGTCTGAAACTAGGCTGCAAAAACTACCCCTTCAGCCCTTGGTGTGCTTGCTGAATGAGTAGGATTTTTGAGTTTTAGCTGAGAAGTACCTCATTCTTCCTTGCAGGGAGCTATAAAACCATCATTGTTATAAATTTTAAGGAGACAAAGCATCAGTGTTACTTAAATGATATTTAGGAGAGGGGGAGCATGCTCTGGGTGACCGGCTGCTCTACCAGGTTGAATGCAGTGAGGGAAATAAAACCCTTTTGTTATTATAGGAATTCTTTCACAATGTAAGCATAGTAGCTGCTGTAGACTCTTTTCCTGTGAGGTATTTGGAGAAAATTGAGTGTTGTGCTGCAGATGATAATTTCCTCTGGGTGGCCAAATAGGTGACTCATAGGACTGGCTTGATTGGTTGTTTATGCTATTAAGTCTTAGGGTGCATGCATTTAATTCTGTTTGTCTCAACCATGATGACTTGCACCTAAGGAAATTCTGAACATGATGGCAATAAAACTTGACCTGAGAACTGAAGTACAGAGGGCCAGTAATTATATAGTAACTAGAAGTAACTGTAAACCTCTCTTCTAAGCCCTCCTACTCCATTACTTAACAATGTTCACCACCACTGATTTAACCAACTGTTTAAAGCAAATAATGAAATTAGTGGAATATATTTGTAAGTGGGAAAAGTGTTAGGCATTAAAATATTTAATTTCTTACTGGTTTACTTTTTAAATTTTAGACTAGGTAGAGAATGGGTAGGTAGAGAATGAGAAAATGCTAATGCTTAGGGCTATAGGCAACTATAAGCTGAATGAGAGAACAGTCATAGTCACCATCTCTCCAAAAATTTGCTTCTGTAAATGAGTGAGAAAATTTTCTGCTGTAATCATGTGTTCAGGATACCTTATCATCCTATCTGAAAGAAAAAAAAAAAGAAGAGAGAGAGACGGTAATGTGTGAATGTGCACAAAAGCTTATTGAAAGCATGAAGAAACTATGATGTAAGAAGGAGCTGAAATTGTTTGGTTTAGAGAGTAGATGAGTAAGTGGGAGTCCATGTACACAGAGGGAAGATGCTCTAAGATAATCAATGGAGTAAAGAAAGATGGCCCTATCCTTCTTATAGGGAAGAAATATGACATGCTGTTAACTGCAAAAATTGTTTTTAGAGAAAATGTAATCAACTTCTGGAACAGGATATAGGGAAGTAAAAAGCGGAGCACACACACACACACACACACACACAAAAGCATAGAGAATATAGAGGGTTTTGTTTGCTTGTTTTTAAGGTAGATTAAATTCATAGTTACTGGCATAAAGCTGTTGTTTACCAGAATACAGTCAGAGATCCAGGAGACTTTTTAATGGTGAAGCTTTACCAGGAAAGAGACGGTTAAATGTCCTGCAGGTGCTCCCATCCTCAATGCTATTATGCTAGTTTGCATTACATATCCCACAGCATGAACTGCCTCATATATTTAATGAGTGGATCTGATCCAGGTATTGGCCTCTAAAAAACCTCTGGCATCTTTCTCCATCATATATGACATTGGCCACATTCTCTAACAGAACACTGGATTAGTGAGCTGCAACAGTGTCACAGTATGGTGAAGACTATATTTTCTTAGTAGTCAAGATGATAGTGAGGACTAGACTATTACCTTAGTTTCACAATATTTCTTATCTGAAAGCAAATTTGTGTTGCACAAGTGCAACTTAATCTTGAATTTTAATTGCGGCTCATCGCCATGAATAACTTCCTCTGATTAATTCGCATTTTAAAGCAGGTCAACGTTGATTAAAAATTTTGACTATATCATTGAGAGTAACATCTTGGTTACATTAAAAATATGAAGGGGTTGATCTTGCAAAGATTTCTATTTCTTAAAATCTGTACATACCATTTGATTATGCATTTTAAATGATTATAAATCATTAAATTATAGATATATTTTTGGAATATGCATAGAATTTTTTGACACTACATGCATTCCTGGCATAGGTAAAGCCAAAAACTATCGTTGGTGTGCGCAGGTTTCATGTTAAATCATCTTTGTTTAGTCAGATGTCTAAGAAGTGCCCCACTACCTAGCAAGAACTGGAATTTCATGTAGAACTGTCTGGGCATTCTTTTAGATGATTACATAGATAACATGCCAAGGAATGCAGCCCTGCTAACAGAGTATTAGCAACGTAGTCATTACCATAAAAGAATGACTTTTTCTAAAAGGTTTATCTAAAAGTTTATTATGTAACACAAACAGCCTAGAGCCATTGCATTTTTATGAGCTAATTCTTACTGTCAGTGACACTCTCCAACCCCACTGACCTCAGCTAGCCTGTCCAAGTGGGTCCAAGAATGTATGACCTTTTGACCAATAGTCCTTCTACCTATGTTATCTCACAAAGCTACACAAATAGTCGAAGGATTTTCATATCTGAAATCCAGTTTGAATTTCTTTTTTAATTATTTAATTGCACCTGGCAAGTAGAAATGTGTAGTAAGTACAATTAATTGAAAAAAAATTGTGTGTGTTGGAGACAAATTTGTTTAAACAATTTAAACAGTTAAAAAAAATTCCATGTTTTACTTTCTGTAGCTGACATCTTTAGCAGGTTTACTTGCATAACAAAAGCTGAGTGAGAGCTACAAGAGCACCATGAAGATGGTCTGTCACAATGATGTGAGAAATATTGTTTCTAATATTACAGAATCACAGAATGGCCAGGGTTGGAAGGGACCTCAAGCATCATGAATCTCCAACCCCCCTGCCACATGCAGGGCCACCAACCTCCACATTTAATACTAGACCAGGCTGCCCAGGGCCCCCTCCAACCTGGCCTTGAACACCTCTTGGGCCATCCGAAACCTCTCTGGGCAGACTGTTCCAGCACCTCACCACTCTCTCTGTAAAGAACTTCCCCCTGACATCCAACCTAAATCTTCCCTCCCTCAACTTAAAAAAATTTCCCCTTGTCCTGCCATTATCTACCGTTTCAAAGAGTTGATATTAATTATCTTATCATGATTAAAGGCAGGGATGTGTCTTTTCTTGCACTAAAGAACAATGGGATTTTAACAGATTTAATGGTTTCCAATCTTTTTACCATTTCCATATAATTAATCCAAAAGAAGAGGAAGTCTTCTTTTACAATTCCTTGCAGGAGTCTGGTGCGAGCCTATTCCTAAGACTCTGAATTAAATCCTGCTTTGTATTATGTATTGTATGGATTTAAATTCAGTGCTGCCATAGCGTAGGTAAATGAGTTGAAAGGCACAGTAGGGTGTCACTTTCCCTTTCCTTTAAATCCTGTATAGGATAGTTCTGTTTATATTTGCCTCAATCTGATAGGGTAAGTTATTCATACTTTTTGGTTAGAAGGTAGTTGTGAAATTGGTTCCAAACGTAATTTTCATGCGGATAAAGTATTTGCCAAAAACTGCAAAACCAGCACCAGCAAATCATCAAGTACATTAGCTTTAGTAGAGTAAATTCAAGTACGGATGTTTAGATATTTACAGCATTTTAGTTCTAAGAGATTTGGAGTAGTTTGATGTGCCCAGGCTTCACCTTAGTCAAAAAGTTCTACAAAAGGATTTCACAGAAAATTGCAATGATATTCCATTTACAAAGGACAAAGGTGATCTGTGATCTTGAAGTGACATTGCACCAACTTCTCTCTAATTCACTGTGTGGCCAAAATTAATGTAATTCTGAGCCCTAATTTAAAGAGAATTATGTTCTGACCTTAACCTAAACTAAGCAAGTTTTATTCTTAAAAAAGAATGACTTCTCCAGTACTCCAAATCAAACATCTCAATTGTCGCACCAATATTTTTATAGTCATTTACTCCACAGACATATTCACATATATTTTATTTAGTCAAAATAGCTTAAATAGAATCTCCACTTCTTTGTTGCGTTTTATATCAGAAGTTCAGAATGAAGGTAGTTCTCAATATTCTCAAAATTCAGCTCCATATTCTGGGCAAAATACAGTATTTAGAGACTTAAAAGATACCAGCACTTTATGATGTCATGCAATCCATATTCTTCTAATAGAACACTACTCCTCTTTAGTACAGTTCTTAAAGAACTTGAGCCCTAAGGCTTTTAAAATGGAAATATATGTGATGATCTCCAGGGTGATATGATCTTCCAGGGGAGAGAAAATCCTTATGTCCTGAGTTACCTACGCCTAGGATGGAGCAGTAGATATGTTTATAGACTAACCTTTGGAATAGAACTCTAGTAAGGAAAGGATTTATTTTGTTTGGAACGTACCAGACTTCTAAACTTGATAACCATAGTAAAGGAACATTAATAACTTGTGATATTTTTGTTTACAATTCTTTTCATGAAGTGGATCTGAAATAATAAATATTTGAATGGTTTTAAGGTTGGGTTTTATCTGTTTGAAGATAAAGCGGCAAATTTTCTCCCTGGTATCTGACAGTAGGGCTTAGTGGTTACATCAGGGAACTGGATGACACGATACCTTAGAGTTGGGCATTTTCATTTTGACTGGCTTTGTGAATTTGACAACACTTTCATCACTTTCAACATCTCAGTTTCCTCATCTGCGTAATAAATAGAAAAAAAACACCCAAAACCCATAGCTGTGTTCTGAAAAAGATTTGAGATAATCAGATGAAAACAGCAACACGAAAATGAATATAAAATTTTATACCTCAAGAAGCAGAAAGATGGTTCACTGCAGTCTCAAAGCTAGCATGACTTACATTAAGATGGCGTGAATCTAAATAGGTTTCAGAAACGTTTCAGCTTTTTTTTCCATTTCAATATAAAGAGAACTATCCCTGGAATACTGAAGAATGGAAGCAGCCGAGGTAAAAACAGAGAAATCTGACCGGTATGATTTCAAAACAATTGTACCCACAACAGCAATATAGTAGGAAAATAAATGACACTTTGGTCTATTTGAATGATGTCTAAGTATCTTTTTTTCCCTCTAACTGCATGAAAATTGAGGTTCGTTTATTTCACATTTTCCCCTTCAGTAAAGCTGTCATTGTCATCAATGTAATTTTTATCTCCAGATACTGTAAGAATATTTTACCTGTGTAATTTCAGGAGGGCAAATCCCCTCTAAATGTAGACATTATCTATTCTACTTGGTTTTATATTTTTCGTTATTTTTTTAACGTCGCACAAAGAATAAAGGAACAGTAGGCACCTGGCCAAACGATACACAACTGTACAGTTGGATCTTGACAAAATTGAAGTAAAATCAATGCATATTCTGACCTGAGACTTTTCTAATATGTGATTCAATCTCTGTTGCATGGCGTAAGAATAGTCAAAGTTAATAACTCTGAAAAAATAATCTCTTAATCTCTGGCTATTATTTTGAAACAAAGGTTTCATTTTCAAGGTTTACTGACATATCCCTAAAGAATTGCCCAGATGTATTGTTTCCAATAATACACTGAATATAGTGTGTGGGTGATTCTAATTTCTGCTCAGGTGGAGGTGAGGATGGTGAAAAAAATCAAGTAGACATGATACGGCTGGGTACTTCGTTCCTTAGGAGCTGCAAGAATGAACTAACAATTTGTCCTTGTAGGGAAGGCAGTCAAAATAAACACTAATGAATAATGTGCTCCGCACTTAATTCTTGAAAGGCTCCTTTTCTTATCAAACCATGTGCACACTTCCAAAGCAGAGTGTCTATTTATTCAGGATGAAGAGTTGTCTTAATCTCACATGACGATAAAGATCAGACTTCATACTGAGTTAGTTTATAGCAGCTTTAAAAACCGAAACCTAATTCAAATGCTTCGTATATACTTGAACTTGTTTCACGTAGATCTTCTCTAAACATAAACATACATTTTTACTCTTTAAAGTGTGATTATGTGCTAGCTTTATTAAGCCGCTCCAAATATGCGTGGATAATACTATAGTAGTCATGGTGAACGCAAGTTAAATTTCTAGAAACAGCTTTAGGCAAATCAAAAAGTGTTTCTGGGTATCCAAGATGCAGTTAACATAATTATCTAAATGTCACTGTAAAAATCATTATTGTTCTCAGGGATCACGGCAGGTCTATTTACAAATAAAAACCCACCTAACTGCCAACCTGATACAGTTGTTTTGTATTCTGAATACATCTGAGAATTCCCCTACTTTTCTGCCATTAAAACTTAGCTTTTGCATCAGTTTCCAGGTCTGCAAACTGGCAGTTTTTTGAACAGCTTACTTGTACTCATATACCGAGTTACGTTAATTCCTCCCAGAAAAAACATAGATTTCAAACATAGGATTTCCTTCTATGTTCCACTCAGGTCTCTGCTGCCACCTTGTGGTCATATAGTTTCATTACATCAGAGTGGATATCAGATTTGTATTGCATCGTACACTAACAATCCAAAATGGATAGTTTCAAGTCCGGAGAACTACTTGTAGTAGTCATTTGAGGTACACTTTTAGGTCTGAGTGATGCTACACGTTTTTAGATTAGCAAATTCTTTGCAGATGATTATTTCTGTCTTACACCCACTATCTGTTCACGCTAAAGTTTGCTCCAAAGAGATTTTTCTATCCACTGAAAAATAGAAGCCAGTGCTTGGCAAAACACATGGTTTATGAGTGTTTCTATTCCCACCATCATTCTAGAAGCAGCAGAAACACTGGTGAGAATTTTCATTTTTCAGTGAGCAAGAAAATTTGATTTGATCAATCATTTGTAACACAACTGTTCAAAAAAGCTGTTCTTTTGATGACAGGATTTCTTGCTGCTTCCACCTCAAACAAATATATATGTTACGAAAACAACTGTCATGTTTATTTCTTATCTATCAAGTACTCAGTTTTCACAAATGTTTATTCTCTTTGGCACGGTGGTCTATCTCTCCAGAAAGGCTTACTGGCCAAACAGACCTAAATACCACTGTATTTGTTGACGTAATCTTCAGATGCAAAGAAAGAAAACCACAGGCTTGAATGACATTTTATCTTATGTTTTTATTAGATAGAAAATATCCACCTGCTCAATGAAGTTAAGAAGGTGTGAAGAACTATTTTCTTCCTGTAGTCACACATCTGAATAATAGATTGTAAAAAGAATGGAAAGAAAGCTGAAACTTTGCCATTATGTAATTCAGAGCTAAGTCCTGCTTCTGAAATGGAGCTAATTGCATGACTCAGTACAGGCCAGGGACAAAGTAATGAGAGGATGGCCTGGCAGAAATGAAATTGCCAAACACCAAGAAGAAAATGTGTAAGAATTGTGCCTTTGAGGTAATGCCTTTAACTTCTTGCTGTGATGTGCTAGAAAAAGCGTAGTCAACAAAGCAGAGAAGTGATTATTTACTTCAGCATAGAAGAGACTGCATTTAGCAAAAGTCCTGGGCTGAGATCTGCAGTACAGAAATGAGTACAGTTAAGGATCAGTGTAATATTTAGAGTGCTGGAGGAGGGTAATTGAAAAAGGAGACATCCCACTCTTCTTAGAATAACACAATGAAAGAGAGAGGCAACTGAAACAGATTGCATTATGGAAAGTTCTGATGGAATTTAAGGAAAAAATGATTCCCCTGATGGTAGTTCAGGCTCAGCATGGGAAAAACTTCCCAGAGTTTCTAGCCTGAAGAACCTAAATTCTTGGAGATGTTCAGAATTCACTTGAAGAACCTGGTGAGCAGGCATTTTAAGTAGAAAATCCCAGAGAAGACACCTCCAAAGGTTTCTTCCAGACAAAATATTAAATTCTGACAAGACAAAATTCTTTTTTCCTTGAAGCTATTCTCAAAAACAAGTGATTTGTTTTTGTTTTGTTTTGCTTTGTATTTGCGTTTTTTATCCCCCAGTTAACAAAGCAAGCAAACAAAAACCCAGAGTTTCAAATACTGGTTTGTGGTTGAACCAGTATTAAAAAATTGGGATACACAGTTTTACAAACTGGGAGAAGGGCTTCAGAAAAGCTGCCTATGGTGACATCAATCAGTCAGTGCCTTTTGTATCTGCTAAAGTCTCCTCCTTGCTATCAAACCAAACACTCAGGATATGCCCAGTAGTTTTAAGTAAATAATAGATAGGAGATCAGGGCTATCTTCTCACTCATACAAATGCTGAATAGGTACATCCACTCATGTTCTATTTTGCTCTGTTAACAGTAATTATATGTAGCAAATAAGACTGTGAACAGAAGATAAGGTTAATAAAATCCATTTACCTTCCTTCTTTTTTTGATCTTCTGATGCTTATAAGTAATTTAGAAGACTAAGTATTTTCTTTGTTATGTGTCAGTTCATACTTATTTGACTTGTCCTTTCTCCCCATTCTGTAAGACCAAAGGAGGATTCCTACACCAAAATGAAAGCATGTAAAAATACCTGCCTTTGGCTCTGTGACTTTTGAGAAAAAGACCAGGGCTTCCTGGTGGTCACTAGGTCAACCATGAGCCAGCAATGTACCTTTGCTTCTAAGAAGGCTAATGCACCTTGGTCTGATTCATTAAAGTATTGTCAGCAGGTCTAAGGTGATGATCCTTCCCCTCTACTCACTTCTGGTAGCCCATGTCTGGGATGCTGTGTCCAGTTCTGGGTCATCTAGTGCAAGAGAGATGGCTCTTCTAGAGAGAGTCTAACAAATGGCCACAAAGACAATCAGGATACTTTACCTTCTCTCACATGAGTAAAGGCTGAGGGTGCTGTGACAGTTCAACAAGTGCAAAAACATGAAGAGATGTTGTAAAACACCAAGAACAACAACAACAACAAAACTGAGATATGCTCTTCTCAGTGATGTCCAGTGATAGGAATAAGAGGCAAGGGGCACAAATTGAAATACAGGAGGTTCTGTCTGAACATCAGGAAAATCTTCCAGTGTGAGGGTGCTGAACACTGGCACAAGTTGCTCAAAGAGGCTGTAGAATCCAGTTAGCCCTGTTCTTCATGTGTTTGCTGCATTTTCAGCCTTTTAGAAACTTTAGGTCCAAAGCTGTTGCTTAGTTTTACATTTTTTTCCCCTGCATTTGCTCCACGCTATTTCAAAATGTTTGTTTCTTATGTTTTAGAGCACAGGTAGTGTTTTCATCAATCTTCTCAGTAATGAAGAGAGACAGGGACAGAAACAGTTGAGCTATAAGCTCCAATAAAGGTGCCTCCACAATAATTTTGAGTTTTATAATGATTGAAGAGTCTTTAAGATGAGTTCAGCTGGAGCCTCTTAGGACCTCCACTTGAAGAGGGAAAAATTTCTTGGACCATAACTTGGCATGACTGATTGAGAGAGCTTTAAGCTAGGATTGATGACAGAAGGATACCAGTAGGAACCCTAATGTTAAGCCAGGAGGTTGTATGGCACAACTTGAGAGTGGTGAGGCTAATTGGCAAGGTATATACTCTGCTATGAGGAGCACTGAGAATTCAGGGGCACACCTGAAATGCTCGTGTACAAATTCAATATGAGGAACAAACTGGCCTTAGTAACTTAATCTCCCTCTATGATAAGGTCACCCACTTAGTGGGTGAAGAGAAGGCGGTGGATGTAATCCTTTCGAGTTTTAGTAAGGTCTTTGATACCATTCCTAACAGCATCCTTTTGGACAAATTCTCCAATACTGAGCTGAACAGGTTTATGTTATGCTAGTTGATGAATTGTTTGAACGGCAGAGATCAAAGGGTTGTATTCGGTTATGACTATAATAAAAGACAAGATATTTTTACAGTATTAATATCCAGATGCACTAACAAATGTTAACATCTAAATGCCCTGGCCTGACATCCACAGCTGCCCTGCTGGACCTATAAGAAGAAGTAGTTTAAGACTTTGTTTTCTGAGTTTAAGTCCTAGTTTGCTGCTGCGCTTACCTATCAGATCACACATGTGACTCGGTGTTTATCTCTGCTCTGAGCTGATAGATGCTTTCTCGTTGTAACTAAGAAATCAAAACTGTTGTAACAAAAATTGCTTAGGAAAAAAACCATAAATGAGCAGTTATGAGCAAACATTTGTGATGTGGTATTGTCTATTGTGGTATTGTTTATGAGGCTATTCAATTTTTCGGCAATGGAGAGAAAGATTTTATAACTTCATAAAGCCTTAAATGTAATATACAAAATGCATTAGTGATAAGACCCAAGATTTTGTAAATCTCTGCCCTTGTTTCATAAAATGGGAGATACAGGGTCAAAACTCACTGTGTTTAAGAAGGATTTAGAGTTTCAGAATAATTAGATGACTGATTCTTCTGACAAGGGGGTACTGAGCAAGCATAAAAAGCTGCATCTAGTGAAGGTGTGGCAGACACTACTGCATTTTAATTCAGATTGTTCTTGTATATTATTTGGATAGCAAAGCTCTGATAAAATGTTCAAATGTGAGCTATAGGTGATTATTATTTTGTGGAAGAGATTGGCAATGCTGATTAAAGATTGATTAGCACTGTAAAATACTAATATGAAGACTCATTTCTGAAAAACTTTCATCTAAGGCTAGTTCTTGACAGCTAGGGAAATAAAAGCTAGGAAATATTCTTTCTACATAGAATGAATTTCCTAAAAAACGTAGAACTGAGAATGAACTGTGTGTTCTACTGGTCAATGAATTCCATTGCAAAAGGCTTCCTGTGGTCTGTGGTTGGATCAACAGCAGAATCAGTGTGGGAGCCTGATTTTTCTGTCCATGTATGGTATTAGTTAGGCTAATGGTGTCTGTCTTGATATTCACTTAAAAACAATGGCCAAAAATGTGACGAAGCAATGAACCGTAACAATAGTATGAAGGCAATATGAGAGGTGTGACAGGAGATATTTAAATATTTCAATTTTTTAGAATATAGAGAAGTGAAGATGGAACCTGATTGTGGTGGGAAACTTAGAAGTATCATGTTACAAATAACTCTTTATTCTCAGTTGGTACAGCAAAAAAAAGTATAAGGCAAACTGCAATTAAGGATTGTGTAGCCTTGTGGGAAATGAATCAAGGTGTCTGGTAGATTCATTGTTCCTGAATTAATCAAACTTAGATGTTTTTCTAGCTAATATCCTTCATTCAAGTATAAATTAAACTCAACAGTGAGTAGAATGGTGAAAAGTAAAGTACTGTGGAGTAAAGGAAATCAGACTGGATGATCAGTCTTTCCTCTTCTGCCTTAACTTTGATGGTAACATGCTCTTGGTTTTTTTGTGAAACAATTTAGTCTTTTTACTTGTACTTGGCCTAAGCTGCAGATATGTGGAATGTAGCCCAAGCAGAGCCTGCTGAAGAGAGTTCATGCAAGATCAAAGAACAAGATGGGGCGTAGGTCCAGTAGCTGTCCTCTAGCTGATAACAAGAACTGCCCCTAGCCATGCAGGTCAGATAAAAGGCCACCGTTATGCCTCTGTCACTCTCCTTGTCTAATACCATGCAGTCCAGTACACGTGTCAAGGGACCGAGCTATGACCAGAAGTTCTCAGGGAAAAGAAGAAGTACTGCCTTTAGCAAAAATACGGAGACCATAAAACTGTGTGATAATTAATACATCGGTAATTCCCTCACATTTTTAGGATCTGAAAACAAGGTCTTATGGTATGAATGGAAGTTTGTCTGCTTTTCTGCGGTCATACCCCTATCTATATCTTAACCTGCATACCTTGTAACAGTTTGCCCCCTGCCCCTTGCTTATCATGGCAAACTGTGTGTAAAAGGGGTATAAAGTCAGGACGCTGGAGGACAATTTTCAGAGTTTCACTCAGCCATCCTGAAACTCCTCCAGCCTGCAAGCACGCCCCATCCTTGGACCCCATCCCACGACGGATGTATTAATGAAACAGGTTGTATAACCTTTCCTGCCCTAATTTACCTTTCCCAAAATTTGTATAACTTCACTCAACCTAATTTACCCTTCTCTACCCTAACTTCCTGTCCCTAGAATACTGATTAGTCATAGGCTAACACACTATTTGCTTAGAATACATGTGATCATACGTGCAAACAGATTGCTCGGAATATATTTAATTGTTTTTGTGCACCTGATCTGTGTCAGCGAAGTGTGCCATAGTCATCAGATGTGACTGAGCAAAACAAACCAGGGAGCAAGATGGGACAGTAAAATTTGAATTGTTTTCGTGCACCTGGTATGTGTCAGTGAAGTGCGCCATAGTCACTGTCTTTCCATAGGGTGAAATAAACTGGAGAATGGAGTGTGTCAAGATGGTATTTCGGGACCTCATGTGGCTCAGCTGGTTCACAGTGATGTGATCTTTGGTTTTGCATCACGTGAGTAAGCATATGTTAGCCAACAAGATGCCACAAACAAGCTGGTAGAGATTAAAAGGCCAAAATAATTTTCCAAAACCAGCGTATTTTAAATATTCACCAACAAAATTCTACAGAATATTTGTATGTGGTTTTCCAGTACTTGTGTAAGTCAAGTTAGGACACGCAGGTATGGCTATAAATCTTCTATACATACTGTGAATATGTACAAATGCCTACTCTGTTATTTCTTTTCTTTTTCTTCAGTCTTCTACTTTTTTTTTTTTTCCTTTCTCATTTTTCTGTGCTCTCCTACTCATGCAGTCCCTTCTGTCATAGATGACCTGATATATCTTAGCAGAAAAGTTGCTTTGACTTAGTTCCATTAAAAGAAAAGGTATTTAAAGGACCCAAATTCTGTGAACTCAGAAGAAGAAAACAACTGGAATTTGATTGAACTGTGGAAAAATTCCAGTACTGCTAGTAAGAGAGTATCTACACTCTTCTCATTTTTTGTTTTTTTTTCAGAGGCAATACAAATTCACTTCCAGCTCCCCAGCAGCAAAAGCATCCCCTGGCCAACTACTGCAGTTTTATTGTTCAGCATGATGTCATGTAGTATGGAAAATACCTCTGGCCATTTTGGATCAGCTATTCTGGTTCAGCCCTCTCTCAGCTCCTGGTGCACCTCTGACTTCCTTGCTGTCAGGACAACATGCGAAACTGAAAAGTCCTTGACCTAGTGTAAGTGCCACTCAGCAACGAGGATGTTGGTATGTGATCAACGTTGTTCTGATCCTAAATCCAAAACACAACATCATACCAGCTACCAGGAAGAAATTTAACTGCCCCAACTGAAACTAGGATACATAGGAGAGACCAGGATGACACAGATGTTTGGGCTAAAATCCGATACTATAGTTTACAGATTATCAGATTATGCTGGCAAGGGCCATGACAGTGGCCTTCAGTTTTCTTCTTTTTTTGTATTTTTCGTCCTTTGTTTTCTTTGCTAGCTTTTTAAACCATCTTCCAGACCCAAGATCCTGATGGCCACTTTCACAACTACATTAAACAGCTTTTCAGTACTTACGAGTTCTTTACCAAGATGAATGGACCTGCCACCAGTGAAATAGACCTACCCCTCATGTATTGCATCAGATATTTAACCTTCACTGCTTCTGCCGCTCTCTTTGTGCTCAGCTTGCTCATTGCTGTGATGGATGCCACCCTGTGGAGAGTGGCTTGCAAGCAGGATGAACTTTGGAAAATGCAGGTAAGAGAACAGTTCAGTTACATAATTCCCTCTTCTGAATTGTGATGAATCTGATGGAAAGGACAGACTGCTTTCCAGTTTCGGAAGAGATAGAACTTGTGTCTCAAAGACATGTGGACAGTTCAGTTCATAAGAGTTGTGGATTTCCTTATGGAGGGAAAAACTGAACACTTACAAGCAGAGGTGAGACTAGGTGATAATTATAGCTATGTGATGTGGAATACCAATAACAAAAATCATAAAGTCATTAATGAATTTCAAGGTGATTAGAAAAATGTGACTTTTGTATTTGTTACGCTGGTCTCATGGAAGCCATGGATGTTCTTTATTTCTTCTGCTTCTGCATCCTGTAATGCCTATTATACACATTACAGATATTATTATCCACATTTACTCCATATAATAACTTCTTAATCTCCCAGCTGACTCTCCAGCAGATAATATGGGTCTGTAAAACTTTATTGTATTGTTTCTCTTTTTTTCTAGTAATTACAGATAGCAGATGTCTAGGTGGATCCCACTGTTTTCCCTTCTGATTCTGATTTCTACTTGTTAAGGGTGCTCATATATTGCAGAAGATCCCCACCGATGTCTGTTGGAACAGAAAGTGAGATTTCTATTTTCACATAGGATTGAGTAAAGTGAGATCAGGATATTATTTTTAGTGCTTTTTTTTCCATCTTATCTTTTGCTTATTCACTAGTACAGGATTACCTTTCCTTCATATTTGCGAAGTTGAGGAGTGACATGATGACAAATCACACAAGATATATTAAACACAACAGTCTTTGCACCCCAAGTTACGAGGAAAAATAGGGATCCCCTGAGAATATATAAAGGGACCTCTTACAGAAGACAGTTGCCCTTTTGCATTCCATCTGCTACCTCAAACCTCTCTCTGCACAACTCTAGCTACAACAGGACATCTTGAATATTGACCCCTTTGGCCAGTTGTAGGAATATTTCAACCAAACTCAAAAACAGGGAGATTTATGATGTCTTATCACTACTTACCTATCCTGGTATAGCAGTGTCCTGATTGCAGATGAAACAGTGCCAATTGCATTGGATGGATGTTTGGTTGTTCCTGAGCAACGGAGTGTGGAGAACAGCAGATGCCATGATGGTGCAGGGGATGGGACAGAGCCAGGACAGGTGCCTTACTAATGACACTATGGGGAAGGCCATAATGCTATGGGGAGTTGGCCAGAGAACAGTTGCTGCTCCGGGGTTGTGGGAGCACTAATCAGTGTGAAGGAGACCTTGCATTGCTGGTGCGATGTTGTATTTATTGCTGAATAATTGCCTTGTGGCTATATATATTCTATAATTGCTTTTCTGTTTCCGTTTTCCTCTTCTGCCTTAGTAAATACTTTTTTTATCTCAACCCATAAGTTCTATTTTATTACAGATTCTCTCTCTCATTCTATATAGGGGGGTAGGTGGGAGAGTGAGCAAATAACTGTGTGGTATTTAGCTGCCAGGTTAAGATACAATAAGCAAGTAAATCATTATCCTTTGTATGTGTAAACAACTTTATCATAGACTTGGTATGCAACAGTAAATGTACTATTGCCTGCATTCTCACCAAGCAGATAAATTCATTGCAGATCCCCATAGAAGGCTATTAAACCTCACTGTCACTAGTCTGAGAGTAAGACAAGGCTCCTATTTTGTTTCCTACTGCAGAAAAATTAAGTGCTGAAAAAGCACGTAGGATTAAGTTTCCACTGGACTAAAAAGAGACAGAATTTGAACTAGATCATTAATTTCTCCACTAATCTTGACCACTAAAAGGGACCACTGTGTATGAAAAACATAGCCTGCTGTTTCTCTGTTAAAACATACTCATATATGAATGCATGTACACGTGTTTGTGCCCTCTGTGGAAGGTGCTAGAAACCCTAGATTCCCCTCAACACTTTCTGCTCAGTAGCCTTTCTGAAGAGAGCAACTCTTGCTCAGTCTCATACACTGTGGGTGTAACTGATAGTCAGCATACACAAAACCTTGGATTTCTGAGCATTACAAGATCCGAGAAATTCTTTTAAAAGTTATAGAATCTTGCTTTTTACAGGTGGACCACTTCTAGATTTGTTCATTTAAAAAAAATCTTCACGTTCTCTTTGTACTGTTACGAATGTTTTGTTCTTATTCCTTTGGATTGTTTTTGGATTGACTTTTTATTTCTTGAAAAAATGTACTTCTGCTCTTACTCTTCCAACTGAAAATGTTAGCATATGTTGCTCTTATGTTGTAATAATCTGAACTGTGTTGGCTATTGGAGCGCAACTATTCTGGTGCACCTCCTATTGTATAATGAGATTCATAAGTGAAAAAAGTGATTTATATCTTTTAATTGCTGGGGGAAACTCTTAAAACTATACAGGAATTAGTACTGCTGAAGTGCAACTCTAACCCTGACAGCTGGAAAAATACAGTGATTGATGACTAGTTCATGGTGAACCAAATCATTCACAGATCAGAACGGTGAGTCACTCCAGACATGAAGAATGTATATTTTTATGCAGTGTCTTAATTGTGGTCTTGCTTAGCAAGGCTATTTCCATTTCCTTTCTTATGCCTTGATGAGGTGAACAAGTGTATTGGTTGAATTTTACTTTCAAGCTGAGCTTCTTGTTTTCCTGCTTCTGCTCAGTGACAGACACTGGGATACATCCTAAGTCTTGAAGCTCTTCCCCTCCACAAAGAGATCTTTTCTTAGGCAGTCTATCTAAAAAGGGAGAGAGAATCTGACTCCTCTGGTCATTCTCATGCACTACTGACCAGGCAGTATGATTGATCCCGAGAACATAGTTATTCTTATTTTAGAGACTGAAGTTACTGCTGTGACTGGTACTGTTCTCTGACAAGAATTTGTGAAGGAGTTTCATATCCTTTGATCCAATTGTCTATTTGGAATTGACTACTGCAGATCTGCATTTTCCTCAGAAACAGTTTTCAATCAGTATTAGTGTGGACTGCTATGACTTGTCAGGGTGAGAAAAGTAGAAAACATTTTTCAATTGCAAAGGACTTCAGATTTATTTCTGTTACTCCCTTCCATATCTGCATATCTGGGTAGAGGGGAGGGACTGGAGGAGAGTTAGAAAAGAAAGAAACCAGAACTGAGTGCAACTTGCACCTTTCTTCTTAAGAATGGGCTCTCCAATTGAAAATTCAGCAGGATGGATTTTATGAACCATTATTTTTTATTCTGTTTACACTCCCATAGATAGATGCTATGCATCTAAGTCTTGTTGTTCCTTGCCTCAGAACAATGGATTAGTAAGTTTCCCTTCTGGATCATGGGACAGACCCAAAGAACTGCATATGTTATAGCACAGAATTTCAACCCCTTTACTCTTAACCACTGTGAAAAATTACCAGGTGATGTATCTCATTGTTTACCAATACTATGCATTAAGTGGAACTCCACTTTCTCACTATTCTGGCATACTGCAGATGGAAGCAATGTCCATTTCCAACTGAGTGATAATCTCTCACAATATGCTGATATTCTTCTGGAAAAATTCTGATTTCTTTGTGGCTTTTATGTCTTTACCACTTTGTTGAGTTCCCAGTCACAGATAAAGCCTGCTGATGACGTTTGGAGAATTGTCTGATATTTTTAGTTAGTGGAGAAGAGCTAGCAGGTGCTTGTGATCTGTCCAAACTATTATACCAGCTCCCCCTGCATTACTATAACCTTCCCTCCCCTGACCTACTCCTAGTGCATGCCAGCCATATTTAAACACCACCAGCTAGCAGAGCTAAAAGCTCTGCTTTTGAATCATGGCAAGATTCTCTTTTTGCTGATGAAATGGGACATGTAATGTCTACTCTCTAGGTGCAATAAGTCTTCAAGGAGCATCTTGCCATTTCCTTTTCTTACAGTGACAATCCCTCTGAATCCTCTCAGAATTCGAGTCTGGTGAAATAAAGAATTAAAGCATCACACTTCAACTGGTTCAAGCTGATTCAAATGAACTTTCATGAGCTGGATGCTGTTTAGAATCTTTTTCTGGTGACCAACCAGGGTGATTCCAATACGCTGGAGATCTCTGCAAAAGAATAGAAGGTGTAGAAAATGTTTAAATGGTTTTATTATTCTGAACAGTCCCAATTCCTTTCCCTGTTACTCCATATTGATATATGTGGTTATCCATGTCTGTGAAACAGTTTAAAAGGTTTCTGCTTTTGCTTGGCAAATGTTTGGGTAGAGGAGGTGTGGGCAGAACTTGATAGATTATGATTTAAAAAAGAAATATTTTCCTGGCTCCTGTGCTCTATGTAACACTTCATAGAATCACAGAATCTTAGAATGGCTTGAGTTGAAAGAGACCGTAAAGATAATCTAGTCCCAACCCAGCTGATACGGGTAGGGTTGCTACCAACTAGATCAAGATGTCAATTGTCACATCTAGCCTGGTTTTGAATACCTCTTGGGATGGGGCATTCAACAACTTCTCTGAGCAACCTGTTTCAGTACCTCACCACTCTTGGAGTAAAAAATACATCGTCCTAGCATAGAATCATCATAGAATCATGGAATGGTTTGGGTTGGAGGGGACCTTTAAGATCATCTCGTTGCAATATCTAACATAAATCTCCCTCTTTTAGCTTAAAACCTATCGCTATCAGATCATGTAAAAAGTAATTCTGGAATTTTTTAATAAACTCCCTTTATGTACTGAAATGCTGCAGTAAGGCCTTCCTGATGCCTTCTCTTCTTCAGACCAAATAAACCCAACTCCCTCAGCCTTTCTTCATAGCAGAGGTGGTCCAACCTTCTAATCATCTTCGTGGTCTCCTCTGGAACCCACTCCAACAGTTCTGTGTTTCTCCTGTGCTGATAGCCCCAGATCTGGACAAAGTACACCAAATTAGGTCTCATGAGGAGTAGAATTGGGATCACCCCCTCCCTCTCCCTGCTGGCCACCCCTCTTTTGATGCAGACCAGCACACAGTTGGCCTTACAGGCTGTAAGCACACCTCTGGCTTTTCATCCACCAGAATAATAAAATCCTTCTCTGCAGGACTGCTTTCAATGAATTCTTCTCTAAGTCTGTACACGTATCTGGGATTGCCCTGAACAAAGAGCTGCACCTTGCATTTGGCTTTGTTAAACCTCGCTGGGTTCATGCGGGCG
The DNA here is from genome assembly GCF_023343835.1 of Lagopus muta. NCBI lineage: Eukaryota > Metazoa > Chordata > Aves > Galliformes > Phasianidae > Lagopus > Lagopus muta. Next base: position 78,049,640 of record NC_064433.1, read on the forward strand.
TACATCTCATACTTATCCAGGTCTCTTTGGATTGCAACCCTTCCTTCTGCAGTATCAACTGCACTATTCTGCTTGGTGTCATCTGCAAACTTGCTCAGGGTCAATTTGATCTCACTGGCTATGTAAATAATAAAGATAAGAAGCATCAGTCCCAAGACAGACCCCTGAAGAACACTGCTCGTCACTGGCCTTCATGTTGACATAGAACCACTGACCATGATTTCAGCTGCAGCCATCCAGTCAACTCCTTATCCACTGAATAGCCCACCCATCCAATCCATTTCTGTCCAATTTAGTTACACGGATGTTCTGTGGGACCTCATCAAAGGTCTTACAGAAATGCAGGTAGATGACATTGTTCAGTCTTCTCTTGTCAACTGACACATTCATTCCATCATAGAAGGCCATCAGATTGGTCAGGCATCATTTGTCTTGCGTGTGCCTTAACAGTGCTTCCAGAAGAATCTGCTCCAGGATGTTCCCAGGCACAGAGGAGAATTTCACCAGCCTTACTTCCCCAAGTCTTCCTTTCAGTCCTTCTTAAAAGTGGGATAATGGTTTGGTTTTTCCAGTCACCAGAGACTTCCGATAGTCTTGACTTCTCAAATGTGATGGCATGGCAACTACACCAGCCAGTTTCCTCAGTACACTGGGGTTGGGCCCCATATCTTACACACATTCAATTTCACTGAACCTGTTATTTGCTTACAGTATGAAGGATGTTGCTTCCTCAGTCTCCACTTAGAAGTTCAGGGACTTTAGAAATGTGGAAAGCTTGACTGCTAATGAAGACTGAGGCACAGAAATAGTAGAGTGCCTCAGTCTTCTCCATGTCTGTTGTAGCTGGTTCTCTCTTCTCATTTCTCAGAGGGCCTTTCTTTTCTGATCAATCTACCTACCAAATTCCTTCTTGTTATTCTTTGCATCCCTTGCCAAGCTCAGTTCCATATGTGCCTTGGCTATCCTGATCCAATGCCATTCTTACATATTCTGATGGCAATCCTGTTCTCTTTCCAAGCCACATATCTTGCTTCCACTGCCTGTGATTTTCCTGCCTTAAATCTCAATTTGACTAGCTGCTCCTTGCTTGGCCATACCAATTTCCTGCCTTCCCTGCTTCATTTCTTACACATGGAAACAGAGAGTTCTTGCACTCTAAGAAAGGTTTCCTTAAAGAGTTGCTAGATTTGTTCAATTCCTTCGTCTCCAAGGACAGAGAACATTTTCTAGTTTTCTTTTCTAAAGTTCAGGGTCCGTGTCTTTGCTCTTTGTTGAGTTCCTGTTCCTCAAGAGCACGAACATAAATAAAACATGGTCACTGAAGCCCAGACCACCTCCAGTCCACCTCTCCTTTAATGATCTTCTCTGCATTGATGAGCAGTCTGCAAATGCAAGGCCTCTTGTAGCTGAAGCAAGGTCTCGTCAACAGGCTCTCCTTGATCAGGTGTGCAGTAGATCCTGACCACCACATGTTCTTTATTGGTCCAGTCCTTGATGTTTAACCACAAGTTCTCAGCCTGTTCATGGCTGTTTCTCAGAGGCAGCTTTCTGCAATCTGTCAATTTCTTAACATAGGGCAACATTCTCACCTCTCCTTCTCTGAAAATCTTGTAGTCCTCGATCATAAAATTCCAGTTGTATGATTCAACCCACTATATCTTCTTGAAAGACATGACATCATAGTTTTCCAATAGCACTATGATTTCCAGCCTCTCCTGCTTATTTCCCTTTCTGCATGCATTGGTGTAGAGGCACTTCAGCCAGGCTGTTGGCTGCATTACCTTCTTAGAGGAGCCCTTCCTAATTTTTGGGGGATAATTCACATCTTTTTCACTGCTGCTTCCTAAAGTGTTGGTGATTCCCTGGATCTTCTCTGTTACTCAGAAGTGCATCCCTTTACCCCACTGAATCTAGTTTAAAACTCTGCTACTAAGTCCAGCCATCTTGCTACCCAGAACATTCTTGTCTGAACTGGTCAGCTGTGTCCCATCTGGTATCATTATATCCAGTTTCTCAAAGGTGTGTCCAAGATCACACAACCAATATCCCTGAGCATGATAGCAATCCTGCATCCAGTCATTCACTCAATCCATTTGCCTCCTTCTCCAACTGGGAGGACAGAGGATAACGCCACTTCTGCTCTCAATCCCTTCAACATTTTTCTGAGGAATATAAAATCACTGATTCTAATACAGGTGGTTGGTTGGACCAACTTTATGCAGTTGCCCTTTCCTGGGTCTTGATCATTACTTATGTAGTTCTCTTTTTTCAGCCCCAGAGTCCTGGAAGCACATCAGAGGCAAGAGGGTAGTGCCTCCTTCTGCTCTTAGCAGAGATGTCTGTTCAGTCTCACTTGCCCATGCCTCGTCAGCCACTCTCACAATGTCTGGTAGCTCTCTCCACTTCCCCAGAGTATCTTCAATCATAGAAACATCGCTGCACACCTTGATCCTCTGTTTCACTGCAGAACATGCCTATACTGGAGTTGATCACCTCAGCAAGCTGTATATACTTAGTATATAGCGTGGCTGGTTCTACACAACCCCCTTAAGTGATTCCTGTTTGTGCCAGGTGTCACGAACTTTCTAATTAACATTCTCTCTGTAACACTGACAATATGTTTTGTATTGTACATCAGTTAGTGCTTATGTATTAATGCTTACAGAAACAGAATATATATATATATATATAATGGTATGGAGGGCAACCAGAAGTCCTAATAAAGATGTAAGACAGAGTAGCTACTTTGCTCTAGATTCTTTTTCCTGTTTTATGCATATATATTCTCCATATAGCTCTTACTTTGCATCTCTTACTTTCTGCATTGCATACTATGCTCTTTGTCTCTATACTTACTCCAGAGTCATGCGTGATACGACATCAAATGTATTCAGACCAGCCTGGTCAAAATTCTCCTTGTAACAACCCATCTTGATGGCATCCAACCACTCATGGGCATTGCTGAGTGAAGGAAAATCTGGAGGGGAGTTGCTCAAGAGAGGTTGAGATGGTCTGCAAAAGAGTCAGCTTCTAAAATTTTCCATTATCAGCATCAGGTGACCATGATAAGGTCACTTACAAGAGAGAGAGAGAACAGCACAGCATGGACTAAACAATTACATTTGTTCTTCATGATCTGATTCACAAAGCCCCACCTTGATGTCTTTTTCTAGATTATGTCTTCCTTCTGCCTAAAAACTATCTACCCAACCTAAGCTGTTGATCCTTTCTTCCCATTTTATACTCCCTCAAGAACGATCTCCTCCTCTTATCCCAGATCTTTCCACTTTCTGGGTCTAAACCTATCATCTGAATTAAGAGCTGCAGTTTCCAAGGCACAGAGATGAGACCTTGTACCTTTTTACCTTTGTGAACAGCTCTGCTTCTCGAGGATGTTGGTTTTTTTTGGATCACAAAGAACCCTATAAGATAGTGTGTCATTTGGGTTTCAACACACATCAGACAGAAGAAAGCAATAAAAAGTCAAAGAAAACACTGTTTATGAATGCCATGTTATGTTTTTCCTGGCATCTGAATGTGTCCAGAGCAATTCTATGCTGTTTTTTAGTAAATTGGGCATTACTTCATTTTCCTCCTCGCTTCAAGCTTTGCAGTACATTGCACTGAGCAGAGTCTACAACTGCAGCAAAATCCTCCATATCAGCAGGATGTAATTCTATTATCAGCCTATCAGCTTTCTAATCTTAGCTCCATTTACCTCCCACTGGAGACCTCTCCCTTGCTAACCTCCTCCCTCTGGTTCTATCAGGTAGCAAAATAGAGATGGGAAAATATGACATGTAAGCTGCAATTCTGATTAGTTTTAGCTACAGAATTCCTTCACTCCACAAGCTATGGTCTTTTCTTCCTTTAACACCTCTTGTTGTCACAGAGTTTTATGTGATCACATAGTACCTTGTATAGCTGCACCAGATCTGTCCCTACTCACATTCCCAAAGGTCTCTCAACTTGTCAAGATCTCTTTCTTGTCACATTCAGCACTCACGACTCCTAATTCATCCTCACCACTCACAAACTGAATCAGGATATACATCTCTTCCAACTGTCTACTCCATTTTTTATTTATTAATTGGTCTCAGTTTCGGAAGAGAGAACTGGAAAAACAGTATATAGACTGAGTTACTGCCTTCTTTTCCTTATGATGTCTACCCAGATACCAGCTGTATTATTTTGCATTAAAGCCTCATCTCACCTGCTGCTCCCAGTGCCAGTGGCTTTGAGAGCAGATGGCTTGCGGATCATTTTATCTAGGGCACTGACTATTTGTTCAAATTTTGGTCTCTGGACTCGTTCCTTCTGCCAGCAGTCAAGCATCAGCAGATGCAAAACAGTTGGGCAGTCTGGGGGTGGTGGTAGGCGATAGTCCTGGTCAATGGCATTAATTACCTGCCAAAAAAAGTAGAATAAAGTGTTATCACAGCTAGGAAAGTAAAAGGCAAGCTTCAGTCATTTGGCAGTGCATGACTTTCTTCTGCTTGAAGACGCAGAGCAGAAAGGCAGATGTACATTCCCACCACTTCCCCAACTTACATCCTGGTTGGACATGTCCCAGTAAGGTCTCTCACCATAGGACATCACCTCCCACATGACAATGCCATAGCTCCAGACATCACTGGAGGAAGTGAACTTGCGATACTGGACAGCTTCAGGGGCAGTCCAACGGATGGGGATTTTGCAACCCTAGAAAGTATCAGGGAGTAATCAGAATGTTAATGAGATAAGGACTACTTGGGAAAATGACAACATTGACCAGGTCAGATGCCAGCAGAATGACACAACTCTGAAATAATGTGCCAGTTCAGTTAATGCTGTCTTGTACACATTGGTGGTTTAAATTCGAAGTATGTTAAAAGTTTCCACCTCGTTCTACTGAAACATACAAGTTAAACAAAACAAAAAAACAAACAACATAGACTCATGTCCCCTTGCTGCTACAAATCCTTAACATAATGGAATTTAAGTTTTATAGCTCTTCTGTGCAGCATTTAAGAGGTAGCAGACAGTCAAATCCTCCTAAAAGTCTCAACAATTTCGAAATTGAAAGCCATGCAGAATAGAATAGAATAGTTGAACAGAATAGTTCAGCTGGAAGGGAGTTACAATGACTGAGTCCAACTACATTATCCAAATGCCTCTTAAAAAGAGAGACTCACAAGATATCAATCACTGTTCCAGTGACTAACTGGAAATTTCTCCTATGGTCTAGTCTGAACCTTCACAAACAGCTCTGAGCTATTGCCATGTGTCCTGTTAAAAGAAATGGGATAAAAGATGAGCAACTCTCTACTAATTGTACTCAGGAAATTGTAAAGAGCAACAAAAAATCCCTTTAAGCCTCCTTTTCTCCAAACTAGACAAATCAAGTACTCTCACCGACTCCTCAGAGGACATGCTTCCCAAAGTTTTAACCAGCTTTCTTGCAATCCTCTGGATGCATTCAAGTATCTTAACATCCTTTTTAAACTGTGTAACTCGGAACTGCATGCAGTATTCCAAGAGAATTTGGACCAATGCTGTATGTGATAGGATAATTACCTCTTTTGACTGGCCAGCTATGCTGTGTTTAAAGCATCCCAGAACACGTTTTGTCTTCTTAGCTGCCAGGGTACATTGCTGGCTCATACTGAACATAACAGCCAGCTTCCCCACATCCCTTCTTGCAGCACTGCTCTCCAGCCAGTCTTCCTGTATGGCCTGACCTTGCCTAGAGAGATCATGCTGCTTCCTTTTTCTACTTGAATTCCAAGAAGAGTTCCTTATTCAGCCAAGCTGATCTTCTGCCCTGCTTACTTGATTTACGACACAGTGGATTTGCCTGCTTCTGTGCTTTTAAAAGGGGTTCTTTAAAAAGTAATCAGTTCTTGTAGACCCCCAGAGGTAAATCTTAGAGGAAGATTCACAGGGAATTCTGCTAACTCCCTGAGTATTTAAGTTTGCTCTTCTAAAATCAAGAATGACAACTTTGCTGACCATTTTTCTTATTTCATTAAAAATGTTAAATTAAAACATTTCATGACCACTATGGCTAAGACAGTCAGCAACAGTCTCATCTTCCATGATGCCCTCTGTACTCATGAACAAGTATAGGAACATACCTTTCCTGGTTAGTAAACTAAGTATCTGTGACAAGAAGTTATCTTTGACATACTTCAGTAATTTCCCAGACTTACTTGCCACTACAGTATGATGTTCCCTGTTAATATCAGAGAAGTTAGAATCTCCCAAAAGTACAGGGACTACCAATTCAGAGATTTCCCTTAATTGTCTATTAAATAACTAATCAGCCATTCTGGCTGCGTGAACTATGATAGAAATCTATGACAGCGTCTGCTTTGTTGCACATACCCCTAATCCTTTTACCCAGAGGCACTCAAGCAGGTTATTCCTAACTGAAAGGACTGTACAATTAAATATCTCCCTTTTGTATACTGCAGCTCATCCACCATGTCTGCCCTGCCCATCTCTCCTAGACAGACTATAGTCCTCTATCCCAGCACTCCAGCTGGGGCACCAAGTCCCATTATTAACAATACCGTCACAGATCTGAGAACAGACTGAAGTTTTGGGTTCCTCCTGTTTGCTTCTCATAATACATGCATTGATGTACAGGCATTTTAGATAGACTCCCAGGCCCTCAGCGCTCCCTGGACCAAGGTAAACACTCTCATTAACTGTGTCATTCCTTGCCTTATCCACAGCATTCCTAGTGGTTACAAAAAAGATTTCTGGCAAAGAAATCATTGCCAGAAGTGTTGGAGCTAGACGTTGTCCTGTACTTGTCTGTTTCTTTCAATATCCTTCTATGTCAACAGGAGGACAGAAGAAAACACTACCTAAGCACCTGAATTCTCTAGTAATCATCCATTTTGATTACCTGAAACTTCCTAAGGCAACATCATTGGTTCCCACATGAAAGAGAGGAGTTGGTAATAGTTGTAATAAACTTTTCATTACTTTAGTGACATCCCTCATCTGACTCCTCGGGAGGCAACAAATTTGAAACAGGGTTCGATCTGCAGATGGTCACCTCAATACCACTTAAGAGAGGATCCTGTATGACCATAACTCACAACATGAACTATCTCAACCTGCAACTCCAATGACGGATACACTAAGTGACTATCATTAAATCTCTCTTCTTTCCATCTTAAACTCTCTGACACGCAGTTACAACCTGGCAGACGAAATACGATTCAGGTGTGTTGGTTCTTCAGAATACGTGTATCTAAAACTTATCTCCCCTTTCAGTGACAGAATTCTTTATTCCTTGCATGTTAAATGGTAGTTTCAATACATCTCTTAAAATCACACCACTTTTGTGGAAGGTATAAAAGGCATCAGAACATTATTGGCAATAAGTTCATTTGATGATTGGTAGTAAGTTCAAATTTAGGCTGATTATCTTTTCTACAGGAAAAAAATTATTCTTTCCTCAAATGTAGTAGTACAGTCTTCAATCTTACCTTCAGTTCTTTTAATTTCCTATAAGAAGCCCATGTAAAAGAAAAGATAGCATCTATGCTAATTTACGAAGCCTGTCTTCTTTTTGTCCTATTCCCCATCATCCCACAAAGAACTTCACTTAGACTCAATTTCACATGGCAGAGGGAATCAGATACTCAAGTTATCATTCTTTCTTTGTTTGAAATAGACAGCTTGCAAGGTAGAGGCTTCACCCTCACCCGACTGGTCACACAGGTTTCAAGATGGGCTAAAAAGGGTGCACAGAGAACAAATTTATAGTGGGTAGCACTGCAGTAAATCACTCCACAGTGGTAACTCACCAGAGCTCCAGTGTAAGTGGGATTTGAAGCATCATCTTCAAGAAAGCGGGACAAACCAAAGTCTGAGACCTTGCATACAAGGTTACTATTGACTAAGATGTTACGTGCTGCGAGATCACGATGCACATAGTTCATGTCTGAAAGGTAGCGCATGCCTGCTGCAATCCCTCGTAGCATTCCCACCAGCTGTAACACACTGAACTGTCCCTCCTTCTGCTGCAAGAGAAGAGGCAAACACAGGCTTTTATGACCACAGGAAATATAGCCTATAGGGAAGACTATCAAAGAGAAAGTTAATAAGGTAGATTTATGAAGTTAGAAAACATCTTAATTTCAGCTGAACTCTAAGGCCTCATGAACAGCAAATAATAAAGGAAACTGGGCCTAAAGGGCTGAATCTCAAATGAAGTCAGACTTTGATGATGTACTTCTGAAGATAAATCTCATATTGTGGTTGTATCCTCCTTTAGCATCCTATGTCTACTCTCCCATTAACTACTAAGATGTCTAAGTGAAGGGAAACATAAAATCCACTCTTAATGTTCTGAGATTTTTACAATGAGTTCTATTCAATTCTATACAATGGTTTCCCATGCTTTTCAAAATGCACCTGCTGAAGTGGCTGGGTTGAATTATAATCTGCATCAATGAAGAAAGTAGTAAAGCATCTGTAGTACAGAAATATCTGTATTTTTATTTAATTATTGGAAAAAAACACTGGAGATTCTTGAGTCCAAAAATAATAACAAATTTAATTATTGGAAGTTACTTGAAAACATTCAGTGGAATTAACTCTGAACAGCATTATTTAAAAGGCAAATTTAGAATATGTCCATAGTAAGTGAAAGGCCATGTATAAAGGGAATAATTTCATATTGTTGAGTTTGAGAGGTCTAAAACAATGCATAGATGATAGGTGAACTTTTGTAATATGGGCTTTAAAAACTGACAGCCTGATTTGCTTGTTATTCCTATTGCACATACTCATATTGCGCACAGAGGGCTATCGAGGACTTGTGGAGACAAGGGGAAGAGGAAGGATAGGCAATTATCAGGTCTGAGAATGGCATGTAGAAGACTAAGAGGTAACAGCTGTGGGAGATTCCAGTTATGGTACCCTGAGGAAGGAATCCAGCGATCCATTCTCCATGAACTCTGTGACAATCATGACTGGTCGGCTTTTGGTGACCACACCCTCCAGGTGGATGACATTGGGATGCTCAAATTGCCCCATGATGCTGGCCTCACTCAGGAACTCTCGACGCTGTTCATCAGTATAACCTGACTTCAGGGTTTTAATAGCTACTGTGTATTCACGTTTCCCTGGGTGTTTTAGGCGCCCAAAGCACACCTCTCCAAATTCTCCTGTTAGGAAGGGATGAAACACACTTCAAGTAAGGAAACACAGAAAAGTGTTTAGTCAGGTGCATTCAAACATTCCTATATGGAAGATCTCTGAAACTGCTTGGAAACAACGTTACTTAAGACCATTTAGGTCAAGGTAAAGTTCTTGATGAAGGCTCTGAATTCAGTCAGGTTGGGGACTACTTGTTCAGAGTCATATGAGGAAGTCAAATGAATCTTCAAAGGGTGCTTTAAACTTGGTTTGGAGAGAGAGAGACTTGATGTGTCAGTATTTGGTCCACTTCAGGCCACTAGTGTGCTAAGTTACGACAAGAAAGTTCAAATTCCAAAGCTTCTCATACTACCTGATCCAATGACTTCCTCAATTTTGATGAAGGACACATCAATCTCCTTGGCAAACTCCCGAATAGCTTCGTTGGGATCTTCATACGTGGAAGGATCAATGTAATACTTCACTCCAAGTCCTGCAGTGGAGGAGACAGTCCAAAACATCACCAGAATCCGCCCCTGAGGAAAATGGGTTCTACTGAGTCCTGAAGAGATACGTCTTTGTCATTTGCTGCTTAAGAACACTTACCTCGTGTACTGATATACTGCTGCAGGCGGTCTGTGTATGGTGTCTCTTGTCTCTTACTGCAGGACATAAAGGAAAGGAAAGTCAAAACATGCAGAAGTCTGCTCCATATATTGCGGTAAGCTTCTCAGTGAAAGACTTGAGTCCTTGAATTTAGGTATATATGATACTGTTAAGATCCTGCAGATATCTTGGTAACCTAACTTGTTCTCTACTTAGTAGTTTTTACACTACTGTGTGCAACCCCACTTTAGACATGAGAAATGAGATGGAATCCAGCAGTCTACTCAAAAAGAAAATTGCATTTTAACTTTACTGTCTTGGAAGTTTTCTTTGTATCCTTGTTAATTTACATTTTAATTTTATTCAATTACAACAAATTATTATTTTCAATAACAGTCTAGTCCATCTCCTGTGAAAAAAACATTCAAAGACATTCTAAGAGCAATCTACTCAAATTACAAATGATTGATGTATATAAATTCCATTGTTTGTTTCTCATACTTCTCCTTTAACAGCACGTACTTTGACTGCTCTTTCAGTATGGTACCGAAAAACAATCACAAAGAAAAAGATGGATGGGCATCTGTTCCATTATGTGCTCTCCATATGTGCAGCTTAAAACAGTCTTTTACTGTAATACTTATTGCAAATAGGAATCCAAATTCCAGTATGCATAGGTTATTCTCAGCATAGGTGCTTCTCAGATTTCAATATCATTTCAAATGTGTTTTATTGAAGCCATTTTTATCACATAATCTAGTTGTTTTTCAAGTATAACCCAGTTATTGGTTTGATCTTAATATTTTCCATTTTTCCAGTAACGTTCTTTGCATCCCAGCAATGGTTATAGTTTTATTTCCCCCTGAAGATGTACATAGTAGTTTACTACCTTTTCTAAATCATATTAATTATACTAGATTGTAAATCAAATCTGTGTTTCCTATAGAATCACTGCTATATACAAGAAGCCTTATCAACTCATCGACTTTGTTGTTTTAACACAAGACCTATCTGATTCTGACACCTATCTATCTGACATCTGAAGTCAGAGCTTTGTGAAACATAATATTACTTTCCTTTACTATCGTTCTATCATTCTAACAGGAAATGTGGATTATTCATATTTATGAAGCTTATTTCTTAAAATTCTGCTAAGATTCCAAAACCAGAGATATTTCCTTCTTCAAAGTCTGTTCTTTCTGTTGGGGGAAAAAATGGCTTCACTGGGGACTCATACCTACAAATTCTAACTCTGTTATTGGATGTGAAAGTCAGGTCAGCATTCAGATTTTTTATAGGTCATTTGACATATTAATATTTTATGTACTGTGTATTAGCAGGACAAGATGTATCAAAATTTGCAAAACTAACTTAAAATTACTGTATTTGTCTCCATGTATATTTGGCCTTTTAAAGATTTTCATGTGGGTTTCCTATATCATCAAATTCATTTTCCTTATCAAGGACAAATTAAAAATAGCCATGTTATTTCTTCACTTTCTCTGAGCCACTACTACATGATTCTTCATGTGTAAATGTATCTATTTTCATGACATTTCTTTTTACATGTTTACATTTACAAAAAAAAAAAAAAAAAAAAAAATCTTTCCCCTACTCAGATTTGGTAATATTAATTTACTCTGGGTTTGGATTTTTTTTTTTTTTTAAATATACCCTTTATTGACTTGCACATATAACGTCAGATTTCCATCTGTAATAAGAAATTGTATTTTAAGAGTTCAAATCTACAAAAGGAGACAACACTGTAAATATAACAATATTTCATTCTTTTCTTTGCAGAAATAAAAATATTAAAAGTGAATACACACTGATGAAGAAAACAAATTAAATAAATAAAAAAAGAGAACAACAACAACAACAAAAAAGAGCTAAAACTAGGTGTCACTTCCTAAAAATAGATTTATATAGTTCTATAATTCAACAAAGAAAGTTAAAAAGTTCATTTTGTTCAGTGGCAGAGTGGAGAAAAGATCCATGAATTCATTACTGACAGTCTAGGGAATTAAGTTCAAACCCTTACATTGAAGGAGCAGGTGATGACTGTTTTTTTCTTTAGCCCTCCTCCACTGTTTACTTTTATACCTCTACAGAGCTCTTCCAGCGACCCTCACTTTTCTTCCTTTCTAAGACTCCTGCCCTGCTCTTTTACCATATCAGACTATCTCTACATTGAGTTAACATTTTTTCTTTTCCAAAATTGAAAGTGATATTTGCTTTTTTACCCTATGTTTTATGAATCTGCGTTCCGTGGAATGATCTGGAATGTATAGCTTTTATCCTTCAGCAAACTGGCTACAGCTAACTGTAGATCAGGCAGCTGCTCTGGGGATTGTGTTACATAGCAGGGGTAAGAAAGTTTCGCTGTCTAGGGTGCAGGCACTGGGACATAAGCAAGTCAAAGAATTCACCTCTTGAAGATGATGGCAAGAATGGCAATGGCAGCAATTACCAAGAAAGCTAGACCACCAAGTGCTGAGCCCACAATAAGTGGCAGTCGGTCCTGTGCCATCTCCGAGTGCTCTCCTAGAAAAGAATACACACACATGCAAATGTACAGAACAAGTACAATTAGAGTTTCCCATCTGTTCATCTAGATTTCAGCCATAATTCTATTCCTATCAGCCTTCTGCCTCCCAGGCTAACCCTGATCATTTAGCAAATGCTTGCCTCAGTTATCCTTTCACCCCTTCAGCCTTGCTGCTCCAGTGCTTTCCTTCCTATTTTTGAAAGCCAGTACTCCCTCCCAGTTCATTCTTCCTTTTCCTAGTTCACCAACATTTAAGCCATTTAAGCATTGGCTGGCTCTAAACCTGGGCTTTGATCCCATTTCATACTATTATTTTAGCTTGTAGACACATGTACCTTTGATCAAGAGTAAAGGGCATCACAATGCAGTACATTATTCTCTGCACGAGTGGATGGTAATACTGCTAGAAGGTAAGGTTCTGAGTATATGTCCTTTGTCCCACTTGTCTTAAGACTTTCACAGAGCATTCAGAAATAAGATGCCCTGTCACAAGTGAAGACCAAACAACTGCATATTGTGCTATGCTCCTAAGGAGAGTTCTATTGACACACACTGCTCCTGCTGAAAGGTATATGAAATCAAGGAGTAGGAATGGATAATAGGAAGGTAGTCAAAGCTAAGGGAGTGTAAACAACATGCTCTGACAACATGAATTTTCTCAGAGTGAAAACAATCTGCATATGCAAATTGCAATATACAAGTTGAGTAGCAGTGTCTTATAGCATTCTCCAGAGGATAAGCTAATTAAAAGAGTGACACACAAATAAAAGATAGGCATGTGCAGATGTGAATACAAAATGGTAGCACTTACCTCCCGTTAAAGTCTGGAAATACATCTTTCCACTGTATGGGCCATAACCTACTGCTGTTCTAGCTCGTACTTGGAAGACATAGATCTTGCCTGGACTCAGATTTAATATAGTGGCCATGTTAGTTTCACTAGTCAAAGTAAATGAATTATCCTCATCTTCTGCCTGTGAATGTCAGTGAACAAAAAAAAAAAAAGTGAGACTTCTGTCAATATGGCTGGCTCTTCATATCAAGGAATGATAGTTTCCATGTGGGTGTAATATTTTTTTAATTTGTTACAGAGCCCCCCAACATCAATGTCACTTCTCATGGCTACTTTTCATTCCCTTATGCCTGGGTTCCCCACAAAGCTCTCAGTGACCCTTGTGAATCTTTTCCAACTCAGGATATTCTATTAGACTCATGTGATTCTCATTGGAGAATTCTGAGTGAGAATATATCCAAGAAGCTAACAGGCAGGTTGTTACAAACAGCAGGCCCCTTTGCTGCTAGAAGAAACAGTAGCCCTACAGATTCTGCACATATTTAAGTAAGAGATCAAATATAGAGAATGGCAACTTGTCTAAACAGCCCTATGGACCTCTTCCCCTCAAGATTAGGAGTTGTGAAAGAAGTGAATGGAGAATGACTTTGTATGTGTCACCTTGTCATTTCAGCACATAAACATGTAACTGGGATCTGCCAGCTAGTAAATGAAAGAGAGCATTCTTTTTGCCAGAATTTCTTAGAGGTGTCCATTGAGGCATAAATGGAGACACAGGACAGTTGCAGTGAGTCCATTTCCAATATAGACTCTTGGAAACTTGAGCTTCTTCTACTGTTTCCTGTATCAGATGATGCTAAATTTATTCAGTTATTTCACTCACAGTTTTTTACCTTAGCTACAAGCGTCTTTTCCCTTTTTAACATCATTTCTAGATGGTTTCAAGCTGGGAAATGCAGATGGACAGATGTTAGATGAAGCATAACTCTGATGCTTACTACAGTTTGATCTTCCTTCATAATTGGATCATTTTTCTCAGCCTCATCCAACCTGATCCAAGGGTGAATCTTCCAGACAGAAGACTTCCCCATTCTCTTCTGCATAATAGCTATACAGCAATCTGCACTGCATCACTCTCTTCTCACCTTGTCAAAGTACCGTAGCTGGTAATCCAGGATAACCCCATTGGGCTGGTCTGGTTGAGGCCAAGACAGTGTGATGCTACTGGTAGCACGACTCACCTGATGCATCATAGGGATTGAGGAGGGCACTGGAATAAAAGAGAAGAGTGACTGCAAAGTGAAAAGATTAACCAAGTCCTATAGTTGAATATTTGTTATGAAAAATTAAAAGGTTGGGTCACTCCCTTCCTTAATTTCCCTTTTTACTTTGTAAAACAACCAGAAACCATGTACAATTCTACTCTACTGGGAGTAGAGATATAGTCACTGAAAATTGGGACAGACATTTAACTGATCATGCACAGCAGTTCTGAAAATATATATACTGTAGCTAAAATTATTTTGGGCTTCAAACTTTAAATTTTTACACACAAAATGAAAGTACACTGACAGAGTGTACTTCCTTGCTCTAGGGTCATGCTTGGACATACAATATGATAAGAGCAAAAGGAGTGCACACTATTCTCTAAAGCTTCTCCCCTACAGTATAATTCTTTGTCTGGGGAAAACCAAAACAAAATACCAACAATGAGCTCCCAAAATAACAGAGTTCTCTCACTTCCACATCACTGTTGCAAACTAGAAGATTGACACTGGAGGACAAAAATGAATTAAGGGACAGACTTTGAAGAATTCCTCCATTCAGTGGTCCCAGATCAGTTGCAGATGATAGAGAATGAAAGCATCTCATTTTCATAGCCTCATCTGCAGCCTACTGTTCAGAGTAGCTCCTAAATCTCAGACCAGCCCTTAATAAAGCTGTAATCCAGATAGCAAAACAACTGTTGTGTTTAAGACTCCCAGTATCCCTGTGGTCCAGTTTGAATGGACTTCTGACCAGCATTCTGAGTTCAGATTTTTATATTCAAGTTTCTCTCTTATCTAAGGTCAACACATTAAACACAGCCAGAGAGCTTTCCCACATTTCAAGTAAGAGTTTTCTAGATTTCTCCTTTGAAACACCTCATATAAATGAAAAGGTGATGTGAAACGTGAATGGATCGGTGTAAAATAAGTTCGTATTTGCTGTCAGAAGCTTACTGACAGAGGTCTTTTCCCAGTGTTAGTAAATTAGGGAATACAAAGTTCAAAGTTTGCTATTGTAAGAAAACACCTATGCTACCTTGCCTCTTGTGCCACCAAAGTGCTAAGAGCATGTTTTCCTTTGTATGCATTCTGATCTTCAACAATTTGTGTAACAGAACATTGGTTTCAAAGCTTCTTTCATGTATACAGTGAAGCACTTTGTAGCTCCACTAACTATTCACTGAATGCAAACAGCATATTGTGAGATATGAGGCCTGCATGTTTTCAGAAAGTTTGAAAAGACTGTTTTTTATTAAAATATTTATAAAATAGCAAATGTATGGAAAATTCTTGCACAAGTGTCACACATAACACCTAATGAAAGATGTTAAGTAGTCTAACCGCTAGGTAAATACAGCACTTAGATTTCTTTTTGAAAGAGCAAACATCTTCAAGAAAATTTTTCTTATTTTTTCTGACTGATTCATCCATTTGCCTTTACAAACTCAGATCATACTTGGAATTTAAGCCTTTTCCTCATTTCCACCTGAAAATCTTTTATCGGATCCTTTGAAATTTCGTGGTATTATCCATAACTATCGTTTTCACCCAACCTCCTACACAAGCCTTCAGCCTCTCCAGCTTTTATTTCTGCATTTCTGTGCTTCTTTGATATTGCTAGGTCCGTCTGGTCTTAACACAGCTGATGCAGAAGGCTGCTAGACATCTTTCCACAGGTACAAAGCAGTCTGGTCACATCACTTTGTCCTGTGTTAGCTATCCTAATATCTGGATTCAGCTAAAAAACTCCAGTTGCTTTTAAAACTCTGCAGGGACTTGCTCCAAAATTTGCATCTTTCTCTCTGCTCTCTCTCTTTCTCTACTGACTAGGAATGCAACAAGTTTCAGAATGAGTAAGTTCTGAATAATACAACTCAATAATACAACTCAGTATTATTTCATGCCACAGTGGAAACTGTAGGAAAAAGAAGTAATAGATAGGCAGTTTACAGCTGAGCACAGAGAGTTTTTCCAGTGTCCCTAAAATGAAAGCCTGACTTCTGCCCTGAGGCAGAGAAGAAATATTGTTAAAATAATTACTAAAATTTTAATTAGATTATTATTTTTTTTTCCAATAATATGATGATTGGTTTTTAAGTTCTGTGTTCACTCTGTGCCTGGCTCTCTCCTGTCTGAAGAAGAATAATCACGTTAAAATTAAATAGTAGCCTTTCTTCATGCAATTCATGCAATCTGGAATGGCCTCCTAACATCCTCCTGCATATCCCGATACTTCTTTAGCTATTCATCCTTATCACTTCAGCAATTCCCTTTTCTCTTGTCTCTCCTCTGGGACAGTTCTTCCTCCTGGTGCCTTGCCTCAGAGTCACATAATGCCTCATTTTATATCACATTATTACTATCCAAAAATATTACAAATGTTTTTTGCTATAAAAGATTAATTCTTATTTAAAAAGTTAAGTCTAATATTAAAGAAAGTTTCTCTATGCTAGTCCTTCTTATTCTAACTCTAAAAACACAGTCACTGAAGGTTAGGAATATCATAATCATGCTATCATATATAAAATGTGATTGTGTAAATAGAGGATCCTACCATACTTTCAATTAGGTTATCAGACTGTAAGGGATAAGCAAACCCTTAGATGAACAGTGTTCTGGAGACAAAGATGAAGAGCAAATAGATAGCATGGAAAAAAAAACAAAAAAGAAAAAAAAGTAGAACTGTGCCAGGACAGATTACAGAATACCACCTTATGACATCTTTAATAAAGAGTCAGAGTGTGGGAAGGAGTGTTTTTTTGCATCAGCAAATGAAGGAAGTCAGAAAACTCTAATGCATGAATAAGCAGAATATTCAGAAGCTATCAGTACTAAAGGGTATTTCTTTTGTCACTTTTAATTCAATGGAAACAAAATTTCTGGTATGTCTATTCACTCAGACAGCTCATCTTTTCCCAATTTAGATTTTTCTGCTCTTTGTGTTTTAGGCAGAAGGAGAAAGCAGCTGTTCATTTAAATTACATCGAATGAGGAAGGCTGAGGAGCAGCAGGAAGAAAGAGAATTCTTTAGGATATTAATAGAATACCTGCCTATATTCGGTAGAAGTCAAAGGATTTGCCTGAAATTACCAAATGAATTATCCAGCCAGGCCTTTCACTGTAAACAAAAACTGACCACCCACTTGCAGCCAGACTCCTAAGACGACCAGGTATCCCTGTATACGGTCTGCTACTCGATGTCTTTGAGAAAGTAGTTCAAAACCTCTGGCATTTGCTAAAAGTAGGAAGTTGCTTGGGTTGTATAGGTGTTCCCTTCCTTTTGAAGGCACAGAAGCAGCAGAAATCAAAAGATGTGATTTAACCAACTTCATATCTCACATCACTTTTATCTTTTTGAGCTTTACTGATTTTTTCCCCCCCTGCTTTCTGCAACTACAGTATGAAATCCAACTGTGTAAACATTTACACATCTCTAAATGTTTACAGACATTTTATGTTGCTCAGTTTAAATTGTTCCCCCTAATTCTCCTCCTTATCATATTATTCCTCTCTGTACCTTCTCAACCAAGCTGTGTACAGTTCCTCTCCATACCTGCTTATACATGCTTATAAAGAACAATACACACCCAATCTCTAATTGCTAACATTTAGCAGAACTGTACACATGCTCTCTCCAGCTGCTTCTGTAATTAAGTCCTTGTGCAGGATGTTCACAGAAATACAAAATTCACTGTTCTTTCTTCCAGATATACAACTTCTTTATACATCAATTTGACTTCCCCTTCAACACTTTTACCTCTTTTTTTACTTTTTTCTCTGACTGCCCACATAAATCATTTGTATTTTAGTGATTATCATGAAGTATAATTAGTTCCTAGTAATCTCTCTCTTGTTCAGATCCTAGCTACAAGGATCACAACAGCTTTGTGAAAAATGTAAGATATTTTAGAAGTTCTATCATGGTGAAAGGCAAAAAAAATCTGTTCCTTACTGACAAGAGAATAACATTCCAAAATCATTTATCAAAACAAGGATAAAAAGGTAAGAGCAAAGTACCAGTAAAAACAAGATGTGTAAATAATGGAGCGCAACTCAAACAAAATAAAATAGAGAAAGATAAAAAAGGGCAAAAAAAAAAGCTTCTGGTCTATTGAAGCAAATCAAATGAGAGACAGACATAGAAATTTTGTGACTCCGATGCAGGAGGCTTCTCACCTGACTGGCTGGTGCTAACGTTGATGGTAGCATACTGGGGTGCTTCTGAACTCAACTCAGTCACCAAATTGACAGCCTGGATCTCAAAAGTGTACTGCACACGGGCCAGTAGGTTGGAGACTTGAACACGACTTTCTGTCAGGCCCACTTGTCGTGGCTCAAATTGTACATTGTCCCCACAGCGCACACATGTCCCTGCTGACCTTGTTGGGCATTCTTTGCAGATGACATTGAAGAAAACATCCTTGCGGCCACCCAAGTCCTTGGGGAGGCGCCAGGTCAGGAGCACGCTGGATCCAACAATTTCATAGCTGAGGTCACGGGGAGCAGAAGGGATGCCTAGAAGACAGTATGAAAGACAAAAATCTTACAAAAGAATGGAAAAGAGGTAGAGGAGCGAATAAGACAGTGAAGTAGGGAAAAAAATGGAAGATTAAAAATTAAGATGCTTTTTCTTCTCATTCTTACTCTTTTCTAGATGTTTCTCTGGATAAGATTAAAAAAATGTGCTCTTTTCTATATCAGACATACATTTATATGCAAAGGGAGTAACTACACAGTCATATTTTAGGGATACAAAATTGACTAAAAAGGTCTTTGTATCAAGGGCATGACTTATATTTTTCCCCAAAAGAACATCCAGTGTTTAGAAAAGTCTCAAACCTTTGAAATACTAAATTCTATACAAGCTTAGTGAAGACTTGTCTCCACTGAGGCCTCTAGATCTCTCCTTTGGCACCTAATACCTCTGAATTCTCTCAGATTTTAGTTTGCCTTCTCCATATATTGCAACAGCTGAACAGCACTTGCCCTACAATTATTCCTGCTACGGGAGGATTCTCAAATGGCATTCTGACAGCATTAAAAACAGCCCATTCTGTGCCTCCACCATGTCTTAGTTTCATCTGGGACAGAACTGGTTTTTTTTCAATGCCCGGTATGATGCCATGCTTTGGTTCTAGGAGAAAAAAAAATGTTGAAAATATACCAATGTTTATAGTTGCCTACTAAGCAATGCCGTACCAAGCCAAGACCATTCACAGCAAAGGGCCAAAGGAGCTGGGAGGGAACAGAATTAAGACAGCTCCTGAACACCTGCAATACATTGACAACACTGGGACATACAAACACTGGGACACACCTGGTTAATCAACATTCAGAGATCTGCCAATTGAGCTAGTTCTGCCCAATCAAATCTCCTACATACTGCAGAAGGGGATAAAATGCCAGTGGTGCACATATTTACACATCTTCCATGTGGGGCAAGACAGCCTGGGTTATTCTTGCCTTGGGCAAAGGCAAGCCTATTCATGGGACTGCTTTTGTTCAAGGACCTAGGTGCACATTGGGGGTAATGTGGAAGGATGAGGATGTCCATTATATACCTTAAGGTGATTTGATGCTGGGTGAGAACAGCCAATAATTTAAATTGTATGACATTAAATTACTACATAATGCTGCATGCCATTTTATTACAGTTATTGTAAGAATTGTTAACAGTAGTACAATAAGAATTTCCCAGGTTAAAGAACAAAAAAACTTCAGTGGAAGCAGAATTAGTTTCTGGATGCAGGAATCCAACACTGTGAATCATTCTTCCTGCACTGGAGGACTGTTACAACAGATGAAGCCCAAAGTTATGAACTAAAATGAATACCATAGACAATCTACATTAAAGGCCCATAGACTATAGGATTTGTTAGGATGTGTAGAAGCTGTGACACTTGAGCATGATGTAAATGCTATGGGATAAAGGGTCAATATTATCTTAGTTTCATCTGGGATGAAACTGTTTTCTTCAGTGTCTGGTATGCTATGTTTTGTTTCTAGGAGAAAAACAATGTAGATTAACATGCTGAAGTTTATAGCTGCGTGCTAAAAACCATTGTACAGAGCCAGGGCCATTCTCAGTGAAGGGCCCAATGAACTGGGAGGGAACAGAATTAAGACTGCTGACTTAAATTGCCCAGAGGTATATTCTATACCATTTGATATCAAGCTGAATGAGTTTTGAAGAGGGTGGGAGTTCATCTAGCTTTCTTTCCCTGTTTGGGGCTAGCTGGGCACTGGATGTGGGATGCTGAGCAATTGCTTGTGCATTACACCTTACATACATACAGACGTATTATATATTTTTATATATTTTTTTTTATATATGTCATAATTATTTTTCTTTTCCTTTTCTCTGTCTTAGAAAATAGTTTTATCTCAACCCACAAGTTCTACTTTGCTTTTCTTAATTCTCTTTTCTATCCCACTGGGAAGTAAGGGGAGTGAGTGAATGACTGTGTAGTACTCAGCCACCTGCTGGGTTAAAGTACAGCACACCACTTGCCCTATCAGAGGCAGTAAACTGAAGGTATAAAATGCAGAGGATGAGAAGACAGCTTGGGGATACGAATGGGACAAGACACTGAAGGCTAGACAAAGCTGTAAGAAAAGTAAATATAAGAAGCAGAGTCGCACTTCTAAATCTGGACATGGAGACAGAAAAGGCAGGGACAGAGTGGCTGAGCTCAATAACAGGGAGAAGTAAGGGAAAAAAGAATTACAGAACACATCCTTCCATAAGGCTTGAACAAGAACCAAGAATTCTCATTCTCACTATTCTTCTATTATCTACCTATAGGTTTCGTAGATACTTGCTGATAGTCTTTTGTACATTTGCATTGATTAATGTAAAGGATTGTATTATTTATTATAACAGCTGGATGAGGTTTTTGTGGGGAATCTCTTGATCTACAGTCTCATTCAGTGCTGGAGCATTTGAACATATCCTGTAGATAGATACATGTACCTAGGGGATTCCAGAGTTATGAACAAAATAAAAATGCCAGAAAACTGCATGCAGAAGACTGGTTAAAATATACTGGAAGTAAGATGAAGGATTAGAATGTCAAGAAATATAAGAACTATATTTGATTTTGTTAACTTTGCCACTTTGTATCTGTAATGTATTTGTATTGTACTTGTATTGTGATATAGTATTTAATAGTATAATCACATACTAGCTTTCCCCGAGGATTATTATTGCAGCCAGTGCAAAAGGATAGACAATTGCTCAGGAAATAAATCCCTGTGAAGTAGAAATTGCTTGATGTTGTTGCAGATAGAGTCCGTGCAGTATATATAGCAAGAGGATACAGAAGAAAAAAACAAAACAAAACACATTTCCTAACATCTGAGTGTTTAACTTCATAGCCATAGAGAAATTGTAAGTTGCTTTGGGACATGAATTACTTCCATCACTGCCATAAAATTCATGAGGGATTCTTGACGTGTTATTTAAACTAGACTGTTGAGAGCTCATCACCAACTCAAATTCCTTTCCTGGGGTTAACTACTTTCTTGATCTATTAACATTCATAATTATCGAATTAAATAATGTCTTAGGGTGAAGCTTAGCAATCATCAAGCTCCAACCCCCCTGCCATGGGGAAGGTTGCCAGATGCTAGATCAGTCTGCCCAGGGCCCCATCCAGTCTGGCCTTGAATGCCTCCAGAGATAAAAACATCCACAACTTTTCTGGGCAACCTGTCCCAGTGGTTCATCATCTCTGAGTAAAGAACTTTTTCCTAACATCTAACATAAATTTCCTCCTTTTTTAGTTTAAAGCCATTCCCCTGTGTCTTATCACTATTAGACCATATACAAAATCGCTTCCCTGCTTGCTCATAAGCTCTCCTCAGGTACTGGAAGGCTGCAATGAGGTCTCCCTGGAGCCTTCTCTTCTCCAAACTAAACAAGTCCAACTCCCTTACCTTTTTTCATATCAGAGGTTCTCCAGCCCTCTGATCATCCTCATGGACCTTTTACGGACCCTTTTCAATGGTTCAAGATCCTTCTTATGCTGAGAGCCCCAGACCTGGATGCAGTACTCCAGAGGGGCCTTACAAGGGCAGAGTGGAGGGGTACAATCTCTCTCTGTTGGCCACACCTCCTCTGATGCAGCCCAGAATACTGTTGGTCTTCTGGGCTGCAAGTGCACAGTGCTTGCTCATGTCCAGCTTTTTGTCCACCAGAACCACCAAGTCTTTGTCTTTGTCTTTGTCTTTGGCTGCTCTCAAGGAGTTCTCCCAGTCTGTAAACATATCTGGGATTGCCCTGAACTCAAGTGTAAGGAGTTACTGAACTTCATTAGGTTCTCATGGATCTACTTTTCAAGCCTGTCCAGATTGCTTTGGATAACATGCCTTCCTTCTCTGGTGTCAACTACAGTTAGCTTAGTGTCACCTGCAAACTTGCTAAGGGTGCACTCAATTCCATCATCTATGTCACTGATAAAGATGTTAAAGAGTACCAATCCCATGACAGACCCCTGGGGGACACCACTCATCACCAGCCTCCACCTGGATAACAACTCTCTGGCTATGACCATCTGACTTATTTTTAATCCAATGAATAGTCCAGCTTTCAAATCTGACTTTTAATTCAGAAATAAGGATGTGATCTGGGATTATTATTATTATTTAACGTTGCACGAGTTAAATCTGGCATATCTTCATTCTAAGTATCTGATATTGCAGCATCCAAATATTCTAAACACACAATTCCTCTGGTGTACCAACTTTGTAAATAGCATGTAGGAACACTTCTACCTTCTTATCTACAGTCATCAAGAGAAGGAAGCCCAGGGTCATTTTGGACTGTTTCAGTTGATTATGAGAAGAGATGAGTTGGAACTTCCATGAATCATTCAGACAAGTTGTCTCTCATTAACTGCCCTTCTTCCTACTTTCAAATACTCCTTTCAAATACTTACCAGTGCATGGAGCATCAGAATTGTCAGAAGCAGATCGGTAGTAGTGATTTTGACACACACATTCAATGGAACCTGGCAGTGGAGTGTGGCTGTGGGCAGGGCAGAGAAGACAAGGGTCATCTCCCACAGATGCTTTAAAGGAACCAATGGGACAGGCTAAGGAGAGGAAAATAAGACAGAAAAGAATAGGAAACTCATTAATTCAGATACCAGAAACAATGCAACCTTATTTATATTTAACTCGTGCTGCTGGTGTTGAGAAAACTTGTTACTAGCTACGGCAGGTTATTATTTTATGGCAGTACAGAAAATATCAGCTCTGAACTTGAGCATTGTTTAAGGTGCAATTTTGCACATCTACTTTCTCTCAGCTGGCATAGCAGAAAAAATTGCTTTTTTTAAAAGCTGTTTTAGACAGTTTTATTGCAAAAAGTAATATAAACTACCATGGCTGATTTTGCATCAAATTGAAGCCAGAACTCATAAAGGCAATCCTAACTGTTTTTCTGTAGTTCCGGAAACTTCCCAGGCACGGCTACAAGCCTCTTAAGTCGGTTAAGTTCAATCTGAAAATTTACAGGAACACGCCTATGGAAAAAGCTGAAACAAGGATGAAAATCCTTCACACAAGAAAGAAAATGAAAAATATAATAAATTATTATGAATATGGGAGTATAACACATTCTAGGGTCAGCAAAGATGCTGTACTGAATTACCTAGCAGAAAGCACTTGGATCTTTGCCGAAATATTAGGACACAGCTTTTATAATTTTAATGCAAGTGTTATGCATGCTTTTAAAGCTGCTTTTCTATATAAATAGACACAGAATTTTTAGATGTTACCAACTAATTAGCTGTGGTGAAAGTTCATTCATGGACTGACATTCGTTTAGTTAGTTTCACAATAAAGAACATTTCTTGGGAAGGAGAAGCTTTCGTATAGACCCCAAATGTGTTTTTGATTTCAGAAGACCAATGGGAATGCTGCTTTCTACATTCAAGAGAAAAACTCTCCAAGTGATTACCATAAGCAGAAGAATCCAAAAGACTGAGAATAGCAAAAATGTTATATATCAAAGAGAACTGTGTAAGAGAAGAACACTGTATGCAACTGTTAATATGAAGTCAGGACATCTAATGAGTGTTCTGAAATGGAACACCACACCAGACACTGAAGAACTAACTCACCTGGTAATTACTTACTACGCTAAAGGAAAGCGGGCTTCCACCTCTAATAACAATAACAAAGGAACAATAACAAACTTTAGAAATTATTTCTAAGTCACTTAGGTTCTAAGTGACCATTTATGCATTTTTCTTAACAAGTAACTTCAGAAAAATAAGAGTATCTCACTTACTGATCCTCCTTTTCATATGCATTCAATTCCCATTGCTTTGAGTTTTCTAACTACATTGGGGATTTCTGGTGTATACTTTCCGGCCTGTATACAGCCATATTCCAGACACAGCAGTCAAAAATATCCATGAAGTCCTATGAGCTTTAGATCTCTAGTATCACCTTCTCTGTTGGCAGTCTTCTGGCTACAGCATAACCTCCACATGTGTTGTGCTAGAGTGGTAAGTCCTGGAAGAGTCAGACTGTAATAGGGACTTCAATAACGGTGAATGATAGTAATTAGATGCTTGTATTTCCAGAAGAAATGGCAGATACAGAGCAAGGATCACACTTCCAAATTCTCATTTCTGTCACCTGTTCTACTTCCTATGTCAAGGAAAAAAATAACCAGCAAACTGAAATCACATAGCACATTAGAAGCTAAGCTGATTTGTAGAGATTAAATAAGATTCACATCTCCCTCACCTTCCTAATGAAAACTTTGGGGGAAAAAAAAATAGAAAACAGACTACGACCTAAAATTCTAGTTAACTGCATTTTTCATTTGCAGTTTTGTCCAATATATGTGGACTGACTATAGTAGAGACTAATTGACCTTCATGTAGCTGAAGACTATCCTGCATGGTCAAGGACCACAGCTGTCACACATCCTCTACTTCCATGCGAATTCAGCTTCTGTATTCAGTCAGACAGCTGAACACATTTGTGAGCATCTTTATCCCTTTCCAAAAGTTGCCTAAAATATGATAGCTTACTACTCACAGAAGGCACCAATAATCGCTCCCATGACATGAGGCTCTTCCTAACATTGCCTCAGCCCAGTCACTCTATAAATAAGGTATCAAAGATTAACTCAGAAGGAAAGAGAAAAACTTCCCTGGCAACCTAAATATGCTAAAGCTACCTCCTTTTAGTCCAGCAGTTGTAGTGAGCCTAGGACCATCTTTCCATAGTGTCTAGCTCTCACTCATTTCTGCAGGATTCCCTTCTTTACACTATCAGTTTTTGTGTGCCTTACATTCCCTTCTTAATGCAGATCATGGCATTATGTTCACTTTCTGTGATCTTACAGTCTCTGCAGATGTCTACTGTGTTTACTGGAAGCAGTCAATAACGAATACCCAAGCTGAAAGGAGCCCACCATCCCTAGGACTAACACGTATTGCCTTAGTGAAAATCACCATCTTAGGACCATACTGGAGAAAGCCTGAACAAGAACAGCTTCTCCTGAACATTTCCACCATTTGCCTATAGAATAACCTCACAAAAAAAAAAAAAAAAAACATCAGTAGAAATTAAGCCACAGGCCTTGTCACTGGATCATCCCCCAGGACCAGTACTTACCAATAAAACACAGAGTTAGGCCTCATCAATTGAGGAAATCTAATGCAAGGACAGAAGCTAGCAGAGCTAGCACCTCAAGGGATGCAGTAAGCTGCCATTTCCCATTAATCAAGGCTATGATAGCAGAAGGCTGACTCTGGCACGCGCAGGTGCTTTTTCTCCCAGCATATCTCAGTCATTTTTGCATCTTGACCCAGTTCCAGAATGCCACAACAGTTTAGTTGGGCACAGCTCATCTCAGAGACACTGACCCAATTTTCCTTAGCTCCTCCCTAGAATACTCCCTGCTGTGTTGTCTGCATATATCTGAATGCTCTGAGGAAAAGTTCCTCGGAGAGGCTAGAGAAGCATTTTCTGATAGAGGACTAGCTTATCATAAACAGCAGAGAAGAGTCTTGGGATCATGAGTAGCAGAGGACAGAACTAAAGAAAGCAAGAGAGAAGAAGAGGCATAATGAAAAGCCCATTCAGCAATAAGCACAGAAAGGAAAGCTTCTGAGAGCAAACAAAATAGAGTAAGGAGAAGGATCATGAATAATAGACAGAAATATCAATAGACATACATGTATCTGCAGTGCCATTTTTGGGGCACACAGTTACATGTTTTGACTATCTGTACCCAGTCATGCTTTCGATCTGAGCTAGGACTTAGGAAGACACTTAGAAGAGCAAAACATCATTCTCCTTTTGACTGAGACAGTGATAAGAGCTCTGGGGAAAATTCCTTTCCTGCAATCGCTTAGGAAAAATTCATGTTTCCATTTTAAATTATGGCAACTGAAACAAGACACGTCTGGGATATGTTTGCTCTGACTGCAAGTGTAGGAAGAGAAATAGTACAGGTACTAGATTAACAAAACTGTTTGAGTCATGAAGAGAAGATCAATATATAAAAATAGATAACAATAAAGGGTGGTATATGTCAGGAGCTGTTGCTAGTCCAGGAAAAATTGACCAATTCTTATAAATACATACATATGTAGTTTATACAGACACATTCTCACGCTCAAATCTCATGAGCAACAGAGTAATGGAAAGTTAAAGAAACATTATTGGATGGGATTTGATCAGAACATCCTCTCCAAGTCACCAGACTGTCTCTGGCTGCTGTCCTACAATGAAGGAGAGAGCACAGCAATACTAGAAGGCAATTGCTTGGGGAGGTCAGACGGAAAGAACTCTAGAAGAAGGCAGAAGAGATCCACTGGCTTTGATATTGGCTACTGATAAATTTAGTAATCTGAAAATATTTCTTATTAAATTGCATTCGTAGGATTGAATGAAAGAAGCCCCATGCCCCTACAGTTATCTAGCAGAGATGCAAAGGTTTTAGGAGTGCACTGATATTACTATATCCAGTTTTGAATCCCTCAGAGCTATTGAAAAACTGAAGCAAGTTCAGGAGATGGCCACTTATATATTTATACAACTGGGGCAACTGCTCTATGAAGAAAGGCTGAGTAAACTTCATTTTATTAACCTCAAGAAGAAAGGCCATGGGGAATCTAGAGGCAGTCTTCCAATGTCTTCAAAGACTTTTCTGGGAAGACAGACTTAGGTTCTTTGCAGTTGTGCACAGTAGAAAGATGAGAGGTAACAGGCATAAACTGAAAAACACAAGATTCTGACAAAGTACAACGAAATTCTTTCCATCATCATGGAAAATTTCCGCAGAGGTTATATGGCTTCCATTCCTGAGGACATTCAAGACCATATTAAAATAAAGCCCTGAGAAACCTCTCTGATCTTTTCCTGAGGCTGTTTTGAGCACGATGTTAGACAGGAAATACACATCAGTCACTGCCCAGATATCACTCTTCTCTAATCACACAATATATATGCAAACCTTTTACCAGTGCCCTGTTACATCAGTTCAAGACAGTGTTAGGGAGCCTTAAGACATGGTTTGCATCACTGCATGATCTGATAATGACTTATTCTTGAAAAATCAGACACCTATCCCTTTACTTGCAATGGACCTAGTGGCTGGTTTTAAAGTGACTCCATTCACCTATTTAATCTGTTGGTAAAGTAGTCCAACAAATAAACAAGAGTGGGACAATAATGAATATTAAAGTATATGAGTATATGAATATGAGAGTATCAAAAATGAACAGAGTGTCAGAGCTGATACTGGAGTAAAACTGGGAGGAATATAGGAGTACTTGAGATCATAGCCAGGGAAAACTGGCTGTGCAAAGGGCCTCACATGAGAATGACTAGGCAAAATATTATCAGCGTGGAGTTTAAAAAAGGATAACTTGGTATGGGTCATGCTGCTTGCTCTCCTGAAATAGTGGAGGACAGTGCAAGACAAAGACGTGAAATGGATCAGCTGTAAAGAGGAATGGAGTTTTGTAGTTACAAAGGTGGTTCAGCTCTGGTCAGTAGTGTGTTCCTGTTGACACCAGATGGGACAGTCCCCTTCCAACATGAGGTAGCTCCTGATCTCTCCACAAAGAAATCAACCCTGCAGTCCTCCCATTGCCAAGATTTTGTGAATCCAATATATTACTAAAAACATTTTTCCCTTAGCTCTCCTCCTTCTTCATGGAGAAGTTTAATGGAGAAAGTTTAATAACTGATACTAGCCCTCAGTAATATGGTTGTGATTCATTCTACAATGAATACAATACAATCACAATTTTATTTTCTCCAGCTCACTTCTTAATACATTGGCAAACAGCCAAATGCCCACCCAGCCACACCCCACCCTCAGCGTGACATGGGGAGAAAATAGCATAAGAATGTGGATTGAGATAAAGATTGCTTACCCGTTAGTATCACAGGCAAGACAGATTTGTCTCCAGGAAACTTAATTTACTGCTCTTTAAAATAAATTTGGGTAGATGAGAAACAAAAAAAAAAAAGTTAAAACAACACTTTTCCTCCCCTCTCTGTAACTCCTTCCCACCAAAATCTTCTCCCTCACTCAAGACGCACAGGGGAAGATGCGATGTGTGTGGTCAGTGCATAGCAACTCCTCTCTCGTGCTTTTGCCCTTCCCTGGCATAAGTTCTCCACAGGCTGCAGTTCCATCAGGAAGTATTCACCATTAGAGCATTGGGTCTACCACAGGCTGCAGAGAATATCTGCTCTGGTGGCTGGAATACTTCCTTCTTCTGCTCTGACTATCATTCTCTCTGTTGTTTCTCAGTCTTTTTATTCTCTCTTCCTCTCTCTGTCTAGTATTTTTTCCTTTAAACATGCTTGCCTAGAAATGCCATATGTCTGATCAGTTCAGCTGTGTCCTGTCCTTGGGCTGTTGCAGAATTATCTGGAAACAGTTGTGTCTGGCACAGGAAAGCCCCTAACCTCTTCTAACAGAGGCTGCCCCTTCATTCTCCACCATTACTAAATCCTTATCACAGAAATTGCATATGTTGTGATACCCAACAAGAGGACAAAGCAGTCTAACTCTAACCAGGAGACTTCAGTAAGCGTATCTATACCTCATGATCTCACGATCTAAGTAGCTCCCACCACTCCCCATCCCTTTCAAAGTATGGTTCGATTTGTGTTCTTTCCAACACTTCTATGATCTTTTCCCTCAGAGATCGAAGTGGATAAAAGAAGAAAAGCTGATTCTCTGAGATACATAAGCAGCAGGATAGCTGGTGGGCAATTGCAGATGTAGAAAAACACAGATGCAGTAATGGCACATTTTCAATGATATGGGGCAAACACTGTATTGGATACTAGTATGAGACAGAAGAAAAACAGATATAAAGCTTGAGTGACAGGACTGCTCTGGAGTTAGTTTGTATTCTGGACTTCAGAGGGAAAAAGAGAAACATCATTAAATTAATAGCCTTATTTTAATGACTTTTCAAGTTCAAAGATCACCTTACTCCTTCATAAGAAAGTGTCAGCTTAGCACTTCATCAAATAGTCATTTCTTCTCTTTCCCCCCAACATTCTCATTATTGAAATATTTTCTAAATCATGTTTTAGTCATTAATTCTAAGTACTATTTGCAAAAGCATCTGATAACCCATGGGACTTTCAGCTAAGAGTCCATGATAAACAGTGGGCAGTGAATGCCAAGAAACACATCACACTGTAAACTGATTTGTGGGAATGAAATCCAGGAGCAACTGCTTCCATAAATGAATCTATCAATTTGAGATTTACCAATGAGTAATATGGGAGCCAATAATCTAAGATGACCTAATTACTCAGAAATTTCTATTCCAGACCCTTTGTGAGGAAAAACCCTTAGAGATGCAGAAAACCCCACAAGACAAGAATCACAGAATCAAAGAATTACAGATTGTCAGGTGTTGGAAGGGATCTTGAAATATCATCAAGTCCTATACCCCTGCTGGAGCAGGAACATCTAGATTAGGTCACCCAGGAATGTGTCCAGGTGGGTTTTGAATATCTCCAAAGGAGATCCCACAAACTATCTGGGCAGCCTGTTCCAATGTTCTATCACCCTCACTGTAAGGAAGTTTTTTTCTCCTACTTTTCTGGAACTTCCTATATTACAGCTTGCACCCAATGCACCTTGTCCTATCACTGGATGTCACTGAGAAGAGCCTGGCTCCATCTTCCTGACACTCACCCTTTACATATTTATAAGCATTAACTATGTCACCCCTCAGTCTCCTCCAAGCTAGACACCTAGAGACCCAGCTCCCTCAGCCTTTCCTCATAAGGGAGATGCTCCACTCCCTTACTCATCTTTGTAGCTCTGTGCTGGACTCTCTCAAGCAGTTCCCTGTCCTTCTTGAACTGATGGACCCAGAACTGTACACAAGATTCCAGATGCAGCCTCACCAGGGCAGAGTAGAGGGGGAGAAGAACCTCTCTCGACCTACTAACCACGCCCCTTGTAATACACCGGAGAATGCCAATGGCATTCTTGGCCACAAGAGTGCAGTGCTGGCTCATAGTCATTCTGCAGTCCACCAGGGCCCCCAGGTTCCATTCCCTTACGCTGCTCTCCAATAGGTCAGTCCCCAACCTATACACAAAATGCAAGACTATACGCTTACCCTTGTTATACTTCATTAAGTGCCTCCCCATCCAACTCAACACCCTGCCCAGGTCTTGCTGGATGGCAGCACAGACTTCTGGTGTGTCAGCCACTTCTCCCAGTTTTGTGTCATCAGCAAGCTTGCTGACAGTGCACTCTATTTCCTCATCCAAGTCATTGATAAATGTATTGAAGAGCACTGATCCCAGTATCAACTCTTGAGGGGTTCTCCAGGAAGAAAATAAAACAAAATTCCAACTTTCCCTTCTCTTCTGTATGCTGCCATTCTCCTCTCTTTTGTTTTGCAAAAGAAGAAATTCTACTTGGATAAAGTGAAAAGTGAAGCTGCCCCACACCATATCAGCTTGAGGGCTGACTTATCTTAGATGTCGTTTCACCATTCTGTTTAGCTGGAGAAATTTGCCATATAGTAAGAATCATCAGGCACTCTTAAGAAACTAATGAAAGAAAGAATATCTTAACTGATGGTAGGAAGCAGAGAAGTAGAAGGGCTTTCTATCTACTCTGAATGCTTCTTGCCAGATTCTTAGTACTAAATAAACAGGCAACGGTTGTTCCGGGAAGGACTCCATGGACTTCCATATGGTGAGGAAGAAGGCAGTGCCCACACTCTTCTACTAAAGAGACCTTATTATGGAATTTGCTTCTCCTTCCTATCCCTAGTTCACTCTTTGGTCCTGATAAAGAGAGCTCTATGCAGGACATTCAGTAGAGGTCTGCTCTTAGACTACTGCTTTTGCTCTGTTATTTCACACAGAACACTATATAATCACATATCTAATCCTTTAGTTCTTAGGAAGAAGTGAGAATATACGAAGAGGAGAAGTACTGGGAAAGACACTTTATAAAGTATAAACAAGAGGACAAATTGAACTAGCTGAATGCTTTTTTTCTTTCTGACAGGACAGCAACATATTTTTAGCATAAGACTTTAGGTCCTCAAGAGTTTACAAAAAATGTGAGGAGAAAAATCATCTTCTAACATTAAGGATTACTAGTTGGTTGCTTTTTGTTTGCTTATTCTATGCTCAGGAAGCAATTAGTAGGAGTAGCGTTCTGAGTTTGAAAACCTGTAATACTTAATATATTTGACTATTCTTCTCTATGCCCAGCTCATGCAGTAGTGGGACTGCAGGGGAGTGTCTGTGTTTTGAAGCCTACAAAAGCCAGAATGTTTGAAAATCTTTAAGATTTAAAAAAAAATCTTCATTTTTCCTTGCCTATTCTAATTTCCATAGTGTTTGAGTGCTTACAACTACTACTTGATACTAATATTTGACTGGTTTACCTGGATTTTGGATTAGTCGCAGTACTGATAAAGACAACAATGCTAGTGCTATTTAGAACCACTATATGACTGACTGAGTTTTCTCTTTTAAGAGCAATACTGTATGAATGTAGCTTTCAGGAGCAAGATAAAAAGAGATACACATTTTAATTGTTCTCAAAGAATAAACAAATAAGCAGTACTAACTAACTTTAATTCCTTTCATAAATCTTCAGCACAATGAACTGTGCTTTAATAATGTTATGTTGCATAACCCCAACACTTCAAAAAAACAGAAAGTGAATAATATATTGACAACCATTAACAATCTATTGGATTTGAACTTTGTGTTAACCAGAATACTTGTACTCTCAATGTCCTAGTCAAACTCTTATTTGAATAAATTACAGTCCAACTAAAAAATCGTGTCTGAAAACAAGCTGAAAACAAGCTCCACATTAGATTTAATGTTTTAGAGTACTAATTGTGGTGTAGCAACATTATATATTGCTGAGATGCTGAGTAGATACATATCAAAACCAAGGAAGGATGAAAATGACATTATACATAATATATAAGCAAGATAAGCCACAGTTTGGTCTAATAGATTGACTTGAGATTGAAATGGGAAGACAGTCAACATATTAGACTGGGTAGTCAGGTTTTGGCCAAATACCATTACTTAGAGATAGCCAATTTATTCTACTTACTCTTAGAAACATTTCACACAATGTACCATCAGCCTCAGGGCAGAGTACATTAGAGATCTAATAATAAAACAGTTATCACTGTTCCTTACCAAGTCAGGCTCACAGATCTCTGATCCACTGTTGCATGATCAGGATGCTGCCACTTCCCCTTTCTTTTTTTAACCATTGGTTTCAACAGCACCAACAAAAGGGCCCAAGATAGTTAGGATGGTAGGTTATGTTAGATTTGACCTCAGCTCTGCTCCATGTGACACCACTACTGCAACATTGTTGCATATTCATAAAGAAGTGTAACCACATTAGAACCGTCTAGTTACAACTTCTCATTCTGGAAATATAGCCCAACAAACTCTCTCTGGTTGTAGTTTAAACTTGGCCTGAATGGAGTTTCCAACTGTGTTCCTGGTTCCAGGACATTGTCCCTGAGTCTGAGGAACTGGAATCACAAGGAGAAGAAGCTCTAGTAATCATTCATTCTCTGTGAGACATGATTGTGAACTTCTGAGAAACGTTATCACAGGGAAAGAATAAAAAAGTGCCTACATAAAGGCGGGGGGGAAATGGCATCTCACCTTGACAAGCTTGTTCGCTGTCAACAGACTGGTAACCAGCCTTGCAAGAGCATCGTCCAGTGGCCACCATCCACTCTCCTTCTCCATTGCAGTGCAACCGAACACCTGAAGACCCAGTTGTGCTTGCCTCTTCAGCATTTGCTACACATGTCCCTGGTGACTCCACCAGTGAGGTCTTTTCTCCTCCAGCAAAAGTTTCAGGGAAGGAGGCAAATCCTTTCACCACAGCTGGACACTTGTAGAAAAAGACCTGGACTGCCACCAAGGACATACAGGCTCCTGAGTCCTGGAAGGCCAGGTAGAAGCCATGCTTTGTGAGTGGCCCAAAGCTACGTACTTTAACGTTCATCCTTACCACCTTCCCAGTTCTGTCCACCTGGGAAAAGCTTTCATCAGCTGCAATAGTATCCACTTTGGTCCAGGGGCCTTCGTGCCACTCTGGCAGTTCCTGAGAGGCTATGTCGACATTTGACTGGTGGTAGTAGAGTGTGAAAGTCTCTTTGCAAGTAGAGGCCACAGTACGCATGCTGGCACAGTCTCTCACTGAGAAATGTAGGCGGACATGGACTCGGTGGGCTCCACGTCGCTCTATGAAGTGCGTACGCAACCAGTTATTTTGACCTGGTTCATCCATGTTACAAACTTGAAAGGTTCGGATCTGGCGCTCCTTATCATCCCGGACACTTACTTCTTCCCACTATAAAGAGAAAAAGAAGAAATGATATATAAAATTTAAAAAGGAATTCAGCGTTCAACTATGTCAGAAATACAGGACAGGCCTTCTCCCCTTTCTTTCTTCTTGCTGTGTTTATGGTAAGATTTGAACCTGCTGCTGTCATATGCAAAACAACACACTACGCAGGACTGAGTATGACCTGGTAAAGAAGAACTGTTAAACATTTAGGAAAAAATTGTTTTGAAACAAAACTCATGAAAAATTGTCATGTGGTGTTGTGAATCTTAAAGTCAGAGTTGCATCTTTCACCACTACTTCCTTATCTCTACATACATGCATAACACAGACAAGACAGAGAAACGAGATCACTATGGAGAAAACATTAATGCATCAGTCTCTCCTACCCAACTCCATTAGTTGGTCTGAGCAGAAGGTTAGATAGAGACCTATTAAGTATTTTAGAAGCAGAGAGAAAGGCAATAGTATCATACCCAGTATCATCTTCTTTTAGTAATGTGGTTTGAACAAAATATGTTAAAGTTCTTCCTAAGTAAATGAAACCATAAAACAAGTCTTGTTTATTCTAGTCTCCCTTTCTTCATCAGCTACATGCACACCTTTCCAGCAGAGATAAAGTCATGAAAAGGGCAAAGGAAATGCTTACCCCATCAGGAGGGTGAGAGGTCCAGCCAATCTCTGAGGTTTCTCCAGTTGTATCCAGAAGTATTTCTGTTTATATTAAAAAACATTAAATAAAAAAGTATGTTGTGCTTTAGTCAGTCTAGCATCTTATCTGTCCCTCACAAATTGTCTTTAACAATTAAAATCAAAGAAGCCATCCCTTGTAGAGAGCTTCTACACACCCAGAATATACATTCATATTTTGAGATTAAATACAATAGCTTACATCTATATTAGGAAATTAAGCATGCCCAACACAGAAGCATGGGGCACGTGATCATGCCTATACCATGGTTACTAGGTTGTTTGGAAATATTCTGGCCACACAAAATCTCTACCAGGCAAAGTGAAGCACAATCACATTATAGAATAGTTATTGTAATGAGCAGTACAGGGGAGAACACTCTCCTTTTCAAAAGGAAATAGCAGAGCAGAAAGGTTAATTACATGAACATATGCCAGGCTTTCCATAGGACCATGGTTGTGCATACATAAATATGGACACTAAGCCAAAACATGTTTGTTTCCAGCTCTGGAATAAAATTTCTGTGGTGGGAGTTTAGGATGATAACTGAATCTGCAATGTATTCACTTTGTTCTGGAATAGGGCATTAGGCCACAAGTCCAGCTTCATCAGAAGCTCAGTATTAAACAGCCTCTTGCATTATTTGCTCAAGAGTAGAGTACATGCAAAATTTCACAGGCCTAACTTATTCCCTGAACTAGTCTACGTTTCCATTGAATATCAATCTACCACTGGAGACAGGTACTAGATTTCACTGTTCTTGGAGATGATGTTCTCTGTTCAGGAACAAAGCAATACAGAACAAATTGTAACTGTGCAAGCTATATATTCAGTATTCTCCAGCAGTTTATATCAGGTCTGTAAATGCCCTGGAAAATACTGTTAGGCAAGCATGTGTAATTTTCTGTGTACACTTAAAGTGAGACATGGAAGAAAAAAAAAATCAGTCAAATAGAATTGACATGTGTTGATATACACTGTACAAGTCAACATTTTTTTTTTCCCCTAAGTTCTGGAAAGTCACTCCCTTTTCCTTCACTTATTTAAATTTCAAATTTTCTGTCTTTCTATTTTGCGTAAAAGAAAAAACCCAGAAAATACTGGAAATGAGAAACAACTGCAACATCCAGTTTATTTACATATGGTATTTATTAATTATCTCATAAGTGTTTTTTAAGGACATGACTACCTCATCTTTTATTCACACTTCTATTTTCAGATTATGGATTGCAAGTTTCACTATCTGTGATCCTTGGGATCTGATCCACATTAGCCACAAAATGGTTCGGGTTGGAAGAGACTTAAAAGTTCACAACAACTTCTCAGGGCAACCTGTTTCAGAGCCTCACAAACCTCATAGTGAATAATTCCATCCTAACATCTAATCTAAATCTACCCTCCTTCAGTTTAAAGCTATTACTCTTCAATTTATCACTACATTCCAGAATAATGTGTTTTTTCCCTGCCTTTCTTATTGGCCCCCTTTTAACTACTGTCAGCTCATTGGTTGAACCTACCAACCAATATCCCAAGTTCTTTTAATCAGAGTTGCCTTCAATCTATTCTCCATCCATCCTGTATTTGAGCTTGGGATTGCCCCAGCCCAGGAACACCACCTTGCACTCGGCCTTGTTGAACTTAATAAGGTTCACAGCTCAAGACTGTCAAGGTTCCTCTGGATGGTATCCCCCTTCCAGCACGACAACTACAACACACAGCCTGGTGTCATCAGTAAACTTGCTGAGGGTACACTCAATCCCACAGTCCATGTCACCAGCAAAGATGTTAAATAGCACTAATCCCAATATTGACCCCTGAGGAACACCACTAGTCGCAGGTCTGCACTGGAACATCAAGCTATTGATAGCAACCTTTTCAGTGTGACCATCCAGACAATTCCTTACTCACAAAGTGGTCCATCTGCCAAACTCAATTCAATTTGTAGACAAAGATACTGTGTAGGACAATGGCAAGTGCTTTGCACAAGTCAAGGTAGATGGTGTCAGTTGCTTGTCCCTCATCCACCATCCATCAGTACTCTAATCTTGCTGGTCACCAAATTTGTCAAGCAATGGTGGTTGTTACCAATCACCTCTTTGTTTTCCATGTGCCTTAGTATAGTTTCCAGGATGATCTGCTTCATGATCTTACCAGGAACAGAGGAGAAATCAGATGGCTTGTATCTCCCCACGCCTCGAATCTGCTTTCTTCCAGTGGGTGATTCTTACTTCTCCCAGTCCCTGCCTCTGTATTCAATGTGTTGGGAAATGCGGCTAGAGCACTTGCCAGTGAATGTTGAGGCAAAAAAGTCAACAAGTACTTCAGCCTTCTCCATATCTCAAATCATCAAGCCACCCATTTCCTTCAAAGAAAGGCTGACATGGGCCAGTAGACCAGGTTTCTCTCAAAGCAATTCTCACAGTTCAAGCAGCTGAAGCCCAGACTGTAGCATCAATTCTGTAACCATCTGTTGATTCGCTAAATTCAGCTCCCTGTTTTAATATTCCTTTTCTCTGACCAGGAAGACTGATGAAAGAACTACCCACACTCCAGAGTCCCTTAACTGCAGCCCTTATGGCTGTGTAATCCTTCATGATATTCTTCAGACTGCTCCTGGCTGTATCACCAATGCCCATGTGAAAAAACAGCAGTGGATAATAGTGGGTGTATGAGGCATTTCTCAGTTACAATCCCAATACGAGCTTCCAGTAATAAAAAACACTTCT
Source organism: Lagopus muta (assembly GCF_023343835.1). Taxonomy (NCBI): domain Eukaryota; kingdom Metazoa; phylum Chordata; class Aves; order Galliformes; family Phasianidae; genus Lagopus; species Lagopus muta. The sequence goes on from NC_064433.1 coordinate 78,087,295, forward strand.
TTAGATAGTGCATCAAGTTGGTAAATGAGTGCCTCAATATCTCTGAAGAAAGTTGCCTACCACTATCACCTGTTGCCTTTTCTTAGTTGTACTTGTCAACCTAGGAGTGGACTGGACTGTACTAGTCACCTCCAGCATCTCTCCTGATATGAGATTTGAGAGTCTTTCCTCTTCAGGCTGCAGTGGTGAAGCAGATCTGCAATGGCACCTCAAGCCCCAGGGGAAGTATCTTCTTCCTGCTAGGCCCTGCTGTCCCAAGCTTCCATCCCTCCATGTTATTGGCCCCCCTGTCTGCTGTGTGCCAGTGGGGGAATTTTTGGTTGTTTGGCCATAAAATGCGGATCCACTGCAGAATGCATTTGGCACAGGCTATCTACCTCCTTCTTAGATTCCCTAATGTCTTGCAGCCTCCTCACCACCTCCTGGTGCAAGCACTTGTTCGCAGGATATTCTCTACTTTGGCACACCTTTTGCAGGTGTAATCAGCTACCTGGCTCAGGAGAAAGGTCTAGGTACTTTCTGCAATCTGAGGACTGCATTGCAATGAAGTAAATAGTGCAGATCTCCCACCCAGAGCTGCATTCTTTGCTCTCAGAAAAGTGCCCACCATTCTGCCTTGAGTGTTAGATTGGATGAGAGCCCTTGAGCAGTGCAGATGCTTATGACAGTACTAGCTGCTGGGTTATACGTACTGTGGGTCTTCCCCCTTGGCTAATGGAATGGTCCTCCTTCAAAAAGGGAGAAATCAGCAGAAAGAATAGAGTAGAGCCATTCTAAGGAAAACATCAACAACTGTCTGTGTTTATCCAGACCTCAGCTTTCAGCAAGTCCTAGCACTTACGTTTCCTACATGAATTATTTCTTAGGATTTTCTGAGGAGCAACTGCAGTTCTCAGCTTCAAAAGCAGTGTAAAACATCCCAGCTGGCTTGCCAGAAATGGAAAGAGCTACTGCTTATTACTAAGCCAGACCTCACTACAATTACCTAATAGACTTCATGAAATGCTGTGCACCTTATTACTCAAGCTAAGATAGCACATTTGAGGAGAAAATATCTGAGAAATGCCTATGCCTTCTTGAAGCATAGTCCCTGTCCAGGTTGTCCCAACAGGAGGACTTCACATTCCCCAATGAACACTACTGACTGAACTGCACAGACTGAGGGACTGCATGTCATGTCTTGTCAATCCTTCACCACTGGGTTTCCAGGCATGTCTTTGACATGCTGAAATAACATGAGGTCATTTTTAAACAAAGAATGATTTTTTTTTTCCTAATCATTTCTGAGTGCATCTGTTTTACCAAAGTGTAATGCAACTATACTGTGGAAAATCTGGGAGAAAACAAAAGGAAAAAATATCAGTACAGGGAAAGATAGATAAAAAGTAAAAAAAAGTCAGGAAAAGAGAGAAAACTGAAAATACCTGCTCAGTAGCTTGGGTTCTGCCATGACTAGTGGAAAGCACATTTTCCAGATGGCTTCTCATTAGTAAGCAAGGTATGTTTTATCAAGCACATGAATATTCCACATACAGAGGCTGCCTGAAGCACATAACTGTACATCTCACAGTAAATATTTTGTTAGGAATCATTTAAAAAAAAAAGTGCACAAAAGTCCCTTTGTGTTTCCTCTTCTCCTACTGGTTATATGCCTCAAATCAACTCCCCAGCTCCACTGGCTGTACACACTCATAAATCTAACAAGCTGTTTAATTCTGAGAACAACTGACACAGTGGCTAAAAACCCTGCACTTACAGAACCATATGATTGTATGCAGTCTGTCTGCTAGGGTTTATGAGAAGATTAGGTGGCATGGGACAAGGCCATGACAAGGGACTGTTACAGTATTTTAACAGAATAGATGATTACATTCCGGTGTACAGGTGTAAGCTTTCATTCTGCCAGTTCATTAGTACTGATGTATTAGTCCATATTCTCAATGTGCCAAGCCAGATTAGTATTCTGCTGTGCTTCAGCACACTCAGCAATGATCTGTTCAGTTGAATTTATTGGTCTGGAAAAAACAACAAAGAAACAAACAAGAACATGCAAGCAAACAAACAAAAAAAATTGGCTTGCACCATTTCTATCTCATTCAAAACCAAGGGTCTTGTAATCAGCAAATCACTCCCAGGACCAGGACAGTCCATGATACTAAGGACATTTAATTAGGTAACCTCAGAGCACTGAAGTAATGATATTCCACACTGGATTAAAATTGAGGAATAATCAGGATATCTGAGTAATCTGGAGTTTTTCACAAGATTTCACAAGAGGTGATGAAAATTCTCCCTTGACTCCTGCTTTAATCTTACTATTTTTAGCAAGTATGAGATGCCAGTTTCTTACGGAGACTGTTATTTTAGTTTAAAGAAAATAAAAACAGCTGAGGAGAGATTCTCCTACATTTCTGTTCCCTAAATTAAGAAAAAATATGATCTTCAATACAACAACCAAACAGTAGCCTTCCTAAGGCAAGTTCAGAATTAACTATATATGCATTTCAGTGTTTCCTGCTCTTACAGGCTAGAAAGGGTAAAAAAAAAAATCCCAAAGATTAGTACAGGCAGCAGCCTATTCTTAAAACACAAACCAATCTCTTCATTTGCATTGTATAATGATGTCAATATCAAGCTCAACTTGGCAGAAACTGGAAGCCACTACTACTTATGATAATAGGCATATTAATAATCTTCTTCAGTGTTCAGGTTATTCAGTGCTTTCAGCAAGACACTGAAATATACTGCCTGCGTTACAGGCAAAATATTGCCCTGGGGCAAAAAGATGACAGTTCACCCAAGGATGACTGACTCTGGGACAACATCCTCGAAGGCAGAGGTGGCCTAATAGCTTTCTGGACTGAAACACACTTGTCCTCAGCATTTGAACAGTGGAGTGGTGCAAGGGGGAGTTATACAACCCAAGTTTAGGCCAATCCATAGCCAGAGATTAAATCTGATCTTAAGACAAAGAAACAGCTCCTTTACCTGTGGTTTTAGAAGGTGGTGCTAAGAATGATCAAACCATAGAATCACAGAATGAAACAAGATGGAACAGAGGTGTACAAGTCATATTGTCCAGTATCCCTCTCAAGACCAGGCTAGATTACAGTAGATTGCTCTAGGTCTCATCCAGTTGAATTCTGAGTATTTCCAAGTTTACATTGGTAAATAAGGCAAAGGGTACTAACATAAGATATAGCCTTCAGGAAATTTGCTTTGCTGTGCCGCTGAATGCCTAAGCAGCACAGCCCTCTGGATTCACATACTTCTTGAAAATAACTGAAATATTACTGGGCGTTTTCTTCCTTTCATGACCATGTCTAAACATGAAAAAGGGGAGAGACTGTGAATATTCTGAGAGTTGTGGAAAGGGAAACCATTTTCTGGTCTTGTCTAAAAACATGTTGTTAGGTTCTGCTTAATCCAGTCATCTGTCAGAAGCAAGTCTGATCCAGCTCAGTGTGCTCAAGTTTAACCCAGTTGTTGAACGTTCCCCGGCTTCAACCAGTAGCAAGGCTGAGTGTGAATTCTCAATAGGCACATACACACAAACATGTAGGCATTACACATATATATATATATGTCTAGCCAAGAAGATCAGCACAGACAGAAACACTCACCAGTCATGACAGCACCACCAATGGCCTCATCCTGCTCACCTTTCTGGTTGGTCAGGATGCAGGTCTGTTAGTGGGAAATATATATATGTATTTATATACTGTACAGATCCCTGAAATAACTGTCCTCAAACATCGACCGCCCAGTAACTGACCTCTAGGTATATGTTTTGTCCATTTGCTGGCACCTGAATGTATGAGCACCTAAATCTTGCATTCCTCACTCCAGCTGCTTCTATTCAGACACTCTTGCTCACTGATAAGCATACATACGCATACAAAACAAATGCATAGGCACACCCTCTGTGGATGCTTCCAATTGTTTGGCTGCAACAAACCCATGGAGTGCTACAGATTTGGGGCAAAGTAGCTGGAAGACTGTGTGGAAGAAGTGGACCTGACTGTGTTGGTTGACACTCAGCTAAACGTGAGCCAGCGGTGTGCCCAGATAGCCAATGGCATCCTGGCACGCATCAGAAATAGTGTAGCCAGCAGGAGCAGGGAAGTGATGGTCTCCCTGTACTCAGCTCTGGTGAGGCCGCAACCTCAAGTATTATGTTGAGTTTAGAGCCTCTTACTACAAGAAAGACAGAGACCCTGGAGCATGCCCAGAGAAGGCCAATGAAGCTGGTGAGGAATTTGCAGCACAAATCTTACAAGCAACAACTGAGGGAACTGGAATTATTTAGTCAGGAGAAGAGAAGGCTTGGGGAGACCGTTAAAAAAGGTTGTGGTGAGGTCGGGGTCAGCCTCTTCTCCTATGTAAATAGTGACAGGACTAGAGGGAATGGCCTCAAGTAGAGGTTGATGTTGGATATAAGAAAAAAATATATTCTCGAAAAGAGCGGTCAGACACTGGAACAGGCTGTACAGGGAGGTGGTTAAATCACCACCCCTGGAGGTGTTCAAAAAACATTTAGATGTTGTACTAAGGAACATGGTATTCTGGGGAGATATTGGTGGTAGGTGGACAGTTGAATTGGATGATCTTGGAAGTCTTTTCCAATCTTGGTGATCCTATGAGAAAAAAAGTAATTTCACTTTTTTTTTCCCCTTCAAATAAACTGATATTATTTCAAACTTCCTTTGTAACATAACAAAATATAACAAAAGTAAATGCTATTTCATTTCATTTCCCAGATGGAAGGGACATCTGGGAGCCATCTCACCCAACTCTCTCCTCAAACAGGTTGCACAGATCTACGTTAGGACAACCTTTTATATTTCCAGGGAAGGGGACCACACAGCTTCTCTGAGTAACATATTATTTTGCTCAGTTACTGCTAAACAGATGTTTCCTGATGTTGGGACAGAACCTACCATGTTTCTGTTTGTAACCACTATCTCCAGTCTTGTCACCTAACACAACTGAAAAAAGCCTGTCCTCTTCACATCTCAGGTACTTACATACATTCATAAGTTCTCCGTGAGCCTTCTCTAAGCTGAAAACTCCCAACTCTCTCAGCCTTTTCCCATAGGTGTTTCAGTCCCCTTAATCACCTTCATGGCTCTCAATTGGGATGGGAAAGCTTCTCCAGAAGCTTCATATCGTTCTTTGTGCTGGGAGACCCCAGAACTGAACGTAGTACTCCAGGTGTGGCCTCACCATTGCTGAGAAGGGGGGAAATCACTTTCCTCAACCTGCTGACAATACTTTGCCCGATACAGCCCTTTCCTTGCAACAAGGGCTCATTGATTATATATGTTCAACTTGCTGACCACCAAAAATCCCAAGGTGTTTATAACAAGGCTGTTTTCCAGATAAACGGTCAGCCCTCAGCATGTATACTGGTGCCCAGAGTTGTCCCTCCCCAGATGTAGTACATCACATATGCTGCTAGTATGCTACTAGTTACTGGCCTCTGTCTAGATTTTGTGCCACTGATCACAGCCCTCTGGTCCAGAACATTCAACTAGTTTTCAATCAACCTAACTTATCTGCCCATCCAGTCTATCTATGCAGATCTTTTCTATGAGAATCGTACAGGAGACAGTGTCAAAGAAAGTCCAGGAAGATAATATCCATGACCTTCTCCTCATCTATGAGGTTAGACATTTAATCACAGTAGCTTATCGTGTTGCTCAAATGTGACTTTCCCTTGATGAAGCCACACTATCTACTTCTGACAATTGTCTTCCCTTTCACATAGCTTGAAATGATTTCCAGGATTAACATCTCCATCATATTCCCAAGTATATGATACAGTTTCTTAGGTCCTTCCTCTTGCCCATCTCAAAGACATGAGTGACATTTTCCTCCAGTATTCCAGCATTTCTCTCCATTATCATGATTGATCAAAGATTATCAAGAGTGGCCTCACAACTACATCTGCAAGATCCCTCAGCACTCATGGGTGCATTCCATCATCACTCTTAGACTTCTGAATGTCAGCTTTGCCTAAGTATTTCCTAACCTGACTTTCTTCCACTAAGGTTATATCCTTCCTCCAGTCTTTCTCCCTGGTCTCTGGGTCTCATGAAGGCTAATCTTGCTAGCACAGACTGAAGCAAAGAATGAATTAAGTGCCTGAACATTTTCCATGTCTTGTGCTTTCAACTCATTCAGCAAAAAGCCCAGATCTGTGTTAGTCTACATTTAGTCACCAGTGTTCTTACACAAGACTTTTTTGTTGTTTGACACCCTTGGCCAGATTCAATTCTGTTAAGTCTTTAGCTTTCCTAGCTTTCTCCTTTGACAGTGTCTCTGTACTCCTTGTAGGTTACCCATTCTTCCTTCCACTCTGTAGATTTTCTTCATGTGCTCAAGCTTGGTCAGGAGTTCCTTGTTCATATCCATGCTGGTCTCCTAGTGTTTCTGCCCAATCTCCTATTCATTGAAAGGGACTGCTTTTGAGCTTGGAGGAGGTGATCCCTGAATATTAACCAGCTTTCCTGGGCTCTTCCTCCCTGCAGGTCCCTATTCAACAGGATTCTTCCAAGAAGATCTTTGAAGAGATCAAAGTTTACAGTCCTGAGATCCAGAGTTATGAGCTTGATTTTCACCATTCTGCATGCCCCCAGGATACTGAACTCCTCCATCTCATGATAATTGCAGACAAGGCTGTCTTTGACCTTCACACTTCCTTTCTGGCAAATATGAGCCTAACAGCTTTCCTCATTGATTCCTGTCACTTCCAGGAAGAATTTATCATGAATGCACTCCTGCAGCCTCCCAGATTGCTTGTCTTGTTGTGTTGTCCCTCCAACAAATTTTAAAGTTCCCCATGAGGATCAGAGCCTCATGAGTTATCTGTCTCTTGAGGGCTTCACCTACTTTTTTTCGTGGTCACATGGCTAGCAGCAAAAAACAAAAAAGAAAAACACTACGCTTGTCTTCCTTTTAATCCTAACCCTTAACTGGCTCCTCATCCATCCCCAGGTAGAGTTCTAAGTACTCCAGCTTTTTTCCCTCACATGAAAAGCAACAGCCACTACTTGTCTTCCCAACCTATCCTTCCTGGAGAGACTGTATCCCTCCATTGCAATACTTCAGTCACAGGAAACACCTCACCATTTCTTTGTGATTCCAACAAGTTCATAGCCCTGCAACACGTTATCTAATTCAATCTTGTTAATTCAAGATAATATGTGCATTAGTACACAGGCAATTAACAAGGACACCCCAGTGTGCTGTGTTCCAAGAAAAGGTTGGGGGGGTTTCTCTGTATCAATGCCTTATAGGAATTTCCTTGCCTATGAGCAAGCGCAGAAGGTGACATTGCTTACACCCTATTTTGCTGATTTTGTGACACCTTCTCAATCACATCACCCTATGCCTTTTATTCTCTGATAATCGCTTCTTCACAAGGCTGCTATTTACTTTCTCTCTCCCCTATATCATTATAAAGCCCTCCATATGAGGTTAGCCATCCAATTGACAAAAACATCTTTGCCTTGCTTTGTGAGGTGGATTCTATCTCTCTCAAGCATTTTTACTCAGATTAACTTTTGTGTCCATATTTCCCTTTTACTAAGGAGGCACATTAATATAAGAAGTTACCAAAGCAGTATTATCCTCTCTATATCTTAAACTTCCAGAAGACATTTAGGAAGTCTGTCCAATCTTTCAGCAATCTGGATCATTTGTTGTAAAATAAACGCAGTTACTCACATACAGAATACATCACTTCTTTGGTACTGCGAAATGAACTCTGCTTGTGTTTACAGTTGTAAACATTTATAAATCAAATCAAAACCAGTATTTCACAGAAAATTCAATTGTTGGCCTTAATAAGAGCTACTTAATTAATGAGTTATGATTCACTATCCAATATTTTGACTGTAGCTCTGCAACCATTTTTAAATTCTGTGTTTCCCTAGCTCTTATGATTAGGAGGGTTAATTTACAAGTAATATTAAATGACAAAGTGTAAAGAGAAATACCAAGCATACAGGAGTAGCTACTCACAGAAATAATATTTCTATACATTTTTATTTCATAATTTTTCAAAAACAAGGAAAAACAATGTCTACATTTTTATCACCCAGTATGAAGTTAGAAAAATAACGCTCCCAAAGTTAAAATCTCAGAAACTCCTGAAAAGCCACAGACTCTGTAAAGTGCAATCTTAATGAGAAACACTGAGCAATCTTTTGTCGTATAAAGTTGGAATAACAAGTTCACAAATGTCTTTGGTTTCCAAAGCAGTTTTACCTCATACTTGCCATTCAAATTGTTTTTTACTCTACATATCATGTCTGGAAAATTTTGGATAGATACTTTCCATTCTAGAACTGTATCAAATCAATTCAGCCTAATGACTTCTTTTTAGACATAAAAAATTTATCACTGACAACAGAAAACAATATTTTTAAGAGCACAGAAGAACTTCTTTAGTTCTGAGGAGTTTAAAGTTCAAATAGGTACCATAAAAGGGTACTGCATTCATTACGTTTGAAAAGCATTCTGCATATATAACTCTAAAGAATGTATAGAAGGCTGGTTTGAATATTTTGTCTATTTTTCTATTCCATTCTCCAGCTTCTCCTTCTGTTCCTTAACTACTCATATTAAGTTTTTAGCAATATTATTTTTCCACTGATAGAAAATTTCAAAGTTTTGTTTGAGAAAAAAATGACTCAGAAAATCTTGGAAAAAATACTGTCTTGATTGATTTTACCCATGCAGTCAATTTTCTTCTGCTAGTGTTGAGACGTGTTTCACAATGATAGAAACCTTAGAGTTGGAAGAGATTTTTAAAGGCCACCTAGTCCAAATCCCCCACAACAAATAGGGACACCCACAGCAAGATCAGGTTGCCCAGCACCTGGTCCAGCCTCACCTTTGAAGTCTCCAAGGACAAGACACCCACAACATCTCTGGGTAACCTGCTCCAATACCTCACCACTCTTGCTGTAAAAGACTTTTCTCTTATATCCATATGGTAACTGTTGAGTCATGGCCTGAACCACTATTTGAGCACTGGGGAAAGGACCAGGTCAGCCCTGGGAGCACAGGTGAATTGCCTTCACCTGTGCAACTGGAAGGGATGGAGCCTGGCTGCACCTTTTAAGGGCTGACTGCCACCAGGAAAGAGTCTCCTTCTAGAGATTCCTCCTGTGAGCCTAGATCTTCAGAGATGGATTAACAGTCCTTTTTTCCTTCCCATATAACACCATTCTATTGTTTTAGTCTGTTTGTCATTACACATCTTGTATCACCATTGTATCACATTAATCTTTCTGATTGTTACAATATCTAACTTAAAACTACCTTCATTGAGCTTGAAGCCATTTCCCCTTGTTCTATCACAACAGACCCTACTAAAGAGTCTGTTTCCTTCTTTTCTGTAGGTTCCCTTTAGATACTGAAAAGCCACTATCAGGTCACCTCAGAGCCTTCTCTTCTTCAGACTGAACAGCCTTAACTCTTCCAGTCTGTCCTTACAAGAGAGGTGTTCCTTGAATCATTTTCTAGACATGCTCTAACAGATCTGTGCCTCCCCTGCATTGAGGACTCCACATCTGAACACAGTACTCCAGGTTAAGTCTCATCACTGCAGAGCAGAGGGGCAGGATCACCTATCTTAACCTGCTGACCATACTTCTTTTGATGCAGCCCAGGATACAGACGGCTTTCAGGGCTGTGAGGACAAGCTGCTGGCTCACGTGCAGCTTGTCATCCACCAATACCCCCAGGTCTTTTTTGGCAGAGCTGTGCTCAGTCATTTCATTCTCTAGCTTGTATTGGTAGTGGATGTTGCCTTAATCCAGGTGCAAAACCTTGCATTGTGAGATTCAGTAAATCCAGAGTTTTACCTGGGCCCACTGCTCAAGCTTGTATAAGTTCCTCTGGATGGCAGCCTGTCTCTCTACTGTGTTGACTTACTGTTATCAGCAGACTTGCTGAGAGCACACACAATCCCACTGTCAGTGTCATTAATGAAGATATTAGAGTATCAGTCTCAGCACTAACCTCTGGGTTAAACTCATCACCAGTATCCATGCAGTCATTGAGCCATTGAACACCACTCTCTGGATTCAATCCTGCAGCCAATTCTTTGTCTACTGAACAGTCCACTCATCAAATCCATATCTTTTCAATTTGGAGAGGAGGATGTTGTAAGGTGCTGTCAAAGGCCTTACTGACATCCAGATAGATGACATCAGTGGCTCTTCCCTTGTCCATTGGTGCTGTTACACTATCATAAAAGGCCATTAGGTTGATCAAGCAGGATTTGCCTTTGGTGAAGCCACGCTAGTTCTCTCATATCACCTCACTGTCTTCCACATGCTTTAGCATAACTTCCAGGAGGATCTGCTCCATGATTTCTCCCAATAGATGTGAGACTGACAGGTTGATAGTTCCTGGGATCACCCTTTTTACCCATCTTAAAAATGGATGTGATGTTGTCTTGTTTTCCAGTCACTAAGAATATTGGCATTTTAGAGTATTTTAGACACTAAAATATTTTTGTAAGATTTCTCGAAGACCAAACTGAATATCTTTATATTTCTCAACTTAAATCTCTAGTCGGAAGTTTCAAGTTTTTACTACATATGATCGCAAGTTAACAGAATGTCTATGGCCCTTGTTTCTTTCTTATGGATAACTGTAATAAACCAATGGTATTTTTTTACATGGTAATCATCATTTACTTTCCTTCCACTAATGCATAATTGTTATTTGCCTTTTGACAACAACAGAAATACATCTGTGATTCAAATGAGTGAATCACAGAGTGAATGAGTGTGAACCCAGGATGACATAATACTATCACAATGTAAGATTCTGTCTTCCCTGACTGAGTTGAGGATTGTACTTCAGCTTATGGACAGCCACACTTCTTAACCGCCCTATTCTATCATACATGTGATCTGTGAAGTTGTATCACACAGTATTTTCCTAAAGTCTGTCATGACTGTAAGATTACAGGAGAGATTCTAAAAATGTTCTTGCAGGCACCACTGAATTACTTCATATTTAGACATTTTCCCTGCTTTCTGCATCTCAGTTCCCTCTACCAGTTACACAAGCATATAACACCTACTGTACTTTTTAAAATAATGTAAAAGAAATCAGTAATGAACAGTTTCAAATATTTAAGGATTTGTTATATTGTTATTCCCTCTCTGAACTTCCCCCTCGTTCCCCTCTGCTTCTATTAAGTGAAGAAATAATTTAGCAAGGTTTCCTCTTCACTGTAAGAAAAAAAAAAACAAAACAAAACACTTTTTCTATCCATTCTTTACTGGCTGTTTCTTAGATCACCACTGCTCCCCTTTCTGTCCCTCCAGGGCTTTCCTTCCTTGTCCCCCTTTGATTCTTCTCCTTTTTCGGAAGCTTTCATGTGTGAGAGAGATGAGCATTCATCACAATGTAGTGCAGTTCAGTGAGCACATGCAGCTGCAAGGATACTTCTTCAAATAAATAGGATTTTTTCAAAAATACCTCTGATTTTCTACATCTTACTCCCATAGCTGCAATCTCATATCCTGTGCTCACAATCCTCCCTCCTATCATCTATTCTTTCTTCTCCTCTTTTCTTAGTTTTTTTCCCCCCTTTCCTAAATTTTCTGTCTTCTCATCACTCTTTTTTCCTTTTGTCTCCTTTTCTGCTGGTTTAACACAGGCTACCTCCTCTTAACGCAAAGCATTCTCTCCCTGTCTATTTTTTGAGACAAATGATTCAGATGGAGGGGCAAAAATTCCTGATTTCAGCCCTCTGTATGTTGCCCTGTTGTTGTGGCTTTGTGATATTATTATTTTTTTGTTGTCAGTATTTCACATCATAACATCATGCAAAGCACTGGGAGTTAAAGAGTTAATGTTCCAGTTCCGTGGACCACTGTTTCTGGGTGCTTGGCTCTCAGAGGGGGAGGGAAGGGGCTGCATTCCCCAGAGGACTTTGCGCTCAGAGGAAGAGAGGTGGAGCCCCTGGCAGCTCAGGAGCCTCTCTCTTTGTTTGCTGCAGAGCAGTGCGTGCTGCCTTGCTGCTTTTTGCCTGCAGCTTTAGAGTAAGGTCTTCGGTTTGGACACTCTCTCATTTTGTTTGATTTGTTGGCTTCAATTCCAATTAAATTGTGTTCTATTGTGTTATTTTGCATTCTGATATCATGTTTAGTAAGTTAACATTCCTCAGATCATTGCCACTGCTGTTTTTAGACCCATTAGACCCATTTACTATCTCCCTGCCCTTCCCCCTTTTTCCCTTTCCCAAGTATGGGTTTGTGGGTCCTCTGTCTCATTAGTCACAGGACCAAGCCAGACCAGCCTGTGAACCACTGACACTTTTCTTTTTCTTTTGTAGGCCTGTGGGCCTGCTGTCCCCATCATGGACACAGATAGATCTAGAGACAATTCCATGACATCTGTAGAACAGTATAAATCTTTAGAGACTACTTCACTAATATGCAGCAAGAACAGGAACACAAGAACCAAATACATGCAAAGCACGAACAATCAGCTTATTCCTGGGGCAAGTAGGTTTATTATTTAAGACCTTCACTTCTGAGGTAGCCAGTAGTCTCACTAATGAATATTTCTAGTTTTTCATATGAGTGTTGTTCTCTCTAGATACAATACTGCCCTTTCCTCTAGAATCAATATGAATACTTTTTTATATCTCAGGAGTTAGCGATTACCATCATAACCAAGAAAGACATTTGTTTAATGATCATCTTTAGTAGAACAAGCATCCTGAAAACACTTTTTTCCTCTAAAGAAAATTCTCTTAAGAACTACATGAAATTGATTCTTACCTTCTAGTGAAGTGACTAGATGAAAGAAGCAGACCATCCAGAGCCAATCCATTCCTGACACTCTTCTTGCACTGATGTCAGCATTAGAATCCATGAAGATTCTCTGTAGACTCCAACATATCAAATAAACGCACACAACTCGCTTGAATTGTTCAGAGGTTGCTTGGAGTGCTTTGGTACCTTTGAGTGTTTTGGAACCAGCCCGTAAACCATTGACATCAAGTCAAAGCAGAGATCTTCACACTGAAATACTGATTAAGGAAAGACAGAGATGGAAACAAAAGTCAAGTCACAATAATACAGACCTGACATTTATAGACTTACTGTATAATTTACTACTGAGCTACAGGTAAGAGAGTGGCAAAGACCCAGTACATACTATATTCCCATACCTCCCACCCATCACCCTTCATTCTCAGTTGTTTTGTATGCTGCCAATAAACACAGATTCTGAGACATTCATGGCATCAGCAAGAGTGGATTTCCTAGATGATATACAGTGTATTCTTGAGTCTTAACCATTTATTTGTATCTTTGGCAATGCACTGTAAAAGGTTTCCATTCCAATTCCTCTGCGTTGTTTCTAAATTCCACCTCCTGTAATTACACTTTGTCTTTGGCAGTAACCACAACAGAAAAGTTTTCATCGTTTCTGATAATACAAATCTGCATTGTTGACATATTTTACTGTAAAAGTAACTACGTTTCAAAAGCATGAATATGTCCATGTAAACATCTTGCTACACAACAGTACTGAAGATGGACAGCATTTTTTTCCTATAAACGTGTCATTAGTCAGGAAGCAAGCACAAATGATTTTTAGGTCAAACAGCGAGCCTGCATCACAGCCAAGAAAAGACTACAAATCCAAATTTATTATATTAGTAAAAAACAGGTAAACAAAAAAGCCCATGACAACACTGCTATTAAGTACCATGTCACATCAAGGCTGCTCTCACAGCGAGGGAAAGCGTGGAGCCTAATCCAAGACTGCATTACATCAACCCAGTACAACAATTTTACTAAGGAAAGTGTTTCTGGCCCTATCTGCCCAATTCGCTGAAAACAGGGAAGACAGGGAAGCATGGCTGAGGAGATAAAGAGAAAAATATATATATCAAGCAATATAAATAAGAAACGGTCTAGTAGCTCAGCTGAGATAGGGAAGGGAAGAGTTGGAATTAAAAAAGGGTAGGCTCAATGAAATTATCTGAAAACCCTGCAAAGGGGAGACTGAACAATTTTCAAGTGGAAGAGAAGCAGCAGCCTGGAAAGTATGAGATCAGGCAGTGGAGTGGAATTCGATTTGCTTTGTTAAAGATGAACAGAAATTACCATATGAAATGGGATAGTTCTCTCCTGCATTACTCCTACTGAGAACTCAAAATACCAAACCAGAAGCATCCTGAACATCAGAAAAAAAGATGTATGAAACTGAAGGGAAGAGAAAACTTTGATTCAAGGAAGTTATTTATGAAGAAAAGAAAATCAGTTACACATGACTGAGTGAAAGTGAAGATTACACAATAAGATGGAGGTAATGTAGGTGCTATGTATTAGTTTAAGAATCTTGTAAATACCACAGGAGAAAAATATCACAATACAAAACTAAAAAGGAGAAAAATTTCAGGCAGAATGATCAGAAAACCCTCCTGTGTCATCTGAAATCTGGGAAGAAAACTGTAACTCCTATGTGGTGTTAGAAAGCGGCCTTCCTTTATTCCTCAAGATGCACACACACCAGGTGACTTGAGGAGCAAGCGCACCCTCTCTGAGTTCAGGTTCTAGGTTTCAACAGTTAAGACATACGTATGCAGTACACTGGAGTACATATTCACTTTTCCAAGGTCTTGCAGATATGTGATAATGTCTCTTTGGGCATGCTCAGTTGCATTGAGGGTAGTCGAGTGGCCACCTACTTCTTCCCCTTTTTTCACCATCAGCTTCGTCACTGAAACCTCTGACTTGCTTTCATCCACTTTTCCCCAGTATGGAAAATTGCTTAGTAGGCCATAGTGAGCTAATTTTTGAAAAACAGTGTACGTGGAACCCAAGGAAAATGTCCCTGCACATTTTCAGGTAAAAGATAGAAGTATTCTATTGTGACTCCAATACTTCTTGTGAGACAAAATCATTGAGACAGAAAAGTATTCTATAATGACCCCAGTGCAAAATTATGGAGGAAAAACAAGGCTGATCACTCACTAAAGCTGAAATGAAATGTTTCATAATATTACTTATGGATTCCTTTCACCAAACAAATATATTGGTTCTTAAACTGATGTACTAATCCCTATTGCTAACCAAACCAACCTGTATTGCTAGCACATAGCAGTGTCTTCCAGAAAAAGGGTTGCAGACTATTTCTTGAGCCACCTGAAACAAGACTGCCTGTCTGACTGCTCTAGGTGCAAATATTAATACTCAGCTTCTGCCTCCCAGCTAATCTCCAATATTCTTAATACCCAAAAGGCCTTTTTCAGGCCAGACAAATTTTACGATATAGGGACTTTTAAACATTCATTTTGAAAACAGATAAATGCAGAAATAAAAATCAAAAATTGAAGAAATATCTTTTCATTTCCATTAGTGGGATGGAAGCAGTCCACTGTTCAGACTATTTCAGTTACACAACTTCTGAATGACAAAGCAGGAAACAGAACATAAATTTGCTCTGGCTACAGGTATTTCATCCTAGTTGTGAAATTACTGTGCAATATGTAAAGAGCAAATCAGATTGCTACTGCAAAACAACTAAGCAAGTCTTCCACCATGAAGCCATGGAAATAATTCTATCCCCAAAGAGATCTTTTGTTTCTCCTTTCCTCCCTGCTTGTGCATCTATGCCTCTTTCAACACGTGTCCAATTTACTTTACTAGGTCCTGTGTCCCATAAATTTTGGGACTCTTTATAATGCACCATATGGCTTCTGTCTGGAATATACTCAAAAGTTATTTTTCCCCAAAATTAATTGTGGCTAAAGCAAAAAGCTAGATTTAGTTTAGCAGTTAAAAAGGTAAATCTGTCAGATTTTTGGATTCTGCCTCTTTTACAGCCTGATGAAAAAGTGGTTTTACCACAATGAAGGGTAAAGGAGAATATCAACAAAGCACACAGAGGAGTTGGAGAAAAGTTCTGGCCTCCCTGAAATAGTGACTGCCAGGCCTGCACACTGCTAACTACTGCTGTGCCTTTCCTGCCAGCACTTGATGCACGCAGAATTTGACTGCGCTCAAAGACACCCATCTAAAATTCTTCAGATCCCCTACTGTTCCCTCCTTATAACAAACTACTTAAACAGAAACATCAAACTATCTCAAATTCTACACTGCCCAATTCTTCTGTGCATGTAAGTCCCTTTCCATGACCTTCTCAGCTTACTATTTCTTCCAAAACCGCTTTCAGATTACCTGTCCTTGCTATTGAAGCCTCTATCCTTTCCTCCAAATCCAATGTTTGCGTACAACTTCCCCACACAGGAGACTTAAAAAAAACTTTCTCAAATCTAAGAACTTTTCCAGATCATCTTGTTTTGTCCCACTGAAAGAATGCTTCTTTTTCCTTTTTTTTTTTTTTGTTAATTGGCTCCTCTAGGCCTGTACAATGAGCTTTCCTATAATACACTTAACAAATGTCCCTCATATTTATTATACTTCTTCCTCATACAAAGCATCTATATGCAAAACAAATGCACAACATCTGCGCTAGTATAATCTTTCCCCCTTTTTCACATTTTGCACTGTGACTTCTAAATGTGTATTATCCCTCTGTGGAGATAAATGAGCACAACCTATAGGAGAGTGAATAAACTACTTCATCAATTAATTTACAGTTTGCACACTGATTCATCATGTTTAGTTTATACTTCCTTCCCATTCATGTTAAATGGGAAAACATGATGGTGCCATACATCAAATCAGAGGCCTCTTACTCCCTCAGGTTTCTTCTACTTCTTTTACAGTGAGATACCCTTGCAACTATGATCATGCACCTTACTAGGATAAAGCTTATCCACTCAGCTTACAGTGCTGATGCAAAAAGCTGTCACTCAATGTCTGCAGCACTTTGTACATGACATAATACCGCCTACCTTCTTTCTTAAGCATAGTTACATTAACCATTACTCACCGAAATCTTTCTATACCTCAAACAGGAAGCAAACGAGGGTAGAACAGCACATAACTTACCACTAAGGGTTTTAAAATCACGAAGTTAATGTGATTTTCTACAAAATTAATCACCAGAGAACATACAGCAGCACAGAGAAATGTTTAACTGTGTAAAAAAGAAGAACTATGGACCACTAAACTCCTCCTGGTATGCCATGCAGCCTAAAGATATCGGAGGAATTGTCTGTGCATGCAGTCTTTCAGCCTTTCCCATCCTCAGAACTGGCACCTTTTTAGCTAACCACAGTGTTTTCCTTTAAATTTCTCTTCTCATTACCTGGCTATATGTCACAGCTTTACTTGTCATCCCAGTTTACCTTCCTTACCACAAATTGTTGGCCTTTGCCCTGAGTTTCCTTTGACTCTTCCCATTCCTTTCCATCATATTTCTACTATGCTTATCAAAAGGTTAGTATCCATTTTGTTATTATTGCAATTAAGAAAAAAACAGTAGGCAGACTTTTAAAATTAAAGATACAAATTAAAGATCCTTTTTTTGCTGGTTAGGTACTTGAATTAAAATGTGTAGCAAGAACCACAGAATGTATATTGCAGCTTCTGCATAAGTTCTCTTAGCACCTCCCAGGATCTGACTTGACAGTTTTTATAATGATTCATAAGTATCTCATACCAATCGAGTTTTCAAAGAAATATTGTTAATTATTCTCAAGTTTCTAACATTAACACCTGGATACAAAACCTTAGATTTATTCTATTAAACACATTATAGAATGTATATATGACCAATCACTTGTCTGATATAAACTTTCCTAAAAATAATAGGAACTGGAATGGCACAGAGGTTATTTTAGTTGAACTTTCACACAGTAAGAGATTGCTGAAAGATGAGAGAGCAGCAAAATAAGTAAGTATGATTCTACTGTGCTCTTATCATCAGCTTTACTCTAATGTTTCTCAGGAAACTTCCCTTAGTACTTCCCTTAGTTCTTCGCAGTGCATTTCTAAGTATGCATACATACCGCATTATCGTCCAGTTTCAGTTGTTAGCTTTTACAGGTATTCTTTTACAAGGATACACAATTTTGAAGAGACAAAAAATAGATAATTTTCAGCTTCTCAGGAATAGAATAAAACCTTTTTGTGGCACTGTGTGCAAGGTTTTCTTTCCAAAATCCTAAGCAAAGAATTTTAGGTTTAAGAGATTCGACTTTGGGTATCCCTGAGAGTGGCCGTATCAAAAACTTCCAGGTGAAAAAAATCTGTAATAGTTCAAATTCTTTGGAAAAAAAAAAAAAAATTAAAATTAAAAAAAAAAAAAAAATCAAATCAGTGTTTCTTTCTCTTGTACAACTGACAAAAAAGTAATTTTAAGTAAATTCTTCAGGTTTCACAATCACTTCAAAGAAGTGACACCTACAATTTATAAGGACAAACTTGAAAAAAAAAAATCAAAGAAAAAGTTGCATATAATTTTGGCAGAGAAAAAAAAAAAAGACATGGAAAATGAGATAAAAGGGGTTTGTAAACAAGGTATCCTTTCTTGCAAGTTGGGCAGAACCTTACAAATTCCTCTTCACTTGATGTATTTATACTCTGGCCCAATAAAGCTTCAGATATGAAGGCCGACTGACAACCTGAATTTACAAACTTGGACTTACTACACAGGCTTAACAGGTTAATTAACATTAACTTCTTTGCCCCAGGTGATGTAAAATTGGAGTTAATTATACAGGTGATGTATGATACACAGGGGAGTCACATACAAGGGGGAACCTGTATTAAGCAAACCAAGAAGTCTGTAACCTCTGAGTACTTCAGTTGGGGAAGAAGCAAGGAGGGATAATGTGGACAGGAAGAAAGGATAAAAAGGCTGCATTCTCTGACAGTTTGAGAGACCATATGGGAACATGCCCCCAGCAGACTCTCCCTGTATGTAAATAAAGTAAGCTAAAGACTGTCTCTTTTTGGGATAAAGATAATTGAGCAAGCCTATTTGAGCAAAAAAAAATTCCGAACAAGAATAAACCTTTATCACGAGCAGTACTAAAGCAAAGGATGTCTGACTTGAAGAATATGTCCCTAAAATCATGTTCACATCCTTTCATTAATTCCGATCTTGTCTCATTTGCATCTGAAATTAATGTTCTAGCATATGCCAAGCTGTGATTCCTAGTGGACGGAAAAATAACAAAGATGCCAGCCACAGCATTAGTAGCGGCGAGATGAACAATGTCACAAATCAGACTAATAACCTTGACACTTTCTGCCCAGTCTGAGATATCATCTGCAAATCTGCATGGACAAACTAAGCACAGAACTGCAAAAGAGCCTTAAGGGTGCTGTCATGATGCTGGAAAAGAAATCAAGGCCCTGAAGGGTTGAGTGAGGGGAAGATAGTGGTGTTATGAAAGTGAGACATGAACAATGAAAGCTTACAACACTAAGAAAACGGGTATTTTATCTTAATGCTCTTTCCAATCTTCAGTTAAGAATATTCCCAAGCACGCCACATAAAGCTATATATAAACCAAGATCTATGCATGCATATTTAAAATATATACTGGAGGGAAACAGCAAACAAACAGAGAATTTTTTTTTTTTTTTTTTACTCAAACTAATCTTTGTGGACAAAAGTTTTCATTAGTAAAGATTTTTATATATATATATATTTTAAATCTACAGCAAATAATTTTAAAATGTGTTTACTGTTTTCACCTCTGATTTCAATATATGAGGGCTTTACAGCAAGGATATTTGGCATAGGCAGAAAATGCACACTGTTCATTTTCACAGTAATCAAATGTATGTTGTCCATTAGGAGACACCATCATCACTGATAGGTGCTAAAAAAAAAAAAAAAAAAGAGTTCAAGTTCTATGGGAATTTCCTGAACACTGAAATTCACTTCCATTCCACTAGAGAAACTGGCCTTTCGAAAATGACTACAAAAATAACTAATATTAAAACATCCTCATCTAAGTGCTGGTCTTTCTATAAACCTAGAAATCTCTCCCTTCTGGCTCCAACAATGCAGCTTTGGGTTTTCAGATAACATACTTTATGATTTAAGGGTTAACTGTAACTTTTTTTTTCTTTTTAATCTGTCTTGTGGCCTTGGGGTGTGAAACAGCTTGGATCTCAAACTGTTGTCTGCAAGCATTTCCAGACACAGGCTACTCTTACTTATACAAATTATTTAAATATGAGCATTATTTATCATCACTGGTTTTTAATCCTGTTAAGAGAAGTAAACACAGAATGCTTCTTTGTAAAACACAGCAAAGCACAAGTAACAGTGAAACATATTCACATCACTCTTTCTTTTTGGTGCCCTCATCTTACAGTCCAAACCTCTCTCTCTAGTCCCACTCCACGCAATTGCCGTCTGGCTTTTATCCAATTATACCCCTTCATCTCCTATTGCAAAGGTAAGGTAAGTTCTCTAATTTTAGACCTGTAAGCATGGACCTAGGAAATAAATATTATCTTCACTCATGTTAATTCACTTACATTTTGTTTTCTGCAACAACAGGCTATACAATTCATAGGCTTTAGCTGCAGAATGTGAATTACAGTGTAGGATGTGGAAACACACACACAAAACTAGGAAACACACAGACAGAAAATGGCTTGTATATGACCACTATTTGCCAAGACAGGATTTGGTCTTTTCCACCAGTAGTATGAATAGCTCCACATTGTTATTAGGCATCAAAACACTGCACAGTAAGCCTATGTTATACTGGACATTGTCCCCAGAACTGCACACCAAGACTAACTTCAATCTACACCTAACCATTTTTGGATGAGGATGTAATATGCAATCAAAAAGCTGTCTTGGTAGCAATCCCTGTAGGCAAAATAAGAGCACAGAGTCAGGGATTATGAAACTAGAACTTATTCTGGGCCTAAGAAAATAGCTGATTTCTCCAGTTTTTCTCTCTCCTGTTCCAGCTTCCTTATCCAGAATCTTCATTCAGACTCTGTCCTCACTTCTCCCATGTAACTTTGGTCTCACGTGTTAAAATGACTGAAACCAGCAAAGAGAACACAGAATATAGTTGTCCCATTTAAGTTCAAAAACATCTTACTTTAACACTATTTTTTTAGATTAAATCTTTTGTAAATGATATGCAGATATTTATTGCAGGACAGCAGTATAGACTAATGACAATTCAAGGCTCAGACAAGGCTCCTTTTCTGATTTTATATATCTGGTTGCCCAAAGTCAGCTCTTGTTTAGGAGACAGATGAGAGGGCAGTGAGGCAGAAGTGGCAGCCTGAAGAAGAGATCTATGTTGCGAAGAAGATGGAGATGACCTAAAAGTGAATGACTGGGTGTAACAATTTGCTGAGTTGAATGAAACACCACAGGGAGTGATGTGCCTTGAAGGCAGGTTAGAGAGCCCCACCAAAAATCTAAACTTGCCACTGGCAGAGCAATAAAGTCTATTGTCAGGTCCTTCTCTCTTCTTCCTCCATCCTACATTTCCAGTTCATTGTTTCCAGCCTTAAGAAACAGGAGCATTATGTGTCACTAATACCTCACAAGAATAGAAAAAAACATAAGAGGAAAAGGGAAGGCATGGCTGTACTATTTTTACTGACAGAGAAGAAAGGAGTAAAATATAGACCTCAGAGCTCATCCTGGCTCCTCTCTGTCTCAAAGCCTTATTTAAATTGATATCAGGACTCATTACTCTTAATACAATCAAGTGCAACATCAAAACCAAACGATTACACTTGAAATGAAGCAAGGACAATACACCACTTCCTCTCCTCAGGTACTGGTCTCAAGTTCTCTCTTGTAGAAGAAGCAGATCCCAGATGCGTTTTTGACAGCAAGGCTGTCTCCCTCTCCAATTGCTGGAGAGATTATGATAAGAATAACCAAACAGAGGGAAAGGGCATCTTTATTTTATGACTTCTGGTCTACTGCCAACAGTCAAAAGCAAGACTCTTTTCTGTGTGTTCCCTGTGTGCATTTGAGCTTTGTTATGGTGTTTTTGTTTTGTTTTGTTTTGGGGGGGGGGGGAGTGGTTGTTTTTGTTTTGTTTTTAAATGACATAAGCAATAGGCCTTCAACTACTTCTCTGATGGAAGAAAACATACCTTAATACTGAACTAGAAATCATCTACTTTGGGCAATTTGAGAGAGCCATATTACTTCAACATCATACTGGGATCCTGTAAGTTATCTCCCAGGTATTACAGATACAGTGGAACAAGACCTTTCCAGTCATTAAGCTAGTACTTTTTAATAACATAGAAGAAAAATCCCTACAGTTGTATAATCATTTCTGTTGCTCTCCACTGAGCTCGCAGTCCATCAGTGCCCCAGCACAGAAGTTCAAACGATCAAATGCAAATTGCGCAGGTTCAGAGGCACCAGAAAAATAGCATTTGGCTGATCTCCTACTATATGGAGGACAAAAAGAATTGCTTTTTTCAAAATGACCTTCTAAATGTTCATTTAAAAGAATTTTCTGAGGTTTCAGGGCAAGTTCCTCCTTAACACTCTTATTAATTTCCCTACAATATTTTATAATGCTATTGTACACTATAGTTTTGTATATAGTGCACTGCATACACTATCAGCCTAGAAAAGAAGACAGGTGTAACAACTCAATTCTGACCCTTTCAATTAGGGTTGTTCAGCTGCTGTTTTAACAAAGACAGAAGAAAAACATGCTTTAGCTTAAATCACCTACTTCGGGCAATTCAATTCTTTCAAATAATTGAATATTTTATTTTTAGCCTGCTTCCAAAGACTAATTAATTTGCTTTTACACCTTACCTTCACCTTGACACACACTCTTGCAGGGGTAATAAGGGTTTTAAAATAAAAAGTATATAGGTAACAATTCTTAAATCTGTCTCTCCAAGCGGTACGTACTTAGCCACTATTTTGGTTCCTGAATTGCAGGAACCTGAGCATTCAGAGCAAATTCTAGTTCAGTAAAATTATCTGTAAGAAACAAGCAACCGTCAACATGATTCATTCAGTCAACTTTTGAAGTACTTTTGACTGAAACAAAGAGCACAAGGTATGCATCATTCCCATAATGCTGTTTCAAAAAACGGCTTCTTGGTAAATAGCCTGAGGCCCTGAGCAAAACGATGCTATAGTAAGGCACAAAAAGAAAACTAATTACTTTTCAGCATCTGACTCCCAGATTTGTATGCCCCAGCGGAACACAACACTAAGACACATGCAAACTACAGAAAATTCCCTCTGTCAAGTCTCTGTTTATCAGTTAGATCTGAACAGACCACTAATTTATACTTAGGTCAACACAATTTGTTATCAAATCATGCTACACTACTAAGACCCAAAGTATGTTTGGGGAGGTACTAGAGGAGAAGGCCAGCAAGGTACTTCCTGTATTAGTAAATAATTAAACATTCCTCAACAGAATTCCTGATACTACAATGATGGCCCTTTTATGAGCAACACATGCTCCAAATGGGATTAGTAAAGTCACTGAAAAGTGAAAATGCCAGTACATTTGCATTCCCATTGCTGCTGGCACTAGCTCAAAGAACAGGCATGAGCAAGGGAAGGAATTATCTGGGAGAAAACTGCAAGAAAGCATTCCAATCTTGCTGTATTTCCAGCAGCAATCCTTCCTGGCTTAAAGCCCAAAAGAAGTAATTCCAAGTATCTTCCTTAGTACAAAGTATTTCTGTACTAAGAAACGTTTATTGAGATTAAACTGAGCTCAGCTGTGAGTAAAAGAACATTTGGAATTTCAGTTTTTATAAGCAGTCTAAAGCTTGAATTTCCAAATTGAATAACTTCAATTCAAAATCTGTCTAGAAATGTCTGCAATGATATCCCTTGTGACAATCCATCTTCCTCTTAAAGAACAATTAGGACAAAAAAAAAAAACAGTTCTGCCAAGGAAACCTGGTTCCATTTGTAGGAATCCTCAGGATCTGTGAGAACCTGTTGTGTGATGCTAAAAGCCTCACACATGCATCTCCATCCTACACAGTGCCTCTGAAGTGGTCAACTGGGCCAAATACATTCATATCATGTGTGTGTTTTACATTAAGTGGGAGAGAAATTGTGTCATTTAGGGAGATTTGAAAGCTTTACAGAACTTGGAGGTACACCAGTATGCCACGCTTTACCTTTCAAAATCAAAAGCTTACTAAAACAGAAAAAAAAAAAAAAAGATAGTAATCCTCTGTCTCTTCTTCTAGGGTTTAATTATATGATTTAAACATACAGAATATTTTCCACAGACGTGACACAAAGAAAAGCTGCACTTAGAAACTCCAGAATCAGCAGAAGAATCATTTACATGGTAAGCCTGGGGAAACAAAACAAAATAAAGACTGTCTGAAAATGAAGTCATGGATGCTTTGATCCACAGGTCTGGACAAGAATTTCCATCCTAAGGTGAATCAAGGCCTTAAGGATCTAGCCTTCATATGTAAGGCATCAGTTTTCAGACTGCAGAGGCTGACTCTATCCAGCAACCTCTCTAGTCCCAAGGTAGCACTTTTATTCTCCTCTTAAGCACAGCTGTGCATGTGCATGTACATGGGCAAATGTACATATGCATGTGTGTACACATGTGCACATGAAACAACTGAACAACCATTTTCTTGGCAAATAAGCCCTGAGTAGCATAATACAGAAGCTTTTGGAAGCATGGAAAACTTATAAAGTACGCTTGATTCCCAAGCTCAAAAGCTTGGGAAGCTCCAGAGCTCCCAAACAGTCATCAAATATCAGCTCCTGACAGGAGCATTAGCCTGCTCCATGGATACTTCTCTTTTTTCTTAGGACAAAATACAGCATTTTGTATTATAAACAAATAAACAAACAAAAACGATCAGCACACACACAAATAACCACGTGCCAGTCCCTTCATAAAATAAATACTTTAAAAATAAAATACACATGAACAAAAGCCAAACCCAAAATGGCAAAGTAACTTAAAACATCGGTAGTGAATTTAAAAAATTCTGTTCCTGATGGCAGAAGAATATTTCAAAGCACAACACATGTTTCTCAGAAGAAAGTGCTAGCATAGTTTGTTTTTTTGTTAAATATAAAATTCCAAGTGTAAATTGAACACAAGAGTGATAATATAAAATGGCATTTTCTTACTCAGCAGATTTACTCCTCACGTGTAGCTTGAGGTGAGTAATTAAGAAGTTTTGATTCTTTTGAGAGTCTGCTTACCTTGCTCAATTGTAAGCACTTAGCAGAAAGCTAGTTTTCTGCTGCACAACATCTACAGAATTACCTGCTGAATTCTTCCAATTTATACTCTTACAGATCCCCCAAAGTTCATGACACTGCCAAAGAGAACAAATACAGAGAGAAGAGGGATGTCTGGCACAAGTCTCAACAGGGAGAAGCTTGTTAATAAGGCTGTAAAGACTTGAAAACTTGCTGAATTTGTAGAGTTAGCAGCTAGAAAAGTATGTTAGCTGCATTGCTGTAAGGTGATATAAAGCTTCCTGACAGTTGAAACAGTAAGACATAATAGTAGCATAATATTAAAGAATGTTTAAGAAAAATATATAAAAGAAAATACTGACAAAATTATAGCAGACTCCTCAGTTTCTTCCTAAAGCTTTAACCAGCTTTATTCTTCACAGAAAAATCTTTTGGATTTCTGGAAAAAAAAGAAAAAAAAAAGAAAAAAAAAGAAAGAAAAAACCTCATTATGCGTTTATGAAAGAAAGCACCCTCTCTGGAATATTCTTCACAAATACTGTTCACAATAGTGCCCGTTATGTATATATTGTTAACCCTTTTTGGTTCTTAAATCACTATATACATTTAGCTTGACCATACATACCAGTTTCTACTTCTTGTATCTTCTATTGCATATGTGTACAATAACCATATGTAAACATGGCAATAGAAATGAGAAATAAACCATGAAATGTAAACAGTATGCCAAAGGTTCTTTGCACTGATTTTCAGTGACTTTAGGAGAATCTTTCCCACAGGAGCTACTAAGGAATAATAAATGCCTAACAAGGAAAAGCAGGTTTTAGCAGGAGCAGACCTGCAGAGGGAAGCATTCCTGAGGCCAGGGGAAGAGTATGTGTAAGTCTCATAGAAATTCAAGGGAGGATGAGCTGGCCACAAAGCAACACTTTCTTAATGGACATACACGGGGTGAGAGGGGAGAAACCATAGCAATCTCATATGATTTTCATTCTCCACATGGCATATGTAATATCACAGCAGAGAAGAAGGAAAACAGGTACACCTGAGCACAGTGAAATGCACACAGTGAATCTGTATAGGCTTTATGCCTATGTAAGACAATTATCAGACAGCTGAGGTATCAGCTATCTTGTTAGATATGTATGCTGGCAGCTTCCAGAAGCAGCGCATACTGTAATTAAGCTGCTGTCTCCTTAGGACCACTAATTTCCTTTCCCCAAAAAAGCATTTATACCATATCAGTGGGTCAGCCTGCAAGTGAAATATAGAAGCTGACAATGTAACAGCCTTGGGCAAAAGAAAAGATAAGACATTCCTTAACTAATCCCCTCTAAAAACAGTCTCTATAACCCAAGGTGTTCTTATCAAAGTTAATAGCTTGGAAGAGCTGAGGACCTCAGAACAAAGCAAGAGAGCAAGTCTTTCTGCATGGTTTCAGTGATTAGAGAGGAAACAATCCTGCTTTACACAAGCTCCAGTTCCTTGAGTAGTGGTCTTCACTAGTAAACACACAGCCATGCCTAATATTCTGTGTTCCACTAAAAGAGTAAGTCAAATAAAAGAGAACTCAGAACAGAGGATAAGAACACCTAGGGATTATAGAGCTATCCATATATGAGAAGGAACAAAAATCTGCACATGTAATTTGACTAAGAGCATGCACATGCAAAAGATGATACAGGAATGGATGCAGTCACCTGCAATTACATGAGGCTAGCAAAACAAACTGAAGTGACAATGTGGGCTGTATTTTTTTTTTATTTTTTTTTTTTACTTCAAAACACCTCAGCATTGGAGTGATCTCAAACTGGGAATGAAGAAAGCCCTAAAAACAGTTATGTGATCTCATATTAGTGGCTCAGGGCAGGTGGATCCGCTGTGACTAAACAAGACATGCATCCAAATCCAGACTGTGTGTTTATGATTAGTAACTACACTGCAAGGAAGAGGGGAATCTCCCTTGCATGTCCCAGCTGAAGCAGCACTTCTATCTGCAACAAATATGCCTGGTAGCAACTATTCTTTTCCCCTGACTTGATTTTGTTCTTTCCACTTACCCTGCCACTCTCCTTCCTTATCAATCTGCGTGAGTTGATATCGTTATTAATAGACAGTGCCCCTTGGGAGATATGCTTCAGCATCTTGAATTTATTTCTGTAACTTGTTGGGGAGGCAGGTGAAATTTAAGTCCTCTCTTCAACCAAATGAGTGTGGTAACAGCATATGAGACTTCAGAGACAGTGAGATCATTTCACAAAAGGCAAATTTAAATTGCCTAACACAGCAACAGTCCTTCCCACACCACAGTTTAATATGAGAAGTAGTAACTTTTCAGCATCTTGAAGAATAGAGTAGAATGGTTTTCCTCTGACACAAACAGCCTATTGTCTCCCACAAGAATAATTAAACAATGCTATCCACAGAAAAGGCCACAAAGCCTTCCCTATGTTGATCCACTATAATCAGAAATCTATACCAGTATAAATCTATCCCTGCCTCCCTGATTCAAAGTCTTCTAAGGCAGCATTTAATTATGGCTCTTAAACAAAATAGAGGAGAAAACAACCAGAGCAACAAAACCACACAGAATGAGACCAAAACAACCATGCGTGTTTGAAAAGTATCTGATTTTGAAAGTACTTTCCATGAGCACCGAAACATCCAGCTTTTCTCTCCTTGCCTGCACACGGCAACAGACATGAGAAATGAGCTTGGGGGAGGGTCTCTCTGGACAATCCGTGCTCCAGTAACGCAGTTTTCAATAAGCAAATACCAGGAAAAAAAAGCCTTACAATTTTAGGAGTTCTAATCACATTCTTTAGTACCTCGTTTGCTCTCTCACCCCACCCCTTCTCCCCCTCGAACAGCACAGACCCGGCCATACGGCTCTCTTTCTCCGATCTCTTCCGCCAGCCTCAAGTCCTTTGCCGCTGGCCTGCTCACCCGCCACAATATCCTCGGTAGGACTTCAGCGACATCCTCTTTACACCCTAGGATTACTCGAGCAGTTTTCACAGAAGCCCTTCCCGCCAGATCTGTAAAGAGCTGCTTCCTGACATCAGAAAAGTTAGACAAAGACCATTTTCACCGTGTAAATCACACCATCTCTGTAGGCCGGTACTGGGTTGTTCCTGCTCCGCTCCCGTTGCCGCTTTGTCCCTGGGCCCCAGGCACAGCCGACAGATGTTTTTAAGAAGTCCGACACCTGCGAGCAGCCCCAATCCTCGTGCCTTTCTCCTAGCCCTTCTCTGGGAATACTTCTCCCCTCTCCCCGCGCAGATTCCCTTTCTGTGTCTTTATCCTGCTTACCAGTATCCGCTGCTCTCCCTTTCTCCAAGATTCAGCCTCTCCTTCCCAACCCCCGCCCTCTCCTGGCTACTCCTGACGTGCCCCTCCTCCTCTCTCCGCGCTCTTCCCCCTCAAGCTGCCTTCCTTTGGGAAGGCCCAGTTTAGTGCGCTAAAGGGGGACGGCGTACTCCGAGGTGGCAGCGGCCGGTACTATCACGGCACTGCTGCCACCACCAGTCCCCCCACATACTGCCGCCATCTCGGACTCTCCCGAGTGTGCTCCTGTAGCCAGGACTCGCAAGGGTGCTCAGCCACTCTCCTTTCATACCCGTGGCACTGGGTTCCACCCTCGATTCATGCTGCGGTTGTTCGCGGACCCCTCCTCGGCCCCTCACCCGGCGTCTTCCAGACAGACCCCGGATAGGTCCTCCCTCCACCGAGCCTCGGAGCTGCGGGCTGGGCCGTTCCCACTGTGCGTCTTTCTGCAGTGAAGCTTTCCGTGGGGATGCCAGGTTGCGATAACTTTGCTGCTCAGTGTGAATGCCAGCTTCGTGCTGGACGATACACTGAGGCAGAACATAAGTAGCAGTATGAGTTACTGATTCGTGGCTGGTTGCTGAAGGCTTTGCTGAAATCAGTGTTGCAGTATAGCATCTGCTGTTGTTCTATGGAGCCCTTGCTTACAGTTATATGTATCTCCATACTATAATGAGTTTCTGAGCACTAAAGACCAAATTTCACATAGGCTAAGTGCTTCCTTATTTCTAGACTCTAAAAAGCCACCATTCTGTTTAATTTCCTGCTGTGCCCTAAATAATGGATATCCCCAATAGCAGGCAGAACTCAGCTTCAAATATGAAAATAATGGACTGGAAGCAACTTTCTGTGCCACTCTTGCCTCCTTTTAGTGCAAGAATATAAGCAAGCGTCTACCTATTCAGAGCTGTGAATCATAGAATCACTTAGGTTAGTTTAAGACCTCTAAGTTTGTCAAGTCCAACCATTCCATCACTGGGCTGAATCTGGAAAAAGACTGGAGGACCAGGAACAGGGTAAAACCCTCTGTTTGTATCTAGAATTACTTTCACAGTAAGTTAAAAAGTGGCAGAAATTTAGTGTCATAGGCAACAGTGAAAGTGTAGACTGAATGAAAAATCCACAAAAATCTGAGCCTTACAATTTCACAGATTTTCTGTGATAAAACAGAGTGGAATTTTGTGGTTCTTCTTCAAAAGTAGATTCCTTTTTATTTGAAATATGGGCTATTTTAAATATTGCATACGATACAGTCTGACACAATACAAGCAATTATGTCATTTTCTTAAGTATAAAACACTGGGATGCATACAAAAGTACTTTGGCCACCCCACTGAATGGAAAAAAATATAAGATTTTGCTTAGAAAGGAAACTGTCTGAAGATAGTACCACATTTCTCTATTCAAAAAACTAGAGAGTTTCTACACTTTGCAGTCTTGTCTAGCAGTTTCATATATGGGAGTATATGCGTAAGTACCTACATCATCATAGATTGGTATAGTTTCTCCTGGGGGAAAAAAAAAAAAAAAAAGAATTTGCAGTTTTTGGAAGAAGGGTCAGGATACCCAGAAAGAGTATAACAATGTCAATAGCAAGAGTAAGGCCAAGGAAAAGCTCTTGTCATTTCTGAATGAGGCAGGGAATATTATCACTGAGGAAAAGGCTGGAGTCATCAATGCTTTCTTTACTTCTGTCTTTTATAGACAGGCCAGTTATCCTCAAGCTACTCAGCCCCCTGAGATGGAAGACAGTGATGGTGAGGTAAATCAACCCCCACAATTCAGGAGAAAACAGCTAATGGCCTTCTACTGCACCTAGACCATCACAAGTCTCTGGGACCAGATGGAATCCACATGAGGGTACTGAGGAAGCTGGTGAAAGTGATAGCCAAGACATTTTCCACCATCTATCAGAGGTCCTGCTTAACTGGAGAGGTCGCAGACAGTGCTTACTAATGTGACACACATCTACAAGATAGGTCTGAAGGAGGATCCAGGAAATTACAGACCTGTCAGTCTGACCTCTGTATTGGGGAAGGTCATAGAGTGTATCATCTTGAGTGTGATTATGTGACATGTACAAGACAACAAGGGGATCAGGCTTAGCGTATATGGGTTTATGAAAGGCAGGTCATATTTGTCCAAACTAATCTCCTTCTGTGACCAGGTAACCTGCCTGGTAGATGAGAGAAAGCCTGTGGGTATAATCTACCAAGATTTTAGTAAAGCCTTTGACTTTGTTCCCCACAGTATTCTCCTGCAGAAGCTGGAAGTCTGTGGCTTGAGCCATATACTCCTCACTGCGTAAAAAACTAGCTGGATGGCCAGGCCCAGAGGGTGGTGATGAGTGGAGTTAAATTCAGCTGGCAATTAGTCACTAGTGGTTTCTGGGGCTGACTCTTTTTAATCTTTATTGATAATTTGGATGAAAGGATTGAGTGTACCCACAGTAAGTTTGTAGGTGACAAGGAACTAGGAGGAAGTGTCGATCCGCCTCATGATAGGAAGGCCGTACAGAGAGATCTGGATAGGCTGGATCAATGTGAGGCCAGTTGTATAAGCTTTAACAAGACCAAGTGCCAGGTCATGCATTTTGGTCACAACCAACCCGTGAAGGTTAGGGGCAGAGTGCCTGGCAAGCAGCATGAAGGAAAAGGATCTGGTGTTGTTAGTTGGCAGTCAGCAAAACATGATCCAGCAGTGTGCTCAGGTGGCCAAGAAGGCCAATTGGCATCTTGGCTGCCATCAGAAATAATGTAGTCAGCACTACCAGGGAGGTGATCATCCCCCTGTACTCAGCTCTAGTGAGGCCACACCTTGAGAACCTTGAGTACTGTGTTGAGTTTTGGGCTGCTCACTACAAGAGAGACACTGAGGTCCTGGAGCATATTGAGAGAAGAGCAGTGAAGCTGGTGAGGGAACTGGGATTGTCTGGGGAAGAGAAGGCTCAGGGGAAACCTTATAGCTCCCTACAACTGCATGAAAGGAAGTGGTGGTGAGGTGGAGATCACCTCTTTTCCCAGATAACTTGAGACAGGACAAGAGAGAATGGCATCAAATTGTGCCAGGGGAGGTTCAGATTGGATATTTGGAAAATTTTCTTCTCAGAAAGAGTGGTGAGTTATTGGAACAGTCTGCTCAGGGCAGTGGTGGAGTCAGTGTCCCAGGTGTTGTTCAGTAATTGTATAGATCTGTTACTGAGGGACATGGCTTAGTGGATATGGTGGTGATGGGTTAATAATTGGACTAGATGATCTTAGAGGTTTTTTTCAACCTTAATGATTCAATGATTCTACTATTCTTTCTTAATGCTCTTGAGGGCAGGAAAGAGGAGTGAGGTTCTTGACACAAGTTACTACTTCCTTTTACTTCCAGCTCCACTCCCCACCCCCATCCAGATTCTAAAAGAAATTGACTTCATGAGTAAATACAGGTAATCAGCTCCTCTCAGAATCTGGCCTTTACTCAGTTTGATAGTAATTTTTTTCACAGCTTCCTTATTTTAGTACTATGAGGAGTAGTATCCATCCATTAGAAAGAAACAGTGAGATTGCACTGGGGTTAGGAAGATAGGCAACTGACTATGTTCACAGAAACACTTTCTCCCCTTTATAGTAATGCAGTACTCCCCGCCACACACACACCTTCCTCCACCCCCTTCTTGTGAAAGGAAAGCCAAGCATGAAAAAGCTCTGAGTGTTGAAGTCTGAGCAAAGTTTCCTGTGCCACAGAGGCACAGATACACATGAAACGGCCAGTAATTCTGTTTAAAATCTCATTTCCTGGAAGGGAAGACGACAGCCCATCCTTTACTAGGGATTAACTTTAAGGAAGTGTATAAATATCTTCTCTTTGATGCTACAGTGCATACATTTATACGTTGGAAAACATTTCCACCTTATTAAACTTTCCTCTACTGGGCAGATTATTAACGCGTCAACAAAGCCTGAACAGCCCACTCTTCTCTAAAATGTAAATGATCACAGTCCAGACACTGGCAGAAACAGAGAAACAAAAGCTCTCCATCCCTTTAGGTCTTTCAGATTCTCAGCTCAATCTTAAGTGTGACAAAACTAGCATAACTTTTGCAACTGTGAGACTGCGTAACACAGACCTGTAGTCTCCAAAGAGGGATGCATGCTTCCCAGGGATTGCACAAGATACTGGAAGAAAAGGTTAGTACTTCAGTAGTACATGTGTATAATTTATAAACAAATCAAATTCAGATGCTCAAAAATACATCCTCATTTTTTACTGATCAGTTTTTTTCTGATAGAGATACATGATAAGAAATCTTTGGAGAGTGACAATACAGAGAATCATGTGAATAATCAGACATTCATTCTATGGGCATAGAATTCCACAAAATATTGAGACATAAATATCCAGACAGAAAAGCAGATATCATAATATCAAAATAAGAAGATGCACTTATTAAAACAATGGTCAGAATAAAAAATCACATTCCATCTCAAAATAATTTCCTCACTATGCAAGACATGTTGAATCCTGAAAAGAGATGGAA
This sequence comes from Lagopus muta, assembly GCF_023343835.1. NCBI lineage: Eukaryota > Metazoa > Chordata > Aves > Galliformes > Phasianidae > Lagopus > Lagopus muta. Next base: position 78,120,299 of record NC_064433.1, read on the forward strand.
TGTGCAGGGCAGATCTCATTAGCCAAAGAGAAATAAAAAAGACCCTTGCTGAATAGCTGAGAAGGATAAAAGGGAGGGGTGACTCTAAGGCATGGGGAATTGATTTTCAAAAGAAAAAAGGGAGAAAAAGGAGAATGAGAGTGAGAGAGGTGGAAGATAGAGACAGAGAAAGCAACATATACGGAGAGCAATCATAAAAGACAGGGAAGAAATGGAAGGAATGAGGAGAGGAAGGAGCTGGGAACAGCAAACAGAAGGGCAGGCGGAGTAAAGAGTAAGAAGGATACATGAGAAAATAGATTTTATAAGCAGTTTTGAAGCAGAACTATTTTCAGTGAATAAGTTCTGCCTTAAGAAGGTTGTTTTCAGGGGCAGGTTTATCAGGATTTCAAAATATCTCCATTTTCCTTCACATATTTCTAAAAAAGAATCATACAGATCAGATTTGGTAGGTGTAAACTTAAACCTTACTATATTTTTCTGGATATCATATATTTATGACCTTGTTTTGTTTGTTGCTTTCTTTGGTGATGCACAAATGTACTTTCTCCTTAAGTAAGCCCAGTGTACAAAGGAGGGAAACTTACAGAAAATTAATAGTACTCAAGTAAAGAATTTAGAGAAGCTTAAAAGTATAAGCAGACTGGAAGATGAAGTGTAAAAGAGAAGAAGCTGCAGCTTTGGAATCATACTGGCTCTTGATAGCTATTAGTAGTCAGGCATTAATTTCGATGTTTTTTTAGTTTTTATCACAAACAATGAGATTTTCTATGAAGAAGGAGACATCTTAAGGGTTTCAGTTTTCCCTTGAAAGAAGTGGCATGTTTCTGCTTACAGTGCAGACGTTCCCTGCTTTGATCCTTCTCTACCGTCACTCAATTCTGCTTAGAGCATTTTTTCCTGAACTTCAATGGAAGTGAAGTTAAACTCGAGATGGAAGAAAAAAATAACGTGCTAAATGTGCATGTGCTTGTGTTTTTTATTACTATTGTTGTTAAGTACATGTATCAGTCTCAAGGATGAAGAAAGAGCTAGACTCATGCCTGTCCACTAAGACCTAGTGGTTGATTATACAATCAGCCTAGTTCAGTGCTAGGGCTGGGCACTTCGGGTATGCTTATTTAGTTCTGTATAGATTTTCAGTCCAGCTGGGTGAGTTCAATACTGCCTGCTGGCTTTTTACTTGAATGCCCAGACCTAGTAAATTAATTTCAAGTTCATAAGGACATGAGACTCTACAGGGATTCTGAAGCTGAAAATGGAAGAAAATAATTAAATAACTAAAAAGCCCACCAGTTATAGCTCAGGAACAGAAACATGCAGTTGTGTGACAGATCTATCTATCTATGTATCTATCTATCTATCTATCTGTCTATCTATCTATCTATCTGTCTATCTATCTATCTATCTATCTATCTATCTATAGCTTGTGCATGCTGTTACTAAAGCCTCATGTCATGGTTTTATTTTTGTTATTGGTATTTCACATCGTAACATCATGCAGTGCATTGGAGTGAATGAGTTAAAGCTCCAGTTCCATGGGTGGTCAGTATTTCTGGGTACCTGGTTCTCAGAAGAGAAAGACTGCATTGCTCTGCAATTATGTTTCAGTTTTCCACTTGGAGAGAAAGATAAAACTGTTGTGAGTCACAAGATTGCCCTTCCTTTACTTCTTATCTCTGCTGTGTGTTTTCCCTACCCATCTTGTTTTCAGCATTAGAGTAAGACCTTTGGTTTTGGACACTCACTCATTTGATTTATTAGCTTCAATTCCAATTACACTGTATTGTATTGTGTTATCTCTACATTCTACTATCGTATTTAGTTCAGTTTAGTATTAGTTTTCTCCCTTAGCTTGTTGTAACTGTTTTGTTTTTAGGCTCCTTTTCTCCTTTCCCTTCTCCTTCTCCCGGGGTGTAGGTCTCCACGCCATTAGTCAAGGAATTGGGCTGGGCTAGGCCAAACTCTGACACTTTATGAATTCCCTAGAAGATATGAATGTATACATATATATTTTAAGAAGTATTTGCTGCAGCTGCAGTCTTCTCTGTATTCTCTCAAGCAGTTGAGATTAGACTTTTCTATCTGCTGATGTTCTGCCTTTTGATGCACGTTTCTAAGTTCAGCTGGATTTAGTTGTGTTTTCCCTTTGGAGGTGTACGGTGTCCCTGATCCTTGACCAAGCATGAGATTTCTAATTTCTGCTGAATTTCTGAATTATAGAGACTACAAATTCTGGTTGAAATAGCATAGACAAAGTTTGGAAGTATTTCATACTTAGAACTGATCTGTGCTAGATTCAGGTTGTTAGTAATAAGAAAAATGACTCCAGAAAGCTGCCTGAGATACCTAAAAGCTCTGTCTTCTGTCACATGATTATGCTCAAGCAGAACAAATGGAAAAAGAGATATACAGACAGATGGGAAAATCACTTTTTTAAAACGTGTTGGGATTTAACCAAAATTGCCCAGCTGAAAAAGTCCCATAACATAGAACATTTTCTTGGAAGCCCTGTTCATAATAAGGAAAATAAATCACTAGAGTTGAGAGTCTGAGCAGAGAAAGCTTAACACTCTCAAGAAGCTGAAGGGTCAATAGAGCTCATGTTCTGTAAGAGAATGTACCAAATTACTGCTTTTCTTTGGATCCCAAACTATGTAGCTTGTGTAAACCTACGTCACAGTACAAGGTCTCTGGAGCCTGCTCCAAGTTACAGTATAGGATTATATAAATGGCTACAGTCTCAGTTTCACTTTTGGCTGAAGAACTGAAAAGGGATAGAGGACTACAAATCCAGTTTGTATTGGAATATATATATTTTTTCCTGAGAGAAAAAAAAGGGAAGATATTAAGCTTAAAACAGTTCATTTTGCTTAGCATGAGACACTCCATTTAGCTTATTTGTTTCAGAAGTCCTTCAGAGAAGGAAATGTATGTCACATACGTAAAGCTAGTATAGACAAATTATTTTATGAATAGTACAAGTGTGTAGCCTGCTAATTTGTCTGCTCACTTGCATCTTGTTTCCTATTTCTTCCCCATTGAATGACTATTTGCTTGGACGGCATGGAAACATCTTGACAGAAAACATTGTGAATTTCTTTCTTCACTCATCCCACATGCCATTAACAGATGAGCATGCTCAGAAGCCATGTTATGTTTATTAAAAAGATGTTTAAAATCACCTTAGTACAAAATGGGAACTGCTTTTAAGGTTGTGGCTCCACAAACACTTCAGCCGCAGAAGAGTACAAAGCTTCTGCCAAGACAGACAACCTTTTTTCTCCTTTTTTCTGTCCTTATCATTTATCTGAGTTATACAATACTGAGGATCTCATAATAACTATGGATTTTCACTATGTCTTGCTCTTGCAGTCTGTGACTAAAACTGTACTCTTCCCACTGAAAATACAAGTAGGAAAAAAAAAGTCAGAAATCCAAGAAAGTAAATATCAACTTAGAATACTTGCAGAAATTGCTGAAATTTCATTGTTTGTTAAATCTGCTAAACACTGGGGAGAAATATAATCCAGTTTTAACCAAAGTATAAATGGAAAACAACAGCAATAACAACAGCAAATCTATAAATTAGGTGGTGCTACTGCTGAAGGTGGGTAGGCATTCTGGAGGCAGCAGTAGGAATGAACATCCAACTCTGTTCATCATGCTGGGGGAATTATCTATTGTAATCTTGTCAGATCTCCTGCTTATCTTCCCGAGTGCTTGCTAAAGAAGTCCAGGCTGTAAGCAGAAAGAACACAGATCTGTGATAAAAGATAGGAAAAACAATTAAAGACAAACAAAGGGAGAATGCATGGATCACTCCAACAGAAATACCTCAATGGGAACTGTAACAGCACAAAAGAGTGCAATAATACAGTTTGGTAGGGCAAATTCTCAGCTACAAAACACTATTTTTCTACATGTTCACCAATACTAGCTATACATTTTTATCTGTGATGGTAAGAGCCTGCATGCTGTGCTCATTAAACTCTGTGCCAGCTGTACATGGCTGTCTGGAACATGGCTTGTTTTACATGTCACTGTTGCCACTGCTGACACACACTACCCATCACCTCATTTTACTATCACCCACTGTTAAGTGTCCAGAAACATTTAACAAGCTTCAATGAATGTTAATGAGTACAGTTTTTTCCACATGGAGGTATTCAATGACACACCTTCGTTTCATATGCACTTTTGTGTCAGACACACTGTGTCTGCTGCTGTCTGCTGCACAGCAGCAAAATGTGATGGAATATTGATGGGAAGGTTCAAAATCTACAGTTGTACCACAAATATCTGCCTCTGATATCATGGCTCAAAATAATAAAATATTTTATTATTTTACTTTCAGCTCAGCCCTCATACTTTGGAGCTAGGTCTCAAGGAAAATAATGTCAAATAGAATTCTTTGAGAGTGGGTAATATTTTTTTTGCTTATGCTTAAGTCTGCATTTCAGAGAGGCTAAAGATAATACTGGGAAGATCTAAAATTTTCTTGTTCCTTCAAAAGATCTTTCCAGTTCCTTCAAGTAGGCTTTTAGTTCACTGTGGATGTAAAATCACACGTAACTTAAGGAGTGCTTTCGAAAATCACGCGTTGCGTCTAGAGGGCTTCGCTTTGGTTTTTGTTTCCTAACAGTGCCACTCAGTGGAAATAAGTGACATTGCTTCTTAGCATCTAAACATGCCAAGGACCACTGAGAAATGAGAAATTTCTCATAATTCAGTGTCCTCCTGTTGATTTTTGGGTGGCCCTATGTGGAACTGGCAGTTGTACTCAATGACCTCTTCCAGCTCGGGATATTCTCTGATTCTGTGAAATGTTAAAACATTATAATGATGTTAGCATTTGGCCTTTTCAGCTAAGTAGTGTACAGATTGCTAAAGGAAGGTGTGAAGAACTCTAGACTAAGCACTTCAATAACCAAGAGATCTAGGACTAGAAATCTGATCTGTTATATGTCTCTGCCATATAATCTAAAGCACTCAGCTAATGCTGGAATCATCATATTTTTCCTCTTCTGTCATAACAAAGGGCAGCTGGATTCTACTCCTAAATCCAGTAAGATAGCAGAGATATCTGCTTTAAACAACAACGAAAAATATGTGAGTTGGCTAAGAGCAAGGTGATGTTCAGTTCTAAAACAAACATGTGGGGTGAAGTGTACTTCTTTCAGTGTGAGGCATTCTTTTTCAAGAAAGCTATAACACAGCTCTGTATCAGAAACACTAGAATGTATTTGAAATGAAAAAGTGCTTCTATAGCATGTATTAAACTGGCTACTGAGCTAGTGAGTGTTTTGTTTTTTTTCCCAGGCTTTGTATGAGAAAAACAAGGAGGAAAAAAAAAATAATCAGGGAAGAAGTTGTGTAGACTCATAGAATCATAGAATTGCTCAGGTTGGAAAAGACCTTAAAGATCATCAAGTCCAACCACAACCTAACCATACTACCCTAACTCTAACAACTCTCCACTAAATCATGTCCCTGAGCACCACATCCAAGCAGTTTTTAAACACATTCAGGGATGATGGCTCAACCACCTCCCTGGGGAGCCTATTCCAGTGCTTAACAACCCTTTCTATATAGAAGTTTTTCCTGATATCCAACCTAAACCTTCCCTGGTGCAACTTGAGGCCATTTCCCCTCGTCCTGTCACCAGTGAGAAGAGACCAGTCCCACTCTCGCTGTCAGCACCTTTCAGATATTGGAAGAGAGCAATTAAGGTCTTCCCTCAGCTTTCTCTTCCACCAACTAAACAGCCCCAGTTCCTTCATTGCTCCTCATAGGGCATATTCTCCAAGCCCTTCACAAGCCTTGTGGACCTTCTTTGGACCTGCTTCAGCACTTCAATGTCCTTTCTGTATTGAGGTGCCCAAAGAGGACATTGTCTTCATTACTAATTTTGAAGCTTGCTTTGGCAACATTTGTGATGATACTAGTATGCTCAGAGAAAATGTTGATAGCCTTTCTGCAAGAATGACATATGAGTTCATGGAGCATAGAGTACTGGAAAGAAAAAATGGTATCTTGTAGGGGAGTTTTTAGGCTCAGGAGCTGAAGAGAGAAATGAGAAACCCAAAATTGTCTTTCCACAATCACTGCTAACTTATGGATAAATAGATGGTCTCTAGCCCAGCTGGCAGTAGTGTTGAGCAATCTGCATTGGTAAGAACTCAATAAAAATGCAAATTTTGCAGATAGTCATGGCCTTCTCTTTTTTGCAGTGATTCATTCTATCTAGACACATTGCGTCTGCATTATCATGTTTCCTACTGCTGTTCTCTGAGCCAAACAAGTGATCATTAGATCTGATGTTGGTACACATTTTGGAAAGGTATGTGAACCCCTACCATGAATGCCTGGGATAAACTTCGTCGTGACCAAATCCTTTCATCAGTGTCTTCTGCTCTTTTACAGTTATTTTGCTCACAGATAGGAGCAGAGCCTAATGGACTAGCACCCTCCCCTTACTTGTCGGAAGAACAATTTGCACAGCTGCGACTGCAATGAAGCATGCTGCTCTACACTGTGCCCCTCAGCAATGCTCTACATGACTGATGCATGTCTAAGTTCAGAAAGTTTATTAAGCTGCCCTGGAACATATCCAAAGCCAGTTCCTCCAAAATCCTCCTCAGGTAGGCTGTAAAGAAGAATACTAGACAGAATTGATGGTCTAATAAGCCTGTTTGTCTTAGTGGATGTTTGAATATGGTGCTTTATCTGTTTGTCTTGTATTTCTTCCCTCCAGGTCTGTTGTTTGTACACATTAGCAGACAACTACTGAAGGATGAGCTGGCAGTTTTGGAGGAACTATGAACTTTAGTGGGGTTCTTGGTTAGCAGTCATTTATTTGTTCAGGAACAGAGTAGTTACCTTCTGAAAAGGAGCCTGATCAGAGTGGCTTCTGTTGGCACCTCTTGCCTCCATGGAAGACTTTTCTTTGGGCCTTGGTAGACTTTATTCTGGATTTTAGTTTCAAAGTATTTCCAGATGGGCCAAGAGACCCCTCTTCTACAGCTGACTTAGATTCTATTCTTAATGCCAACTTGTGTTGTTTCTGGATGACTACAGAGCACTAAGACTCTGGAAGCGGGAGACCTCCATGATTAAACAGGGAACTTCTGGGCAAACTCAAGTAGAGGAGGAGAGTCTACAGATCATGGAAGGAGGGGCTGGACACATGGGATGAATATGACTGTTGTCAGAGGATGTAGGGAGGCAGTAGGAAAGCTAAGTCCTCCTTAGAATTAAACCTTGCAAGAGGGGCCAAGACAACTGAAAAGGCTTCTTCAAATATATTGCAGATAAAACTAATGCTAGAGGCAATGTAGTCCTACTGATGAATGAGGTGGGTGACCTGGCGACAGAAGATACACAGAAGGCAGATTTATTGAATGCCTTTTTTGTCTATACTGCCAGAGGCTGTGCTGAAGAGCCCCATACCCCTGAGGCTCCAGAGGAAGTCAGGATCAAGGAGGAGTTTGCCTCGGTTGATGAGGACTGGGTTAGGAACAAATTAAGCAATCTGGCCATCCATAAATCCATGAGTCCTGATGGGATGCACCTGCAGGTGCTGAGGGAACTGTTGGAAGTCATTTCTAGGCCATTGTCCATTATCTTTTGTGAGTTGTAGGGAACAGAAGAGGTGCCTGAGGACTGGAGAAAAGCAAACGTCACTCCAGTGTTCAAAAAGGGCAACAAGGAGGACCCAGGTAATACAGTCTGGTCAGTCCCACCTCCATCCCTGGAAAGGTGATGAAACAACTTATTTCTAGGCATATCAAGGATAAGAGGGTCATTAGGGGCAGTCAACATTACTTCACCAAAGGGAAGTCATGCTTGAAAACCTGATAGCCTTTTATGAAGATGTAATCATGTGGATAGATGATGTTAAAGCAGGGCATGTGGTCTATCTTGATTTTAGTAAAGCAAGTGATACTGTCTCCCACAGCATCCTTGCAGCTAAACAGAGAAATTGTGGTCTAGACAATGGGGTAATGAGGTGGACTGTGAACTGGTTGAAAGAAAGAAGCCAGTGAGTTGTGATCAATGGGAGAGAGTCTAGTTGGAGGCCTGTATCTAGTGGAGTCCTTCAAGGATTGGTACAGGGAGCAGTACACTTCAATATATTCATTAGTGACTTGGATGAAGGAATAGTGTCATACTTCTTTACTTACACAAGAATTAAGCTTCCATTGCTTCCACTGCAATGGAAGTTATCACTGACTTCAGTGATAGCAAACATGCTTGAAATCAGTATTTTCTGAATGTTAGGTATTGCTTAAGTGAAAGACATGCAGATATTTTTACTGAATCAATCTGTAGTATTGCAAGTAGACTAAATGTAACTTTTCCTTCACTTTCTGTTTGGATGTCTCATGCAGTTGGGAAGGAGAAAGACCAGGAGAATGGGAGCCACATCACCCTTGCTAAGAACAGGGAAGAATACCTGAAGTTTTATAATTGGAGAATGTGAAATTCTGTGTACACTGTGCGTCTTGCATTCCAAGCTATAGTGATTCTAACACACAGAGAACTGAAAATATAGTTTCATGGCAGAACTGGACAGACTTCAGAGAAGGTGTCATCAAATGGAGTGAGCCCTTTTTCCTACCACTTTCAATCACAGATTCCCACTCTTCCTTTGTCTCATTCCTAATGATTAGTGGGCTACTGACTGACCCAGATCCTCTTCCTACTTGTATGGGAACTGTTGAGTCATGGCCTGAACCACTAATTGAGAACCTGGGGATAAGACCAGATCAGCCCTGGGAACACATGTGAAACACATTTAGAAAGAGACCCTTTCATGGTAGAGTTTTTTTTCCTGCAAACCTGGTATCTTCTGATGTGGGTAAGCATTTTTTTCCCTTCCTTTATAGCACCTTTCTATTGTGCCAATCCTTTGTCATCACACTGCTGGTGAAACACCATTTCCCATTGTACTGATCTGTCAAATTGCTGTGCTACTGGTATGGGTAACAAATAACTTTGCTGTGTTTGTGTGTGTCAGTTTTCTATTGTTAATAAATTGTTCTGCCTCTTTGTATAGCCAAGTAGCATTCTGATTATTTCAATATAAGAGAATGCTACTGGGGGAATGGCACAAATATCATATTCAGTGATGGTGCAAGGTTTGATAGAGGTAACTGTAACATTGAACTGTGTCTTTAGGTTAATCTGTGAATAGATAACAAAGATATAAACTCATTCTTTGCATAGCATTTTCATTTCCACACCAGCATAACAGAATACACAAAATATCCCAATCTATAAATATGAGTTTTGATTTTATTTGTTTATATAGATGCTCTTATGATAGTGATTAAAGGCTCACCTCCACAAACACATATTGCAGAGGAACAATGAAACGTGGGGAAACACAGTAAACCTTACTGCAGATCAGAGCGACCTCATTTGGCTGCTCCTTAAAAGGGAGTGGTTAAACTACTGTCTAGAAATGAAAGGCATTCAGATGAATAAATAGGTTCTTTGGATCACTTTGTAGACTGAATGTTATGGCCTGAATGGGTGTGAGACTTATTATGGGATGCATCAAGGATGGTACAAAATTTAGATGTCATCACTGAACATTAACAGTGCAAATATGTCCTAGAATAAATGGAAATTAATTGTCTCTACTTCATAGGAATGGAAAGAACTTTGAAACCTTGCATCACTAGTGGGTGAAGGACAGATCAAACCTATCTAAGCTGTGAAGGATCCTTAAAGTGAATGAGTCATGCCATCATGTCATCAGTGATATGTATGTATCACTGATTTGGACTTCAGTTATTTGGCACTGTGCTAAGAATGTAATTTTGCTTCATAAGGTAAAAAACAGTATAAAAATGTATGGTGATAGTATATGTTAATTTGTCTATTCCCTTTTAATAAAATAATGTATATATCTCTTATTTGAGCGTACATTTATGCTTGTATTTGTATGTAGACAGGTATATGTAGTTATATATTAAAGGAAATCTACATTATTTTAATATTAAATTTATTGAAATTCACAGTCATTTATTAAAATATAATTACATTTAGTTGGCAAAATCTGAATACTCTTACTTATTATATCCGACATGCCTGAGATAAATACTACCTCAGGCTTAGGAAGCTACACTACTCTTTTCCTGTCGTGCTTGTGCTACTATTTGCATTCAACTGTTTTAGTTTGGAAGAAGCCTCAGTGAAATACCTTTGTGAGTGGGCCTGACTAAAAATGCTGAAGACCTAAAACCTCTACTACTAATAGCAAGATTATGTGAAAGTTCACAACCGCCCATTGCTGTACTTCTATGACTCTTCTGAACAGTGCGCTATTTCTAAGGTCGTTAGGGATTTTAGTGTCAGAAGCACTTCAACTGTGTTTCAGAATGGCTCATAGTAATACACTTATATCACTGTAAGAAAGCACTTCATACTTGAAGACTCATGAAATCAGTGCACAGGAAGGTCTTTATTCACCTCTCCACCTAGATGCTTTTCTAATGCCTCTCTTTCCACATGTAGAGCAGGTTAATGTTCAAGCGTCAATTGTGAGACACTCTTGGTGCTACCTCAGTTGAAAAGAGTAGATTTTACCTGAAATAGAACTGAAAACATGCTTGCAATAAAAACAAAAAATGATTACTTAAAATGGATGATTTCCTGATCCTTATTTCGTGACGTATTTCCCTAAGTCTGGTAAAAAGATCCTGACAAATATGTTTTTGACTATATCCATGCTCAGAACAGTCTAAGCCTTGAAAATGGTAGGCAGTTTTGTGTATTAAGACTGGCTGTATTTGTCATGTAGATGTCTTGTTTCTTGGGGGTACGTAAGAGGTTCAGCCTCCTACAAACTCTGCCGGTCTTAGCTGATGAGGTCTCTCCTTCCAAAAGTCCACACTTATGCTTAAAGGCTTAGAAGTAAAAATGCTCACTGCAGAATTAGTGAATGAGGTTTGTTTCTGCCCTTTGTTCACTTTATTCACCTGCTGTTATGTGACAGGATACTGTGAATCAGATTTTTCTCAAAATTCTTTTACTCTCTATTAAATACTTAAGTATTACTGCTATGTAGAGTCGTAAAAAGGCAAGACTCTAAGTTTTTCTATTTTTTTATAGAGCAGGAAAACATTTGCCATTAGTCTCTTTGGGGTATCTTACAACACAAAGCATACTAGAGAGTTAAGTTATCTGGATTCAGAATGTGGCTTGAAAGAATGACAATGTGGTATTTGAATTTAGATATTCTCCTTGGATTTCACCTGTTACATTTCTGCAAATCACCACTCTAGCTCCCGACCCACATAAACTCAGACCAACGTTCTGAGTACAAAGAGATTTCTCTTTCCAGGCTAGATATCTTGACCTTAGGATGCTTTTACAGCATATCTCCCCCCACAAGACAGGTACCTCATCAGCTATTTCACACACTAGCACCCTCATCTGTGTTACTGTGACTTTGTGAAATCGGATTCTTAGTATCAGCTCTGAGATTTATCCTATGGAGAAAGAGAACTTTTGTATTTTTGAGTCCAGACTTTCAAAATTTCATAGTGGCAAGTTTAAAGATGCTTCTGTCTGGTGTAATAGTCCCTGCTCCTTTTCCATGTAGTTCTGACCATGCTAAAATAGGAAAAAATGGCTTAAAAGAATCACTGTGAACTTCCATTAATTCCACCAGATGGTATCCTTTCACAAAAAAAAAAAAAAAAAAAAAGGTTCAATGTTAGGATATTTAATTATGGCATTAGTCTCTGGGGCCTCATTTTACAGCCATAGATGGCAAATAGGACTGCTGTGATTACTCCACTATGCATCCAAAATGCCAAGATTAGACTGTGATTGGTCTTCTTAAACCAGGTTAAAAGATTGTGTTAGAGGCCGCTGTGCAGCAGTCATAGGAGTTAGGCTTATAGTGAGTACTGATAATGCTAAGACAACTGAAGGAAAAGAAGTTGTCAGATGTTTTCTTCAAGAACAACCTAAATTTCTTTCATTTTTAGTGTGTGCCCAGGCTGCTAATGGGTCCTTATAAAGCAATCCATAAACAAGATCATGGTTGCCATCTCTGGTAATTGTAGCATATGTATTTAATCTGCACATAAAATAGCTGTTTTTTCCTATACTGTACTCAAAATATTCAGTGGATGTTGAAAATACATTTTGCTGTTCCTTTAAGTCCATCAGAATCTGTAGGAAGATGGCATTAAACAGCCATAGGAATGTAGAGCAACAGAAATGGCTGGGGCACTGCTCAGTATATTAAAAAAAAAAACATACAAGCAGTAAAATAACAACAGTCTTAAACTGGTTGCACTAAAATATTTCAATTCTGGAAAGAAAATACCAGAAAGTAAAAATAAAATATACAAGATTAAATGAAAAGGTAGTTTCCATGTTTGATGCTATCCTGTCTGAGTATTTTCCATCTGTGTCAGTTTGAAAGTTTCTGTACATTTTCAAAAGGCATTTAAAAACAAAACAAAACAAAACAAGTGTTTGCATGAAATTTCACACAGGAAGAAGTTTGGTTTTCAGCACAGATCTTGCTGCTGCAGAGGTCGTTGCTATTGGCTTAAGGGAAATGGAAACAGACCTATATAAATAAGTTCCTTACCAAGGCATGCTCTCTGCTTTCTGAGTCAGAAATGAGAATGTGGACAGTTTGGTGCTTGGTCTTGTGCTTCTTTGGAGCAAGTAAGGCACCAGCTGAGACATCATGCCTGTTCTGCTGGGGGGAGAATGTAGTCTGCTTTCTAACTTTTGTTTGTGTTCCTTTTGCTTTGTCTCTCAGGAGCTAAGATAACACAGAATTCAAGTCTGGTTGTGAAAGAGGATGAGAGTGCTACTCTGGGATGCAGTCAAAATGACAATCACAATAATATGTACTGGTATCTGCAGCAGCCAGGGAAGGGGCTGCAGTTAATCTATTATTCCTATGGAGCAAATCAGGAATATAAGGGTGATATTCACACTGGATACGAAGCTAAGCGGTTAAGCCGAGAATATTTCCGTTTAGATATCATGTCTGTGAAGAAGAACCATTCAGCTACCTATTTCTGTGCCTCAAGTTTGGACACAACACTTCAAAGTCACTTGCTTTCTGTACATAAACTCCCCTCCAGTACCTTCCCTCAGAAGGGAGTAGCTTCAGCACAGGGTCATGGTATGTAGGTCAAGTGGCTACTCACAACACATAGGCTGCTGAGGAGCTGGTCCAAGAGAGGTCAAGCAGGTTCCGTTTCATTGCTGAATTCCTCTTTTCTGATCAGCAGTTCACCCTCTATCAGTCATGGCAGCCCTTAAAGTTTGTCAATCAAATCCAGACATACAACGATACTCACTATGCCTGGAAAGGTTGTCCTGATATCAAGCACTGATATATATTTTTATTCAGAAATTGATGTTTTTATTCAGAAATTGCTTACATGGTCCAGATTTCTTCTGCATGAAGCATCAATTTTATACATGCTACATCTATCCGTTTGTGCCTCATACCTATGTCTTTGCTGAAGCCTGATAAGCTGTAAGACAATCTCTCCATTTAGTTTACCCCTTCCATCCATGGATGAGTTGTGAGTACATTTCTGGCAACCTTATGACGTTTCCTCTTGCAAGTTCTCAAAGTTCTCTTTTATTTTGAGCAAGTCTTAAACATCTGTATTTGGAAGACAAAAAAAGTAGAAGGAGGAGCAAGCAGGATGTGATTTCATTTACTGCGTGATTTCTTCTTGATGGAATGTTTCATACATGCACAATGTAAAATCACACACAAATACCAATCAGTGTCCTTCTTGTTAAGGATCCTAAAGCACTACCCCTCTCCCTGTGTCCTTCATGCTGTTTATTGATGTTGAGGTGTAAGCGTTCAATGACGTATTCCTAAATTTTTACAGGCAAGAAAACACCAAGCAAAGGTCTTGTGATATACTGTAAAATCCAACTGCAAAATTTGATAGTCCTGAAATAAACAATAAGAATATTCTCTTTCCAGTCTGTAGTTTTTGAAGGGCTTAAATAAAGGATGTATAAGGACTACTCTGAAAATAATTTTCCCTTTTTTAGTATGTTGTTCCACTACATCAGAGTGAAAATTAGGAGGTTAAACCTTCCTGCCTATGTTCTGTTATATTTTTTTCCCTGTCACAGATGGCAGCAGAGGGGCAGTCTGACAAAATGATATCTGACATGGAATTGCATATGAAGCAACAGTATGGAACTGAATTCCTTCATTAAGAAAAAAATTGCACCTGTTAACATTCATAGAGTCCTAGACTGGTTTGGGTTGGAAGGGACCTATTAATCTATTAAGAAGACCAAACAGTGTATGTTAACACAGTGAAAGTTGGACTGTAATGGGATCTTTTTGCTAGCAACAATATCCTTGTGACAGCTGTGAAACATTGGGTCACCTCTGCTGGTGCAGATTTATATAAGTAAAGCATGCAAACTCTTTTTTATCACAGTGAAAATGCATAGCTGATGGTGGTGTCTTTGCTGAAAAATAGTGCTTTGTAGCTGAATTATTGTTATTGTGCTTTTTGTACTTGTTGTAATTTCCTTGGAAATAAACAGATGGCATTATTTCCAGCACGACCTATGTAGAATGCAGCCATTAAATAAATATAGACACAGCATCCACATTCTGATGTTGTTCTTGTATCAATCTGAATCTTGTGAAATTATACTGTAAGTGCTGTAGGGCAAACAATTATCTGTCAACTGTCACAATGTGATATTTGCAAGATATATCTCAAAGCTATACCTGCTTTCCATGTACACCAACTTACCCTGCCACAGTCCCAGTACAAGAGAAATATCAACAAATTGAAGAGAGGTCACCTGAACTAAAATGATCCGGGAGCTAGAACAGAAGATATGCTCAGGGAATGAGAAGGTATGCTTAGGCAGTTAATTTTTGTCAGCTAGGGTAGCTAACTGTGTGACCTTAATACAGAGTTGAAGTTTTGGAGGGACACAGTGAAAGGGCAGTAGGAACAACATACTGTAAGAGAAATTCATTAGATGTAAGGAAAAAAATATTTCCCCTCGATGGTGCTTCAGCACTGGAGGAAGTTTCTCAGAGAGATCATCACCAAATCTCTGTCCTTGATATTCAGAATTCACCTGGACAAAGCCTTGAGGAACATGATATAGCTTTTGAATTAATCAATTTTGAACAGTAGTATTTATTGAAACATCTCCTGTAGTCTTTTTCTATCAAAATTTTCATCAAGTTATCTTGTTTTGTTGTTCTGAAACACCTAGAAATCACTTTTTTTTTTTTTTTTTTTTTTTAAAAAGCTGATCAGCAACACAAGTCTTTGTTTTTTTGTGGTTGTTGCACAACAGGAACAGCAGCTGCGCATGCAAAAGCCATCTGCAGACTTCAACAACAAGATTGTGTGATAACAAGACAAAAAACCCCATTGGCTTCCATAAGACTCATATACGTCGCTATTTCTGTTCAACTGTAATGTGGTGAACTGACAGCTGCTCCCTTATGCCTCATCCTGAGAGGTTGGGGTGTTGCTGTGGTAAGAGAGGCCAATGAGTTATCAAAGTATCTTTTTGAGTAAATGTCAAACCACATCCTGTTTTAGCCAAAACTCAACTGCTGTTCACTTAAAGAGGTTTTCAAGCTCACTTAGGCGCACCATCTACTCTGAGGTGATGGATTTGTGGGTGTGGGTTGATGAAAAACTCAATGTGGACTGGCAACATGTATTTACACCCCAGAAAACCAGCCATATCTTGGGTTGTATCAGAAGAACTGCAGTTAACAGGTTGAAGGAGGTGATTCTTCCCCCCACTCCATACCCCAACATAAAAAGATCGTCATGATGTTGGCCCCAAGGGAAGGTCACAAAAATTGTCAGAGGGCTGGAGCACCTCACCTGTGAAGACAGGCTGAGGGAGGTGGGTTTTTTTAGCCTGGAGAAGAGAGGGCTCCTGGGAGACTTCATAGTGACCTTCTGATACTTGAAGGGAGATTATAAATAGGAGGGAGACTGACTTTTTACTGTCTGATAGTGATGGGACAAAGGGTAATGGTTTTAAACTAAAAGAGGGGAGATTTAGATTAGATGTTAGCAAGAAACTCTTTACTATGAAGATGGTAAGGCACTTGAACATGTTGTTCAAAGAAGTTGTGGATTCTCCATCCCTGGAATTGTTCATCTCTGGGTTGAACAGAGCTTTGAGATTTGAGGGTACCCCTACATACGCATGAAAGGGAGGGATCAGAACTATACAACCTTCAAGGTCTTTTCCAATCCAAACCCTTCTATGATGATCCTGTAGCAACATTTTCTGCAGAGGCCTTCAGAGATACTTTACCTGGCTATATTTTCTCCTTGAAGACCCTGGCTATCCCCTCAGGATCTCTTTGTCTCCTATACATTTTGCCTCGCTTTTACTTTCACAATTGTTCTGCTTCCAAAATTCTACCAGTACTCCTATCTATTGGCCTGCACTACTCCTGTACCTATTTATGACGTATCTATGAATAAAATGTATCATTGTTTTCCATTTATTTCCAAGCGAGGTTCTTCTGAATCACTAATTGTGTAAGTTGTGCCACGAGCTAATATTTTAATGAGATGCAAAGTGGATGAAAGATCTCCAGAGGCACTCTCAATGATTAATAATCTCTTGGATTTACTGTTTATTCTTTGCAATAATCTTGACATGTATTTCCAATTTAATCTTGACACCTACAGGTCTTCACAGTTGTTATTTTAATCTCCTCTCCTCCTACTTTCTGTCTTTCATTTTAAAAACAATAAACATGATTTAACTTTTTCAAGGAAAATAATCTCATATTCTTGAGAATTATGTTCTACTTCTACTATGTTCTGCTCTCTCCATTCCTACGGGTACACACTGTGACAATGTGCAGCACAATGGTTCAGTTTGATATGTTTAATGCCGTTAGAAAATACAGTATTTTTTAAATGTTTGCAAGTCTATATACTGTCCAGGAAGGGGAGAAGGGTATTGTGGTTTATCTTTGAAAATAATACTTGCTTATTTTCATTATTTATTGTTTGGGACAGCACTCACTTTCTTACTCTCAACCTTCTTCTCCATCCCATCTCCCCTCACTCTCTACTATCCATCTCACTCTTCCCTCTTCATTTCTTTCCACCTATCTCTCTCTTAACCCTCCCCTGCCCTACCATCCTTCTCCCCCTTTCTCCCTCCCACTTCCTCTACCCTCCTCGCCCTCCCTCTCCCTCTCCCTCACCATCCCCGTTCATCTCTCCCTCTTCCTGCTCCCTTTACCTCTCTCTTCTGCCTTCTTCTTCCTCTCCCTCCCTGGTTTTCTCTCCTCCTCCCTCCCCATCTGACTTCTTCCTCCCTGCACCCTCTCTCTCTCCCTCCACATAGTGAGGATACGAAGATTTCCTTTTCCTTCTATAATGCCATATTCATTTTAAAATATGTCATGAGGACCTGGGTTGGAGTACCAATTTTTCATCTCTGAAAGCACAGATGTACTTCTTTTATACATCACCAATTGTAGAGTCAATTGTACCCATGCTGTTCTTAGAGAACAGCAGAAATCAAACATTTCTGTTGTGCTATCATAGCTTTTATAGGAAAATACAGAAAGCCTTATTAAGGATAGACTTTTATCAGAAGATAATTTTGAAAGGAAGCTAAAATAGGTTGAGATTGCCATATAGTTTTATTGGTTCCTGAAGCAGAACGTTTATACGAAGACTTGAGGCTTTCTACTTGCGTGATATCTATCCTCCTCTTCAGGGCAAAGCGTATCTAGTACGTTTTCTGAAAAAAAGAAGGAAAAGAACAAGAAATTAAGGATAAGCCGTTGAGAATTGCTGAAATACAAGCAATGATTGTTACATAAGTGAATCTTTGAGTGAGAAAGGAAGAAATGACTTTTCCACAGGTCAGTCTACTAGTGTTTCAATTCTTGTTACAAATAGAAGAATTAGGCTATTTTATTTGCAACAAAAATCTTTTTTCCAAAAGGATTTAGAATTCATAACGTATCTAGGTGGAAGATGATTATTTCATCTGTATTCATATAACAGGTTTAGGGAAGGGAAGGGAAGGGAAGGGAAGGGAAGGGAAGGGAAGGGAAGGGAAGGGAAGGGAAGGGAAGGGAAGGGAAGGGAAGGGAAGGGAAGGGAAGGGAAGGGAAGGGAAGGGAAGGGAAGGGAAGGGAAGGGAAGGGAAGGGAAGGGAAGGGAAGGGAAGGGAAGGGAAGGGAAGGGAAGGGAAAGAATTGATTCCAACAACAAATCAATGGTGCTTATAAATATAGCTTTAGAGAACCACTTATATTTTCCCTTCTTCTTCCCTTATAAATTCTTTTCTTTTCTTTTCTTTTCTTTTCTTTTCTTTTCTTTTCTTTTCTTTTCTTTTCTTTTCTTTTCTTTTCTTTTCTTTTCTTTTCTTTTCTTTTCTTTTCTTTTCTTTTCTTTTCTTTTCTTTTCTTTTCTTTTCTTTTCTTTTCTTTTCTTTTCTTTTTTCTTTTCTTTTCTTTTCTTTTCTTTTCTTTTCTTTTCTTTTCTTTTCTTTTCTTTTCTTTTCTTTTCTTTTCTTTTCTTTTCTTTTCTTTTCTTTTCTTTTCTTTTCCTTTCTTTTCCTTTCTTTTCCTTTCTTTTCCTTTCTTTTCCTTTCTTTTCCTTTCTTTTCCTTTCTTTTCTTTTCCTAGTTCTTTTCCTAGTTCTTTTCCTAGTTCTTTCTTATTTTTCTTAAGTGTTGTTTCACATTTCTATTTTTCATTTTTTCTTGTCTTTTAAGAGACCATACATTTTGATAATACTTAATTAATTGTCTTTTGCAATAACTCCCTGTCGTATTTCCTTATTTTTTCCTAAAGCCCTTCCCTTCATCCTTGCTAGCTTTTTCTCTTAAAATTAATGAGATATTCAATCGTGTTTAAGAGAGATAGATAGATTTATATAAATATCAGTTGCAAGACCTCTCTTTGTCCAAGGTTTTCTCAGGTACAGTTAGAATGATTTAGGATAAATATGTACAGAGTGGAAGAACTTCTATCCTCACCTTGTACCAAAGCATCATCCCCATTACAAATATCCCATACAAAAAGCTCTTGAAAATGAGCATTATGTATACAAACTTCCCAGCTGTAGCACTTCTTTGATAGTTTTCTGAAATGGGAGAAAAATAAAAATAAAGAGTAAACATTCCTTTGGGAAATTTCCTGGACAAGGTTATTACTGTATTCTATATTGTTGTTGTTGTTGTTGTTGTTGTTGTTATTGTTATTATTATTATTATTATTATTATTATTATTATTACATTCATAGTGGTGGAACTGATTGGGAAATTGTCCAAATAAAGAGAATTTGGGCGGGACATCAAATGAAATTGGATTGGAGTCTTTCACATAGGAATATCATTTATTCTAATTCTGCAGAGTATCTAAGGAGACAACATGCTGCGGAATGACTTAGTTAAGTCAGTGACCTAACTTCTCACTAGAAAATCAGCACTCATCTTCATGTTATATATAACTTTGTTGCTCTCAGTGATATTTTACACTAAAATGTTCAGTTTGGGCTTTCAGTCTTATGGAAGGTTTCATGAGAGCAGACAAAAGTTGAATGTTCACACATTCATACATAAGAACATAAATGTATATGTATATACTTGTACCTGCATCTGTGTGCACAAGTATAAATGGAAGTATATGACAGGGAAAAAAAGCACAGTAGTTGTCTAGACACTTGTACTGAAGACTCATCTTTCAGTGAGCATTTTTTGCATAAATGAACAGATTGATTGTCGAGAAGGGAAAAAAAATGAATGACTTAACTTACCACTGGAGATATAACAGCCTAAATGCAGAAAGAAAGAAAGAGGAATTATTAATTGAGTTCAGATATTAAACAGAACATCTTTCATTGTGCTTATTCAATTCCTTTTATAATAGTGGGTGTGTGAGGGAATGAGAGTGATAGGGCTTTTAGCCAATTTGGAGAAAGACATGATCAGATTCTGTTGATTGCTCTCAATTTTTTAGTTACTGACAGATCTAGTTAAATGTGCTAGACTTCCAAGAAACATACTTGAAATAATGACTAATTGCCCTGGAGGAAGGAGCCTACAAAGAATGAGCTCTGTATATGTCTTACTCACCAGTATCACCATGGATGAATTTATGTATTGATTGCTGTCCATCGTGAAAAAATTCAGCAATACACTCAAAACGGTTCAGAGGGTTGAACCACTCTTGGGCTGAGATTCTCAGTCTGCTGGTCAATGCGTAAGTGCTCCCATTTGATGTGGAAATTTCATCTGTTCCCACTCCTTCTGTCCTCTTGTTGCCATTCACCTTCCAGACTAAATTGAGGTGATCAGGGTAGAAACCAGAGGCCAGGCATACCAGAGTGGCCTTATTCTTCTGTTGAATCTCCTGCTTTGACGGTGAAAAGATGGCCACAGTCGGTGGTATGATTTTTTCATCATCCTTCCCTGAAATGGAAAGCACTGTAGCTCAGAGCCTCCATTAATGATTTAACTAACAAAAAACTAACCATGGTGGGTTTTGTTTGTTAATTTGTTTTTGCAGAAGTATTTTTACTGGAAGCTAGACGTCAAATTCAAGATTAAATAAGAACTATAGAGCTGAGTGTGCAAGTTCATGGACTTCAGGCTAAAAGACAGTTATATACGCATTTGATTATAGTATCTTTGCATAGTGTATACTAAATACGCTGTGCTATATGTGCCATTTGAATGAAAATCAATACAAAATTTGAATAGAATGTGGCTCAAGTATTCAAAATGTTAATGTACAGAGCATGTATGAAACTTTTTTTCTGGATACTGTCCAGATTGACAAAGTTAATAAAGCTGAGCTGCTAATTGGAAAAAAAAAAAAAAAGAATTTAATTCTCTTTTCTTTTGCACTAAGATGAACGATGAGTAGGAGCCAAACTCATCCTTTGATTTCACCATGTATTGAGTCTTTTTATGTCTGTGTATTCTCTTTTTCTTGGGTTTTGAGTGAAGACTTTTCTGAAATGTCTTGCCTGGTTTCACCTTAAGCCATCCTTGTCCTACAGTTTTAAGAATAAAAAGAAACAATCAAGCAAATAAATTGAGTCCCACAGACCAATAATCTACCTATTTTTAAAGTACAATTTCTCAGAAGATCCATGAGTGAATGTGATTGTTGTTTTTTTTGGAGGGGTGGAGGGGTGGGGAGAGGGGGTTCTTTGAAAAGGCATGTCAGGCAGTTTAATTTATGTCACAAAATATTGCTCATATGTAGAGCAAAATAACAAGATGCAGTAATATTAAAAAAAAAAAAGTAAATGTAATATGAAAGAATGTAGAGATATAGATTTGAAGGGTGGGCTATTTGATGGATAAGAAATTGTTTAGAAGGTTTCAATCAGAAGGCTGTGGTCAATGGCTTTACGTCGAGGTGGAGGCTGGTGACAAATGATGTCCCCCAGGGTCTGTCTTGGGACCAGTACTCTTTAACATTTTTATCAATGACATAGAAGATGGCAGGTAGATAGTTATAGGTCAAGGGGGAATGGTTTTAAATGAAAGGAGGGAAGATTTAGATTAGATGTCAGGGGAAAGTCAGAGAGGCTGGTGAGGTGCTGGAACAGGTTATCCAGAATGGCTGTGGGTGCCCTGTCCCTGGAGTCATTCAAGGCCAGATTAAATCGGACCTTGGGCAACCTGATCTACTACTTGATTAGCGGTTGACAGTCCTGCCTGTGGCAGGGAGGTTGGAACCTAATGATCCTTGAGGACCCTTCCAACACAAGACATTCTATGATTCTATGAATAAATCTTCCTTTACCATCTACTGAGTAAAATATGGATTTAAATTGTGAAGGCTCGATTCTGCAATGGTGATTGTACTTCCTCTCATCCTGGAAATAAAAAAGAGGACTATATCCTTTGTGTCTTAATTAGATGCAAATATATATATATGTATCGAAGTTTGTTATATCACGAAGAAAAGCCAATAGGCTTTCAACTGTGCTTCTCATTCCAATCTCACAGGATTCCTCAGCTCCATCTTTTCTATTAGAACTTTCTCTTACTTTTCCTTGCAATTGATGTCAGTATGGAAAAGAATATAGATCAGAGAAAAACAGGGTTAAATTGTAAACCCAAAGTCTACTTGTCTGTATCTGAAAGTGTAAATACTTGAATGGTTTTGGTTTTGTGTGTATATGTACGTAAAATTTCCCCTGCTATAGAAATTTTTTGTGACATAAACCACATTTACCTTTTCTTATGTCCCTGTGGATGATATTACAGAATTATCTCTCTCTCTTTAGCATTTTCAATTGTTTCTGATTTACTTTCTCAGATTCATTTAACTATTTCTTTCTTCTTTTTTCATCTTTCCTCATCTGTCTGATAGGAATCCTTATGAAATCTTAATAGCCAGACAGCAGATGGACAGCTAGACATTGTAAAAATAACATCAACAAATCTAAGTAGTGCAAATAGATGTCTGATTGAAAATAAGAAGTGAAATATTGCAAATAGTGAAAATTATTGAAGATTGATCACTCATTTCAATGAAAGCAGCATTTCAATGTTTGGATACTTGTTTTTGTTCTCTGGATCAAATGGTACAGTCCAGGGTCAGCATTAGATTGCCTAATTTGAGAAAAATTGCATTTTCCCAGTTTTCCTGTAGGTGGACGTGCAGGTCACTTTCTCTCAAAGTGTTTCTAGTTAGCACACTACCTGTATCTTTTAACTGGTTTTCTTAGTGTGCTTTTAGAAGAGCCAGAGCACAGTAGGTTCATTCGGTCATGCCCCTCTTCTTACCTATTATTAAACGTGTTGTGTTCCCTGTCTCTTTCCTTTCTGTGCTCTTCAAGAGAATCCAAGTGAGGATCACCAGATTTTGACAATTAAATTCCCACCAAAAATTCCCACTTTTCATTTCAGAATCTTAAAGGAACTCTCTAGTATTTGGTATATTTCTTTCTTTCTTACACAAAACTCTTAACTGCAGTACTACTCCAGAATAAACACTTTAAAATGCCCACTCAAAAATGTGTCCCTTATTCAGTCTAATCAAGGTCCACTAAAACCACTCTGTAAGCTTATATGTGAGCATAAGGTTCATCAGGATATTTTTGGTGAGCTTAATAAATACAGCCATTTTCACCAAATGTTCTTATATATCATATCCATCTTTGTGCGTTCCAGAAAGAGTTGGAATTACTTTTATACTGCATTCTGTTCGTATTCCATACCAACTGAGTTTTTATATTCCATTCTAGTCTGTGCTAACTATAGAGTATAAATAATAGAAATTCTGAAGAGAGGATCCTTCATCTGAATCCTCTGAATTATATATTATAAATATTATAAAGGATATTATATCATAGATCATAAATAATTAAATAATTCAATATTATATATTAAATTAAATAATTAAATATTATATATTATTAATATTATATATTATAAATAAGTAAGGAGAGATCCTTAGTTATCACTGTTACAGCCTTAGAACCTTCCCCTTGCACAACAAAACACACACTTCTCATGAGTCCCACTTACCCAGAACTGTTACTTTCGTTCCTTCTCCAAAATACTGGATATTAACAGAACACAGCCTCACAGTGTAATATCAAAACTGCTCACTCCTGTCCAGTGATCAACATGTTAAAACTTCAAATTTGACTTTTTTTCTTTTTGTCCAGTAGTCAAGTAGTACCCAAAGGTGTACTGAAAAGAAGGTCTATCAGCTATCTTTTTGGTACCTCATCATTAAATATTCTGCATTTTGTTCTAATGATGATTTGGATGAAAGCGTAAAAATGACTACTCATGCGTCTGTCATCAATAAAAAACTCCATTGTCTACCACTGCATTTTGACACTGATATATCCTCACATGTTTTAGGAATAAAAGTACATAATGTAAGATCCATACACCTTCTGGACATGCTCTCTCTTTCTTTCCCTCCAGCCTCCTTATCTTTTGCCAATTACTTTTGTGTAGAAGTACACTGCTCCCAGTCCCATGGACACACATTCTATCCAGACATGACAATGGGAGATTGGAATAACATAGGAATAAGAAGGATTGGTTCATTCTGGAGGCAATCTAATTTGGGGAAAAGATTTGGTCAGGAGTATCATTTATTTCTAGCAGAAGACAACCAGAATATTATGTGAAGTCTCTAGGAGTTCTGCATTGTAGATGAAATATACATTTTTCCAGAACATGTCTTATCTGGCTTCAGCTCTCTTCTTTGATGCCATCTCACTATTCTGATTCCAATGTCTTATATTAATCTTGCTTACTTTCTACAGATTTATTATCATAACAGATTAAATATAAAAACATCCTTTTCCATGGGAAATTTAGTAAAATGAATTGTTTAATTTGTCCCCTTCTTCTTTGGAATCTCTGCTAACTGCATCTTCCTTGGTCTGTCTTTCCTGAAACTCCTAATATAAAATTTTCCAATACACATTTTTTTCTTACCTAGAAAAGTGACTCGTGTTTCTTTTTCAAAATATGGTATTGCTGCTGACCTTCACATGAAAATGTCTGAGGTCCTTGTCTTCATCCTTCATGTTGGCACAAATTTTCTATATTGTAGTTCCCCCATACAAAGAAGAGCTACCTTTGAAGGAGATGCACAAGCCGCAGGAGATAAAGCATGATATTTCAGCACTGAAATATTCAGACCATTGGGAAGATTCTGTCCATCCTTTCCTTGTAGACCTTTAGTACATTTTCTCCTCTTTCTTTCAAGTGTAACTACAAAAGCATTTTTTCTTTTAAAGAATCCTCTTTTCCATGAACATACAAAAAAACCTGTTTTTAAGCAAGAGATTTATGAAAACACTGACTTTCAATACTTTAAGTGATGATGAACTAAAACCATGTGGAAATTTCAATGTAAAGTCTTGTCAGTGCCACCAGAAAAAAAATTGTATTACACATGTTCCTTGGGAAATGATTCT
This sequence comes from Lagopus muta, assembly GCF_023343835.1. Lineage (NCBI taxonomy): Eukaryota > Metazoa > Chordata > Aves > Galliformes > Phasianidae > Lagopus > Lagopus muta. The sequence goes on from NC_064433.1 coordinate 78,145,279, forward strand.
TTGAATGTGCAAAAGGTAGCTTCCACAGAAAGATCAGTACCTATGGCATGTGTTAACAAAAACCTGTGTCAAGTAGGGTGAAAAAGAAATGGCAGACACACTCAGTTTTGCTGTCAGCCTCCACTTATCACTCATTGTAATCATTGAGGTCTCAAGTTGAACTGTCTGAAGTTGAGTGTCACTTAATAAGACAGTGTGCACCATCCATTGAAATAATGTGAGAGTTTGAATAGTTGAGGATAGAGAAGACTCCATAAACTTCCCATTTCTTCTTCTCCCCTCTGAAACTTCTGATATCTTTGAAATATGATCACAGGAGATCACTAATCTATCTTTCAACTCCTGAACAGAGTATTAGTGCCCTTATCTCCAGTTGATGGGTTTTACTTCAAGAATCAGAACAACTCAATAAATTCTCCTCATCTTGTTCTTTCTTCTACGGGCTTTCTCACACATACTTTCCTGTTTGTGTTTCTCTTTTTCTTTTTTTCCCCTACTTTATTTTTTCATACAGCTTTGATACTCTCAGAAGAAAAAACATACCCAAAAACCTAGGAACACCTTTTACAATTATAAGTGCAAGTATAGCAAAAAAATAGTTCTGAAAATATTAACTGCAGCTGTACGATTGATCATCCTGCTCACTGTACAGAGAATAACTTAAACATGCTTGACTAAAGTAGGAAATAGTGGTTTAAACAAAAACAGCTGGAAGACAGAATTCTTCTAAGTAGTGTTTCTGTCTTTCTTTAATTTCAAATATACACTGTAAATGGCATTTCCTGTCTTGTAACAGTCCTCTCGATATCTGCTCTAAACTTGAAGGGCAGTGTTTAAGCACTGTTAACATTTTTTGAAAACACTTGTTTTTAAAATATTATAAGCCAAAATCCAAATTACTGTGATGCTTTTCATAGTCCGAGTTTATGTGAAAGAGAAATCAATTCAAGTTTCCTTCCTAGGTGAACAAAAAATGCTAAGATTTTATGTAAATTATAGAGGATCATTACATTTTTTAGTAGGTGATTTCAAAAAGGCCTCTTTTCTTCGTGCCTTGTAACTTTGACCCATAAAGGCATTCTTGTGAAAAGGAGTTTATTGAAAACAAGTCATCCTTTTGATTCAACCAGCCATAAGACTACGTAAGTAACAGCTATAATCAGAGCACCAACTGAATTTCTTCAGTATAATATTCCCACCTGTTCCAAAGCAAAGTATTTTGAGGAGGTGAAGGAAATGACAGGCACAAAGCAGGAAAAAAAGGAGCCAGTTTTATCCCAGAGTAACAAATAAACATACAAAGGAGACTTACCAAGCACTGTCAGATGGGTGCCCTGTCCAAAGTTCAGTGGTGTGTTTGCACAGTAATTTGAAGAAGTACCAGAATTGGCTGCCACTATCAACAGCACATAAAACCTCTATGATAACAGGATATATCATATCTCCCACTAGATCACATACAGAAGGAATCTTTCTGCTCTCATCTGTATTAGAAAAAAATGTACTTTTTTGCAGAAATATATAGAATATGATTTCAGGAGGTACTGTATCCAGCCAACCCAGCCTATCCAGGAAGTAACTATTTTCATTTCTGTATCCTGCTTCTCAGCATTAGTTTCAGAATTCAGCCTGAGGCATCTTTTGTAAATAAAAGCAGAAGCAGTGAATCTCTCCTCTTTCTGCCATCACTAAGCTTTGCTAATAAGCACTTGAATTTCTGGAACTCACCCATCCACCCATCCTGCATTTATTTCCCTCAACTTCCCTCCTGCCTAATTTTCGTACAGCCCTTTCATACTCTTTTACAAAAACAAAAAAACAAAAAAAAACAAAAAAACATGTATTTGTTAAAAGTACAGACTTCTTTTCCTCATCTGGTACTGCTGCTAGGGTCCAGCATCAAACTCTGCTAGAAAATAGTCCATCCTACATCCAAAGGAGTATCCTGTTGTATTTTCTAAAGGATAGTGTGGGAGTGGGAGTTAGATGGCATTCTTGTAGCTCTTCCTAGAAGTTACCTATCTGACTTAGTGCTTTTTTCCTAGCAAGAACAGTGTTGTAGACCTGTCAAAATTGTTTTGCTTTTCATGTGATAATATTGTATTCATCTCTCCTCAAGTACCAGCCAGGTAGAATCTTAAAGGTCTCCGTGCAGGAGCAGATAGATACTGCTTGAAGCAGTATGGTTCCCCTGTGGCCATTAAGTAATGATCAAAAACTAGCTGATTCCTGTATGAATGGTGTCCTCTCATGGTGGAAATATCTATAGATCAATGATGGAATAAGCAAAATATTTCTTCTACTTACAAGGGCTGCAATGAAGTCCAGACTACAAATCTTCCTGTGTGAAGAAAAATAGGAACACCGCCAGGATTTTATCATGGGATCAAAGAATTTTCATGTTCGCGACCTCTCCAAGAGGAGAGAGATCTCTATCTTTTATCTATCCATTCTGGCTGAGTGAACTCCTCAGGAGCATCAGTTTACCCTTTTCAAGGAGTGTTTCTGTAAACGCCTTCCAAAGAAATGCATCAGACTTTCCTGCCAGTGTTCTTATGATGACTGAATATAATGCTTTCTTCAAGTCTACCTTAAGAGGCTGAGGACAAATTTCACAAAGTCTGTTCTTATACTGACTGTACTATGGAAAATTAATGGTCTTGACTGTCAAGACTTTCAAAGACAACTGTTGGGATAGAAATAGAAATGCTTCTGTATCTCTGCATGCTGAATTGCACTGTGCCATTTGTCTTCTCCAACACATTGCCACTCAGGAATCCAATCTCCAATCTTGTATATATATCTGGTAAGAAGCAGGAAGATGGCTGTGACAGACTGAAAACTAGAAAGACACAGATGTGTATGATCATACCAAACAGATGCTAAATACCAGTAAGAGGATAAACAGTACAGGTGCACTAAAAAAATGATTACAGTTTCTGTCACGGGGTAATTTAGGGACAAGGCAGTCACAAGAAGAAAACAATATCATCAAGTGGCATAGTATCTAAAATAAATCTACTAATATATTAAAATAAGTGTGACAGCTGGACATAAGGTTTTATCCTAAGGTTTCTGACATGCACATGCATATACATGCTCTGTACAGCTGTATAACCAAGATGTTATAATTGCAATATAATCAAAAGAGTGAGGCAAAGCAAACAAGGATCACAAAAGAGAATAAGTAGAAGAGCTTACCCTTGGGTTGAGCTCACTAGAAGATATCAAAGAGGAGGATCTCCAGAAGAGATCCTTCCCCTCTGGTAGCCAGCTCTTAAATAGGTCCAGGAGGGGTGGAGCCAGGCTCCACCCCTTCCGGCAGCACAGGTGAATTGCCTTCACCTGTGCTCCTCTGGCTGACTCATGGCTCACCTCAGGTGATCAATCAGAGGTTCAGGCCATGACTCAGCAGTTCCCATACACTCCACCCCTTCACGGCGTGAACCAATGATCAGGTTAACAAAAGGGTAAGCTTTCCCTAATACAGAGATCCGGTATATCGCGACGCTTATACAATTTTATCGCGACGTATGTTGGTACAGTTCAAGACAAGTGATGATTAGTGGATGTCCATATTCTTCTATGGGCCAGTGCTCGATGATGTGCCTGGAGGTATGAAGTCCTGAGGTGCAAGTCCATTCTATGTTCCATCAGTCCCATGCAGACCATCACCGGGTGTTGTACGTGATCTGACAGCAACACTGGAACGCTTGATGGCATTTTGTTCCTTCCGGTGGTCCTGAAGGCTCACAGACTCACGGGGAGTAATACAGATGTTTTACAGGTACCAGGAGGGGAAGGTCTGCTCTCCAGGGCAAGATACAGGCCGTATTTCTGTCTTGGGTCAACACTTCCGCTTGTACTGGGGCACGTCCTGGCCGCCTGTACCACACCTTTTTGCCGGATATCTGCGGCTGCATAACGATATCAGGCACCAAAGGAGGTGTCCTGATCTGCCATAGGGACATGATGGGGGTCCCTTTAGCAATAAAGATCGGAGTGTTGACCATAATATCAGTAGGCCATGTACCTATTACTGGAGGGACTACTGAGCCTCCCACCTCCAATAGTCTCCCCCAAGGTGCAAGTAGGCCACACCACTTGGGTCCTACCTGCACCTTCCAGGGCCATTTTATTTTATGGGTACCTGGCTCTAAGTTTTCAGGGGCAGGGAGCAGAAGATTATTTTCATTACCAATTTGGGGTCTTACCTGATGATCAGTGCCCGTAATTTGGATCCTAAGCGGGGTGGCCCATGTCGTCTGCAACATTCTCAGGGCACTGGGTCTGCCATCTCGAGGTCTTTCATTCAGGTCCCGCAGGGTTTCATACAGTCTTTTTGTCCACCCCTGCAAGGACTGGGAGTCTGTCTTCAGGGCAGCCTTAAGAATACCATTATAACGTTCGATGAGGCCTGCCCCTGTTGGATTATATGGCAGGTGGAATCGCCATTCGATGTTATTTTCTTCTGCCCAGCGCTGTATTGTTGCACCAGTAAAATGAGTCCCTTGGTCGCTCTCGATGACTTGAGGTATCCCGTAGGCAGACATCAGTTTAGTGAGTGCCTTGATGGTATATGCCTGGTTTGCTTTCGGTACTGGATAGGCCTGCAGTAGCCCACTTGCAGTGTCGACACAGGTCAGGGCATATCTTGCCCCTTCGGAACGAGGAAGGGGCCCGATGTAATCGACCTGCCATCGCTGGAGAGGATTGTGTCCCCTAGCAAGATGGGCTGTTGTTTCGGGCAACGATCTCGGTCTCATCTTGGAGCAAGCGTCGCAATCCTGGCATGCCTGGACGATATCAGATAGTTGTATGGGCAGTCCCCATGCTTTAGCAGCTGCCCACATTGTCTTTTGTCCAGCATGCCGTAGCTTCTGATGTAACCAGCGGGCGATGTTCTCAGATGGTGAATTCTCAATCCATCGAACTCGGGCCAATGTGTCGGCTTCATCGTTTCCCGGTGACTGTAGGGGCTGATGACCAGAAACATGGTAGACACGTACAGTCCTGTGTTTGACCGTATTCCATATATCTAACCACATGTCTTTGCCCCAGATCGGTCGGGCGTGGATAGTCCATTCCTGGGTGGCCCACTGTGCAATCCAGAGAGTGAGCCCCCGGTACACAGCCCAACTATCTGTGCAGATGTTCAGGATACCATCACCGGGTTCCTTGGTTATAACCATCCACACGGCTCGCAGTTCTGCCCATTGGCTGCTCTGGCCATCCCCCTCATCGAACCAGATTGTCTCGGTGGAAGGATGGTATGCTATTGCTCTCCACTTGCTCGGGTTGCCCTTGCTGGACCCATCTGTGTACCAGGCATCTTCAGGGATAGGATATTTTCCCTCCTGAACGGGACTCTTCTCTGGTGGAGCGACCAGTATTTCTTTTGGTGCATCACTGTGATACGTAACTGGGCCTAGGATCTTCTGAAGTTCTTCTTTCAAGGGGGATGAAGACAGACTGCTCCTTTGGCTGAGATAGGCGACCCATCGTGCCACTGTTTGTGCTTGGGCCACCCCTGTCTTAGGAAGGTGGGTCAGATCCTTCACCCACCCCTGAATTGGCAGAGTGGTCTTAACTATAACTGCAGCTGTCTGAGTTATTGGCTCTACTGCCTGTAATGCCGAATAGGCAGCCAATAACTGTTTTTCAATCATACTGTATCTTTCTTCTGCTCCGTGCCAAACCTGAGACCAGAAACCAATGGGGGTCCGAACAGAACTCTGGCGCTGCCACAGGCCCCAACCGAAGCCGTCTTGAGTAACATGGACGTCCAACTCGGCTGGGAGGGTAGGATCGAATATACCCAATGCCTGAGCTTGTTTAACTGCCAGTTTTGCTTGTTGGAAAGCATCCTGTTCGGTTTTCCCCCAGTCCCATAGCTGCCCCTTCTTTGTGAGTCTGTATAGTGGCCTTAGCAGCTGCGCTAGGTGAGGTATAAAGGAACGCCAATAACCCAATATACCTAGAAACTCTTGCAGCTGCTTTGATGTTGTAGGGACTGGGAATGCCTGAACCTTATCTATAACAGCACTGGGTAGCACTTTGGTCTTTCCTGACCAAACCACCCCCAGGAATTTTACGGACAGGCCTGGACCTTGCACCTTTTGGGGATTTATAGCCCATCCCCTTTGTTGCAAATAGGCAGTTAATGAATCAGCTGCCTGTCCTACTACCTCCAGTGAGTCGGATGTCAACAGGAGATCATCAATATAATGATATAAGTTAACATCATCAGGTTTTCTCCAGTCAGCCAGGTCACGCGCCACTAAATTGTGACAATACGTTGGTGAATGCACGTACCCCTGTGGCAGGACCTGAAAGGTCCACTGCCTGCCTCCCCACGTAAACGCAAACTGATCTTGCGATTCCTCAGCAATTGGGATACTGAAGAATGCATTTGCTAGATCTAGGACACAATGGTAGGTTTTTATCTCCCTACTCAATGTGTCCATTAGGGAAGCAATATTGGGTACGGCCGCATGAATAGGCGGCGTGACCTTATTTAATTCTCTGTAATCTACTGTCATCCTCCATGTGCCATCCGACTTTCGCACCGGCCATATGGGGGAGTTATACGGGCTGTGTGCAGGTCTTATAATGCCCACTTTTTCTAATTCCTGCACCGTTCTCGATATTTCATCTTGCCCACCCGGGAGTCTATACTGTCTAACGTTAGTAATCCGGCGCGGTTTCGGCAGGCAAACAGGCTCATGTTTCGCATGGCCTCTTAATATTGCCTGCACCGCCCGGATACTGATACATCTTTGTCGAAGTCTGAACTCTCCCACAGTTGTTTGGAGAGCCAGACCCCATAAAATGTCTATGCCCAGGATGTATTCTTGGACTGGGGCAATAGACACCTTGTACTCCCGGGGTGGGAGACGCCCAACCCCCAATTTTAACCATGTTTGGGTGACAGGAATAGTCTGTCCCCCAAAACCACCAATCATCACTCTGTCGCCATGAAATTTTTCCGGATCTCCATAGATAATTGATGTTTCTGCTCCAGTATCTACTAGTGCCATCACTCTCTGAATATTTTTTCGGGACCAATAAATCGTTAATTCTACATAGGGCCTCCGGTCCCGTCTGGAGGCCCTACGGGGACTAACACCCCTTGTCACTGCATGAATTGTGCTAGGGCCAGTTCTTTTGCTTCTGATGGCTCAGGCATTGTGGCCCGAGACACCTGAGGTGGCTTCTTTTTCCTGTTTGGAACAATAAAATCTTCTAGGTTCCATGTTGTTGTTGGAACCCTTTCTATAGCTCTTACCCTGGATTTCTTAGGGTAGCTCTGGAATTTTTGATTGTCCTTTAGTTGTCTCCAGAGCTGGAGAAGGACGTGATTGGGTTGGCGGTCGATCTTAGCAAATTGGACCCCAGCCCGAATTAAATCATTAAACATTTGTTTTTGGGATACCCTTATGGGTCCCGATCGAGGAGCTCGAGTAGCCGGCATTCTGGTTTTATTTACCGGCAGGACCTCTGCTTCCTCCAAAAACCGAATATTGCGCCTAGTCCGCAGGCGTTCTGTTTCTCCCAAATCGGCAACTAACTGGGCAACCTGCTGGACTACGGCTTCTGATGCTACAAGGGGATTTAATATTGAAACTAAGGTACCGTACAGATGGGAGGGAGCTTGTTGTAGAATTAAATCTCTCATCCCTGCTGAAAATTTAACCATATCAGGGCCATCAAATGTATCTTCATAGATGGCCTCTCTTACACCCAGTTCACGGATATAGTTCTGAAGGTCCTCCATGGAGGACCACATACCTGTATGTAACGGTATGTCTGATTTATTCGGCCATACCATACGGCAGGCCGCCATTAACCATTCTAATATGGAATGGTTTTCATCACGATATTGATTGCCCACGTATAACCTTTGCCTAAGAGCAGGATGGACAGTCATGGTGGCCAACTTAGATATTTCTGGGCCATTCACCACGACACTTTCTGCCCCAGAATCCCACAGTCTCAATAACCAAGCCGGCACACTTTCTCTGGGCTTCTGCCGAAATCGTTGTACTAAGTCCATTAATTCTGTCGCCGTGTATGGCCGAGCTGTCACATGTAAATGAGTCTGGGCAGGGGGCCATTGATCAGGTGGCACCCCTGCCGGTCTGTCCTGTACTTTTTTTGTTTTTTGGGTTATCACAGGACGGACCTCCAATGGATCAGTTTGAATTGGACATTCAAGGTCTGATTTGGATTTCTTGTTGTCCTGATCAACGAAGTCTGTTGATTCAGGAGCCTGGTCATCATTTATTGAAATATTACGAATTTGGCTTACAGGAAGATGTAGAATTGGCTTCTTCCCCGTTAAAACGCCAAGTTCGTGCTCCAACTTTTCAATGCGATCTTTCAACAGCTGATTTTCGGTTTCTAAAGTATTATTTCTTGAGTCCGCATGATTTAAAGCGGTTAATAGTGGCCATGCCACCATGGAGGCAGCCAATTGTCTTTCTTTGGTAATGAGAATGTCCTTGCCAAGTCCTTGAAAATAGTCTGCCATGCGATATGGGGAGAGATTGCCCATAACACGTAAGGGACCCCATTTTTCAATGATGGCAGCTAACTCGTAATAGGGCGATCCCTCAAATCCTGGGATCTGCCCTGGAATCATTTTCTCTAGGGGAGTATTGTTCTCCCCCTTGACCCATTTATAGAAGTTCCACAGGAAAGACATGTTAATTTCAGTATAATCAGCCTGCCTGGCTCGCCAAGTGTATAACCAAGATGTTATAATTGCAATATAATCAAAAGAGTGAGGCAAAGCAAACAAGGATCACAAAAGAGAATAAGTAGAAGAGCTTACCCTTGGGTTGAGCTCACTAGAAGATATCAAAGAGGAGGATCTCCAGAAGAGATCCTTCCCCTCTGGTAGCCAGCTCTTAAATAGGTCCAGGAGGGGTGGAGCCAGGCTCCACCCCTTCCGGCAGCACAGGTGAATTGCCTTCACCTGTGCTCCTCTGGCTGACTCATGGCTCACCTCAGGTGATCAATCAGAGGTTCAGGCCGTGACTCAGCAGTTCCCATACAACAGCAAACCCAGCAGTCAGACTCTTCAGTATAAGTTGTGGCCAGCACCCTGGACTTGGGTGAACAGGACACTCACTCATTGGTGTTTTTGTGTTCTTTGAGGTCACCTGGTTTATAACACGCAACTCAGGATCAGTCTTTTACAGTATTGGATATTCATTAATGTGTTTACCTGGAGGAACTCTTGTCTCAACTGTTTTCTCTGGCTTAGATGGCTGGCATAAGTCAACATCGATCTTGTTAGTCACGTCTCAGTGGATCGATCTCTTTGATTTTATCTATATCTGAAGCCAATTCACATTTTTTACCTAGGTAACATTTAATTTCCAGCTTCCCGCTGTTGTATGTAACTAGGCTGAAAACTTTTTAACATTTTTGGTGGATGCAGCCTGAAAATCTTACTTATAATTGTGATCTGTGTTTTGGTTCTCTGTACGTACTGTCTACAGTCCTCTAAGAACAGGACAAATGTAGTCAAAGCCAAATTTTATCTGAGTGGTAATTTTAGACAGGATTCATATTGATGCTTTCTGTCAGAGTCTGAGTGTGCCAATAGGTGCAGTGTACCTGATCACCTTAGCTTAGGACCTAATCCTTCACCCTCTGTACATGAGACCAGGATATCTATTTAAGATTAGACCTAGGCCTTCAATTCTTGCGTGAGCTATGTTGTAGGTGAAACTCTATCCAGTCTTGTCTCTGGTCATGTACTCTGAGTGAACTATGTACCAACAATGTTGATAGCTTGTCTTCTAGATGTACCCCTCATAGGAACAGTGTAGATTTTCATGTCTTTGGTCTTGTCCCTTGGACAGACTTTGAACTGCAAGTTTATGCACAGCAACATACCCCTGTAGCAAAGAAAAATAATCATTTTCTGGACTGCATTAGGAGTCTTACCATCAGGATGAAGGAGGTGATTTGATAAGGCCACATCTGGACTGTTGTATTCAATTCTGGGTTACAACCAGGAGAGATATGCAGATATTGGAGAGAGTTCAGTGAAGGAACACAGAGTTGATTAAGGAACTGGAGAATTTCTCCTATATGGAAAGACTGAGAGAGCTGGAACTTTAGCCTAGAAAGGAGAAGGCTCAAGTAGGTATCTTATTTTTGTGCAAAAATGTATGAGAAATGTTTAGCAGAAGACAGAACCAGGCTGTTTTCAGTGGTGTCCAGTGACAGGACAAGAGAAAATTGGCACAAACTGAAACACAGGAGGATATACTGAGTATCAGGAAACAGGTTGTTTTTTTTCTTGTAATTATGACTGAACACTGGAGTAGATTGCACAGAGATGCTGTGGAATTGTCATTCTTGGAGACAATTAAAATCCATCTGGACATGATCATGGACAACCAGTCAACCTGATCCTTGATTCTGCTTGAGCAGGGGAGCTGAACTAACTAATCTCCAGAGATTTCTTCCAACATCAACCATTCTGTGATTCTGAAAATCCACATTGTATCCTTCTTTCCAGTCTCTGAGCTACAGCCTATCCTATTTCTGTCTTCTTTTGCTCCTGACTGGACATCCTAGATTTATTCTCGATCTGGTTCACTGTTTGCCTTTCTTGGAACTCTACTTGATGTGTGCAGGTGCTGTGAGATCATGTCTTTGATAGTGAAAACACTGCCTGAGCTGTGGTCACCCTTGACTCCTGGCTTCCTTTCCCAACTAGCCCTTGCTGTTCCTTGTCAGTTTCTCAGACAGCCTAGAAGTAAGACATGGAAGCCAGAGCCCCATGAGGGGTTTCAGCAGGGAATCAAATTGTTCAGCAGTCTTCAGCTGTTTTGTAGAGAAGTGACTCAGAATGAGCTTCAAATGTGATCTGTAGTAGGAATGATTTGTGCAAACATTGAATGCAAACCAAGCAATAGAATGAAGTAACTTAAAATAAGACATGGGAGGTTGTTTTACAGTGCAGGAGCACAACAATTTGGCTGGAAAGAGATTAACATGAATTAATGTTTGGGAACTGATTATCTCTGGACTGAAATAACGTACTCAAAAATGAAGATGCTGAGCTACTGCAATAAATTATCAAGAAGGAAGGTGTTTTCCTTAAAATTGGTTAAAAGGCTGCAGACAGGGTGTGGTGATTAATGGTTCTATGTCCAGGTGGAGGCTGGTAAATGTCATGGTTTTGTGATTTTTGTGAATATCGGGCCAAACCAGCCTGTAAACTGTTGACAGTAATGAGCAGTATCCCTCAGAGGTCTGTCTTGATACCGGTGCTCCTTAACATCTTAATCAATGGCATCGATGATGGAATTGAGTGCACCCTCAGCAAGTTTGCTAATGAACCAACCTGAGTTGGTGCAGTTGATGCAATGGAAGGAAGGGATGCCATTCAGAATGACCTCAACGGACTTGAAAGGTGAGCCCAGGGGAAACTAATGAGATTTGATACAGCAAAGTGCAAGGTTTTGCACTTGGGCCGGAGGAATCCCTGGCATCTCTACAGACTGGGAGGAGCAGTCCTTGAGAGCAGCCCTGAAGAAAGAGGTCTGGGGGTCCTGATGGGTGAAAAACTGAGCTTGAGCCAGCAGTGTGCCCTTGCAGCTCAGAAAGCAAATGGTATCCTGGGCTCCATTAGAAAAGGAGTAGCCAGCAGGGACAGGAAGGTGTCTGTCCTTCTCTACTCTGCCCTTTGTGAGACCCCATCTGGATGGAGTACTTTGTAAAGGGTAGATAACAGCAGGACAAGGGGAAATAGTTTTAAGTTGATGGAGGGAAAATTTAGGTTGGATGTCAGGGGGAAGTTCTTTACTATGAGCAGTGAGGTGCTGGAACAGGCTGCCCAGAGAGGTTGTGGATGCCCTGGAGGGGCACAAGGGCCCAAGGCCAGGTTGGATGGGGCCCTGGGCAACCTGGTCTAGTATTAAATATGGAGAATGTTGGTCCTGCCTGTGGCAGGAGGGTTGGAGATTCGAGATCCTAGAGGTCCCTTCCAACATAGGACATTCTGTGATTCTTTAATTCTCTGAAATTAAAATTCATTAGATGATAATTATCTTAGATGATAATTCAGTGGTTCCTTTTAGACTTTTGATAGAATCATGGGCTTATGAAAATTGTAGCTTTGAAATTAGTTTCCAAACTAGTATTGTTACAGGCCTTGACTTGTTTCTACCAGACACTGGAATCCTGAGCTCATCTCATGGTTTATCTTTTCCAAGAAAAATGGGGCATTTATCCTGTTTATTCTTTTGCCTAATTCTATTGTTTGGACAGAGCAACACTTTTATATCAACTGTAGTTATTTTGTACTTTGAATTTCTTGGTCTCCTTCAGCACTGAAAAGAATTACCAAAACTATGTGCAGCTCATTCACATACTGATCAATTAACATAGGATAAATATCAACAGTTCTCTGTACCTTTTTATCCTTTTCCTTGGGAGTGTTTCTGTCATGCTCAAAAGGGAAAAATCCTTCGAGGCCAGATTCATGAGGCTGGACAGCATGCTCATCACTATAAAGATATTAAAAGATGGGAATGTACAGTAGTCTTGACCTTTGGGAGTGAAAATACTTATTACCTTGCTTTTTGAACTCCAATCAGCAGTAGAACTGGTCTGTTACTTTCAGTCTTCCCACAGCTATATTTTCATAGTAGTCAAGCTTTCATTTCACAGCCTTCCCACCTCTCTCACATGATACCATCAGCCCTCTTCCTCATATAATACTGGATATTATAGAACAATACGTTTATTCTCTAGGATTTATTTTTTTCCTCCCACTATCCTCAGTAAAGTAATGATTGTCAGATCACAGGAACACCCCTCCTGCTCTTCACATTCATTTTGCTTTCCTTTTTCTAGACTGAGATTAGGCCTATCTTCTCAGTTATGAATAGCATAAATAGTAGCACAAAAGCTATTGAGAAGCTGGGGATGAAATATTGGAAACCTGTTTTTCCTAAAAATAATGCAAAATGTACCACTGCCTATCGAAGTGGTGCTGTACACTATTGATATCTTAGGGGCTCTAAGATGGCTAGAAGGGAATGGCAAATTCTATTTTGGTGAAGTCAGGAAGGGGGTCAGAAAAACTACTACCTTATCCTTCAGGAGGGTGAACTTTGAACTATTCAGGATATTGACAGAGACAGTCCCTTGGGACTTTGCCCCAAACAGAAAAGGGTCCAGGAAGGATGAACACTCCACAGGGAGAAAGTCTTCGAGGTGCAGGAGCAGGCTGAGCTACTGTAGTATAAGAGAAAAAAAAATTTTAATATAAATATAGTAACTGTAAGAGGAGGGCTGAGGAAAATCTCCATTCTTTACTGGATGTGGCAGGGAACATGACCACTGAAGATAAGGGAAAGGCTGAGGTTCTCAATGCCTTCTTTACATCTGTCTTTAATTGTAGGACCAGTTATCCTGATATCTTGTTATCCTGATATTCTGATGGAAGGATCCTTCTGATCTGGAAGTCTGGGGTGCAGAGCAGAATAAGCCACCATTCAGACGGAAACATTTAGAGACCTACTACTCCACCTGGACTGTCACAAGTCCATGGGGCTAGAAGGGATCCATTTGAGTATGCTGAGTGAGAAGGCAGAGGTGATTGTCAAGGCACTTCAGCAAAGCCTTTGTCACTGTCTCCCACTGTATTCTCCTGGAGAAGCTGATAGCTCCTGTCTTAGACAAGTGCACTCTTTGCTGAGTGAAGAACTGGACAGATTGCTGGGCCCAGAGAACTGTGGTGAACAGAGATAAATCCAGCTGGCAAGCAGTCACAAGTGGCTTTCTTCAGAGATTGGTACTGGGGCTTGTCCTTTGCTGATCAACCGAATGAGGGGACTGAGTGCAGCCTCAGTAAGGTTGCAGATGATGCCAAATTGGAAGGAAGTGTCCATCTGCCTGGACAGTAGGAAAGACCTACAGAGGGATCTAGCCATGCTGGATCGCTAAGCTTAGGCTGAGGGAACTAGGACTGTTTAGTCTGGAGAGGAGTAGGCTCAGGAGAGACCATATCACCCTCTACAACTACCTGAAAAGAAGTTGTGGTGAGGTGGGGATCAGCCTCTTCTCTCACATAGGACTAGAGGGGAATGGCCTCAAGTTGCACCAGGGGATTATTCAGGTTGAATTTTAGGAAAAATTTCTTCTCTGAAAGAGTGGTCAAGCACTGGAATGGGCTGCCTAGGGAGGTGGTTGGATACCCATTCTTGGAGGTGTTCAAGAAATGTTTAGTTGTTGTACTAAGGGACATGGTTTTGTGGGGAAATATTTGTGGTTGGTAGATGGTTGGATTGGATGGCTTTGGAGGACTTTTCCAACCTTGGTGACTCTATGATTCTAAGTTCCAAATGTTTTATTTGTTGTTATTGAATCTAATAGCCCAACAGAAACTAAACTGCCGCCATTCCCTGTCCCCAGTTCCATCCACTGGAAATTATATATTGTAAAAAATAAATTATATTAAAGAAATCAAATAAAAACAAAACAAAACAAACAAACAAACAAAATAACCCAGACACACAGTACAAAAATACACATTGACAGAACCAGTGTCCTGGTTTTTCCTGGGACAGAGTTAATTTTCTTCCTAGTAGCTGTTATGATGCTATATTTTGAAATCTGAATGCGAAATGTGTTGGTAACACACAAATATTTTAGTGTTGCTGAGCAGTGCTTATATTAAGTCAAGGACTTTTCAGCTTATTTCACTGCCCTGCCTGTGAGGAGGTTGGGGGTGCAAAAGAGAGGACAGAATCAGGACAGCTGACCCAAGCTGGTCAAAGGGACATTCCAGAACATGTGACAAAAACAGAGGAATTGGTGGTGCTCCATCATTGAAGGATGGGCAGTAGGTGGTAGCAATTACATTGTGCATCATTTTTTTTTTTTTTTTTTTTTTTTGTCCTATCAAACTATCAGCCTATGAGCTTTATTTTTTCTCCAATTCTCTCTCCCATCTCACTGCTGGAAGGAGTGAGCAAACACCTGTTTGGTGCTTATCTGCCTGCCTCAGCAGCCAGTCATGCAACGTAACACAAGGACAAAAACTTAGCACCACGCAAACACAAACATCAACAGCTGCATCACTCTTTTCTCCTCTGTCTGATCAGGATAAAGGTCTGCTAACAGAAACTATACAAAGCGTGAATCCCTCCAGTAGCTCACCTTGGACACTCGGGCTGCTCAGCTATTCAGGAACTGGCCCTAAATCGTTGGTCTCCTCACATGCTTGTAGAGGGGCATATGAAACTCTGAAGACTACAGCCTCACTCTGCTTCCTCGTACTGACACTCTTTCCTTTTCACGTCCTCTCCTTATCTTCTTTGAAGATACAAAACTTCACTTCCATCCCTCCTCCTCCCTCCCCCAATGTGACACACACATTGAGACCCACACATGTGCATTATCAGTCTCCCAGCAGTTGACCTGGATCCTTACTCTCTCAGTCACTGATAGTGGGGCATGCAAGATTTTAAAGCTTGGAACCCCACTTTATTTTCCAGAACACAATATCAGCAATGGATGAGCCTTCTAATATTCACATAGAATTCAGATAGAATCTTCCTCTCAGTATTGTCATTGAATGTATATATTTGAATGTGTATATTTTGTAATACTAAGTGCCACTGAAGTTGTGATGTAGAATAGTATTGCAACAAAATATCAAGTTGGGATAAAAC
The DNA here is from genome assembly GCF_023343835.1 of Lagopus muta. Classification (NCBI taxonomy): domain Eukaryota; kingdom Metazoa; phylum Chordata; class Aves; order Galliformes; family Phasianidae; genus Lagopus; species Lagopus muta. Next base: position 78,160,989 of record NC_064433.1, read on the forward strand.
ACTCAAACTTCTTGAATGGAGTGACACAAACTTTATTCCTGATTTAAGAAGCTGACACCTCTGAGCAGTAAGGAGGTGTTTTAAAGCTAGGAATAGAGATTACCCTGCATGTCCATGGGAAATCTGGCAGTGATTAAAACAAAGCTGAAAGAACAGGAGAGAACAGAGAACCATCAAGAAAGAGGATATTAGAAGCTTGGACTCTACTGCAGAAAAGAAAAACGTGGAATTTGTTGTTTTCCTGTTGATGAGATGGAGGAGATTATTCACTTATTCTTTATATGGCTTGCTACCAGCCTAAATGAAAACAAAACAGAATAAATAATTAAGCAAGAGCATGGTGAAACAATAGTCCAAATTTACAACTGCCTGTACTGTCATGTTTCCTGAGAGCATGCTCAGAAATGAGCATGTCAAATTTTGACGGGGCCAGGCTCTTTTCACTGTCATGCAGGAATAGAACAAGGAGCAGGGGGCAGAAACTAGAGCATAAGAAGTTCCATATAAATAAAAGGAAGAAGACTCACCTGGACACTTTCCTGTGCAACCTACTGTAGAGAATCTGCTTTAGCAGGGGGCTGATATCTAGAGGTTGATTTCAACCCCTACAATTACGTGACACTGTGCTTCTGTGAAGTTGTAGCTCCTTCAGCCTTTCTTAGTAGCAAGAACATATCTTGCTACAAAAGTACTCATACAGATTATTTACTTGCATACTGAGTTAATAACTTTAAATAAATAAATAATAAATAAATAAATCACAAATGATTGTGACCCAGTAATGTACTTTCTCATGTAGGCTTCAAAAAGGAGGAAAAAAAGTCTTGAAAACAACTGGAGCTGTACTCGTACTCGCTCTCAACTGTATTATGTCCCTTCTCAAACACAATTCCCAGTCTACAACTAAAGGAAGTTGGTGCTGAGGCTTCCACTACTCTTACCAGAAATATCTATCAGGAATTTGAAAAGATTACAGATAAAAAGTGTTTTATGTCTGTTACTAGCTACCTAAAATTCTCCCATTTTCTTTTAGATTTATCCCATTCATTGTTTGTATCTTCTTCAAAACCCTGATTTTACTTTTGCTGCAGGCAAGTGTCCCTTCTCAGTGATTACAGAAAAGCATGATGTGTCTGATATTTCCCTTCTTTGCTTTCTGTAGAAGTTGTGCTTACTACTTCTTATCTTTTTCCATATGTTTTCAGAAAGAATTTCTCTGCTGGACAGCATTGATTTTGTTTGAGCTCTGGAAAAACTGTAACAGAAAACTTACTACTTGTGATTTTTTGTAAATTTTGTTTTGTCCACTAATTCTTGTACTAGTAAACAAGCTCAGCCTGAAAGTGACACATCAGCGTACCTTGACTTTCCACATCAGAGCACACACCAAAATTGCATAGAGGAAGGCTTTGCCACACAGAATGAGGTAAGTGAGCTTCATAGAATTTCCATAATGCAAGTAGGACTCTGCAAAATAAATGCAATTTGCATATTAAATTATCACCATCAGAAGAGACTTGATACAATGTACGAGAAATACTTGAAATCTTTAACTAAGCAAAGGAATTACAGTCAAATGAATGGTTATGTTGATATCTGAGATAGCACAGAAAGGGAAAGAATATTGTGATTCAAAGAATGACAGGAGAAAGCAATCCTAGAAAAGACACAGACTGGCTTTATGATAAGAAAATGTGTTCTGACTGGGAATGGTTAACCTCTGTGTTACCACACCTGATAAAAATGTAGGCTGGTCATGCAAATCCCCCTTAGGAAATTGATGTAAGTTGAATTACAAAATACATTTGTTTTCACTTGTTATTATCAGTAGATGCTGTCATATCAGGTAAGTTTTACACAGCACAAAATAACATTTAGCCTACTAAAGGCTATTTAGCCTTTTATTTTAACAGCTTTCTGATCTTGCCTGACCAAACTGGTGGTCTCCTATGATGGAGTGGAGGCATCATTGGACAGAGGAAGGGCAATGCATGTCATCTTCCTGGACTTCTGCAAAGTCTTTGACATGGTCCCTCACCACATCCTTCTCTCTAAATTGGAGAAATATGGATTTGAAAGATGGACTGTTCAATGGATTAATAATTGGTTGACTGGTTGCAGCCAAAGGGTTGTGATCAATGGTTCCATGTTGGGGTGGAGGCCGGTCACCTCCAAGGTGTCCTCCAAGGGTTGGCTTGGGACCAGTGCTCTTCAACATCTTCATCAATGACATAGATGATGGCATCAAGTGCACCCTCAGCAAATTTGTGGATGACACCAAGATGACCAGTGCAGTCAATACAGTAGGGGGAAGGCAAGTCAACAAGAGGGACCTGGACAGACTGGAGAATTGGGCCCATGAAAACCTATTGAGGTTCAAAAAGGCTCTTGTGAGGCCTGATTTGGAATAATGCATCCAGGCCTGGGGCCCCCAGCACAAGAAAGACATGGAAACTCTTGAAATGGATCCAGAGGAGGGCATCTATGATCAGAGGGCTGGAGCACCTCTCCTACAAAGAAAGGTTGAGGGAAATAGGATTGTTTAGCTTGAAGAAGAGAAGGCTCTGGGGAGGCCTCATTGTGGCCTTCCAGTACTTGGAGTGTATGAACAGGAGGGGGAATGGCTGTTTACATGGGTGGATAGTGATAGAACAAGGAGGAATGGTTCTAAACTAAACTGAGGCAGGAGAGGTTTAGGTTAGATATTAGGAGGAAGTTTTTCACTTAGAGAGTGGTGACACACTGGAACAGGTTGTCCAAGGAAGTTGTGGATGCCCCATCCCTAGAGGCATTCAAGGCCAGGCTGGATGAGGCTCTGGGCAGCCTGGTCTACTGTTTGGTGATCCCAGACATTGCAGGGGGGTTGAAACTAGATGATCACTATGGTCCTTTTCAAGCCAGGCCATTCTATGATTTTCAATTTCGGTGTCATAACCACTTGGCTAGCATGATTTTTTTTCTTTCATGGATGAACTTTCTGCTAGAAAAAAGATAAACATGTAGCTTTCCTATAGAAGGTGATGTTGAAGACGGGGGAGATAGAAAGGGCAAGTGGTGGCATGGAAAGGTTCCACATTTTCTTCCATTATTTCAAAAAGTAAATGTAGATAAGAATCGTACAGAATGTTGCTCCAACCTTTACTGTTTTTTTGTTTGTTTGTTTGTTTGTTTTTAAATAATAGAGGTGTCACTCAGATCTGAAAGGATAAGTTAATCTTCTAGAAGAAAGAAATTTAATATATATCTCTCTCACCTCTTATATTTACCATCAGTAAAACTGAAATAAAGACGTTTATTTGCCTATGCGAAGGTGAAAAAATACACATACCTTTAGTAAGCATACATCCTGGAAGACAAATAAAAACAGAATGTCACATCTTTCTTTGGTATGAACAAACACGTATTTTTTACGTTTCCGTTTACAATATTTATTTTATTATACTGTGTATTTTTTGTTTTACGTTAGTATATATTTTATATTTTACTATGTTCTTACACTAAGAAAATTTGAATAAACCTTTGAAAATCTCCATATATAGACAATACTGTAGATACATGGTGCTATGAATATGAAGACATACAAATACCTATATAATTACAAATATATTTGTGTCATGAACAAACCACTGTATAGAAATAAATTACCCATATCCTCTTTTTTCCTCTTTTAAGTGATTTCTAACTTGTACACTGTAACACTAGAATGTGATGGAAAGTATGGCAATAACAGCAGGGTGGCAAAGTCTTCTACTGCAGCAAAAGAGGACAAGCCCAAATGCAGCAGCCACGGACACAGAAACAAAGGAAGAAAACCTGCTTACATTTGGGAGGCTTCAGGTAGGCAGGGATCTCCAGTGAGATATCTTCACCTCCACTGCCAGCCCTTAAAATGAGGTCGTGGAAGGGGGTGGATCCTGGCTCTAATCCTTCTGGTCACTCAGGCATACTGCATGCAACTGAGCAACCCTGGGTTGGCCCTGCCTTCCTACCAGGTGCTCAATCACTGTTTCAAGCCTTGACTTCGCATTTCCTATGTAACTATGCAAACCATGGCAAAACTCTTATGTTTTTTACTCACCAGTATCACCATGGATGAATTTATGTATTGATTTCTGTCCATCGTGAAAAAATTCAGCAATACACTCAAAACGGTTCAGAGGGTTGAACCACTCTTGGGCTGAGATTCTCAGTCTGCTGGTCAATGCGTAAGTGCTCCCATTTGATGTGGAAATCTCATCTGTTCCCACTCCTTCTGTCCTCTTGTTGCCATTCACCTTCCAGACTAAATTGAGGTGATCAGGGTAGAAACCGGAGGCCAGGCATACCAGAGTGGCCTTATTCTTCTGTTGAATCTCCTGCTTTGACGGTGAAAAGATGGCCACAGTCGGTGGTATGATTTCACTCTTCTTCCCTGAAACAGTAATGTAGAAAGTAGCATAGCTCAAAGGCTTCATTATTCTTCTCAGTAACCCCTTTTAACTGTGAATTTTTTGGGCTGTGCAACTGGCCTTTTAATAAATTCCTAATGAACAGATAATTATCTGTAATACAGATATGCATGAGTGTAAAAATCATTAGTTATACAGTAATATAAAACCTCTATTAACAGAAACACGGTACTATTTGCATTTCTCTTGTTGTCTCTATTAGAACAAAATAGTTGATAAGAAACTGAGCAAACGTATTGGCAGAAAAGTATACAGTAGGCCTGTATTTGTGATGTTGTACTAGGAGACAAAATTCATAAGCATCTTCAGCTGACTGTGGCACATTCCTGAAGTTATAGTAGGACATGGTGGTTATTGCTACTTTCAAAATTTTACTTCTATGTGATACCTTACTTGTCGCTCAAGGTACGATACGATCTGAAAGCAAAGAATTATTCATTCTTACTGTCTGAATCACTTCAGGTACAAAATCTAAAACTGAGTAGGACAACTTCATCTTTAGTTCTTAACTTACTATCCTATTTTAAGACTACGAAATATTGCTTTATGCCATTTATTATTCAGGTTATGCTCAGAATAAGAAAACCTTGTGTAAGACTTTTGAAATAAAATGCATATACACTCACAAGAAAAAAACGTTTCATGTCCTAGATGATCCATGTCCTTATATGTATACATCTACAGTCAAAAAGGAGAAAGGAGCTAAAAGGCTACAGTAAGATGTTAATCCATGTTAAATCCATGAAGAGAATTATGGACTAAGACTTTGTACTTTTTCTATGTGATGGAATTATATATTGTGGATGCTTTTCACAATCGTTTCCTGTTTTCTAGAGTGGACACATATAAATAAAAAGAGTTTTATGTCTTACACAGATCTTGACCCCAAAAAGCCTCTGTATTTTCTTTCAACTGTTAGCCTTAATCATGATTGCCAGTGTTTACTCCACAAAGAGCCTTGAGCCCATACATATGAGCTCATACAGGCCTCAGAAGAGGTATAGTAATTTACAGTGATGTGTCTTCATAGTCAACTTACTAGAAAGTTTTGAACTCCTCTACTTACATTCCAGCTAGCACAAATTAAGGTTGATTACTTTTACTTCCAGTACCTGGTTGTGTCTTTGTTGTTTATTTTAGCTCTTAATGTATCTCTAGTATAACATCAGTGTGGTGGTCAATGAGTGAAGACTTGGAAACAGATGAAGAAAAGAAAACACAAAGTAATAGTAAGGGAGGTTCAAAAACAAGCAAACAACAAAACAGAAAAGGAAAGCTGTGAAAAAGGCTTGCAGAGAGAATCAAAGTAAAAAGAATTAAAAAGAAAAAAACAACCAAACATAGCCAACAAATTAGCATATTTAAAGTGGGATAAGGAGACTGATGCAAGCAAGAATAGAGGCAATCATAAAACATGTTGTCAAAAGCCCATTCTGTTCTGATCATCCACGTTGGTCATATAAGATCACTGTAGCAATGCTTAACCACTCTCATGCATAAATGCATGTAAGCCCTGCCTTACACTCTTCTCTCATCCCAGAGAAAACGTATCGCAGTTCTTCCATTCCATTTTCATCATACTAAGATCACTTTCATGATTTCTTGTTATCTTTAACCCGTACTTTCATCTGCAAATAATCTATGTGTATACTATATATCATTAAGGGAAATTTTCAATTGACCTTTACATTAAGCACTTGGGCAAAATCACAGCAGCTTGTGCGTAACTTTGACTACGATGTCAACTCCAAATATAACTGCAGTTAAAAAACAAAGCTGAACCTCATCAGACTACAACCCACAAAGTCCTTGTGTTGCCCTTATCAGTCACTAAGTTCCTTAAAATGGGAATATTCAAAGGAAAGTATTCTGGTGTGTATTTCTACAGTTTGCTATCAGAGCTTGCAGTGGCAGATGGAAAAAGTAGTTTTACTCTGGGATTCCAAAATGCTCAACTGATCAGATAAGCTGTGTTAAATTCTTTTCTGCAACAGGAGAAGGCTGAAAAAGTAGATGGAGAAAAATAGAAGGAATACAGGAGAATAGGGCACTTTCTCTGCTCAGAAAAGCGAGAGAAAGAGAACACAGACTTTTTAAAAATCAGGAACAGTAAAAAAGAAAGATAAATGGAACGACTGTCCCAGTGCAACTTCAAGCAGCCTGCTTGACATCTATGGTGAGAAAAGCAAAGTACCAGAAATCTGCTCTTTCCCTGCCATATTCAGCAGCCACAAGAATATGAATAGTGAGCATGATCATACCTCCTAAATGTTGCTTTTGATGGGAGCAGAGTTATTTTTTTCACTTCTTCCATCATGAACCTTTCAGTCAGGGAAGACAGAGCAGCACAAATCAAAGCTAAAACGGATCTTAAAATTAGTGTCTGCAAACCCAATGCTTTCACATCCATCTTCCTTTTTTTTTTTTTTTTTTTCCTAATAAACAATCTATAAAGCATCTGTCCTGTCCTTGTGGATGGGGGAAAAATTACCATTATTCTACTGTTAGTTAAGAAGTTCTTAACAATACTACAATATTACATATACTACAGAGATCTGACTTTTGACTTACCTAGTACTGTGAGTTTTGTCCCACTGCCAAAAAACAATCTTGCATTAGTCACACTATTTTGCACCTGCATTAAAACCTCTCTACTACTGTCCATTCTCTGAACAAAGCTTCTGCAGTAACCCTCCCTCATGTGGTAGACAATTAAACACAAACACATGAATTTATGGTTTCCTAGGAAATACAGGAAAGGTCTGTAAAGGAACAGCAACTGTATGTCTGTCTAATCTGGTGAGACAAGTCCCAGAAATTCCTCTTCAGAGCTTTCTGATTCAGGCATAGGTGAATCAATTTGTGCATCTTTCAAAAATTCTTTACAAGACACTTAAGAGCATGCAGTATTAGAACATACTCCTCATAAAGAGAAGGCAGATTTATTTCCTTATTTTCAGCTGAAAGGACCCAATTCCTTATTTCCCCATCTCCTTTCTATGTCATGAATAGCCTTTTCTTGTAAAATAAGTGTTTTGGGTTTTTTTTAGCATACAAGGTAGTTCATAGTGTCAACAGTCAATGATGGATCAGTGCATTGTTTTTCATCAGCACCTCAGATTCACACCGTATTTTAAAAAAATAATAATTAATTGATCACCTTCAATTGAGGGCCTCCATTTTTTCATATGGAGAAAGAATTTTATCACTTGAAAGTTTTTTTGCTCTGCAATGAAGGGCCTGTTATAAAAGCATCAGTTCTTCTAATCCCAGGAATAATAGTAATGAGAAGAAGAGAACACCATCACTGGCAACCCTGCCTGCAACAGGGGGGATGGAACTTGGTGATCCTTAAGGTCGCTTCCAAGCCAAGTCATTCTACGATTCTATCATCTATCAGTCTTAGAAACATGTTTGTTTTCTTCTGGATTTGGAAGGAGTCCAAATCCTGACCTATGACCCAGAAATAAATGTTCTCCAAGAGTTATTTTAATTTGAAAATAGTCTTAGGTGATAGGTGATATTAATCAGCTTTTTATCATCCATTCTGAAACAGTATGACTCTTATTGCAAATTGACTTTCTAGCACAATCCTGACAAACTTGTTGTACAGAAAGAATCTTGCCATGCTGTGGAGAGCTGTTTTCTAGAGCAACTGATTGTTAAACAGAGGTGTTAGTATTGCCTGTGATAAAGCTGAGTACTTTTTGCTTGTTTTGTTAGCTAAAAACTGGTAGATATATGTCTCTCCCAGTTATCTGATTTAACATGTTTTAGTTTACCCCCATAGGATATAAAGTACTTTGTTTTTAGAGTCTTGACTTTCTTCTTGAGACCTCTCCTAAATGTAACTGTAACTCAGGTAGCCTTTCAGTGTTATCTCCACGATAACCTGGAAGCACAGTTACACATTCCAAGAGCAGTGATTTTTGCAGATGTTGATTTATAAAGAATATTGATGACACACATATATTTTTCAACCCATTCTCAACCTAATTTGTTTGACAGACTGCTCTTTATTGCAGAAAATGTTTTCTTTCAGTTATTCAAAGTGAAAAGTGTGTCCTTACCTAGAATAGAACTTAACCTAGTCTCCAAAATAGACTGGGCAACTAGTACATCAGTAAAACATCAGTTTAATAAAGAAGAAGAGAATGCTAAAGTGAAATAATCTGATGAGAATACCCAGGATTTTAAGTGATTTAAAAGAAAAAAGAAAATCTTCTTACCGATCGCTGTAAGTTTCGTGCCACCACCAAAAATCATGTTACTGTCACTATGACATACTTTTGTATCATAAGTTAAGAGAAAAAGTGTACTGCAAGTGAGTTTAGTAAGCAGAGGCTTAAACAATGTTTGCCATATCTGGAAACTTAATCTCTATCTAAATGACCATGGCAGAGCAATAGCTTGAAATCTCATTGTAACATCTGTAGCATTTATAAGAGCATTTTTTCAGAGTTCACTTGTATTTTTGTCTATATTTCATTCTTAGAGAGAGGTTCTATAAAAACTATTTGCCATGTTCTCCTCACTGATATCATGTGCTATTCTCATTTTGTAGACATAAACTGTATAGAGTTGTTCAAAGTGGTGTAAAGGGGGTAAATGTCTAGAAATATAATTACTCCATAACTACAGCTTCCATATTGTCAGGCTTGTACTCTAAACATTGAGAATGTTTTATTTCTTCAACTTGTGAAATTTAATAATCAAGTTGTTTTGTGGTGGTCACAGTCGCACACCTTTTCATTTAGTTCCTTCTCCTTCGTGATGGTGAATTAAGGCAAACCCATTTTTTTTCCCCTTCAGCCACCTGAGAGTCTTGCAGGATTCCATTCAATTTTCTGATAGGTTGAAAGTAATTCACACAAGAACCGTCCAGAAGAATCACTTGGCTGGTCTCAGACAAATCCTTTATCATCACTAGGAAAAACTGCAATGAGATATCATGGAGAAGGATTTAAGAAAAACACTGCCTTGACAGGCATGAGTCATTCTGTGAATGCTGGAGACTTACTAGCAAGAGAAAGCTTGCTAGTAAGGGTAAGAAAAGGTTGTTTCTCTTACTAGAAAGAGAAACAACCTTTTTCTATATTGCTTCTGAAAGATAAATGCTACATTTCAGATTCTTCTGTCACATCAATAAAAAGCCATTTTGAGGGTAGCAGCAAACATTATTGCACCAGAAAGAAATCGTTTGCTTCACATACTGTGGTAGATTTAGATGCATCTGCAGTCAGTCTGATGCGCTGAAAATTATTTCAAGGTCATCAGAATCCACTGGCTTGCTTTCCAGACAGGATAGGCTTGCAGCTCTCAGACAATGAAGGTTTGTTCAAACATAATGTGTCTGTCAAGAGAAACCAAGACAGAACATGTCCACCGTGCTGTAGAATGCTCTCCAGTTGTCTTTGCACTCTCTCCCATGTGACTTATGCAACTACAGGTTTTTGTAAAGACCTCCTGGGAAATGCATCATTGTGGATCCCCCTGTCCCCACAACGGTACAGTCTCGTACAAAAACAATTCCACCTGTGTCTCCACTCTCATTTTGCCATCCAGTCACCATAAAAATTTTCTGTGGAAACCACAGGCCACATCCTTCCTCTGCACTGCTCTGTCTGTGATAGTCCAATATCTCCTGCTGTACACATTACCCATTAATACAACATGCCAACAGTTCTTCCTTTAGACAAAAATGATTCTTTGTTACGATTACCTAGTTTTATTTGCACTAATTTTTCACTATGTAATTTCACGGCAATAGTCATGGTGCTTTCATCCCCACTCTTCTGCTTCAGGATGATAACAGAACTTAAGCCTTCTGTAATTGTTTTACATTGAAAGTGATTTGCTTACTACAGACTGGCGTTTCCCTTTATAGCCTTGCCAGACTGTGGATAGCTTCTTCAATCACTATTGTACTTGCCATTTGCTCTGAAAGGGATGGAAGTAGGATGCTGGGCAATTAGCTTGTGTTCTCTGTCTGCCTGTTGCAGGAAGCAGAAATACAGTCTTCTGCAGGTTGCTTATGACTGAGGAAAAAGCTTAATCTATTAGCAAGAGCTTGCCTTCATTTTGGAGACTAAAAGGGGAGGGGACTTCCAGTGACAGGTTATAAGGTACTTTCATATTTCTTTCTTACACGTAACTAAATGAAGACACAAAACTGCATTTTTTCCCCCGTACCCAGTTAGCCCAGGTATGATGAAAGATCTGTGTGAGACTGTGCAGACTGGCAGATACTGAGGCAATACATTGAAAGAAAGGTGCATGCAATACTTAGATGTGGGGTATGTTCAGCCTATCCAGACCTTGTCTTCTCAAAGAAACTATCCAGGTATAGCAGCATGAATAAGCACCTGCAGTTCGTGTTGCTGCGTAATGGCTTCACTTGAAACTATTTTGATAATCAGTCAGCAGAAGATACACTCCTTTGAAATAAGGTAATTATCCTGGGAAAAAGTCACAGATTGCTTTCTTTTAATTTATCCTGCTCAGCTAGGAAGAGCTGTTAAAGCCCCAGGGAAGATGAAACATTTAGGATCAACACAGAAATCTACAAAAAGTTATTTCAAATACTGGACAGGCAATAGGTGTCTCTGCAATACCCTCTTTTCTACAGCAGCAAAACAGTATGCTTAACTCACTGATTTTAAAAATAATTGAGAACTTTTTTTTTTTTTTAATTTAGATTGAATTATTTTAAAAAATACACTTAGGGTTTTTTCTTTTTATGTCCAAATTACGACACTAAAGGGATGCTACTTGCCTTCATTGAGTCAAAACTTTCTCTTACATCAGTAGCATTTGTTCCAAGTCTAAAACCTTCCTACTCAAATCCCTTTATGGATCTTACTGTCAGTAGCACGCTCTCTTAAACATGATGTCTTTTGTGTAAAAGCATGCAAACCACTTCCTCTGTATTAATTTTAAGGAGAAATTCTATGTGATGCTAATATCACACAGATGAGCACTATTACATAGATGGGCACTTTCACATGGTAATATCCAAGAAGTGCCAGCAGACAGCAGTCTTGTCCCATTTTAGAGTTCATATATAGTCCATCTAGGCATTTTAGGCTATATTTTAAATTTAAAATGATAGGGAGAGAGCGAAGGAAAGGTCACCCCTTCTTTTTAGTTTTCATATGTCTGATAGAAAGCTTCATGGGCCAAGATGTGTAAAGCTTCAGCCAAGAGGCAAAGGTGAGAGTTTGTGAACAAGAGATGTTTAGGGACATGTTTTCTAACAATAGTATCACATTAGTGCAGAAATTTCTACAGAAAAGTAATGATCTCCTTGATTATATCAGTCTTGGATTCATTTCTAGCTTACATAAAAAGCAAGATACAGAGAAACCAGGTTTTTAGTCCAAATTTAGTATCCTGTGTCAGCATTTCTCAAAGGCCCTGGCAGCTTAAGAGAGGACATCTGCTTTTCCAGAGTCGTTTCTGCTTGCAGGAAGCACACTGATCCTCTCCTAATGGTATTCTGTCCCCTTGCACTCCACCTTAAGACCTTCTTCCCCTCAGGCACCAATAGCTCTAACCCTGACCTTACCAATTTCTTGGGTTATAACTGTTACTAGCATCTTACTATCAATAAGTTCTTCTTCACCCACCTTTTTTCTATTGTTACATACATTCCAGCCTAGTTTAAATAAGGCTATAAACTATCTCCTTGATTCAGTATGCCAACCAAAATATGGACTCTGGGAGTCCCCACAGTAGCATATAGATTGTACCTTAATACCAGTAATAGCCTGACAGTATGTATTTAAAACAGATATGATTTACATGTAGGCATTCCAACCTGTGATCAGTGTCATTAATTTAACAGGTAGCTGACATGGAAATTCACCTGATCGTGGATCTGGAGAGTATTCCTGAAAATACTCATCTGCAGTCTTCACAATTCCCCTGGTCTGTTGAGATTCCAAAGAGCTTGTCCCATCTGGGGGTGCCAAACCCTTGGTTACCCCAAACAGTTAACAAGAAAATTCTCCAAATCAAATGATAGTTCACAAAGCTGACACTGGTTTATTACAGTGCTGGGTGCTTGGGGGTCTTTCTAGAAACCATGCACACCCAGAGCTACATCCCTTCAAAATTGTAATTGTATTGTCAATCATAGAACTTCTGCTTTATAGAAACATAAGGTAACATTTAAATCACATTAGCATTTTTCAGTGAAGAGTGCACTTAAAACAGTAGATATAGAATGCGTGTTTATATGCAGGTTTTGTTTGTTTGTTCTTAAAACAGGGGCAGAAGTTATACAAAAACAAATTTATTTGTGAATGGATTGGCTCCCTTGCTCCTTTGTCCTCCTTACACAGACATAGGTCTGTGTAAAGAGAGGCTGAAGTAGAATGTTCCGTGTTCATGTTTATGGAGTTCTCATGGGAAGAAATTCGCAGTGAGAGTCTGGAGAACTGTAAATCTTGTGGAAGGTGATTCTTATTTCCCTGGGGCAACACAAGGCTGAGTCTAAATGCTGGTGATCTCTGAAATAGTTACCTTTCCTCAGTGCTGACATACAGGAATTGGAGCAGCTGTTCTGGGTACTGTGGAGCTTACTTCAAAAATATGTGCATTTATATGCTTCTATAGCTATGTGCACATATATATTTATGAATGTATGGACATGCAGTAACATAGTCTGTCTTCAGAGGTGGTGTAAGCAACATTCCCTAGAGGCATTCAAGGCAAGGCTAGATGTGGCTCTGAGCAGCCTGGTCTAGTGGTTGGCACCTGTGATTCTGTGATCCTTTTCAACCCAGGCCCTTCTATGATTCTATGATCATATGTGTTTAACATATGAATACTTATACAATTTTCTCAAAGTTCCCACTTTTTCCATACATAGTAAATCTAACACTGCATCTGCACCTGTTATTCAAGGAGTCTTTCAGTTGCCTCATAGATGGAACTGGTATTGGAACCTGCTTGTCTTGTAGATATCTCTTAGACAATTCTTTGTCTCTTAGATTGCTCTTTAATGCCTCCCACAATGTCTATACAAAAGGGCCTATTCTTATCTGTCTGGAGCATCAAGGAATCTACTATTTGAATACTGAATTGTTTAAGTCTTTTAGCATCATCACTATCTGTTCCAGGGCAGCAAAATGTAGTAGAATATTGGCAGGAAGGCTCAATCTTTACTGAAATAATACCAACATCTGGTATTTGAGGGCCAACCTGAAAAAATAAGAGACACTGCTTTCGGAGTAGTCCTCATACATAGAATCGTAGAATCATTAAGGTTGGAAAAGACCATTTTCATTTTAGTTTGCATACATCTGTAACAATATTGTTAAGCTTGCTAGTGTTCATTGATAGATAGCCCTGCAGTTGGTTTAGATAACTGGAAGAGCTGTATCTTAGTACCACGTAAATAAGTTCTGTTCAATCTTTGTACCAAGAAAATAAGGAATGTTCTCTTAATCTTTGTACCAAGTAAATAACGAGACCTCTGTTAAGTTTTTGTACCAAGTAGATAAGGAAGTTCTGCTTGGAGTCAGTTACTGAAGGTGTGAATAACTCTGGGAAAACCTCTGCATACGTAATACAAGTAATGTATGTAAGCTGAAGATCTTTTTTGCAAAGTATGTATGATAGGAGCTCAACCTCCGTGCATCTGGTATTGAAAATAAATACCTGCTTTCTAACACACCAACTTCATGATGAGAATTTCATGATACACTGATACATGGTTATTACTCTGTATGTCCACCATGCATGTGTAACTTACCACAACTGCGTCTATGCACTTGTAGACCATGGTAAAGATTGTACTCACGCCATTTTAAGCCAATTTTTAGCATATCACTTCTATTTAGCTATATTTCATCATCTTTTGTTCAGTCATAGAATCATAGAATGGTTTAGTTCTTCGAGGTTGTAAGGAACATAGAAGGTCATATAGTCCAAATCCCTGTCGATGAATAGGGACAACCACAGGTAGATCAGGTTGCACAGAGTCTGGCCCAGCCCGGCCATAAATGGTTCCATGCATGGGATTCCCACCATACCTCTAGTCAGTTTGTGCCAGTGCCTCACTACTCCCATTATAAAAAACTTTTTCTTTATAACCAATGTAAATTCACCCTCATTAAGTATGAAGTCCTCTCACAGCTTTGGGTAGCCCTACATCTATTGAGTTCTTGAGGTAAGGACAATCATTTCAGGCACAGTGAATAGCACTATTTGACTCACTGATGATATTCACAGCATCATGAGAGTGTATATACGAGCCAGCCTCCAAAGTAATTATGACATAAACATAGATATATTTCTATTAAAGGTTCTAGTAAGCATAGAACTATTCTCATAGCCATAACAGGTAAGGTTCACAGATTCTGCAGTTCTCTTGAGGGCATCTTCAGGCCAGAAGGAATATCACTATACTGATTGATGGTGTATACCACAACCTAGAGTCCGGGCTCCATTCCCTGACTTTGCCCTGGTTTTCTCTCTGCTCTTCTCCTGCCCCTCTCCAATCAGTCTCATGTTTTACAGAGACTCTGTCTCTCCTTCAGGCAGGGTGAGGATTTTGTGTAAATGCTTAATGCTCTTGCTGCATTGTGTGATCACTCATAGCACAGAAGTAAGTGGCAGCATCCTTGGATGTCACATTCTTGATAGTCATAATGGAGAGATTGTTCTTGTCCCTGCTTATCTCAAACTTGGCTTCACTGTAACCTTCCTCATAAGAATTCTGATGCCACCGAGAAGTGCTGGCTATTAACTTCAGACTATTTCTTGAAGGCTGCTGGTACCACAAGACGTAGGCAAGCCTGCCAGAACAGGTGAGGTCCACACTCTCTCCAGCTCTCTTGAGGGCATATTCTGGCCTCTGCGTGACAGTGTGTCCCACTCCAGAGCCTGAAGGAGCGAGAGAGAGAAAATGAGAAAAAGAAAACACAGTGGCCTCACAAACTCTTCACCTTGCACCTGCCCCACCTGGCCAGTAAGAAAGCCAAACAGCGCAGATGGATCTGCAGTTTCTCACCAGGTAGAAGAGCAAGCAAAATGGTCAGCATGACGAGGAGCAGCTGTCCCAGACGAGAATGAGGGAGGAGAGAGAGGCTGGAGAGACTGATACCCCTCGCCTTGTTCAGAATTTCCCATCAGCTTGGGCGGAGGACAGAGAAGACACGTTTCACATTGGAAAATGTTGTTGTTGAGCCATGAAAAGCAAAAGCAAGCGTTTGTGTGGCTGTGAGATTTGTCTGTCTTTGGCCCGTCTGCCAGAGAAGCAGAGATCTGAGCTCATGACAAAAAGGTGGGAGTGTTTTCAGACCAAAACGTTTTGACTGGATGTTGCTCTGACCGTCATTTCATCTTTGTGCATGTCTGGGCCTATCAGCCATGGACCCAAACAATGATTTTTTAGCTGATGTTCAGCAGTGGCTTGAATTCAGGACAGTCATCCCAAGTTCATTATTCCACTAAATTTACACACATGTTGTTCCGCTCTGGAGAGGCGCTCTTAATACATGAAAGACAATTACACCTCACAACTCAAGACTTCTGCCAGACAGAAGCAAAAGATAATTGAGGCAAAAAATTGTGCTCCGTTTAAGAAGGTCTGTTGTGCCAGACCTATTAAAAAGCCTTTCTTCTGACAAAAAACAGACCTTAGCTCCTGGACAGTCAAACTATTTCAGAGACTTAACGGGAAAGGAAAGAGTCTGTGGAGACCACCAGAGCTTATTCTGTGATTACTCTCTGTTGCGGAACTCTGAGTCAAGGCAAAACCATGCGTGTGCTGCTGGGCAAAACAGTCTTCTACTATCAGACCCATGAGAGTTTCTCTCTTGTTCCAAGATGAGCATTTTTATTCCGAGAAACTTTTCTGTCTCAGGAAGGAGAAAAAGCTTGTTCAAAGGACAAACATGGAAGACACAATGTGAGAGCTAAGGTGTTTCTGTTGTGACTTGTGTAACATTGCTGCCTACTGGAAAGAAGGTGGATATACAGCCCTTCTATTTTCAGCCTCAAACCTTTGAGGTTCTTCCCACAGCTGTCCCAGAAGAGCCATAAACCCACAGTCGAGGTGTGCAATCTGTCCACAGGAATCAAGCAGATTCCTTGGATCTGTGGATCACAAACTGGCTCTGTGGATCACAAACTGGAGCCAGACCACAGATCACAGGTACCAGCAGCTGGAGAAACAAGAGTGAACTTACTAACTTCCTCTTGTGCCTGTGTGAGTGTCCATGTGTGTATAATCACTTCCAGGTGATTGTGGGGGCACGTGAGACCAGGTATGAGTAAATGCAGAGAGTGGAATCGAGGGGCAGTTAAGAGGCAGGCTGGAAATGTACACACAACTCGTCCAAGGATGGAAGGGGTAAACTGAAAGGACAGAGATTGCCTTAAAGCTTATCAGGCTGCAGCAAAGACATAGGTATGAGGCATATACAGATAGATGTAGCATGTATAAAACTGATGCTTCATGCAGCAGAAATCTGGACTGTGTAAGCAATTTCTGAATAAAAGGATCAATTTCTGAATAAAAATATATCTATATTTTCCTGGAATATGATTTCATTTTAGGTCACATTCTACTATATCCCACCTCTCTATTTCTACTGAGATCTTGTTCTCTTCAGTTCCGGATATTAGAACAACCTTTCCAGTCACAGTGAGTATCATTGTATGTCTGGATTTGATTGACAAACTTTAAGAACTGTCATGACTGATAGAGGGTGAACTACTGATCAGAAAAGAGGAATTCAGCAATGAAATGGAACCTGCTTGACCTCTCTTGGACCAGCTCCTCAGCAGCCTATGTTTTGTGAGTAGCCACTTGACCTACATACCATGATCCTGTGCTGAAACTACTCCCTTCTGAGGGAAGGTACTGGAGAAGAGTTTATGTACAGAAAGCAAGTGACTTTGAAGTGTTGTGTCCAAACTTGAGGCACAGAAATAGGTAGCTGAATGGTTCTTCTTCACAGACATGAGATCTAAACGAAAGTATTCCTGGCTTATCCGCTTAGCTTCGTATCCAGTGTGAATATCACCCTTATATTCCTGATTTACTGCATTGGAATAATAGATTAATTGCAGCCCTTTTCCTGGCTGCTGCAGATACCAGGACATATAATAATGATTGTCATTTTGACTGCATCCCAGGGTAGCACTCTCATCTTCTTTCAGTACCAGACTTGAGTTTTGTGTTATCTCAGCTCCTGAGAGACAAAGCAAAAGGAACACAGTTAGAAAGCAGACTACATTCTCCCCCCAGCAGAACAGGCAGGATGTCTCAGCTGGTGCCTTACTTGCTCCAAAGAAGCACAAGACCAAGCACCAAACTGTCCACATTCTCATTTCTGACTGAGAAAGCAGAGAGCATGCCTCGGTAAGGAACTTACTTATATAGGTCTGTTTCCATTTCCCTTAAGCCAATAGCAACGACCTCTGCAGCAGCCAGATCTAGGCAGAAAAGCAAGCTTCTTCCTGCCTGCAATTTGAAGGAAATGCACTGTTTTCAGAGTGCCTGCTGAAAATATATAGAAGCTTTCCAACTGATTCAGGAGGAAAATATTCTCTCAGACAGGATAGCATCAAGGGGAAATGGTTTTAAACTGAAACAGGGGAGATTTAGACTGGACATAGGGAAAACGTGGTTGTTTTTGTTGTTTTTTTTCCCCTCACAGGAATAGGGCAGTGAAGCACTGGCACAGGGTACCCAGAGATGTGGTGGACGCCCTGTCCCTGGAGACATTTGAGGTCAGGCTGGACAGGGCTCTGAGCAACCTGATCTAGCAGTAGGTCTCCCTCTTTGTTGCAGGGGAGTTGGACTGGATGACCTGCAAAGTAAATGCAAAGACAGGAAGTGAGACAAGCGCAGCAGCTATTTCTTGAAGAACTTCTCTCAGAATCGTTATTTCTTGTGCTGTGCCACATCAAGCTTGCAAAAACAAGCACTGCCTGGGAGGAATTGCTTCTTCAGAACTGGAATAGGGCACTGTGGCTGCAGAACTTCAGGATGACCACATCCACTGAAGATCTGTATGGCTTTGTACTGGCACCTGGGAAGTGCACAGCTGTGACCACCTCATTTGTTTGCTGGACATTGAAGGCTACTGATAAGTTCACAGACCTTACAGTAGCATAGCCAGCCTCAAATAAACATGCCAGGAAGCCGAGAAAAATGGAAAGAGAACCGTAAGTTATGTTCCCAAGGTTGAAGAGCTTTTATTCCAGGGTTCATGAAAAACACCTGAGGTACAACTGTAACACCACGATTTTCAGGATGTAATAGCTTACTACTGGAGAAGGAAAAAGAGTAACAACAAGCACAGCTACTAAAATCACTCAGACGTCACTCCCAGAGGAGCCACCAAGGTATTAATATTCCTTTAGAGATTCTGACAGAAAACAGAAATCCCAAAACTATCCGAGGATGGTTGAATCGCTAGTAATAATCCGTAGATGTCAACAGAGTATGGTAAAAATGAGCTCTAAATAAGAGGCAGAAGAGAGTAAGCAAGTCAGTCTGTGAGTGACAGTGCTTTCCCAGTGCTTTCCTCATTGTGTTTCTTTTGCCTGATACAAACCGTGAGTAAATCACAGCCCTGAGATTGTTTGTCAGAACAGAAGATTGTTTGTGGTTTCAAGGAATGGTGTGCTATTCTCCTTGCTGAACAGCTCATAGAGTCAGTAGAACACTGTTTTCCAGGGTGTATAAGGCTCTCTGGAATTATATGTGAAGATGTGAGTCTTCCAGAAGTGGCTTTTGGACTGGATAGACTGATGTTGGCATTTGAACTTAGCTTCCTCAGACCTCTCCCCATGCTCTTTTTGCAGGAGTACAATGAACACAATTGAGTCTCTTCATCCAAGAATTGTGTAGCCTTTTTTTTTAGGTAAAAGCTGGGAGCAAAGTAACATTTATGCAGTTTGGTCAGTCAGGAGACTAGGACCCCAGCATGACAGTGAGTGATCTACCCAGTCTCTTAGAAATTTTAGTAAACTGGAATTTAAGAGGGAGGACCCTTTACTTGACACAAACCCTACTGATTCCTCGTTCTTTCTCTTTCCAACTATTGTCATCACCTCTCAATCTTTTTTTTTTTCCTGGGATCAAATAGCATGTTTCATTCCAGCATACCTAGCTTTGCCACAGCATCAGGGACCAGCATGACACATTTACTCCTTCTGGTTTGTTATGCCTCTTTGCTCTATACGTCTATAGTGGAGAAGCAGCTGAACTGTGCTTAATGGTATGCAGATTGTCAAAAAGATAGCAAAGAAAAAGGATCTAAATATGCCCAATGCTGTAGCTGTACTTTCTCAAGGATACAGTTTGTTGATTTAGGTATGCTTCCTTTCTGTGAAGAAAAGCTAAATACTAAGTAAGAGATGAATGTCCAAAAAGAGAGCCAATGGCAGAAGGAGGAAACCTTGGTAATACCCTGCCAACACTTTTCCCTGTCTTATTACAGAAGAGTGAATGGCCCATCAGTGGTTCATCTCTACGTGCTGAGGGTCCAGGGGCACAGTGGTAGTGAGGGGAAAACCAAATTTCAGGGTTGAGGATAAAGGCAGTCTGTCCGGCCTTGTTCCAGAGCTATCCTGGAAGAGCCATAAAGGTGACAGACCAGGTGTGAAATCCACCCACACAAATCAAGGGGAGCAAGGGGATCACTTCAGGGTCTCATGGGGCTTATTGCCTTTGGCTATGGGATGCAGTAAGGGATGCCAGTGAAGAATATTTTAGGACTGCATGAGACTTGTGGGATAGTTATGGGAAGAACCAAAAGCAAGGAAAGGGAGGGATTTACGTGATTTGGGAAGGAATCGAATGGAGGAGAGAAGAAGAGGGATAAAGGCATATAAAAGGCAAGTTGCTGGCAAGAATCCTTGTTTGGATGGGGCAAAGGCCCCAAGCCTTTGCCTGACCATTTCTTCTCAAGTTCTATTTTCCTGAGTGAGGGACTCTATTCTGTGTGTGTGTGCTTTGTGTACAGAGGGCAAAGCATCACAAACTGGAGCCAGACCATAGAACACAGTTACTAGCAGCTGGAAAAACAAAAATGAGTGAACTTAAACTAGCGATTGTTCCTGTGTGAGTATCCATGTGAGTACGAGCACTTGCAGGTGTGAAGGTACATGAGAACAGTGCAGTGTAATTCCTAGATCACAGCCTGAACCAGTAGTTGAGCATGTGAGTGGCTGAAGTCAGGGAAACCAAGATCCACCCTCTCCTTCCCCTTCTCAGCAGTGCTTCTGGGAGCATGTATGCAGTCTGAGTCTGCATGGTTTTCTCAATTCAATTTCCTCTGCACAGCTTGCTAGCCACTGTGCCCTGAACCCGTAGCATTGCACAGGGTGCAGAACCACTGTACCATAGTACAGGACCAGACACTTGGTCTTGTTGATCTTCATCCTACTGGCTTCAGCCCATTGATCCACATCTTTCTGTAGGGCCTTCCTACTCTCAGGCAGATCAACACATCTCCCCAGCTTAGTGTTGTCTGCAGACTTACTGAGAATGCACTCCACTCCCTCATCCAAACCATCAGTAATGATACAAAACAGGATGGGCCCCAGTACTGAACTCTGGGGAACAACACTCACGATCATGGCTCTGATGAGCTTCAGTGTCCAAAGTAAGTATCTGCAAGGTTCAATTAAGTAAGAGTTTTATTTGTGCTCTCACTCTCTTAGGAGGAATGTGATAAGGGCAGGAGGGAAGCAGATGTGGAGCCAGGAGGCAGTCTGGGTGTCAGTAGGCATCAATGGTTTCCTGGATCCAGTCAAGGTAATTGCAGACCTTGGTGTAAACTCCAGGATAACCTTTCAGAGCACATCCATATCCCCAGGACACAATTCCTTGCACTTCTCCATTGCACACAACTGGTCCGCCTGAGTCACCCTGGAGAGAAAAATTTAGAAGCATAAGCTGATTTAGAAGCAGAATCTCGTCTGGAAAGACTGTGACCTGGTACAAAGAATCTAGGGAATGCACAGGGAAATGCAGCAGGCCCTGAGATGGGAGCACAGGCAGATACCAGTCCTTGTTTGCTGGACTCCCTTAGTTCCTAACAATTCACGGTGACTATATTGTTTTCCCAGCAGATCTGGCTGGACTTGCTATTTTTGGTGAAGTCCATGCAGCAGCCAAGCCCTGCTGGAAAGACACTGTGTCAGAAAAGAACACTAGATGATAAGGCATCCTCTCTAGTCCAAGGGTAGTGAGGCGCTGGAAGAGATTGACCAGAGAAGTTGTGGATGCCCTATCCCCCTGGAGGTGTGCAAAGACAGGTTGGATGGGGTCTCAGGGCAGCCTGATCTGGTTGGCGGCAACCATGCCTGCCTGTGGTGGGGGGTTGGAGCTCAATGATCTTTAAGGTCTCTTGCACCCTAAGCCATCCTATGATCCTATGAGAAGGCCTAAGCATGCTGCCAAATGTTGAAACACACCATACAGTCTGGGGCACCCTGTGGTTGTGTGGCCCAGGGCTCTGCACCAACATCAGCTCTTACCTGGCATGAGTCTTTCCCACCCTCCAGGAACCCGACGCAGATCATGTTGCTGGTGATTTCACCCGGGTAAGCCTCTTGGCACTCTTGGTCACTCAGAATTGGAGCATTCAGGCACTGGAGAAGTTCAGGGTAATAGTCTGCCAGGAGAGTAAGGACAACGTTTGTTCTTTCCCTGAGACCCAGTACTGTCAGTTAACAAAAAGACCTGAAGGCCTATCTGCAAGCCATCCATGAGAGCTATCCAGGAAAGTAGGGTATAGCAAACCCTTAAGCTACAGGAGCAAATCTGACATGCCTTGTATGCTGAGGCATACTGGCAGGGCAGTGTGGTGACCATGCAGGCAGAACAAGGAAAGAAGTCAGGTGAAATGTGTGTGGAGTCTCATGAACATGGTGGAAGAGCGGGAGAAGCGCAAACAGCTGCTTGCAGTGCGTGCTGATACTCACAGCCATTGCTCAGTGTGTTTCCCCACCCTGAAATCAGGCACTCGGTCCCCGCACTGGCACAGGCACTGGGCAGAGCTATGGGTTGAACGTCAGTAGTATATTCCACTGCAGATTCCAACTTGATCAGCATAATGTCATTATCAATGGTTCTTGAATTGTATTTAGGATGGCGAACGATTACTGATGAACTCCTGACTACTTCACTGTCTTCCTGCACATCGATGTTGTACTCTCCCAGTCTCACTTGTATACGGCTGCAACATTGCCAACAGAGAAAAACAGCAGTTAGCCGTGGGTTGAACAGTTTCATGCCCCATGGGGTATGCAGAATCTTGGAAGAGAGTAGGAGAGTGCTGCCCTAATCAAAGGTTGATGTGTCACAGAGCTCTAAAAACTTTCTGATGTTGTGGAAGACAGAGTCTGGAAAGCCTTGCCAGGTGGGCATCCTGTCCAGCGGATGACAACAGCGGATCCTGTCCTCAGCTTGCAGCTGTGTCAGTGGAGGATGGATGGATGGAGGACTCCAGACACCTAGAGCAATGCTTCAGAAAGGGAGATTAAGTCTCCCACTGCAGGGAAGCATGATCCCTAAGCTGTGTTCTCTCTGCACAGCATGTCCTAAATTTCGGACAAAGAAAGGTCCACAGGGAGGATCTGAAGGAATGAAAAAGAACAAAATGGTAATAGTAAGCCATGCAAATGGGGACAGAAAGGCATGTTATGGTGCACAGAAAAGGATGATAAGAGTGCAAAAGTATTGGAAAGATCATGTAGAGAAGTGAGACCAAGCGTAGAGTTTCTCCTTTGGTCCTCAGGTATACCATGCATTGTATTGCCCCATTGGATTGTAATCTCTCGTGAGGCACCTGAGTTCCAGATCTGATGTGTTTGCAAGATTTGACTAGAACCTATCCAGATACTCAACCCAAGCCATACTTACGATTTATAGCAGTGAGCCGCTGACAGGACCCACTGGCTGTTGATGAGGGAACCTCCACAGAAGTGATACCCAGAGTTTAGGGACACCTGGTAGGGAACCGAATGCTCTGGACAGGTGTAGCCTCCCACAATCTTGTCATCATTAGCACCTCCCGGGAAAGCAACTGCAAGAGAGAGAATTGGGTTTCACAGCTCCTGGCCTGACTCCATTCTCTTCAAGTGTAGCAACAGCCGGCGAGCTACAGACAAAATAGCAAGAGCCAAAGGAGCATGAAACTTCAGAAATCTTCACACAACACCTGAAACATCCTGCTGACTTCTTCCATCCAGTGCTGCTCTGAAATGTGAGGCTTTGTCTTTACCACCTCAAGTCAGGAAGAGAACAAAAAAGTAGAAGCTGCCAGAGAACCTCACAAATTAACTGTATGCAAGCTTCACTGTGTTCCTTCCATTTGGAACATTTGGAACAGAATGCAACAGCTATGGCATGGTAGACAGCTCGTGGTGGTCATCTGTGTAGTGTGCAAATTGGAAGAGGGCAAATGCACTTGAGAATGTTGGCAGAATTAATCTTAATTAATCTAATCTTCTGGGGGGAAAGAAGCAATGAGCAAGGGAGAAGGGAAACGCTGGCAGCAAAGGAATCAGGGTAAACAGGAAGACCCCGTGGAACTGGAGAAGAACGCAAGAAAGAATGTCTTTGAATGTATGAAACGATGTATCTGAATGTGAGAAAGAACGTGTTTGTTGAAGCCAATGGAACAGTGGTAGCCAACCTTTTTTGATCGCACATCCCTATCAGCAAAAACCCTTTCAACACTCCTGTCCCTCCCTGCAATGTATGTATGTTCACTCATTTGCAAGTTATGTATACGTACTACCACAATTCTAATGTTTTCTTCCCACACCCTAATGGATCCTCTTGCATATCCCAGGGTGCACACTCCCCATTTCAGAAACCACTGCACAAGCACGTTGCAGGTGAGAAGCCTGTCTCTGACCACCAATTACAGATGCCAAGTGCAGAAGATACAAAACCCATCCCCAGACCCTTCCTGGCCTTCATCAACTCAGGGACTTGACATTTGTTGGTCAGGTGGGACGTCTTTCAACCTTGTAGCTTTTGAAAAATTTTTTTATGCAAATATGTCCCCCCACTTTGTGAGGCTGTGTAAACCTTTTGCACCCACAAAAATACTGCAGAAAGGGATTCACAGCTTTCCTAAAAGAAAAAAGTTTGGTGCCAGACTACCTACCTTTGTCACATACTCCCTAATTCTTGTACAGAAAGAGACTGCCAGCCCCTCATAGTTTTGTATGCCCCTGTCATATCCTACCTTCTCTGTCTGTCTAGGAGGCTGATATAGAAGAAGAAAAGCAGAATAGTCTGCCACTGGAGAAAGGCGAAATGCAGGTAGAGAGGGAGAGCTGAGAGGTTACGAGAGAAGGTAAGCTGAGCTCAGAAGCTCATACCAGCTGCTCCCAGGAAGGACACAATCAGGAAGAGAGAATTCATGGTGCTTCCACCATCAAGCTCTGTGACATGTACAAAGACTGGCCTCAGAAACTCCTCCGCTTTATGCTCCCAGAGAGCTTTATCTTTGCCAGCCCACGGTCTCCCCAGCTTTAACTTTCCCAGGGCCTTGCATCAGCCTGGACAAATTTACTTATTTTATCTGAGTGCAGTGATGATACAGCTGACTACAATACCTAAAGCAGAAACACGTATTTCTAGAAATGCAAGCTGACGTTGCTTGTTCTTTGGTAATATCTAAGAAAGCTGCCCTCCATTCAGCAGCCTGCCTTCCTCAGTGCCTCTGGAGCCACCAATACTTTGCTGCAGCCTCACTGCGTTAAACAAGATAACTGCTTGCAGATGGAGTCGTATACCTCAGGAGTTTATTTTTGGAAAGAGCTGAAAAATGGGCCTATGGGATGTCCTCTTGTAGTGGGCAGAAGAGAGTATTTACCATTCATGAAGCAGTATATCTTCTTTAAAAAGAGGAAGAGGGTGGAGAGAACACGTCAGGATTTTAACCTGAACTCAGAGGAGTTCATTCATCATCCAACAGAATGGCCTGAATTCTTCACAGAATCACAGAAACACCAAGATTGGAAAAGACCTACAAGATCATCCAGTCCAACCGTCCACCTATCGCCAATAGTTCTCACTAAACCATGTCCCTCAACACAACATCCAAACGTTCCTTGAACACCTCCAGGGTTGGTGACTCCACCACCTCCCTGGGCAGCCCATTCCAGTGCCTGACCACTCTTTCAGAACAGTAATATTTCCTAACATCCAGCCTAAATCTCCCCTGATGCAGCTTGAAGCCATTCCCTCTAGTCCTATCACTGGTTACATGAGAGAAGAGGCCAACCCCCAGCTCACTACAACCTCCCTTCAGGTAGTTATAGAGAGCAATAAGGTCTCCCCCGAGCTTCTGCTTCTGCTGCAAGCTCCAGCCTTGGCCTGGGAAAAGGTCTGCAGTGTCCTCTTGTTTATTTAAGCAGGTAGCATAGAGAGGCTTACAGAGACATTTCTCTCTAAGGGCATTACCAGCTGGCCCCCTGTAATGTGTTTTGTGCTGTTGAGAGTGGCTGATTAGTTATATTAAAGGGGTATAGAACAAGAAAGAAATGAAAGAAAAAAGAAAAAGTTTGTTTTTCCATCAGGGCTTCCTGTGACCTTGGGAGGAAGCAGGTGTGCTGAGGCCCGACCTGGGGCACAGAGTGCTGCCTGTGGGCATGCTATTTTGCTGTTCTTTATGATCGACTGACCATGATGTTAGAGTCCCACATATCACTGCTGAGGTGCCTGAAATTCTTCTAAGCAGATTGGACGATGACTGCCCACACAACAAGTGCTTCCCCACAGGAGAAGGCAGCTCCTTCCCTTAGTCTCAAAGGGAGCCTTATATGGGTTTGTGTGCATGTTTCTGTATTAGGGAATATCTGCTTAGGCATCACTCAGACCAAGGTGTGTTCAAATTCTGCCTGCACCTGTCCGTCACAACGGAAACACCATGTGGGAGCAGCACTTTGTGGTTTCCTTTCTCCGGATGTGAAGTATGTGAAAGAGCCTTGAATTCACCTCCTGCTTTGTACTTTACCACACCACTCTCCTTAGTGCCATCTTTGGGCCTGT
This sequence comes from Lagopus muta, assembly GCF_023343835.1. Classification (NCBI taxonomy): domain Eukaryota; kingdom Metazoa; phylum Chordata; class Aves; order Galliformes; family Phasianidae; genus Lagopus; species Lagopus muta. The sequence goes on from NC_064433.1 coordinate 78,187,482, forward strand.
GGGAAACTAGTAACCAAGAACCTAGCTGTGCTTCTATAGCACTAATCCTGAGAGGTGTCTAGTGCCTTTCGTCAGCCAGCAGTACCACAGTTCTTAATACTAGGCTATGGATTTGTGTTTCTGAATGCCTTTCATCTTTAAGATAGATGCTGCTGCATTGCTTTGACAGACCCTCTTCCCTTCCAAGAGTCCGGGCTAAATTCACCAACTTTGCCCTGGTTTTCTCTCTGCTCTTCTCCTGCCCCTCTCCAATCAGTCTCATGTTTTACAGAGACTCTGTCTCTCCTTCAGGCAGGGTGAGGATTTTGTGTAAATGCTTAATGCTCTTGCTGCATTGTGTGATCACTCATAGCACAGAAGTAAGTGGCAGCATCCTTGGATGTCACATTCTTGATAGTCATAATGGAGAGATTGTTCTTGTCCCTGCTTATCTCAAACTTGGCTTCACTGTAACCTTCCTCATAAGAATTCTGATGCCACCGAGAAGTGCTGGCTATTAACTTCAGATTATTTCTTGAAAGCTGCTGGTACCACAAGACGTAGGCAAGCCTGCCAGAACAGGTGAGGTCCACACTCTCTCCAGCTCTCTTGAGGGCATATTCTGGCCTCTGCGTGACAGTGTGTCCCACTCCAGAGCCTGAAGGAGCGAGGGAGAGAAAATGAGAAAAAGAAAACACAGTGGCCTCACAAACTCTTCACCTTGCACCTGCCCCACCTGGCCAGTAAGAAAGCCAAACAGCGCAGATGGACCTGCAGTTTCTCACCAGGTAGAAGAGCAAGCAAGATGGTCAGCATGACGAGGAGCAGCTGTCCCAGAAGAGAATGAGGGAGGAGAGAGAGGCTGAAGAGACTGATACCCCTCGCCTTGTTCAGATTTTCCCATCAGCTTGGGCGGAGGACAGAGAAGACACGTTTCACATTGGAAAATGCTGTTGTTGAGCCATGAAAAGCAAAAGCAAGCGTTTGTGTGGCTGTGAGATTTGTCTGTCTTTGGCCCGTCTGCCAGAGAAGCAGAGATCTGAGCTCATGACAAAAAGGTGGGAGTGTTTTCAGACCAAAACGTTTTGACTGGATGTTGCTCTGACCGTCATTTCATCTTTGTGCATGTCTGGGCCTATCAGCCATGGACCCAATCAATGATTTTTTAGCTGATGTTCAGCAGTGGCTTGAATTCAGGACAGCCTTCCCAAGTTCATTATTCCACTAAATTTACACACATTGTTCCACTCTGGAGAGGCACTCTTAATACATGAAAAACAATTACACCTCACAACTCAAGACTTCTGCCAGACAGAAGCAAAAGATAATTGAGACAAAAAATTGTGCTCCGTTTAAGAAGGTCTGTTGTGCCAGACCTGTTAAAAAGCCTTTCTTCTGACAAAAGCCAGGCCTTAGCTCCTGGACAGTCAAACTATTTCAGAGACTTAATGGGAAAGGAAAGAGTCTGTGGAGACCACCAGAGCTTATTCTGTGATTACTCTCTGTTGCGGAACTCTGAGTCAAGGCAAAACCATGCGTGTGCTGCTGGGCAAAACAGTCTTCTACTGTCAGCCCCATGAGAGTTTCTCTCTTGTTCCAAGATGAGCATTTTCATTCAGAGTAACTTTTCTGTCTCAGGAAGGAGAAAAAGGTTGTTCAAAGGACAAACATGGAAGACACAATGTGAGAGCTAAGGTGTTTCTGTTGTGACTTGTGTAACATTGCTGCCTACTGGAAAGAAGGTGGATACACAGCCCGGAGCTAGACCACAGATCACAGGTACCAGCGGCTGGAGAAACAAGAGTGAACTTACTAACTTCCTCTTGTGCCTGTGTGAGTGTCCATGTGAATGTAATCACTTCCAGGTGATTATGGGGGCACGTGAGACCAGGTACGAGTAAATGCAGAGAGTGGAATCGAGGGGCAGTTAAGGGGCAGGCTGTGAGTCACAACACAGTGGTGGAAACGATACCAACTGTGCGTGAACACGTATGTAGTTTATTTCAGAACGGGCATCTTATGCAGTTAGATTTCACAGTACGTCACAAAGACTTGGCTTGGTGGTTTCTTCCTACGGCAGTGGAAATAAGCCACGACTTTAAGGACCGTGAGTGGGACAGGGATGCTGCCTTAGAACTCTTACCAAGAAAGACACTGGGAGGACTTTGTGTGTGATAGACCTGACATTCTTTATGCAGGTATGAAACATTCCATCAGGAAGAATTTATGCAGTAATTAAAATTACATTCACATCCTGCCTGTTCCTCCTTCTACTCTTTTGTCTTCAAACTAGGAATGCTTCAGACTTAGCTCAAAATCAAAGAGAACGCTGAGAATGTGCAAGAAGAAAGACCACAGGGTTGTCAGAAATGTACACACAACTCGTCCAAGGATGGAAGGGGTAAACTGATAGGACAGAGATTGTCTTACAGCTTATCAGGCTGCAGCACAGACATAGGTATGAGGCATAAACAGATAGATGTAGCATGTATAAAACTGATGCTTCATGCAGCAGAAATCTGGACTGTGTAAGCAATTTCTGAATAAAAGGATCAATTTCTGAATAAAAATATATCTATATTTTCCCGGAACATGATTTCATTTTAGGTCACATTCTACTATATCCCACCTCTCTATTTCTACTCAGATCTTGTTCTCTTCAGTTCCGGATATTAGAACAACCTTTCCAGGCACAGTGAGTATCATTGTATGTCTGGATTTGATTGACAAACTTTAAGAACTGTCATGACTGATAGAGGGTGAACTGCTGATCAGAAAAGAGGAATTCAGCAATGAAATGGAACCTGCTGGACCTCTCTTGGACCAGGTCCTCAGCAGCCTATGTTTTGTGAGTAGCCACTTGACCTACATACCATGATCCTGTGCTGAAACTACTCCCTTCTGAGGGAAGGTACTGGAGAGGAGTTTATGTACAGAACGCAAGTGACTTTGAAGTGTTGTGTCCAAACTTGAGGCACAGAAATAGGTAGCTGAATGGTTCTTCTTCACAGACATGAGATCTAAACGAAAGTATTCCTGGCTTATCCGCTTAGCTTCGTATCCAGTGTGAATATCACCTTTATATTCCTGATTTGCTCCATAGGAATAATAGATTAACTGCAGCCCTTTTCCTGGCTGCTGCAGATACCAGTACATATAATTGTGATTGTCATTTTGACTGCATCCCAGGGTAGCACTCTCATCTTCTTTCAGTACCAGACTTGAGTTTTGTGTTATCTTAGCTCCTGAGAGACAAAGCAAAAGGAACACAGTTAGAAAGCAGACTGCATTCTCCCCCCAGCAGAACAGGCAGGATGTCTCAGCTGGTGCCTTACTTGCTCCAAAGAAGCACAAGACCAAGCACCAAAATGTCCACGTTCTCATTTCTGACTGAGAAAGCAGAGAGCATGCCTCGGTAAGGAACTTACTTATATAGGTCTGTTTCCATTTCCCTTAAGCCAATAGCAACGACCTCTGCAGCAGCCAGATCTATGCAGAAAAGCAAGCTTCTTCCTGCCTGCAATTTGAAGGAAATGCACTGTTTTCAGAGTGCCTGCTGAAAATATATAGAGGCTTTCCAACTGATTCAGGAGGAAAATATTCTCTCAGACAGGATAGCATCAAGGGGAAATGGTTTTAAACTGAAACAGGGGAGATTTAGACTGGACATAGGGAAAACGTGGTTGTTTTTGTTGTTTTTTTTTCCCCTCACAGGAATAGAGCAGTGAAGCACTGGCACAGGGTACCCAGAGATGTGGTGGACGCCCTGTCCCTGGAGACATTTGAGGTCAGGCTGGACAGGGCTCTGAGCAACGTGATCTAGCAGTAGGTCTCCCTCTTTGTTGCAGGGGAGTTGGACTGGATGACCTGCAAAGTAAATGCAAAGACAGGAAGTGAGACAAGCGGAGCAGCTATTTCTTGAAGAACTTCTCTCAAAATCGTTGTTTCTTGTGCCACATCAAGCTTGCAAAAACAAGCTCTGCCTGGGAGGAATTGCTTCTTCAGAACTGGAATAGGGCACTGTGGCTGCAGAACTTCAGGATGACCACATTCACTGAAGATCTGGATGGCTTTCTACTGGCACCTGGGAAGTACACAGCTGTGACCACCTCATTTGTTTGCTGGACATTGAAGGCTACAGATAAGTTCACAGACCTTACAGTAGCATAGCCAGCCTAAACTAAATGTGCCTGGAAGCTGAGAAAAATGGAAAGAGATCCTTATGTTCTGTTCCCAAGGTTGAAGAGCATTTATTCCAGGGTTCATGAAAAACACCTGAGGTACAAATGTACCATCATGATTTTCAGGATGTAATAGCTTACTACCGGAGAAGGAAAAAGAGTAACAACAAGCACAGCTACTAAAATCACTCAGATGTCACCCCCAAAGGAGCCACCACAGTAAAAAATTTGCCTGAATGTTAGAGTGCACACACTCCAATCATGAACCTTCCTTCTGCTCAACCTGTGTACCATTCTGTTGTTATGCTAAAGACAAGTTTTTATGAGCTGCCCCTGTTCTGACCCCATACAACTGGATTTCCCCAGATATGGATATAAAAGAAGCCTGCATTACACAAACATTACAATCCATGTAAATAAGGATATCCAATAGGAGGCTATTTGTGCTGTTCCTGTAACGCTCATATTTCTGCAGTTTGAGTCTAATCTGTAGCATATCGATTTATTTTCTTTCATCTTCTTCAGTTCACTCCTCTCTGTACTGTTGGAGGAAAAACTTTTGACAACAGCCTCTCTCTATCCCCATAGGTTTTTTTTGTTTTTTTGTTTTTTTGTTTTTTTTAAGAATAAATTTAATATTTACGGTGGAATAAATTTGATACTATTGGAAAGTGTGAGATGCTTTTGCTTTCCTTACACACGATGGAATTTTACAGCTTCGGTAATTTCTGCCATTCTTATTATTATTACCGCTACATGTCTTCTTCTTTTCCACACAAGATCTCTTGTTTTGTTTCTCAATTTAAACTATCCCTGTATTAAAGCATTGTACTAATCACAGTTTAAACCCCAGGACATTTATAGCAATGCTGGAGGATTCCCTGATCTTGCCTGTAACAACAAGGAAAATGTCTATCTTTGGAGGACCTCTGTGCACCAACCCTCCATGTCTCTCAGAAGTTTGATCATGAAATGGAGCAGAAAAAAGATTCAAATTTTGTCTCTTTTCCATTTCAGCATCATAACTTCACTTCTGTTAACAATCTTTTGAGATTATCTTTTGGAAGCTGACATGATGAATTTGAAAGCTCCTTGGAAAACAGATTTTTGTCAAACATATTAAGACTTAAAACACTCAGCGTTTTAATCACTGTCTTTAACGGTCCTTCTGGGGATTTCAGGAGTTCTCACTGTTTGTTATCACTGTATTTGTGTTTACATACATTGCACTCATATACATCAACTTGTACTGAGATTTTTTTGTGGAAAAAAATCACTATTGTTTTTTTTGTATCAAATTTTATTCCCCTGAATATATTTATTCTTAAAAAAAAAAAAAAAAAAACACCAGAAAAACAACAAAAAACACACCCATAAGTATTTGTTAGATTGACACGATCGTTTAGATTAAATGAGTGAAGTGCTTTCAAATAGCAATTGAGAGCATTCCACATTCAAAGAAATTATCTGAGGAGATGGAGGGCCACATGAAGTAGTTTCTCACACTCATTCATAAGAAACTGACAGAAATGATGTATTTTTTATTGTAGGTAAGATATCTTTCAATCCACTACGTACAATAAAGCCTGCTTTCCTACAAATGACACCAGCAGAGAGATCTCAAAGGGTTACTGTGAGCAAATGCTGCAAGGAAACACTCGTCTTCCAAAACGCAAACGTTTCTTTGTTTGGAAAGTTTTTCTTTGAAATAATTAAAGAGAACTCTATATCTTATGAAAGGCTTATGATTAACTGTTAGGTTGTTTGTAATTACTATCAGTACCTTCTAATGCCTACATTTGGATCTTCAAGTTTTCCACTGTTTTTTTTCCCTGGACAAAACCTTGGGTTGAAGATAAGCCATTTCAGAAACTGTATTTCTAGCAGCTCCCGTTGCCAGTCCACCAGTCTGGGATCGAGGCTGTGTCACGATCATGAAATACTTACTGTTTGTCACCTTTGTTGGTGTGGCTGGTGAGTACATTTTACTTAAATTACTTGCGTAATTTAAAATGAAACTTACTTCTGAGGAAACTTGTAGCACAGTCTGTCACGAGGAAGTGAAGTCGAGTTTACATTTGCAAAAGGCTTAAGGCAGAATGCTTCTACCTCTTTTGACTACTAACTGTCCATCCTGAATAACTTCTTTCACAAGACATGCATGCCACCATGGTTCTTGACCTGGGAACACTAAAGTGCTTACATAGATTAAAAACAAAAACAAAAACGACAGTATACATTGTATAAATTCACGACTCTTCCACTGAAGATGCATTACAAAGTACCTCTGACCAGGAAGTCCTGAAGCTACTGCAAATTCTCTGATTATGGGAGAGAGCTGTAAGGAAATACCACTGCAGTCTTGTGTTGTACTTTCATTGTCTGCTTCTACAGACAAGATCTTGGGACAGACAAACCTTTTATCTTATCCAATAAGAACGTTTCTATACTATGAAGTTCAGCCTGAGAAATAGCATCCAGGGCTTTAGACGCAAATAGACGGGCTGCCAATCTAAATTCAATCAGCTTATTTTAGGGAGAAGCCAACAAATGCGTGTTAGAGTTGGCCATAACTGCTGTTGCGTGCTTTTGTTTAGAACCAGAACCCATCTGCAAGATGTTTCGCTCAGTCATAGGGCCACAGAGTTCCTTATGCCAGATGTTAACGCATGCTATCTCTTATTTTGCAGTCGCCCTCCCCGTCAGCGATGGGGATGATGACAAGATTGTGGGAGGCTACACCTGTGGAAGGAGCGCGGCACCCTACCAGGTGTCTCTGAATTCTGGATATCACTTCTGTGGAGGTTCTCTCATCAGCAGCCAATGGGTGCTGTCAGCTGCTCACTGCTACAAGTCGTGAGTGGAAAAATATATATTCCATAATCTACCTCTTTTCTCCAGTTCACTTTTAACAGGAATGTACAGCTATGAGATCCAAACATCTAAATAACTCGGTTCTCACAGAAGACAACTGAGGAATGAGTGGGTCATTCAGAAAGGTGGGCTGACGCAGTACGAGTGGTTTTCCCCTTCTGCAAATGCTTTTCTGAATGCAGAGTACCTTCTGAAATGACAACACAGTAATCCAGCAAGTAATGTGCGCGGTCTCCTAGGAGCGGCATTAATTTGTTAAAGCTGAATTGCAGTAGAATAGGAAGAGGAATGATCTCATGCTGGTAGCAGTTTGTCTTGCAGGATGTTTGTACTGGCCGCTACACAATCCCTCATAAATTCACCACCAGCACTGGAAATAAGATCTCAGCGTAGATCCCGAGAATTTGTTGCAGGACAAGAAAAGAACCCAGCATGAAAATACTGTTAAGACCCACAGCGATAGGCAGCTTTCTCACAACCGCAATGTCAGTGGCAGTAAAGTAAGTGACATTCCTTCCTTTTTCCAGTTCCATTCAAGTGAAGCTTGGGGAATACAACCTGGCAAGCACAGACGGCAGCGAGCAGACCATCAGTGCATCTAAAATCATCCGCCACTCTGGCTACAATTCCTACACACTGAACAACGATATCATGCTCATCAAACTGTCCAAAGCAGCCACACTCAACTCCTATGTCAGCACAGTTGCTCTGCCTACCAGCTGTCCGTCTGCTGGAACAACATGCCTGATCTCTGGATGGGGCAACACACTCAGCAGTGGCAGTAAGTGCTGGGTGGGAATGTACAGCGTCCTGAGCACCCTGGAGATGGTCTAAGATCTCACAGTTAAGTCCAAACAGTACAGGGTAAAGAACAGAGAAGTGCTGCACAGCAAGCAGCCTTTTTGGAGAACGATTTTGAATGATCAGTCCATGTAGGACAGCAATCAGTTAGCTGCTCTGATGGCAAGACTTCAAGATTTTTAATCTTGTTCTGTTTTGTGAAGATGGAATCATTGAAGTCATTCAAGTGCCCTTCACTAAGATGTCCACTCTTTTCCACCAGTGGTCAGAAGCGCAGGTGGAGACCAGTATCTAATTCTCTGACCAAAACAAACCTGCACCAGAGCAGAAGGTACTTTGCCTGAGACCCAAGATTTCTTCACCGTGTGTACTGTCAGAGCAGTTCTTAGTTCTAAATCTGCCAGCTGAGGACTTTTCGATGCAGGGTAGAACAGAGGGCCCGCAAGTAGAATCTGTTTCATCTAAACAAATGGAATTTCAGCACAGAAGAAAAACGAGGACTGCTAAAACAGGGTGTCCGGCAATGACTTTTCTGTTAAGAAAGGAGTTTTTTTCAGGCTCTGAAATTAAATCAGATACGCCATCAATAATTTCTCTCTGTTTTCTTGTAGCTCTGTATCCAGATGTCTTGCAGTGTCTGGAAGCCCCTATACTCTCCTCAAGCCAGTGCAGCAGTGCTTACCCTGGTGAAATTACTAGTAACATGATGTGTGTTGGATACCTGAATGGAGGGAAAGACTCCTGCCAGGTAAAACAGCTGCCTCTCCAATCTGCACCTATCCTGTCCTCTCCTAATAGAGGATGGTATCATGTGAGAAATACTCAATGGCATGTTTGAAACCATTTTTTTAACTAGCGATGAAGGCTTAGTGTAGAGGTCGCTTATTGAATTGCTATGGCACTTGGACAGCTCAATACAAAGGGAAAGAGTGCTCACCCACGTCAGAAGAGTCTACGTTGGCAGGGGAGAGCTCCACCAAGGAGGGATCTCCAGGAAGAGACCCTTACCAGTGGCAGTCAGCCCTTAAATGAGGTCTAAGAGAGGTGCAGCCAGGCTCCATCCCTTCCAGTTGCACAGCTGAATTGCCTTCACCTGTGCTTCCAGGGCTGACCGGGTCCTTTCCCCAGGTGCTCAGTCAGTGATTCGGGCCATGACTCAACAATTTCCATACAGTTGGCAATTTTTCCACTCAGTTCATCTCTATTTATCCTTATTTATTTAAGATGTGGAATGCCTCTGCCCCAATTCTCCACGTGCAGAGGGTGCTAGCTCTTGCACTTTGGGCTACTGAAAATGGAGAAGTGCTGCACCGGAGAATAAGCAATAATCACAGAGGCTGTAGCCTAGGATGCACATGTTAGGATCGGATTTGATGAGAATAAAACATCACTGTACCAATATCCAGGAAATTTGGAAAATGAACACACCTGGCAATTGCTCTGCTTGCTGCATTTGCCTGATTCTGTGGAAAAGTTTTGCAGAATCATGAGCAAGAAGAGTTTCGTGAGCATCTGCCAAGAACGGCAGCCATGAAAACTAAGTAACTTACTGCTGTCTGTGATGCTTTAAAAGTACGGCATGTTAGCATCAGGTGTAGAATTGTAAGCAGAAATTGTCTTTGTGAGAAAAAGTCTCTCTCTCGAATCTCAGTCGTTTCTGGGAAATATGGCTTATTGCTGATGCCGATAGCATTTGCTGAGCATCTGTATCTTTATCTGCACAGGGGGATTCCGGTGGCCCAGTAGTCTGCAATGGTCAGCTGCAGGGTATTGTTTCCTGGGGTTATGGATGTGCACAAAGAGGTTATCCCGGCGTTTACACTAAGGTTTGCAATTACGTTTCCTGGATTCAATCAACTATGTCTTCCTATTGAGACGCTCATTTTACGTGACCTGCTTTTCCTCCCCCTCATTTCCTTCTGCCTTGCAACTGGATGTACAAACCTTCACAAAAAATAAACATTTTCAGGCAGCCCATCTTTGTGCAGAGTTCCTCACATTACTTCCATGGGTTATCACACAGGGAACACAGACAACCAATATCACTATCTATCAACCTACCTAATGTTCGTAGTGTATCTCAACTAGAAGAAGCTTGGGACAATTTTTAGCCTCAACTTCAGGAATCCTTCAGTCAGTTATGCACAAGCATTTTGGAGTAGAAGATATTTTCCCTTTATAATCATAAAGTCAATGCTACGCATCCACGTAGAACAGCTGAAAGAGTGTGGTGAGCTACAGAGGCAACATACTTGTATTACAGAAAACAGCTGGCAGCAAAACAAACAATCCCAATCACCCCCAACCCACAGTCATAGCACTGAACATTTCCTACAGCAAAATCACTGGAAGCTCTACCTGGGGAACGAAGGCAAGCTCTTGCTAGGGCTTGTTCTCTTATTGTACCAGTACTGTGACCTACCAAGGCTATTTTACCAAATTGCTGGGACTTCTCTCCATAGCATTTTGCTCGTTGGACATGCTGGGCTTTCTGAGTTTACCTGGAACAGTCAAAAGAACAGAGATGCTCCTGAGCTTTGGTTTTAAATTCCTGCTGCCCCAATCAGCCCCAAGAGAGTCCATGAATAAAGTGCCAAAGTTGCCCGTGGGCTGTGCAGCTGTCTCCTCGGGGGAAAGGAAATGGAGAAAAGGAAAAAATGAGAGAAAAATCAGATGAAGAAAAGGCGAGGAGAAAAGTGGGGCACAAAGGAACAAAAGCCGTTTTCAAATGGAGAGGTTTTTGCTTAGCTCTTTCAGATGATTTATTGAGGATTTATTGCTCTTAGATAAGCAATAGGTGCCTGAGCCAGGAAAAAGTACAACATACAAACGGGATCATAGCATGGTATCCCACTGCTGTGAAAGTCCATGTTGAATTCGTTCTCAGCATCTTCCTTCATGGCTTGCTTTCTTTCCGGAAAAATCATGCTTGCCTTCAGTCTGTTTGTACCAGGAGGCAGAGTTCCTACCATGGAGCTGCTGGCAGTCGCAGGTTTTCCCTCCATGGCCAGTGTGAGTGGAGACTTACATAGCCTTGCCTGGTATTATCAGCCAAAAAGCAAATTTGTTACCTGATGTGCAATGAGCCAATTCCCACACACGTAAGAGAGATATTTCTTCTAATTTGGGCCCAGGTGCTGGAAAGTTCCTCCATGAGGAACAATCGGTTTTGAATTATCAGACCAAGTAAGACACTCTGCTTGATCAAAGTATTTTACGTTTCTGTTGATTAAACACAGACAATAGTCCCTTCTTTCTAAGCAAAGACATGTTTCTCCCTTCACGGAATTATCTAGATCTGTCTGTGTCCACAGCAGGCCCACAGGCCCAGAAAAGAAGGAAAGAGAAAAAGAGTGTCAATGGTTCATGGGCCAGCCTGGCCCGATCTCATGACTAATGAGGCAGGGGATCCATGGACCCGCGCCCTGGCAGAGGGAAAAGGGTAAGAAGATGGGTATAACAACAGAGCAGCAGCAACGACCTGAGGAGGAACGTTAGTTTACTAAATATGACATCAGAATGCAAGATAACAGAACAGAACACAATCCTATTGGAATAGAGGCCAACAAATCAAACAAAATGAGAGAGAGACAGTGTCCAAAACGAAGACCTTACTCTAAAGCTGCAGGCAAAAAGCAGCAAGGCAGCACGCGCTTCTCTGCAGCGACCAAAGAAAGAGAGGCTCCCAGGAGCTCCACCTCCCTTCCTCTGGGTGCAAAGTCCTCTGGCGAATTTGCCTCCTTGCCTCCCCCTCTGAGAACCAAGCACCCAGAAACAGTGGTCCACGGAACTGGAACATTAACTCTGTAACTCCCAGTGCTTTGCATGATGTTATGATGTGGGATACTGACAACAAAAAAGTCATAAAAAGAGAACACTCCCCTCTTAGAAGGTTCAGAAATATCCACCCGCTTTCATATGTTATCAGAGGGATGAAAATGTTGGAGGAGAGTGAAGAGGACAAGGAAGATGGGGGAAAATACATGTTTCTGTCTGTACACAGAGCGCATCCTTGACTAGGAGGGCTGGGCGTGTTGAGAAGAGTTGTTTGGAAACAGTCCCTGTCCTCTGCCACTATCTACTCCACGTCTCAATGCCTCTTGTGGCAAAGAAGAAATTCCACTTTCTAGATTTGATATTCAAGACTTGATATCAAAATTGTTGAAATGTTCTTATGGGCTCTCCCTTCTTACCTGTTGGAACATCATTCATTTCACTGGTAGACCCTACCATGAAAAGGTAGCTTACAAAGTTGTTCCCCTTCTGTGCTTGCCCGGGGTATGGATGGAATGGGATTTCCCGTATGGAAGCCCGTGAAGTACTGTGCTTTGCTCAGGCTGATATCACACCAAAGTTTTACCTATTGCTTGTTATCAAAGTCTGGGAAGAAAACTCTCTAACTCCGCTGTGGTGTTGGAAAGTGACATTAATTTAGCTCACCATTTGTACCGGCCAGCTTGACAAATCAAGCATGTGCTCTCGGAGTTCAGGTTCCACATTTACACCGTTAAAACATACAGGTGCAATACGTTTCCCAGAAACATCACACATACTCATTCTTTCCCAAGAACTCATGAATACATGCTAACGTCTCTTCGAGCATGCGCAGCGAGGCTGTATGACCACCTCCTTCACCCCCTTTATTTCAGCAGAAAGGTAGATCATCGCGGAAAAAGCCGTTGCGAAGGGACGTGCCTGACGTTTGGCAATGGGGAAAATCAAGGGGAATGCTTAAAAGGAATGAAGGAGTTATCCTTCAAGGGCTTGACAAGGCTGGCTGCCCAGCTGAAGTGCCTCTACACCAATGCACACGGCTTGGGAAACAAGCAGGAGATGCTGGAATCTGTTGTGCCACTAGAAAGCCACAGTATAGTTGCCATCACTGAAACCTGGTGGGATGATTCGTATGTCTGGAGTGTGGCTATTCAGCTGCTACCAGCTGTTCAGAAGGGACAGACAAGGAAGGAGGGGAGGTAGTGCTGCTATCTACATCATGAAAGGAAGAGAATGTGAAGGCTTATCCCTAAAGTATAGTCATGAGCAAGTCAAAAGCCTATGGGTGATGCCAGAGACTGAGGCAGCAAAGGAAGCCTTGTGATCAGTGTCTACTACCGGTCACTCAATCAAGCAGAGCCTGTCAATGAGGTCTTCTCCCTCCAGCTACAGGAGGCATCGCAACTGCCAGCACTCATCCTGCTGGAGGACTTCAACCAAGACACAATTCTTCCCGTTATCCAAACAATCTGCAGGGCTACTTTTCAGTGAATGCTGACAAGTTTAACAACATCATATGGAGAAGGGTTTGCGCTACGCTGCTCCAGCCTTCGTGTCACAGTGTATCTTGCTTTGCACAGAAATAAGTGCCCGAGTCATTGAGTAGGACATGATCTATCGTCACCGATAAGGAGTTCGCCTTAGTCCCACTACTCTGGAAGCGGCTTTTGAATTCCTCCTCAAAATCTGCCTTGGTACCCTCCACTGAACGTACAACCAGCTTCAAAGTGGCGTTCTTCCCCACTGGCAGCTTGTACCAGAACATGGTCCAGGCTCCACTCTCCTTGTGCGAACAGTTCAGAGTCAGAGAGTCTCCCAGTCGGACAACTGAGTCTGGGGTTTGCTGAAGAGCCCAGCCTGGAAAAGGAAAAAAACTGTGAGAATGGAATGGGTTCAAAGAGACACAAAGACACATGCTTGAATTACTAGATGGGATGCCAGCATGTGGAACACTGTCCCATTTCTCTGAAAGAGACATACAGGAGAAAGAAAAATATTCAAATATACTACTAATAATAGTTTATACTTTTTTTTTAATACTAGAAGCACTGCCGTTGGCTGAAGTATTAAAATGTGACAGAAAAAACCAAATAAGTAAATGTGAAGATCTGCAGAGTTTTTTGAGTAAGAGCCTGAGGAAAATTTCACCTCATTCATTGCTCATCCTCCCCAGGAAGCCTTGAGGAATGGAGCATTACCAACAACTGAACGCACTGTTGGAGCACCAGCAGAGGAAACAGTGAGGTTTCTCAAGGGAGAACAAAATTTACTTACCTGTAGGAGCCAGGAAGGCCATAAGAACCCAGCAGAGAAACATGGGCAAAGTCTTATCTTCTTCAACTGATCTGCCTGTGGTGACAGCATTGACCTAGAAGCTCTGATGTGTGAGGAGGAAGCCTTGAGGAAGGAGGAAATGCATGATGTTGGAGTGGGCAGGACAGCGTGAGACCGCCCAGAAAGCAGTTAGTTAGAAAGCAGCCGGTTGGCTGGGAATTGTGTGAAATGCAGACAGTAGAAGGTGGCACAAACACTGAACAGCTGGCTTGACGTGTGTGTGTGTGTGTGTGTGTGTGTGTGTGTGTGCAGGCACAGGAACGTGCTGGGACTGATGGGAGCCTGAGTTTGAGACAAGGCATAGGGCTGCTTTGGGGTTTTCCTCTCTTCCTCTTGAAACAGCTGAGATCTTCACAAAAGAGTTATATTAAAAAAATAAAATAAATAAATAAATAAATAAATAAAAATAATTAAAAAAACAGCAGAGAAACAGGGCTTTGTTATTTTCTCCTACGCCCCACATCTAAGTTCCTGAAATTTCAACGATCCTGACCACAAACAGTGCAGTGCTGGATCTTCTCTGTTCAGCCCTATGCTGTTCATGCCATGTTTGTGCTTTGTTCATCATCCTGCCTGCTCTGGGCTGTCAATGGCTTCAGTGTGAGAGTCATCAACTTCTTTGCAGGAGTGTAGAAGAGCACCTCCATCCTTCTACCTTCCCCCTGCTGACAGCTGGGTCTCTGACTGCAGGCTGTCTCATTCAGTAAGCACTTTGAGACTATTAAAGTGCACTGGTACTCGACACTGAGAGGAAGGGCATTTGCTTCACAGGGACTGCAAACATTTGGGCACAAGAAGTAAACAGTCAGTGCAGGTGGTGAGGGGGCATCAGTCCTGTGGGAGAGGCGATGAAATAGTCTGAGGAGACAGCAAGTGTGACTCAGAAAAACTGTGAGGGAAGAGAAAGATACATCCTCCCTCGGCGCGGGCAGGAGTGTGAGATTGGACTCCGTGAGAATTCCTCTGCTTGCACTGCATCTGTGGTTTACAAAAAGAGCGTGCATGCTCAGTGTAAGCTGTGATGTGGGTGCAGTGGGGAAGCTACTGTACTCAGCCAGGAGGGTGAGGGCCTGCTATTCTGTATTTGCCGTCCTGCTGCTTGCATGCACAATGGCAGATCACCGTAACACTGCACTGCTGCAGCACCTGTAGGAAATTCCAAGGAAGGAGACTGTCTTAATCACTGCACAGCTTATTGGAAGACTGAAGAAAGGCATCGCAGATTAGGGTCTTGGTGTAAAACTCTCTGACTCCAACATGGTGTTAGAAAGTGGCATTCCTTTATTCCTCGTGACACATACTGGGTGACTTGACAAGCAAGCACATGCTCAGAGTCCAGGTTCTACATTTAAACAGTTAAGACATACATATGCAGTACACTGGCACACACGTTCGTTCTTTTTCAAGGACTCATTCATATGTGCTGATGTCCCTCTAGGCATGCTCGGCAGCATCTAGCGTGGCCACCTACTTCTTCCACATTTTCCACCAACAGCTTAATCACTGAGACCTCTGACTAACTTTCAGCTGTCTTTCCCCAGTTTGGAAAATTCCCATTGCTTAATAAGCCAGGGTGTGCAACTTTTAAAGCAGTACGTGTGGCATTCAAGATATCCTTGCACCTATTGGGTGCAGTAGATAAAAGTAATCTCTTATGTCACCTGTGCAAAATTATTGAGAACAGGACTGTTCACCCACTGGAGTAGAAATGGAAAGTTTTAGAACTATCTCTCATTGGTTTCTATTGCTAGACTTATATATTGATTCTTAAACCAACATACTAATTCCTAGTGCTGAACAAATCAACCAATATCATGGTGGAATCTTCTTTCCTTCTGGTTCATCTTCTTTGCATCTTTGTTGACACTCCATTTGATCACATTTCCCACCCTACCATGGAGGTGGTGTGATCTCCACTTTCATGTGGTCTTAGTTCAGGGTTGAAGAACGGGAGAAGAACGGCTTGAGAGCAGCCCTGAGGAGAACGATTTGGGAGTGACATTGATCGTAATACTGTGGAGGATTTCCTGACCTTGCCCTCTAACAATAAGGAAAATGTCTATCTTTAGAGTGCCAATGTGCACCAACCCTCCACGTCTCTCAGAAGTCCGATCATGAAATGCAGCAGTTCATGTACTGGAGAGGAGTTTATGTACAGAAAGCAAGTGACTTTGAAGTGTTGTGTCCAAACTTGAGGCACAGAAATAGGTAGCTGAATGGTTCTTCTTCACAGACATGAGATCTAAACGAAAGTATTCCTGGCTTATCCGCTTAGCTTCGTATCCAGTGTGAATATCACCCTTATATTCCTGATTTACTGCATACGAATAATAGATTAATTGCAGCCCTTTTCCTGGCTGCTGCAGATTCCAGGACATATAATTGTGATTGTCATTTTGACTGCATCCCAGGGTAGCACTCTCATCTTCTTTCAGTACCAGACTTGAGTTTTGTGTTATCTTAGCTCCTGAGAGACAAAGCAAAAGGAACACAGTTAGAAAGCAGACTACATTCTCCCCCCAGCAGAACAAGCATGATGTCTCAGCTGATGCCTTACTTGCTCCAAAGAAGCACAAGACCAAGCACCAAACTGTCCACGTTCTCATTTCTGACTGAGAAAGCAGAGAGCATGCCTCGGTAAGGAACTTACTTATATAGGTCTGTTTCCATTTCCCTTAAGCCAATAGCAACGACCTCTGCAGCAGCCAGATCTATGCAGAAAAGCAAGCTTCTTCCTGCCTGCAATTTCAAGGAAATGCACTGTTTTCAGAGTGCCTGCTGAAAATATATAGAAGCTTTCCAACTGATTCAGGAGGAAAATATTCTCTCAGACAGGATAGCATCAAGGGGAAATGGTTTTAAACTGAAACAGGGGAGATTTAGACTGGACATAGGGAAAACGTGGTTGTTTTTGTTGCTTTTTTTCCCCTCACAGGAATAGGGCAGTGAAGCACTGGCACAGGGTACCCAGAGATGTGGTGGACGCCCTGTCCCTGGAGACATTTGAGGTCAGGCTGGACAGGGCTCTGAGCAACCTGATCTAGCAGTAGGTCTCCCAGTTTGTTGCAGGGGAGTTGGACTGGATGACTTGCAAAGTAAATGCAAAGACAGGAAGTGAGACAAGCGGAGCAGCTATTTCTTGAAGAACTTCTCTCAAAATCGTTGTTTCTTGTGCTGTGCCACATCAAGCTTGCAAAAACAAGCTCTGCCTGGGAGGAATTGCTTCTTCAGAACTGGAATAGGGCACTGTGGCTGCAGAACTTCAGGATGACAACATCCACTGAAGATCTGTATGGCTTTGTACTGGCACCTGGGAAGTGCACAGCTGTGACCACCTCATTTGTTTGCTGGACATTGAAGGCTACAGATAAGTTCACAGACCTTACAGTAGAATAGCCAGCCTAAACTAAATGTGCCAGGAAGCTGAGAAAAATGGAAAGAGAACCGTATGTTATGTTCCCAAGGTTGAAGAGCTTTTTTTCCAGGGTTCATGAAAAACACCTGAGGTACAACTGTAACATCATGATTTTCAGGATGTAATAGCTTACTACTGGAGAAGGAAGAAGAGTAACAACAAGCACAGCTACTAAAATCACTCAGATGTCACCCCCAAAGGAGCCACCACAGTAAAAAATTTGCCTGAATGTTAGAGTGCACACACTCCAATCATGAACCTTCCTTCTGCTCAACCTGTGTACCATTCTGTTGTTATGCTAAAGACAGGTTTTTATGAGCTGCCCCTGTTCTGACCCCATACAACTGGATTTCCCCAGATATGGATAGATAAGAAGCCTGCATTACACAAACATTACAATCCATGTAAATAAGGATATCCAATAGGAGGCTATTTGTGCTGTTTCTGTAACGCTCATATTTCTGCAGTTTGAGTCTAATCTGTAGCATATCTACTTATTTTCTTTCATCTTCTTCAGTTCACTCCTCTCTGTACTGTTGGAGGAAAAACTTTTGACAACAGCCTCTCTCTATCCCCATAGGTTTTTTTTGTTTTTTTGTTTTTTTGTTTTTTTTAAGAATAAATTTAATATTTACGGTGGAATAAATTTGATACTATTGGAAAGTGTGAGATGCTTTTGCTTTCCTTACACACGATGGAATTTTACAGCTTCGGTAATTTCTGCCTTTCTTATTATTATTACCGCTACATGTCTTCTTCTTTTCCACACAAGATCTCTTGTTTTGTTTCTCAATTTAAACTATCCCTGTATTAAAGCATTGTACTAATCACAGTTTAAACCCCAGGACATTTATAGCAATGCTGGAGGATTCCCTGATCTTGCCTGTAACAACAAGGAAAATGTCTATCTTTGGAGGACCTCTGTGCACCAACCCTCCATGTCTCTCAGAAGTTTGATCATGAAATGGAGCAGAAAAAAGATTCAAATTTTGTCTCTTTTCCATTTCAGCATCATAACTTCACTTCTGTTAACAATCTTTTGAGATTATCTTTTGGAAGCTGACATGATGAATTTGAAAGCTCCTTGGAAAACTTGTGTTTTGTCAAACACATTAAGACTTAAAACACTCAGCGTTTTAATCACTGTCTTTAACGGTCCTTCTGGGGATTTCAGGAGTTCTCACTGTTTGTTATCACTGTATTTGTGTTTACATACATTGCACTCATATACATCAACTTGCACTGAGATTTTTTTGTGGAAAAAAATCACTATTGTTTTTTTTGTATCAAATTTTATTCCCCTGAATATATTTATTCTTAAAAAAAAAAAAACAACCACCACAAAAAACAACAAAAAACACACCCATAAGTATTTGTTAGATTGACACGATCGTTTAGATTAAATGAGTGAAGTGCTTTCAAATAGCAATTGAGAGCATTCCACATTCAAAGAAATTATCTGAGGAGATGGAGGGCCACATGAAGTAGTTTCTCACACTCATTCATAAGAAACTGACAGAAATGATGTATTTTTTATTGTAGGTAAGATATCTTTCAATCCACTACATGCAATAAAGCCTGCTTTCCTAAAAATGACACCAGCAGAGAGATCTCAAAGGGTTACTGTGAGCAAATGCTGCAAGGAAACACTCGTCTTCCAAAACGCAAACGTTTCTTTGTTTGGAAAGTTTTTCTTTGAAATAATTAAAGAGAACTCTATATCTTATGAAAGGCTTATGATTAACTGTTATGTTGTTTGTAATTCCTATCAGTACCTTCTTAATCCCTACATTTGGATCTTCAAGTTTTCCACTGTTTTTTTCCCCTGGACAAAACCTTGGGTTGAAGATAAGCCATTTCAGAAACTGTATTTCTAGCAGCTCCCGTTGCCAGTCCACCAGTCTGGGATCGAGGCTGTGTCACGATCATGAAATACTTACTGTTTGTCACCTTTGTTGGTGTGGCTGGTGAGTACATTTTACTTAAATTACTTGCGTAATTTAAAATGAAACTTACATCTGAGGAAACTTGTAGCACAGTCTGTCACCAGGAAGTGAAGTCGAGTTTACATTTGCAAAAGGCTTAAGGCAGAATGCTTCTACCTCTTTTGACTACTAACTGTCCATCCTGAATAACTTCTTTCACAAGACATGCAGGCCACCATGGCTCCTGACCTGGAAACACTAAAGTGCTTACATAGGTTAAAAACAAAAACAAAAACGACAGTATACATTGTATAAATTCACGACTCTTCCACTGAAGATGCATTACAAAGTACCTCTGACCAGGAAGTCCTGAAGCTACTGCAAATTCTCAGATTACGGGAGAGAGCTGTAAGGAAATACCACTGCAGTCTTGTGTTGTACTTTCATTGTCTGCTTCTACAGACAAGATCTTGGGACAGACAAACCTTTTATCTTATCCAATAAGAACGTTTCTATACTATGAAGTTCAGCCTGAGAAATAGCATCCAGGGCTTTAGACGCAAATAGACGGGCTGCCAATCTAAATTCAATCAGCTTATTTTAGGGAGAAGCCAACAAATGCGTGTTAGAGTTGGCCATAACTGCTGTTGCGTGCTTTTGTTTAGAACCAGAACCCACCTGCAAGGTGTTTCGCTCAGTCATAGGGCCACAGAGTTCCTTATGCCAGATGTTAACGCATGCTATCTCTTATTTTGCAGTCGCCTTCCCCGTCAGCGATGGGGATGATGACAAGATTGTGGGAGGCTACACCTGTGGAAGGAGCGCGGCACCCTACCAGGTGTCTCTGAATTCTGGATATCACTTCTGTGGAGGTTCTCTCATCAGCAGCCAATGGGTGCTGTCAGCTGCTCACTGCTACAAGTCGTGAGTGGAAAAATATATATTCCATAATCTACCTCTTTTCTCCAGTTCACTTTTAACAGGAATGTACAGCTATGAGATCCAAACATCTAAATAACTCGGTTCTCACAGAAGACAACTGAGGAATGAGTGGGTCATTCAGGAAGGTGGGCTGACGCAGTACGAGTGGTTTTCCCCTTCTGCAAATGCTTTTCTGAATGCAGAGTACCTTCTGAAATGACAACACAGTAATCCAGCAAGTAATGTGCGCGGTCTCCTAGGAGCTGCATTAATTAGTTAAAGCTGAATTGCAGTAGAATAGGAAGAGGAATGATCTCATGCTGGTAGCAGTTTGTCTTGCAGGATGTTTGTACTGGCCGCTACACAATCCCTCATAAATTCACCACCAGCACTGGAAATAAGATCTCAGCGTAGATCCCGAGAATTTGTTGCAGGACAAGAAAAGAACCCAGCATGAAAATACTGTTAAGACCCACAGCGATAGGCAGCTTTCTCACAACCGCGATGTCAGTGGCAGTAAAGTAAGTGACATTCCTTCCTTTTTCCAGTTCCATTCAAGTGAAGCTTGGGGAATACAACCTGGCAAGCACAGACGGCAGCGAGCAGACCATCAGTGCATCTAAAATCATCCGCCACTCTGGCTACAATTCCTACACACTGAACAACGATATCATGCTCATCAAACTGTCCAAAGCAGCCACACTCAACTCCTATGTCAGCACAGTTGCTCTGCCTACCAGCTGTCCGTCTGCTGGAACAACATGCCTGATCTCTGGATGGGGCAACACACTCAGCAGTGGCAGTAAGTGCTGGGTGGGAATGTACAGCGTCCTGAGCACCCTGGAGATGGTCTAAGATCTCACAGTTAAGACCAAACAGTACAGGGTAAAGAACAGAGAAGTGCTGCACAGCAAGCAGCCTTTTTGGAGAACGATTTTGAATGATCAGTCCATGTAGGACAGCAATCAGTTAGCTGCTCTGATGGCAAGACTTCAAGATTTTTAATCTTGTTCTGTTTTGTGAAGATGGAATCATTGAAGTCATTCAAGTGCCCTTCACTAAGATGTCCACTCTTTTCCACCAGTGGTCAGAAGCGCAGGTGGAGACCAGTATCTAATTCTCTGACCAAAACAAACCTGCACCAGAGCAGAAGGTACTTTGCCTGAGACCCAAGATTTCTTCACCGTGTGTACTGTCAGAGCAGTTCTTTGTTCTAAATCTGCCAGCTGAGGACTTTTTGATGCAGGGTAGAACAGAGGGTCCGCGAGTAGGATCTGTTTCATCTAAACAAATGGAATTTCAGCACAGAAGAAAAACAAGGACTGCTAAAACAGGGTGTCTGGCAATGACTTTTCTGTTAAGAAAGGAGTTTTTCCCAGGCTCTGAAATTAAATCAGATACGCCATCAATAATTGCTCTCTGTTTTCTTGTAGCTCTGTATCCAGATGTCTTGCAGTGTCTGGAAGCCCCTATACTCTCCTCAAGCCAGTGCAGCAGTGCTTACCCTGGTGAAATTACTAGTAACATGATGTGTGTTGGATACCTGAATGGAGGGAAAGACTC
Source organism: Lagopus muta (assembly GCF_023343835.1). Taxonomy (NCBI): domain Eukaryota; kingdom Metazoa; phylum Chordata; class Aves; order Galliformes; family Phasianidae; genus Lagopus; species Lagopus muta. Next base: position 78,209,249 of record NC_064433.1, read on the forward strand.
CTGCCAGGTAAAACAGCTGCCTCTCCAATCTGCACCTATCCTGTCCTCTCCTAATAGAGGATGGTATCATGTGGGAAATATTCAATGGCATGTTTGAAACCATTTTTTTAACTAGCGATGAAGGCTTAGTGTAGAGGTCGCTTATTGAATTGCTATGGCACTTGGACAGCTCAATACAAAGGGACAGATGTGATGACAAAAGAACAGGCGCAATAGAGAACTGCTATGAAGCAAGGGAAAAAGAGTGCTCACCCACGTCAGAAGAGTCTACGTTGGCAGGAGAAAGCTCCACCAAGGAGGGATCTCCAGGAAGAGACCCTTCTCAGTGGCAGTCAGCCCTTAAATGAGGTCTAAGAGAGGTGCAGCCAGGCTCCATCCCATCCAGTTGCACAGCTGAATTGCCTTCACCTGTGCTTCCAGGGCTGACCGGGTCCTTTCCCCAGGTGCTCAGTCAGTGATTCGGGCCATGACTCAACAATTTCCATACAGGTGGCAATTTTTCCACTCAGTTCATCTCTATTTATCCTTATTTATTTAAGATGTAGAATGCCTCTGCCCCAATTCTCCACGTGCAGAGGGTGCTAGCTCTTGCACTTTGGGCTACTGAAAATGGAGAAGTGCTGCACCGGAGAATAAGCAATAATCACAGAGGCTGTAGCCTAGGATGCACATGTTAGGATCGGATTTGATGAGAATAAAACATCACTGTACCAATATCCAGGAAATTTGGAAAATGAACACACCTGGCAATTGCTCTGCTTGCTGCATTTGCCTGATTCTGTGGAAAAGTTTTGCAGAATCATGAGCAAGAAGAGTTTCGTGAGCGTCTGCCAAGAACGGCAGCCATGAAAACTAAGTAACTTACTGCTGTCTGTGATGCTTTAAAAGTACGGCATGTTAGCATCAGGTGTAGAATTGTAAGCAGAAATTGTCTTTGTGAGAAAAAGTCTCTCTCTCGAATCTCAGTCATTTCTGGGAAATATGGCTTATTGCTGATGCCGATAGCATTTGCTGAGCATCTGTATCTTTATCTGCACAGGGGGATTCCGGTGGCCCAGTAGTCTGCAATGGTCAGCTGCAGGGTATTGTTTCCTGGGGTTATGGATGTGCACAAAGAGGTTATCCCGGCGTTTACACTAAGGTTTGCAATTACGTTTCCTGGATTCAATCAACTATGTCTTCCTATTGAGATGCTCATTTTACGTGACCTGCTTTTCCTCCCCCTCCTTTCATTCTGCCTTGCAACTGGATGTACAATCCTTCACAAAAAATAAACATTTTCAGGCAGCCCATCTTTGTGCAGAGTTCCTCACATTACTTCCATGGGTTATCACACGGGGAACACAGACAACCAATATCACTATCTATCAACCTACCTAATGTTTGTAGTGTATCTCAACTAGAAGAAGCTTGGAACACTTTTTAGCCTCAACTTCAGGAATCCTTCAGTCAGTTATGCACACGCATTTTGGAGTAGAAGATATTTTCCCTTTATAATCATAAAGTCAATGCTACGCATCCACGTAGAACAGCTGAAAGAGTGTGGTGAACTACAGAGGCAACATACTTGTATTACAGAAAACAGCTGGCAGCAAAACAAACACTCCAAATCTCCCCCAGCCCACAGTCATAGCACTGAACATTTCCTACTGCAAAATCACTGGAAGCTCTACCTGGGGAATGAAGGCAAGCCCTTACTAGGGCTTGTTCTCTTATTGTACCAGTACTGTGACCTACCAAGGCTATTTTACCAAATTGCTGGGACTTCTCTCCATAGCATTTTGCTCGTTGGACATGCTGGGCTTTCTGAGTTTACCTGGAACAGTCAAAAGGACAGAGATGCTCCTGAGCTTTGGTTTTAAATTCCTGCTGCCCCAAGCAGCCCCAAGAGAGTCCATGAATAAAGTGCCAAAGTTGCCCATGGGCTGCGCAGCTGTCTCCTCGGGGGAAAAGGAAATGGAGAAAAGGAAAAAATGAGAGAAAAATCAGATGAAGAAAAGGCGAGGAGAAAAGTGGGGCACAAAGGAACAAAAGCCGTTTTCAAATGGAGAGGTTTTTGCTTAGCTCTTTCAGATGATTTATTGAAGATTTATTGCTCTTAGATAAGCAATAGGTGCCTGAGCCAGGAAAAAGTACAACAAACAAACAGGATCATAGCATGGTATCCCACTGCTGTGAAAGTCCATGTTGAATTCGTTCTCAGCATCTTCCTTCATGGCTTGCTTTCTTTCCGGAAAAATCATGCTTGCCTTCAGTCTGTTTGTACCAGGAGGCAGAGTTCCTACCATGGAGCTGCTGGCAGTCGCAGGTTTTCCCTCCATGGCCAGTGTGAGTGGAGACTTACATAGCCTTGCCTGGTATTATCAGCCAAAAAGCAAATTTGTTACCTGATGTGCAATGAGCCAATTCCCACACATGTAAGAGAGATATTTCTTCTAATTTGGGCCCAGGTGCTGGAAAGTTCCTCCATGAGGAACAATCGGTTTTGAACTATCAGACCAAGTAAGACACTCTGCTTGATCAAAGTATTTTACGTTTCTGTTGATTAAACACAGACAATAGCCCCTTCTTTCTAAGCAAAGACATGTTTCTCCCTTCACGGAATTATCTAGATCTGTCTGTGTCCACAGCAGGCCCACAGGCCCAGAAAAGAAGGAAAGAGAAAAAGAGTGTCAATGGTTCATGGGCCAGCCTGGCCTGATCTCATGACTAATGAGGCAGGGGATCCATGGACCCGCGCCCTGGCAGAGGGAAAAGGGTAAGAAGATGGGTATAACAACAGAGCAGCAGCAACGACCTGAGGAGGAACGTTAGTTTACTAAATATGACATCAGAATGCAAGATAACAGAACAGAACACAATCCTATTGGAATAGAGGCCAACAAATCAAACAAAATGAGAGAGAGACAGTGTCCAAAATGAAGACCTTACTCTAAAGCTGCAGGCAAAAAGCAGCAAGGCAGCACGCGCTTCTCTGCAGCGACCAAAGAAAGAGAGGCTCCCAGGAGCTCCACCTCCCTTCCTCTGGGTGCAAAGTCCTCTGGCGAATTTGCCTCCTTGTCTCCCTCTCTGAGAACCAAGCACCCAGAAACAGTGGTCCACGGAACTGGAACATTAACTCTGTAACTCCCAGTGCTTTGCATGATGTTATGATGTGGGATACTGACAACAAAAAAGTCATAAAAAGAGAACACTCCCCTCTTAGAAGGTTCAGAAATACCCACCCGCTTTCATATGTTATCAGAGGGATGAAAATGTTGGAGGAGAGTGAAGAGGTCAAGGAAGATGGGGGAAAATACATGTTTCTGTCTGTACACAGAGCGCATCCTTGACTAGGAGGGCTGGGCGTGTTGAGAAGAGTTGTTTGGAAACAGTCCCTGTCCTCTGCCACTATCTACTCCACGTCTCAATGCCTCTTGTGGCAAAGAAGAAATTCCACTTTCTAGATTTGATATTCAAGACTTGATATCAAAGTTGTTGAAATGTTCTTATGGGCTCTCCCTTCTTACCTGTTGGAACATCATTTATACCACTGGTAGACCCTACCATGAAAAGGTAGCTTACAAAGTTGTTCCCCTTCTGTGCTTGCCCGGGGTATGGATGGAATGGGATTTCCCGTATGGAAGCCCGTGAAGTACTGTGCTTTGCTCAGGCTGATATCACACCAAAGTTTTACCTATTGCTTGTTATCAAAGTCTGGGAAGAAAACTCTCTAACTCCGCTGTGGTGTTGGAAAGTGACATTAATTTAGCTCACCATTTGTACCGGCCAGCTTGACAAATCAAGCATGTGCTCTCGGAGTTCAGGTTCCACATTTACACCGTTAAAACATACAGGTGCAATACGTTTCCCAGAAACATCACACATACTCATTCTTTCCCAAGAACTCATGAATACATGCTAACGTCTCTTCGAGCATGCGCAGCGAGGCTGTATGACCACCTCCTTCACCCCCTTTATTTCAGCAGAAAGGTAAATCATCGCGGAAAAAGCCGCTGCGAAGGGACGTGCCTGACGTTTGGCAATGGGGAAAATCAAGGGGAATGCTTAAAAGGAATGAAGGAGTTATCCTTCAAGGGCTTGACAAGGCTGGCTGCCCAGCTGAAGTGCCTCTACACCAATGCACACGGCTTGGGAAACAAGCAGGAGATGCTGGAATCTGTTGTGCCACTAGAAAGCCACAGTATAGTTGCCATCACTGAAACCTGGTGGGATGATTCGTATGTCTGGAGTGTGGCTATTCAGCTGCTACCAGCTGTTCAGAAGGGACAGACAAGGAAGGAGGGGAGGTAGTGCCGCTATCTACATCATGAAAGGAATAGAATGTGAAGGCTTATCCCTAAAGTATAGTCATGAGCAAGTCAAAAGCCTATGGGTGATGCCAGAGACTGAGGCAGCAAAGGAAGCCTTGTGATCAGTGTCTACTACCGGTCACTCAATCAAGCAGAGCCTGTCAATGAGGTCTTCTCCCTCCGGCTACAGGAGGCATCGCGACTGCCAGCACTCATCCTGCTGGAGGACTTCAACCAAGACACAATTCTTCCCGTTATCCAAACAATCTGCAGGGCTACTTTTCAGTGAATGCTGACAAGTTTAACAATATCACATGGAGAACGGTTTGCGCTACGCTGCTCCAGTCTTCGTGTCACAGTGTATCTTGCTTTGCACAGAAATAAGTGCCCGAGTCATTGAGTAGGACATGATCTATCGTCACCGATAAGGAGTTCGCCTTAGTCCCACTACTCTGGAAGCGGCTTTTGAATTCCTCCTCAAAATCTGCCTTGGTACCCTCCACTGAACGTACAACCAGCTTCAAAGTGGCGTTCTTCCCCACTGGCAGCTTGTACCAGTACATGGTCCAGACTCCACTCTCCTTGTGCGAACAGTTCAGAGTCAGAGAGTCTCCCAGTCGGACAACTGAGTCTGGGGTTTGCTGAAGAGCCCAGCCTGGAAAAGGAAAAAAACTGTGAGAATGGAATGGGTTCAAAGAGACACAAAGACACATGCTTGAATTACTAGATGGGATGCCAGCATGTGAAACACTGTCCCATTTCTCTGAAAGAGACATACAGGAGAAAGAAAAATATTCAAATATACTACTGATAAAAGTTTCTATATTTTTTTTAATACTAGATTCACTGCCGTTGGCTGAAGTATTAAAATGTGACAGAAAAAACCAAATAAGTAAATGTGAAGATCTGCAGAGTTTTTTGAGTAAGAGCCTGAGGAAAATTTCACCTCATTCATTGCTCATCCTCCCCAGGAAGCCTTGAGGAATGGAGCATTACCAACAACTGAACGCACTGTTGGAGCACCAGCAGAGGAAACAGTGAGGTTTCTCAAGGGAGAACAAAATTTACTTACCTGTAGGAGCCAGGAAGGCCATAAGAACCCAGTAGGGAAACATGGGCAAAGTCTTATCTTCTTCAACTGATCTGCCTGTGGTGACAGCACTGACCTAGAAGCTCTGATGTGTGAGGAGGAAGCCTTGAGGAAGGAGGAAATGCATGATGTTGGAGAAGGCAGGACAGCATGAGACCGCCCAGAAAGCAGTTAGTTAGAAAGCAGTCGGTTGGCTGTGAACTGTGTGAAATGCAGACAGTAGAAGGTGGCACAAACGCTGAACAGCTGGCTTGACGTGTGTGTGTGTGTGTGTGTGTGTGTGTGTGTGTGTGTGTGTCTGTGTGTGTGTGTGTGCAGGCACAGGAACGTGCTGGGACTGATGGGAGCCTGAGTTTGAGACAAGGCATAGGGCTGCTTTGGGGTTTTCCTCTCTTCCTCTTGAAACAGCTGAGATCTTCACGAAAGAGTTATATTAAAAAAATAAAATAAATAAATAAATAAATAAATAAAAATAATTAAAAAAACAGCAGAGAAACAGGGCTTTGTTATTTTCTCCTACGCCCCACATCTAAGTTCCTGAAATTTCAACGATCCTGACCACAAACAGTGCAGTGCTGGATCTTCTCTGTTCAGCCCTATGCTGTTCATGCCATGTTTGTGCTTTGTTCATCATCCTGCCTGCTCTGGGCTGTCAATGGCTTCAGTGTGAGAGTCATCAACTTCTTTGCAGGAGTGTAGAAGAGCACCTCCATCCTTCTACCTTCCCCCTGCTGACAGCTGGGTCTCTGACTGCAGGCTGTCTCATTCAGTAAGCACTTTGAGACTATTAAAGTGCACTGGTACTCGACACTGAGAGGAAGGGCATTTGCTTCACAGGGACTGCAAACATTTGGGCACAAGAAGTAAACAGTCAGTGCAGGTGGTGAGGGGGCATCAGTCCTGTGGGAGAGGCGATGAAATAGTCTGAGGAGACAGCAAGTGTGACTCAGAAAAACTGTGAGGGAAGAGAAAGATACATCCTCCCTCGGCGCGGGCAGGAGTGTGAGATTGGACTCCGTGAGAATTCCTCTGCTTGCACTGCATCTGTGGTTTACAAAAAGAGCGTGCATGCTCAGTGTAAGCTGTGATGTGGGTGCAGTGGGGAAGCTACTGTACTCAGCCAGGAGGGTGAGGGCCTGCTATTCTGTATTTGCCGTCCTGCTGCTTGCATGCACAATGGCAGATCACCGTAACACTGCACTGCTGCAGCACCTGTAGGAAATTCCAAGGAAGGAGACTGTCTTAATCACTGCACAGCTTATTGGAAGACTGAAGAAAGGCATCGCAGATTAGGGTCTTGGTGTAAAACTCTCTGACTCCAACATGGTGTTAGAAAGTGGCATTCCTTTATTCCTCGTGACACATACTGGGTGACTTGACAAGCAAGCACATGCTCAGAGTCCAGGTTCTACATTTAAACAGTTAAGACATACATATGCAGTACACTGGCACACACGTTCGTTCTTTTTCAAGGACTCATTCATATGTGCTGATGTCCCTCTAGGCATGCTCGGCAGCATCTAGCGTGGCCACCTACTTCTTCCACATTTTCCACCAACAGCTTAATCACTGAGACCTCTGACTAACTTTCAGCTGTCTTTCCCCAGTTTGGAAAATTCCCATTGCTTAATAAGCCAGGGTGTGCAACTTTTAAAGCAGTACGTGTGGCATTCAAGATATCCTTGCACCTATTGGGTGCAGTAGATAAAAGTAATCTCTTATGTCACCTGTGCAAAATTATTGAGAACAGGACTGTTCACCCACTGGAGTAGAAATGGAAAGTTTTAGAACTATCTCTCATTGGTTTCTATTGCTAGACTTATATATTGATTCTTAAACCAACATACTAATTCCTAGTGCTGAACAAATCAACCAATATCATGGTGGAATCTTCTTTCCTTCTGGTTCATCTTCTTTGCATCTTTGTTGACACTCCATTTGATCACATTTCCCACCCTACCATGGAGGTGGTGTGATCTCCACTTTCATGTGGTCTTAGTTCAGGGTTGAAGAATGGGAGAAGAACGGCTTGAGAGCAGCCCTGAGGAGAACGATTTGGGAGTGACATTGATCGTAATACTGTGGAGGATTTCCTGACCTTGCCCTCTAACAATAAGGAAAATGTCTATCTTTAGAGTGCCAATGTGCACCAACCCTCCACGTCTCTCAGAAGTCCGATCATGAAATGCAGCAGTTCATGTACTGGAGAGGAGTTTATGTACAGAAAGCAAGTGACTTTGAAGTGTTGTGTCCAAACTTGAGGCACAGAAATAGGTAGCTGAATGGTTCTTCTTCACAGACATGAGATCTAAACGAAAGTATTCCTGGCTTATCCGCTTAGCTTCGTATCCAGTGTGAATATCACCCTTATATTCCTGATTTGCTCCATAGGAATAATAGATTAATTGCAGCCCTTTTCCTGGCTGCTGCAGATACCAGGACATATAATCGTGATTGTCATTTTGACTGCATCCCAGGGTAGCACTCTCATCTTCTTTCAGTACCAGACTTGAGTTTTGTGTTATCTTAGCTCCTGAGAGACAAAGCAAAAGGAACGCAGTTAGAAAGCAGACTACATTCTCCCCCCAGCAGAACAGGCATGATGTCTCAGCTGGTGCCTTACTTGCTCCAAAGAAGCACAAGACCAAGCACCAAACTGTCCACGTTCTCATTTCTGACTGAGAAAGCAGAGAGCATGCCTCGGTAAGGAACTTACTTATATAGGTCTGTTTCCATTTCCCTTAAGCCAATAGCAACGACCTCTGCAGCAGCCAGATCTAGGCAGAAAAGCAAGCTTCTTCCTGCCTGCAATTTGAAGGAAATGCACTGTTTTCAGAGTGCCTGCTGAAAATATATAGAAGCTTTCCAACTGATTCAGGAGGAAAATATTCTCTCAGACAGGATAGCATCAAGGGGAAATGGTTTTAAACTGAAACAGGGGAGATTTAGACTGGACATAGGGAAAACGTGGTTGTTTCTGTTTTTTTTTTTTCCCCTCACAGGAATAGGGCAGTGAAGCACTGGCACAGGGTACCCAGAGATGTGGTGGACGCCCTGTCCCTGGAGACATTTGAGGTCAGGCAGGACAGGGCTCTGAGCAACCTGATCTAGCAGTAGGTCTCCCTCTTTGTTGCAGGGGAGTTGGACTAGATGACCTGCAAAGTAAATGCAAAGACAGGAAGTGAGACAAGCGGAGCAGCTATTTCTTGAAGAACTTCTCTCAAAATCGTTGCTTCTTGTGCTGTGCCACATCAAGCTTGCAAAAACAAGCTCTGCCTGGGAGGAATTGCTTCTTCAGAACTGGAATAGGGCACTGTGGCTGCAGAACTTCAGGATGACAACATCCACTGAAGATCTGGATGGCTTTCTACTGGCACCTGGGAAGTGCACAGCTGTGACCACCTCATTTGTTTGCTGCACATTGAAGGCTACTGATAAGTTCACAGACCTACAGTAGCATAGCCAGCCTCAACTAAACGTGCCAGGAAGCTGAGAAAAATGGAAAGAGAACCGTAAGTTATGTTCCCAAGGTTGAAGAGCTTTTATTCCAGGGTTCATGAAAAACACCTGAGGTACAACTGTAACATCATGATTTTCAGGATGTAATAGCTTACTACTGGAGAAGGAAAAAGAGTAACAACAAGCACAGCTACTAAAATCACTCAGATGTCACCCCCAAAGGAGCCACCAAGGTATTCATATTCCTTTAGAGATTCTGACAGAAAATAGAAATCCCAAAACTATCCGAGGATGGTTGAATCGCTAGTAATAATCCGTAGATGTCAACAGAGTATGGTAAAAATGAGCTCTAAGTAAGAGGCAGAAGAGAGTAAGCAAGTGAATCTGTGAGTGACAGTGCTTTCCCAGTGCTTTCCTCATTGTGTTTCTTTTGCCTGATACAAACCGTGAGTAAATCACAGCCCTGAGATTGTTTGTCAGAACAGAAGATTGTTTGTGGTTGCAAGGAATGGTGTGCTATTCTCCTTGCTGAACAGCTCACAGAGTCAGGAGAACACAGGTTTCCCGGATGTGTAAGGCCCACAGGAGTGATGTGTGAAGATACGAGTCTTTCAGAAATGGTTTTGGAGTGGATTAAGTGAGGGAAGCAACTGAACTTAACTTTGGCGTACTTCTCAGAGAAGCTTAGTTCTGAGCTGATGATGAGAGGGCGGAGCTGCTTGGAGAGCAAAGAATTTGTCTGAATGTTAGAGTGCACACACTCCAATCATGAACCTTCCTTCTGCTCAACCTGTGTACCATTCTGTTGTTACGCTAAAGACTGACCTCATACAACTGGATTTCCCCAGATATGGATGCTAAAGAAGCCTACATTACACAAACATTACAATCCATGTAAATAAGGATATCCAACAGGAGGCTAATTGTGCTGTTCCTGTAATGCTCATATTTCTGCAGTTTGAGTCTAATCTGTAGCATATCAATTTATTTTCTTTCATCTTCTTGCGTTCACTCCTCTCTGTACAGTTGGCAGATCTAGTCTCACTGTTTGTTATCACTGTATTTGTGTTCACATACATTGTACCCATATACATCAACTTGTACTGAGATTTTTTGAGGCAAAAATCACTACAGGTAAACCAAAAAAGCACCCAGAAATATTTGTTAGATTGACATGATTGTTTAGATGAAATGAGTGAAGTGCTTTCAAATAGCAATTGAGAGCATTCCACATTCAAAGAAATTATCTGAGGAGATGGAGGGCCACATAGAGTGGTTTCTTATAGTCTGTTTTTGAGATTTCTTGTGAATATTTTATTTGAATAAACATTATCCTACAGATAGAAAGAAGCATACTGCTGAAGAAAAGGAGTTTTCAAATCAACTTAAGAAATTGACAGAAATGATGTATTTTTTAGTGTAGGTAGGGTATCTTTCAATCCACTACATGCAATAAAGCCTGCTTTCCTAAAAATGACACCAGCAGAGAGATCTCAAAGGGTTACTGTGAGCAAATGCTGCAAGGAAACACTCGTCTTCCAAAACGCAAACGTTTCTTTGTTTGGAAAGTTTTTCTTTGAAATAATTAAAGAGAACTCTATATCTTATGAAAGGCTTATGATTAACTGTTATGTTGTTTGTAATTACTATCAGTACCTTCTAATGCCTACATTTGGATCTTCAAGTTTTCCACTGTTTTTTTTCCCTGGACAAAACCTTGGGTTGAAGATAAGCCATTTCAGAAACTGTATTTCTAGCAGCTCCCGTTGCCAGTCCACCAGTCTGGGATCGAGGCTGTGTCACGATCATGAAATACTTACTGTTTGTCACCTTTGTTGGTGTGGCTGGTGAGTACATTTTACTTAAATTACTTGCGTAATTTAAAATGAAACTTACATCTGAGGAAACTTGTAGCACAGTCTGTCACCAGGAAGTGAAGTCGAGTTTACATTTGCAAAAGGCTTAAGGCAGAATGCTTCTACCTCTTTTGACTACTAACTGTCCATCCTGAATAACTTCTTTCACAAGACATGCAGGCCACCATGGCTCCTGACCTGGAAACACTAAAGTGCTTACATAGGTTAAAAACAAAAACAAAAACGACAGTATACATTGTATAAATTCACGACTCTTCCACTGAAGATGCATTACAAAGTACCTCTGACCAGGAAGTCCTGAAGCTACTGCAAATTCTCAGATTACGGGAGAGAGCTGTAAGGAAATACCACTGCAGTCTTGTGTTGTACTTTCATTGTCTGCTTCTACAGACAAGATCTTGGGACAGACAAACCTTTTATCTTATCCAATAAGAACGTTTCTATACTATGAAGTTCAGCCTGAGAAATAGCATCCAGGGCTTTAGACGCAAATAGACGGGCTGCCAATCTAAATTCAATCAGCTTATTTTAGGGAGAAGCCAACAAATGTGTGTTAGAGTTGGCCATAACTGCTGTTGCGTGCTTTTGTTTAGAAGCAGAACCCACCTGCAAGGTGTTTCGCTCAGTCATAGGGCCACAGAGTTCCTTATGCCAGATGTTAACGCATGCTATCTCTTATTTTGCAGTCGCCCTCCCCGTCAGCGATGGGGATGATGACAAGATTGTGGGAGGCTACACCTGTGGAAGGAGCGCGGCACCCTACCAGGTGTCTCTGAATTCTGGATATCACTTCTGTGGAGGTTCTCTCATCAGCAGCCAATGGGTGCTGTCAGCTGCTCACTGCTACAAGTCGTGAGTGGAAAAATATATATTCCATAATCTACCTCTTTTCTCCAGTTCACTTTTAACAGGAATGTACAGCTATGAGATCCAAACATCTAAATAACTCGGTTCTCACAGAAGACAACTGAGGAATGAGTGGGTCATTCAGAAAGGTGGGCTGACGCAGTACGAGTGGTTTTCCCCTTCTGCAAATGCTTTTCTGAATGCAGAGTACCTTCTGAAATGACAACACAGTAATCCAGCAAGTAATGTGCGCGGTCTCCTAGGAGCTGCATTAATTAGTTAAAGCTGAATTGCAGTAGAATAGGAAGAGGAATGATCTCATGCTGGTAGCAGTTTGTCTTGCAGGATGTTTGTACTGGCCGCTACACAATCCCTCATAAATTCACCACCAGCACTGGAAATAAGATCTCAGCGTAGATCCTGAGAATTTGTTGCAGGACAAGAAAAGAACCCAGCATGAAAATACTGTTAAGACCCACAGCGATAGGCAGCTTTCTCACAACCGCAATGTCAGTGGCAGTAAAGTAAGTGACATTCCTTCCTTTTTGCAGTTCCATTCAAGTGAAGCTTGGGGAATACAACCTGGCAAGCACAGACGGCAGCGAGCAGACCATCAGTGCATCTAAAATCATCCGCCACTCTGGCTACAATTCCAACACACTGAACAACGATATCATGCTCATCAAACTGTCCAAAGCAGCCACACTCAACTCCTATGTCAGCACAGTTGCTCTGCCTACCAGCTGTCCGTCTGCTGGAACAACATGCCTGATCTCTGGATGGGGCAACACACTCAGCAGTGGCAGTAAGTGCTGGGTGGGAATGTACAGCGTCCTGAGCACCCTGGAGATGGTCTAAGATCTCAAAGTTAAGTCCAAACAGTACAGGGTAAAGAACAGAGAAGTGCTGCACAGCAAGCAGCCTTTTTGGAGAACGATTTTGAATGATCAGTCCATGTAGGACAGCAATCAGTTAGCTGCTCTGATGGCAAGACTTCAAGATTTTTAATCTTGTTCTGTTTTGTGAAGATGGAATCATTGAAGTCATTCAAGTGCCCTTCACTAAGATGTCCACTCTTTTCCACCAGTGGTCAGAAGCGTAGGTGGAGACCAGTCCCTAATTCTCTGACCAAAACAAACCTGCACCAGAGCAGAAGGTACTTTGCCTGAGACCCAAGATTTCTTCACCGTGTGTACTGTCAGAGCAGTTCTTAGTTCTAAATCTGCCAGCTGAGGACTTTTCGATGTAGGGTAGAACAGAGGGCCTGCAAGTAGAATCTGTTTCATCTAAACAAATGGAATTTCAGCACAGAAGAAAAACGAGGACTGCTAAAACAGGGTGTCCGGCAATGACTTTTCTGTTAAGAAAGGAGTTTTTCCCAGGCTCTGAAATTAAATCAGATACGCCATCAATAATTTCTCTCTGTTTTCTTGTAGCTCTGTATCCAGATGTCTTGCAGTGTCTGGAAGCCCCTATACTCTCCTCAAGCCAGTGCAGCAGTGCTTACCCTGGTGAAATTACTAGTAACATGATGTGTGTTGGATACCTGAATGGAGGGAAAGACTCCTGCCAGGTAAAACAGCTGCCTCTCCAATCTGCACCTTTCCTGTCCTCTCCTAAGAGAGGATGGTATCATGTGAGAAATACTCAATGGCATGTTTGAAATCATTTTTTTAACTAGCGATGAAGGCTTAGTGTAGAGGTCGCTTATTGAATTGCTATGGCACTTGGACAGCTCAATACAAAGGGACAGATGTGATGACAAAAGAACAGGCGCAATTGAGAACTGCTATGAAGCAAGGGAAAAAGAGTGCTCACCCACGTCAGAAGAGTCTACGTTGGCAGGAGAAAGCTCCACCAAGGAGGGATCTCCAGGAAGAGACCCTTCTCAGTGGCAGTCAGCCCTTAAATGAGGTCTAAGAGAGGTGCAGCCAGGCTCCATCCCTTCCAGTTGCACAGCTGAATTGCCTTCACCTGTGCTTCCAGGGCTGACCGCGTCCTTTCCCCAGGTGCTCAGTCAGTGATTCGGGCCATGACTCAACAATTTCCATACAGGTGGCAATTTTTCCACTCAGTTCATCTCTATTTATCCTTATTTATTTAAGATGTGGAATGCCTCTGCCCCAATTCTCCACGTGCAGAGGGTGCTAGCTCTTGCACTTTGGGCTACTGAAAATGGAGAAGTGCTGCACCGGAGAATAAGCAATAATCACAGAGGCTGTAGCCTAGGATGCACATGTTAGGATTGGATTTGATGAGAATAAAACATCACTGTACCAATATCCAGGAAATTTGGAAAATGAACACACCTGGCAATTGCTCTGCTTGCTGCATTTGCCTGATTCTGTGGAAAAGTTTTGCAGAATCATGAGCAAGAAGAGTTTTGTGAGCATCTGCCAAGAACGGCAGCCATGAAAACTAAGTAACTTACCGCTGTCTGTGATGCTTTAAAAGTACGGCATGTTAGCATCAGGTGTAGAATTGTAAGCAGAAATTGTCTTTGTGAGAAAAAGTCTCTCTCTCGAATCTCAGTCATTTCTGGGAAATATGGCTTATTGCTGATGCCGATAGCATTTGCTGAGCATCTGTATCTTTATCTGCACAGGGGGATTCCGGTGGCCCAGTAGTCTGCAATGGTCAGCTGCAGGGTATTGTTTCCTGGGGTTATGGATGTGCACAAAGAGGTTATCCCGGCGTTTACACTAAGGTTTGCAATTACGTTTCCTGGATTCAATCAACTATGTCTTCCTATTGAGACGCTCATTTTATGTGACCTGCTTTTCCTCCCCCTCATTTCCTTCTGCCTTGCAACTGGATGTACAAACCTTCACAAAAAATAAACATTTTCAGGCAGCCCATCTTTGTGCAGAGTTCCTCACATTACTTCCATGGGTTATCACACGGGGAACACAGACAACCAATATCACTATCTATCAACCTACCTAATGTTTGTAGTGTATCTCAACTAGAAGAAGCTTGGGACAATTTTTAGCCTCAACTTCAGGAATCCTTCAGTCAGTTATGCACAAGCATTTTGGAGTAGAAGATATTTTCCCTTTATAATCATAAAGTCAATGCTACGCATCCACGTAGAACAGCTGAAAGAGTGTGGTGAACTACAGAGGCAACATACTTGTATTACAGAAAACAGCTGGCAGCAAAACAAACACTCCCAATTACCCCCAACCCACAATCATAGCACTGAACATTTCCTACAGCAAAATCACTGGAAGCTCTACCTGGGGAACGAAGGCAAGCTCTTGCTAGGGCTTGTTCTCTTATTATACCAGTACTATGACCTACCAAGGCTATTTTACCAAATTGCTGGGACTTCTCTCCATAGCATTTTGCTCGTTGGACATGCTGGGCTTTCTGAGTTTTCCTGGAACAGTCAAAAGGACAGAGATGCTCCTGAGCTTTGGTTTTAAATTCCTGCTGCCCCAAGCAGCCCCAAGAGAGTCCATGAATAAAGTGCCAAAGTTGCCCATGGGCTGCGCAGCTGTCTCCTCGGGGGAAAAGGAAATGGAGAAAAGGAAAAAATGAGAGAAAAATCAGATGAAGAAAAGGCGAGGAGAAAAGTGGGGCACAAAGGAACAAAAGCCGTTTTCAAATGGAGAGGTTTTTGCTTAGCTCTTTCAGATGATTTATTGAGGATTTATTGCTCTTAGATAAGCAATAGGTGCCTGAGCCAGGAAAAAGTACAACATACAAACAGGATCATAGCATGGTATCCCACTGCTGTGAAAGTCCATGTTGAATTCCTTCTCAGCATCTTCCTTCATGGCTTGCTTTCTTTCCGGAAAAATCATGCTTGCCTTCAGTCTGTTTGTACCAGGAGGCAGAGTTCCTACCATGGAGCTGCTGGCAGTCGCAGGTTTTCCCTCCATGGCCAGTGTGAGTGGAGACTTACATAGCCTTGCCTGGTATTATCAGCCAAAAAGCAAATTTGTTACCTGATGTGCAATGAGCCAATTCCCACACACGTAAGAGAGATATTTCTTCTAATTTGGGCCCAGGTGCTGGAAAGTTCCTCCATGAGGAACAATCGGTTTTGAATTATCAGACCAAGTAAGACACTCTGCTTGATCAAAGTATTTTACGTTTCTGTTGATTAAACACAGACAATAGCCCCTTCTTTCTAAGCAAAGACATGTTTCTCCCTTCACGGAATTATCTAGATCTGTCTGTGTCCACAGCAGGCCCACAGGCCCAGAAAAGAAGGAAAGAGAAAAAGAGTGTCAATGGTTCATGGGCCAGCCTGGCCTGATCTCATGACTAATGAGGCAGGGGATCCATGGACCCACGCCCTGGCAGAGGGAAAAGGGTAAGAAGATGGGTATAACAACAGAGCAGCAGCAACGACCTGAGGAGGAACGTTAGTTTACTAAATATGACATCAGAATGCAAGATAACAGAACAGAACACAATCCAATTGGAATAGAGGCCAACAAATCAAACAAAATGAGAGAGAGAGACAGTGTCCAAAATGAAGACCTTACTCTAAAGCTGCAGGCAAAAAGCAGCAAGGCAGCACGCGCTTCTCTGCAGCGACCAAAGAAAGAGAGGCTCCCAGGAGCTCCACCTCCCTTCCTCTGGGTGCAAAGTCCTCTGGCAAATTTGCCTCCTTGCCTCCCCCTCTGAGAACCAAGCACCCAGAAACAGTGGTCCACGGAACTGGAACATTAACTCTGTAACTCCCAGTGCTTTGCATGATGTTATGATGTGGGATACTGACAACAAAAAAGTCATAAAAACAGAACACACTCCCCTCTTAGAAGGTTCAGAAATATCCACCCGCTTTCATATGTTATCAGAGGGATGAAAATGTTGGAGGAGAGTGAAGAGGTCAAGGAAGATGGGGGAAAATACATGTTTCTGTCTGTACACAGAGCGCATCCTTGACTAGGAGGGCTGGGCGTGTTGAGAAGAGTTGTTTGGAAACAGTCCCTGTCCTCTGCCACTATCTACTCCACGTCTCAATGCCTCTTGTGGCAAAGAAGAAATTCCACTTTCTAGATTTGATATTCAAGACTTGATATCAAAGTTGTTGAAATGTTCTTATGGGCTCTCCCTTCTTACCTGTTGGAACATCATTTATACCACTGGTAGACCCTACCATGAAAAGGTAGCTTACAAAGTTGTTCCCCTTCTGTGCTTGCACTGGGTCTGGATGGAATGGGATTTCCCATATGGAAGCCCGTGAAGTACTGTGCTTTGCTCAGGCTGATATCACACCAAAGTTTTACCTATTGCTTGTTATCAAAGTCTGGGAAGAAAACTCTCTAACTCCGCTGTGGAGTTGGAAAGTGACATTAATTTAGCTCACCATTTGTACCGGCCAGCTTGACAAATCAAGCATGTGCTCTCGGAGTTCAGGTTCCACATTTAAACCGTTAAAACATACAGGTGCAATACGTTTCCCAGAAACATCACACATACTCATTCTTTCCCAAGAACTCATGAATACATGCTAACGTCTCTTCGAGCATGCGCAGCGAGGCTGTATGACCACCTCCTTCACCCCCTTTATTTCAGCAGAAAGGTAAATCATCGCGGAAAAAGCCGTTGCGAAGGGACGTGCCTGACGTTTGGCAATGGGGAAAATCAAGGGGAATGCTTAAAAGGAATGAAGGAGTTATCCTTCAAGGGCTTGACAAGGCTGGCTGCCCAGCTGAAGTGCCTCTACACCAATGCACACGGCTTGGGAAACAAGCAGGAGATGCTGGAATCTGTTGTGCCACTAGAAAGCCACAGTATAGTTGCCATCACTGAAACCTGGTGGGATGATTCGTATGTCTGGAGTGTGGCTATTCAGCTGCTACCAGCTGTTCAGAAGGGACAGACAAGGAAGGAGGGGAGGTAGTGCCGCTATCTACATCATGAAAGGAATAGAATGTGAAGGCTTATCCCTAAAGTATAGTCATGAGCAAGTCAAAAGCCTATGGGTGATGCCAGAGACTGAGGCAGCAAAGGAAGCCTTGTGATCAGTGTCTACTACCGGTCACTCAATCAAGCAGAGCCTGTCAATGAGGTCTTCTCCCTCCGGCTACAGGAGGCATCGCGACTGCCAGCACTCATCCTGCTGGAGGACTTCAACCAAGACACAATTCTTCCCGTTATCCAAACAATCTGCAGGGCTACTTTTCAGTGAATGCTGACAAGTTTAACAATATCATATGGAGAAGGGTTTGCGCTACGCTGCTCCAGCCTTCGTGTCACAGTGTATCTTGCTTTGCACAGAAATAAGTGCCCGAGTCATTGAGTAGGACATGATCTATCGTCACCGATAAGGAGTTCGCCTTAGTCCCACTACTCTGGAAGCGGCTTTTGAATTCCTCCTCAAAATCTGCCTTGGTACCCTCCACTGAACGTACAACCAGCTTCAAAGTGGCGTTCTTCCCCACTGGCAGCTTGTACCAGTACATGGTCCAGACTCCACTCTCCTTGTGCGAACAGTTCAGAGTCAGAGAGTCTCCCAGTCGGACAACTGAGTCTGGGGTTTGCTGAAGAGCCCAGCCTGGAAAAGGAAAAAACTGTGAGAATGGAATGGGTTCAAAGAGACACAAAGACACATGCTTGAATTACTAGATGGGATGCCAGCATGTGAAACACTGTCCCATTTCTCTGAAAGAGACATACAGGAGAAAGAAAAATATTCAAATATACTACTGATAAAAGTTTATATATTTTTTTTAATACTAGAAGCACTGCCGTTGGCTGAAGTATTAAAATGTGACAGAAAAAACCAAATAAGTAAATGTGAAGATCTGCAGAGTTTTTTGAGTAAGAGCCTGAGGAAAATTTCATCTCATTCATTGCTCATTCTCCCCAGGAAGCCTTGAGGAATGGAGCATTACCAACAACTGAACGCACTGTTGGAGCACCAGCAGAGGAAACAGTGAGGTTTCTCAAGGGAGAACAAAATTTACTTACCTGTAGGAGCCAGGAAGGCCATAAGAACCCAGTAGGGAAACATGGGCAAAGTCTTATCTTCTTCAACTGATCTGCCTGTGGTGACAGCACTGACCTAGAAGCTCTGATGTGTGAGGAGGAAGCCTTGAGGAAGGAGGAAATGCATGATGTTGGAGTGGGCAGGACAGCGTGAGACCGCCCAGAAAGCAGTTAGTTAGAAAGCAGTCGGTTGGCTGGGAACTGTGTGAAATGCAGACAGTAGAAGGAGGCACAAATGCTGAACAGCTGGCTTGACATGTGTGTGTCTGTGTGTGTGTGTGTGTGTGTGTGTGTGTGTGTGCAGGCACAGGAACGTGCTGGGACTGATGGGAGCCTGAGTTTGAGACAAGGCATAGGGCTGCTTTGGGGTTTTCCTCTCTTCCTCTTGAAACAGCTGAGATCTTCACAAAAGAGTTATATTAAAAAAATAAAATAAATAAATAAATAAATAAAAATAATTAAAAAAACAGCAGAGAAACAGGGCTTTGTTATTTTCTTCTACGCCCCACATCTAAGTTCCTGAAATTTCAACGATCCTGACCACACACAGTGCAGTGCTGGATCTTCTCTGTTCAGCCCTATGCTGTTCATGCCACGTTCGTGCTTTGTTCATCATCCTGCCTGCTCTGGGCTGTCAATGGCTTCAGTGTGAGAGTCATCAACTTCTTTGCAGGAGTGTAGAAGAGCACCTCCATCCTTCTACCTTCCCCCTGCTGACAGCTGGGTCTCTGACTGCAGGCTGTCTCATTCAGTAAGCACTTTGAGACTATTAAAGTGCACTGGTACTCGACACTGAGAGGAAGGGCATTTGCTTCACAGGGACTGCAAACATTTGGGCGCAAGAAGTAAACAGTCAGTGCAGGTGGTGAGGGGGAATCAGTCCTGTGGGAGAGGCGAAGAAATAGTCTGAGGAGACAGCAAGTGTGACTCAGAAAAACTGTGAGGGAAGAGAAAGATACATCCTCCCTCGGCACAGGCAGGAGTGTGAGATTGGACTCCGTGAGAATTCCTCTGCTTGCACTGCATCTGTGGTTTACAAAAAGAGCGTGCCTGCTCAATGTAAGCTGTGATGTGGGTGCAGTGGGGAAGCTACTGTACTCAGCCAGGAGGGTGAGGGCCTGCTATTCAGTATTTGCCATCCTGCTGCTTGCATGCACAATGGCAGATCACCATAACACTGCACTGCTGCAGCACCTGTAGGAAATTCCAAGGAAGGAGACTGTCTTAATCACTGCACAGCTTATTGGAAGACTGAAGAAAGGCATCGCAGATTAGGGTCTTGGTGTAAAACTCTCTGACTCCAACATGGTGTTAGAAAGTGGCATTCCTTTATTCCTCGTGACACATACTGGGTGACTTGACAAGCAAGCACATGCTCAGAGTCCAGGTTCTACATTTAAACAGTTAAGACATACATATGCAATACACTGGCACACACGTTCGTTCTTTTTCAAGGACTCATTCATATGTGCTGATGTCCCTCTAGGCATGCTCGGCAGCATCTAGCATGGCCACCTACTTCTTCCACATTTTCCACCAACAGCTTAATCACTGAGACCTCTGACTAACTTTCAGCTGTCTTTCCCCAGTTTGGAAAATTCCCATTGCTTAATAAGCCAGGGTGTGCAACTTTTAAAGCAGTACGTGTGGCATTCAAGATATCCTTGCACCTATTGGGTGCAGTAGATAAAAGTAATCTCTTATGTCACCTGTGCAAAATTATTGAGAACAGGACTGTTCACCCACTGGAGTAGAAATGGAAAGTTTTAGAACTATCTCTCATTGGTTTCTATTGCTAGACTTATATATTGATTCTTAAACCAACATACTAATTCCTAGTGCTGAACAAATCAACCAACATCATGGTGGAATCTTCTTTCCTTCTGGTTCATCTTCTTTGCATTTTTGTTGACACTCCATTTGATCACATTTCCCACCCTACCATGGAGGTGGTGTGATCTCCACTTTCATGTGGTCTTAGTTCAGGGTTGAAGAACGGGAGAAGGACGGCTTGAGAGCAGCCCTGAGGAGAACGATTTGGGAGTGACATTGATCGTAATACTGTGGAGGATTTCCTGACCTTGCCCTCTAACAATAAGGAAAATGTCTATCTTTAGAGTGCCAATGTGCACCAACCCTCCACGTCTCTCAGAAGTCCGATCATGAAATGCAGCAGTTCATGTACTGGAGAGGAGTTTATGTACAGAAAGCAAGTGACTTTGAAGTGTTGTGTCCAAACTTGAGGCACAGAAATAGGTAGCTGAATGGTTCTTCTTCACAGACATGAGATCTAAACGAAAGTATTCCTGGCTTATCCGCTTAGCTTCGTATCCAGTGTGAATATCACCTTTATATTCCTGATTTGCTCCATAGGAATAATAGATTAATTGCAGCCCTTTTCCTGGCTGCTGCAGATACCAGGACATATAATCGTGATTGTCATTTTGACTGCATCCCAGGGTAGCACTCTCATCTTCTTTCAGTACCAGACTTGAGTTTTGTGTTATCTTAGCTCCTGAGAGACAAAGCAAAAGGAACACAGTTAGAAAGCAGACTACATTCTCCCCCCAGCAGAACAGGCAGGATGTCTCAGCTGGTGCCTTACTTGCTCCAAAGAAGCACAAGACCAAGCACCAAACTGTCCACGTTCTCATTTCTGACTGAGAAAGCAGAGAGCATGCCTCGGTAAGGAACTTACTTATATAGGTCTGTTTCCATTTCCCTTAAGCCAATAGCAACGACCTCTGCAGCAGCCAGATCTATGCAGAAAAGCAAGCTTCTTCCTGCCTGCAATTTGAAGGAAATGCACTGTTTTCAGAGTGCCTGCTGAAAATATATAGAAGCTTTCCAACTGATTCAGGAGGAAAATATTCTCTCAGACAGGATAGCATCAAGGGGAAATGGTTTTAAACTGAAACAGGGGAGATTTAGACTGGACATAGGGAAAACGTGGTTGTTTTTGTTGGTTTTTTTTCCCCCTCACAGGAATAGGGCAGTGAAGCACTGGCACAGGGTACCCAGAGATGTGGTGGACGCCCTGTCCCTGGAGACATTTGAGGTCAGGTTGGACAGGGCTCTGAGCAATCTGATCTAGCAGCTCGAAAGGCAAATGGGATCCTGGGCTCCATCAGGAGAGGGGTGGCCAGCAGGGACAGGGAGGTGATTGTCCCTCTCTACTCGGCTCTTGTGAGGCCCCATCTGGAGTACTGTGTCCAGGTGTGGAGCCCTCAGTACAAGAAAGACATTGAGATTTTGGAAAGGGTCCAGAGGAGGGCGACTAAGATGATCAGGGGGCTGGAGCACCTCCCCTATGAGGACAGGCTGAGGGAGTTGGGCTTGTTCAGCCTGGAGAAGAGAAGGCTGTGACCTCATTGCAGCCTATCAATACCTGAAGGGAACCTACACCCAGGAGGGGAGTAAACTCTTCAAATGGGCTGACAACAGCAGGACTAGGGGAAATGGTTTTAAGTTGAAGGAGGGAAGATTTAGGTTAGATGTTAGGGGGAAGTTCTTTACTAGGAGAGTGGTTAGGCCCTGGAACGGGCTGCCCAGGGAGGTTGTGGATGCCCCGTCCTTGGACGTGTTTAAGGCCAGGTTGGACGGGGTCCTAGGCAACCTGATCTGAATGTGGATGTTTGGTGGCCCTGCTAGGCAGGGGGGTTGGAACTACATGATCCTTGGGGTCCCTTCCAACCCGGGTGATTCTGTGATTCTGTGATTCTGTGATCTAGCAGTAGGTCTCCCTCTTTGTTGCAGGGGAGTTGGACTGGATGACCTGCAAAGTAAATGCAAAGACAGGAAGTGAGACAAGCGCAGCAGCTATTTCTTGAAGAACTTCTCTCAGAATCGTTGTTTCTTGTGCCGTGCCACATCAAGCTTGCAAAAACAAGCACTGCCTGGGAGGAATTGCTTCTTCAGAACTGGAATAGGGCACTGTGGCTGCAGAACTTCAGGATGACCACATTCACTGAAGATCTGGATGGCTTTCTACTGGCACCTGGGAAGTGCACAGCTGTGACCACCTCATTTGTTTGCTGGACATTGAAGGCTACTGATAAGTTCACAGAGCTACAGTAGCATAGCCAGCCTAAACTAAATGTGCCAGGAAGCTGAGAAAAATGGAAAGAGATCCTTATGTTATGTTCCCAAGGTTGAAGAGCTTTTTTTCCAGGGTTCATGAAAAACACCTGAGGTACAACTGTAACATCATGATTTTCAGGATGTAATAGCTTACTACTGGAGAAGGAAAAAGAGTAACAACAAGCACAGCTACTAAAATCACTCAGATGTCTCTGTCACTCCCAAAGGAACCACCAAGGTATTCATATTCCTTTAGAGATTCTGACAGAAAATAGAAATCCCAAAACTATCCGAGGATGGTTGAATCGCTAGTAATAATCCGTAGATGTCAACAGAGTATGGTAAAAATGAGCTCTAAGTAAGAGGCAGAAGAGAGTAAGCAAGTGAATCTGTGAGTGACAGTGCTTTCCCAGTGCTTTCCTCATTGTGTTTCTTTTGCCTGATACAAACCGTGAGTAAATCACAGCCCTGAGATTGTTTGTCAGAACAGAAGATTGTTTGTGGTTGCAAGGAATGGTGTGCTATTCTCCTTGCTGAACAGCTCACAGAGTCAGGAGAACACAGGTTTCCCGGATGTGTAAGGCCCACAGGAGTGATGTGTGAAGATACGAGTCTTTCAGAAATGGTTTTGGAGTGGATTAAGTGAGGGAAGCAACTGAACTTAACTTTGGCGTACTTCTCAGAGAAGCTTAGTTCTGAGCTGATGATGAGAGGGCGGAGCTGCTTGGAGAGCAAAGAATTTGTCTGAATGTTAGAGTGCACACACTCCAATCATGAACCTTCCTTCTGCTCAACCTGTGTACCATTCTGTTGTTACGCTAAAGACAGGTTTTTATGAACTGCCCCTGTTCTGACCTCATACAACTGGATTTCCCCAGATATGGATGCTAAAGAAGCCTACATTACACAAACATTACAATCCATGTAAATAAGGATATCCAACAGGAGGCTAATTGTGCTGTTCCTGTAACGCTCATATTTCTGCAGTTTGAGTCTAATCTGTAGCATATCAATTTATTTTCTTTCATCTTCTTGCGTTCACTCCTCTCTGTACAGTTGGCAGATCTAGTCTCACTGTTTGTTATCACTGTATTTGTGTTCACATACATTGTACCCATATACATCAACTTGTACTGAGATTTTTTGAGGCAAAAATCACTACAGGTAAACCAAAAAAGCACCCAGAAATATTTGTTAGATTGACATGATTGTTTAGATGAAATGAGTGAAGTGCTTTCAAATAGCAATTGAGAGCATTCCACATTCAAAGAAATTATCTGAGGAGATGGAGGGCCACATAGAGTGGTTTCTTATAGTCTGTTTTTGAGATTTCTTGTGAATATTTTATTTGAATAAACATTATCCTCCAGATAGAAAGAAGCATACTGCTGAAGAAAAGGAGTTTTCAAATCAACTTAAGAAATAGACAGAAATGATGTATATTTTAGTGTATGTAAGGTATCTTTCAATCCACTACATGCAATAAAGCCTGCTTTCCTAAAAATGACACCAGCAGAGAGATCTCAAAGGGTTACTGTGAGCAAATGCTGCAAGGAAACACTCGTCTTCCAAAACGCAAACGTTTCTTTGTTTGGAAAGTTTTTCTTTGAAATAATTAAAGAGAACTCTATATCTTATGAAAGGCTTATGATTAACTGTTATGTTGTTTGTAATTCCTATCAGTACCTTCTTAATCCCTACATTTGGATCTTCAAGTTTTCCACTGTTTTTTTCCCTGGACAAAACCTTGGGTTGAAGATAAGCCATTTCAGAAACTGTATTTCTAGCAGCTCCCGTTGCCAGTCCACCAGTCTGGGATCGAGGCTGTGTCACGATCATGAAATACTTACTGTTTGTCACCTTTGTTGGTGTGGCTGGTGAGTACATTTTACTTAAATTACTTGCGTAATTTAAAATGAAACTTACATCTGAGGAAACTTGTAGCACAGTCTGTCACGAGGAAGTGAAGTCGAGTTTACATTTGCAAAAGGCTTAAGGCAGAATGCTTCTACCTCTTTTGACTACTAACTGTCCATCCTGAATAACTTCTTTCACAAGACATGCAGGCCACCATGGCTCCTGACCTGGAAACACTAAAGTGCTTACATAGATTAAAAACAAAAACAAAAACGACTGTATACATTGTATAAATTCACGACTCTTCCACTGAAGATGCATGTACCTCTGACCAGGAAGTCCTGAAGCTACTGCAAATTCTCTGATTACGGGAGATCTAAATTCAATCAGCTTATTTTAGGGAGAAGCCAACAAATGCGTGTTAGAGTTGGCCATAACTGCTGTTGCGTGCTTTTGTTTAGAAGCAGAAACCACCTGCAAGGTGTTTCGCTCAGTCATAGGGCCACAGAGTTCCTTATGCCAGATGTTAACGCATGCTATCTCTTATTTTGCAGTCGCCTTCCCCGTCAGCGATGGGGATGATGACAAGATTGTGGGAGGCTACACCTGTGGAAGGAGCGCGGCACCCTACCAGGTGTCTCTGAATTCTGGATATCACTTCTGTGGAGGTTCTCTCATCAGCAGCCAATGGGTGCTGTCAGCTGCTCACTGCTACAAGTCGTGAGTGGAAAAATATATATTCCATAATCTACCTCTTTTCTCCAGTTCACTTTTAACAGGAATGTACAGCTATGAGATCCAAACATCTAAATAACTCGGTTCTCACAGAAGACAACTGAGGAATGAGTGGGTCATTCAGAAAGGTGGGCTGACGCAGTACGAGTGGTTTTCCCCTTCTGCAAACACTTCTCTGAATGCAGAGTACCTTCTGAAATGACAACACGGTAATCCAGCAAGTAATGTGCGCGGTCTCCTAGAAGCGGCATTAATTTGTTAAAGCTGAATTGCAGTAGAATAGGAAGAGGAATGATCTCATGCTGGTAGCAGTTTGTCTTGCAGGATGTTTGTACTGGCCGCTACACAATCCCTCATAAATTCACCACCAGCACTGGAAATAAGATCTCAGCGTAGATCCCGAGAATTTGTTGCAGGACAAGAAAAGAACCCAGCATGAAAATACTGTTAAGACCCACAGCGATAGGCAGCTTTCTCACAACCGCAATGTCAGTGGCAGTAAAGTAAGTGACATTCCTTCCTTTTTCCAGTTCCATTCAAGTGAAGCTTGGGGAATACAACCTGGCAAGCACAGACGGCAGCGAGCAGACCATCAGTGCATCTAAAATCATCCGCCACTCTGGCTACAATTCCAACACACTGAACAACGATATCATGCTCATCAAACTGTCCAAAGCAGCCACACTCAACTCCTATGTCAGCACAGTTGCTCTGCCTACCAGCTGTCCGTCTGCTGGAACAACATGCCTGATCTCTGGATGGGGCAACACACTCAGCAGTGGCAGTAAGTGTTGGGTGGGAATGTACAGCGTCCTGAGCACCCTGGAGATGGTCTAAGATCTCACAGTTAAGTCCAAACAGTACAGGGTAAAGATCAGAGAAGTGCTGCACAGCAAGCAGCCTTTTTGGAGAACGATTTTGAATGATCAGTCCATGTAGGACAGCAATCAGTTAGCTGCTCTGATGGCAAGACTTCAAGATTTTTAATCTTGTTCTGTTTTGTGAAGATGGAATCATTGAAGTCATTCAAGTGCCCTTCACTAAGATGTCCACTCTTTTCCACCAGTGGTCAGAAGCGCAGGTGGAGACCAGTCCCTAATTCTCTGACCAAAACAAACCTGCACCAGAGCAGAAGGTACTTTGCCTGAGACCCAAGATTTCTTCACCGTGTGTACTGTCAGAGCAGTTCTTAGTTCTAAATCTGCCAGCTGAGGACTTTTCGATGCAGGGTAGAACAGAGGGCCCGCAAGTAGGATCTGTTTCATCTAAACAAATGGAATTTCAGCACAGAAGAAAAACGAGGACTGCTAAAACAGGGTGTCCGGCAATGACTTTTCTGTTAAGAAAGGAGTTTTTCCCAGGCTCTGAAATTAAATCAGATACGCCATCAATAATTTCTCTCTGTTTTCTTGTAGCTCTGTATCCAGATGTCTTGCAGTGTCTGGAAGCCCCTATACTCTCCTCAAGCCAGTGCAGCAGTGCTTACCCTGGTGAAATTACTAGTAACATGATGTGTGTTGGATACCTGAATGGAGGGAAAGACTCCTGCCAGGTAAAACAGCTGCCTCTCCAATCTGCACCTTTCCTGTCCTCTCCTAAGAGAGGATGGTATCATGTGAGAAATACTCAATGGCATGTTTGAAATCATTTTTTTAACTAGCGATGAAGGCTTAGTGTAGAGGTCGCTTATTGAATTGCTATGGCACTTGGACAGCTCAATACAAAGGGACAGATGTGATGACGAAAGAATAGGCACAATTGAGAACTGCTATGAAGCAAGGGAAAAAGAGTGCTCACCCACGTCAGAAGAGTCTACGTTGGCAGGGGAAAGCTCCACCAAGGAGGGATCTCCAGGAAGAGACCCTTCCCAGTGGCAGTCAGCCCTTAAATGAGGTCTAAGAGAGGTGCAGCCAGGCTCCATCCCTTCCAGTTGCACAGCTGAATTGCCTTCACCTGTGCTTCCAGGGCTGACCGCGTCCTTTCCCCAGGTGCTCAGTCAGTGATTCGGGCCATGACTCAACAATTTCCATACAGGTGGCAATTTTTCCACTCAGTTCATCTCTATTTATCCTTATTTATTTAAGATGTGGAATGCCTCTGCCCCAATTCTCCACGTGCAGAGGGTGCTAGCTCTTGCACTTTGGGCTACTGAAAATGGAGAAGTGCTGCACCGGAGAATAAGCAATAATCACAGAGGCTGTAGCCTAGGATGCACATGTTAGGATCGGATTTGATGAGAATAAAACATCACTGTACCAATATCCAGGAAATTTGGAAAATGAACACACCTGGCAATTGCTCTGCTTGCTGCATTTGCCTGATTCTGTGGAAAAGTTTTGCAGAATCATGAGCAAGAAGAGTTTTGTGAGCATCTGCCAAGAACGGCAGCCATGGAAACTAAGTAACTTACTGCTGTCTGTGATGCTTTAAAAGTACGGCATGTTAGCATCAGGTGTAGAATTGTAAGCAGAAATTGTCTTTGTGAGAAAAAGTCTCTCTCTCGAATCTCAGTCATTTCTGGGAAATATGGCTTATTGCTGATGCCGATAGCATTTGCTGAGCATCTGTATCTTTATCTGCACAGGGGGATTCCGGTGGCCCAGTAGTCTGCAATGGTCAGCTGCAGGGTATTGTTTCCTGGGGTTATGGATGTGCACAAAGAGGTTATCCCGGCGTTTACACTAAGGTTTGCAATTACGTTTCCTGGATTCAATCAACTATGTCTTCCTATTGAGACGCTCATTTTACGTGACCTGCTTTTCCTCCCCCTCATTTCCTTCTGCCTTGCAACTGGATGTACAAACCTTCACAAAAAATAAACATTTTCAGGCAGCCCATCTTTGTGCAGAGTTCCTCACATTACTTCCATGGGTTATCACACGGGGAACACAGACAACCAATATCACTATCTATCAACCTACCTAATGTTTGTAGTGTATCTCAACTAGAAGAAGCTTGGGACAATTTTTAGCTTCAACTTCAGGAGTCCTTCAGTCAGTTATGCACAAGCATTTTGGAGTAGAAGATATTTTCCCTTTATAATCATAAAGTCAATGCTACGCATCCATGTAGAACAGCTGAAGGAGTGTGGTGAACTACAGAGGCAACATACTTGTATTACAGAAAACAGCTGGCAGCAAAACAAACACTCCCAATTACCCCCAACCCACAGTCATAGCACTGAACATTTCCTACTGCAAAATCACTGGAAGCTCTACCTGAGGAATGAAGGCAAGCCCTTACTAGGGCTTGTTCTCTTATTGTACCAGTACTGTGACCTACCAAGGCTATTTTACCAAATTGCTGGGACTTCTCTCCATAGCATTTTGCTCGTTGGACATGCTGGGTTTTCTGAGTTTTCCTGGAACAGTCAAAAGAACAGAGATGCTCCTGAGCTTTGGTTTTAAATTCCTGCTGCCCCAAGCAGCCCCAAGAGAGTCCATGAATAAAGTGCCAAAGTTGCCCGTGAGCTGTGCAGCTGTCTCCTCGGGGGAAAAGGAAATGGAGAAAAGGAAAAAATGAGAGAAAAATCAGATGAAGAAAAGGCGAGGAGAAAAGTGGGGCACAAAGGAACAAAAGCCGTTTTCAAATGGAGAGGTTTTTGCTTAGCTCTTTCAGATGATTTATTGAGGATTTATTGCTCTTAGATAAGCAATAGGTGCCTGAGCCAGGAAAATGTACAACATACAAACAGGATCATAGCATGGTATCCCACTGCTGTGAAAGTCCATGTTGAATTCCTTCTCAGCATCTTCCTTCATGGCTTGCTTTCTTTCCGGAAAAATCATGCTTGCCTTCAGTCTGTTTGTACCAGGAGGCAGAGTTCCTACCATGGAGCTGCTGGCAGTCGCAGGTTTTCCCTCCATGGCCAGTGTGAGTGGAGACTTACATAGCCTTGCCTGGTATTATCAGCCAAAAAGCAAATTTGTTACCTGATGTGCAATGAGCCAATTCCCACACACGTAAGAGAGATATTTCTTTTAATTTGGGCCCAGGTGCTGGAAAGTTGAACGTTTTAAGAAATCAAAGACAATAGCAAAAATTTCCTCACTGAATTTGTACATTTAATTCCCATATATTGAATCTACCTAATGCAGAAGGAACACCTACACATTAATAACGTTAAACAGTCACAATAATCTATCCCCCTTTTGGGGGTTGGATTTTGGGTTTTACAACTATCTCTTGTTGATTTCTTTTGCTAAACTAATATATTGATTCTTAAACCAGTGTACTAATTCCTATTGCTGAACAAATCAACGAATATCATGGTGGAATGTTCTTTCCCTTAGGTTCAGCATCTTCGCTTCTTCTTCAGTAACCCATTTGGTCAGACATTTCCCACCCTAGTATGGAAGTGGAGCAATCTCCACTTTCATGTGGTCTTATGTTCAGGGTTCGTGTTTTCCCTCTAGTTCAACTGCCTTTCACTGGAGTTATGTCCCAGTCTCAGGAGGAAGCCTAGAAGGGAAAACTAACTCCTTCAGTAGCAGCAGTTATTCCTTAGGGAATTACAAATGCCTCAGCTGTTTTTTTGGGTTCACCTCAGAACATTTTAGACTCAGTCCTCCAGGGTAAGTACTTGTTTCTCCAGCCAAAACCCTGACTCTGTCTCTTTCTTCCTCAAAAATGATGTCAAACTGACTGGTGCAGTTGACATGCTAGAGGGAAGGGATGCCATCTAGAGGGACCTGGACAGGCTTGCGAGGTGAGCCCATGCTAATCTCATGAAGTTCAACAAGGCCAAGTTCAAGGTCCTGCATCTGGGTTGGGGCAGTCCAAGCACAGAGACAGGTTGGGTGGAGAATGGCTTGAGAGAAGTCCTGAGGAGAAGGATTTGGGAGTGCTGATTGATGAGAGATTCAACATGAGCTGGCAATATGCACTTGCAGTAAAGAAGGCCAACTGTATCCTGAGTTGCATCAAAATAAATGTGATCAACAGGTCGATGGAGGTGAATCTACCTCTTAATTCTGCTCTCATGAGACCCCATCTGGAGTACTGTGTCCAGTTCTGGAGCCCCCAGCAGAAGAAGAACATGGAGATGTTGGAGCAGATCCAGAGGAGGACCTCAAAGATGATCAGAGAGTTGGAGCACCTGCACTCTGAGGACAGCTTTGAGAGAGCTGTGGTTCTTCTGCCTGGAGATGAGAAGGCTCCAAAGAAACATAATAGTGGCTTTCAAGTACCTGAAGGGAGCCTATAGGAAACTTGGGAAGGAACTTTTTATAAGGGAAGGTAGCTACAGGACAAGGGGAAATGGTTTTAAACTGGAAGAGGGTAGATTTAGACTAGATATTAGGAAGAAATTCTTTACTGTGAGGGTGGTGAGACACTGGAACAGGTTGGCCAGTTGTGAATGTCCCCTCCCTAGAAGTATTCAAGTCCTCCTGAGCCTGGGACTTAATTCCAGGGAAGGGCAGTTGAACTAGAGGAAAAACACAAACCCTGAATGTAAGACCACATGAAAGTGGAGATTACCTCACCTCCATGCTAGAGTAGGAAATGTCTGCTTTGAGCAACCTGGTCTAGGGAGAGGTATACCTGCCTATACCAGGGTGGTTGGCACTAGATTATCTTAAAGGTTCCTTTCAACCCAAACCATTCTATGATTCTATGAAAAAAGCAAGAGATATGCTGGGACTCATTGACATAATGTACATTACCTTCATCCTTAATGCTTTCCTCATAAAACTCTGGTAATAATGGGGCATTGGCACTGAGTATCCTTCCTGTCTACATGAGGCCAACATCCTGATCTCTTTCTTTTAATCTGTAGGATACATATTTTTGAAAGAGAGGAGATTAGATATACATAAACATTGAGGCCAACAGAGCTCCCAGTCCAGGCAAAGAATGTGGTAATATGATCAGCATACGTTGATTTAGGACAATTCTGACCAATGTACTTTCTAAGCAAAAACAAAGAGTGACGTGAGCATGGTGACATCCTCCAGCCACACCAGCCCAAGGACCACACCTGCCCATCTGCTGGGACTGAGCACTATGTCTGGGATCCAGACTATCTGCCAAGGCTAGGGAATGTTGCTGCTGTAGGGTAAGAAATACAGGACAGGGTATGTGTGCAGAAATCTGCCCAGTCTTCACCCAGTAGAGCTGATGAGAGAGAGATGTTTAATTCCAGGATAGGATTCGTGTAGAAAAGAGAGTGGGTACATACTGTGATAGACATTCTTGTTTACACAGAAACATCTTCATGACACTTCTGCATGCAAAGCACCATCTCAGCTAATGCACAGGAACATGTTTTGTGGACTTCCCTCTCCAATACCTGTGTGACTATGAAGTTCTACTGCTGCAGTTCAGCTTCCTCCCGGTGGTGTGTGTGAATCAGACAATATCTTACCCAGAGAGTTGGTATCAATCTCTGGCTGTTTTGGTCATGAGCACTCTGAACTTTCTCCATGATGATTTAAGCAGGTTAAATATTGTCACTCATTCAAAGGTAGTGATCAAGATTTCCCATCATGTAATTTTTCAAAGTCAGCACAGCATGGACCCACAAAGGTGTGGCTGTGCAGGAGGCTTCCTTTGTGAAGAACAGGCTTCCTCTGTTTCCAGGAAGGAGCAGGCTGGGCAAAGCATGGGCATAAAATGGAAGTCTATGTGTCTAAACTACTAGCCCTGCCCATTTTCTTTAGGAGAGTATGGAGTGAATTAGATAGTCCAGAAGAAAAAAATAGATGGATAGGGAAAGTAAAGAGGTGTGGTGAGAAGTTGTTATGGTTTTATGATTTTTGTTATTGATATTCTACATCATAACATCATATAGTGCACTGGGAGTTGAAGAGTTAATGCTCTTCCATGGAGTTCCATGGATTGTCAGTAGTTCTGAGTACCTGTCTCAGAAGAGAAGAACAAACTACAGCTCCTAGAAGACTTCTCTGTTCTGTTTCTGTTTTCCATTCAGAGGGAAATATAAAGCTGACTGGGAGTCATGAGACTTCTCTCTTTTTTTTTGGCCCGTCTCCCTACCCTTTCTCTACCCCCGTCCCCCTTTTCTCAGAGCATGCATCTGTGGGTCCCTTTGTCCCATCAGTCACAGAACTAAGATGAACTGGGCCAGAACCTTGACAGAGGTCAAAAGAGGCCGGAAAACAAAGAGGGAGTAGATTTAAGTGAGGATTGAAGGGAGGGAGAAAGAAGAGGGAAAGCAAAGTATATTGTATGGATTGACATAAGTGAATATAATGTAAATGAGAGTAAACAAAGAAGGAAGCAAGAAATGAAAGCAGGAAAGAGTCTGAGAAAGAAGGGAAGGCTAAGGAGTAGAGACAGTGATATGTAAAATGGTATTGTCCTGCAACTTTGTGCAGTGCAGATGAGGAGGATAGTAGGACCATTTTGTTCCAGATCTAGCTACTCTTCTTGATTCTTGACACAGCAGTATGTGCCAGAATCACTGAGGAAAGCATGCTCCATCAAGGTCTTCTACCTCCCTGAATCTCTCTGCTCTTGAAGTGGCATTGAAATTCCTCAACATTTGTTTTACCACTTTCTATTGTAATAGCCACTAAGATCAGCCTGGAGTCATTCCCCTAAGGCAGCTTGTATTACTACACAGTTGTTCTGGGAGATTTCATCTTGAGGCTGCTGAGATTCACAGACTGTGAATCTCAGCCATTTGACTGTGTCTGAGGACTGCTCAGAGCCAAAGCTAGAAGGGAAAAGGACAAGTGTCGAGACAAGGGAAAGAAATGAGTTGGTACAGAAATTAGGTTGATATGGAAATGAGGGCAGGGCAGGATGTGAATTCAGACAAAATGGAAAAACATGAACTAGGTGAGATGAAAGAAAAAAGGATAAGATATCCTTTCAAAATAATATCTGCTAAGAAGGACTGGTTAAACAAACTTATCTTGCAGGTACATGGCAGGAGACGCTAGCTCAGCACCTGCATGTAAATCTTGTTTGCTTGATAGAACAAAGAGTGGTAGACTTTACGGGATATGAAGATAGTTTTAGCTGGGCAAAACAACAAACACTGAACCCAGAGTTCAATACAAAGTATGTATTGTCATTTGCAATCCAGGAAGAAATCTCTCTAACTGCAGTGCAGTGTTAGAAAGCAGTATTCCTATATTCGTCATGATATGTACCAAGTGACACGACAAACAAGTGCATGCATGTTTGTTCAGGTTCTACATATAAACAGTTAAGGCATATATATGCAGTACATTGGCATATATATTCATTCTTTTCCAAGAACTCATTAATATCTCTCTGGGCACGTTTGGATTTAGGGTGGTCTTACATCCACTTTATCCTCACTTTTCCACCATCAGCATAATCACTGAGACTTTTGGCTGACCTTTAGCTTTTTTCCCCAGTTTGGCAAACTTCCATTGCTTGTTAGGCCATAATGAGCAACTTCTGAAACAATGTACATGAAATCCAAGGAAAATGTACTTGCACCTGGTGAAATGCAAAGATAAGTAGTCCATTACGACTCCAGTGCTTCTTGTGAAGCAGAATTAACAGAAAACAAGGCCGTTCACACACTAAGCAGAGCTGAAATGGAAAGTTTTAGAATTAGCACTCACTGATTTATTTTGCTAAACTAATATACTGGTCCTTAAACTAATATATTGATCTTTATTGCTAAACAAACCAGTATAAACAAAGGAAACGAAGGGGGATACCTACTGGGGTAGGTGTGTGTGACAGGTATGGGGTATGAATGTGTGACAGGTGAACCAAGAACTCTGAGTACCTGAAACAATGGGGAAAGGGAAAAGGACTCACTAGCATCAAGTTACAGGGATAAAAGAACAGTTGTGTCCCTCATGATTTGAGAGATCCTACAGGGGTATGCCCCTAGTGTATTCTCTCTTTATTCAAATAAAGAAAGCTAAGTCTCTCCTCTGTCTCTTTATGTTGGGATAAAGATAATTGTGCAAATCTATTGGAGCAGATATTGTCCCAATATAGGCATGGTAGGTTGTTAGAGAGGAGGTGAGAAGGAATACGGAAAGGACAGAACAGATCTTCAGAACACTGGCTGAGTTCTCAGTATCCCTGTGATAGGCAAGAAATATTCCTGGGCCGTTTATGTCCTTAAACTAAACATCTGGAAGACATGCACATAGGGAAAAAACAAACAAACAAACAAAAAAAAGCAGGCATTGCAGAGATCCAGTTCTTCCTACTTAACTCTTTCAAAATCTACTCTTAACACAGGAAGCTTTGAAAAATGGGCATGCAGATCAGACAAACAGTGATGGAATCTATGCAGATGCTCAGGAATGTGTTGAATTCCCTTAATCATAGGGGTCACCATGGCCACAAGGAACCAGCACAGAATCATGTGAAAAATTCTTGTCCTGTCAAGGTCCTGCCTTTCGTAGCTGCCCAGAGTACGTGAAAAGAAAGAACTAAAGGAGGATGAGACACACTAGGGCTAGACAAAGCAATGGGAAGCATGAAATGTAAGAAAGTATTGTCTGGCTGGTGACCCTAGGAGATGATGTGTACAGTCACAGGAAAATATAGGCATTGCTAAGATGGAAGGGGAAATAGTGGGAGGTACACAATGAACATACAGGAATATGTATATGTCGAGGTTCACGAAGAGTCTGATTATGTGCTAAGCAATAGAACGCTGAGAGCTCCCCTTCAGAAGAAAGTTGGAAGAAAGAAGTTCTAAGGAGATGCTTTCAAGGAGATATTTATTTTTAAGAACAATGTGGCTCCCTAGCTCCCAGTACGAAGGAGCAATCTACAAAACAAGGAAGTGCAGAAGAGTAATCTATGTAGCTATCTAGCTCAACATCAATATCATGAGCAAACTGAAAGACCCCTTGCAAAAATTCCTTGATTGACAGATACAGGTGCAATGTTAGATTTAGTATGCATGACAGTTCTCAGAATAGGTGGGAACTTCATGGAAAATTTGTATGTTAAATGTATATAATGAGGGTGATTCAGCTCTGGATTGTGCACACTATGTGGAAAGATCACCATGCACTAAACGCTGTAATAAACTGGCATTGGCTTTCTAAACTATCATTTGTTTTGCAGAATTTTCTTTGTTTTCTTGTTTTCTGCAACAGTATGAGGTCTCCTTTTTCCTATGGAGTACTGTGAGTGCAGTAATTAATGTCAATGAGAAGCAGGATCAAGAAGTAACCCAAAACAGCCCCTCCTCCATCTTTTTTTCTGAAAAGCAAAACAGTGCTCAGAGCTTCTATCTGCTCTCCTGCCTGGAACAGTGAATCTCATTGCATCTAGTTTATATTTCTCTCTGTGGCAGAGTTGGGCATGTTCCTGCTCACTACAAGGAAGAATGAGTGAGATTGGGTCCCAGCTTCTTCGCACTGTATCTTTCAACCTAGGATCTGAAGGGATAAGAAATAAAGCAGGCTGGGATCCCCTTTCCTGGATGTTGTCTCCAGCTCTGTTTCCTCCACAAAAAAAATTGCAGGTGTAGGAGATACTCAGAGACCTTAGCCTTTGCCTGCTTCGGCCACCTTTGTGTGATGGAAGTGCTCCAAGCTGCTGCAGTGATCACTGTGATGGTAATGAGAGGTATATGACAGATCAGTGCTCCCCAAGGCCTGGTCCAACAGAACTGATGAGAGGGATGAGAAAGGAGTTAAATGCCTGTGCAGATTTCAGGGATACTCAGTGCCCTGTCATGAGGAGGAAGAAAGAATGAAGAGCATGGACTAAAGCAAAAGGTGTGAGAGAAGGGATGTGCTTGGGATAGGGAGCTGGATGGCTCCCTCAAACTTCCTTGATGATAGGCAGCAGCCCAAATTCCTCCAGAGGTGGATTCTCCCCTGAGACCTGTGGCTAAGCTGTGGAGCCTCGAGTGTCTTGGTCTGTTGTTGCCTTCGGGCAAGGGATTTGGCAGTCCTGTTTCATAAGCACACTTTGACAAATTCAAGAAGCGCATGAGGACTGAGACCATCTGTGCCTTTGCCCCTTCTGCCCTGTGAATCACCCCAGACAAGGTGATTTACTTTTCTGGCAGGACCAAGCTTGGCCAATAGGGGCACGGAGGACACAGCTAGGATGCATTTGGTAACACCACGAGGATCTTGAAAGTAGTTGGATAGTGCTTTACCAGCAATACCTCTCCACTGCTCTGCTCACATACTCAGGAGATTCAGGACACAAACATACTGTCCACAGCACCTTCAGGTGTTTCTGTTCAGAAGAACATCCACATGCCTTCCAAATGAGGAAAAATTTCAAATAATCCTACACCTTTCCCTCCTCATTTAAGTTGCCAGGATATATGCCTCGGAGCTCTGCCTGATAACATGGAAGGAAAAGTAAGTGGGAATGTAGTAATGTCCTCAGTGATACTAGATGTGAGGTGTGAGAGCAAAATTAATTGCTTTAAGATTAGACATTCCTCCACCCAACTACTAGGGACCTGGGCAAAAGGTTGAGTTTTTGGGGATCTAGTGGGAAAAGAAAAAGAAAAAGAAAAAGAAAAAGAAAAAGAAAAAGAAAAAGAAAAAGAAAAAGAAAAAGAAAAAGAAAAAGAAAAAGAAAAAGAAAAAGAAAAAGAAAAAGAAAAAGAAAAAGAAAAAGAAAAAGAAAAAGAAAAAAGAATTACAGCAATTGCTGGGAGTTCTAGACTATTTCTGTTTTGTTTTTTTTTATTATTATTGTTGCTCATATCTTATATGATTAGCTTAAAAACAGAAAACCTTGGGAAAAGACTGAACAACATGGGAACATGTTAGGATTGTTAATAAGAGAACTGAGGCTATTCCAACATCTAGACCCAGTACATCTGTCCAACCTTATCTATGCAGAGTGGGGATTTGATAAACACAGCTCCCATTGCATTATCTGGCAAAGAGATCAGGAGGAATCAAAAGGCTGCTGGACTTGAGTTCCCAGCCTCTTACTGATATCTTCACTTTGTATTCTTTACAGTGCCAAGGATCTCTACCTGGGATGATGGGTTATCCTACAGTGATCTGTAGGGTCCTTTAGGATTAATACTTCTGTTTGGAGTTACTGTATTATTACTGTTGATAACAATTTGGAAACCAAAATTTTAACATGGCAATCATTACAACATGGTGACTGGCATCACAGGCAAATCACCGACTGGTGTACTGATTGTGAAGGTATCATTAGATTACCAGACAACTCCATACAACTTGATATCCAATATGCAAACTTCAATATTTCCAATTCAGATAGCCTAAACCACTCT
Source organism: Lagopus muta (assembly GCF_023343835.1). Lineage (NCBI taxonomy): Eukaryota > Metazoa > Chordata > Aves > Galliformes > Phasianidae > Lagopus > Lagopus muta. The sequence goes on from NC_064433.1 coordinate 78,246,638, forward strand.
AATTGAAACTGTAATAACATTTGTCATGGTAGCAGATGAACTGGTGAAATTCAGAGATTGAGCCCAATAGCTCAAGCCCTTCATTTTCGCTGTATTTGTTTTAACTTTGCCATCTTAATGAATGACACTTGGTCTCATTTGGCTATATAATTACTGTGATATAATTTCTTCAGGATACTCTCTATGGAACACACTGTGTGGGTTAGTAGTAGTGGAGCATGGACTATGGACTTATCTGTGAAGGGCTAGTGTTACCAACACACATGGGACTGCTTAGTACTTGTTCCTTCTGGACAAAACAACCTTCTTCACTCATTTTATGGGAATGGATCAAGAGGAAATCATAAAATCCCTGGCAATACTTGACGATGGGAACTGTTGCTCTAAGAACATGCTAAATGATAAAGAAACTTTGGTAAGCATTGTGTCTCACCTCTTAGTGAAGAACACCTGAGATAGCATGTATTTTGTAATAAAGAAATCAATATGAAGAGACTTAACAGCAACAATTTTATTAGTGTTAAGCAAATATTCTTACTAGTAACACTGGATGCTTGGAGGTAATCCTCCTATCATGTATAGATTACACAAAAGATCTTTATATATATTACTGGTGTTACATATGCAGAAGTTTTCCAAGAGGTGTGCTACATATGCAGAAGTTTCTCAGAGTCTTGTTACAAATACAAATTTTCCCAGAAGAATGTTACATATTCAGTGAACAATTCCAAGCAGGACATCTTATTACCTTGATACAAAAACTCAGCAGGACTTCCTTATCTCCTTGATTCAGAGGCACAGCTCTTTCTGTTATCTAAACAAATGGCAGGACAGGGGTATCCATCAACAAACATTAGCAAGCTTAACTATACTGTGATAACATGTACCACGTTGAAGAACAGTCTTATGACGTGCCTCCCATTTACCATGCTACCTCACAAATACCATCCATAACATCTAGAGGCTACTATGATGTTGCAAGCAAGCATTACTCATATAACAATATAGCAGCTATGCTTATAGGGATATATTAAGAGAAAATGTTGTGCAATTACTTCTTCAAGTCACTTTGGCTAGCACTGATATCATACATTAGTGCTATAGCAACTAGTACACTTATCAATGGCAATACTGAACTGGTTATGTCTGTCACTTCATGTTTTTTTAAAAATGTTTGTGAATCTGTCCAGTGAAAGTCCCAGGGGACTCTGGCTGACAGGCGTTTGTGAATCTCCTCAATGAAAGCCCTTGTGCCCTCTGGTGGGCAAAGTGAAAATTAAACTATTACCATGACATTCATGCCAAAAGCTATTCACGACCATGTCGGATGGGGCCCTGGGAAGACTAGTCTGTGGGTGTCATCCTTGCCCAGGGCAACAGTGTTGGAACTAGATGACCTGTAAGGTCCCTTCCAACTCAGCCTGTGATTCTGTGATTCTATTCTGAGAACCTCTTGTGTTCCAGTTTGTGCCCATTGCCTCTTGTACTGTCATTGAATACCACTCAAAAGAGCCTAGCCTTGCCTTCTTTGTACCCTTGCTTCAGGTATTTTTAGATGTTGATAAGATCCTCCTGAGATTCACTCAGAAGATGTCTGGGCATGTTCCTCCCCAGATGCAGGACGCTGCTCTTCTCCTTGTTGAACTTCTTGAGGCTCTTGTCAGCCCACCTCTGCTGTGTGTTGAGATCCCTATGGATGGCTGCATGGCCTAGTGGTGAATCAGCCATTCCCCTCAATTTTGTGTCATCTCTAAATTTACTGAGGGTAAATGTTACACCGTCATCCAAATTGTTAATGAAGATGATAAACACTGTGCCCAGCACCGACCCCTGGGATATTCCACTTGTTACTTTCCATTGCTTATTGGGCCAGAACAACTTTTAAAATAATGTATGTGGAATCCAAGGAAGATTCCTTGCACCTACTGGGTGCAAAAGAAAGTATTGTATTATGCCTCCTGCACTTCTTGTGAGGCAAAATCGTTGAGACAAAAGATAAAAGTATTATATTATGTACCCAGTGGAAAATCATTCAGGAAAACAAGACTATTCACCCACTGGAGTTGAAATGGAAAGTTTTAGAACTATCATGCATGGATTCCTTTTGCTAAACTTATATACTAATGTACTAATTCCTGCTGCTAAACAAATCAACCTATATCACCTCTACTCTCTAATCTGAACTGACTGAAGTCAGTTTTTGATCTACCTCACTCTGCTCAGCCAGCCCATACTTCAACAGCTTCTTCAAGAGGATCTTGTGAGGGACAGTGTCAAAAACCTAGCTGAAGGTTAGGAAGATAATGGTCACTGATCCACACTCAGCAATCAGGCTACTGTTTAACTTATAGAAGCTTATCAGATTGATCAAACATGACTTCTCAGTGGTGAATACTCACTGGATACTCCAGATGATTTTCTTCTCCTTCATATGCCTGCAAGTGGTTTACAGAACAGCTGTTCCATCACCTTTCCAAGTGCTGGTGGAATTACACTACTACCACCTAGTGTAGAAGGAATTATGCCGCTCCAACATAATTTGTTTCAATCCTAGGATTTTGCTTTAGGTATGTATGTTTGTCTCTTCTTCATCCTTATTTATTAATAATTCATGTGATTTATTGCTTGAGATGAGTGCTTTCTGGGATGGACCCCATTACAATTTGATACTGCAGTTTTTATGAATTGCTATAATTCCACCCTAAATTTTCTAAATCGATCTAATTTTCTGAGCCTGGGGTCTCTTTCTCTCCTTGATTTGTTCATTCAATTTCTATATATAATCCCATTGTCCCAGCACTTTATGGGATTCCTGAATGAAGGTTAGTCTTATTGGTAAAGGCTGAAGAAAATAAGACATTCAGTGTCTCAGCCTTCCGCATGTCCTACATAACTAGGTCTCCCAACCCACATTTTCCTCATTCTTCCTTTTGTCACTGATGTGCTTGTAGAAGACCTTCTTGTTACCAGACGCAATTCCATTAGAATAATAGAATTATAGAATCATAGAATCCTTAGAGATTCTAAAGGAAGGGACCTTTAAAGGTCATCTAGTCCAACTCCCTTGCAATGAACAGGGACATGCACAGCTTGATTATGTTGCCCAGGGCCTGATAGTCTCACCTTGAAAGTCTCCAGGGACAGTGCATCCACCACATCTTTGGGTAACCTGTTCCAGTGCCTCACCACCCTCACTGCAAAAGACTTTTTGCTTATATCTAACCTAAATCTACCCTCTTTAGGCTTGAAACCACTGGAGTTTTAGCTTTCCTAATCTGATTCCTGGCTGCTCAGACACTGTTTCTGTATTCATCCCAATTTGCCTGTCCTTGCTTTCACCCTCTGCTGGCTATCTTTTTGTGTTTGTGTTTGTGTTTTGAACTTCTAGTTCATCCATGCAAGTCTCCTGGCATTTTTGACTGCGTTCCTCTTTGTTGGGATGCACTGCTTCTGAAGCCTGGAGAATGAGATCCTCAAATATTAACCAGCTTTCTTGGGTCCCTCTTCTCTCCAGGATCTTATCCCACTTTACTCCACCAAGTAGATCCTTGAAGAGAATAAAGTCTGCTCTCCTGAAATGCAGGGTTATGAGCTTGTCATGGACTCTCCTCTGTGCACTCAGGATTTTGAATTCTACTAGTAATTTCATGGTTATTGCAGACAAGACTATCTTTGACTCTCCTAACCCCAAGGATATAGAGGATCTGAGGATCTCAATACTCCAAACAAATACAGAAACAGTGGCAACAGATTACAGGATTTGAGCTGTTTTTTAAGTAGTTGTCACTGAAGCACAGCTTCCAACTACCAGGCTGGCCTATGCATTCTCTACACATCATGCAACTGATGCTATGGGGAATAAGACATAAGGAAGAACTTTTTCTCTCAGAGAGTGGACAGGCACTGGAATGGCTGCCCAGGGAGGTGGTGGAGTCGCCGTCCCTGGCAGTGTTCAAGAGGCGTCTGGATGACGTGCTGCATGATATGGGTTAGTGCTAATGATGGCAATGGTGATGAGGAGACAGTTGGACTAGATGATCTTGTAGGTCACTTCCAACCTTGTGATTCTATGATTCTATGATTCTAAGAGGGTCTCAGTGATAACAGAAAGGGCTCAAATAAGAAACTCAGTTGCTCAGGAATTTTGGAATTTATCATGGACTGGCCAGGAATATCGCCAGAGTAGGATGTAGAGAATGCTGAAGAGGCTCCATTGTAAAAAAAAAGCTACCAGAAAATGAGGAGCAATATGTCCTGTTCACTGATGGTCATGTCATATTGTGGGAAAGCATCAGAAATCAAAAGCTGCTGTATGGAACCCTACAAGACAACTCTCAGAAACTGCTAAAGGAGGTGAATCAAGCCAATATGCAGAAATTATGGCCATCCAGCTGGCTTTAGATATTGCTGAGCAAGGAAAGTGGCCAGTGTTCTTTCTAGTTATGAATGGTGAAAAATGCCCTGTGGAGGTTTTGCAGCAATGGAATTGGAGCAGCTGGCAACACAGAGGAAAATTTACCTGGGTTGCCACTGTGGAAGGATGTTGCTGCCTAAGTAGAAAACTTGTTTGTAGAATACGTCACACAGATGTGCACATACCATAGAGCTGGGCCACTGGAAAAAATAAGAAAAGGAAAGGAAAGGAAAGGAAAGGAAAGGAAAGGAAAGGAAAGGAAAGGAAAGGAAAGGAAAGGAAAGGAAAGGAAAGGAAAGGAAAGGAAAGGAAAGGAAAGGAAAGGAAAGGAAAGGAAAGGAAAGGAAAGGAAAGGAAAGGAAAGGAAAGGAAAGGAAAGGAAAGGAAAGGAAAGGAAAGGAAAGGAAAGGAAAGGAAAGGAAAGGAAAGGAAAGGAAAGGAAAGGAAAGGAAAGGAAAGGAAAGGAAAGGAAAGGAAAGGAAAGGAAAGGAAAGGAAAGGAAATATTTTTTAAAAAGCAAGTGGATCAGTATATGAGGATTGAGTGGCCTTAATTGGATTTGGACTGGCAATGTAAAACTGAATTATTTATAGCTTGGTGGGTTTATGATATCTCAGGCCACCAAGAAAGAGGTGCAATATATAAATGGGCTCATGACCAAGGGGTGGACTTGATAATGGGCACTATTGCACAGATAATCTATGAATGTGAAACATGCAAAGCAATCAAGCAAGCCAAGTGGGTAAAGCCTCTCTCTCTCACTGAGAGCACTGGGTGCTGGGACATTCGGATATACATGTCTACCAAAAGACAGGTGGTTACTCGATACTAGCAGATCTGTCAGTCGAGCTGGCTCTGCTCAGTCAAAATTATTACATACTGTAGAAGGGAATAAAGTCTCTGTAGTGCACCTAAAAATTATTCTGGGCAAGACAGTCAGAATTATTCCTGCCTTGAGTAAAAACAAAGCCATTTGTGAGACTGGTTGTGATCAGGAGCCTGTGTGCATTTGGAATGAGGAAGTCCAGTATGTATCTGAAGGGAATTCAATATTGGGTGAGAATTGCCAATAATTTGACTTGTATCATGTTAATTGCTATATAATACTGTATGTCATTGATACTATGATTGATATATGTCATATCACCAGTAGTACCATTAAGAGTCACCAAGACTGATGAAGAATGAATTTTGATGGAACCAAGAAATGGACAGTGGTGATATAACTTGATGACTGCAGGTGTGAGAGAGCCAGAACCGGTTTCAGCATACAACAATCTAACACCGCACACAAACTCTCCAGCCCTGAAGGACTGTTACGACAGATGGAACCCAAAGTCATGTACTAAAATGAGCTCAACAGATGTTTTAAAGAGACAATTTAAAGGGAAGGCTCACAGAGTAGGGGAATCATGCCTGTTTTCCAAAGGATAAGAAGAATGATGATGTTTAATGTGTACAGACTGGAAAGTGCACGTATTTTCCAGTATGATGGAAAATACAGAATAAGAGGTGAATATGGTCCTTGGTTCAGCTGAAATAGAATTCATTTTCTCCATAGTGGCTGGTATGGTGCCTTCTTTTGGATTTAGTAGAAAAATAATATTTATAATGCATCAACATTTTAGTTGTTTCAGAGCAGTGCTTATACTAAGCTTATACTAAGCTAAAGACTTCTCAGCTTCTCCCACTGCTCTACTACTGAGGAGGCTGGGGAGCAAAAGAAGCTGGGAAGGAACACAAACAGTATGTTTTACCCAAACTGATCAAAGATATATTCCATACCATAGAATATCATGCTCTCAGCACCCGAGGTCAAGCACATTCATTAGAAGATCATTGATCTTGCTAGAGGCATCCACAACTTCCTTGGGCCCAAACACTACTTGCTTCCATTACTTTTGTTTCTGCCTAACAAGAGCAAGCATCATCGAGTTTATCAGAGGACTGCCTGGTGTTCTCTGGGGCTCTTTTACCTCAATCCAGAATGTTCTCAAATATCAAAAAGGAGAGACGAAGACTGTTGCCCAAACTTCTGTACCTACTGGCTGCTTCTGGGAGCTGCTCTCAGTAAGCAGTGCTGTAATTACTCTCTGATGTTTGGTCAAATGCACACACGAGTATGCACACACATGCATGCATATATGTAGTGTATGTATGCACATACATCATATCACATACACACCATTGCTTACTCATCGTGGTGAATAGACACATACTCATGCATATTTTCTCAACTGCATATACACTCATCTCATGTATACACACAGTAAACATTAAACATACTTCTGTGCATGCACATTCTTTTGAGGTAACACAAATGATTGCACACCTACCCACCTGTTGTGCATACTACACTGCCTACATATAAACAAGCACATAATTTCTTACACACATAATAACACAACCTCTATCCCTTCTCCCTCTCCAGGCACAAACCTCTCTGCTCGCATCTATGATGCACTCTGAGCCTATGTCAAGTGCCCAACACATTAGACAAGGGTCAAACTGTTCCCTGTTGGTGTAGAGCAGGGATTCAGTTTGACCATCTGTCCAAAGTTCTGGTTCCCATCAGCCCTGCACTGCATTAACCATGGAGGCGAAACTCTGGGCCCTGTGTTTGTTCTTCCTCTTTTTCATCCTCCTCCTACAGTCATCCAAGAATACATCTCTCAGAGTGGTAAAAGAACATGGGAACCCTTGTGAATGACAGAGTGGGTATGGATATGGCCAAATTTGAGTTCCATCTGTATGGGCTTGTAGGTTTTGGTCAGCAGATAAACTCATACTTCCATGAACGTCTGGCTTCCTATTTTCTTCTCCAAGCTGAGGTGAGAATACAGCTATACTGGCTCCCAATCCAACCACATCCCAGAGTGCATCGAGTATGGCATTGCTAACTCATCAAGGGAAGTAATTGTCCTGCTGTACACTCCACACTGGTGCAGATTGGGTGCCACAGTACAAAAAGGACATTGAATTATTAAACAGTGTCCAAAGGAGGTCCAAATGATGAAAGGTCTAGAAGGGAAGATGTATTGGGAGTGGCTGAAGTCCCTTTGGTTTGTTTAGCCCAGAGGCTAAACACAGAGGGGAGACCTCATTGTGGCGAATGGCTTTTTCACAACGGCAATGTGATCTCCTCTCTCTGGTTGCAGTGAAAACACTTGAGGGAACAGCATGGAGCTGTGTTAGAGGAGGGTCAAGTTGGCTGTTAAGAAGACATTCTTCACCAAAGGGTAGTCAGGCCCTGGAACAGGCTCCCCAGAGAAGTTGCCTTGGAACTGAACTTGCTGGAGTTCAAGCAGCATCAGGACAGATCTCACACAGACAGGGTGAGGGCAGTTTGGAAAATGTTCCCAGTTACAAACCAATCTCTCACTTACTCTGCCCAGGGCTGCCTCACATCTCTGGCAAATGAGTTGTCTCTCTGCCCTAGTAGGATAACTCCCAACCCAGCTTATGCCTATCAACTTTCAGTCCTTTGTTGCATACCTCCAAGTCTGTGTCTAACCCCTTCTCAGCTCTGTCTGAGGAAAGAGAGACTGCAGCTGATGCTTGCTTCCTGGCTGCACAAACCCAGAACCCTCAACCTCTCTGCACCTGCCTTGTGTTCCAGCTCACACCATCTCCATGATCTCTGAAGCTCCTAGTGTGAAGCAGCGTGGAAGATTATTCCCTTCTTGGCTGTGACAGCTCTGTTCTGACTATCAGAGCCCCAGGGATGGTAGTTTATTGACAAAAGGCACCATTCTGACTGAAGGTAGTAGTGTGTTGTCCCAAAAAGCCTCAGTCCTCTCCTGAGCTGCCTACTGGAACACCGGTCTCAGCTTTGCCCAGTCTGATGTGATGAGGGGATGGAAAGTTTCAACTCCAGGGTGCCCACTGCAGAAACACTCCTATTACTGTGAAATTACCATGAGGCCCCTGGGCCATTCTGGGTGCAGCTTTCTCTCTGAATAGGCACCTTGTTTGATAACACTGGCAAATATTTATTGGAGATACTTTTGTCCTATTTGCCAGTACTGGCCAGGAGGAGGCCATGCTCAAAGTCATTGCCAAAACCACTGTCAGGTTCATTATGTCTGAAAATTGATGAAAGTCAGAGCTGGTAACGACCTTTGCCAAAACAACCAAGGTTGTTGGAAAGTCATTCTCTGGCCTCCTCCTAAAGCAAAGCACCTAGGGAAACGTGGCACAAAGGAGACATCTCCCAGACATGGAGAAGGACAGAGCTAAATCTGAATATGTAGGTTCATCTTGAGTTTGGGAGACTTACTAAAACCAAACAGTCAGAACACAGCATTACAGGAGGGCTGTGGATATCCCATGGAGTGACAAGATATCACCACCCAGAGGAACAAATCATTTGTCACTGGAATCAGGCAGTTGTGGGATAGGAGCTGGGGCCAGGAATTGGAATGTTTCCTCATCTGTGGAAAAATTCCGAACTTCTCTGTCCCAGAGCTCAAACATACTGATCTAATATCAAAGGTAGATCTAAGATGGAGTTTGGGTGTGAAACAGTTGACATCCCCCTTGAAAGATCAAAACAAAGGTATTGCCCAAAAAAGGAGTGGTGGAGGGAGATTAGGAGGTAGTGATAAGCCAAGGTAGGGGCACATGATAGCAGGAAAAACATGGGCTTGGTCAGGATATCAGGGCTGGCTCAGTCAAGGCTGATGTGGCAAAATCTGGCTGTGCCCTATAAATCTAGCCCCAGGCTCAGCATTGTGCATTGCTCCAGCCTGAAGTACTGAGTACTCTGTTGGAAGAAAGAAGCCATGAAGGGACAGATCTGTGTTGCGGTCCTGGCTGTTTGTCTCCTAGTGCTCGGAGGCACAAACGCACTTCCCCTGGTAGGAAAAATGGGAGGGGCTGGGTAATTCAAGGTATATGGAAACTGTTAGTAGGATTGTAAAAGGACCGTGATGGGGAGGAGGTGGTCAAGGGACTAAGAACATCCAGCTGTTCTACAACTGTAGTAGGTCTTAGAACTTGGAGCACTCCAGGGACCTTATTCCTCATGCTGTCCATCTGGTCCTGATTGTTCCTGGCTCTAGTCATGACAAGACTACAGCTATAGACTGTGTGTATTCCTTTCAGGACTGGAACCAAGTTGGAGAAGGCGGCTTCAACAATGGGGTGAGTGTGCGGGGATATGAGTCAAACCACAGAGGAGGGGGGCAGAACCTTTCTCTGAAAGCCAGGCTGATAAAGCCAGACAAACTTGGGAAGAAGATGGATTCCAGAAGTACACAATATCATAGTCCTAGGTGATGCTCAGAAAAATGCGTAAGCATTCACAAATCTCTCTCCTCTCTCTCTCTTTCTCTCTCTCCATTTTCTCTGCTTCTAGAATGGCTTCATCCCCCCTGTCGCCTATGTGAGTATTGCAACAGACCACAACTTCCATTGCAACTGGAACTAACAGGCAGTTGAACTTTCCCTGTGCCCCCAAGTTTGGATATGGAGGAAGGATCTACACACCTTCTTCCCCTAAGTGTCTTCATCCAGACATAACTCCCCACATGGCCGAGATCCTTCCTTTGCCCTAGTCCTAGGGTTCTGGACAAGCTGGGAGGGGTAGAAAATGAACAAAGGTGGTAGCAAAGTAGGATTCTCATAACACCCTGTTCTCTCAACTTCTCAGGAACCTCAAGGTACCCTAGGGGTGAGTACTCCCACACTCAAGCAGCCCTTCTCTCCTTACCCGCCCCACACAAACATCTCCTGGATTGTCTCTGCTTTGCCCTGTATGGGATAAAGAGCATCAGGAGATCCTGGTAAGGCATCACTAAAGCTGTGTTTTTCTTGCAGAACGGTGGCGGCCTTGGCGGGATTGGTGGTCAGGCCTTCAATGATAATGGGGTAAGAACTGAGGCACTCTCTGGGGTAACTGAGGATGAGTCTGGGGAAAGAAGCCCACAGAATATCCATTCTCTTCTCTGTTCGGAGTAAAGATTGGCCCTTACCTTCTTGGACATTTGTCATTGTCAAAAGCCTCACTAAATGTGGATTCATTCTTTCCTCTTGCTTCGGTGCCACCAGTACTATGCTACTTCTCAAGAAAAGAGTAGTTTTTTCTGCACAGTGGGATTTCCAAGCCATTCCAACTTGTTCTAGTTGCCATAATGCCCTTTACAGAATCCTTCCAGGAAGTTTTCCTCAGTGCTATCTGCGGTCTGCTTTTAGTGTGGGAGAGGAGCATTGACTTCTGCCCCTTCACTTTGCTTGTTCTGAAAATACAGGGAACTGGGAGGTGATAGGAGCTGGGAGAACTGAAGTGCACTATTTTGTACAAAATTCATGCAGTGGGTGTTTCAGACTTCAGTAAAATATGTCTTATCCTGGAGGTTCTGGAAGATCCTTGGAAGTTGGTCTTAGTGTAGAATGGAGGAGGCAATTGTCTGAGACAAAGCCTGGAACACTGAAAGCATAGTAGGAATTGTGAGGTTGTGAGATCTGGGACAAACTCCAAAACAATGGGACATGAGGAAAGAGGAAGGAAGAGTATTGTGAGATACTGCAAACTCAGAAATACATGAAGATAAGGACACAACTATACAACTGCCCAAAGCAGAGCACTTTGAGATCACTGAAAAAGGAGAATGAAGAGATGGGAAGAATTGCGGTGAAAGAGGAACACAAATTATTATGTCTCAGGTGCACGGTTTGTGTATTGGAAGATGGGGAATATTACGTAGCACTGACACGTGAGGATGGGAATGTAGTTTTGAAGGTATCAGAATTTTATGGTGTCATCTCCTTATCCTTGGAACCCACACTTGTTCTGTGCTCTTTTTTGTCCATCTCAGTATAAATAAGAAAGGAAAACAGCTCTACTCTTGCTACTGCATCCCACATGTGGGATGTGCACAGTGGAGAGTTGCTGCATAAAGCCCAGTTCAAATCTCAGGGTAGATACTCTATATCTGGAGAGGGCCATGACCACCAGGACTTGGGCCTGACTAGTTGCTCACTTTAGAACTAGCCTGTACTTTCAATTGAGCCTTTCCCACCTCATCTGCCCTCACAAAATCTCTAGCACTCACAAATACCTCTTTCTTTTTCTCTCTTCACCTTCTCTACTGTAGGTTGGCTTCGTACCCCCTGTCGCCTATGTGAGTATTGCAACAGATCACAACTTCCATTGCAAAAGGAACTAACAGACAGTTGCCCTTTCCCTGTGCTCTTAAGGTCGGGTATGGGGGAAGAAAACCATGAACATCCCAACCCTGAGCAGTCAGTCCTGGCCTAAGGTCTGTCTGCTGCCTCAGACTGGACTAGGTTTGGGAAAGCACTGAGTGGACTTTGGGAACATCTTCTGCGTTGGTCCAACTCTTGTCCGCAGGGTCTACAATCCTTCTTCCCCTAAGTGCCTCCACACAGATGTAACTCTGGTCATAGCCTGAACTCCTTTCTCTGCCCCAGTCTAAGGGTTTTGGACAATGTGGGAAGGGGGTAGACATGGTGGTAGCAAAGTAGGATTCTCATAATACTCTGTTCTCTCAACTTTCAGAATCCCCAGGGTACCCTAGGGGTGAGTATTTCCACACTCAAGCAGCCCTTCTCTCCTTACCACCCCACACAAACAGCTCCTGGGTTGTCTCTGCTTTGCACTACATGGGATAAAGAGCACCAGGAGCTCCTGGGCAGCCCCACTAAAGCTGTGTTTTTCTTGCAGAACGGTATTGGATTTGAAGGGAATCAAGCCGGTTGGCCAGAATTTCAATCACAATAGGGTGAGTGTGTCTAATCTCTTTCATTTAAGATTGCAGGAAACTGCTATCATTGTTAAACAAGATGGTGTGTCTTTGAAGGAAAAAAAATGGAGTTTGAAGCAGGGAACAGTATCAACTGAACTAGTATAATATGTCCATTATTTCCATGGTTTCTGCTAGATTTTTTATTTTGATGAGTTCTTCTCTACCATTTAGTCTCAGACTTTCCCAGAATCAGTTGTCTGCACTCCTCAGTGCAGAAAAGAAAGTAAAAATCTATTGGTTGGCCTCATAAGCTTGCCTTTATACATCCACATTACACTGTAATGCATCATGACTGCAAGGTACTCCAAGGCTTTGTAAAGGGGATCATCTTCCTGAGCTCATTCATGATTTTGTGGAATGAAGGAGCCATCATGCTGCAGCTGGACTACTCAATTAAAACAAAAGTCCTAGCTGCACACAGTATTTTCAGCACTGACACAACTCTTTTTCCCTTACAGAACAGCTTTGAGACACCAGTCATCCACGTAAGTAAAAAAATAAAAAATTAAATTAAATTGAACTTTATCACAAAGGGAGCTGGAAGGAAATTTTCCAGGCTTTGGAGGAGTGTAGAAAAACAGAATTCCTTCCAGCCCGGGGAAACAGCCCTTGGCCTTGACTGTCTCTGCAGCCTAAGACAAGAGAGGGTTAGGGAGAAAGAAAATCTTTGAACATCACTAATTTTTTTAATCCTCTTCCTTGAATTATAGGACTCCTGAATATTTTCCATCTGATTTCAATCTATAATCCTAAATCTACCCTGATGATGAAGAATTTCGCTTAGAAATGCAAAGATCCTATGTCCTTTTCCTGGTGCAATGCAAATAAACCTGAATCTTACATCACTGTGTCTTGGACTTTTTTTCTTGCGTGTGAGACTTTTTCAGACATCCATCAATCTCCAGAGTCACCAATATCTTCTCTTCTTACAGTCAGGCTTGTCCCGAACTGCTGCAGGTTGCTCAGATATCTGGATCAGAGCAGTTCCTAAAGTACTAGCAGTCTCTTCCTGGACTTCTCCTAAGCCTTTGACATGGTCCCTTGCCACATCCTTCTCTCTAAATTGGAGAGGTATGCATTTGAAGCATAGACTCTTCAATAGATTAAGAATTGGTTGGCTGGATGCAGCCAAAGGCTTGTGATCAACAGTTCTATGTCTGGTTGGAGGCCAGTCACAAGTGGTGTCCCTCAGAGGTTGGTCTTGGGACTTGTGCTCTTCAACATCTTCATCAATGACATAGATGATGGCATCAAGTGCACCCTCAGCAAGTTTAGATGATCATTGTGGTCCTTTTCAACCCAGGCCACTCTATGATTCTATGATACATTCTATGATTCCCCCTGTTCTAATCTATGCATTTCATGCGTGCCAGAGGGGTGGACAGCGTAAGGGTATGTAGAAGAATGTTCTTTTAAGTGTATCTGGACACAGGTCTTTTTCTGAGACATAAGAGATAATAAAGGGAGGATGTTATGGAAACCAAGTCTGGTCATTCACCCTAATTTCTGAGCAGATGTAAATGTAGGAATACTTTCACCTGATGGAGAACTTCTAAAGTGAAAGGCAATCACAAAAAACAAACCTCCCAGTCACACTAACTGATGAGCTAACAAGGTACAGGCGCCATTTCTAGGAAGGGTAAACATCCTAAATGATAAGACTGTGAAACACAGTGCTCTCAGACTGGAAGAGTGTAGAAAAGCAGTGTTGCATGTGAAATGCAGCCAACCAGTATGCTTGTTTGGCCAAGCCCTGCAATTATCATCATAGTCTGTCCTATTTTATTTTTATAATGTAATCTTTTCTAACTCCTTCTGTAGTATGAACACTCTGTCTCTCTCTCATGTGTGTGCATGTGTGTGCACATGCTGCAAAGACTACACGTTGGCTGCTGGTGAGAACTGTGTGTGTGATTGAAAATTGGTGCCAGTACTGGACAGACAAAGGGGCTGACCCAGGCAGATGTGCCTGAAGGTTCTGTAATTTTTTTTTTAATCACTTCTACCATTTTTCAGTTTGTATATGTGCCCTCACTGGTGAACATCTGTATTTACAAGCCAGAGAAGAAGAAGGGGTCTTGGCTATCTGTCTAAGTTTTATGTGAATTCTGCTGAAGGCAGTCCTTGACTGCTGCAGGCTTTGTGACCTGTTGCATCACTGTCTTGTCCCTGCGCGTGTCTGTGTTTCCCTGGGATATGTGCTCAGCTTTGCTACCAGTTGAACCTGCAAATGAGAAAGCAGCAGCCGCATCCCCTAGCCTAGGCAGAGACCCTGGATCCCTGGACACCGGGTTTGGTCCCAGAGGCCAGGCAGATGTGGTCCAGGAACAAAGTAGCTGGAGAAATAAGCCACACTCTTCACCTCAGTTAATAGACAGGGATGAGGGGATCTTTCATTCTGCCATGCTTTACTCTGCTTTGGTGTTTTCAACTAGAAATGCCATCAGAGGGTATAGCCAGACACTTGTCCACCTCACTTTAGCCTTAGGCTTGTAACAGCCTTATGCTGAGCACAGACTTGTTTTTGTTGTCTTGTGACAGTTGACTGTCACACCAATAAAAGACTCAATGCAATAGGGATGAGCTCTAGTGATCTCCAGCTCAGCAGGAGTATCATTGATTTTCCTTTCCTGGCTTGGAGTGTACTCCCAGCTTCAAGGCTAGTGAGGAAAAGGTATTAGCTTACACTTGCTTCTGTCACTCCACTTTGTTGATATCTCCCTTCCGCAGAATGCTTACAGTGTATTCAGTCTGAAGCAGCTTTCTCAGTGGTGAATGAATGAGAATAAGCCCTCATTTGGTCCTAGTAGTCCCATTGTAAGTAATTCAGGCCAAGACGTAGTCCTGACTCAGGCACTGCAGCCTATTCCAGCTCCAACCCCCTTGGCACTTAAGTGTTTCTCTGAAAAGCTGCTCCCTGTACAGCTGGTTCCAGTTATACAAAAGACTGATTTATTTCCTGACAGTGGAATTCTTTCTGAATCCTTACCCTCATTTCTCTGAGTATGAAACTGTAACAGTAAAGGACCTTGCCATTTTCTCTTCAGCAGGTTCTGCTGCCTATCTGTCACGGTTTTATGATTTTTTATTATTGATATTCCACATTGTAACATCATGTAGCACACTGGGAGTTAAAGAGGTAATGCCACAGTTCTATGGCTTGTTGATAGTTCCCAGTAGCTGCTCTCAGAAGAGAAAGAATGAACTACATCTTTCAGAAGACTTCATTATTCCACTTCCATTTTCAGTTGAGGGGGAAAGACAAAAACCATGAGACTGCTCCCCGTTTTTCTGCTCATTTCTGCAGTGTGTGCTCCCTAGAGGTCTCGCCTTCAGCATTAGTCATGGAATCAGGCTGAACTGGGCCGGAACCATGACACTATCCATTATTACAGTATTCCCATATACATTTTCTTCTCCCATGCAAAATGCAGCTCAATACCTCACTTCACTAGGCTACCAGAGGAAAAGTCTCATTCAGCAGGCTACTCAGTAAACTACACTTCATGTACTTCATACTCCACAATAACATCGAGTCATTGCTCATATCAGTACACAGCATCACAGTAAAATTTTCTTATTATACACACTCCTTTGATGCCTATTCTACTGCACTGAATGTAGCTCTGTGTGGCCCCTTAATCTCCTGGCCCTGTGCAATCTGACTGATAAAAGCTCTTCATCCCAGCATACTATGAAAGGACACTACTCTGCTACATTTATGAACATAAGGTCTCACTGCTATTTTCTCTAGTCTACAGGTTTACAGTCTAGGTTTAACCTAGCAGGAAGCTAAACACCACACAGCCTTTTGATCATTCTTCTTAGGAGCTGAATGGGAGAGGGTATCAGGAAAAATAAGTAAAACTCGTGGACTGAGATAAGGACAATATAATAAGACATAAAAAAACTCTTATCATATAAAACAAGTAATTTGCTCACTGTTCACCAACAAATGACCAGTCAGCCCCTCAGCAAAAGCAGACTGCAGACCCTCCCCAGCTGACTCCCTCCATTTTTATTGTTCAGCAGCACATCATATGATACGGAATATCCCTTTGGCTAGACAGGCTAGCTGTCTTGGTTCTCCCCCTGCCACTTCTCATTGCGCCCTCTCCCTTCCCATCAACTCCCCTGCCCCACCCCAGGTTCTTTGCTGGCAGGGCAACCTGAGAAGCTGAAAAGTCCTTGACTTAGTAGGAGCACTGATCATCAACAACAAAAGCATCGGTGTGTTATCAACATAAATCTAATCCTAAATCCATACTAGCCACTAAAGAAGAAAATTAACTCTATCCCAGACAAAACCAGTACAATATACCAATACAAACCAGTACAGTATTCAATAATATTTAAACCATGCTCAGGTTCCACGCTATTCAACATATCCTCATTAACCACACTCCACGCACTCCCTATCTTTTGATATAAATGCAGATGTCATTCTTTTAGGTAATGGGCTACATTTGTAAAATGTCCGTAAAGTGTCTACTAAGTTCATTTATTCCATAACTTGTGTTCTGTTTCTTCCTGATCATTCAGGACAAGAGAGTATTGCCTGGAGTTACTCAACTGCAAAGCTGGTTCAGGTTAGGCCAATGTTGCACTTGCATGGTTTCTCCTCCGTTGGTTTGAGTGGTTCCTGCACTAGTAGTTCATATAACACGCAACTCAAATAATGAGTTACAACAGTTTAAATGTATACCTACTGCAACCTCCACACATTATCCCTTTGGAACAGGCCATAGCATTTAACACTGTGATGAAATTCTTCCCATTCTCCTGCTCTTTGTGGGTTTGTCCACAAGCCATAACCCCGTAGATCTGCACCTGTTTTGACATAGGCTTATCCATGAGCCACAGTCCTTTCAAAGGTCTACTTACTCTGTAATGGACTTATCCATGAAGTATACTTGCTTTGGCATGGACTTCTTCATGAGCTACAGTTTCTTCAGGGGTATCCACATGTAGCATGGATTTAGCCACAGTTGTTTCAAGGTGTACATGATCTGTCTTGGCATTTTCCTTGAGTCTCAGTCCTTTCAGAGATATATCTCCTAATATGTGGACTTACTCACGGTCCTAGACATTTCATATTGTTCCAGCACAGCCTTATCTGTGGCTGTAGATAATGCAAACTGTACCTGCTACAGACACTTTGGGATGTACGTGCTCCCATATGGGCTCAGCCACAATCCCTTTGTCTCAAGTTCACACTGGAGTTCCAGCCCATCCAGTATAGCAGCAAGGAAGAGTAGCAATGCCATAGCCATCTCCTAGTCAGGATGCATGGCCATTGCTTTAATTAGAATGTTCCCAGGCACAGAAAATTAAGATAATAAGGTGTATAGCAAACAATAAAAACAAAAAATATTCACTAATAAGCAATAGGCTGTAATATACCATACAACAAACGAGCTTTATGTCATGCTCATGAGCCTGTCAATTAGAAACTAGAGAGTTGTAAGTTGTACACTTGGTTTAGCATGTTCCAATCAAATCTGTCACTACCTCAAACATTTCAAGATCCATACTTCATGCCAAAAGGATTGCTGTGGTTTAACCCTTGTAGGCAGCTCACCTCCACAGTCACCAGCTCATTCCCCTCCCACAAGGATGGAAGAAAGTACTGGAAGGGCAAAAGTTATAACACATATGAAAAAAAGATAGATCTATACAGAAACTAAAAGCTATCCATGTAAGCAAAGCAAAATGAGGAATTAATTCACTAGTTGACACTGGCAGGCAGATGTTTAGCCATTTCCAGGAAAGCAGGGCTTCATTATGCATAACAGTCACTTGAGAAGTTAAACACTTCTCTTAAACACTTGTTAAATCCAAACATCCCACTCCTTCTTCCCAACAGTTTCATTGCAAGAAATAATGCCATACACTTTGAAACATCCCTTTGGTCATTTTGGGCAAGATGTCCTAGCAGTGTCATCTCCCATCTTCTTGCACATAGCCAGCCTTCTCATAGCCAGTATGAGAAACAGAAAATATCTCAATTCTGTATAAATGCTATTTAGCAGCAACTAAAACACTGCTATGTTATCAACAGTGATTGCTATTGTGAACTTACTCTATCCCCAACCTGAAGCAGTGCACACAAGTAGCCTCATAGATTAATGATGGCGTTATGGATGGAGCACAGACAGCACAGAACGTTGATAATTTGTACATATAAAGACTAATTATGACTGATTATGCACACACACACATGCACATACATATACATATTTATTTAATAAAATTACCACTACCAATTGTCTCTAACAGGTGTGTAATACAGTCAAAAAGACCTCAGAGAGCCTAATTAAGAAAAAACAATCTCAGAAGAGACAGAATCCAAAAAGAGAGCCCAGGTGTGGAGCCAAATTAATAATGAACAAGTTCACAATGTGCCACGGAATTTGCAGTCAGGCAGATGAAAATAAAGCTTATATGCTTCCTTAATCTCTTAGGCAAAACTTCAGTATTCCTAGACAATTTTCTCTTCAGGTGATGAGTTTCTGTTATAGTTCTGTATAGTTATATCGTTGATATCTTCAGGATGTCATCAGTTACTAAGTACTTTCCTGCAACTCAAGAGTCCAGCTGTGTTTCTGAAGGATGCTCCTGGTTTCCAGGCTAGCACTTCTTAGATTTGAAGCATTTTCATTTGTCAGTGTTTTAGTAGACATTTTAGCAATATTTTCTGTCAGCAGTTTTCCCACTAGAGTCAGTTCACCTTCATGAGATCTCCCATTAAGTTTAAAAACAGGCCACAGAAACTCAGAAATGCTCTCAGAAACCCTTTAACACTTCTGAGGAACGTTTGTTAATTCCCATGTACACTACTTAAAGTTACTGTGAGGATCCACACCACACAGGATCACATTCAGCAGGAGAACACAGAGTTACTGGTGCTTTCACCATCAGAAAAATGTTCAGATTCACCTTGTCAGCACTCACTGACTTAAAATTCCAGAATAATAGTGGAGAAAGTCTTGGTACTACTCTGTGTTTTGAAACCTCCAGAGAAGCATTCATCAGACCCCTGAGCCTCATAGTGAGTCACTTACACACTATTATGTTAGTGGTTTGCATATAACAGCACAGAGCACAGAGATGCACTCAGGTGCATTTTGACACCCGTGAGGAGAGCTTGGTCATTCATTACCTTAAATGTCCCTTGAAGGCACTGTGAGGACCTGCATCAATCAGTAGCATACTCAAAAGACCACTGATAGCACAGAATTCAACCCTGTTGTACTTTCACCATTGTAAGAAGTACTCACAGGGTTCCAGAGCCACCAGGAAAAGAATGGAGCACTCTGATAGTCTTTGAAATTCTGAAAGGCATTCGTCCATCACCCTGGGCTAAAAACCAATGTAGTAGAGACTCTGAAGGCCTCTGACATCTCTGAGAAGTAACAGAAAGTTACCAGACTGAAGCAAAACAGAATTTTCATGCTTTAAATATAAAAAATCTTTAAACATAATGTTAGTATTTACATGAAAAAAAAAAAAAAAAACATTTGACATCCATGCCCTCAAAACATTTCATTTTCTGACACTTTTAAGCCTTTTTAACCTTTCAAAAATGTCAAACTTAAAAGTATTTAACTATAATGCTCAAGCACTTTTATGGAAATGCTTAAATAAGGACAGTGAAACAGAAACCATGTAGTAACTTTGGAGGGAAACAAAGTTTTCTGCATTTCGCTCCTGCAGGGTTTACAGAGCATTTGCATTATGGACGTAGTATGTTTTACAAATTCGGTAGAATTTTAGAGGGATAAGGAGTATGTGCTGTGTTTTATCATGGCTTTTCTTAATGGTCTGATTTTCCTGAACATTCTTTTTAACTACAGAATAATAATGTGGTTTCTTTTTCCACCAGTGCCATCTACCGGTAGAGCCCAAACATCAGAAGTTTTGAATCCTGAAGAAGGTTTTGGAGAAACCATTAGTCCAGAAGGTTATAATGAAATGACTTTTCGTAACCTGACTCTTAACAGATGCAGTTGCCAAATAATTGAGTTCATTATTGAGAATATTCATTGGAAATTAAAACTGGCAAATTCGAATGTAAGGTTTCCTTCAGAGAGCATGATCAAGGGATGATTCTGGATGCCTTCAAATCAAGATTTGCTGTCAGGCTCCCCTTGCAAATAAATGATACCATCCTAGAAACTGAGTAAAATCCTGAGAGAATGCTCTGTGCTTTGTGTGACTAGGTTACACTAGCACAAACAACCTCTGTGAATGCAGGAATAGACAGTGTAAGGTAGATTTTTCCTTTGGATATCTAATTCAAGTAAACTCATATATATTCCTGACATAACACTTTTGCAAAAATATAAAAATAGTTACCATTTGTTTGCATGCATTCAGAGCATCATCAGCATTATTAACCATCAGTGTAAGCTGAATGTGTTCTACAGTTGTTCGTTATATGATGTTAAATAAACTAATTACCGATGAATACTGGAAGCATGAAAATATCATCTTATTCTGACTGCTATGCATTTTCAATTTGCCTTTACTGGGACACTGTAATATTTGCAGTCATACAGAATTTTGACAAAATGCTGTACTGAAGGAATTTCATTTTTTCCAAGTAGTGGAAAATGTATTTCTCTTTATGGTTTAAGTAATTTTATTTACCTGAATATTGACTTAATCCAATGGTCTTTTGTTACAAATGTAGGAAATGATCATGAATTGATAATATGGGAAAATCATTACTGGAAAATCAAAGAGGAAGAGCAGTAAGGTTTTAGGAGTAATTCAGTCTCCTTCAGAGACAGTGACTGTAATTTCAATGCCACTAGTTTTCTTATTAAGTTAGTCTACTGCTTTTTTTCCATGAAGATATCATAAAATGCATCTAATTTTTGGACTAGGTTGATTTGATGGAGCAGATCCTAGCAGTTTCAGACACAGTGTGCATCTTTATATGTATTCAAAAAGAAAAAAACCTCATCCTTTAAAAATGAGCACTTTCTGTTTCTCATTCTGTTACTTACAGAATGGGCCAGAATCAAGACATAGTTCTATAGCAATACTGAACTAAAAGCAACTTTGCTGATTTGAATCTCACGAGGCACTCTTCCACTGTTTCCAACTTCTGATCCTTTCCATAGTTTTTGCATGCAGTGTTTTATAGCATTCTTTTAGTATCAAGTGACAATTCAAAAAAAGAAGGGAGAGGGCGAGAGTGAAAGAGAGACAGAGAAAACAGTATGCATCCAAGAGCTGATTGTGCTTTTTACCTGGGCTGATGTCTGAGAAGGTACATGAGGTCTTTCTCTGGGTACCATAGCTACATCTGCATAAATGATTGCTTGCCACTGATGAGTAAATTCCTGTGAATTATGGAAACTGTTGTTTTAATACAGACAGTTGCTTTACCTGCCTTCAAAAGTTTACATACGCTGTGTCATGCTCTGAGGAAGGCTGAGAAATAGATATAAGGAAGGGGGTTACTTCATTTAATGATCCTACATGATTTATTCACATAAAAAGAAATATAAACAAGATACACAGATGTTTTGGGGCTAATGCAATCACAACAACAGTTAGAGCTTTTGAAAGGCAACTCAATTTCTAAACCCTTCTCCATCCACTAAATACTACAATTGTCTAGTAACTCAATTTAAGTGATATTAATGGTGTCAGCTCATAAGTGATTTGAGTTGTTCCCTGCTTCACCCAGTAACTTCACAGACAGAAAATTTGAGTTGCTTGTAACTTCTTGTTCATGAGTCCCACGTTTGCTGCAGAATGCAATGAGTGTTTCTGTCTTCTAATTTGAAAAGAAAAAGTACAGACTTGATTTGGAATTTAAGGCCCTTCTAAAATCTAAAGATACTTTTCATAACATAAAGACACAAAGCCTGTGCATACAAAGATCTGAAATTTCCTTTTAAGAGCTACGCTATTGGTTTTGTGCTTTATTGCCACGTAGAAAATTCCTTTAGAATTCTACACAGATAGGCTCTACAAACCTAAATGTGTTGATGGAAAATGATGTTTCTATTCTGTTAAATAGCATATTCCTGTTTCCTGATATATTCAATGGGATCATTATAACCCAATAAATTAAAATTAACAAAAAGTTTAGTTTTTCTGATCTTATATTACTGACCTTTCCCCTTCCTACTCTTGACAGTGCTGTGTTAAGTAACTATGTTAAGTGC
The DNA here is from genome assembly GCF_023343835.1 of Lagopus muta. Lineage (NCBI taxonomy): Eukaryota > Metazoa > Chordata > Aves > Galliformes > Phasianidae > Lagopus > Lagopus muta. The sequence goes on from NC_064433.1 coordinate 78,269,008, forward strand.
AGAAATAAAAGTATTTAGGAAAGAAAAATGAACCTTTAATAGTCATGGAACAAATTACTCAGAAGTACTGTTCAGGTAAAGTTTATATACAACATAACTAAATTGTTGTTGATCAGTATGTAGATAAGGATAGTGTTAAGTGGATACTGATAAGGTTTGTTTCATAGCAACCTACGTAGCAACCTGCATACCAAAAGCATGACCGGTCTAAATGCGATCAGTTTCCTTTGCCTGTCCCTAAAGTTCTTAGCATCATTTACAGCACGATACATGCGCTCTGAAATGGACCATATATAAAATGCATTTTTCCTTTTTTTGTTTATTTGGTCAGTAATGTAGAACTAAAACTTCAGAGAGGTTTCTTGAGCTCTCAGACTCCCTTTTCCATTGTTTCATACATACCTAAGGGGACTTTTATCTTATGACTCTCTTCTAAATGATTCCAAAACATCCAGATCCAATCACCTATACTCCAAGAAAGTGTGAGTTTTATTGAGCTAGTGGAAAAAAAACAGTGTTTCCATTTTAAGGTAATGTTATCTGTCCTCTCCTCTCTTCTCCCATGGCCTGTCTGGGCAAATTTCCCAGCACTGCACTGCTCTTATGAGGAAGATTTTTTCCCTTCTATCCAGTCACAATCTCTCAGGCTGCTGTTTGTGCCACTGCTTCTTGTCCTTTTGCTGTGCCCCTTTGAGAAGTGTTTGTCTGCGATTTCCTTTTGATCCCTTGCTAGTATATTACATAACAACATAGTGCAGAGGAGCTAGCAGACTAAAGTTATGTTTTAAAAAGTAAACTTCTTTCACTGTATGCCATGTGTCTTAAAATAAATTACTGATATTTTTTGTAAACTCAGCTACACAGAATTATCCTGATTTGCTTAGATAGAGACACAACTGCAGCTTTATAATATTAATATCACCATAATCCAAACACAACTTTTGCTTGTGACTACACACTATTGTCTACTGATCAGCTTTGCAGTTATAAATGCTCCAGAAGCTGAGCCTTGTTCAGTCTACTTATGACCTTGTCATCTTTTCACATCTAATAATTCAGCAGTCATAGTATTTTTAGTTTCTTGCTGCTGGGAGAAAATGTAGCCCAAATATCTCCATGCTTCACACACTTGGATCACAGCTGCATTCTGAATCTGTGTGTCCATTTGACCAAGCTTGTTTAAGGATTCAGTCACTTATTCAGTCACTTTAGTCTTACGACTTTTCCAAATGGAGTCTTTTATCACTCTCTTCTTTCCTTCTAGCCACTTGACTAATATACTTAACTAACCATATACAAACTCTGCTGAGGCCCATGAAACAGTGGGACTCACTGTGTGCTTGTCAGCCACATATCAGAGGTTCCAAGGAGAAATGATTTTTTAGCCTTGAGTTGTAAGACTCTTTGGCAAAGCATGAATACATGTGCCAGTTCAGACCTCCTTTTAGCATCCGCTGTCTCAGAAAAGGGTGTTTTTTTTCTGGAATTGCTCTGCCCAGTAATTGGAGTTTGACTATCTGGAACTTAAGTGGCACTGCTGAGATAGCCAAATCAATGTGCTCAGGTTCTTCACTATGCACTCTCAAAGGCATATAGACACATTCTCTGCTGTTAATGGTCATGGCTGAGTAATTTTGGTTAGTGATGTTATAGGTGTAGCACAGCTATCAGTTCAAGTCACGCACAGAGTAGGTCTGCTAACAACTGCAGATGACACCCTATCTGTGAGTGTGACAGTGACAGTACGTCTTCCACTGCATGCAAAGGCATAAGTAGACAAAATAGCAACATGAATAAATACTTTGTGCGACAGGATGTGCAATTCAACCCAGGTATTCAACTGATTTGTGGTGCAAATTTTCCTATGTGACTTGAACTACTGTTGTGATTTTAGAGTGGACCTCCCTGTTTCCCTAAGGCTGAATTATAAAGGAAGGGACCTCAAATATCATCCAGTTCCAACCCACTGCTATGGACTAGTTGTCACCCTCAGATTAGACTGCTAAAGGCCCCAGTCAACCTGGACTTGAATGCTTCCAGGGATGTGGCATCCACAACTTCTCTGGGCATCCTGTTCCAGTACCTCACCACCATCTGAGTAAAAAATTTCTTCCTAACAAGAAACCTAATTTTCTCCTCTTTTAGTTTAGAGACATCCTGCATTGTCTTATCACTTTTAGACCATGTAGAAAGCCAATCCCCTTCCTGGTTGTAAGTTTCCTTCAAGTACTGGAAAGGAACTTTCAGTTGCTTCTTTTCAAAGCTAAACAAGCCCAACTCTCTCAGCCTTTCTTCATAGAAAGGTAATGCAGTTCTTTAATCATCTTCATGACCACCCTCTGAACCCATTCCAATAGCTCCTCACCCTGCTTGTGCTGAAATTCCAAGCCTGGACACAGCACTCCAGCCAGGTACCTCATCACCTCACTTGCTCTGTTGGCCACCTCCCTGAGCACCTCTCAAGGCACAATGCTGGCTCATACCCTGCTTTTCACCTAGACCCCCAAGTCCTTCTGCACAGGGCTACTCTCAATGAGTTCTTCTCCCTTTATGTACACATCTGGGATTGCCTTGACCCAAGTGCAACCCCTTGCCTTGGCCTTGTGGAACGTAATTAGGTGCACATGGGCTTATTCTTGAAGCCTGTCCAGGTCCCTTTGGTTGGCATCTCTTCTTCTATGGTGTCACATGTACTACTTAGCTTGGTGTCATAAGCACAGATGTGAGGCTCACAGGTCTTTAGTTCCTAAGGTCTTCCTTTCTCCCCTTCTTTAAAAATGAAAGTGATGTTACCTTTATTCCAGTCTCCATTGACTTTGTCTGACAGCCACAACTTTACAGATACAACGGAGAGTTATTTGGCAAACACATCAGACACTTCCTTCAGGACTACATAGCCATGTACACAGTCGGCCTCATGAGGTCTTGGACTTGCTCTGCTCTTAGAGTGGGAAGGGTTTTGCTCCTCCAGATGCTACCTAGAGCTTCAGGAACATGAGAGACATAAGAAGCCTAATTGCCAGTGAAGACTGAGGCAAATAAATTGTTGAGTACCTCAGTCTTTTCCATGTCTTTTGAAGATCTACCTTCTCATTTATCAGAGGGGGGTACACGCTCCTTTCCCTGTTTTTGGTGAACACTGTATCTAAAGAAACTCTTCTTGATATTTTTCACATCCCTTGCCAAATTCAGTTATGTCTGTATTTTGGCTTTTCTGACCCCATCTGTGCATATCCAGGCAGCATTCCTTTATTTTTCACAGGACACCTATCCCTGCTTTCACTGCCTGTACATTTTTTTTTCTTTAGCCTGACCATCAAGTCCTTGTTCAACCTTGCTGTTTTTTTGCCTCCTCTGCTTGATTTCCCATGCTGGGGGATGGAGAACTCTTGTCCTCTCAGAAAAATGTCCTTAAATAGTTGCCATCTCTTCTCCATTCCTATGTCCCTAAGAACAGTATCCCAGAACACCTCATCCAGTAATTCCTTGATTCTAAACCCCGTGTAACAACAAAGCCTGTATGTACATGTAGTGCAAGAGCAGAATATAAACTCAATGTGATTACTAAAACTAAAGACACTTTTCTTTTGTTTGGTGATGACATGCCAGGAAGGACCTAGTGAAAACCTCTTCCAGCATACTGCCATATTGCCTTCTCTCCTTCCTTTATTCTGCAGAGCACTGAAGCAGTGAGCCTGCCAGGACCCCTTCCATAGGGGTCCACATACTTAGCAATGCTTAAAGTCATGTTCTGGTCTTGTGGAATGCCCTTATCTGTGACCTGGGGAACAGCTGGTGGAAAAAAAATGGATGTATCTTTTTGCGGACTATGCATCTTACAAAACAGCAACCAATAATGTATACAACAGAGGATGTCTCTAGAAGGTCAGATATTCTAGTATAAACATGAAGATTGCTCGTTTGACTACAGTCCTGTGGCTAAGTCAACGTAGAATCATAGAATCATAGAGAGGCCTGGTTTGAAAAGGATTACAGTCATCATCTAGTTTTAACCCTCCTGCTGTGTTCAGTGCTGACAACCACCAGACCAGGCTGCCCAGAGCCACATCCAGCCTGGCCTTGAATGCCTCCAGGGATGGGGCTTCCACAGCCTCCCTGGGCAACCTGTTCCAGTGTGTCACCAGATTCTGTGTGAAAAACTTCCTCTTAATATCTAACCTAAACCTCCCCTCCCTCAGCTGAAAACCATTCCTCCTTGTCCTATCACTATCCACCCTCATAAACAGTTGTACCCCCTCCTGTTTATATGCTTCAAGTACTGGAAGGTCACAGTGAGGTCTCCCTGAAGCCTTCTCTTTTCCAAGCTAAACAAGCCCAGTTCCCTCAACCTTTCCTCATAGGAGAGGTGCTCCAGCCCTCTCATCATCTTCATGGCCCTCCTCTGGACCCATTACAAGAACGCCACGTTTTTCTTGTGCTGGGAGCTCCAGGCCTGGTCGCAGTACTGCAGATGTTGCCTTACAAGAGCCGAATAGAGGGGGACAATCACCTCCCTCTACCTGCTGGCCACCCCTTTTTTAATGCGGCCCAAAACACAGTTGGTCTTCCAGGCTGCAAGCCCACGTCTTTGCTCCACACAGATACCCATGAAGCGGTGTGCTTGGTCCATCCTTACAGAACAGTGCAGCACTGTAACATTTGGACTTATCAGTGAAGTCTTTGTATGTATTGCCTTCTGCGGTGGTCTCTATTCTGCCGTGCAGACATAGCCTGCCTTTCTTTGTGTCTCCCAGAGATCCCGTGTCTTACTCTTGTGTATCACCAAGTACTACTTTTGGAGCAACATTTTAAGATGTGTTTCCAAATGCACTTTTCAGGAGTGTCTCACTATTCTCAGGATGCAGACGGAGGAGCAAAAATCATAGGACTTACCTAAGCTCACCTAGCAGGCTGCTGGCAGAGGCTGGAAGATTTCTCAGCACCCTTGCCCACAGCACAGCACCCGATTCAGTAGGCCAGGCTGATTTTGAATACGGTTTGCATTTGCATGTTGTTACTCCACAATTTTTAAAACCTTAATACATCAGATTCCCTCTTCCCATGTATTCCAGAGCTCTTCCTGTAAATGCCCTCACACATACAGTCAGAAATACCTTGGCAAGTTAAAGTATTCATTTACTCCCACAGTGCTTTTTGGCAGTAATCTATGAGTTGTGCAGATTGAAATGGCTAGATCACACAAACCGCATTTCTTCCAGAAAATATTAGACTTAATATCCACTGTGCAACTTTACAAATATTTTAGATTTGCCACTGAGCTACATTCAAATTAATGTCCCAATACTTCCAGACATCCCAAGAAAAAAATATGTCTATAAGCAGTAACAGTATTAGTGAATCAGAAACTGTATGCTGCACTGTGCACATGCATGCTAACTTTTCCTGGAGCACAGCCATGAGCAAGACTGCCAGGAATTACACCTAATTCTAGCTGTCTAGAGCTAGAGCTGTCTTAACGCATCCTGAAGTGGAAAAACTGGAAAGAATATGAAAGCGTATGTCATGGGTTATTAAGCCAAGTACAAATACTAGAACAAAGCAGAAGACTGTAACTAGTGTACAAATAGAGAACTCAGGGTTCACTTTCTTCTTGGTTTGCCTATCACACACTCATCCCTCTCCATTAGGTACCCTCTTTCTTTCTTTGTTTACACACACTTTGTAATCTGGTTTCAGAGTTTGTTGTTTTGCTCATCTAGAGCTATCTTTGTGTCCTGTAAAGTCTATCACTCTTTGTTCTGTCCAGCAAACAACACTCACGTGCAGGTGCTAAGCTAGCATTTCCTGCCATATACCTTCAAGACATGTTTGTTTAACCAATTCTTCTCAGATCTTGTTTTGCAAGGACATCTTATCCTTTATTCTTTCATCTCACTTGCAATTTATTTCCAGTTGGAGCAGGAATCCTTAAAGGGAACTTGGAGAGTCAGATCCCAAGCATAGTTCTAACTACCATGTTTGACTTTTCCTGCACTAATTTTTATTTCTCCACAGGAAATCAATAAAAGATGCAATGAGTCAACAGGGGAAGGAAGAGAAGCTGTGGGTGTGAATAGCTCTTACCCTTGACATAAGGGAAGAAACTGTAAATAAGGCAGGTTCTACTTCACCACTTACTGCCCCTGAAAGATAGTGCTGGAGACCTGTCCTGGGAGGACTGCAATGTTCATGCTATCAAGGTTCGAGAACATCAAATTTGGGTGCAGCACAGCTGAACATTTAGAGTTGCTACAGTGTCTGAACTCTAACACCTCTACATCTAGTGGATACCTATAATCATTCTTTTCAGAAGGCTTTCAGATAATGTTATAAAAAGCATAGGTACAGTTTTTCAATATGTGGAAGTTCATCAGATGATAGAGATATATTTCTCACCCAACACAAGCTGTGCAAAAAAAAAAAAAAAAGAAAGAAAAAAGAATAACAAAAGGCATGTAGGCTAATTTTGTTGCTTTTGACTTTTTTTTTTTAAAGCAGCAGGGAGAAGCCAGCTCCTTTATGGACTGTGTATCTCGTACCATCTCTGTTCATTTACGTGGACAGAGAATATCTTAACAGCTGCTCCTTGTCTTCTTGAAGGAGAAAGTAGCTGGTTCTGCAGGCTACTTCTGACCCGCTGATAGGTCTATATGGAAGCAAAACAGTGCTTTTCCTTCCCTCTTACGACCATTCAAATTGCTAGCTTAATACTTGATGCTCCGGAGGTTGTGATAAGGCAGAAAGCTCAGGAATTGAATTTTATCATATAGATAGGATGCAGATTGTAGGGTAGAACACAGGAATAAAGTAGAGTTTCAGAACCTTGGGTGCTAAAGTAGACATCTGTCTGTATTCTCTTCCACAGTCCAAGTGTTGATCCTTTATGGAAGTGACATACCTTTTTTTTGATATTGAGACCTTCTAATTCACATGGTGAAAATGGCCTCATTCAATCTGCCTGTCAGTTTAACTATATGCAGTAACACTTGTATAATCACTTCACTTTCCAGCTTTCTGTATTCATGCATTACATATCCTCAGGACACCATCCCAAGCCCCAGTTTCAGAAGACAAGCTGAGGAAGAGGTGCCTGTGTCCAAATACTATTCATTAGCATGCCAGTTACTTTTTTTGCATGAAGGCTGCTGATCTCAATTCAAGCCTCTCTTCCACCATTAATAAATGATCCCTGAAAACTGCCAACATGGGGAATGCCCCCAGTAAAAGAAGGTAGTTTAGTTCTATTTGGACAGATGCATAACAAAATATATAGTTCTATTAAAGTACAATTCATTCAACATATAAGGTTACTTTTTTTCTCCCAAAATCCCAGAGAGAGCAATCAAATTATAGCAGCTAAGAGCCCTAAACTGTCTCACACATCCTCCTTTCTCACCTTCTTTTCTAAAACAGCCATTTCCCAGGAACTCAATAGAGAAGCCTTTCTTGTTGCAAGTTATCAAGACTCATTACTCTCCATTGCATTTTGTTCTTATTACTTATTCACATAGGTTATAAGGACCTGTACAGACCATGAAATGCAGACTTCTGAGTTCATTTAAACCAAAATAAAGAAGAACAACCTTAATGCAGTTAGCTGTGGAAGCAATTTGAGTGTGAATCTGGTATCAGTGGGAGTTGATTCAGGACTAGTGTCTCCAAGAACAGCATCTCAGGACATAATTCAGTGACAGTCTGTCATCTCTAGCACCACATATATATTGGTCACCATATAGTAATTTCTTCTCAGGCTACTACATTGTCATTCTGTGATTCTGTGATTGTAGCTCTTTTATTGAGAGATTTGTGTGGGCAAAGGTAGCATAATGGTGCCTGTACTTAGATGCACTCCAACTAAATCATGTAGTATACTTAAATTCACGGTGTGATGGAGCCCAGTTTGAAAATGGGCAGTGAATCCAGTAGGAGCTCACTTGGAAGATCTCTGGTTGGTCGGCCTCTCTGTTCTGTGGTTACTGTTTCTTGTCTGGTCACCCTGAAGACCTGCAGGCTGTGAAAAACAACAGTCAATATGAAGTACCAGATGGTGAGAAATCCCTTTTGCCTGTCCCAATAAACTGTATTGTATGAGGTAAATAAATGCTTCCAGTAATTTCTCCCTGCCATGTTTCAGGTGTTTGCTTTCAGCTGAACCTGCCCCTCTCTTAGGATTGTGGTATTCCAAGTCTCTTTTGTCTAGTTTATGATACCTTATTGTTTATGCTTGTTCAGTTGCTTTTGGTGCATGGGCACAAGTTTCGAGGTACGTTTGGATCTGAGAGATAGAGTGTCTCAGGAGCACAGGCAAGCAAACTACACACTCCGGGCAGCACAGAGAGTTACGAGTTTTATTTAACATACACAAACTCACACATGCACGGACGTTCATTTTAGATAATCTCAGTAAATGGCAAGCAGTAACTCCCTAAGCAAGTGCACTTACCTACTCTTTAGATATGGCGAACCACCAAGGACAGAGGGAACATGGCAGTAGATGTGATAGGTGCTGCCAGCAGGGCATTCCCTGCTTCATAGTGCACTTTTCCTTTCTCCATCACCTCAGCCTCTCTCCTGCTTTTATTCTCCCCAGGGTCTGCAAGGTTTTTTCCACTTGCATGCTGTACCTACATGGCCAATGTGTGATACAGAGTCCAAGTGGAACACCTGCTTGCAAAACAAGTCTTTGCAAAAACAAGATAAACTACCAAGGTCAGCTCTATCTACAAAACAAAATATTTGCAGCTATAGCCACAAATATCAGTTCTCTTAAAACTGTCAGAATGCTTTGCTCCATCCCAAGATTGTTCTTCAGTCAGGTGCCTTTAGGTCCCTGACACAGCACAGAACACAGCTAATTGAAACAAAATGGCAGCACCCTCTGAAACAATTGGGGATATAAACTCATTGTTTATATCTTCTATAATACCTCAATTTGTATATAATACTTCTTCCAGATTTTACAATCAGAAATCCAAGCTTGCAAATGATAATTTAGATGAGTTGACCACGGAACCGTTCTGTATTCAACACTCAGGCTCTTTTGAACTCATATCCAAATTAAGAGAGCATTCACCAATATTACTGCCAATACTAATAGTATCAGCAATAAATTTCTATAATGCTTTCTATAAGAATAACACAGCAGTATTAAAGCTTTCTGTTTATCAATTCAAAATTTTATTAATATGGTTAGGGATTTTGCCTGAAGTATCATAGCTTCTAGTGGTGTTTCTCAACAGTTTTTTTAAACATTATGCATTAAGTACTGTATTACTTTTTGGCATAAAACAACTAATTCTTAATTACAAACCAGTCTCACATTAGTCCTATTTATGACATACACTGTGTAATAAATGCATTCTGCTCTGCGGAGGCTTACAAAGGTCTTCAAACATGTAAAATAATCCCAGGTAGACTCACCTGAAGCTTCCTCCTGATAACTGCAGTATTGTGTTTCTAGTTTCTCAAGAAAACTGGGGACACACTCAAAATAGACTTCTCACACCAGGCATGCTGTTGTTCTTTACTAAAAATCAACTGCAGTCAGTAAGGCTATAAGCACAGAAAGGTCCATGTGTCAATACTTCCCTTGCCTCTGACTTCTTTAAGAATTCATTTTACCTGTATGTGCCACAGTCCAGCATCATATTTAGTCTTTTCAGTAAGTGTGAGACAACAGTCAAGTTGCAGACAGCTCACTATGCCTGATTTTCCAGCCACATGTTCTTCCATGGCTGAGCTGTGTCAAATGAGGAGATAAGGGCTAGATATCCTTCATATTATTTATTAGTCTGTATGTTTCAGTGATATTAAATGTACACACAAAAATGCGTCAGTACTTATGAAATCTACTACACAACAAAAGAGATATTATTCAGAAGTAACAATAAAAATACTTCCATATCCTCCTTCTAGCAATACACACAATTCTTAAAGAAAAATGATAGCTAGCTATGAGATGGCAGAGCCTTCACCCTCCTAAAGATGTAGGGTTTATTTGCCAAACATAAGAAATGTCCATCACCTAATAAATTGCTTAAGAGGAAAAAAAAAAAAAAAAAAAAAAAGGATTGAAGAAAGAAAGAAAAGATCAAGTATGTTTTAATCATCCTGTTGTTTCACCTTGCAGAAGAAGCCAGGTCATGGCCTGAACCAACAGTTGAACACCAGGTGAGAAAGCACTGCTAACCCAGAGAACACAGGTAAAGCAATACACCTGAGTGACTGGGAGAAGCCTGAATCAATTCCTTCTCACTCTCATTTAAATGTTACCAGCCAAGGGAGTAGCATTTTTTTTATAGGTTGCACTCCTCTTGAGCTGTCACTGATTGTTGGAAGGAATTAGCCCATTTTCCTTTGTTACCTGCTTTTGCTCTGTACTGCCTGCATTCCATTAGAAGGCACTGTTATTGCCTTCTTTTGCCATACACACCTGTTTAGCTCTAGTTAGTTCATCAACTTGTGCTCAGAAGTAGAAGACTTAAAGTGATGCAGCAGCTGGTCCATAGAGATTTACAGTTTTAAGTTTTACCCTTGTTTTGTCTATAATATATACGAATGTGTATGAATGAATTCTCTCTGGTGTAGAGTTCAAAATCAAAGAAAAATCATTTAAAAAAATGCTGAAAAAAGAAGGCTGTGAAAGGGCTACTGTAAGCTGTCATGCTCCTGCTCAGTCCTAGTGCAACAATGATAACTTAATGTTGTCTATTTCAGGAAAAAAAAAAAAAAGAAACAAACAAACAAACAGAAAAGAAAAAAAAAAACACTAAAACAAGGGATTTTCATTAACAAGATGTTATATTGGAGTTTTAGGTCCCAGGACAGAGCAAAATTATATGCAAGAAATCAAATGAGTCAGTTTTAGGATGAAAGGTTGTTGCTGCCTTTGGCAGAAAGTACCATGGGGAAAGGTATCACTGGCTTGCTTTTCTCTGATCTTTGCCAGCATGCTGCCTGCTGTATCACACTCGTTTGTTGAAGCTGAAGACCTGCCATCATTTTCATGGTCTGCTAAGAAAAATGTCTTGAGATGTGTACTGTGATCTTTGACTCCTTCCACCACCTCTAGCACTATCGTAACTAATCACAGAAGATGGCTATTCCTCATTTGTCTGCAATACTGGCCCCCATTTCCTCCATACTCCTGACCTTTTCTTGGTATTGGTTTAAATTTTAGGTGGTTTAATTAAGGTGACATGCCAGTTACAGGTGTGCACTTGTATCTCAGTATCTCTACAATTCTTTATTCTGTTTTTATCAGTTAGAAAATGCCTGCCTCTAAGTCTTCTGTGCTTCATCAATTTGTAGCCAATATCCATCTTATTTGCCTTTTTATTTTACAAGTTTTTGTCTTTCACACTCTAGTTATCTCCATTAAGTTATTTAGTAGAAATAATGATTTTTAAAAAGGCTTTATAAGCATACAAGCATTTCCTTGGCTTAAACGGAATATATTCTAATATATTTTGCAGTGAAGTGGAGACATCTAGTGACCATTTTGTATTATTTAAATAAAAAGAATAAGGGAGCAAAAACCTCCTCCAAATCCTTGAATTGGCCTTTTAATTGTATGTGCATCTTAACATATTTTCCCCAAATCCATTGACAAAGTAATTTTGCCAGTTCTGTGCACGGGAAAACAGTGACCAAACATCACTGGCTTCTGAGTTCCCAGAGCCTATTTTCTCCTTTTCCCAGGTATCTTACAGGCCTTGGACTCTGCAACAAATAAATCCAGAAGAATGCTAGTAAAGTCAGTCTAGGTTTACATCACTGGCAGCAAGGATGCCCTTTAATGCCTAATTGCCAATACAAATATCTTCCTCATGCTACTTTATTGAAATAAAGAATCTGCCCTGAAATATCTTAACTGCAATGTCAGGCAACACAAATTATCTTCAACTGAACCATCACTTGCCTGATCAGGGAAGGAGGAGATGGCTCCTTTCAACAAAAATGCTGTAATCTTGAGATTGTCTGCTTCCTCATTTAGGTGCCTAAGGGTGTTGACATCTAAGCTGTTTACTTGTACTTACTTTCCAATCAGTAGAGAGAAAGTGCCTCCAGGGGCCTATCATCTATCTTACAAACCAGATGAATGATCCCTGAATGTCCCCAACAGGAGAAAGAGGTGAGTTGGCTTCAAAGTACATGCACTGCTTATCATCCCAGGTACATAAAACAAAGCAGGCCCATCTAACGGTGCTCATTTCTCTTGTCAGAAACCTCCATTCTGACAAGGATGACTGTCCTAAATCACACATGAATTAGACTATTGTGGCAAGCCAAGCTACTAAAAATGTCCTTTGCAAGTGAGTTTCCCTTCCCCTACAGGCTGCTCAAAGATGACAAAATATCAAATGTAAGCTCACCTGCAAACATCCTACTGAATGAACAAAATCTTAGTGCATGGTACAGCTAAACTGTTAGAGTGGTACACACTGGAGAAGCCTGTGGGATACAAGAAGCAGAGTGTAAACAGTTATACCAACTAACAGGCAGGGTGAATACATTCAGATCCCTCCACAGCAGTTATCCTTGAACAGTGTAGACTTGCCTGCAACATCGTGAGGCAGATGGAGGCTTGGTCCAGAGGTGACAAATCTTTCTCTTGCACAGCTGATAAAGACATTGTAAATTTAACTCTGTGTTACCATGGCATAAAGTAGGAAGATACGTGTGCATATATTAAACAGTTTCCTAAAAATTCTTCAAACAAAAAGTAGTTGTATTGTTTCACAGTGCTATTGTGGCCTTTTAGTGAAGGAGTATCTCATCTAGGGATATTCAGTTTCTTCCTTCTTGTCTCTGAAATGGAAATAGTCGTTGTTTTTCTAGAATGTACAGGGCAGTTCAGCAAGCCTTTGAGTATGGCTGATGTGTTTACATCCACTCCAAGTCACTGAAGTAAAATAAAAAAAATCAAGACACTTGATGTCTCTTCTTTTTCTTTACGTTGGTTTGGTAGGCAGCATATTAAATTACCATAAAACCAAAAAAATTGAAATTTGTGTGTGGAGGAGTATCTCAAAGAAAAAAAAAGTTGATATAATAGTATTGGTTTCAAATCCAAATTTAAAAATTAATTTTATTCATTTTAGAATAATGAAGCAAAAAAAAAAAAATACCAATATATGAGATGTTTCAGCAATGTCTTTCTCCCTTCATCATTACTTTCTGGTTTCAATTTTAAACTAGCAAAGTTTAGGAGGAAGTGACTTGACAAACACAATCACAAACTGAAATCACAAACTGATTTTTCTGTTTAAAAAGGTTTAAGTGTCCAGTTGATTTGAACAGGACATGAGCGTACTCTGCGTGTTGACAGGTCATGTTCCAGATTAAAATTACGAGTGGGTTGGAGGTCACAAATTATGAGCAAGTTGATAAAAATCATAACTATAGTGTTTTTGTCGAAGATACATCAACAGGAGGAGCTAAAAATAATGATACACAGTGAGAATTTATGTAAGAAAAAAACGAAGCATCTAGTTTCCTTCCATTTTACAGACAGCTAAACCTTTATTTTGACCTGTTGTGGTGTTATAGGTGGGAGGAGGCCAGAAAGGATGTCATGTGGGGTACTACTTCAGTGAGTCCATTTTAATTACAGATCTGAAGACGTTTCTTCAAAATGGCTAGTAAGGTGATTTATGCAGAGTTACAACCTAAGGAGAGTGTACATTGTACTTCACAGACTGCAAATGCAGGTAACAAATGGCCATCTTGGTATTACTTACGTGTTTTTTTCTTCAGCAATACGTTCTTAGAACTTTCCTTTTTTCTTTTTTAATTGAAACATCCATAACATGCTGAAATCTTGTTCAAAGCATTTTTAGAAATATTAATATTTGTCTATTATATATTAATCTACTTGGAAAATTTATGTTTATTAGTAGAATGAATATTGAATTTTATGAAAAGTAAAGATTTACCTCTAAAATCCCATTCTGAATTACGGCAGAATGGCTGTAAAGTGCTACTTGTGAAATATGTAGAAACGCAAGATATCAATACAAATTATTAAAATGTGCATTAAAGTGTGCAGTTACAGTGCTCTGAGGACATTGAGTATATTTCTCCCTCCTGCAGCATAACTATATTTTAAATTTTACTTTGATTACTTTTCTTAAAGACCAGAAATATTTTTTAATTGTAAAACGCCTTCCATTCTTTTCTTTCATTCTTTCTCTCTTTTTCTCTGTCTGTGTGTCATTCTCTTCTCCTCTTCTGCAAGTCGTATGTTAAGAAAAACACAATCAAGAATCAGTAGATATTTCTGTTGTATTGTCATATGTGTATGACCTATTGATGCCTTCTACCATAAAACTACATTACTTTAAAAATGTATTTTCAATAACGTGCCAGAGATATTCGCTCATGGATTTCATTAAAGCTTTAAAACCAATGTATCTACTTACCTTTTTTTTTTCTTTTTCCAATCAAAAGAATAGGTCTTTGTTAGCAGTGAGACAATTAAACATGGAAAAACTATTTGAAATTATATTCAGAGGTGACAGCATGAAAGTCAAAGGCTTCCAGAATGAAAGCAGCTTTTATTCTATAAAAATAAATTCTGCTGATTTTCTTTTTGGTACATAGAACTAAAAATACCTGTATTAGTGGTCTACCTTCAGCTTTCATATGTTAAGTCAGTTTGTCCATTAGACTGCACGATCACAACCAGTTTGCTGCAGAAGAGCCAAACTGTCAGGATATCTCCCAGTGTAGAATTACTCCATAAGTACTGGACATGCACACACATCCAATACAGTCATCTCTATGAAATGTTTCAAAATTCAGGAGTATAGAAGCCTGTTACATTTAAATTATGTTTCACCATCTGACATTTGAAATCCCAGCTATATTTTAATGCTTTCATTATTATCGTAATCCTAGCTGTTTTCTCTAGGTTTTAATATACCTTGGTAAAATATTCTTAAAAACTGCAATTGTAGGTTATCTTGAGAGCCTTCTAACTCAATAACGTATTGCTGAAAGCTGCCAATATTCGTTTCTTGGACTGGGTGTACCTAAATAAATTAAAAAATAAATAAAACTGGATGTCAAATTATGTGGCCAACTAAAAAACTAAATTTCAGGTAATAAGTTTTTCTTGCATTTTAGAAAATAGTGCAGATTTTAGCCTTTCCTTTTTTAAAAAAAAAAACCTTTTCCATTGTAACACTTATATTCTTGTTGCTCCCTTAGTTGTCTAAGCAGTTCTTTACTTTTATAAAATCCTAAAACAATGACTCACACAGGCTGATTAACGTTGCATAAAGAAATGCTTTAAATCAATCTCAAATTTACCACCTATTGTTAGTGCATTCTACTGAGACATAGTGAAAAAAAAACACCTGATCTATTTAACTAATATTTTTCTTTCATGTTCTCGTGTGCATACATACCCATTATGTATTTTTATGGGCTCCATCTTCGATTCATAGATGTGCTCAGTGGCTTTCAATGGTTAGAACAGCACAGTACAGGAAACTGTGGCCCTCATCTTGTGCTAGGTGCTGTGAACTCTTGTCACTCCCCACCTTCTGTGTGAGAAAGATGTTGCATTCAATGTGACAAGATTTAATATTGCTTAGTATTAATATGGTTTAGATTCACATATTTTCATAAGCCTAACACAGACCTCAGGAGCTCTAGCACTCTGAAGATGTTGTTTTTCTTTAGTCAAAAGCTTAGTATTTGCCAAGCTACAGTGAGGTCAGAAGCTTGCCTGACAATGTGCAAAGGAAGCAGCAGCTGCCATCTTAACTCCACACGTTTTACTTTAGATCATTGATATGACCTGAAGAAAGAATAAAAATGCTCCCCACGAGACAAGAATAATAACTTAGAATGACAAAGAAAAGGGATTTCATACTGAAGGATACCGCTGAGCTGTCTTACCTTACTACTGAACTCTAGGTCTGGCCTACTGCCCTGTGGCCATTGTACCCTGCTTCTCCTCTGCCTTTACCCTCAGCAGCACTGAAGAAGTTCTTGAAGTTCTGCATCTTATGGCGAGAGCTATTAGTCTCCACTTTCAGCTGTTTAAATTTTCATTTTTTTCGTTTTCTCCGTGGCACTTCAGAGAAAAATCGCTTTAATTTCTCTCTTAAGAAAAGGATGTATTTTATTTCATACATTATTGGCAAACTAATTTGATGTACACAGTCTGGGGAAATGGGGCTTAAGATGCATAGTAAACAACTTGCGGTTAATAAAAAAATAAAGTTTCTCCTCTCTTCCTCCCACTGCCACATCTATAGAAAAATGCAGAGGTCTGTCAGGTATGTCCTTCTTATCCTCTGCTTTCCCTCTCCCTCGTACTCTGACAATCCATGGAGGGATTCAGTAACACAAGATGGAGGAGAAAATGTGCCATAGGGCAGCTCCTCACCTTGTTAGATCTGCGGTCATCTTCCTGTTCATACACGTAACTGTGAGCTTTTCTGAGTTTATGATGCTGCTTAATTGGGCCAATGGGCCTGTGCAGAGTCTAGACAGAGAGATGTCTTCCTTGCATACATCTGTGTATGAATTTTAAAGCACTGTTTACATGATGCAGACAGACCACGTGTAGTACATGAAATCAAGTACCTAAACATCTTTGCTTTGAGTGTGATGCCTAACACTTGTTACTGAAACTGCACTGGTACAGTGAAAGAGTTCTCTTCTGTTGTGGAGATGCTAGCTTAAACATTTATGGAAAATAAGTGACATTGCAGGCAAGGCCTCTACAGGTTATGAGAACAATGAAATTGAGGTTAAACAATCTGAGCAAACAACTCTCTTTCTTCGGAAAATGAACAGCTGATGTTGAAAACCCACTGCCTAGTCCTCTTCCAGCTCAATTTGCACCCCTGATAATACAATAGATGGGAATTCTTCCGAATTTAGGCTGAGTCCAGAGACAGAATGTGTGGGCAGTCTCAAGCCTTACTAGAAACCTGCCCTGAAGATATTTCACTAGTCTCCATTGATCCTAAAAATCTTGAAATTCACATTGAGAATGTTTTTGGGTTTTTGTAGTTGTTATCATAGTTATGGCTACCAGAACAATTGAGAGTTCTCTACTGACTGACCACTAGACATAGAACAGGGAGACTTCCAGCAGCGAGCGGTTGGAACACTGTCTGTCCTCTGTTATATCACTTATGAAAACCTAATGTCAGACAGTGCCATACAAAATACTGGAGGATCTATGCATAACATGAGGAAATGCTACTGCTCATGAAAGTATTCTTCTCAGTAACAGAAAAGCCACAGTTGTGCATAAATGTTGTCTGTATCAAGGCAATTGTTTCATTGCAGCCAATATCTGTAAGCAGTCTGCTGATGCCAGGAAGCTTTCAGAAGGAATGGGCACATGCTCTGTCGCAAGAGTAGAAGGCCTCTTCCTGAGATATGGAAAAGATAGTTTGATCAAGTGAAAGAAGCAGATTTTTACAAAATAAATCCTAAAGACAGATTTCTTAGAACAGAGGTGACCTGGGAAGCTCTTTGTCCTGATTAACAGCTGACAGATTGGAAAGAAACATTGGGAAGAAGAATGACAAGTAACACTTGGAAGAAACAGAGGAGCTGTAGCTGGAGGAAAATAAGTTTTTCTTTGTGATTTGTAAGCCTCAATACAACAAATAGTATAAATGCCCACAATGAGAGAAAGACTTGCTCTATTACCTTGGTGTGAGAAATGGGGACTTCTAAGCCTATAGTCCCAACTCAATGGAGATGACCACTTGCACTGAGTGAGCGAGTGAGTGAGTAGTCATTTCAGTTTTGCCAACAAAAAGGATTCTCATCAAGGAAAGCAAATGCCAAGGGCATTGATGTAAGAAATGAGAGTAACTTCCCTGCTATCAAGTAAGATAATTAATAAATGAATCATAAATTAATAAAGCAATAAAGATTCAGATAAGTCTATTGTTAATTCTTCTGTCCTCGAGTTTTTGTCTCCTGTAATTAAGAACAGGAAACAAACAAACAAACAAAAAACGACAACAACAACAAAAAGCAGCCTTGCTTTTGGACTATTCCGGATGAGAATTAACTGCAGTTAGGCTTCCCTTAAGGTTTTTTGGTAGAAGGTTGTACTTAAAACCTTTGCTCTTTTTGCAGTGATGCCTACCAGCAATTAATTAAAACCTTATTTTAAATACTTGGAAGGATGAACTTAAGGAAGAATAGCCTGTGGATGAAATGAAAACAGTATGCTTACAGTTTACATACTATTTGACTTGATTTTACATGATATACTGTTGGAAGTTATGTTTAATTCATAAGGGAAAATAGCTTGCCTCTCTGCACATGCAGTATAGCATAGCTTTGTTCAAATAGGAACTGTGCTCCTCTGTGTGAAAGAAACAGTGGAAAACAGGCATGGTTTATACCTATAACAAAGATCTGTATTCGCTAGGAAGAAAAAGTTTATTAAGAAATACATAGGAAAAAAAATAGCTTCCCGCATGTTGCCATCAATTAACTTTGCTTAAATGCCAACAGAAAACACGTATGTGTGGATAAGATACGGAATAATAAGAGTATTAACTTCTTTAAATTTTCCTAAAATTTAATAACTAACTTCTATTGTACTTATTTGGAACAATAAGTTGGAATAAATTTGGAATAATGGGAAAGTTATTTGCAAAAGCTCTGCTAGCACTTCCTTTTTGACAAATTCATCCAGTGACGCGCAAAGTTTACCAGAAAAAAAATAAAAGCAACTTATTGTCTGTGTTCTTGCTCTTATCATTTTCTCCAAGAAAGACTGATGCTGGAAGGTGGGGGGTGCTGGATCAAATGAGAACCACAACAGCTGATCTCAGGCAGTTCCTCTTAATGGGGTACTTTTTGTTTTTGCAGGTGATCAAGTAACCTACGCTGAGGTGAAAAGGAGGTGGAAATCTGACACACAGGACAGTATACCGAAGACTTCGTATCAAAGTACTGTAACACAGCAGGAAGTTTGAAACTTTTTCATTATATGTTATCTGCTTTGTTTATCATTGTAATTACATATTTGCATGTAATGGAAGAGTTGTTTGGTGTTAGATATCCAGGGAGATGTAGGTATGGTTTAGGCAAATTTAAAGTTTGGGGACATTGTGCCTGGGAGCAAGTGGTGACCTTAGGGCACATTGCTGTAGGCAGTGTTGTGTCTGTGCTGTCCACTGCATGCAGCCTGGAACACAGCAGCTCAGTAGAGCTTCTGGCCTCTCCCTTCTTCAGTTGTGTTTTGGTTCAGAAATGTCTGAATTTAAACACTAAAAAAACATGGGTTGCTTGTTTGCTTGTTTGTCTGTTTTGTTTGTTTTCTGAGTTTGTTTTTGTTGCTGTTGTTTGTTTGGTGGTGATTGAGTTGGACTGGTTTTGTTGGGTTGGTTTGCTTGTACAGCATAGCACAGAAAACACTGTGACATGCTGCCAGGAACTGGATGAGATTCTCACATAAACAACTAAGGCTAATATCCTTAGAGTGTCATGGTATAGATCAGTTCTGGGGAAAAGGAGTTGTCACTCTCCATGTCTGTACCATTAAAAAGGAAAGGTTCTGTGAAATATAACTAGGATTCCTCCAAGAAGGAACCAGTTAGATCACCCCAGAAGCAAATGAATGTGCACCATGCAGGCACTGAGTCCTGATGGAGGACCAGGACCTGAAGCGGAACAAGTGGCAGACAAACTGCTATCTCATGCCTTTAGCGAGTAGATCTGTACCAAACACAGCCACTCCACACTCATTCAGCCCACAAATACCCCATTTGTATGGAGTACAGGATGGTATCACTCTCCATCTTTTCTGCAGATGATTCTGGTCTGTTTTTCTCTGTTCACTGCTGCTGAGAGGATGCTTAGAACATATGGTTAAAGTTTTGCAATAGACACAATGGAAAACTTTTTATTCTTTTTAGGAATGATTTCCATGTATTGTTTTTCATTTCCAGATGCGTTTAGAAGCAATAAACAGATTGGCAACATCATTTAAAGCACAGAAATTGAATTATTTTTAGAAAGTGATAGATAATTAGGACTCAATAACTTCTCTCTGATCTTTTCTGAAGTGCGAATGTTAAGATACATTACATTAGGACTGGGACCTGCCCTTAAAGTAAATTTTGTTTTTCAAAGTAAAATAATATTGGATATGAGTTTTAATTTGCATGTATGAGACCAACACGAGTAAAAGATGGAAAGAAAATATTTGCACTCATGCAATGCAGAAGAACAACAAGCTATTTTTAGGAAAAAAAAGTTAGCTGCGGAAAGTGCTAAGTGAGAAGAAATGTTCCCACAGATGTGCTGGGTTAATCTGGCCTTGCTAGAGGGGAAAAGAAACTGAAAGTTTCAGACAATGTTTCTTATTAAAAGTGGTGGTCAGTGAGAAAGGAAAGTGGATTAAATGCATATCTCATTTGTTATAAAGGTAAAACCAGTCCTGCTGTTATAAAGGTAAAACCAGTTTACTGGCTTCTTTTAAATTCACTCTTATTTTGTGTTGCTGAATTTGGGATTGTACGGCAGAATCAAAAGTATTGTAAGTGATGTAATGTATTGTTTTGACATTTCATCATCTTCTGTTTGTTGAATGCCTTTTTGTACTTCAGTCCTCACCTCCTTCCCTTCTCTGATTTTGCCTATGATATCCATATTTTCAGGTTTGCAGAATTTTAGAATCAGAAAATCAGTATAGAATCACAGAATAATATGAGGTGGAAGATGCCCTTAAGTATCACAAGGTCAAACTCAGGACCATCCAAAAATCAGACCGTATGTCTGAGAGTGTTGTCCAGAATCTCTTGAACTCTGGCAAGCTCTGTGCCATGACCACTTTCTTGGGGAGGCTGTTCCTGACCTCCCTCTTGGTGAAGAACACTTATCTGTATCAACCTGAATCACTCCTGTCTCAGCTTCATGGCATTCATTCAGGTTCTCTCACTGGTCACCAGAGAGAGATCAGTGCTACCCCTCTGCTTCCTATTGTGAGGAAGCTGTAGGCCATGATGAGGTCTACTCTCAGTCTCCTCCAGGCTGAACAAACCAAGGAACCTCAGCCACTCCTCATATTCTTCCCCTCTATATCCTTTACCATCTCGTTGGACACTTTCCTTTGGACAGATCCTTTGGATGCTTTCTAATAGCTTTATGTCCTTCTTGTACTGTGGCACTCAAAACAGCACACAGTACTCCAGGTGAGGCTGTAAAAGTGCAGTGTAGAGTGGGACAATCACTTCCTTTGACCAGCTAGCAATTTCATGCTTGATGCACCCCAGGATATGATTGGCTTTCCTGGCTGCCTGGGCATACTGTTGGTTCATATTCAACTCACTGCTGACCAAGACTCCCAGAACACTTCCAGCAGGGTTTCTCTACAGAATCTCATCCCTAAGTTTATATGCGTAGCCAGGATTGCCCTTTCTCAGGTGCAGAACCTGGCAGTTGTTCTTGTTAAACTAACTTCATGCAGTTAGTGATTGCCCAGCCCTCTAATTTGTCTAAATCTCTCTGCAAGGCATCTCCACCCTCAACAGAGTCAGCAACTCCTAACACTCCAGTACTAAATCAGTATTGTCAGCAAAAATACTCAGAGCATCCTTCAGGCCTATATCCCAGTCATTTATGAAAATATTAAAAGAGAACTGAACTGTTTCTAAAATAGAGCCCTAGGGAACTCCACAACTGACTGGTTGCCAGCCTGATGTAACTCCATTTACTATAACTCTTCTTATCTGACCTGTCAACTGGTTGCTCATCTATTGCATTGTGTTTCTGTCTAACTGTATGCTAGACAAAAGTATACTGTCCAGAAAGATATTGTGAGAAGCAGTATCAAAAGAGTTACTGAAAACCAAAAACATAACATCAGCTAGCTTCCCTTGGTCAACTAGATGGAAGACCTTGCCAAAAAGGAAAGTAAATTAAACAGGACGTTCCTCTCATGAATCCGTGTTGGCTGTAACCAGTAACTGCACTGCCCTTCAGGTGTTTTTCAACAACTCTCAGTGTAATTTTCGCTGTAATTTTACCAGGCACTGAAAGTGATACTGACAGGCTTCCAACTACCAAAGCCTTCTTTCTTGGCCTTTTTGAAAATTGGCCAGATTTCAACAATATTTGCCAGCTTTCAGGCAACTGGAACCTCCCCAGATTCCCAAGACTGTTGAAAAATAATTGAGGGAGTTTTCATAATTACATCAGTCATCTGTCTGAGTACCCTGGGATGAAACCCTTTGGGTCCCATGGACTTATATGCATCCAGGTGGGGCAGCAAATCCCACGCTAGTTCGAGGTTGGCTGGGAGTTGATCATTACCATAGTCACGATACTCCAACTCAGGGCACCTGAGGTGCCAGAGCCCATCATCAGTGTTGAAGACAGAGGCAAATAAGGCATTAAACATCTCTGCTTTGTCTATGTCCTTGAGTGTAAGGTGACCATTCTCATCAAGTAACGAACAAATGTTTTCTCTGGTCCTCCTTATGTTGTTAACATATTTTAAAAAACCTTTATATTGTATCCACCACAGTATTGGCCATCTTTAACTCATGTTCTTCACTGAAACGTCTTTAAAGGTCACAGAAATTAGATGTCCGTTCTAATTCTTGTTTATATTTTATTATTTTTTTATTATCATACAGATCAGTATGAAAAGTGTGAAGGAATAAGGATCAGAGGAACACAAGCACAGAGATTCTGGGCAGTATTACAGTGCCAAAAGCAGAAAATGATGAAGGCAGGGATTTAACAACTAATTAAACACATATTTCTTTGTTGCGTTTATAAAGAGTGTTAAAAGTCCATCTGGGAAAAGCAGATGCCTGTAGAATTCTGAATTACCCATGAAAACTTCTTCAAAAAGCCTGAAGGAGAACATCATAATTTTCTTCTGAGTGTTCAGCTATGTAAATTCAGAATAATAATCCATGTTAGCACCACTGTTATGAGCCATTTTCCAAAGGACACTCAGGGACAGAACAGCTAGTATAGGTATAGTGCTGAGTAAAATGCCCTAGCAGAGCTGTGCGGCCACAGCTGGTGAACTGCACAGTAAGGTGAGAGTGCTGGCAAAGCTGTGCACAGCTTCAGAAAATGAGAGGTCATGTTTTTAGGCATCTTCTCAGCATCTAGCATGATAAAAAGTAGAACTAGCCAGGCTCTTCTGATCCTGAAAGTGTGAATTCATACATAAGCGTACATAAATAAGGGTTTTATTTTCACCTACTAACTAAAATTATAAGTATAACTAAGAATAATAAAAACATTTTCCAAAGGAATATTAATTTTCTACAAATACATTTCACTGAGAAATAACAAAAAGCAAACCCAACCTTTACAATTGTATCTACGGCACATTGAAGATATCCTCATAAACTTCACTTTCTACAGACACTCGATGTGTAGCTCACAGTAACAAGGCTGCTTCTCTCCTACAAGACTCTTTCCCCCAACCCTCTCTCTCCTTACCATGAATAATATGGAAAAAAAACTTCAGTTGCTTCTACCTGTTGTGAGACCTTTCTTCCTTTTCTCTTCACTAGCAGCCTGCTCCGAGAATGCACAATGGTGTTACATTGCCATCGTTCTGTACTTCTTTGCAGTGATTCTATTCATCACTGTGATTGTCTTAGCAGTGAATTGTTGAGACAGAAGATGTGGTTCTGCTGAAAAATGGGGTAAGACATTTATATCCATATTTGTGTTTTCATTTAATACTTTCACACTATCAGAAGAGGTACAAGGAAGCATCCTAACTGTATGATAAAGTCTCTGTGAAAAATCCAGTCAGCCAGCAATTCAATGTCACACTGGATAATATCTAGCTCCCCGCTGATGATTCATGGTGCACTTAACTGAGCACAAGCTAGCCAAGAGCTTTGACAGAACTGCCTTTCAGAGCAGGTCTTCAATTTTGCCTCATTATTTAACATAGGCGCCTCTCAGTCGTGTATGGAAATAACTCCACCATCCTGCTGTGAAACAAAGCTAATAAGTTGCTGGTGTAGATGGTGGGGATACCTCCAATAGCTGCTCAGGCCAGGATGAACAGGGACCAGCTGAAGTGTCATGAGACAGACAAGCTGTGTTGATCAGTCTGACATTTGAAGGAGACCTAAAGAACAAGATTTTCAGACAAAATCTTCCCATCCACATCCAGTGCTACCAGGCTCCGCCAAGGGCAGCATTGGAAAAGCAATGTCACCTTCGTGCTAATGTAGTTGATATGGTATGTGTGGAGAAAAAAGAGCAAACATAAGCATCCATGCCTATCTCATGTTAAAGCTTTTTGGGAATCTTTTGGTAAATCACTTGGGAAAAGGACATATTGCATGGAAAGCAGACCTAGAATTAAGACACACTCCTTGTAGAGCCTCTGGATCGCTCTCCCTGGCAGCTGTCAAATCTGTGCTGAAGACACCATTTCAGATCCTTTGCCAGATGCAGTGTCCCTGCCACTGAGCAGAATTCTCCTCACTGCAGCTAAATCACAACATGAGGGGCAGTGGCTCACCAATCATGATTGCTCTACCAGACCTCCACTTCAAGGCATGGCACATTTACCCGTGGTCCCCATGATGCACAAGTGCCCTTCCTTTACTCAAGAGGATCTGTCAGTAAGATGAATATTATTAGCTATGTTTGTTTTTGTTTTGCTTTTGTTTTTCCAGGAAAGTCAGATCAGAAAGGCTCTGCTTCTTCAATAAAACAAGACAAAATGTTTACTATTATGTTATTTCCTCTGCATAGAAGAAGACGTGCTGACAGCCTGGCCACTCTTCAATTACTTCTTCCAGGATTTTCACGACACCTTTAACCTCTCTGTACATGGGAAAAAAGATATTATTGATGTAATAATAGCAGCAACCATCACATGGTATCAGTGCGTGTAACAAGGTACTAACTCAAGCTACTGCATCATAAATTGGATCTTAATCTTAATAAACACAAATGACAAGGACGACCCATTTGAAACATCACTTCAACGACTTGATTTTACAGTAATCTGCCATGTAGATAAGCTTTTAGATTTTGATATGATCAAGTGCAAAAATGAATGTTTAAAATAGAGGATATGAATGGTTGCACTAAAAATTTTTTATGAGATCCACGCCTGTATGTGATTTTTATTGTTCTGATGGCTTTTGGTGGGATTTATAGGAGTGGGATATTGAAGATGAAGGAAGTCCATTAGTTCATCAGAAAAGTCTCAGTCTCATTCCCCCGTGGGCATGAATAAAATTATTCTGTTCTGCTTGTCCAGAGGAGTGTCTCACAGAGTCACAGTATGTTGGTTCTGTCTTGGAGCACTAATCCATCTTTTGTTTCCATTTTTTTTTCCACAATGCAGTAGCTTCAGTTAAGTCAGAGTCCTTCACTAGAATAAACCAGCTCAGATTCAAACAAATTTGTTCATAATCATTATTTCATTTTTCATTATTTTGAATCCTCATCCATTATAATTTCTCTGAGACATGCTGATATCAATGATTTGCAGTTCCTGAGTAGAAGGGACCATATAGTACAGCAAATTTTTGTAGAATTGCTCCCTATGCCTAAGCTTTTCTGTACTTGCTGTTGCTGTTGATAAGTCTCCATGTTTTTATAATATATTTGCAAGAAATCAGTAAATAAATTTAGTAAAGCATTTGACATACTCGTGTTTGTTCTTGCAGTAGTCAGACATATAGCAAATGTATGACTGCAGTGCTTCTGAGCTGTTGTCATGAAGCAAGGTGCTGATCTGATAAGGACTGTCTAAAGACAGAGTCCCTGCCTCACAGTGCAAAGCATCAAAAGACCGGTAGAAGAAAATGATTACATTTTTCTCGAGATTATTCTTTCACTTGCCTGGTGCTGTGGGATAAATCCTGATCCAGAAAAATGTAAAAAAAAAAGATAAAAAAAGAAATGGTGGCAGGAGACTTTGGACATGAAATGGACCCACATATTGTTGTTCTTCACTGCACTTACCTGACTTTAGCTGGAAGATTCTCTCACATAATACTCCCAGATAGCCCCTACAGCTAAATCAAATTTCCAGACTAAATTAATTAGTTCCAGCTTTCTTAAGATGCAAGAAAATTTCTGCAATCTTCAAGAGCTACAGTAATGTAGTTTTGCATATATATATATGACATGTGCAATCGTAGCAGATAAAAAAGGAAACAGAGGCAGAAATCATAGTTCCTGGCACTCAAGCCCTACCAAAGACAAAGTCATCATTTCAGAATGAAGCAGCTTCACAGGAAACTGAATACACAGATGCTAAGTATACAAGCAAGAATAGGGATATGCATTTCAGGACCAATTCGAAACCATCACTTATTTTAAGCCCATCAGGATGTTGCACAGACAACCAGGTCTCTAGTTGCAACAAGCAAATCTTTGGCAATTTCAGTGGCAGAACCTAGCATCTGAGAAATGCACTGCATAGACACCTGAGTAAGAAGCATGCATGTGATGCTCTGTATGTTGCTCTGCAACTCTGAAGGAGATCAAGTAGTTTGTTTAAAGTGAGGAGTAACAAACTTCTAAAAATTGAAGTGACTGTTTTTGCTGGTTACTGAGAAATCAGCACGCTGACTTGTGGTTTTGACAGTGAGCCCACTAGAACATTTAAAGCAAATTTAACAAACTTTGGTCTGATCCTACTCTCAACCACACGGTTCTTAGACACAGTTTGAGGGGGAAATAGCCTGTCATGGAATCGGTAGAATAAGGCTGCCTGGTCATTGGTTATATACACATTACATATGTTATATATAACACATGACTGTAAACCTGACATGAGAGAGCTGCCTCTTTCCTTTGTTCTTCATCCCTTTAGCTTTCCCTGGAGATTGTTTGATTCCTCCTCCTTCTCTGCATTTTCTTTCCCTTTTACTTCGGGAATATCCTATAGCCTTAAGTGACGCTCATTCATGCTCAGGATGAGGGGAAATGGTTTTAAGTTGAGGGAGGGGAGATTTAGGTTGGACATCAGGGGGAAATTCTTTACCCAGAGAGTGGTGAGGTACTGGAACAGGCTGCCCAGAGAAGTTGTGAATGCCCCGTCTTTGGAGGTGTTCAAGGCCAGGTTGGATGGGGCCCTGGCCAGCCTGGTTTAGCATTAAACGTGGAGGTTGGTGGCCCTGCATGTGGCAGGGGGGTTGGAGATTCATGATCCTTGAGGTCCCTTCCAACCCTGGCCATTCTGTGATTCTGTGATCCTGTGATTCTATGATTTTTCTGGCTTTTCAGTCATTCTCTTAGCCCTTGCTGTTAACCATCATCCCTTTTGTTCATGGACACTGTGATGTGTACATGAAGACTGAAGAAGATAATTAAAAGAATGCAAATACATCATTACAAGGATGCCCTTTATAAAATAGCACCAAACAAATATTTTAGGACCTTCATCAAAGGAAATATAAAAACATCAGAAGACTCCTAACATAGGACTAACATACACTTAACATAGGACTAGCTTCAAATATTTTTATTCGGAAATTCATCACTCTCTTTTTAAAAACTGCAGGATGGGAATAGAAGGGACAATAGTTGGTCAGTAGAGTGAGGTGCTACTCTTCATCTTTCCAACCCTGCACCTCTTCTTCCCTAGATAACCAAAATCTAAGCTATTAGAATAGTCAGCATTCAGGCCTTGCTAGCATTAGTCTTTATTGCATCAATTCGTGAGAAAAACTGTAATGGTACTTCTCCAGAAAGCAACAGAATGCATTTGAGATGGAAAAATTTTGTTAGAAAAAGCCCTCTTTCCTACATTGGCCAATGTAGGAAATCATCCCAGAGCAGTCATCCCTGCAGGCAGGAAAATTTCAAGGAGGGGACGATCTTATCACAGTTGTGCCTTGCTTTAATGCATACAGAAAATAGGAGATAGGAGTGTATCCTTCCCTTGGCAGTGAGAGAGTCATGGTGCATCCTTGTAGGTCTTTCAGTATAAGTGCTTGGGAGACCAAGGATCTGGTCCTTTCTAAACCATGAACTTCTATGAGCAGTAATGGTTTTTTCAACCTTCTCATAGAGTGTGTTTGCCTGCAACTGAGTATTTGGTGTGCATGTTCTGGAGATGCAAGTGCATAGCACACTGAGGAGTCACCCCCTTTTCCATAACACAGACACAGACATGGATGTTTACTGCATGATGGCAAGAGTCACCTCAGCCATGGAGAAGAGATTGGTGACGATGAAACCCAGATTGGCTTTGGTCTCCCACTGGCATTTGAGCTGCAGCAGCCAGCTGTGTATTACATACTTCAGTGAGAAGTCTGAGCTGCAAGTATCAACATAAATATTCCTGGCATTTCATAGGCAAAACTGTCGTACTTATCTAGCCTCAATGTCTTGTCATCTCCTCCATGAAGTATGACAGCCTGTACTCACAAAAACTGGTCCAAACATAAACAGGAGTGGAATAAACTCTTTCAAAGGGCAAGACACAAGCAGTGTGAGGAGATTACCTCTCCCAGATGGCTCAACACAGGTATTTCTCTTACATCTGCAATTAAATATATCTCAGATTTAATACCTGACACTGTCAAAGACTCCATCACTTCTCAGACTTGATAAGGTAAAACTCATGTAGCTCTTCCTAAATGACAAAATATACTGTGGCCCACTGTCTTTGAGATGAATCAGCTAACAACTTATCCGCATAGCTGGACACTCCATATAAACAGTCTTTCTATGATGTGACAGACTTGAGTCATTTTGAATTTTCATTTACTGTTACAGGAAGGTTCATTAAGGAGGAGGACATTCTTGAAGAACCAGGCAGAACTCATTCTCTCTAGGCCCTGTCTGTTACAGGAGCTTCATTCAAGATAGCGGTAATGCTAGAAAAGGAGACAATACTACTGGTTTTGTTTATAACTTCTCCAATAAAACACAAGGTAGCCTAAGTTAGTTCTGCTGTGTTTCTTGACAGTTCTGGTGAATTTAAGTCACCTTCAGCCTGTGTTGAACTGAAAACTAGTTCTGAACCCTGAAGTCTACAACAGACTTGGGTCCTGAGCTCAGATGAAATCTTCTGAGCTGTTTAAGCTCATTTTTATAGTTCTGATCCACTTTTTCTTGTTTTTGACAAGTAAACTAGTCTAATATCTGGGGGTGCAAGTCCGAGAGTCTGCTTTTGTGTAACACACTGTAGGGAACCTGCTTTAGCAGGGAGTTGGAATAGGTGATCTCCCCTCCAACACCTACAATTCCGTGATTCTGTAGAAACCACAGACTTTAAAAACTGGCCTTGAACTTTTACATAATTTTCCTCTCAAATTAATTTCCTTATGTATGGTCAAAATAATAAAATAATTTCTAAGCTGATTTCAATATGTACATTAATTATTAACTCCCAGTTATTTTCTTATAACAATCACTAAACTGCTCCACAGCCTTTTAACTAGATGCCATTTAACTTAAGAACCAAATGCTGACTTCTTGAGGGTCAGGCCTCATGCTCATTCAATTGCTCTGGAATAGAAAATCAGATGATAATCAGCAGCAAATAACAAAACACAGGTTCAAAAGCCAAAGTAGTGAAACAATGCAAAACTTGATATAGTAAGAGATGAAGCTGAGACAGAACTGCAGACATGTAAGCCCTGGATAATTTATAGTTCTCAGCCCTGAAGTGCAGCACATCTGGCTGCACGTTCTCTCCATTTTTAGCAATTGCATGTGTCTTAGTAACAGTACAGAAATGCACAGAGAAACATAAGTTTTGTCCTGAGATTCTAGGGCACTTCATAGACCACTTGTCCGAGAGTGGAGTACACACAGAACTCTCCATTTTCTCTTGCTTCTTACTTTAAATCTCAGTTGCAACTTTGGTTCAGATAATCAATCAGCTCCAAGAAAGATAAAAGCACTGTTACAATCATTTAAAATGTTTTGTGGGTTAAGAAGAGATGAATAAAAAGCAAATGCAACATATGTACCACAACACAGTGAATTGACACTTCCTCATTTCTGCTCAGAAATGAGACTGATGCTTTCTAAACTAATTTGCCTTGTGGCAAGAGCAGGTCTGTGAACACAGGTCATTCTGTATCCATACTGCGAAGAAGAAAGGCATGGAATAGTGCAAGTCCATATATGTTACATTGCCAGATGTAGAATAAGGCAATCCCCAAGACTAATGCAGGTTTTGCAGAGTAGCCAGTTAGTGGCATGTCTGTTTTACAGATCTTGCTACTTAAGCTCTCTTTTTTCAGACTTACCCCAGCTCTTTACACTTCAGGATAATCATACAGCCTATAAACCCAAAAATCAAGCCACAGGCAAAAGCCTGAAACTGGACATTTAGCAAGTGGAAGGTATAAGTGTGGGAATATTTGAAGGGTGGATAATGTGAAGCAATCAAGAAGGTGTGAGAATCGCAGAGCATGGTCACTAGGCCACTGGTAAAGAAGCACTGCAAGAAGGTTGTAGTTGACAAGAAAGAGAGCAAAATGCAGTCACCCAAAAGTGAGCACTGAGGCAGACTGCTGGGGATTAATAAACATGCATTTCCACCACTGTTCAATTCTCCATTCATAATCTCACCTCTGTTCTTTCTCGAGAAGATCCCATTCTTTTTTTCACTGCTTTCTCTCTGGAGCTCATTAACAAAACAGAAAAGATGGGGGCCGAGGTCACTGTGTTCATTCAGATCTCAGTAAGAAACTCTAGATTGTTCACCTTTGAATTCTCCCTGGAACATATACACAGAATTCTCCCTCTTACACAGGCTATGCTGAGCACTGCATGGTATCCTAAAACAGAGTTTGCAATGGATTTATCCGATTCAAGACTGAAGCCATATTCTTTACAGGCACTGGTGTGTTCTAGTGTATCCTTACCTTGGATTTCCGTTAAATTTCTTCAGAATTTGTGTGGTTAATTCAGCTTCTGGGTTTTGAGGTTTTGTTTCTTTTCTTAAGAGCTGAGCAAAGAAACTGATAGTGGACTTTGCATCACAGTAAATATGCTCCAAGGTCTTCTAGCACCACTGTAAAATCTCTTTACGTTGTGCTGTTTGAAACCTCTTAAGAACAAGAGGCTCAACTTCATACTTCCAGACTTGACACCACATCCATCATTATCTGACCTTCCATATATAGCTGGCATAAAATCACCTGCTTAAATGCTGTCCCAGGTAACAGCTGAGGAACTATGAAGTTGTGTCTCCTGGTTTAGTAGGAAAATTTGTTGAAGCTCTCAGGGATGAATTCATTACTTCTATTATAATATGTTAAGCTGGAAGCAAGAGAATGTTTTTATCTATTTACTTGCTCTAGCTATGTGCCATACAAACAAGATAAATTTAAACAGAACTACAAAACCCCATTTAATAGTATCCTAATATCCTCATTTGACACATTTTTCATTTTTATTTGTTGTGCAGCCTGCATGTTACTAATTTTTATTCTTGTCCCAGATTCTCCAAGTCTATAGCAGATGCAAGTAATGTACCTCTGAGTCTATCAGGTCATTCTCCTAGCCTGCTTGTCAAGTCAAAGACAAATGAAGATGGAAATTGGCATCTTGCATACCAGCAAAATAGTGATCAGTTCCTCAAACACAGATTGAATGAGTTGGAACTTCGAAGGGCATTGCCCGACCTGTTATTGTGATTTAACCTGGCAGATGGCAGAGCACCACACAGTTGTTCGCTTACTATCCCCCTTCTCAGTGGGCTGGAGAGAGAATTGGAAAGAAAAAAAAAAGAAAAGTAGAACTCATAGGTTGAGATTTAAAAAACCTATATACTAAGATAAAGAAAATAATAATTATGACAAACATATATATGAATTTATGTAACAAATGACGCACAAGTAATTACTTATCTTTCCCCAACCAATGCCTAGCTAGCCCTCTGAGCAATGGAAAAGAGCAAGGTGAACATCCACTTCCCTTCAGAACTTCTTCCCCTTGATGCCACATGGTATGGACTATCCCTTTGGCCAATTAAAGTTAGCTGTCCTAAGTCCTCCCAGCTCCTTTGGCCCTCTGCTGCAGATGGCCTTCATTCTATATAATGCTTAGCAGGCAGCTATAAAGATTGGTGTGTAGTCAGTGTTGTTTTTCTCCTAGAACCAAAATGTAGCATCATATTGGACACTCTGCAGAAAACAATTATTCCCAGATGAAACTAAGACACCTGTCATCTTCTGCGCATCTGATTTGGTTTTCAGTATAGCTTACTTCTCTTTGCTGACATAGACTGAAACCTATGCAAGGAAGAACAAGAGTGTGGTTCTAGATAATAAAAAGGACCAACAGAAATTATGCACAAGACAAAAAGTCCTCGAAGATGTAAGCTCCCAAAGTAATTACAGAATCACAGAATCATTACAGTTGGAAAAGACCACTAAGATCATCTAGTCCAACCATCCACCTACTACCAATATCTCCAACTAGACCATGTTCCTTAGTACCACATCTCCATGATTCTTGAACACCTCCAGGGACATGAGTCAGCCACCTCCCTGGGAAGCCCATTGCAGTACCTAACCACTCTTTTGGAGTTTTTCCTAATATCCAAACTGAAACTTCTCTGGCACAGCTTGAGGACATTTCCTCTCGTCCTTTGTTTGGTGAAGTAAGAGTTCTTCATCCTCTCTAGGAGCACCAGCAGAAATGGATAAGCAAATAGACAACAGAAGAACGTAGCAAAATCTTTTAAGATATCAAGATGCTGCTATATGGCACAGGTGGCGGCTGTGAATAAAGGCTGTCACAGGTTCTGGAACAGACCTGTTAGCTTTGTCTTCAAATAAGCCAATCACCAAAAATTTCTCCTGAATCTGTGATGTGCTTCTAACACTCCTGGTTTCACATGTTATGAGTTTCAGTGTCTGTGTAATGAGGAACAAACATTCACAAATTCAGTGTCAGCAACTTGGACAGGATTTAAATCAATGTTTGTTTGTTTCTTCTTTCCTTTTGTAAGAAGCATTTTTTCTGGTCTAAGTTTGTGATGGTATCCCTCCCTAAGGGTACATTGTCACTCAGCTGGTCCGTATCTGTTAGTAATAATGTAACTTGTATACAGCAAGCTGTGTACAAGGATGGGGCATAGTGACCTTTTTAATCTATCTACCTTGTTGGAATGTTCTCTTACTTAGTGGCCAAAAGCAGATATGGAGGGAAGATAAGGATGGGGTAATTCTGCAGTGAATTGCTTCTTATCCTAGTGGTGATGTGTTACTGACTTTCTATATAAAGACTTCTATATTAGAATCTATTAGATCCAAGGATTTTCAGCTATTTATGTAGTTACCTACTGTAGATGTAGATTTTGGGCTTGTACATCATTTTGTAATCAAGTTGACAATGTATTGTAATGAAATGCAAAAAGTTTCTGATGCTTTCTATTTTGGCCCTGCAATCTGATGAATTAATATATGTCAAAATTGCTAAAAGGGAATGTCCTATACTGTAACTTTAAGGCAAATGTTTTTGGACCAGCATCTTTTTTTCTAGTCGGCCACAGTTCAGAGCCAATCCATCTGTCTGTGTATAACTGTTTTCCTTGATGTATATCTCTCAATTTTTCAACAATTAATGTCATCTGCTGCTTTACTGCCTAGTGACTTAGTCCTAGTTACTTAGTACTTCTTAGCAGTTTTATTTTGTTTTTGTGATCCCAAAAAATTCAGTATCAGTGGGTTTTACACACTCTCTGCGTTTTGCAGAATCATTCACAAGCATATAAAATATAACAAGCTATAGCAAAATTCGTTTTCATATGTAAATGGTCACTTTCATCCATTGTGAACAGTTTATTTCTTCTCTTTATTTCTCATTCCTATTTAGACAATAATACAATAACATCCTTTATTGTTGTTGTTTTGCATTCTTCTTTTCTTTGGGACATTTTGATGTATTTGAGGTAAACATTTAAAAACATACAAAAACATAAATTAGATGACCCTTGACTGTGTTAAAAGAATTCCAGCATATTGTTGACATATGATTAACCTGGTTAAAGGTCCACGTTAGCTCTTCTCTTAACATCATATTAAAACCTTATCAATTAATATTTCAATTTGAGATATCCTTTTGCATTCCTCATTAAGAAGAATTCTGATCAAGGAACCTCTTTAACCCTATCTTTAGTACAGCAGCCTGGGATTTCTTTTTGTTTTTTCTTTTAACATTTTCTTGAATGTTTATTTTACATATGGTTTATATATGGATCATCAGTTGGCCCTACAGATCTATGCATAGGATTCCTCTCAACTTTGGGGAAAAAAAATAAAAATTAAATAATAAGATAGAATTATTCTCCCTCCAGACTTCATTAGTGGTTTTGTAGCCTATTTGCAAAAGTACACATTAAATTCTACTTTGTGCTTGATCTTTTTGCAAAATGGCTTATTATTCTTCAATGTCTACTCTAGTGCGGTACTTAGCCTTTCTGATTTTAAGGTAAAATTTGGGAGATAATTTTTGTCATATTTTCCTCGAGTCTTTCTCTGATTCCTTTTTATCACTGTCTGTGTTGCTTTTACTAAATCAGTTTGTTTGCTGGTATTGACTTATTTCTATCTGCTCTGTGTAGTTCTGTAGATATATGAGCCAGCGATGTGCACTCGCAGCCCAGAAGAACAACTGTTTCCTGGGCCACATTAAAAGAGAGGTAACCACCAGAGCAACTGAGGTGATTGTTCCCTTCTACTCTGCCTTGTAAGGCCCCATCTGGAGTACTGCATTTGGGGCCCCCAGCATTAGAATAATGCAGAGCTATTGGAGCAGGTCCAGAGGAGGGCTACAAAGATTATCAAAGGGCTGGAGCACCTCTCCTATGAAGAAAGGCTGAGGGAGCTTGCTCAGCTTGGAGAAAAGAAGGTGCGAGGAAGGACCTGACTGTGGCCTTCCAATACTTGAAAGCAACTTATAACCAGGAGGGGGATTGACTTTTTATGTGGTCTAATAATGATAGGACAAGGGGAAATAGCTTTATGCTAAAAGAGGGGAAATTTTAAGTTAGATGTTAAGAAGAATTTTTTTTTTTTTATCAGAGGGTGGTGAGGCACCTGAACAGGTTTGCCCAAAGAAGTTATGGATACTCCAACCTTGGAAGTGTTCAAGGCCAGGTTGGATGTGGTCCTGTGCAAAATGATCAGTGATTGCCAGCCCTGCCTACAGCAGGGGGTGGAACAAAATGATCATTAAGGTGCCTTACAACATAAGCCATTCTACAATACTTAACATTAATGTGAAGTATTAGGAGGGATGCTGAATTAAAGTATAGTATGGTCATTATTCTAGAGAGACTCTTTAGTGTTGTTAGTTTGAACCATATCTTGAGCATTTCTCAGAACTGCATGAGGTCTTTTCCATCTTGTTTGTATCATGACACATTGCAAAAAGCAGCCATGATGCTATCTGAAATTTCCATCTCTTCATTAGTAAGTTAGAAACATAAACAGATCTTCTAATAGTCACTAATACTATTAAGATAGTTCTCAGTGTCCTGAGGCTGAACTGCAAACTTAGCACTTTTCAGCCAGTAACTGTTGGATAAAGGCACAGCTGTTGCTGCCCTCCACTGGCTGAGACCTCTGTTCTCTTAGTCCTTTTAATGTAGTTGAGAAAAAACTGAAGGCACCTCTTTCAGTGCAAGACCTCACTACAGAACTGAAGGTGTCTTTCAGATATTGCATTAACTATTCTCCTTGTCTCTTCGGGAGCCAATTGTGTGGAACCATCTCTTGAAAAGCTGTGCTTTTATTATGTACAACATACTTTCCCTCATTGCTAATGTGAGGCAGTTAATGAAAGGTATTGTTAATGTAAATAAAGATGCATTTGAGCTGTAAGACTGCTAAAGACTAGTTGATAGAGGGTGGTCATTACTATTTTAGAAATTCCAGATTTTTTTCAGCTCTTGGTTTGGAGTTCCCATCTGCAATGGGATGGTAGGGTCCAGTTGTTCCTTTTGGCTATGAGTCGGTAAGTCTCTTTGCTCTTGGTTGAATAGGCATCTGGATTACAGAAGAAAACCACTACCTGCTTATCTTTGCCTGCTGAAAAACAAAGCAATGAAAAATAGCTCAAATACTTCATAATCTCTGGGAGAAGTAGCTAAAAAGCAAACATAGTGTAATCATTTGGGCAGTATGCCCTCACAGTCCAGAAAGTCAACTGCATCCTGGACTGCATCAAAAGAAGAGTGGCCAGCAGGTTGAGGGAGGGGATCCTGCCAAGCTACTCTTTGCTGGTGTGGCCTCACCTGGTGTACTGCATCCAGATGTGGAGTCTTCAGTACAGTAGAGACATAGGCCTGCAAGGGAACAACTCTCCTACCAGGACAGGTTGAAAGATCTGGGGCTGTTCAGCCTGGAGAATAGAAGACCCTGAGGTGACCTGATAGTGGCCTATTAGTATCTAAAAGGGAGATACAATAAAGAAGGAGACAGACACTTTAGGACAGCCTGTGGTGATAGGACGAGTAGAAATGGTTTCAAACTTAAAGAGCATAGATTTAGGTTGGACATAAGGAAAAAGTCTTTTGCAGGGAGGGTGGTAAAGGCACTGGCACAGGTTGCCCAGAGATGTGGTGGAAACCCTGTCCCTGAAAACATTCAAGACCTGGCTGGACCAGGCTCTGAGCATACTAGTATAGCTGATGGTGTCCCTGTTCACTGCAGGGGAATTGGATTACATGACCTTTAAAGCTCCCTTCCAACTCCAAGAATTCTTCCAAGAATTTTATGATTCTCAGAGAGTTTCTTAGGGCTATAAAGCTGACATCTTATTACCGGTGTTGTGGGAGTTCATTCACAACATTATATAAACACACTTGGAAAATGTGTGGGATAATAATTATTTTTTTTTCCTCCTCACAACAGCTTTAGATTAGATGTGTGCCTTTTGGATTGCACAGCTAGGCATTCAAAGTAAGAGCGTCTGAGGGAACTGGGATTGATTAGTCTGGTTGTGCCAGGACAGATTGAGGTGAGGTTGAATAGTACGATAAATTTCTTCTCAGAAAGAGTAGTCAGGTGCTGGAATGGTCTGCCCAGGGAGGTGGTTGAGCCACTGTCCCTGGAGGTGTAAAGGAATCATGAAGATGTGGTACTGAAGGACATGGTTAGTGGGCATGGTGGGGATGGGTTGTTGTTGGACTTGGTCATCTTAGAGGCATTTTCCAACCTTAATGATTCTATGATTCCAAGGTTTTACACGCTTCATAGTGGGTACTTACACAGTGCTCACATTTTTCTTCACAGTCTCCATAATTTCTATGCTTGTATAGGTAAGACAAAGTAGGCCAACTGTGGAAGAAGGTAGCTGACCCTCCCCATCACTGAAGACAGCTTCCCCAGGCAAGAAGCATTTCAGATGCCGCATCTAATTCTGTCACTCAAAGGGATTAATTTGGGACTGTGAGGAAGGCCATGTGGGCATCCTCTGTGGTGTTTTAGAGGAGAGGAGAACAGGCTTTGCTATTGCAGACAGAAGACATGGTAAAACTGATCACAAGGTGAAAGATAAAAGAAATGCTGGTGACCTGGACCAAATCTTTTTAACTAGTAATTCATATTTCTGCTTCCCAAAAAATGATCATTTTAGAGTTTTCAGAATAAGGATAAATGAAGGAAAACAGACGCTTGCCAGCTGTTTTTGCATTCTTTCTTTTATGTTACTATTATCTTAGGAAAGAAAGCACATGAGATGTGTAAACATATCTGATAATTCGAAGTTTAAATGGACTATTTCTAGCTATCCTCAACTGTGGAATGTCTGGATGCTTTCACGAGGAAGCTTCATCCATGGAGTCTTTTCATTTCCAGGGAAAAAAGCAAACAAACAAACAAACAAACATTTAAACCGAAACTATTGCAGAGTCATTTCCAAGGAGATGAATTATATTGTGACCTTCTCATAAAATCAGTCCTTGTTACTTCATGATTCTCATTTGGCCAACCAGGTAGAATTGACAGTTGGCAGTATTCTGTTTGAGAAGATTTTACAAGGTACATCTGATCCTGCTTAAGCCAGTGACACTTCCATAAACCAAGACTGCAGCATGTGAAATGAAATTGGTGATAAGCAGGATGTCTGCTACTTTTTCTGATCCTGACTCTAGTTCCTGAATTTCCCATGGATTCTAAGAACCAGAAGTCAGTCGAGACAAAAAGAATCAAACTGAACAATAGTAATTAGTGGGGGGAAAAAAAAAAGGAAAATATTCTTCATTTGTCACAGAGATGTACTCAACCATCTCTAAACACAACAACTAAACCTTCTAAACACAACAAATATGGTAAGTCATGAGGTAGAAGGATAATACATTCAGGAATAGTATTTTACTGAACCCATAGTTTACTAGTTTGCTCTCAGGCCTCACAGGAATCAAGTACTAATCTCACTGGTTAGTCTGAGGAGTATTGCCAGGCAGAGTGTTTATAAACTGAGGCTGAAGCATATACATATGAGAATTTTTTTTCTCTCAATTTACCTGAGAGGAAAAAAATCCTGTGTAGTCCAAAATCCTAGCATATGAGTGATACTACCCAAAGTTTAGTAGATTGTAGCTGCCAGGAGGCATAGAAAGTGAAAAGAACTTTAGTGAAAGAGAATTGTGGTACGTAGAGGATCCCTGTAGGTTGAGGTATTCAGGAACTGCTGAAGAAGGTGATCCATTATGTAAAGATGACAAGGGAGTGAAGTAGGCAATTATTTCCTATTTCAAATGTCTATACCTGGAGTCTGTGGATAAAGGAAGAGAATATTTATGCAGTTATTGCAATTATGCAATATTTATTTATATCTTTGTAAAAAGAGCTGTATAACAGTGATAGCATATACTTAAAAATCATAGTGAAAAGGATTTATCAGTGAAAGCAATTCCATAATACTTTGGTGATAGGAAGGCAGCTATAATCTACAGAGACCTAGCATTAAGTAACATGAAAAACAGTATCTTGGGGAATATTCAACTGAACTAGCTGATAGTCAGGAATATCAGGCTGAGAAATTCACAGTGTATGAATTTCAATTAGCAAGCACATTATTTGTGCTCTTTCAAAATGAGAGTGAATCAATGAGGAAGGAGCAAGTCTACAGGTAGATCTGCTACAAGGAAGAAGACTATTCAAGTATGGTTTTACTGAACACGAGATAATTTTACCAAACCACTTTCAGACTCTGAGATATCTCCCATTTCCTCTCAGCACAATCCCTATTTCTAACACTAACATACAGCCAGAACATACATGAAATTGAAATTACTGTTTTGACCTGTTGTTGTTGTGCTCTGGCTTAGGACCAGATTAGCTGTGCTACAGAAGTCCAGCTATTCCAGATTATAGCAGTGTCACTCATGTTGACTTCAATTTTAAGAAAATTTCAGAATATCCTAGTTACCTAAAGAGTCAGTGGAACATACCTCTGTGTTGTGATGACAGGTTGCATGTGTGTCATTGGGTCTTGTTAAAAAGAAAGTTTGTTTGCATTATAGGAAGGAGAACAGTGGGTTGGAAGACATATAGGTAGATATTTTTCCTGTCAGTTCCTAGGCATGTGTCAGAAGCTGAGTAATGGGATGAGTCAGTATGGAATAGTCATCTGATAAATATAGTTTTAGGACACAGTGCGGTTTGGTAGATGCAAAAACTTGTTTCCAGCCCTTTTATTTTCCCTCTAGGTCTTCTCTACCTATATCACTGAGAACTTAGCAACTTCACTTCAGTCATGGCTGCAGCAAAGGGACAGACAGCCCAGAACAGTTAATCAGGTTCTTATAGATGCCTGAAGTATAAAGCAATAAGCTCCCAGGCTTACAATCCAACTCTCAGCCTTCTAGGTGGCCATTTTAACATGGCTACTCAGTGGTGGCCAGAGAGACAGTAATCATGACTGGGTGGCTGCTTTAAGGTGCTGCAAGGTTGAAGCTAGATGGAGGTTAGAAGCAGCAATAGGGCTGAGCACAAAGCCCGCTGAGACTGGATTACTGCAAAACAGTTTATTTCTGAAATTAGCAAACTGATTCCTGAAGACATTACCCTGAAGAAATGGAAAAGTCATATACCGTTTACCAGTGGGGTGCCTAAGTATTAATATCTAGAGCCATCTTGTACAACACAAGTGTTCCTTCTTGCTTCTGTCTGCCCTCACAGAAGGAAAAGGCCTCCTGTAGATCCTTTGAAATATCTGCCAGTTCCATACAGGTGTCTTAGAAATAGCGGTCATCCCAGATGAAGTACATGGCTGTATTCAAGCAACTGGACCTATCCACATTTTTTCAGAGATCAACAAAATGGTTCTTAATGTGATCCCTGTGTCTTCTTTTGAAAAAGAACAATTTGAAACCACCTTCTTCAAGTAAATCTTCATGAAAATACCATGATATGAGAAATTAATATGGAGAATTGCAGCCCCACAGGAGCAACAGCCTTCCCTGAAGTCCTTGGGACTGTTGCTCTTGGCAGGACAGCCATGGAGCCTCTGGCTAAAGCTGGTGGTGACAGAATCCCACCATTCTATTTTATTAGCTCTCATTCTGGCTCCTGGTGTTTGCTGGAGGAACAGCCTTGCTACTCACGAAGCTTGCAGCGGGAAGGTTAGACGTACATGAGATGGTCCTGTACCTCTTGCATAGAGAATACCCTACTTTATTAATCCCATACCTTGCTGTTTTCCAGCCACACTGAAATCATTCTCTCAGAGGAGACAAGCACTAAAGTAAAATAGGTGAAGCATTTACTACATGCAGATGCTGACAACACGTATGCTGTATGCACAGAAGCAGTCCTAGTCCCAAGCAAAGATAAACATACTGAGGGAGTAAGTATCCAGGAGCAGCACAGAAAAAACAGGCTTGCTGCTGCTTTCCATGAAGGATGGCTTGGGAGTTGCTGCTGACAGGATTGTGCCAGTGGGAAGCAGGTGCCATTCTCCCTAGTCAGATGAGCAAGTACAGCCCTGGTGCACTCTATCCCTTACCTTTCCCTCCCACATTCCACATCCAAAGTCAGGAACAGTCTGGTTCTTGCACTTTATTTTAAGACAACAAAATACGACTTTGCCTGCAGAACTCAGAATATTTGAATTGGCTCTTTGTCTGAAGAAGTTCATTCAGTTTACATAAAAATGTAGATTAGCTCCAGGAGGTTTCTAAGTCTGTTCCTTATAGCTGTCAAGTCTTTTCTGCAACCATAAGGCTTGTCCAAGGTATTGCTATCACAGCTTTATCAAACTATCCCCAGGCAGATTTTATTCAAACACAAACTTTGTATCATAGGATCCCTGAGGTTGGAAAAGACCTCGAAGATCATCTAGTCTAACAGTCCGCATACAACATTAATATTTCCCCATTAAACCATGTTCCTTAGTATCATCTAAATGTTTCTTGAACACCTCCAGGTACAGTGACTCAA
The DNA here is from genome assembly GCF_023343835.1 of Lagopus muta. NCBI lineage: Eukaryota > Metazoa > Chordata > Aves > Galliformes > Phasianidae > Lagopus > Lagopus muta. Next base: position 78,310,383 of record NC_064433.1, read on the forward strand.
CTACCTCCCTGGGCAGCCCATTCCAGCACCTGATCACTCTTTCTGAGAAGAAATTTTTCCTAATATTCAACCTGAACTTCCCCTGACACAACTTCATCCTATCACTGTTACATGGGATAAGAAGCCAATCCCCACCTCACCACAACCTCTTTTCAAAGAGATGGAGAAAGCTGTAAGGTCTCCCCTTAGCCTCCTCTTCTCCACACTAAACAATCCCAGGCCCCTGAGCCACTCCTCATAAGAGTTGTGCTCCAGACCCCTCACCAGCTTTATTGCCCTTCTCTGGATACACACTGGGGTCTCAATACCTTTCTTGTAGCTAGGGATCCAAAACTGAACACAGTACTTGAGGTGCAGCCTCATCAGAGCTGAGTACAGAGAGATAATCGCTTCCCAGGTCCTTCTGACTACACTGTTTTTCATACAAGCCAGGATGCTTATTGGCCTTCTTGGCTATCTGGGCACACTGCTGGTTCATGTTCAGACAAGCATCAACCAACACCCCCAGGTCCACTTCCTCCACATAGTCTTCCAGCCACTCTGCCCCAAGCCTATATCATTGCCTGGGGATTTTGTGGACAAAGTGCAGGACATGACACTTGATCTTGAATTTAATCCCTCTGACCTCAGCCCATTGATCCAACCTGTCCAGGTTCCTCTGTAGGGCCTTTGTATCCTCAGGCAGATTGACACTTCCTCCCAACTTGGTGTTGTCTGCAGACTTACTGAGAGTGCACTCAACTCCCTCATCCAAACCATCAATCAAGACATTAAACAGGACTGGTCCCAGTACCAACCCCTGGGGATCACCACTCATGACTGCTTGCAGTTTGAATTTAACTCCATTCACCACTACTCTCTGGGTTTTGTCATCCAGACAGTTTTTTATCCACCTAAGAGTGTACCTGTCCAAGCCACAGGCTGCCAGCTTCTCCAGGAAAATACTGTGAGATAAATTTTCAAAGGGTTTGCTGAAGTCTAGGTAGACTTCATCAGCAGCCTTTCTCTTATCCACCGAGTGGGTCTTTTATCATAGAAGATCAGGTTGGTCAAGCAGGACTTACTTTTCATCAACCCATGCTGGCTGGGCCTGATCTTTCAGTTGCTCTGCACATGCCGTGTGATCTCACTCAAGATGATCTGTTCCATACCCTTCCCTGACACCAAGGTCAAGATGAAAGGCCTGTAGTTCTCCAAATACTCCTTATAACCCTTCCTGTAGATGAGAGTCATGCTGGCAAGCCTCCAGTCCCCAGGGACCCCTCTGGTTGACTAGGAATACTGGTGGTGTAAAGTGGCTTGGCAATCATCTCCACCAGCTCTCTCAACACCCTCAGGTAGGTGTAATTTAACTCCACAAGAGTTCCCCTGTGATTCACTCCTTAATTTGGTATTCAGTTTTAACACTCTTCTAGAGGACTACTGACCTCCAGATTTAACTGCAGAAAGTACTTGGCAAGACAAAACCACCTCCTCACTAGGCAGCGATCAGAACTTGCTAGCAGCTGTCATGGCATTAAACAAGAAAGGAATTATTACCATCAATAAAGATCTGTCTAGGTGTCTCAGTGCATTACTGCTGCATACACTCTAACTCATATAAGCTTGATGTAAACTCATAGTCCTGTTTAAACAAAATAGGAAGGGGAATCACGCATAGTTTATGCTGGTTCTTTGCAGAGGCTGAAATGGGAACAAGTAACTGTATTAATAATGGTGTGTCACTGAATGCCTTCAGCTCTGCCTTGAATAAACGGCATGACAATTTCCTTGCCATTCTATGAGCTTTTCAGTTGACTTACAGAATTGTATTAGATTTCTCAGCTCTACAAGAAAATCTATGTGACTTGATCAAACTTTGAAGTTTGCCCCACTTTAAGCAGGGAGTTGAACTAGATGACCTTTCTCCCACATATATTTTTCTGTGCTTTAAAATGGAGATGGTTGTGAAAAGGAAAGGAAAAGGAACAATAAAAAGTACATTTCAAGGAGAAATTCAAACAAATTGGTACTTACCAAAGTATCTTGTGGAAGTGTCTTCAGAGAACATGTATCCCTCTGGATTTTGGGCTGAAGTCATTAAATTAAATTCAGCCTTCCACAGTGTGTGTAAAGTAGGTTTAACTTAAACCTTTGTAGGGCCATGGACACGAGGAATCTCTCACTCTCAGCAGGGACAGGACCACTATAGAAAACTCAGGAGTCTTTGCAGCAGCTAGTGATTCAACAAAGAATGCTATTTCCTGTGTTATATATAGCTTGTGATTAAATGGCTTTCCCCTGAGAAAACTTTTCTGTGGAATGAATGCTTCTATTTTCATTGGAAAAGTTTATCTGAAAAGTTTTACCTGTCAAAAAATGTTCGTATTTTGAAGCACTCTGAATTAATTTTTCTCTTATTGGAAAAGATGTGAAAAGATGTCAAACTGCTTTCAATCTGAACTGCACATCTTATTATTCAGATTTAGATGTCATTAATTCTGTATTTTCTATATTGTATTAGCATAATTATATCATGTTCCTTGCAGTTTATATGATTATATGTCATAGCTGGAGCAGAGTGCAGCACAGTAGTATGAAACACTACAAGTGGTAATTAAAGGACATTCTGGGGAGGAGGTAAACAAACTAGTTTAAGGGTGCAGTGTGTTAAATCTTCCAGAGGTGTAATGTGGTGAGAATACCTGCAAACTCAGGGTAGAACAGCAGGGACCCAGGATTCTCTCCAGGTTTATACACCTATGTTTCACCCCTCTTGCTATGGCAGAAGATAGTCATGTCCCTTAATGCCCAGGTGGGAAGGGCTCAGCTATTGCAGAGTGACACCGTAACCAGCACAAGCTACAGTGCTGAGTGTTTCATTCAGTTCACACAATGCATGCCTATGCAGTATTCTGCTGCACAAGGCTTTGCTTTGTATAAAATGCACAGCCTGGGCTTTGACCACTGCACTTGTTTAAGGTCCTGGGATTATTTTTCTTTGCTATACTCAATTTGCTAATCCAAACGCTGACCAGACATTACTGTGGACAAATGGGCTCCCAGTTGCTTCCACTGGCTATCTGTACGTCAGCAGGCTGTAGTCTTCACTTTCTCCATGAGCTGTTGTTCAGTTGATGGACCACACCTACTGGTTACTGGGCCTTTGAGGGGAAGCTGAGTTTCAGCAGTTTGTGGGTGATTCTATCTATAAGCTGGTCATTGTGCTTGCAACATTCCTACAGGGAGTCTTGTCTGTGGAGCTAAATTGTTAAATTTATTGTACAGACATGTTGAGGTTTCCTCTGCATCCAAAAAAACCTAAGGAGAAAGATACTAACCATAAGGAAAAATAGCTTAGAAGGAAAGAAATCATGCAATGCAGTCTTCTGGATCTAACTGAAAACAATAGCGTACCAGGATAGCAGTAAAATCCCTGCATAGAAATAAGAATCCATAAGACATTTCTGGATTACAGGTTTAATCTTCATTATTCCTCGACTTTTACTGCCATCTATTGGCTATGACTGAAAGACTCACTGTTGGCCCTTAAACATCTCTCTTTTGCTGTATGTATGTAAGAGCTACAAGTTTTAATACAAATCATTTCTGCTTTACTTAGGAGGTTTGTCTTTCTTTCCCACTTAAATCACTTTGATTCACTGTTATCTTTTAAGCACAGACACTGAATGGTATCTCTGGCAAAAATGGTGGCAAAAAAAAAAAAAAAAAAAAAAAAAAAAGAGTTTTGACAGGTAGAAATTACTGTGAAATGTTTATTTTCAAAATGTGAACAAAAATGTACCTCTGAAATTACACAAAAATAAGAAAACCACTACAGTTTTCTAGCCTCTTAAAGTTTCATAGATGACAAATATTCTTGCTAAGAGCTAAGCTACTTTTCAAGTAAGTAGATATGATACTTCTGTACTTGTTATCATTACTGGGACCCGGCTCAGAGAAATAAGAGAAAAGTTATCTCTGAAGAGCAGCCCATCTAGAGGAGAATCACAGAGCTCAAGTCTGTGGACACTTTGTTCCTTCATACAGAGCCAACAGGTGGCATTCATCCAGTGTTTTTAAAATGGTAAATAAATAAAAAAATATGGAAACAAATCAGCATGACTGTCGCCTCACAGTTCAGTGCTTGAGTGAACAGATTCCTCACCTTGATGAAGACCGTCCTTCTGTCATTCTGTGATTCTGTAATTCTGTGACGTTCTATTGTGAATTCACTTTATGTAACATTAATCCATGTGACACCGCATGAAGTCTTGGCTGGATAAGTGATAAAAGGGAGCATCCAGAGAAAAGGAATGGAGGAAGAAGCCAATGCAGATTTAGGTAGGGCAGAAGGAAAGGATGGGTTCTGTGCCTGTAGCAAAGACAAGATGCTGGAAGTCACAGGTAGGGGAACAGGCTTTCCCTGTGTTAGCTGTACTTAGTAGCTTAGAAGGGAGCCAAAGACACACAAGAAGGTTCAGTGGATGTATGTGCAGTTCAGCTGGCTTTAAGGTTCTACTACTAGAAGATTAACACAGAGGCTTCTTTAGTCTGTGCACACTAATGCTTGCACTTTTTTCAACATAGTTTGAAAATATTACACTGTAGAGAAGGGTATGAATTATCCTGGAATATAAGCCTCTGCATTGAGCAGAGCTCTCTTCTGAAGGATAGTACAAAGCAGGGAAGCTGAGTGAGGGCAGTGAGTCAACAGAGGCATCCTGGGCACCGAGTGAGCCTGAGAACAACTCTAGCAAGCTTGTGCTAAATTTCTTCCTCTGTTTCTTCATTAAAAGGCATACTGCCATGGCAGTACAGTATTATATTTTAGCCTTGTCAACTATCCAGTTTTTGACAGACTTGGGAATTGATCAAAGTTTTTTAGATGTAAGTTTGTCAACAGAGAATTTTCCGCAGCCTTTGCAGACCATTGGTCTGATCCTTGATCTCTTAGCAAAGAAACTCTTATTCTCTAGAAGCAGCAGCTTTTTCTCAAGTGCATGTCTTTCAGCTCTGGCCTGCAATCAGGTTCTTGGTATTTCAGAGCTATCCAAATAGTCAAAATGACATTGCTCATAAGCTTTCCTGCATTTTGTTACACACAAGGCCTGCTGGAAATACTAACAGCCCATTTAAGTCCCTCCATCTGGATGTATCCAACATTATTTACAGGCAATAATTCTCAGATACTGCAACCAAATTTGAACTACATCTTCTGGTAGAACACATCAGCCCTTTGATACAACACTTCCTAGCACAGTGTGAAGCTGAGGGCTGTTCTGTGATGGACTGTTCTTCATTTGCCGTGCTGAAGCAGCGTAATGGTATGTAGACTACCAACACAATCATTTAGCACATTCACATGAATTCTTTAACATTTTTGCGTACTTTGTTAATTTTATTTTGGGTAAATACATTGATGAATGCAATCCAATTTCACTGTATCCTCAGATAAATTGTCTACTGAAAAAAAAAAGAAGTCCCGTGTTCAGTATCAAGTTTCTCAGAGTGGGTTTGGAGATTCTTACAGGGCAACACGAAGATCAATCAAAATGACTGCTGGAGTCTTTTGCTTTCCTACCTATTATATACATATATATTTCCAAGAGAGACTACCATAGCTTCAATGTGGAATATTTGTTAGATTAGATTCTTTGTTTCTCTCCTACATCATTACTAAAAATAATGTGTATTCTGAACACAGGCTGGTGGAGCAGCATTTTGCTTTCATCTGCTGTGTCCTGCAGATATTTAATCTATAAACTGTTTTGACTCCTTCTAGATTAAAGGACTTACAAGCTATCAATATTTTACAATGAAGTCAGCATGAGGTACTTTTTCTTAATAGAAGTCTTCAATAATAAACAAATAAAACAACAACATCACCCCTCCCTCCCAAAAAAAAAACAGAACACCAAGATACCACAAAGCCAAAGTGGCTGGATTTTGTAAAACATCAACAAACTGACTTCAAATCAATACTAGGTATTGTATTTAAAAAATACTTCTCAAATTTCTGTTGGTAACAGAAAATTGTGATGTAAAAGTAATTAAGATCAGTACATCAATCCTATACATTTTAGATCCTATCATACACTTCAGGCTTAATCACAAGTTCATTCTTCCACTGACTCAGTAGATCAAACCTTGCATTTTAATTGTTGTTGTTACATGAATGCCATAACCTTAAATTTTCCATATGGAAGGTAAAGAGAAGAGTTTAAATGACCTGCCTGTGGCAGATCATTGTATTACCAATATTAGGACAACATCAACACATGTACCAGCTGTAGTGAACATAAGGTCCTAAATATGCTAGCATGTGTGTAAGAGCATACTGTAGGACAAATTCTATCTTGAATCTGTGGTTTAAATTCATGTTTAAAGCACAAGTAGTCTCTTACATTTCCAACTAGACCAGGGAAGATGGATGTTTTCCATTTTAAAGTCAGTTCTTCAGCTTTGAATGTCTTTATTTTCCAAAACTGGAAGAAAAAGGGATATTTCTTAATTTCTTAATTTTATGATACATGCCCCCAGAAAAATACAGCTTACTATTAAAAGAATATCTTTTTTTATTTGTATTACAGAAAATAATTTCTGTTCATGAAATCATTTGGATATGCTGTATTTAAATACTACTTTCTGCAACTGCTGAAACAAAACCATTCCACTTTATTGAAAGTTATCTAATCTTTTTCCAAGAAATACATTACAGAAGTTATTTTATATCTTCAGATATTTCAGTTTCATTTAACATTGCATTTTCTCATTACAAAACTTGTTAGCTTGATCTGTATACCGCATACTATGCAAAACCTTCAGAACTCCCATTTTCCTCTTCAACTCCTCAGTAGAAACAGTGGCCCCCTAAAAAGCTACTTTGTAAGTGGAAAATGGTATTTATCTTTATAAATCATCAAACAGACTCTATCTATCTGATCTAGAATTCTTATGTCACACCTCTATAAATTCTCATAACTCAAAAATCACTCAGATTGGTTTAAAATCTTTTTTTTTTTCGAAGAAATTATGATTTTTTAATCTCTTTTATTATTTATGTTTAAAGCAGTACCTTTTCCACAGCTAGCACAGAGTAAGCAAGTTCTGTACAAAGGAATGCAATCACAGACTTTCAGGTTATAATAGGACTTGAGAGGCAACAATAATGAAACAGAGCCCTGTGGGAAAAGTGTAGTATTGGTCATAAAAATCACAGAGTATTTTCTAATCAAATGCAGGTACCTGAGGGATCCAAAACATGGAGTGCAGTTCCCCAGGGAGCTCACATGGAGCACTGGAAGAGTCAGTGACTTGAGGAGAGGAACTCACTGCACACAATGAATCTATGCTCAACAGTGTGAAAGAGCAAGAGAAAAGGTGGGGTTCAATGCCAAACTCAACAAGAAAGACGGGCTTCCAGCCTGACATGGCAGCAAGACATCACTCACTCAGGATCTGCAAAAGCAACCATCCCTGGAGTCAGGATGTAAAACAACCTTTCCTCAGCATACCTAGGGGCTACCCTGCTCTCCTCAGCCTGTGTGCTTCCTGGTGCAGCCAAAACTCTGCTTTGTATAAACAATATATGTCATTCAGTGCATAATGACACTTGTGCTTTAGGGTTTCTTGCCTAGCCTCCATCTGAAGGTATGGATCTCCTCTGTTCCTGTTCCACATGTCCCAGCCTCATGCAGGTGTTTCATATCCCACCCAAACTGTAGAAACAGCAAGTGACTTGGAAAAGAAACAAATATGTGTTCAAGCAATTACCCAGAATCAGCAGATAGTTGAAAAAAGTAGCAATAGCCTCTTTTTGCCTCAGCTCCCCATTTCCAGAATGGTGGTTAAAATGCATTCAATAATTCCTGAGAACCATGGATACATAGCAGTAAAAGCCCTGCAGGATCCCAAAGGAAGGTACAAGTAGAATCACAGAATCATAGAATCATGGAATTGCTCAGGATGGAAAAGACCTTGAAGATCATCAAGTCCAACCACAACCTAATCATACTACCCTAACTGTAACAACCCTCTGCTAAATCATGTCCCTGAGCACCACATCCAAACAGTTTTTAAACACATTTTTCAGGGATGGTGACTCAACCACCTTCCTGGGGAGCCTATTCCAGTGCTTAACAACCCTTTCTGTAAAGAAATGTTTCCTGATATTCAACCTACACTTACCCTGGTGCAACCTGAGGCCATTTCCCTCGTCCTGTCACCAGTGAGAAGAGACCAACCCCACTCTCACTGTCAGCACCTTGCAGTTATTGGAAGAGAGCAATACTGTCTTCCCTTAGCCTTCTCTTCCCCAGACTAAACATCCCCAGTTCCTTCAGTCACTCCTCATAGGCCATATTCTCCAAGCCCTTCTCAAGCCTTGTTGCCCTTCTTTGGACCTGCTCCAGCACTTCCATGTCCCTTCTCAGTACTCGAGGTGAAGCCTCACCAGGGCCAAGTACAGCGCAGGATGACTTCCCTAGTCCTGCTCACCATTCCATTCCTGATACCAGCCAGGATGCCATTGGCCTTCTTGGCCACCTGGGCACACTGCTGGCTCGTATTCAGCTGACTGTCCATCAGTACATCAAGGTCCCTTTCCGTCACTTTCAGCCACTCCTCCCCAAGCCTGTAGGGTTGCCTGGTATTGTTGTGACCAAAATGCAGGATGGAACACTTGGCCCTATTGAAACTCATACAGTTTAACTTGGCCTGTTGATCCAGTCTATCCAGGTCCCTCTGCAGTGCCTTTCTCCCCTCTGACAGACCAACACCTCCCATCTTGTTGTCTGCAAACTTACCGAGAGCACACTCAATCCCCTTGTCAAGATTGTTAATAAAGATGTTAAATTGAAGTGACCCCAGTAAATTCTGCATCTATTCTAAGGGTTATATAATATGCATTAAATAATAGCTTGATCTGCACATTTAGTGAGGAGGCTGAAAGGGATCACTGAAAGCTCACTTGCTGAAAAAGGCAGGATTCTGAGAGAAGAGGAAGGTGTGATCATCTAATTAAGAAATGTATAATTATCCCTACACAAAGGGGAGCTGATCTTTAAGCTTAAAAGTAATCTCAGTTCTAGCATTTCTTAACTTTTCCTTACATAATTTTGCAGCTTCAGTGTCTTTTGTAAAATGTGTTTCAGTTCCCTTCTGAGAGTAAAACCTGAATATACTGGGGAATAGCACTTTTGTCCCACACAGCCACTCTGACTACAATGTGTGGGAAGCAGAATCTGGATCTCCAGTGCTTCAGCTCACAAAGCTTCCACTTGAGGATCTGAACCAACGGCAGGCAAAGCACACAGGACACTAAACCAGGCTGGTGGGCTGCCCCAACATGGTAACTGAATCTGCAGCATCCCAAATACTTAGAAGGGTGCTCCTTCTTCTTCCCTGACTTATTCATCATCAACTCATCACGTTCACTCCTCCTTACTCTTTCTTAATTCCTCCATCTCTTTTTGTTTGCTGCCAGTTCTTTCCCTCTGATCTCTAAGCCTTTGTTTTCTCTTGGCTGCTGCCTTGGTATTTCATCTCCTGCTGACAAACATCATCCTGGATGTTTCAGTCCCTGGCAAGCCCTGCTCTTCAAGCCCTGGAGCCTATGCTCCCTATCCACCTTTTGCTTTTATTGTAACCTGGTCATCACGAGGCATGTAAAAGGAATAGTATTCCAGCTCCAAAAACTGGTGATGGTACCACAGTGACGCACAGGAACTGCAATTGTAAGAATGACCTGCTCAGCTGTAGATGACCCACCAGAGTGTCCTACAATGATCTTGCATGATTGACATAGAATTCAAACAGCATAGTCAGTGCACCTCCACACAGCAGCTTCAGGCAATTTTTCAGCTCAACTCCACAAGTTGCTACTGATCATGTTCTAAGTGGCTTTTCAGAAGACAACTACCTGGAGAAATTTAATTGCTAATAATCTGATTGATTTTGTTTTCCTCTCATGTAGGAAATATAAAATAAGTACCCCTAACACAGCTAAATTTCGACTTTCCATTCAAAAACGCAGAGTCACTGTAACTTACAAAGATAAGCCTTACATCAATTTAAAATGAGAGAAAGCAAAGTATTTTAACCTCACCTTATTTTCAGAGCTGAGTATCTTCTGCTTAACTTTTCACACAAAAATTATGAATTTCAGTCCAGTCCAAGCCATTACAGTTTGGTCAAATTATGAGCAACTAAAACTACATGCGTTAGCTTGACATTTCCCCAACTTACAGTGTTAGAAAGATGTTGATGTGCTATGGACCTATGAATTAAGAAAGAGTGGCCTGAAAATAATTTTTAGAAATGTCTAGGGGTTCTTTTCCATAAAAATGCATCATCTGTTCATTTTGAGGTGATGGTCAAGGACTTGGTGATCCTCCATCATGCCAAAGAGGGAAAACAGTGTGAGAAGGAGGAAGGGACTATATCAACAACTGGTTGCAGAGCTGGTGTTTACAACATGGTTTCGATTTCTTCTATTATGGGATCCCACTGGAAGATAAAAATCCCAATAGACCATTTCTAAGAAATCAGGATATAAGGTGCCACTATGAAATGCTTGCTCAATAATATATGCAGCATGGGGAATAAACACAAGGAATTAGAGATGTGCAATTGCACAGCTATCGTCTCATAGGCATCAGAGACACATGGTAGGTTGCCTCATATGACTAGAGTGTTTCAGTGGAGGGATGCAACTGTTTAGGAAAGGACAGGCTGAAAAATGAGGTAGAGTTGCCCTTGATGTGACAGAGGAGTTGGTGTGCCTGGAGTTCTGCCTGGGAATGGATAAGGAACCAACACAAGATGTGAGTAATACAAGAGATAAAGAGCAAACCATTATGGGTGACATTGTAGTTGAAGTCTGCCACTACAGACTGCAACTACAGACAATCTGGCCACCTGACCATCTGCCTGTCCTTACAAGTGAATGAGGCCTACAGTTAGTCAGAAGTAGTACCCATTGGCAAGCCCTGGTAATCATGGAGATTTTTAAACACGCCCCATGCCTGTTGGAAGGACAATACAGCAGGGCATAAAGAATTCAGGAGTTCATGGTTATATATGACGTGGACATTACTGAGGTACTGAATGCCTTCTTTGCCTCAGCCTTTACCACTAAGAGTGGCCTTGGTTAATCCCAGGCCTGAGTCCAGGAGAAGGCTGGAGCAAGGCATATGTAACCTTTTCAGGGAGAATTAGATCAGGGAATACTTAAGTATTCCCTGTATTAAGTAATAAGGAGCTGGGAATGTTCAGCCTGGAGAAGAGGAGGCTCAGGGGAGACCTTATTGCTCTCTATAACTTCCTGAAGGGAGGTTGTAGTGAGCTGGGGGTCGGCCTCTTCTCTCGTGTCATCAGTGATAGGACCAGGGGGAATGGTTTCAAGCTACGCCAGGGGAGATTCAGGCTGGACATGAGGAAGTATTACTTTTCAGAAAGGGTGGTCAGGCACTGGAATGGACTGCCCAGGGAGGTGGTGGAGTCACCGAGCCTGGGGGTGTTCAAGGAAAGGCTGGATGTTGTGTTGAGGGACATGGTTTAGTGGGAGCTATTGGGAATAGGTGAACGGTTGGACTGGATGATCTTTTAGGTCTTTTCCAACCTTAGTGATTCTATGATTCTGTGATTCTATGATTCTAAGTACACTGGACATAATAACAGGCCATGATGAGATGCAACTACGAGAGACTTGGCAGATGTCACTGCAAGATCTCCTTGATAATCCTTGATTAATAATGGCAATGTGTTGAAGAGCTCAAAGACAGAAGGAAAGCATATATCACTCCTGTCTTCAAGAAGAACAAGAAGGAGTTTTCAGTAAACTACAAGTCAGTCAGATTCAACTCAGTCCCTGGAAAACTGGTGGAGCAGGTAAACCTAGAAACCATTTTCAGGCATGTGAAGGACAAGAGGGTGTCTTTCAGGAATAACCAAAGGGAAGACAAGTTTGACCATTCTGATAACCTTGTATGATGAAATGACTGGCCTAGTAGATGAGGAGAAAGCACTGGATATTGTATTCCTGGACCTCATTTAGTAAGACTTGGACACTGTCTCCAAAAAGATCCATATAGAGAAGTTAATGATATGAGCAGACCAAAGTGAAGTGAAAACTGGCTGAAGGGCCAGGGCTAACGGGGCTAACTCTTCCTTTTGCACCCACCACACACACTCAGTTGTATCAGAATCCTCATGTATGGCATATTACGTGTGCTTGTGCACTTGGTAAGTAAAACACTGTGATCACTGATAATAACATTGCAACCTACCTGCACATGTTTGTATCCAGGATATGCACTTTTTGTACATGCAGACACGTATGCTTTCTTATTTAATTATTAAACTACAGCTTGTGTTATTCTGTAAGATAATTTAATAAGTTAACACATTTATTGTGGAAGAAACATCTAGAATAGCTGTGTGGTACCAACACATTTTATAATTTTCGAAGTCTCAACAAGAGTACAAAAAGTACAAAATAATCTGCAATTTTTTTTTTTTTTTTTTTGGTGGATTTGACCACTAATTTTAATGAGTTAGACATGCATCTTCATAGTGAAAATCAATTTGTATGTGCTATGTTTCAAACTGTAACAGAGTCTGAAATGAATATTAAATGCTGGCAAGCTAAAGTTCTGGCACATTTTATGCATTTTGAGACATTGGTTGAACACAGTTCTGTAAACAGTGAGCATGCAGCCATGCTTTCCGTTTTGATAACAGAATTTGAGAATAGATTTCAAGATGCCAAAAAAAATCATCTTTTTTTGGTATATGCACAACTCCATTTTCAGTTGATGTACACTGCCTGCAATTTTTTTAGTGGAATGTATAGAGTTGCAATCAGATATTCAAGTCAAAAATTTGATGAAGTAAACTTTGATCAGACCTGCCCTATCAGTTGTAAAATATCTCTCACTTCACAATCACACCTTATTCATGTCATCACTTTTTGGCAGTATGTACATCTGTCAACAACTGTTGTCAAGGCTGAAATGCAGGAAGCACAAAATTTCATCAAAAATCTTTGATGAATACCTCAAGAACTCATTGAGAATTGCATCCACTTCCGTTGAACCAGACACTGATGCATTAGTTTCACAAAACCAAGGTCAAATATCCCACTAGTTTTGTTGTTTTCCTTTTCAAAATGTTTCAGTAAAAAATAAAAGGAGTTTTGTTACTTACATACATTATATGCAGTCCAAGACAATTCCTCTTCACTCAATGAGGCCTCAATGTGCCAAAAAGTTTGGACCTAAGAAGTGCCTTGCCAAGGAACACCTGAGACTTTCTTGGAGTCAGTGTTGGTACTGCTGATAGTGATATTCAGCTCCTTCAAAGACCTTTATTTTTGTTATGAAAACTATCAACTGATTGTCAAGAAGTGGGACACAAAGGGAGAAACAAATGTGACCCCATGTTCTTTGAGCATTCATGAATACAGAGTAGCAAAGCTGAACTTGAAGAAAGTGGAGAAGACAGAGGTGCATGATGCGTGAACAGATGTTCCCTACCTCGTAGGGAATGAAAGATTCAAGGCAGAGGGAATAACGAACAATGGCTATGAGGCAATCTGCAAAAGTGCTCTCTGAGCAGAAACATCATCAAAAGGCCACTTAAGGAGGCTGTTCAAAAACTGGGAGGAGCAGGAAAAAAAGTCAAGGCAGGAAGGAAGGTGAGAGAGCTAGAAGCACAACTGCAAGGGAAAGAGGCGGCAGTGGGATGAAAATAAATTCGAGGGGTTGCAGATTACACCACGGGTAAGGAAATAGCAGCATGGAAAGAAACAGGGGCAAGAAAACCAACGCGCACGCACACTTAGGCTCACCTCATCGAGCCGCTTGTTCCCAACGGAGAGCACACGAACTCCCGTCCAAAACGAGCCGTTCTGCCCATACAGGGCATGGGGCAGATGTGCGCAGCCGTGCTCACAGACACCGCCGCCAGAGCACGTTTGTCTGCACACGCGTGGGAGCAGGCAGCAACACACGGCCACGCGCCTACTGACATCTCGGACTCTCGACTGCAGTCGCGTGTGCGTATGTATCTATACACAACCCCACGCACAGAGGGATTCCTGCAGGTACCCACAGATACGGACGGGCATACACGCGCGGTGCTCAGCTCAGCTCCGCTCCGCTCAGCTCCACACGCACATGCTCGCGTACCCACAGCCGCACTCGTGCGTGCACACACGGCCACCTGTACACCGCACGGCCACATTCACGCCCGTACCGCGCCCGCGCGAGCCCCTCACCTCACCGGGGCCGATCCCCACGCCGTCCCCCGCTCACTCGGTCCAGCCGCGACCACGGTGCGGCCCCTTTAAATGCTAATAAGGCGGCGCAAGTCCCGGCGCCGGCCCCCGCTGACTGTGTTAAAACTTCGGCGGGGCCATTTTAGGGGCAGTAAGACCCAGCGCGGGCCCGAGGAACAGCTGCTCAGCGCCGCGCACCCGTCCTGCTGCCAACCAGTATGAGCGAGGCGGCGGAGACCAGCACTGCTAGCGGCACGGCGCCCGCCGCAGCTGCCCCCGCGCCACCGCCGCCCCCTGCTGCCGCCCCTCCGGACGTCAAGCCCAAGAGCCCCGTCAGCAGCGCCGCGCCGGGAGCATCGGGCGGCGAGGTGGCACCCGCCGCGTCCGGCTCCACGGCCGCTACCGCCGCTACCGCCGCCGCAGGGGAGACGGAGAAGAAAGTGCTCGGTGGGTGCTGGGCGGGTAGGGCGGTATCGCGTGGCGGCTTCGCGCTCGCCTCGCTGCGGGAGGAGGGTTGACGGCAGCGCACGCTATGCTCCGGGCCGGGTGGAGCCGCCGCCCGCTTGCGGACGCCCCGCTCCTCCCCCCGTTCCTCGCTGCCGTGAGTCAGGCTGCGCGCGGGGTGGCGGCGGCGTCGTGGGGAGCCGCCGGAGGAGCGGGGCCCGGCTCGCACGCAACTCGGCGCGAAGTTGGGCGGCGCCGCCGCCGGTCGTGCGCGGAGCTGGGGCGCGGCTTCACGCTCCGATTCTACGAGGCCCCGCGTCGCGGAGAGTCGGGCGGGGGCTGCGTGGGCAGCGAGGAAAGCGAGCGCAGCCATGATGGCGAGCGGCGGGCGGCGGGGCAGGCTTGCCGGCACCTGCTGCGTGCCCGCTCCGCGCTGTAGGGAGAAGCCGCGGTTGTGCGGGCTGAGCGTCCCGGCCCCGCCCGGAGCGGTACGGGAGGGCGCGGGGCTGCGAGCCTACTGCCGGAATCGGCTGCTGGCAGAACGCGTGGATGACCGTGAGCCCGGATCTCTGAAGTCTTGGCAGAACTTCTTTACTCTTAAAGGACAGCAACTGCTTCAATAATATCTCTTGGATATATATTTTTTTAAATTATTTCTTTCACAATAGCAAAAGCGAAGTGCCGAATTGCTATCTCAGTACTCAAGCCGTGTACGTGCATAGCGTGTTTCTTTCTTTTTTTTTTTTCTGTTTGAACTGTAGCTAAACAGGACCAACCTGTTGAAATGGTCTGGGTATAAGTCTGCGTTGAAATTGTTCTAGTGGAAGCAGGCTGCCGTTCATTACCTATTTATCTTGCTTATAATCTACTATTAATAACCACTTAACTTTAAGAGGCTAGCAAGACAAAAATAAGGCTTACTTCTAATGCCTGAGCTTCAGTGAGGAAAGACAGCATCTTCTCTTTAGAAGGTTTGAAATCTTAGTGCAACAGATAAAGGAGCAGGTAGAGACCTCAATGGAACTGCCATGGCAAGGAGCCTAGCAAAGTAAACTGGTAGTATGTTTTTGGTAATATTTTCATGCAGATCAAGCCCCTGCTTCCAACCTTCCCCCCCCTCCCCCCCCCCCCCCCCCCCCCCCCCCCCCCGCCATTTCCTGGAGGGGGCAAAGAAGGAGTGAAGGCTCAAGTGCTTTTCCTGGTCTAGTAGGAAGAATAACCCCCATGATGATGCTTCTGCAAATGGGCCTTAATGTTAGGCAAGCTTTTTTTCCTCAGACATGAGGAAATGATGCAATTAAAAATGGACTCCAAAGTACATAGTAGTCTAGTAATAGGTCTTATGGTACAGTGCAATTAAATCTCCTCTTAAAAAGATATCACATTGGAAGCAAGGTTTGAGGCTTCCCCAGTGTTCGACTTCGAGGTATAAGGACAAATCAGCTTTTATGTGCTTTTCATTGCTGAATTAAGAAAAACAAGGCTATTTAAATGTGGATAGGAGTGACTGATCATTTCCCTGATATGTGCACAGCATTTTGTAGGAAATATGTGAGCTTTTGCTCCCCAGTGGGATAAGACTCATCATGTTAACTGCTTTCTTTGAATTGTCAGTAAGACTGGTTATGGCTTCCTCTGGGCTTGTTCCTTCTACCTGCCTGATCTCTCCACTATGACAACTCAGGCTTAACAACAGCTGTGCTGTGGTCACATGGAGATCAAACATAATACTGACGTCTAATGTTCTTACCCTCTTGGTGATGCTTAAGGGGACATTGTTACACTAATACAGGCGGGGAATACTACTTCCACAGTATACCATCTTAGGAACGTACTGGAGGTTTCCTGCAATCTCTGACAGCTTGTGCAAAAAGAAGAGTGCTGTTCTACCTAGCTCTGAAGCTGTGTGCGCATTTATCAGCGGCCATGTACGATGAGTTTTGACTACCTTTCCTTCCGCTAGTTTTCTGGCTCCTCTGAGAGTTTTCATAAGATTGTCAGGCTTCTCATCCTCTTCCTGATCTGATTGAATAGGCCAACATATTCATGGCTATTTTGAGAGAAGAGAAAAAAAATAAGGCAATCAGTGGTATTAGCCTATTATTGTCTTCTCCCCCATTTTCCCCTGTTAACTTGCACAGCGCAGTGAACTCTTGCCTATGTTCTGTACCTTCATAATATCAGTAAGTATCTGGACCTGGATATGACCTGATGAAGCTAAACCTAGAAGCACTGCTGTAAGAGTGATAACTGTTGTCCTTCAGTCAATGCTGAGTGGCAAAATTTGGGGGCTTTTCTCTTGAAAACAAGGGGAAAGCTGGGAATGGATGCTGTACTAGATACAGCCTTTTTTTCTCTAGTAACTATCACAGTCTTCCATGATTTTGCTTTTTCTGACTATAAACACTTGCTCCTAAAATATGAGCCCTTACCAAAACCTTCACTAAAGTGCAGTGATAAAGCACTGTTACTATTTCCAGTAGACCTCAACAACAGTGTAACAGTGGACTGCTACCAGCAAACATTTCTGTTGTAGCTGTGTAGCTGGAGGATGAGGTCACTTTTTGTCTGTCAGGAAGGTGTGCACATATATCAATGTCAAGGCTGCGTTGGACCAGAGGTCTGTTTAGCCATGCAGTTGCCCTGTGAATATTTAGGGAAGAATACAGAAGAAGGTAATTGTTTCCAGGATGTTTTCTTTTTGACTCGAGCAGGCTGACTAAGGCTTCTGAACTGGAGATTATCCTGAAAAGACTTTTCCCCTTTAATTAATACTTATTTTTTCCTGATTTTTTTTTTTCTTTTTTTTAGAAAGTTGGCATTTGTCTGACTAGATCCTTTACAGGTGTCTACTGTTCAAATTATGCAGTGTGACTGTTTGACATACTGCAACTGTGTAGCAGTGCTGTGTATTAAATAACATTTATAGGTCTCCAAATTCTCGCTTTCCTGCAGGTTTGGAAAGGGAAAATCTTGTAGTCCCCACCCAGTTGCTGACAAAAAAGGAGAGGTTGAACTACCTCCATCACAACTGAGTCCCTCCCACACACTACCTACATGTTGGTGGAACAAGTTCCACCAGATCCTTTAAGACACTACAGTCTGATTTCTACATGAGATGTGAGTTTAGTGTAGTGAGACAAGAAGTTGTCTTCTTTCTAGAAGCTTCAGCGTGGTCCGTTTACAGCTGATACTTCGTGGAAGAGCTCTGGAGTAAGGAATATAAACAGAAAACAAATGTTGGGCTTTTGTTTGGAGTGGGGTTTACAATGCAAGAGAGAGCTCATACATAAAAATAAACATGTGCTGCCCTTCTCACATGAGATTGTTGGATGATATTTGGCATACTGCTTCTTCAGCCAGTTCAGGTTTCCAAGGAAGCAAAAAGGAGGGATGTTTGAGTGAAAGAGCACTTCTAAACAGTTTCTTTCTGCTAGATGTGAAACATACAGCTACTAAGCTAAAGAGAACTGATGACTGGCGGTCATCAGAGGTTTATATGTTCATTTCTTCTTTATGGAATAAGAAATAAAATAGAGGAGGAAAATAGATGGCCAACTCTGAAAATAGGGGGTGGGCTTGACTGTAGATGGTGGAAGTTACCATGCAGCAAGTGAAAGCAATATTTCCTACTACTGCATTAGTATAAACTGAAATGGAGGTGAAGGTACATCTTTGGCATTAAGGAAGGAGACCAGGTCTGGTCTGAGAAATCATATGCAGCTATAAAAGCATTTCTGTGACACTTTTGTATTATTATTATTATTATTATAATTATTATTTGAACTACTTTTTTTTTCCAGCAACAAAAGTTCTTGGCACGGTCAAGTGGTTCAATGTCAGAAATGGATATGGCTTTATCAACAGGTATGTTTAAATTGATAGTCGTGCATATACTGCAGAAGGACTCATGGTATGGATAATATACCTTGTGTTAGTCATTCGAGCAGTGACCCAAGGAGCTGACTACAAGCTTGTGCACTTAGTGGTCAGGCATTCAGTAAACTTGGATTTTCTCTGAGGTGAATCTTTGCTCAGTGGTATGTGTGGGATGAAAATATAGTGTTAAATTCAGTATAAATTTGATCTATTAATTGCTTCTCGTGTTTACTCATGCTACAGTTCTAATGAGCTGTATTATCTTTTGTGACTGTGTGGCTTTTTTTTTTTTTTTTTAAAAAGATGTGAGGAAGGAAGATGAGAGGGAATACCTCTGGCTAAGAATCTAGTGTGTTAAGATATTACGAAATAATACTCTGAAAGAGTGGTCAGGCACTGGAATGGGCTGCCAGGGATGCAGTGGAGTCACCAACCCTGGAGGTGTTTAAGGAACGTTTGGACACTGTGATGAGGGACGTGGTTTAGGGAGAACTGTTGGTGATAGGTAGATATTTGGACTGGCTGATCTTGTGGGTCTTTTCCAACCTTGGTGATTCTGTGATATTAGTCAAAATGATTAAGTATGTCTGATATTATTTTCCATATTATGTAACTGAGAGTATTTTAGGCCTGGGTTTGGGGATCTTTTGTTTTTTCCTCTCTAAACACAAATGAACGTTTAAGTGGCACCAGTAATGGCTAGCTATAAGAGGTGTTTGTCATGCCTCCAACTTCAGATGCAGTAACAGCAGGGAACTCTGACTTTTAAGGCTGGAATATCTGTTAAGGGGCTTAGATGTATGATTTATGAGAAATGTTTCCTGCATAGTGAACTCTTAGTAGACTCATAGAACTGCTTGGAAAGGACCTTAAAGATGTCGAAGTTCCAACCCCCTGCTATGGGCAGGGTTACCATCCAGTAGGTCATGTGTCTTACAAGATACATACTTGTCCTGCAAGTCCCTGAATTGTTATGCAGATCTGGGTTAGTTGAACACTAGAATGGGATAGAAGAGTCCTGTTCCGTGGATCTGAAGCTCACTTTATTATAGCCCCATATCTGGAACTACTATCTGGTGCAGTGTAAAGTAGAAGAAAAGCTTGAATTGAGAAATACTTTCCTCAGTCAGGTGTTTCAGAGCACTTTGAAGGGGGAGCCTTCTGCTGGATATAGTATAATAACTGTCTCACAAAGCTGAAGTTACTTATTCTAAGCACAGGAAAGTTAGAATGATATGGTCTTTGCAAAGCCTTTGTGAAGGATACTTGCTCCTTCTGCACGGATTTAAGTGAACAGACTAGACTGTAGAATCTAGGTTGTTCCTGTTGTGTGAGGACACAGAACTGACACATCTTCAGGTGTTGCATGTGGGAGCCTGAACTGGCTGGTGTAATCTAGACAACCATATGAGTTGTTTTCTGGTTCTCCCTCCAGTGGATGCTCTTAGCACCTTGTGCAGGGTTGCTTTAAGATTCACTGAAAGGAGAGCTGTTAACAGCTGTGGCCAGTCCTGTTGGTAGTGTTGCTTGACCTCTGGGATAACAGATCAGGTTGCAGGCACTGTGGAGGTTCTGGGAGGTGGGATAGTGGAATAGTGAAAGGCAAGTAGCCCAGTCATTACTTATTCAGTGTTTTGTTTCAACACAAAACGGTTCCCTATGAATTATAGGGCACCTCCCTCCTGTTCCCTCATTTCTCTGAAGAATGGGAAGTCCTTACTGCTATTAAAGGTAGGATCCTCGAAAAATCAGACCAGCATCTTGACAGCATAGCCTAACACAGAATGTGTGGAATCCAGGCGATGTGTGATGGGCTGGGGGAAGGGAGGCCTTACTTGTGAAGTCAGAGGTCTCTATTTAAGTCTGTTAGTCTGAACTCTTATTACTTTTTCTTTTCACAGAAATGATACCAAAGAAGATGTGTTTGTTCATCAGGTAAGAGTGTGGTATTGTAGTTAGAGATGAGCATTGTCATGGCCTACAATCGTTTTCTAGTGTAACTTCTAGAGCAGCTGGGTCGCTGGGGTCAGCTTACCTTGGCAGCTGCTTAGAATATTTACTTCAAATATTTCAAGTTGGCATGCATGTGTTTCAGGGAGGAATACAAGGATATGTTTCTTCCTCTTTTAAAGTTATCTTTGAAAGAGTAGATACTACAAACCTTCACTCTGTCTTGTGTCTGCCTTAATTGGAACATTAGAGTTCCACCAACACCCAGAGGAGATGATGACTCTGTTTACCTGTCCTTCCCCCCTTTTCCTCTACTTCGTCACTTTCCTCCTGTGTCTTGTTTCTTCCCACCATCTTAATCTGTGGGTCTGTTCTGTCTGCCCTCCCTGGTATTGGAGAGAAAGTGATCTGGCCTGGCTTTTGACCAGGTTGGGTTGCCATCAGCTGTTGCTGCATGAGGCAGCTGTTCTTGAGAAGAAGGGGTGGAAGGCAGTGTGCTGAGTGTGCCCAAGGAGGGAGAGGCTGCCAATCAGCCCGCCATTGGCTAACCTATGAACTGTCAGTGGGCTGTTCTAAGTTTATATCATGAGTCTTGGATCGCAGACAACTTGTGGGAAGGCAGAGGATGCTGCTTGCATTCTGGTGCTAACTGATTGGCTGCCTTAGATCTGCTTTTGCATCGCCCGAAGCTTTAGCAACAAGTGAAATATTGCACTTGGAACTTGTCTCATATGGAAGATCTGCTGTCTGTGTGACTGTTAAAATCATGAGTCCTCTGTAGCTCCATGGAAATATAGCTGGTGAAATTACCCTCGGAGTTGGTCACTGAGAGAAGAGGGTATGTACGTGTGTAATTAAAATTGCTGCTGAATGTCAAGTTAGTCATGAAGCCACAAACTAGACATCATAACTGTTTCTCTGAGTCAGGGGGTTCAGACTCATTATTCCTAAAATGGATGAAACTGAGTAAGACTAGTGCCTGGAACAAGTGAAGGTGGTGTCAGTCCATGTTCTCAGTATGCGTTCCTAATTCAGTTAGTAGAACAGTAGTGAGAGCTCTCAATGCATATATGAATTTCTCAAGAGGTCTTAATTCATAAACAAAACTGTTAACAGTCACGCTCCTTTAATGACCATGTGTTTTGTACGCACTGATTCATATGTGTATCTTTTTCTAGATACACTGCCACTGTGCTGATACACAAGTTCTTGTAACAAAATATATTTTGCATAGGCAACATTGTAAAACTGCCTTGAAAACAAGGTATCCCTGAGATCTGTGTGAGGATATCCAGCTATCCTTCTGATGGCAAAAACTACTTGGAGCATCATTTTCTGTGGGAAGACTGCCTGTGAGGGCTTCAGAACAATGAAGGCCAGCAGCAAGCTACTCTCTGTGCTGTTATATCTGTAGAGATGATTATTTAACTCTTTGTAAACTGATGGTGGAACTTTGCTTTTTTTTTTTTTTTTTTTTTTTTTTTTTTTTCCCACCACAGCAGATGAGATGTTCTAGATGCAAACACTAAAGCAAAACTGGCTTGATGTTTTAGAAATACCACATATATCCAATGTGAGCTTGCATGCTAACTTGCCTCTGGGCTCTGCATGACAGAGTATGTTCTCCCAGATACAGCCTGCCTCAGCTGCAGTCAGATATTCTGAAGCTTCTCTGTTTTGTTTTACTACACAGCAGCAGAAAGTGAGGGTATAAAGGGGTGATGTGTCTTCTTTCTCCTCCCGTAACGTGCTGGAAGGAGATCCTTGTTCCTGGGGCCTTGTGGCCACTGCTCAGCGCTGGACAGCCCTTCTTGGGTGGGGGAGCCAGATCTGTTGGGCTGTGAAGCAGGAGAATGAGTCCTCTGCAAACATCCTGCTGGGAGCTCCCTGTCTTTTGTGGTTAGTGCATATGCAGCTCCTCCTCCACTTCCCCTGCACCCAGCTTGGGATGGGCTGGATTATACAGCTAATCCTTTAAGAATAAGGTTGACCTAATTGAACAGGGACCACCCCCCTCCACTGCCCATGTGTACACACACACACACAGGAGGAAACAGCCTGGTCTCATGATCAGGATAGGGGGTTAATTCTCAGTGTATGGCTATTGGATGCTATCTATAAACTGAGCACAGATTAAAATGCTTTTCGCTTTAGGACATGCATGGCTTGCTTTGAATTAACCCTTTGTCTTACAGAGGACCCAAACAGTAGTATGGTGAAGGGAGAGTCTTACTTAGCTTTGTCTTGCTTGCATCTTTGTGCAATTGGCTCGTGTGGGGTGCTGTCTTGGTAGAGTGTGTTGGGGTGTCTTGCAGTTTAACCCTATTAAAAGTATGCACAGCCAGAGAAGTTAAAGTTAATGAGAGAGTTGGAATCAGGAGGCAGTGAAGACGAAGCTAGTGCAGCAGATGAGATGAATGGCTTTCTTTTTCTTGTCTGATTTTTCTTGTCTTTATCTTGTGTGGGAAGAACTTTTCTAAACAGAGGACTGAACTAACTGAAGTCTGTCATAGCCTTCTGTTCATCAGTGTCCCTTTAGAAAAGATCTCAGTTTATTGTTCAGTGCTGTCTATGTTAATACAGAACATCTGTCCCTTGAATCAAAGGCCCTAAGACTGCAGGTGATGAACAGCATTCTCTCCTCTCTGGGTATATGGAGTAAAAGTCTTTTCATCAAGCTTAAAGTTCAGGCCTCTTATTTCTTCAGTGTTTACCTACTGCTGATGTAGCAGTAGGAAAGTCATATGGTTTCTACTCTGAATTCTAGGATGTACTCAGAATTATTCCTGGTTGCCTTCATAAAACAACTCAGTCTACGAAGTAGTAGCTTCTATCTTCTATCCAGTTGCAATTCTAAATCTTCAAGTCTCTATGCATAAGTCTGGAATAGTAGTTGTGGAGTCCTGTTGAATTTATCTTCCATTACTTTTCTTGAAAGTTTGAGTAGCTTTACTTATCTTAATTATGCCCTTTGTTGAAAAGGGGTCTTTCTAGTTCTCTTCCCCCTTTGCAAGAAAGAGGACTTGAAAATGCAACTTGACATGTCATGCAGAGCACAAGTCTGCTGAGGTCATGCCAATTATTTCAATACAAGTGAAATAATTAAACCCTTAATTTACTGTAAGATAACAATTTTTAGTATTAGTATGTCTTTTTTTGAAAAGCTAGCAATTCCAGGTGATTTTAGTAATGGGCTGTTACTAATATGTTAGCAAGAAAGCAAATTGTCTGTACTGGACAGTGGGAGTCTGCCTGTTGTGGTGTTTCCCAAAAGAATGTACTTGAGCAGTTCATTCTGTTCCTATATCAGAAAAGTTCTTGGATTGTTTATTGCTTTGGTATCAATACTGTCTATGCTCTCACGTTCTTCAGGGACACTGTGGGGTGCAGAGAATAACTGTCTAGATGTGCAGCTGCAGTGCTACAAGGACATCCAGGCCTATTGCCTTAAAAGAAGGGGGGTGGTTTTTCATCAACAAATAGATTTTTTTCTAAACTGGTCAAGCTGAACTTTAAGCTGACTAGAATTTTTCATTTGGTACTTCAATAGACTAAAATATTTCTCACTGTTGATAGAATGACTATAGTTGCCATGCACTGGCAACAACTTGGCTGTTCTTCATTTGGCCTGTTTTTTCTAAACTGCTTATGTCTCTTTCTGTTTTTGCCTTGTACCCCATTTTTAAGTGGGATTTGTGTACTTCTAAGTACTAGATCTGTACCTACCTCATTTATGCTAACAAGACACCTGTATCAGGGAACTTAAAGTACATTGGTCTTTAATTGAGAGTACTTCAGTAAAAAAAAATAAAATACTGGCTCAGTATATTGACATCTTCAGTATATGTGTTGTTTAGTGTTCTTCAGTCTCTTTAAGTTTGTAAACCCTTACTTAATGAGCTGACAGTAGCCTTGCCTTGCTTTGCCTTGCTTAATGCATTTTAGGAATCCTAGAAGCATGCCTCTAACTGGAAATCACCCTAGAATGATTTTCAGCTTATCAACAGTGGATACCCAAGTGTTTCTGTGAGTTTAGAGATTGAGGGTAATACCAAGGGGGTCTAAACAATGACATTAATAGCATTTTTGTGTTTGTCTGCCAGGGATGTCTGAGATAATCTGTTCTGGTACTGTTTTGCTGTGTTAAAGTAGGGACTTGCTTAAATTTCTGGGGTCTCCCTTACAGTGCTTAAGTAAAATGCTTATTTCTATTATTTCAGAGTTACAGTAATTCTTTAGTTACCATGGATTGCCAAAATATCTTTTTGCTGATGTCACCTCCTCCAAAATGCTCTTGATTTTTAAGCTCTTTGTAGTGCTCAGCGTGTCTCCTAATGATTGCTGCAGTTGCTATCTTGGTAGAGCATGCAGGAAATAGAGAATTCATGCAGAATGGTCCTGATATGCTGTAGGCTTGAGAGAAGGCATCTTGGGGCAACAGCTATTTTGTAAGCTTATGAGTACTGAAGGGGTAAATTCTGACTCAGTAAGGAGATTCTGTGAAAAGAGAGATCTATGTATCTTATATATTCTGGTATGGTGGCTAATTATCTGGTATGTGGTTTTGAGACTGTAGCAGAAAGACTACTCTTTCCTCATCCACGAGGCTTTGAAGGAATGAAATGAACTAATGTATCTTTCTGTATCTTTATTTAAAGACTGCTATAAAGAAGAACAACCCACGGAAGTATCTGCGCAGTGTTGGTGATGGAGAGACTGTAGAATTTGATGTGGTCGAGGGAGAGAAGGTGAGATTACTGTGGCAAAGAGTTGTGATCCAACAGAGTTCTCAGTGTTACTTCTCAGAAGAATACAAGTTTTGCTGTATATCTAGTCTTTTTAATGTATTAATCCCTGTGGTGGGTGACACATTCTCGCTCCATAACACCAGGACTATGAATAACAGGCCTGCTTTTGCACTACCTGTGAGGAAGGAATAGCTAGGAAATGATGTTATATGCATAACATGTTCATGTTTTATCTTCCTTCCCCTTCTTGCTGTACCTGGCTCTTTTCTTCCATACACATGGCTTACACTTTTTAACTTCCAGGGTGCAGAAGCAGCTAATGTCACTGGGCCAGATGGAGTTCCTGTAGAAGGCAGCCGCTATGCTGCAGACCGGCGCCGCTATCGACGTGGCTATTTTGGCAGACGCCGTGGGCCACCTCGAAGTGTAAGTGTAACTTTTATTTATTTTCAACAATGGTCATCCTACCTCCATAGTAATTCTAATTTTCTCAAGAGAGGGAGCTACAGGTTTGACTCAAGTTAATTAAATTGTGAGTGTTCCTCAGTAATATTCTAGCTTTTTCCAGCACATCACTGATGTTGTTGGTGATAGCACTGTTACTGGGTGTCTGGTAGGCTCTTTCTTTTCATCCCATTCCAGAACTGTCTTAAGTATCTTTTTGGGTGTTAGGATATCTGCTTGTGGAGAAATAAGATACCTAGGCAGTTAACCATGCCCTTTACATGAAGCAATAGGAGGAAGTATTTGTACTGACCTAAGTAAGCAGTGTAATAGTCACTTGTGAAGGTTGAGTAGAGAACATTTTTTCTTCAAAAGCTCATTGTTTTTGTATGGCACAGTAGTAGTTCAACAAACTAGTTGCTACTCTCACGTAGCATCCCTTAATAGAACTCTGTCTGCAGCAGTGCAGTATAAAAATGCATTTTTCTTTAAACTGACTATCTAAACATGTTATAAACAGTTGTGCATAGGTTTGGAAAGCTTTCCTTCAAGATATCGCAGAGGGGAGGTCTCACTAAGTGATAGGTGGCTGTAGTTCTGACAGTTACCACTACCTGTTTTGTGCTCTTGCTGCATTGGTGCCTGGATTAATCCAATGATTTGAACGTAGTGCAGGCTTGACAATATTTTTTTTTTTTTTCTAACAGTTGAGTCTGATCATCATTTACAGGAATGTGGTGTTCTAGTATGAAAGTCTTGCTTCATCCAAGCAACATAACTCTCTTCATCTTGTTCTGCAGTTGCCAGTGTGGAGGCATCCTTCTTTATAGCCTAGCTGTTGATGCTTGTCTGTTGAAGTATTTTCTTTTAATGCTGTTAGATACCACCAAACTTTAAATATGTGAAAGTTGTTCTTTGAATGAAGCCCTGTAGACTGCTAGAAGTTGGTGATGGCAACTGATACTTTATTACTGAGCGTGTCTTTGTTGTGATAGTTTGCAGCTTACACTTTCATTCCATGCAGCAGAGAGCTAAGAGTTGATGAGCTAACAAACCAGAAATAAGGAATATACTAGATATGTTCTAGTATCAATTCTGTTTCCTTTTGCTCTGCTGAAAGTAAAATCTCATTCTACTGTCTAGTGAATGCTTTAGTTATAGTATTTGTCTGGGACCTGCTTCACATTTCAAATGAGCAAGCATATGAGGGTTTTAACACCCTTCTGCACTGCTGAGTAAAAGAGTAAAGCAGCTCTTTTCCTTTTGCCTGAAGAATGATTGTGCGAGGCTTGTCTCAGGCATGGGGAACATTCAATCTGTAGGTTCTTGTGCTGAGCCATGTTTTCTTAGACATCTGATGGAAACTCATTAAGATTAAACTCTGACTAGCATGTGACAGTATAACACGCTTAAATTCCAATACTTGAAGGTATATGGAGCAAGATTGGGAGCAAAATTGTGGTTCCATATTGTTTTCCTTACACTTGCTTATATCTAAATCCTCAGACTGGTACCCAAAACACAGCAGACCTCAATGGTTATGTGTCTGGGGCCTGGGAATCTTGAGAGAGAGACCTCTCATATGTAAAAATTAATATTTTTATATATTTAAAACTAGAAGCATACTGGTCTTCCTCAGCAGTTGATGATTCTGGAAGAATTGTAGCCTTCAAAACGTGCGGATGATCACTGCTCATGAAGTTTTTTGTCTTCCTCTTCAGTTTAAGATTCCTCTGAGTGTTCAGCCTGCCCAACAATGCATTGTTCCTTTAGAGTTGGTCATCTGTGAGCTTAAGAGTAGATTCTGTTCTGCTGTCAGATGTTGGAGTTCTTACAGTACCATCCCTTAATGTGCCTGCCTTTAGCAGATAACCGAGTGAACTCCATGATTGCTGTAACTTTTCAAATACAATAGTGGCCAGTTCCTTGAATGCTCTTAAATGCGTGCTGCCTAATCACAAACTTGGATGCATGTGATTTGCTTGAGTGATACCTCACTGTCAGAGATGAGCTCAGTCAAGAGTTCTGAGAAAGAAGTGGGCAGTTATGCGTACTAAACTTTGTGTATATTTCTTTGGGCAATTTTTGCATTCTCAGCTAGTGAGGACTGACCAGTTCTGCTGGGCTTTCTCACCAACCTGTCGATTAGCTGCCTGAACAAATCAAAGCCCTACTCTGGTAAGATCTTTTTAGGGACTGCAAGGGACTCTTTGCAGGGACTGTCTCCGAATTGTCCTAGTGTAGGTCAGTGAAACCACTCTTAACTTACCCAAATCTTGTCATGCTGTGTTTGCTTGGTTTTGATCAATTGCTTGTAGACTGAATCATCAGAAGCAATTAGCATTTATTTTTTGGAAATTTCTTGCATCAATTAACATACTCTTCATTTGGCAGTTTGCAGTAGAACTGCAGTTCTACTATATTTCAAAAGAAGCTTCTCTTTAATGACACTTCCTTACCTTCTCTTCTGATTTGCAGAGGGGTAGAAAAGTTAGCAATGTCTGAGCTGTAAGGTACCATTCACGGAGAATAAAGGTGGTGCCTCTCTGTGTGAGTCCTGTAAGATAGTTAGATGGAAATAACACCACTTTTGAGACTTAAATTTAAGTTACTGATAGTACACTCAACCTTCTGTGTCTAAAGAGCACCTCAAGGAATAGACTCCATTGTATCTATGCCTGTTGTTCTTCTGATGTACTGGGCTACAGAGGTGAAAGGTTTTTCCGTAACTCAGCTGCCATGTTGCTGATACTGCTTACAAAAGGGGGGGAAGAAAAGAGTTGGGGGGGGGGGGGAAAAATCAATACAGTAGTTTATGGATTGTAATAACACTCAGCTTTAACATACTGAGGTGACTTCCAGCCTTCTAGAGCTTCTAACTGCTGTCACTTAACAACTCCAGTCCAACCTCCTAGCCTGTCTCTTCTAGTCAAGACTGATTTCTCCTTGTTTAACTCCATGAGCGTTGGGAAGTATGCTAGATGCATCTTCTGTTAGCCATGCTAGCTCGAATGTCTGTACTCTAGGCGCAACTTACTTGACCTAGTTTTGAATATACTATATGGATTTTTTTGAAGGGTGAAGAGAATCTTCAGCAACCTGAGACTTTTCACCAGCTTTAATGGACCTTTTGAACTGTTTGGGGAGTTCTGTGGAAAGCAGTACTTTTTTTGTATTGTAATCTTCAATTTCTCTGAAGACAAGAGGCTGCAATCTTCCACAAACTGTGGTAGTGTAGACGTGACATGGAGGTGTAATCAGAGTACTATTACAGGCAATGGATCATGAAATAACCTTGAATTGATGATATCTTCTTTTAAGTACTGCATGCATTACTAACGAAGTTCTATGCATGGATCAGGTAAAATCTCTTGGGAAACATTTTAAAGGTTGACACTGTTTCCTGTAGAGAGAATGTGAAAACATGAGTACTACTGTATGAAAGTTAGAGAATGATCTGAAGAAATATAAAAATGAATGAAATTGAAGAGACAGGTGAAAAAACTCCTTGTGGTTACAGTTATGCTTCAAGACATTCTGTTCAGGGGAGGGATTAAAACTCAGTGTCTTCATGGGATAATACAGCATGCTTACCTATTTTGGTAGCCTTCAGAGACAAAAATGTGAGTGAAGCTGACCAGTTCTTTACATCCATCTTTTAGGATGACCTAGTGTATTATTAAAAGGTAGAGTGTAGAGTTGGAAGGTTTTAGTGGAGAATGTTAAGTGTATCATGTAGTAGATCACGTATATGTTGCGAGTTTGGTGCTTTTAATAGTACCAATGGAGTTTTTGTAGTAAATAAATGTAACTTATTGTCAGTATAATAAAGCAATCTTAAAGCTGTTTTCTGGTTAAACTGTATTTAGTGACTTCTGGCAGCATAGCAGCTTTATTCAGGAAGCATGCTTTACTTCAAACTGGCAGATCTGAGAAATTACTAGATATACGAATGTGCTAACTGAACTTCTGTGATACTGTAGAGGATGCAGGAAATAGCTGATATTTCTGGGCTAAGTAATTCATGTTTTCAACTAGCTACTTAAAACAAGCCCACATAAAATATTCACATATCAACATCCGATTCAAAATGAACAGGGAAACAGTGTCTGTATTGTTTTTCAGTAAAAGCTTTATCAAGGTTTTTTGTCAGTAAATGAGCTGGAGACTGTTCTTTATCTGAGATTTCAATGCAGCATTCTGTGGGGAGGAATGCATTTGGGCTGTGCTATTAAAGACATTGGAATTCAATACTATCTTTAAAGAGCAGTGAATTTAATACTAATTGTCCAGTGCTATAAGAGAGCTTTGGCTGATGAAGTCATGACTTTGCACTCTTCCTTACCGTTGAGTTGGCTGATGCTTTGTTAACCTCTGGTCCCTTAGTCAAGACCTTCTAGGCTTTTGTGTTTTCATATGTTTGACATTGCAGCACTAGAATTTGAATTGTTTGGTCAGAAATCCTGGAGAAGGGAAACAGTGATTGTGCTGAAACTTACCCAGAATCATAGTACAAGGGAAATAGTAATATATTTGCTTTGATTTTACTACTTTTGCTTTCAGATAGTGCTTTTTCTTTTGTCTCCCATGTCTGTGCTTTCCCAGACTGAATAGCCACGTCCTTCCTTTACGGAAAGGAAATGCCAAGACTACAGAACTGTTATTAGCACACATACTTCACTACGCAAGGCAGACATTGACCTCTCCTCTCAGATTTTAACTGTCAAGTTGCATAGAGCAGAGAGTCTTAATATAAACAGTGCCAGAGTGGTAATGCAAACACTATACTGCTTAGAAATGTGTTTTCTTCAAATAATTCTTAAGTGGCTACAGAATGCATTGGGAATAAATAGCTTTTGTTACATGCTGAATCAGATGCAGAAAGCATTCTGTTTCCAGGTCTCTTTTTGAATCCTTTATTTTGGAGCAAAGAACAGTAAAACTAGAACTGTAAGGCATGGTGACCTCGTATGCCAGTAGTGTCTTATCTTTTGGAAAAAGAGAATGCTGTAATACAACTCTATCAATTTTTCAGCTAAGGAGAGAATCTCTCAAAGGCTGATATTGAGTGAATGTATGAGCTGAGTATTTGACATGATGCAGTAATTTTCTGTCTTTGAACTCAGTGTGTTTTTCTTTTTGGAAAGAGGATTTTACTTAATAAAGTCAGAGTAGTGTCTAGCAGTATTTGGCATGACAACTTTCAGTCTTCTAAATTCAGAAGCGTCCAGGTCAACTGCTGCTTTTCCATTGCATAGTTTACCTTTTTTGAAATTCAGTGTCATGTCTTGAAACCTACTTCTGTATGTACTGGGGAGATCTGACAGGTTCTTTACCTTTCCCTTGGGGCAGGGAGGATGCACTAATAGGTGGCTTTCTCCCTCACTATGAGGAACATGAGCAGCATAGCTAGCTCTTGTTCTGCCCCTGATCTTTTCTTTGCCAAAATAAAAGCTTTGGCTTAGTATGTTGGGGTTTCTGTACAGGCTTACTGTTATCTGAGCTCATATTCAAGTCTCTGGGCTATACAGTCAGTATACTGCCTGAAGTAAGGCTATCTGTCCCTGATTTTTATTTTGTTTGCTTTATTTTGGCTTTAGGGTGTTGAGGGAGAAATCAAGGATGGGGTTACGGAAGGAGGACAAATTCATCAGCAAGTCCAAAGGAATCCTACTTATCGTCCCCGCTATCGCAGGTTTGTGCTGTTTTCTTTGCTTGTCATTGCAAGTAAGTGTAGTCTATAAAAGCTTGCAGAGTGAAAAGCTGAATTCCCAGACATTTGAGTACATGTAAGTGGTAGAGAGAATTGGAAGCATTTAAATTACCAGGAGGAATGTGTAACTTTTAGGAATAAGGAAGTAGTTGTAGAATTTGCTCGATCTAATTGTGTGTTACTTACTTCCAGGAGCAGATCAAGAAAGGGCAAAGTTATTTGTATCCTGTACCAACTCATTTCAATATGTTGCTCAGCTGTGAGAAGTTCCATGTCTTTCCAGCTTGAATTCTTGTAGTACTTCAGGCAAGCAACTTATCTAGATCTTGCTTGACATGGGGCAGGTTGGTCCAGTGTCTGCAGGGTCAAGATGTGCTTTGTAAAGCTTTCTGTGGACTGCAGTTAGTAGTCTAGCACTATGTTGCTTGTGTACCCAGGATTGAGATGGTTATATCACTCAAGCCTAGGTCTAAGCAGTGACGCTGTTTGTATGTACAAAAGAGCCTGTCTCTTCAGGAGAAAAATGAAGTCATGTTCTGTCCCCTCCCGGACATCAGATACACAGTAGGATTTCAGTATTGCAATTGCAAGTGCCCAAGGGCTAAGGCTCAGAGGTGGAAGGGAGAGATTTTAAAAATCATAAAATAGTTTGGATTGGAAGGCACCTTTAAAGGTCATCTAGTTCTAACATCCTTGATAGGAACTTCCTACTAGGTCAGGTTGCTCAAAGTCCCAATCTGGTGCTCTTGAACACTTTCAGGGGTGGGGCTTTCACAACCTCCTGACACAACTTGTTCCAGTGCCATCCACACAGTAAAAAAATAATTTTACTTAAATCTAACCTTCATCTACTCTCTTTGATTTTTAAAACCATTATTCTTTGTCCTATCACTGCATGCCATAGTAAAAAGTCTGTCTTCATCTTTTCTGAAAGCTACCCTTTAGATTCTGGAAGTTTAATATCAGGTATCCCTGGAGCCTTTTCTTCTCCAAGCTTGACAATCCCTACTCTCTCAGCTCCAGCCCTTCCTCACAGGAAAGGTGCTCCAGCACTGTTAATATTCATAGTCCACATCTGGACTTGTTCCAGAGTGGTGATGTCTCCATGGTGTTATGCTCAGGTCCCAGGGAGGAGCCCAGTACTCCAGGTGGGGTCTTGCAAGAGCAGAGTGGGAAAATCACTTCCCTTGATCTGATGACCATGCTTCTTTTGATTTAACCCTCAATGCAGTTAGCTTTCTAGGCTGCAAACATGCTGCCACCTTATGTTTATCCTTTTCATCCATTAACACCCTGTATAACTAACAAATATACAGAGTGGTGTGGTATCTACAGATTGTATTGCTAGAAAGATTATCATGGTGGAAAGGGATAGTCAGAAATAAAATGCTCACCTGTGTCCTGGGCTTACGGAAAAACTCTAAAGGGAGTGATCTCCAGAAAGGGATCCTTCCTCAGTGGCAGTCAGCCCTTAAATGGGGTCTAGGAGAGGTGGAGCCAGGCTCCACTCCTGCTCACACAGATGAATTGCCTTCACCTGTGCTCCTGCAGCTGATTCAGTGCTTGCCTCAGGTGATCAATCAGAGGTTCATGCTGTGATTCAACAGTTCTCATACACACCCCCAAGTCCTTGGCTGGTCTGCTGTCAATCTACTTATCATCTAGTTGGTATTCATGTTTGGGATTGCCCCAACCAATGTGTAAGACTTCTTACATGGCCTTGTTGAACTTTGTGAGGTTCTCACCTTAAAAATCTGTTAGCATTTCTCTGGAAGGCAATTCTTCCCTCTAGTGTCAGCTACACCACATACCTTGGTGTCATCTGCCAACTTACTGAGGGTGTACTCTTTGTTCATGCCACTGACAAAGATGTGAGTAGTCCTGATATCAGTCACTGAGGAATGCCCCGTTGCTGATCTCCACCTTGACATCAAGCTACTGACCACAACTGTTTGAGTGTGACTGCAATTTATTATTATTATGTTTTTTTAATCCACTGAGTGATCCATGTCTCTGATTTGAAGAAGGCAGGCTGAGGGAGCTGGGCTTCATCACTCTGGAGAAGAGAAGGCTCAGGGGAGACCTTATTGCAGCCTTCCAGTATTTGAAGGGAGATTAAAAAGGAGAGAAACTGACTTTTTTTTTTTTTTTTACATTGATAAACAGTGATAGGGCAAGGAGGAATGCTTTTAAACTAAAGGAGGGGAGATTTAGAGAAGATGTCCAGGGGGAGCCTTTCACAGAGAGGGTAGTGAGGTAGTGGAACACGCTGTTGAGACAGGTTGTGGGTGTCCCATACATGGAGGTGTTCAAGGCCAGGTTGGTTGGAAGCCCTGCTTTTGTGGCAGGGGGATTTTAACTAGATGATCTTTGGCTTGAGTTGGAAGGGACTTCATTCTGTGAATTACAATGGATAGTTTCTTAGTAACTTCATCTGCTAGTGTTCCCTTGGGATCCTTAAATGCATCTTACCAGGTCTTGTGGACTTCTGCAACTTCAGGTTGCTTAGATGGTCTCAAACTTGATCTCTTCCTACAGTGGGTGGTTCTTCCAGTCTCTTTGTTTTCTGGAGTTGGGCAGTGTGAATAGAGCATTTTCCAGTGAAGATTAACGAGGGGAAAAAAAAAAATAATAATCAGGGAGTACCTCAGCCTTCTCCTACTATTTTCTTACAAAGAGGGCCCACTTTTTCCCTAGTTTCCTTATATCACTGACATACTTAAAAGCCTCTCTTGTTGTTCTTAATGTCCCTGATCTGATTCCGTTCTTTCAAGGCTTTTGCTTTTCTAATCTGATCCCCTGGCTGTGCAGACAATGATTATGTTCCTCCCAGGTTAGTTCCATCCTTGTTTCTGATCTCCATGTATTTCCTTTTTGTATTTAGGTTTGTCTGGGAGCTTCTTGTGTTTTTTGCCTGACTTCTTTTTAGTTGCCTTGCAGTTGAGCTTGTAGGAGGTGATTATTGAATATTAATCAACTTTTCTGGGCCTCTCTTCTTTCCAGGGCTCTATCCCCTAGTTCTCTACCAGGCAAGTTCCTGAAATCTGTTCTCCTGAGCGATAGTGAGTTTACTGTGTGCCCTCCTTGTTGCCATAATCATTTTGGGCTCTACCATTTTGTTGTCATTACAGCCAATTATGGAATCATCAGTGTTTGAAAAGCCTTCCAGAATCATCCACCTATCACCAGTATTTCCTACTAAACCATATCCCTCAGTACAACTTCTAGACACTTCTTCAACACCTCCAAGGATGGTGACTCTCACCTCTGTGGGCAGCCTGTCTCAGCACCTGATCAATCCCTTGGAGAAGTAGTATTTCCTGATGTCTAACCTGAATCTACTTGGTCACAACTTGAGGCTGTTCCCCCTAGTCTTACTGCAGTGCTGCCCTTGAGTTTCATGTATCTCACGAGGCCTTCCTTGTTGGTGAGAACAGGATCTGATGTAGCACCTGTCCTCCTTGACTCCTCTGTTGCTTTGAAAGAAGCCATGATCAGTGCATTCTAAACCTGGATGGCTTATGCCTTGTTGTGCTGTCCTTCCAACAGATACCGGAGTAGTCAGAGTCTCCCATGAAGATCAGGGCTTGTTGAACATGAGTGCTTGTTCTCTGTACTTCATGTTTGCATAGAGGCATTTAATTTGGGCCTTTAAACAAACTGGCTTACTGCCTGGTGTGGCTAAAACTCATTTGTGCTCATCAAGTGTTCTTCCTTTGACCTGTGGTCCTGTTGTCTCCCAGGCTTTCAAAATTGTGAGTGGTGTGGGAAGATTAGATGAAGTTCCATTATTTCATTTCTATTTTATTCTGACATAGGAATAAGCTATGAGGAGACATCAAATGAAGGAAGTGAGAGACGTTGAAAAATGTTATGTTTGAAGCATATAGTTAGAACTTTTTGGTGCAGGATGCTGGGGAAATACAAGCTTGTGTAAGCTTAAGTGGTGTGGGTCACATAGCGAGAAGAGAATGCTATTGCAATATTACCAAATAGGCAGACTGTATCTAGCTGAGGAAATCTCCAGAGTGGAAAACAATTGGACATTAGGGGACTAAAGAGAAATAGGCTTCTTTATCCTTGCTTTTCCCTAGGGATCTATGGAACTGGGTTAAAGGGGTCCTTGAAGACCCAGTAGGACTTCAAATTAAAAAAAAAAAAAAAAAACAAAAAACAAAAAAAAAAACAACACCTAAAAGCTATTTGGATTTTACTTGAACACAATACTTTCCAGTGTGATAAGCAGTTAACTTGCTGAGTCACCTGTGTTAGTCATCCTGTAAATTGTCTAGTATAGGATTTCTATGTTTCTGTCCTTAATTTTCTATTATTAATTCTGACATGACCACTCCAGTTTCAGCCCTCCATGCTGAAGGAATGATTCCATAATTGAGTGACTCAATATAGTTAAAAATATTAGCGTGTGAAATACCCATCCTCTGACTGTTATGCATTTTGAGGTGTTGCCCAATTTCTTTAAACTTCTTGAAGCTCATAAGTCACAAAAAATCAGATCATTTCCTTTTGGAGGATGTGACAAATGTGATGCCTTATGGAGACTACTCTTAAGGAGCAGAATTGCATTAGTCTGCCATACAACATACCTTACTCGGTCCTCCTCATCTGGTCCTTTTTTTTTTTTTTATATAGCTTATTGAGATCAGGTTCCAGCTTTGGATTTGGATAGATCAATTATGAAATGGGTACAATTCTAGTTCTTTGTTGCATGCTTACTCGGAAGCAGATAGGAAGGAGCAAAAGAATAATGCAAAAGAAAGAAGGAGTTGAACTTCATAGGAATAACAGGGTGGTCCTTGATTGCAATGACATGTTCCATGCGGAGTTAAACTTAACACTCTTGTGCATGCTGAGTCTACAACTATAAGCCTTCCTTCTCCCCTCTGAGGTTTTCTAGCACTTAACAGAGTCATCCTCAACACAAACATTATCTGGGACTGCAGGAATGTGGATAATACTGACACTGTAGCAATCTGATATGTATAAACTACTGCTGAAAGTCCTCATTAGCTTTGGGCTACCTTCTGTAAGAAGTAGCTTAATATGTACATTTCAATGTCAATGAATTATGTTTCTGTTTAGGTTAACAGTACATGTAAGTGCAAGCAATACCTAAATCTAGTGATACTAGTGTTTCTGTTAGGTTTTTTTTCCTTGAGAAATCTGAATAGCCTTTTGAAACTGGGTAACTGTGGATTAATTAAGCCACTTAATGGGAACAAGATAGTAGGCCGTGACTTCTAGCCATATTCTGACATTATTGTGGACAGAATACATTAAGTAATCTTTGTTCCTGAAGTACCCAAGAAAGCATTGCATTTCCAGTGGAGAGCTGAAGGTCACTTACTTGAGATGCATGCTTTGTGGTCAGAGAGGCAACACTGCATTGGTTTGGTTACTTGTGAAATATTCCTGGATATTCAAACTTGTCAAGAGTAAGTGTAATTTCCCGGGAACTGTGGCATTCAGTTATAAGGCTGGGCAGCTGTGTAACTAGTGCAACCTGACTGGCTTAATTGGTCACTGGTGTGTTTGTTGTTGTTTTCTTTTTTAATTCTCTTAGCCAACAGTTCAGAGAACAGTTCATCAGTATGGTGAGCCATGGGGAGCCGAGGCACTCCAGGTTGCCTAATGGATAAGGCATTGGTGGTTCAGTGGTACAATTCTCTGAGCAGACTGAGCAGAGTGGGGCTGACCTACCTCTTTATTGCAGAGCAGGCAGCAGGACATGCTCTTGTAATTCCAACAGTGAAAACACTCAGGCTGCATGTCTATCTCAATGAACTAGGACTTTCCCTTGAACTGTATGACAGCAGAACTCCAAAGGAATTGTTTGCTTGCGTTCTAAACTACGAAAGGTGGTAGTTGGCTAGTGAGGATTTTGCTGGGCTGAAATTAAGTTAGTTTAACCGTCTCAGGCTACTTTTGTACTTATATGCACTTTCCTGCCTCTTCAAGAGGGCCCCTGCGTCCACGCCCTGCCCCGGTCACTGGAGAGGCTGAGAACAAAGAGAACCAGCATGAGGCCAGCGCTGTGAGTCAGCAGCCACTTCGCCGTGGGTATAGGCGCCCATACAACTACCGGCGTCGGCCTCGTCCGCCCAACACACCAGCTCAGGATGGGAAAGAGGTAAGCATGCTCCTGGCCACGTGGCAGAGGCTGAGTTTTGATGGGATGAGTGCTAAGAGGTTTGGGCAGGGGGGGTTTGACAAGTCTGTCGGTACGTTAGAGAAAACTGATGGCAAGTTGATGGTAAGGGTAGCTGGCTTAATTGCCTGTTTCTTATGGACTTGTTTGAGCAGCTTACCTTAAATGAAACCAGCAGTGGGATAGGAATTGCTTCATAGCTTTCAATTGGAGTCAGGCTGTAATAAATACCTCTGAAATAGAAAGAAACGCCTTATCTTCCAGCTCTGTTTCCAACTGTGTTTCTGAAACTATCCATTTCCAGGACAGGAGATGGATTTGAAAGTTCCAGATCAATTTTTTGAACTGCACAAACTAGATTTAGGTTAACCGTTAGTAATTAGACTTCACCTTAGTGAGGAGAAGACTTTATTATTCTATCCTATCCATTCAAGGTGGTTTTCTCCATGTCAGAGCTGACTAATAAAAAAAAAAAACCAAAAACCTGCTATTGGACAGTGAAGGGACTTGCTCAGTTTTACCTATAACAAAAATGTTATTGTCTTTGTGTCTCAGACAAAGGTGGCTGAAACACCTGCCGAAAATCCTGCTCCAGTGACTGAGCAGAGTGGTGCTGAGTAATGTCAGGTTCTGCAGGCACCTCTACTATCCCTCAGGTAAGGAGCATAGCTAGCATCTTTTTTGAGTGAAATGGGATTTCTAGAACTCCTGGCACGTTGTCACATATCTATATTTCTGGCTAGATACTTGTAGTAACTTCTGAAAGCCTTTTATAGGTGAGTCAAGGAATTTCTTCCTCTGCATCTGTGTCTGTCACAATGTAAAGTTTGCTTTATCTATATAGGTAACTCTAATCTTTGAAAGGGTAGATAACAGCAGGACAAGGGGAAATGGTTTTCAGTTGAAGGAGGGAAGACTTAGGTTGGATATCATGGGGATGCTCTTTACTATGAGAGTGGTGAGGTGCTGGAACAGTCTGCCCAGAGAGGTGGTGGATGCCCCATCCCTTGAGGTGTTCAAGGCTAGACTGGAGGAGGCCCTGGGCAGCCTGGCCTAGTATTAGTATGTGGTGGAGGGGGGTTGAAGATTCATGATCCTTGAGGTTCCTTCCAACCCTGGCTATTCTGTGATTCTGTGTGTGTGTGTGCGTGTGTGTGTGTATATATACACATATATATATATACATACTTCATGAATACCATCTGTTGATGAGTTGGTGCTTTAGGAAGATGTGGTACTCAATTCGTAAATAAGATATGCTGGTCATGCTTATCTTGCCATTAATAAGAATAGAATATTCTCTGCACTAAGAAAGCAAAACTTCAAACTGCTTTTTTTAACTTGACTTTTTTCAACAGGTGTCCTAAAATATAACTCAGAAATAACACCAAAGAAACATTCAAGCAATAAATAAGCAACAGTGATGAAAGCAAAGATTCAAAACATCAGAACTAAAAGCAGGAGGAAAAAAAAAAAAAAAATACCAGCAGCTGAGATCCAGGGAACGCCTGCAAGACAGATGCATAAAGAGTGAGATTTGGAAAGAGCAACCTCCCCAGTTTCAAGAGCAACTGTGGGTTTTTTCTTGTTTAGAATTTCAATGTTTCACTAGTGTTGAATTTTTTCAGTTTTTCTTTTGGTATCAAACTGAAAAGGGGAAAATACCCAATGAAAGAACTGAAATAGAAATCAAATGCTTTTCTTTATTGGATGCTGGTGCTAGACCTCCCAGGTGTGTTGAGTATTTTTTTTTTCTGTGCCAGTCCTGTTCACTTCAGGACATGGGGAGGAGAAATTTCAGCTTTCCTTGGTAAGATCTATTTGAAACTGTGCAGCATGGGTGACGTTCCTTGCAAATAAAAGTGATTTCAACTACCAAAACCAATCCATTGAAGTGTTTGTTTATATTTACCTTTAAAATCATTCATGCTCTAATCTTGCTGCTTCAGTATTTACATGTGAAAATGAGCTGCATCTCTTAATATGCAGTGATATGTCTTGTCTAAAACACTGCTGGATAATACATGTGCAAGGACTTGACTGGGTTAGTTATGGCTACTATAAAACAAGAACAGCTTCTGCAAGGTAATTGGACAACAGAGCTATAACACTACACTACCCTCTCTGCATTTCTGATTTTAGGTTTTTCTGTTACTATATTGCAGCAGTTGTTTGTAATATCCAGAGTGGATTAGTGGGATATTTTTCCCTTCTGGTTTGCAAGGTTTTTGTTATTGAAGCAGTAGAATCTAAGCCTATAGGTTTCTCTCTGCCCAGACTTAGGCTGCTACCTCATTCTAGCAAATAAAGTTCCAAATAATGGCAGTACATTTCATTAGTCTCTACAGTTTTCCTTACCTGAAAAGAATGAAATTTTTCCACCTGCTCCATTTTGTGTTAGTATAATTCTTTGGTTATTAATATGTGTGAGGTTTTTTTGGTTTTTTTTTTTTTTTTTTGTGTCCATCCCCAAACCTGGGCTGTCTTGCATGTTATCACACTACTGCCAGCTGCTGAGTATGGGTGTGTTCCTTCAGCTATCTTGTTGCATGCTTCATTCTCTGGCCTGGTATTTCTCACGTTCTTGCTTTTACAGTTGATGTTATCCTGACCTTGAATAATGTATTTGTTTCCTTAAAACGCCTAATTCTGTTCCTAGTGATACAACACTTATCCAGCCTCTAGTGAATTTTGCTTCAGGTAAATCCCCTTTGGTATGGAGCAACACTGTATACATTTAAGACTAAACAAATGGAGAGATTTGTGGCAGGTGACTCCTACTACTGTTCCTCCCCTCCCCCCCCCCCCCCACTTTCTCTATTCTAATAATTAAAAATCATATGAGATTCTCTGGGGTCTTACATTCCCATGTTACTCCTCAGGAAATGGGGAGTGGGGAAAGGAAGGGAGTCTTGAGTAGTGAATAATAAGGGCTGAGAGCAAATTGCTTTGGAGCCTTACTCCCTTTCTCTTCACCTGGTGGGAGGGAGGGATAAGGGAAGGCATGATGCATGGATTGCCCTGCTCCTAGCTTACAGTATTAAATGTTTCTTGGCTTGCTTTTATGATCAGTGAGTTAAGAACTCTGAATAAACAGTGAAGTGAAAACGACAGACTTGGTTCAGGAATAAAAGTGCTTTTGCTTCCTTCGAGCACGTGCAGTGATGCACTCATTCACTGTAGAGTAAGCTCATATTGCAGCACTGATCACTTCCAGGCCTGCTTTCAGAAGTGCTAGGTAGGGACTGCTGTGAGATATGTTCTGTGCTGAAACCACTGTGTTACAGAGAAGAGAAGGAAACAATGATCCTCATGGATCTTTTCTGGGAGAAAAAGAATATGGCTGTTCTGACAGATTAAAAACTTGACAAAAGTACACATACCTCTCAAAAATCCTTAAGTAGTACTAACTAAATCCACTTCAGGTATATGGGTGCAGGGCTGTCTTGTTTCATTATAATCTTAACAGGTATTCTTAAATGCTGTAGTAATGCTTTGATATTTACTGTACATGGAGGCATTACTTTTGGAGCAGCCTTATTTCATTCTATTGGCCCATGATGTCAGAAGCAGGTGTTGGTATGGCAGCAGAGACTGAGCCTTCCTGCCAATATTCTGTTACAGTTTGTTACTGTGGGACACACGGCAGCTGAAGGGCAGTCAGACAAAATGGCATCTAAAATGGAAGGTGCTTGTGAAGCAAAGGTAGGTCACTGAATTCCTCCTTGGGGGGGAAAAAAGTGGCACCCACTGGCATTCATTGATGCTTGCTAAACCTTTACGGAGACCAAACACTGAATGTTAGGACAGTTTGTGTGTTTCAGCAGTGGCAACAGCAACATAAAAGACAAGCACATTCTGGATAGCCATACACAGCACGTATGGAATTGCAGTCAGATATTCAACTCAAAAATTTGATCGTATCTCTTTACTAGGCTTATATCAGGCTTATCTTAACATTAAAAAAAATTATA
Organism: Lagopus muta; assembly: GCF_023343835.1. Lineage (NCBI taxonomy): Eukaryota > Metazoa > Chordata > Aves > Galliformes > Phasianidae > Lagopus > Lagopus muta. The sequence goes on from NC_064433.1 coordinate 78,351,961, forward strand.
TCCCTTGCCTTACAGTTACGTCCTGTTTATGTCATTATTTTTGGTGGTACGTACATAAAGGCATAGGAAGTATAAAATAAGATCAAGTCTCTGATGAGCACCTTGAGAATTGTGACCACTTCCATTGAACCAGACATTGATGCCTTGTTTTCACAAAAACAAGGTCAAATGTCCAACTAGTTTTGCTTTTGTTCTCCTTATTTAATGTTTTAATAAGTAAATATGTAAGAGAATATATAAATAAGTTTTATTATATATATATAGGCTATATTTTTAATATGATGCTTAAGAAAATTTCATTCAGCAAGGCCCAAGCATGGTCTAATCATTTTACAGTAAATCATTTGTTGTTGTAAAGCTTGCCATAAAGGCTGAGAAAACCAGTTCTACGTGCATGCTTATTTCATGCAAGGACATGTGCTTCAGACTCCTTAGAATGTTCAAATGAAATTCACGATCTGGATACTAAGAGTTGTAGTGACCTTAGTTGTAGAGTAACAGCCTTGAATTCTTCAATTTGTAGATTCCTGGAAACTTTCAAAGATGATTAAGAGCTATACAAGTAAATTTGGTTTGGCTGTTCAGAAAGTCTATTTGCAAATTCTGATTTTAAGTCTTAGATGTTGTCCTTTCTATTGGTCTAGCTTTTTTTCATCTGTAAAACCAGTTGGCCCTCAGCATCACTGTAAAGTTGTAGCAAGGAAGTATCTGTTCTGAGATGCTAATACATGGCTGGGGAAAAGCAGTCATACCAGCCAAAAGGATGGTGAGAATTGGAAAGCACCAGTACTGAAAGAAATAAATATTCTAACCAGAGCTTTAGGCTATATTTCAACAAGGGGTGAGATGCCTAAGTAAGTGAAATGCAGAGGCCCCACAGGCCCTTCTCAATTCTGCTTTACCTTGTCATTACAGGCTTTTTGGATGAGACAGCATATGGCTTAGTTTGCTACTGCTTGGATAGTTAATTCTTGAGCATCCATCCTTGCCTTGAAGACGAGTTAGGTACCTAACTATGATCTGTAAATCTTGTTGTGATGAGCACTGTCTTTATTCATGCAATATGAATTAGCATTAACTAATTCTAGTGTCTCTCCAGATCTGCGTCTAAAACAGCTAACAACAAAGTTCAGCTGATTTGTGACTTGCTTATGAAATGTTACCACCAGAAGGTTAGGAAAGAATAGCTAAGGAAAAAATTCCTTATTCCTGCTATATTTGGGCACATAGATTGGCAGTGCACCAGTGCCAACTTCTCTTGCTTTTGTGGCTGTTGCACAGAAGCATGCTTTTCTGTAGAATACAGCACAGGAAGCACTTGTGTATAACTGCTGTAAGGGCTGAAATCACATAAGTAGAGTTCACTGCAAGTGCGCATAAAGCTTAACTGTTACTGACACTTTTCTTTACATAAATATTCCATGATGGATGACAGAGATGTCAGCCCAGTGATCTTGATTACTGTTTAAGTTACGTGAACACTAGATGAAGGTGTTGATCCACCACCTTTTTATTTTTGTAAGTTAAATTTGTATTCCATACCCCTGTGACAGGACATCAGTTGGTTTCCATTGCAGATCTAAGGTATCTAACTGGGCTGAAATGTGGAAGATGGTGAGATGCATGAAACAAAACTCACTCTTCCTTCAAGTTCATTATCAATAAATCTCAAAAAAAAAAAAGAAAATTGTTAGTAGAAAAAGACAAGTATAATAATCTTGTCCCTATTCTGGTGCATCTCCCCAAGTCCCGTGCAGTTATCATTATGCAGCTGAGAAGAAAGGTTTAGAGAGGAAGAGGCAGTTTGGTCTACTAAGGTAGCCAGATTCTCCATGTTCTACTTTCTCACAGTTCTAACCTGCAGTGTCTTGTTCTCTTCCCAACTTCTCTCCCTACCCCTCATCACAGGTGGGTGTTTGTTGGGCATGTAGTTACTAGGGTAAGAACTTCCACAAGTAAGAAAAAGGATGACCAAAAAAATTACACCACACAATCATAAAATTCAGTAAATCTCTGCACTACATGAGCAGTTAAAAGACTTGTGACACTTAAAAAAAAAAAAGAAAGAAAAAAAAAAGAAAGAAAAAGTAAGTTCTTAATGCAGATTTAAAAAATGGAGGTGATGCAGTCAAGGTACTAAAGTGAAAACAGGCCATGAAGGTCCTCCAAGGAGTGATCAAATTGCTATTTTGCCCTACCTTGGCTGGAATGAAGACCTATCTTCTGCAACAAAAGTCAAGAATGTAGTTCAAACTTTCCATCTGCCTCTAGAAACAGTAGGTATAAATGGGGGTAGGGAGGGCAAGTTGACATTACTTTAGGGTGCTATTACTTGCTATGTTGCTGCTTGCTGTAAATCAGCCTGTTAACATAATGATTTTAATGGAAACTTACATGGTTTTCCAGCTTAGATAAAATATTTATGAATTAACTGCAAGCCACAAGGTGGTGCTCTTAGCCTGCATCTTGACTACAAGGTAAATTTTTTACTATTCCTTTTTAATAACATATAGAAGGAACATAGGGAGAAAGCCATGTTTTATAATAAGATCAATTTGGTTTCAGCAGCAATCCCACAGACTGTACCACACAAAGTGTAGTTTATAACTGAACATTTTCTTCTTACCTTCAGAGAATTTCAAGAGAATAAACTTTCTGGGACAGTCAATTCAAATAAATGGCTGAAATTCCAAGGAAATATAATGGAGAAAAAAAAAAATTACAGATGAGCTACCTAATAATAAAATTCTGTTGATGAACACCTGGTAGGTAATCTCACATCAAACTAGCATGATGAATCTGCAAGTCTAAAATTGTTCATTTGGTAAAAAATGAATTATTTACTTTTCCTTGAAAGGCACATTGGTATAGTTGTGTACTGCATACCCTCCCCTTCTCCCTCCACTCAATTTGTTTATGAATCAAAGAATTCCACATAGGCATACTGACTGTGAAGTGAGTGAGGAAAAACAAAAAAAAACACTTATAGCATCTTAAGTTCTGTATGCACATACACTATACAAGGTAAGCATAATAAAAATTAGAAACAGTTACCTTTTATCTTCAACAATATTAATATATCATAAAAATATTTCCATAAATGTAAACACATGCATAGTTCTTAGTAAGGTGAACAGCAATTCCATGGTGTTTGTGAAAACTCCATGCCTGGAATACAAAAAAACTGGAGACTTTCCAAGCGATACAGTTCTGCCAGCATGACTAAATTCAACTTATTCCTTTTTTTGCTCTTCACCTTTAGATTCTCTTAGCACTTCTTGCCATTTTTTCTCCATTTCTTCTCTGCAGTTCAGGAAGGCCTCTTCCAAGCGCCTCATGGAATTGGTCAGGTCAGGGTTGGTACGCATTACTACCATGTCATATGCCATCCAGGTTGCCTGAACTATAAACACAAGAAATACTACCAAGCCAGAAATCTTGGCTAAAAACACAGGGGGTGATAAAACAAAAAAATAAAATACATTAATTATTATCAGCTCAGATTTTATGTTAGAGGAAGCCTGACATACAACAGAAGAAGCTGCCCACAATAATGTTCAAAATTAATAGATACAATAAATCTGATATTATTTCCTTACAAATGTCTTAAAATACTTCAGTATGGAAGTATACGGATGTATACACTGTAAAGTACGAAAGGGTGATGGACATTTTTACCTACAGTTTACAACAAAGTGAGTAATTAAAAAGAAAGGCACTACAGGCTTTTTTAAAATAAATGAACTGAGCCAAAGAATTCCTACCAGATCAGTAATGTTGAGGAAGACGAAAGCAGTGAGGAAGAGGAGAAGTAAGAAGGCCACAGAATGGAGATGAAAAACTATTAAGAACAGTGAAACTAATGAGATCAATTCAGAAAAAAAATAAGTATCTGATAAAGCAGAGGAAATTATTTTTGTATTTATTGATATTCTCCTTCTGTTTTATCATAAACGGACTGTTGTTTTCTCAGCAACATTTGCAAGTTGCCACTAATTGCAAGTTGTTTACTTATCCCTTTCCATCTATTCATGTTGGTTGCATATAGTTTCTGATAGAACTGCTGCAGAAAATAAAGAAGAATATGCAGTCCCCTCCATAGGTAAGGGACTAAGATTAAATTTGCAAAGGAATCTTCCATGTGACTAATAAATAATTAAATATCACACACTAACTTGAGTTACTGCACATTCCACCATTTTTCAAAATTAAATTTCATTTTATGTTCTTATCTGTTTTAATTGATAGTTACATGCCTTAATAGTATTTCTGTTCTCAGCCACCACTCTGAACCAAGCATGTTCTACTAACTTTTAGTTTGATTGCTTGCACTCCTTCTCCCAATTCAGGGCATTAGCTGATGGTGATTTTTCACACTTACGTTTCTATGACACAGGAAAGTTCATAGCAATAAATATAAATAATACATCTTCAATGTCTTCACTCTAGTAAACAAATCCATATTGTCTTAATAAAGACCTTTACCTGTCAGTTTTTCCATTTCCTCCAGAAGTTTTTCTAGGTCTCTGTTCAGGTCCTCTATCATCTTCAGCATATTGTCATAGTTTCTCTCTTGAGGTTCTTGTCTGGCCATCTACAAGGAAAGCAGGTGTTTTATAATTTATTTTACTTTAAGGTGAGTTGATTTTCCCTGTTGAGGGAAAGCAAGATTGCAGTACAATTTATTACTTAAAATATATACAATTCTCAATTTAGATATGAATTCATTAAGAATGTGACCTGAAAGTAACCGGTTAACAACTGTCTGTTGCATACTACTTTTAATTCTTTTTGAAACCATTTTCAGTGGTTCAGAGAGAATTACTCTCAAGATGCTGCATTTGTGCCAAGTAATGATTTTAGTATCTGCATCAAAGAGATCGTTAGACAATTTCATCTACTGTTCTGCTACAGTTGTCTTAAAGCCTCTCTCTCAAATATTCTGACACAGGGCAATCCCTGATTTCCAACCTGAGCTGTAAAACCCCCACTCATGTCCAGTATTTCACACACACACGGTAGCACCAGATAACTGCACATACTAAATTCTGTAACTGTATATGCAGCTAAGCTGTGGGAGCAACCTCAGCTTAAATTTACTGAAAGCAAAATAGATAGACTCAACCTCATCACTGAGTTTCAGAACCTCGGTATTATCCAAAAAATGAGACCTTGCTTTTATTTCCTTTCCTGAAAACAAGGGATGGGGTGACACTATGGAAAGAGCTCCACTGTGGTAATTACATCACGCAGTTGGCAAAGTTTTTGTCGGTTTTCTTTTAAATACATGTAATTGTTCGAATACTGTCAGAGGGTACCCACTTTCAGGTTTTTATTGTAGATAAATGTGGAAGAAATGCCACGAGTTACAGTGGATTTAAAGCACTTAAAGCACTTCAGATGAACGTCAAGCCTCATCGGGGTGCTTCGTGTTCAGTCTTACTAAGTAACGGCGCGCCGACAAAGCCAGGGCGCCAAGAGTCTTAAAAAAGCGGCCACGGTCCCGATTTCACCAGGACCTTCAGCCGGCACGGTGGCTGCAGGGCTCCTGGCTGCCAGCGCCGCTGCGAGGCCGGCCGAACACCCTTCAAGCAACAGCACACCGCCCGGACAGAAGGCAGAGAGCCGGCTTTGCAGATCCCTGCACCTTTGCGTTCACGCTCCGGCCCGTACCGCCTTCTCCCTCGACCCCTCCGCAACCGACACGCCTGCCGCCCCGCCGCCGCCCAACCGATCCCCTGGGTTCCTCCCCACCCCTTCGAAGTCGCGTGCGCAGCGCGGTTCCCTCATGAGCCTAGCAGCAGGGACGGGCGGGAACGGGACACGAGAAAATGCTGTTCTGCCCTTCCTGTCCGCTCGTGCCTGCTCTGCCCTCGAGCTCACCGCCTCGGTTAATCTTCTGTTTCACGACAAGAAACACTTCGACGGGCAGTTAGGCGGCCGTGGGAAAGGAAGGGGAAGGACGCGGGGCTGGAAGTGGCGGTGCGGCCGGCCAGGTGTGACCCGGCGCCGCTACGGGAGGGTGCTCACCGGTTCTAGCAGCGTCCTGTCCGCCCAGCCTTCCTTCCAGCGCGGTCGCAGCCGGCCCCGGGCCGCGTCAGATCGGGCGCCTCAGCGGGCCCCCGCCGCGGTGCTCCCTGGCTATGGCCTCCGGTGCGGGCCTGGCCCGCTGCCTGCTGCGTGGTGCCTCGTCCCCGGCCTGCCACGAAACATAAGTGCTGCAGGAGGCCGGAGAGCAGGAGGTAATCCCCCCTTACCTGTCTGCGGTTCCCCGGTTCCCACAGCCCTACATCCCCCGATGCTGGCGTCCTTCAGCCGCCCTGCCGCTCCGGGCCGGGGACCCCGAGCTGTTGCCGTGAGAGATCTGAAAATAGGTGCCAAGTGATGCCTCAAGCACAAACTCTCGAAGTTGGATGCGTCTGCTTTCTTTCCTACAGAGGTACACCTGCCCGTCTTCATGATCTTTGTCTTTACAGTTATTGGAGAAGGTGTTTGCAGGGCTAGGCAAAGAAGGGCAAGAAATTTTACGATGGCTGAGAAACGAGGCACAAAGTTTGTCTGACTTGTTGATAATAGGTATTAAGTGGTATATGGAAGGCTGAGGGTCACATCCCTTTGAATGGCTCGCATCCCTGCTCATGTCCTATTCTCTATTCATATCCAAGCCTTACTATCTGCTTCTACTAGTATCCAAACCTTAAATTGCCCTCGTTTTTAAATAATGGAGTATATTGCTATTTTAATTATGTGTGAAACTTTCACTCATCTCTTGTTACCACTGCTCATTTCACTGCCAGCTATTACTTATTGTACACCATAAGTAGCTAGTTTGAATATTGCACTCCATCCCTATGCAAGAAAACTGGAATTTATCACAAAGTATTGTGTTGCTAAAATTTTGCAAGGTGTTGAAAGTAGGCAAAATCTTTCAAAACATATGAAAGAAAAGATAATACTTGGCTAACTAAGTTCTTGTATTGCTGGAGGCAATAGAAAGCATTGTGAGAAACACCATTTTATGTTGTTTTGAACTTTAGTTTCCCTAAGCAGTCCCACTGCCGGCTGTCTGAGGCACAGTGCTCGCTAATGGATCCTTTGTTTGAAGTGGCACAGCCATTCTGATGTTTTCTGGCACCCCAGCTTCTGAATTCTCTGCCACTAAGCAGTCTCTCAGATGCAGCCGCTTATGTATATGTGTGTGTTTGAATGTTCTTAGGAAACTCGTACTTGCTCTGGTATTGTTGTTATTTAATATTGCTCCCTTGCTCTGTGAAAATCTGGGCAAGCATTCTGCGTTCATGCAGTAATTTGCTCATGCATTTCATTCTAGTAGCTTAGTTATAGCTATTATAGCTATAGCTATATAGTTGTTGCTAGTGTATAATGCTATCCAGACTAAAATCCATTTGCAGTGACACTGGTAGACAGGAAAATGTTCAGTTTCAGAGTGTCTGATTTATTTGTAATTCTTATTGACTGTTCTTTAGGGCACAGTGATGTGTTAGAAAGTGAACTGCAGGTCAGAAATGCATTATTAAATGGAATAGTTCTTGAACATAGTTTCATGTAACAGCGTTTCATAAAACTTCTGTGATATGTACTTTTTAGTTCTAGTAAGGTCTCTGTGGTCAACCTTTCTGGGAGAGAGGTGGCTCCTCTATTTCTTTTTGTGTGAAGTGGTGCAATTTATTCAATACTTATACTGGGTGCTTAAGTTAAATATGTTCAACAACTTCAAGGTTTTGACAACCGGAACCATTTATTCTCACTTGGAAATGTGAACAATGAAAATGCAGTGGCAAAACCCAGGAACGTAAGAGGAGCGTTTATATGTCTAACAGAAAGAATAAAATAGAAAGAGAAAAAGGTCAGATTAACAGAAGAATATGTATACATATTCTCAGGAACCTGGTTGGTAGGGTAATTAACACCCCGAAACTACACAAAGCTAATGGAAGTGCAAGTGATACATGATGCACCTACTTTCCAGTCTTACCAGTTCATCTGTTGGCCTTGGAGTCCTGGAAAGAACTCCATGGGATAACTGGATAAGCACTGATTTTGGGATGCCAAAGAGCAGATCCTTTCAGAAGAAACTTGCTTTCTGGACAGTTACTTGGAGTTTGCTGAGTTTTGTGACTTTTCAGCCACAAGATAAGCTGTGTGGTTTTAACAGTGTCTTCAGGTAGGAAAAAGACTGAGTGTTTTGTGGCTGCATTTGCCATCAGACACCAAAGTGCATTGTAGAGATTACTGAGCAGTTGTGTGTGGATGGGATGGTTGTTTCATATGCTGTAGATGTCTCAGAGATAGAGAGGACATTTTTGTTAACAGAACTGCCACTCCACCAATTTCAGTGCACCTAATCATACTTGCATAAGGAAAAACAGAGGAAAGAACACAAACATTTAAACAGGCAGTGTTCTCTTTAGGGATGTGCACAGACAAAATAACTAACTTATAACAGAAGTTTACATTTAACGGGATGAAACGTGACAGTAAATGTCTGCTGTCTCTTAACCGAACAGGAGGAAGGGTTTATGGACTAGTGGAGAAGACTAGTCTGAGACCTGAACTCTGAACTGTTTAAATATCTTCTCCGACCAGTCTGACTGGGAGCACAGCAGAAAGATTAACTAGGGAAACAAAAAGGAAACAAAAAGCAGTGGGGGTTGCTACCTTTGCATATGCGTACCTTGAATATTAACCCCTTGCATATCCCACTTTTTTTTTCTTCCTGCAGATGGGGTCTGTAGAAAACTGGGGAAGAAGGAGTGAAAGGAGGAATACTATCAGTTATTGTATTTTGAAAGCCTAATCCCTAAATAGGAATCAGGTTCCTCTGAAGAGATTCCCCCAGCTGCCTTTACAAAAGGAGTCTGTGGAAAGCAACATATTTCAATAAATAACACACATAAAAGAGGAAATGTCTTTTTCAGTGTATCCACTTATTAAACAGGAATGGGTTATAGGACAGATCCTGTGCATCTTCATGGAAAAAATAACAGCTGATGCAGGTTAGCACCAGAAAAAGAGGATGACAGAAACCAGAGCCTGAGCTTGAAATTTGCAGCTGTAGTGATCTTTGTAACTGAAGTAAATGCTCTGTCTGGAACATGGGTCTCCATCTTCCTGAATTCTTGGGCTGCACTGTGTGAAGAGGAATTGTCTTGGACAATATATAAAATACATAATGTAGCTAATGTATTTAAATACTTATTTTGTGTTTTTAAATATGTTTTATTAAAGCATTAAAAAAGGAGAGCAACAGAAACATGTGATCAGTGGGATATTTGACCTTGGTTTTGTGAAAATAGTGCATCAATGTCTGTCTGATTCAGTGAAAGAAGTTGCAATACTTAGTGAGGTCTCAAGGTGCTCTTCAGAGAGTTTTGATCTAATTGTGCCTTTCCAGTACTTCAGCCTTGAAAACAGTTGTTCACAAATGTATGTACTGCCAAAAAAAAAAAAAAAAATTGCTGACAAAAAGTAAAGCATTATTGTTAAGTGAGGGATATTTTTCTCTGATAAGTTAGATCTCAGCATTTTATCCCAACTCAGCCACCTTCCTTCAGAAAAGCAAAAGATGCCCCCATAATCAGCATCCATACTTTGAAGGAACTCCTAGAACTGGTTCCATCCTTTGGCCATCATGAAATTCACAGCTTTGCTGATGATTTTCATGACTATTGATTTTGAAAGCTTTGCATGTAAATTTTCTTGTTGAACGATGCAGCACCATTTCATCAAACATGAGTTGCTGACAGCAGTTGCATCGCCTTCCAGTAACTTTTGTAAGACCCCCTTTTTTAGCAGTTGTCACCAGGGCACCATCAGTATCTGTACCAGACATGTTGACAAAGGTTAAAGAAAACTGCTCTAATGTAATTAAAGTAAATGCAGTAAATAAATAATTTCTTCAGTGATACTGTACTTGTTATCAGTACCTCTCTTGAAAATGGCAAGCTGAGCCGTGCCTGCAGCATCAGTACTTTCATGTGTCACCAAAGCATAAGATTTGAAATTACCAGCTTCACTCTCCAAATTTCTTTTAACAGTTTCCTGTTTCTTCAGTTTGTTTGGCTATGGTCCAGTGCGACAAACTGATTCTAGAAAGGTCTGCTTTTTTATAAAGACACATTATATCTGCCATGCTTTTCATATGTTGCTTATTAAACTCATTGTCAGTAAATGGTTTTGATTTTTTTTTTTTTTTTTTTGCAGTCAGATTCCCTACCACATAACTAGCTTTTACAATAGAGTCCATTTGAGTTGTTTGGTTTTATGCTAAGGGATCGGTGTGCACCCAGAGCCCAGTCAGAACATTTAGAGGGGAATAGCCACCACCCTGATGGCATGGGGCAGGGAGCGGGCTGCACTGTGAGCTGTACTGGGCCACATGCAGGATGAGGGCCACAGGTTGGATGTGTGCAGTCCAGGGGATTTCTCTTTTTTCAGGAGGCAAAACTCCACATCACTGCACTATTCATTAATACTGTTCTGCTCACTTCTGTCGGCCTATGTAGAGATCGAACAATGAAGAGATACAGTCCCAGTATTCACCATTTTGCACACTTAGACATTAAAAACCAGATGGAAGAATAATACCAGAGTGAAGCTTGGGATGTTCTGCTCTGCAGATATATTGATATATGGTCATTCTTGCAGATAAATTATCTATTGTGTTTCAGTATGTAACTTGACCTCTCTACCTCAGTCTTCCCTAAATGAATTAATGTACACAGCACCAAAGTATTACTACAAATAGGAATGGTTTGCTCAAGGAGTTGGTAGAGATCATATCATCTTCATGTCCTCAAAGCTATCCGTGGCATACTATTGACTATAAAATGAACTTTGTCTCTCAGTGTTAGGTCTCATGTTGTTTCCTCTTGTAATACAACAACTTTCCACTTGTGTGATATAGGTAAGCAAATAATCTTGTAGAGGCTTGTTTAACCAGGAGTCAGAAATCTGAAACATGAGATTTTTCAGCGATAGGCAGAGGCAGTCTTTGAGCTTATGTGGGGAGCCTGCAATCAAGCAGCTGGCATTTAAATACAGTGGTTGCCTGGAAGAAAGTCCCCAGGGCAGAAATGCTGAGAAAATGAAATGCAGTAAGGAGTACACCTCACAAATTATTCAGGATTGAGAGCATTAGCAGAGCTGAACAATGTCCTCAGGCACATATTAACAGGACAACATCACAGGGCAAGTTCAAGAGTATTGACAGGTCTTGTTAGGGAGCTCAGGACATAGTTGAAGAGGTTTTGTAAGTGTGCATGCATGACGGGACTGTGTAGGGAGCTGCAGGCTGGGCTACTGGGAGGACAGGGAAAGAGAAGTGACAGCAGAGCTGAAAAATGAAAGCAGAATGCAATGGACAGCCTGAGCGGGAGGGATGCAAGGGACGAGAATGTAAGAAAAACTTGCATTGCTGCTGTCTGTTCTGTCATGTTTTTTATTAATCTCTTCTCCCTTTGCTCATTGGCCTGTTCTCTATCATGCCATGTTCCTGTTAGAAAGCTTTTTCAGCGTCTGGGTATTTTAGGGATTTTATACCAATTTTCTGTTCCGATAACCCTTTTTTTTTTCTTTTTTTTTTTTCCCCTCTAAACGTGAAACATTAATATGGAGAGCATGGTTTCCATTTGTTATGTTATCCCTCCTGGTTTGTTGTTTATCTGCCTTTCAAATTACACTCCAGGTTCCCACCAAAGGAGTCTTTGCCTTGCTCAGCTCTCATCAGCCAGATGGATCCGTTTCCTGGGTTTGTCCCTGCCTGTCAACTCATGTGTTAGACTTACGATCTTTCTGGGGAGAAAACTGAAAGGAACTTGAGGAGTAAAGAACTGAAGCTGGGCGGGTCTGGGGCAGGGAAATGAGTGAGAAGGAAGTTAGTCATAAGAAATACAGCAGCACAAGGTAATTGTATTGAGTGGCCTTGGACAAACAAGGAAACATGTAAGCTTCAGAAAAAGAGCACTGCATGGCAAGAGAAGTGGTGTAATTCAGGTGAGAGAAAACGCTGCTGGAAGATTAGCTAATGAATATTTACATATATGAAAAGACTTTTATTAACATTAATTTGCCCTAAACTAGGATATAACTGCACCATAAAGTCTATATGCCTCTGTATGTATATGTATCTGCATCTGTGCTTACTGACTGTATTAAGAAGTTACTGATATAGTAATACATTTCTGTGAGGGGGAGGAGGAGAGAAAGAAACTGAGATCTCCCTATTTGCAGGTTGGTGTAGTGAAATAACTCCCAAACACATTTTGAACAGGGAGAAAATAATGAAGTAAGTTCAATTTAAAATTAACCTCAGTCCACCAGTAATGCAGTGCCTGTCTATATAAGTACATTCAGTGCTTGATGAAGTGATATGTGTCGGGGTATCGATTCAGAATTAATTGGCATTCGATTCCTTCATTGTTACTTGATTGTAAGGATGGCAAATAATCTATCTAGCTATTTCGGTGTGTTTATATGTTTTCATCTCTCTGTGTGTACGCGCACACTATTGACTAAATTGTAAACAACATCTCTGTTAAATGGACCAAGAATCATCTAAAAGTTAGGAACTTGTGAAGGTTTTAATATGGGTGTGCAACTGTAAAGGCAGATACAAATTGCATTTCATAAGCCATTAGACAGTAACATAATATGCTGTATTTTTATCAGCGGTGTTTTTCACAAGTGCTACCTATAGCTTTGGTCCTTTGAAAAACCCTTAACATTTTTTCTGTCCTGTCAGAGCTTTTGCTTTCACAGCATTACAGAGTATCAGTGTCAGATTTATAACTGTAAAAGGTTCATACTGGGGTTTTATACAGGTTCAGTTCTTGGGAGTACCGACAAAATCAGAGTTCAGTCAATCAAAAAGGTATAGCATGGGTGGCACTACTAAAAGTGGCCTTTGATTTTGAAATACAGAAAAGAAAGTCAAAGGGAAGAGTACGCTTGTGTCTGGCATCCAGACTTCTCGTATTCCTTCTCATTAGGGGCTTCAGGTTAATGTATGCATCTTTTTTCATTTATTTGTTTTTGTTTTTGTAATTCAAACTTTTATTCTGCAGACTATCTATGAGAAATAATATTTTTTGTGGCATCCTTTAAGGAGGAATGTGATCAATATGATCAAGATGTATGTTAATATTTCAGAAAATATACTAGGTCTTGTCTGCATCAGAAAAAAATATTTTTCTTTAAATCACCACTCAGTTTCTGTGCTATTTCACAGTTCTGTAGTCAGAATTTTCTCAGGCTGCACAAATAAATTTGTGTTTTTTTGTGAAATTATCTAAGTTTAAACAAAGCTTAGCACCTTGAAATTTTGCATATCTCCATTGATGTAGTGCCCGTTTGAACTAACCTTTCTATAAAGGCACAGCAGTGCAGAGTGCTCTTCACTCACATTTCTCAGTGCAGTAGTGGCTGCTGACTTTGCTTGTTTTTAATTCTTGAAAAGGAGTCAGGTTTGCTGTAAGTAATTCACCAGCTCAGATTGCGGCACGGATTACGTTATTTGCTGTTCTCCCCATGGTTTAGCTCTTCAAAACTTGTTGTCCTGATTTTCGTTCACTCCTTTATATGCTTTATTAGGAGCTAGCCTAGGTCTGATGTTCAGATACCACTTCTAATTTTGGATCAAGTAAAAATATTGAGTCAATAAATTATTTATTTAAAACACTATCTTCTTATAAAACATTATGGCTGCTAGCTGGCACACAAGGAAGTTGAAGTACCAAATATTTATAGCTGAGGAATTATCAAAGCAAATACAGCAAGCTGCAGAATATTATTAGTAATCTCTGTGCAGGACAGTGGTGAGGCATTCCTGGTATATTAAGAATTGATCTGACCAGTGAGAATTTCCCAATCTGAACAGCTAGAGATGCTGCTCAGACTAAGCAGCTCAGAGGTTCCCTAAGGTGAATGATGAGATGGCTCAGTGGGTCAGGAAAAATTGCAAAGTTGCCACAATCTTCCAGGCTACTGGAGAAATTGTCACTAAAGTCTTCTGAAAGCAGAAGGGATAGGACATGCAGTCTAACAGGTGCAAAGCCATAGACATATATCCTGGCATCAAGTTGTTAGATGTGAGACCTATCAGTTGTTTTTTTATTTGTTTTGGAAGCTACTGCTAAGCAGAATTGTCAGTGTTACAGGGAAGAAACGTATTTCACTGTTTGCTTTTCCATAGTGATTTTCTTTTGCAAATTTCACATTCAATGTCTACAACTGCCAGGTTATCTGAAGCCCAGACACTGTGGTTTCACTGCCATTTTGGCATCTGCCATTTTCTAGTAGCTTCCCTCTCTTTTGACTGCATGGCCTGAGCTGTGCACTTGCATATCATGTCTGTCTAGGCCACATTCAAAGGTCATATAAAAGAGAAATAATAAAAGCAGTACAAAAGTGGTGACTGAAAAGGCATGAGATTATGGTTCTGCTCCTGCAAGAAATTAAATAGAATCATAGAATCATAGAATGACCTGGGTTGAAAACAAACATAATGCTCATCTAGTTTCAACCCCCTGCTATGTGCAGGGTCACCAACCACCAGACCAGGCTGCCCAGAGCCACATCCAGCCTGGCCTTGAATGCCTCCAGGGATGGGGCATCCACAGCCTCCTTGGGCAACCTGTTCCAGTGTGTCACCACCCTCTGAGTGAAAAACTTTCTCCTAATATCTAACCTAAACCTCCCCTGTCTCAGTTTAAAACCATTCCCCCTTATCCTATCACTATCCACCCTTGTAAACAGTTGTACCTTCTCCTGTTTATATGCTCCCTTCAAGTACTGGAAGGCCACAATGAGGTCTCCCCAGAGCCTTCTGTTTTCCAAGCTAAACAAACCCAGTTCCCACATCATAGGAGAGGTGCTCCAGCCCTCTCATCATCTCAGTTCCCCTCCTCTGGACCCACTCCAAGAGCACCATGTCATTCCTGTACTGGGGGCTCCACCCTGGACGCAGTACTGCAGATGGGGCCTCACAAGAGCCGAATAGAGGGGGACAATCACCTCCCTCTCCCTGCTGGTCATTGCTCTTTTAATGCAGCCCAGAACACAGCTGGCCTTCCAGGCTGTAAGCGCACACTGCTGGCTCATGTCCAGCTTCTCATCCACCAGGACCCTCAAGTCCTTCTCTGCAAGGCTACTCTCAAAGAGTTCTTCGTCCAGTTTGTATAAATACCTGGGATTGCCCATGGGCCCATTTCTCCAGCCTGTCCAGGTCCCTGGCTTCCCTTCCTTCCAGTGTATCGATTGCACCATTCAGCTTGGAGTCATCTGCAAACTTGCTGAGGGTGCACTCGATGCCATCATCTATGTCATTGATGAAGATGCTGAAGAGCACAAGTCCCAAGACCAACCCCTAAGGAACACCACTTGTGACTGGCCTCCACCCAGAGACAGAACCATTGATCACAACTCTTTGGCTGCATCCAGCCAACCAATCTCTACTCCATCAAACAGTCTGTCCTTCAAATTCATGCCTCTCCAATTTAAAGAGAAGGATGCAGTGAGGGACCATGTCAAAGGCTTTGCAGAAGTCCAGGTAGATGACATCCAGCGTCCTTTCCCCATCCACCGATGCTGTCACTCCATCATAGAAGACCATCAGATTGGTCAGGCAAGATCTGCCCTTGATGAAGCCATTCTGGCTGTCTCGGATCACCTCTTTGTCTTGTACGTGCCTTAACACAGCTCCTAGGAGGATCTGCTCCATGATCTTCCCAGGCACAGAGGGTGATGCTCTGCAGCATGTAATTCCCCTGGTCTTCCTTTCTGCCTTTGTTAAAAATAAGAGTAACATTTCCTTTTTTCCAGTCACTGGGGACTTCATCACAGCCATGATTTTTCAAATATGATGGAGAGTGGCTGGGCAACCACATCACCCATCTGTCTCCGAACCCTGGGATGGATATCATCCAGTCCCATGGATTTATATACATTCAGTTCCACGAGGAGGAATTGGACTTGGACTATTACAGTGGGATGGAATTCACTCCCCACACTTCACCTAGAGTTTCAGGGTCCTGGCAGATATGGGAAGCCTGACCACTCGTGAAGACTGAGGCAAAGCACTCATTCATTGAGTACCTCAGCTTTTTCTATGTCAGAGGAAGCCAGCTCCCCATTACCCTTCATCAGAGGGGGAACTCTCCTCGACCTGTCTCCTCCTGCCTACATACTAGAACCCCTTCTTGTTATCTTTCACATCCCTTACCAAGTTAAGTTCCGTCTGTGCCTTGGCTTTCCTAATCCTATCTCCACACGTGCAGACAACAGCCCTGTATTCCTCCCAGGCTACACAACCCTGCTTCCACTTCCAGCACGTTTCTCTCTTTTCCTTCAGTTTTAGCTGCAGGTCCTTGCTCAGCCATGTCAGTCACCTGCCTCCCCTGCTTGACTTCTGCTGGAGGATGGAGAGCAGTTGCACTCAGGAGGGTGTCCTTAGAAGAGCTGCCAGCTCTGTTCTGTACCCTCAAGGACAGTTTCCCAGGGGATCCCACTCAGCAATACCTTGAGCAGCCGGAATTTTGCTCTGCTGAAGCTCAGGGTCCTGACTCTGCTTTTTGCCAGGCCTGCATTCCTCTAGATCACAAACTTCACCAGGACATGGACACTATAGCCCCGGCTACCTCCCATCTTAATCTCTCTAATGCTCTCCCCCACATTGGTGAGCACCATATGCAGTAGGGCTTCATCTCAGGTCAGTCCATCTAATACCTGAACTAGGAATTTATCCCCAACAGACTCCAGGAATCTCCTGGGTTGTCTGCCACTGCCATGCCGCTATCCCAGCAGATATCTGAGTAGTTGAAATCCCCCATCAGGACAAGAGCCCATGAGCATGACACCTCCTGCAGCTGAAGCTAGAAGGCCTCATGAACAGGCTCCCCCTGATCAGGTTTGCTACAGGCCACCTCAGTCACTAGCTGCCCTTTCCTGGACTGATCCATGATTTTAACCCACAAGCTCAACCTGATCGTGGCTGTTTCTCAAGACACAGCTCTTTGCAATATATCCACTTCCTAACATAGAAAGCAGCTCTGCCACCCCTCCTACCCTGTCTATCCCTTCTGGAAAGCCTATGGCCATCAGTCAAAGTAATAGGAAGTATCATGATTAAAAGATTTATTTTGTTTTATTAGTCAGGCAGTATGCTGGACTGAAGTAATTACTCAAGTGTTCTTTACCTACCTTTTGTCTCATGACGCATGCACTGTGCTTCCATGAGCACTATAAAGACAGTATGCACTTGAAAATGACTGACAGAATAGGAAAAAAATGTACCTGTGGCTCAGTTCTGACACGAGGAATAGTATTACAATACAGCTTTAGACAACATAGTTGTTCACTGTTCTGGGTAGTGGGAGATCCATTCTCCCTGCTTCTGCTGCTGAGTGTATACTCCTGCCACTTCCTCAAGCCTGTGCTGGCACTTGTTAAATTGCTTGGTGACAAATGGTAGGAAACTACTGCGGTAAGTATTACCTGTACTGGCATAGAGGTTTGAATCAGTTTACCATGTGATCAGATGCACTGCTGAGAACAAAACAGCGTGGGAAGAGAACAGAAAGGAAAGATACCTTTGCCTGGTTTTGTAGTAGTGAAGCCTTAATTCAGCTTGACTTCAGTCACAAAACCTCAGTGTCCCTTACTGGGCCACTGAACCAGTTTGTACAGACCCCACAACTGACATCTTTTACTTACTTATTCCTGAGCTGATGTTGTTCATTATGCTTTATTTAAATTACCAGACTGGTAGAACAACTTGATGAACAAACAAATATGACTGAAAACGAAACACCACCTTTTTCCACCAGTGCTCATCATATTATCAGATGTTCACTGTGGAGAAGTAAGCAGTCTGTATGAGCCAGATATGGGAGCTAACTCACTTGGCACTATCAGCAAAGGAATAGCTGTTAAACTGCCCCATGCACAATTTACTCAGTAGCCTCCTAGTATCAATTTGCAAACAGTATTGACTGCAGGATAGCCTCTGCTAAGGTTTTTCTATATCTCTTACAGTTCAAGGGCAGTTGCTTCTGCTATTTCTAGCCATGACACTCTTGGATATATATTTAGCTTGGACATGGAGCTTTGGATTCAGGTATTGGTCAAAGAAAGGCTTGACTACCATTGTTGTTACAGTCCATATGGAACCATGTGGTACCTCAACATTGTTAACAATAAATTGAGCATTGCCTTGCAAGTCACTCTATCGCTGCCACAGTAAAATCTATTACATCTCACTGGATTTGTTTCATGAAAAACCTGTTCTTGCACTCTGAGCCCCGAGGGGGCCCCCAACTGTTCTGGGAAACAGGAAAGCACCTTTTCAAAGCTCTTCTGCAAAGAACTTTGCACCCTCTATTGTGAAGTTCTTCACAAAGAACAAGTTTCTGTTGTTCTCTTGTGTTGAGAAACATTGTTCTAGAAAAGCTAAGTAGTATTCTGGTCAGTGTATGGAAGGGAGGTTTTCAAAGCCTGAAACCACCAAGGAAACACTATTATCTTGATCTTTAGCATTCTGAAAGAAGAGTGGCCAGATACCATGCTTTTAACCTACCCAGTTATATATATACATATATATATATGTATATATACACACACATACATACATACACATACATACATATTCTTTTTTTTTTTTTTTTTTTTTAATCAAGCTGTTAAAGTCACATTGATGTGCTGCACAACAGAGGATCTGGTGAAAAAAAAGTGCATGTCTAAAAAAAAAACAACAAAAAAAGCAAGGGAAATTCCAGGATTTGATTGAACAACAAAAAATGAGTTTTAACAGAAGGAGAAGGAAATCAGAATAAGTTGAGATAAGCTCAGGCAAGGAAAGTTGCATGTTAAAGCAAATATTTTTGGACATTAACAAGATAAATGAATATTCAAGAATTCCAAGGAGTAGATTTCAGTATGTTCAAAAAAGTGCTAAAGAAAAACAGTGGGATGACTAAATAGATGTTTACTTGTAATTATACAAACTGCCCAGTGCAAATTCTAAATTGAAATAATACAGGCTATGTCCTCCAGGTTGAGACAGCAGTGATCTTGTCACAGCATAAGACATAGATGAAGAAGACAGCACTTCCAGTAAGATCTAAAATTTTGAACTTGTTAAGATATTCTTCTTTCTGTTACCCTTTCTTCATACTGAAAAGCTACCTTATGGTGAAATAACTATTTGAGCACTGCCAAGATGCTTTTTGCTGTGGGGTGAGCACACATCTGTAAATTAAAGAAAGTATATATATTAGTTCCACATAAAATCCGTGGATAACTTACAGATGTAAGATGTAAGATGTGGAGTCCTCAGTGCAGGAGACACACAGGCCTGTTGGAGTGCATCCAGAGAAGGGCCACAAAAGTGATACATGGAATGGAATGCCTCTATTACAAGGGCAGGCTGAGAGAGCTGGGTCTGTTCAGCCTGGAGAAGAGAAAGCTGCAAGGTGACCTGATAGTGACTTTTCAGGTATCTAAAGGGGAGCTACAGGAAAGAAGGGGACAAACTGTTTAGAAAGTCCGTGGTGACAGAACAAGGGGAAAATGGTTTTAAGCTCAGGAAGGGCTGATTTAGGTTAAATATAAGGGAAAAAAAGTCTTTTGAATGTGGCAAGACACTGGAACAGGTTACTTAAGTGTTGGGGTTGATGTCCCATTCCTGGACACTGCCAAGGCAAGGCTACATAAGGCCCTGTATAACCTGATCTAGCTAATGTGTTGCTGTTCATTGCAGGGCAGTTGGACTAGAGGGCCCTCAGAGGTCCCTTTCAACTCTAGTGGTCTTATGAAAGTCTATGCAGCACCACAGAGCCTATTCCTATCCTGTAACTTCAGTCCTCAGTAAAGATATTATATGTACTGTAGCAGTGTGGCATCTTCTAAGACTTTTACACATTCTCCAGAGAATGAACAAAAACACAAACAGCTTGTACTGAAAAACAAATTTCTACAAGGATACTTTCCCTTTGTAGTACAGAACAACCAAAATTCTACCTCAAGGATGTGTTTTGCAGAGCCTGCAGCTGGTCTGCAATCCTGGCACCGCAAAGTCAATGTCATGCACTCATGAGTCTAACCCTGCCTGAGTGAGGTTGTACTTGTGACAAGTGTATATATATATACATACACACACACACATATATAAATATCAATCAATATAGATATAGATATAGATATAGATGTACATATACATATACATATACATATATCAGGAGGCTTTGTAGGTGCAAGTTGCAAGTGCTAAGGGATTAGTACAGTGACAGCTGAAGTTATACTGGAAATGCATATGCTTGCACAGATTGTGTTTTTCAACTGCAAATGCACTCCTGTAGACAGCAGGAATCCCAGGTGTTGTAATTAAAATAAGTTATAGACCTAGCTACACAAAGTTGTCAGTACTAGAAAACCTTAATGATAAGCATTTTTTTTTTCTTGTGTTAGTGGAGCAATAGCTGGAGCTATGAAAAGTATTCTAGTCCAGGACAAACATTCTGTATACATGTTTCTGATTGTTATGGATCAGAAGATAAAAGGCCAAGTCACTCTGGTATCTAGGAAAAGCCAGATTCTTTAAATATAATTGAGTTACTGACTGTGAATGTTTGTGCACATGCCAACCTTAGGCCTGAGATACCAAATTACTTGTAATGCCATAATGTAATGGAAATTACAGCAACAATAGGGGAGCAGCACAATCCTAGGCTCCAGCAAATAAAAACAACCTAAATGCAACAGCCATAGGCACAGAAACAAAGGAAGAAAAAC
This sequence comes from Lagopus muta, assembly GCF_023343835.1. Classification (NCBI taxonomy): domain Eukaryota; kingdom Metazoa; phylum Chordata; class Aves; order Galliformes; family Phasianidae; genus Lagopus; species Lagopus muta. The sequence continues at coordinate 78,372,766 of NC_064433.1, forward strand.
TGCTTACCTTTAGAAGGCCTCTAGCACACAGAGATCTCCAGCAAGATATCCTTGTTTCCACTTTAATGAGGACTGGGAAGGGGTGAATCCTGGCTCTACCCCTTCTGGTCACTCAGGTGCATGCTCCCTTGGGTTGACCCTGCCTTCCTACCAGGTGCTCAATTGCTACTCTTGTGTAGTACTGCAGAAGAGGCTTAATCTTAAGTTCTCATCAGGCGTGTAGTCTATGGTTCATGGGATTTGATAGTGGATATTCCATATCATTCTCTAAGCCTTGAAATCCCTGTGCCTCTTCTTCACACTACCTCTGAACTTAAGGGGTGGAAATATTCATATTCTGCTTATTAATTGTTTAATAAAGCATCCTTCCTTCTCATAAATTTTATTAATATTCTTCATATCAGCTCAGAAGACAGAGGTTCGAGATCTGATTGCTTGTAATTGAACATGGCAGGAGATGTGAAAAGATTCACACGCATGCTACTGGAATGCAACAGCAATGACAAGCTGTGTGGTAAGATTCACTTATTCCTTTAGGCAGTATTTTTCCACATAATGAGCAGGAAGGCCAGCTTTGCTAAAAAGGGAGCAAGGTCTTTCCCCTTCTCCACCTACATCCCATGCCACAAAAGAGGATTTGACAGTAGAAAGTCCTGTAAAAATCCCAGCCTTTATAGCCATCTTGGATTATTTCTACTTTGAATTACACATAAAAATGAGGTTAAGACCTCATAACATAGTCAGTAAAGATTCTCTTCTGCTTTCTTAAGGACCAATTTTGTGAAATTTCGATGGTCACTGTGTCATCTTTGAAACTGAAGCAGCGCCTTGTCCCGTGCAAAAATATTACCACCTCCAAATCTGGGGAGAGTCTGTTATCTGCAACTCTTATTAATGGCAGTGTCTTTTGATCAAACTCCAGAGCAGGTGATCATGCCCTGTTTTCTTTAAATTGCTCCCTATATTTTTAATTGAAGAAGCTGAACCTGTGATTTCACTGTTGTGTAGATTTTAGATGGCATAGCAATGGTCAACTCTTCCCAAAGCCCTTCTATCCCTCTGCCAGGGCCAGATACATTTCAGTGGTGGGTGATACACTCATGACTAAAGTTCCTTGTCTCTGTACTAAGTCATCTAAATAAGTGAATAAGACATCTGAATAAGCACAGGTGTCCTAGTGGCTTTATGATGTTTAAAATTTTCAGCACCTTTGTGAAGCAACATTTGAGAAACAGGGTTGCAGCACTAGAAAGTGTTCAGTTGCTATTCTAAGAAGCAGCAAGTGGACGGACACAAACACACATTGTCAGTTGGAACAGTTGCACCTTAAGCAGTTTATTACTGCTGTGTTTTATAGAACTGGTGCACTCTTGGCAATGCTGCACACAGTCCTCAGTGCAGTGCTCCTTTAATTCCCATTTTCTTTATCTGCTTATAGTTGTGCGTGAATATCAGACTGAAGTGATTGTTGTCCCAGCTCTCCTTGTGGGTTTTTTTGTCATTCTGCTAACTGTGATCCTTTGGCTGCATTGCCGAGGCTTGCGAACAAGAACAAAGCGGGAGGAGTCATCATCATCTGGACAACAAGGTAAACATCACCATTTTAAAACTGAGGAAAGAGTATTGATTTCAGCAGCCCTAAGTCAACAGCTTGAGTTGTTAGGCAATAACAACTGTTTTTGAAAATCCTGGGTAGTATTCATCCATCTAGAGAATGTAAGAAAACTGGGGAACCTTCATTTGTCCAACTTCTGTTAGCAATAATAGAATCTGTAGTGCTGAGAGATCTGAGAAAACCTAAGCCAGCATACTTTGAAGGTACATAAACAAGTGATAACATCACTCGAGAATTGCAAAGTATATTTATATGATAGCCTTTATGGATTCTCCTGCAAGCAACAGGGATAATTACAAATGAAAGTTTGCATATAATAATTTTGGATATATACCACACCTAGTTATCCCATTTATTTATTATCATTTATGAAATTTCATCTTAAGCTGATTTATCCTACTTCCTATGGGGACAACAGAAAACAGAACAAGGAGTGGTGAGAAGGAGAAAGGGTTGCCATTACTGCAAGCGCATGCTGCTATGTTGAAATGCAACTCTAGTTCTGAACTGATTTTTTTCCATACAGGAAAAAAAGCCTATGTTAAGGGAAGTAACTGAAAACCACGATAAGACATAGATGGGAGCACTCTCTGTGTATCTCTTTCATAACTGACAGTATCAGAAATAGCATTGCCAGCAGGAGCAGGGAAGTGATTATCCCTCTGTACCCAGCACTGGTGAGGCCGCACCTCAAGTACTGTGTTCAGTTTTGAGCCCCTCACTACAAGAAAGACACTGAGTCCCTGCTGCACATGCAGAGAAGGGCAACAAAGCTGGTGAGGGGTCTGGAGTACAAGTCTTATGAGGAGTGATTGAGGAAACTGGGAATATTCTGGAGAAGAGGAGGCTCAGGGGAGACCTTATTGCTCTCTGCAGTTACTTGAAAGGAGGTTGTGGTGAGGTGAGGATCAGCCTCTTCTCCTATGTAACTATTGATAGAACTAGAGGGACTGGTCTCAAGTTGTGCCAGAGGAGATTCAAGTTGGATGTTAGGAAAAACTTCTCCAAAAGAATGGTCAGGTGCTGAAATAGGCTGCCTAGGCAGGTGATAAGAGTCACCAACCCTGGAGGTGTTCAAGAAACACTTAAATGTTGTACTGAGAGGCATGGTTTAATGGGAAATATTGGTGATAGCTGGACAGCTGGACTTGATGATGTGGGAGGTCTTTTCCAATCTTAGTGATTCTATGATTCTATTATTCTATCTGGTAATAATAGAAAATGGTAATAAAAGAAAATGGCTGTTTCTTCAGCACAAGAATCAATTACAAATGTGCCTTATCCAGGAAGAAAGTTTGCATAGTTAAATCCAGTAGAGATCTCCAAACTCATTCTTTCTTTTTGTCAATTAGAGAATGAGATAAAGTCCTTTACCTCTTCCAGATCTGGGATCAGTAAGATGCAGTAGCATTTCTTTCCTTCCTCCTGATTTCCAAAAATAGCGTGGACCAAAATCAAAGAAAAAAGAATAATTGGCATTGCCACTTACTACAAGGGTTCATGTCTGTTTTTGTGTTTCACATGTATTTGGTTTTGTCAGCGAACAACAAGAACCAGCAGGAATCCAGTTCACAAGAGAACCACTGTATACAGCTGAGTGAGATATCTACAGAGGTCCTGCTAAGTTCTGCATCCTTGACTCTGAAAGAACTGCAGATACCACGGGAGAAACTCTCACTAGGCAGTCTGCAGATAGTAAAACATGGCCGTAATGGGAGCTTCTACAGAGCAAAATTGGAAACTGGGAACTCAGGGAAGACTAAGAGTGTCATATTGAAAGCCTTACAAGGTAAAGCAAGGAGAACTAAGTTTGGTATAGATCTGTGTGTCAAAGACATAAAGTTGGGCAGAATTTTGTAATCATTACTGGCCAAGATCGAGCTGTGTTCAGTAACATACTAATATGTTAACTAGTCCACTGAAGTGGCACTGTAGTAGTATCAAAGAAGACTGCTGTCATTTCAAGCTAATTGCCCTGTTCTTTGCTGCTTCCTGTTCTTTGCTTCCTTCAAATTTCTTTGATTGTTTCAGATCTGGTTAGTCCCCAGGAAGTAAAGGATTTCCTGGGAAGGATTAAATTCCATCAAAATCTTGGCTATCATGAGAACCTGGTTGAATTGGTTGGATGCTGTGTAGATCAATTCCCACTTTATATGATAATGGAAGATGTATCTCTTGGTGACTTGCTAAAGTTTCTATGGACATGTCGTAAGGTGAGTAAAAAAAAGTGATGATAGCATATCTTCTTCAAATGGCTCATTTCCATATCTGTGTGTAAGTCATAGAAGATTCTTTTCATCTCTTCATGCATCCAGCTGTATCAGTCTAAACCATTTTCATCCCCAAAGAAGTTCTATGAAGTTCTGAACTGGAAAGAGCCAGTGCATTTCTAAATAGGTGTGTTAAAGTTTGGAGAAGCTGACATTTTGTAAGAAGTCTGACTTTGCAGGCCAGTGGAATTCTTTGAAGGGTTAAGCAGGCATTGGGAAAAGTGGTACACTGATGAATACTTTTTTCCCAAAAGTTTTAAATGGAGGTTCTACTCTAAAAGCTTTTAGAGCAACAGAGTAGTTTTGAAGATGGGGAGAAAGTCTTTGAATGATAACTAAATGATTAAAAGACAACTACTGGAATACAGGTGAGAAAGGTCAGTACTTGCACTGGAGGGAGTCACCCATGAAAGCTTTGCTAGGAAATATACTAGGACCTGGTGCTTTTCAGTGTGTGTGTGTCAGTAGCCTAGCAAAAGAGTTACAGGTGAGGTCATGATAGGTGATGAGAATAGCAAGGGCTTGAGCATTTGCAGAAGAACCTTTCTAAATTGAGTGACTAATCAATAAAAAGAAACAGATAAAATTCAGCATAGCTAAAAATAAAATGATACACGTGTACAAAAGCAATCTTGACTTAATGTACATAATGATGGCCTATTGCTGATGAGATGTGAAATCATGGGACTGATTCTATGTACACATATACTCTCATGCAGAAGTTAACTGAAGCAAAAAAACAAAACAAAACACATATTTAAAATTAGTAAGAAAGGCATAGAAACAAAACACTATTATGTCTCTGTATAAATCTTTCTTCCAGATCTGAAATTTTAAATACAGAGAGATAGCTTTCTGTTTTGTTCAGCAGAAAGACAAGGTGGTAACAAATAAGGCTAGTAAGTGCCATGGTCAAAGGAAACTAGTGGAGATAGTTCGTCACAAAGTGGGGATTTGACTAATGGAATTCCTGTTCACTGAGTGCTATGGATACAGAAGCTTTTTACAGGTTCAAGACAAGACTTAATAAATTAATGGAAGATAAGTATGAAGGTTACTGAACATGTTGAGATCCTAACCATTTTGGGAAGTCCTTAGACTGAAAATAACTAGGGGCAGAAGGCTACTTAGGAAAAGCAACATATGCTTATTTTGTTTTTTCTCTCTGACTTGGGTATCCAGCCAGGGTCACACTTAGAGGCAAGAGAGTAAGAGATGGGTTGATAATCTCATCCCAGATACTCATTTGTGTGTTACAGGTGTGCTTTTCTAATTTGTTACAGTTCTTTCACTCATGTATGAATTGTCATTTTCCACTGTCATTCTGCTCATTTTTGTCCAAGCTATTAAATTATTTTCCATTATTCAGTTTACCCACCAGTCTTAGCTGTCCTTATCTTACCCAACATATCATCTATCGTGAACATCGCCCATTCATATGCCCTTATCTTTCAGTCAGTTTATGACTAATCCGTGAAATTAGCCAAGGAAGCTAATTATAATTAGCTATATAGCTAATTATAGCTATATAGCAATTGTAATTACATAATACTCATTTTATGAGATTGAAAGGAGACACATTCGCCAGCACCTTACATCTGTAACTCAATGTCTACTCTTTTGTCTCTAGGATGTAATGATAGTGGATGGTGTCCCCTACGACCTCACTGAAAGGCAAGTATACGAAGTTGGACAACAAGTTGCAGCAGCTCTGGTAAGTCTGCTCAGATTTGCTCATTTTTTTGCTTCTTGTTTGATTGTAACACAAGCTCACGCTTAACTTAGGCAGTGAGGATGCCATTTGTTAAAACTGAGCCAAATATATTTGTATTGATTTGGTGGGCCTACACCTCTGTTCTGCACTGTGGAGGATGGGTGCAAACTAATTAAAAATTTCTGGCAATTAGAATTACTTTTGAAATGATCATAGTCTCTTCCTTTTCCAATTTTTTAGGCTTACCTTGAGCAGAAGAAGTTGTTCCATGGTGACATCGCTGCCAGGAATGTCCTACTTCAGCACAACTTCACTGCCAAGCTCTGTGGTTTTGGGCTGGCCTATAAAGCTCATACATATGGTGCCAGCTCAGTCACAGAAATGGTGTCAGTAAAGTGGCAGGCACCAGAGCGGCTTCTAAAGGACCCCCCTAGCATCAAGGCAGACATGTATGATTTTATTTCTGAACTAGAATTTCGTCTGTCAGACCTGGCTTTTTCACTTCTTTATCTATCATTATTTCATGTCCTGAAGTTCACAGCAAGACTTAACTGTCTCACCACAGTGCTTAACTTTTCATCTCATACCTTCTCATTTCTGCAGAACACAACTAATCATTTGTATGTGTTTAAGCTAGCTAGCTTGCTGGAACAGAAACTTACTATTGCTTTGTTTTCTTTTCTTACAGATGGTCTTTTGGAATTCTACTGTATGAAATGATTACATTAGGTAAGAAAATGTAATAAAGAAAAAATTAAAATATAGACATTAGCAACAAATTAACAAGACCAAAAATGTGAAATTTAAGAACGCAAAATTGAGGCTAATTTAAATAATAAGTGACCTGTTTTTTTTTTCTGACATGCAAAACTCATGACATTTGTTTTTAGGTCTTCTGTCAGTGTGAACTGAAAGAACAAGAGAATAGATTTTATTAGGCAGAGATGTCATTCTTATGGTGAAGCTGCTGTCTGTGACCTTTACCTTATAGCTTTTCTGCTGTTTTCTCTCTCACCTTCCAGGTGATCCACCATATCCTGAGGTACGACCTTCTGACATCTTGCCATACCTGCAGAGACGAAACATTATGAAACAGCCCTCAAGCTGCCAGCAAGCCATGTAAGCCACTCATTTTATGTACAGTTGAGATACTCGCAGAGATAAATGGAAATGCGGAATGCAAAACTGTATCTTAAAGAAGATTTCTAAGTCTAGACTGTACAAAACTGCATCTTCTTAGTTGAGAGGACTTGTTCTCATGCCTGACACATCATACTGGGTTCTCCTGCATGAAACCTCTACTGCCACTCTTACCTGCTTTAAAAATTGTTCTTGTTTCTGCTTTCTTTTCTGCCTTTAAATTTGGTTGCTCCACTGCTTCTCTGCAAGGTACAGGACTATTCTAGAGTAATCATTCTCCTGTAAGTGCTGAATGATCTCTGAAATGAACGAAGCAACCACAGGGAAGATAGGAAGCATTGTATTTCTTCTTGTGAAGACTTTTAATGTTATTATTTTTTTTAATATTGAGGCTTTTTCATCGGTAGGATACCCAGTTGCTGTTTCAAAAGGAAATACCAAATGTAATCATTTCAACTTTTCCCATACTCAGAGATGGCATCCTGGCAAACAGCTGAATGCCTGCCTTTTTCCCCACACATTATTATGTAGTTACAGGTTTTGCTGAAAGAACTTTCTATGAAGCAGAAAAAAGAGGAGGTCTCTAGATGTTTTACATATGAGATAAAATTTTTGTTGGCATTTTTCATTTCCAGCTCCTCTCTACTTCTTCATCTTACAGGTACAGCATCATGAAGTCTTGTTGGCAGTGGAATGCAACTGATAGGCCTTCTCCGTCAGACCTGATCCAGAGCCTACAAACAGCTATGAAGACCAGTAATGACCAGAGAGTTCTGCAGGTTCCTGAGCTAGTGGTGCCTGAAATCTATGCTGATATCGCTGGTGTTGCAATGGACAGTTTAGTGAGTGACTATACTGTACTTTGAAGGACTCTTTCTCATATTAGTAAAAGAGAGGTCTCTATATTGCCTATTCAAGACACTTGGCAAACTCAGAATGAGATGTTTATGTATATACTTCAGATCTGTCCTCCACACTTGAAATAATGAACTGGTAGTAGCAGTACTTTTAAATTACCCTGCTGATACCATTTTGACAGTGGTCATTTTAAAGCAAAATGGATTTAGGAAGCTATAGAAAATGCAATGAGAAATTTGAGTTTTAGGTTTTTTGAAATCTCTATCCATTTTTCTTTCCCATGAAACTGCATCACTTGAATATTCAGAAGATGAGGTGTCCAAGAGGAATACGCTCTTGGGCACAATCTTACTGGAAAATGTGGACAGAGTAGGTAACAGAAATGGATGGCTTCCTGTCCTGCCAACAGTTCACAGGCTGGTTCAGCCCAGTTCTGTGACTAGCAGGCTGAGGGTACCCACAGACCCATGTCCTGGAACAGGGAAAAGGGTGGGGAGATGGGCCTAAAAACAAACAGCGACAGTAATCTGAGGAGAAACAAACTAATTTACTAAAAATGATATCAAAATGCAAGATAACACGATATAATGTAATATAATACAGTGTAATTGGAATTGAGGATAATAAATCAAATAAAATGAGAGTGTCCAAGAACTGAAGGCCTTACCCTAAGTAAGCTAAGGTGATACAGTACCTGCAACAGAGATGAGCCAGAAGATCAAAAAAGAAGGTCCTGTAAAAACTGCAGACAGTTTTTATTTTTCCCTCTGAGTAGAAAACAGTAACAGAACCAGCAAACAGTTTTTTGGGAGATGTAGTTCCTCTCTTCTGGGACAGGTACCCAGAACTGGAGCATTAACTCTTTAACTCCCAGTACACTACATGATGTTATGATGTGGAATACTGATAACAAAAATCATAAAACCATGACACTGTGCATTATTTTCACATTTGCTAAAGGCCTATGTGATTAACTTGCATTATTGCCTGTTAAGTGCTCAATAAATGTCTGGGATCTCTCCAAAGCTTTGCATGAAAGAATAGGCACTGTATATTTTAAACAAAATAAAATGCTTACATATCTGTGACTACAGAAATTTTTAAATTGAAATGATGCATCTCCACGTAGAGTGTGCTTTTTCTGTGGTAGTGATGAGATTGAGTGCATACTTGTTACAAATGGAAACTGCTTCAGTCATAAGGGAGAAGCAACAGTATGTTTATTGAAATCATATAGTGATTTAGCAATGCTTGATTGTAAATAAGACAGTGATTTAGATGGCAGAGTACAGTGACAGAGATGTCAAAGTACACTTAATTCTTTACCGCATAAAGGATAGGGTTATATGACTCATCCAGAAGACCTTCCTGTTGAGTCATGAGGTTCATAATGCAGCCCTTTGCTTTCTTAACACCTTGAACAACAGAGGTAAAGAGCCTGGGTGCAGCTGCATCTACTGCTAGACCCAAACTTGGTCAAAGGTTTACATCTAAGAGCTTGTATGTGCACTGTCAATCTAAGATACAATCTTAACAAGGGTAACAAAGCTTACACAAACTATTAATCACTTACTGAAGTTCTGTATCAGCAAGAAGACACTTGTGATCAGGATGTAAGGGATCTTTACAGCAAGTGTAAACTCAAGAGCTGTCTCTACTCAAAGGGAGATCCTATCATGCAGCTAGATGCCATGCAGAGAGTTCAAGGCTTGCTTGGCTGCTCACTATTTGTGGGATAAGATGGTTGACTCATAGCTGTATTTTTTGCCACATGCTCATCTGGCCCTCAGCTGTTGAACAAAGTATCTGCCATCAGTTCTTTCAGCACCCAGTTTGAGGCAGATTTGTGTTTGTTATCTGTCTTAGCAAGATTCTGAGTGTAACTAGTATTGTGCTTGCTATCTGCCTGAAAAGGCCCTATGTGTAACAGTCAGAACGAAGGAGGAAGTTGTGGGAGGGCACACTACAACGATACTCCAAGATAAAAGGAATATGATCCCATCCTTATCACAGGGAAAAGTTCTTACTGACCTCAAGTTCTCAGGGATGGTTCTTAATTAATCATTCCTTTGAGCAGAACAGGTCATTTGTGCTTCTTTTTTGAGTTGCAAATTGTTGGGTTAATAAATATATATTTTCTTTTAAGGGAGGAGGATATCTGGTTATAGTTACAACAGCTATTGTGAAAATAGCGTGGAAGTAGTAGGAGTACACCAAAAAAGAAAGGCTGAATTATAATAAAACAACATATGAGGAGGATAAACATGCATAGTGATTGTGTGGGAGTAGACTGTAGACTATACTTATCTCTGTGATGACAACTTTGGTATAAAACTTCTGTACTGAGGATGCAGGTATTTGATATTACCTTCTTAGCTACCATATGACAAGTGTGACAGCATGTAGCATTTTGTGAATATTGTGATGAAAACACAGCTGATGTCTAAAGGAAACAAGTCAACCAGCCTACTGAAAGAAGATGTCTATTGTGCTTGGCTTGCTATGAAGAAGAGTTGCATGGCATATTCTAGCTGCAAATGGCATTAGCCTTCAGCATTAATCACAGGAATTAGAAACTGAAAAATTAGAAAAAGTGGAGCTAACCATTCGTGCAGGTAAATGTCATCAGTATACTTAGAGATAAATAATTTTGCAGTTTTGGTTATAAAAAAAATCCTGTACTGTGGAGAAAGTGTTCTAGTTTTGCGGATGAACCACCTAGGACCCACAGCTATTACAGAAATGAAATAAATATCTTGCCTCTCCGTGTATATTGGTTCTTTGCACACTGGGTTAAAATACTTAAATTTTGGGACAGCACAGCTACTTCATAGTCCCACATATAAGCATCACAGATACTTTGGTAATCATAAGGAGAATATGAATTTGTGCTCAGTGAGTTGCTGGGTGGGAACTCAAGGTTTAATTTAAAATGCTCATGTGAGAATTTTTCTGTATGTATTATTCTTCTAAGCCACGTATATTCCATATTCCATGCATTGATCAGTGGATTTGTTTCTGCAAAAGACTTCAGTGGCTAGGGTGACCACACTGGTGACTTATGTGAGTGCACGTAATTTGGTTACTCATGTTTTGCTGTGCAAATGCCTTTTGCAGAAAAGGGATAGAAAAGGAATAGTGCCCATACTAAGACTTGCCCTGGGACATCTGAGTAATGGAAAACCCAGTGGAAATGCACGTGTGTGTTTACATAGGGCAGACATTTGTCTCTTTAATTAAAAAAAATGTTTTTTGTTTTTTTTTTTTGCTTGTTCTGTGTTTATACTTTACAATATAAGCTGCACAAAGCTTATCTGACAATATCTGGTTATTTGCTTTCATGAACGCACTTTTTGTAAATGAACTTTTTTTGTAACAAACTGGCACTTGAAAATTTTTTGCCTTCATTTCAGGGGAAGCAAATTCTGCTTGTGAAATGATTTTTATCACCTGACTTCTGTTTCCTCTTTCTGACTTTGCAGTGCCTCAGAAGACTTTTTTATCTAATTACTTGTCACTTTGAGCAATAAAGTTTTTTATTTTTCTTCTTTCTCTTGTAAAAAATAAAGTAGATGCACTTTAAAGGAACGGTTTTATTGTACCATGTGAAGAATTAACATTCACTCAGTATCCCTGCAATTAGCATGACCCTTGTATGAAGTAGAAGAGCATAGCAACGCATAGAAGACTAATTACTGTCAGTTACATTTCTTAGGTTTCAGTCTTTCATGTAGTTGAATCCTTGATATTTTCAGAAGAATGCTTGCAGCATCCTAACAAAAACAAAACTAGATCTTGTTTGGCATGTAGAATGAAAAGATGAAAAAAAAGGCTATGTGGAAAAAGCTTTTCAATGGCTCTTCTGAATGGAGCACTCACTCTAGAGGAAGTCTTCAACCCTCAGTATAGACGCAAAAAGGAGCTTAATTTCTTTTTTTCATCAAAACTTATTAGTCATATTTTTCTAAAGACAATGTTAAGAATTTTTCTCTTTAAAATGCAAAATACATGAAAGAAATGGTTGTTTCTTCTACTTACACTGTTTAAGAAACTATATTTTCATCCAGAAATAAAGGAAATTTTAGTTTCTAATATATTTATGTCACCAGTACAAACTAGAACGCTGCAAACTCCATTAAAGAGTGCTTAGTTAGCTTCCTAGACTCAAGAACTGAAGAATTTAAGCATCTTTACAAATGTTTAAAATGTATGTGTTTAAAATACTCTATCTGTCATTTGAAAATAGCTTGAAAGTTGCCTGGTAATTATAGGATAAATTTACAATTACCAATCAGCATTTGTGTGGGTGTGAATAAAATATTCATCACAAAAAACATTAGCTTGTTTCAAACCTCCCACACTAAAATGGGATGGTCTCACAGATCTTGTCAAGGAAATTTGTGTGAATTTAGATGTATAATAAAATCTCACAACCTTGAACAGCATCTCACAACCACAGTATTGCTGCAGATCTGCTGAGTAATGCACAGTGGTTCGTAGGAATATTTTTTGTTAAATGGAGAGATAAATCATAGAATCATAGGATGACCTGGGTTGAAAAGGACCACAATGATCATCCAGTTTCAACCCCCCTGCTGTGTTCAGGGTTGCCAACCAGCAGACCAGGCTGCCCAGAGCCACATCCAGCCTGGCTTTGAGTGCTTCCAGGGATGGGGCATCCACAGCCTCCTTGGGCAACCTGTTCCAGTGTTACCACCCTCTGAGTGAAAAACTTCCTCCTAATATCTAACCTAAACCTCCCTTGTCTCAGTTTAAAACCATTCCCCCTTGTCTTATCACTATCCACCCTTGTAAATAGTTTTACCCCCTCCTGTTTATACGCTCCCTTCAAGTACTGGAAGGCCACAATGGGGTCTCCCTGGAACCTTCACTTCTCCAAGCTAAACAAGCCCAGTTCCCTTAACCTTTCTTCATAGGAGAGGTGCTCCAGCCCTCTCATCATCTTAGGATGCAGTGAGGGACCATGTCAAAGGCCTTGCAGAAGTCCAGGTAGATGACATCCATCATCTTTCCCCCATCCACCAACGCTGTCACTCCATCACAGAAAGCCACCAGATTGGCCAGGCAAGGTCTTCCCTTGGTGAAGCCATTCTGGCTGTCTAGGATCATCTCTTTGTCTTATACGTGCCATAACACGGTAACCAAGAGGAGCTGCTCTGTGGTCTTTCCAGGCGCAGAGGTGAGGCTCACCAGCCTCAAATATGACGAATGCTTCACTGTTCTCAGAGCTCCCTATTGTGTTACATCCTTAAAAACAATGTTCTGGCTTACATGAATCCTTGTATTTTGTTTCTATTTTCAAATCTTTGATTAAGGGAAGAAATGGAATTCAGTATTCTGAGCACCTTATGATCTCTAAGAAAATAAATGCTTCAGTTTTATTCGAGAGCAAGCCTGTGCCAATTCACTGTTTATGAATCTGTCCACAGGAAAACATTTTCCTGCTATTTTATAATATTTAAAATTAACTTCACTTCATTGAGGTGGCTTAATTCCCAGTGTGAACGTTCTTACATTACTTTGCCTTTTCCCCAGATTGGCTTATACAGGTTTGGAAGCGACTGAATCTAAATCAGGTTGAGTTTTCTGATGGCATAAAGGAATTAAATTCATGAAGATACACAAGTTCAACTACACTTTGTGATCATGAATGTAGACTTTTTTTTTCACATGGCAGTCTCCATTCATGCATGGGTCTATAAACTTTTAGGATCAGCGTAGACTCATGTATGTATTTCTCCTTACTGAAATCACTGAGGGCTTGGTGAAAATTTTTCACGTGTGTTTTGTGGGAAAGACTTTGTTTTATTTGCTTAATTGAAACATCTTGTTCCATATAAAATGTTGACTTTTTAGTATCACGCTGCAATTTTCTCTAAGGCAGCAACCTGCTTAATTCAGTCTGCTATGCTGACTTAGCGTGAAACAGACGAGCCACGATTTGCAAAACTGATGAAATGGACTTTACACCTGAGCCTTACCTCTCTAATTTGCAACGTCAGTATTTTTCATACAGATTTGCAAATCTGATGAACTATCATTGCTGAGAAAGAAAACGGACCACTTGGTCTCAGACAGTTTTGTTTTGTCAGCTGGAGTATTAGGAAGCCCGTGCTGGGATGGTTTAGTCCTACTGCAAGGGCAGCCTCACCACATCAGAGCTGCTGTCATGTGACAAAATAATCAAAAAGGCACATTAATTACTGGCTACTGTGGGTGTTCTGGGGTGTTTTGTTTGTTGCTGTAGCGCTCAGGAGCAGCAGCCATTTGCACTAGAAAAATAACTGTCAGGAGAAGGGAGACGAACAGTTTTTCCTTGACGAATGTTAGTTTAGACCAGGCACGTCCAACCTGCAGCCCACAGCCTACACGTGGCCTATTATAGCCATTACTGCATGTGCCCCCTGCCTTGCACTATCTTGGCAGAGGCTCTGCCCTACCCAGCAGCATGCTGTAGCCACACAGCCATCGCTCAGCAACATCCAAACTCTGGTGTACACTGGGCGCTGCCTGGGCTGTAAGCAGGGCAGGGCAGTGCTGGCTCTTTGCCCCTGTCACAGGCACACAGTTGAACTGAAACCCGTGTGTATGACACATGGCATGCGCTTCTTCCACTTTGTGAGGACAATGCAGTGATTGCTGATACTCATATTTTCAATTCATTGTCTCAAAAAAAGGGGAAAAAAAAGAATAATTGTGGATGAATGAAGAATGTTTGAAGAAGAATGGCCAGTTTAATATTTTATTTTCAAGACAAACATTATGGCAATATACTTAATTTGTAAGGAAATTGTGTCCGTCTTTAAAGATTACTATTTGAAAGGATAGCATGCAGACACATGCTGCTAAATTCAATTAATATCAAGGAATGCTTCGTAAAGACAAAATAGTGGAGCTGAAAAAGTCTGTCATGTCAACAAAAACTTTTTTAAAAGGCTACAACTCAAAAGGACTCTATTGTAAAAGCTAGTTATGTGGTAGGGAATCTGACTGCAAAAAAAAATCAAAACCATTTACTGACAATGAGTTTAATAAGCAACATATGAAAAGCATGGCAGATATAATGTGTCTTTATAAAAAAGCAGACCTTTCTAGAATCAGTTTGTCGCACTGGACCATAGCCAAACAAACTGAAGAAACAGGAAACTGTTAAAAGAAATTTGGAGAGTGAAGCTGGTAATTTCAAATCTTATGCTTTGGTGACACATGAAAGCACTGATGCTGCAGGCACGGCTCAGCTTGCCATTTTCAAGAGAGGTACTGATAACAAGTACAATATCACTGAAGAAATTATTTCTTTGGTGCCATCAAAAGACACAACTGAATCTCTTAATTTGTGTGAAGCAGTAACAATTATGTTAGAACAGTTTTCTTTAACCTTTGTCAACATGTCTGGTACAGATACTGATGGTGCCCTGGTGACAACTGCTAAAAAAGGGGGTCTTACAAAAGTTACTGGAAGGCGATGCAACTGCTGTCAGCAACTCATGTTTGATGAAATGGTGCTGCATCGTTCAACAAGAAAATTTACACACAAAGCTTTCAAGATCAGTGAAGTCATGAAAATCATCAGCAAAGCTGTGAATTTCGTGATGGTTGCCCTGCAGCCTTCTCTTCTCCCGGCTGAACAAGACCAGTCTGTCTTCATAGGGGAGGTGCTCCAGCCCTCTGATCACCTTTGTGGCCCTCCTCTGGCCCATCTCTAACAGCTCCCTGTCTTTCTCGTATTGGGGGCCCCAGACCTGGACACAGTACTCCAGATGGGGCCTCAGAAAGGGCAGAGTAGAGAGGGACAGACACCTTCCTGCCCCTGCTGGCCCCCCTCTTCTGATGGAGCCCAGGATACCATTTGCTTTATGAGCTGCAAGAGCACACTGCTGGCTCACATTCAGTTTTTCATCCACCAAGACACCCAGCTCCTTCTCTGCAGGGCTGCTCTCAAGGACTGCTCCTCCCAGTCTGTATGGATGCCTGGGATTCCTCTGGCCCAAATGCAAAACCTTGCACTTTGCTTTGTTGAACCTCATTAGATTCACCCAGGCTCACCTTTTGAGTCTGTTGAGGTTCCTCTGAATGGCATCCCTTCCCTCCACTGTGTCAGCTGCACCACTCAGCTTGATGTCATCAGCAAACTCTCTGAGGGTCCACTCAATTCTATCATCGATGTCATTGACAAAGAAGGCAAAGAGCACTGGTCCCAAGACAGTCCCCTGGTGGACACCACTCGTTACCAGCCTCTGCCTGGGCACAGAACCATTGATCACCAGCTTCTGTCTGCAGCCTTTCAACCCATTCCTTATCCACCCATCAAATCTACATCTCTCCCATTTGGAAATAAGCATGTGATGAAGGACCACGTCAGAGGCCTTGCACGACTCCAGGTAAATGATATCGGTCGCCTTCCCTTTCTCTACCAATGCCATGACTCCATCATAGAAGGCCATCAGATTGCTTAGGCCTGACCTTTTGCTGGTGAAGCCATGCTGGCTCTCTTGGATCACACACTTCTTCCTTATGAGATCTAGAATGTCATCCAGGAGGATCTGATCCATCATTTTCCCAGGCACACACTTGACACTCACCAGCCTGTAGTTCCCCAGGGTCCTCCTTGCTCCCTTGCAAAGAAAACAGGAAAGATTATTTGAAGTCTTGCAGGTGAGTCTCTCTAAGGAAAGATCTCTGTTAGGTTGCTGTCTTCCCTCTGGAAATCCTGAGTTCCACGATGTTTGCTCGGGTATTCACACTGCAATGTGGTGGGAAGGGAAGGTTTTCCCAGGCCGAGAACAGAAGGGGGGGTGCTGTTCCTGACTCAAAGTCCGTACTCAGCTGCCACTCACTGGAACACAGTGATCATTGCAGCTGACACACACTTCCTTAAATCAAAACGTTGGTTTGTTTGTCTCCTAAACTTTATGCTACAATATATTAGCACAATTTCGAATTTCAGTAATCTTAACGCAGTGTTATTGTAGAACTGAATAATACGTTCTAAGAAATTTCTCTGTAGTCAGCTCTCATCCACAGTTTAACAATAAAGCAAATAATTCTCCAAGAAATCAGACATAATCCACTTAAGCATATGTTTGTTTGTTTGTTTGTTTGTTTTAATTAAGTAATAAGGGCATTACATGGTACACTGTAGCATTAGCATTATCACAATATGAAGTATTTCATAAATATAGTTTGGATTACTGTTTCTACTCTTTGTAGCTGTGATATGATGTATATAGGACTTTCACAAAGATGGCTTTATGTTTTTTATAAGTATGTTTGCACTGATTTCAACGCAGCCATATTTACCCCATAATCACTTACTTGAAAACATTACTTTCCAGGAGTGCTGGTAAAAGCAGCAGCAAGCCTAGTTTCACATTTGGAATGTGTGGTTTTGCTAGGTAAGTGTTTGGTAGATCCATAAGGCAAATGAGTCCTTTCTCTTTTGCAAAATGAGAATGTTGTAGGGATGATTCCTGAGATCCTTTACAGATCTATTGGCTTACTAGGTGAGTCTTTTGTTGAAGAGTCCCAAGGCAGAATTTACACAGTCAGGTTTATTTTAATTGTGCATTATTAGTAAAATGAGAGAAACAGGTCTCTGGCCTGAACTCACTACTCTTCACCCTTTTCCTGGGATCTACTCACCAAAAATTAGGCATGAGATAAGGTCTGTTTCCCCACAGGATTTTCAGAAAGCTGCTGGCATTTCTTCTACTCTGTAAAGAAGTCAGCACTGTGTATTTTGGAGTATCCTCTGTGACTTGTAAGCTGAGAGAAATGTTAGTGGAGTGCCATGGCAGAAATGAAGGGACCATCACACCGTCAGTGATGATATGCAGGGCACTGCTATACAGTTATCCTACCTTCCAAGGAAGAATCTCAAGGATGTGAGTACGGTTTGCAACACCACCAATCTTAGTGACGACTGAATTTATGTAGCAAATGAAGATACACAGTCTATCAGAAAGTGCAGTGCATCATGAGACCTTAGCCATTTGTTAAAGAATTGAGTAACTATATTTCTAACTAAAATTTCCGTACGTCAAAAAAGAATGTTTGAAAAATAAATCTTTGTTTCAGGATGCCTGGAAATTTTTTAAGATAGTGTTCTACTTTTGAGCAATAAGGAATCTAGAAACATCTCCAAAGCCTGCATACACCAACACTGTGGAAGTGCAGTCTCCACTGGTGGAACACTGATGTGTCAAGGATGTCTGTCTCAAGGCTTGTGCACACAAAGGCTGTTTCAACAGCATTTTGAGACATTAGTACACTGTTATGAATATGGCCTTGTCCCTCTCCTTATGACTTTCCTTTGTCTTCACTCTGCCTTTCCAAGCTGCCAAGACAATGGCAATAAATATTTCCTCGTGTCAGTGCTTACCCCTCTTTGCCCTATTTCCAAGGCTATAAAGCAATAATGAGATGAGCTACATAGTACCAACCACAGCAGCAACTACAGCTCTGGAAAATATTAAATGTAGCTGCCTTAATTTGCTGTGAGCCTCACCTCTATGCCTGGGAAGATCGTGGAACAGATCCTTTTAGAAGACATGTTAAGGCATATGAGGGACAAGGTGGTGATCTGAGACAGACAGCACACCTTCACCAAGGGAAGTCCATGCCTGACCAATCTTGTGGCCTTCTGTGATGGAGCATTGGCATCAGTGGATAAAGAAAAGGCAACTGATGTCATCTAACTGGACTTTTGCAAGGCCTTTGACATGGTCCTCCCCCACATCTTTATCTCTAAATTGGAAAGATACGGATGTGAAGGGTGGACTATCCAGCAGATAAGAATTGGTTGGAAAGCTGCAGCCAGAGGAGTTGTGGTCAATGGTTCTATTCCAGGTGTAATCCATGATGAGCAGTGTCACCTAGGGATCTGTCTTGGGACTGGTACTCTTCAAAATCTTCATAGATAACATCCATCATGAGATCAAGTGCACCGTCAGCAAGTTTCCTGGTGACACCAAGCTGAATGATGCAGTTGATACAGCAGAAATAAGGGATGCCACCCAGTGGGACCCTGATAAATTTGAAAGGTGGGTCTACGCAAACCTAATGATACTCAACAAAGAGAAGTGCAAGGTTTTGCACCTGAGTCTAGGTAATCGCAGATGTGTATCCAGACTAGGAGAAGAACTCTTTGAGTTCCTGAGCCCTGCTGAGAAGCCAGCAGTGTGCACTTGCAGCCTGGAAGCCAACGGTATCCTGGGCTCCATTAGAGGAAGGGTGGAAAGCAGGAAGAGGGAGGTGATTGTCCCTCTCTACTCTGCCCTCATGAGGCCCCATCTGGAGTACTGCGTCCAGGTCTGGGGGCCCCAGCTCAGTAAACATGTTGAGATTTTGGAGAGGGCTATGAAGATGATCAGAAGGCTAGAGCAGAAATCCTATGAAAACAGACTGAAGGAGCTGGGCTTGTTCAGTCTGAAGAGGTAAAGGCTCAGAGTAGACCTCATTACATCCTGCCAGTATTTAAAGAGAGATTGTAAACAGGAGGGAAATCAACATTTTACATGGGTAGAAAGTGATAGAACAAGGGGGACCATTTTAAACTAAATGAGGGAAAAATTAGATTAGATTGCAGGGGGAAGTTTTTCACAGAGAGGGTGGCAAGGTGCTGAAACATGCTGCCCAGAGAGGCTGTGGATGCCATGCTCCGGGAGGAGTTCAAGACAAGGTTGGATGGGGCTTTGGGCAACCTGATCTAGTACTTGATCTGACAGCTGACAACCCTGCCTGCAGCAGGGAGGTTGGAACTTGAAGATCCTTGAGGTCTCTTCCAACCCAAGACATTTTGTATTTCTATATTTCTATGAAATGTTTCATATCTAATGCTGCGCTGGCTGACAAGTCCTGTCATGAAATATCAGTTCAGTCAGATCACATTTTTTCTACTTAGATCCCAGATTCATTTCTAATGAATCCCAGATCCCAGATACGTTTCTTGCACTGTTTCCTAGCCAGGTTCACTGAGAGCACAAAAGCAGACTTATCAGCCTTGCTTTATATTCTTTCAGGCTGGCTGTCCTCAGCTGGAGATCTACCCAATGTGAAAACCAGTATTAATTACCTCTCACTAGCATTTTTTTTTGCCTGATATGTATAATGATGTCTGAAGTGGGAAATGAAGAATGAAGAACGAATGGAATTTGGTACCATTGACAAGTACTTGTTGAAGAACATACATGAGGACCCTGTAAGGTTTTGTCTCAAAACACACAACCCATACTCTGTGGTGGGGTTGTGGTTAGAGGGCCTTATCGAAGGCTGTGCCCAGGTTACATATCCTTAATCTCCAAAACAAAGCACACATGGAGACAAGATCAAATAAAAGTCAGGCACCTTATGGGGGTGCTCCACCTGGTTGACCAGCTGAGACCTCAAAAAATGCCTCCTACACATTTCAGGAAAGTTCTTGGACCTAAGCAGAGCATGTGTGAACAATGACACCATCCCTTAAGAATCCAGAGCTGCTGGCTCTATAAAAGCACCTACTGGGAGAGGCCCCACATCAACCTTTCACTTTTGGATAAAAGAACTGAAGATTCCATCACTGGATCCTTAGGTATCATATTACCTCTTCCTCTTTTTCTTTATTTTCCTATCTATCTATCTATCCGTCTGTCTGTCTGTCTTTCATACCAAGCAGATGCACCAAGCCTTGTACGATTTTCACTGTCACTGAATTTGCCTGGTTTTGCTCCTACATGTGGTCGTATTACTTTTTTTGCATAGTTTTACTATCTTTTTGACTCCTATCAAGGACAAAAAAAGATATTTTTTTTCTACTCAGCTTTGGATAGAAACAGATTTTGTCTGTTTAGAAAAAAAGAAAACTTCAATTTTTCCTGCACTTTGGGTAACAGAAGGGTGAAACAGCCGCTTATTCCAATACTCAGCTATAGTTTGGGGTCAAATTTTCAAACTGAATTTCAGCTGAGGACTTCTGGGAGCAGGAGTTATTTTTTCCTGCTATTTTGGAAAGAAGAAGAAAATATCATGTGCATAAAGTAACCCTGGCTTACTAACCTTTTACAGGAGCAGATGTGAATGAGAACTGTTCCGCCAAACCTAACAATTCTAAGCCCTTACATCCCTTCCAATGTTGCTTGTGAACAGCAATTAACCTACAATAAATAATGTATTTGAAATTAGCTTCTAATTAAACATAGCATTTCTTCAGACATCTATGCTGTTTTTTGTGTTTTTTTTTTTAAATGAATTTAGAATTTGCTTTTTTTTTTTCCCTTTCTTTTTTATCTGTGTCAACAGAAGGATAAAATCGTTCCCTTAATTTTTCATTATTTCTTGATTGGTGTATTTTTGGGTGTTTTCAAATCTTTGGCACATGTAGGTCAGACCAGTTAATTAAATCTGTTGTTCTGGTTTGTTTGCAAATCATAACAAAATTAGTCATTATGGAATTGATCAGTACCTCTTTGTACAAAAGGTAAATTGAATAATACTTAGTAACAGTACACAGATTTGGCAGAGGGGATTCCCAGGTATTTTGACATAAATGTTTTTTAATAGGTAAAAATGTGTTGCAGTCACCAAGAAGACAACAGCTGTACAGCACAATCTTTAGCACAGAGGAAATCTGCTTTTTGTCAAATTACTTCTGCTGATGAACAAGGAGAGACATGATTAGCCGGTGTTTGCAGACAAGGCATCACTGCACTCCCCTCTGTGCAACTCTGCCAACTTCAGTGCCATGAACGTAGTCTATAGAATTGTAGAATCATAGAATGGTTTGGGATAGAAGGAACTTATTTAGTTCCAACCACCCTGCTATAGGCAGGGACACCTCACACAGGTTGCTCAAAGCTCCATCCAGCCTGGCCTTGAACGCTTCCAGGGAGAGGGCACACACAACCTCACTGGGCAACCTGTTCCACTGTCTCACCACTTTCATAGTAAAGAATGTCTTTCTAATATCCAGTCTAAATCTATCCTCTTTCAGTTTAAAGCTATTTTCCATTGACCTGTTGCTACATGCCCTTCTAAAAAGTCCCTCACCAGCTTGCCTGTTGACCCCCTGCAGGCACTGCAAAGTTGCTATAATGTCCCCCAAGAACGTTTTCTTCTCTAGGCTGAAAAACCCAAACTCTCTACACCTGTCCTCATAGGGATAGTGCTCCAGTCCTCTGATAATCTTCATGGCCCTTCTCTGTACCCACTTCAACTGCTTCATGTCCTTCTTTTGTTGGAGGCCCTGGACACAGTACTCCAGGTGGGATCTCATGAGAGCAGAGTTAAGGGGCAGAATCACCTCCCTTGACCTGCTGGCCATGCTTCTCTTGATGCAACTCAGGATATGGTTGGTGTTCTGGGATGTAAGCACACATTGCTGGCTCATGTTCAGTGTTTCATCAACCAGCACCTCCAAATCAATCTCCTCATGGACTGCTCTTAAGCCAGTCTTGGCCCAGCTTGTATTTGTGCTTGAATTGCTCCAACCCAAGTGCAACACCTTGCACTTGGCCTTGTTGAACTTCATGAGGTTGGCATGGGCCCACCTCTCAAGCCTGTCCAGGTCCCTCTGGATTGCATCCCTTCTCTCTAGCATGTCAACTGCACTACTCAGCTTGGTGTCATCTGCAAACTTACTGGGCGTGCACGTGATCCCTGAGGAGCACCACTCATCACCAGTCTCCACTTGGATATTGAGCCGTAGACTGCAACCCTCCAAGTTCATCAAATCCATTCTTCTCCAGTTTGTTAACAAGCATGTCGTGCAGGACGGAGTCAAATGCTCTGCACAAGTCCAGGTAGGTGACATCAGTTGCTCTTTCTTTACCCACTGATGCTGTAACTCCATCAGAAAAGGCCACCAAGTTTGTCAGGCATGATTCGTCCTTGATGAAGCCATGTTGGTTACCAGCAACCACCTCATCTTTATTTTCCATGTGCCAGAATCTTATCTCTGCTTTCTAATGCATAGATTGCTCTATAAAACCAAACACTAAACGAGTCATCAGTGTCAGTGAAAGCAGGGTCAATCACTCAGCATTATCTTCTCTGTAAATTCTTTATGCTTCCTTTAATGCTCCTTTAATTTAGGGAACTAACATTTAGAGACTCGTTGATTCTTGCTGCTGGAAGCTCATTCGCTATTGGTGATATGCTGTCTTCTGCCTGGAAGAAGCTGGTGAGAAGATGGGCATTTACAAAATAAGAAGTGGGTTGGAAAGGAGCAAACCCACATTTTTTTAAATGCCCTTAATTCCAGGGAAACAAAGAGGATCATAGAATCATAGAATGACCTGGATTGAAAAGGACCATAATGATCATCTAGTAGTTTTTAATGGTGTTAAGGTCAAAAGACTGCATTAAATAAATACATAACATTTGAAGAATATCTTGTTATGTCACCGTTAACATACACAGCATCACATGCAGCATACATATGTTTTCAGAAGCGTCTGCAGAGACAAACAGCTGTGTATCTAGCTGCCTTTTGAGAGGGTACAATTCTCTTTATGAATTAAAGGAGAAAAATTGGTGATGCCAATCCAGATTCTCCAGCATACTCTGCAGCACAGAATTCCAACAGAAATTGAAGCATCTGTGACTGATACATTATTCCCAAACAGCCTCACACTCATTTTCCCTATACCTCTATGATAGGAGAGTACAATCATCAGCGTGCAGGGGTGGACAAAAGGAAGGCCTGCTCTGTATGTCAGAAGTCTGTATTAAATTGACCTGTGTGTTCAGCAGTTTTGACCAATAAGAGTTCTTTTGAAATCCAGCTGAAAGGATAAAGCTGTGCTCCTTCATACTGTAAATACACTAAGAGTCAAGTTTTGGCTATAGCTTCTGAACTTCATGGCTGTTTATCCTAACATGTTAGGTCCAGTATTAACATGACTAATCTGTCTGGTAGGATGACTTTTTAATGTCTCTTCTACACCTTGGAGATTTGCAACTCCTATTGCCCATCCAGGCAGACAAATAAATATCTTACATAAACAGTGAATATTTGAGTTACTTGACTGAAACAAGAATCTGTAACCAGAATAGCTGGGAGGCTTCTATTTCACTTACACAGGGCTATGCTTTCTCACTTTGCCTTTTGTTCTGTACTTGTTAAGAGGCTTCTAAATAATTAAAATCCTTTTGCAAAAAATTTATGAAGCAATAGAAGAGCAGATGACAAAAGATAACAAAATGCAAATAACAAGAAAACATACTTTTTTTTTTTTTTTTTTTTTTTTTTCAGGCTTGTGCTGTGATTTGGTGGTGGTGCCTTTGTTTTTGTTACTGTTTTTTGTTTATCTGTATGCTTTTGTTCCAGAAAAAGAAGGCACTGATAAATGAATAGAAGATTTTTTAACAGAACCGTTGTTCAAACACAATCCAGCAGTGTTTACTTGGTAGTATATCTGAATGGAGCTAACTCCTTGTTGCTGGTTCTGGCAAAGAAATCAGAGCTTTTCTAGTCTGCAAATGGCAGAATACCAAAACATATGAGGCTGTGTTCCCAAATATAAGGAGTTTCTTTCATTAGTGAAAGATACTAGCAATATATAGGATTTGCATTTCAAATTTTCTGTCTATTGAGTATAATTCTGTTACTAGAGGTGCTAAAAGTCAGAGAGATGAGGGGTTTTTTTTTGTTTTTGTTTTTGTTTTTTGTCTCTGTTTCTAATTTGTTTTGTGGCCTTAAGGCATGACAGTTCACATCTCTGTGCCTCAGTTTCCTCAACTGCAGGTTGGAGACAAAAAGAGCTACCTCTCTGGGCTGTTGTGGGGTTGAATATATCAGTATTTTTGAAATGACTGAGGCTATCATATAGAACTTCTCTTCATCATGGAAGAGTTATTAAGGCACATGCAAGATGAGAAGGTAATCCAAAACAGCCAGCAGGGTTTCATCAAGAGCAGATCATTCCTGACCAATCTGGAGGTGGGCTTTTATGAGGGAATGACAGCTTCAGTGGACAAAGGAAGGGCAACTGATGTCATCCACCTGGACTTGTGCAAGGCATTTGACATGCACCACATCCTCTCTAAATTGGAAAAATATGAATTCGAAGGGTGATGAATAAAGAGTCTGTTGCAAGATCACAACCAGAGTGTTGGGGTCAATGGATCTATGCCCAGGTGGAGGCTGGTCACAAGTAGTGTGTCCCAGCAGTCAGTCTTGGGACCAGTGCTCTTCAACATCTTTATCAATGTCACGGACAGTGTGATCAAGTACACCACTCAGCAAACCAAGTGGTGCAGTTGATATGGCAGAAGGTAGAGATGTCATTCAGAGAGACCTTGGTAAACTTGAAAGGTGGGCCCATGTGAACATAATGAGGTTCAACAAGGCCAAGTACAAGGTGTTGCACTTGAGTTAAGGCAATCGTAAATATGCGTAGTGACTGGGAGAAGAACTCCCTGAGAGCAGCCCTGTGAAGAAGTACTTAGGGACCCTGGTTGACAAAAAAGCTGGACACAAGCCAGCAGAGCACGCTTGCAGCCTGGCAGGCTATATGACATTCTGGGCTGCATCAAAAGAAGAGTGGTCAGCAGGCAGGTGATTTTTCCCTCTACTCTGCCCTTGTGAGGCCCCATTTGGAGTACTGCATCCTGGTCTTGGGCTCCCAGCTCAAAAAAGACATGGAGTTGCTGGAGAATGTCCAGAGGAAGGACACAAAGATGATCAGAGGTTTGAAACACCTCCCCTACAAAGACAGACTGAAGGAACTGAGTTTGTTCAGCTTGGAAAACAAAAGGCTCAAGGGAGACCTGATTGTGGCCTTCCAACACTTGAAGGGAGCTTATAAGCAGGAGGGGGACTGACTTTTTACATGATCTAAAAGTGATAGGACAACAGGGAATGGCTTTAAACTTTACTCAGAGGGTGGTGAGGCACTGTAGCAAATTGCCCAGAGAAGCTGTGGGTGCCCCATCCCTGAAGGTGCTCAAGGCCAGGTTGGTTGTGGCCCTGGATATCCTCATCTAGTGACTGGCAACCTCACTTATGACTGGAGGCTTGCAACCAGATGATATTTAAGGTCCCTTCCAAACTAAACCTTTCTATGATTCTATGAAAAAGATGCTGCAATATCCAGCTCTTTCAGGAGAATATTGCCTAATTCCTGTAACAGTACTATCCCCAGACAAAATCAGTTTTGGATTTCATATTGGCTGCTAGTAACAAAAATACCAGAGGACTTACAACATCCTCCTGAAGCCTGGCAGCACATGCGGGGGCATCTGCTCTTCATGGTCAGTCACCCTCAGCAGCAGTGAGCTCACTAGTCACACTCTGTGACTCATGCTGGGGATGAATTTGTCAGAGACTGAATGTTAGGAATGACTTGAAGAGTCTCCTTCTGGTAGTTTTATTTTTGTTTTAATCAGTGCTTCCTTTGTCTTGCACATGACTATTTCATGGGAGTGAAAATAATATAATTTGGGATCTGTTATGTTAGCTCGGATCTCCTTCATGGTGATGTTATGATGCACTAATGCTCCAAGCCATCTTTTTTCTTAGATATTCTCTGATCTCCTCTGATCCTGGAGGTTTACCTTAAATGAAAGCATCAGGAGAGAGGATCCCAACTGCAGTGACAGTGACCAAGTCAGTATTCTAATTACTCAACCTCTCTCAACTGAGTTTTTACTTTATATCAGGCCTTGCTCCAATCCAATTTTTATCATCTTATTGGTATGACCCAGGAGAATAGAAGTGGACATCTTTGAGCACAGGCTAACAATTCACATATGAACCAGGCAAATCACATTTAGCAAACGCACTATTTCTTTCAGGAATGGCACTGACACAAACTTGCAAACAGCATGGCAAGTACAAGGCATACAAATATCACTGGTGCTAAAAATCAAGGCAGAAAACAGCATCTATTTTGAATGATTTCAGCTGGTTGCGTAAGCTTTGAGCAAATTTCTAGCCTTGTATAGCCCTGGAGTCATCACACCATTCTGTCCTACAGTCCTGATGGAGAACATGAACACAGAAACTGCTGCTGTGATCAGGCTCTGAGTTAACACAGTGCAGGATGAATTACTGCCTCTGTTAGATTTCAGTGTTTGCAACAAAAGCACACAGTGGCTGTACCTTGTATTCGGTGGGGAAAGAAATATACTACTAGACTTAGCAGGTTTTATCCCTGTGAGTTTCAGCATTACAAACTTTGACTTCAGTGGTTAAAGCAATTTTTTGCAGGTGTAGCATGCAGAAGCAATGAACTGCAAGGTAAGAGGTGAAGGTCACATCCTGATTAGGATGGAGCTAATTTTTATCACAGCAGTTTGTATGGTGCTGCATTTTGGATTTGTTACCAAAACAATGCTGATAATACAACGTTTTAGCTTGTGCTAAAGAATGTTTGCAGTGTCAAGTCTTTCTCTCCCTCAAGTAAATAGATTTCAGAGGGCTGGGAAGGGATACAGGGCAGACAACATGAACTAACCGAAGAGATATTTCATACCACATAACACCATGCTTAGTAACAAAAAGGAAGAGGAGGGACTTTCAGGCAGTTAATCTTCTGCTTGGGAGCATACCAGGCATGTCCATCCACAGTAAGTGGTGAGTGATTTGTTTTCTCTCTTCTTCTTATTTAATAATTTTTATTTCAACTTTGATCTCAAGTTCTACTCATTTTTACTCTTCCTCTGTCCCACCAAGGGTGGTGGTGGTGGACAAGTGTAGGAGAACTTGTTTGGTGTTTAGCTGCCTGCTGAGGTTAACCCGCAATAAGCACACTGACTGTCTTGGCCAGTGGCACCTGCACAAACTCACAGGTGACACCATAGCTGGAAAGCCATACTCCAGAGCCTGACTTGGCCTGGCCTGGCTGCTGGGGAGGATGGGAAAGACGGGGTAAGCTTGTGTGCCTCTTTCACCATTACCTCGTGTGCTACATGTGACCAACCTGGAGAGGCTATGCTAAGGGAAAACACTACCTGCTTGGCTTACTCACTTCCAGCAGGGCTATTTTCCTCTTGGCACGCAAATATCGATAAGGATATGTCCAGAGAGGTTGTGTAGTCTCCCTCTTTGGAATATTCAGACACCACCTGGTCACAGTCCTGGGCAAACAGCTCTATTTGTCCCTGCTTTGAGGTTGGATCAAACAACTCCCAGAGGTCCCCAACAACCTTGGCTGTTCTGTGATACCAGGATTCTATGAAAACAAACCTAGATTTGCTGTCATTGCAGGTCTACCTTTTAGCAAATCCCAGATTTCCTTATAGCTGATGGATGATGATAGGCCAGGGCCAATTTGGGCCATGGATGTGCCCAGCTCAGGGAGTGAGTATGGCTGGGCAAGGCTGTGGAAAACTGGAGTCCAGCCCCGCTGCAACCTTGCAGCTGAAGATGTTAGTGGCTGTGGGGGTGACGTGGAGTCCTGGGTGGGTTGAGGGTAGGCATGGTAGCTAAGTCTGGTTGTGCCCTTGGGGCCCATCAGCTAGCTAGCTCTGCACAGATCCTAAAAATGGCAAAGAACGTCTCTGCACACCCACTATATTCCTTAAGACTGTCTTACATGGTCTACGCCTAAGTAAAGTTCACATGAGTGGCATGGCAAGACACAGACAAGTGAAAACAAAAAATAAAAAAATAAAAAATGGAGAGGTCTGACTTACAGACAGGATAGAAGAAGTCTAGAGTTCTCCAAAAACATAGCAGCAAGAAGTTCTGACAAAGCAGCCCTGGTTAGTCAGGCTCTTTATTTACAAGCACACACGGTGATAAATACTACAGTCAATCACATTTTGGGCCAATCCTGTGATTTTCAAATGCATCTTTATTGACTGGTTGATTTAGCTTAAGTAGTATGAATTTTTAAAAGAACCTGAAGCTAATCAACACAAAAAAAGAACTACCGTCATTGTTTCGTACAGTATTAATCTAGCACAAAAACAAAAGTAAATGCCACAATCCAATTAAAAGAAATGTAAAGTAACTAATGCAAAGTGTCAATTCAAACGTCGCAAACAGCTGAGATAAGTCCCATTCTTTTTACTTATAAACCCAGCAGCAGGAGGGGAAAAGAGGTCGGAACACAAAAAAACACAACCCAGATACCAACTCTTTCTCTCTTACGTGTGCCTAAACACAAGTTGCTTTGAGACAACACACAATCACATGCTTAGCAGCACACTATGTGAGCAAGTGGGACAGTGGCAAAGGGCTGTATACAATCTGCCTCTATCTTCTCTTTTACCCTAAAGAGCCTTCCGAGTCTATTCTCTACTTCAGAACATTCAGAGCTTCCTAGAAGAGTAGACTGACGTGCATTTGCACCCCAAGGATGTTAAAGGAGAGTAACTGAAGGAGAGTGGTCCAGTAAAAGAGGAAGTTATGTAAACTTGCAGCAGATACAAGTCCTCCAAACGTGTTTACTCCAGATGAACGTGATAGAACAGCAAACCTGAAATTCACGATGAAAAATGCCTGTAGAAACCCACCTATTTCATCCTTTATTCCCCCACTTCATCCTTTATTCCCCCGTTTTCTGTTTCTCCTTTATGACTACCTTGCCTGGATTCTTTGCTTCCTTTTCTTCCATTCATTTGCTACTTACTGTACCACACAGGCAGCGAGTCTCCTGCACTACACTGCATCCCTGTCCTTCACACTCCTGCTGTTACAGGAGTATTAACGACTCCTGCTTCACACCCCCAGCCTCATTTTCCATCTTCTCTGTGGACCAAATCAGAAAAGGCTGCAATCTGATTTCCTGTCTCCACAACCATAGAAGCACTCATCTTGATCTATCATTCCTGAGGAATGCAGAGAACTGGATTCTAACTTTTTCAGGTAAATACAGTAAACACCCTCAACTTATTTTGGACTCTGCCTGTCTCCTTCATCTTTCTCGTCTTTTCCTCCCACTTGATCCACCCCCTAAATGTAGGAATGCTTGCAATAATTCAGGTCCAGTTATTCCATTTTTAGATAAAACCTCTAAACATTCCTGAAAGTCAGCTCACTTGCCAAACCACAGCCCCTCATCTGAGTTATGGCAATTATGGGAAAATCTGCTGTTTGTGCCACCAAGAAGTAACTGCTTTGGCATGACAGCGTAAGGTTTGCACAGGACAGCATCTATCTGGTAACTTCCATAGAATCATAAAATGTCCTGGGTTAGAAGAGACCTCAGGATCATCAAGCTCTAATTCCCCTGCCATAGGCAAGCTTGCCAACTGCTAGATCAAGCACTAGGACAGGTTGTCCAGGGCCTCACCCAGCCTGGCCTTGAACACCTCCAAGGGTGGGGCATACACAACACTGGCTTAAAATAAAGTAAAAAATGTCAACAAAAAAAATAAAAATAAAAAAACCTACAGAGAATCTTTTCCTCTTCCCCTTCATGTCTAAAAGCACCTCTCGTGTCAAAGAGTGACACTGCTGTCCAATCACAAAAAGCAAAAGACACACGGGAGGGACTGATCTCTTCTGTTTGTGCAGATGGTGCAAGATCTGTACAGGGATGAGACATGGAAGGGAGGGCTAAACCCAAAAGATTTCTGCCAACTTCAAATCTGCAGAAGATTGGTGCAAGGACAACACTGGCGGATAATTTTCTGTGTTC
This sequence comes from Lagopus muta, assembly GCF_023343835.1. Lineage (NCBI taxonomy): Eukaryota > Metazoa > Chordata > Aves > Galliformes > Phasianidae > Lagopus > Lagopus muta. Next base: position 78,402,949 of record NC_064433.1, read on the forward strand.
ACTAGTTACAAGACCACCCCTAGTTAACTGTATTAATGCACTGCTAGGGAGACTAAACTTAAATAGCAAGAAAAGCACTCTCACTTGTAGGTTAGCTAGAAACTGGAACAGACTATCTAAGCAGTCTCCAGAGTCTGCCTACATGACTGTCTCTAGGAATAAATTGGATGAATAGCTATGGACATGTTCGGTATACTCAATCCTGCCTCAATGCTGAAGTGGGCTAGTTGTTCTCCTGAGGTCCTTGTTTATGAGTTCAGCAGTTAGCTTCACTGAAAAGAACAAAAGAGTTGTCTCAAATTGTTCTGTCCAGAACATGCAATTAGAAGAACAATGGAAAAAAATATTCCTCCCTTCTTTCCCTCATCCTCTCCATCTCTGTATCTCACAGCTGAGTAGCTCCCAGCCCTCAGAGTTGGAGGCTGGGAGTAAAATGCATTCTAAAATGGTGGAAGCAACAGGAAATACAGTAGACTTGGTACACTTCACATATAGCAGCTAGAGTGAGGACTATCAGCACAGGACAGCCTTGTATGGTCAGGGTGAAATATTTCACAGCTTACTGAATGCTCATAGGTATGCAGCCTGTGCCATGGGTAAGGTGCGACAAGATCAGTGTACAGGTTCCAGGCATGCCTTCTGCATCCAATGGAAAGGTTACACATGAACAACCATTTCCCTCCTGTTCATTCACTCTCCAGGAGCTCCACTACACTGGCTTGTCTAGCAGCCTCCAGTACCAGCTAGCAACTTCCAGCTGCATAAGGGAAGAGTACAAACAGTGGATTCTCCCATTCCTCAACACAGAACCTCTTGTTAGCCTATCAGTTCACCATTTCATTTACAATACCCCCACCCTCCCTCCCCTCAACTTAAAAATAATGGTTATAATTAACACATGGAAGATGATGGCACTGTGCATGTGGTTAACTTCCAGTCCTCTTCCCCTCTTCTCAAGCATTCTTCTTCCTCCTCTTCAACACCCTCCCCCTATTCCCCAATCAGTTCCATCAGTCCATCTCGCCTGCATGCCTGGGGGACTGCTGCTCACTTGCCATAGACACTCTCATCACTGTAGGCCACGTAGAGAAAATAGTCCTCCTCGTGATTATCCTGCAAGGGCAGAAAAGAAAAAAGTATCAAACCACAGCCCCGTAGTTCTTCACTACATATGAGAAAATCCAACAAGGAAACCATTGTAGCAAAAAAGAGGCGTAACCTTTCTGTTTGCACTGATAGCTCCACATTTTCCTAAGAGAATATATACAGAAACTCCCTCTACTCACAGCTCAACCTCTAAATTTAGACACGTCATATTTTTGGATACACTGGATTTACTAGAAAAGATAGCGTGCTGCAAATATGCAACAGAAACAGCTCTGACTGTTGCAGGCTATGCAGCAGAATGTCAGCACTGACATAACCTTAAGATCAGGAGGAGTGACTTAGGAGTGCTCTAACATTAAAAACAATCTCTGCATACTTTGGTATTTGATAAATGTTGTTACATTTGTCATATTTCAGAACACCTTACTAAATGGCTGTGATACTAGTCCACTTTTATACAGGGGCAGTAAAGCTGAGATGTTGAATGATTAAATGGATACAAAAAGTCTGCAGAATGCCAGACAGTCTTGATCTCAGCTTTAGATAGTCAGATGTACTTATTTCTACATAGCCAGATTTGAGTAGTTAATCTTACATCTTCATTAGTCTACATATACAAATTATCCAGTCATTGTCAAAAAGTGCTAGGTCAAATAAGGCTTGCAGCACCAAACTGGAGCTCTTCTATTAAAAACCACTAGCACAGCCCAAGGAGAAATCAAGGAGAAATCAATCCAGGCTGCAAAGCAACCATGATATAATTAATGCCTATGTAACAGAGGAATGATGGGCACAGAATATGCCTTCAAAGTTAAGTAACACTGCTTAGTAGAAATATTAGCAAGCAATGTTCACAATGTCCTTATACAGTACAAGCTAGGAAAAAGTACTCCTGACCAAAGATATAGTATTCTTTCAAAATGCATTTATAGACATTTAGTTGCAGAGTGATACTGTGTTCTTTTACTGCTAAGAGAAAATTTATTTTGTATTGAACAAGAAGAGAAAGATAGGTCAGACCTACCTCATACAGCTGACCCATGGTAGCACTTGTGGGAGGGATGGTATTATTGACAAAGAAGAATAGCGCATCCTCTGGCCTCAGGTGGATCCGCTTTCGGATTAAGAAGTAGAATTGCCCAACTGAAGACAAACAGAGGAGAATGCCTCAGACACAAAGAGAATTTCCAACTAAGCATGGCTGTTTTCTTTCGAGAATGAAGTGATGGAAGTCACATACTGTATGTAAAAACTAGGGAAAATGGACAGTGTGGAAAAGCAAGTAGGAACTGTAACAATATTAGCAGCCAATCCACACTGAACTGACAGTTTCACAAGTTAATCAGTACTGCTTCAGACCACCACATTCTCTAAATCCATACCCCAGCTATTATGGTATGAATTGTTCTTCTGCAGGGATTAGTGGAAGACTTCTAACTTGCTTAAACTCTGTACATCAAAAACATGTTAAGAGAATTTTCACAATGTAAATGGGTTGCAGTTCCTGAAAACAAACTCCTTATTTATTTGAGCTATTCTGCATAAGAAAGTATTCTGCAATAAGTTACATACTGCAATGAGAGGGGAAAAAAAAAAAAAAAAAGAAAAAAAAAAAAGCTGTTCCTGTAACTTATTTATGTTCTCAAATGAAAACAAATGTAATCACACAAAGATGTTCACGAACACTCAGAAAAAAAAATCATGGTCATGACTCCAACCACAGTAGTGGAAAACAATGAGAATATTTCAAGAACTTGTCCTTTCCTGCAGCAAGTATACCTGAGCTACGTCATCAGTGACTGATGATTTCACCACTGCCTGTGATACACAATTCAGTCATTTTCACCACAGCTGGAAGTCACATTGACACACACGTATTATTTTAGTCACTGTGACACCTACAGTCTCAAAGAATTCTGCACGTTGTAATCTAGACTGTAAGATACATAGATACAATAAGTACAGCTGGGCAAACTGGGGTAGTGATAAAATGTTGAGTCCTGCCTGAATTTTTCATTTTTGGTGATGATCACATGAACTAAAGTCACTTAATAAGTCCATCTTAATGAAAATCAAGAACAGAGGCAGACTTTGTTACCTGTGAGGTCAGAAGGCACAAGATACTTCCTTTTGTCTAGATCAGGTACTCTGGCTTTTGGTGCTTTTTCCACAATTACCTGATGAGGTAGAAAGAGACAAGGTATGGGCATCATTAAAGAAAATGAACCAAAGAAATAGAAGTTGAAGAACGCAATACCCCTTGAGAAAGCTGGTGCTACCAGGCCTTTAGAAATTCCTTTCATCCCTAACAAATACACAACATTAAAGAATAGACAGGTAAGAAGAAGACAGCAAATCACTGGCAATCTCTGTGCTGGGAGCTCAGGACTACAGCAGTAAGCACAACGAATAAAAAGTGGAAAGTGGAATAAGCATAAAAATAAACCATAATTGCCAAGGGAAAAATAATAATAATAATAAAAAAAAAATCAGGTCACCTTGATAGTCTTAAGGCAGGTTAATTTTGTATGAGGGAGCTACCAGGAGGCTACTACACAAATACAAGTAAATTGAGCTGTTTCCAAGTTACATTTCAACCTGCCTGACACAAAATCAGCTCCATTCCCAGTAGTCCCATATCCTAATTTCCACATTCACCCACAGCGATTTAGAATGAAGCAAAGAATTAAAAGAGAAGCTACAGCTTACTGAGGAAGGTTTTTTTTTTTTTTTTTCAAATTGCCAGTTCTTCAATAGTTATCTTCTGCTCTGAAATTCATATCCCTTCAGGTTATTTCATCGAATCACAGAATGGCTTGGGTTGGAAGGGATCTTTAAGATCATCTAGTTCCAACTCCCCTGCTACAGGCAGGGACATCATACTAGACCAGGTTGCTCAAAGCTCCATCCAGCCTGGCCCTAAACGCCTCCAGGGAGGGGCGCCCACAACCTCTCTGGGCAGACTGACCTGTTCCAGTGTTTTACCACTCTCACAGTAAAGAATTTCCTCCTAATACCCAGTTTAAATCTATCCTCTTCAGTTTAAAACCAGCTCCCCTCATCGTGTCGCCACATGCCCTTCTAAAATGCCCCTCTTCGGCTTTCCTGTAAGGCCCCTTCAGGTACTGGTAGAACACTATACAGGTCCCCCCAGAGCCTTTTCTTCTCCAGGCTGAAGAGCCCCAGAGAGCTTCTCTCATCCTGTCCTCACAGGGGAAGTGTTCAAGCCCTCTGATTGTTTGTGGCCCTCCTCTGGACCTGATCCAACAACTCGATGTTATTTCCCCTATTTAATATAGTTACACACATTTCTTTATTTGTATAAGTACATAATGAATAAACAACACATCACCACCTGGACTTACAGAGACCTTTGGCACCAAATACTAATCCTCATTATACATTGACATAAGAAAGAATAAGCTCAGCAGCTTTGAGGTCAGAGAGGTGAAGAGATCTCCTGCTACACAGAACTTTTTGTTACCAGAGCTAGGCAAAATGCTTCTCTCTGAAATAGGAACTATTCCAAGTGACTTGAATATAAAAAGGTTTGGAAATCTTTCCAAAGCTTGGTGATATGTTTCCATGGAAATACTGCGTGCATGTGGAAAGAAAATGCAGACATTGGTGGCAGTTGTTATTTTTTCCTGGTATGTATTTTTGATCAAGTAGAGAGATATGTCACGTGCTTCAATCTAAATTCTGCAGAAACCATTTTCGACCTTCTAACAAAAGAAGCTCAATTTTCTGAACTTTCTAAACTTTGTAATTCTGCTAGAACCTGTGATTGTATACAGCCTATGTGAAACACTGCGAGACTAATTTCTAAGGACTCATGCTCCCAGCCCTTTGGCAACCAAAATCAGCAGCTGTGTCAGTTGTACAATAGAAAAGGCTGAACTGTCGTGCTTTGTGCTTCCTCCTTCTTTAGGAGGAAAATGGTGTTGACACATCAATGAAACAGTATGCCAAAGGAAAAAAATGTGATGAGCTTTGTGTATTAACTTGGAAAAAGTGCCACGCCAACCAAACTCTCCTCCTTCCAGATCCAAGTATCTGCAAAGCATATCACACAGTAGAGATGCTGGCTTGGACATCTTTGTGCTGCACTCCATTTAGATGCCTCCAACACAGCCAAAAGCCCTGAAAATTCTGTTTCTTTCTAAAACACATGTGTAGTTTGCTAGTGCAAGAACTTCAAGAACCTCAACTACTAGGCAACTGAGCTCTTTCAGATTAAGTCTGTGTTAGGACATGCATTTCCATACAAGATACAACTGGTAAGTATTGTGAAGGAAAGGCACAATCTCACTACACAGATGCAGGCTGACCAGCAACAGTACTTTGCCTGTTTTCTTATCCTGAAATGCTACAAGGTAGTATTTAACAAATTGCAGCAGAAAAAAAAGCCTTTAATTTTTGCTTTCCATTTAGAAGACTGGTAAGCAGAACTGCTAGGTAGCAGCAGTGACAGAACCAAACTGACTCAAAAGGATGGCATTTAGCTTAGTCGCTAGATAAAGGAAAAGAAGATAGAGGGTACCTTGATTTATGCCATGGCTATGAGGACAAGGTGAGTTTTGGGGATTCTAAACACCTAGAAAGGATTCAAATCAAATCATAAAGCTTGAGACAGATCTTCTTACAAAGAGTAAGGGAAAAATGGAGGTGTTTTCCTAGACTATAACTGTAGTCAGTTTCCTTGATAACCCAGGTAGGTATCTCTTCTAAAGGTTACTTTGCACGCAGAGTCAAATCTACAAAAACAATCCAAAGGCCAGATAGATATTACCTTCATATCTCTTACTGCTGGGAGGTGACTCTGGTAACAATGTTCTGGGGCAGAATGCTGAAATTGTCTAATTTCAGCAAAATGCTGAGATGTATCACGACACTGAAGTGTTGGCAGCCAAAGGGACACTGTTGTTAAGGATCATACTGCTGTGAAGGGCAGTGACAGAACTGATGTAAAAACCATTTGCTGCACTCATTTGTTCCACATGCAGCTGCGACAACAAGCCTCCAACAATACACATCAGGCCTCTCCAGGCAGTGTTCTCACTTTTCCTTAGCTGCAGCACACCTCACTCACTTTGATCCTGTTTTTGTCCATAACACTCTGCTAATGCCCCTCTGTCTTGATATTTCTACTTCCTGCCACACCAGGTCTGTTGCTGGGCTCTCCACATGTTTCTTCCAGTTACTTCTATCATGACCTGCTGCATAATCTGCCATGCTGACCCTCAGTTTACAGTTTGCCTCTCTCCTGACCAGCTGAGCCCTCTGAGTTCCTCATTTCAAAAGACAGAACTGCATACACTATATGTTCAACCTGCTCTGATGTGGTAGGGGCCCCAAAAATGACTGGGCAAAACGTACCCAAATTCTGACTTTCAAAAACTTCTATCAACCCAGTTGTGGGCCTTTCTCAAGATGAAAAAATGGCCCCATCCTACAGGGAAAACCTAAGGTGTAACAGTCCTTTTGCAGTCTGCATCTAGGACAGAACTCTCCCAGTGGCACTGGAGAGAAAAGCTGTAAACCATTTATCAAAAGGGGACAAAAAATAAAAAAATAAAAAAAAAAAAAAAAAAAAAAAAAAAAAAACATTAGTGTTACTATTTCTTTTGGCAATTATTATTACAAATTATAAAGCCAGGAGTTTTCCACCAGGATTCCAGAGGGACCTAAGGATAAGGAAGGAAAGTTTAGCTAGAAGATGATCTTGTTTTCCAAATGATGTTTGTTGTTTTGTTTTGTTTTTTTTTCCACAGGATGATTAAACAAGAGAAGAAGTAAGACTGAGAATTATTATTTAGCATCCTTTTTTTTTTTTTTTTTTTTTTTCTTTCACGCAAAGGAAAAGAACGGAGAACGACTATACTGAAGAGCAAGCTCCAAAGAAAGGTAAAAAATAAAAGGAAAACATTTGATTTAGGTCTTTTTTCTTACAAAGCACGCCTGTTTTACTCATTCATTGTTCTCCTCCATTTTCCCAGAGCAAGCTCCTTCCCCATCCGCCAGTCCCACGCACACAGGCTGCCATAATAAGATTAACAGCGTTCTTGCAGTCGAATTACTGCGGATGCCTGAAAAAAGACCCCCACACCCACCCACAGACCTTGGCGTAAAACAACGAATACGTTCGCACTAAAGAGAAAGCAGTCTGGAATTAATATCGAAACGTCAAAGTAATCATCTTTCCTAATCCCGTTTTTCTCAGAGAAAAGAAGCAAAGCAGCAGGCGGCAGCGACAAGGACAGCAAAGAATGGCGATGTCTGCACAGCTAGCCCGAGGGCAGCGCTCGTCCGGCACACTCACGGGGACTCTGTCGGGGTATTTCTTCCTGATTTTCTCCCCTTCTTTTTTCCTGTACTCGAACGGGTGGTCTTCCTTGTACTGGAACTTCATGATGCGACACCTCCGAGCCGGCCACCGCTCTCCCACCGTCACCTACGACTCAGCAAACCCAACGACACCCGCGCAGCTCGCGCAAGCCGAGCCCAGCGGAGCGCAGCTCCGTGCCGTGCTGCTGCGTGATGTCACCGCGACGCGCCCTCCCCTTCCGCCGCCGCCGCCATTGCAGCGCGGTGCGGGCGCTTGCAGCCGGGGAGCGCGTCGCCCTCGTGCGTGTGTCTGTGGTGGGCGTTTGCCTTTACGTTGGGTTGCTGTGCGTTTCGGGTTTTTTTCGTGGTAACAATTTAAAAAGAACAACGACAAAAAAATCCGCAGAAACACAGCCGCCAAAATGAACGCGAAGTGCGTGACTCAGGGGTTATCCACGCAGCCGCGCGCCCGTCCTCACGCACCGACCTCCGAGGTGTCCCCGTGCGAGCGCCTTCATGAGGCTGTTCTGTACGTGGTTGTGAGCTGTACAGCGGAGGAAAAAGGGAAAATAGAGGGCTAGTTGTTGTGTCTGTCCCTGCTGTTAGCAGATCTGGGTTGTTCTGTTTATTCTCTTTTCCGGTTAAACAACAAGGGAGAGGAGGCGATTTGAGGAAGTGGGGGCGCAGTGTGTTTTGTAACTTGTTTTAAGGAATAGTTGATTTGAAAAAGTAGAAATACCACGTATTTTAGGAATAAAGTTGTTGTATTATGTGGTTAATTCTTACAAAACTGTGAAAGCTTTTAGATGTTGTGAATAGTGTGGATGTAGTATTATGGACTAGAAAACATGCTGTAAGACTGTTCTGTTTTGACAAAAGGCTCTCAGCAAAAGAAACACAACAATGAAAGCTATGACCTCCACACAAGGTCAAATTGTCTCACTCTGGGATTAGGTTGGGATGCAACAGGCAGGCATCAAGATTCTTCCCTCTATCCTCCTTATCTTCTACAACCCAGTATATATTATTAAAAAACAGGTTAACACCCCAGTGTATATCACTAAAAGACAAGTTACCACAAACTTATCTCTATCCAAGGACAAACAAATGTCCAGAAATAATGGCCGGGTGCTGACTGAGCAAACATTACGATTTTGGTGCCTAAAAATTACTTACAATAGGCATTCTCCTACTGAGCATGCATCAGTGAGGAAAGTTCATCTAGAGGACAAGAGAGGAAGACCACTGGCTAAAGTAAAAGGCTGTCTGTTTGACTGTCAGGATGCTAAAAGGGCACTAGACAGTAAAAGAGACCATGGAATAATAGACTGGAAACTTCATAAATCACTATGTGAAATAGGCGTGTTAATTGTCTCACACGTAATTGATGAGTATATACTATCTGTAGAAATATAATGGACTTTGAATCATATAATCTTGGAAGTGCTTATAGTAGAAATGTCCCCAGTACTTCCCAGTGCTGCTAAGAAAGAACACCTGGCTTAACAGTAACAAAATGTTGCTGTTAAGTTCCTACGCATTGATTTCTTCAAATCACAAGTGTGTCACATAACATCCCAGGCCAGAGGCACATTACAAGCAGCATGTGGTGAAGGGAGTTGACTGCAAGAAGTCTAAATAGCCAGCCAATTTTAGATGATACACACAGTAGTATCATCCTTTGGGGGTTTTTTTATTTATTTTTTTTATTTTTTTCTGAGTGTGGCTAAGCTCACAGTACTGACCAGCAAAAGAGAAGGTGCTGAAGTAGGGGTCCACATGGTCAAATCAGTACTAAAAAGAAAAGCTGCTGTTGCCCTGGAGACATTGAGCAGGAGTGCATCAAATAATTATTCCATTGCATGCTTCATCCATAGAAGTGGAACTTTTCCAAGAATGATGTTTTATTTGTGCAGCAGTTTTGGTAGTAGCAGTGAGTGTTGTGTGGAATAGTAGACTGCCTTAGTATAAGGCAACACTCAAAGGCAAAGGCCACACCAGGGGCAGAAGTAAGAGAATGCAGGTTCACTGTACTCGATTCAACCCTGTGCTAGCCTGTTGGCACAGTGAATAGGAGTAGGAAAATACATAGTTGCTATTTTGCAGGCATCATGATTCTACAGTATGGTTTGAATGGAAAAAAAAAAATCCAGACTAGAGCAAAGAGTCTGCTCAAAGCCATAAGAAATGGAAGACCAAAGATGGAAGTTCCATTACAATGCTCTGTAAGGGCATCATAACGAAATAATAAGTAATAAAAATAGGATCAGGGGAAAAGGATCAGGAAAAAGCCCTCATCTATTTCTAGAAGTATTCATATACATCTTTAAGGCCGCCCCAAGAAACTCATACTTCAGGTGTTAATGGTTTCTTTATCCCTAAACACTGATACACATACCTGAGTTGCCTGAAGGGAAGGAGTTATCCCAACAATGGGAAGGACCTATTGCATATCCCCACAGCAGATTCAGGGTGCTAGTTTGTGCTCTTTGCCCTGGAGAGAGTTGTTTATCATATACTACCCACCACCCACCTTTGCACTCTACGCCCATTGCTTCTTGAATTCAGAGGTATATTGGTAATGCCTGGTGACTGTGATCTCTCATCTTGCGTGAAGGAGAGATACGGAGAAAGTACATTTACTTAGAAGCAGATATGCACTGACAGTGGCAGTTCAGAGATGATCTTACCCAGTGAATGCAGACGGGCATGAGATAGAAATCTCACTTACACTTACAAATTAGGCATTTGTACCATAGTCTGTCACCTTAAAATGCCTTCATAGTGTAAGGTAATAAACAGACACGTTAGATGTGATTTTTCTCACCTGAATGCTGACGTCTATTTTTGGAGGGCTATAATGTGTCTGTCCTGTTCTGTCCCTCCTCCTTCCCTCCCACCACCTCCCCCCCCCCCCCCCCCAACAGCTCCCCCTCCTCCCAGAGAACTCTGGCAGATGCTTTTGTGCTTAAGTAGTTATGTGTTCACATGGTGCTGTGACCTCCAACAAGTATGTGCCAGATTCTCCTAAGGGTAGAGCAAGCCACAGTGGAATGGCATGGATCAGTCTTCAGTAGTTCGCATACACGAGGTTAGTACAGGAAGCATCACTGACTTGTTTCTCTCATTCTGTCATTAGACATTGGAGCATTTCCCCATAGTTGCTGGTAGAGTCAGAGGATCTCAAAAGGATGACTCAGAACCGAGGCATTGATTTTGTTTATGCCAGGAGAAAAAGCTGTCTTCATGCCATAGTGCTTTTCTGTAACATGTTTGGCCTCCTTTTTGCTTCCTAGTTGCCTGCCCCATAGCAGTTACTAAATCTCCATGTCCATAGAGATATGTCTTCCTCAAGAACAAAAGAGAGGAGGTAACTGCATATTAGCTAACATCTAGCTTGAAATTCTGTAACAAACCAGAGAAGAGTCTTGCATTTTCTCCTCCTCTGGTGCCAAGACACGACCCGGTGAGAATATCACCAGGTAACCTCTCCTCCCCACAGCAAATCCCACGTGCCGATCACAAATCCCGTCGCTGAACTCCTGCCCGATGACGCAGCCCAGACGCGCCCTCACAAGGTCGCTCCTCCTGCTTCCCGTTCCTCCCGTCTCCACCTCCTGTGGCTCAGTAAAAACAACCTTGGTGCTGGCGCAGCGGCTGGCAGGAAGATGATGCATGCAGGAGCAGTGACAAACAAGCATCTGACTTATAGTTCTTATGAACATGTCAACCCATGGGCATGTGACAAACCCCGCATTAAGGGGCCGCGTGCTAGAGAGAGGATCTGAAAAATGGATTGGTTATTCTTTCACTGGACTCCAGGCACAACACAGTTCACAGGGTGGCTAAACAATGAACTTTCTTAACCTGGAGTGCTAGAAGTATAGTGTTTATGTAGTAGAGTGGTGTGTTTGTATATTGTGTGCTTGGCGCTTCACATAAGGGATTCCTCAAGCCTTGCCAATGCTGTAGCCATAGAAGCAGGAAATGAAAATATTTACACAGAATCCAGGGGAAAGGGAGGGAGCTGTACCACACACACTCCAGGAGCAGTGCTTGGAGCTTTGCAGTGTTCTACTACTAGCTTGGAAATATCTACATGACTGGATAAAATTCCCTGACTTCAGAATAAAAACATCCCTGTTATTTTCTTATTTGCCTTATTTTTCTTGGAGATGCCATCTAGGTAGATATCTCCCAGGACAGTCCCTGAAACTGCTCTGTAGTTGTATCAGCTGTAAATCACTCTTCTACTGATATCTCCCCTTAGGTGATTATTCTGTCTGTATCACCACAGACTGGCCTTTTAAAAAATTTTCAGTGCAGGCACATCCAACCCATGACCCACAGATTGCACGCATCCCGTCCCAGCCTATCCTGCAGCAGACCTCTGCCCTGTCCTACCAGACAAAAATATCTTCACTTCCACATCTTACTCATGTCTTTAGTTTTTGGCAGCGCATAGATTTGTGAGCAACTATCTTCAAGGGTGAATTACTGGAAGAGCAAAATTAGATGAAAAACCTTTGATGAACAGCTTGAGGACTCACGAAGAAATGCAACCATCAAACCAGACTGTTAAATTAGTTTCACAAAGACAAGTTCAAATATCTCTCTACTTTTATTTTTTGTTGCTCCCTTTTTTAATGTTTTAATGGAAATATTGGGAATTAAAATAAGTTTCGTTACTTGTATACATTAAAAATATTAGGACTGCTCAAAAAGTAATACCTCCTATTTTATTATTTTGGTCCAGAACATCAGAGTTGGATGTTGATGGTATGGCAGTTGAGGTTGAATCTTCCTGCCAGTATTGCATTACATTTTGTCACCATGTGACAGATGGCAGCAGAGGGACAGTCTGACAAAATGACATCAGACATGGAAGTGCACATGAAGCAAAGGTATGTCATTGAAGTGCTCCATGCAGAAAAAATTGCACCCGTTGACATTCATCTGTGCTTACTGAACATGGAGACCAAACTGTGGATGTGAGCGCAATGAGGTGGTGGGTTTCAGCAGAGGAGATGGAGGCAGTGGGTCACCTTTGGTGGCACAGATTGTTACAAGAGTGGTATGCAGGCTCTTGTTGATTGCTGGTGAAAATTGATAGCTAGTGGTGGTGACTGTGTTGAGATATAGTGTTTTGTAGCTGAGAATTTGCTCAATCAAACAGTGTCATTGTGCTCTTTTATTGTGCTCTATTTAATTGACTTTCAGTATCCTTATTTTAGCAGAGAAAAATATTTGCTTTGCTTCACAGTCCCATTTTATTCATGTCAGTGATTTTTGGCAGTACACACATTTTGAACAATTATTGTCAAGGATGAAGTACAGGAGGAATAAAAATCAGTCAAAAATCTCTGGTGCATACCTTGAATCCTCACTAAGAATCGCAGCCACTGCCACGGAACCAGACTGGTGTGTCAGTTTCAGAAAAACAAAAGCACAGAATCATAGAATGGTCTGATTTGGAAGGGCCCTCAAAAATCATAAATCTCCAACCCTGCCACAACAGGCAACCTCCCCATTTAATACTAGACCAGGCTGCCCAGGGCCCCATCCAACTGGGCCTTGAACACCTCCAGGGACTGGGCATCCACAGCCTCTCTGGGCAGCCTGTTCCAGCACCTCACCACTCTCTTGGTAAAGAACTTCCCAATGATATCCAACCTGAATCTTCCCTCAACTTCAACTGAAAACCATTTCCCCTTATCCTGCTGTTATCTACCCTTTCAAAGAGTTGACTCAAATGTCCCACTGGTTTTAAGGTTTTGTTCCTTTTCTTTTTAAATTTAAAGAAAAAGCATTTACAGTCAAAATGTTTTTAACTTATACATTGAGAATAGTGTATATTTTATTAGGGCTGCTCCAAAAGTAATGCCTGCTGTTATATTATGTTGACCCGTAACATCAGAGGTGGATGTTGGTGGTATGGCAGTGGAGGCAGAACCTTCCCACCAATATTCCATTGCACTTTTTTTTTGCTGTGTAGCAGGTAGCAGCAGAGGGATCATCTGAGAAAATAGTGTCTGACATAGAAGAGAATATGAAGCAAAGGCGTGTCTTTGAATTCCTCCATGAGGAAGAAATTGCACCCACTTGCTGGATGTTTATGGAGACTAAACAGTGGTGAGGTGATGTGTTTCAGCTGTGGTGACAGTGGGTCACCTTCACTTGTTCAGATTTTTACGAGAGCAGCATTAAGGCTCTTGTTTCTTGTGGATGAAAATGAATAGTTAATGGTGGTGGTTATGTTAGTGTGGTGGAAAGTTAGTGTTTTGTAGCTGAGATTTGCTCTGTCAAACAGTGTTATGGAGCTCTTTGTGTCAACCATAATATCCATGGAAATAAATAGGAGGCATTACTTTTGGAGCGACTTACTCAGCGCAAGACAATTTCTATTCACTGAATGCGGCCCAGGCAAGCCAAAAGGTTTGATGCCCATGAGATATGGTGGCTGTTGGTCTGCTTTTACTTTTTTTTTCTTTTTCTTCTTTTACTTTCTTTTTCTTTTTCTTTTTCTTTTTCTTTTTCTTTTTCTTTTTCTTTTTCTTTTTCTTTTTCTTTTTCTTTTTCTTTTTCTTTTTCTTTTTCTTTTTCTTTTTCTTTTTCTTTTTCTTTTTCTTTTTCTTTTTCTTTCTCTTTCTCTTTTTCTTTTTTCTTTCTCTTTTTCTTTTCTATTATTTTATTATATCCTGTGGACTTTGAGTGTTGGATCAGTTGCAAGAGTATTTTCTCTGAATTCACTCATCTGAAATCACTTTAGGAAATCCTTAACAAATGAAGTTATATCTATCATTATTGTCACATTATTTGATCTCTTGCCAGCAGAAGACCCGTTACACTCAGTCACAATGAAGCATGAGTCAAGTGGATGAAGATATGAGCAGACAGAAAAGTATATGAGAGTTAGACAATAGTGGCTCTGCTCGAGGGAAATACACTCAGGTAATACCCAGCTCTCAGTACAAGTGACACATTATTTTTTCCTTGAAATGGAGAACAGAGATAGCAAAGGTGATGTGATGCAGAGGAGGGGGAAGGAGTAAAACATTTTAAAACTTCCCTTTTTTATTGCACATCTGATCAAAATTACAAAATTATCATAAAAATTCTTTTAAAATATCCTTTCTTGTATAACTATGTTTGGGAAGAATTCTAGCAGTGAGATTGCTCCCCTGTGGAGAACGACTGCCATCTCATGTTAAAAGCACGCACAGCTCAGGACTTGGCCGGCTGTGTTCTTCAGCAGGAAAAAAGGGGGTGGAGACAGCGCAGGAATGGTATGTTCCAAATGGAAATGTTTGTGAAGGCTTCCAAGAAGTTTCTGGTCTTAATAGGGCCAGACACATTTTCAGCAAATGTCTCTGCTTGCTTCAGGACTTTACTCTGAAGTAAACAAGAGACTTCCAGGAAATGTTCTGCAGCGTGATAGAGACATCAGGCTTGAACTCAACTTCAGAGATCAGCTGACGAAATAGGTCACACAACTGGATGTTGCACAAACAGTTATTATTATTTCAAGTGCTACGTAACATAAGAGACATAACCTTATATGTCACTTATTTATTTTATTCAATTTCATCTATCACTGATGCAATTAACAAATGACTAGGTAATTCAGGAAAAAAAAAATAATGGTGAGCTAGGGAACTGAGACCTGCATTAAGTTCTTTTCTTGGATACAAAATTTCTGTGACCAGCCAAAGTCTGGGACACAATCAGAGATCTTCTAGTTGTTCAGTTCTGCTTTATGCTATCCCTGGAGATATCTTACCAACATTCCTTTCTAGATCCCTTGATGATTATAATCTCAATCCTTTCTCTCCTTATCTGAAAAGTGGCTGTATTATTCTGTATTTCACAAGGAGTGTTGCAAACATCAACATGTTAAAGTCTGTGAGGTTTTGGGTAGTGTAGCAGGAAGAGTTGTGCAGTCACTTCAGATAGATGTTGTCTGTGATCTGTGCATACATATCAACATTAACATGTAAAGTAATTATTAACTAAGGTAATAAAAATAAAATAAATAATGACTGCTTATTGTTTGGTATCTGATGTTATTCTTCTTTAATGTTTTCAGTTGCAAAACCTGGGGTACAGACAACACCAGTGTAATTCAACAGTCACTTTGAGTATCTAATTGAATTAAACTTTGAATTGAAGTATTAAAATTTGAATTGAAGTAAACTTTTTGCAGTTAGTCCATAGCAGTGCTCATCCAAGCAGTTTGATGAATATCTATTTGTGATTAATCATATCTCTATGGATCAGAAAAGACTCACAAATTATTTATATCTGAAAAATGGCTTAAATGTTTTAAATCACCTTCTTTAGACTGATCTGATTTTGACAGCAGTGGTAGGAATAATTAATAAGTGATACAATATGAAGGCAACTAAAACATAATTAAACTTTATTTTAACAACAGAATACTTTCTTCTCCTATTGTTTGATTTGTTATTGCGCACATCATAGTTTCAATTCAAATACCAGAGCTTATAACTGCTATTTCAGAATTGCTACATATCATATTCAAAACAAGAGTGTACTCCCTCTATATATCCTGTAGAGCATTTAGGGAACTGTAAATACTACCAGTGTATACTATGCTATCTTTCACTTACATGCAGATTGTGTACATGTAGCCTCTTTTTTATTTACTGTGAATGGATGGCTGGCGCTTTCCTGGAGTTTGATTTTAATATTGGTGTAAGACCTTTTCATATTGCTTTTCCTGCTCTGAAAACCTCTGCCATCCCCAGGAAATTTAGGCTGGTGGCAATCAGAATGAGATCACAGAATCACAGAATCACAGAATCACAGAATTGTAGGGGTTGGAAGGGACCTCCAGAGATCATTGAGTCCAACCCCCCTGCCAAAGCAGGTTCCCTACACCAGGTAGCACAGGTAGGCATCCAGGCAGGTCTTGAACGTCTCCAGAGAAGGAGACTCCACCACCTCCCTGGGCAGCCTGTTCCAGTGCTCCGTCACCCTCACTGTAAAGAAGTTCTTGCGCATGTTTGTGCGGAACTTCCTATGCTCCAGTTTCTGGCCGTTTCCCCTTGTCCTGTCTCCACTCACCACTGAAAAGAGTCCGGCCTCGCCATTCTGCCCCCCACACCTTAGATATTTATAGACCTGGATCAGGTCCCCTCTCAGTCTCCTTTTCTCAAGGCTGAACAGACCCAGTTCACTCAGCCTTTCCTCATAGGGGAGATGCTCCAGGCCCTTCACCATCTTCGTGGCCCTCCGCTGGACTCTTTCCAAGAGATCCCTGTCTTTTTTGTACTGGGGAGCCCAGAACTGGACGCAGTACTCCAGATGAGGTCTTACCAGGGCAGAGTAGAGGGGGAGGATCACCTCCTTTGACCTGCTGGCCACGCTCTTTTTAATGCACCCCAGTAAGCCATTGGCCTTTTTGGCCACTAGGGCACACTGCTGGCTCATGGCCAACCTGTCGCCCACCAGGACACCCAGGTCCCTTTCCGCAGAGCTCCCCTCCAGCAGCTCATCCCCCAACCTGTACTGGTGCATGCAATTATTCCTCCCCAGATGCAAGACTCTACACTTGCTTTTGTTAAACCTCATCCGGTTTCTTTCTGCCCAGCTCTCCAGCCTATCCAGGTCTTGCTGAATGGCAGCACAGCCTTCAGGCGTGTCAGCCAATCCTCCCAACTTCGTATCATCGGCAAACTTGCTGAGGGTGGACATTATCCCCTCATCAAGGTCATTGATGAAGATGTTGAACAAGACCGGACCCAGCACAGACCCCTGAGGAACACCGCTGGTTACAGGCCTAGCATCTCCCTGTAGGTATCCAGCACCAGCCTGCAAGGCTCAGCACTTTTATCTTGCTGCATGCTTGGATGTGCAATCTGTGAATCTAGTGATGTGTGTGTATAATAAATGGATCCAGGGGTTGCCAATGGTCACTTATCTCAAGGTGTAAAAAGGAACTATCCGAATATTCTGGATCTAGAACTATCTGGAATTTTAGTCTCTTTTTTTCCCTTTCTCATTAGACTAAGGGGATTAATCTGATACTCCTAACCCTGACCACAAGAACTACTCTCTGAATGTTACTATTCTGAATTTTACTGCCATTCAGTGAACGTAAGCACTAGTGTCCTGCAAAGACTGGCTGGATGTCCTTGTCCTCGGCAGATGTCTGCAGTTTTTCTTTAGTCGCTGGATCCAGGTCTAGCATTTTCTGCCCTGCCCTGGCAACAGTGAACCTGCTCGTGTGTAGAGCTTCATCGTAGACTGGAGGAATGTCTGATGCTGTCAGGGGTGGCGTGCCCTGCACAGTGTTGTGGGAGTGTGCCACTGCTAGTATCCTCCTGGCGGCTGGCCCAAATACCGAATGGAGAGCTGAAAGGGAGGAGACAGAAGCTATTTCCCTCATCCTGAAAGCATTGTACAATTAAAGTGGGACAGGTATATCTGCAGTGCACAAGCTTTTCTCTCCCCATGGCCAGAATGTTTTCCTGCCCCTTGGTCCTCCCATAAAGGGAGGAATGAAGCCCCATCAGCAACATCCCATAATTACTCTTTTCTCTAATGCCATCCAGGATCTTGCAGCTGCCCTTAGTCCACCCAAACATGTCTTACGAACAGTTCACCATCTGACCATATTTGCTACATAAGGCCTGGTGAATACCTGAATTTATAGTATTTACAGATGCCACATTCCCAGCACCCTGCCTAGGACATCCTTCTGCCAGCCCGTTGGAGGACTTCATATGCCTGTCTGGGCATTTTATGGTGCAACCCCCACAGTGGGATGTTGTGAGGTGCCCAGTATCTGGCAAAGCCCACTCACATGTAATGGTGCTCTGGAGAGTGCTGTCGTGATCAAAAGCAATGACAGTGACCTCATAGGGTTGAGGACCTGATTCCTCCCCAGCCTGACGGCAGTGAGTGAAACAGCATCTCATGCAGACAGAAACCAAGCCGCACAGCAGCAGCAGTCCACCAATCACAACCACCAGCCTAGAAGAAGAGAGAAAACTGGATATGGACAGAAAGATTTTTTTTTTGAGGGGGCATATTAAAATCTCTCCTTGCTAATGTCAAAGCTGGACACAATTGTTTAGAGCCTTTTTCAATAGAGTTTGACAGTCTCCAGAGAAGGGGATGCCACATCTCTTTCAAGCACCAGTTCCTGTGTGACATTACCTTGAGGTAAGCATTTTGTCTTTGTCTAACCAGTTTCCCTGCATGCAGTTTGGTCCATGACCTCAGATCCTTTTGCTGTGCACCTCTGAGGAAAATCTGGCTCTATCTTCAATCTAGACCTACCTTAGTTAGTGGAAAACATCAGTTGAGTTCCTTTCTCCCTACCTCTTAGCCTCCTCCAGGATGGATAAACCTAGTTCCTCCTCATACATCATGTCCCCTAGCCAGTTTGTTGTATCTAGGTGTTGTTGCCCCTGCTTGTCAACATCTCTTTCTAACTGGGGAAACAAAAGTGAGCTAGCTATTCCAGGAGTGTCCTTATGAGTTACAAGTGGAGGGGAAAAGTCATAACTCTCAATGTTCTAGCTTCACTCTTACTAATGCAGCCTTGTAGATGCCCAACAACTGCAATTCTTTTTAATCTCATACTGAATTACTAAGGAATCAGAATGAAATTATTAAAAAAATGGGCCTTTTAAAAGGCATATAATGACACAAAGGCTTTATTAATATTATACTTACAACTATACATGACACTGAAAAAATGCCTGTGATGGCAATTCAGCGTTTGCCAAAGACAACATAATGACTAAGGTGGTGCCTTGCTACTGTAGAGCATTTAAAGGGCAGAGAGGTAAAGTGGAGAGTAGCATCACACTTGAGTGAGTTACAAGATCCTATTTAATCCCACTGTTTGCTGCTAGAATTGCCCAGTGATGCACATATTTTAAGTAATCACAAGCCATCTTACCAAATATACCAGAGACGGATCCACTCAGTACCTGAACAGCTGAGGAGAAATAAACAGTTAGACATAGAACAACAAAATAGGAAGATCTCCCACTGCGTTCTCTGCCAGCTCCCCTCACACTCCAGCTTGTAAGTGGCACAAATGATGAGAAACCCACAGTTCTCATTTCGTATAGGAGACAGTTGTCCAACCTCATCAATCTTCCTGTTAGAAGTGAGTTCTTCTCTTTGGCTTTATCTCTTGTTATCCTGATATTTGAGCTTAACCAAGTCTGTTTTCATGCCTTAGCAATCTATATCATGTACTTTCTAAACTTCCTTACCTTAATATGTTTATTCACCATTTAGTCTGTCAAATACTATTGTTTTACTTTTTTTTTTCCTCCTGAATTTCTTTTTTATTTCTTTCTGGCCCTATACTGTGGGCATATTCTGGATGCTGTGTTGTATGTTCCTTTTGTTTCAGTCAGCAGACCTTTCCCGTGCATTTTTGAAATGTATTTCTTTAATCAAAACAGAATCCTCATTTTTCCTTCCCCCTCTCCCCCCCCCCTTTTTTTTTAAGAGTAGGTAGAATAAAGTCATTTTTTTTCTTAATCTCCAGTCTGAACCCTCCCTGATGCAGATTTGAGCCATTCCTGCGTCTCCTTAATTTGTCTTAATTTCTTTTATTCTTACAAATGACATCATCAAGGCAGTATATTTAAAGAAACAAATCTTCAAGGAATGGTCACTTCCAAATTCATAACCTCAGCCAATCAAAATTACACCAGAATGTTCTTTATCATAACAGTTATCCAAATAGGAAGCAGAAATGGTACTGCAGGATCAGTGTGTTGAAGAGGTAGCAATCAATGCATCTCACCTTGAAAGCAAGGGACATTTTATCTAAGTTTTCAACAGTTACAGTGTTTCTGGAAAATGTCTGCCACCATGTCATAACAGTTATGTCTTTTGTCCTTCATTGTTTTCTTAAAAGAGTGCAATACCTATGAATACTCACAATTCAGCATTGAGACACCCTTCCTCACTTCTTACTTTGGGAAACTAGAAGGAGAAAACAAGATATGCAACCTGTATCTTTGTTACATAGACTGTTAGCAGTCTGAATTTCCTATAAAAATGATTTACTATTATCTTTAATAATTTTCTCGTATATTCTGCTCTAGATTTGAAGTTACTGTGATACCAGCCACACCATTTTCACATCTTCACATAGTCAATAAAATCCTACTCAACATTGTTCCCAGTGAAGACCCCAACTTCCTTCAGGCTGATCACAACTTTTCCCCACCAAAAACTGTTACGCTACACATATAAATTGTTCTCAGTGCTCAAATATTTGAAGCCCTAAAAACTGCTATTACATATTACACTCCTATGCTTCCTGTTCTGCCTTGGTACCTTGATTTCTGTGTTACCATCCTTGGAATTACAGCAAGTATTCTGTCTCTATGCCTATGCCCAACTCCTTCTAGTATTGCAGAAATTCCTGTTATCATCAGTTGCTAACACTCCTCCAGCTTTCCCACATAACTTCACAGCACAGACCGTGTTAAAAAGAACTTGATGTGACTTACCCATAAGAAAAATCCTAAAACAAAGCAGATAATGACTGAGTTATGCATCCCCATGGGGCAGATCTGTGGCCTTTTGCTGTCTCAAGCTATTCAGTATCTTTTCTCCTTCCTAGCTTCTGTTCATCCTCTCCAGTCCTCTGATTAGGAGAAGGAGCAGATTCCTTCTTGTTTGTTGAATCCCATCTCTTCTTCCCACTCTAGTTCTTTCTGTCTGCCTCTGGGTCTGTACCTGGTCTCTGCTCTCGAAGTTTTAGCTTCCCTCTTTTTTTCTCTTTGTCACTGACAGCTCTTGTTTGTTTCTGCCTGTCTCCTTTGGTTATTTTCTTGGTACGTGTCGTTCCCTCTTTTGAAGGGATCTCTAAAACCTTCCAGTCAGATCAGGAGAAAGGTGGTGGCTACGAGTTTGTTCTTTAGATGTTGAACTAGCTCAGTAAAGGGCATCAAGAGATCTCTGCAGGCCTGACCCTGCACTTCTATGAGCAGAAAGGGTCTGAGTTTGTTCATTCCAAATTATTCTTTTCTCCACCCCTACCCTAAGGGTGAATGGATTGAAGGTCATGTTACTGACCTGTTTAATTGGAGGTCAGATTATTCTCTCTCCTCCAGGACCTTTTCTACCCCTGCACTCATGTTGTCCTACTTCTGTAAGGTTCAATCTACTGAAATTGGCCATATGATCAGTGTCTGGAGTATGCTGCAAGTGGGATATTCCTGCTGAAATGAAAGCATTTGCAATATAATAAGTACTTATGTACTGAATGATATATGTGTGTATGTATACAGTGCCTACTGTATTTTCAATTTTAAGGCTCTGCCACCAGCCCTGTTGTCTCCTGCTATGGCAGTCCTTCAACAACCAGTCTGCTCACTCTTCTCTCACAGGCCCCAGTCCTGAAGTTCTGTGTGGGCAGACAGATCCCCCCAAATGCTCTGCTACGCAGGGTACACATGCCAATTCTCTTATCACAGATGCTATGTATGTATCCTGCAGCTAACAAGAACATTCAGTTCAACAACCCAAAAGTTTTCTTTCATTTATACAACTGCTTGGTATTTCTCTTACTTCTCATGACCACTAGGAATAGTACTTTTTAAAAATTGTGTTCACTTTCTCTTCTGAATAGCTAAGATAGAAAAAAAAAATGTTCTATAATAATGTGTTACTATTTGTGTTTGGAAACTGCCTGGGACTGGTGTATATGTTAAAGGCAGGATAGCATCTATAGAGACATATTGCTCAATGTTGCAATTACATTAATCTAGTGAATCATTAGCCTTGTTGATGCATTTCAGAGTTGCAGAGCAGAACCAATGGATTCATGAATGTTATGTGTTCTCACAAGGAGGCTAAAAACCATTTACCACTCTCTAATTATAAAAGTAGTGATGCAGTGTAACCATGCATTAGCATGAACTGCTTTTTTTCTTTTTTTTCTTTTTTTTTTTCTTTTTTTTTTTTTCCCTGTCTCTCATTACTTTTGCTACAAAACTAGTCTAATACTGAAAGGTTTCTGTGTTTTGGTAGACAAATAAGAAACAGAAGTGTGAGTGATTGATTTTGTATTTATGTAGCATATGGATAATATTCTTTTTTCTCTCTCTTCTTAAATTCTTTTGTGTATTATAGGAATTCCAGTAGAAAATATTCCTGCCCATAGAAGAGGAGTTGGAGACAGATGATTTTAAGGTCTTTTTCAACTCAAACAATTTAATGTTTCTATGATTCTATGATTTATAAAAGAAAAAAAAACAACAATGAAGAAATGTAAAATAGCTTTTCTTGTATGTACAGCCTTTGAAACTGATGGGATTCAATGTAGAAAAGAAGTGCAAATTACCCACGTTTTTCAGGGGATTTTTTCTCATATTTCAATAAGTTACCACCAGCTTTTTAGCTGAAATTTAGAGGTTCAAATGCTAGAAAAATCAATTTGAAAAAAAAAAAAAAAATCAGATAAAATGATTAAGCAATTCTAAAGAAATAGTATCAATGCAGTATGAAGTAACACCTCCCAAAAGTATACCGTAACTCATTCTTCTTAAGATTTATTGATGATTCTGTTTCTATTTATTGCCATTAATACTGTGCTGCCAGAAATTTATCTGCTGTCTTGCTAGCCTGCCATCCAATGATTATTTAAATTTCTTCACTGTCTCTTGCTGTTTTGCCTCAGTTATCTCTCTATTTTGTCTTTATTTTATACTGAAGTAAATGTTCGCTTTATATTTTCCCTTACTGCCTTTCAAAAGGTTTTAAAAATATGATCAGACTCCTACAGATTTGCTAAAACAAACACAAGTACCCCATAATTGACTTTTCGCAGTTCTTTACCATTGTTTGAAATCTAAGATTCCATGCCATAGTAATCCATTGATTTCCTTGTGTCCTTCCCTGGATACCAGTCAAAGCATACCTAAGTGTGGGCAGAATATGCTTGTGTCTTCTGTCAGCAAACATGTTCTGGTTTTATCAAGGGGTGGATGTCAAGGCTGTTCTTTTATTTATTAGGTAGCATGATCTTAAATGGGAATAAAACTTAAAGCACTGGAAACATGCCACTGTACTGTTCTCAGAGTTTGTCGAGAAATTACTGCTTACTCTTCTAAGGAGTATTACATTAAAGCCAACTTGATTAGTCATACCAAATACTTCCCCAGAGGCATTATAAATGTAAAATATGGAGCACATTTGGGACTCACGAGGCCTCCCTGATACTTTTGCCATTGTGGCAAGTCATTATGAAGAATTTTTTTATATTTTATGATGAATAATGGTAATCTGAAAAGGTTCTGTTGCTTACAAAGCAAAAATAGATTTTTATTGAATGAACTATGTGCAAAGAAGCTTCTACATTTCATTCTCTTTGCATAAGAGTTATTATGAGAAGGTATGACAGAAGATTCACAAGCATCATCTTATTGAGGAAAAAACAAGACACTCTTGGAAATTAGCGTTTATTGGTCTATTTGTGTCTGCCCAGATGAGACAGTCCAAGTCACTGTGCTCATTTTTTCCTCTTTAAGATAAGTCTGGGTCCTGGTGCTAATTGGTGCTCTCCTTTTGTCCCAGAGATTTACACACAGATGGTGAGACCAGCAGTACTTGGACTGAATGCAGTAGAGTGCCATATACAATAACTCAGAAACTAGTTAAGTTTCTCCACCATATGTCCATGCACCTGAAGTTTGAAAGTACATGGAGCAGACTCTCAAGCTGTGTCTCAGTGGCAACCTTAGCACAACGATATGCCGCTCTGCTCCATTAATCATCCTTGCTACAAGGAGGGTATTATCACATGTCACGTGTAACTGAGCCTAGATTGCTGCTGGGCCTGAGCTAGTGTAGGAGCACAGTGTTGTTCTCTGGTATGTAAGTATTCCACCTGACTCCCCATTAGTTCACTTGATTTTTTCAGCTCACTGCCTTTTACAGTGCAGTAATACTTGGAACAACAGTTGAGAAACCTGGATTCATTCATGTCCCAGTAATGGACAGTGGCTGTGACAAGAATATGTGCTTCCCCTTCAGGACAAGCATGATGTGCTCATAAGCAATAAGCAACAGGGATAAGTTATAGTTTCCACTTCATTTTACCTTCATTCCTCTTAACCATCTTAGAAAGCCCTTCTAGATAAAATTTTCTGGACATTAATCACTTCAGAATAAAGCCAGAAGGCAAATGTCCTTGCTACTGAAAAACATCAAGTAATTGTTTAGACATAATCTAAAAGTAACATCAGTTCCTCTTCGCCTTTTCTCTTCCTTCTTTTTATTTCCAGAAAAAAGGATTTATTCTCCAAACTGGGTAACTATGCAATTGTTCCAAGAATTGAGAATTGGTGATTTCTATGCATATACATGAAAGTAAAACACTATTCTGGGATTGTTTTAGCTTCTGGTGAGTGTGTGAGTTCACAACCTCTGGCATTTCTGTGTTATGAAATCCTTTAAAATAAGCAAAAAAATAAAAATAAAGAAACATGACTTCTATATGAATAATTCTCTCAAATCCCAGTGACATTGACCATTCATTTAATCCCAATCAGAATCTTTTGTCTACTGTTCTTGTGGGAAGTCCGAAACCTTTGATTCCTCTTGCAGCCTTGCCAGAAATAACTACAGAAGTGACATGTCATATACAGACCTGAGGTTTGTGACACTGGAAAGAATTACAGATCAAGGATGTCCAGACTGCCAGAGCAAAAGGTAGCAGTGGTGGCTGGGGGCAGTTGTGCACAGGGAAAACTTTCACTGTGGAAAACAATTTTTTCATGGCACTCAGAAGAGATTGTCACCTACATATTTCAGGTCAGATTCTAGGATCCCTTTGGATTCAAAACTTCAAAGAAATTGGAGGGACAGAGAAAAGGGAGGAGATTAAAAAGAATGGATGTTTGAAGAAATTGGAAAAACTGTTCAGATATGAGAGAGATAATTAAGACTGTGGGAGGCAGTTAAGTAAAAATGAACGTGTTCACACTACTTATTAAGTGATATCTCTTGCGAGTAATTTACCTAAGGGACCTTGTACAGTTGGAATGTGGCTAATCCCATGTCTGTATTCTGTACTTTACATACAAGTGTAAAGAGTTGATTTAGAATTGTTGTGTATGAAGTATAACAGGAAGAAAGTGAGATTTTACGTCCATCCTGAATAACCAGATGAATTTATTAGGCTAGCAGATTGAAGGGCAGATTGAAGGAAATTTTCCTTTACTGACTATTCTATTCAGCGATCTTCTCATTTTCGCTTTTGAGTGATCCTTGTATTTTGTACTTGAAGGCTGAAACTGAAATCCCAGTAGGGCTCTTGTCATCTGTTAGGTTAGAGGGTTACAGGACACAGGAGATATAAGGCAGAAGTGCCACAGGTGAGTATCCCATCTGTGTCTGTTAGTGACTTAAACATAATGTAAGCAATTGTCACTGAAGGGTTGTGCTGGAGTCTAGTAAAAGAATACAAAAGTCATAAATTGGAATAAGCTCTTTTCTCTCTGTTCTGGGACTCTGCACTCATTTAAGTTCTCTGCGTTTGCCCACTCTACAAGAATGGTGTGTGTGTTTCCATGTATGGGACTGTGTTTATTTGCAACTGAAGGTATATAGTTTTGCTCCCATCTATGCCCTAATTTCAGATTTTTTTTTTTTTTTTTGTAGTGACCTCAGTGGTGAGTATTTCTGAAGTTATTTTCTGGAGAAGAAAATTAACTCCTAGTTTGGCAGGTTGGGCATTCAAAAGCTAAAATACACCAATACCCAGCTGTGTATTAACATTTTAACCATCTTTTGAACACAAATACTTTCTTGATGGTATCTTCACATGTGTAAAATTGTTTTGCCAGTGGATGAGGTCAGTACAAAGGTCACAGACACCAAGGTAAAGAAATACGTTAATCTTAAGTGTTAAACAGTGAGATAATAAGTGAAACAATACAACAAGAATAAAACAGAACAAGTCAATGCACCTAACCACTACCATATGAGGATAGTATAGTGATTAAGAAAGATAGATCACCAGTTGCCCTAATACTTTACCATCATCCAGATCCACAGTTGCTGGGGAGCCCTGGTAGCAGTGAGGATTTGGAGAGCTTTTCCTGGCAACTGGGAGTGTGTCTGTGCATAGATGAGGTCTTCACTGCAACCAGGGCATAAATCATCATCGGAAGACAGATTTTCCTTGAAATCACCAAAATGACCACAACAGTCATTTCAGAATTGAAATATCTAGACAGAATAAAGTTCAATAGAAACTTTTATCCTAAAAGGTTCATCAAATAACAAAAACAACAAAAATGCTTATTCTTCTATTTTAGGAGCTCGTTTAACAAACATTTTATTGGGTAGAAGGATGAAAGTAACCCCTTGTAAAATAACCAGCATCACTGTCTACATTATCTGTTCTTGTGCAAACTAATACAGATATTCATTTCCTCTTCAGTAGTTCTTTGTCCACCAGTCAGTGCCCATATACAAGCCTAGCTTATGGGAACTTCTTTCAATAGACTAGGACTGAAATTGAGTTTTTAACTTTGAGCCATAAAAACAGTGATACAGGGGAAGCAGACACTCATGTTGGGTTAAATGCTGGCTATTTTGATTCAGTCAACCTCTCCTGCAGCCAAAGAAGCATCTGTCCTAACCTTATACTTTTCAGTCGTGTCTTAGTAAACGTGATTTGATTTGCCCTCACTTAGCATGAGCCAGATGACACTATTTAACTGGTTTATAGTGATAAAAAGATTTTTGTCTGATCACATAAAGAGAAAAAAAAGTCCCTAATATTAAATCCTCATAATGTTCTCACTTATACTGACTTCCCCTTGTAACTTTCCTCAATGCATTCTTGATGCAAAGGTGTAAAAGAAAAGAATTAGTTACAATTGCAAATTGGATGCTTTGAGTAAAATGCTGAAATTTTCTGAGGCAGAGTGGTTACTCACAGTCATACATTCAGAATAGGGGTGTCAGAGGCTTTCTGAGAGCTGGTACCACCAAGAGCCTTTGATAAAATTGGAGGTGGGACCCAAGAAAGAAGACATTGTATTTTCAGTAGGTAACAGGGCAGTCTTTAGCTTATAAAATACTGGGACTAAATTTGACTGGAAGTACTTCAAAAATAACAGGGTAGAAGGATCAGGGATGATAGTTTCACTTTCTGAGGCTGCTGAATTAAAATGGGAAGATAAAATAGTTGCAGGACAGTTGTGTGTGCCTGAAGCAAGGACAAATTTATTAGGAAGGGATTTAATAGTTAAATTAGAATTGCAGTTGAGAACCTGTGAAACAGGATTAAGTGTTTCAGTGAATTTAGACAGATAATGAGAAAGAAATAGATCCAAAAGTATGTGTGGGAGAAGGAAACTAGAAGGGACTGAAAACTACTCTCTTAAAAATAATTGTTCAGGAGGGGAGTGAAGCAGTGAAACAGCAACAATATCCCATACCTTTAGAAGGGAAAATGGGTCTAAAAGCTGTGGTACAAACACTACTGACAAGTGGTCTTTTGGAACCTCGGTGCGTTGAAACATAACACTCTGATTTTTCCAGTGTGAAAGGCAGAGGGCATATCCAGGCCAGGGCAGCTAAATAAAAGATAAGATAGTCCTCAAGCGCTACCCTGTGGTTCACAATCCCTACACTCTTAAGATTCTACATGACTATAAATCGTTTAGAGCAAAAGATTTGAAAGGTGCTTTCTGGATCTGTCCCTTGGATCCAGAAAGCCGAGATCTTTTTGCATTTGAATGGGAAGACCCAGGATCAGGACAAAAACAACAATGTGGGTGGGCTGTTTCGTCCCAAGGATTCACCTAATTTATTAGGATAAATTTTAGAAGGAGTAATATTGTTGTATTATGTAGATGATTTGTTAATCTGTGGGGCAGAGAAATCAAAACAGAAAGAAAAAAAAAAATCCTAAATTTCTTAGGAGAGCAGGGATTGAGGGTGTCCAAAAATAAGCTCCAGTATGCGGAGAAAGAAGTCAAGTATCTTGGACACTTAATTTCAGAGACTCATAGAATCTTAGAATATCCAAGATTGGAAAAGACCTCTAAGATCACCCAGTCTTACTGTCCTCCAATCACCAATATTTCCCACTAAACCGTACTCCTCAGTACATTTAAATATTTCTTGAACACCTCCAGAGTAGGTGACTCCACCACATCCTTGGGCAGGCAGCCCATTCCAGCACCTGATCACTCTCTCATAGAACAAGAATTTCCTAACATCCAGCTGAATCTCCCCTGGTGCAACTTGAGGCCATTCCCTCTAGTTCTATTGCTAATTACACAGAAGAAGAGACTGACCCCCACTTCACCACAATCTCCCTTCAGGTAGTTGTAGAGAGCTCTAAGGTCACCTCTGAACCTCCTCTTCTCCAGATTAAACAGTCCCAGCTCCCTCAGCCACTTCTCATGAGGCTTGTGCACCTCATGAGGGGACAGACTGCTTCTGCACCTTCAAGACTCCCTTCTTGAGGAGCAACCAGCCTTCCTGGGTCTCTTTATCCTTCAGGACTGAATCCCAAGGCTCTCTCCATACCACTGTCCTGAACAGTTCAAAGTCTGCCCTCTAAAGGTCCAGTAGGTCTCCTCCTGACTTCACCAAGGATAGAGAACTCTACCATTTCATGGTCATTCTGTTCAAGACAGTTCCCAACCTTCACATCTCCCACCAGTCCTTCTCTGCTTGTGAACAGCAAGCGAAGTGGGGCACCTCCCCTGGTAGGCTCTCTAACCAGCTGCATCAGGAATTTATTTTCCATACACTCCAGAAACCTCCCAGACTGCTGCTTCTGTGCTGTATTGTGTTTCCACCGTTTATCAGGGAAGTTGAAGTCTCCCATAAAAAGTGCTGGCAATCATGCAACTTCTGCCTGCTGATAGTAGAATGCCTTATCTGTCTCTTCATCCTGGTTAGGCGATCCGTAACAGACCCCCATCAGGATGTGGTGTCCACCCTTTTGGCTCTCCCCCTGATCCTTACCCACAGAGATTCAACCTTATCATTCCCAGCCCCAAGCTCAACATCAAAACCCTCTCTAACATAGAGAGCCATGCCACCATTCCTTCTTCCTTGCATATCCCTTCTGAAGAGCTTGTAGCCATCCATTGCAGCACTCCAATTGTGGGAGCGATCCTACCACATTTCTGTAATGGCAGTTAAGTCATAGTTTGCCTGCTGCACAATAGCCTATGCTATGTATGTTGCCTATGCTGTGTGTATTGGTGTAGATGCACTTCAGCTGGGCCCCTTGACTCACCCCCAGTCCCATCATCATTCCTCTAGGTTCATCTCTAGCGGGGAAGTTTTTATCCCCTTCCCCTTTCATATCTAGCTTACAGCTCTCTCAGTGAACCCTACTAGCTCCTGGGCTAGGGTCCATTTCCCTCTTTAAGACAGGTGAGACCCATCTGCAGCCATCAGGATATGAAGGTGATAGACATGGGAAGCTTGCCTAGTAATTGATCAGCTCATACTTGTGAATTACATGCCTTGAATCAAGAGCTGAAGTTATTACAAGGAGAACAGGAAACTATATATATAAAGACTCATGAGATACTTATGGAATAGTATGTACATTTGGAAAAATTTGGGAAGAAAGGGATTTAATATATAGGAGAGAGAAGGAATTGGCCCATGAGGAATTGATTTTGGAAAACCTGTTACTACCTGAAGAAATTGCTACAGTACATATTAGTAATATCAAAAAGGAGATTATTTGCATTCTAGCATGGGGGAAAAAGAATCTCCTGATGAAAAAGCGAAGGAGACTGCTTTACAGTCAGAAAAAGTAATGAAACTGTCTGAAATGCCTGAAATGAAGCCTCTTCCTGAACATCAATTTTCAGTGAAAAAGAGAATGCAGCTTTTAAAGAGTTAGATATAAAGGAGGCAGAAGGATGATGGATGCTCCTCAACAGTAGGGAAATGATAAACAAACAACTGATTAGAGAAATTTTAACCATTCTGCATCTGGGGAGTCATTGAGGAGTCCAAGCAACGTGTGATGCTATATTGAGAAAGTATGGGTGTATAGGATTGTATACAATGGCCAAGCAGATTTGCAATAGCTGTATAACAATGAATAAATAAGATTCATAATCAGTGAATAAATGAGAATATCATGAGAAAACAACTTTTGGTGGACAGGAGCCAGGACACAGACCTTTCCAGAGCATCCAAGTAGATTTTCCTGAATTAGGGAGATTTAAGTATCTGTTAGTATTAGTAGACCATCTGTCAGGGTGGGTAGCTGGCAACAGCTAGTGTAGTGACAAAACCAATTTTGGTACAAATAATCCCTAGATATGAGGCTGTGCAGAATATAGACTCAGACAAGGGAAGTCATTTTTCTTCACATATCCTCCAAGGAGCTAGTGAAAAATTTAGAGATAAAGTGAGAGTTGCATACTCCATGGCATCCCCTCTCTTCAGGAAAAGTAAAGTAGATGAATCAGACATTGAAAAAGCACCTGTCAAAACTGATTCTAGAAACTAAATTACCATGGACAAAGTGTTTGCCTTTAGCTCTTCTCAAGATTTGAACTGATCCTAGAGAAAATATAGGGGTATCACAATAGAAAATGCTGTTTGGGTTATCATATTTAGGTGGAAATGGTGAGGTGCCCACTCTCAAAACCAAGGATAAGTTTTTTAAGAACTATATACTCAGGTTGTCTCCTTCCTTGTCTCATAAGGTTTGTAGATTTCTGGCTCAAACTCTGCCTCTGGAACTTCTGATGCAGTCATTCCATGCAAGAGACTGGGTTCTAATACAAATCTGAAAGGAGTCAAAGCTTCATCCTGAGTGGGAAAGACCATTTCAGGTATTGTTGATCACTGAAAGAGCAGTGAGAACTACAGAAAAGAAGTGGACACACTACACATGGTTTAAAGCCTCCACAGATCCTAATACTAGAGAAATAGAAGATTCACTGGAAGATAAATAACCTTCACACTGGAGAATTAAGAAAATGAACATAACCTGTGATTGGAAAGAAGGACTGACATATATAGAATTGGAGTGTCCACAAGAGGAACTATAGATGTCTGTGGTTGTATTTGGAGTATTGATTTGCAAACCTACATTTCCAGGTTTCTGGTAAAACTGAGGACTAGAACAAAACGTTGCAAACCAGCCTGTTGTTTTAAAATTGCCCAAATTATGATACCAAATGTTGATTAGATTGAACACTTGGGAGGGACTTCTAAAGTTCCAATTGTAAATTACAAAGAATTTTATGAAATAAAATTACAGTGAAGGAGGCAGAATTTCTCTTAATTATAATGGAGAAAGTTTGTAGTCAAGAAGATCTGAAATGGCCATAGCAACAACCATATATACAATGCACTGTTAACACAGGAACCAATCCAACTGGTAGTAGGTATAGGGACTTCAGCTCGACTGCTGTGGTTATGCATAGAAATAAAGTACAGTCTAAACAAAAATTATCTGGGATAAATTTAAGCAAATAATCTCCCTAGCAGGAAAAGCTGAAGTCCTAGCTGCAGAATGAAAAATGGAACTACCTACAAAGAGGCATCTCAGGTAACAATTAGCTCTGTAGAGAATTTTATGAGTATTGCAAGGTGTCTTATGTCAATCAAAGACCTGACTGTTGGCATAACTCTACACTTACATATCCCGTGCTTGTAGTCTGTTAGTAGTCTAACCAGAATTTTGAGCCAGAATGTGTGTTTAAAATAGATATAACCACAGCTATCTTCACAACAACATTCTCTCTCTGAGAATACCCTGCCTTTACATCTTAGGATGCAGATCACTTGGGTCATTTGTGACTGGAAGGGTCATTAGATGCCATGGTCTCAAGCTCACGTTAACTAAACTGGGAAGAGTAGGAATAAATCCCAGCAACAAAGTCCTGAATTTGGCTATTGTGGTTATGCATGGGACCAAAATGTATCCAGAATAGGAATGGGGTTGGTATGATACTTCTCAGACAGCCAAATGTCATGCTGTACCAGGAGACAGAATACAAATTGGCTGCCAACTAATTAATGGATCTAGCTATTGTAGACCCACTGAAACTGAAGCACTGCATACTAATGGTATTAGAACAGAAAATCCCAAGAATTGAGATTTCTAACTGCGTATAATGGAATGAAACACATGATGGTGGGGAAATTGTTAGAGGGGTTTGGAACAGTTGTGAAGCAATCGAGAGAAAAATGGACGAGGAATTCTGATCACAGTGCACAGTGTCATAGAACGAATGAAGAAAGATAGAGAACAACAGTGGTGGGACATCCTTTTGGAATGGTTGCATGCTGCAACACGGCTTTTCAACAAGATGTTCCACCCTGTTGTGGTTATTCTGTTTTGTATATAAGCTGTTTGTTCTTGATAATAATCGTATATATTAAGATTTGGAAAACTGCAAGAAAAGTAGTCCTGATAGGCTAGAGTTATAGCAACTATCAAGCTAGGCTATTAAGATTATTCCTCTTTTGTAGTTGTTCCATTTCCCTGTGCAAAAACGCAAAAGAGTAAAAAGAAAAGAAGGGGGGAATTGTGAGTTAAATAGTGTTTTTGCAGTAGAAAACTTCTAGCACTAAGGCACAGGCTCTTACTGAACGTGTAAGTGTCTTACAAAATGGCTGCAGGGGTTGTTTTTCACACAAAAAAACCTGTTGAGGCAGAAGCTAGTACAGAGTAGAGTATGTCAGGTATTTAGTTTTTCAGAACATTCCGACCAGGTGGGTAAAAACTAATACTAAGCTAAGGCAGATAGGCAGGGTAGGGAGAGCCTTATATACATCGTCCTCTTGTCTCCTTTGAAAAATGAAAAACAACAGGTGGGTGATAGACCGTATAGGGAAGCATGCCTTAGCAACCGCGTCGAGTAGGTTGTGCGCCTGAGATGCTCAGGCAGTGAGTGCAAAGAGGCAGGCTGTATAATGGTACGGATTTGACTGGCAAAGCGCACACTTTCTCCTTTGCCATAAGGGGGCGTGCACCCGCCATTCCAATAATGAATAAACTTCGCTGGTTTACTAACATCTTTGTTTGACCGAAAATTGTTGATTTTTTGTGTTTCTCACGGGGCTCTGCCTGCGTGGTAGTTGCCCTGCATATGTGCTGATGATTGTTTGAATACAGCAAAAACCTAAGGAGGAAGTTTTTGACTCACAGGGTGGTGACACACTGGAACAGGTTGCCCAAGGAGGCTGTGGATGTCCCATCCCGGTAGTCATTCAAGGTCAGGCTGGATGTGGCTCTGGGCAGCCTGGTCTGATGGTTGGCAACCCTGCACATAGCAGGGGGGTTGAAATTAGATTATCATTGTAGTTCTTTTCAACACAGGCCATTCTATATGATTCTAAGGCATCTGTCTGCCTCTTTGGCACTCTAACAGAGGGCAAAACATGAAAGCTTTTTTTCTATTAAAGTCAGATCATCTAGTGTCTATAGCAATTTCTTGTAAAAATGAACATCAATAAAACAAATCACATTATAACCAATTCCAGACTTCAAAGTCTGAACCTGAAGCCACCTGTCTTTTTTCTACAGAAATTTAGGGCAACATTTTATTTTCACATTCTTGCATGCTTATTCTTACCAGAAACAAAACAAAACAAAACTGAACAAAACAAAACAAAACAAAAAACAATGAAATAGTGCACAGAAATAAACATTAATCCTATAATTACATATTTGTCTCATTTATTGAACTAGAAAGGATAGACCATTTTTATTGTCATTGAATACCATGGCACAGGAAGTTCAAAGAGCAAGTGTCAGTTGCACCTTCACTGATATTCAGAGACAGTTAGTGTCTGGATGGCCTTTGTGGCAGATGCTTTAAATGAGAATATCTGTCTTCTTCCTCATATTCAGCATCTGAGAACTCATTCATACATTCCCTGCATTAATGGCAAATGCACTTAACATGAGCAGTTTACAGGAAACCCGGGGCCTAACAATTTTTTTTCACAATGCTGCTATCAAACAAGTACATGCAACAAGAAAACGAACCAACAAACCAACAAGTTGCATGTTAGCCATGATTAGTTTTTCAAAAGAAAACGGGGCAAAACTTAGCAGCTTATTTGCTACCTGTGAATTTTTCTTTCAAGTTCTATGAGGAGCGGCTGAGGGAGCTGGGATTGTTCAGTCTGGAGAAGAGGAGGCTCAGGGGAGACCATTGCACTGTACAACTTCCTGAGGGGAGGTTGTGATGAGGAGGGGTTTGGCCTCTTCTCCCAGGCAACAAGCAGGACACGGGGTAATGGCCGCAAGTTGTATCAGAGGAGGTTTAGGTTAGACATAAGGAAGAACTTTTTCTCTCAGAGAGTGGTCAGGCACTGGAATGGCTGCCCAGGGGGGTGGTGGAGTCGTCACCCCTGGTGGTGTTCAAGAGGCGCCTGGATGAGGAGCTACGAGATACAGGTTAGTGCTTGTGGTAGCAGTGTAATGAGAAGATGGACTAGATGATCTTATAGGTCATTTCCAACCTTGTGATTCTATGATTCTGTGATTCTAAATTGAGGGAGCTGAAACCTTTGAATGGATTAAATATTGTACCCTACTTTCAGATACGCATGTTTGATTGCAATAGCAATGATTTCTAGATAGTTCAGCTGGTAGCTCATAGAACAGCATCACAGAACAGAACTGCTCTGAAAATCTCCAGTATCCATACATTAGGAATTGGCTCTACTAAGTACTGTGAAGTAATTCAGTTCATAAACATCTTTCATCACACTAGATAGGGGGTTGTTTTTTTTTGTTTTTTTTTTTTTTGTTAGTTTGTTTTTTGAATGAATTGCTTCAGTCTTTGAAATCACTTTCAAAGGAAATTGTGATTATTAAAGACACGGCATTGTATTTAATTTATTTTAAGGAAGGTCTCCAAGCGCTACTGCATATCTATCAATCAATCAATCAATCTATCTATCTATCTATACATATATATACACACATAAGGAATGTTTCATGTATGATATAAAACATCCATCCATTATTCCCATACACAAACTTCAATGAACTCATGCCATGAAACTCCACCCAGAAATCTAGAGGCATTGTTTTGTTCCAGGAAGTGTGACAAATTCTTTAATAGTATATGACACATACTACGTGTCTTGGACTCCACAGATCCCAAACAGTGTGGATACAACACATGAACATAGATATTATTTGTGGCAACAGATGCTGCATCAGTTTGAGTACTCATTGAGATTATCTGTGATTAAAGCATGTCATTGTTATCCTTACTACTATTTGCATAGCAATTCTATTTATTACAGCACTGACGTTTTGTTTAGGTAATATTTTAATATGCACATGACATTTGGGTCTAATTTTTAGAGATTTCTTCTAGGGATTTCCTGTACTCTTCAAAAAAATGTGCTTCTGTTTCTATAGATATTAATGCATATGCAAAGAGAGTTTTATTAGTAAAGGGAACCTTGTGTTCATTCTGTATTTCTACACTTCAAAGAAGGGAAGAACTGGAAGAACAGAATTAGGAACAAGGGTATGAGCAGGCAAGCTAGTCAATAACAGGGTTATGTAGTTAGTGTATACAGTAATTCAGTGGATAAAATCATCAGGAATATGGAGATGGAGTGGTTTATGACTGGCAGCTGTAGAATGCTGAGGAAAGGAGAAATTGTAACAGAAGCACAAGCAATATATGGCTCTGTGAGAATGTGTGGTTGTCCAAAAAAAGATTCATGAAAGAATTATTACTTGATTGTTGCTAACCCTTTAAAATTGCTTCCTAGGCTTTTAGCTTTGTAGTATTTTTCTCTCATCTATAAGCCTGAGTGCAGATGAAGAGGAAGTTCAATCTCTGTTGACCTGTCTATTTGAATTAACATTCTGAGAAATCTGCATGATAAACAAACAACAATAAAAGTACATTTAAAACACCCGGTTCCTAGAAATGGTATCTAACAGTGACAGAACCCACATTACTTCTCACAGTGCTTCTTCAGGCAAATTGAACAGCTCCTTTCTCACAGATCCAGAATTGCTCTGTCGAACAGGAGTTACTGTCATAAATAATCCGTCCATATAAGGAGGCACAGAAGTTGTGCTCATGTAATACAGTCCTAGAAAATTAAAAGATGGGAATTAGTAACGTCCCAGTGATATTATGTGCTCTGTATTTGGATTTGTTATCATACTGATTTGCCACTGAAATGTAGTTATTTCCTCCTCGAAGCTATTTTATTAGTGCTTTTTGGGTCCAGAGCCAGTGACTGAGCTGTTCTTTGCTACTCTCTGTTGATAGCCCTATAGCAGATGAGAGCATCTCCATGCTCCTTCTTCATTGCATATGTGGCAAACATGGGAAAGTAAGATTAATTGCAAGTTTCCTGCCTGTTACTGGGGCCCATAAGCCAGAACCACACTGATTATGAAGTCTTACCAAGCTTTGGCTTCTCTTGAAAGAGCAGTTCCATCCTCCCAGAACCAGCCATTCCTTTCAGGCATGTATGATAATCCAACCCAATAAAACTGTGAATCATATGGCAGAGTGACCTGTAGCAATGGGAAAATCATCACAATGATATTTCAAAAATAAGACTCAAACTCCCTTATCTTCCAGCTGTGAAGTGTCTGCAACTAAATTGCAATTGCTAAATTATATGAGTAACCTGTTGCCCTATTCTTGTTTCCATGATACAATGCTGGCTGCTCTGATTATAGGATCCTTCAAATATCTTTATTTATTGAACTGTCACAAGATAAATGTACCTTGGATCTGCAAAACAAATGCTTTTATAAAGAAAAATATATTATTTTTTCTGTCTTAAAGTATCTATGTTACAGACATGAGGGCATTGTTGAAGCCCCAATTAGAGTCAGCAGAGATATGGCCAAAATGAAGCCTGAGATGTGATTCATCTCATGCAGTGAGAATGGTAAAGAGTAGTGACTGTATTGGCTAGATCTTCCACTGGCTTGTAATGAAGCCTAAGAAGGAAGCTTTGGAGACCACTTACAATGCAGATGTCTGGTGTTAAGTGGAATGAATCCCTGCCTACAAGGGAGAATTTGTTTGCTAAGCACAGTCCTCTAACACCATTTTGGATAGCCTAAGCTGTCTAAAGTGTTGTCATAGGTCTGCTGGCAGACACCCGTAACATACAGGAGAATTATGCCTTTCTGAAGCATTATTTAAAGGTGAGAGAGTATACTCCAGTGCATCTCAGATTGCACTAGACAACTATGCTTAGGCACTTGAATAATTCCCTATATGTGCTTTTTAAGATGTTCCTCAGCATCTTAACCTGTTCAGATCCTCCAGAAACTATTTATTTGTAGGGATGCTTAGGGACTCATCCACAATCAAAAATCTACAACTAGCTTAACTTGGCCTAGTTTTAGTCAGGTTCCAGTGATACATGCCAAACACGGAAGATAAAGCAAACACCCACGCATCTGTCATCAAACTACACATGGATTTATATAGCACACCAAAATCATCTCTTGAATGGTCATTCAAGGTGTGGTGGTCAGGTGTTGTCCAGCAATGTGGACAAGGATTCTGAGCTCAGGATCATAGAATCATAGAAAGTTTAAAGTTGAGAAGAAATTTCTCCATAGAAAATTTGAGTTGAAAAGATCTTTAAAATCATCAAACCAACCATCACCTGACCCTACTAAGTCTATCAGTAAACCGTGTCCCTAAGTTTCAGATGCACACATCCATTAAATATCTCCAGGGATGGGGAGGGGAGAAACTTCTCCCCCCTGGACAATGCCTAACCACCCTTTCCATGAAGAAGTTCTTCTAAACAGCTAATTCAAACCTCTCCTGGTGCAACTTTAGGCTGTTGCATCACATCTTATCACTTGGCACCTGATAAAAGAGACCAACACTCTCCATCATGCAGCCTTCTTTCAAGTTTTCAGGTAGTTGTAAGAGTGATGAATTTTTCCCTTATCCTCCTCTTCTCTAGGCTCCTCGTAACTCTTGCTTTCAAGACCCTTTGCCAGCTTCATTGCTCTTCAGTTCTGCTAGACTAAGTAACGTATCAGTTCTCTACTTGTGTATATACAGCTGATTTTCATTAAAAAAAAATCCAAATGGGTATTTATGCCTTAAAGTAAGAGAGTTGAGAACTCACATTTGAAACTAACTCCATCTGAAAAAAGGAGGGATTTTCACACAAGCATTTTCCTTTCAAAAGTTTTACATAGCCAAAAGCAAACAAGGATTTTTGGGCTATGTGTAAGCTTAACAGCTAGTGAAAAAGAGGTATCCAGATGCGTGAGTACAGAAAGGGAAAATATGCTTCTGCCAGTAAATTACTAATTTTTCATTAGTCAACAAAAATAACAAAATTAAGAAGCTTATTTCAAACTATTAATTCCCTAAACCTTATTCAGTCATAATAAAATCCTCTGCTGTCTATCCTTTGTGCTGTCATTAATGTCAGTCTTTGAAGGGTGTAATACAGTGACAAAACCCAAACTGTGGACTGCCATTTTATACAACAAATGACAGCATGGTGTATTGACCACTCTAGATCAATTGTAGACCTAGGTTTGATGCTAGGAGTTCTCAGAAACAAAACTTGTGGAAAGAGATAACAGAGATATATGTTCTGTGTGCTAGGTGTCCTTTCCATGCTGACAATATGCAATTTATCTAGGGATAAGCTAATTTAGGTATTTCATAAATTCAGTGTCATTTTTGCTAACACAATTAGTGTAACACAAGAAAGTGTTACAAGTCATGAAAATCCTGTAATTTTCAAAAAGACCACTTGACACAGAGGAAACAAATAAAGGCCTTGTAAATGACCAAACTAATTTCTGGTCGCCACATTTCTTGAAGTTAAAATACATGTGACATAAAGGAAGAATGAGATTAAAACTATACCATCTTTATTTTGTCTTTCAGCACAATAAGTGTGGAGTTTCTCGTGGAACAGAACTCCTGGCTTTCTTTCCATGTTTTCTTCTGTTTTGAAACGTAGAAGCAGCTGCCAACTTCACTGCTTTTCCACCTTGCTGGACAGACAGCACATTCTGTTTCTAAAATCAGAGAGAGAGTACTTGCACATTTGCAAGTAACACTGGGGCTTCAGCTGCTGGCTTGACTGAGGAAAGAAGATTAAGGGTAGTTATGAATCATCTGAGATGTTTGGAGGCCTGTGAGAGACAAGTTGTTATACATGTTAGTTTGTTCATGTCTACATCTCAAATACCACCACACTTACAAGCAGACAGTAGGTGAACAGATTATTTTCCCCATGGTTTTACAGCTCTCAATGGGCTCTGAAAGTGGATGATTCAAGCTTATATACATAATCAGTACATTTACCGTTCCTTGCCCTCCTTTCAAAACACAATGCTTCCCTCATGGCCTGCAGCTTCTTTCCTTCTTCAGGGTCCTGGTATATCTGAAAAACTGAAGGGATAAAAATTCTTATCAGAGTTTTTCCTTTAAAAATAATTTTAAATTGTAGCTCTTGGTATTCTTCCAATTTTTGTCTGATTTATTTGCATGTCCGGCCTATACATCATCTGTATTGTTATTTTTTGAAAGGAGTTGGGTGAAGGAGATTTTCAGCCAAAAGTGAATTAATTGCAAATGGATTTAATAGGGGTCTATAGCTACTCAAAGGACATTTACAAAAAGGGAGCAAAACTGCCCCGGAGAGCAGAAAGTAATATGACAGTAGGCAACCATCACAAATTAAGAATTGAGGTATTTATGTTGGTCACTAGAAGAAAGTTCTTCATCAAGCTCCAGCACTGAGAAAAGAAGTGGTGGCATCTCTACCCTTGGAGAATTTCAAAAGTGATCTAAACAAAGGTTTAAATGATTTTATCTGTGGTTACTAATACTCCAGCTTGGGACGCATTGGAGGGCAAACTAGAAACTCACATAAATGTTTCTGAGCTAACAATCGTGGACTACCCTGAGCATTTGTCCCGGGTGCTTGCAAAAGAATCCTTCCCACTGAAAAGGAGCTTGAACTCTCTCTTTGCTTCAATAAGTCCTGTAGCATCAGCTCCAAATGATAAATTGAAATGTTTCTACTGTCATCAAATTGTCATCCTTGCAAAAACTTGCAATTCAAGAAAGTGGGAATGGTAAGTGAAAGATTGCAATAACAGTCACTGGAGGCACTGTGTAGCCAAGGAGATGAATTTCAGTTACAAAAATTAAGCATTTGAGGAAGGATTCAGCCTTTCTCTCCTCGGTTACTCCTTTAAGTGCAGTGGAAGTTTTGTTGCACCTGGAAGCTTTTCTGTCAGTGTGGGATGGGGCAGAGCCTGAGAATACAAACCAAAGTCAATCCAAGTGACACGTGCAGATGCACAATGGAGCAGGGAATTTTCCATTCTTGTTATATCTTGTTATTTGCCAGGGAAGGTTATGGAGCAGATCGTCTTGAGGGAGATCATGCGGCATGTGCAGGGTGACCGGGGGATCAGGCCTAGCCAGCATGGGTTCATGAAGGGCAGGTCCTGTTTGACCAACCTGATCTCCTTCTATGATCTAGTGACCCATCTGGTGGATGAAGGAAAGGCTGTTGATGTGGTCTACCTAGACTTCAGCAAAGCCTTTGACACTGTCTCCCACAGCATTCTCCTGCAGAAGCTGGCAGCCCGAGGCTTGGATGGGTACACTCTTGGTTGGGTAAGGAGCTGGCTGGAGGGCCGGGCACAGAGAGTGGTGGTGAATGGAGTCAAATCCAGCTGGCGACCAGTCGTGAGTGGTGTTCCGCAGGGGTCGGTGCTGGGGCCTGTCCTCTTCAATATCTTTATTGATGACCTGGATGAGGGCATTGAGTGCACCCTCAGTAAATTTGCAGATGACACCAAATTGG
Source organism: Lagopus muta (assembly GCF_023343835.1). Taxonomy (NCBI): domain Eukaryota; kingdom Metazoa; phylum Chordata; class Aves; order Galliformes; family Phasianidae; genus Lagopus; species Lagopus muta. Next base: position 78,444,229 of record NC_064433.1, read on the forward strand.
CTGGAAGTGTGGATCTGCCTGGGGGTAGCGAGGCCCTACAGAGGGATCTGGACAGGCTGGAGAGCTGGGCTGGAGCCAATGGGATGAGTTTCAACAAGGCCAAATGCCGGGTCCTGCACTTCGGCCACAACAACCCCAGGCGACGCTACAGGCTTGGGGCGGTGTGGCTGGAGGACTGCGTAGAGGAAATGGACCTGGGGGTGTTGATTGATGCTCGGCTGAACATGAGCCGACAGTGTGCCCAGGTGGCCAAGAAGGCCAATGGCATCCTGGCTTGCATCAGAAACAGTGTTGCAAGCAGGAGCAGAGAGGTGATTGTTCCCCTATATTCAGCACTAGTGAGGCCGCACCTCGAGTACTGTGTCCAGTTTTGGGCCCCTCACTGCAAGAAAGATATTGAGGCCCTGGAACGTGTTCAAAGAAGGGCAACAAAGCTGGTGAGGGGTCTGGAACACAGGCCATATGAGGAGAGGCTGATGGAGCTGGGAATGTTCAGCCTGGAGAAGAGGAGGCTCAGGGGAGACCTTATTGCTCTCTATAACTTCCTGAAGGGAGGTTGTAGTGAGCTGGGGGTCGGCCTCTTCTCTCGTGTCATTAGTGATAGGACCAGGGGGAATGGCTTCAAGCTACGGCAGGGGAGATTCAGGCTGGACATGAGGAAGTATTACTTTTCAGAAAGGGTGGTCAGGCACTGGAATGGACTGCCCAGGGAGGTGGTGGAATCACCGAGCCTGGGGGTGTTCAAGGAAAGACTGGATGTTGCGTTGAGGGACATGGTTTAGTAGGAGCTATTGGGAATAGGTGAACGGTTGGACTGGATGATCTTTTAGGTCTTTTCCAACCTTGGTGATTCTATGATTCTATGATTCTATGATTCTACATTATTTCCATGGGTGTTTGGAGGGATGGTCAGCATAAACAGACACAGCAGTTGCACTGCTGGAAGTAAATCACTGCACAGCAGTACCTCGGGACACCACAGTACTTACACAGGGACAGTAAGACCACCAGACCTGTGAGCAGCACCAGGCTCAAAGCGAAGAATGCTAAGGTTGCTGGTTGCCTTATGGCGGATGAGGCAGAGACTCCTGGAACAAACAAGAAAAAAAATCAGCAACAAAAAGGCCTCCTCACAGTGGTGTTACCTGCTTTCCAGCATCACCCCCTTATCTCTTCTGTAGACCTTCTATTTTACTTACCACAAAGTTTTTGTTATCACTGTCCTGAATTTCTATTTTTTTTTATTTGTTTTGTTTTTTGTTTCTAGAAATATCCACTGAAAATATGTATTAACCGAGGCTGTAGTGTTTTAAAGCAAAATCTCTTCTCAGAAAGTAGGTAAGTAAATTAAGTTTTGAAATTTCCACAATTCTAGAAATAGTAAAACAAACTGTAAGATTTCGTCATGAAGGAAAAAAGATACCATCTAGTTTTAGATAAAAAATTTCTAGGCATCTGATTGGAATTTCAAAATGCTTGCAGCATTCCAGCATTAAACTGTGCATCTTTCTTCAGGCTCTTTCTCAAAATTTCCATTGGATTTCAATGCCCCATCAGGAAATAGTCCTCCAGAAATTTAAAGCTGACTATCCTCTAATTAAAATATTTTCATATACAATTATTTCGTGAAGTAGTGATCTACAATTTTCTGTAATACTTTCCCAAGTCCAATCCACACTCTACTGGTTACAAATGCCAAGTACTATTATTTGAGTCCAGTGCATGCAAGGAACAAGTCTTTTATAAGGTGAGAAGAATTATCCTCCAGAAGTGCCTAGATGATACCCAGACTGGGTAACTGAAACTTACATAGTCACAGTTGAGAAAGATGATCCTAACCTTTCTTGGTAAAGGCCATTTCACAAGACTGCAGAAGACACAATGCTGTGGGTAGTGACTGGTGTGCAGGAGGGTAGAGATGCTTTTTAAAGCAGGAATGAGCTGTAAGTGCAACAGAGCTTGGAAAAGACAAATGCAAAGTCCTCTACTTCTAACAGTATGACTCCATTAACCAGTGCAGCTGGAGGTCTGACTGGCTAGAAAGCATATATACTGATCAATATTTCAAGGTCCTGGTGTACAATGTGAACACAAGTCACCAGCGTGCCCTTATGGAAGGGAAAGCTGACCATCACTGTGCTGCACTGTCAAGACTGTAGGCAGCAGCTTGAAAGAAATTAGTTTCTTCTCTGTTTAGCAGTCATGAAGCCACATCTGGAGCAACATGTCCAGTGCTGGGGCCCTTCAGTCAAGAGAGATGTAAGCTAACTATAAAGAGTCCAGCAGAGAACCACTAAGATGGATAATATAGGTCACACCTACAGAATAGTTGAAGGAAGCTAAGGGACCTAATTTCAGTCCCCCACTGTGTAGAAGAGCTTCACAGAGCCACAGCCTTTTCAGAGGCACAGAAAGGGGTATAATGCAGCAGTCACAATTTGCACCAGAAGAACTTCTGATTAGATGTGAAGAAAAAGAATTCTTCCTTTCCACGCTGGAATAAGTGCACACAGAGACTGTGAGATCTCCATGCCTGGAGGTTTCCAAAATTCAAGCAGGGAACAGCCTGAGCAACTTAATCAGACTTAAACCTAGTTAGCCCTTTCAAGATGCAGAGTGGCAAAGATGAACTATGGTGATTACTCCTAACTTAATTGATACACTAGTCTACCTACATGTCCTTTATGTCCAAAAAGAGGTCATTTAAGAGTTTTCTGGGCTTGCCACCATGTTTCCTTCTGGGAAACTCTGCCTTTAGATAAGACTACCTAATATGTATCCCTGCCTTTCTGGCTTCTGCTTGCCAACAGCTTATCCATCCTTCTCACTTTCAGAGGATAGTGCTGGATCTATTCCAAACAGCATCAGAGTTATATCAGTTTAGTCTATGACTGTTCTGTTCAATATATGATTAGCATCAATTATACTTATTTCATGCAAAAGCCTGTTCCTTAAGTTCTGAGCAACTGCAACTGTATTCCAGTTGCATTCTTATGGACTCAGGCATTCCACAGGCACAATACAGTTACTTAACAAAACTTATTTAACATTCAGTCTCCTTACAGAAAAACTTTGAACTACTTTATTTAACACTCATTTTCCTTTTAGAAAGACTCTGAACAAATAAAAATACATTCCCATATGAGCTTGCATTCATACTATGACTGAAAAACAGAGCAACTTTCTGGTTCCACTGGCTGAGCAAGCTCCTTCAATTTCCAAAGACTGCCTTCCTCTCTTGCAGTACCCTACTGTAACAAATGAGTCTTACCAAAATAATAACATCTATATGAAGGCAGAATTTGTCTTCTGTGTTTACATAAATAGAACAAAATAATTGGCATAAATATAGACCTCAAAGTCTTCAGAAAAAGTATCTTCTGTGATCATACAGCACATCACATAAGACTGCTTTTTCGATGAAAATTTAAACAGGAATATACTATAAAGTTTTGAAGGATTCTAGAGCAACCAAGATGAACATGCTAGTTCAAGTTACATCCCGATTCAGACAGATAACTGATTTCCATATGTACTTACTGTCTACTGTAACACAATGGGCTGGAGTACTAAATATAGGACATTTGTTATTGCTTGAGTATCCATCAGTAATAACTGAAGCTGGGAGTCGTAAATTTAGTGTGGTGTAGCCTTCCTCATCCTCCATCTTAAGCTTGTCACACTTCTTTCCAGCAAGAGCAGTAAACAGGAGATGGGGGACACTGCAGATAGACAGATAGGGCAGTGGGAATGGTTTACATTTCAGCCTTTCCAGTGAAACCACAAAGGAAGCTGGCTCTGTTCTGATTACTGTGCCATCATAAAAGTATATTAAGAAGAAAAAAATTCTCTATCAAGGATAGATAATTTCTTGAACATGAAGGCCTGGAATCTTGGGTCTTGATTGGAGCCTAGAACAGTTTCACTTGACTACCCAAACATTAAGGTTTTCTACCTCCTTAAATTATGATGTTTTCAAAATAGTTGCTATTTTGCAGTAAGCTATGAGAATTATCTATGTAAACCAAAGGGCACGAATACAACACAAGACCTACATTTCAGAGTAATAGGTTGCATTTCCACATACTATTATTAAATAAATGAAAAATGAAAAAAAATTTGCAAACTTTCACTTAAATGGATTCTACAAATACAGTCAATGTTATGTCAAGCCATGCTCTTTTAGATACCTCATGCAGTTTTAGACTGTGAACTGATCAGGAAGATCCAGACAGAGGACCATTAAGGGAAAATTCTAACCTCTCTGTATCAGAAAAAATAATAATATTGGATCTAGGGGGCAAGCAACAAGTGGAGAAGATCTGTGAAGATTATCCTGATTTATCAAGAAATGTTGACAGGATTCTCCATGTAGTCTGGCACTAAATTCTGAGTGATTATGATAGATGGCATTTGCTTTTTTATGTTATTATAGACTCCGATCAGGCTAGCAGGAGGGCTACCAGTAAATGTTTATGTCCTAGGTACTGTTCAGTCAGTGCTGTGGTATGTTTTAGAAGAGCTTCAGTCCTCTCTCAACATTGCACAGCAATATGTAGAGCTGAGAAGCTCCTGTCCTGAAAGCAAGGTTTTTTCTTCTAAGGGGTGGGAAACTATGAGATGTGGCAAGATCAGAAGAAAACCTTTAGCAGAAAAGGAGGTGAGGGACAAGAACAAACAAAAGAGAGAAAGAAAGAGCAAGCAAGAAAGTGAGAAAGCAAGCAAGCAAGCAAGCAAGCAAGAAAGGTTCAAAATGGAGAAGAAGGAAAACAGCTGACAGAGTGATGAGGTCAGGAGCTTAGCAGGATTGACATGGTCACTCAACTTGGGTCATGCAAAGATCAAGCAACACTAGGATCTCTCTGCTGCTGCACTGTACACAGGAGTTGCAGTGCAAAAATGACTTATTCTTCCTCACTCTCCATCTCTAACCCTTTGCAGTACCTTCCTCCAATTCTGATCTCTAGTCCTTAAACACCTTCAAAAACTTTAACAGAATGATTCTCCAGACGTGGTGATTCATGTCATGGTGCAACAGTGAGTCAACGGGAAATTGCAATGGAGGAGTTTCTGTGGTAGCTATTTCTGCTCATGTATAAAGCGCAAGGTTTCCTGTTTGCAGACTTGAAATACACTATGACTGACTTTCTGCCTTGCTGTGCAGTTGATAGCTTTTTTTTTCAGAGAGAAATATCACTGGCTGCATGCATCTCTTGCATTATAGTTTACCCATATGCAAAAAGAAATTTTGAGTGAAAAGCTTGGAGTAAAGGGCGTTTTCAGTCAATTTTTCCATGCAGGACAGTGCTCAAGTACTAGCATTTACTGTGGGTTCATGGTGTCCTCATTCCCTTCAATTTCCAGTACCCCAAATCTATTGCTTAGGGGGACCTGGGGAAGCAGAGTAGGCAGGCAGGGGATGCACCCATGATGCTGACTCTCTTCCAAGCTGCTCATCTGTCAGGTCTGTCTGACTGTGACAGGGTAGGGGTTCCACAACTTTTCTGGGGGTATCTCCCTGGCACCCTTCCCAACTGCACTCCAGTGAGTCACTTCACCAGTCAATCTCCTGCTCACACTCCCTGATGGTCCTTAGTCTCTCCACCTCCTCCTTGAGCTCCACCACCATATTGAGCAGATCATCCATCTGCTCACACCTCACGCTGATACAACTTCTGCCACTCTCCCCAGGCAGCAGGAGGCTCAGGCATTCCCTGCAGCCTGAGACCTGAATATTTCTGGGCCACTAGTCTTCTTGCAGAAAGCCTGCTGTCTGGCAGAGATCATGTTTAAACCTGTGGTCTCAGAGACAGCGAATAGGAAAGCAGGTCGCCTGAGCAAAGAGGGACAGCGCTTATGTGCCCTGCCACTCAACCCACCTCCCATATCTGCTGCTGCAGTACAGTATGGATAGTGCAGGCTGTGCTCATGCATTGACTTCTCCTCCCTATTCCCAGTAGGCAGCAAGAGTCTGCTTGCCCTGCATGCTCTGTGGAAGCTAGCTTCCGCCCTCTCTAAGGCTGTCTACAACCTGGCAGCCACGAGTCAAGTGTGGGCAGTGCCAGCTCAGCAACCCACCCACAAGCAGCCAGGCCACCCGGCAAAGGCACAGCACTTTTGCTGGCTTCAAAAAAAGCCCTAAAAAGAGCTTTTTTGTTGGCCTTTTTTGCTTCAGCTCCTTTGCCCAGTGCAGTCTTAAAAAGTCTGAAAGTTTAGATCAGGTATCAGCAACTCATTCCCAAGTGTTTTCATCTTGGTGGAGAACATGAGACCAACTCTTGCAGAAAGCACTTCCACAAAACTGGGAGGACTAAGGTGCACCTATGGGGAGAAGAAATTGAAAGAAGCTTTTACACTAACATCTTACCAAGTCTGTAACACTTCTTAAATTAATGACTAAACCAGTTTCACCAATCATCCTAGTAGAAAGAGAGTATCTAGCCACAGTAAGTAAGAGTAAGAGAGGCTTTTGCTGACTGCCAGCTGCTGGAAGGGCACCACTGTAGTGGTGACTCTATGTCTTAACCCTTCCCAGAACAATACAATCTCTGTAGAAAGTTAGCTCACAGAGATGTTTAAGTAAATGGTGTGTGACATGGCAAGTTGACAGGAAACTGCTGACTCCACAATCAGTCTGAGCACTGGAAAAACTGAGACTGTCCTAACTTCCAGTCTATGTCTATTGCCTCTTGGCAAGAACAGCCTAACAGAGCTGTTTTTGCCAAAGGGAAGTTTCTTCATGCTAAAGAGAATCAAAAACCAAACTAGCTTTTCTGCCTCTTTTATCAGAAGAACAGTAAGAAACAAAACCGTTGACTCTGTTGCCGTATCTTCTTTTTGGTAGTAACCAAAAGTGTTAGTGGTAGTAATACTGTCACATATCACTGATAGTTTGCAGGATAGAGTTCTGGCCTGGAAAAGAAAACCATCAATCCTTTGCTGCTTCTAGGATGCTGCAACAGAGCATCACTCCTGGCCTATGATCACAAAATCCTTATGAAGTGGAGAAATTTGCAGCAGTCCTCGTTCAGTCAAAGTCTCACTGTGGTCCCAGAAGATTCGGATAAATGTATGAAAACTTAATCATGCCCCACACTACCCATTCCTTTATACCTTTGGGAAGCTTCAGGTTCTGTATATGGGATTTATTTTATGAATCTACAAAGATGACATGAGTGCTGGCAGCTTGCAGCTTGAACAAGCACACTCTTAGCTGGCTGAAGAACTGACTTTATGACCGGGACCAGAGAGTGGTCGTGAATGGAATTAAATTCAGCTGGCGATTGGTCATGAGTGGTGTTCCCCAGGGGTTGTTCTAGGGCCTACCTTGCTCGGTATCTTTACTGATAACCTGGATAAGGGTACTGAGTGCACCCTCAGTAAGTTTGCAGATGACACCAAGTTGGGAGGAAATGTCAATCTGCCTGGGGGTAGGAAGGTCCTGCAGAGGGATCTGGACAGGCTGGATCACTGGGCTGAGGCCAGTGGGGTGAAGTTCAGCAAGACTGAGTTTCAGGTGCTGCACTTTGGCTGCAACAACCCCAGGTAACGTTACAGGCTTGGGGGCAGAGTGGCTGGAAGACTGTGTAGATGAAACAGACCTGGGGGTGTCAGTAGGCATTCCGCTGAGCATGAGCCAGCAGTGTGCACAGGTGGCCAAAAAAGCCAGTGGCATCCTGACCCAGCAGGAGCAGGGAAGTGATCATCCCTCTGTAATCAGTACTGGTAAGAATGTACCTTGAATACTGTGTTCAGTTTTGAGCCCATCGCAACAAGAAACACATTGAGGCTCTGGAGCATGTCCAGAGAAGGGCAATAAAGCAGGTAAGGAATCTGGAGGAAACAAGTCTTATGAGGAGCAGCTGAGGGAACTGTGATTGTTTAGTTAGGAGAAGAGGAGGCTCAGGGAGACCTTATCACTCTCTACAACTCCCTGAAAGGAGATTGTGGTGAGGTGGAGGTCAGCCTCTTCCCTAATGTGACTAATGGTAGGACAAGAGGGAATGGCTTCAAGCTGATCCAGGAGAGATTCAGGTTGTATGTTAGGAAAAATTTCTTCTCTGAAAGAATGGTCAGACACCAAAATGGACTGCTCGGGAAGGTGGTTGAGTTGCTGTCCCTGGGGGTGTTCAAGGAATGTTTAGATTTTGTACTGAAGGACATGGTTTGTGGGGAAATATTGGTGATTGGTGGGCAGTTGGACTGGATGATCTTGTAGGTCTGCTTTAACCTTGGTGATTCTATGATTTTAGTCTGTGAACAGAAATGTTTGAGAAACACTTTTGTGTGTGTGTGTGTGTAATTTCAAGTGTCTTAACTGGGAGGAAATGGACTGCATCCTGCACTGTCAATTTCTTTTATCTGTCTAAACTTAGACAGTTGCTTGTATTTGGCAGTTGCGAACAGTATTTGGGCAAATGAAATTACCCTTCCCAATAGTCACAATAGGATTTCTTAGCCTGACACAATTACTTCTCTGTGTGTAACTTCTGAAAAGAACTGCTTTGCTCAGTGGCTCATTGTCAAATGCTACTTCAGGAACTGAGCTGTGGCAAACTGATTTCACAAACACTTGAAAGGTGGGCCCTCATAAACACATAATAATTCACTGTTATTTTGAAGACTTCTTCTCCTTCCCTTTCAAAACACAGCTGATTTCCAATAACTTGCATCACTGTTTAGAAATTTGCATGCAGATCACTCTTTGGCATGTGACAATCTCTAATCTGTGTCCTGTAGTCTTTGGAACCCAGGGAGACTGAAATTCACAGTAAGAAATCTTCCTGTGCTATTCTTCAGGAAAGGAGGAACAGAAGTAGGAAAAGGGTTAGCACATCATTAGGGATAAACAAATCATATGAGAGAAATGTTATTCCTCCCTGAACCATTGCTTGCAAAAATTCCTGAGATGGAGAATATTTGTGTATTGTATTTTTACAGCTGTGGCTGTTAGTAAAGATATTTCCATTTTGCATGTGACTATGAGTGAGAAACAAAATAAAAGCGTTGCTTTTTAGAATATATTTCTAAATATTGTGTTGGCTACCAGACTGTGCTTTTTTACCTAAAAATATGAGCTTAGGTCTGGCTCACACAGTGGAATTGTTAAGGAGGGGAAATAATGGGTATAGATGATTGTATGGGAACTGTTGATTACGGCCTCAACCTCTGATTCTCTGATTGACCACCTGAGGCAAGCAATGAGTCAGCTGCGGGAGCATAGGGGAAGGCAATTCACCTGTGCTACCAGAAGGGGTGGAGCCTGGCTCCACTTCTCCTACATCCCATTCATGTGCTGATTGCCACTGAGGAAGGATCTCTTTCTGGAGATTGCCCCTCATGGAGTTCATTGTGAGCCTACAACACTGGTGAGCATTTTTCATTTACCATCTTTCCACCGCGATAATCCTACTTCGCCTAACCTCTGTACACCTATTGATTGTACAGCGTTTGAATGTGACAGGGAGCTTTTCCCTTCCCTTCATATCCAGCATTACTCAAACTTATCAAAGGAGAATTCAGTCAATCATCAGTACAGTAGGACTATTAACACATAGTTTCTTGGAGATCAGACACAAAAAGCAGCGAATCTCCTACTCTACCTCTTTGCAGTTCCTCTCCTTGTTACTCATTTCTATCCTTATCATGTCTTGAATTAAGAAAACATGCTGTGGAAAGTAAATATATCTGGGAAGGCAGACCTGTTATTTCCTTGGCTTGCTTCTTCTCAGCTTTATCAGAAATTGAACCTGAAGGAGATATCAATCTGATGTCATGTGGTAGCTTGAGCCCCCCAGCAATGCAGAAATGCAGTGGCACTTAAATGAAACTGCCAGAGTCACCAGGCCCATCAGCAATGGCAGGCACAGTATGAAACACAAAGAACTGGCTGCTAAGAGTGGGATGAAATGGGATGCCCTGGGAATAATTCAGTCACAAACTGGGAGTGTGTTATTAAGGGAGTGGGGAACACACATTAGCCTTATTAAATTCCAGATCACTTCAGGGTGTGTTAATCAAGCAATTATTGCTTTCTACGTCATGGTCATATATTCCTGATACAGAGTCTCTCTGCATATAGTAGAAGATGCTAAGATAAGAGAGTGAGAGACCACAAGAACTCAGTGAAAAAGTGAACAGCCTTGGCCTTTTAGAAGACTATGAACTGCACAGCTGAGATTTTGCAACGTCTGGAAACCTGACTACTGAAAGTTGAAAACAATATGCACTGTAGTGTTGTAATTTTTCACAGTGCAGTGTAATTCTGTGGTAATCTGGTAAATTCAACTGCGTGTCCCAGATGGTCAGCATCTGTGGCAAAGTAAGCCCAGGCAGAATTTGATACAAAATCTCACACTGTAGAAACTTGAAGATCAGCTCCTTGATGAACTTTCATTTTCTAGGAGAAATGCCTTGTATTCTACAAAACCCTGAGAGGATTTTACAATCTTTCCACATCTGAGTACATTCACACAACACTGCTGCCACAGGTACAGTTCACATGGTCATCCTCCGCTCCATCAGCTAACAGCTCATTTCCTGGGTACATCTGCACTATCAGAGATGGAACAACCAGCATGGCTTTACCAAGGGCAGGTCCTGCCTGACCAGACTTGTTGCTTTTTATGATGGTGTGACTGTGTTGGTGGACAAGGGAAGAGCAACTGATGTCATCTGTCTGTGCTTTAGTAAGGCATTTGATACGATCCTCCCTGAATATACTTCTCTCCAAGTCAGAAAGATATGGATTTGACGGGTGGACTGCATGATGGATGAAGAAGTAGTTATAAGATCATACCCGGAGAGTAGTGGTCAGTGGTTCAATGTTCAGACAGATATCGGTGATGAGTGGTGCCTCTCAAGAGTCAGCACTGGGACCAGTGTTCTTTAACATCTTAATAAATGACACCAGCGGTGGGATGGAATGCACCCTTGGCAAGCTGGCAGATGACACAAAGCTGCCTGGTGCAATCAACATGCCCGAGGGACGAGGCGTCATCCAGACAGATCTAGACAGGTGCTAGAAGTGGACCCGGGGTGAACCTGAGAGATTCAACAAATCCAAGCGCACAGTCTTGAACCTGGCTTATGGCAACCCCCGCTACCAGTGCAAGCTGGGTTAGCAGGCAATGTTGGTGGTAGGGGGGACGGTTGGACCAGATGATCTTAGAGGTCTTTTCCAATCTTTATGGTTCTATGATTCTATTTCACTGAGGGAAAGACATGAGCGGAAAGCATATCTTTACACAGGCAGTTGTGTAAAGTAGGATTCTGTAGATGCAGAATGATGATGATGATGATGCAGGTGAGCTGGATTTTGATGGAATTCTCAAAGTCCACCTTGTTTTACTTTCAGAGCCAAAAGTGAATTACTGCTTGGAGATTCAAATGTTGTAAAACTTGTAAGTTAACAAAGATCACCTTTAAATAAGGGAAAGAAGCGCAGGGTTTGAGAATGTTGGAATCCTGGAAAAAAAATCTGTAATTTAGGTGTGAAAAAGTAGTGGAGCAGCCAGTAGAAGAAGATAGAATTGGCTGAACAGTATTATACTTCAGGATTTGATAATATGCTATAAATTAAGAGGGAACTTTAAAAATCATAGAAGTGACTGATAAGGTGAAATTGTATCAATACTACATGCAAAAACCTTTCATTTTTGCCCTGATCATAGAATTGTTTGAGTTAGGAGGGATCCTTAAAGATCATGTAGGCCAACTCCCCGTCAATGAACAGGGACAATGCAGAGCTAAATCAGGTTGCCCAGGGCTTGATCCAGCCTTGCCTGGAAAGTCTCCAGGGAAGGGGCATCAGCCACATCTCTAGGCAACGTCTTCCAGTGCCTCAGCACCCTCGCTGTCAAAAACTTCTTCCTTATATCTAATCTAATTCTCCCTTCTTTTAGTTCAAAACCATTTCCCCTTGTCCTATCACCACAGGCTTTTCTTAAAGAGTCTGTCTCCTTCTTTCCTACGGATATGCCCTTTAGATACTGAAAGGCCACTATCAGGTCACCTCAGAGCCTTCTCTTCTCCAGGATGAACAGCCACGGCTCTTTCAGCCCATCTTTACAGGGGGTGTTCAATCCCTCGGATCATTTTTGCGGCCCTCCTTTGTCTCTCCTGTTTTGAGGAGTCCACATCTGGATGCAAAACTAGAGGTGAGAGTACTGATATTCCTAGAAGGACCCAAAGGAACATGAGATGCCAGAACTGAATACCAATTCTGGGAGGACCGAGTCTCTTATTCAGCAGCCACACACTACTGACCGACAATTACTGACGTGGTTATAACACTGATGCTTGCTTGGGATAAAGGTCTTGCATAGTCAAATAGGAATTATTTAGAGGCAGCTCTCTGCTCTTTTAACATAGCTCTCAGAATACATTTGATGACTTAGATCATCTGTTGCTGTCTGATAGGCTGCAATGTACATCTGTGTCCAAATGTATTTTAAACATTTTTGCAATATGGATCATCATAATCTCTTCAATGATTTATGCTAAAACGATAACAGGTAGAAAAGTATGTAAAAATATGGGTTAGAATAATGACTATTGTTTTCCTTAATCCTATCTAATTTGCAATTGATTGTAAAAGCTGACATTGATATGACATGGCAACAAGACTTACTCCAAGTTGTCCAAGTCATCTTTTACATCTCATGTCATTGTTAACTTCTGTAAAAGGCTAGCACATGGGATGAAGGGATCTTGGGATCACTGAGTTCTTTCCTTTGCTGCAATACGGAACGGTCTGCACAACAACCTTTCTGCAGTCTGTCTCATCTGCTCCTAAAAGCCACTAACAAGAATCACACTCAGTAAATCAGTCTTAAATTGAAGAGAATATTGTAAGAAAGAGATCTTTGAGGTATTGGATTTGTGTAAGTGAAATGAAGACGAAGAAAAGCCTTGGCACTGTTGTGTGACTCAGTTCATTGAACCATTTCTAGTCTAGCTGTAATACGGAGATAGATACAGAAGTAGAAGAGAAAGTTAGAGAAGGTGATGGGTAAGTGGTATTTGTGCTGTAAGATTTGTGCATCTAGCAGGAAGAAATAAATGAGTTAGTGTAATTTGTCTGGATGCTGTTTTTTGAAGCGATGTATTTTCTCTTGGGTATGAAATACTGACTAATTTTAAGAAATCAATATTTTAGCATTATTTTATGTGTGTTGTGCTTGTGTTGTTGTTGCTGTTTAAATGGCTGCTTCTTCAGATGATGAATATCACTGGGTTGTGTGAATAGTATGCTGGTTTTACCACTGATTTGGATTCTTGCCACATTTAGAACTAAGAAAGCTAGGCTGCAATCCCGAGTTTCCGTAATATGTACAGTTGGGCGCTGTTAGTGAAGCTTTAAACTTAATTTTACACAGTTACATAGGTAGGCACTATACAACCCAGGGCACAGAATTCATTCAGCATTAAATCCAAATATTCTGATCTTGGAATCAGGGAGATGTTGATGGAAGCAAACTGTGACTGCCACCTTAATGTTTGTTGAATGTTAAAAAATGCATTGGTTTCAAAACCGGTGCTGGAAGTCATTTTTGCCAGGATGAGTCAACATTTTCAGAGTTAGCATGAGACAGTTTCTTAACTTCATAATAACTTGATAACCGAGAGCAGGAAAGAAGTAGGTTAGCTCATGAGCGAGCAGAGGAGAATGCTTGCTTTTAAACAATGATCTGCTTAATGGATGGTAGACCAACGAAGTAAAACGTCAAATAAATGAATGTCTCTGGACGAAGATACAAAGATATCTTTTAAAAGTTAAGTGCAAACAACGGTCACCGACGAAAGACAAAACTTTGGAGATAAAACTCTAGTTTTCAAATGGGGGTTTTGGTTGTTTGTTTGTTTGTTGTTTTTTAATCTGTAGAAGTTTTCTCAGAGATCAGCAATACTTTAAAATATTAGTTTATGTCTTGCTATCTTTGTAGAGACTGGCAAACCTCTCATGGTAGCTACTCAAAAGCACTGTAGGAACGGCCCTAAACAATGCCAGGGAAAGGATAAAAAAGATAATGTGAATTCCAGGAAAAGCTTTACAAATGAATGCTTGATGGAAAAGTATTGTGAAGAAGAGGAAAAAGAAGAAAAAGTGGAACAGAACGTGACTTCAGTGTGACTGTAAAAAAACAACAGCAGAAAGTCCAATAAAGTTGTCCACTGTGTGAGCAAACCTTAAGTACAATTAAATACATGCTGTAATCAGCTATGTGCAATGCACAGGTAACTTGACATGGGACATTCTTGTAGAGATTTAGCCAGACCAATACACACAGTTTGAGTTTAGTCGTAGTACGCTGATGTGTACACGTCTTATGTGATAATTTGTGTTCATTTTACCATGCAGAATTTAGTAAGTGACGTAGCACTTTTTATCTCTGTTTTCCTTTGTGTGCCGCATAGTTTAACCAAAACCACAGCGCCAGGCTGAGTACAGATTTCAGGACAGAGGAACTTGATTGTCTAGATAATCTACTCGATATTTTTCTTCTGTTCCAAGCCACTGGCAATACTTTTACTGCTATGAGAATTTGTCTTCTACTTCATTTTCTCTTCACTACACAACTACCAACCTTATTTTTCATCGCTTGCTACAGGTTTTAGAGGGTACGATATGTTTCTTTTTAATATTCTTTGCCTTTGGCTGTATGAGTCTTTTCTTTGGTGGCACTAGTTCCTTGGGTTGGACTGTCTTTACATGGTTGTTCCCTGCTGGTTGTGCGGAGTTCTCCACACCTCCTTCTTCTTGTTCCCCAGAGCTTCATAGCTGTTGGTTAGAGCGATTTCAGGGGCAAGGGGCAGGCTCTTCCTTCTGCTCTGCATAGAGACAAGGGTCCAGTCTGCCTCATGTTGCATGCTTTTATCATCCGTGTCCTTGGAGCTGGAAGCCTGTTTACCCTCTTCCCCTTGCTGGGACTTACAGATAGAACTGCTGCCTGTGCCACTGCACATTAGCATGCATCAGTCTTTGTCCAATTGCTCGATCCATCTCAGGAGGCTGCTGGGGGCTTCACGTCTTCTTTTTCGGTCTTGGCCTGCAGTACCTGCTTCCTTAGCCTTACTTTTGGGGACTGGTGTGAGTCTGGTGTTGCTGCCTTTATTTTTATGGGTCTGCTCAGCTCCCCGATCCCAGGCAGCACCCTGAGCTGCCTTCAGCCTCTGGTGGAGGGAGTTGTGGGTGCTGCAGACCCCTGCTTGTGGTGACGAGGTGAGCAGGATGGGGCCGTGCCTCCCCAGCCCGGAGTTGCTGGGTGCAAGGAGCAAGGCAAAGGGCTGCTGCAACAAAAGCAATGCGTCTTTGCAATGCTTGCTTTGAAGCTTGCTTTGCATCATTTTCTCTTTCTTGCCTATCTCCTGTGGCAGGTTGAGCGAGGGCTGCAGCCAGGATCGACCCAGAGCCGCGAGCTGTTCTGGCAACAAGGAGACCGTGGAGGCAGTGAGTGCTGGGAATGCTGGGGTGCGAGGCCCCCCCACGGTGTGGGGACTGCCTGTCCCCTTACACCTTGGTGCAGGGGCTGCCAGCCAGGCATCCCTCTGCAGGTGGCTCACAGGCTGGGGCTGCAGTGAGGAGTGGAGTGCAGCAAAGTCTTTCCCAGCTCAGCAGCGAGGCGAGTCCTGTCCTTGCATCTCCAGCCTCTGGATGGGGCCCTTTGGATGGGGCTTGTGGTTGAGGGTGATGCCAGATAGAGGACAAAAGCAGTTCCTGCATCCCTCCTCCTGTTTGTGAGGTAATGGGGTGCCCAGAACCATGCTCACCCCCGAATTTGGGCCCCCACCCTACAGCTTCGTTCTTGTCTTCCAGCGCTGAAGGCAGACGCCTACTGCTCTCCAGGAAAGTGGAGTGGCTGCGATGGGAATGGAAAGGAAATGGGAGCAGTGGTGCTGGGGTGACAGCAGCTCTTGCTTCCTAACAGCAGTTGGGGTCCCGGTGATGCTTCCTGCTATGGGGCACCTCCCTGCTCCTGCGAAGGTAGGGATTGCATGGCAACACAGCATCCTGGGGACAAGTGCATCTTGCCTGCCCTCCTCCACCGGCAATGATGGTGCAGTGATGCAGCTGGGTGCTGCTGCAGGCTGTGAGCAAGAAATGGAAGAAGCTGCACAACATTGTGATGTTCTCTATCCTGCTAAACGCAGTGTTGTGGGAGCCAGCATGTGGTAGAACCCCCCAGTGTCCCCATCCCAGATCTCTGTGCCGCGGGGCCCCACTAAGATTTTGAGACCCTGTTCGTCCCACAGCTCTTGGCTGAGGCTGAGGCTTCCCTGCGTGGTGATGCTTAGCTGGGGGCTGCACACTGGGAGTGCATGAAAATTCTAGTGGTTGAGGGGAGACCAGCAGCTCTGTACCTCCTCCAGCTTGCTTTACGGGATGGAAAGAAGAGCGGAAAATGTCAGGTGAGCAAAATTTTTTATTATTATTATCCAGGTGTTCCCGCAGATATGCTACCAGCTTTGTGTTCGAGCAATGTTTCCCAGCTCAGCAGCAAGGTGAGGCCTGTCCTTGCATCTCCAGCCTCTGTATGGTGCCCTTTGGAAATAGTTTGTGGCTGAGGCTGGGTGCCAGATAGAGGACAAAAGCACTTCTTGCATCCCTCCTCCTGTGTGTGGGGTGACGGGGTGCCTGGTACCACGTTCCTCTCTGAAGCTGGATCCCCACCCTGCAACTTTTTTCTTGTCTTCCAGCACTGAAGGCACACGCCCACTGCTCTCCAGGAAGATGGAGCGGCTGCAGTGGGAATGGAGAGGAACGGGGAGCAGTGGTGCAGGGGTGCTGGGGTGCAAGTAGCACTTCCTAAAGGCAGTTGGGGTCCTGGTGATGCTTCCTGCTGTGGGGCACCACTCAGCTCCTGCGGGGGTAGGGGCTACCTGGGGACACGGCATCCTGGGGGCAGCTACATCTCCTCCACCGGCAGTGCAGGTGCAGTGATGCAGCTGGGTGCTGCTGCAGGTTGTGAGCAAGAAATGGCAGAAGCTGCACAAGTGTGATGTTCTCTGTCCTGCTAAGAGCAGTGTCGGTGGGACCCGGCACGTGGTGGAACCTTCCACTACCCCCATCCCAGTTCGCTGCTCCCCTGGGCCCTGCGCAGCTCTGGAGCCCCTGCTTCTCCCCCAGTTCTTGGCTGAGGCTGAGGCTTCCCAGGGTGGTGCTACTTATCAGCGGGCAGCCCTTTGGGACTGCATGCATTCTCCCACGGGTGGGGGGAGAGCTGCAGTGCCATTCCCCCATCTAGCCTACTTTCCAGAGTGCAAACAACAGCAGAACATCTACACTGAGAACAACAATTTATTTTCCAGGTGTTCCGGCAGATATGCTGGCAGCATTGGGCACAGATGGTCTTCTCTAAGTTCCTTAAAGACGAGACAACACGGAGGAAGATGAAAACATCTGACCACGACAAATCCATCCTGTTGAGAAAAAATGAAAGGATATGGGGAGAGGAGTGCCCTCCATACCCCATGCATGCAGGAAAGATGGGGCTTAGCCCTGAAGTTTTCAAGGGATCCCCATGCGTGCGGGCAAGGCTGGGGTGCCCTCCTGCTGGGGAGGGGACCCCGTGCGTGGAGGTGAGATGGGGCTTAGCTCTGAAGTTTTCAAGAGATCCCCATGCGTGCAAGCGAGGCTGGGGTGCCCTCCGGTTGGGGAGGGGACCCCGTGCGTGGAGGTGAGATGGGGCTTAGCTCTGAAGTTTTCAAGAGATCCCCATGCGTGCAGGCAATGCTGGGGTGCCCTCCTGCTGGGGAGGCGACCCCGTGCGTGGAGGTGAGATGGGGCTTAGCTCTGAAGTTTTCAAGAGATCCCCATGCGTGCAAGCGAGGCTGGGGTGCCCTCCTGCTGGGGAGGGGACCCCGTGTGTGGAGGTGAGATGGGGCTTAGCTCTGAAGTTTTCAAGAGATCCCCATGCGTGCAGGCAATGCTGGGGTGCCCTCCTGCTGGGGAGGGGACCCCGTGCGTGGAGGTGAGATGGGGCTTAGCTCTGAAGTTTTCAAGAGATCCCCATGCGTGCAGGCAAGGCTGGGGTGCCCTCCTGCTGGGGAGGGGACCCCGTGCGTGGAGGTGAGATGGGGCTTAGCTCTGAAGTTTTCAAGAGATCCCCATGCGTGCAGGCAATGCTGGGGTGCCCTCCTGCTGGGGAGGGGACCCCGTGCGTGGAGGTGAGATGGGGCTTAGCTCTGAAGTTTTCAAGAGATCCCCATGCGTGCAAGCGAGGCTGGGGTGCCCTCCGGCTGGGGAGGGGACCCCGTGCGTGGAGGTGAGATGGGGCTTAGCTCTGAAGTTTTCAAGAGATCCCCATGCGTGCAGGCAAGACTGGGGTGCCCTCCTGCTGGGGAGGGGACCCCGTGCATGGAGGTGAGATGGGGCTTAGCTCTGAAATTTTCAAGAGATCCCCATGCGTGCAGGCAAGGCTGGGGTGCCCTCCTGCTGGGGAGGGGACCCGGTGCGTGGAGGTGAGATGGGGCTTAGCTCTGAAGTTTTCAAGAGATCCCCATGCGTGCAAGCGAGGCTGGGGTGCCCTCCGGCTGGGGAGGGGACCCCGTGCGTGGAGGTGAGATGGGGCTTAGCTCTGAAGTTTTCAAGAGATCCCCATGCGTGCAGGCAAGGCTGGGGTGCCCTCCTGCTGGGGAGGGGACCCCGTGCGTGGAGGTGAGATGGGGCTTAGCTCTGAAGTTTTCAAGAGATCCCCATGCGTGCAGGATGGCTGGGGTGCCCTCCGGCTGGGGAGGGGACCCCGTGCGTGGAGGTGAGATGGGGCTTAGCTCTGAAGTTTTCAAGAGATCCCCATGTGTGCAGGCAAGGCTGGGGTGCCCTCCTGCTGGGGAGGGGACCCCGTGCGTGGAGGTGAGATGGGGCTTAGCTCTGAAGTTTTCAAGGGATCCCCATGCGTGCAAGCGAGGCTGGGGTGCCCTCCGGCTGGGGAGGGGACCCCGTGCGTGGAGGTGAGATGGGGCTTAGCTCTGAAGTTTTCAAGAGATCCCCATGCGTGCAGGCAAGACTGGGGTGCCCTCCTGCTGGGGAGGGGACCCCGTGCATGGAGGTGAGATGGGGCTTAGCTCTGAAGTTTTCAAGAGATCCCCATGCGTGCAGGCAAGGCTGGGGTGCCCTCCTGCTGGGGAGGGGACCCCGTGCGTGGAGGTGAGATGGGGCTTAGCTCTGAAGTTTTCAAGAGATCCCCATGCGTGCAGGATGGCTGGGGTGCCCTCCGGCTGGGGAGGGGACCCCGTGCGTGGAGGTGAGATGGGGCTTAGCTCTGAAGTTTTCAAGAGATCCCCATGCGTGCAGGCAATGCTGGGGTGCCCTCCTGCTGGGGAGGGGACCCCGTGCATGGAGGTGAGATGGGGCTTAGCTCTGAAGTTTTCAAGAGATCCCCATGCGTGCAGGCAAGGCTGGGGTGCCCTCCTGCTGGGGAGGGGACCCCGTGCGTGGAGGTGAGATGGGGCTTAGCTCTGAAGTTTTCAAGAGATCCCCATGCGTGCAAGCGAGGCTGGGGTGCCCTCCTGCTGGGGAGGGGACCCCGTGCGTGGAGGTGAGATGGGGCTTAGCTCTGAAGTTTTCAAGAGATCCCCATGCGTGCAAGCGAGGCTGGGGTGCCCTCCGGCTGGGGAGGGGACCCCGTGCGTGGAGGTGAGATGGGGCTTAGCTCTGAAGTTTTCAAGAGATCCCCATGCATGCAAGCGAGGCTGGGGTGCCCTCCGGCTGGGGAGGGGACCCCGTGCGTGGAGGTGAGATGGGGCTTAGCTCTGAAGTTTTCAAGAGATCCCCATGCGTGCAGGCAAGGCTGGGGTGCCCTCCTGCTGGGGAGGGGACCCCGTGCGTGGAGGTGAGATGGGGCTTAGCTCTGAAGTTTTCAAGAGATCCCCATGCGTGCAAGCGAGGCTGGGGTGCCCTCCTGCTGGGGAGGGGACCCCGTGCGTGGAGGTGAGATGGGGCTTAGCTCTGAAGTTTTCAAGAGATATCCCCATGCGTGCAGGCAATGCTGGGGTGCCCTCCTGCTGGGGAGGGGACCCCGTGCGTGGAGGTGAGATGGGGCTTAGCTCTGAAGTTTTCAAGAGATCCCCATGCGTGCAAGCGAGGCTGGGGTGCCCTCCGGCTGGGGAGGGGACCCCGTGCGTGGAGGTGAGATGGGGCTTAGCTCTGAAGTTTTCAAGAGATCCCCATGCGTGCAGGCAAGGCTGGGGTGCCCTCCTGCTGGGGAGGCGACCCCGTGCGTGGAGGTGAGATGGGGCTTAGCTCTGAAGTTTTCAAGAGATCCCCATGCGTGCAAGCGAGGCTGGGGTGCCCTCCGGCTGGGGAGGGGACCCCGTGCGTGGAGGTGAGATGGGGCTTAGCTCTGAAGTTTTCAAGAGATCCCCATGCGTGCAGGATGGCTGGGGTGCCCTCCGGCTGGGGAGGGGACCCCGTGCGTGGAGGTGAGATGGGGCTTAGCCCTGAAGTTTTTCAAGGGATCCCCATGCGTGCAAGCGAGGCTGGGGAGCCCTCCGGCTGGGGAGGGGACCCCGTGCGTGGAGGTGAGATGGGGCTTAGCTCTGAAGTTTTCAAGAGATCCCCATGCGTGCAGGAAGGCTGGGGTGCCCTCCGGCTGGGGAGGGGACCCCGTGTGTGCAGGTGGGATGGGGCTTCGCCCTCGAGTTTTCGAGGGATCCCCTTGTGTGTGGGTGCGGCTGGGGTCCCTCCACCTGGTGTTAACGGTTTACCGCCTCTTTGGCCCGGTTCCGTGACCCTTGTCATTGTTTTATGACTTTTGGCTATCAGTATTACACACAGTAACATCGTGTAATGCACTGGGGGTTTTATTTGTAATGCTCAGTTCCAAATATTTGTCCAACAGAGGAGAACTACTTTTCCCCAGGTGGCTTTGCGGTCAGCAAGGAGATATAACTGTATGCAAGGTCACCTCATCCTTCTTCTTTCAATGCTCTTCTTCACCTGCATCAACTCCAAAGCAATTTAAACAGCAGCAACAATCCGACGTCGAGCAATGTCGTTTAGCAATCAGCAAAATACAATGAGAGAGATTGAGAGTTTGTCAGGTAGGTAGGTCTTGTCACAACGCTGAGGTGTAGATCCAGTTCAGTTGAGCAGATGGATAACAGCAGACGGCAAATTGCAAATGGAGAAGTGCAGATGGAATAGAGCAGGCAAAGAAGAAGGATGAGGTGACCTTGCACACAGTTCTATCTCCTCGCTGACCACATAGCCACCTGGGGAAATGTAGTTCTCCTCTGTCAGACAAATATTCGGAACTGAGCATTACAAATAAAACCCCCAGTGCATTACACGATGTTACCGTGTGTAATACTGATAGCCAAAAGTCATAAAGCTGTGACACCTGGGGAGGGGACCCCGTGCGTGGGGAACAGCCCCTGGTGAAGGGGTCTCTCCCCTGAGTGCGTGTCTGTGGTACCTGGTGCTTGTCGCATTTTCAGGCGCTCTGGCTGCTCCGTAGCTGAGGTGGTCTTGCTGCTCTTTGGCCTGTGTCTCTGCTAGCGTCTTCATGCCCATCTGCTGGCTGCAGCCATGTACACCTATCTGAGGCTGAGCTTCTCCCTGCCGTTGTGCTTTGCCTTCAAGATCTCTTGTTTCACAAGCTCTCTCTGTTCAACTCCGTTATATCTAGGTGGGAAGAAATATAATCACAAGTTACTTTCTTGCAACTTCTGTGGTTCTGCATCTTTCTTTCAGCCCACTCCCTCCCATGTTTATTTTCTGTTAGCTGTCAGTTACAATCTTGCCCGTACTGACAAAATTACGGGTCTACCACACTTACTTTTTCAGGAAGCTGTACGTTTGCAGAAGCTGGCACAGCTTTCCATGAAAAAGAGCGCAGGAGGAGGAACGCGGGACGGAGATTAGGCTCGGCCTCCCCGCGCCGCGCCCCAGCGCCGCGTCTTCTGTCGCTCAACGGCCGAAGCAGACGGGCGGCGACGAAAGCTGCCGGCCGCCTTAATGCCGGAGGCAGTGCCGGCACTCGGGAGGACGGCAGAGCCCGGCGCTGCCCGGCTCGAAGCGCTCCCCGCCCGCCCGGCCCGTTTCCCCACCTGGCAGCGCGGCGTCGGCTCGGCTCCGGTTGCGGCGCACAGCCGTGCTTAGCGGCGTCACGGCAAGCAAGCCGCTAGCAACGGCACGCGTTCCAACGGGCTGCCACCCGCACAGCGCCCGCCCCAGCCGCGCGCCGCCCCGGCACCGGCTTCCTGCCCTCCTCCTCGCGCCTCCTCCTCTGTCTCTGCCGCGGCCGGGGCTGCCCGACGGAGCGGGGAGGTGCGGGGCCGCGGCCGTCGGTACCTCCCGGGGCTCCGTCCGCAGCGCCGATCCGGGCTGCGCCCTTCAAAGTGGCGTCCGGGGCGCCGGCCTGCGGGCACGGCACCGCCATCCCCGGCTGTGGCCGGTTTTGTCCTCCCGTGATATTGGTTTAGCAATAAAGCAACTTGGATGATGACTATTCAAATAGCGTCATTATTCCCTTAGGGCAAACCGCGGAAGGACTCTTTGTGGGTCGGGGCTGGACGTGGCGGTGTGAGACTCTTTCCCAGCCGTAATGGTTCTGTGATTCTACCATTCCTTTGGAAGTGCAGGTTTACTCCTTCAAGTACCAAACTGCAGCTACGGAGAGCGCAGTAACGCTTCTCCGTTCAAGGCTGCTCTTCAAGGATGCCTTTCTGAGAGCACTAGAGCTGTCAGGATCCTTGTATTTCTCAGGTCCCTGAACTCTGCATCCCTAAACCTCTGCGTGGAGACTGGGGGAGTAAATCCCCTCCTTCCCCTTCCCGCCCACCGTAAGGGCAGAGCAAGTGATGCAGTGTATACTTGCCTTTGTACTGGGCTTGATATACTGAACACACCTTCAGCTTTGTTCACTTGAGTCTACTACTAGCAGTCACTAGCAGCCAGCGCCAGCATCCTGGCCCTGTACTGTTTGTGAGAAACGTGCAGACTTGATCAATTCAGAAACTTTGCAGTTGAGTATTAAACTGGACTTCGCAGAGGAAGGGGAAATGCTCGCTAAGGCTACCATCTAGTGGTAGTAAGAGGCAAAGACTTACAGAGGCAGCGGATTTCGATTCTGTAAAGCAAATGCCAACCCTATCGAGAAGCTGCTCATCAGCTCGCTCCTGTTCAAAGAGATGATGCCACTGAGCAGGACTGGGATGAGATCTCATGCGGCCCGGCATGTCCTAGCTATGTGGGGTGAGGCCACACGAAGGGAATCCTTGGTCCTGCACTTTGGCCGTAACAACCCCAGGCAGCGCTACAGGTCTGGGGCAGAGTGGCTGCCCCGCAAGAGTGTGTAGAGGAAACAGACCTGGGGGTATTGGTCCGTGCTGGGCTGAACGTGAGCCAGCAGTGTGCCCAGGTGGCCGTGAAAGCCAATGGCGTCCTGGCTTGTATCAGAAATAGCCAGAAATTGCCAGCAGGAGCAGGGAAGTGATCATCCCTCTGTTCTGAGCCCTGCTGAGGCTGCAGCTGGAGTACTGTGCTCGCTTTTGGGCCCCTCACTGCAAGAAAGGCATGGAGGCCCTGGAGGATGTCCAGAGAAGGGCAGCTAGAAATGTATGAGCATTTCTGTGAGGAAGAAATGGCAGAAGCTGCACAAGTGTGATGTTCTCTGTCCTGCTAAGAGCAGTGTCGGTGGGACCCGGCACGCGGTGGAACCTTCCACTACCCCCATCCCAGTTCGCTGCTCCCCTGGGCCCTGCGCAGCTCTGGAGCCCCTGCTTCTCCCCCAGTTCTTGGCTGAGACAGAGGCTTCCCAGGGTGGTGCTACTTATCAGCGGGCAGCCCTTTGGGACTGCATGCATTCTCCCACGGGTGGGGGGAGAGCTGCAGTGCCATTCCCCCATCCAGCCTACTTTCCGGAGTGCAAACAACAGCAGAAAATCTACACTGAGAACAACAATTTATTTTCCAGGTGTTCCGGCAGATATGCTGGCAGCATTGGGCACAGATGGTCTTCTCTAAGTTCCTTAAAGACTAGACAACACGGAGCAAGACGAAAACATCTGACCACAACAAATCCATCCTGTTGAGAAAAAATGAAAGGATATGGGAAGAGGAGTGCCCTCCAGACCCCATGCATGCAGGTAAGATGGGGCTTAGCCCTGAAGTTTTTCAAGGGATCCCCATGCGTGCAGGCAAGGCTGGGGTGCCCTCCTGCTGGGGAGGAGACCCCGTGCGTGGAGGTGAGATGGGGCTTAGCTCTGAAGTTTTCAAGAGATCCCCATGCGTGCAGGCAATGCTGGGGTGCCCTCCAGCTGGGGAGGGGACCCCGTGCGTGGAGGTGAGATGGGGCTTAGCTCTGAAGTTTTCAAGAGATCCCCATGCGTGCGGGCAATGCTGGGGTGCCCTCCTGCTGGGGAGGGGACCCCGTGCGTGGAGGTGAGATGGGGCTTAGCTCTGAAGTTTTCAAGAGATCCCCATGCGTGCAAGCGAGGCTGGGGTGCCCTCCGGCTGGGGAGGGGACCCTGTGCGTGGAGGTGAGATGGGGCTTAGCTCTGAAGTTTTCAAGAGATCCCCATGCGTGCAGGCAAGGCTGGGGTGCCCTCCTGCTGGGGAGGGGACCCCGTGCGTGGAGGTGAGATGGGGCTTAGCTCTGAAGTTTTCAAGAGATCTCCATGCGTGCAAGCGAGGCTGGGGTGCCCTCCTGCTGGGGAGGGGACCCCGTGCGTGGAGGTGAGATGGGGCTTAGCTCTGAAGTTTTCAAGAGATCCCCATGCGTGCAGGCAATGCTGGGGTGCCCTCCTGCTGGGGAGGGGACCCCGTGCGTGGAGGTGAGATGGGGCTTAGCTCTGAAGTTTTCAAGAGATCCCCATGCGTGCAGGATGGCTGGGGTGCCCTCCGGCTGGGGAGGGGACCCCGTGCGTGGAGGTGAGATGGGGCTTAGCTCTGAAGTTTTCAAGAGATCCCCATGCGTGCAGGCAAGGCTGGGGTGCCCTCCTGCTGGGGAGGCGACCCCGTGCGTGGAGGTGAGATGGGGCTTAGCTCTGAAGTTTTCAAGAGATCCCCATGCGTGCAAGCGAGGCTGGGGTGCCCTCCGGCTGGGGAGGGGACCCCGTGCGTGGAGGTGAGATGGGGCTTAGCTCTGAAGTTTTCAAGAGATCCCCATGCGTGCAGGATGGCTGGGGTGCCCTCCGGCTGGGGAGGGGACCCCGTGCGTGGAGGTGAGATGGGGCTTAGCTCTGAAGTTTTCAAGAGATCCCCATGCGTGCAGGAAGGCTGGGGTGCCCTCCGGCTGGGGAGGGGACCCCGTGTGTGCAGGTGGGATGGGGCTTCGCCCTCGAGTTTTCGAGGGATCCCCTTGTGTGTGGGTGCGGCTGGGGTCCCTCCACCTGGTGTTAACGGTTTACCGCCTCTTTGGCCCGGTTCCGTGACCCTTGTCATTGTTTTATGACTTTTGGCTATCAGTATTACACACAGTAACATCGTGTAATGCACTGGGGGTTTTATTTGTAATGCTCAGTTCCAAATATTTGTCCAACAGAGGAGAACTACTTTTCCCCAGGTGGCTTTGCGGTCAGCAAGGAGATATAACTGTATGCAAGGTCACCTCATCCTTCTTCTTTCAATGCTCTTCTTCACCTGCATCAACTCCAAAGCAATTTAAACAGCAGCAACAATCCGACGTCGAGCAATGTCGTTTAGCAATCAGCAAAATACAATGAGAGAGATTGAGAGTTTGTCAGGTAGGTAGGTCTTGTCACAACGCTGAGGTGTAGGTCCAGTTCAGTTGAGCAGATGGATAACAGCAGACGGCAAATTGCAAATGGAGAAGTGCAGATGGAATAGAGCAGGCAAAGAAGAAGGATGAGGTGACCTTGCACACAGTTCTATCTCCTCGCTGACCACATAGCCACCTGGGGAAATGTAGTTCTCCTCTGTCAGACAAATATTCGGAACTGAGCATTACAAATAAAACCCCCAGTGCATTACACGATGTTACCGTGTGTAATACTGATAGCCAAAAGTCATAAAGCTGTGACACCTGGGGAGGGGACCCCGTGCGTGGGGAACAGCCCCTGGTGAAGGGGTCTCTCCCCTGAGTGCGTGTCTGTGGTACCTGGTGCTTGTCGCATTTTCAGGCGCTCTGGCTGCTCCGTAGCTGAGGTGGTCTTGCTGCTCTTTGGCCTGTGTCTCTGCTAGCGTCTTCATGCCCATCTGCTGGCTGCAGCCATGTACACCTATCTGAGGCTGAGCTTCTCCCTGCCGTTGTGCTTTGCCTTCAAGATCTCTTGTTTCACAAGCTCTCTCTGTTCAACTCCGTTATATCTAGGTGGGAAGAAATATAATCACAAGTTACTTTCTTGCAACTTCTGTGGTTCTGCATCTTTCTTTCAGCCCACTCCCTCCCATGTTTATTTTCTGTTAGCTGTCAGTTACAATCTTGCCCGTACTGACAAAATTACGGGTCTACCACACTTACTTTTTCAGGAAGCTGTACGTTTGCAGAAGCTGGCACAGCTTTCCATGAAAAAGAGCGCAGGAGGAGGAACGCGGGACGGAGATTAGGCTCGGCCTCCCCGCGCCGCGCCCCAGCGCCGCGTCTTCTGTCGCTCAACGGCCGAAGCAGACGGGCGGCGACGAAAGCTGCCGGCCGCCTTAATGCCGGAGGCAGTGCCGGCACTCGGGAGGACGGCAGAGCCCGGCGCTGCCCGGCTCGAAGCGCTCCCCGCCCGCCCGGCCCGTTTCCCCACCTGGCAGCGCGGCGTCGGCTCGGCTCCGGTTGCGGCGCACAGCCGTGCTTAGCGGCGTCACGGCAAGCAAGCCGCTAGCAACGGCACGCGTTCCAACGGGCTGCCACCCGCACAGCGCCCGCCCCAGCCGCGCGCCGCCCCGGCACCGGCTTCCTGCCCTCCTCCTCGCGCCTCCTCCTCTGTCTCTGCCGCGGCCGGGGCTGCCCGACGGAGCGGGGAGGTGCGGGGCCGCGGCCGTCGGTACCTCCCGGGGCTCCGTCCGCAGCGCCGATCCGGGCTGCGCCCTTCAAAGTGGCGTCCGGGGCGCCGGCCTGCGGGCACGGCACCGCCATCCCCGGCTGTGGCCGGTTTTGTCCTCCCGTGATATTGGTTTAGCAATAAAGCAACTTGGATGATGACTATTCAAATAGCGTCATTATTCCCTTAGGGCAAACCGCGGAAGGACTCTTTGTGGGTCGGGGCTGGACGTGGCGGTGTGAGACTCTTTCCCAGCCGTAATGGTTCTGTGATTCTACCATTCCTTTGGAAGTGCAGGTTTACTCCTTCAAGTACCAAACTGCAGCTACGGAGAGCGCAGTAACGCTTCTCCGTTCAAGGCTGCTCTTCAAGGATGCCTTTCTGAGAGCACTAGAGCTGTCAGGATCCTTGTATTTCTCAGGTCCCTGAACTCTGCATCCCTAAACCTCTGCGTGGAGACTGGGGGAGTAAATCCCCTCCTTCCCCTTCCCGCCCACCGTAAGGGCAGAGCAAGTGATGCAGTGTATACTTGCCTTTGTACTGGGCTTGATATACTGAACACACCTTCAGCTTTGTTCACTTGAGTCTACTACTAGCAGTCACTAGCAGCCAGCGCCAGCATCCTGGCCCTGTACTGTTTGTGAGAAACGTGCAGACTTGATCAATTCAGAAACTTTGCAGTTGAGTATTAAACTGGACTTCGCAGAGGAAGGGGAAATGCTCGCTAAGGCTACCATCTAGTGGTAGTAAGAGGCAAAGACTTACAGAGGCAGCGGATTTCGATTCTGTAAAGCAAATGCCAACCCTATCGAGAAGCTGCTCATCAGCTCGCTCCTGTTCAAAGAGATGATGCCACTGAGCAGGACTGGGATGAGATCTCATGCGGCCCGGCATGTCCTAGCTATGTGGGGTGAGGCCACACGAAGGGAATCCTTGGTCCTGCACTTTGGCCGTAACAACCCCAGGCAGCGCTACAGGTCTGGGGCAGAGTGGCTGCCCCGCAAGAGTGTGTAGAGGAAACAGACCTGGGGGTATTGGTCCGTGCTGGGCTGAACGTGAGCCAGCAGTGTGCCCAGGTGGCCGTGAAAGCCAATGGCGTCCTGGCTTGTATCAGAAATAGCCAGAAATTGCCAGCAGGAGCAGGGAAGTGATCATCCCTCTGTTCTGAGCCCTGCTGAGGCTGCAGCTGGAGTACTGTGCTCGCTTTTGGGCCCCTCACTGCAAGAAAGGCATGGAGGCCCTGGAGGATGTCCAGAGAAGGGCAGCTAGAAATGTATGAGCATTTCTGTGAGGAAGAAATGGCAGAAGCTGCACAAGTGTGATGTTCTCTGTCCTGCTAAGAGCAGTGTCGGTGGGACCCGGCACGCGGTGGAACCTTCCACTACCCCCATCCCAGTTCGCTGCTCCCCTGGGCCCTGCGCAGCTCTGGAGCCCCTGCTTCTCCCCCAGTTCTTGGCTGAGACAGAGGCTTCCCAGGGTGGTGCTACTTATCAGCGGGCAGCCCTTTGGGACTGCATGCATTCTCCCACGGGTGGGGGGAGAGCTGCAGTGCCATTCCCCCATCCAGCCTACTTTCCGGAGTGCAAACAACAGCAGAAAATCTACACTGAGAACAACAATTTATTTTCCAGGTGTTCCGGCAGATATGCTGGCAGCATTGGGCACAGATGGTCTTCTCTAAGTTCCTTAAAGACTAGACAACACGGAGCAAGACGAAAACATCTGACCACAACAAATCCATCCTGTTGAGAAAAAATGAAAGGATATGGGAAGAGGAGTGCCCTCCAGACCCCATGCATGCAGGTAAGATGGGGCTTAGCCCTGAAGTTTTTCAAGGGATCCCCATGCGTGCAGGCAAGGCTGGGGTGCCCTCCTGCTGGGGAGGAGACCCCGTGCGTGGAGGTGAGATGGGGCTTAGCTCTGAAGTTTTCAAGAGATCCCCATGCGTGCAGGCAATGCTGGGGTGCCCTCCAGCTGGGGAGGGGACCCCGTGCGTGGAGGTGAGATGGGGCTTAGCTCTGAAGTTTTCAAGAGATCCCCATGCGTGCGGGCAATGCTGGGGTGCCCTCCTGCTGGGGAGGGGACCCCGTGCGTGGAGGTGAGATGGGGCTTAGCTCTGAAGTTTTCAAGAGATCCCCATGCGTGCAGGCAATGCTGGGGTGCCCTCCTGCTGGGGAGGGGACCCCGTGCGTGGAGGTGAGATGGGGCTTAGCTCTGAAGTTTTCAAGAGATCCCCATGCGTGCAAGCGAGGCTGGGGTGCCCTCCGGCTGGGGAGGGGACCCTGTGCGTGGAGGTGAGATGGGGCTTAGCTCTGAAGTTTTCAAGAGATCCCCATGCGTGCAAGCGAGGCTGGGGTGCCCTCCTGCTGGGGAGGGGACCCCGTGCGTGGAGGTGAGATGGGGCTTAGCTCTGAAGTTTTCAAGAGATCCCCATGCGTGCAGGCAATGCTGGGGTGCCCTCCTGCTGGGGAGGGGACCCCGTGCGTGGAGGTGAGATGGGGCTTAGCTCTGAAGTTTTCAAGAGATCCCCATGCGTGCAAGCGAGGCTGGGGTGCCCTCCGGCTGGGGAGGGGACCCCGTGCGTGGAGGTGAGATGGGGCTTAGCTCTGAAGTTTTCAAGAGATCCCCATGCGTGCAGGCAAGGCTGGGGTGCCCTCCTGCTGGGGAGGGGACCCCGTGCGTGGAGGTGAGATGGGGCTTAGCTCTGAAGTTTTCAAGAGATCCCCATGCGTGCAAGCGAGGCTGGGGTGCCCTCCTGCTGGGGAGGGGACCCCGTGCGTGGAGGTGAGATGGGGCTTAGCTCTGAAGTTTTCAAGAGATCCCCATGCGTGCAGGCAATGCTGGGGTGCCCTCCGGCTGGGGAGGGGACCCCGTGCGTGGAGGTGAGATGGGGCTTAGCTCTGAAGTTTTCAAGAGATCCCCATGCGTGCAGGCAAGGCTGGGGTGCCCTCCGGCTGGGGAGGGGACCCCGTGCGTGGAGGTGAGATGGGGCTTAGCTCTGAAGTTTTCAAGAGATCCCCATGCGTGCAGGCAAGGCTGGGGTGCCCTCCTGCTGGGGAGGGGACCCCGTGCGTGGAGGTGAGATGGGGCTTAGCTCTGAAGTTTTCAAGAGATCCCCATGCGTGCAGGATGGCTGGGGTGCCCTCCGGCTGGGGAGGGGACCCCGTGCGTGGAGGTGAGATGGGGCTTAGCTCTGAAGTTTTCAAGAGATCCCCATGCGTGCAGGCAAGGCTGGGGTGCCCTCCTGCTGGGGAGGGGACCCCGTGCGTGGAGGTGAGATGGGGCTTAGCTCTGAAGTTTTCAAGAGATCCCCATGCGTGCAAGCGAGGCTGGGGTGCCCTCCGGCTGGGGAGGGGACCCCGTGCGTGGAGGTGAGATGGGGCTTAGCTCTGAAGTTTTCAAGAGATCCCCATGCGTGCAGGATGGCTGGGGTGCCCTCCGGCTGGGGAGGGGACCCCGTGCGTGGAGGTGAGATGGGGCTTAGCCCTGAAGTTTTTCAAGGGATCCCCATGCGTGCAAGCGAGGCTGGGGAGCCCTCCGGCTGGGGAGGGGACCCCGTGCGTGGAGGTGAGATGGGGCTTAGCTCTGAAGTTTTCAAGAGATCCCCATGCGTGCAGGAAGGCTGGGGTGCCCTCCGGCTGGGGAGGGGACCCCGTGTGTGCAGGTGGGATGGGGCTTCGCCCTCGAGTTTTCGAGGGATCCCCTTGTGTGTGGGTGCGGCTGGGGTCCCTCCACCTGGTGTTAACGGTTTACCGCCTCTTTGGCCCGGTTCCGTGACCCTTGTCATTGTTTTATGACTTTTGGCTATCAGTATTACACACAGTAACATCGTGTAATGCACTGGGGGTTTTATTTGTAATGCTCAGTTCCAAATATTTGTCCAACAGAGGAGAACTACTTTTCCCCAGGTGGCTTTGCGGTCAGCAAGGAGATATAACTGTATGCAAGGTCACCTCATCCTTCTTCTTTCAATGCTCTTCTTCACCTGCATCAACTCCAAAGCAATTTAAACAGCAGCAACAATCCGACGTCGAGCAATGTCGTTTAGCAATCAGCAAAATACAATGAGAGAGATTGAGAGTTTGTCAGGTAGGTAGGTCTTGTCACAACGCTGAGGTGTAGGTCCAGTTCAGTTGAGCAGATGGATAACAGCAGACGGCAAATTGCAAATGGAGAAGTGCAGATGGAATAGAGCAGGCAAAGAAGAAGGATGAGGTGACCTTGCACACAGTTCTATCTCCTCGCTGACCACATAGCCACCTGGGGAAATGTAGTTCTCCTCTGTCAGACAAATATTCGGAACTGAGCATTACAAATAAAACCCCCAGTGCATTACACGATGTTACCGTGTGTAATACTGATAGCCAAAAGTCATAAAGCTGTGACACCTGGGGAGGGGACCCCGTGCGTGGGGAACAGCCCCTGGTGAAGGGGTCTCTCCCCTGAGTGCGTGTCTGTGGTACCTGGTGCTTGTCGCATTTTCAGGCGCTCTGGCTGCTCCGTAGCTGAGGTGGTCTTGCTGCTCTTTGGCCTGTGTCTCTGCTAGCGTCTTCATGCCCATCTGCTGGCTGCAGCCATGTACACCTATCTGAGGCTGAGCTTCTCCCTGCCGTTGTGCTTTGCCTTCAAGATCTCTTGTTTCACAAGCTCTCTCTGTTCAACTCCGTTATATCTAGGTGGGAAGAAATATAATCACAAGTTACTTTCTTGCAACTTCTGTGGTTCTGCATCTTTCTTTCAGCCCACTCCCTCCCATGTTTATTTTCTGTTAGCTGTCAGTTACAATCTTGCCCGTACTGACAAAATTACGGGTCTACCACACTTACTTTTTCAGGAAGCTGTACGTTTGCAGAAGCTGGCACAGCTTTCCATGAAAAAGAGCGCAGGAGGAGGAACGCGGGACGGAGATTAGGCTCGGCCTCCCCGCGCCGCGCCCCCGCGCCGCGTCTTCTGTCGCTCAACGGCCGAAGCAGACGGGCGGCGACGAAAGGTGCCGGCCGCCTTAATGCCGGAGGCAGTGCCGGCACTCGGGAGGACGGCAGAGCCCGGCGCTGCCCGGCTCGAAGCGCTCCCCGCCCGCCCGGCCCGTTTCCCCACCTGGCAGCGCGGCGTCGGCTCGGCTCCGGTTGCGGCGCACAGCCGTGCTTAGCGGCGTCACGGCAAGCAAGCCGCTAGCAACGGCACGCGTTCCAACGGGCTGCCACCCGCACAGCGCCCGCCCCAGCCGCGCGCCGCCCCGGCACCGGCTTCCTGCCCTCCTCCTCGCGCCTCCTCCTCTGTCTCTGCCGCGGCCGGGGCTGCCCGACGGAGCGGGGAGGTGCGGGGCCGCGGCCGTCGGTACCTCCCGGGGCTCCGTCCGCAGCGCCGATCCGGGCTGCGCCCTTCAAAGTGGCGTCCGGGGCGCCGGCCTGCGGGCACGGCACCGCCATCCCCGGCTGTGGCCGGTTTTGTCCTCCCGTGATATTGGTTTAGCAATAAAGCAACTTGGATGATGACTATTCAAATAGCGTCATTATTCCCTTAGGGCAAACCGCGGAAGGACTCTTTGTGGGTCGGGGCTGGACGTGGCGGTGTGAGACTCTTTCCCAGCCGTAATGGTTCTGTGATTCTACCATTCCTTTGGAAGTGCAGGTTTACTCCTTCAAGTACCAAACTGCAGCTACGGAGAGCGCAGTAACGCTTCTCCGTTCAAGGCTGCTCTTCAAGGATGCCTTTCTGAGAGCACTAGAGCTGTCAGGATCCTTGTATTTCTCAGGTCCCTGAACTCTGCATCCCTAAACCTCTGCGTGGAGACTGGGGGAGTAAATCCCCTCCTTCCCCTTCCCGCCCACCGTAAGGGCAGAGCAAGTGATGCAGTGTATACTTGCCTTTGTACTGGGCTTGATATACTGAACACACCTTCAGCTTTGTTCACTTGAGTCTACTACTAGCAGTCACTAGCAGCCAGCGCCAGCATCCTGGCCCTGTACTGTTTGTGAGAAACGTGCAGACTTGATCAATTCAGAAACTTTGCAGTTGAGTATTAAACTGGACTTCGCAGAGGAAGGGGAAATGCTCGCTAAGGCTACCATCTAGTGGTAGTAAGAGGCAAAGACTTACAGAGGCAGCGGATTTCGATTCTGTAAAGCAAATGCCAACCCTATCGAGAAGCTGCTCATCAGCTCGCTCCTGTTCAAAGAGATGATGCCACTGAGCAGGACTGGGATGAGATCTCATGCGGCCCGGCATGTCCTAGCTATGTGGGGTGAGGCCACACGAAGGGAATCCTTGGTCCTGCACTTTGGCCGTAACAACCCCAGGCAGCGCTACAGGTCTGGGGCAGAGTGGCTGCCCCGCAAGAGTGTGTAGAGGAAACAGACCTGGGGGTATTGGTCCGTGCTGGGCTGAACGTGAGCCAGCAGTGTGCCCAGGTGGCCGTGAAAGCCAATGGCGTCCTGGCTTGTATCAGAAATAGCCAGAAATTGCCAGCAGGAGCAGGGAAGTGATCATCCCTCTGTTCTGAGCCCTGCTGAGGCTGCAGCTGGAGTACTGTGCTCGCTTTTGGGCCCCTCACTGCAAGAAAGGCATGGAGGCCCTGGAGGATGTCCAGAGAAGGGCAGCTAGAAATGTATGAGCATTTCTGTGAGGAAGAAATGGCAGAAGCTGCACAAGTGTGATGTTCTCTGTCCTGCTAAGAGCAGTGTCGGTGGGACCCGGCACGCGGTGGAACCTTCCACTACCCCCATCCCAGTTCGCTGCTCCCCTGGGCCCTGCGCAGCTCTGGAGCCCCTGCTTCTCCCCCAGTTCTTGGCTGAGACAGAGGCTTCCCAGGGTGGTGCTACTTATCAGCGGGCAGCCCTTTGGGACTGCATGCATTCTCCCACGGGTGGGGGGAGAGCTGCAGTGCCATTCCCCCATCCAGCCTACTTTCCGGAGTGCAAACAACAGCAGAAAATCTACACTGAGAACAACAATTTATTTTCCAGGTGTTCCGGCAGATATGCTGGCAGCATTGGGCACAGATGGTCTTCTCTAAGTTCCTTAAAGACTAGACAACACGGAGCAAGACGAAAACATCTGACCACAACAAATCCATCCTGTTGAGAAAAAATGAAAGGATATGGGAAGAGGAGTGCCCTCCAGACCCCATGCATGCAGGTAAGATGGGGCTTAGCCCTGAAGTTTTTCAAGGGATCCCCATGCGTGCAGGCAAGGCTGGGGTGCCCTCCTGCTGGGGAGGAGACCCCGTGCGTGGAGGTGAGATGGGGCTTAGCTCTGAAGTTTTCAAGAGATCCCCATGCGTGCAGGCAATGCTGGGGTGCCCTCCAGCTGGGGAGGGGACCCCGTGCGTGGAGGTGAGATGGGGCTTAGCTCTGAAGTTTTCAAGAGATCCCCATGCGTGCGGGCAATGCTGGGGTGCCCTCCTGCTGGGGAGGGGACCCCGTGCGTGGAGGTGAGATGGGGCTTAGCTCTGAAGTTTTCAAGAGATCCCCATGCGTGCAGGCAATGCTGGGGTGCCCTCCTGCTGGGGAGGGGACCCCGTGCGTGGAGGTGAGATGGGGCTTAGCTCTGAAGTTTTCAAGAGATCCCCATGCGTGCAAGCGAGGCTGGGGTGCCCTCCGGCTGGGGAGGGGACCCTGTGCGTGGAGGTGAGATGGGGCTTAGCTCTGAAGTTTTCAAGAGATCCCCATGCGTGCAAGCGAGGCTGGGGTGCCCTCCTGCTGGGGAGGGGACCCCGTGCGTGGAGGTGAGATGGGGCTTAGCTCTGAAGTTTTCAAGAGATCCCCATGCGTGCAGGCAATGCTGGGGTGCCCTCCGGCTGGGGAGGGGACCCCGTGCGTGGAGGTGAGATGGGGCTTAGCTCTGAAGTTTTCAAGAGATCCCCATGCGTGCAAGCGAGGCTGGGGTGCCCTCCGGCTGGGGAGGGGACCCCGTGCGTGGAGGTGAGATGGGGCTTAGCTCTGAAGTTTTCAAGAGATCCCCATGCGTGCAGGCAAGGCTGGGGTGCCCTCCTGCTGGGGAGGGGACCCCGTGCGTGGAGGTGAG
The DNA here is from genome assembly GCF_023343835.1 of Lagopus muta. Classification (NCBI taxonomy): domain Eukaryota; kingdom Metazoa; phylum Chordata; class Aves; order Galliformes; family Phasianidae; genus Lagopus; species Lagopus muta. The sequence goes on from NC_064433.1 coordinate 78,479,188, forward strand.
ATGGGGCTTAGCTCTGAAGTTTTCAAGAGATCCCCATGCGTGCAAGCGAGGCTGGGGTGCCCTCCTGCTGGGGAGGGGACCCCGTGCGTGGAGGTGAGATGGGGCTTAGCTCTGAAGTTTTCAAGAGATCCCCATGCGTGCAGGCAATGCTGGGGTGCCCTCCGGCTGGGGAGGGGACCCCGTGCGTGGAGGTGAGATGGGGCTTAGCTCTGAAGTTTTCAAGAGATCCCCATGCGTGCAGGCAAGGCTGGGGTGCCCTCCGGCTGGGGAGGGGACCCCGTGCGTGGAGGTGAGATGGGGCTTAGCTCTGAAGTTTTCAAGAGATCCCCATGCGTGCAGGCAAGGCTGGGGTGCCCTCCTGCTGGGGAGGGGACCCCGTGCGTGGAGGTGAGATGGGGCTTAGCTCTGAAGTTTTCAAGAGATCCCCATGCGTGCAGGATGGCTGGGGTGCCCTCCGGCTGGGGAGGGGACCCCGTGCGTGGAGGTGAGATGGGGCTTAGCTCTGAAGTTTTCAAGAGATCCCCATGCGTGCAGGCAAGGCTGGGGTGCCCTCCTGCTGGGGAGGGGACCCCGTGCGTGGAGGTGAGATGGGGCTTAGCTCTGAAGTTTTCAAGAGATCCCCATGCGTGCAAGCGAGGCTGGGGTGCCCTCCGGCTGGGGAGGGGACCCCGTGCGTGGAGGTGAGATGGGGCTTAGCTCTGAAGTTTTCAAGAGATCCCCATGCGTGCAGGATGGCTGGGGTGCCCTCCGGCTGGGGAGGGGACCCCGTGCGTGGAGGTGAGATGGGGCTTAGCCCTGAAGTTTTTCAAGGGATCCCCATGCGTGCAAGCGAGGCTGGGGAGCCCTCCGGCTGGGGAGGGGACCCCGTGCGTGGAGGTGAGATGGGGCTTAGCTCTGAAGTTTTCAAGAGATCCCCATGCGTGCAGGAAGGCTGGGGTGCCCTCCGGCTGGGGAGGGGACCCCGTGTGTGCAGGTGGGATGGGGCTTCGCCCTCGAGTTTTCGAGGGATCCCCTTGTGTGTGGGTGCGGCTGGGGTCCCTCCACCTGGTGTTAACGGTTTACCGCCTCTTTGGCCCGGTTCCGTGACCCTTGTCATTGTTTTATGACTTTTGGCTATCAGTATTACACACAGTAACATCGTGTAATGCACTGGGGGTTTTATTTGTAATGCTCAGTTCCAAATATTTGTCCAACAGAGGAGAACTACTTTTCCCCAGGTGGCTTTGCGGTCAGCAAGGAGATATAACTGTATGCAAGGTCACCTCATCCTTCTTCTTTCAATGCTCTTCTTCACCTGCATCAACTCCAAAGCAATTTAAACAGCAGCAACAATCCGACGTCGAGCAATGTCGTTTAGCAATCAGCAAAATACAATGAGAGAGATTGAGAGTTTGTCAGGTAGGTAGGTCTTGTCACAACGCTGAGGTGTAGGTCCAGTTCAGTTGAGCAGATGGATAACAGCAGACGGCAAATTGCAAATGGAGAAGTGCAGATGGAATAGAGCAGGCAAAGAAGAAGGATGAGGTGACCTTGCACACAGTTCTATCTCCTCGCTGACCACATAGCCACCTGGGGAAATGTAGTTCTCCTCTGTCAGACAAATATTCGGAACTGAGCATTACAAATAAAACCCCCAGTGCATTACACGATGTTACCGTGTGTAATACTGATAGCCAAAAGTCATAAAGCTGTGACACCTGGGGAGGGGACCCCGTGCGTGGGGAACAGCCCCTGGTGAAGGGGTCTCTCCCCTGAGTGCGTGTCTGTGGTACCTGGTGCTTGTCGCATTTTCAGGCGCTCTGGCTGCTCCGTAGCTGAGGTGGTCTTGCTGCTCTTTGGCCTGTGTCTCTGCTAGCGTCTTCATGCCCATCTGCTGGCTGCAGCCATGTACACCTATCTGAGGCTGAGCTTCTCCCTGCCGTTGTGCTTTGCCTTCAAGATCTCTTGTTTCACAAGCTCTCTCTGTTCAACTCCGTTATATCTAGGTGGGAAGAAATATAATCACAAGTTACTTTCTTGCAACTTCTGTGGTTCTGCATCTTTCTTTCAGCCCACTCCCTCCCATGTTTATTTTCTGTTAGCTGTCAGTTACAATCTTGCCCGTACTGACAAAATTACGGGTCTACCACACTTACTTTTTCAGGAAGCTGTACGTTTGCAGAAGCTGGCACAGCTTTCCATGAAAAAGAGCGCAGGAGGAGGAACGCGGGACGGAGATTAGGCTCGGCCTCCCCGCGCCGCGCCCCCGCGCCGCGTCTTCTGTCGCTCAACGGCCGAAGCAGACGGGCGGCGACGAAAGGTGCCGGCCGCCTTAATGCCGGAGGCAGTGCCGGCACTCGGGAGGACGGCAGAGCCCGGCGCTGCCCGGCTCGAAGCGCTCCCCGCCCGCCCGGCCCGTTTCCCCACCTGGCAGCGCGGCGTCGGCTCGGCTCCGGTTGCGGCGCACAGCCGTGCTTAGCGGCGTCACGGCAAGCAAGCCGCTAGCAACGGCACGCGTTCCAACGGGCTGCCACCCGCACAGCGCCCGCCCCAGCCGCGCGCCGCCCCGGCACCGGCTTCCTGCCCTCCTCCTCGCGCCTCCTCCTCTGTCTCTGCCGCGGCCGGGGCTGCCCGACGGAGCGGGGAGGTGCGGGGCCGCGGCCGTCGGTACCTCCCGGGGCTCCGTCCGCAGCGCCGATCCGGGCTGCGCCCTTCAAAGTGGCGTCCGGGGCGCCGGCCTGCGGGCACGGCACCGCCATCCCCGGCTGTGGCCGGTTTTGTCCTCCCGTGATATTGGTTTAGCAATAAAGCAACTTGGATGATGACTATTCAAATAGCGTCATTATTCCCTTAGGGCAAACCGCGGAAGGACTCTTTGTGGGTCGGGGCTGGACGTGGCGGTGTGAGACTCTTTCCCAGCCGTAATGGTTCTGTGATTCTACCATTCCTTTGGAAGTGCAGGTTTACTCCTTCAAGTACCAAACTGCAGCTACGGAGAGCGCAGTAACGCTTCTCCGTTCAAGGCTGCTCTTCAAGGATGCCTTTCTGAGAGCACTAGAGCTGTCAGGATCCTTGTATTTCTCAGGTCCCTGAACTCTGCATCCCTAAACCTCTGCGTGGAGACTGGGGGAGTAAATCCCCTCCTTCCCCTTCCCGCCCACCGTAAGGGCAGAGCAAGTGATGCAGTGTATACTTGCCTTTGTACTGGGCTTGATATACTGAACACACCTTCAGCTTTGTTCACTTGAGTCTACTACTAGCAGTCACTAGCAGCCAGCGCCAGCATCCTGGCCCTGTACTGTTTGTGAGAAACGTGCAGACTTGATCAATTCAGAAACTTTGCAGTTGAGTATTAAACTGGACTTCGCAGAGGAAGGGGAAATGCTCGCTAAGGCTACCATCTAGTGGTAGTAAGAGGCAAAGACTTACAGAGGCAGCGGATTTCGATTCTGTAAAGCAAATGCCAACCCTATCGAGAAGCTGCTCATCAGCTCGCTCCTGTTCAAAGAGATGATGCCACTGAGCAGGACTGGGATGAGATCTCATGCGGCCCGGCATGTCCTAGCTATGTGGGGTGAGGCCACACGAAGGGAATCCTTGGTCCTGCACTTTGGCCGTAACAACCCCAGGCAGCGCTACAGGTCTGGGGCAGAGTGGCTGCCCCGCAAGAGTGTGTAGAGGAAACAGACCTGGGGGTATTGGTCCGTGCTGGGCTGAACGTGAGCCAGCAGTGTGCCCAGGTGGCCGTGAAAGCCAATGGCGTCCTGGCTTGTATCAGAAATAGCCAGAAATTGCCAGCAGGAGCAGGGAAGTGATCATCCCTCTGTTCTGAGCCCTGCTGAGGCTGCAGCTGGAGTACTGTGCTCGCTTTTGGGCCCCTCACTGCAAGAAAGGCATGGAGGCCCTGGAGGATGTCCAGAGAAGGGCAGCTAGAAATGTATGAGCATTTCTGTGAGGAAGAAATGGCAGAAGCTGCACAAGTGTGATGTTCTCTGTCCTGCTAAGAGCAGTGTCGGTGGGACCCGGCACGCGGTGGAACCTTCCACTACCCCCATCCCAGTTCGCTGCTCCCCTGGGCCCTGCGCAGCTCTGGAGCCCCTGCTTCTCCCCCAGTTCTTGGCTGAGACAGAGGCTTCCCAGGGTGGTGCTACTTATCAGCGGGCAGCCCTTTGGGACTGCATGCATTCTCCCACGGGTGGGGGGAGAGCTGCAGTGCCATTCCCCCATCCAGCCTACTTTCTGGAGTGCAAACAACAGCAGAAAATCTACACTGAGAACAACAATTTATTTTCCAGGTGTTCCGGCAGATATGCTGGCAGCATTGGGCACAGATGGTCTTCTCTAAGTTCCTTAAAGACTAGACAACACGGAGCAAGACGAAAACATCTGACCACAACAAATCCATCCTGTTGAGAAAAAATGAAAGGATATGGGAAGAGGAGTGCCCTCCAGACCCCATGCATGCAGGTAAGATGGGGCTTAGCCCTGAAGTTTTTCAAGGGATCCCCATGCGTGCAGGCAAGGCTGGGGTGCCCTCCTGCTGGGGAGGAGACCCCGTGCGTGGAGGTGAGATGGGGCTTAGCTCTGAAGTTTTCAAGAGATCCCCATGCGTGCAGGCAATGCTGGGGTGCCCTCCAGCTGGGGAGGGGACCCCGTGCGTGGAGGTGAGATGGGGCTTAGCTCTGAAGTTTTCAAGAGATCCCCATGCGTGCGGGCAATGCTGGGGTGCCCTCCTGCTGGGGAGGGGACCCCGTGCGTGGAGGTGAGATGGGGCTTAGCTCTGAAGTTTTCAAGAGATCCCCATGCGTGCAGGCAATGCTGGGGTGCCCTCCTGCTGGGGAGGGGACCCCGTGCGTGGAGGTGAGATGGGGCTTAGCTCTGAAGTTTTCAAGAGATCCCCATGCGTGCAAGCGAGGCTGGGGTGCCCTCCGGCTGGGGAGGGGACCCTGTGCGTGGAGGTGAGATGGGGCTTAGCTCTGAAGTTTTCAAGAGATCCCCATGCGTGCAAGCGAGGCTGGGGTGCCCTCCTGCTGGGGAGGGGACCCCGTGCGTGGAGGTGAGATGGGGCTTAGCTCTGAAGTTTTCAAGAGATCCCCATGCGTGCAGGCAATGCTGGGGTGCCCTCCGGCTGGGGAGGGGACCCCGTGCGTGGAGGTGAGATGGGGCTTAGCTCTGAAGTTTTCAAGAGATCCCCATGCGTGCAAGCGAGGCTGGGGTGCCCTCCGGCTGGGGAGGGGACCCCGTGCGTGGAGGTGAGATGGGGCTTAGCTCTGAAGTTTTCAAGAGATCCCCATGCGTGCAGGCAAGGCTGGGGTGCCCTCCTGCTGGGGAGGGGACCCCGTGCGTGGAGGTGAGATGGGGCTTAGCTCTGAAGTTTTCAAGAGATCCCCATGCGTGCAAGCGAGGCTGGGGTGCCCTCCTGCTGGGGAGGGGACCCCGTGCGTGGAGGTGAGATGGGGCTTAGCTCTGAAGTTTTCAAGAGATCCCCATGCGTGCAGGCAATGCTGGGGTGCCCTCCGGCTGGGGAGGGGACCCCGTGCGTGGAGGTGAGATGGGGCTTAGCTCTGAAGTTTTCAAGAGATCCCCATGCGTGCAGGCAAGGCTGGGGTGCCCTCCGGCTGGGGAGGGGACCCCGTGCGTGGAGGTGAGATGGGGCTTAGCTCTGAAGTTTTCAAGAGATCCCCATGCGTGCAGGCAAGGCTGGGGTGCCCTCCTGCTGGGGAGGGGACCCCGTGCGTGGAGGTGAGATGGGGCTTAGCTCTGAAGTTTTCAAGAGATCCCCATGCGTGCAGGATGGCTGGGGTGCCCTCCGGCTGGGGAGGGGACCCCGTGCGTGGAGGTGAGATGGGGCTTAGCTCTGAAGTTTTCAAGAGATCCCCATGCGTGCAGGCAAGGCTGGGGTGCCCTCCTGCTGGGGAGGGGACCCCGTGCGTGGAGGTGAGATGGGGCTTAGCTCTGAAGTTTTCAAGAGATCCCCATGCGTGCAAGCGAGGCTGGGGTGCCCTCCGGCTGGGGAGGGGACCCCGTGCGTGGAGGTGAGATGGGGCTTAGCTCTGAAGTTTTCAAGAGATCCCCATGCGTGCAGGATGGCTGGGGTGCCCTCCGGCTGGGGAGGGGACCCCGTGCGTGGAGGTGAGATGGGGCTTAGCCCTGAAGTTTTTCAAGGGATCCCCATGCGTGCAAGCGAGGCTGGGGAGCCCTCCGGCTGGGGAGGGGACCCCGTGCGTGGAGGTGAGATGGGGCTTAGCTCTGAAGTTTTCAAGAGATCCCCATGCGTGCAGGAAGGCTGGGGTGCCCTCCGGCTGGGGAGGGGACCCCGTGTGTGCAGGTGGGATGGGGCTTCGCCCTCGAGTTTTCGAGGGATCCCCTTGTGTGTGGGTGCGGCTGGGGTCCCTCCACCTGGTGTTAACGGTTTACCGCCTCTTTGGCCCGGTTCCGTGACCCTTGTCATTGTTTTATGACTTTTGGCTATCAGTATTACACACAGTAACATCGTGTAATGCACTGGGGGTTTTATTTGTAATGCTCAGTTCCAAATATTTGTCCAACAGAGGAGAACTACTTTTCCCCAGGTGGCTTTGCGGTCAGCAAGGAGATATAACTGTATGCAAGGTCACCTCATCCTTCTTCTTTCAATGCTCTTCTTCACCTGCATCAACTCCAAAGCAATTTAAACAGCAGCAACAATCCGACGTCGAGCAATGTCGTTTAGCAATCAGCAAAATACAATGAGAGAGATTGAGAGTTTGTCAGGTAGGTAGGTCTTGTCACAACGCTGAGGTGTAGGTCCAGTTCAGTTGAGCAGATGGATAACAGCAGACGGCAAATTGCAAATGGAGAAGTGCAGATGGAATAGAGCAGGCAAAGAAGAAGGATGAGGTGACCTTGCACACAGTTCTATCTCCTCGCTGACCACATAGCCACCTGGGGAAATGTAGTTCTCCTCTGTCAGACAAATATTCGGAACTGAGCATTACAAATAAAACCCCCAGTGCATTACACGATGTTACCGTGTGTAATACTGATAGCCAAAAGTCATAAAGCTGTGACACCTGGGGAGGGGACCCCGTGCGTGGGGAACAGCCCCTGGTGAAGGGGTCTCTCCCCTGAGTGCGTGTCTGTGGTACCTGGTGCTTGTCGCATTTTCAGGCGCTCTGGCTGCTCCGTAGCTGAGGTGGTCTTGCTGCTCTTTGGCCTGTGTCTCTGCTAGCGTCTTCATGCCCATCTGCTGGCTGCAGCCATGTACACCTATCTGAGGCTGAGCTTCTCCCTGCCGTTGTGCTTTGCCTTCAAGATCTCTTGTTTCACAAGCTCTCTCTGTTCAACTCCGTTATATCTAGGTGGGAAGAAATATAATCACAAGTTACTTTCTTGCAACTTCTGTGGTTCTGCATCTTTCTTTCAGCCCACTCCCTCCCATGTTTATTTTCTGTTAGCTGTCAGTTACAATCTTGCCCGTACTGACAAAATTACGGGTCTACCACACTTACTTTTTCAGGAAGCTGTACGTTTGCAGAAGCTGGCACAGCTTTCCATGAAAAAGAGCGCAGGAGGAGGAACGCGGGACGGAGATTAGGCTCGGCCTCCCCGCGCCGCGCCCCAGCGCCGCGTCTTCTGTCGCTCAACGGCCGAAGCAGACGGGCGGCGACGAAAGCTGCCGGCCGCCTTAATGCCGGAGGCAGTGCCGGCACTCGGGAGGACGGCAGAGCCCGGCGCTGCCCGGCTCGAAGCGCTCCCCGCCCGCCCGGCCCGTTTCCCCACCTGGCAGCGCGGCGTCGGCTCGGCTCCGGTTGCGGCGCACAGCCGTGCTTAGCGGCGTCACGGCAAGCAAGCCGCTAGCAACGGCACGCGTTCCAACGGGCTGCCACCCGCACAGCGCCCGCCCCAGCCGCGCGCCGCCCCGGCACCGGCTTCCTGCCCTCCTCCTCGCGCCTCCTCCTCTGTCTCTGCCGCGGCCGGGGCTGCCCGACGGAGCGGGGAGGTGCGGGGCCGCGGCCGTCGGTACCTCCCGGGGCTCCGTCCGCAGCGCCGATCCGGGCTGCGCCCTTCAAAGTGGCGTCCGGGGCGCCGGCCTGCGGGCACGGCACCGCCATCCCCGGCTGTGGCCGGTTTTGTCCTCCCGTGATATTGGTTTAGCAATAAAGCAACTTGGATGATGACTATTCAAATAGCGTCATTATTCCCTTAGGGCAAACCGCGGAAGGACTCTTTGTGGGTCGGGGCTGGACGTGGCGGTGTGAGACTCTTTCCCAGCCGTAATGGTTCTGTGATTCTACCATTCCTTTGGAAGTGCAGGTTTACTCCTTCAAGTACCAAACTGCAGCTACGGAGAGCGCAGTAACGCTTCTCCGTTCAAGGCTGCTCTTCAAGGATGCCTTTCTGAGAGCACTAGAGCTGTCAGGATCCTTGTATTTCTCAGGTCCCTGAACTCTGCATCCCTAAACCTCTGCGTGGAGACTGGGGGAGTAAATCCCCTCCTTCCCCTTCCCGCCCACCGTAAGGGCAGAGCAAGTGATGCAGTGTATACTTGCCTTTGTACTGGGCTTGATATACTGAACACACCTTCAGCTTTGTTCACTTGAGTCTACTACTAGCAGTCACTAGCAGCCAGCGCCAGCATCCTGGCCCTGTACTGTTTGTGAGAAACGTGCAGACTTGATCAATTCAGAAACTTTGCAGTTGAGTATTAAACTGGACTTCGCAGAGGAAGGGGAAATGCTCGCTAAGGCTACCATCTAGTGGTAGTAAGAGGCAAAGACTTACAGAGGCAGCGGATTTCGATTCTGTAAAGCAAATGCCAACCCTATCGAGAAGCTGCTCATCAGCTCGCTCCTGTTCAAAGAGATGATGCCACTGAGCAGGACTGGGATGAGATCTCATGCGGCCCGGCATGTCCTAGCTATGTGGGGTGAGGCCACACGAAGGGAATCCTTGGTCCTGCACTTTGGCCGTAACAACCCCAGGCAGCGCTACAGGTCTGGGGCAGAGTGGCTGCCCCGCAAGAGTGTGTAGAGGAAACAGACCTGGGGGTATTGGTCCGTGCTGGGCTGAACGTGAGCCAGCAGTGTGCCCAGGTGGCCGTGAAAGCCAATGGCGTCCTGGCTTGTATCAGAAATAGCCAGAAATTGCCAGCAGGAGCAGGGAAGTGATCATCCCTCTGTTCTGAGCCCTGCTGAGGCTGCAGCTGGAGTACTGTGCTCGCTTTTGGGCCCCTCACTGCAAGAAAGGCATGGAGGCCCTGGAGCGTGTCCAGAGAAGGGCAGCAAAGCTGGTGAGGGGTCTGGAGCACAAGTCTTACGAGGAGCAGCTCAGGAAGGTGGGATTGCATAGCCTGGAGGAGAGTCAGGGGAGACCCTATCGCACTCTGCACCTGAAGGGAGGCTGTGGTGTGGTGGGGCTTGGCCTCTTCTCCCATATCCGTAGCAGTAGGACTAGGGAATGGCCTCAAGCTTTAGCAGGGGAGTTTCAAGTTGAACATTAGGAAATGCTACTCCTTCAAGAGGGTGATCAGGTGCAGAAATGAGCTGCCTGGGGAGGTGGTGGATCCATTGTATCGTTCAATTTTACCAGAGGCTGGTGCATGATAGGGAATATGGTAAATCCACTCAATACCATGATCTTTGGCCCAAGTATTTACAAGAGAATTTTTGAAATGAGTCCCATTATCTGACTCAATCCTTTCTGGGGTGCCATGTCACCACAGGACTTGTTTCTCGAGACCCAATATGGTGTTTTGGGTGGTAGCATGGGGTACTGCATATGTTTCAAGCCACCCAGTGGTTGCCTCCACCATAGTAAGCACATAATGCTTATCATTGCAAGATCGTGGCAAGGTGATATAATCAACCTGCCATGCCTCCCCATATTTGTACTTTTGCCATCACCCTTCCTCCCAGAGAGGTTTCATCCTCTTGGCTTGTTTGATGATGGCACATGTTTCACAGTTATGAATAACCTGTGCAATGGCATCCATAGTTAAGTCCACCCCTCGGTCTCTAGCCCATTTGTATGTTGCATCTCTCCCTTGATGACCTGAGGTCTCATGGGCCCACCGAGCTAGGAATAGTTCACCCTTGTTCTGCCAGTCCAGGTCTATTTGAGCCACCTCAATTCTGGCAGCTCGGTCTACCTGATGGTTATTTTGCTGTTCTTCAGTAGCCCGACTCTTGGGCACATGAGCATCTACATGACGCACCTTCACAACCGTATTCTTTATTCGGGCAGCAATGTCTTTCCACAGTTCAGCAGCCCAAATAGGTTTACCCCTTCTTTGCCAGTTATTTTGCTCCCACTGCTGTAACCACCCCCATAAGGCATTTGCTACCATCCATGAGTCAGTGTAAAGATAAAGCATTGGCCACCTCTCCTGTTCAGCAACATCTAAGGCCAGCTGGACAGCCTTTACCTCTGCAAATTGGCTTGATTCTCCTTTCCCTTCAGTGGCCTCTGCAACTCGTCGTGTGGGGCTCCACACAGCAGATTTCCATCTGCGATGCTTTCCCACAATACGACACGATCCATCTGTGAACAGGGCATATTTCTTTTCATTCTCTGGTAGTTCATTGTATGGTGGGGCTTCTTTAGCACGTGATACTTCTTCTCCCGGTGGTGTTTCAAACTTTTTACCTTCAGGCCAGTCCATGATGACCTCTAGGATTCCTGGACGGCTGAGGTTCCCCATCCGCGCTCGTTGTGTAATCAGTGCAATCCACTTACTCCAAGTGGCATCAGTAGCATGATGGGTGGAGGGAACCTTTCCTTTAAACATCCAGTTCAGCACTGGCAGTCGAGGTGCCAGAAGAAGCTGTGTTTCAGTACCGACTACTTCAGAAGCAGCCCGAACCCCTTCATAAGCGGCTAAGATCTCCTTCTCAGTTGGAGTGTAGCCCTCATCCGACCCCCTGTATGCTCGACTCCAGAATCCCAGGGGTCGGCCTCAGGTCTCTCCTGAGGCTCTTTGCCACAAACTCCAAGTGGGACCGTTCTCTCCAGCAGCAGTATAGAGGATGTTCTTTATACCCTGTCCTGTCCGTACTGGCCCTAGGGCCACGGCACGGGCTATCTCCTGTTTAATTTGTTCAAAAGCCTGCTGCTGCTCAGGGCCCCATGTAAACTCATTTCTCATTCACGTCACATAATAAAGGGGCTTACAATGAGGCTGTAATTTGGAACATGCATTCTCCAAAAGCCCACTGCACCCAGGAAAGATTGTGTCTCTCTTTTGCTAGTGGGTGGAGACATAGCAGTGATTTTGTTGATCACATCTGTTGGGATGTGACGACGGCCATCTTGCCACTTTATGCCTAGGAACTGAATCTCCTGGGCAGGTCCTTTCACTTTGCTTTGCTTAATAGCAAAACCAGCGCTCAGAAGAATTTGGATTATTCGCTCTCCTTTCGTAAAGACTTCTTCTGCTGTATCGCCCCACGTTGGGCGCCAAAAATCTGTCACGGAGTTGACTAGATCAATCTATGTCCGTGACAGGGGCGACAGGCCTCTGCCCTCCCCCCCCACCCCAGTCCCACAAAAATGGGAAGGAAGGAAGGGAGGAAAAGACCAGCGGCAACAATCTATGGAGGAAAACTTATTTTACTATAATATCGGAATACAAAACAACACAATATATACAATTTAATTGAAATTGAGATTAATAAATCAGACAAGATAAGAGAGAGAGAGCCCCCGGGACCGATTCAAACCTGAAAAGCTTGGAACGGCTAGGAAAGCACCCTCCAGCACCCACTGCAAGGCAGCAAGAGAGCGCCCCCCCCACCCGGAAGGGCCAGATCCCGTGTCTTCGGTAATGTACAGGGATAGGTACCTGGGATTGGGGCAGTGACACTTTAATACCCCGTACACTACATGATGTTTTGATGTGGAATACTGAAACCATAAAAACATAGAACCATGACAAGTCATCATCCTTGGAGCTATTCAAGAAACATTTAGACGTACTGAGGAACGTGGTTTAGTGGGAAATGCTGTTGGTAGGTCAATTTGCAGTGAATCATGTTGCATGTGACAGAAGCTTATTGAGCCCCACGGTGACATTTTCTTATTTCCCTTCCCTCATATATAGCAATGCCATGAACTGATAGAACAGGGTAAAGGAAATCATGACAGAAGTAACTGCTTTCTCTCTGTAATCATGTCAGTAGTATATTAAGAGGGCTCAGATCAAGTCCCTAGAAGCCAGGAAACTTGAACATTACAAAACATGCCTGTCTCAGCCATTCCTTACAGACAGAGTCTGCTGTGCTGTGCTCAGAGTAGAACAAATTTCACGTGTCCATTGTTCCTTGTGGCAGTTCTGAAATGTGACCTGAGACAGGCAGCACAGCTTCACCAAGGGCAGATTGTGCCTGACTAATATGATGGCCTTCTACAGTGGGTTGACAGCATCAGTGGACAAAGGAAGAGCAACTGATGTCACCTACCCAGACTTGTGCAAGGCCCGTGGGACTTGGGAGCCACATCTCATCCTCATCTCTAAATTGGAGAGAGAAGGCTTGGAAGGCTTTGCTGTTTGGGGGTGAAAGATTTGGTTGGAAGGCTGCAGCCAGAGGGTTGTTACCACTGGCTCTATGTCCAGGTGGAGGCCAGTTGTGAGTGGTGTCCCCAGGGTTCTGTCTTGGGACCGGTGCTCTTCAGCATCTTTACCAGTGATGTAGATAATGGAATCAAGAACACTCTTAGCAAGTTTGCATATGACACCAAGCTGAGTGATGCAGCTGACACAATAGAAGGAAGGGATGCCATCTCAAGAGACATGGACAGGCTTGAGAGGTAGCCCATGAGTACTTACTGTCCTTCGTGGGGTAATCATTCTTACCCAGAGATATTCTGCACCTCAGAATCCTGCTGGGCAGAGAAGAGACTTGTATTTACCAGTCTTCTGGATAAATTGTAGGAAATGTGAATACAATTCCATGGCCTTGGACCAATCCGGACTTTGACAGCTGAAGCTAGCACAGAAGCAAAGCAGAAGTACACTCCCACCTTTGTGTATTGTGCACTTGCTAGCATCCAGATGAGGGAGAGATGACTGCTGCTGTTGTTAAACAGTGTTTTGCCTGATACAGAATGGGTTTGGCTTCATTTTGGTTAATTCTGGAGCCTGGGCTTAAAAAAAGTGCAGAAAATCACACAGCTGGGCTAAGCAGCAGGGATTTGATCCTCCCAGCCTGGGAGTGGAAGACCATCTTAAACATTTGCAAATTGATCCCATGAGATCAATTCAAACAAATCATGGCTTCAGTGGAGAACTAAAATATTTATTAAAAATTTCCTATTCTTTTAAGTTCGATGCTGAGGAACGTGGGTCATGCCATAATGATAGCACTGCTGCCTTACAGTCCTCACACCAATGTGCTGCTCATCTACCTTGAGCAGAATAAGGTGAGAGAAATGCCTCTTGTCTGTTTTTGAACTTCAGCACACACAGAAATTTTCTTGGCGTAGGTTCTATCCATGCATTTGCAACTCCAAATCTCTCCTGCAAGTCACTTCTCCTTCAAGCTATCTCCAAGCCTCCTCATTCTATAAAGGACTTACTAGCACACAGTGCAGCAGGGATAGATCTTCTTCAGCGTGAGACAGATCTGTGTGCATGTTAATAACGGATAAGCTCTGACAGAGATGTTCAGTGAAGTGATGGCATTCATTCAAATAACATTTGCAGAACTAGTTTGCTGAAAATTTGCAAAACCTGCGATGGAATCTCAAATGGCTTATATCACTGTCCCCAGAATATGACTGGAAGTTCTGGTTGCTAGTATTCTACTGCTTTGGATATTGCCTAGTTAAACTAAAATGTTACTAAAGAAAATGGTGATGTTTGCATTAGGACAGTGTAATGTCTAGGACATTGATTAATTAAGATCAATACAGACTTTAAGCTGCCAGCATATCTGAAATCTAGTCTGGTAAAGTGTTTCTGTTCCTGAACATCCAACCATCCTGAACAGAGCATCCCATCTTTTAGAATTGTTTTCAGCAACTGAACTGTAGATTTAAGAATAAAATGTTGAATCATACTTTATGTTCAGGAAAGGCATTTGTTCAGACAGTTGCTAGATTTTTGGACCTATGTTCTCACTCCAATTTATAGGAGGGAGAGGAGGCTCTTTAGTACATGTATACCTGATGGTGAGATGAAGACACAATGGGTCGAATGTTAGCCAAACCAGTTGATTACAAATCCGAGTTGCTCAGGAGTATGGGGAAGACGGGTGATAGAAAACGTACAGGAAATAAAAGCAAGGAGTCTCTGCAGAAAGAAGACAGGTGGTCACCACCGTGGGTGCTGTTGATCCCAGGAACTCGTTCAATCACTGCAGGGGATGGGAGAAAGCCAAGGAGCTTTGCAGCAAGCGGGCCACGGGGAGGGGGGGGGGAGGGATGCTTTTTCCCCTCAGGGAATTACTCCGTCCAAGGTTTTTTTTTTCTTTGGGAGTTCTTCTCCAAAGTACTTATTTTAGGGTGGGCCTTTTATCCTCCACTTTTCAGTTTCCCTTTTATTCATTCTTCTTTTCTCTCCATTGGTGTGACACCCGTGGCCCAACAGATCAGCCAGCAGGGAGTGGTGCCTTTCACACCTCCTGGGGGCTCAAAGGTTGCTTGAAATCCATGCTTAAATAACCGTCCACGGTGGTGAGGAAGGAAAAAAAACACCAGTAAGCATAAGGGAAAGCAGGGTGGGGGTAAGGGAAAGGGAAAGGTTCCACAACTGCTACAAAATATTTCTTGGGCTTGGTTATACTCCATTTGGGCAGAGTGAAGGTATTACTTACACCACACCACATCACTGCGTGTTGCTCCCAAGTTACATATGAATAGAATTTTCCATCTGAGCATTTCCAAATCAATTCAAATGCTGAGAGATATATGCACTAGTTTGGTGAGTTCAAGTACTGTTGTAATCTATAGAAATTGCACAAGATAGTGTGTGTAGGGTGCCCCACCATACAAACCATAAGAGTACTACCACAGACACACACATCTCTTATCCAAAATCAAAAAAGGCCTCACAAAACTAGGTTTGAGCCAACCCCTCCTCCCCCCCCCCAAAACAACCAACCAACCAACCAACCAATCAAACCATAACAAAACAAAATGAACCAGTTGTTTTCTTTCACAACACAAGCTGCACAGAGCCAGAAGGAAAAAAACACAGGAATGGGATACATGCACATGCACCTACTGGCTAATGTTAACCTCTGCTCCCAGGTGAAACCTGAAAATAGTGTTACATTTCTTTTCAGCCATGTTTGTCATTTCTCCAGTGTTCTCAAACATCTTTAATCTGCAGCGGAATGTCCCCAGTGACCAAGGCTGTCCTGCAGTATTTTTCTCCTTTCCATCACGTTGCAGCTCTAGTTCTCCTGGGCTGCCATCAAGTTTGATAAATCTTAACTAGGAAAATGAGAAGAGATGAAGAACAGATATAACGTCGTTCCTTTCCCTCTACACAGCTGCCTTCATTAAAGATAATGTTGCACCGAACACTGTGCTGTTGGCTTACTCTGCCCATATTTCCTCTCAGGTTGTACTGTCAGTACTGCAGAAAGCTGGGCAACATTTTTGAAAAAGTGAGCAAGATTAGTGACTGCTTTTGCTATCGAGTGGCTTCTGCCTGCTGTGTAATGCTGAATGAGTTGGGTATAGCTTAACACACTCGTAAACTGTAGTCATCTTTCTAGAGCAAATTGTGCCTTTATTACTTTAAAAAGCCTTAAAGAATACGTGGAGTCAGAAGAAGGGCTGTGTGGAGTCTTATTCAACATCTTCGTGCTGCCCAAGTGTAGGACTAGGACTATACAATAACATTACCCTGATCAGACTGTTCTTGACAAACAAACGGACATTTCACCTTTATTTATTTTGGTTCTGGGGATGATTGAGGCTGCTGTTACACTTTCTTTTTTTCTCTTTTCAATTAAACACTGGGTAGTTATTTGCTGTTGCTGTTTACCCAGCTGCCTTCTGGTTCATGAGGGGCCAGCCTTGGTGAGGCAGCCCTCTGCTCTTCTTAGCATTTAGGCTTTCTTGCTTTTTAAGTACTCCCTCCTCTGTGGGACGATGGAGGCAATCCACTGGCTGGTGTACCTCTTTGCCTCTTCCCATGTATAGCGGGGCACGTAGCCAAAATCCCTTTGTGCCTTTCTGTAGGAGAAAGTGAAGGGGGTGTTCAGCAGAGTGACCAGGTGGCGGTTGGTTGAGGGGATGTATCTGACAAAGGGCCTGAGCATGAAGCTCACGATCTCCAGCAGCAGTGAGAAGTAATACAGCATTGTCAGAGGCATGGGGAGCCAGGGCTCAATTCCAAAGCCCAGCTCCTTGGTCAGCTCGTAATTTAGGTCTGCGTAGCTCATGTGAGGAGTGTCATCTGAGATGTAGTAGAACTGCCCCCTGATGTGTCTGGCTTTCTGTGGGACCTGCAAAGCTTTGGCCACCTGCACGTGTGCCCAGGCAATGTTCCCCACATACACGGGGTTTACTAAAGCCTCCTTCCTGGAGAAACGCAGGTAGACGTTTTTATTCAGCAGGCACTTATCCAAATGACCTTGAAGAAATGGACATCCTTCTCCAAAAATGTACATGGATCTCAGGGCACAGGTCACAAGCGTGCCTCCATCCTTCAACATCTGGCCATCTGCCTTCAGCACAGATTCCTCTGCCAGCCTCTTGCTCTGAGCATAAGGAAATTTGGATGTACTCTCATAAGGTGTATCTTCATCACCGTTGAAAATTGGGTCACCCTTGCAGTTTGGGCCTGCTACCTCTATGGTGCTGGTATAGATGAAGTGCTGAACATTACCACGAGCACATGCCTCCAGCAGCATCTGAGTACCTTCAAAAGAGAAATATGGAAGTTAGGAGGCATGTAGCTGAGTCAACTGAAATAGGCTCCAGCTGGAGCTTCCCAGATAGAGAAAGGTGGACCTATTAGGTCAAGGACAGCATCTCTGGCCTGAGCTCCGCCAGATCTCCTCTCTCTACAGCGGTAGGAATCCTGTCCTGAGCTGGACATGTTCATTGATACTAGGCCTCCCCTGAACCTGTTCTAAAGTGGTGTCAGTGTAGCTGCAGAAGTTTTACAGGAATGAACATTTCATTTTAATTCTGTGGGTTGCTTTTTTATGCTTGAGTAAAATGTTGCTCCATCAACACAATGTCACAAGCCTCCATCTCATCAGTTTTCTATGGCATATGCTGAATATTTTGCTTCCTAGGCTTAAGGATGCTCCTGGGTGGTTTCTAAGCAGGGACAGAATTAATGTGGAACCTGATGGTTTGCTTCAAAACTTCACCCAATGGGAGTTCATCCATCATTCAAAGGGAATCAGGAGGGCTTGAAGAGAAAGACCTTATGTCAGAACGACACATGATATCAGGTAATCAAAAACCACAGATTAATGTGCGTGCTTCCATTTCTGGAATATCCTGGCTTTTGCTTTTAACTTCACTGCAGCTGCTCGTAATGTGACTTTTTGTATAATATTTTCAAAATGTGGGATTTCTTACTTTCAACATCTTATAATAATGCTTGTCTCAAGGGTAGGAGAGGTAAGAGATATTTTAGTATTTTGTTTGAATTAAAAACTGACTCTTTTTTCTTCTGAGTTTTGAGGCAGAAATCACCTTATATGTTGTGCATGGTGTAATGAGAGACATTACAGATGAAAGAGACAGTGCCTTTGAAAGAGAAGATACAGCTCAGAGGTTTGAAAATCCATGGACATGAAACAGTAAACCAAAATCAGAAAGATATCACTAAAAACCTGGAGGATAAAATCCTGTGTTTGCAGTAAGGCACACAAGTATGTTAGCAAGTCTTCTCAGTCTATTAGGACAACAGCCAAAGGCAGCACAAAGCATCGCAAAGGAAAATATAGTGATAGAAGTGGTTCAAAGGAGTGAGAAATGTTGCCAGCAAAATATGGCTCCATTAATGAAGAAGGGATGAAAAGAATTTAAATTGTTAGGGCACAAAAATTCTGTTTTCCAACTTGAACAAGAAAATAAGAGATGTTGAAACAAATGCAGTGTGAATCTGGGTGAGGCTGTAGGAAAAACTAAAGCAGTACAAAGAATGAAAAGTTACACAGCTGGCAATAAAGTTTACATGAAAAGTAAATCCAAGCAAATCACTGTGTTTAGGTAACACACAGGCCAGGCTGTTCTCAAAAAGTAATGATTAAATTACATTAATTTAAAAATTGATAGTTTAATTAACTATTCCTGCTATCAGCGCTGCTTAAAAAATGTAGGAAAGTGGAAAAGTACGGAAGAACTGGGTAAAATCAAGTGGAAAGCAAGTCTAACTCAACAAACATAGCATCATCATGGCAGTTGCTTTCCTTTTGGGTTCAATTTCACCCAAACAAAACGTGCTTTATTTGAAAATAAAGGTTGTGTGGTAAAACATGAAAAGCTTCTTACAGTAATGAGAATTTAAGCATCTTTCATATATCATGTCATAAGGTAAGCCTTCCATGGACCCGATCTGCAAGTTGGAATTGAGCAAAGTCCGTCTTCCTTCCATGTCAATATTGCAAGAACAAGGACTAAACACAGACCTGAGGATCTGATTCACAGGGAGTACATTTCTGGATTACAATTACTTATTTTTTTCATTCCTTTTCTCCTAAAAATTTAATTTGTTTCCCTTCTCTTCCTAATTGGATACTCTATCCTTGAGGCTTTGTGTGAAATATGAGACAATCTCCACATCATGGCAAATTTAACTCACAATTTATTGATCTTCTCACACTTTGACATGAGGTTTGAATTTGGAGATACCACGTGTGCTTGCTTTGTTGCATTTCTTTCTAGAGATCCCATTCAAAAGGCCTGAAGTGGGGAGGTTCCCACTTGAGAGTATGGTTGCCAAAAGAAGGCCAACTTCTCACAGGGATTGGACCCATCCCTTACACGTTCTCAGGCTTTGCCAGTTCCCTTGAGGGATCCACTCACACCCAGATTGCTCCAGTTTGTGGAATATAAGATCTAGGAACTTTCCCCTGCTGAGTATCCTATGTTTGTATGTCCAAATTAGAAGCCAGGAAGATTTAAATCAAAAATTCATTGGGAATTGAATGGATTTTTTTGTTTGTTTCTGTTCTGGTTTGTGAACATGCACATCTGGTTCCTGGACACATTTTTGTTATAAATGTTATATTTCTGGGAGAAGGAAAACTTTAATCCTACATGCTTGTGAAGTACATAGCAGTGTCTTGGTTGGGCAGAAAGCCGAAAGAGCATCAGAGTGGATATGGAAGGGAAAAGGGAAGAGAACTTTGATATTTAACATCAGATCTTGTTAAAACAACAACAACAACAACAGATTGTAGCAGGACAAATTATCTCTCTGAACTACTCCTCCTGTATATTTATTTTTTCATACCACACAATGGACAGCTTTACAGGATCTTGCCTTTTTGACCTTCTCTCCAGCAGGGTCCTTAACAGCTACCTACTGGGCTCCAATTTGTGGTCCCTGCCAATCTGCAGCTCTGACAGACCAGAAATGAAAGGGTCTGGAAACTGAATATACAGGTGATGGGCCAGGCTGAAACAACCAAAATGCCATCCCACTGTTTTAGAATGCGTGTAAGAGCGACAATACAACTACAAAGACTACTCTCTTACTCTGGACATGGATGTGCAGTCAATATAAGAGTGTAGTCTTTTATATTGTAGAAATGTGTTTTGCGTATTTCTACAGAGGAGGTCCTTCATTTGTGGTAGAGAAGAACAAAGAACCAAGAAAGTTCTTCATGTCAATAAGAACATCTTCCCCATATCCTCACCTAGGAGCTGAAGCATCAGTATGCACAGAAGGCAGGCAGTGCACATTCACAGCACAGAGGGTTTGTGGATCAGAGGGATGAGGATTAACTTTTTCTTTTAGGGAATATAGTGAAATTTTGTGACAGGCAGGGGCCTGAGGAAGGTGTTTTGCCCTCTCACCTGTCACGTTGACTTCCCAGAGCAGCTGCTTCTCCACGAGGCCCAGGGTATCGATGATGGATGCCGTGTGGATGACGAGCGAGACCCCCTGACAGGCACGGTGCAGGAACTCCACATCTCGGATGTCCCCTTCCAGGATTTTCACCTCAGTCTTGCCTTGAAACTCTGCAGAGGCAGCAGAAAACAAAGCAAAGTCCTTCTAGGGATCCTAATGTGAGTGCTGGCAGAAGTGATGGAGGGCTGTGTGCTTGCTGAAGCTGGTGAAACAGAAGGAATTTTCCAATGGCTGTAATGTCAGGGGCTAACTGCAGAGCTATAAGGCCTATGTTGCATCACTTACCACACTTTCAGAGCCATATTCAATGTAATTCCTTATATATATATATATTTTTTTTTTAAAAGAAAATAATAAGAAATCCTTTCCACTGCCAGCAGGGACCTTCAGGTATGAAACTGATCTATTTTAAATTTCACAAGGGGAGCAGCTCTAGCTATATATGTTCTAGAGGCTGGCTTCTTATTAAAGTATTAACCCAAGCACCAAACAGCCAGACACTGTGTGCTCCCGTCTTGAACGTGAAGAATGATCCCTCTCCACCTACAGGAGGCACAGAGGAACTTACAGACTGAAGCCATGCTGCTCTGCTGGGAATCTGGTAACCTGCCTGCAGCTTTGTCAGGGGAGAGGTTTTCTCAGTGCAAACTGTGTCTTCTAAGGACGTGGTGTCTTCACAGCAAGTCCTCACCCAGATTTGCTATGCATACACTAGAGGGCTCCCCAGGCACAGACAGATGCTGTGTCTTCTTCCAGCTTCAGTGAATGTACATAAGGCAAGGACTTGATTAATTCACATAGCTTTTAACCTCAGCCATGGCTAAAATTGTGTGCATGCTACTGTTTTGTCACTGGTTCTGAAGCAGGCAGGATTTTACCCCGTATCTTTAATGGAGAAACACTGACAGACACAGCTGCTGAGACGTGGAACTGAGTGTGAGATACCACTTACAGTGGTTTTCTCTCTTCATCTCATAACCTAACAGGATTTAATCCTGCCTTAGTTTAACAATTGTTCTGTCACAACAAGTCTGAGGGCCTTATTTTTTTACATCCTCTTGATCTGGAATATGGAACAAGAGCCTAATTGCTTAGTGTTTCCAAAAACTCACTAAATTTAAAGCTGCTGCTCTCCCACCGCAATCACTCACATGCACCGTCCTGTGCTCTTTAATTTTACAGAGCACACTTATTTCCTAGGGCTCTGTTTTCAGGTGGTTTACACTGATCTCTACCCATATGGATGGAGATAGGCTTTTTGTGAAGCATCTGGTAGATTTGCTCGAACAAATATTTGTCTTTGCATAGTCCATAGAGGGATGCCTCCACGAGTAATACTTTGTGGGGATGCACTAATCCAAAGGACTGAACTGTGTGATTTTCACGATGTAAATTCTGACATACATGTACTTTAGAGTGGTTACTGTGGCTGGGCACAAGCTAAGCAAATTGAGGGTTTTACACATGAAAATCAAAGCTCTCAGGAAAAATATAAAAGGAACTGCCTTTTATAAATCTGATCACAGAGATGGTGGGTATCAGTCGTTGGAAAGCTGCGGTCCAGCTGCTTTGTGCTTTGCTTGGGCTTGCAATTGAAGTTGTGGTTATAAGAAGCTGAGTTGTAAGCAGTGCTTTCCACTTGCTACATGGTAGTTTCTGTTTGGAAATGTAATGTTTACTTAGTAAAATACAACGTCCTGTCGTGAGCAGTGTCTGACTCAAAAATCCAGTCAGATTATTACAAACTCTCTTTCTTTTTTCCTATGATGTCCTGTACATGAGAGCTTTCTACTTTCCTGGGTAAATTGATGGTTCATTAAAGTTCATTAAATGGTTCATTAAAGATCTAAATTCACTCATTCACAGGACAAAATTGAAAACTGCATCATACTTTCATATGTAAAGGGCAATGCAGGCTATTAGTTTCTTTAGCCCAGGGAGGCTGAGATGTTTATTCTGTTCCCATTTCAGCTGCTGAGTTTTTCCACAACTACTTTACATTTCTTTTTGAATACGGTGAAAAAGGCAAATCTACCACATTGAACTAAAAGCCAGGAGACTTCCCAGCTTTCTCCCAACAAAAGTACAGGGTGAAGAAGAAAAAAAACACCAAACCAAGCCAAAACAACAAGAAAACTAAAAACAACAAAGCGCCATTCCTTCCTTCTCCCCCTACTTTTCCTCTACTTTGGAGCATCTCTGGATTAGTAGTGCAAAAACCTGACCTGCACGCATACTTGTAAACAAAAAGAACTGCATAACTGAAACCAGAGAAATGATGTAATGGAAATGAGAGGTAGAAAACCTGTGGCACCAACTACCTTGTTCCATACCACATTAATTCTCAACCATGCAGTACAACTGGGCAGGTCCCAGCTTGCAGCACATTACATTGAGGGGACTCTGCCAGACTCCCTATGGGTGTGGAAGACAGCAAATGCCACTGTTCTATATGGACTGGGTGTGATTGTAGAAGTCTCAGCAGGAAACTTGCTTCAGTAAAAGACAAGCGTCCTTGAGTGCCCTCAGCAGAAACTGGCACAAAGAGCTGCAACTTGCACATGCTCCTGTGTCTTATTAACCATGAACCTGACTCTGCACAATGTTCCAGACATAAGGTACTTGGAGACAGAAAGTGACTCGGTCAGACAGAAAGTGACTCGGTTCTGCTCCTGGGTGTTCAATAAATCCAAATGTGTGCCAGTAAGCCAAAGTCACTGCAGTGAAAATATTGGAGGTGAGAAGACTTCAGCCCCATGTCTGCAGTAGCTTTGCATTTGGAGGAGGGATTGCTGTTCTAGGGAAGGGCTTGAAGGGGAATAGTGGGAAGCTACATCAGATGTCCTGAGCACAGGCACTTGAAGACATTCAGCTACAGAAGCTCATAGAAACAGAAGGTCCAATAGTCAAAGTGCAGCAGCGTATGGCAGTTAAAACACAGCTGAACTGCATGCCAGCTGTACTTAGTGCCTGTTTGTGGGAGGAAAAGAAGGGGGAAAGAAAGCTCTGATTTTTCCTGAGCTGGTTCTGAACAGCTCAGGTTCAGATAGGCAGCAGGAATGTAACAAGAGCGGGAGAAGGCAGTGACTGGGCAATATTCTGGGAAGGGAAGGGGGAGGAGGGGGAAAGAGGGCACAGCTCTTTTCTGTGAACACAAAAGAATGGCGAAACTTCTGCTGCAGCCCAGCCGAACTGTGTTCACACACGCTACTGGTGCTGCCAGAGCCCGTGCAGCTGCAGGCTTTGACACTGTGGGACCTGCCTGGAAATCAGAGCAGAAAGGGCTGCTGCAAAGCTCAAGGGCATCTAGCAAATCCACAGAGGAATGGTGAATGAGATTTAATGAGAAGGAAGTTTCATAAAGGTCATATAAAGCCATTCTGAATGCTTGCACAATTTGCGCCAGGTTTATGGTGTACTGTTACTACTTTTCAATGCCACTTAAGCACTTTGTAGAGAGATTGTGGCTCTTAAGCGAATTATATTGGGGTATTCCATAAAGGTTCCCACAAAGGTAATGTCAGCCTGGGGGAAGAATAGCTTTGAGGGTATGATGTAATGAAAGAATGCATGTCAGTTAAATGTCCAGTCAGATAGACACTAAAGAATATGATTAGGTACCCATGTGGCTTGTTATAGAGGTGCTCAAGATCCCAGGAAATGGGGTACAGTGAAGTACAAAATAGTTTTCTGAGCTGCTTTCTCTACCACAGACTGCTGCTGACAGTGAATGTACTTCTCTTTTATGCTGTTTCCAGCCCATTCAAAGAAACAAAGTTCTGGCTTGCCCTTTGAAATGGGTCCTGTCTCTTCTGGGCATATCACAAATTTTCTGCCCTCCAAGCAACTGCAATAATAATAATAATCAAATTTTAAGCTATATCCACAGAAACCTCAGCCAGTGCCGAGAGTGCAAAGGGAAAGCCAGGCTGAAGGCAGTTTGTTTGCTGCACTATCAGTACATTGATCTTAATGAATCCTCAGGGCCTGGTGAAGAAGACTCTTGCTATCAAGTCTTATGACTGATTTCTGTGCTGGAGAGAGAGAGAGAGAGAGAGATAGGAATAAAGCAAAACTTCCTTGAAAGAAAATCTTTGCCAACAAAGCTGGGTTTGAGTGAGAGGTAAGGACATCCAACCATCCACCTGAGCCAGAACCATGCATACTCATAGCTCACCATGCTCACAAGATGGTACTCACTTCCAAAACTCCAGAGTGCCTCCCTGCTGAAGGCTTTGTCCAGCAGCCGGATCTCAGCCAGCGCCTCATCTTCTTCCAGCAGTAAGCAAACAATCCTCCGGCCAAGGAACCCTCCTGCGCCGGTCACCAGGCAGCTTACCCCTGCCAGTGACATTGCTTTGGTTGCTCCTCTTTGTCTCTGTAGAGCTTTGAGTGCTCCAGTCACCTCCTGCCTGAGAAAACAAACATGGGGCGTCAATCTCCAGAGACAGATCAAAAAACAGAAAGAGAGATTATTGGAAAGCAAACTGACCCTCACATTAAACAACAATTTCTAAAGCATTTCTTTCTTTTGCTAGCTACTGCTACCCAGTAGTAGCCTATGCTACTTTCCCATGCAAAGTAAAATCTATTTATGAACTATTACAAACCGAGGACGTTAACTTATCTGAAAGTGCTCGACCTCAGTGCTTAATAAACCCCACCAATGTCCGCTTTGGTTCCTCCTCTCTAGCATTCAGAAGGCTGTGGAGGAGATTTGCCTGTATTTATGCACCACACCACTTTGATTCCCCTCCCTCTCACACGTCTCCTTTGCTACAAATATGGTACTTCCACCCCTCCTCTTTCAGAGTGGAACGTCCTTGGTGCAATTGGGTCTAAACACCCAATTAGGCTTGGTCCTATATCCTAGGAGCAAAAATCCTTGTTCTAATCATTCTCTAGCTGTGCTTGCTTCTATAATAGTAATAAGGGAGAGAACATTAAATGTAAATAGAAGGAGTAGCTGTTCATACTATTTGCAGAGTCTTTCTGGATGCTGAGCTCCCCCATTACATTAAGGGTTTCTCACTCTGTGCAAAACAGAAGATTTTTTATTTGTCTGGAATATGTGAGGCTTTTAGATTGATGAAATGGTCTAAGGTATAGAGTGGTTAAATTTTAGCTGCTGGAAAATATTCACCTCTGAAATGTCTGGTGTGGAATGTCTATTAAAGTAAGGGTGTGGCTGGCTACACAGTGAATGGTGTCATTGTTTTCTATGCCACCAGAAAAAGGGGAAAACACTCAGTTACTTCTCACTAGGGTTTCATCTCAGTTTTAGCAAAATTCTTTCCAAGGGTGGGACCAGGTTAGGGCTTAGGTGCCAGCTTGAAGTGCATAATGTCCTCATTGCCTTCCCAGGTTACTGTGTCCTAGCAGGATGCCCTGACTTCTCCTCTTTCTCAAACATGGACAGTAAGACTGAAGCAAAACTGTTGAACAGGTAGCCATTTAAAATCTGCCAAGGGATATTACAAAGAAGCCCAGCAACATACCTGACTGTGCTGAAATTGCTGAAAAACTGGAGTGGATCTAAAAAATGCTTAATTGTGCTTTTGCAACTAAACACTCCTAAACTCCCTGTTTTATTCTGTGATTGATTTTTGTTCACTCACAAAAGAGATGCTTGAAGAACAGCTATAGAAACTGTACCTCCAGATAACAACAGGAGAACAAAACCATCTTTGTTCCAGGAGAATAGAGCTTCTAGCTGACATGTGGTAAAATTTTGGCAACTGTTTCAATGACACTGTCCTTGAAATCCCTTCCTGACCCCAAAAAAGCTTTTTAAAAAAAAAAAAAAATGTTATCTGTGTTTCTTTCCTTGGCTCCTCTCAGATAGGACCTTGATTTTGTGTCTTCTTATCAGAATCTGGTGCAAATTAGTTTTGTGCAGCAAAGTTTGCACGATTTGCAAGGAAAAATGTACTGTATAAAGACTTGCAAGTGGTGCTTCGTAAGTTAACTTTAGAAAGCAAATAAAATGCCCTAAAGGTGTATTATAAAAAGAGTCAACACAATGGAGCCTCTTAGGATATGAGACATTTTCCTACATCGTGCTTACCTACCAGTATGCCCAAACTTAGCTGGAACTTATGGAACAGCTTCCCTGAGCAGTGAGTTCAGAGCACACCAGACTCCTGACCATCAGGAACAACTTGAAAGAATTCAAGGCTATATTGTGGGTTTGGGATTTGTAAACCAAACCATAATTTAACAGTGTGTACCAAGTTAGTCATTTTTTAACTATGTTGTCTTCCTCCTCCTTGGCTTTATCACAAAACAAGGCCTTCACAATCTGACATTTTCCTGCTGTACACAGTCTAAGAGTGGATGTCCAAAAGTCATGTTTCAGAAAATTAGAGCTTGTGGATTTTGGCTCCTCTGGGAGAATTGCTGCACATATAGACCAAGCAGGTCATCTGGTATAAATGCAACCTATTGTGTCCCATTGCACCCATGTCCCCCAGTATACTGGCCCAGGAACTGTGTTGGTGCTCCAGGTTTTTGGCTGCTTACCATGACAAAAATACTTCGGGGTAACAGTTGGCTGACGGAGAAATGAAGAAAAAAAATCACATCAGCAATGAGAACAAACTGAATCATGATACCAGAAGGAATAAACACAATAACCTTTGCAACGCACAGAAGTTTTAGGTGGCATAAAATAATTACACTTTTACAGGAGGTTAATTTGTTATTGTGCAATCAGGCAAATGGAGCTATCAAGGAGCAGGAAAAGAAGGAAAGATCCCATCCCTTTGGGCAGAAATAAAACCTTAAGGGTTGAGGAAGGAGGTCACTAGATTGTGCCTGGGTGTCCAGAGTGATGACAGCTGAAGCAGAGAAAATCAAAGACACGTGTATTATTTTAACTGGACCTTTTACTGTCTAAACATAGAGTAATTGTGACCAAGAAAAAAAGCCATGAAAAATCCACATGGTTTTCATATCTAGTGAACACACTTCTTAACATGATATGCCTGTACGCTCAAAATGCCTACATGCTGGCAACTCTGGGAAGGAGGGTATGCTTTGAGATGTAGATTTACTTAAGGAAAGCTTCTTCCCTTCCAGACAGGGGGCTCTGTTACCTGGAAACATTTTTCATTCACTCTGATTACAAATTGACAAGGAGCAACAATACTTAAATAATTAACTTTTGGACAACTATGCTTAATGAAATTCTGAGTTATCACAACTTCACACACTGGAGAACAGTTTTAAGGCACATCAACCAAAGTCTAATGATGACCACCTTAAGAGGACTCAGTGTTTCTGTGCATTCAGGCCTGACCAAAAAGCAAAACCAAACCCTCCTATCTCAGTAGTATCAGTTTCTTTTGGCAGAAGGGAGAAAGTGAATGTAAGCTTTTGTTACTTAATCTTCAGGATTAGAACTTTAGTATTCTTTTTTCATATGTGTTGCAGCAAATGTGTTGAGCAATTAACTAGAAATTAACATTTAGTCTCATTTTCCCTTTAATCTTAGGTAGAAGTGTATTTTCTCAAGTGTAATTGATGGGTAAATTACACGTTTAAAGGTCATAGAAATTTGCAACATATGCCAAAGAAAAATGTTTAATTTGGATCCATTTTGCAGATAAACATTCTTGTAAATTGCCTGACTGCCTGTTTCTGCCACATCCTTCAGGGATGTTGAGAAGCAGCAGGGTTTGAGTACATACATACATGTTTACAGTCTTTCTGGATACAGCTTTTTTGGAATATTTGATCTTGCTTGAATTTTTATGAGAGATACAACAGTCACACACAGAAAGCAACAGGACAGAGTGTGTCTTTGGTATGCATTGGCAAAGATTTATTCCAAAATCTTGGAAAACTTGAGGAATAGGATTGTACAACACTGTCTCAGCCTAATGGAATCCCATGAGCTCTTCTTTTAAGTTCATTCACCAAATATTTTTCTTTTTTTCCTGAGAAAATGCATTCTGACACCTCTTCAGCAGAGATTTATGTGCTGCCTCAGAAGCCCCATGATAGTAAGGCAGGGTACAGATTTGATGTATTGCTCTTATTTTGTGATTAAATTGATGTTCCCCTACAATTTAGATTGGAAGAAGCCTCTGGAGATCTCAAAGCAGCTGCAGGTTAAGTGAAGTTGCTCAGGGCCTTGGGCAGTTAGGCTCTGAATACCTCTATGGATGTAGATATCTTGAAGCCTCTGGGTTCCTATTGCAGAATGTGACCGCTCTCATGACAAATTTTCCTGCACTAATTTCAAATTGGAACTCCTCACATTGCAACTTGCACCCACTGCCTTTCATCCTTTTTCTGTGCACAAGCAAGAAATTTGGCTGCAGATTCTGTGTCCCCACACTTGTGTAGTAGAAGGCAATGGTAAGATCCCCTCCATCAGCTTTAACCTTCCAAAGCTAAGATTAACAAACTCAGCCCATGTGGTCTCCTCTTGTACAGCCTTGAAGTCCATCAAAGGGTGTGATGTGTTATTATTCATGAGTCTTATCTGCCTGGCTGTGAGTCTGCCCACAAGGTTTGTTTTTACTGGAACAGAGAGAAAGGCCTCCATGTGAAGGCCTCTGCAGGATTACTGCAGCCACTCTTATCTCTGTGAGAAATTCAAGTCTAAACAGCATGAACTAACATCTCTTTTCTGTCTGCCTAAGGACACTTTTAAGTAGGGCATACGCAGAAGGTCAGTTCTTGGTAGCTTGGCTCCAAGGGAAGTGGGCAATGTGACTGCTACCAGCTGCACAGCTCACTGCTGTGAACTGGATGTATGTGACCAAATGTGCAATGGTGCAAACTTTTTCCATTTCTTCTTGGCAACTGCTCTGCATCCCACTGGAATAAACTGGTGCCCACGGCACTATGGGAGAGTACAGCTAGGACATTCAGATCCCTTTTCTTCACTACTACTCACTGTTGTGTGACACTAGCACAAGCTTGACAAGGAAAATCTTCCCTTCTCCTTAGACCCTCATTTGTACATTAAAGAATTAACAGTGGAATTACAGTCTTGGTTGATGATACTGCTCAGTTCTTAAAATCCTCCTGGCTGTGGAAGGGAAGGGATGGCAGGGGACAACGTACATAACAGCTCTGAAGTCTGTTGTCTTAAAAAAGAGAGCTGCACAAAAATGGTGTGGCAGGATGTTGGAAGGTCCAGCAGGTTTCATCATTACTCTGTGTTTTT
This sequence comes from Lagopus muta, assembly GCF_023343835.1. Taxonomy (NCBI): domain Eukaryota; kingdom Metazoa; phylum Chordata; class Aves; order Galliformes; family Phasianidae; genus Lagopus; species Lagopus muta. The sequence goes on from NC_064433.1 coordinate 78,508,377, forward strand.
GTTCCCTGGATGTACAACTCAGAAAAATCTGGAGAACATCCAGCAGAGAAAAAGTAGAAATGTTGGACCTCCTGAGTCCCACACCAACACCCTGGGCAGAACTCTACTCACTCTTCCAGAATTGCCTTTGCACTACAACTATATTCATATTAAAATGTATGGCTCTTCTGCAATAACAAGCAAAATAATTACAGAATCTGGTGATTGTGTTGGCTTAAAATCTACTACAGACTACAGACAATCTTACTTTTACCTCTTATGTATCATGTGAGTCCTTAAATCTCCTTTTATTTCACCATCAGTTCCTAATCCCTGCACAGCGGGTAGAATGCCAGGGAGCAGGCAAATAACAGACATTACCTGCAGCACTTCTATGCACACCAAAAAGGCAGCAGTAGGGCCTGGTGGGATTTTTTTGAGCTGGGTGGTGGAGACTTGGGCAGCAGTTCTGGATTCATGTATCTTCACATCAGCTGAGTCCTGTTTGGCATGACTCAGTCTCTCCTATTCTTGCAAAACCAGGTGATTAGCAGAGAGGAGAAAGAAGAAAATAGCTGCAGGTGTACAAGAAATGGATTCTTGTGTGCATGGGAAAAATGGGAGGTGCATGAAACAGAGGATGTACCCAGAATCTTGGCACCCCTCTGGCACTAAATGACATTTGGTGTTCTCAGCATACTTCAGCCAAAAAAAAAAAAAGAAAAAAAACAACAGTGGCTGTCTGGCCTTAAAATTTCCTTTAGAGAAAGCAAGGAGTCAGGTGTCTTAGCAGATATTTTTATTGCATTTTTAAAGATGAAACACATTATCAGTTTTCATAGGTAGTTTACCTGGGCTTATTTAAAAGACTTGATTAAGCCTGAGTAGTTAAATCAGCTGAAGTCTTTACAGAGATTAAGCTTGTTTCCAGTTAAACTGGACTGATTCCCCATTGATTTACACAACATCACAACATATTTATAAGAAAGACCAAAAGACTATGCAGCAATTTCAGCTGTTTTAGATGAATTCTGTTTATGGCTATACTTGGACAGCATTACACAAAGATTAATAATTGTTGAGCTCCTCCTAGGCAGATGACCTCAAACACAACTTTAGTGGCAGTATGTCATAGCTGAAGTATTTGGGAAAGAAAATTGCTGAAAACCACCTTCTTGGTACTCCAGAGGCTAAAGCTAATTACAAATAGCACAAAAATAAGTGCCACTGCTATGTATGGAAATGAAACATGCAAACCACTTTATAAGAGCCTGGTGGGAATGTGTGATTGAGATAGCAAAAACAGACTGGAAGCATGGAGTCAGACATTGGCAGGAGATAGCAGCCAATTTTAGGAGTTTGGAGAGAGGAGGTTGTGGCCACTTTTCAGAGATCTGCAAAGCTGTGTGACACTGGGGGCTTGTGTTATCTGGTGATGTATAAAAATAGTAGCCTAGGTGAGGACTGAAATATTTCTGAAGAAATATAATCAAAATAATGGAGAGGGGGGATTGACAGGGGCAGTGAGATGATGAGAGGAGATGGAATAAAGAAGAAAGGGAAAGGAAAGACTCAGTGGTGTCACTGAAGATTGTGTTCTAAGGAATGAGACTGAAAAAGAAATATCCATGTGAAAGAGGACATCACCACCATTGATGACCAGGGGGTGGCACAGGCAAGGATGTGCTTCCTCATGGGAAGGGACAGGGAACTCTCAGTGACAGGGAACCAATGAACATGCATTTCTGCTCCTCAGAGGTGTATGCTTCTTGCATGGCAGCAGGTCTGGGACTGAAAAATGTGTACTGCTGAGGTGGTACCAGCAGCTCCTACCTATCTGCAATAACTCATCCATAGGCAAAAAGACCAGGAAGCCAGGAGCATCTGATCCATTTATTTGGTACATTTATGCATCCAGACTACTGTTCTGATGAGCGTACAGACCGTATTAACCATCTTCAGGAGGAGATGTGCTCTGCAGGGAGCAGAGCCCATTGCTTTGATGTGTTTCTCTACATTCTGAAGAAGACAATATCTACTCCACATTAAAGGGGAGATATGGTGTCTGTTATCTGATTTATCTAGTTTCCGTACCTGCTATGAATTCATCCAGGAAAGCCCAGGCTATGGAGGATACAGCCACAGTACTGCCTGGAGTAGAGAAGCATGTAGCTTGAGCTGCAGTCAGACTGTAATCTGGCTGCCAGAAAGAACTGATTTTTGGGAGTAAAGCCCAACACAGAAAATGTCAGGAATTAGTCACTTTAAATTATATGTATTTAAGCAGGTATAATCTATCTGAAGTGTTAAAGAAGTCACTGGTCTCAAAAAATCAAGTAGTGATTGCTGCTAATGCAGAGAGCCTTTCCCAACAGCCTCAGGAGTTTCCTGAAGTCCTTCTCAGTCATGTTATATACTCAACATTTTCACTTCTTTCTCTTTCTTCAGTCTATTGTGGAACTTCAGCCATTGGCTTCTTATGCTCAGGTGTTGCAGGAGACTGTTTACAGCTTTGAAAACTGAACCAGGTCTTGGCCAATTTCTGAGATGCTGGCACAGCCTGAAATAGATGAAGAAATGAAACACATTAGTGAGAGAGAAAGGTCTGCACATAAAATGTCTCTGACTCATAGCCTATAGGCCTCATCTTGTGTGAGCTACATGTGGGCAGGTTGGCATCTCAACTGCTCAGGTCCCTGTCACTCAATGGCACCTTCTCCTTTGAGATTAAGCACTGGGCTTCCAACACAAGAAGAGTTGTACATGGTAAAAAAATAAAAATAAAATTAAAAAATTCTCACTCCAATAGTAGGGAGTAGTAGGGAACTATCTGATTCAGCCAGAAGTGAAAGAAGACAGAAAGGACAGAGGGCTGAGAGCCAAGTGACTGGAGAGAGATTTACAGTGTTGTTTCATTTAGTCAAATCTGAGTGGAATTGCACAGTCCTTCCAAAAATCCCCAACCAACCATTCTTCATGAGTTTGGTGCCTGTTTGCAAGTATAAGAGACTTTTGGAAAAAACCTGTAGTAATCTTTACTAGTAAAAAAGTAGCCACCCAAAAAGCAGACTATGAAGAAACCTCTGAAGAAACATATGAAGAAACCTATGAAGTGGGATTTCAATCCCAGTCTTCTAGTCAGCATTGCTGTCCAATTGAGTTTATAGTCACTGAAAAAGAAAAGTCTTTAAAACATTATTAGAATTGCGACAGGACCTTTTTGTTGATGTTTAAATACTTCTGCACTGGACCCTATTGCTCTACTTGTTCATGTACATAACTGGAATCCAGACTGCAAATTTGCTTTTCAACACAGGGTCAAACATGGCAAATAGAGGTGGGAGCACAGGTGAGAAACTGAAGTAGGGACAACAGTAAAATCTCAGAGGAGAGAGAAGATTTTAAGCATGTGGAATGCAGAGATTGGAATCAGTATATATAGACCATACTCTGCAATAGACAGAGAAAAAATCTGCTTTTTTTCTGAATTTTCCATGTGTTAAAAAAAAAAAAAGACAACAGTACAGTTCCCATCAAAACAGAAATTCCAACTTTTGCTCAGCTCTATTTAGCAGTTTTACATTTCATTTACATTTACATTTCATTAGTTTAAATTTGACCAGAAATCTGCTTTAATGTACTTCCTTGCAAACATCATTGCTGTGACACCTCAGATGCAAAGTAGTGCAAAGTAGTTTTGCAGGAGCTACAGCATCATCTTAAATATAACAACCAGAACCAGCACAATTTCATTTCACATGGATTCCTTTTCTGTGACCACCAGGCTTATGATTTAAATGCCTTGCACGTGGAGCTCTAGTTGTATGTCAAACCTCTGTGTCACCAATTACAAACCACCTGCCAAATGCTTACCAGCTAAGGCCATCGACAAACGAAACTCATCATGCAGAATCCTCAGAACATCTTGAAGACCTTCTTCACCCTGCTCTAACAAAGAAAACAGTCAGGGCAAAAGGAGCACTGGCACAGATCAGTGCTGCAGGATGCTTGCACAGTGAGAACTGGGACAGTCCCTCAAGGCAGTGCCAATTCCTGTCTCTCGAGCAGATGAATGATTAAAATGATATGCTGGATGTGCTCAGCTCATTGCAGATTAATTCAGATGTTTTTCCTTTTGGGATACATCTGAACAGGGAAGGAAAACAAAGCTGTTTATCACTTCTGACATTTTCTAGCTGTTAGGGTTTTTTTTAGTTTTCAGCTAACCTCCACCAGTGGGCTTGTTTTAAAATGTCAAGTCTTGCAATGCTGACAGTATTTTGTGATACAATGAGAGTTTCACGTATGGTAAAGCTTTAAAAACTTTAATTTAGTCAGGTATGTTTTTAATTTTTTACTTCTTGCAACGAATAATGCTTTGGGGGCAGCCTATATCACAGCTTTCATGTGTCCTTCCTCTATTGTATGCTAGGATAATCCCACTGAAGAACATTTTTAGGAATACTCCAAGGAATGTAAGACTAAAACACTGAACTATAAAACAAATCCCATCTCTTGCCTGTTTGCATTATTGAAAATATAGGTAGGCAAATCACAGCAGCATGAGGTCGCACCTCAAGTACTGTGCTCAGTTTTGGGCCCATCACTACAAGAAGGACATCAAGGCCCTGGACTGTGTGCAGAGAACAGCAGTGATAGTGGTGAGGGGTCTGGAGCACAAGTCTTATGGGGAGCAGCTGAGGGAACTGGGATTGTTCAGTCTGGAGAAGAGGAGGCTCAGGGAAGATCTTATCGTTCACTACAGCTAGCTGAAGGGAGGTGGTGATGAGGTGGAGTCACCCTCTTCTCCCAGGTGACAGTGATAGACAAGAGAGAATGGCCTTAAGTTGCAACAGGGAAAGTTCTCTGGAGGTCCCTTCCAACCCCTACGATTCTGTGATTCTGTGATTCATTTTGGTATTAGGAAACATTTGTTCTTGGAAAGAGTGTTGAAGCACTGGCACAGGGTGCCCAGAAAGGTGGTGGAGTTACTGTCCCTGGATGTGTTCAAGAAATGTGTAGAAGTGGCACTGAAGGACGTGGTTTCGTGGTCATGGTGGTGATGGTGCATGAGGTGATGATGTTAGAGGCCTTTTCCAACTTTAATGATTCTATGGCCATATGACTCTATGACGGGCCCTTTTTTCACTGTTCACTGGCAAAAGAAAGAGAGCTGACACCTATTCCATATTTCTTGCAAGACTCAAGTGATTTCTTACTTAAAGCCACAGTAACCACACTACTGGATGGAAGTCTCATTTCAAAGACAAAAAATGTATCTAGACCATAAAAATGTGTTTTCTTCTCAAGATAAAGCTTTAAAGCTGCAATTCATAAGCTAAAAAGCCAAAGTTTATCAAAGCAAATAACACTTGTATAATTACATTTTAAATATTATTTTAACTTTATATTAACTTTGTATTATTTATATTTATGTTTATGTTAACTTTATTTTTATAACTTTATGTTAAATATTATGTTAACTTTCTGCATCAGAAGCCTGATTCATGATTCTGGATCACAGCAATATGCTAGTAGTTAAGAATTAACAAAACTGGAATTGAGACAGTAGTGGCACACTTAGTCACCTCCAGGACTTGTGCTGTGTTCTGTCTTGTCCAAAATGTTCTCAGTATCAGCGGGAAAAAGTTCCATGTATATATTTCTAAAGAAACCATAATACCACTACGAAATTTCTGTGTCAAAACCATGGATTGTCTTTGAACAGGCTGGCAGCAATTAAAATTTTCAGACTCATTTTTATGGCAAATAAGCTTGTCTCCAGCTTTCAAATGCACTGATGGTCCTGATTCCTACAGTATTTTAACATCAATCTTCAATGCCAAGAAATCAAAGCCCAAAGAACAATGCTATTGGTTTCAAAACCGTATTTTAAATCATAAAATCCAGTGTACTTTTAAATGAAACAAAGTGTCTATGTTTGATTCAATTTGTAGCAATGCCACTTAAAATCCAACAGAAACAAACAAAAAAATACTTAAGATTGAACTGTTTCTATAAGAATGTCGAATAACACCTATGGAGTCTAGGGGAGTTTGAGGATAGATATGCAACCTGGGACTGTTTAGCATAGAGAAGACTCAAGGGAATCTCATCAGTGTATATAAATACTTGAGGAGAGGGCTCAGTGTAGGTAGAGTCAGGCTCTTCTTGGTGTCCAATGCCAGGCAATGGACACAAACTCCCCTGTGGTGCCCCTCTGACCACCACAAAGCATTTCTGTGCTGTGCAGATGACTCAAGTATTGGAAGTCTGCAACGAGGTTTCCCCAAAGCCTTCTCTTCTCAAAGCTGAATTAGTCCACCTCCCTCAACATTTCTTCATCTTCCTGGCCCTCCTTTGGGCTCTTCAACAGCTTCACGTCTTTCTAATATTGAGGGGCCTCAGGCCTGGATGGCCCCACTTCAGGTCGAGCCTCACAAGGACAGAGCAGAGAGGGACAAACTACCTCCCTCCTTCTGTTGGCCACCCCTCTTTAGGTGGAGTCCACGTAGTTGGTTTTCTGGGCTGCAAGTACACACTGCTGGCTCATGTTCAGCTTTTTATCCACCAGGAACCCCAAGTCTTTCTCCACAGAGCTGCTCTCAAGGAGTTCTTCTCCCATTCAATAACCATATTTGGGGTTGTTCTGACCCAAGAGCAACATCTTGCACTTGGTCTTGTTGGATCTCATTAGGTTCAACAAGATCTCCAGAAGCTACCTGGATGTGGCCTTGGGCACCCTGCTCTACTTGTTCCAGTTGGAGTAGGGATTGGACCAGATGGACCCAGAGGGACCTGCCAACACCAACTGTTCTATGATTCCGTGATTCCTTGATGTAGGCTCAAACCTTTTTACTCACCTTGTAAGCCAGACCCCATAAAGCTGGTCTTCCAATAAAGACGCATTTTGCTCCCAATGCCAGTGCTTTCAATACGTCGCTTCCTTTCCGTATACCACCATCTAAATAAACTTCAACTCTGCCTCGTACTGCCTCCACAACTTCAACCAGAGCATCTATCTGGAAAGAAGAAGCCATTTGCAACTTAGGCTCATCTTTTGGGTTCAAGACAAAGAGGTAATATCCCACACAGACAGACAAGTATACTAGAACAGAATAAACTCTCAAAATGAAATATGGAAAAGCATCATAAATAACTCAGTACCAAAAACTGTATAATACAGTGCTTGTCCTTGCTTTTTTTGCCAGATAGTTTTATTTATATGGATATTCCTATATGTGAAAAAGTAACATTTTCATTTGATTTTGGTGTGGGTTATTTTTGAGATTTAAACAATAAATTTCAATAGAAATAGTATTTTTTAGTATCTTACTTTCATTTGAGACAATGATGAATTATACTATTGTAAGAAGAGTGTTAGACTTCTCTCTACAACTGTCTAAATTGCCAAACTCACTTTTCATCCCAATCCTAGTGACCACCCGTAGAAAACCTCCTGAAAACCCATAAAGCAGCTATGAAGGATTTCATTAGCTATGCAGCACAATCAATATATACTGTTTCCTTCAAGCTACATCTCTTGATTCCCTGAGGTCTTTTCTGCAGTGCTAGGCTGGTAGCACAGAGCAGCACCATGCAGAGAACTGGTTCTAGTCCCAAGGGCACTATCACAGTGGCATGACCTTGCACAAAGCACAATTAACTCTCCACAGCAAACTCAAAGATTCTTTTCTTCAGTCTCTTACACTCTCTTCCTTGATTCTCACCTTCTTAATGAAGGCAGCTACAACTAAGATCACTGAATAGATTTTTCCAATTAGTTGTCACTTCTCAGAATTTCAAGCTGAAAATTTTGGGTCTGAAATTTTCCAAGAGTAGCTCACCAAGAGCACTGGTAGTAGCCTCTGTTGCCAGATTTGGAACCGGAGGAGTGCTGAACTAAGTATCTACTGTTTCGTCTGTGCATGAAAGAAAATTTACATGAACATCATTTCCATTATTATGTCTATAACATTTAGAAAAATTATTTATTATTATCACCCTTGACATAAAAGAGAATTTCCTGGCACTAATTTTATTTTACAGAGGAAAACAAAAGAAAGCAAACAAACGAAAAAAAATCTGTAAGAATATGAAACTGCAATACAGACATGTAAATTAAGAACAGTTGGAAAAATGGAAACAAAATTAAAGCAGTGAAGTATACATAAGACCAAAAAACTATTATTTCTTGGTATAGATTTAAAAGTGGGAGAATTTTTCTCTGGATAAATTACACTTCTTTTTTTTTTTTTCCCCTGGCTTCATGAAGTCAGGATTCCTATTTAGACCTGAGTCTACAATGATGCAAACAGATCTCTCACTAAATCTAGTTGCACTGTTTGTGCATATTTTGGCATATGTGAACAATGAGAGTACATTATTCTCTCATTTACACATTTTTGGTTCCAGAGCTTTGTTTTATTTTTCATGCAGTGTAAGAAGAACATGTGTGCACTGCATCAGCTCACGATGAAAATTTTTATTAAGTTAAGCCAGCAGTTTTGCTACAGTAATGGGAGCTCAGTGATGGTTATAGACCCTTCCTGTGACACTGAGGAAATACTTGAGTAGGCAGCCCATGTTGAGGCAAGCACCTCAGTTGTTTAAATCTATAGCATACCTGCATATGTCCGCAGATGTGCAACACACAAGTCTACCACAGGCATATTTAGTAAGATTTGTGTGCCAGTAGCCAAGTTAGCACAAACACGCACACAATACTCGTGGGACATCCATTTTCTCACTTACAGTGGCAGGTGCTCCATCCAGTTGCCTTCCGCCATGGTTGGACACGATAATTCCCTGAACTCCATGCCTCACTGCGAGCTCTGCATCTTCTTTTGTCAAGATCCCTTTGATGACAATGGGCAGGTGAGTCAGGCTCCTCAGCCAGTAGATATCATCCCAGGTGACCGAAGGATCCAGGCTGTTGGGTGGCAGTCCATACTCAGATCGGTCATTTCCCTACAGCCATGAAACAGAACAAAACCCCATCTGTACTGTAACAACAGAGACTTGAATTCTTCCCCTGCCCTAGAAGAGATTAATTAAACCTCTAGCAATCATGTTTAACAGTGTTGTAAAGCGTGCATTTCTAGATGACAACAAAGAGGATGAAAATCAGTGTCTCTGAGGAAGCTGCACTGGGATCTTAGAGCCAGTAGCCAGGCTGGCAGGAGGTCAAACTAGAAGGGTGCAGAAAAAGGAGGGGAAAATCTTTGTCCAAGATGTAGCAGATACCGAAGCAGCAGTTACGCAGTGGTTTTGTCTCATGTGGTACACACCAACACAAGGAATGAAAGAAGGAGATCATTTCACAAACCTCAAAGGCTCCCTCCAAGTTCTTCAGTTTCATGTGGGGAGGAAGTCGGAAGCCATTACGGACATCATTGCGCCTTTTGCCAGTGTAGGGCAGATCCACAGTGAGGACTAGGCCCTGGAAGCCCAAGGCCTCTGCCTGTTGGACCAATTGCCTAGAGACTGTCCTGTTGCGGTGGATGTAGAGCTGGAACCACCGAAAGCCACCAGGAGCAGCTGCAGTGATCTCTTCCAGCGAGCAGGTAGAGTAGGTGCTGGCAATGTAACAGGTGCCCATCGCTTTGGCCGCTTTGTGAGGTATTGAAAAATAATCAGAATGAAGGTCACTTGAGCATCGCTGCCAGACAATGGCTATGATTTTCTGTTTGTACATTGTTCACAGAGAAAACCTGAACTCCTGTTGTTCGTATATCCTACCAAAGACAAAGGTCTGCCAGCTGGCAAATACATCTCAGACATTAAAAACAGCTGACTTTGCCACATGCTGTTGTAGGATCGTGTTTAGGGAATTAAGGTAAATTACCAACTGTTGCTTTCATTTCTCAAACTTAGTACAAGGGAGGTGATTGTTCTCCTCTGCTCTGCCCTGGAGAGGATCCATCTGCAGTACTGCATCCAGACCTGGGTCTCCCAGTACAGGAAGGATTAGGAGTCATTGGAGCAGGTCCAGAGAAGGGCCATGAAGATGATGAGAGGGCTGGAGCACCTCTCCTATGAGGAAAAGTTAAGGGAGCTGGGCTTGATCATCCTGGAGAATAGAAGGCTGTGGGGAGAGCTCATTGTGGCCTTCCAGTAAATAAAAGGATGATTTTCACACAACCTCATAGTGATAGGAAAACAAGAGTAGTATTAAACTAAAAGAGGGGAGATTTAGCTTAGATGTTGGGAAGAAATCTTTATTCAGAACATTCTGAAACACTGGCACAGGCTGCCCAGAGAAACTATGGGTACCCCATCCCCAAAAGTGTTCAAAGCCAGATTGGATGGGGCCCTGGCCAGCTTGACCAGGTAGGAGGTGTCCTTGTCCAGAGCAGGGGGGATTGGAAATGGATGATTTTTAAAGATCCCTTCTGACCTAAGACATTCTATGATTCTATGATCTTAGTAATTTTTTAAAAAACAGGGCCTTCATCCTCTTGCATGGAATCGTGTCTGCTTCCTTGTAGGAACGCACATGCAAATGCTCAGTGTACACAGAAATGCACACAGGAAAAAAAACAAAAAACACTTGTTGCTCTCCAAACTTAACATATGATTATGCAGAGAGGCCCTGCTTTTCTCCAAGGCTGACACTGTTCTGATCAGCACTGAGGAATATACAGGCTGAGTCTTGTCCACCTCTTTATGTCCTACCTAAAGCCCCTGACACTGTGTGGCCCCTTGGTGTAGCACAACAATGTGTCCATAGTTTCTGACTCAGAGGCAATATAGGGCTGATCTGGTAACAGTGGCAGCTGAAGAAGTGCAGCAATACTTGGCTTCTCCTGCACTCTGTGGTCATTCATAAACAAGGATGAAATAAGGTTTGTCCTTTGGAATCTGAGCACTTTGCTCAGTCATACTTCAAACTATCCTAATAGCTTCTCACCTGTGAAGCTGGAAAAATAATGTTTTATTTTATTTTATTTTATTTTATTTTATTTTATTTTATTTTATTTTATTTTATTTTATTTTATCTTATTTTATTTTATTTCACAAATCACATTTGCTACATGATAGCAAAGCAAAAGAGTACCTCTGGCTGTGCTTTTCTCTCCATCAGGCCATGCTAGTTGGTGGAAGCCAGTCGGGGCGATTCCTACTGGAAAGCTGATTTCCGTCCCCAGGATTTTCGTCCTAGTGTCCAGTATAGACACATCTCGCAGCATACGTGGCCGAAAATGAATCCTGCAAGGCAATAGAAATAAAGCACCCTTCAGGATGGTAGTTGCCTGGTGGCTTCTCTGCTTTTCAAGCTCTGTGGAAACCAGGTCTACTTTTACCCACTAAAATGCAGCAATCAGAGCTATTAAAGAAATGAACATATAAAAAGGCCCTTCATCCTTTTTCTTGCCAATTCAGCTATCAGTTCTGCCACTACCAGCTGTCATTAATCCCATACTCTTGCCCACTGGTCACAGTACTTCATTTTTACACTCCCACTTCAGACTGCCACGGTTTACCTTCCTTGTTCTCCTATTGTCCATCCCACAGATTATTTCTACTTGCAGCCAAGTCCCAGGTCTCTGTCTTTCACTTAGCAATCATGCCTGTTCTCATTGTACATTGTACCTGACCTCGGTGTCCACAGCATATTTTCCAAATCTCGCACTAGTTGCAGGCTTCCTGCAACTGGCCACATGCTACACATTGCATCACATTCTGTTGTAGCCACACATTCCCTTTCCTGTCATACCGTACCAAACACACCACACCATTTGCCTGCATCCTCAGCATCCCTTGTGTCTTACGCAATTTGAGCCTCATGGAGGGTAGCACCATAGCACACAGCATATATTATTCAGTTAAGGGCAAGCAAGGTGTTAGGAATCTTTGTGTATGAAATGCAAACACTCGTACACGAACATAGTTTAAAAGCTTCCAGCACAATACCCCCACTTCCTCTCCACGTTACCTTTTATATGCTAGGATGTTTTCATCTCGGGTGCTATTCTCATCTGCTCCTGATGCAAAGAAATCCCAAGCAATCTTAGGTAAATATTTTTCTGCATAAGCTTCAAAGTCCAACAGAGACACCATAGCCATTGCACAGAGATGCTCTGGAAACCCTGGAGAAAAGAATAACACGGAAATTAGATTCTTGAACTGTTATTCTCTCTTCCAGAAACACCAGTGTCATTTAACGAAAACCTTGGTCCCCTCTATTTTGTAGCTTCTTCCCTTCTATTTGGTCTTCTGTGCCAAATACATAACTGGCAAGGGACAGACATCACACACCACATGCTGGTCTGCAATGTATTTGGCTGACTTATAAATTTCCTGTTGCCCTTATAGGAAATATTCCTATTGGGAATAAAGAACATGACTGAGGCAGCTCTCATGATCAGGATTATCTTGAAGTAGTACTGCTTCACTTGGCACTGGCCCTGAACACATTTAATTTATTCACATAAGATCCTAAATATCCTGTAATTGTGTCCCAAAATACTGACGAGATTGCTCTTATGCAAGTTTAGAGCCCCAAGGCAACATGTTGAGTTTGCTCTGATCTTTTTTGAAAAATAAGCCCAAAATGACATAAATGCCTGCTTAGTTGTCACAGAATTGTGGCAGAGTTAGCAAAAATAAGGGACTTAAGTCAGCTAATCCAACCTCCCTCACAAAGTGATTTTAAAAGATACATCTGAGTCATCAAGATACATCTGCTTGCTGAACTTGGTCTGTGGTACGTTCTATCTCCCACATACAATCATTTACATGGCTGATACTTATTTGGGCATTTCCTAAAATGTAAAGTCTTAATCTTGCAAGTGTGATGACCTCAAGAAGCTCCACAAAATTACAGGAGCTAAGAGTAGACTCCGGTCCTTAGCCTGTTGAGATTCCTCTTGAATCAGAATTTCTTTCCAACTCCAGTTATCCCTTATTCAGGCTATGATTACCCAGTACAAATAACTATTTTATCTAATTGCAGGCAAATCTTGCTATCTGTCTTCTGCCCTACTGTAGAGAAAGCTGGTAGATGCAGACACAAGGGTAGGAAGAAGCTTGCATCTTTATGCCTCTCCTTATTCTGTCTTAATGTACACAAGCCTAAAAGAGGACACTTGAAGTCCCTTGCTATTTTAAGACACAACATTTATCTAATTTTGTCATAAATTCCATCTTAAAATTATCTGGATTATGTTTTCCAATAATTCTCCTCAAAGGCAGTCCCATAACATCATTTGCTGGATTCCCTCAGGATGGCTGCCTGACCAATCATTTAGTTATGGAGAGCAGTGACTAAGTGCAAGCCCATAAAATTCAGAAGCATGTAAACACAGAGTCTACATCTATCCTGCTCCAGCATGAACACATTGCAAAACTATGGCCAGACTCACTGTCAAGGTCAAACATGAAGTATTTTCTACAGATCTTTGGTTCTCTTTTGTAACAAATACATTCTGGGTGGCATTGCATACTAGAGCACAGATACACACTAGAAAGGGAGCATACAAAATTCAGACAATCTTAGCAGTCACAAAAACCAATTTCCACAACAAGAAAAATAATTCTAAGTATTGCACTTGATCTTTCAGGGAAAAGAAGAGACACCGTGAGGCCCAGATGTCTCAGCAAAATAGCAGAAGTGCTGACTATTAAATGCCTGCACTTACATACTTGTGATGTAGCCAGGTCTAAAAACTATGCAAATTAATGTTTTAGCCAACTGTACCCATATACAAGGAAACATGTAAAGAGCACAAGACAAAATCAATCTTCTGTATTGTTTAAGTTACTTCCATGGCTCTGATTAAATAGGTATTATTCAAGGTATACAAAAGCATGAAGTTTTAAAACACCTGTGGTTCTGATCTGATTTCTCTGCAAAAGTGCAGGAAAAAGTAAATATCCTAGTTTCCAGATTAGCCTCCCACAGCAGATTATCAGGTCTGCAAGCTTCACCAAAACCCATCCCATGATTCTGAGGTTGTGTGCTCCTGACACAGGTATAGTCATCTCACTATATGGTATCTCACTGACTGAGATACCAGTGTGTAACTTGAAAATTAGGGCATAATTCTCTGCTAGCAAAAAGTAAAAAATGAGGGAATCCCTGGAAAAAGAAGGTTGACTGATTTCTTCAGTGTTGTTTCGTCTCTCCTGGCAGGTATCTGGTGTCAGGTGGTGAAAGTCTCTCAAGCTGTCTCCATAAGTCTTCACGACATTCAACCACAGCTGACAGCACTAGATTTCATGTACCATATATCTTGATATACCACAAATCACACATCATGATTTTTTTCTCTTCCTGCGCTTAGGAAGGCCAAAATCAGGAAGCACAAAAGATAAATCAAGCAGAATAAATGGGAACTTTAAGCAACCCAGACCCAATCCTTGCTGTCTCTCATTTAAGACTTACGTTGGGTTTTAGAGAGAGGAGCAGTGAGATCCTCTGTTTCAAGGCAGCTTACAAACAGGATGTTGAGAAGGCCTTTTCACTGAGCTTCTAATTTTTCTGTTGTCAATAAGCAACCACAAGAGATTAAAGCTCAACCCTGCAATAAACTTTGTACTGTTTGTATAATACCAATGTTTTGTTGTCAGAGCATTCCAAAAAAAAAAAAAAAGGGCTTCACCTTGTCTACTTAGCAATTGTCTGGGAAGCAGAGCTGGAGCTGTGCTCTTCAGCAGTGGCTGAGGGCTGTGTATTCCCCTAGGGATGTAACAGTATTTCTGCATAGATTTGTTGCGTTTACCTGCTCGTGACCAACAAAAGTCTGCAGGTAATTTGCTCCTATATATGCTACAAACACCACTCAAGAAGATGATCCATGGACAGGGCCAATGGTTACAGCTTGCTGCTACAGAGCCTTGAATCTTTACCCCAATACGTGGAGGAGATATTTTTCACTTCCTACAATACAAAATCATAGAATAATTTGAGTTGATCTGTAAAGATCATCTAGTCCAACTCCCCTTCAATCAACAGGGAATAAGGAAAGCAGCCAGCCTTCTACCATTTTTACACTCTCATGACCCACTTGCAGTCCCCCTGGGCTTTATGCCCCCAGCCACCTCCAGGAGTTCTGTTTGTCCTCTCTCTTCCTATGCCTGAGAACTGGTGAGCCTTCTCTGTGCTTCCCTTCCCCTCTGTTGCTGAGCATTACAAACCAGCTCTGAGGTGCCAGCAGATTTATGATATTGACTTAAATTTGTGAGATATGAAAAGTAAACATTGGACAGTTTTATTTGTCCTTCATTGTTTTTTAGTGTTTTGGGTTCGTGCTTTCAATTCTTCCACAAAAGCATGAGAACTTGAAACTTATATTTTTACTATCTGAAAACTGAGGTGCTTTTTTCCTCCATTAGCATGTGATACCAGGTGCAGAAACTGAAGCAGAGTATTATGCAAACATTCCTTAAGTCCTACCAGCCTTATCCTCCCAGCCCAACCAGCACAGCAGAGGCAGTGAGTGAACCAAAGGATAGGGAGAACTGTGGGCTGAGCAGCACTGCAGCCTCAGGGGCTGCTCTCCAGGGGGCTGCTGTGATCCAGAATTGCAGATCTAAATCCAACATCATGGCACCATTTTCTGCAGCTGAAGTGAACATTTATTCTGCTATGAGATGTATTCCAGGTGCTCTACCCAAACTCTACTAGGCATGATCATCCAGACCATTGTCTTTTAAAGCCATTTTTAAAATCCTGCCTTTGGAGCTTTGGACAGCACTGTGAAGCTTTTGGCCTTCAGCTACCGATAGACTTATTACAATTGAGAAAAGATTCACGCTTAGCCTGAGTGCCAATGAGCATCTTGTTTTGAGTGCCAATGAGCATCTCGTTTTGCTTTCCTGCCCAGGAAAATCCACTTAGAAATCCACTTAGTGTGACATTCAACATGATCTCTGGAAAAAAAGAAGAAGGAAAAAAAAAAAAAAAATAGAGCAAAACACCATCTGTAGTTCCAACACACTGAAAAATACACGCCCGGGAAGAAGAAAAGTCCTGTGACCTCTTCTTTCCACTAGATGTCAGCCTTGGGTCATATATATATCAAGCCTTGCTGGTAAAAACAAATGGAGACCATCAGTACTTTACAGCCTGCCAGGCACTGCGGCCTCAAGACTGATAGAACCATTTCATGAGACTCACAGCTAATATGCTTGGAAATATCTTTGTTTTATGCTTGGAAATCCTCGTTGTCTTTGTTTTCTTCTTAACATTTTCTGATCCACAGTGCAGCAATAAATGTAGCTACATCTGGTCTGGCCTGATTTTCATTTCAGACTACAAGTGATCTGTGGGGCCCTCAGTCATATTCGTCACCGTGCTGATCTCAGTTCCCCTCTCCTCTAGGGATGCAGATTGCAGCCAATTTACCAAACCATAAAGTTTATAGTCTCTTGGTTATCGTAACTTTGCATGAATTAAAGATTGTTTGCAGCCATTGTACTTTGGTTCTGAATCTCTACTTTTGTACTGTGACTTTTAGGAGATGGTACATCTGGACATATTTATTTCTTTCAACAATGGACTCAGTTCAAAATAGCAAAGACTCCTTGTCCCTTAAGTAGCATTTTCTGTAATGCTTCTGATTTAGCTGGGAAGCTCTAAAGTTCTAAGGGAATCAAAGTTTGCCACAGAGATAATATCTATTATGAGAGCACTTTCTATATAATTGGAGAAAAAAAAAAAAGTGGAGAAGTTTTAAAGTTCTGGAGCCTATTCACTGAAATGCAATAAAAGACTTTAAAAGACTCTCTACAAATTTTACTGGAAGCCTTCCTTGCTTCCTTCTTCAGAGAAGCAAAGAACATAATATACAAAATAGTCACACATCTGGTCCAGCCTTGCAGGTAGAACGTCAAGCAGTCAACGGCCAATGCTTGTTTTTTTCCACAGACCTGCACAGCTGGAGTTTTGCAGCTGCTTACTTTTAATAGTAACAGAATCAAAGGCTTGTGAGCCCAAACACAGAGATCCCATGTAAATCTGTGCTCAAATTCCTGCTACAATCACGATGCTCATTACTCTGGTTGGTGATATTTGTTTGCTTTTCACAGATGGCAAATTGCCATGGCTCAAGCTGACATCTATCTCCCTGACACATCCACTAGTGGTGGGGTCAGCTCGGGACTTTACAACACTTTAGTGAAGGATCTGGGGAAGGATAGAGGAGAAAAATAACTCTAAGTAACATAAACCAGATCACATAGCAGTTTGCATACAGTCACCACTGGCTTTCCTTATCAGATGTATTTCTTAGGTATGTGCCCCATGTTTGGAAGGAAAACTCTTTTTGCGTGCATGTCAGTCAATCAAGGAAGCTCTCCCAAAATTAAATATTTAAATAGCCACCCTTCTATTAGAGGTGGAGATGGCAACAAATGTTGTATTTAGAGTCGCCTAACGCTTTTGATTATAAGATCCAGTTTTTGGTTGCTTTTAATTTGGGCTGAATTTTTTTGGGAACACTTCACTGAAAGCTGGTCAGCAACTTCCAAGAATGAGGTTAGGGAAAAATGGTGATTGGCCTATGCTGAAAATGTCTTGCAGTGATTTCACTGCAGAGCATAGGCAGTTCAGTGCTCATGCAGGGGACTGAAATTAGCAGGGGCTGATCCCTGGGGGCATCAGCATGTACTTGCTGGCCATATGAGAAACCAACCAGTTCTGGCCTAGCTGTAAATCACTGTGCTCTGCCCGCACATGCCCAGCAGTGTTTGTCTGAAATCCAGATGTTGTCTTTACTGCAGACTTGTTGAGGGCAGAGCATGCTTCTGCCCAGGGCCAAATAAACTCAAACAGTCTCAAACACAGGCAGAGAGTAGAGAGCTGCCTCCCTCGTGCCACCTGCACCGGAATTCAGCCTTACTTAACACTGGAGGGGAGAAGAAAGAGAAAACGGCTCAAAACTGAGCTGCAGAGCAACTCATGGGTACAGACTGGATGGGATGGGGCAGAGGTGACCAGATAAGGGATAGAGCAGGTAGGAGTACAACAAGGTAGGAACAGGGCAGGATGGCAGGATTTCAGGGGGGGGCAGAAGAATCTGGAGAAGGGAAATGATTAGGGGACAGGCAGATGAGGACAGCATATGACATGCTGAGCATGAAGGTGGCTACCAAATATTTGGCTGTTCTTTCTGTAACCACTTCCATCTCTGAAAACCCAGAAGCGAGCTTGATTTATTCTCAGTGTTAATCTGCAGAACAGCATATAACTACAAAGCCCTTTGGGAAAATATGTCTCATCTACCCCTGGTGTTATTGATTCAAAAAGGAGAAGTGCTTCCTGCTAGTAGATGGCTCCACTCTGGGTGTCTGGAAGTCAAACCATATAAAGTCTCATATCTCTGGTGCACTGTTAAGGTGGAATAAAACATAATTTCTGAGCTTTCCTTTCGGGCTTACCTAACTTGCTCTAACCATGAGTTTTCATGTAAGGTATCTGCATCTTATTTTGACAGCAGCAGCCCTGTTACAGAGGGCCTGAAATAGGTTGTGTTTGGTCAGCATGCAGCAGGGAGCACAGGGGAAAGATCAGCTAAACCAGGGACAACAGGGCACAGCACAGTGAGTGGCAAGATGAAAAAATAGATTGGGTATGAAAAGAAAAGGTGAGGGTAGAATCCACAGCTAGTTAATTGCTAGTGATGCTCCTCGCTTCCAACCTGTGAGCACTCAGAGCTGTTCCTGCAGTTACAGGTGCCCTGGTCCTATCCTCTGTGCTCTTGGAGAGCCAGTCCTGCCTCCCACACCATGTTCCTCTTGCCCTCCTTGGATAAACTCTCCAGGTGACCCTTCTCCATAAGGACACTAGAGTTGCAGTCTGACAGACCTCCTCACCAGCAGTGCCAAATCAGGCCAAAATGGCATTATGTTGGGATAAGAGATCAGACAGGAGAGTCATTTCCCATAGTACAAGTAGTTATGGGCTAAGGGTGGCAGGGAGGGAGTGCACAAGCAGGATGACAGGCAGAATACAGCCATACAAAATTAATTCAGAAAGAGGTTCAAAAGTCATGTAAGTGTTGCTGGGAAATGCAGAGGAAAGTAGGACACGGGCTGTCTGTTCTCAGCACGAACATGTACAGCACTGCTCATATTGGACACGCATCTAACTCCAAGCAAATAATCTCACAAATAAAGGCTGCTGAAGTACAACTTGCAGCATGCGTGTAAAATAGGGAGAAAGGTGTGAAGTCTGCAAGACAAAACACAGTTTAGAGGGACTGCAGACTGTTTCCCAAAGCACTCTTTGGCCCTCAGAAAATGCTGCAAAAACTGCCTCCAAAAGTGCCGAGCTGACACAAAATAGGGGAGCAGAGGAGCTCAGGCATGACTCAGTCTTGAGTTTTCCTCTTGGTTCGCATGTGCAGCTGTCCTTGAAGCCGGAGTCATATGTTATGATATTAACCATGTTACACCCTTAAGTAGGGTTGGTTACAAGTTATTTTATCCAAAACTTTACTTGGCCCAATAGGCCAGTTAGGACTGCGTAGATATCTAACCATTCTCTTTCTTCATCATCTTTTTTTTTTCTTTCTTTTTTTTCAATTGCCATTGTACTGGAAGTGAAAGAAGCAGCTCTCTCAAACCTACAGATTACAATACAAGTGGAAACAAGAAGCACCGTGGAGTTGTACCCACATAAGAGGAAGAACACTCTGGGCTTGTTGCCCCATTTCTACCTTATAAACTGGGCAAAGTACTCCCACCTGCAGTGGAAATGATGACCACCACTACACGGGAATCAGTGAGAACTGAGTCTTCATTTGCTGTGGCTTACTCATAATAGAAAAATAGAGAAATAGAGCTGAGAGGAGGCCAGAGAGGCCATTTAGTCTGCTTCTTTTCCTGAAATCAGATTCACCCAAACCTGTGCCAGTCGCCACTGATGGAGATTCCACATCTTCCAGAGAAAACTTGTTTGTCCTTTATTACCCTTAACACAAGGAAAATTTAGAGAGGTATCACTTGGATCTCTACTGCCATAGTTTAAGTTATTAGCCACTTTCAGCAGACACAGAGAAAGACTTGCTCTCTTTCTCTTTATATCTATGTTTAAAATACTTAAAGATGATTACTGGCTATCCATTTCTTTTTATCTTTTTTAGATCAAGCTATACAAGTTCCTTCAGCCTTTCCTCATGAGACATGTTTTTTATACTTCTCCCTTAGTGAAAGCATCAGAAACTGCATGTGATTCATCAGCCAAGTCCTCTGCTGCCCTTATCTGAATCAGAGCATGAAAAGTATGGCAATACTCCTGTTTATTCAGCTGTGATGATAGCAAAATATTTTTGCATTCATTACTCTGCGTTATGTTCCTTAGTTATTTCTTCAGATGTACCATTCCATCCAAAGATAAAAGAACCAAACCTTTTTGCACATCTCTTTGAGACAAAGTAATTTCATTGCTTTTCCAACTCACAGAATCATTAAAGCTAAAGTACATGTTACTGCCACTCTCCCTTCTCTATAGTTCCTGTCACAGACGGATATTAGATGTGTTTGATATGATTTGTTCTTGATAGACTGATACTGGATGTTACTCACTTTGCAGTTAACTTCTGAAGGCTCAGTGATCACTTCCTTTGTCCCCCTCACCATTTGAAAAAGCAGTAAGAGGCAACACACTTGCCTCTGTACTCCATGATTCAAAGACAATAACTAATACTTCTGGCATTGCTTCAGATGCTTCTCCTGGTCCCCTAGGAGGAATTTCATCAAATCCACCTGATTTGAAAGTATCTAGCATATCTAACTCTCTGCCATGACACTGCTTGGTTTCGGAGAACTTAGAAAGCATTCTCAGTCATACTTAGCAAAATAAAGGTCCTAGATAGAATTCTGAAATGAAAATATTCCCTTGCCAGATGGAGAAACTAAGTAGTTGGAAAATCTGACAGGTGTGGAAAAGTCCAAATTCAGCAGGAGTTACCCTTATGAGGAAAAAAAATGGGCAAGTTCTAAATTCTCAAAGAAAGCACAATTCAGAAGATGCAAGTAAACCAGAAGGGAACTGAAAGCAAATATATTGGTTTTTTTTTCATACAAGGAGCCAAAATAGAAAGAAAAGCAAAGCACTCACTTCTTCACAGTGTTTGAAATCTATGAAATAAGATGAGGAACAAGAATGCCTAATCAATATTCAGACATTGATACAACAGGCATATTAGAATTTTTTGGGAAAGACAGTGGGATGCTAATATCAAGAAACAAAATACACAGTAAAGATAAAACATTCCAGTGGCAGAACAGCAATCTGCACTTTGGAAAGCTCGGTATCATGCTGAATTTGTAAGCTAATCAACTCAGTATGTAACATAGTGTCTATACAAACTGAAATTCTAGGACTAAGTATGAAAATACAGGTACGATAGATAATGTTACTGACCAAGGACAATAAAATGCCTCGAATTCAATAAGCTGAAGAAGATCAGAGTGGCAGTGTGGTCAGGAAATACAGCAGTAATAAGAAACTTCAAGTGTAGATCGACAAATATCATGCCAGGAGTTGAAGCAGATGTAATTTTTGGACTCTGTCAGCAATTATTCCACAGAGCACCTGGTTAGAGAGCCCATAGGAACAAATGCAGTTCTTGGCTTTGTACTGAGAAATGCACGTGATCTGGTTCTAGCCCTTCCAGTGGAAAAACCACTGTGACTGTTACCAGAGAGGACTCAGTCAGCAGCTCCGAAGGGGCACCACAGGCTGAATGTTCCACTGCCATTGTGCTAAGCTTCAAAGAAAGCTAGGCGAAAATCAAGAAGCTTGTTACAAAGAAACTAGAAAGGTCAGCAGAGAGGATTAATTCCTAGCAAGCAGCATGGAAACTGAAGAATACCAGACTAGAAGCATAACACTGCTGTGTATGACCTATTGAGAAAGGCTGGAGAATGGATTAAAAGAGGCCAGCACATACAAATGGCCAAGTAAGCAAGTTTATTAGCAGTATGAAGGCATTTTTTCAAAAAGATGTCTATTGTATCCAAGCAAATAAAACGAAATGAATCACGCAGCCTGGCAGGTTAAAAGCAAAATCCTAATTAGCAAGGCTAAAAAGGACTTCAAAGAGCACTAACTAAAAGAATTAGAGCTAGTACTAAGCTCTGCAGGGAAAGACCTGCATGTCCTGGTGGACAGCAGTTTGGCCATGAGCCAGCGGTGTGACCTTGCGGCCAAGAAGGCCAACGGTGTCCTGGAGCACATTAAAAAGAATGTGGCTGGCAGGTTAAGGGGGGTTATCCCTCCTCCCCCCCCTATTATCTGCCCTGGCGAGGCCACATCTGAGAAAGAGAACACAGAGGAGGGATCTTATCAATGCTTATAAATAGTTCACGTGTGGGAGTCAAGTGGATGGGGTCAGGTTATTTTGGCAGTGCCCAGCAACAAGACAAGGGGCTGTGGGCATAAACTGTAATACAGGAAGTTCAATCTGAACGTGAGGAAGAACTTCTTTACTGTGAGAGTGACAGAACATTGGAACAGGCTGCCCAGGATTTGCAGAATCTCCTTCTTAAAATATTCAAAACCCACCAGGACTCTTTCCTCTGCAGCCTACTCTATGGAACCAGTTTCAAGAGGGGATTTGGACTAGATGATCTCAAGAGGTCCTTTTCAACACCTGCAATCTGTGATTCTGTGATTCGTCATACAGATTGATGATCTCACAGGGACCATCGTCACTAAGGGATGAAACATGAAGATACAATTCCATGAAGGCACTGGTTCTGTGCACAGGAGCAAATAAAATGCTAGTCAGAAGTTGGGAGTTAGTAAGAAAGTAACAGAGAACAAAACAGTGAAAAACACCTTGTCCGCATGTAAACCCATGGTTAGTCCCAAGCTTGAATCCGTGTGCAATTCAAAACCTAATACCATCTCAAAAACAAAAGAAAAGAAAAAAATAAAAATAAAAAACAGAGCTAGAAAGCATTCAAAGAAAAGCTACAGAGATAATCGAAAGTATGGAATGACTTCTGTAGGAGGATTAACTCAGTAAACTGGAACTTTTCTGCCGAGGAAAGAACAGATATACGTGAGATGTCTACAGAAGCCTTAATGAAGTGGTGATTATGCATTATGATACACATCATGTCCAACTCAAGATCTAGGGACCAAGTTCAAAAACAACAAAGAACAGTGAGCTTTCATACACGTAATAAAATCATGGAATACTCTGCCAGAGGCGGTATGGATATGAAAAACATGAGTTCAAGGAGACACCAGGCAAGCATTTAGAAGCACTGATCAGAGGATATTAAATAGGAAAAAAAATATCAGGATCAAAAAATCGCTGGTAAGAAGGTACTGGGCGTTCTTCTTTCCACACAAATTCTGAACCTCTCTTCCATTCTACATTTTTAAATAAATAGAAACATGAAGATTCTTTACAAACAAGAGCTGCAAAAACTGTTGCCATTTCACATCTTTGTTGTTACACAATGACAAATGCTTTTCACAGCTTATACAGTTGTCCAGGTGCAACCACACTTTGTTGTTAAGCCTGTGTTAGGATCAGATTTGCCATTGAGCCTGCATTGTAGTTGTTTCATCAATTATGCCAAGATGTCACCAATGCAGTTCCAGTCCGATTCTCCCATCTTATCACCCATCTCTCCATCTGAATCTTCCTTATTTTTCTTCATATTTATGATAGGTCAAATATGTATACTTTCACACTATTCCTGAATGTTAAATTTACAGCTCTGGAGGAATTACTTCTTCCCTTCCCTTCCCTTCCCTTCCCTTCCCTTCCCTTCCCTTCCCTTCCCTTCCCTTCCCTTCCCTTCCCTTCCCTTCCCTTCCCTTCCCTTCCCTTCCCTTCCCTTCCCCTTCCCCTTCCCCTTCCCCTTCCCCTTCCCCTTCCCCTTCCCCTTCCCCTTCCCCTTCCCCTTCCCCTTCCCCTTCCCCTTCCCCTTCCCCTTCCCCTTCCCCTTCCCCTTCCCCTTCCCCTTCCCCTTCCCCTTCCCCTTCCCCTTCCCTTTCACATGTAGTATCTAATACAATGAGAAATTTGAATTACTGTAGAATTTTGAGAGTGGTTTTGATTTTTTTTTTACATGCATCATTTATTTCTCATAATTTTCTCATAATTTAAAACAAATAAAAGTTTGGGGGAAAAAAAAGTAATCAGTCTTCCTTAAAGGATATCATAGTGAATTTGTGGAAAGCAGGAACAGAATGAGTTTCTTTTCATTTCCTCACTGGGAATATTAAATGCAATGCAGCTAATTTGCCTGTGAGTTAAATTTCCAGCTTTATTTCAGTTCTTCAATGTTGCTCTTTTCTTTTATTTTACCACCGCAGGGGAAGATGCAGTACTATGCTATCTAATGTGTAGTAGAGGGAGAAACGCTTTGTGTTATGGTTTCTTTTTCTAGCACTGAATTTCTCTAACAGAGACAAATATATACAGAAAATGGTAGGTGTAGATGTAGGAATCAATTGCTTATCAGTCTCCAACATCTGCTGAAAAAATAATTAGACATATATACATAAGATGAGGCTTTCTGATGGGAATTTCTGCCTTTTTAATGTAGGCTTATTTCTCCACTTACCGTATTTCACAGATTTCATTTCTGCTGATTCCTGTCAGACAGAAGAGTTTGAAAGAGTACCTTTAAAACCAGCCCTCTGAATGCAGTTCCACCCAGGTCTGGAGCTTCAGGAAGGTTTGTGTGATGGAGCTGTTGGTAGATGGCTGTGGGAGGAATCCTGACCACCACAAAGGACACCAGAACTGCTTGCTGTGTCTGGATGCCCTCCAGCACCTGCAGCCTTGTTCTCTCTACAAGCAGTGCCAGTACCATCCCACAGTCAAGGAGCTGTCCTCTTGAATAGGGTTGGGTTTTTTTTTTTGTGGGTTTCTTTTTATTCTTAAGTGAAAACCTTAAAGAGTAAGCAGAGCAGCCTATCTGCTTGTACATAAGAACCTGTTGACAGTCCCATACATTCATCTTCTCTGCCTCCCTCTGCTCAGAGGGCTTTTTAACAGTTCAATGACTATTGCAGATGTGCTGCTTTGGAAGCCCAAAATTCTGCTGTTGGCCAGTTAGTTTGGAGTTTGGTTGGAAACACTGCTTATTTGTTGGCTACCACATTGCTCTCCTGCTTACTTTTCCTTCAGCAAGGCCAATTCGTTCCCCAGTGAAAGCATTATAACCTCAAGTATAGTAAATCATCTCACTAATAATGTCACAGTAAAATTATTATATCTCATTATTCTTAGATGAGAATAATTCACTTATTTTGCAGTGTTTCCACATTTTCCCCCAAGCTCCATGCTGGAGGATATACAGCCTTTATTTTATCAAAATTAAGGATGCGCTCCAAGAAAGACCTTAAGGTAAATTTTAGTGAAAACAAGATCCATTTTTGTCCCCGTATCCCAGGTTGAGGGTACATTTTGTATGTGACAGAGTGGACATTTAATGTGTTCATACCAAATTTAACAATCTCACAAACACACAAACATTCACACGAAGTCTGCATGCATTTGTTACATGTACATGTGAAATTGATCATGTAAAATAGTCTTGCCCTGTTTAATCCAGAAACTTGTAAAGCATACCACACTGGTATTTCCATAAACAGCCTTTTCATGATCTGCTGCTACACTTTTCCTTTACACCTACATCTGCCTGCTAGTGAGATAATGGAATAGAATAGGAAGAAGATTATTTGTTCGATTGATTAATTTCTTTTATGTTTTGTGGATCTATTATTTGAGCTACATTCCTTCTTTACAAGCTCTCTTAAATAGCTAAGGAAAGCGAGGCTGCTGAGGCTAAGAAGCCTGTGAAGGCACATGTTATGATCTCCGTACTCTCCTAAGGCACCAGTAGGCTAGGAAAACTTTAGCAATTCACTTCTCTGGCTGTTCTTTTGCTTGGGACTTCTGTTTTTAGGGGGACAGCGTCCTGCAAGATGTGCACCTATAGATTGTGAAGCATCTATATAATCTCATAATATATATAATATATATTATATATATAACCTATATAATCTCATGTAGAATACATGACAGAATACAATTGCTATATATTGGCAAGTAATTGCCTACTACATCAACAGTTTCATTTTCTCTCCTTATCTCCAAAAAATGTTTACATATATTAGGGCATCATTTTCTAAAGCACAGTTCTGAGAATCCACAGAAGTCATAACTAGCACCTGAGGTAAAGGTCTAATGAAGGTATTCCTAGAGCCCCATAGCTAGAACTTATACCCTGAGAAACATCCATCCTGTTCAGCAAGACCATGGTCTGGCAAAAAACAGCAATCCATCAGTTCACTGAGCTCATCTATATGAGCGTTTCATATAGAAGGACAATTTTAATAAAGTGGCGCATGAGAAAAGGAAAGGAAGAAATTAGCAATGTGCCAAAATAATGAGTAATTTGTATATACGCAGGGAATTTTCATAGGGACTGGATACAAGATCCCAGCATAAACAGAGCCACAGAGGAGGCAGGAATTCAACTGAAGGCACATCCTGCCAAAATGGGGCACCTGGGGCTTAAACTGCTGCAATACACATGGAGAATTATCCTTCTCAGCATCAGAAATCATGCGGGGATTTGGAAAGGAAAGCAGCTTTAATAGTCTGCTGGTTGGCCTGCTCTAGTGCCAACACACCCTAAATTCTAGCCAGCCTATGAGCTGATGCAGTACTGATGCAGTACTGGTGGATGATCTGCTGGAAAAACAGAAAGACCACAAGTCCATCCTGAAGCCTCTGGGCATTTGAGCACTGTTCAGGCCTCTCTTATGGTACCAACCAGTTGAGTGGTGATCTAAGGTACGGGGTGCTGCTGCCTCCTGGCAAGAGGCATTCAACAAGCTGTAGTGGGAAGCTGAACCTTTTTACCTGTGGAGTTCAGGAGGCCTGAATTGGCTATTATGAAAAAATTCTTCACACAGAGGGTTGTGAAACATTGCAACAGGCTGCCCAGGGAAGTAACTGAGTTTCTATTCCTTGAGCTATTTAAAAGATGTGTAGATGTGGTGCTTGGGGACATCATTTAGTGGTAATCTGGGCAGCACTAGGTTAACAGTTGGACTTGATGATCTTAGAGGTATTTTCCAACACAAATGATTCCATTATTTCTACAGTTCTGTGTTTCATCTGCTCTCCAACTGCACATCTCAAAGTGCACACATTCAACGTTAATTCTTAGTTCTTATTGAGCCCACCATCGCAAATAATAAGGGATAAGAAACGCAGAGCAGAGTCATGTCAACAAAGTGTCATCCTCAACTGAAAATAGCTCCCAGAGCCCACGTGAAAATGAAGACAAAAATGTCTTTATGCATTTCAAAGGAGACAAAGAAATAGCGAAAGGCGAGGCTGGCCAGTACTGCCCTGTTTTGAAGGAACTTCTGGAAATGAATGTTTGAATGCATCTCGTGCAGCTTAACATCTGGTGGATTAGAAAGTGTGGGTGATAGCTTTGGATCTAAGTCTGAAAAATATTTGCATATATTAAGGTCACATGTAATTCATGTATTTGATCCTGTTAAGCTCTGTGATTTTGACTGGAGAAAGAGCCAAAGAAAAAAGAAAAGAAAAATTAAAAAATTGGAGCCTGTGTCCATTCTCTGCTATTCTCAGCACACTTAGAGTAGCTGGTTTTTCTTGTGTCTTTTTTTTTCTTTCTTTCTTTCTTTTTAATGAAAAAACGTACATACATGCATTTGAAGTCCTTTTCTCCACCTATCCTTTCCTCAAAGAGGCTGGGTCTGGGTTTATCATTTCCTGCTACAAGCAGGCCTTTGACACAGAAACAGGGTCTTAGAAATTTTGTTCAGAAAACAAAATAAAAATGCCTTAATTAATCTACTTTCCATGCACTACAAGGAATTCACATGCTCTCAGACAAAAAGCCAGCATCTTCCCTTTTCTATATAGTAAAGTTTAACACAGAGGCAGTATGCAGAAATATAGCATTTAAAAATAAATAACACAGAATCTGCCCTGCAGAACTAAGAGGCAATCTGGCAGCAACGGTCAGCTTGAGTTTCAAATTTCTTCCGTGAAAACATGCATGAACTGCAACAAGGTTACAGCAGAGTGGTTAGTACTGGCTTAATATTGCACTAGCCTACTCCCAGGATCTGTTGTTCCCTTCACTTAGATCCCTTTCATTTGCACAGTTTGACAGTATGAGGACAACTGATGCTGGAAGAATATGGACTCAGTATGTTAGCCCAGGAGGAGATGAATAAGTATCACACAGATGGTGTGTGCTTAGAGGAGAGGACAGGACGGAGACACTCTACTCATAGCTGGCCCAAAATGTAATCATCTGTGCACCTGGCTTCAGACAAAGCCAGAGAAGAGATGTGGTTTTAGTTAGCAATGTAAGCTGCATCACAAAGGCAGAATGTCTATTAGTTAATGGCTAGTATCAGTTTTCAGTCCTTTTAAGACCATAAATATTTTAAATATCAAGGCATTTTTCTTTCATGTGTGTATCTATTTCTCTTAAGTGCATTCCAGTGTTGTCCATCCCTTTCTCCTCTCCACTACCCTGCCAAAGATCAAACACATGTTTGTCTGAGGGCCACCTCCAAGCCCTCAGCCACAAAAGGTGCTCCTGGCTCACTACAGGTCATGTGAGAACATTTTGTGACTCTTTCATACTTCCTATTACGTTTTAGAGAAGGCTTCAAATGATAGGACTAAGCAGTTAGTCTCACAAGGATGCTGGAATATCACAACAATTAATTCAGTGAGAAGCTGTGACTGTTGATAACCCACCTGCCTGACTGTAGGTGCTTGGGACAGATTCAGACACCACTAAGGGACCGATGCAGAAGCACAAAGCAGGCTTGCCTGACACAGAGCAGATTCTGAGAGCCTCTAAAATGCAGGGTGGAGCCTGACAGCACCATTTGTGTCCGTTTGATATGGAGAGTTACTGTTTGATTTGCCAGATGTGCTTTACCCTGTTCCACTCACCCATCATCTAATTTCCTCTCTGTCAGTGGTAATGGTATGTGGAGCGTGTTCCTACATATGAGGGCTTTCATATTGTACTCTACATGGGCTATGTGAGTAAGGCATTCTGTTACTTTGCTGCCATGATGAGCAGTATACTGGCCTCCCTTTTGTCTTGCTTAACTTGGTTCCTTTTTTATTTCTCAACAGGCAGGACTGATACAGGTTAGTCTGTTTAGCAATAGAAGAGAAATCCATTAATGATAGTTCTAAGACTTTCCCTTTCAGCTTTAGTGGATGAATAGTCTTGTTTTCCTCAATCATTTTGCACTGGGGACATAATAGAATACTTCTATCAAAAGACACAAGGACCTTTTCCTAGGGTTCCACATATATGGTTTTAAAAAATGGCTCAATGTGGCCCAATTAGCAATGGAAATTTTCCAAAGTGGGTAAAAGTGTGTCAAGGCCTCAGTGATGAAGTTGACAGCAAAAAATGTGGAAGAAGGATGGGCACTCAACCACCTTAGATACCACTGAGCATGTCCGAAGGGACATTAGTACGTATCTATGAGTCCTTGAAAAGGAATGAATCTGCATGCCAGTGTACTGCATATGTATGTCTTAACTGTTGAAATGTAGAACCTGAGCTCTGGGAGCGTGCACTTGTTTGTCAAGTTGCCTGATACCTATGGTGAGGAATAAAGGAATGCTGCTTTCCATCCACAATGGTGTTAGGGATTTTTCTTCCTGGATTTCAGATGACATGATGAGAACAAATGGATTTGCTTTCTCTTCTATGCTATTTATTCAATGTCAGAGAAAGTGCCCGCTGTTAAATAATCAATCACATTCATTAGACTTCAGTATTAGTCAGTGATGCCTTTTATTGCTGTCACACACAATAGAATTCTGCAAGTGAGGAAGAATTCTGCACAGGTGAATTGTAGAGCGGTGGAGAGAATCAGTGTCTGTGAACTTACCCTTTGAGAGAACAGCCTAGAACGTGGGTGAGTTCTGGGGATGAGCCCAAACCCTCTGAATTTCCCTCAGAAACACTCATGCAGCTTATTTAGAATAGATAATTCTGGTTTCTCCAACTCCAGTTGTTGTTTGAATAATGCTGAATGTTAAATAATACTAGCAGACCTCATGGTTTCAGAAGTAACAATAAGATCTAAGCAGTAGCTAACTCCTGACTGCACAGTGTTGGCGTCAGTCGGATGACAGAAGTATAGGAGAAGGGCAGAAGTTTAGGGACAGCAGAGAGGTAGCTCCTGTATTGTAATTCTGCTTATACAAAGATGAATACTCCAGATTAAGTCTCTGGCATCATCTGGTGGCAGCAAAATATGGCAGAAAGTAAAGCTTATAAAGCTTGTCTGTCCTTAACGTGAACATTTTGAATGCACAACTTCTTAAGTTTTGTCATTTTCTGAAAGTGAAAGACACCCTGCAGAACTGGATGTATGTTCATATTCATCTCCATGAGTGATTTGGGTTATCCTGGGTCTCTGTTGGTGAAGTGATTGGATTTTCCCTGCAGGCATTTCAGCGCTAAGACTCCTCTGCATCACAGTAGTGGCAGCATGAAATTCTCTACTTGTATCTCCAAAGTTAATAAATAGGTAACTTTGTAATCACTTGCCTGCTGCCGAGTGTCCAAAACCAGTTTAACATTCGTAGTCGTACGGTGCTCAGTGTAAATGGCTCATTGATATACTAATTGTGGCTTTCACATTGTCCTCTATTTGTTAGACCTCCAGCAGCTGGGGTCCAGATTGGAAAGAAGATGCCTACAGCAACTGAATGTGTCATTTAACATCGTAAGCTTCACAGAAGGTGTTAAAGGGAGCTGGCATGCGAGCTATGCAAGGGACATAGGGATTCAATAACACACTGTGCAGTTTGAGACAACTGAATTGGAAAGAAAGAATGAAGCGAAATTTGTGCTATTATCTAGGAACGGTCCAAAAGACTTTGAAGTCAATTGAAAGATTTTCACTGACTTCCAGAGCTCTGAATCAGATCCTGGATAGTCTTAGGAAGAATGACAGGGAACCTTCATCTTCAAGAATTCCTTTCAAGGGATGCTGCATTAGATGGCTTTAATTAGCTGTGAACGGAATTAGCAATGAAATGGAAAATGCTAAGATCTTCGTGGACACTTCAGCTGTTGTCCCCTAAGCATTTCAAATCTAGATACCTTCTCCAAAATGTATACATCTATACTTAAGATCTATATAACTGAGATCAGACACAGGGAGGACAAGCTCTTAGCACTTACCATTGAAGTTAACCATGACTGTGGGTGATTAACAGCTGTAAAAATCTTAACTCTTGCTGAGAAGCCTAAATACAGATTAATCACAGGGATGCATCCAAGAATAGATCCTGCAATTAACAATGTATTGTTAAAGCACACATCATTATTCCTATGCAAATGTGTGCAACTGGACAGACACCAGCCATTCCACTAGCATCTCTAGCAGCTATATACCAAAGGGCATAGCTGCAGTCAAGCCAGACAGCTGTTTGGAATTTGGATAAATGGCATTGTCCCAATATTGTCATATATATATGACACATATATGTGTCAGCCCTAATAGCTCCCTCATAACTTTTGTTCCTTTACACTGGCTTTTACCAATTTGTCAATAACTGTCTAGTAATAATGCAACCAGAACCAAGCACAATGGGCAGGCCCTCAGCTGGTGTTAATTGGCAAAGCTCCACTGACTTCAAAGTTATCAAAACTTTCAGGTGTGGTCACACCAGATATGTAGAGAGTAGGGTTTATTACCATGTTCTCTGATGTGGTGCCTTTTTGTATGCAGCCCAAACTGCATTGCTGACACATTGCAAACTCATGTCCAATTTACTGTCCGCTCTCAAACTCAGGTCTGTTTCAGCCTGTCTATTTCCATGGTTCCCTTGGTGAATAATGTGTTTTAGATAGTTTTCCCCATATGTATTAGTTTATATTTTTTTCCAAGTAAGGTTTCATCTTGCCACGCAGTGACCTAGTTTCTGGTTCTTTGACTTCTTCAGTTTTGTTCTATTCACATTAGTCTGAGGTCATGCCCTCCCACACTAGGATTGTCAGCAGACACGACAAAGTTGAGATTTACCCTTTTTTCTGTTACAAAAATGCTAGAAAACTTCACAATCAAACTTCACTCAGTGTGCAAGATGTTCTGCAAACTTCTGAAGAGCTATTGACTGTAAGCTGGTACTCAGGTAGTTTTCAGTTCTATCCATATTGACAAAACATTAAAAATTGTGAAATTAAATTAACTGAAAAAAAATTAACTGAAATTAAAGAGCTACACATGGAACTGCAACTGAGATATGATTGACACAGACACAAATCAGGGCAAAGCAGATGCCCACAGCTGTGGTGGAAGCCAGTCCCAGGAGACATTCAAGGACAGGCTGCACCAGGCTCTGAGCAACCTGGTCGAGTTGTAGATGTTCCCATTCATTACAGCAGAGCTGGACTAGAAGACATTTAAAGATCCCTTCCAACACAAATATTTACATGATTCTATGATCTTAGAACCATGGTAGCTTAGCAGCAAAGCATTCTCAGCACCTCCAAATCTGGCTGCCAGGCAGTGCCTCCTAAAAGTCTAAAGTGCTTGAAAGCTGCTCTAATTCATCTCACCTCAGGCAGGTGGAAGCCAGGCATAGTGGGAACATTGAGAAATAGAAGGGGACATGTCTGTGTTGGAGACATGGAGTAGGGATAACACAAACAGCTGGTTTATATCCGGGGGTCCATGTAAGACACAAAAGTCCAGTGTCAGGCCCGCTCCATGTACTGCTCATCCCGTTTCCATTAATCTCATGCACGACTGAAATCTATTTTAAAAACTTTTACCTGACAAGATTTTCCTACTTTCTCATCATACTTCTGTGATATAAATTCTGCTGCTTATTTATCCCTTGGCAGCTGTGATTAGGCACACAGGACAGGGGCTCAAAAGACAGCACTTTTTAGGCAGTTAAATGATGAACTTACTGTGGACCACTGGGTAAGCGGCTATAGCAGAAAGCAAGAGCTGAAATACAGTTTTTGTCACGAGCTCCTTGGACACAGTGTGGTACCCCCAAACCGCAGGACCAGATAGAGGAGCTGTGCTCTGTCATCTCAGTATTAAACCACTGAAACTGCCCCTGTTGCAGCCTCCACCCGGGCATTCTCTCAAACATTCTCCAAGGATCACTCCCAGCTGGCAATCAGGACACAGCCATTCTGCTTAGAGGACTGTATCTCAAAGCCACATTATGACAGCCGGATCTATTTGTTTTGCCTGCATAAAAACATCCTTACCCCTGTAAACAGATAAAAATAGGATCTGAAAATGGAAAATTTCTGCAATGAAAAGAAGGATTCAGCAAGTAGATTCAAACAACATGAGTCCAACTGGTTCTGTGAATGCTGACATTGTAGAGTGAAAGAAGAAAAGAGGAGAGGAGAAAGGGGCAGATATAGCAAATTGTAGTGGAAGGCAAGATAAAAGCATTTTTACATAAGGGAACACACAGCATATGGGAAAGTTAAAGTGTCCAAAAGAGGGCCACAAAGATGGCGAAGGTTCTGGAGGGCAAGGCATGAGGAGCCGCTGAGGTCCCGTGGTGTGCTCATGGCAGAGCAGAGGAGCTGAGGAGAGTAACTGCCAGCATCTTCTTTCTCTTGTTGCACTTTATGATGTAATTACTTTGGTGCTGTTAATGACCTGCCCAGCCATTAGTCTCTTTCACACACACACTAACTGAGCTGTTTGTAGGGATGGGGAATTGGAAAGAACCAATACAAATGGGAAGTCTTCAGGTTTAGGATGAGACAGTAACAAAGGGTAAACAAAAAGGTCCATCCAAATGACTTTTCTTCCATATATACACTCCATCACAATGCAGAGAACATTTCTAAAACCTGATTCCTAACATAAGACCTGTAGCAAAAAGAGCAAAAGACACACATACGACTAGAAAAGGACTGGGTGAGATGAAAAATTATCCCAAACTTTAAGGGAAGCATTTTGTGCAGATTCTGGGATCACCAGAACTCTAGTTAAAAAATAAAATGCTAAAGGCACACTGGCCCTGTAAGAACTCTAAATTCCAGCATATTCTATATCACACTTTGAGGATAGCCAGCATTCAGTAGAAATCTAGGCTGCACACAGGTTATATCCAGTCTTGTAACAGGAAGGTCTTCAACATCTCTGTTGCAAGTGTTTTTGTCTAACAGCATAATCAGGAGAGAAGGAGAAACAACAGGAAGCTGCACCAAATGCCAGTAGCTCAGCAGGCAGCCGTGGGATGCAAGGCTCTTCAAACAGCAGCACTGCCTGGGGTTTATCCCATCTCCACATCAGAAATCATGTCAGAACTGGTGCATGGGTGCCCAGCAAGCAAGAAATTTTAGCAGCTATTTCCACTAGAAAGCTATTTCCTCTCTTCCATCTAGGAAACCTTGGGGATACAGGGCACAACAGGTCAGATGTAGCAGTTGTGCTGAGCAATCTGACCTGGAGAAAGATTCATTTTTGACCCTAAATCTGGAGAATGGAGTGTGGAAACAAGCCTTATCTCCTGGAACATAGTGGCATTATTGTGTGTATATGGGTGAATTATCTCTGGTGATAGGAAACTGCCCCTTGAATAAATTAGCAATGCAGTTCATATATACAGACTTCCACTTCTATGTCTCAGCTGTATCAACAGCCACACTGCTCCACTGTTGCTCATTGACTTTCTGCAGAAACATCCAAAAATGTTCTGTGAAAATAAATGCAAAACATCACAAGGAAAGCAAAATGTAGATCAATATAGCTTAACTCTGTTTTCCCAGATCTCAGGATGCTGAATATCCTGGAACTGCAATTCCATCCATATGCAAAAGACAATTGTTTTAATTGATTCTTATTGGCAGAATCCCCATCTGCAGATTGAAATACCTGCATAACTGCTAAAACAGATCTCTTGGCAAAGCACAGAGAAATTGATTTAGCAATTGGGAACTAAGGAAGAGGGGAAGAAACTTCCTCTTCAGGGAAGAAAACTGGGAAACAAATCTAAAACTACATTAGAAAATCGTTCTCCACAGGTACCAAAATAAAACCCAGTGAGATGTCCCACCTACATCCTTCCTGTCCCTTCTCCCCTGTTAAGGACTGAGAGGCAGGTATACCCACAGCAATTAGACTTAAACAAACAAAACAAATTGGAGAGGTCATGAGTGTGCTACCCAAGTGTAAAGAACAGGCCTCTTGCATCAGCATTTAGTGGTCCAGTATGTGAGAATGATGGATGGAGAGTCTGGGGGAAGGGAGATAAGGAAGTGTCCTTGCTGTTGAAGCCCCCATTGAGTTTGATGGGAATATGTGAGCAGGAGACTTGCAAGGAATATGGAGCTGATAATCAAAAACATGACAGGGAAACAGATGTTGCCTGCTTTGGAGACTCTCCTTGCACATTCAACACAATAGAAAGGGCTCAGATAATAAAACAGAGAGGATCCCGGCAAGAAATATAGCGTGCTGACACTTTTATGACCTGAGATGCTTACAAAATACAGAAATGGCGTTTTGTTTGCTTTCCATGCGCAGCTTGATATCACATGCTCAGCTCTCTCTGCTGCCACTCGGAGTCAGGAAAGACGATATATTTTCCTTTCCAGATAAACCTAGTGATTCTAGTCAGGTGCAGAAAGCAAATAAATTACATAAGAAGACTTTTTGTATCTATTAATCAAGAGGCTTGTCATTTTCCAGGCCTTGATCCACATGAAAGAAAGTGAAGAGGGGGAGGGGTAGTAAGGATGTGGAAGGGAGCAGAAAGACTGCTCTTGCTGGAGCTGCTTGAGAGTTTTCTCATAGCACAGGACCACAGCTTAGGCAAACACATGGAAAAACAACTCTCTGCCCACTCTGTTTGGAGCTTTCTCTGCAGTCCAAGGGGGGATGCTCCAAAAAGAGAAATTCATGAACCAGAAATATTCCATTATGCTTTTGGGGCAGTTATTCTTACATTTCCTTTTTCTTTTGAATGTTGAGAGGAAAATATCCTGCTGCTGAAAAAAAAAAGGGGGCATATTCAACAACCTGTCTTCAAGTATATCCCAACAGACCAAGTCACAGACTTAGAGGTTGTTTTCCAGTACATGGCTAGATATTTGTGAAGCATAGCAAGGAAGTCATGAAGAGACACAGTTGGTTCCTTACATTCCTTACACAGGTAAAGGAGATAGTTATCACACTAGAGTGCAATAATACTAATATCAAGTAGAAAGATTCAATGGATTCAGCCGTTTTCATGAGAAACTGACTCTGTTTCACTCTGCAACTAACTTTATATGCAGCATTAAAACAAGACAGAATAATCTTACTAAGATCACATTTATTTTCTTCCTTGTATTGCTGTGAATGTAAATCAGATAATATTTATGGTGTTTTTGAAATCTTCCAAGAAAACAAAATAGAAAAGCATAACATTACTGTATGGATGGGTTGAATTATTGCTTCAGATCAAATATGAATCAGAGAAATATCCCACACAGAAAAATGTCAGGAAAGTTCTTGAACCAGGAGCCTGGTTCACAGCCAAAGGGTGAATCTGGTTCTCTCTGAATCAACTACCTGAGAAAATCTGTCTACTCTAAGCGTGTATGCAACGTGGGTGAAGGAAATTTATCTCTGAGGCTAGTTACAAAGGTAAATATTGCCTTAGGGAAGTTGGTCTCTCTAAATTCCTTCTACTGTCTTTAACAAAAGAATGGCTTTTCCAGAAGGCACCTTGGGGCACCAGAGCTTAGACTCTTTTGCACTGATTCCTGGAGGATTCCTGGAGGATTCCTGGAGGTTCCTTTACAAGAGTGAGCCTTTCATCTTTCTAATTTCTGCACAAGAATGAATATGCAGAGAAAGAGTTAATGCTAACAGTTAGAGCATTACTGTGATTGGAGTGGTGTTTCTGATTCTGGTGCCTGCGTTCATGAGAGGATGGTAGAAATTGGAATGAATTTGGAAAAAAAAAGTTTAATGACTAATAATGAGGTCAGGAAAATCTGCAGTATAGTGAGGAAGGAAGAAACATAAACCCAGTAGCTTATCCAATAGATATTCGAGATTCATTTTAACATGGACACTATTTTGATCATAGATATCAAATATCTATATGAGGAAAAGGTATCCGCAAAGAGAGAGCCTTTTAGCAAGAAAAGACAGTGTGAAAATAAAAAATTTCAGTTGGAAGGATTTTCTAATTAAGCACTAAAATAACCTACTGAGAGACATGAAGGATTTTCTGTTCTAAAAAACCTTTGCATCAAGACTGAAAAGATTTACAAAGGCTATGTTACAACTCAGGCACAAGCTACTAATGTCACAGAGTAAAAAAAAGACAAACCTAAAACCTTTTGTTTTATGACTTTAATCTTGAATTCTCTAGAGGCCTACAGTTTTTTGCAGCTCTTCCAATAAACTCTTAGCTTGTTGGCAGTCTCTACGCTAAGGCAATATTATCAACATATTCTGCGTCAACCAAAGATGATTCTGTAATTTTTATTCCAACGTTAGCATCTGTTATCAGATAGTAAACTGAAACACGGAAAACAAGGGTTTTTCCAGCATATCCCTGTTGAAAGCAAATCCACAAGACAGCCATTAAGTCTTTCATAATTAACAGCAATGTGGTAAATTTTCTTAACTGTCTACTCTAACTCCTAGGACGAGGGATTCATCTCTGTGATTTATATTGTGATTTGCTACATTTATATGATCTGCAAGCCCTAATAGTTATAAGAGAATACCAGCTATAAAACTTTCTCCTCACCTGGGTTTCTTGTAGAGATATTTTTCTTGCTTGCTTTTAATTAAAAATGGCGCACACCCTTTCATAAGATTACCTGTTCTGGAAGAATTTAGTTAGTTACTTTACTTAATAAAGTTCTCCTTTAATATTTTTTTCTGCTTTGTGAGGGTATTCCAAAAGTACTTGCTGTAATAAAATGTCGAGGTATTTTCAACATTTAAAGCATATCAGTTCCCTTTCAGTTGGAGTTCATATAATTTTGCCAGGAGGGGAGCTAAGGAGCATCACTGCATTGATCTGGATTTTAATACCCTCCACAAGCAGCAACAGTGGTGTTTCAGGGCCAGCAACTGCCAGGTATTCCTCAGAGCTTGTCACCACTCAAGTGTGTAGTTGTTCTTGCCAGGGAGATTCTGGCTTGTAGAGCACAACCAGGCTGTGCAGCCTGCATCACACAGATTCATCCAAAGCAGACAACAATGATCTGCCTTTCCCTCGATACTTTGGAGATGCTCTGGAAATCTCTGTGGTATGTAGCTTTCCTGTTCTTCATTCATTTATTTTCTGGTGGATCTTGAAGTGTCCATTTCAAAATGACAAATAATAAAACCACTTGGTAGGACTCAGCAAGGTCTTCAATTTACAAATATCCATTTTTCTAATAGTCCCAGCTCTTTAATCAACTTTTTGTCTGTTTTCTCTGTATAACCCTGTGATTCTATTCTAAACACTTCTAGATTATATAGGAGGTGACGGAATGGGAAGATGTGTGATTTGCAGCATGATGAAGATCACTTTTTATAAAAGGTGTGAGGAATTTAGAGATGGGACCTAATGGGATAGCATCATATTGTGTCAGTACAGTGAACGTCATCTTTCAGCTCCGACCACGCATACTGGAGGTTCTTTCTGGTGTAGACTGTATTGTAACACCTCTGTTAACGTTCAGGGGTTAGCAGCAGAGGATGGCTTCGAGGGTGGTTGTGCACATCCATCTTCAGTTCCTGTTTTGTTTTCTGGTTGGGCCATCACACATCTGTGGTACATGACAGATGGGCTGGAATATCCCAGTTCATCTGTGTGTATTTAAAATGGTCGGAACTTCTGAGGCAAAATGAGCCCTAGGTGGGAAGTTTGTGAGAATTTACGGATGACTGTCAGGCATCAGGGTTGCATGCTGTTGAGCCCACACAGCAATTCAAGGTCAGAAACGGATACAACTACCTGACAGAGGCAAGTTATTAAGAATATAAATTACAGTCCCTCATATTGCAGAGATGTCCACCACAATGGACGTAGACGTTTATACCACATGTATTCTCCTTTTATTTGTTTTATACAGTTGATACCCAAAATATTTCTCTCTGCAATGGTTCTCATCCTCACCATTTCCATATGCTGAAAGACTTGACTTAAATACTAGAAAATTCACCATATCCCTAAATAAATTGCTTCAATTACTTCACAGGCATGCATGTTTCATAGCAGTTTCAATTTGACCAGACTGAACTTTCAAACACTGCACTTTTGTGTGTCTTTATTACTGAAATTTAAGAGCTGTAATCTGTCTTGTAACACATAGCTTAGGGTATGCTCCATATTGGCTTTTAAAAAGCTAGATGGCTAGATGGCATAATCCGATAATAAAGACAAACAAACAAACAAACAAGGCCAACATAGAAATTTCTACAGAAGATTCATTTTGTTAGAGGAAAGGCTCATAGTGTGATTGTCTTGGTGCAGCTCTGGCTGTCAGACACACCATGAACTGTACAGAGGTTTCTATTCAAAAGAAGAATAGCAGAAACTAGGATTGATGATTCTGAAATTATCTCTGCTAAAATACATGGGCCCACCACTGAGGAATCTTAATCATTCTTGGATTTTGTTTCTTTTTGTAACTAATACACATGACATCTTTTTCACCATAATTTTACTGGAGTGTAATCAGCCTTTTCCAGCCGTAAATAGAATCATCAAATCCCATTAGCCATAAACCAATGAAAAGGAAGAAAGCACCAGAGCCCCAGAACAAGGGTGCAACTTACACACGTCCAACAGGCAGAATTTGCACCCAGTCTCCACCCAGCACGTATTCACAGATAAAAAATTTTTCTCCTTTCAGTGAAACTCATCGCATCTGCACCCAAATACTCTGCCAGGCAGCTACCTGGGCTGAAGGCAACTGTATTTGAATCATTCTGATTCGCTTCTCAGTTATGAAAGCAAGTTTCATCTAATGTTTGGGATACATTTTGGAAAGACGCTCTAATCTGTTATAACAGCATTGCATCTTGACAGAGAGATTTCACCTGAAGTAATCCCTACCACAGAACTGCAGAAATTCATATTTGAAAAAGAACCTTGAGCATTGCCATAACATGCCATATGAAATTCCACGATGTGGTATTTTTGCAATGTGATGTGATCATTAAAATACTTAAATAGGGAGGAGACTTCTACAAAAAAATGGATACAAGCAAAAGGCAATCCAGTGACTGGAAAATGAAAGAAGAGAATTTTGGGGTATAATTAAAGTATAAATTCTCGTCCATGAAAGTAGCTATTGAAGCTATTTACATAAGCTTTCCATCAGTTGATGTGTCTAGATAAAAAATGAATGCATTTCTAAAAGGTAGTTTAGAGATAAAGCAGAAGATACTATTCTGCTGATAGAATTACCAATTGCAATTGCTTGGCCTATCCTACGGA
Source organism: Lagopus muta (assembly GCF_023343835.1). Classification (NCBI taxonomy): domain Eukaryota; kingdom Metazoa; phylum Chordata; class Aves; order Galliformes; family Phasianidae; genus Lagopus; species Lagopus muta. Next base: position 78,548,813 of record NC_064433.1, read on the forward strand.
AAAGCCTGGGCTACAGTATTGCACTGGTTCCTCTGGGCTTTAAGATCTCTGGAAACATCATCAGCTTACAGGAGTTTAGTCTTTGTTTTACCTCTTCTGTTTCTAATAGGCTGATTTTCAGCTTTCAGCCACATGTGGCTTCTTTATATCTAGAAGTGCCTGTGTCGAGCAGTCTCCTTCCTTCTGTGTACAGGGCATCTTCAATGGAAAATTTTGCTCTCTTGAAAAAATACTGATCCAGGCAAAGAACAAAATATGGTTCTATTTAGCCTACTGTGATGATGACATTTTCCCCTGAGATAGCTTTCTCAGTAAGTGATGTTTCCACATCTTCCTTCAACAGAAGACTGAAAACAAACATGTCTCTCACCATTGGCAGACCTCCCCCCCCCCCAGGTTGCAGTGTTCACAGTGGCTACCCTGGGCTACAAGAGGAATGGTAGATGTGGAGTGCTGAGTGACTGAGGGCACATGTGCTGAATGTTCAGAAAACATTGGGTTGTAATACTGGGGATGTGACAAAGGAGCAGGAATTTTTGTTTCTGCCTGAGTAGGTTGGACATGAAACACTGAAAGGCGCTGCTTGAGAGATGTGGCCAGCAGTACCAGTGAAATCCAAGTGTGGGTACCACAAATGGCAACCAAAAAGGACTTCTCATCAAGATCTATAATTTTCAGACTAATATGGACTCTTGAGCTTTGCTGGCAAACTCAAGAAGCCTATGCCTACCTTCTTCCCTACTTTGTCCTGCATTACATCTATTACCAGTGTTTACATCCATGTGAAACAAGTGAAGCTTCATTTATATCCAATTGCATATCATGTGGTTGGCTTTACCTCCCAGCTCCAAGGTGACAATGGACAGGTCTCCATAATACGGATTGCTTTCACAAAAATAAAATCATTCTTCTTTCTCCTCACCCATCACCTTCCTAATAGTTTCTCCACCTGAAGACTCAAATAGTAAACATGTGCTTTTCTGACTGGGTGAGAAATGTGACATAAAATTTATATTCCATTTTTGTCAAGGTCTGCAGTTTATCTAAATAGTTTGCAATTATCCCCTCAACTTAACACTTCTGGGAAGCTGGAGCTAAGGTTGCATACGTTGCCTGTAATTTAGGAACCTGATAAAAATATAGATAATATTGGTTAAATAAAATGAATCTGAACTGTAAGATATGGGAGGTAAGATTACAGATAAAAATATGCCGGAAAGGACAGAAATGTAGAAACAGCAGAGAATGTAGCTCTCCAGAGTATGTCTTTTAACATGTATTCAATTTAACAGGTACTGTGATCTCCTGCATAGATACACAATATTCAATCTTGTCATATATTATATATCTGGGCAAGTGTAGCATACCTTCGTATTTTGCTGGCAGCTTACAACTCCCAGGTTTCAGTTTATGTTACAGACAGTATGTAGCCAGTTCCCAATGAAATCTGATTTAGAAGTCGCCACTGAGGATTGTAAGGAGATTAAATACTTTTAATACTTTTAATATATGGAAGGAGTAATTTAAGTGGGAAGCTGGGGATCTTCGTTTCTTAAATGAAACACAAAAGTCAAGATTTTACCTTAGATACAAGAGTTGGAAGATAGTTTCAGATTGTCCCCTGTGTGTCCTGGGTGGGTGATTTAGGCATTCTTAAATCACATATGTTGCACACTGATACTTCATCTTGTCACTATACACCAGGTCGGCAAACGTCACTATTTTCATTATTAAAAATTGAAGATGTGGGATGAGACAAAAGCAAACTAAAAGTGGCCAAAATCTCAAACTTTCTGGGGTTTTAGATTTTTTAGTTACCTCATTAAATTTCCCACTAATCCTACTTATTTTAAACTCTGATCTTTCACCATTGTTTTTCACTTTTCAGACATGAACAGTAATTTTTGTACTTAAAAAAAAAGATTTTTTTTTTTTGTAATGACTTTTCTGTGGACAAATTTTCACTCTTCTCTAGACTGAATCCATCATGTGCAAAAAACAAACAAACAAACAACCCAACTAAACAACAACAACAACAACAAAAATCCCAGCACAAAGTCTATTGTAAATATCATGGTGGAACATAAGATCTGTGTGCTGGACACTTAGTTTATCTTCTGTTCTCACTGTCACACTGTCCTAGCAGCACGGTATCCAACTGCCCATCACTGCCATTATAAAAATAGGAAAAATCATGTCATCTTTGCTTTTAGCTTAACCTTCCTCAAAGCTTTAGACATACATGACAAACTACATCCGTGCAACTCTGGAATTTTTGATGTCTTTACGAGCAAGGAGAGAAAAAGGAACAAGAAAAAGTTGGAGGTTTTCCTCTCTATTCTACTGGCTCCCAAGATACAATGAATCACATTTTCTACTATTACCATTTTGTGCTTTATTTTTCAGCACACAACGTACATTCTCAAAGCACCATTTCTTCTACTTCTGGAGATGTTACAGTAGCTGATAGTAATTGACAGTACGAAGAATAAAAAAACACAATAATTGCATTCTGACTGCAGAGGGGGGAAAGCACCTGTGGCCTTGTATTGATGGTGTTATTTTGGAGCAAAGTCAGATATATTTAGTTCCCAGTCACCTGCCCTGTGTTTCTTCATAGCTGGGGTAAATTTCCTCTCACACACAGAGAGCACAGCAAAAATCTACCTGAGAACAGAGAACGCAGGCTTTTAAATGCCATAGCTGGCAGGAATGGGATTCTTCAGGCTCATAAAAATCAGCAAGAAAACCTCGTTCAGCATCCGTAGATTTTTTTCACCTTAGCCAATAAACTTTCACAAAACTAGTAATAGGTATCACTCCTCAATGGGATCATCAGAGGAAAAAAAATGGTAAAATAGAGCTGTGGCAGGTATAGGTATAAAGAAATAATGTATTTGTCCCTCCCCCCAAAAAACATTGTGTAGGGTTAACCAAGACACATTCACACATTCATACTGAGTTTGGCAAGTTTACAAAATGTTCTGGGAAGGAGAGAAAAAAGTAATTTCAAAATTCTGATAAGTATTTCAAATTTTCCACAAAATATTTAGGTTTGAAATTTGCCTCCAGGTAGTGTTCTTCAGAACTAAAAAACAGCTCACAAAATTAAAATTAATGTTCTGCTTTGTTATTAAAGAAAAAAAGGCATCCTGAATTTTTAATTTTGCCATCAGAAAAAAAAGAAACAAAAACAAAAAAAAACCCAAAACCAATTTGTATTATCCAAAAATATATTTATTTCAGTATTTTCAATTCAGAACTCAAAATGAAAAATCACCTGTTGGTAAAGTGTCAGTATGATGTTTCAACATGCAGTGATCAGCATTCAGTAACCACAATGAAGCTCAGTACTGAAAGTACATAGACTTGGCTGAAGTTGACCAGTTTCTTGGTGATGCCATTGCTATACACTGCAAACTCCAATTTGCAGTAATTTATTCTCGTGTCAGCCACTGTCACCTCACTCTATCCCTGGGGTTGTGCTTCACACTGAAGGCTGAGAGCAGGAGAGGGATTCTTTTTCCACATCTTTTGTTTTCTCAGTTATGTATTTCTACTTACTGAAGGCTGGAGAAGTGAGCAAATGCAGCTTATGAAGTGTTGAACAGAAAAATACATGAATTAAATGACAGCTGGGACACAAAAGCTAGCTGGGAAAGAGAGGTGTGAAACAGTGACAAAACAGAAGCCATGGATGCGAGACTGGGAAGTTTACACACAAAGGCAATTCATATTGGCCTGTTGAAGCTGGCCTTCGCAGAAGAAAGGCACAGAGGCAAAGACGGTGGCAGTACACGGGGAAGATGAACATCCAGAAGGAGCCTGGAATATGCCAAGAGCTTCATTCTGCTGATGTGAATTGGAAGCAAAGCTCTGGAGGGCCACTGGCTGCCCTCGTGCCTTCATTAACATACTGTCTCCAGCATACAGGAGCTGAACGGTGAGCATCTTCTCATCCATCTAAAGAGCTTCACTCTTCCCCTGGCCTCTGACCCTCCGGTTCTTCAACTGATAGGTAACAGGTTGTGACATGAAGTTTGCCCTTCAGTACACATGGCAGTGCCAATTGGCAGCACTCCATCAGGCAGGGAATGGAGAAGACCAATCAAAAGGTACTGCCCTTTTCACTGATTTTACTCTGTAGGCCTCTAGAAGAACCTGAAAACTAGAGCCTTTGGAGAAAACCCATGGTCTTGGCAGATTTAGAATTTTCCAATTCATGTTGCTTTTGAGTCATGACAAGCCAAAAAAAATAAAGTAAAAAAAGAAATCAGTTTAAAAGAATACTTCAGTTTCTATATTAATCCAAGAATGCCTCATCCAATCTGCCTCAGATTTTCCAGAAAACTTCTACTCTGACATGAGATCATATATATGAAACGTAAGGCAGTCTGGTCCACAGTTTTCACAAACCTGGGAGAAAAGATAAATTGTATTTTGGAAAGTATTTTTACATTTGATTGTATTTTGAAAAGGAGAAACAGGGTCTCATCTTCGAAATGAAAATCACCTACTTAGGCAAGTCCTGTCACTCCTAACACTTCTATGATTAGAAAAGTTAAAATGAGTATCAAGTGTGTTATTTGGAACTACGTTGCACTGGCAAAGAGAGAATAAAACATGGAGGAGGAGAACGAGGCAACAACAAAAAAAAAAACAACAGGGATGTATGGGGAGATCACAGATATTAAAGAGGAAGGGAGTACAAAAACTTCTGGGCAAGCTGTGTGCAAGGAAGAGCTGGCAAGGAGCTTATGGGGTGCAGTAGGATATCAAGAAGCATAGGGAACCAAAAAATATGGAAAAGAAAAAAGGAAAAAGCTAAGGAGTTGAAGACCCCCATGACAAAAAAGAAAGAAATTAAAGGCCATCTGAGAGAGGATAGAATAATGGGAGCTGTTTCAGGAGAAGAAAAAGGCATTTTATGCCATTGCTAGCATTATTTGTGCATGTGAGTGTGTATATATACTTATATAGATGTAAAAGTAAATGAGCTATTCACCTGAGTGGGCTTGGACAAAGCCTGTTGTGAAGGACAGCTCCAGCACACCACTGCACAGTTCCTTTTGTACTGTCAAGAAATGACCATTGCTCTCCCACACTGTACCCACGCAGACACTGTTGAAGAGCAAAGCAGGCACAAAAATGTAATTTGTAACCCGTACTCTCAAGATACTTTAGTAGCAACTTGTACGGCTTGTAACATGCATTATACCCGAACTGTAGAGTTGAGTAAGATCACCCGCTTTTGCTTTCAGCATTCTGAAGGTTATGACTTTAAAGAAATGAAATACTTCAAAATACATAGTGGTACATTAAGGGACATAGTAATATTCTGCAGCAAAATAATTCTGAGCTAGAAATCCTGCAACTCCCTCCTTAAAGTCCTCTGAATATCTCAGGATTATGGCTCTTATTACATTTTGTCATGATTTCGTTTTTCCTTCGCAAGAAAGAAAATCTCTGTTACTCTTGGAAAGACAAAGGAGGGAACTTGAGGTGTCATACAGCTCACTGCCAGAAGCACATATGAACGCAGCCTATTTGGCAGGCAGAAAATGACTGGCCCTGCCTGTCAGCTGCATGTGTTTCCTGGTCTTTATTCTCCCTTAGCATTACCACATGTCACAATGTAAGTTACAAAGCATTAACAGCAATTGCAGGCTTTCCACTCAAAACCATACAAAGCAAATCTGCAATTAAGTATTTGTAACAAATTATGAAACCTGAAGATTGCTCATTGCTCCTTCAATTCATGAAAATTTTTGACTTTTCCACTCTTCTAAGGGGGAGGTAATTACTCGGTCTCTTGAAGGGAGAGGCAGGACTATGGATATTTAGGTGATGTTATGTACTAGATGGCAACCATATGGAGAACAAGAAATAGAAGTTTTCTACCCAGCTCTTGGCAAACCTGCAGCAGATCCCACATGACCACAACCAGAAAGAAGTGCTCCACAGAAACGCAACAGCAGAAGTCCTCATCCTTTAAAACACATCGATGGGCGACTGGAACAAACTCTGTAATTGATCTGTGGGCAGACTTTTTATCCTAGCACACAGAAGGAAATCTCTTTTAGCTGTTTAAGCGCTGGCGTCCAGAGGACTGTATTGTCTGAAGGGCAACAGAACACCGGAACGTCACCAAAGCAGGTAATCACACCATGTAATCTTTTAAATATAATTCCCAGCCCCATCTTAAATTTTGCTCAGCTCCCACTTTCCATTTTTCCTGCTGATGCGTTTCCTCACTCTTTCAGTTCACAGCACACACTTGCTCAGAGCCATCTGTTCTTATGCCAGAGTGGTCACACAGCTTACACACTGCTCTTCTCTGCCCTAGCCACTTGGCCCTGAAGTATGCATAGAGGACATTAGTGCCTTCCTCCTGGTCTTCTCTTGGCTGAGTTAAAAAAAGACAAATCATCTTGGTCTCTAGACGTAAGAAAGGCCTTAAATTCACAATCATTCCAGCAGGCATGCATGACAATTATACCTTCAGCCTGTCTTTTGCCAGGTACAAACTGTGTTCTCACAGAGATATCACGCAATGATAGTAAAAGTCAAACTCCATTAGAAATATTCCACTACACTGTATGAGCACACTTGTTTTGTCCATAGTCATATCACACTGGCTCTTCATGCCCAACCTGCAACCAAGGAGAAGTCTTCCATTTTAATCTTTTCCTCAACAACCTTACCCTTCCATTTATATGGAAAAATATTTGAGACCATCGCTTTTTCTTGCGTGAGTTCTGAACTTTCCTGCAGCTATGAAGTCCCCAGGACTGTGCCATCAATGCTTCCTCATTTCTTTGTCAATTACTCAAAACCATCAGATGAAATCCATCCAAACCCAATACACACCTCCCATACTGGGTACCTCATGGAAAGGTGCCCAGCCAGAGAACCTGGTTCCCAAGGGAAATCAGAAATGCGAACTACACTTTAATGCAGTCCATTAATAATGGAATATGACCTTTTTTAAAAAAATCAAAAGATAATGTAATTCAGGGATGTTGAAATTTTATGATTTAGGTGAACATTTCCAAAAAAACCACAATTTTTCTGTGTAAAACTTATTTCTTAAACAAGTATTACCCCACTATTTATTTCTATTCATCACTAAAATTCAAGATGATCAGCTACACGAGACTCAGAGAATCAAATCTAAGGCGAATGTTAACATATTTGTACACTGAATGACACAGGTGACAGTTTGCATAGTCATCAATTAATGAGCAAAAAATCCCCAGCAAAGCGCAGGCTGGATTGCAACCTTGCTACTTGAACAATACTCTCCTTATCAATGATTTGGATTTTATAACCAGGAACAATATCTACTGGTACTAATCCAACTTCCAGTGGATATCTTAGGCCCAAGGCATACCCTGGGACAAAGGAATGCCCTGCACACGTGAAAACATTCTCCAGACAACAGGCTCTATTTTAATGTAAAAATCACTCTTTTGCAATCTAGGACTTTATCCCATCAGAGTACTGTAAAGCCACTCCATTTCAGTATGACACCACTTCATTGTGGAAATAGAGAATATTCTGATAGCAGATCCTGTTGAGAATCTCCTTATGCAGTCAGACCATTACTGCCATCACTTCCACCCAGCAAAGACAACTGCAAAAGGCACAGCTCAGCAGGACAGAAGAGGGTGCTTGCTGATATTGTAGACAAGGAAGGTAGAAAGATCTGAACACTTACCTGTGATGGCACACCTACCTGTACGTCCTTGCTTAGGATTATAACCTCATTCTCTGTCAAAGCAGAATTTAACTTTAAACTTGTTGGAAAAAATTAAGAACAGAGAAAATATCAGTGCCTGTAGCTTTGAGGAGGTTCAGGTCGAGCATCTGAAGACAGCAGTCTTCTATGTTCTCTGTGAGTAATTACACGTATATCAGGATCCATGCTATCAAACTCCTTCCATAGGTTTGAGTACCAACTCTGTGATTTGAAGAACCAGTTCCAGTTCACACATGTAATACTATTCAAAACCTTTCTCCTCCTCATCTTCACCCCTCTCTCATGCTCAAGGATGCAAAACTCATGGAGTTAAGCAGTTTATCCTCATATATGCCTATTTTTTCAGTATGGTATTCTCCACTATTGTTAATCCGATTGCCTCACGCTGGGTGAGAATGAGCCACGATTTCATCTTGAATTCAAAACAAAAACTATTACATGAAAACACAGACGTATGGGAGAAAAAAATCATAAATATGTTTTGTCTGTTTAAAAAATGTCAGGATTTTTAATCAAATTTTAAAAATTGACTTTGTGGAGTAATCATGCATTGCAAAACACATTGGGCCAGCTTCTGCAAAATAAAAGCCAAACTAGTTTCACATGAACAGATTGAGTTCTTTTATTTTAATTTCCCATGTTTTGCTTTGTCTTTGCTAGACTATGTCAAAGTGAAAATGCTGTATAAATTATAGACATGATCTATGACGCAGGACAATATTTATAACATGCCTTTAAAGTTATGTAATGTTGAGAACAGAAATGCAATTAAACTAGAGAGGAGAGGAGAGGAAGTTCTGCACACTGCAGAGCGTGCTGTCTCATCCCTTAAACGATGCAGCATGATGGAAACCAATAAATGTTTCTGCAGAGGTAAATGGTTTCTTGTATGATGTATTGATATGGGAGGGATTGATCTCAGAGAAGCATTTTTTCAAAATCTATTTTTCAAATTCATTTGGGGAAAACAATGACATTTTCATTTTCTTTGTAAGAAAAGTATGTGCTATCCTTCCATGTGTTCACAGAAGAGTGCAAGCAAAAGAAGGCATTTGGAAGTTATTTCCTAGTTTGTACTCAATTACTTAGTAAGTTTCAAAAAAAAAAAAAAAAAGTTGTGTTTATACACATGGACATATTTCATAGAGAGACAGAGAGTGGTCACCACTGGAATGGGCTGCACAGGGAGGTGGTGGAGTCACCGACCCTGGAGGTGTTCAAGAAACCTTTAGATGTTGTGTTGAGGGACACGGTTTAGTGAGAGTTGTTGGTGATAGGTGGATGGTTGGACTGGATGATCTTGTAGGTCTTTTCCAACCTTGGTGATTCTATGATACTCTGATTCTCAGAAATGGGAGCCAAAGATGATGGTGGCGTCAGCCATTCTCAGAATGTCAGCTGCACCAGATATAGAGGTCTATGTTTTCCTCTGAACAACAGTAGTAATTAATTTCATGATTTCACTTTCACTGTAAAAATATATATGCATGTACACAGCATAGCAACTTAAATATTTATCTCTCACTAGTTTCTGTCATGTTCTGCTCTGTGTAGTTGTTTGTGGTTAATAAGTACAAGGAATGTGCCAATTATTCCTCTGTGAAAAATGCCCATAGGATAGCAGCATATATTCCTTGCCATAAAAATGACCACAGTATAACTTTGCCTTCTAGAATTCCAAATGAGGGAAGACATATCAAAAGAACTGACAAAGGCAGACACACAGCCAGGACTGCACAACACCTGTAGCAGCCTGGTTTGAAGACCAGCCAGGCTCTCTCCTGCATGAAGAAACCAGGGCAGTAGCAATGTTAATGATGTGTGAGGTTGGTAAGGGATTTGAGAGAGGAGGAGTGTGTTTGAGTGCACAGTCTCTCCAACAATAAAACACTGCTACCAGGATAATGCACCAACCACTCTAAATAAGACTGCAGTAGTTACACCAGATTGCACAATGTTTTCATACTCTAAAATATATTTTATAGAGATTCTAAAAGACACGTACAAGTTAAACTCAAAGAGCTTACAGCAAGAGAGTAAAACTGAATGTAAAACAAACAAGCAAACAAACAAAAAAAAACCCTTTAATTATCTTCTTTTTTTTTTTTTTTTTTTTTTGGAAACTTAATTTTTTTTACTAGATAGATGAATGTGTTTTTTCTTCAGGGCTCATGTGAAGACTTAAACCCTTTCTAGGGGAAAAACAGCATTTTCTATTGAGAAATGTTAGCTAGTGTCTTTGAAGAGCTGTTGTTTGTGTAACTCATGCTACTATGCCTTTCCAGAATAGCATTGTAGATAGCTTCTTAATGCCCTGCCACAGTGGTGGACCTGAAGAGACTTACCACGAGAAAGATGCCATGTGAGACTATGAGATACTAATCTGAGAACAAGAGATAAGAAAGGCATCAAGGAAACAATGCAAATTGATACCTTTACACTGAATATCTCCACTTTTTTTAGGGCATGCTGATTTTTTACTGAAGAACACTGGGAAATGTTTACTGAATTCCCTGGGTAAATGCCAAAATAAATTAAAAAAAAAAAAGTGACACATTCCATCTAACTCTAGGATGTAAATAAAAACACGGAGTGAAACTAGAGAAAGGACATCCAACTACCGTAATTTGGAAGTGCTTTGTGCTCATTATTATTTCATTTACTTGATTTTCTTTAGGGCTCTTTTGGGAATATGAATTTTGTCTTTCTGTGTATTAGAAGAGGGGAATGAATATGAAGGGAAACACAAATCAAAGCGGACAGGAGAGGAGAGAGCAAAAAACTAGAGTAGAGGAAGGGAATGGATCAGGGATTATTTTCCTCAGGGATCAGTACTGGGACTGGTTTTATTTAACATCTTTATAGGCGACATGGACAGTAGGATCATGAAGTTTGCAGATGACACCAAGCTGAATGGTGCAGCTGACACTGTAAAGGGAAAGGATGCCATTCAAAGGGACCTGAACAGGCTTGAGTGGTGGTTCCATGCCAACCTCATGAAGTTCAATAAAGCCAAGTGCAAGGTCCTGCATCTGGGTCAGGGCAATCCCAAGCACAGATACAAGCTGGGCAGAGAATGGCTTGAGAGCAGTCCTGAGGAGAATTTAGAGGTGTCAGTTGATGAAAGAATCAGCATGAGCTGCTAATGTGCTTTGCAATCCAGAAGGTCAACTGTATCCTGGCATCAATAGAAGTGTGAATGGCAGGTTGAGTGATGTGATTCTGCCTCTCCACTCTGCTTTCCTGAGATCCCACCCGGAGTATTGTGTTCAGTTCTTTGGCCCCCAACATAAGAAGAACATTGAGCTGTTGAATAGGATTCAGATGAGGGCTGCAAAGGCTGGAGTACCTCCCCTATGAGGACAGGCTGAGAGAGATGGGGCTTTTCAGCCTAGAGAAGAGAAGGCTCCATGAGGACATTATAGCAGCCTTCCAGTACCTGAAGGGGGCCTACACAAAAGCTGGGGAGATACTTCTATAAGGGCATATAGTGACAGATAAAAGGAAATGGAAGAGGGTAGATTTAGATTAGATATTAGGAAGAAATTCTTTACTGTGAGGGTGGTGAAACACTGGAACAGGTGCCCAGTGAGGTTTTGGATGTCCCTCCCTGGATGCATTCAAGGCCAAGTTGGATGGGGCTTTGAGCAACCTGGTCTAGAGGGAGGAGTCCCTGCCTATAGCAGGAGGGTTGGAACTAGGTGATCTTAAAGGTCTCTTCCAACTGAAACCATTCTATGATATGATTCTATGAAGGAACATGGAGGAAAAGCTGAGAAGGCTATTCAGAGAAGTTATTAACCTCAAAATAATATCCAGCTACAGAGGATTACAGCCAGAAGGCATCACCAAAGGTGACAGAGAAAGCAGTGAGGATCACAGTTGAACTTGGAGAAATTCCTTTCTCTGTTACTACATCTTTGGCTGTGTGCTTCCTTTATGTTCTACGGCACAATAGCAGCAGGTGAAGGTGTTACACCAGGCCTTATCAACCTCACAAAGCAGAATAGAAGTGTTCTGGTAAATCTCTGTGTATATGATGTGCAAATGCACTTTCCAGAGAAAGAACTTAATGGACCATCCTCTTCTGTGTTAAATAAAGAAGATCCTGGAGGATCCTGGGCTGATTTGCAAGACTGGAGAGAGATAATTAAGATCTTGTGTACTAAGGAATGTTTGACAAGATGGAGATTATTGTTTATCACAAACTCAGTAGTGAGAGATCAGTTTCTTGCATATTTTAAAATTTGGTCCCTCTTTGCACTGAGGCTCTCAAATCTGACTGTCACATCTCCTTAAACTTGGCCACATGTCATTCATTCGAAGTAACTCAACATTTTACAGATCTGAGCTTATTCCACTATGCCACAGAGGTTTTAACCATGTTGCAGCAGTGACTCGGAGTGCGAAGTTCGGGGTACTGCTATCTTAGCCGTGTCTCATTGTATTTGCACTGAGTAAGAAGAGGGTGGGCATGACATTGCTGAAGTTTCCATTTTAAATGATTAGAACTGAGAAAAGGAAAAAGGGAAAAGGAAATGGAAAAAGGAAAAAGGAAAAAGGAAAAAGGAAAAAGGAAAAAGGAAAAAGGAAAAAGGAAAAAGGAAAAAGGAAAAAGGAAAAAGGAAAAAGGAAAAAGGAAAAAGGAAAACAAAAAGAGAAAGAAAGAGTAAGAGTAAGAGTAAGAGTAAGAGTAAGAGTAAGAGTAAGAGTAAGAGTAAGAGAAAGAGGAAGAGGAAGAGGAAGAGGAAGAGGAAGAGGAAGAGGATACTATCACAACAAACACATTTTGAATGAGATAAAAAGTCAACAAATTCTGGCCTCAAAATGCTTAAGCTTAGAAATGGCAATCTAAAATTTTTGCTCTATGTTTTGAGAAGAATATGTGAACAATTTAGAGAAAAGAAGATCATTTCTGATGAATCTTCCATTTTCAGTAAAATCTTATTCTTTTTTTTTACAAAGTAAAGTTTGGATGGAAAATTTTTAGCTGTATGTACTTGCAAATCAGACACATATCACAATGTAAACTCTTCTCTGACTTCACAGTTAAGATAGAAAGACACTTGGTTATGTGAGACTTTTGCTGTCCCGTTATTTTGTTCTCTCTGGGTTTCACAGATATCTTCAGACCAACCAGTTGCAATGTGATAATCTTGGACTTGTGTCATGGCACAGATCAAAACACTATGAGGCTATTTTTGTGCAAGCACTCTGAGTAGTTTTATAAACCAGATGGAGAGCATACATGTCAACTGGTGAGCTACATTCTGCCATCCTGCCAAATTTACATTGGTTGGATGTGTTAATAGGGACAGGCCAAACAGACTGGGGGCAATTCATGCCAGATATAGAAGCAAAGGAAATCACAGTCTGCCCCATAGAACTTATGCTACAGACATCACTGACATCACTGGAATGACTGCCATCATTCAGATTAATAATATTGTCTTCATCTGCAGAAGAGACTTTCTTCCTAGAAATAACCTAGCCTACCTGATTTCCATAAGCTACTTAAATCTTAGAATTACGGTAATCCCCAGGGCAGTCCCTTTCATCTTAATGAATTTCTCTCACATTCCATGCGACACATTTGAGATGCTGCAGACTGGAACCTAGAATATCCCACTGCTGTATAATTCTTTGATCTCCACTCCAGAACAGTGTGTTTGTGCAGCAAAATCACTGTTCTTAACTGGACTGTCTTCAATTAACACATATAGAAGAAAATGTTTAAATTAAATAAAAGATGGCAATAGGTATTTCACAATCTGTGAAGAGTTTGGCAGTGGGAACGGTTCCACATTTGGATAAACTAGGTGTCACAAAATTGGAATCAATCTGCATCCACAGAAATTAGTGGAAAATTATAAATGTGTTTAAAATATAATTGCACTACAAAGCTCATACAAAACTCCTGACTCTTGAATCAGGGGACAGAGACACAACAATAGGATCTTATTCTTCTCCTATGGCAGCTCTTCCTAGTACTGTATTTAGCATTTTCCATCAAGTTCTTTTGAAACTGTGAGTTCACTTAGAGCTGGTTCTCAGATGATCTCTCTCTACCAGCTGCGCAGGCTGGAGTTCTCTGTCAAGGGGGCAGGCAAATCACCAGCAGATGTAGCATAAGTTTCTTCATGGATTCACAGTACACAACACAAGAAAAAAAAAAAAAAAGAAAAAAAAAAGATTTTTGTTCACACAACACACAATTACTTACACTCTCAAAACTCACTGCACCAGGAAACTGCCACAGCTCAAACCTTAATAGCAAAAGAAAATGACTGAATATTTACATGGTTCTCAAGAATGTTCACAGTTGTCAAAGGGAACAATAGCAAACATTCTTTATTTGAGGCTTAATCCACTTTCTAGCTTCATGGGATCCAAATAGGACAGAACCAGGTCGAATCAGTCTCTTTTATCACCCACTCTGCTACAGGATCCTCAAGTCTTTATCTGAAGACTGTTCAATGTCAGGTGGTACACTGGATTTATTGGATGGACAACATCTGACAAGGCCATTGGCTTCCATTTACCTAAATCACAGATGAACTAAAAGTGGAGATTACTCAATATTTTTTTCATCTTCATCATCACTTGCTGAGGTTTGGTAACAATTGTCACTTCCTTAGTGCCTTTCTTCCACAAAGCTCAAAGTACTCTACATACATGTTACGACCTGTTACTATCAGCCTATCAGTTACTATCAGAAGGGGGTGTCAAAAGGGCTGAAGTGACTTGTGGTAAATGTCACACAACGACTGAGCACAGGATTCAAGAAGGAAGCACCTGAATGCTTCTAGTCCTTCATAGCTTTGCAGCCATGCTGGCATTCTCTAGTTAAGTAGCATGTGTCATGACTCTGCCCGCTGTAGGTTGGCATCCAGCCCACTGCTTTCTTCTAATCAGATTCTGGCTTCTCACACTGGGATTGTGGTTGGCTCTCCTTTGAAATGAGATGCTTGAAAATGGTTGACACCTGTAGTCCTCTGGCTCTCGGGAAAAATTGTTAACCTTCAAGAAAAGTCTCGGAGAGGAGGGACTTTCAAGTTTTACAAGATGGTGAAGTTCTCTTTGGTTCCCTTAAGAAGCATTAGCAAAGGTCAGATTAACAAGTCAACACTGAAACTAGATACAAGCAAGACTCCCAAAACTGATGCAGAAAAGAAAAGAGGTGGGTGGGGACTGGGTGTGGAGGAGAAAGGCCCACAACACAACATTGGCTCTGATCCTTTCCCCCTTGTTGGGCCTGGGGCACACTTGATAAGGTGAAGGGAAATTGTAAAATTAGACCTGGCAACCTACACAGAGAGGCCCAGTGCAAGGCCCTTGGCCTGAGGCAAGCTGAGAAAGTTGAGGAATTGTGGGGGAAAGGGGACTTGGCAGGCTAACTTCCTGTGGCTGCATCCAGGGCTAATTAGTTTTCAGTGTTCTGTGTGTGTTTGAATGGAAACGAGCCAGCACTGAGAGGCACGGGGTGAGGAAATCAAAAACACATGCACCAAGAAGGAAGAAAAAAAAAAAAAGAAAAAAGAAAAAAAAAAAAAACCCTGTCCTTTTTAGCTACATTTTCTTCTTCAAGAGGGGATCTCATCATTTTGTTTCATGGGCACTAAATCACCCCAGCTCCCCTGTCTATCACATCTCACATCTGCTTCAGAACTCATTAAACATCAAAAGGCCTGCCCTATCAGTTCTGCTTAGTTAGAAGTCTGAGTTACTAGAATCCTAACCAGGGAAGATTTTGTATGTTTTTAATAATAGCTTAAGGAACTTCTTAGCACCCCATAAATTACTTAATGCAACAAACTCTTCCTGTGGACCAGCAAATGTTTTACAGAGAAGCTGAATGCTGCCTTAACATGCCTGTGGTCAGCCCAGAGTTACATAGCAACCTGCCTAAGTGAACCTTTAATCCACATTTCAGCTTAGGAATTATTTGCTCACGTATCCTCTCCTGCCGCTATCCCACTCTTATTTTTACTGCCGCTCTAATTTTATATAACTACATTATAACTTGTATTTCCAAAGCATTTTGATCCCTAGAATGCCAAGGCAATTATTAAAATGGCAATCATATTGCTACGGCCCCAATGAAATCTGCCTATCTCTGCCTTTTCCCCTGATCTAAATGCACGTGTACAATGCCCTCCACTACTGCACATGCCAAACAAACAGTTCATGAACGTAATTTATATACAGGAAACACAATGAACGCAGTAATGGCTCCAGTGGGTGTTTGTTATTAAGAGTGCCACAAGAGCTCTTTAAAATGAACTGAGCCTAGACCAAGAGTGATTTTGGAGTGCTAGTTATTCAGACAAAACCAAACCAATTTTCATCAGAACACTCACAAGCTTTTGTCTTCAGTGAAGTTTTTTTCTGTCTAATTTGAAGGTTGTGCCTGCAGCTGTTTTATCACCAGAGCACTTCCGGCTCTCTTTATAGAGTCAGAAAGCATGGCTTTGCACTTTCCCTCACGCTCAGGAGTGACTAAATCACTTTAGCTCACACTTCTTAAGAAATCTGACCAGTGTTTGGATTTGAACATGTGAGTCTCATAGGTGAAATTTCATATGATGATGGGCAAATCAAAGAGAGGTTTCAAACTGAAAAAAATACCTGCAGCCCTGGCTTTAGCAGTCATTCCCATTATGCTGATACCAATAAGCTTTGTCAGCTCGTTGCAACAGTTCCTTCCTCAATTTGAGGGTGGGGGCATATCTACACTTCAGGGAGACTGAGGTTTAGAATCAACCTTGATTTCTCAGAGTTTTGTTGAGCCTTGCTAGAGCCCTAAAGCTCAGAACATCTCCCCTCTTAGTTCCTGGGGGTAAGAGAATGACACATTACGGTTAAAAAAGAAAAAAGAAAGAAAGAAGAGAAAGTTAGAAAAAGAATGAATAAAGGATGGTGATCAAAATAGTAAAAAACAGATGTGTTTCTTTTTACTCCCATCTACAAATAATGATGTTCTGGGCTAAAAGTTACGTAAGAATCTCTCTTTCAAAAATATTTTAAATCGCCTAAGTGTATTTTTTTTTTCAAAATGTAGAATGTCAACATAAATAAAGGGAAATAAAAAATGAATATCATGAACTTCAAGCTGTGTTGAACCCAGTTCATCATGGAACATGAGCAGGGATGTGTGTGCATGTCCTTTATGAGGCCATATACCTCCAGTGCCTAATAGTCACCTCAGTGCAGATGAAACAGCCTTAGACGTCAGGGATGCTATTAGACCAAGGGTCAAGGAAAAGGAAGTAAATGGCATTTCTAGGATTGATGTTGCTTGCCAACATGGTCTGAATACTGTTTACCAATGGAGACATCTCTTCCCAAACACAGCATGCCTGGTTCCTTGCAGTGTAGCAGAGGACAGTCCTGTGGAACACAAAACCAAACCTGCAGTGGGTGTAGCACAATCTGTAAGGGAGCACACACTCCTTATGTTCACTTATTCTTTACTCAGATGATTCCCAATGTTGTCTGACCAGCTTACAATTCAGGAGAAAATACGGAGTTCATTCCATTATTAGCAAAGAAGTTTCTCAGTCCAGGAACAGTTAGGAGAAAATAAAGCCCAATAAGGCACATCTCATCATTTGGCTTCAATTCAGGTCTGTGTGGTGCTCACTTTAATGACATTGCTGACAGGACAATTTCACAGCTGTCAGAGCTGCCAGCTAAATTCTTAGATGATCCATAGTGTCTGTTCATTGCCTTTCTTTAGAAAGGTATAAGAGGGACCTTTTTGGGGGATAGGCCCCCATAAGAATTCCTCAAGTCACCAGAGGTCCTTCCTGTTCAGAGTATATTTGCTTTTGGTTCTGTAACCCTTCATCCTGACAAGTAATGTTGATTACAACACCAGCTTATAAGAGTATGCCAACGAAAAGCAATCAACCATAGTATTAACCTCTTTTATATTATGTTCTTAAGGTATGATGCACCAAGATAATCAATAAGCTAACTTCCTTATACAAGTCTGATATCCCCTGCTATATGTGATGTTGAGAAGAAATTTAGTCCTTAAGAATTTGCATACGTTTAAGCACAGAGATATTCAATGCCGTACTACTCCAAAACTATTTACTGCACAAATATTTAAATGATAGAGAGGAATCTAGCTCAAAATGGAGACTAAACACATCAGAAAATGATGGCAGTTAATAATGTTTAAACTGAAAAATTCCTTAGCCCCAGCTCACTGTCCTTGGGAACTCATGTCATACCATAAATACTACAGAATCACTAGAAGACTGTGCATAACACTAAAAAGAAAGGTAGCTGGAAGGTAAATCATTACATAGGTAAATCTCTCCAAAAGATGGTTAATGATTCACTCCTGATCTGAAGACCACCATTCTCAGTCCTTTTACTAGTGTTCTCTGATAAGACATTCAACAGCTGGAGTCTCCCTCCTGTAAATGTTATTTTCCTTTGTATTCAAGATATGTATCCTGCACCAGTTTAAATTAAGCACCCCTATGGAGGAAATGACAGGTTCGGAGTGAAAGAAGCTCCAGGGAGCATGTGTGCTTTCCCACTCTTTGATTTCCCCCTTCATGTGGAGCTCACACTGCCTTGGGATGATATTTACTCCTAGAGTCAAAGAACATATTTGCTTTCTGTTTTTCATTAAATACAGAGGGTTTCACAAAAGAGGCCATTTTTCATCAAAAATTGTTTTCAAGTGAAAAATGTCTACCAGCTCTGCTTCTGACTCTAAACAATTCCTGGTCTAGGAGCACATCACTGTGACTTTACAGTTCATAGCGTGTGACTCAAGAAATGAGAAGAATGTTTTTAAGTAGTTACCACGACTATAAAAAAAAAAAAAAAAAAAAAAAAAAGAGTATTTATATCACAGCTAACAGTCCAGCTGGTAGCACGCATGCCATCTGAGACAGCCACAGCATTCACCAGCATCAATCTTACTCCTTTTTCTGATGACGGGCTCTACATTTGCTTTCACTCAGCCTCCCGCTTCCTCTCTCATTTTCTATCACTTAAATAATTGTCAGTAGCATGATATAAACTGAAGGGGTTTTTTACTTTTTTCTGCCTTCCTAGTTTTTCTGCACTTAAGGATGTCCTAGAATAAGGACAGCTGCCTGAGCTGAAGGAGTCAGCTGAACAGAAGGCACTTGAGACTTGACAAAGTCATAAATTTTAAGTGCTTGATCTGCTGTGGTTGATGTACCACACAGGCCATGCGGGCTTGCTCTACGTTTACGTTTCAAGGGGTGAAGTATGTCTTACTTGGGTTCTGAAAACTTTTGTAAGACGTTCTTCATATGTGCTCAAATTCTTTGTGGCTTCATCAAAGAAAAATCTACCCTCTGTTCAAGCAGGCGATTTTCTTTTTATTTTCTTTCTTTTCACCAGAGACTTCCTGTATATCCTTCTTCTAAAATGACATGAATCCCTCCCTCATCAGACCAGTGCATACAGAATATTTGGAGGCAGCTTATATTTAACATTAAAAAAGAAGATTCTATTAGCAGAGATAAGCTCTGATCTGAGCCCTAGATAATGGCCTACCTTTATACCTGCAGAATTCAATAGCAAAACTTATCCTTTAGCCTTAAACTAAACCACTGTCAATTACAGAATTCAGACACAATGATGAAAATGCAAGCACACTGTTAGACTCACTTAAAATTCAGGGGATTCACTTAATAATAGATGTTAATGCTTTCAAGTCTTCATGTATCTTCAGCCTTTACATTTCACCTTCTTCGGTTACAAACACACTTCTCTTATGAACAAAGGATGAAATACACAGCCCTTTCTGCAAAACAAGCCAAAATTTTATCTATTACAAGGCACACAAGTAAATGGTATGAATTAGTATCACAAAGTGAGGCAAAAATGCACAGCGGAAATTCAGCCTCATTTTAGAACACTAATGCTCTCCTTTTCCCTGTTCTGGTACAGAATGTAAAGTAACAAAAATAAAATGACAGCTCTACTCAGAAGACTTGGTAATGCATTGCATGCAGAGCACTGTATAGCTAGCCATTATATGCTGGTAATGCAGCTAAAGAAGGCATTATTGCCCAGAAAAAGAGACTGGTTGAAGTCATTAGGGATATGGGAAAAATACAACCACCAAGTTATAATTGTGCATCATGATTTCTCTAGAGAGCTAAGAAGAACATAAGACTGCTGTCTCCTCCAATGGAATACATCCAAGGAATGCAGAAGAAATGCTGTCTGACATCTCTAGAGTGAATTCTCCCAGTGAGCAAGACATGAGATACAGAAAGCAGGTGTGCCATTGTAGCATCTCTGTCCCATCTGTCTAAGTAAATATCTGAGAATAAGGATAGCATATTTGTCACCATAATACATGTGCATGCCAGTGTTATTTTCCCAACAACATAAAGCTATATCCTGCTGCTGAAGGAATTTTTAATTTTATTTAGTTTTACTTCTCCTCATCATCTTCTGTTCTTTACCTTCTTTATTTCCATATTGTTTAACATTTCAGTGAAGGAAGAGGTCTTACATTCTATTCACAGAATACCCAGGTCCAATTTGCAGCAGAAAGCAAGTGAATTATACAGAAATTTTACATCCTGCCCTCATGCCATTACTTGCAAATCTGACAATTTCACAATACTTCCCATAAACTAATATAAAAACTAGAAACCATATCATTTGATCTCTGAAAACACATAATTTTGCCTTTGCTTATCACTGAATTTTTTTCTTCAACTACATCATTGCTCTTGCAATTTGGCAGCACATTCTGTCACTCAGCTGGAAAGAATGTCAGTTTTAGTAAAGAGCTGAAAGGTAAGGAAGATCCTCATCTGCAAGTACTCAGAGATTTGCTCTTCTCTGGACCGAAACTATTAAAAATAAATTTCCTGCAAATCAGCAGCATTTGTTTGTGGCCAGGCCAATGTCTTCTGCAGCATATTTTCCTTACCAGTGGCTCCGACCCCCAGACATGTTCACTTCAGCTTTGCAGACTAAAGAGTGTTTGAGTCCTACATTCTGTTGTTGACTGTTAGTGGTTCTTCCTCTGAAGGTAATAATTAAATCTCTGCTTTTCCTCCCACAGAATGAACACATTGTATTTCCATTTTCTTGTCTAGAAAATGACACTGATGATGCCGTAAGTTAAACAACAACATAAAAGTTATCAATTTTTGAAATCCTCTGTATTCCTGGGCAGCCATCATACGAAATGCTAGACTTGCTAAGGAAATGGAGTTCAATGATTCATGCTTACTTAATGATTTACTCTTCTTCCTTCTTTTACCTTTGAAAAACATTTTTAAAAATAAAGGCTAATTTTAATCATTGATTTCAATCATCTCTGTATGGATGTACTTAAATCCACTCCAATGCTTTTTCTTTGTTCTGATGTGTTTATAAAAGTCCTTCCCTTATTCTTCTTATGGGAGCAGTGTCCTCCAACATCCTTATCAATGACATAGACAGTGAGATAGAGTGCACTATCAGCAAGTTTACTGACATCACCAATCTGAGTGGTGCAGTTGATACAGTAGAAGGATGAGATGATATTCAGAGAGACCTGGACAAGATCAAAAAGTGAGCACACATGAAACTAATGAGGTTCAGCAAGGCCAAGTGCAAGGTGTTGGGGCAATTCCAGCTGTGTGTACACACTGGGAGAAAAACTCCTTTAGAGCAGCCCTGTGGAGAAGGAATTGGAGACTCTGGGGGATGAAAAGCTGGACATGAGCCAGCAGTGTGTACTTGCAACCCAAAAATCCAACACTATCCTGGGCTGCATCAGAAGAGAGGTGGCCAGCAGGATGAGGGAATTGATTGTTCCACTCTCCTCTGTCCTCATGAGGCCCCATCTGGAAAACTGTGTCCAAACCTGGAGCATATATGGGAAGAATGTGGAGCTGTAGGACTGGCTCCAGAGGAGGGCCACAAAGATGATCAAAAGGCTGGAGCACCTCTCTTACGATGAAAGGCTGAGGGAGTTAGGTTTGTTTAGCTTGGAGAAGAGAAGGCTCCAAGAAGATCTGCTTGTACTTAAAAGGAGCTTATGAACAGGAGTAAGACTGACTTTTTACATGGGCAGGTAGCGGACAAGGGGGAATAATTTTAAACTAAAAGAGGAGAGATTTAGGTTAGATGTTAGGAAGAAGTTCTTCACTCAGAAGTCGGTGAGGCCCTGCACAGGCTGCCCAGAAAAGCTGTGGAAGCCCCATTCCTGAAAGAAATCAAGGCCAGGTTGGATGGGGCACTGAGCAGCCTATCCAGTAGGTTGGAACTGATGTTTTTTAAGGTCCTTTCCAACCCACTCTATGATTATGATTCTATGACCATGCCCACCAACACAACACACCCTATTTGCCTATCCTGATCACTGCGCTCCTGGTCACTCACACTCCCAGGTACTGCTTTTGTATGTGTGGGGGTGATTTGCCTCCATTTGATAATTCTGTGATGAAATTTCTTCTCAGTCTTCTAGATTTTTTATAGGATTAACTCCTTCTTCTTTCTCTGTTGAACTTTTCTCCTCTTAAGCCTAAAACAATTCTTGCCTTGATGCTCTACACTAACATTTTCATTTACAGGTCAGTTGTGTTTCAAATTTCCCATCTCAGAACTGCCCCTATTTACATTTGCTGCCTGCTTCTTGTTCTCTGAAAATGCTATTTTCATAAAGGAATGCTAGCTTTTTGTGCAGCAATTACAATGGATCTGGAAGGGAAGGCTCTGGGGAAATGCAAATGCTGTAAGGATGTCTTCATGGTGATTTCTTAGGATGGCTATGGGAAGAACACAGCTCTCCCAAGGAGGAAAATGGTTTGTCTCCCAGAGCACATGAATTCTCAGGGTTATAATGAAGACAAGGCCATCTGTGGAAAAGCTCTGGATTTCCCAGCTCCCACACATTCAGCACAAGCGGGAGGACATAAAAGTGTAGAAAACTATCGGAAGCCTCACTATGTGCATTTAGAAAAAGACAATACAAATGCACATGTGTGCGCCCTTTCTCATCCGCAAAAGGATCACAGCTTTAAGCTTTTATTTTCAACATCTCTCGTTTGCTAGAATCAAATATGCAACGCACAAATTCTATCTTACTGTGGTTTTATTCATATGAATTTTCATGAATGCCAGTATGGGTCAAAAGTCAGTAAACAGTGAAAATGGAAATAAAGGATTTGGTCCTGGATTCCTAATCTTCTTTCATCCTCTCTAGTTATTTCTTTACTTTGTATCCTTATGCTGGTGAGTTCAGTCATTTCCTCCACTTAGCAAATTGCAGGCACATTCTGTAGTGGTGTCTGGGTATTAGAGGAGTGCCCTGAAATCAAGGAGTCTCCAGGATGAGGACAGAGCCACCCAGAGCTCCCAGGAGCCACCAGTCCTCACAAGAATGGCTGAGAAGATGGAGGTGGTACCGAGAACAGTGGTGCAATACCCCCACACAAACAAAGGCAGTCTCTGAGAGCTCAAGCTACCTGCATGGAGCATGCTGACAAGGACAGGCAAACAGGGCATGGCATATCAGTATGACATGGTGAGGCAATTTGTACAATAGTTCACATAAGGAGGGCAGTGGGCATCCTGCCAAGCATACCACTCTCATCTGAGAAAAGCATGGAGCCACAGTCTCTTGAAACAAACACGGTGACCACCTGCCATAATGGTTACGCTGAGGCAGAAACTCATATGGAGGGGCCACAACCCTTCTGTGCTGACTGAGATGGACCTCTTGAGGAGAAATAGAGATGTCCAGACATTTGGCTGTAGGATCTCCAGAACGTGCAAGTCTCCAAAAGGTCTGAGGGAAGAGGGGGAATCATTGGTGCAAGCACGCCCAGCTCAGAAAACTTTCTGAGCAAGTGGTCAGACTGTGTGAGAAAATCACAAGGCCATGCAGTATGCAGGAATCTGAGAGGGAAATTTAAGTGTGATATCTGCATTGACACTGGCACACCAACAGTCCTGTCTTAAGTCCCTGCAAGGAGAAGAAATTAAACAAGCTTCTAGCTCTGAGAAGCAGACAGCAAAAACAAATATGAAGGAGACTGGACCCTTGTTTCTGTTTGGAGCAGAAGGAAGGGTCTTGCACTTGACCCTGACGTGTCCCTAATCAAAAGATATGAAACTGAGGGGATGACAAGAGA
This sequence comes from Lagopus muta, assembly GCF_023343835.1. NCBI lineage: Eukaryota > Metazoa > Chordata > Aves > Galliformes > Phasianidae > Lagopus > Lagopus muta. Next base: position 78,572,720 of record NC_064433.1, read on the forward strand.
AGAGGGTATGGATAATGGTTCAGACCTGGGAAGGGAAATCCACATTAAACTGGTCCAACCAAGGACTGCTCTTCAAAATCTTAATCAATGATCTAGACAGTGTGATCAAGTATGCACTCAGCAAGTTTGCTGATGACACCGAATGATGCAGCTGATACAGCAGAAGGGACGCTATCCAAAGGGACCTGAACAAGATTGAAAAGTGGGAACATGTGAAACTAATGAAGTTCAACAAGGCCAAGTACAAGGTGTTGCACTCGGGCTGAGGCAATTCCAGCTATATGTGCACACTGAGAGAACTCCTTGTGAGCAGTCCTGTTTCCTGTGGAGGAGAATGACTTAGGGATTCTGGTGGATGAAAAGCTTGATACAAGCCAACAGGGTGCACTTTGCAGCTTGAAAGGCCAACAGTATCCTGGTCTGCATCAGAAGAGGGGTGACTAGCAGGCAGAGGGAAGTGATTGTCATCCTCTACTCTTGGCACCGTCAACACAAGAAAGACATGGAGCTGTTGCAGTGAGTCCAGAGGAAGGCCACAAAGATGATCAGAGAGATGGAGCATCTCACTTATGAAGAAAGATTGAGGGAGATGGGTTTGTTAAGCTTAGAGTAGGGAAGGCTCCGGGGAGACATAATTGCAGCCTTCCAGTACCTGATGCAAGTTTATGAACAGGAGGAAAACAAAATTTTTACACAAGCAGATAGACATAGGATAAGGAGAAATTGCTTTAAACTAAAAGAAGAGATATTTGGATTAGATACTAGGAAGATTTTTCTCAGAGGATGGTGAGGCACAGGCATAGCTGCCCAGAAAAGCTGTGAATGTCCCATTCACAGAAGTGTTCAAGGCTAGGATGGATGGGGCCATGGGCAACCTGGCTTAGTGGTTGACAATTCTGCACAAGGCAAAGTGTTGGAGCTGGATGATCTTTAAGGTACCTATCAACCCAAGGAATTATGTGTTCTCTATCAACAGAACCTACCAGGTCCTGGTGCCAAATTAATAGTTGAATTATAGAATCAAAGAATTGTAGAATCATAGTATCACCAAGGTAGAAAAAGACCTCCAAGATCCCTCCAATTGTCCACTTGCCCCACTAAACCATGTCCCAAAGTACATGCTCATCGAAATGTTTCTTGAATATCTCCAGGGATGGTGACTCAGCCACCATTCCAGTGTCTGACCACTCTGTCAGAGAAGAAATTTTTCCTAATATCCAACTTGAACTTCCTCCAATAGCGCAGGACCCAACACTTGGTCTTGAACTTCATCCCATTGGCCTCAGCCAAGCAATCCAGTCTGTCCAGATCCCTCTGAAGGGCATTCCTACCTTCAGGCAGATCAACACTTCCTCCCAGCTTGGTATCATCTTGTGCATGAGGTGCATTCAATCTCCTCTTCCAGATCATCAGTAAAGATATTAAACAGGACAAGCCCCAGTGCCAACCCCTCTGCATCTTATCCTCTCCAGTCCTCTCAGATGGTAAAATGGATGCCAGACTGTGTCTTTGCTTCTACAATTCTTGCATTCTGAATGACAGTTATTTTTTCCATTCCATTTAGGAAACCATTTGGTGCTTTCTTGACAAAAGGAAATTTCTGACAGTTATCAGCATACATAAATCTTACACTCCTCCCTAAGCTTTGTATTTTATGATATTTGCTTGTTTGAGAACATTTTGAACTTATTCTGTTCTTCCTTGGCAGCTAGCAGCAAATGTAAATTTATATCTGTTTATTCCCTTTTCTTGTGACTTCACTTAGAAATGAGTTAGTACACTTTCATTGCTCAGTTGTAGCTAAAAGCTAAAATTTTCTCTTTACTCCCTTCTGTTCTTGGACAACTTGCATGTCTCATGCTGAGCTTTCAGGTTTAAGTATCACTTTATTAAATTTCAAGGTTTGTTTACTAGATTGTAATATACAACCATTAGCACAGCCTTATCCTCTGAACTACTTATCTGATTCACACACAAGTTCTTTATTTGCTAGTACACTCAGATGTTCCTATTCTTGTGTTTAAAATAACACTGTGTTTCAGCTATTGTTTATTTTCTGATGTTAGTAAAACTCCCTAAATTATTTATGTTAAGCAAAAACTTGTGCTTCTTATCAAGCTTAGACACATACTGAAGGTGCAAGCTCATCCATCATGAATCATTTGCACTTGTACATGTCACCAGCTCATGATTGTTCATGGTGCTTTGGTAACATATGTACATAATGGCAAAATGACATCATCTCTTACATGTTGTTTCCACATATGTGAAGTACCTAAATATGAAAAAAGAAATGCAACTATTAGTTGCAATTGTAATTTTGCAAAATTGAACAGTGGGCTTAACTAGCCTGACAATCACACCCAAATATTCTCTTCGAATCATCACCGACAGGAATATTTTGCTGAAATCCCCAAAGTCAAAGCTCAGCTATACAAATAAATACTGTAGCAGATCCTGACAGGAAGACGTTCAGCCCAATCTTTTCCAGATGGCAGTGATGGATGGCTGTGTGATTATATTTATTTGGTTTCCCAGGCAATGGTGTCTTGCTTTCACTGGTCATCACTTGAAGTGCTTTGCCTTAAAGACCAACAAAACAGTCTTTTGAGCTGCCAGACAGGTATTCTGGTGGGCTTACTCACTGCTGGAGTGTCATGACTGTAGAAGGAAACTTTACTTTGCTGTGATTATCTTTTCTAGAAATTGCCTGTCCCTTACATTTGTGACAAACTTTTGGCGCAGAACCCAGGGAGCTCTCAGGTAAAACAGAGACTGATGATACATAACTTGCTGATGGCTGAGATATGCCAGTTCTGAAAGCAATACCATGACCTAAAGAGAAGGGAGAGAGAGAAAGAGAGAGAGAAAATGGGAAAAGACATCCAAATCACTATTGTTCTGTCCTGTAAGACACATGGTACTTTACATTGGGATATAAAACAAATGTCCACAGATCAGGCACTTACATTATAGAATAATATGTGGGGAAGAATGGAGCTGGTAGACAAAGACTTCTGTACCCAGAACATTCATTTTGCTGGGTCATGCTTGAGTAACAAACTAAAGTTATCAGTAACAAACACGTGTTTGGTGGCCTAGGTAAAATGATCCATTGCCTCCAGATGATGTTCGTTTTACAGGCATCCATACCAGGGAATAAAATGAGAGGAGAACTGCTTGTTGCAGGAGTATGAGCTGTGTGGAGCTAGCACATTGTAAGCAATTTGGGGCTGAGGTTGTACTTTCGTGAGTTTCTATAATGTCAACATAACTGAGTCATATTGATGACTGCGGCTTTTGACACTACTCCTAGCATAATAATGGATAAACAGAAATTACTGATACAAGAACTTCCAGGTGAGACCAGGTGATGGCTGAAACATGGAGACAAACACTCATAATGGGAACTGATACAAGGAAATTCATGCCTCACCTGTGTTTTTGACTCACAAATTTACTTATGCAGTCTTTATTAGGAGGGCAATACAGCCAATACAGTGCAGTTATGACATGCCTGTCCAGCTGTTTGTCTTTCCTTGGCTGCACTGAGTAAAAAGGAATTGTCTTGAAAATTTTCCTAAAATAATCTGTCTTGTTTATTTCCAAGGAAACTCTAACCAGTACAAAGAGCACAATAATACTATTTGATAGAGCACATTCTCAGCTACAAAACATTATTTTTTAACATAATCACCACCACTAGCTCTGCATTTTTGCCAGCGATGAACAAGAGCCTACATGCTGTGCTCATAAAAATCTGCACCAGTAGAGGTGACCCACTGTCGCCACTGCTGAAACACACTACCCACCACCTAACTGTGTTCACATCCACTGTTTGTCTCCAGAAGCATTCAGCAAGCATCAGTGAATCTCAATGGGCGTCCTTTTTTCTGCACGGAAGAACTCAGTGACGCACCTTTGCTTCATACGTGCTTCCATGTCAGATTACATTCTGTCAGACTTCCCCTCTGCTTCCATCTGTCATGCAGCAACAAAATGTAATAGAATATTGGTGGGAAAGTTCAGCCTCTACTGCCATACAGCCAACTTCCACCTCTGACACCGTGGGCCATCATAATACAATAGGAAGCATTACTTTCAGGGCAGCCCTCTTAAAATAGATATCATTACATTACTATATAACTAACAAAAAAATTATTTTTTAAGATCTTCCATTAAAAATTTTTAAAAAGAAAGGAACCAAACCATAGAACTAGTGGGACATTTGACCTTGTTTTTGTGAAACTAATGTATCAGTCTGATTCAATGGCAGCAGTTGCAATTCTTAATGAGTTCTGTTCATCAGAGATTTTTTTGATGAAATTTTACTCTTCCTGTATTTCAGTCTTGTTAGTAATTGTTCACAAATGTGCATACTGACAAAAAAATGATGGCATGAATAAGGCACGATTGTGAACCAGGGGATATTTTTCTCTTGTAAAAGAGGACTTATGAAAGCCTGGTAAAGAGATATGATCAGATATTTGAATTGAATTATCTGACTGCAACTCTATCCATTCTGTTTGAAAATTTGAAGGTAAAGTATTTATATCAAGTGAAAAGTGAAAAGTGTATTTATATCAAGTGAATTTATATCAAGTATTTATATCAAGTGCCACAAACATAAATTGATGCTTTTTTTTCCAGTCTTGAAGCCTATTCTCAAACTCCTTTATCAAACCAGAATGCATTGCTGCTGTACTCTTCACTGTTCTGATCCCTGTGTCTAGGCAAAGTATCAAAATGCACACTATTCAGTGCCATTGTATGAGTCAGTACTGCACTGCACCCCCTCCCCCCTCACGCCCTGCTTTCAGTCAACACAATGTTCATAGTGCATAGTTCATAGTGACTGTTCATAACGCACTGTGAGCCAGGCTGGGCTGCAGGCTGGACATGCCTGAGTAAAGCTTTCTTCAAAAAACAAACCAAGCACATTAACACATTAAGTGCACAGATCAGGGAAGATTTCTTAGAAAAAAAAAAACAAAAAACTGGAATCCAAAGACAAAAGGAAGTGAATGAAATCGGTAGGGGCTGTGGGGATGTGGTCACACTTCTCCATACGGATGAACAGATGGGCAGCAGAATTCAGCATGTGTTCGTTTGGACAGCTGAGACCCAGGGAAGTCACAGAAAGGGGTTGATTAGAGTATGAGAAAATGAAGGCAGACTGAGAGTTTCAGCAGAGGCTGAGTTGCAACAGTACTGTGCTCAGGCACAAGTCTTTCAAAATGCAGACAGTGCCTACTTGAGGAGAGATGAACATTACTTGCCAGGCTGAAAACATACTACTTCATAAACAGAAAAATGAAGCTATAAAACACTTAAAATAATTACAAAACACATGCAGTGACAGACATTCTGCTTTTTTTCTCTGTTTTTTTTTTGCTGCTTAAATTAATGAGACTCTCCTGTGACTGAACGCTATGCTCCTACCTTTAACTGTGTGACCATATGATACTTCTTATTTAAAACTTCTACCTTCACATCGAAAAACTATTACCTCTAGAATACTGCACAGTAGTGACGTGTGTATGGCTCACTGACAGGACCAGAGATTTTTTTCATCCAACACAGCTGCAAGTTTTGCTACCAAATACCTGACAACAATACTAGATTGTTAACTAGATCTACAGGCCAAGACCAAATGCATGCCATTTAAGAAGGGTAAATGCCAGATCTTCCACTTCAGTTACAGCAAGCCTATACAGCAATATAGGCTTGGGGAAGAGTGGGTGGAAAGCTACTTGGCAGAAAAGGACCTGAGGGTGTTGGTTAGCAACCAAGTGAACATGAGTGAGCAGCATTCCCAGGTGGCCAAGGAGGCCAACAGCCTGGTTTGTATCAGAAACAGTATAGTCAGCACGATCATGGAAGTGATCATCACTCTGTACTCAGCACTGGTGAGACTACATCTCAGGTACTGGGTTTGGTTTTGGGTCCTTCGCTATAAGAAAGGTTTTAATTACTGGAATGCATTCACAAAAGAGCAACAAAGCTGAAGAGACTAGGGAACAAGACATAGGAGGAGCAACCGAGGGAACTGGATTGTTCAGTCTGGGGAAGAGGAGGCTGAGAGGAGGCCTCATCACTCTCTAAAACTATCTGAAAGGAGGCTGCAGTAAGGTGAATGTTGGTGCCTTGTCAGGTGACAAGTGATAGAGCATGAGGAAACAGCCTCAAATTGCACCAGGGTAGGTTTAGACTGGCTATGAAGAAAAAGTATCTCCAGGGAGAGGATTATCAGGCATTGGAACAGACTGCTCAGGGAACTTGTGGAGTCACTATCCCTGGAGATATTTAAGACACATGTGGATGTGGTGCTTAGGGACATGGTTTAGTGGTGGTTAGTGGCTGGATTGCATGTTCTTAAGGGTCCTTTCCAACCTAAATGGTTCTATGATTCTATGAACTTCTAAAATCCTGAGTAAAGAGTTGAACCCTCTCACAGTATCATTCACAGTCACATGAATAAAAACAGAATTTGTAATTCCCAGTTTTCACTGGGAATTCAACCTGGAAAAGAATGAAGATTCTCCCTTCCAAGTTTACCCTTTTTATGCACCTTACTACATCTCTGTCCTTATTTCATACTTTTGGGCACATAGGCCTGCCCTCCTCATCCAGATGCTCAAAGCTGCCTGCCTCAGGAAAATGATATCGGCCCCACACCATAGCACTGGGGCTTCAACCTTTTAGGCAGCCTGTTCTTCTCACACATGCCAAGCTGTGGTCTCTTACCTGGGTACATCCAGATCCTGCCAGGGCTCCAGCCTGACAGGAATGGCAGAGTGATCTACAAAAAGGCTGTGGCCAAGGCAAGTGAGGGTTTCTAAACAGGTCATGGCAGTCATTTACTTTATAATACTCTTGGCATAAATTCATTGCTCTTGCACATAATACGCTGCTGAGCTCCAGAGCATTATTTTCCAAGCCACTTGGTACCAACAAAACAGCCGTGGTTGGCCTGAAGAAATGGAGGAGTGAGGTGAAGACACAGCAGTAGCAAGAGCAACATTCCAGTTATTTGTCAAATGTGACATTTTCATATATGAACAAAACTGAAATAAGCATAGGCAAGTTTCTTTGTTTATGATGAGACTTTGAAAGATGATCCTGGGGACTTTAATTCACTCTGTGTGTTGAATCTGAGTAGAAAATGATCTCAAAACAGTTGGCAAAATACTGTTGTGCCCAAAGCCTACCACAAAGGGGAACAAGCAATCCTACACATCAAAGAGGCAGATAGACAAATATGCATTTAGATTTTATGGCTAAAGGAGCAAACTGGGAAACCAATTCCTGGTTTCCAGTACTGTACAAAGCTCAGAACATCTACACAAATCCCAAAATTCCTTGCTGATCTTGAGGACATCTCACAGGCAAGCTGCCAGCCATAACATAACCTTATTCAATCACTTCAAGTAGAGAGAAATGCACTGCATTTACTGATAAGGTTTTTTTTTTTTTCTTTTTTTCTTTTTTTTTTTCCAGCAACTCACTGACCTCACTGTAAGCATCTGAACTCGATTTTTGGTGTGAATTGGTCTGTTTCACAATCTGTAAACTTGCAGTCTTTGGATCATTTCTACCTTTGTCTGATCCATTTAACCAACATCTACTGTCTACAGTTATCTATAGACCATGACTGAGCTGCTTTCTAACTTACACTCAAGTGGCTCTCTCACTGCAAAGACTCCCTTTGCAATCATTGATATAATTGTTTCTACGCTCATGTCATTTTTTCAACACCTTTATAAAGTGTAGACAGCAGAACTGGGTGCACATCTAGCTCCAGATAGATATCACCAGTTCTGTTTGCAGAGGAAATATAATCTTTTTATTCAGTACTGTCTGTTTATACATCCAGTGATCATTCAGCCATCACTCACTGGGCTCACATAGCCGTAGCATTGCACTCAAAGGTCATATTCAGTCATTCACTCTGAGCTGCTCTTTACTTTCAGAGTTACTTCTTTCTAACTGATAGACTTCATCCTACCAAGTCTGCCAACTGATTTTGTTCCATTAATTCTAAACAGGCCTTAAAGGGGACTTGCTTCTATCTGGATAAGAATACACAGCATCAACCTCATGACAACTCACCTCCAGAGCATGGCACTAACTGTGTAACTTAACAGGGTTTTTTTTCAGACCATCTGTTTCAATTGCATTTCTTGCTATCTAAGGAATATTCTTTGTGTGACAGTTCAAAAAGAATCCTGCAGACTTCACGATTTGTATCTTGTGAGGCAAATTAGACATGGAACTAAAAGGAAGAAACCAAACAGGTAAAGAAGAGTTTAGGACAGATCCCAGTATGGGTTATTTCTAAATACAGCATTCTATTTGAGTGCTTAGCTACATGCAGAGAAAAATAAATTTATCATGTTCCAGTCAGGCCTGTTACTGACTGACTATAGGTTATGGTTGTCATGGAAATTGTGTTTATTCACTTGATGGTTGGCCAACTACAGAAACATTTTTCACTGCCTTAGGATTTCCACTTCTCCTTACATTCCAGCTGGGAACTGTGGAATTTCACACAAAGAGCTTACCACAGAAGGCATGATCTGTCAAAATAGAAGCAAAAGTAGAAGGAAAGTGCCCACCAAATACCTTATTTAACCTCAGCATAAGATGATGCAATTCTTCCAAAGACAATGTGATGCTAACTGATGTTAAGATCAGCATGGGGTACAACTGCTCATTTTCAGTACATCTGAATTAGCTTTTAGACACTGTCTGAAAATATACTGGGATTTTATGATTAATGTTCCATTATTTCTGCCAATACACTGTAGAAAAACAACAGTACCTAACTCAATCAGAGAAGGCTTAAGGAAAAAATATACAGAAAATAACACAAACAAACAAAACAAGCCAAACAAAAAAAAAAAACCCCACCATTACCACCACCACAACAAAAACACAAAGCGCCTTGAGATTGAAATCAGCAGTTCCAGGAATAGAGAATCAAGATCTCTTTATTTTGAATTTTTTGGATCAGAGATGAGGGGCTCAAATCTGCATGAGCTTTGTGCAAAGGGACATAAGCTAGGGGAACTCTGTGCTGCTGACACTCTCAGCAGGGGCTGAAGAGTGATTCTGGCTGAAGTCCACACTGATTTACAGTACTCAGCATCCCATCAAGACAGCAACATATGTTATTGCCATTTTCTTGCATTCTTTCCTTCCAGTTATGGAACTGAGTCTCCAACACCATAGTCTAGTGCTAGGAGAAATTATAATCACTGAGAATTATAATAATCAAACAGTGCAAAGATAAAATGGAGTTCTTCAAGGGCTCTTTGCTGCAGACACATCTTCCTGACCAGAACCAGAGGTTTGAATTTTACCCACATAAATCCCAGTTATTTGATCTCCCCTCAAAATGTCAAGCTGCTGGTTGTATGAAAACTCTACTGCATATACTTAAAGCCTCTTGAACAAGAAAACTTTTGACCAACCATTAAGGCCATTTTAGCTATGAGACAAAAGAATTGCACTGTTTTCTCCCTTACTATTGTAAAAATAAGTTAGAAGATTTTGCTGACTTGCAAGAAGGAAATGAAGAGACAAGGTTTCTCCCTTCTGAATTCTCCATTTGACAGGACTACTCTCGTACATTAATTATATATTTGGTGGGCCAGAATGGGAATCAAAATGACTGACTACAGAGATTAGCAGGTAAGCACTTGTCCAGCACAGGAGAAAACAAGGGCCACACAGACAAAAATGTTGACTGTCTTCCATTCAAAGTTACCTTGCACTTGGGTAAATACATTACTAAGAATTTAAATGAGAGGGAAGACCAGAGAACACTTATCAAATGTGCTCCATTTTCCTGTCTTCTTCTACTTCAAACAAATCATCCCAAAGCTGCTTAGTCCTTGCAGCCTGGAATGGACTTTTTTGCTAATGAGCAGCTCAGAACCAGCAGAAAGACCAGTGAATGTTTTTCATACATATGCCCAGAATAGACTACAAACAAAGATTTAACATTCTGAGTTCATAAGAGACAAGATTCCGTGAATCTGAAAAGTGTTTCAAAGGCATCAGGATTCAAGGAGTGAATATGTACCACGTCATACTGGACATATGGAAAAGTCTGTATTTTGGATCGATAGAATCATAGAATCCTATGAAACCATAGAATCCTAGAAACTATAGAATGAGTAGTGACACTCATGACAGAAGGGACCTTTGAAGGCCATCTAGTCCAACTCCCCTGCAATCAATAGGGACACTTCAGCTAGATCAAGTTGCCCAGGGACTAGATCAGGTTGCCCAGGATGTTCATTGTGGACCTTGTGTTGATCAAAGTAATGTATTATTTAAGTAGTGCAAAGAACACAGTGTTTATATACATCACACAGTACTTATATACATCACAAGAACTGTGAAAGCCCCTGCCACCTCCTGTCTGTAGAGAAGAATGCAGTGGATAGTTAAATGTAAAAGCATGGTTATGTGAATACAAACAATCTGAAGAGCTATTTGGTACTTTCTGGTAGTTCCTCATGGTAGTAGCTTCTGAATTTTTTTACTTCTCAGAATGGTGACTGTAATAATGATAAACCTTCCCTCTAAAGCAGGGACATTAGACAGGTAGAGATACGCAAAGTAGGAAAAAGGTTACTGGTTACTTTCAAGTTGTAAGAAATGTGATAATGAAGAAAAGCATTCCTGAAGTAAATGATATAGGAATCCATAAGGTATCAATTAGTTCTGAATAGATGCATTAGACTGTCCCAATACATACTAGAGCCTTGAGTCCCAATACATACTAGAGCCTTGAGTATGTCATCACACTCTTCAACCTCTTCCCTCTCCATTCTAGGTTTATAGCCACCTGTACTCTAGAGCAGCTCTAGAAAGGCACAGCTGTGAAACCTTGATCAGATGCTGTGGAAAGACTTGTAAGGAGCCAAGTTAGAGGCCTCCCACCTTTTCTCAAGAAATGTAGTGAGACTTAGGGTGTCATCTTTGGTTCTTGACTGTGCCTAGCTCATACCACATTAATCCCGAGTCACTGGCTTGACATCCTGACTTGGTCCTTCCTTGCCATTATAGTTTTGTGTGGTAGTCACTGGATTCTTGGCTAAATCTTAACACCTTCCTTGGACCTGCCCTGCTCATCTGCTTTGGGTGTTGTGGGACTGTACTTCTGTGTCAGTGTGGTACAAGTTGAGGTGCCACCCTCAACTCCCAGCTCAACTTCTCTTGCAAAGCAAACTGCACTTTCTGAGACAGTATGAAGAAAAATAAGACTTAATACTTTGAAACTTCTAGTCAGTGAGTTACAAATACTAGGTTTTCTACAGATAACATTATGATCAGATTAAATTGTGACTAAAGTAAATGTCTTTCTTTTTGAGTTTACCAAATGACATCAAAGTAGTGCAGAGCTACTGCTCCGTGCAGAAAGCAGAACATGCAATGAATACTCCTGCTGGCTAAAGCACCAAACTTCATGCCACGTGGCAGGCTTACTTCAACAGAAAGTGGCAGGCTATGGCCCATGATTTCCTAAAACAGACTGATCGTGTCTCTTGTACAAGATCTGATCAATCAGCATCAAATAGACTAGCAGAAAAATGAAGCAGTCACAAGAGTCTGTAGCAGTGAGAGAACGGAGTGAGCCTAAGGCTACCTCATGAGTCTGAATGTGTATAAGTCCATGAGCTGGACAATATGCATTCCAGGGTCCTGAAGGAACAAGCTGATGTGGTTGCCAAGCTGCTCTCCACCATATTTGAAAAATCATGGCTGTCAGGTGAAGTCCTCGGTGACTGGAAAAAGGGAAATATCAGTTCCATTTTTAAGAAAGGAAGAAAAGGACCCAGGGAATTACAGGCTGGTGAGCCTTATGTCCGTGCCTGGGAAGATGATGGACTGGATCCTCCTAGAATAGAAGATATGGCACATGTGAGATGAGGAGGTGACCCAAGACAGCCAGCACAGCTTCACCAAAGGCGGATGCTTCACCAACCTCATGACTTTCTATGATAGAGTGATGACATTGGCAGACCAAGGAGGAGTAGCTTATGTTATCTGCCTGGATTTGTGCAAGACGATTGACATGGTCCCACACCACATCCTTATGTCTAAATTGGAGAAATATGGATTTGAAGGGTGAACTGTTCAGTGGATAATAAATTGTCTGGATGGTCACAGCCAGAGAATTGTTGTCAATGGCTCTACACCCAAGTGGAAGCTGGTCATGAACAGTATCCCCCAGGGGTCTGTCTTGGGACTGATACTCTTCAACATAATTATCAGCAACTAAGACTGTGGGATGAGTGTATCCTCAGCAAATTTGCTGATGACACTAAGCTGAGTGTTGCAGTCAACACAACAGAAGGAAGGAAAGAAATCCAGAGGACAGGCTTCAAAAACAGGCACACAAGAACCTAATGAGGTTCAATTAGACCAAGTGCAAGGTGTTGCATTTGGGTCACGGCAACCCTAAATATGAGTGCAGACTGGGAAAAGAACTCCTGAGAGCAGCCCTGTTGAGAAGGACTTGGGTGTCCTGATAGATGAAAAGCTTGACATGAACCAGCAGCATGCACTTGCAGATTGGAAAGCCAACTGCATCCCGGGCTGCACCAAAAGAGGGGTGGCCAGTAGGGGGAGAGAGGAGATTATCCTCCTCCATTCTGCCTTTGTAAGATCCCATCTGCAGAACTGTGTCTAGGTCTGGGACCCCCAGCACAAGAACAATGTGGAGATCTTGAAGTAGGTCCAGAAGAGGGCTATCAAGACGATCAGAGTGCTGAAGCACCTCTCCTGTGATGAGAGGTTGAAGGAGTTGGGATTGTTTAGTTCAGGAAGAGAAGGGTAGATCTGGGGAGACCTCATTGCTATCTTCCAGTACTTGAAAGGTGCTTGTAAGTAGGAGATGGACTATCTGTTTACACAGATAGAAAGTGATAGGACAAGGAGGAATGGATTTCAACTGAAGGAGTAGAGGTTTAGGTTAGATGTTAGAAAGAAGTTCTTCATTCGGAGGGTGGTAAGGCACTGGAACAGGCTGCCCAGAGAAATCGTGGATGTCCCATCCCTGGAGGCATTCAAGGCCAGGTTTGATGAGTTCCTGGGCAGTCTCATCTAGTAGGTAGCAACGATGCTCACAGCAGAGTGGTTGGATCTAGACAATCTTTGGTGTCCCTTCTAACCCTAGCCATTCTATGATTCTTTGTGCACATTCAGGAACTTCCCCCAATATAAAACCATTCCACCCAAAACCACAGAGTCCTATTGTGAGAGTGTTAACATTCAAAAACAGATACAGTCCTGGCACACTGTGAACTGCTGTTGCATAGCTGCAGACAATAACAAATGCAAATGATATCCTGAACAGCTATAAATCAGATTTTATACAGTAAAGCAATACCAGGATTCTGCTACAGTTCAGCCATAACTACGCTGCTACTTGCTAACATTGGAAACATCCAAAGATCTGGGATTTCAGGAAATGAAAAATTATACTGAGAGATGACTCTGCCCGCTAACATTTAGACCATATGATAATAACAGTATAATAATAAACAACTCCCAAATAAGTATTGTAATACAAAATGGAAAATCTTATGCTTGCCTAAAGGAGTAAATTACAGTACAAATGAGGTTGTGTTTTGATCCATTCATCCCATTCAGGAATGGAATGGAAATGTAGAGTAATTTCAGTGACTTTAGCAAAGCTCCTGAGGATTGACATGTCAGTGCAGGTTTCATCAGTAGCTGGTTAATCGTCCTTTTCATCACTTTGCTTATTAAGTCACCCTACAATTCACAAATCTATCAAGTTGTGGCAAAACAAGATTGCTGAGTATTTTTTGCTGTTCAGAGCTGGCAAACTAAAATTTTCCCATGGCAGCCAGGTTTATAAGGATATGTGTGCTGTCCAAGGGAAAGATAGAAGATTGTGATGTTTACTTGTAACTTCTTTTCTGTTCTCTTTCTTCCCACGGTGTTGCTTAAATATGAGAGACAGTTTCAGCTATAAATGACACAAGTGACAATGCTTCAGAAAGGCTGACCTCAGATATTCAGCATGACAATTAAGGAGAGCCCTTACCAGAGCTTCCCTCACTGGGTAAGGAGATCATAGAAACAGAATCATAGAATATTTAGAGTTGGAAGGGACATTTAAAGGTCATCCAGTCTTACTTCCTTCCTGTAAACAAGGACATCTGCAGCTAGATCAGGTTGCTCAGAGCCTGGTCCAGCCTGACCTTGAATGTCTCCAAAGAGGGGGCTACCACTAACTGCCTGGGCAACCTGTTCCTGTGTCTCACCACCCTAATTGTAAAAGACTTCTCTATTATGTCCAATCTAAATTATCCCCTCTTTCAATTTGAAACCATTTCTCCTTGTTCTATCACAGCAGATATTGCTAAAGAGTCTGTCCCCTCTCTTCTTAAAGCACTCCCTTTAGATATTGAAAAACTGTTATCAGGTCTTCCCAGAGCCTTCTCTTCTCCAGGCTGAACTGCCCCAGCTCTCAGAGGCTGTCCTCATAGGAAAGGTATTCCATTCCTTGGGTCATTTTTGTGGCACTCTTCTGCACGCTCTCTAGCAGGCCTCCTGCACATCTCTCCTGTTTTGAGGACTCCACATCTGGACACAGTTCTCCAGGTGAGGTCTCACCAGCTCAGAGTAGAGGAGCAGGAACACCTCCCTCAACCTGCTGACTGTGCTTCTTTTGATACAGACCAGGATATGGCTGGTTTTCTGGGTTATGATGCCACATGGCTGGCTTATATCCTACTTGCAATCCATCTGCACCACTAAGTCCTTTATGGCAGGGCTGTGCTCCATCCTTACATACCCCAGATTGTACTGATAGCAGGGGTTGTCATGACCCACATGCAAGACTTTGCACTTGGATTTATGTAATCTCACAAGGTTCACCTCGGCCAAGTGCTTCAGCCTGTCTAGGTCTCTCTGAATGGCATCCTATCCCTCAGGCATGTTGACCACACCACACAGCTTAGTGTCATCTGCAAAGTTGCTGAGGGTGCACTCGATCCCACTGTTGATGTCACTGATGAAGATGTTAAAGGGCACTGATCCCAATACTGACCCCTGAGGGACCTGAGGGACCTGTGATACGTTGCTCTGAGATGTCAAGGTAAGCTTAGTTCTTCATTGTCCCTGAGCAATCCATTCAGGAAAGTACTCTTGAAGACAATCAGAGGAAAAGCTTCAGTTCTTCGGTGTCAGTATTAGACAACGACGTTACCACAAGATGCCAACCATGCTTCTTTAATTCCAGAATTCATTGAGTTATTTGTCTTTTATTATGTTAGGCTGCTAATCAGCCTACATTTTTCTCTAATCATTGACTCATGGTATGCTTTAGCATGGAATTAGTGAATTCAAATAACAGGTTTACAAACTGGAGCTTAGAAAATGACATCTTTTAAGGGTATGCATTTCCAGAATTAGCAATAGACTTAAACCTCTTAAATCCCATGAAATTTGAGAAAATGCTCCCCAGAGACTCTGTGGAGAAGACTATGGTTCCTCCAATAGTAGGGATAATCTCCTGGCATTCTTGATGTCTAAGTAGATTGTAGTGATAGCCTCATGCTAGTGAAAGAAAAGAGAAAAATGCTGGAATTATGGTTAAAAGGCTGTTGAAGAATTGTTTGGACAGCCTGGAAATTGAAGACTTCTGAGACACTGTTCTTGGCTGAGAAACCATGATCTGTGTCTTACATACTTAATATGATGTAAGAAACTAATTAAGTTATCCCTGCTGTAGACAAAATACAAATAATCTTAAGATCTTGTGGAATGTGTTTTCTGATTCAAAGGCAGGCAGACAGGTGGTTCAATGAGAAGTGAGGAAAACTTGAAGAAATCCCTCATCTGAATAAATGAATCGGTACAAAATTCATTCATAAAAACCAGATACAAAAACAAACAAACAAACAAAGAGTCTCAGATTTTGAAGTTAAATCCACACAACTTTATTCAGAGATCATGGGTGTGAAGTAAATGAAAATTACAGCTACTCATACTGTGTTGTATGCGTGCTTACAGAAGCTAAATTTTATTCCTTGTCTTTCATCAACTGTCTAAGCATTCCTCATTAGCTTAAAAGAGCAGTAGACAATTTTTCATACTTCTTCTTTCTCAGAGATTCTGTGAATATATATCCCTTATTTCTTCCAAGCTTTACTTCACATCATGCCTTCTGCCCTCCAGCCAGAGTCTAAGGATAATATGAGAAATGCTTTCTTGAATGAAAGGTGAGCTGAAAGATTGGGTTTGGCTAAGGTTTTTCTTTTGTAGTTTATTGAGATGAGATGTGCATAATACACAGTGTGTTTCATAGTAAGACATCACCACTCAGTTCATCACATGCCAATCATGCAGCCTTTCTACTCCATGGTATATAGTAAGCCTTTATATAAGTAGTTTGGTCCTGGCAATGAACTTTTCCAGACTATGCATTACAGATTCCAGTTTAACACCCCTGCACACTACCCTAGAACAAGATGGAAGGGAAAAATAATCAATGTTCTGTAATTTCTTAGCTCCTGTTGAAGATGTGCACAAGCTAAAACAGACTTTCTATGTGAATAAGCTTCTGAAATATAAAAATTGTTCTCCATGGGTGAATAGCCTTCCCCATGGAAGAGCCTTGTTCAGTGAGAGATGATGCTTTTGTGTCATATTCAGCCTCAGACAGAGCCTTGAATGTCGATAACAGAACCTTCAACTAGGTTATATGTTAGAGAACAGATGTGGAGATAGAGAGCTCCTTGAGAACAGCCCTGTGGGGAAGGACTTGGTGGTTCTGACAGACGAAAGTTGGTCATGATTCAGCAGCGTATGCTTGAATCCCAGAAGACCAACTGTATCCGGGCTGCATCAAAAGAAGAGGTGGCAAGCAGGGAAAAAGAAGTGATTGTCTGCCTCTACTCTGCCCTCGTGAGGCCCTGTCTGCAGTACTGCATCCTGGCCTGGAGACCCTATAAAAGAAAGATGTACAGGCAGGGGTGGCAGATGGGGGTTGGATGGAGCCCTGGGCAGCTTGATCAGTGGAGGCAATCCTGCCCATGGCAAGGGGGTTGGAACAGAATGGACTTTAAGATCCCTTCCAACTGAAGACATTCTGTGATGCTATGATGATTCTTCATTTTTGGTGTTCTGTGCTGCTAAGAAAACAAATGGCTTTCCTATATTTCACCAGAACTGAATCAGAGCAATACCCAGCTTTGATTCTAGGTGAGTAAACTATCTTAAAGATGATGACTGCCACAGCAAAATCAAAATCTGATTGAACATTTTTTGAACCTAGCTTTCTAAATACTTTGCTGTGGTTTAAGCCAGCAGGTGGCTGAGCACCACACATTCATACTCTCACTCCCTCCTTCCCAGTGGGATGGAAGAGAGAACTGGGAAGAAAAAAAAAAACAACTAGAATTCATGGGTTGAGATAAAACTAATTACTAAGATAGAGAAAAAGAAGGATAATAGTTATATGTGCATATATGAATGTGTAAACAAGTGATGCATAAACAACTGCTGACCACCACCCAGCTGATGCCCAGCTGGCCCCCCAAGAAGCAATAAAGAATGAAATGAACTCCCATCCCTTCAAAACTCCTTCCACTAGATGTTATATGGTATGGAATATCCCTTTGCCCAGTTTAAGTCAGCTGTTTTAATTCTGTTCCTCCCCAGTTTCTTGAGGCCTATGCTAAGAATGGCCTTGGCTCTGTATAACACTGTTTACCAGCAACTATAAACATCAGTGTGTAATCAACATTGTTTTTCTCCTAGAACTAAAATGTACCTGCAGCGAAGAAATACAGTTATTAATATCTATGTTTTGGGAGCTATTTTGGAAGAGTAAGAAATCCAGAAGAACAGAGCATGCTTATTTACTTCACAGTCTGAAGACATACTATAGATAAGGGAATACGTTTTGCTCTGGAGAGTATTTGTTTTTCAGGGCAGAAATTCCCTTACAGGTTTCTGTCCTGCCAGGCTCTACCTGGCTGTTCATTGTCCAGATTCTGATTTTTTCCAGGTGCTGCAAACAGAGATGATACTATCTGTATATGAGGTAAAAAGATGAAGATTTGAGCCTTGCTAGCCTGCTTAGGGCACCACAGCCACACTGTTTCTGTTTTTATTTGCCTCCATCAAGCGCTGCACTGGCAAAGAGAGCAAAAACTTGGGGGCAGGGATCCAGGCGGTGGCAGCCCCTCATGTTTAAGGGCACCAGGCAAAGAACTCCTGGCCTTTCAGAGTTACTTTGAAATAATCTTCTTTCACCTTGCTTTTGTCAATGGTGCAGTAGCTGCTTGATGGATACTTCATGAACATATGGTCGCCTTCACCACTAGCCCCATGTAAAATACATTAGTATAAAAGAATGAGCCATGTCTGGGTCTCTTGCTTGGCTCCAAAATCACAGCCTTTCTTTTGTGGACTTTGCTGCAAATCCAGAGTATTCTGGAGTCTGTGACTGTTATTGTTTTGTGCCTTGTTCAACACAGAGCACACTAAAACTGTTTAACAGGTAATAAAATTTATAATAGCCCTAAATGAAGAGGAAGCCTTGACCTCTGGAAAGAATAAAAGAGTTTTCAAAGGTGTCCTGACAATGTTGCACAGGTTTAAGCAGCAGCTAGATGGCTCATGATTGAGGTCTGCTCATGCAGAGTCAGCATGTCTCACCCCAACATTTCAAATTGCATCTGAGCTGAAGAAAACATTTGCTTGCTTGATGCCATTGCTTGTGGTCACAACAGCAGCACCCACTTTCTGCGGACAGGAGGCTTTTGTGTTACAGCCCATTCTGCTGCAGCAAGCACAGGGGTGAGACCACACCTCACCTTTTATCCCAATTTCACACATTGGCTTCACAGCATTAATAAATTGGTTTCATTTGCCACTCATTTGGCAGGAGAACTTTCTAATAACATTTTTATCCCCTTTGAGAACATGAATCAATCACATGCTGAGTATAAAATTACTTTTCTCCCTCTGCTTATTAAAGGCACCGCACTTTAGCAGGGGTCAGGCACTCAGCCTTGCCAGTGGCAAAGTCAAAAACAAGGGCATGGCTTGGGGGCACAGTTGTAAAGCTCAATGCTTTTCTTTCTTACAGGCAGCAGATAACCTACTTAGCGCTCGGAATATACGGTTTTCTCCAGCTGTCAATCCTACCTGCTCCGGGTACAGATTGAGAAAACGTGTGAGATTTACCGCGCTGCTCACACAGCCCTTCCAAACAATAAATAAATAAAATGTGTGCAGCAGATGTGTGCTGCAGCAGAAGCTCCCCTTGCTGACCTGGCCAGCCACCCACACCAAGTCGGGCTGAACTGGGTCGAGCTGGGCCGAGACAGGATCTGCTGCCACATGAGGGCAGCGCTTGGGTTGTACTTGCAATAAGCTGAAGGGTGGAGGCAGTACAACGCAAAGTGAAAATCGTGGTATTCACAGATTTCTAAATCCATTTGGTTCTCATTGCTGGATTAAAGAAAAAAGATCGCTTTTCTGCTTTCAAAATCGTTATTTGTTTTAAAAGCAAGATCTGTGCTTAGTATTTACTTCAGACAGCAAGAAGGTCATGCCGCCAGAAGTAGTTCAGTAGATGACTTGAGGAGTATTCTAATTGCTATTCTTCCCCCAAATCCACACCTCAGTCAGAATACACCCTTTGAAATTATAGAAGATACATCCTCATATGACCTGCCCTCCCACATCCTTGGCACAGACTGCCTTCTACAGAGAAGACAGAAGAAAGACAAGCAAAAGAAATGGCATGAACTAGCATGGATAGGGAATTGCAGAAGAACTGGGACAGCTGGATAGATGACGGGCAGCTGACGTGATGGACAAGCATGCACACAGCCTGTGCCACCACAGGCATGGACTTCTCATTTCACAGATTTCTAAAAGTGCACAAATCCTGCACACACCACACAGATTTTCTCCTCATCACCTTGCAAGTTGTGTGCTGTATTGCCTAGTGCAGCTGAGATTTAAGTGCCCAGCAGCAGACTTTCCCTATCCCAAGGAGTTTTACAGGGAAAAGTGTAGCTCTGTGCAGAATTTGGACATCTCCAAGCCTGGCAGCAGTTTTGCTGTGATTTTCACATATCCTTGAATGGTCAAATCATTGGTTCTTTGTGGCATGTTTTTTCTTCTTAATGAGGCTCTTGATATTCATTTCTGAATTGCTCATAAGAATGTTCTTATGGGAATGTTACAGAGATACAGCAAATATCACTTGATGACATCATGCATCCCCCGTATTACCTTAGAGCTACACTGTGACACCACATCAGCACATTTTTCACCATTTTATCCTAATATGCTACATATCCTGTGAAACTTGTCAACAGTGCTTACAACAATTTTATCTTATCTGGGGATGTGTGAGAGTTCATTCTCAGCGCAGCATGCAAATTGTTCCTTACCAACATATTCATATTTAAATACAAATATTTTCCTTAGGAAAAGACTAACTTCAGAGAATACCATGAGCATGCAGTTGTTTGGTGAGTGACAGGTTCAGAGCAGTGGGCTCCCACACTTTTCCCTTGTGTCTCTCAGAGAGCCACGCTTTTTCTAGCTCCTTTGTCACCAGCAGAAGAGCCAAGTGACCAGCTCAGAACACAAATGCAGTCTGAGGCATCTATCCTGTTCTTCTGCCGATATGGAAATAACAGCCAGCAAGAGAGTCTGTGCTGCAGCTGTCTGTGTTAGGTTTGATTGGTCAGATAAATCACATTGTATTGTTTCCATTCCTTTGGCTGGGGGAATGTGTAAGCACTTCAAAACTGAATGCTTATGCATGAGAACTTAAAACTAGTTTACTTAAATGCACACATATGTATCTTTGACATTGACTTTTTACAGATTTTCTTGTCAATAAAACTAAATTGCTTGACTGTTCACAGAAAGTTAACATAAACATAGTCAAAGTGAATTCAAATTTTAAAATTGTATTTTAGCATGTGACTGCATTCAGTGAAAACTTTGTCAAAAGCAATGATAAAGTCTTTACTGCTGTGACTCCATGCCAGCCGCTGCATTGAAGTCATTTCTCTGACTTTAAGAAACATCAGAGCAAACACCGAATGCCTATTTCAGAACAGCAGGCTGCTGATTTATGGCAAGTTGTGGGTAATGGAATTGTCTCAGCTCATCAGAGGATGCAGACACTGTCCAGTTACTTCCCAACTGTGCAAACGCTTTTGTTTGGGGGCTGACAACTCTATACCTTTTCACCACATTTCAGGTCCTTCTGCAAGGTTGATGGAGAAAGCCTTTCAGCATACAGAAAAATCATGCCTCGCAATCTTTCCCAACTCTCACACATCCAAGGGAAACCATCACAGCTGCTCGACAGAAGGACTCCAAGAAAACTCTGCCTACCCACCCCTCGGTACAAAGAACACATTAAAGGAACAGGGAAAGAGAACAAAAACCTACGCATTTAGCAGAGTGGCTATACTGAGAGGAAGGAAAGGCAGAAGAACATAAGTAGTATCAGAGTTTTTCAGACAGTTATTTCTAAGCTGTGTATGGGAGCACTGATGCAGAATCAGGGGTAGAATACATGGTTGGTGTATTTCTAGTATATGTGTCTTTGCTATGAGCCTCAGCTACCTGAAGTCAGCTTCTTCTCCAGCAGACTGAGAACAAGGATACTTAGTTCCCTATGAGTTCATTCCTCCTTTTCCACACAGCCATTCCAGAGTGACCAGGGAAACCCAGATGCACTGTCACTTTTTGTACCGTTAGCATTACGTCTTGCTTTTCCCCCTTGACTGCTGAGACAGTGGCTGCCAAAGGGAAAGGTATAGGCAGGAACTAATTCAATCTGCAATGTTGAAGATCCATTCTTTTTGTCTGGAGACTCTAATAGGCCTGACTGATGGATGGGGTCTAATTCATGTAGCTATTGCAAGGTTGCCTCAGTAATGATCTATCCTTGATCAATATGGCTGCGACAGTCTCTGCTTCCCTTCATGTGTAGAGCAGCTGCCCTTGTTTTCTAAGGATGTGGGGTGGAACTGACATAATTAAAGGTCATCCTCCATCTGGGAAGAGAAAGTTCTGGTCTACAGTGAAGCACAGGGGCTGGTTTCCATTTTGTTAGAGTTATGTAATCTCTAAATAAAAAATAATTCCGTTGTTCACTACAAGATCTCACTGCTTAATGCTCCCTAGAAATGGCTGCCAGATTCCTACAGGAATGTAGTATGTACACAGCATTTTAAAATATATACAGTTGGAGAGTTCTTTAAATTGTAAATAAAAAGCATTGTTTTATGGAAATAAGTCCACTTTTCCAACTGAAAAATGTTAGTGCCCGGCTTTCAGAGGTTTTGTACTCCAACTGAAGCCAAAGGCAGCTGCTTTTGTTTTGTGCAGCCTTTCCTATTATTAACTGCTCAGGTTAATAGCAGGCATGTTAGATGCAGGTGAGAGAGACATGGAAATAAAAGAAAGATGTAGAGGATATGCACTAAAGAAAACCTAAACCCAAGCCTTTAAAGAAAAGCATCAACAACAATAACTTGCCCCTTCAGATTTCATAACTTTAGATTCATAATCCAGCTGAACTACGTTGCAAAATCTGAACCCACAAGTTTTGAGCTTATCCATTTAAATATGTATGCATAAGAGGCATACAAAAACTACAGTTCTACACAGGATAAGAAGAGTGCAATCTTACTTACTTTGGATAACAAAATTTAATTAACTGTTTTTCCCCTATTCTTGCATTTGTCAAAATGCACTAACATTCAACAAAATGACCAGATTGCAATGTTACTTCCTTATTCTTCATATCTGATTTTTGAGCCCAGACTCACCTCTTGAGGACTATTTTCCTTTACTCAGATGAGTATCTTTTAATTTACACTGATTTCCTTCAGAGTCTGATGAACCAGCACAGCTAAAAGTGGGGGTGATCTATATACAAAACAAAGGTTGTATTTCACTTCTTTGAGCTGTTAAAGAGGGGAAACTGATGGCCCTTCAGAAATTCAGGGCCAGGCAAAATGCAAAGCTAGCAAAAATAAATGTTACTGCACTGAGCTCAACTTGTCCAGAGTAGAATGGGTCAAAAAAAACAAGCTATTGCCCAACTTCAATTCAATTTGTTGATCTATACTCAGCTAATATGTTTAACTAATGCATGTTAATATAAATTACTGAGCAATGTTGAAAGACAAATCTGGTCCCATCAGGGCTGGTTTTAGTTTTCAGCATATATCTTTGTTTCATTTTGTACATATCCAGCATACAGTATCCATGGATATTCATCATCAGTTAAGGTATCTACATTCATAAACCAACAAAATGGTATGGCTTTTTTTATAATGAATTAGTTAGCTGCATCACATTGTATGTATCTCACAATACCTGACATTCTCCTGCTTCACTGCAGAAAGTCACAAGAGGCTTTTTCGTAGGAAACAAGCACAATAGAAGAATGGCAAACAGACTGGAGTCTGTCAAAGAACTATGCAGAGGTCTGCTGCTTAAAAAATGCCTTCATCTGGCTCTAATCTCATTAACAGAATGCACTTTTTCTTAGGCTAAAATAACGCAACAATGTCAGCAAGACACTGAACCTGCACTGGGTAGGCTGTCTGTGTATTCAGAATCCTTTGTTGGCAAAGATTCACTGATAGAAAGAAAAACAACGTCATCTGTTTCCTCTCTTCAGCAACAGACATAACTACTCCAAGTTGACTTTACTGAGGTTCGCAAGGAAAAGTTAAGATCTAGCTACAGGTGAAGATGCATGGAGGCTTTTACTGTTAGATCCATTGTGCCTGGCTGCCTTTTATTTTGGAGTGAATGCATAAACAGCAAAAGAAATGGATGGCTTGGGCTCTGATGAAAAGGGGCTTAGAGGTGCTGAGAATCAGGGGTAAACATCCTTGCTGAACAGTCCATGGTAGCACCAAGAGACAGGATAGAAGAAAGAAAACACAACTGAATGTAATTCAATGGGATTAAATAGAGGTCAAACATAAAACTGATTTACAGTAGTTTCTACAGGATCAAAGAAGTCCGCCTACTGACCCAGGGCACATTTGTACCTGTGTCCATCTTGTCAAGGAGGTGACTTTCACACTTTTCTGTCAACATCTTTCTAGTGCATGGATTTCATGTCCAAGATGTCCTCACATAAGAATTTGAGACAGGTACAGTATACTTCAGTAGTGGAAAATCTGTTCGTAATGCAAACATTCCTTGTTTTGTGCAGCCTATCTCTGCATAGACAGGACACATCCAGGAAATAAATGTCAACCAGCATGGCATTCCTGAAACAGAAAACTGAAGGAATCTTAGGATAATAAAACTGCCACAAGTTTAGGATTTAAATCTCCTGTTTCTTCCTCTGTGAAAAACTCATATTTCCCGCAAACCCCAATACATGAGACATTCAAATTCAGAGTCTTTTACAAGACTTTCTTCTGTAGCAGAACATACTGCCCTAACAAATGAAAGAATCTGATCAGCATCTGTTCCCCCACCATTATGCTTAACTCTAAGCACATTTAAACAACATGGTGCTTAAAATGCCCAGGATTCTTCAAGCTTCAAAAGTGATAGAGTTCCTGTGCCATGTAGCATTACTTAAACAAATATAGAACAGTGGGAAATTTTCAGAATAGGGAAAAAAAAAAGGAGTATCCTTAGATCTTAACATCATTTCCCATTAAGATCAGAGAAAAATGAAAAAAGGTAACATTAATTCACATGGAGCAGTAGTTGAAAAACACTATTTGATTGTTTGTATTCCTAAAATAATTTCTTGAAGACATACTATGTTCTTTAGAAATTTCACATATGTAGATTACAGCACAGCATGTATAAATTGCTTTTCTTTCCCAGATCCTTTAGAAGAGGTCCTTGGATTCCCAGAAATCTGTGGATCAGATGTTGAAAATCACTGAATGAGGACACCACACTTTATTGGGAAAGATGAGAAAAACAATGGATTAAAGATACAGAGAAAAAAGTTAAGGTGACCCAGTTGTGTAACAGTTTGGTAATCACCAGGTTTACCTTCACATCAAGGTTTGCTTGTTTCTGTGTGTGTGCTCTTCCTTATTAACTCAGGGAAACTGAGTAGTAATTAGCCCTCAGGTAAGGACTAGAGGGTCCAGTAATCCTCTATTCAGGCATGGAAGTCCATTGGAATGGTGATAACTGGAATCAGTTTTTACTTGTTTGCAACACACTTCATTTTGTTACAACTCTAGCTAGGAAAGGCCGTATGATAAAATACCTGGAGGCTATTTTGGCCTTTTACTCCTAGAACTCACACACATGTAAGGTGATGTGCATGTGTGAGAACCTTGAAGGTGCTATATGCAAGGACACTTGCAAGGACAGATCTGCTTGCACACTACTTGACATTAGACATTCTTAGCAGCTAGCAGTCATAGCCAGGAAAATTCATTTTCCTTGCAACACTGAGTACTTAACCCCTCACCCTATTTACTGGAAAGGTCACAATAAGGAAAACAGGCTATGGTTACAGGAGCTTTATGGGGAGAACACAAGCATGTGGCTCTCCACAAACAAGATCACCAAGACAGTAAACGTCCAGCAGTGTAGAAGGAAATCTCCAGAGTCTTCAGACAGCTGTATAGTAATCATTAATGAAAAGGAGAGGAAATTTTTCAAAGTGAAAATATGCCCAGATCTGTCCCTGTCCATTACAAAAGCAGGAGGTATGAGCATGAGTTTTTAATGAAGCAGAGTCTGAAAGGAATTTCACATATGTTAGGTGATGTAAGAAGCATTCTGTCACAGAACAAAAGCGTTTTAACCATGCCTCACTGCATGAAACAAATTACTAGAAATATAGTAAGAATCCCAATGTATAAGATATCTCATCATTGAAGTTTGTTAAAACAAAGCATGCATTGGCAATCAAGAAGTGGACAAAATTAGCTGATGCTTAGGTTCTCATTTATATGCAGTATAATTGTATTTGTATTTATAATTTGTATTTGCATGGACAGCATATTCCTAGAGTGAATTTGTTAAAGACCATCCTTTTATTGAAACTTCTTAACATCTCAGTGCTTCACCAACCAAGATCAGTGTGATTCATTTATCCATGCCGCAAGTATGATGCTTTAAAAGCGAGTAAAGGATCTACTGTTAATGATCTTCACTGCAAACATTTCAGGATCTTGTACTCCAGCATGTTGCATCCTCTAGGAACACCCACTTCTGATTTACTGGACTCAAAATTAGACAGTCCATCTTAAGGGAAAAAAAAAAAGAAAAAAAAAAAAAAGAAAAAAAAAAAAGCAAGGTGCAGAGGTCAGAAAAACAATTTACCCAATTTAATTATGGACATTTACTTCTCCATTCTGACAAAGGATGAAGTATCCAATATATTGATTGTACTGTCACTATAGGAGACTTCCCTGTCTGGCTAAAAGCACAGGTGATTGAACAAGTTGCAACAGACAGGAGCCTCCAGCAGGGTCTTAAAATCTCTGGAGAAAAAATATTAGGAATCAAAAATACTGAAGACGTGACCCCTGGCTCAAATGGAAGCTGCTCACTGTTGCAGCACAGCATTCCCATGAATAGCCGACTGTAGGTGTGCCTTACATTCACTCATGCGAACAACTGGAAGCTCTCCTAGAGCACAGTATTAGCACACGGAAAACCCAAAACCAAAACAAAACCAAAACAAAACCTAATGGAAGAATTTATGGAAGGTGAAAACGGAGGGTGAGCAGAGCGCAGGGATACATTTCTCTTTCATACAGACCCCCAGTGGCCACACAGTGTTCATACCCAGCATCTGACCCAGACTTACAGCCTCATCCGGATCTCAGCGGGAAGACTGAACACCAAAGCTCTGTTTTTGCTGCAGCTCTGAAGGATGTGTTACAGTATGTCACCAGCAGCCTGACAGTCCCAGGCTTCCCATCTTCCAGCACCTGAAGGGTGAAAGGCAGCTGCCATTCACCCCAACAGCAGCTGGAGAAGCCACAGCAAAAGAGTGTGTAAAGACACTCTGTGTAAAGAGTGTCAGAAGTGAAAGCCTCAGGGGCGAAGAAGGAAAGAAATGACGTCACTGTAATGGAAGCCTTTTCTACTTGTCTGTCTGTCTGTCAGCAAGGACTTCTGAGTCAATAAATACCAGTCAGAATGCACAATTCCTGCTGACCTGTAGTCCCCCCTTCATCTCTGGAGAAAATAAACATGGGTTGTGGGTGCTGAGCAGCTTTGCCTTCTTCAGAGCTCCCATTGTTTGCGGTGTTTCAGCCAGCAGCACCAGGCAGCGTTCATTTGGTAGTCCCAGGAACTTGGAGGAATTCCCCGGCTATTATGAGATTATCCCTTCACTGCAAAATAAACCATTCTTCACCAGTTCCATCTCAGGGGTGTTCTCTCACAGATGTCTGGGAGGCAGGAGGGGTCAGGACAGGAGGGACTTGACTTGATGTATAAATCCTCCTTGTGCAAGCTGCAGTTCCCAGAACAATGCCCTTCACTGTCCAAAGCATCCATAGAGCAGCACCAGGAGCTCCCTCTGGAAAATCCAAATCCTACATTCCTGGAAACAACTCAAAATCAGATGCAGAAGGGAGTTCCCTGTCACTCACGCCAAGAAAAGAAACATCACAAAAGATGTCACACCCCAGTATTCCTGGTAGAAAGCATTCTGCTTCGTGTTTCCTTTTCTGCCTTGTTCCCCATTTAAACATAGAGCAATACGTCTTTGCTATCAATAGCTGTAGTTGCTGAAGTGCTGATAACAAAAGACCCAGCATCCCCTATGCTTGCTATTTGCTTAAGGAAACAGAGACACAGAAATGTCTTTGTTACTCAGTTTACTAGCAGCAGTAGTAAATTTTCATTTCATATGTAGTCTGACCACCAAAAGGGGGATGTGACGTACTTCATCCATGGGCTTCACAGTCCATGGGCTTCACAGGTACTTGATGACAGTGGAGTGAGTCAAATTCTTCTGTATTGTATTCCACTTTCACCAATTGGTCTCTGGTGGTGATAGATCCCTCCAGCTCTGTTCTCTAGGACCGTGATGCTGCTTGCTGCTAGCCCCATTCCCAATTACTAGTTTCAGATTTTCTGTATTTTGTTCTTTGGGGCTTAAAGCACACTAAGACAACAGCGATTTTTACACAATGCCTGGAAAACATCTAATAAATTGTGACTTTCCATCAGCAACTTATTCAAGACTATTTTCTCCTTCTTCCCCCCACTCTCTCCAAATACTTCATTAAAAGCATAAAAGATTTAAAGATATTTTTATTTTGAGGTTCTGGATTATTTACTTGCTTCTTCAGGCTTCAAGAAATAATTACTACTGACAATTTCTGACATCAGAGAACAGAGGGGATTTTCTTCAGAAAAGAAGAGGTTGTACAAATATTCTAGCAAGCTTCAGGTGGCTTGTCTTCTGAAATATTTGAAGTCATTCTGAAAGCTAAGGTTCCTCAAAGTTTGCAGAATTTGATTTCTGTGTTTTCATGCAGAGCGCTGCTGTTTACAAGGCAGTCTTACCAGCTTGAGAAACCATTTAAGCAGAATGCCACAAGCCTGAAGATGGGTTAGTATGAAGGTGAGACGTGCTTCACCAAATCTTGGACAGAGGCCCAACAGGTCACAAGGGTGGAGAAGATGTGCACGAGACTGTGAGGCACAGGATGTTCAAAAGGAACTTTTTGGAGGAAAGTGCAGGACAACAATCACAGGTGCTAAGAGCTACACCAGGGGATGCAGTCTGCGCAACTTTGTGGTCAGAAACCCTGAATTCCCACAGCTCTGGAGCCCAGTCATGCTCTAGAAATCACAGCTAATGTTTTAGAAACCTTTTGACAGTTGCAGCTATAGAAGTAACTGTGAGAACGTGAACCAAGAGTAAACCACTGTAGCAATGAAGAGCTGTCTTAGCGCTGGAAACAATAGTTCTCACTCCACCTTCTCCAAGCATTTCAGTCACAGCCTCATGAACTCATTTACTTTGCAGCAGTGGAATTTGGCACTTTCCCAAAATGGGAAAATTCAGGTTTTTTATCAATAGCTGTGGTAAAGTATCCATTATCAGTTTTTTTTACCAGCTTGTAAGCCAAACCAGCACAAAGTCAGAGAGCAGGCTCTTCATGGCAGGTGAGGCACTCCTGACACATGGCAACAGCAAGGCTGAGAACTGTGATCTGATAAGATGTTGAAGCCATCTACAAGATAACTCCTTTCTGGGCACATACCAGAAAAAGAATGTGCTGGACTATGCTTCTTGAAACAATACTTCATTAAGCAGGGCCCTGACAATAGAGATAGATTGCCTGGAGACATTGTGGGGCCAAAAAAAGATAAAAGCTTTCTTAAAAGAATGGTTGAAAATATTCACTGCCATATTGTGATGATGTCTATTTTCAGCAGCGATGGGCCGCAGCTGCACATGTTTGTGTGAAGAAAGGAAGACAAGAATGAAAGGATGTTTTTTATATCATTACAGTTTGGCCCCATCTCACTATACCGTACCAGAAGCTGGCTCAGCAAAGGCTGTGTTCATTTGAATCCTCTTAGTTTGGAGAGAGCCAAGGTAAATAGCTGTTAATTAATTTCATTTAAGCCATTAATAAGATTCTGATTCTAACTCACTTCACAGCAGGATAGGTTCTGGTCCATATGCTGTTCCAGGTCTATGTATTCTATAAATAATACTATGTTAAGAAAATATTAACTTGCAAAGTGAAATATTCAGATGTTAAGGATCATCAGCAATAAGTCAGACCTTATTTCCGGCCTATCTCTGAGCTACCTTACAGTCTTTAATTACATACTCACATAACAGTTTTCCACTGGATCAATGCTGCAAATACATTTGAGATCTTTTTTTCTACTTGTAGGTGGTTCACATATTACTGCACATCAGCCAAGCTCTGCCTCGAAGCCTGAATTGCTACTTTTCTGTGGATTATTTTCCTGTAATATTCAATTTTTAAATTGCCAATTTGAATTACCTACAGCATGCTCTACTATAGGCAGTAAGCATCTGAGGTCCCTCCTCTGTCATATTTCCAGTCCTAGACATAAACCCTTCCTTGAATACAGGACTGTCCCAATGTCCTTTTTCCCAGTATTTCAGTCCCAGTTCCTTACCTCAGCAGTCTTCTCCCATGCTCTGTCAGATGAACACTGAAAACAGAGCAGATGCAGCACTGCTGTTCATCTCCTGTGACCTGAAACCAGAACATGTACTCCGCTGTTCTGGTAGGAGAGAAGATTGCATTTCACTCCTTGGTTTGAGAATACAAAGCCATCCTTCAGGGAATGTGCATTTCTAACATCTTTCTGCAAAGTGAATCTTTCTGAGGCTCATAACTTGAGTAAATGCAAGGAAATTTTCACAGAAATAAGCAAGCACACATTCCTGACATCAGAGGGATCCCCGCCCCAACTGCTGATCAAAAACTGTGTCTTTCGTCAAAATTAGGTAGGGATTATGAACTCCTTCTAATATCCCCTCAAGGACTTTATTTTGTACATGAGAATAAAGTCTCCCTAGTTTTTCTCTGAAAACTTGATTAATTATTCCCTGTCTCAAAGGAAGGGAAAAAGAAGGATGCAAGGCAGAGACGTTAATCCCTGACATGGGAAATTTCAGCCTAGTTACTTCAAATGTAACAAATTTCAAACTTAACTGAAACCAAGCTATTATAATAATGCCACACAAATTATCAACATGCTTAATTATAAACGTTTACTTTTACGTAACAGTTTCCTCAAAACCTTTTATTCCTGCTAAATGGAAAACAAAACTCTGTTTTCCTACTATAATGACTAAAAAGTACAGAAAAATCTTGCAAATATTTAGTAAAAAAAACTTGTTACGCTTCCTTCCTGTCACACTGAAAATGTTTGGCTCTGAGCAACCTCTTCCACTGAGTTCCCACAGCCAGCCCACAGTCATTATAAATGCAGATTTTTTTCCAGGAGACCTTCTTGTCCCAGTTTATATGACACGGATCAAAACAGTCAAAGGAGGGATTTGATTTTGTATAGAAGCATTTAAAGGCTATAAGATTAAGCACACCTAAGCAATGTTCGGGTTTTCTTCAAGGAGCCTCACTCAGACCTAAATTTAATATCAGGAAAGCCAGGTTGAAGGTTACAGGTATTCACTGCAAGTGCTCAGCAGCAAAGAGACAGAAACCTGCTTCCATGTAAACATTAAAACCAGTCCAGTCAGAACAGTACTGCAGGGTGCCCAATACAAATTATCAGGGGATCATGAAAAAATCCAAGCTATCAGCCTGAAGGCTTGCCTTCCTCTCCTGCTGCTAGCAGCTGATCTGCCTGCCCAAGCATCACTATCACTTTCTCTCCACTCCTTGCCCCGCCACCATGGCACACCTCAGTCTCTACCTAGGGCAGGCAGCAGGCCTGGGGTAGTACACCGAGTCCTGGCTGGGTCTGTGCTATGTGGTCTTATGTAGAAAATAGTCTGGAGTACAACAGATACCATCATT
The DNA here is from genome assembly GCF_023343835.1 of Lagopus muta. Lineage (NCBI taxonomy): Eukaryota > Metazoa > Chordata > Aves > Galliformes > Phasianidae > Lagopus > Lagopus muta. The sequence continues at coordinate 78,604,273 of NC_064433.1, forward strand.
AAATGTGATATAGAAATGAGTGACCAGTAGAGAACTGGTGAAATCATAGAATCATAAAATAATTTGAGTTGGAAAGGACCTTTAAGGATCACCTAGTCCAACTCCCCTACACTGAACAGGGACATAGGCTGCTCAGTATCCCATCCAGCCCAACCTTGGATAGTCAGGGAGATGGGGCATCCACCACCTCTCTGAGTATCCTCTTCCTGTTCACTATCCTTATTGTAAAAAACTTTTTTTCTTATGTCCAGTTTAAATCTCCCTTCTTTTAGTTTGAAACCATTTCCCTTTGCCCTATCACAGTAGGCCCTGCTGAAGAGTCTGTCCCCTTCTTTCTTGTAGCCCTGTTTAGATTCTGATAGTGTTCTATGCTTTGGATCATTTTTGTGACCCTCCTCTAGACATGTCAAACAGGTTTATTTCTCTCTCATACTGAGTACTTCACATTTGGACATAATTCTCCAGGTGAGGTCTCACCAGCTCAGAGTAGAGGAGCAGGAACACCTCCCTCAACCTGCTGACTGTGCTTCTTTTGATACAGACCAGGATATGGCTGGTTTTCTGGGTTATGATGCCACATGGCTGGCTGACGTCCTACTTGCAATCCATCCACACCACTAAGTCCTTTATGGCAGGGCTGTGCTCTATCCTTACATACCCCAGATTGTACTGATAGCAGGGGTTGTCATGACCCACATGCAAGACTTTGCACTTGGATTTATGTAATCTCACAAGGTTCACCTTGGCCAAGTGCTTCAGCCTGTCTAGGTCTCTCTGAATGCATCCTATCCCCCACGTGTGTCAACACCACACAGCTTGGCATCAACTGCAAAGTTGCTGAGGGTGCACTCAATCTCACTGTTGATGTTACTGATGAAGATATTTAAGAGCATCAGTTCTAGTACAGACCCCTGAGGGACACCACTTGTCACTGACTCCATCCGGACAATGAGCCATTGACCACCTCTCTCTGGGTACAAACTCACAACCAGTTCCTTGTCCATCTAACAGTCTATCTGTCAAATTCATTTCTTTTCAACTTGGGAAAAAGGATATCAGGGGAACTGTGTCCAAGGTCTTACTGAAGTCCAGACAGCTAATAAAAGTGGTTTTTACCTTGTATATGTATGTCCCTGACTCCTGTGACACTGTAGTCAGGGTGAGCTCTGACTCATTTTTGGAACAATCCTAGCATCAGGGTTGAGGCCTGATTAGGAAACTGAATTTCTTTCTCCTCAAAAAGGGAAGAGAAGAAGGTCATTTTTTTTACCTGAGTAAGATACTTTGAAAGGGGAGTCCAAAGCACTTTGATAGAGGAGCTGGTAGATTTGCTGCTTTGGTGGTACCTGTTCTGTGAAGAAACAAATGACCTTAGTTTCCAATGCTGGAAGTCATCAAACATCAGCACCAAATTATTAAAAATGTATTTAAAAAGTGAATAAAAAATATGTAAGGAGTGCTAAATAGCCAGCAATCTGGAGCTTGAAGACCAAGAACGGATGGCGGAGAGGGAGCAGGGGGTCTCTTTCTCACCTAGGTAATGATTATACGAGCCCCATAAGGACATAGTTAAATCAAGTATTAAGAAGACTGCACTTAAGAGGGGGAAAATATGTCAATCACACTTTGCCTTTGACAAAAGGAAATTCCTTGAAACTGAGAATGGGGAGAGAGAGGGAGGGAGAGTGTCTCGTCATGTGGGTGGCCAGGAAACTGGAGGCCAGAAAAGTATGAGAGAGAGAAGGGTAAGAGACAGGGGGAGGAAAAAAAACCACCAGACTGAATTCTAATCCAAATGCTGTGAGGCGTTCACACCAGGCCTTGTGAGAATATTAACAAGGTTACAGGAGAGGGGCCTTTAGCCTCGGGAATTATTAGCGAATATGGAATTATATTTGCACAAACACAACCAGATGCAAGTAGCTAAATGCTCTGCAGATGTGAAAGAAGACGGAGTGTGTTCCAAATGGGCAGCAGCTTCATGTGTTTTAACCCTCCATCATGATGCCTTGTGGCCTGCCTGAGAGGGCTAATTTTTTGAAATGGCAAGGATACAGGAGAGACAGGGTCTTCCATTTCATCAGAAATTCAAACAAGGGTATACCTTAGAGATTACTCTCTTCCAGAGCCACAAGTATCTCCCAGCTATCACACTGAAGAATACGTACTTGATCCATACTTTTTATCTCTCTGTGCTTTATCTGCCATGTCTTTTTCCAAAATCTCTCTCCATCCTCCCTCTCTGTTTTTCCTCATTGTTCAGTTTTCTGTGTTTTCACTGTCCAAGTTTATCATGGCCTGAGCAGTAAGCCAGTACTCAAAACATAGCAGGCTGTTTCCATTAGAATGAAAAATTGATTACAAGAGCCAGGTATTTCTTTGAAGTAATCCTGTTTTACTACAGACAAAGTCCCACTTCTTCAAATACAGTAAGATGGAAAAAGAACCAATGCTTTGCTCATGATCCAGTTCGGCTTGCGGTCTGCATTTTGCACTGAATGCTCCCTCCTCTGGCTTTCTTTCAAGGCCATTGTGTATTCACTTCATTTCTTGTATCATGATTTTTGTTTTGCTCCCAGTTTTCTCCTGCATTTCATTGTTTTAGTCACTCTAATTAATCCATTCAGTGTTTAGTTTGGGCACGGCATCCACAGTTTAATTTATTACTAAGCACATGGACACCTGCTTGTTCCCTCATCTAGCTGGCATGTAAGGCAGTAAGCACACCTAGCAACCTCTCTGGGAATGATGGCTGGCCCTAATTCAAAAAGCTCAGCTCCCCGCAGCACACTTTTTGGTGTACTGATCTAGTATACCTCAGTGTTTCAGTTGAGAATGCAGCTTCATCATTCTAGATGAATAACTTGCTCTAAATAATAAGTCTCCACTCTGAAAAGGAGAGAATATACATTGAATCTTTAAATATAAATGTTATCAATTTAAATACAAAACAACTGAAATAGCCATAGTTCTTAAATCCATAAAGATCTTCAGTGTAGCTATGGCAGGGTTAAATCAAGAGGAAATTTCCTGCTATGAAGAATAATGAAAGAAAATGACTACTCATACTATAAAATTATGAAACTAGGGAGAAATGCATGCTTGTGTAGGTGGGATTTTAACAGATTGCAGTTTGACTTGGTTGAGTATGTTACTACGATTTTAATGACTTTAAGAGTTTGAACTTCTATGAAATAGCATCTTGCCTATTTCTGTGAATCATAATGCTAATGCTTTTTTTTCTTCCGCTGTGTGTAATCGCATTTTCCCTCCCAGCAAGGCCTGGAGGCTGCTCAGAGGCCAAGGCCCTCCCTCAACATGGCTGCCACTCCCCAGTGCTGCGGACAGGCGGCAAGCGGCAGTAAGCCTCAGCTGGTGGCCACGCTGAGAAGGCTTTTTCCCATTGTTCCTAACAGGGTCTGTGTTTTATGAAGCCTCACAGAATAGCCAGTCACCATCTCCCCCAAGGGCAATGGCAGTTTTTGTTTCAGGGAGAACAATGAATGATGATGGGCAGCCTAAAAACAATTCTGCATGTGGAAAAAACAACAACAAAAATAACAGTGAGTGTGGCCATTCATAATAAGCATCTGTGAGGAAATAGCCTATTGTGCCAGACTATGGAGAAGCTGAAAGGGAGGTGGGAGGCAGCGTGCTTGCTTGCCACAGTGAATGGGAGGCCAGGAGCACCGACCTTGGAGGAGAGATGGAGAGGATGGAGAGGGCACGTGCAGAAGGATGGTTCCAGGCTCACAGCACTGTGGGCAAAATACTGTTCTGCTCAAAGGAGGAGGGACAATGTCCCTTCAACTCTGCAACGGAGAAATGGTGACCAGCTACAGCAGAGGGCTCAGGGAAAATGTGCGGGGAACTGAAGAGCCACTGCCACTATTACGAAGAGTACAGAAAAGCAAGGGACATGGAATAAGGTTGCTTGGTTGTGCTACCTTCCTCCCTCAGCAGTGGAGGTGACAGAACATCTGGGATTCAGTGTGCAGAAAGAAAGGAATGCTAGGGTCTGTCTATATCTACCCATCTATCATCTATCTATCTGTCTGTCTATATGTCAATCTCAGTATTTTTTTTGCTGCTCTGGTGAAACAAAGCAGCTTCCCATGGAAGTATCTCAAAAGCCATGGGTGTTCTGTATTCCCTAGACAGAAGCAAAATAGTCAGTGCAGAACCACAGATGTCTGCATAAACAGTAAAATACAATATTTTTTTTTAAAGTAATCTTGAAAATCTCTATCTGGGGATATTATTTGATATTACCCAGATGAATCTATTTCTTTTTCAGAGATACAGTAACAACTTTGTCTTTTATGTACTTCAGTTTTTTTAGTATCTCAAAATACACTTGGCCATGCCACATCTACATTTTGATATTTTTGCATCTCACCACAGTCTAATTTTTAAGATTGACATAAAATAATCAGTAAAGTGTATATTGAGCAGTACATTAAACGGATGTTAAATCACTACCAGTTTAACAGGTGTTAAGTCTCCTAGTTAAGTAATTAGTATTTTTATTAACATGGAAGAAAAGATGAGAGCACAGCTACTAAAGTCTGCAGATGATGCACAGCTCTGTGGAATGATAAACAGTACTGAGAAACAGCCCGCTATACACAGATGGATTCTTTTGTAAGAAAGGGAATTATCAAGAAGTGTGTGAACATCATGTGCAGGTCACACACCTGAAAACAAAAAATTGTAAGTCACTTACAGGTTGGAATACTGTGGAAAGCACTCACACAGGAAGTGGTAGACATGCAGGAAGAACTTGAGCTCTCAGTGCAGTGCAGCAGGCAACACTATAGATATAAAATGTAAAGATACATACATGCTACTTATTATTCCAGCAACCTTCCTGCAAACTTTCTTAGCAACACCTCTTTTTTTTTCTCCTAATGCAGATCATTGGAAGCAGGCAAATTAGTATAATCATATTGTATTATATTGTACTGTATTATATTGAATATAGCAATAGTATTGTGAAACATTTTGGTTCTTAATACGAACAGAAGAGGTTGAAAAACTGCAAAGATTACGGAGTTACAAGTAACTTAAAATAAATAATGCTTATTTTATGATGACAGTTATGAAAAAAATAGTCTATACTACTTGCTTAAGAAAAAAGATATTTTTTAATTATAATGGGTGAGGATTTCTGAAAGTAAAAAGCATTTTATCTTGAAAAAGCAACAAAATTCTGCAATCTAAAACTGAACAGTGAAATTACATCAATTCAGATTGTTGGAAATAGGGCATAATTTTTAGAAATGGAAACAGTTTATAAAAATGTATGGTAAGTTTCACATCAATGACTTTTTAGAAGTACTGACACCTAATGACTTCTGATTTAAATGTGAATTCGGTGATCAGATCTCTTCATATCCTACTCTCCCAACATCCTTATTCCAGAATCAGTTTAAGGGACTAATTTCATTTTCTTTGTAGCATTTTATGAAACTTTTGGATAGACATACTAAGACACAGGAAAACTACCCTAATATATGCTTTAGAGCAAGCAAGAGATAGTTATGCTAATTGCCATTGTTAAAATAACAGCTTTGAGATTCTGAAGAAGTGGGGTTACAAAGGAGAGCTTCAGACTGTGTGAATTCCATCCCCTTTCTACATTTTCCAATGCTGACTAATTAGAAGATTCTTTTTTAACAGATAATGAACAAACTTTGCCATATTGGTTTAAAGCTTTTAAGTATGCTTAATTTCTCTATTAATTCCAGTAATAATAGTTGCAGTCTTAAGAATCTTTTAATATATTCACAAGTATGAAAATATCAATCACCATCAGTTGGGTATGTCTGAAGGATGTTTGGCAGATTCAGGAAGTGACCAAGAGAGATAAGACTAATAACATTACCCGAAGTAAAACACCAGACCATGAAGACATTTCTACTTCAGAAATCCTATTCCTTACCAGCAAAATCTCCACAGAGCCCAACAAAATTATGACTAAATAACCATTTCAAAGAATGATTTTATTAAACTGTTTCCCAGGTTTGTTACAGTTTTGCATACAATTTACCAATTCTCTAAGTACAATGGGGTAAGGAAATTCAGGAATCTAGAAAAATATAATCTGGGTAGTATTTGCATTGAATGAATATTGGTATTCAAAGGTTTTGACATGAGATCATTTATGTATGAGATAAGAAGGTCTTGTGGCACTATCTAAACTAATAAATTTCCTTTATTCCAGGGCTAAATTCCTACAGGAATAGCAGGTAATATGAGAGCATACTGTATATCTGGCCCCCTGTGGATCTTGCAACATCTTTTCTAGTCTTGTGTTCTTTCAAAGCAGACAGATATGGATGATACATTAGCACTAGTTTTTCCTTTGTGAAGTTCACTGACACAGACTTTTTTTCTTCCTGTGGATTTAATTTAATTTATGGAAGACAAGAGCATTCATTTTCCATTTCTAATAACAGTTCCTAAGAACACTATCTAGACAAGCAATATTTGCATACAAAACTGAGTATCACATTCAGAGGATATGAGTTATTAAAGGCACTGCCTACATTAAAATACGTTAAGCATTCAGTTATTCTCTCAGATGTAAAATAAGATAGATCTCTGCTGGGAATGTTGACTGAAGGTCTCCTCAGACATCCAGGCTGGATTAAGCATCAGAAACAATAGCAGATTTGGGTTTTCTATTTACTGTACTAAACCAACCTTGTCTATAAACTCCTTATTGCTGCAAACTAAAGGTGTGTGTCTGGGGAGGGCAAGCTTTTCCCCTTGATGTTCCAGGGCATGGAAACACAATCCTTTTTCAGACACAGATGTTTGCAATAGAAAACTTTCACTCTGCTCTCTTCTGTTTTTAATCTGCTCATGACAGGAAACACAGATTCAAAATGAATGTAAAGAACACAGCCACCACAACTGACAATAATACAAAAGAACATGTAGGAAAGATTTCTTTTTCCCAGTATATCATAGGGAAAAAAGGTTTACAGATTTCAGAAAATTCTAGGTGCTTTTGTTTCCAAGTGGCTACCAGTATAATGTTTTTCCATGAACTTCACAGAAGATAGTTTTCTGTGATGCTATGATACTATCAGCAGATTCAGCACACAAAGGATAATATCTTTTCATTCTCTCTGCCAGATCTTCAGTGCATTCAAATGGCTGTTCAGCTAAAGCTTTGTTGAGCAGGCAGATTTATAAAAATGGACAAACTCCTCCATAGCATATGTAAAATGAAAAGGTAGGAGTAGTGGATTCATCGAGGCTTTCCAAAATTTCAAAGATGTGCTTTTAAACCACACCAACCTACATGTCTGAAGGGTTTTTTTCTTTGTATAGAAATGTGAAGAGAGGGACTGGATTCCTTGTGCTTTTTATTTGCCTGTTCCAACTTCACCTCTGATTCTGTATTCTTTGGATTCCACCTAGTCTCCCACCTCTCTCATTTCAGGTTTACCAAAATGTCCTTTTCTTGCTTTTTTTGTTCGTATCTTTCTAGCATCCTTTGTTTAAAAAAAAAATAAAAATGAATGCAAATCACATTATGCAATGCACAATTTTGCATACAGCAATGTCTGCCATCTCATTTATCACTCTGTACATCATATGCTTGAACAAAGTATGTCATGAACGTGCCCCATTTTAGACAGCACCAGAGAAATACGATAGCAAAGTACAATTCGCCTAGCATCACACAAGAACTTTAGGACAAGTGGCAGGGAATAAATTTAGATTTTTGAAACGTATTCACTTTCTTTAATCATTTCTCCCTTTTATAGTCAGCTGCCACTGCCACCAAACAACTTCTAATTTTTACGTCAAACAAGAGAAAGAGGCTGTGGACAAAAACCTTAGAGTACTACACACATCCCTAAGTTTACCAAGGCTGAATCCTGTGTAAGGCACTGCCTCTTAAAAGCTTTATGAAAATACGTATTTTATTACCTATAGCCCTATCACGGAGGTCTTTCTACCCACCCACCACTTTAACCCCGCTCCCTCCTCCCTCCAAAAAATGTAGACTCTGTTCTGCTGATAGCACTGTCATGCCTTTCACTCATCACTTAGGCATATCCCAAAGTCATCTCTTGAATCTTTTGATGGCTATTTTCTTCAAGGTTTTCCTCAATTTTTCAGTATTTTTTCCTAATCAAGGACACACAAAGTGAACTTTGTATCTAGTGTTCAATACTCCAGTAGTAAGAAAAATAACTTAATTCATCATTTCAGAAACAGGATTGCAGTAGATATAATTATTTGTCCAACACAAATTCTAGGTCTTTCAGCAAAGACTTCAAAGTAATATTTCAGACTTGGTTCTGGTTGAAGAGGAAAAAAAAAACAAGTACCTGAATTCATGTTTTTATTACAGTTTCAGTTTTGTTTTTTTTAAATATATTTTGTTTTGGCATACTCTGATTACCAGAATGAATTGAGTGATGGCCAAGTTTCTGCTGTTATTTACTTGTGTCAAGGGCAGATTTCAACTATGAATTATTCAGTATATTCTAGATCACCATTGACCCTACTGAGTAGGGTAAAGCAAGGGCTACTGCAGAGGTTCACCACAGAAGTCCACTAAAAAGTCTCCCAATTCAAATTCGACCAGTACTTTTGGAAAGCTGTCAGCTAATCAGCCCTTAGTATGTTAAATGTGTGCTCTCCTGGTAAGTTTAATTAGAATGCTCTGAGGTACTAATTCAAAGATACTGAAAACGCCTGAGAGGTATTGCCTTTGTACAGCTACACGTATTGAATTAATACCTATGATCTGTACCTTCATTCTTTAACCTCTTACCACTGGAACCCACAGAGCTTTATTCTTCATCGCTTTGCCTGAAACCAACATCCGGTTGATAGCAACATTACAGCATTTCTATTTAGGCGGTGCTGCAAAGCTTCCTCCTTGGTAATTACACACTTGCAAAAGCAGATTTTTGACATTTTATGCTGTAGTATTGGGAAATAAACCTAAGTTACGACGCAACGCCCGGTAAAAACACCGCTTTAAAACGTAAAAAAGCTATTAACCATCCGCACCGTCCCGTCACCGCCCCTCCTGCAGCTCCGCCCACAAACTGCCTCTCAGGGCTGCGCATGCGTACTCCGCACGAGCACCACACTAGGACGCATGCGCCGACGTTTCCGCACTTCAGGCCTGATTCACCCCCGCCCCTTCCCGCCTTCGCCATGGCGACACCGGGCGGCGTGATCCGGGCCCTGCACCGCGGGACCCTCGCACAGGTAACGACCTGCCGTTCTGCCCGCATCCTGCGCCGCGCGGGACATTCGCGGCCTCTCAGGCTGTGTGTGAGCTCGCAGCACAGACCATCCGCCGCCTGCCCAGCGTGCGGCCGGCCCTCCCTGTTACCGCCTGTGCGCATGCGCGGGGGCTGATGGGCGGTGCGGCATCTTCCGGCAGCCCGCCTCCAGCCGGTTGCTCTGGAGCGTTTGGGTCGCTACGGGGCCAGGAGTCCAGGGGTGCGGGATTTAGATTTAGATGTAAGGAAAAAGCTTTTTACGATAGGTGTGGTGAGGCACAGGGATGGGTTGGCCAGAGAGGTGATGGATGTCCCGTCGTTGGAGTTATTCAGGGTTGGGCTGTACTCTGAGCAATGTGATGTAGCCATAGGTGTCCCCGTTCATTGCAGGGGACTTAGACGAGGTGATCCTTAAAGGCCCCTTCCAATTCATGTGATTCTATGACTGTGCTTAAAGTGCTTCATGTGTTTTGAGTGTAACCATAAGGAATTTTCTTCATCCTCCTGTACTAACTTGGTATATAAGAGTTACTGATTTATCTGGGAAAGGAGCAATCAATTGCACTGATTGCATTTGGAGAGATTCCCGAAGCAATCATCCAGGTATACAGGAAAGCACCCAATGAGCATGCAATTTGGAGTCATCCTCCTTCACAAAGTTTGCTTTCTGTGAGCTATTTGCTTTAGTAATCTGATTCTTTATACAGCTTGACATCTGACATGCCAATGAGTGGAAGAATTAATGTATTAATTAATATTGCAGGACAAGGGGAAATGGTTTTCACAGAATCATAAAATTGTAGGGGTTGGAAGGGGCCTCCAGAGATCACTGAATCCAACCCCCCTGCCAAAGCAGGTTCCATACACCAGGTCGCACAGGTAGGCATCCAGGCAGGTCTTGAACATCTCCAGAGAAGGAGACTCCACCACCTCCCTGGGCAGCCTGTTCCAGTGCTCCGTCACCTCACTGTAAAGAAGTTCTTGCGCACATTTGTGCAGAACTTCTGATGCTGCAGTTTCCAGCCGTTTCCCCTTGTCCTGCCTCCACTCACCACTGAAAAGAGTCTGTCCTCGCCATTCTGCCCCCCACACCTTAGATATTTACAGACCTGGATCAGGTCCCCTCTCAGTCTTCTTTTCTCAAGGCTGAACAGACCCAGTTCACTCAGCCTTTCTTCATAGGGGAGATGCTCCAGGCCCTTCACCATCTTTGTGGCCTGGACTCTTTCCAAGAGATCCCTGTCTTTTTTGTACTGGGGAGCCCAGAACTGGACGCAGTACTCCAGATGAAGCCTTACCAGGGCAGAGTAGAGTGGGAGGGTCACCTCCCTCAACCTGCTGGCCACGCTCTTTTTAATGCATCCCAGGATGCCATTGGCCCTCTTGGCCACAAGGGCACACTGCTGGCTCATGGCCAACCTGTCGCCCACCAGGACACCCAGGTCCCTCTCCGCAGAGCTCCTCTCCAGCAGGCCATCCCCCAACCCATACCAGTGCTTGCAATTATTCCTCCCCAGATGCAAGACTACACTTGCTTTTGTTAAACCTCATATGGTTTCTTACTGCGCAGCTCTCCAGCCTGTCCAGGTCTTGTTTTAAATTGAGGGAGGGGAGATTTAGGTTGAATGTCAGGGGGACATTCTTTACAGAGTGGTGAGGTGCTGGAACAGGCTGCCCAGAGATGTTGTGGATGCCCTGTCCCTGGAGGTGTTCAAGGCCAGATTGGATGGGACCCTGGACAGCCTGGTCTAATATTAAATGGGGAGGTTGGTGGCCCTGCCTTGTGGCAGGGGGGTTGAAGCTTCATGATCCTCGAGGTCCCTTTCAACCCTGTGATTCTGTGATTAAAATAATCTCATGCGGATAATACTAATGTTGCCTCATCTCAGGGAATATTTGTTTTCTCTATCTGGACACTTGCCTTTTTCATGAAAATCACCATCCACATCCTCACTGATGTTCTATGTTTCTGAAATGGAACACTTCATCTAGAATAGGTGTCAGGGCAGATGCATTTCAGGTTGCTTGTGAGGAGAAGTAGGAAAAGTGGAAGATGAAATATGGCTTTCATTTTCTCATTGTTGATGTCTCTGTGACCTTGCAGAAACTCTTGTCTATTTCTCTCAATCATAAAATTGTAATTCTGAAAACTTCAAGTGAAAAACATAGTAATACACAAAAAAGTTGTGTATATTTTGGTAAGCCTGAGTAAACTACAAGTTGCAGGGATGAATGAATGATTTCAGAACTAGGAATTTTAAGGTTATATTTTAAAAATGAGAGCACATTTCAGTTGCTTATCAACACAGTTAATGGCATGCAAATGCCTTTGACGGTTCTATCTTATAGGAGTATTTTATTTTATTTTTACTCCTATTTTATGGAGGAGTAGTCTGAGGAGGCAGAATGGGATGGAAAGGAGAACCTGTTATCCCATAGAAAACTTTCCTAAGTAGTGTTTCACTTAGTAACTGAAGGCTTCTTATGATTTACTGGAGGTTAGTATGGGTGAGAAATAAGGTTTTCACGTATATTTTAGATTTTTGTTGTTTCAAAAATAAATTATATATAAGACTACTCTGAAGTCTTGATGTGGAGTACTCAATAAGCTTGATAGCTGTTTCCATTCCTTTAGGTGTTTTGATTTTATGTACATCTTCCTAGCTTTGTAACACTTCAAGTTTTGAATACAGTGTCCCTGTAATTTGCCAAAGCAAGCAAATGCAGATCTTGCAAAGGTGCCTCAAATGTCTCCTCATTTTTAGAATAGGAAACTCCAAAATAGTAAAAAGGCTTGTATGTCTTTCCAACTACTGCTGGTAGCTCTTTGGGATTCACTTGGTATCCTAGCAGATAACCTCTCCTGCTGTCATTCCTCTAGCAAAGGCTTCTACATAATAGACAGGTGTGCTCAGAGCAGACTTGGCTTTTTGATAGCTATTCTCTCTGACTTGAATTTCTTCTGTTGCTCTAAGTAGCTCGTCAGGATTTTTATTACCTGTTTATTGTTATCTAATTTACATGTGGTCTGTATGTAAGAATATACTTCCTTCGTATTATCAATTAAATCTTTTAATTTAAAAGCCAAGAAGCTCAAAGTTAGTGTTGTATTGCTGTTTGTCCCCAGACACTCCCTCAAACAGCAGTGGAACTTTAAATTGTTATTCTGTTTTCAAATTTGCAAGTCCAATATGCTCTGGGCTTTTGTCATTTTCCTCTCACTATAAGTGCCCTCTTATGGCTATCTGGAATGAATTGCACTCTATTATGAAGAAAGAAAAACTGTCTTCTTAATTTACGCTCTTCCTATTGCCAGGCTTCGTTTAGTTCAACTATTGACAGCTTGGAATGCATCATATATCTGCTGTGTGCTAATGAAGAATATTCAAATTTGAAGCTGGAAATGCATTTGTCCTCAAGTTTCAGCAGTATGTACTTATTGTCGCCCTTAAAGATTTGATGTTTTAAGCATTTGGCAGTCCTGTCATGGTTACTAGAAAACACAATTTCTGTGATTTCAGCTGTGTTTCACTGGAGTGTGCAGTCCATCAGGCTAGGTTTAGCTGGCTGTGGAAAAATTTCTCTACCTAGTGTTCTATGTATTTCTGCTACACAGCTAGAATATGCAACTAATATATATACCTAAGAAGAAAATACCATTTGTTGGAAAGATTAATTATATTTTGAGTATCTTGAGTTCTGAGACCTTCTTTTCAAATTCCTTGATTTATTCTTCATCAATGGGAGATCTTTTCATCAAGTTTGTTTCTTTGATGAGGCACTCTTAAAAACAGTAACTAATAGGTACATCAAGGAATTGCAGATAAAATTCTTAGAAATCCAAATAAACTGTCAGTAGGAAAATTGAATGTAAGGTAAGTCAGTCAGGTGTTGGTGTATGACCAGATAGCACGTGAATTAGCAGAGATCCAGTGCTGTCAGCAACGCTCTAGTTGTTGCTGTCAGTGTAAGTGTATATGGGTACCGATGAAAAAATCTATGTGGATGAGGTAAACATATGAACTGTTTGTGTGTTTACAGTAAATGGGAAGAAAATGTTGCTTGTCAGCATTGCTACCAATGCCTGTGGCTAAGTGCCAAGCATTTTTGTGCATGTGAACTTAAGCTATTGGACAGATATCTCTTCCCTATACCCCACAGTGGCCTTCTAAATTAGTCAGGGATAAGTTCAGTAAGCATTGTATATGTCCCCTTCATATACTGGAGCCATTTGACATTTTGATCTACGTTAATCTTGCTACAGAACGTGTTTGATACATCTAGTTTACTTCTGATGTTAACTCAGCAAAGTTGAAGATTTATATGGTCTTGCTTCTGATTATAGGTTCTCATACATCACTAGCTTGCATTCCAGGCTCACAGCTGGAATCACAGAATGGTTTGGATTGGAAATTACCTTAAGAGCCCATCCAGTTCCACTCCCCTGCCACTCAAGGCACTCATCCAACCTGACCTTGAACGCCTTGGGAATGGGACATCACAAGATTCTCTAGGCAGCCTATTCCAGCCTCTCCACCCTCTAGTGAAAACTACTTTTAGATGTTATTTGCCTTCCTGAAGGTGTCAGGAGCTTTTGGCACCGTTTTTCTTTTCTAGTAGCAAGGCAGTCATCACTGCTAATGTTACTGTAAGAATATTGCAATACCTTTGTGACCTTTCATATTGAGAGCATCATTTAAAGTAAATAGAAACATTTTATTCTGCTGCTTTTTTTCCTATCCTGGTCTTCCTTCTTTTATAGTAAGCTTTCCCTGGCCCTCACACGTTCCTCTTACTATGGCAATATCATTACTGCTGAGTTGTATGCCTAATGTGTCTTGAGGCTAAAGTTGGACTCTTAGTCTGGCATGCTTTGCTGTTAACAAATCTATGTTTGCTGTTGTTTTTTTTGACTGTTTTTGAGCCTGCATGTTGTTCTTTTTTTTTCCCTGTAGTTATATTCTGGAGAATTACAAATTGATGTTAAGTAGAATACCTCCCAGGCTTCTTTTCTTCTCTTGTTATCTTGGAGACAGAGATGTTTGTCCTTTTTTGGTCTACTGATACTTTACTAACCCTTTGTGAACCTCAGCAGTTCTGTCCATTATTCTTAGTAATTTAATAAGAGAACTTCAGACTAGTTGCTGTGATGAAATATGATTCACTTTTTGATGAAGTATTGTTCCTTCTTTATTCAGGCTGCCTGATCACATCATTATTACTATACTGGTTGTGTTGATGATCGGTCATTTTTCGTATTTTTTTTAATGAATATGATGGTGAAAAAGGCATTGAAGATTTAAAAAAAAAAAAAAAAAAAAGAAAAAAAAATGAAGACAACCACTAAAATGCCTTTTTTCAGATTGCAAATTTAATCTTTAACATTTTTATCTATACTACAGTATGGGTTATGGAGAAAGGCAGTAACTGAAATCACCACACGCTCCTTAAGGACCTAAAAAGTTGAATTTAAAACTGTAGTGGGATAGAGCATAGTTTTTATTATCATTCAGATTTTTTTCTGAGTTAATTGTAAGGAAAGGAAAGGCTGGATGTTGTGTTGAGGGACATGGTTTAGTGGGAGCTATTGGGAATAGGTGAACGGTTGGACTGGATGATCTTTTAGGTCTTTTCCAACCTTGGTGATTCTATGATTCTATAAACTATTTCAAGGCGCTCCCATCTTGAATTTGTTGCTGTCACAAAGGGGTCACTCATCCATTGGGGAAATTAATCCCCAGATGCATGGAACAAGCTGTACTTGTACACAGGTTGCTGCAGCAGATCAGCTTCAGAACAGCCTTTGAAGAAGTCATACTCAGGTTGATGGATGAGCAGAGGGTTGAAGTGCCCACTTTGGATTTGTGGTTGTGACAGTCCCTGGCATAGCATCTGTTTCTTCTGGAAGCCTGGAGGCAGCAAAGTGCTTTTGGCTCAGGAAAAGAGTAGTAAACACCTACGCTGTATGCTGGAGTCCAGTATGAGGATGTTCAATATATTCTGATCTGTGGGATTTTTTGAAAGATCTAAGAGACCTGAGAAATGCCTTCCAAATAGGAGTAGCTTCTATGTGGATTCATGCACAGATGGGCATAGATATTTGAAGTTCAGATCCTCCTGAAGCCACCTGGATTTAGCAACATGTGTAATCCAGAGGTTGAAACCTTTAGCATCTCCTATCCCGTTTGGAAAGGAAGTTTTTCCTAATCACTGGTTTTAATTTTAGTCACTAGGTAAGTTGTACTGAATCTTCTAGGAAAGCTGACTTACCTTTCAGATAGTATTGGAGGTGTTCTGTATGCTAGAGCAAAACATTGAGGTTGCATGCTGTTTTCAGAGGCGAAAGGAAGTTAGTATGCAGTGAGCATTTACTGGGTCTTCATTGGATTTGAGAAAACTCAGGTTTCCACACAAAGCTATTAGGAATTCCTATTGTAGAGAGACTTTTCCTAATTTGCCTTGCTTAATGCTTTGTCTGTAGTAGATTTTTGGCTACTGTTACAGCTGCACAGGAGAGAGCCCCCCCAATGTAGACAAAAATGAAGGATCTTTGAGGAGTGAAGTGGCCCTATTCATTTCCAGAGTAGAGTTCTAACAACAAAGTCTGGCAAATGTAGAATGTTTTAGCAGGAAACAGCCCTTTATTCTTGTGTCTTGGCAGAGCTTGGGTTGAGTCCCACCATTCTTTTCCCCTCTGGCTCTTGCTTTGAGTCTCTTGTTGTTTTTTTTTCTCTTGAGAGACTTCTGTTTTTATTAACTTGGTTTTGCAGAGTGGCTTTAATGAAAGATGCTACACTGGCAGTCCTGGATGTTGAAGTTGTGCATAAATTTTTCTGGTGTATATTGGATAAATGTTTTGTGAATTACACAGTCTGTGGTGGATCACTTCTGTCTCTAGATCACAAAAAGGGGATCTTATTTTATTGCTATTTCTTTGGTGTATTGGATTTCCATTTATTAATAGGGCAAGTGCTGTTCTAGACATTCAACAATTGCTTTTTCCATGACACAAGTTGTGGTTTATCCTAGGACTCTAGGGTTAAATGAACAAATATTTTGTGGAGTGAACTCAAATTACTGCAGAATCAGAAGCTGAAGAAAACTCCAAGACATGAAGTCAGTTAAGTCACTTTAGATCATTGATTTATTTTATTTTATTTTATTTTATTTTATTTTATTTTATTTTATTTTATTTTATTTTATTTTATTTTATTTTTTTGAGTTCTGCTGAGGTTGTAAGCAGTGAATTGAAATTGTTTTCTTTCTCATTATTTTAGCCGTTGACTGTCACTAATTTTAACAATGCCATTCCTGGAGTCCCTAGCTCAGACAAATTGTGTAGGCAGATTTTACCATTCTATGTTGTATCAAGCAAATCTGTGCATCCAGTGGACACACTTCAATGCAGTTTTGCCTCTGAAGTTATCCACCCTGAGCTTATGCTGCAGTTCTACCTGCAATGGGAAGGAGGTATGTGAGCTTTATACATGGTTCTACTAGAAATAAAATGTCTGTTTTTAACTTCTAACTTCAAGAGTTTTTTGAATTGTGGAAGCAAGCCCTAGCACAGCCTGGAGATGTCACAAGCAGTGCAGAGTTAAAGCTGACCTCATAGCTTCAGTGATGTCTGCATGATGCCTGAATAAAGAGTTAGCGTTACATGCAAGGACTGTTGAGAGAGGTTTCCTCATATTTCGTAGATTGCACACAGGTTATGTTATAATGAACTACAAGTATGATGATGATTTCTTTGTAACCAAGCAGAAGAAAACTCAGTTATTCTCCATTTGTATTTAGATGGCACTTTCGTAATTGAACAAGTTAGAAATGTTTAATTGCCTTCTTTACAGATAAGGAGTTTGGAGCCATGCAGTACAGGTTAGAAGGTGACTTTAGAAGGTGACTTTAGTGCTTCTCACTGAGCATTCAAGAAGGAGTAATCGCACCTAGCTGTGTGTCAATTATTCAGTTCCTGCATATAAAAAGTTCCCAAGGTTAGGTAGTGATGAGTTTCTATTTCTGAGGCTCATAACTCCTGTATAACTCTTCTAATTCTCAGAAGATTCAGAAAAAAAGAGTGAGATAAGATTGCATCTGTACTCCCACTGTGTCAGTTGGAGTATTAATATCTGATTCTGAACCCAGTCAGTGCAGTGTTCTTACTATTGCTTCTGGTCACATACTGCCTGTGACAATCAAACATTGTTATACCTTGGTTTTCGCAATGTTATCCTCACAGTCCAGATGCTTGACTGTTGATGTCACTTGGAATTTGAGTTTCTAGTATCTTCACAATTTCTCCTTTTGCCGGGTGTGTAGTTTGACATTTGCCATGTAGCTGTGCCTTGGAAGCAATATTTCAACATTTTCGTGTTAGTAAGACTCAGATTTCCAAGTGATTCACACAAGTATTTCTGATGCTTTTTTCATGCTTGTAGATACTCTAATATTTCTGACCTTTGGCAGCAAGATTGCTAACATGGCCTGGTTTGAGCTTATACAACAGCAGAAACAGTTCTGTCAGGGATTCTTCCTTAATCCTAGAAGGTCTCATGGGCATTCTCTTTTCTGCTTACCAGCATCGCTTTTTACATTACCATCAGCAAAGAATTACAGGGAGTTACAAACTTCTGACGACAGAACCGCATTATTCTATCCTTCCTAAATATAATCTTTTTATAGCCACATCAAAGTTCCTTTCAAAGGTGGTCTTTGACTTCTGCTTGAATTGGGTTATCCATTTACAAATATTTTTCTTGAAATCACATACTTGCCAAGATGTGGAAAGACTTTAGTTAATAGGCATCCATAGGGTGCTTTCCTTTTGCATGGAAGAACAAAACAGTTTCAGACATTTCAAAGCCTCTTTGTTGCTTATGCAAGGGGAATGAAGGGTCCAGCCCTCTGAATTCCTAACCGAATCTCATTTTGCATCTCTGCTGGCAACAAATTAGCCCATGTAATTGCTACCACCAAGACTGCATATGCTTTCTGCTCTCTATACATGTGTACCGTTGTTTTCTTTGCGCTGTTTTAAGGATATACCTACATTTGACATCTTTGTGGAGTTAAAGCAATGTCAGCGCTTTGCGTATTCATCAAGCATTAAGCCAGGTCAGAACAACCAAAGGTGGCATCTCTCTTCAGAGCATCTTTTTTATGATTGGCCATGAAACGTTGGTTGTAAGTCTGTAGTAGAAGCATACAAGAACTCGAAGAATGGACAGCTTCAGTACAAGCAGTCTACTTCATACGAACAGTACATTTGAATTGGAGAGTTGGCAATTTGTCTGGTTTCCTATCGGCAAGCTTGAGCAGTACAGTTTAAGTCAGTGATGGAGATCACATCTTTAAAACAATGGAGTGTCACACAGAGCTAGGGATCTTTTCACTTGATGTTTCTGGCCTCATGGTGCATCACAAGCCGGATTGTGACTATCGTATGCCGCAGCATGGATGGTGTGTGCTGCAGCTATTCTAATCTCAAAGGCTATGTTATGCAAACTTCTATGTGCTATTGTACTGTTACAAGTCTTTATTTGTATTGCTTTTGTTTCACATTCTTTAAATGGTTCATGACCAAGGGCAGACTGTTTTTTAAACAGCATTTGATTGTACTAGTGACAAAAAATGCTAGTGCATGTTGGATATCAGTCCTTCAAGAACTTCTTCTCTTGTAAGCAAAGAATATGCTCTATATACTGAAATTTTCAGCAGTTCTAAATTTGATAGATATTTGCCTGCTTGTTCAAGCATAGGCAGTAGAAATCCAGATACTGTGTGCATCCTATCTTCAATCCAAATTTAAATTCCTTAGGAAGAGAATACAGCTTCAACTGAGCATTTAATCTCAGGGATCAGTGTTAGGATCTTAGCTGAAGCATCCGGATGAGCTTCTGTGTTCCTGGCACGGGAATGTGCTCTGGCTGCGTGCTCTTCGAGGGCAAAACCTGAGAATGAACGAACCTCCCTGGTTTTGTTCTCCTTGTCCATTCTTCATTTCTTGTTTGTCCTTTCTGTGGAGACAGCCAAACTTGGTGATTTTTGGACCAAGCTCCAGCGATTAAAATCAGTTTCAATGAAGTCTCAGAATACTACCTTTCTCACTTAAGAAAAGTTCTTATTTTAAAAGCTGTCAAAGTCCTTGGTAAAAGTGATCGTTAAGTCTAAAGTATGTAAATTGATTAAGTTCTCTTAAGCATAGGCAAGGAGGGCCATTTATGGCATTTTCTTTGTGCATTTGTGCACCATTATGGAACTGACTGAGACTCCCACTTTATAAGGCTGCTCAGTAGTTATCAAGCGATTTTAAAACTTTGTTTTTCAGCCAGTGACCATAATGTGAAAGCTTTTAAACAGCTGTGTTAATTTTGGCCCCCATGTGAAATGAAGGCAACTTTTTTCTGCTATAGGTTATCACCTAATAAAATAATGGAGAGGAAATCAGCAGCTCTTTGAGCTTCTAGGGCAATATTTTCAAGAAACATAGAAATTCCAAACAAAAAATGTTTTTTAAAAAGCATCCCTCTAGTTGTAACTTTTTGTTTATATTTCATAGGGCAATCTTGGTAGCATGCAGACTCCTCATTCAAGCAAAGAATGTAAGAGATGTAATAAACTCAATTTCAGCTGGAGGTCAGAGGAAGAAGAACAGTGATCAGATGTTTTTAAGCCATTTAGATACTACTGTGATCAAAAACATAAAACTTCTCAGTTTTCTCTGAGAGGGAAGCATTTAGTTATGGGGATCTTCTTTAGCTTTTTTCTTTTTAAGACTGCAGTGGTTTTTTATACTAAAAATGGCAGGTCAACATTTCATATATCTAATAGCCTGTAGTTATAAATACAGTATGACCTTACATTTTGATCGT
The DNA here is from genome assembly GCF_023343835.1 of Lagopus muta. NCBI lineage: Eukaryota > Metazoa > Chordata > Aves > Galliformes > Phasianidae > Lagopus > Lagopus muta. The sequence goes on from NC_064433.1 coordinate 78,624,410, forward strand.
GATGCTTGTCTCTTGTTGCAAATCAAGTGCTAGTTCTTCACTGGTTATCAGTTTTATTCTATTAAAGCAGCGCATATACAGGTATCTATTAGACTACAAGCTGTAAATGTTAACTGGTATTTGGCAGCTTTCAACATTACACAGTGTTTTTTCAAAGCATTTCAGTGTTTAGCTGCTACTTGTGACTGGGCCTTAATTCTCAAATTTTGTTAAATATGAGTAGAAAGACTTAAGACTTAATTACCATGATATTTAGCCTATCTAAGTGGAACTCCTTGCCTCCTTGGTCATCTAACTTCAACATTCACCATCCCTATATAAAATAATAGACTCGGAAGACTGGAAGAGACCCACGTAGAAATGATCTGGGCATTCTCCTATATCAAAATAAAAATGAGCTGCCCCTACATCTTTATCAACATATCTCATGTAATATTGTCTTACAAAGATTTCACTAGTGCAGGCAGTCAGAACCTCTGTAAACACTCTTGTGAAATGTTTTCTTACCATTGATATGTTTTCTTACTGTTGATAAAGACTTTCTTACATCTGGTCTGAATCATTCTTACTGCAACTTAAGCTCATTTTTTGTGATCCTATTAACCATGATCCCGAAAGCAATATGTTTAAGACTACGTATTTAAGGCTTGTTGAAGATCTTGTCTATCTTTGCTCTTCCTTCCATTGGACTAAACCTCAGTTCTTATAAGCTTTGCTCCTTAGTCTTATTTCTGAGATCTCTCGTTAGACTTGGTCACACTGTGGCCTTTTTTTATCACTCTTTCAAAATGTAGACTCAAATCTCGTTCCGCTTGTCCAGCAGCTCAGAATTAGAGACAGGTTCTGCACCAGAGGGTGGTGGGTATGAAACAAGCTGCCCAGGGCAGTGGGCACGTCCCCGAGCTGTTGGAGTTGAAGGAGCATTTGGATACTGCTCTCAGACATAGGGTCTGTGTTTTGCTGGTGCTCTGTGGAGCCAGGAGTTGGACTCAATGATCCTTGTGGGTCCCTTCTAAGTTGGGGTGTGCTATGAGTCTATATTGAATAAATGGTTTTAAGGCTGATAGGCCACTGCCTGTCGTAAACCATTTAAGCCAGTCTGCAGCTCTGTGCCTATCTGTTCAAACCAGACAGTGCACTCTGTGTCCCTCCAGAGTCTGCCTCTACTTTAAACTGGTGCAGTGGAATGCTGTCCTTCCAGTAGGAGAGTCGTAGGGCACAGCACCCAAAGAAATAGGACTCTAATCAAGCATTGTCTTTGCCACGGGAGACTTTGAGGGTGAGATTGGTTACAGCAGTTGGTGATGTAACCAACGTACGCTGAGCCAAGTGTTCATAGACCTTTGCAGTTCTGCCAGTGGCAAACTCCATTTCTCACCCTCAGACCTCTGCAGCCAGCTCTTCTGTTCTGTAGGCTCAGCATCCCCTAGCCAGAGTTTGTGTCACCTGCTCAACTCAGTGCTGGAGGAAAGGCTCTCTGTGTGCCCTGGGCCCAGGGGTACCTGCTGTGGAGCGGCGCTGTGCTGCGGGCAGTCAGTCCTTGTGTCTGCCGGTACAGCTGCTGCGAGCACGTTGAGCGGCACGTGGGGCTCATAAAGGCAAATGGGAGAATACGGCTGTGGGACGCAGCGTACCACATGAAAGGATCTCTTTGCTTAGTCATCTTTAACGAGGCAGCATGAGAGGGCAGCCTAACCCCAGCACAGTTGTGCTGCAGTCTTTTGCTAGCCCTAGAGGGCAGAGTTAAATTTATGGAGTGGGGTTAGTATATGCTGTAAATGTTTCTCCATTAAATGTGTTTCTCATTTTAAATATAAATATTAAAATCTTACTTGTGTTTAAATATAAATACGTTTGACATTCATGAAAAGGGTACCAGGCAGTGCTCTTTAAATCTTAAATTTGTTCGGTTTCTGAGGGTGAGTTAATCCCTTCTTAGAAGATACTTATCTGAAAACTTGCCCTGGCATAAATATGTTTTCTTTCTGATTTAGTGTTAGCTCTTTAATTGCTAATTTTAAGAATTAAGCGTGATGAAATCGCATTTGTACCAGATGAATTTGATGTATTGCATTAAGAGATCGAGATAAATACATTTTAACGGCATCTGCACCACGCTTGTGGAGAAGTAATTGCTTAAGAGGCAATAAACAAAGAAAAGGTTGTAGTATGTAGAGGTTGTAAGGTTTCCTTTTTAATTTTTTTTCCTATCTTAATAACATTAACACTTAAATCGACCCAATTAGGTTTTAAAATATATGTTTTAGCTAGTAAAATCTGGCTCTTCTGGGTCCCCTGCTTTTTGCTGCCGAATAACTGGCTGTAGACAGGTTGTTGCTACGCCAAGATTAGCAGGCCAGCATATCACTTCAGAGCTTTGAAGTTGCAAAGTATTAATGAGAGAAATAAAAAATCCTAGACAGATGCAAGAGTTGCAGTAGTTGGGAACTTGTGTCAGCCTAAGAATTTCTTTTGTCTCCGAGGCTGAGGCAAGCTTTTCATTTTTGTTTTTTCTTCCTCCCTTTTTGATCCCTGTTGGGAGGATCTTCATGTTTGAAATTTCCAAATACCTAATTTGTGTGTTTAACTCAAGTCTGTGTTTACTTAATACTGCTCTTTCTTCCTTCTGACTTTCACGTTTGCTTTTCCTCTGCCAACTTTGAACTTGCTGCAGCTCAGGAGAATGAGAGCTAAATGAACCGCCGCAGATAAAACTGTAACGAGAAGAGCAACGTCTGTGAATGATCCTTTGCTGTTTCCTGAGTCGTTCCAGCCTCGTTAATCAGTGCTCGCACTGAGGCGGCTGTGCGGTGTGTTATGTCGCCGGCACAGCAGCTTCTCCGTCCCTTTCCCCCACCCCCTGCGTGCCAACACAGTGGGGAAAACTAGAGAGGGAAGCCATCAATCTTGCCTGTCGTTCGTGTCAGCAGTGATTCTCCTCTCAACTTCCTGTTCTTGCCGTCCTGCCCACCACCTGTGTTTAGAATTAGCTCCGATGCTGTGGGCTGCGCTTGGCTCTTCACCTGTTCTGCCCCGACGGCATGGCTATCAAAATAAAGCAGGGGGCTAAATGCTATAGCATGTGAATGGACACCATTCACAGCAGGGTGGGTTGCAGAGGGATTTCTGCTGCAGCTGTTGTTGTATTACAGCTATTGTAATGCTGCCATTGTCTTCTGTGGTAGTGAAGTTTATAGGCCTGAAATCTCTTGCTGCTTCTTCAGTCCGAAGGTGAGCATGTGAGCAAAACTTTTTCTTTAAATTACACTAAATGGAAAATATTTGTTAAATACGTTACATAGCTGCAGAGGTGTATCTCCCAACAGTCAGCTTCTTGGGTTAGAATTATGAATATAGACTAAAGAAATCAATTACTTAGAAGCTTTGTCCTTACCTTCAGTTACCTAGGGGATACAATTAGCAGAAGATTCTTGAAGAGTTGATTTGTATCTCTCTATATCTGGCCAGTGGGAGGTCTTGAAAATGTCCATCTCCCCCCTCACTGAGTACCAGTAGACTGAAAAGCTGAGTTGTACTGCCTCCATTGTTCTAGGTTGGAATCAATGTCATAATCTTGTGGTCTGTTGCATTCCCCTATCCTGAATGAAAAGGAAAAAGCAGTCCTATCAGCAGCTTTCTCCTATCTCCTTGAATGGATGCTAGCTTTTTCAGTTTTTAAAAATAAGCAAAAGATGAAAGTAGCATGAGCTTTCCTTATCGTTTAGCTGTATACTCATCTGATGTCATTTCAAGTGTGTGATGGCAATATTTATGTGGAGTTATAAAGAAGCGGGTCTTAATCTCTATGAATGCTTTTACTTGATTTTATTGCATAACTCCTTTGAGAAACAGATGAACTGTGTTATGACTGCTTTTACAACATATGTGAGAAGCAATTATCTGTTGACCATGCCTGATAGGTGTACCTAACTTCAATCCAGCTCTCTTTGAATTCCTCAAGCTAAATGTGACAGGCATAACAAGGATGCTAAGAACTGGCTCACCAAAATTTTGTTGATCTGCTTGAATATTTTCACTATCACTGTCAGCACTTTCAGAGGCTTGAATTGTTTTCTTCTTTTGAGTGGGTGCAGTTTGAAGCTTCCCAATCACTAGTTCCCTCACTAAATTGCCAGATTTTGTGTCCGTGCTTTGCCTTCTGGTATGATGACAGTTCATATTTGCCTGGGTCCTATCCTGAGCAATTAAAATAATAATAATAATAAATTCTTCCTGGTGCAGAATCTACAAAAAAAAAATTAATAAAATTAGCAACTTCCTGTAATTTTAAAAGAGACAGAGGTGGCTTCTTATACTAATAAACAAAAGAAGAATTGCCCTTTTAAGCATTGCAGATGTGGTGCTGAGCTCATGGAAAGAGCCCTTTATTGTTATGATCAGTGACAGAATGAAATGTTTGCAGTGATGAGCTCTTCTATTGCTTTCCACTGAATTTTTAGTTTGGTAAAAACAGTTTTAGATTGTGGTTACTTGTATATTTCCATAACTTCTAAGCTCTTTTCAGAGTCTGTAATGTTTAATTCAAAAGAAAAACGTTTCCACAGATTCTTTTAAAAAGACTACAGAGTATTTAAGTGCAAAATTTTGTTTGTAAATGTTTCATGTGGACAGTACAACTTTTAAAAAGATATTCTGTAATGGTCATATTGTCATGGTATCAAATACACATATATCTGAATAACACGTATTTGGATTGTACAGATGTCTAAATTAGAGGCTATTAACGAAGTAAATTTGAGTCAGCTGAAAGTCATGGAATGAAATAGAGAAACTTTTTGTCAAATTTCTTCTACAGCTGCAAATAGTTTAAGAAGCATATGACATCCTGCTCTGGAGGTTGCAAAAAGCTTTTAAACACAATTGGAAAAGCAACGTGTGCAGCTAGTAGCATCCAAAGCACCGCATGGCTGTGCTGGGAGGTTGTGCTGCTGGGCTGCTTGAAGAGTTTGGAAGTGTCTCTGTGGGCTCATCAAGAGAGGCCTGTCTCTGCTTTCTGAGGTGTGCAGCTCAGCCTGGAGAAGGAAAGGGGGATTTACTAGAATTGTAGAAGGGATTTTGCTGAGCTCTCTCGTTCTTTGTCTGATACATGCAGGGAATGAGGGTGTATTTGACGGCCAAAGTGAGGCCTTGACTCCTGACTGCAGCGTGGCCTACTGAGAAAAGCTGAGCTTTGGCCCAAGACAGCAGGACTGGAGTTTGAAGCAACTGTCTTTTCCAGTATGGCCTTTTGCTTTCAAAGTAGATGTGAGGATTTGCGTCAGGACAGGAACACAACACTTAGTCCTGGTAGTTCAGAAGCATTTCCATGTTGTCAGTTTTCCAATAAGAGGAGCAGCAGTGTTGATTCCCTAGTGAAGAGGTAAGAGAACATGTGCACTTTAACAAGTTTTAGACCAAACTTAATTTAGAAATGCTGCTAGAAAAGTCACCGTGGAGTTTTGGAGTTGCCGTGCAGAAGTCTTACGGAGAGAAAACAAGTAATACATGTTAAAACACTTGTTGGATACCATGCTTTTGACAGGAGCGTGGGTTTACATAAAGCATTAATGGTGTAGGTGCACACACCATGCAGAGTTAAACACAGGACCAGCAGGCTCACACTGTGCTCACTGCAGATATCTGAATGAGTGAGTGCCTATGGGCTGAAACTTCATGTCTTGTGACTTTCGCTCTGCCCCTTTGGGAAGTCTTCACTCCTTTTGTTTTCATCCCTTTCCAGCTTCAGTGCACGCAGCTCCCATCTCCTGACATAGCAGCTCTGCTGAAGCACATTCCAGTGCTATGATTTCATGGTACCAGGCAGCCCTCCCCTGCCACGCTGCTCTGCTGCCTGCTGCTTCTCATGGGGTGAACAAACAGCGAATGTAAACTCTCTCCAAAGGAGCAATGTTCTCTGTATATTTTTAGAGTTGGAAATTCAAGATTCATTTAAGGGTGGGTATTTTTGTATTTTTTAATATAGACTTCTGCTAACGCAATTTGCTGAACATCTCATGTTTTATGTTGTTGAAGAGAATCAAAGGAGTTAAAGATGAAAGACTTCTAGTCAACTGGTCTCTCAGCTGGGAGCCAGTGTGGATTTGTTCTTTGTACTGATTTGCTAGTATAGCCTCGCTCAGTTTTTATTATTGGATTTACTTGTTTCTGTAAGTTCCATACTTTAAGAAATTGCTGAACTTTGACTTGCTATAATGCTGCTACTGTTTGATTCTCATGCTTGACTGATTATTTATTGCCCGTACACTGAACAAACCTTTTATAAGTAGTTGTTTACCATTTGAACACAGAGGCACCATTAAAGATGCTGTGCTTGCATTCACAGGTAGACTGTTTCCTGGGTAGACAGAAAACTTTGTTCTCTGTTTATTTTAAATTGCGTCCATTTTACATTGTGCATGGACGTTTTCTTTCCGACTTGTAATGTGTCAGCATATATTAACTTATAGTTGTACCCATCTTTAATTAGCTCATTGTCACCCTTCAAGAATTTTGGGTTAAGGCAGAGCTTGAACTTGCAAGGTATACTGAGACACCAATGTTTAGATTTTGTTAGTGAAAAATGATTTTGGACTGTCTGTTAAAATGTCTCTATTGCATTTGTACCATCTATTTGAGAATATTGTACTCCCCTCAGGGGACAGTTTTACCAATACAACTGATACGTTCAGAGTGACTTAATCTACAAAGTGGGCAGTGATCTGAGAAGATCCTGACCGTGTTTTGGGCACTGAGACTACAAGAGTTCAGAGACTAAAAGGCTTTGGGCTTGAGGAGGCTCATGGGTAGAGCTGTCCTCCACAGTTTTAAAGTGCCAGTTGTGTTTGAGTCAAGGCCCTGATAAGCAAACCTGTGTGAAGTGCACCGTGATCCCAGCTTTCTGGTACAGCAGACACTTACCCCGAGGGGTAGAGTTGTTTGTGCTCTGGAGCAGCATGAGCTTCAGAGCACCAAGGGAAATGAAGCAATAACAGGAGGACATCTCACTTGATACTGTCTTTGTCTATGCTACAGTCAAAAGATGTGCACGTTTCTGCACCATCTTTTAACACAGTCATCTAAATGTACTTTATTTGGTGCATGTCCACAGTAGGTTTCTACAATGTCACAAAGTTTCTTCAGTATTCTAACAGTGCAGCTTGGAATCACTGTCTGTAAAGTCACTGCGTTCAAAGCAGTAGTAGCCTCCTAACTCACTGCCTCCCTACTGTCTTGATGTGCTGTGCTGTCTGGGCAGCAGGGCATGGGAAAGAATGAGCAGGAGGAGAAAATACTCTGAGAACTTGGGAGGTGCAAAACTATGTGGAGAAGAGAATGAGAGGGGCTGTAGGCAGCTGTAGCTTGTGTAGAATAGTGTGATTAAACAGGCATATAAATCTGGAAAGCTGGAAAGCAAGCAGCACTGTGGATAGAAAGGAAGGAGGGAGGGAGCATCAGAGTTTGAGCTGAATGAAGAGAGATAGGAACATGAGAATAGGAAATGTGCTCTGAGAAACAGCTAGTTGTTCCGGGATCCCTGTGGGTCCAGAACACTATCTCAATAATCATCTATTCATATCTTGTTTTCTTTTCAGAGCTCTATCCTCTTGGTGAAGAACTGGAATATGGGAAGCAAAAGACAAATGTTATGCCTATTAAATACCTGTTGCATTGCTTCACAACTGCTCTATGTCCTTAACATCACAGCTCTGAACCCTAGTGAATCTTGAGTTTCTACTAAGTTTCATTTCATTTATGCATGTTGGACTTCTTTCTTGCTCTAGGTGAGCATCTGGCCTCACTTGGCCAACAGCAAGTTACCTGCAGTCCTTGGGCCAGGTTGTATCTTCAGCCAGTGGTGATAAATGTGCTGCTATGGTTCCTAGGTAAACAAGAAGTGTAAGGATTGCATATCTTATAATGTGGAGAAAAGGATATGGTGGTCAAAGACCGCATCACAAGAACCGGGAGTTAGAATTGCTGTTGGAGGAAGTGGTGTGATTTTTCACTGCACTGACTGCCTGACAGCTACAAGACTAGAGGTCCTCCAAGAGTACCTAGAAACTAACTCAAAAATGCACCTAGAAGTCAAGCTGTTATTTGGGATGGTGTGGGAAGGTTATTGCCTGGATTTAAACGTGTGGGCACTTATGAGAGAAATTAGCATGACTGCCAGCCCAAACTTCCTCTTACCTGTCAGCACAAACACTAATACACTGGATAAGAAAACTGTCTGGATTTGAAAAATTGTCTTACTTTTAAAGCAGGGAGAAATTTTCAGCAAATTCTGAAGGAAATTGACCAGGCTTTTCTGAACTATAAATCATGTTTTAAGTTCTACTTTGAAACACTTTCTCAGTCATTTTTCTGTCTGTCTGAGTCAAAAAGAATTAAGGGAATGCAGTCAATTTGGAGTTCTGCTTGTAATAGTTAAAAATACTGATACTTGTCCTTGACTCTTACTGCCATTTTATGTGGTTTCATAGTTGAATTACTACTTTTTTTTTTTTTTTTTCTTTTCACTCCCCCTAAGCCCCCCCCAGCCCATACATTTATAACAGATTCACAGGATTGGGAACAGATTATATCAATAAATAAATGATCTATTTTTTTAATAGATGTTTCTTATAAAATTAATCGGGAAAGAAATGATGCAGCCAGAAATACAATGAAATTGATGTTCCCATTGCACACCTGAGTCTGACAGTTTGTATTGTACAGCTTTGTAACTGGGACTGCCTGTTGAGTTTGCTGAGACCCTCATGTATAAGTTGAACAGTCTTGCATACTCTCCTAACTTGGCACGTTGCAAGCATTTTCTTATAAAACATTGCTGAATTACTTTCTGAATATGGTGCAATTCTTTGGAAAGGTCAGGAGGTAATTGATCATACAGTGACAGCTTAGGGCTCTGAGAAATGGTCAGATGGAGTGCAAAGATGCAGGAAAACAAACTTTCCAAGATGGTAACTGTCACTTAGCCAAGCAATACTTTTTTTTTTTTTTTTTTTTTAAAGCTTTTTAATCTCTGTTCACAACCTCAGCTTCTTAATCTTTTTTTATTATTATTATTATTATTATTTTTTCTCCTGTGAACTCCCTTCAGATGTTCATTTTGTTACTGGTACTATGTATTAGTGTACTGGTACTGGTGTATTCATGTGATCTTGAGCTGTGGTAATGTTCCTCTACAGAACCCTTTTGAAACTCACCTGCTGCCAAGATGGTTAGTTTCAAGACTTTGATGGTCTTGACTTCTAGGTCAAGAAGTAGTTTTCTTTCAAGAACCACTCCGAATGTTCTTTGTAGCTAGCATAAGGCTGCAGTGTTCATGGGAGTTAAGATGGCAATCAACTTGGATATTATATATGTTTATAATAAAAATGTTCTCTTTGTTATGATCTTAAGTATCAGTGTCAGAGTGGACAATGTATTAAGAAGAAACACAAAGCAAAAAAATTGAAAAAAAGATGAATATACCACTTGGTTTCTGAAAACTGGTATTCACTTATCTTGTTTATAGCTGTGTTTGTTTGCATATATAGTCAGATTTCTTAAAACCATGCTTGTTGTCCATCTCTGGGGTAAGATAGAGTATTTCGACTGACTTTTTGCACTTACTTTTAGGCATCCCTAGATAGGGCTTTCTAGTACATTGGGAAGCAGAAAGGAGGGACAAGTGTAAGTAAGGCTTTATTAATGAGTTAAAATATAAAAGAGCCTTTAAATATGTATATATATTTATGCTTCTGTTAATGTTACCACTGCTTTCTAACAGAATGTGGTAATGGATCGGATTTTCTCTGGTATCCAGCCGACTGGGACGCCTCATCTTGGTAACTACCTTGGAGCTATTCAGAACTGGGTGAATCTGCAGGAAAAGTACAGCTCAGTGTTATACAGCATTATGGACCTGCACTCTCTCACCATGCCCAAGGAGCCAGCTGTCCTTCGGCAAAACGTGCTGGACACCACTGCTGCCATCCTTGCCTGTGGGATTGACCCAAGGAAGTGCTTCCTGTTCCGACAATCACTGGTTAGTGCTTGTTATGTTAAAATTGTTTCTGATTAAGTGGCTTTCCAGATATGTTAATGAATGAACATAGCATTATTACCAAATTCATTTTTCTTGTCTGTGTTTGTGGTCCTAGAAAATGTTAGCTGAAACTATGATCAGGAAGTCTATTTGGAGAGAAGTATGTTTTAAATTTCTTAGACAAAGTAGGATGCTTGTGCATGTGTGATGGATACCAGGTGCCCACCACAGTGTTCTCTCATTCCTCTTCTTTAACAGGACTCCCAGCTGCTGCTACACAGCACTGAGTTTTCTCCTTCCTTAAATCTGCTCGCACACACAGTTTCACTTATGGTTTAGCTTTGGATGTTTTGCTCAAGTTCCTTTTGGAGCAACTGGAGCTGTCTCTGATCTGATGTGGGGCAGCTACAGGGCTCTGCTCACAGAGGCCATCTCTGCAGCCCCACTGACACCAAAACCTTGCCGTGTAAAACCGATACGACATGTTATGAATAACACACTGAAAAGACCTGTTAAGCATTAATTTAGCTCCATAGGTTTCACTTTGGTCACAAAAGGTTAATGCTTAAATGCATAAATGTAGTCTGTACAACCATAAGGGCAAGTAAAACACATTTTTGTTTTTGTACTGGCATTTACCACTTAATCTGCTAGCAGCACAATATCTACTATGAGTGATTGGCATGGGATGCTTTGTGTCAGTTCCACGTCATGAACTGTAGGAAGTTGAGTCTTCTCTGGGATTTTTTCCCCCTCTTTTGATGTAACCTCCTTTTCATACACATCTTTTTTTCAACTTGATCTAGGTAATTCCTGGTGAAATACTTGCTTCTTCATCTAATCACCCCATGGAGTACTGAACTTACCTTCTTACTTGATACATGTCAGCCTGATCTATCACGTGCTGCATTTTCCCGAAACATAACTTAATTTCTTGCCCTGTTAACTTTCTGTAAACTGGCAAACTTCTGCAGTTTCCCACAGAGGCAGATGAGTCATAGCTTCTGCTGTTCTGAAGACATCTTTAAACAGACATTCAATTTGCAGCAGTACTGCAAAGGTGATGTATGCAGGGTCTGAATTTTGTCAATGAGAGATGAAACCCAGCCATTCCATTTCTCCTTTGAACATGGTTCTTTACCAACAGTTTTCTATTGTTAAACTGCCAATGATGATCATGACTCCATCTCCTTGATGCATTTTGAACTGATGAAGACAGATTCACTCCCTGCTTTGCCTTTTCCTTTGTATTGGAAAATAAATCCCAGTACATTAACACAGAATTCCAATAGAGATATGATTAATTCAACCTTTGTTCAAATCTGTTTGTCACTTTAATTTAAAAATTTGAGTTTTAACTGGGCTTGACTAATCTGTCTTAATCCCATCCACTTTGATGCTGACATTAACTAGAATTTCAGTATGAGTTACAAGCCAGTAAATAGTACAGTAAAAACCAGTCTGGATTGTTTTTTCTTGTTCTTTTTTTTTTTTTAAAGCAGCTGAACGATTCCTTTAGTTATTGAATTAACTGATCAGTAACTAAACACACAGCTGAGTACTCTTCAATGTGAAGGTGAGAAGAGAGATGATTTGCAGATTGTGGTTAGAGAGGAATGGAAAAAGGTTTATAAAACTGAAGGTGGTACGGAGAAAATAGATAAGGAAAAACCTTTTTATCCACTGAAGCATATAAACTAACATATCAAACTGAAGTTATAAATACAATAATGAACAGGTGTCAAAATAAGCGAACACTTAATCAATTCAGCACAAGCATAAAAGTATTGCATTTCTTGAAGCCCATAATTGGGCTGTGGGACTTCTAGGCACAGGATACAGTGCAACCTGAAATGTATTCAGGAAAGGACAGAATGAATTAACTTGAAAAATCTGTTGGGCTCTGTTACGTACCTGAGGTGTCACTTCTGTAGAAAGTGCCACCAAAGTTGATTCTATCTTATGTGTTGGCTGGTCTTTTTTAAATGTACTACCGTTTGTCCAGATATGTTTTTTCTTGTTATGTAATGCTTTAGATTAAATATTTGCTTTCTATGGTTTGATGTTTTGAACCATGTTGTTACTAGTACAAGTGTATCAGTACAGCTTTCAGAAGTGGCTGATTTTTGGAGATTTTTGTAAGCTTTTTGTCATACTGCAAACAGCAGGACTATGCCAGTTGTTTATGAATCCAGACCATTCTGTTAGGTTCAGGCTGCAGTGAAGTTGCCTTCCCAAAAACAACTCTTGAAGTTGTATGTGGGGGTCAGGTATACACAGAGATGCACTTTGGCCTGTTACAATTGCATTAACAGGACCAGACATGGCTCTGGAAGCAATTAAAAGGAATATCTGCATGTAGCTGCTGATGCGAGGAAAGGAGACAGGAACATTGCTGATGTGATAATTGCATTAGCACGATAAAGAAATAGTAAGTTATGGAATAACATAATACTAAAATGATTATTCTGCTGCATAAAGTGGTGAGATAGGTTGTAGCTATTGCTAATTAAGAGTTCATTGCTTGACTTTTTGACTGGTAATTATTACAAAAGAAAAGAGGAAAGATTATCTCTTTTTCAGCAACTGTAGCAGTCCCTTAAGATGGCCTAAAAAAGACCCGATTTTGTTTGCAAGCATTTGGCCTAGGTACAAAACCAAAATAACCAAAACTGGCTGAATATTGTCATGGCTGTGTTCTCAGAGCAAAAAAAAATAAAAATGAAATCCTTCTGCAAATAGAGAGCTGCTTAACATGTTTGGTGATTGGCAGTGTGGCTTTCTGTTTTATCAGTTCAATTCAGTATCAGAAAGAGTTCTCAGTAGATTAGCATGCCACAGTTCTTGCTGTATTTTCTGTTCTGTCTTGAAAATTGCACTTCTGTAGATCACGAAGTGCTACCACAGTTATTTCTGATTAAAACTTGAGTTCATTTTTCAATAAGCCCCATGCAATTATGTGATTATGAAATGCATACTTGGTTTTAATCACTGAAGCAAGCTACAAGTAATGACTGGAAGCGCCCTTTTTTGTTAGCAGTAAGAGCAGAATGAAAATCTTGCACTGCAAAAATATGGCAGTAAGGGCAAGCTCCTATTAAGAGAATTGATCATACAGTTACTATTGCAAATTATCCTGCATCCTTTAATGTTCTTTGGATCAAACTGGACAGGAATGGTCTAGAGCTGCTGAAGAGAGTTTTTTGTTTTAGCTTATTCTTTCTGTTCTTTTTCTTGCTTCTTGTGTTGCTTCCCAGGAATATGTTTGCCATATGTGGAAAAAAATATTGATTATCTTGCTTCTCCAAAAGCTTGTGCATTTGGTAGGGGTTGCACTGTCAGTAGCCTTTTATTTACAGCATAGTTTATGCAGATCAAATCTCTAATCCGGAGCTATCTGAAATACCTCTAAGGTTTTCCCATATTTTATCATAATTTCCAATCCAAGCAGGAAGAAAAAGGCTGAACAATATTAAACACAAATTGACTATTGGGGAAAAAAAGCATAAGGAGAAGAGAGAGCTCTCAGTTTTACAGCAGATCTGAAAGGTACTGCAATGGTGAGGTTACAGGTTACTTGTGAGACCCAGAACTGATTTCTGTAATGTCCATGCTTTGCGAGTAAGTAAGAGGAACGATCAGCTGATTTTTATATGACTTTGAAGGCATATGGCATCTGTTCTTGTTTGTCATGTATACAGCTCATTATCTCCAAGTGAAAATTAGCTATGTATGCTTCAGGATTTTTTAAATTACTGTTTTTCATGACACACATAAACAGAAACTAAATGGCTGTCTGAATATTTGTCTGTATATACGGATGTATCTGTTCCCTAAATGCCTCCTACGCTTCATACTAATTTGATCTCCATCTTTTGGAAGCAGTGGCTAGAATGAGCAGATGATGAGAACTTGAAAGTATTTAGAAACTATAAAGATGATGGTGAATATTTAGGACAGTGTTTGGAGCTGTGCTATCTGTGAAAAGTTATAAGCAAGCACATCTAGTTAAAGTGTCTAAGAAAACACAATTATGACATATGTTGAACACTAGAATGGCCTCCCAGTGAGCAAAGTATCTTCATTACTCATGTTGTTCATTTGGTTTTTTTTTTTAATTGCATTTTCCTAGGTGGGAAAACAAGTCATGAAAGAGAGACAATTTCTGTAAAAATTAAATTGCATATTTCAAAATTATAAATTTTGATTTGGACCACAGCTGCCAGATATATGAAAGCCTCTTTCCTCTTGAAGAAAACAATGTCAGGATACATATTGAGTAGCTGCCTTTGCCTACCAGGCATGAAAGAGGAGTAACAGAATAATGACTTATGCAACAAATCCCAAGAATACTATAAAAAAGAAGAAATTTATTCCTTAAACTGTACCATAACTGATAAAAGCTGTAACAGTCTTCTTTCATAAAACATAGAATGTTTTAATAAAAACAAAAAGCGTAGTGAGGGGAAGAAAAAAAGAAGACAGTAAGCAATCTGCACACATGGTAAGCTTGTATGGTATTACCCCATTTACTCTGATTTCTGGTGGATACCATACACATTGAAGTTCTTACCCATAACCATCTTGTGTCTCATCTGCTTCGCAGTCAAAACAATTTTAGAAACTGCTGTTGCTTTAATGTGGTCTCGGACTATTCTTCCTGTCCACCTACCTATCCTCATCAACACATGCTAAATATCCCAAGGGAAGCTAAAATTCCATCCGACTTGATTGAGCAGGCAGAAGTTGATATGCTGTCCTAGTGCTTCTCTGAGAAGTCCTGTGAGTTTCTGTACAACATAACATTCAATTTCAGGGCGGAAAATTGCAGTTATCAGCCTTTTGGATGGGATGACTTATTTTTCTAGTGTAGCAAACTGAGTATTCTTGCAATGTGAAGGCAAATTGAAATAGTAACTCTGGGAGGTGGGAATTTGCCAATTCGTCTTAGCCTGAACTCCAAAAGTCAAAATGTGGCAGTTTAAATGTGTGTGCTAACTGTTGCACTGCTATGATTTTCCAGAAACATCCATCTGCTTTGTATTGTGGGCAGAGTTTGAATGGATTCAGGATACTTCTTGTCCAATTTTCAGTGAGGCTTAAAAGCTTCCATTGCATCACAGCTTATAAATTCATTAAAGTCCATTTAGTTTAGTATAATCCATTAAAAACTTCCTGTCATAAGAGGATGTATGTAACTGATCTAGAGAGTTATTCTGCTTCTCTAATTCCTCCGTTTTCTCCTCTAAAGACTGGGCTAGACATAACCAGAGCACAGTGGGAAGAAATCATAGTTCAGTTAAATTCTTTTTTTTTTTTTCTTCTTTTTTCCAAATCTTCTTCCACCTCTCTTCTGTCTTAGTTTACCTTATTTATTTCATGGAATCATGGAATTGCTCAGATTGGAAAAGACCTTAAAGATCAAGTCTACCCACAACCTGACCATACTACCCTAACAATCTTCTGCTAAATCATGTCCCTGAACACCACATCCAAATAGTTTTTAGCCACGTTGCTCAGGAGTCTATTCCAGTGCTTAACCAGCCTTTCTGTAAACTAGTGTTTCCTGATATCCAACCTAAACTTACTCTGGTGCAACTTAAGGCCATTTCCCCTTGTCCTGTCACCAGTGAGACCAGCCCTGCTCTTGCTGTAAGTACCTTTCAGATATTGAAGAGAGCAGCCTCAGCCTCCTTTTTCTCAGGCTGAACATTCCTAGTTCCTTCAGTCGCTTCTCATAGGACATATTGTCCAAGCCCTTCACAAGCCTTCTTGCCCTTCTTTGGACCTGCTCCAGCACCTCCATGTCCTTTCTGTACTGAGGTGCCTAAAAATGAACACAGTACTCAACGTGAGGCCTCACCAGTGCTGAGTACAGCACAGGATGACTTCCCTAGTCCTGCTCACCACTCCATTCCTGATACAAGCCAGGCTGCCATTGGCCTTCTTGGCCACCTGGGCACACTACTGGCTCGTATTCAGCTGACTGTCCATCAGTACATCAAGGTCCCTTTCCATCTGGCAGCTTTCCAGCCACTGCTCCCCAAGCCTGTAGGGTTGCCTGGGGTTGTTGTGACAAAAAGGCAGAACCTGACACTTGGCTCTATTGAAACTCATGCAGTTTACCTTGGCCCATTGATGTAGTCTATCCAGATCCCTAATGTAGCTGTTTGTACATTCCTGTCTCCACCAATTTTATAGACACACCAAACTGATTGCTCAGACAGTATTGTTGGTTCAACTAAGATGTTTCTAAAAACAAATTCACTTGGTAATGAACAAAGTGAGGAAAAAGGTTTTCTGGGCCAAGTAATTGTTTTCTGATTTTATAATTGACTCCAGTGGGGATATTCTTTGTCAAATATTTGGGACAGAAGAACCAGATCTTACTTATATCAATTTTAACTAAATATAAATGTTATTAAATTGATTGAAAGTAACAATGAGAGCTGTGACAACTAATTGATTTACCAATAAAACTGATCACCCCTCCCTCACAGTTTAGTATATTGCTTAGCTTATGTCCTTGAAGACATATGTTGCTTTTGTAACTGTGAATTTATTCTACCCTACAATTATTTCTTTGAACAGGAATTTGGGATGCCATATTTTTTATCGTCTAAGTTTCTTAGTGGGTGCTTCAGTTGCTGTGTGCCTTTGATTCAAGAGCAGCCTAATTTGTCTTTTTCATGGCTCCATTATGCTCCTTAACTGTGCAGTATAAATGTGCATTACCAAGTATCTTGAACATACTGCTCTCAGTGTTAGGCATTAATAAAATCTTATCTCTTCTTCTTGAAAAACAAATGTGGGGAGCGTTTCCTTATAAAAGACCTCTTTAATTTTTTGGGAGCACTAACTGGTATGTCATGGAGTGATAAAAATTCTTAAAAATATTTCCTTTCTTTTGAAGTTTAGGTCATGTTCTGTCCTCTGTCCACACTTCTTTTAGTATACAGATATCCAGATTACCTCCCCAGACCTATTTGTTTGTCTTCTGCACTGTCAAAAAGAGATCTTTGAAGCTCTGTGCAAATTTCAAATATAGCTTTTAGTGAAGTTACACTGTTGCAATGTAACAGATATGCAGCAACTTTGAAGTCCCTTTCAAGAAGGGCATAGGTTGAAACAGTGTATTCAAAATGAAACAAGGAATCTCTCTTTGCAGGAAGGCACTTAAGCTTCTGACACGCCACTTTCTGATGCCCACACTCAGCAATGGATAAAAGCTAAGCAGGAACTGGCAGGCTGCAGCAACCCACTTGGACCTTCTCCAGAATTAGGTGAAAATGGAACAGTCCTTCTTACCTATTCTGCTGAGCATCCTCATTTGTACCTCATTTACGAACACTCAGTGGTGGGTAGCCAAGGAAGAGTCACAGTCCAGCCATTTAGGAGACTGTGCTGGTAATATCACCTGGGCCTGGATAGAAATTAAATGATCACATGGAATGCAGAGTGTTTACCAACTACTAGAGTTTTTCCAAGGAACAGAGGAAAAATAGCAAATATCAGTCTATAAAGCCAAGAAACTATCAAGAAGCAACAGGAAACTGAGGCAAGTACAGTGCCCAATAGGATTACCTTATGAGCTTTTCTTCACTCCCAAATCACCACACTCCTAAGCAAAACTACCAGACAAGAGCATAAGATGGAAAAAAACACAAACATATAAATCAGCTCAGATTGATGAACAGTAGATTTTATTCTTTTACGCAATGAAGACTACATTATTGAATTGAAATGTGTCACTTGATTGCCAGCTAAGCTTTGCTGTACTGATCCAAAACTGGAAAATAAAATAGAGATGGTTTTGGCATTAATAGTGAAATGTCTACTGCAACCAGCTAAAAACTGCAACTCTGCTGTTAATGACAGCTCAGCAACAAAACAGAAAGCATCCAGAAAAGGCAATTTATTTGTAAGAGTTGGTAGTGCTAGTAATTAGACTATATCTAGCATTTGAACAACACAATCACACTCTACTTTGATGAAAGAGAGCCTTTGAAGACAACTTTCTGATGCGGGTGGTGGAAGAACCAATGAGGGGAGGGGTGTTGCTAGACCTTATTCTCACTAATAAAGAAAGGGCTTGTCAGGAAAGTAAAGGTCTGGGGCAGCTTGGGTTGTAGTGACCATGACGTGGTGGAGTTCAAGATCTTGAGTGGAAGAAACAAGCAAAAAGTAGGATTGCTACCCTGGACTTTAGGAGAGCCAACTTTGATCTCTTCTGGGACCTACTTGGAGCTATCCCGTGGGCTAGGGTGTTAGAAGGTAAGGGGGCCTGTGAGAGCTGGTCGGCATTTAAACAACTCTTCTTCCAAGCTCAGGACCAGTGTGTCCCTGTGAGCAAGAAATCAGGAAAAGGTGGCAGGAGACCTGTGTGGATGAGCAAGGAGCTTGTGCACAAACTCAAAGGAAAGAAGAAGGTCCATAAAATGTGGAAAAAGGGTCTGACCATTTGGGAAGAATATAGAAATGTTGTCAGGGCCTGCAGGGATGCAACGAGGAAGGCTAAGGCCTGCCTGAAATTGAATCTGGCGAAGGTGATAAAGAATAATAAAAAAGGCTTTTTAAAGTATGTTAACAGTAAAAGGAAGACTAGGGAGAATGTGGCTCCCCTGCTAAGTGAGGGGGGTGTTCTGGTAACGGGGTGCTGAGAAGGCGGAGATACTGAATGCCTTCTTTGCTTCTGTCTTCAGTGAAAAAGCTCTCCCTCAGGAATCCCAGACCTCAGAGGTTAGTGAGAGGGTCTGGGGAATGAAGTCAGGGAAGAGGTGGCCCGAGAGCGCCTAGGCAACACCAGTGTTCATAAATCCATGAGACCCGATAGGATGCATCTACAGGTGCTGAGGGAGCTGGCAGAGGCGATTGCTGAACTGCTCTTTGTCATCTTTGAGAGGTCATGGAGAATGGGGGAGGTGCCTGAAGACTGGAGGTTAGCCAGTGTCACTCCGGTCTTCAAAAAGGGCAAGAAGGAAGACCCAAGTAATTACAGGCCAGTCAGCCTCACCTCTGTCCCTGGAAAGGTGATGGAACAGCTTGTGCTGAATGCCATCTCCAGACAACTGGAAGAAAAGGAGGTTATCAGGAGTAGTCAGCATGGGTTCAACCAGGGTGGGTGAGGTCGTAGTAGCCTTCTGGTAGCCTTCTACGATATTGTGACTGTGGCTGGGTGGATGGGGGGAGAGCAGTGGATGTAGTCTACCTTGATTTCAGCAAGGCATTTGATATTGTCTCCCATGACATCCTTATCACAAAGCTGAGGAAGTGTGGGATAGATGAGTGGACAGTGAGGTGGGTTGAGAATTGGCTGACTGGCAGAGGGTCATCGTTGGCGGTGCACAGTCCGGTTGGAGACCTGTAACTAGTGGTGTTCCTCTAGTTGTTGCTGGGTTTGGTCTTGTTCAACATCTTCATCAGTGACCTTGATGAGGGGATAGTGGCCACCCTCAGCAAGTTTGCTGATGATACAAAGTTGGGAGGATTGGCTGAAGGCTGTGCTGCCATTCAGCAAGACCTGGACAGGCTGGAGAGCTGCGCAGTAAGAAACCATATGAGGTTTAACAAAAGCAAGTGTAGTCTTGCATCTGGGGAGGAATAATTGCAAGCACTGGTATGGGTTGGGGGATGGCCTGCTGGAGAGGAGCCTTG
Source organism: Lagopus muta (assembly GCF_023343835.1). NCBI lineage: Eukaryota > Metazoa > Chordata > Aves > Galliformes > Phasianidae > Lagopus > Lagopus muta. The sequence continues at coordinate 78,644,097 of NC_064433.1, forward strand.
CGGAGAGGGACCTGGGTGTCCTGGTGGACGACAGGCTGGCCATGAGCCAGCAGTGTGCCCTTGTGGCCAAGAGGGCCAATGGCATCCTGGAATGCATTAAAAAGAGCGTGGCCAGCAGGTCAAAGGAGGTGATCCTCCCCCTCTACTCTGCCCTGGTAAGGCCTCATCTGGAGTACTGCGTCCAGTTCTGGGCTCCCCAGTACAAAAAAGACAGGGATCTCTTGGAAAGAGTCCAGCAGAGGGCCACAAAGATGGAGAAGGACCTGGAGCATCTCCCCTATGAGGAAAGGCTGAGTGAACTGGGTCTGTTCAGCCTTGAGAAAAGAAGACTGAGAGGGGACCTGATCCAGGTCTGTAAATATCTAAGGTGTGGGGGGCAGAATGGCGAGGCCGGACTCTTTTCAGTGGTGAGTGGAGACAGGACAAGGGGAAACGGCTGGAAACTGCAGCATAGGAAGTTCCGCACAAATTTGCGCAAGAACTTCTTTACAGTGAGGTGACGGAGCACTGGAACAGGCTGCCCAGGGAGGTGGTGGAGTCTCCTTCTCTGGAGATGTTCAAGACCTGCCTGGATGCCTACCTGTGTAACCTGGTGTAGGGAACCTGCTTTGGCAGGGGGGTTGGATTCAATGATCTCTGGTGGTCCCTTCCAACCCTTACGATTCTGTGATTCTGTGAAAAAGCCTTCCTCTAGAAATAGAAGGCTGCTCATGCAAAAACCCAGCCTACATCCCATCGAAACATTATGTTGTCTACTGCCATCCTACCAACATCCACTTCTGACATCATGGGCAACGCCAGAAAATGGAAGGCATTGATTTCAAGGCAGCCCACGTAACAGCTACCCTTGCCTGCATTTTTGCGTGGCTCAGATTGGTAGATAGAAAGGCAGGACAATGGAAAAACAGTCCAAACATTTATTTTTTAAACTGCTCTACTCTGTCTACTCAGGGCCAGTTGAGGATGCAGATGGTCTTCTAACACCAACACTCCGCTTGAATCTTTTCTGCCGGAGGAGATAGTCCTTCTTGAAGTAAGGATTATAGTAGCAGAGTAACTGCAAAACACAAAGGGGAAGAGTTTGTTACCACAGTTTCAAGACTGGGAAAACAAAGGTATAATAACTAATAATTAGAATTTCAAGAGACTGAGAGAGAGGACTCTCAGGGGCAGTTCAGACAGGAATACATGGGTATGAAACATCATGGTATGGCTAAGAACATAGGTCTCTCCAAAATTAATGCCTCCTATTTATTTCCAGGGAAACTACAACAGCTACTAAGTGCACAATAGTGTTTTTTGATACAGCAAGTTCTCAGCTACAAAACACTCGTCAACTCTCAGCACCCTTCTGAACCATCCACCACCTCACTGTGCTCACATCCACTCTTTGGTCTCCATAAATGTTCAGCAGTCGTCAACGAACATCTATGGGTGTCATTTCTTTCCACATGGAAGAATTCAGTTCCACCTCTGACGTCGTTGGCCAACATAAATCAGGAAGCATTACATTCAGAGCAGCCCTGGTAACAACCAGCCTTGCTTGCATTTTTGCCATTTGCGAGCCACAGAGGAATGTAGGATTTTCAGAAATATAAGTACCCAAATATCACCAGCTGTCAGCCACCTCACTTTGGACTGACTGGCCACCAATTCCACTGTCCCGAGAGCTATTTCACAGGTAGAGGAACTGCGTACCTTGCAAGGACTAGAAATTGCTGCTCCCTCTGCTAGGAATCCAGCACACGAGACAGAGCTTGGCGAATCCCCTTCCGTAATATAGAAGCCATGGTGGTGAAGGTGGCGAACAAAACTTTTCATGCTGTCAATGTCAAAGATTTTGAGACGTCCTGTCCTGGCCAGGACTTCCATCCTGAAGAACGGTTCCTCTATCACTATAAAGTCACCATCATCGCCCCACCAAATGGACTGGAAGTGATTGCTTTCAGTAATTTTCCAGAGGTTTTTCAGAAAGTTGCAGGATGACAGGTCTTGGGCTTTGGCGGAGCACTTCTCAGAAAGATCATGATGTCGTCTTTTGGCAGACGGTTCCCCACAAGAAAGTGGGGAAATCTTTTCTTTTTGGGTAGGTCCTATGGCAGCATCCCGAGCCGTTCTTTTACGACGGACTGGACGGGAAGCAGAAGCCGCAACTGCCAAGTTGGTGTTTGGCGCAGAAACACCTGATGTTTCCTGTGAAGGTGTCTCCATTTGAGTTATTAATTTTTCACCTTGACAGAAATTCCTGTCCAGAAAAGTTTCCACAGCCAACAGTCCTGCCTCCAGCAGGAGGAAGCGCAGTGGCACCTACACTGTGGGGAGTGGGACCTCCACAAACGTCACCACAATGACTTCTTGTTGCATCACAGTGACATCACAGAGCAGAGAACATTTGCTGGCAAAATGGGGCAGTGAGATACACGTTAATTAAGGAAATATGAGCCAAGATATTTATGCTACCCAAGCCAACAGATAAAAAAATACTTGTATTATCCCTGAGGAGCATTATTTTAAATAATGACTTCGCTGGCTGTATGCATGTGTATGTATACACACATATAACAGTTGTAATAGTTACCCTTTGCTTGCATTTCTGAAAAAACAACAATTAAAAACTAAAAAATAAAGAAAGAGGAAAAAAACCTGACTATGCAGAATGAGGTTTGTTTGGCCACAAGGAGAATGTTAGTCATTTTTTCTGGGAAAAAAATGACATGGGAGGAAATGTTCTTCAGTAGACCTGCAGCTGGCTGAAGATTGGAGAGTCTGGCAATGTATAGTGATCACTTTTTTGGAGTGGCACAGGCAGTATTTATATCCTTCAGGATTTCGTGCTGGGCGCAGTTCTGGATCAATGTATTCGTTTGTGTTCATTTGTGATGTGGAGAACGTATTGAACAGTGGCATCACTAGAAAAGACACAGTGGTCTAGAAAATCCATATCTCTCGGGAAAGGGACAGCCCAAGTTTGTTGGCTGTGCTAAGCTCTTTTGAATAGCCAAGTGTTGTGGCAAGGGAAAGGGATACCAAAAGAACTAATAGAACAACATTGGTTAGGCTCATTAGTGGTGGAATGAAACGTAAAGCATTTAGTTAAAAGTAGTGTAAACCTTCTTTATGCATTATTTAGCTGAGTCAGCTCAATAAAGGCTTACAGTTCTCTGAAATCATTCACACATCATAGGTATTGTTCAAAAAAGCCAGAAATGTATCATCATAATATCAGGAAGGATATTGAGAACAAGACAAAGGTGTCGTTTTGTCACTACACAGAACTTCAATGTGTTTGCTTCTGGAATACTGAGTAGAGGTTTAGAGTGTACTCCTCGAGAAGCATGCGGTGAATGTGAGGTGATACAAAGAAGGAATTTAGTGCAGCAGAGAGATAGAGCAGCTTCCGTGCTCCCGTTATTCCGTGGAGCAGACTTGCTTCACACAGTGCCTGCTTTGCATTCTGCACGTTTAGCAAAACCTACAGGGCAGGGTTTGTGGAAATGTATAGAATGCTTCGGTTTGAAGAGAAGAAGTCTGATGCTGTGGAGCAGGCAGTATCACATGGTTCAAAATGTGATTATATACATTTATAGGAAGTATGGATACTAGGAGGACTGAGCCAGGTATAATAGCTTCTGATATTTCCAGCTATTATGGATGCTGGTGGACTGTGAAGGGAAGGCTCTTCAGGAAATTGTGGTCTCATGTTACTCTAAAGCACAACTGTTGCTGTGCTCTGCTGTGATCCAGTACGGTATTTTTTATATTCCTGTGTTTCCATTGCTTTATCAAGTCCTTCACTCAGAATTTTAAATTGAATTAGGGGTAGCAGGAGGCTGAGTTTGTCCAAAACAGTTGTTTGTTGTAATTGTAATGCAGTGCTATTACTTAGTGCCAGAAAGGAAGGGTTAGCTGGGGCTTTAATTTATTTGTATCGTATTCATATTCACTTCTTCCAGTTTCTTGGTATACAGAGTTATCCAAATCAAACTGGTGTGGTTCTGTTGCTCGAATAACCACATTTAAACTGATGCACAGTAACTGACCAAACACACCAATTGCCAGTCCCTTTTGCCAAGTAAAACACGGCAGCTTAAACCATGATTTAGCCTGACAAATGATTTGTTGTTTAAGCCTAATACCTCTTGATTCACAGACTGACACACATTCAGTTACTGCAGTTTGGGTGATGAATGTTAGCCCATTAGGCTTCAGTACTGAATTTTTTTCCAGCTGAAATCTTTTCCTTTCTGAGCACTCTTTTGTGTTTTCTCCCCTTTTTATTAGTCTTTTTCTTCACAGTAATCAGCACGCTTCTAGCCTTGCTTAGGAAAGGACTGTGTTGTGTTTAAAGATTAGAAGTGAGTATAACTTGCTTGAACACAGAACTGCAGATTTGACTGAACAAATGTTGTTTAGATCACTTGGTGTTTTGGTAACTGGTGTAATGTCAAAGCCACTAAAGCAATGAAATACACATGCAGTTTTGGCTGTGGAAGCAACAACTGCCAGAGAGGGATCAATGGCAGCATAGTTTTTAAAGGGAGTCCTTGTCAACACAAGTGCAACAGAGCACCATCTCCTCTCTATCCGTGACTAGAAGAAAGGAATCAGAAACCACTTTGAACCAGATGGTGATTCCTCCTAAGAGAAATGGAGGTCTGAGGTTAGTATTTCCAATTCGGCACAGTTTACTTCTTTGTGAAATACACATTTGGTGCATCTTGATGCACTTTATCTTGTACACAGAAAATAGCAAGTCTTATATGCATGGGGAATTTTATATTAAAAAAATCACTGAGCTTTTGTCTTGATGTCAGATAGCTTTATGCAGAGCATTGGCAACCAAAATAGTCTAATGACTTATAGCCAGGAAATGACTAAATATAAAATGTGACAACAAAGGAATTGCCATTAATAATGCTAATTTTTACTTGTTAGCAAACACTTCTTACTGCCTTCCATCTGGAGCAAGCATGATGATTTGAACATTTTTAGGCTGTTAGCATGCTCTTAAACATCCAAACCTGCCAATATTGAAAGGAGGGAATAGAGTATGTAAGCAAAGGAGCAGCATATAGGCCACCTTGTTCTTTTGATGATTATGTCATATATAGCTAATTAGCAATAGAACAAAAGGGGGAAAAGTAAATTAAAAAACAGAGTATACCTCAGCAATGCTTGCCTGTTTCACTAACTTTGAAATGAATAGTGGAAAAGCTAAATAGTACATCAAAATTGTTTCATGGCATATTTCTTGTCTTGCCCTGTAAGAAGCCTTCCTCATGTCAGGAAGAGGGGAACATCTCTCTAATGGGATTCAGAAACAATTAAATCATTTGTTGTGACGTTTTCTCCTGAGTGAATATTAAATGAAGAGTTATACAGGATTTTTTGTTATACAGGATTACGTTAGGTAATCTTCTTCTCTCATCTTTTCATCAAAGAATTATAGAATGGCCTAGATTGAAAAGGACCTCAAAGATTATCTAGTTTCAACACCCCTGCAATGGGCAGGGTCACCAACAAGGGTGGTTTTAAAACCACCCTTGCAGAAAGTGGAGGCCTGAGGCCTGATCCTTTACCATTCACTTTCAGATGAGCATTCATTCTGGTAGGACTGCAGAACTGCCAAGCCAATCTCTGTCATATCTGAAAAGTCATGGCTGTCAGGTGAAGTCCTTCGTGACTGGAAAAAGGGAAACATCACTCCCATTCTCAAAAAAAGGAGATAGGGAAACTACCTGGGAAACTAGAAGCTCTTGAGTAACGTGGGGAACTACAGGCACATGTCTATACCTGGGAAGACCATGGAGATGGTCTTTGATGATTTGGAAGATAAGTTAAAGCACTTACAAAACAAGGAGATGATCTGTGACAGCCAGCACACCAAGGGCAGATAGTGCTTCACCGACTTCAGGGCTTTCTATGACAGCATTGGTGGACAAGGGAAGGGCAACTGAAGTTGTCTAACTGTATTTCTGCAAAACCTTTGATATGTTCCCCTGGATTTGAAAGCTGGACTGTTTGTGGATAAAGAATTGGATGTTGCAGCCACTGGATTGTGACCAGTGGTTCTGTGTCCAAGTGGAGGCAGGTGAGTGATAGGTAGGTTCCATCTGGCTATCAATACTCTCCAACATCTTCATCAGTGACACAGTGGGATGGAGTACACTCTCAGTAGGTTTGCTGATGACACCAAGCTGACACAGTAGAAGGAAGAAGGCAGTTGACCCAGTATCACAGAATCACAGAATCACAAGGTTGGAAATGACCTGCAAGATCATCTAGTCCAACCACCCTCCCATTCCTATCAGTGCCACAAGCACTAAACCATCTCTCGTAGCTCCTCATCCAGGCGCCTCTTGAACACTGTCAGGGATGGCGACTCCACCACCTCCCTGGGCGGGCCATTCCAGTGCCTGACCACCCTGTGAGAGAAAAAGTTTCTCCTAATATCCAACCTAAACCTCCTCTGGTATAACTTCTTGCCATTTCCTCGGGTCCTACTATTTGCCTGGGAGAAGAGGCCAGACCCTTTTGCACCACAGCCTCCCTTCAGGAAGCTGTGCAGTGCAATGAGGTCTCCCCTGAGCCTCCTCTTCTCCAGACTGGACAATCCCAGCTCCCTCAGCCGCTCCTCATAAGACTTGTTGCTCCAGACCCTTCACCAGTTTCGTTGCCCTTCTCTGGACACGTTCCAGGGCCTCGATGTCTTTCTTGTAGTGAGGGCCCAAAACTGAACACAGAACTCGAGGTGCGGCCTCAGCAGTGCCGAGTAGAGGGGAATGATCACCTCCCTGCTCCTGCTGGCCACACAGTAGAAGGAAGGGATGCCATCCAGAGGGACCTCAACAAGCTTGAAAAGTGGGCCCACATGAACCTACTGAGATTCAACAAGGCCAAGTACAAGATGTCGCTCTTGGGCCAGGGCAATCCCAGATATGTGTACAGACTGAGAGCAAAACACATGGAGAGCAGCCCTGTGGAAAGGACTTGTGGGTCCTGGCAGAACAAAAGCTTGTCGTGAGCTAGCAGTGTGTACTTGCATCCTGGAAGGTCAACTATATCCTGGGCTGCTTGAAAAGAGGGACGCCAGCAGGGAGAGGAAGGTGATTGTCCCCCTGTCCTCTGCCCTTGGGAGGCCTTGCGTGCAGTACACTGCATCCAGACCTGGAGCTTCCAGCACGAGAAAGATGTGGATCTGTTGGAGTGGGTCCAGAGAAGGCCCACGGAGATGATCTGGAGCACCTGTCCTGTGAGGAAAGGCTGTTGGAGATGGGTTTGTTAAGCTTGCAGAAGAGAAGGCTCTGGGGAGGCCTCACTGCAGCCTTCCAGTACTTGAGGGCTTCTTGTTTGTGTGTTTGCTTGTTTTTTTCAACCGGGTCTGATAGTAACAGGAGAAATGGAATAGCTTTATACTAAAAGAGAGGAGAATTTGGTTAGGTATTAGGAAGAAACTCTTTACCCAGGTGGCAGTGAGGCACTGGCACAGGCTGCCCACGGAAGCTATGAATGCCTCATCCCTGGAGCTGTTCAAAGCCATGTTGACTGTGGCCCTGGGCAGCCTGATCTAGTGAGTGGCAACCTTTCCGTGGCAGGAGGGTTGGATCTACATGTTATACTTGCTTATCTGATATTATAATTTCAGACATTCTGAAGTATAACATAGTTCAGTTAGAGACTTGGAGGTCTGACTTTAAATGGGGCTTCTGGGTCCATCGTTGGAGGGCACTACTGAGACTAGCCAGGACAAATAAAGGAAACAAGTACAAGCAGGACTGTGGTGCAGAAGAATTTTAGTTTGGGTGACTTTTGGCTTTTACAGTATATGCACACTGGAAATGAGAAAAAGACTTTGATTATCTGAAGATGCGAGGAAGCTCTGGCATAGACAGTAACATGCAATTAATTTTTATGCAAGTTCAGTTCTATTACTATTGTTAAAGCAGTTTATTTCTTTATTACAATGTGAATTGTCAGGATCTAGAGCCTTGCTCTGCTGCTCAGTCTGTGCTGCATCCAGAACTTTCTGTTAGTTTGTCATTGCTGGCCTTACTATACAAAAAATATATATATATATCAATATATATGTGTATATATATATATATATATATATATATATATATATATATCCACACAAATAAATGATTTCCTGATCTCAGATATTATCTGTATTGATTTAGAGAAAACAGATATAAAAATGCAGAAGTTTAAAATATGTTCTGACTTTGTGCTTTCAGGTTCCTGAGCACACAGAACTTGCCTGGATTCTTGGATGTTTAACTAATGTGCCACGGTTACTACGTTTGCCCCAGTGGAAGGTATGAACAGTTTAGTAAGTTAAAATGAAGTGTATGGGAATTGAATATAATTGTTGTCCTTGAAATACTTGTTGAGTATAAACTGAATGTTAGTTATCCTTGGTTCAAGGGTAAGAATTCTCTAGTCCAACAGTAAAAGAAGAAAATACATCTTCTTGGGCAGAAACTTGCAGTAGCTGTACCAAAATGGGAAGAAGTGTTTAATTTACTTTATTAAACTGATTTTCTCAGCCTGTTTGGAGTTATTTTGATTCTTGTTCAATAATGCATAAAACTACAAGATATTGTAGTGGAAACTTCGAGCCATGCTGATTAAGGAGTTCCATAAAGGAAAGTGGCTATTCTGTAAATCTTACAGAATAGGGTGAAAAAGAAACAGCACAAGAAATGGATGTTAGAGGAGGAGTATAGAATTAAAATTGTTCTCAATTATAAAGTTAATGAACCTTGATTGTTTGCTTTTATAAGTTTCATGCTCATCTTAATCTTGGTACTGTATCAGCATTACTGCATCAACTGCGTAGATACATTTCATTTCCTTGGATTTTATTTGGCATTTAGTAAGCAGAAAAAAACAAAAGGCAGGAGAGAGAAGTATCAAAAAAGGGGGAAAAAATCCTTAAGAGCAGTTGGGCTTGCAGAGTTCAGAGCAGTCTTAAACACATCCAGATGTTTTCTTTTTTCCTGTTTTTCTTCTTAATTAAATAAAAACAGTAAAACTTAAATACAGCAACCAGTGTTAATGCATGGCATAAATTAAAGCCAACCTTTTCAAACCCAAGGTTCTAAAGTTAAGCTCTTAAATCCTACTTTGACTGGATTGACTTTCCAAATCTGTAAGTAAGTGTTACAGGTGCTAGGCTTTGCACAGTAGGTTCCCTGAGCCCAGGCACTTGGGATATAGAGAGAAGACAGGATCTCTGTGATTGGGTGAGAAAAATTGAAAGGTATTTGTATAATCATAATGAACTATCATAGATTTTAAGAGTTTTATTGTAGTTAACTATTGTTTAAAAGTAGTTATATTGTTGCTAGAACAGACTAAATTATCTGTAGCTAGAATATCTTGATTTAAGTGATCCATACCCTGTGATGGTAAAGGACTTCAGGGCAGTGAGTGGACTGGGAGGACAGTGAGAGCTAATGGAGAGAACGCTGGACCCTGCCTCTGCAGTTCTGGATTCTCCCCCTGGTTGTCAATGACCATTTTGGTGACTGTGATCACTATGTCTTGATCTCTTGTCAATGAAATACAAAGTGCTAATGCCTTTCTATATCTTGATTATAAAGTGTTTCAGAAACTTACTGCCAAAAATACTATTTTAGAGGTAGAGATTATCATTATAACCAGCTTTAAAAAATACTATTTTAGAAGTAGGTTTTATCATTATAATAACCCAGCCTATTTTGTATTTGTAATCGTTCTGGTTAGTAAGATTACAAAGAGGAAGAAAACATAAGCTTATGTTTTCTCACTGCTACTGTATTAGAACAGTGTAAGAAAATACATAAATATAGAATATAAAACAAAGAAGCAAGATTCACAAGAAGCAGATTCTATATAGCACATTTTTCTCTAGAATTACATGATGAATGAACAGAGTAGCTGAACCTACACTCAAATTAGAGCTCTAACTAAGTAAAGTCATGGACTTTGACACTGTTAGCCAAAAGTGTGATTTCTCTCTCTTTTTTCTTTTCCAAACAGATGAAATGTGCCAGCCAGAATAATGATGGAAATGTCGGTTTGTTGACTTACCCTGTTCTTCAAGCAGCAGATATTTTGCTGTACAAGTAAGAGGCAGAATGTGAGCCCGTGGGCAATGTCTATTCAGCCGCCTTAAAGTGAATATTCATCAGGTCAACATGCCAACTTACTAAGTGGGGGAGCTGGGCGTGATTAAATAAGAAAATTGGAAATGGATGACAGCTTTTTACCTTTCCAGTGGCTGGTTGAAATCTAGCCTGGGTTAAAAGCAACTCACATGGCTGTAAACAGAAAAAGGAGGTCACCTCAGAGCAACTCTCAGAGAATTACAGCACACTGATTTTAATGATATATCTTGCATGTGGGTAAACATTTGTACCTAAGTTGTTTTGTTTTTTTTAATGAAGTATACTTTATTTCATGCAGTATTACTGTAGAGATTCTTGAGCTGGCTGTATACACCCCAGCTGATAGATCTTGTAGCGTACCCTGTTGTATTTCATGATACATTTTAGACTGCCTCAATAAGTGTCAGAGGCAGTGTACTGTGTATGAGTTATTTTTATATTCCAAGTGTATGTACTTGGTGGAATTTTTTGAAATGAAGTTGTGAATGCTTGTTGGGACACCAGAGTAACACAGATCAAGATTTGCAAGTTGTTAACCCCCCAAAGATGTATCTAATCCTCAGTGCTCATTAGTAGGAGAGGACAGTAATGTAGGAAGACTAGTACATGATACTTCTAATTTATGTGAATTTTATCTAAAAATAATAGATAAAAAAATAAGCAAGCAAAAGGAAGAGTCTGAACATCAAAATGATCTTTTGAATGGCAAGGCTTATTTGATTATAAAGCGGTATTTTAAGTAGACAACTTTATTGGAAATTACCCTGCTTTGGGTGATTGGATTCAACCCTGTATGTCTCTTCTGTCTCTAATAAGATCATTTGATTCAGCCTTCTTTAGTGAAGCCTGTGGTTTGTTTGCTACTATGTGTATTAACAGCAGGTTGTCCAAACAGAGCACAAAACAAGGAAGTGAAAGAGAAACAATATCTCTTTGAAGAAATTTCACATAGTATCTTTAATAAGAAGTGTTTAAATGTAAAAACATAATATAGGGAACAGGAATCAGGGAGAAATGGAAACACAGGAAGGGAAGAGTGGTCACAAAGAAGAATTAAGAGCAGGAGGAGGGGAAAACAGTAAGAATTCAGATGAACCAAGGATCAAAGAAAAAGGAAAATGGGCAGAAGGTAAATATGTGACAGAAAGGAACAAAAATAGCAACAGGACAGAAATATTTTTAAAAAAAGCAGCAGAGACATTTATAAAAACAATATGTTTTCTGTTTAGTGGCAAACTTTGTGAATGTGGAACCATTTTGTCATATGGAAACATTTCTTTTGACCCGCTTAAAGTATATTGATTATGGTACCTTATTTTCTTTCTGTTAGCTGTAGACCACTGTGATTTCCTATTGGCTACTGTAACTTTTTAGGTTGCCTTGCTGACTATTTGATGGGGGATAAAGGTGGACAAATTGATTTCTGGAGGTCTACCCAATAATTTAGAGTTCAAAGGAAGAAGTACCATGTTGACCAAAAATTTTCTGGGAACATAAAAGATGCACAGTGAAGTTCTTTACTCTGGAACGTGTCCAAGATTCAGAGCTGAATACCCTGCAAGCTTTAGGAAGGAAAAATCTGCTTGGAGGGAGGGGAGAGTAATCAAAAGCTGGCAAAACTTCAAGTCAGCTTAATCTAAAAGAATCATATATTTTTAGCAAGTATGATTAAGTGTGGGAAAGAATCACCAGGGGAAGCAATGGAATCTTCACCTCCTCATGTCCTCAGATGCAGATTGTATTTTCCTCCAGAACTGTATTCGTACTGTAGAGCTTAGTACAGAAGATCAAATGATCCTTTGATCCTAACAATCCTAGTCTAGGAAAGATAGTACTCGTGGGTAGAAACACTGGCCCACATTATATTTATGCAATTGTGAACCATGAGAAAGAGCCACTCTCTTCTTCCGTTGGTAAGTCCACAATACTAACTTCTCAACAATAGTTACATCTTGCTGGGACATGACAAGGCAAGTTAGGACGTTGTGCCTGGCAGATCTTATTTGCTTTGTTCACAAAATCTAACACAAACTCTTTGATCTCTAAGGAGACAGCAGGAGATAGGACCAAAACCTTTCTTTGAGCTGAGTTTAATTATTTGCTCTTATTGATATCTTTACCAGGCATGTTTTTGAGAAAAGTTATTTTTACCCTTGGAGATATGCTTCAGTTCACCACAAAAAAGCAGATTCGTACTGGGATGAGTATGAGCAATCAGTTAAGGATCTTGTTCACACAGCACCTCTACCTAGCTGGCTGAGTATTCGGCTCATTCTGGCCCTTAGTAATGGCAGAGTAACGTTTCAGCAGGACCAGAGAGCTTTGCTGAGTTTCCTGTATCTGTCTTTTATTAAAAGGTCGACACATGTTCCCGTTGGAGAAGATCAAGTCCTGCACCTGGAACTAGCCCAAGATATAGCACAACATTTTAACAAGAAATATGGAGAATTCTTTCCTGTGCCTAAAGCCATTTTGAGTAAGCCAATCTTTGTGTTTTTTTGTAGTTTATTTTTTTTTCCCTAAATTGCACTTCAAGTCCGAAGATAAATTTAAATATTGTGGAAATAATTTCCAGGACTAGGAAAAGAGAAGACTGATTCTAAAAGAGTAGAAAACGAAAAAGTGACAAGAAACAAGAGACTGTGAAATTGTACTCCCAAAATGGACATAAGGCATTACAAATTCCTGGTGGAGACATGTATGCAGCATCTATTATTCTAGTCTAGGGGGACAGTTATGCTCTGATCTGTCAGTCAGTCCTGCTGTTCAAGTTCTAGAGCTTTTAGGGAGGGACTCTCTTCCACGTTGCTAGTTCAGGAGGTGTATAAGGAGCAAGTCAAAAGACCTCCAGCAAGCAGAATTCTGCACTGTCTGAGTAGTAATTTATATTAAGTGTACTAAATAGCATGTTTATTTATTGCTGCAGTGCATGAAAATCTTTTAATTGTGTTAAATTCATACTTGTGTATTTCACTAGGGCTCTCTTACAGACCTCAGGCTTTCCATTTTTTACCTTAGACTCAGCAAAACTTATAAGTAAAATCTTCTCAGCAATTTTTGAGCTACAAGGTCATAGGCCGGGGGGTGACGGAGAGTCAGATAGCACAAATGGTGTGTTTGTTAAGAAACGTGAAAAATTGGGCAAGGAAGAAGCATTGCATCTTTGTTGTAAGTAATGTAGAGGAATGCACAGCAGAGACCTTCGGCCCCAAAAGGGCAAGGAGCACTCACCTTAGAAAAGACAGACAGTAATAAACCTTTCTCAGTTTTCAAGCCTCTGTGACAAAAATGGTGTTAGATCCAGTTAGACCCAAAGTGGGGCTTATAAAATACTGAGTTTTGCAAGCTCTGCAGTTTCTACTGAACAGCTAAATAGTAAATACTGTAAAGAGGAGATGAATGTAGTCTGTGCTACTGGTGAGGCTGTTTACCAGAAAATAAAAAGCTCAAACTGCAAAAAGAACTTTTCACTTTCCTCATGAGAAGCATAAGTGAGCAAGTATGTACTAACCAAAGAACTGTCCTGGATAAATGGAGTGGTTAGGAAGCTATTCAGACTCACTAGCTATAGACAGCTACATTGCCTGGGCTACTTCAAATTTACAGGGAGGTGATAGACTCCTCCAAAAGGTGCATCAGAACAGATCCCCTTCTAGGGTCATCTGAATTATTCTTTAAGTAGATACATGATGAGTCAATGAAGAGTATGTGGTGAATTTAGTTGAATTTATTAGATGTCAAAAAACATTTAGCATAAGTACTTTCAGAGGTACTTCTGTGTACCTCAGGAATCATGTTTCTTAGTGAAAGATTGAAACAGTTTAGGCTGATTCTGTTAAATAAAAGACTTTTTAATATTCCCTTAATGTCATTATTTAATTTTGTGTATCTTAGGAATTTGTACAATCCCTACACTTGTTTAATCTATACTGTGCCTTCCCTGTAATGAAGCTGATTATTGTTTGGTTAGGGAAAACTAGTGTGTTTATTGATATTTGGGAGAATTGACAAGAAATTTTGGGTGATAAAGCTTCCTACCTAAAATAAGGTAATTACCTCCTCTAGACTTCTTTTTATCAATTAATTTAACCTGTTTCCCTACTGTTAGGGAGTCTTTCATTAATGTTCATTCCGTGCTCTCAAGATAACTAATTCCTGTGTCCTCACAGAAGTTTCCATGTAGAGCGGAGGAAAAAATGAAGTAAGTTTTGATTTAATTAGGGGAGGAGAAAAATTATTTACAAAGATAGGGAAGGCAAATAGGAGGGTTACAACTCCTTTTTAAGCAGTGACAGAAAGGTCTGTCATTTTGCTACCAAACCTTCTTAGCAATTGTCATAATAAACAATTGTGTATACATGTGCATAATTAATACTTCTTTTTTTTTTAAGGTCCAACAAAGAAAATAAAATCCCTCAGAGATCCAACAGTGAAGATGTCTAAGTCAGACCCACAGAAGCTAGCTACTATTAACATAGCAGACAGCCCTGAGGAGATAGTGCTGAAATTCCGAAAGGCCGTGACTGACTTTACCTCTGAGGTGACTTATGACCCATCCAGTCGCCCTGGTGTCTCCAACCTGGTGTCCATTCACTCTGCAGTAACTGGACTTAGCATAGAAGAAGTGCTGCACCAAGCTGCTGGTCTTGACACTGCTCACTACAAAATGGTGGTAGCAGAGTCAGTTATTCAAAAATTTACACCTATCAGGAATGAAATCAAGAAACTCCAGGAAGACAAAACCTATCTGATAAAGATTTTAGAGGCTGGAGCAGAGAAAGCCAAAGAACTGGCTACCCCCATCTATCAAGAAGTAAGAAGACTGGTGGGATTTCAGTAGAAACTGGCAAGCAGTTGCAAGGACTTCAGTCATTTGCTCCTGGGACAGCTATTTTGTTTGAAACAAACAGTTTGAAACAATAACTTTTTTTTTTTCCTCTAAAAAATCCAAGTAGAATAGCTAAGCTGTTTACATCAAAAACATGTATGAAACCAGTTCCTTCCAGTGGGACCAGCTCTGAACTTGTCAGGATGGTCAGAGGACGAGGGTGCAGGCAATCACAGTTACAAAGAAATTACACAAAACCAGGATACAAGGTTACTCAGAGGGGGATTTGCGTTTTTCCTCCAACCACTACAAGAAGCTGAGGTATAGGCAAGATGGTTTTAATCCAGCTGAAGGAGTTGTAATCTTCTCAAGAACACCCTTAGCTGTTTATGTGATTTTGTTAGAGCTGGATAAGTCATGGTTATTCAGCTTTGATACCATAATGGTCTGCTTTTGGATAACCAGACAGCACAGAGTTACAAATCAGAATGATGGGGGCTTCGGTGATGAAGAGAGAACTTACTGCTTCTCCCTGTCCTGTCTTCAAACTCAGTGTAATTCTGTATCTACATCTAGTTTGTGTGAGGTTAGTCAGATACTGATATCCATACAGTAGAAATCACTGTGGCTGCTAATGCTAGATGGCCTCTTTGATAGTCTCTCCAAAGAATGCAGAGCAAATGTGAATTTCACTTCTGCCAGCACTGCCTGATCAATTCTGAAGTTCTTTGTCAGGCTTCACACAGGCTTCAACTCATCCTTTTCCACCTTCTTTTTGGTATAGCAGGGAGCCCTGAAATTTTCAGTTCAGCATCAAGTCTAGGATTGCTTTAGGAAAGGTTCAGGGAGAAAAGATGTGTGAAAGAGATCCTATGCTGATCTGTGAGAGAACTTTCTATATAATTTACAAAATTAATCATTTAAAAATTATGCTCAGGTCATAGCCAGGACTAGAGTAAAATAATTTATCAAAATGGAATTAAATAGATTTTTGTGAAATCTCACTGCTAAACCTCACCTTCCTGGGTGTCCGCAATAGTAACTTGAAAGGCAATCAAAAAATCATGTGGTTGATTGTCCTTACATGTTGAAGAAGTTGCCTACTGCCTGCGTTACAGCCACCTCCATAAGAAAAAAAAAAGTTGTTATTGTCATTGGTGACTGGGAAAAGAGGTCCCAGTACAATGACTAGACCCACCTGTATTAAAGATGTTAAAAGAAAACTTCCTAACCTAGTGCAGCCCCCAGATAACTACCCATTGTTGGTTTTTGATGTAAGCAACAATGAAGCTGTGATGAGACCAGGAGAGTCATCATGGGCAATCAAAAGGGTCTGTAGATTCTTGGGACAATCTGTTAAAGGTTTGGGAGTGCTGATAGTGTTTTTCTTTATCCTTCCAGGTGCTTAGAATATCAGAAGAAATATCCAGGCAGAGCTTATCAATATATGGCTCTTAGGCTGGTGTCACTGGCAAAATTTTGGATGTTTTGATCACAGTGTGGTCAGTGCAACACCAGGCCTGCTGGCACATGACAGGATGCACCTTTCTCAGAGAGGGAAAATGTTTTTTTGTTTTTTTGTTTTTTTTTTTTCCTGGGCTTACTGAAAGAACTTTTAACTAGACTTGAAGATGAAAAGAGATTAAACAAGGCTTGCCAGTGATAAGCTGTGAGATGACATACCAGAGTTTGAAGAATCATGTGCTAGTGAGGTCCTTCAGTCTTCTCCACAAGGTGCTGGGTACACTAGAGCACATTTGAAATTTTTCTGTGTTAATGCATACAGCATGAGGAATAAGCAGGAGGAACTAGAAGCCCTGGCTTTGTTCCAGACTTACAACATTGTTGGTGTAAGCAAGACTTGGTGAGAAGAGTCCTGTGACTGATGTATCATGTTGAACAGTTATAGGCTTTTCGTGAGGGACAAGCAGGGCAAGAGAGGCAGTGTGTGGCACTGTATGTAATGGAATAGCTTGGTTGTATCAAGTTCACAATTGGCAATTACATGATTGAGACCCTCTGGCTACGTATTACAGAACAAGCGGGCAAGTAGATATCATTGTGGTAGTCTGGACAACAACACTAATTAATTATTATGTAAAGAATGAAGGGATATTCCTAGATCAGCCACCCTTGTTCTAATGGGTGACGTCAATTTTTTAGGTGTTACCTGAGAGTACCACACAGTTGATACAAACAGGTCCATAAAATCCCTGAAACACTTTGACACTGGAAACAAGGTCAGGTGACATCGGGGTACTACAGAGGTGCTATTCACCACTGTCGAGAGAAAATTTGTACAGCAAAAGCTTATTTAGGGTTGAAGTTGGCCAGTACTGTGGGGAACAAAAATAGTACTATGGGGGACAACAAAAAGGACTTTTTTTACGTATGTTTTCAGCAAAAGAAGGACCAGAGATAACACTGATTAGTTACTTGGTGAGGATGGTCGCTTCATAAATAGGGATGTAGATAGTCAACACAGAGACATTTAATGCCTTCTTCATATCTGTCTTTAATGGTGATGATGGGTCCTGACTAGAGACGTGAGTTGAAGGACTATGATTGTGGTAACGATAAACACCCAACCAGCTCTAATGTTATGCCAGGTTTGCTGCTCCAGCTGGATGTATTACATGTCTACTGGGCCTGATGGGGTTCATCCCAGGGTATTCAAAGAGCTAGTTAATATCATCTTGAGACCTCTCTCAACTATTTTTCAGTGATGGTGGGAATCTAATGAGATCCAGTCTGGAAGGTAACAAATGTTGTTCCAGTTTTCCAGAAGGACAAGAAATACCCTGGTAATTATAGATCTTTCACTTCAATGCAAAATAGTAAGGAAGATTATTCTGGGAGTTACTGAAAACTACCTGGAAGTCAGTGTAGTTATTAGTTGCATTCACAAGGAAAAAAGTCTTCTTAGGACTAGTTTACCTACTTAGCTGAACAAGGGAAGCCAGTCGATCTTTCTGAATTTCAGCAAAGCTTTTGATACTGTTTCTCACAGCATCCTTCTGAGGAAAATGTCCAGAATACTTATAGACAAATGAATAATAGTATGGCTGAACAGTTGGCTGACAATTGGGACTCGGAGGGTTATAGTAAATAGAGTTACATCAGGCTGGTGAGGGTCCATAGGCTCCACTTGAGGGCCAGTTCTCTTCAGTGTTTTCAGAAATGACTTGGATACAGGACTTGAAGCTATGCTAAGTGAATTTGCAAACAGTAATAAATTAGGAGAACCTGCTGACTCCCTTGATGGTAGAGGCCTTGCAGAGAGATGCTGACAAATTGGAGGGCTATGCAATCACCAACCATGTGAAGCTTAACTAGAGCAAGTGGTGGATTCTGCACCTGAGATGAGCAAATATGTCTGTATGTACAGATGGGGCGATGACATGCTGAAGAGCAGCCTCACAGAAAGAGATCTGTAGGTTCTGGTTGATGGCAAGTTGAATCTGAGCCAGCAGTGTGCCCTGGCAGCCTGAAGGGCCAACTGTACCCTGCGGTGCATCAGGCCCAGCACTGCCAGCCGGGCAGGGGAAGTGATTGTCCCAGTCTGTGCTGTGTGGTCTCACCTCAAGCACTGAGTGCAGCTTTGGTTACCCAACATAAGAAGGACATAAAATTATTAGAAAGCATCCAAAGGAAGGCTACAAAGGTGGTTCATTCAGCGCAGAGCAGAGGAGCTGAGGGGAGGCCTGATGGCGGCTGCAGCTCCTCACAGGGAGCGGAGGGGCAGCGCTGAGCTCTGCTGTGTGTGACAGCGACAGAGCCTGAGGGAACAGCGTGGAGATGTCAGGGGAGGGCAGCTGGGGGTCAGGGTCAGGGTCTGCACCACAGGGCGCTGGGCATGGAACAGCCTGCCCAGTGGGCACAGCACCAAGCTGACAGAGTTCAAGGAATATTTGGACAATGCTTTCAGGCACTGGAATTGAATTTTGAGTGGTCCCTCGGAGCCAAGAGTTGGACTTGATGATCTTTGAGGATCTCTTCCAACTCAGGATACTCTATGATTCTATGATAAAATGTAATGAAAGCCTTACTTGTCCTGTGCTAGCATATTAAATGATGCTATGTTTAAACTTTCATACTTTGTGAGCTCGTAACCATTATATGCCTATGGCATTTGTCATGGAGAACTGCAGTCTTATACGACTGAGTTGAAAAATTTGGGAATTTCTATGTAATGCAAATTTTAATAAATAAAGCTGTTTGATTTTTAATTTACTTATTAGCAGAGTGACATAATTCAGAAATAGTTCATTTTGCAAAGCAAGAAGTAGTGGTCTGAGCATCTGGGAATCTGCACTGAGAGCTCTATTTGCTCATTAAGGATCTGAAGAAAGAGAACCACAAGGCAAATATTTGATAATGGTGGAGTTTCTAGAGTTAGTCAGTGCAAGAGGAGGAAAGTGGATGGTGGGAATGAGGGGAAACCAAGTGCAATATTGACAAGTCCTCTAGAAATAACGAATGTATTCAAAACAGTCCTTGGTTTCAAAGTAACTGTAGCGGACTACAAAGGAGACACATTGCTGTGGTTACGTAGGTATTTCATTAGACTTCAGTCAGTGTTTCATAACATATTAAAAAAATGTATCGGTCTGCATAGGAAACAAGGCAAAAAATAAGACACACCTCATGATTAATATTATTGATTAATGTCAAGATTAAAGCTTACTGGATTTGTTTAACTCACTGCTATTTGTATTACATCCTTAACCTGACTGACCAGAGGATTTGTGCTACTTTACTTTCACATTCACTTTATCCCTGTTTTGAGGCCCAATCTTGGCACACAAAGGAAAACAAGAAGATGACAGAAGTAAATTAAAATAAATAACAGAGAGTAGCTTTGTTTCTTTTTGTGTTGTAAAAAAAAAAAAAAAAAAAAAAAAAAAAAAAAAAAAAAAAAGGCTAATTAGTAAAAGTATTAAAGATGTTGTGTACATGGTGTACAGATAATTAGCCATTAGCCAAGCTCACACAAGTTTAGCTACATTTGGTAAATTAGATTTGGTAGACTAAAAGAATGCTTCAGTTAAAGTAAATCTCTACTTTTTAATGATTTTTCTTTGACAATAATTCTCAACCTCTGACTTCTTTAGGTTGCGAGTCAAAGCATTAATATGAAAAACAGATATTCCCTCCTGCTTTGCTGCTTGGATTTGGCCAAAGGCCTCACCCACAGTTGGTTCCTTAAGAGAAACTGGTACTGTGCTTGTGGATGGAGATGCTTGAGATGCAGAGAATCTTTAACAATCATGGATCTGATTTCTACCTTTTTTTTTTTTTCCTTTTTTCTTTTTTCTTTTTTCTTTTTTCTTTTTCTTTTTTTTCTTTTTTTTTCCCAGTAGCAGAGATCAGAACATGTATCCAAAAGACAAATTGTAGTTTCACTTTCTTTTTATGCATATGCTACTCAAATCACATATCACCTAGGACTGGCATTCAGCACATCTCATTTGCAGTAAAAAGGAAGTGGGAGTATTCATATGTCTTCAGTACAATTTTAAAGGGTGTGTGTGTGTGTGAGACACGAACAAGCAATTCTGGCTTGATGCCTGAACTGTTCTGAACTATTGCACTTCTATAAAACTGTTAAAGTTTTTCTGAACATTACAGAAATGAAGCAGGAATAAAAGTTTCAGAAAGGCCCTTTTGTTGGGTGTAAGGTCTTTCTATCTAGGATATTTAGCAATGTTTCAATCTAATTCACAGTTTCCTCATTAATTTAAGAGTAGATTGTGTGGGCTTTTTTTCTTCTCCTTCCCATGTCCGTCAAATAAATCTTGCTTGTCTGCCTTATCTTCTTGGAGTAAGGAAATATGCCTGTTTTTTCTTCAGAAAAGTCAGACTTCTATAAAACGAATGAATATGCTCACCTACAGATTGTTGGCTTAGCCTCTTTATTTTAGTAGCTCCTGTGCAGGAATTCTCAAAACAAAAGCTACATCTGCCCAGTGCTGTCATCCCTGTACTGCTAACAGTCATGATCATTAGAGTCCCCTGAGAGAAGACAGCTATAATGTAGGTGTTTGATGCTTATTTCAGTTTTCTGAGAGCATGCCTTTTCTGGGAAGTTAGCCATCTTGGCATTTGGCTGGACCTAGCCTGGCTACCTCTTTGCATTCCTTGAGCACTCTAAAGGAGTTTGTCAGGAAGAAGCTGAGTATAAAGCAGTGGCTTCTTGCTACTATCAGTAAAAGTTGTTTGATACCAAGCTACTATGATCTCTTTGCTCTACTTCCCTCTTTTCTCTTTAGAACATTCTTGTAAGCACGCATTCTAGATGGTGTTCTGTGACAGACAGTGTTTAGTTTAGTAAAGCAGTGCAGATGAATTAAAACAGCTCTTCAGAGAAAATGGCTGTTCTAGAAGGCCTGGTGCTATGTATTCTGTAAGGGACTTGCTTCACACTAATTCTAGTCTTGTCCCATGGATTTACTGCTTAATTACAACTAGTGATCAATAGGGACACTCCTGGAATGCATTTTCTTGTTCAAGTTCATCCAATTCATGTTCCTTGAAGCCCCTCTGTAGTGTCTGCTGAGGTGCAGTGAGTAGGGATAATGGGAGTTCCTACAAAAGGACATTTCTGTTCCCAGTCACCTTGCTGGTGCAGACAGTCCTTGTGGGGCTGTGGAAGTCAAGATAAGGGATTATCCCCAATTGGTTGTTTGGAAAAAATCAAATTATATCTTTCCTGATGGAAGAAAGAAAAGTTGAAAGTGGAAGAGGTATGTTTATACTCTGTGCTATCTGTGTTGCTCTTAGTTTAGCTTCCCATTCTTCAGTGATTTTCCTTGAATATGTGTAGTAATGTGTGGTCATAGTACCCAAATCTCTTCTTCTCACATTTCTGAGTGTTCATTGCATGAGAAGTACATATAATAGTGATTGGGATCAGAAGTATCACAACAGATGGACATAGCATCTCTAGGTAAATGAAGATGTTCACTTACACCTAGAGGTTAGCACCAACTCCACAACAAATAGCTGTTTATTAAGATCTAGCTGAAATATTTATACACTTGAGTCTTTGCTATCAGTGCTTCCAAGGAAATCCTCTTATGACTGGCAAGAAGATGTTGTATATGAGTCACAGTTCTGTGCTCCCAACTTAAGGCATAGAGTTTACTGCAAATTTCAGATTCAATCTTCCTCACTAGAGACTCGTGAGGAGGATTAGCCTCACAATTAATTTTGGCTTTAACTCTGATATCTTCATACATACGTGCTTCAGATAACTGGAATTTATGCAAATTGTATAGTATCCTGCAGTTTGTTTCTAACTATTAAAGATTGGCCTGAAATATGCTTTGTTTTCAAACACTGTGTTCTGGGTTCTCAAGATCTCCCAAAGGAGATTGATTCTAATGAATACTTTCCAAATTGCCTAGCTTTCCATGAAGAATGACAGATGGACCTTCCACAGCATTTATATCTTCATGTTTGAGTTACTAGATGCTGGTGGTGCTGGCTACCTGTTAGTTTACAACCAATTGCTTCACAGAGAGAGTACCATAAGGAGTCAAGTGGAAAAGGTTTTCTCTTAAGAAATTTTCATCCCGAGAAAGCAATAGCCCTCTACCTGCTGTATTGGTTTATGTAATTACACAGAATCACAGAATCATATAATCATAGAATTACAGAATAATAAAATGACTTGGCTTGGAAAGGACCTTAAAGATAATTTTGTTTCAAACCTCTGCCATAGCAAGGGCTGCCACCCACCAGATCAGGCTGCCCAGGGCCACTTTCAGCAAGGCCTTGAACACCTCCAGGGATGCAGCAGCCTGTGCCAGTGCCTCACTGCCACCTGGGTAAAGAGTTTCTTCCTAATAACTAACCAAATTCTCCTCTCTTTTAGTATAAAGCTATTCCATTTCTCCTGTCACTATCAGACCTGGTTGAAAAAAACGACCAAACACACAAACAAAAAGCCCTCAAGTACTGGAAGGCTGCAGTGAGGCCTCCCCAGAGCCTTCTCTTCTGCAAGCTTAACAAACCCATCTCCAACAGCCTTTCCTCACAGGACAGGTGCTCCAGCCCTCTCATCATCTCCGTGGGCCTTCTCTGGACCCACTCCAACAGCTCCACATCTTTCTCGTGCTGGAGGCTCCAGGTCTGGATGCAGTGTACTGCAGGCAAGGCCTCCCAAGGGCAGAGGACAGGGGGACAATCACCTTCCTCTCCCTGCTGGCATCCCTCTTTTCAAGCAGCCCAGGATATAGTTGACCTTCCAGGATGCAAGTACACACTGCTAGCTCACCACAAGCTTTTGTTCTGCCAGGACCCACAAGTCCTTTCCACAGGGCTGCTCTCCATGTGTTTTGCTCTCAGTCTGTACACATATCTGGGATTGCCCTGGCCCAAGAACGACATCTTGTACTTGGCCTTGTTGAATCTCAGTAGGTTCACGTGGGCCCACTTTTCAAGCTTGTTGAGGTCCCTCTGGATGGCATCCCTTCCTTCTACTGGGTCAACTGCCTTCTTCCTTCTACTGTGTCAGCTTGGTGTCATCAGCAAACCTACTGAGAGTGTACTCCATCCCACTGTGTCACTGATGAAGATGTTGGAGAGTGTTGATAGCAAGATGGAACCTACCTATCACTCACCTACCTCCAGTTGGACACAGAACCACTGGTCACAATCCAGTGGCTGCAACATCCAATTCTTTATCCACAAACAGTCCAGCTTTCAAATCCACGTCTCTTTAATTTTGAGATAAGGATGTGGTGTGGGACCATATCAAAGGTTTTGCAGAAACCTTCAGACAACTTCAGTTGCCCTTCCCTTGTCCACCAATGCTGTCATGGAAAGCCACGAGGTTGGTGAAACACTATGTGCCCTTGGTGGAGCTGTGCTGGCTGTCACAGATCATGTCTTTATCTTTCATATGCCTTAATATAACTTCCAGAAGGATCCGCTCCATAATCTTTCCAAGCACAATGTGAGGATCAAAATGCGAGGTCTTCCTTTCTCCTTTTCTTGAAAATGAGATTCATGTTTCCCTCTCCAAACTTCGATCTGCACCTTTAATTTCCTTCAAATGATTTAACAATACCTGTGAGCCGAATGCCATTTTCTCATGCAGTTGAAAGCCTCGGAAGGACTCAGGCAACACCTCTCATTATTTCAGAATATACATCATAGGGGTTTACTATAGCTAGTTTCAGTGGAAGTGCAGCAGAAAAGTTGCAGTCATGCGACATTCATCCATCTAATAAAAAATTTTCTATTTAGTTTCATTTTGTCGACTCTGTAGGTTTTGATACTTCTGTTTTAACATTGACTTTCCAAACAAGTTCTCTATTCCACAGTCCTATGGTGACCAAATGGCATCCAAAATAATGGAAGATTCCCTTTCTTGACAGGAAAGATTTGGTGCTGCTTCCCACCATCTTTTCAGTTTGGTCTCTGGTGTTTTTTTTTTGTTGTTTGTTTGTTTGTTTTTGTTGCTGTTTTTTGTTGGTTGGCTTCTTCTTATTGTTGTGCTAATGGCTATTTGTAGAAGATTTGACAGAAAAATAGGTATTATGTTTAGTGACAGTGAAAAGTCATTCTACCTGCAACACTTCCCTATTGCTATGCAAATGGACAATCTAAGGATCATTTGCTTTTAAGCAGCTTCGGTTTCAACAATTATTTTTCATAAGATGAAATTCCAACCCACTCTGAGGGATGGTCCCATGTGCTAGTTTCTAAGAAATGGTTTAGCATCTGGGTAGATTTTGCTACTATGGTAAACTGCTGTTGCAGAACACCATGACATGAAGATGAGATTATCCACTACATGAGTGGTCTCATAGTGCCTGTGAACATGAAGCTAAGCCCTGAGCTGAGTGTCTGTTGTGCTATTGTGCTCACAGCACCCCAACATGGCTGTGAGGCAGGAACAGCAAATCTACGCCACACCAGAAGGCTCAATCAGTTCCAGATGTGCTATATTTGGTCAATCTGCAAGACAAAATGTCAGGACAAGAGTTCCAGTGCTGGAGTCCTTAAAAGTTATTAAATGTTTGGTAGTAACAGCATGCTTGTAAAAGCCTGGGTATGGGAGTATGGTCATAGCCTTGTTCATATGGCTGACATGAGAAGTCACAAGGCTGTGTGTTGGTGGCGAAGTAAACCATCTGCTTTCTTGATGTAATGTTAAAGCCTTTGTGACTCTAATCTGAAGAGTCAACGGATTCACCCTCGTGGGTGGGAAGCAGCAGCTTGCTGCACAGCAAAATGGCACCAGATCTCTCTTACTGCCCTAAATAATTCTGGAACAAGATGTGTACAGATCAGGCGGGAACTTCAGGTGGCACTAAGTGCAGCCGGAGTTCCTGCATTGACAGTGTCACTTGCGCACAGACCTAAATGTCTCCAGTCTTACTGTGGTTTTATCGTCATCTGTCCACATGAAACAGTGCTAATGAAATTCCTGATAGAAGCATGGAATATACATTCTCTTTCATGTTTTTGGTGAAAATTCCTTTCTTGATGCCCTAGCATTTGCAGAAACATACTGCTAAGCTAAGTACAGATGAAATTTAGAAAACAATGTTACTGTCTGGTGGTACCCGGAATTTCTGATTCAGGTGGTCACTGACTGCATTCATCCTGTTTATGTTCACATTTTCTTCCCTAAAACATACGCCTCACTGACCAAAGAGAGATTTTGTGTGTTGAATGTTGTGGGACTGATGGGAAATACTGTGACCAGAAACAGTTGTTCAAATGTATGCCAAGATTCTCTTCATGGTGTTTGATGAGTGAATAACAAAGACCTCAATAAGTGGTTCTTGTACCAAGAAAGACCTTCTGGAGCAGGGGCTGGGGCTTCCTCTGCCCACATTCATTCTTTCACAGCCTGTCTGGCAGATGTTCTCACAGCAACATGAGGAAAAGCAGCAATATTCTGTTTAGGGTGGTGGGACATGAGTAAACTAAGAGTGTTTGAGTATGGCATGAGTATGGCACCCATTCTTCAGCTGCCCTCATCTACCTCCTGATGCTGACATAACTGCTTGCCAACCCCCAGAATTGCAGAAATAGCTCTTTTCTGTATGCTGGAAATCTTGGATTTGGGTTTGTTGCTGAATCACACGGGGAAGCACATTATATTGACTCCCCTAGAGATGAAATCTGCTTTTGCAGAGTTTTCATTTCTAAGGACCTTACTTACTGCAGATGCGTGATATTGTTAAAACAGCATTCAGATGCACAGTATACCTGTAGAGAATAAAAACAAAACTGAAGTGCTGAGCTCTTTTAATCCATGTTGCTCACCCATACCACATGCTGGTAGGTTCCCTTGGAGTAGAAACTCCAGTATTTCACATCTTTCAGCCAGCAAAACCCCGACTCATAGGGCTTCACTCTGCTCTCCACTTTGGCTTTGAGGAGATGGATGAGCTGAAGTGTGAATGTCATCTTTGTGGTTTGTGAGGATGCTTCAGTGGATGATGAGTGTGTTGTCAGGAGAGATCACTGGGTGGCCTGAGAAGATTTAATGGATACTGGAAGGTTTGGGGGAGTTGTCTCAGCTCTCTTCATCTTAAGAAAATGTGTAATGTATCTGCAGCTGAATATCAGCAGCTGAAAATTAAAGTAACTAGAGATAATTTTCTGTCAACTTCGTAGAATGTTTTTCTGCAGTTTCATAGAAAACAACTAAATGTGTATAGCAGTCTGTCATTTTCAGCATGACTGGATCTTTGTTGTCTGCCTTCCGGTATTCAGATCCTTTAGTATTATTTCTACGGAGTTTTGCTCCCTGTGTGAGCAAATAAAATTTAAAACTGTGTTTTACCTCCTGTTTCTTTGATGCCCTGGAGCAAATTGTTTAGTTTGCTTTGCCTCCGTTTTCTTTGCTGTAAAATGAGGCATATGAGACTTCCTAGCAGAGGTGCAGGAAGGCTAAACTACTGTTTGCTGAGCATTCTGAGCTTTCCAGCTGAAAATGGACTTAGCTTTGAGCGATAGCACTTCTTTCTGAAATGTACGGTCAGCATTGCTAGGGGCATGGATGAACAGAGAGAGAGTGCTGGAGGGCAGACAGTTCAATCCGAAGCAATAAATAATGCATCCAACAAAAGCATCAAAGTTGTCTGCTTCATGGAAACCTGCAGACTATCCCACTCTGGCATGATATTTTTGATTCTGTCTCACAAAAAAAAAAAAAAAAAAAAGCCTGAAAATATCCCCAAAGCAACTTACACTACAACCTCTGCTGCGGCTCCTTAATCTTTGTCTCCTGTCTGCAACCCGAAAGTGAGGGCCTCTAGTGAGGATCTAATATCAAAAGAAGGGTAATGCCACTACAGGGAGGGAAAAAATAATTACCAAATTTCCTGAATAGTAAACAGCTTGGGGTTGGATTTGGGGACTTTCTTTTTTTTTTGTTTTTAATTTTCGATTTGATCTAAATGGAGCTTTTGCTCCATCGGTGGATATCCGTCAGGCTGCTGCTGCTGCCGCAAGTCCCAAACCCAACAGCGAGCGCTGCGCTCGGCCGGCATCGCGCCGCAGGGCGGCAGGGGGCGGCCGCGGGGCTCGGGGCGCGCTCGGACAGGGGCGGCGGAGGGCAGCTCCGGTTCTCCCTTCGGCTCCTCTTCCCGGCGCTGTTCAAGGGCGGTGTCTCCGCATCCCCAGCGCTCAACCATCCCTAAGCGCTTAGAAACCCTGTCAGGAGCCGAGAACGAACAGAGAACGGCCCGAAACCCAGGTCGCGCTTCGCATTTGCAAGTCCACGTCCGCTCCCTGCATCCCTCCGGAAGGATGCTGGAGTATACGTGGAAGAGCCCGAGGTGCCGGCATCCTAACGGGCAGAGAACGGAGCAACCCCTAATGCAGCCTCACTGCCGGGACCAGCCCTTTGGATCCATCCCCTCCCTAGCACTATTTCCCAGCACTTTCCATAACGCAAGCTGGGGAATGGGGAGGATTTCAGTGGCCGGAAGGGGATTGCTCAGACACGGTCATTTCTGCCCATCGAGAGTTTTTCATGAAGTCCTCCTGCTTCCCAAACAAGACAAATAGGCGGCCCGAGTCATCACCTACCTGACTTAGGGGGAAAGGGAGAAGTTTGTGTTATTCCGTGTTAGAGAGAGGGCATGCAATAGGACCAATGGAACCAAATACACCTGACCCTGATAACGACCGCGAAAGCACCGTGGCTGTGTGAGTAGAAGCAACATCTACTCCTGGTGCAGGACGGGCTCTGACAACCGGCCCCCTCGGCTCTATTCGTTCATGGCTGAACAGCTAAAAACTGTGCAAAAAGCTGTGCTGAAACAGAGCTAACCAATGTATGTTCCTTCGAAACCAAAGAGAAGCTGCTGGTTTCGGACAGTCCCTTCTGCTCCCGGCCTTGAAAGCTGCTCCGGAGCTCTCCGGGCCCCACTCGCGGGTGGGCAGCGGCCTCTGAGCCTCCATCGGCACCTCCACGGAGGCGGGGAGCCTCCGTCCCGCTCCGGCTGAGGCGGACAGGTTGTACCGCGGTGAGGAATAAAGCCGGGAATTGCCGAGCGCTCGCAGACAAAAACCAGTATAAGGGAGAAAAAGAAAACAGAAAAACAATTAGCGAGATGGCAGGCTTCGGGAAGCGGAACCCCCAAAGCCCATCACCGCCATCCGGATGCCCTCTCTGCCTTTTATTCTTTTATTTTCGGGCGTTGAAGTGTTGCTGTGCCCGAAATAATTGTTCTAAGCAAGCCCTTTCCTCGCATACGCAGATATAATCTCTCTGGGCTTTCTTTTTAATGACTTCCATGGAACCAATGCCGCAAAGCTCTTTATCTCATAGTGCATACGGAATGTGGCATTGTACACATATGGTTTAGTTTTTTCTCCCCTAATTCTTGCGAGTTGGGAAAGGCGTATTCATAAGAATTTGACTCCTTCCACATTGTAGTGTTTGCGGGGCGGTTTGGGAGATCTGTTTGGGCAGAGGGATTAAATAAAATCTCGGGGAAATACGTTTTAAAGAGGATCCCGAGGAAACAGTACCATCTTTGGGATTGATTCGTTGCTCTCAGAGAAAGCAGGCGAAGCACTGAGCGACGGATGGCTATAGTGAACAGACCAAGAATTAGAGTTAAGACCCCGTGTGAACACAAATAAGCAAATAAGTAGATAGGTGGACGGGTAAATAAGTGATAAAAACTAACACTCTGCTAAGTGATTAATAAGTAGAAATGAATAAAAAGGGAAGGCACCGCAAACCCGCACTGGGAGCGTCCCCAAAAGGAGCGACGGTGTCCCCGCTGTTGCCCCGGCAGGAGCAGAGCTCGGCCCCCTCGCACCCTCGTGTCTCCCTGTGGGTGTATGGCGTGGGAGAGCTCTCCGTGTGCGGTGCGCTCGGGACTCCCTCCCCGCCTGGCGCTGTGCGGAGCGGCCCCGCAGCGCTGTCCCCGTCGTCCCCGCGAGCGCTACACAGGGGTGAGTACGGGCGGCCCCGGAGCCGCGGCCGAGCTTGCAGTCCGGGCGGTGGGGCTTTACACGCAGCCTCCCAGCAGCAGCATTACCGCTGGAAGGACAAGCTCTGGTGCGAAGCAACCCCGACGAACGTGCGGAGTGCTTCCATCCAAATAAACAAATCCGAGCGAACTGCACCCCCTGCACTGTGCCACCCCTCTCCGGGCTGAGCTCAAACGCGTTTTCTCGCTTGCAAAATCGCTGTGACTCCCTCCCCTCCCGCCTCCCTGTCTGTGTGTCCGTCTGTCTGTCCTTCGGGTTGGGCTTTCTGGGAGAGGAAACCTACATTCAGCCGGTGAATGCTTGCTCAGGTACACCCTTTGCCGCTTTACCATTTTATTTTGTTGTCTTTTTTCCCCCTCTGTATTAGTTCTCGTTTGAGAAATGGCACGTCCAAAGAGCCGTCTCCCTCCCGAGCTGCTGAGGCCCTCAAATCAAATTTGATCACAGCAGTCGGAAAGGGCTTTTCTAAGGGAAATGTATTTGTGTTTATATGCGTACACGTGGACATGGACCGGATAAAGCCCCCGAGTCTCCACGCAGCGTAACCGGGAGATGCGTGAGTGAGCGGTGCGGGAGGAGATAACCTCCAGTCCTTGTATGGCACGTGAATGAACGGGTCACCGCGCTGCAGCTGCTTTCCTTCGGGAATAAATATGAGCTAAGCTCGGCAATGGTTCGCGTTCCCACCGGTGTTTCCCCTTTCACTGCTCTGTTGTAAACGGGAACAACGAGTATTCCCTTGTGTTACGGCGAGAGGTGGAGAGCTCGCACACCCGGCCCGGTCTTGTCTGTAAGCAGACGCTTTTGGGGAAACGGCTCTGTGCTAAGATAAAGATGTTCTGCGATGGGGAGAACCACGAAACCGGGAGAGGATGGCGCAGAGCTTCCCGCCCTAAGGTTCGCTCCGGGCTGTTTTCTGCGCCCTTTTGCGGAGCTGCGGGACGAGAGCGCAGCGTCACCGCGCCCGGCTCGGGCAGCGCGTTGCTGCGCTGCGGTGCCGGGGTGAAACGGGAGCGGCCTTCGGGAGGGTCCTGCGGCCCTGGAACTTGAAACCTGGAGAGGAGACGGGAGGCTGTGCAGTCTGTGCTGTAGCGAAGGGGAATAAACCTTAACAGCGGCTAGACCGAGCCGCGCGCTTAACGATTGAAAAGGGAAAGGAAAAAAAAAACAACAAGCGGAAAGCCGAGGAGACGGAGACGCGATAAAAGCTGGTCGCAGAGGGAGCAGAGCGGGCCGTGACCCGTCCGTGCCCCGCTGCCAGGGGCGGGTCGGGCCTTCTGCGGGGTCGGCGCGTAAGGCCGAGGCAGCTCCGGGTCTGACAGCAGGGAGAGGAGCGCCGCGAGTGCTGCTAGGCGGCCTGCGGTGGATCCCTTCTCCGGCTTTGCCATGAACCCTAAAAGCTTTTGTCAGAAGGTTTCCCCTCCCGACACTCGTCGCCTTTTCCTCCTCGCGGGCAGCCCGCTCCGGATGGGTTTCTCCCCTCCTGCTCCTATCCCAAAAGCTCGGCTCTGTGGCTCCATGGGGCCAAAGGGCCGAGGGCAGGGCAGAAGCTGGGTCAGCAGCGCGGGTTCGAGGCCGCTGCACCTCCTGGGTTCTCTCTCCTTGGCCCCCGGCTGTCCGCCCGAAGGGGAGAACGGGGCAAGGAGCAGAGCAGCCATAAGCAGTTCGCTGTTTGCTCATCCTCCCTTCCCCATTTTCCCAACTTTGTTTCGGACCATTCTCCTCGAGGTTCCCTCGTAACCGAAGGAGGGAACATTTCCCGCTGTCTTCAACTCCGTCCTCCGTATCCCTTCTTGCCGGGGGCGCCCGCTGGAGAAAACCTCCCTGCTGGAAAAACCTCCTTCCCCAGAGGTTCTTGGGTTACGCTCGGCCATTGCATTACACGGGGCGTGTGCGGGCTTTTAGCAGCCTCCGTAAGAGAATAAAGACTTCGTCTTTGCCCTGCACGCTATAACACGGCTCGCAGACGCCGTTCTGGGGCGAGCAGAATTCGGCTTTCTTATGGTCTCCATGAAATAGGAAGAAGAGAGCTACGCAAGGTGTTTCCCGGCTGCCTGCGGTGCTTGCGACCCTCGGGCAGGTTATCCTCTTGGAAAGCCGCCCCGGGGCCCATTGTCTTTATCTAATGCTTGAGAGATCGGGGAGGAGAGGAAGGAAAAAAAATCATTGTTAAAAGCACTTTGAAGTCGTGCAATTGCTGCCGCTCCGTTTTTTTCTCTAGTCTCCAGATGCACCACAAATCTTCACTTTGATCTTCCAAACCAGCAATTTATATTTTTAATTTTTTTTTTCTTTTTAACTGGTTGGGTAACTCGGCGAGTAATGGCAACCATGCAGGGGATGAGGTCACTTTGGGGAGGGGGGGATGGCGGGCAGAGAGTGCCGAGATAGCCGGGATGGAGCAGGCAGTGGATGCGAGAACATCTGCTCGGGGCCAGCGTAACATCCGCGTTTGTTCACCGGGGCAATGTCCCTGCCCAGGGCTCACGGCTCACAGAGCGTGCGGGGTCGATCCTTGCCCCGCGCCCACCCGCGGAGAGCGATGCCGCGGTGAGGGGCGCGCATGTCGGGCTGGAATGGCACTGCAGCTTCAGGACCCGGCCTCTCGATGTCTCCAGTGCATTCCCCATCCTTGTGACCGTCTCCTGCGCTACCCAGGTTCTCCGCGGTCAGGGAAGGATCCCTGGGAGGGGCTGGGGACTCCTCGGCCACTTTCCCTCTCGAGGGTAGTCTCGGAGCAGCCCTATTCTTAAGGAGGGAAAGGAAACGCCAAGGAGCAGGGAGAAGCCCCCAGGGACAGCGGTGCCGGCGCTCCGCTGTTCGAAAGCCGAAAGTGTCGTGTCCAGCACGATGCGCGCCCCCAGCCTCGCCGAGTTTGGGCTCGGAGGATTTTCCCTCTGGTCTTATTCTTGGTTTTCCTATCCATCTCTACAGTATCGCCTCGGGTCAGTCATTGCAGCTCTTCCCCCCCCCTCCCCCCCCCGCCTCAATCCATCATCTCCCTGTGGGGATATTCCTAGCTCCTCCCCGGGGAGCTGCGTTCGGGATGCTCGGAACTTGGCGCATCTCTGGAGCTGCGCGGTTGGGAACGGACCCGCAGAGCTCCACCCGCCTTCTGGACCGCGAGGAGCTCGGTGCCATGCCGCTGCCCTGTGGGGACACGGTGACACGGATGTCGCCTCCCGCAGCCTCGGTGTGGAGCTGCGAGCGAAGAAATCTCCGTGCGCAGAGTAAAGGCGGCCCGGTGCCGCTGGAGGCGGCCGAGCGGTGCGGAACGGAGCCGCCACGGGAGTTATGCTGCGGCCGTTCAGGAGTAGATGAAGTTTTTACAAAGCGAGAACAGGGAGTGGAGGCAACGCGATGTACAGGATGTGGACACCGGAGTGTCGTAGGGTAAAATCAGCCACTGGTGCCTATAGACCATATCAAAGGGTTGCAGGGTGACAATTAAGTGCCTCGAAATACTCCTTAATGCGATGTTTGCGTTGGGCAAGTCCGCAAACGACGTCGATTTTGCCACTGTAGGAAAAAGATGGCAGCAGCTGGGGAGGTTCAGCCAACATTCCTCTGAGGCCTTTGGAGGGAGTGGGGGAGGAGGAGAGGAGAGGAGAGGAGAGGAGAGGAGAGGAGAGGAGAGGAGAGGAGAGGAGAGGAGAGGAGAGGAGAGGAGAGGAGAGGAGAGGAGAGGAGAGGAGAGGAGAGGAGAGGAGAGGAGAGGAGAGGAGAGGAGAGGAGAGGAGAGGAGAGGAGAGGAGAGGAGAGGAGAGGAGAGGAGAGGAGAGGAGAGGAGAGGAGAGGAGAGGAGAGGAGAGGAGAGGAGAGGAGAGGAGAGGAGAGGAGAGGAGAGGAGAGGAGAGGAGAGGAGAGGAGAGGAGAGGAGAGGAGAGGAGAGGAGAGGAGAGGAGAGGAGAGGAGAGGAGAGGAGAGGAGAGGAGAGGAGAGGAGAGGAGAGGAGGGGGAGCGGGACAGAGGGATTTCTGTGATCCTGAAAGACAAGAGGGGAAACCACAGCAGCGGAGAGCGAGCAAACGCAGCAGGGCGGGATCACAGAGGGCGGCGGGAGGGGGGGGGGGAGGGGGGGGGGCGGGGGTCGGCCGCACGTCTGCAAGGACGAAACCTCAATTCCTCGGCGGTACTTCTGACTGCGAGGCGCAGAGTCCGACTGCCCGGCAGCTCCAGAATACTCGTCGCAGTATCCGTTCGGCAGCCTGCATCCCACACGTATCCCACTGCGTGGAGAACCCTCACGGTCTCACCCAGATCCCCCCTCCGAGGCTGCCACAACTCCCCAAGCAATCTTTTTGCCCGCCGTGTGCCCCCACCCGTCCGGCTCTTCCACCCCACGGGGCCGCATGTGCTGCGGGGTCCCGAAGTAGCGGTGGCTCCGAAATGCGGGAAAGAAGAGGAACCCGCTCAGAGCATCACTACGGCGTATACATTCGTAACGCCGAGGGACCCGGTCAAAAGCCGCCCTGCACAGAGGCAGAGCCAGGGGATCCCGGCATGGTGTTCCCCGGTTTTTGTGCGGCCGTAGGAAAGCCGAACCGAGGTGGCAATGACGTCCACTCCCGTTCCGCTCTTCGAACATAAAAATAAAAACAGTCGGAAATTAAAACGGCTCTGAGAGGGGCACTGCAAGCAAACGGCCCCGGCACAGCCCGATCCCGGCAGCTTTCTGGTTCGTGGAATTCGCTCAGAGCAATAATCGTGGCACGCACTGCAATATACGTGGGTGAACTCTGGGCTGCGGCCCGAGGCGGCCGTGAGGGGCGGCCTCCGTATCCGCGCTCTGAGACCCGGAGCCGGGTCCGCGATCGCGTGATATGGGTGAGATCTGCACCGTGCGGAGCCGCCGGGGCCGCGAGGAGGCCGAGGCTGCTCTCCCGCTTTGGTGGCCGTGTGGGGAAACGCCTGAGCTCGGGAGTGGAGTGATGGCATCCTTCAGCCCCTGCTCCTTGAATGATGCCATTAAAGTCTGCTGAGTTTTAGGATCGGCGCTAAACGGGATCGTTTACAGTGTAACACGTCGTGCGAGAGGCTGAGGAGCGCGCAGGTTCAAAGAGCTGCGCCTCGAAGAAAAATAATTAAAAAAATGCCCCGTATTTATTTTTTTTAGCCTGAGCCCACAGTGAACGCGGCACAGCTCGGCTTTCCGCCCTGAGCACCGAACCCCGGGTCCCGCCGGGCAACAAAGGGCCGTTGTGCGCGGCGGGGCCGTGCGGGAGCCGCCGTGTGCGGGACTCGAGGCGACTGTGGGGTCGAGGCGGGCGTGGGGTCGAGGGGGAGCGGCGCAGCTCCGTCCGGTTCGGACAGAAAATAAATCTTCAGAACACCTCGAAACACCCGAAATCCTAATACATAAAAAAAAAAAAAAAAAAAAAAAAAAAAAGCCCACGACCAAACGAACACCAGGAGCTGTTCTAAGATCTCTTTTAGCCCCCTCGCCAACGCAGCCCCTGAGTCCACCTGCGAACAGGGAACAGGGGCAGGAGGTTGGAGGACAGGAGGTTGGAGGACACCTGGAGACCCCCGAGAGCGGCAGCTTCTTCCCCTTTCCCTCCGCACAGGGGCCGATGGGCCTCACGAAGCGGGCGCCGGTGCTGGGCCGAATGCTCCCCTCGTCCCGATCCAAGGGCTCCTCAGAAGCCCTTTCGGGAGGTCCCCTCCCGGCCCCGGGCCTCTCGCTGCCCGAGAACTCACCTGCTCGGGATGGGTGGTACGTCAGCAAAGAGAAAACGATGATAATAATAAAAGAGCGGGACGGCAGGCACCGCCGGTGTGTGCGGGCTCTGAGATACCGGCGGAGCGCAGGGCGAAGGGGATGGAGGGGTCATTGGGAAGCAAAAACTGAACG
This sequence comes from Lagopus muta, assembly GCF_023343835.1. Lineage (NCBI taxonomy): Eukaryota > Metazoa > Chordata > Aves > Galliformes > Phasianidae > Lagopus > Lagopus muta. Next base: position 78,679,414 of record NC_064433.1, read on the forward strand.
CTGCGGACGTTCCGCAGAACGAAATAGGGCTGAAAACGAAAAAACCGAGAAAGAAAGGGAGGAAAACATCACTTAGCGCTCCGGGTTGTTCGGAATTTTGGTCAATACCCGATGTAGGGCTCTTAGCTTTGCCTTTATTGTTTTAAGGTAGCAGCCAAAAGTCAGAGGTCTCTGCAATTCTTTGTTCGGGAGAGGGACCCGCTTGCTCAGAAGGGTTCATCATCGTTACCTACAGCACGGGGACAGCCCCAGCTCCCGACACGATGCCGGGGTTCTGTGGACGGGTTAAGGCACGGGAACAGTACTGGGAGACTGAATATTTTGCTGCTTTGTGCTCGGGAAACCCGCCGAAAGCAGGAAAGCAACGAAAGAGGAGAGGTCCTGGTAAAATGGAGGGAAAGCGGTGGCTGTTTTATGGTCCGAGTTTATAATCGGATTTTTTTCTATCCTGATAGAAAGCAGATAAATTTATGAAGGGAGAGCTAAGAGAATAATTACAGGGTGAAGGTAGTTAAATTTTATTTCGAGTCCCAAAGGCAAAACCTGACATTTTATTGCAAACATCTGGAAGGCTTAGGAGAGTGGCATGGTGTTTGTTTAAACACTCATTGAGAGCTTCATTCCGTAAAGCACAAACAAAGCCCATTTAAAAACACCCGGACCGTAAACGTTGTGCGGCTCTTCGCTTCTCTGAGCCCGAAAAGAGCGGGGGAGCGGAAATGGGCAACGAATGGGCGCCACAGTAGGGACGTAATTAGGAATTAGTTCATCATACGCAGCGATACCGTTTGTGCGGACCATAAAACAGACCGCTGCCTTGCTTTGCTCGCAGCCGCAGCCCCGCTCGTGGCTCGAAGCGCCCCAAAGCCTCTTCCGAGGGCACCGCCTCGGCTGCTCCTCTGCGCTCTGAAGGCGATCGATGGACTAAAAAGCAGCAAACCCCGCGCCCCCGTTATCGGGTAGCCCTCAGCCCACGCTCGTTTTAGCATTGTTTTCAATTACAAACGGGGAAAAAAAAAAAAAAAAAAAGAACTCCCCGTATGCGATGCGGCTGCGGGACCCTCGGTGCCGTACCCCATAGCGCAGCAGCGTTGCAGGCTGCGCTCAGCCTCTGGAGCACCACATCTGTGCAGCACTCCGCCGCTGCCGCCACCCCCGTTTCTCCCCTTCGCAAACATTCCTATCCACAAACAAATATTTTCAGGCAACGGGGAGGAGCGGGAGTGAATGATTTCTTTCTGCATCTCCGGGCCTGGCCCTGCGACCCCTGCTCCCGCCGCTCGATTCCAGCGAGCGGTTTCCTGGTTTTAATGGAGGTTGAGGCCGAAGGGCCGGTGGAGGGGCTGCCCCCGCTCCCCCCCGCCCTGGGGTCGGTCAGGATGAGAGCTGTGCTGGGCGCTGCCCTCGCTCCCGGCGCTGCCAGTGCGGTGCGGGGCTCTGCCCCTCGGCCAGAGACCGAGAAAGGATCGGGGTGCTGGAACCACTCGGTGCGCAAAACTGCGCTGAAACCCGGGAAGATCTATCTCGGTGTTCATGCATCGCCCCCCAAATTTCGTTGCAGTCGCGCTGCCTTTCCAACACCAATTCCTCCTGCTAAAACGCTATAAACAATTCTCTGTTTTCTTGGGCTCTTTTTCTAAACTCTCCCTTCCAGCTCCTTTAGAAGCCCTCTTCGCTCTTCGTCTCTTCTCGGAAATGAGTGAGCGGGTTCTGGTTGGGCGCACAGCCCCTCTCCACGGCCTCCGAGCCGGCGGTGTTCTGCGCGGCCCTCACTCCGTCCCGGCCCCGGTGCCGACGCTGCGCCGCGGCCCCCTGCGAGCGCTCCCTCCGAGCGCACTGCGCTCCCTGCTCTCCCCCCGCATTCCCCCTCTCCCCCGGGATCCGGGACGCGACCTCCCTCCCCGCGGACTGGGGCAGTCCCGGCCAGGCACGACCCGTCACAGGCGATGCCCTAGAGGGGAGGGGAGGGGAAAGGAGCGGCGGGGGGTGCGGGGCGGGCGGCGGGGCCGCACAAAACCCTCTCCTCGGCCTAGATAGCGGCACTCCGCTTTGCCGGCGCTTCCTGAGGAAATCATTCCTTTCTCGCCTTTCTGCCCGAATCCCCCTTCCCCCAGATCGAATCCCGGAGGACCCCGCTTCAGGTCGGGCAGAAGTGTCCGAGGTGTTCCGCGCACCCCTAAACGCGGCACCGCGGCACTGTCGCCAGCCGTTCCCACCCCTCGTCCCCACGGCGCTCCGCAGCCTCCGATCCCGAGCACCGCTCCCCGCAATTCACCGCCCTACGAGGCTCCATCCACACTAAGCCCAACTCATCCTATAGAATTATTTATTGTTTATCCCAAGCCTCCCCTCGATCCTCGGAAGCGATGTAACTCCTACATTTTCCCCCGGGTTTCGCTCGATCGCACGGATCCGCGCTCCGATCATAGAGTTGTTTTCCCCTCTCGGAATTCGGTCCTGATTTCTCTTTTCCCTGCGAGCTCGAAAGGTTTGGGGCAGAGCAGATAGAGGGGCCGATGCCATCTCTACCGTTTCCCAGGGCTGTGCCTGGAGGGTTTATTCGCTCAATGGCTAAAATGACAGAAAAAAAAAATAAATAAATAAAAATAAAATACAATAAGCCTAAATTAAATTAAATTAAATAACAAAAAATAGAATAGAATGGAATAGAATAGGATAGGATAAGATAGGATAGAGTAATAAAATAAAATAAAATATAAACGTTGTAAGTTTCGCTTCAAAACATAGCGAGAAATTCCTGCCGCCCACAGCACTGCCGACCCCACGACACACGGCATGAATGACGATTGAGCTGCACCCTCCGGTCCGGCACCCCCAGATTTTAAGGCCTCTTTCGAGCACTTCAGGTCGCTTGTTTTTTAATTCTCGGGCTTCATTCCCGAGCCCGTGGGAGCAGGAGTGCCACAGCCGATATCTCCCCGCACTCAGAGTGCGGCGCTCCGCGAAGGGTTAACTCCCCGCCCGGTGCTCGGGGGCCGCGGACGGCCAAAATTCCTCGTTCCGAAGTCCGGCTTTCCTTCCTTTCCCATTGGTCCACAGCTTTTGGGTCTCTCCCGATCCCTTTCTCCCATTGGTCAACGATATATATATTTTCACTATTTTTTTTTTCCCCCACTTGACAGGCGCACGCAGCCTGCCTAACTCTCGGAGAAAAAAAAAAAAAAAAAAAAAAAAAAAACAACCCAGAAGTTTGGATCAATCAGAGAGAGACAGAGGGAAAGGGGAGAAGGCAAAAAAAAAAAAAAAAAAAAAAAAAAAAAAGATGAAACCCGGCCCGCGGCCCCTGTGAGCAGAGCACAGCTCCCGCTCTGCCCGCGGAGCACCGCAGCCCCATGTAGGACGGGGCTGTGCCGCTGGTGCTGGAGCCGCGGGGCCGTCCGCCCAGGGTCGGGCCGGGGGGAAGATGAGCGAGAGGCGGAGGTCGGCGGTGGCCCTCAGCTCCCGGGCGCACGCATTCTCTGTCGAAGCCTTGATTGGGACGAATAAAAAGAGGAAACTGCGGGACTGGGAGGACAAGGGGCTGGATTTGTCCATGGAAAGCCTCAGCCCCAATGGCCAGCTGGGCGACGGCGAGGACCCGACGCAATGCCTGGACCTCAACCCCGGTCAGTGTCGCTCCGCTCTCCGGCAGCCGCTGCGGGAAACTCCCGGAGCTGGGGCGGGGGGGTTGGGGAGGGAAATGAAAGGAAGGGGAGGGGGGGGGAGGCGTTGTGCGGAGATTTCTCGGATTTGTGTTATTTTTCTTAGTATTTTCGGTTTGCAGTGACTTTTCCGCAGCTCTTTCCCACTTTCCCTCCCGGTCCTAAATCTCTCTCGGATTCTGAGCGTCTCCCGCTTCCTCCTTCCCCCTCTCCTCCCGACTCTGCTCTGTGCTGATCGCGGTGGGACACACACACCACATCGTCCGGGTCCCCCACCACTGCGGGGGGTTGAGATGCACAAAAATCGCGTCACAGCTGAGTCTGCCCCGTAGGCACCGAGCAGGGTGCCGGGCACAGGAGGAGAGCCCCGGAGCAGCACCGTGCCCAGCTTGGGACCCGCAGGAGCCGGGAGGGAGCGGGGGGCGGCGGGATGGGGGAAAAGGGGCTGACTGGTGCTTGGGGACGGAGAGCACGGGGCTCCGCTCCCGTTTCTTAAAATCGATTATTATTACCATTAATATTAACACGATTATTTACTACACTTACTAGTCTACGCTATTATGATTGTTACCATTATTGTGATACACTACTATTATTATACACTACTATTATTGGATGTCCTATATTATTTGAAAGGCAGCCGGTAGCCCGGAGCCTTCCCCCGGCTCCAGCGGAACCCTGGGGCTCCTCTTGTCCCTTTCCCCCTCAGCCACATCTCTCCGGTCCTCCAACGCAGCCGCGGAGCCGCGGGTGGGTGCGCGCCGGCATTGAGCGCCGCCGAACGGGATGGGGCCACGTCGCTGCCCCTGAGGGGTTCGGTCTCGGAGCGAGGTCGCTCTCGGTAATTACTCTTCCTTCAGTATTGGGGTGCTGGGGGAGAGAAGACCAAAAGATGTTTGCTGCCACCACGTAGGAGAAAGGATAGGAGCTTCCTCCCCCGCTCCCAGGCCGCTCCACCACGCTTATATCTCTTTTAAACGTATATGTACACCTACCGCAATATACATATGTTGCACGGTATATATTGCAATTTATATACTGTACTGTATATATTATACAATACATGCATTTGGAGATTTTACTGTGTCAGCCGCCGAAAGGCCGCCGTGAAAAAACTTAGAGAAACGTGAAGAGAAAAACAAAGCAACAGATCACCGAACGATTAACGGAAAGAAATCTGTAGTAAAAACCCTGCAGAGTGTTTACGGAGGGAGCAAGGCCCGGCGCTGCGCAGTCCCCGCCGCTGCGCTTCCGTTGCGCGGTGCTACCGGCACCGTCCCGGAGAGACGGAGTGCAGCGACCGCCCGGAGGCAACGAACAGCGAGAACAGCGAAAAATAGAAGGGGGAAAAAAAAAAAGAAAAGAAAAAAAGAAAAGAAAAGAAAATAAAGAAGAGAAAGGAAAAAAAGGAGAGAAGGAGAGAAATCACGGCTTTGGGGCATTCCTCTTTCAAAATAACAAATACGGAAAGGAAGAGACAAAAATCTGCTTTGCCATGGCAGAGAAGGTGCGCTCATTGGTCTTTCTTAGTACCGTTTCTCACTAATTTCCGGCGTCTATACAATGTATTTGTGTTGGTCTAGAAGTTTAATTTAAACCCCAACACTCCTGCGCGCCGGGCGGGCGACTGACAGAGAACGGCTGCAAAGCGTCCGGGGCCCGGCGAGCCGCTGTGGTGTTTTTCATAAAGCGAAGGAAATCAAGAACAGTTCGGGAAACCATTTCGGGGAAGCTGATAGACTTTAAACGAAGTCCCGGCTGCAATTTGCGCGCTCACTTCATTAAAGCCAAATCCCGCGCAGCGTACCTCTGCTGCCGGGTGGAAATTGGTTCGCGGCCGCGTAATGGCCCCCACATTCCGGCTTTATAAGGCCCCATTAAGAACAAACTTTACACCTCAAGCGTTTAAACGTCGCCAAATCTCTGGCGATATACCAAAAAATTGGAGGAGGGAGTTTTTATAGCGTCCCAAACCTTCCCGATTCCAAATCGTTGCTTTGAATGGCGTAGGGAATAGCGCGGGTATAGCGTTTGTACCGGAGGCGTATTGGGTACGGGCCCCGAACATCGAACTGAACGCTGCAAAAACGCGCACCGATTCGGCGCAGCAGAGAGCGAACGGGCCCCGTTTTATCGAACTTTCTTCAAAAATTCACTTCGAACCGTCGGGGCTTCGCCGCACCGCATTTCGTCCGCCCCAGGGAACGGAGTGCCGCCCGAGGGAGGGAGAGGAAGGTTCCGTCCTCTTCCTCGCCGCCCCTCTCTGGGGATGTCTCCTTCCTCGGCTGCAGCGTCCAGCGCGGCAATACCGTGAGAAAAATGAGATCGTTCCTCCGTGCCGCACCGCCGAGGAACGCGTTTTGCCTGGGGAACCTCGTGAGATTCCCACGGCCTCCACGTTGCGCCGGGAGGAGCCGCGCGTGGGGCGAAGCGGGACCGTGGGAGGCGGCGGCTCTTGTAGCGCTGCCCCAACCCCACGCGGAGCCGAGAGCCCCCGCTGCGTGTCGTGGGCCCGGGCGATGCTGTGTCTCTGATTCACTCCCGGCCGAGGGGGGGATTTCGGCCTTGCGAACAGCCGACCGCCGGCTTTGGGGAAAGTTTCGATGGGAGTTCGGGATTTCCCTTCCGAAACGCGGCTGCTCCACACGGGCGGACCCGCAGGAGCTCCAGGGGCAGAGCAAAGGAGTGCGGTTGGAAATGTGCAGTTCCGTGCGTTTCGGTGCTCATGTCGTCCACAGAGATAGAAAGGCGTCAGCGTGTTCTTAAGCGAATTCCTCCACTACAGCCTCTTGTCGCGTAAAAAAAAAAAGAAAAAAAAAAAAAAGAAAAAAAAAAAAAAAAAAAAGAAAAATAAAAAAAAGAAAAAGAAAAAAAAAAAAGAAAAAAAAAAGAAAGAAAAAGAAAGGAAGAAAAAAGAACACGTCGATTACAATCAACCCAACTAACCAACCAACCCCCCAAAACCCCATATTTTCGAGGGTGTGATTTTTGCCCATCCCCGAAGACGTCGCGTTGCCAGTTACAGTTACTTTCCACCCGGTGCGCTGCCCGAAGCTGTATTGATCAAGATGAGAGCAGAGCGCGGCACGTCCAGGGGCGCGCACCCAGCCTGGGGGCCGCATCGCTGAGGGACCGGAGTTCCCCCCCCCTCCCCTCCCCCGCTGCAGGGGCGAACGCTTTCCCAAAGCATGAGGAATTCGGTTCATTTTATTTTTGTTTGTTTGTTTTGATGTACGTATCTGTTTCTGGCTGCTCATCCTTGTGCATCTCCGTTTCTGGACGTGCCCAGGAGGCGACTCCGGTTCTCGCTCCAACTATTGTTGGAGCAGTATGGGCGTGAGGCTCCGGAGGGCTTTTTGCCCTCTGCCTGTGTCTGGTAGAAGCGGAGCGCGGCGGCCTTCGCGCCGTAATGGGGCCGGGCAGCTGACCAGCTCTCCGCCACTACGAGCTGTGTGTCGAGGAACGTCGGCTTTGTGCTTGGCAGAACCCCCCGCTCTGGCACCGAGTTTTCCATCTCACTTCTGAGCGGGGCTGTAGAAGTTCCTCCCTCCCACCTGCTGCACCACATCGAGGCCACCCCGGCAGCATTTCACCCCATCGCGACCCCGTACATCCCACGCGCGGCGATGCGAACCCCGGGGGCTCGGGCTGCGACCACGGCGGGGCCGGGATCCCGGAGCCGAAGTGAGCTCTGCGCGGGTTGCACGGCGTGCGCGGGGCTGAGCGGTGCGGTCCCGCCTGCCCCGAGGAGGTGCGGAGCCCGCAGTGCGTAACGGATGCGAAGCAGGAGAAAAGGCATCAACCCATGTCCTCCTTTTAAATGTATTTTAAATAGTCACCTCTTTTTTTTTTTTTTTTTTAAATGTAGTTTAGTTCCATTCGCGGGGAAAGCTGTTAGATCAATCGTCATTTCTTGTCTTTAACAAGAACTGTGGGAGAATCCAGAGAGCTTCTGTTACCGGCACAGGTCTGTGATTCCTTCCGCACCATCCATCACCGCTCCCTCCTCCCGCTCGGGACCGAGAGCCTGTATCGAGTATCGGCCCCTCCTCGGGCAGCAGCGTCCCCCTTCAGTCCTATCTGCCTCCTAGGAAACGAATGCTTCCTCTCAGATGGAAAAGTCGAAAAATGTCTTCTTAGAGTGCAGGAAAGAGCGTTTGGATCGTTTCACAGCACGGCAATACCGCTTTGGTCACCTCTGGTCAGAGATAGGCGTCCCTCCAGCTCACCTCCCGTATGGCTCTGCTTCCATTTTCGTGCTTTCAAGCTTCGAAGAACTGTGTTATGTTGTTCATATGTATGCATATATATACACACACATATATAGTGTTCTGTTCTAGATTACAGCTTACAATAGTTCAAGAAACTGCTTGTACGGCAGTTACATCAGTCCCTGCTGTAAGAAAAATCTGTTCACATGCGGTTTCAGTCACCCTGAGAGCTCACACTGAGATCTGTAGTTTGCACTGCTGACGTAAAGCAAGGCTCAGTGGAAAAAGCTTCAGTTTTCTAACACTGACCACGTTCCAGAGATCGATAGAGATGCCCGGAGGGGCTGTGCCCGCTGAGGGAACTGCAGGACTCGGTGCCAGCTCTCGGCTCCCCGACGCCTCCCCGAGCAATGGTGAGGAATGGCGAGACCCGACCTGTGGAGCGCGGCGGTGCGCGGGCGGCGGACCGGGATCTGTGCGTCCGATGTCCGCCCTCGGCAGGAGCGGCGCTGGGCGCTGCGGAGCGGGATCCCGAGAGGCGACGCTGATTTTTTTTTCCTTTTTTCTTTTCTTCCTCTCTTCTTCTTCCTTTTCTTTTTCTTTTCCCTTTTCTTTCCTCTCTTTCTTTCTTTTATTTTCATTTTCCATTTTTCTTCCCCCCTCCCCCCTTTTGTTTTTTATTTTTTTATTTTTTTTTTTCCTTCCTCCATCAAAACGATTGCTCCATCACCACTTAATTCTTCGCTCCATCACCATTTAAAGCAGGTTACCACTTCGTCCTTTCTGCTTGTTGGGCACCTGTTGTCTATCCCGTGGCATGCTCCGTTGAGGAGGGCTAAGGACAAATAAAGGGTTGTTCTGGTAATGAAAATCACTTTGGAAACCGGTTAAGAAATTTTAATACTGATAGGAAACACTGCGCCCGTTCAAGTTCCAGCAACGACATTCACGCCATTGGCATCCTTTAGTTCCGCATTCTGCACGATCAGACAGCAATGAATTAGTAAATCAATACGAGAAGAGACAAAAGCATTCGTTGCAAAAATATTCCCGTTTGAAAAGGAGTGACAAGGAGTCGCTCCTTGTTCGTTGTGTGTGTGTGAGTGCAACATAGCAGCTAGACTGGGGGGAGATGGGGGATGTGACGCCCCCAGTCAGCAATCACAGCAACAGGGGAGCCCGGGCTGGGGGAATCTCCTGCCTGCACCCAAATCAGTGAGGGATTTTTCGTGGCGAGGCTGAGCCAAAAAAGGGAAAATGTTGAGGAGGGGTTCAGGTTTGGTTGAATCGAAGATCATTTCTCCTCTGCTCTTTTATATATTTTTTTCTTTTTCTCATTTTCTTTTACTTTTTCTCTTTTTTCTTTATTATTATTTTTAAATTAGTTTTATTTAGAAGTGGGAAAACTTCGGTTTTGGCCAACCTTTAAACCTTTACTTACTTTTGTGTCATCGGAATGCTTCTTGGTTTTGAGTCACACAACCATCCTTAAAATTATTTCCAAGACCTTCTGTCTAAACGAATTCAAAAACAATTTTAAAATTAATTTTGAAATGTGTTTTAAGTTTTGAAAGAGAGAGATTTTGATTTTGATAACGACGAAATCAAGTATTTGAGCTTCTAAAAGAACCTACCTGTTAATTTTTCTTCTTGTAACGAAGTGATTTCCCAAATCCAACATAACTAATATTTCATCTCTCCAAAGACATGTTCTCCTTGTCAATTCATTGTTTTGAAAGTGAAACAAAATAAAAACACTGAACAAAAAACTGTCACAAGGGATAGTTTCAGTGCAACGTACTCGTAGCCAGTCATTCTTAAGCACTCTTCCTTCTTGAGGGAGCACAGGAAATCAACGAATGTTGTTGAATGGACATTTCTGGTGATGTCCACGTATATGAATCTTGGAAAAGGAATTTGAGAAGAAATTATTGACAAACCCATTTTCAGTTTCTAAAGATCACGTTAATGGCTGGTTAAGAACGGACACAAACAATCGTAACAATCAGTAGATAGATGGAAATCAGCACCACAAAGGTTGTTTGAATATCAGTTGCTGAGCGCATACGGAACAAGTATGAATGACTTACGGTGCTGCGACTTCCCCTGATGGCTGGGTGTACTCTTGGCTGGTGTGAATGCTTTTCCCATGACAGTTGAATTAACAAAACCAAGTGTCTACTTTTTGGAAGTGTGGAAAACAAAGAGCGGTCAGATAAAAAACCTGCCCCCAGACTGATAGCAGAACTGAAGACATCCGAGGGCCTTTGTTTTAAATGAGAGCGGAGAGCATAGAAGACTTGTTAAGAAGGTACATCAGCTAACAGCAGCATTCCTAATCAAGGTATTGAAAGTGCTGCCTGACTGCGTGGATGCTTCTGTTCAGATAATAATTCCAAAGGGACATACGGTAATATAAAGGGAGTCTTTGAAAGTTCTGTAGGTTTGAATTTGCTGAGAAAGAAGGGACCTTGAGAAGAGATGGAGAAATTTAGAGACGGCCTTTTTTCACTTTGACTTCCTGCTCAGATGATTCTTTAAGTGAAAATGATTCATTGTGCATAGGTGTTATTATTCTATTCTGCTTTCAGCGGAGAAGTTATCTTAGCGCCGTAGATGCACTTCGCGCTAGTGAGAGGTAAAGGTAGTTGTATTGCACTTCAAGCACCTTTTTTTTTAGCTGGGATGAAAAGGCAGAAGGAGGAGACCTGCTGAGTATTCACTTGTACCCACTCAGACCTCGATGGAAAAGCTCCTACCAACTTTCTAAAAAGCAGACTTCAGTCCTGAAATCGTATGGATTCTGCTGCTGCCCTAACTTGTAGCACAATGCCTTTCAACAACTGGGATGGGCAATCCTAAATCCAATCCTAAACTTCAGTTGACATCTCCTTTTGCAGAGATATGGATTGCACAAATCAGACCCATTCTTGCTTCCTGCTCTTTCTCACACTGGGGCTGTCAGAACTGCAGTCATCGTGTTTCCTGGGCTTCTTTTGGTCTACTGGAGCACTGGGTCTGTCTGTAGGAATAAATAATCATGACCATGAGGGTAACACCAGGACGACCATTTTTATGCTACGAAAGGACTGTGCTTTCCTTTTGTCTTCAGATCTTCTGCAAATGTATGGTAGTATGAAAACTGTCTTGTTGGGTCAGATAAAAGTTCGGCATTATGCCCGGCCTTGCAGTGTCTGAGCACTCCTGCTTTTGAGCTGTGTAAAGCAACGCTGCAGTGCTCCATACAAGGCGACAAGGCTGCTTTTTTAAACTGAGAAGTTGTCCTTTTGTTTCTTATGCCAGAGGGACGTAGAAAGTCTGGAAAAATGTAGAGTGCAGCACACGGCTGTGGTGCCTAATGGTTTTTATTTCACTTCAGAATTTAAAAGATAAACAGAAGATCTATTATTGTAGGATTTGGGTGTTTCCTGTGCCAGGCTCCTTGGAGCAAGCACAGAAAGTCTTCATTTGCCATCTGACAGCTCTAGCAAAGTCCATCCCCCATTCCTTACTGCCATTATCTGCACGCAGCCATAATGCTGGGTGCTGTTGTGCAGGTCCCTGCACTGCAAATCCAGCTTTGCCGTTGCAGCCCGCTCTGGTTGTTCTGTGCAGAGCAATTCTGGTTACTGCAGGACTCAGGAAATTGTGCCGGGGGTGAGAGAAGGGGAGGGTGGCCATGAAGATTGCCAGCGGTGTGCTGTTACAGGAATGGTCAATAATTGATAGCTCTTGTGAAAATAGGGTCGTATAATGAAGCTTGAGGAAAAATTCCCCCATTGCTCCTTGGAATGAAAGATCTGATTGTAGGGTGGCTGTTTATTAAGAGCGTTTCAAGATGGATTGCTTGAGTAATATTAAGATGCTGAGCATCATTTACCCAGAGTAAATGAGTTTAAATAAAAAGTTTAAATATCAATCAAAAAAGTAGTTCAGCCCCAAAAGGGAATAGAAAATGTTTGAGACATTTGCTGCCTCTTTCCCTTTGCTCTGTGGGACAAAGAAGGTCATTGGGCAACTGCTGCAGTAGCTCCGTCCTGATGCTGAGGTTCCCCTTTGCTTGACTCTGGTGGGGATGAAATGGTTATGAAGAAGGGGAGAGAGGATCTAAAAGGGGCAAAGGAATAGAAAACTAGGTACAAAAGGGGATTTCTTTTGGGAAGGAAAAAGAGGAACAAGACAGGAAAGGTCAGAGGAGGAAGGCAGTGTTCAGTGTTTTGTTTCCTACCCCAAACTGGCTGTGGTGTGGGGAGAATTTAGAGACTGTTTTCGGACTTACCCCCTATATCTGGGAGGCGTCATGTTGTTTTCCCCCCAAAATAATGAACGGCATGGCTCCTCGAGATGTAATAATGAATAGGTTTATACAGTTTATGAAAGCAGTACATTGCACCAGACAAATGCATAATCATTTAGTATGGCACAGATATGTGAGGGCCCTGAAATAAGTAGGGAAAACTTCTCATAGAGAAGCTGTTGGAAACCAACCAACAAGGTTTCTTACCACGGTTTTTTTGTTCTCCGTGTTTTGATGTAAAAGAAATCAGAATTGCAGGAGAAATATTTAAATGAAATATTCTCACTTACAGTGAACCCCATAGAGGTTTTATATTTTTTTGGATCCTACTCGCCACTTTTATTCAGGGCTTCAGCCTTTTTATAATCAGTAGAAGTTGTGTGTAGATTTTTTTTTTAGGTCTATGCTATTACGCAGTTGTATAATATTGATTTCCTTTGTGTATAAAAATCAGAGCTTTCTGTTCCTTATTCATATTTAAATTATCCATAAACAGAAGTGTTTTTATGTGCCCTACGGAGCATGTCAGCCATTATTGCAATGGCTCTAGTTTCTTATTATATTGGTGTACCTAGAGGCATTTTCTAATTGCTAATTAAATTACGTGTTGCGCGTTTCATATCGTTAAGGAAGTAATTAAAGTTTACTTACGGTCATCGGCTACTCCAGAAAACTCAGTCTCTCCTCCTGCTCCCAATTTCTACTTGTGGTTGTGTGTATTTCTGTGTCTTTGCTGGAGCTGGGGACGGAGGGGGGAGGAAGACAGGGATTTTTGTGCAGCGGCAAAATTTCTTGGAAATGCTGTTCCTTTGTGCAGACTGGCAAGAGCCTCGTGATCTAAATGAAGAATTATGAATACGATAATGATTTCTTATGACAATAGCTGTGTGTTTGCTCATGAATCCACCCTTAATCATTTTGCTTATGAAAATTGAGATGATCGCTGATTATTTATGAAAACGTTTGGCGATCCTGAGCTGGGATCCACATGGCTACATCTCAGACAGTTGCTATTCACTGCAACACAGTGATGTTTGTTGCACAGACATATGGGAAGAAAAATATTATTACCATAGTCATCCAGTGATTTTTATGCCAGCTAATTTGCTTTATTTTTCCTGAAAAATACAATTCTGGCTTTTTTTGACTGTTTTTTTCCCCTATTTTCCATTTATTTTTTGCTTTACTCCAGATTCATAATATTTTTTTGAGTGTCAGTCATGACATTAATCACGTTTTCTCCTGCAAATCAGGATGCTCATTTCCCCTTATTTGTGGAGTGCGAGACGATTCATTGTTAGCAGTTAGGATGTCACACGTCCTTACTTACACTAGTGGCTCTTTGGATCAGCTCTCTTTTTTGTTTGGTTTGCATTAACATTATTGCAGAGCGCCAATCCATGATGAGGGCTTTGGGACAAACTGCAGTTGTACAAAGAGTAATGTTCTGAAGGTGTTGCTGGTTAGTCACCTCCCTTTAATAATGCAGCATTTCCGCCAGCCATTTACACTGCGGTTGGATACAGTTGTTCCCATATACATACTGAGATGTGCATTTCATTAGGTGAAACACAATTTGCTGCATTGAGCACAGAGGTGAAACGCCCCTAACTCATCCCTGCTGCCTTTGTGATGAGGGGAATAGAGACTTCAACTAGAATTCGTCATTATTGTACTTGAGGGGTGAGTTTGGCATCATTTAATACCAAATTCAACGTGACCCCTGATGATACTGGGACAGGAACTCAGAATTCACAATACAGGGAAAACCCAAAGTGAAGAATGAAGAAATAACAAATTTGTGAAGCAGAACAGAGGTCTTGCATTGGTTCAGAGCACAGTGAATCATAGGTTAAATCTCCATTTTATAGAGGTATATTTTGTATAACTATATCAGAAAATATAGTTTTATATAACTATATCAGAAAATCCATGACATGCAGTTCCCCTTCCTCTGCCTAGGATGCTGAGGGAGATACCTGTACATTTTGCGTATCTTGAACATAAACAAGGGAATGGAGAGCAGTCTCATCTGCGGATGCAGAGAGCAATCTAAAATGAGAAGGCCACATCTGCAGAGTTCTGTTATTTCTTCCTCTTCATGCTCCTCATTTGGTTAAAAGTAACAGAATTCCCAGCTGACGCTGCTGCCTCGGAGGGCTTCCCGGTTTGGTAAGGAATCAGTGATTGAGCCACTTACACACAGCACTTTTGAAAGTCTTTTATCCATTTTTTCTCTCTTCTATAAGATTTTGACTAAGCTCAAACAGATAAAGTTATTTTTTACGAGGGCATCGCTTTTCAAAACTTATTTTAAATCTTCCCTTTCTCTCTTTAAATAAGTCCTTAGAAATCTACTTAGGGCCAAATTCAGCAAGCAGCTGAGCAATCCAGTCATCATATCACTGTGTTTAAGCAGAGGCTGTGCAGTGGCCATGATTTTTTCCAAATATCTACTCTCACCCATTTATACTGAATGCAGTTCTCTCTCTCTATCTTTTTTTTTGTTAAAACTGGGGATTTTTGCACGGAGGAAATTCCTCCAATTCAGTAAAAGTGACTGTCAAAGAGTGAATAGCAAAGCATCTGCATTCAAATCCCATTTTACTTGTTATATACTCTCCTCATGTTGTGTGCACATGTAAGTCCCTCTATATAGACAGATTTATGGTATTGCATACTGGATGTATTATATTAATAATATTCTGAGTATGTGTGTTTTTCTGAATAAGAGTGTAGGCTAATCTGTACTGACTAACGTCCTGAATTTGAACATTTAACTTTTTTTTAAAGCATTTGAGAAATATCTGTCTTTTATGTTTCTGTTTAGCACTTACAGTTTGTTTAGCAGTAACTGATATTGGCATCATGTTGGATGGCCAGAAATAGGATAGTTCTGCTCTGGTGAAGAAAGCAACTTGCATTTTATTTTATTTTTTCCAGCAGTGGCACTTGCTTTCCTACAGAACTTAAGCACACTTTTTTTTTCTAAGTAGAGAATTGTCTTGTGTTTTTACGAGAGAAGCATCTCTTTACCCATCTATTTGCTCAACTTAGCTTACAGCAAGTACCTGAAGTAAGGACTTAAGACATGAAAGTTGCCCTGCTGCTGTCTTCAGTGGGAGTCACTCAACAGCAGCAGCGTTCCCATGGATCCAGCAGATATATTCGTAGCAGCAAGGGCTTCCCTCGAGGCAAAAGTGGGGGTGAAATCCTTCCTTAGGAGGACAATTCAAAAAATTCCCTGTGCTAAACAGAAGTGCAAAAACTTCTTTTTAATGAAAGACAGATTGCCATCGTTTGCCAGAGATTATCACTCTGCTAAACTGAAGCAGAACAGCAGAAATTCCTGCATCATTTACATCCCGTGAACGAGGCAAGGGCAAAAGCTGGAGGGGAAATATTTAGCAATATGGGAGCAACAGCTGTGAAGAAGAAGAAGCTGCACTTTTAGTTGCTGAGTCTCCCAGCAAAAGAAAATAATAGTTTAGGAAAAGCCATACCAAGCAAACCCTGGGCTGTGCCATATCGTAAACCCTTAAAGGGACACTCTCAAGTCGAGCATAAAAGAAGCTTGATCTGCTCTGAAATCTTCCAGCTCCAGCAGCTCTCCCTTTAAAAATGCTGGCTGGCATTTAAAAGTGTATTGAACTCCAATTTTTGTTCCTGGGATCTTTCCTGCTCCACTTTTTGTGTTTGCAGAGGTGGTTTCTGTTAGCCAGTTTCCTCCTTGCTATCTGAGGCCCCGATCCTGCCAAAATGTATTCCCATCCTTCGCTGCCGCGAGTCTCCCATTGAAATCACTCCCAGCAGGAAAGGTGAGCTCACACTCGTGTGTGTGTGTGTAGGATCAGTGCCTGACTGTAGGGGAAATGGAAACTGCATAAAGTTCTGTTAGTGGCACAAAGTAAACAATAGAGGATGTAGGCTGAAATGTAATTTCTTTAGTACTTCAATTGCAGGAATTCTAGATGCGATGTGTAACTCTAGCAAGGGATAGACCCTTCAGAAAGGAATGTAATTTTTCATCTTATAAGTATGTAATTTTAAGCAGAACTGGCCATTGCACAGATTGAAATTGTTGTAGTTGTGAGGTGATGAACCACGCTCTTTCTTTTCATTCCATATTTTCCTTTCAACGTAAAATTGTTGAGCCCTACTGCTGCTTGCCATCAGACGTTAGAGGAACTTTGATTTTATTTCCCTTTGTGCATGATCTTATTTTGCATGTTTGGCAGTTCTGATGATGGAACTCAAGTTCATTTAGAAGCCACCTGCCATCATCTTTTACGGTGTCAGTGCAAGACAGAACGTTAAGAAAAGTGAAATTCTGATCTCTCACATGTCCTTGTTCAGAAAAATTGACCCTGGGAGATGGAAAACACTTGTATATCAGATGTGATTTACATGTTTACTTAAATCTAAAGTCTTAAATTACAGTCAAAATTGAAATAAAATCGTTCGTATCATTTATATGCACTGAAAAATGCCATCAATATTTTAAGTATAATAGTGAAATACATGAGCATAATTCAAAATTCAAGTCTAGCATGCTAGTTTCAGCCTGTGCTGGAGCTGATTGGGTGCAAACCCACTGTCATTTGACAGAACTGTGTACAGCTAGTGCACAAGACTCTACCACTCCCATTATGACTAACAGCAGTAACAGGGGGGGAGCCATTAGGTGAAAATTATCTTTGTTTCTGAGTATCAATCTGAGTTAAAAGGTAGGGAAAGGAGTTTTGCTATTGCTTGACTTTTGGACTTCAGCCACAGGATGTTTATGGAGAAACACAGCAATCTTTATGCCCTGCTCTTTCTTCTATTACAGCAGTGCAGCTGATTTGCAGAGTATAGGCAAGGTGTCAGTATTTAGACCTTTTATAATATTTTTCTCAGTCTTGGCATGCCCTGCCTGAACAAACACAGAGCAAAAGCTAAATTTGACTCTCAAATGTGCTCTAATTTGGGCTCCTTCTTTCATATAGCCACCAATTTTTACAGAATTTGCCAAAACTGAATTTCTTTGCAACCTCTGTCCCTCTGTCAAACACAGTTGAAGCTGACCAGTCAGTATGGAACTATAGGTCCAAAACATTCAGTGCAAAGGAATAACTGACCAAATAAAAAAAAAAAAAAAAAATTCGGTATATAGACGAATCTTCTCTCCCCTTCCATTCTTCATCCCTGTGTTCAAAGGAGATGCTTTAGGCTGAAGGTATTGTGTGAGCTTATGAAAGGAGAACGATCAAATAATGTTTCACAGTTCCACAGCTTTGCCATAATTTCTTCAATGCTGAGATCTGAGTGCCACTTGAGGAAACAAAACCAGTCGCATAATGCCTGTTCACTGCTGGTAAAAGGGTACCCAAAGATGAAGGATTCTGCTTGTTACTGATATATATCTGCCAAATACAGAATTCCCTTTTCACAATAGTTGATCTTCTTGCACAATATTTGATGAGTAGAGAAATAGTTAAGAAGATGCATTTTACCACAACTAGCAAAAAAATTGACGCTTCAAGATAAAAATTAAACATCAGAACTCCCAGTTTAGGCTTTTCAGATTCACATGGATATCCATAGTGTAGATTGCTCTGTGCTACTCAGGTTAGATGACGTTACACTTCCTGGAGGCAAGCGTGGAGGGATGTGGATATCAAGGAGATGAATCACAGAACATCCCAAGTTGGAAGGGATCCACAAGGGTCACCAAGTCCAACTCCCAGCTCTACACAGCGCAACCCAAAATACAAACCCTATGTCTAAAAGCAACACCAAAACGCTCCCTAAACTTCAGCATTTTGGGGCCATGCCCACTGCCCTGGGGAGCCTGCTCCAGGGCTTCACCATCCTCTGGTGAAAAACCTTTTCCTAACCCCCAGCCTGAACCAAATATACAGTTTGAGCTTGGCTCCGTGTCCTGCCACTTGCTTTCTGCTTGACCTTCCATCATCCTCAAGCCAAGATGTTTCTGAACCTGCTCATTTTGTTTTCAGGCAGCATTTGAGTACTCAGTCAGTGATAAATCAGTGATAAGGAAACAGTGTTTGTGACTCATCATCCTAAATCCAAAGCACTCTCGTCTATGGCAAAATCAATGCCATTTAAATGCAAAACTTTGTGCTTAATACTTGTGTTCTGAAGTTCAGAGCATTAAAACACTCCAGAATTTTAGGGAGAAGGTTTGAGTTGTCACAGATTTAACTGATGTATCACAGAATCACAGAATCACCCGGGTTGGAAGGGACCCCAAGGATCATGTAGTTCCAACCCCCCTGCCTAGCAGGGCCACCAAACATACACATTCAGATCAGGACATACATATTCAGATCAGGATTCAGATACAGATTCAGATGTACTGTAACATTATCTGACAAAACCTTCAGGAATGTTTTCCTGGAGATGGATGTCTTCACCACTGCCCCATCCTTTGGGATGCTTCAGAAGCCCCAACAACTCAGAGGGAAATGTTTCCCCTTATTTGGTAAATGCTAACATTTTTCTAATGAAAATTAATACAGAATAATCTTTTTTTTTTAAATCCCCCCCCCTCCCTCCCCAGTGATTTTCTATAAATAAAAAATCCCACGAGTGAAAATCTCCTTGGCAGAGAAACTCAGATTAAGAATGTATTCACCAGCTAAGACTAATTTAGACCCAGCATTAAGGGTTTAGAGTAGTTTGTTGGCTCCTGCATGGAGCGCTGGATGTGAATTTCACTAGAATATTTATAGATACAACATTCCTCCTTTGTATCACCATCTGCTCGCCACCTCTGTTTCTCTAGCTGAGCTTCAGGATCTGTACCAATGTCAGCGGAAGCTTTAAAATCTGCCATTAAAATAGCAACAACAGCAGAGATCTGCTGTTAAAATAATAGCAACAACATCCCTCTGTGGGATGCTCAGGAACATGCGACTATGGACAGGACTGATCCAGCATTCCTTTCCTGCCCTGGGAGCTTTTTAGGAAAGAATAAAATAGAAGCCTGGGTTGGCTCCATTTGTGTACAGATAGCTGAAAATATGGAACTGCTTTCTCCCATTGTCCTTCTGGTTGAACACTGGGGAGAGAGTGGAACAATGTGTGGAAATGCCATAGAGAAATGTAAAGAAATACTTAGCAGATGAATTCAGTATAAAATGAGCTCAAATCACTAATAATGTTAATTATAGGGTTTTTGTTGTTGTTGTTGTTTTCTTTTTCTAATGACAATCCATGTGATTGCAATGGAGCTAGCTTCCACACCTATTACAGTTAATACTACCAAGATTAAGTCCTTGCATTCAGTAGCAGTGTAACTGAACTTACAGATCACTGGTCAAACACTCTGGAAGCACAACTAAAGCTGAGAAAACCAAGAAAGGAGAATGCGAAGACAAAAGTAACAAATAAACATTAAATATTTTGCCTTTCTTTTTTTTGTCTTGGCTGTAAGGGAAAACCATTGTGGAAACAGTTTGTTTTAGTCCATGAGCTGTTCTTTTTTCAAGGAATCTGGGTGGCCAATTATATAGATGGAGTTGAGAAATGTTTCTGGATAGCAACTCAGCACATGCAAGTGACTAATGAATTCCCATTGTATTCCACAACACAGCTTCCTGGTGTATTTTAATGCATTTGACTAGCAGAACACTATGCAGAATACTGTAATTCTTGACATGGAAATAGGATTATGGTGGGTAGTAGAAAAGAAAATATGACCACAGAAATCAGTAATAAGTACTGAGAAGCTTTAATTTTCATATTTTGATGTAAAAAATAGTGTAAGACTACTTTAAGAAGACAATATAAACCAGAGCTTAGTGTGGTCTTTTAAATGGAGAGAAACTAATGTCTTCAAAAATTACCTCTTTTTTTCCACTGAACAGTTTAGGACAGAGGAACTACACTAGCCATAACAAAAGGATAGGAAGGACAAAAATTCGAGATGGAAATCATCTCTAGTTGTGATCCTGTCTGGAAAAGTATGTGAATGCCCATTGGCCACAGATACCAAAGGTGCAACCTCAATGGGACATGTGAGACAACTAAATACCTTTGTGGACCTGGGCATTAGGATGGAGCATTACATTTCCTGCTGAATAGCACTTGGTTTTTCTTTGTCTGTTAGAAGGAAGATCATCTAATATCTTTAATGGCTGGCATCTGGATGTGGAATTGGGTAAAGGATATTTTCTCTGGGGAAGAAATATTTTCTTTCTGGGGAAGAGATTTTCTCTGTGGCTTTCCTGCCTTAAAATAAGAAACTCTATTAATTTAAATGTTGAAATGGGAGGATTTCTAAACTCGTTTCAACTATTCGATGAATAATTAGACAGAAAACTAACCCTGTCTTCCTGTACATTCACTAGAAAGGATATTGCTCACCGTAGAGGGAAGAATAAGAACTAAATCTAGAGGACAAAGAATGTTATCGAGTGTTAGCTGCATGTCAATATCATGACAATGTGGAAAATATTAGTGATAATGGTAACTGGTCGTTACAAACCAGTGACGTTGTTATTGATGATGTTCAGTCTCTGAAGCACTTAAGATTCTGGTCAGCTATTGCATGGTATAAGTAGTCACAGTTTTAATGGCTTCCTAAGAATATATACCAAATTAAATAGCAAGGAGTTACACAAAAATGGCAGCATTCTAAATGAGGAATTGATTAATGCTTTAACAATTGTTAAGAGTAGTGAGAATGCTCTTTTTGTATGGAAGTTAGTTTCCTTTCCTATTGTTCAGGCTTTTTCACATCACTCCCATTATGTATTTGTAGAGTACAGTTGGTGCAGTGGAATATCAGAAGAAGGTGTGAATTGCTAGTGTTTCTACTGTAAGAGGAAGAAAGGCTGCTGCACTTTGTTTTAACCTTAACTGTGAAAGTCTGTCAGCAACAATAACTGGAAACGAACAGGAGACCAAAACAAGGGGCTAAAGTAAGAGATCTCCATAAGATAAGGGAGCCCAATTTATTATTTTTAATGACAGGCATATGGAAGAGACACTTCTACAACAGTAGTAACAAGAAACAGTCTACCATTTAATAACTGTAGAAGATATCATTTATTTTTATGGCAGGTCAAAAGCGCAATTCAAAAAACAGATGAAATTTTGCTTTCATGAGCTCAGCAGGCCAGGTTCATACAACACAGTGTTGGCTGCAGTTGGGCAGTCTTTGAAGTCAGTTGTATCTGCCTTTGCACTACTGGGTGCATGAAGCTTCAGAGTGCTGGGGAAAGAAATCTTTAAAAAATTACTGTGGAGAAAATGTAAGATGAAAAGGGAGTGAGGAAGTGGCACAAAGGAAAACAAAGACAAAAACCACATTCTTGTGCCTATAGATTTACTCCAGTGACCTGAGTGAATTTTCACTTGTTGACATTATGTGATACTGACCCAGAAAGACAGAAGTATGAAAGTAGCAGCCGACTGGGCAGAACAGTAGTGAGATAGACATCATCTTTGTAATCTGAGATAAATTCCCTTTATTTTTGTTCAATAAAAGCAAGAATTGCACAGTGGAAACTGCACAGATGAGGTCAGGCTGTACAGCATCTCTTCTGCGTGCCTATGCCTGTCAGTAATTGTACAAGAGATTGACACATGACTTTGGGACATTAATTTCACATTGCACATCTACTGTCTTTTAATTTCTTGGTCTATTAAGACAGTGAAACATCTTTCCTACCCATCTTGGAGTTTTGCAGGGAAGGAAATTGGGATGAAATGCCAAAGGCATTCTTTTGTCAAGGATGTTCATGCCTGGCTAGAAAGAAGTACTCATCATTAGAACAGGTTATTTGAGTACATCAACCCTGCTCCCTCTTGATTATTCCTGGCTGTTTTAAATTACTTTCTTATATTCTGGTTTATTAATACCTCATCTCTAAAATCACAGCTTCCCCTTCTTGTTTCAAAATTATCTGTCTTTACTTTTCCCTAGAAAATCCACCATGCTCATACTTTGAGAACGTCTTGCCTGCAGCAACATTACTGCTGATAATTCTCTCCAGATGTTGTCTGACACATGACCATTAGGCTGAGCACTTCCTAGGATATTTACCTTCCATTAAAGAAAAACAAAAGCAATAGCAAAGGCAGTTTTCTATTTAGACAAATAAAACTCCCAGGCCAAAATATGGCTGGAGCATGCAGAAATTGCAAAACAAGATTTTTAAGCTTCGTGAGAGCATTAACATGGTACAATTCATATAAGGTTAGAATTGCACCTGCTAACAAACATAAAGAATCATAAACACTGAATAATTTATTTATTATATATATGTAATAACTTATACATTATATAACATAATATTATTCAGTAATGGCCAAGAAAATATGTCATGATGAGGGACTTGAACTCATTATCTGGTGAAATCCTATCTTTTGTATTAGTAAAGAATGGAACGTGTATGAACATCTTCTTCTAACTTACTTCTAGAAACATGACTTGCTGGTGTTCTGCTTTTCTCTGACAAAGATCTTCCAGAATTAGCAGGCTGCATCTTTAAGGAAGAAAGGATAGGGCTGGTTAAAGGAGCAGAATTGACATTTGATCATTTCACACTTGAGGTCTTTTAGCAAGAAGGATATCCTCTCTTCCTTCTGCACAAGGTGAACTCCATGTGAGGAGTAGTCTAGAGGATATCAGTGTCTGTCATAAGGATTTTCAGATGCATACAGAAAATTTGGGCCCCTGGCATCCCCCAGGATGACAGAAAAAAAGCTTGTTTCTGAAGAGGTTCTGCAGTGGAAAAGTTAACCATTACAGAGTATACGTTGAATTGCTACTGAGACAGATATTTCAATGCAAAACTGTATTTTAGTTAGGCTTTCTTTGAGCAAGTCATACTCTGAAGAGGAAGACCCTATGTGTTCCCTTTCTCCCATTCTCTGTGCAGGTGTATCTACTTCTTCATTAAATATATATATTTTAAAAAATTATTCCACTTTTTTCCTTGAGTAAAGGATGTATGTCAACTACTCAGAAGGGCAAACATGACAGATAAGTGCTGTTAAATTATTATTTCTGATGGCTATGGCTTTTGAACAGCTTTCTTACTTTGTTATCTCTTCATAAGATTGGACAATGTCCTCAGAAAGAGTTAATCTGAGTGGGTGGCACCTATCTCAACGCAAACAGATCTACACCTTAGAACAAGTGAGGGATTATTTATTTTAACCAAGATGGTAAATTTGCAAAGATGAAGGGAGAACATTTTTCCCTGTTTATCTTGCTTATTAAAGTAGGCCAAGTAAAGAAGTGACTAATTATTTTGTTCCTAATCTCTTTCTTATGCAGCAGTCATCTAAGAAATGTCCTCATGCTGTTCTCATTCTGCATCAATCTACAAATATGGCCTTGCCCACAAGTGAAAAACATCCTTCAGATGTGTTCCTTATTTCAGCTGAGCTGTGTAATAATACGCCGCACTTCTAGGCCTGTAAGGCTTCCCATTGTGGGAGGCCTTAACAGTATCGAGCTGTTGGGTTTTGGCTCTGTGTATTGCCAGATGAAATTCATGACAACGGCTTTTCGACTCTTTAAAGAGCTGTCTGGTACGCACAGAAGTGAGCAGTAAAATGGGAAAAGAATGTGAGGGAGGACATCCATTTTTTCATGAGTTTTTTAAGCCTATCTCAGAAATCCGTTCTTACCCAAATTCTTTCAGCCCTTTTAAAAAACCTAATTTTATTTTAAATTTCATGTGCTGTTCCAGATTAATATAGCATTGTGTTTTAAAAGGCCTGAGCTATGCAGGTATCTCACTGAGTCTTTAACAATTAGTCCTTTAGCATGTGAGAGTTTTTTTGGGAAAATGCAGAAATACAAAAATTTTATCTCGATCATTTTTTTTTTTGTTCTGTATAGAAGCTGAACAATATCTGCATATTTCAAACAGTTCTGCTTATGAAGCATCCTGTGCAGAAAGTTTCACAGAGTTATCTCAGGTCTTGCCTCTGAACCATCCTCCAGCTGCTTTACTTTGAGAAGCAGCTAGCCAAAGGAAACTTGTGGCCCAAGCAGACAGCCATCAGATTTTGGCAGGACACTATCATCATCCAATTCATGAGTAGATGAGCTGTAGGAGAGAACACAAGTTCAAGTCCTCAGCATACCCTCAATATCATACATTTAATGCTGTGATTATTAATTTCTATTCTGTTTAACAAATCATACTTCTAAATCCAGAGATAGCATCTACAATCTATACAATTTTTAAGCTTTGTTGCTATCTGGGTTTTAAATATTTATCTGTGTCTTCTAGAAGAGGGACTCCACTTTGCACAGTCTAGATAAATAGGTTTAATAATGTCACAGTGTTTGGACATAAACCCATCTGTTTCTGTTGCCTTGTTTGCATCCAGACTTCCAATAATGTTACTCTTACCCTCTAAGTGTGTTATCCTAGAATTCTGTATTTCTCATGTGGTTCTGTGGGAAATATGTTCTCAACACAATTTAAATCTTGTGGGGTTTCTGAGAGCTGACCTGTAATCAATAAAGGTTTTGGTCTCTAATCACCCTCTGCCTCTTCTCAGCGTGTTACCAGATGTCCTTTTCCATCCCTTTTGAAGAAAATGCTATTTTATCTTTTTTCTTTCTTTTTTTTTGAAGCTGTCCACAACATAATATTGTATCTTAGTCATCTTAAGGTTGGCTCTGTTTTACAGATTTGCAGGAAATCCAGTCTCTTCAATCCCTATAGACTTGTAAATTTTTATTTTTTATTTTTTTTTAGAATCTTTCTGGTTATCTCAGACTAAAAGGGATTCATCACACACCCTTTCTTCAGAAATTCTTTTTTTTCTTTCTTTTTTTTTTTAAAGAAATTTTTTATGGTAACTTTAATGTTTATCACTGCATTATAAACATCCTCCAGATTTTTCTTATATCAGTGAGCTTAACGTTTTCTTCTAGATAACTGACAAACTGTATATATTTACTTTGCCCTGGGTTATAAGTAGAGTTCTGTTCAGTTTAAATACAAATAGTTTATTTTAAAATTGAATCTTTAAAATCTATGCACAGGGAGTGAGGATATTGACTAGCTACTTCCATAGGGATTGAGGTAGCATGATTTAACAAGTTTTTAATGACAAGAAACACACCAATGATGAAACAGGGTAACATGACTGACAATAGTAAATGCATTTCTTGAGCTATGAGCTCACCACCTTACAAATATCATCAGGATCTTACAAGATGACTGGCTTTGTTATCTTCAGGAAGAAAGAAAGAGAAAAGAAAGGAAGGAAGGCAAAGCAGGAAAGGAGGAAAGAAGGAAAGGAATAAAGGAGGAAAGGAGGTAAAAAGGTAAGGAGGAAAAGAGGAAAAGAGGAAAGGAGGAAAGGAGGGCTTGCCCTCAGGTAAAATGATATGGAGTGCACATTCTTTACAGTTACTATTTCAGAGGTCTTTGATCAGAATACAGAATATATCTGCCATCTTCAAACACCATCCTAAAGGATGAAAAGAAGATATTTGACTAATAAAACTGCCACCTCTTTTCCTTTTTCATGACCAGAGAAGCAATATATCAGTTCTCATATTGCACCTCAAGCAGCCTTTGTCACTGATCTGCAAAGGAGGTTCTTGTAGTTGAATAGCAGCAATTTCATTTTTTGTTTTATTTCTCATGAAATTCTTTTCCCAGTGGTGGCCATCCGTTTCATATTTAATGACACCATTTGAATTGGCTCATGTGTTCTGCGGGGTTTCTAGATGTTGCTTTTCTAGCATACTTCAAGCATTATAACCACTCATCTGAGCTGATGCTTTCATAACAAATTCAATGCTACTTGTTGCAACAGCAGAAGCCCTCTCTTTATGATAGAATAGATAACAGGTCTTCAGATGTCTTTTCAGACAACTTAGTATCTGTGATTTACTTTCTTGTATCCTCTATACTGCGTATTAATGCCCTAGCATTCACTTTGCTGAATCTTCATCAGTTTGAATTTCTTCTGTCCCTTGTCTCTGTCTTAGTATTCCTATTGCTACCCTCCCAGACCTCCAGGCATGTGTCCTGTGCCTCTTGGAGCCTTAGCACAACTGCAAATTAGAATGAGAAGTTATTTGTTAGCAGAGGGTAATGATCACCTGAGTGAATGGTGCTCACAAAATGGAAAGCACTGGTAACAGAAGAACATCGATATTTTAAAAGCTCCACCAGTTTGGCCAGCACACAGACTGCTGTTCTGCCTGACGGCTTACACATCTTGTGGCTGTTTGCCTGTGGATCTGTGGCCATATCAACGAATTCAAGGAAGGACATGGCTGAAAGCAGTGCCTTTACCCAGGCAGTGGTGGGCCAGAACCAAAATGGTGTCTGAGTGCTGCCAGGAGAAGTGCGTCTGCTTGAGGTTTATTTCCTGCAGATGGAAGGGGCCTCCATGTCCGGGGTAACTTGGCAGTGCAGAAGGCCTTGGGTGTCCCCAAAGCTTTTGCTCTCTTTGAAAGTCAAGGCAAGGAAGGCACCCTGCCTCGCGGGAGAGATTTCTGCCGCCCAGACGGGGGAAGTTCTGGTTGTTATTAAGTCTCTTGAAACTGTGAGCAGTTGTGAAAGCATGTTTGAAAGCAGGATATGCTCCATAGTGATATCCAGGGCTCTTAAGAGATTTTAAAGGCGCTTAAAGAGGAAATCAGACCTGATCAAGAGAGTTTTAGGATGGTAATTTAACAGGGGAACTCTGTACGGTTTGAGGGTGTTGCTTTCCTGTGCGTTGATTTCTCTGTGATTCTGAACTTAAAAAAAAAAAAAAAGAGTAGGATATTAAAACCAGAGCTTCTGGAGTACAGTTTGGATGAAATCATGAAGTGGGAGAATGTGGTACATTTGCCCATGCAAAGCCCACTGTAACTTTTGCTTAAAAAGTCACATCAAAGCAGTAAACATTGCAAGATGTAAAGCCCAGCAAACGTGCAAAGAGAAAAACAGTTGTCTCTGGTCTTTCCATCTGGGCCTACAGAGAAAAGCATAGAATGAGCTTGAACAAAGAGTACTCTGGAATGCAAAGGGGAATAGCAAAGTAAAACTCAGGACCTAATGTAGACTTTACACTACTCTTGCAGGCTTTGCTGTAAATTTGCTGCTATGTCAATGTATTAAAGAATCATCTTTAACATGGGTTATGGTGAAAACGTGCACTCCCATTAACAGCCCCCTAGTCAACAGAGATCCTCTGAAATCAAGCCACTTGGGGGAAGATGAAGGGCATTGTGGAATTTGGCCCATCTATGTTGGAGGAAAAGGAATCAACTTGACTTGTTAGGGGTTTTTCAGCTTTACTTCTGGTTCAAACTCCTGCTGGCTTTGCAGCTCAGTTGATCTTGAAAGAGTAGATAACTGCTCTGTCCAGAGATATCTGCTGCCTTTCACAATGAAACTCAAAGAAAACTTTTATCTTTCTAATAATATTCTTTCAAAACAGTGAGTTCTTCTTTTTCATGCAAATAAACAGGAATAGTCTATGTACTTTAACACTGCACTTCAAAGCATTTCCACTAGCAGCAGGGATATTCTGCACTGAATAACATACTGATGGCTCCTGGTCGCCTTGGTAGTGTTTTCTTGGTCTTATGCTACGAACTGCAGTACTTTGCTGTTTTCTGTCACTAAATGATGTTAACAGCTTATGCTTTTCCTTTACAATGCAAAGTAATATCCACCAGTTATCTATTTCTTATTGCATACTACTAGGGAAAATGTTGAAATTCTAGATGGTATTTCCTTTTAATGTTAGGAGGGTTAAAGCTTAACATAATTTAGGTTGTGAAGCCCCATTGAAGTTTTCAGTGTTATCCAAAGCCAACAATTTCTTCATAGTTCAGTGCTTTAATAAATATTCAGTGATATCAGGGACTAAAAAACCTATTTTTTAAAAACAAAATCATAAGATTGAGGTGTTCGTAGCTTCATGGTATGGGATAAGGAATGGTCTTTGACCCTAACAGATTTCTCTTTCACATTTACAGTAAACCATGCAGATCCACCTACATTCTAATCATGAGACAACAGCAGTTGAGATTCAGAGTCCTTAAGGACCAAGGAGACCAAGATTGTTACCATTATACCTTCCATGTATCAGAGACTGCATCATCTTACTCAGTCACAGCTTTTGTTTGGCTAAATAATATCTTCTAGAAAAGCATAAAAAATTAATCTGAAAACTTCAGAAATTGGGTGCTTCAGCCCAACCTTTGGTAGTTTGCTCTAAAATCTATCACCCTACCATTAGGAACACGTGTCTTCTTTCCCTCTGAAAAGGGCTTTGCCTTTCTGCTTTGGTTCCTATCATTCCTTCCTCCAGGAAATTAAAGAATTCTCTTCTATTTCATGTTTTGTATTGCAATCATATTCCTGCATTGTAGCAAACTCACCCTGTCTTCCTTTAATACATGAAGCAGGCATCTTCTTCTCTAACATCTTTTCTCCAGATTTGAAGTAATTTCGCTCTTTCTTTTCTCCATCTCATTCATTTTTAAAACATCTTTTTAGAAAAGTTGTTCACAAGACTGCATACAGTATTTCAGAGGCAGTAACACTGTACTGCATCCGTATTAAAAACACCTCTGCTTCCCCTGACCCAGTTTAAACATCATCACTTGTTTTTGCTAGGGCACTCCACTGGGTGCCCGTGTTGTGCTCCTTGTCACTGTGACCCCAAATTCTTTTCAGACACACTGCTGTTCCAAACACAATCTTCACTTGGTAGGTTTGGCTTTCATTCTTTTTTCCTAAACATATAATTTTGCATTTGCCTGATTTAGAATGTTCTCTTTGACAGGATTTATGTTCCATTGAATCACATAGTACAGCTTTATTTATATCTTCATTTGAAAAACTGTTTATATCTTCTATTGAAAAATCCCATTTCATGAATGGGACCCCTCTCCAGATTTTGCATCCTTCTGCCCAGATATGATACCAAGCAGGCAGCCTATTCACTGAATACTAACACTATTCTGGTCTTTAACTTCCCCTGCATTTCCAAGATACATTCAAGTCCATCAAAGCAGACCAGGGATCTCTCCAGCCAAGTCATTTAGAATTGTTTTGCACGAGTGGTCTCAGCCTGCCAAGTTGAAAATACTTTTTCCTAGGGGACCGATCTGAATTTATCTAGCATTCTCCTCTGTTACTAATAAAAATAAATGTTCTTCATCATTCTTAAATGATGCAGTCTTACTTCTGAGTCCCAGGCGTAAGCAATTGTTATTTTGTATTTATATTAGTGTATCCGATCTTGCATTGATGTTGCTAATTTGGCATTCTGTTTTATGGGCTATCAGCTAACGTTTATTGCTGTCTTCTGGTAAAGAATGTTATGTCTGTAAATTCCCTGATACATTTGCACTTACTTACTAATGCAGAGTTGCTTGCTGTTTTTGGCTAATTCATCCTTGACTCATTCAGATCATTTAAAACTCCACCCAAAATCTCCTCCTTTACTCATTGTTTCCCTCATGCTATTAACTCTTATGAGCAATCTACTTTTTTTCTTTGCAAATTCAAATAGTTTTGGGAATTGGAACAAACACTTCTAAATACAAATACCCATGCAGTTTCAACTTTCTTTCAGGTCACGTTTGAGAACCTGATTTGATCCTTAAACTGTTAACCACCAAAAGCTCTAATCTTCTTCCCTGTCCCTCAAGCAATCTGTTCTCATGAAAGTGATTATCTGGATGGAGGCACTCACACCTGCCATCAGGAAGCTCTGCTGCACACTAATAGTTTGCTGTAACACTAGCATTGCAGCTGCTTCTGGACTGGGGGCTTCTGGTCCTGCTGGCATCCCCAGGGACACAAGGCTCTCATTCTTGCATGCCCTGGTAAACAGGGGCTGGCCATTAACACATCACCCACACTGTGTGGCAGCCTGTTGCCTCCACCTTCAGGCTCTGGAGTTTACCCTGAGGTTTGCCAAGTTTGCAGAACAAAAAGTGGTTTCTATGGGTTTGACTTCTTCCTGAGCCTGCTGCTCCTGCAGGTCTTAAAATGGCAGTCTCCCTTCCTGAGAAGCTGCATCAAGGTAATTCTTGCTGATTCCTCTTTTTCCCTAGAGGGCAAGATCTATAGAAAGGAACAAAGGTGTTGTACCAGAGCATCCCCTGCATTCTTTGCTTGAATGGAATTTGTGCCACTGTGAATCTGTATACATTTATATGTGCTCATAGGTCCAAAATATAGGGAAACAAAATAGATTATTTGAGACTGCTTCCTTTGCTTCTTTAAAGAGTATTTTCTTTCCAGTACTCTTCCATGAAAAACACTGCCCCACACGAACTGTCTTTAGAAACAGTCATATGTGCTACTCAAATTCATTCATTTTGCTTTAGAATACAGTATAACCTAAAATTAATCAAAAATGTAACTTTTTCAAAACACACGTGAGCATTATGTTATAAATCATGAGCAGTAGCTCATCCAAGATCTTTTCTCATCTTCCTTGAATATTAGAAGTACTGAAAATCCATTTATTACCAAGAAAAATATAAAAGTTCCAAACTCTGCCAGAGTAACACTGGGCAATAAATGAGACTGAGGACCAGGAGAAAGGGACTGGAGTTCTACTATGCTTGGGTTGCACCATACTTCAGGTGATCCATGATTTGCCCCAAACGTCCTTTGAAATAGTGCTCAGGTCTGTGTGATTGCATAGGCTTGGGTGCAAGCTGCCTGGACAAACATGGATCTGTCACCTCCACATCCAGCACCTGAAGCTTGAACATCAGCCCAACTCTTCCCATACGTACTGTTAATATACAGACAATTCAGTATGCAGGGACTACATTCACAACAAGGTGGTAAGAAGCAGTGAAAAAAAGAAGTTAAGAAGAATATAAGGAGAATAGCTGGATTTCCAAATGTCAAGAGTGTAGGACAGCAGGCATAGAAAGTGTGGATTTAACATGATGTATGGCTGGCCTGATACCTTCCATTTAGAAAACACACAGGTACAGACAATGCCTTAAGAGGCAGAGTATGTGGGTGGAAAAGCAGAAGCAGTCACCCACTTCATGGGGGTTACATGCACATGGGGACCATCAGAATAATTAATCATACAATTTGGAGACCTCTTTCTGTTGTTGCTTCTTCAACGATTCTCGTGTCCTGGGCAGGGAGTGGGTTATGGATGGTATGACCCAGTTTGTCACCTCACTGCCTGCAGACTTCCTGTGTGACCTGTCTTCCTTCACCCCATGCATTCAGCCCGTGGGGTAAATGGGCTTCTAATAAGCTGAAATAAGTTGGAAATTGTAACAGTCAGAAAGATCAACACAATGGAATGGTGTTACAGGAGATGCAACGACAAGGGAACTAGTGCAATGGAAAAGCATTACAAAGAAAAATGAGAAGTGCTCACCCATCTCTGAAGATCCAGGCTTGAAAGGGAAACACTGCAAGGAAGGAATCTCCAACCAGAGAAGCTTCTTCAGAGGCAGTCAGCCCTTAAGTGAGGTCTAAGGGAGGTTCAGCCAGGCTCCACCTTTTCCAGTATCACAGGACTCACTGGCTCCTTTCCCCAGGTGCTCAATCAGTGATTCAGACTGTGACTCTATGTGACTTTATATCTGATTTATTGATGTTGGTTTAAAAAAATAAAGAGTAAAGTGAAGTAATCTACTTTTTATTGATGTTGGAGAGTTCCCTGTGAGGTTTAATTTTGCCTTGTTTATTAACTTCAGTTAAATGCTTAAGCACTGTCACAGGCTGTGCAGGGAGGTGGTGGATTCACCATCCACTGAGATGTTCAAGAACCATGTAGATGTGGCACTGAAGGACATGTGTTAGTGGGCATGGGGGGGATGGGTTGATGATTGGACTATATAATCTTAGAGATCTTTTCCAAGCTTAATGATTCTATGAAATAACTATTTCTGATAAAGCATTTCTAAAGCTAAAGGAGATATTCTTGAAATACTGATCACATCCAGGCAAACTTGTGGTGATGAAAGAGGAACTAATGTAGGGAAGAAGAAAACCTTCTGAGACTGCATGAAGGCTGAGGAAAGGAGGAAAAATGAGGTACTCGTCAGAAAGTCCTTCTTTTGGAAGTGCATTTTCCTGTCCTGATAAAGGGGGAGAGGCAAGAAAATCACCAGTTTATATGTACAGAAGTTTTCATAGTGAAAAAAATGTCATGGGAAATGGTATGAAAAATAGCCTCACCACAAATATACTGGAAAACAGAGAGCTGGGGAGATTGCAGAGTGCAAAACTACTCCTGCGTAGGGGAAGCATTAGGAAGGCATAACTCAGGTCAAATTGACATTCTAACAGTGAATTACAGAGCAAAACCGAACCTGAATTGGAAAGGTTTTCTGTGCTAACTTTACCAATGGTTGCTGATGGCTCTAAACTGAAAGTCAGTTTTAGCTAACATGTTCCTAATTTTTTCCTCCTTTGTTAAATTGCTTTTCATTTGCTCTGAAAATATCTCTGAATAGGGCCTTGAAAATATATGAACTTTTACCACAAGCCATGAGGGTGGTGGTACAAAGAATGCTGGAGAAAATTGCTTTTGGTCTGAGGGACTCAGAAGACAATTAGAAGATTCTTAAAATAAGAATAATAATAAGGAAAAAAAGAAAAGCCAAAAAAAAGAAAACCCAGACTTTTGTTGGGGAGCAGACAACAGGACATGGTTTTGGGACTCACTCCCCAGTGAAACTCATCCTGTTGGCAGTTCTCCTTGCCACCTTTGCTCTGCCCAAGGACCTCACGTTCCCTCTTGGCCTCCTTTGAGCTGAGCAAGCCCCATGACTGCACTTGGTGGGAAACTTTGCCCTCCCGTCACGAAGTGTGACATTTGTGGTTCAGCAGCCCCTTCTAATTTTTCTTCTTGACGTTTCTCGTGGCATTGCTTCCTTTTTGCTGCTTTTCTGCTATGGTTTGCTCTTATATTTTGGTAATGTATCCCCACCAGCATTTTGTCAGCCTGGCTAATATCTTCTTTATCTGTCTTCCGTATGGTCAAGAAATACATTTAATTATCTGTCTCTTCTGGTTTTCATCCAGATGGTCTCTATCACTCTATAGAGGGTGAATTTCTTACCTTACCTACCCTGGCCTTCAGTCCTGAGGCTTCCCTCTGGAATCTGAAACTTGAAAAATGAGTGAAAAAGGCCTCCTTCAAAACAACTTCCTCAATCAATAAATCAAGACTCACCTTTTACAAACTGTGTGTTGGTGGAAAAACTTGGAACACTCTCTTTGTGCATTTAGCGTGCATGGAGTTTTATTGACTTCTCACTTTTTGCCTTAAAAACCTATTTTAATTAAGTGCAATCACAAAAAAATCTACAGGCAGAATAGTGATTTCAAACCCTAACTCAGGTCCAAGCTGGTTTTGCATGCAACTGGATAAACTGTGATTACTAATAATTACATAGCCATGTTATGGTGCGATATGCTTTGAAAAATAAACCTTTCAAATCATTTTTTATCTCTCTAATTCTCCTAATTCCCTTCCAGTTTTTTGAAAGGAAAAAAAAAAAACAAAAAACAAAGAGAAATGAAAAAAAGGGGGGATAAGGGGAAAAAAAAGGAAAAGCAGGTCTTTTCTGTATTGAACCGCTTGTTCTAAATTGCTGAACCATGTGCTTCTGCCCTGGAGTCTGCAAGCACAGCTCCTAATGACATTGCTCCAGCTGCAGGAATCTGCTCAGTGAAAGGAGAGGAGGAGGATGGCTGCTGGCCATTTTTGTTTTTTAATGTGCATGGGTTGAAGAAAGAAGAATCCCTTGTGGGATTTGAGTTAGATGGCTTTGGCAGCTGTAAATTACTCACAGCATGCTGCAGAGTTTATGCTATGAGATATTTTCAGTTCCATCGAAATCTCGTTCTAAAAAAAAAACAACCCTTGCTAACTCAAACAAAAATCAGGCAACCGTGCAGGAGATCGCTGTGTCTTTTGGCCAGCTCATGACTGCTGACTCTATAGGAGGAGCTTCAAGAGGCTGGGTTTGCTGCCTTGGAGACTCAGAAGAAATGACAGCAAATTGCACTGAAACGCTGCTTCTCATTGCTAATGGCAGTGAGTTTCTTCAGCCTGTGGGTTACATCAGGCCACCATACAGGGGGGCTGTCTGTTTATCTGCAGGCAGTGCTACTGCACAGGTTTTAGAGGAATCTGGGAGTAATAACTCCATGTTTTCTGAGACATTGTTTACTTCTGTGGTTGTGCTGTGAAGGCCATTTCAGAGTAATTCTTAGTCAGAGGGCAGAGCTGCAGCTCATAAATTGTACCTGTGCAAATAAGCAAACAAATAAACAAGAACCTGTGCTAAAATTACAAATCTGTTGTAGTCTGAGGAGCACAGGGTTCAATACCTCTATTTTGTGGAAGAAAAATTCTTCTCTTAGACTAATTTCTGTTTCTTAAAATAATAATTTAAAAAAAAAAAACAAAAAACATTTTTATAGCTTGCTATTCCTTCTGCCTTTGTTATGAGAGAAGTGAGTCTGCCTTTCACCAGAAAGCTGTTGCTACAATTGCAAAAATTCCTTCTGTGGAAGGAGCTTACCTTGGCTCCTGAATCCCAGGCCAGCTTGCAAGATCAGCCCCCCTCCTCCAGAACCAGCAGAAATAAAACCAAGCAAAATATCTCCCCGCATTCACATTGCAGGTAAAGTGAGAAATTGAATGGATTTAATCTAGGAATGATTGAAGAGTGGGGAACACAGGTGCCCTTACTGCTTTTACTTACAGTAGTTATTCAGAAGAGTCTTGCTCTTACAGGGCATTTCACACTGCAGGCAGCGTGTGGCCATACAGCCTCCCTGCAGCAAAATCGTGTTATGCGGGAGAGTGAACACAACTGTCTCACCTTTTCCTTTGCCCACAGCATATCTCCAGCCTCCATTCTTACTCCACAGTGTTATTGTGTTTCCTGCATCACTGCACGTAAAACTGAGTAAAATATTTTTAATAGACAGGAATATGTTAAAGAAGTCAAGAAAGTGTCAGGGCATGATCATATCGACATTTTTACAAATGTTAGCACAGAAGAGCAGTGTAATCATAAAAATGATATGGGTTTTTGACATATTTTCAATTAGGAAGTAAGAAGAATTCTTTGACACAATTTTAGTTTTAAGAATTTATGTCTTCTGAGAAACACTATTTCATCAGCATTTTTGACCAGCTTCTCTCATAGTTTTATTTTACCTTCACTTTCTGTGCTTCTTGGTAACATGAGCTTTGTGTCACGGTCCTCCTATGTCCATCTCCTCCTTCCTCTAAAGGGCAGGAGGAGCACTATGGGAGAAGTGCCACCTGAGACACACTTATCCTTCCCCAAGCCTAATGAAAAGCCAAAGAAGAAATCAGATATTGGGTAGTCATCTCAAACTGTGGGTTGTGGGTTGTTCCTCTGTATGTGTCCCAAATTAATCTGCAACTGTTTCTAGCTGAGCTTCCACAGGACAGTAAGTGAAGTCTTCACTTCTGCTGTCTGAGGAGATTCTCAACATGAGCCTGCTAACTGATAGAGACAGGGAAGTACAGTCTCCACTATATTGCATTGGAGAGATGATTCTTATTTATTTTGCTATCTCTGGAACTGAGCTACAACTTGTGCAAAAAGACAGCAGCATAGAAAATTGTTATACATCTCTATGTGTCACTGTAAATGAAGAAAAACACCACTACTGTAATTCAGAAGAGAACTTTCACACTGAGTTAAATGCACTCAGAGAAATACAGTGGTGGATCAAGCCCTGACATCAGGGGACTTTCATACCTGTCCTCCATAATCCAGCATATGTGGCTTTGTGTCCACCTGAGTATGGTTGCATATATCATATAGTGTAGGCATTTCACAGAAGTATGGCAATAATACTGAGGGATAGTGGGAAACTGTTCAAGCCATTCAGCACTGTCAGTCATTTCCAAATTTCAACTGGACTTGTATTTTCTCTTTGTCCTCTCCCTACATTTTACATTCTCTTCTTCATGTTTTTATTTCTTCTTAGGGTCTTTTAAATGTCTATTTGTCTTCCTTATTTGATCTACATTTATTTAATACTGTATTTTTAATTCCTTTTTTTCCATTCTCTTTTTCCCATTCTTTCCCCCTCTTCTTATTGCTGTGCGACCTGTGGTGTTTCCTTCTTTCTTCTCAGGATGTCCTTAAGAGCTATTTTTAGCAAATAAAATTTATTGTAGCCTTCCCTGCAGCAGGAGAAGTGTCTCCCAAATGTTTACCTTGGCTTTCAGGCCATGTAGGAAATTCTGGAGAATGTTTTCATTGATTCAATTTGTTGGCTAGCAAGTCTGCAGTCACTGAAATATTTTGTGTCTGTGTGGGCAGAATTTCTTTTTTTGCTTTACTTTTGTACTTTTTCCCTACTCCTTTCTCTTATTATGTTTAGGGGTTTGGCTTTTTGTTGTTGTTGTTGCTGTTGGTTTTTTTGTTGTTGTTTATTCTTCTCTTCCTCTCTCTTAAATTGTTTTTCTTTTCATAGCAGCACCACAAAATCTATAACCATTTGCTATTCCCTTCAAGGTCCTTTTCGTTTTGCTTCTTCCACCCTTTTCTTCTTTTTATTCTCCTTACTCTTGTTTTCCCTGTTACACATTGCTTTCTCCATTTAAAAATTTACATGATGGTAAGTAATAGCTTTTTTTTATATTAAAAATCAAAGTATGGACCATTCAGTTTAGGAAAACTGAAGCTTTCCTTTCCTGAGATTGTAAATGAGTTGGAGCAGTGTTGATGTGATGCTGGCATGAATAAGGTGAAGCTGCTGTAAGGATATATGGTGGCTCTTTCTCCTCTAGTATTGATAGCAGTGCTGTGGGCAATGGCTTAAGATGGTTCATGCAAGTTCCCAGGTGTCAGCAAGCCTGACTCTGCCTTCTG
Source organism: Lagopus muta (assembly GCF_023343835.1). Lineage (NCBI taxonomy): Eukaryota > Metazoa > Chordata > Aves > Galliformes > Phasianidae > Lagopus > Lagopus muta. The sequence goes on from NC_064433.1 coordinate 78,716,455, forward strand.
TGCAAGGGCTTTGAGTTTACACAGGAAGGCAGTCAGGGCAATGGTGAATGTTAATAGATTCACTGTTACTTGGGAGGTAGCAGCTGCAAATTAATCATAGCCTCTGTGAGCGAATGGCTCAGATCTGAGCAATTCTGGTAAGTGTGATTCAGCATGGGTGTCTTCAGGATGCGCCCGGCACAGGGAAACAGTCCTGGCTAGGGAAACAGTCCTGGCTGGGGTCTGGGAGAACCATGTGGAAGTGGATGTGTCTGGTTTTGTGCTTGGGAATGGTAACTACAGAGTAGGTCCCCTCAAACTAATGGTGGACTTAAAGAATTAGGAAATGCTTGAGTTCACTGAAGAACATGGCGTGTTATGCTTCTCTGTGACAAATTCTGTGTGGAATTGCTTTCAGTTGTGTGCAGAAATTAAAGCACTTACTGGAATCCACACTAAAACAGCCTGTGCTACTGACAGAGGTTTGTGTTTCCTTGTGGTTTGCAATATCAAGTCAACTACGCTGCCTCTAAAGTCAAAGAGGTCTGTTCATTCTTGGGCAGACTGTGCTGGCCTGTATGGCTGACTGGTGTGAGCCTTCTGCTCAAGAGCTCTAAGTTTCTGGCAGATTCTTTGGAGCGCTTTGCAAAACCTTTGAAATAAAAAGCCATGGAGTATTTGAGTGCATAAATAAATGGCGGGAAATCACATGCAGTAAATCAATACAAGCTCACAGACGGCCTAAGAATTGTGAAAGAAATAAAGTGTGAAATAGCGATGATACTGTGAAAGATATATAACAAAATCAGAGAAACAGTGGGTCAGGTGCTAAGCGGCATGAAGGCTGCTTTGCTCCATGCCAGCAGCTGAATATAGCAGTTAAACAAACATTCTATAGGTGGAGGCACACATACTCCAGTTCCTCTGAAGTGGAGTGTTGTGCCACTCTCACTGTGAGTGTGAAATAGCAGTACACAGTCCTTGCATTGGGCTCATTCAGTGCGTCAGTGGGACAGAAGAAGCATTCACTGCGGGAATGGTTCTGTGTTTGGAGTTCCTGCTCAGTTGCCGAGTTCCTCAGTGCAGTCCTATATGCAGAAAGAACGGGGAACCACAAACGGATGCTGATATTCTGGCTTATCTGAGGCACCTGGAAGTTATCCTTGTCTTTTAAATAAATTTCCTCCTGAAAGAAAACACTGTTTTTCATGCATCAGCGGAACGTTGCAGGAGATCAGGCACAAATGGCAGACAGTGCAAGATGTAATTCTGTGATCTTGGTCACAGCTCTGCCTCCTGGTGCCTGTGTGACCCCAGCATCACCTTGTCACTTGTCAGCTGATGATCTCAAGATCTGATGGGCTTCAAATCTCGACAGTGAAGGCAAGTCTGGAGGAAGGGCAGGAAGGAGAACAATGACCTGTGCAAATGTTTCTTCTCTTGTGCAGAAAAGGAATGGGCAGAGGAGTGCTTGCTGAGGCCCATAGCACACTGCAAATAAGTACTGGCATTGGGCAGTTTAATGGCTTTTGTGATTATGGGGTGAAGACAGAAAATGTGGAGCAGGTCCTTGAAAGCTGAAGATTTTTCAGTTTAGTACAGTGTTGTAGAAAAAGGGAAGATAGTAGAGGGATGTGAAATAGCAAAGGGCTCAGGTGACAAGCGGATGTTTATCCTCCAGTAGTGTTGTAAACTAATGTAACTGTGGTGAGACTGTTAGGTGCCAAGGAAAATGATTTCATAATAGTCAAAATGCCAGAAATGACAAAACTTATGAATTTATCATAAAAAGGCACAAGCTTTTCTTGTGCTGCCTAAGTTTCAAATTGCAGAGAAAGCTTACAGTATGTGATTTTAAGAAACAAAGTCAAAGAAAGCCTTGCATAGATGTATTATGTAGGAAACTGAGGTCCAGCTCTTCTTATGAGCCAGGGTCTCACACTTGTAGGTACAGGTGATGATAACTGATTGTGGTTCATCACACATCTCACAGGCTGGAGGGGCATAAACTGAGGTGTCTCTCTCAGCAAAGTTCAGTCTCATTCTTCTTTTCATTCAGTCTTCCAGAATGAGCATTTTGGATGAGGCATCTCTTTTTATTTGTCTTACGTAATAATCATTAGCATTGTGTATTACCCTCTGCAAGCCAACCTGCACATAACTTTAATTGACTCTTCTGTCACTGATACGTAAAAAGCAACTGATTACCTAGCTCAGATAGTAGACTTGAGAATTTTTTTACGTTAAGAGTCTTCTCTTGAACTTTTGGTCAATCAGTCCCAATTGGACCTTACTGTGTTTGCTAATTGTGATGGTAAGTACTAGACCAGGAAAAGAAACTAAAAATTTGGTGCCCACTATTTTCTACTAGCAGATACATTCCTAGGTCATTGCTAAGGGTAGTATTGGCCTGCTCATGCAAAAAGTAGCAACATACTTCTTACCTGTCCATTTTGCCCTACAAGTTACATAGAGGCAAGTGCAGGTGTAAATATTCCAGCTTTAGGCCATGCTGATCTTCCTATGCTCTTGAGTTTGCAGAAAATACAAATTTGTGTGAAAAAAGGTGTGATGCAGAAATTATTAGCTGTTTCTTTGCACATGTGCAGGATCCATTTAAGGTTATGTTTGCGGCAAGCAGAGAGTTTGGACCTGAAGGTGATGCTGTCTGTTATGTGGGCAGAACAGAAGACCATGTTAGGTAGGCTGTTAAGATCTCAGCCTCAATTCAGATGAGTTATTTCCAGAAAGCCTGTCACAGTTTTGAAGACACAACATTAGCATCAGCAGGTCTTTAGGGTGTAGTTGATGATTTGCAGTCTTTCAGCAGCACATCAGAACCCAGAAAATGCCTACTTCAAGTTGACTTCTTAAATGCATTGTAGTCCTTCTTTAAGAAGAGTTTGACTAATCTCAGCTCCTCCTCCTGTTTCACAAGCCACCTTGTTGCTCTTGTCCTCTGAAAGGGGGATTCTCCCTTTCCACATGCTTCCCTGGGCTTTAGCATAGCAGTTACCTGATTCCAGCTCTTCTCATACAGGAGCTCCTACTAGGGCTGAAATTGTTCTATGGCAGGTGAGAAGCCTACAGAAAGCTATTTACAAGGTAATTTCATGAGACAGGTAATTTAAATTATGCCATGGAAAATCTTTGAAGGATGAATTCTAAGGGTGAATTTTTAATGTACCTTATCTCAGACAGACAGTTTCCCCATGGCTCTTCCTAGACAGCTCCAGGACTCTTGCAGAGTGTCAGCACAGAGCAGTGCTGTTGCTGACAAGAAAACCTGCGGTAGACCTCAAAACAAAGCTTTGCATGGACTCAGTGAAATTTTTTGAGCAGGACTTTGAATTTGAGCTGTTTGAGTTTTCGTAAAGGAGTGAGGGCCTTGCAAATCAGCAAATGAGCAGTGCCTTTACTGAGTGGCAGGAGCAACTGTCTCATAGCATTTGCTGCTGGAAGAAGAGACCTGAGCTGTGCAATTCTGGAGGTGTGAGGGCGGATGAGTGTAGGGGTGGTAGGTGGGATGGAAACAGGAGGGACATTATATGTTACCCTAGCAATACCCTGTGCAGGACACTTGCTTTGCGTTGCCAAGGGCTTCTCTGGGTAGAGGATTCTTCCCAAAGCTTATTGACTGACAAGCAGTGTAAGTGAGTGTCCTTTACTCCTGAAAAAAAAAATAGAAACCTCAAAAACTTCATCATTGCTATTCCCAATCATTGGGGTTACTACTTAAGCAACCCCAAAGCCTCCTTGGCTATTTCCATGTGGAGATGCCTTTCAATTTAGAAACATGAGAGTTATTACACAAAGTATGCCTCATGGATGTGACCTTTTCCAATCCTCCCACTCTATAACCGATGGAGTTGGTCACTCTCTAGTTCTGCCTTCCCTCTGAGAAAAGCACACTGTTGCTGTAAGACACATGGAAAGAGGTTAAGGTACCTTTCTGTAAAGTACTTGGTGGAATAGGATTGGGTGGATTTCGCCCAAGTTTCAGAGAAAGCCACAGAGAGAGAGGACATAATGTTGAATCTGCTTTGCTGTGCTCTGGGGAAACTTTTTGCTCCTATTTACCAATGAGGTGGCCCAAGTGCATTGGTTTACGCTTCTCTAAATATCCTGGCTTGTTTTTAGCAGCAAAAGGACACCTGTGGCTGCAAAACTGGCATTTTGCAAATGCACAATGAGATTCAGCCATGGTCATAGCCATCTAATTTCAGCCAGTTCCTTCCCTTCCCTTCCCTTCCCTTCCCTTCCCTTCCCTTCCCTTCCCTTCCCTTCCCTTCCCTTCCCTTCCCTTCCCTTCCCTTCCCTTCCCTTCCCTTCCCTTCCCTTCCCTTCCCTTCCCTTCCCTTCCCTTCCCTTCCCTTCCCTTCCCTTCCCTTCCCTTCCCTTCCCTTCCCTTCCCTTCCCTTCCCTTCCCTTCCCTTCCCTTCCCTTCCCTTCCCTTCCCTTCCCTTCCCTTCCCTTCCCTTCCCTTCCCTTCCCTTTCTCCAGTTTTGTTTTGTTTTATTTTATTTTATTTATTTCTGTGGAGGTTTTTTTTTGTTGTTCATTTGTTTTCTTGCTTGCTTTTTACTTTCGTTTCCTCTGTGCCTGCACACAACCTACTTGCACTGTACCATGTCTGTAGGGAGGAGTGTTGTGGGACATCCTGTCTGCTCAGAGCTGGGAGAAAGGAGTCTGCAGATGGGTGCAAGGTTTTTTAATTCTGGTTTCTTTATACTTAAAAGCTGTAAGATTTAAACAAAAAACAGACCCACCAGCCAGAATCTGGGCGTTTCCTGCAGAAGCAGAAGGAATTCTCTTGGAACAATCCTGTACTTCATTATTATGTTCATCTATTCATCTGACACAAAATGGCAGTGGGCAGAAAGATGCTGAGATGTGCCAAGAGGTATCCACTTACCCAGCACACATAGCAGGAGGTGATCTGATCTGCCTGAACAGACCTTCAGCCAGCAACAGAAAGTAGGGCCACCTGACAAACAACATAAAAAAGGAAAAAAAGAATAGCGTGACATTAAGGACATTAATGTGGTTGTGAAAAGTTGTACAGTACAAGATCGCAGTGGTTCCTGAGCAGTTCTCCCTTTACAGTGTTTGACACCAAGAAGCCAATTGCAATAATCTTTCCTAATCACTAGCTTCTGGTTTCTCCTTTCTTTGTACATTTCTTTAACTCCTGTTTTACTCTTGTTCTCCCCCCTGTCCTCTCTCTCCCTGCCTTCCATAGCACATTTCCCTGCAGAGCAGCCCAGCTGTTTCTCAGCCCCCACTGGCTCCAGGCTGTAAGGGAGAGGGGTCACAGATCTGCTTTGAAGCATCACCATGGGGCTTCGCAACTGCATCAGGGGAGGAAATTGCTGCCTCCTCCAGCTCAGCAGAATTGGAGGCAAGCTTGGGCTGTGCTCCACATCGGGTTTTACCACACAAGGAGATAACGAAGTATAATGGAAGGGAAGGTGTTGAGATAGGGAGGAAAGCACATTGTTTTGAGACTGTCCTTTCCTTTGCTCTTTCCCATGAAAGCTGATAGATCTCTTATTATAGTTTAGTGCTTCTCTCTGACTGCTGCCTGTTATAGGATATTAAGGGCTAAAAGGAGTTTTTGAGACAGGATGTTTCAGTGATAAGTAGAACATGGGAGGATGCACAGGAACATCAGAGATAATAAATTGAGTAATGAAATAAAATGTTTAGAGTCTTAATAGGAGATGAACTTATTGTCTGCCTGTGCATTTATAATCCACCCATAATGAAATTCCAATGGCAGTTAAAACTCCTCATAGCTTCTCTGTTCTGAGAGACTTTGGAGGTAAGACAAAACTGCAGCAATGCCTGGGAAGGATGTGAGGGATCATCTGCATATATGAAAACAGTGCCTTCTTTTTGTTAAGAACTCTCGTGTGGAATGTGCTTAATAGTTATAAGCATCAGTAGGATTACCAGAAATTAAATTTCCTGGTTTGTTGGTGTCCATGGGTACCTACCCCTCTTTGGGCTCTAGCATGAGATATTTTGAATTTCCATCCTGTGTTTTTTATGCAGTTGCACATCCTCAGTTTTCTCTGTGCACAGTTATTTGATGGAAACCTCTCACTGCAACAGGAGTTTCTCAGCGTTCAAACTCTAATGCTGGACAGCAAAGTAAGGCATTTGAGAAGGTGCAAAGAGATCATGAAATCAATGCATTCTCTGGAAATCTCTGTTTATCAACTAAATGCTTAGTGATACTATTACTAGACTTACCTACAGTTTTCATAGTTAGCAGTGAGTAGAGATATGTGGAACAAATGAGATAATTCAGAGCTGATATCCCAAGATGCACAGAATACTTTAAGAAGGTGCTTTTATTAATTTATCTCTCAGGGATTTTAAAAATTTGGGAAACTTTGTTGTTTTAAACTCAAGCCCAGATGGCTAACGTAGCAGTTAATGATAACAGAAATTCTTGTTGTTTTCTTCTTGAATAGAATTTATGGAACATCTTTGTTCTTATCTGTAGTTGAGATAAAACAATTTTGAGGATTTTGGATTTTCTTTCCACATGAAAATATTCATCCTCATTTTCTTACCAGAAGTTCTAAAGTAATTATTGTAAAATGCATTGTATTTCTTCCTCTCATCTGCAGTAAGATACAGCTATTCTTCTCACTGCAAAAAAAATAATCTTTTAATAGACAAGATAGTTTAAAAAAAACCTCAATAAATTCAAAATATGCGTATAATATTTGAGGTGCAGTGCATGCTTTTTGTGGTTTAAAAGAATGGGTTATGGAACAGTTCTGGAACAGTTTAGTTCTGCGTGGTTGAAAATGTGTGTGTATCCATACCCAGAGAAAATTATCACTCCTCTTTTGGATGGGAACCAATAGGTTATTATTACCATTGACACTGGTGTGGGGGGAAAGCGGGCAAAGCTAAGAGAATTTTCAGCTTCCACACTGTGTGCTTTCCAGCCTCTTTTGCTGTAATTTAACTTGTTGAGAACAGCACAGAGGGGCATCCCATTGTTTTTGGTGCACAGAATTGAGATCTAGGAAGGCACAAGTATTCTAGATCATAGTATCTTGCATAAAATGCCAAACATGAACTATTGTGTTTGCCCACATGTTTTCTGAGCACAGCTTTTAGGTTAGATTTGGATGTGAGATTCAAATTTCCTAACATTCAGAAATGGTAAATTATGAAGCTGAGTTTGTACTGAGAAGTGGTATGTTTTTAATTTGACTTATGCCTGGATGTTTGCAAGTGATTTTTCATTTCCTTTTATCACTTTTATTCCTGGCATGATTTCTAGCGAGGAAGCGGGAATGTGAGCCTCTTAGCAGGGAAGGTCATGTAGGCAAAATTACAGGTATGGCTGAAAAGTAAGGAGGTGTACATCTATATGCACATTATGTGCAACATCTGTGAAGTGTTTATGTCAAGAGCCATTCAAGCCCTGTTATTCAGAAGGATTAAATGAGTGCTTCAAGACTAAGTGCAAGTGCTCAGTTATATTCCTGCATGTGACTGTGAAGGCCAGGTTAAGAGCACATATTTGTTTCAGTGAAGTGGAAGAGGTTATGCACCTCTTTAGTGCACATATAGATGAAGTGTTAGTGAGCTTTGTAAAGAAGAATGAAGTTCATGGAGTTATTATAGTTAGCTTGTGAATGCCAGATGTTGGAGACGTGTGTGCATGCATGCTGGTGCGTCTGTTGTATGGGTGATGGTATACACACATGTGACGACTGTGTGGTGTAGGCGTTATTACTCTCAAGTTCATAACTTCAGCAGGTGTAAATCAGGGTGGCTCAATGGAAGTCAACGAAGTACACCAGTGTGCATTTCCTGGAGTCATTATGTGTGAGTGTACGATGGGATTTGGACATGTGGTAATGCAGTTGGCAAAGTGTGTCAGGATGTGACTTTGGGAGACTGGACTGAGGACAGTCAAAGAGAAGAGGAAAATCCAAGCCATAAATGTACAGCCAAGAGGCATGGATGTTGAAGGAAAAGGAAAGGGAAGATTATATGAACATAGACTTATTCTCCATGTTGAACACCAGTTTTGTGCTATTCTTTCCCCATGGAAGTATGTGGAAGCTGTGGGATTTTAGGACATTAGTCTTTTATGTAATTCAGTTACCTGTACTATTTGCATTAGCAGATCATGCAGTCCAACAGGAGCACATCTGCAGAATGAAAAGGTTGGTGTTCAAGACCTGATGTACATGCTGTATGGCTTTAGAAGAAAGTTAATGTACATTGTATTTTGTGGGTTGGATGAGAATAAGCAATTGATGCTTTGGGTACTTTTGGAGGGCCACTTTTGGTTTAGACTCACCCAGAAGAAACTAGCTGCATGTGCTACCATAATCCTCCATGAAGTGAACTGAAGGGTAGTGACTGCGGATGATAAGGCAATTGCTTCAAAATCACTCTTCCAAGATGAACTGAAACATAGTATAGGCAAACAGGCAAACACTCCCAGTATGGCAATAGATTGCTAAAAAAGCCTTGGTTTTTTTTTGTTTTTTTTTTTTTGACCCTCCGGTGTTCTGTATCTTTAGTGCATGTGCATAGTAATCATGCATAAATGAGAGTAATTATGGACATTTATGTTCTTAAAAGAACATATGTTCTGAAAAAAAGTTTATTTCATCCCTAAAACTTGTTCTGCCTCCGTTTTTAACTCTTGCATTTTTTCAACAACTTTTATGCACGAAATTCTTGAAAGCCATGGAGTGCACAGTTCCTGTTCTCTCCTATGTTTTGAGGAGGTTGATTGCACTCAAAAGGCTTAACTAGGAGGTAATAACCCCCTCTGAACAGGTGATGTTCTTTAGTGCTACATCTCAAGGTTTTTTCTCTGCCACCGAGCCCCTGATGCAGTGGCACTGGGGTAAGCCTGAAGAATGTCTCAACCATTACCTTGTGTTCTGGCTCTATAGAAGAAAAGTTCACACTCATTGTTGGGCCACATCAACAGATTTGCCTGACACACTGGGCATGAGCATGAGGCTTGGGTTTATCTGTTCCTCCTCCTTCCTCTTCTTAACTCTCAGTTAGGCTGAAGAAGAACATAGCTCAGTACTTCCCTCTTCTGCTGTACATGAAAGGGAAATCTCTAACTACAGAGTTTCCTTACATCTGAATACAGTATCAACAATTGCATGTGATTATTTTGTCTGGTCAAATTGCACAGTATGAAAGTCATCTGTACTCTATTACTCTATGGTCTCTTTCAGCATCCCCTTCCCTGCCTTCTGCCAACTACAGGTGCCTCCATTTGGCTTTCAGCTCATCATTGCAGTGATTCTATTAGAAGTTCTTAAACATCAGTATCTGGTAGCACACCCTGGATATGAAGTGAAGCATTGGCTTTTGCAGATTTTAAAGCTTTTACAACTTTAAACTACTTTTGAATAACCTCATCCTCACAAGCACTATTCACTTTTGCAGAATACCTAATTATTTTGGGGACATTAGGATAATTGTTTCAAATTAATATGAGATGCCTTCTTGGATGTAGCTGAAGGTGACGTTCTGTTTTAGGGTTGGCACGTGTATGTCAGACTTCAAATGAAATTGGTTTTGTATGATGCAGTTTTTCACAATGTAGGCTGGACTGAAGGCCCTAATACATTATTTTAATGTCTGTACACCATAGTCTCATAATGCAATGCTGTAACCTGTTCAGCCTCTGTCACTGTTGTCCTATCCCTGTTTTATCACATACTTTTACAAATATTTTTAATGTTTATGGCTGGCTGTTGAAATGCTAGAGCTCAGCACTGTGCTCTGGTTTTTATGGAGAAACTTCTTTCTCAACCCTTCTCACAAGACTGCATAGTACAAAGGAGAAAAATTGTCTGGTTTGAATGCAAGTCTGTTCCATGTGAAGCAAATGGAAGGAGGAATATATTTATCACTTTTGAAAAATACCCCAGGCTCATTGTGAGTGGTTTAGTGGAAACATATGGTCACCCTGTAAAAGTGATCAAAACAGCAAACAGAATGCTAGGTTGCAAAAAATATCCTGGTAGAAAATATTGTAATTTCTGCTATGTGGGTCAGGGCAGATCACTGACTAAAGCTAAGTATATTTTTAAGAACCAATCTCATAGACATATATATACCTGTCTCTCTGTGTGTATATAATAAGGAGAGACGAGATTCAGAGAGTAGGCAGTTAAAATATTTGGAGCCTTGGTAGTGCTTTCTTATGAATAAAATATTAAAAGATTTGTATTATAGTTGATAAATTTGTATACAGGATAATAACTGCAGTAGGGCAGATAGAATCAGAAAGGGAATCAGAAAAGGATGTGTGAGTGGATCAGTGGATGAAAGAAAATTTGAGTAAGAAGCATATAAATGAAAAAATTGAGTTTAATCAATTATTGAAGTTACAAATTCAAAATCAGCCAAGAGAACTAGTCTGATAAGTATTGTTTTCCCAAAGTAAAATTGTAGATTGTGAATCTACACAAAAGCAAAGAATTTGGTCTCAAAACTTCAGCTGAGTTGGAGTAAGCTATTTATTTATCTTGCCAAAACCACTTCCACAGATGTTTCCTAATGATTATCTTCTGACAGGAAATACACGAAACACATGGAGTGGTATTTATCTCATTATAACACTACAGCAAATGGACACTCAAACATGAACAGACAGGTGTCGTTATAAGTGAAAAAGGACACTTTCTCTTCTGTGCATAATCACACTGTGGAACTTACTGCTATACGACCACAGTGCCAATTAATCTGTGGGAGTCAGGAAAGGTTTGGACATCTCTCATTATGAAGATGCCAGCTGGCTCCCTGATACTGCTGTCATGATAATCATCATGGTATAGGGAAACATATGTAATGTCTCTCCCTGTGGTTTGCAGGCCACCAACTATCTTCAGCTTGCAAATATTTAAAATGTTAGTCTTCATTTGTCTGAGAAGTGTTCCTATCTGCATAAAGAGAGAAAAGCTTTATGGACTTTATAGTCTGGTATCTGAGAGAATAGATATCTCTGCAGCACTAGTCCTGCATGCTGACTGCATCCTGAGTTGATTAAGTTTCCTTTATATATATATGTATATATCTGCATACATATATACGTGTATGGCCATCAGAGAGAAGTCCAAGCCACAGAATCCAGAGACAGTCTGTACCAGAGCTTGTTCCTGTTCCTACCAGGGAAGGGCCAGCCACAAGGCTAGGATCTGGTTTTGTACTCCTGCACAATTTGAGGTTACTTAGAGCCAAAATTTTGGTTTAGTTTGGTTTCTAAATATTTGTTGTATGGTTTTATTTGTAAGAACAATGTCTCTATGTTTACGGAATGCAGCATATATCTAATACGTGGTATCTTACTTTTTTAAGCTTCTCCAGCTTTCAAGTGTGTTTCCACTCTTTAATTTTACACAAACTCTTGGACATTGGCCAGACAAGTTCTCTGGAGTCTGTAAAGTTCCGGATCTTGGCCAGATTAAAGTTGTCATCAATTTTACCTCCTTCTTTAAATAACATCCCACTTTCTCCCTAGTACTTCTCATATTTTTGAAAGTTAGCATTCTCTGTGTTCTCCTGGATTTTACTGAGTTTTACACTCTTTTATTTTATCTGTTTATTTAATCAAATCTTAGTTTTTGTATACTCTTTCTAAACCATTTCCATTTTGAATACGGCCTTTCTGAATGTTTGCTACTGAGTTGTCTTTCTTTTGCAGTCTAAGGCAATGCTGAGTGACAGCTGCAAAGAGTTTCCCTGGGGACTTTTAGGAATCTCTTGGATCCCTCTATACTAAATTTCAAATTACATTTTCCTTAAGATACTGAAGAGCCAAGTTACTTTTTGTTTTCTGAAAGACAAGAATATGACATCAAATAAAAAGTCCAAGTTTTGTTACTTACTGATATTTTTTCTTCTGAAAGATGATTACCAGAAATCTTTTATTGAGAATGTTTATGAAATACCTTTAAGCAAACAAGTTGCCTCAATCCAGAGATGAGAGGGCCTATAAGACAGTCTTCTGTTTGGCAGCTGTTCAATGAGATATTTTGGTTGTGATAGTTCAATTGATCTAAAGCGCAGACTGATGAGCTGTGGACAATTTTCTTAAGATAATTAGTCTGGATTAAATATGAAGTCCACAAAGAAATCATGTGCTGTGGAATTACTCTGAACACTCTTGTCCACCTAGCTTACACTTCGGTAATGAGAATTTGTATTTGCCAAGGATAAATTCAGAGCCCAGCGGTCAGCATCTCCATCCTTAGATGATGTAGCTTGAAACTGGAGCTGAACTCTTGAATATCTCCTTCTATTTTATTAAGTTGGTCCTAAAGAGTATGGGGGCAAAATATGTAAGTTCTCTTCATCTGTGTAGTTTTAAAAAAGACAATGAATTGTGAGGTTAAAAATCACTTCAAAGATTAACTGTAACTGATGTTCTTTTTCCTGGATGGAGTTAACTTTTGAGATTGAACTCTTGAGGTTAAGTATACTAGCAAACTCCAGCTGCTTTGTACATCTTTGCCAAAACTGAGAAGCCACAAACCCAATCTAACTTGCTGGTTAAACCAGGTTTACAACTGTTTTCCTTTGCTGGAGTGGAAAAGAGCAGTTGGAGCATACCAGCAAATCAGAGTGATTTTTTTCTTTGCTGAGGTTTTTATTCCTTTTTTAAATCTTATATGAAATAAGCCAAGGCAGAAGCAGTCAGTTCTTGGCATTGGACAGGCAAGTTGATGCAAGACTTGCATTTAGAGCCAAAGCCACTGTGTTTTTTGCTGTTGTATTTGCTTTTATATTCTGCTACTAGTTGTGTTTGCCATATATATGAGTAATAATTCCCTATCATATTGGCCTTATAGTTAGTCTTTTATTTTGATACAAATAACCATCAGTTTGAGTGTATTTCACAGGCTTTCGTGATTCAAGGAATCTTATGAAAATGTCTTTTAAAATTATGATTTAGATGAATGAAGAAAATTTTGTGGGTGAAGTACCAGAGAAGTTTTTCACTTCAGAGTCATCTTGTCTCCCATGGTTTTCATTTGTCACCATACTGGGTTGCTTTATTTACCTATGAGGGCTCCTTCTATTTTATTAAGTTGGTCCATGTAGTCAGAGGTAAATGTTGGTGATGCATCAGTAGAGATTGAAACTTCCTGCCAGTATTCTGTTCTGTTTTGTGCTGTGTGACAGATGGCAGCAAAGGGGCAGTCTGACAGAATGGCGTCTGACATGGGAGCGAGGATGAGGAAAAGGTGTGTAATTGAATTCCTCTGTGGGGAAAAAGTTGTACCCGTTGACATTAATCAGTGTTTGCTGAATATGTATGGGGACCAAACAGTGGATGTGAGCACAGTGAGGCAGTGAGTGGTGCATTTCAGCAATGGCGACAGTGGCAGTATGTTACCTCTGCTGGTGCAGATTTTGATGAGCATGGCATGCAGGCTCTTGTTCATCATTGGCAAAAATGCATATGTTGAAAGATAGTGTTTTGTAGCTGACAGCTTGCTCTGTCAAACAGTGTTATTGTTCATTTTTAATGAAAACAAATAGGAGGCATTGTGTTTAGAGTGACCAGTTACACAACAGTTTCCCATCTATGAAAGTTTCCCATCTTGTCTTTAATTTTTCCTTTTTGAGTTTTGCTGATGTTAATGCCATTTTGCTTTTCTCTGGTTTCATAAAAAGTTCTGGAAATTAGTTGTTTTAACACTTCTTTATGCTGTTTGAGATTGTAATGTAGCATTTGTGATGATGAAGTTCTGGGTTTAGACATACTTATACTGCCCTAAGACTAGAAAATCTTGAAACTGATTTCAACCTGTGGTCACTAATGTAATAAAAAATTGATATTATCAGTAATAAATATTACAAATTCTAGCATGAAATTATTATGGGGCCTAATGCTCAAAGAAAGCACAGTAAGTATGGTAGAGGAATGCAAAAGAGTTCACAGGAATAATGCAATACATAAGGATATCTGCAGAATTATCTTTGTATGATTTGATCATATGTTTAAAATCACCTGGAAATGCTCAGAAATCTTTGCTTGAAGCAAAGGCAATTGCTGGATCAGCTGCGTTTTATGGCTTTCTAATCTCAATGGCTTTGCTGAACCTCAGCTTGATTCACCTCTGCTTTCTTGCTGCCATTGCTGCTGCAGAACATCCTGTGTAATTTTGAAGTTCCTAGAGGCTTTGTTCAGTTTCTGTGTACATAGTAGTTATCAGGGAGAAAACAGCTGTATATCTGAAGTCGTTGCATCAGCAGCCATGGCTAGCCAGACTCTGCTCTTCCAGTCTGTTTAGTCTTAGTATGTTTCTGTGTTTTCACTTACGTAGGACTTGGCAGTTTGTATCTGGATTCCAGTAATGTCATACTTCCATGTGCATGGTTCCATGCAGCTGTGGGGTGGCAGCAGCACATGCAAAAGCAAAGCTCTATGCTTATTTCAGCAGAGTTCACAGAAAAGAGTGGCAACCGCCAAGTTTTTTCTGAGTATACATATCCAGGATCGTGTACTATCTTTGTAAACTGTAGACTTTGATTGCCAGCAAATCCACTGTAAGAGTGAAGGAAGAATCACCTGTTGCACTAAATGTTCACAAACTAAAAAAAAAAATTGAAAAAAAAAAGAAAGAATAATTAAAAAAACAAAAAACAAGCCAAAAGCCCCAACAGCTTGTAACAGCTGCCGCAGAGAAATCTTTATGCTAATGGAATCTGACAGAATCTACATCACATATCTACACATACATTTGAAAAAAATAAAAGAGAAAAGAAAGAAAGAGACTAAGACTTCTGGGTATCTGGGTAGGTGGTGTTTTATGTATACAAGCTTTTTGTACTTACTCTCACTCCTATATTTTATATCCTTTGACACCTTGGAGTAAAACATTTGTTGAATGCACAAGCTTCTTGATATGGTCAAGGGCTAAATGGAACTCTTTCTGTTTGAGTGGTTAAATATGGAGCTTAGTTTTCCTGCTGTGTACAAGCTGCAGAGAAAATTCTGCTGAAGGTGCATGCATGAAGTTGCTTAGAAAATTGATGTATTTCAATGTCTCGCATTCCAGTCTCTTGTATCAGACTGATGAAAATGTAGGGAATAATAGAGTGCTTAGCTGTAGAAATAAGGCAGTCAATCACATCTTGTTTTTATGTATAAGAGTGTTCAGATCCCAGGACACATAGTGTTGGTGCAGGAAGCTGGCTGTAGTTACTGACCATCATCCTGGGCCATTCAGTGAGGATGCTGACCTCAGAGTCACTATGCTTGAGAAAATGGTGTTTTTTAATTCCTGTCTGCAAAAAAGAAGCCTGGAAATTTGTGGATCAAAAGAAATCATGTGCTGAGGTTTCCCAGGTTGAACTGGAAATAGCGGGAATGGGAAAAGGATTAAGAAAGAAAAGTCTGAACTTGCTAAATATTCCTTGATAATCTCAATAACGACCACTGTATGCCTAGAAATTCTGAGTGTTACTTCTCCAAGTGATCCTGTAGTTTTCTTGATAGACTCAAAGTTGCTGAAAGGGCTAAGACATTGCCTTTCCTCTAGGAAAGGAAACTATGAAAGTGTATGAGCTGGATGCGTGGTTAGCATGGTGACAAAGGATAATAGGAAGCCATGCAACAGGGCAATAGAAAGGGAACAACCTCTCACACAGTGGCAGTAAGATGGCTATATTTCAAGACTTGAGTTATTTTGAATGCTTCTGAAATCCACGGATCTTCTCTCTAAACTTCTTAGTAGCATCCCACTAGAAGGTTTCAAGATCCTTGGAATACAATTCCTGCAAGAACTGGTTTCTTTTTGATAGATTAGGCCAAGTCTCACTTTCAAAAATACATTCTAGCAAGAGAAAAACAAAACTCTTTCAATTGCCGATTGCCCAGCTAAGCCAAAAGTGGCAGATTGCAACCTAACATGGCATTGGAGAACAAGAGTTCCTGTGACAGTAAAGAAATCTTGTAAAGGTAAGGAATCTTGTCTTGTCCCTTTGAAGCTAGAATAAACTATTAGAAACATCCTTAGGACTTCTTCTGTTTGTCCTTTAGTTGGACACAATATTTAATATCAGCCACAATCTCTTCTTCAAGGCATTCACAGGCATGTTTTTTTGTTTGTTTGTTTGAGCTTGAGGATCTATTCCCTAGTTCCCTTCTGCTTACACCAACATAATATAGAAATAATGTATTTAAGCTTACTGAAGTTGCATCACACTAAAATTGATGCTTGAAGTAAACAAAGCTACCAGTGTGAATGTCAGAAGAAAATTCAGGTATTCTTCCTGTCCAGTTTTATTATAAGAGCAGCAGAAGGGCTTGAGCTGTGCTAGCTGCCAGCAGCCATAAAGTATCAAGATTGGTTTGCTCTGCATTTGTCTTAGGTTGCTTACATGCAGATGTCAATATCTGCCCCTTCATTAATCCAGAATCCTAACATATGTGGAGAACTCCTATTAAAATCCACATGATCTTATAAAGCTGGATGTCACTATAGATGATTTTCATTTATTAGATACACTTGACTTACCTTGAATTCCTTGGGTCTGGATTGAACTTAGCATCTGCAGTGGGATGGCACCATTCAGAAGAGCTTAGCTCAAGAAAAGCTGAGGAGAAAAATCAAAAATTCGTGTCAGTACCTACCAAAACTGAACCAAGCAGTCACAATCCAGACTCCCTCTCTTCCATTTCCAAAACTGGAGGAAAGAGAAGCACTTAAATGTTAAATGTTAAAAATGTTAAATGTTCTGAGCATTTAACTTGTAGTACTGTAGATCATGTTTCACTGAACAGTATAATTTGAACTAAGATAGTTTTTTTCTGTACTATGTGGTACTGCATGGTTGGGTAGATGCTAGCATATCACTAATCAGTGAATTCCTTTTGCAGTTATTGATTTGTGCCAGCATGGCAATTTATGTTCAAGGATGTGGTTCTACTTCCACTTCCACCATTGTCAAAGTCCCCCAAAGCTCTCCTGAAATCAGTTTAGTGATATTGGCATAAAATCTGTTAAGTGGGCTTAAGCCAATGATGTTTAATTTTTTCATGTTATGAAAAGTTAATTCCCAAGTTAATTCCCATGGTTCTCTGAGACTCCATTCACACATCCATTTTGAAAGGCTGTCTAGAAAATGCTGAAATGATGCTGGAACAGTGTCTACCCATGTGCCATCTGTTGGCCGTTTACTATACTTCTTCAGGGGACATACAGTTTCTAAGTGCCTGAACCAGAAAGATGATGCATCCTAAAATACTCCATCTGTATGCAAACCCTCAGATTAATACCTCATTCAAGGAGAAGGACTCTATAATGAAAGCTTTTCCCTCCATCCCACCCTCACAGACATTTACTTGTCCCAGAGCAGTTTACCTTCACTTTTTTAGGAACCCACAGAAGATGTAAGACTATTGGTTAATGGTTCATCTCATGAGCAGGTATACAGATTGGTCTTAAAATGATGTGAGAAGCATAATCTTGTTTATCCTTAAAGGATAAAGCAATTAAGCATTACTACAAAAGCAAATGATGCATATTCAGGCTTATGCCCTCCAGACCTGTGAAGAGGAATCATTTGAACTAGAGGAAGTAGCTTTGCTCCTGCATCACTGGGCTTCTTATGCAGGCACCAAATGTGTTAATCTCTCCGTAATTTCACATTGATTCTCTAGCTTGCTGTCACCGAATCCCAGCAGGTTACCTCATATTATCTTGAATTAGACTGTGTCTATGATACCAGTGTTAGGTGGAATACTGGTCTCATGTAGTAGTCCTTTCTTGGTTGGTTTGTGCTATTCATTTGGATAGATAGATCTGTTGTAGTTTCAGCCCAGCTTGGATGTCAGTGGGAGACATAGAGGACCACACATTCAAAATGGTTTGGAAACAGTACATGCAAAACCTTTTCAATGTCCTACAGAATTTCTACATTATACATGCATATTGCCTAAATGCTGGCCAAGTTTACTGTGTCCTTCAAACAAGTTTATTATCCAATCCACTTAGAGTTCTCCTAGAAAACAAAGGCTTCCTGGTGGCACTTGGGCTGTGAGTTTCTCAAATGCTACCAGCCAAACTGTTTGTTTCCATTCCATTGCAGCAGTAAAAGTTTTCCAGAATGTTTCTGTGGGGGTGGTGGTTCTGCAGGTGACATCTGCACTCCCAGCCTCTTCTTAACTATGACTTTCTGCACTGATGTGCAGGTATCCAGGAGATACTATCTCAGAGACAGTTTAAAACTGAAAACTAGCCTCATGACTTCAGAGGTACTAAAGAGTCTTTCGCACTTGTTGATATGGAAATAAATTTAGCTGTGGTGATTTGATGATGTGAAGACAACATTTTAAACACAGAATTTACTTCCTATCTCCTTAAGTTTCTATATAATAGCTGTTCTATTCTCTCACTGGCATGCGTGCATTTAGGTGATCAATGCAGACTATGTATGGCATTGATTCTGTATTGTCTTTGAAATCTATAGAGCTCTTCTTGATCCATTTGACTGAGCACTTCACATCCATTTACTGCTAACTCAGTCATCTATTTAATACTTGTGTCAATTTGTTAACACTCAGATTCTAAATGTAAACACATTGCTTATATGAATGAACTCTGAATTATTTTGTTGTAATGTGGGTGTACACTCTGCTGCAATGAAATACTATTATTTGCAAATTTCACCTTAGCCCGTTGTATGAAAGCTTGGACCACATACATACTATATATCTATCTAATGTATAAGAGATATTTTAGCAAAGACGAGGCTACATGGCTCAACATGCCAGTTTGCAATTTTAAGCTACTCCAAGCTCAATTTTTTGTTTGCTTTCTTTCATTTTTTATTGGCAAGTTTATTTTTCCTCTTTAAAGTGGAAAAGATGGTTGTCTCAAGTGGTGTTTTATGCAGTTCTCTTCATCTGCTTTCCTTTGTAACATATTCCATATGTTTACTATCTTCCCTTTTTGCTGTTAAGTAGCCTAGAGCATTTTCCTCACCAAAAGCTGCGTAGTTATTTTCCCAGGAAACATCATTATTCCAAAAAAATGTTATAGAAACAAATAAAACACATTTCCAAAATGGTACTGCTAAATAGCAAAATACAAAATGCTCATTATTTTTGATGACAGGGATATTGAAAGGAAAAAACATTGTTTAAAAATAACCAATTCTTCAATAGTTTTGTGGGAGGATGTTCAATTAAATGGAATGTCGTTTTCCATTGAGCTCATTTAATCTTGGATTGAAACTATGGGTTCAAATGTTATTATTCTTTTTTTCATTTCACTTTTTTTTCATTTCACTTTTTTTCATCTATATTTTGTGTTCCATTCCTGGCATTGCAGTGATGTTTGTTACTATTTATATTTTATGTTGAGGGCTGTTTGTAAAGCTTTACAAGAATGCCAGATGTTACATTGGAAGCTCAAAGACCAAAATCAGATCACAAATCATGACATATCATGTACCAAAAATCCAGTTGCATCACTCTTGATCACTTCCTTTATTGGCTTTCCTTTTTTTTTTTTAACTCACAGCAGGTAGAACTGCAATGTCTTACCTGGTATGTTTACTTTGCAGACTCAGAACAGAGCACTGGGTCAGACACAGAGGTGTTGGCAGAAAGAACATCTTGCTCTTTTGGCTCCCATTCTGACCTTACATCTGGTGGATCGGGTCCTCAGCCTCCTCCACCTTCATCCATGGAAGAGATCCAAGTAGAACTGCAGTGTGCTGACCTCTGGAAAAGATTTCATGACATTGGGACAGAGATGATCATCACAAAAGCAGGCAGGTAAGATACCTCTGACTTTCTGTGTAGTTAAAAAAAATCAGAACAAAACAAATAAACAACCATTTTCTTTCATGAAAAGCCCATAAATATCTGAGGGAAGAAATGTAAATGATCATCAGATTTTCACAGCTGCATTTCCCACAAGCTTTATGAAGTTTGATAAAGTTATTCCATATTTCTGCCTGAATCAGTGGCTCCAAAGGGTAAATGGCAACTGTAGGAAGCAGTTGATGGTAGTCCTTCCTAACAACAAATAAATTAAGAAATGATCCTTTTGTTGCTGGCTGCACTAAATTAAGAAATGATCCTTTTGTTGCTGGCTGCACTGAATTTGAGACGAGTTATGAATTTGGGGATGAGCCATTAGAATTTCAAGTTCTGTTAGCACTTCATGGCCCAGCTGATTTAATCTTATACTATAATCTATAGTCTAGTTTAAACTTACCTTTACTATGAAATAATGTATTTCTGCAATTCTGAGTAGATAAATTCCAATGATTTCTTCTATTAATGAAAAGCAGGTATAGTGTTTACCTCTGCTATTGCAAATGATTTCATGTCAGCTTGGCTAGGAAGAGTCAATAATAGCCAGATTAAAAACAAAAACAAACAAAAAAAACCCACGCTGAAACTCACTCTGCCTTCCTGTTCTTTGAGCGTCTCATTCCTGTCTATTATTAAAACAACGGCTAGAAATCTGTTCACCAAAGCACAACCTGAAATTAGCTGCAAATCTCTAGATGTCACAAGGTATTAAATATTCTAACTTTTTAGGCACGCTTGTGATAATATAATTTTCCTTTCCTCCACTTAACGATATTTTAATTGCGATTAATATTGCTGTTAGGGAAATCAGCACCATGGACAGGGCTGTCCAACGGGAAAGAACCGCGCGGCTGTTTCTGCACCTACCGCAGAAACGTGGAGGGCAAGTTTTCCATAATTCTTTTTCTTTTTGTCTTTTCTTTTTTCTTTTTTTCCCCCCTTTTTTTTTTTTAATTTTCTTGAAGGGTGGGGAAGGAGTTCATTCATTCTTTTATGATAAATGGAGGGGATAGGCTTAAACAGCAGCACAGCAAAATGAGCAGAGCTTGTTGATATGAAGATCACATTTCTGAATTAAGTAGTTGAACTCTCTGGGATCTTAAATGACTGCACGGTAATTACAGCGTCTTTAGAAAATAAAAAAAAATCAGTCAAAAAGTTGCAACATCAAAGCCACTGCAATTTCACAAATTGTTTAACACTTGTTCTCATAGAAGCCTGGGGAATTTTGGCAGAGGTTCTAGAGAAGAATGGTTTCATGGAAAAAAAGCAAACAAACCAAAAATAGGCTGAAATGTTTGGATCTGTAAAAAAAAAAAAAAAAAAAAGAAAAAAAAAAAAAGAAAAAGAGGAATCAGAGCTAACAGAGGTGTTAAGAAAGACAGAAACACTAACTTAAGTCATCCAAGATGATATGTATTTATATATATATATATATATTTAGCGAATAGATGCATCCTGTAAGAGATGTAAGAAATATTTCTTAGGTTTAATATCTGTAAACCACAAATGGCATTATCAAGTGGCAAGTTAGAGAATATTTGCAAGCTCCAGTCTTGACAGTTCTTCCACTAACAAAAACTGATGGACCACGGTGCAAACATACAGCTACATACCAAGCAAACCATGTATTCTTTATAATTTTAAATCATATTCTTTATCTTTGAAAGATGATGTGTATTATTCCCTTAGTTTTTGTAGTCACCAAGCTCATCATTGACTCTCCCCCAGAATCTATGTAGGTCACTCCAAATGTAGTACCTCCTACTTATTTCCCTGGAAACTACAACAGATACAAAGAATACAATAACACAATTTGATAATGACAAAATTGTTTTTCAACACTGACCATCATTAGCTGTGCATTTTCACAAGCAATAAGCAAGACCCTGCATGTCATAGGGACCGTAAAAATCAGCAATACCAAAGATGACACATCGTTTCACGGATGCTGTGATGACTCTGTTGCTAGGAAAATGTTGCCCATCTTTCACTGGCCTGAATAGATGGAATTCAGAAGGCATCAAATGTGAATTATACTGTGAGTGTAGTAGGACAGTCCCACCAAGACTGACAATATATTCCATGAACTTCAGACTGGTATGGGCCTGGCAATGTCATGTTACAAGAGAAAGGCTGTCTTCTTTTCTGGCCTGACTCTAGAAGTTTGACCTTTCAGCTTTGTCAGTGGCACAATGTAGCAGTCAGTGATGGATACAAGGAAATCCAGAAGCCTCACCCCTTTCCTAACCCAAAAGACAGTGCACATCACTTAACCCACTGAAGGCTGTATCTTGAGCTTTTTATTCCATGGGGAATTTACGTTGCCACTCCATGGACTGCAGTTTTTACTTTATCTTGTAGTTGTGATACCACACCTTGTCACTGATAATGATGTGATCCAGAAATCTGCCACCTTCAGCCTCATAGGAGTGTTCAATAGAGACATATTTGCATATGATGTTCTTTCTGTTCCTGTGTGAGCATTCACGAGACCCACCTGCCACAAACTTTGTTATATTCCAACACTGCCAACATCATTTCCAATGCACTGAAATAGATATTCAGCTCCATACACAGTTCCCTGACTGTATTCTGCTGATTTGTGGGGATGAGTTGATTGAGTTGCTCTTCATTTTGTGGTGAGACAGCTGTGTGTAGCTGTTCAGAACACAGCTTGTCTTTCTCATCACCGTCGCCGCAGCTGAAACACACCACTCACTGCCTGACTGTTCTCACATCCTCTATTTTGTCTCCATAAGCCTTCAGCAAACACTGATAAATGTCAGTGGGTACAATTTTTTTTTCTTCATGGATGAATTCAATGACTCATCTTTGCTTCATCTTCATTTCCATGTCAGATACCATTTTGCCAGACTGCTTCTTGTCCGCCATCTGTCACACTGCAACAAAATGTAATGAGATACTGGCACAAAAGTCCAATATATACTAACACATCACCAACCTTCTCCTCTGACATCATAGGCCAACATAATAAAACAGGAGGCATTGCTTTCAGAGCAGTCTTCATGTATAGCTACTAAACATACATGTCTTTACTATTTAATGTTATCTCCAGTAGTAATATTAACAGTATTGAAGGAGATTTTTTTTTGCTGACCACATTTTAAAGTTAACCATTGCAAAGCATAAAGAAGATCTGGTCAGTTTGTTTACCTAGGACATCTGTTTACTGGGACAGTTCTTACAGATTTGAAGAAATATACTGGTTAAATATTTAATATTTTTGATTAAACATTCCCTTTTTCAGAGAGATAGATGACAAGATGATAGATGCCTGAGATAGATGAGAACTGAATTGTAATTCTTCACATGGGTTCCATGATATATTGTGCATCCCATAGATTAGATAGCATGATTTCTGACAAAGAGAGACATGAATTGTTATTATCTGCTGAGGATTACCAATTACTTACTGAATTTGAGAGATGTACAGCTTCCTTCTCCAGGGAAGACTGTTCTCCGTTTTGTCAGTTTTCCTCCAGAAACCATATCTGAATCCTGCAAGGCCTTCTTGTTTTGGAAGCCCTTATAATTGCAGACTTGGTTGCCTATAAGTACAGCAGCTCCCTAATTTTCTATGACTGGTAAGACATTGCTTGTCTCCTGCCTGTTTTCACTAAGCCTTTTTGCTCTTACTGATTAATGCTAGTTTCTAGCCTCCATTCTCATTTCAAACATATTTCTAGAGGTATATCCTGCTTACATCAGGCCTGATACATTTTCTAGCTTTTAAACTCCACTTCCAGTCACACTTAAATCTGCTTTGTCTTTTTTTCTTTCTTGAAGTTGTATTTATAGCTGCCTATTTTTTGATCTGTTTCCATAAATTGACTACAGTCCTCTTAGAATTTTCCCTTCTTTCTTTCTACCAGAATGTTGCTATTCAGACTTTATAAGATTCTTATAACAAGAGTTCTTTGTTCTTTTTGCAAAAGATGCAAATGACTTTCTGTCAGATGCAGTGTATTCAAATCTACAATCTCTTTTATCTCGTTTTGGTTAGAAAGGGAGCTTTAAACTCTACAAAAATTCACCGTAAGCCACAAATCATCCTGATTTTAAGCAACTGTCCCTAAAAATTTATTTTACTCTTTTTCTCTACTCTCCTTCACTATGCATGCATGTATACTAGCAACATCAGCACAGGAATCTGAAATTTCTCCACATTTCCTAGCTGAAGACCATGGCTGAGCTGCATGGTTTGCAGTTGCACAGTGCATAGAAGTGCTGCCTGAATGGGAAAGCAATGAGCAATTATTACTGGGGGAATGCACGTTTACTACAGTGAATGTTTTTAGTCCTGCCTTAGGAGGGAAACATTATGTACAGTTCATGGGGGTGATTACACAAGGGTGACCAAGCACACGGGCATAAATGGAAGGTGTTCCCCCAGGGATACAAATAATATCTTTAGCAAATTTGGGATTTCTTCTCAGAAATGAGGGTAACAATCACAGGAGTCTTATCACAGCTACCATATCTGTACTGAGGGATGCTCATTCTAAGCTCAGTAATAAGAGAGGAATTAAAAAACAGTAGTGAATGCAAGAGGTGGCCTTGCTCCTCTATGTCTCCTGATAAGTTAAGTGGTATTTCGACTGGGTTTTCTTTGCCTTCCTTATACTATCAGCCAGAGTTGTATGAAACACATACTTGGGGTTGTTTACACTACCAAATGATTGTTCTTTTTCCAGTGGAAGGAAGCAGGAGTCCCATGGTGCTCTTCAGTAAGAGGCAGCAGCAGGGATTTAGTTGTGGAATTCTGATGAAGCACTCATGTCTTCCCTTCCTGTCCCTCACTTTAACTCCTCACAAGTTTGTTTTTATAAACAAATATACATTTGGCACCAGTCTTGGAATATAAAGAATTATGAGGTATAAAATAGCTATAAATTCAGGTTACCCTGTAGACTTCTCTCACTTACACCACATTCCACAAGAGTCCTTCAGTCACTTCTGTTTATTTCTGCCTTTTCCATTTTCTCCTCTCCAGGGATGATGTAGCAGTGCTGCTGGAGATCTGCTGTGATAGTCCCAGGCCACATCCTTATGTCAAAAAACCCAAGTTGTTTTTACACCCACAGAAAATCATAACAGTAATACTTTACAAAACTTTAAAAATATACTTAAACCTTAGAGAAAACGGTGGGTTCAGTCGAGCTTTCTCTGGTCATTTTAGAGATTAGCCTCTAAGCCTGTTGAATGGTCTGTGGTAACCTTTTACAAGGTATTTCATAAGCAAACAACCCCATAAGCTATATTGCAACCTTACACGGAGTTGCAGTGTTGGAGAGAGTTGCTGAGAACACACAGCATTCAGTTTTCCCAATGTAGTGTGCAGACTTAGACCCAAAGAGACTCAGATTTAATCCTGGATTTCTCATCAACCTTCTGAAATATGACCCACCTCTTAAGCTACTCCCAAGCCACCTCTATCCAATTAAGAAGAGTGGATTCATAAAATGCCACATTCTGTACCCATTTGGTTTGGCAGATTTAATGAGCCATTGTGATAGAAACAAGGTAATGCCCTCAAGACACTGAAGATTATCCACTTTCTTCTTCTTCCCCCTTAACTGTTTAGCTAGCAAACTCACACCATCAGCTGCACAAATCTACTCTCTCCTTGAAGGGTTTCTGTAGGCAATTTTTCTGACACTTTTATATCTCTCATAACTCTAGCTGCGTGCTGGCAGCTGCGGGGTGATGTTCTCCTCATCTCTGCCATGAAAGCCCTTTTCCTAGGCAACTTCAGTTACTAATATATCAGAACTTTGCCTGACAATGGCCTAAAATGGAAAAGCTGTGGGCAGGGTGAATGCTGAGCATTGAGCTCTTCCTTCCCACCCTCTTCTCCAAATGTATAAATGTAGTGCAGATGGGAAATAATTAAATAATTTCTCACAGTCATAGTACAGTTTTTGAAAGGCGTTTGGAAATGTTCACAAACATTTCAATTTTTCCCTCCTCCAGCCTCTATTGCTAATACTTCAAGAAATAAAAATACTGGGTAGATATGTAAATCTTCTCAGACATTTCACTACTCTTCACTAAACACAAGACAAAATGTCACAGTGGTTTCTAAGGAGGCCTCTGGAAACAGTAGACAAATATTTATTTCATACATCTTTTTATAATTCTGTCATCGTCATTTTAATACTATTTATTTCCCCTTTAATATCCTTCCATACAGCTTACTCTCATTCCATATACAGGCATCTACCTGTCAGAGGATCAGCATGTAACTACACATCAGTATTTAGTATTTTCAGCTTCTCTCAACAAAACTCCACATCTTCTGGGCAAAAGTAGTACAATTGAATAATACTCTCTTGTAGGATCTCAGCTCAAGGTTTGTTGTGCACATCTCCAGAACAGTGACCAGTGCACAGCACAGCTCTTCTGTGCTCAGACAAGAGAAGAAAGACCAGGAAATAATTTTTGTTGTAGAAGCTTCATAACTTACCTATTGGAAGAAAAAAATTAAGACATAATGGGATTAAACATCACATAAAAGATGACATTTACAAAAAGGTTTTAAAAAAATAGTGCTTAGACTTCAGGAAAGCCATAGTGATACTGCCAGAGTTTCTGCTAATTCTGGAATATTCCTAATAATCAAATTCATTTAAGGCATACTTTTTTTAAGTGTCTATAAACATAAACGCAAAAGACTCTTCTGTGATGATGGTTTTGCTTTAGATATTATCCCAATACAATTAAAATTCATATTGAAATGTAATTTACTCAAAAGTAAGCATTTGGTGTGACGTGAGACCATAGTGCTAGATGGAAAAAAACAAACAAACAAAAAAAACAATCCAGACTATATACACTGCTCATATCTATACTGAAGCACCAAGAGAGGAGCCTGGACTTGGACTTGAGGGACATTTTATGCAGAGGGCTGACTACTAGGAGTCAGAAATAGAAAGTACTTGACTGAGAGTGCCTTACTTTCACCCACAGGCTTTTATCTGCTATTCCTTTTCTTAAATGGAAAAAACAAACAACCAAAAAAACCACCACCACCAAAAAAAAAAAAAAACAACAAAAAACAACAAAGATGATTGAAACCACTGCCAGAGCAATCTTTGCTATCCATTCCAAGTCCAGACGTGTTATGCCAAGAAGTAATCTTTGTAAAGTAGCATGATTCTGGTGTCAGAGACAGATCAAAGAGCTCATTCAGCTTCCTTATTCACCATTTCCTCCCTTGTTTCTACCCTTCTTTTCCTAGGAGAATGTTTCCAGCCATGAGGGTGAAAATCACAGGTTTGGATCCTCACCAGCAGTATTATATTGCTATGGACATTGTACCAGTGGATAACAAGAGATACAGGTAAGCTTTTAAAGCATATAGATAGGAAAAAATTTGTGATATATCAGTGTCAGAGTCTAGGGATGGCAATAGTGTATAATACGCAATTATGCACCATTGCAAAAGTATGCTGGAGGAGAGACTGTTGGTTTAAGACTTTGAGTTGATCAGAATTTTAAGACAAAAGCCCAGAGGTTTAATATACTTCCTTGCACTTTTTTTTTTCCTGAGATCTGAGATGTATAGATCACTCACTGGATAAGGATTTGGTTTTACTCAAAGAGTTGCAGTCAACATTGAGGTGGAGATCAGTGACAAATGGTATACCTCAAGGGTGGGTACTGGGACTGGCTCTATTTCATATCATTATCGGTGACATGGACAGTGGGATTGACTGAACCCTAAGCACTGAACTTTTTGGTGCAGTCAACATGCAGGAGGGAAGGGATGCCATCCAGAAGGAATTTGGCAGGCTTCAGAGGTGGGTCTGTGCAAACCTCCTGAAGTTCAACAAGGACAAGTTCAAGATCCTGCACCTGGACTGGAACAGTCTGAAGCACAGATGCAGGCTGGACGGAGAATGAACTGAGAGCAGCCCTGAGGTGAAGGACCTTGGGGTGTTTGTTGCTAGAAAACTTGACCTTCACTGGCAATGTGCATTTGTAGCCCAGAAAGCCAATCATCCTGGGCTGCATCAAAAGAATCATGGCAAACAGGGTGAGGGAGATGATTCTGCCCTTCTACTCTACTCTCCTGAGACTCCACTTGCAATACTGTATTGAGCTGTGAGCCCTGCGGCATAAGAAGGATATGGATCTATTGAAGCAAGATCAGAGGAAGGTCCAGACCTTGATCAGAGGGATGGAGCACCTCTCATGAGAGACTGGGTTGTTCAGTCTAGAGAAGAGAAGTCTGCAAGGAAACCTTTATAGTGACATTCCAGTACCTAAAGAGGGACTACAGGAAAGCTGGGGAGGGACTCTTTAGCAGTAGTAAAAGGGGTAATGGTTTTAAACTAGAAGAGGGAAGATTTTTATTAGATATTAGAAACAAATGCTTTATGATATGGGTGCTGAGGCACTGGAACAAACTGCCCAGAGAAACAGTCCCTTCCCTGGAAATGTTCAGGGTCAGGTTGGGGCAACCCGGCCCCTGCTCATGACAGTAGGGTTAGAACTGGATGTTCTTTCAGGTCCCTTCCAACTAAAACCATTTTTAAATTTTGTCATCTTGCTCTGTAGTTTTGAATAGCAGTCAGTTTTTATTTGGGGTGGTCTCCAGCATGCATTTCAGAATACATGTTATTAACAACCTCTATGAGGGACACAGTAATTGGAGTCTGGAGCTTCTAAAGCTA
This sequence comes from Lagopus muta, assembly GCF_023343835.1. Classification (NCBI taxonomy): domain Eukaryota; kingdom Metazoa; phylum Chordata; class Aves; order Galliformes; family Phasianidae; genus Lagopus; species Lagopus muta. The sequence goes on from NC_064433.1 coordinate 78,744,994, forward strand.
TCTCAGCAAAGAAGGAATGGGAAACTAGGCATTGAACAGAGAAGGGCATCTCCAGTCTACCCTGAGCTGAATGGTGTCATTTTTAGTGTTATCCAGCACAGCATGAACATAGACTTAAAGTACTGAACTGATGAGAAACACTGTTGAATCTCAACTAAATGATGAGATTTCTCTAGTTTTAATGGCCTTTACACTCTAGAAAAGTACTCTAGAAAACTCATGGTGCTCTGTATCACAGAATACGACCCAGACAGAAATTATTTATCTATATTCAGAAGACCCTTGAGAGCAACTCTATTCCCAAAGCAGTCTTGACCACTCCACATTCCAAAGATTCAAGAACTTTTCTTGAAATGCTAAATATTTCATTTTTCTCTCAAAGTGTTTCTCAGGAAAGTAGTTTTTTGGAAGCATCAAAATAGTTCCCTAGACCTAGTTAGTTATTTTGTCTCTTTCCTTCAATGTAGTTCCGAGAGTATTTAACTTAAAAATTAGTAGATTTTCTTATATTCTGTTTCTGCCCTTGCCAGCTAATGCAGCCACATAGAATAAACTAGCATTGAAAGGAATGAACTTTCTTTTCCATTTCTTTTAAAAATACAGGAAATGAATCACAGTAAGTAGGTAAGGACTGAAATAGCTTCACAGAGCCACAGAGCTGAGTAGAGACCCAAGGAAAGGCAGTACAGGGAAGAATTAAGAGGTGTTAGCAGGACTGTTTGTGAAATACTTTAGACTGTAGGAGCCACAGAACACAAAGAAAGAGCTAGGAAGAACTGTAGGACAGTAATTTTTGGCATATACAGGATGGTTAGGTCAGGAACACAGAAGATAATTTAATTTTTTTTCCTCTGATCCTGACATTGGTTATACTAAATGGAATTTCATATTTCACTGTATTTTAAATGAGAAATTCTTTTTTTATCAGTTGTTCTGGTGGTATCCAGAGGATTTTGGCCTTTTTGGATAAATACATGTTTTGTACAGTCTGGCATGGCAGTCAGTGCAGATTTCCAGAGATCACAGATCATTTCTCAATATTCAAAACTCACCTGAATATGTTCCTGTGTGACCTAATCTAGGTGTTATTGCTCTGGCAGGGGGACTGGACTAGGTGATCTTTCAAGGTCCATTCCAATCCCTGACATTCTGTAATTCTGTGATTCTGTGATTTTCAGAGAGAGCATTATTTACTATTTTCTGTCCTCTTACTCTGGCTCAGAGAGGGTTAAGGAGTTAAGGAGGCACATGTGGCAGAGTTTTACAGGGAAAATAACTGTGAAGGTGGTTTTAATAAGGAATAAAGTCTGAACAAGTGGCTCAGAGGTAATCTGGCTTTCATTTAGAAGGTAGGAGGTTGCAATAAAGCACATTCCCCCCTGACTGCAAATGAGTGCTTGGAGTGTGTGCGGTAGGGTGGCAGGAGAGGGAGAACTCTGGAAATGTTCTTCCAATGACTGAGTGACAATTTTTCTTAGCCATCACCTCTTTCTCTTTCAGGTATGTGTACCACAGCTCCAAATGGATGGTGGCTGGCAATGCCGACTCTCCAGTGCCCCCAAGGGTTTACATCCACCCGGACTCATTGGCTTCTGGAGACACCTGGATGAGGCAGGTGGTCAGTTTTGACAAGCTCAAGCTGACCAACAATGAACTTGATGATCAAGGACATGTAAGTCACAAGCTAATCTTAGTCCATAGTTTCCCAGCCTTGCTCATCCCAGAATCAGAAGAGAGTGATGCTGTTGCTCTAATGCCCCCGTCCTGGTGGCCACACATGTAGACACTTCCCATGGTTGTAGAGATTTTTTTCCCTACTTCAGTGCTATTCCTCAGATGGTTCTTGTCCCTTTAAAGTAACAAGCCCATTTCTCTTTCAAACAGTCCAATTTGACAAATCAACTGATGTTTGTATCATATGCACTTATAAGACAAGAGTAGGTCTATTTGTATTATCCTCACTCCATCTCTGTGTCCTTGTACCTATGGATGTAGTGAAGAATTTTTAGGAAAAAAAAAAAATCCCTCCTCTTTTTTTCTGCTTCAGATAATTTTACATTCAATGCATAAGTACCAGCCTCGTGTTCACGTCATCCGCAAGGATTTCAGCAGTGATCTTTCTCCAACGAAGCCAGTTCCCTCAGGAGACGGGGTGAAAACCTTCAACTTCCCTGAGACTGTCTTTACCACAGTGACAGCCTACCAGAATCAACAGGTAAAGCTGTGTGCCTTCAAGCTTCTTGTATGTGGGATGTTCATAAAGGCATTGGTATGCTTTCTGTGTTTGTGAGTCATTAATTTCTCCAAGAAATATGGCTAAATAAATGTGTCCAGCTTACAAGCTCACTGTAATTTTCTGTACAAAAATAAAATGCTTGCTGTGAGGTAGCCAATAAACACAAGGTATCTACCCAGACATCCATCTTGGAGATAAGATGCCTGTCACTTTTACTGTAAAAATAACTAGATGAGATAAGCCACAGAGGTATGTATTTTGTTCACTTTCCTTGCCACCTTGTGGTTCAAACTCCATTCTCCTGTCCAGACTGCAATTTTGAAGCAGTGCAACCACTTCAGATCCATTATTTCACAGAGAAAACTTTATTTTTCACAACAGTGAAGGTAGAAGCTTCTAAGAAAAGGAACATCAGCAGTTTGCTGACAGAAGAAGCCTTTGAGTATGAGCAACAGCAGTCTATTTATTGCACACTAAATAAAATTCTCATGCATAATTCACATTAGATTCTGATCCTGTAATTTCCACACTAGAGAATTACTACTGAATCCAGATATAAGGAAAATGTATTGTTGCAGTGGGATTCTTTCTGCAGAAGTGTTGACTGCAGGAACTCTGTGACAGATCTGCCCTTTTTCTTGAACTAGACTTCTTGGCACCCAAAACTGTAAATGTAGTCCACACTAGTATTTGATTACAGAATTTCATATCTTCTCAAAATATAAGATATCTTTAAGAGGAAAATAATTATTAGGAAAACATGAGCATTTGAAAAAAATATGCATTTGAGGCTGTAGCAAATCATGAAGTTTTGGAAAGGGCTGGCCTGTGGATTCCACAGGCTGCCTGCCTTTTCTCCATCACTGTCCTCTTGAAATGAGGTGTCCAAGCTTTTGAAGGAGGAGGTTGTCTGCTTCATTGCTTCTGCAGGTATGGTCACTGTAGATGCTGAGAGCTCCTTATATCCATCCATTCCCTTTGCACTTTTCTCATGTGTTGCTTATTTGTCAGCCACCTTTGCCTCAGCCATTCCCCCAGTCTTCATACCACCTTGCCCTGCTTTAGGCTCTGCATGCTCAGCTTGATCATGTACACGTACTCTTTGTCTTATTCTCAGATGAGATGTACACCTCATTTCCTATTCCTGCCATACTCTTCCTTGGCAGGGGGGGGAACAGGGGGGGTGGCATTGTTGTGATGGCATTAAAAATTCAGCATAAGGTAATTTTTTCCCAGCAATGACAAACAAAATCTCAGTTGATTATGCTTTTTGCTGTGTAAATGATGAGATTTGAGAGTACAAATAATAAGATTTGAGATTTGAGCTGAGAGGACAAGGAACTGTCACAGGATGGAATGATGGCACAAGCAACTTTAGAAGAAAAATAATCTGTTATAAAGCCTGTTGGGAGAATAATTTACACAATTTTCTTCCATAAATTCCATAGGAAGCTTGAATCAGAAATGGTAAGGCAAACATCTCTCTGTGCTGCCATCTGAACTTTTGGAAAGTGACCTCATGAACTCATTGGACAGCAGTGTACTTAGTACTCTTGGACAGTCATTCAAATCAGCTCACAATTAGCCAGCAAATTTTTACAAAGTTTTTGTTTTGTAACATATAAGAGCAGTGTTCCTGTGACTGCTTTTACCTATTCCTAATTTTTTCTTAGTCCAATCCCCTCAAATTGGCTTCAAACAGGATCCAAAATGGAATAAACTATTCCAGCAGAGAAAAAAACACAAACATTTCACTACCATGGTGGATTCACTACCATTGTAGCACTTGTAATTTTCTACTCTTCCTCTCACACCTGTACACTTGTACTCAGTACACTTTAATTGTAGACCAAACACAGGAAAAAGATAGAGGAAGAAGAAGAAATGAGAAGAAATGACAGGTTTTCAAATGTTGTCATTTTTTTCTGATGATCAGATGTATAAGACACTATCTGCAAGAGGGAAAGGAGGAACTCTGTAACCCACTTTACTGTAAAGAAAGCATTGAAATTTCTTCCTATCATCTCTGAATTCCAAACATTTGTGTTTTATTTTTTCAGAAACATTTTTTGGGGTATTTTTCTAGCAGCAGTAAAGGAGATACTGGTGGAATGAAAAAGCTTTTTTATTAAAAATAAATTTAAATCCACTGAATCTATGCACTTGCCCTCCAGTGGCTGTAAAACTTTGCCTTACTGGGAGAAGCATCTCTGGAAACAGTTGTAAAATGTTAGCAGAGCCACCACCACAGGGATTCCCTCTACTGTAACTCCATACTCCACAGAACATTTCTGTCTCTGTACGCACAAGTCCCAGGACAGCTGCAAAATCAGCCTAGCGGAAATTAAGTTCACAAATTAAGCTTCTGCAAAAATAGGAACTACATTCCATATCTGAAGCTAATATCCAGAAGTAAGGGCTTGATTCTGACAGAAGAAAGACACCTGCAAGCCCATTTTAGGTCAGTCTATATTAAACTAGTCCTTTTTGGGCAGTTTCAGCAAAAGCACCTCGAATTCAGCAGGATCTTCTGGAGATCTTTCTTTTCAGAGCCAGCGTGTATGGAACAAAGTGAGGTTGACCCAGGGAAGCTCTTGTGCTGTACCAGGTTAGGGAGCACGATACCACTGAATGCAAAGTTGGTATCTCAATATTGTTTTCCATTCTTGACAACACGGAAATTCTGTGAAAGAAGGAAAGGAAGGAAGGAAGGAAGGAAGGAAGGAAGGAAGGAAGGAAGGAAGGAAGGAAGGAAGGAAGGAAGGAAGGAAGGAAGGAAGGAAGGAAGGAAGGAAGGAAGGAAGGAAGGAAAAAAAAGCACTGTCCAGCTATTTTCTTTGTTAAGAGAAGGGAAAAAAAAATGGTTTCCACAACAGCAATTCCTTGAAGGCCACCCAGATGCTGAGCAGCACAGCAGCTGTGCATGTGATCAGGTGGCCAGTTGCTGTCTTTAGGAGACTGTAGGCTGCACTTTGCCTGGCCTTTTCTCCTCAGCACTGCTTGAAGGCCCATGAGTGCATCCAGCTGTTGGGAACTGGTAATGATGGGGCACGGATACACCTAGTGCCACCCAAATGCAAATGGTGTGCCTGCTTCCTGAAATGTGGGACTGTTGATGGACTGCAGCTCCTAGGGCTTCTCCTTTGGGAATAGCCTCTTATCTCCAGTGCTATGCTCAGCAAATGTTCAGAGACAAAGAGCAAAGGCAGGTTTCCTGGTGCTGCACCACTCATTTGCTAAATTGATAGTCTACTCATAGACAGTGAAGGGTGACTTTAACATAAATCTGTGGCAAAACATGCAAAAGGTAGTCATACAGGTGTCTTGGGAAAGAGTGGTAATCATCCATAATTTTAATTTGTTGAAAGAAAAATATTTTTTTGAGGAGATCCGCTAATTCTCTTATTCTTCTTCTGTAGATCACCAGATTAAAAATTGACAGAAACCCTTTCGCTAAAGGCTTCAGAGATTCTGGGAGGAACAGGTAAGGGGAGATTTTTTGCGCATCCAAACTGATCTCTCTCCTTGATGAGTGCACAGGGCATGTATCTAAGAACCAAAGGTGGCATTTTCCAACACTACCTCAGTTTTACAAGAGCAGTTTGCCTTAGACTGATTCTTGGAGGATCCAGAAAACTGTTTACTTTGCCTAAACAGACACAGTAATGATGGTTTCCTTTGAAAATACTTTCCAGGCCAGCCAGATGGACTGACTTGTTTCTTTTCAGAAGCTTCCTCTAGTGCTGCTCTTCTTTCTGCCTGAAAGTAGAGGGAAACTTTGGTCTTGCAGTCCCCAAACCCAAGCCCAGGAGAGGGTTTTGGATACTATTAGACCTGTCAAGACAGCATCAATTTCCTCCTTTACATTTTCTTTTTCTGTGACTGTGTATTTTTGCTGTTGGATCTTTAATTAAATATTCACTTTCATGCCTGCATCTTTTCCATAATCCCTATTCTTCAGGGTATTTTCTGAGTCTGGTTTATAAGATAGATTCATCTTTTAATTTTCACAGGAAATTCCAAAATTTGGAGCACAAATGCTTGCTTTATATCAGAAGACAAGAGTGACTTTTTGATAGGGTTTCAGGATAACAGGGCATCAATGTTCTAGTTTTGAAACATTTCAATTTTTCTCTGATGATGTCAAACTTTTTCACTTTATGCTACTAAATTTTGTCTGGATTTTTATGAAAAGATTAAATAGAACACCTTAAACACTACTTAGAATACTTTGTGTTTTAACAGATCAGTGTAAAAACAGAAACTTTAATTGAAATACCTTTTGTATTAGGAGAACACAACATGGTGCCATGCACAATTCCAACAGTATGTAATAAACCTTAATATTTCAGTTTTACAAATGATGTGGGCATCCTTTAAATCAGCATGACAAAGGCTTTTAACAATAAATTAATGATGAAATTGAACATATATGACTATATTACAAGAGCACTAGGGTTGTAAAGCAAGGCTCTGAGTGTGCACACCAGAGCACAAGTTGCATTCACCGCCTACATTTGCTGCCCCCATGGGCATCATGATTCAGTCTTTACTTGCATGATCCTCTTGAGTGCTTTCACCAGAACTACTATTTCATTCATGGTTTGCCTTGGAAGCCTTCAATGAGTGAGCAACTCCCTGTGTTTTCAATCACCCATTTAAATACACCTTCACAGAGGAGATATCCTACTCACCCAGAGAACTTTCTAGGTTCCATCTCAAAGCTGCTTTGTGAAAAGACATTCCAACCCTTATTTAATCCCCATCAAGAGTATTAATTCTGATATTTAGGGTACACATGCCTTTTACTCTTCCCTCCATCCCTGCGTGGGGGAAATAGCATATGCCCCTGTACAAGGTCTTCCCTGTGTGCAGCTGCAGCTGCACTGGAGGCTGGGCTCAGAAGAGGGATTGATGCAGTTCCAGGTCCATGGTGGGCTAGATGAACATGGAAGGCATTAATAAGGTCCAAGCCCAGTGAATTTGGACAGTTTCCTGAAAAGGTTGGGAATTACTGATCTTTGTAGCTCATTGATTTAAGAAAGGGCAGGAAATTGCTACATGGCTGCAGCTGTGGGGAAGGCTCAGTAAGGCTCTCTGCTGATGTAAAGAGGAATTAAAATCTTTAAGGTATTACACATCAAAGAAAGGAGCCTGAGGCTTTAGGAAGAAAAAACAGGCAAAGGTATTTGCAAGCATATATAAGCAGCCAGGCGCCTGCCTCACAAGCAGTGGTCTGGCGAAGATTGTACTGCTGCTGTCAGCTAGTGGAGGATACTGGGATGCTCAAATGCTACCTCTCAGGGGCACACATACATAGGTGTACATGTAGGAGGGAGAAAATCAGTAAGAACCAAGCTACGTGTAGAAAGGATTGATGAAATGGGATTTTTCTTAACTGTGCTGAATGCCTCCTCTTCCCCTAATTAATTTAAATCCCATCACTTGCCAATTAGTTTAACAATCATGATACTCTGCATCTTCCTGCATCCTCACATCTCTGGTCAGCTACAGTGCACCAGGCTGTAGCTGGAGAATGTCCCACTGAAAATGTGGGGTAATTGAAGAAAGGCACAATTTGTGAAGCAGGAGTGTATCTGTCCAAAGGGGTTTCTGTGTGAGATCTTAAGAAGAACCCAACAATCTGGTAGCAGGAGAGGCCACAGAATACCTGGGACTGCTCCAGGGCAACCCAGCCACATCAGGGTGCTGAACCACAGTCATAGGTAGAGTTTGCCAGCAAATGATAAAGAAAATCCAAACACGGGGAAAAACAGAGCAAAGTGAAATCTTAGGTCACTTCTGTAAGGCACTGCCTTTCTTCTTTGTGTTGAGGCTTTTCCACAAAACAAAGAGGGATGATTTTCCCTCCCTTCTTATTCAATCATATCTTATTGCTTGCTGTTCTTGCTTGCTGCATAAATTACAGTGTAGTAGGGTCGGTTATTTTTTAAATTAAATTCCATTTTAAATCTTTCACTTGGATCAGCTTGCAGCTTTTCTGTACGTTTCCTTATGAGTGAGGTCTGTCTTCATTAGTACAAGAGTGCATTAAAAACCTGCTGCTCTGGGGGACCCCCATCACAACATAACTACCTTTATCCTTCTGAGGGAGTGATCTTGTTGTGCATCTCCTCTTAGATACCCCTCAGCTGTTTGCATGGTTGCCTTCTTTTGCAGTGCTTGGGCTGGGAGAGGGAGCAGTGAAGTATTTCAGAGGGAAGGATGGAAATAGCTCAGCAGCTGAACTTTTTTGAAGACTTTGAACACTGAAACAATATTAACCAATGCTGTTCAACAATCTAGCCATCAGCTTTGATAGGTTACAGTGCTAGCTTGAGTCAGGAAGCCTAGGCTTAGTTACCTCTTAATGAAACTTTTGTAAAAGTGAAACAAAAGATCTGGGCTCGGTGGAAAAAGGACACCAACATAGAAGAGGTTCTTCTCTAATAGGGCAGTGTACTTAAGAGCCAGCTATTACTTGTTTGTTTTCCTGAACTTCAAGAGATTGAGAAATAGCATTTTTGACATACAGAGATCAGCTAGCCAAATGTTTAGTGGTGTAGGCTTAATACCACAGAGCTTATTTTTGGAGACTGAGTAGAGTTCATCTGATGGTGGGATGCTTAGGGGAGCTCCATATGCTGGAGAAAGCTAGAAGGAGAGACAGACTGGAAACCCAATGGGGCGATGGATGAAAAAAAAGCAAAGCTGAAGGCAAGCAACAACACTTTCTTTTCAGATATGGGCAGCTGAGGTGAATAAAAGCTGTTTGTGTTGGAAGTGCTTTTAGAGCTTTTTAGGATAGGAGAGTCAGGAGGATGCTTGGAGCCAGTGGTTTGGCCTCCCTTGTGAACAATGAAATGATGACCTGTATCCCGCATGCAGCAGGAATGGCAAGGTCAGCCATATGGGATGGATTATGGACATGCACAGATAGCTCGTACATCTTTTTTCATTTTTCAGACAATGGAACTGTTTCATTTATTGCCTATTATTAAAACTTTATAGCACTCAAAATAATTTAAAAAAAATGGATGAAAAAGAGAGAGCGAATTTTGGATACCTTTTAAAGGACAGACCTTATTAAAACAAAGCTGGCAGCAAGTCCTCTTCTTATACTTTCTTACTTCCTTCATAAAGTTGTTGTGAGAGGGGAGCGTTTATGGCCTGATAGGCAATTTAAAGTCAGTTTTTCAGAGCTTTTTTTTTTTTTTTTTGGAAGAGAAAGTGGATGCCACATGGGTAATTTCAGCACATTTGGTACAAGCAATATTCACCAAAGACCAAAAGAAACTGCTGAGAATTTCAGAAATTCCGAAAAGAGTTTTTTTTAAACATTCACTGCTGTTACAAAATGTCTCTCCATTGGCAAACTGTGGATTGCTTTTCCCTGTAGAGAATGATACACACAGGATTGCACTCCACTTGTGACTAGGAGGGTGTTCTCTTCCTATCCTATGGTGGAGGTCTGTGAGGAGAGGGGTCCCCAGTGGCATCCCTCATTCCCTGGTATCCTCAGTTACAGAAAGAGTTGAGTCCAGTCCCTGAAAGAAGTAATTTATTTCCGATTTCTACTTTTATTTCTTCTTTTATTATCTCCTGACTATTCTCTCTCTCTCTTTTCTTTTTTTCTTTAGAAATACAAATAATAAAGTACATGAGTGAGCTGTAGACTGAAAACTCTAATTGCTAGGAAGCATAAACTTTGTGTCAGTCTGAGTTGTAAATGATGCAGGGGCAACAGCTTAATGCTTCCTTTGACCAAAGCCCATTAGGGGCTGGATTTAACTGGCTTGGAGTAGAATTATTTAGGCTGGAAAAGACCTTCACGAGCAGCAGGACATTTTATGCTTCCAGGATAAACGGTCCCAGAAAGTCCTCCCTCAGCATTTGGGCTGGGGATCATTTCATGAGACTGCAGAGAGGCATCAGTCTCCTTCTGGCTGTGCTGAGAAGCAGCTGGAGTCTGCACGTGTGTGGCAGAGGAAATCCTGGGAGTGTTCCGGCAGCCTGAGTTGCTTTTTGCACACAGAGCCTGGCTTAGCAGATGGGCTCACACTCAGCACTGCCTCGTTGTCTCCAAGCTCCATGAGCTGGCAGAGTCTGCTGTATTAACCAGATAGTTTTGTTGTAATGTGCTCAGTGCTAGTGTGAGATTGCTATGCAGAGATGTCTTCTGTTTTTACTTCTAACAGCTTAGCAGCTAATAAACACCATGCAACAACCTCTCTTCTAAACCTCCTCTTAAAATACAGAGTTTGGTTTGCCAACTCCAATGTATTTAAAGCATCTGAGCTTCCGGGGAGACTTTGGAAAGTTAACTGAGCAAGAGGAGGCACGTGCAGAAAGACATTTTCAGAAGCAAAAGGCAGCTCCAGTATCAGCTCAACATCTGATGAGAGGCTCTGGGGATGTTAGAGCCTTTTGCATTGAAAGGGGATATGGTCTCACATTTGACAAAGCATCTCTAGTTGTGTTAAGCCAGTGCAAGGGATATAACCTCCTGCAGGAAAGTAGGCAAGGAGAGGCCTTGGGAACAGAGCAAGGTTCAGTGTCCACAGCGGGGAATTTTTCCTAGGAAGAAACCTCAGGATACTGTCTCATAAAGAGCCGAGAGGGTCCTCAGTTGGTAATGCATCTATGTTCTCAATGAGCCTGTGGAGTTAGAGACTTCCAGCAGTGCTAACACTTTGCAGTAGAAAAAAACCCCACAAACTGGAGACTCCAGCCCTTTAAGAGGAAAAGCTGTTCTCACTTGATTTTTGGCTTTTTCTCTTTGGTACTGTCACTGTAGTGAGTTATGGACCCAAAGCAGAGAAGCCACTGACCTTTTTATAAAAAGCCTCTTACTGCATTTCTGGTCAAAATACAAAACCAACAAGATTCTCCTTTGGATGTCTTCCAAAAGCCCTTCAGAACAGTGTCCAGAAATGGGAAGTGACAGGGAAGGTTCATTCATAAAAACCCTCTCAGATTCTGTAGGATTAATCTCTGATCTCCCATGTTTGTATATATGACAGCTTGCTTCCATAAAGTGTTTAAGCCACTTCTATAAGTGTGTAAGTGTGCTTTGAGGGCCTGTCATTTGTCCCCTGTGAAGCAAAATGGAAGTTAAGGGTCCTTGTTAAAAAACAAAAAGGTACTGGAAGACCATTAGGATTTATGGAAGTTCTTGAAATGGGGAAATTATTCTACTGAAGCAGCCAGCACCTGCACAGAAAGGCTTGCTGGAAGAATTCACAGTTGTCAAGGTGGCCTTTTGGTGGCCACTTGCAGACCCAGAGCACTTTTTTCCTATGCCAGTAACCTTGCTGGCTGATTGATGTTCTTCTTGCTTTATTCCATCCTGCAGGACGGGGCTGGAGGCCATCATGGAGACCTACGCCTTCTGGAGGCCTCCTGTGCGCACCCTCACCTTTGAGGATTTCACCACCATGCAGAAGCAGCAAGGTGAGTCTACAAAGGATGTGCAAAGCAGAAGAGAATACAAGAGCTACGACATGCTCTGTTTTTCACACCTTGCTGAACTCTTGATGGCTATGAAAGGGCACAGGGAGGGTGTATGGCAGCTAGGAGACATTGGGTCGGCTGTACATTGTGAGTTGCAATGCAGCTGTCTCACCTCCTTGGTGTCCTCAGAGCTCAAACATGGAGTAGGAAGGAGTGCAGCATTGGATAAACTAGTCCACATGCATAACGTGGCTTGAGTTAAAAACAAAGACAGACAGAGGCAATGACCCACCATATCAAATGCACTGATCATCATTTATAGTTAGAGTTTGCCATTTGTGCGGAAACACAAGGGGAAGAAGTCTGTGTCCTGTGGGAGCTCCAGGAGGCCAGAAATATGCACACCTCCCCCAGGATCACACTGCCTCACTTGCAAAACCCAGGAGCCTTTATGGAGAGACTTTCTGTTAATATGAGGATGGGAAGAGTTATTGGGTAGCCCAAGTGTTTTGCAGTTGTTCATGCTGTGTCTTTTCATAGCTTCTACCCTTTATATCCTTCATTTGTTAAACAGGGCTTTCATCTCCAGTTTCAGGCTGTAACATCGTTTTTATTTTGTGCTGATAGGATTCACCCAATGACTTTTTTGTAGTTTTTTTCTAGTTAAAAACACAGTCATCACTGGGAACAGAGGTATCACTGCAACCTATTACTTTTTCCCCTTGATATAAACACAACAAAAGAAACAAAGTAAAAGTATCTTTAGATGTGACACCTGCGAGGTTAAAGAGTCAGAAATAAATGGGTGCCAGGTGTAGCAGAGCACATTCTCTGGCCTCTCTAGTTTGAGCTGGACTTCAAACCAAATCTTCCCTCCAGACCTTGGATCCACCTGGAGATGATGTGTTCTGCTCCAGAGAGAGGCTGGGGGCTGCCCGCTGGGGATCCAGCAGAGTATGGGGGGCAGGAGATGTTCTGCAGAAGCTCAGAGGTGTGCATCAAGGAGCATTTGTGGTGGGGTGTGCGGTCAGAGATGGGTTAAAGCGGGGATTCAGAGTGGTTTTCATCACCCACCTAAATAGAAACATAACAACCTCTCCTCCTGGTCATCCTTGCTGGAGCAGCCTCTCTCCTCTGGCAGCCGGCTGGCCCAGCTCACCTCCTGTCCGGGCTCACATGGCTCCCTCCCCTCCCAGTGGTTATCAGATAACATCCTAGTGGCAAGTCCAGCTCTCGCTTACGTGGTAAGGTAATATTAGGAAAGGAAAATATTTAATGTATTTTTAGCTTGTTTTAATATAGTTTGGCAGCTGAAAAGCCAGGAAGCGAGCCAGTACCCTGTGACCAGCCAGCTCTGTGCAGACCACCACCACTGCACTACGGTTCAGTGAGAGCAGGGCAGCCCTAAATAAAGCTGTGTCCACAGGCTGGTCTCAAAACTTCATAATTCACTAGAAAACAGTGAGTGCTCTTAAGCTCTTTATTTAGTCAAATGAAACAGCCCCAAGTTGGTGCATCTGAAATACTCCCTGCACTGTAGTGCTCCTCTTTCCAGTGATTCCTTTGACATGCTGAACCCTGTCCTCAGCTGTAGGTGCAAAGCTAAGGTACAAACACACTCTATTTTAATTCCTGGCTATGAGAAGAAAATCAGCTGCTGACATCCAGCACCATCAAGGACTGCTCCAGGGCTGGCTGTAGTAAACTGCCTTGGGGTTACAGGAGACTTTGGGAATGTGTGTATTGTCCTTCCCCCTTCTCTCTGCTGTGGCTTTACATGATGCCTAGATGTGTCCATTGCAGCTTGAGAAGTGCACATCTACTGCACTGAGTTGAAATGAAGGCAGTAAAAATGGCCTTGTGCCTAGGAAGAGATACCATAAATGAGGAGCAAGTTGTAGTTGTTCAGGCTGGAAGAGAGAGAGGGAGGACACAATGGCACTGAAATAAAATGCTGTCTGTGCTGGATAGAAGAAATAACAGGCTCCAGTTGCATGAAGTCTAGCAGAGTGCAGGAATAGATTCCCTGCAGAGACTGTGGAATTCAGCCCTGATTTTCTATGGATGAGTACCCCTTACTGTGGTAGGAAAAATGATGCTTTCTGAGACAGAAGCTTGGGACTTTAGCAGTGTAAATATGGTGTATTTTCTGTTTTTTATCTGGATTTTTACATGTTGAGGATTATTATGGATTCTTATCTTTTCTTTTGCCCTTTGGTATGCTTTTTTATGAAATAAATGTTTTATCTGCCTTTTCCAAAACAGATTTGTCAGACAAATCTAACCAAATTTCCTGACTGGGGTGGAACTTTGACTGTTAGAAATAACTGGATAGCTGTGAAAGATTTTTAGAGCATTTAGCTTAATGCCAGCTTGAAAAAGTTTGTACATATGAAGGAATGAGTAGCAGGTCAAGCTCAAAGCTGATGATTAAATAGGAAACCTGATGACAAATGTGAAAACACCAACCTGAGAGGACAGTCTCAGTGTTTTTCTGTGGAGACTATTTTGTGGACTAACCAGTCTGGAAACAAGTAAAACCACACATTTGCTAAAAGATAAAAATCTCATAAAGACTTCAATGCCAGCAGTGCTGATGGGGATGAAAGTATGAAGGGTAGGGATTGCTTGGTAACCTGCATGCATTCAAAGAAATTGTGGGTCTAAGTACAGCCAGATACAATATCAAGTGCCTAGGAACAAAATGTAGGGTGTACATAACTATAGAGTGAGCTGGAAAGCATTGGCACTGACAAAGATTTGGAGGTCATGGTGGATGAGCAGTGATAAACAGGGACATATTATCCTTGTTGTAGAAAAAAGAAAATATTGGGAAGCAGTTGGGAGAAAATTTCCTGGCTGCAAACACTATAATACTGTCTTCTACTGCAAATATTTTTGAGGGTAGAAAGAAATCAGTTAAGAGGAAAAAAATTAGAATGATTTATTGGCTGAAGCAGATCGCTGAGAATGGAAGCTCAGTTTGCATAGTCAATCAAAAAGAACATAAAGAACTGAAATGCTTATGGCCAATGCTATCTTGCAGAGAAAAGAATATGTGGTAACTTCCTGGCACTCACTAGAATCTTGTAACTGTGGTTTCCATGTTTTCATGGCAAAACTGTGTGAAACACTTCTTTCAGGTGGCTCTGGCTTTTCAATTCTAGCTGAATGTTTCATTCCTTTTTGGGGAGGTAATGAGATAAGCAGGACACAAGTTCCCTCCCATCTATCTTCTTCACACAATTAATTGTTTTAGATTTTTATGTCCCTTATCTGTGCTTCTCACCATGAGCAGAGACAATTTTCATTTTATTTCTCTTCTATTGGAAGGTTTTCTGTATCCTTAATCATTTCTTTAAAAACATGTTTGCACAGAGTATTCCAGATACACTACATGATACAATTATCTAAAGGTATTATAATTTTTTCCACATCAGCTTTTCTCTTGTTTAACATGCATCTGAGAGTTTTGCTCATTCATTTGGCCCTAGCTATATGTTGAGCAAGGGCCACGATGACACAGAGAATCAATACCCAGAGCATTGGATGCAGCTGTTTCATACAGGGATTAAATAACTTTCTGATTTACACAATGATAGGTTTCAGCTGCCACACAAGCTGGAGAGCCTGATAACACAACCACTCACACAGATGTCTGGTGACTGGTACTAGCAGCACACAAACTTTACTTCCATGTATTTCCAGTGTAGTAAAACACATCAGTAAGTCTCCATAGCTCTGTTACCACTGTGTCATCCTACCAAAGAGAAGAACATGCCATTTCTGTTAGTGAACCTTCCTGGCCTGAGCATATAATCTCTTTTGGACCACATAATGCAAAAGTCACCACAGCTTTACTACGGCAAGTACTGTTTTTGACAGTATCACAGCAGAACTCAAGATAGTAGTTTAAAAAAGTTCCCCCAAAAAGAGCCTTACAGATGCTCAGAAAACAGCAGTTCAGGAAAGGCTGACCTTCTGGAGAATGATGTCAACCACTCTGTAGTCTACTTATTAGTAGGGAAAAAGGGGGCTTGGGATTATTGAATGCACATGGCAATGAGATGTGGGGAAAGCCAAGAATCTATTAAAGACTTTAATTGGAATATATTTTCAAAATTTAGCTTGAACTTTCTCCAGATTCTCATTATTAAAAGTATGTGGCTCAGTTTCTCGATTTTAACAGGGTACATTAAGAAAAAAGAAGAGGAGGGGGATAAGAAAATAGGAGTTCCAGTAACTCTGGATTGTGTCACTTTCCAAGAGTAAAAAGAGCCAGTGCTGGCTCCCATACGATATATAGTTTCCCACAAGATGCTGAGATGAGCAGATTGCTATCAATGACTGTAATTTTTGCCAGGACACAGGGACTGGAAAGACACTGCGACAGTACTACAACTACTTCCAGTTCAGCATTGGAACCTCTCTATAAGAGCTGATGACTTAGGCAAAAAGTTAAATCAAATGTATCTCGGCAACTGGTGAAAAGAATAACCTCCCAAGCAGGAGTTCAGGTCAAGTAAGAGAGTCACATGATGTGATTTATCAATAAGATTACAGTACATAAAATGTGACTTGTCTGTTAAATCACTGTTTTGATACATATACACCAAACCCCCAAGTGTCAAGCTCCAAGTGCTGAAGTCTAAAGGCTTTCTTTTTAAATTGTGTTTCCTCAGTTGAGGGTACTTTTGCTGAGTTTCCTCACCACTTCCTTTCAGTAAATTCAACCTGTTCTTTATCAGATTGAATATTTCTGTTGATCTTGCCCTGGGAATCTCAAGTATAGAATCATAGAATCATTAAATGGAAAGACCACTAAGATCATCTAATCCAACCATCCACCTATCACCACCGTGCTATCACCACTATGTCCAGGCATTTTGTTAAGGCTTTGAGGAAGGAAACGCTATACTATGGCAAAGTCTGACAGAAAAATGCAGAGCTTGCACAGCAGAAATGTATGATGCTTACGTCAGTTTTGTACGTCGGCACCTATTAGGCAGCCCATGAAATTGTCATGAATGACTGTTGATCTTAGCATCACAAGCTTAGAAGTGTTCTAAATGGGAAGACCAGAGGCAAAATAGTGCACTCCTCTCTGGCAAGAGAGCTGTTGCTGATAGCATAGAGCAGCATGTGTATGCAAAGTGGCATTTGAATACAGTTCTACCATCTCCCTCTGAGAGAGATTATCGTAACACTGTAGTCTTGTGCTGACAAGGATATGCACAAAAGGATCCCTCTCCTCTGTATGGAACAGGTTCAATCCACTCATTTACTGCTGTATAAGAGCAAAATTTTCTTGTAGTAGCAGAAGCTGTGTAGTAACAGTCCAAGTGGACTCACTGCATGATACATTAGCAGATGGGAGACAGTCTGGACAGCGGTGTTGTTGATTTTCCAGCTTCTCTGTCTGTAAGCGTTACCCTGATTCTGCAGGCAGTGTCAAGGTTTGTCTGTACTGCTTGTTACTAGTTTCTCCTTTGATATACTGTTCTTGCTGGGTATCATGTTCAGAGAGCCAACCTGATTGCACCCACCTGCAAACAAAATCATGAATGCACATATATGTATTGGTGTCAAGCACAGACCAGACTGAGCCCTCCAGAACTTGACTTCAGAGGCATTTGGAGGCAGGAAGATCCTTTTGGCTTTATCTGAGATTCCAGAACCCCAAAACAGTGTCTCCCAAGAGAGTGAAGCTGCTGATGTCAAAGGAAGCTGGACAACCCATGAATGCATCTGCTTGGTCACTTGCCTCCTGACTGCAACCATCGGTTCTTTCAGCAGTGCCACCAAGATAATTTGGAGGCTGCTTCCCTTTGGAAATAAATTGTGAATGGACCAGGCTGTTGGCAGAGGTCAGACATACAGGTTTGGTCTCAATTATCCTCTTGAATCTTTTGAGAGGGGATTGGAAACTGAATAGTTGTTGCCAGAGTTATTGGGATCAAGTTTTGGTTTCAGCTCCATACTTCAGATGGCCAGTAGATTGCCTCATCTGAACGAAGCAACAGAGAACAAATGGTTCCAGCTCCATCCTGGTAGAAAAGCAGCCAGTTTTTCTTCAGGGAAGGGGTGTTGCTGGTGATCCAAGATCTCATCTTCCATAGTTAAAATACGTTCCCAGATGTAACATGAGGTCTGTGAGTCAAAGTTTTTGCCACTCCTTGATGACCTGAAAGGAACACGGAACAATTTATTATTTCAGAGAGGTTTTTACCCTGAAGCCTAATTGCTGATGCCTAATTTTCTATTATTCCGTTAATCTTGATCAGATTTCACATGAATGAAAAGGAGCAATAATACTTTGAAAGTCTGCACAATTTCCTCAGAGTGTCATGTTTTCTTACAAATAGAATATGCTGTGTACCTTGAGCTTGACACAATGCTGACATTTTTTCCTCGATTCAGAAATTCGAACCACAGTGTGTTTATGGGGTTTTATGGGTTTTTACTGTAGTTTTTACTGTTGAAAGTCCTGGAGCTTCCAATGCCTGTTTTGGACCAAAGCACACTCCATCAGGAATGGAAAAAAAGGTTCTCAATTCAGTTCACATTTGTCACCACCAAAGAAGTCACCAGGATGTCAGTTAATCTCAGTTGCAAATTGGCAGCAGCATCTTTTTTCAAAATTAGTTGCCACTGTGATGATTTTCACAAGGGTTTCTGTCACAGAGAATCCTTTTCTGCACACTTTCTTATACGTTGTCTCCTGGTGTAGCTTCCATTCCATGACACAGACATCAGCTATCAAAGATAGTTGCAAAGGTGAGAAACAGTGCATAATTATCACTGGTAATTTTCTCGACTAAACTGGGGGCATTATCAATCTCTAGTACTGGTCCATTTGATGCCCGCACCTGAAGAAAAGAAAAAGAAAACATTTCTGTAGGAGCTGATGTATATATTACGTATGTGGTATAAAATCTGCTCTTCAGCAGTCTACGCACAGAACAAAGCCACATCCTGTAAGTCTTCTCCTGAGACTCTGCGAAACTGGCCCTAGAAAACTGTACTTTTGTGAGAAACAAAACCCACTGTCCTAAAGATAGTCTATAGGGAACAGGAAGGGGAAGTTGTCTCTTTTGGGAAAATTCTCCTCATGCTCTGAATACAGAAGGGAATGAAAATCAGAAGTCCTAGACTATAGTTTTGTGGATTGCTTGTCCACATTAGAAAAAAAATTATGATTTTCAACATAGGATTTTGAATTTTTTTTTATCTTGGAGGATAACTAAAGCAAGTATTATCTCTAACTTGCTGACTGTCCAATTTGAGTTACAGAGTTCATAAGAGCTAAAGAAAAGTATTAATCAGAGTTGTTGTAGATTTAACCATTAAGTCCACAGATTCCCGTAATTTGAGCCATATTTATAAAGTATCTTTCTCTGTGATTTAACAACCTTCAGGATACTTTCCTTTCATTCCTAGGTGTTGTGCACTTTACCATATTGCAGTAGCCATCCTTTTTGTGCTAAGTCACATCTCTAAGAACTAGAAAATACTCTTAATGTTTGCCCTACCAATACAGCAATTCAGCATGAAATTACTTCTGGGGCCCATTTTGGCCTTTAAAACATTTTACCAGCAGTTGCATAATTTGATAATTGGCCAAGGACTCTAGAGAAAAAAAACCAAAAACAGCAGAACTGAGGTCTGTGTTCTTGAAGTGGGAATAGATCCAGGCTTGTGCTGGGCCTGGATCTTCAAGAACATGAGATCAGGTGATGAGAATGGTACCATCTGGCCTCATAATCAGTAAGACCTCCTGGCAATCTGTACAATCTTTTCCTCATAAGCACCTTAGTTTTCCACCTTTGGACTAGTACTTCATTTTTGTTCAGCCACCAAAGGTACAGTAAATTGGAAGATGAAGTGTATGTTTCTTAAGCTACACTTAGGGTATATTCACATGTGAATACACAATAGGAAAGAAAATTTACTTCTTTGTTCTAATACATTTTTCTGCATGCATATCATCACATTAATTTACTGTTCTGTCCAAGAGCAGGATATTATGAAAATCTGTGAAGGGTTAGGTTCTCCCATGCTTTAGAAAATCCTTTTATGTATGCATAGATGTCCAGACCATTCAGAAGTAACTAAGAGTATGTCTGCATGGATAGGTACCTAAGTCTGTTTTGGTGCTGGCCAGACACATGCCAGCTCCCGGCCAGCTCCATTTGGAAAGCTGGATAACTGCGTTAGCTGTTATGTGTGCCAGACTGAATATAAACTGCCTCTCAAGAGGACTTATTAGCTCAATCAAAGCACCATGAGGAGAACTACGAGGCAGAGACTAGTGGCTACAGTTCCCCTCTCATGCTCTCAGGAGCTCAGACACATGCCTGTTGGCTGGTGAGGATGTCAACATATTAGAGAAGGAGCTGTGGAGAATGATCCTCCAGGAGAATGATCAGCAGTGCTCTTTTGTGCAGTTGTCTGATGAGACTCTGCTATTGTACAGGGCATGTACTTGGTGCTCAGCCATTCTTGTGCTGACTACAGCTTCAGCTAGTGTTTGTTCTCTTCCTGTGCATTAAATAAGCATTTCAGGGACCAAGTGGTTTGCATGGAAGAACTGCAGGTGATGGAATCAATTGATGTCTGGAAACACTAGCAAGGAATGTATGCTGCACTGGAGTCCAAAGTGTGATTTATGTGCATCTTTCAGATAAAGAACATTGAGATAAGTTGTGGGTCAGTTGGCTACTGTGATGTCATTCGTAAGAGAGATACCAGAAGATTTTCCATGAACAATTGTTTCAGACTCCCTTGGCTCTGATACTCTCCTCTTTACCTCCCTCTTGCCAGAGGCTCACTTGGCTAATACTGGCTACTGGCAGATGTGTTTTCCAACTACACTATAGTGCAAAACTTGTCCCTTTTCTTTTTGGATGTCCTGGCATGCTGAGTGCTTCAGGAGCACTGTTGGCCCTCCTTGTAAAGCACATCATACTCTTGAACTGGTTGTGTCTGGGTTTGCAGTTTATCTTGAAATTATCCTGAACACAAGCTCAGCGTAGGTAAAAGCAAAAGCATGTGGAAATGCAGTACATTACTAAGACTTAAGGAAGCATGTGACAGGAAGCAAAGGCTGGTTATAAGCTACTTAAGATGAAACTTTAATGACAGTTGTTATCCAGATGAGAAATTGTAGTGCTTTCCTAATTCTTGTGCACAGGTATTCAATTAGGGTGTACAACTCATATTTCTGTATCTAGTTAACAAGAGGAGGGAACTGTGGTGTGGATAAGAATATTTTCTTTTACAAGTCACCCTCTATGGTGTTTCTCTTTCACCATATTTTCAGTCCACTTCACATCTTCCCATCTCACCCATCATTTCTTACTACTCATTCCAGTTTACAAATTTTGATCTTGCACAAAATCTTTCTCTACCTTCTGTCTTTGGAAATGGTTCTGTCCCTTTAAAATCAAATTTATCATCACTTGTATGCTCAGACAAAGAGCAGGCTCCTTTCAGGATGGTACCAGGGCTTGATTAACCTCTGGACATGATACACAGTGCCAGAAATGGTCTGAAGACCATATGCAATGGTAACTAACAACTTTAGAATCATAGTAAGCATGGAGGACAGGAGTACCATGGCATCAGTGGTAAACGATGTAAATAATGGCAATTATTTCCATGGGCAATAGTGGGTAGAGAAAAGAAACAGAGGAGAATCATTCAGATTCATTTTGTTCTTGCCTAAATGTGGTTTCAGTTTACTTAATCCATTCCTAAGCATATCCTTGTGTATCAGTTTAACTAGATTGGTTTGTGTCCACGCCTTCCATTAAAATGACATGCACATCTGTACATCTGAGACTGCAGTATGGTGTGGATATATTATCTGGGCTTGCTGCCATCTCTACACATATTTGTCTGACTTCATAACAGCTACAGTCCAAGCTATAACTTCACAAAAGTCCAGGTTGCATTTTGCCCATAATTCCAGAAAATATGAATCGAAAATATTACTAAGAGCAGAATATAGCTATTTGAATTCTAAAGAAGATGAGCTGAGATGGGCCTTGCTTTTTAGTGTTTTCTATTCCATAAAGGGTGTAAAGATTATTCTGCAAGTGATCAGAAACTTCAATATTCTGCACTTGCTCTATTGCAGTAGAAGTTTGGTATATCGTGTTCTTAATGGTTGACATTTACAGCAAAGCTTTTGAGAAAGCAAGTCACAATGTCTGGCATTTGTTTCTGCTGATAGATCTTTCACTTTCTTATCATGATAAAATTACAGAGGTAAAGTTCTTTTTTACCTTGAGTGTTTCATAATTACTGTGTTGTCACTTCAGACTTTTATTCTGTTGGCCTGCGAATAGTGATGATAATTAAGAGCAGAATCACTGTAGTACCCCTATGGGGTAACCTGAAATATGCAGTTCAGAGTTTCAGTTTTTGAACCATTCAGTAACCCTTGAATTTATTAATTAGGGATCTATCCTTACTCCTGCTCTGGAGCCAAATCCTTGCATATGCGTACCTCAGAATCAGTCTCCTTTAATATTATTTAAAGATATTTAAAACCTAATATTCAAGGTAACAATTGAACTTGAAGTGTGTACTCCTTTCTTGTATAGTTTTCTCAGGTTAACTAAAAGATAATGGCAGACTGAAATGGAGATTTATTCTGCGTATTACATTTCAAGCAGATCATTAAAATATGTATTTTTACTTATTCTCCAGACACTGTCAACAAATTAATCACAGTCCAAAGTTTGTTCATGAAATACGTGGTGTAAAGAATCAAGTCAATGATTATCTCTGGATTAAATACATTTCTGAACTGCATTAGGTTTATGATTATGTGACCTCTGTATTTTGATAGACTGATGATATACATGAACTCAGCTGTCTTCTTGTCCTCTGTCAGAGGTTACCCTCTTTACTGTAGGGACAACATAACAGGAAAATATGTATCTATAATGGTATACTTGAGATCAAACTCACCTTCAATAAAAATGTGTGGGAGGACTCACTTTCTTCTGCTGGTTTTGCTGCAGTTTTGACAACCTGTAGCAGAAAGATGGGGAGAAAGGATGTAACTTCTTAACCTATGACACAAAATTAGCTGGAGATAATCTGTTAGAGATTTTAAACAAAGCAGAGAATTGCACTTTTTGTAAACAATACATAATTATAAACTCAAAAAGGTCTTTTAAACACAAAAGGTCTTTGAACTCTGGAGCTACAGTACACTAGCAGGTTTGAGCATCTCAGTGTTATCAAGAAAGAAATATAGAAAATCCACAATGCTATTTGAAATTTGAAATTTTCACATTAATTATAACAGATTTGATGCAATGCTTCTCTGCTAGTCTTCTGAATAAATGACAAAAGAGTCTGTGGTTTAGCAATAAGCATTCATTCCTATGACTGATAATGGGAATGATTACTTTGACTTAGCATCATAGAAACACAAGGTTTCCTGTTTCTCCCTGACTCATTGCAGCCAATCCAGGCTGTGCTTATCCAAGGCTTCTTCTTATTTCTGGCTTGTGTTTCAAACAAACAAACAAAACAACAACAACAATAAAAACCCACAAATACTAATTTCTCAAAACTCCGTTTTTACCATTATATCCTACTCTGTTTAACACTAGATCCGTTAGGAAGAATCAGACATAGTCTGATCGTTTTCTACTGCACCTCTTAATCACCTCAGACATCACCCCATCTCCTTTATTCAGTCTCTCTCCTGTTTAGTAGCAGACCTAGATGGTTCTTAAAACCCTTCCGTTTTTTGTTTCCACATCACAAGAGAAAGCTGTCTCTTACTTTGGACTAATAATGTACAATCTTTGCCTTGGCTAAATTTGAGTCGCCCACTCTACCACCCTCTTTTCCATTCCCTTAGTGTCTCACCTGTCATCTTAAAGCCTTTCCAAAATGCTGCCTTAACAGCTGTCATTCTAGTTTCCCTTATTCCTCTGATCCACTCACTTCACCAGCATCTCTTTGCTCCTTTTATAAGAATCTTCAGAGTTAGCTCTCTAACACAGAAATGGACAATCATGCAGAGAGACACATTCAACCAAAAAAAAAATTAAAAATTATTAATTAAAAAAAATCACACTAGATATCAGCATTCCATTTAGTGGAGAAGCAAAGGTTTATTTGAGCAAAGAAGCTTTCTCTATCTTGACAATAATCTTGACAATAATTACCCCTCAGAATCTCAGAATTGTGCCACCAGGTTATTCATATCACTTACCTTCAGTTAGTTACTGTTCTTGGTGGTATTACGTAGTACTCTTTTCTCTGGGCCAGAACATGTGAATATCCATGCTGTGTGAGCTAATTAACTGTACCATTTGTCAAATAAATAGTGTATAGCATATTGATAATACTGACATGCGTGAATATCAATATTTTGTTAACATCAGTGATACAATATATGGAATCATTTTTAAAGTTAAAACACATGAGTTAAAATCTTTACATACCCCCTTTATCAGCTTTGTGGGACGGACTGTAGCTCAAAACTCTGTCCAGTGTTCCAGTGTTCCTTGTGTTACTTATGGCTTAAATCAGCACTACTGCACCATGAGCCATCTAAGAAAACTGTTGAACAGTGCAGAAGTCCAACATGTTTTCAGCCACTTCCTGCCACAAGCCCCTGGAGAGTATGATAAAGCATTTTTGCAGCAGGGCCATACAGATTGCTGACTGGTGGTCTTCCTGGAGTCCAGGAGAGGAGACAAAGCAGATTTTTTGAATGATGGAGCAATGCTACCTTGCAGATTTTTCCTCCACCCTGTAATGCTCTCTGGCATGCTTGCTTCCATCTCGTATTTCAAAAGGGAAGAAAACGCCCCAGAACAACAAAATCACAACACAAAACAGCATGAAAAACCAAGGGATGCTATTAATAAAGTGAAGGCCCTTGCCAAGAGGGACTAAGTTTTCCAGCGGCCATTTTACCACCCTTGTTTTTTTATTAAACTAAGCTGTTTCTTAATGAGACTGTCTTGTTTTGCACATGTGATTTCAGGCTCTGAACATCTTCCCATGTGTTTTGTTTTGCAGGAGGCAGCACTGGCACCTCCCCAACAACCTCCAGCACAGGGACTCCATCACCCTCTGCTTCCTCTCACCTTCTCTCTCCATCCTGCTCCCCTCCAGCCTTCCATCTGGCCCCCAACACTTTCAATGTTGGTTGCCGGGAGAGTCAGCTTTGCAACCTCAACCTGTCTGACTACCCTCCATGTGCCAGAAGCAACATGGCTGCCCTGCAGAGCTACCCAGGGCTGGGCGACAGTGGCTACAACCGGCTGCAGAGTGGCACTGCTTCCGCCTCACAGCCCTCCGAAAGCTTCATGCCTCAGAGGACTCCATCTTTGATCTCAGGAATGCCAACTCCTTCTTCTCTGCCCAGCAACAGCAAGATGGAGGCCTACAGCAGCCAGTTGGGGTCCTTCCCCAGCTCCCAGTTTCAGTATGTCATGCAAGCAGGCAATCCTGCATCCAGTTCTTCTTCTTCACACATGTTTGGTGGCAGCCACATGCAGCAGAGCTCCTACAATGCCTTCTCCCTGCACAATCCCTACAACCTCTATGGATACAATTTCCCTGCTTCCCCAAGGCTGGCAGCAAGCCCGGAAAAACTCACCACTTCCCAAAGCACTTTACTCTGCTCTTCCCCATCCAGTGGGGCCTTTGGAGAGAGGCAATACCTTTCCACAGGGATGGATCATGGGATGCACATGATCAGCCCTCCCTCCAGCAACCAGCAGACAGCCAATGCCTGTGACAACAGACAGTATGGTGCCGTTCAGGGCTCTTCCTCACAAATGTCTGTGCACATGGTCTAACCAGCAGTGCCTCTCCTCGGCATGGAAGGCAATTGGACCTGCATTGTTTCCATGGATAAAACCATCCTAGTACCTTTTGGCCTTCAAACTTATAGAGAAACTAGCATTGTAATGATAAATTAGAACACAAACCATCTAGGTATGCAACACCAAATCTCGTGGAAAACCTTCATTGACAGCCATTGTTGAAATCCAGGGCCTCTGGACCTGGTGTGGAGTGTCTGCTCCTTCTGGACACTGCAAAGAGAAGGGCAGGACTTTAATGAGAAGCTGGAGTGAAGAAACCAAATATACAGTTTATGCATTAACTCTCAGCTAGTGTGAGCTCTCGGTGTTGAGAGAGCCATTTCCTTGCACCGTCTTCTCTGAGTGTTGAAGAAAGGCAGTCTCCCAAGACTTTGTCCTGAAGCTGTACTGCCCATGATGGGCCAAAGCTTTAAAGGCCTTTCCCTTCCTGAACTGTCCCTGGCTGCTGAAGCAGCTCAGCCTGTTTCTGAAGCCATCAGTGACCTATGGCTCCTTCTACTGTAGCACAGCAATGACACTGCTGAGTTGGAGCTTCTCTTCCTAAAGAGGTTTCTGTACTTTCATTGCAGCTCTGCTCGACCAGTGTTTTCTTTTTGAGGGTCGAGCCTACCAGTACTCAGTCTGCAGACAGAGATGAGAGAGAGGAGAGAGAAAAATTTTAACTCGTAAGTGAGTCTCAGACACGAGCAGGGTTGGAAGCTTCACACAAGCATCTTGGCAAAGATGCACAGGGGGAGAAGGAGATCAGCTCTTACTGACATTCCCTAAAGGGATGTACTCAAGCCAAAAGAACAAAAGCCTCTGTGGGGAACATGTGTCTTGTAGCACTCAACTCAATGGGAGGAAACTCTCCAGACTGAACTCATGGGGAAGAACAATGAGAAATGAGCGCTCTGCTCTGCAGCAGTACAACTGGCCTCCCTCACCTTGCATGTAAGAATTGCCATAGAAAACCAATAGCATTTCAGTAACAATGAGGTCGAGTATTCTCCAACCTCCTGCCTGCCATGGGATCTCTGTTTAACCAACTTTCTTTTATGTTTTATTTTCTTCTGTTTTTTTTTTCTTTTTTCTTTTTTTTTTTCCTTCAAATCCTTTAAAAATAAGAAAACAATTGTAGCTTGGTGCAAGCTATGCATTTAAGTTGTGTGAAAATGCAAATACCAAGTAACAGAATACAGATATTATTGAGATTTGTTGTGAGGTGTTGTAGATAAATGTATTTATATGCCTAGTGGGGGAGTCAATATTATGAATATAAAAGAGGGCAATAAAAATGGTATGTAAAATATGTATGAAGAAAAAGGTGTATAAAGATTTGCCCTATGCACGGAACTCTGTTTCTAAGTGCCAAGCACAGAATGCGCTAAATAAATCTTTGCAATTGTTCCTTTTGTGTTTTTTATTTTTGTTTTTTTCATTTTTGTCTGTGAGGTTTCTTTAACAGTTTTCTAGAGACCTAAGTTTTCAAAGTACTGCCATGCATGCTTTCACTATAAGAGGAATTAAAAATATGAAGTTGAGGTGAAGTCCACATACAGTGTTTAAAGAGAATGCAGGCATCTGCATGGATTTGTATTGGGGCAGATCACTCAAGAGGAGTGTTAGCAGTCAGAAATACTGTTCTGCAACTACCAGCCCAGAAATTTGTTTCCCAGGAGGACCTAAATAAATTCTTGATGCTTTATATAACTTAAATATTGATCATAATCAGATCTCCTGCAATATGCACAACTCTCTCGAGCAGTCTATCAGCTCAAGTAATTAATAAACATTCCCAGGAGCACTATTTACAGTAGAAGTTCTGTTAATTACTCGGGATTTATTAGGTGTCTGCTTTCACAGGAATTGTGTCTTATGGACTGCTAGAATTATTATTTTGATTGTTGAAGTCTAATAAAACATTTTTCAGAGCCACTTTTCACAATTAATATGTATAAATAATAGTTACAGATGATAGTTTATAATTTTTATTTCATTTTAAAATGTAATTTTGGGGTATTTGTCAGTTTATAATTTGCACTACATGTCATTGAATCACAGAATCATAGGGGTTGGAAGGAACATCTGGAGATCATCTAGTCTAACCTCTGCTGAAGCAGACTCCCTACAATAGGTTACAGAGGAAAGACTCCACATGAGTTTTCATTATGTCCAAAGAAGAAGACTCCAGAACCCCTCTGGGCAGCCTGTTCCAGTGTTCTGTCACCCTCAAAGTCAACAAGTTTTTCTTCGTATTTGTATGGAACTTCCTGTGTTTCAGTTTGTGACCATTGTCCCTTTTTCTGTCACCACCAAAATGAGTCTGATCCCATTTTCTTGACTCCTGCAGTTTAAATATTTATAAGCATTGATGAAATCCTCCATTATTCTTCTCTTCCCCGGACGGAACAGTCCCAGTTCTCCTTGTGGCCCTCTGGATTTTCTCCAGTAGTTCTGTCTTGAACAGAGGAGCCCAGAACTGGACACAGTACTCCAGATGTGGCCTCACCTGTGCAGAGGAGAGGCAGAGGACCTCAACCTTCTGATCACACTTTTTTAATGCATCCCAGAGTAGCATTGGCCTTCTTGGCCAATGGACAATTTCTAATATGAGATTGAAAACAGTGGGGAAACTGAAGCACGTCAGATCTGGATGTAAGAGTTACGAATGCAAAGTTTACAGTTCTCCTTGTGTAAAGTAAACTTCTTATATGAACTAAGAAAAAAAACACTGAAATGGTAGAAAACCCTGAAAGATGAATTCTATGATGGTTATTAATTTTTGTTTCTAAAGGAGAAGATAAACCCACAACATTTCCAGTACAGTGCCTAGTCTGTCTGACAATATTGCAGATTTTACTGTGTGTAGCCTTGGATGCTTCAGAAAAGGGCTGGAGTGATTAATGATGGCAGAATGTGTTCTTCCTTTCACTGTCTTCTGTTTACTCTAGGAAATTTAATCCTGGTTTAAAATCAAAAGAGAGTCCTATAGCTATCTAAAATGCTTTCAGTATCTTTAAGAAATACTTTCAATTCTTGCTTTGAACTTTGCTGTAATTTCAGATTTGACTCAATCCCGTGGCAACAATTTCTGTAGATTAACATTAGTATGAAGTTCTATTTTTTTCTACTGGCCACTTCCATTAGATAATGCAATCCTGACCAGGAAAGCATAAAGATATCGAATGATACACACATGCAGATCATGAAATTCTGTTTCACAACCAGGACACCAAGACAGAGTCAGATTCTCAGAAAAGTGTTTCCTTTCCCAATGCATCTTTTTCTCTACTTCCAGTGCCTGTTTGGAGATAATGTCCCAGAAACACAGTCTTGGCATGTGGTATGAAGGAGAGTTATTCATTTGTGACATGGCAGGATGTAGCATCTGCCACCCTTCTTTATTCACTCTCACTTCTTTGAGACTTTAGGGGGAGACAGGGAGAAATGTTGTCTGATTAACTGCTGCCATACATAGAGTCATAGAATCACAGAATATCCCAAGGTGAAAGGGACCCACAAGAATCATGGAATCTAATTCCTGGCTCTGCACAGGACTACCTAAAATTCAAACCCTATGTTTGAGACACTGTCCAAACACGTATTGAACTCCAACAGGCCCATTGCCATGACCACTGCCCTGAGGAACCTGTTCTAGGGCCTGACCATCCTTTGGTAAAGATCCTTTTCCTAATCCCCAGCCTGACTCTCCTCTGACACAGCTCCAAGTGGTTAGTTCTTATGGCAAGGCTGCATCAGAGAAGTGCAAACTCCACAAGTATTAGGCTGTTCTATCTAGTTCTCAGAGAAGTGTTTCAGAAAGTTTACTTAATCTTGTGAAACTTTCAAACTCTGGGCTGCTATTCTTTTGTGCTTTTGAGACATCAAAGTAACAGCACTCGGCCTATGTTAAGATGATGTTAGGAAGCCTCCCACTTCCCATTGGCACTGTTCTAATTAATGCTGTTAAAACTTTTGAGGAAGAAAGGAGAGAGGAAGGAAAGGAAAAGGACTAAGTGATTTATCCAAAGTCATGCAATAAGTACTTTGCGGTCCTGTAGTTGTCTCCTCAACACTGCTCCAAGCAGTACAGGAAGGAGATGGCCTCAGGCAGGGTGGAGTACTCAGTTTCATAACATATTTGAACAGCAGGGGCCAAAAGAAGCTGCCCTCATGTGGCATTTGTCTTCAGGATCATACTAAGGCCAGCCAAGAGCCACTGTCTTATCTTACACCCAGGACAGCCACAGCAATCCCATTTCCTCTGCAGCAGCAAAGTTAATGCAACTATTCCCTTTCTCATGCAGAAATAATGCTTTTTCCCACCTTTTGAGCAGAGGTGGGATTTGCACATTTGCTTGGCTGTTAGGAAAAACATCTACACAAGACAGCAGAGAAATTGCATGCACGCAGCTGCCATCACGAAAATTTTTGTATCTGTTGGGTTTCCCCCTGTGATCTCTTGTTTATTTACAAACATTAATGCAGAAGTGCAATGATGGTCTGGCATTCATGTCTGAGCTCAGCATTTAGTATATCTTGCTCCACTATTCGTGATCTGTTCCCAGAAATTGTGCCTGCTGCTTGCTGGCTGTGGGACAGATCTCTGCTCCTGGCAGGAGAAACCATGGTCCCACAATATTTTTAAGCAAAGTAACCAAGCGTATTTTCATTATGTTCTAGAATAACAAAATAACCCAAGTTCATACTGAAATTCAGCACACCTTTCCGTCAGAACAAAAGTCTTCTGCTTCTCCAGAGGAGCAACTGCCTCTGTAACTTCTTTGACATCTCCTCAAAGCCCCGTGGAACTTGGCTCCCTCCACTAGACTCCTCCTGTCTCCCAAGCACAGCAGCTGAGAAGAATCCAATCCCTGCCCACTCCTTTTTCTCAGGACACACTGAAGAAGGGATCATAGGATTTTAGGAGTGGTAAGGGTGAGAAATGGAAAGGAAGGGCTTGTATGAGCCTTGGCTGTCAAAAGAAAATTAACAGGAATTAGATGTGCCATGTGAGCCCACAGGGTGTTTCTGGAGTTCCAACTTTCCTGACTAATGGTAAACTTACATGATGGAATGATCAGAGTCAGAAGTGAGGCGGCTACCTGGGGGGAGGTGGACAGGCCCCAGTACTCTTGATTGGGTCAGAGTTTCTTTGCAGGCTGTCTGAGAGTGAAGGATTGCATGGATCTGTCCCAGAGAGGTGGATCCGTTTCATCAGTCCTTCATCCTGTTGTGGATTCACCTCCAGAGGCTCTCAATCGATCTCAGGCAGGTCCACCTCCATGGACTCAAGGTAATTTCTCCTGCCCATTAGCCACCTCTGCTTGCTGGGAGAATGCATCATACTCCCTTATTTGAAAGAAAACTTCTTGTATATATACCTCACAATATAATACCACTGGCTGCTTCCAGCCAGCAACCATCATTCTGTTCTCAGTCCCCATATATACATGGCTGAGAATAGAAGGCAGTGAGGTGGCTTGGGACAGCAGAAAGCCATGGTGATGATATTCTAAGAGTGTCCCATGCTGATCAGAACACTGTAATGCTGGGAGTTGGGGCCTATGGCCTGAGAGTTGCCCCAGTTTTGAAGGAGGAAGAAGGGAGGGGGTGCCTTTCCTGAGAACAGCTCCCCAGGGGTGTTTTGCTTGCCAGATAGAATGGCTGCCCCTTGGCCAGACACAGAGACCTGTGGAGTGTCCAGTCTCCTCTTCAACCTCTGCATGGAGTCCCCTCAATGAGATTCACTGCTTTTCAGTCTAATAAGCTTATTTTTGAAAAACTTTCTCATACATCAGTGTGGTGCAGCCTTTTGAATATCAGGGAAAGAAATCATACTGTTTTTTTAATTTATTCCGTTTAAATCTTTATGAGTGTGTCTGTATTTCAACTAGTAAGAGAATGTGATTTGACTAAAGTAAAATCCTTCTTAGTAGCAACACACTGGGAAGACCTTTGAAACTATCACCTAGATTCTTCAGCAATGTGACACTTCAAGGTATTGAACAGGCTATCCCTGATCCTACCAAGCTCCAGCATAGTGAGATAATGTTACTCTGTCCAATTGCCTTCAGCATGAAACTTACTGATCTCAGGGTCAGCATTTATTGACTGGATTTACTGACTCTATTTATAGTATTTTCTTCTTTAGATCTTATATAGCTATGTGACATATATAAACTAAAAGAGTTTAATTAACTAGTTACTCCATCTGAGGATATCAGCAGAACACTTAAATAAGTGAATATTCCAGTATAATATGGAATATTCAGTATAAAGGACTATTGGAATATTCAGTATAAAGGACTGAAATGGGATAGGCAAAAAAACTGAGCAAGGTCTGGTTGTTTCATAATGTAGAGTTATAATTACAAACATAAATATGACTCTGTATGAAAGTTTTGCTCTCTATGAGGATTAAAAAGAAGCTGCCAGTGAAATGGGAAAAACGCAGTAAGATTTTTCCTTAATTGTCACTGAAAGAAGTGAAAGTTGAGCAGTGTTAGGAAGGTAGCATCAAAAATAACAGGCACATTTAAAAGCATGTTAAATAAACTACTCAGTGTTCTGTTAGATGTACAGGTAAAATCCCCTCAGCACAACACTCTCCTGAACAGACAGACAGCTTAAGAACAGTGAGCAGTGAATCTGAAATGAACTCATGTGTGACAGAGATATCCTGGTTACAGCAGGGGTACTTCTCTCCCTATTCACTCCATAGGGACAGAAGGCTCTGAGCTATTTGCCACATTTTACTGAGGCTTTCCAGAAAAGAAACGGTGCCCAAGCAATGCGAGGGATGCACCAGGGCCAGTCTGGGACATCCACGTGGGACCAGTCTGCCTCATGGGAGACGTGAGTCACAGTACGCAGAATTCAGCAGCCATACCTGGAAAACTCCCTCTCCTTGAATAGCTGCCATAACCACAGGGCTAGCCAGCCTTCCTGGCGTGGACTTGCTCTCACTCAGGAGCCTTTGATTTGCAAAGCAAGTGTGAGCAGGGGGAGTAGCTGCAGTTGTGTGGTTCCTCTCCTTCCTTCCTTCCGTATTTCACCACAAAATCTTGAACTCCTTGCCTACCTTTAAGCAGCTTTGACAGTGTGCTTACAGTGTCAAAGACGTAAGTTCCTATATCAGACAGGGGAGAAGGACTAAGCCCTTATTCTTTTAGTAAGTGTGGAGAAGGCGACACGACATCATCACATTCAGAAAAGTCACACCAAGGCCAGGTATCCTGCATGCACTCTCCCATCAGTTTCATTTGGCACATTCACGTTAGCCAAGAGAGGATCTATCAAGAGGAAAGTGTCACAGAAGCCAGAGGACTTTATTCCAACATGCCTCACCCATTTGCTCTTAGCCAGGCTTTTGGCTTACAGTGCAGAAACTCTGCATCTCCTAGTTAGATGCTGTGGAATAAAAAGATGAAATGACATGTGCCTCTTGTATGAAAAGTCATTCTTTTAAAAGACCAATCCAACTGTCAGGAAAGGTAGTGGAAATATCCATAATGGGAGATCTCTAATCTTGAAGCACAGGCTCTTCCAAAAGTAAGCCTTTCGTACTGTTACAGAAATGAAGATGATAGGAGCAAAAATAATCAGAGTGGATTTGTCAGCAAGCCTTGAAAATTTATTTAGCTTCATTTCTTAATACACTGACAGGCTGAGGTCATAAATATTGCTGTGTGCACAGTCGGTGCAGCTCAGTGATACCAGAACATTGCACTCAGTGCAACATAGTGTTCTTGGAGTACATGTGAATGCTGTGTACTAAAGTAAAATAAGTAGAGCACAGACATTAAAACAGATTAAGATATGTGCTCTGTGACATTATATTAAATATACCACAGCAAAAATCACAGTGAGTTATCTGCTACTGCAGCTGATTTATTGCATGCTGGTGGAAGCTTTACTGATGTAGGTGAGGGTTGACAGACAGTCATTTGCCATAAAAATAAAATAAAATAAAATAAAAAAATAAAGATAAAATAAAATAAAATAAAATAAAATAAAATAAAATAAAATAAAATGTTTAGCTTTTTTCCCCACACAGTTAGGAACATCCACCTAGAACACAGATGATATGTTAGATCCTGCGCCTTCATTAGCAGATGGGCATTGCATGTTGAACATCATTCTAAAGAAAACAACGACATGAAAGTGCACCCAGGGGTGAAGCAGAGCAATGCCTGAGCATGCCAATGATATGCAACTCAAGTACTAGGAACCCAACTTGAATAAGAATGCAACAGAACTTTGTGAAGAGAGTGCTGGTGTGGTCAAGGGATAATTTGCTATAAATAAGCCAGTTCCCACCCAATGAACATTTGACTCCTTCAGCCTTTTTTTCTTCTTTAGAGCAGCACCAGATCTTTTGGTCAGGTCAGTAAGACTGCATTTTGAGTTTGCCAACAGAACCATTTCTAAGACCATTAGAAGTACATCTATTGTTCTGCTGGGCAGAAGTTGGTGTAGCCCACTGTTGGCCCACAAAACTTTTGCTGGGGAAGTGGATTACTCAGTTTCCTGACTGCTCCTGGTAATTTGTCTATAATTAATATATAGGAAAATGTATAGAAGACAGTCAAGGAACCTGAAACTCATTTCAAGTGTTGCTTTTTCATGTCAGTAACTGTTTATTAACCTGGAAAAATAATATGATCACAGATAATGGGAGTGGTATATGGAGCATAGCTCTTTAAATACTAGATGCTGTCCATGATGGTAATTCCCACCAACTCTGATCTGCCTGAATGGGCAACTAGACAAAAAAATCAGCTCACATTGTTGCATGCAACTGCTGTTGTTCTGCAACAGCCCAATAATGAGTGTAGCTACTGCATTGGATCAGCATCAGCTGATTCAATAAGCCTTCACTGCAGGTCTAATTGTGCAAGAGTCTATCCCTAGAGCACTAAGCTAGTTTGTTTGTTTGTTTTTTTCTAACTCAGTATGGAACTTGGATGATGTGGAGGAGAAGGATTAGGAGCCTGTGTAATTTTACACTGGTTGAAGTTCTTACAGATGCTGTTCTTATCCCAGCAATGTTCTAAATTTGTAGAGTGTTTTGGAAGCTCTGCCATTCAGCTTCTCTGCTGATATACATAGAGTGACTTCTGCGTGCTCTTCTTGGACGCATTCACAAACAGGACAGTTCATGTCTCCCTTTTAGCAGCTGGCACTGTGCACACCTCATAACATTATTTCCAGCTGACTGGACTCAGCAATACTGCAGAGACCCAGAATTGGCTTGTGAGCAGAGAGCATCAGCCTTCTTCTTAAGGTGACTAGGAGCATTGTGCTGGTTCAGCCAAGACTGCCTGTATGTGTAGGTGGTGATTGTACCTGCACCTGGGGTGGGTTTTCCTCTCCAGACCATACCAACAACTACCCTCATGATATACTGTAACACTCATTGTCTTCCCAGTGCTTCTTTTGTGAGAATCAGAATGGGGGGGGGGGGGGGGGGGGGAGGGGGGTGACGTGGCCTCCAGTTCCTCTCCTACCTGAGCTGTTTTATAATATTTCCCTTAATGTGCATTCTAGTAATTGAACATTAATATTGTTGGACTTTCAGATGGTGTAACTGGCCCAGAAACATGCACAAAGAAAAACTGCAGCCAATTTGATGTCTTAAATAAATAATTCAATCTAGTGATTGCAAACCTGATGTAATTACCTGCATCTGCCTCTCCCACTAAAACTGGAACAAGTTGTGGTGCAATTAACCCAGAATAAATGTAAGTATAGCCTGCCAACACCATCCAAACCAGGGCCAGCACTGTACTCCATGGTTTATATTATGTTGCTATGGAAGTATGAAGAAAGTATGAATGCAGATGTGTGTATGTAAAAGCACCAGAGGAATACAAGAGCAAGGATTCAAATAATGATCTATACTGATTGCCAGGGACGTGATCAACAGCAGTGAAACTGGTAAACACTCAGAAATGTGTTGCTTTCACCAAGATCCCAGCACTGATGTCTTACCAGAAAACCTGCAATAAAATAATGGGAGGATGGTAACTGCAGTACTCTATGACTTTCATCTTCCTGTAACACAAGAAGAGAAGTTTTAAAAGCAACTACAAAAAAATGAGAAAGAGAAGATAATGTGCAGCAATGTCATCTAAGATTTCTGTTGGTTAATTAAGCACGGTTCTCATGCCCCAGTACCTGTGATTTCTGAAAGGTATAAAAGACCTGTCAAAAAGAAAGCCAGAAGATGAAGGGGGAGTTCAATGTTAATCATTCTTTGCATGCAGGTGGTTCTGCCCAGAAAAGTTGGAGACATACATTTTGGAGCATGTTTTAAGCAATATTGCACTCAGTTTCTCAAATTATTTCCTACCTGTAGTACTACTATTCTAACTTCCAGCTCTGTGAACACTGTGAAACCAGGAGCAGTTTCAAACTGTACAAAAGACTAAATTAAAAAAAAATCCAACAGTTTGTTGAAATGAGAGAATGTAAAAAAAAAAGAAAAAGAAGAAAAAAGAAAATATTATTCAAAAAGAGTTCAAGTTAGTCTGAAGAAATCTATACAGAAATGAAAAATAAATCCAAAATGAGCAAGTATTGGCCATGAACACATAGCAAAGGGTACAACTTATAGTCTGGAAAGATGATCAGTGGGTAGCTGAGATACGTGCGGATAACACATAATAAACTGCCCTCCTCCCTGAATAGAGAATTTGAAATGGTCCAAAGAAACTGATCTGGTGAAGCTTTAGTTTTGGACCACAAAGATAAAAATCATATCAGCAAAACTTCAGCCTTTGAAAAGGAATATTCACTCCATTAAAAAAAAAAAGAAAATTTGATTTATTAAATTTGTTGTTAATACACTGCCTATAGTCCCTAAACGTATCAGACAATGTGAGCCAAATGCTAAGCATTATCATTCACAGGAAGGAAGGAAGGAAGGAAGGAAGGAAGGAAGGAAGGAAGGAAGGAAGGAAGGAAGGAAGGAAGGAAGGAAGAGGAAAATGAGAAATCTGGTAAGAATAAATGCAAATAAGAAAGGATTTTTTGAAAATACATGAGAAATTAAATAGATGCAAAAAGCTTTCTAAGAGCATAAATAAATTAGTAAAGTTGAAAGAAATCATTGCTGTCTTTTTGAATTCACTGAGGACTAAATGTTTTTTTAAAAAACAAACTAGAAAATTATGAAGGGTTTGTAAAATGCCTTACTAATAAAACAAAGCACTGCTGTTAACGCATACCAGTCCGTGAGTTCAAAAAACCAACACAGTACTGAAAGAAAGAAGTGGTAGGTTTTTGGATCTGTGGACATCTGAAAAATGTCATGGCTGACAGGAAAACTCAGATCTGGAAAAGATGGCTGTAGACAGAAAAAAAATAAATGTTAAGAACATCTCTGGCTATTAATTTCAAATTTTCAATTGTATTGGTTTAGAAGAATGAATATTAAAAGAAAGCTCTTAATAGGGATAGAATTCAGTACATTAAAACCACTTATCTATGGCCAACTCACCCTCAAGCGTATTTTCTTTTTCAGTGTGTTGTCCATCATGATTTCTTTGTGGTCTGTCAGTCATATCTCAACTAATGGGGCCAGAGCCATGTGCAATTCAATGTGTTTGACAGCCCTCGGCACCAAGTTTTAGGTCTGATTTAGCTTTCATCATACACAACATTATGTGAAGAGAAGACATAGTAAGAGAAGGGAAATTCAAGGGGCAGTGTCAAGTAAAGTAGCTTTTGAGCTGAATTTAGCTGTGGAACAGTCACAGCTCTAAAGCTCAGGAAAGTAGTGTAGAAGCAGTCCTGGGTGGGCTGTAGCTCATGCTGTTTTCCATTTCTAAGTCCAACAGTTCTACAACAGAAGGAACAACATACAGTATCCATGAGTTGCCCGTAGGAGGAAAGTGAGGAGTTCACAATTTCTCAGAGCAGCTGAGATGCAATTGAGATTGAATCTAAACCTGAAAAATTCTCTAGGTTAATTCATCCATAATATCTATGTTTTTTCTCCCTTCAGCTGTTGCCACAATTGTTCCACTGGGGGACTCTTTAATTCAGTTCTCCACTACTTTTATCCATGTTTCCCAGAATGCTAGCAGCTGCAATATAATGAGATTATTTATGATTTCTAAATATCATCTTCTAATGTATCTCCCAGGCCAGCAAAGTGGCAGCTCAGCAAAGCTCACTGAACCAGAGCTGCCTGTAGCAATCCCAAAGTGTCCAGCCATTCATTTCTATTTCCTGGCTTTTCAGATTTCCTTCTGTGTTTTTTTTTTCGTCTTTTTCTTTTTTACTTCACAGCAAAAACAGAAAGAAAAATGTTACTGGCTGCTGGTGTTCAATCCCTGAAGAGGTGTAGCAGCAGAAGCCCTTCTAGGACTGTTTTGATGGCATAAAACAGTAAGAAGTTCTGTACTCCATGCAGTCACCAGACACGGTCAATTCTGTAAGCTGTGGTGTTTCCTGACTCAGTAGTCATTGAAACAGTCTGCAGTGACATGGATGAATGTGCTTCTACAACATTTGTCCTGGTCTGAGAAGTCTGTGCTTATTCTATTCTTTCATTTTTCTCATACGCTTTGGGCATTGCCTTTTGAGATAGGTACTTGCTGTTGAACACGTTTCCGGTGCTGCAAGTGCAGATTGCTTTGCTTTCAAGTTGAAAAATGATGTTGTTTGCTTTCCAGCAAATTTGTTGGGCATATTCATGTCTAAAAAAAGGCTATCATATAGAAACAAAGCATAATTTCAGGTTTTCTGTAAATTCTATTTTATGTTGATTGATTTTGAAGAGATACTGCTGCTTTGCATAGTCAGAAAACTACCTACCTACTAGTCTATGGTCAAAACACTTAGAGATTTATGGTTCTTGACGTCATGAAGTACAGATAAGTCCAAGCTGTAATTCTCACAGCACTGCCACAACACCATCAAGACATTCAAGCCAGAGGATTGATCAGTGTTTTTATGTACAGGCGGAGGACAGCAACAAGCGGTATCTCCGTGGGTACATCTTGGGTTGGACAATCCCAGATGCATATACAGTCTGGGATAACCAACTGAGAGCAGCTCTGCAGAGAAGGACTTGGTGGTTCTGATGAATGAAATACTGGACATGAGCCAGCAGTGTGTGATCGCAGCCTGGAAGGCCAACTATATCCTGGGCTGCATCAAAAGAGGGGTAGCCAGCAGGGGGAGGGAGGTGATTTTCACTCTCTATTCTGCCCTTGTGAGACCCCATCTGGAATACTGCATACAGCTTTGAGGCTCCCAACACAAGAAAGATGTGGAGCTGTTGGAGCAGGTCCAGAAGAGGGCCACAAAGTTTATCAGAGGGCTTGAGCAACTCTCTAATGAAAAAAGGCTGAGGGAGCTGGGCTTATTCTGTCCAGAGAAGAGAAGGCTTTTGGGAGACCTCACTGCAGCCTTCCAGTACTTAAAGAGAGCTTAAAACCAGGAGGGAGACCAATTTTTTACTTGGTCTGATAGTAGCAGGATGACGGGGAATAGTTTTAAACTAAAAGAGGGGAGATCTAGGTTAGATGTTAGGAAGAAATTCTTTACTCAGAGTGTGGTGAGGCACTGGCACAGACTGCCCAGAGAAGCTGTGGATGTTCCATCCCAGGAGGCATTCAAGGCCTGGTTGGATATGGCGCTGGACAGCCTGAGCTGGTGGGTGGCAATCCTGCCCACACCAAGGGCTTGGAATTGGATGATCTGGAACTGGCAAGGTGATGGTGAAATAGTTTTCAGCTGAGCCTGCAGAGGCTGTGGCTTGCACAGGCAGGAAAATGCATGCTGCTTCAGAGCATGCTGCTGCTGGCCAGTGCAAATATCTGGGTCTGCAGTCTCCTTACTGGCACATAGATCTGAAAATGTACCCCTGGAAACTACAGGGCTCTTTAGTTTGATTTTACTCCCCTTCTGTGTAAAGAAATCTTGTGCCAGCAGCTTTGTGTAGGCGCACAGAGAAAAAGAGACAGTTGCCCAAACAATACAGTATGGAAGGCTGGGGAAAAGGCATATTTTAAATATAAAGGGCATTTACATTAAAGAAAGGTGTGAGAGCTGAAGGAAGAGCCAAATTAAAAAAAAAAAAAAAAAAAAAAAAGTGAGTCTTTCAAGTAGCCAAGTTAAATAAGACACAATGGGGGCCAATTTTGCCTCCCAGGCATTTCATGAGTCTACATCTCAGAGTCCAGGGGGTGCTGGAGAGAGAACCATGTGTCCCTCCAGGTCTTATTTCATTTGGCCACACGTAAAGAACTTTAACTCCTTTGTAACTTGCCTGTTTCTACAGCACACATCTTCCTATTTTTATTTTGCTTTACTTCAGGGTCCATTTTGTCTATTTTTAAATTTTTTTTATTATTTTTTTTATTTTTTTTTTTTGAGGGGAGGAGTTTTAAATGCTTTTGAAGACAAATATCTTTTTCTGTTTAGAAAAATAATCAGTGGAGGCAAAGCATAGAGTCATTTCAATCATAGTATCTCAAAGGAAAATAGATACAGTATTTTGGAAAGAATTTGAAATGAAAACACAAAACCTGATGGGATTTAAATACAGAAAACCAAAAATCCAGTCTCGCCCCCTCTTTTCCCTCCCCAATTCATGAGGTCACCATTTCTCATTGCACAGACTGTGGCATCTTGCCGGGATCCTAAGGCAGCCACCAGAAAGTGTTCTTGCTGCTGTGAACACAGGCAAGGCAGGCTCAAACTGGCCAAGAGAAAATAACCAGGGTGGTTACTTGAAGCTACAAAGAGAGAATCTTTATAGAACCATCAAGAAACAGATGTCCACAGAATGCAGATGACCTTTCTTGATCACTAAAAATTTTGATGCATAGGCATTTGAGCAAAAGGAGACCAGATGAAAATGTGTGAAATAGTGAACATGTGCTGACATTCAGCTTGTAAAAAGCTTGCTTGTGCCTGTGTATGTGTGTACAAAGGATGAGAAGTAGGAAAAAGTCACTGCATACTCAGCACTAGCCAGGTTTCTTTTAAATAAACTTAGTCCAAAGTGCTTGCAAATACTTTGTCGCAGCAGGCTGGCTCTCTGAGTAGGGAGGGCTAATTCTGCTGATAATCTCAACTCAATTCTTACTTCTCCAACAAACTGTTTTTCTTACACTGTGACTCAGACTGTTGTCTGCTCCTCAGCAGATAGATCTTTGCTTAGCCCGGGACCCCTGTGAGTAACACCTGAGCTTTGCACCCCACATGATTCCCAACTGCAGAGGAAGTGACTACTCTCTCCATCACTGCATTGACTTTGGTTAACTACAGACAATTCCCTTTTATTTTAAAGAAGTTGTGAAACATTTGAGGCAAATCAAGTGTGCAAGAGCAGTGGGGTTTGTGAATATTTTCCTCTCACTGCAGATGTTATCCTGGACCAACAGGACAATCACAAATGGTTTTAAATCAGAAGAGGGTAGATTTTAGACTAGATATTAGGAAGAAATTCTTTACTGTGAGGAGACACTGGGACAGATTGCCCAGTGAGGTTGTGGATGCCTCTTCCCTGGAAGCATTCAAGGTCAGGCTGAATGGGCCTTTGAACAACCTGGTCTAGAGGGAGGTGTCCCTGCTTATAGCAGGGGGGTGGAACTAGATGATCTTAAAGGTCCTTTCCAACCCAAACAGTTCTATCATTCTACTATTCTATGATTTCTCTGCGAAAGAACAGTGGAAACTCAAAGGACCTCCTGGCCACATTGATGCTTCCTACCTGCTCTGTCACAACTTCTGGGACACCACAGGCAAAATGAATGCTCTGGTTCTTACAAAAGCCAGGCTACAGCACAATTATTTTCAGTGTACATTTCTAGATTGTTTTGTTACTATGTAAATCCAGTTCAGAAATGCGTCCTCATGACAGTTCCACCGATGCAAGGAAGAAGGAGAACTTACTATGAAGAGAAATGTACGCCTGTTAGAGGAAACGATTTTTTTTGTTGAATTTTCACTTTGGATATGAATTATCTCCAAGGAAAAGTTATGGCATAAAGGGCTTTAGAGTCAGCTTGGCTTGATGAGGTACTCTTCTGAAATAGGCTGAAACACTTTCAGCATCAAGTACATTCCTAATCTTCTGTCCATATCAACAGGGATGCCCATATGCCAAAGTCCACAGGCAGAGAACTTCAGTTCAGTAAAAGCGCATCTACTACCCCTGGGCATGAGTTAGCTACCAGTGAGGAGCACAGCTTTACAGACACGTACAAAGTTCTGATAATCATCACTCAGGGATTTGCCGCCCTGCTGACTTCACTGCTCAGAACAAGAATTCCAGCTGTACATGGCAAGATTTGAAGCCTACCATGGAGTTGATTACATTATTCAGCATAAAGGTAGGGAATTCTTCTCTTGATTTTCCTTCTTAGTCTTAAAGTATCTACTAGCCATGTACTCAGAGCCCTAACTGCAAATTGGTGCTTATTTCAGTGCAATGTCATGCAGCACCTCCACACAATATAGCTGGCTGAGGTTGACAGGAACCTCAAGGTCCATCTGGTCCAATCTCACTGCTACAGCAGGGACACCCAGAGCAGGGTGCCCAGAACCACATCCAGGTGGCTCTAGAGATCTCCAAGAAGAAGACTCTGCAACTTCTCTGGGCAACCTTAGCCTGAAGCTCTCCCATACACCTCCTAGAATACACAGTGGGTTTTTACCTTGGTCTGGAATGGTCCCCAGCATCTGTGAAAGTCAAATCCTCTGGTCTTCATTCTTTTCTCCTCCTCTGCTGTTATTTTGTCAGGAATCATATGGAGCTCTTCAAGCCTGTAGTGACAGTATATTCCTTTCAGCAGTTGTGGGGATGTGGGGATGAGCATAGAGCGTCAGTCTCTGACACTGACAGATCTCACACTGTTCCCAAGGAGATGCCCAAATGTTACAAAGACAAACCATATGGGCAGCCCCAGCACTCAAGGCCATTAATAGGAATTTTTAAGCAACTGTGATTGATGGGGCAGCTCTTACAAGTCTGAGATCAATGAAAATGCAACTTGATCTTTTGAACTCAAGTCCTTAATTTTTTTGTTCCTTTTTTTTTCTGCAGAGAATCCCATAAAACCATTTCTGTGCAGACAAAAGCTGTCTGGGACACTTCATGTGGATTTGTCATGCATTTTCCTTTTGCTCCCCCCTACCTCTATCCTGTTTTCAGTTTTACATGCAGTTGGTTTTGAGTTTTTCTCCATGATTTTTACAGGCATTTCAAGGTCATATTTTCCTATGCTTATGATTATCTTGAGGGCATTTTTTGAGACTCATTTTTTTAACTTTATTTTCAGTGTATTTACTCTTCACTGTAACCTGAAAACAAGAGGAGCAAAATGGTAGAAAAAGGAAAGCTGAAGTCATCGGGGACAGAGAGAAGGATGAATAACCCACAGGAGAAAGTGAGAAGCCAAGAAAGAAGCAAGAAAGAGGATATGTCCTCTAACCATATCTAACAAGTTTCAAATTATCTGATATTGATATTTTTCCCACAGGATTTGCTGACACA
This sequence comes from Lagopus muta, assembly GCF_023343835.1. Lineage (NCBI taxonomy): Eukaryota > Metazoa > Chordata > Aves > Galliformes > Phasianidae > Lagopus > Lagopus muta. The sequence goes on from NC_064433.1 coordinate 78,788,057, forward strand.
AATCCACATTATTCAGAATAGCTTTATCTTTCAGCATTTTCTTTTAGCCTCTCAACCAACCAAGCAATCACTCCTGCTAACTTTGTACTGAGCTGGTCCTCAGCCAAGACAGCAATAGCCTTCCACCAGCTGGATTCTCCTGGAAATGAAAGCCTCCAAGAGATTGGCAGGCTGCTTATAGACAGTGGAGAATGAGCCTGAAAAAGCAGATGGAGGGGGCCATGTCTTAGAAATCCAGGCGGGGAATTAGGGAGCAGGGAGGGAAGTGAGAGAACTCTGGGGAGCTGTTAGCTACAGTCACAGCTTGAGGATGCACAAGAGAGCCCAGGTTGCACAAGGGAAGAGGAAGTAAAATGCAATGCACAGAGTATGGGTGAGCTTGAGAGAGTGCAGAGAAATGTAAGGCAAGGCAAGAATGGGGCACAGTGGTTCAGAGTGAGAGTATGAAAGGGAAAGGGCTGCAGAGGAAAGGAGGAGAGTACAACTGTAAAGAAACTTGTGGGGGATAAAAAAAACAAAACAGAATGGAATGGAAGGGAATGGAAGCGAAAGGCAAGAGGAGGGGTGAAAAGGGGAGGGGAGGGGAAGGGAGGGGAGGGGAGGAGAGGGGAGGGGAGGGGAGGGGAGGGGAATGAAAGGAAAGGAAAGGAAAGGAAAGGAAAGGAAAGGAAAGGAAAGGAAAGGAAAGGAAAGGAAAGGAAAGGAAAGGAAAGGAAAGGAAAGGAAAGGAAAGGAAAGGAAAGGAAAGGAAAGGAAAGGAAAGGAAAGGAAAGGAAAGGAAAGGAAAGGAAAGGAAAGGAAAGGAAAGGAAAGGAAAGGAAAAGCTTTAAGGAGGTAGGGAGGGATGTGGTAGGAGAGGTGGGAAAGCTAAAACCAGCAGTTCTTCCATCTCTAGGGAATGAAAGAGCAGGAAACGGAGCCTATGTTTTATGTGGGATTGACAGCCGTATTTTGAACTGAAAACAACCACATACAAGTCAGGGGCTGGGAAATTTTCCCTTTGGGCATAGAAATGAAGAAATAGGTAAAAGCAACGAAAGCCGTGTGTTAGTTACATGATGTTTAACCCAACATCAGTGCAAAGGGGATTTGGTAAAGGAGTCAAAGAGGTGATATTGACTTTCAGAATAGTATTGCCTTGGGTGAGACATTTCTTCTCCTCCCCTGAATAGCTGTTGGCCCACACAGCTCCTTGCAAGGCTCAGAGTAGATAAATTCTAGCACAGTTTTCAGGCAGTGCATATGGAGATTCCAGGATGGGTGAGGATCTGTCCTAAGAAATCCTGTTTTGAATGCATCTCTCAGAGCGCACCAAACCTTATCTGAGTAACACTTAACTAGAAGTGGGGATGACTTCTTTGCTTGACTGATTGGCAGTGGAAGTGATGGCACAGCACACCCTTTGGAAGTTCCATATAGCTCTGGAAATGGCAAGCAGTTGGTAAGAAGTGGAAACTCACACACTCTCAAGACCTCAAGCACCCCAAAGAGTTCGAGCACTCTAGCAGTGGGTATAAATGAAGTTGCCATTGTATGTAGCCTGGGGATTTTAGTCTTCAAACAGGCCCTTAAGTGATGTCACACAGATAATTCACATTGTGGGTTACTGTCAGAGCTGTCTTTTTTTTAGCTTCTGGAGCTCCCAAATCTTGATTTAGCAGATTGTACGGTATCCCCAGAGACACACTCACATTTGAGATGGTTTCTTCCATTAAAAGCCTTGATGTTTGCAAAATGCACCATTCCTTCGCTAAAAATATTATGCTCATTTAACTGATTGTGATGACTCAGACATAGCTCCACAGTGTGCCAATAACAGTGCTACTAATTTGAGTGGTTTGAACTGCTGAGTCTTTTCCTTGTAACAAATATGTGTGATTAACATTTTCCTTCAAAATGGTCAGTGGAGCAGTGAGATGTACAAGTTCACATCTTTAAAAATTGTAACTTTATCTCCAAGGAAGACAAGCAAACTGATGAAAGGCAGGGCCATCTCCTTGCGACTACACAGGACTCTGGCCACACAGCTTAACTTCACACCCAACCTGGAGTGACAATTTCTACCAGTGAATGGTGAGCCTAGTCTTCCTGACTTTCTCAGATGCTGACTGCATTTATCGAGGCTTGCAAAAGCCACAAGGCAGCAGCCAGATAGCAACACCAAATGGTGGCTAAGCTTGTTTCTTACAGGCATCTACCAACTGGAACCCCTTTTACTGCCATACCGCTGCAGCATAGGGCTGAGCTTCAATGGGACACCCAAAACAAGCATGCACTAGCTAGCTCACCTTGCTTTGCAATTTGCCTCAGCTGGTGCTCCTTGCTCCAGTTGAATATTTACTTTTTTGAAACAGCAGCCTGATCTAGAGCCTCTGTCAGTGGTGACATTTGGCTTTTCCCCACCATGAGCTTCAGGGAGAGACTAAGTGATGGTGGGGAGGTTCCTTCCAGCCTTGATCTATATGAGCTACTGCATTTTTCTTTCTTTCCTGACTTCTATTCTGCTTCTAAAACATTCTTTAAAATGACACTGACTCTTCCATTTACAGCTGCTGGTTTGGAGCTCTGTCAGCCTTGTTGATCCCTGCTGCAAGTGACAACACTTCTCACTGTCTTTTATATATCAGCTTAACAGCCTGATAACAACTGGGCAGAAACAGATATTCCTGGCACTCTGTATGAGTATACTGTGCAAGGCTTGCAGTGTGGCACTAACTGTATTTTTCAGTCTCTTGATCTTGAGCTGTTACCTTCTGATTACTTGAAAATTACTCCAGAGGTTCATACGGTCTGAATTAAGTCTATTTCTGAACACAGTTAGTGCTGTAGAATACTTAAAGGATCTTAGGCAGTCAACTTTTTCTTGTGTGTCTGCACTCTTCTGAGACATTTTAGCAAGAAACAAAATGCAGATTTTGCCAACTATGGAAATTTTCATCAGCTGAGGATCCGAACCCCACTTCCAGACTCTCTTAACACTTTTTGCAATTCACTTTGGGTAATGCAGCTATAGAGAAACATTTTTACGAAAACCTTCAGCCTCTTCATTTTTGTGCACATTTTTGTGTGGAATTGTTCTACATACAGTGGAGCATACTCACAAGGTGTATCTTTTAAAACCTTGCTAAGTGTTTCATGAGTGATTTCCATGTTTCCGTGAGTGATTTATCTTGCTTTCTAAAAGATGTTCTGTGTCTGCAAATATGTGAGCTCTGCCTGACAGAGTAAACTCTACTATCAGCAGTTCTTTTCCAAATCATCCTAAGACTTTCTCTCCAACCCCTATACCTGTTACCAACATCCCCACATTTGTTTCAATGGTTTTGCACTCCTGGTCCACTAACTCCACTGTCAAACAACAAATCAATGCTCAAGCATTCTCCAGAGCACATTTGGTGATATATACTGATGGATAATAGGCAAGCACTGGTGCTGTTAGTCTGAACAACACTTCCTCAAAGCTGTAGCTAAGCTTAATATCCATTTAACAAGAATATAGGTAAAGTGGGCAAGTGTTGGCATCTGTATTCCCCATTACCCTAAAAACCTGAGTTACCTACTGTTGGTCTGGAAGTCACTCTTGTATCTCAGAATGCTCTAATGCTCTGTGGAAAATAAATAAATAAATAAATAAATAAATAAATAAATAAATAAATAAATAAAATTTACCCTTCCCTAGGTCTTCAGTCTTTTATGCTTGATGCCCCAGCAATCCCGAAGGGTATTAAAAATGTGTTTAACACTCAGACTATCCATTTTAAATTTTAGCAAAGACTGAAGGGTTTGCCAGTGGTTTTGCTTTCCCAGCATGAGCCAAACGTGCCTGCCAGATTTCTCAAGAGGGGATGTAAGATTTTCCCATTTCTAAATAGTCCAACGAAGCATTAAAATATTGAAACATAAAATGAATCTGTTTTATGAAAAGATTCTCTGTTGCCAACGAAAGAGGGCTGGCAAACACCTGAGGACGCTGGGATCTTTTCTCCTCTGTGACCTGAGGTTCCTGGGAAGTGACCTTTACCAGTGTGGTGGCATAGGAATGCAGTGGTGCCAAACTTCCCCTCCAAATGCTGAGGGCAGCCTAGTGGAAAAACCTGTAAATACTGCAGAATGTAGTGAATTGTTACTAGTGCTACTGTGTCTTTAGATAGAGGCATGTACGTGCCTCTTATGTGCATTTTATTCTCCGTAACTCTCTTTTCATAACAGTTAACTACTATATAACAAGGAAAGAAAAGCCAGAGGTGTCATAGTTACAGGAAGTATATAGTGTCAGTGGATTTGCATAGTATTTAGAAGAGTTAGAATTACATTGCAGTGACGCAATTCTACAGCACTTGTTAATTCCCTCTTCTCCCCAAATACTTCCTCCTGACTCCCACTCTTATTTGTTTGAACATACCCACTCTGTTATTCCTCTCTCCAAGTGCTGTGTGGTTAGCGGACAACTGTAATTTAACATATTAATGCTGCATTTAATATCCTGCACCAGATCCCAGGCTGACAGTGTGTCCGGATGAGGGTCCACTGGCCCCATCTAGGCACAGTAATCCAGACTCTCCCAATGCGATCCCAAGACTTTTGTCTCTTGTTATCAGTTTCCATCTGTCCCTATGAAAATGTTGCTCTCCATTCCAGCAATTGTAACAAAATGAGTTTTAAAATCCTACTTGTTTGCCTAATGAAGCTGTTTGTGAAGTATTCCCAGGAGAACTCACACCATGGAGACCTCCACATCAGAGAGAGGCTTTATACTTGTCACATTTCTATCCAGAGTTCAGGTTTCATAGCGATATTCCCTATCCTTTACTATGTGGCATCTTGTTCCTCTGCAAAGTGTCTGACCAGAAGAAGCTGAGCTGCTGTAACATCTTCTGCTCTGATGCTGGTAAAGGGCAAACCTCCCATGAACCATCTAACATCATTGCAAGGGTGACCCTGGAAAACTCCCTGGAAATGCCCTTTCCTCTTTCCACCTTGAGAGCTGGTTTCAATTGTCTCCCTTTTTTGGCAAACAGGGGTAGAGGTGGTGACATCAAGGCCCTTCTTGGCACCTCCCTTTTCACAAGGAAGCATGCATTCAATTAGAGGATTTTAATTAAAATACTTCTCTGTAGCATCCTGTTTCCAGGCCTTGCTGTAAATTTAACTTGACGTTCTCTCATTTAACAGGTGGGTGAGATTATTCTGAGAGCTGCCAGATGGAAGAAAGTAGAAACAGAGCTGGCTACTCAGATAGAAGGAGAGGAAGAGAGTGCAAAAGCGAAGAGTGGGATGCATATTTGCTGGGTATCTGTCAATTTTTACTGTGTAACATTTAATCCCTTTCTGTGATGGTTCTTCACTATCATGTACATGTGACTTCAATTTCTTCTGAAGGATAAAGATTGCAAATTTTGTTTCCTTTCATTTTGCATTGGAGCTGTTCAGGAACAGCTCCACAGCAACCGCTGAGTTCCAATTGAAGCAAAATTCAATGTACCCCCATCCTACCTAACAAAAAGAAAGAAAACACCCTTCAGCCTGAAGGTGGGAAGCAGAGTAGCAGCTGTGAAAGCCATGGGAGTGGGCAGCTTGCTAAAGGTCTCTTCTGTGAATGCAGCTGTGTCAGCACCAGCCTCCAGATGCAATGGGTTAAAGGATATGGGAGAGAAAAAATTGTTTCCGAGAGGTTGAAATCCAACAGCTATCAGAAGCAAGGATAAGGAATGTGGAAAGCAGCCAGCTGTGAGTCTGTGAGGCAGAGAGGCTGGTGACAAGGGGTGATTAGGAAGGAAAATTGAAGGAACCAAAGCAGAAGAGAAAAAGGAGAAGGACAGGTCAGGAAGGAGGAACCTCAAAGAACAAGGAAGAAATAAGCGCTAGGAGTAATGGAGCTCAGGGAGAAGACTGAGAAAACTGTGGTAGGAACAATGACAGTAACGAGGAGGAAAGGAAATGAAGACCATTACACTCTATTTTTACTCCTGGCAGCAACAAAACATAAAAGAATTAAAGACCAAACTGTAAACACTGATCTCCCACTGTTATGTAGGACTGTAGGAGTCTAACCTATATGTGTGCCACTAGGAAGTGAGCCTTAATGAGCAAAGCAGAGCAGAGGCTACGTGTTGTCACAAAGCTGTGGTGCAAGAAAAGAGTGTGTTATAAGCCATCAGAAGCACTGGGCTCTGCTGTTGTAACCTAGAGTAATCGTGCAATTAATCTCACTCTTGCCTTTCTGACATGGGCCAACTGCTTTCAAGGGAGACCTTTGCAGCAGAAGGCTTAGCAGATAAGATGCTCCAGGGGAAGAAGATTCCAGTAAGCATTATCTTCCTCGTTTCCATTTGGTAAAGGCTGCTTTAGGTTCTAGCTTCAGAGGTTCGGAGCATTCAAAGCTGATGATGAACTGCTTAGATTTTCTATTCTAACCCCAAAGGCCCACAGTGGGAATTGCAATCTGTGTGAGTTGGCTGTAGACTAAAGGAGCTAAAATTGTGCCGGTAAGCGCTACAAGTTCTTATGGTGTCCTCACTAAGAATAAGTTTTTATTCAGAGCTGTGGTCAGTCCAGCAGTGATATAAGAATGTTTTGTGGAGGTGAAAGAGCTTTCATGTGCCCATGAAACAGCTTCTTATAGGATGAAATAGAAAAATATCTGAGCATATTACATCTACATTTTCAATGAGACTTTGAATTATCATGGGCAAGTACAGCTTTTCATCAGTTTAGCAAAGTGAAATATTTCAATAGAGACGAACACCAAAACAGATGTTTTTAATTCCTCAAACAGAAAAAAAAAAACAAAAACAAAATCCTATTTAAAAATGTATAACTATAATTGTTCTCTATTAAAAATTGGTTCAGTGGAAAAATTCTCCAACAACAAGCACAGCCTAGATGTTGGTACAAGCTGAAACTTACATCTGAGTGTTGCTGCACAAAATCAAGTGCTTTAGCCTCCAGAAATACTTCTATCACTCACATTGCAATTGCTCTACAAAAAAGAGATCTTAATTATTTTCCTGTGGGATCTGCTCTCCATATTATTATACTAATGATTTTTAAATACATCAGTATCCTTTAATTCTTTACCAGTCACGTCTCATGCAAATCTTTCCATAGTTTTCCCTGGGACTGATTCCAGTCTAATCTGCCTGTGTTTGCTTGTGCAATCCCATTTATCCTCTTGAACAAAGGGACAACAACTAGCTTCTTTACAATCATCTTGAGCTGCCTCGGTGTTTCAGAACGTATGAAATATCAACTGGAATAGCTCAGAATACTCTTCAGCAAAGCTCTTTTGAGCTCTGTGCTAACATATGCCTGGTCTGTGGATCTTAAAATGTGAAATTTTAATAATTGTTTAAAATATTCTTGAGTTACTCTTTAAAGTATTTTCAGAGGTTCTCAGGAAAGATGGACCCACCGGGCTGCAGAGAGCTACTCTTTATCATCAATGTGCTATGTGTTGCCCAGCTGCTTTCACATTAAGTCCCACAACTTTAGTTTGACTAAAGCCAAAGTCTAGGCACAATAGAAGCCTCAGATAACATCTGTGCTGATGTTTCTGCAGTAGCAAGGAAGTGATGACATCGACGACGGAATCGAGTGCACCCTCAGCAAGTTTGCTGATGACACCAAGCTGAGTGGTGCGGTTGACATGGAGAAAGGAAGGGATACCATTCAGATGGACCTCAACAGACTTCAAAGGTGGACCTGGGTGAATCTAAGGAGGTTCAACACAGCAAAGTGCAAGGTTTTGCACTTGGGCCGAAGGAATCCAAGGCATTTATACAGACTGGAAGGAGCGTCCTTGAGAGCAGCCCTGCAGAGAAGGACCTGGGAATCCTGATGGATGAAAAACTCAACAGCAGTGTGCTCTTGCAGCTTGTAAAGCAAATGGTATCCTGGACTCCATCAGAAGAGAGGTGGCCAGCAGGGAAAGGGAGGTGATTGTCCTTCTCTCCTCTGCCCTTGTGAGGACCCATCTGGAGTACTGTGTCCAGGTCTGGAGCCTCCAGTACAAGAAAGACAGAGAGCTGTTGGAGAGGGTCCAGAGGACGGCTACAAAGATGATCAGGGGACTGGAGCACCTCTCCTACAAAGACAGACTGAGGGAGCTGGGCTTCTTCAGCCTGGAGAAGAGCAGGCTGCGGGGCGACCTCATTGCAGCCTTTCAGTACCTGAAGGGAGCCTACAAGCAGGAGGGAAGTCAACTCTTTGAAAGGGCAGATAACAGCAGGACAAGGGGAAATGGTTTTAAGTTGAGGGAGGGAAGATTTAGGTTGGATGTCAGGGGGAAGTTCTTTACTGTGAGAGCGGTGAGGTGCTGGAACAGGCTGCCCAGAGAGGCTGTGGATGCACCATTCCAAGAGGTGTTCAAGGCCAGGTTGGATGGGCCCTGAGCTAGTATTGAAAGAGGAGGTTGGTGGCCCTGCCTGTGGTGGGAAGTTGGAGATTCATGATCCTTGTGGTCTCTTCCAAACCAGGCCATTCTGTGATTCTGTGATCCATGCACACAACCTACAGCCCTGCAAACAATGTGCACTTTGTACTGTAGAAGAATTTTATGCAACTGTGATCTTGGCAAAGTCCCATTTGCACCTTAAGTTGAGGTTGTGACCTTCAGCACAGGGCATCTAAAGCAGAACTGCTTTAGAGAAGAGATCAGTTCCCCCTCAAAGGGATGAGTTTTGCTCTAGCTCATTTCTCAGGCCTTAGAAAAATGCAAAGCAAGAAAATGTTACTTCCTCCCCTAGAAAACAGAAAGAATACCATAATATGTCTGGTAAGCTCAACACCAAGGAAAATCTCCCTTAGGATAACTTCAATGAACTAGAGAAAAATCCAATGTACTATATATGCTTTAAGTTGTTACTCATACGAAGAGTTACACAGAACCAAAGGGTTTTGCAGAATGCTGAATGCAAAGGGAGATAATTTCTTCTGCAGAGAGCTTTGATGCATGTGACTTTCTCTGAGCCACTGCTTTCCAAACGGTGTGCTTTCTTGCTGGAAATTGAAATGGCATTTCAAAGTCTCAAGATTTCCCCGCAGGTCTGTATTTGTTAGTCACTGGAGCGAAAGTAAGAACCCTCCATTACTTCTAAATTATACCAGAATGCCAACATTTGTGACATGTATATGACTCAGGAAGTTCCTAAGCTATTTCAAGGTTCTTTAATTTAAGTAGCTTCTATCTTTCATTCTCCTTTGCTACAGGTGGCAAATTTTTATTCCATCTATAGAACCATATAGCGCCCACTGCCTTTTTTTCTCTGTAGAACTGAAAAACAACGGGAGATAAATACCTTCAACTTTCTGTTAAAATGACCTGTGTTAACCAGGCTTTCTTTTCTTTTTTCTTAATATAACTTTAAGTATTCTCTTTAAAGCCACTGGTCACTTTCATTTTAAAAACTCACATACTCTTAATTTATAAATTATTTTAATCATCAGCTACTTCCACCTTATTTATGTGACATCTTGTCTTTTAATCACTGCTTCCAGATAGCTTTTTTAACCAGTCTAATTTCCACTGAGCTATGCTTCCATCCATATCCAACACTGTAACATTTTATGGATGCACACGATGATGGACTGTGCCATTGTTCTGGTAGGAGATTCACAAAGAATTCCAAAGCATAGCTAGGATTTTCCAAATTTTCTAATCAGGAATAGTTAAAAGCTTTGGAAAATGGAATTGGAGATTCAAATAAAAAAATTAATTATTGTTTCATGTGACTTTTTTCACACACGACAAATACACTTTTGCAGTGACTGGTGTTCAGGCAACCAATGACCTTTAGCTTAGCTACTACCTTTTGTTCTGTTCAAGAGTTGGCACTGAGTTACCTCATTGCAGACACAGCATACCACGTGTAAGGAACTTACCAATTATTATTTTTAGAAACTCTCAAAAATTTTGTCAACAGAGCATGAGAAGTCCAGCAAATGTTTCCCAGGTTCCTCTAAGCCAGATGTCTGTTATTCTCTATCCTTAGTGAAACTAGTTAGATGTTTAGCCCTCATATATTCAAATTCTATGTTTCTAAACCTTGACTTGTGGAGTACACATCACAGTCTCTCTGATGTCTGGAAACACAGTTTCACCTTTACTTCCCTCGCTGTACAGGTTGTAACTATGACTTTTAATGTCCATGTTGTAAAATTTAATCCATCCTACGTGTAAGGACTGCACCTAGAATGTAGGGATTGGTATGGCCCAGTTTGCTTATTATCTCATAAACAGGTGGAACACATAAATTTTCCTTTCACTCATGTACATGGTGGTATCTTATAACCTGGACCCAACAACTGGTTACAGAAAAGTGCCTCAATGTCTTTGCAAGTTCAAACCACTACTGACTGCACAGTCATCTCAGGACAACCTTAACCAACACGGCCCAACTAGACATTTACTCCTCTCCTTTGGAAACAGAACTCTGCTTGTGGCTAAAACTCAGGAGGACATAGCTAGGAACATTTTCTATCACTTTGAATGTATGAATGTAAGCTAAAATATTTAAAAGAATTTATGTGAACACAGGTAACATTAACAATATACCCTACAGGATTATTTACCTATAAGGCTGTCCACAGCCCATTCTTAAGCATATGGACTCTTTTCTGCTGCAGAGCCCACTCAGACCTCTACATCTCCCATGCCCTTGGATTTTCACAGAGGAAAAAAAAAAAAAAAAGAATAAAGTGATTTAGGAAGAGTTAATGCTCCTGAACAGATGCACCAGTAAGAGATGTGACAAAATGTCAAGTGGAATGTGCCTGAGGGCTTGGAATTTGGCCGTGGACATAGCAGATGAGTCCCCAGGATGGCATGTCCCCCAGAGGCCCAGCATGCTTTGGTGACAGCTGTGATTTTTATGGCCCAGTTTCGATGACAGTTTGGGAGGAGTCAGCTCCACTCTGTTCTGATAGGAATTTGGTTTGTCATCAGATTCTAAAATCCCTCTGATTTACGGCATCAGCCACTGTTGGAGTTTTACTTAGATGCATATCCTGTACTCTTTCCCTGTGGATAACAGACTGATGGAGGTTAAGGTGCAAACAGTAATGTTTCGATTAAACTAATTGGGAGGAAAAGGAAAGTGGTAGGTCACTACATGATAGGAAGCATAGTGAAAGCTCCAAAAATCATTCATTAAGACCACTTTGTTCTGAAAATGGACAGCTCCTCCACAGTGGTATAGACACCAACCACATCCACAATCTGACAGAATTGTGCATGTTTCAGGGAATTAAAAGATTTATCCCAAAGTACTCCAAGAACTGACTGATAGCATCCGAGACCTCTCAATTATTTTTCAGTGATCTTGGGAATTTGGAGATGTCCCAGACAATTGAAGGCTGGCAGTTTTCCAGAACGGCAAGAAAGAAGACTCTGATAATTATTGGCCTGGCTGTCTCACTTCAGTGCCTGGCAAAATTATGGGGAAGATTATTCTGAGAGTTACTGAAAAACACCTGAAAGATAATGGAGCCATCGGTCATTGTCAAAACAGATTCACAAGGAGAAAGTCCTGTTTAATGAACTTAATTTCCTTTCAAGATACAGTTATCCAGGTAGGTACCCAAGAGAAGCCAGTGGATGCAGTTTTCTTGGACTTCAGTAAAGTTTTTGATACTGTTTCTCATAGTACCCTTCTGCACAAAATGTCTGGCCTATAGCTAGACAAAAACATAATGTAATGGATGAGAAATTGGCTGATGGATTGGGCTCAAAGGGTTGTAACAAATGGGGTTAAATCAGACTGCTTGCTGGTCATTAGAGGGTTCTGCAGAACTCCCTATTTTAGGGCCAGTTCTCTGTAGAATTCATTGAAGACATGGCTACAGGATTCAAAGGTATGCTAAGAAAGTTTGTAGATGATACTAAACTGGAAGAAACTGTTGACTCCCTCGGGGATAGAGAAACCTTTCAGAGAAAACTTCATAAATCAAAGGGCTGGGTAATCATTATCTGCATGAAGTTTAACATGGGCAAGTGCTGGATTCTGCACCTTGGATGTGTACAAACTGGAGAACAAGTGGCAGATCCCAGATCTGACTGGGACTGGGGGGTTGTGGCTGAATCTGAGCCAGCAGTGTGCCTTGGCAGCCCTAAGGGCCAACTGTACCCTGGGGTGCATCAGCCCAGCACTGCCGACCAGGTGGGGGAAGGGTTGTCCTGCTCTGCTCTGTGCTGAGCAGCCTCACCTCCTGCACTGGATGCAGCTGTGGGTGCCACAATATAAGAAGGACATAAAACTGTGAGAGCATCCGAAGGAGGGCTACAAAGATGGGAAGGGTTTGGAAGGCAAAACATATGAGGAGTGGCTGAGTTCCTGTGGTTTGTTCAGCCCAGAGCAGAGTTGTTGAGGGGAGGCCTCATGGCGGCCTACAGCTTCTCACAAGGGGAGTAGAAGAACAGCCCTGAGCTCTGCCCTCTGATGACAGTGACAGGATCTGAGGGAATGCTATGGAGCTGTGTCAGAGGAGAGTCAGGATGAGAGTCAGCATCTGCACCAGAGGGCAGTGGGCTTGGCAAAGGCTGCCCAGGGCAGTGGGCATGGCCTCAAGCTGCCAGAATGCAAGGAACATTTGGACTCTGCTCTCAGACATAGGGTGGTGCTGTGTTGAGCCAGAAGTTGGACTCAATCTTCCAACTCCGGATATTCTATGATTTTGATTCTAACAAAGACCTACCCTTGGTACCAAGTACCCTCGTATTTGCCTATGACAAAGTAAATCCCAGAAAGGTGATCTGTGAATGAGCTTGGAACAAGAACTTTAGAAGTTTAGAAGTAGGTGTCAAATGCCTTCAGACACACAGGATAAGGGCCATGTCAGCACGGCACTAGTCAATTCTTCAGCTCCCATTTGGTGTGACCTTGATGTGGATTTCCTTGTTCACTTAACACCCAGTAGGGAACCAATCTGGCACTTGCAGAGTCATTTAGGATACAAGCTCCTGGATTTTGTAACCTTTTATTTTGCAGGCCTACTAAGACACAGATAGCGCTAATGGTTTCTCTGCTAGTCAAAAATCCCATTTCTACCAGCATAGGCATTTAATTCTCGTTTTAAAATAGTATGTTATAAGATAAGGTAGATTCATTCTGGTGGACCTCTCTGGTACTCCTCATGAGCTGTGCTACAAATGTGGCCTGAAGCCTGAAGACTTCAAAGATCACATTTCTTGGAGATGACAACAAAACATTCAAAATCACTGGGAACCTTGTGGCCAAGCTGTGTGTGCTCTATGGGATCAAAAGGGGCTCACTAGTGGGAATACTGAGCACGGCACTTGGGACTTTCCCAGCAAAATGCATGTATTTCCCTCCTGGAGCATGTTTGGATGCAACATGATTCCTAACATCATTCTCACCCTTGGGTCTCAGGCACCCACCTTCCTCTTTTCTCCAGATATTCTGCCACATACCATTTCTAGCAGTTGGATTAGAAATTACTTCTATTTCCACTTCCTCAGATTCGTTGCATGTTTGTAAAAGCATATCTTACTAAGTCTCCTGTTGTCCATTGTTTGTTTGTTCAGGAAAAAGGTGTAAAGATACTGTACATTTCTAAAGTGGGGGAAAAAAAAAGGGAAAAAATACGAAATTATATTTGATCCTTTTTTATAAAGCACAAATTGAAGTGTTATATTTCTTACTGAAAGTTATCTGACTACAGATGAAAAAGCGTGGGAAAAACCATGGCAGAGCAACAGCAAGAAGTAGCTCAACCCCAGTCCTTGTCATAGAGCATGCAGTGGACACAGAGAGTCTCCAGAGATCTGTTGCAACTGGAGATTTGGAAAGAAAATGAACAAAGCCAAACTATCCCTTGAGTGGAATAATTCCAGTTCAGTTTCATAAATCAGATACAGTTTGGATCTGTTGGAAAACTCTGTAAGAAAGAGATCAGTCAGTACACCCGAGTACTTCTGTTGGGGTGTAAAATCTCCATAGTTTTGTAATCAATCAATCTGTGGAGATGGAAAAGTTCATTCCCTGGTGAGTGCGTTCTACAGATTCCAACTGTGTTTTTCAGAATCATCTTTTTTCTCCATTTGCCATCCCAGGACTTTGGAAGTGGTGTTACAGTACCTCTCACAGCTAGCTCAGAGTGAGAGAGGTGTATGATTAGCATTAGAACTCATTCCCAATGGACTGTTCGTTCTTTATGGCTATTTTATTTTATAGTCCAGCTATTATCCTACTCCACAAATGTCTAATCAGATAGCAAGTGCTTCCTTGGGGCCTTGGGATCCTTCATATATTCTGGGGATAACACTGAAACAGGTAAGGTCAGTGTCACCTGAAACAGAATAATACATTTCCTGTTAATAGTCTAAGTGTTTTCACCTGATTTCCAAGTGATTGAGAAAAGCAGGCACCATCCTTCTGCTTTCATATTTAGAGCAACAGCAACACTGAAGTGCAGACCTTGGGCAAGGTGAGTGGGCAGTTAATTGCAGAGAACACAAAGAACAAGGTCAGTACAACTGTTAACACAATCAGAACGTATGAATCACTGATCTTAGAGCCCAAAAGGCTCCTGAACTCCACACCCATTTGAATAAACAATCAGAATTTCTGTACCATCTATCTGCTTCTAGACTCTGCAACACTTCATAGATTTTTTTTCACTGAGAAATGTTTTCCAGATTTCTTTTACTTCTTGCCAATGATACAAATACCACAAAACAGACTATCTCAAAGTGTTCTGGCAAATAATTCAGGTGTTGGCCAAGATTCTAATACACATTGTCTACATTAGGTTTTTATAACATGTCAGCTAGCCCCTGATAGCTACCATGTGGTGATAACGACTATTCAGTCCAAGCCCTAAATGAGATGGAGAAAGTGCATGAGTAAAGAAGGAACACATCTCTGCAGTGATGCTCCTATTCCTACAATTTCTGCAGTTCCTGGAAAAAGAATGAATTCAGAGGCCTGGACTGTTAACACAGAAATAAGTCCTGCTCTTTCTAAACTAATACTTATGGTTTCTTCAACACTATTTGTCACTACTATATCTTGATCTTTTTTTCTTCCAGCTTACTGACGTGGATGTTGTGGAGAGCCTAGTGGTGCAAATCACATATGTCTGTAAAGAAGGAAAATTGATTGTGTCACAGCAAATGAGCTGCTGCTGGTCTGATCAGCCTCATGAAGTCAAGGTTTGCACTCAAGTGCCATTAGTTTGGAGTTACATGTCAGGTATAATTTAATACTGAGAATCTAGAAGTGTCTGACTGGACTTTGGAGAGAGCCTAACCCCTCTGTTCTGCATGTCAAATTAACTACCCAGTAGTGAGTTCCCCTGGCAAAATGATCACCCGTTGGCCAGCTGCCACACCACAGAGCTCCCCATACAACCGTCTCAGAAATGGAAACTTGTTATTCTTTAGCTGCCCTGTGAATACCCGTTCTGTCAAGGCAGGAGGGAAATATTTGGGGCAGGCAGGCTGAGAAAACAGAGAGGTGTTGGGTGTCAGAATTGATTTAAATGGGCTGCAGCTTTGCGCATAAGCACTGGAGCTCAGCAGCCAGAGGATGGAAGGTAGCAAGAGCTGGGGGCTTAGAGGCAGAAGGAAGTGTGCTAGAGATAACCTTGAAAGCCCAAGAGCTTCATTTGGATGTAAGAAGAGAGCATTGTTTGTTCCAGCATGACATGTGAGGTCTTCCTAATTTTCAAAAGCATTCACAGGTGGCATTTGTGTTTACAGGACTCCTGGTACACTGTTGCTGGCAAATTAATGAACATTACTCCCCAGATGCCCTTACAGGCTGAGCTGCCAGGGGACCAGGTAAGTATGAGAATAACCCACTCAGTCTCAGCAAACGTGATTCTGTGATTCTGAAATGAACTCTATTCGAGTCTGTTGGGGAGTTAACAGTGCCCAGTGGTCGCAGAGACAAAGCCTTCTTAAAGAACTTTAGCATGCACTGAGCACTTTTGGGTGCTTCTCCATCAAGGAGATACCAGTGTCTCTACAGCCTCTGCCTTATTCAAACAAGGAGACCTGCTGGAGCACGTATCTCTCTAACTGGAAAGAAAACTGGGCTGGTAAGGGTTGGTGAATATCATCTGTCATCTGGTCATGCAATTGGTACGTATTCAGAGCGTGTCCAGATGCCAGGATTTGGAAAGTGTCAAATTCGGATGCCTCGATATAAAAGTGATCATGATTTAGAATCATAGGATTCCGGCTATCCCAAGATCTCCAGCCCAAGACCCTGCTCAAAGCAGAGTCAGCTATGAGAGCAAACCAAACTGCTCAGGGCTTGCTCAGAGAACACAAATCTTGAAAACAGATACACATACTTGCCATTTTGTTCAGGAGGACATGCCATATATGACTATTTCCTCAGTCATAAATGATATTAGTTCTTCATGCTTTCAAGTAGTTTTTCCTCAGTTTCCACCACTGACTGTCAACTCCACTCTATGATGCCTAAACAGAGCTGAGACAAAGGACAGGGACCCTGAATAAATACGTTAGTGATAAATATGTTTCACTTTTCTTCCAAATCTATTCTGAAACTGTTACTAGGCTTGGCAAAGTAGCCTACATTAAAACATATCTTGCATGAAGCCACTTCCTTTCTACTTATAAATTTATTTTTCTCTTTCTTTCCTACTGCCTGTCACCCGAAGTTCTGAGGATTTTCAGGAGACTTTCTGGCTTATTCCACCTCACAGAAGAAGGCCCCTTGACTAATTTTCTTTCTCTTTTCTCATATTCAGTAGCTTTACACACAACAAATTCTTCTAAAATCCATTTTGTATCAAGAGTAAATCTAGTTATATTCTGCATTACATATCACTGTTATATGTGTGCATTTACATTGTTCACTTGCTTACAATAATAAATATATGTTTATCATAATTTATTTTCATAATTTATTTTATTTATTTTATTTATTTTGCAAATACCAACATATTCAACTCACTGTTAACAAATCTGTTGGGCACAACCTAGTATGGGGTGTTCTGACCTGTCACCCCATCAACAGTTGAGCCGGTTTATTATATTTTGTTACTTAGCTCTTCTAGCACTGCTGTGTCACTCCTGACACAAGCCCTTTCCCAGAACTTACCTGGAGGTTTTCATTACCTGGCCAGTTCCATCTATGCAGCTACAGCCCAGGCAATTCAGTATGCATATAAGCCCAGTATGCAATTCAAATTATCCTGCAAGATTTGGATTTGCTGTTTTGCCAGTCATGCCATCGCCACCAAATTTTCACGCTGTTCCTTTGACAGAATGAAATGCAAACACTGGGGGACATTTCAAAGATGGCTTGTGAATTTTCACTTGCCCATCTGACTGTTGTGCAAGTGTGGAGTGTGATCTATTTTTAATCACAACTC
Source organism: Lagopus muta (assembly GCF_023343835.1). Taxonomy (NCBI): domain Eukaryota; kingdom Metazoa; phylum Chordata; class Aves; order Galliformes; family Phasianidae; genus Lagopus; species Lagopus muta. Next base: position 78,805,424 of record NC_064433.1, read on the forward strand.
CAAATTCTGTACAATTCAAACACTGTCAGCTTGCCTGCAGACGAGCTATATGATATCTATGTTTATGAACTTGCCACTGATTTGTATTAAGGGCCTGACTGTACCTCAGCCTGCAAAATCAAATTAGAGCAGTGGAAAAGTATAATTCTCTACCCTCCCCCAGAAATACCATGCTTGGAGAACAGCAGGTGCAAGTTTCAAGGCCAGGTCAAGATCACGGTCAAAATGTGGCCCTTCATGCCAAATTATCAGTCAAAGATCATCTCCTCTTCCTTCCTAACCGCCCATAACAACAGAAGCTCTTACCAGAAACTTGAAGCTTGTCAGCACTGTTTGTATTTCAATATATTCTTTGTTAATAAAGATCCTGTAAGACGTTAAACTCAACCTTTTAGTGAAATTGGAGCTGAATGTATCTGCATTACAGTTGCATTTTATGTAGTATGTTGCAGGGTGAAGGCTTGTTCTTTGCAGATGTTTCAATTCAGTTTGGTTGCATCCTCAAGATCTAGCGAAATAACTCTTCCGTAACTGTATTTTGGTTAGACAGCTAGACAGCTTATTTTGTACACTCAGCATTAGTACAGACTGCAAATCTAGATAAAATACTTGGTAAAAGAATTAGATTGCCCTGCACACCCACTCCTGCCACTCAACAGATTTGACGAGCAACAGCAAATCAATACCCGGAGACATCTTTGTAATAACTAGCCAAAGAAAGCTCCAGAATATAGATGGTCTTCACAGAGTGCCTGGAAGGCCAGTGCCACAGGACACTCTACATGCGGGGATGGGATTGATAGAACTGAGGGCCTTTACACAAGCCCCAATTCCTATTCAAGATGACAGAATGCACTATATTCAAGTTTTCTTTTGCTCCCCAGTATCAAGAATACATAGCTTAAACCCATGCAAAGGCAGGGAGAATTGCAGGCATAAACAAAAGGAAGATTTGCATTCCTCTCACTGGCTGCCAGCCCATCCACAGCTGTCTCTGATCCCTATCCGGATGACATGCTTAAATTTGATGAGGGGTGAACACTACAACAGTCTGCAGAATGGCAAATATACTCCTTCAGCCAGTATCCTTGAGATAACTAGCTTTTTTTGGTTGCTTCTCCCAGCCTTCAACATCTGAACTCAGGGAAGGACCTTAGGTACCCTGCTGGCCCTGAGCAAAAGAAATGTTTGTGGAGACAATATGAAGGGGATACCAGGTTTCTTGCTAGCCAAAGCAATGACTGAATTTATAGGCACAGGGTAGGGTGATTTCAGTTTAGAAAGGAACCTTTCTGTTCTGTAAATCTGATGCCTACTCTAACATCAGTACATCACTACACCAGTACTCCAATACAAAACTAACACCAGGTCTAAAGATATTTAAGTACTCTGAAATAGATAAGGAGACAAAGATTCACATACATGAAGAAAAAATGCTCCAAAGTGTTTCCAAATATTTTGCCTGCCTGTTAATTTTTGGCCTCTTAGTGCCTCCCACCAGGATGAGTAAGGTGCTTAGAAGACGACATTTTGAATCATCATTTCCCTACTTCACAGATTTATAGAAGCCATTATATATCATATAGGTCTGCCAGTAACTGAGATCCTGTCTATGCTGACATTATCTGAAGCAAAAGCAAAGCCTTCACGGCCACCCCGCCTAATCAATGTTCTCACTTAACTCATGCTGCCCTTTCCTTCCCCAGGATTTTCAGTTCAACCATGAACTGCATCCAAAGGCTACTTTGTTCTTAATGAAATAACAAGGCTGAAATCATCTGGTGCTGTGATCACTGAGTGTGATCACTGAGAATGCCTCAAGGGAGCCTTCCCAATTAACCTCAGCAGAGAGCTTTTGTAAGCCTACGAAGAGGAAGCCAGCCAGTTTATGAGTTTCTTTCGGGGATATGACATTTCTGAGTGACCTTGTACACCACAGGAAGTTTCTGATCTTAGCGGTTTCCCCAGAGCTGTAACTCTAAAATACTCCCTGAAACAGCCCCACTACAACTGTAGGGTTTCCCAGATTCCATGCCTCATCATGCACATTCCTCATAATACTTACAGTGGCAGTGCCCAACCTGTTTCTCATGAGGACCAAAGCACCCATTTCCCCATTGCCTCTTCTGTGGCCTCCCTGAGTGCATCACCTGAAGTGCTTCTTAAGTAGACACATTTCTCACTCACACTTTTAATGTTCTTTCCATAGCTTTTTTATTTGTATTTTATTTATTTATTTATTTGTTTATTTATGTATTTATTTTTGAGAATAGGCTCTCCCATCTTGTAAATGTCATCTGCACTTTTTTTGTTTCTATATGTGTTACTGCACTGTGGATTTGGATGTATTCACACATACGTTCAATTGCTTTCAGCCTAATGATTAACCCCATTTTCTTTACATCCATCACATGCTCTCACCTCATTTACCATGTCATAAGTCCTGTGTGATCACATAACTTAATCAGAAACTCTTCTTATACTTGCTTTAATCATCAGCAAAAAATATTCAACAGTGCAGGACTAAAATCAGAACTCCATGAGAACTGAACAGTAACACATACCCCTTCATTGAAGAGTCCCCATTAGCAAGCAGTTTTCAGTCATTTAGCTGACTTCTAACTCGTTTAATATGCGTTGTAGTGTCTTGGCACTAGCCTAGTTTGTAATCAGAATGCAAAATACTTCTAAATCACATTCTCTAGAAATTGAATTCTGCATTAACTCTACATTAACAAGATTAGCATTGGTAGCCAGTATTACAATATTTTTAGTAAACAATGTGACGCTATTTTATTAGAATCTATTTTCCATGAAACCTCATTTACTAACACTCACTAAATTTCTGTACTTGAACTGTTTATTGATTGTGTACCACTGCTGTTTTTCCCAGTATCACTATCACCCTAGCTGACCTGTAACTTCCCCTGTTAGGCTATTCATCACTTTAAAATGTCAGCAGACTAGCTTCTTAATATTTCATTGGAAATTATTCCAGTTCCTCAAAACTTGAGAAATTAAATCGAGTATCACAGAAAGTTCCATGATCCACTTTAAAATGTCTTGACTGCAAGCTAACAAGATGGTTTTAAACTAAGACAGGAGAGGTTAAGTTAGGTATTAGGAGGAAGTTTTTCATACAGAGGGTGTTGACACACTGAACAGGTTGCCCAAGGAGGCTGTGGATGCCCCATCCCTGGAGGCATTCAAAGCCAGGCTGGATGTGGCTCTGGGAAGCCTGGTCTGCTGGTTGGTGACCCTGCACTTAGCTGAGGGGTTGAAACTAGATGATCTACCCAGAGAGGCTGTGGATGGGGACCCAGACCCTGGGGCTGGGTCTCTGGAGGTGCTCAAGGCCAGGTTGGATGGGGCCCTGGGCAGCCTGATCTAGTATTAAATGGGGAGGTTGGTGGCCCTGCATGTGGCAAGGGGGTTGGAGATTCATGATCCTTGAGTTCCCTTCCATCCCTGGCCATTCTGTGATTCTGTGATCATTGTGATCCTTTTCAACCCAGGCCATTCTGTGATTCTATGAAGATCTTCTGACTTCAAGGTATTTAAACTTTCACAGTAACTGTTCATCTCAACCGTTGTCAGACTGTGCCACATCTACAAGTACAGTGCTCTAATACTATAGATCTTATTTTGGGCTACTTTCCAAGTTCTGTGCTCCAGGAATTGCACAGGCTTTTGGATCCTTTTCAGAGGAAGATGTTGTTTTTAGGTTTTGGAACTCTCCACATCTTGGTGCCTCATACGATGGTCATGACTGGTCTGAATGAGAATATCCGCTTGATGGTCTTTCTTGTGCAAAATCACAGCTACAGAGTTAAACATTCCCAAGGAAACTCTAAGGAATTCTCCAAGGAGAGGTTCATGTTTAGCACATCAAAAATGAGCTATGTTTCATCTTTTCTTAATCAAGGATAGCATTTTGTTTTGTTTATTTTTTATTTACATTTTACTTACCATCAGTTGACAACATGTGGGTATTTGGTTTTAAAACCACAAATACTCAGTAAGGCAATCTGCACTGGATTTCTTACATTTGTTAAAATAATTCCACTAAATGTTACTGGTTTTGTATCTTGTACAAGATATTTATCTTTCATATGTGCTAATTAACTTGTGTGTGTGCATCTATATAAACTACATATGTCATCAAGTTATTTTTTGCCTGCCTTATTAATATTTCATCCTTAATGAAGGACAGTTACTGATTGTTCTTTACCCCCCTGTCTTATTCTCTGCTAAGACACTATTCATAAGCCTGGGAGGCCAATTATGTACACCAGCCAATCAAAAAATAATAATTTACTTCCTTTAAGTTGAATAAATCTTTTTACTTTAAAAAATTTTTTAAACATTTTTACAGACAGGTAAACTGTTTTTCTTTTGTATGTATCACCAACCATGTAAGTATCCAGGCTTTCTTCTCATCCATCCTCAGTAACACTCAGGGGTCTATTGGCTAATTTGGGTTAAGACTGCTTTACAGACTGAAAGATCAGAAAATGTATGTAATTCCTGTTACTGTTGTAGTGACAGTGTCTGCAAGAGGAGACACTCCAGATGGTTCATGAGACACAGACTTAATAACCAGATGCAGAGAAGATAGGACACTTCCTTTCAAAAAGTGTAGCAGATACCAACACTCAGTTGAACCACTAAGAAACTTGATATTTTTAACAATCCGTTTTTCAAACACTGGTCAAGTTGGAGTTATTGAGAGTATTCTTTAGAATGGCCTTTTCCATAACAACCACGCAAAATTGCAGAGCAGATGGAACATCTGTGGAATTCTTTGAGTGTTGAGCATTAAGTGCAGGGTCGTTTTTAACTGTGAAGGTGACGTTCACAAGCCATGTCATTACTCTGTGTGCTTCAGTCCCCCTCATGCTCTCTTAGTCTCTTCCTCTTTTTTTTTTTTTGCAGTTGTCAGTTCTGTGCATGTAACAGGACTCCACTGAAGCCACGCAGCACTTTCCATTCTCCGCAGCAGCATTATGCACATGCTCTACTGGCTCAGCTAATCCCTGTGTTTCTCGAGAATGGAGGTCACCTCCTGGGAGAGGACTGAAGGGAGATTCCTCCTCCTCTGTGGAGATGCCAAATACAGCAACACATGGAGCCAGTTGGTGTGAGTTCATGAACAAAGTGTGACACGTGAAATAAAAGATCTATGTAGCGGGTGTTCTTTTCTGACATTTCCAAGTCTATAAAATACGAAGTGACTAATAAAATGCAAAATGCAGACCTATTTCATCCCACGACTGCTACAGGGTGGTAGTAACTTGAGAAGGAGAAGGGAGTTATCTGTATAATTGTTTCTGATTCAAGGACAGAACTTCTTTCCTGTTTTTAAATGATGTGGTACAAAAGGGCAAGGAATGAGCTCCCCTTAATCCAGGTATATGCAACTGAATTACTGGCTTCCTGTGCTCCATGATCCCTCTCTGCTCTGACAGTGTTTTGAAATTGCTTTTCCAGCATTCTTCTTTGATGGTTTTTTTTGGATATCAATGCCAATGTCGAGACAGTCTTTTAAATAAACAAAGTTACGAACCAGCTAAGGCTTTGAGATGAAGGGCAAAGGTTTGAAAGAGGGCTTATCTATGGTATGTTCAGCTGGGGTGCCCTGGATGCATCAGCAGAGGAAGTAGGCATGGCACCGCACTGACTTCAACTTTCTTGGACCTACTGCTGTCATGACCTTGAAGAGCACACGGTCAATATTCAGAGAGAAGGGCAAGGCAGCTGGTGTTTTATGTCAAGGTTGTAACATGGGTAGAACTCTGTCTCAGGGACAGCTGAGGGCAGTATCCAGAGTTCTCTAATTTTGATACTGCAGACCTCACCACTTCTGGAGGCAAAACAAGTAAGATCTTCTAAACATAGGCCTGTTACCTCACAGCAATTCTTAGGGAGACTTAATGGGACAATTGAGCCAACACAGTCTCAATTACATATAGTTAACTTCACTGTAAGTAGAATTGTTCCCTCAGGGACTTTTGCTCTCAGAGAAGAGCAAATACTTGACTAAGGAACTCTCAGCCTGGGATGTGAGCATTTTCCTCTGGAAGGGGCAATCAGGTGTTGTGAATAATTCTGTCTGCTGTTGTATGAAATCTTGATCTTCATAGTTTTGTGACACAATCCTTCTGTCCCTCGACAAGCCTAACGAAATAGCAAATAAGTGAAAAGCCCCCCAAAATCTAAACAAAAACACTGTTCTTTCTCTATTATTTGACACGCTATATGTTTATGCTTACTATTTTCTTAGTGGTACTGTCCGCTCTTGCCCATTCTCTTTTGCTCTACTGCCTGGAACACTGAGTTTGGCAGAAGCTGCTGGGAAAATCTTATCCTAAATCTGCCATAGCACTTTTAATGAAAGAGAAGGTCTTAGCCATGATGTCCTGGCTGAAGGCCAGCCCCAGTAATTGCATACTGGATTCTTGTAGTTCCACGCGCTTTCAACCAGAGTCAAGATTCTTCAGCTCTGCCACAGGGTTTTATGCCATGCACTCTGATGCTTAGTTCATAACAAAGTATATGCTCCATCATCACCTGAGCACCCACTTCATAACAGTCTCTGCCTTCTTTCAGCATCACCCCAAGATATGTCACTTTTCTATGCCTGAATAAATTTAATCCAGAGCTGTAATGTAAATATTTTTCAAGCTTTATGTCCTGTGTTGTGCACTGATTTAACATATTAAAGACCTTAGCAGAATGCAACTAGCAGGCATCAACTCACTAAAGAAATCATAGCTCTGAATTTCTTAATATTTTGAAATAAAAGTTTTAACTTTCATGACACATCATTTATATATTTTTACAGCATTACAGTCATATTTTACAAGCTATCTATTCATGTGTTTCAGTACCTCTGATCTACCATTTCTCAGGCCCTTGGGGGAATGGGGAAGTTTCATGCTCTGACTGAAATTCACCAGATTCCCTTCATGCTCCCGACTCAAGTCATTGCAAATAATTCTACCTAGATGGCAGGTCACTTGTAGTTTCACCAAATCAGAAACTATAGTACATGCTCCTGTGTAACAGAGACAGAAAAAATATTCAAACCCTTGAAGGTAGGACTTATTAGATAGTAAGTTTGTCAATGTTTAGATGTTTTGTTCTGTGGAAAGTTCTGATACCAACATTTATTTTGGAACCACATCTGGCAAAATGTTGGAACAGTAATATTTTTTACTGAAAGCAAATTTGCCCTTTCTCAGAAAAACTTCAGCTTCAACTTGGTTCAATATAACTGTGTCCCCCTTGGAACCACTGCAGAGCCTCATGAGGGTGATACATCATGTTTTTCAGTTGACAAAGTTTCCGGGCAGCATCCTGTGATGTTTTGTGGCCATTTGGCTCTCAGAGTACATTGCAAAAATTTAATGAGAGAGATGATTATGATGCATTATGGGAGTAAGATGTCTATAAATTACAGTGTCCACAAGGCACATTATAACTCTTGTGGACATAAATTAAAACTGAGCTCCTCCATCATGAAATGTTTTAATTCAGTGTTTCAATTTAGGCTCAGCTAATTCAAAGCAAAGCATTTTCTTTTTCCCACTGGGGATTAAAAATCTTGAACAAAATGCCATGGGGAAATTCAGAGTTCTTAAAGACTGCATCTCCATTCAGAAAAAGATGTTCATGGGAAATATACGACCTCTTATTATACATACTCAATTTCCATATATTTATATAAATGTGTAGAGATATATATATATATACTGTAACAAATAAAGAAATATAAGCCAGATCTGTTAAATATAGCTCAATATACACTTGGTGATATATAAATTGCAGTTTGATGTATAACAAGAAAGTAGCAAGTTGGTCACAGGAAGTCAAAGAACATTTTTTTTGTAATCCCTATACAGATGAATCTATATATTACAAGCTCAGCCCCCTGGAAGTTATTTTTCTCAGTCTGTAAGGAATAAGGGCAAGAGAAAGAAGAGGAAAAGATTGTGCAGTTCACCCTTACCTTGGTGTGTGCCTAGTACTGCCAGGCCCCCTATTACTGCATTATTATTCCATAACATTCTTAACAATTTGGAAACTTACTTTTGCCCAGTTTTCTGGCTTCCCATTTTACTAGATTATTTTTCCCCGAGACAGAGTTCTGCTATTGCATTGTGGCAGAAATCTAGTTTTTATGCATTGTTGTCAAAGTCCAATGTGTATCTTCTATATTATCATTGTATATTACAAAATGTTTCACTTACAGGAAGCTGTTACTTAATTCATTTAGTTAATTACTTCATTTGGGCTCCCAGAATAATTATTTCTTGTGGTTGATTCTTTTGTCCAGTTGTTTGTTGTTGTTGTTTTGAAACAAAACTTCTGTTTATGTTTACTCTGTTATGAGGTATCTTCATGGGAAAAGTATGAAATTGCCCTCTTTCTATCTTTATTTCAGGATTCATGAGTCATTGTAGTTTGATTTGGGTACAAAATAATGGCAGAGCAGCTTTAGAAATAAGGATGTCGCAGTGACACTGTTGGTGTTTGGAGGGTGTTGGTCTCTCACCGCTATGTCATCATTTCTGTAAGAAACGTGCTAATGGTGGTAACTTGGCTCCAGCTACGAGAGAGCCTATGGCTGCATCACCCCCGTCAGCCAGATCCCGCTTCAAGCCTGTAGGAGGGGATATTGCTTGTGCCACTGTGGTTGCAAGCAACAAAGCTGTTAGAAGACATAAACTCAGAAAGTTCATTGTTGGAGGCAAATAGTCATCTCCAAAATTCCCTCAGGTTTCTGATCACCAGTTATGTATTTAATCCCCTGCTCCACTCATCAGCCATTTATACCTGAAATGTTCTTCCCACGAATGCCATGATGGCATGCAGCTCTGAGTGGCTTCCTGATAAGCCAACTAGGCTGCTCATTTTCTCTTTCTCATTTTGCTCATTCAGTTACAGGGAATGACTTGTTGATATGCCCAGTTATCCACACTCATGACCTTTTCAGAGTCTCTGCTTTCCAAGATGCATGCCCAGCATCCCCAGAGAGAACTGCTGCTCTGTGTTGACAGATGCAAACCTTTGTATCTGGCTTAATTCGATCTTACTTTTGCCTAAATGCTCCCATCCTACCAGGTGATCTAGTCTACACTAACAATCTGAATGAGTGTCCACTTTACCTCATCTTTTAGGATACCATCAGCTTTGTCTTGTCTGCAGATTGTACTGGCTATGAGTTTGTACTCCTCATAATGGGACACACTTGTCCCTATTTCCAAAATTGCATGATTGCTGATTTCATTCAAAAGTATAACTGTAGCAAATATGTGGAAGATAAACAGTATAGCAGCTGACAAAAAAAAATGAAAAATACTGCCTCAGGAAGAGGACTAGCAAAATGCATTGCATGGCAAAGCACAGAGCAGAAACTGTCTAAGACATATAGCTTCACTACTCAGTCAAGGGTACTTCCAGCTTTTAAGTATAGTGAGGCAATGTGGCACTGTTAACCTTTGCAAGAGACTCCAATGTCTGGGGAGAACAAGTCTGTACAATGCAGGTTGCCTTTTCTCAGTGTCCTGAGCCCTTGTTGGATGACAGCATCACCATCTGTAGCTGCAATTTTGAGCTGCAAATAGCATGAAACATTTTTTCCTTCCTCTGTGCCCGCTATGCCATTCATGACACCAATGTCCTGCTGCAGACCCATACAGTCCTTATCCCATTTACACTCCTCCCCTATATTTGTGCCAGACTTATTTTGAGCCATTTATGCGAGCCATTAATCATAGTGTGGTTAGTTATTTAAAAACAAAAAGAATTACTTGTCTGTGGACGTGACAAGTCATTTCCAGCTACTGAACAACTCGGCAAGGAATTTTCTTTCTCTTTGGTTGAAAATACTCTCGATACACCAGGGAGGGTTTTATCTGCGTGTCTGTATAGAGGGAACATGCAAATATGTCAGAGGGGGTGAGATGGGAAACAGCCAACTCTTGAGCAGTTGCTAAAAGATGACACTTTGTAAACTATGTTGATAACCCTCTGTGGGAGGAATAGCAAAAACTTAATTAATACTGAAATATATCAAGAGAAGTCTTATTTTTAGCATTCAGGAGAGAGCCTACAGGACTTTTTGTATTTAACTTCTTGCGTAGTACCTTGATTCGGTGGAAGGCTGAGACATTTGACCCAGAATAAGGTGACCTACAGTTTTCAGTGATTAACTTTGGTCAGTCCACACAAAAATCTTGCTGACTTCTAGGAAGGTTAAAGATCAGTCTTGCATTTTCTGAGATCCAAACTAAAATGAAGAAGTAAATAGCATAAGAACCTCAATTATAAGGCGACCAAAATCAGTTTGCTACTGACACATTGAGTATATTTGTAAAGTTAAGAAACCTTTTTGTACATCACCTCTGTGCTGGTAATTGGCAACAGCAGGATACAAATTACTTTTCCACCTATCAACACTTTTGTTTTAAAAAAATGTTTTGTGTTTTTCTTTGTACTGAGACATGCCCCAAACCTTTTAAAATTACCATCAAAAGAACAGAGATAGTAGATGGAAGAGCTGGTAGTAAGAGGTAGCATATGAGAAACTGAAGACTGGGTCAAGTGTGACTCAAACAACAAACCTGACTCTACTTCTTTATAAGTCAATACCTCAGCTAAATGACTTTTGTCTTTTCTAGGTCAGGATAGTCTCATTACAGAGGGAAGAAATTTGGATAAAGCATATTCATTAAATATACGTTTGGCCCTGCAAAAAGTTGCAGTTTATTTATTGACAAGATGTTGAACTCAAATACTCCTCCCCATTCCAAATAGTATTTTTCAGCTTTCAAATTCTGCAGTTTCCTCTGGTAGGTGGATTTTTCCACGTTGCTTCAGTTTAAGTGAATAGAAAACTTACTGTGAAATCTTCATTGTCAGTGGCATTTAGATATTGTACTTATCTGCAGAGGCCATTCCAGGTCCCCCTTGAAGGAAGCTTCTTGGTTTTACTGAAGAATACAACATAAATAGTGAATAACAATAGAACCATATAGTGAAAGCCATTTGCTGAGAGCCATAATGAGAGAACAGCTGTGACTGCCTCTTCCACTGGGTCAAAAGTCAGAGACAGCATAGCTGAACACAAAAATATGGTGAGCAAATCTTTGTATAGTGTCACAGAAAGAAGCCTAAAAATAGTCCAAATCTCCTTTCTGCTCTTATTTAAATAAATCATCTTTCCAAGGAGAACTGACACTTTGCAGCCTCACAGCCATATTTATAGGAGGTGGTAATAATTTGCAAGAATGGTTTAAGCTGGGGGGGAAGTAATTGATCTGGATGGCCAGAGCAGATTGGTGATGAATGATTTAAACTGCAACATGGTGAACTGAGATTACATAACAGGGAACTTCATAAAAATGATATCTGAGCAAGAGAAAAGGCTTTGAAGAGGTGTGAAAGATTCAGAGAGCTTGAGGCGCATCAGGTCAGGGCTTTTGATCCCTCCCGACATAGCGCTTCTCCAGCAACACAAGACATGGGATGCCTGCAGCCCTGAGAGACACAAAGAACATCTCCAGGCTGCTCTCACTGTTGCTCTAGCTTTGTTGTGCCACACAAGGAGGCAAGGTGTGGCAATGCTGTGGAAAACCAGACTGTGACATCCTTGCTTCCTTGGGTCCCTCTGTATAAGGCCAGTGGTGTGGCTATGGTCCAGATGACTGTCAGCCATAGGAAGAGCTGAGTAAAGGACCTGGGTGCAGTAAGCCAGTGACCACACTGCATGGACTGCGCTACAAGACTAGTGACAGCACTACTGTTATGTTCTGAAGTATCTGTCTCATCTTTACCCCATACTGAGCCATACAGACGGTTGTTCTAGGTTGGAGTTCCCAGATCTAAAGCAAAGTCTGTTCATTAAACCAGAGAACAAGCTGCCCTGCACAACACCACACTGTGGGTGTCCTGTTCCCTGGAGGGTGGGTAGCTCCAAATCCCTGTTGCTGCAACAAACACTTCCCTTCTTTCCATTGCAGCCTGGAAGATAAAAAGAAAGGAAAACCAGCCACGCCCAGGAAAAGGGAGTTCACATGAAGTTTTGAATGTAGCTGAAATGTAAATGTCAGCGTACCACACAGGAAACCATGCTCTGAGCTATATATGTCTGACTCCCTTTTCATTTTTTAAACATTTCCCTAAGACCAGCTGATAGCATTGCTTTTTAGTAACAGACACACATTATCAGACACCATTCAAGGAAGAGTTCTGAAGAACGCATCAATTCTAGCAAGCAAGATAGTCCTGACTGTCATCATTTACTCAGTCCATTCTTAAGATGAAAAGGCTAAAGACGAATTTTTCTTCAGCTGTTAAAAGCATCAGCTTTATAAGAAATTGCTTGAAGAGAAGCGATATTTTAAAGACTGTAAAATTCTCTTTCCTGGGGAAATACAATGGAAATTTTCTTCTCTGTGCTTTCATGTCTTCCTGCTATATGGACTAAAGGGAGAAGGAAGTTATCAGGGATCAGAGCACATTTAAAAAGACTTAAAACATCTACATTACTCCTGCTCCTTATAGCTGTGATTGAATGCTGCCTCCTAGAGAATCTCAGCCTTTCCCAAGTTACGTGGAAATCTCTGTTTGAGAAATCAAATTGCCACTGCAGCTGCTAACTCCTTCTTTATTTTCACTGTCAGTCTCTGTTCAGGGGTGGAATGAGCAGAGCTGAATGAAAGTATTCATCATCACAGGCTATTTAAGAGATATGAGTGCCACACCATTTCACATGCCACGAACATGACTGCTGAACTAGGGAGCCGGATCATTGTAGAAAGTAGAATGAAGAGCTGTAGCTGGTGATTTGAGAGCAATTGACAGGCAATGGCATTTCTGCTTCCTTAGCTGCTCTCTCAGGAGCAATGCATTCTGGTATTTCCTGCCATACAGTGAAGAAAACAAACCAGAAGGGGTTAATTCATTGGCTAAATTGGAAAGTCCTCTGTACCCTGAAAAAGGACAGTATACAGATTCATTAAAAGGAAGGTAGTCGTGTGCCTTCTGAGACCAGTAGGAGAAACAAACTGTTGTGGATTTTCTCTCTTATTAGCCAACTATTAACCATGTTTGGAGCAATACTGCAAGCCTGTGCATAGCAGATAGCACGTCAAGTGACCACTTGGGACTTCTGAGAACCCACTCTGTTGCGGCAAGCACAGGCCATGATTAGTGCTAACCATACCGTGAAGTGGTTGCAAGCTGAATTAAAATATGTCATATGGATAGCCACTAATGTGATTGTTTGGAGTTTAGAGGAAGTGAGTGAAGAAAAGATCAAATACAGCACAAGAGAAATCCCCGAGAGACAGAAAGGCTCAAGCATTTGTATCTCCCAGCTGGAAAGTTGAGTTGTTGAAAGGAGACTGTGGTTTTACGGAAACTTAGTGGATAAAAATCTGACAGGGTGATAAAATTAGTTTGTGTTTTCGTTCTACCTCCAGCAGCACCCATGTTATTACCAGCATGGCCACGATTTTGGTCTAAGCCCCCATCTGCCTGTTTAGGAGAGGCTATCTCATTGTCTCAGCTGTCTCAGAGCCACAGATGTTCATAACAGTGCTAGCCTGCTGCAGCAATCTTTCCTGGCAGAAAATTCAATGATATTTCTTTACCTCTGTTTGACTGTCCCACCCTTTGCCTACTCTGCCATCCCTTCCACAGCAAATACCCTCAGAGTCCCTAATGTCATCACCTGCAGCTAAACTCAAAGGCAGTTGAATCAAATTCTTAGGGTAAGATTCACCATGTCTAATTGCAGATGTCTTCAAGGAAGCATAAACTCCTTCACCGACCCAGGGAGCTCTTTACAATCACAAAGAGAAATAAAATATTTAGGACGTGATCTGTTTCACTCATTTTAAATGGCAGCATTACAGTCAGGTAACTAGCACACAGTAAAGGGAGGCTATGCATTCAGACATCTAACTTGGAGGAAGATGCCCACATCAGGTCAACTGTAGTGACTGAAAGGAGGAAGTCAGTTATACATGGTCACATTCATAATTTGCATAGTTCTCCACTGAAACCATTAGGCCTCTTCATATCATATGGTTCTCAATTAGATTTGTGAAGAAATAAAAAATGGTAAGTGCGAGGAACTCTTTGAAGCAACACTGATCTTAGAGAAAAGCACCATCGGTACATGAAAAGCCAGCTGCCTCTCACAGCTTCTGGCTGATGGCTTCAGGCTCTGTGAAAGCTGTATGAAATAATGATGGATACAAAAAATGATGGATACAGTAAGGGAAAAGAAAAAGAACAGTCAAACTAGGATTTGCTAGAAAATGTGGCTCTAATTATTTTTATTAAAGAACAGACAAAAGTTTTGCTGAAGCAGAACAGAATGAACCTACAGCTAGTGTCTAAAATACCCCGAATGGCTAAGCAGTATCTGACCCAGCAACAGCTTGAGGTTACTAACAACTGGTATCCTGGAAAATGAATAGAACCAAATGGAAAAATAAATGGTTTATTTTCATTAAAAGGAGCAAAAATAATTTTATGCAGATCAGAGGAGTTTCTTGAAATTTTCTTTTTTTTTTTTACACTTTGAGGTGATGTTTGTTACAATAATACATTGTTTTTTTAACAGAGTAGGTAGTTTTGCTATGAATTAGCCTAGAACATTACATAATAGGAAAAGCAAGGAAAAATCTCTATATTGATTCTGACAGGCAAGGATTTTCCTATCTTCTGTGAGTTCTATTATGTAACTGGCATTTGATTGGAAAGAAAAAGCCACAGAAAACACAGAATTGACAGAAAACTTACATCTTCCAACAGTTTTGTGGAATGTTTCCACATGCTGATGAATCCGAGCATTACTTCAGTGATTTAAAAGCAGGGATTTTGATGCGAGGATGTGATTGTTGGTTCATTCTGGCTTGTGGCACCAGATAGTTGTGGTCCACTCTGATCTAAATAATGGTGTCTCCTTTACATCTTGATTTTTGGTGTCATAATTTGTATGCTATTAACAATGTGGAATCCTCAATATTTTAGGCCCTAAACACACAGCCAATTTATTTATACAGAGAGCCTTATTTTATACTGTTTCTTACCTGGAAGTGAAGATGGGCAGTCCATGTACGCTACACACAAGTTGCTGATCAGATTGAGGGTGACAGAGCATTGCAGATGAAAATAAAATCAAGCTGAGTTTAGGTTTCCTGTGGGTAGCGCAGCACAGAATAGAGCCTTGATAGCTGCAGCATGGGGCCCTACAAAGCCTCACATCTCAACCTAGAAACCTACCTGTACTCTGCTCTGGTTCCCTGACGCAGCAGTGGCATGGACCATGCTGGCTGTGTTGGGTTTGCTGCTGTGGTTCCAGGCAGACCCCAGAGCCACCACACCCTCGTTCAGACCCAGACATGGGGAACCACGCGCACCACTGAGTCAGTCACCAGTTTTGGCCTTTAGCTTAAAGCCCACAAAATTAAAGGTCTCTCCACTGTGTTGACAGCTGGATCCATTTTGGTTATGACTACCCTCCAGCATCACACTGCTTTTTGGATTATTCAGACTAGATGACGCTAAGCAAAACTCAGCTGAATTTTTCAGATTTCAAACAGCTTTGTGAAACCAGAGTGACCCTGCCACACAGCTCTAGCTAGCTACCATCAGTCATTCACAAAAGACAGTTTCAAACAGAATACCATCTATGTATGATGTGTCCTTTCCAAATATTAGGGCTTATTCTTGGATGCACAAAGTACCCTGGGATTGTATTAAAGAATTCATTGTTAGAGCCTGCAGGCCTCAATAAATATGTTTCAGTCTTCAGCTTGCCATTTTGAAAGAAATAATGTTAGCAATATAGCTAAAAGTAGTAAAAAAATACCTCACGCTTCATTTGCCCATTATGAATATCCTGCACTGAGACTAGAGAAAGGGCACCATGCATCTTGTCTGCTTGGGAAGCTCTCTGGCAATGACATCCATCTTGAAAGCACACCACTGTTCCATGTGTCCTACCATGCAGGGAGGAGTGACACCACTTCTCCCTGCAGAGCTTCGTGCTGACATGCTGAAGTTCTCTTTCGTCATCTTTGACGTCTGCAGGAAGCCAGTGTGGGAGGTCTTGGTGTGCTGTAGTTGAACGTCTGCTGTCTGCTGAGAGAAAATGAAGACATTTTCAGGTGGGCTAAGGGCCTTCCTAAATTATTTACAGCCTCTATGAACTGTCACCAGTCGCCAAAAATCTACAGCAGTAATTATAAGACCATGACCCAGGAGTGAGGTCAAAGACTTCAGACCCAACCAATAGAATTTGTATTCAGGATTGACCTCGAATAAAAGATCAGCCAGTCCTGGAAAATGCAGCTTACTTACTGATACACTTTGAAGAACACTGTATTAATGCTTAGGGTCTCAGATCCCAGTTTTAATAAATTCTACAATAACAAAAGACATGTAGCTAGAACCACAGTCATCTACCTCATCCCTACAGTGCTGTTTGTCTCCCAGGCAAGAGGGAGAGTACTTTACACTCTTGGCAGCATGGCAGGGATTTTGCAGGAGATGAGAACAGCTCCATATGAAGTGACCTTCAGTATGAAACTCTTTTTTTTAGCCTGCCATGATGAAAACAAGAGAGAAAAGAGAGAATGAAGAACAGTAAGAAGGAAAGTGGGGGGAGAAAAGGGAGAGCAAAGTCAAGTGAAAGGAAAAAAAGGAAAGCAGGAAGAAGGGAAAGAGGACTGCAGGAAGGAGAAAGGAAAAACTTGGGACTAATGACATGAGAAAAATGGAGGGGAAAAAAAGTGAGATGAAAATGAATAAAGTATAAGAAACATAAGAAGAGAAGCTTGTAAACATGCTTACAGGAACTATGTGCAACCTTAACAGTTCGTATAGAGTTTTTAATAAGCAAATACGTCTGATTAAATGTCTGTAGAGGCATTAACCCATTCCAGAAGAATAAAGAAACTGGAACATGGCTTCTTTGCTCATGAGTAAAGTGCTATTCCAAGTCTTTTTCCATTCAGCTGTTCCAGAAACTTACATACAGTCATCACTTATACTCATTTGTGCTTCTTCGCATTGTAAAGCAGGAGAATAACTTCACTTTAAGGACAAGGGAAGAACTTTGGGCCACTCTGAAATTTTGCCATCTCTAGTGAAGAAGGTTTAAATAGTGACAGAAGCTTTACAGCACAACGCGGACACAGAAACAAGACACTCCATCTTGGGGAGATGACACATACCAACTTCTAGCCTTGTTATTGATGTCCCAGCAGATACAACCACACCAGATTATCCTGGCAGAAGTGGTAGCACGCAGCACAGGAGGTGCAAACAGTCATTTTAACTCATCACAGGAAAACACACACTCTCACATGACACATTTTGAGGACAGAATTGTAAGTGACACCATTCTGCAAAAGACTGATATAAAGCATTTATCGCTTTCTCAACACAATTAAAATACTGCTTGAAAACTGAAGTTCAGATGAATATTTGTTAGATACCCATCGATTTAAAATGCTCGTTTTACTGCCAAAGCACTAGGTCCAGGAAAAGAGAAGAAGAATGAAAGTCAAGAATCTTTTAATTTCAGCACTTGAAAAGCAACAACTCATGAAATCACAGTGAATCTCAGTAAATGTCATCTGAATGCAAATTCTTTCCACTTGAAAAGTAAAGTAACAGCAAAGAAAACTATTTATGCTTTAAATAAACAAATGAAAGCTCTTCAAAAACCTGAAGAAATGCTGGAATACAGTTATTGGGAAACTTGTACACAGATTCCCAAGGAGCTGTAATTATCAGTCACTGGCTAGGTTACATTTTTTCAAATAAATAGACTGTATGCTTTTGACTTTCTACCACTTCATGAAAACAAAGTTATGTAAATGCCAGTTATTTGCAGCATAACCTTTCCAAAGAAACCTCAGCTGATGTCAGGTAATTATTTGTCACCCGAATCTAATACTTTCAGCCCTGTGCCAAGTCATTTTCATGGGATCTGCACGGTGTGATGTGGATCAGAAATACCTTTGCCATCCGTCACTGCTGAAAATCAGCGGAGCTGGATCCATCTGCCTGTGTTTACCTAGCAACCAAAGTCGCGTTGCTAATGTGAAGGTCGCCCCATGTGAACCCATCAATCAGCAGGCTGGCGTTTTGAGCCCCGTACGAATATCAGAAGTAGGTTCAAGGGAACAGCTTAACCCTTCCCTGTTTTAAGAGGCCGTACACATCTGTACTTCATGAAAGTACTTTTCAAAGTCAAATCTAAAGTGATCTTTAGCATGCAGCTTAAGAGCTGTACCTGCAAGATACACCCATGACCTGCACATCCCAAAATGTAGCTCTTGTACTGAACACATTCCAACATAGACAGTGCAGCTGAACTGAGCTGAAACTCCTGGCTATAAATTTTAAGAAAATTCTTTCTACAGTATGTACTCTACACTGACTACCAGCTTTACTAAAAATACTGTTTGAATATTTCAAGTCAAAACACAGTGTTACATTGAATGACAAGTAGCTTTGATTTATGTAAGATTTCAGTGGTTCCTGTATTTGTATACTCCTAATTTGATTTTTGGTTTTCCACACCAACATTATAAATGCAGTCAACTGCTCAGTCACAATTCAAGGTAATGTCTTTTCACAGTTCAAAAAATGCCTTTTTGCCTTGTACAGACCCATGTCTTCACGCTCTTTTTGTGATTAAAGATAGCCACACTAATTAATTCAAAAAATATTTCTATTTCTAAATTCTCTCCAGACAGCCTGGGATTTCCATCAATTTCTTTCTTGTCTGAAATCATTCAATGGACACTTTGTCCAAGCATTCCTCAGACTGTAAACTCTTCACAACTGACCTGCAATGATTTATCCAACCATCTCATGTTCCCAGTACTAGACCTGAGAGAATTGTGTGTGTTGGAGCCCTAAACAGAGACACAAACATTTTGAGAAAGGTACATGTTACGAAGATTCACAACGGCAAGATCTAAAGTAGTTTATCTTGAAGTTTGGGGTAAATAAACATATCTAAAAATGACTAGATCTTCATGTTCCACTGAAGTGAATCCATCTCTGGGCAATAGTTACTGGCAGCTTAATCTTCCCAAGCAGTTGAGGCCAGAGAGAGAAAAATAACAGCAACAACTAAGGGGGTTAATGTTGACTGGAGTTGTTATACCTGCTTTAGTTGGAACCTGGCCTGCACACTGACTTTATCAAAATTAACTCTGAAAAAAATGCCCTGAACCAATTGGTTCAATAGGTAGGATAACACAGTTTATAGCTGGAACTAATAAAAGCTCATCTTTTGAAAAGTTCTACACTGTTGTTCCGTTCAACTCTCTTTGAGTGAAGACCTACGAAATAATACATAGCACATCCCTATACGCCCTAGACCATTTCACTGCTTGTTTTTTTACTAATTTGACTTCTTTTCATTTTTCATAAAATTTTTTGAAAACGTGATCTTAACCAATATTTAGAATGCAAAATGCCCTTCTCAATTTGCCGCTTTTGTTTGAGACCATTAGCTTACACCGACTGTTGTCTGTATCATTCCTCTAATGCCAATAATGTTGTAATGGGGAATGATTTTGGCTTCTTTGGCATTTTGCTGCTTGCACAAAATCCAGTGACAAGTCAACAGAATGCTTGCAATTAGACGGTGGTCTCAGCAGCTTTCTGCAATGACAGGGACAACAGTCCAAGGTGCTAATACAAGTCAGTGATTAATGAGATACAAGAACTCAGACAGATTAGATTGGATTAGGCATACATATGATTCATTTAAATCAAAACAATCACACACAGAAGAAGTCTTATGTTTTGTTGCCCTGCTGGAGAGAGCTAATTCCACTGGCTTTCCCGTGTTAGGGAGCTTTCATGAGAAAGGATCCATCATCCAAAGACTCACCCAGGGAAGTTCTGTGTAGTCCAGCAAGTCATTCTGATCTGAATGTTTTCAGCCTGCTGCTGTTTGATTTCTGTAGCTGTAGCAGTGCAAACAGACAAAGGAACCACCACCACTGTCCTGAAATACTGCTTTTTCACCTAACAGTCTGCAACATTACTTACTGTTAGCATTCACTTGATGTGGCATTCAGTGGCAACTGGCCAGTCATTATGTGGCTGTCATGACTCCTCATATTCATATGTACAGGCCAGTAGCACTATAGTTTTTACACTTAATGATTCTCTGGATCTTTATGTCAAATTATGCCAGAAATTAAAAAATCTGAATTCTCTCCCAGATCCTTTTTATCTCATTCTGTGGTGGCCAGTGCACCACTTACTTTCTGACACTGGCCAAATTGCATACTGGTGTTGACAAATTGTATACTGGTATAGACAAAGATAGAATTTAAAATCAAGCAACCCATGCAAGTAGTCACCCCAGATTCAGTAAAAATGTGACCGATAGACTGAAAGTAGTAAAGAATTCTTCTTTTTTTTTTGTTGTTCAAAAAAGCAAAAAGAATAAATATCAGTCAGTTGAGAACAGCCCATGCTACAGAAGCACTAGCAGCTAAGCATAGTACTATTAAAACCAGCTGAAATGCAAACATTGTTAAAGATGTACTCACTGTGTCTCATTCTTCCATCAGTGAAATTGGACTGCAATGTCTAGCAGATTTTGCAGTTTGTAGGAATCTGTGGTAAGGGCTGTAGGCTCTGTGTCTGTGTGTTGCCATGCACTGGAACAAGTGACTTCTCCAAAGTCTTTCCTTTCCTCTAGAAGAATTTCCTTATGAATTAGGCACTCCTGTCAACACAACATCAACAATGCCAGTTCCACGTAAGCATAGTTTATTTTTTCATGCAACAACATGCAGTAGTATTTTGAATTCCTATGATTTCTGTGGACACTTCAATTTGAAAACCTATGAGGTTTTATTAAAAAAAAAAAATCTGTTTTTTTTATCATGCCCTCTTTTAAATCATGCTCTCCCCTTTCCTCTTGGTGCTTAATTACCAAGTGAATTGAATGGAATTGCTGAGATAAGGACTATGGAAGACCTGTGTGTTGCCTCAGATGTAGCTTCTCACATGAGCAAGAGCAATGTCCTTTGCCCTTTAGGACTTCTTCTCTTTGCCTACCTTAAGCTTTTGGTAAGTCACTGACAAATCAGATCTCTCGATATCCAAAAAGCTGTAATACAACATCACTTGATTCACCCCAAAATACTGAAAGGCTTGTTCCAAGAGACCTGTCTCAGCTACAGCACATCAGTAAGCACCTTTTATTTGTACCATGGTTAACACAAAGGAGTTTTTGGACACAGGTGGGGCTTTGCTCAATGCAAAGACCCCAATGAAAGGGCGTTGAGTGAAGGTCAGCAACAAACCAGCAGGCACTGTCATACATCTGGACCAGAGCACTGAAATACTGTGAACACTTCAACAAAGCTCTCCTCCAAAGCTTTTTTTTTTTTTTTTTTTTTTTTTTTTAAATCACATCTAGAAAAAGAAAACAAAAAATATTTGCAAATGCACTACTGCTGAGCTCCATTTTGCTGGTGGCATGTCCAGAAGATGACAGTTTTCCACAGTCTGACAGCAGTGGATCAAAGAAAGGATGAAAAAATGAACTTTGCCTCCTTCTGCTTCAGCATCTGAATTTCAACCTGGAGCTCTTCACTGTCCCTGAGTACCTCTTTCCCAAGACAGCTTTGACAGGCACTGTAAGAGCTGTGAGAGATGCCTGGGATGGGGCTTTCACTGTGGTTCCTTGGATCAGTCCAGAGCACAGCTGCAGGACAGCAGGGAATAAGTTGTTGCCATCTCCCTGGTTCCAACCATGCCCTTTGCAGCCTGGAGGGGAGAGGGCAGCAAAGGGAAGAGAGAGAGCAAAAGGAATGTTTAGGAGCGAATTGGTTAAAAAGTTCTTCTCCATGTGAACCTGTCAATCTTCTGCAGAGGATTAGGCCCACTACAGGGAGGGAGTCCAGGCACACACACTTTCACATAGTATATCACTAAGGCCTTGCAGTTAATTATAGCTCTGAAATCTGACAGATTAAAATTAGAGGGGAGAGGGACAGCTGCGGGATCCTGGGGTGTAGGGTTTGATTTCCAGTGTAATCTGTGGCCCACCAAAGATCTTCCCTTTGGAAAAATAAAGTTCAGCCATTTCTACTCCCTGCATGCTGCTTTTCCATTGCCTCATGAGTGCTGCGTGTTCCTGAGCTCTTAGCAGGGTCCCAGATAAGCAGCCTAACCCATGCTAAGCAAGGGTGGCTTGTGCCAATGAACAAAATATACAGAACTTGCTTCTCTTTCTAGTTTGTTGCAGTAGAAGAATCAGGAAGATTAGTTTCTTTTTTTTCCTAACTCTGCCTGCAAATCTCTCCTAAACCTGGAAGTAAAATGAGGTTGGCAAGATCCTTTTCTGACCACATGTCATTTGGCTTTTCTGGCCAGAGCCTGCAGAAACAATCCTGTCGATCCTGTGTTTGGGAGATAAGGAGAATGCATTATTTGTACACTGCATCTGATTCCCTTTGAATCACGCAAGGCTTCAGTGGGTCTTGCTGCCTATCCTCAACCTGCTTTCCTTCTTACATGTAATGATCTTGTACAGAAAAAAACAGAGATCCCATAAGGTGGGTGCAACATGAGCTGGAAGGCTGAATGCACACAAAAAGCAGCAGCCCCTGTGTTAAGGTTGGTACCTTTGGTCTGGGTTAGAGTTGTTTGGGAGTTACTGTAATGCACACAAGCAAATAATAACTCCTCAGAAGCTTGAGTACAGTCAGGAGTGAGGCCAGGGTCCTCAGCACAGGGTCAAGACCACTGCTGGATTCAGTGGTAACTTTTAATGTATCTTGGAAGGACAGAGAAGTTTCAGTGAACTGGAAAATGTTAGTGATGTGCCAGTGTTTGAAGAGTAAATGTGGTGTCTTGGTGAATTATAGGCCGGTTAGCTTGACAACCACCCCAGGCAAAAACCATTGACTGGCTGATCAGAAGATGGAAAATCCTACGCAATATTAATAACTTTTTTAAGTTAAAAACTTCTCTTTGCAGTTCCTTCATTAGTATTACCATTGTTTACCACTATTTTCCAGAGAAGATTTATTTAAAACATTTGTACCAGCTTAATGTCTCACTGTACTACCAGACACGTATTAAATGCAATTCATCTTCAGCATAAGAATAAAGTTCAAACTTCAGGCAAGCCCAGACCCCAGACTCTGCCAGAGCTCATTAGAAGTTAAGCACAATGCAAAATACCATGTTCCTTTTGAAATCTCTGACAAACTATTTTTAAATAGTCTAATTGCGGTTAACCAATTTCCCCATTCATAATCACTGACCCAGGAACTACAACCTCTCAGAATTCTTTTGAGTAACAGATACAACCAGACATGGTTGGCTAAACAGAGAAACATAGAACGCATTATCATGCCCAGTTCCTTCAATCAAACTTACAGCAAAGCTCAGCTGGCATAATGTGAGCAAGAGCTAATCTGCTGTAATGCAGAGTAGGCGAGTTAGTAAAAATTACCTTTACCAGTGACCTGAGCCACAACTGTCTGACTTTGCCCTAACACACAAATCACTCACATAGGCTAGTTTGCCAGCTCTCTGTAGTACACAGCAGCTTGGAGACAAAATCTGATCAAATTGCTCAGGACCTTGTCCAGCTGTGTTTTGAAAATCTTCAAGGGATGAAATCTTAGAAAGTCTAAGAAGACATTTGTTCTTGGATTGTGAGGCCTATCAAATACTTCCTGTTCCCCTTTGAAGAGAACGTTTCCCTTGGCCAGATTCCTAAGAATAAAATCCTCTGCATCTCTGAGTTGATTCACACCGTTCCTCTTAGATATGTTCAGAGGGCATCCCCCAGGAGACACAGAGAACATAATGTTGCCACCCTCTTGGACTTTGCAGGTCGCACTTGATGCACAAATTGACTCCAAGTCAAAAGTTTTTCTTGCAGCAAGGCAAGAAGTCTTGTGATGGTTCCAATTTTGATTGCATTGCTAGGTGATGGTGGGTGATGTGCATCACTTATCCTTGTAGTTCCAGCTTTAACACAGTCAAGATGATAGCTGGCCAGCTAGGTTGTTTCACCTCCCAAGAATGCTTTGGGATTGCCAGATGGAGGATCTAGTAAAAGGCAAAGCACTATAAGCCTGATTCTCTACTAGCTTATCCCTTCACATGATTCAGTAGAAAAACCACTGAAAATAGAAAGACCTCCTAAGCACAGCAGGGAATTTGGTGCTGCAAGGTTTCTATCTGGAGCACTGAGCCATCAAAAGGGAGCCAGCATTTCCAGAAATGCAGTCTGTGTCCCTGGGTGCTGTAGCCACAGGGCTTGCATCAAGGCTGTATGCGGCTTTGCTGCTGTGTTGCAATGAGACATGGCTTTGGAGACCAAAATAAGTAGGCAACGCTGAAGCAAGGTCCAGAGCGCTGACAGACCCCGTAGCCACAAAGCTGCTTAAGCACTTACTGTTTTATTCATCAGGGAAGAAATGACGCCCTGCTTAACTGTTTACACCACAGTGTAGAGAGGACATATTCTGAAATTACTGGGTACTGTAACACCTTAGCTGTCCCACAGCTCAGTTATCATTTCTGATTGTCATCATTTCCTTCCCTGCCCCTCAATCCCTTCATTCTCTGGCTTACCCACCATCCATTCATTTTATCTTCTCAGTATTTTTTCACTCATGCCTCCTTTTTACTCTCTTCCCCCAACCATTTCTCCTCTCCTCCCCTCCCCCTCCCCTGCATTTTCTGGCAGAGTTTTGGACTCTGAGTTCAGTTTTATTCTTCCCTGGAGAAATGACTTAATGCCTTGGCTCTAATGAGCAGCTTGCAGACTGTGAACCCTTGCTGCTTAGTCTGTGTGGAGATGTGCATGCCAGTAACTGGGAGCCCCATTTTTCTTCTTCTTTGCTTTTCTTCTCACCACCACCCCCCTTTATTTTCCTCAGTTTCATTTAGCCATAGGATTGTTAAAGAGAGCAAAGAGTGAGACAACTTGCTAAGACCTTTAGTATTAGATCATTTCTGTTCAGGCACTCAAGAGAACAAGCTCAACAGTTCAGGGAGCACGGATTGCAGCAGGAACGAGCCTCTTGAGTGTATATAAGGTTTCCACTCTGGGGATATTTTCCCATTTATTTTTCAAGAAGATTAAGCTGACCATGGACTGTATATGCCCTGTGGTATGGATGCTGCTCTGGGCTACCCTCTGCAAATGCATGTGTCAGCTGAGCCTTGCTTTCTCAGACCTTTGGTTGTTTGAAGGCAGTCTGCTCACCAACAATTTTCCAACGCCCCCAGTGCTGACCAACTCCCGTCTACCTCATAAACACTGGATTTCTCTGAGTTTTAAAGGCCCTCGGGTGCCCTAACTTGATCTGTTCCGTTCAACCACTTCCTGTAAACAGACATTTATGGTAATTTTAGAGGCCACCAGGGCCCTTTCTCTGTTCAAAGTGAAACTTTGCTCCCAAATGTCTAGACTTTGACCTTCTCTCTCCCCAGCTTTCATGCTCACACTCTGCTGTGCTTCTCACTCCAGCGTTTGCCTCTCAAGTGCCTCATCCAGCCCACTGGTTCATTTTGCTGTTGACTTTCTTGCAGCCTTCACTGCTGCTGAACTACTTGTGAGACACCAGCATAGTGGTTGTCAACAGGAGTCCTTCCACAAAGCAGCCTCAAGGCAAATACCACTAACAAGAAAGAGGCCAGGCTCCAGTACACTGCAGCTCCACATAAAACATAGGCTGAGAATACAGAAAGGATCTTGGTTGCAGCTGCCAGAAGGTGACAGTCTTTTAAAAAGTTATTTTAGTGCCTGAAAAGGCTCAAGAACACCAAGTTTCATGATGGAAGAGTCATCGATCTTTCTAAAGCTGCAGTTCCTATGTCACTGAACCATGAAATTAAACACACCTCAGAGGTATCTCCATTTCTCTGGGATGCCTTTTCAAATCCACACAATGACTGCTGTGCTGTAATGAAGGGTCTGGTCACAACAAATTTCTTGGGATTTACCAGCAGCCACCAGCTTGTGATCATTGCCATATCATGATTCCATCCAATTTCCCAATTCATTGTCTAGTCTGCGAGCAACATGCAAGAGCTTTTTTCTGGGTCTATTCCCATGAGCTGTAAGTGACAGCAGTTGGTATTTCTTTCGTGCACAGCTAAGAAAGCATAGTTTTTCTTTGTGTCATTCGATGCCACAACCTCCCTTCTGAGCTGGAAGTCCTAAGAAGACCTAAAATCTGCATATAGTAATGCATTATTATAAACATAATCCGTCTGTTAGCTAAGTTGATTAAGAGTACTCAGGTAGGTCTTTGAGATGTTTTGTATATGAGTGCAAATGTGACCATGTTGACGGTAACACTGATATCAGGAGGTGCTCAATTTTTGCTCTGGAGATGAAAAATCTTAGGACTACTGTACCTCTACTGCTGTTGTTGCCCACCTGAGCTTCCCCAGGCTCAGTGTTCTCTATCTGAATCTCTTTGGGAACTGGATACATTGATTACCATCCTCCCACAGACTCAGTCCATCACAGGTGATGACCTCATATCATCATGGATTAACACATCATTTTCAGAAAGTGCAAGCAGTCTCCAACACCATGAAGCCAATCTTTTTTTTTTTCTTTTCTTTTTTTGCCTTATCACATATTTTTTCACTTTGAAAAGTGTATAGTATCTTTGACATCATTTTCTAACAGTTTTGGCCATTCCTGATTTTAGTTTTCTTCTTAGTGAAACATCAGAGTGGCAAGCCATGCTGACAGTGTGCAGTTTAACAGAGCTAAATGTGTATCTGTCTGACTAATCATTCTTCTTTAGTTATTTTTACACCATTTCACACTCATCTCTTTGGTTGTGAATAATAGAATTAGTAGCTCATGCCCAGATTCAAAATTCACTCACAACTGCTTAACCTTGTGGCCACAAATTGGCATTAATTGATCAGACCTCATTACATCAGTGATGCCAGGTAAAATAAAACTAGATTTGACAACTGCTTAAAATGCAGTAGCGTACACTAAATGCATCTTATGTTGGTTAGCATAGAAATGCAGGACAAGTACATAGTGTTACTGCAGATAACACAAATATATGCTTACTTTTCCCCATAAAGCAATTATTCTTTTACCAAAAGAAATGTCTCATCTTTCATATGTTTTGTCAGCGTGTATTATTTTTTTCTTGTAGTACACTGGGACTCAACAATCTCACAAACAAAATTTCAACTCAGAATGAGATCTTACCCTCAAACTGATGCGGGGAAGCTTTCCTAGTATTATCAACAAGTAGTCTGAAGAGTATTTGCAGCTGTAAGCTTTAGCACTGAGGAGTCTGCATTTACTCTGAGAGCTGCCACGTTTTTGTTTTCGTTTTGTTTTATTTTAAATCAAATATTATATACACGATCAAGCTCCGAACTTTGTTCCACTGCCTTCTGGTTTAATGTTCTGAAACATCTCTGAAACCAGAGTATTTCCCAGATTTGTCTTTAATCTTCAAATCATTATCTTGTACCTAAAAAAAAAATGTGTGTACTGCACAGCATGAGAGATTACCAGGTCCCTTTTGGCAATGCTGGTAACGTTTTATGGTTTATGTTAGTTCAACTAACATTGGCCACACATAAACAAAGATGTGAAATTTTACACTTGTGGACCAGGGCCAAAGCCACCTTCTCTATTTGAACATGCTGACACTCTGTTTTTCTTGGTGTGTGTGACATATAAGCCACTGGTCTCCAACTTTGACCACACTGGTATAGGCAAGCCTTACTGATACCCTCCTGGAGACATCTGTGGACAACTTGTTTTTGCATTTACTGTTATAGTTTCTAAGGACTCTTTCATTAACTCCTTCAGCTTTCCTAGCGGTTGAGAGTTTGCACTCCATGCCTTTTGGACATCCATCTGTGGCCACTTCCTCCATTCCTTTTTGAGCTTCATGAGAACATTACCATCTCCTGTTCTCTCTGAGTTCATTTATCAGTCACATTTTGCACTCCTGTCTACAGGTCTACAATGCCTACTTTAAGTAAAAATCTAGTTGCAAACGTTCCCATGCTGGTCCAAGAAATCTCTCTGTGACTTCCTGGTCTGTTGGAGCAGGCTTCTTGTTTTTTTGTTTTGTTTTGTTTTGTTTTGTTGTTTACCACCCTGAGATATGTATTAAAGTCTTACTGCTTTAATATTTCTCCCCACTCTTTGTTACACTGCAAATAATTGATATTTGTTATTTTTTTATTTTTTTTATTCCAACAACATCAACTCTGGTTTCTAAAGATTCCTGAGGACCCTGGTCATGTTCTTTTATTTCTCCCCAGTACCTGGAATAAAATACCTGGAATACTAAACAGACCAAATCACTGTCTGAAGAAATTGTGTTTCCCAAGTGTCTGTTGAACATGCGCAAACGCATGCTTTGTATTTCGAGGGGCTCCTGATAGAATCCTGCTGGGGCATCTAGAATGGAAGATATTTGGCTTCAGTTGTAGGCCCCAATATTTTTCCTTTTCCAGATAATGGAAAACTTGCCTTTTCACGTTTTCAGTGCTTTGAGTATCAAAAGTGATTCTGTGAAGTTATTCCACAAGGATAACTAAGCATCTCCTTGTAATTGCTATCTAGGATTTCTTGTAGATTTTCACATTGATCTGGCCTCTTCTCAGTTATTCAGGATATTATCTGCCCAAAAGAAGAAAGAAAATAGAAATAAAGAAATAAAATCTTATAGAATTTCTTCTGTATTATCTGACTATAAACTAATGATCTTCATTTTTTATGTTAGCATTTCAGAATCTGTAATTCTATAATTTCAGAGTTGTTTTTCTAAATTTAGCAAAAATTACAAAATTCATTAAGTGCAGTTGAAGAAGACAACAGTAAAAGTAAGGCTACTTTCCTACTGTCTTCCTTTTATCTGGCATCTGTATCTCAAAATGCTGTTTGGACTTTTTGCATTTGATTCTGAAATAAGCAAGTTTCAGGTTCAGCGGCACACTTATGTGCTTCACCCTTACGATCACGAGCTCAGCTGCTCTTTCCTTCCTTCCTCCCTTTCTCTCTTCCCTCCTTCCTTCACCACAGTACCCTTTTGTATCACCTTCTGCATATCTGCTACTGCCTGAGAACCTGCCTGGACTTATTGCATAGTCTTAAGTGAAGGCTTGATGGTGTCATTCTACTTCCTGTTTTCTATAACCAGTTAGTTATGTTCCAGAGAACATGCAAAGAAGAATCACAACAAAAGTAGTCAAAAAAGCCTTTTTCCCACGAGAATCTTTGTTTGGAATTAAACTGCTTGTTAGATACTTCTGTGGCTGTTTCTCATACTGAAAATTATTTGGTTTGCCACTCACTTTCAGTAGTCTATGCTTGCACACTTAACAAGGATATTTCTGATCTCTAAATGGTTGACAGAAGTTTTTATAACTAGGAAGGACTGCAAAGCAATTTCAAGGCAGAGAAACAAATGCTTCTAGAAAACACTTTGAAACCAATTTCATGACATGTCAATGCTTGCTTGATTTGGTAGCTTATCTCTGGAGTGCTCCAGGCTGATCTATGCATAATCCTTTGTTCAGTGTTTGTTGTACTTCCCTATTTCCTGTCATTTATTTGTAATGAAATCTATTACAATCTTAATTATATTAGCCACTGTTAAGAATATCTAACCATGCACTTTTTTTAATAATTTGGAAAATTTAATTTTGCTTCTAACATGACAGTATCAACTACAGGATTACTGACTGTGATTCAGAAATTTAGATACATGATGTCGCATAACTTTGGCTCATTGAAGAAAAATGAGAAACTTCTTTCACATAGTAGATTATTTGTAATCTGCTTGAATTTTATAGCATAAAATCAGTGACCTCAAGCATGTAATGCTAGATCTGTGTCATGACTACATCAAGGCTTAAAACTTTTAAAGACAGTGTAGAAACAAGAAGAATAAATTTACTCCAAATCCAGGCACAGTAGATTTTTTAAACTGAATTTCATTATTTTTAACACCACAAGCATCTACTGAGTGCTTGGACATTATTCTTACATACAAATACATGTGAATTAGCAAAGAGCCTAAGGGTGAGTTAAACTGTACTGAGCTCCTTTCTAATGATTTTCTAATAGAATTTGGCACTGCTCTGCTTTTCAATTTTCGATCATCACCAGCTAGTGAAAGAATGATTAAAGACTTCTTGCCTTATTTGTTCTCAACCATCATTTGTATTGCAATGCCACAGACTTTCATGCTTTTTTGTAGTGGAATTCTTGTATCTAAGTAAAACTTCATGGTGACTGAAACAACTCAATACAATGCTTGTGTCAAACGGAAAGGCTGACTGCTCTCTACTCCCTTTAAACTCAGGCATTAAATGCCAGCTTCTGAGAAGCAATAAAGATGACTGAATTACATTTCATTGTCCCTTCCAAACTGTCTATAACTGATTGTGAGACAACTGGAGCATTTCTGCCTACCACTCTGATGCTTCTGAGCATTCTCTAGTGAGTAGTGTGCAGCAGCTATAGTCTGGTCAAAGTTTCCTTTCTGATCTACTGTCATATTGGATTGCCAGCTAGATTTTACTTTGAGGCTATGTAAAGATGGTTGCCTTTAACATGAACCCTTTGTAAGTTCAAGTTTTAGGCCATTGCTGCTTGTCCTATCACTACACATCACTGAGAAGAGCCTGTCCTCATCCACTTGCCTTTAGAAATTTATAAACGTTAATCATATTCCCCCTCAGTCTTCTTTTCCCCAGGCTGAACAGATCTTTCCTTGTATGAGAGATGCTCCAGGCCCTTCATCATCTTCGTGGCCCTCCTCAGGACTACTTCCATGAGATCCCTGTCTTTTTTAAACTGAGGAGCCCAGAGCTGGACACAGTACTCTAAATGTGGCCTCACGCTCTTTTTAATGTGCATCCCAGGATACTACTGGCCTTCTTGGCCACAAGGGCATACTGCTGGCTCATGGCCATCCTGATGTCCACAAGTACCCCAGGTCCTTCCTCATTTCAACCCACTACCTGAAGTGTGGGCTTGTATAAGTGTTTGGCCCGTTTCCTCCACTTTCACTTGCCAAACTGTATCCTGCTCCAGGATTCATCTCTGTTCTGTCTCCACAGCAGGAATCAGGACTGTGGGTGCACTCCACTTCACTGGAAACTCAAGCAAGGAAGCTGGCAGGAGGGAAGAGGGGAGAGGGGAAAGAAAAGGGGAAGACTCTGTCCCAGTCTGCAACTCAATAGTGCACACAGCTCACTGGAGTAATGGTGCCAGGAGCATGCCCAGAAAATACAGTGTTTTCAGGAGACAAAGTTGACAGTGTCTGAAAAATCTGTTCAGAAAGCACAGCCTCTGTAATTTAGGGGCTAATATGTACCTCAAACTTGGAGTAATTTTCACAGGGATGGGAAAAAGCATATCTCATATTTAAAGGCATAAGCCCTTTGTCAAATTTTAAGCCAAAACTTAAAAGTTCAGTGTTCCTTAATGAAATATCTCTCCCTGTAATCTCATTTTTTTATATTGTTGTTTCAGTTTAGCTGAAACAGTTGATATCCATCCTCCCAGAGTCATCAATGGGTAGACATTTGGCATAGAAATCTTCCATCTGTGCTGTTGATTTTTGGCAAAGCATTTCATGGGGAAGTGCTTTAAAAGAATATAGTTCTGGAAAGTGTAAGGCATTGTTAACAGTGAGATCTGTCTTGTCACGGGCCATGAAAATTATGCAAGGAGCTTCATGGGCCTTCAAGGAATAATTTGCAAAGCAGGAGTGAATGAATCTGAAAGCATAAACTTGTTCAGGACTATAAACAGAGTGAACAAAAAAGCTTTGAATTGAACTACTGGGGATATTTTCCCAAGCTTCCTTTCCAATGTACACCAATTTTTACAGCTAAAGCTCCTCATCTTGCCTCCTTTCTTAGTCTCTACGGTTCTTTTAGATTGATGACTGTACATCTTAGTGTAGCTATCACTCTGATTCCTACATCTTTTATTTGCACGTCTAGAAGATTTCTGCTCAAGGTAGAAATTTTGAAGGATGTGACACTTGTCTCAACCTCAGTGACATCCATCAAATCACTAGTTGTCTGTTTGGTACCCCATACAAAACCTCCTAATACATAAACCCTTCCCTTGCTATAGCTGCAGCTAGAGGGCAACCATAGCACAATCCCTTTTTTTAACTGCAAAGACTCCTTGCAACTGATACCATAACCCATCCCTACCTAATCCGTGTGTCCATTCAGAGGAAATGGAAATGGCAGAAGGGAAGTTGTATATTATGTAAAGAAAGGAAGGAGGAGGCGAGCTGTCCTTTATCAGCAAGGGGAGAAAAGCAGCTAACAACAGAGTGGTTTCCTTTAGCAGGGCTGAAAGTCAGTGGAAGCTGAAGTTTCTCTCATCACCACAAGACTGGCTCTGAGAGGAGCTAATTGTATGAGTTTTCTAATGTGTTCCTAGTGAGCAAAGGAGGCTTACCACAAGGGAATAAGTATTGCAGGTAGGTAAGCCTGCATCATTGGTATTGCCTTCTCATAGTTTGGAGAGAGGAGCCAGAAGATTAACAAACTTTTCAGAGTAAATGATTGGGAAGCTACACACATGCTGTAGAGTGACTCATTGTGATGGTGCAGATGAGAGGAAAAGCAAGAAGAAATGTAGACCTGAGGAAGGAATGAGCAATACACCTGTGGAGCTGGAGATGAAAAAAGTTTTGAAAACACTGAACACACAGGCCAGGGGTAAGTGCTTGTACTTTTAGGCAGTTAAAGGACTTACTTAAGACCTGCCTTGTTAGGTCTTATCCTCTTAGCATAGATTTATGGAGCTAACGTGACATCACACTGGTGCAGACACACAGCTGGGTGTAGGCATTATGGCTTTTGCTAGCATCACCAGGCTTGTTACAGGTAGTCTGGTTTCCTCTCCTTATGTTAATGGATCACAGTCCTTGGTCCTTCATCTTAGTTTACTTCAGTCTTAGCAAAAAAAAAAAAAAAAAAAAAAAGCCCAAGACTGAAGAAGACTGAGTGTTGTTCCAGGAGGTAATCTCAAGTAATCTCATGCAGCTGGCTAGCATGGCTCTCAAGGCTGAAGACTGGGACAGGCAAGGGTTGCCTCATGGAGGAAACGGAGGAATGCTGGAAAAAGCGCACACTTTTTTCCTTTTTGTTGTCTTCCAGAATCTCTGGCTCTTCCTGAGCTATAAAATCATATAACTTAAAGAAAAATCATAAAGCACCAAAAACTAGATCCAAGCTGACTTTCCAATTACAAACAGGTCAACACAAATCAGGTGGCATGGCAACTGTGCAGCTCCCCTTAGCTCTGGTTTGCTACTTCTCTTTTCCAATTCACTCAAGTGATCTAATGCCACTTCTGCAAAAGGCAATTCAGGGAATGTCTTTCCCTGTGTAGCTATTTATAAAATGTCACCCCAAGCCCGATCTCTAGTGAACCTCAGTCTGCACTGAGAGCAGCAGGGGTCATTTCATCTTGCCTCAACCTTCTGTCCCCATCTGTGCCCGATAGTTGTCAGAAGTTTGTTTATACTACTCGTGTCTTTTCTCTCTGAAGCTCCTCTAAATGCGTTAGGAGTATGGGAAAACACAAAAGGAATTTCTCTGGCCTGCAAAAAGTGCTAAGCTTAACACAATGGTATCTAATAACAGCAGTGCCAGTGTGACTGGCAGCTGGCCAAGGTCCATACTGACTTCAGCACTAAACACAGCAACACATGCTGAGGCCTCTTTCTTTGGAGAAGTTTGAAGGCTTTTGCCTCACGCCCAGCACACACTGAACTTGGCATGATTGAGTGGGGAGACACTGTGAGGTCTGGACATAATGGGATCTCCGTCTGCAAGTCTCTCTTTCTCCACAGTGATTCCACTCCCCTTCCATCATTCTTCTTTTCTGCAGATTTAATTTTCTGTAAAATTCACACTTTCCAACTCAAGAGCCAGGATACACAAACATGAGCTCAGCTTCCACCCTTGACCAAACTAAAAAGGGGGTCTTCTGTTATTGTTGTAATTGCAAAGAAAAATCTTTCAGATGGAGAAGAATGACCCCTTGTCTAACAACGTCTCTATCCCTCTCCTGCACAGCCTGAGTACATTGAACAGCAGGGAATGAGGGAGACAGTCAGAAAATGAGAGTGATCTGGTCTGGTTTCAGAAAATCTAGGAATCTCTCTCTAGCTTTAGGCAGACTGATACACTCTGCTTTGTCTAAAAGTCAGAGATCACCTCAATACAATACCCTGGGCATTCTCCCACTTAAATCCTTTCCTGCTCCTGGAGGACAGGAGGAAAGGTCTTCCTCTCCCACCCTCTGGATTCTTTCCAGTCAATGAAATACTGCACGCCAAATGCAGTGCAGACATGGTGGAAAAATAGCACAAATGCTTGGAAAGGAGCTAAATGCTCCTTCATTTTTGCCAGGGCCAACAGAGGAAAGATGGGCTGGAGCTGCAAATGTTGTGACCCAGTCCTTCCAGATACACCGGTGAACAAGAGACTTCCCTACACACAGACAGACATTTTTGTTATTTGTCCAGCTGAGACTCCTCTGTAAGCAGACACGATGTTTCTCTCCCCAAGACTGCTGTGGGTCATGCACTGGGGATAGTTTAGAAACCTGAACAACTGGTTTGAGGAAGAAAGACTTCAAGAAACTACAGCAACAAATCCCAGCAGAACCCATTAAGCAGTTTATCCTCGGACAGATAAAATGCGTATCATGTAGTTGCTGCACTCAGATCTTTTAGATGAGACCTCAGAGACTAAGCTCATTGCTGGGCTTTGCGGAAAGTAAAGACCTTATGATGCTAGTGGTGGTAAGAACAGAAATTTCCCTTGGTGGTTCTGGTTAAGTTTTTTTCCAGAGTCCCTCCTGTGCAGTTGTATGCTATCCTTTGCAGAGGTTTTTATGGCAGTCCTACCTGCAGAATAATTAAGTCTATGTGCTGTACTCCGCAGTGGTCCTCCAAGATGAATACTACTCCAGAAACATATCATATATTTGTAATCAGATAAAACAGAGAAGGTGTTGTTTTAAGTTTCAGAAAGCTTAACGGAGGAAAGGTTTCATGGAAAATAATAATAATAATAATCTTTCACTGCAGATCAAAGAAGCAGAGATGGAGGAAGTTTTCCTGCTGAAAAATATACTTCTGTCCGAAAACTCCCTGTCTAGAAACAACCTCAGTTTGGAGAGATATTTTTAATGTGCAACTTCCCAAATCTAGTGTAATCATTTTTATTGTCTTTTCATGTTTGTTTTCTGTGAACTTCTCTTGTCATGCAATTTTCAAGTATTACCTATTTGGATTGTCACTTCCACCTTCCTTCTCTAACTTTCTCCCTTTCATTCACAATTCCTCTCCACCAGAAAGGATTTTTAATAATTCAGAAGCCTGAGAAAGTGGAAGACAAGTATTTTGACTTCTTTCCTTTCTCTTAGAAGATATAGAGCAAAAACAGAAAAATAAATTTCTTTTTGCTTTTGTCTTTGACGAAATAAAATCATAAGAAAGATTTTGTTTGTGATTTCCTGCATTTATTGTGTACATCTATCTCTCATTTTCCCATTTCTTCTCCCATTTTTGCAAAGGGAAGGGGAAAAGAATGGAAGCAAGGAGCAAAAACTAAAATGTGTTTCTCTTTAGAAACCAAATTTAAACGAAAACTTCACCATGAAAGGAAATAAAACACTT
This sequence comes from Lagopus muta, assembly GCF_023343835.1. Taxonomy (NCBI): domain Eukaryota; kingdom Metazoa; phylum Chordata; class Aves; order Galliformes; family Phasianidae; genus Lagopus; species Lagopus muta. Next base: position 78,841,198 of record NC_064433.1, read on the forward strand.
ATTTTATTTTGATTAGAGTTTTTCTCCAGAAGATGTTGTATGAGAACTTTGAATAATTTTTTGAATAGCTTTTCATTATATATAGTGGCTTTCTGAGCTAATGTTTCAAAGAACTACAGCTGGCAACAGGCAGTCTCCAGGACACATCTCTCTGCATCAACAGTAGGAACATATATTATCAGAGCAATTACTAAGCATATAAATGTAACTTGGGAGCTACTATAAATCACAGCATAGCCATTAATTTTTGCTAATCAATAATAAGTAACTGTTTAAAGCACAAGAGGAATTTATCTCAAATAAGAGAGACAGTATGACAAAGGAGTGATATTATTCAAGGAGAGATGATGGATTTACCATCATCAAATTTTCTGAGTGCAAAAAAAGATGGAAAGATTGCAGCTCCTCATATTTGAGGGTCTGTAATAAAGGCTCAGACATTCTCTATAGGAAGGAGATGAAATATTATCAGTAGTTCTTATTAAGGTTGCTCTGAAAGAGAACAGATGGTTTTACACAACTGGACTCACAGCAAAGCCCAGCAAAAGCTCAAAAAAAATAATTTTGGCTAGAATTTGTGTAACTTTCCAAATTAATTCACTGTGGCTATGCTTACACTGCTTCTTCATTCATTTCCCATGAACATCAGAGTGATCAAATTTTACCCACACAAATTCCTGCAGAAGGCAGTTTTCAGTTTGCTTCCTCACATACTCAGCAGCGATGCATTTTAAAGTTGCCCCCAGAGTTTACATTCTGATATGAAACTGGTCTTGGCTTAAGAAGAGCAGAAAAAGACTTCCAAAGCCCTTTACCAGAGCTGTGGTGTTGCAGCCTTGGAGCTTAAAGGGTCTTGTGTTACCTCTTGAAATAAGGATCCACAACAAGTTTTACACTGTGTAACTGCGATCACTGAAAAGAAAAAGAAACCTTGTACTCCTCTCCTAAACTTCACAGTGTTTGTGAGGGAATGATGCTTTAGGTATGGTCTGGTTCACCCAGATGGGAATTTTATTTTATTTTTTTAAACATTATACTCCAAGCTAGTCTAAATTCTCTGCTGTCTTATGCCAGCTGCACCAGCTTGCCCTGTCTCTCCCAGTGTCAGGAGGACATGCTAATTTGCACACTGCACAGACGACTGCATTACAAATCTTGAACTGAACAGTGCTAATAAGCAATATTTTAGTTGGGAGGTAATCAGTAAGAATGCAGTTTCTCAGATAGAGAACCTCCTTCCAACTCTCCTCCAGTTTTGGATGAGTTGTGCTTTGCGAGGGAACTGCAGTCTGTGAAGAAACAACCAAGAGATGGAGCAAGAAGCAGAGATAAATCACCGATTATGCTCTCACTTGCAGTTATACAAATAGAGTGGCACTGGCATAACTCCATCATTTAACCTGTCCACTTCTCAGGGTTAGTAACCTTTCTATGCAACTTCATTGTACAGCAGGGCCTAGGAGATTTTCAAAACATTCAAATAAGAGGCAGCAGCCACTTTTTCTTATTGCAGGATGGAGAGTGGAGAATGCTAGAATTTTCCCCATGAGACTTTCAGGTATGAACCAGGTATTAAAAATGATGCACCAGTGAGTGACAAAGCAGATGTGTTGCAAGTAATCCTAAAAATCAAGGAAAATGTCTGACCAGTTCCTCAGGCTACATGGAGTAAGAAACACTCATCTCTCTGAGAAAAGGCTGCCACATCCACTCAGGTCAAGTGAGTAGGAGAGTGATGCAGATTTTCTGACATGATGATAGACACATGATGAAAGCAGGATTGCTGAGCTATTTGCCTGAAATGCTGAGGCTGACCCAGAGGGCAGTTCGTGAGCAGGCACTAACACATTAATATCAGGGAAAGGTCTGAACTTCACACTGCTGTTTAGCACAAAGCTCCTCCTTCTTACCCTCTTTCTCCTTGTCTCCTTCTCTGTGTGGGGTGCTTAGACCTTGTGGTCTTGGAAAAGACTGCCAGCTTGTTGTCGCGCCCACTCTCTGTAATATCCTAACATGTTAGAGCCTGAATTGGCCAAAATGTCCTGCTGGTTTGGCAGCAGGTTTGCACCACCTCTTGCCCTGATGTGTTTAGTTCCCAGCTAAGCTGTCTAAAACTAGCCTGGAGTTGGGCCTACAGAAAGGCTGGTCCTCAGTCCTCACAGATCCAATAGTGACTTTCCCTCGAGGTGTATCAGGGCCTTCGATGCAGACTGGGGCTGTAACCACAGATGAGCAGCCCCTTAGCCCCATCCCACCACAGGGCAGAAACCATTTGCCTCTTTCATTACTCATCATTTTTTTCATATACTACCGTGACTTATGGTTAGTAAGGTTAATAATGGTTAAAACCAACACCATCAGTTTGTGCTGTCTCTTCACCCAGCCTCCTATGCAGTTCTCCACCCCTATTTCTGTTGCAATCAAAGATGTTAACAAAATCTTCATTAGTGGGGAACGTTAAACAGTTATCTACCTTGAACCTCCAAAGAAAATGCCACACTTGGACATCCCTTCTAAATAGAAAAGATCCCAGATCTTAATTTTCCTACAGGATGACTACATTTTCTTTCCGGTGAGATGTGTCAGAAAGCGAAGAACCATTAAAATCAAAGCACAAGAGGAAAAGCTCCCCAACTCCACCTTTGCTGGTCACTGCATCACCTACCTAAGGTCTCTGCAAGCTGACAAAGGATATTTTAGCTCCCATCAGCCCCTTGATGTGGGCCCTTTGAGCGCTAATTATGCTGTGTGAACACGTGCACCTTCAGGACTGCACACCTTGACCTATTTCTCACAGGCCTGTGACAGCATATGCTTCAACAGCAGCCTCCAGCGAGCTGAGCTTAGGATGGATTTCAAACTGTAACCTCGGGGTGAAAAGACATACATTCCATTAAACATTCCAGGTCTCAAAGAGTTGAGTTCACTGGGAAAAAATCTTGGATCAAGCCAGTATTAAAGGGATCACTTTTAAGAAGAAGGAAAATGCAGGCTTAACATCAGGAAATATTTGCTAGCAGAGAGCTTTGTTGAAATGTGCATCTTTCTCTCAGAGGAAAAGATGGGGCTTCCATCTCCATGTTCGGTTTAAACTAGGTCTGACAAAGCCCTGAAGAATAATTCACTTGAATGGGCCAGAAAGCATGTATGAGATGGGATAAGAAGCCTTTTTTTCCCATTTCTAAATATCAGCTATTGCTGTGTAATCTTCTTTTTCTATAGACTTGCTCCACTAAGCTGGATATATGCAGGAATGTATTTCAGCTAAATGAACATGGAGGAGTGGAAGAGAACAGAGCTCACTCTGAACTTCAGGGTGGGCCCAAGTCCAGAAGAAACAGGCTTCCCAAGGCTGAATAATTAATTTCTAATTTAATTACCAGCTTAATATTAAACACTGAAATACAGCAGCTATCTATGTACACTGCAGTGGTCTATTTTCAGGTACTATCTGCTTTTAAATTGCAGCTCTAATGCTGTTAGCAGATGGATGTGTGTTATTGCAGTATAGGGAACTGGAAATTCTCCATATACCATGCTATAAATATTTCTTTGACATTTATTATCCTCACTTGAGTTCAGGTGTTAAAATACTTGGACTGAAGTCATGTTTGTAGCAGAAAAAGTCAATCTTGAATCCTACCTTGTTGCTGGCTATGTTATTAAGAACAGACAGAGACAACAGGGAAAGGGAGTCCCTCACTTAGTAGAGGTCATGCAACCTTTGAATCAAATTAGCTGGAGTTTCAGCTCATTTAATGATACCAGTTCTGAAACACTCCTGCTCAGACAATATGATAGATCACTTCACCAGGGTTTTTCTTATTCCCTGTCTCATTTTTTTCTTTTCCTTCTTTCCGTGTGTGCAGTAGGATTGCATTTGCGGTCATGAATCAGAATCCCAGTTTTGCCAGCTGCATTGGATTGTAAACTCCAAGTCATATGAATCTCAATTTTGATTGCCCTAAGGGAAGTGTTGGATTATGTAAACCAGTAGATAATAGCCCTTATAAAATCCCTCCAATAAAATAAAATCAAGGTGTGTGTGTCATGGTGGATTAACAGGCTTGCCTTTCTTTTTATCTCTTTTTTCCTTCAGGCTCCTGGTTGTGGTTGACTAGGAATCTGTGCCACAAGGGGAAGGGGGGGAATACTATCATTTGCAAATCATACAGAAATGTGTGATAATCTTTAAGACAGCAATTCCCTGTGATGAAAATTAAATTGAAGAGTAATGGTTGATTGTTTATATTGATGTTTAAATCCTTGACAGTTGTAAGATTATGAATTTAAAATGTATTCTGATACAAGAAAACACTCTAGAAAGATAGCAAAAAAATTACCAGAAGAATAAAGGGCAGTACTCTACTGAAAACAGCAACTTATTTGAAACTGCATGCAAATGTAGAGTAGCCAAATCAAGTTGCCTGACCAAGCATTTGTCCAGGACAAAATAAGGGTCATCTCAACTCCTTCTGAGGGTAGACTAACTTGAACAGCTAAACCCCAAATTTACATCTAGCAAACAAAAGCAGCACACCTTGAATAGCACAAGTTCCCTCAGCCATTTGATGTGGCAGAAGTGTACTGTCAGTTCAGAAAGGCAAGTCCCACCTGTCCATTAATTTCCAACATATCCCCTGGCTCAGCTGTGCATAGTCTGTCTGGAACAATTCTTATGGAAGAACAGGGAGACATCTGTGCAGAAAATATGTTTTTCAAAATTAAAAAAAAAAACACAACAGAGAAAATATTTGATTTTTGGTTGATAAAATCAGGATGTTCTCTTTCATTTTAAGTGATGGTGGTTAAGCTATGCTACTCACTGAATCCCAGACAATTGGAGTCTGGGAGGACCCAGGCCACCAGTCTTTACCACTGTAGACTCTATCTCCCATAGTACCCCACTGTCATGAAATCATGACAACTCCATCACACGAAGGAGGACCGTGATGCATTACAAAATGAGGTCAGCCGGAGATGGGCTTTTCAGCTCTGTTTTTATACAGCCCGGATAGATCAAACATTAGTGATAAGGAAGGTATACCAAGCAACCCAGTGAGCTGGGACTATCATACACAAAAGCTTATGTCTGATCTCCAGGTGTCCCTGAACCCTCAGGTCTATGCTGCGTCTCTAGACTCCTGCTCTGAGGACTTGCAGGGCCACAGGTTACCAAGAGAAGCAGTAAGCAGATGTAGCACCACAGCAACCCACAAATATAGATCAGCATTAATCAAAATGTAAATCAAAGCTATTGATTAATTCAACATTTTCAGAAAGCTTTTTCCTGCACAGAATCTCTGCATCTCAACTTGTGTGGTTTTCTTTCCTCCCTGTTTTGAGGCTGAAAAACAGGGGTCAACACTCATTACAGCAACTCTACCTCTCTATTCTCCAGGATACTTTCAAGATACTCCTCCCATCAAATACTGAATAATCCAGACAGTACTTTGTTGGTATCATGGATCAGTCAGTGCCCTACAGGCTGCATTTGGCTTATCACAGGCAAGATGAAGAATGCCACTGGAAAATCTGAATAACTCAATAATTGCTCCACCTAGCACTCTCCAACACAGAAAGCCCAGCTACTGGGGCTACCTCCACAGTGGTACAACTGCACTTTAGGACTGGGATGAGAGCATACCAAAGTAGGGAGGAACAGAGCTAAGGGTTCCTAAAAGACAGATTTGGATGCAAATGCCAGTGCTTTGAAAGTCTGATCACACCTAGAAAATCTGGTTTAAAGTATGATCAATGATATGTGAATTGATCATAGTGTTTCCAGCATGAGGTTGTTGAATCCAGCAAAAGCAAAATAAGACAAAAGTAAGGAATGCCACGCCAATTTAAAGCCCTACAAGTAATTAAACTCTTTAAAGAAAACTACTGTGAGAGGTGGTAAATTCTCCATTACTTTGGGTCTTTTTTTTAAATAGGATATGTTTTGGTTCAACTACAAGTTGTTGGAGTTAAGGCAGGATTTTGTTGGTGAAGCTATCTGGCTTGTGCTGTGTGGGAGGCCAGACAAGATGATCACTAAAGCGCTTTCTGGCTTTACAATCTATGAAATTAATAACCCAAGAACAGAGCCCTTAAGCTTGACCACATTGCTAGTGGGTGAAATAACTCCTCAAGGTGTGGACAGACTCTCTACAAGCAGTAGAAGTCCTGCTATACAGGGTTCACATTGAGGGCATCTCCCCTTAAGGAATGCAGGTTGCACTTGCTGCTCCCTAGCATCTTTAGCAGTGTTGAGGGTGTCAGGCACTTCTGTGGAAGAAAACAGCGTCTTTGCCTACTCACAGGTTATTTATGGCTGTTGACATGTATGCATTAGCGCTGAGCTGTGTTTTCACACCTCCAAGGCTAGTTATATAACTTCTATTGCCAGATTCCTGCTGGCTATCTTAGTTTCAAAATAAAGCTGTTCTTAACCCTTGGATCATTGGCTGAGGTAGCTCTTTCCTACTAAATCTGCAACATGAAACTTAAGAGAAGTAGCCATTTTCAGCTGCTCGTTCTTCTCTTGCCTTTCTTTAGAGCCCCCAGTATGAACTCACGACAGTCTTCCTGGAAGACTTTTCTTCCTGTAAGCACATTTTATTCTCCCAAACTCGGTTTGAATCATTTTGCTCTCATCCACCTCTGTCCTGACTTGCCATCTACAGGTATCCCTATAACATGTTCATGCAGTTCACGTTGGGCAGGAAAGAGGGTACTTCTTTTGGAAGAGCATCAGAAATACAGAAGAGCTTGTTCCAAGCATCAGCCCCAAATTGCCTCTGTGGCTGAGAAGTTGCCTTGAACTTAGACACAGTTGTAGCTTTGTTCTCAATATGGATCATATTTGAAAGGCAACTGATTCTTTTTATATTTGTCTTAGCACTTCAGTAGTGACAGTTACCATCCTGTCAGTAAAGTGCTGTGGTTTTTTTTCTCTTGATACTCACACAGATTTAAGAAATATTAAAAGGTTAAATAATTGAAAAGTGGAAGGAGCTTGGGACAGAGGTTAAACTAATAGGTGCAAAATTTTACTGATTCAACATTTCTTTTGAACTCTCTAAATGTCTTCATTATTCCTACAGTTGCCCCCAGCACCGTGTGGCCAACTTCTAACTATCTCTACTGTCTCAACAGGAACTCCTTGGAGTTCACAGAAGGGTCATCTGACGGGAGGAAGTGGGCAGTGATTTGGTCAACAAAGGGCTCAGTTTATTAATTTCTACAGGTGGCCAAAAGTATACAGAATTCAGCGAGGCAGAGAACATTTCATCACACAAGAAACAGGCTTTTTCCTTTCATTTACATAAATATTGCATCAACAAGAAAGGAGCACAACCTTAAATTTACTGTCATTTTATGTCACGTACAGGGACTAGTAAGAAAGAACAGGGAAGAAGGTGCTGAGAAATAAAATTAAGGAGTCAAAGAATTGCACTGTCCTATTTCTGAACTCTGTGCATATGAGCTCTCATTTTTTTGCTTTGAGTCAACCATATCAAAGGCATGGGAACTCTCTTTGTGAGCATCCTTTGGCTACCTGTGAAGTCTGTTTTCCGGCAATAATGCTATCCAACTGTATTGAGGCTGTTTCTTTCTGAACATGTTGAGCTGACTCAGTAAATACAGGGCTTTAAAAATCCCTCCTACAGGGAGATCTGCTGCCACATAGCTCATCTACAGCTACAGGGGAATACTGGGGGAAAGTATCTGAGAACCATGTGCACAATCCAAACGATTCAGCACTGACCTTCTAGTGTAGTGTTTATTAGCTCTTAACTATTAGCATTTGCTCAGTGTGCTTCATTGGGTGAGACTGACATAATCCAACAGTATGGTGTGGCATCTGGATGATGTTATCACACATACTCTTGCATGCACAATCACATTCATACACATATGCATAGAGATATATGAGCACAGCACAAAATGGGCAACTGGAGACTTTTGCTTTCCTGCCATTATAGGTGACAAACTAGACAGGATGAACAGAATCAAAGGTTTTCTTTCCTCTCTCATTGGAAAGAGCAGTTCACTTCCAGCACTATTAACAGCTTTTGAAAATTCACAGAAAGATACAGGAGTGCACATGAAGGGAAATATTTTCCTGGATGTGGAGGGTAACAACCATCTGTATGCTTTCTAAACAGGCTTCACAGGCATCAACACATAAGTTCCCATACTGACATGGAAGAATCCCATGTATTCTCGTATTTGTCCCATATAGTGAATACAATACTGATTACTGGTGGGCATGACCATATATATATCTTTGGACATGACACCTTGCCCATCTGGACAGGGCAGCATTATAACCTGGCATATAATGGGCCTCAGAGGCAGCATATTGTGGAGAGGCTGAGAGAGAAGACTAGAAATAGAAGGGGAGGCTAGGACTGAAGGAAGCAGCTGGTGACTGTTTGGAAATTGAGATGACGGAGCGACGAGGTGGAGATGAGGGAGCTGAAGTGTAGAGGGAGATGGGAACAGGGCAAGCTGGGAGGAGAGAAGAATGTAAGTGCCTGCAATTGTTAGAGTCAGTGCTTCCACACTAGGAAAATGGTCTTCAGTGCAGAAGGAGAGATATCGCTGCACAGTAAACACATGGAAACTACAAAAGATACCAAGAGCTCAGTAGGACTACTTGACAGAGCAAATTCTCAGCTACAAAAAACAATTTTTCAACATAGTCACCACCATTAGCTATGCATTTTCATCAGTCATGAGCAAAAGTTTGCATGCCATGCTTAAAAAGTCTGCATGGCTGTCTTGAATATGGATTGTTTTTCACTTTGTTGTCATCACTGCTGAAACACACTACTTGCCACCTCACTGTGCTCACATCCACTGTTTGGTCTCCATAAACATTCAGCAAGTGTTGCTGAATCTCAGCGGGTGCCATTTTTCTGCATGGACGAATTCCACAACTTTGCTTCATCTGTACTTCCTCGTCAGACACCATTCTGTCAGATTACTCCTCTGCTAATGTCTGCCACACGGCAGCAAATTGTAAGAGAATATTGGCAAAAAGGTTCAATCTTGAATGCCATACCACCAACATCCAACTCTGACACTGTGTGCCAACATAAGAAAAAATGCTCATTACTTTCTGAGCAGCCCTAGTATTGATATGTTGCAGGAAGCACAAAAAAACCATAACAAAATAAGCAACTTTTTTTGACCCCTGTGATCCTTCTATATTTTTCAGACCTGCCCTTGAAAGATGGAATCATCCCACCTGATGGTTCATGTAGGAGCAGTTATTGCTCCTTGCAAATAAATTATTGGGTTTTCAGTTTATTGTTTTAAAAACTGAGGAAATTCACACAAAAACAACATTAAAAGATAATTAAAGTTGTAAAATCAAATGCTAAAGAAAGACAGGAAACTTAATTTCAATCCTTTTCTGCATGTACACAGTGATAGCTAATTATAAATAGGGCCATACACAATTTTTCTCCAGGAACACCACCTCATTCAATATGCAGATTGATGTTATTTTGGTGATGAAAGTGTGTTGCGTGATGACAAATGCACAACTGCTGAAAACAAAACATGCAAAATAAATAAGAGACTGGCTTAACTAGAGAGAGGATGAGAGCCAGCATCATGCTGTGATTCAGGTGACTTAAAGCCATCCTCAGAAGACTGAAGTCCAGCCTGACTTCTGCCACAGAGCTCCTGAGCCATACTTGTCAGAGGACTCCAACTCTTGTCCTTGGGGGTGGCTACTAATTGTGCATCCCTGTGTTCTCCTGGACTGCATTGAAAGACCTGCATCCTCTGCCCTTCTGAGGCCCCACCTGCAGTACCGTGTCCAGATCTGAGGACCCCAGAAGAAGAAAGACATGGAGCTGTTGGAGAGGGTCTACAGGAGAGTCATGAATATGATCAGATCATCGTGATCAGATGTCTGGAACACCTCTCCTACAAGGAAAGGCTGAGGGAGCTGGGCTTATTCAGCTTGGAGAAAGCTCCAGGAAGACCACCTTGCAGCCTTCAAGTGCTTGAGAGGAGCTTATAAACAGAAAGGAGAATGTCATTTTACACATTCTGATAGTGAAAGGACAAGAGAGAATGATTTAAAACTAAAAGATGGCAGATTTAGATTAGATGTTATAAAGAATTTTTTTACTCAGATGGTGATGAAACACTGGAACAGGTCACCCTGAGAAGCTGCTCTATCCCTGAAGGTATTCAAAGCCAGGTTGAATGGGGCCCTAGGCAGCCTGATCTGGTGGGTGGCAACCCTGCTCATCACAGGGGGTTTGGAACTAGATGATCCTTAAAAACCTTTCCAACCCAAGATATTCTATGTTTCTATTAGTTCATGCGTCCCTGCATTCTCCCTTGGTCTTCAGAGCTGACAGCTCAGCCATGGAAAGCCACATTTTGCATATGGGGTGTGCCATAAAACAAGCAAGCATTCTTTATTTTGCACCAGGCTTCTCAGCTTGGCACTCAGATATTCACAGGGCATGTTCCACACAAAGTTTAAGTATGGACTCATAGGTTTATATGCAGAGCTGAACTCTGATCACTAATGGCAGGACCACACACTAAACAACAAGGATTAAACCCAAACACCGAAAAACTTCTTGGTAACTGAACACCACACTGTGAGTGGGGGATGTCTTTGGAGAGAACATGATGTGATTTCACGATAAAGGACTGCAACATGTGCATATTATACTGGTCACCTTAATTGGGGTATTTCCTAACTTTTGGTGCCAGACTCCACAGTTTTAACATTTTTATAATCAGTTTAGTTTATGGTGATAAATCATTGTAACTCATTTCTAAAGCATGTTAAGAATGTCCACATGTTCAACTGAATCAGTGACAAATCATATGCCTTTATGCAAGGAGAGATTTTTGGATTAAATTCCTAATGGCTATGCACTTAACTGTACAGCAAAATAGTCACACAGTGGTTTATAATAGTTTCAATTCCTTATTGTTTAAAACCAGTTTACTCTAAGTTGATGCAAATTTCTCACAAACAATTCTCCTGGGAGACTTTGTGGGAGATTTCCAAAGGCACAAATAGCAGCTCAAACACTTAACTCTGTGTGAACCAGCAACATGCAAGTTTCATAAATAGGCTGACCTTTTCTTGCATCCTGTGCTCACAGCAAACCCGGCTGTAATTGCTCAGCTGTTCCCAGACTGCTTCAGATCTACTCATTTCATCACATTATCTTTGAGATGAAAGAATGTGGGTGGCTATTTATTAACACAAAATTGCCTTTACAGTAGAAGAGCCTCACCTTTGACACATTCCTCAAATATGAAGGAATCTCTGCCATCGTGAGACTATTTTTGTTGTCTCTTTTCTAATTGCTGCTCTGTGTATCTTTTTTTTCTCCTCTTTCATTTCCCTAACGTTTTCTTTATTTTTAATTTGTGATCCCAACACAGCCATCTGGAAAGACAGACAAGAGGGAGAGTTTGCAGAGACACAAACTTCTGCACTTCTCCCTATGCAGAGTTCAGAAAGTCCTTATGGTAAAAAAGTATACAGACACTATCACAGAATCACAGAATTGCAGGGTTTGGAAGGGACCTCAAGAGATCATCGAGTCCAACTCCCCTGCTAAAGCAGCTTCCTTATAATAGATCGCACAAATACATGTTTGTATGTTTGTATGTTTGTATGGTACTTCCTATATTCAAGTTTTAGACCACTGCCCCTTGTCCTATCACTACATTTTACTGAGAAGAGCCTGCCTTTATTCATTTGTCTCTCACCTCCCTTTAGATATTTACTGACATTAATCAGATCCCCCCTCAGTTTTCTTTTTCCCAGGCTAAACAGAAACAGGTTACTCAGCCTTTCCTTTCCTACGGGAGATGCTCCAGGTCCTTTATCATCTTTGTGGCCCTCCACTGGACTTCTTCTAGAAGATCCCTGCCTTTTTTGAGGAACTCAGAACTGGACACAGTATTCTAAATATGATCTCAGCACAGCAGAGTAAAGGGAGAAGATCACCTCCCTCGACCTGCTGACCAAACTCTTTTTAATGCACACCAGGATACCATTGGCTCCCCCAGCCACAGAAGTGCACCTTGGCTCATGGCCAACCTTTTATTCACCAGGATACCCAAGTCCTTCTCTGCAGACCTCATCTTCAGCAGGTCATCGCCCAACCTGAACTGAAGCATACAGTTATTCCTCCCTAGGTGCAAGATTCTACACTTGCTCTTGTCAAACCTCATCAGGTTTCTCCCTGCCCAACTCTCCAGTCTGTCCAGGTTTTGTTGAATGGTAGCACAGCCTGCTGGGGTGTCTGCCACTTCTCCCAGCTTCATATTATTGTGGGTGGACTGTATCCCTTCGCCCAGATCATTGATGAAGAGCCTGAACGGGACTGGACCCAGCACTGACTCCTGGGAAACACTGCTAGTTACAAGCTTCCAGCCAGATTCTGCACTGCTGATGCCAACCCTCTGAGCTCTGTCAGTTTGGCATTTCTCAATCCACCTCACAGTCCACTCATCTATCCCACACTTTCTAAGTTTCATAACATAGTTGTTAGGGGAGACAGTGTCAAATGCCTTGCTGAAGTCTAGGTACACAACATCTTCTGCTTTCCCTCCGTATACCCCGCCAGTGTTGGCATCATAGAAAGCTACCAGTTTGGTTGAACATGATTTCCCTTTGGTGAATACATGTTGACTACTCCTTATGACTTTCTTCCAGTTGCCTGGAGATGACATCTAGAACAAGTTGTTCTATCACTTTTCTAGGGATGAAGGTGAGGCTGACTGGCCTGTAGTTTCTCAGATTCATTATCATTTGCTAATACTGTTCACCCTATGTTCTGAAGGTACTTCAATAAATATCCTCAGTTCACAGATGGGAATATGAGATGCAGGGAAGGTTAGCACAGGCTGTATTTTGGACTAGTAGTGAGAGACAAACAAAACTCGGGTCAGCTGGCTTCCTGATCGCCGCTCCCTGTTGTGTAACAGACAGCAGGTCTCTCAGCTCATGGCTTTGGAAACTCATTTTCTATTTTTATTTCAAGAATTATTTACTTGCTTGCTTGGACATATGTGTAGTGAATAACTGCACATCCACACACACTACTACTGCCAGGCTTTAGTGATACCAGAAATCTCTTTACTACGGTTTGTCATTCATTTGTGACACAACTACCAGATGCTGCCTATGATAATGTTCCTCTTACCACAGTTTAACTCCTCTGCTTCCCTGCTGGTCGTTTCATTGCTGCTTCTGTTTTCCCAACTCTAAACAGAAGGGAAATACAAAATCTACTACAAATAGCCATTAAGCCTTTTCTGCTTGTCTCTCATTGTGATGATGGGATCTGACAGGATTCATATCACGGTATTCAAAAAACTGACTGATGTCATTATGAGACCTCTCAGTTATTTTTCATCTGTCTTGGGAATGTGGAGAGGTCACAATCAACTGGAAGCTGGCAAACATTATTCCAGTTTCCTAGAAGGGCAAGAAAGAAAACCCTTGTAATTACAGACAAACTCACTTCAGTGCCTGGCAAAATAACAGGTTATTCTGAGATCATGAGGGAAGTTCTATTTAATAAACTCAGTTTCTTTTTTTCACAAGGTTACCCAGGGGAAGCCAGTTGATGTGATCTTCTTGGATTTCAGCAAAGCTGGATGATACTCTGAGAAACAGTATCAAAAGCTTTGCTGGGGGGGGGGATGCAGCTTTTGGGGGCCTCCCTCACAGAAAAAAAGTCTTTGCTCTCAGGGCCAGTTCCCTTTAGTGTTTTCATCAATGACTTGGGTACAGAACTTGAATACATGCTAAGTTGGCAGACAACACTAAACTGTACACTGCTGAGTCCCTGGAGAGCAGAGAGGCCTTGCAGAGAGATCATGACAAATTAGAGGGCTGGGCAATCAGCAACTGCATGAAGTTTAACAAGAGCAAGTGTCATATTCTGCACCTCGGACAGAACAGCCCTGGATATATGTGCAGACTGGGGAATGAGAAGCTGGAGAGCAGCCCCACGGAAAGGGATCTGGAGACTCTGGCTGATGGCAAGTTGAATCTGAGCCAGCAATGTGCCCTGGTAGCTCAAAGGGCCAACCACACCTAAAAAGGTACTTCGCAGCCCAAAGGGCCAACCATATATAAAATTGTGAGAGAACATCCAAAGAAGGGCTAAAAAGGTGGGGAAGGTTCTGGAGGGCAAAATGTATGAGGAGTGGCTGAGGTCCTGTGGTTTGTTCAGCCTGGAAAAGAGGAGAGTTGAGGGGAAGCCACCTAGCAGCCTACGGGTCCTCACAAGGAGTGAAAGGGGCAAAGCTTATCTCTGCTCTCTAGTGAAAGTTGCAAGACCTGAGGGAATGGCATGGAGTTGTGTCAGGATAGGGTTGGGTTTGGAATTAAGAAAAGATTCTTCATTAGAGGGCACTGAGCATGGAACAGGCTGCCCATGGCAGTGGGCACCGCCCCAATCTGACAGAGTTCAAGGAGCTTTTTGACAATGCTCTCATCCATAGGTTTGGGTTTTGGATTGTCTTGTGTGGAGCTGTAAGAGACTATACTGTTAACTTCTGTGTCTCAAAGCTTGCTGGGGACACAGATGGACTTGTTCAAGTCCCGAGCAAGGATTGTGAAATCCTTTGTTTGAAGGACACAGATGAACAAGTTCAGGCAAGTCCTGGGCAAAGGTTGTGAGATCCTTTGTCTGGGGGAATGCTGATGGACAAGGCCAGGGGCAACGAGAGCGAGATGAACTGCAGCTGAATAGCTGTGAAGTGCTCCTTTGTGTGGGCTTATCTCCGGATGATGGCCATCTCAGGAGGTACTCAATGACTCTTGCTCGAGGCCCATCCTTGTCACGTAGGCAGGAGAACAAGGAGGATAAAAGAGGAACTGAAAACCATGAGGATAGGTATCTGACAACAGATTCCTCATGACAAACGGAGGTTTCTGACAACAGATTCCTCATGACAACGCAGGTTTTTTCTGACAAGAGATTCCTCCTGAAGAAGAAGAGGGATTCCTGACGATCAGATTCCTCGTGAGGTGACTCCTGCATGCTGCTGAACTCTCCTGAGCCTGCTGCCTGACCGCTGTTGCTTCTTCAAGACTTGGCTTCTCGACTTCTTCGTCTACCTGCCTGCTGCCCAAGGCCGGCCACGCTGCTGCTCCCCGTCTTCTGTTGCTTTCTGCCTGGGACCTTCAAACACCGTGCAACGGGACCGCTGCTGGATCCTGCTGGTGACTATCCCCGCTTTACGCAACTCCTGCTTCTTTTCCACCTTTTCTATCGCCCTCCTTCCCTTCCCCGTCTCCCTGATTAGGTCTTAGTAATAAACTGGATGCAACAACATATGAACCGTTGTTTCTTAATCTCACACCGGGTATACAGATATTAAAGAACCTCATCTCCCTCCCATAAATTGGAGCGAGACAGGAGCCAGAAGTTGGATTTCATAAACCTTGAAGGTCTCTTCCAACTCCTGATATTCTGTGATTCTCTTATGCTGTCCTGCTCAGCTGATGATGGCTGGTAGGACCTATACCCTGATGGGTTTGAAGTCCTTATTTCCATTTAACCTCAGGTTTAGGAGGGAGTCAATCTGCATCTCCTTGGCTCTGAGGCTGATCATGGGCAATGCATGTAGCAGAGCACCCAAACTGAGGAAAATGAGCACTTCTTAATATTAAAGTTGCCAAATTCAGACAGGACTAACGGGATGACACAATTGTGTGGTGGTTTAAACAGCATGAGCCAGGGACCTCAGGTACCATGTGGCACCTTTTCAAGTATGTTAGTAGTAGAATGGTTTGCAAACAGAAGATATAGGCATGGAAATATTCTCAGGCAATCCTCTCCAACAAGTTCTTAAAAACAGAATTTGCAATCCCTGAGTTATGGTATTCTTCAAAGGTAACAGTATTCTCTGCAGCTAGGAAAAATGATTCAGTTATGCTGTGGACAGTGAACTGGGTATCCAGACATAAGGATGAAATTTGCTAATGACAGGAAAATGGCTCTCCCGAGTCCATAGTCTCCCTTTCCTATTGCACTGCAGGGGATTATTTAATTTCAATGCATGACAGGTCCCACAAAATGAATTATGCTATTAACTTCTGAACCAAAATTAACACACTCATATAAATAAAATGCACTGCTTCCTGTCTGCAGTGTGTAAAATACTGAAAATTAAAAAAGTCTCACTCATCTTCTCTTTTCCACTTAACAAAATCAGCAGTCCAGCAGATTTCTTTTTCCATCTTGTCTCCTTATAGCAATCTCTGCACACAGAGGTCACTGACATAGCTAAGTGTGTTAATGTATACAGTTTATATAGCGTAGTGTCAGTTTAATCAGTGGGGAATCAAGACAGATTAAAAACATAAAAGTTACTTTTCAATCTTTTTTTGTTTGTTTCCTGGTTTAGTTTAAGTCATACAGATGTCGAATGTAGAGGTGTGTACCAGCACTTCATGTGCCCCTTTAGGCCAGAAGAACAGAGCAGTCTTTTTCAGTCTCCCAAGGAGATTTGCCTGCAGAGATTCTGAAAGAGACCTTCCAAAGTTCTTGTTCCTATTACAGATAAATATATAAATTGAATATATATATATATATATAAACTATCATTCTGTAAAAAAAGATTCCTCTTCTGAATTGGCTTCTTGAGAAAGTTGTGTTCAAAACTCATACTTCCTAGATGGAATTAAAACATCCCAAATTTTTATTTCTCTGACTGTGTGGGAAATCACTCACAGGCTTCAGTCCTATCAACAAAAAGATCCATCTACATGCCCAAGGTAGGAAGTGGTCTGGCCTCATGGGAACAATTCTCGGGGTTAAACAAGATATTTGAACTATCAGAACATCATCAGCCTTAACTCTTTCAGGACTGCTAGAGAACCAATCTCAACAGCCTCCCAAGACTCTGTCCCAGGGGCCTGACTGCCTCAGTGTACCTCAGATGGAGTAGAAAAAATAACATCTGCAGGCTTGGTCTCAGACTTTTTCAAGAATATACTTGCTCACCTCCTGTGTGCCACGCAATAGTGTGATTCTGTACTGATACAGAAGGAGTGGTGCTCTCCAGAAGGGATCAGATGACATACACAGAGATCCAATGAGCAAATACCCTTTTCAACAGAATCTTCCAAATTATTTCTTCTCTGTCCTTCCTGATCTAGTGGAAGGTATCCCTGGCAATGGCAGAGGGAGTGAAACTACATGAGCTTAAAGGTCCCTTCCATGATTCTGTCATTATTCTATGCACCTATGATCGTGATAGATTTCAGCATGGGATAACGGAGCTGATCCTTCTGTTGTTGGGGTTCTCCTGCTGGCCATACCGCTGTGTGCCTTTATTTGTGATGACAAGCCTTTAGCTATGCAACCTTACAGTCAACATCTCCTGAGCAATGTGTGGTACATGTTTGAGAAAGCTACAGAGAAGAAAATTGATTAATCGGGTTTCAAAGGTCCTTCTTTATTCCATTTGGTATAAGTGGAAGATCTTGAGCTGAAGATGAGATCTGAAAGGGCCACAACTTTCTATCTCCTACCCTTGTGTAGCATCTGCTGCTTCTCATTCTTTCACATCAAGTGGCAAGGTCTAGCACTTCATACTGCACAGCTTCTATCATGGCAGCAACTGCCCATATCAAAAGTAATCTGAATAAGTTAATACACTTTTGGAGAGAGGAGAAACAAAAGGTCTCATCAAAGACTGAATAGCTTTTCCTCTTCAGCCCAGATAATGTCAATGCAATGCATATGCGCCTATGTTTTTCTTTAGGGCTTATAAAACTTCCACCAAACTGAGAGTCTTGAGTTTCATTTTACTGGGAAATATGTATGTGGGGGTGTGCATTTGGCTGAGTGTGGGTGTGTTTGTGCTTGAACTTCAGAGCATATGTCTCTCTCAATGTAAGTTGCATGTCTGCAATCTGCGCAGCTCTCCAGCTTGGCTATGCAGCTTGATGTAAAACATACTGTTATGTCTATTACCTTGCTGCAGCTACTACTTCTTTTCCATTTATTGCTCCCTTCCTCTCTCTGCCCTCTGTTTTTATTATTTCTTTTATCGAGTCTGGTTTATATCAATTCCTGTATCTTTCCCAGCTTCTTCTCCTTTTACTTTCTCATTCCTCTCACCACATCCCTTACATTTCTTTTTAAAATTATTGTTTTTCCTTTTTTTTTTCTGATTCCTTTGCTTATCTTTATACTTCCTTCTTCCTGGTGCCACCCATCTATTCCCACTCCTCCCCTTTCTGAAATCTGATGTTCAACGTACAGTGAAGATCTATGATTTTCTTTTGAGCACAAAAGTTCTCTGGATCTATAGGTTTGATCCAATCTATTTTGTGCCTTGTTTCAGACTGATGTAACAACTGGAACAGCAGCATTTTTAAAGATTTGCAAGAATAAAATATTTGCCATAAGCTGACAAGCAATAAACATTTGTTCTTACTTTAGGAAATTTATTCTCTCAATTAAACTCTCTGAGATGCTGGACCTAGATTTTAATTCCCTGTATATTGGTCAACATAGAGTCTTTTTAGAAGCAACACTGAAAAATAATTTCAGAATAGATACTAAAAGAAATTATGGTAAACATTTTTCTTGACACCGCATTCTGATTACATGTGATAGGACCTGCATTTGGAGACACACTTTAAACTTGACCTAAATAGGAAAGCCAGTACCTGACTTGCAGGTGTCACAACTTGTCGTGATGGACACTCCATACATGAAGTATCATGTACCTGCACATATACATAATGCACTATTACGGATAGGATTGTTGGTCTGGATTTATACACAACAAAGGTCTCCAGGAAAGTACATGACAGATGATCTCAATCATGAAACAAGAGCCAGAGATGAAATCTCTAAAATATGAAGCAAGGTGAATGCCATTTCTTTATGCTGTTTCTGCTATTACAGTTGGTTATGTGGTCTAGTATGACTCTTGGCTGGATCAGTGGGCTATCCAACTATTATACAAGATATTATACATCTTAAGTACTGTATCTGGAACTTGACATCTTAAATTTGGATGTTTCAGTTGTAAACATCCTCCTGCTACCAAATAAAATCCTTTCAACAATTTAAACATATCAGGTAACTTTTTTTCAAAAAAATCACATAATGCAGATAACTGAACACATGGGCCTCTGCAAATTTTAGAATCACAGGATGGTTTGGGTTGGAAGGCACCTTAAAGACCTTATCTTTAATTAAAGATCTAATTTCAACCTGCCATGGGCAGGGACAACTTCCACTAAACCATGTTGCTCAAAGCCCCATCCATCCTGTTCTTTAACAGTTTCAGGAAGGAGGCATCCACAGTTTCTCTGTCCCTTGCAATTGGTCTTGTTGAACACTGTGAGGTTTACAAGGGCCCATCTCTCAAGCTTGTCAAGGCCCTTCTAGATGGCATGGCATTCTTTCCTCTGACATATCAACCATATCACTCAGCCTGGTGTCAATGCAAGATTAGGGTGCATTCAATCCCATTATCCACATCACCTACAAACATTAAGTAATAGCTGAACATTCATGACTAATTTTTTATTGCCTAATGCTTTCTTATTGTAAAATCATTATTGCACTTCTTATTTTTTTAAAATATTTGTGACTATTATGATTACACTTCATTTTTATGTTTTATTTTTACAATTGTATTTAATTCAAGGTTCTTAATAAAAATAACGAAAAAATAAAAGCAGTCAGACTTGCCCAAGTCAGCCTCATACCCCCAGCTGAGATACTCTCTCCTGAAAGCACCTCCTTTTATGAATTCAATAACAATAAAAGATTAATTTGATTACAAAAGGTGCATTGCTCATTGTGCTCTTCAACATATTTGTCAGTGATAAAGACAGTGGGATAGAGTGCACAGCAAGTTTGCTGATGACATCAAGCTGAGTGCTGCACTTCACACAATAGAAGGAAGGGATGCCACCCAGAGGGACCTGGACTGGCTTGAAAATTGGGCCCATGTGAATCTAATGAGGTTCAACAAGGCCAATTGCAAGGTTTTGCACTTGGGTCAGGGCAGCCCTAGATATGTGTGTAGACTGGGAGAAGAATCCATTGAGAGAAGACCTGTGGAGAAGGACTTGGGGGTATTGAAGTACAAAAAGTTGGACATAACTCATTCAGTGTGCAACCTGGAAGGTCAACAGCATTCTTGGCTACATCAAAAGAGAGGAGGCCAACAGGGAGAAAGAGGTGATTGTTCTCCTCTACTCTGCCCTTGTGAGACCCTACTTGGAGTACTGTATCCAGGCTTGGGGACACCAGCACAAAAAAGATGCAGAGCTGTTGGAGAAGGTCCAGAAGAGCACCACTAAGATGATCAGAGGTCTGGAGCTCTTCTCCTATGAAGAAACGTTGAAGGAATTGGGTTTGTTTAACTCGGAGAAGATCTGGGGAGAGATCTTTGCATCCTTCTAATACTTGAGGGAAGCTTATGAACAGGAAGGATACTGGCACAGAAAGACAGTGACAGCACAAGGGAGAACAGCTTTAGAAAGCAACTTTTTATTCAGAGGGTGGTGAGGTACTGGCACAGGCTGCCCAGAGAAATTACCCTATCCCTGGAGGCACTCAAGGCCAGTCTGGATGGGGACTGGGCAGCCTGATCTGGTGGGTGGCAACCCTGCCCATGTCAGGAAGATTGAAACTGGATGATCTTTAACTGGATATCTTTCAATCCAAGATATTCTATGATTCTGTGATTCTGGAAGCCAGATTCTAATCCTGGCCACAGGAAATGCCTCCCAGACACACAATCTTCCCTTCCCTTCCCATCCATTATTTTCCAACAATGTGCACACACAGGAGCTTAACCACTGCAGTTATTTCCTTCTCATCATGTTCCATTCAGCTGTAGGTGCATTCTAAACATCCAAAAGGACCTCAAAGAGTTCCTTACTAGTAGGGTGTGGTACTTCATGTACACAGTACATCCCATGGGACACCCTCCAGCATGTCACCATCATGTCAGCCTGTTGCAGCCATAGACAGCCATGAAGCCCCTTCCCATCCCCTGCTCCATCCCAGCTTAGCACCATCATGCCACCCTCACACCACTTCCTTCTTTCTCCCCAGCCTACTGCTATGGTGGCACAGGAGGGCCATTGGGAAGAGCAGAAGCACCCATTATTGCAGCTAACCAGCACTAAACTCCTACCATTCACTAGCCAGACAATGGCCAAGCCACCAAAGCAGCACGTAAAATTCATCACTTAGAAACCATGGTGACACACAGGAAGCTGAGGATTTTCAGTACTGAAATTTACCACAATTGCTCCTTCCCTCGTTGGATTAGGAAACTGACATCCAGATAGTGACGTTCCAGGTTTCAGCCTCCTTAAGGCTGTTGATACTTACCTTTGGTAGTGTTTTCTTTACATTTCCTGTAATTTGTGCATATGTAGAAACACTGCTTTACTTTGCCAGAGACCTCTAGAGTGCCTGGTGTCTACTGGGCTGCCATGGAGCAGATCTGTGCAGGACTGACAGGGTTTGACTTTTGTGTTGCTTTGTTTTCATAGGAATCTCAACAAATACTTACAAACTCCTAATTGATCTTGTCTCATGGAGTAAATTTTTAAATGGAATTACTTCTGATTTACAGTGGGGTACTGTGTCTAACTGGAGACAAAGTAGAAACTCTTGCACAAACCATGTTTTACTTTTGTCTGTCTTACCTGCCAGTCTGAATGCCCCGGTGCAAGCCACAGTGCCCTTAGCAACAAATACACTTGAACTGGCAGAGGAGAAAATATTCCTTTTCTAGGTCATGGGGTATTCACGTGATGCTGATGACAATGTCTAATGAGTCTCATTGGTATAATTGAGAAGTTTCTGCCTATCACTATCTCACATGACTGCCACAAAAGTGTACCCGTCAAGGCACAAAAGCCCTCTACCCACTCCACACAGTGAGAACATCACCTTGTCCACTTGGTATTTTACTGCTCTTTAGGGAAAGGGAGAAATGTTCATCTCAAAATCTTCATTAGCTTTGTCTTTATCCATGCAATGAGTCCGAGAAAGATTCTAAAATCTCACCAGTGGACTCGTAAATTTAATTATAATTGTAATTTCCTTTGTCTTGTTTTGTTTATTTGTTTCTTTGCTTGTTCTCAGTTGGTTGGTCTCTGGGTTGTTTTTGATTTGTTGTTGGTTTTTGTTTGTGATTTTTTTCCCTCAGTGCATCTTCTGTGCAGCTTCTATCAGCAAGTATTTAAAACTAAAATGTAAGACACAGGTGGAGAGACTCACTATCCATTTTTTTCTAAATCTACCTGCAGTATTCAACAACAAAATCCCCTGAAAGTGAAAAAAAGACAAATTAGTTTTTTCCTCACCTAGTCTGGCTATGTTACTCAGCAGTTACTGAGAATAGCCATGCTGCACTAAATTAGGAGCTGTTTTAAGAATCCAGTTTGGCTTATTTTCCATTATATTAACACATCAAAATACTCCATCTGCTTACAAGATGGGTGTGAGAGAAGAAGAGAAACACAGCTGGACCAGAGTGGGAAGAATGTAAGTTTAAACAGCCTCACCCCTTCCCAAATGTCTTTTTGGCGGTACTTTGTGACTTTCTGGATATTTTCAGTTCTCACTTTCTTTTACAAAAGCTCATCATACCCAATTTTATTTTTACAATAAAGAAATGAACTGAGAATTGCTGCCAACTCACTTTTCTGCTGCTGAAAATGCACTGGTATTCAAGATAAAAATGACGAGAAGGAAAGGTCCTGTAAGAAACTCTGTAGATGAGAAAGTTAACTACTGTTCTTAAGTGATGGGATGCTAAAAGTGGCAGAGAAAAAGTTTTGTGCTCTACCTTCTATTTTAGTGCTTTAACCTGACTTTTTCTTACAAATATTTATTCATAAAAATATTTTATTATCTAAAATTCTGATGCTTTTTCCTCTGTAGAGCATGTAAAAAGACAAATTTGGGGATATATTCCAGAAGTGATTGCAAGTTTGCACAATTTCTTGCCATGTGATCTTCAATTACATGGCTCAGAAAGCATATCCTTCCATGGCTCATTGCTAATTTCTTCCTTGACCTGAGATAGACCAGCTTGCAGTTTCTTACGATGCTTTGGATTAAAGGAGTGGATTACCCCAGTCATGGACATGGAGGCACAATTGATGCCCCACTCAGACTTGGTAACTCTTAGCTAGATTATGGCCATCATTTGCTGCCATATGGCTTATATCATTCCATATCATTTTAGGTACTGGTGTCCAAACAACTGAAATGAGAAGAGAATGTGGTGCTCTTCCAAGCTCCACCTATTGAAATAAATCCCAAGCATGCACCTAAACAAGAGCAGCTCATAACAGATTTTATAGAGATTTAGTATATGACGTGTGCTCTCTAGGATTCCATCAGCTCAGCTTTCACTATTCCCAAAGGCTCTTGACCTTGGCTCCTTTTTGACTACGGGAAGAAACCTAAGATGCAGCATCTCCCAAAGGCCACCAATTAATAGCATGGTAAACTGTGCTGTTCAGTGACTCTCCATCTTTGTCAAATCAGTAGTGCTCTCAGTGACCATCTTGATGTTTAAGTAATCACATTTAATGTAAGAACTAAGAAAGGTAATTTACCTTTCCAAGCATGCTGGCTGCTGACCTTTATGGGTACCTCCCACTCAGACATGATCAGGTACTACCCCCGAGTTTTTCATTGCAACTGGGAGAGTTTTGCTTTCCTGTTTTCTAGTGCAAACCAAGCTTGAGTGGAGCAGAACAGGAGAACAAGATAGATGCAGGTGCATGGTAGCATGCTGCTTGTACCCATTCCTCACCTTTGTTTCCATTTGCCAGAGGCAGGTTGACTGTATATATCTTGTTTGCAGCGAAAGCAGTGCACACTGCAATGGTATTTTACAACCTCAATTCCCATGTCTTGTTAGGGAGTTCTGCCTCTCAAGTTCTGCCTTCTCTCCATGGTAGCAGTCAATCTGACCCTGCCTCAACTCAAGGAGTGGTGAGTGGCTGGAGAACTGAAAGGGGAAATCTTGGTCTGAGGAGAGTCAAGTCCTGTAAGGGCTCTCAACTTTACAACCATTTTTACTGTAATATTTGCAATGGAAAACACAATGTAGGATGTGTGAGAAAAAAATATTTGCCAAAACTGGAAAACAGGGTCAAAACCTAGCGTAGACTGTTTCTGTCCATCAGGAAAAAAATATCTCTGAAACAGGAATGATGCTCTCAGATGCCTAACTCATTTTAAAATGCAGTTGGATTACATTAGGTAAGAAATTGTCATTCCTGAAATAACAGGAAGCAAGACTTGCTGACCTAAACAATTCTTATACCATCCTGGTAAAGCCACAGGCAAAATATATTTTATATGCACAGCTTACAAGTAGAGGTTAGTTCAGGCTTACTTCAAGGTTTGTTCAACCAGGGAGATTATGAAACAAGTATAAAACATTTTTCATATAGACCAAAATAAAACCTCAAGGTTCACTTCCAACTTAAAACAAAGACTGTCTCTTTAGCTGAGTTCAGGTCCAGCCCATAGGCATCCCCTTTTTGAAGGTGTGACAAACACGAAAGGTCTGGTCTGCACCTGAGAACTAGTACTTTCTTTCAGGCTTGGATTTCAGGAAGTAACTATGGAGAACGCTCCTTGCCCTTAGTAATTCCCTGTACTCATTACAGGGTTTCATGTTTGGGTGAAGGCTGCAAAGGATTATAGACAACTTGAAACACTGAAGTCAGAAGTGCCTCAGGCACCATTTTTCCCTTCCAACTAATCCATCATTCCTGCTGTGATTTCAGGAAAGTGATATAGTAACCTGTCTCCTGAGAAGAAAGGATGGTCTACTGCTGTCTTTTATATTCTGCTGAATTATAACACTTTTATTTTTCATCTGGCCTTTCATCACAAACTTAAGTGTTTTTCTTTCTTCACATACAGCTATGCAGGTTTCTCATTCATTATCTACACAGGGATGACCACACTGAGCCCATCTGCAGTCCTTCCTTTCTGCTCCCATAGGAGATCCTGAGGAGCAAAGTTTTATTAATTTGGAACAGACTCTTATTTGAGCAGTTCCTTACCAGCACAGCACCAACAACTGGATCCAAACTTAGCACAGAACAGGATTTCAGGTGCTGCCTTTTCTTCATTACCAGCTACTCAGTGTACTCAGGTATAGAAAACATCGTCAGAGACAGTGCAGTGAAATGGTCCTTCACTTTACATGATTTCAAAACAAATCCTTAAAATCTTGGTATCTGTGCAATATCAGTGTATTTCATATGCTATTTGTGCTTACTCCTGTACCTTTATTCAAAGGTACACATTTTGTCTTTTTACTACAAGAACTAGAATACCTCACATTTTGAAATCACATTAAAGACTTTGTCAAAAGTGTCCTTTAAGACTTTAAAGATGAAGCATTAAAGATTTTATATAGAATCATAGAATCATTTGAGTTGGAAGAGACCTTTGAACGTCATCTAGTCCAACTCCCTCACAATGAACAGGGACATCTACAGCTAGATCAGGTTGCTCAGAGCCTGGTCCAGCCCGACCTTGAATGTCTCCAAGGATGGAGCTTCTACCACATCTCTGGGCAACCAGCAGCAGTGCCTCACCACCCTTATTGTAAAAAACTTATTCCTTATGTCCAGCGTAAATTTCCCCTCTTCTAGTTTGAAACCACTTCCATTTGTCCTATCAGAGTGGGCCCTGCTAAAGAGTCTGGCTCCTTCCTTCTTATAGTCCCCATTTAGATATCGAAAGGCCACTATCAGGTCTCTCTGCCTGTTCTCACAGAGGAGGTGTTCCATCCCTTGCACCATTTTTGTGGCTCTTCTCTGGAAGCAATCTAACAGGTCCAAATCTCTCCTGTACTGAGGGCTCCATATCTGGACGCAATACTCCATGTGAGGTCTCACCAGCAGAGTAGAGGGGCAGGATCACCTTCCTCAACCTGCGGGCCACGCTTCTTTTGATGCAGCCCAGGATGTGGTTGGCTTTCTGGGTTGTGAAGACATATTGCTGGCTTAGGTCCAGTATACCATCCACCCCAACTCCTTTTCAGCAGGGCTATGCTCCATCCTTACATCCCGCAGCTTGCACTAATACCAGGGGTTGCCATAACTCAGGTGCAAGACCTTACACTTGGATTTATTGAACTTCATGAGGTTCACCTGCGCTCACTACTTCAGCCTGTCTAGGTCTCTCTGAAAGGCATCCCATCCCTTGAGCTTGTTGACCACAACACACAGCTTGGTGTCATCACAAAGATACTGAGGGTGCATGCAACCCCACTGTCGATTTTGTTGATGAAAATAAAGACCACTTGTCCCAGAACTGATCCCTGAGGGTCACCAGTTGTCACTGTTCTCAATCCAGACATTGTGCCATTGAACACCATTCTGTTAGTACAATCTCACAACCAGTTCTTTACCCATTGAACAATTTACCCATCAAATCCATATCTTCCCAATTTGGAGAGATGGATGTTATGTTACAGGTACTGTGTCAAAGGTCTTACTGAAGTCCATATAGATGACATCAGTGGCTCTTCCCTTGTCCAGTGATGAAGATATGCCATCATAAAAAGTGACAGTGTTGGTCAGGCAGGACCTGCCATTGGTGATGCCATGCTGGTTATCCCATATCACTTGCTTCTCTTCCATGTGCCATAGCATAGCTTCCAGGAGGA
This sequence comes from Lagopus muta, assembly GCF_023343835.1. Classification (NCBI taxonomy): domain Eukaryota; kingdom Metazoa; phylum Chordata; class Aves; order Galliformes; family Phasianidae; genus Lagopus; species Lagopus muta. The sequence continues at coordinate 78,867,916 of NC_064433.1, forward strand.
TTTGTTCCATGATTTTCCAGAGAAGAGAGATGAGGCTAACAGTTCAGTAGTTCCTTGAGTCATCCTTTCTACCCTTCTTAAAAATGGGTGCCATATTGCCTTTTTTGCAGTCACCAGAGACTTCATCTGGCTGCCATGACTTTTCAAATATGATCAAGAATGACTTGGTGACTATATCAGCCAATTCCCTTGGGACTCTGGGATGCATCTCATTGGGACCCATAGATTTGTGGATGTTCAGGTTACTCAGGTAGTCTTGAAACTGTTCTTACAGTGAGAGGAGCAATGCTCTCCTGGCTCCCATCTTCAGAAACACCTATTTGAGAGCTGTATGTAGAGCAGTTCCTAGTGCAGACTTAGACAAAAAATGTTATTGAATACCTCAGTCTTCTCCTTATCCATTGTTACCAGCCTGTCTGTGTCGCTCACTAGGGAGGGTATACCCTCCTGATCTTTCCTTTTCCAGTTGATGTACCTATAGAAGCCCTTCTTCTTTATGTGCCTTGCCAAGTCCAGCTCCAGTTGGGCCTTGGCCTTCCTGACCCCATCCATACACAACGTAGCAGCATTCTTATACTCTTCCCAGCTTACCAGTCCCTGATTCCACCACCTGTGCATTTTCTTCTTGCCTTCCAGTTTGAACAGCAGGTTCAGGCCAGTGATGTTGCACTCTTGCCTTCCTTTCCTAACATTCTACACCTGGTTAAACCAAGAAGGTTTAAACAGGCTCTGCTTAAACAGGCGGCCTATAGTAGACAACAACCACAAGGTTCCCTTTGTTGTCTTAATGTCTATTCCACAGACTTTCAACTTGGTCATTGTCATTCTTCAAGGATAGCCCTCAGGTTTCTCTCAGCAACTTCACTGCTGCCAGCATAAACTATCAGTAAAGGATAATACTAACAGGGGTGAACCAGACTAAGGAGTCTTCTATTAATGTCCTCTGACCCAGCTCCCAGGGAGGCAGCACACATCCTTATGGATCTCATCCTTATGGATGAGGCATGGGGGCAATCTCCTTGCCCTAGATGACCTGCTTTATGGACCTTCCACAGCAACCTCACTTACCTGTCCCTCAAGTTCCAGAACCTTAATCCTCTCTTATATGGGCACCTGTAAAAGCAATATAGGTAGGGAGAGGGATTTCCTGCAACACCAAGCAGAGACCTGTTTCCATGTCTTCCTATCTCTTAGGTCCCCTACCTCTACCTAACAGTGACAGAGCTGGGAGTCCACTGCTATTTGAGATGTATCACCCCAGTGCCATTCTTGTAGGTATGGCAGGGAGTTGGTCCAACAGTCTATCTCCTGCTCACACTCCCTGATGCACCTTTATTTCTCCTGGAGTTCTGCCACCATGTTGAGCAAATTGTCCCCCTGCTCACACCTCATGCAGGTTGTTATCTTTGGTGGCATTCTTTGGTGGCAGCAACATGCCCAGGCAGTCCCTGCAGCCAGAGACCTGAGACCTGATATAAACGGGCCCTTTTCATCAAGCAATTGTTGAGTCTGCTTGGGACGGATCATATTGCACAGTATTAAAAGGAAAGTAAATATTGCAAAAATGCAATATTTTTTTTGTTCAGAATGTACAGAACAAATTTACTTAAGACACAAAAAGATGTATGAATATCTTGCACTTGGTGTTGCAGGTGTTTCAGATGGATTTTCTTATTCATGGAAATCATTGGCAATGTACCAAAGAATCAGACATCATTACATCCACGATTTTGCTGGTGGTACTTTGAGATTCATTTAGATGGAGGCATTCAAGACCAGGTTGAATGGGGCCCTGGACAGTCTGACCTAGTTGCTGGCAACCCTGCTCATGGCAAAGAAGTTGGAACTGGATGATCTTTAAGGTTCCTTCCAACTTAAGTCATTCTGTGATTATACGAATCTATGATTTATTTCACCATATGAATCTATGATTTATTCACCATGAATATATGATTTATTTATCCATCTCAAATAATACATTTCTCTCCAAATGAGTTGATTATGAGCAATTTCCTCCAGAGTAAACACCAAGAAACAGGAACCTCTGTGATGCAGTTCATGACCTATTTTGTATAGATGAATGAGTTGGAAGGACCCTTTTTCTTCCTTGGGCTATGGAGAAAGTCTAGGCAAATACTAAAATTGAAGAAACTGACATTCTTTACTTCTAAAATTTGGGAATTGACAGATCACCCTTGCAGCTCCAAATGCAGATTTTTGCTCTCCCAAATAAAAACAAAATTTGTGAACTCTCTGATATTCTGGAGGCTGCTGTGGAGGTCAGTGGAATGCTCTCAAACCTGGTACTTTGTGAAGGCAAATGTTTTGAAGGAAAATATATTAACTATATTCAGTGAAGAATTCTGTGGTAACAGACACAGGCCATGGCCCTTTTGATTCACATATTGGGTAATCCTTTCTTCTGATACTGGCACTCACTTCTTTTGATTTTATATGAATAAGCCTTGTGGATGGTCTTTCTCTTTGCAAGTGTTGATACATAGCACTGCAATAACTTATGTTAACTTTTCACTGTCTCATTTCCACGTGCTTTTATTGTGAATTGACCCTCTTCCTTAAAGGTCATTTTATGTGTGTTCCATTTATCTGCATTCCAAAGTTCTGTTGTATAAAAAAATACGCTTTGCACTATTTTGGGTTCTTTGTTTTACTCTTCTGTTCACTGAAAACTCTTGCTGTTTTATTTGCTCAACAGCTTTGCTCGTTATCTCGGGAGTTTATAATTTTAACTCCCATACTCTCAGTAAAGACTCACATATCTTGTCTAGAGCTGCATGTCTGTAGCGTATTCTTTAATGCTTTCTTGCACCTGTTAGATTCTCATGAGAAAAATGAATTTTTCATAAAATGCATTCTTCTGGTGGATGTAATAGATTTCAGTTTGTGCAACAATCGTATCAATTTCTGTGCAGCTGTGACTAAGATCTAGCTATAAGTGAAGTTATGTAGGACATTTGCATCATCAACAGTAAAAACAAGAATTATTTTTCAATTAAAAATATTATCATGCAAAAAAAAAAAAAAAAAAAAAAAAAAAAAAGCTTGGCACTACTTACTACCTCTGTTCCTGTTCCAAAGATATATAACAAAAAATCCTACTGAAAATGGTACTATGATTCCACAAAACTTAAACCTCAGCTCACAATACAGTTTCAATCTGCCTGGGTTCATTAGCTGTGAAGCATGTGTTGTCATCAGACATTGGGCAGGTGTATTTCACTGGAAAACGAAAGTCACCTGAATCTACACACTATGCAGCCCTGTGGAGAAGGACTTGGGGTACTGGAGGATGAAAGGCTGGATGTGAGCCAGCAGTGAGCACTTGCAGTCCAGAAGGCCAACAGTATCCTGGGCTGCATCAGAAGAGGAGCGGACAGCAGGGCGAGGGAGGTGACTCTCCTGCTGTGCTCTGCTGTTGTGAGATCCTGTCTGGAGCACTGTGTCAAAGACTGGAGGGATATGGAGGTGCTGGAGGAAGTCCATAGGAGGGCCACAAAGATGATGAAAGGGCTGAAGAATCTATCCTATGGCAATAGGTTAAGGGAGTTGGATTTGTTTAGCTCGGAGAAAAGAAGGCTCCGGGGGAAACCTCATTGTGGTCTTTTAGTACTTGAAGGGAGCCTACAGCTAGGAGGAAGACTGACTTCTTACACATTCTGATAGTGACAGGACAAGGGGGAATGGCTTTAAACTAAAGAGAGGAGATTTAGGTTAGGGATTAGGAAGAAATTTTTTTATTCAGATGGTGGTGAGGCACTGGCACGGGTTGCTCTGAGAAGTTGTGGATGCCCCATATCTGAAGGCATTTGAGACCAGGTTGTATGGCACCTGGGCAGCCTGATCTAGTTGCGTGCAACCCTGCCCATGGCAGGGAGGTTGGAACTGGTTGGAACTGAATCTTTAAGGTCCCTTCCAACCTAGGCCATTCTGTGTTTCTATGATTATGATTCTATGACAGATGTCTGCCTCTCCCATCTCCAGAAGCTGGTTTTATGGCAAGCCCGGCCTTTCAATTCATTCAGCACCACAGAAGCACTGTCCAGCTGTTTTACTCCGCCGGCTGTTATTCAGGCTGTTTGCAGCAGTAGGTGCCTTTCATCAGCCCTATCTGCCATTACTAGAACTCAGTTCTGCAGGATGATGAGCAGAGAGCTACAAACCTGCTAAGGTTCCTTCTTCTCCCCTCAAGGGGCAGGACTATATGCACTCCTGACATCGTCCAGAGGCAAACAACATTGTGCCAGGTGACACATTTCAACTCACTCCTGTCTTCATTAAGCAATGTGACTGTTTTCAAAAAGCAAGGGACTGTTCTTTGGAATGGGTCTAATTGTAACCAGAGAGTAGATGTAAATTTTCAGAATCATCTACAGATAAGTTGTTTTATTCATCATGAAGTTTTGGCCCTGCCTTACCTATTCAGCGATGTGAATACCCTCATCTTTGCCCCTTCCTGCCACCTTCCATTTACTCTCCCGTCTCCCTGGTCTCTTAAATTTATGCAAAGACCATTTTAAAACTTGTTTGAGGACCGTGAAACTATTTTCTTCATGCAAAAATTTTCAAGATCTTTAGCAATGACATCACAGGCCATCTGGAAAGGAAGGCAACAGCTACATATCATCTGAGAACACACACATACCCAACACCTCCTTCCTATGTGGAAAAATGTAATCAAGTCCTCCTGGCTCAATGGCGTTGTAAATGTACTTTAAATCTGTCACTTTCATGTCTTCCTTGGAAGAGGCAGAATGGGGAGGTAGTTTTTTTTCCTTATGGTTTTGTACATTATAAACCAGAGGAATTCAAAGTACTCCATGGATTTGTTACACGAGTTCTTTGAAAATACTGCATTGTCCTCTGGCAGCGGCAGCAGCAATAAAGTTTTGAACTGTGTTCCCTTCTGACATTCAGGAGAGTCAGAAGTCAACCTGGCCATGAACAGCTGAGACAAGTTTCTCATGGCAGTAGATTACCAACATCAGGCACTCTCTCTAGGGAAGGCGTCACTGTTTCAGGATACACTTAGGAAAGTTGTAAAGAACAAGTTTTCAATCCCAGGGAAAACATCTTGATTAGAGGATAAACTGCAGTGCCTGCTGCCTAAGGAATAGTAGCTAATCTGTAAAAAGAAATAACGCACAATTTGTAGAGCAGTTAGCAATCCTCATGAGTGCATAACACCTCTCCAAAACAATGTCAGCAAAACCAGGGTTAGTGAAGCACTGCATCGCTGCATCCCTGTAGAACAATATTTTAATCACCAGTGCTATCTGAATCACACTGGCTTTTTATGGCAGGCTGAATACAAAGCTGCGTGTGGTGAGGAGAGCAGCACAAGTGGACAAACAGCAAGCATAGCAACCAGTGCAACCAGCAATCATGGAAATCACCAAATAAGGAAAGGTGCTATAATGAGAAAGCTAGGTATTTTCAAGCTGAAAACTTGAAAAGCTTCTATTTTAAAGTGAGTTAATGCTTCTGTACATGAGAGCTACGCCATGATTCTTCTTGTGGGTTTTTTTTTTGTTGGTTTTTTTTTTGTACTTTAATCCTTTAACATTTTTTCCACTTGATACTTATTTTTAAGTTTGATATTTCCTTTCTTTTTTCCTTTAATTATCTTTTCACTCTACAGTTCATTTGAGCATAGTAGCATGCTTGACTGGCTAACCTGGCAGGCGTGTCACATTCCAGTACTGCATGCATGAAAGCACAGATGAACTGGTTGCTCTGCTTATTCTATTCTATTCTATTCTATTCTATTCTATTCTATTCTATTCTATTCTATTCTATTCTATTCTATTCTATTCTATTCTATTCTATTCTACTCTACTCTACTCTACTCTACTCTACTCTACTCTATTCTAACTTTTTGTAATTGCTGAGGATGCAATGAAGGACATAACCAGTTTTTATGTTTTGATTTTTGTATATCTGTCTTTTGGAAATATTTTTGCCTTCTAATTTCTTACTCCTGAAATTCTTGGTTTGATCTATAACTGGCATCACGATCTTCTTTGCTAAGTCTTCTGCAACCATCATATGATTTATGCTGGCTCTGAATAGAAAGCCTCCATTTGAAATGCACCCCACAGCAAATGCTCGGAAGATGGGATGTGGTGCATACATGTGGTACTTTCTGTACACGGGTAAGTGTTGCACCCACATTTGCTTTAATTGCCTAGGACATCTTAAGTTTGTTTCTGATTACTATACTCATTTTTTCTTAAAATGATTTTGAATCCCAGTTGCTGTACCTCCCTTCCACATCTATCAGAATTTTCTTGCTGTATTTTTTCCTCAATTATTTCAATTTTCTCCCTTTTTGTGGCCAGTTGCCTTTTCACTTTTGTGTGGGGAGGAAGCGTGGTTTTGTGCTGACAATGTTGATTAATCAGTATGGCCACATGCTGGGATATTTTTAGGAGGGAAAAAAACACCAATTTTTTTTTTTCTATGGAAAAATGGGCAAATGAAAACATTGCAAACAGAATTAATACTTAGGTAGCCATTCTCAAAATCAAATAATTATTCACTGTAAGGGACAGATGAGATTAAAGTAATTTTGAAATCTTCCTCAGTTCTTAAATATCTCCTTCAGTTCCAGGTGCCTTAAAATGGTTGTGGTAATACCAACTGGAAAGAGAAGGAATGCTTGCAGACCATGTAATTCTCTATGAAAACAGAGAACAGTGAGACTGATATTTCCATAACCTGATTTCTTTAGAAACCTTCTCTAGAAGGAATTGGAAATATATCTGCAAAACTCAGCCAACTTAGAAATTAAAAGCAAACACAACAAAGATCCCAGAATATAGAACCTATTTCAGCACGTAGCATCCAACGTGAATGCTAGACAGAAATGACAGGTGAGAACTTCTCAATTAAAATGACAGAATCCAAGTTATTCTGAATTTAGAGCTTTCTGAATTTAGAGAATTTAGAATTTACACGTCCATTAGCTAAAAGCACACAGTTTGCCAAGACACTTGGGTTTATGTAGCCCTTAACGTGCCAGAAATTTAGCAAAGCTTTCTCATGTTGGCAAGGGTCAAAGTGTACCAGCCAGATCTTACACTTCTGATTCCCATCTGCATATTTTCCAGGTGATCTGCTGGCATGACAAGTTCTCAGCACCCAGTGATCATTTCTCATTGTGCTTTGCCAGTGGGATGCTTTACCAGATCCACAGGCCAAACCTGGCAAATGGTGTTCATGCTTGGCTTCTGTCAACTAGCTCCTCCCTTTAGAGAGTCAGTGTGTCAAGTTTGGCTGTGGCAAGCAGATTAGCAAAAATTTTGAAATGCTTCACTTTGCATGTGTTGCTAGGGCTGCTGGCACTGTTAAAATGAAGCACAGCTATGAAATAAATGATTTTGGGTTCAGCTGAAGAAGTATGATTCCTCCAGACAGACCTTTAGCAAATGAAAGGCATACAATCCTTTTCTCCTAATGGCTCCTGCATTGTTAATCAGAAAGTCACAATTAGGGGCTTCAGCATCAGATGCAGAGCAACTGAAGGACATGAGCATCCTTTCAGTCTTTCCTACAGAACCCAGGAAGGGGTCAGAAGACTCTCAGCAGAGCGAATGCATTGTAGTTTTTTCCTTTTTTTCTATTTAATTTTGCAGAACTCAGGAAGTTATTTCCCTTACAATTAGGAAAATCAGAGATAATAGTAAAATGCGAACTGAGTAGAGAAGTTTTTAATGTGAGATTTTGTATTTTTATTTCACTAACTTGCAACTGCAACCTCAGAGCTCTTGATGAACCCTTTAATCTGCTTAGGTTTTCAGAACTTTCTCTCAATGATTGTCTTCCACAGTCTACACTGTTTCAAACATTCAGTGGTGCTGGGAACACAGTCATCAGCAGTGTCAACAAGACAATGCAAAAATGCCCAAGAGAGTATTTTTCAACACATCTTGAAGGAATAAGGCTATCATCTACCTTTTTAAAAAAGATTGAACATAACACCTCTGTAAATGCTTATCTCTAAATTCACACAGATGACTCCTGAGACCTTATTCTAGATGAATAGTTCTATTACAGCATAACGAAAAAGAAAAAGATAACTGCAGCCTGTTGAAATCACTGTTAACACCTGCCATGACAAAGAACATGACCTCAAATCTTTCTTCCACTCTTTGTGCAGGAGCAGCTCCTTGACTATTCTCAAATTTATTCAAGAAGCACTGCAGTAATTTGGCTATAGGGGCTGCTCAGTTGAATTTTGCATGTCCAATAAATGCTACTCTAGCAAATAACATCAGTTTCTATTCAATAGAGGAGAAAATGGGAGACTTGGTCCTGGAAAGGCCCTGAAAGGGTATTTCACAGTTGAATCAGGAGGGGAGCAATACTGGAAGTTAAAAGAGTGGGCTTTAGAATCACAGGAGAAGTGAGGTTGACACAGGCTAACAGAAGATAAGAGCTTTCATTCACGTTTTGAAAAGTGCCTCAGTCCTAGGAACCTGCTTTCCATTTTCAACAGCACTTCCAGTCCAGTCTTCTGAGGTTTTGAGGTGTGTGCAGATACAAGAAGAAAGCGATCAGACTTTGTGAAAGGTCAAATGAATATGAGAACATGCAGCCTCCACACTAGCATTTCCTAACTTGACATTTAGTGTTTAATGAATGATGCTTAATCACGCAACATGAATTGTCACTTCAGAGAGTGTTGTGATGAATTATTGTCGCAGTTATCAGCATTCCACTAAGCATGTAATCCTGAGAAGTTTTTTTTGTTCAAACCCAACAGTTAATCATGAAAGTATATAAAAGAAATAAATGCTTCTTTGTACTATAACTTTTTCAAAGGCCCTTTTCAAAGAAAGTAAATACTGCTTATTAATACCACTGTACAGTACATTGAAAGTGGCGAATATTATGGAGAAGCCAGAGATCCTGGGATGCCTGGGTACAGTGTGTGAGAATGGTACCAGAAATACAGCCATCTGAAATTTGTTAATTTGGTGGAAGAGTGGAATTTACAAAAAAAAAAAAAGAAAAAAAAATCTTTGGTAAAAGTACAGGATTTTATTTCACATGCATGCAAACACACATGCTCATACCAAAGCTTTTTTTTTTTAAGTTCTTCAGAATAAATATTAATGGAGAGCAGTCTTCACATGCAACTACTGCCTTCTGTCACTGTCCTACTCTTCTTTTTCATAGACGTTTTTGCCATTCTAGTTCTCTTCTGGTCTGTAATCCCAAAGAAGCACAATCCCTTTCATAGAATCATAGAATGGGCTGGGTTGAAAAGGACCACAATGATCATCTAGTTTCAACCCCCCTGCTGCCCAGAGTCACCACCAGACCAGGCTGCTCAGAGCCACATCCAGCCTGGTTTTGAATGCCTCCAGGGATGGGGCATCCACAGCCTCCTTGGGCAACCTGTTCCAGTGTGTCACCACTCTCTGTGTGAAGAAATTCCTCCTAATATCTAACCTAAACCTCCCCTGTCTCAGTTTAAAACCATTCCACCTATGTCTTATCACTATCCACCCTCATTAACAACTGATCCCCCTCTTGTTTTTATGATCTCTTCTAGTATTGGAAGGGCACAATTAGGTCACCCTGGAGCCTTCTCTTTTCCAAGCTAAACAAGCCCAGTTCCGTCAACCTTTTTTCAGAGCAGAGGTGCTCCAACCCTCTGATCATCTTCATGGCCCTCTTCTGGACCCACTCCAAGAACTCCACGTCCTTCTTGTGCTGAGGGCTCCAGGCCTGGATGCAGTACTGCAGATGGGGCCTCATAAGAGCCAAGTAGAAGGGGACAATCACCTCCCTCTCCCTGCTGTCCACCCCTTTTTTAATGCAGCCCAGAACACAGTTGACCTTCCAGGCTGCAGTCACACACTGCTGGCTCATGTCCAGCTTCTCATCCACCAGGATCCCAAAGTCCTTCTCCACAGGGCTGCTCTCAAGGAGTTCCTCCCCCAGTTTGTATGAATACCTGGGATTGCCCTGACCCAAGTGCAGCACCCTACACTTGGCCTTACTGAACCTCATTGGGTTTTCATGGGCCCACTTCTCCAGCCTTGTCCAGGTCTAGGTCTGGATGGCTTCCCTGCCCTCCCGTGTATTGACTGCACTGCTTGTTCTTGGTGTCATCCACAAACTTGCTGAGGGTGCACTCGATGCCATCATCTATGTCATTGATGAAGATGCTGCAGAGCACAAGTCCCAAGACCAACCCCTAAGGGACACCACTTGTGACCAGCCTTCACCCAGAGACAGAACCATTGATCACAACTCTTAGGCTGCGTCCAGCCAACCAATCTCTAATCCATCAAACAGTCTGTCCTTCAAATCCATGCCTCTCCAATTTAGAGAGAAGGATGCAGTGAGGGACCATGTCAAAGGCTTTGCAGAAGTCCAGGTAGATGACATCCATCGCTCTTCCCCCATCCACCAAAGCTGTCACTCCATCATAGAAGGCCACCAGATTGGTCAGGCAAGATTTGCCCTTGGTGAAGCCATGCTGGCTGTCTCGAATTACCTCTTTTATGTGCCTTACTGCTTCTAGGAGGATCCGCTCCATGATCTTCCCAGGCACAGAGGTGAGGCTCACCAGCCTATAGTTCCACAGGTCTTCCTTTCTCTCCTTCTTGAAAATGGGTGTAATGTTTCCAGTCATTGGGAGCTCCACAGGACAACCATGATTTTTCAAATATGATGGAGAGCGGCTCAGCAACCACATCAGCCATCTCTTTCTGAACCCTAGGATGGATATAATCCAGTCCCATGGACTTATATATGTTCAATTTCATGAGGAGAACTTGGACTTGTTCCACTGTTAGAGTGGAACGGAATCCACTCCTCACACCCTCACCTGGAATTTCAGGTCCTGACAGACGTGGGAAGCCTGACCTCCAATGAAGACTGAGGCAAAGCACTCATTGAATATCTCAGCTTTTTCTATGTGTGAGGAAGCCAGCTCCCCATTACCTTTCATCAGAGGGGGAACACTCTACTCAGCCTGTCTCCTCCTGCCTATGTACCCTCCTTGTTATCTTTCACATCCCTCACTAAGTTCAGTTCCATCTACGTCTTGGCTTTCCTAATGCTATCTCTACACACACTGACAGCCCTGTACTCTTCCCAGGCTACAAAACCCTGCTTCCATTTCCTGTACATTTTCCACTTTTCTCTCAGTTTAAGCTTCACGTCTTTGCACAGCCATCACAGTCGCCTGCCTCCCCTGCTTGACTTCTTCTGCTGGGGGATGGAGAGCTGTTACGCTCTCAGAAGGATGTCCTTACAGAGCTGCCAGCTGTTCTGTACCCATGCCCTTAAGAACAGTTTCCCAGGGGATCCCACTCAGCAGTTCCCTGAGCAGCCGGAATTTTGCTCTCCTGAAGCACAGGGTCCTAGCTCTGTTTTTTGCCAGGCCTGCTTCTTCCAGATCCCAAACTCCACCAGGGCATGGTCACTATAGCCCAGGCTGCCTCCAATCTTAACCTCTCTAATGCTCTTCTCTGCATTGGTGAGCACCAGGTCCAGTAAGGCTTCACCTCAGGTTGGTCCATCTATTACCTGGACCAGGAGGTAATCTTCAACCTTTCCTGCAAGTGTTGTGGTTTTTAGGTACATCCTTATGTGACTTTTTCTTCCTTTTTGCACTGTAACAAGTGATACTTGTAAGTAGGGAAGAGAAATAGAGTACAACTGTTTTCTCTCTCCAGAAAAACCAATCGTCAAGCTGCCTCAGCTGCCTTACACAGTCTTTCTTGTCTGAGCAGACAGAAGATCCCCACAATGATTTGCTCCTTTTCCTGAAGATTGGTGATTTGACAGATTTTCTGCTCTGATACATAGTGGAAACACAGAAAAATGCCTTAACCTCAAAACTTGGGATAATAGTAAGATGCTCAAGTGAATAAAATGAAAAATTTCAACAAACAGGAGTGTGAGTGGTTTTATTCCAGTTTTGGGGTATCCCTGAACACTCTGATCAGTGGAGTTGACCTCTATTTTCTGGTGTCTGCATACAGAAAAGAAAAGAAAGAAAAAAAAAAAAGTTTGTTTTTAAAAAATGACATTCCTGAAAAAAATCAGCTCCTTTGCAACTTAATAGGACTCTGATCACCCATGTAAAATGAGTCATGTTTTATTATACTCTTCTCTAACCCTGACCTCTTCCACTCAGACACACCTCATGGAAAGAGAGGTGGAAGCACAATTTCAAGGGCAAGAAGCAGGTAATAATATTAAATGGCCACGGTGGGACTGCAGCAATGGATTGAGCAGATTGGATTTGCCCAGTGCACCAAAATGCCCATTCAGCCCTCACCTCTTTACACGCTGCCTTCCCAGCCCCCGTGTGCCATATTTCATGGTCAAATTCAGGTGATGACATGGACAATTTAGTGTCTGAGTTCTTTCTAACCCAGGACATGGTGTTGTAATTACACGCTCCAGCGCAGGCCTGCATTCCGAGATAACAAACAACCTTGTAAAAGAGAAAAAAAAATCCTTTAATAGAGTGCAGTTCCCTTTTCCCTGGGGTGAGAAAGCAGAATGGCAAAGAGAATTTCACAGCATAGCTGCAGACCTGGAACAACCAATCAGAGGGAGTCCAAGTTAGACCAGAAATTATTCTCTGAGACCTAATGACCATTAAAAGCATAGTTTATTCCTTCACCCTAAGTGTTTTGCTATAGGTTTAATGCAAATGTAATGCTCATGAGCAGCTCTTTTCCAGATACATCATCTCTGACAATACTGCTTCAGCCTCTGGTCTTGCTCTAAGCACTCCTCGTTGAGTATCAGAGGCTCATTCCATAACACAATTTTCATGCAAACAAATTATCTCCCAGCACACACACAATAAATCTACACCAAAATCATCTGCATATCCATGGCTTGGTCTCAACAGAGTCGTAAAAGACTATGGGTTAGGACTGCGAAGTACCATGTCACGCGAATCACTGGAAAAACTACCTCACTACCAGAAGAAACAGGAGTGTAGAAGATCACATGAAGATTATCTCAAAGATGTAATTTATTAAGGGGAGCAAGACAAGACAAAGTTGGGGCTCGTAAGTGACAGTATCATGACATAGCTGCCTGGAAAAGGAGGCAGGTTTTTTTGCCACAATCAGCTTTAACTTTCATTAAAAAAATTAAATTCATTGCTTGATCTATTTGTTGAAATCCTTATGCTTACCACTGCTCTAGCCCTAAGTTGGTGTCTCTTGGGTCCTTCAGCTCTCAGTTCTTCATTCGAGTATGAAACATCTAAATGCTTCCATTTCTAGATTCAGTCCGCACCTATCACTCCAGATATTTTTACTTTAGAAGACTGTGTTTTTCAAACATAAGGAGACCACAGCCTCTTCATAACAAATTTAATCAGTTTATCTTAAGAAACAAGACATTTAGGGGAGGAAGACTTCAAAACTGTAGTTATACAGTGTATAACTGTGTAGATAGAACACATTTCTGTCCTATCGTCTTCTTCTTGCCATCTCTCAGATCTGCAAAGGAAGTCCAGCTTCCCATTTTTTAACCTGATTCCACCTCACTGACAGCTTCTCTTTTCACTCCTACCACCTGTCTTTTCAGCGTTCCAGTGGAAAAAATCAGGCTGAAAATCAGAAAATCAGAGAAATCAGGCTGTACCAAGTTAGTCGTTCTGCCATTGACCTTTAGCAATTCTTGGGCATTTGTGTTCTTTGTGTTCTCTAATTTGAGCCATTCCTTTTCCTGCTCTTACTTTTTTTTTTTTTTTTTTTTTTTTTTGCTTGCAGTTGTTTTATACATATGCAAACATTCCCAGCAAACATCCCAACGTTCAAGATACAATATTCAAGTATTAGCACAGAGAAGACCTGCCTTCCCCTTTTCATTTACATTTTTTCAAGCTCTGTCACAGATGCCATTTTATCTGCAGGTCAACTGGAACAATTGCTCTAAGAGGAGTGAACTTATCTCAGCATGGTGTTAATTCTGCATTCATCTATACATAGACTAGAACTAAAAAAAGACCAGCCATATTAATCATACCTGTAGTCCAATTGTGTGCATGAATATTTTGGGGGCTTGAACACATATTAATCTATTTTGGTTAAAAGAATACCGAAGGGGATAAACAAAACACTATATCAACGCAAATCAGCACTGTATCAGCACAAATTTAGTGGAGATCATCCCTATACTTAGCAGAAAAAGGCCACCCTGGGGTAAAAGCACATCACTGTCACACCAATATTCATTGGTAAGTTCAGATTTAAACCCAAGTTGCTATTTTGGTTTCAGTTTGGGTGCACATAAGCCTCCAGTGCCTGGAGATAACAGCTTAAATGTCACTACAATTAACCTTTTCACTCCTGATTACAGGTTTCCCTAACTTACTTACTGTGCATCAATCCATTGACACACTGGTACAGGCATAGGAGGCATTACACCTTATATTTCTATGTTTCTCAATAAAGAACTGAACTCAGCAGAGCTTTGGGCCCTCCTTGGATAAATCAAACTCAAGGAATCCACAAAAGCCCAGAAACTCTTTGCATTGCATACAAAATTGCACAACAGGGAAAATGGGGGAGAAATAATTTTCTAGCCATTATCTGGCCTCCTCACCATCATGTCTTTTCTACATGATTTTGGTCCTGTTGCTGCCTTACAAATGGATTCAGGCACAGGTGCACACAGATCACAGAATCAAAGAATCACAGCATGGCTGAGGCTGGCAGGGCCCTCTGGGTCCATCTGGCCCAACCCCTGGTCCAGCAGGGACACCCACAGCATGGTGCCCAGGCCCACATCCATGTGGCTTCCGGAGATCTCAAAGGAGGACACCCCACAGCCTCTCTGGGCAACCAGAGGCACTGAGATAAATGTTCCTCACCTCAAACATGGCTTTACCATCCTATGCAACACCTGCTCTGTGTTTTACGGGCACAGAACTTCAAAAGCAGGCTTTATATGTAGCAGGATGTTATTAAGAGGCTGGAAGAGTAAAACTACTAGTAATGTATACAGAAATGATTGCAGTATTTATTATGTGATATAGCATATTGCATAAACACACCTAAGCCATTCTCTGTGCCCACAAAGTCATTGACATATTTACACTATGGCTCTGGGATAAAATACAGAAATTCACAGTAAAGCGGTGGACTGAGATTTTGAGGCACAAAGGAACAATCAAGCACAGTGTGATATAACAAAATTGGAAACCACTGCATCTTCAGGATTCTGAAATGAGATTTTTTGACATATTAATGTTAAATGACATTGTGACAGGCATCATAAAAACTTGCTGTCAAATGAAAGAGAGGAGAAAATATCTCCTTCTCTTTGAAATGACATTCCTACATACTTCACTTCATTACAGAAGTTTCCGAAGACAACAAATGATATTGTATTGGAAAGTTCTCAAATGGCAGGCTGTATCAGCAGGCAATATGTAAAACTTCTCTTATGGTGATTTCACAGAAGGAGTGAGCATTTCTTATGCCAAGCCATTATTTTAAGCCTGTGATAATAAAGCTAAAATGACTGAATTTAAAATGCATGCTAAAAATAGGAATAAACCTAAATAATTAAATTGGATGATAACCTTAAAATTCAACTAGCATATTACTTAGACAAAAGTGACTGTTTTTCCATTTATTTTGATGAGCTCATGGATATGAGGTCTGTTGTAGAGCTACACGCACACATAAAGGAAAGACAGCTATATCCATAAATCTACCAGATGCTGAAATAAAAAGTAAACCAGTGAAGCTGCCCAACTTCAAGGGCCAGTGGAAGGTTAAGATGTGTGTACAGAGCGGGTGGTTAATGTCTAAGTAGATCATGATTTATCAAAAAATGTAAGCATGACTGCAAATGCTCATGAGACACAACCACCACAAAAATGAAGATGATAGAAAATCAACTTACAGCATCACATTTTTCTATGTATAAAGAAGCTCTGTGGATGTACAGGAGAAAAGAGAGATGGTAATGGAAATTTTAACAAAGGTGTGTTGCTTCAATGGGTTGTCCCACCTATCAGTGATGTTTCTTTAAGAAAAGGATAGTGCTTTTCAACACATAAGATTATTGATGTGTAACAACATGCAATCACTTTGCTTAGTGTTTGGAGAAAATGAATTTATTTCCAATCTCTACAACTGTTCTGTGACCACAGCAAGCATCAAAATCATTGTTATGGGAGACCAGCGAATGTAAGGAAAGAGGGAAAGAAAAAAAATGAAGTGTTAGCAAAGCTTTGTCCTCATCTTCCCTCTTCTGTAGCCTTCTTCTGCTTCTTCTAAGGCCTCTATCCCTTGCTACTTTGGTTGTCTAAATAGTTTGGGATAGGAGAGAACAGATCCCACCTTACCTCTTTCTCTATACCACAAGGATTTCTTGAATTGCGATTTCAGCAATCTTCTTTTTTCTGGCCTTGTCTCCCACAGAGTTCTTCCCACTAAAGATCACTAAAGATAAGTTTTAAGTCTGTAGTTTTGGCCCCTAAGTCTTATGAACAGGCCCTCCCAGTCTTGCCAAGCGTTCTGCATTTCAGTTGAAGATGTGTGATGTATCAGCTAATCCCAAATCATAAACCTCTACCAAGCAAATAATTTCTAATCCCTTGTGACTCTCACAACTCTCACATACACTGCAAATCTCCCACCAGCACCAGCATTCCTGTAGCATGTCCGTGCTGAGGGACAAGCATAGCCAATTTAAATGCTTAATGATCTGTTTGATTAACTTACAGGACCAAAAAAATCAAATATAAGAAGCCTGTTGCAAGAGGTAAATATACATTCTCCTTTTGCTGTAATACTGTGGCCACCCAGAGTCAAGAGGCCCCAGCCCCTCTTGTTCCCGCATTTCCCCAGTGTCTGCTAGTCCCTGAAATGTAAGGTGCCTTCCTCAATACACTCATATTTCCTTCCCCGATTTCATCATTTTTTGGCTAATCTTAAAATAAATGCCTTTGGTATCTCCACATATATTCACCACTGTTTATTACCCCGTGGGAAAGTTCGTCAGATTGAGCCTCAAAGATTTGAAGCCCCCTTGTCCCAGCAACAAAACCAAACCTTGGGAAGAAAAAAAGTGGAATCTCTCTTTCAGACAGCTTTCGTCAGTAAATGCTCTGTTGCCTTATCAAGTTGGGAATAGCCCTTGGAGTGATATTAGTAGTCCCTTCAGCAGTTTTACAGGGTTACTGTCTTTAACAGTTTCCCTCTGCCATAAACATTTCACTTGTCTCTATTGTGTTTTCCTACATTCAATATGTAGTGAGAAGACAGAAGTCAAGATAACTGGGGAGCCAAGGGGTGATGTCAGTCCACGCAGCGATTGTGCTCCCTCATCAGATCTAGAGAGGGAGGGCAGTACCTGGAGGCTGAAAGCTCTCTCTGTTGGCAGCCCTAGCCAACACAGACAAGAGATTGTGTCTAGGGTCCATCTGGTGAGTTTTGTGAGGAGAAGAGGGCTAGAAACACGACTGGAGATGAGACAACAACATAAGTCAATAGGTTCCAGAGGTAAGATGAAAGCCAAAGCCCACAGGCAGTGTGCATGTGCATGTGGAGGTCCCAGGTGGCCCTACCTTTCAGGGCTTTTAAGACTTATTAGCACATTCAGGGTCCCGACAGATATAAATTGATAATTTACAGTAAAGGGAATAATATTTAAAATTATATATCTGGAGAAACTCCCAACAGTGGGCTCCATCCTGCCGTTCTTGTAACTCCCATGCAATGCACCCATGAAATCTTGGAGACCCAGCATACTATCTGCACATTAATAAGGATGATGTATAGGTATGTGTTGGACTGAAAGAAATTGTCGGACTTGGCACTTGCCAGCAGACTGATGCCAGTGAGGAGGAGGGATGATCATGTGCAATACTGGGGCATCTCGAAGATGAACAGAGAAATCTTTTTTGTACAATTTTTTTTTCTTAATTATTGTCATTATTATTACTATTATACTCACTGTATCTGTATGCTGAACTCTTCCTTTCCCTGAAAATAGCTCTGCCAATTTATCTTACTTTTCTCAGTCTTTAATGCAACCAATGCATTCTAGATATGTTAACTTGGGGTATCTTCTACCCCCCAAGTATGGCATTCATAAGAGCTCTCACACAGCATCTTTATTTTAACATGCAATCGCTGTAAAACACTTTAAAACACTGGACTTTAAAGGACCAGTCTCTTCTCTCAGCAAATAAGGAATTGCTCCACTGTGAGAGGAATGTTCTTTCTTTCATTTGCTCTCTCACTGACTTCTCTTAAAAATATCCCTCTTTCCTTCTTTTCTTCCTCTCTACAGCATTAAAACAAAGGGCAAGAAGTTCTTATACCCCTGCTCTTCTAACCTTGACTTACCTCCTCTTGAGCCATGGAAGAACCTTTCTGTGGCCTCATACATCCCTTTGTTTGCATTCCCACTCATGTGGATTTCCTGCTCACCCTTAGTCAGAAAGACTGATGTCTGAACATTGCAGGGGCAGGGAGGCAACACTGCATGCTGCCATCACTTTTTGCACAGAAATTCTAAAAACATATATATTTGATTGATTTATCTCCTGTTTGTTTTGTTCTGACACATAGCTTATCTATATCTTTTTCTTCTTTCATACAGTCTTCATGAGTCCAACATTTTCTCTTGCACAATCTCAAGAAAGCCAGTGTTCCTTAGAGGTATTTATTATGCTTTATCTTCTCTCTAAGGTGCTTATTTATTTGAGTTGCTTTTTTTGTTTTCCTGTTTATTTCTCTACCTTGTCATTGTAATTTGCATTTTCCTTTTGTAACTTTGCAAGTAGCTTTGCTTCTCCAAGGATGAACTGATCTTTTAAATGAAATTCCCCTTATTCAGCTGCCTTGACTATAGCACTGCATTTCTCATGAAAAGAAAACAAATTGACAGTGCTTTGTTATGCTTGATTTGAGCTGATTTATTTGGGCCAAAAAAAAGGGGAAATTAA
This sequence comes from Lagopus muta, assembly GCF_023343835.1. Taxonomy (NCBI): domain Eukaryota; kingdom Metazoa; phylum Chordata; class Aves; order Galliformes; family Phasianidae; genus Lagopus; species Lagopus muta. The sequence goes on from NC_064433.1 coordinate 78,886,898, forward strand.
AGGTAAAGGAACAGAAGATAGGATATTTGGAGAAGCATTTCTCCACCATCATCACAACCAATTTATTTCCCGCAACATCCTGCCAACGCTGCTCTTCAAACTTGCTGCTTTGAAAATCTGACAAACCTGCTAGGAACAGACAGAAAGGTGGAAGTGGAGGTGTGGTGAGGAGGATGAGCCTCTCTCTTCAGTTTCTGCCACTGACCATGCGAGAGGACCCTGGGGGCTAGGACACAGGGGCGTATGCTGAGGGTGGAAACTGAAATTCAAGCAGAGGCAGCAAGCTCCAGGTCTGCATGCCGAAAACAAAAAATGAGTGTCAGATAATACTGATCCTGGGTGCCACTGTCTTGCCCATGTACTCCTCCCCTCTGAACTCCACACAGTTCAGGATGGCTGTTGTAATCTGTCTTCCATATGTTGCAAAGGGAAGCTGTCTCTTCAGTGACAGAGCCCTATCAATTGCTCACTGCCAGCCCCCTCTCCGTGGCTGGTGATGAATGGCCCCAGTGTGCTGCCTGCCCTGGGATGCACAGGCTGCAGATCGCAGCCTTTCTTCAAGCCTTTCAGCGAGATTTTTACAAGTTCATATTTCTTCACCAGGCTCCATTCACAGAACTCTGTCAGGAGTGGATAAATCAGGCTGGAGAGTTACAAAGAGTTATCTTGTCACTTGGACTACCTTGTGACAGGAGCTCAGCAACCTGACTCCTGCTCCCATTGCAACTAGTAGCAGTGTGTAGTAAGATCTTTGGGACTCTGGGTCCTGTTAGCTGAAGTACGTGTATTTGCTACATATTTGGAATTTGCTATTGCATTTTTATGCTGCCTGTTGACTTTAGCATTTCAGTCATTGTGGAAAAACAGCCCACACTTCAAGGGGCTAGAAGCTATCTTTAAGCATCTATTTTTTTTTACATGCCTTTATGGTTGTACTTTTAACTGAAGATGTTATACAGTTCTCTGCTAAAAAACTTGGTTTTACAGACCAATGATTTGTTTCCACAGTCTGAGCCCTGTGAAGATTTCAGAAAGATCTGAAATCCCATACCAATACTTGACCTCTTGGATAGAGTTTTCAAATATACAAAAGCATGCCTTTTTGCCATTGCCTTGTGAAGCTATAAACACCAGATACCGTAAAAAGAAGAACACATTAAATAATTCAGGTCAAAGCTCCTGAGCAGCTGCAGCATCCCTGGAGGAGAGGAATCAGCATGCACTGTGCTTGTTGTCTGCGTTTCAACAGCACAACCGCACCCAGAGGTGCTGAGACTGACCCAAACCAGAGCCCTTCTCAGGGACCAGAGGCTGCAATCAAAGTAAAGCAGTTGCAACAGCTAAGGCTTCCAAAAAGTCATTGCCTCTGGCTTCCTCCTGTTCTGCTTTGCCCGGGGTCTTCCTTAGCCAGAGAGATGCAACAAAATTGACAAAAATCACATAATAATTTTTTTTTAATCTTTTTTCTCCTTTTTTTTTTTTTTCCACTGGATGAAGTACAGCAGATAAGGCTATGCACAAGAGTGAAAGCTGGTAACATCCCCTAATTCATAGGGTCCTTCCTGTGACTGGGTTATTGAATAGATGTGGTTGATTCAGAACTAAATCTGATGCATGACACCACCAAGTTCAGCCACTAGCTGCACACCCATTGAGAAGCCGTGGCATTGCCATAGAAGCCCATCTGCCCTTTGTTTCTCTTGAAGGGGGCCAGGCATATGGCAGAAAGAATTTCAGTGGCTCCAGTCACTGTGACAAAAAGATGAGGCTGACAGTGGGAGCACCTAAAGGTCTCTATTCTCTGCATTTATGTGGACAGGTGCAAATTTTGGAGGGTGGGGAGCAAAAAGGAGGAGGGCTGCTTACTGCTGCAGGCCATTAACACCTCTTGGAGCTGCATATTTACTCGAGATCATGTATCACAGGTCCAGCACAGGCTGCAGACTCTCCCTCTCCTTGCAGCCTCGCTCCCTCCTATGGTCCATGTAAGATCTGTAACATGTCCTATGAATTTGACACATCTATCTACCTTCTCCTTAGGGAATAACGGGCTTTGGCTACATCAAAAAAATGGTGAATTTAAAGCTGAAGAAGCACAGAGTTGAAGTTTGAGGGTTGGTGGGTTTTCTTTATTTTATGAAGCACAAATTCTGAACCTGTGGTATTCAGTGGATCACTGAGGTCAACAGCTTGTTGCTGTCCAAAAAGGATTAGGGATTTATTTGGATATTGAGAACATACAAAGTTTTATTAGACAGACTTGGAAAAATGCTTTGAGAAGAGATCTAAGTCCTTCTCATGTTTCAGGACGTAAGCCAAACATGAAGCAATAGAGGCTGGACAGAAAAATTCTGTACACAGGAATCGTCCACTCTTTCTGCCTCCTCCAGCACAGCAGGAGCTGGGAGGAGGCTGTGTGCATCAGACCTCTGCTCCTTCCCTGCTCCTAAGGCAAGACCACTAAAAGACACCAGAGCAATCCAACACAGAGCTGCATGTGCATCTACCCTTGCAAACATAAGTCCTACCTAGGCACAAACACAGCACTCTTAAAAATAAGCACAGCGTTCCCCCAATTTTTACAGCAGGATGTTGTTGGGTTTGTGGCACGTTAATTACTATTTACGGGGCTGCTATAAAAATTAGTTACCTTTTTATAACAAAAAGCCCACAGCCAATATTTTATAGACAACACACAAAGGGGTTTGGAATTGATGATTTACAGATCAGGAAATAACACTTAATCAGCTGCCCTACCTTCCAAGGCAGGGCCGAGGTTTTCACGCCACCTTGCTGTTTTCAACTCACTATTTATTGATGCTGATTGCTCGACATTTTGTGACAGGATACTCTTGTTGAGAGAGGGGCTCCCTGAGGTTTATGCCAACATGGCTGTGTTATGTTGCCCACTAATCAGCTGTACACCACTTTGACCATGCTTGCACTTAGCACATCATTGCTGAAACATTGCTAAAGCAATGTGGAGGGAACAGCTTTGTCTGTTACCTACAGTAGCAAGAGCATCCCTCTTATGCTGGAGGCTCAGAAGAACTGAAGCCTACAACCTGCAACCCTGCAGGGTGCTGTCTGCACCAAGCCTTGGGTCACAGCATGGTGCTTGGAGCAAAGCACTCCTAGCACAGGCAGCTTTGTGTGAGAGCTTCCACACCACGGCTATCAGCATCTTTGGGGAATGTGGGGAAACAGGCACAGTAAAATAATTTTTGTTCACTCAGAACAAAAAAAACTAAAAGTGCATCTGCTCTCTCTAGCCTCTCATGCAGCTCCTCTGTTAAGTGACTTTTCAGTTGACACAGCTTTACATTCATCTCTGTCACATAACAATAGTATGGGATCACTGCTCACTCTTTCATGTGGATTTAGTTTTTAAAGTAATACTTTTTTATGTCAAACCAAAAGGCCAACATCCCCAGAATAGCTTATTGATGTATTTTACTACTTGTGTTCTTGAGGGGACAGCTTTTCCTCAAACTTTACCTCGATTACTTTTCTTTTTACTGACTAGGCAAGCAGATCGTTTTGGAGTTGCTTTCTTATTCCTATTTTCATGCAAAATTATTTAGAAAACTGTTTATTTATTCAGAGGTATAACTCTAAGACAAAATAATCAACACTAACATTTTTATGAAACTGTAGGATACACATTTCAATAGTTTATGCATTACAGCTGGCTGAACTGGAAAGAAGCATCTGCAGATATGCCAGCGAACCCCTCCCTTTTGCTGTGACCCAGTCCCATGGCCTGTCCACTCTTCCCAGTCATCTTCCATCATCTCCTAGTTTGACAGCTTTTCCTTTCCTCAACTGCTTAATCCAGGGCAGCAGGCACATGGGCATTTGTTACAGACTTGGTTTGAAAGTACTTAGCACCCATTTAAAATCCACTTCTTGTGCTTGCACAAAATAACTACTCACAGTTCATCACTCACGAAAAGCAGACAGCAAAGGAAACATACAGGAATCTGTAATCCGCAACTTTGTGGGGAAAATAAAGTTATATGCCTGAGCATGAAACAGATAAGAAAAAAAAAATAGGAGCTGTAAGTAATAAAGAGAAAACTTATAGCCCTATAAGTTCAGAGTTTCTGAGAGCTTCACAGTGAATGACATCTTGATTTCTAAAGGATGACATCGATTTCCATCGGAAGAAACATTCAATGATACTGAAGCAAGAGCTCAAGTCCAAAAAAGCTGGTGAACCTGCATAACTGGACAGAAGATGACAGCTAATGAGCATGTTAAAACAGCAGCTAATTCATTCACAGGAAATATTTAGCTGACAAAATGAGCCAGACTTCAAGATTTTAAACACCTGTGACAAACCACTGTGTCAGAAAATCATGAAGTTTCTGGAACCTTCAGTTCACAAGGACCAGTGGAAAACTTAAGAACATCTACATGGCTTCCATACTGATATAATCAATCTGACTGGGCTCAATAATGATACAAAATTTAAGAAAGGAATAGCAGCAGTAATTACAGGTCTAAAAAATATGTCTTACTGTAAAAGCCTTACTGCACTGGTGAGGCCTTACCTGGAGTGCTGCATCCAGATGTGGAGTCCTCAGCATAGGATCTACAGATGTAGACCTGTTAGAGCACATCAGGAGAAGGGGCACAAAAATGATCCAAGGGGTGGGACACTTTTCCTATGAGTACAGGCTGAGAGAGCTGGGGCTGTTCAGCCTGGGGAAGAGAAGGCTCTGAGGTGACTGGATAGAAGCTTTCAGTATCTAAAGGAGGGCTACAGGAAAGAAGGGGACAGACTCTTTAGCAGGATCTGTGGTGACAGAACAAAGGAAGCTTCAAGCTTCAAGCTCAGGGAGGGTAGATTTAGGTTAAATATAAGGAAAAAATCCAATTTTTGGTGAGGCACTGAAGCAGGTTACCTAGTGATGTGGATGATGCCCCATCCCTTGAGACTTCAAAGGCAAGGCTGGTTCAGGCCCTGGACAACCTGATCTAGCTGTGATGTCCCTGGTCATTGCAGGGGAATTGGACTAGATGGCCCTCAGATGTCCATTACAACTCTAAAGATTCTGTGATTCTAAAATCAATGATCAGTGTATTTTCTCCAAAATAGGGTTAAGATCCAACTCAATTTGCAGCCTTGGAGTGCTGAAGAATACTCTAATTAGACCTCCTGGTTATCGCAAGGCTTCACCCCTGTGTTGCTATTCATTAACACGTGCAGCTAAAAATGAGACACTAAGAATATTGTTCCTGGTAATGAACAATCTTTATTATCGAAATATGCACCTTTTTTTCAATTGGGACTTGTTGGGCTTTAGTTTACTGCCATCAGTATTTATTTTGCCTTCCTATGGTACATCAAAACCCTTGAGCATTTAGGGTTTGCTAATCATGCAAGTGTTTAGATGTTGTAATTGTCACCTCTGGATATTCTACTTAGGGGAAAAGAACAATCAAGTCTTAAACTTTCTCTATATTTTCTACAAGTTAAGTTTAAATAGCACCCAAGCAATTTTGTGGCTCTTCTCTGCTTCTTTGTCAATAATGAAGATATTTAAAAATAGGGATTCTAGAAGCAAATGAATAATTCCCATCCCATTTTCACTACTGCTCTACAAGGAGGTAAAGTCTCTTCTCCCCCACAGAGTTTCACACTTCCTAATTATAGCTTTAGTTCTTTCAGCTCACAGCAGCAGATGGGGAAATCATGCTGAATGCTTGTTTCTTAAGATTTTTAAACCTTCTCAGTGTGCCAGGATAGAGTTTTTTAGAACCTGGCTTACTCTTCTACCTATGAAACTGAATTTGGCTGTATGGCAATTTAAAAAGAGTCATCCAAATCTGACATGTAATCTAGACTTCCCACTGGTTGATTTTCTCTGTCACCATTTCAAGTCTGTAGCATTTCTTCCACAATTGCTAGTCTTCAGTGAACTTCTGGCACAGGTACTAAATTGTGTCTCAAAGATGGAACTTCATGTTTGTTCTGGGTCTTGCTGGGATGGAGTTAACTTTCTTTATAGCAACTTGTATAGCCATGTGTTGGATTTGTGGTTAACATTGCTGATAACAGACTAATATTTTGGCTATTGCTGAACAGTGCCTGCACATTGTTAAGGCTTTCTCTACAGCTCACACTGCACCACTCCAGCAAGTAGAATGTGGGTAGGCAAGAGCTTGGGAGGGGACTGCTGACCAGAATTAACCAAAAGGATATTCCATACCGTGTAGCTTCATGATCAGCAATAAAATCTGGAGTAAATGAAAAAGTGTTGGAGGGTTGTTGTCTTCTGATGTGGTTGATGCTTGGAGACTGGCTGGCCATTGGCTTGATTGTGGGAGGTGGTGAGTTACTGCCTGTGCATCACTGGGAATTTTTTCCTCTTTCACCTATTAAACTGTCTTTAATCTCAACTCAACAATTTTCTTATTTTTATACTTCCTATTCCCTTCTCCAGACCTCTGAGATGTGGGGATTGAGTAAGAGTTTGTGCGGTTGCTTGTGAGGGATATGCAGTCAATCCTCAATGATATTAGACATAATACCTTCTGTGATTAAAAACTATTGGCCTGTGCATAGATTTTAAATGCTTTTTATAAGCAACTGCTGGCTGTGTGAAACTCTAAACACATGTCCCAAATTGAGGTCTCCATAACAACATGCTGATAAACTCTAATATATCATTCCTGTTAATTGCATCTACTGGACCCCTTGAGAGTTTACTGTAGAACTGATCTATACACTTAAAAACCTTTCTGTTAAATTCTACCTGCATCCCTAACAGGGATGCATTAATCACTCAAGGGCTTCTAACACAGTGTATGCATACATACAAGAAGATGCCTGATACTAGTGAATCCAGCAAACGAAATGAAATCCAGTGACTACAAGAAGCTAAAGGAAATACACAACATTTAACTTTTGGAATGAGCACAGGATGCACAAAACCGGCAGCTCCCAAAGTCTTATTTAATGCTTTCTTTCAAAAGCAGATGATACAGTAATGGATCATCCATTCAGTTCAGGACCCACGGACTACCTTGGATGGCCCCCTCTCCCGCAGCATATTCCCAGGTTGCACTTTTGCCAGGGGCTCTTTAAACTCAGAGAAGAGACAATGGGAAAGGAATGCATAAGCTGGACAGCTAAACTGTAGGAAATGCCATAGCAACATACCTGTACAGCCCAGCTCTGTGTGATTCTCAGCTCCTGGAAGAAGCTTTGTGATCATTTCATTTAAAAAGGGTTGCCACCACTAGTCCATCTGAGCCTTACTTACGGCCCAAACTGGCACTCTCTAGACTTAAAGTTGATGAGTCAGAAGAAGAAACATTCAAAGAAACATATCTGTCTTGATGATGTGTCTTAGTTTCAACTGAGGCAGAGCTGTTTTTTCTTCAGTGTCTGGTATGATGTTATGCTCTGGTTTTAGGAGAAAAACAATGTTGATAATAGAGTGATTTTTCTAGTTGTTGCCTAGGAGTGCTGTACAGAGCCAAGGACATTTCAGTTTTCTGTTTTAACTACTATCCTACCATTGGGGGGGTGGGATTGGGCAGAAGCTGGGAGGTGCTGGGGGCTCAAGGAGCTGGGAGGAGTCAGAATCACAACAGCTGACTTAAACTATCCAAAGGGATAAGCAGTGAGAATGGCTCTACTTTTCTAAGTGGAACCATAGATTATCCCTAGTTAGAAGGGACCCATAAGGATCACTGAGTCCAACTCCTGTCTCGATACAGGACCACCCGAAAATCAGACTCTAGATTCCAAACCTGTAATACTGATTTATTTTCCCACAGCATCACCTCTGACTCCTGAAATGAACCCAGCAGGGAGAGGGAACCCTCTGGAGGCCTTACAGGGTCCAGGTCACCAAGTTTTTAGCTTTCTCTAATGCAACTGTTCAGTAGTTGAAGATCACTTTCCTTACATATCATATGACATCATGTAGAAGGAAAGTTTTGAAGTGGTGGGGATTCATTGGGCTCTCGTCTGTTGTTCGGGAATGAGCTGGCATGAATCAGCTGATGGTAAGCAATTGTTTGTGCATTCACGTTATATACATATGTGTGTATATATATATAGCTGTTATGAATATTATCCATTTTTTCCCTATTCCTTTTCTCTATCTTAGTAAATAGTTTTATCTGAATCCACAAGTTCTACTTTGTTGTTTTGTTTCAATCCATCCCCCTACCCTCTGAATGGTGGGAGTGAGCAAACAGCTGTGTGGTGATGAACTGCCTGCAGGCTTCACAGAATCACAGAATCCAACTCCCCTGGTAGAGGAGGTTCCCTACAGTTGGTTGAACATGTAGGCATCCAGATAGACATTTTTCAATCCACCTTCCTGTTCACTCATCTATCCCACACTTTCTAAGCTCCATTACAAGGATGCTGTGGGAGAAGGTGTCAAATGCTTTGCTCAAGTCAAGGTACACAACATCCACCACTCTCCCTCCATCTACCCAGGCAGTGATAGCATCATAGAAGGCCACAAGATCGGTCAAGCGTGATTTCCCCTTGGTAAATCCATGCTGACTACTCCTGATAACTTTCTTCTCTTCCAATTGCTTGGAGATGACATCCAGAACAAGTTGTTCCATCATCTTTCTGGGAATGAGGTGAAGCAGACTAAGTCTTATTTTCCCAGCTTGTCCCTCTTGCCCATTTGGAAGACTGATGTGACTTCAGCTATTCTCCAGTCCTCAGGCACCTCCCCCATTCCCCAAGACCTTTCAAACATAATAGAGAATGGTTTAGCAATCACCTCTGTTGGCTTGCGCAGCACACGTGTGTGCATTCCGTTGGGGCCCACGGATTTGTATGCATGGATTTTGGATAGGTAGTCAGATCCTGTTCAATTAAAGGGAAGCCCTCCATTCCCCAAACTCTCTCTCTTACCTCCAGGGTCTGGGATTCCCATGGAGCAGTCTTTGTAGTAAAAACAGAAGCAAAGAAAATGTTCAGTATCTCTACCTTCTCAGTAACCCCTGTTACCAGGTCAACCCAGTAGTGGACCCACATTTTCCCTAGTTTTCCTTTTACTACTGACATACCTTAAAAAAAAAACTTTCTTGTTTTTCTTCACTTTATTTGCCAGATTAAATTCCAAGTGGGCCTTAGCTTTCCTCACTGCACTCCTATAGGCCCTGACAACATTCTTATATTCTTTGCAAGTGGACAGGCCTTTTTTCCATATTTCATGTACCTTCTTCTTCCCTTTGAGTTTATCCATGGTCTCCTTGTTCATTCATGCAGGTCTCCTACGTTTTTCCCTGATTTTTTACTCTCAAGGATGCACCGAACTTGAGCTTAGAAGAAGTGGTGTTTGAGTATCCACCAACTCTCATGGGCTTCCTATGGGATACCTCCAAATAGGTTCTTGAGGAAGTTGAAGTTGGCTCTCCTGAAGTCCAGGATTGCAATCCTGCTTATTGCCTTGCTTATTTCACACAAGATCTTGAATTCCACCATCTCATGATCGCTCCATCCCAAGATGCCCCCAGCTTTCACATTCCCACACAGACCTTCTTTGTTAGTAAGAACAAGGTCCAGCAACACATCTCTTCTCAGAGGCTCCACTACCACATGTATTATAGTTATCTTCAATGCATTGCAGAAACATCCTATGCATGCCTGCCAATGTTGCTAATCCAACAAATGTAGGATGTTCTTCCATTAGAACCACTGCACACCATGACATGATACTTGTAGACCCTCCAAGCCTTCACAGAGTATAAGAAATAGGGAAATAAAAGCAATTTTTTTCCGTCACATCACGAAAATGAATCACGTAATGATCTCATCTTCTCTGAACAAAGTAGGAAGTCCACTGCTGTGGACTAAAAATAACTAGGCAACTGGGAACACGCTGGGAACCTGCCTTCAGAATGCCGCAAGGAGGACTCTCACTCCACCCAAAGTCTTGCCAGCTTCTTATCAAAGGTCCCAGAAGAAGCAAGTTCAGAATCTTCCCTACAGCTTTCCGTGGTGGCAGGAATGCTCCTTCCCCAAGAGCCAGATCTGCATCCTCCCAGCCAGTGAGTGGGGTCCCTCTTCAGTCTCCTTTGCACATATGCATTTCATTGTGCTAAAGCTATGTAACAGTGCTGTCTTGATTTATGAGGGCTGCATTTCTTCCAGTGATCCCTGCTGGTACAGGACTCACTACTTCCCTTTTATGTGTCTGTGTCAGAGGGCAACTGGCAACCAGCTGTTGGAAACTGATTTAAAAAAAAATAAAAAACAACAACAGAAAAAAATAGCAAAACAACGACACAACAAAAATCTTTATTATTGTTATCAGGATCTTATTCGAAGTCCCAGTACCTGCCTACATTCACCATAAGAAGGGCACTGAAAACTAACTTATTTGCAGATGTGAAGAAATTCAAATGAAATCACTGAGTTTCTCTCTGGGACAAATCACTGGAATTATCAAAACAAAACATGTCCCCTAAGAATCCCACTGCAAAGAAATAGTGATTCAGACCAATCACTTGGCTTTTGCCAAGTAGGGTTTACACTCAGGGACCACACAATGTATTTTCCATTCTTAGGTGGCTGCTAGTATGGGTATATAAAGAGCTTAGGAACAACAGCTATTAACAGTAATAGCATCTTTTTGCTGAAAGTAAATCTACTCTCCTATATCCAATCCAGTCATTCTATTGTGCTGTTTCATGACACACAGATACAACAGTACTGGAAAAAGTGTGCTCTGCCTTGGAAGTGGCTGCCCAAGCTCTCTGCCCTCTTCTCTTGCCAGATAGACACGAGAGTCCTGATGCTACTCGGTGGGTCTGTCTCTTCTCTTCATGTACACTCGCTCTGGTGCCTCTCACCAAGTTCCTGAAAAGGCAGGACTTTACAAAGGCATTCTAATTACAGTATCCATCCTCTTGAGCATGTCAGTCTCTTCCTAAGTCCCACTGAACCTAAACAAAATTTGAGAGTTGAACAGCTCTGAGATAAGCTCCATAAATTTTTATGAAAATTGAACGCTGAGTAATGGAGAAGGATGAGATTAGCATTTTTAGTTACAGAAAGACATAAAGAGCTGGGGATGTTGAGGTCAGGAAGAAGGAATAGGAGAAGGTCTAGAAGAAGCCAAGAGGAAAAGAGTTGTCAGAAAAGGAGAGGCAGGGAGGTGGATCCTTACACCAGCAGGGCAAGAGAAGAACCGTGTGTATGCAGGAAACAAATTCACAGGAAAGCAGGCTTCATGAGTCCAATGGCTTATGGATCCTACCAGAACTCTGCAAAACCTATTTGCTAAAAAGTACGCCAAAAGAAATCACTCAGAAGGTGAGCAAATACTCCACATCTTTTTCCCCACTCTCATTTCCCCATGGAAAGAATGCCTGCAAATAGCTGCAAGCGAGCATTTTCCTTCGTGTTACCCTCCAGCCTCGCCAGCCTGCACGCCTCCCAAGCTGCTCTCCCTCCTGCTGCCTCTGCTCATGCCAGGTGACAGCCCAGCTCAGGAAGGTATTTATTTTGCCTTATTGCTTAGCTTTGTTTTACCTCCTAAGTAAACCTTCCAGTATTTATAGCCTTGCCTCCACACTTGTAGTATATATTAGCCTTTTATGCCTTCTCTGTCACCTGTTGAAATGAGAACTCAGGGTCTTCGGGCCTCTGCGGCCCTTCCCTTACATTAACTTAAATCACACCAGATGTGGGTCCTTACTGCAGAGGAAGACTAATTGATTTCGCCAGTCACAATATGCCTATTGTTTTTTAACACAAATAAACACTGTGGTGTGTGGGTTTGTTTTTTTCTTTCTTTCTTTCTTTTTTTTCTTTTGCCACAAGAGCCAAAGGTTATTCAATTAAAGGAGTCCAGAAAGTGTGACTAATAATCCAGGGGCAGGGTATTTCTACAGTAAAAAGGCACAGGATAAAAAAAAAAGGGGAAAAGAAAGAAAAAAAATCTCCACACTACCCTGAGAACAGCGGCCTCACCGGGGCCGGCCGTAACTGTGATGGATGGCTGGTGTGTGTAAGACGTTATTATTTGTTATGTGAGTGGGGGGAGATGGCAGGCGCATTGGGTAGTACACCTGCTGGGCTCCGAGAAGCAAGAACAGCTGTGTGCATTGATTTAGACGCTCGCTACTTGGGGCTCCAGGAACGAATCAAGCGACAGCTCATAAAAAAAGAGGGTTTTATGATTTTTTCCCCCTTCTTTCTGCAAACAAACGGCCACATCATATGTTTTCCTAACGCTGCCATAACTCAAAATTAAATCCCAGCCCAAGGTGTCAGGCTGGTACCATGTCAGGATTGTAACGGCTTATTTTAGAGGTCGTTATGGATGTACGGGGGAAACACTGGGGGTTTCTGCACAAAGGTGCCATTTCGTTTTGCTAGAGCTCAGGCACTTAAGGGCAATTAGCTCCACTGTTAAAAAATGAGCTGAGAGTGTTTTAACTGGTGATTTTATGCTAATAGCAACTACTAATTCATATTGTTAAAAGAGAAAGTGCGTGCTGCCAAAGCGGCTCCAGGCAGCGCAGCGAATGGCCCTACGGCCTCCCTGTGCCCTGGCCTCCCGCACACAGAAGGTGTGCATCAGTAGCTCTCTTACAGATGCAAAAGATCTTGGCCCTAAAATCACAGGGTTTTGTCACTGCGTTAAAGTGGTGGTGAAGAGCTTTACCTCCTTATTCAAAAGAACGTGCAGCAAAAAGGCACAAACACTTGAAAAAGAGCCTTAAGGGAAGACCCAACCACACTGCTGGGTTGTAATTGATTTTGTACATCTTAAAGAGGGAAGGAGATAATCACCTTTCAGAATTCGGAGAAAACTGATTTATTGCCACTAACTGCCAAACCATAATGTGCAAATCCATAAAAATGATAAGAATGAATTTAATCTCAAGTCTCTATTACCCAATCTGTTAGATTTTTAGCCTTGGCTTTCAATTAGGAGGATGGCAACAGTGAAAAAGAGTGAAGAAATGTTTCCATAAATGAACATGAAAGTGCAGTATGAGACCATTTATGATCCTTCATCCCTGTACTACTACTACACTTGAACTTGGGTCTGCAAAAGCTTTGGCTTGTCCATGCTGTAAGAGGCAGCTCAGGCAACATCTGCCAGTGTAGAAATGGAAGATGCTCTCTGCTTTCTCTCTCTGCCCTTCTCTTTTTGAGGCCCAGTGGCATTTTATGAAGAACAGGAGGGCTTCTTCACTCGAACACACTGTGGAAGAAAGCGACAAGCTGTCCTTTCAACAAATGAAGGAATAAGAAATGCATCTGAAGCTGAACTTCCACAGACAACAGACATGCTTGGGATTCTTGGCTCTGACCTCTTTATGCTTTCTTCATCCCCAGGAGAAGGTGGATGGGAAGGGGAGGCTGCCCTCTCCTTTCAGTGGGAACACAAAGTCCTGAAGTGTTCACAGTAATGCTAAGGAAAAGACAAGAAGAAGTCTCCATTTTCCTTGTTACAAGATGGAATGAAGTTAATCTTGGACTACAGAGTGAATAGAGAAAATTTATGCAAATGTAACGAAAGTCATTTGTGGTCAGAGCAGCAGTTCCTATTATCCCACGTCTTTCTCCAGCAGTGGCAATAGGATGTATAGTTTCAGGGTAATACAAAACTAGCCACTACCTGTGGCCCTCAGATTCCACAACCACTGATTTAAGGACACTAGAGAGTACATCACTTAGTAAAATTTTCATCCATTTGATGTATCTGCCATATAAAAATTAGTCTAAATCATAAAATCTCTCTGTCTCTACAACCAACTGTGGCAATAAGTGACAGAAGTTTATAACCACTGTGTAACAAAAGACTTTTAAAATCTGCTCTAAACTTCTGCTATTAGTTTCATCTGACGCCTTTGCATCAGTGCAACAGTTTTCTGTTCACCTTATCTACCACATTCATGATTTTATGGAGTGCTGAGAAAGGGAAAACAAAATAAATTTTTAGAAAAATGCTCCAGGTTGCTCTTCAGATATAGATCTCAAATATAAATAGGTTGGGTAACGAATTATGTCTTTTGGGTAATAAGTGCAACTCAATGTAATGAACCCATGTATTAAGCAGTAAGTTAAACTTCAGAGTCTCTTTTTCATCAGAATAGAACTACAGGCGGTGATAACCACGTACAGTGCATCACCTGCTCTGATGTTAAATAACCAAAAACACTGAGAAGCAAAACCTGAATTGTTTTAAACTTGTAACTTCATTGCCTTTGCTAGAATAATGACAATTTCCAATACAGCTTTGTTCTAGGGGATAAAATGAAAAAAGTTTAAGGCACAAATCCCATCATAGTCCTGTGAACCTCAGTGTTTTCTCACAGACTCAGGAGCTTTCTGATTTCTTTAAATATGATTAGAATAAAATATGAGAATATTACTTCACCCTCTTTAAAATAAGCAACTTTTTAATGTATAAAAACATTAAGATCTCTGTATTTCTCATAAGAAATTCCTGTAGATACAGAGTATCTGTGGATTTTGATTTGCTTATAGGTTCCTGATTTCTTTGAATGATCCTATGCTTTCATTGTTCTTCTCTCTGATTTAACAACAGGCTTATGTGTCTCTGCCTAGCATTTGTCTCAGTTGTGCAGGACAGATGGGAGTAAAGAGCAGTGGTACAAAGTCTGACTGCCACATTTAGGGCCACTGTTTATATTTTGACTTGAGATGCGTTATTCCATATAATGTACACTGGTAATTGGCGCGGTGTTTATTCTTCATTTTTAAATTCCAATTTCAATCAGTGCAGCCGCCTTATATCACACTACCTTACTGCATAAGTAGGGGGAAGAGTCCCTTAGAATTCTAAATAACAAAGCTGATGGATCTGTATTAATTTAGAGAAGTGGAGAATCTCTCCTATGATGATCATATTATGACAAGAAAGTTATCCTAAAGCTACAGTCCAATTAACTCTGGTAAGCTGCAGCAGGTATTTACCTTAATCTGCTGTAAGCAACAACAATATACCAAAGCACTTCTACCCTGTAGAACTCTACTTTTCTAGAAAACAACCCAAGAGTTATAAAAATTTGTTTATGGCAAAATCATCAACATTTTGCTGCCCTAAACACTCCGGTAATTCGTGTCTTCTTTTGCAAAAAAGAGAGTATTAAAAAAATGATAATGAAATGTTAGCATTTAAAAACACTGAAATAATTTTCATGGATGTTTAAAACAAATAACTTCAAGGAAAGCAGAAGAGTTGCACGAGGTGTGCACTATAATGAACATACAACAACATCCTCCCAAGTATTACTATATGCACACATTAAATGACAAAACACATTAGAATAGTTGCTACCTGCATCATCTGAAGGACATACTTTTCTATTGTTAGAAGATCTAGGAGGTATTTCATGGAACATTGCCCCTGTTTACAACATTGAAGAGGCAGAGACTGAAAAATCCCCAGTCCAGGAGAAAAATGAGAAGGTGGAATTATCAGAAGGAACATTTGACTGAGAATTGGGCTTAATGTTCCAATTTTCACTAATAGCTCTGTAAAATCTTCGATGGTCTCACTTTTCTAGGACAAGACATTTTTAAATAATGGGAAGAAAATTCTTCAAAATTTCTTTAGTTGCCTTTTGTGAAAAAAACTTGGCATCATTCATGAATATAATTTGCCAAATGTAGGCAGAAAATCTGGTTTATGGGTAAATTGAGAGGTATGTCCAGTAACCCTACAGCATTGGTTCTTCCCTTAAGAGGAGCTCATTATCTTCTCAGGTTGTGACACTAATGTTTAATACCTCACGGTTTCTTGGAAGTTTCCTATATATATGATGAGCATAGCTTGTCTCTATTTGGGATGCAAAATCTGATAGGATCATAGCACACAGGAGAATTTTCTTCTTTTAAAAATACATACTGGTTACCTCCTTCATCTGTCAGGGTTTTGCAAAGGGGCAGTCTGCCAACATTTGACATATTCCAGATGGATATAGAGAACGGCAGTGCAGGTCAGTGGTGCCTTGTTCTGTGGTTAGACCTCAACACAAGAGGATAGGAAACAATGGGGAAAGAAGTAGAATATTTCAGGCAAAGTGTCCTAGTTTCCGAAAGGGCCACAGGGTTTTTGTTCATTTACAAGCACTTTCTCACATTACGAGCTCACAGGTTTCTACTGAAGCCCTTGTCAGTCAATCTCTCTGTGTACTTCTCCCTGGTGTTCTGTTAAAGCCAAATAAAATCTATTTGCCTCTGCTTTCTCTCTTGTTGATGTACATAAAGTTATCAGCTTCTTGCAGGTGTCTGCTTCTTGCATTTGTAATGACAGTTTAACAAAAAAATCAAGCAAACCTAAGGCCACAGAAAAGCTTTCACAAGAGAGGTCAAAAGGGTTTCCTCTTCTGCTAAAGGTCTGCTTCATTATTAGCAGTGCCGTGCCAGAGATATTTACCTGTTGGTCACTTTTCAATTGATTCAACATGTGGCTACATGGAGATTGGAGTTTTGAGATTAAAATCACTTCAAGTTAAAATCTTGGGATAATTCTGGGGAAAAAAAATGATTTCTTGTCCTGCTTTGGCTCCCTTGAGAATTTTTTCTCTCTGTTCATAATTTTAGCCTCAATTAAAAGAAAACAAGCAAACAACAAATAGAGAAAAACAATCCCAAGCAATTAGGGCTTTAACATATAAAAAGACCAATATTGGATGAGGTCATCCCATCACAGCCCATAAAGCTATCTCTTCCTCCCTTTGTAATACATATGTTCTAGTCCAAGTTCCTCCTTAGTCTTTTTGTGGCTAAAGTGAACTAAACATCGCAAGCAAAATATGTGTCTGATTTATTGGTTGTCTGGGAGAACTAATGCTACAAATGCAATAATGTCTAATTTCTATTCGAAAGGAAAAACAAACCCCAAAAGCATAGACCTCCCCATAAAAGAATTAAGGCACTGATTCACAGCTTATAAAGCCAAAGGGGAGCACCCTGCATGTCTATCCTGATCTCCAGAATAGCAAATGCCAGACAATTTCTTCCCTGAACTACTTCTGTTTGGAACAAAGGTACATCTTTAAGAGAAATGATCAATCTTAATTTTCAAATTGCCAATGATAGAGAACCTTGCATAATCACTAGATCAGTTTTTTTTATAATTAACTGTCCTCTGGTAAAAACACATGTGACTTATTTCTGGCCTAAAGTTGCCATGTTCTCATTTCCAGCCCCTGGATTCATAATTGCCTATCCCCAAGAGATTAAAAAAAGAGAAAAACCTCTAAGTAGAACATTCATCTTTTCAACTTTTTCAAATCTTCTTGAGTCTTTTGCTCTGGTGTAAGCTTTTCAGCCTTTTAACTACCCTTCTGATTCCTCTATGAGAGTTTTCCTACAATTTACTCTCCAGCTTTCACTATAGATGCCAGAGAATATAGCTGTTATGGCCACATCATCATCAGATAACATACTTTTATTTTAAAGATATTTGTTTTTCTTTTGTCTGTTCTACTATAGAAATCATTCTAGAGGTCCTTGGGGAATTCCTATTTGACTGCATACTCATTGTGCTCCCCAAAACCCTCCAGAGCCATCAACTATATGCAAGATACAATCGAGTTATATATTTTATAAGTATGGCTTGGGTTCTTTTTTCCAAGCAAATGCCTTTACTTCCTAATGTGTTGCTTGCATCTGTTTTACTGGGCAATCTGGTTTGCATCACTGTTTTATCTTCTTTTTTTTTTTTTTTCACTTCATATTCTTTATGTCATAACCAGTCTTGCCTTTGTCAGTGGTAACTGCATATTTTTATCCTGGTCATTGATGATAATATTAAATAGTTTAATTCTGAAAACTGACCCATGCAGAGCCCCACATAAACCACACTTACTTAGTAGAGCTTCCAGATTTATAGTATTATTTTCCCATTTATCAACTGATTTTTAAAACATTTAACTTATACCACATTAATTTTTGTTTACTCGTTTCTGGGTGAAAATACATAGTGACAAGAGTTAAAAGTCCATACTGAAGACTATGTTATGGACATACACTACATGCACCACATTTAGAACTTGAGCTCCCCAGCATCTCAAGCTACTTGGGTAAGATCAGTTTTACATAAATCCATTTTGAAGATACTAACTGTTGACTGCAGAAGTTCTGTTTCAGCCTCCACTGTTTTGCCTGCCAGTTTCAGACAGGCATCTGATTATTTCAGTCATCCAACTTTCCCTTTATAAGCAGTGTTGTCGGAAAGCTTTTACACAGATATGTACATAGTCTACGTTTTAATGACTACCAGAGATTACAGCCCTTACTTGAAATCCAAAATACTCCCTTTCATCTTTAAAACTCTTTACTGTGGTCACTTGGCCAAGAAGACCTTTTTGCATTATTTCCATCTTTTATGCACAGCACAAAGCTTCAGCAATCCAGAACATCTGCACTGGTGTTGAACTAACAGCATTTTCAGGGAGTACAGAGACCAGATAGAAAATCATTCCTCTACTTATATCTCTGAAGTGCATTTCGTGCCCATGAATAAATGGGGAGCTAAAATTGCAAAAGCAGAGGCTAGACAATAATGGAATGAGTAGAAATATGAGAAGACAGCGTCCCACACAGTGTTCAAGTGCATTTTTAGCAGGTCTTCTTTTCTCATGTGCGAAGGCAAGGGAGATAGATAGTACTGATAACTTTGTAAATGAATGATCTTTACTTCAATTAAGTGGTATAACCTGTGTTTGTTCTACCATTGATATGGGATCATTAAACATTGTCTGAGCTACAGGCACTGCTTTTGTCCCATGTCTCTTACCTCCAATATACATGTTTTGTCCTTGGGATAAAAAAAAAAGAAAGAATATCCATTGCAGTCAGGAGTTTTAACAGAATTGGCTAGGGACTTCTCTGAGAACTAACACAGCTTTTAAATAAATTTTGGATTCCTGAGGATGTTCTGCAAACTGGAGGGGGAAAAAAAAACTAAAGAAGGAAAAAAAAGGCCAATTTCATGCCAATAATTATAAATGACCAAAAGGGAGCTTCAGGAAACTGTAATCCCCTAGAAACTTGGCTTAGAAAGCCAGGTCTTGGGCAGGTGGAGAGGAAAAACTGTAAGAGATACATGTAGAGAGAGATAAGAAGACGTACATTTCCCAGTGCTGTAGCTAACATCTCCCTGTAGTATTTCCTCCTCTCTTCTTTTTGACTGAAATGTGTAAAATATCCTTAGCTAATCGTTTCTGGAAGAAGTGGGAGACTCAGAGTTCAACATATGGATAAACCCTTTGGTTCTAACAGTCTACTTTTCATGTGCATGTTTGAAGCTGCCAGACACATGCTTCCTTCATATCGAAAAGATTTTTTTCTGACCGCCAGTTTTCCTTTTCTTCCCTTGAGACTGGCTGTGGAGGGAATACTTCATTACAGAGCGCTGAGGTTTTTGTTGTCTCACACTTTTTTATTTACTCCAATCTGCTGCATAAAACAATGTCTCTTATTCAACTAGCCCTGGATAGTATTTACCAGATATCAAATATCATAGTTAATTTGATGTGGGACTTTAATCTTAAACCAATAGCTTTGACCTTGTTTTGGTGGAGCTGTAACAGGCATTAGTCATGGTGCAGGAGTGGATATTTTTGGAAGCCACAAGAAAAATGTCAGTTTTCAAGTTACAAAATGCATGGCTTATCTGAAATGTTTTTTATGCATTCGTTCTAAAAGAGATTCTATTTTTGTGCTTCATAACTGAAGAACATCTAAACCTTGACACTTGAAACTTCCCAGGTGTTTACTTCATGCTGTTCTCACATTGCAAATAAACAAGTTAAATTATGGAAGCATAATCCATTCAACACACTGCTGTGCACATTTAAGAAGAAAAGAGAAGACTCTAGATTCAAAGAGCTAGTATACACCTCTGTGTTACTGGTGACAATTCATTCCAATATTCAGACCTTGCTCATGGGTAACAAAAAAGTCATGAATATCCATTATGAAATCAGCATCATTCAGGACTTTTTTTTGCTATTGCTACCATTTGGTTGATATAGGCCTCACTGCTGTTCTAAGCAGAATGCAACATTTCTTGGCACAGAATTTCAGACTGGTTAATGGAAAGCTGGTAGCTAATAGGTCTCACAGATCTAACTGTGAATTATACAGTTGGTTTTGTTCTGAAATTTCTCTCTAGAATGACAAAATAGTGGACAAAATCAAGCATTAATAGTTCAAATCAAAAAGGATTTTGATTACCTTAGATTTTTGCATGATGATTTTCGCTAAATATTTCAAGTCAGCATAATTATTTGAATACAGTGATCTGTCTGCTTCATTCCTTTTTTTTCATCTGTAATAGCAGCAAATATACAAGCATAATAGGCAAAATACGATGAATAGATAATCAGCAACCCAAGGGAAAATTTTTCCTATCTTTGGAAAATTAGGTTATGTTTTTAAAAAAAAAAAAAACAAACAACAACAACAACAACAAAAAACTACACTCCAATTAGCCATTTTAATTTATTGTTGTATCATTGAGAGTAATTTTTTTTTTTTGCACATTGTTTTAGCCAACTAGCCTGGCATCATGATAGTTACACACTAAGCAGTGCCCAACACACAAATATATACACTGATTTACACAGAATTTGATGTCCTTTCTTTGGAAGCTTCATTCTTCCAACCCTTTCTCAGAAGAATTCTGCCCACGCCAGAGAAAACCTGTTTTCAGACCCTGGTGTTCTCAAAGTGGTTGTTGTCCTGTAAGGAACAGCTGAATGTTGACAGTGCAGATGCTGGAAACTTCCTGGATGGTGGTAATGTATGTATGGAAGTTGGCCATGATGTAGGGAAGTTGAGGCAGAAACTCAATTTGTTGAAAATCTGCCAGAAATTACCTACATGAAGAGTATAACTACTTGAAAAAAAGAGATGTGGATGGAAATGGCAGGTGTGTAGAAATCTCATGTTTCTCTTTGCTATTTGCAAAGCAGCACCTGGAGACCAGCTGACAACATGAAAAAGATCCTTAGATCTGGCTTGCCAGAAAAGAAGGCAGAAATACTGAATTATATAGGCTGCTCCAAAAGTAATGCTTCCTATTTATTTCCATGGATACTACAACAGGTACAAAGACAACAATAACATTAATTGATAGAGCAAATTTTCAGCTACAAAACACTCTTTTCCAACCTTGTCACCATCATTAGCTGTGGATTTTCACCAGCCATGAAATGAGCCTGAATGCTCCAGCTGTAAAAAATCTGCACCAGTAGAGGTAAGCCACTGTCGCCGTCACCACCACTGAAACACACCACCCACCACCTCACTGTATTCACATCCACTGTTTGGTCTCCATACGTATTTAGGAAGTGTTGATGAATGTCAGTGGGTGCCAGTTTTTTCCACATGGAAGTATGTAACTACACACCTTTGCTTCATACACGCTTCCATGTCAGATGCCATACTGTCAGACTGCCTCTCTGCTGCCATCTTGTCACATGGCAACAAAATATAATGGAACATTGATGGTAAGGTTCAACCTCTACTGCCACACCACCAAAATCAGCCTCTAGTGTTGTGGGTCAACATCATAAAACAGGAGGCACTACCTTCAGAACAGCTCTTGTATGTGAGGTCCAGCAGGTGCTGGCACCAGTAAAAATAATGGAAATTTCAAATAAATAAAGTGAGCAGAGAAGGCCTCCTTAGAACACATGTAAAAAATTTCATTATCATTAAACTTGGAAGCCAAACGCAGCTTTTCATTTTCAACTCCCTGCAAGATTGATTTGACCTGTATTTAGTGAGGGACTTCAGCCTTTTGTAGCCACCTGGATCAGGGGACAGGCAAAGGCCAAGGCATTTCCCTGCCCAGGTGGCCCTCATAAATATCTCAGTGGAATTTATTTTCTTTCATTTACTTTGGCATTGCTTGGGCACTCCTTGATTAAGGAGTGGTGTGTAGGAACTGACATGCCCAGAGATAGACAGCCACATCTGCTAACCATTTGGATTAATTATTACACCTGTACCATAAAACACATGTTAATAAAAGGCTGGTGAACAGGTTTGAGTAGCAGTTTTAAAAAGGGCCCAAAGAAAGCAAAATGCAAGCCATATACAAGAAGAGGCCAAACCTTCTGCTGATAAGATGCTGTAGGCTCCAACCACATACAAGGAAGAGACAATGTTAAATACACTAAATGCATATATATCACACAAGCAAACAAAATAGGAATGCGTGTATCCTGGTACACCCTGCCTCTGCAGACTATTGGTTAGAAGGTGAACAACAGTACACATTCTTTCTTTCCTTCTTTCTTTTCTGTTAGATGTAAAAGGAAAAAAATCATTAATCACTCTGCAGGATACAGCACTTAAATGGGTAAAGTTGCTGAAGGGGTCTGGTTAGAATCAGCCGATTTTTCATTTCCTTTCAGTGGGGACAGTGTGGTGCTCTGGAATCTCTGGAGACCAGGAGCATGAATGCAAGTATTGAATTTTCAGGAGGAGACAATTAAGGCCAAATATGTGAGATACAATCATATTAAAATTAATTCAGGTACTTCAACTGAAGACCTAAACACTCTGCCTTCTTTGAGATGCATATCTGGGAGGGCTTTACTGAGCTGCAATTAATCATTCTAGGCTTGTATCAGTTGTGATGGAACGCAATGGAGCTCTGTATTTATTATCTATCTTATTGAACTGTCTATGGAAAAACATTTTGCTGAACAAACTTTTCAAATAGCCTTTGCTATTCGAGAAGGCCTCCTGAGAACACATGTAAAAAAATTCATTATCACGAGGAAGCCAAGCACAGCTTTTCATTTTCAACTCTCTGCAAGGAGCAAGGTGCCAATTCTGTTTATTGTTAGATAACTTCTGAGCACAACAAGCTTACATCACGATTTTAGATGGGCTGAAAAGGAACAGGTATCACAGGACAACAGTGAAGGCAAGAGTAGACTTCACTTTGCATTGCATCTGTAGTTGACACTTACCTGTTATTTTTGGAGGCTCCTTTGGCATGTTAGTACTCAACACTGCAAATATCACCAAGGAGGAGGTGCATCATGCTGCTCTGATGACCAGTACTATTAGGCAACCATGCCTAATGTTCATTAATTGTTAATGAAATCTTTCCAAAAGAAGAAAGCCAGAAAATGCTTCTGTCTCTCAAGCCTCCACAAATAATACTTCACCACAATCCCATCACTTCAGTGCATTTGGTCTTGACCTTTACATTTAGAAGTGATCCAGGAGAAAGCTGAGGTCTCTACTCTGCCACCAAACTGCAAAAGCTGTGGGTTCAGCTGGAGTGCTGCTGCGTGCTTGGTGGATTGACTGTGGTTACAGATCCCACTTGCAGGTATGGCTTTCCATGCACTGATCTATATTTAGCCCTCGTCTTCCTGAGAGGATGGACTCAGAAACAGTACAGCTGCTGGTTTACTTGTAATCATTTCATTTTAGACCTCATTATTTTATATTGAAGATAGCAAAGATTTCTGCATCAGATACATCACCTTAGCACTACCAGGATAAATATGAACCCAAAAGTTTGGCAAAAGATTGGTAGATCAGCCAGGCAGAAGAAGCTTTCCACCAAGGACATTCAGCTTCACAAGCAAGCTGGGGTTTTCACTTCATCACAGCTCCTGCTCCAGACTTTGCTAAATGGGCTGCAGTCAAAGAGAGTTTATAAGACATAGTAAGTCTAGCTATGCGATGGACCAGCTAAAGTAGTTTGCCCAGCCACAAAGTGAGGAATAAACTTTCAAGGAGATGTTTCATGCGTTGGGACAAAAAAAAAAAAGATGAAGTTAAATGTCTGTCTCACTTGTCTAAAGAAATATTTGCATGGAAAAGTGACAGCCTCTAAGGAATGAGGTTATGGCAGTATGGAATATACAGCGACACAATTTTAAGAGATAGCCCATGGTAAATCTGAGAAAGTTATTGATATTTACATGTCTGCTTTACTGTTTGAAAGTTACTTTCTCTTTCAATCCCAGTCTAAGACTTTGTACTCTCTACCTGCACATGTTCAGTTTGTTCTGTGCACAATAGAGAAACGCAAAGAACTTCCAAAAATAAGGTTACAGTTAATGCCAAGTCATGTGTACTAAAGCCCTAACAGAGGATAGCACTGTTTTCCTATTATTTCCATTTTTAATGGTTTAATTTTTCCCAGTTGTTACCAGTACATGCAGAGGTTTAGGCAGATGGGAAAAAAAAAAAGAAAAAAAAAAGAAGAATGAAGAATGTTTCTATATACTTCTGTTGTAATCTAGAAAATAATGGCTTACAGCAAACTGATGCTACATTAAACGTACCCCTTTCTAGTAGATGAAAAATGTCTGATTCTGGTTACTTCAGCTGATGGTTTTTTGCTTTGTTTTGTTTTGCTTTTTGTTCTCAAATTCTCTTGTGTTTAGTGCAGGTTAAAGCTTCCTGAAGATGACTAACCCAGAGTAACATGTGCATGCACACAACAGAATAAGTCCCTTGCTGGCTCAAAGACATGCATATGCTTAAACACTTTGGAGAATTGGAGCTAAAATTAGCATTTCATTTTCTTTATTTTCAAGCTATATTTTTCAGCCTTCTTTGTATTACCACTGTATTATTCAAGAACATTTTTGTGGTTACTCTGATCATTATAGCGCTGTCTATGTTACAGATGCCGGCTTTAGCATAGTTGTAGTATCTGAACTGTAGTGCACTGAAACTATTGGTACATCAACCACATCCATTCCTCTGGACTGCAATCATCTCTGGAATGTATTAATTGCAAGCTATTGTTTACGTTTACTATCCAGCTCCACCTTCTGGTAAACTTGTATTAAATCTAACTTGCTAAGTTTCTTTTGACTTACAGTCACTGAAAGCAAATCTTTGTACTGCTCAACATTTAAGAATGATTTTACTGACCAATATTAACCATACCAACCATTGAATTTGTACTCCATTGTTCCTTTCAGGGACACATGGAATAAAAGAAACACCTGTAGAGTGAGCAGTAAAGGAGATCAGCTGCATACATAAGTCACTGTATTTCTGATTATTGGCATTTCTTAATGAATATTTCCTGGGCTCCAAAATTATGGAATAGCTTTCTCAGACTCATACTGCCACAGTTCTTTTAATCTAAACAAGAAATGTGCAAACGTGTCTAATGAGGTACTTTCACTATCTTTTGGAGATTGCACTGCTCTACAGGACATGCTGTACATCCTCTATTCATTCATTCTTGCACAACGGTTCTTAACAAAGGTAAGCATTTACACACAGAACTGTGCAGTGGGTTCACTTAAACAACTGTTCATTCTTCTATGTGATCAGACTGTTAGCTGTCAAGTATAGAGGACACCCAAACCTACTGACTTATTATGCACCTAGGAGAGCTACATTCTTGTTTTGGACTGAGCTTGGAGACACCATAAATTTCAAAAGTAAACACTTGTTTAACCCAGTAATTTAAGCTCTTGTCTACGTGGGTTTTTTATGCACATTCCTGCCTATGAACTTAGAGTTTTCTTTTGCATCCTTTTCTTTTGTATTTATTTATATATGGTTAAATCTTTTTTCATAAACTAGACAGGACCATAACACAGACTCAAGAACTATTCAGTGATCAGCTATAATGTTGATTTCTGGGCACACTCTCTGACATAGTTTCCTCAGGCCAAGTAAACTCATATGGACAAATCCAAGGCATAGTCTAAGAGACAGTGCAGGATAGTGAGTACTTTCCATAGCCATTGTGGACAGCTGTAGGTATGCCACTCTTCTTCACTGCTCCAAAGGAGTTCATTCTATTTTTTGACATAGAAACAGTCTACAACTCTCATTCCCTATTCCTGAGAACACAGAAGACCAATACAAACTGGCCCACCATGTGGCTGTGCAGGAAATGTACCAGGAAGCACAGCCCACCTTCTGAAAGCCATGACCGACATATGCAACTCTTTTCCAATTGCCCCCTACAAGGATACCACCTTTCTGCCTGACTGTTGCTTACAAAACACTAAGAATGAGTTATGCCATTGTGCAGATAGCATATTTTCCAACGTGCAGCATTGCTGAGAAAAGTATTTTCTTTCTTTTCTCTTGAATCAAGTTCTTAGTTTCTTTCTGTGTTTTATTCAACCAGCATTCAACCATACTACAGCAAGTGGGACTTTGCCTGAGTAAGAACTTAGCATATGTCCTGTAACTAAAGGAAAACAACTTATTGTTTCTTGCTTATGTTACCATAGGGCATAAGATGCCTCGTCTTAAACCAAAGTCCCAAAGGTTTAAGGGCAAAAGAAAACAGTTCTGCTTCTCAGAGTGATTATAGGACAAGAGACAATAGGCAACTACAGTTGGATGAATGAGCACACAGATACAGAGAGACAACACTGGTCAGTGTGATGGGTTGCAACCTAATCATTGTCACTGTAGGCAACACTGAAAGGAAAACAATTGGAAAGAGAACAGAGCCAAGAAAGGCATTTTATTTGCAGAAGAATTTGTATCTCAGCACTTGGTGACAGTCCAGCCAGAACAAAACCCGGAAATGTTGCAACGTTTGTTGAGAGGGGACGAAGCACCCGTCGGGGATGCTTTCCTTGCCGGCTGTCCCTACATGGGACTTGCACAATTCTCCAGTCACTGCAAACCAGCACATGCCAGCAACCACAA
This sequence comes from Lagopus muta, assembly GCF_023343835.1. Lineage (NCBI taxonomy): Eukaryota > Metazoa > Chordata > Aves > Galliformes > Phasianidae > Lagopus > Lagopus muta. Next base: position 78,913,560 of record NC_064433.1, read on the forward strand.
AAACACTTCCGTCACAATTTTTCCAGCCAGTGAAGCCTGAAAGAGGCTGGTGGAACAGCTTATGTGTTGTATGTTTACAAGGAACTCCTCCAGGAATGAAGGGAAGAAAAGGAGAAAGCGTCTTTTAGGTCTGAAAATTTAGCAATCAAGTGCTACTGTATGGCACCACAGGAGCACCAAAGGTCCAATATCTTCAAATTGAATGAGAGATGATAGATAATACGAGAATTTACTGCAGACTACTCCTTCGATTTAATGCAGGAGGTACAGAAGAATCAGAAGAAGTTTGCAAACAGAAGGTTGCAACCACAGAGGAAGACTACAATCACAAAATGCAAGCTGAAAGAACTTGGACAAGAAATTTAGCTGTGCACATGGAAGCTTATATCCCAGTCATGATGTACAAACTGCTTATATGGTCTAGATGGGATTTGAGTCAAAGACTCTGACCACATAAACTGGGAGTAACAAGCAGAACTTAGAAAATCAGCTTTTATCAGTCTGAGCTTAAAAAGTTGATCAACTGTTCATAAAGAAACAACAGTTACGACAACTGAAATTTTAATAGACAAAGGGATTCGTCTTTACAATTGCCAACATGGAGTGTTCTGTGTGCAGTCAGTAGATGGATTTGTACCTGTGCCTGACTAGAGGTTTGAGAGAATTTACACTGAAAGGGGTGTCAGAAAGGATCAAGCTCATAAGAAAACAAGCCTGATTGGGTTATGGCCAGAGGGAAAAAAAAGTTACCTCTGAATTCATTCATCTGCAAGATATCTTCGTCCTAGAGCGTTAAAAATATCACAGAAGAATGGTTGGCCACTACCACCAGACTGAAACGGCTGGGACACTTCCTCTCCTCTGAAACCTCCTCTTTCTCTTGGGTGAAACAAGGCAGAATAAAAACACCCTTACAGATGATAAAAGGAAGATTGCTTGGCTACAGTTTCTCCTTAACATTTGCTGTTGTTCACAGTCTTTTCCTCTGAGATATCTGTCCTCCTTTTTAAATTTCAGTCCTGGCAAGTGGTATTAAGAGGCTCCATGCACTAACATATGTAGGCAGTGTTGTGTCAGATGTGCAGATATATCAGTAAGTCAGCATCGTATCTCTGCTAGTGACTGACAGATATTTACCTGATAAAATGAGGAGGATTTATTTTTTCTTTTTAATCCTTTTATTTTATTATCAACAAAATGAGATGTTTCGTGCAAAGATACTGCCTTTGGTCTCATTTGAACCTATATGGCTTTGGAGGTCAGCAGGAGAGCTGACCCAGACTTTTACTCTTATTGACAGTTCAGCACCTCATTTGTTTTTTAATGACAATAGTTACCACTACAAAAAATACTTCATCTTTCATTTTCTTGCCAGTTGGCTTCATATGTTTTGCACTCTATGTGAAGATCTATTATACTTAATCACTTTTAACTCTTTTCTTCAAGCTTAAAGTTTCCATGCCTCTGAAGAGTAATGGGATACAAAAGTTATAACTGCGATTTAAAAAGCACACGCATAATCTGTCACAGTATTTTAAATTTCTTTGTGTTAGATACTCTGCTCAAAATTGTACGTGCTAGACCTCTTAGTGGTTAGGGAAAACAGTGGGGAGTTACTAGTCTGGAGCCAGAGGGTGTCTGATTTCTGCTGGAAGCTGGAATATCCAAAGCAGGAGTTGGAGGAGCCAGAAGTCCTTCAGAATAACTTTTCTGTTTTGCAAAATAAACAAAGGAGGATTCAAATGAAAGCAATGCTGGGGAGGATTCCCATAGGAACGCACAGCATATACTAGTGGAGTCCTGGGGCTCCTTTCTACTTTGATTTATATCAGCAGCATAAATGCTCTTGATCATTTACCAGCCGCCAAGTACCAGCAGAATCTACAGTAATAATACAATTCAGTAATCCACAGCATGGAGGTTTCTCAGTTACCTTATAGTTTCCCCATCTCCATGCCCTCATATAACAGTGCCCATGCACATAATCTGGACGACTTCTTCAGAAGGAACAATAAAGTTCACTATAGTATCCTGCCTCCTGTCACTCTCCTTTCCTTCAACAGCAGATTCTGTCACAACCAAGTCGTGGTCCCTGTTGCACAGAGAGTCACACCAATGCAGTACATCACTGGTAATTTTTTATCTTGTGCAAGGACAAAAGGTACTCGTACAACATATCTCCACAGTCAAGGGGTGTTTTACCAAATTAACTGTTCTAATATAGTTAAATCAGTGCCAACTGCAAACTCATGCACATCCCTAGAAATCCTGGTCAAAAACAGGGAGTTGTCTGTTTTCTTAATTTTTCAAGCAATTTCAGAGGGAGGCCTTGCCTCCAGTTCCCTGTGTACCTTGACATCCAACGTAAATTACCGACTAGCAGGGCAGACTACATGCAGTAATTGCTGCTAAGCAGGGTATTTTGCTGGTTACAGAACAGGTTCAGCACCAAGACCCACCCCTGCTCTCTCCAACTCCTCCACCTGCAAGCTATAACTATGGCAAGCAATATGTATGTATGTTAGCAAGACTGTCTTCTGTACTGGAATTTTCAGATGCTCTCTTAACAACAGAGCAAACATCCTGTCTTTTCCACCTGGAAGGTACATTGTACAGTGCCACAATGTGTACTCTCATGTGCCATTTAAGGAAAGAAATCATAAAGGAACACATATATATTTAAAAAAAAAAAGAAGTTATGTTGTGAACTTCAGTTGTTTGTTTGAATTCTTTTTGCCATATACTGTGGCCTGAACAATGCACCAGAGTCAGTAAGACACTTTCCACAAAAGGTAACTATTTGTGGGATCACAGACATCAAATACTAGGATAGAATCAAGGCCCTCCACTTTCAGCTCATCACTTTACCCCACCTTATCCAAAAATTCCAGAAAGCAGAGCTGAAAAAGAAAGTAATCTTGCCTCCTCAAAAAGGCATCCATCTTTCTCTCTGCACAGACAAAGCAGTGAAATAGAACACATTTCTTCTGGAGCCAGCAGACTTGGAGATAGGCAATACAAGAAGTTGTGAAAAACAGTGAATGGAGAAGCGCTAATTAAAAATTAATATTTCCCATTCAAAACACAGGAGGAACCAGAGGTTCAGCCAACAAATTCACATTCTGGTCTACAGAGATGCTATGAAACGGCATTCATCTCTCAGGTTCTTTTTGCCAGCTGTACCAGTACCAACACTTTGTTTCCTACCCCAGCACTGGTGCTTACCTGATCCCATTGGAGTCTGATTCACCTAACTCCCTACACCACTCTGCCATCTGACCAGAACAGCAGTGGGAAGATGTTTATGGTATGAAATAGGAAGCAGACCCCACATTCTCTGTCTGCTGTGGCTCAGACTTAGCTGCTGCCTGCAGTAGTACCATCCACCTTCTGCTGACAGTTTAGGAGAACATAGGATGCCCTTACCAACAGCCATTAAACATTTCCTCTGTCTTGTGCCCATCCTTGTGCTCAATGGTTTATTATGGGAGCACTGATAACCAGAAAGCTTCCTTTCCAACAAACAGCACTTGTGCCTTGTATGCTCCTCCATTCACGTTTCTTTAAGCATCTCTAAAATGAGAATTTAATGAGAAACTGCAGGAAAATTATTTTTTACCTATTACTAGGGAAAACATCCATCTATTTTATCTTCTCTGTGGCACTGACTGCTCTCATTACCTGTGATATTAACATAGATGGCTTATGACCTAACTAAGCCACCCACTTGTGCTAAAATTACACTTTTTTTTTTTTTTTTTTAAATCAAATTCATTTAAACGAGGCAAAGAATAGAAGGAGAAGCTGCTATGCTAAAGTCATCTTTGCCTGCCATGCCTGGGGATTTCATGAGAAGGATTTCTAGAGACAAACTGTCCAGGAACAAGAAACTTGGTTGTACTTCACCTCTGATAATTCCACGCTAAGGATATGGAGAAATAACTTCAGTCTCACATCTCTCATCGGTGTCAGAGGTCCTGCAGTCAAAGACACCAGATGAGTATTTGCTAGTTTCCTTCCACAGAGCACTGTTTTTTCCCTGTGATAAGGCACCAGAGCACCCTACAGCTGCAGTACAACCCCATTTTTTTAATGTTAGCTCTCACAATAGCTGTTGTTATTCTCATCACAGCTGTCTCGATAGCCTTCAGTTCTGCAACACTGACAATGTTGAAGCTATCACCTGTGACATTTTGGTTCCTGCAGTTACTTTTCATCTATTCCATACCACCTACACCACACAGAACAGGCCCTGAAAGCCCAGACATTAGTGTGGACCACTTGCAGACTTTTACCAGTGGCAAGTTGAATTACCTGGCCATTTCTGTTCAAAGCCTGAGATTTAAAAAATAAAAGTAAAATAAAATAAATAATAATAAAAAAAAGTTCTGTGCAAATAAAACACTTGAAGGAGAAATGCAGCTTTTACTGTCTGTAAATGATCACAGGAAAACACTGGAGGGTGAAGACCGCGTGCCACCCGCCTATCTGCACCACCAGCTGCCCAGTAGCACCAGTTGGGCCTAGATTTTCCTTGAACCACAAGTCTATATGAATCCCAAACTACCCGGAGAAAGAAAAGGCATAAATGAGGTGTTTGTGGTGAGACAGTCTCCACTGAACTGAACCCGAAGTGGCAAGGAGCTTTCTGTGAGGCTGGCAAAGAGGAGGCATGTGGAACAAGGACAGGGAGGTTGGGGTGACTGTGGCATGGGGTACTGGGGGAGCAGAAGGGGTGGCTGAAAGCAGCCAGTGCTGCGGTCAGGGCTGTGGATGTAGGGAGAGGAGCTTTGGAGCTCAGCATTGCATCTCCAAGCCTGTGAGCAGAACCCAGGGGACAGCCTCATGTCCCCCATGACCTGCCAATAGGAGCTCCGCCAAGCTGAGCAAAAACAAAACTTCTCCAGCTAAATACACAGCAACCATACTGGAACAGCTGGAAACAGCTTATTGCGGTCCCGAGGCCCCTCTCAAAAGCCAAGTCAGCACTTTGTGATGGTCTGGGTACCAGAAGCACGGTCAGATTGCACTGTTGCTTGTTGGAGATGTGGAACAGAGCTGTTTGCTGTCAGGGAATCAATTTCGTTGAAGAGGATTTGGTTCATGGATCTGCGGTGGTTTCACAGAGTTTTTACTTCAGAGGTAAAGCTGGAGAAGATGGCCTGACCCTGCCAAAAGGGCAGAGTTTCTCTGGGTGAAGCTTTGGGCTGTGACTTTAAAATTACTTGTTGTAAAGTTTATTTTTGCCATGCGCATTTTGGTTCAATATTTTTAAAAGAGGATGTGAAAATGAAATGTTTGATCCATTTGGATCATACATTTCCCAGAATATTATTTCACAATAAGCGTTTATTAATTAAATTCAGACACAAAAGTTGTAAATGATATGCAAATTTCCACAACTCTCAGTCTGAGCTAAAGGTCTTGATTTTCTCATTCTGCATCACCAGCACAGTACTGTGGCAAATATGAAATCCTCCCAGGGAATTTACTTTGTGGAGTCAAGAGGTACAGGACTGCCATGTAAAGAATGCACCTGACCCTCCCCAAATTTCTGACCTCCACTAAAAGTCTGAACAGACACTAATGGAACTAATGTCTCTTGTGCCATGCAATTTGGGGGGGAGCATGGCAGTGTATTCCTAGAGCCGTATATTGCCTCTAAAATGGCTAATACCGAATTCAGCATGGAAATGGAAAGTAGTTTGCAGCAGGCTCATCCCAAGTCCCTACCAGAGCGTGAGAATTTGTGCTTAGAAGTGAGGGCAGGGTTGTGCTGCCTTGCTGATGGATGCAGCAGAGGGCTGCCAGGAAGAGGGTCCAGAATAATTTCCTAACTAGCAGCGATAAAAATCACTGTTAGAGCCTAAATTGGCACTGTTTTCCTATATTCCAGGCAACTCCAAACTGCCTCGGAGCAAGGACATAATTTACCCTCAGAGTGTTATTATAGACGTTTGCGTATGCTGAGCTTTTTATACCCACGTCATGAGAAGGAAAACTGGAGGGGAAAACTCAGCATGGAGAGTGAGAAAGAACAACATGAAGAAAGAAGAAAAACACCCGAGCGGGCTCAGGGGAACAAGCGGCCATGAGACAGCAATGCATGGCTGTGTGCACAGGGTACCGTGCAGCACCTGGAGAAAACCAGTAAAAACAGCATACGTTTTTTGTACATTCTGTCTGCTTTTCAGAGTCTAAATGGGAATCAGTCTTCAAATGAAAATTTTGAAATAAAATGTCCTCTTTAGGCTTGTCTTTAAGCCTTAGTCCTTAATGCACTGAAAACAGAGCAGCATATCCTTGCATGTAAAAAATTTCTGCTGAAAATACGTACCGTTCAAAAATAACTTCCTTAGGAGCAGGTCTTTGAAAATGCCTTTTAAAAACAATTGATTTCTTGTGAAATTGTTCACAGCACTGGAAAAGTCGCAGGGAAAAATCTCCTCCAACTCAGCAGATTTTTTAAGAACTCATTAAGTTGCACCAGCAGTTTCAGTTTCAATTTTTTCCTTCCGACCCCAGCTTTTCTAAATTGACACAGTCTTAAAAAGGCTACTGAAGAAAAATTAAATGCTAAAAATTGAAATAAAAACACCGACATTCTCAGTAGTATTTTGCTCACAGTGATTGAATGAAACAGCAGAAGAAATAAAATTTTGGGGGGGGAAAAAATGCAAAAGGTCTAAAATCAAACTCTGAAAAATGTTCTAAAAAGAAGGAGAAACGATTTTGTATTTGGGGCTTTTGTGTGAAATATTTCTGATGTTTTTCTTACAGCTTTAGTTTACACATTCATTTGTGCAGTAGGAAAAAAGCAGGAAAAGGTACATTCAGATCTACTCTGTTTTTCTCCAGAGTGAAAGTGGAAATTGTCCTTTGTGATACCTATAGCAGATACGTTTTTTCATTATACAAACAGAAAACATACCTAACCCACACACCCACAATCCCTCTGCACTCTTTAAATTGGGAAGCATTTTAAAACAATGATTGGCCATAATAACGTTAGGAGGATGTAAGAATTAATTCTCCTTCAGTTTTGCTTTCACATACGCTGAGTGGCAAAGCCGTGCAACTGGCAGGTCGTATAAAAGAAAAGAAAGAAAGAATATATATCTGCTAGCACATTCTCATTTGTATTTTTCTATTTACGCAGTCTCTTGCAGAGTTTTGTGTTTGGCAATCAGATCTATTTCTAACTTTCATCCTTCTGAAATGATATTTGTCTATGGTCTGTCCCTGTTGCTGGTTACCAGAAGAATTGCTTTTCAGGCAATTTTTAGATCCTGTACTCCTACTGCATTTTATTTCTATCCTAGCAGGAGGATAGAATCAGGACGGGGATCTTCCAGCAGAAGAAATGTCAGGATACGGTCTTTCCTCCCCTTCATCATTAGTTATGAGGAAAAATAAAATGTTTTTTAAGGAATACTGCAAGATGTATTTGACCTTTTTATCTTCTTAATCCTGTGCTACCTTGTCACATTAAAATCAAGAATGCGTGAATTACCATCTCAAAATTATAAAGAGCCTGATAAACAAAAGAATATTCATAGCTTTACCTCTTACATTTTTGCCTCCTTCACTACATTTCATATTTACCACTATTAAGATCTTAATTTCTTTTTTCCTGATGCTGTTTTCTCTGCAATTTGTTGCATTTGCCTACAATAGCAATTCCACTCTTTTCCATTACCTTTTTCCCATTTTTCCTCTTTCCCTCCATTGGGATGAAAATGTACAAGAACTCTTATCCAGATATCTTTTTTGGACTGGTGAGTTGGGAGGAAAAGTCTCAAATCTCTCCTCGTTCTGCTTGAAGAACAGCATTAGAGAGTTGACTTTACTGGTTGTGTGGATGTGTAGTTTATGTCATAAACACTACTACATCCTACACATATGAATTAATTATTAGTAATTACCTTTATCTCAGAAGTTCCCAAAACTTTTCCCCACAGTGTACACTGATGAGGTTTGTTTCCTGTAGCATACTAGCCTGGGTCTAAGGAATAAGCATGAGCTAACATCTCTATCTCCTGTGCTGTGATTTATGGAAATGTGTGATAGGAAGGTTGCAGACATCAGGATTCCTTTTGGAGTACTCCTTTGCTCCAAAAATGCTGAGGAAAGTCACACAGCAGATCAGATGCTGGTTCATCTGCAGCCAGGAGCAGAATATTTTGGGCAAGTGTATATCCCAGCAGGTCAGCTGCTAATATTTCGCTCTTGTTTTTCAGCGAGGCAGGCAGGCATGAGATACTCTGACTAAGGCCCAAATTGCACATTCCCACAACAGCTTAATTTGGCTGCATTGCAACATCTGTGTTGTGCTGAGTCTAGTATCTCTCCATGCTTTTGGGGCCAAACTCATCCATCATCACAGGCAGCAGTTCGGAGCATGGCAACGGCTGCTGCTGGTCTCAACTTTTTGATAAAAAGCAGAGAAAGAAAAAAAAAAGAAAAAAAAAAAAGAATTCATATTTTAAAAGGTGCCCAACAGCTGAGGCTACCACTCGAAGCAGAAGCGGGACAGAGTTACACTTCCCACACGAGAGGTGCATACCCTTGAAATTTAATAAAAAGAACAAGTGACACTCCATAATTTTCACTGCAAGCACCGACTGAAAGGTGACATTACACAATAAGAGTAAATCTCCCACTCCGCTTATACCAGGCCAGCACCCAGAGACATTTCTGCCATAACTCCAAAACCAAAATAGCAATGGGTGAAATACAACCTGCGTGCTGTTGTCAAAAACAAGCGCAAGTATTGTAGTTAATGCTTGGCAGCCGGCCTGGAAGCCAGAGTTCTGCAAAGGGGCCCTGCGGGGGTTTCCCATATACGCTGCATAAATCCCTGCTTCCCTCCTCCGCACCGGCTCAGGCTCACGGTGTGATCAGGAGTGCCCTGAGAGGCATCTTCCAGGCTGGCAAATGCATGTGGCAGCCTGGGATAAAATAAAATCCATACGTGTATCGTGTGTGTGCCTGCAGAGAGGACTGAGGGCCCGTTTGGTACAATGTGATGATCTTGATCTGATAATCTTTGAACGATCCTTGAGGCTCTTCCTCGCTTGGCTCTCACTCAGCTCTGATAACCTGATTCTTTCAGCTCTCACTGGCCTGGCACATGTTGTGGATCTTCCCTGTCATTCGGATCCTGACTGTTCCAAGCCAATCCACAGCACTCTAGGGAACAATATAGTTGTATTATAAAGGGTCAGAGTGATGCAAAATTTATCTTATCTGCTGCCTATGTGTCCCAGAGGTCAAGAACTAAAAATTTTTAAAAGATTTAAAAATGTACCTTACATTAGGTATGAATTGTTTAGCTGTCAGATCTTGCTCTATACAGTCGTTTGCTGGACTGAAGATCCCTGCAATATCACATATCTTCTCCTTGCAAAAGTAATTATAGAACATGATTGAATCGTTTCTTAAGCTCTTTTACAAGTGAAACGAATAGATCCCTTCTAATCTCTCATGGTAAGCATGTTTTCCAGGCCACAGGCAATCCTGGCAGGAGTCAGGAGTCAACTGAAGTCAGTGGAGCTTCACCAGTCTTTGCTCCCTTGAGATCTAACTCTCCAATGCTAGCTAACATGACTATTTTCACAGGAGAATGTGGCCAGGTATACAATTAGAGTTTTTTTAGTGACTTTTATAGTCACATACCTTTTATTCAGATCACAGCAAGTGTTAACTGCATGTACTCCCATTAAATATAGTGTATTAATACATGTACTCAACCTACTTGTAAATATAAAAATAAGCAAAACTCAGAATAGTTATCCGTCAGAAAATTCTGACATCTCAACTTCTCGTTTTATACGGGCTCAATAGTTGAAATACTAACATTATTTTAAAGAAAGGAATTACATTAAAAATAAAAAATAAAAAAGAATGTTGAACATACGTGACACAGAATTTTCAAGTATCTGCATTTGTGTTGTACATACAAGCAGAACTGCCATCTGGATCCCTACATATATATAAATCGTAAGCAAACAGCATATCCTGAGCACATGCAGTCAGTGTACCTGAATATTAGACGACCATTCTGAATAGGTGTCTGGTCCAGAAGGCCTCTGCTGTCACAGGAGATTAATCTCGGGACAGAATGGGTTGCATGCTTTGAAAGTTTATCTCCAGTCACTAGGAAGTGCTTAAACGGTTGGTTTAGACTAGAAAGTAAACCTTAATCTGTCTAAAAGATACATTCAGCAAAACAACTTGGTTAAAGCACATAAACATTAAGTTATCCTGCCACAGATACATGCAAACACAGATCAGGAGTATACAGTATTATCAGCACTTACCCGGACATCTACTCTGCAAAAAGAAACACGTTTTACCGGCTTCAGAATTCAGACAGAATAATTGAATGCCAGTTCTGCTGTTTAATTCATGTCTTTACTTAAACCTCAGCTCTTACAATCAAATGATCACTGCAGAATCAGAAATATACATTAACGATGAAAATGTTGCTCTTCTGTCATCAAAGTTGTAAAGATCAGATTGAAAACACGAATCTGATGGCCTAAGGAAAAAAAAAAGAAAGAGAGGAAGAGGACAAAAAAAAACAAAACCAAAATCTATTATTTTCCCCAATCTTATGACTTACTCAACCTCGCTCCGTTATTTTAAACACCGCTGACAACACTCTTGCCAGCCCGCTCACATTAAAAACACATTCAGAAGCAAAAGCTAAAAACAAATGCATGAAGATATTACTGGCACATGTGTGCACGTAGCTTGCCACCACTGTTCAAGTGTGGATGTCCAAATTCTACAGATGAGAGTATATTCTGCAAAATGTATGTAACACCTGCAAATACTCAGCACGCATCCTGCACAATACAGTCGCAATGCCACAGTTATGCACGCACAAACATCACGAACCCACATACCTGCAGTTTTGGAAGCATGAAATATTCTGGCTTTCTGAGGAGAAGAAATGAAAATATTTTCATTTGTGATTGATACTTTGAAAGAAAATGAAAAATTTTGTCGTGGTTCAAATTAAAATGTCAATTCTTGGTTAGAAAAATAAATGAAACGCTTTTATGTCAAAACAGCAATTTAAAATGACAGATTTCTTTGGGTTCCAATTTAAATTGTTTTGTTTTGAAAGGAAGAAAAAATTCTTAATGCAGAAGGAAAGTAAAAATGATCATTGTTTTTCAACAGGCCAACCCAAGGCAAAAATACTACTTGCAGCAAATGAAACTGACTGGAGAAATTGCAATGAAAAATTTTCATTCAAGATTTCTCTTGGGATCCTTTCCTTTCTAGAGTGGCAACGCGCACACACAGCTCCCTTCTCCTCACAGCTTTGTTTAGCATCGGTGGGAGCGTCTCATCGAGAGCTTCACATGCGCGCCCATGAGCACTCGGTGTTTGTGCTCTCTCTGTGTGTGCAAGCACCAACCACACGCTGGCAGGCAGCAGGCACACACATGTGGTCTACGTTAAGAAACCCAAGAAATAAAGCCAATTTTAGATCAAGTGAGCTGTGGTCCCCTGGCTTGGCTTCTACCACAGGTGATACTATAAACAAAGTTTTGTGCCAATGTGAAAGAACAAATACACTATAAATAGCTCGTGGCTTCCAAACCTCCTCGTCTTGTTCCAGCCCTCTTTCAAACCCAAGCCAGCAGATGGGCTGAGAACACTTCAAACTGGCTCCTTGAAATAAAATACTGGAAATAAAGAGGAACAGCATGGAGGCAGTAAAACAAAATGGGAAAAGAAGGAGAGGGTGAAAGGTATTAATTTATTGGGGAGAGTTCTGGGAACATATAAGAGCAGGAAAGGAAGGAAGAAAGGGGACATCATCCTGCCTGATCACAATTGTCATTAACTTGCGGCAGAGATATTAAATTGCAGCATGGGTGCAAGTTCTTGCAGCCCACTCCAATCAAAACCTCCTCGGCATCCGAGTCTTCCCTGTGTCGAGTGATTTAATGCACTGGCCCACATGGTCTATTTACTGCCTCTTGCACTGTTTAATTGAGCCCAGGGGACTTCACAACCACATGGTTCAGCAGCGAAGCATTTGTTATCTGCACTGGGCAGTGCACCAGAGGCACGGGGAGGAAAGGGATTGGCCATTAAGACCCAAAAAGCAACAGTTGGGCTCTGTGCAGCAGGACGCGGTGTGCTGTAGGCTCTGATTAGTTTTAGGGAGCAGAAGGCTATGCGGACATCTGGAGAGAGTTTGCGAGGAGCCAAGACAACATGGAGCTGGTGCAGCAGGCTTTGCCTCTAATGGGTGTTCGCACACGCATGGAGGTGTTAGAAGAACTTGAGAAAATCCCTAAGTTCTCCAGCAGAGATTAAGTGCCCTAAACACAGTTAAGCAGGCAATTGGTTTAACTATGGCTGCTGAATGTCAAATAGTGACAATCAACATGCACTTATGAGTTAGGAAACAAGAGTCTTTAGATATTTACCTACACAAGAAACTGGGGATTGTAGCAGCTAAACAAGATCAGCCAGCACTGCCATTAGATTACTGAAATTAAGACCCACTAAGGTTAAATAAAACCGGAATTCCATGCATTTCAGTATTCCCGTGTGCTGAAGTATAGGTCTAATGGCTGAAAAATCTATTGCCCGCTGGAAAAATCCTCACAGAAGAAAGGAAGCAGCCACAATGGTGGCAGTTGGTGGGTGTCCAGGAGAGGTCGCTATAATATGAGGGGAAAAAAAAAAATTGTAAGGCACGCATACAGCAGATGGTGCAATTAAGAGAGAGTAAGCCAGACACGAGGGATAGTCATTCTGCATTAGGAGACAGCTTTGGAAATTTCTTTTTTCAGGAAGCGTGCTGTGAAAAGAGCAGAATGGCTGAGAGCATAGTGTTCAGGAGTAGAAGTAATATGATTAAAGCTACCAGAAACCTGCTGAGAGACTGCCAGTGCAGGAAAACACAAGTCAACTGCCAAAACAAAACAAAACAAAACAAAAAAAAACAGAAAAAAAGAAAGGAAAATAGAATATTCCAGAGCACAGGACTAAAGCAGAAATTGATTTTATTATTTTTTTTTTTCACAAGAATCCACACAAACAACATTGCTACAGATAATCTTTACCAAAATTTCTGACTTCTAGATGAACTGTGAGGCATTACAACAGTAATTGCAAAAGTTACTCACTACACCATTCCTGGCCAGAAAAATGCCCTGGAAAGGCACAAGTGAGAACAAATTTTCTTTCCTTGTGCTTAGAGCTTCAGCATTTGCAGAGCCAGGAGCAATTAGAAGAGTGATACAGAAAAATAAGGTGGAAACAAGTAAAACATTGGCTAGATGAAGGTCCCAGAGGTATGATATTTGAACAAGGGTTGACCCAGATTAAACCATTCTCTTGAGATAAATCTTATCCTGGCAGAAAAGTCACAGATATCAAACAGATAAAATGTTATTCACAGCCATGAGAGTGGATGGACTTTTTACCTGGAAATACGTAAGCCACTCCACCTCTAACACATGAACAAGACACAGAATCAGAAAAAAGAAAAAAAGCCCATTCCACTCATCAGCAAGAAATGAGAGGAGTTTAGCCTGGCAGACTGGTTGAGTGAGAGCACACTGTCCAAACATACCACCAAATCAGCTGAGGGCAACTTTCACCTTTCACTTGTAAAGAATAGTTACATTTACACTTTCATCAAAGCACTCACAAACTAGACATAAAATTCCACACATCTTTAAGGCATGAAAAAAAATGACCCTTCGTAGTCAAAAGAAAAATGCCTTGTCAAGTAATTTTACACGGACCTGATTTCAAAAAAGTCCACATTATGCTATAAGCCTACCAATAGAGGTTTGATGGGAACGTTAGCATTGTTAAATATGTAAAGAGATTATCCATCTTGTGTTTTGTTTTATTCTGAATAAATGTGACAAAAGAGATGGGACCATTTGTATAGTGGAACCACTGATTTCACTCAAACTCCAGGTGGCAATACTCAGTGTTACGCAAACATGGCTGAATACAACTTGAACAGCATCAATGGTGTTACAGACTCACAATACATGCCAGAAGTGTAGTCAGTAAACACCTTGAGAGGATGAAGAATGACACTGATGTCTCTGGATAAAGACAGAAAACTAACAAGCTTGCCTGCCATTCATCTCAAGCTTGCCTAAGAGTGTAAGGACTCATGGTGCTTCTCAGGCATGCTCCAAAGAGAAGACAAGGCTAATCTTTGCTATCAGAGTGGAAGCCAGAAAACAATGAAGACAGGAAGACTCTTAGCCAGCTTCTCTAAATTTTAAAGCTTTAAACCGTAGTACACATCAGGAGAGTTTAACAGTTGGATTACCAAACTTTTGAAAAGCTTCAGGAGGAATATAATTAAAGAGGTACCCAGAAAAAGTTGACAGCTAACAGCACCAATTTATTTAGTTCATCAGGGCAAGTTCTCAGCTTTAGACTGCCTTAGTACAAAGGTGCTATATTTGAAGAAAGTGAACTACAAGTGCATGCTTAGTGAAATCTTTTTTAAAAAATATTGTCAGAATGGAGACAAATGGAATATCTTTCATCACCATAGCTAGTCAGATCATGGGCTACACATACTATGCCATTTAGACATCTAACTGACTTTATAAATCTGTCCCTGTACTTTTCTGAAAAATAAATGATGTAGTTATACTGTGTCCTCCCTATAAGCCTTTTTCACTAAAGAAAGACCACGGAATGAGAAATACCAGTGAAAATTAAAAAAAAATTGAATTGGATGACTTTCAGCACTTGTAAAGACAAGAGGAAGATATGTATTGATGATTGAACTGGGGGAGTTCCTTTGCATGTTCATGCTTGAGTAATAGGACTGGATGTTACGTGCAAGGTCCCTATACTTGTTGATATATCTAAACCAAGTAATTTTCACCAAAGGGCTTTCTGGACTCCATCAGATGGAAGGAGGGCTGAATACAAAACATCAGGCTTCAACTATTTTGGAGAGAAAACCTCAGGGATGGATCAGTGATTAGGGAGAGCTGCCAGGAAATATTGATAAGCAGCAGACCTGAGAAACCATTGCTTGTCCATTTTCAACATCCCCATCTTTCCTGCTGTTTAAAAACACAAGCATGTTTTGGCTATGTGTGACCTACAGAGTCTGAAACATGCAGGGGTGGATGGGAAAACAGACAAAATGAAAGACAGTGGAGGAAGGATTCATGTATTTGTACATCTTCACTGAAACAGATATTTTTCTGAGCACAGCACAGTTTGAGTTATGATGCAGAATGAAGAAATTCTTTATCCCACCAAAGTGCCTCTGTTGAGGACAGCACCTGAGCTTCAGGAAAGCAAGCACCCTTGTAACTACTCTGCATATATATGAAGAAATATACTACTAGCAATAGATCAAATAAATTGAAGTTGTCACAGAAAAAAACTGTCTCACTCAGATTCACAGTATTAGAGCAAAATGGGAGGATGCTCTTCTTGTACCACCTTTGTTGTGGGTCTGCTCCATGAGGACTCTGTATGTCATTCATTCTCCTCTAAGACCTGAAGCACAGCTGCAGTGGCCAGGAGGTGGACTGATCAGCAAATAGAAATAGGAAGGAGTACAACTTCATGCTTACATCGTTCTTTAAGTTGAGAGAGGAGCAGTAATCTCTCCCATAGTAGATTGTCTCAGATCGGACAGTTAACATCCCCTACTCACCTTCCACTGACTACTGTTGATATAAATTCCTCTGTGGAGCTTAAAAGTAGCAGAAAAATACGGCTCATTTCTGTTTCTGTACAGAATACTTCGGCTCCCATCTTTCTGGATGTGGGCTCAAGGCGCACTTTCCTCAGTATTCCCTAGAAAGTGGACCATTAGTTCACGTTTGGCACTATCTCCATTTACCTCCTTTTTTTTTTTTCTTTTTTTTTTTTTCTTCTTATGACAATATGGCAGTAGGAGCACCAGAGACATAAATGATGCCCTGAACACTGATTTCAATTGTTGCTTGCTATGTCCCTGTTCAGAGATCTCTCCATCTGGGGTTAATGGGGCAATTGTTCATCCTGCAGCCAACAGGGCACAGAGGAAAAGCTGACAACAGATTCTTCTGTCCTGTGCCTTGGTTGCTGGATTTGACATGAGAGACACTAAGCATAGGCAGTGCTTACAACAGTTGGGCACAATGGGCGGAAGGAGAAACAATTTCTATTCAGATTATACAAGATTGCTTTCTATTTGATTTTGCCAGCAATCATCTTGTGAAAGTGCATCAATTCATTAGCTCAAAGAAAAGGTCTTTAGTTAACAATTCAGCATGAAGAACAAGATTTGTATGTATGATATTAGTAAGAAAAGAAACCTGCCACAAAACAACTTCAGAACTTGTCTAATCAGATACCTTCAAGGAAACACTGTGCAAGTTTATAAACATTGCAGACCAGAACTCTGCATAAAATGGAACTGGAGGAGCTATAAACTGTCAGATTTTTTTTTTTTCCGCATTTCATTTCTGTTGTGTTGCAATGATGTTTTCAGAAGATATTTTAAGAAGCCCACGAACAGATTCATGTGCTGTTACCACAGTAGCGTATGACCATCATTTCTCTGATCAAATCCAGACTAGGCTGTGATGAAAATTTGCAAGAAATATTTAAAACCACTGTTTATATTTGTCTGCTCCCTGCTCCATAGAAGGGATGCTGCATTCTTTAAAAAAAGTAGGTTTTCACCCTATAAAAACAGGTCTGGAAAGCTGTGATCTAAAATGCACAAGAAACTGAAAAGAGGATCTTAGAATATAGTTCTTGGCCAAACTTAATTATGGACATGTCACTTTCATTGTTAGAGTTTGTAGATGTTAACACCAGGACTGCTGGCATCTAATCTGTTTAAATGTGATCTTAGTGACTCAAAATTGAACAACTGTTGTCAAAAAATGCAAAATACTGACTCAAAGATTTATTTCTTTAGTGACTCAATGTCCTCTGTGGAAGTGACTGAGGGATCGCCATTTCATTTCAGCTATGTAGAGAAGTCATTCATGAACAATTTGCACAGCAACTTAGGACTAATTTTCAAACCCGGAATTTACCTGGAAGATAAATGCAGTGAAGTTTCTTAGGATGTTTTCAGTCACTACACTGAAAAATAACTTATCAAAAATTGGTTTAACATTAAGTTTTGCTCAATAATTTTACAAAAATAGTTTAGAGACGGACTGCTACAATTAAGTCAATTCCTAAAGAGAATAGAGCTGGTGATAATGTGAAGATCACAGGGAAATATATTGAACACATAAAATAGTACACTGAAGTTCATATATTTTTGAACAAATGTTCCAAACTAGAAGTGATTGCTTTTGCTGTAAGATCTGTGGGAGTACAGCTTCGAATAAACACAGGGGATTGTACTGTCAAAAATGTGAATAAGCCATTTGCAAATAAGAAACATACAGGGATGGTTTAATACAGTCACACGTGTACAGCACAAATTCACAGAAACAGGCAAACCCAAATGTGAGTTTTTATGTGATTACACATTGCCTAGCCTCAGTTACTGTCAAACAACATTTGCAGTGAAATAAAGATCTCAAAACCATACAATGGTGTGAAACAAGCAACCTTTTCAGAATAAAGAGGGAATTATAAAAAGCTGAGCAGGAAAGATCTTTTCACCTCTAAATGCCTCATCTCTTTTGCCTGAGAAATAAAAAAAAATTCCTTTACAGTCAGCTTCACAGCAGCTCTCTCCAGACAGGTTACAGGGTGCTTATTTGTAACATTCATGTCTGCATAAGGCAGACACATATATTCAGTTACAGATCTTTAAAAAAAAAAAGGCAGTATTTTTTGCACATATGAAAATCTGGAATTCTTACCTAAAGTGATGTATTTCTGGAATTAAGAAGTTTGAGACAGACCTTTGCAGAAAAATCTGACTTCTTTTCAATTAAATAGATTAACCAAACAAAGATGTGCTTTCAGAGGAGTCCTACTTGTTAAAGAACAATCATTTTAAAGCAGTATATCTTTCTTTCCACTGTCTTACAGTGTCATTTAGTTCAGAAAGAACAACTGAGATCAGCTAGCAAAATACGTGTGCATGCACACAGCAGAATAATTCTGCATAAAGGATTCATTTCCAGTGAACCTGGAGAATAAATAGAGATGTCATGTCAGTCTGCAAATAAACTTTTGGCAAATCATTAGATGGTACTAATTTGTTGAAGTCAGGAGTCAATCAAGAAGGTGAAGTCATGAGAGAATTTCATTCCAATGATTAGATCATTCATTATCTCATTGTAACATCTATGAACCAAAGCTATCGCGCTGTCCCAGCATTCTCACAGGGTCTTCAGGGTGTATTCAACAACCAGCTCCAACAATGTCACTGGCTATGAGATCCGTTCCTAGCTAACTTTTGCTTGTCACTCATGATTTCCAACATAGTTTTTCCAAACACCGGTAGGAACAAAAGGGTTATAGGAATTTAAATCCCCTACAAGTGTGCTGCTGAACAAACCAGAAAAAAAAAAAAATTCAAAGAGAATTTAGCTTCAGTTTAGTAACATTTTCCTTAGACATGCTTCAATTTCAAAATACCATATGTACAGAGAGCAAATGTGCTGATGATGTGGTAAGCCATTTGGCCGATAAGAGGAAGTTATATTCAAGTACAAAAAAGTGAATCACTTGGACACGATTGCCATATTAAAAAAAATAAAAATAAAAATAACCACAATTGACTCTGAAGAAAGAAATTATCTAAAAAGGCCTATCCTTGCTGTTTTGTAAACCACTGTACCAGATCTCCCTCTGAGGGTGAGGAGAGCCCCATGGGGTGGAAAAGAGGAGAAGCCATCCACTACTATAGGGCTACCAGTTGCAAGGATGACTTACATCCAACCCCTTCATGCCAGCCCTGGATTCCTGGTGCTAAGGATTAGTTCTGCTTTACATGATCTCCTGAGCATCTGATATCACATCTGACAAAAATCACAGGATATTACTGGGTCTCTTAACTCTAATTGGTATTGATCTACATGAAATTTTTTGGTCAGCTAAGACAGTGTCTCACGCAGAAACCAGTTGTGAACATGAGATGTTACCATTTACAGTGAAATATTTGCACATTTCTGAACTGTAGGGGTCAGAATTTCTAAGATTTAGTGAAAAACCACCAATGACTTTCAACCTGTAGTTCTTCAAGAGAAAGAGATATGAAACATCATCATCTATGGCAATAAGCTATCCATTACAACCTCTAAGGTAAGGGAGAGTGAATCCCCTCCAGTGAGTCACTGTATCAGCTTCAGCGAATTCCCTTCTTTCTCTCTCAAAATAACATTCACAGATTCTGTATGAAGTGTGCTATTTTATAATGGGGAAAATTTATATCAAGCTTGTCATATTGTCATACGATAGCACATACATTCTCAGTCAACAGCCATTACTTCATGCACGTCTTCAGGACAATGCTAAGCCTCCTAGAAGCTTTCTTACATGTACATGCTACCTATATGTAAAAATAGTATTAAGGCAGGAGGGGTTGATTAGTTATTTGTTTGATTTATAAACTAAAGGAGAGATGTCCAGAATTGCATGTTGGACACTGTTATGTTATTAAATATTTTTCTGGGCCATTCTGAGCTAATCTGCTGTCACACTGCCAGGAAAACAACAGTGCTATGCTGCTGGATTGATTGGGGTTAGGATAACTGATGATGTCAGATGGATATGTAGCCGACACAAGTTTGAACATTGTGATGAATATGCTGAAACAGTGATTCCTAGAGAAATTCTCATTCCTCTCGGATCAACGCAGATGACACAAACTAAATAAACACAAAGGCCAGATGAACTGACAAGAAGGTGTCTTAAAAAATGTCAGGAAAGGCTGATACAGGAGGAGTGCTGCCATTCATGTATTTGACTGTACGGCATGTTTTTGATATGGATATCTTCACCCTGCCAAGAGAGCAAGACTATTAACCAGCTAGTACTGAGTACTGTTCAAGAACTCTCACCCCCTTAGGAGCCCTTATTTCCATGATATGCTCAGAGAACAACCAGCAGTCAGTCTTCAGTTCTGTTCTATAGAAAGTGTCAGTGGAGAGTGTTGCAATGAATTACAGACTTAAAACAGCTAATGATTTAAAATGGCTGAATATTGGTTATAGCTGGAAAAAATCATTTGCTGTGCTGATCATGTGATGCAGAAGAGAGAAGCTTCTACTAGCATAACAAAGAAAGTAGAAATCACTTATCAGAATCTCAGATGAGCCTAACATCAATAGTCTTGGCCCAAAATTTGAAGCAAGCTTCTGATTTTACCACAGGGCTTCACTGATATCTTCCCACACCTATTTTCCCCTCCTGTGCAGCATTTAACTGTCTGATCAGAAGAATATAAATTCTCTCACCCACCTTCCACCCACTACCTACAAGGAAAAAAGGCAGGGGGAAGGGGAGGAAAAAAAAAAGGCAATTAAGTTAACAAATCTAAAACCTTGACAGGCTTCCAAGAAAGGCTGAGTTAAGCATGGGTAGTGAACTTCAATCTTAGAATTTCCTAACTTTTGTATTCATAACTCTTTTCTTTAAATATTTTTAAGCAATTTTGTATGCAGAGGCATAACCAGTACACACTTCTGCAGAAAAGGCAACCATTAGGCCATGTCTCCCACCAGCCTTAACTGGAATAGGTGTGCTTCCTTCCTGCTGTTTCACATTTGCACCCAACCAGCCATCCAAAAAGCCACTTGCTCTCTCAGAAGCAAAATTGCTG
Organism: Lagopus muta; assembly: GCF_023343835.1. Classification (NCBI taxonomy): domain Eukaryota; kingdom Metazoa; phylum Chordata; class Aves; order Galliformes; family Phasianidae; genus Lagopus; species Lagopus muta. Next base: position 78,934,327 of record NC_064433.1, read on the forward strand.
CTATTGCATCTATTACATCCATTTCCATGATTTTTTTGCTGATTGCCCCTTCCAATTCTAACTACTCCAACTATTTCACTGTGCTTACAAGGGATGTAAACACAAGTTTAGCCTGCCTACCACACGTGTGTAAATACAGGCCAGTGCCTGCACTTGGAGCATAAGGGTGCAGCCTGTAAGCATCCATCACATTTTGACTCACACCCGGGGCTATAAAATGTGACCTGAAAAAATAGCACTTCTGTGCTTTTTTGAAGGATGGGTTTTAGTTTGGAGAGACAGACAGAGCCCCTGGGGGTGGGTTCTGGGCATTTCCTGCTGGAGTATGCAGCTGTAAAGATCAGTCACCTAAACAACTTGACAGAATCCCTTTAAGTAAATCAGCAAATGAAGGCAACCCCTGTTGGGAAGGAAGGGCCACTATGGCTTAATTAACTGTTAATGAAGAGCCTGGGCCTTTCCAGTACTGGTGCAGAAGGGCAACTTAAAGTAACACAACCAGCTGGGGATCACTGCTGGAAAAGAGAAAGCTGCAGTCACCTTTCCAGAACTGATGTGCTAGCACACCATTGCCAATTACACCCTTATCCTATCCCACCATCCACTGTCCCTAAATCAATATCCTAGCCATGCTTACAGAATATATATGTAAAATATGTTGGCTAAATACAGAAGTTTTGTGAATTCTCTTCTGAATGTCTATTAACATTGCCTTGAGTAATGACTTCAGTTAATCTGCTCAGATAATTCTGAGATATCAAGCACCAGCCAGATGTTGTAAGGTCCTCAGTTGCAAGCCTTCTGCCTGGCAGACCCTGATAGAGAGCTGTTGACAGACTGAGGAATCATTTTATCTGCCTTTGCACAATGCTCATGCAATTTGTGTTCACCAGCATTCATTGATATATTGTGGCAAATTTACACGAGGAAGGAGAAAAATACTCTTCAGGTCTTTTACATTGTCATAAAAGTCATGGGAGCAGAAGTGAAGAAGACTGTTGTCTTAATAGTCTGTTGTGACCAGTGAAGGAACATTCCTTTTGGTACATTCAGTATTTCCATACTTCTTTTAAACACAGTACTGTTTCAAATGATTCAAGAACTGATTCTCACCATCTCTTGTAGACAGAGTTCCACAGCTCAGAAATGTCACCAAAGCTGATTTTTTTTTCTTGGTGGTGCTCCCACATTTTGATTTCTTCATATTTATGTAATTAGTCAAAATGTAATACTTCGCTTTTTTGTGTGTGTTTTCACACTGGAAGTGTATGTGGATGTCTCCCATAGATTTACAGAGTCTAGAAAGGAGCTCCATGGCGACTTAATCTGACTTCTGCATTACATAATCCAAAATTTCTTGTCAAGTGGTTGCTTCACCTCAGCCATTAATTTGTGGCAGAATTTGTGGCAGAAAAGTGTGCTTTTTAAAAAGACGCAGTCTCCATTAATAGTAAGGCAGCAGATCTGTGGCATCCCTGGGTAAAATGCTGCAGTTGTTTACTGTTCTTACAGATAAAATTTTAATTCTGAATTTTATTGACATGAAATCTGAGCCACCAACTCCTGTTATGCTTTTACTATTAAAAAGTTTTTTGTTTTCAACTGTGCTCGAGTAATCCCATAATTTTTATTTAGCTTATATTAATTGGGAGTGTTTAAAACTGTCTGACTGTGCTGTTCCAGTCCTCATGCTAACTGAGGTCTCATGATTACTAAGAACTACCCAGCCAATACCCCTCATTATGGCTCATGCAGATCCTTCTCCCCACTGGTTTTCATCTTATGTCTTTTTTTTCCCCAGAAAAATGGCATGCAAAGGAAAATGAGTTTTGAGTGAATAATTATTGCCACTTCTTCAGTTCTGTCCTTGTGATTCTTTTCAGCTGGAGGATCAAGACTACCTGAGCTACAAATATGCAGAGTTCCTTTTCATGGAACTGAAAAGGGCAACTTTAAGCAATATATGCACCAGGACAGAAATCTGTAGAGGACAGCAGTTTTCTTCAGAATACTTTCATTATTAAATGAACATGTTATATAGAAACATATACACCTATTTCGGACCATTCTGAGTAAATAAGATCTTGGATTTTAAATGATTCTTTCCAAAAGCATTTTCACATACAGAACAGAAGAGAATTTATCCTAAGCACCTAAAATATATTGACAATAATAATAATCTTTCTCTATGGTTTACACATTTGGCCTTGTTGGGCATACATTTCTGTACCACCATAAACTGTTTTGGTTAGAGGCTTGACTTCATTTTCACCTTTGAATTATAGCCTCAGCTGTGGATACAGTCATGCTTTATGCTTATCTTGGTATAGATTATTCTTCTCCAGTAAAAGACTAACTATACCAGTAAAAACAGGTACAGATTGATCATAGGTGACTGTTTCCTTCCGCAGCACCATCTGCAGCCTGTGCCTGATTGGATCACACTGTGCATTAATGACCATGCAGCTGCACAGCTGCCTTCTCCATCCACCCCATCCCACTATTAGCACCCTCTATTGCACCTGACAGCATGGATATGAGTGAGGAACCTGATAAAACTTTAATCAGTCCACTATTCTCAACAGGTCTTTTAGGCACGAGAAGAAATTAGGGACTCCAGCATGAAACATAACAATAACTTGATACTACAGTGCTAGGTGCATTGGGTAATGTCTAAAGAAGCAATCTTCCCCTTTCAGGCTGTTCTTCTGTTCTCTCTTCCCTTTGTCAGAGGTCTTACAGGTAGTTGCTTGTTCTCCTTGTCTACATCATTTATTTGAAGCCCTAAACACAATTATGAGTACCTCCACCTGGGAGTTTGCCAACACATTTTTGCTCCTAGGGCCAAGTAGATTTGCACAGGTCTGAGAGAAACAACACAATTTCTTATCTATGACAAAACTCTCTAAGAAATTCAGTACCTCAGGCAGCATATGGTTTACATGGTTTACATCTAATGTTAAGTCAGATATGGACTAATTATTACTTATAATTTGGGGTCATTTAGATATGGGCTCAGAATTAAACGCTTGCAGATTTTAAATTCAAATTCCAAGTACTGCCCATTTTGGGAACTAGTTGAGGTGTCCAGATTGCTGGTAGCTCATATCCCAGGCCAATTCACACTCCATTTTAAGGAGAAGTTGTTGGAACGTTAATGGAAATTCACAGAATGGAGATCAAAAAAGCAATTAGGCCACATGGTCTCATGTCCTACAAAGACCTTTGGAAAGTTCCAGGCTATGATCTTACTGCTCTTCTGCAGAATCCTGAGACTTCTGTTTGGGAGGAGTATATCAGGAAGAGGGCGGTTGTTGCATATTACTTGTTTCAAAGCGAAGGATGTTAAAGTTTTCCTGATGCCACAATAGTGTGACATCGGAGTAAAATTGAGATGACGTAGAAAGAACTACCTGCTTCTCCATCTGTCATAGAGTAAGAGAGGGAAAATACTCCAGCACATGTCAACAGGATCGTTTTCTGTGGCACTTTTATCATTGTGCATCATCAGGATCTCTGCACAGTCCACCACCTGACTGCAATACTAACCTGCCATCTTTCTGAGACATGAGACAGAATCCAAGCATGGATCCATCTCACTTCTGCAAAAATAAGAGCTACTGAGTTAGCATTCTGTGATGGCACATCTCAGGTAATGGAAATGCCATACCTTCAGAAAATCTCTTCTGGTAGCTGGGCTGAGTAGAATACAAAGCCCAGATTTTTTGCCACAATACAATCCCTACTCCATGCTAATTTTCAGGATTTCTGCAACCCTTAAAGAGCTATTTTAGTGAAATAAAAATAACCATTCATAAATAAACAGTTTACTGACCAAACTTGCCAAGGCTGCATCTCCCAAAACCTCAAGGGAGGAATTACCTATACAGAATCAGTTACACTGAGAAAGGAGCTTCTCTTCATGCCTTCAACACCTACAAATCTTCCTGGCTGCCCACAAACTGACAGCATTTCTGCAATTAAAATAAACTGGCCTAGAGTCAACTTCATAAAGGAAAGTGTAGGATTTCTTGCCTGCTTAGAGAAGGCTGGGGGAGATGGCTAGGGGAAGACAGAGTAGTAGCTAAGGAGCAGAAGCAGTGTAGTCCAGGAAAGATAAAGTGAAGCCGCAAAATGCTGTCCTGTGCTGCTCTTGGTGCCTAGTATTAATAGAAATTTGGGCATGTGAGAAAAATACAAGTCTTTCCATCTAACAAGAAAAAGACCTTGTAGGCTTTGCTTTTTTTTTTTTCTGGTTTTTTTTTTTTTTTTTTGGCGTTAAACACCTTGTTAATTTTTCAGCGATTAACAGTCGTTTAGCACATGGAGAGTGCGGTGGGCAACTTGTGTAGATGAATAAATTAAGGCCAAGAAAGCATGCTAAGATGAAAATCAAAGCTGTCTGTTTTATTGGAAAGGCATCTGCAAATGAGAAGGGAGGAAATTGGTATCTCATTAAAACTGGGAAGGAGAGCGGCAGAGAGAGAGAGAGGAAACTGAAATCTCGTTAAAATAACTGGAGAGTCTGTCCTAATTATATGTTTCCAATTTCTAACAAGAGGATATTTGTTAAAGGCTCAGAGTGCTTTTCCTCCAACCAAAACAAACAATACTAATGGCATTATTCTGTCTCGTTGGTGCAGTAGCAATGACAGAATCTTTTTCAAAATAAACACTTCAGGCCAGGAGATTAGCAAAGTTAATGCAAGCAAAAAAAAAAAAAGTCAATTGCTTTTTCTCTTAATGACTTGTTGGAGTATTGTGGCCTGACCTCTGCCCTGGTGCACATGAAGAGGCTGCTCAGCTTGGCCTTGAACTCATCTGCAGAGCCACAGAGATGCCCTTGCCTTGAGCTGCAAAATGAGCAGCTCCCTCTCCCTTCAGTCTTGCCAGGAACCAGTGCCTTGCACTAGAACAGTGGGACTACTCTCCTACCTCTAAACTTAGAGATAGGCATGATATTTAACAAAGAATAGTGCTAAATGCCAGGGTTTTAGAACACTTATTCCCAGTTCTTCCATTGGCTGATTCAATGACTTTGCATATGTAACCTTGCCTCAATTTTCTCCTGTAAAGACTGAAAATAAAAATACTTCCTCGTATTATTTCAAGATCTCAGTAGAATTGAACCAGAACATGCAAAAAGGAGTCTGGAAACTGCTTTGACTATGAAACCAGCTGCAACTCAGATTGTTCTGCAATACTCAACATAAATACATTACCTGTGAATTTTTCAAATGGAATGTATACACTTGCAATCAGATATTCAACTGAAAAATTTGATCATGTCTCTTTACTGGACTTTTTAAGCCCTGTCTTACCAGAGGAAGATAGCCCTCACTTCACAATCACACTTTACTCACGTCATCACCTTTTGGCAGTATGTACATTTGTGAACAACTATTTTCAAGGATGGAGCACAGGAGGGGTAAAATTTTGTGAAAGATTTCTGATGGACACCTTGAGAACTCACTAAGAATTTCAACCACTTGTATTGAACTAGACATTGATGCATTAGTTTCACAAAAACAAGGTCAAATATATTACTAGTTTTATGTTTTGTTTCTCTTTTTTATATTATAGTAAAAAAAATTTAAAAATAAAATAAGTTTTGTTACTTAAATACATTAACTTTATTATCTTTTTATATGCAGTCCAAGACAATTCATCTCCACACAATGCAGTCCAGGCAAGCCAAAAGGTTGAACACTAGTGATCTAATTGAACCTCAAGTCTAACCCAAACCACAGCAACTTGCAGCACAAGTTCTCTTTCCTTCTTTAAAATCATAAGAAACTTCCATCATTCACATACAGACCTTGGGAAAGCTGGATACAGTTACACCTACCATCTCCCTCTTACTTGAGCATCTAATAACGATGTGCTTAGAGACAGTAAAGGATGGAGAGAGCTGCAGAGAAATACTGGCTGCATGAGTAATCCTTGTAGAGGCAAAGACGCAGGATGCTATGTGACTGGAAAAGAATGACTTGTGGGATAAGGGGATGATCACACCATGGCTCAGTTTCTGAACTTCCTTTCAAAGGCTGCATGAAAATAGAGGTAATGAATTGGGTTGTTGTAACTGGCTCCAGCAGCCATAGGTCTCCAGAGAAATCAAGGCACATCCCCAAAATAAGAGTCTTCCTTATGATTAATATGATCACAAGAACCATCCAAAGAGGTTTTGGAGTCCTCTTCTCTGGAGATATTCATAAACCCATTCTGATCCTTTCCTCTGCAATCTGCCATAGGGAATTTGCTTTAGCAGAGGGAATGATCTCCAAAGGTCTCTTCCAACACCTATGATTCTGTGATTCCTGGAGACTGTGTGTGGGGGTGTGAATACCATCCACTACCCAACCTACAATACTGCCTGCAAATATTTGTGGGTCAACTGTCCCATTCAGAAGGTTTGAGCCTTGTACCTCTTGGCCAGAAAGCACTTTCCTTTTTTTTTTTTTTTTGGGGGGGGGGGGGATAAGAAAAAAAATTAAAAGGAGAAGGTGGAGATGAGAGGAGAGGAGAGGAGAGGAGAGGAGAGGAGAGGAGAGGAGAGGAGAGGAGAGGAGAGGAGAGGAGAGGAGAGGAGAGGAGAGGAGAGGAGAGGAGAGGAGAGGAGAGGAGAGGAGAGGAGAGGGGTAGTGTAACTGTAGGCAAAATCTCCAAAATAAATGGAGGTTAAAAACTGCGGAAGTCCCACAGGCATTACAGGCATCATAAATATCTCAAGGTTACACTTCATGAGGATTATTACTGTGCTGCCAAGAAGCAGGAGATACTAGCTTGAACAACACTACAGTCCACATCCGTATCTCTAAGTTGCTGAGAGATGTATTTGAGGGCTGGATGATTTTGTGTATAAATAAATGGTTGTGTGGTTGTAGTCAGAAAGCTGTGGTCAATGGCTTTTTGTCCCAGAGAGACCAGTCAAAATTGATGTTCCCAAGGGGTCCATCTTGGGACTGGTACACTTTAAGTACTCTTTAACATCTTTATCAATGACTTGGATGATAGGACTAAATGCACCCTTAGCAAGTTGGTGGAAAACACTAAGCTGAATGGTGCAGTTGATACAATTGAAGGGAAGGATGCCATCCAGAGGGACATGGATGGGCTTGAAAAGTGGGCCCACAAGAATTTAATGACATTCAACAAGGCCAAGTGCAAGGTGTTGCACTTGTGTCAGGGCAATCCCAGACATATACAAACTGGGAGAAGAGCAGCTTAGAAATGGATTTGGGGGTTCTGGGGAATGAAAAGCTGGACATGAGCAAGCAGTTCGCACTTGCAGCACTGAAGATCAGCTGTATCTGAGTTGCATCAAAAGAGGAGTGGCCAGCAGGAAGAGAGAGGGTATTATCCTCCTTTGCATTGCTCTCATGAGGCCCCATCTGGAATACTGCATTCAGATGTGGGGCCCCCAGTACATGAAGGATGTGGAGATCTTGGAGTGGGTCCAAAGGACCATGAAGATCATCAAAGGACTGGAACACCCTTACTACAAAGAAAGGTTGAGGGATTTGGGCTTGTTTAGCTTGGAAAAGAGAAGGCTTCGGGGAGACCCTATTGCGGCCTTCTAGTACTTGAAGGAGCAGGACTGTTTACACAGTCTAATAATGATAGGACAAGTGGTAAATGGCTTTAAACTAAAAGACTGCACATTTAGGTTAGATGTTAGGAAGGAATTTTTTTTACTCAGAGGGTGTTGAGGTACTGAAACAAGATGCCCAGAGAGCTTGTGTTTGACCCATATCTAGAGGCATTTGAGAGCAGGTTGGATGGGTCTCTGAGCAAACTGATCCTGTGGGTGGCCACCCTGACTGCAGCCAGGTATTGGAACAAAATGATTTGTAAGATCTCTTCCAACCAAAGCCATTCTACAATTCTACCAACTTAGCTACTTCATGGGAAAGAAAATATATGTGGAAGACATGAGACGGTCAGACTTTGTGAGCAAATGAGCAGAACCAGGCTACAGTGAACATCACTTTAAGCTACTAACCATAGCTGACTTATAAGGAGCAAACTGAATGCAAATATTGACTACTCTGTGACTTAGTAGGATAATGCTTCTATAAATTTATGTATGATTTACCAAATAGGCAAGTAAGATTCTGCTAGAAGGAGCCAACAGCAAGCCAAATTCAATTTGTGATTTCTTCATTATGCAACAAAGTCCACAAATACATTCCTCAATTTTTGCTATTTTTAAGGTGCACGGCCAAGCTGCCATGAATCTGTATGCCAGGGAAATTCTGACTCTCATTTCTGTCAGCATAAATCACCCAGTTGACTTCTGCTATTGTATAAATACTCATAATGATAGGGACAGAAAAGGCCCCAAGTGATTTCACTGTGTTCAGAAAAACTCCATGTATCTGTTGTGGAAACCACAGGGAGGTCAAGGAATGCACTGACCCAAGCAGACTGGACTGGTCATGCAAATGCAGCACGAACCTGAACCTGACAGCCTTATTTCCAATTTCCTTCCTTTCTTTTCTACTCCACTTTCTTTTTTTCTTTCCTTACAGGCGATTTCGCCAATAATCCTTCATGCTGGTATTACCAGCAGCACACAAGTGTGTCTAAAACCTTGACGACAGTAATTAATGTATTCCATCAGCACCCATGTCTCACAGCCAGCTGTTTTGTTGTGAAATCTGCCAAGCCCTAGAGGAACAAAACTGTGCCCCTTCCTTTCACTCCATGCAATGTCTGGTGTAACTTTCGCTTAACGATTAGTGCCTTTATTCAATCCATCACCATAGGGCAGGGGTTACACTAGTCTTAGGGTCATCCAGCAAAACATGATCTGATAGAAAGTGCTCTGCTGAAGGAGAATTGACTATCAGAGGAGTAGCTGCAGGTGGAGAAATGAGAGAGGAAAGAGGAGAGGCCTTTTAGGGAGAGAAATACCACTTCTGTTCCGCTTAGTTATCAGCACACACAATAGGATGCCTGGGGAAGCAAGATACTGGCTGTCAGAGTAGTCTGATAAGACAGAAGCTATGCTTGATTACTGCAGTGACCACCCAGCTGTGCCTGTAGGATTTCTCTGTTTTAATCTATTCCAAGGAGAGTCTGAGGAATCTGTTTTGTACTGTCAAGTCACTATAAATTTCCAAGTATGAACACCTCCACTGATAATTGCACTTAAAATAGGAACAGAGCATTTTTATATACTGTACATATTAGTCAAATAGAAAAGGAACTTCAGATCATCTATGAAGGAGATCGACATTTAGATAGACTAGAAATGGAGAACCACTTTACAAGTCCCCCTTAAGTTATCTTCGCACTGACTGATGAATTTATGAGCCATTAAGCTGTCCTCCATTTCACAGCAAGAATGTGCATACAAATGAATTTTCCATTATTATTATGTCAATAACGGCAAAGAAATCTCAGTTGAAGAGGTAGGATGTGAACTTTGCTCTTAAAACAAGTAGGTTTATAATCTTTCTCAAATCTTCTGGAGGCAGTATGGTCAAGGTGTCCTCCACCAGGAATGTTACATGTTAAATGTCACAGATATTAATGTTCCATAAGCTCCCTGTTTTCTCTGGACACGTTCCCCAGCTGAACCTACTCAAAGATCCTCAGCTGATCTCTGTCTTCTGCTTTAAAAAGCCTTCAAACTTATCAACTCTTGCCTTCCTGATCTGTGCTGCAGACCGTAGCTGTCATTCATTGTTCCTGCTCTCTATGTTCTTGCTTGTAATAGCCTTTTAAAAGTCTTTTGACTTGTGTCTTTTGCATTCTTTTCACACAGTGTGTCTATGCACCTTAATTTCACCTTTGTAAATCTGCTCTTAATTCTCTGTCTGATCAGGAAGGCCTCAATGTTCAAGCTGTGCATCCTTCTGTCATTGCTGCTACACATATCCCTGCATCGTTTCAAGTGACTATCACTGCTCACTCACTTTTATTTAGCATATCACAGGATCACAGAAGCAGGCTGCCTTCTTTCCTTTTCTTTTCACTAAGATCATCTGGCTGAACCAGTAAAGTTAAATTCCTTTAGTTGTGGGGGAAAACATGGGCAGCAGTATTTCTGATTTCTAAAAGGATGCTGAGATTGTAATTTCACTGTAAAACAATCAGTAATGTTACTCCGTGTGTGTGTAAATTTTTCACAAACTTTCCAGAGCTTTCCAGACTTGAGTCCCAGGACCTGGACTGCTTTCACTGACAAGTGTGTAAACCCATTTAATCCATTACTTTTGCAGAAAAAAATGCGTAGTTCCCAATCATTCGTGTAGGTGATAAACACCTTCAGTAGGTGGGTGCAGCCTTTAAATGTAGGTAAAGGCTCCCTCCTGTGGAGCTTGTGGACTCTGCAAAGCCCTTGTAGGTTTTGGAATTGCTGGGAAGTTGTTAGCATGACACAGCTTTGGGACATCCCCCAAAGCATTGGCTTTGGGGACAAATCCACACAAATATTTAGGCTGTAAGTTGGAGTTGATGGCATCTGTGTCTAAATTTGTTACCCAGAAGGTAACCCTGGCAGGCACAGTGGGGTGGCCGGGTGCCACTCAATGTTTGTCAGAAGAGCAATGGCTGCTGCCCTGTCTGTCGTCAGCTGGTGACGGTCCCAAGTGGAAGTTGGTCCAGCAGGGATATGTTGGAGGGCAGCTGAAGACTGGTAGCAAGTGCATTTGGTCAGCCTGGAGGATCCGACCTCTGTAACTCCTTCCTGCTTTAGGGCTGGCCCACTGGGCTTCCCAGAGGCACAGGAAGCCTTTGTGCACTTTATTTCTCCCAGGAGATCTGCAGTCAGCTCTACCATACACCTGCCACCCTGCCAAAAATAATGTAAACAAGGTACTTCTGTTAAATCTGCAGCCAAGAAAATCTCTGTATATTTTGAACAACCTGGGCTCCAATGTTCAGGATTATTATTTTTTTTTTTTTTCCCTCCATTTAATGGCTTGTAGGTGATGTGTTCTCCTTTATTTCTGCACAGACCCTCTCCCCTCTTTTACTTGTCCAGGGTCAAACTCTGAAGCATGGCTCAAAGAACTGCACTCCTACATTTAGAGGCACCTGGGTTTGAAAGCAATGTGTTCTGGATACAGGATGCACCAACAGACTTGTAACAATATTGTTGCCTCATGGAAAAGACTTCTCTAGCTATGTAAATAGAGAATAATGTGTTTACTGTTTCTCTTAGCTACTTTCTTTATATAGACAATGCTGCTGGAGAAAGGAAGTGCACCAAGCAGGTAAGAGGCTAAATTTTAGAACATGGAATTGCTTTTGCTATAGGCAATTATTTTAGTATAGTTTAGGATTAGTTTCACATTTCAAAATTCCCTTTTGTATTTTATTTTTGCTGCATTCCTTGAGCACAAAGCATCTAAACACATCACAGAATGGGAAACTTCTTCCACTTGCGTAGCCAGGAAACATACAATGGGATTGTGGTCAAACTTTCTAAAAAATTTTACCTCCGGAGCTGAGACCAAGCACTGAAACAGGAGATTATAATAAAAGTCCAAACATAACCTTAATGAAAGGTTTTGCTGTTCTGAAAGCTATAATATAGGGCAACTACTTGTACCAGCCCAGCATTTGGGGCAGGTCTTTTGTCTCTGACACTCACAAAGGCTTCCTTTGAGCTAAGAAAACATGTTTCTGTTCCTTAACTGAATCATCAAAAGGAAAAAAAAAAATAGGATAAGATTTAAAAAAAAAAAAAAAAAGCAACAAACTTCTATGGACTCCATCTTGTTCTTCAAGCTCCCAAAATAGCAAGAGAACTCTGCCAAACCCCTAATGCCAGAAGGCTCGTTCATTCCATGACTTGATCTTGTGTTTTTCATTCCACACTGGGATAGAAAATTTCACTAGCCCCTTCTACTGCATGTGCTGTCAAGCCTTGTCCATCATGTATTACTCTTCCTGTACTAGGAACACCTGTGGTTGTAGAGTAATGAGAGCAATTAAGACAGTTCACAGAAGGGAAACACAGTGATTGTTATGTTGAAAAGCCATAAGACAGAAGAAGCTGAAGTGATACCCGTATAGATTAGATTAGTGAAATATACAGAATGGTGAGGAGGAGAGAAAGGTGATGATAGGAATAGAGGTGTCCCTCAGAAAGAAAAGGAGATTGTGGTGAAATATTTCATTTTGTCATTCATCTGTTAAAAGCAGAGAAAGCCATAGAATTGCACTCTTCTTTTTTTTTTTTTTATGTAGTCAGTGGAATTCTCCCATCTGGTTTGACATGCCAGCTGAATCTACAATCCACCCTGTAGCCTCTACAAATATGTCAATCAAAATGACCTGCTGTGAAAGCTGTGAGAAGGCCGTCTTTTGTGTTATCCTCACATGCATGTTAGACCCACACTGAATCTCTGCTGTATCTTATTTTCAATCACAGGACACTGGAAAGCTCCTGCAGATGGTATTTTTGCCATGCAAGTAAGAGAATATTGTGATGTGACTAAACCATGAAAGATTAGGAAAAGCCATGAAATGGGGTCTGATGTGTGAGCTAGCAGAAGGGGATCAGTCACACATGGGAGGATCTGGCACAGGGCAAGCTCAGCACTCTTTTATGTGACTCACTCTGAAACCATAGAGACAACCAGCTTTGCAAATATTGCTAGAGAGCTGATGATGAAATTACTACAGTGAACCCAGATGTTCCTATAAAGTAGTCCTTCAAGAAACTCTTGCAGTGTCAGTGATAGCCAAAGAAAACTTCCCAATGATACCACAGAGCAATTTAAACAATTTTCACCATCCAACTGCAAGAGCTTTCTCATGGCTTTAGTAATTTTTAATTTTGTATGTCTCAGATATTCTTGGACCCACGAAGTCAGTTTGATAATGCAGCAACAAACCTAAATCCTTCACAGGAAGTGTGTGGAATACTTTCATTGTATTGCAATGCTAAATTCTGAAGAAGTTGACAATCATATGCAGCCTACTTGGTCCACCAACATTTAGCCGGACTTGATCCAGATGCTCACAGTTCTAATATCGATGCTAGAGCTATCTCTTGCTTTTGTAAGTAGTCCTGCATTAGGTAAGTTATGATTGCTCAGGTTTGCATGTCTCTATACAAATGACAAATAATTGCACTTCTTTTTAGTACTGCCAATAACACGAAACTTCTAAGAGATTTAAAAGTGATTTGAGAAATTTGCCCTTTTGCCATTTCACGTCTGATTATTTTTTTTTCTAGGTACATTTTCATCTGTAGGTTGATTTAAAGTGAGAAAATCTGACCATTCGGTGAAGGGGTCATCATCAAAATTTTCAGACTCCTGGCACAAAGTAGCACATGTGAAATTAGAATGACTTTGTAAGCAGGCTGAGGGGAAGGAACAAAGTAAGACCTGAAGGAAGACATCCTCTACAGGAACAATGATGATCAGTAAATAGAACGATAGAGTGGACACTAACAATAAAATACATAACAAAAGCATAACAAAGAGGCATTAATTGTACCACTTTCATAGACAAGTCAGAGGCGAAGTTTTCTAGGAATTCCTTCATACTGACCCACAGATAAGTATAAATTCTCAGCATCCTTACTCTGACCTCCTAATTCCATACCCTAGGTACTGATGCCTTTTTTTTTTTTTGCACTGTACTTCTGGTCTTCTGTGAAAACATGTACTCCCATCCAGAGCTTGATCTGTAAAGAAAGGCACATTATTTCAGGATAACCAGGACCTTACCAGATGATGCCTCAGGAAATGTTACTACTATTTCCCTCTGACAGGTAGTCACAACTTAAATAAATGTGTCTGGGTGGAAAGCTGATACAGCAGTGAATACTCGTGTATGCACCCTGATGGAGTCTTCAGATGCTTCCCTGATTAATTCATTTCAGCTTTAACTGAGTGCTTTACTGGCCCTGCTGTAGCTAAGTTATCAACTGGCCTGCAATTGGATCTTCATCATCCATCTCAAAGATATGAGGAGACAATTTGAGCCAATGCTGATGACTCACATTCATGCTAAACAGGTCACACTTGTCCTAAAGGCTTGCATAAGTGTGGAGGGATGATGCTCACCAGGACAACGTTCAATTGATCTGTGCTGATCTCAGTCAAGCCTCTGTCCAGCAGTAAATCAGATCCTGTGACACAAGTAATCAAAATAGAAATATGATGTGCAAGTGTCTCTGTGAGTTAAAGAGTGTTATTTCTTTAGACAGCAGACTGGCAAAATGATGCCACAAGCAAGCCAAGGTGAAAACAGTTTTAGTAAAGCCTACTGTATCAATCAGATTTTTTGTTCATAGTGAGAACACTGAAAGCATCTAAAGAGCTGATTTTGCCCTTGAGTTCTGATACAAGGAATGCCAGTTCTCTTATTACATGTTCTGAGAAAATCAAGAGTCCATCCAAGTTAGACAAGAAATACAGAAGAAATTGGAAAAGCTGACTGGGGTTCAGGTTGCACTTTCTGTATTTAGGTTGGGTTCTTGAGCCCTGGATAAACAGGTTTTCAAATTGTGAATAACTAGCCTCTTGCCCTCTCCCTCCAGAGTCTCTCTTCCCAAAGCGTGTCCTTGCTGCCCCACTTCACAGAGTTCCACTCCCCATTCTCTATCAGATAACCAACGTGAAGCATGAACTCAGCTCCATCACCTCATATGGGAAAGCTGCACTCCCTTTCCTGCTTTCCTCTCATGATCAGAGGAGTAGCCATCACATGCCAAAAATGCCAGCATCACATGGGGGACTTGCATAATGGAGAACAACATTCAGCCATGTGATCTGCTCACTCCTTGTCATTTGATGGAAGGCAGGACTGTATGGATTTTGGAAAAGAGGAGAATGAAGAAGAAACTAACAGAAACATTAATAAAGCCCCAACTCTGTCCCTTCCTGGCTACATCCAAAACACTTTCAAGAGATGCTTTCTTTTACTGACAGACAACTGGAAGACTATCCTAGCAGGCAACACTTTGACCATGTCTTTGATATAGTATTTTCTGCTATCTAAACACATAGAAATGTCTGCTTTTAAAGTCTTTGAATGAACAAAAATGTCAAAAAATATGTTTTTCCCATGAAACAAATTTTGCTCCTCCAGCAGCAGCTTCTTGCATTCCTATATCCATAGTTCTGGAGTACTTCCTTCACCCATGCATTCTCTGAGCCATCTCTGGTACTGATCATTGCATCCCCCTCTGTGTATGAAAATATGCCCTTTTTATTTACATTGGTTTGTCTAGTTAGATGTCCTCCATGAATGAGATGCAAGGAGCTGCATAAGCAGCATAAGTTTCTTGCAGGTTACATGGTATGGATTATGCTAAAAAGGTAAGACTGCACCTCAATAAATCTACTTCTGAGGCCATGTTATGCTTAACATAACTAGAGAATAGAAAAGGAATTCTAAATATCTGAAAATTCATACTGAATGAATCTGACATAATAGGACATGAGATCCAACAGAGAAGCCTAAGCACATGTAATTTCCATGTTACAAGTCTTAGTTTTAGATAAGACAATATCTCCCCTTTCAGCCACACTTATTACTCTTGACTTCATTATAATCTACTCAAAAGGGGACTATTTTGTATTCTCCTTTTCCTAGAGATATTTTCATCCCATCACAAAGGTCTGTGTGATAGGAAGTACAATGATGTTAGTGATATATATTGAAAGAACTCTACTGTGCTTATCCCATTTTTCGCATGTTCCCGGACAATGAGAGAAGTCTGGGAGCTGCTGCTATAGCAGATGGTGATGCAAGTATGACTGTCCATCTGGGAACTTTTTATCTATAAATTTTGCTATCTCAGTTCAGTAGATTTTTGAATTGCATTTCCTTCTCAGATCATTGCTTCTTCAAAGTTTCAAGTTTCTGTCCTGTGAATCAAGTTCCTTGTGAGCTACCCTACTCTTCACATCCCGTGGTTTCTGATGAAAAATTGATCACCATGACAGGTTCTGGATGACAGCTGCCATTCTGGCACAGACTTGCACTTGAGGTTGTGAGAGAGAAGGGCACCAACCAAGGAATTCTCCAGATAACATGTGCTGTTGTATCTTTAGCACTTGATATTTCACAGAAAAAAGAAAAAAAGACTGTCAACTCAGCAATCAAAATCAATTTGAGGACTTGCATAGAAGTTTCCCCTTGGTCAAGATATCAATTACATAAATAAACAATCAGTATTTTTTAATCACTCTGCTGTGCTGAAAGAAGTTTTGATGCTTACATTTTTGTGTTTTAATTTAGGAACAAAAATGAGTATTGAAATACTGAGATCTCCAGACTATCATGCAATTTAGATAACTTTTCTCTGTACTGGTTTGTATTGATTTGTATTTCTCTGAATTGGTTTCTTGTAACCAACAGATGACCTCTGTTGATATCCTCATCACCCTTTACAACCTGACTTTGAAGCTTTGGGGTCAAGCTGAAACACTAGTCTCTGAACTGCAGCATAGAACTCTGAGCGTATGGATACAGAGGAGCCTCCTATCCCTCCACTTCTGCTATTTAGGAGGTGTCTCTAGAAAATGAACGAGGCAGAAATGCCAAAGAAAACCATCAGCCATATCAGCAGAGATTCAGCATGCTTCGTCAAATGAAGCCCTTGTTCTTGCTGTACTGCCTGATGTGCATTCCAGGAGAGACATCTGATCACCTCAGGTGAAGACTATTGCCAAGGTATTTCTGTGGTTGGCCTTAGACTTTGCAACACAGATGTCTTAGAACTCTGCTCACCTTGCAGTGTGTGCCTTTTTGTTCCCTGACGTCTGGCAGAACTCTTGGATATGACTTCGTGTAATATAAGTGCAATTGAACACTAATAAAAAAGGTGTTTGGTTTTGTGTTTGTGTGTACATTTCAGTACTTAGAATTTAACTTCTGCACAAATGTTTGGACTGACCTGAAGCAGGGTTCTCGCAATATAATTTCAAAAAAAACCCAAACCATCAGAACAGAAGAAAACCCTGAAAAATCCTAATTAATTCACTGACAGTAAGAAAGGCTTCTTGATACTTACAAGCTATGCTCACGCATTGAAGTGTTAACGTTAATGATGGTGTAACTAGATTATCTGCATATAAATTTAAACAAATGGTTGATATTGGTTTATATCAGTGCTGAATGACTTTTCTACGTAGCACCTTGTAAGCTACATTTCTTTTTCTTAGCTAATCACCTTTCTGAACAAAATTTCCTGTTTTTTTTTTAATTAAATAGAAAATTCTTGATTTGAAAAACAGTTGTATCAGCTGACCTATCAAAACTGTCAAAACCAAAAAATAAGATGGTGTGTTCCAAATGCTGCTTATTTAATTATTTGATATCATGATATTTTTAAAGAACTACCTTTTCTAGAAGCAATTAATTTCACAAAAATATATATTGGGAAAAAAAAGTTAAAGGGGCTAATTCAGTGTCACAATTCTTTTTCTATTAACCATTTTCAAATTGAGATCAGATTTCTGAGAGCTAATGCAAAATTTATTGAGATATCTTAATGTGCACAGACTTGCACTTGAGGTTGTGAGAGAGAAGGGCATCAACCAATCTTAAGATAAAATAATATCTTAATCTTAAAATATCTTAATATGACAGAACAGCAAAGGAGTATTTCTTTCCTACTAGGACACAACCATAATCTGATTTAATTCAAAGTATTCAAAATGAGCTGATCTGAGAACTGGGAATGAAACTTCAGCTTTTGACTTGAAATCCACCATGTGAACAATATTAGAATAATGAATACAGATAATAGAGCAATAAACTGTTCCTATGCCAAGCATCTCTAGAGGATACTTGCACTTAGCAAAAAAGGAAGCATCAACTATATGAAGATTTTCTGCATTATGAAATTCAGCCCTTGATAACATCAGTATCTGAAGACAGCAGCTGTGCAAGCTGCACAGAAATTCATTCTCTTCCTCATCTTTGAGCAGATTTATTCTTAAAATATTGACTTTTATGAACTGCATAATAGATGGAAGAAACAATTTTGTCTCCAGCACTTGAACATGCTAGTGCTCAAGAGCATGTGCCTTGTGATCAAAGTAAGGTCCATTTTGTTACTGAGACACTGAAATCGCTATTATGGTGTTTCCATGCCCAGATGCCACTTTGCATGTCTCATGGCAAGACCACCAGTAACTGAATAGAGAAAGTGTCTGAATAAAGGGCATCAAAATTCTGAAATATCCCATGAATGAAAGGATGGAGCGCATGACTGTAGACTTTACTTCATAGCGTGAGTATTTAAACCTCTGTTATTCCTGCAGTAAAACTGCTATTATCTGAGCTCTCCATCTTGGTTCCAAATATCTGGATTTTATCAAATTCACCTTTTTTGAGAAACTACAAAAATAACAAAATCCATTTAGCAAGAGACAAGGAATAAAATCCTGGAGGAAAATAACTGTTCCCTTTAAAAATCTGGAGTGAGGCTCCAGTCTGCAGTGCCAGATCACAACAATGGCAAAGGAAAAAGTCATCAAGGAAAATGCTGACTTCATATCACACCTGATGGTAACAAACCCAGCTGCAAATTCAAGCAGTGGAATGGGACTTCTCCCTCATCACTTTAAAGCCTTTTTTGTTTTAAAGTTCCCGTTAACTTTGAGGGTTGTAAGGGGCATTTAATGAAATTGCTTCTTTACCTTGTGTTGTTTTAGCTCTGGAAGGAGCTCTGGCCAGTTTTGCTGAAGTCATGCTAGAAGCATGGTGATGTGCAGCATGCATGACCATCCATTTGGGACAGGAGCAGGATGACCATTCAAACAGACCTCTTATAGCCATCTGAAGATCAAATGACACACTGTGGTTCTAATCAGGGCTTCACTCTGCTGGAGCTGCCAAGAGGGAAAGGCCAAAGGAGAGAGAGAACTCAGAGCTCACATCATAACAGTAATCAAGCACGACCATAGTTACAGGCAAACCACAAAAGTGAGCAGGGTAAAGGAATTATCCAGCTATCACAGGCACATTAATGCTGTTCGCATTCCAGAACATTCATTACAGCACTCCAGTGTGGCTCCGCATACAGCTGGTCAAATAATGCTCATCAAATAAATGATTTGACAAATTTTGCAGAGTTTCAAAAATAAATTGTCCAAAAAGTGTGCTTTTTAATTATTCCCACAGCTGTAGTCTTGTAAGCCTAGAAATATGCTCAAACTCACCTCTTTTCCTCAGCTTGCTTGCTCTCTACATTTTCTTAATTCACGCTCCCCAGTTGCACTTTCTGAGCAACCCTGGTAATGTCTCTGGGTGCACATTGCTGCTTTCCTAACAACTCAAAATAGCAACACAGCATACCTCACTCAGTTCTCCTGAGCACCCCTAAGTTTTACTAATAAATCAGCATGTCAGTACACATGGCAAAGCCCTGAACTTTGGGTGTTCATCACAGACAAGTCAGGAATCTACTTGTAGTACCTCATCATCACTGCACTGAATCTAATGGCACTGTCTTGACTTCCATGGAGTGAGGATCTGTTCTATCATCATGATGACTCAGGTCAGTGCATGTTTGAGAAGGGGTCCTGCCTGAGTTTGCTTCACAGTTGTCTAGTATACAGAGTTTACAAAGAAATACAGTCCTATATTTATTTTTCCCTGATAAACCTGTTCGAAAAATAAATACAGAGCATTCATCTGTTTAATTGCTATTTAATTGTTGGGGCTTTTTTCTTGTCATGTTATTTATGTAGGCATCAAAATGAGTGTACATACTGGTGTATATTGAGAGAATCTCACTATAAAATACATACACATATGAAATTATAAAATATGTTGTACATTATACATGTATATACTATATACAACTATAAAATAGAGGTCAGTAAATTTATCCTAGTTCTCCAGAGTGACTTTAAATGACAGCTGTGTTTGTACAGCCAACACTGTTCATTCCTCCCCGAATGCTAGATCTCACCAATTCAGCTTTCCACAGCCCTTACTGGAAGGCCTTTCACGTGAGAACTATGTAGGCCAAAGTCATTCCATTCTTCAGTATGGTTAGGAATGGCGATACAATGACAGGAGGCAGTTTATGCTATAGAAACAAGCAGAACTTAATCTGCTAGCCCTGCTGGACTATTTCTTTCATTAGCATTAAATGTGCATTTGATTAACAAAAAAATAAGACAATGTAGGAACAATTCAAAACCACACAGATGTTTTTGTTGTTGTTGTTGTTTGCATTTTCAAAGCCATTTTGCAATTGGTCCCAGATCCCTGGCAGATTGGCTCCTGCCCTGGATTCTAACAAGACCTTACTTCTCTTAGACAGTGACATCATTGGTCGATAGAGGGAGGCTTCTGACCACAGGAAACCAAGGCAGGGTCAGGCTGCTGAATTTTGCCTCCTGGTGAAACAAAAAAAGAATGTTTAGTTTTTCCCCTCTTAGGATAAATTGCAAAACCACTGGTTGGAAAACGTTATGACTTTACTGCTACTGACTAAAAACGCATATTCTGCAAAGGTTAAATGCACATGAACACAAGGCTCTCAACATTTCTCATCTCCTTTTGGCATATTTTTTCAAACTTGACAAATTGACTGTGTTTGATAGAGGGCAATGTAGACATATGCGCTATTTCTTTAAATCCAGGGCAGGGAAGGTTAGTAAGCCTAGAGAGTGGCTTTGGAGATAGATCAATTTTCCTTAATTTAATAAAGTTGAAGGGTGCGGTGAGGATGTTTGTATTGATTCATATCATACTGGTAGCTTAGGGTCCTTACAAAATCTCTATTAGAATGGGTGTTAAGGAATATTGCGCTCTTAGTGGGAAATTAAGTTGTGGACTGTACTTTTAATTAGGAGGGGAAGAGAGCGGTGTGTGCTGTTGGAAGCTGTGCTACTGGCTGTAGCTGTAGGCACATGGCCAATACATATTTTATGTATAATGCATAGATTTGTTAGGATCTGGACAAAGATGTGCCAGTTTACTCTACAAAGAATCCTGAGTAGTCAAAGCAATTCAGTAAAGTCAGTGGAAAATCAAGAATAAGGAAAAAAAGGAATCAGAAAGAAATAAAAAATGTGTGTTTAAAATGGAACTAAAATGTCAGTAGCAAAAGTAAAAACAGAAAATTTTTTTTACCTGTCAGATTCTGTATGTGTTGCAACTGTTCTTATAAAACAAAATTATACATATTTTACCTTTATTTCCCTTTCTTCAATTGCATTTTTTTCTACCACTTTCTATCTACACTGAAGTAAATTCCAACAGTACTTGTACAATCCAGAGAGGAGATATTAGTTCTATCAAAATGTTCAAACTTTAAAATATGGAAGAGGGAATGGAAGAGAAAAGGATCCAGGGTCAAGAGATGTCAGAAGGCACCAGATTTTTCTCCTTCAAATTCAGACCTGCCACCTATTTTGATTTGCCAATCTTTTTGAATGCCAGTCTTGAAACACAAGGCGCATGCTTGCTGTCTATGGAATTGCAGCCTGGGTTTGTTAGACTTGTAGATTCAAAGGTAGAAGTATTTTTGACGAGGAATACTTTCCCAGCTCCCTGTTTGTGTGCATGAGCAGGATGGATATAGGGTAAATAGCAACCAACCAGGATCACCAGTTCAGAACATGAGTCAGCCTTGCCACTGCGAGAAGTCGTGGTCACAAATGCAGGGAGAAGAATCAAGGACAGACCTGGATCTAACTAAACATTTGAACTATCAAGCAGATGTTAGAGAGAAAACAAATGTAGGGAAGAGGCATAAAGATAAACAGACTACATCTAGGAGAAGGTGAAGGGAGATCCTGGCATTTAGAAGCTGCTTATTTCTTCTCTGAATTTTGAGGAAATTTATTTTGAAGACATTTGAACTTTCTGCAGGGCAAAGGGGCTGTACGTGATCTGTCTCACACAAGTTATTTGTGAGGCACTGGTGTCAAGTGGCACAAGAAGGGTTAACTCTGAGTCCCACCAAGTGGCTGTACAGCTGGTGAAATGCATCTGTCAACAGAACTATTACTGTCATCCCCAGATCAGCGAGATGTCCTTGACCCTGCAGGTCAGCAGAGAGGCATTAGCTGTTACACAGACAGAGCTGTCAGCCTCCTGCAGGATCACAAAGCTACCAGACCAATAGAATCACGAAGTTACAAGCATCAGCTAGAGGACTTCAGCCATCCCTCCGTGTCCTGCAGGAGAAGGACTGCTCCTTTAGAAATCTCAATTAAAACACTCCCTTTTGTATAGATAAGGGAGTGCAGTTATTGTCATTTGTAGTCACTGAAAGTCTTGTACAAGTCTTGTGTGTTGTTTGTCAGCCTTCCCCTGACATTGTATGGCCGAAGGCTGCGAGGAGTGGGAAGCAGACCTGGGGGGACACAGCTGTGGCACAGCTGTACAGCTGTGATAGGACTGCAGCAGTGACTTGCTGCAGGACAGGATGAAGAAGTCTGTGCTTTTGATCATAAAGAAAACAAGCACAAACTTATCATTTTTTAAGTAATGGTGGCATTCCTGTTGACTTCAGCAAAGGTTTTTTGCCATTCTATGAGCAGTGTAGTCACAGTGACAACTTAGTCATAATACAGAGAGAGTGCTCTTACTGTCATAGTTTTCTGATGGGAAGTGAAGTTTTAAAGCTAAGATTCCATTAGTGAACAATATCACTAAATCAGCTCTGCTGATACATATATTGACCTATAATCCAATGCTGTTCAATTGCTAGGTCTAGCAATTACACCGCAGCTTAGGTGAAATATTATCTAAATTGCATTTTTAATGGATGGTTGAAAGCAGAAGGACAGCATTTCTCTCAATATTAGAATAAGGCATCATGGAAGGGAGAAGGAGTTATGGAGTGACAGAAGAAGCAGAGAATTTGAAAATTTGAAAGGAATGGGAAAAATAATTGGGGTCCACATATGTTGTAAACTGATCATGAAGTGGCCATTGAGCAGCACGTTGTTGAGCATGTAGAAAAAAGTGCATGCTTGCTCTGTTGACTCACTGTCCACTCTCCCTCACCTACACTGCTTTTCTCTCTCTTGAGGAAACCTGCATTACTGGGATGTTTTTACATTACTTGTGTATGGGACAACCTCCCACCACATTCCATGCAAGGAGAAGACCCTTCCCCTTTGTCCCTCCGTTGTGGAAATCTTGCAGCACCCATGAAGTCAGCTCAGTGCTCACAGCAGGTGGAAGCTCCCAGCCCCAGAGCAGCTGCACAAAGCCTTGATCTCCAGGTTTTCACACACAGTCCTCAACCTCCCCTGCCCCAGCCTCCTTTCCCTGTTGTTTTTTTAATTAATTTTTTTTTTTTTTTTAACGTGGAAAGCACTAACCCTCTGGCCCGGTTAGTCCCCCTGCTATCAGGTTCCATCCGAGGAATTTTGGACATGAAGCTTCACAGGGCAAACAGGTCTCTCGCCCTCCCTAAATGTCTCTCCCTCCCTCTCTCTCTGTCGCTGGGAATCCACCCTTATCCACTACAGCAGGGATGATATTTATGAATTGTGTTTATTTGTTGGCACCCTGGTGTGAAAGCGCTTTCCATCAACTGCATATTAATCTTGTCAGCAGTTTGTGAGCATTTTCTTTCCTCTGCCCTAACTAGCTAACTAACTTTTGGGTCTCTTGCTCCCTTTCATGTAATTAAAGAGAAATTAGTCCTTCTGATTTTTGTTAGGGTGACACCAAGCATGTCAAAATAATTAGAAAGGAACTACTTTAGACTTAGAAAGAGTGAATTTGTTGCTGTGAATTGACTTTTAGAAAAACATATGCAGTGATACAGATAGCCAGTCATTACAAGTTGGGAGGATCTCTGAAAATCCTGGGTCATTTGTCACTGGCTAGAAGATCTGCTGGGTTTTCCTTATTTTGAAGTCCCCAGAGACACTGCAAACACTCAAGATTGTACTCTGCTTCAGATTGAAATCTTCGAGGTCATTGGTTATATTAATTGAAGAAAAGCAGCCTTTTCTTTGCTGTATCCATGAATACAGTGCTTCTCTTAACTGACTACCTAAACATGCTCAGACATTTTTTGTAATCCCAGATTCGCAATCCCTATTTCTTGAGTATGGTTTAGGGGGAGGTGAATCAAATTTATTTGTATTGAGCAACCATCTACAGGAAAAGCCACCTTTAAAATCTCTCTGGCAGATGAAAAGGCAGTGCATGTGATGTGATGCTGTTCATACATGGAGACATAGACTTGCTGAATTAGAGAGCAGGTAACTGTGAAAGCCCAGCTGCAGAGGACTGTCCTGCCCCACCATCACCCTTGGTACTGGCCTCCACTAGAAAGAAAAGAGGTTCCACTGATAGCATGGCAGAGTGGAACTAGCCAAAAACCTGTTTTTCTTTATTTTTCATTCATTTGATGACCAGGTCTATAAATACCTAAGGTGTAGGGGGCAGATTGGTGAGGCCAGACTCTTTTCAGCAGTGTGTGGAGACTGGACAACGGGAAAAAGCCAGAAACTGCAGCATAGGAAGTTCTGTACAAATGTGCACAAGAACTTCTTTACAGTGAGGTGACGGAGCACTGGAACAGGCTGCCCAGGGAGGTCATGGAGTCTCCTTCTCTGGAGATGGTCAAGACCCACCTGGACACCTACTTGTGTGATCTGGTGTAGGGAACCTGCTTTGGCAGGGGGGTTGGACTCGATGATCTCTGGAGGTCCCTTCCAACCCCTATGATTCTGTGATTATGATTCTGTGATTCTGTGATTATCTGTTTCTGAGCAGCTGCTCTGGGTTTTCATTTCCATGCACAAATAAAGATTCACATACTCACACCACCATGGACCAAGATGGATCCCAAATCCATTACCAGAACACTCACCTGTTTCTAAGATGGAAGCCATCAGCATGAAGCAAGCACTAGATGAAAAGTGGAGCTGCTTCCTTGAATAGCATTCCAGGCCATATTTACCATCTTATTTTCTCAAGAATCTGGCTAAACAATCCAGCCAAATGTACACCTTTGGACAATGCCTTCCAGTTCCTCCAAGGTAAAAGCCCCTATTAAATGAAAAACTCTTAGCATGAGCAGTGTCAGCTTTCCCCGTCAACAGCACAGAGATATCTCTGAATTATGTCCACCTTGGAGACTTTCAAGGCCAGGCTTGACCAGGCTTTGAGCAACCTGTTCTAGTTGTGGATGTTCCTGCTTATTGCAGGGGGGGTTGACTACATGGCCTTCACAGGTCCCTTTCAACTCTAAGTATTCTATGATTCTATTATTCTATCTGTGAGACAATTAAATCTCTTCTGCAGCTGTTTGACACATATACAGTGATATTAATGCAGCCTTTATCACCTTCATCAGTGTGTGATTTTAGCAGGGCAATAGCCATTGTGCCATTACTTTTCATGCTTTCATTATTTCTGAAGCAGATTGCTGTTAAGTGCTATGGAGTGCTATACTTGAAAAATATCTGCAGAAACGAGAGTATGAAGTCAGTACCTGCCCTCTCAAAGAGTATCTTCCCAAGACTGGAGGTCCCACAGCTCTGGGATTTGTACAGCTTTGTAGGATACACTGCAACTTGATCCAGAATAACCAAGACCAACCTGCACAAATGATCCATTCTTTCCTGCATCTTGTCCCCACTGACATTAGTGAAGGTGCTTCGATCAATCCAGATGCTGAATCTCTAGATCTTTTTTCCCTTTCTCCATCATGGGGTCTAAAATTCTACAGATCTGTCTTTTTTCAAATGCCATATAAATTATTTATATAACTAGTGTTTCAAAAAAGGGACAACTATAGAATAGAAGGGAAAGGAGGAGCTTTTATGTGGGTGAAACAATGGGCAGTGATTCACATATATAGTGTTGAGCTATCTGTATTGAGAATACTCAGTGATGCTGGCTGATAGGTATAAGAATTTGATATTGCTAAGTACTTTTTCACTGTGGTTCTGTATTTGCATTTCTGCTACTTTTACAATAGGCAAGTATACATCACACCATACTGAGAGTCCAATGGCTCAGCTGAAAAGTTCGCACCTTCATTCTTCGGGATTTCACAAAACTCTTCTACTTTTCACAGGCCAAATTTTCCTATCACAGAGTGGAGATGTCTGCTTCAGGCAAGCTCTGCCTCACTTACAAAATCAAGAGGAAGATCATATTAAGCACTGAGAAGTACAGAACAGTGAGTATCTTGTACTGACAGAAGACTAGAAGCGCAATAGGCAGAACAAACATGGCTCACTAGATGCTTTAAATTTGAGTAATTCCATAACTCAACCTCTTCTTCATAGATTTCACTGGCTTCCTTTCTGAATACTAGTCTGTCTGCTAACAGAGTTACTGTCTTCTCTTCTGAGCTCTGTTGTCTCTGCTACCAAATTTGCATCAGTTGCAAATGGGCCACTTTATTATCTATGTCAGCATCATCTTGGTTGGGATTAGTGAGGATTTCTGTATCCCAGGGCTGCAGCTATTTCTCTCGCTTATGTTAATAAGTCTTGCATAAAAGATTTTGCCAAAGTCTAAGAAGTGTAAAATTGATGACATAATCGTGGGAGAGTCTACAGGAATGTTAAAGAGAATTAGGATACTATCAACAAGCCAGGTTTAAGTACTGTTCCGCTGGGCAAGGAGTGTTTCCAATTAATTTGTAATTAAATAAGGGAAGCAATTTAGTGAAGTCAGAGAGATATTCCAGCAAATGGTTTATCTCATCAGTCTGAACCTCACATTCCTCCAGAACAGGATCATTGTTTAGATCTTGGGCCTGTTACATGATCCGACCTATAGGAGTAATTTAATAAAACATCAATATTTTCCTTCTATTAACCCTCAATCTCAGACTGCATGGAGAGAGCTGCTTCTGCCTCCCTTCACAGTTCCCGTAAGATCTGCACCCTCTTTAACTGGTTAGACAGGTGTTATCACTAAGCAGCCTGGGACTTTCAAATGTACAAAAACTGGGACAACAGGACAGAAGAGATACACAAAGGAATGGAGATGGAGAAAGGGAAAGAAGGAACAGATAGAGAGGACAGAGAATAAGAAAGGGGAAACATGTCTTGCTTTCACAGAGTCAAAGAGTGTCACTTGAGAGATTTTCAACTCAGATGAAGAAGATTGCTCATATTTTCTCAAAATATTTTTTGTAAAACCCTTTCTTCAATACATACAAGCATAAGGTAGTATAAGAGGACCTAAAAAGAGATGAGCAAATCCAGATGGGATTCTATGCATGAATATGTTCAGTGCAGGCAGAGCAGGGATTTGTTGAATGGGTTAAGGGCTTAGTGCAACAGCTGGGCACATTTTGTGTATGACCAAAAATCAGAGCACAATGAATGCTGATGTCCAAACATCTGGCCTTCCACTTATTGTTCTTGTCATCTTTTTTTTTTTTTCCTCATAGCAAGAGTTATACCAAGGAGCAGCTTGAGGAGGAAAGAAAAAAATAACTAGAGGGAATAGACACCAAAAGAAAAGATTTAGGAGAAAATTTAAGAGGTAGAATAGGAAAGAAAAATACCATGAAGTGTGAAGAGAATATAAGGACATAGAGCAGGAGACAAAACAGATACAGAATTAAATTAAAATCATGAAATCAAGGAATTAGGGAAGAGGGAGAATGAAGGAGGAGATTGGATAAATAGAGTTTAAGAGAGTACCATGCCATAACCGTGTTGCTAACAACTTACTGCTATCACTGATAAAGAAAGACACTGACATCTTTGGAATAGTTTTCTTCCTTCCCACACCTCCACTAGCTTTGGCTTCTCTTCCCCCTCTCTCTCTGTCTCTAACTTGCCCTGGGCATTGTGATATTCATGATAAAACACTTATTCTGAAAATTCAACAACAAAATTGAAAAATGAACTTATGAACATTTTTATTTTTGCCCATATTGAACATGATCGGATAAATTTGTTTCTTTTGGAATCTCTAGAGGTACTAATGCTTGAAAGAAAAACATGATCCTTTCTAATGGAACAGCTTTTGAATTGGGAGTGTTCCTTTTTTTCTTCTTGTGGAAATTATCACAGCTTAGCCAATTTGGAAAGATTTCATTCAGAAATGTATAGGTCAGAGCTGTGCAGCTGAAGTCACCAAGGATTTTGTGCATGTGCTGCATGCATAAGTCAAGAAGGATGTTTCTCATGGATATTGCTCCTGGAATTAATAGTGATAGAACAGACAGAGAAGAAGGGACGGAACTACAACATGGTTCTACGGATGGGAAAACACAGAGTTGCTGCAAGGATCAGGCAACAGAAGTAGGGAAAAAGGATTGTGGCTGGCTTGTTTGAAGCAGACAGAGGGGATCCCCTTTGGTCACAAAGCAATCACTCACCGAAGCAAGTGTCTTCTTTCTCAGCAAACCCCTTCAGAGCAGAGTCCAGATTTCCCTTACCTCCAAAAGCCAATAGGATGTGATCATATGAATAGTATGACATCATCCTTTTCTAATGCTCATTCATTTATCAAATAGCAAACTCCTGCCATTACCAGTTATTCTGGTTAGCTCAAGTGATAGGGGCTGCTGAAAGTGATCTTAAGTTATCAGTTGTAGATTAAGGATGTCAAGTAGGAACCTACATAACTGGTTTATTTTTCTGCGAGTTCACCTTTCCTCTTTGAGGCCTAGGAACATAAACTCTGAAAAAATATTTTAAGAGGATATCATTAAGCTGTTAAGGTCAAAGACTTCTAAGGTGTTGACAATAAGGTCAGCATTGTGAAGCATGCATCATGTCGAAAGTATGAGATTATGCTACTGTAAGTATTTAGCTCTGTTTTTCTTACAATTTCTCCTGTGATGTTGTATTAGTTTACATTTTGCATCTAACGGTGAACTCAATGTCCGGTTTGATTTTCAGTACCCTGAGACATAGTGCTCAGTGTATCTAGAAACCGAGCCATCATAAAAATTTGTCTGAGCCCTTCTCCAGCTACACATTCTGCAGAAACAATGTGAAGAAATATCTGATAAAATCTTTGGGGGTTCTATTTTTCTCAGGAAACTTTTTCTTTCCCTGCTCCAGCTGGCATGATTCACTATGTCTCTTTCAAGGTCTGAGGGGAAGATCCATCTAAGCTTTATACTGGCATGAGGACTTCACTGTTTGAAGAATCGGATCATATTTTTAAATTCCCATTAAGTAATGTCTCCTTACCTGAGTGTGGCTCAAGCAAGCCCAGCTTTTCTGTCCATGCCTGAAATAATCATGTGCTGCTATGCGTAATTTGCCTCAGAAGCCTGGAAAGAATTTTCTTTCCTTCTGGGGAAAGTAGGCAGAACTGGGCTACAGAGCAAACTTCAGGCATGTAAGAATTGCAATGGTTGCGGTGCTGGGTTTTTGTATTTAAGGGCTGTTTTACTTAGGTGTAGAATATGGCCAGGGACTTGGTTTGTTTTTCTTGGTTTTTTTTTGCACCAAAAACCTGTAAATGAAATAGAAACCTCAGAAAATGATTTCTGAACTTAACTGTTGTTGAGTTTTTGTCCGGCTGTACAACTGCTGGCTTTTCTTCGTACAATTACAGAAGCACCAGATAGGCACGATTCTCAGTCATGTATGAATTTTATTCCTTGCAGAATGGGAGAAAGCAGTTTTTAAAGAGAGCTCAACAAGACCAGAGGATGCACTGTACGCAACAATACATTGAGCCCCAGTTATGTTTGACACCATTTATTCCCTTTATGCTTGACAAAGTCAGAAGAAGCCATTGCGAGCATCTGTGCTGGCTTCTGGCATAACACAAGGCATCGAACTTTCCTAAATTAGCTTATCTTCAAGCTGTAGCATCTGTTATGGAAGGAAAAAAACACCCACTCTTGTCTGGAATCTTTCCAGAGAAGGGCAGTCATCACAAGGCTTGCTAATTGTCCCCAGCCATTAGCTGCGTTCCATGTTAAATACATGGGGCCTTGTTTCCAGTCTGTCTTCAGCTTCACTCTCAGCATATCACCATGCATTTTTCTACTGTACTAAATAAGTCCCATTCTTGGTCTGTATCACCTATTGTGTTTGAGCACTTACTGAATGGGATCATCTCAGCAGAGTAGCTCTGTGAAAGGCCATGCGTTTGAATGCAAGTCATGAGTACTACTCTCTTCTTACCAAGGACTGCAGTCTATTTCTTTAAAGCCCAGAGGGGTTTCTAGTGGTAAAGACACAGTGACTTTCAAAACACTAAAAACAGTTTATAATTGAAATCGCTTAAAAATAGATTCACTCATTATTGTGCAGGAAGCTTAATTAAGTAGTTGAGAGCGTGTGCGGTCACTCACCTCAGATGATACAAAAATCTGCATTGGTCCTTTGCCCTAATGTGAATTTCCTGATCTGACAGATGGGGATTAAGTGTCTGTTTATGCCAAGAGAAGTTTGCTAACATTTTTCCTCTAATTACTAATTATATCAGTGAAAGGGGCTTTACAGCCAGAGTCCTGGAAATGTGAAACTCGATCATCAGAGATTTGCAGGAAAGATGGAAGATTGATGTGTGACATCAAACAGCTGACAAAGAGGCCAGGGCAGCCAGACGGACAGCAGCTGCTCTGAGGGGTTTTGGGGTGGGGAAGCAGCTGCTCAGTGGGGCTGGGGGTCCATAAGGGAGAAGCACAGAGGGGGCTGAGCCTGAGCCACTTTAACAGTTTTCCCTTCATTCCCTGCCCCCTTCTCTTCTCAGTCATTTCAAATATGAATGAGTCTAATCTCCTCAGGTTTGAGGCTGTGTGTGAGAGTGCCTGTACCAACAGGTGGCCTGTAGAAGCAGTGGGGTTGAAGGCAGCTGCAGCCTGCAGCACAGTTCCCTTGTAAGAAGGAGATAAGAGTTGCATATTCTTGTCAAGCTGCACCAATTCCTGTTTAGAGGTCCAAAATTAAAGTCAGTGTGGCCCTGCGTTCTGCTGGTCTCCGGCATGGTAGTGGGATCAGCACATTGCCTGATTCTCCTAAAGATGTTCAGCTTCAGCTGGGCTGTGTTGCCTCTATCAGTGTCTATCAAGGTGGAGACTGGAGCCATGTCAGGGTGGTTGTACAACCTCAGTCTCAAGTGGTTCTGCTGTAGTATATTTCATATGGACTCCAAACTACTAGCTTTTATAATATTATTGGGAATCCACAGAGGTGAGGTGCCAGAGCTTCCACTGCATGTTCGTATGTTAACCTTTACAGCAGCCTTGCCAGTGTGATTATCCAAACAGGACAACAGGTATGCTGGACAGGTTGGACCACCACCTTGTACATCCCAGAGCAGACCACCTTCTGCTGGAGAAGTTAAACCACCACTTACACAACATTCTCCAAGTGGCCATAAGAGCCCTGGTGCAGATACAGCTGTGTCTGCTCCCAGGATTATTGACTGCTTGCTAGTATCACCCTGAAGATGACTAATATCATGTCATGAGCACACATAACTATGACAGCAAACTGCAATCCAAATCCTGTCCAAATCAACTATTTCAGACAAGTGAGTAGAGAAAGCACTGGAAATGTATGAGTTTAGAAAATCCTGGGGAGCTGAGAAAAAAATAGGTTTTCACTGTCCTGGAACAGCAGGCACTTGGTGATTTCTGTAATGTTAATTACAACTTTGTTCTTTAAAAAGGGACATATTAATGGGGTTTGGTTTCACATTCCTTGAGTAGACAAATAGAGAGCTGTGGTAATGAAAATTGCTTTTTGCTGGATGTAATAGAATGCACAGCAGCAGTAATACAGGGATGCACAGATGTGTAGTAGGAGGGTGAACTGAATTTCAAACTGGTATAGAAAATAGCACACTGAGTATTAATACATAAATGAACTCTACTGCCACCTAGCCAATAACAGAGGTAGCTAACATTACCACAAACAAGGTGAGAATTCTCCCTTGGCAGAATGTAATAATCAGTGTTTTTCAGAGCTCTAGGCCATAAGTTTAAGTTTGAAATAACCAATTGTTCACTTAGAAAATATTATAGTCTCACGGTTCACCACTTACACATTCATCCCGCTGTCTCTGATTGGGGTGTGCAGCCTCTTTCTGAGTTACAGTTACAGAGTTATATTGGGGGACAAGTATATAATACATATAATTCTGTTCCACAAAAGAGTCGAGTTATTTGCTTCAGTTAGATAAGGCTGTGGTCTCCCACACTAATGTTTGCATTTCCATACCTGTACTTTTCTTCTTACAGATGCAAACCTACAAGCATCTACTAGCTTAGAGGAGAACAGTCTTTCGTTGTGTTAAGAAAACTGCTGTAAAGAAACAAGTCTGAGTTTAGTAGCTGCAGATTTACAAATAAATACAGAACCACGCTGAAATATGGACATTTAATGTTACAACTATCTTTTTATTGTCCCTTATTTCTTTTAATTATGTTTTACATGCACTACTGTGAAGTATCTTATGTTTTCTTTAACAACAACAACAAAAAAGCAAACAAACAAACAAAAAAACATATGCTTTTTGAAGATCTGAAGATGTAGCCAATCATAAATATCCCAGCAAGGAGCTGGGCAAGACAACCCCAGCTTGATGTTTATCAGATTGATTAGCTGTTCTTTTAAAAAGCCTAATGCAAATGACTTCCAGGGCTCCCATTCTAAGTTGGTAGCCTTTCAAGACTCAGTTAAAATATTGTATTTCCCTACTGAGGATAATAAATAGATTAAAATCTGTGCATAGTATTAACTCTTTTGACAATTCTTTAAATTCCAAATACATAAATGGATGTCTAAATGGTATGGGAGGATAGGCAAGGAAATCATTTAAGGCAGGCCAAGGTAGCTCAGTTTAAAAAGACTTTAAACACAGCACTGTCCCTTATGGTAATATTGCCATGCTCCACAAGCACCATGCCCCATTAGCATGATATTTGCATGGGCGGATCTGGAATTGTTTCCTCACAGATTCAAACTTCTGTCTTTCAGTGCTGAGCCCTCTCAGCCTTTTCATCTGTCAGCTGTAGAAACTGCTACCTGTGTGTAGCAGCAGTGATGTGCTGTGCCTCAAGGTTCTCATTTTGAGCTTTATCCCTCCATTGTTCTCTTCATGCCTTCTCATCCCATCCTTCATAAAATCAGAAACATCATTCATTCATTCAGAAAGCCACACTGTTCCTGGTTATTTGATGAAATAATCAATAATGGCACAAATGGAGTCTTGAGCAATGCCTCCCAAAGCCAAGCAGCAGCAGCAATACTTTTCCTCACAAACATTCAGGAAAATAAATTGTTTTATGGCGCAATAAAGCTCTCTATCACTTTGCCACATTTCTGAAAATTTAAAAGGATAGCACTTTTTGCAATGTTCAGTAGTCAAGATCTCCAAGTATCTGATTTGAACAGTACACATGAATGTGTGATGGATAAACTTTCTGATGTTTCATTGAAATCCCTTAGAATCATCGGATGAGAAGTGCTGCCAACCATATCTGCTGGGTATCACCAATGTCCTCATTCTGGATAAAAAAAGAAGGGTAAGACAGTTTAGTCTGCCTTGTCTTGCCACATTAGAATTCTCTGATTAGATGCAATTACTCCTCTAGTGATGCAGAATGCAAGGCAGAAGGTGTGTGAGCCATATGCATCAACTCAGATCTTCCAAGGTATCTGGGGAGCTAACTGCCTTCAAATCTGGGCCTCAGCCTGCTGTTCCAAATATCTAGAATTACTTAAACTCCAATGGCAAGGTCTGAATGAGGTAAGTGTTGAGCTTTAGTAGTCAATATTTTCATAGCTTCTAAACTGATCAGCTTTTCCCACAGCTAGCTTACTGCCCTGAAATAACAGTGGTATATTTGCACCAGCTTGGAATCCCATGAACTAAGCTCTAAAAAGTTACATAAAGTGCTGGTTGAACCTTTTGTGCAAAAGTTACATTATGATTACTAAAATCAAATTCCATCACCTCTGGAAAATATAATGAATATAATGAAAACAGCTCTAGAGTGATTCAGGTTTGGCCTTTTATTACACCCAAGCTCTCACACTTCGTGGTGGCATAGCTCTATCTCTCTAGTGCTGTTTAAATATAATTTGACCAGAAGAAAGCATTTCAAGATCAGTTCATTAGTTTTCAGTCCTGGGAAGCAATAGTTGAAGCTGGGGAAAAAAAAAAAAAGATGTTCAAATAAATCATATAAATGTCAGGCTTCTGTATAAGAGGAAACCAGACAAGTTGCACTTTATTGATCCATTCTGCTAGTAATGGTACTGTACTGATAGGAGTTTGCAGAAAAAATAATTCTTCAGTACTTTCTTTAAGTTGCTATTATAGGAGTTTATGGTATGATGAAGAAGAGAGAAGATAACTCAAGGCAAATGGAAGAAGACGTGTTCACCAAAAAATCTTCCTGTTGGCTTTCAACATAGATTTTAAAGAAAGCTAGGAGATTCTGCTTTGTTTCATTTTGCTCAGTCTTTCTTTGTGGTAACTGATGACAGGCAGTCAAAATGACTTTCTGATGTTTGGTAGATTTGCATGTGCTCAGAATACATCAGTGCCGGACAGATTTATGGATCAGATACCACAGTCAGTACATTGGGCTGAACTGCTGATCTTGAGGTTATATCAAATCTCTCCACATTATGCTCAAATGCCAATTAGTCCTTCTCTCAGAAATCACTAGATACTACATATATATATATGTATGTGTATTCATTTGAGTTTCTACAGGATGACTGACCAAATTCTAGGTTGCCAACTCAATTCATTAGGTACTGAAGCACCCAGACCTCATACATTCTTTTATTTCATATAGAATCACAGAATCATTGGGCTGGAAGGGATTACAAATATCACGTAGCTGCAACCATCCTGCCATGGGCAGGGGCATCTTCCACTTGATCAAGTTACTCAAAGCCCCATACAAGCTGGCCTTGAATACTTCCAGGAATGGAGCATCCACAGCTTCTCTGGACAACTAATTCCACTAATCTCATATTTTCTTAGTTTAAAGCTGCTAGCCCTTGTCCTATCACTATACTCTCTGATGTAGAGTCCCTCTCCACATTTTCTATAGGCTCTCTTTAAGAACTGGAAGGCTGCTGTATCTTCCTGGAAATCCTCACGAGATTGAACAAGACCAGTTCCTTCAACCATTCTTAGTAAGAGAGATGCTCCAGCCCTCTGATCATCTTCATAGCCTCCTTTGGATATGCTTCAACAGCTCCACACCTTTCTTTTGCATGCAAGTACTCCAGATAGGGCTTCACAAGAGCAGAGAAAAGGACAGACCTTGGCCTGCTGGCTACACTTCTTTTGATGCAGCCAGGATATGGCTAGTTTCTGTGCTGTAAGCACACATTCTTCTATTTTATATCATCCAGGAAATGGTGGGAGGAGCCACTCAAGAATGCATTAGGAAGGAAGCACTCCAGGGTAGGTGATATCTTAGGGAGAAGGCTGCATCTTGCGTAAATACTTTTGTTGGAGCACTGTGCCAGGAGCTCTCACAGTGCACTGCCAGGCTGCACAGGCAGGCAGGTGAGTCACAGATCAGAGATAAGCCACATCTGGCACCAAGGATCAGCAGGAGAGGTTCTGGTGATTCAGACATGTCCTCCCTAAGCTGGAAGCTCTTGGCTTTGAGTCTTGGTGACACCACAGCCTGCTGACATAGGCAAAGGTCTGGGCTGGCAAGGGGAAATTTCACAGGATCAGAAACCTCTTGAATTTTGGTAATGCAGAACAAGGAAAACTTTTGAAGCAGGATCGGTGCAGGAAGAAAAAGAGAAGCACAGCATTCTGGTTTGGTAAGAGGTAAGGTGAATATAGTTTGGCTTCAGGTTTAAGAAAGAATAAAGGATTTAGTGGATGATAATTTAAGGTATAGCAGAGTTTTGGAACACAGTCCTAGGACTAGAAAGCTTAATCACAACTATTCCATCAAGCATATTTTAAGCACAGGTGTGAAAGAGAAAGGTGCCAAAATAGTATGGGAAATAGCCACTATTTTGAGCCTTCCTTTCGGAAACCTTCTCACTGAACTAGATCCACTGGGGCATATATGCCCACAGGGAATTAGGTTGGAAAAGAGAGAATTAAAAATGAAGGAAGAGTTTCAGAATAAATTGCATTGTTGTAATTTAGTTATTCCACAATTAGGCATTATCTGCAGAAAGTTCACAGAATTAGGACATCAAGGCCAAAGAATTATGATGCTAATAATGTAATTACTGAAATTCTAGTTCAAATTGCATGGGTTATTAGAAGTAATGTCTTCTCCTTTAAAAAACAAACTAACATACCATGTCTTTCCACCACTTATTATCAATACCGTCAGTGCACTCTGTGGCATGGATCTTAGGCCTGCTTACCCTCTGTAGTGTTAATGTTTGTTTTATAACGCATTAGAAACAGTTTTGTTTTTGCAGCATTAGGAGTATAATGTTTCAAATTTCTTTTATTTAGACTTTGCTTTGTTTGGCTGTTGAGAAAGGTTAGTGGTTAGTGTTCATTACTACTGTGTAAGATTCTCAATGATGGTATGAGTGCTACGGGAGCAGATCTGCATGGAGGACTCTATCCTTGGGAAAAATACTCTTCTTGTGACAGAAGAAAGCAGGCAATGATACAGGATTTGAAAGTATAGGAGGATGGGGTGATGGAGGGATTGAGAAGTTTGACTTTCTCCAAGGGTGGGAAAATGTTTTCTTTGGATTTACTTCTTCAAGGAGAAGAATAAAAAACACGTGATCTGCTATGTAAGAGGCAGGGATAAAGCTTGAGATATCAGATATTGGACTTTTTATTGCTGACTGGCAGTACTGAACTGCTTCTAAAATCCCACTACCAAAATTCAGTGGAACTGCAATACCAAATGCAGAGAGAGTTTTCTTGCACAGCATCCAGCTGGAATTTGGAAGTCATTTTACTAACAGACAATAATGGATTTCATCTTGAGCTTTTCCAGGAATCCTTATATCATTGGCTATAGAGAGGAAAAATCATTCTCCTGGAAAAAACATGCATGTGGGATAGACTAGGCTACAAAAGTATCTTTTCTGAAATTAAATGTAGGGACCTGTATGTTTCTCTCTCAGTAAACTAAGTTGGTAGAGGCTCTTAAATGTAATCTTATTTGTACGTACAAAGGAAGTTGGATCTGCTCTGCATGTTATGTTAATGATAAACAACAGAAGCTACATACATTGTAGCTCAGCTTGATGGAAAATGTGAGCAAAGGGAAAACAATAGCTAGCCAGAACAACACAAATGTTAGAGCCTGAGGGAGATGCTTCCTTTGATTTTGGCCATTAGATGGACAGACTAAAGCAGCACACTTACAGATTATGTCTGTCAATTTGTGCATGCCATGGCCTCGATCCAGAAAGTGGGTCTTGCCATTTGGATGTCTTGGTTTCACATATCCACAACCACCTACTGTCTCTCCAGTTACTACATAACACATTACCTAGCAAGTTGTACCTGGTTATAACAAAAGTCCTATTAAAATCTGAGGAGGACAGTTTATTGTATTTAACCATAAGGAATAGTTAGCACCCAGTCATTAAGTGACTTCTGTTGCCAGAAATATTTTAAGCCCACCACGTCACACTCAAAAGGGACCTGCACTAATATTCATGCTCAACTTTTGTCCCTTTCAGGGTACATCATTAATTACACTGCACTGATAATTCACCGATGTAGAAATTAGCTCTATAGGTCCTGATGCTAGAAGAGATGACTTGGTCCACCTTCATGAGGCCAATGCAGCTCATGTGGAAAGCTCTATGCAAATCATATAAACAAATTTAGAGACTGAGAATAAAAAA
Organism: Lagopus muta; assembly: GCF_023343835.1. NCBI lineage: Eukaryota > Metazoa > Chordata > Aves > Galliformes > Phasianidae > Lagopus > Lagopus muta. The sequence continues at coordinate 78,972,021 of NC_064433.1, forward strand.
AATTAAAAAAATAAAAAAAAAAATTAAAAAGGAAGCATTTGGTGGGCAGAGCAGTAACTGTAGGTAAAGACTTCTTATATCCAACTTCATATGTGCAAGTTCAGGGAGGCTGGGGAAACATATGCCATTGCTGCCATATCACTGTAACTTGTGAGATGATTGTGTCCTGAGGGGTTGCAAACTTTAAGAAAAGCTGTTCCCTGCTTAAGTATTGCAGCACTGTAATACTGAACAGGAAAGTGAAAGAAGTTTTATGTTCTCTCCCCTTTTCCTTTTTCATAGAAAAAGAATTGAATAGTGTTTTTAGGGAAAAAAATATATATTTTTTAAATACCTTTCTTCTTTTACATATATAAGGAATATGAAAGATTGTTTTCCTTAGCAGTGCTGATGGCCATGCTAGCTGTTCTTGACAGCCTTGTGGAAAGTTTCCCAAAACGGAAACAGCCTTCTGAAGCCATAATTCAGGAAGCCTTGCTATTCAAGAAACATTTAAATCTTAGGAAAGCAATATAAAGTAATTAAGTGTGTTCTTAAGGACTTGAGTAAAGAGCACTCTTTGGTCACTTGTCAACCAAAGGAGAGAAGTTGATGGTTCTTACCGAAAATATAGTGTTTTCCAAATATTTGTTGAGCATTTAAAATAAGCACTTGGAGGGGAGGAACAACAAAAAACAAGCATGATTAAATTAATTCTGCCTCTCAGTTGATGAGGCTTTAATTATTAAAGACACAAAACAACTACTAGTTCTTTAGTCAACTGTAGTCTTCCAGGAAACATCAAGTAGCGAAGACACAATTTTTATAAACATTTGTTTCTTTTCACTCTCCACCCTTTACTGGAAAACAAGTAAGAGTAAATGTTCTTTAAGTCATGGTATAATAAAAAGCAATTAATGTCTCTTTTTCTCTGAGGTTTACCAACATTTCAGTTATCAATTATTTAATGTTTTAATAAATTCTAATTAATAATTTAGTCATTAATGTGTAATTATTATTTCTATATTATTATTATTAAAGGTGTGGGCACAGGTTACTGCATGTAACTACACTGCAGTATTAACATGAACATTCTTCTACCCTGCTGTGTGAATTGAAAAAGTACAGAGTGGTTTAGTTTTCTCCCAGGTAAATGCAAGTTGCCTCATATTTACATACAGTGTTATTTGGAATTGCAAGTCTCTGATAAAACCAAAGCTTTGGTTACTTCACACTATTTTGTTCATGTATTCATGTTTTTTTGTTGTGATGGTTTTAATAAGCCGGAAAATAAATGAGTGATTTTATAACTTTTAGGTCGCCCTCTGCCTGAAAATAGCACCATAAATATTCTTGTCACACACAAAGTCATCACAGATTTGCCTATTATCACTTGCACTAATGGAAACTCAGTTTCACTACGCAGAAATGGAAGGGGTACATCTGTACATTCCATTTATTTTAAAGTGGGTATTCCCAACCACATTTTGTTGCTCTGGATCTTTATCTTGTGTATTCTTATTCCTGGCTTATCTGTATCACTGAATTACATTCATTTTTCTTAATGCAAGCTTTAAGATTTCAGCAATTTCATATTTTAGTTATCAGAAGGAAGCTGGAAGTTTGCAGATGGCTGAGAGATAACTCAAAGTTTTGCAGCCTCCACCATTTGGAGAGAACAAAGGCTGTAGTTTCCCAATATTTCTGATTTGCTGTTTTTGTCTGTTGGAGAATTTAACCAAGAGAGTTTCAGTGATATGGTTTATAGCCTGGCCTGCAAGCATCTTTGGCAGCACAACTGAATGGACAGAGACAAGCAGCCAAACAGGAGACTTCTTTAGCTGACTTCACTACTGGAAAGCCTATTTTAGAGCTATGCACTAGGGTATAATTTTTTTCTCTCCTTTGTTCAGGAGAGTGGTGGAGGTCATTTTGAATGAACTGGTGAGCTCCCTAATTGGCCATCCCACTTCAGCTTGACTCGCTGTTTGTAACAGCATCCAACAACAATAAACAGCAAGTTAGACAGTGTGTTAGTACTAACGATAAGCAGCAGAACAAAACAATTTCTGTCAGCTAATCCTTACCCATCAAACGCACAATAGGTAAAAAGAGGCCACTTCTTGATTCTTACAGCTATTGTTCATGTTCTCAGACCTTTTCGTGCCTTTCTGATTTCAGTCTTCCCACCAACCCTGAGCTTACAGCTCCAGGTGTGGGCATAGAAGGTAGTGCTTAAGCAGTCCTCATCTCCTGTTGGCATGATAGTAGTGTATAGTTCCCCATATCATCAGGAACTGGGTACACAGTCCTCTCCCACTGGTTATACTGAAGCTTACAACCAGACTGAAAAACTGAACCATTAAAAAAAATCAGGACAGTTCATAGTAATAGTATTCAGCAATGTTATCTATGCACTCTGCCCCATTCTCTGTCCTGTTCTGCTGCTCCTGGCATAAGTTCTTCTTCCCCGTACTCTCTCCATACACCTCAGCAGGCACAGTCTGTATAACCAAGACCTTAATGAAGAGCAAGATTTGGTGGGAATGCCATCCTCTCTGATTCTCTGAACAATTGCAGTCTGTTTTTGTGTGATTTTTTTTTCAGGACAACAAAAGAAAACCTCAAAAAGAGAAAAATGGACATTAGCCAAGAAATGGGGTGGGAGAACATGTTTATGGGTGTTGGCAAATCTACTGTGCAGCTTTCCCATGTTATAAACTACATCACTGTCTACAAACCCAGGCAAGATGCTCTTCTGCAGACTACGATGATACAAGACTGATATCTTATGTCTCTTATAAATTTAAATTAATAGTTTTCTACTGCATGTAATTAGAAGGTATTTTATAAAGAACGTACATGAGGTCAGTATCATCCTAGAATACAATACAGAATAAAGCAGTAACGGGCTGCACAGCATGGCTTTAAGGCTCCTGCAAAATTAAAATAAAAGATTTGGAGGCTCCAAGCAATGCTGGTCGGTGCAGCGGGCTGGGGGAAGGGCACCATGTGGTTTGGGATATTTTCACCAAATGTTAAATCACACAGAATATTTCACTCGTCTCCACTGTGAGATCACAACATGACTCCTCTGTAATGAATTCTTTATCTTGGCAGCTCTCCTGCTTTCTCCCAACCGTTCCTCCCTCTCCCCTTTGGGTCCCCGTGCCGGCACATCTGGCAGCATTCAGCCGGTGATTTTGGCCCGGGACACCCACACCTGTGCCCAGGGGCCGAGCACAGTTCCAAGGGGACGAGGAGGAGGTCGAGGGGGTCAGGGGACCGAAGTCCCCCTCCAGACCCACTGCACGCACCCAACCCCACGCTCTTCTCCGAGGCACAAAATGCCGGCTCGAGGCGCAGCGCCTCGGTTCTATGCCGGGTGCGCTGCTCAGCCTACAGCCTACAGCCCCTCGAAAGGCTCCACCACCGCCTCGGGCCCACCAGCAGGCAGCACATGCCTATAGGGCTCGAAGAGCTGCGGGACCGGTTGCCGCAGCGACGGCGCGGCTACAAGCCGCGGTCACGCGGAGACCGGTCGTCGGGGCGACGCGTGAGGTCCGCCAGCTGCCGGCACCGCCATGGCCCCCAAGCGGGCCAAGGCCGGCGGGGCGGCCGCCTCCTCCTCCGCGGGGACCGCAGCGAAGAGCTGGGAGACTGCGCTGGTGTCCGCCCCGTTGGAGGAGGTGAAAGCGAAGGGCGGCCGAGGGGGGCCTGAAACTGACGGGGCGAGGGACGTTCGGGGGGGCCGCGGGTCGTGCGGGGCACCCCGTGTCCACCTCCGGAAGCCGCCCTCGGCACGGCACGGCCGCCTGCTCTCCTATCCCCGGGTCGAGCGCCAAGTTTCGACTCGGAGTGAACTTTTTATAAACTGCTGAACAACGGGGGTTTCGTGGAGGTGCTGACACAGCATTAACTCCCGCGTTGAAAATGTGAGGCTGTAATTTTCCTGCGTGAGCGTGAGCAGCTAAAAGGCGCTTTTTTTTTTTCTTTTTTTCTTTCTTTTTTTTTTTTTTCCTTTGCTTTTGAACAACATGTGAGGGTCTAAAGGCGTATTTGGGTTTCCAGGTTCTGTGCGTAAGCAATGTCATTCTAATAAATCTTGACTTGCAAGAAAGAAATTTGGTTTCAAAATAGCACGGCAGTTTTACAAACAATAATATTTCTCTAGCATGTGTTTGTATAGCACCACTTCTGCAAGTGAGACAAATGACTTCCATGCACCCCTTGTTTGGGGGGTTTGGGGGTTCCTGCCTCATTTGAAGACCCAGAGTATTTTTTGCTGTGTTTTTGCCTTGTTATTTTTTCATAATGTGGTAACACTTCTGGTAAGCGTGAAGACTTCAGAGTTCTGTTTTTAAATTGGCCGCTCAGTTTTCCAAAAACGCCTCTGATTCCAAAAGTCTCCCAAAAGTACTTAACTTGCATTCATTTTTTCGTTTGGTAGTCACCATCTTGTACAAGTTTAGCCAAACAAAATCACTGTTTGCAGTAAGTTCTGCTTATCTGAGCCTGTTGCTTTTCTTCTCCTCCCCTCCCTCCCCCCCTCTGAATTTGCATTTTCAAAAGTACTTGAGCCCTTTCATGCTGTCGAATTCCATCCTTACTCCAGGAGAACATCCCCAAAGACTGAGAAAGAGGTGGAGGTTCCCTCTCCATACCCTTCTCAGCTCCTGGCCATTTTCCTGGGCTTGCTAGCAAGGTGCCAATTAGCGAAATTTTGTTTTTATGGTGGTGTTTATTGTGGCTGTGGATATTGTCCAGTGAATTCACTGAACAAAGTGCTCTGTTTATTCTACTGCTTCTATCTGTAATTTATTACATTTGTTAAATATAAACTGTTATATTGAGGTATTTTAAAAGGTAGGAAATAAATGCTCAAAATTTAGGAAATACCGAAATTAGGATTATTCAGGACCACACATTGAGGCAGATGGAAAGAAATATTGAATGTATTCACTGAATGGAATCAGAATCCTGTTGGAAGAAAGTATGTGATCACCTAATTAAGGATTATTGTAATGCCTGTACCCAAGGGAGCTTAATTAAGATTCCTTGGTTCCTTAATTGTGATACTGTCCATGTGTTTTATGTTCCAATTAAACTAATTCCATTTTCACTGTTTTGCTGCTGGCAGGCAGAGCCTTGGGGTCAATTTGAGCTCAAGCTTCTGTGGTGCTGGGCAACTGCTAAAACGCCCTGTTGGAGGGAATTCTTACTCAGTTCTGATTATCCTGGGCAGAGACAGACATAGTACTTAGCTTTCGAATGCTCTTCCGAGCATCAGAGTTCATGATGCCGAGACGTGGATATACTTAATGTGAATGATTGTGCTTTGTAAAGCCATAGCTTTGGTGTATGTGTGCCTGTGCTGCCAAATTTTTGTTTCTTCCTCTTGAACGTGGAAAAAACTGATTTTCTTACTTAATCACGTAAGGTTTTTTTATGAAGGGATAAAAATGATCTTTCTAATCAAACCTCGTTCAGCAAATAGTCTAAACTCAGTATCCGTTTCTCCCCCTGCCCTCCTCAGCAATGTTACAGCATATAGCATTTAAACTCAAATATGTAAAGGTCAGACACTGAAAGCAGCTTTTTATAGAAAGTGTTGAACTATTTTAATTATAGGTGTCACCAACCACACTGTGCAAAATTATTTCTTGCATCGTATGCGATATACTGTATGAAGCTGAAATATTTGGGAGATGACAGGAACTCCTACCAATTAAGTACATTTCTCTCCTGGTAAATCATGTATAATGAATTTTAAAATCTTTTATCAATTTAGAGAATATTCTTTCCCTTTAGTGGAGTCAGAGGGCATTTACTAGAACTGGTTTTATACTGTACCAGGTAAGCTAAGCAATGAAATTTCACATTTTGATGTGTGTTTATGACTTACTTAGAATATTTTATTAGCCTGATCTTATGAAAAGGAGTCATTTCACATGTGGTGTTAACATTTTATGGAGGGTATGCTAACCAAAATATGATTTAACTGGTATTTACTAACTAAATAATGGCTTTTTCTTAAAAACACTGTGAAAACTGGCAAACAGACAACATAAAAACAGGTACAGAGGAAATACGGATTTTGCAGAGCCTAACGTTGTAGTTTATATACATCTTTTGTTTCTAACATACTCTGCAGAAAAAAAAATGGAGCTACAAGTTGAGTTTGTCTTCATTTATTTATCAAGATAATTTGATTGGATTAATTGCAAAATTAAATCACAAAATATAAACTAAGATGCTCAGATTTACATTTTTCATGCTTTAAGTAGATATAAGGCTGTATTTGCTGGTTGAAAAGTGAATTCTGAGCAAACACAGCTCTGATATATCTACTCTATGTCCTTATTAGGTGCTCTAACTGAGCATAGCAACTGGAAGCTGCGTTCTGCTCTGATTTCCCATCTGTACTGTTTTGCTTTATCGGCATTTTAAGGCCTGAAAATTGAACTGAATCTAGACCTTGTAAAACCATTGAAAACATTCTGAATAGGATGGCTCAACTTTTGATCTCTATTCATTCTGCTTGCTCTTTGGAGAGAAACTAAATGCTCAGTTGAATTGTGTTGCTCTGTAACCTGCAATCATGCAGCAAAAGCCAAGCTCCTGAAACCAGAATCCAGTAGTAACATGGGTAGGTGTCAGTCAGCAGGTAATGAAAGCGGACTTGAAGGTATCTTAACACTGATGCCCTGCACATCTCTGCATTAGGGCTGCAAAATTGCTGATGAACCACTTTCTCCACTAATTCCTGCTGTATTTACTGGTATACAAGCTTCATCATTGCTGAAAACAAAAAATGCTAAGGGTTATGCCTTCCCAAGCCTTCGTAAATTACTCATAAATCTTGCTTTTTCTGGGGCTTTACTTAAAATTGAGGAGATTAAAGAATCTCGTTTTTCAATGCTCAAATATTTGGAGTTTTAAGCTTTCAAATGTTTCCCTTTAGCAATTAGAGTTACATTTGAAATTACAGTGTAAAGAAATGAGCCTACTAGTTGTGGCCCTTTGCAGGAAACACACACACACACACATACACACACACACACACGCAAACAAAAAAAACACCCACAGATGAGACAACTGTTTGATGCTTTTTCTAGCAACAGGAATCTAGAAACCAGTACTTCAAGTGTAGCCAATGTATCTGATTTGTTCAAATGTCTCCTCTGAAACAACTGCTCTTCTATATCTAGGAAATGAAGCAAGACGTTAAAAATGGAAAGAAAGCTGCTTGTGTGGAGTTTTGGGAATTAGGTGGATCTTGCTGGGTCTAGAGGTTCTTCTGCAGAAGGACATGTAAGCTTCCCTTATTGATCATTTCTGAGAGATTCTGACTTGTTTCAAGTCTTGACACGGTCAAGTGTTTTGAAATGAGGGACACGTAATCATTTGTGACAGTGATTTTAACCAAGTATCTTCCAGTTAGAGTGATCCTACCCATAACTGGAAATTGCATAGAAGATATCCAGTTACCAATGTCACATTTCCCATTATTATTAGCACTCAGTTTTGAACCAGTGCTGTTGATTCTCTGGGCAGTCTGCTATCTCTGTTTCCCTCATCTCCACAGACAGTCAGGAGTGCTTCTGCTGTTCCTCTAATGGCAGCCACCCCACGCTGTCTCTGTGCTTTTCCTCTAGTTATTGCATGATTTTCTCTGTCCTATACTCTAAGCTGGGAACTTCATTTGAGGTAACCCTGAGGTCATTAATCTGTGCTCCCTCAGATCCTTTGTTAGGACTCTCTTCTAGAATAACATTTGAAAAAATTGAACTGAGCAGAGCAGCAGTTGTATATTGAGGGAGAAAATGTTTTAAAAGTAACCGTATACATTTTATTACTCTTCCTTCTCAGTTTTATGTTGTGATTTTAGGTGGTGAGCTGTAGAAGCAGGGTCTGTTTCTTCTCTTACCTTTCAAAGCCTTGAACATTAAGGGTACTGTTACAGTATTGATAATATAAGGACAGTGTTGCAAAAAATAATAAATTTTAAGGTCAGAAGAAAGACAGTCAGTTGAACATCTTAAGCTATGTACTAATGCTACTAATGCTGCTATTCTTTGTCCACATTCACCTCAATTGCTGTTATGAACATTCCACTTTACTGGAAAAAGAACCTCAAGGGCTTCAAAATCAGTGTGTGTAGAAATAGATGGCATGATGTTGGTGACTGGGAATTCTGCATCATTATTCCCTGCTCAAGTCTGTATAGCTATTGCTGTATTTATCTAGCTCCTGTTCACAGGTGTTGTGTGTTTGTATAAAAGGAATATATTTTTGATTCGTATTCCAGCTAAAGAGGGATAGGAGCTGTTCTGTGGAGAAGCTCTTTTGAAGCAGAAAATTAATGGAGGGAAAATGACACTACTAGTGTCAAGAGCATACCTTTGGTGAATCCCCGAAAATGTTTTGTTTGGATAAATCTGAAGGTTTTTTGGATAATTCATTTTCAAAAGCTGGACTTATCCTGATGTTTTGCATCGGTGCTATGGGCTTCTCTGAAGGTGACTACCTCAGTAGAAATCAGGAAATGTTTATCCTTTGCTTCAACTGCCTCTCAAAGAAATGAAGAAGTGTTGCAAAGAAAAAAGTCCAATTACACATAAGCCAAGTGCCTGGGAAAATATTAAAGGTGCTTGGAATTGGACAAGGAATCTGAGACTTGAGAAAGCTGGCAATGAAGTCATGTAATGAATCTGAGGACTAACTGCATGGGGAGACTGAGAAGATGATGTTAGGAATTAGGGATGCAAGAACTGGGTGTGAGAAGGATTTGGAAAAGTTATGGCACTCTGAAACAGAGAGTAGAAACAGAAGAAGTGAGATAGCAACAATTGTGGGCTAAGGGTGCAAAGGTCAAGAAGAGTCAGAGCTAGGAGGAATACAGGTTTCACAGGCATCACTGTGCCAGGATGATGTTAGTTCTAAGTAGATGTAATTTCTGGGCACCGAGGTACTGGCGTGTTCTAAAGAGAAAGAGAGCATGAGGTAGAGAGGTCTTAGAACTCTGATGGAGTTTTTTTCACACATCTGAAAAACAAAGACATTGTAGGAACAGGCACTGTTGCTACTGGATCATTCCCCACCTGAAGCCAAGACTAAAACTTTGCGTTTCTGAATATTTCATTGTTTGTGCTGTTGGCCTGTCTCTGAGACACCTACTGCATTTCATTCCCCTCTTGGTGACCTACACTAAGGAGAACATCTTGGTGATTAGCTGCTCCGTTTGCTTACCTCACGTCTGGATGGTCCTTCTCAAGGCTCCAGCATTGCTCACAATGCTGATACGAGAGTCATTCAATCACGACAGCTTGCACTTGTGGAAGCCTAGAATATAATGCGTTTGCACACAAGTATGGACATCCAAATGCTCTCTGTTCAAAGAAGGCAGCTGTACAATGGCAAATTTAACTGTAATTCACATTAACTGCAGCTCCTGTACATGTGTTGATGGTAATGTCAAAATATCAAGTTCGTTCATACACCCACAGCTATCTTGACAACTTTAGGCAGGGTGAGCTGTCAGTATTCCCCAGCTCTGTAGAAAGGGGAAAAAGGAGTTGAGTGGACCTACCTCAGTCCCCACATGGGTCATTGATGGAGAGCTGAGCTGCCAGCAGTGCTGCAGCCGTTGCCATTTCTCCAGTGAGCAGTGTCACCACTGCAATGTGGCTGAACACACTTCTCTATTGCAAAAATTTAGGGTAGACTTTTTTTTTTCAGATATGAGAAGGAACAAATGAAGAATAGTGTTGTAAAACTGGAAAAAAGATAAACCTGACTTTTTATCATACTCTTTTTTTTTTTCTTCTTTTTTGAAAGGTTCTTTCCCTGTCTTTACTGTATACTCAGATTTTGTTCTATTGTTCTGCAAGTATACATGCATGCATTTTTCATGGTATATTAATATGAAAATATTTTCATAAAAATCCTGCATGATTAGCTTTTCTTAAATTTCTCTTTAGCAGTCTGCTTAACCTGCTCCTGATTGTATGACAGTGTCTTTGGACCACTTAGATCTTGCTGAAGCTGTTTCCGTGTTGACCCTAATGAAGTTTTATTGATATCTTTGCAGTTTAAACATGCAGGTGTGCAATAGAATATATATAACATGGTGTGTCTTGAAGTGTGGAAAACACAACTCCCAGATGTATTTCTGGTTCAGGTGCCACCAGTTCAGGTGTCACTGATGCTGATAAAGAACACTGGAGGGAGTTATAGATGTGTTGGAGATGACCACTCACTTTCTGAAAGGGATTCCAGTTGGAGTAAAAACAGTGGAGAAGATTTGCTTAAATGACCCATTTGCACAAAATTTATCTTTGTTCAAATACTTAGTGAAAAACTGTAAGAATGCATGAATAGACAGACCCTTATAAAACATACAAACAATGCCATGTTTTTTAGAAAATAGTATCCAGTCAGTTTCTCTTTTCCGGGATGAGGAAGCTGGATTTTTTTTCATTTTTCTGGAGCAAATAGATAATGCCAGCAGTATAAATACATACGTTTAAATTCTACATCCTTTTTGTTTTCCAGACTCTCAAATGTGCAAATGACATGCAAAAGTTATTTCACCTTTGTGCAATGTCAATGCAGCATCTGCCTCTAAGGTGTTCTGGTATTATTGGGCTCTTGCTTTTTCCACAGCATAATGCTGCCACCTGATGGCAGAAATAATTGGAATAAATCAGTATGTGCTTTTGCAGGTTGTACACTTTATTGTAGTGCGTTTCATATGATAATGAATATGTGTTAAATAAAGTAATTATGGCTACGTGCTCACTCATTCAAACTGCAGAGAAGCTTTATTGTGTGCTCGTGTTCTAATGCATTAAATATTTTATTTTGGAAACCAGGATGATTGGAAGCCTAGCGTTGCTTTTGTGGTGGGAGCCAGAATTGAGGATGAAATTCACACAAAGGCCTTGTCCCTTGCTGTGCAGGTGCCACAGCGGAAGCTGTTCAGCGTGGTAGCACGTGAAGATATCTTCAGACAGGTATTCCAAGAAAGGAACTTTTGATAACAAACCAAACCATAAATGAATCACTCTGGAAATTTCAAAAGTTACACTACTTAGGAGTAGTAGAACATAGGAGTTAAAAATGGAGGTGGAGAACCTTACTATGTAAGTTGGTTTGCTCCCTGTGTTTGAGTCTTCTTCAGACTTTTCTTCAAGGTGCTCATCAAAGCTCCCTCCCTAAGGAACTTTAAGATGATTTACAATAGCAAGTTTTGTTGTATTTACAATAACAAGTAAAATAATTTGTTAAAAATTAAAATCTGATCACAGCAGAATGGTTTATTTCCTTGCAGATTGCAGAATCTGGAAGTCAGAAGGGGAAAAAGGTTAAGGATGTGCCTATGTTCTATGAGGTAAGTTAAAACATATATTGCAAAGTCAGTGCTCTTATGTTGAGGCAATTACAGCTGTGTAATTATGTTATACATACCAGAGTAAATGCAATTCTACTGAATATGTCTGGTATAATCACTCAGCTTAGTTTAGATACTTGACTGCTTTCTTTCTCTGATACCAACATATTTCTGTTGGACTACTAATTAGGTGAGAATCAAGATATATTTTTAGAGATATTAGTTTTATTAAGAATATGTTATGAGGTCTTATTTTGATGGTAAAAATTACAGAAAAATAGACTCTGCTCTTCCAGATGCTCACAGTTATTTAGAGACTTATACCTTCATTTATTGGCATGCAAGCCCATAAACGAAACACCAGCTCTGTGTGCTAGTATCCATTATAATCTCAGTTTGATGTTAAATTCTAACCTGATTCGTCAAGTGGGGTATGTCAATGGGGTTGGGAGTCATGCTTAGTACAAAGAGGACTTCCTTCTCCCTACCTTGTTAATGTTTTACGTACAGCTTGTGAGAGGCTATAAAATTCTGTAATTAATTAGAAGATTGTTTAAAATTTTCTCAGGTAGTGTTTTATGGCCCTACAGACCTGGAACATTAAGAATTTTGGATCCCTCTAAAAAGATCTTGTTTGCATTTTAGTTCTGAAATGACTAATAAAGTTTTTATATGTCTCGGGTTTTGGTGGACTTTATAACAGGTCTTTTTAGTTGCAGTCTGTTTTTCGGTAATGCCAGACTACTATCTGAACAAGTCCCTTTGGAATTATTTACCACTGACATGACTGTGAATTTTATGCAATTAACCCTCTTTGTTTAGGACCAGCCTCCCAGGCAAACCCACCCTTATATTACCTGGGATGTAAAACCCTTTCAGTCCTACTGACGGAAAGATTTTGAAGTCTGGTTCTAAGCAGAAGCTTTGTATGATACCTGTATTTAATTACTAAGAGCAATTTTCCTTGTGAAGTGGATACTTATTAAATTCCAGCTGTCAGTTCTGTGTCTCATTAGCTACTTACTTTATTCCTCAAAGACATTTTTTTCCTCCCTTCCTTTAACAGAGAATATAAAATGCCTGTTCTGACCTTTTGCTTGGACTCAGTTTCCTTTCTGGCTGTAGCAAATTAGAAGATTGATCATGTTGCCACAAGCATTAGGATCCTGCCTCTCTGGGCAGAAATTTGCTCCTGAGTGCGTGCTTCAAATCCACGTACAGTCTGTGCATTCAAAGCTTTTGCTGCAATAGGAATGAACAAGTATGAGGCTAGCACAGAACAGAGCTATGAAATGCTCTTTAGAGAGGAGCATTTCTGACCCTGCTGCACACAGTTCTTCTCTGCTGTGGGATTCAACACACTTGAGGAATATGTACATTCCACAGGTGCATATTCATTTCTAGTGATACAGTAAATTAAATTACTAAACCATTAATGATCTTTGTTTGTGTAAAGTATGCATGTGAGTCAATTTCAGACTGATGACTGATGCATATTAATGTGGCTGTTAATGGTATTAACAGCAACACTGTTACCCTGCAAATTGTGTCTACTCAGATGTTGGGTGTTTTAATAAGTTCCAATGTAGCAGTCTGCAGTGCCTGCTCTAAGTCAAGAAACATTAACAAACTGTTGTGTTGGTGTACTGCAAGCTAGATATATATCATAGTAAAGCAATTCCTTTTGTCTATTCTAAATTATTTCCCTTCAGGGCTTTTAACATCTTAGTGTGTTTGATTTCATATAACTTACTGTAGAAATTGAACAGGATAATAGCAGGGCTTATGGATGTATAGCTAAAAGATTTCCAAATCCAGACGAATTTAGTGTCTAACTGCTTTTCTTCCTCTGAAATGACTTGAGGAGGAGTAGGAGCTCTGATTTGTAATTTATTGCTATTTCCAGCACTTAATTAAATGATGTTAGGCTAATTATCTCAAAGATGGCTTTTTTTTTTTTTTTTAATGGAAAGAAAAACATTACATTACATTTCCTGTAAAATAATAACAGATTTCATATTGAATCAGATTTATTTATCCTATACAGATTTTCTAACAGACAAGACCTAAAGCTGTATTTTGAATAAAATAAATGTATTATATATGCGAGGTGCATATCTTCTATTGTTTATGTACCTGTTTGTGTTGTAAGTTTTCTGTTAGGATGGGTAATGTTATATGTAATTACGATGCTTTACCACTACAAAATATGAGACTCAGTTTCCATATGTTGATTTTTGAAAATCTTTTCAAGCCTACATTTTCCATACTGGCTTTGTTCATCACACTATTTTTAATTATTTTTTTCTGGAAAATTCTAGTGAGATTGAGTTCAAGGCCTATAGGTATGGAAAGATTTTTTTTTTTCCTTACAGCATTTGTTTTCCAGCTTTGTCATACTCATAAAGGCAGGGTTTGGAATGTTGTCCTTACGTTACTCAGAAAATCTTGAGAAGGATTCTTGCCACATACATGGAAGGGAATAAGCTGGAGCTGGAGAGTAGTACCATGGTAAGAAAAGATTTTAAGAGAAGTTGGAACATCATGCAGTCCCTACATGTGAGAAGACTGCAAGTAGATAACAGGGTTGCTGCAAAAAAAACAGCTGAATAATGGATGTGGCCTTGAGAGGGAGGGGCACGGGAGAGTGTACCTTATTGCTTACAGAGAAAGTATCAACTCAGATACCTCACACTTCAGGACTGACATAAGCAGAGAATGTGCCAGTTTTGTTGTTTGAGTGAAGATACATAAGAGTTAGCTCATACTGACGGACATAGACAGGCATATAGGGGTATCTACCTAGTTGTGCAGTTTCACAAAACAACCCAAAGAGACCCCCAAATCAAACCTTCTACTGATATGCATAGTATGCACAGTTTTCCTGTCAAAATCCAGTTAAATTGAATGTTTGCACGTAAATCTTAATTAGTGCATGTTTTGTACAGCTCATTTTTGAGGACTAGAAGGTTATTGATTAGAAACAGAATCTCACCTTGCTTTAAAATTGTTTATGGGGCACTTGTTTTTTGTTTAATGGTTGGGGTTTTTTTGTTGTTCTTTTTTTCCCCAAGTCTGTGCTGTCAGAATCCTTGGGAGTTTTGTGTAATGTTAACAGTACTTCTTGCCTTAATAACAGCAGGATCGGAAGTATCCTTTGAGTTTTGAGGTGTAAGTGAAGCAGATTCCCATCCTATCACTTCTAACTCAGGATATGTTACCTGAAATATAAAGATCTACTGTAGGACAGTAAAAATTGAAAAAGTTGAAATGGAGAGCAAACTGAATGAATTTTGGCAGAAAATGATAGACTTAAACCAGTCTTACTTCAGGCATTTCTGTGGATTATTTTTTTGCTTGGAGTTTGTGGAATATAGATTTATGTGGTAAGAGTTGCTGCCTGTAAGATTATTTGAAGTAAGTATTATTTTTCGGTGATACCACAGTGTCCACAATAAAGAAGAGATCCACTTCGGAAGGGAACATAGCATGTAGTTCCTGGCATAGGTGCTATTGTATTATGAACGTTTGCATGCATGCATATGTGTATGTGTGTGCTGATGTGCACAAATAGTCAAAGCTGTCTTATTCTAATACTCCCTCACCTCAATGGCATGAATTGCATTGAGGAATTCAAAACAATTTTTGTGTCCTTTCTTCAGTAGGTCCTAAATACCTCATGCCTTTCTATGTTTTTTCCATGATGTCCCTTTTTTCTGCGATCTGTCTCTAACAATACTTTCACTGAAGAAAGGAGGGGGAAAAAAAAAAAAAGGAACTAGGAAGAAGGGTATGCATCTATATTGCCAAAAGGATCTTACAGTAAATTTATAGTGTAGAAAAACTGAGCTACTGGTTTTATTGTGTTGTGTTTGTTTGTTTTTTTAATGTAATGTGGCTAATGGTACCATACCTTTGGTGAAAAAGTGATATGAATCTCTCTTATACTTTCCTGAATGAAGTAGCTTCATATATCAGACATCTTGCTTTTGAAAAAGTAGAAATGAAAATCAACATCTTTAGCCCATTGACCCCTGCTCCTATAAGAATTCTCACTGTCCTCTGTAGTGATTCTTCCCATGAACTCTTTTGTCATCCATTAGATTCTTGTCCCTAATTGCATTCATGATTTCACATCCCCCTTTTAGCTGTACAGTTTCCTACCCTACTACCATAAGTATTTTTGCAATCTAATGGCCTAGAGTATACGTCTGTAACATTATATATTTCTTGTGCTTAATTCTTGCTGCATAAAGTTGATATATGCAATGCTTTTTAACTTGGATTTTACATCACATTAATAGCTCAATGTGGAAACAAAACTCTTAATGTTGCAGACATAATACTTGCTACTAGGAGTATTTTTACCCAAGAAGGCATAAGCTCTTGTGAGTTTTGTGGCAGCTAGAGGAGAGCAAAGATTGATTAGTAGCCAGGATATGTGTTACTGAAGAAACAAGTTTCAGAAATAACACAAGTAAGCAATATTGTTAGGGATTCCTTTTGGTTTCTTGTAGAAACATATGATCAAAGGTGAATTTTTTTTGTGGAAGTGTATGTCTGGACAAAACACCATCAGAAAGGGTAAGATCAAGACTAGGCTTTCTTGAAAGTAGAGATAGTCAATCTAAAATCTAGCCTTCAAAGTCAAAAGATGATGTGATTAGAATTTATTTTGTAGTAAAAGTTAGATTTTGTTTTCTTTCCACTGTGGAAGAAAAATTACATCAAAAAGTGATTGTAAGATCGAATAGTTCAAGAACCAGAACTCTTCACACGTGTGTGTCATTGTCGTGTTGAGAATGCTTGATAGTAAAAATCGCTTCAAAAGTCATGCTGACTGCTCAGAAGGATAGAAGAGTTTAATTTTAATTTTGAAGGCCACTGCAAATACTGCAATCTTAAATATTATAATAGAATAGAACTGTTCTCAGGTCAGCCTTTATCAAGTGCAATTGTGTGAATGTGAGTTAACAGAATTTTATTGCAGGTGCACTTTGTCTTTATACTGTATAGGTATACATGCTCAAGAGATTATTGGGAGTTTTCATTAAATGAAGATGCCTTTTACAGAGGTATTAGGGCGCCAGGGAAGGGTAGGGAAATTTCGGTCCAGCTGTGGGTACTAGCTTCTCAGTGGTTTTCAGCTCACCTGTTGCCAATAACCTACAAGGTAAATAGTTGTTTCCAACTTGTATGCAACTTGATATAAAATTTTTTGGTGTTTCCATGCAGGTTTTGTTGAAATATGTGTGTAACTAAGCAAATAGCAGTGATGTCTGTAGCGATCTTGGAACTGGTAGAGACCCTCTGGAAAAGGAAGTGCTGTTCTTGTTTTGTTGCCTTCACAATATCAGGTGCCTATAAGGGGTTAACTAAGAGTCATATTTCTCAAGTAGAATAAATAACCACGGAATCCAATGTCATTGAAGGAAAAAAAGAAGTGCTTAAGTCCCACTGCAAATATGGACCACAGTGGAAAAGTGCTGCTGAGGAGTTTTGTGGTGCCAAGTCCATAAGGCCATTGGGACTTTCTGTCTCACAGGTTGTTAGGTTTCATAGGAAACTGGCAACTAGGCGGGTTCTGCCAGCACAGGGTTTGATGAGACAACTTCACTTCTTAAATCTTTTTGTTCCTCATCTTATTGGGATAACAGGTATTATTATTATATTATTATATATATAACAATATATAATATATTATTATTGAGATAACTCGTCTTATTTCTCTCCCTCGCCAGATACAGTACCAGAGAAACATGACTTCAGCTTTGTAAAGTTCACTGTGTGAATCCATTTGGCTGAAGTTACTAGAAAGAATGTGCTTCTCAGAAACACAAAATATTCTGCTCCTCAACAAGATTTGTTGAGCACATTTATACCACTGAAATGTATATGTTTCAAGATTTGATCATAGCAATATATCTCTTCTTCTGAAAACATATCACAGCAGACTGGTATATCTTTTCTATTTAGAGAGCTTTGATTTCTTTGGTTGTTCCTCAGGAATTACTTAAATGCCATTTCATCTCTCCCCAGTTAGAGTGTTAAAATTGAACAGGTATTAAGGGGTCGTATGAGGGAATCTTTGCTTTCCATAAAGTTCATCTTTGCTGAGATATCAGTGCTGATGATTAATCCTTTTGGTCACTGGATATTCACATTATATTTTTTAATTCCTTAGAGCAGTTAGGTTTGGTAGCAGTTAGGTGACCAGGAAGGCGTTGGAAGTATATATCATAGATGGCTAGAGCTGTTGTTTGAGATCTTTAATAAAGCCAAAGTTAAAAGTCATCCTAATTTTTATGTAATGTATTTTTTCTCTTTTTTATTTAATTTGTGTTATTCAATTGTTTGTATTTCCTTTAAACATTGCCTGCTTGCAATAGTAAGACATACATGCTCTGTACGTATGTGTCTTAGAAAGTTCTCCTGTACTGCTTAAATTAAACCTGCGGAGATATCATGTGGAAAAGGACTTGAGGGTAATGGTGGGTGAAAAGCTTGACACAAGCAAACACCGTGTTCTTGCAGCCTGGCAGGCCAACTGTATCTTGGGCTACATCAAAAGAGGGGTGGAAGGCAGTGAGAGGGAGGTGATTGCCCGCCTTTACTCTGCTCTTATGAGGCTCCATCTGCAATACTGTGTCCAGACCTGGGACCCCCAGTGCAAGAAAGACGTGGAGCTGTTGGAGAGGGTCCAGAAGAGGCCACGGAGAGGGCTACAGCACATCTCCTGTGAAGAAAGACAGAGAAAACTGGGCTTGTTCAGTCTGGAGAAGAAGGGACTCTAAGGAAACCTTGTGGTCTTTTTGATAGTTAAAGCAGGCCTGCAGGAAAGTTGGCTAAGGACTCCTTATCAGTGAGTGTAGTGACAGGACAAGAGGGAATGTCATTAAAGTAAAAGAGGGTAGATTCAAATAAAAGATATGGAAGAATTTTTTTACTCAGAAGTTGTTAATACAGGCTGCCCAGAGAAACTGTGGATGTCCTATCCCTGGAGGTGTTCAAGCCCAGGTTGAATGGAGCCTTGGGCAGCCTGATCTGATGGGAGATGTTCCTGCCCATGACATGGGGTTGGAGCTAGGTGGTCTTCCAGCCCAAGCTGTTTTGTGATTCTGTGATCCCCTCAGGTTGCGCATTGACTGTAGAGAGAGATTTAAAGCACAGACCTTCTTATGATATATTTTTCTAGCTAGGTTTCTTCTCACCAGATTAGATTGTATTGCGATTTGGCAAAAACAAACTCACTCAACATATTTTAATAGGGCATGAACAGCCATTGCTGCTGTTTTGAGAAATGAGAAATAGAAAGGCAGATATTTAATACAGGAATAGCATACATATTTGCTCAATATTGATCTAAAGTGAAAGTATACTAGTCTTATTTAAGTAGGTTTGTTTGAAAACTAGGGTTTAGGTATGGAGGGATACTGAGAGAAAGAAAAAGACTTCAAATTTGCTTTTATTAGTTTTTAAAATTCTCTGGAATACATGTTGGTAGTGTCTTTACTGATTAATGAGGGTGATTCATTGATTTGGTGTAAGTTATTCAGTCTACCTGATGGATACATAAGCTCTGTATGGAGCTCTTTTCAGATACACACTTGATGTACTGATTTAGATAATCCTTGAGCTCACTTTGAATTGTGAGTCATTAACTCACCAGTGAAGGACGGTGACTAAGAAAGTAATCTTTTGACATCGTAATTGGGAAGACTTTCTGAGAGGCAAAAATGAAACAAGGGGAATGGTCTGACAGTATAGGCTGAATTACCTTTTGATAAACTGCAGGTGCAGTCTCAAATAAGTTTTTTGTCAGCTCAAGGTACCCTCCTGGTACTCTTTCAAAATGATGTTACAGTATGCTGTTATCACCAGATAATGAATGAAATGAATATCACCAGATTCAGAAATATTTATACTGTGCATAGACGTGTCTTCTTTGGACAGAAGTTTTTCAGGATGGCATGCAGCTTTCATTCCATAGTCTGGCTTGAAAGCTTATCACAAAGGATTCTCACAACACAGCACCACACTAATCTGATGGCAGATTGTTATAAGTGAAGATTGCTTATTTTTCCTTCTTTCATTAGCTTGCTCAAAAAATACATGTTTGAACAGTAAATAGTGTCTTCACTGGTATATGTAATCCACATAGCCTCTTGACTCTTCTGTTAAAGGTAGCTTACCAGCTTCAAACTGACTCACACTGCATCTGCTAGAAAGGGATTTGTACTGTGAAGGAACCATTATGTTTCTGGTAGGAACCATTATGTGTGTGAATCTAACATATATGTGATGGCTTTAATTGCTTAGTTTCAAGAAGGAGGAAAGATGGGGCTCTAGCAAGTTTATCTTGGATGTAATGACAAAGCTGTGAAAATTGGTAATTCAAGTGCTTTTCTGATTATGCTGTAGCAGCCACAGTAGAGCTGAAAAGGCTATACTAAAAAGGAGGCAAATTAAAAAAAGATGAAGGCTCAGAATTTAAATGTTTCCTAAACATTTAAAACCTGCCTCCAGTCTCAACAACGTCAGCATATGCCAGTGGTATAGTATCGCCTACAAGCACTCATGAAATGTTTGAGTGGCTTGAAATGCATGCCCTTTGCACCAGGCAGCTAAGTCTCTGCATGGTTCATACTGCCACTATGTGAGATCAAATACTGCATCACTGCAGCCTTTCTGCACTTCACAAAAGTGACCCCTGCTGTGTGAGGAATGCTAAGTTTCCTTTTCCTTTAAAGGAAAAGAGGCTCTACCTAACTGAATTTGTCTGTCCAAGTTTCCATGGTTTCTTACATAAGGAGAAGGTCATCATTGGCAGGATAAAGTATAGTCAATCTGAAATGAATCCACCTCACAGTACCCCCGAAAGATTCTTTCTGTACTCTTACCAAGTCTTTGTATTCAGCTTTTTGTTACTGAGGCTCTGTGGATTCTTAGTTGTTTATGCCAGGTGCCTGAATAATTCACAGGGCCACAAATAAAGAAAACGTGCATGCATGTAATAAATTCTTTTATCTACTCTGTGTGAATTGATTTATGTTCTATCTTTAAACTAGCTGTGATGAAGGATTGTTTTTTATTTCCTTAGGCTTGTTGCAGATTTCACATTGCTGTATGAAAAACTGATTACTTTCTTTTTATTGCCAAATGTTGGATGCTTATTTTATTCATCTTATTTGTGTGACCTCACTCCACAGTAGTAAAATGTACTCCTGTGAAAGAGAGTTTGGTCTATACCTTTCTAACACTTAATACAAAAATTGCCATTCCTAATTGTTGGAACTTGTTAGAGTTGTCTAAACTCTATAATGAACTGGACATGTCTCTTAATTTCTGCGTTATCTGTCTACAGAATAGGAAAAGTCATGATGCATTGCATCTAACTGATAAAGTGCTTTGAGCTTCTCAGGAGGAATGGATTGTAAGAGTCTGTGCATTCCTTCCTTCTTCCATGAACAATAAATCAGCAACTGCCATCAAACTGGGTTACTATATATACTTTTTAGGAATCCTTCCAGAATCCCTTCATTTCCTCTCTATTGTGCATCAAGAAATGTGCATCTCATCTAGATTAGGCAGTTAAGAAACATGTTTTTGCATAAGCTGTTAACACCATTTATGAAAAAAAAGAAGTATGAGAATTTTTTTATCTAAGAGAAATTAATCTGATATTTCTAGCAAACTGTCTTCCTTTCAGAGCTTTGATTTTCTCTAGCTAGCTCTAAATTACACTTTTTTGTTGGAATGGCTTGAAGCTTTTAGGGTGACTAGAGTCTGTGAATTTTTTTAAGTCTGCTCTTAACATGTCATTGGTTTTCTGCCAGGACTCTGAAGTCACTAGGAATCTTTCCAGAAGCCTTCTATGGTTGGTTTGTTGAGATAGTGACCAGTAACTATTCTTACTCAGACTGCAAAAGATGTAAAACAAAACTGAGCTTTACCATTTTCTTAGATGTGCTCTAAGGAGATTACCAGATGTATTAGTGTTGAAGTGGGAGGAGTACTTGGTGGTGGGAGGTTATAAATACAAATATTTTGTATTGTTTCCCTCTTACGTGATCCAGAAAAATCTAAGTTATACCAGATTTTCTTCTTCCTTTTCGTTTTCATTTGTATGAAACAGTCATTTGGCCTATAATAGTCTGAATTCCATTCTGGCTTTGTTTTATTCAAACAAGCATTTTTAATGGTTATACTTACTTACCCAGGTTTTACTTGAGAAGTGAAAATTTCTAAGCTGGGTGAGAAACTGAAAGCTCAAAGCTAATGGTGTTGTTTGCATTAGACAAGACACAGTTCAATGAGATGCAGTGTGCACCTTCATTGTCTGAATGTTAGCAAGCAAAATTGACACCATATGTGCCCAACTGTAATTGCTCCAAGAGGGGAAAAGAGAAACATGTCAGAACATTTGAGTAACACCTAATTCAGCTCATGGTTATAAATAATGCTGATGGCTGCTTAAAAACAAAAGTAGGAAAATATTATGGTTATATTATTCCTCAACGGTGCTTCCTACATAGGTGAACTTTATTACGGAGACAACACGAGTGAAAAGAAACGTATAACAAGTTTTTATGATATTTTTATGTTATTTTATTTTTTTCGCAGTAAATAAAGTGGTTATGAGGCTCCAAGGAAAACAGCCCAGATGTTAGTGTGTTGTACAAAATTTAGTGGAAACAAGCTGTAAAAAACATAGTCATAAAACAGCCTGTCAATGCCACACATCTGGACAATGCAGCCGTATGTTCCCGCTGCTGTCATCACCCTAAGAAAACTCAATAGCCTTATTTCACCCCAATTAGGCTGCATACCAACAGAATCAGCAATATACAGGGAGGGGATATATTTTCACCAGTACAGACCCTCTCAAATTCCCTTCAAGAAGTTTATATCTTTCATTCAATGCCTCAGATGCTAGTCACTTTGTAAATAGCATTCAAAATAACACCCTCTGATTTGGTGTCTGTTAAATACATTTTAGTTTATAATAAGTGATTGCCTAATGTTGCTTCTTTGTTTTTAAAAAATATATGTAATTTACAGTGAAAACTGTGTATCTGTTGACCCTTAAATAAATCATGGAAGTTTTCTCCCATCTGCTATTTTATAGCATTTATAACTTCATTTGAGGTTTTTGGAAATAAAGAATAGCTATGTATCATATGAATTTGTTGTTTTTTTGGAACGTGTGGCCATTCTGAGCCTTTGAGCCACACACTGTACAATGTGAAGTAACACCCCATCATTTCTGCATGCAAAATAAGTCAAATGCAATGTTAAAACCATACAAGTAATAGTTATTTTTATTTTTTCTCTGCAGGTAGTAGAAGTAGCCAAAGCGATTTTGGATAGTGGAGAAGAAATTCCTGTTACACTAATTGGAAAGCTATTGAAATTTCAACTGCTTTGCATTAAACAGAGGGATCTTCAGAGAAGGGACACTGAAAAGGTACTACAGTATGCTTCAGGGAGATTTCTTAATTAACTTTACGAAGCTAATTCAGGAACTATTTGCATAAATTCAGCTGTCTCCTCATGCTTAACTTCCTGTAAACATCATTAGAAAAAAATGTAAACAAATTTATTTAAGTTTTTGGAAGAAGCTCCCAGTTATCCAAAAGTAGTTGAGATAAGGGGAAGAATAGAACTCTTTGCTTGAGTAAAAAGTACTAATGCGGTATCTCAGTCTTAGGACTGAGAGATGATAGAGCTGGAAACTATGTATTGTCATTGTCCTTTTCTGGTGTTCCCTGAACTGACTTCCACATATCTTTTAGGGCTGTCACTACTAGCCCCAAGACTGCCTTAGTCAGCCTGCTTAACTTCTATAGCAGGAATTTCAGCAGGCTTGCACAGAATCACTGTGACATTGAGAGGAAAGGGAAAAGATCCTCAAAAGAGGCTTTTACTTTCTGAAGTACCAAGGACAACTAGTGCTCTTTGTGGGAATCTTGACAAATTCTAATGTATATTTCTGCTTTCTTGAGGCTCAATTACATAAAATTATTCAAGTGCAATAAACAAAGCTTATTGTAGCACTGTTGTCTGATGATTGTATCCTCTGTTTTGATGTGTTAATCAGCTTAGAATTCAAAGTCATAATATCAAAACCTTCCAGTTGAAATGTCTGAAGTGGAGAAAATCTGGAAGTAAATAAGATCAGAATCACCACAGCACAAACAATTTTAAGAATCATTGAAGACATTCCTAAGTGATACAAAAAGGGAATGTTAATGAAGGGAAGGAAGGAAAAGATTTTCAGCTCTGATTTTGGACTGAGCTAAACACAATTGCTGCAGCTGGAAATCCTGGTTGACCAACTGAGCGTGAGAAAGACAATTGTGTAGAATAAATTGACCTATCTAATTTGCATGGAAATATTTTTTCATTGATTTAATAGCAATTAAAGTGACACGAAAGGAATGCTAGCAGTAATTAAAATTAGTATCTTTTTAGTGTATTTAAAAAACTTTACAAAACTGAAATTTTATTCTTACGTAGTTAGTTCATAGTCATGAGGCTGGATAGAAATATGGTGTTTTTCTTGCTCTTACAGCACCTCCCTTTACCATAATGTATTTGGATTATTTAAATTTTTTATTTGATCTGAGCTCCTTAGGTGTATAATGTGAGACTTTGGGTCACTATCACCATCTTTTTTTCATTCTTTACTCTTAAATTACTGAGTAAATTTAAATGTTGGGGGTTTTGTTTGAAAGTAATGAGAATGGCTAAGTAATATCCTGAATGAAATGAGCACAAGGCTGTTGGTTGTTGTTTATAGTAGACAGATATTTACATCAAAGACAAAGTAGTGCTGGTACTATTTTACACCTTATTCAAGTGTTAACAGAGATGCTTAAGACTTAACAGAATTTGAATTTTGGTCTGATTTCCCTCCAGAGGAGGTTTCTGACTGCAAGTACTGTAGTGTCAGTAACTGAAGGACAGTGATTCTTCACTCACCTTTCTACCATTATCCCTGTTATTAATGTGAAGTCTTAACGCTATAATTCATTGAGAATGTAATAAACTAAATGATGTGTTTAAGAAGAATAAAACAGCATTCAAGACATCTTCACTACAACATTATAACTCTGAAAAGTATTCAAAGAAATAAATTGATTTTACAGCACTCTGCCCTTTGTTCTTCACAAAGGCAGCAATGACAACTTAGTTTCTTTATCTTGTCAGGCTGAAGAAGAGCAAAAAAAGGAAAAGAATGGGGGGAAAGAGACAGGCAAACCTATTGGCAAGGAGAAACCTCCTAGTGCCAAGACAACTGAGAAAGAAAGAAAAGGAAAAAAGACAGAAGCAGCCCCTCCAGTGCCAGTTACTGGTAAAAAAAATACCCAACTGAAGCGACGAGGAGAAAAGGAAGAGGAATACAAATATATTGGTATGTAAAACTGCAGATATGCTTCTGAGAAACTTGCTGAAAAGTTTTAAAACTAGCTTCTCATTCAGTTCTTCCTTTCTGTTCCATGCTGAAAGGTATGTTTGGCAATGTTAAAGCATTGCCACTTTGGATTTGAAGAGGGCACTGTGCTCTGCTTAGAAGAATAGAAATATAGTAGATGGTAATGTCTAAGAAAAATACAGATGAGGTATATGTGGCAGGTTGACATCAAAATGTTTTAAAGTGTCTAAGACTAAACTAAAGTGGATAAATAAAACATATCTTTACACAAAGATTTCAGAATAACTAAATGCATTTGTCAGTATCCAAAGGCAGCTTTCTCTTTGTGTTAATGAAGTAACACAGAGCTGTCCACCACTGTTTGGAGGTGAAGCCAAATTCTATAAAAAAGGTAATATGATATTTGCTGTAAAAACATGCAGCTGGTACTCAGACCTGAAAAAATCTACTTCAGAAATGAGATTTGTAAGATAAACAATAATGTTGCTGAGAAAATCTTTGTTCTTCATACATAGCATGCATGGTTGCAAATATCACTGGAACAAAAACTGCTGGAGAATGTACATACATCTCTTCATTTAGAACACAGTTATATTTAATTTGGACTAAAGTCCATTCTATCTATGTCAGAAAAAACAGGAACTCTCCCATTGGAAGAGAAGTTGCTCATCTTGGATGTGTAGCTATTGAACCAATGCAGATGTTCCTCTTTCATCAGACTTTTGTCTACATTTCTTTTGAGGTCAATGGCATTCTTCAGTTGTCAGTTCAGATGTTTAGAACAAATCTGAATCTTAGTCAAGCTGGCAAAAGCACACAGGATTTGAACATTACCTTTCTGTTCATAACCCCTTGTTTTCTCAGATAAAGTTGGTCAATAATAATATTCTTTTGATAAAGTTAAGGTTTTTCTGAAACTTGAAGAGAAGTGTTTGAATAAATGCTTACGCTTGTAAGAACCAAAGCTTCATATTGTTGTGTATATTACTACGGAAGCAGACATTTAATGAAACTTCTCATCCAGTCTCTAAAAGGAATTTGGATGACTCTGGCCAACTATAAGGACTAGTCTGAGTTGGTATTACCAGATGATGAGAGTTTTGACAGGGACTCCATCTTGCAAAAACAAACATGTTGGGCAGGGAGCCAGTGATTACTCCTTCTTGTGGCTAATCCTTCACAATTAACATCTCTCAGCTGTGACACAGTAACTTACTCTCTGTGTGCTCCCTGGCTAGCTTTAGGTGGGTTGAAACTACCAGTAGAACATGTGAGTATGTCCTGGAACTAAATAGTTTTTCTTTGAGAAAAGCAGTTGCAGAAAATGTTACTGCTGCAGCCAGCATTGTGGATATAATAAACTTCTCCAGTAATTTTTTTACTGTTTCTTCTCCAAACAGTTTTTCTCTAGGTGGTCTGCTGCTGAAGACTTCAATCTAACACATATAAATTTTAGCATATTATGTACAGTTATGCCAGTGAGGCTATAGAAGAGCTGCTTCTGTGACCCTAATTTGCAATATCCCTATGTACTAAATATGTATATATGTAATGTAAATATATATATAAATTATATATATATATATATATAATTTTGTTTAGCTGTTGAATTCCATGCTCTAATCTCTTTTGATTTTGCTTTGAACAGATGATGAACCAGATGACGGTGCCCATTATTACTTTATAATTTTGGGTTTCCACAACCTTCAGCTACTGCCAGTGATGTCTGAGCTTGGAGTTAATGTTTCAAGTGTAATCAGGATTTCTTCTGAGAATTATGAGCCATTACAGGCATACTTGGAAGCAGCTAGACTTCAAGAAGAGTCTTTACTTTCACCTGAAGGTAACTTGGTCTTAAGAACAGCATTTGTGTAGAAAGAATAATGTTTCATATGCAAGTACATACTGTTCTCCCTGTTATCCCTGTACTTTTCTCCTTATCCCTGTGCCTTATGTTTATGCATAATACTTGTGGGCAGCTGTATTTCCATGTGCAAAAATGGTATTGCCATTGGTTCAGTCACCAAACCAAAGAGTTTGCCAGTACAAAAACTTGCCTTAGCTGGACAATGATTAAAGAGGCAGTGTTTTAACCACAGTTCTGTGCAGCAGCCACCATAGAACATTTTATCAGATGTATAACATTGTGTGTCATTATCCAGGAAAATCTGTTTCTAAGAAGTCTTGAAACATTTGGTAATTTCCAAGGAAGTGCACAGCTTTCTATTAGGTTGGGACCATGGGTCAAACTAAAGAAGAATGTATCGCAGAATAACAAGCTGCCTGAAGATAGCTGAGTAGTGCCTCTGTTGAAAAGGACTTGGGATCCTGGTGGACAGCGAGCTAAATGTGAGCCATCATTGAAGGGCAGGAATATCTTTCAGTCTTTGGGACTTTTAAGATTATATTAGATCAGTGTATGTCAACAAGGATTTATTTATTTGTGGCTTGGAGCAGGAGTTGAAGTATGTCCTATTTGCATGGCTTTTGAAACAGTGTAACACATGAAGATGTATCTTAGGAAGGAAGATAGTAACTTGTACATACAATTGTGGTATAATGTTTCTGTTGTTCTTTTTATTAAGACTCATAAATCCTGGATTAGGAAGGTAGCTCTCTTGTTCTTTTTTTTTTTCTTATCTGTTTACATCCACTAATGGCT
This sequence comes from Lagopus muta, assembly GCF_023343835.1. Classification (NCBI taxonomy): domain Eukaryota; kingdom Metazoa; phylum Chordata; class Aves; order Galliformes; family Phasianidae; genus Lagopus; species Lagopus muta. The sequence goes on from NC_064433.1 coordinate 78,999,495, forward strand.
TTCCTTTTGTGAATGAAGTCAAGCATTGTCATTACCCTTTTCATATGGTTAGTTTTTTGTTCCTCTAAACACTCTATTAGCTTCACTACTATTACTTCCACTTCTCTTAGAGTTAACATTCAGAACTCAGACCAATCTCCCAGCTTGACAAAATGTAACTCATTTTTCAATGTATCTGTTGGAAATGTGTGACCTGACACACCCTAGTAATTTTTGGACTTCTGTTTACACAGTGATGGTTCAAAATCACTATGCGATGTGTTAGTATATACTAGATGTTATTATTCCACTGTTATATGATTGTTACAGATTTTTGTTGTTGTTTTTCTACATGCTGAAATCATGTAGAGTACTACTAAATACTGTCTCATTTCTATTCCTGAAGACTTCAGAATAGTAGTAATATATGGTAATAGTAGTATAATGACTATAACACTTCAGTAATATGACTTCATGTTAATTCAGTAACAATGAAGAAGAGAGACAGTATTCAAAGGTAGAACATCTAATGATTGATCCTGACATCCCTTGGTGCAAGGGGAGACCTAAGCATCGTAAACTTGTTTGTTTTATCATTAAACTATAGGATAGAGATAGTAAAACATTATTCCTCTGTTGTTAAAATTGAATTTCTAGTTACAATATTATTATCGCTGAGTGGCTCCACTTCCTTTCAGGAACATGAAGAGATCACTCTAGGACCAAGCAGTCTGGATACTGTTATATTGCCAAAATATATGTTCAAAGAGTGTTAGGAGAACTTTGCTACTGGTGAGATACCATGTAGAATTAGAGCTTATCTTTCATGAGCACCTGAAAAAAGAGGGAAAAGGAAGGATGTTCCTTCGTCCAAGGTGAGCTGTTAGGAGCATGGAACAGTTAAAATCAAGGCCAGCATTCTGTCCCCAGAAGTGGTCATGAGCTGATGCTAATGAAGAGGAAAAGGAGAAGAATAATAGGAAAAGAGCACTGGAAAGGAATGAAAATAATAGAAAAAAAGGATAACTGTATAAGAAAAGCATGGATGAGACTACTTCATGTGCACTTAACATAGCCTCCATTTATTTTCAAGTCAAGGTATTTTCCTGATCCTGATGTATCTTTTCAGTAAACCTCAATGGTTTAGTTTAGTGTGCCCAGGTGGCCAAGAAGGCCAGTGGCAGCCTGGCTTGTATCAGGAATGGAGTGGTGAGCAGGACTAGGGAAGTCATCCTGCTCTGCACTCGGCACTGGTGAGGCCTCACCTCGAGTACTGTGTTCAGTTTGGGGCACCTCAGTACGGAAAGGACATGGAGATGCTGGAGCAGGTCCAAAGAAGGGCAACAAGGCTTGTGAAGGGCTTGGAGAATATGTTCTACAAGGAGAGACTGAAGGAACTGGGGCTGTTTAGTCTGGGAAAAAGGAGGCTGAGGGGAGACATTATTGATCTCTTCCAATACCTGAAAGGTGCTGACAGCGAGAGCAGGGTTGGTCTCTTCTCACTGGTGACAGGTGATGGGAGGAGGGGAAATGGCCTCAAGTTGTACCAGAGTAAGTTTAGGTTGGATATCAGGAAATAATTCTTTACAGAGAGGGTTCTTAAGCACTGGAATAGGCTCCACAGGGAGGTGGTTGAGTCATCATCAATGGATGTGTTTGAAAACCATTTGGATGTGGTGCTCAGGGACATGATTTAGCCATAGGTTGTTAGAGTTAGGGTAGTATGGTTAGGCTGTGGTTGGACTTGGTGATCTTTAAGGTCTTTTCCAAACTGAGTGATTCTATGATAGGACAGTTTTAAAGTTAATTGGCCATCACTTCTGATGGCTGCTACAGAAGGAAGGTATATCTATGAATTCTTTAAAGAGATCAGCATGTTTTGAAGAGTCCACAGCCTCACAGGGTTATTTGGGTTTAAATCCATAGGGCTGCTGTGTAGGTACAAGTGTGGTATTTGGCCTTCATATCTAGGTTTTAGAAGTACTGAGCACCTGCTAGTTCAGATGAAAGCAAGTCATTGCAGGTTTAATGTCCCCATTTCTCTTAAAATAAGGGTATAATGTGTGCGGTTGATCTGGGACTTCGGAGTTTGATATTTAGGGAGAGAGCCTTTTCTGTACCTGATGGCACCTTTGAAAACTAATCATTACCATACAATAAAAATAAAAACCATGCAACTTCAGCATGATTATTACTGGCAAGTCTATTACCTTAATCTCCCTCTAACCTCAGTTTGCACTTCAACAAAACGATGCTAGTAAGGATTGCTTATCCTATACTTGAAGAGCTGTTGGTTCTAAGTTTGTGCTGGCAGCTTTGGAAAAACACAGCCTGGGATTTTAATATTTCGTAAGTTTCAAACCTACGTTACTGGTATTCTGGGAGTTTGTTTATATTTTGTTTCTTTGTTTTTCTAACTGCCATGTTTCACTCAGGCTTTTTCTTCCTGAAGTTTTTAAACTCAAAGTTGGTTATCAGATTTTTTTCTGAGATGGTGAGAATAGGAATATTCTAACAGTACTTACAGAAGATTAATAACAGTTTGTGCTTTCTATAGAAGGGAGACATTGTATCATGATTTATTACTTTAAAATTTTAGATGTAGAAGCAGAAAAAAAAAGGAAAAATGAATCTATCAAAGACCTGGAAACATTTTGGAAATACCTGGAACCAGTTCTGAACAGTGAAAAGCATGGGTCAAGACTCTTTGATGTTGCCAGACTTCATCACCTAGTTAAGGAGAATGCCTTTCCTTCTGATTGGTCTGACAGAGAAATCCTGGTCAGTAGATAATACTTTCACTATATATGGCAAGCTTTGAAGTTTGCAACATTTAGCTTCATTTTAGTAATGGCAAGAATTTTAGTTTGTTCTTCTGTGAAAAAGAACTAAAGTATGTTTCACAAGGAGTCCTTTGAATAAAAACACCTGACTTGGAGTTTCTTAATACTGTAGGCAACAACAGCCAAGTTGAAAGTAATATGAGGTGTTAAATTTATTCCGTCTTCACAATGACCCAGTTTGAATCTCATTAGAGAGTCAGGTGTCAGCATGAAATAACATAAAAATTATGTTTTTTTCCTTCTAACAACAGGCCTACTTACTATTTATCAGAAAAGTCACATGACAACAAATTCAAACAAATGCAAAACAAAGTTTTTGGTTATAAACTGTTGTTTTAGCACATACTGTGCTACTTCTTGTTGTCCTACCCAAAACATGGTTTTGGTTTATTACTTTTCATAACCTGCTGAGTAAGGACTATTACTTGGTAAAGGGAGGCAAGGTGAACAATTAGAATTTTTTTTTGAACTGAGGATTTCAAATGCAGCAAGGTAAAGTGTCCAGCATTTTCCAGTCCATAACAGCAGCTAAAGTATGTAAAGTATGTCCAAAAATATGTGCTAAAGCAAAATAAAACAACTTTCTATGATTTATCCTACTGTATTTGTGGTCTATATTATTACAGTTAAATGACAGACTGTATCTCCCTAACACTTATTTATAGTACATTAAATCCTGTATATAAACAATCTGGTGAGCTAGGAAGTACCCTTGATCCTAAAGAGATCAGAACTGAATTTGACAAAATCCACCGTGGTTTCTAAGGCGTTCACTAAAAACACCTCAATTGTGAAAATGTGTAGAGTTGCTACTTTATAACATTATTCACCATTATATTTTCTTAATCTGATCTTCACGTATGAGGCCAATTTTGTGAAAGATGTTCTTTAATCATTTCTATTTTCCCCTTCTCTTCTGAGAGTCCGTAAATATACTATGAGCAGTTATCTTTACTGAAATAAAAGAAAAATTGTCTGTCACTGAAATTGTTCCAGCAGATTGTAGTTGTAATTTCACATTCTTCTCTATCTCAAAATTCAGATGAGCTCTAAAGAAGTAATTCTTTAAAGATACAGATGTTGAAAATGCAAGTAATGAAATCATAGAGTAAATATGTTCTGGTGAAATTCCTGGAAAGTCTTTGAGTACTATCTTGCTGCATCTCTGAAGTCCAAGAGCTATCAGAGAGTAACTCCTGTGACAGATTGATAGGCATTGGAAAAGTGATGGAGTATTAAATGCAGGAAGTTATCTACATTTCAGATATTTCATGTAATGGAAAATACTTTCAGGAATATTTTCTTTTTTTCAATAGTAACTGGTGGCTGGACTCAGAACTTTTGACAAACATGTCTGTCCTGAAATGAGGAAAATTAGAATCATAGAATAATAGAATGGTTTAGATTGAAAGAGGCCTTAAAGACCATCTATTTCCAATCCCCCAATGTGGTCAAGGCACTTCCCAGTAGATCACGGTGCCCAGGACCCTACCCAACTTTCAAGGGGGAATTATTTTAAATTAAGACAGGGAGGTTTAGGTTAGATATTAGGAGGAAGTTTTTCACTCAGAGGGTGGTGATGCACTGTAACAGGTTGCCCAAGGAGGCTGTGGATGCCCCATCCCTGGAGGCATTCAAGGCCAGGCTGGATGTGGCTCTGGGCAGCCTGGTCTGCTGGTTGGCGACCCTGCACATAGCAATGGCGTTGGAACTAAATGATCACTGTGATTCTTTTCAACCCAGGCCATTCTGTAATGATTCAACATGGCCTTGAACACTTCCAGGGATGAGGTATCTACAACTAATCCAGGGAACCTGTTGCAGTGCCTTGCCACTCTTTGAGCAAAGAATTTCCTCCTAATATTTAATCTAAATTTCCTCTTATTTTAGTTTAAAAATTACACCCTGTCCTATCACTACCCTCTCTGATGAAGAGTGCCTACCCATCTTTTCTATAGGCCCTCTTTTGGTACAGCAAGGACCCTTTAAAATCTCCTCAGAGCCTTCTGTTCTCTAGGCTGAACAAACCCAGCTCCTTCAGCCTTTCTTTGTAGCAGAGGTACTCCAGCACTCTAATCATCTTCATGACCCTCATTTAAACCCCCCTCCAACAGCTCCATATCTTTTTTGTGCTGGAGGTCCCTCTTCTGGACACAGTACTACAGATGGAGCCTCACAGAGTAGTGGAGAACAATCAACTCCCTCAAACTGCTGAATTCTTACTTTGTTAAAAAGGCTGAGCTTGCAAAACTCTCCAGTACTTTAATTGAAATTTTCAAGTAGCCCTAGTGATCTCTTGTAACATTAATGAAAAGTTCTATAAAAGAGCATTGAATTAGAAAAGCAAAAATGTGCAAATATTAATTCTGAAAACTGTTTTTGCAAACTGAACTTCTAATATTCAAATATTACAAATACTACTACAAGTTTTCCATAACTGATGACTGACCTGAGTGCTTGTTTAGAAATGATATAAACAGGGCTAGTGGTAGAGAAAGCAGATGCCTGATATTTCTTAGGGGTAAGTTAATATGTTTACTGTGAGTTATGGAACTGGAGGACAGTTGTGTTTCTTCACCATGTTTCGTTTTAGAAAACTTAAGGTTGAGATATCCAATTACTTGTTTAGGATAAAAAGAAGAGTATGGCCATTAAAGCCACTGAAACCTGAGTGTGGCATGTGGTCCAAGAGAGGGTTTGGTATGAGTATAAAAGTATTTCAAATTTAAAATTATGGTTGATCTCAATTCTGTTTGAAAATTTTTAAACGACTGTTCTGATCTGCTGGATAGAGAACTAATAACTCATGTGGCTAAATTACATGCCACATTTGCATGCACACTTCATCCTTTATATCTGATTTTCTGTCGTAGCTTGCATTTGGCACTGAACTATTTGAAAGCATTGCTTGTTTAATGTATGACTGCATAGACTGGAGAAGACAGCATTGTAACTACTTGGAAAACACCAAGTTTATTAATGTGCCTGAACTATCGACACAGCCACCTGTAGTAACCAAGGCAAGGATTTTCTTTTGCTTTATCTTGTTTGTTATAGAAAATAATGAACTATAGGATAGAATTACCTTCCTTCAATTCTGCACTGAAAATACCAGCTTGGACCATCACTCCATGTATAATGTTTCATAAACAAAGTTGGGATTTTTGTCTTCAGCATTTAAAAAATCAAAAATGGGAAAAATTATTAGAGAAAAAAAGATTATTGGAGAAACAGAAAAATAAACATCTGAAGGATCATACAGATATTGTCATAAGCTATCACTGGTTTAAAAATTATTTAACTTATGATTATGTCTTCTTATGCCTGGAAAATCACTATGCATGCACAGGGCTACTATGTCTCCTTACAGATCTGCAAACTATGCAAAAATTATTATTTAGTTCTATCCCAGATCAGTTAATTTATTTTGCTTATAGTAGACAAAACAAGTGTGCTCAAGAAAGCAGTTTGTTGGACATGAACTAGAGACTGGATAAAAATAGGATTACTACATCTGTAGCAGTGCTTCTGAACTCTCACTTAAAGCATTTGTAAAACAACATAACTTGTTCCCTTCAGAGTCAGATTTGATTTAAGCCACATGAAATTTTAGTATCTAGTTAAGAGTAAGAAACTAAAGCTAAATGAAATTATTTTTCCCACCTATTTGCATCTGGCAATTCTCACTTGTTTCGGTGATTCTGATTATTATTTTTTGATCTTTGTCTTTGTTCTTTTTAGATACAACCAGCATCACAGATTACACCTTCGAAGAAAAAGCATCAAGCAGAAGAAGTTCTGACAACTGTAATTTTATCACAAGGCATGTCTAAAGGATGAAAGCAATGATCCTTTAGCTGTTCACTCTGTCTTATCATTCATTCACCTGTTAGCAGAAATTATTTTCACAGGAAGCAAAATCTGGTTTGATGCTGTGAGAGTAGTTTTGTGGTGAATACATTGTGAAAACCCCTGGAAACTGCAGTGGTGACAACTAGGTTCTTTAGAAAAATCACTTTTTCTACCTCTTCCTAGTCACAGTTGGATTTAATAGCGACACAATCATGGACATTATCTTTTCAGAAAAATTGTCAGAAGGTTGAACTGGTCAGGAATTCAATAAATCTAGCTTAATGAGTTTTCTTTTTACAGCAGAGGAAGAATTTTCTTTTATGGCTACTTCCATGGATATGAGATATTACAATGACTTGCTGAATCAGATTCCTGAGGAATGCTTTTCTGTGCCCATAATGCTGAACTGCATGCTGGAACAGGTGGAAATATATATTTTTCTCTTCCCTTGGCTAATTCTTTCTAGACTTGGTGTAATGATTGATCAAATATCAATAAATCAATCTCTTTCATACTAAGACAGAAGGTTATGAATGGAGGCACTGACGATGGAGGTTCAATATTAAGGATTCATAACTAAAACATGGCTTCCTTGTTTTCCTTTTATAGTGTGCTCACTTATCCTGTAAATACAGTATTACCCTAAAGTTTCATTTTTAAGACTACAGATCCAATATGATCAAATGAGGAAAAAGGTGTTATTTTGTAAGAAAGTCAGGAATTGTTTTTTCACATCCTATGCAGCAGTATTGAACTTGTAATACTTAACTCAGTACAAAGGTCTTATGGAAAGCTTAACAATACAAGTGCTATGCATCTATGCTAGCACTAGGCTGGTCTGATTACTTTTGAGTTCAGGCAAAATCTACACATTACCAAAACCCCACAGTATGATTTGAAAATCTTTCTTATTTTTGAATTGAAATTTCAGCACAATTCGTTTATCCAAAGATAGGCTTATGCAAAAATACTCAAGAAAAAGTGTGACACCTGAAATGCAGACCGAATCTGTGTTCATTACAATTCTTAACATTTCAAGTTGTAAGTCTTTTTCTTCTCATCCTTCTGAAGGTGAATAATAAGAGAACATATTTCTGTTTTCCATACTTGTTGCTGCTTATACCAAAAAGAAAGAAAAAAAGGTTTTCTTTTTGTTTCCTTACATAATGTATGGATAAGTGTTTAGTTTATATGTAACTTATCACAGAATCTGCCTGGTAATTTTAATGATGTTAAGCAGCAGTAATATTTTAATGAAAGCTACCATATACTATGTTCACTAGGTTATTGCAAGTGAAGAAAACCTAACACCACCTAGTCTGGTGGTGCCAGAAGAACGGGCAGATGGGATACATCATAAGATTGCAGATCATATAGCCTCTGCGCTTCCTTCACTTCCACTTTCTGAGAGTGAAAAAAAGGTTTGCATTGTCTTTAGTTTGTTTCCTACAATGACACATTTGTATTATTAGTGGTGTTTAATGCATCTTTCTTTTTAACAGAATCTGTATGACTACTTTTCTCCCAAATACAGCGAAGAAACTGCAACCCCCAAATACCCACTCTTATTTAACTACCACGATACTCTAGCTCAGCGCTTGCACCTGCTGAAGGTATAGTGCTATCTGTCACATATAGAAAGTTCTAAGGTTCACAGACAGTAAATACTCAAGGCATTAGAAAGAACTGAGTGAGTTTTGTTTTTACAAAAACATGCAGTATAGATTAGATTTTTCCATCTGGGATAGACACTAACACAAGTCCTTAGTCTGCTTAAGAAGCAATGGATTACTTATACAGACTGAGGACACATCATAACACAGAGTATTAAATGGATATACTGTTTGCATTAATAATAAGGTTGTTTTTTTTTTTATGTAAATGAGTGATGTTACAGAATTCTGTTGATTTACTCCAGTATTACAAAATTTTTGAGTCTAGGTAGCACAGACAAATATCTTCTAACAAGTGCCTATTATTACACTCTCTGTCACTCTCTTTTTATCTCACTTTTCTTGCCCAAAATATCTGACACCATGATTCAGTAACGCACTGTTAATATCTGACTGGCTTAAACACACACTTATGTCTTTTGCTGCAAAAAGACTTACTTATTCTAACATGCTTTTTTAGCAGTCCATTGGTGTTAAAGTTTAATTTTTTTAACTCTAGTACTTTGGTGTTTGTTTTAGATCCAAGGCAACTTAAATCCAAAAAAGATTGAACATGAAATGATGGATAAATTGCCTCTTAAAGAACTTATCCATTTCACCCTTCCTTCAGCTGAAAATGACTCTAAACGCTTGGCCAGAGTTCACGAGCTTATGCATTATTGTACCAGTGGTGAGCTGATTTTCATTGATATAACTTCTTCCTTTTTCTTCTTATTGATGATCCTATTAAAAAGTGGCAATTTGAGGATGAGATTTTTCAGCTACCTGAAACCTGTGAGGAATTTGCCATTTTTTATATTCTTGATTATAACATGGCAAGTTATACAAGTTAAGCTAACTTCACACCTCAGTTTCATGGTAATTGGACAAGGCAAATGAGTATTAAGCATTGCAAAACTAAGAGCTGGTAGTATCTCAGAAGTCTCTACTTATTTATGTTTAGTAACATACAAATGGTTATTACATCTGAGAAAGAAAGAAACAATCTTGCAAATTTCTGTTCTGATGTTAGCACACAGTGCTTTTTGGTAAATAATGACATAAAGTGTATATTTATTTACCAGCATCCTTGGGGTGGAGGAGCACGTGTATTTTAGGTAGAAAATTTTTGTTACACAGTAACTGGTTTTCAAAATATATTCTTTTTAAGCTTCTGCTGTTAATAATGAACTGGCTTTTATAATAGTCTCTTTAACAAACCAGCAGAATACGTTCACTTCTTCAACCATAATCACTTCTGCAATTAACTTTTCTTGGAATGTGCCCACCACCATGACGTACACTGTGAAACAATCCCCAAGACTGCATGAATACCTTTAGGCATTTTTGAAAGTTTACTCTACAACTTCTAAGAAATATGGACATCACGATCTCTTTGGTTACATTTGTGCCATCATATAAGGGGCAGTATTTGGAGGTACTTCCCTGGTTATTCATTCCCCAAATGCCATGTGTTGGATTAGTTTACACTAGCTGCACTGTGTCTAGGTGTTGGTATGTTCATTTTAGACTGTGTGTTTTAGCTATTAAGGTGTTCTATATTGCTGTAGCTTGCCAGCTACTGGATATCAATTTCGATTATCTTCAATGGACCATACTGTACTGCTAGGCTTTACCAACTGTTAACTTTGATAGTAATTTCTTCACTTTTTCAGGATTTGCAATGTGCTTGGGTACTTAACTACTGCAAGGAGAGAACATTTCAATCTGAATAAACTTTCCTAAAATTCAACATTTCTCCTGATTATCACTGTTAAACAAACACTCATACAAACAACCATAAGTAGCATTTATTGTCTTTACACCTTGAATTCTTCTATGGAAAGTGTGTGTAAAATTTGTTTTCAAGGGAAAAAAAAATTTTGAAATTTTGCTTGAAAAGTTACTGATGATAAAAAACGTTAATGATAATGGAAGCTTTTTCATGAGCTGCAGTTGAAAATAGCTAGCTGTTAATTGGTTTGATACAGTCTATTCAGTATTTTAAAATCATCATAATTTATATAAAGCTAATGAGCCAGGAAGTCTTCAGATGTAGGAAGCACTTCATTTAAGATGGATTAACATTTAGGTATATCATTTTGCAATTTGGAAGCATTCAACTTTGAATGCAGTATAGAATGTAGCTGACATAATTTGATCCTTTACCATTAAGGAAATTGTTGTTGGCTTTTGCAGAGTTGCCAAGAACAATATGCTTGCATAGTTTTCTATTTATCTTCTGCTGAGCCACAAGAACATTTTCTGCTAATGATTGTAATTCTCATATAGAACTTCTGAGTTGGGCTGAAGTGGAAAGAGCCTTCAGAGTGTTTACTTTTGAAAGCCTGAGGCTGACTGAGCTGAGTGACTCTGGACTCCTGGAGAGCTCTGGATCTCTGATTGGAGGTGATTCTGAAGTATCTTGTATACCCTGGGATAATCCAGCCAAGTTTGCAAGGCAGCTGAGACAACTCTACCTTATGGAAACGAAACTTAATGGGAAATCACCAGGAGGCTCTGGTAAAAACCTCTCTGTTTATGTTACTCCTGAAGAATTTGAATCTATTTATTTTACCATATCATTTGCTGTTACAGGCCAGTGATTTTTATTCCTTATACAAATCATCAAATTTCAAATATTGTGTAGTCTGAACATTGAGTATATACATAAAGACAAAAATTAGCTGTTTTTGTATGATATAACTTTAAAAAGTTGATTTATCAACTTATTAAAATGGTATGTGTAAAAAGCTGTGTACTAGAAAACTATTTTATTGCTAATGACATTAAATATATATTTAAAGGTGTAGAATACTGAACATGAGCTTAAATACCTTTCTGAATGGAGGCACCTTAAAGCTGTAATGGCTCCTGAGTTTTTGTCACCTTAGTAGCAACCATGGAGTAAGATCAAATGTGATGCATAGGGCGCTAGTCAACTAATTTGATGATTAGTTGTGAATGAGTATTAGGAGTGGGTAAGATACATACCTTACACATAAGGACTCTAGATAGTGATGTGAAAAGTTGAAATTTAATTTAAAAAAAAAAAAAAAAAAAAAAAAAAACCAGAAAAAAATCTGTGCTATGCTTTGTAGTTACACATGCATATGTATCTTTTACTTTGTAGAAAATAAAAGAGGGGTGATTTAGGTGGGGCATAAGGAAGAAGGTTTTTACAGTCTTGGGTGGTGAGGCACTAGAACAGGTTGCCCAGAGAGGTGGTGGAAGCCCCATCCTTGGAGACATTCAAAGTCATACTTGAGCAGGCTCTGAACAACCTGATCTAGCTGAAGATGTCCCTGTTCATTGCAGGGCAGTTGGACTAGAGGTCCTTTCCAACACAAATGGTTCTATGATATCTGGCCTAGCATTGCATGGGGTTGTTGTGACCGAAGTGCATGACTCAGCACTTGATCTTGTTGAAGCTCATACAATTGGCTTCAGCCTATCAGTCTAGCCTATCCAGATGCCTCTGTAGGGCCTTTCTACTCTTAAGCAGATCAACACCTCCTCCCACCTTGGTGTCATCTGCAGACTTACTGAGGGTGCACTCAATCCACTTATCCAGATCTTCTTATTCTAGAGGTGTTAAACAGGACCAGTCCCATTACTGACCCCCTTGCGACTAGCTGGGTGTAATTCCATTCATCCCCACTGTTGGGGCATGACAGTCCAGCTAGTTGTTTATTCAGTGAGGAATACACCTGTCTAAGCCATGAGCCGACAGCTTCTCCAGGAGAATGCTGTGGGAGGTGGTGTCAAAGACTTTAGTTGCTCTACTTTGTAGACTACATCATGTAGTGAACTGGTTCTAGAAGCCACATTCAAAATAAGAAATTATTTTTTTGAGATCTGAGAAAAGTAAAAATCAGATCAGTTTAATCTGCTACATCTTTATATTTATGATATTGTCCATTCTCTGCTAATGTAGATGTCTAAGCAACCATCTTAGATAGGAAGTTTGAGCAGACAAAATGAATCTTGCTTATCTGCTTTTTTTCTGCAGCTTGAGAACAGTTTTGTTGTTTTTTTTTAATGTTAGTTTATTTTACTTCTATGTTAGTCACAATTCTAAATATTGTAGTTACAAACTCAGCTGTCAACATTTCAATGCTTCTGCAGTACGAAATACCAGGAAGATTAAGCTTTTGCAATGAGTTTTCTTTAACCTCCTAAAGGCAGCCAGCAAACAGATGCAATTTTTCAGAGAAGCAGAGTCTAAGAATGCATGTCTGGAAGCTGAGCTGTTTATGAACCATTTATGAACAAATAATTTCAGGAGTATTTCTTTGGAGTAGAATTTTTCTTGTATATCTGAATTTTAATCAAATATTAGTGAATTCTGCCCTACATTAGGGCATTAAGAATTCTATTAAAAGAAAATTACTTTTAAAAGTGAGAGAAAATACAAGAATATAGAAATGAAAATCTCCATGTAATCCTATTAAATTCCGGTGCCCATTGTAATAATGATAGTTTATCAGTCTAATCTGTGCATCACAATTACTACTTAGATCCTTGGTAAGTGTAATGTTCTGTCATTAGCTTGTAGAGCTCTACAAATCCAATTAATTAAGTTTAAAATACATGGTTTCCAAGAATTCTAATATCAAAATAATTTATTTTAGCTTTTCTTTATGTTATCTCTGCAAAGGAATACTTGTTTCTCAGGTAATGAGCTGGTAGGTGGTTCTTTACCTGTGAATCTTGAGGCCACTTCTTAGAGTATTTTTAATCTTTTTGGGCAGGCAAAGCTATTACATGTCGTATAAAGAAGATAATTTGAGTAGATTTCCCTTTTTCCTTTCTGTTTTTTTTCTTCTTTTTTTTTTTTTTCTGGTTAATCTCATACTTATTGCATATGGATTTCAAAGTGGGTTGGAAGTGATCATGTATTTAGCACACTAATGTCATAAAAGGAAACTTTAATTTGATGGCAATCTCATCAAATATGCTAAGGAAGTTGCAGCACTCTGACCTTAGTGTTTAGGGCTGAAATTTCTGGAACAGTTCTTAAAATTCAGTTTTCAATTTCTAGGACATGCAAAAGGAAAAGACAAGGATGAAAGAGATGGTCTGGCTGTTTTGAACAAAGAATTGAATCTTCCTACTTCTGATCTGGCAAGTGTGATGAATGGAGTAAACTCTGCTTTATAGCATGAGACAACAGAAAGTGCTGTTCAGTATTGGGAAATGTTTATACAGATCCAGTGCTGCATGCAGATGACAATTTTGTTGTGTTTGGGGAATATGGAGATGACCGTTAAGCGCTATCTATCACTTTCTTTGAATTCTAATGTGATGGGTTTGGTGAAGCTACTAATGGAAATGCAGGTTTTACTGAATACCAGGAGTCAAATACTTGAATGAATGTTCAAGAAAAATTGCCAAACTGTTTCAAACTAACAGACTGAGCGTTTTGGCTCCTTCAGAAACACCTGCCTGCCATACAGCCCTGGATAAATACAGCAATTTTAAAATTACTTCATAATACCCGTCTAAATATTCATAATTGCTTACAGCACTCAAAAACATATAACCTAGCAATAAAAATAGTTGAATTATGTTTGACATAAAAAGCCAAAAGCAAAAACCGTTGGGAGCAGTTGTTGGGTTTTTTTACTAAATATTGCCATACGGCTCTACACGTGTGCAGCATTATGCAATTAACTGTGAAGTAACATGTGATGCTGTCTATTAAATCAACAAATTACAGTTAATTTGATACAATTGACACTAAAATGTTGATAATCATTACTTTGTTTCATTGTATTTTGAGGTGAGTCTGGAAAATTCTGGTCTGGAACCAAACCTGGAAGAAATAATAAAGACTCAGAAACGTTGTCTGACAGACTGGAATTTTGCTGAGCGTTTTCATCCTGATGTCCTTCTTCAGGTATTTGTGAACAGACGGTTTTGCAGATTCAGTCATGTCTCAGAATTAGTAGGGGAATACAGGGTATTTCCCTCCTAGATAATTGGTTCAATTTCATCACTGATGCATTTTCACCAAAACTCGTTGTTCAGCTGCTTTAAATCCTGCATGAGAAGCTGAAGTTAATAATTGTTTTTTATTTCATGGTTTGGCCACACTGCAGCTGTTTTTTTCAGTACGAGTCTTTTAACTGTGTGATGAAAAAAAAATTACCCTTAAAGGTGACCCTCCCTGATCATTACAAGATTAATTAGCCCACTGTATATGAAAGCATACTTTACAAATATTTGTGCAGCATATGGTTTATGGACAAGCAGGAAATTTTGTCATAATAATTCTTCACCCTTTGAGGGCTACAAGCTTTATTTACAGAAATCTTGTGAGCTAAAGACCACGATTGATCTTGCAGAAAGAACAACAAATGCGAAAGATGAGTTCAGGTGTAGATGGCATGAAGCGCTAGGCATTCTCTTTGGAGAAGTGGATTACAAATTCAGGGCTGTTTTGACCTTCAAGGCAATTCTTTTTGATCCTCACGCATGCTTTACAAGGATGGAGAAATGGCAGCTTTTTCAGCAATACTTTAGCATCCCCTCATTATGGTCTGGGTTATAGATTTCAGTACATGGGGAATTCCTACTTAAGCAAGATAAACAGCTAATACAAACTAAACTGTCAGTAATTAGTGTATCAAGTCAAAAGATGCTGATGGAAAATAATTGCAGAAGAAAACAGCAACATTTTGGTGACGGTATTTCTTTATTTCACATATAAGCACTGTATAGGAACTGTTGAGTCACTGCCTAAACCCACTGGTTGATCACCTGGAGAAAGGATCTGATCAGCCCTGGGAGCACAGATGAAGGCAGTTCACCTGTGTGACTGGAAGGGGTGGAGCCTGGCTGCACATCTCTTAGACCCTATTTAAGGGCTGACTGCCACAGAGGAAGTCTCTCATCAGAGATCCCTCCCTTGCAGAGTTTTCCTCTCTGAGCCTAGATCTTTTTCTGTTTGTCTGTTTTGCTGTTTTATTTTTGTATTACCTTTTCACTGTACTAATCTTTCCAACTGTAACAAGCACCGTTTATACAACCAGGTGATAACGAGGTTTTCAGATTTAAAGAGAATGCTTGTTGATATGGAATTACTTCCATCTCATTTCATTTTGATAGTTTTGTAGAAACAGTAGCTTGAAAGAAAGTTTTATGTTAGATATAGCTATAAGTTGCAGCTTCCAGAGAATGTAAACATTGAAAGTGATGGTCTATACAGAACAGCGTGAAATAATGTATAACACAACAAATGTCAGAGATGTTCAGGGCACAGTAGAGCAAATTGGATACAAAATGAGCTGAAAAACAGCTTGTTTCTTTTTTTCTACCCACTTTACAATAGTTCTGCGTTTACTCGTTATGTATTTATTTCAATACTCATTTTAAAATCTTAAAAATGTATGAATAATAATTTATCTATTCTTTAACTGAATTATTTCATTCGTGGTCTGATTCAGAGGTGAAAGGCAGAGAGTATGTATTCTCCATATGGATAGTGGCAGAGTTTCAGTTTCCACATGCTGGATCACTGCAGATTGCTACAATCCAAGTAGTTTGCGTGCATCCTACAGGAAGAGTGAAGTTCTGAAGTACCCATTGCTGAAAGCTGTGCTGTTTACCATCTACAAGTACTACTGTGTACAAAGAGGATGTACCTTTCTTTCTTTCCTTTTCAGGTTCTTCATACTGCAGCCCGGGAATATAGATGTATCGATTCCTATTATCATACACAAGATAAGTCTTTGCTAATGGTTCTTCACAATCCTATGAATCAGAATCGTTTGTGCCAGGAGACTTGGGATGTTGCATTGCACTCTAACGTTGGATTCAGGTAATTAATTTTATCACTTCTATATTAATCATAGTCATTTTCAATTAAAGCCCTATATGGTCATGGCAAATCTTTTGAAATTTCGTCCTGCATGATCAAAGCTTTGAAATTAAAAGGTATCGTGATGTAACTACATTTAAGAGAAAGCAAGGCATAAAGGTAGAGAGCAGTACTGTATCAAAAGAGTTCTGATGAGATAAAGCTTTTCATAGCGAGGAGAACCATACAGTAACTGTGCATGAGTCCTTATCACATGGTTTAAGAATATGATAATACACACAAAGTCAAATTAGGGATATACGTGTCAAGAAAATAATGTTGATCTGGAGGAGTTCAAATGGCAAACTGTCTAAAAACTTAATTTCCACATTTTTCAACCATAGTTATATAAATGGTACAGCTATCATATAAAGTTTTTCTGGGAAAAGCTAGAAGCCTTTTATTTGTATTAGGATCTTTTTTTTTTTTTTTCTTGGAATAACACATTCCTCTTAATTGTCACTATCTGCTCATCAGTAAGAAGTATAAATGTGCTACTATTAGAGCTTTTTCCAGTGGATGTATTTATTTTGGTACCTTTTTGCACTGCTGATGGGCAGTATAGATTATATGAATCCAACTGCTATTCCAGTTTGTTGATCAAATGTAGAATATGTGTCCATGTACTGTTAAGAAGCAATAATGCTATGGAGAGACATCTGAGCTAGCTTTAACCATAACACAGTGGTTCTCCGTGAGTTATTTAAATCTGATTCATCAAATAAAGTAACTTATCAGTGGACAAACTTGGTTTTTTTTGTTGGGTTTTTTTTTTTCTGCAAGTCTATCAGTAAGCATCACTATCTGAGGAACCTATTCTATTTATCAGAATACTGGACTCTTTCAATGTAAACTTTTGTTGATACCAACAGATTTAAACAGGTTTTAATGCTAAGTAGGTGAAGTGTGCCTTCCAGAAGACATACTTTGTACTGTTCTTGCTTTTAGGGATATCTACGTGAATCCATCTCAGTTTGTTGTGATTAGTAGTAACTTATCCTGAGTTGAGACCTGCTGTTGTGTTACCTGTAGGAGCAAATATGTGGAACCAGACTTCCTCAGGAAGCAATTAGACTTGAAACAACTCTTCTAACAATTCCTAAAACAGTTTGGCAGCTCACCTCGACACAGTATTGAAATAGTCAATTCAAGGCCAACTGCAAAATGAGAAGAGCTCTTGAAACCTTCAAAACAAAAGATAATGATTTTACATCCAAAGAAGGAGTAATGCACACTCTTTGGCAGACGAACTAGTTTTGCTGAGGCTGTGCCAGCTATATGTTTACTCATTATTATTCTTCCAGATACACTGGAAACAAGACTTGAACATTAAATACAAGTTCTTGGTAGGGCATGCCAGCTTTGTTCACTGACATTTCTTGGAGTTCTATTTCAAAGCAGAAAGGCATTCCTAAAGAAACTAGAATGAAAGCTAACTGAAAGGTTTGATTTTACTCTTCTTTTGGGGAAATACTCTGTGCTCTCTGTCTGCTATTTAGTATCTATGAAGAGCTGTAGGCTCTTGTTTAGTTCTGTTATGTAGCATCTGTACCTGCCTTTTCTCTGCAAAGTAATTACCACATTTTCTGACCTTACTCAACGTTTTTGCTAAAGATCATGTCAGATTTCCAGACAAAGTAATCACAAATATTTGCTAGCGTATGTTTCCAGGCAACCTAACGCTTCTTTGGAAGTCTGTCTTTAAATACCTGGAGCACTTCAAGCTGTAGCCTCTCTTGGCTCCCAAATCTTGCTGAGTTGCCATACACACAGTCAGAAATACTTGCTAACCTGCTTACTAATGTAGTTGTATTGCTTGTGGCACTTTACTTTTCTATGAAATATTGGCCTCTAATGTAACTATGGATTAATTTTCCTTTTATTAAAATTACTGTCATTCTCATTTGGGGGTTATATTTAGGAGTCACACTTTCAGCACAGGGGAGATATTTGACTGTCTCTCTGTTATGGGTTTTCTCCATGTGTGTTTACTTGTTACTTCTTTGTTGTGATATCTTACAAACCAGATACCTGCTTTGTAGGGTTGTTCCATAGTTGCTCTCTGGAATATAGTTCTTTTACCTGCATACTTGAGAAATTACTGCCAGCCAGTGGATTTCAAGTAGTTCCTTTTGTGGCAAATTCTCATACAGAAGGGAATCAAATTTTGTGCTGCAACAGCTTGATTTGGAGTTGGCTTTGCTCCTGGAGATCTCAGTTACTTCTCCTTCTTCTCCATGGCTATGAAGTCCTACAGTTCGTGTAAAACACCCAAAAGATGCAAGAATTGTGTCCTTCATAGGTCAGGCAGTATGAGAATGCCTGTGAAATCCAGTGGATTCTGTGGACTAACTGGGTCCAAAGGCATGGGCACAGTGATACGTGTGTAAAAACCCTTCATTTCTGTTTAAAAGTGACCACTCTGTCAGAAAGCCAATTTCAACGTTGTCGTAACTGTTCTTTTGCTGAAAGTGAATCTTAATGACATTTGTTTACTGTTTCATAGTAAGCACATTGCACAAGTTACTGGAAAAAATAATTATTTCTGAGAAATGATTCTGAGTCAGACATTGGCAGTAGTGACATCAGAATACATATTAATAGAATATGTATTTTTGACTTTGAATGACTGTTTCGTTGCCCTAAAATACTTTCCATGCGAATAATCTCATTTTTATTTGTAACATATATTCATCTTCAAGTTATTCCAGTACTGGCAACTCTAGGTCTAGCTTAGCTTTGCATTTGATTTTCAGCACCTCTGTTTTTCTAACTTGTATTCTTTGCTTCAAATAAAAGCAGAGTTGACTTGTCCCTGCTGAATACATGACAAACAGTTTCTCTATGCAGGTATCTCAAAGCAGGCTGTATGCACACTGCAGGAAGTAGGTCAGACTAGTATATCTTCAAGCTGTATATAAGCTGTGTATATATCCAGCCTATGTACACAGCTTACATATTAAGTCTCTTTGATATACAGGGTAATACTACAGTAATAAATTTGAAACCATCATGAGGTCAAAAATTGCTTGTTCTGCGTTCACCACCAAAATCTGTGGATACTGCCATGGCTTTAGAATACAGTGGAAGCATCTTGAACTCTTGAATGAAAAAAATTATGAAGATAAAATGACTTCTATGCATGCTTCTTTTACTTTTATACTTGAAGAATTATGGTAATCCTCCAAACAAGAGATTGAGGAATTACTACATGTGCAATTTTTAGCTTTTATCTTGGTTTGAAAGCAGTCATGCACAGTAAACTATTTAGTAGTTTCAGATACCACTGGAAGACAAAATAATGCAAACTCTGCATCAGTTTATCATTCAGTGCTGACTCACACTATTATTTACCAATATTCTTAATTTATGACAGGCTACAGTGCACTGATTCTCTAATCTGAATTTGGGTGATAATTTCCAAATGTCTTTCCTTGTCATGTTGATAGAAAAGAGCTAGAAAATAAGCAGTGTGCTAGAAACTAAGCAAAATAACACCTCCTTAGCTGTCAAACAAACAAAAAAAGTGTATTTTAAAAGGCAATGTAAATCAAGAGCAACTAAGAAAATAAATAGAATTGGTCTGAATGTCTGTTTTCTGGATGTCTGGATTTTGTTTGATGGCAGATGTTCTTTGGAAAACAAGTTTCTACTATTTCTTTGCAGTCAGGAGAACCCAAATCCCAAACATCAGTTATTTTAAACAAGTATCATTCAGGCATAAATACCAGTGTCTGCATTTAAAAAAAAAAAAAATTAAAAAAAATCTGTTAAACACAGTCCTTCTCTCAAAGCTCACTGCATAATATTCATATAAATTGAGAAGCTGAGTGAATTTTTCCTATCTGAAATCATCTTAGTGAAAATTGTATTATTGTAAATAGATAAATGTTATGCTTTTCAGGAACTATCTTGAGCTGGTAGCCAACTCAATTGAAGACTGGGTTAAAGAAGAAGAAGTCAAATATCAAGAGAAGAGGATAGCTAGAGAAATAAAGGCTCTTAAGAAGGTAGAAGGTATGACAGAAGGACCATCTGAATTTTTTGACTGTGCTGTCAAAAAGCCTGGCTTATCTATAAAAGCTACAAGTGGGTATCTTTCTGTTTTATCCTACAAAATTCGTTCTTCGTGGTAAGAGCTGAGACCCAAATCTGTTCATAGTAAAATCCCATATATTTTTAGTAGGGCAAGCATGTCTTGTCATCTATATGTACATAAACATCTTTTGAAATTAAATATATTTACTTAAATACTCTGCATCATCCTTCATTTTGCAAACTTGAGTCCCTTAATATAAGTATACACTTTCAGGATCTGTTTTTATTTAATGGAGTTACTTGAAAGATTACATACAACTATGAAATCTCTGTCACGTGACATATGTGAATATGAAGAGACAAGCAGTAATTGAAATTGACAACTTTTTTGAAAAAGCAGGAATAAAAGCTGGAAGTCAGAAGCTGCAGACTAGAAACTAAAACTGGAAACTGGAATTAACTAGACTGCAAAGCGAACTTTAACTACAAGCAGCATTTTGAATATCAAAAATAGTAAGCAGCTTATGCAGTAAATGTTGAGCAGGCAACAAAATTTTTAACGCAAATATTGTCAAAAAAGAGAGCTTTTGTCCAAATTTTCAATGTGTGTATTTAAGTGGAATTTAAAATGATTTGTTCTGTAGCCTTTACTTTACTAACTTTCTTTGAGAATTTACTTTGAAACTTTCCAGCACTAAAGATTACCATTTACAAAAATTGGATTGCCATTCCTTAACTAGCTTAATGCTTCTGATTATAGCTTGAGAACCAAAAGGACAGTTATGACTTTAGAATCTTATCTTGCACCCATGTAGCTCTCCCAGTTTTGGCTTAATTAGAGCTAATTTTCTTTGCTAGTGTCTGATACAGTGACATGTTTTGTATTTAGGAGGAAAATAACATCGACAATACCCCAGTGTTTCAGGTGTTACTCAGCAGTGCTTGCATGAAGAGTTTTTCTGCTTCTCGCATTGCTCTGCCAGCAGGGTGGTTGGGAGTGCACATGAAGCTAGGAGGGAACACCATGAAGACTGTTTACCCAAAACAGCCAAAGGAACATATGGCCCCCAATTATGAATGCCAATTAATACTAGTTGTGAGATAAATTTCTTCTAATCTGAGTAGCGTATTATATCTCTAAAAATATTTAACGTTGACTTCATTCTGCTCTTATACTTGTATATTTTACTATTTACCAATGTGTATTTTATTTTGTTTACTCATACCCTTTTTATTTTCATTTATGAACTTTTTTTTTTACAGTTGTTCAATTTTCACATATTTATGATCACAGTTATTCCTCCTCCTTTTCTCAAAGACAGCACATCAAGACCAGAGAGCACAACGGACACCGTTCTAGAATCTCAGTCCATCAATGAAAGAAGACCTTTTATTAGAGAAGGTTCTCTTAAGGTATGGCAAGAATGTGTATGGTTCTGAAAAGGACTTAATTAACACTGATTTGCCAGAAAGGCATGCTTTCATTCTTATGTAGACTTATGCATACTTGCACTGTCCGTTATACTCGGTAGATCTAGCTTAACTGATGCTGCACTCTCTTGGTTCTTTTAGACAGTCATAGTGTATCTGTCTCATCTTTCTAACAGTGTGCAGTGCTCTGCACTTAAAGTACTGCCACTGGAATGTAGCTATGAAACGGCTTTAACCAATTCCTGGGTACTCAACTTGATCTGACATAGCTCAAGTTAGCCATTGGCCTAACTTGTAATTGTGAATGCTTACTGTTTCTTTCATGATAATGCATTAGTGTGCTTAGAATATAAAATGCTAACCTGGAAAATGTCAGATGCCTAATGTTGTCTTAATACAGGTTAATAATTCTGGTCTTAATAGCTCTTCCCTCTTTCTGTAAAAGATAAAACCATTTTATGTCACATTTTGGGAATAAATTCAGTCAATAATTTGTTCTGATATGGTGATAAACATTGTGGAAAAGTGAACTATAAAATCAATAATTCCCTATGACTGAGTGTGTAGGATACAAATTATCATCTGGTACAACTCTTTCGATCAAGAATGACTGATCCTGTGAATTGAGTGTGTCAGTAATTTTATGCAGATTATAGTATGCAATATTGGGAAACTGTAGGCAAGTTTTAAAATTATTTTTAACTTAGAAGACCAAAGGAACCTATGTTATTTTGAGTTTGTTTACTCATACAATTTTCACATATAAAATATCATGGATTAGAAAGTAACCTGAACTCCTGATTATCATTTAGGCTAGCAAAGAGAAACAGAATAAATTACTAGAGGAAGAACGACTTAAGGAAGAGAAAGAAGCAAAGAGAGAAAATTTGAGTGGTAAAATGAAAAGACAAGAGACAGTAATATGCGAAGAAAGTGAAGGTTCCAATAAGAAATCTTCCAAAGAGAAGCTTAAGGGTGAGCCAGCAAAAGTGCCTGAACCTGAGGAGGATCTCAGCATCCCAGAAACACAATCTGAGAAAATTTATAAGGTAAAGAGTGTTATTATTTTACCACATTAGGAGATTGTCAGCTATTTATATATAGCCAAGATTAGCAAAGCTATAATCCTTTATGAAACTGAAGTGCAGGACTAATTAATCATAGCTAGGTCCTGTTCAATTCTATCATTTTTGCATCAGATTGCTTCCTAAACGTTTTGAAATGCAGCTTCTGTTATTTAAGACTATTTAATTAACTTGGATGTTTTTAAATGTATATGACATAAACACTTGATATTTTGATATTTTTTATATTGGTTTTGTGTCCCTGGTTAGTATTTTCATAGGATGAATTTTGCCTAAAGAAGTGTCATTTATGGGAGAGGGTAGGAAGGGTAGGAGGACCTGTTCCAATTCATTTATCTGGGGACTGCTAGACCTGGCTGAAGTTTTGGCTATACACATTGGAAATCAAATAAAAGGAATCTACTGTTTCTTCCATTTCCTGTTTCAAAATTCATGTCCTTGGAGTGCCATAATACAAGCTATTCTGTCTGTTACACTAACAGAGAGAGATTTCTTACTGGGGGAACTCTTTACCAATAGTATCCAAACCATTTTTAGGCAGTTTGCACTGGATTTTATTTGCAGAGTAAGCCTTACATCCAAGACTGTCATTCCAGAGTTTTCTTCTCACTATACACCAAGAAACTATAGACCTGCAAAACAAGTATTAGACTAGATATTCCAAAAGCAATTTATTGTTGCAGAACTGGGAAATGACAGTTATGGATAATATCCCACTTCTCCTTGAAATTTGCTGGACATTAATCTACAAAAACAGAAGATTCAGATTCATGAAAGTAGTTCTCCTTTTTTCATTACTTACATCTCTTTGAAATTTAGGAATGTAAATAAGGAAGCTTAGAGTTCCTTTATGGCACAGAATTCTATTTCCTAGATATAAACAGTGGTAATGTACTGCAGATAAAGTGACCTCCTTAAGTCAGTATACTTTAGTCTGAGCTTGCTTGAGTACACCCTACAAAATCATAACTATGTAAATTTCTGATCTGAACTTGCCTAACTGTGCACTCCATGTCTGAATTCCAAAATCCAGGGCTGGAAATCAGAATCCTTATCAGATTTGGTTTGGACATACAAATCTCTTGGCATTGTACTTTGTATTTTATCTCTTTGTATTTGGCCAGAATTTTTCTTTCTCTCTTTTATTTATTAAGCCACCAGACTACTTGCTACTTTTTAGTTCCCATGGTGGCTATGTACAACTGAATAACTAGATTCTACACTCATGTGAAACAAGTTACTTCAGTTAGAAAGTGATATATTACTCAGATATAAGAGTAACATGCCATATATTTGTTAAAGTCACAATTAGATCTCTGAACAAGAAATATTGATCTGAACAATGTTAGTGTGGTTACCCTAACCCTACTTCACAACTTTTGCCTTTTACAACTTTTGCCTTTCTCATTTACCCACAGTCTAAAACTTGCATTTTTTCAGTTTCTTGGTTACAACACAGGGGAGAATCTCATTCAAGTATCTGGAATCAATCACTATCTTTATCCATCTGATGGAGGGCAGATTCAAGTAGAGAAGATAGAGTTTGTAAAAGGTGATTATTTTATACATACAAAGCACTTTGTTTTGTCTCACTTAATAGCTGATGACAAAGTTTCCTTTATCCATAAATGCTTTTTTGCATTTCAGTAGTAGAAATTCTGTTAAAGATACTGTGACAGTACCATGTAATTCCATGTTAGCTTTTATTGCCGCTGAAGTTTAAGTTTTTCTGTAGTAGGTTAACAAATTCATAAAGTATTAAAAAATAGAATTGTTCAGTGGCAGCCAATGCAATGTATTCCATGAATTCATATCCCAGTCAATTGTCCAGTGTAAGTAACAGGGTTGTTCCACAGTCTATTGGTTGTAACTGTCAGAAAGTTTTCTATACGCTTAGTAAGATAATCTAAATTCAGATAAACTTAATTTGGTCGTCTTTGCCTGATAGTAAGAAATTGGACCCACTTCTTATTGTGGGTATAATTTTATTTTTGTATGACTTATAGTTGCAGGTGCAGGCTTTTCTGGGGGACAGAAATCAGTACTGAAGCCTAAAAGTATTCCATTGCTTTGTAGGTCGAACTTTGGTAAAGGTGAAAGTGGTAAAGGACAATCACAACTTCTTCATTCATATCACAGACCCCAAGAAAAACTTAACAGAAATTGAAGTGCATGAAAATAACGAAGAACAGAAAACTGCACCAGGTTAGTGGGTTGACATCACTCATTAAAAAAAAGTAATAGTTTGATGTATTTAGTAGTCAGATGTAAACCTTATCAACTAACATAAAATAAATTCCTAATTGCAAAGAGTAAATAAGATCAGTGCTGCTGCGAATAGATGCATTCTTTCAAATGAAGAATGTATACAAGAATGTATGTTATTAGGCATCATTCAGAATTATAAAGATATCAGGATGTCTGTGAATTTGAGGTATAAGTGAAATGTTCAGCTATTAGCACCACTCATCCAAAAAAACAAAGTAGAATGAATGTGTACTTCTCTGGTCACTACTATGTTTTACAATTTACTGACCACATGAGAAGTCCAGAAAAGATGTAGAAATATTTTTTCCAGTGACCAGTCTTCCAGCTCAAATCCTTGAGGGAGTCTTGGAAACATGCAGATCTAGTACTGCCCCAGCTTGCTGGAACGGAAATGATCTTTGAACCTTCTGAGTTAGGAGATGAAAAAGATGGTAAAGAGGGATGCTCCATTCTGTCCTTACCCTTGAAAACTGTGTTATTTGGAATGACAGCTTACAGGGTGAGACAACTCTTTGTATCTGAGATCAGAATGAGACCCAGTCATTAAAAAACAAAAGGTTAAATAGTAATCCAGTTTGCTGACTTAAGCATCATGCAGAAATCTTATTAAAGCGTAGACATAAGCATAGTGCAGGACAACAGATGCTAACCACTTTTTTAAGCAAGGAAGTCACTGAAAAAATTCACCATTCCTTAGGAGAAGAATTCTCATTTTTAGTATAGGACTCCATCTGATCTTAATGTGGCCTGGGAAAGACTAAGAGGATGCAAACTGAAT
This sequence comes from Lagopus muta, assembly GCF_023343835.1. Taxonomy (NCBI): domain Eukaryota; kingdom Metazoa; phylum Chordata; class Aves; order Galliformes; family Phasianidae; genus Lagopus; species Lagopus muta. The sequence continues at coordinate 79,025,285 of NC_064433.1, forward strand.
TCTTTACAATACCCAGAATAAATTTCTGCTCTGAAAAGAAAAGTCTTTCCACTTTGAACTGAGTCGTCTTTTGTGTGACATATAGCTGTAGAATTAGTGCTTTCTCAGGACCTTTGGTGTAGAAAAATATCCTTTCTGCAGTTCAGCTGTATCTATTGCTTGTGAGTGTCATTTAGAAACATGCCACAACTATTGAATCGCAGTCACAGAATCACAGAATGGCCAGAGTTAGAAGGGAACTCAAGGATCATGAACCTCCAACATCCCTGCCACATGCAGGGCCACCAACCTCCCCATTTAATACCAGACCAGGCTGCCCAGGGCCCCATTCAACCAGGCCTTGAATACCTTCAGGGACAGGGCATCCACAACCTCTCTGGGCAGCCTGTTCCAGCACCTCACCACTCTCTCTGTAAAGAACTCGAGTCCTTTCTGTAACCTGCTGAGGGGGTGGTTCCAAGAAGGAAGATGGTCTGTAATGATTTGATATGTATTTCTCTGCCCTAAACACTGCAGAATTGCTCATGCAGATCTGGAGAGTATTGAAAAAGTGTAACTTCAGGTAGGAGTATTAGTTCTTTTACTCTTTACCATTAGACAGCATCTTGTTCCTGCTGCTCTCCTTGGCAGCAGCTGTCACCAGTAGGTTGGATGAATAGAAAATTTGCAACCCTTCCACAGATGACGTTTCTTGTCCACCCTTCTGAAAGTTGTCATATGTCATTTTAACGTCTGTCAGGTGACACTTTCAATCACAGTGTGTTAGCATCTGAAGCCACTTTTATTCATTCAACACCAATGGGAGGCTTTCCTTCTATCTAAACAGGAATCCCCTGTGTGATAGAAATGAGCAGTTCAGCATTATTGTCAACCAAGAAGGGAAATGAAGATCCTTGACTCCAGAACTTGTTTCATTTGTTGTTTAAATTCACGAAGAATTTTCACTAGTTGTTGCTATTAATTCACCTAGCTAATTAGAAAGTTTTCCTTGCTCTATATTAATTTGTTTTACAGGTTTGTCATCCAGATTAATGTGCCACTGTTCAAATCAGTCATTTGTTTGCAAGTCAGATGGTTCTGCAGTGCGTTGCTATCATTAAAATTCTGATTTATTTTTTTTTTTAAGGAAAAATTAAAAATAAAAAGAAAGCTGTGAGCAAGTTTGGATCTTTTTCAGCCACGTTAGAAAATGGAATCCAGCTGTCCCTGAGCTATTATGGACCTACAGGGAAGACAGCAGGTAAAATAAGCAAATAGAAGAGGATATTTGAGAACCAAAGGGGGAATTCTTTTTCTTCTTTTTTTATTTTTCATGCACCCCTTAACTCAATAATTTGTTGCATGCAATTCTGCCTTTCTTAGCAGCTGTTACCACATGGTGGGGAATTTTCAGCAAAGCTTGAGATGAGATTACATTGTCAAGAATGTTCAGTGATTTAAATTTCAAAATGGAAAGAGGTCTCCATGCTTTTTTACTTACTGTGAAAACAGAGCAGTGGAGGGAGAAATTTGCAAGTATTGTTATTAAGTAGTCCAGCAAAATCAGCAAATTAATTTGAGCCAAAGAAAATGTGATTTGTTGAGGAATCTTTTTGGTTTTCCAAGAAATAATATTTTCATTAACTTATGTAGGTGATTATGGAATTTTCATTTTATGTTAGGAGTGGGCCTGTAGGTTCTAGTTGTGCAGTCATAATGAGGGATTTCTCTCAGCTTTTCAATAAACACATTCACCAACTGGAAGCAATTGCTTCACAAAACCACAGTGAAAATAGCATCTGCTTTTACCAAGAGCTTTTTGTTTCCATTGCATTTGAAAGGCCACTGAAACCATCACACGGATAAAAGTGAAACCCTCTTCTGATCAGAGAATAATCCCAGCATTTTTCAGTTCTTAAAATATGAAAACATTTAATTGAGTGCACCTTTGTGTGGACTGTGGTAAACCATTCAACTATATACTCCATTTTAATTATTCAAATATCTTCTCCAAGTGATTTTCTAAAGAAGAACTATTTAAAATTGGGCAAAGATAGCATTCACAATGTAGTGGACTGTGAGAACTCTTGTATTTTGGCATAAAAATGAGTTGTCTAATTAAACACTTACGTATCAGCTGTGATGTTCAGGCTTTTTTCACATATCCAATAGGCAACCTGTTCTGCATTAGAATAATCTTTGCCATGTTGAGTGTTAATGCAGCAGTGCTGACTGGCATTCTTTGAGCGTTTGCAGTTTTCCTGCAATCATTTGCTTATGGCTTCATTTCCCTTGTGGGTGTTTGTGTTGTAAGAGCTCAGAAGCATACTAACCAGAAACACTCGGGCTTAGTCTGTTTTTGCACATCATCCATTCCTAAATTAGAATGATAATGGCATGTAATCCAGAGCTTTTCTCCATGGACAGATTAAATTGTGTCATTGAAATAATTTTTTGGAGCCTCTCAAATTCTTTTTGTTTTGGTTTTTTTTTTCCTTACCTTGTTTTACCTCTTCCATATTTCTCTTTGAAGTTCAGATGAGAGGAGGACTCAGATTGTTTGCCAGCTTTTTGTTTCTTGGTTAAATTTTAATATTAAACTTCTAAGGTTAAAAAAAAGAAAACAAAAATAAAAACAAAAAAAAAAACCTTTTAGTTTTTAGATTGTTTTCTCTAGCTTAACCCAAATCTAACTTCAGATTTAGTAAGTAAGCTCTTCATCACTTTGAACTACTTGAGCTCTTCTGGAATTTTTGCATCTGGATGTTATGAAAACTGTGCAGTTGCAGTTTGAGCCTTGATGAAATCCTGAGAGTACAGCTCCCAAGTCCTAGAGATCTGATTTTGTTTTAAACAGGAAAGGAACCTACCCTGCTTTGATAGTCCTCTGGAATTTCCCATAATTCTCAAGATTTCTGAAGATATTTGCTCTCTGTCATGACAATCCATTCTTCCATTGCTGCCTTCAGAGTGTCATCCTTTTTTCAGGACAACCAGAGTTGTAAGAGTAGATGAAATTTCCTCAGAGGCTGAGAGCCTATAACAGCTTTTATACCTAAATAAGTGCTTGTTTGTAACTAGTTTGCAGTGATCACGTGAATTTTTATACAAACTTGATAAGATGGATCACATTCACTAAATGATTTTAAAAGCCAGTTCCTTCAGCCCTTTGTTTTAGCTATTATGCTTCTCAGTAGAGAACTACCTCTGCCAAAGATTATTCATCAGCTGTTTCTACTAATCATCCACCTATAGATTGATACTTCTGTGGTTCATTTCACAGTTGTGTTCTCTAATAAATTTACATCACATGGTCCCCATTGAGAACGTTAAACTTTCTGATTTTATATAATTAGTTGAGAACTTATCACTGGCTTATTACAAATAAAACAGATTTGTTCATCTTTCCTCTGTAGAGATTTCCTCTACAATGAACTGTAGAAGTCACATATCATAAATTTAAACACCTGAAAACAGAGCCCCCTAACAAAGTATCAGATTTGTGCACATCAGCCATGCATCAGCTATTGAAAATGGGTACTTAAAAGTCCTCAAGGTGATCTAAATTTTTCTGTCAGGCTGAAGGCTATGGATGTATTCAGCCCTGGAACGGGCTGCCCAGGGAGGTTGTGGATGCCCCGTCCTTGGACGTGTTCAAGGCCAGGTTGGACGGGGTCCTGGGCAACCTGATCTGAATGTGTATGTTTGGTGGCCCTGCTAGGCAGGGGGGTTGGAACTACATGATCCTTGAGGTCCCTTCCAGCCCGGGTGATTCTATGGTGCTATGGTGCTATGGTGCTATGGTGCTATGGTGCTATGGTGCTATGGTGCTATGGTGCTATGGTGCTATGGTGCTATGGTGCTATGGTGCTATGGTGCTATGGTGCTATGGTGCTATGATTGCTGCATTTCCCTAATGCAAGCATCAAGACAGAAGCTGAGAGAAGAATTAGGTTAAAACCTGAGGTGGAAGACTTGTTTTCTGTGGACTGCTCATTAGATGATCTTCTGGTGATGATAGTTTCTTTCAGTCTTAGATTGTCAAATTTTGTGTCATCTTTGCAGTTCTCATAGATCCAGAATCCTCCTTAAGGCAAATGTTCCTGAGCACACAAACAGCCTTTCTAGTGGATTAGAATATGTTTTTTGGGGTGTTTTAAGCGTCTTCTTATCTGCAGAGCTAAAAGCATGTAAGTCAAAACTTCCCTGGAAACTGTGCGTTTAGTAGGTATTGGGCCTACCTTTTAGCTTGTTGACCCAAAAATGTATTAACACTTTGTCTACGTTACAGAAGACCCTGTGACCTCATGCCAGAATAGTTTTATTAGCATGCTTCCGTATGTAATTTTTTTCCTTTGTCTAACTCCAGGTTGGCTTGCAATTTGTCAATGAGTTCATTAACTTTTCTTTGCCTAACCTATTAGTTTTTCACATTAAAATACATTGCTCATTGTAAGAAGCAAAATTAAGAAGTAATTTTACCAAAAAAGAAAAAAGGATTTTTGAAAGTTTTCCAAAAGACACTTTTGCAATGACTGACTTCTCATTAAACTTCAGAGTTTCAGAAACTACGAAGCAGATCAAGCTTGCTATATATATTAAATTTTTTTAAAGGTTTCCAAAAGCTGTTTTCTGAGATAATCATAGAATCATACAATGGCTTGGGTTGGAGCAGATCTCGAGGATCATCAAGTTCTCACCCTGCTGCCACAGACAGGCTTGCCAGCCACTAGATCAAGTAGGGATCTATCCAACCTGGCCTTAAAACCACCAGGGCAGGGCATCCATAACTTCTCCACACAGCCTGTCTCATGAGCACCTCACCACTCTCATTAAAAGCTTCCCCCCTGACATCTAATCTACATTTCTTTTCCTTTAGTTTAAAACTATTCCCCCTTGTCCTATCACTATCTACCTGTGTAAAAGTTGTTTTCCCCCATGTTTATAAACTCCCTCTAAATACTGAAAGGCCACAATGAGGTCTTCCTGCAGCGTTCAATTTTTTAGGCTGAACAAGCCCAGTTCCTTCAGCCTATCTTCATAGGAGTGGTGCTCCAGCCTTTGGATCATCTTTGTGACCCTCCTTTGGATCCTCTCCAAAAGCTCCATGTCTTTCCTGTATTGGGGGCCCTAGGCTTGGATGCAGTACTCTACATGGGGCTCACAAGGGCAGAATAGAGGGGGACAGTCACCTACCTCACAGAATATCTTATTATTTTCAAGTCACTGTTTCAGAAGGTAATGCGAATACTTAATGTCAACATAGCAGACTGTTGTAATGCTTGACTTTTAAGAAATGGGAGAACTTAAGAAAAAAATTATTTCTGAATCATTGAAACAGAATAGAGCTATGATACCCAAAATTGCTGGAGTCAGTCTATGCTCCATCTATCTTATCTTAGGCATTAGACTCAAAATTTCTCCATGTGTGTAAGTATTCTGGAGTTAAAACAGAATTTAAAAGTTGTGTATTCTATTTTGAGGCCAATTCCAAACTAAGGGGAACGATAGTTTCAAGATTCCTTTTCAATTGTCAAATAGCCCATTCCAAATAATTTAATATGTTCAGACCGTCTATCTGATACCACTGAATTCATTATTTCAAGGATAAAATTTAGAGTATAAAATCTTGTCAAAAATGAGTGTAACAATTTACATTTATGAAGCTTAATTGCATTAAAAATAATGTTTTCCCTTTCTTTAGATGACGAAACAGATCCCATCTTAGCAGCAATTCTGAACGTTCCTTCTGTTCATATTCTGACTGTTCCTCCTTCCATTACATCAGCTTCAGGAAAAAAAGACAAGTCAGTCAAACAAAAATCAGGAAAATCTCTGCCATCTACAAAATCAAGCAGTAGCAGAATAAGCTCTTCACCACCAGACAACAATGAAAAACAAGAAGAAAAGGTAAGAAAACAGATGATTGTCCACTGAACATAGAAAAGAAACAAAAATTTAAATACCTACACTTAGGTAATAGAAATATATATTCTTCTCAGGATTTTGAGGAGTGTTTCAACAAATTCTTAATAATTTATGGTGCTTCTAAGGATATGCTTTACTTTCTCCAGTTGTATAAAAACCATTTTGGTCATGGTTGGACTCAATGGTCTTTAAGGTCTTTTCTAACCTGAGCAATTCTATGATTCTCAAGTGTAAATATTGGTAGCTGTTAATTAAGGTAGCTTTTAAAGCTTTGTGATGTAGAGCAGTGATCCACATACTTGCATTGATTTTGGTTTTACAGTTACACCTGTTACATTCTCATTGATTAGGGCTGCTCTAGAAATTGGTTTTTATGCAGCAACGCAGAATTAAGAACTGTAAGGGTTAGAAGGGACATTTAGATCATCTAGTTCAACCCTCCTGCTAAAGCAGGTTCCCTACAGTAGGCCACACAGGAAAGTTTCCTAATGGGTTTTGAATATCTCCAGAGAGAGATTAAACAGATTGCTCTTGTCTGTTCCAGTGATCCATCACTCTCATAGTAAAGAAATTATTCCTTGTGTTTGTACAGAACTTCCATGGTTAAAACTTCTTCTATGGTTAAACTTTCTATTTTAACCAGATAAGAGAACTTCTCTGTGCTTTCTGAAATCTGTATTGGAAAGTCTTCAGCCAACCAAACTGGATTCATAGAATCATTAGAATCAGTTAGAAAAGATCAAGTCTGACTGTTGACCTAACCCTAGCTAATCCATCACTAAACCATGTCCCTAAAAACCATGTCCGTGTCCACAAATCCATTAAATAACTTAAGAAATGGTAACTCCACCACTTTCATGGACTGCCTATTCTGATGTTTAACCATGAAGAAATTCTTTCTAGCAGGGCACAACATCTCTTTGGAGGTCTGCAAGCAGCCAAGAGATGACAGTACTCTAATTAAAACGGCAGGTTGCAAAACACATCCAAATGGCTTTCCTTCTAACCCAGCCCCTGCTCAGATCCTTGTTTTTTAGTCCCTTCACCAGCTTTGTTGGCCCTCTCTGAATGTGGTCCAGCGACCATCTTTCTTGTGTTGAGGGGCCCAAAACTAAACGCAGTATTCAAGATGTGGTCTCACAAGTACCAAATACAGAGGGACAATATCTTTTCTAGTCCTGCTACCTGCACTATTTCTGATACAAGGCACCTGGGCACACTGCTTGCTTGTGTTCAACTAGCTGTCAACCAACACTATCAGGCCCACTGCTGGACAACTTTCCAGCCTCTCCTCCTCAAGTATATACTACTTCCTGGAGTTATGACCCAAGTACAACACTCAGCATTTAGCCAAATTAATGTTACCATTTTTGGAAAAGCTTGCTATGCAGTTTGATTTTTTTCAACAAATCACAAGCCAGGCTCCAGCAATTAGGAAGCTGCTTCTGCCCATGGCTGAAGGAATTCTGCCTCAGGACAGGGCTTTGGAAAGGATGGATGACATTTTAGAAGTAGATTCTGCATTTGTTTTATGGAATGCTTGTCACAAAGTATGGTAGAAATTACAGAGCCATGTGCCTCAAAAGTGCTTAGCATTTGATCTTGAAATTCTTCCACAAAGTTCTGTGAGAAAACAATTTTTTGGCATGGAAACGTGGGTGAGGGAGAAATGGGTCACACTGGTCACTTCACCATTTATTTCAAAATCACTCCTGCTATGCCCTCTTCAGCAGTTTATGATACCTATTCTTAGCCCTCTTGGCAAGGGAGGTTGAATGGAGACTGTAATTATGTTAACAGAGCTGGGCCGAGCTGTTCAAAGATGCAGAGTAGGCAACATGGAAAGGAGGGGGTTAAATGCAGTATAGATATATTTGAAACAGGAGATAGTTTCCAGTGCACATCAAGTTACAGGGGAGGGCAGTAAGAAAGACAAGAATGAAAAGATACTGAATGCTTTTAGGATATCCATGGAAGGTTCTCTGATATGAAATAGCTATGCTTCTCTGTGGTACCTAGTAAATGATGCTATGCTGTGGCTCTTTCAACTTGGATTCTGCCCATATCCACAAAAAGCCCTGCTGGTCTAATTTTCTCAAATTTAACTAAATACTTGAAGAGCTCGAGCAAGGGAACTTGCCAGACAGCACTGACAATAACATATCACAATTGTACGGTACATTAAACCCCCCACACACTCCCCTACCAATAAAATTCTGTCAAAACCTTTATGTTCCATCTCTTTTTCCAAAAAAACTTCTTACTGTTTCATTTAGAATGTCTTCAGTCCTTTATTTTTTGTATTCTAATAAAAAGTCTGTAAGACAAGCAATGTTCCTTTGCTAGTGCATGCAGTACCTAGTTGTGTGAATCTGCAAATATTTTGAAGGACAGCTTTAGAGTCTGAAGTGAACTTGATAAATTCACATAAACAGTGTCTGGAAAACAGTAAAAACATGTACTAGGTTCTGTAATTGTGTATAAATAATCAGTAATCTGTAGAACGTACGACCATTTTATCAGTGACAATAATGCAAAAAAAGGTCTGAGAGTTGAAAAGAATGAAAATTTATATACAAGTCAGTAATGCCATCTTGCTGTGAGAAGGGCAAACACCATACTAAGATGACTAAACAAGAGTATAACTTGTTAAGTATGTAAAATTATTCTTCCCATCAGTACTGGTAAAGAAAAATATGGGCCACATTAAATACATCTGAGGAGAGTACTAAAAACAACCCGAAGTCTTGAAAACTTTACCAGTGAGGAAAGGTTAAAAGACTTGGTTTGGGTTTGTTTGATCCCAAATTGAGAGAGAGAACAGCTTGCAGAAGAGGGACAAGAAGATCTCTTACACTAGCCCATATAATCAGAAGAAATAATCAGAAGTAAATTAATTTTTTATCAGAATGGTTCAGGCTGACCAATAGGGAAATCTCAGTGAGATTAATAATTGGAATAGATTTGCCTAGGGAAACTAGGAAATGTCTAGCCCTGGAAATGTTTAGGATAGGTTATACTACCAGTTTTCTCTAATGATATAGTTATACTTTTTCTACCATTGGAAAGGGGGAAGTAGAGGACAAGTGAGGGTTACTTCCACCCTATTCTGTGATGTCTACCCCACAATTGTATGGCTGTGATTTTAGGATAGTGAGAGTAGCCTTAATGACCCAGTAATATTTTGTAAGGTAACCATAAAATGTCCCCTGTTAAAAAGATGTGGCAAAGCATCTGCCAGTTTTCCCTATTTTCCCCTATATTTCCATCCATATAAATTAAAAATACAGGGTAATACAGAGACTAGTGCTCTCTTACCTTCACCTGCAACCCAAAACTTTTCATCTTATGATTATTGGTATAGCGTAGTTCATTGTCACATACTTATCTGTGAGGTTGACATCAAAGGATCCATTGTTGTATTTTTCCTGTATTTTCTAGAGCCTTCAGACATTATTTTGGTCATCCTCATCTTTTCTATTTGTACTACGGAGTAGTGCAGAGGACTACACTTTTTGTCTGTCAAGCATTCCTTCCTGTTCTTTTCTCGTCTGCTGTACATCCATCAGACTTGATGTAGTGTTACTTCTATTTTATGCACTTTTTTAACTGTTGAAGTTAGAATAGCTGATACAAACTCAGTGCTCTTCTGCTTCATGTTACCTTTTATTTCATCCTGACACTGTACATAAGATCGCTTAACGACTCGGCAAAATAAATAGTCAAGAATGTTTTTTCTTCAAAGGTTAATAAAGATGAATAAAATAAGATAGCATAATCAAAGAAAATAAGCTAATGCTTTCAATTCAGAATCCATACACTTTCAAAATGCTACAAATCAGTGACAGAACGTACATTTTGTTATGTTTGGGTAAAACTGAAATCTAGTCTAATTTTGTCTTAAGTCTTTATAAATGTGGAATAAAACTAAGTAAGGTTTGTTACTTCCTGCAGGTGGAAGTAGAAGAACCAGCTTCCCAAACAAAAGTGATGTCAGCTGCTCTTGCTTCCCGAAGCCTCAACGTCTCCTGTCCTAATGGACTAGTATTAACTTTCCTTGGTGAAAGTTTTGAAGGCTAGTTTTTTGAACCACTACAGAATAAGAACCTTTTAAAGAAGTTAAAATTACAGATAAAAATGTTTCTTTGTCTTGAGAGATTTAGGTTTAACATCTCAGATTTCTAATTCTGTTATAAAGTCTGTTTAATAGTAATCACAACGTAAGTAACATTTTAATTTGAATACAGTATTAATATTCTGTCAGTTTGGTGCTATAAATTTAGTTTAGCACATTTAGTTTATAAATGTGCTATGATCAATGTGATATGAAGTGCAGTGAAAAGGATACAGAGAATTTTCAAACACAATTTGACAAGGAGCATAAGTTCAAATATTGAATGGCTGAGATGAACAGAGCTGTGACATACACGTACATGCAATCTCTTGACACAGTTGCCTATTATACTCAGTAGCACACTCAATACGTGTCCTTAATTTGTCCTAAAAACTTTATTTATTGAAGTAGACAGAATATCTATGTTCGTTTCCTATTCCATCTCAAACTTGGCGAAACTCAGTAATTTTTTTTCCTTTTTAGAGCTAGTTTGGAGATTCCTCTATCTAATTTCAGTTTTCTAAAAGTTCAGCATCCATACTAAACCAATCTAAAATTTTCCTTTTTTTCATGTGGGAAAGACACATCAATAGGACGATGCAGAGTTTCTGAGTAGATAACTGCTTTGAATTGCTATCCAAGAAGCAGAAACTGTCCCTCTCTCTGTGGATTACAGAAGAAGCCAAGTTGAGTTAGTCTTAGTAGCTTAAGTTGAATATCATATGTAAACAACTCGATACTGGGTGTTTAACCCTGTTGGAACATGTGTACTAAGTAATTCAGAATTTGTTTTCAGATTTGGAAGGTGCAGCTGCTACAGTTGAAGCTAAGGAAGATGAGGTTGAGAAAGGTCAGATCAGAACATATAAAGTCAGAGAAGAGGAGGGCGAGAAATGGCGGACTGAAGCGGATGAAGCCAAGGAAGAGGAGGCTGAAAAAGATGAGGCCAAAGCAAACGAGGTGGAGGGAGAGAAGGCTGTGGGAAGCGAAGAGAAGGAACATGAGGCTATAGAAGGTGAAATAAAACAAGACGACACCAAGAGAGAAAATGCCAAGCAACCAGCTTTGAAAATTCTTGTTAGGCAAAGTTATCCCCAGAACGTGAACAACTCTCGTCTATATGCATCAGTGACAAGTCAAAGAAAACAAGAGGTATCAAGAGTCATCACCAGTCAAGGAACTGTTGTAAGATACATGATGGATGGATCTACCTTGGTATGTTTTGCAGAGTCATTGGAAGCAGCCTGTGTAGTGTTATCATTGAATTTGTGCTTTCTCAGCTGGCATAGATAAGTATATAGTTTGTCAGTGTTGGAGTTGAGTAACAATGAATTTTGCAGCAGTGTCAAGACTAAAATGCTCCTGGCTTTGTTCAGAATCAGATACCATAACAAGCACAAGGAATTTTAATGGTGAAAACTTTAGGCATGTGAACATTTTAGGCAATTTTGGGATTAGGAAACAGCTTAGTATAGTTTTGAGAACTACATAATATAGTTCTGAGACCTACATGAATCATCTGAAGTGTGTATTAGTTCATCTTTCTTATTTTTGGTGACACAAATGCATCCGTATCTTTTTTCATACAAGGTTAAGAAAAGATACACTTGTCAGTCCTGTAGACACCTTTTGGTATCCTAAATTTTCATCAAAAACACTGTATTCCTAAGTTCCTTCTTTGTGTATACACAAATTAGGTTGCCCAGAATTTTGGTACCTTTTAGGTAACATAAGTTAGATGCCACTTTTGCAGATACTATAATCTTATAAATCTTATATTATCTTTTCTAAGTCTAATACTCTGTGTATTGTAATCAAATTGATGAAAAGATGTGTGCTTTGACTCAGAGACTGTCAAAATTATTCCTTGTTTCCTCTTTTTTTTTTTAAACAGTTTAAGTAGGCCACAACTGCTAGTACAACTTTGTTACGTTCATTTGTTACATTAAATCTTAAACCATTTATCCAAGATTTCAGAAAAACATACCGATTTCTGTAGTATGCAAAGAAACTAGCTGCCTTTCGTTTGTATATCCTCCGGATGCAGTCTCCCAACTGAAGAATTCAGGGCTCGTGTGCCTAGGATGGTCATACCACAGTCTTTGTATGCACAGATTCTAGATGCCTCCTTCTTTGTATTAATTTAACATCTATGAGTTATAGAAGAATGGAAAGCATATAGACAAGCACTCAGAAAGAAAAATAAATGGTTAATTATCTTACAGGAACTGTAGGTCTTGAGATATGACCGTATGTTGTCCATATGTTTTCCACATTGTATGTTTTCTCCACAGTATATCTGTTTTCTATTTGTAAATGTGTTCAGAGATTAATGAGGTAATTCTGTGCTTAATCACACAAGGAAATTTGCATATCAAGAGTTAGATATTATGGACAGTAGATCTCAGAAATCAGCTATAGTAAAATAAATAACCATTAATTCTTTTTGTTAGACTTGATGGCTAGAAAAATTAGCAGCAATCCTAGACATGTGGAATACCTGAATACAGATAAATACGGTGGCACTGCTGTTAGGAAAAGTGGTATTCATCAAAAAATATCAACCTTTGACCACTTAAGCACTCAAAACCTTTGCTTTTATGCATGCCTACCTGTTACTAAATAGAATCCCCGCTGATTAGATATGTGAACTGAACTAATTAGCAGTCCTTTCTTTTTTTTAATATAAGTTCTTTTATTCTGTATTTCATTTAGTTCATTTATTCTGTGAGCCTTACATTTCTTCCTTCATCGCATGCTAAATTCTAGTGACTATTGTATTTGTGACATATTGAGACTTCTTATTAGTGTTTGAAATTATTTTAGTCTCTAATATGTCTTTGATTTCTGTAGATTCTGTTTGCTGATGGCACAGTGAGTAGAAGTCCTGATTCTGGCCCTGTCCTACCACCACCTGTAATTCCAGAAAACATGCAACCATTATCAGAACCAGAACCTTTAGCTGAGATGAGTACTAGGAGAGGTAATGTTTCCAGTGTTTTGGATAGATTTAATGTGAGCAGGGCTGATGATACTCAGTAAAGGGCATTTTTCTTTGGTCTAAAAATTGTGCTGGTGTAAAATGCAATTTATCTGTACTCAGCTGCTATACACTGCTTATTTGTTATCTTCATAGCAGATCATTTCCCTCCTACTCCAGCTTTCTTATAACACTTAAGAGCTCTAATAATAAAAGGGTATGTAAGAACTACATATCTAGCAGAGTGATTTAGTAACAGTCTTTTCAGATAAAGCCTTGTAACTCCAGGAACATCAAATCTTTACTTTCACGTTACACAGTTTTTAATTGTTATATTGAGATACGTCCCATTTACAGTGGACTTGCTGTATTTTTCTTTCTCACTGTATCTATTTCAGGACACCTGCTTTATTCATTATTTGATTGTATAAGCTTGTGGTCTGTCCAAGTATTCTCATGTCATTCCATTTCAAAGAGAAGGAGGCAAATATGTGTTTGCTTCATACCTCACAGTGTGGTCCTACACGACTCTCAGTGCTAAGTAGTGCAAAGAATGATTAGGACTTGCCATAACATTACTTTATAATTTATTGGAAGTATGTGAATAAAAATTGCTGCTAAAGAGAAGTCTTGTAAAAAGAAATTTTCTGAATCTTCAAGTCCAGTTCTCTGTTCTTAGGATATTCCTTAGGAAATCTAGAATCATGTTTAAGAACTGACAAACTATCTTCTAATTTTCCGTCTCCATATCTCTGACCAGTATATATCTTTTATTTCTTTATAATGACTTCCCTCTCCTGCCCCCCACCTTTCCTCTCTGCTACTTAGTCTTGACAAATTTATGGTGAATATTTACACTTTGTTTTGTTTTGTTTCTTTTTTTTTTTTTTTCTAGGACTTATAAACTGTAAACTTTTAGACTCCTACCCAGGCCATGCTATTGTCTTTTACCTACACTTAGTCTAGTTCTCTTTCTTAATGTGAGTGATCAGATTCTCTGTTGTATTCTTGATAAGATCTCTTCATTGCCTTTCACAGTCTAATCTGCATCTCTTTACTTCTGGTGAACCTTAGGCTTGTATTTGCCTTTTTTGTCACTGTACTTTCATGCTGACAATTGTAGTCATTCTACATGGATGCTATATCCAGATCTTTATCTCATTCTACTCTTTCAAATGTGTATGAAGCAGAAATCATTTGTCTTAATCCTTTTTGCTGTAACTTATTTCTGTTGGGCTTTATCGATTCCTAGTACTTTAGTCCTCAAGCTAGTGGGACAGTTTGGGATGTTTTTTTTTCCTTTTAAGCCATTCAGATTCCCTTCTATATTCATGGTACGTTCCAAAGCCATGTCATAATCGAATATCATAGCATCCTGTTTACTTTTCCTGTGTTGTTAATAAACATATTAAACAAGATTGGTTCAAGTGAACAATTTTGAATAATAGGTCTTGTTATTTCCCTCTCGCCTGAGTCTGTGATTCTATGATAAATTATTCTTTCAATTCTATCAAAGCCAATACTCACAGAAACTCTTTAGTTGATTGATTTTGTCTTTTTCCTTAGACAATACCAAGTCTTACACAGAATTTTTTGTTTCTGCAGGAAAAGGCAGTGACAAAAACATTGCATTGCACCCAAAGAAGGAGGAAATATTTGAAGACGTTACTCAGGGTCTGGTCAATCCTGAGCAACCTAAGGAGAATCAAGCAGGAACCTGGATAACAACAACCCCATTAGGCATTCGAGTGGGAACTGAAGGAGGAAGGCAAATGGATCTGGAGCCAATCTTATTCTATCAGGCAACTGACCCAGCTGATGGAACAGTAATACTATTTTTGTGTTGTTATACCACTGTCTACTAAGCTATGTGACAGGGCTGCCATCATCTGTTGCAGAAAACATTTTCAAAACATCCTACAGACTGTGTAATTACATCATTACTAATATAAAAGCTGTAGATGTTGAAGAAAATGTAAATCCTTGGTCTCTGACACAGATAAAGTTGGAGCAGACCAGCTTCTTCAGAGTTTCAGTGCATAATGCATAATGCTTTGCATTACCGTTGTTGCTGTTACAGGTATCTCAATGCTAATGTAAATCCACGTTCCCTTATTATTTCAGGTTATGACTGTACGAGATGATGAAGTGATAATTGTTGAGAAGCTGGATGGCAGCAGAGTAGTAGATCATGCAGATGGTACTAGAATCACAACTTTTTACCAAGACTGTGAAGAACATCCTGTAGCTCAGGATAGCAAGAAAACAGGTAAAAACAAAAGGGGAACATTTATCTTTGTTTTATCTCGTGATAGGGATAACTGTCAAAATATACTTTTAAAAGGCTTTTGCTCATTCTAATCAAGAAGGCTCATGCCTTGTGTAGGGAAAGAAAGTTATTTAGTGAAAAAGAAATGTCAGTGGCCAAATTAATATACCTGTTCAATTTGTTCTTTGTGACTTGTGCTGCTGAATAAGAATTTCTTCATATCTTAGAGCATGTATCACAGGCAGAATACATTTCAGTGATTCAGTTTGTATGTTACAAATATCCAAATCATTATGGTTAGGATTATACTTGATAAATTAAGTATGGCCATCGTCAGATAATTTTTTCTATATTCAGTGCTCAGTCCAAAAATTTTAAGGTTGCACAGTGTCTCCATAACAAAATTAGATGATAAAGGATAGTATGAAAAAAATGTAAGGACCTTTTACTGAGAAGATAAAGGTCAGAGGAAAGAAATACAAGCTGAATTCTAGGACTTTTCTATGATTCATTTACTCAGGTCCAGTTTTTTTTCTGTATTAATTTCTAGATGAACTCTCAGAAACCATCACAAGGAAAGTAAAATGGATTCGAGTAGAAAACCCCAAATTTGCTACTGTTACAACAAATTGTGAGGATGGTACCTGTTGTACCATTTTTGGAGATGGGACATCCATTATAGCAAAGCCACGGGGAACATATCAGGTAGGAGTTACTTTTAGTTTGTGACAGTGATATTTATGTCTGTGTCCCAGGTTACCTGTCATCAGTTTCATCTTGACTGTTTTAATTCCCCTCTCTGAAAATTTCATGAATCCTGTGATTCTCTCAACTTTATACTCTGCCAATGTTTAAGTAATTCTTCACAATTGTATAGTAAATTTAATTCACAACCTTAAGTTTTCTTGAAGTCAAAATTCTACAGATATAAACATTAGCTTGTCTCCTGGACCTCATCTTCCTTCCTTCTCTCCATCCATTCCATTAAAGCATCCCCAATTTTTACTGCAATAGGTTCTACCCCTCAAGACAGGCTCCCTTTTCATTGATGAGGATTGCTCAGCAGTTTATACCCATGAAGTCTGCAATTTCACCACCAGGAAGGAAGGGACACAAGCAGGGAGATATATTATGAAACATACTTCCAGCACTATTTGTGAGATGATGGATTCTGAAGGAAATCTTTTCAAGGTAAAATACATGGAGATAAACAAGTTCATGCATTCTAAGTAATTTTATCTCATGAACAACTCTCAAAGCCTTCTTATAGCCTTGTGGCACTCACAGTAGCCTACCTAGCCAGAAGGCATAGATCCTGAATCAGAACTCTGAAGTGTTACTGAGAAAACGTGACTGGTCTCAGGTTTAACTTTTGTGGTATTTCCCTCTTTTTAGAGAGGTTGAAGTGAAACACAAGATCTACAGTTTACCTCACATGTAAAGTTACCTTAGTTACTGTGACTCGTATTACAGCAAAAAAATCAGCTCTGCAAATGTGGATAGAAAATTAGAGGGGATATTGGCTTTTCAGAAGGACCTTAGAAAAACTGTAATCTGCCTAGTAAAATATTGTTGTAAAATTCAGTCTTAGAAGTCATATTGTTAGTGCTTTGATCTTTCCACACCTACACCTAAGGCATGTTTTTGAGCTAGGTTAGTACTTTGCTACGAGTTCGGGAAATAGATAGTTTAAGTGTCTGTGACATACATGTTATTTTCTAAATGTGATATCCAATTATAATCCTCCCAATTTTTCCAGATTGTATTTATTTATTTATCATCATGTGCTCTGATAAATCTGATAGAATGTACAGTAATGAGGATATCAAGTAGTTTCAAAGTTCTCTGACATACAGTTTGGCACTGGACATATGCGTTATGATGCAGTTTTTAACCTGGTTCCCTAAGCTGGATAAATTGTGCTTATAAAAATATATTTTATCTGTCAATATCTCCTTAATAAATTTTGAATTAATCAGTGGAAGAGTAGAAATTTAACAGGTATCAATTTCCTACAAACTCAGTGTTATTCAAATTATAGAAGTTGATTGACATCAGCATCAGAACATCCACCTTTTTCCCAGCTGATATATAGAGAACAAAAGACAAAAGTTGAAGAAGCTGTGGGGCAGCTGAAGGTATTATGAAAGCAGTGATCACAGGCAATGTGGGGTGTACTGAGAAGGGTGAGATGCAATACGAGAAGACACAGACATGGAAAATATTCAAAAAGTAAACAAGTTTCATTGGTTTTGACATTAATGAAGTATATTTCAATTACATTATCCCACACTATTTTACTCTCAAGACCCCATTTTCATTGGTGTGAGGATAAGAGGAGTGTTCAAGTGATGGAGCTGGTGTATGCAGTACCCGTATCACCTTATGAATCTATGTTTAATAGGAAGCACCCAGCTTTAGAGTCCTGCCCAGTGTGTATTTTTTGTATGAATTTGCCTATTGATGCATGCAGATATATATATTGCAAACATAATGTAATCATAGATGACCTCATTTGACAACTCACAATCTCAAAGCATGTCAGCATGTAGTATTAGCATTTCTGATATGTCATGTTTTCCTAGAAATGTTTTCACTTTTTTCACTGTGTTTTCAGTGTTCTTCATTTCTTTTTCTCGTCAATTTCAGGTTGCTCAACATGAAATATGGTTTTATTTTTGGTCACTGAGCTAGATTATACTTACAGTCCAGCAGCAAGTTACTGTTTTAAATACATCATGCATCTCAAATCATTTGGCATGATTTCTGTTGTAGGTCATGGCTGATGGCAGCACATCTGTGTTAGTTCAAAGCATTGGCTTTGACAGCAAGGAGAACAAAAGTTCAGGATCCGTAGTCCCAGAAGTTAACAAATCCATCTCTTGTGATGAACATGTCCCCAGGTAAACTTCCCTACGTTGATAAGTTTACACTTTCTTTCTTTGCTACTCTGTATTTGTACAGGGTTTGTAGACTTGCACTTTCTTTGTTCATTACTGTGTATTTCTGCACTTGATGTCAATGTCCTGAAATTCTGTTCTCTTATTTTGTCATCATAGAGCTTTCTTATTTTCTCCATCTAGAAAAGAACACAATTCAGAAGTCTTGGATTTGATGAGGGTGGTGGGTTGGCACTTGTCAGCTGCCAGACCCACTCAGCCTCTCTTTCACTTCCCCTCCTTGATGAGGCAAGTGGAGAAAATAAGATGGAAAAGCTTGTGGGTTGAGATAAAGACAGAAATCACATACCAATTACTGTAGTAGGCAAAACAGACTCAAGTTAAGCAAAAGTAATGTAATTATTGCCAAGATTTGAATAGTGAGAAAGAAGGACACACAAAAAAACACTTTCTCCCCAATCCCTTCTTTTCTGCAGGCTCAACATGACTACTCTACTTCTTCTCCCTGTCACCTCCTTAGCTGTACAGGGGGTGGGGAATGGAGGTTGTGGTTGTGGTCCCTCCCAATTCCTCTCTGCCTCTCCTTCCTTCTCACAGTTTTCCCCTTTTCCAGCATGTTCCTTCTCCACGTGCTGCAGTCCAAGGCCACAGTTCCTTAAGGAAATATGGTAGACCTTCAAGATCATCAAGTCAACCTAACCTACACTAAACCATGTCCTGTTGTGCCAGGTCCCTAAGTCTTTTATATCTCCAGAGTTGGGGACTCTATCACTTCCCTGGGCAACCCATTCCACTTTGTGCTTGACCACTCTCTCCATGAAAAAAATTCTTCATAATAACCAAATAGAACATCCCCTGGCACAAGCTGAGATTTCCTATTACTTGTTCCCCAAGAAAATAGTTTGACACACTCTTCACTGCAACCTCTTTGCAGGGTTGTTGTAAAGATTGGCAAAGTCCTATCTCAGTCTCCTTCAGACTAAATAACCCCATTTCCTTCAGCATTTCCCCATAACTCTTGTTTTTTACTCCCTTCACCAGTTTTGTTGCTCTTCTTTGCACATGTGTAAGCAATTCAACATTGTTCTTGTATTGAGGGGCCCAGTGCTGAACAGAGTATTCCAGATGCAGGCTCACCTCCAGATGCAATGCTGAGTACAGGGGCACAATCATGTCCCTGATCTTTCTGGCTGCAGTATTACTGATGCAGACCAGGATGCTGTTGGCCTTCTTGGCCATCTGCTGGCTGCCTGACAACCAGCACCCTGAGCTCCTTTTTCTACTGGTCAGCTTTCCAGCCAATGTTCCCCAAGCCTATATCAATGCATCAGGTTGCTGTGACAGAAATGAAGGACCTGGCATGTAGCCATGTTCAATGGCATGTGATTGGACCCAGCCTATCCAGATTCCTCTGCAGAGCTGTCCTACCCTTAAGCCAATCAACTGGCCCACCTAGGTTGGTATCACAGGCTGCTCTGGCACCTGGAGCACCTTATCCTCCTCTGTCCTTTGTGTCTACAAGATTGTTTCTCATACTGTCTTTCTCACCCCTCACTGCCTGTGCAGCATTTTACCCTGTCTTAAATATGCTTTCCCAGAAATGTCCCCCCAGCTTGGGCTCAGCTGTGAGGCTGGGGATGGTGCAGCCAGCTGGAGTTCTGTGTCTGGCACAGAGCTGCTCTCTGAGCGGCCTTCCCTGTTGCAAATACCTTGCCTCCTATACACAACACAATCAGAATTCTGTGGCACTCCAGGTTCTTCATCATCCATATGGATGGTTCAGGAACCGAACTCCTGCGGAGCAAGGATGTGGAAGAGTATCTTGCTGAGGTCTGTGGTGATCCAACTGTTGCAGTCTTGCAGGAACCTGTACAGGGATATCCAGGTAGGAAGATTTAGTTCATTTTCTGACAAACTAGTGACAGAAATAATCAAAAGTAGAGTCAGAAGTTTCAAAGTTCATTCGGATGGGAAATATGAAAATGTTTTCCCTGTGTGGGTAATTGTCCACTGTCCTGGCACTGAAGGAAAGGGAAGAGAGCTTGTGCAAAAGCTTGGAGAAACAGAGAATTAACTGAACGATGCTTTGAAAGGATAAGTAAGTGAACAAACAACTGGCATATCTTTATTCACTCTCACACTTACAAACAAAAGCATTTGCCAGATTCATAAATCCTCTGTGTATCTCTATCAAAAACACTGAATATCTTGCAGTCTTCATATAGTAATACAGCTGTCCTTATCAGTGAAGACAAACATAATCTGTTGTCCCTTGGTCTGGCTGTAGAAAGAGTAAATGTACATTACTAAAAATCTGGAAAAAGAGGACTGAAGTGGGGGATTCCAGTAGTACCTGGCAACAGCCACCTCATTACACCGATGCAATAAGTTACATCCTGAAATGGTTATTATTGTGAAGTTAGTGGGAAATAGTGTTTCTGTAAATATATGGTGGCCTAACAAGATAGATGTAAAGCCTAGACATGGTAGATCTAATGAAATAAATGTATCTTGAAAATGACAGAAACAAATGTAGAGAAATTATAACAATGATTAGTTCCCTTCTGTTCCCCTCTATATAAACTGAGAAGAATGATTTTGTCATGGGAATAGAGGAAAAGTGCTAAGGGAGCCAAAAAGATAAGGGAAGTGGAAATCTCTGGAAGATGGAGAAGATAAGCACCTGGTGGAAATCCCATTCAAGAAAACCTATCAAGATTTACCTTGATAATAAGATATTACAATTCTGTATTATTGTGACAGAACATCTCAGTGGAAGTATCAGTTTTGAAGGCCACCTTTTGGATAGAGATAATAGTAGATTAAGTAGACTTTGGATCTGGGTAAGAAAAATACATTTTGAAACACTTTAAAATTAATTGCAACAGTAAAAAGAAATAATAAATAATTTCCAATAGAATCATTCTGGTGATCAGGCCGTGATGTATAAAGCACATTGAGGAACTATGTTTGTATGAATCTAATATATATTTTCTGAAATTAGTGTTCAATACACACAAGTCAGTGGTCTTTCTTCCTTTATTCCACACAATATGCAAACAAACTGCTTCCTAAAAGAAGTAGCCAGTTGTTAAACGTAGGCTGAGTAATCCAGAGCTGCCCAGCTATTGTATAATCACCTCAGTGATCCAATATTATCTATAGCCTTGGGTATCACATTTTCACCTGGAGTTTTACATCCGATCATAAGTTTCATTATACTTATATTTTTCTGGAAAGTATATTTTTCTGGATGTCTGAGACCCTTGCCCATTGTTTTTGGATTCAAACTGATTCTTACCAAAATACACTTTCAAACCAGGTGCTGTAAGTATTACCATCCTCTTCCCCTTGTCTGAAGCCTCTCCCTGGGTGATGAAGAAAGAACCAGAGAGTATTGTTCCTCCAAATCTTCGGCCAAGAACTTGGAATGCATTTTCTCCTTATGAGGTATAATTGTTTTGAAACTGTCTTTTACTGCTTAAGCAGTACCATGTTTGTCACAGAGGTTATTGGAACTCCAAACAATGTGACAGTTAAGTAAGCAATTAAATTTATTTTATTAAGCAAACAAAGCAAGGAGTGGGCTGTGTTGGGAAAAAAATCTAGTCAACTTAGGCTTCTTTTATGCTTGGCGAGGTGATTGCAACAGTTTTAGGGATAGGTTTTTTTTGCCAGATGAAGAGATTGTAGGATCTGTAAATTATGCCCAAGGATGTACTAACATGATTTACTGGATCTCCAATGCTATAAGCACAGCATGTGCTTTTCAGCTGAAACATGAATTATTGATATCTATAGTTACCCAGTGATATAAATAGCCTCTTGCTTTTTTTGCTTGCTCTTGCCTATGTTCAGAAGGAGACCACAGTCAGAGCACACATTTGGAAGGGTCTCTGCATTGGATCCAAAGAGGAGACATGCTTACCAGTACCTGTGCGAAAATGTCCAAACAAACTGCAAATCCGTCAGCTGTTCCAGTATGAACCACTCAGTGATGAACTAAGAAAAAAGCTACAGCTTTCTCTCAAGGTAGTACAATCATATTCGCTTCATTCTTCCAGTGAGTTAGAGAACAGACAAAATGGGTAACATGGATTTATATATCTCTGAGACAAGAACCATAGTACTTTTGAAGAACAAACCATTTCATATGTAGGCAGGTGCCCTACGAAAAACGTGATTTTGAAGCTGCTTGTCTCTCTTCTCCTATGCCTTTTGGAACCTACTTTTCTGAGTAGATACATGGGGACCAGTCCAGTGCACACCACAGACTGTATACTAGCAAATCAATGCTGAGAGAAAGGCAAATATATGTTACTTTTTTCTTTGCTTAGGGTTTATTTTCCTGATCAAAACCTTGAAAATATCTATAATGTTACAAAATAATTTTGAATCCACTATAAATCTACAGTTAGCTTAGTGATGAAGTCACTGGGACAGTCTTCATTACTGATTAGTTTTTATAGGTCAGCATAGAACATTTCTAGGTTGAAGCCTGAGTTCTGTCGCGAGGTTCACGTCTAGCAAATAGCTGTGTAGCCTTCTGCAAAAGTGTCTGTCCATCACTTGTTACTGCCTGGTTCATAAAAAAGAACAAGTTGCAGCTTAAAAGCTTAAAGCATTCTGAGATAGGATCTGAAAGTCCTGCTATTCATCCTTATTAGCACTTCACTTTTTAGTTTTTGTATAAAACACTGATTTATTTGATTCATACTGTCAAGATGCTCTTAAAACAAATTGTATAGTTAAAAACATTATTATTTACCAGTCAGGGAATAACAAAATACACGTGTTCTATAATTAAATTGCTAAACATTTTGATGGTGGTATTGCAGACTGAATTTCAAAATTAATGGCAAATAGAATCTGTGATGGTGGAGGCAAACTGTAGCTGGTTAGACTTTTTTTTTCCACCTTACATTTCAAGAAAGGCATGTTTGCAATAGAAAAACATTAACAGCTGTTCAACTTTGGCATAGTTTGAGACACACTAATCCATCAGAACTAAATTTTACTCTTCTACATTCTATAAATGTGTAGGTTGGTCTGAAAGTAATGCCTCCTATTATTTCCATGGAAACTACAACAGATACAAAGAGTACAATAACACTATTTGATAGAGCCAATTCTCATCTACAAAACAGTACAACTTAGTCATCACCATTAGCTGTATATTTTGCCAGCAATAAACAAGAACCTGCATGCCATGTTCTAAAAAATCTGCACCAGCAGAGGTGACCCAGTGTTTCACAGCTGCTATGATGATGCTGTTGTTAGGAAAATGTTGCCATCATGGTGTATCTTTCATTAGCCCAAACAGATGAAACTCAGAAGGCACCAATCCAAACTGCTTGCTGGCTGTGGTAGGACAGTTCAGACAAGATTGGCAGTGTGCCCCACAGTTTTCAAACTGGTTTGGGGCCTGGCACTATTGTGTTGCAAGTGAAAGGCTGTTGTCTTCTCTAACCTGACTCTGAAAATTTGATCCTTCAGCTTAGTCAGCGTCAAAATGTAGCAGTCAGAGTTGATGGTTTGTCTGATATTCCAATGTTGCGACCTATTCCAGTCATTTCCAGTGCACTGAAACCAATATTCAGCTCCATACACAGTTGCCTGGTTGTAATCCACTGATTTGTGTGTATGAGCTGATCAAGGCGCTCCTAATTTTGTGGTCTGACAAATGTGCATGGCCATTTGGAACATGGATTGTGTTTCTCATCATTGTCACCACTGCTAACTGCACCACCCACCACCTCACTGTGCTCACATCCTTTGGTTGGTCTTCATAAACATTCAGCAAGTGTTGATAAATGTCAATGGGAGCAATTTTTTCCACATGGAGGAATTCAGTAACATACCTTCATCTGCACTTCCATGTCAGATGCTATTTTGTCAAACTGCCATCTGTCACATGGTAACAAAATCTAAAAGAAAATTGGTGGAAGGTTCAACCTCTACTACCATACCATTGCTTTCAGAGCAGCCCTCATATATCAAACTTGTTCTTTAATTTACATATTGAGTTTTCAAAGGTAACAGTCTTAAAAATAATAATAATAGTAAATGTTCCACACCAAAATCCCAAATTACATCACTCCATTGACCAGATCTCTTCTGGATTTTAGAGGAAGAAGAACACTGTTATGCTGGGAAGGAAGAATTGTAATTATTGGCACTGAGGAAACATTTGTAAATAACTGCATTAATGTGCAGTGAAAAAACCCTCATTGCTCATATATCAATGTCAAATTAATGGATTTTTCCAGAAACAGATATCTTAAATCTTTAGCCAAATGCTCATTTTTGCAGAACTAAATCAGTATCTAAAGAAAAAGAACTGGAACTAGAAGCAGATTATTTCTGCCAACCTTCTCCATGCATAAAGTTCAATGTTGCATGTAACTTTCTAGCAGGGTGATGTGTTAGGGCAGCTGTCTCCAAAGACCCTTCTTTTCCATCCAGTTGATCACCTAATGGATAAAGAAATGTGTAAAAAGAGCATGCCCTTTTCTTTAGCACTCAGTGTGATTTTGAGAAAGTATGCTTATGTATAAAAGCAGAGCTTCAGACACTTTCTAAGCCTAATTTTTCAACTATGATACTCTAAATTTCCATTTCCCTAACAGGGATCAAATGGAAAGAAGATAGAGATCACAACCAGTGTTTGTTCGATCCCCTTTATTCGTTAATGTGATCTTAGTAATGTGATCAAATCATTGTTATTAATAACAGATAGGTGTTGATTAAACACATTCCTTTATTCACTCCTGTAGTTCAATCAGATGCTTGCACGCTCACTCATTCTTGCCTGGCTGGTGTGACAGCTGGGAGGCCAGCCCTTACTTCAATGTGAGAAGCACAGGATCATACAGGCACACACCAAGGGATTCTAAGTAGCTGATTGCCACCCTGTTGGGTGTAGTCCAAGTCATACAGCTCACTGTGGGTGTGAATGTGTGCAAGTGGCCTGGTGCAAATTAAGCAGATGCTTTGTGTCCTCAGTTTGTCACTTCTTGCATATTCAACAGTATTGCTAGTCATCAGAGTTGATTAGACCCTGGCAAGCTTTCACTTGTTCTCTGCACATATTCCTCTTCTTCAGCTTTTTGTAACTATTTCCCCCTGCAAACCTGTAGATATGGAGTCACACATTCTCACAGAAGTGCTCTTTATGACACTGCAAAGTATACTTACACCCATTACTTCTACAAACTTTTTTCTTTATGTATCCATTAAGTCTACTTCTGCAAAGCATACTTTCTTGTTCTTTTTCTATTGTCCCCACAAGAAATACATAGAAAACATTTTAAAGCAGGAAGATGAGCTGGAAGAGATGAATTTAAAAGAACCAAGAACAGAAGAGGAAAAAGAGAATGCTGCAAATCTCCTTGATCTGGTTAAGGTGAGAAAGAACTACTTTTTTTCCAACAGATATATTGTATTGCATTGCATGTGCCACACTTGAAACTCTGTTATAGTGTATGTTCGGATAGCACAGTGCCTCCTTCACTGTAATCTAGTGGTGAAGTAAAGCCACGCTGAGCGTTTAGCTGGATTACTGAATGTCACTACTGCCATCTGGGGAAGGACTGCTGAAAACAGCTTAAGAATTTGGGTTCTTCAGAACGATATGTTCCCAAACACACAGGCCAAAAAACACTGAAGTGCTTGTGTTCCCCAGCATTAGGGTGAGAATGTTTCAGGGCTGCAGCTGGGAGACTTGTCTTTCAGTCAGTACCACCTTCGCATCAAGAGTTTAAACCCTCTTTTCAAGGTAATCTAGAAACAATCTGGAGGAATATTGTTACTGCTTGTCTCTGCTTATATTTTTGTAAAATACGTTCCGTTAATTTGCACGGCTGATTAGACTATGAGGAAAAAATGGGAGGGGAATAGGGAAGGTGCTGAAAAGGTGAAGAGAAGCTTGGAGTTAGGGGCCAGGAAACTGTGAGGTCAGTGGGAGATGAGTGGTGACAAACTGAAGTTCAAGCAGCAGAAGTGGGCGGGCATTAGGATGAATGAGAGACACTGTTTACATCTTACGTTAAAAATCATCACATCTTACCTAGCGCATTCAGTTTGCTGTCTTTCAGTTCTTCAAATCATGTTTTCTTCAGTGTTTTTTAAATTTGGGACCTGGCATCAAGTTAATTAATGTGCGAGACTTTTAGGTTATTAAACACTGCTTTCCTTTTTATTTCCACTTAGTCAAAAAACAAGCATATAGCAAATTTAAACATACTGAATTCAAAAACCTGACGTTTGAATTAGCCACATTAGTGTAAATATTCACTACCAGATCATTGATCCATTTTTCAGAAGTGTGAGAGTATTCTAGAAAATGAACATCATCTTAGGCTTAGAGTCTACATTTTAAAAACTTGTTTCAATGTGCAAAATCAGTAGACATTAAATCTTTCCAGTGTTAAATGCTGCTGCTGTCTTTCTCTTACCTCTCTGGATTTTATTCTTCCTTACAAGCTTTAAAAATAAAATGTAATCATGTAATTCTAGGATTCACCCCTGAACCTTTTAGTCAAAGTGACCTTTTTGATTTGCTGATATTACAACATCCACATACATTTTTCTCAACACTTTTCATGTGATGTGCACTTTTTAAATGACAGCAGAGAAAATATACCTTAAAAAAAATAGATAAATAAAATAAAAAAAGCAGGAGGTAGGAGGGAACTCACAATCTTTCTGGAAAGGTTGGTATTGAGAAATGATCTCTCGGTAATCTCCCTGTATCCTTTATGTGCTTTGATGAGAGCCAGGTGCTGAATCTCACATGCTACTCAGTTCCAATGGATTTTTCTCCTGACTCATCACTGCTGATTGCCCTGGCTACCAGAGCACATTTGCAGCTACAGATTTCACATTGGAAAACTGTTTTCTGAGACGTAGAGTCCCACTGTGGGCCTTCTGTGTTATATTCCTCCGAGGTCTCCACTGTTCCCTAGTTCTGTTAAAACATAGACTGTCTGATGACAAGAACTCTGGTTTCCAGTTAACTGCTTCAGGGACGGCATGAAAACGAAGGAAATGGCTTAGTAAAAGAGTCTGTCACTGCTCAAACGCTTACTGAGGAGCTCTCTCATGCTTCCTCTACAGCTAACAAAGCCTGCAATTTCCTGAACCTATTTCCTATTTGTCTCTTTTTGCCTGTGAGTTTGAGGTATGATTTGAATATGAACTGGCTTAGTTGATGTAATAAAGAGCAACTCTGTAAAATATGAAGCTAGCCGTGACGTAGATCATCAAGAAGGAAACCTATATTTTTAGGCCAGGAAAATTGTGCCTCATTTCTTTTTCTTCCAGCTCATGTTTTCTAACACACTGACATACCTCCATTCCAGTAGTCATGTTGTCAGGTAACAGATAACATTTGTTTAGGATAGAAATCCTTTAAAGAGGATATGATTGTTAGATCTGTTTCTCACATAGTCACAGTTACTCTTTCTTCATTACAGTTCTTCCCTAAATGGGAGAAATCATCTGAAGATCTCAGTGCCAAAGGTAATAAAGATTGAATACCTATCTTAATAATCCCCTTAATAATCCATAGCCCTTTTCCATAGAAAAATATACAGTGTTCAATCTCGTAGTGACACTACTCTTCAAAATGTTATTCTTCTTCCTCTCTTGCCTTGCCAAGGGTTTTTCTGCTTGTTAAAAAGAGACCACAACACAATATGTAATGGAAATGAGAATTTCTGCAACAAAGGCTTACTACAGTTTTCTGATTTAAAAACAAACAAACAAACAAAAAGCCACATAATTAAAATGCACTTGTAATGTACTATTATTAACAAGGAAGATATTGTGAAAGAGGCTCATTAAAAGAGGCCAAATAGAAAAGAAAAAGAAAAAACAGGAAAATACAAAAATATGTTTTATTGTGAAAAAAATGCCAAATAGGTTCATATTTCTCAGTACTCGTGTATCTTAAGTTTAACCACAGAAATTTCTTTTGAACAAAGGAATTTTATTTGAACTCACAGTCTAGATTCAATGCTTGGAAGAAGCAACACAGTTTATAAAAGATGTCTGTAGATAGGGAAACTCTTTATAAAAGCCCTCAAATTTGTCGCAGTCTTACAGGCTGGCTTTTTTCCATGGAATATATTGAACTAATAGTTCAATAACCTGATAATGTTGATTGTGGCTATGAAGCAGCAGCAATTAAAGTACAACCTAAGTAGGCTGAAAGTAATAAAGGTACCTAAAAGCCCACGTTATTTTCCTCACCTGGAGACAGAGTTGCTCACTAGTTAGAAAGTGACTGAATGTCAGCAACTTTTCCTGCTCACAGCTATTTGATTTGTATCTTGAACATAAATACAGGAAATACAGAGTGGAGGTATGAACTTAATCTGCTTCCGATTTGGGGGTTTTTTGTTTGTTTGTTTGTTTTCTATTGATTGAATTAATTTCTTATCAGCTAATGTTCTGAACTTGATGTTGGAAATGAAGTTCTTTATGCCTCTTTCCTCACAGTAGTAAAGAATCTGTAATTGGCCTGTCTCATATTAATGTTTATTGTCTGTATAAAAAAAAAATGAAAGAACCCAGTTTTCTCTTCAGCTGGCTCTGGAATATGTTCCTGGCAATTAATCTTTAATATGATTAAAAGTGATTCATAAGAACTAATGTTATCTTCACTGCTTTTAACCGTAGCTTTTCATCAAGTATAAGAAAGATGCATTAAAATATATCCTTTCAAGTTTGTTAGCCATAACGCTTACAAGCGCGTAGCAGGACATGTGCATTCAGTACTGCTCTTGACATGTGCATTCAGTAGTGCTCTTTACGTTGCAGCTCACATAACTGAGCTGTACGAACATGCAGTGGCTTCTCAACGCCTGCTTCACACCAAAAGAGTCACAGAGCAAACAGCAGACCAGCAGCAGAGCTTCAGGTAGGACGTACCTGAGAGAACTGATGTAAATGTAGGTAACACAAAAGTAGGAAATAAGCACACAGGAATGGCATTGTCCTGGCTGCTGCAAAGAACCAATACTTAGATCTCTGGGTACATATCCCAGTGTTTTACTAGTTTTTCCTGTGGTTATTTTGTCCCTCTGTGCCTCTCCTCATCTGAAAGATACTCAAACGTCTGTTGGAAAAGGTTTTTTAGGAATATTTTGGTTGAAATGAACAATAAAAATGGAAATATGTGTGAATGATTTTCCAAATGATACAAATCCAAGTCAGGAGTCACTAGCAATGTTAATGTTTTGGACTTCCATAAAGAACATTTTCTTTCCAGGGCTGTCTTTCAAGTTGTTTTGTGCTTATAAAACACTATGCTAGTTTTCTTGTTTTCATGACCTTTTTCTTTCATAATTATTCAGCACAGAAGAACAAACTCCAGTGTCCAAATGGCAGAGCAAACTACAAGAGCACAGGTAATAGTATTAGTAGGGCAGAAATTCACTTATTTTAAAAGCCAACTGAAGTCTGCATTTGGACAGACTTACTGCTTTCATGAGGTCTTGAGTGCTGTGGTCTGCTAGCAAATAAAGGGGTGTTCTCTGCAAGTTCAGCAAATGCTGAATGGATGGTTTGCCTTTCATTTTGTCAAAACCTGATAGCGTTTCTGTTAACTTAGCATAATTAAAACGAGGGCTGAAGTCAGAAATCCTCTATTCTATCATCTGGTTCTGCCACCAGTGTGAAAAATAATATATATTAATATTTTCAGATGCTAATGCTTTAGATTAAGATTCTGGCTTTTTTGTAAATCCTGGCTGATTTTTCTAGTAGAACCCCAGATATACCTGTGGTGCTGCTTCAAAGCTTCTCAAGGCTGAACAGTCTCTTCCTCTGCTCATATGAAAGATGCTTCAAGCCTTTAACTCTGTGGCCCTTCTCTGGACTCACTCGTATAAATCCATGTTTTTCTTGCACTAGGGTGCCCAGAACCCAGTACTCCGGGTTGCTCTCACCAGTGCTGAGTAGAGAGGAAGGTTTACCTCCCTGAATCTGCTGGCAACACTTCTATCACAGTCCAGGATTTTGCTGGTTGTAGTCACAAGAGCACATCCTTGGTTCAACTTGGTGTCTACCAGGACTCCTAGGTGTTTTGTAGCCTTGTCCCCTGGTTTGTACCTGTGCATGGGTTTATTCCTCCACAGGTCTCTCACGTTGCATTTTCCTTTGTTGAACTTCATGAGGTTCTTCTCTGTCCATTTTTCCAGCCTTTCAAAGTTCCTCCAAATGGCAACACACCCATCTGGTGTATTAGACTCCCACCTTCAGAAGTTTGAACAAGTTTTTTTCTGAGCATCCACAGAATAATCAAGTTTTTCTGTCAGGAAATACTGAAATTTGATTAATTTTATATTACAAATGTTAGTAATCACAATGCATCTGCAATACCAATCCTCAGGTTTAAATGTTTGTTGGAAGGTCAGAAAGGCACTATTAGCAGTCTCAGACGTGATCCACAAGATTTAGGTAACTGGAGTATGTTTTGAGTAAGAGCTCTTTATAGCAGCCAAAGCACAGCATGTATGCATTTTTATCAGACCTCCATAAATCAGTGTCTGCAGAGAACTGTCTGCAAGCCAGTCCAGCCTGTTCTTGGTCTGCCTCTGAGAAAATTGCAAATTACAAGAATATTGTTCACTGTAATTAAACAGAAAAAAAATAAAATGAAATGCCACTTTGCTTTATCCCTTTTGTTCTTGAGTGTCTCAGATATTGTACTGAAAGCAGGATGAACTCAATTATGTCTTTTTTCTTTCTTTTCCTTACCAACAACGACAAAATTTCTTAGGAAAGAACTTGATGAAGGAAAGAAAACCTTAATGGCAATAAGAAACAAAATAATTCCTCCCTACTTCAAATCAGAATTGGGAAAGGCATTTCTCTCAAAAAAGGTAATGGAGATGAAAACTGGGTAAGTTTATGTGAGGCCAGGTAACCTCTGCCATAGTCCCACACTTAGAGATATGGTTTTACATCTCAGCCTCAAATTAACTCCAGCAACCATTACAGAGGACAGTTGTGGCAGAATTAATACTAGGAATTAGATACTCTTGCCAAAGGAAATGTATCTTAGAGGTGGCATGTGTTTACTGAGGCAAAACTATGGAGATTCCTTAGGTAAACTCTGGACAATCTGATTGATCCAAAGCAGATACTGAACCTTGGGTCTTTTCACCCATCCCCCAGAAAACATCTCTCTGTTAACCTGAAAAGGAATCAGTAAGACCAAACCACCTGTGTTAACTGGAGGTGACCTTGGGAACTTTCTTCTTGTAATCCCACCTGATCAGTGCTATGAGTATAAAGTATAGTCAAAACCATTTGGAATCTGCAGCATATTTATGTGCATAAATTCTGTTGTTACCTCTTTGGTTCTGCTTCTTATTATTTCCATTGACCTTTTTCTTTTCATAGGGGAGGTATGCTGATGAGGTTGAATTTTTTATATTTATTGTTGGAATACCTAAGCCTCTTTTCATCCTTTTTCTCTATAGTTTCCTGATGTGGAAGCACTATCTAAAGAACTTCCTCCAGTTCCACAAAAAGAAAGTGGGAATCTCCTTCCAGAGACAATGAAAAACATCAGGAGAGGTAATTTGGACTCTACTGTCTGGTAGCATTTTAATATCTTCTCCATTTTTTTTTTTTAATTTTTTTTTTTACCCAGTTGCCTCATTTCATATTGAGGTTAAATTTAAGAATAAATTTTCTGCCTCTGTGTATTCTCAGACATTTTGATACCTATGGTAACATACGAAGCATACCCAGCAGCATTTCCTCACATTGAGGTCCATCAGTATGGAGTAGGCTGTGTCTATGTTAGCAAATTCAGTCTCACAAAACAGGCAGCCATTTCCCCAGCCAACTTAAATACCTGACAATATTTCTGGGGAGACTGCTCAACAGCACTGTCAGTATCATGCCAGTGTTCAACAGTTTGACCATATAGATTAACATGTTTGAGTATCTTGAAATGTTTCCATTTAATCCACTAGTACCAGTGTGGCCTATGAGACTTCTGTGTTTCATGTGCCAAAGGAGCCTTAGCAGACATCACTGGCTTTGGATGCAAAGCTGAGGAATTGTGCTATGAATGTGAGGATTGATGGATGCAGAATGCTCAAAAAAAAAACCCAAAGTGAAATAAAAATAGTCAGGAATAAGTGAGCAAGAAATGAGGGGGCCAAGTTTGGAAAAAAGACCAGAAAAAGCTGAGAGATGGTGCAAATACTGAAATGAAACAGGGATGGGGCAGCTCAGGACTGAAACAGAAGGGGTATGGAAAAGAAAATGCACAGCGTAAGGGTAGGTTGTAAAATACAGGAGGAAAGCGTTTGAAAGAGGAGGAAGCCATGACTGAGGATACGCATTATAAGAGTGAGCAATCCATTCTGAAGTTTAATCTTTACAATACTGAGAGAGATACTTCTCTGTTTGAAGGCTGCTCTGGCAAGGTACTGATATGGTGAAGTGAGATCAAGAGTCATACTCAGCAAAGATTCGTGTTAGGATAGTTGTCCTCCGTGGGGTTTGATCAGATCCCTGCTGGTTTCCACAATTCCTCCGTTTGCAGTCACCAGAAGGCTGGGTTGGATTGTACATTAGACCTTTCTGATGACTTCTCTGGCTAACTGAGAAATAAATGAAGAATGACAAGATACAAAGTTGTTTTGTTGTTTTCTTGGGGTTTTGTTTGTTTGTTTGTTTTGCTGTTTTTGTTTGTTTCTTTGTTTCTTTTTGCCTGGGGAACATGAGTGCAGAACTTACGTAGCTTCTCATGGTCACATAGGCAGCTTTCAAAGGCTGCCTAAATTAAAGTGCTAAATACTTTGGGTTTTTTTTCATGTGCTTAAGAAAGTGATAGTGATTGTGAAGAACACTTGTCACAGTATCCCATTACTTTTTCCTTTAGAATCTGAATGTCTTAGTAGCACGAGTGACTCCTCACCTTCCCCTAGTCTTCTGCTGCAGACTCATTCCATACAAAGTGAAGATTCCAGCAGCACAACAGGTAAAACTGCTTTTCAGAGCATTGTTTGGAGCAGGTTCATTTCTATCTACTTACAAATTCTGACTGTCTGCAATAGATACTTAAATCCACCTCTTTCTGTTCAACATTCTGAATATATCTGAGCACAACATTCTGAATATATCTGAGCACAAGACTGACAGAAAGGGAGAGTGCTATAAAAATAATGGGAGAAATTCTCTCCTTTCCCCTAGCAGACTGCTATAATTACATGGGCATGATAGTGATGGTAGAACCACAGACACAGGCAAGCTGTAATTCCTCCTCTAAAACATTTCATTCCTATGCTCCTTTTATGTATATTATACAGTGGAGTTCAGTTCAAAGACAACAAGTTAGGGGCTTGGTAGATGAAGAAGTTCACAGATAATCCACATGAATGAACTGCAGCAATAAAGGCAAGAAATTCTGGTCAAAAACAGAACTTGCCAGATGGTTGTGCTGACAGAATCCTGCTCTAGGACCTGGACTAGAACTTCTGCTTGAACACACAGATTGGCTTGACCAGCCTGGGTGTGATCAATGTGCAGTTGAAGCCCTTCTTTGGAATAGTAATGTCCTCAATTATGATTTTATGGGGTTTTTGTAGCTCCTCTTGTGTTTTTAATCACTTTCACAGATGATTATATACCTTCATTGCATATTTCCACTGTGATGCTTCCCACAAATCAGTTTTACTAATTATAGTACATAATTGCTTATTTGTTCAATTTTAATTACTAGCTAGTATTAGAGTGGTGTTTTTCATTTTTGTTTTTGGTTTTTTTTTAATGTATTTGTTGACTTTTTAAATAAAATGAGACCAGTTCAGCTGTGCTAGTGCTAATCAAATTCTTTCATGGAAATTAAAGTTTTATCTGCATAGGAATTTCAGGATTGGGCAAAATTTGATGCCCACTGTTTTATGCTTTTGAAATCTTTGCTTTCCAGACTCAAGCTTGGCTGCGGGGTCAGAAGAGGCACCCTTTCAAGTAAAGGTTCAGAGTTTGCTGGTGAATGCTGCAGGACAGCCAAGGAAAGAGAAAGTGAGATTACCATCATCACTTCTGGGAAGAAAACCAAACTCCATACCACATAAAAAGGTGAAATAGCATCTTCTGTTGTTGTTAATATTAAATCCTCTCAATCATCTCTTTTGCATGAAATCTTTATTCTGGAGCAATACTAGACGTTGTTTTGAAACTGTTTACTGAAACAACAGAACTTGCAATCTATACAGAAATTTACTTGCAATTCTAAAAGTAGCCTTCCTCTCAACTACTAGGGCTACCTCATGTGCCAAAAGCCTGGTTCTATACCAGGTGCTCACATGAGAGCACTAATTTCCAAAAGTGTAGAGCATGCTCAGTTGCCCTAAAATATCTCATTATGTCTGAAAACTCAAACCACTACACATTTGCAGATAATACTCAAAGTACCTAGCTTTGCCTTTTCAGTTTGTACTGCATTTATGATGCCTGCCTGTAATTCCTCAAGATGAATGGACAGAGATCAAATATAGGTGGTTAGGTTTAGTAAATCTGAATCTAAGTCGTTGGGCCATCAGTTTTGTCTGTTATCTAATATTTTAATTCTGTTTGCAAAGGTAGAAGATCCTGCCGCAGGAAGGGTCAACATATCTTCTCTTGCAAGAGCAAAACAGCATCTGAGCGACTTCCACCTCATTCCACCTCAAATGATGTTTGGAGTACTAAAGGAAGGCTGTACCTATGCAGCCACTGTGATTCTGAAGAATGTTGGCATTAATTTCTCAAGGTTAGTTCACATTCCCAGTAACTTGGTTTTCAACCAAAATATGCATTGCTTGTTAATTGTCAGCCTTTTCATATGATGAATGTGAGATAACAAAATGTATGTTTATATTTGGAATCAGTGTAAGAGAATATGATAGTAGCAATACTGCAGCATTATTTGTATATTAGTGTTATTAGGAAGATGCAAATCCGGTAAGGAACAGCAGGTTCTATACACACAGTCCTAGCCAACAGCAGATGATTTACTGGTTATTACTGAAGAGGAAGAACCAAACTTTTTCATGGTAACCAGTATTAAGTTTGGCTTCTGTAAGTGCTGCTGGCTGCTGCAACTCTGACAACCTAAATGGACTGAGCTGTGCTCAGGCAGCCACATGTCTGGAGCTGCATTTAGAAACAGCTTCAGTGATGATTTCAGAAACAGACAGATAAGGATGAAATAAAACTTTCATTTGAGCATGTTTCCCTCACTTGTCACCCCTGTCAGTGGGTGAGAAGATAGCATAGCATTCTGACTGAACATATACGTTCATTCAGTCATAGCAATAGCACTGTTCCAGTGTTCCAGAGTGCTGTCACAGTGGTGCTACCTTAGCAATCAAAGCATCCTTCTACTGTAGTGCCATGATGCAAGGATGAGACAAACACGAAGCATTTAAATATAATGTAAATGTAATACTTGCTCTCCTTTCTTGGGTGGAAGGAATTATCATCAAAATAGGGGCTTAGAGGAGGTGCACCCACATGAGTCATCGTGGTCTCATGTGACTACTCAGGCAATGAGGAGCTTTAGAAATCTGTTCAAGACCAACTGAGAGACTCTTGTGCAACTTCTTCTATGAGAATGGACAGGATTTTATTTATTTTAAATCAGTCTAGTTAGATGTGGCCTCAGAAAGACATTTCTACTTTAATGCACGCTTTAGCATCATGGTACATGCAAATGATAAATCAGTAGGTCATATATCAACATTCTGGAGCTCCAGCTGTGCACATTACATTCTTTAGATTCAAACCAGAGCATTCTATATAGACACAGAAAATACCACCCTCGTTCTATTCAATCCAGCTTGAGTCTTTTACTAGCTGCTTTTAGAAGCAAGTGACTAGCCGCTCCATGACAGCAGAACATGCTGATGGCAGAGATATAGGGCAAAGGTGGGCAGTTCTGGCCCATATCTGCCAGATGCTGAAGCCAAAACTTCTCCAGGGCAGGGTCAGTAGAACTACTATGTGCCACACCATTGCCTGGGTGTGCTGGGATGCTGTGACAAAGATGAAGTCCAGTTTCTCTTAACCAGCACTCCAGAGGAACTGCAGGAATTCTTATAGAACTATCAAAGGTCTTATCTGCTCTAATGACTTCTAGAGAACTTGACAGTGATTGATTTAGCATGCTAGTAAATTAAATTTAATCACTGCCTTACTGGGTACCGTGAAACTGAAGAGGCTCATTTGCATGTAATTTCTATAAGGATCATGCTTCTGCACTAGAATCATATCAAATCACATTGAAGAAAGATCTTTAAGGACTTCTGGGTGTGCAACACACAGGTAGCTGCCAAAAAGGTGTAACTTGTAGTCCAACTTCCTTTGTGTATTGCAGGCTTAGACTGCAGCTGTTTCACTTCTGTTGCAAGGACAAGGCAGTATAATAAGCAATGTAAAGACTTAGTTTAGCCCATTAAACTACTGCTTTGATTTTTGATAGGAGCCTGAGCCTTGGCTGAAAGCCCAGGAATAGTGCTATAGCCAGAGCTGTACGCTGTGGTGGGAAGGATGAGCTAAAAAATTCTGCTGTCATTTACACAATCACAGGAAAAGCAGATGGGCTGTTTCCTAACCATGTCTTCTGCTTGCCTGAAAGTTTCTAGCAACCTCCCTCTCTTCCCTTTCTGACAGGTTTCGGGTGAAGCAGCCACCTCCATACACAGGACTGAGCGTGCTGTACACACCTGGGCCTGTAAGTAGTACAGAAGGTCTTCTGTTTTATGCTACATTCACATGACTCTGATGATGCTGCCATAACAGCTGTCTGGGAGTAGACCATGTAGTTGTAAATAACTTCAAAGTTATTTAAAGTGATGCTGCCTTCTGCTCTCTCTGCTGTCTTCTGCACCCTGTGCCTCAGAACATGCCCAGAATACTGTAACCCTATCTCCAAGTTTTTCCCATTGTTTAGGGTATTTTTTAGAGCTACTACCTGTTAGGCCTGCACTTTCATCTCCTATCCTGGTATCTGCAAGAGTTGAACCTAGTAAACTTTTGCCTCAGTGATTTTCTCTTGCTTGCAACCATCCCCCACCGTAAGTCTTTTACCCTGCAAAGCACCTCAGCACATGAAACTGTCCCATGAAGTAGAAAGCTTTCACACTTTCTGCTTTTCTTCGGTATCTCTTCACCTACACATTATAGCTTTTTTATTTTCTCTCAGTTGTCCCAATTTGCCTTTTGCCTATAGAACTGAAAGGAAATTTAAGGGGAAAAAAAATTGCAATGAGACAAAAAAACAAACAAAAAAAGACCTGGCAGTTTTCTTTCAAACTACACTGGGAAGAGCCACTGCTTTATACAGACCTTTCTCATGATACAGGTACTCAGTACTCCACTAAGTCTCTGATTTCATCAGATAACGCAGAACAAGAATCAACTGGAAGCACTGGTGGAGGGGCTATGTATGGAACATGCACCTTGTTTGTCAGCAGTCCTCTCACTCTCTCTCCCTCCCAGGTGGCAGCAGGACTGCAGGTTGAACTGGAGATAGAAATTTTTGCCATGTCAGTTGGAGAGGAAAGTACTGATGGCTTTGAAGAAATTTCCCACGATATTGAAATAATAACAGAAACAGAGACTCTTTTGCTGCCTGTGAGAGCAAATATCCTTTGCAGTCTTACTTTTCCCCCTCCACACACACCTTCTAGCAGCATCACACTGAGGACTGACTACCTGGCAGGAGCCTTAAGCATCATTTCCTTAAGCTTTTCTGTCCTTTTTGGAAACACCAGATGAATGTTTTTCAAGGCACAAATGAAGAATTTAAGATTCTAACTCCAAAAGCAATTTAGATAAAGTAACAAGACTTAGAAAAATAGGGAAAGGAGGAATGGTAAGGCCAGAAAGATGTGGGTATTAAGAACAAATAAAAGATTAAGACTTTGTTTCCACTTTCCACTGACAGAAATATTTTAATCACAGTTTTGAATTGTAGAATTGTTTGAGTTGGAAGGGACCCTTAAAAGTCATCTAGTCCACCTCCCCTGACAATAAATAGGGTCATCCACAGCTAGATGAGATTGCTTGGAGGCCCCATCCAGCCTGACCATAAATATCTCCAGGCACAGGGCAGCCATCACCTCTCCAGGCAACCTGTTCCAGTTCCTCACTGCTCTTATTGTAAAAAAACAAACAAACAAACAAAAATCACAACTTTTTTTTTTTTAATCTCCAAACTACATTTGCCTTTTTTAAATTTGAAACCATTTCCCCTGAAATGGTCCAGCAGCGGACCCTGCTGAAGAGTCCGCCCCCTTCTTTCTTATAGCCTGCCTTTAAGAGACTAAAAGGCTGCTCTCAGGTCTTCCCAGAGCCTTCTCTGCTCTAGGCTGAACAGCCCTATCTCTACAGCCTGTCCTCATAGGGGAAGCGTGCCATCCCTTGGAAATAAAACATATGGCAGCATTTGATGGTAAAGCCTCATGCTCTGAACAGGCAAGGGAAAGAATCGCTGTGTCAGCAATTGTGAACACAGAACTGTATGAATGCTGCCAGAAATCAGCCCTGTGTGGGCTCAATTGCTTAGTCCCAAAGAGAAGAAGAATTCAGGGTCCTATGAGACTGACTGGAGTGCTAGTTAATGGCAACTGCATCAAGGTTTTATATGCTTTGGAAAGTCTTTCAGGTGTGTAACTGAGGAATTGGGCTAGACAAACTTGGTGGCATAGAAGCAAAAATGGTTTCTGCTCCATTCCCACTCGCCCAGACATCAGTCACTCACTTTTGCAAGACCACCCTCCAAAAAACAAGCACCCTCGCCCAGTATTTTACTTGGCCTTTAATCTTTGACTTGAGGCCAGCAGTTCGGATTCAAATTGTCTCTCAGCCTTCCTTCCAAAGTTCCTTCCAGCCTCCAGCCATATTCTTTTAGTTATATAAGCACACTGAGACGATTCGATCCTTAGCATAACGTCTCACCTGTGTTAAGAAGTGACATTTACGAGTGCCGCCCCCAAGGATACCCCCAGGGTGAGATGGCAGCAACAGTTCGGGCAGTTCCTACATGTCCCAAGCCACGGTTCCGGATTATGCTACCCCGAAAGCTTTCAAGCTAATGTAAGTATTGCATGCAGTGCTGCCAGCTGTGAATTAAATGGCAGATGTACCTTCTCTTAGCTTCTGATCCACAGCATCAACAAATCCACCAGGTACTGCCAGCAAAGCTGTCACACACACATCACACACTTGACCTGAGACAAGAAAAAGACAAGAAATGCACTGGGTGACATCGTTAACAAAAAGATTCACTGTGAGAGATTTACAGATTACTATGGCTGTTCTGCTCAGTGGAGATACAGTAGAACCTCCCCAGCCCTGCCCCAAATCCTTCGTTTAATTGTCTCCACATTAAGCAGTAGATTGAGCCTTCTGGCATCAGGCAGCTAGATTTATTTCAGTTAAGCCCTAATAAATCAGCCTCAGTTTAACGCTCTTCCTAAAACCACATCTTATTGCTGACCCTTTGACACTGACAGCAAGCCTAATACGGGACAGCAGCCTTACAGACACAACTTAGCATGTTCCAGCACACATCACCCTCTGCACACATTTCATACAGAACATCTCTGTATCCTAAATGAAACAGTGTCCATACATGGACAGTGGACACATCTTCCCTGCCAACAAGACAGCTTTACTGGGAATTTTTCATCAAACCACCGACCACCACGTTAAGCATTGGGCTGGTGTTTCATCTCATCCACATCAACTCAGGTGCTCTACAATATAGCCAAATGTGACAGTTCATAAACAGAAATCCTATGGCTGTTTCTTCTCTATTCAGTTTAGACTTCCCATTTGTTACATTGACATCATCTTTTTTCTTTCAACTTTACCATCTGTAAGCCTGCTATGTTATCTAACAAGTCAGTAAAGAAATCCCAGCTGTATCTCATTTCCGCTCCTCTGGAGGGAAAAAAAAGAAAAGACCACATCAGTCAGTTCTCAAAAGAACTTCAGAGAGATGTGCACCTCTGACTGCTGCATCTGTTCTAGCACTGCCCTGATTACTTCAAGCATTGCTTTTTTCCTGTTTAAATATCTTCTTACCCTTTCAGTATGGAATTTTATCTCCAGAGTAACAAACAATTGTATCTAGGAAGAATAGCAAATTTAACACCTTCCATCTTAGCAGCTTACAACTTGTAGCTCACCAGTTAAGGCAGTTTAGACAAACCCCTCTCGCACTGTTTTGAAATGGAACAGTACTCACCTAGTCTGACTCCTCCCTTTCCCACCTCAGCCCATCACAGCCCTGCACCAAAATACAGCTGTTGGATCATCCCTGTACACCAGGTACACACCAATCTACTTTTCCCTGCCAAGCCTATTCTGATCAGCGTCACCTTCCATTAGAATTCCAGGTGGAGAGAAATTAGTATGGCATTCATCTCCCACCTGACTATTCCAGATAATTGTGGAGACTGCTTTCCTCGTTGCCATTACTCGATGTCCTTCCATTCTAGTAAAGCCTTTGTGTGAGTGGACTGACAATTTCT
The DNA here is from genome assembly GCF_023343835.1 of Lagopus muta. Classification (NCBI taxonomy): domain Eukaryota; kingdom Metazoa; phylum Chordata; class Aves; order Galliformes; family Phasianidae; genus Lagopus; species Lagopus muta. The sequence continues at coordinate 79,066,008 of NC_064433.1, forward strand.
ACCAATTTATCAATTCTTAGCCACAGCCCACTCCTCAAACAGCTGAACCAAAAGCTTCTTTGAACATTCTTCCCCAAAATACCTCCTGAGCTCAACATCCTGTCCATTTCCAACACATCAAAAATTAGCATTGATGGGGGTCAGAAAACACTGACACTTCTATGTTAAGGCTCACATCACTTTGAACAGTCTTGTTTGGCTTCACCAAGACAGAATTAAAGTCTTTGCAGGGTTATGTGACAACTTTTTAAGTCTGTATCACGTTTCCTAAGTGATTACTATCACTAGAACCAATATTATTCTTTCCCATGACACCTAGAAACTTCCCTTGCCTGGAACTGATCACAAGTTTGCCACACCTTCCAGCAGAGACCAAGAATCAAAGATCACCAATGAAGCAACAGCAGCTCAGGCTCAGGCATTTCTTTCACGTTTTCTCAAGTTTAAAACATTTCACAAAGATTCTCTTAATACACTCAAAATGAAATACTGCAGAGGAAGCTGCCAGTGAATGCCTTCAGTATTCCCAAGCAGATTGCCCAGCTTGAACTCCTGGTCATGATTTTTATTCCACTCAATTTATGAAATGAAAACAAACCCTTAATCTAGTTTAAGCCTATGCGAGAACCCGTTTTCATGTTGTTCCCTTCCAACAGCAACAATAGAGGCCAGTTCTACTGAAGGCAGCCTGACATAATTACGGTGTTTCAACAACCACACAGAAGTAGACCTTTTTATTATTATTATTTTACTTTTATTTCCTCTCATGTTAATTTTCTCTCCTCTTTCCCTACAGGTCAAAGCCTTGGAAGAATGATGTAAAAAGCAGCAATATTGAATTACCCAAATTTTAGACCAACGTTATGGAAACATTCCCCGCGTAGACTTTTTCATTTATTCAATCAAACTAGCATGAATGAAAATTTTGTCTGTCTCTTATTCATGGGAAAGGTGGTCCGAAAGTTGCACTGCCTTCTGTGGCTGCCTGAAATGCCAACAGTTGAAACGATCGTGGAATTTCAATTCCCCCGTTTGACACTCTGCACTGCAAGAGTGCTGAATGCTTCCTGATAGGTTTATTTTGTTTTTACAAGAGATTAGGTTTCTGCAGCCACCCTGAAGCACCTGAAACCCCCCACCAGTACCAGGCATGCAGCAAGTTTCACTGAAGTGTGACTCTTTGAGCAAGTAACTGTAGCAAGTGCTGCTGATCTGCTCTGGCCTTCTAATTCCTAACTTTCTGCTTGCTTTCAGTCTGAGGCTCAACTTTCTGCACACAGACTGCTCACCTACCTTTAATTATCTACAAACAACAGATGGGGGCTGAGCACACAAAGTTATACGTGAAAGGAATTCTGTTTATATCCACTTATCTTCAAAGGTTCATTTTATCACAGTGGTAGACTGAACCACTTAGAAGTGCAATTTTCCCCTTTTTGTTTCTACTTACGCAGCAGTCACTAAAAGAAACAGCTTTTTTAGGAGATATCTTATTCTTACTGTTAAGTGCAGTTCTGCTTTTTTTTTTTTATGTATTTCCAGTGGGTTGCTTTCCTGTGCTTTTTCCAGTACCTAACATCCTAAGAAATAGGGAGTTTTCTCTAGTACATGGAGACGACTTTCAACACTTTACAGTGACTGAGAAGATTATGACTGGAGATTAAACAACAGCTTTCACTACTATAGAGAACAAGACTGGACAGTCAATAACAACTTGGATGCAATTAAAAATTCAGATGAAGTTCATGTTAGAAAGAAGATCAGCTTTGAGAACCTGAGTCAGACCTGTCAGTCTAAAAGTAATATTATTTTTTAGGACAAAGTGCCCCAGAAGCAGCCCCTACATCTACCAAACTTGATCACTGGGATAAAAAGGCAGCATACATGAAAAACTGATTACTGATCAACAGGAGCAGAGGCCTGCCCACTTAAATCATTTTTATCTGATACAGGACAAGTATGACTTGTCCTGCAACAATTCTGTGCAATTTCCAATATATGGGAGCAGATACAATACACATAAGCCCACACTTCTCATGCTTCATCTGCCAGTTGTTTAGAAGAGCACAATCCTTCACTGCAGCCCTTTAATTTTCTCCCACAATTTTACTTTCTGGGAAAAAAAAAAAAAAAAAAATTATTTAAGAACCAGTAAAACAGAATGAGACAATCAAAGATTTACTACAAAAATATCAGGACAAAATTCCATGGACAAAGTTGTTTGATAAAGCATATATAAACATTATTTAATAGAGTACAGTGTTTCCTCCATTCCATTGAAAAATTAATGGCTGGAGATGACTTCTGAAGTCTCAAAGCCTTGCCCACAGCCTCTAAGCACTTCCACAAACCATCAGTAAGTGTCAAAGCAGCACAGAATGTTGCCAGCTGCCTCCTACGGACAGGGCAAAGTCTGACAAGCAGCCCATGTGCTGATTCACCCCATTCAGTTAGCACACTGCCAGCAGGCTCATCTCTTTTGGAGAAGAAACCAACTCCAATTCTGTCAGGCATTTTGGTAGAGGAAAGGCATTGATCTTTGACAGCCACCTCAGAAACAACTGAAACGCAGACATACAGAGCAGAGCACAGACAGCTCATCTCACTAGGTAGAGACGATCAACCTGTGCTGGCACTGTCTCCAGCCAGGCAGGGCTGGCTATCCCACAGGAAGAAGGGACAGGCTTTGCTTCAGTCACCAAATATCACAGAGATGTTCAGCCACAAGAATAGGTCCATGGCCAGCACAGAGGTTACTTGATGCCATCCCGTTGTTCCAGGCAGCGAATGCTAAACCACTGCAAGAATCATTTTCTCTTTCTTCTTCCTCTTCCTCTTCTTCTCCTCAAAACGGTCTGTAGCATCAGCAAAAAACATGACCTCATCCTTGGCTTCAATCTCTCTCTTGAGGTACTGGAGCCCTGCCATGTTGAATCCCAGCACGTCCTGTTGAGACAGACAAGCACCATGCTGTTGGGCACATCTCCAGCTTGTTAGGAGGTACAAGCTGCCTGGAAACTGCTGATACTCTGGCCTCTCTCTACTGAGGGATGATGAAAGCAAGACAATCCCCCACAGCTAATTAAGGCAGCAATACTTAAATGTAAATTTCATCTGAGCAGGTGAACAACCTGCACTCTTTTCCCAACATTTTTGTTAAAAATAGCTATAATCCACTATTTCCTAAAAAAACAAGTTGTTGACAACCATCTGAAGACGTTCCTGGGAAAGGTACTTAAAAGATTTGTAGCCCACAAGAAGACAAATAGAGTTTATTTACTTCCCACATATACTAGAGACCCAAAGCACGATTACATGCATCAACAAAAAGCCAAAGAAGGAAGGGGGAGGAAGAGTGCACATAGGATCATTACTGCATAGTGTCACATCAGGAAAACGTAGCCTGTTTTCACAGTAAGAAGATGAAAATGGGCTCTAGACCCCCAAGCAGCTTTCCTACTTGACTGCAAATGCTTCCAGACATTGGCCAATACTGCTATTCCAGACTCTGGAGGAGAGGTAGCAACACTCACCCGGGCCTCACTGACTCTGGAGATGGTGGTTTTCTTCAAATTTTCTATCACTGTCACCAGCATCTGGTTGCTTGTTATCTGCCCAAAATGTATCCTGGGAACAAACACAGGACCAGCAACTGACATCAACAGAGGCATGTCAGCACCCTGCATTCTGTTTAGCCCACTCCCAGATGATCAGCTGCAGCTGAGGGATGCAGTAATTCCTCACTTCCCACATCTTAATTCCCAAGAGACCACATTTTTATTCCTAAGGTGGCTTTCCAGGAGCTCCAGAGCCAGAAAGTCCAAATCTTCCCCACACACTTAAGCTGCACATGTTCACAGCGCATCACATAGTCTTTACAGCTTCAAGAGAGAGATTATATTCCCCAGCTCTTGTGCTGTCCCAAGGCACTGCCTCACAAGAGGAATGAGCACCTTTCTTTTCACGTAAGTGGCACAAAATGAGTTCATGACAACACACTATAGACGGGCCCTGAGGAACAGGCAGACCCACTGCTGACCAGAGCCTTCCTAGCATTCAGGATCTGGACAGTAATGACAGCTGAACTTAGACCAGCAGCCCTGTCTGGGCAGATAGAAGACTCACTTGAGCAGGAAGAGGAGAGCACGGCACAGGAGTTCAATTTCTGCACCCAAGTGAATATGTTCATTGAAGAGTCTGAGTAGGTCAGGGACATAGGAGAAGGGCAGCACAAGGAGAGACTCTTCCAGCTCACTAAGAAGCAAAGGGATGATAACAATAGTCTCAGCTACTGCAGAGCTATAGATGAGCAAGTAATGCTTCCATGTGGGAAGGTTCTGACACAAAAGCTGTGCTGAATGCTCCCCACTGCTGGTCTGTGCCTGCCCACAAAGCACAAAGCACAGCCCAGGGCCTCGGCAGCAGGCATCTTCTGACACAAAGAGGAGGCACAGCATTCCATCCTCAGTATCCCCAATTTCCTCTTCACATACACATACATCTCCAGGCAGCCAACACCCATATACAAGCTTCGCTGAATACTCCTCATGGACAAATTCCCACTCCCCAGTTCCAAAAAAAGGCTGCCAGAGAGTAACTTCCACTCTTCAACACCACCCACTCAGCACAGAAGTCCAACACAGGACCCCAACCAACTCAGAGATCCAATTCTTTAGCACAAGCCTGTTCAGCAATAAGGCTCTTGGGACTCACCTTGACTTGACCTTCTTGAAAACTTCTAGCACGTACTCAGAAGGCTGGAACAGAGGAAAGACAACAGCTCTGCACATCAAGAAACATTCCAAGACAAACATGTGTTTTTGAGGTTCATTTTGCCCAGTTAAAAACATGCAATCACATCTTGTGAGATGGATAGATCCATCTGAACGTAACAAACAAAAAAGAAACCCCTTCACTTCCAACCAACTACCAGTCTTGACCATAAAAGAGAAACCCAACCTTCTTGAAACACACCAAACTGGTGAAGATACATTGGGGAAAAAAAATTATATAAAAACAGACAATATATACAAAACTTTACACAAACTCATCTCCTGCTTAAAGTATTCAGCAAATGCAGAGCTGCCAAGTGCCAAAGAGAAGTGTCTCAATACTCAGTCATAGGATCTCATTCACTTATTTTCAGTGTATGCAACATATAATTGACTACAACTATAGTCAGAGAGAAAGGGACAGGATGTAAAAGAATGTAAATTCTATATGGAAAGAAATGGGCTCAGTAGAAGCTGTACCAGTTCCCTAAAAATAAACCTGGTCAATTGCAACACAATGCCTTGCACGGCATTGCCCTGCCTAATTGATTTCAGGTCAGAAAGCTTCCAAGTGCCTCCACCTCCTGCTCCTTGAGTCAAAGCAATACAGTTGATACACTGGGTCGAGTGTCCCACATGCAAAGTCTGTCCCAAAAAGATGATGATAGACTCTCATGGCATGAAGTACTTTTGTTCATGATTTTACATTGTAAATGCTCACCATGGTCAGCTCATCACATAACAGAATGTGTCTTAACTTGTCAGTGTTTTTACCCAGCACCAACACTTGGGTGTTCCTCAAGAACCTTCTCTGTACAAAGCAAAAAAGTTGCTACTACCACGCCACAGAATTTCACTCACCCCTGTTAAATCTATTTACTTTGCAGTTAAATATGCCTGTATTTACAGAGGAAGGGGGAGAATGGTTCTGGCTAAGTGTTTACAGATGTCAAGTGGCCAGGGGTGCACAATGACAGTGGTTCTCAATTACCCATTCCACTGGAGGCTCAGGTATTTTCTATCTGATGGCACAGCTCCCCTGAATATTCTATAGCATGGCAACCACAACCTCTTGCCAGAAACATGCATAGGAAGATTTTAACTAGCTTCCTGTAGCTTTTTGTAACTCTACATGATAAGGTCAAGACTACCATCAGGGTTATGTTCGGCTGCTTTACTTTCATTATGCTCATACGAAAGCAAGTAAAAACATATATTATGTTCACTTTGCATAAATCCTGTCTTCCCATAGCAATCCAGTGTTCTGGCTCAGCCAGCAAATCAAACAGCCTCATTCCAGTTGATGGTAGCACATGACCCAAGGCCAGAGCTTTCTACTTACTGTAATATTTCCATAGGCACGGAGAATGGGATTGGAAGGAAAGGGAACCTGGAGACACAGAACAGGTTAGGATGAGACAGGTTATTCAGAGCGAAAAACACATATTCACAATGCAAAACAACCCACAGTAGAAGACAGTTTTTATCCAATGTCTTCTCTCTTCAGAACCTCACTGAAGGCCTCACTTGCAACTGCTGGACAAGCTAGTTCTCAGATATGTATGAATAACTCAAAATATGTACGAATTTTATTCCACTTCTTATTGTCAGACCCTTGTTTAGCATGAGTGTTAAGATTAAGGCAAAGAACAGGCAGTGTAATGGGAGCATGGTCAGCAGCACAGATCTTACTTACATTCTACTGTGACTTTCAACATAAAAATCCTCAGAACACACCACTAACCATGCCTCAGGGTACAGTGCCATCTGTCCTCTATAAGATTTCAGCAAATCTCTGCTCCTTCCAGCTGTCCTGCCTTTATCTGCACGCTGAGCCTTTCCACCAAGAAGCTAAAATTGGAAAGATACACCCACACACCTTGGGAATGGTACTTTTCTTAGTCATTTACCTCTTTTCCAGCAGCTTTACATATGGCCTTGTGCTCCTTCAATTTTGCCATCTCTTCTCTATACAGCTCAATAGCTTCCATGATCCGTTCAGCCTGTGCAGCACAGGAACAGAACCATCAGTCACAAAGCACAGTTCATCTCCAACTGGACAAACACAGGGGGAAGCCAAGGGGCTAACTTGAAGCATCCCAGGACATCCTTCTCAGAAAATAACTTCTATTCCAGACCACACTACTACTCTGATCACATCAGTCGTGCCCTGAAGGAGTCAAGCACCATCCACATTCCCCAGCTGCCCAGGGTGCACTCTGCTGCAGCTTCAGCTCTCCAGAGGACAGACTGGTCTTAGAGGCAGAGATGATTCTGCACCTTTATATCTCACAGAACAACTCCTCAGAGCTGCTGCACTTATGCAACAGCATAGATTACTCACCTTCAGACAGATACTCTGACCCTGTGACACCCCCACTCTAAGAAATTGATAAGGCACAAAGCAATGGTGGGTGACCCATGCAGTCTTACCGCTTTGATGGTTTCAATAGTCTTCTTCCCTGCCAGTCCTGTCTCTTCTTGTGTCTCTCCAGCCACCTACAAAACACAGTTTGCAGTTCTCTCCTGCAGCTGCTGAGCAGCAGATACACACACAGAGGCACCCCCTGCATCTTATCACAAAACATCAGCCCCATTTACTAAGCTTGCCATTTGTCTGAAGAAATACAGGTCTTCAAGTGCACAGCTTTTGCTCAGGACCAAAAGCACTGTGCCAACTCAGAACACTGGGAGGTCTCACCTGACCAACAGAGGCTGAGTGATCTGCTCAGAGCCAGAACTGTCAACAACACAACCCCAGTGTCTGTGCAGAAGGGAATCAGGCTTTTCTACCCACCCTGCATCACGCGGACCTGAAAGTAGCTGCCTGAAGGCAGCCCAATCTTGCTCTGGGCCTGTGTGGATGACAGCAGGGGAGATATTCAGTATCCACAGCCCTGTATGGCAGTTTGGCCAGCTCCAAACACTCCCGAAATTGTCTGAGCCAGTATCAGTCCTAGGAAATTTTCCTGCATGCAAATTCCCAATGCAACAGAATCAACAGTCCTCTGGACATTTCTTCTGTGTCTCTTACAGAAATTCTAGACTTAGGAAGGAGCTCTGTACAGTCAGACAGACTGACACTCAGATGGCATAACTCACCACAGGTTGCTCTTCCTTTGCCACACTTTCTTCATATTCAGCTTCTCGTTGCTACAGTGAAGAGAACACAATGTATTAACACTGGTGAGCAGGCAGCTAGCAAGTGTACAAGTTTCTTCCAGACTGGTAGTGCAACAGAGCCTGCAGCTTCTTGCAGCCTTGTGCAAAAACCAGGACTGATGCACAGAGATCAACAATATCAGTGCAAAATCTGCTTGTCCCTCGTTCCCACCCGACAGAGAACTTGGGTTGAAAAGACTGAAAGAAATCAAGGTCTCCAAATTAGATGCAGGAACAGCCTGCAGACAGCCCATCAGGCTGGGACTAAGACACCAGCAATTCAACACCAGACTTTCCACTTGGTGTGAAGCACAAAAGAAACATGCTCAGGAAATTTCCAGGGTTGTCCTAGCCTGCAAGAGGAAAGAGCCTCCTGCCCACCATCTCTCATGTTCATAGGGCTCCATCAATATGTAATTCACTACTGGTATATTCCTGCCCATTTTGTTATTCAAACTGGACCCACAACATGCTTGTCTTATCTAGAAAAGGAACTCTGTCTTTCCTGTTAGTACCACCATTCACAGCATGCCAGTCACCGCATTAAGATGCTGCCTATGAATCTCTTTGCAAACAGGCCAGGAGAAGAAGAGTTTATTGCACATTTCTTAAACATTCCTGCTTCTGTATCTGCGTCCTTCCCTCACTGAGGCTTGAGAACTTCTATAAGAGTGGGATACAGAGCCAGACTCTTCTGTGGGATACAGTAAAAATAAGAGTTACAAACTGCCCCAGGCTAATTTCCCACTAGAAATGTGTGAAAATGTTTCCCCTGCCCCACGGTGGTCCAGCACTGGAACAAGTGCTCAATCTGGAAAACTTCCTTCCTTGGAGATGTTCTTGAGTCCCCAAGTAAGTGTCAGGGCAATATGACAGAGTTTTAGGGTTTGCGCACTGTGAACAGGGGGTTGGACTACAGACCCCAGAGTTTCCCTCCCACTAGAGTCCTTCTGTGAACATGACTCCTCACACAGGTTCAAAAGGAATGGAAAGGGCTTCTTGCAGCATCCCTGAGCTCCAGGGCCTGCTAGCGAAACAGAATGAACTACTCATGCTTGGAAAGGGGGAAAAGAAAACAAGCTGCATTCAACAAGGATGGTGCTCTCCATCACCCCACAACAGCCACTTGCTGAACTGTGCCCAAAACACTTCAGTAGAAGTGAGCACAAGAGAGTAAGAGAAGCTTGTTGACTATAGCCAACAAAACCACAACCATAGAAGTCTGGGAAGTGGGACAGAAGCACAGAATAGAGAGCAAATTAGCCAGGCATCTGCAATGCAGTATAGGCAGAAGAGCACAAGCAATACCTGTGGTGCTGTCTCCAGACAGCTTAAGGCAACAGTGCAGTCATGCAGAAGATGGCAGTCAACCCAGGCATCTCAGCACCAGGCTGTGGTTAGTGATAAGGAAGCCTACCAAGCGTGGAGCCAGACTCTGCCACAGTGAAAAATGAACCTGTCTGATGGGCCAAAAAGAAATCTGGGAGCTGTCTTTAGGAGGAAGAACGCAACTCACCATCTCCCTCTCCTCTTCCAAGATAAGTGGCTCTCTCGTCCTCTCCCAGAGGCGCAGGGACTTGTCATGGGATGCTGACACTACATAGTCTCCATTGGGACTGAGTGCCAAGCACCACACCTCCTGGTGATGCCCCTGCAGTAGAGAAAAAAAGGTAAGACACGAACAACACATCTCCCAGCTCCTGAGGAAAGTGCTGCTCACACAAAGATAGTGCTTCATTTCAAGAGCCTCCAAAACTTCCTACCTCCAGTGTCTGGATGTGCTCAAATTTATCCGCATCCCACTGCTTAATCTTGTTATCCTTCCCAGCGGTGAAGAAAAGATGGGATTTGGCCACAAACTGGAGATACATCACACTGGGAAGGTAAAAAAGCAGGAGAGAAAGGGACCTCAAAACACACGTGTATAGGAGACAGCAATGTATCCCAAAACCTTGTAGCCTTCATCATCACTTACCTCTGGGAAATGCCTTCTGACACCAGCCCACACAAATTCTGGCCTGGGACAAACAGCAACATCTGCTGCCAGAGGGCAGAGCATCCAATGCAGCCAGTGAGGTTTGGACAAGAACCTTGTGATCTCAGCAGCTACCAGACAGCCCTAACCACCTTTAGCTTGTGTCCCACTGCCTTGGACTCTCCGTGGGAAGCTGAGCTCACAAATTTGGTGCTAATACAACAGACCTTGCAGCAAATGTAGTAAAGGCTCAAATTCACCCACCTGGGGGACACTTCTGATGGCTTCTCCCCACTACACAGGACAAAAGCTCACTTCTGGAACACAGTGCCCTCAAACAACAAAGCAGCCCACAGCCCAAAGATACTGTGGGATTTGACCAACCTGTCATCATGGGCAAAGAGAGAGCGGTGACAGTCCCCAAAATCCATGCCCCAAATCTTCACATTTCTGTCCGCAGACCCAGTTGCAATCAGAGTCCCATCCTACAGAGAAATGCAGAGAATGGTGTGGGCAGGTGGCTGGCAGCCATATCAGGAATCATCAGTGGACTAAGCAGTGCATTAAGCATTGGCTCCTGAAATATGCCCTCCTGATCAAGTTCTTTACTATGAGTGGTGAGATGCTGGAACAGGCTGCCCAGAGAGGTTGTGGATGCCCTGTCCCTAGAGGTGTTCAAGGCCAGGTTGGATGGGACCCTGGGCAGCCTGGTCTAGTGTTAAATGGGGAGGTTGGTGTGCCCTGTGGCAGGGCAATTGGAGATTTATGATCCTTGAGGTCCCCTTCCAACACTGGCCGTTCTGTGATTCTGATCCCTCCACCTCTTCTCTCCTTAGCAAGGTGCATAGCTGTAGTAGAGACCCCAGAAAGCAGCCTGACTCTTTTCTGAACCTTTACAAACACTTAAGATCATAGCTAAAGCTTTGCATTTTTGTAATTCAAAGAGCTTCACTGCAAGGCTATCACGGCCCAAGAATGAACAGACATGAAGAAGTTGCTCCATCTCAGCACTCTTCACTGCTCTCGCTATCAAAGAATTCAGACCCCACAAAGACAGCTAGTAACTTCAGCAGTGAGTGTGTTGTACCTCTTAAGATGAGCCTCGGGAATCACAGCAGCACTTTAGTTTCTACTCCTTATGTAATGCTCTGTTCAGTTCTATAATAATTGTTGCTCCACCTTCCTCAGTGTGTACAAGACTGTATGATGAGGAGGAGCTTGCTGTGTCATATCAAGAAACTGCTGACTATGTCAGGAGCAGAGAGGCATCAGGAGAGCATTGCCCCAGAGGCACTGCTGCCAGCAGAGGCTCACAGTCATCACCACAACCCCACTTGCAGCAGATGCACAACTGTAATGGTACTTACATAGGAGATGTCCATGCACAGCACTGGCAGCTTGTGTCCATACAGAGACAGGAAAAACTGAAGCAAAAAAAGGATGTCTCAGTTAGACATGCTGGGTGCATGCATGTGAGAATGCCAGGCTCCAGGCTAGCTCTGCTCTTCCTCAGGAAGCCCATCCAGCAACACTCTTGCCCTGAGTACAGGTAGCAGCATGGCCACGCTGGCAGAACTGTGATGATGAAGATAAAAGAACCCAACCAAGCTGAGCTAACTGGTTCTGACCAACACCACCTGTGGAGTTTATCTGTTTCACTTTGCATATCTATCATTGCTGGTCTTTGCTTTTGTCATTTCCCTCATGCTCATGCACTAACACACAGAGCACAAAGCCACCATATTGCCTCAAACTGTACAAGGAAGACTTTCCTTCCCCAGGTTTTGCCTGTGCTATGCTCAACTTAAGAGCCACATGCAACACCAATTCACTCTATCCTTACAATTCTACATGGCTCTGGCATACCATCCTGCCTGCAGAGTTTGAGCAACCTTGCCATATGCAGGTTCATGATCCTTTCCAGATAAAAAACATTTTCTCCCCAGCATGAGAAAGCCACAGTTCTGTCAGTATTCTGTCAGCATTCTGTCAGCAAGCACAAGAAGTGGGATGCAAAGTCTCTCTTTGATCATTATTGGGATCATACAATAAATGGGCATTTTTCCAACATACTCCTCATCTTCCAAGCTACAATTATCAGTGCCTCACAGCCCATACAGTCACGTACCTTGAGCGTGTCAGTGTAGAAAACTTTCACAGTGCAATCCAGTAAAGAGACAGCTAGCAGTTTCTGGTTGGGGCTGTACCGCACACACAGAACATCTTCATCCAGCTGCAAGATGCGCACCTGTTTCATGGACAGCCTGGCAACAAGAGGAAGAAAAAAAAACAAACCAAAAAACCCTTACACCGAAGGAACAAGTTGAGAAAAGGCATGAATACAATTCCCACATTGCACCCTGGGAAAGCAGGCTAATCGTAACACGAAGCATCTTGCTCCTCATTAGGACTTGAACAAGACAGGATTGGAAATGAGCACGACATTGCAGGCTGACAGAGTTCACTGTTAGATGTACAACTTGTGATTAGAGGCTACACTGCATGCAAGCACGGGAGCTCACATAAACTCAGACCTCCACAAAGCTCTGCACTGACACTCTTCACCACACGTTCCATGCACAAGTCATTGGCCCTTCTTGTGGTGCACAGCAAAAGCCAAACCATCCATCAAAGAGAATAAATACTGCAGTTTAACTCAGTCAACGATTTATTTTCTCACCTTTTCTGAATGCTGCTCTCATCCTTCACAAGCTCAAAATCCCAGAATTTGACACATTTATCAGCACCTCCTGTCACAAAACCACGCTGCAGGGGAAAAACAAAGTTATTATGAAATCAGTTCCACTGTAACACAGATATGCTACAGACACGAACTGCCAACACATCAGGTTTTTGAAAAAGGCCTCACATTCCCACAGCTTTTATGATTAAGAGGACACAACCAGGAGCACTTGCTCTGGTTGGAACACTCATTACCAACTGGCTGAGCAAGAACAATTTCAGGAGCTCTGGCAGGCAGGTCTGAGGCAACAACTGCAAATGTAAAACAAGACATGGACTAAAACTTTGGAACTGAAAGTCATCTCAGCTGTAGGTAATGAAGTGCATTTTGGGAATGAGCTGACACTCACTGTTCTCGAGTCACAAACACCTCATCATCATCACAAGCACAGCCTTCTAAAGGAAGAAGAAAACACTTTTACATTAAAAACAAGGGTAAAAACTGTCCCATATGTTTTAATTTGCTGAGTGAATGAATCACAGGCGGGTCATTACTTGCTGTGGTTTTGATTCTACTAAAAGCAACACTGAAGCTTCTAGCTTAAGGATATGAAGCATAATAAACAAAGAGAAGAAAAGTGAAAATTGGTAGAAATCTACATGAACCTGAATTCTGGCAATAGAGAAAAATACTAGAAAAAACAAAACCACACAGACCATTTCTAGAGATGGCTGTAAGAGATGTTTAGTAAATCCACACACTTTTTGATCCGTGCTGCTTAATATTTTTCATCTGTTGTGCTCAGGGAAAAGCCATGCACCATAATCATAGTACAAGACTCCAAAAACTCACAAGACTGTAAAAAGCTTGTGTCAGATTATTATAAATCAATGGTTTCACATTCACCAAATCTAAAATTTTTATGGAGCAGAACTAGGTACTCTCTAAATCATCAATATTGATGCTCACTAAGTTTGGAAATATGAAGGAAGATTCAGGAAGAAACCAATAAAACATCAGAATTCAGACAGAGTAAGTAGGCAGGCCTGTTAATTGTGAGCTTACTCAACAGAAGTAACAGGCACTTGCAATTTCAGCAAACAAAGGAAGTAAAATTAAATTGAATTTGTTTTAATTTTAAAATTTAAACAAGCTTAGGGAAAAATAATATGATGGAAATGACCCTTCTCCTTGGGAGTAATGCTGCAGTTCATAGAATCACAGCATGGTTGAGTTGGCAGGGTCCTCTGGGTCCACCTGCTCCATTCCTGTGCTCAAGCAGGAACACCAGAGCAGGTTGCCCAAGACCACTAACAGTCAGTCAGCTTTTGAAGACTTCCAACAAGGCGACTCCACACCCCTCTGGGCAACCTTTTCCAGAGCTCTGGCATCAAAACGATGAAGAATTGCTTCCTGATGTTTAGAAAAAGCCTTCTGTATTGCAGTTTGTATTCACTGCCTCTTAGAAGAGCCTGCCTCTGTCTTCTGTGCACCCTTCCTTCAGACACTGATATACATGCAGGGAAACAAGGATCTAAGCTCAGCATACACATCTACTGCAATGCAGTGCCCCAAATTGGCTTTAAGGAACACGGTGGATTATTACCTAACAATATATTCTCACTGCTGAGAGGTCAAAAGAGCTAAGTCAATCCTTCAAAAGGAGCTAACTCGTGCATTTGGCACTGGTATAACTTTCTACCACACCATGCATTCAGATCCTAGGGCCACCAGCACAGAAAAGATTGCAGTAGCATAAGAAGTACCACAAGAATGATTAAAAGCCTGGAAAACACATCCTGCAGGAACAGACAGGAAAAGTCTAGCCTAAGAATCATCAGATAAATGGGTAATATGGTCATTTGGCAAGAGTGCAACACAAAGGAAAAAAACAGCACGGTGTTAACAGGATTTTTTTTAAACAGCAAATGAATATACTAGCAAATCCAACAGCTGGGAGTTAAAGCTCAGCAAGCAGAAACTACAAAGAAGCAGAAAGTTTAACACAGAGGATAATAGTGAAAAACAGCTTTTCTTTTTATCCACTCTAAATCTCTCCACCTTTAGTTTGAAACCATTTTCCCTTGTTCCATGACAACAGACCCTACTGAAGAGTCTGTCCCCTTCTTTCTTACAGTCCCCCACAGCAGACTACAAAGGGTTGAAGTTCTCCACAGCTGGAACACATCAATAACACACACCCTGCTGCACACACACACCTTGCTGGGGAAGTCAAAGTTCTCAATCATACACAAACCAGGTGAGGCAATGAGGATGGCCCACCTCACCATGAAGACTCGCCATGATGTGCCACCCAAGACCAGAGAGATATTTCAAACTTCATCTATATCTGCAGTTCAAGTTCTTAGACGGTACCAGCTGCATCCTTCACCTCCCATGATGACATTCCCATGCTCACACCAGTAGCACAAATATAGCACTACAGGAAGGAGCTACACAAAAAGGCATGGAACAGATGATGCTTACAAGGCAGGCTGAGTTACCTGGTCTGGTGAAAGAGCAATGGACCACACAGCCCCATCATGGGCATTAAGCGTCTCCATCAGACTCCCAGAAGCCAGGTCATACAGCTGCAGCTTCCCTGTCTGGGGATAAAGACACATCACAGAGGACAAATCAGACCCTCCAACTTCACGATATACCTCAGGAACAACTTACAGAGCATTAATCAGATCTGCAAACAGTCCTGAGCCTGACCTCTTAGAGAGGTCTCCAGAAATGACAAAGATTAAAACTGCTCAAAGCAGAGACAAAAGGTCTGAGCTACCAGAGGTGAGACTCCAGCAGCGACAAAACAGCCATGTATTAATGGAAAAACAAGGCTCCAAAGGTAGAGGAGAGCTCAGAGCAAATATTCCCAGGCTCCACAACACACAGGAGGAGTCACAGTAGCACCTTACTGGCAAAAGAATTCTTGCTCCATTTGAGCTCTCTGAGCTAGGCAGTCACGTCTGAACAGGCTACAATAGCTCCTAACACATCTGCTACCCATCTCCTGAACTTCATTACACCACTGTTACACACAGATAGGCAAACTCCTGATGGAGATCAGGGAGTTCCCAAAACTCTCCTCAGCTGCCCAGCTCAAGCCATAGGAACTACATAAAGACTCAGGGAACAGAACAGACTAACTGCCACAAGGGTTTTTACATCTAAAACAGAATACTCCAGAAAATGTTATACATTTTCATTAAGGCTGCCTTAATGACATTTCCAGAACATACTCCCAGACTTGGGCTGAATCAGGAGTGCAGAGGGGACACTATTTACCTTGGTGCCAACGATGACCTGCCGATCTCCCGGGACAAAGAGTGAGCACAGCGCGTACTCACAGTCCATCGTTCGGATACACTGCAAAGTCGATCTGTGGACAAAGAGTTCAAAAGCTCTTTTCGCACAAAATCTGGTCTGCTGAGTGAGACATGTTCCAGAGCTGCCTCTCCCAACACCCTTCTTTTTGGCTGGGGCCAGAAGATACTGTATTACCATGCTATTCTGTTTACTTCTTTTACTTAGTAAAGGAAGCAATACTCTATTTTATATTTCTCCATCATTCCCTCTTCCTTATCACTGGATCTCCAAACCCAGCATTCATAGGTTCCATGAGACTAACGTGCACAGGGCAGAGGGGACTGAAAATGATTGCACAGCATACCTATTCCAAATCTTTACAGACTCTGCAGCTCCTGAAAGAACAGCAATATTATCAGAGCTAAAAGCTAATGTCCTGACATCACTGCGATGGCCTCCAATGGTTATCCTGGATGCACGGACAGCCTGCGGGACCTGTGCTGACAGGTTCACAGTGTGTAACTCAATGATGTTGTTCTGGAGCAGCAACACAATCTTCAGCTCTTCTTTTGGAGAGAGAATCATGTCAAATGACCTGTTTGATAAGACAAATTAGATGTACACACAGATGTACACAGGGGCCATAAGACAACATGTAGGAGGAATCAAGTATCAAGAACTGACAAAGAAGAATGTGGAGAGTGCATGCTATGAACAAGTGCAAGCTAAGCAACAGAAGACTGCAAGGAGGTCACCATTTGGGTCAGTGCGAATGGACTGGCAGACCATGGTAGCCCTCCACTTAGCTCCAAGTTGAACAGATATCGAGGGGGAAGCTTCTTACACCTCCTCCACAATGAGCTGTGCAAAGCTCTTCCCAAGCAGCTTTACAACCACAGCCCAGCCTTGTCAGCAGGATTTCAACTTACTTGATTTTTGCAGAAGCTCTGATGTTAGTAACCCGCTGGATCTCCTCCTGCAGGCTCAGCTCCACATTTCCTTTATGCTCATCTTCTTCAGATTTCTGCCTAGAAACATCAAATAATGGAGGGGGAGTCAGGTAACTCAGCACTGACAAGCCAAACTAAGACAAAGGGACTGAGAATAGTGCAAGGAAACCACTAAGCTCACTGAAAACAACTGCCCTGTTATCCACTAGCATTAATTGTTTTTTTAAGAACAGAGCAAGACAGCTAAGTTCAGGCTGTTACATGTGCTAAGGAGACAAACTGTACCAAAAAAGGCAGCATCCTCTGGGATACAGCCAAAACACTTAACGAGGCACATTACAAAGATGGATACAAAACAGACAACAGCAAGCTATGTTTGACTGACATCAGTTTCTGCTCATTTCATACCATTCCCAGAAAGTCCATGTTCATTGCCAAAAAGTGACTTCAAACGTATCTATCTGCTCTGTGCTTCAGCTTCTATAGTGGAGCCAGAGCTCCCTCAATGGCTACTGTGAAGCAGTCATTAAGTACCAAGATACTCAGACATTTAACACAAAGTAGCCTTTCATAAAGCTCTGATCTGTATCTCTGCCTGCTGTACAACAGGAGATGAGGTATCAGGGTCACTCTGACTTCTCATATGAAACTCTCATTCCAGTATATCCTAACAGACATTTTATTTGACACAGTAAGCAGTGCAAACATGAACGTCAGGTAAAAGTGAGAAAAGAACATTTTCTGCCTATTTCCTTCCACACATTACCTTTTTTTGGAGGGGAAATACTCAGAAGAAAAGTCTCTGGTAGTAAATAAATGTTGCTTAGACAAGTGCCAAGGATTCACAAGAGCAGTGCCTCTAAAATGCAACAGCTGGCACAGAAGACAGAACGACCAGTAGCTTGGAGTTCAACCATTGTGTCATGCTACTTGAGGGGATAACAGTTTTCTGGACACAGACAATACCCTCATACACCCAGAAGATTGCTTACTTGGCTTTTTTCTTTGCTTTCTTCATTTTCTTTTCCAATTTTTTCTTTATTTCCTCTTCAGAAAGGACAGAGAATACTTCTAGAACAGCATCAGTCCCCTAGAGATAGAGCAAATAGTCACACACATGCAAAGCCTTAGCTGGCACTTACAAGGTCCAAGGGCTGCAAGAGCCTCCTCTGTAACTCAATAGCAGAGCTTCCCCATTACTTACATGGCAGGCCAAAATCTTGCCCAGTCGGTCTGTGGCAAGAGTAACTACTCGATCTCTCCCTTCCCGCATGATGGATCCAGCTTTACTGCACTTTAGGAGACGCTACAGGAAAAGAAAAAGAACCCTGGTCTGGAAGGCCACGTGATCTTCCCAGGCACACTGAGAAAACTGCTTTGAAGGGACGTCAGGAGATAGAGACAGGGGAATGAACCTACAAGGTCCTGGTAGAACAACATAGCAAGGATAATCCAGAGACAAAAACACGTGTGAGTTGCAGATTATCTCCTTTATTTTCAAGTAAAATGCAACCTCAGCAGAAGAATAAAGTTGACAACCTCAGCAGAAGAATAACTTGATTTCACTGACAAACCAGAGTCATTTAAGAAATTAAGCTGAATTTCCATGCTGCAAAGGCAGCAGAGCACAGCTTCTCTGCCAGAAGATGCAAAAGAGACAAAGAACAGGCAAAGGACTCTAAAATTGGCGATTAAAAGGAGAAAAGTCTTTTGAGAGGAGGTAGAAGTCTTTAACAAGGCTCACTACCTACTATAACCACAAGCAGTCTGAAGTCAGAGAAAAATCCCATAAACTTCCCCCAGAAGGAGACTCAAAGTCTCCACCAGCAGCACAAGTGGGAATGGCTTTGAACAATCCCATCTGACTAGTTTGTGATAGTTTGTGATCGTGCCACTCTGACCCCATGTTTCTATGCTTCTACTTACTGACATGCAAAACTGAATGAGAGCACTAAGCTCAGCAGCTGCCAAGTACCTACTAACTATTTCATTCCCATGCCGTTAAATGAAAGAGCGTTAGCACTGAGCCTTCAAACACTTGCTAATCCCTCCTTCTCCAAACAGAGGGCAAGGAAATTGGTATGTGCTTTGACACAAACACTTCTCATGTTCTGCAAGTAGATGAGGGCAGCAACTACTGCTGGAGAAGAAATTACCAAGTGATACAAGAATTCACACATTTTCCCTAACAGGCTAAATATGACACTTGGTGTATAAACTCAACACAGACAACCAACCTATCAGCATTTCTCAAACTCCTGTTGGCCCTGCAAGCAGCACCATGTGAACACTATATACACCAACCTAGACAGCATGAAAAAATGAGCTTACCTCCTCAGGACTCTCATCCAGCTCTAGTGTCTCATCCTCTTCACTGTCTTTTCCTGCTTCTGGTGAAGATCCTTTGCTTTTCTTGGACTCTGGCTCATCAGGGTCTTCTAGCTGTTCACAGACAAAATCCATAAGAAATAACTTAAACCACAAGAACTAAGGCGTATCAGTTCCCATCTCTGAATTTATTCATGCTTCATCTCCCTGGAGCAACAAGGAGTTAGTATATATGGCAACAACAGTGGCCTACAGTATGCCTGTAAGCACAGAGTGCTCCATGTCCTGCCCTCCTCATCCCACAAAACTGTCTTCTCCAGCTGTAATCCAGATGGCCAGAAGATCACACTCTAGAAAGTTTGTTCTAGAAGTTCTTGCAGCATCACATGCAAATTCAAAATACAGAAGACATCAAAAGTCTAACTCAAGAGCAGCTTCTGGACCCCTCAGACAACAAAGACACCACTTCAGTTCTGTTTCCCAAAACAGCAACCAGATTTAACGCGTTTCAGACCCATTTCCGTCCAAAGATAAGCACCTGGGCAAGAGCACAAGGGGCTACAGAGAGGATGTCTTACCTCCTGGATGTAAGTGATATCCCAAACTCTCAGTTCACTGTCAGCAGTCCCAGTGATCAGGCGTTTCTCTTCAGATAGCAAAGCCATCCCCCAAATCTGTCCAAAAGCACAATGAGAAGAGCTGGTTTGTGACTTCTTTGACTATCATAACAATGCCAGAGCATCCTTAATTGATTTATTTAAACGGGAACCTAGAGAAGTCTGGATCTAACTGGGATTTCCTGTAGGGATACCCATATTTGAACTGTCACCCCTGTATGTTGATAACAGTTCTCAGATAGTTTGGAAGTCTCTCATTTCCTTTTCCCTAAAGCTGAATAACCACCAAAAATATATCACAGTTCCAGTTTACAATCCCTTAGAGCAAAAAAATGCACAAGGTGAGCCATGACCTGCAATGCAAAATCCTTCCATCCCTATGGTTCTCTGCACTTCCTCTTTACCTCAGTACGGTGTCCAACTAGAGTTTTGAAGCAATGCTGGGTATCCAGGTCCCACCATTTCACCAACGTGTCTTTGCCACTGGAACAAAAACAAAAACCCCAGGTCATGAAGAAAGATTGCTAGAGCGCATGGTGTTACATAAGCTGAGAAAAGCTGAAGAAATACAAAACCTTAAACATGTTGCAATGTATCACTGACCAGGCTACAACAAAAGCAGCCGCCTTCACTTTGAGTTGCTTTTCCCAACGGAGAATTACAGCTGTTTTAGTTCCTCAGGGCTCCTGTATGATTAAGCGACCTTGAAAGCTCTTGCTTGTGGCTACATTATGCTACAATAATGCTAGAAGTGCACCAGAGAAAAGTAATTTGAACATTTATGTAGACTGCTTCTCTTCACCCTACAGCAATTAATACTTTTTTATTTTTCATAACTTTGCTAGAGTCAATTTTTTTGCTAATAAATTAAAATACAAAATTTGTTTATCCATTACTAAGCTTACTCAGGAAAAAAGAAAAATCACTACAGGTGATACTTATTGTCAATCCGTGCCTTTTGCTACACAGCAGTCTAAGGTAAATTGTACAGGTGAAAATCCAACAAAAACTTCTGCACATAGAGAACTGTAGTAAGCTTCTTATGCTAAAAGATTAACAAAAAAAAAAAGTAACTGTTTTTGCATCCTCAAAGACAAGATTCGAAATTGCATTAGGAAACCAGCATCATCTGCTAAAATAACAAAATATATTTCTTTTTCAAAAAAAAGCAAAAAAAGGACACAAGAAACTTGTTCTAATTTTACACTGAACTGATTGAGTGCACCTATTAGGTGACAGTAAATACAAACATTAGTGACTGATATTTGAGCAAGAATATCTTTTGTCAACTGATTATTATTGAAGGCACACAATCATCTTGCTGATGCTTAACTAAAAACCAACTCAGTAAAACACTGAGTTTAATTAATCCATTTAATTATTACCTATTAGGAAGCCATTTTTCTGTGACGCTGCTGCACAAGTTACACATACAGAAGATAAGACTACTTAATTACTTATTTATCAAAAAATGGTGGTATGCAAAATGAACACATTATTACTATTCATTGTTATGATAATTCTAAGCTGCTAAGTCTACCGGTAAGTTAAAACCTTTTTCAAATGTTACTTTCCAGAATCTGCCATTTGTCTTCTGCTTAACATACCTGGAATTCAGGCATCAGATTCACAAAATGTGTGGACATGCTGGAATGTTTGTGAACTCATTTCTTCATCACAATATAATCACAGAATCACAGAATTGCAGGGGTTGGAAGGGACCTCCAGAGATCATCGAGTCCAACCCCCCTGCCAAAGCAGGTTCCCTACACCAGGTACTCATACAGGTCTCATACGTATGAGTAGGACTTTGAGTAACCTGGTCTAGTACAAAGTGTTCCTGCTTATGGCAGGAGGTTTAACTAGGTGGTCTTTAAAGTTCCTTCTAACCCAAACCATTCTATGATGCAAAACAATCTCATCTTTTTTGAGCAGTTAACGCACAGAAAAAGCTGTGATTCTAGAAAACAAATACAAATGGCTACAGCACCTAGGACATATGAATAGCAAGTAAAAGTGATTATTTTTCTAATTTACTGCTACATTCAGCCTGACTTACCTGGTGACCAGCAGGTTCTTCTCCTTCAAGAAAAGGACTTGAGTGACAGCATCCTTGTGTCCTTTCAGCCGGTACAAACCGCTCTCATTGATGACATCCCACACAATGACATCTGTATCCTGGAACAGATAAAGTGTCACCAAGGGACTGATTTCTCTCTACAAAATGTCTACATCTGATATGAGACTGAAGAGACTACTTAAAATCAAGCTTTCTCACTCTGAACTGGAATGTTAAGGATGATGAACGTAAATGACAGCCCCTCCATTGATGAGCATTCAGACCAATAAATGCACCTCTGTCCTGGCTTGGGTCACCTTCACTACTCCTGACCTCACAATCTTCTTCACCTTCAGTAGCTCTGCTAGTACCCTCCCTTCTTCTGAGCCCAAGACTCTCCCAGCCTCAAACTCCCTAACACTATTGCAGCTCCAAATCCATTCAGTGCCATCACAGCATCGTAGAATTATATAATGGCTTGGGTTGGAAGAGACCCCAAGGACCATCAAGTTCCAAGCAGGGCCACCAACCCCCAGATCTGGTACTAGGTCAGATTACCCAGGGCCATCCCCTGCTACAGGCAGATGCCACATCACCCCCTTAAAATACCAAACATTTTAGCCCACGTCAACTTTCCCAACAGATCACCTCTTTTGCCCTTTGTGAGAGGGCTTGTCCTCCTGATGTGCAGAGCTCACCTTTGAGCCGGACACCAGCCGGCCCCCCAGCTGGTCATACTGCAGTGCTGTGACCGCAGCCTTGTGCCCATTGAAAGCGACGCTCGCTTCCCCGCTCAGGAGGCTGAAGATACGGATCGAGCCATCTTCATAGCCAACAGCCAGGTGCAACCCATCAGGAGAAGGGCGGAGGAAACTGACTTCATGCTTGGAACCTTTAAGGATAAGGACCTGTGATTTTTAGGAGGAAAAAAAAAAAAAAAGTTGGTAAATGATACGTCAGAGCCATATACACAAAAGAAAAAACAGAACAAGAGAATATCCCAAGTTGGAAGGGGCTGTTAACGGTCTGATTAGGGAGCTCAACTCCTGGCTCCACAGAGTACCAACTAAAATCCAAACCCTATGTCTGAGAATGGTGTCCAAACGCTCCTTGCACTCCGGCACTCAGTACTGTGCCCACTACCCCGGGCAGACCATTCCATGCCCAGTGCCCTGTGGTGCAGACCCTGTCCCTGACCCCCAGCTGCCCTCCCCTGACATCTCCACGCCGTTCCCTCGGGCTCTGTCGCTGTCACACAGAGCAGAGCTCAGCGCTGCCCCTCCGCTCCCTGTGAGGAGCTGCAGCCGCCATCAGGCCTCCCCTCAGCTCCTCTGCTCTGCACTGAGCACACACGGGACAAACAAACCAAAGGAATACATTCTGCTCTCGCACTGAACTCCCAAACACGCACTTTCAATATTCTTAAGGCCGTGCCGTCCGCCCCGCACCCGCTCACCTTCTCTCCTTTCCGCGCGTCCCACACGAAGACGTGCTCGCAGGCCGGCACGGCCACGCAGCGGCCCCGCTCGCCTCGCAGCGTCACGAAGGCGGCGTTGCCCTTGGCGCTGCCCACCAACCCGAAGAGCGCGGCGGGCGCGTAGCGCAGGTACTGCTTGGTCAGCCCCATGGCCGCACGTGCCCGCGCCCCACGGCCGGCACCGGAGGTGCGTCAGAGCCAGGCGGGGCGCGGCGGACGGAAGCGGAAGCGCTGGGCGGCCGCTCCGCTTTTCTGGGTGATGTCGGCGAAGCGGCGGTGGATTGCAGGCTCAGGCCGTGCGGGCGCGGCGCGGCCCGCGGGTGAGTCGGCGGCGTGATTGGCTTGTCTTTGCTGCTTACAGCCTGCGTTCGGGTTGGAGGTGGGGTCTGCTTCGAGGGTTTTTTTTTTTTATTATTATTATTTCTTTTATTTCTTATTGAAATATGTTCTCTTGTTCCTGTTTTGGAACTGCCATTATGCGGGTGCTGCTTTGCCAAAGCTGTTACGGATGGAAGATCGTGAATAAGAGGTGCCTGTGCGGCAGGCTGAAGCTGTGTGTCGGGGCGGGTTTCATTCGCTAGCCAGGTTCTGCAGAAGTGTAGCAGCCCGGTGTTACCTGCTCGTAGCTGGGCAGAGCTCGGGTCTTCATCCAGCAACCTGGGTTATTGCTGACCTTCCAAAAAAAAAAAAAAAAAAAAAAAAAAAAAAAAAAAAAAAAGGTCAGATGGCCTTTCCTGTTGTGTTTTGATGCTAGATTTCTTTTTTTCTTGTTAGAGGTGTTTGGGGTTTGGTGGAGTTTTCTTGATGGTTGGGCAGAGGTGGAGGGAGCAGACACTTGTATTCTTTTGTGTTTGTTTTTAAGCATGACCCTAAGCCTGTTCTAATAGTCATGCACACCTTGCAATAAATTTGCTTCTTTATAGGAATAAATAGTCCTTTCTAGGCTTGGGAATTTGCTTTCTGAGTTTTCAGAATAAGAGATCGTGAATCAATTGGACCAGGTTAATAGAGAAGGTGTTTTTTGTCATGCATTGCTTAAAAAAAAAAAAGTATTTGCCTTGTCCTTTGTAATACAGATCACCAAACTAGGAAGGAAGAGAAGCTGAGTTGGAGATAATTCTGTTAGTTGTAGTTGTGTTGTGGTCTTGTGAAAGGTCTGGCTGCACGGGAATTGCATTTTGTTAACAGCTGGTGACCTGGTTTGATTTCCTTCCCTTAAGCATCCGGAAGACTCCATTGAGAATTGGAGTGTGACAAGTTAACAGGAGAAAAGAAGTTGTTCCTTCCATTCCATGGATCCCTTGGGTGCTCCTTCCCAGTTTGTGGATATTGACAGTCTGCCAGGCTGGAGTAATGTCCGTGAGGCTACCCAGGTGGATTCTTACCAAAATCCTGTTGAAAAAGCTCAAGTCGATGTTAGGTCACCTTTTCCATACAGGAAAGATCTCAATGCAAAAATTGTCTTGTGGTAAGTTCCATATGGCTCTAGTGTCTGTCATCACTTCTCCATTTACTGCTTCCTACAATGCTATAGAAAAAAAGCTTTCAAGCCCTCCTTTCTTGAAACAAGCATTACAGATCTGAGAGGAAAATATTTTTTTGTTCACTGGAAATCTGCAAATCTGATGTTTGCTATGCTATATGTTGTAAATTACATATTCATAGGCATTCCTTGATGCAGCAGATCAAAATTATACTTCTTGCTGCCATACTGGGTTTTTAATAATGAAACCTAGCCAGGTGCTGATACTTTTTAAAATTTATTTAAAATATGTACGCTTGTTGTCTACCTGTTTTTTTCCTTTCCTTTGCTGGCTTTATCAGTATTTTTTTTATGTGGTTCTTTTATGTGGTTTGCTTGGTCCATTTTTTTGTTTTCCTTCCTCTCTCCGTTCTCTATCTTCCTGTATCCATGCGTTTTCTACCGAAATCTATTCACCTTCGTGTGCTAAGGTGAACCTACTCCATCAGTTTTTCTTTCCTCTGTATCAGATACTCAAACCTACTCTCTAGATGAGTAACTCTGTTAAGCAGTATAAACAGAGGATTTTTCAGGGTGCAGATTCAGGGATCAGCCTCTTTCCCGGTTCATGCATGTAGGAAATAAGGCTGTTTGTGGATTTCCTGAACCAATCAAAGAAATAAGAAAAACTAAAAGCTAAACATCTGCTGTGACTTGGATTTGGGTAAAATAAGCTTGTGCACTTTGACCTGTCATTTGAATCTCTTCCTGTGCTTGGGAATTGTTTCCCTTCCTATGCTCTTTGATTCCAAAATCCGTAATGACTATTTCTGTGACAAAAGGCAGGTCAGAGTTCTGCTGTTCCATCTTCTTGCATGCATCTCTGCACTGTTTGTCTTCTGCTTGTCTGACCCTTGTTCAGCAGTGTCAACATGATCAAATAGTGAGTTCACAATTTTGGAACAAAAGCAATGAAGACTTTACTAGTTGCAGTGTTACATGAGATCTTCACTGAGGAAGACCAGCAGTGAGGTGCCCTGGATAATGTTCCTGCAGACCAACAAAAAAAGCAGATAGAAATATTAGTTAACACTTAGGAAATAATACGCCATGTGGACTGTCATCTTATCTCTAAGATATGAGACAAAATGTCCACTTTTGGAACATGTTACATTCTATGCTGCTTTGCATGTTCTGCTGACTAAACCACCCTACACACACAACTACAACACTGTTTTATGCGTATATCCTTAAGTTTACTATTGAAGTTAAGAATTTTCAAGGAAATGAAGGATCATGTGCAATCAGTCTCTATCAGTGACAAAGGATGATTCTGCATGGTGAGCACATCAGGGTACACTACACTCTGTGGGATATTGCTAATGCTTTAACATATCACAGACAAACAAGGAAATGCTCATTTGAGAATATGCTGCTTAATCTGACATGTAACCTGCAATGAACTGTTTCCTCAGGAAAGGAGACGTAGCGTTACTGAACTGTACAGCCATAGTGAATACCAGTAATGAGTCTCTCACCGACAAGAATCCAGTATCTGAAAGTATTTTCATGCATGCTGGGCCTGACCTGAAGGATGAACTTCAGAAGCTCAAGGGTAAGTAGCACAAGATGGCTTTTCTTCAGAAATCTGCAGTCCTTGCATAGTTTGAGGAATGGCTATTTGGGCATGAACTAAAATCAGGATGCAGCTTTTTCCTTTTTTTCCCTGGTGTCTGTTATTAAGGTGAAATAAAGAGAGGAAGATAAACTCACGTATACTCCTCCACTTTTGTCATTCAAATTACAGATCATTGAAAACCTTTGATAGGCGTGCAAGTTGCTGAGCACATACTTAGTGTTACAAGAATTCCCAGTATTATTTGAAGCTACTTAGAATGGCTTGCTCATCTGAGCTTTTACTGTAGTAGGGACCTGTCTTACATAGCTTCAGGTTTTGTTCTTGCCCTGCTCAATGTGTATCTTCTTCATGAGTGGAAGAAATAAATTTAAGTTTGCCATTGCAGGAATTGAGTGAGTTTCAAAACAGGCAGTGTATCCTTTCTCTTCCTATCTTTCAGGAAGTAATTTATTCTCAATGCCTATAAATAAAAATGAGTGTTTGGGTTTTGTTTTTGTTTTGTGTGAGGAATCAAGAGTTTATAGTTATCCAAGGTCATACCAGAGTCTTTGCAGTTAAAAAGGTTGCAGTTAAAATTAAGGTTGCTCAGAAGTATGGTACTGAGCTGAATTTTGAGACCAGACTGATTCCTGAGTGATACTGGTTACTCTATTGGATAGCAGCTATAACTCTTTGTCATGTAGTAACAAAATGGATAGAAGGGCATAGTATTTTGAGTACAAGTTCTCAGTGGCTTAGACTGCAATAGAATAGATATCCTATTCTGCTCATTCAGCTTGTTCAGCTGTTAAAAAACAGCAGATGTTAATTAGGATCCTGCTACATATATTCATTCTTCTGAAATAAACTTGGGCTTCTTTCAGTTCATTATGAAGTGGGATGGGAGGGACAAGGCTTCAAAGAGGCCTTAAAATTCAAGGACTTTCAGCTCTATAGGAAGTTCTCTGTAAAAATTGGGCTTAGTTCCTTAAATTCCTTTTTCCATCCTGAACCATATGTGGTTTAAAGAGTGTCTGCACTCTTTAATGCATGCTACAGATTTATTTCTCTGTTTTTGATAGTTTTCCTTCAGTCTTGAGATGGGATCCTTTCAGAAATGAATTCTTTTCGGACAGTATACAGATTGGCATGTTGTGTGGGAGAAGAAAGAGAAGCTAGATTATGACTTTGACTGTTATGGACTCTTTAATATGAGTTTAACAGTAGCAGAAACAGAAGGGGCCTTGGATAAGAAACTAGTTAATCATTCATCAACTCAACTTCCTTTTTGTGCTCTTTTTTTCTTTCTTTTTTTTTTTTTCTTCCATAGATTGTTCTTGATGAGAAGTGAAAATGCATGGGTTTTAGTCTAAAGCTGTAGGATGAGTGTAGTGGTGATTTTCAGCTCAGTTATTCCTAATTCTCTCTCTTTCATATACATATTTATATATATATATATTTCATACAGTCCAAGGAAAATCATGATTTTTAAAGCATGTGATATGCTGACTTTTGAAGAATTGTGCTTTCTTTAAAACTTCTGTGTTCCTGGGAACAGTGTAGTTTCAATTAACAAAGAAATACTATAGCCAAGGGCTCAGACTTGCATGTGAACTGCTATTGATATATGCTTTCCTATCCACACATGCTTGTTGCAGTCTAATAAAGACCTTCTGTAATAGCAAATCCTAGTAATCTTCCAATTCCAGTGTGGCTTTTTTTCTACTGCATGCATTTTCTCCACTCTAACATTCCAAAGTACAAGGGGCTGCTGTAGTGTTTGAAATATCACCAGGTAAACAATAAGATTTCCCAAACCTTGATCTTGCGTAAGTCACTACTGGCTCACCTCTCTCCATATGTTAAAACAGGAATTATACTTGCTGCTTAATTTAGTTTTATAAATTTTGTAGAGCTCTCTACATAGAAAGCATTGGGAAGCACTAAGTGTGATGTCAGTGTAGTTAGAAATAACTGATTCTGCATCTAGTTGTCTGAATGTATTAGTTTCCCTCCCGAGTTCAGAGCTGTACCTCAGGCTTGCTTCATTCTTTTCTAAAAGAGAAAATACTTCAAATGATTTTTATTACAGGTCTTGGGTTGCTCCTTTGAGTTTGTGTGACTTCAATGGACCAAAGAGAAGGAATAGAATCACAAAATATTTTGGGTTGGAAGGGACCTTAAAGATGATCTGATTCCATCCCCCTGCCATGGACGGGGACACCTCTCTCTAGACCAGGCCACCCAGAGACCCGTCTGGCCTTGAACACCTCTAGGGTTGGCTTCTCCAGGCAGCCTGTTCCAGTTCCTCATCACCCTTGTTGTGAAGAATTTTAGCATAACAACTAACTGAAGTCTTCCCTTTTTTAGTTTAAAGCCAATTAACCCTTTGTCCTATCACTTGATAGAGTCTCTCTCCAGTTTTCTTATAGGCCTTCTTAGGAACTGAGACACTTCTGTAAGGTTTCCCTGGAACATTATTTTCTTCAGGATGAACAATTGGAGCTCCCTCAACCTGTCTTCATAGGAGAAAATAGCTTGATATTTGATACATTTACTCCTTTGATTTTATCAACTAATTTTCCCACCTTGAATGTATCTAGTTGTGCTCTCCTGAGTTGAAGCATTTCAAAGGATGTGCAGTAGTTTGAAATATATGCTTGGTATGCTGTTGTATTCTTCCTTCTTAATCCAGAAGAAACAAAGTGGACATCTGTAAAAATAATGACATGATTTGTAAGATTAAAAGAAGTTCATGAAGAGTTAGCGTAAAGGAAATGTGTTGTTGCTGTTAAGAAGGCGTGCTGTAAGTCTTCAGTAAGATTCTCAATCTGAAACACATCTTGCCATAAAATATGCTTTTCAATGCTGTGATACAGCCTGAGCACCATAACAAGTACAGTGGAGAGGGAGAAGAGGTAAGCATTCTTGATCAGCATGAAGCTTCATAATTGACTTGAGCCAAGCTATAACAGTTCTGCTAAAAGAAGGGTTGTCCTAGCCACTTGTTCATATTTCATTCCTTTTCATGGGCAATAGCAATCTATAAGATCAGGTTAAAAACTAATCCAGTGAAAAGATTCATTTTTAGTCAGGCCTGAAAGCTTAAGTGGCTCAGTGCAGCTGTACAAGCAAAAGAAGGAAGGTGGGAAATGCTCCCCCTTGAGGGCAGGGAAAGAGGACTGAAAGGAGTACTTCATCTGTTCAGAACCACAGTAGGCTTGATTTCATGTGAAGTGACTTAGTTGAAGAAGGGGGAAAGTTAGCAGACTATTCTTCCAGGTGCCTTTCTTAAAGGAAAGACAGACTTCAAGCACCACAGCAGCTCCTGGATTTTTTTTTTATTTTTTTTTTTTGACCCAAAATGTCTTGACAGAGTGAATAAAGAACAAGGGCCTGTGGATGTCTTTAAGGATTCTGATAAACTGATTTCCTAACAAAAGACTGCAGGAGTTACATAGGACTAACTTGCAGAGACCTGCCAAAGAGAAATGTAAACTAAAGTGAGGTAAAGGTGTGTGCTAGCATGTAGAAGATGCTACTAGAGTATGTAACTGGAGGGTGCGGGAAGTAGATTAAATGTGTTGTTTTAACTTGGTTGCCTTCAGGTTAGACATCTGGTCTGTCAAGAAAGGTATGATCTCCTTTGAGAATCATACTTTTGCCTTGTGGACACTAAGAAATTAGCAAAACAATGAATGTAACCTTGTTCTGGGAGCGTAGGTGAAATGTGAGCTCAATCTTTTTCTGTTTTCAGGAAGGTTTGCCAGCAGCTGTAAAGATTTATTTTGGATAAAAAGGCTGCAAAGCTCCTTAAAGCAGTCTCCGAAATCCAAATAGTTAAATTCTGAAGGATACTTGTGTTGGTGTTCTCTATGTAGCATAGTAAGCACTCAAGACAGCACTTCCAGCAATTTATGGTTTGTCTTTATATGTATAGTTTTGAAAATCAGGAGGAATCAGCAGAGCTCTTACCTATTCAGCATGACTAGGTAGTTTTAAGCAGCTGCTTTGGGAGAGAGAGAGAGCACTATCCTTAATATTTGATAGCAAAAAGTACTGATTTTTACATGTGAAGATGAAACTTGTCTCATTCTAGAGAAAGTCAAGAGCTTGAATACTTCTGACTTTCTTTTCATGACATTGGTGCGAATCCTTGTTTGTTTGTTTGTTTTTTCCCAGGATGCAGGACAGGAGAAGCTAAACTCACCAAAGGATTTAATTTGGCTGCACGCTTCATCATTCACACAGTTGGACCCAAATACAAAAGTCGTTATCGTACAGCAGCTGAGAGTTCTCTGTACAGCTGCTACCGGAATGTCCTGCAACTTGCAAAGTAAGCATATAGCAGCAGCCATCCATGGCTTTTTCTCCTTATGCTTTGGTCTGCACAGAGATCTGAGCTGGTTCAAGTCTTGAAGCCGTGTAGTTAGAGCTGTGCAGTGTTCCTCCATTCTGAGGAGAAGTAAATAATTGTGCTGGGCTCCGTGCTGCCAAAAAGGTTTAAAAGAATTTGGTCAGGCAGCAGCTTCTTGTGTCTTTGTGCAGCCACATGAACATACCCACAGGCACATCTGACTGCTTCAGCAGTGCATATGTTCGGCCTGTCTGCTTTCATACTGTAGCTGCAATTCTGTGTCAGGGTGCAAGGTTATTTCTAAATCGATATTTGCTGCAGGTGAGCTTGTAATTCTTCCTCTCTTTCATCTATGGTGTTTTCTACTTCCTCTTACCTAACAGTTCATCTTTACGGTTTCTGCTTTTCTGTGTTCTGTTTTTCTCCCATGATGGCTGTTGTAATGATAGCCATCATTTAAAAAAAAAAAGAACAAAACTTGAACAAAAGCAGTGTCAGGAAATATACTTTATATCTATGTAGGGTTGGGAAGATCTGTTCACCCAAGTCTGACTTGTGTGTTACAGTGCAGTAGTAAGTGTTTTGTAATCCAGACTACAGCTAAAGTTTCTAGTGTATATTGTTATTATTGGGTTTTGTTTGCTTGTCTTTGCCTTAAAATTGATGAGCAAAGTCAGAACTGGATTTGAGCATTCTATGAATAATGAAGAAGTATTGATAATTCTGCTTACTAATTTGAGTGCCTTTTAGTCCTTCTATTATCTAGAGTAACTTCTGACGTTTATGGAATTGTTGTCTACCAGCTCTGAGCTAGTTCAAACTCCTCTGACTGTTGACTGCACCTTTGCTTTCCTTTTCTAACAATGTGGCACTTTCCTGTTCTTGCTTTTCTTAAAGTATATGTGACTCCATGCCAATGATTGTCAAATCATAGCTATGACCAAGTAAGCCATTTCAGTCAGAGTCTGGACTACTGACCCCCCCAAAAAATACATACAAGGTCAGGTTGGGGAATAGGGTATTTGCAGTGAAGAGCACTGGTTTTGTTGTTTTTTGGTTTTGTTTTTTTTCTCCTTTCTTTCCCTTACTGTCAATCCTATGCAGGAAGGAAAGTTTTGGAAAAGATTACAGGGAAGCTGATGGAAGAACTTTCCCATTCAGGATGTGAGAAAATGCAGAAACAGTGTAGCTGAGGTAGAAGAAGAAACTGAGAACAAACATGAGGGAAAATGGTGTGGAATCATTAATGGTTCTCTCAGTTTCTGCTTAATGATGGTAGGCATGTATCTTTCCAGGTAAAAAATTCTTCTGAGCAAACCTAAAGGACATTACTACTACACAGAGGCAGGGGATAAATACTGGTGTTATCTACTAGATTGGTGAAGCTTTGTTTCCATCTGACCATAGATGATGCTTCTATTTATTTATTTCTCTTTCTGGATTTCAGGGAACAGGCAATGTGCTCTGTAGGATTTTGTGTCATTAATTCATTGAAAAGATGCTACCCCTTGGAGGATGCCACCCACATAGCACTGCGTAAGTCTGTTGGGAAGTAACATAAATTCACTGGTAGTATTCAATAGATTGCTCATCTCTGCAGCCTGGTGTTGATACAGGAAAGGTTCTTTTTTAAGGGACTGTGATGTGTTAGAGGAGGATATAAAGAGGCAAGCTTTAGATGGGTGAACAGAAATGGAGGATAAAAACAAATGAGCTTTCTCTGAGAGGTTGTCAGTAAGCATCTGTGAGAATTCTTGTTGGAACTTCTACTGTTCAATGTGTTCATTACTGAGCTGGAAAAGATGCTGAAGTGTAAGATGAGCTTGCTTGTAATTTAAAAAAAAAAAGAATGTGTCCACTGTCTATCCTTGTATGGCTCTGCCTTCACACAATGGGCTAATGCTGGAGAGCTAAACCTTGAGGCTGTAGTGATTTCTGCAAACATCAGCTTAACAGAGTTCAAAGGAACAAGCTAAGCAAGGCAGAACAAAACAAAGGACGTTATGCTAGAAATGTGTGGTTTATCCACTTCTGAAGCTGTGTGTTGGAGGAAAAGCTAGAAGCTCAGAAGAGGTCAACAAGAGTAGGCAAAGGCAAGGAATAGCAAAGGCTAGTCATCTTCAGTCTGCAATACATTGAAACTGATGGGTGTATCTGTAAGCTCACAAGTGGAATGAAAACGGTGCATAGGAATCAGCTGTTTGCTGTCTCTCAAACTGAGAACTAGGAACTCTAAAAGGATGCTAATATGAACCATATTGAGAAAAAAACAAGGAGAAATGTTTTTGGTTTTGTTTTTGTTTTATAATTGCATCATTTGTTGTATGGAACTTATTAGAATAAATTTTTGTGGATTAAAAAAAATTCAAGTTTGGGTTCAAGTATATCAATATGAAATTAAAAAATGGAGGTTACTGGAAACAAACAAACAAAAAGTCCTTGGCTGAAATGACTTTGTGTGTTTTTGCATTCTTTGAGAAGAATATTATGTATTTGCTTATTTCTTACTTTTCTGCCTTTTTGATTTCTATTGGCCTGCTCCCTCTGTCTGCATTCCATTTATAACTTTTGTGTGCTGCTTTAGCATAGCTGACCCTTGAGTTTTTGTGTGTCTGATTTTGCTTTGTACCAACTTCTATATGGCTTGCTGTCAAGCTGCTTCTATGGTAACTGAGGGAACCGTGACTTGTTCTAGGGACGTCTGGTTTTGGCAACTTGCTTAGAACTCAAAAGTCCTTCTCCAAAGGAAGGATTTGGCTTGGTTTTTGCAGGGTGCTTGGTTTGTGTTCAACAAATTGAAGTGTACCTAGTAAGCTAAAATCACAGATTCTTAAATTTTCATATCCATCTCTAAAGTGAGAAGCAGGAGAGAATGAGGATGGAATTTGCGATATGCCCCATTTCTTGTTAAACCACCACTTAATCCATGTTTGTGTGCTGCCCGTGATGCTACTTTGTTTAAGAGGGGTGATGTCTCTCTCTATTCTGCACTCCACTGATTTCCCTTGCTTGTGGTCATATGTCTAAGTGTGTTCTTCTAACTACATTCGTTCTTCCTTGCAGGCACAGTTAGAAGGTTCCTGGAGGTTCATGGGGAGACTCTGGAGAAGGTGGTGTTTGCAGTCTCTGAGCTTGAAGAGGTATTTTCTTGAAGTTCATTCCATCAAAATTCATAGGCATGTGTGATCTTCTCTGCAGCAGAATCAACTCCCACATGGTTTTGGACTGGGACTCCCACTACAAATCATCCTGTCTCACTTAGACTCTGGTTGTACAGCATCCTTCTGCTTCCTGCCAGCATAGCATCTTATCCAGCACTGCTTGTATTTCTAGAAGTCACCATGTTCAGTCTCTCCATTTCTGGCTTGCCTGTTCCTGAGCTATGAACAGGAGCCATATTAGAGTTTATAGTACATACTTGTGTTGAATGTGTTCCAGCAGCTAGAACACAGATTTCTTGTGCAAGGCTTGCTCCTTATACAGTGTTTTTGTCTTGTGCTTTTAAAAGATTGCCCTGGTTTCCAGTATAACTCACCCACAAATCACATACAAACACCTTAAACATTGCTTGCTGGCTTGTTGAAGTAACAACCTTGATATTTCTTGACTTGTTTTCAGATAGATGATAACACTTTGAATATTGATTTCTCAATATATATCAGACTTGCTAGTGGTTGTTCCTGTGAAGAACACCAGCACCATTCATATTATGTTTCCTCTGGATGAAGAAAATAAATAACTTAATGGGGATTTGTAGCGACCAACTTTAATCTAAGCATTCTTTGACTCTGTCTTCCATGTAAATTCATTACAAAACTGAATTACCTACTTTCTACCTGAGTTCATGACTTCAAAGCAGGATCTTCTCAGTGTGGCAAAAAAAAAAAAAGAAAAATTAACTTTAAGAAATGCTATCTGCTTTTATTGCCAAGTAGCAGCCCAAATTAAGCTATCCAGGGAAGCAGTGGTTTGCCTCCAGACCTCAGAGAAGCTCCCTGCTATAAGGGCAGGTGTTATATGTCTGAAGAGTAAGGATGCATGGTGGACCTTCATGCATTTTTCTTATTTGTAGGCCACTTACCAGAAGTTGATGCCTCTGTATTTTCCAAGATCTTTGGAAGAAGAGATACAATCCTTGCCTTACCTCCCTGCAGATATTGGTAATGCAGAAGGGGAGCCTGTAGTACCGGAACGGCAGATCAGGATTACTGAAAAGCCAGGTGTTCCAGATGGTGAGTTTTTAACTGAATTTTGGAATAAGGTCTCTGTGTGAAAGTCAGGGAAAAAGAGGAAAAAGTGCATAGCAAGCAAAGAGATGTCTTCCCATACCACCTCATCCAAGACAAGCTGTAACAAAGAGAATTGTCAATCTGCCTTGTAAGCTTTGCATGTTCCACAGCAGCAACTTCTGCTTTCTGCTTCACTGTGGAGGGTGACTGGAGGATGTGGTAAATCTGTTGTTTTGTTTTATTTTTTTGGAGGGAGAGACAGGGTGTTCATTCCTTCTGTAGTTTTTCTCCCGAGTTGGTTAGGACTGTTTTTTCCCCTTCAGAATTGTACCAGTCCTTGACTGATATAAGCATTGTTGTTAATGGATTTTCACACACCATGTCTTGAAATGTTGTCTGCATCTTGATCTGATTTTTGTTGTCGCTGGTACTTAATGAAAATTAGCAGAAACTCTAAAAGGTAGAGGAACTAAATAATTCCAGGTGTTTGAGAAGTGATTGTCAAACGCTTAGGGAATGAATTCAAGTTGTAAAGAGGTTGCCTGAGTTTCAGGATCGGATGTTGAGAGATGAAAATTAAAACAGTGTGAATGGACTTAGATGTCTTTCCCATTAAGTAGTCCTGTGAAAAGTTTGCACTTCAAGTGAGGCCTTAAGCTATGAAAAGCAGAGAATTCAGAGTAAGTTTAAAAGGTTTTATGCTTTTGCATGGCTGGTAGCAATAAAGCTGAGTATGCAAAAAGGATACCAGTAACTTAATTTTCCTGTTTGTGGTACGAGTTATAATGTGGCTACTGCTGTTCAGACTGCAGTTTCTTGTTTGTTTTCTTTTCCCCTCTCTACCTGAACCTCTGGCTAGTGATGTTTGCTCCTTTGACTGATTGCTGTGAGACATTCAACCACTGGCTAACAACTTATGAAATGTTTGGTTTAACACATATGGGGGCAAATGCATGGTGGAATCTTGTGGCCTTTTTCCCACTGTTAGTATAGCATGTCATACTAGAGCTATGAAACTCAGTTATTATCTGAACTGCCCAGAGAGGCAGTACCAGAAGCCTCAACAGTTTTCCTTGAGGATGTCAAGTTCAGTGAAGCATTCTCATATTGTTAGCAGCGAGTGAGCCTGTGCTGTTGTACTTCATCTCACAGCCAGGTAGCAGATAATCAAACTCAGGTTATCAACTTGTCTACAGCCTCTGTTACAGCAGTGTCAGTGCAAAAGAAGAGCTGAGCCTTTCCTGCAGTAGAGCTTCTAAACTGAATAAAACTGCAGCACATGTCATTCTGCATGCTTGGTTTTCCTCTTTTGACAGCTGAGACAATCATAAACCCTAAGTCACTCTCTCTAGACCTTATTTTTGGAGTCCTTCTGAGAGAGTTATCTGTCATTCCCTTTGTTACAAGGGGATAATTACAACCTGCAAAGTTATTTTACAGACAAACCAACATCTTAAGGTTAAGTCTGCAGTTCTCAAGTATGTGTTATAATCATGGTACATTGTGTTCTTTGTGTATCATGATGAATGGGTTGGCTCACTGAGGTACAGCAATTCAGAAGCAGCACTGCTGTTTCATACGCTGCTTGAACATTTTATGCTACCTTTGTTTCTACTGCAGATGCTTCAGATGAAGAGGGGCTGGAGGCAGATTTGTCTTTCATTGGTTCCCATGCTTTTGCCCGCATGGAGGGAGATGTTGATAAACAGAGACGCCTCATCCTTCAGGGACAGCTGTCAGAGGCAGCACTGCAAAAACAGCACCAGAGGAAGTGAGAATTTCCTTGTCTGTGTGAATGTTTTGGGTTAGGTAGTTGTTCAGAGGACCAACCTTTGTGTTCATTTCATTACCTGTTAAGTCTGGTTTCACCCTCGGTCTCAGTAGCAGCTTCTTTGTTCTGAATGGAATGGGTAGCAAAAGGAAAGCCATTGAATCCACTGGCATGCCCAGTGCACTGGAACAGCTGGCTTGGCCTTTTGCCACATGATGTCACTGCTTTGTCACCACTCTATGTGGTGGGGTCACTGGCTTTAGTATTGCCTGCTTGCTTCAGAGGCTCTGGGCAGCTAGCAGAAGTTTACCTCTTTGTCTCAAAGTAGAAAGATGAAAAAGCTGCAGTATCCATTTATTTCTCTTCTTGTTTTTTTGTTTTCTTTCTCTTCTGCCATTAAACTTAATGTACCTGACCACTTTCAAAGAAGCCATTCCAATATTAGAGGCTGTTGAGGAATTATGTTTGCCATTCCTAGTCAAATTGTTCACCACTCAAAAGCTAAAGTAATACCCATATATGACTCTGGTTGCTGGGTACAACTTCTAGACTCCTTTGCAAGAATTGTATTGTGTACCAGCAGTTGCGTATTCAGTGCCCCAATAAAACTCTTTAGATGAGTCTGTGAGCACTTTTGTTTTTTTTCCCTCCCTCCCTGACACTACTTTTGCAATTTGAAAGAAGCTCCATTGGTCAGAAATCCATGTTCAGAGAGTTTGTTTTGTCCTTCTCTCCATATATTACTTCAGGCTTTTAATGCCAAAGGGGGAGGAGTAAATTTGACCAGATGTCTTTTCTTTTTCTAGTTACAATCGTTGGCTGTGTCAGGCAAGAGCTGAAGACCTCTCTGACATTGCTTCCCTTAAAGCCTTGTACCAGACAGGTAAATTCAGGGTACTGATAACTGATGTATATTGCCATAGGATAAAAATACAGAATAAAAATGTAACATTTTCTGTATGAGTACAACATATAGTATCATTGAGCTAGGTCAGTGCCTCTGTAGTAAAGCAGGCGTTCTCTCTTAATTGACTTTAGAACTCTGTGTGGTAAACTCCCAGAAAGCTTCTCTTTAACAGGCTGAGGATACTTGCATATTCTAAATTTACCTGCAGAATGTAACCAGTAACATTCTGAAAGGAAGAATGAACTCAGTGGGAATGGGAATGTGAAGAACAAACAAACAAAAAAAAGTAATGTTCTCTGTCTAATTCAGCAACAATTATAGAGAGTTGCAGTTATGCTTTCTTGCTAGCAGTTTTTATGTAATAAGTACCTTTAGACTAAGCCAATTAGAAGATGCTCTGTGTGAGGTAATTCGTTGCCTGATCTGAATAACCCATTTTCTTGCAAATAAATGAATGTTGCTTTCAAGTGATTAATGCAGAGAATGAACAGTAACCCAAGCAGCTTTTGATGCAGTTTCTCTGAAGAAAGAGTCTTGTTCCTTTTCCCTCAGTTTGAATTTGAGTCACTCTTCCCTGCATCCTCCTTACAGCACTAGTGGCGTAGTAGCCTGAGAAGTATATCTTATAACCTTGAGTTTGGTAGATATGGAAATTAGGGAGAGAATGAACATCCTGATGAGCTTGGTGGAAAGTATTAGCTGCTAGATCCTTGCAGCACGGGAAGCAGAAGTACGTTCTCATTCTTTTTCTTTAGGTGGTGTCACATTTGAAGGTGAAACCTGCTGGTCCTAGTGGCTTAGTACTGCTTTGCATCCTGACAGAAAGAAGCAAGTAGTCAAGCTTTTAAAATCATAGTTGTGTCTACATAGCCAGTGGCTCTGCAGAGAAAATCTACTCAGAACTTTTGCATCCTGAAACTCCAGATGCTTACCATCATCTTTATACAAATACCAAGGCTCTGCGATACCTTTCGCTTTGTTTAATTTTTAATTATTTTGTCTTAGACAAGGCATGTTTTGGGTTGGTATTTCTTGATTTAGGTAAATGTTATTTGCACAACTGGTGTAAAATTATATTCCTTGATACTTAAGTTTCTGGGGTATGATGCAACTGCCTTTTCTAGACCAGCATAGATTGGCATAGTGAGAAATAACTCTAGGATACTTCTTCTGATTTCTGAGATAGAAACTGGAGGCATTGTGAAAATTCTGAGTTGTGTTTTCCTGGTTTAAAAAAGGAACATCTTAGGAATCTGACATGGCTGGGAGATCTTTCATCATGTTATTTTTTTCTTGTAGGTGTGGATAACTGCGGTCGCACAGTGATGGTAGTTGTTGGAAGAAATATCCCTGTAACATTGATAGACATGGAAAAAGTAAGACTTGTAAAACTAAAGTAGATTGAATGTGACTTTTGAGAGTTAGATTATAAGAGTAACTTGGAGTTAATACTAGAAGTATTATCTGTAGATGGCTTAAATGAATCATAGAATGCTCCAAGTTGGAAGGGACACAGAAGGATCATCAAGTCCAACTCCTGGCTCCACACAGGACTACCTAAAAATCAGACCTATATCTGAGAGCATCATCCAGAGGCTTCTTGAATTCTGGCAAGCTCAGTGCCATGACCACCTTGCTTCCCTGGGGAGCCTGTTCCTATGTTTGACCACTCTCCTGGCAAAGAGCCTTTTCCTGATATGTTCATGTCATTCCCTAGGGTTCTATTGCTGGTCACCAAAAAGAGTGTAGATTGGTGCTTACCCCTAAAAAGTAACTAAAAAATATTTACCTAAACAGATCAAAACTTAGTCCCTATATAATTTTGTGTATTTTGGAATGGCTTTTCTGGAGAAGGAACTGGACTGTGTGCAGAGAGACATGCCTTACATGAACTCATTTTTCTTCTCAAAGAGACTCACCTTGCTTCTGTAACTGGAAAACACAAAGTTAAATATAACAAGTCAAAATAGTTTTTCATGAAAACAGCAGGAATTTATCTCCATCTGTGAAGTCAGGTAGACCAAAAAAGACATTCAAATGACTGCAGTCAAGTTAAAGATTTGGAATATTCACCTTGCTTTTGTGGCTCAAACAGAATGCCATGCAGTTTCATGATTTCTGATCTGTGAATGAATTAGAAGCAGCATATCAAAATACAGTGCAACTGTGAAGGAATTATTTTCAAAGAAATAAATTCCATCTTTTTTTTTTTTTCATCTCAGGCTCTTCTGTATTTCATCCACGTCATGGATCATATTGCAGTTAAGGAATATGTCCTAGTGTATTTTCATACACTTACAAATGATTACAATCAACTAGATTCTAATTTCTTGAAGAAACTCTATGATATTGTTGATGCCAAGTAAGTGTCAATATGAGAATAACCCCTCTGTTCTGTGAAAATGTTTGCCATTCCTTTTATCTGTTTTCCCATTTAGTTGTTGTGCTGGGGCAAAGATCTAAGTAACAAAAGCAAGAAGGAATACTTAAACTTTTCAGCTCAGAACGATATTTGAAATCGAGCAGCTCTGTTCTCTGCCATCTCCTGTCTGTAGCTGTTACAGAAATAAATGTATGGAGTTTATTGTCTCTCCAGAAGTGGAGCTTTTGGAGCCTGACATCGTTAGAAGTATGTTTCTAGTTGTGAGGGAAGAGGCTTGGGTAACATTGGCAGTCATAAGTTGTCCGTAACTTTCACTGTCCACATAAAAGATTACAGGCTATGATAAAAAACACTAATAATTCTATTTTTTCTCTTTGCATTTAGTCCTAGTATGTGCCCTTGCTTATACAGAATCTAGCTTTTTAAAATGGCAGCACAGGCACTTAAGCAAAATGATCTGTGTTTTGACAGTTGCTGTCTCGGTGAACATAATTAGATGTCACTTTTAAAGAGCTGTTTTTCTTTTTTTAAACCAGGTACAAGAGGAATTTGAAGGCATTATATTTTGTCCACCCAACATTTCGTTCAAAGGTGAGGTATATAGTAAAAAGAAAAAAAAAAAAAAATTTTGGATACTGGCAGAGTAGCATGTAAAACTGTAGTGTAAGGAACATAAGTTATATAGAGGCTTTCAAAATTAGACAGTATCTTCTGGCTTCATGAAGAGAATTTGAAATCCATTTCTGCCTTTGATCTAGCTGTAGTCTTCCAGCCTACAGTGCAGTGCAGTTGTCTTGTTCCTGTTTTGCTGTGTATATCCTTAATAGAGAAATGTGTCAAGTAGCAATGAGATTACTTAGGACTATAGAGTGTGGAGTAGCAAAGGGAAGTGGGAATAATACTTTTGTCATATGGAGTACTGAAAAATCCTGTCTGTCCTTTAGGAGATGAAAAACTGGTCAAACTGTAAGATGCTATCCTTTGCTATGACCTGTGTGGGGCAACAAAAGATGGCGCTCTTTCTTCTGTATTTTGCTTCTGTGTGACTACTTCAGATGATCTCAGTGTCAGGCAGCAGCCCTTCCTAAAAATTTTTGTCCTATTAAAAGATTAGAAATATGATCCTCCATGTTCACATCAAGTGTATTTGTTCAATTTTTTTTTTATTTTTTTTTTTTTTATTTCTGACATTGATTAAAATGTGATAAAACTATATGTTTCTACATGTTCAGCAGGGAGTTCTCAACTGCTGAATTTCTGAAGATTCTTTTTCTGCATGTACAGCTGGGACACTGTGAGACTTGGAGCTTCTTGTCTTTACACAGATGAGATTGCAGCCTCCCAGCAGTGTATTTTCCATTTTCCGTCAGGATTATTGTTTGTTTTCCCCCTATCACTCAGACTTCAGATATGTACAGAATTAGAGCTTCCAGCTCTGATGCTTCAGAAAATGAATGAGCAGACAAACAGCATTACTAAAGTTCACAGAATTGAGTGGAAAAGCTGAAGCTGGGAAATGCTCGTGTTCCAGGTTCCCAGCAGTGCTTTACCCCCCTCCTCTCTTCCTATGCAACTCTATTTGATTGGGAAATGTTTTGTGTTGGAGGATGGGAAGTCGTGTTTACCAGTCCATTGCCTTTTTTTGTTGTTTTTTGGTCCCTTTGTGAAAAGCAGTGGAACTCGGCAGATCTACAGGAGAAGCAGATAGTTGGCAGAAAGCAGGGAGGATGAGAAAGACAGAACTCTGACTTGCTGGAAATGTAATTGGTTTGTACCCAATTCTAGCAGCACAGCTGGAGATAAAAGGATATGTCAGTGTCATCCTGACAAGCCATTTTCTTCAACTGAAAGGCAAGAAGGATTGCTGCTGGCTGTTGCAGAGACAGCCTGCTTATGAAATATGATATAGGATGTGCAGCAGAAAGTCCTGGTGGAGATGGTGACTGCTATTGAATCCTGGAACAATGAGTGGCTGCTGTCTTTTACAGTAGCAGTGTTTATTTCTGTGCTAAAAGAGATAAGAGAGACTTGGAAATTCACATATCCCTAGAAAACAAGCATTGTTATGAATGTACTTACATACTTCATGATGCCAAGAAACATTGTTTGGTTTCTAGATATGAAACTTTTAAATTACATATATTCCAAGGCTGACTGCTTATCTATAACACATGGCTTTAAGTATGCAGGGTTTAGCAATTTCTCAAAATCATGAAGAAGTAGAAGCAGGATATTCCCTACACAGTCAATTTTTGTAGGTTAATTCTGCCTTTTGCTTATACTTTGATGTGAGCATTTTTATGGTCTGTGAGGAACTCAATTCTCTTGAGTGGTTTTGGAAAGTAACAATTTTTACTGTGAAATCACACAACTGGCCACAGTAACAAATGTCACTTCATCTAACTAGAAGGGTTCCTAACTTTCATCATGAGAAGCTTTCCTTCATTCATGAAGGGCAAATGGACTGGATCAATTCCCAGTTTGTTTATTTTTTTGGGGGGGGGTATTTTGTTATGTTTTGTTTTTAGGTTATCACAATTGTTGCTGAGTGACAACTTGTGTTAAGATACCCTTGAAATACTATACACTTTACTCTTGTACATAAAAGTTATTGCTCTAGCTGTCTACATGTGAATAAAGGGCTCTTTGGGGCATCTTTTTTGTGAGTCCTCTCACCTCTCCATTCATCGCAACAAAGCCTTCTAGAATCTGGTGTGTTATGACTGAAGCATTAGTAGGTGGATGTTGAATAACCGTACCCAGAGAAATTGTTTACATAAGTTTAGTAACTTGATTGTGATTTTGGAATGTTTTAAAATTGAAACACAAATTAATATTCATAATCCTCATCTCCATTTTCATTATGAGCCATTTTTCTTGTTTTTCTGTAATGATTGTAAAAGCCATTTCTGGCTGTCAGAAATGTATACAAAAGTTGTTGCAGACTACTTGCAGCTTTTTCCACACGAGATCCTTTTTCTTGTAATGAAACTTTCCTATTGTAATAAGTTTCTCTTAAGGTTATGACCCAACTGAGAGACAGCATATTTTATTTGTTCTATGCTGTTTTCTGGAAGGAAAAAAAAGAGTTGATACTTTATATTTTTTACTTTCTACAGTAGAAAAT
This sequence comes from Lagopus muta, assembly GCF_023343835.1. NCBI lineage: Eukaryota > Metazoa > Chordata > Aves > Galliformes > Phasianidae > Lagopus > Lagopus muta. The sequence continues at coordinate 79,109,197 of NC_064433.1, forward strand.
AGGGAACTTAAATTGGCAGCTAGGGAGGAGCTGGTATGGAGTTGGACACACTAGCTTTAAAGCTCTAAAGCTTGCTGGGAAACAACGGTGTGTTCTGTTTGACCTTGTCGTGTTATTGCAATTATATCAGTGCCTCAGTTTTAACTCAAGCCTATTTTAAAAATATTATGTTGAATGGTAAGGCTTTGAAACAGCACCATCTTAATTAGTTTTTGTTTGGGGTTTATCTTCAGGTCTCAACATGGTTTTTCACTACCTTTACTGTCTCAGGGCTAAAGGACAAGATCCACTATGTGGAAAGCCTTCAGCAGTTATTCACAGCCATACCTCCAGAACAGATTGATCTCCCTCCTTTTGTTCTTGAGTATGATGCCAGGGTGAGTGACTTCATGTGGCAAATATCTGTCTGTGCTCCCAAGTGTACTTATTGTGTGTCTCTTGTTCTGGTCAGCAAAAGCTTTTAAAGGCTTGATTTCCACATCTTAAGAATGAGGAAAGCAAAGAGAATGCCTAGTTGTTCTGTATTTTGTATGTACTCCAAGGAGTGGGCTTGACCAAGAAGCAGACTTCGTTCCCAGTGGTTTCAGCCTCCTGTATGCATGAGAGAGACTCTGTTTCTTCAGCCAAGAACTGTAGCTTAACATGCTAAGAGCCTGTCTACAATATATAACTTGTCATGCATACGCTATATAATTTACACATATGTTTAAAAAAAAAAAAAAAAAAAAAAAACCTGTCTTCTTTTCTTTCCTATGCCATGTATCAAGTACATGGCAGGGGTGAGTGGGGAAGCAGCAAAGAAGAGTGGAAATCAAGTACGGAACCTTGCCACAGCATTGGTTCTTCCTCCTTTCTTCCCCATCCCAGGTCTCTATCCAAATGGTGGAATGAATATGATTTCCACTGCCCAAGTCAATTCAAACAGGTTGTGTTCTAACTACAAAGCAACAGCCAGAGCTGCATAGGCAACTTTGTCTTGAACTGAATAACTTGCTCTCCTGGCATTTTTGGCTTCCTTGCATCATAGTTGTGGCTGAATTTTTGACTTGTTGCTTGTTTAAAACAGAGGCAAAACTAAGGCCTGTTTTTTTTTTTGTGATCATCAACACAGTCCTGTCCTGGGTGAATTGTGGTCACTGTATTACAGAAGAAGCAGTCAGGAGTACCTCTTTGTTTTTGTCTCTGTATTAGCATCCATTACACTGAGGTGTATTGGAGAAGGTTTTTGTTCAAACTATTTATTCTATTCTCATTTCAGGAAAATGGGCCTTACTATTCTTCGTATCCTCCATCCCCTGACTTGTGATCTGCAGTCCTGCAATGCTGTTGGTTTCCCATGGATCCAATGACCTGATGTCTGCCAAAACCTGTGCATTTGCCCACAGAATTCAGAGAGAGGGTTTTCCTTCCCCAGCTCTGGTATTTTTTTACTGATGAGATATTTTCAAGCACTCAAGCAATCAGAACACTTTATGCCACTGTGAACTGTACAACTATTTCAAATATATTTATCCAATGGAAAAGTTGATTTTTTTGGGATCAGTATTTTATTTTCTTCTTTTTTGAAGCTGTTACATTTATTCCTGAACAGACTTTCTCTTTTCAGGGAGATCCATCAAAAACATTTGATTGTGTTTATAACTATTATAGTTTTCCACATCCATTTGTATTTGTACCTGTTTTTGACTGGTTTGTACAAATATTGTGCAGTACCAGCCTGACATATTGCTCATTATATGATTTCTATGCTTTCATATCTGGTCACTTTCCCTATTGGTTAGTGATGATTACTTTGGTTTTGATGCAGCAAAAGTACCTGAAATTGGGAATACCGTGTTTGCAGGCTGAACAGAACACTGCAGCCAAGCAAAGATTACTGCAGCACTTAGTACCATAAACGCTGACTGAGCTAGGAGCCTGATACAGTCCCAGTCCATCTTCAGTGAATGATGTGACATGTCAGGATGCCACTACCCTCCCAGCAAGAATAAAGTTGAAAAGCATTTACACTTCCTTTATACTCTTCTAGCGTTCTTCATGTCTACTTTGAAATGCCAGATGTGTTTCTATGATACATGAATACATCTTTCTGAATTGGTGGAGAGGCCAAGTGGTCTTTTAGAGATATCAGTGACCCTTTTACTTCTTGATATGCTGTTTTACATATTATACTGTATGACGTCTGATTTTGACAGACACTGTATACAAGAGTGCAGCAGTGATATTTATGGAATTGGACGTTTAAAAGTCTTTCAGCTGCCAACAAAAAGAATAGGGAGGAGGCTCTCTTTAAAAAAAAAAAAATATCATCAAGGATGATGGAGTCCACTGTAGGAAGAATGTCCAAAAGTTCTGAGTATGAAATGTCATCATGAGATCTTGTGAGGTGGTTAGTCTGAAAACATCTCTTTCTCCCAAAGCACTGTATGTTGTTTGGATAAATAGGAAAATAATTCTCCCTTGATTTTGATGTCACAACTTGTTTGCACTTTGAGGGTTTTGGCTTTCTTGTATTCGGAGTACAGTGGAAGATGGACTACACTGAGTTTCCTTTCTCTCCCACCCTGGCCTCCTTTTGGCTTGATGTTGTGTTTAGGCTCCCTATACCCTCAGCGTGTTGGTATGTCAGTTACAGATGAAAACTTGGCTGGGATTTAACAGTCATGCACATACAACTTAATAGTGCTTCTCTAAGTGGCTACCAGGATCTTTATGCAATTCCATTATCAGATCTAAGGTGCTGCTGAAGGCTGGAAACTGTAGCACAGTGGAAACCACCTTGCTGTTAATACGTGGATTACAGATGCTTCTTTTGATGCTTGTCGTTTTCTGAGAGAGGAAAATAGCAGCAGTCAAGCTGGAACAGCTACCACATGTCCCTAACCTCCTTTCACCTAGCCGTTTACAGCTGCCCTTGTCTCCTAACTGGTTTACAGCCAGCAGTGAATTTTCCATGCCTCTCTAACGATTTGTATAGCTTTCCACCCCCATTAACCATCTGCTGTTTTTCACACCCATGGCATTTCCACCAGGACATTTGCAAAATAGCTAGTGCCCACTTAATAGGCACATTAAAGGTGATTCAAAGTATATTGCGAAAACAGAGCTCTCAGCTTCATCAGTTGAGGCCGTCCCCATGCCTTTAGCTCACAGATGGCTCAGAGTCATAAGACCTGAATGCTTTTTCTTAGGACTCTGTCTGCACGTTTTTCAGACCCGAGCCCAGTCTTTTTAAGAAATTATTTGGCTCAATGAAGTGCAAAACTGTCTCTGGTGCATTTGCAAAGTGAAAAAGGAGATCTTGGCACTGTGTATCTTATTGTGTATATTTTTCCCTTGAAGGACTTTGCTTTAATTTTTATTTTTTTAATGCAAGTCATATATCTGAGTGGCAGGACAGACCAGCACTGTGCTGTGAAAATCATGCTTTTTTCAGTGGATCTGCATTTGTGATGATTTACCACTTGTATATTTACTGGAGCCTCTGAGAAGTAATGTATTTTGGGGGGTGAATGGGGAAGGAGATCAAATCATTGAGGATCTCAGGTTATTCAATATAATTAAAATAATCCTAGTATACAAACTGCATTTGTTTTAGGCTGAGATAAACACTGGCATACCATAATTAAGGGTGGATACAATGTGCTCATCTTCGAGAGGCCCAAGAGCACACTCTCTGCACATCTTAACTCTTAGTGTTTTAACAACCCTACCCACTGCAGAATTAAAACTCCTGATGAAAGTCTTGTGCCTTGCTTAGACTATTTCAAACCATCTGTAGGCTCGCAGAGGGAGTCACCATAGGGAAGCATATTACTATAATTATGCGAGCATTGTTTTTGCTGCTGTAACTCCCTGTGATGTTGACATTAGACTGACACAGTTACTGTCAGTGAAACTCACATGCAGCACTTAGGCACTTATTTGTTATTAGCTATACCTCTTCTGAAAGCTTCTGAAATTACTTACGCTGTTTTTAGATGTCTTTGGGGCCAGGCTGTGTCAAGCTGATGCCTTACTAGAGTCAGGTGATTCAATCAAAGTCTTTCTGATTACTTGCTGACATTGGCCATACTGAATTTTAAAGCAATTACCAAGGCGGTGAAAGGTAAAGCATTTGGTAGCTGCCTCTGTTCTTCCTGTTGCGTTTTGTGCTTTCTTCTTAAGCAGCTGCTGTTGGGAATAGGAGGTGGCAAAGAGTTGAAGGCAAAGTCAGAATGTCAGGTTTGTGCAGGAGATTGAGGTGGCATGAATTAGTCACGTATGCTTGAAACTGAGCTGCTCTTTTCCTTCATTCTCCTGCTTTCTTAGAATGAAAACAGAGCTGCTGAGTTTTTCTGGCAACTTTGCTTCCCTCATAGTAGCCTAAAACCTTGTTGGTTTTTCTGTCGTAAATGCCTCTGTTGCCTTGTCTTTGTCCTGAATTAGACCTTCTCTCTAGTCTATCCCTGAGCACTTATGTGGCTGCAGTGCTGCAAAGGATTAGCATCCAACTACTGAGACCAGACACTCCATGTGAAATTAATTTAGATGGCTCCGCTATTCAGCAAGCTGATATCAGCCTTTCTCCTTTGTCAAAGTGAAAAACAAGAGTAAATCTTGTTTTTCCCCTTTCTTTGGCCTCTCTGGGATGAATCCTATTAAATCTGTGACCAAGCAACAGAAGCAATAGTCCTCATTTGAAAATTGTTTGCACCTCTAAGTATATTACAGACATTCCTGATTATGTTGATTCTGGCTAAAGGAATCGTAGTGAATTCTGTTACAAGTACAGGCTTGGGAGAGGAAGGGACACTATTCAGCTACATTTGAGGGAGTAGTGTAGGAAGCTATCTACCTGAAACAGCTCAGTGCATGATCATCCAGGGCCAAGGAATTCAAATCTTAGTACGTAGCAGCTGCCCCAGTGAATGTTTTTTTCAGTCTCCCATGGAACAGAGATTGGCCCCAAGTTAGATAAATGACTGAGTACCCAAACCAAAAGCCTCTGCATTAAGATCAGATGAGGACATGGATGAGCTAAAGCAGCCCTGAACTGCAGTGAAGCAATGAGAAACAAGCAAACCTGCTGCAAAAAGCTATTTCCTTTCTAAGCTGAAAAAGAAAAAAGAAAAAAAAAAAAAAGATGTTTTATGCTTCAGTGCTAGGATACAGAGCCCTCTTAGTTTGTATGCTTTAAACAAAAGCAAAGTATGGTGGTGGGTGAGTGTTCTGTCTCATGGAGTTCTTCCTGGGAGAGAAGGGTGGAATGCTTTGCAAAGGTGAAGGATGGCAGAGATCAAAATACTGCAACCCTAGGCCTTTTGCATGGAGTCTGACTCCTTTGACTACCAGATACCTTTCTGATAAACCTTTGACTACTTGTTTCTAGAATCTCTAAAATATTTCAAATGACAAAACCATTCACAACATGTATAAGTGGCAAAATTGCCAAGATTCCTAATATAATTTAGACATAGCTATAGGGGAGGTGACTGTGCTTGGAAGGACATTATGTACAAAAACGAGGGGAAGGGGATTGTATTGGATGATCCACAGCAGCCTGCCTGCCAGCATAACATCTGTTTTTAATTGGCTAATCAGATCCTGTTTTAAGCCTTTCTCAGCTGTGCTTCCCTTGAAAACCAGATTCCTCATCCAGATGATGTAGGACTGTTTGAGATTTCAGTGCAGTTGAAACAAGAGCAGTAAAGCCTAAATTGTACTGCGTGCTTAACACTTTCACCCAAATTTTATGGGAACCCCTTAATCTAGCTGAAATGTAGACAGCAGACTCTCCACTCCTCCAGTCTATCAGGGATGTGAAGACAAAAAGTAATAAATGCCCATCCCTGTGTTGTGAAAGGAGGAACATCTGAGGCATTGTGCTTCAATGTCTTCTAACACTGATGCTTCTGGGTGGGGCTGTTTGTAGGAATGAGATCTGCTTCGCAACCAAGAAGTCACTAATGGTACATGAAGCCTGGGCCAGGTCTTAGAGAGGCTGTCTGACTAAGTCTGAGGAAAAGGGACTATACCTGTACGAGAGACAGCATCCATACCCAATCTGCATTGTGTTCACATTAGTAATCACAGCCCTGACTCACCACTGCCTGCAGGGAGCTGCTATCTGCTTATGTGATTTTTCAGATCACTGATCAAGTTTGCTGCAGGAAAGTGAAGAGCTCGATCTCAGTCCTTTAGGAAGGTCCTGTAGCTCACTGAGAATATGGGCAGCAAATGCTCAAAAGAAAGGGTGAGCATGATCATTTTGCTCTTGCTAGTTTCATTGCTTTGGGGATTTATTTATTTATTTTTTTCTGGAAAGCAATCAAAAGCAGGCTTTAAAAATGGCTAATATAATCATTGACCTTTTAATAAAATCCTGGAGTGATATGCTTAGCATTTCTGCTGGGACTGATCATGTGGCCTGTCACAAAGCTGTATGTTACATGCTCTGTATACCCCTGGCAGCAGATACCCTGCACTGTGCAGCTTTTCCCCACAGACACATGTGCCTGGCACCTTCAGGAAAAGAGGTTCCTGTGAGACTGGAATGCTTTGGCAGGGAGGGCCTGCATAGTTGCCATCAGCCTGAGTTGTGAATGCCCTGACAGATCAGTATCTGCTTGGTCAATTAGATTTGGTGCACTCAGACTGCAGCCAGGCCTTTCACGTTACAAAAGGTACGGAGGTGACATTCACAAGTATGGCTGTAGTGCTGAGCTGAATGACTTTATTGACAGGATTGTTCACAACTGTGTCTTGTTCACAAGACTGCTTTGATTTCTGTTGTGGCACTGAGAATGGTGACAAACTCATGTACTGTAAAGCAATACTGCACAAAATGAGATGGGCGAATCAGTATGGTGTCCTGCACTGGGACTAGGTGCACATCATACGGAACACACCAAGTGTTGTCCATTTGGTCAACTATGCTTATTTCCTGGAAAGACCATGTTTCAAACTCAATTTCACATTCTCACCAGAATATTTGCACAAGGAGGAGGTTGTAACTTACATGATTTAAAAGGTTAAAAGCAGCAGTTAGCTCATGTAACTACTTGGACGCACTGAGGCATTGCTAATACTTTGGCAGAAGAAGCTGTATTTACATCATCTGAATAGGTCTGCAAGCAAGATGTTACCCTGTCTGCCCAGGAAGGGCATTTCAAAGGTGTCTTTGCATATTGAAGGCTAACCAACACTCTGCAAGAACAGGGAAGATGCATTGTGGCCCCTTAGTGGTGCAAGAAAAGGGAATGCTTGCCTGGCATTTGTTAGTTCTACATATTCTCTGACTCACTGATCCAGTGACAGACTCTTCACTGGCTCTTGTTGAGCTGGGTTTGTGCTGGAGCAGTGAGCTGGTCTAACTGGTGGCCTGCTGGATTGAACACAGGAAATGGCAAAAGTTATGTTTGGGGCAGGTGGATTCATAGCAAATGGATCTACTCTTCTCATTATCTGCTATCAGTAGTAACAGGCTAAGCATAACCAAATGCTACTCTCAGCCTCATACTTCCTATGCAATCTCAAGGGTTCCTAAAAGTCTTTGTGATACATCAGCAAGAGGTGAGAGCCTAGAGATAAGCCAGTTACAGGAGATTCCAAAAGAGACTCACTGAGTCAGCATGGCAGGTTCTGATCCAAGCACAGAAGAGCAGAGGAAAAAAACTCAGACCCCAGGGTCACTTAGCAATTGTATCATCAGCCAGTGTTGAGACATGTCCTGTCCAAGCAACGTTGTTTGCACTTGAGAATCTTTTTGAACAAAATTCTGTTATAGTGGCATAGGACACAGAAGCACTTTTGAGGGACTGACCAGGAATTTAAATAAAATTTACAACCTGGTAATTTACAACCCCAAAGGAAAATACACAGAGATGTTCTGCAGTCTGACTGGTGCAGTAGCAGCCACCAGTGACATCTGCTCATGTGCTGACTGGGGACAGATAATCCAAGGGGTGTAGGATAGGTAGCTGACACGGGAGCATACCAAGACCCAGAGAAGATGGTGGTGTGGTGTTTGTGCAGCGAGCAAACTGCCCTTTCAGATACTTTCAGATATTTCTGGAGCCACTGATGCAGTTAGGCAAATTTCCCTCAGCTGAATTGCATTTAAATGTTTCACTCTACACTCTGTGATCATCGCTGTTATCATCAGCAAGCAAAACCAGTTACACAGTCATTACAGAAGGAAGAGTGAAGTAATATTTCACAATTAGCAGGGAACTTTCAAAGATAAATGTCGCTAAAAATAAACCGGGGCTGTCCGCTGCAACCTCCCCTCCTACCCCATCCTCCTGGGGCGCATTTCCAAGGGACCTCAAAGTGCAGTAGAACAGCTGGGTTGGAAAGGTATTCTTTGGTACTTGCTGTTGGATGCAACTTCTGTTACAGTTGGATGCAAGTTATATTACTGATCCATGCAGACAGCAAGCTGTGGAACTAAAAACAGTCTTACGACCTGTGGATATAATGCACTGCAGAGCCAGCAGCAAGGCTTTCTGATGAGCCTTGGTGAGCCTGGACACACCGCTGAAGCAATGCTGTCGCATGGAAATGCACTTCAATCCCGGAGCAACCAACCAATACAGGCAGCAAACCCCTGCCATCCCACAGCACATCTTGATGCAATTTCAATCTGTTATCATTAAGTACATTGACTCTGGATGCTTCTGGAGGCTTAGGGTTTGGCCTTGTTTCTGGATTGCTTATTTTTTGTGGAAAAAGACAAAGCTGTTTAGAAGCACCTGAACTTATCCAGCACTCTCTGATGTGCTGCAGGGTCCGAGACTGGGTGCATGCCTGCACCGTGACACTGTGGGATCAATGAAACCATGCCATGATTTTGAGCTCACACTGTTCCAAGTCCTCCTTTTCCAGCTGCCAGCATCCTGCACAGTCTAAACAGCAACAGATTTGCTGTGTCTGGCAAATCCCAGGAGAAGAGCAGCTGTGGCAGCTCGAGGACAGTGACAGCATGTGCACACCATGCCAGAGTGAAAGTCTCTTGGCACTGGAACAAGCCATAACAAGAAGCAGCCCACCCAAGCGTTCGAAGAACAAATGCACCAGGAGACTCCTCTGCTCTGATCAGCCTCCAACCAGCTCAGCCGCTTAGGAAAAATAATAAGCCAGAGTATATGAGTAATTTTCAAACACACAGTTGTGTAACCTCATGTGTGGTTGCTGGGAGGGGAGGGCAGAGGCAGTGCTTGGACTGCTCCCCCAGAACCAGGCAGCGCAACATGGAACCTGGAGTGCCCAAGGGCGGCCTCCATTCCTTAGGGAAGATGTGGGAGCAGGGCAGGGATGAGGGAACAGAGTGGTCCATTTCCCAGGGTCCCAAAACCTACTTTTAACCTGGTTGCAGGTTAAAACCTTCATGAACTCAGTTTATTGTCATAATGTGCAAAAGGGTACAGCGCTCTGCAGGCTGAAAGAATGGTCAGGAGTGCAGCATGTAGAAGCTGGGGGGTCATTTTGGAATCACAGAATGTCCTGAGTTGGAAAGGACCCACATCAATTTCATTTCTTGGCTCCACAGAGTACCAACCAAAACATAAACCCTATGTCTGAGAGTGGTGTCCAAATGCACCTTGTACTCCAGCACTCAGGGCTGTGCCCACTGCCCTGGGCAGGCAACCTCAGCTTGTCCCATGAGGTACATCTGCCTACCCCTGGATGGGTCATGGGCAGCTGATTAAATCCACTGAGAAAATGAACTAAAAAGCCCAGGGTCACTACTGCTTTGCCAAGAAATTGTCTCTAAACTATCTGTTTACTCGTTGCTCTACAAGGACACCATTTACAGACAGCAGCAGCATAGTGAACGGGGAGATATTGCTAAGTGTGCAAGGTTCCTGAAGTTGATTTTATTCCTATTTGCTGTTGGGCTTTTGCTTTCATCTCCATTAAAAAAAAACAAAAAAAAACAAAAAAAAACAAAAAAAAAAAAACAAAGATAGCCAAGAAGAGTCTTATTATTGTGCTATGTTTATTTTTATTTTTAGGGTCTTTTTTTTCTCATGCATTTCTGTTTTTTAGTCTTGAACTGGGTTCTCTTTCCATGACCTGCTTTCCTAATGTTTCAATCCTCCCCCCTGTTTTCTGCTGGAAGATGGTTAGATAAGATAGAGATGGAAACTATCCTTTTCTAACCAAAACAGCAAACAAACTGAATTTTCACATAAAACACCACCTTCCGACAACTTGTCAGACATCTGGAGGCAAACAGCTGCTATGAGGAACACAGAACACATATGTTTTGAATAATTAGACTAACTGAAACATTTTTGCCTCTTAGTAGCCCTTGTTTTCCCCTTTTTGTTAGGCCATGTCAAATCCATGCTCTACATGGTTGCTTCTGGACAAAGTCTCCCAGGAAGAAGAGCAATGAGACTAGTTTCCTGTCAAAAAAAAAAAACCCAAAAAACAAAAATGGAAAACAAAGCCAGACCACATTGCAGATATTTATGTCTGCACATAAGGAAACAAATAAGTGAAGTCTTCAAACAAAGCAGTTCTCCCTGACTCCTTTCACAAGCAGGAACAGAAAGCCAGCTCTCCTTTCTGTTTTAATGCTAATTTTAGAGAAATGGGAAGGTTTCGTGTTGTAGATGGAATGAGCTAACTTGAGTGATTTGTGTTGATTCTTTTGGAAGGCTCCTGCTTATCATGCACAGAGCTCCTCCCAAGCACGAAGGCAGAGAACACCTGCAGTCACTAAGCAGCACAGTCATACCAACAAGCTTTCCATGATGGCTTTCACCAGCTGATGCTGAACTGCTGCTTTGCCTCTCAGAACATCTCAAGGTCACAGAGGTATGAAGGAGAGAAGAGAAGGAGGATGGGGTCAGAAGTAGCTCACAAAAAAGTGCTCTTGCAGCCCACAGACACCTGGCTTGGAGTCTGGAAGCCCAAGCATCTTGAGTGCAGCAGAATGTAGCTGGTTTCTCTCTCTTTTTCCCCCTCCTCTGTTCAGCATGTCATCGCCACCTGGGATGCTAATAAAGGTTCTGTGTAGGCTGCACCTGGCCTTCTGGCTTCATCCCATTTTAGCCTCTGCGTGCTCTTTCACGATTGCTGTTCTCAGTCAGAAAGGGCATTGAGAGGAAAGCTATTTCCAGCCACCAGACCTATTCTGCCATCACAGGTCAGGAGCAGCCAGCTGTCTTCCACCCCAGACAAAACCAGAATCAAGCTGCTCAGAAAAGTATGAGCTTTGCAGAATGGTGCCTGGCATCCTTTGGCACTGGCAGCCTCAAAGAACCCCAGCTTCAGCAAAACCAAGAGGCCTGTTTTTAAATGTTTACCCTTTTAGATCCAGCTCTTCAAGAGTCCTGGCCTCTCTTTCAGGGCAGTGGCATGGCCATATTGACCCTAGCACCCACCAGCCATGCGGCTGTGGTGCTGGTAGGAAAGCTCAGCAGATGCAGTCCCTCAAATAGAAAGGACTTGCAACTCACAGACATCCCATGAAATTCAGTGATACAAACAGTAAAGGGGAGAAAAGGAAATCAGAGTGGCATGCTGTGTGTATGCTGGGACTGTATTCTGAAGCTGCTGATGCTCTGGAGGTCCTGACCTGAACAACAACCAACTGTTGCCTAAATCCAGCCCTGGGAGAGCCCCAAGCCTGCTGCAACTTTCAGACTCTCTTCTCATTTACTCAGGACATGTCCACCTCACCCCAAGCCATGCCCAAGCCCGCAGAGTCCTCTTATTGCAGGGTCTCTGCCAGAGGCAACCAGATGTGCCTCCACATGGGGCATCCCCATACAGCAATAAGGCTGCCCCTGATGTACTGTCTTCTTGCAGGTCATCTAAATTGGGCCCTTAACCAGGACATAATTCATTACTGAGAATCCAAGGTAGGAGGAAGTGAAACCCAAAGGGACTGCGACACCTGTTCTGCCTCTCTGTTTCTCTTCTCTCTCTCAGGAAACCTTGAGTTTCTAAATTTGAGCGCTGATTATGTCCTGCATTTGTCCTTATCCTTGTTTGTGAAATTTGACTGAATTCACACACTCCTGCGTACACAAAGCACTGCCCAAGGCTGCTGGGACAGTTGCACACCTGGCTAGGCTCCCATCCCATGCCAGAGTACATGCTCCTGGTCAGGAGGCCTGCAAGACAGATGCAGACCCCAGGCTCTGCAGCACCAAAATGCAATCACATAATGAAGCTGGAAAGGAGCTGCTGGAAGCATAGGCTGGGCATAGATATGGTACTTGGCCCCAAACTCCTCTGTCCCTGTAAAGGGATGTGGAGGGAAGGCTGACAGGAGAAGACTTGGAATTGTAAGCAGGGGAAGTAAGGGCTGAGTCCTATGGAAGAGGAGAAGAAAGTCCCCCACCTTCAGTAGCATACCACTGAGCACCTTTTCATCTTGTTGTGTTGTTTGTTTTTACTACTGAAAGGGATCATTGGTAACCTCAGAAATCAAAGATCTCTCACAGAATGAGGTTGTCTGGGACCTCTGGAGGATATCTGGTCCAGCACCTGGTAAAGCAGGGATGCTCAGAGCAGGGTGTTCACTCACACGTGTTGGATTCCCAAGCCAGCCCTGAGTCCCCTCACCCTTTTTCTCCCTAGTCAAGAGGGACACACTGGAGGGATGCAGCCTGGGTAGATAACTGAGTCCTCTTGGACTAGGTGATCAATACATTAAGGCATGTGTCCCAGATGGAGTTTTTATAAGCAGCAGAAGAAAGAACCATTTTGTGTTGGGCTCCTTCCTCCTATTGACATTTCTGTGTCAAGTTGACCTAGTCCTGATTTCACTATCCTTAGTTACACATTCTCCTTTCTGACAATTTCTGTCCTTCACACTTGAGCATCACACTCTTCAATACAGAGGCCTCCGTAAGAACTCATACTGCATGGCCTGCCTGTTATCTCTAATAAATGTCAAAGGGATTAGGAGCTGTATGTTAAACTGCTGCTTAAATGCTTCTAACATGTGGTTTCTGGCCCAGAGAGTGAGTGGGCTGAAACAACATCATGATCACCCACCATGACATCAGAAGAAAAGAAATAATCTGCTATGCAAACCCAGCAGTCAAGTAAGTATGGCTTTTTACATGTTCTCAACTGTTTGGATAAAACTCCTGGACATTCAGTAAGGCCAAGTGCAAGATGCTGCACTAGGGTCAAAGCAGTCGGAGATATGCATCTGGGAAAATAACTAATACTGGGAAAATAATTAATTGAGAACAGACCTGCCAAGAAAGATTTAAGGGTCCTGATGGATATGAGCCAGCAGTGCGCTCTGGCAGCCCAGAAGGCCAATAGTATTCTGGGCTGCATCAAAAGAGAGGTGGCCAGGGCAAGGGAGATGATTGTCCTCCTCCACTCTATTATCATGAGGCCCTACCTGGAGTACTGCAACCAGGCCTAGGTGCCCCCAGCACAAGACATGAAGCTGTTGGAGTGAGTCCAGAGGAGGGCCATGAAGATGATCAGAGGGCTGCAGTACCTCCCCTATGAAGAAAGGTTGAGGGATCTGGGCTTGCTTAGGATAGAAAAGACACCAGGGAGATCTCACTGTGGCCTTCAAGGACTTAAAAGGAGCTTATAAATAGGAGGGGGACCAACTTTTTTATGTGGTCTGATAGTGATATGACAAGGGGGAATGGTTTTAAACTAAAAGAGAGGAGGTTTAGGTTAGATAGTAGGAGGAAATTTTCTAAGAGGATGTGAGGCACTGGAAGAAGCTGCCTGGAGAAGCTGTGAATACCTCATCCCTGGAGGTATTCAAGGCCAAGTTGGACAGGATCTTAGGTATCTTGATCTAGTGGGTGGCAAAACTGTCCATGGCAGGGGGTTGAAAGTGGATGGGTTTTAAGGTCCCTTCCAGCCTGGAGTCATTCTATGATGTTATGAACTCTCTAGGGACTTTGGACCAGCACACACTGAGCATTAGGTAGGAGTAGTAGGATAAGCTGTTCTCATATTTGTCCTGAGTTACCTGTTCTGTGCAGGCATCTCCTATAAATGACTTGCCATGAGACTTTGTGATTTTTGATGAAGGAGCACAGGAACCCTTGCTGTTCCAAGTTGCAGGGAGGGTTGTACTGTAGAGGTGAACCTGAAGGGATATAACACCATGTGACTGCTTCAATTCTTATCTCTTTCCTTATGTTCACAGGTCTCCACCAATAAAAATTTGAATGAAAATATTTTCTTCTCTCATGCTGGAAGGTAAATTAATGGATCCTTATAAGACTCTCACAGGGAAATGAACCATATGAAACAATATTGATCAATTGAGGCTGAGGGACTGGTATACACATACCATAGCTGCAGGTAAGTCAGTGCACAGGACATGTCCAGGCAACGGGTACTAGAAAGACCCTGAGAAAGCTGGAAATGAGCCCTCAGCTTCCTTTCGTATCATATAAAAGTACTCTTCATAATCACAGGACAACATGAGGCACAACCTGCAAGCCCATGAGAACTTTCTTCTCCTCAGACACACTTTGAAAGGCAAGTCTCCAACTTCATTCCTTCCATTGGTTGCAGGCTAGTGCAAGCACAGCACCGGGCTCTGCTGCTTGCTACTGACCTGCGCTATTCTCAGCTCCGAAGGGAAGCTGCTTTGGCACAGCCGCTGGGCTGGGTCTTCGGGAGGCAGCTCTCCCTGAGGCAACTTCCCAGCAAGATGGCGGTGGCTGCCCCGCACCGATCCCCCTTTTCCCACCGCCGTCGGGAGCCGGGTCTGGCGCTGTCCGCGGTGCTGAGATGCTCCGCGGGGTTTGGCCCCCCTTCTTCTCTCCCCGAGGACAGGAGGGTGAGCTACTGAAGATTCCTGGTGTATATTAAAGACTGCCAGAGAAAAATATATATATTTTTAACACTGTAAAGGCCTGTTGCACCCAGGATGTCTCTGAGGAAGGAAAAATCTGCCTTGCACTCAACAGAGTCACTGTGCGCACTGTGACAAGTGCTGCGACTGATGAGGCTGGCTCACTATTGTATGCATCCTCACTGCCACTACCGAGTGGGACAAGATTAAGTGTGGAGAACCCCTATGGCAAAACAAAATTGCAGAAGGGCTCTCAGAGCTGACACCAGGCTTCCTGCTGTCTCCAACACGAAATGTGTGACCTCAAATTTGGGTGTGCTGACAGATTGTCCACAAGTGCTGAGGCTGGATGGGGGCTTACACATTTGCTAGCTCCACTAAAGAAAACCAGTTGTAGCTATTAGACTCCTTATGCTGGTGCCACAAAATGAAAGGGATACCTTGTGTTGTCTCTCCTTAGCTCACTTTCAGATTCATGTCCAAAAAAATATATATTTCAGTGTCAGTATGGTGATTCTCATTGGATGCATCCTCTCACATGCCAAGACCACAAGGACAAGGCACTTATTGGACTAACCTTTAGAACTGGAGTCAGAAATGAGGATTTATGTGATTCTTTCTAGGTTCTTACAGTACTGAAACAGAGACCATATGCTTTAATTCTCACAGAATTTACTCAGTAATCCAAGACTGAATGCCACCATCAGCAAACCAAACTGCCCTTTGGCCAGCTCCTATCCCAAGTGGCTGATCTCTCATAATTTTCTCTCACAGCTAATGAGCTCAAGAGCAGTTCGGCAGTTTGCCAAAATATTTCACCAGAAAAAAAGAAGTATTAAACATTTCCATTGTTCTTAATATGTATTAGTAGCATTACCTCCAAAAAAGTACCCTAAGAAAAATAAATTTTTGTTCCAAAAATTAAACACTTTCCTATTATCTTTCAGGAAAACATGAAAATTAAGCTCCTTGGCTATCTAGCATCACCTCCCTGCTGGTCACACAGTTTCCATACTGTCTGAATCAGTCTTGTTTGCACAGTCACCAGCACTTCCCAGGACTGGTTTTCTCCTGCTTGGTCTGAGATGTTCTGAAGCCATCTTCTCTACCTTGGGAATTAGCAATCCTTGAAGTTCACAGGACTGACAGTGACTTCATCCATCTTTGGACCAAAGTCAGTAGGAGGAAATGGCTAAGAGAATGGGCTAAACGTACATGAAAGATATGAATCTCTCTCCCTGACAAAGCTCTAGTCTCTGAGTTAAAAACTTTGTTCCTGAACACTCTGCTCCTGTCATCACAGCAGGGCTTCCTGGCACACGAACAGAAATGGGAGGGAGAAAAAACTAAAATGACAACTACCTCATAAATGTGGGATTTTAGTTTTTCAAAATGTTTTCAGTAATAGACTTCTCTGAGCTTTAAAAACAGTTTTGGGTTGTGAGTATATTTGTTGTTCTTTGTTTGTTTGTTTTTTTAAGTTTGCAATATTTATGTGGCATTTACATTTTATTTTTAAGTGCTTGAGTTCTCTGCTGCTTCATATTGTGAGAATGAAGATTTGGTTAAAGTCTAAGTGCATTCTGGCATGTCTGGATTCTCAAGAATCCACCTCTACGGAAATAAAAAAGGAAATTAAAGAACTAGAAAATAAAAGAAGTATGTTAGGTTGCTATGAATCCTGATTAACAAGAGCAGTGAAATTTGGAAGGAAGATTTTACTTTATGCCTAATTTATTTCATTGCGCAGTAGACAACGCAGGAGAATCAAGGGCCCTGTGCCTTAAAGCACCAAGTCCTCTCCAAAAACATCCAGATATACAGGTTCCCTTCCCATTGCTAGCTATCAGATTCTAGGTAGCACTGGGCACCCGGACCTTTAATAATCTTACAGGCTTAGACATTCAGTTCAGGCTGCTTCAAACATCTACACAAGGCAGTACCATTTATATTGCAGCCTATTTTTTATTTACTACAACAGCAACAGTGAAAGACTCCCTCTAAGATAACCCCATCAGAAATTATAAATGGTGATTTATTAAATGTGCCTCACACAGCCTCAAGAACAACCACCATAAGGAAACTAAACTGCTTTTCTGTGATTTTCTTCTACTCATGTACAGACTGATATAAGGAATGACAGCAGTACTACTACTTTTCAATGAAGTCTCTGATCTACAGGCTTTGTCTGCAATGGATACACTCTCTTTGATAAGACAGGTTATATAATATGGCAAGAAAAATGAAATGATTCCTGAAATCAATTGTACATTCTTTTACTACTCCTTTGCTTTCAATAAGTAAAATCCCTAATCAGGTAGTATGGGCCTACAGAGTAATAGGAGTAACTCTGGAACTAAAGATCATAACTTTGCAAGCAGTTTTGCAGTTAAAGGCAAGATTTCTGTCAAATACCTTATTGTCCATATTATTTATGAAATATATTTCCTTTTCTTTTTTTTTTTTTTTTTTTTTTTTAAACTAAACATATATTTTAACTGATATTCCAGTGAAGCTTGATTTTCAACAAAAAGCTCAGGGATGGTCAGTTGGGACTCTTAGTCATACAAGCAGTTCTATTCAGAGGGTTCTCTCTTACACCTAACCAGACACCAAAGAGCTGAGAGTACCAAAACTCAGAGCTGGTGAGGACAGGCCGGTTTGTAACATGTGGTATAGTCATAGTGATTAACATGCCATTGTTATACTATGACGGAGTATCCTATTTCTGAAGTGAAATAGATGCCCCAGTACCCCCACTCTTCTCTCCCAATCCAGTCAATATGTAGTGCTTCCGAAATATTCACTCCCAGCTCTGTCAGCATGTCACTGACTTACCTAACAGTGCTGCTTTTCCTCAGGGCTTGCTTTTTTGATCCATGGAATGATAGCAAACAGGAATCCTGCTGTCACAGAAGTGCTGTGGTGAAGGAGGCTAACAACCCACGCAATATGCCTATACACTCAGCTAGAACACTGCTCTCTGTTTAGTTTCCTTCCATCCCAAACACACCATATATATATATACTATATATATATATATATATATATATATATAGTATATATATATAGTATATATATATAGTATATATATAAACTTTTATTTATTCTTAAACACAGACAGATGACTGTTTGCCTGGATCAACTCCATGAATTTAAGCCCAAAGGCTTCAACCTTTTTGGACAGCAATGCATCCCAGCACAGCCTGTTGGCAAGTCAAGAGCCCTGAACACACTGATCTACGAGCAGATCCAGCCTCCTTTTTTGATGACTCAAACCTTCTGGTGTCACAGAGAACTGGGACATGGGGTTGGCAGCAGTCTCTCTCCCCAAAAATAGCCTTGCTTCCCCCTGGTCTTGGGAAAAGCTGCCCAGGAGGAGTGAGCAGAAGGCAGCTCATGAGGTCTATAAACCTCCATCAGCCCTGGCAATTATTCAGCAGTATACAACATTAGGGGAGCCCCACATGAACAGTAAAAAAGACAGGCAGATGTTGTGATGACTTACAGATGTAAAAGTATTTTAAGAGCTTTCAGAGGAAAGGACTGAAGAGCTGCTGTAAAGTACAGTGAGAGAACACAGGCTTTGTCTGCTGTCTGTACCTTGAATCCACAAAGAAAGACTAAAATAACTTGCACCCTGCACCTCTGTGCTGACATTGAAACCTGCAGGTGGGTTGAAAACAAAGTACCCACAACCACCTACCATATATTCTACCACATGCAAGGGCAATGCAGAATTGTGAGTGTTTGCCATTTCCAGCCATCACACAACATTTTGTCCATTTATTTTGTGTGCATTCAACTGTGGGATTCAGACAAAACGTTTTTTTCAATACTGCCAGATGCAAAACACTACATCTGGAAGCCAGGAACACAGATGTTGTCAATACCAGATTGAAGAGGCAGCTTTGAAAAGCAGATGGACTCTGAACTCACTGCAAATAACTAAGCAAGCAGAAGCACCCAACGTGCCACAGAATGACAGGAAAAATGGTGGGTCCCAGACACCAGTTAGCAGCAGGGGGAACTCCATACAGCATTTTGCTGGATAAGCCAGACTAGGCAACTGGTTCTTACTGGTTCACTAAAGCCCCTAGTCAAATAAGGTGGTAACATCTACTGCAGATAGTGCAACTTTCCTTAGTTTTCAGAACTGAAGCTGATAGTTCACATCTAGCAGCTGTTTTGCATATGGGTCTTGGCAAGACTATTTTTCCAGCACGATGACTCAACTCCTTCCTACTAGGAAAATTACTAAGGTTTGGCAGGTTGACTACTACTTCCACTGGGCAACCTTGCCTACAGGATACAGGGCCTTTTTTTTTTTTAATCATTGAGCCAAAGCAGAAGATTACAGTAATGCCACTATAGCAGAACATAACTGGTGCTTCTAATACCCACGCTCCAGTGGTGTTTTGCATCCTTCAATATACCTCACTTTCTAGTGGCTGGATAAATGCAAAATATTTTACTAAGGAAGGTAACAGCTATACATACTTTGTGTATTAGTACGCTAAATATGCTAAAAGCATAGTGGGCAGTGTTCAAAATAAGCAAGCACACAGCCTTTTACACAAGCACCTGACCTGCCTGAAAGGATACACTGAACACTAACTTCAGACAGGAACTACTACCACAAAAGAAAGGCAAGCAATAATTGCAGCTGCCAGAACTGTGGAACAGTTCAGAGTACTAGTCCGCTAATTCCTCACCAACACAAAATTAAGATCATTTGCACAGCATAGATAACACTAGGTTCTGGCAGAGCAAAGAAACTGGATGCTTGGAAATCTGCATTTACTTGCAATAGCAAGATAAAAGAACAATGTACACATGTACTCTCCTAATTCTCACTTTTCAGAGATGAGAGCATCCATACAGCCACTTGCTATGCATGGCTATCTCGGTGTTTCAGTATCTGACTGCAAATTTAAGCCTGGTATTCTAGAAACCCAAGGATGGCATTCTCCCACCAAAAAGAAAAAAGCCTCTGAAGCTTTTATCACAAGATAAACTGAGGAGCTGAGGTAAGAGAGTTTCAAATGACAAACTAGTGGTCTGTGCCATCCAGCTTCTGTACAGTTGGATTATCAGCTCTCCAATTAAATCTGGGGAAGAAATTGCAACTACACAGGCTTCATAACTGTCTTCATGGTACTACAGCACTCCCTGCTAGTCCCTGGAGAAGCTCCCACTGACAGCCATTACAAGCTCCTGAAGGCTGGAATTTCTCTAGTGTTACTTAACTAACAGGGTAGATGTTGCCTGAGCCAAGGCATCATGTCAAGCACGCTTTTAATAGAACATTTATTTTTGAATCTAGAGCATACACTGCCACATGCCCCTAACTTTTATTTAGCACTGACCAGCCCACATTGACCGAGTGCTTCTCTACAAACCATCACTATAAACTAAGTCAAAGATTAACCGTATTCTGCTTAACTGACTCATCTTCAGTCAGTCAAGAGGCAGATGAATATGCTCATGATAAGAAGTCTTCCTTGCCTGAGGAAGGCCTAGAAGGAAAACATTACTGTATAAATGTATGAATTCATCACTACTTCTTCCCCTCTCAGTGTGTTTACATGCTTTATTCTAAGGAATCTGCTTTAGCAGGGAGTTGAGCTAGAAGGTCTCCAGGGGGCCCTCCCAACCCCTACAGTACTGCGAACAGACAATAAGCTCCACGAATACTTCCAGTCAACACTACTTAGATGCAAAAACAACTTGAGGCAAACAGTGTTTCGCACAAGTTTATTTGTACAAGTATTTCAGAATCATTAAGCTCCAAAACCCAATTTCCAAGGGTGACAAGTGAACACCACAGTGCAGGACAGTAGGTAGTTACTGTAACTAATCTCACATTTGGGCTCATCACAAATTGAAATCTTTCTAGTATCTTGTTCTGCCAGCTTAAAAAAAAAAAAAAAGAAAAAAAAAAATCACTTTTCCAAAACAAGTACAAGATAGATTTTTCAAGAGCTGACTTCTAATAGTAAAATTTAAAAAAATAAACAGAAAAAAAAAAGCCTTTACATTTCAACAAAAAGTGCAGTTTTAACCAGAAAGAGAGACAAGCCCAATGCAAACACTTCAGTGAGTGGCCTCCTCCAGTGAAGAAGAAAAGCTGGAGCATTCCAACCACTCCCAAAGCTTCTATAACTACAGCCCAGCAATCCACCTCAGAACAAGTTCCACTGAAATTAAATAGCCCGTATGAAATACAGTTCACCATATTTAACATTTGACAGTAATGGTTTGAGCAAGACTTAGATGCAAAGGCTAGAAGTATGCATTTGGCTCCCAATGCCCAAATCACACATTTGCTACTAACAGTGACTGGCTTATTGCTTATTCCTGTGTCTAACAATTTTGGCACCCAATTCAATCAGTTTTCTGTACCTCTCATTACACAAGCACTATCAGCACACCAGCAGTTTAAAACTGAAGTAGCTTGTTTGGAGAAAGCCTCTTAGAAATGACTTGGACTTCTCATGTAGCGATAAGCAGAGATCACTACCAAAAATCAGCAGTTATTCTATCAGAATCCCATGACATCCATATGCTTAACCCCATAATTCAGTCCAACAATATGGATATCTATAGCTCAAATACTTAAAGTTCTAATTGAGACCTGGTTTAAACCTTCTGCTCTGTAGACAGACTACTCATGTTAAAACAAAAGATTGTGAAAAATGGTTGCTCAGAAGCAATGTCCAGCTTAGTGGCACAGCAAACAAGCTGAAAACAAACAGTGTTACATCTTGAGCTGAGGAGCATGAAGTATGCTTTACCTTATCACTTTTCAGAAGTTTGGTGGTTAGCACAGGGATTTCACAAAAGTGACTGAAATGCTCTTTACTAGTAGGTTTCTTAAGTAGCATCTTTATCAAATAAAAAGATTTTATCTATTATGATGAGGAAATGATATCAATAAACTGTAAGCTAAAGGGAACTTGGTGAGAAATATTCACAAACAGATGCTTAGCTTCAGACTGGTTTAGCCCTGCAGAGATTAAGCAACAGGAAGAAAATTGCTATTTTAAACTAGTCTAGTTTCCTAGAAGCCTAGTCCTCAGGAATGATGTGCTGACACAAATCTTGCAGTCCAGTATTTCTGCGGTTCTGCTATGATGCCACTGCCTAGAAAGAATGCATTAAGGTAATAGCCTGAAGTTTAGCAGCCTCTCTCAAACTTCTACTTGATACAGAAGCAAGCAGAGAAGTTTGCACCATTCAGCACCACAGGAGACTGAATCAAGCAGGCAGCCTGAACTTGGCCATGGGTCATTACCTTAGCACTCATTCTCATATTACTCCCAGCTGCAGGGTCCTTATAAACCTGATCACAAACCAACTAGCACACACCAGATTGAACTGCTGCCACCTGGGACATCAGGCCGCCAAAACAATTTGAAACCAGAAAGGGGTAGACTGCAGGTAGCACCCTGACAAATCTATTTAGTATCTCAGCTCTATCTGAATTGCCAAACTAGGATTCTTCGCGTGCACAGAAACAGAACATTGTCCCAGTAACATTGTTTTCTTTTATTTAGTGCCAATGCACTAGGTAATAAGCAACTTCAGGCTACAGTCTAACTACTCAAGAACTTAACATCCAAGCTGAAAAGCATTAGTAATTTAATATGCCAGAACAACTTAAGACCCAGTAGTCCTGCAAAGCTTATACCAAGAGTCAGCTGTTCAGAGAGCAGGCATTCAACACAAAGCTTCCTTAGAGGCCTCAGCAATAAGTTACATCAACAAGAGCACAAATATTTATTGCGAGGAGTTAGGTGTCCATAGCTCTGCCTCAGTAGGACCACAGGAGAGCTTTATTCTAGCACTTTGTTTCCCAGTAGATACATGTGGCCTGACACTCAGCAGCCAAGGCGTTCAAAGGCTAGTAAGGAAAAAGAATTTCTTCAAACTTAAGGACTCCTCTTGAGTATTGATTGCTTCTTCTGCATGAGCTGATACACACAGTTTTTAAAGTCCAGCTATGCAATCCCACAAGACTTGGGTCTAAGCTGATACGCAAATGAAACTTGTAAACCAAAACCATTGCTTAGATGTACTTCTGGAACAGGCATAGCTCCCCCCCCCCCGAGTCAGCTGAAGCTATTTAAGGGATGAAAGCAATTACAAATTCTTAAACAAAAGGACTTCCTTCTAGCGATACTCTTTAATAGGCCAATTATTGCTCTGCATGCAGAAGTTACTCATTCCATCAGTAAGCTTGCATTACATTTGACACAGATGACATCACATCAGTTTTAAGATAAGCCTTCCAAGTCAGTATTCCAGATGAGGAGTGCTTTGCTGTAAACTGCATCAAGTCCAAGCTTCAATTCCTAGAAAAACTTGGAAGTAATACTTTGACTATTCAAGAGCCTTTAATAAAAAAAGTTTGCTACTGAAGATGCTTACAAAACTGTATAAGATACTGACATCAAGCATACCTGGCTGCAGCCTGCTTTCACAATCCTATCCCTCCCTGCTTTCCCAAGCTAAGTGAAGTCTGAACAGAAAACAAAACAAAAAAAAAAACCAAAAAATAAAGTAGCCTTGCTGCTATACTAAGGTGGCCATCATGCATTAGTTACAAAAAAGTGGGAGAGCTTGTAACATAACAAGAAGCCTTTGGTCCTACCAAGAACAGGCAGCTTTTCCACTGTCAAGTAAATGCTGCTCTGCTATCATTCTTCACATCTAACAGTAACCATATAGTTTTATTTCGTCTGCTTTTCTTCCTACACTTAAATCATTTGTTTAATCCAGCACTTTGGTCTCATACACTCAGGGAACAGCAAGATGTCAAGAGTTAACAAGTATTTAAGTATCCTTAACCATTGCACCAGTACATTAAATAGCTCTAACTTTTGCCTTTCTAGTCTACTTCTGATTAAGCAAAGAAACAAAATCATTTACATTATGAATTTTACTATTGCAATTGAGTGAAAGTTGCCAGTCAAGGCAATTACCTTGTTTCTAGTACTGCTATATACAGAACCATCCTTACAAAGCACAGAAGCATCAAAGCACTCAGTTCAACACATACCCTTTAAGAAGTTCAGCCCCCTACGCCTCCAAGTAGATACTCCTCCAGAGGTTATTCTGAAACCAGGGGCAGACTTTCCCCATATACAGTCTCTGCTTAGAGCTCTGCTTAGGGTTTATACACCTCATCAAGTGAAGTTTAAGACCACAATAGACCAAGAACTTAACCTCCCAAAAGACCATACTACACAATGACCAAGGGATGATGATAAACCAAAAAGCTTGACTCTTAAGTGGAGACAAAGGCAAGCCTGCAGGACCTGCCTGAATTTGTACAAGAAAAAACAAGGCGGCACTTTAGAAATTCACACTGACAGGAGTGCACATCAGCCTACAGGTTGGTGGAATTTTTTGCTTGCTGTGGACCCACAACAAAGAAACTCAAAACTTCAGTGGAAGAGCTGCACTATTTCTCAGCTGTGCCAATAACTGTTTAGGTAGACGTAGTCAAAAAGGCTTTATCTTGAGCCTCTTCTTAATAGCATTCTTCCCATCCTATTCAAGCAGTGGTTTCAGTTCTATTAAAGGCTTTATTTCCTCATTTCAAGGACTTCACATTAGCAATTGTTTAGATCCTGTTCTGCTGCATGTTTAGAGAAGTCAACTTCCATATTTTCATACTCCAGAAGAATCTAGCCAACTCGTGCTTTAGAGACAGGCTCATTAATCCATCTCCAACTTCCAAGAAACCTTGAACTTGAAGCAGGACCACATATGCCCATGCGCTACAGGAAACAGCCAATAGGCCCTCTACAAGAGGGACATTATCCAGACAGTTACCAGTTCCACACAGCCAAAAAGTAGAAGCAGCCCGAGCATGACAAGACCACTCTTACACAACAATTCAATTGAAGGCTGGCTAGAATCTGAATAGAAGATGTATAAAGTTTGTTAACAGAAAGTTTTGGTTTTAAATCAGCTTCTGCTCAATATATTTCCCAGTCTTAGCTCTATTAACTAACACAGTTCACTGAATACTCCACTTAGATGACAAGTCAACAGCCACTTCCAAGACAAGTACCTAGTCCTGTAACTATTCCTCTAATATTTGGTTGCTGGTTCTCTTCTCCCAGTGAAGAGGTAATAAGGCTTCTCGGCATTTGTAGAGATAAACTGAAAAGGTTCTTCACAGGTTGCCTGGTCGCATATTACTACTGCATTCCAGGAAGTAATTAGTCCAACAATCTTACTTATTAGAAAACCTACAAATGTCCATCACTTGTCTATGTACATTCAGCTTTTAGAAGCCTCTGCTGAAGAACGCTCAGGTGAAGCAATCAATTGCAAGGCAACCAAGTGGGGTAGGACTGGCTATATGGCACCGGAGGATTTGCAAGATAGTAATTGCTGAAGTTTACATCACTAACATAAGGTGCTGGCTGGTAGTAACAGGTAACAGTAGTGGTGTTAGGGATGATGTTCTGTTCTGCCAGCACTTTGAGTGCCAGAAGAGAAATCAAGTTGAGAGTCTGTCTTCGCTCGTGTCCCATGAGACACACAGTGCTCTCATTCACCACCCTGCGCAGAATCATGAGGTAGTCATATTTGCTCCTTTCTTCTTTGGAGAAGTGGTTCTGGAGGTAGGTCTCTAGCTTGCGCTGCTGATCCAGGATATCTGGGAAGTCTATGAAGAACCGGGAGCACATGTAGCGCTCTAATGTTTTGATCTCATCTTTATCCATGGGCCGGAAGTCTCGCACTAAGAGGTTACTGTATTTCAGAAGCCCACCACCTCGGATCTCTTCAGGATTTTTGGTAGCTATCAGCTTGTTCTGGAGGTGATCAAAAGCTGCTTCAAAATCTCCATACATACTCTCCCCAATCACCGTTGGATGGAAGTGCTCCGACATGGGGTTTTCTGAGTAGTCATAGTAAAAGAGCAGGGAATCCAGTATAATTTGGAAAGAGTCTACACTGAATTCAAACTGGCGTCTTATGCAGTCTACAAACTTCAGCTCCACATTCCTGCCATGTTTATTGGAAAGTGATATCAAGCTCCAACGATCAGACTCTGTAGACACTTTAACTAGCTTCTGGATGTAGGCTTCCTTCAGTGTTACTGGACTGATCTTCAGTTTGCTTACTCCTTCTGGTAAGAAATTCAAGAGGGAACGCAACACCACATCTCGAACCAACTGAAACTCTGCCTCACTTGGAAGAGAAACTTGAAAAATGAGATCCAAGTCCTTGCAGCCCAGACCATTATCTTTGACCAGGACATGGCCAGCTGCAGAGCCGTTCAGACGGACATCATGTACTGCAATGCCTGCTTCATTCAGCCTACTTCGAACAGTCTGAACTATGTCCTTCAGAGTTATCTTCAGCGTTGGGAAGTTACCCCGTCCATGGATTGGAACCACCTCTGTAAGAACTTCATGCAGGCGGCTGACCTGCTCCCAGTTCAGCACACTGCATGACATGCAGTCTGTATTACTTCCTTTGCTTGCCATGTTAAGGTTTTTCTTCTCCAAAGAAACTGTAAGGAAGTGGGAGAAAAAACAAAACAAAAACAAAAAACAAGTCAGACTTT
The DNA here is from genome assembly GCF_023343835.1 of Lagopus muta. Classification (NCBI taxonomy): domain Eukaryota; kingdom Metazoa; phylum Chordata; class Aves; order Galliformes; family Phasianidae; genus Lagopus; species Lagopus muta. The sequence goes on from NC_064433.1 coordinate 79,135,584, forward strand.
CAGTTTGCACTGCCTAGCTCTGCTTTCTGTCTACATACACAAACTAGAGAGAAATAACTTTATGGACTGTCATCAGCAAGCCTTCCACCTGAAGTGGTTCTCAACTGCCCCACGAGTATGGACTCAAAATTTAGTGGTCAGTGTCCTTTTTCATGGGATAGCATTAAGAATTGGATAGAAGTAGCTTGTTTCAAAGGGAAAGCCTCAATGAATAATGCATAAACCTCATACAAGTTTCCAAAATCATCTGCAGTACCAGCTGAAGCAAGTGACAATCATAGTATTTGGAAGCGTTTTGTGCTTAATGCTGAACTTGCTTTGTTATAGTTGAAGCTCAAACACTTATCTCCAAATAACATGATGGTAAAAGATATTCAAATACTAGTTTCAGAGCTTAGAGATTGAGTTAGTGCCTTCAGTGGATTATGTGAGAGAAAAGAAAACAACTTCTATGAGAAGGAAGGTTTTTTTTTTTTTTTTTTTTTTTTTTTCCCTTTCTTAATCACCCAGCATATAGCTCTGACAGGATAAGAGTCAAGTCTACCTTGCTTCTGCAAAAACTGATAGAACTTCAGCATCTGGACAGAATTTCATCCATTAAAAAAAAAATAAAAAAAAATCAGATAACATAGTTTTTCAAGGTGCACTTCCAGTCTGTAAGCAACCCTTTTTCAGATACATTACACAATTAAGCTACCTTTTTGGAAATACTCATACTTTCCCTGTCCTTTTGTTCATTTATGAAGGAAAAACAAGTTCATAAGAGCTGGCATGTATTCAGATGGGATTAAGGCACACTTGTTAACATTACAGTAAGGACTTGAGAACCTCAACTAGTTCAAGCTTGAGCACTTGAAGGAATCTTGTCACAGTTGACCTCTTCATTCCCTTGTGCTTCAATGACCTGTTTTGAAGTATGTGGACACTTACGTATATTCTACAGTTGCGCAACTCCAAATTGTATTAATACACTCTTCCCTGTTCAATTGTTCCAGGTTTCTATAATAGCCAGGTGCTCCTTAACAGCTGGGGACTGAGATTTCACATTCATCCATCTCAAACACTTGTGAAAGCTGTATTTGCAGCTGCCAAGGTCAGGTTATTCAGATTTAGCTTACTTAACTCTTGCCTACCAAGAACTGTTTAAAACTCAATCATGTATTTTCCTAGCATGCATCAGGAAAGTGTATGGAGCACTTTTTAAGCAAGATACAAACAGTAGCTATTGTTGTTATTTCTTGCTTGTTGTCTACTAGCTTCCGCTTCTGAACAGACCATTTGAACTGTCACCTCCTCTAGGAGAAGAGGAACACTAGGTCAGACACACAGCAAGGTGAAGCAAGCAAAACTCCCAGGGATGCAATTTCCATCCCTGAGCACAAGCTGCAGCATTACAAGCTCTGCTGCTGTGTGTACCACATCAGCTTCAGTAGGCATCAAATAAGCCCATGATTCTTAAAATAACTAGTTCAGGATAAAACAGAAGCTTCTTTAAACTCAACCCTTGGAGCTTCAACAGAGCATAATCCCAGTGGTATCACAGCTGACAGGAGTTGCCCTCGGAGACATTAAGTACACTTTCACCCCCAAAAATACTACTTCCATTAAATCCTTCAGATCACTAGAGAACACAAGATTCCCCTGACTTCAAGCTGCAAGTGTCTAAGCTCCTCCTTTCCATTCGCGGGCTCCTTAGCAGCCAAGACAACACATACAGTGCTCCAGGCAACCAGAGAGAGGACTTGAGCAGAGCTTTCCACCTCATCATGCGTACTTGGTTCTGCTTGAGGATCTTTGGGCTGAGGTACAGCGCACACGCTCTCTCTGCCAGCACCTGCTGGAAAAGAAGATCAACTATTTCTCCTCCTCCATTCAGGGGAGAGTTTAATTCCTGGGCTGCCAGTTGATGAAGCATCTCACCCTTAAATCACTCGTGTGTCGCCTGCTCTGCAAGATTTAAGTTCATGACAGCAGGACCTTAGTGATTAACACATCTGGAACACTGGAGGCTTGCATGCTTGTATTTCATTACCACTGGCTGCCACCGCAAGGTCAGACACCTGGAGGTGCTCGTCCACTGGAAAGACAGCCGGGATAAGCCCTACATATTTTTGCTATCCAGCTTCAAGTGTACCACAGCTCCAGTCACATGCAATGCCCAAATCACAGGCGGGAGAAGTGAAAGCGAGACTCGTTTCTGTCGCGATGAGGGATCACAGAACCCTGCAACAGTGTATAACAGGACGCAACACCTAGAGAACTCAGCTCAGAGCCGTGGCAGACACCTCTCTGACACCACAGCGTCAACTTTAACAGGAACCGAAATGCTGAGGGACGCAGCTTCCTTCAGAACGCACCAGGGGACCGCAGCCAGCCAATTAGATAACCACGAGCAGCGAGCCATACACGGCTCCGAGCGGCTGTTCCCCAAAATGATCGTTAACCATCCCATCTCCGACGCGCTCCCTCAGGAGACGTCAAACCCGCCCGGCCCGCCTCGCCCCGCTCACCGGTCAGCTCAGCCACAGCCGCGCACACCGCGCCGCCGCCTCACCGGCCTCGCTCACGCTCACGCGCACGCCTCCCTGCCCCCCGCTCCCGCCCTTTATTGCCGCGCAGCCGCCCCGCCTCCGCCTCCCCGCGCTGAGGCGACCAACGGGCTCCCCCTCCCCGCCCGCCTGAAGCGGAGGAGCGGGGGCGGGCGCGGCGAAAAGGGGAGGAAAAGGATCTGGGTTATTTGTACAGTAATCAGTAGAGGAGGGGGGAAAGAAAAGTTGTTCCACCGCTGAGGGAGTTGGAATGTTTCTAGTGGAGCTAGAACGCTGTTTGCCAATCACAGCTAGGGTACTGTTACTTTCCTACACCCTAAAGGAAGAGGAGTTCAAACCTGAGCGCGTGTAGAAAAAAGCTGTGCCTGTACGAGGAAGCTGGAAAGCCCTTCTAGTCTCAGCAAACAAAAAGAGGCTTGGCCTGTTTTGACAAAAAACAAAAGCTGAGCAGGAATATGGGCAGGTTTCTTCTGTTTATTTTTCTCTGTCAGCACACTGTTGGCATAAATTACAGGAAACGAGGAGAGCTGTTTAAATTAAAGGATAACACTGACGCAAGAAGAAGATCCAAGGCATCTTCTGTCATTTTAGATTGTCATCCCTTCAGAGCACAGCACCGGAGAGCAGGTAGAATGAAACTGACTCATGTCAAGGAGGAGCTAGATAAGAAAATCCTTAACGTGGTTGTCTGTGGAGTTATACAGCTAAACTTGAGGATCCAGGACACCTCTTCAAACAGCTTTTTTTCCAGGTCTTCTGAAACAAGAAATAGAAATGGGGAACTCGAAAAGGAGTAATAGGAGAAATGACGGAGGCAGAACCACCAGTGAGGAAGTGTTGCACTTGGAGGTTAAAGCAGTGAATGGTTTCCCCCTTTAAAGCAACAGTTTCAGCTGCACTCCTGCCAAAAAGAAAATGTTACTGTCTGATGGCAGCGACTGATTATTTGGACAGCTGCCTCACAGACAAACATCAATTACATGATGCTGAAAAAATATTGTCTGTAATATTTATTAGATATCAATAAATGCAAAGAAACTTGTAGCACATTGTAGTATTACAGGTGTTAAAATATTACTAAACGATTCAGTGTATTTGCTTAAAAGTTTCTGATTCACAGAACTGTTTGTAAAAACAAACAGACACCTCAACTACATCTTAAAATTGAACACCTGAGATGTTTTCTGCCTTTCCTGCTTTGCAGACATTGACCACACTTCAGTGGAAGGGCAGCACTCAGCGCAGTGCATGTAAAACTCCTGACAGTACACCTGCTCTTGGCAATCGCAGCCCACTGGTCCTACAGAAAGGCCAGAGGGACGAGATCTTGACATGCCATTTAAAACTTGCCAGTTCAGAGTTGTGTAGGTTGCAGGCAGAAAGAGGAATGCAGCCTTGAGTAATGGACACCTGGAAGATTGGGCCCATATACCCCCAGTAGAGGCCAGCATTCTGCTCTCCGTGTCTGTGTCGTGGATTACTGCATGATGTGGATAGAAAATGTGGAAACAGCTCCACTGGTGAGACAAGAGATTAAGGGCAGGGGCAATTGCATGAACACTGTGACTGCTGAGGTTGTTCTGACTCTGTCCCAGGGTACAGCCATGATGCCAACACTTAGGCAGGGCTGACTTTCCATTTGGAACACATTGTGGAAGTTGTTTCAAGGGGAGGATGGACAAGGACCAAACAGATCATCGAATGGTACTGTAACAGAGGAAAATGAGAGTCTGGGACCACCAAGAGAGAGGTAGGTATGAAATGTTATAAACACAGTGCAGCTCATTCATTTTAATCCAGTAAATAGGGCAGCAAGTTTGGTGGAAGAAATGCACTCTAAAAACTTCTAAGTCAGCTCAGTGACCTGACACTATCAGATTAGTCTTCTTCCGTGTTGCACTGCTGAAGGTAATATGTCAACATAAATCTTGGTTGCTGCAATTGTTAAAGCCATAAAGTGAAGGAGAGTTATTAATACATGGTAGTAAGAGCTGCAGTGCTCTATTCTGTAATTGAGCATCAAATGTGCCATTGAGAAACTCTCCCTTTGGTTTGACATGCAGAGTCTGCAGCACTAGGAGCATGGAAACAGACAGAAACATCCCACCCATAAGGGGTTATTCAAAAATCCTCTGTTGGAGCCCCAGAGAGAGCTTCTCTCTCAGTCGGTAGCCATCTTTGCAAGTGTTTGAGGTTTCCTTCACGGTGATGCAGCAATCCTTCCTCTTGACACAGTAATGTTAATTAATAAAAATAGACACGGGAAGTCCTGTATAGATTCACAGGATCTAGTTCTGGGAACAGCAGTCTTACAGAAATCTGAGATTATACTTGTCTCTACAAGCAGAGCAGCATCCAGAAGGTTCTGTCAAAGGTGTGAGAGGTTGCTTTGTAGGACTGACCAGCTTCCACCAGAAAGCAAAGAGCTGAGAAGCACTTTCTCTCTAAGGGGCAAGAAATTCCACTAGAGCCCTTCAAAAAAGCACAAAGATGGCTCTCAAAGCTGAGGCTGCACTGAGATCTGAGGAGGATACAGAAACTCAGTGTTATTGACTCCTGTGAATGACTCAAGATATCACTACCTATCAGCCCATAGAATCATAAAATCATAGAGTCATTAAGGTTGGAAAAGATCACTAAGAGCATCCAGCCATCAACCAACCCCCCCATGCCCACTAAACCACGTGCTTCATCTATACATTTCTTGAACACCTCCAGGGATGGTGACTCCACCATCCTGGCACAGCTTTGCCACATGCCATCTGGAAGCTGCAAACTCTTCTTCTCATGAATTGGTTTATGTGTACATGAGGGTTTTCCTTTCCATGAAGTTTCTCCTGCCCAGGCCTTCCCTCAGAGCACGTGCTGAGGTGGAACGTGCTTAGTGGAGGAGAGTGGGCAGCAGTCTGTCCTCTGATTTGTTTTGCCTTGCACCTGAGCTTGCTCAAGCAGCTTTAATCAGTCACAGTTTCCCAGAACCCGGGGGAGGACAAACGGTTAGAAATTTTGGTGGTGTAGGAGAAGACAAGAACTGAAGAGGGGAGGAGGCAGAGGTTGGTGGAGAAGGTTGATTTGCAAATCAACCTTGCAAACTGAAAATAACATTTATTCTATTTTGGGAGCTGTGAGCAAACTCAGGATCCATCACCATATGTTCAAGCTGCAGGTGGCAAGCACAGCAAAGGGAGGCAAAGAGAATATATTGTTCAGGGAGCACAGCCCCAGACACACAAAGCTGCCCCACAAATCATGTACTTTCCCCCACTACAGATTTTCACTTTGAAATTGCAGGTTTTTCACGTTCTCTCACCATCCCCAGCTTTGGGAAATGATGCACACAGGGTGCGGTGCCTGCACCACACCTCCCTTCTGTGCATGAGCCCTGTCTGCCGCTTCCGTCACTGCAAAAACAGTCACATATGCTACTGTTCACCCCCACAGATTTACAGTTTGAAGGCCCACAGACACAACTGAACATCTCTTAGTACTCATCCAATCCCTGTATAATATGTCCCTGCCATCAAACTCATAGTCCCTTCACTAACATATAGTTGCCTGCTGACTTTATTCAGCACCTCAAGATTTAAATAACCCAGTGTTTCACCATAGTAGTTTGCCACATCTGTTACTTAAATTTGCAGCTACAGGGCCATACAGTTTTATCTGGTTTTAACTTCCACCTCTCCTTCTTTTCAGTATGTTTTGTTTTGTTTTTTTTTTCCCTGACAGATTACAGGGGCTTTTATTGGAAAGTTGTCTGAATTCTTTAAGGATTTTTCAGCAGGCCTTTTATTTCTAGCTGGTGGAAATGGTAACCAGACAAGGAGGTTTTGCATAGATAATGCAGTTGTGTAGTTTAAAATAATCTAAATTAGACCTGTCAGAGTCTCCCCTAACCCATCCTCAGAGGTCAGGTTTATGCCACAGGGCAGTGAGGCAGCTCAGGGAACTGACCCCACTGAAAAATGATCCAGCCACAGAGGTCAAATTCAGCAGGGCTAGCCAGCTGGTAGGGCCACCACGTACTTACATTCCAGCAACACAAGCATGGGAGGTGAGGCAGAATGACAGCAAAATTTAAGCTGCAGTGAACTTATGCTTTCAGAATCCTTTAGGCTCACCTAAAGTACAAAGAGATGTCTTGGTCTGCCCCTTGGGCTACTGGGAAGCTCTACAACTCTGGAAGGTGATGTGTTCCAACACAAAGATGACAGCTTGAAGAGCTGAGCATAGGGTAGCATCTTCAGCAGCTCTCTGCTGTGATCTGTCCCTCAGCATGACAGCTGCTCCCCAGTGCCCAGGTCTTTCCAGCTCTCCTGCTGGAAGGGGATAACAATCTTACCACCAGAATTTAGTCTCACGCTATCAGATCAAAGACCACCATTTTCACATCCTCCCTTCCATCTCCATGGCCAGATGCTGTCCTATAAGGATCCGGGAGGGCCCTGTGGACTGTTTTTGCCTACTGCTGTCTGGTATAGAGTACTGCAGGAACTCCCAGTGCTCCCAGTGACAGATAATTGGGGCTTTCAGGCTCTCTTATCTAATACAGAAGAGGTAGGGTAATATTACACATCTCATCTGATGAGAGAACATTACCATACCTCTTTCTATGGTAATCTTGACATTTTACCTCTCCTCAGAAACTTGCTAAGCAACATGCAGGCCTTTCTGTCTGTGCTGTGAAAATCTTGCAGCTATGTGATAGAGATCACTTTGGAAAAAGATTTGAGGAGGAAGTGAAATGACTGGATATTTTGAGAGAAGAAGGAAAAGTTCCGGCTGTAAATGTGTTGCCTGGTAATGTTTTGCACAGGTATCTTGCTAACACAGAGCTTTCTCATCTATAAGAGTGTCTTGTTTTTGGCTGAGATAATTTTCTTCCCAGTAGCTTGTGCTTTGCATTTAGGATGAAAATAATGTTGATAGCACATGCATGTTTTAGTTGTAGCTGAGCAGCGCTGCACAGAGCCAAGGACATTTCAGCTTCCCACACTGCCCTGCCAGCAAAGGGCTGGACATGCACAAGGAGCTGGGAGGGGACAGAACCAGGACAGCTGACACCAAATGGCCAAAGGCATGACTGATAACATATGGCATTGAGCTGAACAACAAAACTGGGGGGAGCTGACCAGGGGTGGCTGTTGCTGCTCAGAGGTTGTCTGGTTGTCAGTGGGTGGTGAGGAATTGCACAGTGCATCACTTGTTTAGTGTATTCTTATATCCTTGTAATTATTATTTCACCTTTCTTCTCTGTCCCATTAATCTCTCTTTATCTCAATCCACAGGTTTTGCCTTTTTTTTTCCCCTCAATTCTCTCACCCATCCCACTGCCAGGGGGGTCAAGTGAACGAACAACTGCAGGGTGCAGAGCTGCTTGCTGGTTAAATCACAACAGTCCTTTAGGTGCTCAACATGAGGCTGTGATCATAGAATTAGAGAATTATAGATTAGAGGATCATAGGATGGCTTGGATTGAAAGGGACCTCAAAGATTGACATACCTGACCCCAGCATGTTAAAACAAAATTGTTATATACATATTTTTAGTTTAGTAGTTACTCATTACAATGCTGTTGATTTTGTTGCTGTTTTTAATCAGACTTGTGCTTGTTCTCAGAGTTATGTTATGTAGCACCTTACTGTCTATGTCCCTGCTGTGCTTTCAATCATCCCTGTAGGCTGGATTAAGGTTATCACTTTGTACTGTGCAAACCTGTGTTGTTATATGATGAAAGTACAAACTGTGAGACTAACCTGGTGTACAGACTTGACACTGCCATCATCTCTGTACTTTGGGAACCATCTCTCTGAAACATATCAACAATTACACTCTTCACCTTTTGTTAGCAGGAAACCAATCTGTGAGAGAGACAAGGGGAAACACTTTCCCCTGCTTCTTCACCATCCCCTTCCACTCCAACCAAGTTACAATGGTTCTTGAGAATTTTGAATATACTCCAGATCTTCCAACCAACATGTTCCTATTGCTGTGTCTCCTGAATGTGCTCCAGGTTTTAAGGTGTAAGCAACTATTTAAGTGTACCACCCAGAGATCTGCCCTAAGGCAGGATAGTTATGAACAGCAGAGAGGGTGGGAGGATATGGGCACATATCCCCTAGAACAATGGGCACCTCCAGTGCCTTGGAACTTCAGTCCTGAGCAAGTGCAGAATCTTGAAAAAATAGTAAAATATTTGAAAAAGGTATGCCACCCCCTGTCAGTTCCAAAAAGACACTGCAACATGCCAGGCTTTGGTCTATGCCTATCAAGCTGCACTCATCCAAAATCATAAACACGGTACCACATCATCTGCAGGGAAAAAAAATTGACTCTACCCTCATCTGAAACCAGGACAAGGAGTAAAACTGAGTGCTCTGCTTCCTTTCGCCGCTCAACAGTTCTGAAACTCATGACAGGCAAAAAAATGGCTGCACCAAGATCTCCCCATAAAGAGATCCCACCAAGATCTCTTCCGTGTCATCACTTGCAACAAATCTTGGAATAAAGGGAGATTACCAGAAGACATGCTAGCTATGTCTACAGTGGATTGGATTTCAGTTATGAATGCAAGCTATAGCCTGGCTATAAGAGACTGGAATAGAAACCTGGAGTTAGTTACAATTCCTCTTTTGCAGTTCAAATTCCGCTTGTGTTACAGCCAGCATAAAACTAGAGTTGTGAGACGGGTTTCACATTGGGCCAGGCATTTGACTTTTAGAGGCAAGAAGTTCTTCATATGTTTCACACAAGGCCTGTAAGGAATTATTTGGTCTGGATTTGGTTTTATCTTACAGCTAGAAGCACTGCCAGTCTGGCAATTTTATAATAAAAAGTTTCCCAGAAATATAAAACCTGTGACATTAAAAATATGCTTTCTGTTTGAATCCTAAATGAGAAGCCTCAATTTGGAAAGAGTTAAAGCCTACCAGTGTTTGCTTTATTCTGCAAGTCAACCTGTGTCACTTATGTAGATGCAATCACGTAGCAGATCTTACAAGCAAGCTGGTTTAATTTCCCAGCAGATTTTTCTTGTGGCTCAGCTAAGATGAAGAAAGAACCCTGCTTGTTGTGAGCAGTTGGGTATCTCGCCGTGAACGAAGGGTCCTCGCAGCCCTGCTTTAATCTCCAAGAAGGTGATTCACACACTGGTGCCAGTTCCAGAGGCTTCCCAGATAAATACTCCTTCAGGCTTCCTTTCCTCACCACGCTAACTTGAGGTGCAAGGATAGCAGAAATCTTGAGAAAAAGCATAGGTGCTGGATCTTCCCGCAGTGACTTATCTCACATCTACCCAGTTCAGTCCAACCCCCCCGTTGGGCCGCGGCTGCTCCAGCCTGCCTCCGTTGGCTGCCGCACTGCCAGCCCGCGTTCAGGGCCCGCCATCTTGGGACCGACGGCGGCCGCCGGAAGCCGCCATCTTGTGGGCGGGGCCGCGGCCGCTGGCAGGGTGGCGGAATGGTGCCGGTGCTGCCGGGGCTGTACGTGGGCGGCGCGGAGTCGTGCTCGTCCTCGAAGGCGCTGGCGGCGGCGGGGGTGATGGCGGTGCTGACGGTAGACGCGGAGGAGCCGCCTCCGGTGCCGGGCGTGCAGGCCTTGTACATACGAGCGCTGGACGAGCCTGGCGCCGACCTGCTGAGCCGCCTGGACGAGTGCGCTGCCTTCATCGGCGCGGCGCTGGCGGGCGGCGGGGCCGTCCTCGTGCGGTGGTGAGGGCCGGGGTTGGTTGACGTGGCGGGGCCAGCCGGCTGCCCTGGGGCTGCTCTGAGCCCTCGCCTCGTCTCGCCTTTCGCCTGCAGCCAGGCCGGAGTGAGCCGCAGCGTGGCCGTGGTAACCGCGTACCTGATGAAGAGCCAGGGGCTCGGCTGGGAGGAAGCCTACGCCGCCGTCAGAGCCGCCAAACCCGACGCAGAGTGAGTGCCCGTCCCCCGGCACCCCGGCCGGATGGGCTCGGTCTCAGCCTGCTCTCCTCTCCCGCACCGCAGGGTGAACCTCGGCTTCCAGAGGCAGCTGAAACTCTACGAGGCCATGGGCTGTGTCGTGGACAGCAGCAGCGCCCTGTACAAGCAGCATCGCCTGCAGGTGCTCACGGAGAGGTTCTCCGGTGAGTGGGGCAGCCTTGGGACCGGGGGATGCCTTGTCCAAAAGCCACACCGTGTCACTGAACCCTGAGCTTGGGATGAGTCAGGTTGCCCAGAGAGATGCCCTGTCCTTGGAGACGTTCACAGTCAGGCTGGAGTGTGTATTGCAAGGGTATAGGACTGGATGACCTTCAGAGGTCCCTTCCAACTCAAATGATTCTGTGAGTCCTGCTGCTGGCCCCTGTGCAGTGTACTGAGTGCTCATGTGTGGCTGTGCCCATGGCAGCCATGCAGTCTGCTTTATGTTGCATTGGACAGCACCAGGCACCCACTTTCTGATGTGCAGCTGCTTTAAATTATGACAGTTACCAGTCGTAAGCTGTATGCCATGATCCGTGACCTCTGACTCCTGCTGCTGTGGCTTGTTAGATCCCTTGTGTCTGGTGTGCTGCGTGAGGACAGCATGGGGCTATAGCAGTGAGCTGTGGTTCAGAGATTGTTAAAACAAAAAGGAACAACAATGCGGAAGACTCATTGCAGAGCTTATTTGCTGTATCTCTGCACAGACAGCAAACTGGTGAATGTCCTTCCATAGTCACATATCTCAGGGGGGACGAGCATGATGCATCTATTCTTAAATGCAGAGAAGCATATCAGAGGGATGCCATCATACAGAGCTTGCTGTTGCTGACTTGGATTGCTACCCTCAAAGTACCTGAGCCTTGAATTGGCCAGACAAATGTTCACATCTCTGATTGCTCATTATCAGGGTCTTTGAGGCATATCTAAGAAACAAATCTGTGATTGACTGTTTTCTTTGTCAAGATGCAGAAATAATGGCCAAATTGCTGTTTCCTGATTATTATTTTTTATGCACCTAGCAAGCCAAATCTATCATCCCCCAAACAGAGCAAAAAGCAACCATTTACCTTTCTTCAGGCTAAATCTTGAATTCCTTTTCACCGTGTTAAATGAATCCCTATTTTATATGTGGTGGGATGAAGCTGTTTTGCTTTGAACTCACCTAATGGAATGGGTGAGGTCTTTAATCTATTTTTTGGATTTATTCTGCCAAGGCAAAAAAGGTGAAGAAGGTGACTTCTGTATATGGTGACCAGGGCAGAATGCTGTCTTCTCTCCCTGGAATGTATTGGTGCCTTTATCAGTCTGACTCACAACTCAGTACTGTCCCCTCTGCAGAACTTCAAGACTTACCCCAAGAAGTCTTTGCTGTTGATCCAACCAATGCACATCAGACTCCAAATACAGAAGTTCTGTATAGATGCAGGAAGTGCAGGTACGGAACCTTTTGAATTTCCCACAAAATGTCATTTTGAAATGATCATGAGAGGAAAATAGCCTGTGTAAATTAGAGGCCATGTTGTTATTTTTGGAACAGGGATAAGATCTTGTGTAAGTTTCCATACAATGTGTGCCACAGAAATAAAACACAAATATATTATGAAATCACAAAACTTGAAGTTGTGCAGCACTCGTGCATCCTAACTTGCCACATTATGCAGGCAGGTGTAATTCTGCTTGACTGTGTAAAGCTACTTGATCTGCAGTCATATATTCTAGTTTGTTTTTGCAAATTGCTTTCTCTAGGGGAAAAAAAAAACCAGACCCAATTTTAACTATTTTTATACTAAAATACAGGTGGAAGATCCTGTTGCTCCTTATGTGTAGATATTTTTTTTTTCTCAAAGGTATGAGCTTAGTTTTAAAGCTTCACTGGTAAGGAATTGTTTAAACACAGATCTGTGTAAGAAACAGCATACAGTGGTGAAGCAGAGCCCAACACTGCACAGACTGTAAGGTTTGTTAAGATGCAGCCCTAAATGGAGTCAGTGCCTGCCTATGAAAAGATGCACTATTTATCTAGTTACTGTCAAAAGGTCCTTGTCCTTGTGCTCTCTAAGCTTCACCCACCATTAAAAAAGTGTTTCACCTTTTTCCCCTCCCTGTCACGGAGAACAGGCGCGCTCTGTTTCGTAGTTCCAGCATTTTGTCCCACGTGGAAGGAAGTGGACCAACAGCCTTTGCTCACAAGAGAATAACGGAGTCTATGCACCTTCGTGGCAGCGGCCCTGATAAGTGCACCTCTTACTTCATTGAGCCTGTGCAGTGGATGGAGCCAGCACTGCTAGGAGTAACGGAAGGACAGGTGAATGCATTTTTGGGATATTCTAGCCAAGGTAAAGCAAACTGTTGTTGTTCCTTGATGCGAAGGCCCCAGGGCAACATCCTAGATCTCCCAGTCTCTACTGCATCAGTTTTGCAGCTTATGAACAGATTCTCAAATATTAGAATATCCCTGTATAAGGAAATGAGCTGGTGATCTTGCTGGATTTAGTACACTAGGAAGGATGTTTGACTGTTTTTTTGTGTTTTTAGTGTAATAGAGTTTGTGAGACATATAAAACCTGTCATGGTCTTACACTGATCAAGGCTGTCAGATGTCTAAGATTGGCAAGTGTCCTGGAACCACACCAGGTCAGAGCAGCTGCATTTCCACGCCTTCCCTTCTGCCAGCACAGCTGCCTATCACACATGGGGCATGGCAAGCTCCAGCCGTGTCTACATAGCTGTTGTTGGGTTTTTTTGGACTGTTTTTCAGACTGTTTAACTTCTGTGAAATAATACAAGAGCTGGCTTTAGTGCAGGTTGCCGTAACTTAATATACCATAGAATACATTTGCATGCATCTTACAATGGATCATTTGTTTTTCTTGCAGCTTTTGTGTCCCAAATGCACATCTAAACTGGGTTCTTTCAGCTGGTGGGGTGAGCAGTGTTCTTGCGGCCACTGGGTGACCCCTGCCTTCCAGATACACAAAAGTCGAGTGGATGAAGCGAGAATGCTGTCAGTTGGTAACTTCCACGCTACCAAAACCTGAACTCATAGCCTCTTTCAATGGACTGACCACAGAGAAATCTTAACTACTGTGGGTTTGCCAGTGCTTGAGACTTCAATCCCTTTGTAAGCAGAGGAATTACTTGAGCACCTGATCTGTTTCTGCTTTCAGTCTATATAAAATACAGGATGTATACATTCATCTATATATATGCACATCTACATATAAAATAAATGCATGTATATATGGATAATATAGCATGTCCATCAGAGATGTGTTAAGCAGTGGCCAGAGATGTACAAAAATGCCTGAACATGATGTTTATAGCAACAGACTGAATAAAAGTGTTATTTACAAATTCTAATCCTTATTTAAAAAAAAAATAAGCTATCATGTTATTGTTTTAGCTTGTGGACAACAGTACTATTTGCCTTCTGCTACAGAAGTTCATGTGGTATACAGGGGAGGGAAAGACTGTAAGGCTCAGTGAAGTGCCATAACATGGCACTGTTACCATTGTTGGATTAGCACTGAAAAGCAAGATGCATTTCTACTTCTCTTACGCTAAAGTTCCAAAAATGTATCCCAAGAGCATATCCTACAGTGTAATTCTTCTCTTCATGTAATGCCTGAGGAGACTGTGTAAGCTGTACTGAAATGGGGGACCTGAGGTTAAATACCTGCTAAGTTGTCTACCCCCATTTAAAGAGATCCCAAAATGATGAATTAAGATTTCAAGCAAGCAGTAAGCTTTGCTCATGGTGGTCTGTGTATGCCACTGTAGCACACAGCTTTGGTTTGACATCACAAAAGAGAACAAGTAAGATCTACGTTAAATCCATTTTATTCTCATTGACTCCCAACAGCTTTTTAAATGTTTTTTTTTGTTTGTTTTTTTACACAATTTCCAGCAACATACATTATGAAATATACAAGAAAGTAGGTGGTTGGGTTCTGCCCATCTTTTCATTCCTCCCACAGCTGTGGAGGGAAGACTTGCAGTACACAGTGAACATCAGAATCTCAACACTGAAAACTGAGACACAAAACAAAAAAGACAAAAATATATATGAAACTGTTTGAACTGGTCACACTTCAGGGCCAGGTACAGCACAATAAATATTAGAACTGTATTATCTTAGACATCTTCTGTAAAGTTTATAACATCCTCTATTTAAAGAGATAAGAACATCTGTTTTCTAGCATGAAATGCTACATAGTACAGTGGTGAAGGGTACAAACAATGAGGAATCCAGCAAGGGCTCAAATGGTGACCACTCATTCACACATGCTCATTGTTAAGTAAGCAGCATACACTGAAAGTTTGGTGAACTGTATGTAAACTTAACTGTTCACTACCAGAATATCAGCTGGAATAGTAGTTTATTTTGGGAGAGCTAAACACAGTAAATCCACTTAAGTTTCAACTGAGCTCTCCGTGGCAAACAGCCATAATGGAAGTGGCAGCATTTGGTCCTTGGCGCCAAGATACCCTTTCACCATTGCCATTCAAAGCTGGCAGCTGGTGGAAAAAACACTTCAGTGTGGAATTAATGCAAAGCCCTGCCACTACCAGTGGCATCTCCAACTGTTACTGTTTCATGACCATAACAAGTTTAGATGTCAGCTGGCACCCAGCTGGGCATTACAGTGTTGCGCAACAAAGAAGTATTAGATGTCATCAGACACCAGAGAGTCAAAGACCAGCAAGTATGGCAGCATCTTCACCTCTCTGCAGCAATGATAGGAATGCTGGCGCTTGAATTTTGACAGAAAAGCTGCTCTACACTCATTTCTCATCTCATACTAGTTTTGCCAACAAGCCCAAGACACAGCAGAGTTTCAGCTGCTTGACAGACTGTGCTTCCAGAGCATGGTGCAGAAGTCGCTAGCTTCTCTTGCATCATTATCAATGAAGGCAGAAGTAAATACATTTTGTACTGTCAATCTTTCCCCTCTTTAACCCCCACCCCCAGAAGTTTAGCATCTCAGAATCTTTCTACACAAGAAATGAGGACCATCTGTGCCACTGCCAAACAGGCACAATGAGCACAGGTGGAGCAGGAAGATTAAGCACCACCTGGACACTGCACTGGTAGGCAAGAGCTGGTAGAGAGCACCACCTAGGAAAGATTATATGCCTGGTCCACACGTGTGGAATCTTGTTACGGGTCATAGTACAAAGCAGCAGTAACAAGCTTCACAAACTAAAGCAGCTGAGTGTTGTGAAACATTATGGGGTGAGTGGGAGGCAAAAAGGCAAAAATATTCTGGAATTTGAGCACCTATAGCTTCAATTTTAGCTGGTGCTCCATCCAACAGTCCTATCTGTATTAAGTAGGAAAATAAAATTCTATTTCTCCAGTGTACAAAAGCGTACTGGCTACTCGCACATGCTCATCTTCTAGTCAGTCCTTCCTTGGAGAGATCCAGATCTACCACATTTCAATAACAACAGACTCAGCCAAAGGCTGCAGAAGGGACGCAGTAGGGAAGAACTTTGGTTATATCAACGTGTCATGTCAGAATATGGTCAAAAATTCTGTTTCATGATAGTCAGTTAGCAAAATGCTAGACCTAAATGCCCTTACCACTGCCAGCTCAGAATGTACCGCGTGACTGCATTGAAATCTACACCTCCTCTGCCAGTGCAGGTCAGTTGGTTGTGTTACCAAATGATCTGGGGGAGGGCAAGGTGAATTTTTCCCACCCTAGAAGTGTACAACAGCATTTCATCACTCAGCCAGGCCCACTCACACATCACTCACTATTTCAGACACACAAAGCAATGCCAAACACAAACTAAGGAATGTTTTGTAAAGACACTGAGTATGAAGAGGGAAACATAGGGCTATTTATCAACTCAAGTACTGTTGCATCATTCTTGTAAGGTAGGGAAGCAGAGGAGCTGAGATGAGGAATTCAGAGGACAAACCAGAGTGGTCACAGAGGTTCAGTCTAGTCTTCCAGACTGCGAAATGCATTCTGCATATCCTCAAACAGTTGAGCATAGTCTGCCTTGATTTTTGTTTCACCATCTTTGACGGGGTCCTGAAAAACAATACATCAAGTGTACAGACCAGTCTTGAAAAGCCTCTGATCCTTAAGACAACCCTGTTTTGCCACTGCTATATTTTTTTTAACCTCAGGATTAAACACCTGCAAACAGGCCAAATGTACTTACATGTGTGGATTACACTACTACTCATTGTCTTGCTGAGGCAGGCTACAGAACACTTACATTCTTATGTTTCTTAGCCTGTTACCCAGGAAATATCACTTTCTTTCATAACTATTAGTGTATTAGAGGGCCATCTCTACTTAACACGCATTCATCTTCTGGTTTCCATTTTTCAGCCAAAGCTACGCTGCATGCTAAGTGTCTTCTCACAGCCAGGGTTTGTAAATGAAAGGATTACTTCCCCATCTCTACATAAACAGCTCTCAAGCAAGCTTATGTGCCCAGGTGTACCTTGTTCTGCTCTTGCTGTTCTAGAAATATACACTAGGGATCTCTTTGTTGCAGAAACAAGCCAGTACCCAGCAGGAGTAGAAGACATTGGTACACAAGAACACTACCTTTGCATGCAGTTATCTCATGGTATTTGTTCCTAAAAGATTGGTGATACTAGCAATGGCTCAAGAGAGTTTACACGAAACAACCATCATACTTTATATTCCTTAGCTGCTTCAACATCAGATTGCATTACAGGTTAACGTCCTAGCAGTAAATGCTAAAACTCATCCAGAGGATACTGGCATTAAGTATAGGGGTAGAAAAGCTGCGCTCTACATGGATGGGTAACCCAAGTACATAGACATTTATCTATGGCAACTCATAACCACTTCTAATTACAGCCTTTCAGAGGCCCTGAGAACTCCCCCAAAGTAACCCAAGCTGGTTCCTCAGAACATACCTTGAATTTCATGGAGGTAAGTCTATAGAGGATTTCACTCATGTTCTCTCGGATGATGGACCACGTGATCTTATTGTCACTCTGGGCTGTGGTTTCTACAGCACGGCGTGCCATGTCATAAAATGCAATCATATTGGAAAGCATTCCCACTGTTTTGTAGAAAGGGCAGAATCTGATGAAACAGAAGAGGATCTGTAAGGCATCTTGGAGCAATTAACAGGACTACTCTTTGCTCCTGCCTTTGCAGCAACTCTGAATTCTCACCTGAAATAAAGTGTTAGTCTACTTCATGTCAAAGGAGAGAGACAGCCTATTGATTGACCTATCTAAAAACATGGAGCCTTCCTGAAGTGAGGTTTCTGAAACAGCATCCAAACACTGGACAAAATGGGACAGAACAGTAACCATTGCTATACAAGTCTGACATCTCAATCTGTGCCACTGCAAATGAGAAAGGGAAAACACTAGCAGTCAGCGGAATTCCTCCTTCCTGTTTTGTCCATTATGGGAGCAGGCTTCCTGAAAACAGCATGCGAGAGCCTGACAGCTCTGCAAGTTTCTTTGCTCACAGGAAAGGAAGCTTTTCTATGATAAGAGCACTCCAGAAGCTTCACACACAGTCGTTTTTTTTTTTTTGTTTTTTTAAATGGATAGGTGACTGCGATGGAAAGTACCTCACTATTATCTATACAGTATATCATGATACTTCCTGTGCTTCTCCATCACATAAAAGCATGCCTTACCCCAATAACATAATTAAAAGCACACACCATACAGAATGATGCACATCTAAGTTTTTAGAGAATATTTCCAAACCTCCTGAGCTATCTGGGCTGGGGAGTGAGCAGAAGTTCAAAGCACCCCTTGGCAGGCTGTTAAAAATGAAAGGATAGTGAGGAAGGAAGTAAAAGTGAAGGAAGATGATAAACACAGCACTAGGGGAGAAAAAAATTAGTAAGTTTTTAAACAGATCAAACTTCTCAGTTACTTGCAATCATCTGCTGCTAGAATAAACAGGAAGACTTTGGGTGTTGCCTGTGAAAACAAAGTGGCTGTCTTCTCCTGAGGACACGCTATTGCAAAAACTAACTGAGCTGTATTCATTTCAGTGGTTGAAGGCTGAAGAAACTCAGACTGCATTTGGAAGAGGTCTGTGTGCCTTGGGGTAAAACAATATGAATACTTTGTTCTATGGCTTCTGTTCTACCATTTGTTTATGGCAAGTAAAATTCACTTCTGCACCGATTAGCTTCCAAATAAAATAGCTATCGAAATCCAGACTACACATGAACGAGGCAGCACTGTAGCCATTTAGACCTTACCTGTCATAAGGTGTATAACCATTCTGTTGCAAGAAGTCATCTTTTATCAGCTTGGCAACCTCCAGAGTAATTTTGTCTGTTTCTGCCAAAGAAGCCTAGAAAGGTAAGGTCCACTGTTAGTTCAGTACTTATGTACATGAAATCACAGATTCAGAGTGGTGGGGCTGGAAGGGACATAAAAAGATCACCCAGTTCCAACCCCCAAACATGTTTCCATGCATTACCACCACCTTGTAAATCAGTAGAGCTCACCTAAGCATTGTGAAATTAAATTCCTCTCTAGCACACACTATGTACCTGTAAACCACCATTTTTATGGTACTATGCTTAAACAGTTCTCGTGGAATCCCACGCTTTCCCACAGCTGGTTACTCACCTTCCCTACAAGCTGCACAATCTCTGCAAGATCCTCTTCTTCCTGCAGGATCTCTTTGGCCTTTGTCCTGAGAGGGACAAACTCTGTAAAATGCTTGTCATAGTATTCATCCAGAGCACGGGTGTATTTGCTGTAACTGATCAGCCAGTTGACAGAGGGGAAATGTTTGCGTTGTGCCAGCTTCTTATCCAGGCCCCAGAAAACCTGCCAGAAGCCAGTGAGATCAGCCAGCGTTCAAAAACAAAATAAATGAAAGCAAAACAAACCATAAAAACAATCAAAACAACCCCCAGTATGACAAGCAGGTTTGAGCAAACAACACAGCAAAGGCTACCACAAATCTTCAAACAAAAGCCTGAGAAAGAAAACCTGCCTTTTACTCATTTAACTGTAGCAGTGACTTTCAAATATGAATCATCGAATGAATCATAGAATGGATTGGGCTGGAAGTAGAAGAGACCCCAAAGATCATCAAGTTCCAATCCCCCATATATTCATCTCAAAAAAAAAGAAAAAAAAGTTGAATTTAGGTTTATCCAGCTTGAGATTCCTCCTAATTGAGGAGTCACCAGTAGCAAAGAACACACAAGTCTAATTAAGTGGAGTCCTTTTTGACATAGCTCATTTTACCAAAACAGGGATGGGCAATCACTTGTGAGCTATCCTTCTCCCAGTCATCTGCTCTGAGGATTTTTTCCATGATTTCAATGCACCTGCCAAGGGTGGTTCACTTTCCATCCTACCTCTGAGAGTGGCCATACTTAAGTTGCAGCTCAAAAAGCTGCAATCAAGAAGCAAAGGAATATTCCTGAGCAGTCACTGCTGGAAGGAATTATTACTTTTTCTCCCTTTTCCAAACGCATCAGTTCAGAGATCTCACAAGAGATTTCACGTCCTACACTGTTGGAATACATCCTGCAAAGCTGTCTGTGTAAAATTAAAGCTCTCCCACCACAACCAGTGGCACTAATGTATTAAAGTACAACCATTTTGTCTAGGTCTGGCAGCTTACACAAAGGGGCTGCAGCATAGCGAGACCTACCTGAACAATGCCCAAAGTAGCTGATGTTACAGGATCTGAGAAGTCACCTCCTGGTGGAGAGACACTGAGCAGAAAGACATAGAAGGAAAAGTAAATCAGAATCATTGCCACACTTTAATCTGAACATATGACCACACAGGTCCATGATATACAAACAAGAAAGGCCAACATCACATAAGTAATGGACTACAAATTCTTACTGTAGTGAGAGTGGCAGCATATCTACTCAGGTGTGTGATATCAATTACAGTTATATCAGTAACTGACTGACAATATCAAGGTATCATTTCAGTCAATTTAGTGCCAGGTTGTCACTCCAGTTTGGATTATCAAACCTATCTCAACTGGAATGGATTCAGGACGTGTGCTGATATGGCAGCTTGAAACACAGCGGCAAAGATTTTATGCAAAATACCCCATTTTAAGTGATTTTAGATAATTATCAGATATTCACCTATACAGCAAGCACTAACTTCCTTTGGGCTTGACATGGCAATACCTGCTTCCCCAACAGGTAAAAGCTTCCCAAACTGAAAAGCAGCTGCATTTGTTGTGGACAACAGAATTAAGAACAAATAATGGACTCTGGGAGAAGCTGCAGGTGCTAGAGGCTCTGATAAAACCTATGGAGGAAGAGCCATTTTACTCACAGCGTGTTAGACTGATCAATACAGCCTACAAGAAAGTGGCTGCCTACTGTGTAAGCTTCCAGTTTGCACTGCTGCAAGACACCTGTCATTACATCAAAAAGGAAAGCAGTGATGATCAGTTTTCTCTTCTCTTACACCAAAAGTTTCAAGCACCTCTGCTTTCCTTCCTTTTGGTCACTCTTTCGCTACAGTAAGAAGTAACTCAGTATTGTCACCACAGCTACACAGGAATGCTTTTCAAACAAAGTTCTCATCTATCACATTAGCTGAAAATTTTCACGTGATTTGTCTGGGCACTACACGCTTTTCACAGCCCTGCAGTTTGAGATATCCTGTTCCTGTTCCCTGTAATTCTGTTATTTAGCAAGAGAATCATAATACATTATGCTCCCACACTGTTGCTCCAAGCGTCCCCTCTTTCCCATTGTGAGCATGGTTTGACATACTTTTCAGTGACAGTGCTAATGGCTTTTTTCCTGGAGCCCTTTTCTCAGACAGCCATGACTGTGGTTCTACATCACACAGAACTACCAATCACGTTCATTCTCTCTTCTCCTGTGCACAGTTTAGCAACAGTAGAGGGTGATCAGACATGATGTATTTATGCACATTATACATTCCTAGCTCTGTAGCTGCACACAGCAACAAGACCCTCTTGTTTGAAAGTATTTTGACATACAAAAAAGATAGAGGAAGAACCGCAGCAAATACAAAGGAAAGAAATGCAACTCACGCTCCAACAATGCTGACACTGCCTTCCCTTTCAGGATTTCCCAGACACTTCACTCTGCCAGCTCGCTCATAGAAAGAGGCTAAACGGGCACCAAGGTAAGCTGGATAACCACTGTCTGCAATTATGAACATACAGAAATCGAGTCAAAAGCTCTGAGTTTAAAGGATGTATTTACAAGTCTAGATGAAGAAAAGAACAACTCACCAGCTGGCATTTCAGCCAGTCGTCCTGAAATTTCTCTGAGGGCCTCAGCCCATCGGGAAGTAGAGTCTGCCATCATACTGACATGGTAGCCCATGTCCCGGAAATACTCTGACAGGGTGATTCCTAGAACAAAATACAACAGCACAATGCAGGATAGCAAACAAGATAAGTTATTTATGTTTACAGTCTGATGTCAGTAAAGACTGAAAGTTACTGTTCCTTTCCACAAGCCCATGATGGATTTATTATTATTATTATTATTATTATTATTATTATTATTATTATTATTATTTTTGCTTTTGTTTGTTTCGTTCCACTCTTCTCATTTTTGCTTACAAACCATTCTGGCAAATCTTATGCTCCTGTGCATTTCTTTAAGGAGACAGGGCAATATCATTGATGCTACTATTTGCCTCACAAAGCCTCTTCTTATTGTAAAATGTCTCCTTCCTTTCTAAGTCACCAGAACATATAAAGATGTTTTATCTGACAGCTTTTCATGAAAAACTACTAAGAAAAAACAATCATCTGAGAGGCTGCAGTGGAAAAAAGTACTTCTCAGAGAGAGCTATTTCTACCCATTGAGAAGCTGTACTTGTCAGCAAAAAGCTGCTCATGAAGAACACAATTACATAATTAATACATGGGGCAGAACTACAGGAGATTCAATGTGATTAAGTTTAATTTATAAGCAGAATTTATTCAGCATGTGGAGATCATAGTTGGGGATAAGAAAGACAAATCCATTTGTGATACTAAGACTTCATGCAGGCATAGCTTGAAAGGCTTGATTTACGTAATGTGATTAAGTTTAATTTATAAGCAGAATTTATTCAGCATGTGGAGATCATAGTTGGGGATAAGAAAGACAAATCCATTTGTGATACTAAGACTTCATGCAGGCATAGCTTGAAAGGCTTGATTTACGTAATTAAGCAGGGGTCCTGGTACTGATCATCCCAGGAACTGAAAATACTAGAGCATGATAACTTGCTCCATACATGCAGCCTCTTCCAGCCTCCTGTAAATCTTACCAGTATAGATAGAGGCCTCTCTGGCAGCCACAGGCATATTGGAGGTATTTGCTACCAGAGCTGTTCTCTTCATGATGCTTTCTACCTTGCCATCAACTTCCATTGTTAACTATAATGCAATGAAAAAGACACAACATCTTTAAAGATTCCCACAAATTTAACAATTTATTTATTTAAACTCTATTACCTTATATCAGGATAGCCTCCTCACAGCTAGTCTAACAAAGCAGTATTTAGATTAGAGATCTCAGGATTCTATACTGTTTTTCCTTCCAGAATGAGTTGTACATGTGCATCAGCCTCATCCCATCTTCCGCTAATAGCAATGCCTATTTATCCCACTGCTCACCACAAATAAACAAGTGATGACAAATCTTCTCCAGGAAGTACATTATCCTCTTTCAGCCTCACTTTACTAGGCTGAAAGAGCCAAAAATCCTTAAATCCACTAGGAAACAGAGAGTTTTTTTCCCTCACCTGTGCTAATCTGAGTCCATTTTTGACAACTGGACGTAAGCCCACGTACATAACTCAGATGATCTCTCATATGCACATGAACAGCAGAATGCATATCCTGACATTTGTGTAGCACTCTACTTACTAAGATTTACCTTCGCCCATTGTCACATTGCAAATCAGCACATAAAAATTATTTCTAACAGTGGTTTCAACCTAACAGTTTGAATCTGCTCTTTATTTTACAGAGCTTTGCACCAAAACCAACCCACTAACATATAACAACAATAAGGTGAAACTAGGCATTTTCAGCTTCCTTCAGAAAGTATTCTGAAGCCTAACTGGCAAAATTTGTATACTTATAACAGCACACATCACTACCTTGCACCTTGTAAATACAGATGCCACATCTGGCATACGTGATTACGCTAGAAAAGTTAGAGATAACAACAACAACAGGAAACATCCTTGTAACGGTGCTAAATTATACTCAGGCATTCATTTTGGGTTTCTTTTAAACAAGTTAAAAGGTATGCCCAAACACTAGGCCAGATGTTTCTTGAGAGGCCACTAAAGACATGCTTGTATATCCAAAAGTGATTTCTGCTGCTACAGTCAAAACTTACAGCCAATAAGATTTTTTCAAATCACTATGCCAATAAGGTATTTTATTCAGTTGCTGTACTGGTATAATAGCAAGTCTTTCCAAGAAGGTTTACTCTCCATGAATTTTCCATACTAACCTCAGGAAAATCTCTCAGCACTTCAGACATTTCATTTCCTCGTTCTCCACAGCCTACATAAATGATGACATCACTGTTGGAGTATTTTGAGAGAGACTGCGAGATCACAGTCTTTCCACAACCGAATGCCCCAGGAATTGCTGTTGTACCCCCTTGTACACACCTGAGTAAAGAAAAGGGACTCTTAGCAAGGAACTCAAAAACAGCTCTCTTCCATTTCAGAATATGTTTTCTAGTAAGGAAACAACTGCATAATTAAAAGCAGAACAACAGGATTCACATTCAGTGTTCGGTCTGAGAAGCACAGTGCTGTTTCACTAAACCAAAGACCAAAGGAATAAACTATCCTTTCTTTCTACTGCCTTTGAAATACATGAGGTATGCTGGTACAGTAACTGCACTTGCAGGCTTGAGACATAGTTTACACAGCTGGAAGCACTGATGGAACACAAACGTTAAGAAAAGAACATCAGTGCTACTTAAATGTGCATTACAAGAATGAGCAGAACAATATTTTAGGACAAAAAATTACTCCATTCTGCACCTTGGAACTCAGCCACTTACATGAGAATTTTGAGTTAAAATTCAACATGACAGTTTCTGTCAGTGGTAACTTCAGACTCATTGCAAACTACACATCCACAAGAACATGGAAAGAGATCCTACTCGTGTGCTCAAATGCAAATATCCAATCTTGAAAGTCCCAGCTTTTCTGGAGGTTTGGTATGAATAAATCATTTTTACATTTGTCATTTATTTCCTGAATTAACGTAAAAGAACCATCCTGTTAAACCTCCTTTTAACTTTTCCCCACTTCCATTTTCCATTCATAGTTTCCTCCGTCAGATAGAAATATTATCAACTCAGCTTGTTTTGAGATTATGCTGTGGTACACAATGAATGTTTGGGGTCTATTCACCCTTAAAGAAATTAACACTATCCTTTCTCCCAAAACAGATTTCTTGTATAGGAACAGACAGAATATTACTTACGGGAAGAGGGCATCTAGCACCCGCTGGCCAGTTAACAAAGGATGATTTGCTGGTAACTTTTCAGTCACAGGACGGACTTGACGTACAGGCCAGACTTGGACCATAGTGAACTTTTCCTTCACACCTTCAAACTCCAGCTCTAAGACAACATCCTAACAAAGAGCACCAGACATGTGAAGTAAGCCAACAACCACACAACAGATCAGCATGCAAATTCTCACCTCCACTGCTCCACGCTACTAAGACTTCAACGTGACCATAGATTTTGCAGATCTTAACACCTTGTCACCTCTCCCTGAGGAAAAGCACGTTTCCACATTTACAATACTATGGGGGAACTTTTCATATTCATTGGATACTGTAGATGCCCACACAGAACGGCAAATATAGCATACTTAAGTGCCACATGTAAGTCATAAACACAGAAAGTAACTGCACAGGAAAAACCACATAATCCCTGCTGGGAGGGCAACAGAAGCCAATTCGAACATTCTGTTGCACAAAAGGCTCTGAAGGTGGCATCTCACAGAAGAGAAAGGGTCCTGTAACCTTGTGAAAGAAACATGGAACACCTCGGTAACTGTTATTTGGGAGACTTACTGAAGTGTCATAATTTCCCGGTGGAGCAATGTATGTAACTGTGCCCCTGTTCCGTGGGGGCAGCATGATTTTGTGTTTGATAAGAGAGTTTTCATTCACCACACCGTAAATGTCTCCACCAGTGATGTGGCTGCCAACCTGAAATCAGAAAGCACCTATTAGCCATAAACAAGAATTTCATTTTGAAAAAAGAATGCAGGTGAAGAATCACATAAAATAACTATCAAGTCTAGCACCATTATGACTTCCTTTACAAATGCACTGCTACACACAGTAGCCCATTTACATATGAGTATTTAAATAACTCATTACTCTAACAGCACATTGCTAGCAATACTGAATGCATTCAGGAGCATTTCAAGGCTTGGACTGTAGCATTTACTGATTGATGCAAGGAATTCTCCTTGCTTCTTTCATACCTCTCAGCTTAATGTGCTAAGTAGAGAATCTGCTAACCTGCAGGACTGAAAAAGAAAGAAGATGCCAAGGGCTATGATTTTTTTCTAGCTCTGAAACTATCTTCACTGTATTCTGTTGTTATTCATTTTGCCAAGGTAACACCTGTTCCTGCTAGTGGAACCGCACTAGGCATTAAATTCTTTATGGCACTGCAAACACATTAGAATTTTGCAAGTTTCTCATATGCAACAATACAGGGAGTCACATGGACTAAGTTCTGGTGATCCCTGTCTGGTTCTCACTCTCACATATCCTTAAAACACCATATTACCTCTTTTCATGAGCTTGATTATTTGTAACTACAGTTCCTAGCAGTCACAGCCTCGGTGCTCTGAGAAGGAAGGAGAGAAGGGAAGACAGGCTTAGCAGGACCTACCCGCAAGTTTTTGGAAGGTGTGAAATCCCATTTGACATCTCGGCTCAAAGCTGACACATTGACACCTCTAGGGATATAGATACTTTTGGTCAGGGTGCTGATGTCTGACAGCGGCCTCTGGATACCATCAAAAATAGCTCCCATAATGCCAGGCCCCAGTTCCACTGAGAGGGGTTTCCCAGTGCGGAGTACAGGATCTCCTACGGATACACCAGCTAAAGATTTGCTGAGGAAAAGTTCATCCAGAGAAATTACAGGGTAGAGGGCATCACACCCACATCATCATACCCTTACAGCACCTTTCTGACATTGATGTGATAGTTTTGATAATGTATTACATATCATCATTTGGGAAGCACGTAGACATTACACTAAACTCCAGCTGAAATTGCTAAAGCAATGAAGTTGTTCATCCTCTGGAGAGGTAAAGTTGAGAGCATATGTTCTGAGTTACAATCATCAGTTCAAGTCAACTATATGCATAAATTTCTTGTTGTACAAGACAGCATGATGGCAAAACATCATCAAAGCATTTCATTTATCTTCAAACATGTTTTCTAGGTTTACTGTTAAAAGTAGACAGTGGCATGAAAAGATTTTTTTTTTTTTTTTTTTTTTGCTTTATAGTTTGCTAGAAACACACATCACAACAGTTTTAACCTTGAGCTTTGCAGAGCTTTTTTGACAGGAGTCTAATTTTAATGAGAGTTTGTCATAGACCAGCATCTCCCTTCTCTCCAGCACTGAGCTGTCCCTCTTAGGCACCACCTGAGCTCCAAAGATGCTCAATGGGCCTCTCTGCAAAGGGCCAGTAGTTTAACAAGCCCTATGAGAATACAGGAGACATTTTAAAAGCTTCTGTATGACTCACAGAGAGATTAAGTGCAAGTCGTATTCAGAAAGCTCTTGCTATCCTCTCATTAGAAATCTAAGAGTAAACTGTACTTAAGTACTGGACTTGTTCAATGTATTGATGGAAGACTACTAAATATAACAATGAAGAGGCAAATAACATTTCAAGTTAATAGGTACAGACACAACCACTGACCAGTTTACCATTCAGCTCCCCAAAATAAAACACTGGGAGCCAGTACAGGCTGCTTCCTAACATCAATGGGTAGACAAAATCAACTCTTAAGTTCAGAAAAATATTGAGGGGGAGCGGGGGGGAAGCTATCTAAGTTTCATGAATTGCTCTTATGACACTCTCTTACATGCTTTCAACAGAAAATACACTTTACATCAACTAGATTTTAAATACATGCTGTCCATCTCTCATCTGGATGAAGATTCTGCAATCACAATGCAGAAACAAGAAAGGAACAGATCGTATCTGTTAGAACAGTCCATACAGAAGAAGGAATCCTGCCTACATTTCCTACAGAAGCATGCCACAGGCAGAGTTTTCAGAAGCAAAGAAAAAAATACAACATACTGCTTGGTAGTTTTGCCATTCATAGCTGACACCTGTCAAATTTTCATCAAGGAGCTGTAACATTTCAATGCAAGTGAATCCAAACACGTTGCTTGGTTTCCAGGAAAAACAACAAAGAAGTTTCTTTCTTACACAGCCAACCAATATAAGGTCTACCTCAAAAATACCAGAATTTACAAGAGTTGTACAAAACAGATGCTGGATGCTGGCACTGGAAGTAACAACTGCTGGTCCCGGTCAGTTTTGTTCATCTTCTTTAACATAACCACCACCATGTTCTGCCTGGTCCAAAGGGAAAGGATACATGTTTCTTCATACACCTGGACAGTTGCCAAATCACCTTCCAGTCGGATAATTTCCCCCACCAGTTCACTGTGGCCTACTCGTACCAGCTCATACATAGCAGCACCTGCCATGTTGCAAGCAGTGACCACTGTAGAAGACAGACACACAGAGATAATTTGTTTTCCTACAGTTAAAAAGAAAATTCTGATCAGAAGCTACTAAACTCTGGACAGCATGAGACTAGCATTCACTCAGATCAGGAGTACACCTCTGATTTAACACAGGGGTAAACTGGCTGCCACAAGTCCTGGTGTTTTCAGGATATTTTACGATTTGTGATCGGTATTCCACAGCACAACAACACGCAGTGCACTGGGAATTAACAAGTTAATGCTGCAGCTGCAATCTCAGAAGAGAAGAGTGTAATACAGCTCCCAGAAGAGTTCATTATTCCATTTCCGTTTTCCATTCAGACAGAAAGATCAAACTGACTGGGAGTCATGAGACTGTTCTCTCCTTTTCCTGCTCATCTCTGCAATGTGTGCTCCCCAGCCACCTTGCCTACAGCATTACAGTAAGGCCTTTGCTTTCAGTCGCTCTCTCATTTATTTGACTTACAAGCTTCAATTCCAGTTATACTGTATTATTGTGTTATCTCACATTCTGCTACCATATTTACTAAATTAGTTTTCTCCCTTAGCTTGCTGCTGTTGCCTCGTTTCTAAGGTCCATTCTTCTGCCACTATTTTGTTTTTAGGCCCATCTCCCTACCTTTTCCCTATTTCCCACTCCTTCAGCATGGGTCCCTCATTAGTCACAGTACTACACCAAACTGGGCTGGAACTCCGACATTAGTTTAAAAGCTAAAAGAAAAAGCTTTCCTATACATTTCATGGCTGATCCTTTATGCTCATAAGAGTACATTACCAGAACACGCCAGCACACAGAAAATTCACACTAATTCCTCTGACATATCCTGATAGATGGTGAATGTTAAGGACTTTAATGACACAGTGGCCTTTGCAGACGTTTGACTAAATTAAAACATATCAGAGAATGGTGAAAGTACACCCAGTACATCATAGTTATAGAAAGATATGACTAGAGACTGGCATTTTCCAGTTGTTTATAAACTTCTATTTCTCTTCATAGCATTTGATGCTAACATAAAGTACCAGTGAACCGATCAACTAAAGGTATTTCCTAAAGGCAACATATATACTTATATCTAAAGCAGTAGACATCTATACAGGTTTTAAGGAAATGCTATTTTGGTGTTTTGTTTTGTATAAAAGTAATGAATGACTTAAATGTCTTAAGCTACACTTCCACAGATGAAGATCACAACACGTTTTGGACTTGAAGCCTTCTACAATTTTGACTTAAACATCAGCATAATAAACATCAGGTTGTATGTAGACTGCTACTTACATGCAGTGTTGTTGCTTTAGAAGGAAATTCATCATGTCCTTTATATTCTATCATCCATTTTACATAAAGGTTTCACGTCTTTACAAAAAATAAAAAGTTTTTCCCCACATCTTAAGAAAGCTGTATCAGTTTTAAACTGCATTCAATCATCACTTCTGCAATTAAGAAACTGGCTTTTTCTTTAGGTAGTCTCTAGCCAAGGTAGCTTCTGGTAGCTTCTTATTCATCACAGAATCCCTATCAAAAAGATGTACGCTCTTCTGTTCTCACACTGCCATGCTTTCCTACATCTCGTGAAGAGAATGCTGGAGGGAGAAGAAAAGCCAGCACACTCTGCATTTATGCTGATAAAACAGGAGGAGCAGTTCTCCCCCATACACACTAACATCGCCCTTGACCTTTGCAGCAATCCTTCAGCCAATGGTGCAGTAACACAGAACAGCCTGACACTGGCAGAGGACTGTGTATTCCAGAGAGCAAAGGGTCAAACGGGATTTCAATGAGAACAGACCAAGCATCACACACCCTCATTGAGAAGCCCAATGCAGATTCCTGACTAGGCGGCTTTATCTCAACCAGAATGCTTGCAATTTATTTATTTTTTTAAAACTTACTGTTCGTTATATCTTCTAATAAAACTAATCAGCATTAACACCTCGCTAGTAAACATCTCAATCTTTCATAAATCTTTCATATAAGGCAGCAATCATTCTTAATATAAGCCCCAAAAAACCCTACCTACAACTTATCACACTTCTTCCAAGTGAACATCAGGATTAACAATACATTAGATTAAACAGAACCTATGATTTCCCTTTCAAAATACCTACCAGGTCCTGACACTCCATGGACATAGCCAACAAAAGCTTCTCTGTCCTCATCACGGATTTTTGGTAGCTTGGAGAAGTCCATTTTGCCTGTTTAACTGTATAGAAGGAAAAAAAGAGGAAAAAGTCATTTCTAAAGAATACACACATATGCAGTTTGTTCCTCCTCTCCCGCCGTCTGTTGTTTTCGTTAGGAACAACACTGAAGAATTCTGAACTAATGTACCCTAAAACACTTTAACCACTCAGATCTTAAAGCTATGTAATATTAAAAAACAACTTGTTTAAGCAAACAAGAACTACATCCCTCCTAACTGCAGGGAGAGGGCTGGAACATTACTCCCTAATAAGCTCCACAGAACCCTAATATGCTCCAAAAGTACCCTAACACTACCAGCCTACTTTCAAGTCAAATAACAGGCTATTTAAACAATGGAGAACATCTTCTGCCTTCTACATCCCCCCTAGGGTCCTTCAAAATACAGAGGTTTTCTGGATTCTGAGTGATCCATAGGCAACTGCAAATAGAACAGCACAGGGATGCTTAACAGCCGCCATTCTCTAAAAAGCAGTGCTACAAAGAGAATTTCCACAATTACCATTTTTGCCACCTCAAACTGATGGATCAGCATTTAAATAGAAAGCACATATTTTAATATCACACGCACTCAAAACTGCTCAACGTGTCTCACCGTTAGCAAAAGGTATCGTGCAGTCTTTGCTCTAAGTGAAACCTGTAGAACGTCAGAGAAGAATAACAGCTAAAAAACTCAACTCACAACAGTTAAACAGTAGACTGATATCTCCTGACAGTTACTGAATGGAAAAGCTGAACAGCCGTCACAGAAAAAGCTGTTCAGAAACCGCACGGATCTGCATTTGCCCTGTAATTGGCCGTTGGGCTGTCCTGCTTCTGGTGCAGATAAGAACATGTAAGGGGTTTGTCAGCCCTTATCATGCTTTGCGTTACCTTGGAAACGAGTTAGAGAGCAGCAAGGCAAATGCCTACCCACTCCCACTGTATTGGCAAATGTATCGTACAATGCTGGTGGAAGGTGCAGCGTGGTAGCCCCTGCATACCTACAGGGCCTATCTACCTAGCAAAAGCATGCCATTCAACAATACAAACCTTGTGTAACACAGCTTCCATTGACTCATTTCCCAGCAGCTACCCCAACAGTTGACTGTGACTCAGTCGCCATCAGCCTGGTGTGGAACTGGTGAGTGGGAGCTCAAAGCCTCTAAGTCGGGTATCTGTAAGATCCCCCCTACTCCCTGTAATGACAGTCTATCCTTTAAGCTGCCTCCTCTTTAGGTCTAGAAGATGATTTTCATTTCACTGCTTATTTCATTGCTCATAATCCCCTTCTGACGAGTGGCAGAGGGAGGGCCTCACAAAACAGTCCGTAGTCCCTGAGCAACTGGTAAGAGCTCATTCTGGTTGACTAACATCGACTGTCTCCTCTTGCACTGGAAAACGCAGCTAGCCCTTTGAATCCACCCAAACACATAACACGAAACAACCTCTGGAGTCCTACTACTAAACCTCCTACGGGAGTATAAACAAGAAAGCGCTAGACACAACTCTCTAAGTGAATTAATGGTACTGTTTGGCAGCCATATGGCAGAGGGTCTCGAAAGGAAAGACTCAATCTACCAAGGCAAACAAAAGCCGGAAGAGCACTGGCCAGTTTCAAGTTAAATCAACATTCCTTCATATCCAAATCAAAACCTGAGGGCCAGTTAAAGTAAGGAATTCTTCCTCACCTTTGCTCAATCTCCTATGCACAACACAGACAGGAAAAAAAACACCATCACTCGCCCAGCCAAACTGACTCCTTCGTTAAGGGGCTGCACGTCTTTTAACCTTGAGTACAAATTAAGAAATGCTACCCTGTTTGTCCATGGACAGTTTTCTTGTCCAGCTTCTTGCATATCAGCATTACAGATGTTTGTTTTAGATGAAAAAATTCACAGAAAGCAGAAATGCTGCTTTACATACTTGTACTGTTACACATCTGTCTTGTTAGCAATCAGAAGAGAACTCCCTAAAGCATGTTGGGATTTGCTAAGCATTGCTTCGTCTGCGTACAAACCCAGACACCACAGCAGCTAGCCATTTTGAAAGCCAACTGGTTCTTACAGCCCTTTAAGGGCCTCTCACCAACACAGGATTTGCAATTCACTCTAACAAAGACTACTAGCATACAAACACAGGGTATTAGCTCAATTTTAATTCCCATATTATAAACAAGGATGTATCTAGCACCCTGTAATACTTACAAACAGGGATCTTCCTCATCTCAAACTGTTCAACCACTAATTTAAGACACACTTTTAAGCTTTAACGTGGTCGTCTTCTATCTAACAGTGCCAGAAATTGAAATATTACTTGCTGCAGGAACATCTCAGACTCAAAGATGATTTATTAATTTATTAAGGTAATACCACAGTCATCATTTAAAAAAAAAAAAAAAAAAAAAAAACAACAAACAAAACACCAGCAATCCTCTAGCAATCCTAGATTTCTATCTTGATTTCTCCCCAGCACAGTAATTTGGCTACGTGGGAAGCCCCAGTGGAAGTATCCTGCTCCCAATGCTGGAGAAACCTGTTTTCTGCTACAGTTTTAGTTTTGCTTCCATCATTTGATCAGTGCCCCAGGTTTCCCAATGATCTGCCTTACTACAAAGATCTCTGCAAATTAAGCTTCTAGTGAGATTTTTAGGAGCCTTCTTACAGCACTTAAGAAAATCCACGACTATTTACTAATATAAACACAGATTCTTACCTTGTTTTGCAAATTCAGGAGGGACAAAAATCCCCACAAATGAAGCAAAGCCAGAATTCAGGAGTTAAGCAGCACCACTTCCCAAATAATTGTCCTTCTAATGCCCCTATACACAGGGATGAGAAAGCCTGCTGCAGAGGGGAAAGAGATTTCTGACACACAGCAGAGGCACAACCACCTGACTTGATGAGTCATCAGTCTCTCTCCCACCAGCACCAGGGAATGCCGCAATAGCAAACCAAGCAACCTAGAGCCCAGCAGAACTCCCATCTACACCCTCCTTGGAGCAGAGTACCAGACATAATAAATTACAAGAAGCCCTCGCCGTTCTAGTAAGGACCTCCTACAAAGCCAATGACCTCAATGTGCCAGACGGCCCAAGTGCTGCATGTGAATACATGAAAAATCCTTAAGAGACGCATGCTTGCTGCTGGAATCACAGCTTGCCTACCAGTGCTCCAGTGTGATATCTCTCTGCCAGTGAACACTGTTCCCCAACAGCCTAAAAGACGACTGCTTAACAACAGGCTGCATAGGCAGGCGCCAAAAGCACTGCAATTCTAATTGCTTGAGTGTTTAGAATAGGTATCGATTCTCAACAAAATAGTCTCGTCACAGCCTACTGCTGTAACATAAACCCCTCTGCCTTGCTGGCAGAAGCATTGGTGTGTAACACCCAACACCTTATTTATGCAGACTGATGTTACACCTTTTGTGACAGCCACTAGCTCCTGCTGTCACAGGCTGGTGGGCACTGATGTTTCCCTGCATACTGTACAAAAGACAAGCAGCTGCATGTTCTCTCCTCCCAGAAAGCTGCACAATACCAAGAGCTCCCAGCAGCCATCACGAGTCTATCTTAATAGGTTCTAGGATAAGCAACACATCAAATTGGCACAAAAGCCTAAATGCAACAGTCAAAGCTGCATTAAGTACCACAAGATTCAGAGACAGAAGCATTACGTTAAACTGAGACAGGAGAGGTTTAATTTAGATATTAGGAGGAAGTTCTTCAAGTTTTTCACACAGAGGGTGGTGACACACTGGAACAGGTTGCCCAAGGAGGCTGTGGATGCCCCATCCCTGCAAGCACTCAAAGCCAGGCTGGATGTGGCTCTGGGCAGCCTGGTCTGGTGGTTGGCGACCCTGCACATAGCAGGGGAGTTGAAACTAGATGATCTTTGTGTCCTTTTGAACCCAGGCCATTCCATGATTCTATGATGTTGGAGTAAGCCAACAACCCTAGCTGGCTCAAATGGCATGTAAGACTGCACTTAAGTCAAGTTTTAGAATCATGGCTGCCAACACTTGCTGTGTTCTCCTGAACAGCTTTTAGTACAGGATGTAAATCCCACTATCTGGATGTATGAGGAAGTGTTGCATGGATCCCATAAATAATATGGTAATCCATGACACAGATTTACTGTAAGCTGGATGGTTTATACTTCCCCTTCTAACAAATGATATTTTTTAAGAGGAAGTGTTAAAAAGAAGATACAGTGCCTAGGGTTACTAGACAAATACAGAAGTTAAGCTGCATTTTGAGAATCCAGGCTATTTTCTCAGAAGGAACAGCATGCCCAGAACTCTGGCACAGGTGTCTTGGAACAGATGACAAATAGTATCATCAGGACATTCACTCCTTCAGAATACACAGTTGTAATTTTACCACAGTAGAGAAAATTACTCCAGATTTCTCAGTCACCAACAGAATTTCTGGGGTTGAAGGGCACCACAATCTATGAAAATCATGCAGGATTTACCACCTATGCTCAGCAATGTGCCTTACCTTTCTCTTTATAAAAAGCATCATAGAGTCAAGATAGTAACTGTACCAACCTCTTAGCCCGAAGCTCAAGCTGGAACTATCACTGGTTCTTACACTCAACAGACAGCCTTCCATTTAAATACCCCATACCATTCCACTTGCCACAGGACACACAAGAGGTTGTCTCTGCTTGGCAGGTTGGGAATTTGCATCAGTAATGCTCACCTACATGCTATGGATCCACCTGCAACCATGCAAGGCAAGGCAATTTACCCTTTGTGTAACTTTCTCTTGGGTGCTATGAAGCTACTGCCCCTCATGTGAGGCTTGCTATTTAACATATGTACAGATACATTCAGGTACATTCCAGATTGAAAGAGGCTGCCACTGCCAGGATACTATGCTTGTCCTGAAGTCTAATGCCTTCAGGAAAGCCAATGCTGTGCAATGTGGTAATTCATGATGCCCATTACAAGTTCCTACTCAAATACACAGGGACCTACACGCCAATACATACAAGCTTCATACTTCAAGTAAACGTCATACCTTGCAAATTAGCCAAATATACGTAAAGTACATGAATTTTTATAACTAATACATCTAAAAAAACATAACAGATTCTCACCAACCACAAAATGCAGCTGTGAAACCTACCCAAGCAAGCACCATTCAAGCATCCAAGCTTTTAGCAGAAGCTTGGAAGATTCCACAGAATCACAGAATTGCAGGGCTTGGAAAGGACCTCAAGAGACCATCAAGGCCAACCTTGCTGCTAAAGCAGGTTCCCTGCTACAATAGGTAGCACAGAGAGGCATCCAGATGGCTCTTGAACATCTCCATCTCCACAGAAGGAGACTGCACAATCTCTGTGGGCAACCTGTGCCAGTGATCTGTCAGCCTTACCACAAATTAGTTCTCCCACACAACTGTATGGAAGTTCCTACGTTCAAGTTTTAGGCCACTACTCCTTGTCTTTTTGCTAATCCTGGCTTCATTAATTTGCCTCCCAGCTCCCTTCAGATACTTATGAACATTAATCAGATACCCCTTCAGTCTTCTTCCCCTTGGCTAAGCAGACCTAGGTTACTTAGCCTTTGTTAATATGGGAGATGCTCCAGGTCCTTAATCATCTTTGTGGCTCTCTGCTGGACTTCTTCTAAGAGATTCCCAGGGAGCCCATTTCTTCAGTTAGCTCAAAAAAAGGACTAGAAAAAAGTTGTGTTTGAACTTGATTGAGAAGTTAACAGCAGCAATAACTTCAGACAGAAAGACAGACAAGTCTTTCACCCTGTAACTGCTGTGACCCACTGAAGACCTGACTAGCTTAGTAGATTACCAGCCTTTTGACTTCCAATGAATTGGTTATGCAATACCTAGAATTGGTAAGGATCCTTGTTTTATCAATTAAAATACTCCTGTTTTGAGAGAAGCCCCTTTGTCCATCTGAACAGATCATCATCTGACTGGTTAAAAGCCAGTTTTCCATAACGCAGTTTTCTAACACTGATTCTTACCTCCCAGCCCAGAAGGCTTCTCCAGAAGAGCTTCTGAAGTTCAAATGGACAAGCTTCCCCTTCTTTCTAGTTACTACACTGCTTCACAACGAACAATTTGGCACTCCTTTCAGATTGTAAAACCTCCTGCCCCTTCTCTGATAAACTTCCACACAAAAGAAAGAGCTAATGCAACAGAGACCCAAGCTGTAACAGAATATTAATATTCATTTCTAAGTCCTATAGTAACCTCTTTTCTTATCTTGATCCTTCCAACTGCTATGGCTGAGTTCTCCAGCCATCTGCTCTGCACAATGCTCAGTCACTTCCCCTAGATGAGCAATAGTTTCATTAACCTCACTAACACTACTGCAAAGCTGAAGCATCTACCCTTACATTTACTAAACAAAACACTCACTCAGCTTTTAGGTGCATTTGGTTTTGTTACTTGAAATATTTTTTGTTATTCTAATCTTTAAGATTACAAACATCAGAATGGGATGAATGCAAAGCTGTAAGCAATTACAGAAGCTTCACTGCAGCTCAGCAGGGTAACTTCTGAACGGTCAGAGATTCTTAGTTTACAGAACAAAAAGTGTACAAACTCACAAAGCAACTATCGCTGGGCTTACAGTTAGGGTCAGTTTTACATGCAGAAAAATATTGGCAAATTGGGCTCATCTGTGAGCCTCACCACTACCTAACCTCTCACCCCTAAACAGGATAGCCAAAATGCTGATCCAGACTTCACAGTAAGCATTTCATCACTGATGACTGCTCAGAAAGTTAAATGGAAAGTAGGGATATTATGGAATCTTCATTTTATTATGTGAAGTATTTGACAAACTAGCTTGCTTTAAGAGTTGAACCGGGAATGATTTTGTGTGAAAGCCATTGAGAAAGATCTAATACACCCAGCAGATAAAACTATTCTTTTACAGCACTTTGGTATAATGAAACACCTGGCTGGAATCACAACATACATAGGCATGGGATTCCAGTAAAAGGAAATTAAATTGAGGTTGACTTTTCCTGTAATGGAAAAACTTCATTTTTATACTTAAAGGCAAGTTAAACCACATTTGGAGATTTTATGTTCAATTACCTGAAACATTTACAGTTTCTTCAGACTAGCCAGAGCCCCTCCAATGTAAACTACATATTGCAGCAGCTGTCTGAATATCTATTGGTTGATTCAGATTTATCCTGGGATACCAAAACCTCTAAGATCTCATGGAACTCGAGAAAATTCAGAACTAACAGAGAAAATAAAGAATCACAGAATCACAGAATCACAAGGTTGGAAACGACCTGCAAGATCATCTAGTCCAACCACCCTCCCATTCCTATCAGTACCACAAGCACTAAACCATCTCTCGTAGCTCCTCATCCAGGCGCCTCTTGAACACTACCAGGGATGGCGACTCCACCACCTCCCTGGGCAGCCATTCCAGTGCCTGACCACCCTGTGAGAGAAAAAACTAACTGAGAGAAAGAACTCAACTAACTAACTTTTAAAGTAAAAGCTGCTTATCAGTTTTATCTGCATTTAGCCAGGAAATACCATTTTAGTCTTCCTGAAGAGCTGCTTTCTAAGGTAGTGTCTTCACAGTAAGAAAGGGAATAATAATATAAATATAATGATGAGAAGGGGCAAACGTTTGTCTCATTAACTGAGCTTTTTGGAAGAAGCATTTGCTAGACTAAAATATTTTTTTTAAAAAAGCAAGTAATTCTTCAGGCCCTTAAAGCAAACTTGCACACTTCACAGTTTTTATCCAGCTATAATAAACTACTTTTACAAAGGAACAATTTTCTGTCTACAAATCTAATACTTTTATTTATAACCTTTCCATCCCTCCTCAGACTTAACCATCACAACCACAGAGTACTGTGGTACATGTTCAGGGCACAGAATGCTGGCCCAGTGTCAGAGATATACAGACTACCTGTCTTTTATGCGGTCTTAAACAATAGCAGCTCAAGCAAGTCAGCAGAGCTTACAGCATGTTAAAGATGGAACGCGTTGAGTGGAATACTGTATCTTCAACAGCACAGACTTCTGCAATTTTCTTGGGATGCAGGCTGTCAGGAAGTGGAACTAAATGGTTCCCCAGAACTCACCAGTGCACCAAAATTTCAGCTAGGCCCTAAGAATCTGCACAGCACGTGTGGTCTTCAACTGGTTAACAAGGTCAAAGAATTTCACATCATAGAGATGCCTTCTAGGAACACAGTTGTCCCTTAAGAGCTTGCATCTGCAACAGGGGTACTTTCAGCATAAGTTTTAATTCACTTGACAGTTTAGAAGGAAAAATTCCAGGTGTTCACAGACATAGCAATGGCCTTCATGACTGTAAATTAGGACAAAAGAAACCATCAGTAGCTACCATGCATGCATTAGATCACTGTCAGACAAACTACTTCTGCAGAGTGGTCAGGAGCTCTGAAACTTACTGTTTGATAAGCTCGGAGTAGTAAACAAGCTGATGAGCTCAGAAAACAAATTCAGCAGCTAAGACTGATCTTCACGTGCCATTTGGTTAAGTAATAGTAATAAAGTCTGCTAGACAATGACTGTCAGGATTTATCCATATGGATCTTAGTTTTCAGAGTAAGCGTGTCTTTTTAGTAAAGAAATGATGCTAGATTACACCTAAATTATATACAGAAGTCTAAAAAGCTAGAGACAAATGGTCTTTTTTTTTTTATTTTTAAGAAGAGAGGGGTGTTCAACTTTTGTTTCTTTCAAGTTTTCCCAAAGACATAAACTGTAGATTATATAAGGTAACCAAACCAAAAACATTTGATGCAGGTTGTGGAACTTACTGCCATGAGGTACAGCCAAATCCATTAACATAATATAAGCTTAGCTTCCCATTTTCAAAAGGAGGGGAACAACGAAAACACTTTCTCAGAGCATAAAAAGTGCTTTCATGGCATCCAGAAGATCCAAATTAAGCCAGCTCTGCACACTGTATTTACAGGCAATCACCTCCTGCAAAACTAGCTTAGCCTCTGTATGAATAGAGCAAGTTGAATCATTCAGCTTCATATGTTGGACTAGATCCCCATTTCTCTGTCTCCTGTTGGAAGGCTGAAGAAGTCACATGCCTGAGGACAGTGAGTAATAGTGAACAAGCATGATATTCCAGCTGAGAACATCATCTGCTGTCTTTGATAGTGTTCCATTCTAAAAAAAAAAAAAATCACATGGATGACATTCTCAATGCTTCCAAGTCTAAAGAAAACACTTTTCTTTGTGTTAATGATACAAGTGGCAGGGAAAGAAAATCTATTTCAGTTCTTTGTGGTAACTGCTATGTAAGTGCCAACACTTTTCCAGGCAATGTAGTTAAAAACAAATAAATAACGAAGAGTAAGTATTACTGACAAGCAATAGCATCACTTTTTTTTTGTTAATACCAAAGTAATTGAACAAATCAGCTAGGTTATCCTGTAACCCTTTTATACTTTTGAAAAAACTGGGGACATCTAATTACAAACACACCTTCAGCACAAGCAATTTAGAAACATAAGGGAAAAGCGTGGATGGGAGTTTTGGCAACACAAACTCAAAGAGACAGAATCACGGTATCAGAACACAAGAGGTGAAGCACAGAGCATCTGAATACATCTTCAGGGGAATCATCTAGTAATCTGCTGGTGTACAGCTCCTTTGGATGACATGTGAGACTTGTGCCCGTGTGCATCTGTAAGATAGATACATGAAGCAATACTTGGAAACCAATAAGACATGGAAGCACGCTGAAGCCTACAGGCTGTGCAAGTCTAGATGAATGAGGTATAAAACAGTTAAGATATATTTAGATCAAAATAAAAGCTACATTTAAGCTAACACTAAATGAAAATTAAGCTAGTACTGATTGCTCGTGGATGAACCTCAATAGTAGCACTATCTGTAGAAAACAGATATGGAAAATGGAAATACTGTATTTACAGGAAACTAAGAACTTGTGTTACTATTGCAACACGAGACTTCAACCCCCATTTGAAGAGTCAGCTGATGCTGGCAGACATTTTCCAGTCTTGTCTTAATTTTCCTTCCCTATGCTCTCAAACTAATGCTGGTTTTTAATCATTAATGCCAGGCTTTGTCCCTTATTATGGAATTAATGCTTTTTCTACCATACAAACAACAGTTTTCAAGAAGATTTAACATAATATACTGAAAAGCACAGTGCAAAGTTACCTGCAACATTTTTGGTCATTCAAAGACTGATTCATGCTGATCTCAATTAACATATTCTTAAGTAGAAAGTAATAAAGTGCAGATATTAAATATGAATGCTTGACTGTGAACACCTTTAAAACTACAGCGTAGAGAAGCCAAACATTCATCTACCGTGGATTCTGCAGCGTCAAAGTCAGCACAAACACAACAACTTACAAAAGGTGTTAAGGATCTGCCTTGCAGTTATCTGCCCTCACCAGTGCCAACCTACATTTGCCACATCCTCACTCAGGTGCCACAGATGGGTGGGTCAATAAACCACCTCCAGCATGCTGTGAGTTTGCCTTCACTTCCTCAAGAGGTATTTGCATTTGAAATGCTGCGATGGATCAAATAGCCCAGATACTTTGCTGAAGTATCACATCACAATGAATAAAAGGATCACCAACTAGATTATTCCAAGGAGAGCACAAATTCTCTCATCAGTGGAGCCTGGTATAAAACATAGGAGAAAATCACTTTGGGCAACTGCAGTGAAGGGACAGAACCTGAAACACGTATGTCATACGCAGGCACATAAGCCAACGGTATTCCCCAGAATCCAGTCGCTAAAATTCACGTAAAGACAAGAAAGGATCTTAGGGGTGACAACTGGAACATCTCATTTAAATTCGGGCTTCACCATCGCCTACAGGAATGGGAAACGCAGGGGATTTGTCACAGCACCTTCAGCTGAAAGCTGTCACTGGAGAATCGCTGCCAGCAGCAGCAGCGGGAGCGCCATGCCTGCCCCATAACCCTCCGTTCGCCGCAGTGCCCAAGGCACGGCGAGGACCAGCTTCGCCCATCCAGAACAGCAGGCAGAACTCGCACAGAAACCGGGAAGCGGTTTGTGACAGACCGCGGGGATATCTGGCTCGGCCTACGTCGAACAACTCAGAAGGCTCCCCGTCGCAAAATCCGGCGTTCCCCAGCTGCCATCATGCCGCAGGCAGGCGGGGCGGGAGCTGAAGGTCAAGGCGCAGAGGCCTCTCCCACGGACAGATCCCATCCCGCCGGCGGACGGCGACGGCAAAGCGCAGCACGGCGACGGCAAAGCGCAGCACGCACCCTTCAATGGGCAGAGCGGCGCTTCCCCTCCCCGCCGCACCCGTTAATGACCGCTGGAGGAGACGAGGTGACCCCCTAGCGACCGCCCGACCCCTCGCAACCTACCCAAGGGGGAACGAGCGGCGGCAGGGCCCTGTTAAACGAGAGGGGAGAAGCGATAGCTCTCGCTTACGGCCGGCTTACCGAAGCGGCGCTCCGTTCCAGCGCCGGCGGCCCGCGGATCAGCTGATGGTGACCCAGCGCGCACGCGCCGTCCCCTCACTCCGCGCGGCGCAGCCACGTGACCGAAAGCACCGCCCCCCCACCTCCCCCACGCCGCTCTTCGCGCGCCCCGACCACTCCGCGCACGCGCCCAACGGCGCGGCGCGTGCGCGGCGGGGGCGGGGCGCGCGCGCGCGCCAACGGCGTGAGGTGAGGGGTCGTGAGGGCGGGCGGTGGTTGAAGAAGAAGAAGGAGGAGGAGGCGGCGGCCCATGTGGAGCGGTCCCAGGAGCGGGAGGCTGAGCCGCTCGAGCTGCCCGGCCCGAGGAGCCGGTGGAGGAGGAGGGAAAGGCCCAAATCGAGTCGTCGGGCCCTGCGCGCTGCTAGCGGGGACGCAGGGAACGGGCAGGCCGCGCCATGAAGGGGTGAGTGTGGGGCCCGGCCGGGCGGTGGGTGCGGGGCCTGCATAGGCCGTCTCGCTTGGAGGCTTCTTCACCCCATGGGAGTGGCTGTCCGTGTTCTCGAGGAGATCGGGGAGGCCTTGGGCTGCGGGCTGCTCCTGAGTGCTGGTCCGGCAGTGAAATGAGCCCTCGTGGTTCTGTAAGTCTGCCCGTCTCCAGCAGGCTGTTTTATTTTATCGTAGCTGACGCCGTCCGCCTGATTGTAGCGTGGGTTGAAGTCTTGAAGCGATAGTTTGTATGGATGGGTGGAAGGAGCGGTGCTGGGAGGCTGTCTTTACACCTCGGTGGCTCCGGAAGACCTTCCGGTGGTCAGGTGTGGCTGATGGGGCACCCTGCCTGCTGCGGCACCCTGCCTGCTGCCACCGCTAGGGAGCGAGATGTGAGCACCGGGCTGGGGGCACTCGGGTTGGCTTCGGGGCCAGCTGACCCGCGTGACCTTGTGCAGGTTGCTTTGAGGCGGTTGTCTCAGCCTCTTAGATTACTCCTTGGTTCAGGGCCATCTGCATTCCACGGACCTTCCTCCCCCTGCCTCACTTTCTTCTTGGATGTAAAGGTGGTTTTCTGCAGCTGTTTCTCAAAGCAGCAATAAACCAGTCCTCTTGAAACTTGTAATACTCAGCCTTGCGTAACACTATTCCAGTTTCGCAGCTTAAGGCAGGGGTGAATGGAAGCCGAAGCACTTAAGCTTTTGCTAAGAAATGGTAAGGGGTTTAGCTTATTAGCAATTGGGGTGAGGTCATGCAGGAAGGCTGCCTGATAACAGGTACTTAGCCATTTCCTACAGCTCATAAGCCACTTCCTGCATTGTGAGGGGCTGACGAGTATCTGTAGGAAAGAAGTTCACTGCTGATTGCAATTAAAAATGAACCAATTCATAGCTAATGCTAGGTAGGTGTGTTAAGGTCTTGAACAATCTTCTGGAATGCTGTAGGTGAAATGGGGCATTTAGTGAGGACGGAGTGCTAAATGGCTTGGTCTTTGCTTAGCTCTAATTTGAGGACTACTTCCTTCCACCCTCTACTGGCCCAACTGAGTGACTGAGCTGTGGGGTTTGGCTGTGCTGCATGGAGCCCTGCTGGTGGGAGCCTGAGGGTGCTGAGGCAGATTGCAGCCTGAGCTGCCTGCTCTGCTGCCATGCTCTGTCAGAAGCTGGGTCCCAGCTTTGCTTGTGCTGCACAGGAGTTCTACTGGGGAACTTTTCTAACTTCTTTTTATTAAAAAGCAGAACAAAAACAATACAACGATCCTTAACTTCTTTTGCTTTCAGAGCACCAGACT
The DNA here is from genome assembly GCF_023343835.1 of Lagopus muta. Taxonomy (NCBI): domain Eukaryota; kingdom Metazoa; phylum Chordata; class Aves; order Galliformes; family Phasianidae; genus Lagopus; species Lagopus muta. The sequence goes on from NC_064433.1 coordinate 79,179,250, forward strand.
TAACTTATATTTCTTTGCCTTGCTTAAAGGTAGCTTTATCACCAATGTGACTTGAGAATGGATGCCTTCAGGTTTTCTGCTGGCATATTTCTGCTTTTCTGGTATTTCTTCATCTCTTTGAAGAGTATCATGTGCCTGTCTTTTTAAAGTACAGTTAGCATCACGCGGCAAGTTCTTGTGCTGGGTAAAATCTTCGTATTGAATCCAGGTGTTCTTTTAAAATTCACAGAGGCAAATGGGATGATAGAATTAAGCCAAAAATCCAGTATAAATGCAATGAGAGATGGAAAGGACTAGATGAACACATCAGAAGGAAAACATTAAATTACACTGGGTTACTCTGGAACAAAAGCAAATTGTTTGTCAAGCTACAAAGATCAGGGTGCTGTTAGAAGGCATGTCCCAAAATAGATCTAAAGCTTCAACTCTGGCATACAGAAAGTAATGTGTTGTTTGAAGGGATTGGATCTGTTTTCAGTATTTAATTCAGAATTGTGGACCAGTTCTTTTGAACAAACTGACTCCATCTGAATGTCTTTTCTTTTTTTCCTGGGAGCGCGTATGTTGCATGGTAACATGCAGACCATGAAGCATAGAGAATTTTGGGAGCACTTCAGATGGTGAAGTCTGGGCTCTACAACACATTGCTTGCAGCCCTCTTTGTTAGCACTCTGAATTCAAAGTAACACGTGATGTGTTAATGGCACTTAAATTAGTGTTTCTGTCATCAAAGTATGTTAAGTTAGGTGACCTCTTTTACAGAGGACCTCTTATTTCAAGGAAAGTGTTTGTGGGGTTTTTTTGTTTGTTTTGTTTTTAATTTGATGGCTTAAATACCAGCTTCTGACTTTGTAATTACTGTTGTCTCTCTCCTGCTTTTGTGCTGCTTGGCTTTATGTTCAATCTTCCTTCATCTCCTGAATGATTTTAGTGATTTAGAAACCCATTATGTTTCCCCCCTTTTTTTCCCCTTAAATGTGATTTGTAAAACTAAGTTAATTCCTTAGTGAACTTAACGAATCTCTGGAGGGCCACTTCTTTTTTTTTTTTTTTTTTTTTTTCATTTATTGCATTCATAATTGTTGTTATTGTTAGTTCTGGAATTTGAAAATCTACTTTAGACTATATTTGCTTGAGGGGAAAAATAGCAATGAGAAGGACTGTGTTGTCTGTAGTAAACTGACTGTCTTTGTAGACAGATGTAAATAATTCCCCCTATTCTTTATTGCTTTCACAGTGCTGATTCACTTGTTGCTCAGCAGCTTTGAATTTTGGTTACAGATTTTCTGATTGTTTTTAAGGAAGGAAAACAGGAAATCTTGCACTGATTCTTGAACACTTGCTGGTGACTGTCTGTGGCATTGAGGCTTTGCAGTATAGGTGTTTTCCTGATCTGTTTCAGTTCAGAAGAAGCCTGTGAGAAATCCAGCTTTTTCCCATTGTCCTTATCTCAAAGTCACATTACCCAGGGGATGTGATGTGTGTGCTCCATCACATGCTCTACCCACTGTGCAAGAGAGAGCATTACATAGCATGCACTGTATATGAGCTGTGCAGTGAGCAAGGCCCTGCACCTGTGATCCTGTGCAGGTGTGCTGTTTTGTGCTGAGGACCAAAGATCTCCTTGATTTTTATCAGGAATTGCTTGTTGGTTGTATTATGTATTATATCTTGGCCACATGATGAACAATTGCTTGGACTAGGGAACCGCTGCCAGTGTCTTAAAAATCCTTGCATAGTTTTCTTATATATATGTATCAGAAGAGACTGCCTTCAAGCTTCTGTGTTACAGTTCAGTACACCTTATGGTCTCTAGAGGTTCCACTCGCTGCCACAAAGCCTCCAGACCAGCCCCATGCAGAAGGCAACTGCTGCAATGGAACATCATGGTGCTGGCTTGTGCCACTTTAGCTGGCTCTGTGGAAGTGGCACTGCAGCTGGAGAGCACTGAATGTAACAGCAGAGTACCAAATTCAGCATATTTAAATGCAATAGTTATAGGTAAGTTCTCATACCTCTGACTGCTTCACACAATTGTGAAGCATATCTTTCAAGGCCCTGTAGTTGTTTGTGATTCTCACAAGAACAGGGAGTATTTCTCTCTGCACTCCTTCCCAAGTTAGAGTTACAGAGTTTAGGCAGGTCTGTTGATTTGTTTGCCTCTACACAGCATGGTGCTAAGCTCAGTGTATATGGGAGGAAGCTCCAAGCTTATGAGAACTGCTGATTTGTCACATGCACCAGAGGCAGGATTAAAAAAAAAAAAAGTAATTGAACTTAAAATTAATGTTTGATTTGGGAATTTCTCCTAGAAATGTCCAAGTGTGAGTTGTACTTCCTGCATTTAATCTCTTGGTTAGTAAATTTAGACTTTGCTTAGTGTGCTTACAAGTTACTTAATCTCTTCTATATCAGTGCAGCTTACTGTAGGTTCTTTTAATCTAATTTATAACTTCTGCCACTTCAAGTTTAATTCAGTAATCAGCTTAAGACACACCATGAGATAGGAAGGACTGTCAGGAAAGGAAAACAGCAAGGACTGTGGTTGTTTTATGAAAGCATCCTGCAGCCTAATCTTTGCTCTTGTGTGGTGTTTGACTATTCACAGACTTTTTATGGGCTTGCAAGTTTGAAACATGCTAACTTAGGCAGTTCTTCTGTGAAAAATGTAGTATCTTTAGTTAATCACCACATGCCATGGATTCTGCTGCTGTCTCCTGAAGACAAGAGAAATTATGCGTTTTCCTTTTCCACTAACATGGCTAATAAGGAGTGATGGTTGAGCCAGATAAATACTTTTATACAAGTGGAAATGATTCAGAACTTGAAAAGCCTGCCCATTTGGCAAATAGTAGAATTGTTCAAACAAGAATCTGAGAAGGCACTAGACCCTTTTTTCCCAGAAGAGGAGGAGGGCAGGACAAGAGAAATCAGGTCTCTTTACTTCTTTGAGAACTGATAAAGGGGAAGTGCGTTGGTCCCTTGCATCCCTTTTTCTCTAGGTAGGGCAGGCAATTTTGGGATTACTTTCTTCTCCTTGTTCAAAGAGGGTAAGGGATGAAGTGACCTGTGTGTTCTTCCTGGGAGCCTTAGAAGAGCAGAAGTTTTTCCAGGAAGGAGACTTGAGGTGGGGATGATAACAGAGAAGTCTGCAAAGAAGACTCACTCATTGTTAGAAAACTCTTATACTTGAAGACCTGAGAGCAGAGAAGCGGAGCATTGAAATGGGGTAACTGTGTCTTTGTATCAAAGAAAATGTTATTGAATTCATTAAAGAAGGGAAATGAAATGAGGCTTTATAGAAGATAGAAGCAAACCCACTTTCATAATGCTGTCACTAGGGCACTAAACTAAGGTATTTCAATTTTCCTGGGGGTGGAGTTACTGTGTTAGTGATGAGAATAAGAGCAGCAGATGAGAATGTCATGCAGCAGTTAGGTGTCGATGTACGAAATGCTTCCTGAGCTCACGTGCCCTTCCTCTTCCCATTATTTCACAGACTGTTCATTTCTGGTTCTTAGCAGGCTTGAATCTTGACTCCTGAAAAATCTTCCCATTTCCACCATCTTAACGTTGTATTATGTTCTTGAGTGCATGGGGGAGGCCGATGCAGCAACTTATGGCTTAGAGCAATCTTCTCTAGCTGGTGCTTGGAGTTTCTGCCAGTAAAGATTGAGTTACATCGAAATTTGCAGTTAAAGAATCCTTGTTTGTTTTTAATAAGTAGCCCTTTAGCACAAACTTTCCAGTTGAGCACAACTCATTCTTGAGAATTAGAAAGGAGAGGGGGAGATAAAGCCACCTTCTATGCTTTATTAGTTAGGAGCTTGCAGTGATTGTTGCCTAGGAGGTACTGAAGGTAAGCACATAAAATTGATAACACATTTTTGTAGTATATAATACATAATTTCAACATCTTATAAATAAACCTGGGATTAAAATGTTAAGTATGGGTGCTTGCTGTATTTTCTTTACTAATCAAATGAACACAAGCATTTGTGAGGAAAGGTGTTTCCATAACACATATAAATAGTTTGTATAAAGCAGGTAAATGCCTGTCTCTTGAAAGTCAGTTCTATACAGAGTGGTTAACTAATTATAAATACAAGAAATGTCTTTCAGCCATTCAGATTTGTGTAAATAAGGCACTTGGTGAACTCAGGATCACTTCTAATTTGAATTTGAAAGTAAACCTCTGCTGTCACTTGAAGATCATTAAGTATTTTATGAATATTAATTAGTGAAGATTCATTATTTCCTAGGATGCAAATAAGGATTATAGTTTTCATATCTAGGAACACTGAGGGTATGGAAGGGGGCTGTAATTTGTAAGCATTCCAGGAGTATTGGTTGTGGAGCCACAAAAAATTTGGAGTTATTTCAAACTGGTGAAGTATTCTTGCTTTGACTGGAATTGTGGTTCAAAATCTGAATGTGCTCGTGAGCTCACCTGGCTAATAAGGAAAAGTGGTTAGACCAGCAGTGGGGAGTTGGGATTTCTGGCAGCTCTTTATCTGCTGTATGATCGCAGGCAAGTTGTTTCCTCTTTCACTGTACCTGGGACAGGCAGTTGTAACACAATAGGCCTTCATGAAGTGCTTTGAAGAAGCAGCATTGTGAGCTACTAAGTGATGTTAAAGTACGGCTGTTTTTCTCTTCTAGATCAGCAGTCACTTACTTTTGTTAGTTCAAATTTGTCAGTTGCATGGGGTGATTTCTGTTCTTTGTATTCAGCTACAAAATGACATCTCTTGATTTCTCTCCATAAAGTTGATTTTTTTTTTTTTTTGACTCTTTTTAAAATGATCTCCCTGTCTTCCTCTTGCACTTGCATAACCAGGCAGCTGAGACTCTTCATGATAGCATTGCTGCTGTAGCTTTAGGGTTGTTATTGTTTGGGTGGTCAGTTGGTGTTCTGTACGATAGTTTGATGTAGGTTGAAGAAGAGCAAATGTCTAAATATGACAAAGATACCTTGGCTGTAATTTCTGTTGTGTTGGCACATACTTTCTGTTGTGAAATAGAGGGGACTGGTATTGTCTGAACTGTTTCGTGGAATTAGATCAGAGAAACCTCTTTGCATCTAGATCCCTTTGAAGCGCACGTCTTGGGTGAAGTCTTCTGTTAATTCTGTTTCTGAAACTACTTGGATTTCTTTGTGCACTTCACTGTGCTGTTGTACAATCCAGCACACAGCTGGGGATAACTTGCAGCAGGATGTCAGGTGTTGTATGTGCTCTCAGCAATAAGTCACAGTAAAGGAGGCTGGGGCTCAGAATCATATTAGACTTGCACTTATCCTTGCAAATTCATAGCCAGCAGATCTTCTAAATAATCAGGAACATTCTGGTCTGCCCACAAGAACTAGACTAGCTTGTGTGCCTAGCAGGACTGCTCATCTATTTGAAAAATAATAGTAACATATATTAAAAAAAAAAAAAAAAAAAAAACTAGAGAGGCTCTTTTGGCTTTGGAGCTGAATCTAAGTAAAGCCACACCCTCCAGGTCTATAGCTTTCCTAGCTCTGGTTTGGTTTTATTTTATGGGAGTGGATTATCCTGTCTAGACTCCTTCTTTGACTTGGAAGCCAAAATAGAAGCAATAAAGCAAGCTGGCTGCGTAATGGGGTGACAGACCTTCTCTGAAGTCCTTTCATTTGTTCAGGCAGTCTTCTTCCCCTGCTTCTTCTCCTGCCTCTTCCACTGTACCTCAGTGCATTTTGCAAGTTGCAGATACAGTTCAGCTAAATTTAGAGCACCAGATGCTTTAAATAAGCCTAGGCCCAGCTATCGGTTACGAAGAATCTGTTGCAGTCAGGCACATCCCTCTGGGGAGGGACTGATACTGCTTAAAGCTGAATGAGGCTGAGATTCTTCCAGCATTAAGAAATCTGGAATTTCCCCTTTTTCTCACTGTCTGCTTTAAACTAGCGTACAATACTGGCTGTTCCTGTGACTGAATCATTTTTACTCCTGAACTCTTAATTCTGGAAATTAACTTCTTATGAACTTCTTTATAGCAGCCCTGCTTTAGTATGCATCAAAAAGCAAAGTACAGCCTTAACAACAAAAGCAGATGCTGGTCTCTCACATAACCCCTATTACTTCCACCAGTCTGAATTTAAGCCATTATAGGAAAAGTAACTCAACTGTGTTCAAACTGCAGCTCTGTTAGTAGCTGCATGTGAAGGAATGCAGTTGCAACATCATTAATTGGATTGCATTTGTTCATACAGAAGGTGTGCACTTTTTGTTGTTCCTGCAAGTGCTTAAAGGACTTTAGGTTAACGCATGTAAGAGCCAGAGTCTTAATGTTGATGTTCTGGGCATACATCCAGTTTCAGTAAGTTCTCCATGGCACTCATTTCCATCAGGATTTCGTGAATCACGCTTCACTCGGCTCTGACGTAGCTGGGCAACATTGCTGTGCGCCTTATGGACCAGAAACCAGTTCACCTCTGAGTGTGGTTTTTCTCAGTAGCTGAGTCATATTATGTTGCTGAAATGCAAATGTAGTCCTAGGTTACGTCAGAAAGATGCTTCCAGTAGAGATGAGGAAAAGCTGTTGATGTTGTACAGGGTTTGCATTTAGAGTGCTGTAAGCAGTTTTGGTTAGTTGTGTTTAAGGAGAATTAATCTGAAGGAGTTGCGAAGAAGAGCTAGTGTGACAGTAGCAGGAATTAAGAGGCAGCACTAAAGAAGGAGGCTGAGATCTTGGCTTTAGATGGAGTGGAAGCTGAATGGCATGGTAGCTCTCTGAAGATACAGGCTGTGGGTAAGGAGTATTGACTCACATCAACTACTGGAAGAACATATGGTTAGAACTTGAATTAATTTGAGTGGAAATCAGAAGAATGCATAACTATGAGAATAGTGATGGCTTGGGAACAGCCTTGCAGTGGGTGTTGTCTGAGTGGCTCCAGTTCACTGGTGCTCAACCTAGGTAAGGGTAGAGCACTGCATGTAATAAGAGGCCTGATACGATGAGCTGGGAATCTGTAGTTCCTCCATATGAAAATGAATTACTTAAGTTGGGTGCCTTGGGATGTTCCATCTCTGAACCAGAAGCATTGATGCCTGCAATGAATATAATTGACTGCTACCTCCTGTGTGGGATGCTATTTGGGATGCTAGTATACTGTATCTTCCTAAGAACATGATTGGAATAAAATGATCTGTTAAGGGATGACATCTGAGTGCTTCAGGTGTTCTTATATGCTTTGTGATTTAATTTTTTTCTTTGCAGCAGTAAAGATTAGGTATTTCTATTACAGCTGCTACCAAGCTGGAATACACAGCTGGCCCATCTGGGCCTCAGCTGATACAGTAAATTTATATTGCTGTTTTGGCTGAGAAGTAACTAAAAATCCTGTCTACTTGTAACTAGCTTTTAAAAAAAAAAAAAAAAAAGCTATTGCCTTTACTCCAGTGAAATGGAAGGAGTGACTATCTGGTGTACTTTCTTCTAGGCTCTTTCTCTTTTTGAGGCTGGGTGGTTTTAAGTCCTTAGGTTCAAAGTGCACATTGCTGTATATGTGAGGTTGAGATGAAGTGAATACCAAATGATCCCCATGCTTCTCTTATACAGTTCTTTCAGAAGCAACTTTGTGTGGGATAGGCTGGCACTTCTACTCAAGAAGCAGTTCTGCTTCTGGCGGTTTTTTTCCCCCCTCTGTTGACAGAAGATTTTGCATGGTAAACCCAACCAAGGGACTGATGTGGGTTAAAGCTAAACTTTCCTTTTTTTGGGGGGTGGGGGGGAGGCAGGGGGGCAAAGTTTTAATTGAGGTTGGTTTACCGCCTTTGTGCCAGTAGGAGGGTGGAAATGAGTGGCTTAGGGATAACAAGATGCTTCTTCCAGCAGTAATGCTCGCTTTCCCTTGCTTCTACTCGAGGCTCCAGTGGCACTTTTGCTGAGCTGTCCTCAGGCAAAGTGAACAGCCATGGTATATGTCTCCCTTTCTGTGGGCTCATTTAGTTTGCCTCAAATGGTTTTGAGCACAATAGACGTGGTGCTGATTTAATCAGCTAGTGCTGTACATTAAGGTAATTTATGGTTTGAATATGTAGTATTTAAACAGACACATTCAGGAAGCAAAACCAATATGCTGTAGTGATTCTTAGATTTCTTTCATACTGTCCTCCAGGATATCTTGCTGGCCCTGCTGTAATTCTGACCCTGGGAAGAAACAGCTAGTGGCAGAGCACAGGAGGTGGACAGAAGGAGATGTTGGAGACAGCAATTAATGTTGCAAGTGGTGGTGAGGGGAGCCCAGGGGCTCTGGGAAATTAGTCAACAACACCTTTCAGCTGTGTGCCACTGGAGCAGTTTCTCTGGTCTTGTAGCCTGAGAGGTGGTGTCTTGCTCTGCTTCTCTGTTTTTCCTGTCTGGAACCTTCCTGATGAAGGCCAGTCTTCTGGCCATGTCTCCTCGGCCATGTCAGCTTTATTTATTGGAAATGTTCAATCCACTGTCTTCTAATGTCTTACTTTTCACTTAATCAAAGACTAAAATATTAGAAAGCATGTAGTACGTGATTGTAGTCTGGGGATTTTTTGCTGAAGCGTTAAGGAGGAGTTGCTCTAAGAAGTCTACCATAAGCTCATCATAAAGGTTCAGGCTAGTGTTACTGATCTACTGAGGCTTGAACCTACTTCTTAAAAATAGAAAGATATCACCAAGGTTAGTATAAAATAATTTTGGACAAGAGGTCTAAGCTTTTGGGAGACTAAATGTGAGATTTTTCTCCTTTCTTATTGACGTTCTACTTTGCAGCTCATCTGATCTCACTGGGCGGATGAGACCTGCTCCCTTTGGTTTCCACTTGGTGCAGAAGTCTTCTCTTGCAGTGCTGCTGAGATGCTTTACTCAAGCAGGATGCTAGACATAAATTTATCTGGGAGGGAACCTCATGCACTGTGGTCTTATTCTTGCCCCTTGTGAGACAAAGTAGTGGTGCTGCTGGCTGGGATAGGGGAACAACTTGTTGCCATTTGTGTGCCTGAAGAAGGCCAGCTGTGCTAGCTTGAACAGCTGCATTAAGCTGGTTGTAGAACAAGCATTACAGTTACCTCACTGTCTAATAACTATCATTTAACAGTATGCTTGTTTACAGTGCAGTATTCCTGTGGTGTGTACAGATCCTCTGTTGCTAGCTCAGTGCTTTATGTTAGAATATAATTCTCAGAGCTTGTGGTATGTGAAGAAAAGAATTTTGAGAGCAAGATTATCTTCAGAGGGATTTAGACAGGCTGGACCACTGGGCTGAGGTGAATGGGATGAGGTTCAACAAGGCCAAGTGTCGGGTCCTGCACTTTGGGCACAACAACCCCATGCACTGTTATAGGCTTGGGGCTGAGTGGCTGGATGAGTGTGAAGAAGAGAAGGACCTGGGGGTGTTGGTTGATGCGAGGCTGAACATGAGCCCACAGTGTGCCCAGGTGGGCAAGAAGGCCAATGGCATCCTGGCCTGCATTAGAAATAGTGTGGCCAGCAGGAGCAGGGAGGTGATCAGCCCCCTGTACTCAGCACTGGTGAGGCTGCACCTTGAGTACTGTGTTCAGTTTTGGGCTCCTCACTACAGGAAAGATGTTGAGGTCCTGGAGAGTGTCCAGAAAAGGGCAGTGAAACTGGTGAGGGGTCTGGAGCAACAAGTCTTATGAGGAGCAGCTGAGGGAGCTGGGATTGTTCTGTCTGGAGAAGAGGAGGCTCAGGGGAGACCTCATTGCACTCTACAACTTCCTGAAGGGAGGTTGCTGGGGAAGAGGGATTTGGCCTCTTCTCCCAGGCAATGAGTAGGACACGGGGTAATGGCCGCAAGTTGTACCAGAGGAGGTTTAGATTAGACATAAGGAAGAACTTTTTCTCTCAGAGAGTGGTCAGGCGCTGGAATGGCTGCCCAGGGGGGTGGTGGAGTCGCTGTCCCTGGCAGTGTTCAAGAGGCATCTGGACGACATGCTGCGTGATATGGGTTAGTGCTAGTGGTGGCAATGGTGATGAGGAGACGGTTGGACTAGATGATCTTGTAGGTCCTTTCCAACCTTGTGATTCTATGATTCTACAGGTGGAAAAGATTGTGAAATTAAGGGCTGGAGGCAGTAGGGGTTGTGGAAAAGGGACAGTGCAGGCTGTTTCAGCAGAGCGTGTTGATTTATAGCTAGAAACTTCAACAGTGTCTAATTGGTGCTACTTCTAGTATGCCTGCATAGGCTAAAATAGATAAAAATATGGAGAGAGTGGTCTCCTGTCATTCTTGATCACTGTTGGAGAATGTACTGTCTAGCTGTGATAAGAGATCTGAAGATTGCCATCCAGTTGGGCAGAACATGAGGCAAGCTGTAGTTGAGAAGGAAGAAGATTCAGCTTTTCAGTGTGGCATGGAGTACACAGAAAGCTGATTGGAACAACCTGCAAGCACTGGTACTGGGGTGAGATGCTCAACACCAGGGTGCTTTTTAATCCATTTGGCAAATACGTGGTGAAAGATTAGGCTCTGGTGTCAGCAAAGTTCACAATCTAAATACCATCCAGTTGTTTCGTCCATTTGTAGTTAAGGTATTTAACTGGAACATATTAATCTGATGGAATTACACAATCATCAACAATTCGTTAATTAAGGCCAGTTGTCTCTCTAAAAGATAGGCCAAGCTTACAAATGGTTTAACTTCTGCATGCTCAGTAGGTGGCTATGACTGTGTCATATCGGAGAGTAGGCAGTCACGATCCTTGACATGTGAGACTGCAATAGCTTTGCAGATCTGAAGGCTGTAAAAGAAAAGTGGGTATGAGGGCAAGTTATGCTTTATGAAGTAGCATTACTCCATTCCTGTAGTATTTCTGACCATTATGCAAGCTGTAATATAATGGCTAGAAAACACTGCATATCTATTACCATCATTGATAATGGCACTAAAAATCATGTGATGTGGAGTACTAATTGTTTAAAGTTTGGGTTTTGTTGTTGTTTGTTTTCCATCCAAAGGAAATTAGAGATGGAAAGCCACTACCGCACGTTACTAGAAGTAATTTTGAAATGTGGCATACAAAAGTCTCATAAAACTGCCTTTTCAAAATCATGCTTGGAAAATAATAATAATAAGGCTGTGAATGGTGTATGTAACAATGATCAGGTATTAAACAACCTGATTGCCCTGTATGTGTTCGGTAGAACAGGACTGCAGATAAACCTGCAACTGCATACATTTCTAACATAGAGTGTATTGGCTTTGTTCCTGCCTATGCCTTCTGATGTCCAGATGACCAAGAAAGATTTTGATGGACTTGTTCTTTACTTTTCATTCTTGTAATCCTTGAGATAGTGCTTTTGACAGAAAACTAGTTTTAGAAAAGGGAAAAGCTTGGGTTATTTCTTCTGAGCATAGTTTGGTGCAGTATGAGGGTTTCAAGGTTGTTGTTCTGCTCTCAGTCAACAGGAAGGATGACTTTAGTGATGATCATATCGATGCACATATCACCTTGGCAGTGGCACTGTTGCATATTAATAGGCTTAATATGAGTTTTCTACTGCACACAGTATTATTGTGTTATAGATGTATGGTGGCATTTCACTCATCTCTAAGTATAAACTTCATTCATTTCTTAATTCTGCCACCTATCAATACAAACTCTTCATTTTCTTGGTCTCTCCTAGCCTTCTGTCCTTCATGTTCAAGTTTTTTTTTTTTTTTTTTTTTTAAGCTTCTACAGAGGTTAGTATTCTCCTGGATGTTTTTCTGTCAATCACTCCATAAAGCAGCACATCTTATAAATATGTCAGTGTAGTGTGGCCTCAAACTTTGACTGTATAGTGCTGATTTATATTGTATTTTTGTAGTTAAAGCAGCCACTTGATGGAAGCTAATTTTGTGGGTTAACACTGCGGTTGAAATATGTATTAGACTGATCATTAGATGGAACAGTTCTCTAAATATAAAGCAACTGATCTTTGGTGTCCATAGAAATTTTAGAGTGTGTCAATGTTAAGCATATTTTGATTTGTTCCAGTAGCCGGATCGAGCTGGGAGATGTGACACCCCACAACATTAAGCAGCTGAAGAGGCTAAACCAAGTCATCTTTCCTGTCAGCTACAACGACAAGTTCTACAAGGACGTACTGGAGGTTGGCGAGCTAGCCAAATTAGGTACAGATGTTCTTGCCAGCAACTGTGGGCTCTGGTGTGCCATCCCTAATGCTTTTCAGTAGCAGATTCTGCTATTTGGTTGCTTAACATAATGACACATAACTGCTGGAATCTTAAAAAGCTGCTGTCCCAGTCTCAAAGGGTTTATGTTATAAATAGCTTGCATTTTACTGTAAAGAGGTATGTTTTCTGTTACAGCAGAAGACTTCATAGAGATGCGCTGCCAACTTACCTCCTGAAACCATTTGCTTATTACAGTTAAGAATAAGTAATAAACCCTATGTTAGAGTACCGCTGGTAATTTGCCTTGATGTTAGTCATAATGTATGACTTTATCTGGGTCAGGGAGTTAACAGCTAGGAAGGCGTATACAGGGTTTAAACAAAGGAGTTGTATGGATAGTTTGAGATTTGTGACTGATAATGCTTTGTTTCTCTTCCTGACAGCCTACTTCAATGATATTGCGGTGGGAGCAGTGTGTTGTAGGGTGGATCACTCCCAGAACCAGAAGAGGCTGTATATCATGACACTTGGATGTCTGGCACCCTACCGACGGCTAGGAATAGGTGAGGAGGCTCTTTTGTGTCTTGTCATCAAACAAACAAGGTTGTCTGGGCAGCCTCTTAAATTGCCTTGTAGAGTTTTTTGCTGCTTTAGCCAAGATATCTCAAGATGTACTTTTAGAGCAGTAGTTGCTTTGGGAAAATAATGACTTATAACATGTTCTTGCTTTCCTGTCTTTTGGTGGTGGTTTTTGTTTTGTTTTGGTTGTTTGTTTTTGTTTTTGTTTTTTTAGAACTTTATTGTTCAGGATTTCAAATTCTTTTAATCATGCTGTTTTAGTTCTGTGATATAAACTTCTATAAATATGAAATTGAAGCAGAGAGATATTCTAAAATAGTTTGTTTAAAATATGGAGCCTGTATGCATTTCAGATGGGGTAGTTCACTTGGAAGGGAGCTACCTGCATGCTTTCTTCCAGGCTAACTGGAAGTTAAAGCATGTTGATGAGGGCATTGTCCAAATGCCTCTTAATGCTGACAGGCATGGGTGATGAGCCACCTCTCTAGGAAGCCTGCTCCTAGGTTTTAACACCCTCAAGGTAAATGAATGTTTCCTAATATACAGCCTAAACACACCACCCCCACTACCCTGTGCAGTCTTGTGCATATCTTGTCCTGCCATCAGTTCCGAGGAGCATGACCTGGCACCTTATTCTCTTTCCCTTCCTCAGGGAGCTGCACGGATTGAGGCTGCCTCTCTGCCTCTTTTTTTTTTTTTTTTTTTTTTTCCAAGGCTTTACTTTCAAGAGCCTTAATATCCTTTTTATATTGTGGAGCCCTGAAATGCATCTGTCCTTTATTGTGTTACTTCTTCATTCTTTTAAATTATATCTTTTGTTTCTAGTTACTGCTGCTCGGAGATAGTACCCCTTTAATGTCTGTGCAGCAGTAAGTTGTTTTCTCTGTTGCAGATCTGTGGGCCAAGTTAATCAAAAGCTCATGGTGTTTGCTATTTGCTTTGGAAAGATAACTTAATATTTTATTTTTAATAGGCTTTTGTCATTTAAAAAAAAAAAGTCAATATTCTCACTAGTCTATGCCTTGCTTTGACCATATTTGAACTACGCTATAGTTCTAGAATCTAGTATTTAGAGAAGGTGACTTATAAATATGCTTCTGAGCAATTGTTTTTCTCCAAAGAAACAATGAAATTCAGCAGAGTTTTGTGTACAGAAGGATGGTGGAGTACTCATACACTGTATTTTATTGCCTGCTCTAGTAGCTTTTCTTCAAGTGCAGCAGTAGAGGAAAAATCATAGGCTATTGGAGGTCCTTCCATGAGAGATTTCACAAACAAAACTGTTCTAAGCATTTCTTCTTAATAATTATAAGGGTTTCTTGTTCACAGTGAAAATTTTTGCAGCACATACTTCTTACAACTCTACAACTTTTTTTTTTGTAATTCATATTTGCTGCCTGAACTTCAATTCTTACAGATGACGTCTTTTGTATTAAATTCTGTTTTCTGATTTTAGAACTTCGTGGCAATGTCATCAGCACGAGATCTGTCATTTTATCCTACTTACGGTTAACTGTTCCAGAAAGCAATTGGTGATCTAAGTACAGACATGATTGTGCATTTCTGATTTTAAGTCTTTCTTTAACTTTCGGCAGGAACTAAAATGCTGAATCACGTCTTAAACATCTGTGAGAAAGATGGCACTTTCGACAACATCTATCTGTAAGTAAGAGTTGCACCCATACTTCTATGGAGAATGAGAGATGTACATGGGATCAAATGGAGGGAAATCCAAAAGTGTTTTATAATCTCTTTGTAGGGTTATGAGACAACTTTCCTCATGAATATTTAACAAAAACAGCAGAAGGAAGGATGTGCTGTACTCTGAGTTTGTTGTATGATGCAGAGAAAACCAAAAGCTTGCTTGATTTACTAAGGCTTGCTTTATTTTGAAATTGTTTTAGTTAAAGTGATGATCTGTAGCAGTGTTGCACTACGTGATTTGAAGAAATAAGTTGATTTTTTTTTTTTTTTTTTTTTTTACTATCCAGCATTGTCCTGTAGTAGAAAATTCTGCATACAGTCTTAAGTTATTTGCTGTTGTCTCTTACAATACTAACATGTAGATTAGAACATAGCCCAGAGGTGCTTAACAGGCACTCTGTATTTGCATTCAGTAGCAAGGCCTGACTGCTTACTCTAGTTCTTGCAGTGTGCCAGGTCACCTGTTTGTGCAGCAGCACAGTAAACTAGGTCAGTTATCTGACACAGCTGGGGAAAACTTCTTAGTGTTTTGCTTCTGGGGTTGGTTGGTTTGTGTCTGTTTCCAAAATATCAGCCACATCTCTGTAAGCGCTTGGTGTGATATCGACATGTGAGCAAGCACTGGGGTAGAGGACAGGGCTACTTGAAAGGGCTGCCTTAATAGTTCCCTGTAGAACAGTTTTGGCCAAAATCACTTCAGAGCCAGCTCCCTCCTTGGTCACAACTTCCTGGCTATACTGGCACAATCACAGGGCGCTGTGAGGATAGTCCTACGATGTCTGTGGCTTGGATGCACTTAAGATGCGTTTCCACAGTAGCATGAACTCTTGCCAGGACTTTTAAAGATGTGCAGTGAAGAGTGTTTTGGACACTGATATCACTGGAAAAATGAATAACTTTCTCCTCAAACTGAGACCTTCTCTGCCAAGAAGGTGTAAATTCTTCCAAATCCACTACTGTTGTATCTTTGTGCTTGCTCTGTAAGAGGAGTAGGTATTTTAAAGAGGAGTTTGGTCAAAGCTGCTTTTGGCTTGTGTTCCTGCTATCCTTTCTTAGAGGAAATAGTAATGAATTCTCTCAGATGCCTTCTAACAGGCACAAACTTCCTTCTTTGTTTTGTTTTTTGTTTTTTTTTTGCATATAACTGTGTGCACAGTGATAGAACTGTTTGCTGGTTTTAGTGCAATAAAACAAAACCTTTGTAATCCTTCTTGTAGCTTACCAGAGTAGGATTTTGGGATGACAGCAAATAGGTTTCACAGGCACAACAGAATTTTTCTATTGACCATTGGTTTTGTTGCTCTGTTATTTGTGCAGCTACAAACTGAACGTGCAGCTTTGGCCCCTAGTTTGATATCATTGTTTAAACTTGTTATTTTGAAGCTTTCTTTTAGGTATTTGGTGTTTATTGGGCTTAAACTAATATTTTATTGTTTTGCTCTGCTTTAGCTTCTGGAGTTGCTTTGTGTCTATGGTTGTGCAGCCTGGTGTTTGACAAAGTGATTCATGAGCTTGTGCAGTGTCCACTGGATTTTGGAAGTGCTTAGTGAATGTCTTTTGCTGAGCCAGACTGTTTTTTTTGTAGTGTAACTTTTGGAAATAAATGCACTGGCTGCTTAGAATGAAGAACTAAGGGCTGTTTTGGAGGCCTTCAAATTGTGGGAATACACTGGAGCAAGATCTATAAAACTCAGGGGGTTAAAAGGGAAAGGACTTCTGTAAGTCTCAAGGGCTGCTTTGTGCTGCCATAGCTTTCTGTGAGGAGAGGAGTGTGGTTAGCAAGGAGTAAAGAGTTAAAATCTTATTCAGTGTCATCATCAGTTTTGTGTTAGAGCTGTCTGAGTGATGAATCCTACACGTTGCTTTGGGTCATATAAGAAGTGTTTCCAAAGGAAGTTTAAAAATAGTTAAATTTTCACATCAAAGCCTTTACTGCTATGTGACTTTGTTATATATATTTCCATAAACTATCCATCACTTCCAAATGAAGAAAATTTGAAATTACTGAGCTATCAGTATTTAAGTCTCAGCTATTTGTATTCCTCAGAATAGCTTTCCTGAAGGGAAGTATTTGCCATTTCTCATGATATTTGCCACAGATCATCCAGGAACCACGTTAGCTCAGGATAACCTGTGGGAAGACCAAAACTGCAAGTCTTAGAACTACAGTCATCCCTCTCTAGATAGATAATTCATTTCTTTCTTCCTTTATCCTTTGTTCACAGCATGAATGCACAACTTCATACTGTGGAGAGTTCTGATACCTGTCTCTCTGTCCTCCTTTCTGTCCTAGGCACGTCCAGATCAGCAATGAGTCAGCAATTGACTTCTACAGGAAGTTTGGCTTTGAGATCATTGAGACGAAGAAAAACTACTACAAGAGGATAGAACCCGCAGATGCTCATGTGCTGCAGAAAAACCTCAAAGCCCCTTGTCTTGGCCAGAACGCAGATGTGCAAAAGACCGACAACTGAACAAAACCCCAATGAACACTTTCTTGCACTTGCTTGTCGCCAAATAAGGAAAGAGAGGCCTATTGATAATTTTTTTTTTTTAATTACACACCTTCATTGTCATCCTCTTATTTTTAATTTTTTTTTATCTTGACCTCTCTCCAACAAAATGTAATGCTTCTTCCAAGGATTGTCAGATCATGTTTGGGGTTTTTTTTTTTTTAAGGTGTTTTTTTTTGTTGTTGTTGTTGTTCTGATTGAGGTGGGAAGAGGTGTGCAAATCTCTTTAGTTTGAGGTGTGAAGGGCTTGAGCAGGGTATCCTGATGACAGGTTTCCTTCAGAGAATTCTTTCGATAAGCAGAATGTAAATCTGAGGGGGAGAAAAGGAAAAGCAATATCTTGTCCTTTTGACTTCTGTATTATTTTTATAACCTACAGGGTACTTTACTCCCCCAGCCTTTGAGTGTTATTTCAATACTTCCCACTCTTCTTCCTAGTTCCCCCCCACCTCAAGAAAGTACGTAGTTCTTCCCAATATTTTTTGAGTATGGCTTTTTCCTCCATCATTTGCTGAGAAGGGCAGGCTACTTTACCATACTTTTTCACTCTGCCTAGGCTGATATTTTTGAATGTTTGTTTTGTTTTTTTTTTTTTTAAATCTCACCCAAGCTGGTGCTACATTTCTTAACTGACTGAGGAGGGTTTAGAGTGGACTTTGTTTTTCCTTATCTCCATTTATCACATTCTCAGCAGATGACTGACAGAGTAAGAGCTAGAGCTAATGTTGGCAGGAGTAAACCTATTAAAAAAAAAAAATCCTGAGGCAAGATCCTTGCTTTAAAAATGGGTGAAGTGCTGTAGGGCTCATTGAGAGTTTTATCTGTACTGTTGGAATGGGAAGAGTGACTGTGACCACTTTACCCATGTTGATCATGTAAGGCAAACACCTGTCTCCAGATAAACTTGCTACAGATGCTAAACCTGTGGTGACAAACCTGAAATGAGTCAAGGGTTGAAGAAACCAGGCAGCAAGGCTGAGAAGGCAAACAAGAATCTGACCCCAATCACACTGCTTTGCAGGAGTCTCCTGGATTTTTTTGGGATTGGCTTGGCTTGCTGTGTTTATGTGCTTCTTCAGAAGGAGGTGGTTTAAAAACAGTATGGTTTGCTCTTTTGAAGATTCTTTTCCTTCTACCCTTCAGCCATAATAATGCAGTTCTCCTCTCTTCTTTGTGGAGCACTGGAGAGAGCAGTGTGTACTAGACCAATTTGTGGGTTTGGAAAATAGGCTGAATGGCTTCTTCCTGGTGCTGTAACCTCAGAAAAGCTACAGCAAACTCTAAGCTCTGCTTTGCATCCTATAATGCTTTCTTTGCATGAATCAGTGCTCCTTTCAATGCACTGTTGCCAGCAATTCTGTGTATGCCAATACAGATACCAGCTTAAGCTTGGACTTTTCTCCAAGCATCTGGGGAAGTGCACTGAGCTGAGACAACACCACCCTGCCCTGTTTCCCAAGTAGATATTAAACTGCATTCTTTTCCTGTTTGTTTTCTTTTGAAGTTTGAACCTGCATCTTGAATTCATCTGCTTTGAAAGCCTGCCAACCTCTAGTGCGCATTGCAGCGTACATCTTGTTAGCAGGTGCTGTCCAGTCATTTGAAGGTGAGTTGGGAACCAAGGATTTCAAGATGGGAGTTGTGAAGAGGCAAGGGATGGTACCCCTCATTGCACACTATATGGTCCTTTATTACCTGGAGGGGTGACTATACAAGCTGCTCCAGAATTGCTACTACTTTCCCAGAGGTGTGTAGTGTTATTGGAATGCTTCTTGACAGACCTATGCTGGAAAATAGCTATTCTGTTTGCTAGGTTTGCACTAATTGAGTCTTGGTGGCGGGCAGGTCTCTAACAACAAAAGCCCCTCTGCATGGCCTGAGCACCTGTGTTTGCAACACTTGGTAGCAGACTCTGGCTAGGAAGCAACAGTTTCTTTGTCCAGAAGCAACCTAGTTTTGACAAAAGCTTATTTTTAGTACTGCCAGGACCTGCTTGCACTGGTTATGTTGGCAGTTCTATATCTGTCTTGAGGAGGGAATGTATTGAAGCACAATTAGCTTGTCATATGCCAACATAGTTTCCCTGGCCATCTGTAGATCAAACCAAGAGAAGTATGTGGTGGGAGAGAGATAGTATTGTACTTGAGGATGTTCATGCAGCACAGCTGTAACTTAGACCATAGCTGCCTCTGGTGCCAAGCGAAGTGCTCTTCATTCTTCTAGAACTAAATGGTAAGTGTTTGGGTTGGGTAGATGGGTGTGGGGATATGAATTCTTAGGATTTGCTGTTGTCGTAGGCTTCCACAAATCAGTGTGTTTTGCAGACAGTTTTCCTTCAGGTTTAAAAGTACAAGTCTGATGTCTGAACTTACTTGGAGTAACCTTTGTTTCTGTCTCTCTTTGCTTTGGGCTGCCATCATTCTATGAATGTATCCCTGAAAACAATTCTTAGAGCTCCTGTTTCACAGCAAACCTGCCTCATTGTAACTTCTGATTAAATGTGTTGTAAGAAGTGGAAGTGAGAGTGACCACACACGTAAGACTCCTTTTCCAATCCTGGAAAACGGTTGTTGAATACAAGGTTTAATCTCAGTCTCTTAGAAAGCTGTGTTCCCTGTACATGGATGAAGGAGAGTGCAGGTCAGTAGTTGTGAACAACAAACAGTTGTATTAGTATATTGGCCGAGTTGGCCAAGAGAATGCTGCATCTTAGTACTGTTATCCGGAGTCACTGAAACTCTGAAGTATGAGCTTACTGCAGAGAACTTCAGTTACTTCATATTTTGCTGCAGCAGGACCTCTTTCTAGCTTGAAAATAACTGTTTATGAACAAGTAAACTTTTTTTGAAGTTGGGTGGGAGTTTCAATGGAGAAAAGAAAAAAAAAACACGCCAGCACTTCTGTTCTGGATGAGGATCTAGTGAGAAAAAGGTATATGCAACTAGCAGCTTTAGAGAGTTAACTGTGTATTTACATATTATTCCTGAATCTCTGCAATTGGTTTTGTTGTACGTGGACTGAAGCATGATATCTACAGAGAGACTCCTGCTGGAGGACACCATGGTACAGGGGAAAAAGATTCATCCAGGAGAGATATCCCTCTTTTTTGGGAGGGGGAGGGGAGAGAATTTATTTTGTGTATACAGAAACTGGCTGAGTTTACATGATGCAGCTAATGGTTGAAGTTGCCAACTAAATATGACATACTGTTACAATTGAAACAAACTTCTGTGATATTTTGGTAATTCTTGATGGTGCCCTGTGATGTCTAGTAAAAATTTGATCTCCTAAACATCCATTGTTACGTTCTCCCCCATGTTGTAATCCAGGGTCAGCTGCTATGCATAAAGTCTGTGTTTCTGTAAAGTGTTTGCTGACTTGGATGTTTCTTTTGAATCTGCAACTGCTTTCTGATTAATCTGGCTAAGACCACCCCTGGTCTCTTGAGTTTAAATTTAGTTAAAGGTATGCTGTTTGCAGTTGGCAATTGCATTCTCAACGTTACAAATTAAGTTGCAGGGGAAGCAAATTCTTTACCAACGAGTTGGTCCGTTATTATCTATATCATTGCCCTTGTACATCAGAAGCATGTTTTTGTTTTTCTCAGACTCTTTAGAAATACTGTTCAGAATAAACGTGCACTATTTGAGTTATGTCAATTATGACTTGTCATGTGCATTTCTTGCAGTCCAGCTGTTTCCTTCTGAAATCAGATATAGAATTACTCCACGAAGACTTCACAAACAGTGAGCATTCCAAACAAGAGCTGAGAGTGGGGCTGCTGTATGATGGATGCCACGTGTCTGATGGCTGAGGAAAGTGGGGGTGGGTTGGCTGTTTTCCCTGAAGTCATGAGCCTTTCTCAGAAATCCTGTGCCTTGGGGGATGAGGGAAAGCAGAGAGAGCAACTGTCCTGAACTATTTTGGCACAGTCTTGAAGAAGACCAGGCATGAGGAATTCAGTGCTTTATAGAATCATAGAATGGCCTGGGTTGAAAAGGATCCCAATGGTCATCTAGTTTCTACCCACCTGCTATGTGCAGGGTTGCCAACCACTAGACCAGGCTGCCCAGAGGCACATCCAGCCTGGATATAATTGTAGTTAAAGATTAATTTACTTATAAGATAATTTATATTTTAAATCTGATTTAAAAAATCAGATTGTACAGGTTGAATAGTGTTGAAATGAGTGGCTAGCTATCTCCAGTGTTGACAACAATCTTAGGAAAGCTAGGGTTTGTACCTGCTTGTGTACAGTGTGTGGCAAATGTTAATAATAACATTGCTTAAGAAAGATGAGTTACTGCTCTGATTTTTTTTTTTTCCTACTTTTAACTGATTTCTTTCTGCTCCTCTCTGACTTTGAAAGTACTGTTCATGAAGTAATGAAGTTGAGATGATGTGGTTTCTATGAAAGGGAAAGAAATGTAACCCCAGATACGCTACGGCATGTTTGCTTATTGAGAATGCTCTATCAGTAGCTGCAGTCTGTGCACTCTTTAGAACACCATGCAAAAAAGAAGCTCAGTGGACTTGGCTGTGTTGAGCTGCTGCTGGAGAGCCTGACCTCTGCTGGAGAGCCTGAGAGGCACAGCTGGAGCTGCCCTCTGTGCTGGCCTCAGCAGCACCTGCACAGGCTTGGTAACTTTTGCTGCCCTTCACAAAGTTTGTTTTTTTTTCTTTTCATATTTAAAAAACAACAACAACAATTGTAATGCCAGGGTTCTCTAATTGAGTGGTAGAACGCTTCACATTGCTCAGTACTGGAAGGTCCATCTGTCCTTCCTCATTCCTATGACCTCCACTGGCCTACAGAAACCTTTTGCCTCCTGTGCCCTCTTTATGGGGGCACTGCTGAGGAGGCTATTCTGCCCTAGCACTGGCCTCTACCATTGGCCACCTGCAGCTGTAAGACCCTATCTTCTGTCATACCTGCCCTGTGCTTCTGTCTTTTCATCACATCTTTGTGCCTGCAAGGGTATTATTCTCTGTGCCTACAGCAGCTGGAATTAGTTATTTATTCTTCAGATTTGCTATTAAAGGATGGAGTGTCTTAAAGGGTGAGGGGGAAGAAAAAAAAAGGAAGCAGCAAAGGTTATTTCATTACCTGGGAGCTGAGTTGTCCTATAAATGCAGTTTTTAGGGGGTGGCCAGAGACTGCTGCTGATGCTGAGCTCTTAGAATCATATACTGGCCTAGGTAAAAGGACCACAATGATCCTCTAATTTCAACCCTCCTCCTATGTACAGGGTCGCCAACCATCAGACCAGGCTGCTCAGAGCCACATCCAGCCTGGCCTTGAATGCCTCCAGGGATGGGGCATCCACAGCCTCTTTGGGCAATCCGTTCCAGTGTGCCGCCGCCAGGGGCGGGGTCTCCCGCAGGCTCCTTGCTCTTTAAGACTTTTCGCCCGCCCCCAATCTCCCGTCTCTCTCTCCTATTGGACGGTCGCAATGCCCCTCTACGACAGTTCCTGTTTCGGCCACCTTAACTTGTTGACGGTCCGCACGCCACTCTCAATCTCTTTGGCCGCTGATTGGGCTTCGCTCAAGGTGTTTGGGGCGGCGATTGGCCTTGCGTGTTCTTCTCCCCGCCCTCTCGTGTCGAGGGACGCCTTCCTGCACCCACGCTCGTCGATTGGCCCGCAGGGCTGAGCCCTCGCCGTCCGATTGGCTGTTGCCAGCCGCGCGTGCTAACAGCAGGGTAGGCTGCGCGGGAGGACAGGAGAGCGGAGGCAGCGGCGGCGCGCTGGCACTGGGCGCCCGCCCGGAGGATGGTCCCCGCCGTGGGGGCGCCGCCGCCCAGCCCGCCCAGTCCCCCCGTGAGTGCGGGCCGCGGAGGGAGGGCCGGCGCTCGGGGAAGGGCGGAGGGGAGCGGGTTGGGGCTGAGGGTGCTGCCGGTGGCCGCCCCTCCCCCTTCGCCGACCGTTGCCTGTGAGGGAGGCGGCGGTTGGCCGAGGGCGAGCGCCGCGCTTGGGCCCGTCGCCATGGCGACAGCGGGGCTGCGAGCCCACTCCGGATCCGCGTCCGGCCGGGCTGGAGGCGTCCGGTCGGCCTCCCGCGTTCCTCCGCCTCTGGGGCGCCCCGAGGCGTAAAGGGCGACCGCAGCCCCTTTGTCTGATGGGGCGGCATCGCTGCGAGATGGGGAGGGGGTGAGACGGCAGCGCCCGGAGCGGGGGAAACGTGCAGGTAACGGCATTGAGGAAATAGAGGTTATTGCAGGAAAATCCTGGAGGTCCGAGGCGGGAGCCGTCACCCGGTGCTCAGGAAGTTTTAACTTCGGACAGCGAAAAGCAGGTGCTTTCTGTCGCTTGTGATAGCTCTCACCTGTAACGTCTCTGAGGTGTAGTGCAGAGGACGTGTCGTGCATCGTGTCGGTGCTTTTGTTGTGCGAGAGCTCGGGCTAGAAGTGTGGCTTCAGAGTGCGATGCAAAAGTCCTCCTTCTTCACAGCTTTTCTTCTGCCTTGCTAACTAACATTTTCCTGTTGGGTGTGTTTCCAGTTTGATTTCCTAAGGAAAGAAATCTCGTGGACATGCTTCATCTATTCCTTCTCCACCCTGCAATGTTGGCTTATTGTCCAATTTCTATTAAGTTTGCCAGTAAAGGAGATTCAAGCCCTTATTCCATGGAAGCCAGCACCTCGCAAGTACAGAAGCTCAGGACTTGGGGTTGCAATGAGGGTAGGGCACGTAGAAGGCAGTTCCCTGTGACAGCAGAAGGGACAGCACGCATCTGCACACGCACAGCTGGGTGCAGCCACGCAGTGCCATTGGTGTAGGGCTGTTGGTAAGGAAGAGGAGAAAGTGAGAAGGCAAATAGAGATGTGGGAACATGTTGGATCACTGACCATAACCACACAGGGAATCGCATCTTTGCTTTTGCTTTATTTTTATTTTTCACATAACATCTTGGCTTTCTGTTAAATGCAGCCAGACACACGTTTATTAAAAATATTGAGCAAAGATAACTTGATGTTGTACATTAAGCATTCTGAAGTCAGGTAATGTAAAGGCTTGCTTTGGAAGCATGACTTCAGCTTTTTTTCTCTCCCTGTACAGCTCACTAGGGCAGTCTTAGTTACATTGATTGTATTATATGGCACTAACAAACTGCACAGTGCTATTTATCAGACATAAATTACGTGCGGTAGTCAGACAAACAGGAAGGAATAAATTATGGATGAATGGTTGTTGTTATTATGAGGTGTTAGAGGCTTAATTCTGACTTTCAATTAATGCTGTAATAATGACCCAAAAGTATATTTTGGGATGAAGTGCTCATCAGTTTGTGGGAGCTAAACTTAGAAAATGATTTTGTTCCAAGCATGGTTTTAAGATGTGTCTAAAATAACATCAGCCGCATGAAGTGGCTTGAGAATAGATATAAATGATGAACTGTTTGGATATGAGTCCCTTAGAGAAGATTTAACAGAGTGGAAGGAGAAAAAGTGGTGAAGCCTGGAAGAGTCTGATAGCCGTAAGGGGGGGATTAGGCTGTGGGTGCCAGGTGATGGCTTTGCTGCTTCAATCCCTGTTTTTCCAAGCAGTCTGTACATGTAGGAGCTGAGCAGGGATGGACTGAACTGACTGTCACCTGCATGACATTGTGATATGTTGCTGGCATGTCCCTGCTGTGTGCATTGTGGAGACACTAGCTGAACGTTAGCTTTAGTTTGAAATTCAAAAGGCAACATGAACAAGGTGTCAAAAATTCAGTGTTGGTGTTCTGCTGACACTACTGGCCAACTTGCTCCAGCTTTCTGATTCTGCCTCTTGGGTGAATGTAGAGGGGTGTCTGACTTCTTTAGAGAGAGGAATTAAAGAGCTCCTGTTACGTGTTGCATATTTGTTAGTTTTTTTTTCCAGTGTGCTGAAATCATAACAACACCTCAGGCTTCCAGGTATAGAACAAATTAATCCCCAGAATGATTTGGAATAGAGCTCCGTTCAAATGCACTTTTGCTTTGCAAAGCAGGTTGGCGTGAGGTATGTGGTACTGTAACCAGGCACAGCCAGTTTTTAGGTAAATTAATTAACGTGTGGATTGAAGTTGGGTACTAAACTGGGTAGGAGTAATAAACAAACACATATGGAGGGTGAGAGAAGGACATGCTGGGTTTAACAACAACCAGTCCACAAGCGTTCATGTCTTTATAATAACTGTTTAGATCCGAGGTGCACTTAAAAATAACCGTAAATGACATGTGCCTGTGGGGAGTTAGAAGTTGCATTTGGCATGAAGGATCCTAAATTAAGAAGATATTTATTTTAATAAGGCTGTTTGCATCTTAAATTGGAAATGCATTTAATAGTTAACTTGTAAATATACCCACTGCACCACTTTGAAGGATAGTAAGTATTGCATCACAGCCTTTCAGCTGAGATTGTTCTCTGAGCTGCCCAGAGAGGTTGTGGATGCCCCATCCCTGGAGGTGATCATGGCCAAGTTGGATGGAGCCCTGGGCAGCCTGGTCTGGTATTAAATGTGGAAGTTGGTGGCCCTGCCTGTGGTGGAGGATTGGAACTCAACGATCCTTGGCATCCCTTCCAGCCCAAGCCATTCTGTAATTCCATTAAGTAACATAAAACTGAATACTCCCCGTGATTATCAGAATGGCAGTAGAAACATGTGTCTAGCTGTGTGTACACGCAAGGAGTTCTTATGAAAATGATTGTACAGCATGTATGTAGGCATAACATCTGACAACATTAATGTTTCTAATAGTTCCGTAATTCATTGAGTTAGAACTCTCAGGCTTCTGAAGACGTATTCTGCTTGTCTCCAGCTTTAAGGACCGCTCACTTGCAGTCACTTTGTAACTTGTATCCTCCACTAGCATTCTTCATCTCGGTCGTGTTTACTCTTATGCTCAAGTTCGGTCCCTTGGGAGCCCCTTCTCCTATTCTGAAGGCCGTTGATCATAATGTGATTCTGGAAAGTTGAGTGAGAACATCTCAGCTTGAACTGTTGAGCAGAAGGGTTCCTTTTTGCCTGACTGCAATAAAACATGTAGAGATCGTAACTCCCTGGTTAAGAAACACTGTGCGTTGCCACACCTATCTAATGGTAGCCTAACTTGCTGGTTAGAATGAAAGTCCAGCTTTTATGTGTGTGCTTTGTATATCTGAAGTGTGCTTTGTTGCAACTTTTCAAATGTGAAACTGTTGTCATGCACTGAGTGAGCGCAAAAGTAATCTGTGGTGTGTGCAGGATGGACAGATCTTGTGTAACTTGAGTTTGTTTCCTGTATGAAGTGTTGTGGCATTAACCTTCTGAGATGAATGGGGTACTTCAGCAACTGTGACACTTGATAGCAATCTTTTACATCAGCCAAGCTGTATGCCATTGTGATGCAGATAGGAAGGTAGCAAACTGAAAAATGTTCCTTGTTTTCTTTTAGCAATTGCTTTTGTCATCCTGTTACCTGTACTTGTACTTCTGTCGGGTTACTTGACCAAAAGGTGATCAATTCCACCTAAAAGCACACCTCAGTCATGCTGGTATTCTCATACCAAAGTCAGTTCTTTGTGGGCCATTCCTAGTGAGGGTGGAGAGATCCAGGTTTGGGTCTGCTGGGTCAGAAGTCTAAGCACAGACTTCTCTGGTCCTGAGATCTGGAAGTCAGTGGTGAGGAAGATAGTTGAAAATCTTGTTCTTTAGGCTGCTGGCTCTATTAAGTCAGCATAAAGGTATGAGGGGAAAAGGAGAGTTCAACTTCAAAAAATTGTATTTCTTCAATTATCTGTAGTGTAAAGTGAAAAAAATGTTGGCAATTTGGGATGCATGCTGCATCTGTAGTCTGTGAGAAGTGGTTGCCTTGTGGAACAGTTATTTCATGCCAGCTCTCACTCTTTGATGTAAGTGAATTCTGCACTGCTTTCACTCATCAGTGAAGTTAGCTAGAAACTGAACATAAGTCTTAGGTTAGAATTAGATTAGTCTTAAATCCCGTTTCATGTTTGATTTCTGTTGGAGGATCTTCAGTACTTAAGAGATCCTGTTTAAATATTACGTACATGCAGTATAAATGTTTGATTCTTCTACATAAGTCTCACTTGTTCTGCATTCAGAGACTAGAGTCATTTGAGAAGTCTAAGCGCTGCCAGTGAAGGTGGGGAGAGGCAACATCACGTAATTTTGGAATAGTTAAGGCCTCCCTGCACATCTTCCTATTATTGCTCTAAGGACAGTGTATTGACTAAGAAAACCTAGTTTAGCATGTTAGAGTGAAACTCGTTAACTCTGTCAGTATCTGGCTTCTGATGAAAATAATAAAGAAAAGCTAATGTTTTTATTTTATTTTATTTTATTTTATTTTATTTTATTTTATTTTATTTTTTTGTAATATACCAGGCTTGAACTATTAGTTGTCTTTCATATCTCTGCATTGCCTACATCTCTCTGTAATACTCTAAGTGACTTCAGAACATAAACTCTCAGAAGTGTACATAACTTTAAAAAAATGAACTATAAGCCTATCCACTTAAAAGGGGATAAACTAATATATTCAAGCTATCCTTTGCTGAAGAACACAGTGGAGATCTCCTTCTCTTGGTTTCCTTTCAAGATATTGTTGCCAAGTCAGTCACAGGTGACAACTGCAATGTGGTTTCAGACCAATGTAGAGAAAGCAGATGGAGGTAAATCATTTTTGAGAAGGCTTTTCTAATGACGTAAGACTTGCGTAATCGTGATATTGGTCTGTTTGTTGTTCTTGTCCTTTGCCTTTACTCAGTTCTTATGAACCTCTGCAAAGTAAGAACTTGGAGGTCTGTTTTCAGCTTCTGTTCCACTATTAGTGCTGAACTTCTACAGTGCCCTGTTTGCTTTCTCTGGTGCTTACAGGTCTGCTTATCGCTGCATAGCTTGTGTACAGTAATCCCCCCCCAAGCTGAATAACTAGTTCTTAAAGTTGTGGAAGTATGGAGTTCTGGTTTCCTATGGATTTGGATCTTGTGCCATTTTATAAACAGAAGGGGCAGCGGCTGTTTATGAGGGTGGATAGTGGTAGGACAAGGGGGAATGGTTTTAAACGGAGACAGGAGGTTTAGGTTAGATATTAGGAGGAAGTTTTTCACACAGAGGGCGGTGACACACTGGAACCACCAGCTCCAGGTTGCCCAAGGAGGTTGTTCTTGGAGGACATCCCTGGAGGCACTCAAGGCCAAGCTGGATGTGGCTCTGGGCAGCCTGGTCTGCTGGTTGGTGATCCTGCACATAGCAGGGGGATTGAAACCAGATAATCATTGTGGTCCTTTTCAACCCATTCTATGATTCTGTGATTCTGATATATAGCATATACTAATTCTGATTTTAAATTTCTTCTTTAAGATGTGCTTGTTAAGAAAGTGTCTGTGCTGCACACCTGTTCCCAAATATCTTTAACTGTACTTCTGTTAAATCAAACTGAAATAGTTTGCAGCTTTATCCCTGCCAGCAAGATACAAAACTGTCAGACATCCAGATCACAAGGTGAACCCCTTATTTCTGAAACTAGAAATTAGGCCCACTTTATCTAGAAAAAAACCTGTGAAGAGTGAAGGAGAGAAATAGCCTTCTTCCATCCACTAAAGCCTTTTGTTAGCAGCCTGCAATGAAAATTCTGCTGCAGAACTGTGGGGGTTTTGTTCATTTTTGTCAGGCATAGGGTAGTGGAATTTGTTTTTAAAGCTTATTGCGGATGATAGTAGTGAAAGGACCATTTCAGGAACACTGTGCTGACCTTTCCTGAAGGACGCGGCAGTACGCTGCCTCAACAGGTGCTTTGGAAGCACGTCCAGACAGCAGCAGAAGTACTGTTTCATAGTGCCTTGCCTATTTTTGCCCTGAAGATTCATTGGGAAGAATCTTCTCACACGGAAAGATCCCTGTAACCAAATCTGACAATGGATTTCTTCTGCATGTTGTAAGGGAGCTTTGTAGTTGAGACAGGAAGCGCAACTGTTTAGGTCTTAAGATCACATGTTCAATTCTTTGTGTCGTATTTCTCAAACCTCAACCTGTAAAAGGTTTAAGAACTTTGTTGTGTAATCCGTTGTAGTTAATGCTCATCTGTTAAGATGTATTAAAAAAGTTTAAACTCTCCTGCACATTTCTGTTCTTGGGTATTTTGCATTACTTGTTTGTTAGAGCGCTTGCGTGTCCAGTACAGCTGTAAGAGAACATTCTTATGGCTAACTTGATACTTCCTTAAGATCTCACACAGTTTTATAAACAGACTACATGAGGATCGTTTATGGGTACACGACAGATAAGAGCTTAGATTAAAACCTAAAAATGAAGTGAGCAATAGCATTCTGGATGCTGTAAGCCAGAATGTTTTTGTTTTGATTTTACATTGATTATGCAACCCTGTGACAAATCAAGAGATTTCATTTGGAGGTAAGGGTGTATTATAAAGCAGAATTAGGTTAGCTGTTGCTGACTCTGTAACTTCTAATTTATTCCACCAGTCCTTGGTGTTTCAGACAGAGCTTTCCTGCGTAAGGCATCCTCAATTATAAATAATCATCTGGGTTCCAGGAGTCAGAGACCATGAAGACTTAAGTTACAGCTTCTTCAGGAAGAAATCACTTGTTGTTTAGGCAGCATGCTGCCAAAAAGAGTTGGCTCACCACTAGATGCTGTTACCTAGCAGTAGAAATGTGCTCACAACCTGTACGTGGCACTTGTGTTAGCTACTGCAGGTAGAAGTCCTGTCACAGAAGGAAGTTGTCCACAAGCTACTTGGCACCCACTTAGCCTTGCCCACCAAAGCAGAGTCTTGGATAGCTTTGTTGAATGTGACATAATTAGATGTGTCTTCAATTTGAAACTAATCTGTTTTGGAACGCACAGTAGATCACTGAAAACCATGGAAATGAGCACTGTCTTGCAACTTAGAGAAATGCCTTCTCCTTTCTTGCTTCCTTTATGAAATTGTTACATGGTGACTTGTGCATCTTAACAAAGTGTCCACAGAGCGCAGCGTCTTGAGACTTTCCATGGTCATCATTTTTTTTTCTTCTTTTTTCTGATTTCCCAAATAAGAACTCTAGTCCCCTTATTTTGATCTAAAATGGCTGAAGACCATCTTTAGGATGACATCTCTGGTCTTTGTCATTTTTAGCTTGTATACCAATTGTGTCATTTTTGTTCTTTATCCTCAAATGCCTGTTTCCATATAACAGTTCCCCTAGATCATGGGATACAGTTTGTGTAGGCATTTTCTTTGCTAGCACTGCATGTCGTTTTGGTCTGTCCATAGTTCTGTGATCATCCACACAGTGGGTGGGGGGTGGTAGCAGCTCACAGCTACGTGCAGAGGTCCAGAGATGCCTCTGCAGCTTTGAGAACATCAGCAGCAGGTAAGGGGCTTTGTTCAGTAGAGTGATATTCCTGTCTTTATGCCTCCTCTAAGGTTTAAGTGAATGAGATACTAAACTTGTAGACTAAAGGGACAGCAGTGCCAGAGCAAGAGTAATGACAAATAAACTAAGAACTTCTTCAGAATTTTCGTAAGCAAATCTGGTCAGGATTCTTCTGAGGAATGCTCTCTCGAACCCATGTGTTAGTCAACAGTCATGAGCAACTGTGACTTTATTATGAAAATTATAAACAAAAATGAATTTGATGGCACACCACTTGCATGATAAGCTTGCTTCTTCCTGCAATATTGTTTAAAAAAAAAAAATAAAATGAGAGAGAGAGAGGGAGAGGGCAAGGAGAGAAAGGGGGAGAAAGCTTGCTTTCCAGTTCTCTTACGTGATCTTATATAATAGCCTTAGTGAAACTTAATTGCTTTAAGTCAGTGGGAGGAAAAATAGTCTTTGAATTTAGATAGTACAAACAAAAGAAGTAAGAAGTTGTAAAAGCAGTGAAGCTTTTATCCCCATCTGTTGTTGCTGTCAGACACTATACAACCCACTTAATTTTTTATAGCACGCTGTAGTTTATTGGCATTGGTTTGCTGTCACTAACTCTTGCAGAAGCTCACAGAGCAGCCTCGTTGCTGTAGGAAGCAATCAGCTGGTATGGATTGGGAATGTGTATTCTGTGAAAAGTCAAGATAACTCTTGCCTGCCCTTCAATCCCTCGTACACCTTCCTTGATTTAATAAACAAAGAAATAAAGAGTAAACAAGCACATGTGGTGATCTGGCTCACCTGAACTAGTCAGCCAGCAGGAATATGCTGATCTTAGAGGAGCATCTGTTCACTCACCGTCACTGTCAGTGCTGGCCTTACTCATTCTTCTCTGCCCGTGCTCAATTTTTATAAACATCTGGGAATGTCATGTCTTCGAGGGACTTTGCTTAGGTTCATCATTGGGCCCAGTTGTCATGAGTGTGTGGAAGAGTAGACACAATGTAGTAAGAAGAAAACATTGGATTCCTCAGAATGAAACTAAAAAATACCAAGGGGATTTTCACTGCCTTGAGTAGGGCCATTTCTCCCTCTGTTTTCCTATCCAGTAGTCTTAACAGGTTACTTTTATAAGCAAAAGTAGTTGGTATGTTGGTAACAATTGCAAAGATAGAGTTTCAAGTTTCATTTCTTGCTGTCGTTTTGTTAGCTAACTGCAAAATGGCAATAGAAGTGTCTCAAGGGGGGGATAAAGCAAAGGCAGTGATGATTTTTATCTCAGGGGTGCCTTGCTTGTGATTAAAAGCTTGAATTAAGTCTCTGGTTGAAGCTAGCCTTGTTGTAAAAACATACATTGAAGACTGGAACAGAGCATTCCAAGAGTAAGTATATAAGAATAAAGAGAACTGTGGCTTGCAGGAAGAGAGAGCATTTGTGTAGAAGTTACCTATGCCTTGGAATTGATCTTATCCATAAATCATGACTGAAAGTGCATGAAACTAATAAGAGCTGTGCAACCATAGCACTGATTAAATTACACTGAACTTAAATCTCCTGAAGAGAAAGAATTTAATTTCTGGGGATGACACTGCATTTAAACTAAAATCAGTATTTCAAGCTGACATTGTGACAGCTATAAACTATGTAAAACTTGAGAATAAATAACCCTAAATGGCCAATTGCATCCTTGATCTGTCTGAAGAATTAAGGATTTGCAGCATTATTGCTGCAGAAATTATTCAGCTGGGTCGAGTGAACGTATTGCATGAGTGAACTTAAAATGTATTTGCCCCTGAGCTTATAGAGCAAATACTTGTCTTCTGCTGCAGCAAATCAGAAAATGAATCTCTCCTGAAAGTATCACTTAATATAAAATAAATAGTAAAGAAATGAAGCACTGGTGGGGCAATGGCTGCTAGGAAGAAAAGAGGATAAACATTATTTAGCAGTCCACAAAAGTTTCTCCCTGGGCAGCTTTTTAAAATTTTTGGACCCTGTGTGTTCAGGAGCTCTTTCAGATACCACCTCCCTACCATTGCATGCTCTGTTTTGAGGTTTATCAAATAAAATGCAAAGGTTTTTGCCCCATCCCTGGAGGCATTCAAGGCCAGGCTGGATGTGGCTCTGGGCAGCCTGGTCTGATGGTTGGCGACCCTGCACACAGCAATGGCATTGGAACTTGATGATCATTGTGGTCCTTTTCAACCCATTCTATATGCTTATGTGCTTACAGAATAAGAATAGGAAAAAAATCTTCAGTTCCCCATCTTTCTCAAGTTACAATTTTGAAGTAGGTACTCAAGCGTTGTATATAAGAGCTATTTAATACACTTAACTGCTTCTTTTTTTAGGAGAAAATTGGAGTTTGAAATAAACTAACTGCTCAATTAGCTAATGGACATGGTCCTGTTTGTTCTTACCACCCCTACAGGACTGTTTTGAAATGTTGTTTGAATTGTATGAACTTCAATGAACTTCTGGCTTGAAATAATCTCCCAGTAAAGCGAAAATAAAATAATATTAACCATACATTTGCACCCTGTTTCTTCTGCAGGAAGAGGGCTGTGAATCCCAGCAGAACGGAAGCATATGAAATGCAAACTTCATTGTTTACATGTGACAGTTAGGGAGGCTGGCACTCAATGTGGTGGCATTTGGCAGGGAACAGCATCCCTTGGAAGAAACCTGCTGACTGGAAAAGAGTTTGGCTGTACCTCCTCCCATTAAATAAAACCCAACAAATTTATGTTCTATTTTTCCTTTTTACTTTCTTAAAATAGTTGAGTTTATAATTGTGTTTTTTTTTTTTTTAACTGAGGAAATGGAAACCAGTTCTTCACAGACAGCAGAGGTTCACAAGGCATCGATGCAGGTGTACTTCATTTTTAATGGCCACATGACCAGTCTATCTACAGAAAGGTGATGGACTTCTGCACACCTTGTAGTAATGTAATGACTGTACCAATATATTACAGTGTACGTTTCTATATCTCTTGCAGTGTCTTGCAGGATACTTGTAATGTGTCTTGCCAAGTCTTTCACAATATTTTGCAAAATTTACTGAAGTAATAATGGTGGTAAGCCACAAGGAACAGAGGCAACACATACATAGGGAATTAAAGAAGAATAACAACTAAACATAGCCACTAAATTTGCCAGTCAAATGAATAGGCAAACAAAGCATGCCAAGTGGCCTTAATCCAATCTGTTTCTACCAAATAGTTTGTAGCAATGAATCATTAGTGCTTATTCAACTTTAAAGTGTATGTAAGTTGAAGACTTCTTGTGTCCAGTGTGCCTGCTAGGTGAGGTTATTCCTTGTGCACCCAGTGCCACAATAAAGCATGCCTGCTTCTTAATGGTAAATTCATCTTAAAGGGTTTTCTTTCAGACTGGTGTTTTGTCCAGTAACAGCAAGGCCTTGTGTCTGTGGTCAAAGGCGAAATGATGTCATGTGCAAAGAATCCAGAAGAGTGCAGTTGTTAATTCTTTCCGTAATTTTCTTCAGGTTCTCTTCTCTGAAACCATGCCAGAGATGACAGAAAATGAGACACCTACTAAGAAGCAACATCGGTGAGTTTCTGTGAAAAAATGAATTTTGCAGTTCTGTAGTCTGTGGTCGTACTGTAATGACAAAATTTCTAGTTATAAATTTACTAATGAGGTTATTAAGAAGTTCTGAGGGCTGACGAGGATTCATGCAAAAGTTTGTTAACTATGGCTGTAAAACTCCCCTTCTCTCTTCCTCTATCCATGCTACATTATTTGTCAAGGGTATAGCTACCTCGACCACGAAGGCAAAAGAGATTCTTTATCACACGGGCTACTCAGATGCATGTGACTGCACCGCTACTTAGGTTAGAGTGCAGGCTGTATTTATTACAGCAACTCCTTGCGAAACTGCACTCATTTTGATGGAGTGGTATAGTTGTCTTTCACCAGTTACAGTGGAATCTAGATCTTCACAAATCTCTGCTGAAATTCAAAACACAACCCGCGGTTGAATTGCAATGCTATAACCAAAGTTTATAACCAAGTGGCTTAGGGTTCATCACAACTTCTACAAGTTTTTGTTCCTGCATAGTAATTTATTGATCTAACACCTGGTTTGGCAGTGTACTTCTTCAGTCCTTAGTTACAGCATCCAACTTATGCTAGTAAGCCATGCAGGATATTTTTTATGGTAACCAAAGGTGATCATCTTCTGAGAAAACTGTAGTTTACTGTTAACTTAGATGTGCAGGCAACAGCGCTGTCTTGTAACCACTAAGTTACTCTAGATGCATGCTGTTGGTGGTGAGTTACCAGAAATAAATGTACATTGACTCAAAGTATAAAAGGTGTGTGGCCAATAGTAGTCACTCGTGTCATCCACATATATCTTATATTCTCACTCCAGGTTTCTTGTTACATCTGGACTGTGCTTTAATAGTGAGTGGAAAGCAGAAAATACTACTGTTTTTTGCATACTGTAGCCAAACCACCAGACTGGTGGAAAGGGCACTGGTGGGCAGAAGTCTTTTGAAATATTTATCTATTTTTTTTTAAATGAAATATCTTTTTTTGAGAAAAAATGTGTGTTGTTTTATTGTATTTCTTGGAAATATTTGGCTTACTGCATAGCTACAGGGCACTTGGTTTTATTTATATGAAGTACGTGTTTAGAATTTATTGACTTCCAGCAAAAGCAATTTGAGGCATTGCACATTGATTCTCATCTGATTGCCGTTGGTCCAGGAATCCCAGAGGAACATGTGAAAACAAAGAGAAACCTCACATCCCCACATTATATCTAGACAGAATTTTGAGGCAGGACAGTGGAATGGTTGCAAAGGAAAGATAATTCTGGTTTCTAACAAAGGAAGCATGTTTGATACTAGAAGGTTGATTTTTGAAGGGAACAGATCTGAAAGAATCTGTTTGCACTGCAGTATTTTCTCCCTTTTCATTGATTCTTTGAACGCAAAAGCAACATTTCAGACAAATTATTGGCCTAGCCTGTTGGTCAAAATTAGTTTTTGGATTATAATATTTAGCATTGGATAGCATACTAGTTTTTGATGAACAAAATAATCAAAATCCAGCTCTGTCCAATAAATATGCAGTAATAACCAAATGGATTATTATTGTCTGTCTTGCTATGCTGAAATTAATTCGAGTCTGAACACTAATGATTTTTCTGTTAGAAACTATTTAATGCCTGTTTAATACCAATCCTTGTGAGTGTTACTTCTGCTGTGTTCTTGTTCAGAGCAGAGTGTAACATTTAGTATTTTTAGCTGTAATTGAAATAATAAAATAAGAGGAAATTGTTTGCATGCAGTTTTTTTTTCCTTCTGTTTCACATCACTGTTTCCCCCTTTATCGTTAACAGAAAGAAAAATCGGGAGACGCACAATGCAGGTAGGAATATTTTTTTTGTTGATTCTTCTGTAAATAAGCACAGATTCTTCAATAACTTATTTTGCCTGGAGAAAGTCCCTTTATAATAGTTTATAACAGAAAAAAGCCCAACATCCTACCAAACATCTCTCTGTGGTCCTGCTTAGAATACCTATGCACAGATCGCTCCCTTAGGCCTGCTCCAGCAATTCTGTGTGAGTATCATCTGTATGCTGTGGGACTTGCATCCCTCATGCAGTATGCAGCCTTTTCTCTCCACTGAATTCAACTTTCAACATCGTTTGATAACTATCAGCAGAACTGTCAGGTTTCAGTAGAGTCTGAAGGTTTTGGCCTTGTTTATCTACATAGATAAAACGTACTAAACTCTTGAGTCTAGTTCTCCCTTCATTAAACAGCGCAAATGTGTAGTCTCTGCGACCTCAACTGGAAAAAAACACCCAGTAGTTTCCACGTGACCAGGATGTGGCCAATTTCCTAAAGACTAAGGAGTATTGGGAAAGAATCTGAAGTTAATTGTAAGATGGCTCATTCTCGGTTCCTATTTTACTTGCTGATAGCTTTGAAAGTCTTCCTCTAGTGGGCTGATCTCTGCAAGACGTGGGGACAAGCTCCCTCCAGCCCTATTGCTTGCTTAGTCACAAGTGTCTGGACAAACTGAGTGGATGATACTATCAAAATAAAGGAACAGTGCTTCATGACCACTGTGGTATCTGCACGTATTAGCAACAGTAAGATATTTAAAAATTAAATCCCAAAGATAACGTATTTCAATGTTTGTACAGCTGCTCTTGTGTGACTGACTTAATTGGATAAAGTTATGTAGAAGTTACAGGCTCTTCAGAGCTGTTACATTGTTTTAGAAGATAGATAGGCTGCAGGATTTCCTTAAAAGCTGTACACAAACTTCTTCCTTGCCTATAAATAATAATATGGAATGCAGCTTTAGTTCAGAGTAACAGCTTTGCTTAGTTTTTATGTCTTCATTTGCTGTAAATGTACGTGACCTTTTGTTGAAGTCATGCTAGACCTGGGGAGGAGTCTAAAGATGTTCACACATTGCCTGTGCCTTAGGCTTGGTGAATTACATAGTCCCCAGAGCACAGAGGGAGCCTTGGGGGAATACTTCAAATGAGATGTATGTGTTGTTCTCATGCTGGACTTGCTGATCTCCATGTGCCTTAGCTCCCAACTAAATGGAGACTGAAGACAGTGCCTTGGGGTTTGGGGTTGGTTAGTTGGTTTTGGTGTGTTTTTATCCTCATAAATTTCGTGCAGAAGAGGCTTTATTTTGCTATGTTAGAATAGTACTTAATGTAACTGCTGTCTCCGGGATCACTTCCTTCCTCTCCTGAAATACAAAAATTACTTCACTTGTTTGAGAAATGTAAATGGAAGTGAGAGACTACTG
This sequence comes from Lagopus muta, assembly GCF_023343835.1. Lineage (NCBI taxonomy): Eukaryota > Metazoa > Chordata > Aves > Galliformes > Phasianidae > Lagopus > Lagopus muta. The sequence goes on from NC_064433.1 coordinate 79,216,347, forward strand.
AAACAAAATTATTTAAAATAAATCAGTATATCCTTTGTAAAGGAGCGTAATGTAGAAGTAAAGCATGGTTTTGCTTGTAGAACATACGCTTGTCTATGGGTTGCTGTGTGTTTCTATATGTATCAAAAGCAGCCCTGCTGCACAAAACAGAACTCATAATGAATGACATATTGATATGAATCTTGACAGAGCCGTGACAGAACTTTATTCAGAACGCCAAAACATTTCAATATCAGACTTTCTTCAGAATAGGTAATTCACTGGCAGTATTGTTCATTAAAATTCCTTTTTTTTGTTCCAGTCATAATAGGATCTTCCACAACAGTTAGAGCTTTCAACATAAAAATGAGTAACTGATAGCCTGTATCACTAGAACCAGAAAGTATTATCAAAACCTGAATTTTGAATTGCGACAGCCCTGCTTTTCCATAAAGCTATCCTGAAAATCCTCACCTTTAAAAGTTGTTGTTTCTTATGTTAGAGCTGTTAATTTCACCGAGTGTTAATTCAGTAACTGAAGTTTACTTCAGTGGAGATTTTTTATTCTACCATATGGTTCTACCATGGTTCCAGTAACTCAGGAAATAATGTATTTATGAACCCTTACATTGGTAGTAGTTGTCTTGTTGTGTTGACTTGCCCAACTAGATGACATAGTGCATGTTATTTTTGCTCAGTGGAGAGGCATCGAAAGAAAAAGATTAATGCTGGGATAAACAGAATTGGAGAACTCATTCCCTGCTCTCCAGCACTTAAGCAGGTAAGTGTTCATTCAGATGTGCATCCTGTAAAATGTTTGTGTTTCCTTGTCTGTAGAAGTAAAAATACTTTTGCTATTTGTCTCACAAAGAAGACAAAAGTGTCTGAATTAACATGCTTGAGATTTTACTAGTTATTAGTAGGATTTTAAAAAGTATTTATGAATTTCTTTTTAGAAATACAAAGCTATGCTAATATATTTGCACAGATTTTTGAGCTTCGTGTCTGAAGGTGTTGTAGCTGACTGCTGAAGTAATGAACAGTACGAGTTGGACATGTGGCTCACTGACTTTCTCCTTCATTCATGTGTGCAGTGTTTCTGAGCAGATTCATTTGTCCATAGCCATCTGATCATCTTGCTGATGCCTGCTTGTCCTTTCACAACTTTCCAAAGTTCTCATTAAACGTGTGTGTTTATTTCTGTAATCATTGGCATAATGAAATGAAAGCAATTCTGAAAGTCAGATATTAATAGTAAGGGAAGACAGTGTCCTCATGCGAGGTGCAAAGACAAAACAAAAGAAGTTCAGAAAAGCATTCTGTTTAGCACTTTTTAAAAATGAAGACCCTTGGATCGAGTGCAAGATCTATCATGACAGATCCAGTAATAGTGAGATTTCTTTCTAATTTCATGTGTTTGTTTTTCCCTTAAAGAGCAAGAACATGATCCTGGATCAGGCCTTTAAGTACATAACAGAAATGAAAAGACAGAATGATGAGCTTCTGTTAAATGGAGGGAACAATGAACAGGGTAAGTACAGAGTCCTCTGGAAGCTCTAGAATTTCTGTCAGTCCTTTCTGCTGTGTATTTGTTAGTACTGAGAACAAAGCCAGGGATTCCTTGTATCAACAGACTTAAGGAATCCCAAGGCATATGCATACAAAAAGAAATCTTAGAATAACCTCAAAAAAATAAAAGAAGAAAATGCCGAAGCACGTGTTCTAGCTATGAGATTTGAAGCAATCATCTTGTGATGTAACATAATGAAAAATCTCACAGGTAATGCAAGATCATCTAGTAGATTCCATCATGATTTTTTTTCTTCAGAAAAAATTCTGTTAAAATTCAGGGTTAGATTTTCTTCATTGGAAAGATGGATCTTTCCTCATGCAGTTGTTTTTCTCCTTCTTTTCAAACACTTTGAAAGTAGTAACACCCTACCTTATAAAAATATGATGCCTCATTTAAATTCTACTTTAACAGAGGCTTACAAATGCAGTGGCGGAGATGTGACAGAAATAATCTCAGAGCTAATGTTATAGTTTGTGATTTTTATTTCTCCACAAAGAGTGGGATGCTATTACATACATCATGTTGTTGATGTGATTGGTTTTGAAAATCCTAGGTGATTTTTCTATTAGGTGAACTCTCTCCAATTCCACTGCTGGGTTTTGTTGCTTTACATATGGGCATTCTATTTAGTTTTGCATGTCATTTTTATATGCAATTAAACTGGAAAACCACAAGGCTATCAATTTCATCAAGATCAATTAAGATATTTGCTTTTCATTTGTTAATTAAAGAAGCTGATCACTGTTTGGTTTCACATGATTTATTTTATATGTTTTTAACTAATTAATAAGACATATCTGAATATTGGGAGTGGAGTAGTTTGTGGGGTTCGTTACCTTCCTGCCCAGTAGAAAGGTTTATTGGGGTAGTCTTCATTTATGTTATTACGTTCAAGAAAGCACACATTAAGAGCTTATTTCAGTATTATATATAACTTATTCTCCAAACCACTTGGTAGGGTTACTTAGTATTTGCACTGATGCTGTTGTCCTGAATTCTTCTCACTGTTTTCTAGCTGAAGAGATAAAAAAACTGCGGAAACAACTGGATGAACTCCAAAAGGAAAATGGGAGATACATCGAACTTCTGAAAGCCAATGATATTTGCCTGTATGATGATCCTACGATCCACTGGAAGGGGAATCTCAAAAATGCAAAGGTCTCAGTTGTTATTCCTAGTGATCAAGTTCAAAAGAACATTATCGTCTATTCAAATGGGAGTCAACCCAGCGGAAATAACCAGGGAGCATCTGTCCAGGGAATAACGTTTAATGTTGGTCATAATTTACAAAAGCAAACAGCCAATGTTGTTCCAGTCCAGAGAACTTGCAACCTAGTGACTCCTGTGACCATTTCTGGTATTTACCCTGCAGAAAACAAACCACGGTCTCAGAGTACAGTTTCTCCACTGGCACCCACTCAGGTGGTTCCAGCAGGGAACGCTGTTGAACTTTCCATCACAGAAAATGAGCAAGGTGTGCTCGCTGCTACCAGCTCACAGAACGCTTCTCAATCCGGAACAGAACAGGGCCTACAGTGTTCTTCAGGTAACGCACTGCAGAATGGTCAAAGTCTCCCCAAAAGTAAAAATGATGAAGGTGGCTCGAAGTCAACAAAGAAAACAGTCGTGCAGGGAATCAGCCTTCCTTCCAGTGCCTCCATGGAAGCTGAGAAAGTTCAACACGTAAATGCAACCAGCTCAAAAACACCTAATTCTAGGAACGAATTTCAGGAAAGCTCTGTAATTTCAACTACTGGCACAGCTGTTGTGCCATCTGTGAGACTGTCTGCTGCAGATAGTTTTTCCTCTGTAAATGTTCTCAAAAGTACAAACTTAATAAGTAGTGCTGACATGCCCGTGACTTCTGCAGCAGAAGGAATGAAGGCTGTAACTGTAATAAGCACTCTGCCTGCCAGTCCCCTGGAGAACTGCTGGTCTTTTTCAGGCTCTACAGGTGTTGTCCCGTCAGACTTGAAAAATATGAGTAGCCTTACACGGATGCCTTCAGCTGGAAACACACAGACCACATGGACAACTTTGCAGCTAGCAGGAAATACTGTCCAGCCACTAAGCCAAACACCATCCAGTATAATGACCGCGCTGCTAAGTGAGCCAGTTAACGGGGCTAGTACCGTATCTCCTGCTCACAGCAGACCTTTGACAACGAGCATTAGTTTGAATACTTCTCTGCCTATAGATGGGCAGGCAGCTGAACAGATTGTAGTTACCTTGCCCTCATGCCCATCCCTACCTATGCAGCCATTAATCAGCCAACCACAGGTTAAAACTCAGGCTGCAGGAAGTATCCTTCCATTAAATTCAACTATGCAGGTAATTCAGATGGCTCAGCCGGTTGCGTCAGCTGTGACAGGAGCACCAGCGAACCAGAATGTCATCATTCTCCAGCCTCCAAACACTGCTCCGTGTCCTCCAATTGTCAGAGCAGAAGTTCCTAGCCAGAATGTCAGTCAACAAATTGTAATTATTCAAGCTGCTAGTCAGAATCCTCTTCCTCTCCTCTCTGCCCAGCCTTCTGCTTCTCTGAGAGTTCCTGTGAATGGGCCTGTGGCAGTTGCAAACTCCAACAACTCTGTACAAAATGCCCATCTTCCACAGACTTTTGGAGGAAAACACCTTGTCCATATATTACCAAGGCCATCATCTTTGCCAACTTCTAGCTCTACACAAACATTTTCAGTTACAATGTCAAATCAACAGCATCCCCAAACAATCTCATTAAATGGGCAGCTTTTTGCATTGCAGCCTGTCATGTCTTCATCCGGAGCTTCAAATCAAGCCCCTATGCAAATTATTCAACCCACCACTAGCGAAGATCCAAATACCAATGTTGCTCTCAATACATTTGGTGCTTTAGCTAACCTCAATCAGAGCATATCACAAATGGCTGGACAAAGCTGCTTACACTTGTCTCTCAGCCACCCTACCAATCCCACAACTGTCCATAATCAGATTACCACAGTTAACTGTGTGTCATTACCAGCTTCAGTGCCCCCCTCAGTGCCTCTGGACGGTTCAGTGTTAACTAGTGCATCTAATTCAACAAATGTTTCCCCCAAAAAAGCTGCTGCTGGTTTTCTGTCTAATACAAAATCAAAAAGGACAAACAAAAAGCAGAGTACAAAAAAACACCTAGCTACCAACGTTAAAGTTTCCTGTGCAGCAGTTCCTTGTACAGATGCAGGTAAGACAGACGGTGCTCCTGTAGAAGCTGTGGCAAAACATTCAAAGGGTGAGGAGTTGCCTGAGAACATTCCAGCAGTGTCACAAGCTTTAGCCACGGTGCAGGTGACCGGTGCAAGTATTTCTCCTTCCAAAGAAGCTGAGTGCTCAGAGCAAACAGTGGGCTCCTGCCCTGCACCAGAGACAACTTTGGCAGAGCTGCCGGCCCCCTTGCCGTTGCAGCTTGCGGTGTCCGAACGGTTGGCACTGGTCCCACCAACTGCCAGGGATGCTGCTCCTCTCCTGCCAGTGCGTCAGTCTCAGAGCAACCCGCTGACCAGCTCAGCCTCATCAGAGTCTTCCTCCCGCTGTGAGCCCTCTGGCACCTTAACACCCTCTGAAACTGAAGCACATGGGACAAGTTCTCAGGTTTCTGGGGCATCAACAGTGGAGAGCAGCACGGCAGGTCAGACTTCCACTGCAGGAACAACTTCAGAATCCTGCAACGTTCCGCAGGGTTCTTCAGTTGTCATGCAAGATGTGGACTTGTTGGAAGGGCAAGGTCTGACCAAAATGCTGTCTGATCTCACAAAAGAAAGAACAGTTGTGGAAAAAAGCTCTTCTTTTGCTGTTCAAGGGGAGCATTCTAATTTTCCCATGGAAAACTCTAAATCAGTGGAATCAAATGTTGATTTGCCTGAGAAGCAGGAACTCTTGTTAATGAACACAGGTGATGCACTCTCCCAGCACCACACCTGCGTTTCTGATCAGGAAGTAGTTAGTGCTGCCCTCATTGCCAGCAGGCAGGCAGACTCCCCGATGTCAACCAGTTCTGGTAGCAGCCGGGGCTTCTCTGTGGCATCAATGTTACCAGATACCACCAGAGAAGATGTTACTAGCAACACGTCAACCAGTACGTGCAACAACTGCACATTTTCAGAACAACCTGACATAGTTGCTCTTGCAGCGAGAGCTATTTTTGACCAGGAAAGCCTTGAGAAAAGTGGAGGAGGAATGCAAGTTAACATGAGGGATGCCGTATCTAAGACAACTGAGGTTGCAACTCTGGAGAGAGAGCAACAGACTTTTAAAACTCTACCAGTGAAAGAAAGCAGTGCAGGGCCATTAGAAACAGCGCCAAACAAATTCAGTGCCCAGGATACAGTACAAACAAATGTTGGTAGGCAAGTTGAAAAACCAAGCTGTTCTGTAGGAGGTGTGGAAACCTCCAACTCTTCTTTGCAGATTTCAGCTTCCCAGTCACCGAGCATAACCAGTTTAAGTGTGAATAACCTGATACACCAGAGCCGCATCGTCCATCCCCTCGTGAGTTGCTCAAGTTTATCCCAGCCTTCAGAGCCAGCAGGCGTTCCTGCAACTGTGGGTCTCTCTCTTCCATCTGGTTCATATGTCAACCCATCTCCAAGACCAGCTATGATGAGTGAGTATGCTCAGGAACAACTGAACGCTATTAGGGCAAACTCCATGCAAGCTCCTCAGCTGCAGGAATCACGATTAAAGCAGCAAAACCACGAAGGTCGCAAGGACTCTGCCAAGCGGGCTGTTCAGGATGACCTTCTGCTTTCTACAGCAAAGAGACAAAAGCAGTGTCAGACAGCACCTCTAAGGCTTGAAGGGATGGCACTGATGAATCGAACACCAGAGAGTATTGCTGATCAAACACAGATGCTGGTCAGTCAGATGCCTTCTAATTCATCGAGTTCGGTGGCATCCTTGAGCAATCAGGGGCACACAGATGGCCTCAATAGGCTATTCCCATCAAACAGCAACTTTGTAACACCGGCTTTGAGACAAACTGAAGTTCAGTGTAACTCCCAGCCATCAATTTCAGAGCAGCAAGGCACAGGAGGGCAGCATTTGCAGCCAATTCAGCATGTTCCCGCTCAAGGCATATCTCACCTTCACAATAATCATCCCTACTTAAAGCAGCAGCAGGCTGGACAATTAAGAGAAAGGCATCACTTGTATCAGCTGCAGCACCATGTCACTCATGGGGAAAGCTCAGTCCACTCACAACCCCACGGCGTCCATCAGCAGCGAACAATACAGCAGGAAGTGCAAATGCAAAAGAAAAGGAATCTCATCCAGGGAACCCAAGCCCCGCAACTTTCTTTACAGCAGAAACACCATGGAAGTGATCAGACACGGCAGAAAGGCGGTCAGCCTCATCCTCACCACCAGCAAATGCAGCAGCAGATGCAGCAGCACTTTGGAGCTTCCCAGCCTGAAAAGAACTGTGAAAATCCTGCAACAAGCAGAAACCATCATAACCACCCTCAGAGCCATATAAATCAGGACATTATGCATCAACAGCAGCAAGATGTCAGCAGCAGGCAGCAAGGTTCAGCTTCTGAGCATGTATCAGGGCACAATCCCATGCAGAGGCTGATGACCTCCAGGGGTTTAGAGCCGCAAATGGTATCGCAGGCAAGTATTGTAACCAGGCCGTCAGACATGACCTGCACCCCTCATAGGCAGGAGAGAAACAGAGTTTCCAGCTACTCTGCTGAGGCACTTATTGGGAAGACACCCTCTAATTCAGAGCAGAGAATAGGAATCTCTCTTCAAGGCCCTAGAGTATCTGACCAGCTTGAAATGAGGAGCTATATTGATGTTTCTAGAAATAAAGGGTTGGTTATTCACAATATGCAGGGCCGTATATCCATTGATCATACGGTTGGCTCAGATGTACAACGGCTTTCTGATTGCCAGACGTTTAAGCCAGCAGGACCCAACCAACAACCTGCAGGCAATTTTGATGTGCAGGCCTCAAGAAACAGTGAAATTGGTAATTCTGTGTCGTCCCTCCGGGGCATGCAATCACAAGCTTTTCGAATTGGTCAGAATACTGGGCCACCCGTAGAAAGGCAGAAGAGATTGCCTTACCAGCCAGTACAAGGTATTCCAACAGGAAATTCCCTTCCATCAAGGGAAAATGAAAATACATGCCACCAAAGTTTTATGCAGAGTTTACTTGCCCCTAACCTTGGCGATCAAGTCAGTGGAAGCCAGCGATCGATCCCAGAACATCCAAGGAATACACAGTGTGGTGCATCGTCCACGATTGAGTACAGCTGTCCCCCAGCCCGGGAGAGTGTCCACATCCGGAGAGATGGCGATGCTCAGAACAGGGAAAGCTGTGACATGTCCATCAGTACAATTAACACCAGGAACAGCTCTTTAACTATTCCCTTCTCAACTTCATCTTCCTCGGGAGATATTCAGGGTCGAAATACAAGCCCAAACATTTCTGTACAAAAGTCCAATCCCATGAGGATGACAGACAGTCACGGAACGAAGAGCCACATGAATACACCTGTCTCCAGCAACATGCACGGGGTTGTGAGGCCAACTCACCCTCACCCTGCAGTTTCTCATGGAAATGGTGAACAAGGGCAGCCTTCTGTTCGTCAGCCCAATTCTTCAGTTACTCAGCGCTCGAGGCATCCTCTACAAGATAACAACGGCTCTAAAATACGGCAGCCTGAAAGGAATCGATCCGGAAATCAAAGGCACGGGAATGTCTTTGACCCTAGTCTTCCCCACCTGCCCCTGTCTACCAGCAGCAGTATGATCCTTGGGCGCCAGCAGTCTGCTATAGAAAAGAGAGGAAGTATTGTCCGCTTCATGTCTGATGGCCCTCAAGTGTCCAATGACAACGCAGCCTCTGACCAACATACACTTTCTCAGAACTTTGGATTCCCTTTTATCCCAGAGGGTGGCATGAATCCACCCATAAATGCCAACACGTCCTTCATTCCCCCTGTTACTCAGCCTAGTGCCACTCGAACACCAGCCCTAATCCCCGTCGATCCCCAAAATACGCTGCCATCCTTCTACCCGCCTTACTCTCCTGCCCACCCCACTCTTTCCAATGACATTTCTATCCCTTACTTTCCCAACCAAATGTTTCCTAATCCGAGCACAGAGAAGCCGAGCAGTGGAGGTTTGAACAATCGATTTGGATCTATCTTGTCTCCTCCCCGGCCTGTTGGTTTTGCCCAGCCAAGTTTTCCTTTGCTTCCGGATATGCCACCCATGCACATGACCAATACGTCACACTTATCCAATTTTAACTTGACGTCTTTGTTTCCGGAAATAGCCACTGCTCTTCCTCCAGATGGTTCAGCAATGTCACCTTTGCTTTCCATTGCAAACACGTCTGCTTCCGATTCTTCCAAGCAGCCCTCAAACCGACCTGCCCACAATATAAGCCATATTCTAGGTCATGACTGTAGTTCAGCTGTATGAAGACTGACAGACTGACTTCTAGTCTGATGAGTTGTTTCTGTATTTAAGAAAAAGAAAGTGGATCTTACCGGCATCCCTGAAGAGACCAGTCGTATCATCACTGTTTATTTGCCTAAATGTATGTATATGGGTATCTTCTATATCTATATACACACCTTTCTATCCACCTTACTAACTTTAAAGCACCAGTGCCTATAGCAATGCTTACTTGCAAATAAACGGTAAGAATGCAACTTCAGAGCTGTGCAAATACTGATTGTTGATTTTACAACAATCAAGCCTGATGTCTGATTGCCACTCTCAGTAGTACTTGGATGTAAAGAAAGAGGTGGGAATATCCAAACAGGACACAGGAAAACAAGTGCTACAGGTTTCATTTTACTTACAATGTGTTTACCTGAGACTAAAGGTGAACTTCAAGTGGCTTAGGTTTTTCTTTTTCCTTTGTAAAATATTTTGGGAGCCTCATAAGAAGACAGGTCTCTGCTAATCTGGTGTTAATTGATAAAGGCATTTGTTGTGCAGCTTTTGTCTGTTTGAAGCTTGTTGCATCCACTTGAGTTAAGGCTAACTTGATCTGGCAAAAATCGCCATGTGTTTCCATGGCCAGAAATTAAAAATACTGTTCCAGAAAATTGAAATTTCTTTCATGCGTGACTTTCTATTTCAAAGAAGAATTTGTTTAGATCTCGTTTAATGATGGCGTCTGTTGCTGCTGAACTTGGCCAACATTTTAATGTAACTTAGTACTCCTACTGGAGTACTGTGGGGACAGCAGTCCTGTTTGTTGCCATTTCATTGCTCATATGCTGCAAGTTACCTCAGGGTGGTTTTGTACCTTGTTTAGCACCTTCTTAATGTCTTCTGTGTTGTTTTCCTCCCCCCCTTCCCCCCTCTCCTTTTCTTTGGCCCATGCTCAGCCACCAGCTTACTGGTTTCTGTGAGTGACAGCCCCCTGTTGTAATGGTCAGCACACGGGAGCAGCACTGAGCCCATGGCATCCCACAGAATCCATGGGGATCGTGGGCACGCTGTCTGCTTACTGTTGCTGGCAGCATTGGGGCCTAATATAATATCAGTACTTTGCACTTGAATGCACCTTTTGTCTAAGCCCATGTGGTTGTGGGTGAAGGGAGAATGTGAATGTGTCAAGATTGAAAAGTTGTATGCCAGGAAGATGTGATGTGAGCATCACAAGGAAGGGGGACTTTCTGTGTGTGTGAGGGACAGAGCATGTGTGTGTACAAGCTGAGACCCCAGTATGCTTTCACAGATTTTGATCCCATTTCTTTTAAAGGAAAGGGAAGAACTGGGTAACTTATTTATTTAATGGCTCTGTGGTGTGATTTTTTTTTTTGACAGAAATGTCTTTTATTTTAAGTTCTTGGAAATACCATTCCAGATCACATTTCCAAATAACAGTAAGCAATCCTCCTGTACCCAGCTGACGTGCAGGGGAGTGTAAGCTCCAAAAGCTTTGGTATCTCTACGTCACACTAGCGCTCCTGGGACCTCTGATAGCTTCATTCCCAGTGTCCCTGTTGTGTGAGATGTGGCAGGGGCAGGTTCCCTGTTTTGTTTTTGTTTGTTTCTTTGCTTGTTTTTTGGGTAATTGTTTTACTTTGTTTTCCTGAAGGGCAGAAAGGAAGGCACTTCATCTTGAATCACAGACTCATAGAATTGCTCAGGTTGGAAAAGACCTTAAAGATCACCAAGTCCAACCACAGCCTAACCATACTACCCTAACTCTAACAACCCATGGCTAAATGATGTCTCTGAGCACCACATCCAAGTGGTTTTTAAACACATCCAGGGACGGTGACTCAACCACCTCCTGGGGGAGCCTATTCCAGTGTTTAACAACCCTTTCTGTAAAGGAGTTTTTCCTGATATCCAAACTAAATCTTCCCTGGTGCAACTTAAGGCCATTTCCCCTCATCCTGTCACCTGTCACCAGTGAGAAGAGACCAACCCCACTCTCAGATATTGGAAGAGAGCAATAACGTCTCCCCTCAGCCTCCTGTTCCCCAGACTAAACAGCCCCAGTTCCTTCGGTCTCTCCTTGTAGAACATATTCTCCAAGCCCTTCACAAGCCTTGTTGCTGTTCTTTGGACCTGCTCCAGCATCTCCATGTCCTTTCTGTACTGAGGTGCCCCAAACTGAACACAGTACTCGAGGTGAGGCCTCACCAGTGCTGAGTACAGCACAGGATTACTTCCCTAGTCCTGCTCACCACTCCATTCCTGATACAAGCCAGGCTGCCATTGGCCTTCTTGGCCACCTGGTCATACTGCTGGTTCATATTCAATACTCATAATACTCATATTGAAGAATAGGAGGCCCAAAGAGGTAGCTGAAAGTTTATTCATAGCTGGACTGCCGAGGCCCCATTTTTGCCAAGTCCTTTTTTTTTTTTCAGGAAAGAAAAGAACCTTTAGCATAAAACAGAATTGGGCTGTCTGTAGTTAGCTGATAATGTCTCATTCTTGTAACCTGGGATCTGGTGTTTTCTCACAAAGCCAACTAAAATGGTTCTGTTTCAAATGGGGTATCACCACCTAATTCAGATGGGGCTTATCTTTAGGACACTAAACGTGAGTGGTGGTGCTTCATTTTTTTGTGTGTGTTTAGTGCAAATATTTGATGGAATATTTATTTCACTTCAAAGCAAGCCTGCTTTTCTTCCAAACAGCAGTGATTGCAGTTGCATTAGCAACAACCACCGGTCCTTGACTCTGACTGAGCAAAATGTGACTCTGATTTTTGTCTGGTCGGACTCTTGGGCCATGCTGGTCTCCTTGATGCTGTAGATCCCAAATAGGGTGCCATAAAGGAGCGCAAGGATATCCATAATGCTGAGTGGCTCCAGGGGTTATAGATGATTATGTCAGGAGGACTGAATCAGCAGCTGCATGTTGTATTATGTGGTCTTCTGTACAGAGGAATGTAGAAGTGCCATTTTTACTCCTCACTCATTTGTTACTTGCATTGGTTTCCTTTGCTGGGAAGGCTCCAGCACTTTGGGCTGTTTGTCAAAGCTGCAGGGAGCCTGTAAGGTTGCATGGGTATATTTATTCCTTCTGTTTGGTTTCACTATAAATTTCACCAGTGTTGTATTAAGGTAAATGTGATCTTGAGCATTCACAACAGAACATGTTGGAAGTGTTGGCTTTTTTGTATTCATTTTTTATGTTGTAAATCGATTTTTGAACAGGCAGTAAGTTTCATATTCCCCTTTTCTGTTTACAAAGGTGACCAAAAAGCAATTGTACTCATAGGATACCTTTAGTGCAGGCAGTTACCATTCAGTCACGTTAGTGACGCAAAGACTGTGTGATTTTGCAGGAGCTGCACAGTTTTGAGGTGTATGGCCTGAAGTTCAATACCACGGGACCATTCTCCTCCAGAGGAATGTACCTTACATTGTTTTTATGGGGTGTGGTAGTTCCTATGTAATCACTGTGCCTCTCTGGACTTTTGATGGAAACTACCAAGAGCAGGATGGACACCACTCCATCACCCCAACTGAATAGGACAGTTGCTGTTGAAGTTCAACCACAGGCCAATGTGAGTCTTTTTATATGCCATAAATGATGCTAAGTGTTCTCGATGGCATTTGTTTAGGATGAAAGGAAATGTAGGAAGACCTAGCTGCAAGAGATTCACATGAAGGCATTTGTCAAATTCTATTTATTCCCCAATTCTATTATTCTCACAGCTGACTGGCATTTAAATCAATTAATTAAAAGAAAAATTGGCTCTAGTATGTAGTCTATCTCGTGGCATCGTTCACAGTTCAAGATTGTCCTTGCTGAGCCTGGCCAGGTGCCCCGGTTTGGGGTGATTGTGCTTTTACCAGATTGTTTCTCACATGCTGGTGCTCTTGAACAGCTGATGGAATGGGTATTTTGCATTAAAAGAGAAGACGTGAGATGTCAGGTACTTTCTGTTGTTTTTTAATTATGGAATTGCTTTTGTTTTCTTCTTCACTGCAAGCTAATTACCCCTGCCTCTTCATTCTACAACTAGAACCACATTTTCTTTGGCAAAATTCTACAATTCCAACAAGAATTCCTCGTCAATCTTTTAAAGATGTATTTGGAAAAGATTTAATTGCCATTTGTTATCCTGAGAGTGGAATTGTCTCTTCCGTAACGGTTTCATAGTATCTTTCTGGAAGGTTTGCTTTGTGTTTGAAGAGACACATGGTCCACGCTGCTTCATTTAGCAAAAGAAGTAGCAAAAGGGAGTGGTTCAGAACTACCTCTGGGGTGGGACTGCTGCAGTCAATGAGCACTGGGGAGCTGTGGCCTCCAGCTTGTCTTAATCGTGTTCAGCAAACAATTGCAAATGGCCTAGGGATGAATTGCATGTACTTCAACGTAAATTTATCAATTAATCCCTTATGAAAACTAGGAGAATGTGAGCAGAATCAGACTGAGTTGACAGCAGGCAACAAACTGGTGGTGTATGAGCATTCTCACTGGTTTCACTGAGAGCAAGGGGCTCATCAAAGTGCAGCTCCCAGGAATGGTTTAAGCCACACTGGGATGTGTTTGACAGCCCGGCTGCCGTCAGGGGAGCGCCTCCGAATTAAAGATGCAGTGCTAGCGCAGGGCCTCTGACATTTTGCACAGGTTTCCTACGCACTTTAAAGCTGCACTGCCACTGTGGTTAGTGACTGGTTTTTGGTGCAGAAAACACATCATTTGGCAGGGCAAAGTGCAGGGCAAAATGCAAAGGTGTTTCTAGTAACAAGCATCATTTTGTTACTTCTCCTCAGAGAAGTAGGTATGCTCACAGCCCTGCTCACAAACCTGTGCTGCCCTCTGCTTCTGGATGGCCATAGTCAGATGCATGGAGAGATGTGATCATGCCTTATTTCCCACACAATTATAATGCTTGTCACTTCAATAATAATCCCACCTTGACTTGGAAAGAAAGGGTAGAACTGAATTTATTCATACTGAAATGATCAAATTTGCGTTGTTGGGTTTTCCTGTGTGTTTGCTTTTGAACAGAGCGGTGTAAGCAGCTCCATCCACTTCCATCAGCCAGTCTGCATTCACTTCTGCTCCTTTTCCCTTCTGCCCAGTCCAGCAGTGCTCCACGGCTGAGCACACATAGGAGGAGGATGGCACTGTCAACCCTTAAGAGCACCGCCACTGCTGTCCTTACAGTACAGCTCAGTTAAAGCACCCACACTTTACCTCCACATGTTGTACTGCTAGCCAATTATTCTGTGAATGGTGAAAGACTTCCAGAAATGTTTGGTCGTGATGGTAAAGAACCATTTTCTCTTTGCTGACGGTCCTCACTTGGTTACACAAAAGCCATTCTTAAGTTGCAAGATAATTTCCAAAAAACAGCATATTCTTCTTTAAAGTTGCTGCCCCTTACCTTAGCAGCAAATTTTTGTATTACAAAAAGCATTTCCTGCTTTCTCATCAAACTGCATTTTTACAAGCAGGTTTCAAGTCTGCGATACGATTTGCTGTTTCAGCAATCAGAAATGCAAAACAAGACAGCAGTAGGCTGTCCCCACGTTCCTGCCTGCTCACTGTGAGAAGGAAAGCAAAGATGGATTTTGCCACGGGAGATTATTCAGAGATGCTGTTGCCCTCCACAATGTAAATTATTTATATTCAGCCCAGAATCAGCTGCTGTGCTCCTGTTTTATCCAGCTGTCAATTACTTGGATACAGCCCCAGTGTAAAGCCCTTCTTATTTTGTAATGAAGAAAGGAAATCTGCAGTAGAAGAATATAATGAACGAGGAGGAACATCGTCTTGCAACTGTAAATAAGATCTTGTTCTGTTTATTTTGACATCTTTTTACAAATGTGTCGTATTCAGGTGTAAATATCTCAACCCACGATCTTGTTCAGAGCTCTGAGATTTCTATTGTTATATGTAATACTTTGTTTAATAGTTGTAATAATTATTTGTATAGATATGAACACAATAGTATTTTATTAAAAAAAGGAAAATGTTCTTCAAAGTCTGCGTTCTGTTCAGTACAGCTTCTTTCCCTGTGTGAAAGAAAAGGGAGGTGTGGGGCTCTCTCTATATAAAGCTGAAGAATCATAGAAGGTTTTGGGCTGGAAGGGACCTCAAACATCATCGAGCTCCAAGCCCCCTGTCGCAGGCAGGGCTGCCCACTTCCACGTTTAATACTACATCAGGCTGCCCCTCCAACCTGGTCTCAAACCCCTCCAGGGATGGAACCTCCTGCCGCTTTCAAGAGGAGAAACTGCAGCTTTCCACAGGCTGAGGAATGACACCACTCTGCAGCTTGCACCGCTCCTGCAGATCCCAGTTCCAGCACAGCACCATGGTGCTGAGGCCATGGGCTCAGGGCTGCCACGTGGTGCCAGTGGGCAGGGGATGTGTGAGCAATGCGACATCTGTCAGCAGAAACATTCATATCCATTCCTAACTGAAGTTGTATTTGTAATATAAACACAAATGAAGCTGATTCAGGCTGCTTCCCCACAGTTACCCAGTCACCTGACTCAGTGCTTTTCTCGCTGCATAGCTTTTCTCACTCAGGTTGAGGGTAAGGCAGATGCAGCACTAGGGAAGGAGGTAAAAAACACCAGTTAGATTAAGCCCAGTGTTTGCACTCCTGCTTATAAAAAACAGCAAGTACATCTCTCATGACCTGGGAAATACCTGCAAGTATTTAGTGACCAATTGCTGAAATCTGTATCTGTGCATGTGGGGTTTCACACCACACAGAGAGCAGCTCCTACTTCCATTACACTCCTCAGCCCCTAGGAAGTCACATAAACTCACAGAGGGAAAAAATAAATGGGAAAGGATGCAGCAGGAAACTGAACTGTTTGTTCCCCTTTTCAGAAGCAGGCTGTACTGAACGTAGGAGGGATGAGCACATGCTGGGGAAGCAGGGACCGTGCCACCAGCCCAGCACAGCCAAGCCAGAGGCACCTCTGCCAGCACACGGCTGGGCTGAGCCCTGCAGTGCCAACAGAAACCAGACAGGTCAAAGCCAAGAGAGAATCTTCAACACTGCTGCATCAGCAGGAGGCTCGAAAGCAGCAAGAAGATGATTCCAGCTCTGCCTCCATCCATTTCTCCTTACATTTAATTCTCTCATGTGTTTTTCTGCTTGCTCTGTGCCAGTCTCCCACTCCACTAGTGCAGTGCCATGCACACTGTGCGGTTCTGCTCAGCACAGTGAGCCCATCTGCTGCTCTCCTACCTCCTACACTGCCCCTGCCTGCTGCTGCTCAACATTACTGCTCCTTCTCACATTCACACACAGAGAAGATCTCCAGCTTTGCGATGAGAAACAAATACAGGCTTGGAACAAGCTCCACGAGTACAGCAGATGTGGAGAAGGAATATTTTTCATTAAAACATTGGATAGCTGTAACAAATCCAGACAAAGCCTGAGAAGACAGGGTCTTCATCAATCAGGCAAGTAAATGATACTGCTGGTACTTTCTGATACATCTTTGACTTCTGCACAAAGAAGAGGAGCTGCTGCTCTTTCTCCACAGCCACGCACAGGTTAAGGGCGGCCCTGCAAGGCAAAAGCCCATTTTGCACCAGGCTGAGAGGGACTGAACGCAGCACAGTGAGCAAACAGGGCTTTGGATTCAAGCCTACAAACTCCAGGATCCTGGCAGTTTGCTGAGAGCAACAGGTTTGTAAAGGGATGCTGCCTCCTTTGCCAGTTCTGCATCTGACAGCCTGCGGAAGGCAGCATCTGCCAGTTCCTGTAAGTGACTGCACCTAGCAGAAACAGTGCAGGGCCCCTGGTGAGGGCTCCATCAGAAGCTTTCTCCTCTCCTGCTGCTGCCTCTCCAGTCCTGCCCCTGGAGGACTGTCCCACTTGCTCTCTAGCTCACTTCACCACCAAGTGACACACTGTCACTCTCCCAGCAGATCCACAGCTGCAGCTCCTCATACAGCCCCCAGGTGCCTCCATGCAGCCCTGTCTCAGCCTTCTGCTCCTGCTTTTGGGAACAGGAACACAGAGAAAAGAGAGAGCAGATGGTCCTGGCAGCAGGACTACCTGAGCATCCCTGCGTGACCTCACAGGCAAGCTCCACGTCCTGAACTCCTTCATGGCACAGACATTACCACAGTGTGTGGTTTCACTGTTCACATAATTGTAAGTACAGAGCTCAGACTCCTGCAACAGCCCTCACATTTGCAGGTGGGGGGAGACAGAAGAGCACACAATGCACGTAGCAGAAGATTCACATGGGTACTAAAGCCCATGAGGCTCCATCTGCACAGCAAGCTGCCAGGCAAGGCAGAATTCTGCAGCCCCACTGATCAAAGCAGCTTAGCCTCACCACACTCAGCAGCAAGGAGTTGAAGGTTTTGCACCTCAGGCTTTCCTGCAGTCTCTTCCTTTGGGAAGAATAAAGAAGCTGCAGGCAAGCCTGTGTCACTGGTATTGGATCCTGACACTTTAGAGAGACCAAGAACAGATGGCAGGGTTGCAGGGGAGGCAGAATAAAAAAAATGGGCTCTCCTCAGCCTGATCCTCCTCCAAGCATCCTCTTCTTCCCTGCAGCCCATGGTGGCACCTCCAAGAAAGACTGGTGCATGCTTAGCAACAGGTGTGAGAGACCTGCCCTGCTCCTAGCATACTGACAGCTCACAGCTCTACCTGCACAACAAACCTGCAAGTCAAGCCCAAAGCACATAACCCAACCCAGCACATCAGGACCACTGCTGCCTTCTGTACGCCCTGCCCAAAATGCAGCCATGTCTCAAGCAGCTCTGTGAGGTGGGACAGAAGCCTGGCTAACAGCCTCTCATGCCATTCCTGCTCCAGCCCTCTGCCAAACAGGAGCTTCTGTTCTGGCCAGACTGCCCTCACAGGGCTGACTGGAGCCAACAGAACAAGCAGACCGCTGGTACCTGCGCTCTGGAAACAGTCTGCAAGAGTGATGGGTTGCTCCTAGTGAAGCTTAAGGATTGCAGTGACTGGCAAATATGATCATGCAGCCCCTTTTCCCAAGAACTCTCCACACCGCTGCTCAGAGCCATAGCAGGAAGAATTCAGGCTGACCTGCAGAACAGGGAACCAGGAACATTCCCTTTTTGACCATCTTGGAAAAACTTCATCTTAAAAAAAAACTAAGAACTAGATACTACAAAACCTTCCTGGCAAATGCTGACTTCTCAGAGTAGAAAGTTACCAATGTAAAAAGTTGGTAAACACAACTGGAACAGAGCCTCTCTACAACACTGGATACATGCACATACATTGAGGGGAAAACGGTCAGATAATAAAAAACAAGGACAACAAAGGCCTCAAAGAATACTTTTTAATTCAAAATTAGCAAAGCAGGTCACACTGTAAATGCAACACCTGCAATAATTCATACCTTACTCTTGTTTTTTAAATAACTGAGAATTCAGAAAGAATGCAAAGACATTTAAAAACCTCAGATGCAGAAAATTTGAAGAGGTGGGGGAAGAAGTTTCGTCCACACCTCTGAAGAGCTCAACCCCAATGACTCCAAGACCTCCTCCACACTCCCCATCCAAAGTAAACTTGTGGGAGGAGAAAGTCAGGAGCTGCTGGACAGCTTCCCCACTCTCCAACCCTTCAAAGAGGCTCCCAGACTGGGGCACACTGCAGGAGCCCACAAGGTGCCCAGCACATGAGACTGAGGCCTCATCACTCCATCTCTCTCATGGTCTCGCTGCTTCTGGTGCTGTAGAGGAGAACTCTGCACTGACAAGCAGCTACACAGGAGCTGCTGGAGAGGAGTGGGGGGGCTGTTAAGTTTGTACCGGTGAGAGGAGCTGCAATAGCAAGGCAGGAAGCTCTGCCTCTGGCAGTGCAGCACTAGTCCCTGTGTCCCTGAAACACTGCAGCCCCTTGGATATGTTCCTGCAGTTACAGGAGGAGCTCCTCCAACAAAGAAACATAGTTCCCCACTACCACCTCTGTCTGGAGCCTTTTACTCACTTGGCAGCTGCTCTGCATGCTGGGATCGTGGTGGGACAGAAACCAAATTCTCCCCCCATGCTACCCAAGGGGCTCTCCAAGGGCAGCAGTCTGCAGGGTCTGGACAATGGCTGCTGACACAGGAGGAGCTGCAATGCATTCTCAAACTCACTCACTACAGAGAAAGCAGAGCACGTCAACCTAGAGGAAAGGAAGCAAAGTTCTTAAATATGCTTCCTGTCCTCTCCCTCTTCACCAGCTCCAGCACCCGCTGTCCTAACAAGCCAGAGCGCTGCAAATGCTAGGTCATGCCTGCCCCAGGGGGTGTGGTGGCAGGGGAGCCAATGTCATCTTCCCTTCTGGTTCTGCCCCAGTTCCCGTGGCACCCAGTCATGCTCACTGTGGGTCCAGCTCCTCCGCTCCCACAGGGCTGCAGGCCACTGAAACAGGCTCATTCCCACGGACGCCGGTAGCCTGGTGCCTTCAGCCAAGTGGCTTGGCACACCCCCATGCCTCTGTCCATCCGAGGCTCAGAACACTGGGATCTTGTCCCTGCGCACCGTGTCCAGATCATCATCCAGGGTCAGCAGGACCTGGGGAGAAGCTCAAGGTTGCAGGTCTCGCTGGTCACCTCACAGTTAAAGGAAAACAAGGAAGAGAAGGAGAGGCTGAGGCCCCACAGCAGAGCAGGACTCACCAGAAAGGAAAAGAACAAAGCAGCTGCAGAAAGGAAGTGCCAGACATCATGGTCATCAAAGAAGCCCAGCAGGATGCATGACCGGTTCTTCTCTCGGGACTCTGCCGGAGTCTCCTAGAAGGGAAGAGCAGGCAGTCAGGACTCGACACCAGCACACAAAGAACCCTGGCCACATACACAGAGCCCTCTGGAGGATTTCCTGCCTTAACCCTCTATGAAGGAGCCAAGAGAAATAGCAGACATGAGATGAGGACATGGCAATATGCAGTGCAATACTGCACAGCTAGGGATGGGTCTGAGATCGTGGCATAGAGCTCAGGAGAACCCCCTCTGATCACCACATCTGATGTGCAGCATAGCACAAGCTGCAAAACCTCCACTGGATACTTCTGCAGCAAGCCCCTCATTGTCACGGTGATACAGAATGCATCCAGTCCAAATTTAAAAGCCTCCCAGGCCATATGGGGTCCCCACAGCCCATGTTATTTCCCATTACTCATCTCTCCAGGGACAATTCTGCCAGCTACTGTTGGTCAGGATCTGCTCCATTGTCTTCAGATCACCAGGTCACCCTATCTCCCATAAGGAGGGCCTCAAGATCACCACTCCACAGTGGCTATGGTGGTGATGGATTGACATTGGACTTGATGACCTTAAAGGTCTTTTTCAACCTTCATGATACCATGCGTACAGTTATTTTGGCCTCAGCACAGTTTCCTGCACTCCCTTCCTGACCTGAGAAGGAAGGTAGACCAAGGCTCTCCCCCACAGTATTGTGGTTTGTTTTCTTTGTTTTTTTTTTGTTTTTACAGAAAAAGAACAACAGGAAGGGAAGACAAGAGACAGACATGAACAGAAGGATAGCAAAAGGGAAACATTACCTCCCAGCTGCTGAGGGTCTGGAAAAAGAAGTAGAGGGCAGCCGCCCACACCACTGCTGTGGCCACAATGCAGAACAAGGGAATAGGCAGGAGCTTCTCAGAGCTGCGGATCTGCAGGGAGGGATGTAGCCTCACAACAAGTGCTTCCCAGGGGCCAGAGCAATGCACAGTGGCAAATAAGCCTGGCCTGACCACCTCCACCAAGTGCTGCCAACCCCAGGAAGATGCCCAGTGATCCAGCCACCAAGATCACTGCACAGCATCCCCTCCCAAACAACCAGTGCCTCATCTCACCCCAAGTCCCACAAGGGCCTCTCCATGCCCCTCTGCAGAGAACCCAGATTGCAGCTGAGAGGAGGCTCATACCATCCTCTTTGGAGATGGGCAGAGGCATGACAGCCACAGCCACCTCTTTTACCTTCATGATGATGTAGAAAGCCAGGTACAGCAACAGGTTACAGATGAAGATGCCCAGTATGTAGGAGGCAAAGTCTCTGGGCCGATACACCAGTCCAAAGATAGCACTGAGGGTAGAAAAGGAACAAGAGACATTAGACAGCTTCTTTCACTGGGGACAGGATACATCCCCAAACTGACAAACACCTGCTGCTCCGCTCAGACCACAGGACATTGCAAAACGGCTGCAGCCCTCCCAGTTTCCTGAAGGAAATAGTGTTCACCTCAGCTCCTTGCTAAGAAACAAAGCAAAGCAAAACAGCCTCAGATCTGCTCATCCACTGAGAGCAGCCAGATATTCCAGAAGGGTAGATGGGTTCAGCAAGTCTGGACACTCCTCACGAAGGAAATCTTGAAAGCACAGGAGCAGACTGTCTCCCTGTAAGATGAGCCAGTGGGGAAGAAGGCTGGCATGGACAAACAAGGAGCTTTTTCCTGAGGCTCCTGGAAAAAAAAAGACAATCTACCTCCTATAGAAGAAGAGACAGGCAACCTGGGAGAAAGTACAAGTTGGGAGGAAGCATCAATCTGCCTGGGGGTAGGAAGGCCCTACAGAGGGATCTGGACAGGCTGGATAGCTTGTCCTAGACCAGTGAAAAGAAGGTCAACATGACCAAGAGTCAGGTCCTGTACTCTGGCCACTACAACCCCAGGCAACACTATAGGCTTGAGATGGAGTGGATGGAAGACAGTGTAAAGCAAACAGACCTGGGGATATTGATTGATGCTTGGCTGAACATGAGCCAGCAGTGTGCCCAGGTGGCCAAGAAGGCCAGTGACATCCTGGCTGGTACCAGGAATAGTGTTGCCAGCAGGAACAAAGGAAGTGTTCATCTCCCTGTACTCAGCCCAGGTGAGGCCACACGTTGAGTACTGCGTTCAGTTTTGGGCCCCTCACTACAAGTGAGACATCGAGGCCCTGGAGTGTGCTGAGAGAAGGACAATGAAGCCAGTGAGGGGTCAGGAGCACAAGCCTTATGAACAGCAGCTGAGGGAACTGGGTTGTTCCGTCTGGAGAAAAGACTCATGGGAGACCTTATCACTCTCTGCAATTCCCTGAGAAGAGGTTTTGGTGAGGTGGGGGTTGGCAGGTGGCTGGTGGATGATTGGACTATATGATTTTGAAGGTCTTTCCCAACCTTGGCGATTCTATGATTCTATTGTACGGGCAGGAGCACTGCATTGCTTCCACCCTATGGCCAAACACACTGCACTCAGTAGAGCTTGGCCCCAGACCTCTGTATTTAGTAGAAGGCATATCCTTGAGAAGCAGCTTTTGAGAAAAGCAGGAGTTAAGGGCAGTTATTTCAGGTCTTATCCAAAAGCTTGTCACTCCAACCATGCAGGTACTGCTGGGCTCTGCAACTGTGTCAAATGTCTCTGTCAAGCCTCCCGCAGCTGAGCTGGGCTGGAGCTCCCACTATAGAAGATGGGTTTGCACAGCAGAACAGGCTTGTTCTGAACAGGCTTGTATTGAACAGTTGTATCAGGCCAACCCTGGGCAAGCTTGGTCCAACAAGCCAATAGACAGCACCAGCAAAACACTCAGAGGTGCCTTAGGTATCTCTGGAGCACGCTGCAATACAAACTGTCTCAGAAGAGCCCCAGCACAGAACAATCACAACAACACTGTTGCATTTCCTCCCCACCCAAAGCCACCTGTATCAAACTGAAGCCCACGTATACAAGTAGGCAAAACACCACAGCCCACTACTTACAAGGACCAGTTGACTAGGTTTCCAACGATGAGCAGCACCATCCTGTCCTGAAGAAAAGACACCAATGATTACATGAAAGCAGAAGGAAACAAGTGGACTTTGCCTCAGAAATTCAGGCTATCATTGCCTGAGGGTTTGGAGTCTGGTTCCCATAACTGCACATGTACCTGGCTCTTGTATTTACTCCATGTGAAGGAGTATTTGTGAGATGGATGCAGCTCTGGCCCTCACAGATTTGAAGAGAACATTGCATAGAAAAGATTAAGCATCTAAATAGAAGAGTCAACCCCTCAAGAATCATTCTCTGAAGATTCACTTGCCTGCAAGTCATTTGGCTAAGTTTCCACTGTTTTCCTAGTTAACTTCCTTACACATAAAAACATACTGCACAGAAAAATGGCATGTTTGAAAGAGGACACAGGGTGCTTTGGACAGCCTCCTGCACACATCCATGGAGCCCTTCCCCCCTCCTTTTTTTTTTTTTTTTCTTTAAAACCAGTTTTACCATTAACAAGGTAAGAATTCCAACTATAGAGGGCAAAATAGATACATCTGTGTTTCTTATGTGTTTGTGCTTACACAGCTACTTTCATGGAGTAGCTATTTCAAGCCAGTCAGGCTTATCTTATGCCTGCATGCACCAACTTTGCTTGCAAAATACAGTCTGACTGAAGAATAAAAACAATAAAGTAGAATTCATAAAGATCTAATTTGGCTTCAAGCATTAATTAATGCTCTATGCTGAGAAGAAAGCAATCACTAGGATGCAAGGTAACAGCTATTGTTTCTTTTTTCCCCTCCTGTCTGCCCCAAGACACTGTAGAAACCGCAGCAGTCACTGCATTCCTTAGAAGGGATGCACTGCACTGAGCCCTACACCAACTCCTTTGAGCTGATGTCCCTAGAAAGAAAGAGCAATGGCAAATTCTATCATACTTGTGTCACATTTGCTCTTATGTTCTATCCACCAGGCCATAGATCAAGGAAGTTCTGGTGCAAATAAAAAGCTCCAGCAGAGATCTATAACTGCACACTGGTGAGAGGTTGAGGGAGAGAAGGGAAGCACTGCTTTTTTAAAACAGCCACAACCCTCTCTTCTACACACTACCTAGAAAGCAAACAAATACTGAAGGAGGTGCAGAAAAGTGAGAAATCACCTACCATGTACATTGGTCGACTGCACTGCTGGATACAGTCTGTGTACAGCACCATTGCTGCCCGCCGAAATATCCCCAAGTCTGACAAAGGAGAGAACAGAAGTCAGTATAGCTAGAGTGAACTCCATAACACCTGCTAAGTAAAGATGCAGGCACACACTGGCTGAGGACGCAGGCTATGAAGGTCAGGGTGTTCACAGATTCATTTCTAGCCCTCTGGAAGTAGTCCATGCTGAGCAGGACAGCAGGTGGACAGTGTTCACTCAGAACAACAGGTTAAAAACCAAACATTCTTGACCCTGGTGCTGCTCAGAAGTCAGATAGGCCCTGTCTGAATGCAAATATGTTGGCTTTGCCACCACTTCTCTTTAGGGGAGATGTTCATGGAGGAAGGGGAAAAGTGCTTCCCATGGAACAACGTGGAGGGAGACACAGGAGACCCTCATCTCTGTTGAGAGTGGTGTAGAGAGGCAAAACACACAATGCCCCTGCTACAGAAAATAAATAAAAACCACTGCAGAATCTCCTCTGGAGAGCCATCAGTAGCAGTGAAGACAAACAGACACGCATGCATGCAAAGGTCTCTCTTTAGTCACAAACGTGGAGCTCGAATAGACTCCTGTGTTGAGATCTGTGCTACACCATCCCCTTCCTAGGAAGGAGCAGGCCCTAGCAGAGCTGCTGGCAAATAAACTTCAATTCTCAAGAGCCAACCCCAGGGTGGCACACAAGCCCACCTTCCACATGCATCCATGCACCCCCAGCTTCTCCACCACTGCTCAATCATTTCAAAGAATGGGAGCTGCTGCCAGTTACCTGAGTCAGGGCCATCTGAGGCAGACAGGAGCAGAAGAGGAAGGAGAAACATGTTTGTAAGCAGAGCGCATGAGCCAGGCTACCCACCAGACCTTCTCTTCCCTCCCCACCTAGCACACCCTTCTGGAGCACAGCTCAAGAGACAGCAAATTGGTCCTGCTGATTCCTATTGTCTGGGAAGCCACAGCAGGAAAACTTCAGAGACCAGGAAAAGCTTCAGGTAAGGGAGAGGAAAGGATAACCCCAAACAAGTGCAGGCCACAGGACTGGCCTTACAGTTCTACGCAAGGCCACAGAGGTGATTTGCAAAGATTCCATGAAGAAGCACCCACAAAACAGTTTGGTTGTGACACTTACCCATCTTGAAGCGGCCCATGTAGTAGATCTGGGTGCTGAGGGCCAGCGAGGCCAAAACATGGATCAATGAGAAAATGACCCAAAACCACATGTCGTTTTTCCCAAACACCTGAAAGCAGAGATGTATTGGAGAAAGAAAAAAAGGAAAAACCCGGGGAATGTTACCAGCAGGCTGTTCCTTTTCTTTCCTGTATCACCACAGAGCATTAGACAATCCTACTGAACACTGAAGAGAAGCCCCTATTAACTTCCAAGTCAAAAATCAAGTCTCCAAATCCAAACAGAGACGAGGAAAGCAAGAGGAGTTTAGCACTTCTGGAGAATAAGCCACTACTTCTGCATGTCCCCTCAGATAAGGCTGATGACCTTGAAGGACTGCAGCTGGCTCAAGAAGCAAAAACACTGGGACCCCTAATTAAGCCAGGCAAGCTCTCCCTGCAGAGCTAGGCAGCAGCCCCCCTGGCCAAGAGAGAAATTTTACACAGGCAGTCAGGGAGCCAACCATTGCTTCAGCAAGTGCACTGTGGCAAACCCAGAAGTACAAAGTGTTTCTATTATAACCTTTTTATTTATTTAAGGACTGGAAGCGAATTACCAACCCAAGTTAATGCTGTGTTAAAACTTCAGTATTTCCATGATACATTGAAGAGTTCAAAAACTCTAGTCTGCTGACAGGCTACAACTATGCACTCCCCTCCTCTGGGGCCACAGAAGGTGCTTGAACTTCTCAATTTGCATGGGGGAAAAAGTAAGCAGAGAAGCCTTCTCTTTATGAATGGAGAAAGAGGCACATACAGCTTAGAATCCCCACTCTACAACCTGAAAACGTCTCTCAACAAAATATTCACCATCCCATAATAGAAGTCCAGCAGTTTGAACCTAGGCATGCAAATCTAGGATCACAGAAGGACTTGGGATGGAAAGAACCTTAAAGCCCACCTAGTTCCATTCCCCTGCTGATAGCAGAGCTGCCACCACTACATCAGGCTGCCCACAGGCCCGTCCAACCTGGCCTTGAACACCTTCAGGGATTGGAAGTGCCCATCAAGCAGAGTAACAAGAAATTCTTGGAAATTCTCAAGTTTACCAGCTATTCCTTTATGCCTTATCCCACAGTCTCCTACCTGCAAGAGATCAATTGCTATTCAGTGCTACTGTAGGACAGAGAGGGGCTAACAGTCTGCTGAGGCCTAGCCAGTAGTTCAAAGCAAGAATTCAACAGATTTTGCCTGGTTACCGCTGAATGTAACAGTCCTCCAACTGGAGAGAAGCAAATTGTATAAAGAGGCACAAGCAACCAGGCTGTGAGGACAGCTCTCTTGGAAAGGAGAAAAAAAAAATAATAAGAGTACTAGGAATGCAAGTACAAGTAGCTGCTTAACAGCTTATTGAGCTCTGACACTTTCCCTGGTCTCCCCACGCATTTCCTCCCCAGAGAAAAAGGCAGATAAGAGGAAGCCATACCACTCCAAGGACAGCGAGGCAGATGACCACAGCAAACGAGGCATAGGCAGAGTAGGCACTAGCATTGATGTCTGGGTGGCGGGTCTGGTAGAGCTTAAGCATGCAAAGTCCTGCAATCATGTACATGAAGGAGGTGTCTGTGGAAGGAGCACAATAGAAATAGTGAAGACAGGTGCCAGCAGGCTGAGAAAGCTGCTCAAAGCACATACAGTGAAGCTATGCTACATCGTACAGCAGCTTGCGCTTTGCTACCTTGCAATACATCTGTGCTCCTGGGCAACAAAGACAATAAAAAGGCATCAGGGCACAGAAACAGGCAGGAAATTACAGAATGGTTGAGACTGGATGGGACCTCTTGAGATGATCTGATTCAGTTCCTCTGCTCAAGCAAGGTCAGCTGTGACAGGGCTGTCAAGGGCCATGCCCTGTCAGGCTTTCAATGTCTCCACAGGAAACCGCAAACTCCAAGCAATCCATTCCAATCTCTGCCCACCCTTCCAGTTAAAAAAAAAATAAATAAAAAAAATTCCCCTGTCTTTGAATGGAGCTTCCTTTTTTCATCCAAAGATTCACTGTCTTCTGACCAAGCCTGGAAGCTTTGCAAGAGTAGAAAGGTGAGAAATACTTGTAACTCTGCAGAAGATAGAGATGGCAAATCCTTCTTCAAGCACAAAAGACGGCAACTTGGCTTACCAAACTGGAAATTAGAGTAATTGGGGCAGACATGGTAGCAGGCACTGAGCACCCCTTCCATCATCAGAGCAATGCCCATAGCATAGAAGAGCCCAAAATGCTTTGGGATCCCATAATCCTAGAAGAGAACAGAGGCAGACAGAAGGCACCCTCACTCTTCTGATCACAAGAGAGCTTTCACTCTTTGTTACCTCAGCCCTCCTAAGCCCCCACACTTGTCCTTCAGCCCACATGTAATTGTATCATACTGCAGAGCTGGCTGAATCCACTAGCAACAAATCCAAAATAATTACACAGAAACTTCTGGTCTGAAGACCTCAGTATCTTGGAACTGATGTCTTAAGACCAAAAAATCTGCAACACCACATTTAGAAGGATGTTAACTAACCAGGCCGCACTTTTCACAAGCCCCGTTAGAAACACGTTCAGCTTTTAGTACAAAGGAGCCTCCTCCTCTGTAGAAAGCAGATGGTCCTTTCCACTGCCTGCTTCATCATCACAGGACAAAGCAAGGGTCCAGGCGTGCTCCCATCCAGCTCATCTGCACCAGTTCTTCCACAGCGAACAATGGAAGAAGAGCTACAGGAGTCATTCCTCAGCTCATCTCTGTCTTTGTGAGACCAGACTGGGCAACAACAGCAACACAGACACACCACAAGCAGCAAAGTGGTGGAGTAGTACGTGAGAATGTGTTCCACCTCCATCTTTTGTCAGGGAAAAAAAAAGAGGATTTCATCCTCCAGCAAGGAGTGCAAACTGAAAACCACTGTGCATTACCCTTGTTGTTCCCATGCCGCCCTCCCTCCCACCACTGGTCCCATGCAACCATGTACCCACTAGGGTATAGACATCTTTCATCTCCATGGCCCGACGGTGGAGAATGTCTCTGCGCAACACAATGAGGAGAAAGAGAAAGCCCAGCAGCATGTGGCCCACATTGCTAAGGATGTTGTTGAAGGCACTGCAGGGAGAAAGAGGGTTTAAGACAAGAGCATCACAGAAGCAGGAAGGTGAACCCCAGGCCACAGTAAACTGAATTCATCTAGTTCTCCACCACCATCCTCCACTTCAGCAGCTGCCAAACACCTGCCAGTTTTACACAATGGAGGACAATTGCAGGCTGAGTACTTCTTCATCTGCTTCAACTGATTTAACACTTTCTCTGTGAGATTCCCAACTCTGGGCTCTCTTTGCACTCCAATGTTACAGTAGAAAAATGCTGCACTGAAAGGACTATTCTGAATTGCTTTTCAGAGCTGCTTCTCTTTGAATACATGCGAAAGCATCCAAAGAGTACATAAGCCCACTACTGGTGGCAAGCAGTTTTGCTGGGGCAAACCTGGTGCCACATAGGCCTGGATGCACATCTTACTGCAACAGAAAGCCACTGCTGAGCTCAACTGAAAGCTCAGGGAGACTCTGCTCAAAGCCCTAGACTCTCAGTATTCTTTTCAGTGTGGTTGCTGTGAACCCAGTAACGAAAAATCCCTGCCTAGGCACAGCATGAGGCACAAGGCAATAATGCAGTGACTGCAGGACTCACCTCAGCACCCCAAGTGGATGAGCACACAGAAAGTTGTAGTAGCAGATGTCCTGATTGCCTGTCACATTCACTACCTGGACAGAGTGGAGATGGGAGAGCTGATGTTAGTGAATCCTCTCTGTTTGAATGTCTTTGCATCATGCATGCACTGTGTTTAGACAAGTTTGATGTGCCATACTGCAGATACAGCACCTGAGGGCTGCAACTCTGCAGTCACTACAGCCTGCAAACAGCTTTTCAGAAACCACTGCAGCTTAGAGCCCACAGGGTCCTGAAAAGCAGCAAAGCTAGCAACAGCAGCTTAGGGTGCTTCAAACAGGACATGTGGCTGAGCCCTTGACTGCTTTGAAAGTCAGCTGGTCTTTTTGTTCTCTTTGCCTAGTTTAAGTGCTCAGGGCAGAGCAGGGACCACTTGCCACTGTTCCAGAAGAAAGTCAATGTGTAGAAGTGAAATCGGTTTGGAAGGATGGAAAGATGTATGTAGGGACCTGGAGGCAGCCCAGCAGTAGGACTGCCATAAGGGAGTACTGACATCTGAAAATGAAGATTTTATGAGTAAGAGTCAAGATGTTGCCACAGGCCACAGACCTGACAGCACTCCTTACAGAAAACATACTTTGAGTTTGCATCCTGCAACAAAACAACACGGGTGAAAAGTAGGTCTGCTTGCAAATCTCTGAGTAACAGCTCAGGGCTATGGAAAACAAAACAGAAAAGAACACTCATATAATAGCAAACTGCATTTGCTTTCAGCAGATCCCCAGAGAGGATAGCAGGTTCCTCCTGACTGCGAAATAAAACAGGCCCCAAATGAGGATTAGGAAAACAGAGGAGAGGGAATCTGCAGTCTCTGCTTTCCAGGCAGAAGCAGCAGAAACAAGCTCAGAAAGCTGAGCCAAGCTAGCAGAGTGATCAGAATCTGGTACAGAGAACAGCTAAAGTAATCTGCCCTTCAGAGACACAGCAGGATCCCCAAGTCATCCCGATTTTACTGCAACTGTCATTCCTGTTCCAGAGTAGGTTCAAAGGCAAGATGACACCAAATGCTGGTGACAGCCACAGGTTGACGCACCGTCTGGTAGGTGATGACAAGCTGGATGACTG
The DNA here is from genome assembly GCF_023343835.1 of Lagopus muta. Taxonomy (NCBI): domain Eukaryota; kingdom Metazoa; phylum Chordata; class Aves; order Galliformes; family Phasianidae; genus Lagopus; species Lagopus muta. The sequence continues at coordinate 79,246,180 of NC_064433.1, forward strand.
GCAGGGCATAAAACACTGCAATGGTGATGATGTTCCTGTAGAGAGAAGGTAAGAGCAGCAGTTACAGCATTATTAGCACACACCCATCTCAGAGCCTTACAGTGCAGGTGGAGAAGTTTGTACACCCTGTTGCCTAAGGGCATACACCCTTCTCTCCCAGCCACAGCTTTATAGCAGCTCAGATTACAATCCTCCTGAAGTAGAAGAAAAATGCACTTATGCAAACAGGAGGCAAATAGCAAGAACACAAGAAGAGTCAGGATGCTAACCACAAGCTTTTATATTTGAGTAGCTAAAAAAAAAATGATTTGTGTTGGAAGGACCTTAAAGATAACCTCATTCCATACCCTTTGCCAGAGGCAGGGACATCTCCTTCTAGATCAGGCCGCCCAAGGCCCCATCCATCCTGACCCTGAACACCTCCAGAGATGGAGCATCCACAGCTTCTCTGGGCTACCTGTGCCAGTGCCTCACCACCCTCTGAGTTAAGAGCTTCTACCCAGTGTCTAATCTAAACTTAAATCTACCCTTAGTACAAAGGGTAACTGTTATAACTATCACTACACTCCTGACAGAGCCCCTCTCCAGCTTTCCTGCAGTCCTCCTTTAGGTACTAGGAGGCCACAATGAAGTCTCCCTGGACTCCTGCTTCTTCGCACTGAACACAAATCTCTTTTGCTCCAGCCCTCTGACCACCTTCATGGCCCTTCTCTGGACCAACTCAGATTCAGAGTCACATTTCTTGTGCTGGGAACCCCTCCCTGCAATACTCCAGATGAGGTGTCACAAAAGCAGAGTAGAGGAGGACAATCATCTCCCTCAAACTGCTGTCCACACTTAAATTCCTCCTTCCCCAGTATGTTTCAGCACACTGCTTATTACCACACTTTAAAAAGCTAATGAAAACCAGTAACTATTGCCAGGATCACATATGTATCAGCCCACAAATATCCTCATTTGAGGTACGTGGGATCTGCAGTGACTGCTTAGAACAGAGTGTAACAGGACAGCTGAAAGAATATCCTTCAAACTAAACTGTGGTTCAAAAGAAGAGCATGTGGACATCGCTGGAGAGCTTTCAACTAGAGACTAGGTCCCGAGATCAGGCCTTACCAGTTTGTCTTCTTACCAAAAATAGATTTTGTATTTTTTGCTGACGATTCTTCTGTCCTTCCTGGACAAGTCTGACAGATACAGGAACACCTAAAACATTAATGGGAAAAGAAAGAGGGAAGAAAACAAACAAACAATAAAAAACACCAGAAAAGAACTAGTGAAAAAGCCAGGAGAAAAATCTCAATGTACTTATAAGACATGCATCTTGAGTCACTACTCCTACTGAATATCCAGTTACCATTGCACATTATTTTCTCCCTAGGCTGTCCCACCTCCTTGTACATTCTTGGACACACTTGGATTCCTCCTCCTTTCTCAACTGTTTCTAACACATTCTGATTTTCCACATGAAGTCACTCACTTCAGCAGTATGCTTAGCACATCAGGAAAACTTCTTAGACTCTGAAAGAACACTAAGAAGCACGTTCATCTCTATTAGATGAAATCCAGCGGAGCTAAGTGGAAAGTTAAAACCCACAGAGAGTGAGTGGTGTTGGTCCTGGCCATGTGCCAGCCATACCTTTGTGCGGATGACATTTTTGTCACTTTCAATCTCTGGCATGGTGTCGAAGTCGCTCTCTTCCTCCACAGAGCTGTCTGTGTCAGAGCCTCCTGGTGGCCCATGCTCAGGGGAAGAAAACTGCCGTCCACCACTGGAGCTAGACTCATCTGGAGCAGGGCAAGAAGAAGGAAAAAAACAAACAAAACAGGCAGGGTAAAGGCTAAATCCCTCCAAACACAATAAGAAAGGTGCCCAGATATCAGCAACAATACACTGGGGAAAGCTGATATGGTCATTTCAAGGAAGAAACTTCTTCCTAGTCACAAACCACACAGTTTTGCTCTACTACTTTTCATCTCTAGTGTTTTCTGCTCTTTACTGGCCTCAGCTCTGAAAACCAGAAGTCTGAGACCAGCCATACAGCTCTAGAAAAAGCAGCAGGCTGCTCAGAGATCAGGAACACGCTGACCTAGTTAATCTCCAGATTTTACATAAGCTTTAGGTCTCAGCCTTTCTAAACATACTGTAGAACAAAGACAAAAAAGGAAGAAAGTTGAATTTTCACAGGAAGCAAAGCATCAGCTTTACTCCCACTGCACACGCAGTATTGGTCACCTGCAGGCTAGAGGGATATACTCACATTTCCAACTCGCTGGCTGAGCTTCCAGCCACTCCTTGCCCAGACTAGAATGAGCAGAACACAATCTTCCTCCTCATCTCCCAAATGCTTTTAAAGCATTTCAGGGGTTGAGGGAAGAGAAAATTAACCCTCAACTCTTTTCCATGACTTAGTTTCTCCTGAATTTTTCCCCAAACCCCATGAAGCTTCAGTTTTGTGTTTCTTCATTGAGTGTTCAGAGACATCCCACCTTCACAGCCCAATATCTGGGTCCCCAAGCTGTCAAATCCAAAAGATTACAACTCAAAAATCCACAGCATTGAACTGTTCAATACCAGTCCCTCCACAGTAGGGGAAACAGTTCCAAGGAGACTAAGAAATACTCTGGCAAAGGAAGGGATTTACCATCATCCCAGATTAGCAGGGATTTTTTTCCTCCCCCTCTTCTGCCAATGCAGAGTTCACCTATTAAACAGCATGATATTATCTTCCTGCTAATGAAAACGCTGGACCACAAGGAACTCTTGTCACTGTCCTGTCTACCTGCACACAAGCATTAAGCCTTCCAGTGAAGAAGCATGCTTGGGTCTAAAAACAGGCTCCATGAACTCATTACCAGGTCTGAGAAACTTGCTTGGAAGAAACCTTTCTCAAGTCCCTAGTCAGCCTGCCTGAAGCAGGACTACCATCAACACTTGTCTGATGACTGTGGCTTTGTCTAGCTGAGTCTCAGTGATGGAGTCTCTCTGAAAAGCTATTCCAGATATCTGCCATTTTTTGGTGGACATTTCCCTACCTTTTCCCCTACTCTTGAAGTGCAAACAGGACATCCCCAAACTGCTTCCTCTCATGCCACCCATTTTAAAATACTTGCAAGCAGCTACTGAAGTAGCTTGTAACTTTATTCCCTTCTGGCCTTAAAGCCCGAGATAATTGCAAATCTGTGCCTTCCCCTGTCCCAGACAGGGCCCTCCCTCTGTCTCCAGTTCTAGAAGACACAGTACCAATAGCACCATAGCTGCTTCCTTCAGGTGTGCTGGCTGTGATGGGATGCGAAGATGTCATAATCCCAGATCCTGCAACAGAAACAGACCCAGAAGAGCCAGTTAGCTTCACTGTAGTGCTTCAAAACATCTCTTAGGTGAACGCAAATAACTTGAAGAGCTGGAGAGGCTTGGAAAAAGCAGCATTTCTCCAAGCAGACTACACTGTCTCCCTCTAGAGTACACCATACGAAGGGGAAACCCTTACTTTGCAATATGAAAGACTCATTTCTTCCAGTCTCCTCCCAGAGACTGTCAGTCTGAATCACAAAAGCATAAGTATCCAGCACACAGCAGAGATCACATTACAGGGCTGCAAAACTTGGCAGATTATAGAGCAAGTCCCATGGTATTCAGAGCACCCTTACGAGTTTCCTATTCTTCTCTTCCTTGTGTATTGGTCTACTCAAATAACATTACCTCCAGTTAGACCTGCAAAAATCAGTCTTTGGCAAGACAGCTGCTACACAGTTTTAACTGAGTAAGGAGAAAGAAAAACGTTCCACGCTAAAAGTGCTTGTGATCTTGTGTTGGTGACAAGAGAGACATGTCTTTGAGGACTGACAAATCTCCACCTCCCTCCCACACACCTGAAGCCAGACAGGTTACACTGGGATTTCTCTCTCTTGGCTCTACACTCCTTTTTGTCTGGTGCCTGTTTGATCCCTGTGACAGGGCTTAGCTGCTGAATTAACAGCAAACAGTACAAACACAGCATGCTGAACACCCTCACACAGGGATCAAACCTCTCTCTTTCCAGAAGGAAAGGAGCAAGAGCAGTGACAACAGGACTGCACCTTCCTCTGGTGGTAAGCAGCAAGACTGGACCTGTTCCTTGTAAAGCGTCACAACAGCATTGTGCCAGTCAGCAGCAATGTGGTACAGGACGCAGCTCAGCTTTAAATTACTGCAGCCTTCCTCAGCCTGGCATTCCCAAACCATGTCTCCAGCTTCCTGGTATCTGACTTCTTCCACACTGACAGGCACATCAGACTCCTCTCTCCAGATGCCAGCTCCAGGCACTTCTGTAACATCTCACATGGGTTTTCATAACACTTCAATTAACAACATAACAAATTAGCCCCAAAACCTGCTGCTGCTCAAGCCTTATTCCTCAGCAGGTGAGCTCCCGCATAGCAATGACATTAAAGTTTTAAGTCTAAATCACTCCTTTCCTTCAGCATGTTTTCTGCTCATTGTGCTGAGGGCAAGCACTTGATCACCATTTCAACTTTTTATCAATGCAACAAACAGCTAAGAGGATCTTCTAAAGTGGGCAATGTGGCACAGACTAAGCACCCAAGAACACAATAGGATATGCTGCAGTCACCCCACAATACATCCATTCACTTCTGAGCTGGGACATACTCATTGGAGGCAAAAGAAGGTACACCTTCTGCTCCTATTCTGCTGTGCAACACTCCATCTCTTGCAACACAGCTACCCTGCTGCTTTAAAGTCATTTCGAAATACAGATTACTGGGAAGAGTGCAAGAAAAGCATTTTTCCAGTGTTCACAGCACTGAGACACATGCAAACTTCCTACTCTGATCATTCCTGTTCCACAGAGATGCTCCATTCTTACATTGGAGCAAGCTTTTTCCTCTCAAATGATGCATCAATCTTCTCTCCTGAATATCTCAGAATGGCTTGGTTTGGAAGGGACCTCAAAGCTCACAGAGTTCTAAACCCCAACCATGGGCAGGGTCGCCACCCACTAAATCAGGCTGCCCAGCACCTACCCAACCTGGCATTGACTACCTCCTGTATGGAGGCATCCACAACTTCTCTGGACAACTCATTCCAGTGCCTCGCTGCTCTCTCAGTGAAAAAGTTTCCCCCTGACATCAATCTCCCAATAAAAGATCCAAATCTGGACACAGCAAGCACACCAGGGAGAAAATGCAGCCTGCCGTGTCCCTGCCAGTCACTTCAGACTCCACTCACCCTGTAATTTCAGTCCCACTTCCCAGAAGGAAAGTGAGTCAGCAAAGTAAATGCAGCACACTAGGTGCGGTTCCTCCAGCTATTGTTTCCATCTGGTAGTGATGATGGGGAAGGAGACAGAAGGTATCTCACCAAATTAAAAAAAAAAAAAAGTTAACCACAAATGCCAGGCATTGGACTGGTGGCAGGAGCAAAAGGGACACACTGAGTCCCAGAGTATTCAAAGACAATAGGTAGATTAAGAATTCTCAGTTTCTTGGTGGGGGAAGAAAAAGGAAAAGGGACTGATGGAAAAGACAGGAACTAGGGCTACCATGGAGGAAAATGAATTCCAGTGGTTGGAAGAGAAGAAAATTTAGAGCAAGCCAGCATGTCATGGACGACCTGAAGGACAGGGCAAATATGAGCTATCAGTTCATATGCATCAGTTAGACATGCTCTGAAAGGACACAGCTGAGAAAGAAAGAGCTTCCCCAAACTCCTCAGCAAATGCCCTTCACACTGTTCCACAGCCCCAAGACCTGCTGTTGTGTCACAACAGGATCCATCCCCATGACATTCAAATGTTTTTAAAGCACGAATGCTTTAAGTAATGCTAAGTAGAAGATACAGGAGACTGAAGAAGCTTCAAGCTCTTGCTGCCAGATCATAAAGTCCTCCCATTCCCCAGGAGAGAAGTACAAGTGTTGATGCTTCTTTACCTCCAGACTTTGAATACTTTGAACTATTTTTAAGGCACAAAATATTTAAACAAAATGAAACAACCGGCCTCCCACACCTTGCCAGGAAGCAGAAGCCCCTGGTGCCCCCCATCCACATGACAGAAATTACCATCTTTCACCAGCAGCCTCTCAGATGCAGCCATGGTTTTGCAACACAGAAATCCACAGGATGTAGAAATGTGGGTGCAGCATAAAGCAAACAGAATCCAATACCAAAGTAAATAACACAGACAACACTAACAGTATTAATCATTCATTTACTGTTCTCTGCAAATCCCAATTAAAAACAAATTTAAATGAAAAAATGAAGAGAAAGAGAGACTCTATACTTAATCCAGGCAGAGGAAATCCTAAGGAATAAGAGCTGGGGAAAAAACAAACAAACAAACACCAGAAAAGCAGAAATTGAAGTGCAAGTAGCCAGACCATTATTTGGTGCAGCCTGCTTCAAATGACTTTCCTTGTAAGGGCAGAGAGGAATCTAATATCTCAGCAGCACCAGAGATTGTATGGTACGTGACCAAGGAAGGAAGAAGAGTTGAAAGGAGAAAATACTTGACAGACTGCCTGTTTCTTGCTATGCCTAAGATCTATCTTGCTCACCTAACACAGAAAAGAGAGCTTACCATTCTCAGGACTCAATCTCTCAGCTGAAGCCTTCCTCCAAACCCTGAAAATAAGCAGACAGCACTCATGAGAAAGGCAACAAATGCCATTGCCAGTCAGCCAGATTATCAGGATCATCAGCCAAAATGGTGTAAGCATTAAAACCAGAAGATAACAACAAAAACCCAAAAAAGAAGAAGAAAAAAGCAAAGACTAGACTAGACATGATTGCCATGACTGCTCACTGTCTAACTCTCCAAATTCTAAAGTAACAGAATTTTCCTTCTTTGGATATGCACCACAGGTAGGACAATGAGTTACAGGATCACTTCATCCTACACTGCTCACTATACTGAGAGAGACTCTCAGGCCACCTTCCCAAACCCAACTGTCCCACTCAAGGAACTGAACACATGAGAAACCACTGAAGTGAAAGGTGGCAGGAGCTAGAGCCATGCTTGATGTTCAAAAAGTCAATACCATCTCTTTCAGCACAGATTGCCAAGATGCAGAAGGCAAGAAAGAAAAAAAATAAATTACCTGCAGTAAGGAAAAAAAACAACAAAAGTATGCATGTGTACATGCACAAGTACATACACACCACTTCACTGAACTGTTGCAATGAAAAGTTAATTGAAGCAAAGTTTAGCCAAATATTCCATCTTGAATTTTTTTTCCCCCAAACACAATACTTTTTAAGACCCCTTCTTTGAAGCAGTTGAAAACCTCTGCCATTCTGATTCTAAACATCTCCCTGAAAAATCAGTTCACACAAAACCAACCTGCTATTTGCCAAAGGCTTTTCTTAGCTCTTCTCACATCAACCTTTGTCCAGAAGGCCAGGGAAAAAGGTAGAAGAGATTCCCTCCCTCTTGAGCCTCCACGCTTTGGATGAAGGATTTGTTTAACTGCTAATACTCTCTACACAGGCAGCTGTGGCTGATCCCCAAAAACCCCACCATAATCCTCAACCTCAAGAGCACCTGCAGTTCCACAAAAATTTATCATCTGCTACTGGTTACTTCACCTGCAGGGGCAAATCTTACTTCCCAAGTGGGTTGCTGTCCCCTTTCTGCTCCTCTAGTCTGGAATTCATGCAAGCAAACTTCAAGGTCACCACAAGCAAGTAACAATGGCTGGAATAGCCAGGAAGAGTTTACTCTTCCCCCACTCCCAGGAGCAACCTGTCATGGCAGCTGTGCCTAAGTTCAGCTCAGCTATGGATATTCACAACAAAATTCCACAACAAAAGCCTAGGCATCAAGCTCTGGGACAGGGTATGCAGGTCAGGCAGGAAACTTTGAGCCTCCAAGGCCACATTTTGGTCATTAACGCCTTTTAGTACTCAGTTCAGCATTTCAGAAAGTGCTCTGTTTCCCCAATGCCCTGGCACCTCAAAACCCAGAGAGGCCCCACCACAGTTCCCATCTGTCACCCTATGTCTCTATATATGGAAACCCAGAGAATGGGACACTAGAGGAAAAAAAAAAAAAACAAAGGAAAGAACCTTAGGTTTTCACCATTGTACATAGCAGAGGAAGAGAAGTTCTCTGGCTGAAGTCTTCCTTCACAGTTGTTTTAGGAGCCCACTGAACAGCCTAGGGCTCATTTCACTGCTCTGATCAGATGCTAGCTGACACCCTAACAAACACACTGCAGGGTGAGGCACCTCTGAGGATAAAAAGAAACAAAAAGGCTGTTCTTGTAAATAGCCTTGACTTACCTGATATAGTGTACAAAAGCAACAACCACTGAGCCCACGTAAAAAGAGAGGAAGCTCAGGAAGCTGAACAACATGGCCTGAATGTAAACAGACTCTGAGGAAACAGAAGGCAGCAGTCAGTTCACAGAGCAGGGACAGCCCTTCAAAGAGTCTGTGATCCTACCCTACTCTTCCCAACATCACTTGATGACAACATGCAGGCCAAAGAGTAATTAAGACCCATCTGCTTTCTTCAAGAGGAGGTGCAAAAACCTTTTGCAAGGTTTGCCTCCAATTTCTCTGTCCCTCGTGTAGTTAGTGTGTCTATAACACAGAAGATCCTTTCAGGAGCTGAGATCTCTAAGTTAGCAACAGTTTCAGCTCCTCTGCTGGTGCTCTCTGCACCAACCCACCACCTGGCTGCCACCCAAGCCACATCCTCCTCCACAGAAGTGCCAGGTCCCCACCATAGAGCTGCAAAGAGATACTAACTTTTAATAGATGGCACAATTGTCACTTGAAGGTTCTTTGTCCGCTGTAGGTTCCAAGTACGGTTGACATTTCCTGTGAGATGAAAAGGTACAGTAAACAAAGACAATCAAGCCTTAAAGATCTCTGGCCCTGATCTCAATTCTCTGTATTTGCAGAAACACCAGGGTCTGGCTTTTCAGTAAAAGCTTTGCATGGTTTTGCACCTTCCCCAGACTTGCCAATACAGAGCTTTTTCCACATTTTACCCCCCCTCCCCTCTTCCATCCACAACTTATTTTTCATACTAAAAAAAACATGGTTGAGCTTCCCATAAGTTGCTCAAGTCTGAATGCTTAAATTCAAAAGCGCATCTCTTCTGCTCTTTGACTAGTTCCCAAAGAGCAGTTTCTCTCATTAAAGTAGCTCACATGCCATTTTTGCCTTGGACAAAAGGCTACAGGCAACACAGTTGTGAACAGGGAGCTGCTTCTTGTCCTTCAGCAGAGCTCAGCACACTCCACCAGTAGAGTTCTGCTGACAGCTTAGAATAAGAAAAAGACATCTGAAAAGTGACAGTTTGGGGAATAGTGTGTGGTGGTAGAATTGCAGGAGCCCAGAATATCTGTTGTCTGTCAGTTTGCTTTTTCAGAAGGAAGGAAACTACCAGGCTTTGAGGACAGGAAAGTCCCTGACCTAAAAAATATATATATAAAAATAAAACTCCAGCTTCTTGTGAGGACAGCTGTGCACCCACTCCAGTCTCAGCCATCACAAGAGTAACAATGACCACGGGCAAGGAGATGAATACATTTATCTTCTGCCTGGAGAAGGCACTAGAATCAATCTCTCAAAATTATTTCAACAAAATTATAACTATTTCCTGCTGCCACAGGTATAGAGCTGCCACAGATTTCAAGATAGTAGTGGGAGTAAACGCCTTCTGCAGGACTGTTATCTGGGCTTCCATGCAGGCAGGAGAACATAAAAAAAAACAGTGGGCAGGGGGAAGGAAGGAGAACAAGAAGAAAAAAAGCCATGACTAGCACTGCCTAGGTATCTCCCATACCTTCCAAGACATTAGTGACTGTAACAACTGGACAGATTAATGCAGTGGAAGGGTGAAACAGGAATATAACAGCAAGGGGACCAGCACAGAAAGGATGGTATTATACAGGAAAAGTAAACGCAATCACCCATCTCCAAAGATCTAAGCTCACAGAAAGGACTCCACAGGGGACAGATCCCCAAACTGAGATCCTTCCATGGTGCCAGTCAGCCCTTAAATGGGGTCTAAGAGAGGTGCAGCCAGGCTCCACTCCTTCTAGTCACACAGGGGAACTGCTTTCACCTGCGCTCCTAGGGATGACAGTCCTTTCCCCCGGTGATCAATCAGTGGTTCAGGCTGTGACTCAACAGCTCCCATACAGTGACCCCTCACAAAAATGCATAATCCCAGCAAGTCAAGTGCTGTACAATATGCAGACATTCCCTGCATGATAAAGACTTGTTAAGCTGCCTGTCAGCGTGTTTTTATTTCATCCTTCCTCACAGTTATCTGGATAGAGCTACCTGGTCAACCTGCACCCTCCCACAGTAAGGTTCCAAAGGTTTCCTGCTGCTCCATAACCCAGACAGACCAACAAAATCTGTCTCCCAGCACAACTTACCATGGATAGAGGAAGGCACAGAACCCCCACAGGCATAATCCTCTGGCTTGATGACAAACACAACAAAGAACTGCTCACCTGGAAAGTCTTTTCTCTGCACAGAGAAGACAAATCCATGAGAAGTGAAGGAGCCTCTCCCTCTGTACAATGCAGAGGTGGTGCTCCAAAAAGCAAGAGGTCAGGTTTTAATTGCTACACATACAGCAGCTCTACAGAGACCTGCCTGGTCTGAACAGAGACTGGTTTCTTGAGATGCTCACCTCATCCTTGATGACAAGCTGAGTTCACCTGTATTCAGTACAAGCAGCAGCCCAATGTAAGCAAACCAATGTTAATGCATTTCTTTTAATTAGTGGAAACAATCTACTGAAGCTCTGCTTATTAAAAGGCCATATCATCACTACTAAGTGGAAAAGACAAAGCTTCAACAGAAGATCCTTGATCATGGAGGTTGCAGCCATGCTGACCAATGGTCCCAACACCTAAGACGTCTACCCAACCAATCATAAGCAAAGTTTCATAATCTGGAGAAAATCTCTTCTTTAAAACAAAGTAAATAAAAAAAAAAAAAAAGAGAGAGAGAGAGAACAGGACAAGGCACTGAAAAGCATCACTGGGACAAAAAATATATATATATTAAAAAAATAAAAAAAAAAAAAAAAAAATCAGCCTCACCTGCACCGTTATGGCTGCCTGCTTTGTCATAGACTGGTAAACACCATTGAATTCCACATTATGGTCCAAATCATACACTGGGCACTGAAATAGACACAACTAAGGGTCAAGCTAAGCGTCAAGATAGGCACATAGGTGGATATGAGGTGACAAAAAGAACAGGTCAGCCAGGACTCATTCAGGAGTTAGAAAGGCTGCTCTGAAGGCACCATTTGCTTGCACTCTTTCATCATCCTTACAGGAGAGCTGCAATTTAATCCTGATCAATCACTCTGCCAATCCCACAGAGCAATTTGTTAACTCAACTGTACACTACGTGCATTGCATGCTCTGTGGTCTGCACCATTTGCAGAGTGCTTGTTCTCATTTCACTCGTTTTCACTATAGTTCTTAGTTCTGTACCAGCCAGACTAAGAAAATCACCTGCTACTGTTTCCTCCTCTGCCCTTCTACCACTAAAGTACAGAAAAGTACAGCAGGAGTTGATGTTAGCCATTTATCTCCTAACTACAGGTCTTAAAGGCATATGCTGGGACAACAGAGCTGGTAGCCAGGACATTTTGCACTTCTCACTGTTTTGCTCCTCCTTACATCATTCAGGGAGATAGGAAGTGAGGAGAAATGGAGGGCTACTTCCCAGCTGTGGGCTACAACCAACCTCCCAGGAAGGGTACAGCTGTTACCCCCTCTCTAGGAAAGAGAACAAACAATTGTGAGAGAGAATAAGATGAAATGGAAAGGAGGATAGACCTCATGGCTAGAAATTGGAAGTCCTCCATGCTGTCTTGAGCAGGGAGAGAATTAAGGGAACAGCACTGTCTTTTTCCTTCGCTGCCAGCATCCCACCCAGTGTCACTGTCACTCCACAGAGAAACAGATGTGTGGGCTGTTAAACCTCAAGAAGAGAGCATGATAACAAGTGTCCTGTGGACAGGCTGCAAAGGTACAGCTTATTCACTTATTTGCAATAAATATTTCAGGATGAGCTGCTAGAACTCAGTATCTGTCTTTGCCTCCTTCCCACAGGATTTTCACTCCTCCTTCAGAAACCACAATCATCACAGAAGGGCAAAGCCTTCCGTAGGGTTTTTCCTCTCTGATGGGGCACAGAACTTCTCACTGATGGGAGCAGAGCTAGGCAGACAGCTCTTCGCCCTCCCCCTCCTCAGACTTACCACAATATCCTGAACAGAGACAACTGAGCATGGGTAGACTGCATCAGACACCACTTTAATGATGACTGAATCAACATCTTGAGGAAACTTGTACAGAAAATACTGAGGAGGAAACAGAATACTGAGAGTTACAGTCCAGAAATGACCCCTGCCAGTAGCTTCAAAGCTTCCCTAAGGCAAATCCACGGCCACATCTCTGCTTTGGGTTGGATGTAGCAGGCTTGAACAAAAATTCAGATTTCAATATTAGCACCTTATACTACAGAAGAGCAGATTAAACAGATACAGATAATTCTTATCTCCCTTTGGAGCATACCATTAATCACAGACATCTTCAACATGCAAGATGCAGCACAGCCTACAGACCCCTTAAGCTTTTTTCCACCTGATCAAGTTAAAGCAACTTCATTTTTATAGCCTGTTCCTTTCTACATCACAAAGAGCAATTTGCAGATGTTTCTGTACTACTGTCTGGACTTTACATATGGAACATATCATGGAGTTTTATCTCAGATGGGTTGCCTCAAAGAGTGACGATGGAAAGTATTAAGTCAAACAGCTGAACTCAGTCAAGACTCCCATAAGTAAATGCTTGATACAAGACTACAGGATTTTGGTTTGTCTGGCTGGATGGTTTCAAGTGCAGCTGGGAAGGCAACAGAAGAGTTCTCTACTCACTTCAGCTTGGAAAATAATTCAGCTATAGCTCTGAAAAAAATTCAAGAGAGAATAGCATCTGGAAATATTCTTACTTTTCCTTCAGGCAGGGAATGCATGCTTACATGCTTTGATCAGGTCCACAGGACAATCTTGTGGGATCAGGAGATGCTTTTCCTTCCCAGTCCCTGCAGGGGCCTTTTCAAATTTGGGCAAAAAATGTCCCAGGGAACATGGCTATTTGCAAATTTACCCAATAAAATACAGTAACTGCTGGAGAATCAGAGTTTCAGTGCTCACATCAGTGGGCAGGCTTGCTGCAAGGGCTCCTACTGTCTTGCTCTGAGAGCTCAGTCTCACAGGCGTGACTACCTCAAGGGCCTGATGGGGTATCTCATGGGGGATGCAAGGCAGATAACTATCACCAACTACCTTCCCATCCTTCCTTATGGTCACTTGCAGTTGCAAGATCTGTTACTTCTGCAGCCAAGGCATGCAGTCTGTAGAAGGGAACTCTCAGGAAGGGAGCTACTGTGGCCAGGTAGCTCCTATCATGTAATAGGCATTGCCACTTGGCAAAGATCCTTTATGTAATACAAAACTGGATTATATAAAGCAGAATTTCCCTGCTCCCTTCCCAGGAAGTAAGAAGGGACTGCAAGGATAGTGGTAAGTCAGAAATCATTCAAGCTTTCCCTAGTTTGTCTATTTCTACTAAAGCATTTATTCCCACCACCGTACTCCAAGCACTGCTAAAGGAGCTCTGGCACTGAGATCACAAGTCCTCACAAAACGAAAAAAGATTCCTTGAGCAGACAACAGTTTATCTTTGCGAAGCAACTATGCTAAATCCTAGGTTAGATCCTCAATACTCAGCATTCAAGTTACAAAATGTTAATTTAAAAGAGATTTTATAAAAGAACCAGTATTCTCTACATCTCTACAGAATAAAATGCTGTATTCATATGCCACACAACATAAGATATTTGAGAACAGATTAACTGGGATGCTTGATAATAGGAGACTTAAAAATAAGTGGCATTACTACCAGTGATTGCAACAGCAAAAACAGAGTACCAGATAGTTCTGGGTAAATTACATACCCTCCCATCTCCGCAACCTCCTGTATAACTATAGCTACTGTCAACAGCATTTTCATTCAACAGAGGACATGTACTTTCTGCAGGGCATTAAACAAGGTTGTTTAGCTGAATGTGCTGTAAATGTGAGCTCTCTCTACCGAGCTAATAACCAGATTTATCAGCCACTTCATTTACCACCTCACATCTTGACTTGCTACCCTGAACAAGAAATAGCACTTTGAGCTCCACTGTACCTTTACAGCAAATTTGTTTTTTTTCTGATGAAGGATTGCATCTTAACAAGTCCTGCCAGAGCAACTGAACCACTGCTGCCTGGAATTAAACACTAGTGCACACCATCTCACTTCCCAAGAAAGCACAGTAGGCCTATGGTCTCTGGAATTTCCTGAACTACAGATACCATTCATTTGCTCTCATCATAGTTTTTAGTTCACTTAATGGTTTTGCAAGAGGACCCAAACATGCTGCTACCTCTTCACCATGTTCACACAAACCACACAAACAGTTCAATAGGAAGGAAACTCCCCTGCATCCTAGGAGGGAAAGAACCTAGTCTGATAAGGCTTTCATCATCTCTAACAAAGGATGATGTGAATCATTTAGATATGGAAAGACATAAGAAACACTAAGCAAGACTCCTTACCTGGGGCTGGGAAGGGCTGGCAGTGAAGTTAAATGGCTTGTTGGTCCTAAAAAAGAAATACCAGCATATTTCAGAGCAGGAATATTCACAGAGTACATTTAGAGTAAGGAAGGGAAGGTTAGGTAGAAGGACCAAATCCCTGTATGACAGATACATGAAGCAATTACTCTTGTACTCATACATCCCAGCTTACTCGAGTTGGAAGCTCTCAAGTCTGGTCACTAGCAGTTCATATGCAATGTTAAATGGTGCCATAGAAGCAACATCCACAAATATGATCTGGTCAGATGGTCCTGTCTCAGGTGCTGGCTCAGACGGACAGAGAGTCCGACTCACTTCTTGGTAATTGTAGGTCCTCTGATAGCTGTAACAGCCAGGAGAAGGAGGGAGGGATGGAAAGCAAGAGTCAGCAGTTAAGACATTGCTTCATTGTACTGCAAATGATATGATTTTTCCCTGCTTGTGTAAATTAAATACAGGTCTTAGCTTTTCAGCTTATTCTGTCTTTCATTCAAACTCCACCTCTGTTGCCTTTTGTGGTCTGCACATAGGACTGGCCACTCTCAGTATCTCACTTTCCCCAAGACTGCCTGTGCCATCTGCTGGTTTAGCATTTCTGCCACTTGCTGGGTTCACAAAGAACACCCCAAGAGAGATGTTGTTGTAACTATTCCCTAAATCAGACAAGACTGCAGACTTCCTGCTACTTAGTGCCTATATTTCGCTTACAGGCTGAAGCTTTACATCTCACATGGTCTAAGGTGCCCTCAGAGTTTCCATACTTACAGCCCCACTAGCACTGAGGTTGCTGAGGCAACACAAAAGGATCACAAAAACAAAGAAAATACCCCAAAACAAATCACCAACCTCAACCGTGCATGAAAAACAGAGGAGAGACCACACTACCAAATGCACTGCAATCCAGTAGTTAGGGGGCTCTGACAGTTTTTTTTCCTCCAAGGCCTGGTCCAAACTAAAGAATAAGAACTACCTGCATTCAGCATAAGCAACTGTGGAAATAACAACAATGGCATTTGTAAACTCTTCTGAACAATGGCATAGGCAGACCCACAGCAGACATACTCTTGGTACTCTACACGTAGCTGAGAAACCAAAGCAGACTGCCAAATTTGAGGTTATATACCAAATTTCTGTGTTCAACTGACAGTGATCAAGCATGGTTTGCAACCAAACTACTCCCACATGCAGCAAGAGCTAGCACCAAAAAGAGGCTGGTGCTGGATATAAACGGTAGCCCAACACATTACAAGGCAGAGGTCCTAGTACTCACAGGCCTCGAAAAATTAGTGGGACCTGCCATGACAGTACTCCCTTCTGCTGACGTACTACAAACAGGACAGGGTACTGGAGATTCTCCGAACTGCTGTTCACGTAGACACGCACTGCATCTACCTGTGAAAAGGGAGAGTACAGGTAGGTATTAGCAGATGCAAACAAAGACAGCTCCAAACCCAGGTGAGAAGAGTCCACCTCTTCCTCGGGGTGACCTAGATGCTGGCAACATACACAGGGGAATGAGCAGTTTGCCACTGGCCCAGTTACTCAGAACCAGAAGTCACTTAAGAAGCACCTCATTGCTGCTGCTCTTATCAGGGTCCTGCCCCAGCCCAGAGCTGACTTTCAGATAAGACACAGTGGACAAATGCAGCAAATAAGAGAAAAAGAGGCCTACTTACCTGATTAGGATATATAACCAAAATAACTTCTGTTATAAAATTAAACAAATACCCAAGGCTATAACTAGACTTTCCTTGCTTGAACTCTTACATTCCCAACCTCAATCAACAGTACTGGGGAAGTCACAAAGATGACTTAATGAATTCAAAAACAATGATGAAAAAAGCAGGTTAGGATTACTGTAAACAACACTGAGATGACATTACCCATATTTACATCAGTTAATAAAATAGGAGTAAGTGCCCTCAACAGGCCAAGAAAAGCTGCCTGGGTTTCTGAGCAAGATTTCTGGCATGGCCTACTGCACCAGCAACTGACATATTGCCTTCCACTCTCTAGCCACCACATGGCTGCAGATATGGGACAGCAGTGGAAAAGGCAGTCTTCACTTTACTATTTGCTTTGAGAAGTAAGCAAGCAGTCTGCATAGGCTCCATTTTTATTTCAGAAGGAACATCTTGTTCAGCTTGCTCTCCAGTGCTGCATGCATTGGTCATGAAAACAAGGTACGAACTTGTATGGTTCATCAGAAGACACATCTTGATGAGACGTTATCAATTGGTAAAAAGCATATCAGGTAGATAATATCCACATTTTAAACCCACCACAACTTGTCTAGTGACAATATTTTAACTTGTGAAGAGAAGGATTCATCAGATAACTTTCTATTCTCCACACATAGGGAAATGCCACCTTCTGAAATGAACAGAGGTGGCCGGGCACAAGAAGGGCAGCTATGCTTACAATGAAGATGCTAGAAAGGTTCAGTGTAACGGTTTTGCATATACCCTCAAGTCTGAAGGAAGAAAATTTCCTATTTATTCCTGTTTAGTGATTCTAAGATCGTGTGGGAGTTTTGTTTACTGGAACAAAATACTTCCTTCTTGAAAGCCATAATCATTATCAATTTTCCTGCCATCATCACCGTATTTCAGCATCTATAGCAACCAACTCCTAAAATAATAAAACATCATCAGAGATCTTTTAATTAAAAAGCTTCTGAGATTGAAGGACATTGGACTCTTTTGCCTTTGCCTTACAGTTTTCTAAATCTTTGCAATACTCTTTTGCTACACCTCTGAGCTTTTCCTTCTGTCCACAAGAACTACAGTTGCAACTTCATTTCCAAGTAAAGTGAATTTCACACAAGGGTGCTAAAATCAAGTGAAGAAAAACTACCACAAAGCAAGACTCACAGGTAACACCTGACGGGCCAACAAAATGGGCCACTGCCAGTTGGCACAACTGGAAGATCACTCTGCAACTTCCTTGGTCTCTACCCTGCTCAGCCTGGGGAAGCAAGCCAGTTCGTGTCAGTATAACTGGGAACTCACATCAGACTCCTGGAAAATAGTACTACGGTGTAATATGTCCTTAACCATCACAAACACAAGAGAAACATTGGGAAATGGTCTTCTGCACTGACTTTAACAACATAGATTATGCTTATGCTACAGTTAATTGAGTTTAGTTCAGTTGTGTAACTGGAAAAATTTAACAGTTGAATCTCTACTTCTATATTCTCAATTTAAGAACTAAGTAGCTGTGTGAAATATAGTAGTATTAAGAACAGGGAGTACTACTTTCACACAGAAGTGAAGGTAACGTATGAGTAAGAATGTTGTTACTTCTCACCTCACACCTTCTCTCAGTAAACTAAGTACTTTCAATACTGATTCTAAAATAAAATGAGGTACATAAACCAATTTACTGGCTGTTTAGAAAATGTCAGCCAAAAGGAAAAAAAGACTTCTTCTGAGGTGTCTACAGCATAAAGCTCTATCTTTGTCATTAGAAAGAATAGCTTTTGAGATCCATTAAAATATTTTAGGGATAATCCTATGACTTAGGCTCAAACCCCTTGGAAATCCCAGTTCTTCCCACTGTCACACCGCAGTGCAAATACTGAAAGGCACTTATTTTCAGCGATGCAATATTTCTCAACTTTCTTACATGATTTGGCTTGCACAGGTTAAGAATACACACTACCTGCATTTTGTCCTGTGTAGTCTGATGAGCTGTGGCCATGTAACCAAATACTGTTCCATAATCAGAAAGGTAGAGCAGTGCCAATACAAGACTGAAGAACTAATTTAACATCAGTATTTCATAATTTGAGACCTTCACTAGACATTTGATGTGATCTTGAAATTCTGTTTGTCCAGTTTGTAGAATGCCTAGATATTAACAAGAAGTGGGAATACCACACTAAGACACAGCCCTGAACATTTCTACATATGGTATAAAAAAATAAAAAAGTCTGTAAAATATTAAGAAACCAAACAAAGCAGGGCTCTCAGAGTCCTATCCAGAAAGGAAGGAATTTCTCCTCAAACACAGTTTGCAGTGCATGTATATCTTCACCAGATACTTCTCTGTGTATCCCCATCAGATGTAGAGAACACACTCTGCTTCACAGACAATCCAAGTATCACATAGGCTGGCAAGAGTGACCAGAGCATACCCCTTTTACCTAATTCATCTTTCATTCCAGACAGCCTAGAAATAAGTCTTGTTTCCACAGCCATAAACTAATTGTGGTTGAAAGGGACCTCTGGAGATCACATAGTCCAACCTCTCAGCTCAAGTAGGTTTAGCTGGAGCTGGCTGCTCAGGACTCAGCAAGTTCTGGGTATCTCCACATATGGAGACTTCACAAAGTCCCAGGCAACTTGCTTGTGTCTCTGACCGTTCCCATTATAAAATAAATAACCTGAGCACTAGACCTAGTCTTCCAGATGTGAAAGCTATGCAGCTTTCTAACTGCCAAAAGTTGCTCTGTAGAGCATACTCTGTAATTAGAAGATAGAATCAGATCTGATAAGAGGTTCCTGGAAAAGCCCAACAGCAAAGCTTCTCGTCCAGTGACTTAATAGCAGTCCGCTCACTTTTACCCTGATACCTTCCTCCTAACCTCAACATCTGTTACTGAGTCTAAGCATTTTAGTTTCCTGGGAAAAGAAAGCTAATTAAAACTACAGCTCCAGGTGTAATAATACAGCTGAAAAATATTTTAAACTGGATCCACATTGCAGTTCAAGCCTCTAATCCTCCTTGCAGGGCAACTGTAATGTCCCTGGGCATGAGTTCCTGTCCCAGGGTTACACACTGCCTTCTCTTTGCTGTTGACACAGATTTCTCTCCTTACCCTGTAAGCAAGCACACTAAGCACAACCTTTTTTCAGGTCTCATGGCACTTCCAGGTTAGACATCCTATTAGTCTGAAGAGAGAGAATCCAAGGCTGAATCCAAGATGTTTACTTAACTAAGAATAATATTAATTCATTCTGTTAAGGACAGCCCTTCTCTTTTGGCAACAGCCATCCCAGATGCCTGCACCGCCTTCTCAGGCCACCAAAGGCTTTTTCAAGTTTTATCTTTCATCAACATCCAACTTCTGAAAGGCTTCTGATATTGCAATGGCATGCTATGTGCCCACAGCAGAAACCCCCATTTTAATGATGCAGAGGTTCAAGTGTGCAAAAAGAGGTAGAGGGCAACAGGCAGTGAGTTCAGAGCTGAATTGTGTATGAACATCTGAGATATTCAAAGCTTAAGGTCTGCTCACTGTACATTTTCTCCTGCATGACATTCAAAAGCATCAGGACAAGAGAGACTGGGCTATAAACCTGCAGCTCACAGCTCAGTCACTCGCCTGCTGCAGGACTGCACAGCCAAGAAGCTGCCTCAGCTGCAAGCGCCTAGTGATGCATTTTCCACTCCATGTTGCATCCACCTGACTCTTTTCAGAAGTTGTCCAACTATTCTTCCTTCCACATGACAGACCTGCAGCCCTCTGCTGGTCAGGACATCCCCCTCTCCCATATTGATGCTCTGCTGATATTTCACCTTGAGGGAAACCAAGCCGACCCAGCCTCTTTTTTCAAATGCTGGCAGTCATCAAAGGTTCGGTCTTTGCAATCAGACCTTGAAGCAATTTTGCTTACATTTACAGTTGCATGAATTACTGATCTGAAGATTTTTTTACAAAATTAGTGGAGCTGATCTCCCACAGATGATACTAGAGCTTTGGTGATTGGCCCTTTGAGGAGAAGAAAGAAGGTCAATTTCCTATGCAGAGATCCAGCAGTCAGATCCATCGTTCAGCTTCACTCTCTCCATGCAACTAAGCTGAGCATACACCTCTGTTTTGCTCCTATTTCCATTTTCTTGCATTATTGCTAGCACTAAACTAGTGAGAAACAGGATTGCCAGGAGGCAGGATTCTCAGGACTCAATGTTCTTTAAAATCTAAACGTTTAATCTCACTTTTTACCCACGTGAAAATCGGTATATGCTATATAAAACAGTTTCCAAGCCCAGGACACAGTCTGCTCTCCCACTAAGTCTCAGGGATACAGCAGCAGTCCCAGCAGCGCAAAGCCTGACATAACACCTACTCCTCCAAAATGATGCAATACAGCAGATGGGATGTGTAGGTTTGGCCCACAGGTATAATAAGGTCCTAGTCAATGATTCCCTTGAGATCCCCCCCATCATTTATATCTAAGGCTGGGGATACCAAAACAAAGAGCTCAGCAGAATTTAGGTACAATTATGAGGAAGCTTGGGAAAGTAGAGAAAGAATCAGTATTAAACTTCAATATTATGGCTTCTCTCATTTACTGTCAGCCACTGTCTGAGTCTGTGCTACAGAATGTAAAGAACCCTAACTAGCATCTTGAAAGAAGACATTTTGCTTGGCAGGTGAACTGTAACAAAAGCATCACAAGAGACAGGGATAACAATGTAGTACCTATGACCTGACATTTGCATTTTCAGGCCTTGTGCCAATTAATTGTCTTAAACATTTAGTCCACATTTTGCTTCTGGTTTCTATCGCCTGAGTATCTTCTGAATACAGATGATAAACACATTTGCATGCAAAACATTTAAGAACCTTACCAGTGAGCCAGTGCATTTGGCATTTGCCTCAAGGATATTATCTCCAGAAGAGCATTTTAGAAGAGTGGGAAAAAAGGCAGGAAGGAAGGAAAACAAAGTGATTTATTGAGTTCAAATATTTAGCCTCCTTCTATACCTCTCCAAAGATCATTTATTTTCATGAATTAGCAGTTCTGACACAAGAACCAACAAGGATCACTGCTTCTATTATATACATGCTTCTCTCAGGACACAGAAATAAGACTCTATGTATGTCAAAACAAGGAGGAATCCAGACAGAAAGCAGAAGTTTTGCCTCTTGCAGTAATAATTCCCCATCGCAGAACAAAAGACTGTGAGATTCCTCTGCATCCATCCCTTCTTACTTAGCACTGGTGAGGTGAAGCTTTGCATGGACAGCCACAGAATCACAGAATGGCTTGGATTGGAAGGGACCTTAAAACCTGACCATGCCACTAGCAGAGTTTTCACTCATTAGATCAGGCTGCCCAGAGCCCCATTTGAATCAGCCTTGAGCACCCCCAGGGACTGGGTAATGTTCCAGTGTCTCACCACCCTTTGAGTAAAAAAATTCCTTGCAATTTATAACCTCAATTTCACCAATTTTAGTCTAAAGCCATTCTCCCTTGTCCTATCACTATCAGACATGCAAAAAATTGGTCTTCCTCCCATTTATAAGCTCCCTTCAAGTACTAAGAGGCTACAATGAGGTCTCATCAGAGCTTTCTCTCCTCCAAGCTTAACAAGTCCAACTGTCCTCCATCATACCACTGCTGAACGACTTGCCTTAGGACCAGACATCCACTAGTACCACAGAAAACCAGTCACCTTTCTCTTCCCCACATACAAGTAAAGAGGCTGTCACAGTATTTCATTTATACTCTCCCAGGTAAAATCCACACCTCCTGCAGATGCCTGCAGTTGGTTCAAGGAGGAACAGGCCACTCTGCATCTTGAGAAATAACTTCACAGTGCTACCCTTTGCGCTGCAGACTTCCCTCCATGCATCCCTTCTCATTGCTGAGTCCCTGCCATGCACATCCCCATTTACCAATCAGGTTAGCTGAAGTTCTGTTTCTCAGATGACTGTACGTTTCCCCCTCCCCCCATCCTCTCAAGGTTTCAAGGTGGACAGAGCAGTTGGCTGAATAGAGACAAGTTCTTAGCACTACATTAAAATGTGTTAGACCAGGAAAGACAAATATTTGCGTTTTGGCTCTATCACCTTGGAGATAGGGGGAGAAAAAATAAAAGGGAGAAATTAAAAAAAAAAAAGAAAAGAAAAAACCCATACATCTGAATTCCTTTCTCTGGATGGGAACAGGCAGAAAGAGCTGGTTCCAAACTCTCACAGCTGAGCAGGACCAACATGGCTGCAAACATTAAGCAAAATAAACTGAGCTCTTGTTGACATGAAAGAGTCCTTGGATTGATTATTAAGCCTGCATTTCCCACAGAGATTACACATCAGCTTAAGACTGACTGCACGGCTGTGAATTTATGGGCAGGCGGGAGGCTGCAACAACAGTTTCTGCTGCAAGCAAAGGTTTTTGAGAACACCAGATTCCTTCCCACCACCTCACACTACGCAACACTTCTGGATCGTGCCTGGGCTTTGCCACATTCCTCAAGGCACCCGCACACAAACTGCTCCATGCAGCACCTTTGGGAATTTTCTGTCCACGTTGCACCAGCACCTGATCGTGGGCCTGGTGAGGCACTGAGCCAAACCAGTGGGCAGGGAACACGGACAGCAAGCAAACACAGCCTGCTGGTTACAGAGGGAGGTCTCAGGCCAGGATACATGCACAGAAGGCTTTGAACTGCTGCATTCTGCTGGTACAGAAGGAAGTAGTGCTCTGCTTTTGATACAGATCGTGGAATTAAGTTGAGTAGGGTGCAGCCAGGGAGGCTAGACAACCGAGGTGGTGAATGAAGCACATACCCGTAAGTGTCCAACTTGTCTGCTCTTCTCACAGCCAGCCCAACAGAGGGAAATAGAGACCCCAACAGAAAATAACTACAGGTGTGACTGCAGATCCAGAACCTCCTTCCTGCTCCCTTGCAAGATCTGAGCATTACTACTCCCAAAGGCAAAAACATGTGGAGCACAAAGAAGACTGGATATTTCAGTCATATTCATGTAATTGTTCCAGGATGAATACTTTCATTTGGAAGTTCTACTTGGTGTAAATATGCTCAGTGCAGATTTATGGTCTGACACAGACATTCTCATGAGTTCACTTGTTTGCAAAACTATCTGTGAGCATAAATGGAAGAAAGACAAATAGTAAACATGCTAATATTTATTATTTTCCTTTTTTTTTTTTTAAATTATATTCTCAAACCAATGTTACTAGGGAAACTCTAGGACAAGCAGAAGGAAAAAAAAAAGAAAACCAACTAGCAGTTGCCACGCTGTGTGAAATAGCTACCTACTTCAGATTACCCTTAGATTTCAGGGAGGAGAAAGAAAGAAATCCTTCTTTGAGCAAACTATTCTCTAATAAACAGCACCTTCCCAGCCCACAGAAGCTGAAACTCGGAGCTAGAACAACCCTTTAAACAAAGGGGATTTATAACCTTTCTCGATCTGCCCCCAGCACAAACTCACAGTGGTAACTGCAGATTACCATCACAATACAAACATCTTGTTCTGATCCTAAATTCACTACCTCAGTCACACTGATATGGATTATATCTCCTCCATGTTTTTTCCTATTTAACCACTCTAACTTGTTCTAAGCCTCATTGGAATAGCTTTTTTCTACATCCAAACAAAAACATCAGCATAGATAGAGCTAAGAGGGCTGTTCATGAAATCCTCCGTGTTTCTATAAGAGCACACAGCAGGAAATAATGTTCACTTATGCAAGCATGCTAAACTGTATTCTCCAACTGAGCAGATGGCAGACCCCTGCAATACAGCTTTTACAGACTGCACTTTCATTCCCTGAATATCCCCTGAAATAGCAGATGAGGTCTGCATGGGAAAAGAAATACCTTCCTACCCAACAACTTCTGCACAAGTTATCTAAGGACATTTCAGCCTTCACTTACAGAGCAAATGTTTGTGTTATAAATCATTACACTGTTCTTGGAAGGAATTCAAACCAGGAGATGAGTTTTGATTAAGTTACTCTTTTTCAGAGCTTTTTTTTTTTTTCCTTAATCTAAACACCAGGGAAATAGAGATGAAAAAAAACCCGATCCACTTTGATTCTAAGTAACAGAACAGCCCTACGAAAGAAAAAAATAATAACTTAAAGACTGAAAGACTTGAGTCATCCCGTTTTTGCCAGAGCTAGAGCCTTAAAGACCAGGTTTTCTGTTGCAGAAAACAGTCAAGCTTGCATTTTCAGCAGATTCCTGCATCATTTCTCCCAGTTTACTTTTGCTGATTTTTGTAAGCAAGAGCTTTTGGCATGACTCCATACAGAGAGAGACCCCAGTGGAAAGTAATCCCTGTCCTGGGGTGGAACAGAGATTGTTTGTTTTCTTTCATGCAAACAAGTTACACAGCAAAAATTGTTTCAAAGGGATTCTGTCAAACCTCGCTAGGTTTCAGACACCACAAATTATAATTCTTTGATTTTCTTGGTTTTAGGTGCCTTGTTTATGCCTCACAAGCATTTAATTTAACATTAGGCTCCAAAAAACGGTGAGCTGAGGTTCTTCCAGTATCCTACAGTGAACATGGTAGATGCAGCAACCAAAATGCAACAGTGCTCATATCCTGGGTAACCTGAAAAACAGGAGCTCTGTTAGCCTTTAGAGATCTCTTTCTCACTCAAAAGCTTGCAGTCTTCCCAGTTTATTTGATTTTTACCTGCATCTCAAGAGCTTCCACTCAGCATTAGGGAAAAGACAGCACCTAACCTATTCCCCTCCCTATAGCCCAGGTTCTGTCTCCGAACAGGAAACTAAAGTTTTACTGCATGCATAGTAGAGCTGTGGGTTGAAACTTGGGTTGTAGCCAAGACTAACATCGCAAAGAAGACAAGCAGGAATGCAAGAGAATACTTCAAGCCCAAATAGTCCTACACATGCAGCATAAAAGCAGCTCAGAACCTGCACCAGGATTCTACCAGAAGATCACAGAACTTAAGGCATCCACTTGAAAAGAATTCTGTCCTTCTTGCTGGTGTTGCTTCCCATTTTGTGTTGGGTTGGTCAACTTTTTCCCTATCCGCAGTCATGAAAGAAGGAAGGTTAATGATTGTTAGCATGTCTCACAGCAACATACAGCTCCTCTCCCTCATTCACTGAGAGGTTTTAATTCAGCACCCGAGACAGACTCCACATAAGAAAGAATCATTCCAGCACATCCTCACGTGGCATAACTGTTAAGCAGAGAAGCCACAGCTGAGCTTGTTGCCAACGGCAGCTTACAGCAAGGCTGGGCCATATGGGAACCAAGGCTGGGGCTCTGTTCCTACTTCTGGCAAGGGAGGAGTAGGAAAAAAATATCACCCACTCATTCCCTTAGAATAGGTACAGCCTACTGCTCAGCTTTTGGGCTCATCACAGCCAAGATGCAACGCATGAATGTCCGTGTGCTCTGTCTAGATTGCAGCAGTTTTGCCTAAAAAAGGAGAGCTGGAAACTTGTTCTCTCAAGAGATTCTTGGTTTTCTAAACGCAGGTATCCACCTAAAGATGCACTCAGCTGACTGGCCAACTAGGAAACCGCATTGTCTCTAACAGTCTTCTTCCTCAAGATGCTCCCCTACATCACTTCAGATCTGGTACAGGAATTACCCATACCTGCAGTAAGAGCGCTGTTCGCGTTTCCAGCAAGTTATCCAGCAGTAACTGTCAGAGTTTACAGCAGTGGAGGGAACAGCTCACCTTGAATTCTCTCAGTACTCCAACCCTTCTTTGGGTTTTTGGAAGCCTTTGTATTATTGCAATTGTAAAACTAAGCAGGTTGTCTCACTTGTTACATAAATCCTTCTCTAGTCAACAGCAAACCCAGCAGAAAACCTCTGAAGCTGTTTTTCACCTTTCCAGGCACGCACACTGCACAGATAGCTTCAGCATATCAACCCTCATCCCCCTCAAGAAGGGACATGTTGAATACATGGAATTTGAGATGCTCCTGAGTGTACACTTTCATTTTTTCCTATCTTGGATATCTCCAGTTTAAACAACCCTAAGATAAACACACTTGCCCAACTAGTTGTCCGCTATTATAGCGTCTTTCCTATTAGAGCATGGGCACATAGTGGCAGGAACAACAGCTGGTTTTATTATTATTATTACACTTGCAGTTAAACATTAAATGAACAGCTGTGCAGAGGCAAAATTTTCACAGTGTAGCTAGGAGGAAGAAAAGAACTAGAAAAGCAATTAAAAGACCCCATAATAAATGAAGACTTTCCATCAAGGCAGAGTGAGGAAGGACACATCCCTGTTCATAGGCCAATGCTAGGAGTCTCTTGCAGCAGAGTTGGCTGTGCTCTTCCTCTTTCAGCGCGGCCTTACTCATACAGCTCCACTTCAGGAATTAAGGCCTAAACCACAGCTGCCAAGTACAGAAAAGCTTGACAGCTCTCCTAATTCTAGTCACAGGGTAAAGTATACCTGCACAGCACCTAGGAGGTTCTTACAATTCATACATGCATAAGTTCCATCAAGGTGACAAGGTCAGCATATAAATACCCTGATTCTCATTTTTCACACTCAGAGAAGGAGACGCACAGAAGGAAGTTACTTGCCTGCCTCAAAACAAGCCTTCTCTGGAGCGCTGAGCAGCACATTACTCACGAGTAGTTGTATACAAAGTGAACAATGTGACAGGATTTACTTTTCCCCCTCCCTACTGCACCATACCTGCATCCCAGGAACAAGGAGGACCATGTTGATAAAGAACATCCTTTGAGATCAGGCAAGCACAACTTCTCAGAAAGTGACAGGTCTCTGAAACACTAAAACAGGAGCAGTGGTCTTGTTTCCTCCTTTCTTTCATCCATTGTTCAAGCATTGCTCTATCCAGCTGTATTTTCAGACATGCCTTGGCAGCTACAGCACGTGAGCAGAGCATTTGGAACGGACTTATGGGACACAAACCAGCCCTCATGACTTGTCCTTGGCTCAAAGTTGTCCCCTGCCTTGAAGGCCTGCTCTCACAAGAGAGAGCAGCAGAGGGGAACAGCAGAACCCACAGCATCAGCAAAACAAATCCCCATTTCAAAGCCAGGTCTGTCTTTGTTTCAGAGGGAAAGCAATTAAACTCAAGCACTGCAGCCCTTATGCACGAAACAACACTCTTTTCATTCAATTAATTTTCCTGTAACTAAGGTTAATGTTCCATGTGGTATCTGCCTCAAGGTATAAGAGGCTTCTGGATGAATTGCCAACAGCACAGTGACAGGAGGAGCCTGAAAGGATCAGGAAGAGCAGAGACCTTGCAAGAGGCAGGCAGCTAGTTAACAATGCCTCTACTTGCTAAAAGTTGGAGGGTAAAGACTGCAGTGGAAGGGAAGGACCACTACACTGAGGCTTTTGTAGGATTTGTCAACCTCCAGAAGGAACAAGTACTGAGTGGGCAGCACGGCCCTAGGTACCTTCACAACTCTTGCACAAGAAAGCCTGCCCACAAGAGAACAATTCCTGATTAAACTCAGGATTTCCACCATTCAGCTTCCAAACTTTGAGCAATCACCACCAGCAAGATGCAGGAGCACCAAGAGAGACCCGCCTCCAGCTCTGAACAGGTCAGATTTGCCACACATTGGTTCAGGGCCATAGCTGCACACTGCTGCTGGCTATCCTGATTAAGCCAGGCACCTTCCTGCAGGCTTCCACTGGTTCAGCTCAAGAGCAATGTTTGCAGGTCTTCTCACTAAGTCAGGCAACCCTTACTAGAAAGCCTCTTAGGACAGCCCACTGTTAAGTGGTTCTTCCTCTCAAACTAGCAGGAACTGCTGCATGATCCTCTTTGAACACATCCACAGCAGTGTTGAACAGTTCTGCATTAAAGAAAACATCAGGCCTCAGGCCTGATGCTTCCTTTCTTAGATATCTCAGTATCACTTAGATATATCAGTATCACTGTGGAGATTTCAGAGTCCAGCATACAGGAACATGGAGATTTAGTGCCCTGAAATTTCCACTTAAATGGGGCAATGGTTGTTGTATGCTGTCTCCGTTAACAAGCCCCAGACATTATCTGGTCTGCTAACAGGTCTTAGTAGTAGCACCCATAACAGTGGAAAACACTAACATAGTTCACACCATGAGCTTCTACAGGAGGGCTCATGCTCAAAGCCAGCATTTGGTCATTTGTGTCCAGTGGTGAGACTCAATGGTTAAGTAAAGCAGGGCTGGATCTCTTGCATCAGTCCCAAAACAAAATGCCTGCTCCATAAATACCAGGTGCATTTTATTACACGGTAACACACAGAGGACAGGTCTTTAAATGGATCTATGGTCTTGCAGAGTAAAGCAAAGCCTTATCAGAAGCACACACCCCTCCCCCCAAACCCTCTCCCCCTCCTTATCATGTTCTCTACCAACTCCTTTCATGCTAAAATTAAAAAAATATATATCAGAAAGACAGTATGGATAAAGGGATGTTTTCCATTTTACACAACAAGGGCAGGAGGGCAGGTTAACTTGTATGGCTCACTATCTTTTGGATAAAAATCAAAGCATTTTACCCAGTCATTAGTGCCCAATCCCAAGGGGGCAGAGTTTCCAAGGTACCCCTTGGCTACTTAATATAAACACAAAACGTAAAAAGAAAAAAAAAAAAAAAATGGAGGCGGGGGAAGAAGTAGAGAGCTACAATATCTAGGCACACACGAGTGCCATGCTTTCTTCCCCCCACAGCAAGCAGGGGTGCAAGTAGCAGCACAAGCAGCAGCAGCATAAGTAGCAGCACAAGCAGCAGCAGTGCCTCTAGCAGCAGTGCCTCCAGCAGCACTGCCTCGCAGCTCCCTACATCCCGGCTCACCTGCGCAACCCCGGCTCACCTCCCAGGGGAGAGAGCACCCTGATCCTACAGAAGCACTCAAGTGTGAAAAACGGTATTTTAAAAAGCTTATTAAACAACTCCTCCTCCCAATGCCCCCCCTTTCTTTTTTAAGCTCGTGCTCTTACCCTCCTGATTCCCACCCGGACTTTAAGCTTACGCCCAGCCCACTACCTCAAGGCGGCTCCCCCCGGCCAAGGGGATTGGAACGGGCAGGGGGAAGGCAGCGGGGCCGCCTCCCAGCTCCTACCTGCCCAGGCTCGCTGCTGTAGGCGAAGGCGTAGAGCCGCTCCGAGCTGATGTTCACGGCTCCCCGGTAGACGCGGCCGAAGGCTCCGGGAGCGGGGCCGACCCCGGGGGCCGCTGCCGTTACCGCCCAGAGCAAAGCGCAGAGCAGCGCACCGGGGGCTGCGGCCGCCCCCCCGGCCATGGCCCCGCGTGTGCCGCCGCCCGGAGCGGGCTCCCGGTCCGCCTCTCCCCGGCGGTGCGGGCGTCCGGGTACTTTATTTGCGGTGAGAATCACTAGCGCGGCCACACGCACCGGCGAGGGGGAGGCGGGAGGCAGCGAGGCCCGGACGCGCCCCCGCCCCCCCACCGCCCGGGGGTGCCGAGCAACTTGCCCCGGGAAAGGACCCTCCGCCAACCGGCTGCCGGGAGGAGAGAAGGGAGGAGAAAGGGAGGGAAGGGAGGCAGGCGGCTGGCCCCTGGAGGAGGGTCTCCGTGTGCCCGGCCCCAAATTCTGAGCCGGCCCTCGCCGTCAGTTGTCAGGGAGCTTTTCACCTTTGGGACTTGTGCTGTGAGTTTAGGGCCACAAGGGTACGAGGGAACAGTGCCACGGCAGTGGAGCTGCGGGGCTTCAACACCCCCAGCCCACTATGTTCTCACCTTGTCCTCTGCCAGCTTGCTGGAGTGATGATGGGTGCTTGGAATATGTTTTGCACAGAGCCATCCCAGACTTCTCAGCTGGTAACAGCTCTAAAGGTGTGAAAGGCTGCAGAAAGATGTCATTCCGTTAGTTCAAGAATGCCTCGTTCCATTCTATGTTATTTAAGTAGTTCGTGAAACTGCTACAAAAATCACCTTGATAATCAACCTTTTCAGCCAGATGAGAGTGATACTGTTAGGCCAGGGGTCTCTCTCCCCCTGCTTTCCCCTCTTATATTCTGACTGAAAACGTGACACTGAGAAATGTGTCAGACCCCAAAGCGGAGGGATGGACTTTTAAGTCAAAGAGCATTACCAGAAAGCAACCTGAAAGCTTCTTCAGGCTGAAGGCAAATTCATAGAAGATGTGATTTTATAAAGCCAGCCTGCATTCTCTAGTTATGTTGTCTTTGGCCACAGAGGCTGTCCGAGCAATGGGGTTTCTTGACAAGAGTGAGTGATTTCCTGAGGGTCGCTCTTCAGAGGAAGAGGAGAATTTGTAAAGCTCAGCAGAACGGCTCAGCTTACATTATGCTGTTGTTTTGATCTTTGGGCATTCGTGCAGTTTCTGCCAAGAGCAAACAAATACAAAAATTGTCATTGATTTATTTTGGTCTTGAAGTGGGCTGCCATTAAGCCACCCTGCCTTCCGTCAGAGTTCTAAGAAATAGTGGCATGAAGGCAAGTCCCCCACACGAGAGATGTACAGAAAGATGGCCATTCTAATTCTAAGATATCATTCTAATTCTACCAAGAGTGCCTTTCGGCCTGCAATGTTGTGCTGTGCCGACCAGAACCTGTGCAGTGCCACAGACAAAAGCCTCAGAGAGCAGAAAGAGTTAAGGCAAAGCAAAAGCATGCCTCTGCCGATGCTCAGAGCAATGTGACAGGTGGTATGAGGCCAGTATTCTGAATACCAAGAGAGCATTGGCACCTACTGATAGTTTTGGGGTCATTTAGTGTTGTGTATATTTCAGATCAATAGATCAGTAGGGAATCAGTGTACTGTCTTCTATGTTGCACTGACCATATGATAAATAAGTGGTCTCTATAGAGTCGACACTTCCAGTGCAGAATTACAGATTTCTTCAATTACTTCCCATGAATGGATGTATGTTTTGATATCCTACAGAGGACTACACATTTATTCTTCTCCCTGGGGCTGCCCAGGGAAATGGTGGACTCACCATCACTGAAGGTGTTGAAGAAATATGTAGATGAGGTACTAAGTGACATGATTTATGGGGCATGGTGGGGATGGGTCTTTTCCAACCTTAATGATACTATGATTCTAAGTTTAAAGACAAGTCAATTCCATCATCCAACTCACTAATTAAAATAATCAATCTTAGCAGACAGATCAGATCTTTTAATTTGTTATATCTTCCTATTGTCTGGAAAATACCTGCAGTTACATTTTGGGAATTGCTGTTTAATCACGCACTCCTTTCGTGTTAATTCCAATTGGAACCTTACTTGCTTTTGTGACGATGGTGTTCAGTGCAATGACAAAAGCCTTACTAAAGTCCAAACGTTTCATCTGTTTCTTTCAGCACTTCCTAAGTCAGTTATCTCTGCAAAGCAATAAATTAGGTTACTCTGACATGATTTGTTCTGGACAAATGCGCACTGCCTGTTTCTCATCACTTTATTGTTATTTGGTTGCTCGCCTGCTGATTACTGAACAGGTTGTTTCATTATCTTTCCAGATAACATGGAGCCTGGCTGATTTATATTTCTTCCCTCAGCCCTGTTGCTAAAGTAGCCTATTTGCCCTTTTCATGTCCACCTAGATCTTGCTCTTGAATGACAGCATGTGTTTTGGAAGAAATAATGTGTACATATAGAGACAAGAGGCTGATCCAGACAGATCATGGCGTAGGATTGGTGGGAGAGTTCTTACATGTGCCACAGCACACTAGCATCAGAGGACAGGGTGGCCTGAAGATGATAGCTGGGCTCAATATAATGAGTCCAGATTGCCTGGCAAACCATGGCAACGAGGCAGGTCTTTGGTCAGGCCAGGAACTCCATCACGGCTGTCACACAGCTGTAGCTGGAGGACACGCAGTGCCCAGCACCAGAGCCATGGTGTAAGTACAGCACCCATGGGAAGGCAGAGGCCAGCCCTCTCTGAAGCCTTCCTGCAGCACTGCCTCCAGGGTCATTAGAGCAAAGCAGGGTAGCCCTAGGCTGCACTGTGTCTGCTTTGGCACCAAGCCTGGGGTGTCAGACCTACAGGAGAGGGCATGCTCTCAGGGTCATTTCCTCTGGAGGTGTGCTGGGCCACATATCTCCTCACATGACCCTTTCTCCCAACTTAGCAAAGACCAAAGAAGGAGGTACTACATTGAAGCAGAGGCTCACAAGAGAGTCATTGCTGGTTGGTGTGCTTTTTGTTTCTTTGTTTGTTTTGCTGTAGCAAAACAGCAAAAGTAGAAAGTCTCAATGCTTTGGGAGAAAACAACAAAACAAAACTGTAAGGAAGCAGTATTTCTCCTAGTAACCAGTGCTGCCAAACAGCCAGGATAGGGGAAAGATCTCAATTCCAAAAGAATTTTCCCAAACGACACCATTTTGGAAAGAGAAAGATTTTAAATATATAACCAACCAAACTGGTTGGAAACTTGAGGGTCTTAAATCACTGCTTTCTGTGTATGTAGTCTCTGTTTCATAAGCTCCATTATGAGCAAATAGATGTAGGTATTCAGCTGGCTTCTGCGGAGATAATGGATCATTTTCAGACACTGTTGTAAATGCAGTGTGAAGAAAAACAAGGAAGGGTAGACGGGCTTCTAGGACATCTGATAGAATATCATAGAATATCGCAAGTTGGATGGGATGTACAAAGATCTTTGAGTCCAAAGCACACTAGGAGCCCAGAGACCTGCTCTCCATTCTTATATAGGTGGCTGAATGAGGAGTGTCCCTGCAAGCTTACATGAGGTATTTAGCAGTTACACTTACATGTAATTAATAATAGCAGAGAGACTTAAGAGCTTTCAGAGTACACACTACGTTGATCTAATTGTGCTGTGATCTCTTTCTCTCTTTTCAATACTCCTTGTTCTTTTTAAGCCACACTAGGACAGAATTCCAGATGTGTCTTTAATTTACATTTTTGTGTTACAGATTTTCAAATAAACAAAGAGTAACCAACCCAATACATTGCCTTACACGTATGCCTAGGATTAGAGGTTTCTTTTACTACAGACTGAAGTCTGATATTCAGCCTCAGGTTGCATATGGAAATTGAATTTCAGGTGCAACCTCCTGCATAAAGAACACCCCGGGCACATTTGCAGCACTTCAGCAAAGGCAATCGCTGCTAGCATTTTGCTATCGCCCTTTTTCTCCCTTTGTAATTTCCCTCTTCTTCTTGTGTTGCATGTCAAGCAATTCCTTTCCTCAGCTCGTTCAACGCTGCCATCTGCATCTTCACAGCAGGATTGATGAAGCTGGAATTAGATCCATGAGGATTTGGCACCATCAGATCTTGGTGAAAGGAAATTTATTTTTAATTAAGGAAGGATTTTTGACTGAAAAGCTGATAAACCCTACATCTTCTCTTTCCACACGCAACAGACACAGTATTAAGCTCACACTGTAACACAGAATGTTAACTCCAAGCCTTCAAAATAATTTATGTCTCTACCTATGTGACCCAGTGAAGCAGATCACAGAATCACAAAATGCCTTAGGTTGGAAGGGACCTTAAAGATCCTCTTGTTCCAACCCCCTGCCGTGGCATATTTGTGGGGCAAGTCTAAAGGAAATGCTCTGCACTTGGTCATAAGGTAAATAAATGGGTGTTAACAGCCGGTTACTTTGTGGGAGTTGGACATTCCTTGGGTAGGGAGGTGCACGCTTCCTTGGTGGCACCGCTAGTGAGTTCTGTTTGTTAAAACACAACCCGCTGCCACTCCTTAACGTTACGTTTCCTTCATTTAAGAGCTTGTGTGAAGTTCTGCTCTTAATTGCTTCTTAATTATCTTAATTAAGATTTGAAATACATCTGGAAGCTTCCAAATCTCTCTGACAGGGGCACCACAAGTTGTCCTGGGGTGGTGTTTGCAGTGAAGAAAGATGATAATTGGCATAAATGAGCAGGATTGGCGTGAGAGAGGGAAGAAGTGGCTCAGCCGCTCGCTCAGGGGCATCTCCTCGTGCTACGAGGCGCCCGTCAGGGGCTTTCCTCATAGAAAACCCAGAGCATAGGGAGGCGGCGGCATGAGGCGCGGGTGAGCCAGGACGCGAAGAAGCGCGATCGGGGGTAACGAAGATGACTTTTCGGCGGAGGTCGCCGAGCGTCAAGGCGCCGCCCTAAGGGGAGCCGGCGGTGGCGCAAGGCGGGGCCAGCCGCCGCCACGTTCCACCCCTCGGGGCGCGGCGAACGGCTCCGTCCCTGTGGCAACGGAGAGAGGGTGCGCGCGCGCGGCCCGCTCGAGCCGCCGGCGGGGCGGCCATGTCGCTGCTGAGCGGGCCCCGACAGCGGCTCCGCGGCGCTGCCAGGAAGGGACCGAGGAAAGCGACGGCGGCCAAGCGGGATTGGGACGTAAGTGCTGTCTGCGACGGGAGCGGCCTGCTCGGTGCCGGGCAGGGCGGGCTCCGTGCGGGGCTAGGGGAGCCTTGTGTGGCGGCTCGTGGGCGCCGAGCCGCCCGATCCGGCCGTGAGCGGTTGGAGAGAAACCTGGGGGGGGCTCTGGGCGGGAGCGAGCCAGCCACCATCAGTGCTTGCACAGCCAGCTCCCCTCCTCGTTCCCCTTCCCTGCGGAGGCTAAGTTGTGTGGGGTGGTTTTCCCGTCCAACCTTTTTCACCGGCCTGGAGTGAGCAGGGCGAATTAAGAGTTCCTGAAAGTTTAGATATTGATGCGTACGGTTGTGTTATTTTTATCCTTTTTCTCCTCTTTAATTGCTTCTGTTGTCTTCTCTTGTTCCTTTGTGCAGAGTACTGTCCATGATTTGACGGTTCACCGTGCAACTCCTGAGGACATCGTAAGTGTAACGTCTGAGCTGGTTCTACAAGTGGTTGTTTTGATGGCCTCCAGGCAGCTACATTAGCAAGCACTTTCGTGTTTGTATTTAAACTATATACATATATCAGCGTTAGAAGAAGAGTGAGAATTTCACTGATGATTGACACGAGCATTAAATCGGGAAAATGCAACGGCTTTCTACATGGGAATGTTTGTGCATTTGTTGAGAAAACTCTTGATTTAGTGGTGGTGGGCAGATGGAAGCTGTGAGGCTTCCTCCATTCACCTTTGAAACTACTTTAAACATGGCTAGTATTGGTGGCATTTGACACTTGAGGATGTTTATGAGTTTTTTGTTTGTACTACCATGAAATAAAACAACCACCATGTTGTAAAATCAAGATAGAAGAGTTGTCATCATGGTCTTACTGGTTTTTCTTTTACATTGTGCTTTCATTTTAAACTAGTTTCTTTCATGTTTACATAGCTGCGTCGCCATGAAATACACAAATCAAAAAACAAAGCACTGGCACATCTGGAACTGCAAGAGAAGGCACTGAGAAGAAAATGGAAGAAGCAAAAACAGTTGGCCCCTGATTCGTTGGAGAAAAGGAAATTGGCCCTGATGCATGAGGTAAGAGCAAAATCTGTGCTTTCAGCCTGCTGCAAATGATTTGCAGTAGTAGTAGAAAACTGCTTTTGCACATCAGTGAAAATCAGTTCCTCTCTTTGTATAGTTGGCCTTCATGTGTGCATACTTTCTTTCTCCTCTACATGCGGTAGCTTGACATAGACTGTGTAACATCTTACCTGTACAGTTAGAGTATCTGTATGGACTGTCTACACCCTCTGTAACCTGCAGGTCTCTTTGCATCTGCACAGGAACTGTTTGCAGAGTTAAACTCTGTGCTGTGAAAAGGGTGCGCATTCTTTGTGTCCTCAGTTCTATCTTGCCTCCTTTTCTCCCTACCTAGTATTTTTCTTTGTTTGATGAACACATGAACATTTATAGTTTTGAGAAGGACATCCTTGTCTGCCATTCCTTATTGACACAGGGGAAATGCAGGGGACCAAAAGGTGAAAGGCAAGAAGTGGAGAAGGAAGAGCTTGTCTGGAAGGAAAGATGATGAAACAAAGGTTGAGTTGGCTGGCAGACAGATCTGTCAACTGAGAGTATAAATGTTTGTTTACTAGGCAGTCTGAATTATTCTCACTGAAAATACTGTTTAAATTGCTTTTGAACTTTCTACAATAGCAGCAAAACTAAGTTTAGCTTGCAGAGAAAGAGGCTTTCAGTGGCTGACAATAGATTTCTGTGTTAAATACCATCTTTCTGTTTCACACAGCAGGATACTACTTGCCAAATGTCATGAAAACTAATCTCAAAATATAATAGCTTTGAAACTTCATCAGCACTTGGACAAACCCAAAGTTGGTCTTGTTCATTATCGTTCAGTGTCAACAGTGTTCTGGCAGATAAAGCAATGATGTACTAATTCAGCAGTCCTGCATATGCACAGTAGGTTAACCGTCAAAGACTTCTATTTCTCATCTTGTTTTTGTACATTTTCAGAAATCTTGCTGTGAACTTTGAGAACACTGAAGCATAGACAAAAACAAATGAAAGTATTAGGTTTTAAAAATCACCTACTAGATTGATATTTAATACCTTTTTTGTCTCCAACCACAACAAAATTTATGTTAGGGGTATTTGTAACCAAGAATCACTTTGATTTAAACATTTGTTATTTTCATGCTTTTATACCAAATCCATTTGAAGGCAGTATTCCAGAAAAAAAACCATAGGCTTTTATACATAATTCCCTGGTGCAAGCTAGATCCAAGAAAAATTCCTTCTAGAGAAATTTATACCAAATACAGGTAGGACCACAAGCTCTTAAGTGTGTTTGGACTACTTAATATACGACTTGGTTGTTTCACACATTTGGAATAGCCTTCTGTATTTCTTGCCATTTGTAATGATATTGCACTAATTTTAATTCCTCCTGAGCAGATTTCTCCCTTGTATTTAAAAGAATACTTACTTTTAATCAACATATTCTATGTCTACTTTTGAATCTGAGAAAAAACTGCTCTAGATAGGAAGACATAAGATGATTCCAGGCAAAATGAAACACATGCTGCTGTTGCTTCTTGATGTACTGGCATCTTCTTGAATGTAAATTATGAATATGGAGAAGAGTCACTATTTTCCTGTATCCCCAAGTTAAATTCTGTTAGTCACTGGTCCTGTTGTTCAGAGTAATTGAAGAACTTCTTCAATCTGCATTTTCCAGTACAGCATAAGCACTGTGGGTTATCTCCTTGCTTCTGTTATTCAATGATTTTTGTTTACTGTTGCAAGATCTCAAGCCCCTTTAATCTTAATCAACTGGAGGCAAAATTTAGGAAGATGCTGCCTGTAGCATATCTTTTCTTGTATCTATATGTTGAAGAGAGAGTAAAAATTACCAAATGGATGAGCTTAACTTTCAGCTTTTGAGGGAGGGACTTGCTAAAATTCTGAAGGAAAACTTATATGACTTTCATTTCAATTACTGAATTGTGAGTGGTCCTGCAGCCTGTTTCTAAAATAATGTCAGTGCATTACACTGAAGGGTACATAGTGAATGTATTAGTGTAGTTGAGAAGGTTAGGATTAGTCCTGTTTAATTATCTTCAGTAACATTCTGAATTTTAATGAAATTTGTGAGTGCTATTAAAGTGGGAGAAGGTACAGCACCCAGTGAGTGTGTTGAGGGAGTGTAAATGGGCCTGGATCTGCTGATCGCAAACAAATGTAAGCTAATTTACCTTAGGAACCATGGTCTAAATAAATGTTCTTAAATGTTGAGCAGAAGAGCAAAGCTTTGGAACCTAATAATGCTGAGCTAGTAGGGAGCACGAAAACAAATTAGTCAAGATCAGTTTTGTTGGAGTAAGTGTGTCACTGTAGTTTTCATTGCTTTGGGCAAAGGAGTCATGTTTTGGAATAGGTAAGCATTCTTTTCCTGTTTGGCCTTGCATGACATTATCTAAAAACATGCTTGATTTTAACATTAGATGGCTAAATGCAAAGTTAGTATCGAGGGTAAAAAGTAAATGGTGATTTGGGGATTGAAATATATGATTACAAGAGGTGAATGTTCTTTGGTTTGCTAAATTGATGATGAGGAAGAGTGGTACGTTGCAGTGTAATTCAGTCTCAAAAGACTAGACAAATGTGTAAATGAGCCTTGCAGACATCCAGGTCAGTGCAGAAGGAGGGCAGGAGATGCACAGCGTGTGGAGCACAAGTTACATGCAGCCTGAGGAGAGGCCTGTGGTAGAGCAGGCTGTATCCCCTGCTGCCCATTGGGTGCTACATCAGGCAGATCTCCATGTGCAGCTGATGGAGGAGCCCATGGTATAGCAAGTGGATGTGGCCTGAGGGAGGCTGAGGCCATAGTGAGCCCCTGTAGGAGCAGGCACCAGGCCAGAGCTGCTGCCCATGAAGAGGTGCCCACAGTGGAGCAGGAGGTCTGGGTTTGCTGCCACCTGTAGAGACATGTATGGAGCGGTTCCTGAAGGGATGGCCCTGTGGTATGGAGCTGTGCTGGAGCAGTGCTTGAAGAGCTACAGCTTGAGGGAAGGCCACGCAGGATCAGTTTGGGAAGGATGGTGTCCTCTGGAAAGGACCTTGAGTGGAATAGGAGGACGCTGGAATGTGAAGATGAAAGAGCAGCAGATATGAGTGATGCTATGGACTGACACAACCCACACTCACCATCTGCTTTGGCTGCTCAGGGAGAAGAAATTGAAGAAGGTGGATGAGGGGAAGGTGTTTTTTCTTTGCTTTTAGTTCTCACTGCTCTCCATTTCTAGCTTAATGAATGAAACTACTAATTGGTGAGTTTAGAATTGTGTTCTGCCCACAGGAGACATTTTTCCATCAACTTCTGTTCAGTTAGCAGTAGCTGAACGTCCTTTTAAACTCAAAAAACTTCCCTCCCTAGGAGGCAGCTTTCATGGTTGCGGTAATGGACTTCAGATAGTGGGAGAGGGAGATACCTTGAATATAGAAGCTGTATCTTTGAGAAATGTGTGGACATGGCCAAAGCATTTTGTATTGCCAGATGCAGCCACCTGTATTTATGTCTGCTGAAGTTTGTATGAAGGTATGAGGCTTAATTTGAGGCAGGATTTCCAGTAATCAAGACTGAATGAAACAGTCTGAAATCATTTGGATCTAATCAACTAGTTCAGTTCTTGGTTGTCTGTCAGATGAGTCAGTGTTGACACTTCTGGAGAGATAACAGTTTAACTTTTCAGAAAAATGAGGTGAATTCTAGTCATTTGGAACAGATTACAGTCTTCTTATCTCTCTTAATTAGGACCTAGCCACACAGTATCTACTTTGTAAACACTACCACCTTAGCTGTTCTTTTGCTAGCTGTTTTGAAGAGCAGTACTCAGAAACAAAGGAAAAATCATTCTGCACAGTGTGAAATATTTCCTTGTATGCTATACTTTCAGATTCTCTCTGATCAATATGATTTGCAAGATGTACTGAAACGGTCTGATCAGGTTATGGCTGTGGTAAAAGACTTGTTTGGGAATGCCCCTCGCATGCGAACAGGTAAACTATCTCATTTGTACGTGACAGTGCATTGAGACTAACTTCTTGCTTCTCATAATCTTGAGTTACAAAGTATTCTTTGTAACTGTTTTTGCCTGATGTGATATGACTGATCCTGTTTATGTTGGATGAAACACAAATAAGGATAATATCTAATGTGGCAGGAGAGAGTGAACTGTGGCTGGTTGTTCCACTGTACCACTCCATAGTGGAATTTCTGATCACTTATTCTAAAATACCTGATGCTGATTTCTGCAACCAAGTTACCAACCAATACAGAGTACCAGTTTTTGCCACAGTAGTAGTTCTGATTCTTGTTGCTACCCAGTTTGCCTCGTTGTTCTTAGGTATTGTTGAAGATATATCAGCAACATGTGAATAAATCTTCTTCATTTCTTATCCTGGTTTATGAATCCTTACACTTCTGAAAAGGATTGGCCATTTGCATGTGAGATGTTAAGCTTATCTTTTGTCTTCAGGCTGCATTTCTCTTTTGCATTTAATGACTATTCCGAATGACGTGCTTTTTCTGCACTAGTTTATTTACACAGCTGAGAAGTACAGGAGCCTGATGGTGGTGGAGCAGCCTAGGTTGTTGAATGTATTGAGATAATTCTACAGTCTTTGTCAGTTATTCTGAACAACACCCATCATTGTGACCACTTCTGTGCAAAATGCAGGAATTTACGTTTTGGTACTTAGTCCTATCATGTACTGACTCAGCCCTTTCTGTTCTTCCCTGTTTTGTCTGATTCCTCTAGGTTTCCCTAATGTAACAATGGCTCCTAACTGTGACTTAGAATCATCTCAGGGACCCATCGTACAAAAATGGGAACCTCCCACTCAGCTTTCCATCCTTAGTGAATCTGTCATGGATTCCCAGGTAATTAATTTATACGTATGGTTCCATGTTTCTTGTTTGCACAAAATAGGGATATTCAAAGGTAAGTGTTTCTAAAGCAGACCTAAACATTTCTTCTGTGTACTGTATACAGTGCTAATAACAAGCAGAGAAAACTGCATTAAATTGACATGAATTTGTTTTGAGAG
This sequence comes from Lagopus muta, assembly GCF_023343835.1. Taxonomy (NCBI): domain Eukaryota; kingdom Metazoa; phylum Chordata; class Aves; order Galliformes; family Phasianidae; genus Lagopus; species Lagopus muta. The sequence continues at coordinate 79,286,976 of NC_064433.1, forward strand.
TCTGGGAATCATTAACTTTTTTATTTCTTAACCTTTGAGTAGAAGAAACTTTCTAAGTCTCACAATAGCAAGCTCTCCCTTTTAAATTCTGGAATTTCCAGTATGAGAGTGAAGTAAGTGCAGGCTTAAAAAAAATCCAACAGCCCAACTCTGGTGTCACTTAGACCTAATTGCTATCCATTCAAATATGCCTATGACTTTTTGTACTTGTGTCTACATATATGGATGTGTAGCCAACTGGGCTGCAATTTATATCTGATCACGCGCATGTTTATGTATCCCAGGTAATTCCAAATTCCAAAACCTTGATCAGTCCTATAGGTTTTATTTTTAATACCTCACGTTATTGTGCAATTATTTAGTTTGTGTAAAAGCTTAATGCTTGTTTAAACTTATTCAGAATTTTATTTAGAGTGCCTCAAGTGTTCTCATAGCATGACTTATAGCAGGAATGCATACTTTGGTTTGAGAAGTGTAATGTGACACTACTGAAAAATAGCTCAATCTGATGAATAACAAAAGGGCTGTGGAACTAAAAGTGCTGGTGTCATATTTTCATGTTTCCCTATTCCTGTATTTTATTATCTTGCACAAATGTCTGCGTTCTGAATTGTAGCAGTGCTCATGTAGTCAGATAATTTCAGTGTGTGGAGGTATTGTTTTGTTTTGCTTTGCTTTTATAATGAAAAAATAACTGTAGCATCACTGAGTTGTATCACTGGATGCATGCAGTGGGACAGGCATAGATGTTTAGAAGAAAATAGTACTGATAGATGTCTGCCTGAGTGTCTCTGAGATTTTCTTTTCATTATATTCCTATGAAAATCCCAGTTAAATGCTATCTGGTGAGGCACACCCAGAAGGGCAGAAACCTGGTAGTTTGAGGAACACTAATTCCAAATTTGATTTGCTTTATGTGAATATGGTATGTGGGACTGTGTTTGTTGTTTGTGTTTTACACGTAGAATATAGACATATAAATATGCAGATCTCATGATAAGGTTGTTTAGTTTGTAATATCAAGTGACTGAAATTTTAGAAATACATAGCCTTTTATATATATATATATTTTATTATATATAATTTTTTTTTTTATTATATATAATTTTTTTTCCATCTTACTTCTACTATTGAGCAAGGACTTGCTGGACAAACTGAGGGATAAAAACAGAAAGTATAGGCAACGGAAGCAAGGATGGGTGACCTGTGAAGAATATGGGGTTGCTGTCCAGTTGTGCAGAGATGAGATCAGGAAAGCCAAGGTGCAGATGTAATTAAACATTGTGAGATATGTAAAATAACAAGAGTTTCTTTAGATGCATTAGTCAGAAGAGACAGGCAAAGGAGACTGTACCCTCTCTGGTAAATGAGAAGGAAGAACTGGCTTCAGTTGATGTGGAAGAGGCTGAGGTGAGGTAAAGATGAGTTCTTTACTTCGATCTTTGCTGCCAGTCAAGCTTTCAATGCCTGTCATGTTCCTGAACCTCCAGAGGGGTTTAGGTGTGTCACGGAGTTGTCTAGATCAATCTATGCCCGTGACAGGAGGCAGCAGGCCCGTGGGTTCCTCAGCCCAAAAATGGGAAGGGAAAAGGGAAGGTTAGGGAGATCGGAGCTGTGCCCAAAAACAGAACAGCAGCAATGATCTAAGGAGGAAACCCAATTTTACTGAACATATCAGAATGCAAGATAACACAGTACAATGCAATATAATTGGAATTGAGGCTAATAAATAAAATAAGAGAGAGAGTGTCAGAAACTGAAAGCCTTACTTTGAACTGAAGGTGCACAGCTTGGGAGCACACCCACACACTGCCAGGCAGTGAACGAGAGTAATAGATCCCATGACTTACCTTCCTCTCTGAATGTGAAGTCCTCTGAGATAAGTAGTTCTTCTCTTTTGAGAACCAGGAATCTGAAAGGTTGTCAGTTCATGGAACTGGAGTATTAACTCTTTAATTCCCCATGCTTTACATGATGTTATGATGTGGAATACCAATAACAAAATTATAAAACCATGACAAGGGGAGTGAAATCCCTCCTGTGTTAAGAACAGAGCAAGTCTGAGATTCCCTATTGAGGCTGAATGTATGACTGTGTCAGCAGCAAGGGAAGAGCTACTGTCTGGAATTCAGTAAGGCCTTTGACATGGTTCCCCATAGCATCCTTCTTTCTGAATTGGGAAAGTATGGATTTGATGGGTGGACTGGTTGGTAGACAAATAGTTGTAAGATCGTACCCAGAGAGAAGTGGTCAACAGCACAATGGAAATACAGGCCATTAAGTCTCATATGTGTGTATAGAAAGATATTGGAACAGATCCTCCTCGAAGAGAAGATAAGGCACATGTGAGATCAGCAGGTGGTCTGAGCCAGACAGCATGACTTCACCAAGGGCAGATTGGACTGATCAACCTCGTGGCCTTCAGTGAAGGACTGACAGCATCAGTGGACAGAAGAAGAGCAAATGAGGTAATCCACCTGGACTTCTGCAAGGCCTTTGACATAGTCCCACACTACATCCTTATCTCCATATTGGAGAGATACGGATTTGAAGGGCAGACTATCCAGTGGATAAGGAGTTGGCTGGCTGGTTGCAGCCAGAGGGTTGTAGTCAATGGCCCTACATCCAGGTGGAGAACGGTCATAAGTGCGGTGCCCCAGGAGTCCATCTTGGGACTGGTACTCTTCAACATCTTTATCAACAACACAGACAGTAGGATTGAATGCACCCTCAGCAAGCTTGCTGATGACACCAAGCGAAGTAGCGTAGTTGATGCTGCAGCCGGCAGAGATGCCGCCCTGTGAAACCTGCACGGGCTAGAGAAGTGGGCCGACATCAACCCAGTGAGGTTCAACAAGGCAAGAGCAATGTGTTGCACCTGGTTTGTTACAGTCCCAGATTAGGTTTACTCACTGGGAGAATTCATTAAAAGCAGCCCTGTGGAGAAGAGCCTGGGGATCCGGGTAGATTAAAAGCTTAACGTGAGCTAGGAACGTGCTCTCGCAGCCCAGAAGGCCAAATGCATCCAGGGCTACAAAAAGAGGATTGGACAGCAGGGAGGGGAGGTGACTGTTCACATCCGTTCTGCCCTCAGGAGGACCCAGCCCAAGAAGGATGCAGACTTTCTGGAGCAGGTCCAAAAGGAGGGCCACAAAGACGATCGGAGGACTAGAGAACGTCTCCTAGGAAGACAGGTTGGGGGAGATGGGTTTGTTTAGGCTGGGGAAGAGAAAGCTCCAAGGAGAGCTCTTGGCATCCTTTCACTGCCTGGAGGGAGCTTATAAAAAGGGATATCCAAGCCACAAGCCATGAATTTCTCCAGGAAAAAGGAGCAGCCCGTAGTCGGCAGGATTCGAACCTGCGCGGGCAGAACCCAATGGATTTCTAGTCCATCGCCTTAACCACTCGGCCACGACTACTGCATGTCATGGGTGTGCACCGTCTGCCTCGAGGAACGCTATGAAATTGAGAGCAATTTGTGGATTGAGCGACTGGATGACACCGTGGTCAACCTCACCTAGCGGGAGGCACCCTGGCCCATAGCCACAGGGTTGGAGCGAGGTGGTATCTAAGGTCATTTCTGCTATGAAGGAGAGCATTGGGATTTAGCTAATGTACTCTGCTGCATCTGTTGAGGGTGCAAGAACTGCCTTAATCTTTTTCACAGTTTCTCAAAGGCCCTCTGAATCCATGAGTCACTCCTGCATCTCGGATAGCTTTGGGTTAGAGATAATTTTTTTTTTAAATTAAAAATTCCACACAGCTTGCAGGTATTGTCTTTGTGGGATTGCATTCATCTGCAGCTCTGCATTGCTGTTGTCAGCACTGCATCTGATATCTAACTTCTTCCTAGAGACCATTTGAAGTTACTATGAGGTCTGTGTTATTTCTTTGTCTCAAAAAAGGCTCTTAATGAGGGGGGAGAAGAGGAGGCATTATCCATATGCCAATCAGAAAATGGACAGCACGAGTCTCTGAATTTCAAATCCAGAATCAATTGTGACAGGTCAGTGCATGTATGTCCATTTAAGTTTTCACCCTTTTAATACCAGAAGTTAGTGTTAAATAGGCTGAGTTATAAAGGTGTTAGAAGATGTTGTATGAGAATAGTTAACTCAGTTTTGTGTGGTTTGTTTCCTGTTTGCGTGATTTTTGTTTTTGTTCCCCCCACACTACTTTATTGACCTCAGAATTCTAAGGAAGCCTTTGTGCTAATCTTAAACCTGTGAATGAGCTTGAATGGAGAGCTCCCCTGAGTACTTACGGAGAAAAAACTTTTTGTAGATTGCAGAAGTAATCTCAAGTCATGCTACTATATCGTGATTAGTTGTTATGCTTGTTTTGAATATAGGCTACTTCGTATATTGAGAGAAGAAAATTCCTCAGCAAATTCTGAGTTGTGGGCTGAAAGAGATTTGAGAAAAACTACTGTATCACAGGAAATACCTTTGACTCCAACAATTCCATCTTCATCATTGGAACATTCAGGTTGGATTTGCTTAATCACAGCCTCTCAAGGGTTGTTAAGCTGTTTACAGGACCCTGTCTCAAGTTTCTTATCTGGGTTGAGATGAGAAATAGAGTTGTGTTAATTTGGCTTAGATGAATTTTCACACTAAGAAGCCTAATTTTCTAGTATTTATAATGTCTTTATAACGTAGCACTATTGAGAACATAACTGAAATTTTATGTGTGTTTTTTTGCTTTGTATTTAAATCAGCCCTCAATGCTTCCAGTGTAGTCAAGAGAATCCATTCAAGACATCAGAATCAAGATGAAGAAGAGACCGTAGACTCTGCTTATACTGTGAGACAAGTGCTGAACCCAAACTCAAGCAAAGAAAAGCAAATTTCAGCAAAAAGTTTAGTACTTTCAAAAACAGCATTCTTCCTTTGACCAAGGTCCTTACTGTCATGGGAAAATGTGTCTTGAAAGGGGATCTTTGGAGGTCATGTACTCATGCTCCCTGCTCAGAGGAGAGCTAACTCCAAAGGTTCCGGGGGGGCTCAACTACCGAGGTTTTGAGAATTTGTAAAGGTTGACATTCTGCAACCCTTATGTAGTATATGCCAGTGACAAAGCAAAGTCCATAGGAAGGAGGAAACCATAAATACAATTCTGTGATGCAACCTGTTTTCTTGCTGGACGTAGAGTTCTCTCCTTTGTGGTGCTTTTCTATTTCTTTTACAACTTTCTGTTCTATGCTGCACAGATATATTACAAATTTTCATCTCCTTATTCTGCACATCATTTATACCTGTTGCCAATCCCTATATACAACTATTAACATGAAAAGATTGTTGTAAAAGTTAGTAAATACAAGACCTGAAAGCAGCTGATGGTTTTTCACTGGATGATCACTAGCAAACTGTTTCTGTGCTTCTAATTTGAAAGAAGAAAAGCAAAAATAGATGTCTAAGATAAATGCACCAGTGAAACTTGAGTGGAATCAACGTGGTGGCGTAAAGTGTATTTTTGGATTATTGAAAATAATTGGAATGTCTGGGGGCATTCTTTGATGGTCCATTACAGCTCAGTGCAGAAGAGGACCTCTCCTTAGATATATTTCAGTAAACAATATAATTTCATTCTTACTTGCAAAGCTTTCTATACAAATTGAAATTTCAATGACTTTTTTTTTTCCCTAGTGAAAAGGAAACAAACTGCACAGAACTCTACAAGGCAGAGGAGAGATGATTCTCCTGCTTATTCAATCCCCATGGACCTTCAGAGGGACAGTAAATCCAGCCTAGATGTTCTCAGCTGCATGATACACGAAGTGGAGCATGAATTAGAGGAATATGAGCGATGTACAGGCCGTGAGGTTAGAAAACTGCAGAAAAGTGAAGGCATCACCGGATTTACCTCGTCACTGGTGAATGCTCTCTGTCGTTTGATGCGCTACCTCAAAGAGGTGAGAAGACTTTGAGTTCCTTCCATATAATGAATGTAGAAGGATATAAAATTACTGTAGAGTAATCAACATTGATCTTCCCTGGCTCCTAGTTATTTTACTTTGAAGTCTAATTATTATTACTTACTTGAATTGTATGCAACTAGCAGGTAAAGCTCAGCTTGTTAGAAACAGGAATCCCTAATGAAAAGGGAGGAGATGACTACAATGAAAGACTCCTGGTGACTATTCACAAAAAATATTAATGGGAAGATTTTTGAATTTAATTTTTTACATATGTTCAGAATTGTAGCAGGATAATAACACTACAGCTTTGTTGACAAATTTATTTTCTTCTTTCACTCTCAAAATGATACGATTGGGTCTACAAAAGTGTACCCAAATCCAATTTTTTTTTTTTTTCTTTGAGAGATTCCTTGGCTTTCTTCTTCCATTTATACCAACAACTTCATCTTAAGCAAGAACAATGTGTAGTGCTGACAACAGCAATGCAGAGCTGCAGATGAACGCAATCCCACAAAGACAATACCTGCAAGCTGTGTGGAATTTTTCATTAAAAAAAAAATTATCTATAACCCAAAGCTATTCAAGATGCAGGAGTGACTCATGGATTCAGAGGGCCTTTGAGAAACTGTGAAAAAGATTAAGGCAGTTCTTGCACCTTCAACAGATGCAGCAGAATACATTAGCTAAATCCCGACGCTCTCCTTCATAGCAGAAATGACCTTAGATACCACCTCGCTCCAACCCTGTGGCTATGGGCCAGGGTGCCTCCCGCTAGGTGAGGTTGACCACGGTGTCATCCAGTCGCTCAATCCACAAATTGCTCTCAATTTCATAGCGTTCCTCGAGGCAGACGGTGCACACCCATGACATGCAGTAGTCGTGGCCGAGTGGTTAAGGCGATGGACTAGAAATCCATTGGGTTCTGCCCGCGCAGGTTCGAATCCTGCCGACTACGGGCTGCTCCTTTTTCCTGGAGAAATTCATGGCTTGTGGCTTGGATATCCATTTTTATAAGCTCCCTCCAGGCAGTGAAAGGATGCCAAGAGCTCTCCTTGAAGCTTTCTCTTCCCCAGCCTAAACAAACCCATCTCCCCCAACCTGTCTTCCTAGGAGACGTTCTCTAGTCCTCCGATCGTCTTTGTGGCCCTCCTTTTGGACCTGCTCCAGAAAGTCTGCATCCTTCTTGGGCTGGGTCCTCCTGAGGGCAGAACAGAGGTGAACAGTCACCTCCCCTCCCTGCTGTCCGATCCTCTTTTTGTAGTCCTGGATGCATTTGGCCTTCTGGGCTGCGAGAGCACGTTCCTAGCTCACGTTAAGCTTTTAATCTACCTGGATCCCCAGGCTCTTCTCCACAGGGCTGCTTTTAATGAGTTCTCCCAGTGCGTAAACCTAATCTGGGACTGTAACAAACCAGGTGCAACACATTGCTCTTGCCTTGTTGAACCTCACTGGGTTGATGTCGGCCCACTTCTCTAGCCTGTGCAGGTTTCACAGGGCGGCATCTCTGCTGGCTGCAGCATCAACTACGCTACTTCGCTTGGTGTCATCAGCAAGCTTGCTGAGGGTGCATTCAATCCTACTGTCCGTGTTGTTGATAAAGATGTTGAAGAGTACCAGTCCCGAGATGGACTCCTGGGGCACAGCACTTATGACCGTTCTCCTCCTGGATGTAGGGCCATTGACTACAACCCTCTGGCTGCAACCAGCCAGCCAACTCCTTATCCACTGGATAGTCTGCCCTTCAAATCCGTATCTCTCCAATATGGAAATAAGGATGTAGTGTGGGACTATGTCAAAGGCCTTGCAGTAGTCCAGGTAGATGACATGGACCTGTCTCCTCTTCCTTGGTAATGCAGTCACTCCTTCATGGTAGGCCACGAGGTTTGATCAGATACCATCTGCCTTTAGTGAAGCTGTGCTGGCTACTTTGGGTCATCTCCTCTTTCTGCATGTACTTTAACATAGCTTACTGAAGGATCTGAGGTAAGGCTCACTAGATCTCTCCTCTTTGGCTGCCTTTTTCAGGTTGAATAGTCACTGGGAAAAAGTGAAAAGTGTTTTTGTATTAAATGTAGCTCATAACACTTGTTCTGTGTTAAAATTGCACTTTGGAAGCAGAGTATGAAATTTGTTGAGGTTTGTTTTTTGTTTTTTTTTTTGTGCAGTTACAGGGAAGGATCTTTTTATTCGGCCAGTGATGTGTTTTCTGTTTAGTAGGAAAGCATCAACTTAATAGTATCTAATTCATGTTATAATTATAATATAATTTTCATCCTTGTTCCTCGAGGCAGACGGTGCACACCCATGACGTGCAGTAGTCGTGGCCGAGTGGTTAAGGCGATGGACTAGAAATCCATTGGGTTCTGCCCGCGCAGGTTCGAATCCTGCCGACTACGGGCTGCTCCTTTTTCCTGGAGAAACTCATGGCTTGCGGCTTAGACAGGTGTGCAGTTCTCTGGGTAAAAAACTGCCTGGATGCCTGGGCCCGAGGAATTGTGGTGAATGGATTTATATCCAGTTGGAGGCTGGTCAGAGGTGGTGTCCCATAGGACTTGATACAAAGAGTGGCAAAACTGGTGAGTTGTCTAAAGAGGAAGTCTTTATGAGGAGCAGCTGAGGGAACTGGGGTTGTTTAGCCTTGGGAAAAGGAGACCTTGTTGTCCTCCTCATCTACCTCAAAGGAAGTTGTAGTGAGATGGGGTTTGTTTTCAGTTCCATGCAGTGAGTGAGAGGACAAGAGGTAATGGTTTCAGGTTGCATGGGGGAGGTTTAGGTTGGATGCTAGGAAAAATTTCTTCACTAAGAGGGTTGTGAAGCACCTGGACAGGCTGCTCAGTGAAATAGTTGAGTCCCCATCCTTAGAGAAGTCTAAAAGATGTGCTGACTAGGGATGTAGTGTAATAATACAGTTGACAGTACTAAGTTAGCACTGAGTTAAGTCATAGGTCTTTTCCAAACTAAATGATTCTATGATTCTGTTATCTTCACTGTCTATTCCTCTTCTCATGCAGCTTTAAATTATGTTTAGAGTTTGCAAATTCACTGGGAAGATGTATAGCTTCTCTGTACTTTTTATTTATTTATTTTTTAAACCCAGTGCCTGCAATGCTAGGAATAAAAGTGCTTGTGTGCACCATCTTGCCTCCACAGTAGTATTAGTAAATATCCAAGGTCAGCATTAGGTAGGTGGCAATATGTTTCAAGATAACAAATCAGTATTGGCTATTTAAGATGTCTCTGATTTCAGGTAAGCAACCAGTCTTCAAGACATACTGAAGCCTATCGGAAAATTCCCCTTTCTGAGGAGAAAAAGATTTCCCAGTTTTGCTGCAGAAAAGCCAAACACAGTTGATGATAAAACTTGTTGCTTGATTTATTCTCAAAATGATAATAAAAATTAGGAGGAAAACCTTGAATTAGTGAATCTTGCATGAAAATTGTATTAATGATTTTAAGATATCAACTACTAAAAGAAGAGGATAGTGAATATGAAAGAAGCTAGGGGAAAAGAAAAAAGCGCCTGCTGAAATGTTTGACTACAGATAGGAAATTCTTAAAGCAAAGCAGATAAACCTGACTTAAATCACAAGTCGTGGGTTGGAAGGAACCTCAAAGTCCATCCAGTTCAAACCCTGTGCCATGTGTGGGGTTGTCAGCCATTAGATAAGCGCCCAGGGCTCCATCCAAACTAGCCTTGAACAGCTTCAGAAATGGGACATCCACAACTTATTCAGCAGTGGTGAAACTTCACCTTGAGTACTGTACTCAGTTTTGGGCCCCTCATAGACATCAAGGCCATGGAGCATGCCCAGAGAAGGGCTGCAAAATGGGTGAGGACTGGATCACAAGTCTTACAATGAGCAGCATAGGGAACTGGGATTGTTTGGAGGAGAGGAGGCTCAAGAGACATTATAGCTCTGTAGAAGCACCTGGAAAGAGGTTGTGGCAAGGAGGTGGTCAGCCTCTTCTCCTGTTTAACTAGCGACAGAACTAGAGGGAATGGCCTCAGGTTGTGACAAGAGATTTAGGTTGGACTTTAGGAAAGATTTCCTCTAAAGAGTAGTTAGGCATTGGAATGGGCTGCCCAGGGAGGTGGCTGAGTCACCATCCATGGAGGTTTTCAAGAAACATTTAGATGGTGCTGTAAGGGACATGGTTTAGTGGGGAAATATTGGTGGTATGTGGGCAGTTGGACTGCATCATCTTGGAGGTCTTTTCCAACCTTGGTGATTTTGATTCTCTGGTCAGTCTGTTCCAATGCTTCACCCTCTGAGTAAAGAGTATCCTCCAAACCATCTAATCTAAATCTCTTTTTTTAATTTAAAACTATTCCCCCTTGTCCTATCACTACCTGCCCATGTAAAAAGTCCTCTTCCAGTTCCTCTTCAAACTGTATAACTGTTGGAAAAAAATGTTTTAAAATCTTTCTCAGGGTGTTTAATGATACAAAAAAAAAAAAAATTGAAATTCTATTTATTTGTTTATTTCCTGTAGGGACGTGCAGTAACTTACTCCTGTGCCACGTGGTATTCAATTTACATGCAAGAAATTACTTTGATTGAGACCTGTGTTGCAAGCAAACAGTAAATATTCAATTCGGGAGTGAGAAGCCACTATTTCCAGAAGATGGGCCTTGGCTGAGAAGAGCTTATGTTTTAAATGCAGCTCTTAACACTCATTCTTTGTTAAAGTTGCAATGCTTGAGCAGGGTAATAAATTTAGAGTTTGTGCAGTTACAGGGAAAGACATTTTTGGACTATAGAGGGAGAGATCCCAATTTGGTAGGAAAACATCAAGTTGCTAGCATCAAATTCATGCTGTACTTGCATTTATAACACTATTTAGTTTCTCTTTATGTTCCACAGAAGTTAGTTAATGCCAATCTTAGTTAATGCCAATAATTCTTTCAAAACTGCTTATGGATTTTAAATGTAGCAGCTAAGAAAGAAAGATAGGACATCTATAAAGTAATCATCCAATACATCTTAAAGGCCAAGGAATCTGAGTTTTTGTAGAGGCTACTGTGTTGTGAAAGACGTATCCTGACTCTGTGTTTCTAAATTTTACTAAGTACCTCTTTTTTAATCTGGTAGATGTGTTGTCATTTCTTCCTTCCAGGAGTTGATTGATGGCATGCATAAATCATCTTCAGCTTGTAAAAGTGTACTGTCCAAATTCATAAGTAGAAATGGGCAGCAGTTACTCAAGCTACAAAGTGCGCTTGATTGTCTTTGTTGTTCCTCGAGGCAGACGGTGCACACCCATGACATGCAGTAGTCGTGGCCGAGTGGTTAAGGCGATGGACTAGAAATCCATTGGGTTCTGCCCGCGCAGGTTCGAATCCTGCCGACTACGGGCTGCTCCTTTTTCCTGGAGAAACTCATGGCTTGTGGCCTAGACAGGTGTGCAGTTCTCTGGGTAAAAAACTGCCTGGATGCCTGGGCCCAAGGAATTGTGGTGAATGGATTTATATCCACTTGGAGGCTGGTCACGAGAGATGTGTCCAGGGATTCAATACCTGGAACAGTTCTTCTAAATATCTTCATTAAAGATCTGAACATGGGTTCCTAATTAAGTCTAAATGTCATCTGCTGTCCTGGCTGAACAAGGAGGTTTTGCTGATAGTCTGGGGGAAAAACGAGTTTACCATCTTTGGAAGAAAGGTCAGTCTACTCAGAAAGAGTATGAGGATGTTGCTGTGGTATGCATGGGGAAAATTAGAAAGGCCCAGCAAGAACTTAATCTGGCCATGATCGTTGAAGATAACAAAAAATATTTTTATGAATATATAAACAGCAAGAGGAGGACCAAGGAGAGTCTCCCACCTTTATTTGGTGCAGCAGGGAACATTATCACTGAAGACAAGGAAAAGGTTTATGTTCTCAGTGGTTTCTGCTGTCTTTCATAGTCAGGCTAGTAATCTTCAGAGTACTCAGCTTTCTGAGCTGGAAGACAGGGATGGGGAACTGAATAAGCTTTCCGTAATTCAGAAGGGGAAACAGTTTAGCAACGTGCTACTTGATCCGGACTGTCACAAATCCATAGGACCAGATAGGATCCATCTGAGGGTACTGAGGGAGCTGGTGGAAGTGATTGCTAAGCTGTTTTCATCATTTATGAGCAGTCCTGGTCAACTGGGGAGGTCCCAGATAGTGGGAGACTTGCAAATGTGATGCCCATCTACAGAAGGGGTCAGAAGGAGGATCAGGGCAACTGCAGTCCTGTCAGCTTGACCTCAGTATTCGGAAAGCTTGTGGAGAAGACCATCTTGACTGTGATCATGTGGCAAGCGCAGAACAACCAAGGGATCAGTTGTAGCCAGCATGAAAGGCAGGTCATACTTGACCAGCCTCATCTTTTATGACTAGATGACCTGCCTAGTGGATGAGGCTGTGGACATAGTCTACCTGGACTAAAGTAAAGCCTTTGACACTATCTCCCACAGCATCCTTCTGGAGGTGCTGGCAGCTCATGGCTAGAGCTGGACAAATGTATTCTTTGCTAGGTAAAAAACTGGCTGGATGTCTGGGCCCAGAGGGTGATGATGAATCGAGTTAAATCCAGCTGATGAGTGGTCACTAGTGGTATTCCTCAAAGGTCAGTGTTGGGGTCAGCCCTGTTTATTATTTTTATTGATGATGTGAACAAGAGGATTGAGTACACATGCAGAAGTTTGCAGATGACGTGAAGTTGGGAGCAAGTGTTGATCTTCCTGAGGGTAGAAAGGCTCTGCAGGGGGATCTGGATAGTCTGAATCGATGGGCTGAGGCTGATTGTATGACCTTTTAACAAGGTCAGTTACAGGGTCCTGTGTTTTGGTTAAAACAGCAGGCTGGCCCAGGCGTCATTACAGGCTTGGAGCAGAAAGCTGTGTAGGAGGAAAAGGATCTGTGTATGTTAGTTGACAGCAAGCTGAGTGTGAGCCAGCAGTGTGCCCAGTTGGCCAAGAAAGCCAGTGGGCATCCTGGCTGGTATTAGAAATAGTGTAGACAGCAGACCAGGGAGGTGATTGTCTCCCCTGTATTCAAGTGCACCTTGTATACTGCATTCAGTTCTGGGCCCCTCACTACCAGAAAGACATTGAGGCCCTGAGAGCATGTCCAGAGAAGGGCAGCTAAGTTAGTGGAAGGTCTGGAGCACAAGTCTGATGGGGGGTGGCTGAAGGAAGTGGGACTGAAGAAGAGGAGGCTGAGGGGATATCTTATTGCTCTCTACAATTCCCTGTAAGGAGATTTTAGCAATGTGGGAGTCGGTCTCTTTTCTCAGATAACAACGATAGGATGAGAAGTAATGGCTTTAAGTTGCACTGGGGGAGCTTCCATTTTGATATTAGGAAAAAATGTCTTCTCAGAAAGAAGAGTGAAGCGTTGGAACAGGCTGCCCAGGGAGATGGTTAATCCACCATTCCCACAACAGGGTGAATGTGGCACTGAGTAATGTGGTTTAGTGGGCATGATGGTGACGAGTTGATGGTTGGACTAAGATGATCTTAAAGGTCTTTTCCAACCTAACAAGTCTATAAAATGTTAGAATTTTACTTTTTTTTTTCCTTGCCATTCTTCAAGACATTATTCCTTCACAAGACACAGGGGATGAATACATAGCAAGATGCATTCATGTAATGTGCGCATACTCATATGTTCTCTGTCTCTGCTTCTGTGTATTCTGCTGCAGTGTTAAAACAAGTTTATGTGATTGGGGTACTCCTGGCAGTAGGCTGGAATGAAGACAGTTCTTTCAGGATATAGCAGACTTACATTCTGTCTGATGATAGGAATTTCAGTGGTTATGATGATATATATAGTAGTTAGCTGACAGTGTCCCCATACATAAATGTAAGATGCATATCTGTGTGGAATCTTTTCCTCTTAGACTAGTTTAACTAAATTAACTAAATAAGATTCATTATCATTGTATTGTTAGAAGTTGCAGTAGCTCTTCCACTCACTTGGAGGCATCCATATAGGCTTCATCACTGCTGCCAGGGTTGGAGTTCTTATTTTGTGCTTTCTCTGGTTTCTGAAAAGGTAGGGTTTTGTTTGTTTACATTTGCTGCGTCAGTTTGCTGCACTTGCGTCAGTGTGAAAAATCTGTTCTGTCAACCTGGAAGAGAACTAGAAAATGGTTAGACCATCTGATTGGCTTAGGTGGGATGTATCTGAGTGTCTCTAGTAACAATTACTCTGGTTTATTCTCAAAAATACCTACTCCTTCATTCATTCTTTGTAGCTGCAGAGCTGTTTTGCCCTCATGCTTGGTGTTTTTCCACATCCGATACCGATGCTAATAATAAATAATCTACAGTCCATGACAGGCAGCTCTTGTAATTCTGCCTGCACAGAGAAGAGGACCCAAACTGCTTTTCAGGATCCTTTTGGAGATGGGATGTATGTCTTTTATTCAAGAATTTCTTTGAGTAAATGCAGGCTACCGTTTGTGGTATGGGCTCATTTCCTAATTCTGATGTATCTGATGCTCTGTAAAACATCTGCTCTGCTAGCTGGGGTAAAAATGGCAGTCGTGTGGTTTCTGTACTCAGTATGGCTGGGAGGGAGTCTTGGGTGTTTTGTCATGTACAGGAAGCCTGTCTGCTGCTGTACCTACCTTAAAAAATTGTAGATCAGCTGTGTCTTTTGAGGGTGAGTGATTCTTTACAGTGAGGTCTTTTTGCCTTGTGTTCCAGTAGATTCCTCAACGCTTTTCTTTTTTAAAAAAACAAACCGTACAAAAAAAGGAAACTTAGAACTTTTTCTCTCTATGAGAGCAAACACTGAGCTAGTGCTTTCTCTTTTGTTTAGTCAAATCTGTCTTTATTAGTGAATTAAGAAAGACAAAGATAAGGAACAGGGTAGCAAAGGATAGTGACAAGCATTGGTATACCCAGAATTATTTCATTTCTACATGGAGAAGATTCAGTGCCTTAAAAAATGATGTCCATTCTGGGAGGAAGATGCTTTTTTCTGCCTTTGTTGTTTCAGCCTATAAAAGTTGCAAGGATTTAAAGGATTCCCTCTGGTGTTGTGGAGTAACAAACAACAGTAAGGTCACTGAGGGTTCTCAAACACTGAAAATTGGATTTTGTAGTGAAGGTACTGCAGTCAGTCAAACAACAGTGGGAAGAGCTGTTACAGAATAATGCGTGTGAGTCATTCCTGTTTTCAAATATTAATTTCTATCGTAGGCTTTTAACTTTTTCTCCCTGTTTAGAGTGAAATGCAACTGCATGAGAAAGAGATGATGAGGCAGCATCATGAAGAGATGTTGAATGAGCACAGAGAACTAATTGACGCTCTGACTGCTGAAATACTTCTAGTAAGGGAAGAAAACATTGCTATGCAGGTACTAAGCCCCTTTCTCCAACTTGCTAGAATAGTTTTGCTGCAAGCATATAGACTGAGATGCATTGTCTGTATGTTCAGGAAATAAAATGATAAAATTAAATAAGGAGTCTGAGAATGTCAGCTATGGGGCAGGGATGTTTGTAAACATTTTATCTTTATAACGTTTAACTTTAATTCCTGAGAAAATCTCATTCCCTGCAGCTGACCTTTTTTTTATTACATACAATCTAATGATCCACATCTGCAGCTACTGGAGCTGTGAAATAGAATAAACACAATACTACATTCTCATTTTTTTCAGTTTGCACTGATGGTAGATTATTGTTTACGTCTGGAATTGAAGCAATAAATCAACTTTGGAGAAGAAATGAGATGATAAGGAAAAGGAAAAATGAGAATTTCTTTGATCCAAGAGAAAAAAACAAAGGATAAATGTAGAGACATGGATAATTCATACCTCACTGCAATCTCACAAATTCATGCAGAGATATTAAGAGGCCAGATTTCTTCTCACTGCTGCTTGTGATCTATAGTTCTCTGATTCATATTGCTAGAATAAAAATCTGTCTCTTTTTTTCCTTAGAAAAAGCTTCAGCAGTACATGATCGAAACAGATGAAAAGATGACCTCTCTCACACAAGCATTTAAAGGCCTCCCTTTGATAGAACCTAGGAGAGAAGACTTAAGTCCAAGCCATTTTGGAATTGCACACAGAAGTCCATCATGCACCCAAGGTAATGTGTATGCATGTGTGAAGGAAATGAGAGGCTACTTTTATTCTTACAGTGGAAAACGTGGTGGTTAATAGATGTCTGTTTGAATAAATACGTCTTGTGAACTTGAATCTCACTTCTGGAAAGTCATATGCTGTGGGTTTGCTGCAAGCATGAGCACTTATCTACAGATTTATTTATTTTTTTTTTTAGGTTTATTTATTTATTGTTGTATGCTGAATTCCATCTGTCTCAGTCTGGACTTGAAAGTTATCCATATAAACAACTCCGGACGTTCTAGTGACAAGTCATGTACTTCTTTTGTACAGACGGGGAGTAACCTTTCCCAACAAATCAGGGGCATCCTTTTCCTTACCCCAATAAGATGTAAGGTCAGGTTTGTCCTGAGGGTCTTACAAAAAAAAAAATTAAAAAAAATCCATCTGAAGCAGCATCCTGGATTCCACCTTTCTGTTGCTGAGGCATACTAATAGTTTGAGATTGGTTCTTCCATTAAACACTGGAGGTCGCTGCTGACCAGAAACAGCAGTTGCTTTGATTTGTGAAGCAATCAAGCACAAGGCTGTTGTTTGATGTTGGTGGATTATATTGGAGGTGAATGACCACTTGAGAGATATGTAATGTATACAGGCAAAGTTAACCTAGTGGCATCCATGGCCGAACTAACCAAATTTATACTTCTAATATTCCTTTATGACTGTGTTTTTTCCCGTTCATCTTTTCTGATCACTTATTTAAATCTATCATTTTTGCTCTCAAGGTCAGTACCTTCTTGTGAATCTGTGATTGCTTGGAGCGTTTTGTGTTCCTTAGTTAAATGCTGTTCATGTGGTGTAAACAGCACAGTCAAAAACATTCTTTCTGACTATTTCTGTAGTGTTCTCAAGGAGAAGCCACACACAAGATCATGTCTTTGTGTGACTTCCCTCAGCTTTGTAATAATTAATAACAAAAAAATTCTAAAAACCACCATTAATTCATATTTAACAGGTTTGCAAAAATTCTTCCTTACTGATCTCTCTTCTCAGAAAGAGGCATCTTCCTGAGGGGGAAGCTTCCTGAATTTGGAACAGTATTTCTTCCTTTTGAGTGGCTGAACTCTTCATTCTTCTACCCTTAAGGCTTCTATCTGGTTGCAGAATATTAAAGAGAGTTTATGCACAGTTTCTGCAGTAAAAAAAAAAAAGCTAACAACAAACTTCCCTGGAGTGAGGAAGAATGGCTGAAGGAAGAATTAGGAGAAATATTGTGATGAAAAGGAGCTTATGAGGAGGATGCTTTGGAAATGCGGTTCTGTGTGGTAAAGCAGAGGAGGAACATCTTTCTTATCGCCTGCCAGGGTCATTATGTAGCGAGTGGAAGATCTTAGATTCCATCTCAGTAATATGAACCATCAACAGTATCTTAGGCAAACAGCTCCTTTCGGCTCTTCGCTTTACAGAGTGCTTTTTGTCTCTTGTATTTTGGGATCACGTGTGTTCTCCCTGAATTTCCAGTAACTTTACTGCTGGGAACAAATATCCTGAGCAAAATCATGAAGGGATAATTCAAACGTAGCACTAAGGAAGCAGTGCATGCAAGTATATTAAAATTACTGTGGTCTCACAGCTAGCTGCAGCTTTGAGTTTGTGCATTTCATGCCTTCCTGGTATGTTCAGTGTAGGTGATACGCAAACTAGTTTTAGTTGAGTACTGAGGAATAGCTCCGTCTCTTCTCCCAAACATCTCATGGAGAGATGTTTTGATTTGAATTAAGTCATAATAAGAGCACCAGAGAGTTCAAAAAAGCTTTGAATTTTTATCCACTCTGCCATGAACAGGGATAGTGTATATTTACTCTCCTGGGTGTATTACCAAATGCAGCTTACTTACATACCTGTGCCTCACAAGTCATGTGTCTTTACATCTCATGCATGGGCTACAAACAGATCTTTATCTAATATCCTGAAGTGGGGAGGTTATGTACATAGATTGCTTTGAAAGTAATGCCTCCTACTTATTCCTGTGGAAATGCTACAGATATGAAGAGCTCAATAATGCTGCTTGATAGAGCCAGTTCTCAGCTACAAAATACTACTTGTCAGCATAGTCACCACCATTAGCTGTGCATTTTTGCCAGCAATGAACAAGAGCCTGTATGCCATGCTTGTCAAAATCTGCACTGGCACAATGACCACTGTTGAAACGCACCACCCGCCGCCTCACTGTGCTCATATCCACTGTTTGGTCTCCATAAATGTTCAGCAAATGTCAGTGAATGTCAGTGTGTGCCTTTGCTTCTGCATAGAGGAATTAACGACACCCCTTTGCTTCGTTTGCACTTCTATATCAGGCACCATTTTGTCAGGCTGCCCCTCTTGCTGCTATCTGTTACATGGCAATAACACATAACAGTGTTGGCGAGAAGGTTCAGCCTCTGCTGCCATACCACCAACATCCATCCCTGGCACTGTGGGCCAACATAAGAAAATAGGAAACATAACTTTCTGAGCAGAATTTGTATAATAGCATTGTTTGTTTTTTTTTCTCCCCACTTTCTTAAACCCAGTGAAAGTTTTGTACCTGGGAATCAGAAGAAAGCTGGGATTGTGTCGGGAATGTGCTGTAGTGTGTCTTTCCAGATACCTAAACGTAAGAATTGTCACTGAGATTTTTCTTTACACAGGTTTCGCACTAACGCTAATTCTGCTGTTCTTTAAATTCTACTCCTGCTTCATCTCTTCCTTTAGAAAAACCTGATCTGAGCTATTTTGAATCCAGGACTGATGAAGGCGAAAGGAAGAATATGCTGAAATTCCCACAGGAAGAACACCCTGTCAGGACTCCTCAGAGGCCATGTGCCCCAGGTGATGCGGCAGCAGGTAGAAGCTGGCCAGCTCAGGTCTTCCAGCCAGCTGTACTGTTGTCACCACCCCGACAGAAGGACAGTCCGGAATTGTCTCCCCTCCACAACAGTGAGATCTCTCTGGCTAAAGTAGATTTGGAAGTCTGTGTTGTGTGTTACTATTTCAATGTCTGAGGCTCATATTACCTTTGGAGTTATTTTCTCTTATTTTATTCTGCCTAGACACCTTGTCCCTATAGCTGGAATATCTTGCTTCTGCACCCAGGGCTTTTCTTTTCTTTCTATGCCTGCTAGGTTTCCTTCAGACTTTCTGTGTCTTACAGTTCTCCATTTATAGGCTTATCAGTGGCAGTGCAGACTGACATTTTTATCTCGTACTGATTTTTTGATTTGCTGTAGTTCTCTCTCTGTGATTTACAGCACATTGTCTCTGATCTCCATCTGCTGATGGAGTAATACTTTCTCTGTCACCTATGGAACCACGGAGTACTAGAAATCAGCCTGTTCTGCAGACAAAGCAGGATGTCCATAGGTTGCATGGTGGTCATGTGTGTGGTGTGTTCAGAATTTACTAATGATGACCACAAAAATATCCAACTATTTTTGTTGGCCAGTGTGCTTAATGGGTTGGTAAATAGTTTGTTGTTATTATAGAGGCCTTGTATTATTGTATTGTACTATTCCAAAAGCTTTGTTACCAGCCTAAATAACTAGCAGAAGGAAAATGCAGATTTGTAGTTTATTGGATAAGATAATTGGATTGTGGAAAATGGAGGGCTAATTCAGAACTATTCCTTTACTTCTTGTCTGTAGTATTTACAACTGTTTCTCAGCCTGCTGAAAACACTGTGAGAGAGCCATGCAAGGAGAGGAGCTCACCTTCCCCCCTGAAAACGTGGAGCATGACTGAAGAAAACTGTCTCATGTCTCAAAGGCAACCAATTCCTCCTGCAGACAAAGACTTGCAGAGTTCCCAAGAGAAAATCAGTTTGTCCTGCCCTGCTGACGCTACCAAAAATGACACAGTTGGAGAGTTCTCTCAAAGCAGTGATCTGCTGGGACAGATAGCTGAGCTCACACGGCAGAACTCACTAATTAAAGCTCAGCTGAGCAAATTCAGAAGCTTCTCTGAAGACATAAGTGACTGTTTGCCTCAGCCAGACCCAATACAGAATTCAAATTCTTGTCCAGACTCTTCACAAGGGCAGGTGAGAATTAGAAAAAGAAGAAAAAAAAAAAAAGGAAGGCTGGATTCCCTTTTGTGTGCATCTGCTTTCCCTTAGCTTACTGGTGTTATAAGTGTTTCTTCCTTGTTTCTTCTTTAAGAAGAGTAGCAGAACAAATGTTCATTCATTCACTTGGAGACTTTGATTTTACTGTTCCCTGAGGTCAACAGTAATTTCTAATGTTGGGCCTATGTTATATATGAATGTTTAAAATCTCCAAGTGTGGGGCGGGTTTATAAGTGTTTAAATAGGTTCTGCTGCACAGAGAGAGATTACTGCATGTCTCTTGTAGTTTGGATAATATTAACAATGAAATGACAGCAGATAATATTAACAGTGCAAACACTGCATCAACCCACAGATCCCACACCATGTGTCCTTTCTGCTACTGTGATGTAAAAGCTCTTGAAATTTATTTTGCTTAATATCTTGTGAATGCATGAAACTAGTAGATATATCTGTTTGGGTCTGTCTTGTCCTATTGTGCAGTGAAAATCCCAACATTTTTGGGAAAGAATTTCAAGGCTTCAGTTCACACAGGATATATTTAATCTGCAGCTAAATTCAGTGGCACCCCAGTGAGTGGAGTTAACAGCACAAAAACGCCCAATCCCTGTACTTGTTATTGTCTGTTCTTCTTTCATCTGAATTGCTGTTCAGTTAAAGATCCTAAAGATATAAAATTTCCTCATTTTAAATGTAGGCTGAGAGTGTGGTCACTTTCTGCATTGTGTTATGTTGTGTAACGTTCAGTCATTCAGTTGTACAAGGATGCAAACTTTTAAAATGTTTTTGTGAAAATAATTACTGGAGGGGAAGGGGTCACATGGATGAAAACCTGATTTAAAGATGAGTTGCAAGATAGTTCTGCTACAAATCTGCTTTTCTTCCACATTTGCTCTTGAATGCATGGCTTTCTGGTTAAATATTTTCTTAACTGTAGTTAATTGCTGGAGGGTTGTAGGTTTTCTGTCCTTGTTTTGTTATTTGGAATGATACAGATGAGCTCTTCTTCCTATTTGTAGGAAGACCTGTTCTAAAACGTTGTGTTTAGTCATCTTAAGTTTTTAATTAGAAGTAATTATCCATTTATCTAAGTAGGCTCATGTTGTGGTACCAAAGAGCTTGGAGGAAAGAATAGCAGAGCTGAATCGTCAGAGCACAGAAGCACGTGATAAACTGCTGCAGCTAATAGATGAGCAGAAATTAGCTGCTGCTGATACAGTCTCTCAGAGAATATCTCCAGTTCTGCCCGCATCCCGAAATTGTACTGGTAAGTACCCAGCTTCAGGAGGAACAAAAACCTACTAAAATGTTTTTTTCCCTTTTGTGGGAGGTCTCTTCCTTAACTGATTGGATCGGCAGACACAGTCAGCAACGTGCTTTCTATCAGTGTTTGCATGCTACAAGCACCCCTCATTTTAGAGGTGATGGATTCCAGACAGTAATGCAAGATACACCAGCTGAACTTCTCCTGAAGTTAGTTTCCTAGCAACTAGTTCAGTGCAAATGTTATGTTTCATGGTCAGTTTGTTCTTTGTTGTGCCCTTGTAAGTTACTGCCTGTGCTAAAAGAAAGAAATAACTGATGTTTCTAGTCATGTGAATAGATGAATTAGTGAAGGGGATGTTTTTGCTGATTCAAGAGCCCTAGATGAGCTGCCATATGTAACTACAAAGAAAAATACCTTCCAGTAGATTAAGTCGTCTTAATCTTTTTTTGTGGAGTTACTGTAATTACAGGCAGAACTGTGTCAGCATGTTCACATGTGCTCTGTGTAGGACCCAGACTTTCCTGCTTCCTAAACCTAGAGGATGTATAAAGGATGTATTCCAGGGAAGGACTTGAGGGTGGAGAAGAAGGAGGAGGAGGGGAGATCCTGTGTGTGCACATACATGTAGGTGCATATGTAACCATATGTAATGGCATGCACAACACTTTTAATGCTTCTGTGGCTGTTGTAACATAAATCAGCATGGAAAGCAGAATGTAAAGGACAAGAAGTAGAGAAATCTCAAGTCTTAAAGCTGCTGACTAGTGCACTGTCTTTTTCAGAGAGTGGATGTGGGTTTGAAAGGACCTTCAGCCTGATGTTGTATGTTTGCTCTGTGTATTCCATGGAATTTTGAAATGGTCTCATCAAAATCAAGCTATTACTTCTTTGCCTAGAAAATGCAAGGAGGACAGTTGAAGTGTCTGTTCCTGTGGCAGCTTCTGTGGACAGCTCCAAAGAAGACAGTGTTTCCCCTGGCAGTGTGACCACTATGAGAAGGTAGATGTTGACCTTTTACTGCTTTATATTCACTTGATTACGTACACGGAGAACTCTTATGAAATATAATCATAAATATTTTTTGGCTTCATGGACTTTCTGGTCCACTTTCATGGACTTATCAAACTCTACTCTTTAGAAATGGCACAAACATCCGATATAATCTTCAACTTTCATTGTCTGTATTTAAAATACCTGTAGAGTCATGTAAGACTTATCCATGGGTTGTTGGCTATTGATGAGGGATCCTAAATCAGCATCCTAGACGTGATTCTGATAGTCACTTCCATGTTTTTAATATTTCAATCTCATTTTTAACATCTGCAGGTCTGTAGGAGGCTCTAGCAAACCTTCTTCACCCCTAAGTACCACATCAGAAAGTGTGACGTTAAATCCTGTCAGTCACAGGCCAAAGGTAAGACAGAAGAATCTTCAGCTAGAAGGCTTGATTGCTGTGCTACATAGATAGAATGTAAGACAGATACAGAGGAGGGAGGAACTCAGTCCTACTTTGGATGCACTGATGCTAATGGTAATCGATTCATAGCAGTCTGGATTCTGGATAACTGATAAAGGGAGGCCTGAGTGCTAGTGACATGAGTTGTTTGCTACCACAGAGCTGTTACTTACAAGTGAGTATTCCTGTAACTGTTTTTTCTGCTGTGGCATCTATTTGTGTTAGAACTGGGAACCTGTGTCAGACTCGGTCAGACTTATGGCTCCAGAGAATTTCAAGTAACCTTTATAATGTACTGATGGAGCTACATGTAAGAGTCAAGGAAGCTCTTACCTAGCAAGTCTGAAAGTTAAATAAATCCAACCTGAAAGAAGATAATGAGTATGGATTTCTAATTCCTGATTTCCAAGAAGAGTAGACTACAGGGAGGTGCTTTCACATGGAAATCCAGACAGTAGTATAGTCTGGTAAAACATTCACAGCTCTGTTAGTAGCAACCATCAGGGGATATTAATGCTGGCTTTCTTGATGTCCAAAGTAACTTAAATTAGGAGTCCTAAACTTTATATCCTAATAGAGAAGTAAACATAAAGGTGCTTCAGAATACTGAAGGTAGTAAGTGTGACTTAAGCAAGGTCTCTAAAGGTGGTGGTGTGACCATCCCTGTGGTGTCTGTGGCAGAAAATTGCTTCCTATCAGGGAAACAGTGCTAACTAGCAAATCTGTGGGAAGTTTATGATGTATAAATTTCAACTTGTTTCCCCTTTTGCAGGCAGAAAAGCAAAAAGAAGAAGGCTGGTTTGCATTGTCAATGCACGTTATGTAAAGGAAGCTGCGCTCAAGTACTATTATTTATTTATTTTATAAACTTTCTTACAAATCACATTTATATCACTGTAGTCTCCCTCTCCGGATGTACGCTTTAACTCTGAAGTGCTTTCCTGTGAATTTAAAAAGCTCAGTAGTGCTTACTGTATTTGTGCCATACAGAATACCGTAGGAAGTCCTGGGGATGAGTTTCCAGAACAGACATGCTGCTGTAACGCAACTCCTTTTCGCTCAATAAGTCTTCTGTAAGTTTGTAAACCAGGGCTGGTGTAGCAATGAGCTGTTATTGTATCTGTGGGTTGCATTACATGTACAGGTTGTATTACCTATGCTGAAGAAAAATGATTCAAGAAAACATTTGAGAAACTTGAAATTTCTGCAGCACGTATCTCTACAAGATAAGGGATTGGGAAAAAAAAGAAAAAAAGAAAGGGAAACTGAGATGAGGGACTGCACATACGTGTTCAAAAGCAATGTGGGGATCAGGAAGCCCGTCTGTTCCTGCTGGATAAGAATTTGCTTCAGAAATTACTTGCTCCTTCTATGCTTTATAGTTGCCCCCCAAAAAGGTGTTTTCAGTGCAGTTAACATACCAAGGACTGCTTCTGAACTTGAGGATTGCTTTTTTAAAAAAGTTAAGTATTTTTTTATAACAAGCATAACTTGACTTGTGGAAGTTGAATTAAGAGTTTCTATTTGTAACATACTGAAGTATCATCTCTGATGCAACAGAAAACTGATGAGAGTGCAATTGTATTAAGGTATTCTGGTGTGTGTGTGCATACGTATATGTTGTTTGTATGTTGTTTTTATTTGACTTTTTAAAATAGCCATCATTTTAGTATTAATGTTAACCAATAAAATCTAGGATTATCACAAAGTGCTTGTATGCTTAATCCTTACATTGTAGTAAACTCAGGCAAAAACCTTGATAATCTAGATAAAAAATGAAAAAGTCAGCAAGTCTGGATTTGATGAGTGAAGTTGTTTCAATCTTTTTAAAAGTATTACTTTTTTTTTTTTAATTGGTGTAATGCCTCTAAGGATATTGGTGGATTGTGGCTTACAGAGGGCACAGTCCATATTCTTTCAATCAGTTCAGTTTTAGAAGGAAGGAAACAATTTCCAGGACACCCAGCCCCGTATTGGACCTTTGCTTTCACAGTTTGAGCAATATGCTGGGGCTGAGGGGAGGCCTCTGATGGGGGAGCAAGGGTTGCAGCCAGCACTGCTGACTGTTGCCATGATACCTGCAATATAGGGTTGTGATTCTGCTTGGTATTTTGTTCTAGCCACATGAGGTCCTGAACTCCATCACCTCATAGTCGCTGCAACCGAGGCTGCCCTGGACGTTCACTGCTTCAACCAGACCCTCCTTATTAGTGAGAACAAGATCCAGCAGCACTCCTCCCCTAGTTGGTTCATCCACCTTTTGCATCAGAAAGTTATCACCAGCGCAGTAGAGGAACCTCCTGGTCTGTGGATGGCTGGCTGAGCATGCCTTCCAGCAGATATCAGGGTAGTTAAAAACCCCCCGTAATCACCAGGGCCTGTAATTGTGAGATTGCTGTCAGCTGCCTGTAGAAGGCCTTGTCAACTTCCTTGTCCTGATCTGGTGGCCTGTAATAGACACCCACAAGAATATCACCTATGCCAGCCTGCCCTTTAATTCTCACCCACAAACTCAACTCATTCCTCATCTGTCACTGGACAGAACTCACCCAAAAATGGAAGAAGAGAAAAATAACTTGTGCCTCAGACTCTTTCACCGACCAACCCAAGGCCGTGAAGTCTTATTATATTCCCCTCAGACCATGGGATGCATCTTCCTACCCACTCCTATGGAAGATCAGTAGCGGGTAGCAGTCTATCGAATGCTGGGGAGCACCTTGGTGATATCCCTGATCTGGGCACCAGGTAGGCTGCAGACTTCCCTATGGTGAGAGTCAACTCTTCATATTGGGCCATGATTTTTCAGATATGATGGAGGGCAGCTCAGCAACAGCATCAGTTGTCTCTCAGAATCCTAGCATGGATATTACTTGGCCCCATGGACTTATATACCGTACATATTAGATGGAAGTCCATGTGACAGCATAAAGCTGAAGACTTGTTGCTAAGGGATTGTTGGTGTTACTGTTTGTTGGTTGTCTTTTGCTTGTTCTGGACTGCACAACACACAGCAGTTGTAACTGCTAGTAACACATCTGATTTTTCATATGTTGTGAAGGAAGAAGACTGGGGCTCCGTTTCATTTGTTTTTCAGTTGTGTTAAATAATAGGCTGGTATCATCCAGTCCCAGTGTGTTGTTATTGCCAATGACTAAGATTTTGCATGAGAAACATCTTACTGCCTCACTTCCTCTTTTCCAGGCCTTTCGTGTTCTTCCTTTTTGTCTTAAATGTCATCAGATGGACATCTGGCAACATTAAGCACAAATGTAAAAGGCAGGTACAGAGAAGCGCTGTACCTTTTGCTTTTCCCTTGTCCTCCTCTTTTAATAAATGTGCAAAATAGGGAGAGGTTTCCCTCTGAAAATGTTTCAAAGGAAAAGCATGGGAAAGTTTCCTATGATTACAAAATTCTAAACGAAAAGCTTAATTCCATAAAGTGGCACAATTTCAGTTTTGGAAATGGGAAGCCTAAGAGATTTTCTTGAGTTTTCAACTATTTCCTCTTTCATAGTCATCAGTCTTTTTGTAGGCACATGAAAGCAATGTTTTGCCTTGTTTAGCTTTTGTTTTGGAATATTAAATAGCTGATAAATAGCTGAGGGCAAGGAGCAGAGAAGTGGAAAGAAATCTCACTTTTTCAACTTCTACCTGCTAAATCCTGTTTATATAGGAAAACTGGAAAGTTTTAGGACCGATACTTTGATCTTTGTTTTACATTACGCCTTAGGAGGACATAAAAAATGCCTTTTTTAAGCAGAAAAATCTCAAGTGAGACTATTTCCCTCTGAAATCTTTAGCTACAGCGAAGTGCCAATGCCATTAAGAAGGCAGTCTGGCACTGCTGATGCACGTTGTGTAGGTGCACATTAAGATCGGCCTTTACAATAGTGATGTAGCCCTGTAGGTCCAGGGTGACAAACTGTTGCTGAGATGCCTTGTCTTTTTTAGCTGCAGAAGTAAGGAGGTCTCACTTACAAGCTGAAGAACTTCTGTGATGACAGTGAAGAGAAGGGAAGGCTACGGTGACAAAATGAAGTCTAAAGATGCTTTTAGAGCTGCTGTGTTTCCAAAAGGGAGATAAAAGTGCCAAGCTCTGTAGGCCCAGGACATTGGAATAGTATTTTACTGCTGAAAGATGCTTATTCAGCTTAATTTGTTAATAGGAAAAGTTGCTTTATTCATCTTCAAAAAAGAAGCTGTATGGAGAAAAAGAAAAAAAAAAGGGATTGAAATTTTTGTTATATAATGGGTTTAAATGTGTGATGACAATTAGACCTTAGGGGATCTGAGTGCCTTGCTTTTCCAAAGTTTGGAATGTTTTATCTGTGACTAGTTTCTCTAAGAATGAGAGACAAAAGGAGTTCTATGTAAGAAGAGAACTCTCTCGCACGCACTTGTGGAGATGCCCCTTTTGTGAACTGTAGTGTTAGGACGTTCTGATCAGCTGTGATGCAGAGCAGCTATAGTATAAGATCCAATGATTAAATTTTAATACCTGCAAGTTACCATACTGAGGGCTATCAAAGTTATTCTTCAGAGGTTTCTCTACATATTTCTGCAGGCACTTCTTATTTCGTGCCTTTGAATGAAAATGCTGACATAACTGTCAGAGCTATCTTAGGAATTCAATGCAGCAGCACCACTCCTATCTTTCTAAGCCTAGTCCGTGCACAACCCATATTGAACCCTGTAGGCTACTGGCAAAACTCTGTTCAGGCTTGCACTTTGAGCCTGCCGCAGAGGTGAAGCTATGCCTCCAGTGATGCAGACGGAGAGACAAAATTTAAGAAAGAGATCTACTGGGTGGAGGAATGTTTGTCTTAATGTAACAGTTATCCTGGATGGGTGCAGTCAGTACTGCATTGGGCAAATACAAGTCTGGCAGCTCATTCTGTGGGGCTGTTCTGGGTCTGCAAAATCCTAAATTTTTAATGAGAAGGTTAGATACAGATACAGATACAGCTAAATGTGGTGCTTGATTAGCATTTGACTTAGTGGTTGTTATCTAGAGCAAGCTGTAGAAAACTCCATGTTTTCCAGTCCTCCCACAGTGCTATCTCATCTTTGGGCTGGTCTTAGAGATAGCTCCCCCAGCACTGTGACAGCTGTGCTCTGAGCAGGTGCAAGACTCAGAATACAATTTATCATCCTAATAACAGGCAGGTAGATGCATTAATATGTATATACTTTTTATATTTCAGTTCTTAGACATTTAAGTAAGTACAGTGCCTCGAGAACGTGCCTTCAAGGTGCAGGAAGCACAAGTCATTCACCTCAAAGCTACCAATTCTCTGAGCCAGAGGAGCAAGAAGGCACAAGGCAGGTATGGAAAGGCAGCTTGGAGAAAAGTCTGTGACTGCAGGAGTAATTTGCAACACCTTCACTAGCTGCAGAGAAGTGGACTTCCAGACCTCCAGCACAGAACGGGGAAGAGCTGAAGGGAGAACCTGCCAGGCTTGGGCCTCCTCCCCCTCCCTGAGGCTGTGCAGTACAGTTAATTCACAATTAATAGCAATTTGTCACAAGTTTCAGCTCAGCCCTGCCCTCTTGAAAACTGCTGGGTGCAAGATAGCAACAAAGAGGAAAAGGGAGAGTGCCTTTTTTCATGATAGCAAGCTTGCCAGCTCAGGTTATCAAGTATTGTCTCAGAAGAAGCTTAGACAGAAAAAAAACCCCTGCATTTCCTAGTTTTCTTACAAAGGCTATTTTTCCTCCTCTGCAGTCTCCTGGACAACATGTTGGATGACTGTCCAAGGTAAGAATGATGAGTGAGGTGCTTAAGAAGAGCTATCGCAAAGTAGAGATCCCAAAATTCTTCCTGGGATATCTGAGTGAAAGCCTTTATACTCACTTTCTTGCTCTTGTGTGTCTGTGTTTGTATATATATACATATACACACATATTTATTTTATTTTTTTTAAGTGCAGCAGAAGGTCTGAGTAGCAACACAAGGAGGAAAATAGAGTTTGGGACACATCTGCCCAATACAGGTGTGCTTTCTGGCCAAAATCTAAACAGGAGTGGATGCAATGTCTCAGCCACAGGGAAGAGAGGAGTAAAGGGGGCAAGTGAAGCAAGTAGAGGAGCTGTCACCCTGTAATAGCTATACCCCCATTCAACAGTCTCCACTGTATGTAACATGTCTGTGTCCCCCATGGGCAGTGAAGGGAAAGGAGAACAGTTGTGTTGTCATCTTGGTGTGAGCACTCTTATCAATCTTCTTTAGCTTATAGGAACTTACCATCATTAAGATCACATTCCCTGTCTCAACTATGGCTTATGCGCAGGTTAAAAAGCCATGGGCAGGACCTAGAGATGTCACACACAAATTGCTTCCTTAGAAAACCTGACTTGAAAAAAATCCAGTTTCATCTTTCTTTCCAAAAATATAGGCAGGACTCAGGGAAGATTAAAAAGAGTATAAATAGCAGACAGAAAGCAGGTGGTTGGCTGCAGGGTGCAGGAATGCCTGCTCAAGGACAAGCCAGAGCACAGCCAGCATGACTGGGGACTTTCACTGCAGCTGCCTTTGTCTTTACAGAGCTGCTGCCCTTTGAAGAGAGTTCCACTTGACCAGCCTGAAACCTCTTGCAAATCAGGTAGATGAGAGATCAAGCTTTCTCTTTTTGCTGCCTGTTTCATGCCACCCCATCCCCCACTCCCCCCCCCATCCCCCCTCCCATCTGCTTCCAGTTTTCTCTTTCAGGATCCAGCCAAGAACCTGCATATGAAGCTGGTGCATCTTTCACAGGTGTTGCCTACCATGCGTGCAGTTTGCGTATGTGTGAAGGGAGGTGCTTGGTAGTGAAGGTGATTCTCAGAAGAGCAAGCACACCCAGAATGCCCTGCAGAAAGTCCATGGGAGATTCTAGGGCAGATGGCCTCCCTTCTCTACCCAGTCAGAGACCCAAGCAGGGGATCAGTGTGAGCACCCTGCTGCAGCTGTCGCATTCCCCGGGCCTCAGCATGTAGAAAATGTGTCACGTGAGATTTGGCATGGGGCAATGTACTCCTCTGCCTTCCAGGCCCAGCACAGGCAAAAGCCAAGTGGCACCTCCTTCTCAGAAGGCAGATTTTGCCATTATAGAGACCAGCCCTACTCCTTCATTGCTGGTTGAAGTCACCTCTGTCACTGAGAGAGAAAGAAAGAAAAAGGCAATTATGTGGCTCCATAAGAAACATGGCACTGGCCATTAGCTAGACTGACGCAGTGTTAGAGGACATATAAAGCCCAGAAGCTTGGCCCAAGATGCGTAGGTGAATTCACCTTCTCTCATTTTCCCATCAGCTTTATGACATCACTTGCCCCATTTTCCTCTTGACTTCTGTTTCTCAGTCTGTAGCCTGGCTTACAAGCAGCTATACCACAAGCAGAGAGTTCAGTGCAGCTTCAGCTTGCACACCCTGATGGACTTTCTGCCAGCCCATAGCAAACATTCTGGAATCAGAAGCCCAGTGAACAGTACAGAAACACTGCTTTCCCCTAGTTGAGTGCCTCTTGCTGTTAAGCACACATTTTGCTAAATGAGAAAGAGATTCAGCCCAGGCTGGGAGACAGCGTTGAGTCCTTGCTGAACTGGGGATTTGGATTTTCTAGGTGAGGTTGATATAAACAGGAAGAGTTGTTAGCTGCACGGCTAGGGGATAGACAATAAACAGTTTGCGCAGAAACAAGCAATGGTGCTTCAAAAGCATTTCCAGATGAGTGTGGCTTCTCAGAATCGTCTACACCACGGTAGCTCCCTAGGGCTGGCAGACCTACAGTGGAGCTGGAGCTGTTGGAAAGCAGCAATGGTCTTTTCACTTTGACTTTTCTGGAAGCCCAAGGTCAGCTGCCCTGTTCTTTGCTGTCATGTTCACTATTCCTGGCAAGATATTCAGGAAGAGCTTCCTAAAAGTAACAGTATATAGGATCAAAGAAGCTTGAGATATCCTTTTCCACATTTAATCATTGATTTATGCCCACGCTACTCACTAGGAAGGAGTCTAGGAAGGAAACAGGGCTTTTAAGACTTTCTGGTACATGTACAAAGTGTTACCAGTATTTCATCAGAAAAAATATTAACGGGAAGGCAGCATAAAGTTCTTGTACAGATAGACTAATGAGCAAATACAATGGAAATATTATACAAATCTCTTGAGAGGTAGAGGGAAGGAAACCTAATTTTCCATGTCTCTGCATGATGATCCTGTGCTTGATGTTAGGAAACAGGAAGCAGATAAACAGGAAAAAGAAGAAGGAGCTGGCAAAGAAAGTGCAATAGGGAGAGTAGGTCACCCAGTGCAAATGTACTGAGTGGTTCCGATAGACATTTTTAACAATAGCAGGAAAAAGTCTGAAGAGGGTTCCACTTCAAGTAAATCTCGGGTCAAATGATGGGGATATTTAGCCATCCATCAACTTCTGTGAAATGTGGCAAAAGGAAACGTTTATTGCTTAGTGTATTGTTTTAATGAGATGTTTGCATTGTTTTGTTTTTGTAACTATGCTACTCTATTGCCTGTCAACGTTTATCACAGAATCATAGAATGGCTTAGGTTGAAGGGAGCCTTAAAGACCATCTAGTTCCAATGTCCACGCAAGTGGCAGGGTTGCCAACTGTTAGATCAGGCTGCCCAGAGCCCCATCCAACCTGACCTTGAACACCTCCAGAAATGGATCATCCACAAACTCTCTGGGCAACCTGTTTCAGTGCCTCTGCACTCTCTGAGTAAAAAATTTCTTACATCTAACCTAAATCTACCCTCTTTTAGGTTAAAGCTATTCCTCCTTGTCCAATCACTATCAGATAGTGTAAAAAGTTGGGCTCCCTCCTGCTTATAGCTCCGTTCATGTACTGGAAGGCCACTATGTGGCCTCCCTGGAGCCTTCTCCAAGCTAAACAAGCCCAAATCCCTCTCTCTTTGATCATCTTTGTGGCCCTCCTTTGGACCTGCTCCAACAGCTCAGCATCCTTTCTGTACTGGGAGCCTTGGGCCTGGACACACTACTCCAGATGGGGCCTTATAAGGGCAGAGTAGAGCCAACCACATCCCTCTCATTTGCTGGCCACTCTCCTGATACAGCCCAGGATACCATTGGCCTTCCGAGCTTTCTTGGGCCTCTCTTCCCTCCAGGGCTTTCTCCCATGTCTCCCTGCCAAGCAGTTCCCTGAAGACTTCCAAGTCTGCTCTCCTGAAGTCCAGAGTAGCAAGCTTGCTGCGCACCCTCTTTAATACCCTGAGGATATTGAACTCTGTCATTCCGTAGCCACAGCAACCAAAGCTCTGTCCTTGAGCTTCACATTACTTACCAGCCCCTCCTCACTGGTGAGGACAAGGTCCAGCATAGCACCTTTTCTCATGGGTTCCTGTATCACTTGGAAGAGGAAGTTATCAACACATTCCGGGAACCTCTTTGATTTCTGGTGCTCTGCTGTATTGTCCTGCCAACAGATATCGGGGTGGTTGAAGTCCCCTATGAGGACCATGTTTTGTGAATTTGAGGCTGCTCCTATCTGTTTATAGAGAGCCTCATCCACTTGGTCTTCCTCATCAGGTGGCCTCACTATGATGTCACCTTCCTCTGCCTTCCCTTTAACCCTAACCTATAAACTCTCTGTCAGCTCCTCGTCTATCAGCAGGTGGAGCTCCATAGACTCCAGGTGGTCAATGATGTAGAGGGCATACCACTCCCCTTCTCCCTGCCTGTCTTTCCTAAAGAGCTTATAACCTATGCCATTGTAGAAGGCCACTGGGTTGGTCAGGCACGATCTGTCCTTGATGAAGTCACACTGGCTGTTTCGGATCACTCTCCACGTCTCATGGATCTGCTCCACAATCTTCTCGGACACAGATGTGAAGCTCAATGGCCTGTAGTTTCCCAGGTCTTCCTTTTTCCCTTTCTTAAAAATGGGAGTCATGTTTCCCTTTTTCCAGTCACTGGGGTCTTCACCTGACAGCCAGAGAGTTTTTCAAATATGATGGAGTGACTTGGCAACCATGTGAGCCAGATCCTTCAGGTCCCTGGGATGCATGTCATCTGGCCCCATGGACTTGTACACATTCAGCCTCATGAGGTGGTCTTGGACTTGCTCTGCTCTTACACTGGGAGTGATTTTGCTCCCCCAATACCCGCTTAGAAGTTTGGGGACATGAGAAGCATGAGAAGCCTGACTAGCTGTGAAGACCAAGGCAAAGAATTCATGAAGTACCTCAACCATCTCCACATCTGAGGAGGCCAGCTTTCCCTTTTCAATTTTATTAGGGCAGATATACTCTCCTTTGCCTTGTCTTCTGCCAAACGTACCTAAAGAATCCTCTCTGGTTGTTTTTCACATCCCTTGCCAAATTCAATTCCATCTGTGCCTTGATTTTCCTGGCTCCATCCCTGCACATCCAGACAGCATCCCTATATTCTTCCCAGGCCACCCATCCTTGCTTTCACAGCTTACACTTTCTCTTTCTTTCCCTCAGCCTGATCAGCAGGTCTTTGCTCAGCCATGCTGGTTTCCTGCCTCATCTGCCTGATTTCTTATTCTGGATGATGAAGAGCTCTTGTGCTCTCAGAAGGGCATCCTTAAAGTACTGCTAGCTCTGTACGTTAACATGTTCTCTTTTTACCCTTCCATTTTGCCCAGCTACAAAGCAAACCGAACAGGGATGGAGAAGGGTGTTCCTGTCTAGTTCTTGGAATGCTTTGCAGCCTATTACGTTTCTTGAAGATATTCACAGGGCACCCACATACCTATCCTTTGAATTGCCTACCACAGTTGGTAGGTGACATAGGGGTAAGAGCAAAATTACTATTATGAGCAATTGATGTAACTGAAACCAAAGCATCATTGAAGTTAATAATGAAAGTGGTCGCTGGAGGTCCTCGGAAGACGCCTTACGGCTGGGCCTGCCCCCTCTTTCACACAGAAAGACCGCGGATCGCCGTGAGACGCCCCCGCCCCCAACCGCCGTCGCCCGGAGCAACGGGGCGGCCCGCGCCAGCCGGCGGGAGAGACCCTTAGCGGCCGGGCGGGAGGCGGGATGGCCGCGTCGCGCTGCCCGGCGTGCGCCGAGCCCTGCGTGGAGCCGCGGCTCCTGCCCTGCCTGCACTCGCTGTGCGCGCCCTGCCTGCGGCGCCTGGGGACGCTGGGAGAGCCGGGCCGAGCCGCCGCCCTCAGCGTGCTGTGCCCGCTGTGCGACGCCGAGGTGGCGCTGCCGTCGGGCGGCCTCGGGCAGCTCATCCCGGACTACACGGCGCTGAGGCGCGGCGGGGCCGCCGGCGCGGCGGGGTGCGACCTGTGCGCCGACGGAGCGGCTGCGAGGCGTTGCCAGACCTGCGGGGCGCGCCTCTGCCTCTTCTGCTGCCAGGCACACAGGTGAGGGCGGCGGGGCTGCCGGGAGCCGGCCGAGGCGCTGTAGCCTGCTTGGAGGTGGGCTGGGGAGGCTGCCCTCACGGGGAGCGGAGGGGCAGCGCTGAGCCTTACGGTTCAGCGACGGGGCCCGAGGGAACGGCGTGGAGCTGTGTCAGGAGAGGGGCAGCTGGGGGTTAGGGACAGGGTCTGCACCACAGGGCGCTGGGCATGGAACAGCCCGCCCAGGGCTGTGGTAGGAGGTTAAGATGCTGTGGGGTCATTTCACTCCTGAAACGTGAGTATGTACAAAGGCACTTTTAGGTGGAATGGCAGGCCTGACACTGACCTGACCTGACTGCTATGGTTGCCACCTCCCGATGCTCCTAACTGTTGTGCCCACGGATCCTGCGTGCACTCTCAGCATGTGTGTGAGGCCAGGATCCTACAGCAGTAGTGCTATAGCTTTGCCATGTGCAAGTCATTGTGGAGTTTAGTTCTGTTGGAATGTAGTTTCTGTTGGAAACTGAAGAAAAGGCGGGGGAGAGATTTTCACCTCAAAGAGAGTTGTGTCACTTGAGCAAGAAGAGGTAGGGTTCTGGTAATGTACGAGCAGAAGAGGAGGGCAGTGCTGCAGAGGAGAAATGACCAGAAGCCTGAACAGCCTTCTGAAGCAAAGAGGCAACAGGCAGGGTCAGGAAAACCTTCAGTAATGCTGTCCCAGGAAGTTACAGCCAGGGTTAATCAGCTTGGCCTACTCACTCCATGTTTTCTGCCTTTTTCTGTTTAACAGCAAAGTCTTTCCACAGAAAGAATTGAGGCAAATTCCTCACCTCCCTTCTCCCTGCAGATATCAGTGCCTGTGAGGTGGCTCTGATTCTCAGTTACCTTTCCACAGGGCTGCAATTTTCAGCATGCCATTCTGATGAGCTAATGCCTTATAGCCCATGCAAGCTGCTGAAGAATAATGAACAGAGATGTTGAATAGCAGCCCACTGCATTGACAGAAATAGCTGTGCAAGGTATAAAGCAGTGGGAGGACTGTCCCAATGACACACTTCTGGCCATATTTCTTGATATCATTTTTTCACCCCATTAGCATCTGCAGACTAACACTTGCTTTCTCTTGATGGCAGAGCAGAACCAGGGCCAAGAAAAGCAATTTTGAAATGATTTCCTGCTGCACAAGGAAGATGTCTAAGGATCTGAGTGACACTGTTGTGCCTCTTGGAATAAGTGAGATAATCTTAGGTGAAGTCTGGGAAGTGTAAATGTGGAGGATGTAAGCAAATACTGCTAGAAAGCACTGAAAATGTGCTGTACCTGAGGGAAATTGCTGGGAAGCAAAAGGAATAGTGTAATGGGCCATGTCTTGCCATATGTCGAGATTGCCAGGACAACACTAGAGCTTCACAGTACTTTTTCACTGTACTTTTCACTTTTTCACTTCACAGACTTTTTCATTGTTTGTGGCTCAGAGTTCCCTCTGCAACTGCCAACAAACAGCTTATTTATGTACAGTCATCAGTCCAGAAGACAGAAAAGAGAGATGGCTTTCATTCCCAGTCAGTAACTGGCTACCAGTGTCCAAACTAACAGAAAATGGAAACATTCCAGTGGAACTATGTGTCATGGTGGCTATCTGGTTAAAATACGCTTTGTGTCCAACCCCTCATATCCTCTTAGTGGCATCTAACCAAAAGGAAAAGGGGGTTGACTTTCAGAACAAACATTTTACCACAGACTGTTGCCTATTCCCTGAAGTAGATTTTCCCCTGGAGGGTCATTTAGAGCTTCTTTGCCTCTGCAGATCTAACACTGGTGAAAATCATTGGGTTGACACCACCTGTTTCTATCTAAAAGTAACTGTCAGTGAGCAGTTCTGTTTAATACAGCTTCTGCCAGCTCTCACTTAGCAGTGCACGCCTTCCTCCTGTTGGCTTTGTCACAGTGGGCTCTGGAGGTGATTGCAACCATCCCGCTCCTGACAGGCTCCATGGAGGGGCCGCTGGCAGTAGCAGCCTGGCAGCCTGTTCCCTGGGGTGTGTGACAGTGGTGAGGCACACAGTTCTTGTATCTGAAAATAGTGCTGACGGCATCTGGGGGGCCTGAGAGCAGCTTCTAATGAGGTCTTTACAGATGGTGTCCTCTTTTGTGTGGAGCCTTGTTCTCAAGAGATGCAAGTCCTTCATGCAGTATGAATTTCAGGGGAGACAGGAGGGAGCAGTGCACTTTGACTTGCAGACTGGCATTTGTAAGCGTTCTTGGATGTTTCATATCCAACGTGCATAAAGTTCTGTGGTTGCTCCCTTCTAGGAGACAGAAGAAGACTGCCTCCCATGTCGTGATGGAGCTGGAGAGCACCAGGGATTGCAGCCAGGCTGAGAAGCCTTTCTTCTGCCCTTCCCATCCCTCAGAGGAGCTGTGGCTGTTCTGCGAGCAGTGTGACCAGCCTGTATGCCAGGATTGCGTTGCACAAAGGCACCAGCAGCACCCCTATGACTTCACCAGCAATGCTGTGCACCGGCACAAGGACTCCCTGCAGAAGCTGCTGAGAAGCACCCAGCAGCGCATGAGCACGTTAGAAGATGTGCTGAGCCAGACTGATGGTGTGGGCAGTGCCATCCGTGCTCGTGCAGAGGCCGTGGCCGCGGAGATCAGTCTGTTTGCCAGAGGATATGTGAAAGCGATTGAAGAGCACCGGGACCGGCTGCTGAAGCAGCTGGAGGACCTGAAGGTGCAGAAGGAAAACCTGCTGCACTTGCAGAAGGCCCAGCTGCAGCAGCTCTTGCTGGACATGAGGACAGGCGTGGAGTTCACAGAGCGCTTGCTGACAAGTGGCTCAGACCTGGGAATCCTCGTCACCAAAGGGGTGGTGGCAAGTCGACTGGCAAAGCTGAACAGTACTGCTTACAGCACCCACCCCAGAGAGGATGACAGCATTCAGTTCTCTCCCCAGGAGAGGGCAGGGCAATGTCAAGGCTATGAGGTTTTTGGGGCCATTATCTGCAAAGCTGTTGATCCAGCCAAATGTACCCTGCATGGGGAAGGTAACAGGGTGCCATACCACTGGTTACTCCCTGAAGTCATGTTTCCATTCTCTGTGTCTGGGTGGGATGCAGCTGAAGGCTGTATTGGCTTCTTGTCTTTACAGTTTCTGAGAATGCCCAGGGAATAACTGGCATAGGTGGTTCCATGGATGTTTGCTTTCTAAAGACTTGGGGCAGAGCCAGCAAACAGATAATGCTCAGACTAGCTCTCAGGGTGAAGCCACCTCTGGCCTGCGCAGCACAGGTGGGCAGACCCAGAGCTCACTCAGTCCTTTCTGTGTCACAGTGCAAGTGCTGAGGTCTCTAGGGCTCTGCACTGTATGGTGGTGTGCTCCTTCCTGGGTGTGTGGGGCACCTTAAAGCCCATAGGGAGGACACCTGCTGGGCTCAGAAGTGTAGGCAGGTGGCCACCTGATTTGTGCAGACCTCTAGGAAGCAGACCTCTAGGTAGTTATTTACATTTTCCTGTGGGTGGAGGGAGCCATATACCCTATTGGTGGAGTCCTAGGTGTGCTCTAGCAGGATTAAAATACTACCACATGGGTGGGAGATAGCAGTTGTGGTTGTTGAGTCCTTTCTTTTTCTCCACCTTCCAGATCTCTGCAGTGCCCATCAGAATGAGCTGACAGGCTTTACCCTACTCTGCAATGACACCATGGGAGAGCAGATGGGGAGAGGAGGAGAAGCTGTGATGGTCACCATCACCCACAAGGACAAGAAGGACTGGTGGGTATTTCACTAGACAACTCCCCAGTCGCTGAGTTTGCTTCTCTGTCCCCCTTATCCCGACTCCCTCCTTGTTTGGACAGGTTTAAAGAAGTCCTTCAACATCTGAAGAAGTAAAGGCACAGTGGTTTTTCCCACCAGTGTAGCAGTGGTTTCTAGCAGTTGTATACAGTGTGGAGCTTGACACTGTTGGCTCGTGCTTGTATTGAATCTTTTAGTGGTCTGAGGCTTCTTA
Source organism: Lagopus muta (assembly GCF_023343835.1). NCBI lineage: Eukaryota > Metazoa > Chordata > Aves > Galliformes > Phasianidae > Lagopus > Lagopus muta. The sequence goes on from NC_064433.1 coordinate 79,325,109, forward strand.
GAGGATTCAGCTTACAGTGAGTATTGCATAGCGAGCTGTTGCTGCTTCCCACCCCTACCAGCAGCCACCTAGAGCTCCTGCTTTTGTTAAAACCTGATGAGCGTACAACATTGCAATGCCAAGAACGATCACTGTGAGCCATCAAGCCCCAGAACCTCTGGCAGCTGATGGAGGTGCCTAAAATTGTGTTCTGGAGAAAAAAGCATTGCTAATACTTCATCACACTTTCTCCTGTTGTTGCAAGTGTTGAGCACTCTCACATCCTTGGGGGTTTTCGGGTGCATACGCTGCAGCTGAGTCGAGATGCGAGCACAATTGTTGCAGGCTTTCTTCTTGGTGGGATGACCTGAAAAGAGACAGGATGCTAAACTTCTCTCATATGAGAAAGTATTGATGTGCTCATACAGAAACAGAGCTGGGTACACAGATGCTTGCCAGTGAAGGATCATTGTTCAAGAATATTGCTCCTTTGTACCTTCATTAGGTGTACAGATGGTACGAGGAAGTGTACATGTAAGGTTTATGTGGCTTTTGCTTGGTAGGGTAGAGGTTGCTGTGGCCACATTAACTCAGTTTCCTGTTCATATGCCTAGGCAGTTTCTGCATCTGTTGCTGAAAGCTGTCTGGCTTCAGTGTGAGGCACAGCAGCTGCTGAAGAGCCTGAAGTATCAGCACGCAGTTCATGGCAGGAAGTGATGCAGGCAGCCATATTTGATGTGATATAGTGGGGGATGGAGAATACAACCTATTAATCTGTGAGGCTATAAATGGGGCACAAGAGACTAAATGGTAGAGATTAGGAAGATTACCTCCCTCTTTAAAGAGCTGCCTGCTAATTTTTTTGTGGAAGGCTCTTTCTGTGAAGTAGGCAATCAGCTCCCAAGTAACTGGATTATGTTTTTTCCTGTCACTGTCCACAAGTAGTGTGACACCCATTGAGCTTCATTTTGGGAAGGGGAATTGGCCAGCAGGGACCTAAAGCTCCTCAGAGTGTCACAGAAGAGTTGAGGTCAGTGTATTTGGGGCAGTAGTTGAAGTGATTTAAACCTACCCTGTTTATGTCCTGTTTTCCTCATGGGCTCCTCTAAAAGTAAACTGTTCTATGAGACTATGTGTTTACCCCCTTTTGGAGGGCTCTTATCAGATGGGATGATCTGACCTGCAAGTGTTCTGTCAGTCATCTGCTCCTTCAGAGCTCTGGGTTACTGCAGATCCTTGCAGCACAGCTAGCTTTGTGCAACTTCCTCTGTATGTGTACTGCAGCTCCCTGTAGCAGGTGTGTATGAAAGCTACTCAGTGCCTGAGCATTGCTTAGGCATTCTGTCAGGCTCACTCAAGAACCACAGCTGCTGAACAGGGGTGAGGATGAGGACTTGACCAGAAATCTAGGGCCAAAGAGCAGTTCACAGGTACAGCAATTTGCTGTCAATCACTGATCTCTTGGGCTTCTCTTTTTCTGTTCATAGTGCAGTCAAACCAACAGTGTGTGATAATGGTGATGGGACCTACCATATTTCCTACAGCCCTGAGGAGCCAGGCTTGTATGCTGTCTGCGTCTATGTGAAAGGGCAGCATGTACAGGTAGCAGTTCTTGTTTGTTATGCATTGCTTCTTTACATACTTCTCCTTTCTAAGTATTTGCTTTAAATCTCTCTAAGAGTTGGTTCTATCACTTGGCAGTTAAGACATGTCTCAATGATCTGTGACTGACAGGATCACCCAGCTTCTTTTTAGAAATGCAGACGCAACGTTGGGTAGCATGCACTGCAGCAGCTTCTCTGCTTGCTTGTCCTCTGCAGGGCTCTCCATTCATTGTGATGGTGAAAAGCAAGTTCCGCAAGCACCAAGGCATGTTCCACTGCTGCACGTTTTGCTCCAGTGGAGGAAAGAAAGCTGCTCGCTGTGCCTGTGGAGGGACTATGCCAGGTGAGTGTGCAGCTTTCCCTCTGCTACTGCTATCACAAGGGTTTGTTGCATTCAGACTCACAATGTAGATAGGTGTGAATAATTCTAGCTCAGCTCCTCCCTTGCTTGTGCACCAGGACTGTGATAACTTGTGCATGTACCTTCTGGTAGGAAGGGACTGCAGCTGTGAGAAACGCTGCAAGATGTGTTGAAGGTTTTTAAAGGACATTCCCTGTAAGAGACCTGAGTCAGCTCTGTGGGAGATGTGGAAGGGCAGCTTCATGATCATCTGTCAGCCCTTCTCAGTGAGGCTGAGCGTGACTGTTCTGCTGTAGTGCTGCCAACATGGCAGCTTCCTGGCTGTGCCACACAGCGTCCAATGTTTGTTGGAGAAGTCTCATTCCTTGTTTAGGATGAGAGCTCAATTGCCGTATTTGTTTAATCCCAACCAGTTTCCTTGACCTTGGCCTGCATGTTTCATTGTGCATCCTGCATGTTTTTATTACACAATTTATTACACAGCCTCTTCTCTGTTGTTGTTGTTTTTTTTTTGTGCTTGCTCTGTATCCAGCTCTGGCCATAGCAGCTGGCAGGAGGATCTGAAGGCCCATGTCTTGTATTACTTGGCAGGGAAGAAGACAGAAGTCTTCAGCTTTCCCCAGTGATTGGAAGGGGGAAATCCCTCATGGTTGTTCCCTTTTCTTTATGGGACTCTGTCAATTTTGGTTGTAAATACACGTGTGCTTTCCTTTCTTAGACAAATCCTGGAGCTGAAGCACCCTCTGAAAGCCACTGGTGCTGGGATTTTCTGGCCTTTTAATTCAAGTTGACGGTGCCACTTCTCTTGCAGGTGGGTACCAAGGTTGTGGCCATGGACACAAAGGTCACCCTGGATGTCCCCATTGGTCATGCTGTGGACAAGTCAAAATGAGCTCGGAATGTCTGAGTGCGTTGCCCAGCGACAGATCACAGAGGAGTTTGCTCAGGACAGTGGAACTCTGAGCAGCCAGTTGAGCCTCCCTGAGTTCAGGGCCTTCCTACTGGCTGCTGAATGAGCACATGTTGCAAGGATCCCCACAACTACTGAAGAGCCATCTTGCCAGAAAACAACACGGTGATGGGTATGAACTGAGAAAGGAGGGTGAGGGAAAATAAAACTGTGCCTTATATTCTACCTGGGGTGTGTATGCAAGGTTGTTTTGTGCCTAAACAAGAGCAAATTCCAGGAATTGTACCAGTGCCTGCACTTCTGACAACTCAAGACCTGTGGGTTCATGCTCTGAGAGGAAACTTGGAGCTACCTCATAAGAGGGTCAATATGTGCCTCATTCTGCATGACAGACAGTCTGCTGTCCTTCTCAAAATGGCCAAAGCTGCTTGTTGGGGCACATTCCAGAAAGTTTGTGTTCATGCTTTGGAGAGGTCTGGCAGCCTCAGAATGGCTTCTGCCTTTACCTCAGATACCCAGCTGGATTTTGGCATTGTGTGTGTGCTCATAGTACAGTTCACTTCCCTGGAAGCCACTGTTCTGTTTGCAGCTCTCCTATTTTTTCCAGGTGAGCTGGAGTCTCATTACACTCTCCCCACAAAGTAGGAGGAAGGCAGGTTAGTAGTTTCACTGAAAGAAATTTGAAGAAAACCCATGGCAGTGATGGGAACAGGAACTGCAAAGCCACCTTTTGTCCACAGAGATAGTGTGGGGCGCAGCATTGCTGGGAGTGATACGGGATCCAGGAGAGCACTCAGCTCAGTCAGTATGACTATCTGTAGGAGTCATAGGTACAAGATTGCAGTTATCTGTCCCAAACAGGAAGAGCAGCATGCATTTGAAGCAGAACTTCTGGATTTGTCTTTCATGGCCCTGGCAATGCTCTCTCTTTAGAATGAGAGCTTGTTCTAATTTCTGCATGGAAGGGAGGGCTCATTCTCCTGGATTTGTATGATTGCTGCCAACCCATGGTTGGGAAAGTAACATCTGTGATAGGAAGAAGAGGCACTTAGTGCCTGCTACTTGCCTGGGTGAAGCAGATCCTGCATGTACCTTCTGGAACAAAACACGTTCATGGCATTGATGCTGGGAATGCTACTGCCCTGGAGGTAACCTCAGTCACAGCTCTCTCCTTCTAGGAGCTTGTAATGCTGCCTGGGGAGCTGGGGTGGGGACAGAGGTCTGACTGTTGGTCATTCTGTGAGAGGAATGCTGCTCTACTGTCAACATGAGGACTGGTTCTTGATTTCTGATGAATAGTAGCTAGGTTGTAAATAGTAGAAATCTGCACTGTTTGCTTAGACCTAGAAGACTGATATATTGTTCTTCAGTCTTACAAAGCCAGTTTTGGAACCTCTTCCTCCCAGCAAAGGAGACAGATACTCTTATGCAAATGGTGTTTATAACTTTCCATTAATCATCCAGAAAGGGTTGTCAAACATGGGAAGGTTAGGCAGTTTAAATCTCCAAGTTAGGCAATTTAAGTCTCCAAATTGCTGACTCTGAAAATACAAAGTGAAAGTTTAACTTGAAGTAACCTTTAATGGAACAAAGTGTAACCCATTCTTGTCCTTGCTCTGTGCTCAGTACCAGAAGGCAACATGAAAAGAAATGTCTCATCTTTCTGGTTTTTTGCCTTCCCGCTCTTACATGTGCATTTTTTTATTGGAACTTCCATGCAGAGTTACAGGGGGAACACATAAGCACAGGACTGTCCTCTAAGCACGTAATTCCAGTCTAAAACCATCATAGTTCTCTCAGACAAAGGAATGTGTTTTCATGTTAGGCCGTCCTTACACACCCAGTCACTGACATTTTCCAAGAAACTGTGAGAATGATACTTGTGAACAGAAAATTTCAGAGAACTGCAAGTCAGCTTTGTCTGAGCTGTACATTTAAAAGGGGGAGAGAAGTGTTTGGACAGTGTGGGCTGCTAAACCTGCCAGGGCCAGGTCCTTGTTACAATCTTTTTGTAGACTTGAAGGCTCAGTCAGTCTCATGGACTGACCGCCTCTCTGTGCTTTGGCAAAGAAAGTTGTGTGTCATGGTAGCCTGAAGAATTTTGCATAGAAAACATTTAAGGACTTTAGCCTCTCTGTGGAGTTAGATGCAATTGTCCTCCATTACTTGCAAGCAGTTTGCATTCAGTATTCCTTACTCAAAATGTTTTGCCAATTGAGTATCATGCTTACCTGCAGGAGTCTTGCACAGGTCCCCGATAGCCCAAGAATGGTTTCAACTCTTATGTTGGTGATCGGTCTTAGGCAGTTGGTAGATTAGGATGTAGTGATATCCTGCTGGCTTGCATGATGTCATTTCAGACCAGCTGGTCCTTCTGTTTGTGAAGACATTTTCAAGACAGACGTATGCACAGTGCTGCAACAGTAAAGATACATGTTTTTCTCAGGACAAATTTTCTTGCTGATAAAAATAGAAAATGATGAGGATGGGATTTGAGAGGCAAGAGGAGGACTTAATCCCCAAATTGGGAAAACAGGAAAATGTGAGAAAGCTGGAGGGAAAAATGCAGCAAGAACAAGGGACTGGAAGACCTGGAACAGTCCCCTCAGCATGGAAGACTCCAGAGAGGGTGTATCTAGGGCAGGGTATCATAGGGCATCTCTCCTTTCTCAGAGGAGGCAAAGCACACCAATGACACAACTGTGCTTGTACCTCCATGCACGAGTGTCTGGCTTATCCCCAGAAGACTGCAGAAATACAGAAGCTGGTTCAGCAGGGCTTCTTGGCTTTTCCAAGGCAGAAGGTAATCCACAGGAGTGCACTGACCACGTGGAGTTCCACATCAGGGCAGACCTTGGCAGGAGCACACAGGTCGTGTAGGTGGATTTGCCAGCTTCTAGCTCAACGTGGCTCATCACCACATTTTGAAATATGAGAGCTTGTTCTGACTGGTGCTGCTTCCTTCTTCCCTTCAAGGTCAGGTGAGGCCAAGCACAGGTAGAACTGATAAGGCAGCATCAGACTCTCCTCCCAGCCTTCAGGGTGGGTCTGCTGGTGCTCCCATTTGCAATGCTTCTCAAGCACCTCAGTGCTATCATTACTCATGTTAGGAGCGGAAGGCTGGAAAGATCTCCAGCATTTCATCTTCTTTTTCAGCTTGCTGTGCCTTCACCTTCAGTGTTTCATCAAACTTGGCTTGTCAGTGTGCCACTCCATCTTCTCCCAGTTGCTCTCCTTCACAGATACCTCCTCCAGTTTTCCAATGACATTGAAATAAAACATGAACTTGCTGTAAGAGAACTGTTCTGAAAAAATTACTGCTTCTGAGGAAAGAAATGTGTTGTACCATGAAGGGCAGTGACTGGCCTGGTACTTGTACATGTGCCTCCCACAGGCCACTTCTTGTGCCCTGCTGGTTTTTTTCTTTTTTCCTAACTTTCAGTCCTTCCTGGTCCCACTGTTCCCTTGTGCAGGCAAGAGGCAGCATGTGATGTGGCCAGCTTTAGGACACTGGTGGGCCCAGCAAAACTACTGCCTGCTGTGGCCTTCCCTCAGCCAAGAGCTCCTGTCTGCCTTCTCCAGGTGTTCACCAGCTTCCAGATCAGGTGGGACCAGATCCTGCTGTCATATCTGGTCAGATATTGCTAATAAATCCAGTAAGATCTAAGCAGACTCTGTGGCCACGTACTCTGGATATTTTTTTTCCTGGCAAATATCCCGAATACCTCATTTTTTTTACAGGATAAACGTGGTAAGGGGTAGTCTCTGGCATGAGTTGCTCACTAGTTAATGTGATTTTACCCTGGGTGAATGGTCTTGCCCTTGTCCTACCTTGTCAGTCTGTCCCTGAGATGCAGACCTGGTTTTTCCAAGTGGAAGTAACCCAACCACCAACCCAGAGTGAACTAATGCTGAAAGGAGATGCCCAGTTTGCACAGTACACCAAAGGCAGCTGTAAATCAGGTCCCAGAGAGGGCAGCTGGATGTTTCTCAGAAGTCCCTTTCCCACCAGATCACTGTGTCCCAGAACTATTCTTTGCTTCTAGTAATGCTGTACTAGTTCATGGTAAGTTGAGTAATCAGTAGAATGCTGCAAAATAAATCAGATCTCTTCAGATTAAAGACTTATTCCAGGCTAAAGGAGAGGGGAAGTAAAAGCTGTATGAAATCTGCATTCTAAGTTTAAACTATTGCAAAAATCACAGAGTGGCAATGATTATCAAATGAAATATTGCCCCTCCTCGGTTTTATCTGAGGCAGTAGGGTGATGGATGAGCTGTCAGTAGCAGCTGGAATTGGAGCATTGGAAGTAGGCCCTGCCTGCATCTCTGCCTTGCTGAAGGTGTTCAGGCATCTCCTCTACCTGTACAGCAATTACCTTAGCAGTTAAGCACTCCTACTGAAGCAACACATCAAGAACTGAAACCCAAAAATCCTACAGCAAACAAACCCACCATTGAAAGGAGAAGGTCCCAGCCTGGCTCCTCTGTCCTGCAGTCCTATCCCAGCACGAGTAACACTGCATGTGGCACTCCTCTGACCTTATGGACAGCTAATTCAGCCTCCTAACCAAGCAGGAAACCATCTGCTTTCTAATTTTCCTTTGCTTCTTACGGGGTCATTAGGCATAGTGCAGATTCAGATACACACTCTCATCAGTGCAAGGCAGTAAGACATAGGAGGAGGTTCCACACAAGCTGAGGCATGTAACCAGCCTGGTGTGAGAAGGTTGGAAGTGGTGAGTTCTGGGTGCTAAATGACTTGGAATACTTGGTTGACTTCAATGCATGTGTATACAAGAGCCACAGCCTCTTACAGCTCTCTTGTTGTCTAGAAAGTCTGCTACCTGTCATGCACTATGGATACATTCATTCCTTGTAGCTGTTAATGGGCTGTTTTAGAGTTGAATTGTGATCCAAAAGATTGAGCACACACACATCTGACATCTTGCACATACACCATTAGGTGGTTACTGTGCTCCTGAACATCACTCAGTGTTTGCTGCTGGTTTGGTCACTGATGAGTTTTGATTATATGCTGGGTCTTCATTTAGGCCTCTGGTTGTTGCAGAGAAAGAAATTTGCTTTGTTTGTTAGGCTGGTCACTGTGCTGGACTGTTGACAGCTCCTCCAGACGTCATCTTTGCATGGAAAAACTGTTAGCTCCCAGTAACCATCCAAACATACTGAAGGTATCTAAGAACTGTGAAAAATCCCCTTTTCACCATCTTCCCTGGAACACCATCCATATGTAAATGACAGGATATTCAGGTTTCCTTTTGGGAAACCCAGCAGTGGTGCAAGCTGCCTTCCCTTCTCCAGTCTTTCATAATCTTTGCCCTTCTCAACCTCTTCATCCCCAAGAGCTATTCAGTCCAACCCCAGCCATGAGTGAGACCAAGCGTGGAGGGAAAGACTTGGAAGGTCTGGTCCACTTTCTTTCTTCTACATGCTCTCATGTCCACAGCTCTCAGAGCAGCAGGAGCTGGGCTCAGGAAAGAGTAATTTTGTCTGAAAGAGTCTAGCAGAAGAAAATAGCAATTAGAAAAGTGACCATCACCAAACCTGTGCAGCTATTCTGAGCTCAGAGGAGCCTCTTAGCACAGTACAGAGAAACAGAAGGTGTACATTGCAAACGGAGCCAGGAGGAGGACCTGTCTACTCAGTGACAACAGCATAATTGGAGATTTTAAGCTGGGAGACCAGAGGTAGTCCTGAATACAGTGACAGGTCAGCTGTGGGTCTGCATGGGAGACTGCTGCAGCCGGATCGCAGGAACAGCCAGCTACCAAACCAAAGGCTGGACTATTTTTCAGTTTAAATCAAATTAAATGCTTCTTAAATGGATGGTTTAAGAATTCTCTCCCGTCCCTCTAGTGAATGGCCTGGTGGGGGGAGCCAAGATACTGTTTCCTCATTCCTGGGAGTTCACTGCTTGGACTCACCACTCCTTAGCTGGGTTCAGTTATTTAAGCAGGACAGCCTGGGAGAATGCATCGTGTGAAAGACAGGGGCTGTGCTGCACACTGTGTGCAACCTTTGGGCAGTTGGTCTTTGGCTCGTCTTTGTAAGTGACCATGGCATCCCAAGGCCAGGTGATGTTCTGGAGGTACAGTATAATCTGTGTCTGCTTTGGGAGTGAGAGGAGGGAGGGAGCTGCTTCTTCCAATCTGCTTGACTGTATCACACTGCTGCCAGGAGCTTTCTAGAGAAGAGTTCTTTGCAGCTTGACCCTATACTGCATTCACTGAGACTACTTAAATACCAGAATAGCTTCTTTTTTACTGTCAGTAAGGCAGTGCATCTGTTGGACTCCCTCCTGCAGGTCATCAATTGCACCCAGAATGCAGACAGACGTCCCAGAAACTGCATGGGTGGAATAAATACCATCTCGAAGTGAATGCTGCTGCAGACCAGGGCAGTGATGGCTTGAGGAAGGCTCTTTGTGCCTGCTCTGGTAGGTTAGGGTATCCTAGGCTTGAGGAAGGTTCCATGTCCCTGTTGTTGAGTCACCAACAAGCTGCATTTCTTCATCTCATGTATGAGCTTTTCCAAGCTGGATGAAGGCAGAGGTTCCACTGAGGTGTGTGAGACACTTGCACTTGGATTTATTCTGTAGGAAAGGCTTCAGCTGCTCAGAGCGTGTCCCATGCAAGCTGAGCAGCAGCTGGGAGCAGGATGGTCTGTGCACAAGCCATGCTCCATCTTTTTCACATCCCCTTGGTTTGGGCAGCTTGCAAAGTGGATATCAACGTGCTGCTCATGCATGGCTTGGGGTGTGGGGTCTCAGTGCTCTCTGTTCACCTCTCTGGGGAACTGTTCCCTCATCAGTGAGGACGATTCGATTTGGTAGGGAAGGGCTGTACTCATGAACCAGAGGCTGCAGTCTGGAGAGCTCTGCTCTGGGGGAAGAACCTGGGGCTCCTCTCCTTCCACCACATGATCCACTACCTTTGATGAAGAACAATCACAGCAACTCTTGTCGCTACCACAGTCCTGCACCTCACCAGAACACCTCACTTCAAGTCTGTCACTTTCCTGCCTCAGCCTCTTTCCTACCAGCAGCTCTGCAGACATACGCCAGGTGTAAGGGAGGTAGGTTGCATGGTAACGGTGTTCTTTTTTCCCTGAATAGCATGACTACAGTCATTATCATCCTAGCTGCCGTGATTGCCTTGATCATCGGGTTTGGTATCTCAGGTATGTGACCACTTGCATTCCTTGCTGGTGCCACGGGGTGACACAATCCTGCCCTGGCATCAGTAGCCTCCATCCTGAGGTGTGATCCTGTGTGGAAGGGCCATCCACCAGCTTTTAGTTAAGGCTTCATTTTAATGTAATGTAATGATTGCAAGATGGCTGAGTGAAAGTTGCACAGGTGACTTCCGTTCTGACATTTCTCAGCAAAGCTCCGTGGCATTAAACCACAGCCTGGCTGTTGCATAGCTCTTAAAGTAGAGAAAAAGGGAAAAAAAAAACCACTGGGCTTGTTTAGCTTGGAGAAGAGAAGGCTCCAGGGAGACCTCGTTGTGGCCTTCCAGTACTTGAAGGGAACGTATGAACAGGAGGGAGAACGGCTGTTTACAAGGGTAAATAGTGACAGGACAAGGGGAATGGTTTTAAACTGAGACAGAGGACGTTTAGGTTAGATATTAGGAGGAAGTTTTTCACACAGAGGGTGGTGACACACTGGAACAGGTTGCCCAAGGAGGCTGTGGATGCCCCATCCCTGGAGGCATTCAAGGCCTGGATGTGGCTCTGGGCAGCCTGGTCTGCTGGTTGGTGACCCTGCACATAGCAGGCCATTCTGTGATTCTGTGATTTAAGAAGCCACCTACAAAGCGTTGCCAGCTACACTTGAGATCAGCCTTGCCTGTGAGGCAATGGTGGAGCTCCCAGAACATGGACACTGGTCGATGCTGCAAGAGACATGAGTTGTCATGGTGTCAACTCTAGGGCTCTGCTTCCCTATCATGGCAGCAAGTACGCAAGACGGATCCTTTCTGAGAGGTGTCTCAGGACTTTTTTTTCAGGACTGGTGATTTCTCAAAATTCAGCCATTTTTTTCCCCCTCATTGAGGCTCTGTACTTTGCTCTTTGGAGACTGTGAGCTCCCGTGTGGAATAAATAACACAGAGATTTACACACACAGGATTTCCAAGAAGATTTGTCATAGGCATGAATGAGCTTGGCTGATCAGGCTGAATTCCAGTTGACCCAGTAAGTGAATTCTTGACCTCTGCTTTCACAGCAGAATTAAAGGGACTTTTGTTTTGTTGTTTTAATCTTGGGTTCTGGCAACTGAAACATTTACTTTTTTATGCTGCTGAAGAAAGGGGTGGAAAAGTGTGAAGCAGCCTGTGCTGATGGGGGTTTGACACTGTGTTAGCAGGAATTGTCCCAGGGCCCAGAGCCCCAAAGCCAAACATGCAGAAAATCCTGAAGACCCCGTTCTCCTTCTCACAGATGGGAAGTGTCTTCAAATCTGGGACTGGCCTGATCTCTCTGCATTTCATGCCACCATGCTTTCTCCTTGCAGGGAAGCACTCCATCAACGTTACCGCCTTGACGTCACCTGGGAACATTGGCCAGAGTGGCCTCCTGGGCTGCACCTTTGAGCCTGACATCTGGATGGGCAGCATAGTGATTCGGTGGGCAAAAGTTGGAGTGGCCGGATTGGTTCATGAGTTCAGAGGAGGGAAGGACCACCTGCAAGAACAAGACGTGGTGTTTCAAGGCCGCACGGCCATTTTTGCAGACCAGGTGATGGGTGGAAATGCTTCCCTGGAGCTGAGAGAGGTGCAGCTGTCCGATGCTGGTACCTACAGGTGCTCCGTCACCACATCCCGAGGGAGTGGAGCGGCAGTGCTGCGGTACCAGACGGGAGGTGAGGAAATGCTGTCTGGGGATACAGAAAAGAAACCCACGCTGTGAAACATAGGATGATGTGGCCAGGTTAGGCCTCTAGAACAGGTCGCCTGCAGGAAAAGCCACCTGGATGTTGTCCTGAGCACCTTACTCTTCCTGCTTGAGCAGGAGTTGGGCAAGGAGGACCCATCTGGCAGTCACCATGGGGCTCTTCACACCTGAGTAGGACAGTCTGATGGTGGTTGTGAGGATCTTTTCCCTGAGATGCTGTTTCAGTGAAACCAGACTTGGTGAAGGAATTACACGTGTTCAGAAGGGGGCAAAGCCCAGCGTCAGTGGCTGAGCTGGAAACTTCTTGTGAAGTCTGAAATGTTATTTTTGTGAAAGGCCAAACTGGATTGTGTGAGTGTGCTGTTGCCTTTATTCCATGGCATGACAGAAGGTGAAAGCTGACACAATTTTTTCCCACCTCTATCAGGTCCTGAAGGACATAAAGTGCCGCTTGGGTCTGCCAAGGCTTTAGATCGTGCTCCAAGCTGAATATCCAGAACTGGAAAAGAGGATAAGAAGTGCAGTTTACTAGCTAATCATCTGTCTATGAAGAACCCCTATTTTTAGAATGGGTGTTGCTGAATGATCTCAGAAAGATCCAGATTTTATGCCTGTTAAAGATAAAAGGTTTTTTTCTTTTTCTTTCTCTCATAACTTAAGACATATCTCCAGCCAGAACTGCTGCATAGTCAAAATTCTAGTACATTCACAATCTTTATCCTGTTTTTATAATTTATACCCCTTTAAAACGTGATTATCAAAGCAACAAACAACCTATCTCGTAGTTACCTGAAGCATTACGTATTTGCTAGATTTAACCATTTAACCTCCTGGGCTGTGTGTCCAGGACCAAGCTCAAATGTAACTAGCAGAATTACTTAAAAACACTAAAGCTGTGCCACAACCTCAGCAGATCTTGTCAAACTGGAGTGCCTTGTCACAAGGAGACTTTGCTCTCCTACAGACATCCCTGTTGAGGGACATGGTTTAGTGGGAGCTATTGGTGATAGGTGAACGGTTGGACTGGATGATCTTTTAGGTCTTTTCCAACCTTAGTGATTCTATGATACTATGATTCTATGATTCTAAGACTGCCTGAGCCTGTGGTTTTTGGCCACATGCAGCACTGAGATGTGAGATGTGAGGAACGACTGGGACTGGCAAGCAAGTAGGGCCCGGTTCTCAGATGTTTACCTTTCTGATTCTCCTTGCTTCCCTCCCCAAGCCTTCAGCACCCCCAGGGTCCACATGCAGACCAGTAGCAGCGGGGACACATTGGACTGCAAAGCGCCGCGCTGGTTCCCTCAGCCCACTGTGCGCTGGACGGCATACAGCAACGCTGGGAAGTGCCTGCCTCATGCTGCCAACACCAGCTATGAGCTGAACTCTGAGAACATCACTGTGAAAGTGGTTTCCTTTCTGCGCAACATTACAGCCAACGCCACGTACACCTGTGTGATTGAAAACAGCATTGCCAAGGCTACAGGGAACATCAAAGTGACAGGTAGAGATTAACAGCACCCAGAGACCACGGGCAGTTCAGTCAGTGTGTGGTGTGTGATGGGGGATCCTGCAGCACTGCCTGCTCTGTACTGATGAGCAGTTTTGGGAAAGGAGGAGAAGGCAGGGACCACTGCTTGCTTTCCTCTGCTGGATTCAAAATAGCAGAGCATTATTTAGCATATTTGGTAGACGAGGTCCCGTGTGTGCTCAGCACAGAGCAGAGGAGCTGAGCACACACTGAAAACACTGAAACCTCAAACCAAACCCTCCAACTTTTGACTTTCTTTAGCCACTTCAGCTTAGATAACTGCATTTGTAACAAACCAGCTGACCTTTAGCTGTTCCTGGTATCAGTGTCTCTGACTCCAGCCCTTTATTTAGAAGTACTTATTCACAGCATAGCAAACTTTCAAACAAACCTCAGCTGGAATTTGTGGTGTTCTATCCTTTTCTCTCATATCTGAAGCACTAATAGTAACACAATCTGTGGTTTGGCAACAGAATTACAGCCTTCAAACTAGTTTGGGAATGTGTACACAACGCTAGTATCACCATAACACCAGGTTTTCCTTTTTCCTGGTGCTAGACTCATTCATTAGTTCAGTTCCTACAAAATGAATAAATAAACAAATACATAAATTATACATATCAGTGCTTCTCTAGAAACAGAGTTAGGCTTCACAATCCTATCCAATTAAGTTAACGACCAACTACTGCCACCTCCGTGTGTACATAAAAAGAAGGGTCTTAATATATTAGGAATAGCTGTGTTTTTAAAGCAGTGCTTGTACAGAACAGAATCTGATCAGTAAGCTGCATGCAATACTTGAGAGCCTAAAGCATAGTTTGAAAGGAAATGTAGCAGGATTTAAGAATGTTCAGTTGTCATCCATACCATCCTAAATCTAGAGTCTATTATTTTAGGACAAACTTGTGTTAGCAACACTTGACACAGCATGAAGAGTTGTAGTACCACTCAGATTGACAGATGCTTAACTACTGGCAATCTTCTATTGCACATAAGACTAAAACCATATATGTATATTTCCAAGCTGGGTATGGAGGCTTTGTGCTTGTATTTTCAGTTAGATGTCTCAATTATTCTGAAGAGGAACACTGTGCAGAAGGGAACTCATTGGACACTTGACTTCAGCTCTGATATGTCCACCTAATAGAGATCACAGAATTCTTTTTTTGTTTTTTTCATTGATTTATTTTCTCAATCATCCCTATCTCCCCTAATTCAGAAACCATTCAGCATCTTGCACCTGTAAAACTACTATACACAAGAAGGTTTCAGAATCATTGAACTGTACACAACATCCCCAGGTGGAAGGGACCCATAAGGATCACTGAATCCAACGTCTGGCTCTACCCACAACCACCCAAAACTCAAACCCTTTGTCTGAGAGCGCTGTCCAAACACTCCTTGAACTTGGTTATTATTTTGTGTTCTACATGGAAAGGGTCATGGCTCTTCTGCAGTGAGGGCTTCATTACAGTGTGGTCCAGCAAGAGCTATCAGCATTCAGAAAAGCTAAGAGCAATAGGTCTACCCACTGATTTTGCTTTTTTGCCATGTTCTCCAATCTGGGAGCCTCCTCTCACTATCCATCCGCTGCAGATTTCAACATTACAACAGAGACCAGCTTACACGTGGTGAACCTGAACACGGAGTCAGTGTCTTCCTCCCTTCCAGCCTGTCACTGGATGCTCCTGCTTCCCATGTGTCTGCTGTCAATATAGAACATCTGCAAATGCTGTAGGACGAGGAGGTAAGCTTCAAAAGAGAAACTGATAAGCATACACCTTATGTACACATTAGAGGCTATGAGTCTCTAATACAGTTCACTTCTGCTAGGCCACGTTCACGTCTTCTTCTACCCCCTGAGAAGCAGCACAAGCCGTGCTTGCACTCCCTTTACTCACATAATCCTACTGCACTGTGTGTTACCTACAGTAAATGCTACTTACTGGGAACACCTTGAACAGGGCTATAAGGAGCTGCCAGCCTGAGCAATCCCACCTAGACTGAGGAGCACTGGGGCCATCACAAAGCATAGGTCAACTGCCTGCAGGATTCATCAGTTTTGGGTGTGGGGCTCGAGAGGTAAACTGATGATGGAGAGCTATCAAAATAAATCAATCAATCAATCAGCTAAATTGAACACCTCTGTCCCTCCATGCAGAACAGTCACTGCAGATACAGACAGATGGCAGGGCATACTTTGTGCTCTCCTCCACCTTGAGCTGAGAGTCAGGCAGTGCCACAAAATGAAGCCAGTTGTTCCTTTGTATTTCTTATCCCTGCCAACAACAGGATATTTTGACTTCAGAAAGAGATTAATTGTGGCAGCACAGATGACTAAATAATGAGGAGGAAAAGAGGGAGATTAGTGCTATTGGAAAGTTCCAGTTCAGAATTAAACCCAGTTTTTCAACAGTTTCACCTACATAGGGAAAATCTGCCTTATTGTTTTTAAATAGGTCTCTTATCTGGCACTTCCTATCTACCACTGCAGCATTGTCTGTAACTATGCTAACCTATTTCACAGGATACTTTCAGTAGTACTTTCTAATTCGACTTTGATCTGTTCATCTTAGGTCAACATTTCTTTAGGATGAGAAAATTTTCTTTTTTTTTTTCTCCTTGGGAAGACAGGCAAGCTTCAGCAAAACCTGTACCTTTTCTGAGAAAGCACCTACTGGAAAAAAAGGCCACTGTGGCAAAACTCAAAGATCTTTCCTTTGTTCTTTTTGTGACCTCCCTTAGGATGGAGTCTCAGAACTTTATTAAGCAGCAGCATTTGTCAGGTCTTGGGAACTCATGCTTTGGTCTAGAAGAGGCAAGCAGACCTTGAGACTGAAGATACTTTCCACACGCTCAGTAAAACCATCACCTGAAAATTAATATAAGGCTCAAACTAAGGGGGAAGGGGAAAAGACAGAAGGAAAGAATGAGCAAACAAAACCCCAAATTCTATTTGAGGAGCTGCTCAAATAGGTACTACACACTGAGTAAGGTGGGGAAGTAATTCTGGGTTGAATTTATTAACCTATACAAGTACAGAATGCTCAGTTATTGCTGCAAACAGATGGAAGTGGAGTATCTTTAAATGGCATTGTGCCAGCAAGGCTGCTATGCCACTACGGATAAAGGCACATAGCATTATATTTTCCCCAACTTACTAATCAGCAGCAGATGGACAAGCCTGGAGTGTACTGTCAACTCGTATCATAGCTCTCTGCATTCCTCGTTACCAGCCCCAAATAACGTTCAGGCTGCAATAATGTTTAAGCTGCAAAACAATGCTTGCATAGTGCTGTTAGTGCCATAATTTAGTCTCCAAACAGTAACTTGTTTATTTCTTTTCTCTTCTTCGAGGAAGGAAGTGCTTTAAAAACATTTTAGTCATTCCAAACATGTTAAGGAGAATTTCCCCTAAGGAAACTACACACTTTTCCATGAAGACAGTGAATGAACTGCAAAATGCTGGTCTCTGGCTCATAAATTAATCTACACCCTGACTCAGTTCCCCATATAGCAAGTGAAATGGTATTAAAATAGATATTGTTATTTAAACTGCAATGTGATAGCCTTATTTACTAGATACTGCCACATAAAAAACACATTATATGCCCAAGGCCCAGAGCAATAGCTACCACGTAGGAGATAAATGAACATTTCTTCCTTGAAGCACAGCCCGCAATGGCTGGTGGCAATGGTCCAGTTCAAGAATTCCACTATTCAAGGCAGCTTCTTGGGTACAGTCTTCATGCTGTGCTCACAGGCCTGTGCTCCCACTGGAAAGGAGGAAAGAGGGGAAGAAATCCCCTCCCAATTCCATAGGCATTTCCATGATTCATTTCCCACTGGGGAAGATGTTAAGTAGTGGTTCCCACTTGGCAGTGACCAGACATCCTCTCGATCCTCTCTCTGTTCAGACAGCATAAGGCTTTTTGTCCTACTTCTTCCACATTCAGGCACAACAGGCTCTGTCGAGGTCTCACTTGTGACACAAACTCCATTTCACCGCACCGAAAATTTCTCACTTGCACTGGAGCTGAAGGGGAAGGACACAACACGTAATTGCTCAGTACACGGCTCCTAAGCTCTAGCACACAAATTTAAAAGTTCTGCAGGAGGGAAAGCCTTGCAGCAGCTGCTTGACATCTCCTAAACTACAAAGGACAGGAAGATTAACAAATACAAGAAGAAACAGACATTTTATGTTGTGAATTGCTATGGACAATGTGCTGCTTGCTGAGCTGTGCACACTGCTGCTGCACTGAGCTCTGTATCTTTTCTTACCATCAGCAATCTGGCCTTACAGAGTTACATAATATCCCCAAGACAGTGTCAACAGCAGAGCATCTTTTGGTGAGCCTAACAAATCAGCCTCTGCATGCCTGGACCCACACCCATATGGCTAGGTATTAGCAAGGTGGCTTGAAGAGAACGTCCCCTTAAATGAGTAACTGCACAGCTGTGGCAGCATGAGCTCAGACATCACTACCCATGAATTTAAAATCCTTCAGTGTTTCAATTTCTGTGGCCGTGGTGAGGATTTCCAGACCTATGCTTAATTCTACCTTCTGTCTTGTTTAAGGCCAATTCTGCCTGCTGTCTTGCCTAAGGCCAAAAGCCACTTTGTTTGTAAGTAACTCTGGCCTTCTAGGCCACAAGGGCATGATGCTGGCAAATGGCCAACCTGTTGTCCACCAGGACACCCAGGTACTTCTCTACAGAGCTCCCTTCCATGAGGTCAGCACCTAAGCTCTACTGATGCATGCTGTTTTTCCTCCCCAGGTGTAAGACTCTGTATTTGCCCTTGTTGAACCTCACCAAGTTCCTTTCTGCCCAACTCTCCAGCCTGATACCCTTGAACAATCACTACCCTGGCTAGATGATGTATTTTCCACTTAAAACTTGAACAGAAGTATTCCGAGTTTGTCACCACAATAATGATGATTCAATACTATTTTAATATGCTTTTGTGTAAAGTAAAAGCAGTAAGTGTCACTTTATACAACAATATTAATTGTTGTATTTTTTTGTATTGTAATTGCTGTCTCTGTATTTTTTGCATCCATGGAAATTCCTTGGAAATCCTCCAAAGGTCTTGTTTTGCAGGCAGAGAAGGCAGCTCCCCTTCCCGAGTGGTGAAACAGCTTCTAGCTTCCTTCCCACACCCATTATTACAAAAGCCAACAGTGTTTGCTCACCAGGCTGCAGGACTTTGGAGGGCTTCCTGTCTAGGCTGAAATCCAGCAGAATAGGGCGACAGATGAGAGAACTCCTGCAGAGGTTCCTTAAGTAGCAAGCAATGGGATCCTCCAGTTCCTCCACACACTGAGGAAGGAAAGGGTGTGTTGTCAGTATGTGTGGAGGGGGGCAGGGAGCCCCTGAAACACCCACAGCAAAAGGAAATCCAGTCCCAGTGAAAGTCACACCCTGCATGCAGCAGTCCCTGCCTGAATAACCCACTCACCCCAGTCCCAGTAGTTTCTCCATACTGAATGAACAGGCTGCCTCTGCTCTGCACACAGCTTTGCACAGCTTCCCACTCAAGAAGGCTCAGGCCCAGCATTGCTGCCACATGCTGGTTCCTGCACAGCACCAAAGCTTCACCTGTTCCATCCTCCACCAGCACCCTATGGAGAGAGCAGGCAATGAAGAAGTGGAGGGAGGTCAGAACAACACCCTGCCCCATCACAAACATCACCTCCCAGGCAACAAGTCCCAGTGAAGAGAGGTTTGTCTACCTCTGGGAAGTCATGAGGAATCTCAACTCCTATCTTCACTATTCTGTCCACATCCCATCCACAACTGCCCTGTCCCCTCCCGTGTCACACCATCTGTCCCCTCCTACCCACCTCTTCCCATGTCCAGCCTCTACATGCTTACCGTGCACTGGCTTGCCTCACTCCAGTGTGTGATGGACAGGGTGGACTGTGTCGGGTGCACTTCCCCTGAAGGAAGAGTAAAGCTACAGCTATGTATGGGTGGCTACAAGAGAGAAGGTGAATGGCCACTGTTTCTTTTAACTCCCCTAACTAACTATGCAAAGGAATAAAGAACTTCACTGTATTTTCAGTGGGTGCCTTGAGAAAAGTTCTTCTTGAGAAGAAAAAACATACTGCAAGGTGTGATACACCTCAAGAGCAGAGCACAGTGCATGGCAGGATTCTCCTCTGAAAGTCCTCACTTTACCCCTGCTCCTCACTGCAAACCTGCCTGATACCAGATGCATATTGGAGAAGGATCAAAATGACAACTGATGAGAAGTACGCAAGTATTTTTCAGACACTACAATAAAGGGTTCTAGGTTTAGATAGGAACTTATTTCTTCTACGTGGTAGCATAAAATATATGAGTAGAAAGTCTGCAGGTCTTCTGCCAGATTCTCTCTGGAAGCTTCCATACCTCTTTGAAGATGCTGCTGCAAAGAGAGCAAACCCACTGCAGGGAGAGAGTCAACACACAGGACACATGGCACAAAATCCGTGCCTGGGGCAGGGTTTGTAAGTGATGTTGCAAGTTGGATATAAACACCAGTGAAGGGGATGAGGCTCTTCCTGCACAACTAGAAGAAACAGGACCATGAGAAACTTGCAACAGGAAATCTTCAGGACACTGAGAGGTGGGAACAGAACCTGGACTCACCTGGAGGTAAAAAGTTGATGAGAAGCTGGGAGAGACAGGATGGTCACACAGCTGGAGGCAATGTATGCACAGTAAACATTATGGAATCTGCAATATGAGAGCGCAGATGTCAGAAACAGCTCATAGAAAACAAATGGCTTGTTGTTTTTTGTTTTTTGTTTTTTTTTTTTCCCAGGTGGCTGGTCTGGTAATCTGACATGGTAGGAATGTCATTTATAGTAAGGGCTGGAGACTTAGGCAAGTGTGGACAAGGGATAAACCCAAAGAAGAGGGGAGATCATTTCAAAGAAAGGCAGGGAGGTCAGATCCAGTCCAGGACCAGAGTACCTTGAGATTTTGCGTTCCAAGTTCTGAAAGAGGATCTTGGCTCCAGGTAGCAAACCCCTGAGATGCTGCAGATAGGTTGCAGCAATGTAAATGTCCAGCACAACAGGGGAGCCTGCAGCAGCTGAAATGCTGAGCTTCACACTGTGATCACTGGCCAGCAGACTCCCTGGGAAAGCACAGAAAAACATACATCATGAGAGCTCAAACACAGACAGCTTAGTCTGCCTCTTAGCTGAATTTGCTGGAGGTGTTTTCTTCGCATCACAACAAGGCTACTGTTTCACCTCAAATGTTTTCCATGGTCTTACCTTTCTGCTTTCTAAGGCTGAGAGTCGCAGATGGCTTCTCATTCTTAGGAGAAGCACACAGGGTCCTCTCTACTATCTCTCCACAGAAAGAAACAAGGGAACCTCTGAAACTGAGAGCAGACCAGAATCGTTGGATTTCTGTCTTGGAAGACGAAGGGAGTGGAATAAATCCTGATCCAAAGATTGCAGCAACAAAGAACAGGGTGAAGAGAAGTGCTGTTATTTAAGTCTGGCTTCAGGGGAGCTTACCCTTGGGCACCCCACTACTAGATTTACAGCAGCTTGCTGCAGCCTAGCCTACCAAGAGGTCTCTGAAGTCACTTCTGCTTTTCCAGGCATGGGAGAATTGAAAAGGAGAGAGACATCCTAGCTTACCCTTCTGTTTAACACCATTATTAGAAGAAGCCAAGCAGGGGAAAACTCAACTTACCATAAGGCACTGGTGAATATTTCAGTGCATGTGCAGATTAGATGTGCTTTGAAAAGAAAAGCTTCTTACATCATTATTTACTTAAGCAAGTTAAACAAACAAAAAACCCAAACCCCACAAACTTCACACATTTACCCCCATTTTCCCTGCTGCACCTGTTTCTACTTTTGACAAGAATTTAGCATAGGTTTTTGGCACCTACTCTACACCAGCAGTTGGCTCAAACTTTTTCTGGACACCATTTTGCAGCTTTGTAACCTGCAATTCCTTTAAGCTTTGATAAACAAGATAGGTTCACAGCCAGTGCTATCTGCACACAAAAATATTTCCAAACAATATCTCTAGAGCAGCAAATTCATTATTCATTAATTATTCATTTTTAATATTGTACTGTCTTCAAAAATGACCAACACTACCTCGTTCCCTAAGGCAGTCACATCAAGTATAAGGCAGACCAACAAACCTGTTGCTAAGTATTTCTGGAATGGAGGAAACTCTCTGATCCATGCCTGTCAGTGCTGCCCTGGCTGCCAGCTGGAAATGAGAGAGACACAGATTTGGTTTCAATTTATAGTAGCCAAAGCAGTAGAGACAAATTTTGCATGCTTAGAGTTCCTTTACATCAAACAACTGACGGTTCCTCCTCAGATTAATTCCAAGGCAGGAAAATATGAGGCCCAGCAGTAATCTTTTATGGGGCTTATCTCCTGTCTTGTTAACAAGAGACTCTATATCAACAATTTTCTGAGCTAGTTCTGGAGAGAACAGGAAGTCAGCTATGAAAGCCCAGAGCAGTAAAGTTGCTGCAGTACCTGGCACTCAGCTGGGAAGGGGAGCCATGTCTCATGCTGTAAGTGCCAGTTATCTTGGACAGGCAGGCATAAAGGGCAGGATGGCCTGCCTAGGAACTCTGCTGGCACAGGTGGAAAACTGAGCTTGTCAAACACTTCCAAGTCCTGAAAGAAGAGCCATAATGCAAAGAAAATTATTATCAAAGGAAGATGAAAGCAAAAGAGGACTGATAAGAAACAATAATTTAAAGAAAAAAAAACCAAAACACTGAACTCAAAGCTCTGAGAGTTTTAACTAAACACAGAATTTGGCAAGACAGATGGGAATTCCACACCTTGCAAAGAGCTTAGTCACTGACACTTCATCTCCCATATACAATTTAGTCTCCTCCAATGGGAAACTGTAAGATAACCTCTGCCTTACCGAGCAGTGGGGCACAATGAAGCGATACAACCCATCCAGATGCAGAAATGGAAACCATTGCAATGACTTCCCCATAAAAAGCAGTAGTGCCTGGTGGGAGATGGGGAGAAAAAGAGCAAAAGTGATGAGAAATGTTAGGAAAAAAAAGTGAAAAATGAAAAGCACAGCAAAACTGCAGCAAGTCCAGCAGATGATTGACTAGTAAATTTGGCACCATCAAGGACAAGGTGAGGTGAATATATTTACAGGATGTTGATGGTGAGGAGATTGAACCCCCTTGCAGTGGCAGAAGGAAGTTACCTGCATAAACATACTCTTCTACTCAACATAAATCACCCTCCCATTGATTAGAAATCTAGATCTGCAATTTACCACGTACCCAGCTACCAGCTGTATCAAACCACCCACCGAAGCCCACTCCTGCCTCACCTCTTGCCGTGTCATGCCCTCTCCTCCATCATGGCTGGCCTCCTCTAGCTCAGGCAGACTCTTGGTCTCTCTAGGGTGGCTCCACAGCTGAGGTCTGCCCAGCCACAGCACCGTGGCTTGAAAACTGCGCTGTGGCTCCTGTTCTTCTCCACCTCCTTCTCTGAGTAACTGGTAGTTGCGCAACATAAGCCCCTCTTTCTGGGTAACCAGGAATAGGTGAGAAACACAGCTGGTTCTTCCAGTGCTGCTCTGGCCCCTCTGACAGCCTTCATCTCCACCAGGATCTGGGGTGGGATCCTCCAATTTCAGCACTTTCGCCTCCGGGGTTTCCAGATCAGATGTTGAGCTGCCATCATTCTTTTTCCTGCTGTTACTCCGACAATCTTTCTGTATTTGTCCTTCCACGGAATGGAGAACCTGAACATCCTCAAAGTAGAACTGCACATAGATACTGAAATGACAAACAATGAAAGCAATGAAATCCTCTCCTCCTGACAGGTAGCTGTCTAAAACAAGCAACTATCTGGAAGTAAGCGCTCAGCAGATATTCAAAAGGGAAGCAGGAAAGGGTGAAATGGAGGGCAGCTACCAGGCTGGATGTATTCGGAACAAAATAGACATGGTGGATTTATTTCCAATAAAGATCTTGTTCCTGTAACTAGCAAAGGACTTCAGCACCAAAATACTGTGCCAATATGCAGTTTTACCATAATCCAAAATTGCTATGAAACTGCAGAGTAATGATTTTACTAGGGCATCAAATAAAGGAACCCACCTGGTTTTTTTCTCTCTCACATGCTCTGAATTTTCTAGCTGCTCCCAGGAAGGAAAATCACTCTGAATGAACCTCTCCACTACAAGTTGATAGTTCTCCACCTGCAAGAGTGATCCTGCAAACACAACAGAGAAAGGAGTTGAGCTAATGAAAGGAGAACATAAAAAAAGCAAGCTCAATTTCCTCATTTTAAAGTCATGAGGCCAGGCAGTGACATTTCAGCATCTTCACACCAAGTCTTTTCTTCCTTGTTTTGGAGCTGGATGGCAGAGCACCACAATTTCAGCACCTTCAAATTTAGTTCTGTGGAACATACCTATGAGAGCTGTATTGGCAAAGGGGCTACTATCCCTATGGGAAATCACACAGGGAAGTGTGCCACTGCTGTCCTGCAGCTGGAGGGAACTTCTCCTGGAGGAGACTCGCAGCACACCTAGTAGGATCTGCATGAGAAAGGAAGATGTACAAAGTATCAAACACTTCCCATATTCAAAAGCTAGAAAACTGTGTGCATGGCAGCAGCCCAAATTCAGGCTGTATTCAACACAGCACAGGTAAGAAAATCAGCATCATTGCCAAGCAAAAGGAACAGGCACTCATCAGAGTGGGCAAAAAGACAGTGGCTGTGCTGGAAGGCATTAGGAGAACTGGGAGCTCTCAGGGTGCCAACAGTAAAGAGAACTAGGCACTTACCAGCCGGGGCTGGAAACTTCCTGCTGAGAGTGTGCAGTAGGACCAGGCCAGCCTGCGATTCAGCTCTTGGGTGCCCATGTGTTGTGCCTCTAAGGGGGAGAGCAGCTGGGATGGACAGAAGCCTTCCCAGCCCTTCTGTTCTGCTACACGACCCAGTGCTGACAGAGATGGGACCTGGTATGGGGGATCCAGGGTCAGATACTAAGGGGGGAAAAAAAAAAAAGATCAACAGTTTCTTCCCATCAAATAAACTAAGAACAGCTCACAGTGCATTTACCTTCTGCAGGGGACAGTGATGTATTTTTGCTAGAATTTCTTGATAAATATCTCTTGTTTCCCTTCTGTCTGGTACCACAGCTTGCAGAACTGGGACAAGGAATTTCTCTGCAGGTCCAGGGTTTTGGTGTATAGAGCTAAGCAACAGTCGCTGGTGCCCAAAGAAACAAGAAAACCTGAAAAATTTTAAAGCAGTTAGAAGCAGTAGCAATCCCAATTTTAAAGCGGGTTTCGCATGTAAGTCAGGAATTTTTTCTGCTTGTTACCAGTGAATGTGCTGTGCAGGGCAAGAATTAAGGAGAGCGTAAAAAGAATGCAAAGTGGTGAGAAAAGGAACATCTGAAGGTGAAGCAGATTGATGTCAGGCAAGCAGACAAGGAATAAAAAGCCATGAGAAATAGACAGATTGGCAACATCTCAAGACTCAAATGGACAAAAAAAAACACATAAAGAAAATCTCCTTGTAAGTTACACAAATGGATCTTCATGCATTTTAACTAGACTTGATATGTTTATTTGTGTTAAGTATACTTGGTTTTCTTTCACAGGATGCAAGTCACAAGACAGAACAAAATAACCACAGATTGCTCTTGTTCTGATACTTTCTTTGCATTCAGATCCTTTCAGAAGGATACCTCATCACTCTGAACACCCACAGGTGATCATGCTGCCAGTCAAAATAGTTTTAATAACAAAAGATGAAATCAAGTAAAAAGAGATAGTGACTAAGCAATGGAACAACTTTCAGGCAGTGGCAGAACTTAGTAATCACATTTAAAGCAAGTGGAAAACATAATAAAAAAATGAAACTGATAGCTAGCAACATTCTGGGAACAGAACTAAAGTTGACATAAGCACGCGTGGGAAAATCTGCTAGAACAAAGTTCCTCCAACAAGTGCTCACATTACTGATGATACTGAGCAGTTGCTGCCACTCTTGTGAGGAGCTAGGAAATAAGAGCCTTTGTATCATCTATAATCTGGTTGTAGAAGCAGTTTCCAGCTACAGCCACAGTGCTCAAGTTCAAATCTGCTGAGCAAATCAGATTGGAAGGCACTCATCCCTACAGTGCTTCCATACTCCAGAACAAGGCTTCATAGGTGGGGACAGGTCAGCACATGCTCTGGAGTGCTGCAGCTTATGGAAAGCAGTGGGCTTACTGTACATGCATTTGAAAAATAATCATGAGTTCTTCATTAGAGCAACTACAAGTGCAGGCTTCATTAGATGTGGAATCCAGATAAACAGCTTAAGCCAGTAAACCAGACACAATTGCTGCTGCCATTAGTCTACAAGCACATAAGCTTTGTGAACCTTTGGTCTGGAAGATGCTCAGGTAGCTTACAAAGCACATCTGCACATTGTCTGACTTCAGAACTGTCCTTACCTCTCCTTAAATGTCTCCAGAAGGCTCACCAGCCAGAGGTAGAGTGGCATACCAAGATTATAGCGGAAGAGCAACTGTAGGTAGAGATTTCTTGAAGTGACTGGTGGGTGGTAAGGAGTGCTGAGCCTTGAAAAACTCCTCAGCAAGACAGTGCTGTTCAAGCAAGCGCCAAGTACAATGAAAGGAGAGGATACCAGAGGCTTCTGTAGGAGGTGGACATCGATGAGCTGAGATAAAACAGACATTACGACTTCATGGAGGAGTATAGTTTGCCTTCGCTCTCCCAAACCATCACCTCACTCTAAATCCTTTTTCACTTTGCTGGATTGTCTGTGAACTGTAGACCTGAAGGACCTGGCACCGCTTAAGGAGGAATCAAATAATTAGCATTTCAACTTTCATGACCAAGTTCATTAAGCAAAATCCCTGATTTTGTTTCAGGGACTTGTTGAAAAACTTCCAGTGTTCCTGCAGCCTTTTGTTGACCCACACACACTTGCAAGCCATCTCTGGGGGCGTAAGTATTTTTCACTGAATGCTTTAAGTTTTGGTAGCAGGGAGGCTCAGGGGTGGCCTCTGTGAACAAAGCCCAGAAGTCACCTTAAGTCAGGTAACAGCCAGCTCCAGCTGGCTCCAAAAATGACCCACTGCTGGCCAGAGCTGAGTCATGAGCAGTGCTGAGTGTGAAGAAGAAAAAATGCTGCACAGGAATGGCTGGGGAAAGGAGTGAGAAAATGTGAGAGAAATATCCCCGCAGACACCCAGGTTTTTGCAGGAGGGCAGAAGGTGCTACAGGAGCAGAACAGAATTTCTCTGCAGCCTGTGGAGAGGCCTGTGGTAGAGCAGGCTGTCCCCCTGCAGCCCACAGGCACCATGCAGAGCAAATCTCCATGTGCAGCCTACAGAAGAACCCACCGTGTAGCAGTGGATGTGGCCTGAAGGAGAGCCCCCACAGAAGCAGTGTTTCAAGAACTGCTGCCCTTCAGAAGTGTTCCAAGCTACAGCAGAGGAAAAGTGTGAGAAGGCAGAGACAAAAGTGTTATTTCCCATCCTCCTGTACAACTCAGGGGCAGGAACTGAGGGAAGAAGAGGCAGAAGAGTCAGAAGCAGTAGAGTGAAGTTGAGTCTGGGAAGAACAGAGGAAAGGTAGGTGGTCTGAATTTCATTTTTCTTTCTCAGTGTCTTACTCTATTCTTCACTGGTAATAAACTAAGCTTCCTCACTTTGAGTCTGTTCTGCCTGTAATGATGAGTGATCTCCCCCTCAACTCAAAAGCTTCTTTTCCCCAGTATTATTTAATTCCTCTGTCTGCCTTAAGAGAAGTAATAGAGCAGTCTGTTTTGTGGTTGAACAAGATCAAAACCCTGCTGTACTTCATAAGTCTCTCAACTTTACCTCCACACATGCTCCTGGTCGGATTCCACGTGCAGAGTTCAACAACTGCTGGTAAGCAAGGCACAAGCAGACTTTGTTATCGAGCTCATAGAGACCAGCTTGGGCATTGAGTATTTTGGTGACAGTTCCCTACATAAAAAGTGAACAGAAAGTTATGTGAGTTTATTCCAGAATGTAAGAAACTCATAGGCCTGAGCAAAAAGAAAATAAATTCATCATGACAATGAGATCTTGCTAGACCATGAGTAGGTAAGGGTTAATGCTATGAATCCTTACCACATACGAGATGATCTTGGACTCTTTCATTAATCCTGGCCACTCTTCAGCGCTCAGCTCTGAGGAGTCACTGAAATGCTCTGTGGTCTCAAGTGAAGCTGACAGAGAGGATTCTCCTTGCCAAGAACTGTCCAATGCCTGCTCCTTTACCTTCTCTGCACAGTAAGGCAGAAGGCGGGAAGAAATACTGGTGACAAACATCCTTTGCCCAGATTTCTTCAGGCTGGATATACTCAGGCCTGTTATCGTGTACCTGTGGCCCAACTGGAGGGTATGGTGCCACGCCAGCTGGTTGGGCTTCTGGAGCAGAGAGACCAAAAGTGACATCAGCATCTCCTCCACTGGAAAAATATTCTTCCCACATGAAAAACTCTCCTTTTGGGAGGATCACCTCCTCCTTTTAGCAAAAGAGTGGTATCTGCAAGACTCTCAGGGGCACTGCAATTGTAGTAGGGAGGAATGTTGTATTTCTTTAGCAGGAAATACCAATAGACTTATCTATGAGGGCTGCTCTGAAAGTAATGCCTTCTATTTTATTATGTTGCTCACAATGTCAGAGAAGGCTGAGCCTTCTCACCAACATTCTGTTACAAGTTGTTGCCATGCAACAGATGGCAGCAGAGGGGCAGTCTGACAGAATGGAGTCTGACAGAAACGCCTATGAAGCAAAGCTGTGTCAGTGAATTCTTCCATGTGGAAAAATGGCCCCCATTGACATTCATTGATGCTTGCTGGACAGCTATGAGACCAAACAGTGGATGTGAGCACAGAGGCAGTGGGTGGTGTGTTTCAGCAGCAGTGATGGCAACAGTGGGTCACCTCTGCTGGTTCAGATTTTGACCTGCGTGGCATGCAGGCTCCTGTTCATCACTGGCAAAAATGCACAGCTAATGGTGGTGACTATGTTGAAAGAGCGCTTTGTAGCTAAGAACCAATTCTATCAGTGTTATTGTACTCTCTGTATCTGCAGTAGTTTCCAAGGAAATAAATAGGAGGCATTACTTCTGAAGCGATCAATGCGTAAGGATCATTGTAGACTGTGTGGAATAAGAAAAAAAAATAGCATCAGTAGTTTTTACTAGGGCAAATAAATCACTGAAAGGAAAGGGCCAAACTTTGAAAAATGGATTAACCAACACATACGCAAATATGGATGGCAAATTTCTGGGTAAAATTACAAGGACTTACTTACCTTCACCAGAACAGGGACCCAAACAACTGAGGTGAAGCACTTCAAAAATAGAAAGAAAAATGTCTTCTGGTGAATACAAAGGAGAGGGCTGAGTCTGGACAATTCACCTGCCACACTGAGCTTTGATCTCTTCTTACAAGGAATCCTAGAAGGCAATTGAGGAAGCAAAGAAAAATCAGTCAAGGACTCAGAAGTATCCCAAAAACAAGATACACAAATATGTAGAATGCACTTTTCTAGAAATAATGGATCTAACAAAGTAATGCTGATCATCTGTCAGAGAGTTTTTCGAAACAAACTTATTTCAAACATTACTTCAATTTTTATACTAAATCACTTCAACACTTTAAAAAACCATAATATTTGAAGACAACAGAGCTATTACAAAGATTCATGTTCCAAGACAAGAGTCAGATTATAAGAACCTTTACTGCAGACAAGAAGCTAATCATAGGTCCAAGTGGGGGATAAAAAAGTCACAAGCAATTCTTCAGCAGAAAACTGAGCTCAGTTTTTGCAGGTCCATACCAGTGGTATGTATTAATTTCATACTGAAAAGTAACTCTAGGTTCTAATAATAATTCTTTTTCACTATGGGTTAAAAAAAAATTAAGAAAAAAAGCAGTGCTAATCAAAATAGTGAACAGTAAAAAATTCAGTGAAAGTTCTTTTGAATGTTTTCTTCTCATGCTTTTTTTAGAGTATCAAAATATACGAGGAAATAATTTCTCTTATTCTTGCAAAACACAGACTAAAATTTCAAGTAAACTCCTGGAAAACAGTTTATTAGTGAAAAGTAGCATTATTATACAACTTTGACTTCCATCACTCACTGTCCTGCTTCCACCTCTGGCAGAGGCTTAACAAAGTGCTTCCTAAGCCAAATGCTCTTCACAATACCTGAGAAACCAGAGCAGCAGCACTACGATGCAGTTGGCCATGCTTGGTGTTTACCTGGAGACAAGGAGTGGCTCAGCCAACGCTGGGTAGATGACTGGGATGGTCTCAGACACTTCCTTTGGGAGGCGATTTACTGGCACTGGATCCGCCAGGATTTCTATGTATCCTGCTGCACTGTGGTCAGTCTGTGGTATATATGCCCAGCTTGGGAAAAGGAACAGTGACTCCAGCCACTCCAGTTCAAAATGCAGCAGCTAAGGCAAAAGACAGTGAAAAAAAAGCTTGAGATGAATTAAGCATTATTTACAGCATTATTTACAAAGTTAATCTACTAATTTGCCCTTGCACAAGCATCATAAATTCTTATTCTACTTCTGGGCTTCATTATTAAATGAGAGCAATGTCTTCTGTCCACTTCTCTGTCTTGCACAGAGAACTTCTGGCCTTCCAGACACAAATCTGGAGACGTGCTGAGCTCCACACATTTCCTGGATTACACATATTCCTTTGCAGTAAAGTCATAATTCACTGTAAGACTTCATTATTTCCAGACTATTTTTCTAGAATTCTAATCTCCTTTCTTTTCTCCTGTGTTTTCAGTTAGAAGTTGATACCAATACAACTAATGCAGTTTTTCACCCAGTCTTCACCTCCCTGGAAGGCACAACCTCACTGTTCTTTCATTCCCAT
Organism: Lagopus muta; assembly: GCF_023343835.1. Classification (NCBI taxonomy): domain Eukaryota; kingdom Metazoa; phylum Chordata; class Aves; order Galliformes; family Phasianidae; genus Lagopus; species Lagopus muta. The sequence continues at coordinate 79,355,345 of NC_064433.1, forward strand.
TCTATCAGTTATTTTGTATTTACATTCCCTTCCTATGAAGACTTTTCATCCAATATCACTGTCACACAGGTTATTATTTCCTGAAAGTATGTCATCAATGCATCAATGAACGACCAGTACACCTCTCCAGAAGGTTATTTCTGCTCAACAAACACAGACCTCCATGTCTCAGGCCACCTCGTGCAGTTCAAGGTGTAACAGAACTATACATTAAACTTACTTATCTTTTTAATCCATGACAGTAGACTTGATATTTGCTCTCCTAGCAATGACAAATTTGACACGTTCTGTCTGTCCTTTCTCTAGGAAAAGAATCTGATCTGAACATGCTGTTCTCCTGCTTTTTACAAAAATGCATTATCTTCTCAGTACAGACTCTGGCAAACCATCTGAAATCTGCAGTGTTCTGCGATACAGCCCCTGAAGGGGAAATAAACACAGACTCCCTCAGGCCAAGGACATACCTCACACGCAATTATCCCAGTATTGTCTTTCACATAAAGACAACCATCTTTGTCCTCTTGCCTTCCATCGGTTAAATAGCCAAACAAGATCAGGTAAGCCCTTGGCAAAGAGCTGTGCATGGGTAAAGCACCTTGTCCTTGGTGAGCCCATTCTTTAAATTTGTTAGTGCTAAAGGTCAGGTGGCTGCAGCACGGAGCACGCTGTTGATGCTTTAGGTCAGAGATGGAGATGAAACTGGAGGGAAACAAAAAAAAAGAAAGAAAAACAAGAACTCAGAAGGATGAACTCAGTCTGCAAAGTTGGGGGATTACAGTGATCAGTGCAGTGGACAAAGCCTGGCTAAGTCAGCAGAGCCTCAGCTGCTGGCATAGTTTGATATCATATGGCAAGAATCAACCCACCCACTGGCATTTATTAGGAATCTCTCACATCTCAGCTGATGTGTCAGTTCTGCCTGAGCATCCCCTCTGAAAACAGAGACAGAATGCTGGCTTAAAATATTAACTGAGAGTAAAAGAACATGTTTTCAAGTACACCAGTGCATGCAGTCCTGAATCTTTCTGCCTAAATTCTTGGCTTTGGCGAGGTAGGAGAAATACTGTCAGGTAACCACCACAATTGAGGCTGATCCCAGCTGTCACGCTTAGACTGACCATAGTAGTGAATAAGGGAGAACAAGACAGTATCTTCACAGGAGTCTAACCTTTTCAGGGTTTATGCAACATAGTAGTATTCATCATCACTGTTTACATCCTGGCTGTCTATGCTAGAGAACAAAAGTCCTTTGTCTGCACTAAGGTTAAAGAGCTACTACAAACTGGTTTCCATCTTGTGATTTTGATAGCTTTCCACTGAGGTTTCCACTGAGGTTAGCTGACAATGTTAGGTTGTGAAACAGCGGCTGTATTCACAACACCCACTTGCTCAGTGGCAGAAAATAATCTAACTCGGAGAATATGAATTTGAAGAATTTCACATGATTAGTCAGGTATCAAAGGTTCAAAGCCAGAAATGAATCCAGACAAGTGATGGGTCAGAATAAGCTGTAAACTGTATTCACATTAAAAAAATAATCAGAAGAGTTAAATGTATGCAGGTACTTGTGTATTTGACAGGAACCTGAACTGGAAATGGATTATCTGAAAAAGATATAAGTAAACTGCTGCACCTTCAGCGACAGAGCAAGCTGGGATTAATACTGATGCCTTTGACCTACAAGGAGAACACAGTGCCACCCCTGTTTCAATTATATGTACTGATCATTTTCTGGGAGAAACCAAAACAACGGCAGTACACTGGATCCTGGTTGTCACATGCAGCTAAATCCTGGACCCTACAATGCTCTAAATCTTGACAGCTAGCTGTGGGCACAGCCTACTCACAAACAAACAGCCCACTGACCTCACACAAGCCAGGGGCTTTAACAGACATTCCCTCAACATGGGTTGGAGCTGGAGTTAAATAAATTCAAGTGTGCTGGACCTTCTAGTCTAAATCCCTCTCAGCATAATGAGGGCGGTGAGATGCTAGCACAGGCTGCTCAAAGAATCACAGAATCATAGAATTGCTCAGGTTGGAAAAGATCTTGAAGATCAAAGAGTCCAACCGCAGCCTAACCATACTACTGTAACAACCTTTCACTAAACCATGTCCCTGAGCACCACATTCAAATGATTTTTAAACACATCCAGGGACGGTGACTCAACCACCTCCATGGGGAGCCTATTTCAGTGTTTAACAACTCCTTCTGTAAAGAAGTTTTTCCTGATATCTAAATCTTTCCTGGTGCAACTTGAGGCCATTTCCCCTTGTCCTGTCACCTGTCACCAGTGAGAAGAGGTCAGCCATGCTCTCACTGTAAGCATCTTTATGATACTGGAAGAGAGCAATAAGGTCTCCCCTTGGCCTTCTTTTCCCCAGACTGAACAGCCCCAGTTCCTTCAGCCTCTAAGAAAGAGAAGCTATGGGTGCCCCATCCTTGGAGGCATTCACAGCCAGGTTGGATGGAGCCCTGGGCAGCCTGAACTGGTGGCTGGCAGCCCTGCCCGTGGCAGGTAGGTTGAAATTGGACGGGCTTTGAGGTCTCTTTCAACCCAAGCCATCCCATGACTCTAAGCTGCACATTTTCATGATGGTAAGCACCCTAAAGCCCTTCACCATTTAAAGCCAGGACACCCCTATCCTGAACTGCTCATTTGTGAGAGCCCACTCTCGAGGGCGACCCTCACCTGGCTGAGCTGAAAGAGGCCGAGCCCGAGCAGCCCGGTGGGATCGAGCCTTGCAGCCGCGGCGCAGCGCAGCAGCCGTGTCCCGGCAAGGTGCCTCAGTTTGCCGGCACCCCAGCCTGCCGCAGACCGGCGGATGCGCCGTTCAGTCATACCGCAAGCGCCACGGGGGCGCGGCAAAGCCTAGGCGAGGCGTGCGGTTACCAGCGCTCAACACCCCCCCCACACCCGGCATCCGGAGAGGCCTCAGCTCAGCAGCGGGACCCCAGCTCCGCTCCACACTCCGCAGTCCCGTACGGCAACGCGACGGCCCGTCCACCTTACCTGTAGCCCAGCGGCAGGTCCCCGCCGCCCGCGCTCCTCACGCACCTCAGCACCGCGTCCAGTGGCGGCCGCTCCGTCCCGCCAGGACCCGGGCTGGCTGGGAGAGCCCGAAGAACAAAATCCCGAGCCGTCTGCAGCCACCGCTGCTCCTAGGGAGAAGCAGAAACACGGGGCTTCAGCTCGGGGAGGCGAAGGGAGGGGGGCCCACAACCCGCGGGTCACTCACCGCCGCGCTGGGCTCCGCCATGACAGCGTCGCCACAGCAACGCGCTCAGCCGCGCGCCCGCCGGTCTCCGCCCCCTCTCTCCATCTGGCCAATCACCGCCGCCCTCCTGGCGCTGCCTGCCCGCCCCCCGCTCCTCCCCTTAGGGGGGGTGGGGTCAGGGGCTGCGCGCCGCGCGTCGGCTCCGAAAAGGCCGCTGTGGGGGCCGGGTAGGACGGCTTGGTTTGGTGTGAAAAGCTAGGAGGCGGTGTGCTTGGGTTACCGCAAATGTCGAGCGTGCTGCGAGCCGTGTGGCTACTCTTCTGAAGTATCAAACGTGGGGGTTTGTGGGGATTTCTCTGCCACTCCCGCCATTCTCAATAAGCTCCTCTCTCCCCTTTCCCTGAAGCTCTATGCAGTCTGAGTTCTCATTCACTTACGTGACAGTCTGAGGTAAACTTGAAAAAATTCTGTGAGATTTGTAACTTTCTCCCGTGTGTTCCATCAGTGTGTGAATATTTTTCTCTTTAGGGCCTGTTCATTATTGCTCTTGCTCAAAGCAAGGACACAAACCAGACCAAACCTGCTAAGCCTCTTCCATCATCATCCCAGAGACAGATACTGCCCAGCTTCAAGCTGCCTGGCTGTTTGCAGCCTTGCTGGAACCCTCTTGCAGAGCAGTCAGAGCTGCCCCAGGTGTGGAAGTGCTGTGTGGTTACACAGCTCCAGCTTTGTCTCGTGCATATCCACTGCTGGCTCCTGTACAATAGATAAGCAAGCTCAGAGCAAAAGCAGGAACAGAGATTCGTGGCTTCATCTGAAACAGTTCACAGAAGGCTTAGTGTGGGTTGTGTGCATGTTTTTGGACTTACAAAACAGGAATATCCTTCCAAAACAAAGCATAGCAATTCAACTTCAGGCTGCAGCACAGAGATAACTGCAGTGTTCCCTGTCAGGAGCACTCCCTGTGGCAGGCTGTCCTCCCTTTCTGACAAATGGTGCACAGCTGTTCCCACATGTGAACCTTCCTGCCCATGGAACAAAACAACCAATAGACATAGTATATATGAGGGCTGCTCTGAAAGTAATACCTCCTATTTCACACAGAAGATGGTGACACACTGGAACAGGTTGCCCAAGGAGGCTGTGGATGTCCCCATCCGTGGAGGTATTCAAGGCCAGGCTGGATGTGGCTCTGGGCAGCCTGGTCTGATGGTTGGCGACCCTGCACATAGCAGGGGAGTTGAAACTAGATGAGCATTGTAGTTCTTTTCAACACAGGCCATTCTATGATTCTGTGATTCTATGATTATGATGCTGTTGGGAAGGTTTCTGCTCCAATAGACTTGCTCAGTTATCTTTATCCCAAAAAGAGACAGAAGAGAGTCTTCAGCTTTCTTTATTTGAATAAAGGGAGAGTCCACTGGGGCATACCCCTGTGGGGACCCTCACATTTTTTGGGAACGCAGCCCCTCTCTTATCCCCATACCCCAATGCTAGTGAGCCCTTTCCCCATTGGCTAACTCCTGCACCTGGAGCTGAAACAACTCAGGGCTTAAGGGGCAGCAGATAAAGGCAAGTTCTGGATGATTAAGCCACTTCTCTGAATACGCTGTTAAATGCTGTCTTTAGAAGTAAATACTGAATGAAGCAGAGCTCATCCCAAAAGTTGCCTGCACTGCGCTTTTGCCTTACAACATTGATGCAGGTGGTTCACTGACACATATGGGAAATGTATGTTTTACCAAAAATAGTACATGCGGGGCATGTATTCTCAAAACATATGCAAGCTGGGCTGACCAAGAAATCTTACAAACAGACAAACAAACAAACAAACGTGTTTACAAGGCAGTTAAAATGCCAAGTTACTGCCTTACAGCCGAGTGGTTCAGTTTCCCATGAGCTTGTACCTGAAGAACAGCAAGGCCACATGCAAGGAAATGTAAGATTGCAGCAAGCTTCATTCTGCTCCAATTCCGTATATTTATTGTTTCAGTCACACGATACTACCCATTACTTTCCTCCAGATTGCCCACTTCAGAGAAAACCGGCACTAACAGATAACTTTTTGCCAGAAAGCGGCAAGAGGTGCCGCATGAGACCGCCGCCGCTCAGTTCAGCTCTGCAGCTCTGCGCTCAGCGTGCGGTGAAACCTTCGTTCTTCGCGCCCCAGGCTGGAAGTGGCACCGCCCCGGCACACGGCAGCTGCCTTCGGATCTGCGCCCGTCCTGCGCGGGGGAGGGCAGGGAGCTCGGTGTCTCGCCGCCCTCTTTCCTGCCGCCTAGCTGCTGCTGCTGCTGCCGCCGGCAGGAAGTTGGAGACGGGCTGGTTTCGCTCCGCGCCGCTCCGTCCGGGGCTGGGCTGCGTCGCCGGCTTCTCTGCGCGCCGGGACCCCGCTATGGGGACGTAGAGGGGCGCAGAGCCATGCGCGGACTGGCGCTGCCCCGCAGCTCGCTGGGGACGGTAAGTCACTCAGAGGGGGTTCTGCCGCACCCCGAGCTCGGGACGGGGCTGCGGGCAGCGGCTCGGAGGGGGCAAACTGGGAGACGTCGGCCCCGGATCCACGGCCGGGTGAGCCCTCCGCTGTGGGATCGATCCGGGAATTCGATTCGTAGCCCGCTGCCGGGGTTCGTGTTACCCCGCGGCAGCGCCCCGCAGCGCCCATTTTCTCTCGCTGAGGGGAGCGGGGGGCGCGGGCCAGGAGGTCTGTCCCGGGGGTAGGCGGGGCTGCGCCGTTTCCGGGATTTATCCCTGAGTCAGGGAACGCACCGCTGGATTTACAGGAATGCGTGACGGCTTCCCAGAGGCCGTTAACTCCCGAGGCACCGCGGGCCGCTCCCGTTCGCGAGGCTGCCGCTGCCCCAGGGCGCTGGGAAAGCTCCGCCGTCGGGCAGTCCTGGTGTCTGTGGGCGCTGTTGCTGTCTGCTGTGCTGCCCTGTGCAGGGCGAGCGGCGGCTGTGCCCGACCTCTGCAGCTGGGGGGGCATTACAAAGCGAGTTGGCTGGTAAATTTCCTTCTTGGCGACCCTGGATCCAATTTCTAAGTGTTTCTCAAACTTCAGCTGGCTGACTGTCTTGTCCTTTAGCTCCTGGCAAGGCAGCATGGTTGGGGCTGCGAAGCGCTCCACCCCTTCACCTGACTGCAGAGCGCTGGCATCTCAGAGCCTGGTTGGGATTTGTAGAGGTGGCTTGCATACAGGTTTTAAAGCAGCAAACCTGAAAAAGCACATTTCTGACCTAATGATAGTGGTACGTGTATTTTTCTGTAATTCATATGCCGTATGTAATATTACTGATGTTATTAGAAACAAAATGCACAGAAGGCATTGAATTCCTTGATATGTTACCTTGTCCTCAGTTACATGGTGTGGTGGAGGAAGAGTGCTCCTTAGTAGGATTACTGTTCTTTTTCAGGGAATTATTTCCCTCCTACTTACCTTTGGTCAGAGTCAACTTTGTAATTGCACCACATGCTCGTTACAGATAATTTATGCCTTTTCCATAAAATCATGCTGTTTTCGTCAGCGTTACAATTCCCGCTCTGTTGCTTGTCCTTTTATCTACTGCTTATTTTCCTTTCTGCATTCACCCTCATGCTCTCATGGCCTTTCTTACTTCTTTGATGTCTCTATTCTGTTTTTCTGATTCTTAAAGATTTACTATAACTTGTTCGTATGCATTCTCTTTGCATTCTTAACCTCATTTCCTCATCCTCTGTGTTTTCACCATGTATTCCCACAACTTTAGTAGTGGAAAAAATGATGGCTCCCTTCACTGAGGCCAGTGTTTGCATATAAATAAATAAATATAAAGTTGGTTTGGTTTTATGAGAAAAAATGATGAAACAGTTACAAGGGTGCTTCTGACAGTGGTTGATGTTGAAGGCTAAGGTTTTGAAACTGGAAGCCTCTTTTCACAAGAGCTGTAAACTCAGCTGCCCTGTTTGTTACCAGAGGCATTGGGCACCATGTCTTGTTCGTCTGTTGAGGTTTCAGACCAGGGCAAGCGTGTGATACTGGAAAATAGAAGTTTCCCAGCTTCCAGACATCTGTGAAATTCCCAAGTCAGAACAGTGTCTTTGTCCTAGGAGCCCTGCGCATGTTTCTCCTGCTGACAGATGTGGTGGTCGCTTTTGGAGTCCTGGCATATTCCTGGTGGGGAGCCCCACTCCTTGGCTGGGTGTTGGCCTAAAAAATACCTCTCTGTGTGTTTGGTACCTGTCACTTGTATGTTTCTTGTGAGATCTGTCAGTTTTTTCTTTGGAAGAAATGGAGAACAGCCATCCTGTTTCATCTTCTCCATGGTGTTCGTGACTTTGGGACTCACTTCTCAGCTGCCTCTTTTACAGAGTGGCGTTTTTAAATCACTTTTCTTGTAGCAGCTGTTCTGTAGCTCTGTCCATTGTCATTTCTGGGTTAACTCACATTCTTAGGACGGGGGACCAGCCCAATAGTCTGGATTCCAAGTGTGGGGTCCTCATGGATTTGTATGTAACAGCACACTCTGTTTTGTTCTTAAGTCCCTTCCTAAGAGTTCATAGCATCTGCTTGGATTTCTGCTTTGTCCATCCAAGTTCATTCCATTTGTATCTGCTTATTAGTGCAATTTTCATTTCTATTTTTGATGACTTCCAGCCAAATGAAGCTGGGCCTGTGCCAATCAGCATTGCATGGTAATTTCAGTTCTCACAAGCAATCAGTATTGCCAATTTGGATGGCTTTATTTTTCTAATCTACAGGTTTACTTTGAACTAGTCTTATTATTTGAGGTAAAGACAATATTGTCTTTGGTCATCCCAAGGTGGCTTTGCTTTTATTTGGGACAGAGCAGGATATTCTATGTTATGGTCTTGGCCTTGTCCCTGTGCTTTCTTGGCATGCCTGAAAATCCAGCCTAGTGAACCTGAGAACAGAAGGAGGATCTCAAAGAAACATCATTACATTTTTTCTGTTAAACAGAGGTTGTCGATTCTAAGGAATTGGATTCAGCATGTGGCAATTACTTGACTCCTAAAAAAATCCACCTAGTGAATCACTGATACAGGGACCTGTGCGTGGCCCCAGGACAGCTGCCCAGCTTAGCAGCTCCTCTCTCAAAATTAAAGCCCTGGGAAGGGAAGTGTGAAGGGGGAGGCCCCCATCGGAACAGTGCTCTGATTTGAGGTGTGTGGCTGCACCCTCAGGGTCAGACTGCTGGGTGGTGGTTGTGCGTGTGTGCTCAGGACGCAGGCACAGTCTCCTGGTTTTAGACAAGGCCCAGAATTCCACCATTTGATCTTTATAAAACGGAGGATTATGTATAATAATAGCTAATGTATCCTCCTCGTGACCTTTCCAGGTTTTAGTGAGCAATGAAAAAAGCTTCCTGTAAATGTTGCTTTAATATACATTTCTCAGCGCCGAAAGCAGAAGTGCCGGTTTCCCATGCATCTTTGTACATCAAAATCTCTAAAAACCTCAAAGAAGGAGCTTTTGGCTGAAGCAGTCACACAAGAAGGGTAATACTGCACCCTGATTTCTTTGGAGTCTCCTCACTCTTGTTTTTTTTCCCAACTCCCCGACCTACTAGTTTGCATGACACTGTTGTATCAACTGGAGCTGTCATCCACCAAGTTGCGTGGAAGGTCTGAAAAGGAGCTAGGATTGCCTCCCAGGTGATGAGCATGCATGTGTGGCTGTCACCTGGAGGAGTGAAATGTTTTGAGAAAGCTGTGCATGTTTTTGCCTGCAGTATTTTGTTTATTTCTGCGTCAGTTTCAGAAGTGAAGCCTTGAGTTTCTGCTGACTCGTTTTTCCTGGGCAGTCCCCGCTAGCTAAAACCATGAATCACCGGTGTGCACAATGTGGTTTGGTGGTTTGAGTTATCATTCAGCTTCAGTAATCCAGGCTGTCCATTTTTCTGAGCGGTGCTGGTTTTTGGGCACTTGTTTGTTCTCCTGGCGAGTGAGATAGGAGCATAGAGTTGTATATCCAGCAGTGGAGAATCACCCATTTCACTTGTACAGGACCTGTAAACTCTGTCTTGGTGACCTGCTGCCTAGACTTGAGGCTTCCTTGCTTGATAATTTCCTGAACTCTTTTAGGTTTATTGTGGGTGTAAACAAGTGTAGTTGCTGAATGGTCCGGGAGTTGCTTAAGATGGTGGTATTTTTTTTTTCTTTCTTTCTTTCTTTTTTTTTTTTTTTAAGGGCTGAATCATTGGCTGTGAGTCATCTGTGGTCTGACACAATCTGATCCTCAGATTTCAATCAGTAATAATTAATGTGCTGATTCTGGTTTGATTACACTTATTGATATGCTTTCACTTAATCTGAATGATTGCAAACACCTTTCCTGTTTTCCTTTCCTTTCTGAAGAAGTATCTGTCCAATCTCGCATCTGTTTTTGGCTTGATGCTTGATGCTTCCCTCTGTTGTTTATATTACTGGCTTGTTTGACTTTTGGTCTAGCTGTATATATTCCCTTGTTGGAAGATGCATCATTGGCTGAAGGATCAGTTTTTATTGTTACTATCAGACCATCTGTGTGAATGATCTTTTACCCATTTTCCTGCAGACAGTCAATCTTGCGAGGCTGTCAGCTGCTGGAACAAGTTTTGTTTCTTACTTAATTTTGGAATGTTTGCATTTATCCTGTGGTCAGCTAATCAAGCTTGAAATGATAGCTATTTGCATGTGTGATTTCTTTTTTTTTTTTTTTTTTTTTTTTTTAATTGTTACCATTTTAGCAGCTGGTGTATTGAATATGTCTGTTGTGTGACAAAGAGCTCTGAAATTCTTGGAAAAAACTGAGTTATTGCTTTGTCAGAGTTTGCCAAGGCCTAGCCTTCTTAAGGTTTTAAATGTGTTAACTTTCTCCTCCAGGGCTTCAGTTTTGGGAGAGAAACAGGATTGTGTGGGGCTGTCATAGCCATCGCTTTTTGCATATCCTCTCTGAATACTGCAACCACAAAACTGGTATCAGCGTTGTGGTTTACCCTTACTGGTTTGCTGCTCTTTTGCTACAGCTCTCCTAGCCCTGCCCCCCCCCCCCCCCCCCCCCCCCCCAAAAAAAAAAAAAAGCAAGCAAAAAAGAGAGCTCTGTAGTTGTAGTTGAGCTTGTGCAGCAAGGTACCTCACTGATTTCAAAAATGAAAGCTGGGAACACATTGCAGTGTGGAAATGTTAATATAATGAAGCTCAGTGTGAAATTGTGTGGGCAGGAGAGATGGAGAGATGGTATTCCTTTTCATTTTGATGTTGTTTAATTTTGGCTTGTCTGAGTGCGTGGTTGGAATATGTGTCCAGGGTCTACTTTTTCTGTTGGGGCTGCAGGCTAAGGTTCTTCTTCATGTGTTGTGCTGAGCCTGCCTACATTCTCATGCGCAGGGTCTTTGGCTGATGAGTCATCTGTTCTGTGGTCCTAGCAGGATGCAGACCTTTTGGCCATGACACAGAAAGCACATTTCTCAATTCTACTGCTGGGAATGGTGTCCTTCATTACCAATTCAAGCTGTTCTTTTAACTCTTTGTTTTGCTGTTCCTTCCAGTGCATACACGCACACATCGTACTGCAGTCAAGGCAATCATAATATTTTTATTGTTAAAATAAATAATAATGTAATCATTTTATAAAGTAATCCTAATTAAATTATTAGATTATAATATAATAAGATTTTGTTGTTAAAATTCTTGGTAACAGTAACCTTCAAAATTAAAACTGGAAAGTAAATCTTAAAGGCGTAAAAAAGAAAAAGTCTAGAGCTTTGTGGCAGGCTGCTCAGACTGACTGCTAACAGTATCAGTTTAAAACGAAAAATGTATTTGCTGGGGAGAAGTCGAATACCTATATTTCCCACTTCTCTAGGGCTGGCCTGCTCAGTAAAAAGTTTTGAAGCTTTTCTGTACTTGCCTACTGTGATATCATTCTGCGCCTTTTTATTCCAGACTTGCCATCTGGTTTACTTATTCAGTTGTTCTGCAAGTACTGGATGCATTCTTCTTTCTGGAACTGTTTTGAGATTGACTTGTTCTTTTCCCTAATGAAAGCATTCCTTTGCTCTTGAGTAATTTTCCTGCAAGCTGCAGCATCTTCAAGGCATTCCATCTATATGTTGTACCTCACAAGAAATATTTGCTCTGTGTACAGCTAGCTTGTATTAATAATAGAGGTGACAGGCATGACTCCCTCTAATACTGTACTCTGCTGAAGTCAACTGTGCAGTCTGCCAGGAGATGGGAGATTCTCTAATGTTTTTCTTTGTTTTTCTCCCTTTCCCTGTTTGCAGGTTATCCTAACATTTGTCTGTGTGCTGATGGATGAATCAGAGGGAATTGCTCCAGTGCCATATATGCTGCAACTCCGTCGGGTAACTTTGGATGGAAGATATCCCTTTAACATCTTGAGGAGAGAAAAGAGGCAAGTGCGGTGTCAGCTTGGACAATATCTACATCCCAAAGGGACCCACTGCTGCATGAGGTGCCATGCAGGTACAGTACAGTAGAATAAGTGCATTACTCTTCACCTCAATTGCATTCCCTTGTCCGGTGCTCTCAAACTATCTTGTCCTCTAGCTACATCAGTGCTCCATTTCCTTGGTAGGAATTCTTTCTCCCTGCCTCTTCTCTTGGACTGTCAGTCTCCTCCATGCTCGTGAGAAGCAGCATGCTCAGTCCTTTCTGTGTTGACTCCAGGGTTTCTTTGAGGATTCAGTGACTCCAATTCTCCGTAAGACAACATGTGTATCTTCCTGTCAGATCTCTCTTAAGCTGTTTTTGTTGCAGGTACCTACAAGTCAAAAGACTGTAAATGGCCTGACCAGGCCCCTGTCTGTCTTCCCTGTCCTAATGGCACGTTCACAGCTGTTGACAACATCATGAAAAAATGCTTCCAGTGTACACGATGCCGTGCAGGTGAGTTATCTGTGGGTCCTGAGAAACATGGGTGGTGTTAGTAGGTGAGGGTCTGGAGGGGGTGGCAAGATGAGTGAGCAAGCCTGGAAAAAAAGTGACTGAGTGGGTACAGGGACAGCGTAGGGGAAGGGATTCAGGGACAACAGGGATAAGACTTGCAAAGTTACTACAGTCTGAGATGCTCTTTGCAGCCTTTGTTCTTTTTTTTTTTTTTTTTCTTTTTTCCCTGTGTGTAGATTAGGGGCTAATAACACCTGTTGTCTTAATTGTCTGAGCTGAAGGTGGGGTTGGTACAGTCACTTTTCATTCTTTTCCTCAGAATTGCAGCAGATAGAAGAGACCCCATGCACCCTAAAGCAGGATACTGTGTGTGGCTGTCGGAAGAATCAATATCAGTTTGGCCAGGCTGATTTCTTCCAGTGCAAGAACTGCAGCCCATGTGTTAATGGAGTTATTGCCAACTGTGAGTATAGCATGGGTATGGTACAGATGCCATTATGATAGATGTTAGCATCCTTCTCCTTGCTTGCTAACGTGCTGCAGCAGCTTGCCTTTAAGTGATCTTAGCTTTGGGACAACTCTGTCTTGCTTGCCTGCTTTCCTGAGGAAGACTGTCATTTTTTGCCTGCCTTGGAATCAGTTCCTGTTTTCTGTCACAGGCTATACCTTAATGTGTGTTTTCTTGTGTTGGCTATTATGATATATTTGCTACTTAATTTCAGTAGCTCTGCCTTCCTTGCATGTACTGAACTAATATCTTTATGTTTGAATGCCAATTTCCTACTTGCTTTCCTCTTTTTGTCTTTCCTTGGATATTTCTCCTTATGCTCGTTGCATTTCCCTTACTAACTGCTCTACACACTGTAGGTATAGAGGCTGAAAATGCCACTGTTGTCAGTGTCCAGTTGAATTGCTCATCAGTTGAATGCTGAACCATCACAGTATACCGTGCAGCATCTTAATGTAATACTGAAGTATACCAAGTGCATTTCATTGCCATCACTGGGATGTGGGGATGGTGCAGATGTCTGAAAGAACTAGCCATGTTAGCTATCCCAACCTGTCTCCTTTCTAGTGGGGGATCAGAGATGTTAACCCCATTCTGTTTGCCACCTTCCAGTTTGTCCTGAAGTCTAATTCTGCTCACATCCCTTAAATGCTCCTTACCTCGCTGTCCTAAAGCAATCCCTCTTCCTCATAAATTCTGCTTTTCCTGTCCCCTTCAATGTGATTTTTTTGGTCTCTTTTTAAATGCATTCCCTGTGGAGTTTAATGAACTCGCTTACAGTTTGTGTGCTTACACCTGCTCTCAAGGGTCATCATCATACACTGTCCTTGAGTGACTTCATTCCCTTGTCTGATCTTTGTCTTGTCCCTCACATGTAACAGAATGTATGCTGCTTATTCTAGCGCCTTTTTACCTCTCTTCTTTTAACTTTGCCTTTTCTTCACTACTCTTGCCTGTTTTTTTTTTTTTGTTATTGTTAATTTCAGCACTTGTGCTGTGGCTTGCTTAAAAGCAATAACTTTTCAATTTCTCACCCTTCATAGTCACAGAACAACAGATCACAAGCGTGAATATGTGTGTCCTATGGCTTGAAGTGATTTCTCCCTGCTGTGGACTGACTTCCTCAGCAGTCCCAGCTGCTCAGAGACCACTTCTTCCTTATTTTTGCCTAATGCAATTTCCCCTTCCTGTCACACTTGAACTGGAGTGACTTTCCCCATTCTGCATTGCAACAATTCTTATCCATCAGACCCAGCTCAGAATCTCAGATGCAGTCTTTTCTTTTTTTTTTTTTTTTTTTTTCCTTTTCCCAACCTCAACAGAGGTGTCTGACCTACCAGAACAGTGATGCGCTCACCTTTATTGTTATTTTCTTCTTCCCCTGCCCCAAGTAAACTGAGTCTTCTTTCTCCAGTAACAGTTCTTCAGGCTCAAAGAGGAATAATCTCTCACCTGTCTTGGGATGAATTTTTCTCCTTTTGGTTTCTTTGTTGTCCAGATTTTGCCAAGACTTTCTTCTTTTCTCTGCAGGTTCAAAGGACAGAGATGCAATTTGCAGGTGTAAGCCTATGTTCTTCCTGACACTTAATAACGTTTGCAAGCATTGCAACAGGTAGGCTTTTTTCTTTTTCTCTGTGTGACTGTCAAATAGGAGAGAGAGCTGATTCAAGTTCTACAAGGGGAGGGAATTTTTCTCAAGGTTCTGTCCATCTTGAGTTTACACGACTCTGGCTTTTCGGGGCAATTAGTATTGTCCTCCATTCCAGTCCTCTCCATGTAGTCATTGTGGAGAACCACTGAGGACCACAGTCAATAAATACACTACATTGCTTTGCTTTGCAGGCTCCTCTGGACTCATTCTAGGATTGCTGCAAATGTCTGGTGTTGCATGCTCACATCTCTGATTTACTCTTTCAGCTGCATTGGAGAAGAGTGCTTGCAGTGCAATAGCCCAGTGACTACCTCTCCGAATTCATCTGAGCTAAGTGAGTACTGGGGGAACCTCAGGGACAATGGAATCTTTTCAGTGTGAACTTTTGTTTTCTTGACATTACCTGTCATCCCCTTGCTCTCTTTACTGTTTCAAATCATTATTCTTTTTCTCACTACCATTTGCATGCGCTCCCTTGCTCTTCTTTCTCGAGTATTTAAGTACTTACCTGTTCCTTTCTCAGTCACTCACTCATTTGCCCTCTCCCTTTTGTCCAGATGGGAACCTTATTCTTGGCATCATTGTGGCAATAATTGTAGTTATCTGTGTCCTCTACATTGTAAATAAAGCAGTGAAGCTGGTTCAGAAAAATGGGATAGCTTCTTCTTTCTACTCCTGTGGTGAGTATAGCAGCATATGCTGTGATACTAACTGTGATAGACATCACTCAGATGTGTGAATGTATGCATGCACACGTGTGTGAGGAAGACAGTGGGATCCATTACTCTGCTCTGATACAAGGCCAGAAGGAACATGAAAACTCAACAGCCAAGCTTGCTGGTATGCTTCCTGCAGCTCTGCTTCTGTGTTGTGACTGGAAGTGCATGTGAGCTCATTTCTGGCAGATGACAGTTTGCTATAAAAACCTTTTGAGGTCAGGATTGTGAATAGCTGCTTTCCTGTTTTCTCTGGGAAGAGAGGAAGTGAAAATAATTTGTTTTCTTTCTTTTTCATTCAAGTATCTTTGCCGCAGACAAGCAAGGAGCCTGTATCTGAGGTGAGCAAGATGGTGATTATAAGAGCTTCCCTTCCTCTTTCAACCATGTTAACCTGGGATCCAGAGTAAAATTGTTCCCCATGGGCTGTTTTCAAACCTTGTGTTTTCAAATAGGCTGAATAATAGGGCTGTTTAATTCAAAAGTCTTTCATTGTAGCGGGTGGAACCATTAAAATTTTACTTTCTTTTTGCTAGGAGGTGCTTTTCAAGCTCCTGACTTTTTTTCTTTCTGGATGCATTGTTTTTTTCAGACAGCTAATCCTTAATCCCATTGTCTCCTTATATATTTTAAGATGAGAAAATTTAGATGGTTTTATTTCACTTCAGAACTTCAATCCATAAGCCTCTCAGTCCAGCTTTACAGTGTTTCCTCAGGTGCGTTGTTAATCAGCAGCAATTAAGAGCAGTAGTCAAAGTCGGGTTCCCACAGCGTTACAAAGAGGGTTGTTGAGAGAGGTGGCCTGTGGAACTTCTAGAATGGTGATGAGTTGGGATTCCAGGCTTTCTTCGAAGTTACCACTTTCTTGATGTTCAAAGAAGAATTAAATTCCTTGTGAAATAGACTTTTGATGCCTTCTGCTTAAAAAAGAGATATAGGGAAAAATCAAACTTGGGCTGCTTCCCACCTATCTTTGCAACATTTTCTTTTATAAAGCTGGTGATTCCTTGCAATGGGAGTACTGTGCTACTGTGGGTGATTGTGAACTGAGACATTGTCTCTTTCAGGTGGAGGTAAAAGGAAGTGCAATTGCTGTCCTTCCTGAGATCCAGAAAGAAAAAGAATTGCTAGTGAATGCACCACCATCTGTACCTCTGCTACAAAGTTCACACGAGCTACCAGACTGCGTCAGACCTGCCAGGAAGAGGCAGCTTCCAGACAGTAAGTGTAACTCCAGTATCCCTCCCTAGGCAAATCAGGAGTTGATTATGCAGATATGTCTGGGAGGATGAGACCTTACCAGGTGTGCATGCCCTGTGTATGTGCATGCATACTTCCCTGTCGCCCATTTTTTGCAACCAGCAGAATGGATTGTCTCATATGCTGCCGTAGTGTCAGTTTTAATGCCTCTTTATTATTATTATTATTATTTTCAACAAAAATGTGGCAGCAAGGCCCTAAGCTTGTATGTTTAAGTCTGCTCATAACCTTATAAATGCATATGGAAGTATCACATTGTTTTTTGAGGGTTAAGAGTGAGTCTGGACATCATGTGGGTCTATAGAAGACCTGAACAGGAGGGGGCAATGCACAGTCTTAAGACACGTTCCCCTTCAGGCTGCAGAACCCTGATTCTTACACTTTATTTCTTCTCTTCTTTCAGACCCTGCTATTCTGTACACTGTGGTGGATCATGTACCACCATCTCGGTGGAAAGAGTTTGTGAGGCGTCTGGGTCTGACTGACTATGATCTGGAGCGAATTGAGATGGAGCATCGACGTTTACGAGATGCCCAGTATGAAATGGTCAGACTCTGGAAACTGCAGATGGGCCATGCTGCTACTGTGGAGCACATCAGCTGCGTTCTCAACCAAATGGAGCTGAGTGGCTGCAGTGAAGCTATTCAAGAGGCTTTGTTAAACCAGAACTCTCATCAACCTTGCAGTTTCCACAGTGATCTTTGATCTTTCCCCTTGCTCTGACTTCTGAGAGAGGATCATAACTCCGTTTCTTGTTTTTCTTTTCCCATTCCCTCCTATCTTTCTATCCCTCCTTAAATGGGTTGTTGGAAACAGCAGCAGCATATGCTGGACGTTTGCTTTGCAGCCACCATGTTAGTTCAACTCCTTTTAAGCCAAGAGACACCTCTGCAACAACTCCTTTCCCAAAGAGGGAAAGCACCTCGTAAAGGAAGTGATACGTGGACTCTGATCAAGATGAAAACAGGAGCTCAGAGTGACGTGATACCTCAGCTACTCTGCAGACAAGTTGTTGCTAAAGCAGGTGCTTCACTCACCACGTGACAGGCTAACTGGCTGTTCAAATGCTGAACTGGCTGTTCAAATGCTAAAATATTTACTCACTTTTTGCAGATGTATTTTTCTGCAATATCAGATACTTAAACTGGCTCACATTGCAGCCATTTGATTGCGAAATCTGACTCAAGGGAAGTTGTGAGAGGACATGCCTGCAACTGGCACATTACTTCTGGGAGCAGGAGAGGATTGCTCCCTTTTGGTATCAGCTACAAAGTGCTGCGCCTTCAGCCTTCTTACTATGGCAGACATTGCAGAGATTTAGAAGGGGTGGCTCAGAGAAACAGGAGGGCATTATCCTTTTCACGCTCCCATTTCCCTCTGGTTCAAGAGGAATAAGGATTCTGAGCCAGTGAGTCAGATGAAGGGGTTGGTGCTTTTTCTAAAGTTTCTTTTGTGTGTAAAAACCATGTGAAACAGCATTAACAAAACGTGTGTATGTTCTAGTGCTGAGTGGAAAAGAATGCACGTGTCTGTGTGGGTGAGGAGGTACCTTTGTACCTGGCAGTGAGTGTCCCTGAATACCTGTGCTTGCACACAGGTTGGTAGGCTTGTGTCTGCTTGCCTGTCTCTCCCTGAATGATTCACTGATTAGCTGCAAATGGGACTGTGTATATGTACATATATATGAGACATTTTTTAGCAGCTGTTGGATAACTTCACACTACTTTCTGGACTCCATTATGTAAGTGCTACTTGGGTATAAGAGACGTCTAATTCCATCTACAAGCTCTCACCATTGTTTTCTCATGGCTGTTACCCTGAGTGAAGCAGAAGTAGCAAAAAGCAATTAGCCTGCATCAGGTGCAGGTCCACATATTTGTGAATGTGGATTTTTAAAAATCTGTTGTCCCTTGACTAGAGAGAACCTTTCTACTGTAAATACACTAAGTGCTCCAAATTAAAATTCATATTTTTAACTCTGCCTCCATTCTGCTTTTGTCCATATCAGCTTCACTTCTCTGGCTGTGGGTGAGGGCAGAAAGTGGAGAATGACTTCCAGAAGCAGAAAGGGTGGGTTGTACATGAGCTGGGCTGTTGCTCTGGTGAAAAAGGTTTGTGTTTAAAAAAAATAAATAATAAAAAAAAAATTAGTCTTTTCTGTGTGAAGCTTAGCAGCTTAGGTGCCCTTAAGACACAGACATCTGTGAGGGCAGGAACTAGGAATGAAAGCAAGTCATTTCAGACATTTGAGAGTCAACTGGGATGCCTACATAAAGTTCATTTTGAAACAATGTGCAAGCATTTGGAGGTTTAACAATGAAAAAATTATAAAAGAATACTAATAGATTATACTTCAATGTTACTCTTGCTGAGGCAAGTATTTATCCAAGTTATCCAAGGAACCAAAACAGTATAATCAGACAGTAAGTTCCTCCTGTATTGATGGGAAAACTTGTGTAGAAATGAAATGTGCCCAAGCTGTTGAGAACACAGCTGGGAGCTGAAGCCTGCTTTAAGTCCCATTTTCAGCCTTTGTTTTGCCACTTTTTAAAATCAAAGCTCATCATAAAATCCTTGTTATGTTTCTTTCGAAATCTGTGTTCAACAAACAGCAGTATGATAATAACTAGAAGGGTGTACTCTTCATGTTACGGATGAAACGGGGAAACCAGGTATGCCAATGGTAGGCTGCTGCCAGGCCATTGGGGGCTGCAGGCCCAAACTAATTATACAGAAAGCAATTCGCGGTGTTGAGAGGCTTCAGAGGATTTTAAAGATACCTTCAGAGTAACTAAGCCATTTTGGCACATTGTGGGTATAGTTGTGAGAAGCGAACGATAGAAATCAATGCATAGGAACTGAATGGCAAAGTTTTTCTACCATTAAATCAGGTATTCTTTATTAGCAGCACCAGGAAGCACTGGGGTATTTGCACCATAAGCCCTTCCAAGATGATGTGATTCTGAGTCCATTCTATTTCCACAGGTAGTACATGTTCGTCAGTTATCTGTGAGATCATTAACACATACGTGCCTATCTCAGGTAGTGATTGATGAGGTTTCCAGTCTTCTAGGGCAACAAGGCTTGTGAAGGGCTTGGAGAATATGCCCTATAAGGAGAGACTGAAGGAACTGGGGCTGTTCAGTCTGGGGAAAAGGAAACTGAGGAGAAACACTATTGCTCTCTTCAAGTACCTGACAGGTGATTGCAGCAAGAGCAGGGCTGGTCTCTTCTCACTGGTGGCAGTGACAGGACGAGGGGAAATGGCCTCAGGTTGCACCAGAGGAACTTTAGGTTGGATATCAGGAAATAATTCTTTACAGAAAGGGTTGTGAAGCACTGTAATACGCTCCACAGGGAGGTGATTGAGTCACCATCCCTGGATGTGTTTAAAAACCATTTGGATGTGGTGCTCGGGGACATGATTTAGTGAAAGGTTGTTAGAGTTAGGGTGGTATGGTTAGGCTGTGGTTGGATTTGGTGATCTTGAAGGTCTTTTCCAACCTGCACGATTCTGTGATTCTATGTGTTGGAAATATCCAAATAATTTTCCAGGCTGGTATCTGTGATAAAGCAGATTTTATTCACAATTGCAATGGCGGGCCTCCTGCAAACAGGAGCGCACACAGAAAACAGTGTTACATCTTTTATCCCCTATTGCCTGACACTTATCTCTTTCTCCCCTGGTTCCTCACTGGCTGGGTGCTGCAGGTTCACACTCTTTTGCAATGCTTCCCTAATCATACAAATACCAAGTAAACACAAATCCTTGCCACCCAAACACAAATATTTTAATTGGTTAATTGCCTCCTAACAATTGCTTTCTTAAACATCTGGTCATAACTTTCAGATGCCTGCTTTACAACATAAATGTAACCTCTTAATTGTTTAATTAACCCCTAGCATTTGTGCCCTTTACACTGGCTCATTGTTCTGGTCATCCATCTGTCCTTGTATAGAGATAAGCTTCGAAGGAGGACAGAGGGGAGTATCTTGTAGCCTGCCTATGGCATCCTAACATTCCCACAGAGTGGGACAGTTCTGCTTTGTGTAAAGGCCCTGACTCCTTGAAAGCTTGTTAAATGTATTTCACTTCTGCTGGCCTAACGAACAACCTTACAATATGTTTCCTAGTTCAGAATACTGTGCCCACATTGTTCAGAACATTTGAAGTCTACTGCAGCTTTGTGAGAAAGAGTTTGTCGAGTAATTTGGTAACTATGTTTCTAAAATATGTTACTAATATGTATATGGTATTTCTACTTTTCACATCAGCTATTTCTAAGGATATGCTATACCTTACTTCTTTAGATCAATTCCCTTTTCAATATCCAATGCAGAAACATCTTCATTTTCCACACTATGATTCTATTCCATGGTCTCTTCTACCGTCTAGCGTCCTTTCAGCATCATGACAGTCCAGCAGACAGCCTTTTGCTTCAGCCAATGGTGTTCCTCGCCTGCCCTCCGGATGAGCTTTCATTGCTGCGCGCTCAGTAGAACGCCTATTAGAAGTAATTTATAGTAAATACTTCTTCCAATCAGAAGCAACTCCGATCTTGGACGGCCACCTTCAGGAAAATGGGATTTTTGCATGTTTGTGTGCACATTATTAAAAAAAAAAAAAAAAAAAAAAGCCACCGTTATCCATCGAGCGTATCAAACCTCCGGGTTTTCCAACCCACCGCTCCGTCCCCTCGCAGCTCCCCCCGCCCTCCGCCTTTGGTACGTCCCGGCGGCCCGCGGTGCGTGCCGGGAGGCTCTGCGGTGGGGCCGCTGGGTGCGGGCGGCGGGCTGCTCCCGCCATGGCGCTCAACAAGTCGATGCACGCGCGCAACCGCTACAAGGACAAGCCGCCCGACTTCGCCTACCTGGCCGGCAAGTACCCCGAGTTCCGGCAGCACGTACAGACCACCCTGGCCGGCAGGGTGAGGTAGGCGGCCGCGGGGAGCGGGTTTCCGAGCTGCGCGCGTGTCGGGCCTCAACGCGACGCCTGTTTGTGTTTTCAGCCTGAACTTCAAGGACCCCGAGGCGGTGAGAGCTCTGACGTGTACCCTTCTGAAGGAGGATTTTGGACTCACCATTGACATCCCTCTGGAAAGGCTCATTCCGACCGTCCCCTTGAGACTGAACTACATCCACTGGGTGGAGGATCTCATTGGCCATCAGGATGCTGACAAGCGAGTGCTTAGGCGGGGCATTGACATAGGTATTTACTGCGAGCTGTTTGTGAGGCAAAGTGTTTAATTAGTCTGTTATTTACGGCTAATGAGGTGTTTTTGAGAAAACAAATGTGTGGGAAGTCGGTTGTATTTTTTTTTTCCCTGTATTCTTCTAACTGATGAGTTATGTTAGCATTTTAGACACACACACTAGAGCTTATGAACTGCGTAGTAATTCTTTCTAGGGTTCCTTCAGTAAGGTATTTTTTCTATGTGTTGTGGTTTAACCCAGCAAGCAGCTGAATGCCGTTCAGCACTTTGCTCACTCCCCCCTGCAGTGGGATGGGGAGGAGAATTGGGGAAAAAATGGCAGAACTCCTAGGCTGAGATAAAAACGGTTCACTGGGCCAGAAAAGGAAGATAGAGCAGTAATTCTGATTATAATTATTTATATATATATATATATACACACACACACAAAACACGTGACACACAGTTCAGTTGCTTACTACTCAACAACCAATGCCCTACCAGCCCCCAGCAGTGACAGACCCTCCTTTCCCCCCTTCCATTTGCCAGCTCCCCTCAATTTTATAGTTTATCTTCACATGAAGTCATATGGTATGGAATATCCCTTTGGCCAGGTTAGGTGAGCTCTCTTGGTTCTGTTCCCTCCCAGCTCCTTGTGCCTCCAACCTCCTCGCAGGCAGGACAGTATGAGAAGCTGAGAAACTGAAACATCCTTGGCTCTGTACAGCACTGCTCAGCAACAGCTGAAACATCAGTGTGTTATCAAAACTGTTTTTCTCCTAAAGCCAAAGCACAGCATCATAGCAGACACTAGGAGGGCATTCTGTCCCACCTGAAATTCTGTGGTTTCAGGTGTGTGTGACAGATGATTGGTCTGTGTTTAAAAAAAAACACAACAAAAACCTTGAATTATTATTTTCTTAGTTCTTTAATTATTTAAGTTTTAGAAGAGGCTTAATTAGGAACCAAGGAAGCTACTAGCATAGGTATCTGTTGATTGAAAAAGATTTTCTGTAGAAAACAAGATATAGTTTAAATTGGACTGAACAGCCACGGGTGTATGATACCAGCCAGTGCATGTGTCTGAGAGCTTTGCTTGTCTTTATTATGAAAATGCTGCAGTTACTGACTTTCCTCAAAGTTTGGGTTCAGTAATCTCAGTTACTATGCAAATATTTGTCATGAACGTTTTCTAGTTTATTGTTATTTGTTGGTGTAATTTTTCAGTTCTTGCATTCTTGGCTTGGTTTCAAGTAGGCTGTGAAGATTTGTATCATCATGTGGCATGTGCACAGCTACTTTCATAACTTTAAAACTCGATAGCTGACTTCAACACAGTTGTCATTAGACAGTATTTTCAAAAACAATTCCCATGGACCTCTGGATATAAGTGTGCATGCTTTTTCTTGCTTACTGTTGTCGTTTTTTTATGTTTCAATAAATCCATATAATAGTAGATGCCTGATAAATCTCTGATCTCTGGTTTTTAAAGTTTTTAGTAATTGGATCACCTGGATGTGCCATACGTTTTAAAAATAATCCTTTTGTGCTGCAGTGTATTTCAGTTCATTACCAAGTTTTTATCTGGTTACCTTTGTAGAGATCTTAACTGGCACCCCTGCTGTTCTTTTTTTTTTTTTTTTCTTTTTGTCAACAGGAAAAAAGTCTGTGATATCAGATTTCCTTTTTGTGTGTGAGTGGTTGCTGCGTGCATCAAAGTAAAATTGCTCGTGATACTTGAAAGAAGATAGAAAAATACAGAAAAAGATATATTTTGGCATTTTTTCTTAGTGAAACAGGATACATTTGGCTTTCTCTGTATAAATTATTGCAAAAGTGGGAAAATTGCTGAAGAAGTTGATAATCTACTAGAAAACGTATTCTAGGGAGGATTGCAGCGTTCTCTGTTCATAATGCATCTTTCACAATGCTGTGTTTTAAATTACTTCTTAAATTTATTCACTAAAGAACTGAGTAATGGGTGATTGGTGAGCAGTGCTTTCTTGAAATTAATTCTTTTTGTTACTTAACGTGCATGATTGCTGTGTATAATGCTAGAGACTTATTTTGCTTTCTTCATATGTTTTTTATATCTGCAGGGACAGGGGCATCGTGCATATACCCATTACTTGGATCAACATTGAATGGCTGGTATTTTCTTGCAACAGAAGTGGATGACATGTGCTTCAATTATGCCAAGAAGAATGTGGAACAGAATAACTTGTCTGATCTTATAAAAGGTATGGTGTAATAGGCTATTTAGTGGCAAACGAATGTTGTGGCCTATTTTTTTTGTCATGTTCAAGTGGCATATCAGAACCAATATTCCTGCCAATATGTGCTCTGTCATTTTTACTGGCAGAGTGTTTGCTAAGGTCCATGTATGCTTAAAACGAAAAGTCACAGCTTGTTCAAAATGGCAAGTGTGGAAAAAGAGCTATTCATCTTTACAAAAATCTATAAGTTAAACTAAATCCTAGGGAGCTTTTCTCTCTCCATGTTTCCTTCTGTTACTGAAGCATTTCTTAGAGTCCGTGCTGTTTCGGCTACTAGGAGACATGGAGTATTCCCCTCAAATAATTTACATGACACTAATACATATACTTTGTACAGAGTCAATCCTTATTCTTCACTTCTGAGTTAAGTCTTAGCAGTGCTTAACAGTGTGGTAGTAGCAGAGTGCTAGACTCTATCTATGGAAGAGCTTGGAAAGATATCAATGAGGGTTTTATACACTGTAAAGCTGGTCCATTATTCATCTCTGAAATAAAAATTCTGGTTCTGCAAGATTTTGGGAGTATTCTTTCTACCGGAATATTTTCCTCTTGGCCTGTCCCTGTCAGTCTTGAAGACCCAGATCTTGATGTGGGGAACAATGAGGGTATTTAACCACTGCCATCGTAGGATTCTTAGTGGTGTGGTGGTGTTACACTTCACAGGAAATAGCTCCAGCATAGGAAAATGTCTTAGTTGTAGCTGTAATGCCAACAGTGATAGTCTGAGGTAAATAATTGACTGCTGTTGAGCAGAGCAACAGGGCAGGGAGTGCCACTAAGGGTACATGTAGCTGGCAGCTTCCTGTAATTGATCTACCCTGTGACTTCTTAATTCCTGGGTCTGAAGTGTTTAGCTAGAGCTGATTATGCTGCTGTAATCAGTAACTAATTTAGCAACGTGCGTTCTGGTGTCAGGTTGAAAATGGTTCAGCATCTGTTCCTTTTTTCCTCCAAATGATTTTTGTCATGTTTCAAAAGACTGTCTTGAAATTTTTGCTGGGTAGCTTTATCCGGAGATTATTTTACAATATAATCTTTATTCTTCAAATGAAAGCTTTTACATTTGTAGTTGCAGCAGAGAACTTAGTGCAACTCATGCAGTTAATTGTTGATTTAAAGACTCATGTCTTCCACTATGTGTATACCCATAAACTGTTTATATGCTACTCCTTAACCTAAAGTCTTTATTTGCATGCTGATGCTATGCTTTTTTTGTAGAGTATATTGCTAAGAAAGTGCAGTTTTTATCCAGTATATTGCTTCAAGAAATGCAGAAATAAAAATGACACATTTGATGAAATATAGCACTCCTTACTGACTAAATCCTTCTTTTCTATTAGTGGTTAAGGTACCACAGAAGACTCTTCTAATGGATGCGCTGAAAGAAGAATCTGAGATAATTTACGATTTCTGCATGTGCAACCCTCCTTTTTTTGCCAACCAATTGGAAGCGAAGGTAAGTTAGCAAACTACAAGTTGTGAGTCAGTACTTACTCCTGTGTTCACTGAGTGGGAGGGTATCCTCTTTGTCACCTTAAACCTCTTCTCTTTGGGGAAGTTCAATGGAAAATCCCAAATTGTTACAAAATAGCATTGAAGTATTTTCTTTCTGTGCCCCTCTGCCCCAAAAGAAATATTGAAGAACTCAGAACTGCTATCCTATCTCAAGTGGATTTTTTTCACAAGATTTTGTTGTCTAAAATTCTATATCTAAAATTCAGTGCCCACTACATAGGCTTATTTGTAACATATTTTTGTCTATTACCCATGGTGGCAATGTGGGGAGGATAGAGGCGGTGACTTTTGCTACTGACTGAAAATTGAGTTAGGATATAGTTTGAAAGTAATCCTTTTAAAAAATGTTTAACAGTTTTAATTAATCTCAAATAATCTTTCTTATCCAGGGAGTAAATTCTCGAAACCCACGGCGCCCTCCCCCAAGTTCTGTAAATACAGGAGGGATCACTGAAATCATGGCTGAGGGGGGAGAGCTAGAGTTTGTCAAGAGAATTATTCATGATAGCTTACAACTGAAAAAGAGGTTACGGTAAGTGCCTTCTGGTTAAATGTTGACCTGCTTCTTTGTCTGAAGTAATGTGAAAGTGGTGTTTTAGTAAAGAATGTAACTGTGGTCCAGTTTAGTTCACTTACTCAGTCTCAGTTTATATCAAATTAATTGTTCCTGACATCAAATGATTACAAGTCATTAGAGGAGTTGTTTGAAGGCAGAAAGCAAAAAAGCCCTTACCAGTGGCACTCATAGCTTGCATCTGAATTAGCACATGTGGTCACCATTTATTGTTAGGTTCATCTAGGATAGGAGGATGTATGTCAACTCCTAGTAATCTCTTCATCACCTGGAAGCTCTTCTCTTTTCCTGGTTGAATTTTGATATCTTACAGATTTATTTACTAAAGGGCACTGTTGTACTGAATGCTATCTGATGTGAATATAAGCTGAAATAATAACTGTAGTGAGATCTTCTACTGAACAAGAAAAAATAGCATGTCTTCAGTTTTTCAGACAGCCCTTCCCACCAAGCAGTGTTGTTCTGTATGTTATTCCTCTAGCTCTTCTGGGAGCTTCCTTCAGATTTTTTAATATACTTCTAAAATACAGCTGCCACAATTTTGGTGTTACTACCAGAGCTTCATCAGTGTTCCAAGCAAAGGAAATTCAGCCTTCTGTCTGTATATTCAAGGTGTGCTTCTTGAGACTCTTCTGGGGCACTGCATTATGATCTCATCCGTCTGATGCCAGTTCTTTTATTTAGAATGTATGTTTTCTACTGATGAATCTGTGGAAAAAAAAAATGTAAAGAATATGTTCATTTTTTGGAAAAGTAGGACAAAGTGAAATAGGACTCTATTAGAAGTGCTTGTGTCTTGTAGTTCTTTCAAGGAAAAAAAAAAAAGGAGGTTTCAGTTTTGTAAACCTGGGAGAACTTGATACAGAAATAACAGCTTGCTTAAAATACTCTTTCGTGTTTTGTTAGAAACAAGGTTTGGCAACAGTACCAAAGGGCATGAGTTGTGAACTGTTAATAGAGAGGACTGAGACTCCTGTTGGCCAGGAGGCTTTATTGACTTATTCCACCTCCTCGTCCCTTCTTCTTCAACTAGAAGTTGAAGGTTTGGTATTTAGTAGTTTTGTGGAAGAAGTGTGTTTTATTTTTGCCAGGAATATTGGGATTTTGTGTAAGTATTACTCTGTGAAATTCTTTATATTGTACTGTGCGGAAAATCAACTTAACTGCAGTATTAAGGAACAGTTATTTAAGAGAGGATAACAAGACTTGAGAAGTAAGTTAAATGAAGAACAGAAGTGTATTGCTTGGAGATACTGAAGATGAGAAGCTAAGTGAAAGGATTAGCTCCAGCTAAACAAATTTCTTTTTTTTAAGGTGGGAGAGTGTTTTATTTCTCATATGGTAATAGGAACCTGGATAATCAGTTATGAATGAGCAGAATTGGCAATCAATAGGTCAGCCTCTTAAGCACATATGCTTGTCAGTAACTGAATATTTCTTCTTATGCTGATTGTGCTCCAAGGAAAGTTACAGATTATTGTAAGGAATGATATCTTACATGTAATTAAGGTCACTTTTTGAGACATGATTCCTGCTTGTTCAGATGCTGTTTCAATATTAATATCATCATACTTTCTGAGAACACATTCTCCTCTCTAGTCTGTCTTTGCTCCTTTCCTGTTTCATGTTGTACTGTCGTAGTGCTCTATTTAAGACTAAGACTGCTCTTAAGACTCTTTAAGACTGCTCTTTTTGTTTTTTAATTTGATATTGTTCATGCAGATTTCAGATCCAGATAGTTCTATTTGTTAGTTTCCCTTTTCCCTTGATCTGTGTTTGTAAAAACTCTTCGTTGTTTATTGTCTGCAGGTGGTACAGTTGTATGCTGGGGAAGAAATGCAGTTTAGCACCATTGAAAGAGGAACTTAAAATCCAGGGGGTAAGTTCAACATATCCTGTGTATGTTGAATTCAGTATGAACTTTTACACACTTTCTTCCCTGTGCTGTACTGTCAGCACCTCATTAAAATGAGAGAAATCCTTGTGAGCTTTGTACAGAAGAGCTGAGGTTTCCTTTTGTATTCTTGGGACTATGAATTCCATTTTGATTAGTTTCGTAATCACTATTATAGTAGATCTGGAGTTACATTTGTTTTAACCAAGCTGTGTGATGGTTCAGATTAGAATATGGCATTCATGTTCCAAAAAATTCAATTTATTATTGGAATTTTGATAGATATAGGAATTCAAAGGTAGGAAAAAAATCTAGAATAGAGATTTTCCTCTGTCTGTCTGTCTCCGTGTCTCATTTCTGTCTCCCTCCCTCTCCCTCTCTTTCTCTTTCTCTTGTACATGTGTGCTCTGTTTTAGGCAGTACTCAAAAGTTATATTTTTCTGTTTGTTTGGTTTTTGCTGTATAGAGCTGGGGCTTATGCTCTGGAGCTGACAACAGTTCAGAGTGAACTGGGATGGTTGGTAGTTATCCTGGACTGTATATAGCACATCCTTAATACCATACATAAATACTGTACAACATTCATGACATTCATGTATGGAAAGACTATATAATGCTAACATTGGGTCTGAGTTTTATGTTTAAGGGCAATTTTTTTTTTTTTTTTTTTTTTTTTTTTTAAACAAAGATACAGACATGCCCAGAAAAATAGCCCTGCTTACTTTCCCAGCGATACATTGCCTTTGTTCTATGTCCCTTTTATTCAACATTCAAATGTGGAACAGGAGCAGGTTCTGAACAGGGAAAAAGAATGTGCTTTTTGCAGAGACAGAATGCACCTAAAGGGTAGTGTTGTATGTCTCTGAACTTGAACTTGGAGTCCTCAGAGTGCACAGATGTGGTAGGTAGCGATGGGAAATTTCAGTCACCGTTACCAGCCTTGGCACCTAACAGCTTCATGTGTCACTAACAACTATGAGCTGTGTCAGAAGGAATTTCCGTTCCTGCCTTGAGGAACTGTGCTAACTCTTGTTGCTTAAGAATGTATGGAGTACAACAGTGTTATTTATTAATACAAACGAAAATTTTACATTGCTACTTCACATAGGTTCCTAAAGTTACTCACACAGAATTCTGTCAAGGACGTACTATGAGATGGGCACTGGCATGGAGTTTCTATGATGATGTGCAAGTACCTGTAAGTACCTTAGTTTTGTCTTGCTTTTCTATGTCTGTGCTTCTTATTTGAGGAAGAGCCTAATGAGATGTAAGTACAACAGCTGTGAAAGGAGCTGCTCTCCATCAGAAAGGAATATTGATGGAGTAAGCTGTGTGGACAGTGGGTTTTGTTAATTGGCTTCCAGTCTGTTAGCAGTTGTTACATGTGATCCATTATGACCTGTGTATCGGGAGGGAAAAAGAAACCTGCAGGGATTTCCTGTGAGTTTCAGTGGAGGTATGGGTCACTTGTAACTCCAGAAAGCGTATGTAGATATTACAAATTTGGGCTAGATTTAAACTTAAAATTTTCTCCTGAGAACTTGATTTTAATTTTCATGTGGATTCTTGTTACCAAATAAATATGAATATGTTTTAGCTGCTTTAGACCTGAATATTTCATAGAATGGCTTGGGTTGGAAGGGACCCCAAGGATCATCAGGTTCCAACTTGCCACAGGCAAAGTTGCCAACTGCTAAATCAAGTTCTAGATCAGATTTCCCAGGGCCCCATCCAACCTGGCCTTAAACATCCTAAAGGATGGGGCGTTCGCAACTTCTCTGGGCAGCCTGTTCCAGCATCTCATTGTTCACCATTCTCAGTAAAAAGTTTCCCCCGATATCAAGTCTCAATCTTCTCTCCTTTAGTTTAAAACCATTCCCTCTTGTCTTATCACTATCTACCCCTGTAAAAAGTTGATTTTGCTCATGTTTATAAACTCCCCTTAAATATTGAAAGGCCGCAATGAGGTCTTCCTACAGCTTTCTCTTTTCCAGGCTGAACAAGCTCAGTTCCTTCAGCCTATCTTCATAGGAGAGGTGCTCCAGCCCTTGGATAATCTCTGTGGCCTTCCTCTGGACCCTCACCAGAAGCTCCACATCTTTCCTGTGTTGTAGGCCCCAGATTTAGACAAAGTACTCCTAGCAGTGGTTTTATAAGGGCAGAGTACAGTGGGACAGTCACCACCCTTGCCCTGCTGCCCCCCTCTCTTCTGATGGTACTGAGGATACCATTGTCCTTCCCAGCTGCAAGTACACACTGCTGGCTCATGTTAAGTTTTTTATCGGTCATGACCCTTAAGTCTTTTTCAGTAGGACTACTCTCAAGGAGTTCTTCTTCCAGCTTGTATACATATCTGAGATTATCTCAACCCAAATGCAATACCTTGCACTTAGCTTTGTTGAACCTCATTAAATCACAAGGGCCCACATTTTGAGTTTATTAAGGTCCCTCTGGATGGCATTACTTCCGTCTGCTGTATCAATTGCATCTCTCAACTTGGTGTCATCAGTAAACTTACTGAGGGTGCACTCAACCCCCTTCATCTATGTCATCGATAAAGGCATTAAAAGAGTACCGGACCCAAGATGGACTGCTGGGGGATGCTGCTCATGACTGGCCTCCACCTGGTTATAGATTCATTGACCATAACCCTCTGATTGGAACTTCCAACCAATTCCTTATCCATCGAATAGTCCACCCTTCAGTCCATCTCTCTCCAATTTGGAGATGAGGCTGTGGTGGGGGATCATGTCAAAGGCCTTGCAGAAGTCCAGGTAGGTAACATGAGTTGCCTTCCCTTTGTCCACCAAAGCTGTCACTCCATCTTAGAAGGCCACCAGATTGGTGAGATATAACCTTCCCTTGGTGAAGCCTTGCTGGTTGTCCTGGATCACCTGCTCATCCCTCATGTGCCTTAATGTGTCTTCCAGAAAAAAGTGTTCCATGATCTACCCAGGTATAGAGGTGAGGTGCTATATGAGGCCTGTAGTTCTTCAGGTCTTCCTTTCTCCCTTTCTTAAAATGGAAGTAATGTTTTCCTTTTTCCAGTCCCCAGGGAGTTCAGTGACTTTTCAAATATTGTGGAGAGCAGCTCAGCAACCACATCAGCCAGCTCTCTTATGACCCTGGGATGCATGCCATCTGGTCCCATTCAGTCTTGTGAAATGGTCTCGGATTTGCTCTGCCTTTACAGTGGGGGGCAGTTTGCTCCCCCAGTTCCTATCTGGAGGTTCAGGTTCAGGTATGTGAGAATCCTGGCTGCCTGTGAAGACTGAGTTAAATAACCCATTGAGTATCTGAGCCTTCCCCATTTCTGTTGTAGTCAGTTCTCCTTTCTCATTTAGCAGAGGAGGTGCACTCTCTTTGGCTTGTCTCTTCTGACCATTGTACCTGTGAATCCTGTCTTGTTGATCTGAATGTCCCTCACCAAGTTCAGTTCCAGCTGTGCCTTGACTTTCCTAATCCCATCTCTGCAAGTCCAGACAGCATCCCTGTATTCTTCCCAGGTGACACATCGTTGCTTCCACTACCTGTACTTGTCCTTCTTTCAGTTTGACCAGTAGGTTCTTGCCAAGCCACATTAGTTTCCTGTGTTCTCTGCCTGCTTATTCTGAGGGATGGAGAGCTCTTGCGCTCTCGGAAAGGCATCTTTCAAGAGTAGCCAGCTTTGTTCCACTCCTTTGTCTCTAAGGACTTCTTCCCAGGAGACCTCATCCAAGAATTCCTTAAACAGCCTGAAGTTTGCTCTCCTGAAGTTTAAGGTCCTAACTCCATTCTTTGCCAGGCCTGTGTTCCTTGAGATCATGAACTCAATCAGGGCATGGTTTAAAAAAGCCCAAACATGATCATAAGTAGAGCTTGTTCACCTTAAGGTGAGACTGTTGCTTTTTTGATCTATATCTACATGTAATGTAAGATAAGTACAGGCAATAATCAAACTTGGAGGATTTTACAAGTAAATTTTCAATTAACTTGAATCACTGTGTGGATATTAGCACCTGATCTGTATTCTCAAGAGCAGCCAAATGTTGTCAGCTCACCAAGAGCTAACAGTTTGAAAGAACTGGTTAAGGTTTTTGGCTGACATAAGAAGATAAAGTCCCTCTGTTTATCAGACTAGCACAAAGTACATTCGAGATCTTTCTATCTGATAACTCTTTGGAGTAAAGTGAAACACAGGGTATGTTAGCAACTATTTAGTGGTTTAGATACACTGTTAATACATAGCTATTGTGAGTACAAACACAGATATTGTGAGTACAAAAGTCATTAATACTGCATAGCATTGTATTTTTTTGGTGTTATACTGCTTTTGTTTCTTCTTTTAGTCACCTCCCTCTAAGAAAAGAAAGCTAGAAAAACCTCGAAAACCAATTACATTTACAGTCTTGGCTTCTACAGTTAAAGAGTTGTCCATCAAAGCTGCAGCGATGGGCTGGGATGCCGTAGAAGGCATTGCTGTTGTTAGAGCCTGGATAGAGAAGATTCTTGCTGATCTAAAGGTAAAATATTAAGTGTTAGATGTTACAATAGCCTACTTTAATGTGTGTGAATGAATAATTTGAAGTTCTTCTGTGTTCAATAGGTTCAGCATAAGCGTGTTCCTTGTGGGAAAGATGAAGTTAGCCTTTTTGTGACTGCCATTGAAAACTCCTGGGTTCATCTGAGGAGAAAGAAACGAGAGAGAGTAAGGCAATTACGAGAACTTCCTCGAGCTTCTAATGATGTTCTGCAAGCAATGGAAGAGGGAAAAAACAGTCAGAACAGTGTGAGCAACAGTTTGGACTGTGAAAAACCCAAGACTGAAGACTCTGAAACTGAGCTTGTGGCACCTGATGAGGATGTCCACTTGACTGCAGACAATGAGCTAAGGGATGAATCGGCCACCAAAGAACTTAGTGAGCGTATGGAGGAGGAGGAGATGGAAGCAAAGCAGGCAGAAGCATCATATAATGAAGGTTCCAGTAGTGCAAAGCAGGGACCTCAGCCTTCAGAGCAAACTAGAGATCTATCAGCTGAAAAAGGACAAAGTCCCAAGGAAACCAGTAGGTGTTTCCTCTTTAAGTGTTTAATGAACGTGAAGAAAGAAGGAAATGATGTACTAGTAGAAATGCACTGGGTTGAAGGACAGAACAGAGACTTAATGAACCAGCTGTGCACATACCTACGGAACCAAGTTCTTCGGTTGGTTGCTAGTTAGCCTTTTATCTCACTTTGGTAAAAATGAGTCTTCAAGTTTTATAAACTATTTTTGATGGTTTAAATGGTTAGCAAAATAAGATTTCCCCTTAAACATTAGTAAAATGAAAATTAAAGCTCTTTTTAATGTTAAATAGCTTTTTTTTTTTAAAGCTGCAAGGAGTACATGAAGTATGACTTCATGTGCAATGAAGGACAAAGAAGTAATATATCTTATTTTTCAGTTATAAAACTATGTGTTGCAGTGAAACGCATCTATGCTGTGACCATTTCAAATAATGACAATGCTCTTTTTTTCTTATCTTGTGTAATAGGTTTATATATTGTTAGTATGTAGACTAGTACTTTACTGAAATATAGACTAGTACTTTGCTGAAATATTTTCTTCAGTATTTTTGTACAAATGCAGGAAATTGGTCTGCCTTGGGAGTTGCCTTCTGCAGCGACAAATCCTCAGCCAGGGCTTTAAGTACACCTCTCGTCCCTTTGATGTGATTAGCCTTTGGCCTACAGCGTAGCAACATGCATACATCCTTTAAGCGTTGACTGATTAAAGAAAGAAACGTTTTAGAAACACGGTGTATTTCTGTACTGTTCTTCGGTTTACACCTCGTGGAGCCGACCCGACCGCTAGGGGCACCCGGGCTGGAAGCCGCGGGGCGGGGCTGCCGTTTGAATGGCGCGGCGGGAAGATGGCGGCGACACCTCTAACAGCGTCGCCGCGGCCTCGGCGGCAGGGCTTCGCGGCGCGGCTGGCGGCAGGACGGCCCGGGCTGCCCCGTTCGGCCCCGCGGCTCCCTGCCGCGCAGTGCTCAGCCCCCCGCCCGGCCTCGAGGTCTCCCTACGATGCAGCGGGAGCCCCGGCGGTGGCTCGGCAGGTAGCAAGAGGGCAGGCGGAGGGGCGGCGGGGTGCGCTGGGCTGGGGGCCCCGTGTGGGTGAAGGGACGTCCCGGCGGGAGGAGGGGAGCCGGGTGGGCTCGCCGGTGTGAAGCACCGGCTGGTTTCTCCTTGCGGGAAGCGGCCGCAGCTGGGGTGTGCGTTCGCGCTAAAAGGCCGGCAGTGCACAAAGGTGAAGCCAAGGGTCTTTCTGTCTTTATCATAAATTCGGCGTTTAGCTGAGGAAGGCAAAAGCGTGCTGGTTCCCCACACGCCGCTGAAGCGGGGCTCGTTTATGGTGCACGCCGTGTATCGGCGGGCCTTGGCCTCTAGGTGCTGCCCTAATACAGCAATCAGCGCAGTCTGTCCGGCTGCGCTAACGATTCCAGCCGCTGGAGTGGTTGCATCTGGAAGCATCACGTTTCTGGTTATCGTGCATCATCCTGCTTTTTATTCTCTCGTAGCGTTTTTCTAGTAGGTAAAAAAAGGTTGATGCAGTATTATACCTACGCATGTAAACTTTAAATTTGAAGCTTCCTAAGGCACGAGTTTTCAAACTCGCATTCAGTGTTAATCTAAAGGAATTCTTCCAACACTAGAGCCATGTCATCCTTTACCTGTGCAGTCTTTCATAGGCAGCTTGTTGGTGTTAGCATTAGGAGAGAAGCTTGAGATCCAATTATACATCTATTTGTTTGGGTTTGTTTTTTTTTTAAGTTATTATGAACCCTCATTCTGCCATACTAGTGATATTTTAGGGTAGAGAAATCTGGCCACTTCTAAATGCCCCATGGAAACTTGTTTTGCTTGTAACACACTGTTGTTCACTCTGGATATGCTGAACGTTTTATTTAGTATTTCATAGTGCCCAGATCATAAACAGTGAAACAACTATTTCAGAGCTAAGATGTGATAGTTTTTATGTAATTGTGCAGGGGAGAATGGTTATGCACCATTGATAGCTAGATTGGAGTTAACCTAAAAAAGTAGCTGCAGTTTTTGTTTGTTATCTGTAAATACTAGCATGCATAAGCAGCCTGTATTTTCCTGATCATGTTTGCCCTTATTCTTTTACAACAGTGTTAAACCCTTTTTAGGTTATTACTTTTTTTAATATGGTGTTGGAAGAATGGGTGCAATTGTGTCATTATACACAGTTACTTGTTTTTCATGTGGATTTGATAATGTCTTTCACAAAGTGCTGCTATGGGAACTAAGTAGACATGGAAGGCATTACTGTGGATCAGAAATCTGTTTTCTGTCTCAGATGAGGAAAAGGACAAAAGGTTTGAGTTTCCTTAATGATTAGGAAAAAGAGAGAACTGTAGAGGAGGCAGTATCTGTAGCCAGCACAAAAGTATTTAGACAAGAAATGAGAAGCAAAGAACTTAATTAAACTAAAGGAGCTGGCAGTGTGGTGAAGATACTAATCAGTGTTGAAAAACAGATGTAACTGTGCAGAGTAGCTTGAGCTGCCTTTTGATTTTACATTATTTAGATTTTTTTCTGTGAAGTGAGAAAGAGCCTGGGCAGTTCTGTAATCTGTGAGAACTACTGAGGGCTCCGCAGCGGTAATCTAAAAAGCAAATGGTCTGAGTAAGGGTAAGATGGCAAATACATTGTAATGCTGCTAACCTAATCAGTGCTGAAATTCTGCTCCAGTCTGTATTTGGTCCTGATTACTCTGTCTCAAAAGCAAATATCAGAGTGAGAGTTTGGCGAAGAAATTATTTGGCTGTGAAAAAACTAATTGGAGGAGAAATTAAAAAGATGATGTCAAGAGATGAGAAGAATGATAAAATATGCATGGGAAATATTGAAAAATATAGGCATGTTAATGTTCTGTTAAGTTTTCCGCATAATGATGAGGCTGTAAAGAAGTTTGACCTTTAGGTATATTACCTAAGTGACCTTATGTTCAAGGGTAGTACTGTTTCTGTTCTTGTTTTTGTTTTCCTTCCAAAGGGCAATATCAACAGGTAAATATTCCTGAAGATCAAGCTGACAAGTTGCTCCTTGCAAGCTGGGGTCTTCCTAAGGCAGTCTTGGAGAAATATCACAGTCTAGGAGTAGTACAGATGTTTGAATGGCAAGCAGAGTGCCTAATGCTCGGACAAGTTCTGGAAGGGAAGAACCTGGTTTACTCAGGTATGCAAACATAACAGAACTAAATTTAACCCCCTAAATTTCCCAGTGCCATTCCAAGAACATACTGCTGCAGAATGTTGCTGAACTGGCAGAATAAAAGGTCGACATTCTCTTTATTCTGGAGAGACTCCCCTAAGAGAAAATTTACTTTTCTGTCCTGTTGCTGTAAAACGTATGTGGCTTGATGGCCCGCTTTTCAGATGGGGGGAGTAATTTTCTATTTTCTCTATTACAGTTCCTTTAGAAACTGATAATTTGAAGTCCACACTCTCTTTCATTACAGACTAGGTAACCAGGAACTGAATGATAACAGCAATGGCAGATTTAAATACTCCTGATTTTTTTTTATTTTTTATCTAATTCCTTCAATACTTCCATCAATTATTCTTAATGTGGTTGGGGTGCATGGAATAGAAGGGGAGGTGGGATGGGTGGGCTAGAAATCCATAGGAAATTACAATTTGGGATGTCTACCCCAGATTGGTCCCAATCAGCACATGATCAGCTTAGAGGAGGGGTAGAATGATTTTTCTGAGGCTTGTATTTGAGTTTTATTACTTGGCTCCAGAAGATGTTGGGTTAGCATACTGAGGGGCTAGGTCAGTGAGAAGGTGGCTAAGCTCTCCTTTCCAACCAAGAGACTGTAGTGCTTTTTTCATTTCTTACCTCTCACTTGCTTATCTAAGCTGCTGTTTCTTCCAGAGCAGAAATGAGAGCACAAGCCTTGGTGAAAACAGAGTAAAAGACACTAGAAGAGAAATTGTCTGCAGACCTCTTGACCCATTTGTGGGGATAACTGCAAAAGCAGTTGTAGAGAAGAAAATTGAAGAGTCTTGCCCCAAGCTTCCTATTGTTTTTTGTGCTAGTTTTAAGATGTTTGATTCTTTGATATATTTTTTTTCTATTACTTTAAAAATTAATAAAAATATACATTTATTTTCAGCTCCTACCAGTGCTGGAAAGACTCTTGTTGCAGAATTGCTCATTTTGAAGCGAGTCTTAGAGACTCGTAAGAAAGCTCTTTTCATCCTTCCCTTTGTCTCTGTGGCCAAAGAGAAGAAATGTTATCTGCAGGTGAGTAGCATGCAAGGATAGTGATTGTATGGCTTATAGCTGTTGAGTCATGTTTATTAAATAAATGATTTTCATGGATTTGAGGGGAAAAAATATTCCAGAGTTGTTTCAGAGAGAATGTGTAGATAGAATGATATTTTTGGGGGGGAAAGATTTTCATGTAAAATATTGTTTCCATTAGCTAATGTGTCAAAATCATAAAAATTACTAAAGGCAATAGTGAAATCAGAAGGCCTTTTTTTTTTTTTTTTCATTAGTTTGACACTTTGGATTTTATTAAACTTAGTATTATTTCCTAGTTAAGATACCAGCTGAGTGCAAAAGCTACTTTGTAGAGACTGATAGTAGAAAAGTGCTATTTCTTTAATCTTGTAAAGCTGGAGAATTATCAATATCATATTCTGATTCTTCGGGCCAGTGGTTTGGTTTTAGCTGCGCACTTGAAATCATAAGATATCCTACTCATCTGCTTCAAAATATTTGTATCTTTTGTTAATATGTGCGTAGTACGCCAAAGCTTTGTCATTACAATGATGTGCCTTGGAAGAAAAGAAGTCACTGTTCCTTGACTTTCAGCTGAGATATTTGATGTTTCTGTGTTTGATGCCCAACATTTAGCTTTTGCTCCATATTTTTTTTTGAGAGTGAAGCTTCTCTGTACAACTGCAATTATAAACTGTTGTACTGTGTGCTCTCTAACTTCCTTAATAGTAAGTTACGCTTTCATATGAAAAAGTGTTCTCCATCTCAGTTATATTTACATTATCCTGCAATATGTATTGTTTGGCTTCTTTGGCTTTGGGAATAAATACAAATGACAGTGGAGTGTGGGATAAGGAGCAGTAACTGTCAGAGCTATGGTTTTAATTTGATTTGTTGGCATTAAAAGTGTTAGGGATCATGGTTGCAGCATGCATAGACTTTCAGTAATTCCAGCAAGTGTCGGTCAGAATTCAGATTTATAACCTTGGCACAACATTCTGTATCCTTTGGAAAACAGGCCCTATTTCAGGAGGTGAATGTGAGAGTCGAAGGCTACATGGGAAGCATCTCTCCTGCTGGACGTTTCTCCTCGCTGGATGTTGCTGTCTGCACCATTGAGAAAGCCAATGGTCTAATCAATAGGCTAATAGAAGAAAACCAAATGGACTCACTGGGTAAAATGCTAAGGCCTGATTGCCAAGGGGATGAGATTTTTTTTTACGTAATCTGATTGCATCTAAATTCATGAGATAGTTTGTGTTTACTCAGTTCCCTGTCTGACAGACATGATGTACAGTAAATCTGAAAAAAAATTTTTTCTTCTTTCAGAGCATTTCTGATTTGGATTTAGGAATCCAGTCTGGGCTATTCTATGTAGCCAAGTGGCAGGAAAGTATATTGGTAAAACTGCAGCTTTATTTTGTCTGCTATGAAAGACAGTCCATGGGTAGGAATCATTTGCAATAACCAGCGATTCTCATAACTAAAAAGTGTCTTCTAATTAGTGAAGTTGAGTTAAAATTCTGAAATTTAAGTCCAAGAACATTTTGTTTGTTTGGGACAAGGACTGTACATATGCCATCAATGGTATATCTTCAGCTAGTTTGAGGAAGAGGAGGAATTAAGTTAATTGCTCACTGGGTTCTAAATATTGAATACGTAGAGATCCTCTGGGTAGGCATGGTGACTAGAAGGGCTTTGGCACACACATTTCTCTCTTGTAGTATACTCAAAATCTCTCTGTCTTTGTAGCATAGACTTCTGGGTCATCATGGCCCTGACAGCCACTAGATAATATTGGTACTCATTTAATGCTTGGGAGGAGATATAAAACCTGGAAGAACCATATGTGCCCTTGGAGAGAGATGTGTTTTCCTAGACCAATTAGAAATTTGTTCTTCTATTTGCTTGTCTGCTCAGAAAAACTATACCTAGTTTTATTTTATACAATACTCCCTCCTGTCTTTGCTCTGGCCTGTAACATAGCTGGCTGCTATTTCTGAAGTACAAAAGCAGGAAAAATAAATGACTACCAAGCTGATATGAGACTTCCACTTAAAAAATTGCTGTTCCATGTTCATCTGGGGTCCTAATATTCTTGAGAATAGTTTTTTAAACACAACAGACAGTAAGAGAAATAAAGCCTTTCAGATTTTGTAGGAGTATGAGATCATGAGATAGAACATTCATACCAGGACAACAGGGGCTGGATCACTGTGAACTCTTTATACTGCCAGTAGACTGGAAGATGAGTAGGTAACCATGGCTGTGCTGCATTTTTAAATCATTTGAATTGAAGCTGCTGCAATCTGACTCAGTTCTCAAATGCATGTCTTCATCTCTTCCCTAGCAAGAGAACTGATAATCATGCAGTTATTGATTTCAATATATGGTTCAAAGTGTGCTACTCAGTAAAAGATTTTTTTTTTGTTTGTTTGTTTTAAGTAGGGTTTATTTGGTGATAGGTGATAGGTCACCATGTTTTCCAAGCTGCACTGCCAGCACGAGGCAAAGAGCATGGTTCTAACATCCTTATTTATGTTGACTTGTGTGCTTTGTAAGCATAACCAGGGTACTAAAATGTATTGTTTAATGCTAGCAATTTTCAGAAGCTGGAGACATGCCAAGTTCCTTTTTTGGCAGCTCCATTCCATCACCACAGTTTTTGGTACTCTGTAAGAAGAATGTGCATGAGAAGTGTCATATACTTCCAAGTACCAGGAGTTATATGGCTCTTTTCAGGCACATTCTTCTCACAAAGCAGTATAACCAGAGAAGTGAACGCTAAATCTGAGTTTCAGTATTGTGTCCCCAGCACTAATAGCTCTAAAGTGTGATATTTTTCTTTCACCATTTGGAAACACCTCTGCTGCAACCCTTTGTTTTCCTTGTGTCCCAGCATAACTATACACCTGAAATAAGAATGTTTTTTTCTTTATTTGTTTACTTGAAAGCAATTTTTGAATTCAAATTTAAAAAATAATCTTTAAGAAATCAACATCTTTTTCTATTTGGAGATACATCTTCATAAAAATTGCAAAATACAGGCATGAGCTGAAAGTGCCTTTTAACTATCACCTCAAGTAAACTTGTCTAATACTGCAAGGTTGCATGATGCCTTCTAATTAATTCTAAATTTAGACTGCTTCGTAACAAGGGTGTCTTATCTTTGAGATGAGTTATTGAGAGATGACTGCAGTTCTGGCCGGATTCCATCTTCAGCTCAAACTGTTCCTTTTGTTGATGTCAGCCCCCTGCTGATAGCTCACATTGCCTTTGGAAGCTGTTGAGAGAAATTCAAATTCCCTGCCTGGCAGAGCTCTCTTTGCTATATGAAACAGTTAAAAGCACTTTCATGTTGGTAATTACTGTACAACGTATGACAGTTTTAGAGATCTAGATACACAGGAAATGCTGTTCTTGTTGTTCAGAGTCTTGATACTGACGCTAGAGATGTTTTTAGGAGAGCAGAATAGAGAAGGATCTGGGAGTGGATTTGTAATGTGCAGTTGTGTTACCAAAGTTGTTTCTGAATTTAAACTTGAGATTAAAAAAATTTCTAGCTTCTTTGTATTTGAAAGCAAAAAGAAAATCAAATCCTGCCTGTCATTAAGATCTTTGAACTGAATTTGGGCCTGAAGTAGTCTAGTTATTGTAAAATACTGCTGTGTGAGATTTCTCAGGTACTTCTGGCCTTTTTTTTTGGTCAGCAGTCTTCTAGGGGCACCTAATTTGCAGGCAGAAAGCAGAAACTGTGGGTAGTCTCATTTCAGTAGCAATGCAGAATGATGAAATTACGGCCCTATTTGTACTCCTGAGCTTATTGCTGAGTATAAAATGTCATAGAATGCTGGGAGATGTAGTTTTCCTTGACTACAGTTCCATTTTAAGCTGAGAACAGCCTTGTGAAAAATACCATTTATGTGATAGCTCCTGCTATGTCATCCCTGTGATGCATTCTGAGTTCTGCTCAGAGGGAGGAACCATGTGTGTGTGACAGCCAGGTCTCACCAGCATAGACACTGCTATGGTAGCATACAACACAGCTTTAGTGTGTTTTTTTTTTTTTTTTTTTTATAGCTAAATAGCAATAGAAGGTATAGAACGTGTAGAAAAATAGCGACATGGCCTGTGTTTTGTCCTATAGATCTTGTCCACTAGTGTCCTATATTTCATTTTAGGAAGCAAAATCTGCTGCTTTTTGACACAAAGGTTGTGTGAATTTTGGTTTGGTAGACTTATTATACTGTCCTGTCTGAATTGCTGGAAGAATTTAGTTGGACTGCTGTATGGGAAAGCAAGGACAGCTTCTTCTGGTACCTGAATAATTGTGCATTTTTTGATCAGTGAGTCAGGAATTTTACAAGAAAGCACCAAAAAGAAGAAGTAGAGGAAGACAGAGGGACTGCCTGGGTGGGATTTTGTAAAAGCGTCTGCAGTGCTTTTGTAACTTAAGTGGCTTGAAAGAAAAGGGAGGAAAAAACAGAGAAAGAAGGAACGTGTGTAGGAAGGAGAAAATAACGAGAAGGAAAATAGCATTGAAGTAGATAATATAAGGTCACATTTGCCCTTTAGCTCCTGCTATCATAGTTGTACCAGGAAGATATTACGTAGCTCTGCCATAGAAGAAAATTTCCACAGCAGTAGAACTAATGAAGCCTGAGGTCCTGTATGACCTGTCCCTTTTAAAAATAAACAAAGAGCAACAGCGAAAAACCTGCACAGCCTTTCTTCAGCCTCTCCCAAGTTCCTGTGGCTCTGCTGGCTGCTCAGAAAAGGAGCAAACTTTGGCAAGTTGGGACGTATGCAGAAGGTATGCTGAGTGGCTGAGATGTTGCCATCCTGTGATTTTACCCCTGGGGAGACCCTAATCTGCCCTGTTATCTCCGGATGCTGATACTCAGAAAGTTTCTCAGACAATATTTTTTCCAGTACTTTTACTGATCTTTCAAATGCTATGGAATTTCAGTTAATCATGTGAAATATGAAAGGATTGAAGCTGTCAATAGTTTGGATGTTTATTAGTTATAACCTGAGTGCTTCTCATTATTAGGAGTGGTGGTTGTGGATGAGTTGCATATGCTTGGAGACTCTCATCGAGGATATCTGTTGGAACTCCTTCTGACCAAAGTTCGATACATTACAGAGAAAGCTGCAAAAAGGTGGGTAGACCAGGATGTTTGCCTTATAATGCCAAATTACAGGTGGCTTAAATATTTTGTTCTCTGAGTAATTGGAAATTTGGGTTAGCTCCACGGCTTTTACGCGACTTGGACTATTTTGGTTATTAAGATCTCATCATATTATCTCTCCAGGGTCCTGCTTTTGTAGACAAAACTTCTTTTCCTCAAGGTTTTTAATTTGTGTGCTACCTTGGGAGTCATTCTCTCAGGAAAAGAAAGAAGGTGAAGCTTTCCTTTACTTTTTTTTTTTTAATCCTGTTTATTTAAACAAACAAACAAACAAACAACAAGACAATCCAAACCACAAAATAACAAAACTGACTTAGGTTTTTTTGTAATATTTTTCCTAGACAAAGGCAAATGGAAAAAATGTTGTATTCAACTTCCTAGTCTTTACTAGTTAAGCTGACAGAAGAGTTAAAATGAAGTTTTTTCTGCACACTGAAACTCAGATTTTGGCAGCTTTTCATAGCTGCTTCCTGTCTTGTGAGTCATACTAGTTCTAGAGTAAGCCTACAGTACCTCATTAGTTCTAGAGTAACTGCTTTTTTGGCACCTGACACCCAGCTGGATCATCTAGACAGCATTTTCCTTGTTAATTTCCAGGATACAGCACTGCCCTAGATTGAAGCATTTCTGACATTTTTCTTATTCTGGAGTCCACTATACTTAAGATCAGCATGAGTGGCTTTGACACTTTATTTCCCTTGTGTTGTCTTGCATGTGCAGGATAGATGTAAGACCACTCTCAATTTCCTTCCTTGCATTGAAGAACTGGGAAGGCGAAAACATCTGTCAGGGAAAAAAAGATACATCAAGAAATGTTCTTAGGAAGACACAATACTTCAGCCTTCGCTATATAAACACTGTGGCTCAGATCCTTCATCTCTGTCATGGCCAAGTGGACAGCGGTCCTTCATGCCACTTGCTGTCAGGAAGGATGCAACCCTTTCCCTTTTGT
The DNA here is from genome assembly GCF_023343835.1 of Lagopus muta. Classification (NCBI taxonomy): domain Eukaryota; kingdom Metazoa; phylum Chordata; class Aves; order Galliformes; family Phasianidae; genus Lagopus; species Lagopus muta. The sequence continues at coordinate 79,398,459 of NC_064433.1, forward strand.
TTTATTTTTGTACTTTTAATTTTTAATGGGAGCCCATTTGTTCAAAGTTTTTAATAGGTCATTCCAACCTGACCTATTGTCAGAATGACCAGTGCTTTTGAGAGCTTCTTAAATGGTTAATTGGATATCCCACTGAAGTATGAATCTGTGTCTTTGCACCAAAAGAAATGTTCTCTGATGGCTACTGTCAGTATCAGTGCTGTTGCTCCTTAGCAAAGCTTTTGCAAAACAAATTTCTGCAGTGGATTTTTATCTCCCACCAGTCAAAAAGAATGCCTTGGAACTGGATTTTTTTCTTTTTTTTAATCCTTCATGGTAAAAATTTGCTCTGGAGGAAAAACAGACAACATACGTGGTGTTCTAGGAAATGCTAGAAGAGCTTGGATAAGAGTCTTTTTCTCCACTTCTTCTTATTTCTGTCTTGCTTTTTTACTCTTGCTCTTGGGTTGTCTTGTTTCCTTTATCTTGCCTCTTCCAGGGTTGCCAGATTCAGGCCATCTCTGAGCTCACATTGACTTATGAGACATTTTTAGTTTTTTAAAGCCTCAATTTATTACTAGTATTGTAGATGGACAGTACAAACAAGTAGATTTAAAATGTAGGCTCAGGAGCATAAAAAAAGCCCACAGAATTATAATGTGGGTCTAAAAGCCTGAATTACAATATACACTTGGGGTATCTAAATTAATAGTTTGTGTTTTCGTGTCTGTTATGAATTCATTACTTCCCACTGACTTCAGTGGAAGTTATTGATCGACACTGAGAACTGAAGCTGCTTTCTTCTTTGCTGAAGTAAGGGCTTTGGTTCCAAACTCTAGGAAGACCTTAGTCTAGTGTTATTTGTCCTGAAATCAAAACAAATTGAAGTATCTTAATTAAGACATTTAAGTGTAGAAACACTGCAGTGGGAACTGGGCTTTGCTTATTTCAGTGCTCTTGTTAATTGCAAGGAAATGGTTGTTTACTTTCAGTTTCTCCAAATACGCAGTTTAAAGAAGCGTAAAGTTTAGATTCAAAATGATAAAAAGTATTGAATGCATATCTTTTCAGTGTGTTTGTTAAGAACATAATGTGACTGCTATCTTTTTCAAGAAGCTTATAAAAATAGCTTTATCCTTTAGACCCTTGAAGGAAATAGGTTCATTTTTTTCTGAAGGCTTTTTTCCAGAAGACTAGCTTGTCTTGTAACTAACTTTCAATTTCTTTAACTGCTTCCAGAAAGGTAAAGATGACGAGTCCTGGTTTTGGAGGAATACAGGTAGTAGGCATGAGTGCTACCCTCCCTAACTTGGGACTCCTAGCCTCATGGTTAGATGCGGAATTGTATCGTACAGATTTTCGCCCTGTGCCCCTCAAGGAGTGGGTGAAAATTGGCAACAACATTTATGACTCTTCCATGAATTTGGTGCGAGAATTCCAGCCCAAACTTCAACTGAAGGTAACAAAACTCTAAGCAGTGGCTTTTGGCATAGGACTTTTTCTCTAGCTCAAGTTAAAAAGACAGCTACTGGTATGTTTTTAGTTTTTTTTTAATAGGTGATATTCCCAACTTTGTTGTTTATTTTATAGATTGTATGCTTACACTAAGGGAAAAATGTACTACATTTTTGTCGTTACTGATTATCCAAACAAACAGTCATGAACTCCTTGAAGTTTCTTGAATCTGACTTGAAGAAGTTAGATTTGAAGCAGTTAGTTCTTGTCTCTGAACACTTGATAGATACAACAAGCTTGGTTCTCCCTCTTAGCCACCCCTCTACCTTGTGTCCTGAAATTGACTTAATTTTTATAGACGAGGATTTCCTAGATATCCCAACAAATTTGCATTAATCATTGGGAAAATGTATTTTCTTTAAATACTGTATTGTACCTGCTTATGTTAAGCTGCTGAATGATCTAGTTTTGTCAGTGATTATAAGGTGGGTGTCCACTCTAATTCTTCTGAATCTATTTTCAGTATTTACTATTTCTCTGCACTGAAAAAAAAAAATTATGGATAATGAGTATAATGATTTGGAAGAACAAAATGGGTGAGAAATGTGCCATTCCTACTTGTAGATTTGGAGTCTTTGAACTGTGAATTCTCTTCCCAGTCCTTTGAGCTGCTGTGTGTAAATACTAGTGGGGCAATTGGACAAGGTGGGCTAAATGTCAGAAATGTCTTGAGAGCACTCACACCTTCTTGTGTGCAAGCAGCAGTAGCATGGTGGGTCCTCAAAAAGGGAAAAATAAATAAAGTGTTTATGACAAGAGTATCATTATTTTTATGTATTTGTACTGAGAATGTGATGTTACATTTCAACCTTTTAGATATTTTTTTATTTACTTGTTTTGGATGGGTCCTAAATTAAGGTAAGGACTAAACTAGGCTTGTGACTCAACACTTTAGGGGAGTTAGCTTCTTTCATAAGACCAGGCAATCCTCTTGGGTGCTGGACCTTCAGACTTGCCTGTCCAAGCCCACTTTGAGGCACAGGACAATATTTGATGACCCTCACCACTTCTGCTGAATTTGAATGAATCTTTATTGAACTTCTGACAATTATGTACAGTTCTTGCCTTTGATCCCGTATTTTTGCTTACATTTCAGTGCTTTTTATTTGTTTCTTTACTCCTACCTTTTTCTCCAATGTCCTGCTTTCTGGAAAGCAACCTGGCTTAGCCAAGCCAAGCAGTTTGTTGCAGGAACTCTCCTGCAGTCTTGTGATCAAAAAGGCAGGGTGTGAATGGTAGGGTTTTCTGTGCACATCCATGTATATACCCACGTTCTTTGATCAACAGCACTTACAGCGTGCATCTTTTTGGGCATGCTCAGACTACTATGCCTCATGCTTTTAGTTCAACCTGCCAAACTGTTAATTCTTCTTTCTTTGTTACTGTGGAGGAATGTTTTCCCTCAGAAGGGAACGGTTACGGTTATCATCAACAGTATAATCATCCTAGAGCCTAGACTCCCTTAAACAAAACAGAAGCTAAGAGGACAGTGCTCCTTCCTCTTTGCTCCTCTTTCCAATTCTTCATAGAAGATTCCTACTGTAAAGCTGAGCAGTGACAGCATTCACAGACCCCGTACAATATCAGAGTGAGCTGAAAATATTTTATCTCAATTCAGGGAGACGAAGACCATGTTGTGAGCCTGTGCTACGAGACTGTTTGCGATGGCCACTCAGTCCTGCTTTTCTGTCCATCCAAGAATTGGTGTGAGAAGCTGGCAGACATCATTGCCAGGGAATTCTACAGTTTGCAACAGGCAGAAAGTAAGAGAAAAGTATTTAATCGAAGACTGTAGTAGTATCTGTAATAACTTTAATGTTAAGTTAATTTTAGTAGAAAAATATTTTCTAAAAATATTTTCTCTCTGAAGGTTCTGCAAAAAACTCATCCCTTTCCCCAGTTGTTGTGGACAGAGAAGGTATAGATGAGGTCCTGGATCAGCTGAGGCGCTCTCTCTCAGGTCTGGACTCTGTGCTCCAACGTACCTTACCGTGGGGAGTGGCATTTCATCATGCAGGTATTTCTGAATATGTAGGTCTTGAGTTCTGTAAAAGTTAAGTCGTATGCGTTCTTACTGCTGTAGTTACCAGCAATTTACCAGTTTCTTTTAGCTTTCTGTAGCTTATGACTTAACATACAGGAAGGGGTAAACTTGAAATTCTTTTATTGTGAACAAAGACTTAACTCACTAATATGATAGATTTCTTCTCTACTGTGTTAGTTAACAGCAACTTTCTAGATGCAACATAAAAATTTATATGAAATACCTAAAAAATTAACCAATTTGCAGCCCATAGATTTTCAGATTCTTCCTAAAGCTGCTATGGTATTTCAGAGCAATTTTTCTCAACGTAGTAATGAAAGAGATGAGTAAATAGAAGAAGTTTACTATGAAAATCAAAATAAAATGAGAGTGCCACCAAGGCTTCTGGCAGGATCTTTTATTTCTTACCTGCAGGAGTACATGTAACCTGCTGACTTACTGAGGGAAAGAATCAACTGTGGAAGATAGAAGAGTATTTATGGCATTGAATATATAGGGGACATAACTCCAAATGCTTATAGAGTATGAATTTTTTCTTCTGAAGAATAAATGTGGTCTAAAACTCTCAAGGAAATGTAGAAAGATGCAAATTAGACCTGTAACCTAGAATGGAAATGAGGAAGGATTACAGGATGTAGGATTCCAGCAAATGACTGAATCCTAATTTCTTGCTGTGTGTTATAGCCACTTTCCTTTTTTTCATTGCATTTCCTTATTTATTTTCCTTATTTATTTTCTTGGCAACACATGTAAATATGTAGTAAATTGTTCATCTTGCTACAATGTGTACAAATACCTTAGGAAAGCTACTTCATAACTATTTTTGTCAGTTAACTATTCCACAAAGAAAGCTTTGTGGAAATTTTGTTTGCAGTTCTGTTATGAAATAAATTAACTGAGGTAGTGTTGCATTTCTTGTTTCTAGCAATGAATGGCACACATTCATTGAGTTTGTTTATTCTTCCTTTTGTTTGACTAATAACATTAGCTCTTTAATCCAATCCCTACATGACTGGGTTTGCAAAACGTCATCCTTCTTCAGGTCTTACGTTTGATGAACGGGACATCATTGAAGGAGCCTTTCGGCGGGGCATGATTAGAGTTCTAGCAGCAACATCCACACTCTCCTCTGGAGTGAATTTGCCTGCACGCAGAGTAATTATACGAACTCCTATGTTTGGTGGCACACTGCTGGATGTTCTCACTTACAAACAGATGGCTGGAAGGGCTGGCAGGAAAGGAGTAGACACGGAGGGTAAGCAGAGGCTTTATTAACATTCTCTAAGAACAGTGTTAACCTGATTAAATCCAGGGCAGTGCTTTGCAATTAGTGACTAATTGTGATGAATTTCTTTGCTATTCAGTACGATCAAGTTAATTGAGATGAATTTTTTTGGTATTAATAGAGTAAAAATTGTAATTCCCAGAGGACTCTTTTCACTGCGTGAGGTTGACTTTGGTATTTACATGTCAGTTATTCTAAGAATGCAGTATTTTCTTCTTTGAATTCTTGTTATCTTCTAAAGCTCTGTGCATTTGTCTTAATTCTGAAATACATGGTCAGTTCATTAAAACATTTACAGTTTCAGTGAGAAAATTTAAAGTAAACTGCTAATAGACATGCCTAAAATTTAAGGAAGTCCACAACTGCTCTTGTTGTCTGAAGTTCTGATTTGAGTTTATTAAACTTCCTCTAAACATACTTTTTGTGGATGTTAAAAGTAGTAATGCAACATAGAGACAGGGAAATTTGGACAGTTGTTCAAAGATAAGATGTTTTCATGAAAACAGTGAAACCAATTGATGCTCAACAAAATAATCCTGCCTGCTATTTTAATTTGTGGTGGAAACTTTTTTCTGGATGTCAGTCGAAAAAAAATGCATTATATGAGTATAAATCCAGTTCAGCATAAACCCATTTCTGCTGAAATATGAAGTTCAGCAGAAGAAGAAAGTGAGATTTGCCCTGCTGATGGTTTCATTGGTGCTTGCTGGAGCCCTGTGTAAGCAAACAGTTCTTATATTTAACTTTCTATTTTTGCTGAAATGGCATAGCAACATGGCATTTTGTGACCTATTTCTCAATCAGCTATCTCTTTATGTTGAAGAAAAAGGCAGCTGCATGTTGTATTTTGAAATTTTCCAGACTTTGTCATTTGAAAATAGCTGGCAGGTGTAAAATTACATTATTTCTTTTTTCCCCTTCAAGTTACAATAATTAGTATCCTTTTTAGACGGTTCTGGTGTGACTGTTTTGCACAGTAAGCAGTTGATATTATGATGATGAGCTTCATGAATGTACCATTTTTTCCCATTTCATGTGGTGTTTTGAATGAGAACATAAAGCTACATTACCAGCTGCTACTCTTCCACTGAATAACAAGACTGGAAGGCAGCAACTTCAGCTGGAAAAAAGTGCCATAAGAATTCTTCTGACAGACAAAAGATAATTTCTGCTGGGATGAAGGTTCCCCTCTCCCAAACATATTAGTATTGAATTGTCTCAGAAGTTTTTTTTTCCCCCTGATGTTGTGCTTTAACCTGGAAGGTGGCTGAGCACCACGCAGTCATTTGCTCACTCCCCACCTTCCCAGTGGGATTAGGGAGAGAACTGAAAAAAAAAAAAAAAAAGAAAAAAAAAAAGTAGAACTCATGGGTTGAGATAAAATTATTTACTAAGCTAGAGAAAAGGATAATGATTATAACATACATATTTATATATTGTATATAACAACTGATATACAAAGCAATTGCTCACCATCTCCTGACCAGCTAGCCCCTTAAGCAATGGAAGAGCGAGATGAACTCCTACCTTCTTCTAAACTCCTTCTACTTGATGTATATAATATGGAATATCTCTTAACTCAGCTGTCCTACTTCTGTTTCCTTCCAGCTCCTTGGGCCCTTCGCAGAGAATGGCCTTGGCTCTTGTACAACACTGCTTAGCAGTAACTATGAGCATCGGTGTGTTTATCAACATAGTTTTTCTCCTAGAAGCAAAACATAACATCATACCAGATACTATGAAGAAAACAATTCCGTGCTGAAAATATGACATGTGATTGGATGCAAATTTAAAAACATTATTTTAGAAATTGAAATGGGGTTATTTTTGCATTCATCAAGTGTCAAATTCCTAAAGTGAAATAAGTGAATATGTTCATTAGTATAGAATCAGAGAATCATGAAGGTTGGAGAAGAACTCTGTGATCATCTAGTCCAACTGTCCACCTACCACCAATATTGGACACTAAACCATAGCGTCTCTAAGTACTACGTCAACCCTTTCTTTAAACACTTCCAGGGACAGTGGCTCCACCACTTCCTTGGGCTGTCTGTTCCAATCTGATGGCAGTTGTTGCAGTTCTTAGTGAGTTCAAAAGTGTTCATCGGCGATTTTTCTTGAAGTTTTACTCTTCCTGTACTTTTCCCTTTGACAGCTGTTCACAAATGTATGCACTGCCAAAAAGCAATGACATGAATAAGTTGTGACTGTGAACTGAGGGATATTTTTCTCTGGTAATTTAGGGCTTACAAAAGTCTGGAAAAAGATATGATCAAATGTTTGAGTTGAATATCTGATTGCAGCTCTATGCATTCCATTTAAAACTTGCAGGTAAAATATTTATGTTAAATGAAAATGGAGTTGCAAACAGAAATTTACTAATATTGACAATCTTGAAGCCTATTCTCAAATTCGTGAATCAAAATGGGAAGCAAGGCCACGTATTCTTAATTGATCACAGAACTGTGTTTAGCCAATGTTTAGCCAGTGTATCAAAATGGACTGCACTGTGCAGTCCCTGTGTCTTGATTACAGCCCAGGCAGAGCTGATTGCACACTGACATTTGGTTGGTACGAGCGATGGGTACCTGCTAAGCAGGGAAGACCTGCTGCCAGTGAGCGGGCTGCATTGCAGGCTGAGCTGGGCTGCTTGCAGCTTACAGGCTGTGGGTTGGATATGTATGTCCTAGACTGATTCCTCTGGGCTGTATTGTATTTCCAGCATATATCAGGGAAGTTGAAATCTCCCACGAGAACAACCGCAGGCAATTGTGCAACTTCTGCCAGGAGCTGTAGAATGCCTTGACTGTCTCTTTGTCTTGGTTAGGCAATCTATAACAGACCCCCACCTGGATGTCTGCCTTGTTTGCCCTCCCTGTGATCCTTACACACAGAGGCTGGATCTTAGCATTCCCAGCCCCAAGCACTACAACACTGAAATGTACTCTAACATAGTGAGCCAAGCCATTGCCCCTTCTTCCTTGCTTATCCTTCTGAAGAGCTTATAGCCATTCACTGCAGTACTCCACTTGCAGGAGCAAACACACCATATTTCAGCAATGGTAACTAAGTCATAGTTTGCCTGCCACACAATAGTTTCCAGCTCTTCCACTTTGTTTCCCATGCTGCCTACATTGGTGTAGATGCACTTCAGCTGAGCCATTGGCCTCAGCCACAGTCCTGGCATTGTTCCCCCAGACTCACTTCTTAGTGAGCCTTGTTTCATCCCCTTCCCTCTTCATACCTAGCCTAAAGTCCTGTCAATGAGCTCTGCCAGCTCCTAAGCTAGGATCTGTTTCTCTTTTTGAGACCCTTCTGCAGTCATCAGGCCAGGTGCTGAGTGAACTGCCCCATGTTCAGAAAACCCCAAATTCCTGTGGTGGTATCAGCCTCTAAACTTTTTATCAGATGGGTTTTTCTGGTCCTCTCAGTATCCCTCCTTGCCACTGAAGGGATAAGCTGTACTCTATACTCCCTCTCCAAAAACTAACCACCCTAATCCTCTGAAGTCCCTTTTGATAGCCCTTAGGCTTCTCTCAGCAAATTCGTCACTGCCAGCCAGAACTGTCAGTGAAGGGTAGTAATCAGAGGGGAGAATCTAGCCAGGAAGTCACTGGTAAAGTTTTACTGGCAAACAAAACTAGAAACCAGGTAACACATTTATTTCTTTTCCACTTACAGGTAGAGATACGTTGAATACATTATTATGTATAAAACATAATACAATCTTTTTTCACAGTGTCACGAAGGTAGGAAAGGACCTCCAACATCATCTGGTCCTTCTCTCCACCTACCACCAAGATTTCCCCACTTAAACCATGTCCCTTATTACAACATCTAAATGTTGTTGAACACCTCCAAGGATGATAACTCCACCATCTCCCTGGGCAGCTTGTTCTGGTGCCTAACCATTCTTTCAGAGAATAATTTTTTCCTAATGACCAACTTGAACTGCTTTTAATAGAGTATTTTTTTGCCTGGCTAGCCAACAGTCTAGTGTTTATTGAATCTGGTTCTAGCCAAGACTTTTATTCTCATCTGAAATGTTCAGTGGGGAATCTTATAAAAAGCTCAGTTGCTTCTTTTATTTTTTCAAACTACTTACTAGGTTGCAGTTAATGGATTCAATTTCACAGCAACACTTTGAGAAAGGGTTCCACCCAAATTTTGAGTGACTATCAAATAATGTGAATATCCATTTTTTTGTTATATTTATCATGCTGAGGTGTCAAAGTTATCCTAGAGAATTCTAGGTCACATCATAACCTAAATATGAAATGAGTTGATATTCCTTATTGCTAAAATCAAAATAAGCTATGATTTCACAAAAATGCTTACAGGCAGTTTGTTATGTTGCCTCTCTCAACAATGGCAAAAGTTACAGGGTCAACACGTGTCGAAAGTTTCACCTGTCAGGATAAGTGAATCCCAAAGAGACATCCTCTAAGCATGTCTTTCATCCTTCGGTTCATTTACTTAGTTATATTTAGTTGTATATGGTTACTTAACCTACAGTGCATTTGTAGTATTTATTCTGTGCCTGTGCAGTTGTGTTTTCATTCGCTCTGGATTTGCTTATTACTGCGGCAGTATTGTGGCTATAGTCTTACCATAACTTAATGTTCCTAGAATGTTACTAAGATATCAACTGACAAAATTACCTTGGTTTTCAGCCTATGTGCACTTAAATCTTCTTATAATAAAACATATTCATTGCTCAGCTAATCCAAATCTAATGCTCTCTTCTTTGTCAGAGACAAGAATTCATCTATTCTGTGACAATTGGCAAAGCTATGTCTCTTAGGGACCTAGTTACCTAGTTTCTCTGTAATAGTTTTGTTTGAAGAAAACCTTGGCTTTATGTGACCATTGCATTTCCCTCTTGTGGTCTGTACTAATATCTCCTAAATACATTAACTTATTATTTTTACTTCTTGTTTCAGAGCTCACCTTTTTTTCGTCTTTCATAGATTTTCAGGATAACTTCAAAATTCTTTATTAGATGTTGTTAGGTAAGGTATACTCAGATGTACTTTCAGTGGAAGCCATTCAGGATACTTAAGATTTTATAAGCCTGTGTATGTATGTGCATATATGGATAGATCAGTGTGCATACAAATTTATATTTATGAAAGTTAAGAGAATGCATAGTTAGATTAATAACTTCAAAGGAATTCTGAATTACTTTGATATCTGAGAATGGAATCTGGTTGACAGCACAAACTTCTGAAGTGATGTGCAGCTTGTATGTTTTATTCTAACTTTTAAGGATCCTTTCAACTTAATAATTCTGTCAGTTTAACATAGAAAAAAAAATAAAAATGATGCCACTGTGTGTCATTGTTCCAGTCAATTCCACAACAAGAAGTAAGAGTAGTTCAACAGTGAAGCAGGTGCTCAGAGAATCTATGGAATCCCCATCCCTGGAGATGGTAAAAGCTGATTTGATAAAGCCTGCCTAAGGAAAATTTGAAATTTGTTCTTCTCTGAGCTTTAAATTCTTAAATATTATGCATCTCCGGAGTCCTTAAATAGCAAAGGCCATACACTCTTTGAAACCTCAAAAAGGTTTTTAATATTTTTACACAGCTTTTTCGAAAGTGCCTGCAGCTTTCCATTCCAGTAATGTCCTCGATGACCTGTATGTAGCTATTTCAATACTGAGATGCAGTGATGTCATTAATGTTTTGGTTTTTTTTCTTCTCTTTTTCTTCCTGCATAGGTGAGAGCATTTTGGTTTGCAAGCCATCAGAAAGATCAAAAGGAACTGCTCTACTTCAGGGATCTCTCAAGCCTGTTTGCAGTTGTTTGCTCAGAAGAGAAGGGGAAGGTGTTGCTTCTAGCATGAAAAGAGCAATACTTGAGGTACAGGACATGTGGAGAGAAAGTAGAACACAGCCTGCACTGCCAGTTTATTTTGTGACACCATCAAATATTTTATGTGCACATTCTTTTGTTTCTTCCTTGTCAACCCAAGCAGCTTCAGAAAAAAATTATTTGAATATGCCAGCTTGCTGCAATATTTAGCATTTTGTTTTGTATGTTAAGAATTCTCCAGCAAGATATTAAGCTTGGCTTTTTCATTATTTATACTCAAACTGCAGGCAGAATTGTGTGTAATTCTTAACCTTCAAACATAGTAACATAATCTGTCAGTCTTCAATAGGAAATACTTGTATATTACCAGTTCCTGAGGCTTGCTGGACTGATTAAGGCTAAATAACATTTGTAGAGCCTTAAAGATTTTCCCATATCAGCCCTAAAATTATCTGCTGCTTTTACCAGAAATCATTGAAACTTCATTAAAAAAGGAATAAATGTTCATTTTTTTCACATAGATGAGCTTATTTGCTTTTCCAAAGTTGATTTTGGGCTTGAACTGAGCTTAGACATTTTAAGTAGAGTGATTTTCTTTGCTGTACTGTTCCTACTATCTTTTATGAAAGCATCTTTTGTACTTAGAGCTTGGTTTGTGATTCCATGGTTATAGAATTTTAACCAGACCATTCCAAATTTGAGTTTACTTTTCTACATAAGAACTATCTAAAGATGTCCTCCTTTCTGGTGGGAGCACTTTATTACATGAAATAAATCCTCTGAAGTCATGAAAGAGAGCTTTTAGTGAAATACCTTTCTGTCTCAAGGAAGATGCACATAGGTGAGTGACCCACAGGGGAAAAACAGTTATGTGAAAAACAAATAATAAATAGATAAATGCATGTTGCAATATGATCTAAGCAAAATGCCTATATCTAGTCCCAATTCAAAATTGCTACTCTGTTCATGTTCACTTTCAAAATACTAGGATAAGGTTATTATTAAGTCCTTCACTTTTTGATAAAGTGTCTAACTTTTTGTCAGGAGATACTCTTACAGGTTGGCAGTTAATTTGCCTCATGTTCTTCTCTTGTAATGGTTCTTTAAAATTTGAGTAGGTGATGGATCAGTCTTTTCTCAGATCTGATGTTCTACCCTGCTGTTTCTCTGACAAGATGAGCAAGTCATTTCCTTCAACAGATCATTGTGAGTGGAGTTGCCAGCACTCCAGATGATGTGCAGACCTATGCCTCTTGCACTCTTCTTGCATCCAGCTTGAAAGAGAACAAGCAAGAAAATGAGAAAGAACAAGACAAAGTGCAGAAAGGACCTATTGAAGCTTGTATAGCATGGCTGCTGGAGAATGAATTCATTCAGATTCTGGAATGCAATGATAAGAAAGGTAACACTGTTGTTCTGCATTCTTTTTCTTACTAGTGATTGCAGTTAGCAGTTTTCAACCAGTGTATCTTTTGCAGATGAGTAAATGTCGGATGCATTTATTTTGTTTAACGGTGTCAAGAAGATTTTAGCTTTCAAGGAAGTGTCTTCATACCTGCTTAAACATTTTTGCATCATGAGTTCTTGGGAGGCCTCTGCACATCACCCTTAAGACTGATACATTCTAATCTACAGGTTTCTCAGCTATCTTTAAAAAAGGTGAACATTTACTGCAGGATTTGTGCAGATGAATTATAGACTATAATTTTAATTTTTTCTGAAGAAGAGCTGGTACATTCTGAGAGAGTGAAGTACTGTACTAGAACTGTTTGTTGCATTAGTTTGCACTTTCTCCTTATTTGGGCAATGTTCTTAAGATGGGCTTCAGATGAGACTCTTTACAGTAATAGAATCCATGTTACAATTTGATTGTATGTCTTTTATTAAGGAAAGATGATGTACTTGATGGTCTCAAGAAAGAAAAGTCCATTAACTCCTAGGCAGAATGTCAGCTGGAATTGCGATGCTTTTTGTTAAAATAGCTACCGTAAGTGTTAATCTCAGTAGTTAGAGGGATCGAAACTTGTGATCTGGCCTCTCAAAAAACCTAGGGTAGGCTCTAGAAAATATCTTAATTTATTGTTTCTAATTTCCTGCCTTCAATGTGGGGCAGTACTCCATTTCTGTTTGAAAAAGCAGTTGGAAAAAGTTAATAGAATCTGTAAAATATGATGCCTGCTCTGAAAGTTATGCTTCCTATTTTATTATGTTGGCCTGTGATGGCAGAGACAGATGTTGGTGACATGGCAGTAGAGGTTTAACCTTCCCACTATTATTCCATTACATGCTGCTGCCGTGTGACAGAGGGCAGCAGAGGAGCAGTCTGAAAAATTGCAGCTGACATGGAAGTGTGTGTGAAGCAAAAGCATGTCATTGAATTCCTCCACACAGAAAAAATGGCACCCATTGACATTCCTTAAAGCTTGCTGAATGTTTCTGGGGATCAAGCAGTGGATGTGAGCACAGTGGGGCAGTGGGTGGTGGTTTCAGCAGTGGTAACAGTGACAGTGAGTCACCTCCGTTGCTGCAGATATTTTAAAGCATGGCATGCAGGCTCTTGTTCATTGCTGTCAAAAATGCACAGCTAGTGGTGGTGTCTGTGTAAAAGTAGTTTTTTGTAGCTGAGAATTTTCTCTATCAGCTGATGTAATTGTGCTCTTTGTATCTGTTGTAGTTTCCATGGAAGTAAATAGGAGGCATTATTTTTGGAGAGATCCATGCACACTGCAATATGAATGTGAGGTATAAACTTACACTTAAATGTGTATTTATGTGTTATTTATTTATTTTTAACAGCAAAGATTTTTCACCCCACACATCTTGGCTCTGCTACTCTTTCATCTTCTCTTTCACCAACAGAAGCAATGGAAATTTTTTCTGACCTACAGCGAGCTATGAAAAGCTTTGTTTTGGAGAATGATCTGCATATTGTCTATCTGGTAGGTTTTTCATTCTCTGTTTTGAATCTTTTACTTCAAAATCGAAAGAAATGATTGAGAGAAAACAATTCAGGGCTCCATGGACATGTTTTTGTTTTTTTCCTACCTTGCTTGAGTAATCCTTGATGGAGAAAAGTCCTTCTGAGATAACCTGTTTCCATAGTGTAGACTGATGCTGCATATCCATATAAGCCCATTTTTATCACCCCTGACTTCTAAAGATGTCAGAAGTTTGTAAGGTTTAGAGGTGGAATACTTGCAATTTTTCTGAGACATTTGAAGATGATTAAACTAATTGGTTTTGATTTGTGTTTGGAATCGGGAGGCTCAGAAAACACTGGAGGGTTTAGCATCTATTTTGCCTACAAAAAGTCTCTGAGAACTCTGTGATTTTTTTTGTCCTGTGAGTGGGATGCTTGTGGGTTCATTTATCTCTGATAGAGTTTATTTGCTTGATGATCCTGCCAGGGCGAAAGGAAGGAGTGTGCTAAATCTTTTGAGTTTGTCAAGGGTTATGTGCATGTGCACTTGAAAACTGCTATTTGAGACCTTTGGAGAAGAAATCATGAACCTGTCAAGATTAGCGAGGAGTTGCAGTGAACATCTTAGAATTCATGGCTACGAGGCCTGTCATTCAAGCATCACCCCAGATTTGACAGATGTCTTTAGCCTCCTTAAGTGTAAAGTATATTCTCTTTACCAGACTAATCAAAAAAGAGTTCATGCCGAGAAGAATCTGCTTGGCATTATAGGTGTTGTTGAAGTAGGAATCAAGGGGAGGCTGGATGTTGGGAATGTTTTGGCTGTATTCGTTAGCCTAGTTACTGACTGAAATGGATTTATTTATTTATTTATTTATTTATTTAGAACCTACTAGTTTCCCATATTTACACATTATTCTGTAGTTCTAGAAGACCACATAATATTTCGTTCTATTCCTGCTAGGCAAAGTGATCTGTTTTATGCTATGCAACAGTGAATTTTTCCCTGTTTGTACCTCTAAAACAAGAAAAAGAAAAAAAAAGAATTCTGTTGATGTTCTGAGGTAGAGTCAATGATTAAAAAAAATTGTTTTTATCTTGTATTTTCTTGTTGCAGCAGGTTGTCTGATGTTATTTTAAATCAAATACAGTCTCAAGCAAAATATTATTGAGATTTGCTTCCATTAACCCAGTCTAAAGCACTTTCTTGCAAAGTTCATTCATTTTCAAGGCTGAAGATTTTTTTTTTTAAATGGAAGTGTTATTCTTTACAGGTTTCTTATGAGTTGCAGGGGAATTATCCACTATAATGCTTTCAATTTCTCAGGCTTGAGTCTATTACTTTTTCAAAAATGAATTTGAACAAGTTGTATTTTAGAAAATTAAATTAAAACAAAAATATTACTCTAGGATAAGGGTTTTCTTTAAAAACAAATGGCAAAAAGACAACCAATAGCAGACATTTAAACACAGTCTCCACCTTTTATGTCTTGTTTTTCTCTTGCAGCATGTTGATACAGATACGGAGATGTTCTTTTCCCTCATAGAATCATAGAATTTCTCAGTTTGGAACAGACCTTAAAGATCACCAAATCCAACCACAGCCTAACCATACTACCCTAACTCTAACAACCTTTCACTAAATCATGTCACTGAGCACCACATCCAAATGGTTTTCAAACACATCCAGGGATGGTGACTCAACCACCTGCATGGGGAGCCTATTCCAGTGCTTCACAACCCTTTCTATAAAGAAGTTTTTCCTGATAGCTAACCTAAACTTCCTCTGGTGCAACTTGAGGCCATCTCCCCTCGTCCTGTCACCAGTGAGAAGAGGCCAGCCCTGCTCTTGCTGTCAGCACCTTTCAGACACTGGAAGAGAGCAATAATGTCTCCCTTCAGCCTACTTTTCCCCAGACTGAACAGCCCCAGTTATACCCTCGTATATTCAAACTGACTGTGCTGACTGAATGATAACATAATTGTTTTTCTGTCTAAAAGTATGTGAAAGCTTTGAATAGCTTTTTTTGTTAGTATAAGTAATAGTTGAGACTTATTGAACCTTACCTTGAGGACACTAAGTACTGGCAAAACCTGTGTTCCCTACTGCTTTATCAGGTGTTATGGCAGTAGTTATTGTGGTTCTAAGAGGCTGATAGATAATCTGTCACTTTTGTTAAAAGAGAATAAAAACACTACTTAAAAAATCTTACAGTGGCTCAGATTTATGGAGCGATCTGGCAAAGATTCCAAGTTCTTTCATTGTTAGAATACCCACATGAATCATATCATATCTCATATCTAATCAGTACAAATATTAAAAAACTAGGTTAGAAAATCTTTCACTTTTTTCAAGGTACGTGGTTATGACTCAGTGCCTCTGAGTTATGTGTGGGATGCCTCAACCACATTCTATAGACTGCATTTTTGTTTACTGAGAGCTGCTCTGTTTCTCCGAAATAGTTTTTGGCATTATCTTGTTTTCTTAGGTCACCCCAGTGTATGAGGATTGGACCACAATTGATTGGTACCAGTTTTTCTGCTTATGGGAGAAGCTGCCTGCCTCAATGAAGCGTGTGGCTGAGCTGGTGGGGATTGAAGAAGGCTTTCTGGCTCGCTCTGTAAAAGGCAAAATTACAGCTAAAACCGAAAAACAGTACAGACAAATGGCCATCCACAAAAGGTAGCCACAAACAGATCTGAATGTGCAAAGACAGGAGTCTATAGCTTGAAGAATTGATAGGTTCTTTGTTTTCAGGGAGTGGTTTTCTTGCTGACTGACCTGATTAGGTCAGATATATCTACAGACACCATGGGCCCAGTGTGCTCTGTACCAAGAACGCACTGCCAGAAGATGTTTGTGTCGTGTTATTTGGAAGCCAACTTCTGTGTTTCTTTATTGTGCTATGCTATAGTACTACTCTGTCTATCCCATTCACAGAGTACTCTAATGTGACCTGGATGATGATCACTGAGGATGCTTTTTTTTTTTTTATTCTTTAGATTTTTCACCAGTCTTGCCCTCCTGGATTTGATCAGTGAAGTTCCCTTAAAAGATATGACCAACAAATATGGTTGTAGTCGTGGCCAACTTCAGTCCTTACAGCAGTCTGCTGCCACCTATGCAGGTGAGTTTTGTGTGCAAAAACTCAGCAGGAAACTTCAGGTAGTCTATTTTCTTTCCTTCCAGGTAAGGAGATAAGAGTCACAGTGTATAACAACAAGCAGTCTTGTAAAACCACTTCCAAATTTATAGCTTTATCTGTGGCTGCCCCTGCTTTAAGATGGAACCCCGGTGCATGCTGTGGGAATGGGGCCAGCTGGGTGAAATCAAGCAGTGCTGAAGCATGCTAATGGCTATGGGAACCATCTGTGTAATGTGCAGAAACAAAGTTTGTCTGATAGTAAGTGTGGAAAAACGTACAAGTCAATTCTGAATCTTTGCTGTATCAGAAAGAGAACATTTCAGAATGGGTTAGGTCTTGGATCTCTGAGACAGAGTGGCTTTTTCCTGGTTACAAAGGTAATAGATCATAAAACATAATTTTACAGTTTTAAAATCAGAGTGGATAGTTTCCAGGTCATTTATCACCAAATAACAAGAGGTCAGAGAGGCCATATTTACCATAACCTCTTTCAGACAGCTGTGTAAGAGTAGAGGTAGCTGCTCACCATGTGAGAATTTCTTTCTATTATTTAAACCAAGTCTTTCGTTACTCTGTAGATGGAGCTTCAGTTTCTAATACAGTTTTATCTCAACTTGTGAAACCCTATGCGTGGGTTGCAGCATGAGTCAAAGCCCCAAAATGAAAAGGTCACGCCAACTGATGCTGAGTAGTTTAAATTAATTTTGATAGTATAAATAACTTCTTGTTATAATGGTTTCACAATTCTCTATTCCCAGTGTTAATCATTTTTTCAGCAATCAAGTAGGTAACTGCAGGATCAAGAGTAATTTGGAAAGTAAAATGAACTGTTGACATGACATATAGTTAGGAGAGATGATAAAAAAGCTGTATTCTATAATTACTGTTAAAATATGGCAGTGAGGTGTGCTGTGTCTTTCAGTTATTTTCATACTCTTATAAATACAATCTATGAGTAAGAAACTGTCTTTTCCCTGCTCTTTTCCTCCTCCAATGTTCTGAGGACTGCAGCTATAATCTTTATAGTGAACTTCGCTAGCTCCTATAGTGCTGTCAGTAAATGAAATTGAGCAAGTCAAGTTCTTCTTGTAAGGACATCACTGCAGAGTGCCTTCTCTTAGTGCCTCTCATCATTGCTTTTCCACTCTTCTTCAGTGTGTTTGGTTTATATCCTGTTACAGGATATGCATGTGTTTCATTTCATATTTGCATAACTAGAGTCTTTAAAAAAGCAGTGTTGTTCAGAATTTCTGCCTCACTTACGAACTATTTAGTTCTAGATAAAGTTGACTTCTGCAAGAGCAGTTCCTAAGCAGAATGTTGTAATAAACATGAATTAGGTGGCCATTTCTGTAAGTACTGGGAAAGAGAAATGTGAAGAGGATGACTGTTCGGATGTGGAGTTGAGACTGATGCAACTTCTGTGTTCCAGGCATGGTAACAGTTTTCTGTAACCGATTGGGTTGGCACAACATGGAGCTGTTGCTCTCCCAGTTCCAGAGCCGCCTCACTTTTGGGGTTCACAGGGAGCTTTGTGACCTGGTACGAGTCTCTCTGCTGAATGCACAGCGTGCAAGGATGCTTTACAACGCTGGCTTTGTCACAATTGCTGATCTTGCTAAAGCCAGTCCTGGTGATGTGGCAGCTGCTCTGAAGAATTCAGTACCATTCAAAAGGTGAGAAATCAGTGAGTCCAGAAGTCAAGTCAGAAGTTCATTTACAAGGTGAAGGATTTCAGGATGAAACCTGTAATTAAATTTGACAATCTTTTGGGACTTGTTGCTAAATGTTACTTAAAAATAACTTGTAAGTCTCTGTGACTGATCACAGTAATTACATGATTACTTTGAAATTAATAATAACATGTTGTATTTGCAGCAAGAGATTGTGAGACCTGAATTTTCCTCTTCCTGAATTGAAAATGGTTTTTGGAGGCTATTTGCTGCCTCTAAAAGACTAATGCTTTCGTGCTCTGCCATATGATCAAATGAGTGCATGGTTTATTACTGTATTTAATTTCAGATTCTCTTGGGATTTTCATGTTAGTATAACGGCAAAATTCGTACATCAGGTACCTGTTGGACTCTGCCATGATACCTCCCTGATTCATGCTCCTGAGGTTACCTTTCTTTGCATGAGTTCACGGAAGAGGATCAATTCAGACCTAGATTTTATCCCGGTAGGGAGCTGGGACTTATCTGGGGCACGTATTTGTATGCAGAAGCTTGGAATTCTAGGGTATGCACTGTAGATGTAGTCAGTAATATCTTTCATTGACATCATTGAAATTTGGTAGAAAACTGAAATTGTTATCTCCTATTAAGCAAGATGCATTTATGGCTTCACAGAAGCACTAACTGAAATAGGAGCAGAGCAGAATAAGGTCAGCTCCTCACGTTGTTTGCTATTTTCTGCATAAATTTCACATCTGTTTGTTGCCTTTCCCTTAGTGGTCGCAGGGCTGTGGATGAAGATGAAGAATCGGTAGAGGAGCGTCGGACTGTGCGCAGCATCTGGATGGCTGGAATGAAGGGCTTAACAGAAAGTGAAGCAGCTTCCCTCATTGTGGAGGAAGCCAGGGAACTTCTTCAGCAGGACTTGGCAGCGATGGGAGTGCAGTGGAACCCAGAGTCTTTTCTTGAGGCATCATCTATGATCAGCAGTGAGTCAGAGATGGAAGACAGACTACATAAGCCAGTTGCAGAGCTATCTTCTGAATCTTCTGTGATGTTAAACAAAAAAGAGTGTGGAGTTCAGGATCATAAGGGCCTTGGCTCTCAGTCTGGAAACATATCAGATACTAAAAAGGGGTATAAAAGGCAGCTAAGCAGTAGTACAACACGCTCTAGATTTGAGAGTGAAGTCACATGCAAGAAACAGGCTCAAGCAGATGAAAGAAATGGTGATACTGCCCACAGTGCTAGAAAATGGCCCAATATGAGCAGAGACAAAGAAAATGTGGAAGGAATTCTTAGGGTCAAAAACAAGACAGATTCCAAAAAAGTAAATCCAGAACTCCATACTGAGCAAGGAAAGACACCAACATTAGCAAAAATGTCTTCAGCCTCTAGATTGTTAAGAAGTGAGGACACACATTTAAACCGGACTAGGAACAAAAACGCTTCTTCAAAACTGCAGAAGTCACTGCTTGAAGATACAGATATGGTTATCATGGACATTAAAAAACCTTCTGCTTTCCTCTCCAGCATTTCTAAAGATAACTTATTTTCAGACCAAAACAATAAGGAATGTCCAGAAAAAATGTCTGTAACTCAAAAGGTTTCAAATTCTGTACAGATGAGGGAAAATAATGTAGGGAGAAAAGATAAATTGGATATTTTATTTACAGAACTTTCTAACTCCAATGAAGGCAAGCATATGGAGAGAGCAGATTTTCAGGCAACTGTTACATTACAGAGTATTCCACACATCAACAAGGAGACACATGATAATGTAGAAAGTAAAGTAATACCTTCTAAGGCTAGAATACAGAGAAATAAAACTACTGCTGATACGTACAATAAAATCAGTAAAATGCAAACAGATGTGAGCTCTGCTGAGTTGAAGGTTGATAAGCAGCATACTGCTTTAGATGCAGGTCATTGTAATGTAAACACTAACTGCTCTGGAAACATATGTGTCCTTGATGACAATAGGAAACAGAAGTCTGTGTACTTTTGTCCTGGTGGTGATAAATTCTACCATGCTGAGATCCAGAATGGTGGTATAAGTGGGAACAAAATACCCAATGGAAAATTGTTACAAGCTGGAGCACTACAAAAAGGCTACGATCATCCTAAGGATTTTATGAAAGACTCTATAGTAAAATTCAGAGCTATTTGTGATGCAGATGATGTTCAGAATTGTCCATCCTCTGGTTTGATTTGTGTCTCTACAGACTTTGAAGATAGCTTCCAGTTGGATACTCAGACTGAGAGGATAATAAAACAGGAGGCAGCAGCTGAAATCACGCGACAGCAGGGAATACAGGATTCAGAACTGGCAGTAGTACCTCAGCAGGAAATCTCCATGAAACTGAGCACTTTGCAGTCTGGGAATGCTACTGGGGAAAGGTTAGATGCAACAGTAAGGAAACTAGGCTTATCAAGTATTATCACAGCAAATAATGTTATAAAAAACACAGATCAGCACTGCAGTAACAAAATGTTGGAGTCTGAAGACCTTAATGCACAGCCTGTAGCAAAAGAAATAGAATCTGCACCTGTCCTTAAAGGAAGCGACTACTCAGTGACTGATTCTCAGCTAAACAGTTTTCTACAGTATTATCAGACCCAAAATTCATTGAAAGGGGAGAGTGCTTCTAAAGGTCCCAATAATGCAACCTGCCCTCTTGATAGGGAGCACTTTGTGGAAGAAGAATACCATCCTGTCATGGATACAAGCCTGAATATGAGTGATGGCTTGTTGTTTGATGATAGCTTCACTAATGTCAGTGATCTCTCAGCTGTGAACATCATGGAAACTGACAGAAAGGAAGCTGAGGGGAGGCAGGGAGCTTTGCTTCCTGCAGGTGGTCTTGTTGAGAATAAATCTGATGCCAGTGACAATTGGAGGGAGCATGAGGATCCAGCACAGAATAATGATGCATCTCTAGTATTCTCTGATCTCATAGCTGAAGTTTTAGATCATGCAAACTCCCCAACTTTTTTAGGAGATTTTCCTTGTACATCTCACGGTCAGTCTAAATTAAGAAACATGGTGATTTGTGAAAATGATTCCAATCCAAAGGATTTAGAAGTAGATCATAGTAAAAAGCTCCAGTGTAGCCAGCAAGTATTAGATAAGAAAACCCATCCATTAGTGTGGACTGACCACTCGTTTGAACTGAGTCCAGGACTTCAGGATGTACTAGACAAATGGCCTAGTCCTTCAGACACTGAACTTGTTCAAGTGAATGTAAGAAACTCCTGTCTGAAAGGAAATTTAGTTGCTTCAATTGCTAATCAAAAGCCAGATGCAATTTTTGAATTTGAACATCATCAGCTAGAGCCTTTGCCTAATTGTTGGGATTTAAAAGACTATTGCAAAGTTAAAGAAAACAAAACAAAAGACTCGGATAACCAAAAATCAGACTGTGTAACGCTTATGCTCAGGGGAAGCAACAGGACATCCTATCCTCCACCAGATAATTGTAATGGATTTATTCCTCCAACACCTCCCAAAGAGCTTTTTCCAAAAAGTTCTGTATCTTTCTCTGTGAAATCTGCAAGGAAGAGACAGGTTGCCAACATGAATGAAGAGCAACTGGTTCTGCCACAACACAATTGTGAGAGTGACATGGAGCAGCAGGCAGTTGGGAGGGTAGCCTCAACTGAGGCTGATGAGATAAAAGATGATTCCACTATAGACAAAGACTTTTCACTGCAGCTGTCTCAGGATGTTTTTCCACTCACTCCCTCAAGTGCTGAAGGGTTCACTATTGTTGATGTAGCAGGTAACAAAACACTTTTCCAGACTTTTCTTGCAGAATGGAAGGAGAAAAGCAGATTCTCCATCTCAGTGGCATGCGAAAGAAGAAAATGTCTTTTGTCAACCAAATCAACAATTGGTGGCAGATTCAAACAAGGTTAGTTCCATGTTTGTGAACAACATGACGGCATCTTCAGCTTAAAGCAGCAGTGATGAAGAAAAGAATTTGAAAAAGGAGGAAAATTACTGGCACTAATTTAATGTTGTCTATCTCAGTAAAGCAAAGGAGATAAATGTTAGTAGAGAATGGAGAACTGATGTCAGACACTGTACTCCTAGTTCTTTGCTGGTTGCGGTGAAGTGTTAGCAGCTTGTTTGTATATATGAAAACATCTAAACGTATTTAACATCTCATATCTAATTTTAAACAAATCTGTTGTGCAGTCCCTTTATCACACATATCATTCCATGTCATAAATTTTAGTATAAATTTAAATAAAATTATGTATTTAACAGTGACCTCTAGGGATTGTTCAGGGTCTCTACCAGGCAGCAGTACTTGTGAGAGTGCTTCTGAAGCAAATATTTCCACATTTGGAGAATATTAATTTGGTAAACTGTATCCATGTATGAAATTCAGGGTCAGCCTCTGGATTCTTGCAATAGTGTTTAATTTTCCTTCCCACAGAAGTATGCATTTGCTGCAGATTGTTTGCTGCCATATAAGCTATTTCTTAAAAAACATAAGATGGAGTTATAGTTTTTGCTATTGTATAATCATAATAACAACAACAAAAAAATATTTCTCTATGAAAATATAGTTTCGATGGACAAATCTGTAACGTTTTACAGAGTGAAAGGAAACAGTGTTGTTCTGCCTGAACTTCTGAAGAGATTTCTAGGAGTTTTGCAGGAATGCTGCATTCGTGATTGTTTCTACTACAAGAGAAGAGAAACTGCTGTGTCCTAAACATCTTCACCGTCCCCCTTTCCTCCCCCCCCCCCCCCCCCCCCCCCCCCAAAAAAAAAGAGAAACACAGATATTTTCTCCATATAGATAGAAATAAAGGTATATATTCACATTTAACAAATTTAAGCTCAGCTGTATGTGTCTACATTTTCCAGAACCAAACTCTCCTATATTTATAGATGTCATTTTGTAATTATAACTTAAAAATATTCCCTTAGGAAATTCTCCCCAGTGGATGCAGGTCAAAGATGATGGATTTCCTGTCCAGTACTGTGAAGACATATTGGTAGTTGGACTGGCAGTCTGTTGGGGTGGAAAAGATGCCTACTATATATCTTTGCAGCAGATGCAAGACCAGACTGGTAAGTGAGCAGACAGGCTGTGCTGCTTTATGTGACAATGCATTTCAAGAAAGTACTTGTGATAGTTTTTTGGAAGTGTTACGGTTATTCCTTACTCAGCTCAGTTGTGTGATGGAGTAAATTAACCATGTTATTTTTCATCACTTTAAGTGTTCAGCAGGCTTGAACAAGTTGCTATCTATAGATTTGTACTACCAGGTGATTGGCACAAGCAAAGAACTGCTGCTCGTGTGGTGGACCACTTACATCTTGACTTACTCCTGCGTTCTCTTTAGCTTACCTGCTTTTCTCTTTCAACCTCTTTTAGCTTTCACTCTAAATCTGACATTAGAATAAGGCCCAGTCTGCTCTTATCGCTAAGTTTTGATTCCTGGCCCTCCTTATTTAGTAGTATAAACACAGCATGTTTTTTGGAATCACGTCTATTTTGAAAAAATAGATAAAGTCTGTATAGGTTTATTGTTACGAATTTACTGTCCTAGTGTACTTTCTTTTTATGTTAGTTACTTGCATTTAAGATTATCTCTCTTTTCTTTTACATTGGGTAAAATGTTGATTATGGTTGCATTTTCTACTTTAGAAATCAGTCCGAGTTTGGCACCACCACCTTTGGACAAAAACCTATCTGTAACAGAGAGACTGCATCATCTGCAGCTGTACCTGCAGGAGAAGCACGAGCGCTCACTTGTCATGTATAACTTCATTCAGCACTACAAGACCCTGCTGCTGGCTTGTGGCATCTCCTTGGAAGGAAGTTTTGAGGACCCAAAGGTTGGCAGGATTAAGAAATTTAACTTGGGTGAAACACATAAGTGGAAATGCAGGAGTACCTTCTGGTGCTTCTCTAATTTAGATTTGAATATGAATGTACATCAGAGGGTTTTGGGAAACTTTTTTCCAGTGGAAAATGTAGAACAATATTAAGAGAAATTTTCATGCAATGCGCGTGTTCGTGTTGCCTACAAGAGAAACAGGCCAGATTCAATGTTATTTATAACACATTAATATTTCATTCCTGAATACTTAAATTGAGAGGATAAGTTTAAATCTCACCCGTCGTAGTGGACAGGGCTGAACTGTTGCTTATACTGTTGCTTATAAGAAGCCAGAGACTGAAATGTTGGAAGCATTTCTGATCATATTATTGAATCTGAGATTAGAAGATTTTGTTACCAAAGAGTTTATCTGCTGTGTGTCTGGATTACTCTACTACCACTATTTTCTCAAAACAAAACTAAATTTATATGTAATTTCAAAAGTTATGAATGCCATCTACAATTCAAGTGAAACTCCTGAAAGAGTTAAAATGGCCTTCTTGTCCTTATTAGGAAAAGCTTTAGAAGTACAGAAATTTCTAGGGTCGGTATTTATATCTTACATCACATGTGGGCTGAATAGCATCAAGGCAATATTAAAGCCTGCAGGTAAGTAGCAAAGCTGTTCAACAGAAGGACAAACTTAGCTTTTCATACTGATGTGTGGCTTTGGGATAAAATTAAAGAGCAATAAAAGTAGCACCTTTCCCCACACTGTTCTGTATATGAAAAGGAGTCATACTTATTCATTGTAGCAATGCAATGAATAGATACATACATACATACACAGTCACACCCCCACACCTCCCACAGACCCCTACATATGTACGCATTTTTAATCTTCTGCTTGTATGTCAGAGACAACGTAAAAGAAACCTGTGCTTCATCCTGTTTTGACACAACAATTTGAAATATAGTTATGAGCAGAATTGCTTTGAAAACAGTGGGAGGCATGAGGCTTACTGAGAATAAAATTTGCCTCACAATATTCTTGCTGTTGGTGCTGATATGGAGAAAATAGAAGAGCTCAGCTTGGCTCATATATTCTAGATCAATAGCAAGTCCTGATTTTTACAAACTCAGTTTTCAGAGTAAACACATTTTGATCCTGGTTGTCATATTGAGTCCCCTTTGTTTTAGGATGATATAAGTAAAACAATGAAGAATAGTACCCTTAGATGTTTTAAGTTGACAATAGGCAAGACTTTCAAATCTGTAGAATTAATTTTCAGTGAGAATAAAGCATGTAAGTGACATGACCTCTTAGAAGTTTTATCTGAAATCACGTAACTTTTTCACAAATTATTCCAGTCTGCCTGACAAATGAAAAATGATGTGCACTATAAACTTGCCTTACCCCCCAGTCAAGTATTAAAGTTGTATTATGATTAAAATGGAGAAAAAGTCTCATGGAAGTGTCTTTTTAAGGTTGCTTGTTGGCTGCTTGATTCTGGCTCAAAGGAACGTACCCTTCACAACATGGTAACTAACTTTCTACCCAGTGAGCTACCTCTCCTGGAAGGGATAAGCACTGGCCAGGGGGTGCAGAGCCTGGGGCTTAGCTCCAGTGAAGATCATTCTGGGCGGTACAGAGCAGCAATAGAGTCTGTGCTCATCTTCAATGTCATGAACCAACTCCATAGTGAACTACAGAAGGAAAATCTGACAGGTAAATAGACCTCCTCCTCTCGAGGGCAGAGATAGGGTAGCTATACTACCACAAAGTAAGTGATCAGTAGAGAGCAGAAGAGGTTTGGGACTTCTTATTCAAGTGTATTCTGTGGTAAAAATCGAATCTTTTAGAAGAAAAGAGGGAACTTTCTTTGGAAATACATCTGTTTTGCAAAAACAACCAGAGGAGAGTTTGGGAGTTCATTATAGGATTTAAGATGCTTTTTTTGTATCCCAAGTATCCATTGGTTCCTTTGGCTAAGGAACCCATCTGGATTATAGTCTGTTTAAAATCTGTGAATCAAAAGGGTCCTTACCTCCCAGGTGAGTACCTTGGCTACTCTGAGGGGTCTTTCTGTGTTTGTTCCCTCTGTACACAGCTCTGGTGAGGTCGCATCTTAAGTACTGTGTTCAGTTTTGGGCCCCTCACTACAAAAAAGACACTGAGGTGCTGGAGTGTGTCCAGAGATGGGCAACAAAGCTGTGAGGGGTCTGAAGCAAAAGTCTTATGGAGAGCAGCTGAGGGAAATGGGATTGTTCAGTCTGGAGAAGAGGAGGCTCAGAGGAGACCTAATTGCGCCCTATAATTACCTGAAAAGAGGTTGTGGTGATGTGGGGTCTAGGCTCTGATTGTGACAGCTAAACCTTAGAAGGTTTTTAAAAGATGTAGGTGGTGGAATGAAAGTTTATCCATTTAGAAAGCTTTACATTAATCACATCCACGGTTCATAAAATGTTGATATCCAAGGAGATGTGTATTAGGAAAAAAACCACTTTTTTTTTTGACAGAAGTTAACTTACCAACTTTTGATATAAATGTTTTATTATGAAATATTCCAGAAACAGAAATATTTAAACTAGGTCTATTAAAAGGTCTCAGTGTGTCGGGACACTTGGGTTTTTTAAATCCAAGGGTTCCCTGTTGCTTTTTTTTTTTTTTTTTTTTTTAATTTTTTTTAATTTTTTTTTGACAAATCTGTGACAGTTAATATGTTTTTGATGTTATAGAAGTTTTTCTTGACATTTGTTCTTACTCCAGATGTGTTTTCTAAAGTGGAGATGCCCAACCATTATTGCTTGGCTCTGCTGGAGCTGAATGGCATTGGTTTTAGCACAGCAGCATATGAAACCCAGAAACAGGTCATGCAAGCAAAACTAACTGAGATTGAGACCAAGGCTTATCAACTGGCAGGCCATAGTTTCTCCTTGACCAGCCCTGATGACGTTGCAGAGGTATGTGAGAACTCGGATGGGAGGTGGAGTACTTTTCAGAAGATATCCTCCAGGTGTTTTAGCTTACATTGAATGAAAAACTCTCATGGGAAGACTCTGTATGAAGAAGGAACTCTGGTCAGAGTTTATTTGTCTGTGCTCATTTATGAGCTTGCTGCCTGCAAGGTGCTGTGCATCTTCTGCTTGATAGTGATCGTTATGATTTCTGCTAAGTTCTGCAGAATGAAGGAGGTAGAAATGAAGTGGAAATGAACTTGCCTTTATAGGACCTGGCTCCTCATGAAGCATGAGATCACCTGCCAGTCAAAAAGCTTTTGGATTATTTTGGGTTAATGGTGCAGGGCTAGAATAGCTTTGATGCAACAGCAGTATTTGACATACACTAGATGTGGTATCACATGATCTGAACAGGCTGGGATATTGCTTTTGTCTTTAACACAGACATGAAAGAGAAGATTGTCTTACAAGTTTAGAAAGAATTGCAATCTGTTTTTAAGAATCTGAACATTTGTTTATAGAACGGATTTCTTTTTAAAAAGCCTAAGAAACAGATTTGGATTTGAATTACTAATACTTTTATTTCTGAAGAACATTACTTTCTATTTTTTATGTATGTTTCGTGTTAGGAATAGATTAGAAATGCTATGCATATATTTTCTTCAGATTAGTTCTGTTTGATACACTAATTTCATTTTGAGGGGCTTGTTATGGAATTTGCAAACAGTGATCACTAAAGGAAGCTCCAGAAATATTCCACCCATGTTGCAAATGCAGAAGTTTTGTTTTGCAGTATTTGTGTGAGTTAGAACTCCTCAAATAATGCTCAACTCTGATTTTATTCTGCTTCATAGAAAAGGGGAAGAAATATTTCTCTGTTTTCTGCTTGTTTTTCATACAGAAATCTTGTTTGAAATCACATGAAGTATTTTTTTATAGTTTAGTGGAGCTTTACTCTTCTTATTTTGTGACAGCAAAACTTTTGTGCTAAATAAACTTGTGATAGAGAAACTTCTATTCCCTTCTCCCAGCGGTGAAATTAAATGCAATACCTGTAAAACAGTGTATAATGCTGTATAGAATGGAAAGTGAAGAACTGCTTTGTATCTGTCAAGTAGTGAGCATGTATTTCATTTTCCAGATTTTGGCAATTTGTTAGAGAAACTAATGTTCTGTGGCCACCTCCTCCAGTGCCAGTGTTGTTATGCTGAAGCCTGTTCTCCACTAACACTGCTTTTCTTCACTAATGTTCTTCCCATTTTTAGTCTTCTTAATTCCATGTTTTATAACAGTAAACTCACTTAATGGATGGAGTTAATTACCTTTCCTAAAAACGTACATCTGAACTCAAACTTACAGTACTTAGAAAATGATATTTTAGATTGCATTTTGTAGTTAATTAAAATAAGGAGAGATGACTTTGATAGCATAGATTTTTAATCAGCTTTTTAATTACTTGGGGCTTTCCTGCTATCCTCTGGCTGTAATAAGCTGTTCAAGAGCTGCATTCTCCTAGGAGTAGCGTGCAGAAACTGATCTGAGATGCTGGCCTATTTCAGGTTTTGTTCCTAGAGTTGAAGTTGCCACAAAATGGAGATATGAAAGCTCAAGGGAACAAGAAAACTCTGGGTTACACCAGAAGAACAACTATTAAAGGAAACCGGGTTAGGTTGAGCAAGCAGTTCAGTACAACCAAGGTACAGTAAAGTCTGGTTCTAATCTGAAATTGTCTGAAAAATTCTTACTTCACACATGTACTGTTGGAATTAGATATGTTGATTTAGACAAAAGTAAACTTTTTCTTGCCTTTTATTCCCCCAGTTACCACTGGAAATTTAAATTTGGCTTCTCATTTAGCAGAGCTGTTAACTCCTCCTAATCTTCTAAAGCCCAATTTTAGTGAGGACCTAATAGTTGCAATGAGAATAGTCAGGCAGAATTTGAATCAAGACCAAAATAGTTAATGATTTTGTAAAGCCAATAGTAAAAGTGTCTTTCAACATAAGCTTGAAAGGCACTTAAATATCACGGTGATTAAATACAGTATCTTCCCTACCAGCTAATGCCCAGTCTATATTTGGTGCTTCACAGAATTTGTCTTCAGAATGGTTGATGTTATGGCATGTTGAATTTAGTAGTTCAAAAGCTTGTATGTATGTGAAGGTGATCAACATGCTGAGCAGGTGCTAGACACTGTGCAGCTGCAATAATATCAACTTCTGCAGGCTAATAGGTGCTCTTGTCAGACAAGTGATGCAGGCTAACACCTATGTTCCCTGTTTTCAGTACTCGTTAACGTGTTGTTGTGTCCCCTTGTTCAGAGTAGTCAGTGACTGGAAAGCAAATATTTAAATCTTTAAAGATCTTTAAAACTTAAGTAGCAGTGAAGAATTAAGTATTCTCGTGGTGGAAGAACCGAGAAGCAAAAGCACAGTGAGGATTCCCTCCTTTTGTGATGTAAAAGGCAGAGGCAATAACAGCCTGCTGCATACAAAAAATGCTGTACTGGAGAAATATTTGCATGACATTATCTTTTGATTTTAGTCCCTTCATCGCTAGTGATGAACTTTGCCTTTCAAAGAGCATGGTCAAGAGCTTCATTGTGTTCCTAGCATGAAAATAGGAAGCAATCATAGAATGCATTGAGTTGGAAGGGACCTTGGAGTTGGAAGTCATCTAGTTCCAACACCTACCATGGGCAAGCCTGCCCACCTCCAACAGGGAGGTAAATACACAAGTAAATGGAAGAGAATCATTAACACTATGCAAGAGGAGGCAACATAGAGGACTCATGGCAAGCGATGCTTTTTTGCTCATTTCAGGTGCAGACCAATAATGGTGGATGTAAGAAGTCCAAAGAGACGTCATTGCCTTTCTAGTGTCTTATGGTGTTTTCATTGTTCTGGTGTAGACAGTATAAGTAGAAGAGATATCCATTTGATTTACAGTCAGTGACACTGGAAGCTCACTGATGGAGATACTTCTTCCCACAAAGCTGCAAGACAAAGCTTTATAAATAAAGCTTTTAAGGCAATTAATTACAACTGTGTTTCTCTCCACTAAGGATGTTTTGGAGAAATTAAAGACACTTCACCCGTTGCCAGGGCTCATACTGGAATGGAGAAGAATCAACAATGCCATTTCTAAAGTGGTGTTTCCACTACAGAGGGAAAAACGATTCAATTCTGCTCTAGGAATGGAAAGGATATATCCAGTGTCACAGACTCACACAGCTACAGGTAAAGAAATGTCTGCAAAATCCTTCCTTGTTATTGAATTTTGACAGCTTTTCTGTGGGGAAAAGAGTAAAGAAATCAAGCTTGTGCTTTCTTTCAAACCAAATGAGAGTACGTAAGTATCTGTTTCACGTTAATCTGTCCTGTAAGTCTAAATGTGTTAAAATATGAGGTTTACTCCAAAAGTAACACCTCCTGTTTTATTATGTTGGCCCACAATGTCAGAGTTAGATGTTGGCAGTATGGCAGTAGAGGCTGAACCTTCCCACCAGTATTCCATTACATGTTGTTGCTGCATGACAGATGGCAGCAGAGGGGCAGTCTGATGAAATGGCAACTGACGTGGAAGCATGTATGAAGCAAGGGTATGTAACATGAGTCCTCCATATGGAAAAAAATGGCATCCATCAACATTCATTGATGTTTGCTGAATGTTTATGGAGACCAAACAGTGGGTGTGAGCACAGTGAGGAAGTGGGTAGTGCATTTCAACAGTGGCACCAGTGACTGTAAGTCACCTCTGTTGGTGCAGATTTTTACAAGCATGGTATGCAGGCTCTTGTTCATTGATAATAAAAATACATAGCTAATTATGGTTACTATGTTGAAAAATAGTGTGTTGTAGCTGAGAATTTTCTCTACCAAATAGTGTTAATGCACTCTTTGTATCTGTTGTAGTTTCCATGAAAATAAATAGGAGGCATTACTTTTGGAGAGACCTACATAGATGTATTTGTCCTGTGAGAAGTATAATTTATTTCTGGCTTATTATCTTGCAAATCTCTGACCCCAGAACAGATTCTGAATCTTGGAATTTCCTGTTAGCTATAAGAAAATGTTGCACAGGAACCAGCTTAATTAACATGAGCTCATTTTTCTTTTTCTTCAGTTTTCTTTTTTATTTTTTTCTTTTCCCCAAAACACTTGGCAATTGCGTTTTGCACTATAATGCAAAACCAATTGGAGAGATTGGTGTGTTCCCAATTGGAGAGCTTCTTTTTGGACTCTTATTTAATTATACCTCATCTTCCTTCTCAGGTCGAGTAAGTTTTGCAGAGCCAAATATCCAGAATGTGCCAAGAGATTTTGAGATTGAAATGCCAATTGTAGTTGAAGAAAGCCCACCCTTCAGAACCCATAGAGGTGTTTATTCTTGTGCTGTTTCCAGGGTCAGGTGAGGATCTTGGCAAAGTTTGTGTTTACTCCCCTGATCCAAATGTGGTTGAGTTGTGATGTTTTTTTTCTGTCTTTGCCTGTGGCTGCTGTCATTGTCAATGTGACTAATTTCTCAGTGTTTCCCTTACACTTTCAGGGGAATAAATACCAAAAATGCTTGATTCAGAAGTATAAATAAGAAAAAAATCAGTGGCATGTGAAAGATATATATATCTATATATCTATATCTATCTATCTATCTATCTATCTATATATATAGCACGTGGCCTCATGTAGTTACTTTTTATAGTCATTTATGAATCTCAGCAGCAATCAGACTAGTGTTATACACACTACTGTTGGATGGAAAGTGTGAGTCTGAAGAGTAACTAACTGGTTAGGATCTGTTTTAACTTTCTAAAAGCTGTGCTGAAGAGGGGTGGGATATTGTGGAAGAAGAAGAAGAGAGGTCAGCCATTTTATGCTGTACATCTCCCTGTGTCAGGGAACACGGATATACATTTTTGTTCTTTGTTAGTAATTTCGTGTGTGATAAAGATATCAGCCTTCATAAGCACCTAGGCTGCAAAGCAAGATTTCTGAATCTACTTTTTAATCTAAGAACCCTATTCACTGGCATATAATGATGTCAAAATTAGAAGTGTGTGTAAGTCCATGTGAGTAGCAAAGTTGACTTTTGGCAGCCAGCTAGTGAGCCCAGGGACTTCATACTTGGTGGTGAGATTCTGTCCTTTCAGTTTCTTTTCTTCTTCCACTCAGATTCTTGTCATATATACGTCACCTGAGTGACTTTCATCATCTTTGTCGCACAGAAAGATGTGAGAATTTTCAGAAATTTTCTGGCTCTTCTCTCTTTCTTTTCTTACCATGTGTATTATATCCTTGTGCCTTGAGTAGGTCAGAGGAAGAGAGCCCAGAAGTAACAGAATCTTGTCAATGCCTCTTCTCTAGAAAAGGAACCAGACCAAGCCATGGAGGCAGAAGCATTGTCTTGACAAACAGCACTGGCAGTGCTTGGGCTTGCAGCAGCTTAGCTGGACAGTTGTAGAGGGGGCTGGGTTCTGTAGAGAAGCAGATCATTGAAGGAATGGAGTCCTTGCTAAACTTTGAGAAAGGCCTGCTTTTTAGGCAAGTTTCTACATTCCTTAATTAAGTCATTGTGTTGGGAAGGTGCAAAATCACAGACTGCTGGCACAAAAGAGATTGTCTTGTAGTCCAAATATGATAGGCCTCCTGAACTTGAATCCAAACTGTCTGTAATTACTGTGCTTGGTTCTCTCTTTCATCTTGCTCTAAGAATCTTCTGACCAAAGGAATATAACAAAATTAGATAGTGATAAAAAGACATTACTCATTTAAAGAAGTTGGGAACTTCCATTCAACAGCATCATACAACCTGTTTTCCATTATTTTTATGCAGTCCTTCATCTTGATCCCTACCATCTCTGAAAAGATAAGGAATAAGAAGAAAATGGAGTGCCCAAAGGAAGAGCAGATTATGTCTTCCACACTTTGCTCTCCTGGAATTAGCTAGGATCTCACAGTCCCTAACCCAAGTTTCAAAGGTTAATTAAGGGCTTTGACTGGACTTCTAGTGTAGAACACAATCAACTGGCTGGCAGGCTGGTGACTGATGGAAGAAGAGTCACAGTGTGCACTCTAAATGTCACAGTTGTGTTTAGTTGCTGCACTGATGGATACAATTCCATCTGCAGCTGCAGATAGGCAGGACTTTGGGACAAGGAGACTGAAGCAAACCTTGAGAGAAAGAAAATAAGGTTGCCTTGGGGTCCATGTATTGCTCAGTCCTTAGCGAGGAAATGTACTGTATGTCATAAGCATGTCATCTGCAACTTCAGCTCTATTTTTAAAGGCCTATGTCTGTGTGCACTCATACACTCATGGTGCTAGGGTGGGGGAGTTCTTTCTTTATCAACAATCGGGTAGCATAGATGTTCCACTTAAGAGACCAGTACTAATAAAAGACCTGGCACTCAGGCTGGAATACTGAATTTCCAAGATTCCTGTAGAGTGTCTTTGCTTTGTTTCTGGAATGCATTTATCACAGATCTGGAGCTTTTAATCTTCCCTGTTTTGGAGTGGAATCACCCAATTTCTGAACCGAACTCTGAATGTAATAGGAATAATTACCTCTAAATCTGCTCTGTAAATCCATTCAGTTGTGCATATGGCCTCTGGCTAATTCTCCCATAGTCAATTTTTTTTATGGATTGGGGAATAGAAGTTACTGTCTTGTTTGCATGCATGGCTTCTTTGTGGCAAAAATGATTATGCATCTTTTAGTGTTTTAGAAATTGGTGAAGAAAAGTGATTCTTTGTCTCCACAGAGGTAGAAAGCATTCCAGTGTTTTGCCTAATGGTGTAAATGCTTGGGCTGAAGACAGAGCTGAAGGAAGAGGAATCCCGTTTTCTGTTAGCATGCGGCATGCCTTTGTTCCCTTCCCAGGTAACACTCAGATCCCTCTCTGTGCAAGCTATTTGTTAAGAATGTAATTAACAAAAACATCCTAGATCTGATGAAGAGTTAAGAAATGCTGACAGTACATATCTGAGTAGCCTCCTTGGGAAACAAATGCAGTTGGTAGCATGGTCTCAAAATTACTCACAGGAAGGCTGTAAAGGAGAATATTTCAACTCAGTAAAATATTCTAATGTTATAAATCAAATGTTCACACCTTCATTCTCTCTTTAAGAATACATGTTTTGTGAGGAGTTATATTTGCAGAGCTTTTAATACACAAATTGCACTCTGTCTATAGAGCTCTTAATGCACACTGTATCTAGCATTCTGTATTCTAGTGCCTGTTTTCACACTGCCCTGGCTCAATACAAGCTGCTGGTCTGGTCTCTGTGTTGTGCATTCCCATCAGGTGCTAGATTTGTACACAAGCACCTGGACAGATAACTGTCTGGGTACATTTGATGGATTTTAGATATTAGGTTTGATTTTATTTCTACTGTTGACAGGTAGAACTTTTACCAGATGCAAAAGTGATTCCTGAAAGTATTCACAAAAAAACAGAGTCTGAAGTTGCATAGAAACAGCTGCATATAACTTCCACTGCAGAAGGTGCAACTACCTAAGAAGCATCAGTCCTTTTCACTGTGGTTAGCCTCTGTGAGATAAGCTGCAAATGAAAGAAAGTTCTGTGGTTTAGTAGCATGTGCCCACATGGACATAAATTATGTCAACAGTCAAGAAGATGCAATTCAAACCTTCTGTTTCTCAGGAGATGGAGAGTTGTGTGGTTGGAATGTTGTTGGAGTAATATATAAAATAATGACTTGTCCTAATTTGTTGACTTCAGGTGGTTTTATCTTGGCTGCTGATTATTGTCAGCTTGAATTGAGGATCCTTGCACATTTGTCTCGTGACTGTCGACTCATTGAAGCCTTGAACAGGGGTACCGACGTCTTTAAGAGCATCGCAGCAGAATGGAAGATGATTGATTCTGAAGCTGTTGGAGACAGCACCAGGCAACAAGCTAAGCAGGTATATTTCAGGAAAAAAAAAAAAAAAAATCAGCTTTCTGGGCAGAAAGGTTTGGTGTTCAAAACATTGGGAGTCACAGGAATGTCATTTGCAGTTTGAGTTTGGCTGTGACTGTTCAGTAATTGCTTTGTAAGTCCTCCTGCTTTCAGTAAGTTTTAGTTGGAGCTTCTGAGTTTTAGGGGATAAGAGTGGAGAAATGGAGAATAAATGGCTGCACTTAGAGGTCACCTCTGTTCCTGAATCCTTGCCCTTGTTACGATACACTTGCCTTCCAGTGAATCACATTTTGTTTTGGCTTGTTCTTCTCTGCATGGCTCACCACATTATTATGGTTCTTTGCCCTGTCCTCTGGCAGATTTGCTATGGAATCATCTATGGAATAGGAGCAAAATCTTTAGGCGAGCAGATGGGCATTGATGACAATAAAGCTGCCAATTACATCGAATCCTTCAAATCAAGATACCCAGGTTAGGATAAGACTATTTGGGAGCTCTTTTTTTTTTTTTCTTTTTTGTTTTGTTTGTTGTTTTTCTGTTTCTAAATTCCCTTCACTCCATGTCTCTTCAAATCCTGAATTCATCTTTGCTCTCTCACTCCTCCAATTTTTTTTTTTTTGAAAAAGCTTTTCATTTTGCAGAAGTCCAGTCTATGAACAGACCAGTTTGGTACTCCATAACATTTTACTCTACTCTCATATTGTATTTGTCCTGAGAGCACCACTGTCTGGTTATTACATTTATCAGCCCCAGGGATTAATTTTAAAGGTCTCAACTTTATGAATAAGAAATACTCTTTTCTTTATTAAAACACACAGTTTTAAGGGATGTGTAATGGATTTCAGATCACATTTATAATTTTTAAATGTAAATAGTAGTCTCTTCTATTTTTGTCTTCTGATTTCTTTGAACTTTTAGCTGTTGTGCTTGTAACCATTACATTCTTATCCAGTTGTTCAGAGTAGTTCTTCCATACTTAGAAATGGAGCAATGTCTTTTTATGAAGCAGCACATAAATTTTTAGGAAAGCTATAGAAAGAATAGGGCTACAATCAGAAAATGAATGCAGGGCAACTGGGAGGAACTATCTCTAATCATAAAACTTAGAAATGAACAAATAAGGTATGTTTTCAAGGTTTGGGGTTTGTTTCTTTAGGAGACAAATGCTGAGTCTGTTTAGTCTTCAGTAATTTCTGGATAGTTTGTCCTTCAAAGACTGTTAGAAATGACTTCTTGTGTCCTTCCCTTCCCAATGTACGTGCAATCGCAATTGCAACGTACAAACACCATATATTGTAATTTCAATTCCTATGAATTTTCACTTCTGTATATCGCTGTTGCTAAATTACATACGTAATTGATTGGCTACTGCTGCCAGTCTTGATCTTGAACAGCTCCTTTTATGCTTTGTATTTTGAAAGCCTTGAAAAGTAATTGAAGTTAACTTTTTCCAGTTCAGTGCAGTTATTACTTGAACTTGCAGTGAAAGGGGCTCTTCTGTGTCTCATCTTTCTTTGACCTAAATTTATTTTTAACACCTTTGATGGATTGACTCCTTCCTTTGCAGAGCACAGGTGGGTGAGCTTTTCATCCTAGAATCTGAAGTGACAGTCTGAAGTAAGCCAACCTGAGTCATCAAGAGCTCTGACTTCTGCTTTCAACTTACCCTCTTTCTGCTGCTTATCTTTCCAATGTTGCTCCAGGTCCTGACCTCTCCATTACCAATAGTGTGTACATGATCCTCTGTGTCTGGCCACCGTACAGAAATTACTTCCTACCTCCTTAGGCACAGCCAGATATCCTGGCACTATGCCTTCTTTTATACCTCATAAGCATTTATAAGTTTCCCAGCAGAGCTTGAGAATAGGCTGAATAAGTGATCGTGTGCTTTGTCTCCTTCACTGACAGGGTCTAAAGGAAATGTAAAATGTGTGGCTTGAGTTTCCCAGACAGTCTTTATTTACACCAGTGAGGAATCAGTGTGAAGCATCAGTTGTCTTAGTCAAGTTAATCAACTTATCTTAATGAAAACTTTCTCTTCCTTTTACAGGTATTCAGAAATTCTTGCAGGAAACAGTAAGGAACTGCAGAAGAGATGGGTTTGTGCAGACCATACTGGGAAGACGGAGATACCTGCCAGCTATCAGAGATTCAAATCCCTACAGTAAAGCTCATGTAAGTTGGGTGCAGTACTTTCTCCTTTTTTGGTGTTAAATTCCTCCAGATTATCCATAGCTGTGTTCTAAAGGGCCTGTGAGCCATTTTGGTTGCAACTTCCCCTTGTCACTTACTTCATTGTTCCCCCAGTTCTTCTGCAAATAACAAAGCTTTTGTCATGATCTGTTTGACGTAAGTCTTGTGTTACTGGGTGTGCAGCTGTCATCACTGTGTCTCACTTCAGAACTCCCACGTTGGAAACGGAGTGAGTAATTTATTGATATAAGTGGACATGATTTTAAAAAGCCTCCACATTGTGATGCATTTTAACTCTTCAGGCTGCGCTGTTCCCACTCAGCAGTCTTTGCGTGTTACATGCTTTCATCAGTTGAAGAAAGAGTATTAAAAGTCCTACATTTTGGGGTATTTGTTCCTTTTATTATGTACTCTCAAAGGAAAATTGCCCTGACTTGTTAGATAAATATTTACTTGTATATGCCTACATATTGGTGTTATTTTTTTCAAGGTCATTTTGGACACGTCTGTCATAGGCTCTGTACTTCAGTAAGAGTGATTGACTTCCTGGAGAGGTGTTGGCATTTCAGTGGGGAGGAAGCATTGCACTTCTCAGTAGGAAGCTGAGTCAGGTTGTGTGGAATTAAAGATTCGAGTGGAACAAGAACAGGGTGTGGGAGTTTGTACTTTAGGTAGTTGAAAGTGAAACCTGGAGATGTTTAAAACTTTTATTTGAGATTATTTGGCTATTTAAACTGAAGGGATCTTCAGTGTGAAGCTTTGTGGAGGTGCTCTCTGTTCAACTTTGATTTATTCTTTAAAATCTTACTAAAGATCAATTAGTGTGTTATCTTCCCTTTTATTTCAGCTTCCTCATTACTTTTTGACACATCTCAGTTCGAAGCTGAGAGACAGAAGAACTTACAAATACGCTTTTCTTGTTGGAGGAGGGGACTGGTGGAGTTTCCATGTGTGGAAAACCTGCCATTGTATGATAGTGCAGTTTGGTGTGGTTTTGCACAGCTGTGATGGGGCAGTTAGGGGCTAGTGTAGTAAAACTGATCGTTATCCATTCCTGTTAAATAGTTTTGATAGATAGTTTTGAAGATAGGCATGGTGCTTCAATTATCTGGGAGACTTTCCGGCTCTTACGAAAGCTCATAACCATGTGTGCTATCATTCTCCCTCTTGTGGCATATGACTTTTCAGGTTATTGCCCCTGATACCAGCAATGCATTTTAAATGTGTGTATATACTGCTCTTCTCAGTCAGCTGGAGAAGTACTGTGCAGGAAGTTGGTTTATAATGTCTCAGGTAGGTATACTGAACTCTGGAGGTTTTACTGTGCCTGGACTTGGCCATACGCTTATTATTTTTCAATGAAGTACACGTGGCATTTATTTTTTTGGGGGGGGTTTGAGAAAAAGTGTTTTTGTTTAGGCAGAGCGCCAGGCTGTGAACACAACTGTTCAGGGATCTGCTGCTGACATTGTCAAAACAGCCACTGTGAACATTCAGAGACGTTTGGAAGCTCTCTCTTCTGTGACCAAGTCCCATGGACATCGGGAGAACTCATTCCAAAGAGATAACACAGGTATATGCACCTCTTCCTTGCACTCTGAAGTAAAACTTCTCTGATAGTAATGAGAAAAAATAAGTGTCTGTAAAATCTTTGGGGCTTTGTCTTAGGGGGGACACAAATTTTATTTCCTGACAGTAGTACGAATGTGCTCAACAGGCAGAGGAGTTGTAAGGAATGAGAGAGAATGTCTGTTCAACAGACATAGTAAAGAAAATGCTGTGATTATATTAGAAACTCTATTTTGCCTCAAAGTAGATGTTGCAAATTCTGTTGCTGCTACAGATTTGTTGAAAAGTAGGAGGAAGAGACTGAGCAGATACACAGGCTTCAAAAGCTG
Organism: Lagopus muta; assembly: GCF_023343835.1. Lineage (NCBI taxonomy): Eukaryota > Metazoa > Chordata > Aves > Galliformes > Phasianidae > Lagopus > Lagopus muta. The sequence goes on from NC_064433.1 coordinate 79,437,656, forward strand.
TGAAAAGATAGAGTGAAATAACTTCTAGTTCCACAAATATATATATATATATATATATATATATATATATATATATATATATATATATATATATATATATATATATACTTCATTAGTTAGAATTAAGTTCAGAATTTGCTGACCTTTGATGTACAGAGGCTCCACGATGGTGGTACAATGAAGCAATTATCAGCATAAATTTCTTCTGGCTGCAGATAGCAAAGCTATGCTGGGGTACCCATTCCCAGAGAAGTGCTATGAGGACTTCCTGTGTATAATGTAGACAGCGTTTTGTTCATCAATCATATATTTTTAGAAAGAAATAAGGGACAGAATGCTGTGTTTCATCGATAGCTCTGTGCTTCAGCCTGAAGCGTGAAGCTGTCTTAATGTGAATAATGATTTTTGAACATGAGAAGGAAAACAAAATAATTAATTCTCAAATCTCTCAAAATCTCAAGGAGCTTTGTTTTAGGGAGGCAAATTTCAGAGGTTTGCTATGGACAGTTGGCATGCATCTACAGCAACTTACCTCTCCAGAGGCAGAAGCTTTGGTCTTTGGTCACCAAGGAGAATAAGTAGGAGGGAGAGTAGATTCCTTTGAGACAGTTTTTGCTTCTTCATAACACAAGCTACCTCAAGAACTTGGAAGAATTCCCTTTGAGCAAGTTGTAGGTGCCTCTCCCTTTAGAGATGCACGCTGTGTCAGGTGGCTTCTTTGAAGCAGTTATGTTGAGTGTGAGGTTTATGTGAGGAACAAGCAGTGAAACCCTTAATGCAGTTGTGAGCTCCAGTCCTCCTTTAGCTAACCTGCAAAACAAATAACTTTTGAGCGTGTGTTAGGATTTTTGTTTGTATGCATTCAACTTTTGCCATGGAACTGTTACTTGTGGTGAGTAAGAATCATAGAATGGCTTGGATTGGAAGGGACCTCAAGGATCATCAAATTCTGACCCTCCCCCTCCACAGGCAGGGCCAACAGTCTCCAGATCTGGTACCAGACCAGGTTTCCCAGGGCCCCATTCAACTCGGCATGGAGCATCCATAGCCTCCCCAAGCAGCCCGTTCCAGCACCTCACCACTCTGTGAAGAATTTCTCCCTGATATCTAATCTAAACCTTGAGCTTAAAACTATTCCCCATTTGGTATCTGAGTAAAAAGAATTGATTCCCCTCCTTTTAATCTCCTGTTACATACTGGAAGGCTGCAATGAGGTCTCTGATTAAGCCTGGAGAAGCTCCCTCAGCCTGTCTTTGCAGGAGAGGTGCTCCAGCCCTCTGATCATCCTTGTGGCTCTTCTCTGGACCCTTTCCAACAGCTCCACATCTTTCCTGTGCTGGGGGTCCCAGACCTCTATGCAGTACTCCAGATGAGGCCTCACAAGGGCAGAGGGACAAGCACCTCCCTATTGCTGCTGGCTACTCCTATCCTGGTGAAGCCCAGGATACTATTGGCCTTCCAAGCTGCTGGCTCATGTTCAGTTTTTCATTCACCAGAACCCCCAAGTCCTTCTCTGCAGGGCTACTCTCCAGGAGTTCTCCCAGTCTGAATACATATCTGGGATTACTCCGACTGAAGTGCAGAACCTTGTACTTTGCTATGTTGAACCTCATTTGGTTCACATGGGCCCACCTTTTGAGTTGGCTGAGGTCCCTCTGAATGGCATCCCTTCCTTCTAACATGTCAACCACACCACTCAGCTTCTTGTCACTGGCAAACTTGCTGAGGGTGCTCTTGAACCCGTAAAGGGCCCACAAGGTCCGTGAGGATCATATTTTTTTTTTTACCAGCTAACTCAAAAACTGCTTTTTAATTTTTATTATCATTTTTAATCAGAAGTAGTAGTTACTGTTTCAGATAATTGCATTTAGGAGGAGATTACTGTGTTTTTAAACTAGCCATTAACATTATTTTGGGAGAAACCAGGATCCTAATTTGTTGTCAGAGAGAACATTATAGACAACTTCTGATTAAACTCGGCATGATTTTGTTTAAAATTTACTTTTAAAGCAGATGGTTCAGGAGACACAACTGTCTCTTGTTTCTGTTCTGATTCACATCTTTGCAAATTAAGGCTGAAATGTTTGTATTTAAAATGCTTTTCGTTTTACATTTTTTTTTTTTGCCTCAGTAGGTAAACAAATATTGACAGGATAGAAAAGTTTTCTGGTTTTATCCATTGACATGGGATTTTTCATTTTCATTGTATTCTTTTTCATAGCATTAGGAATGTGTGAAGGTTTTTTTGGTTGCAAAACCATGCTTCTGTTTGGTGGTATCTAACAAACTGTGCTCTTCACCTATGTAGGAAGGCTGTCAAGGAAGAGAAACAGAGAGATGTTGCATCCCATCAGTGGAGGTTTCTTTATCCTTCAGCTCCATGATGAGCTCCTCTATGAAGTTGCAGAAGATGATGTGATCCAGGTAGGGCTGTGCAGTTGATTTTTTTAGCTATCTACAGCATTAGGATGTTTATACAAGCCTTAATTAAGATGGATCTTCTCTTGATGTGTGCTGAAGGGCCTGTGAAAGAAATATTAAATTGGTTGAAAAATTACAATTATGTTCTTGATTCCTTTACTTTCAGACTTGAACCATCCCTGTGACTGAAGTTCATAGCTTCTTTTCCAGTGCCTGTTGGAGCAGTTCTTCCAGTTTCTCCTCAAGACATGAGTGAAATAGCTTAGTACTATTGATAGCTGCAGGGGAAAGTATTTATCATTTGGAAATTCCTAAGTTTGCATGTATTTTTGCCTCTTTATCTTTTGCTGCCTAACTCAGTGCATGTAATACATACCACTGTAGTTTGTATCCTATGTAGGGAAAGGAGATGTCTGCATTTGGTACTCTTTTCTCATCCCTGCATACCCATCTTTCTGGCAATATTGTTAGGGGTAGCAGTATTTACTGTTTTATATTTTTTATTTACTGTTTTATATTTTTTCAATAACAGCCTTCAGTTCCAGTACAATTATTAGTAGTTTCTGATCTCTGAAGGAAATTAGAGAATTGATTCTCTGGCAGTCAAATAGAACAATGCATGTCATGTACCCAAGGCATATTTCCCAGACTTTCCATTTGTGTTACTGACTGAGCTTGCAAGTTTTTCAAGGATTTCCTTCTACCAAAATGACAATATGCTTCCTGTCCTTTCACTTAATTGTTTGTAGGGCCAGAAAGGACCCTTTTTGTGATAATGCTGCCTGCTTTCAAATGCACCATTAGAATTTTCCTCTAGTGGAAAGATACAGGCTGGGAAGGATCTCTTTAAATCCACCCCACTCAGCCCTTACTCAAAGTAGGGTCTGAATTAATAAGTCCTTTTCATAGAATCATAGAGTCATATAACCATTATGGTTGGAGAAGGCCACTAAGATTATCTGCTCCAATCATCAGTCCATCACCTCCATGCCCACTAAACACTTTTTAGTAAAAAGTGGGAATAACTTGGTTGCTGTGTTGGTGACTTTTTCATCTTGCTGGCACCAAAATTTTATTGCACTGTAAGTCATGTGTCTCTTGGCTGCAATAGTAATTTGTATTCAGACAAGTTTGTGTGGTCACATGCTTGATGCTGGCTTCAGCTTATTTTCAGCTGTGAAAATGCACGAGGGAAAACTAAAAATATCTTCTCATATATCTAGTAGTCTATGTTGCAGTCAACAGTGTCCTTGCAGATAGTTTGGGAGAGAAACAATGCAAGTGATCCTCTGGTTTTCATTTGCAGACTATCTGAGCTAGCCTGCCTCTCTTAGAAGACCAAATTGGGGTAACAGCTGTTTTTCCTTGAGCTAAAGATATGAAAAGTATGAGATATCAGAGCTTTTATAGGCTGTGCAGGATGACAAAGTGGAAGGAGGGAGCTTTCAGAGCTCCTCACAACAGCAACATGGTGAGAATATTACCAAAATGGGAGAAAGTGGCTCAACCTCCAACCTGCTGTGCCGATCTCAGCAAGGAGGAGTCAGGAAGGAATATTAAATTCTGGGCTAGATTGGGAATCAAAGGCTTGGTGCTTTCTAGATGTTTTTTTAACTGCCTACTCAATCCCACCATCATCATTTTTACGTATACAAGTTGACCAGTATTTTTCCCAGTGTGTTTTAGCTGGCCATTGAGAACACTGGAAGCGGCAACACTTGTTTAATGTACAGGAAATTCAGAGTCCAAATTCCCCCAGATGAGGGTTGGTGCACGACCTGTCTCATCCCATCAGCTTCCCCAGGGGACCCACACAGGTTCCTGCATCTCTACTGCTGTCTTCTGTAGGCTGTAGCTGTGAAGGCAGTGGTGCTATCCCGTGTTCCTCACTGGGCAGGCTGGCTGGGCCTGTTGCTGTTCTCAGAGAGCTCCCTCTATAGGGTTCACATTTCTTTTGAAATACTGCTCCCAGCTCTTAATCGAGGCTGCAGTGGTTTTCTGTAGAGTGGAGAACTGATCCATATGTCACACAAGCAACATTTTCTTTTTCCATATCCCAGAACTGCATTAGCTTGCTTTCACACAACAGTGTGCCTTAGGCTCTGTTCAGCTTTTAATTTCTGATAATGCCTTTTTTTTCTTCTCATCCACGGATGGTTATTTTTCATCCTAATTTTGAACAGGAGATTATTTCTACCCTAGTTTTCTGTTCTACTTCCCCATTCTCTATACTTGTCTGTACTGAATTATGTCCTATTTCAAAGGCTTTTTCTAGGTTATCAAGAAATTATGAAATATGGTAAGTAAGAGTGTAGATTTTGTAAGACAGATCTCCCTCTGCTTCGTAATGCTGTTGTGAGCATATCTGCTATGATCTTCTCAGCATCCTTTGTCCCTTCCCCAGCAAAATTTCTATGATTCTGTGAAAGTGTTATGAGGTAATTTTTCCTGTGGGCTCCGTGAGGAATGGAAAGCTCTGAAGGGTTGGATATCTGGACAGCTCTCACAGTCTGTCTCAGCAGTTTCTGGCTGAGATGTGCCTCAATCATTTCAGAGCTGCTTCTTACTCAGCTGTGGTTCATGGGATGAGTGTGGATGAAATGATTCTCTCATACAAGGAAGCAGAACAGGCTGGCTCCATGTGGGCTTTTGCTCCATGACAGCTATTTACCATGGTAAAAAAATACCCAGTCTCACAATCCAGAACGTCCAGAGCAAAAATATCCTCTGGGTTCCCAACACTGTACCTAAATGAAGATTTTCTTAGAAATATCTTTGGAGGGCAGCAAGTTGGAGTTGCTGCAACCAAACTGAGGGCAAATCCACTTGTATTTCTCAGCAGTCCATAGAATTTGTTTCACAGGTTGCCTCTCACACTGAAAGGAGGACAAACACAGCTCTTCAGCTCTTTGCACTGGTTTATTTTTTGTGTGTTGCTTCCTGTACATTGCTGTTTTTAGAGCAGACTCCATGAAATGCTCACTTATGCAAACAAAGTGGAAGAGGAGAATGCTGTACTCTGAAGCATTCAATGGGAATTTACTTCTGTTTTTTGTTTTTTTTTAAAGTAATTTTAAATAATCTGAAACCCAAATCTGCAATGCATAAAATGTTACTTGTTTCAAGCAGGTTCCCAGTTCATAAATCCTAATCAGGATTAAATTGTTCCTTTACATGTCCATCAGTGGGAAGTCAGTGCCAGTGAATGCATGGAAGAGCTTCAGATGCCCAACCACCACAGCTACCAACAGAAAGAGCACCGAGCTGCTGTGTTTTGGGTCCTACACAGTGCTGCAAAACTCAGTGTGTGTTTTCTTGCAGGTAGCTCAGATTGTCAAGCACGAGATGGAAAATGCTGTCAAACTCTCAGTAAAACTGAATGTTAAAGTGAAAATTGGACCTAGCTGGGGAGACCTGCAGGACCTGGAGCTATAGATGTGTGAAACATGGCTTTCTTGTTTTTGGAAGACACCATGAGCTGCTCAGGGCAATGCCCAGCACACCAGCAGGCAGCAGCAGGTGTCCTGCTTGTGTTTCTATGGTCATCACTGTGAACCATCTTCTGAACAGGGATGTGGAAACTGCTATGAATTTACCATGGTGAGCCTTCCAAAGGTCAGATGGTGCTGAGACATGTTTATGGAACTGTGGAAACTATTAATTACTAAAAGCACAGTATTTAAATTAATTGTTCTTGTAATTTAAAACAAAGCCTAATGAATTTACTACATATGAAATGAACTAGATTATTTAATTAAAACAAAGATTACTTGGAAGTTTTTATGTGTAATTGTGTACAGGACAAACAAATAAAATATCACAGTGTTTGTACATTACTTACTGTTGAATTCCACAGCCATCCGCTAGGAGCATTCTGCAGTGGTTTCTGCAGCTGATGTTGAAGTGCAGAGGTGGTTTTCAGCTGGCTGCATTTCTCATGGAGCAGCTGTGCAGTGCTCACATTGAATGCAAGTGGGGGGCAGCGTTAGAACTCTTGTAACTAACAAAATCTCCAGCCAAAGCCTTCATTTTAAATAATGAGAAAAAAAAATATGAAAAACATCTTGGTGTGGTGAGCTCAGGTGCTCACCTTGGTGGTGGTTGAGATTGGTTGTGTTACCAGAGTTTCCTTGAGCAGTGGGTGTGAGCTGTGTCTCTTGGTGCAGACTGCTCTTGTGGGGAAGCCTCACGTCGGTGGCCTGCTGAAAGCTGCTTGGCTCTCATCCTATGCTCAGCTTCTGTGTCTTTGACACAGGCAGGAAGGTTTGCTTATGCAGGAGGAGGCTGCACACAGGAGCCACCTGAGGCTCCTCAGACTGAGGGAGGAGCTGGCAGGGAAGTGATCTGCCCATGTGTGGTGGCACTGCTCACTAACACCTTTTGCTTTGGCTAAGCTTCACATCACATATTTTCATTTCCCTTCCAGATTGTTGCATGGACTGTGCAAGTTCAACTGTTTTTGTTAATTTTAAACAATGCCTGACCTTGGATTCATGATTTTCATTGTGTGGCCGTTGTATATTAAAAGACAGGGAGGATGGGTGCCTCCTGCCATCTTCTTTGTTGTAATTGCTTTATCACGTCTTCTCATCTGCAGCTCCTCCTTGGTGCAGATAACCTCTATCTTCCCATACCTGCCTCCTCTGAGATATTTTCCCCTCCTAATTATTCTCCTTTCACTTCTGAACTTTGCCAGATCCTTTGTCAGAAGTGTCCTTTTGAAGTTTCCTTTATAACTGGACTGGCGATCCTGTGCAGTTGGCTTTGAGCAGCCTGAGAGCATGTTGGAGCTGTGAACTTCAGATGTGGTGGTTTTGGAGTGGCTGTTATCCTGACATCAGAAAGAAGCATTGGGCACCAAGTTTTCATGGGAATGGTGAGTTTCAAAAGGTGTTAATGGGGCCCATGCACAAAAGGCCACATCCTGGGCTTTAATCACACAATCACAGAATCACAGGGGTTGGAAGAGACCTCAACATATCAAGTCCAACTCCCCTGCTAAAGCACGTACCTTACAGTAGGTCACACAGTAAATATCCAGATGGGTCTTGAATATCTCCATGGAAGGAGACTGCACAACCTCTCTGGGCAGCCTGTGCCAGTGCTGTGTCACCCTTACTGCAAAGGATGCACGCAGCAGAACAGACACATGGTATGGAGGCAGGCACTAAGCAGCGATGCCCCACTGCCCTTCCCAGTATGGAGCTGACCCATCTGCCTGTTTTGATTTATGTTTTTCTTCTCTTTGCATTGAGATTTTTTTTTTGTTTCCTTTCTGCCCTCTCTGCATGGTGGTTTTCCACCACATCTGTCACCTGATAGCCGAGCTCTTTATCCACGGCATTCACTTGATAAGGCAGCCGCTTCCTTTCTATTGTGGGCGTATTAAAGCTTTGTTATTACCAGACCTGAACAGCAGCCCCCTGGTGTCAGACCATTTGTGTGCTCTGCCTTTATCGATGCTGGGTTGGATTCATTACCGATTCACACAGCTTGTGAATGAGTTCCTGTTCCTAGGTGTCATGCAGTGACGCACCTGTGCTGGATTTCAGGCCTTGCTGCAGCCTCTGTGATTTCAGCCACTCTCTGGCACATGGCAGCATTCCCTTCCTGCAGACTGCCTTTAGGAGTGCAGAAGGTGGTTCTCAGCAAGGCCCCCAGATGGGGATGCTAATCAATGAAATGACTGACACAGAACTAAACTTATTTTGATAAACAAACTTGATGACTTCATTATAATTAAGCAGTAATTTGGAGCAAATGGGAAGATAAAAGTGGCCACTGCTCTATGAGGCAGCTGCTGTGTTTGAGTCATGATAGCAAAACTGGTTCTGAGCTGCTGCCTGATTGCTGCTATTTGCATCCCTTCATTCTGATTAGGCTTTAACTACCAATGAGTCTCATTGATTCCCCCAAGCATGGGAAGCAAAACAGGACTTCAGTAAGTTGAGGCACTGCTGGGAATGCTGCTGAAAATGAAACTCGTTAATTTCTGAAGCTGGTAGGTGAGCCAGGAAGAGGTTGGCTGTGTGCATTATTCACGTATTTTTGCCTGTGTCTCCGTCCCCACACCCCTGCAGTGGGCTGAGGCCCGGTTGAAATAGCTTTTCTCTGGCTCAGGAGTGTGTACTCAGAGCACAGGTCCCTCTTTATCTTCCTGTAGCCAGGATGCAATGCCTCTGTGTGCTTGCTCTCTGTTCCTCTGGCTGTTGGAGTCTCTTTCCAGCCTGCCTGCTTTTGTCAGTCAGCACCGCAGTGAGCACAGCACCACTCGTGGTCTGGCTGCCCAGGAGGAAGATGGAGGGACCCAGAGGTAGGGTAACAGTCATGTTTCTTTTGGCATTTTGTCACTCAGAGTTGCTCCTGCCTGCTCCTGCCTTGCAGCAGCAGGTGGGTGTCTGGCTGCCAACAGGGACAGGATCCAGTGCCAACAAACAGCTGCAGTCACCGAGGCTGCACTTTCTTCACTCAGTGTGACCCTACATGCCCCAAACTCTCACATGTACAGCCCATTCCCACGACTTATTGAGCAGCCTTGTTCTCCTTGGTTCACATCCACTTTCCTATCAAAATGGCTCACATTTCATCCTAACACTGAACCCCTTTCAGTACGGGGCAAAGCTTTCCAGACTCGGTACAGGAACCACTGCCATCAGTAGCTGATACGGCTCCCCCGGCACTTTCCTCATATGCATACAGCAACCTTGTTTAGTCCTGCTTGTTTTGACAAAGCTCTCCTTGGTAGCACTGCCTACTAAAAGAGCGCTGCACACTCCTGTACAGGGCAGCAGAAAAAGACAGACAGACAGATGACAAAAGCTGGCATCTGCTCTGAACTGGTTCAGTCCTTTGGCTTTTCTCCCCTTCTTCTCTCATTTTATTGAGACTTGCACGGTTTTTCTTACCATTTTGTCCTCTAAATCTGTAGCTGGAATATGGAAGGTGAACTAGAATGAAAGTGTGGTGTTCCTGGCAGAGCAAGTGCATCATATTGCTGGTAATTAAACAAGCATGCTTCTGCACTGCTGAGAGGTCAGCCTGTACAGGACTGTTCTTGCCCCGTGGTGGAAGTGACATGAAGGACACTCAGCGGAGAAGTCCATAATGGGGCTCATACTCCCAGGGATGGGTGCTATAGCAACTTGTAAAGCACAGGAGCATTGCCTGGGTTCAGGCTGTGACTCCATTTTTGCTGTCAGAGGAAGGGATTTGAGCATCCCAGTCTCAGCAACAGGTGCCACAGGATTTTCTGTGTTTCTATGTGAGCAGTGTAAACTCCATCCAAATGTTCTGCACAAGCCCCTTGCCTTCTGAACTGCTGCAAATAACATAGGAGTACGCATTGAAAAAAAAAAAAAAAAAAGCGATCTACACCAACTCGTTTTTTTAGCAATTCTTTATTTTCTTTCCCTCTTTTTTCCTCCTAAATTGGGAACTCAAAACAGCTTCAGTTAAAGCTGCTGTAGGTTTCCTATTGTGGAGCTGCCCTGGGATACCCATGGGAACAGGATGGGCTTAGCTCAGCGCGTGTGGCTCACCCCAGCACTGCCCTCCTTCTGCGATGGAAGCGATGACTGTTAAAGCCACACAGACTCTGTCCACCGAAATGACACCAAATCTGAGCACTGGTTGCTATCTAAAAAATTACAACGTTTGAGCTGCTGATTTAATCACAGAACAGAACACATGAATGGAAACACAGATTTACGTGCCTAGCGCTCACACCGAGATGAAGCGCAGACTCCAAAATGGCCACATGTGGCTCCTTAATGAGAGAGAGTGTGTTCACACCGAGCCCACGCCAAGGCAAAAAACCATTCCACACTGAAATAGTCTGTGCTTGAATTCACCTTTAGGTTATGGAAAACGATACGCCAGGGGTGTAACTAAACGAACTTGGGCTTTTTGCTTCTGTTACAATGCACCCAGTTCATAAATGGAGGAGCCCTGAGGTGTAACACAGCTTTGATCTAAGCTGCAGCATTTTCTTCACTTTTATCTTGAAAAAAACTTATTTTTGTACGTACTGTTCCTACTGTAAAATGGCTTTTGTAAAAGGGCTTTGTAAACTTTTAGAGGATTTCTATATGTGGTAATTTTATACAACGTGCAGCAAATAGAGAATTTAACCATTCATGTAGGAAGTTATAGTGGTAATAAAGGGGATGTTTAATGGATGCAAACAGAGGAATGGAGAACTGTGGGGAAAAAAAAACAAACATTTAGAAAACAGTAATTATACAAAGCAAAACCCAACTCTCACTTCTTCGTTTTCACTCAGCATTTGAAGCCTAAATTAGCACTCCACTGAATGGATTATTTTTTTTTCTTAACAAATAGCCTGTGTTTCACCAGAGACTTGCCTACTCTGATACATGCAAATAATCTGATTTTATGTATTTTCTCTGCATATTCAGTCTATATGCATCCCTACGAATACAGGTGAACACAAATGGCCAAACCCAGACATACAGGTGCTGCTGTTGGGTGCATCGGGGCTGGGGACTTGGTTGTGAGAGGGCACTCCTGTAAAGAAGACTGGGAGTGAGAAGGGCATTCAGGTGAACAGAAGCATTTTACATGGAACAAAATGTTTCCAGGCATTCGGGTCTGTTGTAATTGAGGATTACACTGCTGGAGATGCCTCGGGCTGTAGGTGGTGCTCTTAGTGGAATGCTGAAAGCGTGTGACTTCAACGCACAGGGACAGATATAAATAACCAGGCAAGAGCTCTTCCTCCCTCATTGACGTTTTTAAGTGAAGTTTTTTTTCACATACATGATAAATCTCAATAGAAAGCATTTAACAGTGTGCACTACCAAACTTATACAACATATACATTACATATATATATTTTATATATAGAATGTTCTATATACAAACATATACAACTTTTTAGATCTCTACAGCCTACAAGAAAATTGATAATTATAGTCACAAGTGGCAAACGTAACAGAAATAAGGATCTGTAACTGTCTGGAAATACTGAAAATACATAGAGTGGAAAGCGAGATACAGCTGTGACCCAATGGGGAGCAGAGGAGAAAAGCTGCTTGGAACTTTTTATTAAAAACTGTAAGTTTACGGGATGCTGAATTCTAATTCTGTTGCATCAGACGGAAATCTACAGGCAGGTTTTTCCCTGCTGTTAAGACAGAGAGTGGCTGGCTGCCCCAGTGAGTCTGACACTGCACACATGACTTGCTGAAGACACTTTTTTTCCTCTGGGCATGCTGTGGTGATTAGCAGTTAAAGGTCATTATCCAATTTTCACACTAGGTTCTTCAACAAGCGAGCAGGGTCCTGCTCCAGCCTGGAGGGACTGCTGACATCAAAGCTGAGGGGAGCTTTGCACTGTGAGCACCCACACGAGGTGCAGCGTACAGGAAGCTCATGCAGCACTGCTCGCTGCTGTGTCATGTCAGTGTGCCACAGTGTGCCTGCATTCACCTGGCTCATTTCCTAAGGTCCAATTACACCAATTAATAGTGGAAACTAACTAGTAAATAAATATTTAATAAATTCCACTACTAAGTACAGTGGAAAATATGGTACCATGCTTGAACTGGCAGAGGCCTTTTCATTTGCACCACCTTAGGGCATAAGTAATTGTAGGAATGGGTACAGAACCCTCTCTGATTGGTATGCTGATACTGATGCAGACTCCTCAACTTCTCCATAAGAGCAGAGAAGAGCAAAAGAATTAAGTCCATAAGGTTGGCTGGAGGGGTCTGAACAATTTGCACAAAAAGGCTTTGTTGCCCAGAGCCTAAGTAGTGATACAGGCTACTGCACAAGCAGTTTGACTGTAGTAGTGTAGCTGTTTCTCACTCCAGATGCCTGGTTACAGTGATACTTCTCACAGGGGAGCAGCCAGCTCTGTGATGGGGACACTGCAAGGATCTCCCCAGCCCAGTTCATACTGACATCAGAGCAGGGAGTTTGCTCTTTCCTCAGACACTTAATGCACAGACCTCTGGGTCACGCACAATTTCAGTTCCTTAACTCTCAGCAGAACCACAGGCATCACTTGGCCTTTGACCCTTTTCCAACCAAGATTCTACTGTTCTCACAATTACAGTTCAGTTCTTCCTGTAACAGAGAAGAACCTGTCCAGTCTCCTTCCCAAAGCAGCCAGACCAGTCAGGCTTCTTCTTTTGATTTTGCCCCAAGAGAAACATAAAAGTGCTGTAAAGCATACAACTCTTGTGCTCCAGGATGAATTTAAAACTTCACATGTCAGATCTGTTCCATCCCTTTAGCTTGTGCAGCTGGGATGACAGCAAAGCCAGATTTCTAGCCTGTACTATTTTGTTTTATTTTAAGAAAGCAAAATATAGAGGAAAGGCAGCTTTGAGACAGATAATCTGAGCATGGGTATGATAGAAATCTAGTGAAGTTAAGCTCTAGCTATGACGGCAATACTGTCTGTTTGCATCAGTGTCAGCCAGGACTCCCTGAAGGAACATCTTCCCTTTCTCTTATATAGAAAATTTTAAAATTCTCCACCTGCTGCTCTTCTACCTTTTCCTATCTTTCCTTTTCTAATTTGGAGCTCTGTCCAGGTACATGAAAAGAAGCCTTCAGAGCCTTGGTTCCAAGGCAATCTTGGACCAATTTCTAAGTGAACAGTTCATCTGTGTGGCACTGTACTGTATCTATAAACTCAAAACCCATCTGTATAAATAAGTGATGGGTTCTACTTGCTGTTCTCTTCTGTCTCTGCAGACTGGAAAGTATTGCAGAGTCCACTGCAGAAACCAAACAACCCACTAGGAAGGAGAAGCAAGTTACTTTGCGGTGAGCAGAGGATCAACTGCCACACAGCTGTGGTGTCATTTTCTGTATGTGCCAATTCAGTGACATATCATAACAATTGTTTTTCATGCTCTTCCTCTGGCCCACCTCGAGGACTTGCTGCTGGGAGCTCTCTCCACTAGCTTTATGGGGTTACTGTGCAGTTTCCTCAGCATAACTTCAACCAACCACTTAAGAAAAAACTCATTGTTTGGCAAGCTGTTGAGCAGCTTGTGAGTGAAAACTGATGGGACTCTCCCAGTGGTTTCCCTTTTTGCCCTCTCTAACTTCAAGAAGAGATTCTTATAAGTTTGTTTTCTATTCCTGCAACAGAGAAGTAAGGCAACCAAGTGACAGAGAAACCACAGGGATGACAAATGCCACAGACGCCTTCAAGGACTACCGAGATAAATCTAGGGCTCATTTTTAAAAGTACAGATAAGGGCAACATGTCATGTACTCTGAATTGCAAAATTCATCTGCTCTCATGTTTTAATGACATTTCAGATAGTGCCTGTTTAGCTACTTGAAAAATCTGTAGAATTTGGACATAGGCTTTTGAAATTATTTATTCTTCCGGAAGGAGTTAAACAGCACTGATTTCAAGCAAGGTTTTTCAAGGGAAATGAGTAGCAGATAAGAAAATGCAGCTCAACTCATTTTTATGTTGAGAACAGTAGCAAACATGCTTGAAATGTACTGGCTTTTTGTAGTCTCATTTTTAAAAAATACAGATTTTTGCCATTTAAGTTCTTTTTTTTTTTGCTCAATATAAATTAATCCCATTTTTCTTCGGTCACAACATGCTTTTTTTTTTTTCTTTTCCTTTTTTTTCCTTTTTTTTTTATTTTTAAGATGTCAATTAACCATGCAAAGTTTTCTAAGTGCATTAACATTCGAGTTTTTACAGAGTATTTTTAATCAGACACGGCTCCCCACAGTTCATACCTACAGCTTCTGAAAAGCTACATGCCACAGTGATGGTTGAGTTCCTTTTGGGAAAGACTGGCTACTGCATAAACCAGTTGCTGCCATAAAGCCCCCATGACTCCAGTTTCCAACTCATGTTCTGGAAAATCTCTTTGACGCCCACTGCGATGATTCCAACACAGTAAGAGGAAAACATCTTCTAGGAGAACAAATTGTTTCTGGCCGATGACTGATAGATTTGGGAATGAACGTTGCTTCCCTCAGCAGTGTTCTGAACAAAGCCACAAGCAGATTCTTTAGAAGTTTAAAACTGGTACCATTTTTTGTCCTTGTATTTCAGCATCACCTACAGAAATGGGGGAAAAAAGAAAAGGGCATCACAAACTTCAGAAGTAGTGAAGTACCTCACTGCCATTTCTTCTTGCCCACACTGTTGCCAAGTCTTGATTTCACTGAAAGCTTGGTTTGTTTTATTTATTTAATTTTGTAATTACCAAATGCTTTTTAAAAAGCAATGACTTACCTGTTACTTCTGTTCATTAAAAGATTCCTCCTGAGGAGATTTAACTATTTTACCACTTCAGTTTTTGCAGAAGTTCATACGTGTATAGCATGGTAGAGTTGCCCTGAATAAATTCTTTTCACATTTCAGACAAGTTTCTTCTGAGTATTTTTGCCTCGCACACATGAAAGCTAATAAGAATATAAAGGTCTTGCCCAGAGATTTAATGCACATTCAACCAGCTGTACAATTAACTGAAAAACATGCATCTTGGGGGAGTATTCTTTAACCTTGTTTTATCATAAATTAATAAAAAAAATCATTAATTGATTCCCAGCCTAGGGCTGGAAGAGCTTTCTGACTCTATTATTTCTGACTCTTAGCACAGAAGCTGTCTATCCCAGCCAGCCCTATTCTTTACAGCTGTATCACAGCACTGTACCAGAGGGTTCCTCCTCATTTCCTAGTAAGATCTGTAAATGCCACTATGTACACAGCCACCTACCTGTATTCTGCCCTACTGCATAGATCTGCTGGACCAAGTGGCTTAAAAAAAAACAAAGACCAGTCAGAATGGATTAGTGAAAAAAGTGCGAGATGAGAAGTACCCTGTTCTAAATTATGGAAACATGAGAGAAAGAGTTGTGCAGTGGAAGTCTCTTTGGAGATTTTCCATTGTGTGGAGGCAGGGGAAGGAAAAACGGCATGCAAGTTAATGTGAGCACACCTCAAACAACATGACTGTGTGAATGAGGAGAACAGCACTTGACTTTCCAGAAGGGAAGCAAAGACTCAGCTGCAGGTTTGGTGATCTTTAGTTCTGAGTGTGTGATTTAGTTCTGAGTGCTCTTACCTCATGTGCATGTTTGGAAAATGCCTCTGCACTGGCCATCATGCTCGCGGTCCTTTCATCCAGCTCTCCCAGTTTCTGTCCTCTCTCATCAAGAGCAATACGAGCGCGAGTCAAGTCCCCAATGACTCCTCCTGCAGCTCCTCTCACACCTTCAATTCCACCTGATCCAGGGATGTGCTGGGCAAGACTGCGAGAGGCTTTTCCTGCCGTGGCCTCACCAACTGCAAAGGAGAAATACAAACAGGGGGCAGTGAGAGGCTGTGGTCCTCGATGCCACCTTACTGCAATGGCACATGTGGTGGATTTTGCTCTCTGTTCTTTCACATCTGCAATGCAGCCATACCCCCAGCCCTTCTATTTGTCAAAGGAAGTTGCTGCCATGAAGGAATCACAGATAGGTCACAGATAGGGCAACTGAGAAGTCTGCCCTTTCTTCACACTGTCCTCTTTTTCTCTTTTTTGTCATTAAAATAAATCTTCTGTGTGTCCTAGATGACAAGGGCAGGCAATCACACGTATTAATTCATGGAAGAAAAAGAAAAACCACTTACAAAGCTCCTCTCTGTCGAAAGCTTGTCCACTTCCTCCAAAAAGCCCTTTAAGAAAGCCTCTGTTTTGGGCTTCTGGTGTTTCCACGGGAGTAAACAAATCCCCAAGCATGTCCTAGCAAAGTCAGACAAAAATCACATGAAAAATTACTGAGATGGAAGCAGGTCCGGGGGGGGTTGTTTCATTTGCATGAGCTTAAGGAGCCAAACGCATTGGATCTAGTCAAGTCATTTTAAAAGCGTGTCGTATGAAGAACAAAATCAGTACTTAACAGTTGTGTTTTATGATAGGTGAATACTGGGACTCACTAGATTCGCTAATGCTTTAAAAGGACTTAGTTTTCCCTGCCCAGTCTTGTGTTCATAGAGAAAACATTTTAAGCAATATAAGTCACAGAAATATCAGTGATGACATTACATTTTGCTTAGAAACAGCAGTGGTGACACTATAATTGAATAAACAATTTATCAGAATTATGCATTTTGC
The DNA here is from genome assembly GCF_023343835.1 of Lagopus muta. NCBI lineage: Eukaryota > Metazoa > Chordata > Aves > Galliformes > Phasianidae > Lagopus > Lagopus muta. The sequence continues at coordinate 79,454,194 of NC_064433.1, forward strand.
TTTAGTAATTTTCAGGCTAGCAGGATGGTCACTCTGTTCTCTATTTATAACACACCTGAGTTCAGTCCTTATTAGAAGTTCAGAGTTGCTCTTTTTTAAATAAAAACCCACTGCCCACCACAATCCACCCTTCTCCAAGTTCATTCTTACAGTGCATTTTGGCAGCACCATCAGGCAGTGTCTGAAAGCACTGCTGTGGAAACTGACATTTTCACCAGAGCAGGTGAACTGAATTAGGGCCAAACAAATCTCAGGTTCAGCTTTATTTGCAGCAGTAAGAGGAAAAAGTTGAATCTCCAGAATTAAACTGATACAGAAAGCATGCAGTCCCATTAGTGTTTAAAACCAGTGAGTCTGTGCAACGAGAACAGTTGCTGCCCTGCTGCTCAGCTCTGTGTTTGCTCATCTGAGCCTCAGCAGGCACATCTAGCTGTAGTGCTGCTCAAAGCACTCGGCTCCTGAGAAGCTGAGTGCCAATGACAAAGCTGTGACTCACACTTACTGCTCCCCTGCACTGTCACCTGATCCAGGGAGAAAAATTACTGCAGCTTTTGAGCTTGAGTGGACTCTCTCATGCAGCTTGCCTTGTTTTCCTGGGTAGCAGGTGATACCTGGTCATCTGCTTTTTATACTGGGATAATGGCTGCGCAAGCCCTTTATGTCCTCTTCTGGATAAAAGCCAAGGTAGAAGCAGCCATAGTTCAGCAGTACAGAGAAGCAAGGGCTGTTTCCATTTTGTTGTTGCATGATGCTGTTAAGGCTACTAACAATCTAGCTTATAACAGCCTCTTGCTTATAAATCCACTTTCCCAGATGCAGCGAGCAAACTTTCCGATAATTTTGAAATTAGTTCCCTGCAAAATGATCTATTTTCCAGTGTGCAAGAGCTTGTATGCAATGCTCACTCCTCCCAGCACTCCTTCAGAGCTGAGACACGTGCTGCTGTGATGTGACTCAAGCAGCTCAGCACGCGTTATTCTCTAGGGGACAATAAGTGCTGGCAAGACTATTTCTTCTGTATTTCTATCCTAGCTCAGTGCTAATTACATAACTTAGAACTTGTTCACCTTCTTATTTTTTATTTTATTCCTCATGTTTCTCCTTGTAACCTCTCACAATTCCTCCTCTTCAGTAAATGACATTTTAATTTGCATTTTCATTAGAAAAAGGCAAACCCAAGACTGTAAAGAGCTTTGCTCAAAATAAATTTTTTTTAATTAGACCATTTCTGTAGCTACTGCATTTTAATGTACAGTGGGAGATGCTGGAGTGAAAATGATGGAAAATAATTAAAAATACATTAAAACAGAGTGCATTTTTTTGATACTATCAGCACCTGTTTGTCTCATGTCACCCATCTACTGGAAGTTGTAAGTATTAAGATGTTTTTAGAGTTAAGATCTGAAAAATAAATGATGGCAGGAATGCATATTTTCATGGAGGCAGTTTCTATGCGTTGGACACATGCCAGTACCTACTGCTATGGCTGCTCTGAATGTGTAACTTTCCCTTCTTTCCCTTCAGTCACTTTTAACAGTTGGTTTCTCATATGGGCAGGCTTTGATAGAAGCAGGCTGTGAAGAGTCCCACTTGGGTGTAAATTTGGCTCCATACAGAGACAGCAGAGACTATAATTAGGTGAGGGCAAGCTGCAGACATGGGCCAGTCATCGGGGCACAGGAACACGGTGACAGCAGCACAAAAAAGACCAAGCAGCAACAGAGCAGATGACCTTTCTCTGCTCTGTCAGAATGGCAAATATGAAGGAACACGTCCTTGAGGTCACTTAAAATGCTAAAATTTAACTAAAATACTAGCTCTTTTTTTCCCACCGACACGCAAGCTTACACTGAACAATAAATTATCATCTCTTACTTTTGACTAGAAATCATAGCCTGGTAAAATGCTACTTTGAGAAATCTAGCAGCAAAGGTGGCAATTCACACTTGCACAGTTCGCTGCTCAGGCCTCCAGCCCTCCCACACAAAGACAGCGTGAAGTAAGGATGCGATTCCTACCTGCAGGTTGTCACACATCTCCTGGCTGTACGTGAGGCGCTGGATCTCAGTGGGAGAGCTGAGGTACAAAGCCTGCCCTTCGTTACTGAAGCAAAAGGTCCGCGCTATCCTCATATCCGTTACAGGCAGATAGTTGATGTCCAGCAGTGGGCGAAGGCTGGGCAAGCTGAAGTGAAGCAGAGACTTGAGTTAGTCACAGCTCTAAGGTGAAAAAAAATCTGCCATCCGCATGGTGCCTTCCTTTCTACTTTGCTTCTCTGCAGGGAGGAGTTTCAGCTGCCCTGCCTCAACGTGCAGCTCCTGCCATGAGGGACATACCTGCAACACATGGCTTGTGCCACGTGGCTGGGCAATGTGCAGGTTGAGACCTGCCTCTAGTCACTGCTGGGCACATGGCAGTGTCCTGCTTGCACACTGTGAGCAAAGGCTCCAGCAACCTCTCTGCTGTCCTCCAGCTTCTCCAGCTTCAACTCACTGGCTGTACAGCAGGATGGCACTTGCCCAGATTTAAATGGCATGACCAGGGAAGGGGTGATGTGGGGATGCGGGGGCACAACTGCAGTGATGCTGCACAGTCAGCTCAATGGGGCAACGGCAAGGAAGAGAAACTAAGTGCACCGAGTGCAAAAAATCTGAAATGGGACTGGACCCTTCACACTGGATAAAAAGTACCATTTCTATGCCCGAGTTATTCTTAATGCTCTACACCCGATTGACAGTAGGGAGAAAAAATTACAAGTTTTATGCCAGTTATAAGTCATCAACCATCAGCCATCATCATGGGAGAGCTGCTATGAAATGGAAGAGCTTGTTTTGCTGTTCCACTGCCTTAATTCCCCACGCGGAGGCAAGCCAAGGAACAGGTATGGCTGCGGGCAAGGCAGTGCTCCCAGAAGAGCAATTACCTGTATATAAAACGTGCACTAAATGCATCTATCAGGCAGCTAACGCAGAGCATCAACCATGTAGGCACACCGCAGCAAATGCAAGTGGAACGCAATGGCACTGTGCCACCTCTTTGCTTAGTTTTGCCATGAGATTAGTTAGATAAGTACCTCAGTGTCATGATGTGCCCATTGGCACAAAAGCACGCCAGACAGACGCTGTTACAGAGGGTGACCACATCTGCTTGCAATAAAAAGGACGTTTCGGTGATGTTGTGGACATAAAGACATGTTTGGGAAGGCAATGAGAAGACTTTGGCTTGTTTTTCTGAACAAATGACTGCAAATTGATGATCACCCATATCCTGGGAGGAGGAAGGGGAATGCATGACGAGTTTTCTTTTCCTTGTTTTTTCACCATCATCAGCACTGTGTGGGTCCCTCCATACTTCATAAGGTGGATGTATCAATGTCCCCGTGCAGTCCAAGCAGGCGAAGGTCAGCACGGCTCCTTTCAGTGTCAGAACTGTGCCTGCAAAATACAATCTTCTCTCATTGGCACTGGCACCACAATTTAACTGCTTGTCAGCACAGTGGATCCACAGCACAGGTGACACCCGACTTCTCCTTTTGTAAATACAGAAAATGCATTTATCTAGCCAGGGTGACAGGTCTTCCTTACTCAGTTCTTCCTGACCACACAGGAAAGTGAACACATAGGCTGTCACTACTGAAAGGTCTCAGGCAGCCCATGTCAAATAACCTACATAGCACATACTACTGAACGCCATAAGGATAGACTGCTTTTTTTTTCCCCCCTGCTTTTTTGTTTTCTTTTAAATTTATTACTTCCAGTAGGATTATTTATTCCCCAACCAGTAAAATTGCTACCCTTAGTCTGGTGTCCATCCAGTGTTGTTTTTCTAAACAAAAAAGAGTGGGGGAGCTTATCACTACTCCTGTGGCACCCTGTTTTCTGGCATTATTTTACTCACAACACAATAAGCACATCCTGTCTCTTAGCCCTGACCTCTCTCAGCCCTCTGTCCTCTCTGCTCTGCCATCTGTCACTCACTCAGCCAAAGATCTCTCCTGGTACACCAACCTGCCAACATTTGTGTTTCCTTTCCTGAGCTCCCTTCTGCTTCTCTGCAGCCTTCTGACAGGAAAGACAGCCAAACTGTTCACAGAATCCCAGATAGGATAGCATCAGAGCAGCACACAGGACTGCAGTTTCCCAATATGAAGGATCCCTGCCAGTTTCCCTGTTCTCACAAGAAATAAATGTGACTTTGCTCAAGGTGTAGGGCGAACTTCAAGATTAACGCAGTTAAAGTGCCTCAGTTCGTAAAGCTGTGGGTTTCTCACATGCATCTCTTTTTACCTGTGTGCCCTTAATCATAGAATGGTTTGGGAAGGGACCTTTAAGATCATCTAGTTCCAACCCCCTGCTATAGGTATGGACATCATACTAGACCAGGTTACTCAAAGCCCTGGCCAGTCTGGCCCTGAATGCTTCCAGGGAGGGGCATCCACAACCTCACTGGGCAACCTGTTCCAGTCTCACCACCCTCACAGTAAAGAATTTCTTTCTAATATCTATGTAGTGAATGACTACTACTTAATACATTTCCTGAGAATTTTCTGGCAAAAAGGCCGCATAAAATCACACAGTTTTTCCCCCATTGTCCAAGATGGATAATAAACACGAAAAAGGCAGCACTCTTACCACTCGGTGACACCATGACCGGCTCTGACTGCCGTAAGTCGTCACTGGCAGGCAGGTTAAGAGAGAGGATTAAGACCATACCAAGGCCCGTTCCAACCCAGAGGCATGGGGAGACAGCAGAGTCATTCTTTCGGGCAAAGGACTCCATGAAGTACAAGGCTGTGATTGCCTCCTTGGAGTCCCTGTCAATACTCGACACGCTGGAGCTTCGGGAACGGCTGAAGGAGTTTTCTCGGTTTTCTGCATAAATAAATACAATTGGACAGGCATAAGCTGGTAACGTGAGAGCAGGTAGAGGCCTGCAGCAAATACAGCAAATACAAACGCCCTGCAGGGCACTCAAAACACAGCATTTTCACAAACTAGGAGAACACTGTGATACTACCACCGTACCGGCTTCCTTCCTTCCATAAGCATGGAAAATGCTGTCAGACCTCATCAGTTAGATCTGCATTAGAAATAGCTGCTTATTATGAAGATTAGCATAGACTAATTAGAGTTTACAACAGCCTTAGCTCAAAGGACTTGTTCTAAATAGCATGAAATAATTTTAGACACATCTGCTACCAATGCATTTAATATTAATCCATGTATCTCATTGCTGTAGGACACAAAGGAAGAAGCCACTTCCAACTTCAGAACACATGTTCTCTGCTCCGCTCCTTTTCCCACAACTAGGAAGCAAGAGCACTAAGTTCACAGCTGCTGTACATTGTCAAGCTCTCTGGGGAAAAGACACACATCACTAAACTATTCCAGCAGCCAAGATGTCTCAGGGCACACCTCAGCTCAGGCTTCCCAGGCACTGAGATAGGAAAACTGCTCTGTGCCCTCAATGACAACTGCACAGTGAACCAATGGTTCATCTTTCTGCCTAAACTTTAGCAGACAACAAATGAGAGCACGGTGGAGACAGAGCCACACTGATGGAGACCCTGAGCTCCTAAGGAGGAAGTGACAGCGAACACTGTCTGACTGCTGTAGGGCTGAGGGATCCTTGCTTTGCTTTGCGCCAAGAAGGAAGGCCAAAACTGTGCAAGGGATCTGCTGGCAGTAGCCATGTGTTATCAGTGGCAACATGTTGGCTAAAAGGTTCCTGGAGACTAAGGGAGCCAGAGGGAAGAAGAGAGCAGCACTGCCCACCAGCATAGTCTTTGCAAAGCAATTTGTGTCAGAGCTGCTGTCTGCCAACACGTAGTCAAAGTCAGGTCTTGATCACCGGAAACCTCACATTCTCTTCTGCAACACAAACATCAGAGGAATAGGAGGTTATGGGGATGGAGAATATTTGAAGGAATCAGACCTGAAATAAAAGGCTCACTTCTGAACCTATCATGATGAAGTAGATTTGTTTGGCACAAAATTCTCATATCTCAGCACAGAGGGCTGTCTCTTTAGAGCCTGCAGAAATAAAGAAGAGGAATACTGTCTATCTTGGTTAAGAATAAAATCAGAAAAGGGCCTTCTCGAGCACTCCAGTTTAAAACTGGGCTAAGCCTCATCTTGTTTCTTCCCTCCACTAGTAGCAGCCATTTGGCGGCGGATTTTCCTCAGACCACATGCTGCATTAGATTCTCTACCCAGATCACTGCATGTGAACTGTGGAAATTATCCTCTTCACAGCAGCTACCTGGGAAATACCAGAGAACCACAGCAGAGCATTACAGGAGCAACAGCAGGCATTGCTATATGTGCTACCGTACATGCCTGATTAACACACTGCTCAGACATACTTGGCACAGCTGCCAAGGAGGCATCTGCCTGCCTTTCAAAAAGGAGCTTCCGAGGACAGCATCCCCTGGCACTTCAGGCCCGCTCTGATGAAAGAGAAACTTGTGTCTACTTGAATTTCCGAGCACTGCCTTCTCCTCACCCTATTTCACCTTCTTTATGTAGGCACTGTTGTGATTTTAATTCTAGCTCAGTGCTGCTAAATATATCTGCAGAAGCTGGGAATTTTTATTCATGTGGAAAGCTTCTAATACCTTGTGAATCAGTGACTCCCATAACCTCAACCACTTCTGCATTGGACTGGTTGGCCCAGCTCCTTCCTAAGGACAGCAGCTGATGAGCAAAGAAGGGCAGTGGAGTAATTTCAAGGCAGAAATCATCAGGGCTTCACACACACACACACACACACACACACACACACACACACACACACACACACACACATAAAATTCAAAGGATACCTTATTTTAAAAGTATGTTGTTACATAATTAATTTTCTCTTTAAAAGTCGTCACATTCAAATATGGTGATGCTCAAACTAAGAAAGATACTGATTGGGAGGACAAAAATGTATCTGCTTAGTAAGCAAAGGCTAGATACATGGACCTTAAAATACATCATGTGCTATTCGCATATGTCATCAAGCTATCTCTCTCTCTAAATTAACAAGAAATGTTCTTCTCCCCTGTACAGTACAGTTAACTAAGACATCTTAGCAGAACTGACATTAACAGATATAGTCTTTGGGACACTTTCGGGAACATACTGTGCAAGTTTCTATTAAATATAGTGCTCAAAATGAAACACAAAAGATCAGCATGACACTTGTCAAAGTCTGATGTCATTAAACATATCCGAACAGCAAAACCAAACCTATGGAAGGCTGCAACCACTGTGGGACTTTAATAGCTAGCTCTAAAAGAAGGCAGAAATCTCTCATCTTCTAGATTTTTGGAATAAAACTTAGTTCAGTGAAGTTCCTCTGACACCTCCCTCCTCAAAGAGATTATAAATCAAATTCTGTATTTTGGAACCACTCCATTAAGAGAAACACAAAGACATGTTCTTTGGGAAACAAAAAACGTACCTAGCTTAATTTCTACATTTAAAAGGATGTCCCTTCTGTCAAAAGTTGTTATGCATAAACACTGCCATTCAGCAATAATCTGTAACACAGATTATGAGTTTCAAGTGCAACACTGTTATGGGTTTTCTCTTATATTTTCCTTCTGTTCCATGGCAATACAGATGTAATAACAATGACAGCTGCATCTCTCTGCATGGCTGTGAACCAGCACCCATATCACTTCAGGTACTCCCTTTAACCTGAGTCAAACAAAGTTTACTTGGTCTCCATGTTTCAGTGAGATGACAGCCATTCATATGTGAAAGGCAAGTCATTTTCTGCTCCACAGTTTTATTTCCCTCATTATTCTCTCCAGAATATTCTGCTACATTACAGTTTCTCATAAATGTGCTTCTGCCTCTGAATTGCCTCCTGCTTTGAGGGAGCCGGTGCTCACTTTTCTTTGAGATGCATTTATCCAACTCCAGCAATCCCTCTGTCTCTATTCTAGGGTAGCGTGCCATTTTTCTTCCTTTGCCCTTTGCAGATCTGCATTTAATGCCTTTTTCTTTTCTTTCCAAAGAGGTCTCCAGGCTATCCCTGCAGCTGGGAGCAGAGGAGCTGTGAGGATTATTCAAGTCTTTCCTGAGAGCCAACCAATGACTGTCATTAGGGAGATGCTGCTATCCAGGTTGGTAGACCATAGCCTATGCAGCTTTGAGCGAAAGTGTCATTATCTTCAGTGAGGAAATTTCAAACAGCTGCATAGTGTGGGTTAAGACCATAATATAGAAATACTGCTACAAATGTAGTCCTGCTTGCCTTAAAATGGCTTCATTCAACCCTGCTGTATGCATGGTGTGGATTACTGAGATGTAGATGGACGCTCAGGAACCAATCTCCTTTGTAACACTGGACTGACTGATAGTTAAATTCCAGCTAGGAGCAACAGTGTACAAGTAGAAGGCACCTAATTTAACAATTGCAAAGCCTCCAATTTGCTACCCACCTGACAGACAGAAACACAGAAGGACACTTCAACTGACGTACTAGTTTAAGAATGAAGCCAGCAGTTTTGGGTCTTACCTTTGTTCATCCATGTGTGAGCAGTACAGTGACGCTCGTCGTGTGAGAATGAACTGATTCCGTGTAATTGCTGAAGCACTGCCCGTCTGGAAATGTAACCTACTGCCACAAAATCGTGTGCATTGCAAAAGGACAAGAACAATTGAGCCAGTCGTCATCATGACATTCCTATGAAAGCAGCCCTGAGCAGTGACTGAACTAGCTCTTTCCTTGCATGACAGAGCGGTCCTGCTGCAGCACACTGGTGTCTGGCAGAAGATGTGATTGAGGGCCTAGGGGGTTTCAGGGAACTTAAAAGACCATCTGAGTAAATGATTCTGTATGTTTCAACTGCCACAACTGTAGAGCACTTGCAGGGATTTTTTTTAATTGCCATTTGTTTAGTGGGAATAGTCCTGGAATTTCTGAAATTTCCCATGAAATTATAAGAAAAAAGAGAGGGGATACTAACAACATTTATGCCACTGATGTGTGCTGTTCAGGGGAATGCTCTAACTTCTTCACTCTCAGCTGCAGCCAAAGCTTTGTAAGGGGAACACATCCTCACACATCAGCATGTCCAAGAAATTGTCTTCATGACTATTTCAAATTAACAGGGTGAGGACTAACACAGAAACACAAAGTCAATTTCTTTTTGGAGTTAGGAATCATGAAAACAAAAGCATCCTTTGTTGTGAGGAGTGAAAGAAAACTACCAGTGACAAAGATCAATACTGTCACTGTAAATGCTTACATTCATTACTGGAGAGCTCTGCATTCTGTCAGGGTCTATGATTCCACTTATAGGTTCTTTCCTGATGTAATTAACGCTCTTAGTAACTAATTTCCTTGTATAGCCTATTCAAAAAAAACAAACTTTTTTTTTTAATATATGGAAATCAATATATTCTGGAAACAAATGGTTTAAATTCTCCTCATTTGGAGATCTTGAAAAGTTTATGTTTCAAATACTAGATTTAACAGAAGATAATGAAAATATTAAATCATTTGATAGTTTAAGGATTACTACCTTAATAGCTTTAGAGAAATGTCACTTTTAAAATTACTGAGTCAGGAAAGCATGCAAAGCCCTGAATGTCAGCTAAACATACAGTAAAGGAATTAGATTTGAAACATGAATTTGCACACGGTAACATCATACAGACAGAGACCGAACCACATTACAGTCAGCAACGCTTCAGCAACACAGAGGAGAAAGGGGCAGGAGGTAACACTGCGGGGCTTTCACACGCTTAAGAACACTGCACAGTTACTTGGCTAACAACATCTTCAAACACATTTTAATAGCATCACTCTCAAGCTGCATTCCACATTAAAGCAATTCACTAGAAAGCAGCAGAAGTTATCTTAGGCACAAACAATGCAACAATCTAGACTCTTATTGTGAATCATTTTCTACCGGATCAGTTCAAATAAGCTGCCCTAAAACCATGTCAAAAAGCACGTGAATATATTGCAGAGTATTCAGACCAGGGCGAGTGGCTCTGCTTAAATAAAGCTCACACCTGAGGGATGCTTCACTGCATCCTCCCACCCCTGAAAAAGTTCTGAAATGTAGTACAATCCTGAAGTTGCTGTAGTAATAACAAGGTAACTTGAGCGTGTGGTTTCAACTGATTCAGGACTGATGTGAACAACATCAAATAAAGGCCTGAAAGGGAAAACAGATTCAAGACTTGGAACTTCACTTTGATACTTTCAGGACACAGAACAATTCAGGCTTAAGTTTTAGTTCTACACATTTTAAAAAACTGGGGGGAGCTGTTAGAGCAAAAGTGTTTTCCAAATTGAAGATGAAGTAGAAATAAGCATTGTGATGGAAAGACAAAAAACGCTGGAGATCTCAACAGTAAATATTGCCTATTAAGATTTCATATTTGATTACATGAATTACTTCCCTTTACTTACACAAGCAGACAGTCATCCTATTTAGAACACTAAGAGCTCAATTTGAATTTAGATTATAAGTTTGACTGTATCTTTTAATCAAAGAACATGATATTCCCTATAACTTAACACCCAGTCTAAAATATCCCTTCTGCAGAAGCGTCTCTTGATAACACTGATGGTCTGGGAAGAAAGAATACGTTCTACAACTTTCATATGTAGAAGTACCCAGGAATCAGAAGACAAAAAGTGCAGCAGAAGAAAAATCTTATGTATGTTCCTTCAATAAAGGAGTCAAAACAGTTTTAATGAAGCTCCCAATATTTTTTTTTGCTCTGTAGCAAAGAACAGACTTTATGGATAATGAACAAGTCCCGCATGCAACCTTCTTATCTGCTTCTCTGCACTTGAAATAGGACAAACATGAATTAAACAAAGTTGGTGACAAACTCAGCAACTAGTGGAGGCTATGGCACCCAGAGTATCTCTAAGTCACTTCCTATTATACTACTTGTATTGTTACCAGATACAGTTATACAAAGTAACTTCAAACGCTAACAGAATCGAAATGATTCACAAGCAGAACAAGCACCATAATTCCTTCACCGATAAAAAAAATCTCCAGTCAATTGCTTTTCAACCTGCTGTGAAAGCTTAGCTTTGAAAAACCATGGCCCTTAGGGGCTTCATGAAGAATGGTTCCATGACAGCTGTATCATGCCCAGTGGACCAGGTAAGTATCTATTTATTTGGATGTTAAGGAAGTTCACCAGAAGTCATCCACTCTCCAATATCATGAGCAATGACAAAGAGTATGCAGTGGAGAGCATGAGTTGTTCTAAATACTGGCCAGAGGTGCACTAACCTCCTCAGAGGATCCATTTCTGCAGTTAACTATCCTTGGGATCAAAATGAATCGCCTACTGTCCCTGCAAAGCTGTGCACCTGTCGTAATTCATGTCCATTACACTCTGCCTTTCTCTCATCAGATACAAACAATAGTTTATTCCTTTTCTCTGTGCATTCCCCTGTCACACATCTAAATCAATTTACGCTGCGTATTCAACACTTCTCTAGATCACACAACCTGGTTGTTTCTCTCTTTCCTTTGAAGCCCAGGAACCATGACCATTAAGACTGCAGTTACTGCTTTCTAGGCTCTCATCAGTTAGCTCACATTCACACGTGGGCTTCAGACCCAAGAAAATAAGAGGCTATTGATAAAAACAGAGAATCTCCCTCTTCTCACTGCTCCCCACCTGGCAAGAAAACCAAATGGTCCCGTTTACTGAATCACCCAGAAAATCCAGTGTGATATGCACAGAGGACTTTTGCAGATGGTGTAATAGTATAACCATAAGTGACAAGAGAACTGTCAACAATTTGATAGAAGTTACGTGGGAAAGATGCAGTATACATCAGTGGAGCTCATTTCCTCAAGTTGTGGACTTCATATAAAATAACCACTTATTTCCAAGACTGACTACTTCTTACCGGACTTACAAGAGCAAATGTCAGCAGTTCTCTGTGTTTTCACACGTATTCACAAGCAAATATTGATTAAGGCATGGACAGGTCCTAAGAGGTCGGAAGCTTTGTTATAGAAACAGACCAATATAATAGGCCAACATACATGCACAGAAAATCACTGTAGAATTTGCTGAACCTAAAACCAACAAAACAGCAACAAAATTAAAAATATATTTAGCACCCTAAAAGCCTAAAATCTAAGCCAAATTCCAGCAGGAAAAAATCCACTAACCTCTGCCACACTGTACACAAAACTTCTTATGGTAATCCTCAAATACCTTTGAATAGTAAAAGAAAGTAAAGTACGTAGTATATAAGTACTATCCATTTTAAGGCAAATTGGACAAAATCAGGCAAGAGACAAAAGAGCTTATTCCCAGAATCATTTTAGTCATTTTATATGCAAATACTAAAGAAATACTTCAGGTCTAAGAGTATATTAGATCCATTACAATGAAAATTGTATTCTACTTGCCACAGAATATTTGATAAGGTTATTAGAGATAATAGTTAAGTATTCTTCAATGGTTTGTTTCTGCTAGCTCTCACTGACATCTCAAGTACTTTATGTCAAATTTTAACTGTGTATAATCAAAAGAGTTATCCAATACTGAAACAGAGTTATTTTAAAGAAATATAAAGCAAATTCATAGTCTGCTCCTAGCATTCCAAGAGAATTAAAATGCACATGAAATCCTTCTAAAGTTTTCTTGTTTGGAGGTAAGTTTGTAGCACTAAGATGTGGATAGTCTTCACCATCGAGGGTGATGAAACTGGCTAGTTAAAGACTGCATAGTGGGGAAAAATAACTAAAATGGAAAGATAATTTTATATCAATTATGGTTGAAGAAAATAGTTTTCCAAATACAACACTTCAAAACAAAAACTCCACTCTGTCTCTACTTCATTCCTAAGATGAATTTTGGTACATTACATTTAGACATACACAGAATGCTCTGGTTTCTGTATGAATGCAGGTAATGATGGGGAAAAAAAAATAAGTCTGCCAGCACGTGCTCCTGAGGGAAACTAACAAGAATCTTTAGGAGACAGCAAACTGGCTTTGAGAAGAAAAACATTTGAAAAAAAAAAAAAAAAACAGTAACTGAGAAATTCCAAATCTGAAACACTAGTTATTTTCATTTTATTAAAGCAAATAGGACTATATGGCAGCATGTGCACACATTCAGTCAGCTATACAAGGATAACCACACTAAGTTTCCTCACACAACAATTTTATTTTTATTCTTTAACTTCATTGTTTTCTTTCATCTAAAATTACAACAAAAAATTAATAGAAATAAAGGTTTAATTTTTTCTATGTGAACAAGAACAGATGTCTGGGGCCTGCTCACCTACACTGTAATTCATAATCAGTACTTCTGCTTTTCTAGATGGAAAAGAAGTTTTAATCACTTTAATGACTATGTAGTATTAGTTCTTGGTCTGAGATGATCAGGGATGGATCTGTGCAACTGAACAGAAGGCAAGCCATGGAGGGGTACAGATTTACAGTCAAAAAAGGGAGCTAGTTTGAGCCCAGAGCTGAAACAGACCGAGGCATCTAATAGAAATGAAGTCAGAAAAACATAGTGTGTGAAGGCTGGTTGAAAATACGGTTGACGAAAACACCGAACGTATAGTTCCAATTGTACCAAAAGCTCAGATTTAAATGAGCAGGTTTTGAAAACCAAAGTGAAAACAGTGATTTATTTTTCTAACAGATATCTTCTGGTTAGTCATGAAAATGGTTTTTTTTTTTTTTTTTTTAGCTAATCAATTCAGAAGGGATTTTAAGACCAGTAACTGGAAGAATTGTTAAGAAATATCCAATTGTCATCAATGCTTCAGAAACAGGCACTCAGCTTAAGAAAAAATTTACCCATACACAAAGGATTTTCTTTTTACATATGAAAAGTTCTCAATGCTTCTGAGATTGCAAATCTCTAATCAAAACTCTAATCAGATTGAAGAATAATATCCAAATTTGAAATACTACTTTCGTGGTGAGGACACAAAATACACATCTTAGTCACAAAATGAGAATACAAAAAATAACTTATTGTGAATTGTTTATTGCAGCATATACTGCTAAGTAGCCCTACCAGAGCTTTTGATCAAAGCCAGTTCCACCTTTGGAAGAGAATTTTTATTCTCTGTATAATATTTCTCAAATCTTTTAACTTCTCATCTTCTTCCTCCTTCACCCTCCTCCTAACTTCTAACCCGAGAATCCTTCAAGCACCATATCACTCTCTATCACACTATTTAATATAAAAACCTTCAGGAATAAAGCAAAACACCTGCCAAAATAGCAAGTCTAGAATCTAAGATTCATAAAGAAAGCTGAATGTCAGTCACTCCAGGCAGAATAGTCAGCAAAGCTAGAATTTGGAAGACTGATAGCACAGGCATTTAGGAAAAAAAAAAGTTTACATAAGTTGAACATACAGACACATGGATTCTTTTTCTAAAGAGAATATGTACATTAGAAAGTTATTTTAGTTTGTAAACCTCCTGAAAGGTAACTTGTCTGCATGCCTGTACATACAAACCACACATCCAAGGAAAAACTCAAACCACAGTCTATCATGTTACATGCTAATATAAATTACTCTAAAGATTCTGCTTAGCCCTTTCTTGCAGCAGGAAGAACTATATCACAGGCATTTCACTAACCTCACTGAGAACTGTAATACTATTTCACTGACACCACTGGTAAGTTTAAATAGGATTAATTTTTTTTTTATGAAGTCACTTACATTAATTTACTTTATGTCCCCGAAAGGAAGTTGGATGACTTTCTAGAATGAGGTATACTGTCATATTAAACTTGATAGGTATTATAATTACTGATAAAAAATAGAAACTGAATCTTCAGTGATAGTAAAAAGCATCACCATGCAATCAAAAGTATCAGTGTATTGCAAAATTGTTGAAAGCATTTCATAAAACAGTATGCTTAGCACACTTCTAGTAATGCCAGTTTTCTTACTAAACAGAATGTGAATGGTGCAGCAGCCAATGGACCACTTCAAAAGGATGTGACTTGCTGTTACTGGGAGGGAAAGGTTTAGTGGAACGTTGGGGGATTGCAGGTTCCCTCTTCTGCCTGCCAGTGGCCCTACTGTTGGAAGATGTAGGGGAGAAGGAAAAGTAGAAGCAGAAAAGAATTCAGTGGTGTCATGGCCAAATTATTTAGTAGTGTTGATACTGCAGCAATATCTGCATATAAGAATTGCAGAAAAGTTCAGTACTACATAGGATGAAGAAAAACACAAAGAAATTGAAATTATTGTGGCAGTGATGTATTTTCCACGATGAGTTATAATGCGACAACGGTACTTACCATATTTGTGTAGTGCATAAAGTAAGATAGATGAGAGCTATGATAATCAATAACTAACATGGAGGAAAAAGTGCTGACTACAAAAATGAAAACTGCCTTTAAGCACAGGAATTTTTAAACACCTCAGAGCTCTATAAATCTGCTTTAGTACAATGCTCTACATACAGTCATTAATCAATCCAAGTTTAAACTGAAATGTATAGGTTTACTATGTATTTTCAATTACTTCTTATAACTAATTGCTCAAAGATTGCACTTTATCTTATTTTATATGACGCCTACAACGTAATTAGACATTTGGGCTCACCAGCCTATGGCTTCATCTTTGATGACTCCAAAATACTGTAACATCCTCTTAGAGGCCAGGTCTACACTACAGATGCCAATGTCTGTGACTGCCATGCATGGGAAGATATAAAATACCTTTGCCAACCAGGTAAAATTTGAGCCCAGTATATTCTTCGGCATTGTTTCAAAGTATAATTTTGTTATAATTACAAGAAGTTTATTGAGATAATGTTTAGGTATGTGAAATCAGTCTAGTTCTACTCACAATCTAAGACAATGACTGCATGATCCCTCAAGAAACAGCACTTTCTGTTAAGATGTCACTATTGTCAAGTTTTTGTCCCTTTTCCTCTGCAAAACATTACTATTCATCTAGTAAAAATAGATCTTGTGGGCACTTGTCTGCTTTAGTGAAAAGACATTTGGACAGTGAAAAATCAAGATAGAAAGCTATTTAAGCTTTATTTAAAAGCTCTACATTTAAGCTAAAGTACTTATGTAGAAAAGGACAGCACAAAATGTTCCATATTTCACCTGTATCTGTTTTGGTGGGACAGCCTCTGGCAATGGGAGATAATTTCTGCTACAGACCTAACGACACAGCTGGAAGAGGGTAACAGTCAGTGAACACAATTGTTTTCCAGAGGCCATCTGACCATGCTTTACTCTATGTCTTGTGGATCAATGTAGGTAAATGGTATCCTTATATCAAACTCAAGGAGATGCTAGAGGGCATCACGACAGTCTACGGGATATAGCAGCTCTGTTTCAGTCAAGAACATAATCTTGGAACTCTCTATATTAAATGAGGATGTTTTTTACTGGGTCTTGCACATGTAGATTCTGTTTTGTGATCCCCCACAGTCATAAGAAGGCAAAATAGAAAACTATTTTTCAACTTCTGTTGTCATAAAGAAAATGGAAAAAATTCTAGCAATTTGCAGCGAGCAACAAAGGTATTTGCAACAACTTGCTTTTAAAGTTAGACACACTAAGTGATTTAATATCCCTTATTCTATCTCCTTTAATAATAATCAAAACCGGGGAGCACTGGTTCCAGTTATGAAGAATGCCATTCTGTTTTACAGACACCAAAGTAAAATCAGCTTACTCTTAAGTTTTAAGCACAATGCATTGCTGTAAGTGGTCCACTGAGTCTCTGCACTCAGGCAGTTCATGATTTGCAGACTGTTTTTTCAAATATTAAACCTAGAATTTTGTTATATAAATGGATCAGATCATGGGCTATAATTTTACAGTAAACAGTGGCTAGGAATTGTGCAATTTTATACAGTCTTTATTAACAATAAATAAATAAATATGTGCAAAGCCTGAACTCACTCAGTTTCAGAGTTGATAAGTAGCAGCAATGAGGGTTTGAAACTTCACAATAACTCTATGTAGGCTGCTGTGAACGACTGCTTTCTTATAGCAAAGCACTGGACCCATACAGGTGAGGGGACAACTATAAAGGCTCACTGAGGTTCAGCATACCAAATCCCTAGGCAGCACAGAGCTCAAGAGCAGGCTGGTTAGTAACAACAGTAACACACAGGGGTTGTTCTAATTCTAAACAGTCAGATGAAGGCAGCAGTTCTGGGCAGTGACTTGGACAAGGATCATGCTAAATTTACTTTCACACCTGGTGAGAAATTCACAGATAGCCAGCACAACAGCAACTGCCACCCACCTTCTGTGGTGACTGGGAGGGAAATCTCCATGCAGGCTGCAGACTGTGCTTTTCTAAAGGGGGGCCTCCCGGGCCCTCGGCGGTTTGCTTTTGAGACGTCCGCGCTGGAAAGTCGTTTTCCTGAACTGCAGCTCTGGGATGTTGGGCTTGTACAGTGACCATTCACGTGATCTGGAAAGCGAACGCAAAATGTGCTAGGTAAAGCGTCAGGTCCCAAAATTCAGAATGGAGGAGAGATGTAAGTTCTGGTATTTGAGAATGAGTTAAATGAAATCTTTTGAGGATGACTATTTGTTTTATCAATCCAGAGCACAGATGTAAGAACAAGTCACTACGTCTTTAAGGTATATTTTGAAATAAAGTGAGGGACATAGAACTGGTACACGTTCTTATAGCTGCAGCTTCCACACAGTTTTGACGACCTATGAGCACAGGCAGTTTATCTGGATATGGCTGGTAACACTATCCTCAATGTTGTATCTCCTAATACATACCAAATAAATTTGAAAACTGTCTTTCCTTTTTGCTCTCATAAAGAACTGAAAGATAGACCTACACAAATTGCCCACCTGACTGGAAGCTGCCATGAAACAGGTATCTAACTGCCACTATTTGTGATAATTACAGAATTAGCAGTAATAATGCTAAGTTATTCTTTATATCCCATGTAGATTTATCTTACTGCTCAAGGAATCTGACTGCTGAACAATGTGTTCATCTGCTACAGATATGAAGATGTGAGGCTGAGACCCTGGACACCTGCTGGAGGCCATGGTCAATCAGCACATGTTGCCATCTGCTGGGGACAAGAAACAAAACATGGATGCTTGAAATGCTTCCCTATGTTCATCTGTTCTTCATCACTAATAACAGGTCTTTGAAACAGAGCAATCCACTAAGCAGGGCTCACATCACAGGGTAGAACAGTTTGGATGGGATCAATGGACTTCAACATACTCATACGATACTTTTCTTCCGCTCATGTTGAGTAGAGCAAGATGAGGGGAAGAATTACTGAAAGCAATTTTCTCCTCAGTATATGAAAGGATACTTACAAATTTGATTAAACAGCAGGTCATGAACATAAATTCAGATCTATGCAAGCACACCTTACATTCAAAACAATGGAAGCTCAATAACACAGGTAAGGACAAGCTTGAAGTTTCTGCCTCCCTCTTAAATGTCAGATTATTTATATCTCAGAACCACTCTTTCAGATTCAGTATATTAGTATATTCAGTACGTCATCATTCTCATCAGTTGTATTGCATTCAAGAAAAAGATGAATTTCAATACACCAAGATAAATTTATTTCTTTGTTCCCATGCCATGATAATTCACAATGAAAAGCTGTTTCAACGTTCAGACAATAAAACAGATTCTATACTGAATATAGCATATGGTGTGCTATTACGTACAAGTTCTAACGTGCAAATCATGTCCTTTATATGTGAAAGCATTTTGGGCTTGATGAACAAAACAGGAAAGAATTGTTCAGAATTACATTTTGGAAAGTAATTTAGTATCTATTCTGAGACTGAGTATATATAATGAAAGGGCTCTGTAGGAGACACAACTTCCATGATTCCTATCATGTTTCTTAATACATAGCTATTAACTGAGCTAGCAGCACATATCAAATTGACGTGGATAACTCATTCAACTTTTAGTTAGGGAATTTTATAAAATATACTGGAGCTATTCATATATTTCAGTAGAAAGTCCTCTGAGACCGGGGCTTTGTTCAAGGGCACAGGCTGACTGTTCAACCTCAGCAACAGATACATTCTCATCCAGCTGCTTCCTTTCTTCAAAATTCAGTTTGTGTGAAAGAGTTTCAGCATGATATCTAATTATCTCCAGGGGGATCCAAGGAAGCAGTGAGGAACGCAACACAGCAAAAAAGAATCATATTCTATAGAAACATCAACAACGTTTGTGAGTTCCTTTTCCCGAACGCTGTACTGAATAGGCACAATTCATTTGTTTCCCTATTCACTATTGTCAAATTTTGAGAGAAATTCTGCTGTTTTTCTTGGTATGCTCGCTTGTGTCAATTTACCTTCACAGGCCAAAGTTAAGCAAAAAAAGCAACAGGGTCTGGGCAAACAAAATCTTTTTGGTTGTCTTTCTGAATAAGAAAAGTCAGTTTCTGTACAGAGAACAGATCAGCTGCATGCTTCAAGTACTGAAGTTGGTGAAATGTTAGTGAATGCCACAACAATGAGCAGAAGAGGGAGGACAGTGATCAGAGGCACACTTTTTTGTATTTTAACAGTTTTTTTTTCCTGATTATATATTATTTTTCATATGTACATAACAAGGAGCAATACAACTCTGCAAATCTTAGTAGAAGAACCAAGACATTGAATAAAGTAATATAGATCTGTTGAGAAGCCAAGAAGAATCAAGCAGATAAAGATCACTCAAAATTCTGTCTGTGCATTCTTATGATGGTAAAAACTTTATGAAATAAAGCATTTGTGAATAAAAGTTATGTACTATTTGAGAAAAGATTCCTTACCATATAGTCGGGGAAAAAAAAAAAAAAACAAAAACAAGAGAAATGAGAAGAAAAACAACAGAAATTTCCTATAGGGAACCTAGTAAGAGTGACTGTGAAGTTGCCTTTGCCAAAAAAACTGCAATGATTTCCTAGACCTTTGAGACCAGAACAACCTTTGCCAGACATCTTCCTATCACCCAAAAGAACAGAAAGAGGCTGCTTGTAAAGACCTGGCATTTTTCCAGCTTTGCTTCATGTGTAAGAAAAAAAAAAACAAAACAACATTGCAACTTTTTATTTGCTGACTTACACTTCTGTCATCCGCTCAACTCTGTCTTTTCTCCTATCAGACATATTGATACTGGGCACCAGTTAATGTTGGAGGTATTGAAATGCAGACTGAAAAAGCAGTAAAGGGATCACTCTGTGCTTTTAATGCGATAGTGCAACAACTCTTAGATCTCTCTTATTCTGGAGAAGGCATAGAATAGTTGCCTGTTAAGAAAGCAGTGCCCCCAAAGCTCTCTTCTTTCCTCCACCCTTTTCCACAACTGCTTTTACTATCTCTTCCAATCCCTTTGGGCAGCATTGCCACGTCCATACATAAACCAAGTCGAGATTTCACTGAACGTGAGGATATCTAATGAGATCAAAGGAATTTGGATTACATTATCTAGTGCTCCTGGATTCCAAGATTACGTACTGGAGTTAGCAGTGTGCTACATCTGGGCATTGTGCTTGAAGCAGTCTCTGTGCTGTGTAACAGCAATTCCACTCTTCCTTTTCTCCTGTTTGTGTTCAGTGAACTAAAAAGTCAGCACTCAGGAAAAACTATTCTGTTCCTTCATTTAAACAAGTAAGGCTCATGCAAACCACTGAATTAATTACATATTACCCCACACAACAACGCATTAGTTACTGTGAACTTGAACTACTGAGAGATGCAATATGTAACATGACAGAGCAAATCTGCTGGACAGCCTCAGATTTAATCTGATTCTTCTGAAGAGTATTACACAAACCAGAAATGTATCATATATACGAGAATGTGTGAACTTTGGTTGTAACACATATGTTAGGTTGTAACACATATACCCTACACAACCTGACTTGTCATACAACTAGTTTAATGTACTTGGAAACCTTTGCAAAAAAGAAAAGGGACCAACAAATTACCAAAGAATAGCTCAATAAATAGAAAGAAATCCATTTGTTAAAACCAAATGTACTAAAAATGTCAGTAAGAAAGAAGAAATGCATATTTGTACGTGTTGTCTTGAAAGTTGTGTTACACTGGACTTCACAAAAACAAAAAATGCTAAAAAAAAAAAAGATCATTGCTTCTCAGTTCTAACAAAGGGATGAATTCACACAGAAAAGCTATCTGAAAAAACAGTCCTTTCTAATGATTTGAGGGAGGTTCCAACTTCCTTTGTTGAAAGGAAGAAATAAGAGAACAGGCAAGAGGAGCAGAGAGAGCTGCTTTAATAGAGAGCAGAAAGAACTTGAACAGTAAGAAAGTCCCAGAGCATGTCCTCATTGAGTCAATCTATGCTGTTAAATGGAAGATAAATCCATCTCTTTCTACTCGACAGTTTTGTGTTATCAACAAATGAGATATTAGGTAATGACTATGTGTGACTACCAGCTTTTATTGTTATACAGCAAAGAGATACACCCTTAGCACGTGAAAGAAGGGAAGGTGGAGCTCTGTCAGCCAGATGGGAGAGGAGTGGTGAGCCCTAGCATATGTTGATATACATGTTCTGTCAACAGACATGCCTATTTGCCATTATGCCTTAATTTACATCAGTTGTTACATACTGTTATTACAGTATACTGCTTGTGTAATACAATGGAATCCCTCTCATTGTAATGAACTCCTATCATGCACTTGGATCCCAGATTTCACTATTTTTTCAGAAAGCAGCAACAAGAGGATTTATCTTTCAGAGAATAACAGTTTCAGCCATTTCACAATATTTTACATATGCCACTCACAGAGCTTCCTCCACAATGAATATTTTTGCCTGTGGTTATGAACAATGAAACCAGAATACAAAATGAACAATATCCAAATGAGGAATGCTGAGAATATATTACCGTTTGGCATAACATCACCTACACATTAACCTACCTCAGTAACCAAACCCAGCAATTCAAATCTAAAAATCCTTGAAAACTGTGAAAATTTTGAACTACTTGGATCTAACTCTATTCCTCAGATTCTTCTGCTGAATTTCTAGTGATCACAAAACATTACACTACTGTATCAAAGAGTATATGGCACTCAGTGCAACTAAGCAATGACATAACAGAAATTATTGTTATGTTTTGTGCAACAACACAGGAAAACACAGACAGGAAAACTGATTTTATTCTGAAACAATCAAAAAACATTCATCCAGAGTTGCACAGAAGACAACATTGAAACATTCAAGTAGAGTGGATGAACCGTGTGACCACCCAGGATACCAACACCTGAGCATCCTCTACTAAGAGCACTGCACCTGCATTTTCAAGACAGAAAAATCCATTTTTAACTCAATTCTCTGTATCTGTTTCTGAAAATGAAATGCTTTCATTTCATTTCATTTCTGAAAATGAAATGTTTTCAAAGAAGTAGGGCTGGAAATACTTTTTTTCAACTTAAACATGATAGGAATAAACTGCAGGCCTTCTAAACAAAACTCCGCATTTCCATTTGAAATGAATTAATACATTGTAAGAATTACCAAAAAAAAAATTTGGTTGTAGCCTCTCCTAACCAGATTCTCCTGAATAGTTATGTCTTGTTGATTTTCATAGTCTTGCCTCCTCCAGATTTTCAAAAGTTATCTTTCTTTTCAACTAGAGGTAAGAATGTTTGAAATAACTGAGTTAGCACCACTGTGCTTATTTGTAGTGCTGCTTCAAAGCTGGCTTTCTTAACTAATTACTGAAACCACAGAAGGCAGAGTATCAACAAACTCAGTTCTGCTTATCCATGCAAAGAAACATTACAGACCTCCTTCAGATACAATTATTACCTCAAAATACCAAAATGTCTGCGAAGTTATTTAATCCTCAGAACTTTTTGTTGACTTCAGCCTTAACTTGCACACACGAAGTTCTATATATAATTGCACAACTAGCTCTGAAGAAAACTGAAGGAGATTGTGTTTCACTTTGCCACATTATTAACAAGTAATGCATCTGTTATTCATAATTATTTGTGGTGAAAATTTTTCTCCAAAGTTTTTAAAGTTCATTATATATGTATATTTAAATCTGGAAGCATTTAAAGTCACACAGCCACTTTCTGCAAACCACAAAGCACAAGCCAATTATGCTGTAATAGTTGACAGAGTTAAACTGCTGATTGCTTATTTTTTTTTTTTTTCCTTAAAGTTATATGAACAGGTAGACTGCTAATGTATCAGTTAACACAAGTTCTCTTTTAAAAGTGGTTGGCCATACACTTTCTCTTATTTAAATTAGGAAGAAACTGGTGCTGCCGTACATTCAACCTTTTCTGTAAAAGTAGAAGCTGTTAGTCCGATTCATTATGTTTTTTATCTTAATGGGGATCAAACATGCAGCAAAAAAAAAAAAAAAAAAAAAAAGGGCAAACCACATCCTTGACTGTATCAGTGAGAGCACAGCCAGCAGCTCGAGGGATGTAGTCTTAGTCCTTCCCCTCTACCTGGCATTTGTCAGGCTGTTTCTCAAGTACTGTAAAAAGTTTTGATCTCCCTACTACAAGAAATATATTGACATACAGGAGTGATTTTAGCAGAGGTCCACCAAACTGGTAAGGAACTTGGCACGCATGCTGTAAGAGGAGAAGCTGAGAACTATATAGCTATATATTTTTTTAATATTTATATATTATAACTATATATCTATATATTTTTTTCCCCAGTCTTAAGAGTAGACGACTCAAAGGAAATCTTAGAGTCTGTCTGCAACTACCTGATCTGAGCACACAGAGAAGATGGAGCCAAACTCCTCTGAGACATGCACAGTCATAAGACACAATATAGAGCACAGGAAATTCTGGTCACGTATTAGGAAAATTTTTTTCCCCTGCACGAGCGGTCAAATGCTGGAAGAGCTTGCAGGACCTCTGTACTTGGAGGCATTCAAGACACCGTTAGACAAAGCCCTGATCTAGCTTGTCTAAACAGACCTGCTTTGAGCAGGGTAATGGCGTAGACAACTTCTAGAAGTCCTTCACAAACATTCTTATGCATGATTCTAACTATAAGCAGAATTAAGATGATCTCTCAAATTAGCTAGTATTTTCAGACCAAAAAGCAAACAGAAATTACACTGCAATTCTGGAAAAAACATATGCCGGACAGTCCGTAAGTTCCTTTGCATGTAAAAATACATATAATTCTCAGCATATACTGCTAAGTAATTCAAACAAAGCACTGTTAAAGCTGGATGTCTATATTGCTTTTTCTAAAAACGTCAGGTCAAGGAGGAAAGCAATTTTTATGATTTTGAGCTTTCAGAAATGTCTTTCAACACTGCAAACAAAATTACAGCTCCAGAGATATTACTAGAGAATGCTCCCCTACAAATCAACCAGTTTATCCAGTGAGGCAGTAAGCAAAAACAAATTAAAAGCTACAAGGTTTTGCCACTGAATGATGATGTTTGCATCAAACATCAAACATCACAAACGTGATGTTTGTCCTGCTGTCTGAAGCAGAATAAGAAGTAGTGACTAGAAAGCAGTGTCTACTAAACTCCAATAATGCCTGCAGTAAACTACCTTGAAAGGGTAAAGCAGGAAATACTGTAGCCCTACTGCTCATCCCTAAAATAAAAATGAGGCCTTCTTCATGCTATCTGGGTACTGTTTCATAGAATGAGTAGCATCCAGAAAGCAACACTTTCAATGAGTTAAGTACAAAGACAACAAATGATGGATACTGTCGTATTACAATCATTATATGCATAAAACTCAAGAAAAATCTATCAGATTCCACAAGCCTGGTACACGCATAAAATAGAATACAGAGTTAAAAACAAATCTCCCGTCTGACTCCTACAATTGTGTTTTATGAATTGAGCTTATATTAAAGCTTTTGAGTCTCTGCATCAGAAGCCATTTCTCAAATCCTTGAAAAATGTGAGCTTATTTGGTACTTTGTCTAGTTTTTCACTTCAGTATAAAATGGGATACATTATCTTTGAGTTATGTTAAGAATTCATTTAATACTTACAAATGTCTGCAAAAAGCATAGGAAATTATATTGATCTTTTGAAGACCACAGCTTAAAATGAAGAAAGAAAAACGGCTGCCTCTATTTGCATTCTCTTTTCTTCTTTGGCTAATAAAGTGTAGGTGATAGCACAAACGGTGAGACCATCTCCTACAGTGAGGCCATCTGTTATAGAAATTAAATAAAAATTGGCAGATACTGAGTTCCTACATTTTCAGTTGGTGTTTGTGTTTAACTCCCTGTGATCACCTGGAAATTTTAATGGCTTTTACGGAAATGAGCAGAAATACTTCTTAAGAGGAAAAATATTATATGATGATCAAAGTGGCTGGTGAGGCAAAGTTAGAAAACTTTCACATAAAAGCAGTTGTATGCGTTTGCCTCAGATTTCAGAATGCTCAAGAAGGTTTAGATTGGATGTTGGGGGGAAGTTCTTTGCAGAGAGGGTGGT
The DNA here is from genome assembly GCF_023343835.1 of Lagopus muta. NCBI lineage: Eukaryota > Metazoa > Chordata > Aves > Galliformes > Phasianidae > Lagopus > Lagopus muta. The sequence goes on from NC_064433.1 coordinate 79,479,628, forward strand.
GAGGTGCTGGAGCAGGCTGCCCAGACAGGTTGTGGATGCCCTGTCCTCTGGAGGTGTTCAAGATCAGGTTGGATGAGGCCCTGAGCAACCTGCCCTAGAATCAGAACTGGAGGTTGATAGCCGTACCTATGGCAGGGGGGTTGGAACTTGATGATCCTTGGGGTCCCTTCCAACCCAAGTCATTCTATGATGCCAACTTTGATTCTGATTAACAAGACACCGTCAGTCACAGGATCACACATTATTCCTTTAAATTCTTGCAAACAACTCCCTGAGCAATTGCCAGCAGTGGTAGCACCTCTGCACAAAACAGATTTAACCTTTTCTATTTTAATTTAACGCATAGTGAAAGCAAGGACACTACACAAGCCAGACCCCTAAGAAGGGAGCAGAACTGTAAGCTGCCAGATGATAATGTATTTCCCAATTAACTGGGGTCAGTGCAGAGAGCAGGTGATGTATATCAGTACTCTACAAAAACCTGCAAGCCAGAGCAGATGGAATGGATGCACAATCCATCTTACCATTTGAAAGTGGTGACTTGAGTACCTGAAGTACAAGCATAGGCCAGACAGCCTTGTTATCCCCAGAACATTAAGATTATGGTGCAGACTCAGGCCAGCAGTGGATAAATAATTCCTAAGAGCTCTACTAGCACAGCTAGGACATTTGGCTGAGAAATAAATGAAATGCAGACATTATTCATCACCTTTTCCAGGAACTCTAATTTAAATTTAGCTCCCTACATGAAAATAAATAAATAAATGCATAAAGTTTTCCAGTCAGTTGTAAACTAAGCTATCTACAGTGCAGCTTTAATGACTACAATATTTTACAGCAATCTTCTGCACTTCTAAGGTAGTAAAGAAGCAAAACAGAAATAAGCTTTTTTTTTTTTTTTCTTTACATCCTTCTTCAGCAGAGTAACTGCCAGTTTATGCATTGAATGCTGCTTCCACAGGTGTATAATCAAAGAACATTAGGATGTTACAATCACAAAATAAACAAGAGAGTTAGGCAAAGCAGACTATGATAACAAAAGAGAATAAATAGAAGGCTTACCCCTATCCTGGGCTCACCCCCAAAACTCCAGCAGAGCAGATCTCCAGAAGAGATCCCTCCCCACTGGTAGCCAGCTCTTAAATAGGTCTAGGAGGACCTAGCCTGGCTCCACCCCTTCCAGCAGGACAGGTGAATTGCCTTCACCTGTGCTCCTCTGGCTGCCTCACTGCTCGCCTCAGGTGATCAATCAGAGGTTCAGGCTGTGACTCAGCAGATCCCATACACACAGGGTTCATTCTTAGCAATCTATTACCCAGTAACTGCAGTAGTAACAACAAACAAACAGCAAACATAGCACTCAGGTGAAAACTTGGTAATACCTCTTGGCCTGTGAGAATATTTTTTTTCCAACATTAGCAGAATGTTGAAACTGACCTTCTTACATTTATTTTCAATTTATGTTGAACTTGTTCAACATTATTCAAAAATAATGAGTGCAGGTAATTAGAGGAATGGTAGAAACAGGACTATTTTGAAATCACAGATACAAACATTCACACTTTTGTCTTGGTTTCAGTTGGGATAGAGTTAAGTTTCTTTCTGGTAGCTGGCATGGTGCTGTGTATTGGATTTAGGATGAATATAACGTTTTAGCTGTTGGGCAGTACTTACACTAAGTCAAAGACTTTACAGCTTCTGGTATTGCCCTGCCACCAAAGGGAATGGGGTGCACAAGGAGATAGGAGATGACACAATCAGTACATCTGTCCCAAACTGACCACAGGGATGTCCTATACCATATGATGCCATGCTAAGCAATAGAGCTGCGAGGAGCTGAGCAGGGTTTTTTTCTATTTCTCTCTTTCTAATTTTTTTTTTTTTTTTTAATAAAAATGCCTTCGGTTTTTTAATATAATCTGGACAATGCTTATAATATTATCCAGTAGGATTGTAAGAAAACTGTAGGTAAGGTATTTTATTTCCTCTGACATGTGAAAGTTGTCTCAAGATATTGTACAGAATAAAATATTAATATCAATTTCTATAATAAAAGCCACTTTTTTTAAAGGTCTGTAGCTGCCTGCATTATTCTTTTTTACCTTTTTGAAGTATTAGTTTTATAATTTTTCACTCCATTTTTTTGAATATTTTCCTACAACCCCAGTTGCTCAAATATCATTGTTAATGATGGAGCAAATTACTTCAACTAATTCAATCTGTACACTGTGATCTGCACAATCTGGACTGAATTTCCCAATGATTTTGCAGCCTTTATTTATTTAATCTTTGTCAGGAGCTATTAGTAATTTTCTATGTTCCTCAGTCATTTATAATGTTGAAGGCATATTTATTCCCCTTTATTATATAATAATATATATATATATATATAATAATTTATTATAATAATAAATAATAATATATAATAATATATAATATATATATAATAATAATTTATTATTTTGTCTTGAGGAACAGTGGTACACTGGTTTATACATGCAGAAGATTCCCAGTGACAGAAATTAAGTTCAGTTGCATTATGCAAGAATATGACTCAACTTCAGTTTCTATCTCTAAAGAGACATTCGGGGTAACGAGGCATGGCTACACATTCATTTTTCAGTCATCTCACATGAGAAACTTCTCATGAGAGCAAAACTAGAAAGGACTCCTTGACACCGAGAATATGAAAAATAATTGTAAAAATGTTTGCATGAATCATACATTCTACCCCAAACGCCAGGAAGGATTTTCCTTATATACATATTTAAGAGGGCATAAACTGCCCCAAATATTTTTTTAAGGTTATGCAAGATCTTAAATTTTCATTTCATGTTTCCTGGGGTGAAATTTCTGCTTTCATTTACAGTGCATTTCCAGTGAAATGTTAAAAAAGAACTGCGAAAAATATTATAACTAACAGTGCACTTAATTGTTGACTAAGGTAAGTCACGAGGAGAGGTCTGAGACACAAATGACTGGTTTCTGATCTACTTCTCCAAAGCTCAAAAACCATAAAACATGTATGTTCAACTGCCTTATTACTGTTGTGGTACACAATCTGTACATCAAATGAAGAAAACGGACTAGCGCATGCAGTAGCTGTTATAGGCAGAGGTAAATGTGGCTGACAATCAGTTATAATGGTTCACATGTGTCAAAAGTTCAGGAGCCACTTTGTCAAAAAATACTACACACATGGTGTGCAACAATTAGCAAAATATATCTAGATGAAATAAATGAATATTAAACAACCGAAATGCTGAGAGCTGCCAACAGAACTGTATGGGTTAATAGGTGTTTTTTGGAAAGCCTTTTCAGACACAGCCTCCAAGGTTATTGTGTTATCTATGGATCAGTTGGTAAAATGCCTTGCCAATGAATGTAAGGAAGTTTAAAGCTGTTGGCTTTCGCCTACCGTACCAAGATCAGTCTTAAGATCTGTTGGCAGACTTAACTTTCTTGATCCTTTAACTGAAACAACAGAAAAAGGAGAAAGGCAGTTGTTAATAATTAACAAAGAAAAAGGAGCGAGGGAAAACAACACGCCACCTTCTGGTTAACATGCTGAACGTTTGTAGCATATATATTTTTGTATCAGCACATAAAAGCAGAATAATGGTTTAAATATTTTCATGTACACCATTCAGAAAAACAAATGTAACTAGACAAAAAAGTCCTTGCAAAACATTACTCCAGCTCTCAATAAATGAATGGTATACATAGCTTTGGCTGTGTGCTGCAATATCTTACCTTGAGATGACAGGAATGATAAAAAAAAAAAAACAATCACAAATGAGACTGAGGCAGATATTGCAAATGCTGGTTATACAGCATATCACAAATATTTAAACATCTGGAAACCAATTTATTTAAGAGGGCGCAATGAAATGACGAGTTCTGATGAGATCATACTCAAGGTATCATTTGAAAAATAGAGGGCATACTGTATGGCAATGGAGACAAAACACAATATTTTATAGACTACAGAAAATAAGACATTGAACAGAAACAAAATACAGCAGCTTCAGGATAAAATGTAGTGTTATTCAGACATCAAAATATTGCACTGAGCTTGCTGAAGATTTAATTATCTGTTGCGTTTTGAATACAAAAGTATTATTTTGCTTCTGTTCAAAAATGTTTTCATTTCCTTAGACACGAGCACATCTTAAAACAATGAACACCAGAGAATTGAAATGAAGCATGTCTTGTAGCAGTCAAAAAGTATTAAATTTGTTTAAAAAATGCCTTAAGAAATCTTTTATTATTTACTCAGAAGACTTCATTTCCAATATTTTCTTTTATTCTTTTATTTTGTCTTCATGCAGTTTTTTTCACATTGTTTTCTGGCTTTTGCCTCTTATACAGTCTGTCATTGGTAGAGAACAACGAAGTATTTGTTAGCTAATTATTCTCCTTCTAAAAAAAAAAGTCCTACATAGTTAAGTGTGATAGTGATAGGAACACTGGGACATATGAATGTAAGGAACAAGTCCTTTATAATTTCTATTTAATAAGCTTTTAGGTCAGAAGGATGCCCAGAACAACTGTTTACCACTTCAAGTCAAAGAGCCCCTGAAAGAATCTTACTATGTCATACACTACAGAACCTGCAATTTGGCAGATGAAAATATCATATCTCACCAATGATTTTTTTGTTTGTCTCCCGGAAAAGAGTTGAGGAGCCTTTCTGACTCCTGAGCAACCTTTTGATATCAACAGAAGCAGCACAACCCTTATGTCAATCCATTTCTGGGTATCACTAACTGGATGCTTTAAAGCAAAGTGAGGAGATCTCTTCAGATCAATCCAACATAAAAATATACATTCCTAATATCACAGTGGTGAAAATTCTCTAATTTCGATACCAAGTGTTTGGATTGTGTATCCGTTTTAGGCACTAACACAAAAGCCAATCAAATTTTCAGAAAGAGACTTTTAAAAGCATTCCATTCATCTGAGAGCTGTCATATACTTTCACACTGAGAACAGAGGTTACTTCTTCACAAAACCAGTGCCTTGCTATACAGGAAAAAAACGCACTTGCAATATAATCACCTTTTGTTTTCAGGAAGTGACAACATCTTGCCCAAGCAGCCTCTCCAAAAAGGATTTCTAATTCCTAAGGAAGGTTGTAGGGACCACTCTCTAAATTGGGATATTTTGGAACTATAAAACCTAACTATATTTAACATTAAGGGAACCTCATTAGTGCTGTCATCAAGAGAGCTTTGGGCTTAATAAACAGGTGGCTTAAGCTCTTTTACCTCAGTATTACAGCTATGCCTGTATAACAGGATTCTTTTTTTACAAACTGTCTTTTTTTCCAGACTTTTTTCAAAGCTATTTTCAAACTGTGTCATGTATGTATGAGCTGGGAGATTGCAGAAATAGCTCCCAATTATCTGTGTGCAGGCTTATGCAGGAGGCACAAAGAAAGTAAACCTTTTGATTCCCCTGGACTCAATTTGTGAGCTCCTGCAGCTGCTCCCAGACAAAACAGACATACTAGACTGGATGCTGCAAACTAACAGGCACAGGACGCTGAAAGAACTGTAGCTGGGAAAGGAAGGGAACAAAAATCTGATGGCTATGAGCACAAGGATAGTATAGGCATCCTGATCTTGAAAATATGGCTAAAAGAGATGCATGGGTGTGGGATTCTTTTGTAGAAGGGAACATGGTATGAAGGTTAAAGTAGAAAGGAGACACACAGCATTAGGAAATGAAGGAATCATAGAATCATAGAATGGCCTGTGTTGAAAAGGACCACAATGGTCATCTGGTTTCAATCCCCCTGCTGTGTGCAGGGTCACCAACCACCAGACCAGGCTGCCCAGAGCCACATCCAGCCTGGCCTTGAATGCCTCCAGGGATGGGGCATCCACAACCTCCATGGGCAACCTGTTCCAGTGCGTCACCACCCTTTGAGTGAAAAACTTCCTCCTAATATCTAACTGCTAATCCCTGACATACACATCCTTTCTTGAGATCTTAAGCAAGCATTTATCCATTCGATCAAGAACACTGGAAAAGAGTGATGTGTCCTATGCTCAGTCTAGGATCTCGTTAACAACTTCTAACTAATAAACATCCTTTTTAATGTAATGTAAATAAGTAGAAATGGTTATGTTGGCACATAATTATATTGACAATTGATAATCATGTTTTAAAAAAAATTACACTGTTTTCACACACACAATGTTTTTGAAATGTATGTATTACTGTGGAAAACAAGCAAGCAAGCAATTTTCAAATGGAATCAAATCTCTTCAGCTACCCTGTCATTACACAAAAGTTGAGAAGGAGTGACTATTAAAAACTTCGAAGTGTTATTCTTGAAACTAAGCTATATAGAAAGCACTTCCTGTAGGAAAACAGGTTGGCACGGTGTGGGCCTCATCTGCTCATGTCATCAGTACAATAAATGAAGACAATAGCACTTGGAAGTCTTAAGAACCATTAATCTTGCCTTAAGAACCTGTTCCAAAGCTAAGAGAAATCAACTGCGGAAGTCTTAATGCAGCCTTCTCTAAGCGCTACAGTCTTAAACATATGTAGCTTGCTACAAAAGTAATGCTTCCTATTTATTTATATGGAAACTCCCATGTATACAAAGAGCACAATAACAGTATTTGACAGAGCACATTCTCAGCTACAAAATACTCTTCTTGGACATAGTTACTACCATTAACTATGCTTTTTCACCTGCAATGAGCATGTTGCTATTACTGAAACACACAACCCACAGCTCCACTTGTGTTGACATTCACTGTTAGGTCTCCATAAATGTTCGGCAAGAGTCAGTGAATGCCAATGGGTGCCATTTTTTCAGCATGGAAGAATTTAAGTACACACCTCTGCTTCATACACACTCTCATGACAGATGCCATTCTATCAGACTGCCCCTCTGCTGCCATGTATCACACAGCAACAACATGTAATAGAATACTGACAGGAAGGTTCAACCTCTACTGCCATGCCACCAACATCTGCCTCTGGTGTTGAGGGCCAACATAAGAAAACAGGAGATATTACTTTCAGAACAGCCTTCTGGATATGAGCCACCAATATGCAGGTGATTTCTTAAGAATAAACACAAATATATTTTTGTTTCAAAACTCACATTTCAGAAGTTGCTCTCCCAGACATGGACCAACTACATTCTTTCTTTCTAATCTTTGAGAGAAGTCTATATCGTGTAAAGTGAAATGGGCAATTATGTGAAACGGCCTCTCAAAGATGTATTTCCTTGCGCTCACCTCACTGTGTTCTCAGCTACGTGCTGAAACACAAAATGGCTAAAAGAAACAAGGAACAGTAAAACTGTATTTCTAAAAGCCCCCGAATAAGTCTTCTTTATTTGATGATAATAACAAAGCTTAAGTTTATTCTGGTGGGTACTGTTTTGCAATATACCATATAGTAATTAACTCCAACACTGGATAATCACTAACACTGGAAGGGCTTATGAGGCCTCAGAGAGTTTTTAAAAATTGTATTTTGGAAAGACTGAACCCTCTGAATCCATCATGGAATTAAGGAAGTACAAAGCCCTAGCTTTTGAGCTGAAAATCACAAACGACCATCAAAATGCTTGACATTCTACATTGAAAGAATATGGCATGCATGAGTAAGAACAAGGTATTCTGATGGTCCTGAAAAAGTTTACTTCCATTTTCCTTGATATGATCTGAGACTTTTTTAAAGCCAATCAAATACCATTATATGACACGTTGTATTGCATGATCATGCCCATGGAATACTTGTTAAAGACAAGTTTTTTATTAATGTTTCTCATTTTGCTATTTTCAGAAGTGTTCATCTATACATATACTGTTACATTTGCTATGCAATTTACTTACAATGGAAACTGCCACCTCTCAGACATTCAAAAAGAAGGAGAGTTTCACATATGGATCTATTAACTCCTTGTCTTCCTGTACAATATTGGAACTGCATTATTATATTATTTAAATGGTAATTAAATTAGTGTTTAAGAAAGACCATTCTTTTTCTCTGTCTATCATGCTTAATATGAAAGCCTGATTATTTCCTCACTTGCTACTATCCCTGTGTGGCAATGCAATCAATTTCATGTTCTAGACTGAAAAGTGTAATTTTTTCACTTTTCAATGCAAAGCCATGCTTTCCCAAATTGTACAGGTCGAATACTTGAAAAGACAGCTTTATTGATCAAGTTTAAAGTATTGCTTAATGGAAGAAGTTTGATTTGTTCTGAACTAGAAAACAGCCCTGCAAATACAGTAAGGATTAATTTTTAGCATTATGTCATTTGCTCAGTACTCTAACACTCACATCAGCAATAGAACACAAATGCCTAATTTTGACTTGGCAAAATAAACAAAACTGAATTACTGAGTTGACACTGGGTCTTATTGTAGAACCTCAGCTAGAGGTTAAAATATCAACAAGCAGTAGGATGTTAGAGGCAACATAGGTTTTTCAGGAAAACAAAGAAGGTCAGATAGTCCAGGTAGACTAAGCAATGTTCAGGATCAGATCAAGAGATGAGCAGGCAAGAGATTAAGTTCTTGAAAAAGCCTTCATTGACACTGTTCTAGGGGCCTAGCTGGAACTGAAACCAGAGCAAGTTACTAACAGCTTTCTTGGAAGTAAAATTGTTTGTATCCACACCAGCAATTAGAATGCTAGAGCGATCCTTCCTGAAGATTGCCTTGTGCTTGAGTCAGTGCAGTGTAGCTCCCTGTATCATTCCTGTTGTGATGAAGCCAAGGATCAAGTTGCTTCCCTCTATGCCAGCAAGAGTATGGTGTTTGTCATGCAGACTTTTAGCCCTCAACTGTGTGTAATCTGCGTATGTATACATACTCAAGTCAGCAGCAAGCATGAACTGCACTGACAGTGAAGATCTGACACTGATATGGCCTGCTAACTGTAGAGAATTGCAATAAATCAGTCGCATCAGCTGGTGATGTAGATACACCCAGTGTGAATCTCACTGGGCAGCAACTTGAACCATAATACTTATTTCCAACTTCCCTTTCTGTTTATGCTAAATTTCTGAAGGATTAAGTGTTAAGTCTATCCTTAATAGAGATACATGGTGGCTGGTTTTACAAAGATATCATGGGATTCTAAGAGTATAGCACAATTTAATTACAGAGTTTGCATACCATGAACTTTAAAGATATCAAAGGCAAGACTGGAAGCAAAAGAAGCCTGTCAAGTGAATCCATTATTACACATATCAACCAGTTTTATCATATGATGGGAGAAATACCAGTCAGTGCAAAACAAATGTGGTTGTGAGGATGTGTTCAGAAGCACAAGGTAGTACTACTTCCAGATGCTTGGTGGTCACAATTTTGAGGTTGGTTTCTACAAGATCCACGCTTGATGTACACTTAAAAAATAATATCAGTCACAGTAAAAATAATTTCTACTTTTAAGCAGCAGTTAATTTTGCAAAATTTTAAGTATTCAAATATAGCTTGAAGGACACAAAAGGCTAAAACCAGAAAGAATCTTAAGTTAGTCATTTTTCCTTGCTGCATGTCCTCCAGAGCTGAAAAGCAGAATTAACTGCAGAGCAAATCAATAAAATTTTGTATAAATTTGGTATTTTTGATCAATCATGGAAGGAAAAATCAATTGATTTTCTGCAGAAAACATAAGACGCTATGGACTTCATTCATTATAAAACTAATCACATGCACATATGTTTACCACATCAGTGATCTCTTAATTTTCAGTAAAAAGGAGAATTTGTACCCTGCTTCCAGAGAGAAGTCAGAAAGGATGGATCCCAGTAGTCCAGAAAATAAACGGTCTAATTTTACTGAGTCATCATTTAAAAAAAAGATGTCCTTATAACAAGTTTCTGAGGCAACCTCAAGAGTCAGCCCCTACGGCTTTATCAATACTGTTTTACCACTAAGATATCCCATGTCTATAGTGATTGGGTTGCAACAACAAAAGGAAATGTACCTTTATTACAAAACAACTGTTTTTATTTTAGTTCTTCACGTGTCATGTGAACATTTTTTTTGCTTCAGATTTTTGTAGATTACTAAATACTGTGCTACATTAGAGGTGACTGTGTCCCATTAGAATAAAATATGTGAATAAAGGATTTGAATGGCACATTTCTGAGAAATGTTTACAGTAACTAAGGAAAAAAAAAGTATCTACCAATATTTACCAACTTAGAAGGTAAAGAACTGTGATATGCACACCATAAACAAAATTAATGTATCAAAGCTACACATGCTTATTTTCTATCACACTTAAAAGTCAACTATTAGAAAACAATTCTAAGCAACCAAGTTTAAGACACCGAATTCACATTAAAAGAGATCAGTGCAGACCAGTCTCTAGGAATGTGAATGTGCTGAACTCCACATTCTGCAGGACTACAGGCAAGATTAGAAACATCTGTAAACTTTTAAATGGCCAGGATTTCAGGGCAGGGTCCAACTGATAAACTAATATTTTTTTGTTTAAGATTATGCTTCCACTGTAAATTACAACACTGAGGCACTGAAGGGTTCTTTTCAAACAATTTTTCTATACGCACGTATGTGTTTTGACACACAGTCATAGGGACTCCCTATTATAACACAAAGCCTTTTATGAAAACAGAGACAATCCTCTGACGAAAGTGCTGAGTTCATGTGAGATATAACATATGCCTGAACTGCATCAGCTCCAGTGTTTACATACTCTTCACTTCAAGATGCCCCATGTATTAATAACTTTTCTTTAAATGAACAGATTTTGAATTCCATTGCACTATATAACAAGCACTTCTCCAGTTAATTCTTCTCTTTGGATCTGTGAATATACACTTCACTTCTTAGGGATTAATAGAATACAGTGATGCACGACATGAATGGCTTATACAGACTGCAGGAAGAGAAGCCAATCACCTTTACCTGAAGTGGGAGACTTGCAACGCTCTAGCTCCAGGGAAACTGGACTGTCACTGAGTTCAGTCAGGCCTGAAAAAATGGAGTTAAAAAGTTAAGTTACAATCTAACAGGGCATGCTTCAGCTTTCTTGGTCGATGATATTCTGCACTTCAAAGCCATAGTGGAGAAAGGAGCAGTGTGAAAAGTGAGGGAAATACCTATTTCAGAATAACTGTAGTTATCAGGCTGTCCCTACAGAAATTTAGGTCTACTTCAAAAATCACACCTCTTGTTAACTCAGATTTGTTTTCCAAGTTTGTTTTCTCAGAGTAGACAAAGAGTCTCTGTACTTTGTGTAGTTTAAAATTCAAATCTTTGTGATTTGTATAAAGATCAGTCTTCCCTGAGCAAGAGATGTGGAATCAGCTCTATATTTTCATGTGCTGCACAATGCACAGCAGAAACCACAAAATGGGGTGAGGAGGGCATGAAGAGGAATTAAAAAAAAAGAGTGAATACTTGTGCAAGAAGAAAGTGAATAAAAGAATATAATCACTACAACACTAGAATCTTAGAAGCATTCACAGAAGACTGCTCATTTTAAAGAGCACAGAGGTGATGGTATTATCTGAATGTAACAGGGAGTTTTTCGGACAAGACACCTTTCACATCATTTAGGAAAATTTGTGAGGAACTCATCTGCAGCAGTCTACCATGGAGCAGAGCAGCAAGTAATATAATCCTAGCTTAAACTGCTTAAGCATGAGCTTGTGTTTGTGATCAAACTAAAACCCATCTTAAGCACAGATTGGGCATGTCTGAGCTCATGCTATCCTCTACCATGGGCTGACGGTTGAGTGTTTCTGTGAGGTATAGATACATACAATGAAATAATGAACACTGATTATTTTCCAAATGCAGTACTGGAGTTTCCTAAAATTTGACACTATGGACATGGATTAATGAAATCATTCTAAGTTCTGTACAGTTACTCTTGGCTAAGTTATAATCATAGAACAGCTTGAGTTGGAAGGGACCTCAAGGATCATTAACTTTCAATCCCCAGTGCCAAATCCCAGGTAAGATTTTGCTTCTGAATAGAAAATATTTATTTGGAAGTTTACATAATCAATATTACAGCTCAAGGTACACTGGTGCCACTGACTTATGTAGGAAAAGCACCAAATCACACCACTGTTCTGAAAGAAAAAAACAACCACCTTGAGAAGAACCACAATCTCTACATGTTTGGCAAAAGTTTAAAATGCATTTCATATTACGATACTTCTGGAATGGTGAACATGCACTTTTCTACGTCTTACTTTCTTTTTTCCACTTTCTACTTTTCTATCTCTCATTTTTAGCGTAGGAATTTATATGTCCTCCAAAAGCACATTGTATTAGTCTTGAACACTTCGGTTTGCTTAAGTACTGTCACTTGCACTTCCCCTGGCGTCAATCACCCTTGCTTAGAAACACTGAGTTCTACTTATCATCCATCTATATATCCAAAGTTTCTTTTAACCTTATTGAATTAACAATAGAGTCATAAAGTCATAGAATCATATGAGTTAGGAGGAACCTTTAAAGGTCATCTAGGCCAACTCTCCTGCTATGAACAGCAACATTCTGCTAGTTCAGGTTATTCAAAATCACTGGATCAGAAACACTGATAGTACAAATAAGTGCAGTTCCAATAATGCAATATAGTTGGGATTCTTTTTATTCTTTCTGGTCCATAACTTATAAATGGGAAGGAAGGATGAAAAAATTGAGAACTAATTTTTCATCTCCCAACTAATGCTTCATGACAAAGTAGTAAAAGCTCTGAATCCACCTCTTTGCCTTCCTTTTCATCAAACTGCCTTCCTGCTCTGGGAAACAATCCATTTTCTCCTCCCAACCACTTTCTACTTGTCATTTTGCCTAGCCATGGAAGAAAATCTTGTGACCCTGTAATCTCTAAACTCATGTAAGCTGAGAGAGAAGATGAAGATGTTACATGACATTGTATAATCTGCAATCATTCACTGAAAGGAATAAACACGTCTGAATTTTTATTGATCTTTGATTCCATTGAACACTGGAGATTCTCTTGAGATAAGAAAGGAAGCTCTCAAGCTCTCCTTTGTGCTAGGGCTTGTTTTCTAATTCCCTTTTTAAGGAAACCATTTTAATAATATCTCATATGTATTTCCATGCAGTTTGGTTTCGCTCAAATCCTTGAGAGGCTACAACTGATATCATATTAGGAAACAATTTCAATTCTTGCCTTTAAGTTCTGTAGGACCAACCCCTGTCCCAAGATATTTTTGCTGAAATTAGCAAAATTTTGAGACCAACTACTGTAAGAAGAACATGGCAGCAAACTAAACGCAAATAACTGAGTTTGGGAATTGAAACAGACACCTGTCAGAAGATGTACCCATTGACATTATTTTGCTTTGAAAAAGTTATAAACATAAAAATTACACAACATGTAAGTATACTTTCTGAAGCATAAGGCAATTTTAAAGACAGCTCATGGATCCTTTTAAATCACTTTTACTGTGATTCCCATTTTTTGTTAAATAAACAAAAAAATTATTAAAGGATCAAAAATGTAATGTCTAGTACAGAATAGTAACATTTATGAAATAATACTAATTTAAAATAATTTTAAAATTTGAATCTCTGAGTACATGATTCAGACTTTCAAGTCTTTAAAGGCATCCAAGCCATCACATTTTTTGTTACAATTTAATAAACTATAAAAAAATTCTCATAAATATTCACAAGCCAATAAGTAAACTCAGTATCATACTAATTCATAAGTCTCTACACTGAATTACCATGCTGTTTCTTTTACATTTAAACATGATGAATTCTTTGGAAATGGCAGCTTGTTCAGAACATAGACATTAACTTAAAACTCAACCTAGATTAGCTTCTACTGTGTTGACATGTGTCATTTAAAGTGTTAATTACTGATAAGTAATGACTCGTAACACAGTGTTCTGTTCTTCCTTTAGCAACAAAGTTACTTCTGCTCTCATCCTCTAAAAGGACAGGCCTGAAGGAGGAACAGGTATATCTCAGTGAAAAATATGAATTCTGAAAACTATTTTCCAATGGATAAACATAATTTTAACCTGTTGCCTCTTTGGATGCTTCATAAAGACTATTTTCTTGTTTTACTGACAGATGGTATGAATTTCTATTGATGGTATGAATTTCAATTAGAAGATCAAACTGGTTTTGTAAGTTTGTAGCTTTATGTTCCGCTGCAAGTACAACCACTCAAGATGGAGGAAATGTATTTGTTTTAATATTGAAATATACGCTATCTACTCCTAGGCAATAACACGTACAACTTAATTTTGACTGGTTAAGGGAATAAAAGCCAACACTCTTCCCCCTTAGTTCAGCACTACTTCAGAGAAAATTTATTTTGTGTTGGCATATAGTCTTGCTACAAATGAAGATGGCTGCCAGCAGATGTAAAAAAAAAAAAAAAAAAAAAAAAGAATGGGGCCACCAAACACAAGAAGTGTTTACATTTTCAGCCTCTCTCATTACAATATGTCTAGAGTTTATTACATTTCCTTTTCTACCTTTTCAACCCTTACTTGTCCCTTCCCATTTCCACCTTCCAACCCACAGAATGTTTTGCCTTAATACTTGTAAGTTTGCTCTGGGCCCTTCTGAGTTTGCTTCATGCAAGTATATAACAGATTAGCTACATTTTATAATAAGTCCATCACTGAGCTTCATATATCAGATGACCTTGTCATTGTTGATCATCTCTTTCCTTTGGCAAATCTCTTATATTCAGGACATTGCTTCTTCCCTCTGCTTGATGTTTTTTTTGCCACTCCTTCAGTTGCAAGACACCTCAGACTGAAACATCAACTTTTCCTTTATCTCGCTGTTCAGGATGATCTTGTGTTACCCTAATGATATATATATATCTTGATATATACAGATATAGATATATATAGATATATATCTAATGATATATACATCTCTTCTATGTTTACTTCCACCCAAGTTCAAGTAGTATTCCTGTCTTTCTAAACCTTACTCACCAGTGTCCAGAACTCAATATTGCCAGTATAATCTTTTTTTTTGGAATATTCTTGGAATATCAAGCTAACTCTGTATACAAAGACTGGGTGCAAAATCAGTTTCTTGCAGAAAATTACCTTCAAAATGACTAACAAAAGTATATTGCTTATTGTGCTTGTTTCAGCTGGGACAGAGTAGATTTTCTTCATAGTGTCTGGTGTAGTGCTGCTTCGGCTTTGGGAAAGAACAAGGTTGATAACACACTGATATTTCAATTGTTGCTAAGCAGCACTGTACAGAGCCAAGGATGTTTCAGTTTGTCAGCTTCTGATACTGCCCTGCCAGCAAGGGGACCGGGGGCACAAGGAGCTGGGAGGGAACAGAACCAGGAGAGCTCACCTAACCTGGCCAAAGGGATATTCCATACTACACGACTTCATGTGAAGATAATCTATAAAACTCAGGGGAGCTGGCTAGAGGGGCAGCAGCTCCTTGGGGACTGGCTGGGCATCGGTTAGGAGGTGGCAAGCAATTGTTTCACATATCATTTGTTTTGTATACATATATTATCATTACTGCTATTTCTCTCTTCCTTTTCCATCTTACTAAATATTCTTTATCTCAACCTATGAGTTCTGTTTTTTCTCCCCTGATTCTTCCTTCCATTCCATTGGGAGGGAGTCATGAGAGCAAATGACTGTAGGGTGTTTATCTGCTTACTGGGTTAAACCACAACACAATCTTTTTTTTGGCTTCAGTGAATACTAGTCTGATTCTCTCAAACTGACCTTCATGAAATTATCTTCCTAGCTCATTATTTTAATTGAATCAACTCCTGATATGCCTTCCCATTAACTCCAATTTTCATTCATATAATCCTCAATACTGTAGACCTACTGCTTACAATATCACAACTATTCCTGTTTTCACCTTGATAATATCAGTTTTGAGCACAGCTTCAACAATGCTTTTCTTTTCCTATCACTGCCCCTTACAAGAATAAGCCTGTGATCATAATCCTAAATCCATCCTCAATAACATTCTTAAAACTCCTCTTTCTCATAAGAGTAGCAAAACTCAACTTGAGAATTACATAGCAATCGGAGATATTCTTAACTACTGCTCATTAGCTAAGACATTTTATACTCCGTAACACATTTTTGCCTTGTTCTTAGTCTTAATGGTCTGAAAGATGCACCAGACAATCAGTACATATTCCTGTGTAAGTATCAAATGACAAAGGCAAAAACAAAACACTTTTTGAGGAAAGAGAGTTAATAATGCTTATGAACTACAGTCAAAATTGTAGACTTTGGCTATGCAGTATATAGAAACCTTTTAGGGTTGAATGTAGAAACAAGATTAGAAATATTAAGCTCTTAAAACCTGTGAGCTGTGTTTGTTGTTGTGGATGAACATGTTGGACTCATTGGTCCTTTTTTGTCTTAGACTTCATTAATATTTTTGTATGGCTTTTTTGTTGTTGTTGTTGTTTGGTGGAAATTCATAAACCTCTGACTGCAGTTTGCCCCCTGAGTTCTAATTTATAGACTTGTAATTAGAAAGACCTGACCAATAAAATATAAAACATTATACACCAGTCCTTTTTTTGGTCTGCTAGATTTCTAACTGGCCTGGTCTTCTAACTAAATAGACTACTTTTTATGAAGTACTATGACACTAAATCACAGAAATTAGTCGCTAAATTATCTAGATAGATGAAATGTCATTTTCTTCTGTGAGCATACAAATATACTTCAACAACCATACAACCACAACCACAACTATGTATTTATACGAAATACTAAAACAACTGTCACCCCTCTCTTTATCTCGCCTGCACTGAGTGTTCAATGTAAAATCACCTGTCCAGTTGTTCTGCAAAAAACACTTTAAAAAGAAATGAATAAGAGGCATCCTGGAGACCTAATTACATATAAGCACTAAGTCAATTAAGATACATACAGATTGTTGGTTGAACAGTCATTTCTGCAAAATTAATTATACCTTGTTCATCACGTTGTGCAGTGATGAATGCTAATATTTAAATTACATATCGCCATAGTCCAAAATTTTAAAATATAAAAACCATTAATTTTCATAACTCTTTGATGTACGTATTTTTATACCCACTTTACATTCCCCATTAAAGATCAGAGCCATGGGATGGTTCCCCAAAGCCAAATATTCAAGTACCAGACCAAGATTAACATTCAAAATTTCATAGCATGCAACCCAATTGGCAGATTTTTAAACAGCATTGCTCTTCTGAGAATAGGGAAGAATTAATTAATAAGTATAACCAGGCAGCGCCATTGAAAAACAAGAAATGCTTCATATAAGTAGGTGCACACTGAAATGAAAACGAAACCAAAGAAAATACTCTCATCAAGATCACAACATTATTGAAAACTCATTTCTAAGGCCAAATTTGTCCCATATAAGTCAATGATGCTTTCTCATTGATTGTTTTGGAAGAGGAAAACAGATCTGAAATATCTGCATAACAAAGAAAACTGTCAAAATGAAGCATGGTTGACATTACAAAGTGTAATAAACTGCATGCATGCTGAATGTGTTTAGGAAACACATTACAAAGCACAAACACATGGGTTTAAGTCAGGCATAGTCTCATCATGATAATGCTATTTGCCTAACCTTTATAGAACTTACTCTGATAGGAAGTACGGATCCGTTTCGTTAAATCTGGATAAAAGTTAGACAGGCCACGCATGCAAAAGTTGTCTTTGGAACATGCCAGTACACCAGCATCAGCAGCAGGCAGAGGAAAGAGAGAAAAAACAGTCTAAAGTGAAAGGAAGTGATATCCATAACCAGCATCTAGAACAGCCAAGGTGAAGAAATTTCAGCAGATGCTTACCTTCCAATTGGGAGATATAACAATAAAAATAACCAAAAAAGTAAAAGATGTAGGATGGATGGTGAGAAAGCAGCTGAGGATCATTTTTCGGATGCATAGTTTCTATGACCAATCTAGAAGAGCATATTCTTTCTTGGCAGTCTCCCAGTACATACCAGCAGACTCCGTTCTAGCAGCACAACTGGAATACTGCCTTAAAGGAGTAGCCAAAATTGTCCCTGACACATAGAAATCTTGCATGGTGCAGTGCTGATAATAGCTGTTTCTACAACAGTTATCCTGTAATTTCTGTACACAGCTCAGCATCATGTTGCCTATGTTTGGCTGTTCAAATTACACTGGGAGATGAAGAAAGCTTAAAGCTGCTTGTCTCCTCTTTCCTCAACTGTTCCAAATTTACATCCTTAACACTTGGCACGATGAGAACTAAGCTTGCAATGATAAAATGCCTAGAAAGTGAGATAAGTGGTCTTTCAGGGATGGAAGTAGGGCTGAAGACTTACTTTTTATTCTCCAAATATTTCTTTCTACTAAAAGTACAATCATACTGAAAATGAAAAAAAGTTTATATGGACTCTGTGGAGAAATAGGATTTGATGATTTACTGTAGGATCTGCTGATGAAAACGCTAATGTCATAAAATCACTGTAATATCCTGCTTTTATAATTTTATATGTATATTTAAAACATTCAACGTTTCCAAACAGACTAAAATCTAATTCTGAAATTCTGCAGCTACATAAATTATATTTCATAACTCTCTCTGACTCAAGTACGTTATTATGGCATACGCAGAGCTAAAAGGTTTTGGTTTTTCCCCTTATACAAGTTAATTTTTTAGATAATCAAAAATGCCTGGCAAAATTTAACTGCAGTGATGAACTGATGTTTCTAACATTTAATACATAATAATAGCTGTGAATTACAAAGGTGATCCTCTTGGCATCAAATTTAAGATTTGTTACAAGTGCATTTAGTAAATTTATATTAGGAGCTAACAAAGTGGCTGACTGGAGTTAGTTTTGCTATCTAAATAGCGTGTACCCAGCTATTATGTTATTTCCCAATCACAACTACCTGTTCAATTAACAATGAATAACACTTAGCAGAAAGTACAACTAATTTTAAACTCAAGTCTTACATATTTACTGAAAACAGAAAGAAAATAGCAAAGACTAAGCTTGAAGACTACACTTCAAGAGACTGCCAGAGAAGCAGTTTATTTCTCTACTCATGATTTTTAGAGACTCAGGAAAGGGAATTACTTGCTGACTTCCATCCCAAAATAATAAACTTCCTGACATTTTTTGCTTGTGAGAAAAAGTATCAGTACTTAAAGCACATCGGGTTTCTTCTGTCAAGTTATAGAAATTCCATTGGCTGGCAGATAGTCATGCATGTCAAAAGCACTATAAAAAGCCACAGGCAAAAAAAAAATCAAAGAATGTCAAGCTCATAACCACAATATTTTAATTTCTACCTGCAGCAAACTGCTTGCTTTTTCGAGGTGAACGGGGCTGGCGTTGGTACGGATCACTCGACCCGTACAATTCAAGGGTTCCCATGCTCAGTAGTACGGTCTTTTGCATGAAGTCCACAACAGCCAAACCATTGCAGTTTCCAAATGCCACTCTGAGGAAAAAATAGAAGAAAAAAAAAGTTCCTCAGAGGTATTAGTAATTTATAGTTAAGTGGTGCAAAAAATAATCATTATTTAGTATTAGGAATTCTGCAGCAACATTTTCATCAGAAACTACTAAAGCTTACTTTCTGTAATTACAGAGCTGTGATCCTGGATTGACAAAATCCTGTCCTGAAACATGGTAACTGACATTCCAGAAAGAAGACTATCACCTTTAACCTTCTGTGCAGAATGCACTGCAATAATGCAAAGCCCTACAATTTACACAAATAACACATGAACCTTGGAACAGTAAACCAAAAGGTTATGGAGTTCATAAACAGAAATAATTTGGAAACACGGGTCAAAGGATTCACAAAGCAAACTTCAAACACAATATTTTTGCACAAATATATGCAAATATATGTAAGAATTTTTGCTCTGTGTAAAATTTCTGAAGTCTGTAAAGTATCAGTATATCGGTGGGAGTCAGACACCTAACACTTAATAAGGCTCGTGTCTTTTATGCCTTCAACATAGTGTAGGATTACTGATTAATGTATCTGGTCAATCATCAATGAGAAAAAACATAAAAAAACAGCAATTAAATAGAGCTTGAGGAGTAAGATGCATACAGATATGCTCATTTGCAGTTCCATACAGAATTTAGTATTGTGAGGTTCCTTCTTCAAATTTGTATTTCAGATCTCTGCTGCTCTTGCAAACAGAGATTAGCACACACATTAAAAAGCTGTTCTCACAAGACAACTTCCAATAAAAATATGATATCACATTAAACGACATTCAGCATACATTCACCTTTTTCCAGAAAATGTATTTCAGTGATTCTTTCAAAATAACTTCTAAAATTTCAGACTTGAAAGGTAATTGGACTTTACTTGAGAAAATGGACAGAATGATGCAAAGCAATTCAGTCTTTTAAACAGGAATAGTAAAACTAATAGCAAAAATTACAGTTTAACATCTCATATTACACTCTTCATGTGAAATAAAGTAATTTTTACCCAACAGTCAGGATAATAGCATCTTTTGATTATTTTTACTCTGACTTCAAACACCTTTGGGGAACTTCAAAGTGTAGCTGGAAAGAACATGATTTAGTGCATAAACAATAAATCAATGTATCTTAATTTTGAGTTACTTACAGTCCATAGGCAGAGTTTACAGCAAGACTGGTAATCTGTTGTGGAGGCTCACCATCCACCCACACCAACTGAATAACAAGATCTGCTTGATATCCAGGAGGCATTCGCACAGGTCGAGTCTTAACACTAAGGAGAGGTGCAAAATAAAAACAAATAGACTGAGCCATGAAAAACAAATACTTCCCCTGAGAAAATATTAATGAAGCAGAATCCATTAATAAGACCACAGAAGTATGCACAACCGCAGCATATTTTGCATACACCCGTACATTGAGACTAGGCTTTCCAATCAGAACATGGATAATTTGGAAGAATTCCAGGCTTTGACTTTAATTTCTGCTGTAGAAATAAATCTGAAAATTTCAACATTCCCTAAATGAGAAACTCTGGAGAAGATGTCAGTGAGGTAAACAATTTAGGTTAATAAAAATGATTTTTGCTTAACAATTTTGCTTTCCTTTTCTTTTTTCCAAACGACTGTATTTTCTTGTACTATACCACAGAATCACAGAATAATTAAGAGTGGAAAAGATGACTAACATCATCTAGTTCAACCGTCAACCCATCAGCCATGCCCACTAAACCATATCCCTTGATGCCACATCCACACGGTTCTCGAAAATCCCCAGAGATGGTGACTCCATCACCTCCCTGTGCAGCCTGTTCCAATTCCTCACCATCCCTGAGAATAAATTTTTCCTAATACCCAACCTGAACCTCACCTGGTGCAATTAGAAGCCAATAACTTTCATCCTATCACTAGCTACCTGAGAGAAGTGGCTGATCCCCACTTTGCTACAAGTTCCTTTCAGGTAGTTACGAAGTGATAAGGTCTCCCCCAAGCCTCCTCTTCTCCAGACTAAGCAATCTAATCTTCTTCAGCCACTCCTCATAAGACCTGTGTTCCAGACCTGTACTGGCATGAATAATCAACTCAGATGGAAAACCTGAAGGTTTTCTTCTGAAAATCTCAGGGATGACAGTTCTGTGTTGTTGGAACTATCTTGTTCTGAAGTACGTCAAGAGAAGGTAGATGCAGCATCTTTCTGTACTGCACGTCATCACTGCATATCCAAAACTTCTGGACTTGACAATTCTATTTATCTGTCTAGTGCAAACAATTCTTATTTTCTTCTTAGGAGTATAATTACCTCATACGTGATCTAGTCTTTTTGAATGACTGCTTCCTACATAAAATCTGATAATCTGTTAATATAAATATTAACACCCTTTCATATCCTGTTACGACAAATTCAGTGACTTGCACAGCACATAGCAAAAGTGTAAGAACTCAATACTCTGTAAGTCTATTTATGTTCTTGTCTGGTAGAATTTACTTGATGATACACTGATAGAAGATACTACGCAAGAACAGCATTCTTTAGATGCATTAACTATAAATACTGAGAGTATATATATTACACATCTCTCATTTATTACAGGGTGGGCTAGTATCAAGAGAGGAAGTAGCTAGTCAATACATGCATGGACAGCACAGACAGAAAAATTGCAGTTATTGGCAAATAATTATTTCTGCTGTCTGTGCTTCTCTATATATAGCACTGCTGTAAATAACCTAAGCAACACTGGATTGTAGATGTGAGATCTTTGCTGACTGGTTATGGAGAGTATCTTCTGAACATGACTATGATGTGACTCAGCAAGCTCTCCAAGCATTCCTGGTCCACACACCTAACATGGTAGTTGATCAGACCGGAAAAAAGAAACAAACTTTTACTGGGAATAAAAAAGTAAGCACTCTTCACAAGAGAAATGTTCTTAGCGTCTCATTCAATAACCATGCCTATCAGTTTGTTCTTAGCTCAGCTGAAAGCATCTGATGAGATGGAGGCCTTCGAGGCGAATTTGACTACTGGCAATCTATCATTCTTGTAGAAGAGAAAGCATATAGAAAACCAAAAGAAAACAAAACTATAAAACGATAACATGGCTAAAGTTATTAGCTTGATAACGTGAGCAGCACATTAACAGAAAACATACAAAGCAAATAGTGCTCTAATTCTGATTTTTTTCTGAAATCATGAAGAACAAAGGAGAGTACAGCGCATCTCATGCTTTCACGCTTGTCTCCAAGGTGCTGTCAACTTGGCTGTTGGACCCAGCCATGTCATGCAGTGAGGCTATTGGAGCTGGCTGTGTCTGCTATGGAGAAGCCCCAATGTCACCTCAAATAGGCTGGACATAAGGGAATACTTCTTCTCTGAGAGCAGTCAGCTGATGAAATGGGCTGCCCAGGGAGGTGGTGGAGTCACCAAGCCTGGAGGTGTTCAGGAAACATTTAGATGTTATACTGAGGGACACGGTTAAGTGGGAAATGATGATAGGTGGACAGATGGATTAGATGATCTTAGAGGTCTTTTCCAAACTCGGTGATTCTATGATTCTACTTTCATCTTATAATCATAACTATGCTAGAACATAAGATTTTCAACAAGCCTTCCCTTCCTTAAATCAAATAAGAAGGAATTAAGGAATTCACTGCAACAATCAATTGTATTCTTACTGATTTCAAAAGCACAAAACAGTTTCCCACTGAGATTTACTTATTTTTTTTTTACTTTTACAGATTAACTTATCTGTGCCTCTTCCATTGATTTTAATGGTTCACACAGATGATTAAACATATGTCTGAGATTCAGTTGCTAACTGAATGAGAAAGACAAATGTACAGGAAACCAAAAACTATTGTCAATTATGCATGGACAATGCCACAATATTGCTTTTAAATTTTAATGCCATTTTCAGAAGCAAAATTGATGAAAATATCTGCAAACCAGACAATGTTCATTTAAACTGCTTTTGAAGTAATTGAGACATTTAAAATATTTAATAATAATTAAACTGAATTAATAATTAATTCACTAAATGAGAACAATACTTATCAGCTGTGCACTATAATTCTTTTGAAATTATGATTTATGGAGTTTTGTACAGAATTCCATTCTGAAACTCTTTAAACCTATAATTTATCTGCGTAAGAATATATTATTTTAATCCAAACAGTAGCAGTGTGTACTGTAGCAGACAACAGTTTGTTTCCTCCTAAAGTTGAACACATACACAGTTCCACACAGTGCAACTGTTTCGTAACTGTACACTTTTAAGGCTCTTCTGTGAGTATGAACACGGTTTCCTTTCCCTATGTGTAATAAGATGCATATACTTCTTTCACAGATGATGATTTTAGCATTATACTAATTACTCAAGGAACTTTATGTATTTTTGTAGACTAAAAAAAATAATTTCTCAGAAATTCCGTTATCTATTCCATAGCACTTGTGTTCCATTAAAAACTGTGGATGCAAGATGAATAATTACTTGTAGATCACACTGGAAAATTAGTTGAACCTTCACTGCAAGGGTTTATCTCCACCATAACTTACTTTCAGCCTGTTAAATTCCTTGATAATTACATTGCTTTAATTATTTTGTTTGTTCTATATTCTGGTTCATTTTATTTGTGTCACATAATATGATTAACATTCTTTTCTTGATAGTTGACAGATCATAAAACACCTGACAAGAATGCTTACTAGAAAGATGAAGCTTTGAACAATGGCAGACTTACCTAAGACATGGGATACTGTCCTTCATCATTCCTTCACATGCTACAGTGTTGGTACTACCTGAAAGACTCTTTAAAGAAGGAAGCTGGGAAGAGGCATCTGGAAATTGAGGAATTATTTCCGGTTCAGGAGTAATGATATCTTCTACTTCATACTGAAGTCGTACCTCTAGTGACTTAAATAAATAAAAAACTGTCACTGTTTAATAAGAAAGCTTGCTGAAAGTTGTATTATAAATAAAAATCAGAAGCTTTTTTTTCCTTGAAGATTAAAAAAACCATGTATTACAATCATTCACAAGAATACAGTCATTTGTTTTTTACACAGCCTAACAGTAGAACTGCATGGGAACTTGTAATTTACCCTACACTGATGGAGAAATAATTAAGTATATTCTTCCAGTACTGACTTTGTTCCAAGCTTTTTATTGTAAGTGAAAGAATACAGTTTTCCAGAACTTAGTATGAAAAGAGATATTACTCACTCTCAAGTAAACAATATTTTAGCATAAGAAAGCATCCATCAGAGTCAATGTCATGAAAATTTTCTGCTTATTGTTCATTACCATTTTCATAAGCCAACTAATTAAAAGAATGATCACCAGCTTCCTCTCCATTGCAACTACAACACCATCTCTAAAAGACAACTTTTAGCCAGTATGCAGAAGTTTAAGCGGGTGCTAGTGACCCATGAACTCCATCTGTCCTCATGCAGGGTCAGGAGCACAGAGTTCCATATTCTTTAAATTGTACATGAGTTTGACAGATTCTAGAATGCAAAGTCTAAACCACTTATCTTTCACTTTCGTTCTGGGCCCCCTCAGACAGAAAAAGGAGGCCAACGAAGCTCAACCATGCTTCCACTCTTTCCACTAATCCAGGAAATCTTAACTGAACGAATTCCAAAACAAATGGGAAACTGTACAGGGAGTTCAAATCTTAAGTAATCATCTCAAAATATCATAATAAATATTGGTCAATTCTTTCTACCTCATGAATTATCCAAGGAGAACTTCATGTTGAAAACAATTTAAAAAAAGGTAATTCCCTCCAAGAGATAATGTCTTGGGAATACTAGCTGAACAGTAATCTCAGTGCTGGTTTCTTGAAGTGATCATATGCAATTGAAAATGTATACACTGCAAACTCCTCATTTAACGGTCTCTCATTGAGACATTATCTTCACCAATATGAAGACGGAAGCATTAAGTGCTACCATTTCAGCAGTGGTGACAGCAACATGAAAGACAAGCCATGCACAGCTGTCACACCACAAAATTAAGACCATCTCAATCAGCTCAGCCACAGATTACTACGCAGGAGACTGTTCCTGAACGGAAAGTTGGCTTCAATGCACTGGAAATGATAGTGGCAATGTTGAAATATTGCAAAGTTTGTGCCAATTGGGTCCAATGAATGCTCAGAGAGTAACAGAAAGAATGCTATATTCAGTTTTTTCAGGATCTATTGAACCTATACGAGACTACAGGTGAGAGTTTCCTGAATCGTACTGTTACTGGTGATGAAGCATAGCATCATTACTATGAGCACTCATGGTGTGGTGACATGAGAATTCTCCACTGGCAGTCAGTCCACAATAAGTAAAGTGATGTGTACTGTCTTTTGGGATAGAAAAGGGATGATCCTCCTGAATTTCCTGGAACATGCCCAAACCATCAGCTCTGAATTTCTACACTGTGACAGTGATTAAGCTGAAGGCTCAAACTTCCAGAGTCAGGCCAAAGAAGAACCCTTTTCTCTTGCAACACACTAACACCAGGTTCCACAGACTGCAGAGCACATTGGCAATGTGCCTACCCCATCCACTGCATAGTCCAGTTTTGGCATCTTCTGACTTCCATCTGTTTGGGCTGAGGAAAGATGGACTGCACTGGTAACACTTTCCTAGAAATGATGCTATTGTGGCGGCTGTGAAACAGTGGGTCACCTCCACTGGTGCAAATTTTTATGAGTGTGGCATACAGGCTCTTGTTCTTGTCTGATGAAAATGTGTAGCTAATAGTGGTGACCACACTGAAAAAGAGTGTTTTGCAGATGAGAATCTGCTCTATCAACTAGTGTTACTGTGCTCTTTGTACCTGTTGTAGCTTTCAAATAAATAAATAGGAGACATTACTTCCAGAGCAATCTACATACATCCTGAGACTGACAACCTCATTTTCAGTATAGACAGAACTATTGAATGTAAAGTCAGGTACATATTCCAACAAACGCTCCTGTACACTGACACAGATGTTTTTGTCAGGCTAGACTTATAGCCTTTTTAAAGGACATTAAAATACCCTCACTGTAAAAAAATTCTTCCACATATTTGTGTGGAACTTCCTATGAGCCATTTTTTAGCCTTTCCTTCTTGTCCTATCATTACATCATTCAAAAGTGTCTGGCCTTATCTAATTGCTTCCTGCACTGTAGGTATTTATAAGCATCGATAAGATTCCCTCTCAGTCTTCTCTTCTCCAGGCTGAATCAACCCAGGTCTCTCAGCCTTTCCTTGTAAGGGAGATGCTCCAGACCCATTTAGATTGCCTTTCTCTTAAGACTTGTCTGCTGTTAAATATTTTAGATGAATGAAAGAATATCTTACATTTAAAGTGTTGTTGAACCAGTCTATTAGAAGTGGTTGTCACTACTGCGCAGAAATGCAAGGTTTAAACTAAAGTTTAACTTGCTGTATGATGAGTAAGTACCAGCTGACTGCAGAGCAGTTAAAAGCACATGAACTGTGTGATTCTATCTGAAATGAAGTGACTGCTCAAGACATGAAGACAGAAAAAGGAGTATGTGAATAGGATTGAAGCTCAAGATATTTAAGAAAATATGAACTACTTAGACATAAATCACCTTGCTTTTCAAATAGTGTCCATTTTGAGGGAAGCAAAGTCAATATAAACCAGAAAAAAAAATTAACTCCTTTTGTTTTATTAAAGCAACTGATAATTTTCAGTCCCCTTTTATTACAAATATTATGAAAATAAACAGAAGATACGAAATAACTGACCTGAGTAATGTTATCTAGGAAAAACATACATCAGACAGTACCACAAGAGCACTAAGCACAACAGAGATGCACTGTACTGAAGTCCTAGAAGTGAGCTACATCAGACAACCATCCTATAGTATGTTAATATTAAAGTAAGAAACAAGAGAGCTGGATACCAAAACCCCACTCAGTTTTTATCATCATCTTAAGTACAATCAATATTTCATTCAAAAGGTTTTAAATGGAATACTCCTAAATCTGTGTTTATGCAGTTGTACACTGACATAGAAGTCAGTTTCATCTTTCACATTTCATAGAGATGGTCTTATTTCATAAACAAGTAAAATTCTGAATGACTTACCGCAATTTCAGTATTTACTTCATGTTTGCTGAATCTATAAACAACCACATATGCAGAAACTCCTGCCACACAGAAAATTCGGCTTTCAGGACACCAGTACATCATTTGAACTGCAAAAGGGTCTTCTTCCACAATCTCAGCTGTTGCTTTTCCTTCCCCTGGCTTCTGTTTTTCAAAGACTTTTGATGTTTTTAATTTGTACAACATCTGCAGTGTAACTGGAATATATTAAAACAAACAGAAAAACCTGATTAACCATAAGCAAATCAGTTATAAAATTCTTCAGTTCCCATGTTCTTTTCAATGGTAGCACAACAAAGAATTACATAAGGCCTAAGAAGAGAAAAAGATGGGTATCATACAGTACAGATTTTATATTGGTACACTGGTACACCTGTATCAGTAGGATTATGTATTTAATATTTACAAATGGATATTTGTCTGTGAAACATTTTTTATTAGCTTCTGAAGCAGAATGTAAAAGGTGATTATTAGTTGTACGTCCATAACTAGGCTTACACTCAAGCTCCATTTTCTCAATCACATGTGAAACAAAGATTTATTTTGTCTTGCTATATAAAGACTGTATGGAGTGCTAAGTGAAAAAATGTGGAAAATATTCTGGTGGCCTGGCAAGACAAAGTCTTTCTGAAAGGAAGATGCTCTGATTTTCTTGACTAATAAGCATATCTGTATTAACACCTGGCTATAAAAACCTTAATATCTAGAAGCTTTATTCAAGAGTACGTCTGCAATACTGCGAATTCTGGAGATAATAGGAATTAAAATTAACCACATTTTGCTTTATAGACATTGCTCTCTGCTGTGTGTTGTTGTTTTGTTTGCTTGTCTTTTCTTACTACTTTTGCATGAATTTATCACACTAATCAATCACTGTGTAAGATCAGAAAAAGTCATCCAGGGCACTACCTATTAGGGTGTGTATATACATAAAAGTAAAGCTGTTGCATATATTACTGTAACTGTGCTAGATCAACCCAGCTATCCTGGGCAATAAACAATGACAAGATGGAAGAGCCTTCTAGTTGTGTAATCAGATAGCAAATACATCAAAATTACATTTTCTGTTTGCTGGTCACGTATACTTCTAGGAATCTTAATATACACGGTATCTCCCCAGGGAGGTGGTTGAGTCACCATCCCTGAATGTGTTTAAAAACCGTTTGGATGTGGTGCTCGGGGACATGATTTAGCAAAGGGTTGTTAGAGTTAGGGTGGTATGGTTAGGCTGTGGTTGGACTTGATGCTCTTTAAGGTCTTTTCCAACCTGAGCAATTCCATGATTACAAATTTTCACAAATGCAGCAAGTGCTTCTGCAATGAACACATCATTCTACTGAGTTTTGTGGTGGTGGAAAGGCCTCAAGATGCCCTTGATCCCAGTGTCAAATTTAGACTGGCAGTGTGAATTAGGGGCAGACTTCTTGGGTCCACACGTACTAAGACAGGAAGAATTACAGAATCATACGGCGCAAGTACAAGGCAAGATTCCATGCCTTACACTTCTATGAATTATTAGGCACCACTGATACATATTTTGTGCAAAGATAAACTTGGAAAACTGCTTCAGTGGCTTAGCATTTGCCTGTCTCCCAAATATCTATGTTTTCAGATAAAAATTAAAATATGACTAAAAGCAAAGTACTTTGTTCCTTCAAATAAGAGCAGGATATTATGTTTGATGTGAGTCCTCAAATTAAATTTAAATGTTGCTTCAAAAGCTAAGACATTGTAAAGCTTTGTAATAATTAAAGCTTTATAAATTGTTAAGTACTAAGTATGGTACCGGTAATACTGTAAATGTTCTGAAAAGCAGGACTAAGGATGTCAGAAATGCATGGAGAGTTTTGTTACTGTTAAAGAGATCCACCAATATTCTTCCTTATCTAAGCTTTTACCTCTATGAACAGCTCCTACTGCAGCAGGTTATGTTAGAGAGTTATGTTTATATCCATTGAGAAGTTTTTCCATTTTTTTTCCTTTCCTCATTCTCTTGTCCTCATTACAATTCTTTTATTTTTGGTAATCATGATAGCTTGAAAATACTGCATGATGCAAACTCTAGGAAGAAACTCTAAGAAAGATGCATCTTTTTTTTTTTTTAAATAAGAAATGGAGTGTCATTTTGTCTTTGATAATCTTGATGAGTGAAAAGATTTGGTATTGGGCAAAAGCAGAAATATTTGACAAATTCATGAAATTTATCTTACATTAAAGTATTGTAAATGTTCTCCATCTTCGGCTAGAAATTCTAATAGCATTAATCACGCCAATTATGTGGTGGGATGAGGAGTCAGCAGGCACTTAAAGTATCAGTACAGTCAGTATTATCATCATATCAGACTGTTTATTAGGGTCAAACAAAATCTGTCTATGTCTAGCATTTCAGATAAGAGTTTCTTTCACGCTCACCTCTTGAGGAAATGGGAAGAGACTGTTAACTCATGAAAGGGATGTTCTATCTTGAGAACCCAATATTACTGAAGAGAGAGAATACAAGGCAACTAACTATGCTGCAGCATTTATGAAGCACAGAGATGTTATTTGAAACGAAATACCATAGCTTTCAACAAAACCATGTATTTTTAATAAATACATTTTAATAATAAGCACCAGATGTATTTTCTATAGGGAAAAATGCTGTTCTCTGATACATTTAATTAAAGCTAAAACATATGGAATAACTATTTTCTGATGCTTTTTCCTGCTAGGATGAATGGAAATGTTCTTCCCAATTAATTCCTGGAATTTGAGACTGGACAAGTAAAGACGCAGGTCTTTAACTAAGATGTCTTACTATATTTTAATGTTTTGTTTTTATCTAGCTGTAAAAAAGACTACATTATATCACTGGGGCTATTTCAGCTTACTGTTTTATATACACAATAGGATTATGCCTATGGAATTATTTAACAGTACTTCATTCCTCTTAGGTTTTGGTACATCAGATCTAAAGTTTTTATCCCTATCCTGGACTTCCACCTCTTCTCTGCTTAAAATATTCCATTAATAGTATTTTTCTCCTAATTTAATCAAAGTTGCTTAATGTCACCTGACCATAATCTAGTTACAGCATTATAGATACTAGTATTCATACCGTAACACATTATGTATTACATGTAAATATATGTGTGTTTATGTGTGACTTTTCAGCATTGTATGAAAGCAAACTTCAAAAACTTACTGGCAGAAGCATCCCAAAACTTTACTGATCCATCTGCATGGCTTAAAAAAAATAAAATTAAATGTGTTAAAACATTATGCATTTAAAGAACATTTTCTGCTTTCACTGAGTGATAAATAGAAGTGGAAAAACTGTATTTTGCTTCTGTGTTAAGCTTCTCCATACTTCAATGACAATATATGATGGTATATCTACTAACCATAAGGAAATATTTTATTATTAATATGATTGATGAATACCTTTTGATAAAATCCCTCTAGAGAACTAAGCTGACTACGATTTTTAAGATCACAGCAGCACAAAATTAATTCATTTACTAATGCCAAGTTTATGATGAAGCACTTCTGGCCTCGCAGTGCACAAGTATCAAGCACATAAGCCCAAGAACTCTAAAAATGCCACATATATCCAACTTTTGAAAAGTCAGAGGTCAAGTTCATTCTGCTTAGCACCTAACAGCTGTGTTCTTTTTATTAATGGAAAATAACCCTTGAAATATAATTGCAGAAAGGAGACACTTCTGTTTACAATAATTTCTTCTTCTCCTTACTGATACTATTGCACATACCATAAAACGGGTTTTAAGTATCATTGATTACAACAATTTATCAAATATAATGTTATCATCAGTGTGTCTCAGACCAGAGAAAAATAGGAGTGTATCATACAAGAAAGCTTAAGAGTTTCTGTTCTACAGGATGCCCCTTTGAAAATCCATCATGCATTGGTCTTAGGGCTTCTACTGCAATTTTGAGCCTTTTTATGCCTTTTTCTATGGGACTGTCCACCACTTAAAAGTTGAAATAATCCCAGTGCAACACATCTCCACTAATGATATGGTATTAAAATGACTTCCTAAATCATCCAAAGATACAAAATCCCCAGAAGGCCAAAGGACAACAGACACAGAAAAATAGCTGGATCCCTTTTCATGGCCTTCAAACAAATAAATGGATTGCAATGAATTCCCTTTTTCAAAGATTCCACCTTCACAAGCTGATTTCACAAGTAGACTTGCCATCTAACACCAGGGCCTCAATCAGTAATTCTTAACAGCAGTACACCCTTGAACCCAAGGCTCTATTTTCTATAGCAAATGGGAATTTCTGTGGTGATTTTACACCCAAAACAAAAGCTACATACCTCAACACAAGAGGTTAGGACACACATACCATGTCAAGAATCAACACTTGCCCACAGACAACCCACAATTAAAAGTTCCAGACACTAACATTTTAAAAGAACAAATCCTCAGTTTCATTCTCACCCTGTAATAATGATTTCAGGATATGTCTGAGCTCCAAGATTCCATGCTCCACCACTGATAGGCCACTCCTAAATGAACAACAAGAGCATAAAGATCAAAGCTAATCCTGATGAATTTTGCTTGGTTAATTTTTAGACAGAAGAGCAGACAATATCTTCTTCCAAAAAGCAATACATCTAAAAAAAGAAGTGAAAATATAGTGTACCATTCAAGGCTTTTAAAGTTTATTAGCATTTTACAAATTAAGCCTTTTAGGTTGTTTTTTTTTTTTTTTTAAATTTACTTTAACAACTAAAGTTCTATCTTTTTTAATGATTATTACATAGCTAACACTGCAAACATTCAAAACAGGAAGTAGAGGAAGGAGTAGTAAACACTTTTGTTACTGTTTTCACATTGGAGCTTCTATAGGATGCTGATTAGAACTGAGATTCCATTCTGAGGATGGAGACTACTGAAGAAGCTGGCCCAGAAAAGTGGGAAACAAGAAACTGAGCATCATGCTATGGGATATGAAATAAGGGAACACAACTTTCACAGATTGTATGAAATGATCATCTTTTCCTTGCCTTTTATTTATTAGTGGAAAGATTCTCATTCTTTTCCTTGGTCTATGCTAGTTGAAGAAAATGGTGGTCTGTGCCTAAAGCTTGTTGGGAACAGCTACAGAGTGAATAAAGATTTGTACAGTGTATGAGAGGACAGAAAAATCTAGGAGAAAACTGGTTCTGAGACTGCACAGAGAGGATGCATGTGAGTACAGAAAGGAGTGAGTGGGAATGGCTATCTATATTCTGCATGTTTATCATGTGCATGCACAAATAAAACAAGTTGTATTGAGAATTTATAAGGAGTACAGATAGATATGCAGTGAAATTTTTAGACAACTATGTATGCAAATTTAGGATAAATAAGCAGACAAATTCTAGTAAGAGAAAAAAACATTTTCTGAAGTACTTAGCTGAATTAAGATCTCAAAGAAGTATATAAGGCCCAGATTTTCAGTTCAAGGAAAACAAGGCAGCTCTAAGGAAAACTATTATTTAAATATAAAAAGAAAACTGATGCCCAATTTGCTTACTCAACATTTTTTCTTATTTATTTATTGTGATGGATTAGTTCTAAGCAAAACATAAACTAAATTAATACTTGAAATGTATAAAGTAATTCAATTCCCTATTTTCATTTCTGCAGCTTGCGTTATTTCTAAAACCCTTACATTAAGACTACAGTAGCTCAATAAAATAACTAATATCTTTATTTAATGGAATCCTGTCAACCTTCAAATTCCACCAATGATCTTCTGCTTTGCATTATAATCATTTTATACACTACTTCTGTCTTCGGTACAGATAACATTTTCAGTCAAATTCAAATTTTACATTGATGACATTCTTTTAAGTCAGTCTGATCTCACATAATTCCAGCAGCCTAATGATGAATTCCTGCATAACGGCGGCTTAATGCTTATGGTTCAGTGATGGTAGATATTACTGAAAGATGAATATCAAGCCATAAGAAATCACAGAAGGAAAGCTGCATCTAATCTGCAGGCTGGACTAACTTGAAATTGGTTATTAAAGAAGTAAAATGAAAAGAATTTGGTAAGATATTTCAAAGACACGGGTAGTACATGTGTTTTCTTTCTCGAAAAATACTGGTTTTGTTTACCTTATTGCTGTATCCTTGCTTTTTATGTTTTGCTCCTACAGAATAGAGTACAGGAATCAAATCTGGAGGACAGTCGGCAAAATATTCTGTGCAGGTGACAGGTGACTCATGAATGTCAATAGGATATGGATTTTCAAAGATTGGAAAACTAGTCAAGGAAGACAATTTATTAGAAGCATGGTGACACACTGAGCCATGTAAGAACATATTCATATTAGAAAGTATATCACACAATCTAAGTAGAATAATTACTGATAAAGTACATTTTTCATTATTTTTTAAAACATACATATTGTTTTTAATGTCAATAGAAACTTCTAGTTTCAACGATGTACAAATTCCTGTGCTGTGACAATAATCTGTTTCTTTTTTATAAATTTTTTCAGCACCTCATAATCTCATTTATGAGATACAGAAATCATATATTTTCTAGAAGCTTCAGGTTCACTCATATGATATATACCATGACCCAAGAATTAACTATTCAACTATAGATTTTATATTTAACAGTTCTGTTCATTGTGTTGATATACTACTGATTCTACAGTGAACAACTGCATTAACAGATGAAGTCGATTTCAGTTTTCTTAGTGGTAGTCCTGATGGAGTCCAGTGAAGTTAGACATGCATACAGGCGCTAGCTGAGTGTAATTTCTAACACAAAAATTCAGGTTGTAATTCAGCAATTGTCCATGAATCACTTAACTTTGATGCTGTGTTTGAGGGCTATACTGAAGGGACTGTAGATTTAGATTTATTCCCAAACTCAAAAGCAAGCTTCTATTGATCAGCTTTTGATCCTAGCTTTTAAGGTGGAAGTAAGCATATAGACTGAGTGATTTTGTGCAGTAAAATGACATTCCATTATATCATTCGGATTTTTTTTTAATCATCAAATTCTAAACAGTTAAGACGAATCCATAACTTCACATAAGATTTTATACTTACTTGCTTTGTGTCAGGTCAACAACAATGAGATCTTTTTCCAAAAGCACAACTACAGCATAGGGTTCTTGAAATTCTGTAAGAGAGGAATCAGGTATAAAAAACAACAAATTCTTCCACTAGTCACTTTAAGCATGCTAGTCACATTTATGTTCTCTAAATACTTACAGTATATTAAACAAAATCTAGAAAGCATTTGATTAGGGACAAATAGGAAATAAGAAAAGAAATGACTTTCAGGCAGAACTGCTGATTAACATACATGACAGAAACAGTACTGGCATTGTATGGAAACTGTTGAATCACAGCCTGAACCACTGATTGATCACCTGGGGAAAAGACTGGCTCAGCCCTGGGAGCACAGGTGAAGGCAATTCAGCTGTGTGACCAGAAGGGGTGAAGCCTGGCTGCACCTCTCTTAGACCCCATTTAAGGGCTAACTGCCACTGGGGAAGGATCTCTGGTTGGAAATCCTTCCTTGGTGGAGCTTATCCCTGGGAACCTGGGTTTGTCTGATACAGGTTCTTTCATAGCACCTCTCTATTGTGCTAGTCCTTAAGTCATTGCACCCTTGCTGTAATGCCTTTCCTATTGTATTGATCTGTCCAATTGCTAAAGGCATAATGTAGTATTCCAGCATGATGGAACACTGAAAGTAACAGAATGTGAGGAGGTTGTGCGTATTATGGCATTGTTGAATCCAATTGTTACTCAGACAGTGACCTTTTTGCTGCCCAGCATTAATACTTTTTCTATTCAAAACTATTCCTTAAAAACAGACTGTGGACAGCTAGTCCAGTCCACTTGATATACAGTGTGCTTGTTTCCAAAGCAATCTGAAAGGAAGATTACAAGAAGTCTTCTCTATATCTTCATTTTAACAATAACAAGGAGAATTAAAGAAACAGCATGATAGGAGTACTCTGATGACAGCACAAGTGCTTCACATAATACAGTTGTGCTGCAGACACAGTGAGAGTGAAATACCTAAATTGAACTTTGCACAGAAAGAACTGCAAATTAACTTTGATTACTGAAAATTACTTTTACTGCATGACATTAAAACAAATAGAGTTGTTTTTAATATATATTTGATTTATCATTGTATAAAAGACTTACTTTACTCTTCTGACTGAGGGCTTAAAAAGATAAACTTAGCTTCTTTTTCACTTGCAGCTTTCTTAATTTCACTTTGCAGAATTTTCTGTGACTTCAGCATTTGGCAGTCTCACAATATGTAGCGAAACACTTTAAGATACATAAGCACTTATGTTTGATTAAGAATAATAGTATTTCACAATAGCCCATGTTTCAAATGTGTATCTTGAAATTTATGCCTTTTTTGTTTCCCACTAATTACTTGTCTTTTTTATGTTCAGAATCCAAAACAAGTTTCAGTTACTTTCAGCAATAGGGGATTTTTGAGATGGAGACGACTGTAAGAATGGAAGTTCCCGGACAGGAATTCAGATATTAGAGAAGTTCAGTTCATTTATACTTTCTATAATTCTATTTTGCTTAATGAACTCACCATTCGGATATGGGGTTTCACAAAGAGTTAAAAAATCAACTATAGGATGATCCATTTCAAGAACTGTAATTGCTTTCCCATGCATAATCGTTAGACTTGGTCTTCGACAAGCCTTATCATATGACAACCCACCGGAAAATATCACAAATGGTTCACTGTATTAAATATAAAAACATGGTAATCATAAGTTTATGTAACAAGTTTACATTAGAGGTGTAATGTCTTAACAGCTTTAATATCTTAAATAGCTTTGCAAAAAAAGACAAAGGAAAGATTCAGAGTGTATTAATTCACGAATGTAACACTGAAACATACCTGTTTTTACAGGTTTTGTACTCCACTTTAAGAATTGGTTTACAGGATTCAGGTTTTTTTCCGTCTCTTTGAATTTTTCCTAAGGAAAAAGAGGATGGAAACTGTATTAAAACATCAGGATAATAGAACTAATCAAAATTTCAAACTAAAATACATACCTTGAAGCAGTTACATAATCACAAAGAGTGGAATTTTAAAGCTTCATGAAATGGTAAGTATTAATGCCTATTTCCCTAAAATATGCGTTTACATTTATTATAGCTTTATGTTTTTACTGCTATGTATGTCTGAAGGATTACAGATAACAATTCAAAAATTTGAAAATAATTACACTCAGCTAATAATTATTGAATTTCACTGACAGTACACCTTTTCCTGATCAAGGATGAGCATAAAAAGCTTAATTTTTTCCCCAATACAGTTAGTTGAAAGAGAAAATTAAATAAAAAATACATTTTAAAATCACGGGTTCTTTGTTCTGGCTTAGAGAAAAGTCACTTGTAAACAACAACAAAAATCCAAAACAATTTTATTTTTCTTACTTTGGAAAGTCCCTGCCTTTTTTTTTTTTCAACAATAAAGACACCAGTAAACAATGAAATACTGTACTACTTTACTGTACATTTTTACTATCAAAATTACCATGTGGGATTGTGGTCTGGAAAGGTCTGTTAGGACTTTTCAGGTTCCATAAGGTCAGGCTTCCATCAGAGTGACTGCACATAAACTGTTTCCCTTCATGGTGCCAAGCAACAGAATGAATAGCCTATGGAAATGAATGAAGAACTTGAGAGTGAAAAGGAATACACTGTTTACACTAATGAAATTTTAATATGTGACTTTGAATTATATTTATCTAATTGTATATCAACAGTTGGATGAATTTTGTTTGTCTAGAGTCTGTTAACTGCACTTTTTAGTAACCAATAGCTATAATCTACACTAATTCACAAAACAATCCGTTATAAATGCTAACAGGGTACAAGAATGGGAGAAACTCTACTGAATCAGATCAAAATTGAACAAACAGGATAATAAGTAAAAGGTATACAAACAAGGAATATGCAACACAATAAATATTTCTGATTGTTCCTTTGAAGTATTTTATTTCCCAAATGTATGGGAATGCTGTGCAATGGTTTTTATTGATAGCATACAACAGAT
This sequence comes from Lagopus muta, assembly GCF_023343835.1. Taxonomy (NCBI): domain Eukaryota; kingdom Metazoa; phylum Chordata; class Aves; order Galliformes; family Phasianidae; genus Lagopus; species Lagopus muta. The sequence continues at coordinate 79,517,290 of NC_064433.1, forward strand.
GCAAGCTTTCTAAGAAGATGTATTAGAAAAAGTAGAAATAGTTATCAGTTCTTGAATCTTTTTACCACCACATACCAGGGTTTCAGAGAAAGAACCTTGAAACCTGTTATGCATCACATAAAAACAAAATGATAGAGAGGGGTTGTTTTGTTCATAAAGGAATGATATAAGATTATTTTGGAAAACCTAAGTGCGTCAGAGAAGGGGAATATCACACTCCTGTGTACACAATGCAAATAGAATATATTGAATTTTACATATAGCAAAGGGGGACGCTTCAAAAATTAATCAGATGTTCTTGGTGTTTCATGAATAACTAGTGGAACTGATGGGCACAAGATATCAGAAGTTAAAAAAGGGATTAGACACTTAAAATGAGTAACGATAACATCCACAATTGTATCTAAGAAGCTAAAAAGCAGGGCTAGTAACTAGCAGGAAAAAACTGTACCAAGCTGCTGGTTAAACTATCTCAGCTGTTAGGTGCCACCTGCCAACATAAGTCTCCTGTTAAGTGGAGCTGAAAAGAAATGCTCCTCAGCAGTCACAGAGTTGTTATAACACAGCTCAAACTCACCTGATAGATTGCTCCACAAAGGTAAAGATATACTTAGGATTTGTTTTGGAGGTCTCAAATGGGAGTCACGACTAACACTAAATGGTAGGGCATTAAACAAGTCCCTAATTTTCTCTCTGCAAGAATATGCCTAGTGTTCTGATCTACTTCTTTAGCAACCTCAAAAAAAATGAGCTGTTATTTCATTAGAACAAGAGTTTATCGCAGTAGATGACTCATATGAATGTTCACACAGCGTATACACATAACATATCACTCCAGATTGGGTATGTCTCTCCTGTAGTATCAACAGCGGTTGCATATATACTCCATCTTCTCTTATATTCAGCATGTACTAAATCTAGGCATACTCAACACTGTTGCAGTTGTCTCCCAAGTACAGAATTCCTCCACTGAGAAGAAATGACGGATATTCAAGGACCACTTTTAACCATAGTCTGAACAAGCACCATACTCATCCTATCACTTAAACCTTAAGAATCCTTCGTATTAGCAGTACTGCAGGACCATTGCATCAGATTTGATGTTTCCATAATGGTACAGTATTTGAGAAAGGTGGGAAGGGAGATGTCATTTGGGAAATGTGTCTGAGAACTCTGCAGCTTTGCTCTGGAGACATGTCATAATGAGATATAATATCTGTGCTACAGAAGGCTCTGAATATGCTTTGACGCAGCCAGTCAAACTTTTGAAGTCTGCATAAGAAGATGGTTGTTTTTTCTGGGAGTTGCCAACTATCAGTAATAATTTGTAGGTATTTTGAAGCATCTGCCTTGCTTGTGTACTCTCTTTTATATTGATCTATGGAGAAAAAAAAAAAACAACTTTTGACAGAATAAAGAAAACGGTTTGCAAGCATCTGAATATCTCATACTCAATAGATATGATCACTACTGGGAAGATGACAATCATAATTACACCAAGAAACAAACTTGCACTTGACAACTCAAAGAGCGGGCACAAGAGTCTAAGCAGCAGCTCCACTTTGGCATTAGGTGTTTCACAAGTGAAAACATCTTAGTCTCTTGAGATTTGACATAGTAGAGAAGGGCACACTGCATAAGGAGCTGATGAGCCGAGACAACTTCTGGCTTATCTCAGCTGTGCTAAAAGAGAGATAAGACTAATTTTATCTCTAGTGAGTAAAACATAAGTAGCAGAGAGAAGCTTTAAAGGAAAGATGCAAGGCTTACAAAAACACCTAGTAGAGAAGTTCACAATAATGCAATACAGCCATTCCTACCCTTGGTGAGAACCTCCCTCATTTGAAATAAGCAGACGTTTTATGTATGAAAGGTTTCCAGCCTTCTCGATATGAAGTATGGCATGACTAAGATACAGTAGAAAACACAATTATGAATGCTTCAATTGCAGGTTTGTAAACCAGGGACAGGGTCCTCATGTTCCCAGTTACAGGCTGTTGTGTTGTCTAAGTCAGCCGTGTCTATGACATCAATCTGGATAGAAGGAAAATGAAAGGATATATTTCTTCAAGTACTGGACAGATCTTGATAATATAGTAAGCAACTCATCTCCCAATCATAAGATTATCCATGCTCTGAGGAGATACCTGCAACATGTCACATATCCAAATCTGCAAGACTCATGTGATATGAAGCATCATACTTGTGTTAAGAATACAGTGTAGCTTAGAAAGGATAGGTAAGATTTCACAGTGATGTGCTACAGGACACTAAGAATCATTATCTCTTTTTAATGCTTTTGGTAACCAACTGTTCAAGCATGCAAAGAAAGGAAACTTGTTCAATCTGAGCTGAGTGTCCACTACTTCTAAGACCCAAATTTAAAAATAGCACTCAATATAATGAAAAAAAATGAAAGAGACTTTTAGAGAATGCTTCTCACTGATAATGACATGGAAGCATTTCTTATGGCTATACAAAACAAAGCATCTTCAATGTCATGAGATACGAAATTATTCTCCACTCTAAGAACTAACTGACTGCAGATGTAGTTCTCTTCTTGAACTTAGAAAAAGGGAGTATTTAGATTTGTGGATGCATAATCAGTTACCAGCCTACTTTCTACTTCAGTATCAAAAATATCTGCTATTAAATTCTTGTCCCTATGCTATACAGCAAGTGATTTTACAGATCTGAATAACGAAGAGCCTGCTTCTCAGCAGGTCTATGGAGACAGAAATCCAACATGATTGAGGATCCCGTGAAAGGGTGAGTATCAGGATGGAGTTTTGAGGGTGTGTGCTTCTATTTTGGGTGACATGACCAAGTTGGATATCTATCTGAGAAAGAACTGGCCTTGGTGATGAAAATTCAGGTGCATCAAAGACAACAAAAAAATCTATTTCACACTACAAGTACAAAGGGGCTCATAATGGAGAAGTCAGGTTCCAGGAGAATTTCTGGTATTAAACTGAAGTAGTTGCTCCATTGATGAATCAAATAAAGAAAGTGCTATCTGACTATCCTCAGCAACGCTGGAAGAACATATGGTGACTTAGATCAGACTCACTGTTCATTCATCATCAAATATGGTGACTATATTAGCTTCAAACTTGCTAAAGAAAGTAGGGGGCCTGCTCCAAAAGTAATGCATCTCATTTTATTGCGTTGACCCACAATGTCAGAGGCATACGTTGCTGGTATGACAGTGGAGGTTGAACCTTCCTGCCAATTCTCCATTCAATTTTGTTGCCATGCAACAGATGGCAACAGATGACAAAATGGTGTCTGACAGGAAGTGCATATGCAGCAAAGGTGTGTAGCTGAATTCTTCCATGCACAAAAAAAAAAAGGCAGAAGAACCTGCTGACACCAAACAGTGAATGCAAGCACCATGAATTTGTGTGTGTTTCAGGAGGGGCAATATGAAAGACAAGCCATGTTCTGGACAGTCATGTACAGCTGTCACATCACAAAACGAAGTACATCTCAATCAGTTCAGCCACATGAATTGGCAGGTTATGACCAGGGGACTGTGTACAGAGCAGAATATCGGCTTCAATGCATTGGAAACTACGGTGGCAACACTGGAATACTGCAAAATGTGTGGCAGGTGGGTCCAATATGAATTCTCACATAGGAACAGAAGGAACGCTGTACTCAAGTTTATCAGGACCTACAGAACCAACATGAGGTTGCAGGTGACAGTTTCCTGGATTGCATCATTACTGGTTGTCATGGCTTGGTTCCATGACAGCATCTGAAGGGATCCATGGACCCATGGGCTGGGAAAGGGGGAAAGGGAAAAAAGGTAGGAAGATGGGCTTAGATGAGAGAAACAGTGGCAAAGAGCTAAGGGAAAAAAACTTGATTCACTAAATATAATAGCAGAATGTGAGATAGTACAATACAGTATGATTGGAATTGAAGCCAATAAAGCAAACAAAATGGGAGAGAGTTTCTAAAGGTTAAGTCCTTACTCTAATGCTGTAGGTCAGATGGTGGGAGCAGGTTTATCATTCCCTCTGAACAGAAAATAGAAATGGAACAGTGAAGTCTTCTGGGAGTTGCAGCTCATTCTTCTCTTCTGAGACCAGGAAACGGAATAGTGACAATCCATGGAACTGCAGCATTAACTCTCTAACTTCCAGAACAATACATGGTGTTATGTTTTGGAATACCTATAACAAGCCACAAAACCATGACACTGGTGACAAGGCATAGTGTCACCACTATGAGGTGGAGTCAAAATGGCACTCCATGGAGTGACGACATGAGAATTCCTCGCTGAAGATAAAGCTCAAGACGCAGCCCCCAGTAAGTAAAGTGACATGCATTGTCTTTTGGGATAGGAAAGGGGTGATCCTCCTGAATTTCCTGGAACATGTCCAAATGATCAGCTCTGACAAATATCTATGATAAACCTTATGTTTGCAATCCTACGTTTTGGTGCCAAATACTAGCTGGCACATGCTGAACTAATAATTTATGACTTATAAAACCTTTATAAATCAGTATTGTAGCATAAACCTTTTCTAGGGATTTCCTACAGGAATCGTAGCAGATCTGGAATATTTTCTATCTGGAGCAAGTCTGGAACAAAGCACAAGTTGCAAGTTCACACATCCCTGTAAAGATGGTAAAAGAATCTTTCAAATATATCAGCAGACAACGGAAAGCCATTGAAAGTTGCACAGAGTGGAACAATGACACAGCAAGTAACCACTGAGGAGGGAAGCACATGACTTACAAAATGAGAAAAAATAATTCCTGAGAACAGTTCTGAAAAATGTGGAACAATTAAACTGTAAGAAATTTTCAGCACTCAATAACTCTGACTTAGCAAGCTATTAAAAAGAAAGGAAGCAGGATTGTAACGGCCCTATTTTATGTTCTCTCTTCCTGAGCACAAGAGAGGACAGTGTATGAACACGCACCCTACCTTATGAGGAGACCTGTGAAAAGGTTTATCCAGTCTCAAGGAACAGAACGCTGTATTTTCCCAAGTGTATACACAGACAGACTGTCAGTTATACTGGGATATATCTTGAGGCTTAAATGCTGTCCTGTTTAAACTCATAATTACCCTGTCAGTAGAACATTTGCTGTGTGCAGGATCAGAATTTTAACTCTGCAGTTCAGTTTTAATGCAGTTTTCATGAATGTGTACACACCTTCCATCTAATAAGGCAGTAAGAGAAACAATCAAAAATAGGCATATACCCATTTTTTAAACACTTTTTATTATTACAATAACTGTACTCATGTTTGATATAATCTGCTTTCAAACAGCAAGAGTTGATATTCTGATTAAAGCGAGAATACAATTCTGAAAATTTTTTGTGTAGATCTTGACTACTGGATAATACAGAAAGCCCTACAAAGTAATTTGACTTTCATTCTAGTTGATGTTCTAGTGATATTCAGTATAAGTAATAACATTTCTTATGTAGCTATATTGCAGGTCAGCTCATTACTACATTCTGTTCAGTTAGGGAATGAAGAAGCAGATGAATCTGTTAGAATTAAGGGAAAGTGACTCCGTGTTGTATTACATTCAAAAGAGGCTAATGTAGTACAGCCAGAGAACTCAAGTTTTGATTTGTATTGCCAGCAAGCTGCCAAAAACAGAGCACAAACAGTATTTCGAGAACACACAGTGTTTTAAGACAAAATTCCATCTGTTTGGTAAGAAATATAACTGCTGAATAACAGTATTTATGAATTAATGGAAGTTGCTTACCTCATCATAATAAGCTCTCAAATCAGCTCTTTTAGATCGTAAGTCCCAGAATACTACAGTCCCATTTTCATAGCCTATCAATAGCTGGAGGAGGGAAACAGACCCAATCACAGTTTCATACTCAAATATACATATAGTTATTAAAGAACTTCACGGTTTTAAGGCATATTTCAAAAAATAAACAATATAAAAAATGCCAAACTGATGCACAAGACTGTAGATTATAGTATACATAATACCCTGCATTCAAATTATCTTTTACTATAATTTACTTCTAATGACATACAATTCCAGTCCTGATACAATGTGCTTCATAGATCATTTTTTATGCAAGGTTATATATGTGGACTGTCTTCACAATTTTTTGTCTGTTGAGAAAATACTAATATAGCATGTTTCTCTCAGTGGCTCTCTTCCTTCCCTAGACAACAATTGTTGGAGGGACAACAATTTGACACCTAAGAGTTTTCTTAAATTACATCAAACCAAAGAGTAGCCAGATTAAACTCTCTCTCATCTAGATATATTCCTTTAATTTCTGCTTTCTATTTCTTTTAAACATTTTGAAGAAATCCTGTTGCAGAAAATAAATTGCTTACTTCTCTAGAAATTGAAAGCAAGTTTACCTGTTTGCAATTTTTTACTTCTAGAATTAGAACATCATACAATCATGCATACCTGAGAAATACCAGTCAGATTAAGCAAAATATGATAGGGAATATGATAGAGAAGAAAAGCAACGCTTATGAAAGAAGTAAGAATGAACACAATGCTTTCTCCTTGTTTCTACTAAAAATAACTAAATTTTATGTCAGCTGTTGTATTGAGTACTTTTAATTTGAATTTAGTTCATTCTAAATCTTATATAATGCGTGAAGCCTGGCGTGCTTAGAAGTCCTGCAAACTGTTTCCCATGGAGCTTGTCTTCCTAAGAATCAGTTCTGAAGAATGAGAATGAGCATACTGGAAGACACACATTTTGATTATGGACTATTCATGTACATGGGGCAGTGATATCTGCAATTGTTTTTTGTCCTAAAATACATGGACGATCGCAGAAGGCAAACAAAAATTCAAGAATTTTTCCTATCAAGAATTTGAGGGAAAGAATGACAAGATGACAAGACTATCTCTTAGTCTGTGAAACTTCACTAAAATCGCTGCTGTTACTGACTACAGCTTGTGTAAGCCATAAAAGCTGAACTGCTGGACTGCAAAACAAAACTCTTTTTTTCCAAATTAAGCACCTTTAATACATCAATACCGCAGTATACAGAGTCTGGGAATACTCTAAATTCTACTGGATATAATTCTCTGTGTTGTCAGAGTATTTTTTACATGGAGATCCATTTCGTGTTCTCGGAATGACTTACAGTTAAATACATATAATACCTGAATAGGGAAAATACCTGATTATTTAGGAATTTTGTTCCCTAACAAAACACAAATTGTCTTGGAGAAATCTCAGAATATTTATTATTTTTGCCCTGGACAGGTCCATCTGGGATTTTGTAGCAGAGTAAATGAGAAAAGACATCAGTGTTCAGAAATCATATAGCAAACTGGATAGTACTATTGTCAGGTTGCCATATGCTGGTCTGACACAGAGGACTGCCAACAGGAAAATGAACAAAGGGCCTTACTGCAAATTCTTTCACTGCCAGTGTAGTGGTTCTAAACAGAGACAATTGTATATTCAGGACTTAGTGATTTGCGTAACAGCCTAACAGGCCTGTACTGAGATATGCTCTGCTGCACATATTCTTTGACCACAAGACAAACTTAGCTGGGTAATGGTAAAGGAGAAGCCTGTAGGCAGCTCCCTCTTGGTAAGAGTAAACACAGTACCCATGCGCCCTTGTCTTAATCTAAATGTAAAGCAGTATCTTATATGAGCAACCTTTTGCTTGACAGTAGAAAGAATAAACTTTTTGAGTAAGCAAATCTTTTAAGAGCTCTAAAGAGATGGAAATGCCGATGAACCTCTTCACAGATGATGTCAGCAGAGTGTGCTGTGTCCATTTAATGTTGTACTATTTGGGGTTTCCAGCATTTTACGTACATAAGATTATCTGTCTTTTTTCCTTTTTGTATTTTTTGTATTCTTTGTATATATCATGCAGATTCTGAGTGCTTTTCTTACTATCTTCACTACTGCATTACAGCTGGGTACCAAACCAGTTGAGTTTGGTTTGGGTCTACCAGTATTCTTTCTCAGATTTATACAATTATAAACAGGAAAGGAATAGAAAAGCATTTAGTATGTGACCTTGTTTCATAATAAGCATTCCTCCCCAGTGAAGCAGGCTTGTTTTTTGATTTTTATCACTCTCTTTTGCAAAGACATTGTGCTCCAGGTAGTTACTAAAAGGTAAAATATCACCTATCAGATGCAGCTTCCCATGTGATCTATCACTAAAATGTCGATGCACAACAGCACTAAAGAACTGCAAGATAGAAAGCATTGAGCTTCACGGGAAGCTGAAAGATGCACAGAACTGCTGCATAGCTGCAATCTCTATCTATCTTCTATTCTCAGATGGTAGCTCTGCTGCTTGACTAATAATAGTGTGGTGTGACAATAAAGTCAGAATTCCAACAGGGTGAATATGATTAGTCTCATTCTCAGTGTATTTATGATACTCTAAACTGTCTGAATCAGTTGATCTGAATCTAATCTGTCTGAAGTACAGAAAACCCAAGCCTTCTCACTCTTGCTTACTGTATGCCCTTCAGAGATCTGTAAGATGAGCTCTATGCTAGTCAACACTGTAAAAAAAATCCATAATCTGTAAATACAGCTGTAGGAGAAAACATAAACAGAAAACCATAAACATATTGATACATATAAAAGGAGTATAGGAAGAAACCAAAAAGCTATCTTTTCATCTTGCGTTTCTGAACCCTTGTTTAATTTCTCATACTTAACAATTAAGAATCATGCAGTAGGTTGCACAGAATTTCAATGATGGAGGAGTTCTGGCACAATCTTCCATGTCTAGCAGAGTTGCTCCACATTCTGACCACACAAATCCTTATCCCTGAAATGATTTTGATGTCAGTATTTAAGGGAGATTTCTCCTTTGCAATCAACAACTTCCATTCTGGTACCTGCCAGGCAGCCCCCTCTTTGTCCCGGTAGCACAAAATTTCTGTGGGGAGAAAAAAAAAGCCTGCCAAGCGCACTCTACATTTAGGTGTTATTAGATCTCAGAACACAGACTCAGAGATAGGAAGTTTAGTCCACAACCTGATGGTTGATATCATTAAACCTTTTCCTATTAAGCTTTCTCCAGTTGCTGGGAAACTACAGATCACTGCAGTTAATGTCTTCTTCTGTGTCAGCAAGAAAAATACTGTTTGCTACAGATCTGCCACTTACAAATATCTGTGTACTTCAGTCTGTTCCTAATGTACACTAACTCACTGACATGGCAGGTAATTACATTTCATGAACTTAATCACTTAATCACTAGGTCCCCAAATTGTTCTTAAATGGCAGGCTAAAAGCCCAGATTCTCTTTGTTTTCTGTCTTCCAACTACCACATGCTAGAATCGTAATGGAGACCGTCTTCAAACCCTGCCTTGATAGTTCGTTTGGAAGGTCAAAGTCTTCTGGAATTAATTACATTCAATCTTTTGGCACAGAAATACTGGTCATCAGTCATTGATATCAACTACTGAACTTTAAGCATTCTAACAGTAATCAACTTTATGATATCACAGAGAAGTATACACTACCGGATCCTGGCAGAGTGCAATATCCTTACAGAGTATAAGAATATCTGTATTACCAGCAATGATTATAACTGAATTGTTACCCAAAACATTCTTCTAGCTTTTGTATTGAAAGAGACTATGGACTGTCTTCCTCCTCATAACAACTATTATTTTCAAACTCAGGATCACAATCAGATCTATTCCATAATTTTCTTGTCTGACATAACTGTGTATCTGTGTATCAGGTAGAAAACGTTGCCTCTTCTCTGAATCTTTTTGAGTCTGATTACATCACTTTTGAGATAGAAGAGCAAGAGTTTTTTACTCAGTACTCAGCAGGCAAGTCAACCATGCATTTATGCAATAGGCCTGTTTTCTCTATTCTGCTCTAAATGGTGCCTGTTGTTTTATTTTTTCATCACTACTGAGCACTGAGCTGATATTTTCATTGAGAAATCAGTCTCCATTCTGTAATCTTGATAGTAAGCAGTAATGATCATCTGAAACCCTCCGTCTTATATATGAAGTTAGAAATATTCTTATCCTTCACATGCATCACTTCACATTGTCTATACCAAATACTTACAAAAGTCATTATTTAAGCTGTCATTTTACTGCTGAGTTTCTCATTCTCCTAAAGTCCAGCAAACCTGATTACATCACAGTTTACCCTCTTCTAGGTTGTTTATAACTATGCTGAGCACAAAAATACCCAAACACTGGGTTTATATTTTTCCTTCCATTTTTTCCTCTCTGAAGAAAGGTTGTTTTTTTTTTTTTAATTTTCATTCTTTCAACTCAAATATATATTTTTTCCCCCTCTTTACTATTGTACCTTTTCACTGGAACCATGTCTTTTGATTCAGGGTTTGACCTCCTCCTTTGTTTCTGTGAACCTTTTACTGATATCTTCCATTAAATATCAAACTGCTGATTCCACATTCTGCAAATCTGCAAGTATTTTGTTAGGATCAATTGGTTCTTTACACCATTTTCAATTTATCAATGATACAAACAGCAGCACAGGGATGGTTTCAGTACATCTTCAATTCTCTCCCAATACATTTCCAATGTTTGTTTTCAAAAAGAATCCACCTGATTTTGCTTTTACCAGAGCCTTGCTCATATGCCAATACTTCATCAGAGCCCAGACCTCTCAAATGCATTCTCCAACCAATAAGCAACTGTAGTACTTTCCAAGTAGACTCTTCTCCAACTTCCTTTACTGAGAAGTTGGAGTCTCAGTAATTGAGAAGATGAGAAATTGGAGATGAAGTCTTTTCATCTTCCTTTCAGCTGAAGTAAAAATATTTTAGGTTATTGTTGTAACATGGTACATGACTTCCTTCAAGAGATACACACTCACGGAGAATTTCTTTTCTTTTGGCATTTTTCTCACTACACATTGTGCTTTAGGTGGGTCAGTAACAGCTTCTTTGGAATGTAACAAACAAGACTTGTACTGGAACAATAAAACTTGCTTTTTATCAGGTATTTCAGCATCAATAGTTAAGTAGCATTTCTTGATGACTCCTGGTTTGAGGCTAAGACACTATGCTCCATAGCATTTAATTACTTTCATTGGCTCTATTCTAAATTGCTTCAACTACTGTGATTCTTTCAGAAAAGCTTAAAGATCCAGGCTGTTGGAGGACTAGACAGCAAGTGCACTGTCTGCATAGTTCACTCTGCAAGATGGATAACTCCAAGGATTGACAATACAAATGAAATTCAGATGTAGTCTCCACTGTCATCCTGGGTAGCTATATTAATTTCAGCATAATGTACCCTATATCAGAAACAAACTCTGAATGCTTCTAATTTCCAATAATCATCAGCAGTTACATGAGACACAACGTCAAATAGATACACCGTTTGTAAATCGGAGTCCTTTATAAATGCTTACTGAAATGTAATTCTCAAAAGTGATCAAAAAAGACAAAATAGCTAAGTGCCCTTCCACATGGGCAAAATGGTAGAAAATTTAGCAGCAGCATCTAAATAAAACATTTCTGGCAACCAAATTTCATTTTCAAAAAGCTACCAAAGAAACAAAGCCAACTCAGATTTTGCCTTCTCATGATATGAATCACACTTCGGTTACATGTTTTGCTTTCACTTATTCACAGCTCTTTGCTACTCTCAACTCCGCTAAAGAACAACAGCGAGTTCCAAATGTTGGTTGCTATCATTATTATTCTTGTGTAAAAAACGATATATAATCTTATGAAAGCTTGGTATAATGTCCTCATCATCGCATGCGTTCTGCAAGTACCAAAGTCCTGGCAGTCTCTAGTCAATTCTTAATTACACAAAAATCACATTTATTTAATCAGGAACAATTTTGACAATTTTGACTGGCTGCAGGTTTCAAGAGATGTTGTCTGTGCATTATAATTTCTTACTCATAAACTTATTCAAAGAGATTTTTTTTCATAAAAGCTGTAAAACAGTAACAGTGACCCTAAACATACATATACCGAATGAAAGCAGATTATCATATCAGAGAAAGTGTTATTAAGGTCAATGCAGGCTATAAAATGTTGCAGTATGTTATATCATTAGTTGTACTCACTTTCCCTTCATCTCTTGGGCTATCACTTAAATGTACAACTGGCCCAGGGTGAGTCTTAGTGGATCTGCAAGACAAAAATCAATTCAAATCTGTGAAACTTCTCTTCGTACAAAGAGCTAGATGCTTACCTTAATTGCTAGGTGTGTTAACATGCATCTCCAACAACTTTATAAAAAGTCCAAAGGGGAAGGTAGTCACCTGAAAATAATCTATACACGTTCATGTTCAACTCTGTTCTTTCTTGCTCTGTTACAGATAAAGCCCCTCATTGATGAATACTTTCTTCTTTTAAAAAAAGAACAACTTACTTTTCACCCCATTATAGATTTTTTCCCCCAAATTTCTAAAGATTTTTTGCCTTTTCTTTTGTTCACTCCCTCACTTTCTGTCTGCCCTGCTCTCGACTGATTTCAAGGTTAATCTGCCAAGGATATGCAGTCTTCACTAGATTCATTTCAGTAACTAGTATCAAGCCTCACTAAGCTCTGATGTCATTAATGACAGAGATTCAGTAATCTCAAACACACTGCTCCATCAGCTCGCTTCTTAGAATAGAGGAACTCTGGAAATTAAGTGTCTTGCCTTTGTTCAATAAAGCCTTATGTCTTCAGACCAACCACTACAGTTACATTCACAATGCATACTCAGTATAGCTCCTCAGCCATAAAACTCATCCTTTGAGTCTTTACAAGTTTCTCTATAGATTACTTTCTGTTCTTGCTGTTCCCTCTATTTTTGTAACAGGTACCATCAACTTATTATGCAGTTTAGTACAGAGATTGCTGCTCAAGTCACTGCCATCCAGCACCTGACAGCAAATGCAAGTAGGAAACCGAAGGAATGGATGAAGATTTTTGGACTGCCATCTTTTCTGACCAGACCTTTACACCCTGGCAGTCATACAAAGAAGACCATCACTAAGTTCACAAAGCTTCAGGCTATTTGACATGGAGAACAGGACTTTTCCTTCACTTATGTTCTGGGTCACAGCACACATCCCCTGCATTTCAGCTCAGGATCTAGACTTGCTCTCCCTACTTACATGACTGATCTGAATTTATCAAACACCAACAGAAAAATAAATAAGTCAGAAATTGGCCAGGCCCATAAGTTTATCTGGAAGCCACATGTAAAATGACTTAGCCAATAAATTGAAAAAAATTCTGCAAGAAAATTAAAGAAAAATCAAAACAAGCTTTTCCAGCCAAACTACTCAAAGGAATTGCATAAGAGTATTCAAATACTGAACTGTAGCAAAACTGGATATCAACCACTTTATTCTACCAGGAACAATTCCCAATCCAAATTGAGAGTAGTATACAAAAATTTCCAGGCATCTTGAACATTAAAACATTGCAGAGTAATCTGTACCCTCCTTCCCAAAGCAATCATCTAAACACCAGACTTCCAAGAAAGGCTATACCTTACTTCCCTACAAGTATTTTAACATTAATGCTAGTTGAACAGGCAAGTCTGGTGGCAATCTGGCAGCATGTTCACATGGTGAACCTTCTTCATGAGGTGATTCCATGCCATCATCTCCAGCTTTTGCAGATCATGTTTCCTCAGTTAGCTGTAGCATTATACTTTGCTGCACGAGGTCTAGGTCAGTAAGGCTTCCACAAAGAACGATTTGCAACATATCCCAGCAAAATAGAGAGATTAGCAGAAAAGAGGAGAAAACCTATTTACAGTATATACGTTCTGTACAGAGTGCGTTTAATAGTGACAGCAGCAGGTACACACTTGGCTTAAATCATAGCATGCAACCATTTTATTTATTTATTTATTTAATTTTGCAGAGATGCAGGTAACAGGAGATCTGGCTATTCTTATCCCAGTCAGCTCCCCAAAAGGGACAGCCTCAAGCTGAACTTGTGCATCTGAGTAAGCTATACTGGAAAGAGAGAGACAGAACAAGGAATTTTCCATTTTAGACAGATAAGAATCATTTCCAACACACTGTGAATCCACTTTTCTCTCCTTTTTTGAATTTCTATGGGCAGTTCCTCACTGTTAAAAATGGTCCAGTTAGTCAGACAACAAACCTTGTTGACAAGTGCTACAGAAGAGGGAGCAGAGCCAAGCAAACAGTCATGGCAACATCAGCTGGCAACAGATAAAACGATGCAGGCAGGCATGACATGCTGGTTTTGGCCAGTTATTCCAACCCACCGAACTGATCATTATGCAGACTGAGTAGCTTGGCAATACAGGTGTTGGTATTTGACCAGGAACGTTAGCAAAACTGAGGAAAATGGAGGGAGAAAGGAAAAGTGTGTACTGTTCTTCTAAGACACAGGGTGATCCCTTCTAAGCTGCTGTTGGTATGTGCTAGTTGCAAAAGTCAAGAACAACTTAGATACATTTGTCTGAGCACTGTTTTCTTTTTAAGATGTATATGTAGTGCTCACTAAAGAACAAATTCATTTAGTTTTGAGTGGAAGCAAAGTGTTACATGAAAGCTGCAGCCGCTCCACATTACATCTAATGATAGGTTAGTTATACTTCTATTGCCACACAAGATATTAGCTCCTTTGAAAATGATACAAAACTGTTTTTCACTACCAGTCTTATTTTTATCTTATCCTTCCAAGGAAGTACTCTTTGATTTCTATATGAGACTTCAGCTAAAAGGAGTAATGTCACCCATACACCACATTTTCCTACCTCATTTCTCTGTCTTGAATCTACTGTACCACAGTAGTTGGAGGATCCTGGAATGTTTGCATCTGAAAAAGTATAATAAAATTTCGTCCTGCTTTTAATGAGATTCAACACTTTTTTGTTGTTTTAGGAGTAAAATGAGTTTTATTTATGAGGCTCCTAGATATTTGGTCAATTTTGCTGAGTAAGTGCTTCACATACAATCTCTGTAAAGTCATTGCCAATCACAGCAGCCTGTACACCCAATTTAGGAAATCTTGTTTTTCCGCATTCTTGTTCCTCTGTATTGAATATAAGCATTACCTTAATATTTATATTACCTTACTCTTCAGTACTGTAATAAAGTAGTTGTTTTGTATTATAACTAACTAGGTCAAGTTTCTTCCAATTTTATTATTTTAGTCTAGAAGGTACGTTACTCATCAAAAAGGTCAGTGAAGCATTCTTCTGCTTTCACACCTACACCAGCAGTTTTAGATTCAGTTCTTGTTAGCTTATTTGCATCAAATACAGGGTGTAGGATGTAAGGTACTGGTAGTGTGGAGGCTGCAGGGGTGGCCTTTGTGAGAAAAGGCCAGGGGCTGGCTTGTGCTGGACACAGACAGCTCCAGAAAACCCAATGCAGGACACAGCTTAGCCCAGTAGCAAAGTTTGAGGTGCCTTGGGAAAATGTATTTAAGAAGGGTGAAATGCTGCACAGGCAGTAAGGAGTAATGACAACAATTGTGAGAAACTGCCCTGCAGACAATGAAGGAACTGCCCATCAATGAAGGAATGCAGGAGGTGCACCAGGGGCTGGAGCATAAGTTCCCCTGTAGGCCATGAAAAAGACTATGGTGAATTAGGTTGTCCATTTGCAGCTGAAGGAGGACCATATCTCCAGACAGTAGCCTCTGGAGGACGCCACAATGAAGCAGTTGGGTATTTAAGAATGAGCTACAATCTATGGGGAGCCCACTCTGCCTCCTGAAAGACTAGTTCATGGGAAAATCCCATGATGATGCAGGAAAAAATAGTATGAGGAAAGAGAGACAAATTGTTATAGACTGATTGCAACCCCCCATTCCACATCCTGTTGTGCTGCTTTAAATTTTGTCTTAATTTTCACCATCCACTTCTATTTTTAAATGGCAATAAACCAAATTTTATTTTCCTCAAATTGAGTCTCTTTTGCCCATTGACAGTAACTGGTAGTTAAACTCTCAGTCTTTACCTCCACCCATGAACTTTTCCACCTTATTTGCTTCCCCTATCCTGCTGAGGCAGGGAAATGAGGCAGTGGTTGTATCAGGGTCTTGCAGCCAGCAAGGGTCCACCCACCATAAATTCCTTAATTGTTCAACAGCTGTCAGTTTTGACTTCATACAGGTAGAAGAAAACAGTGTTTACTAAGTTTGGCAGTCATAGTACTAACTCTGTCAGGAAATGAGTAAGAATTTTTTTTTAACAATTGGGCAGCCTAAAACTCATTTCAGATTTGCTATCACAGATAATGTTACACATGGAATTTCTTGAGTGATGACAGCTGATGTTACTGAAGCATTCTAAGATTGGAGAGCCTGCTCCCTGGCAGTCTTTCTGCACTAGCACTTCCAGTGCTCCAAGAAATACTGCTTTTTGTCCACAACACACAAAGCATTTTGTGCATCAAAACTGATTCCTCTTCAGTCTAAACAACAAAAAATAGTCACAAGGTGCAGCACAAAGCTTTTAGTTTGGCTTTGCAAGAGACATGCAGTCCATGTTGGAGGACATGTCTCAGGAATGATATGCTGATATGATATACAAAATTCCACTTCAGATGGAACAGGAGAGAAAAATGAATGAGACTTAACTTTCTCCATTCTGCATGGTCTTTCCCTTATTCCTCTGAACCTAACATCTTGCTGGATATAAGAGAGGGATATGATAAATCTCCACCTTCCTGCTCCTGTTGAAGTGATATTTGCTCTGCCCTAGTGCAGGACTGTGGCTAAGAACGCAAAGCTAGCTGTCCATGCCGCACATTAAGATGAACAAGAAATATGCCAAAGGCAGATCAATGCCTTACTTGACATGCATCTTCTTGTATCTTCAAGAAAAGCATTAACAAGCAAATAACAGCAATGTTTTCTGGAGCACTAGAGCAGTGTTGCATGTAAAGGGGCTGCCAGTCACTAGGCTCTATAAACAATTTCTCCTAAGGGTAGACATAATGACTGCACTACAAATAGGATTATATAAAGCAATTATTTAGCTAATTTAGTTAGTTTACAGAACTCATGAAACACTACTGGAGCTACAGCTACAGTAACTGCTACTTTCATCTAGCAAATTATATTGCTTGTGAAAATGTGTACACACAAAAACATTTTGCCTCATGTAACTATAGTATACATACTGCATTTTGTTTCCACTCACTGCTATTAGAGCTGGTTTGTCAAGAAGATTGGAAATTTGGATGTTGTCATTAAGAAATGTCATATTGAGAATAAAAACACTGTTGAATTAAATTAAAAACAAAAGCAGAGATCTAACAGATGGAAAGTATGAATAGCTTCTGGGAAACCAACCATATATGAAGTCATTGTGAATGGAACACACTACGTTGATGCCAGATACTTCATTATAGGCATTTCTTCAAGCTGGTTTTAAGGCACCATGTAGAAAGCAATTAGATCTAAGCCCTAGAGAAAGGCAAAAATAAGGAAGCAGTAGAAGAAAATAAAGCGTAAGTGAAATACTTGAGCACAGAATTCTTCAAATACTAGGCAGAGTGCAGATTAGAGTGACTGAGAAAACGAGGCTCTATAAAGTTCTATGAAAAGCCAAGTCTCCCAGCGGGGCCTCACAATGGCAGAATAGAAGAGGACGATCATTTCCCTCACTCTGCTGGCCACTCCACTTTTGTTGCAGCCCAGGATACACTTGGACTTTGGAGCTGCAAGCACACACTGCTGCCTCATGTCAAGTTTTTAATCCACCACGACCTCCAAGTCCTCCCCAAGACTGCTCTCAATGAGTTCTTTTCCCAGTCTATATAAAAACATACCTCTGATCACCTGGATCCAAAACCTTGCTCTAGTCCTTGTTGAACCACATTAAATTCACATGGGCCCAATTTTCAAGCTTGTCAAAGTCCTTCCAGATAGCATCCCTTCCTTCTATTGTAGAAACTGCACTTTTCAGCTTGATGTCGACAACCATCTTGCTGAGGGCGCTCAATCCCAATGTTTGTATCATCAAAGGGAGATGTTGAAGAGCACCACTTCCAAGACAGAATCCTCAAGGGACACCTCTCATGACCGGCTTCCACCTGACCATCCAAACAATTCTTTAAATATCTAATAGTCCAACCTTCAAATCTATATCTATCCAATTTAGAGATAAGGATGTTCTTCAAAGGCTTTGCAAAAGTCCAGGTAGATAACATCAGTTCATCTTCCCTGATCCACTGATGCCACTCCATCACAGAAGGCCACCAGATAGGTCAGGTATGATCTGCCCTTGGTGAAGCTGTGCTGGCTGCCTTGGATCACCTCCTCATCTTGCATATGCCTTAACGTCTCTTTCAGAAGGATCTACTCCATGAACTTCCCAGGCATAGATGTGAGGCTCACCAGCCCACAGATCCCTGGGTTTTCCTTTCTTCCTTTCTTGAAAAAAACAAGAGTGATGTTTCCCTTTTCACAGTCACCAGGGACTTCACCTGACAGCCATGATTTTTCAAATATGATGGAGAGTGCCTTGGCAACCATGTCAGATAGTTCTTTCAGGTCCTTGGGATGCATGTCATCTGACCTCATAGACTTGTATAATAGTCAGCTTCATGAAGCAGCCTCAGACTTGCACTGTCCTTATGGTGGGAGGGATTTTTCTCCTCCAAACCCCAACTAGATGTTCAGGGATGTGAGAGGCATGTGATACCAGACTGCTAGCGAAGAATGAGTGAAAGAACCTACTGAGTGCCTCAGACTTCTACAAGTCTGTTGAAACCAGTTCTCCCTTCTCATGTATCTGTGGGTGCACTCGCTTTGGCCTGTCTCTTCTGATCAATGTACCTGTAGAAAACCTGTAGTTGTTATTTTTCACATCCCTCATTGGGTTCAGTTCTATCTGCACCTTGGCTTTCTTGATCCCATCTCTGTACGCCCAGATAGCATCCCTGTATTCTTCCCAGGCCACCCATCCGTGCTTCCACTGTCTATATATTTCCTTCTTATCCCTCCGTTTGACCAGCAAGTCCTTGCACAGCCATGATAGTTTCCTACCTCCTCTGTTTGATTTCTTATGCTCTTGCACTACTGGAAAGGTATCCTTAAAGACATGTCAGTTGTGTTCTAATCCTCTGTCTCTAAAGACAGTTTCCCAGGGGATCTCATCCAATAATTCCTTAAACAGTCTGAAGCTTGCTCTTCTGAAGTTCGGAGTTCTGCCTCTGCTCTTTGCCACGTCCATGTTCTTCAAGATCATAAACTCAACCATGGAATGGTTGCTACAGCCCAGACTGCCTCCAATCTTAACCTCCTTAATGATCTACTCTGCGCTGGTGAGCATCAGGTCTAGTAACACTTCATGTCTGGTTGGTATGTCCAACAGCTGGACCAGGAATTTATCCACAAATGACTCTAGAAGTCCCTTGGATTGTTGGCAGCCCACTAAGGTGTTTTCCCAGCAGGTATCTTACTGGCTGAAACGAGAGCCTGTGAGCACAACACACTGTGCAACTAAAGCAAGAAGGCCTCCTCAACAGCCTCCCCTTGATCAGGAGGCCTGCAGTAGATCTCAACCAACAAGTCCTTTTTTGGTCTGGTCACTAATTTTAACTTAGTGTTTCTCAACCCAGTCATGGTTGTTTCTCAGGGACAGCTCTTCACAGTGTGATTTGACTCATCATGTTTATGTGATAGCAACTAGGTCATAGTTTTCTAATTGCTTAATGGTTTCCAACTCCTGCTTATTTCCCATGCTGCATGCATTGATGTAGAGACACTTCAGCTGCGCTACTGGCCATGTTACATTCTTGGAGCAGCCCTCCAAATCTCTCTGGGACAAATCTGATGTTTTTCCCTGCTTCTTCCTAAAGTGACAGTGCTCTCTGGTTTTTGTTTGTCACTAAGCGGTACATCCCCTTCTCATCAAATCTAGTTTTATCACTCCAGTGATAAGCCCAGCCAGCTTGCTGCCCGGTATGTTCTTGCCCCTCCTGATCAGTTGTGTCCCTCCCAACACACCCACTGGGAAAGAGCCAAGGAAGAAAACATCAAGTAGCTATGGCTCTACCATAACTCAGTTACAGTTTTCCCAATTCTTTGATGCGCGAAATCTCGTAAATTCTGACAACTTTAATTTATTCATTCATTAGTTAATGCATGCTTGGCAAGAGGTTACAATGTAGATTTATCATTTTTGAAGGTTAACCAATGGGCTCTTAGGAAGCTCTGTCTTTCCACAAAACACCAGATGACAATCCAAAATGTATCCTGCAGGCTGAGAAAATAAATGTCAGTATGGTTGGAGTAAATGGAGTGACAAGCTGGGCTTATTGACTACTCCTCTCTTACAGACCTATTTCCAAATATTCTAAAGGAAAGGAGAGTGGCAGTTTGCTTGCTAGAGAGTAGAAGACCAAGCAGTATCACAAGCACCAAACACCTCTGGTGAAGTACTAGCTCTGCTACATGCCACAGAAATGACAAATGAAAAAGTTTTGAGTTATTCTTCACTGTTAGGCAAAAAGATGCTTCCTTGTGGTCAGGGATAGTGACAACGCATGAGACAGTAATGGCCAAGACCAGTGCTGTTAGAGCAAATGCTAGCAAAAATGTTATCAAAACTCCCCATATTCTAACTTTCTCTCTTAGCTCTTGACAAGATCAGGTCCACTTTTTCTCTCAGCTTCTAGAATAGATTCAGTTATGTTCAGTACTGAAAATCATCTCAAGCAAAAAGAATTAATTTTCTTTGCAATATTCGTCTACTAAGGCCTTAGTTTCTCACTAAGAATATATATTGTTTAAAGCTGGATGTATAATCTCTCCTATAAAATGATAGTACTTATAATATTTTGACCATCTGTTTGACGTATTTCTCTACTGTCTACTTCTAAATGGACCCTAATGATAAAAAAGACTTCTTCAAAACTCTACAGTTCTTTCAGTAATTTCTGGCACAGAAATAGACACACACACAAGAAAAATCTCAAATAGTAACAAACTTTGAAAGAAAAAAAAATTCAGACCTAAAGCTAACTTTATAAGTCAAAGTAACAATGCAGGCCAAGGTGACCAAATCTACTATATTCTATGAACAGTCTAAAAAGTATACAGCTGAAGGTCCTCCCTCTTCAGGTCTTCAACCTACTAAAGCCTCTTCAGCTGACTCTTTCTCTGCAACAGAATCACTGTTAGAAAAAAAATTCTTGCAATTATTTGACAGGCCTCACTGGCAGGCATTGTTTATTTTTTTCTTTTGTTCAGAGGTTAAGTAGTTGTATTCTCCGGAAATAAAATCATCTCAGTAAGTGTCAGAAAACAGTTTGTGTGGCTGAAACCTTGCTAGATATAGGAACAGACTAACATGAATTACTAGAATAGGTTTTCTACACTCCCTATTTTCCCTATATTCCCCACATATACAATACCATTTATGGTATGATTTACCAGGCAACATCATCATGGCATTGCAGGGACAAATTCAGTCCATGATGAAAACCTAGAATATAGTCTGTAGGTGTTTTCCAAATGGGAGAAATGACAACACGAGTATTCAGATTATCTTGGCCATTGTGACAGCAAAATAGGCCCTCCTCAGTATTCAGAAACATTAACAGAACTGGAATTTTAGCTGGTTCTTTTTGTTCATCAGTTTTGTGTTCTGTTGTTTCTTTGGGTTGGTTTTTTTTTTTTTTTTCAACTCACAAAATTATCTGTAATCTGGTTTTACATTGACTAAGATGTAATAATATATAGTTCAACATACCAAAGTTTAAGCATCTCAGATTTTTTTTTTAATTAATCAGTTCACTCTCTTATAGTTTATCACTGCAAAAGCTTGAAACTCTAATGATAACTGAGGTAAATTCATGATCTGAAAATTCACGGAGATTCCATCAAAGGCAGTTATGAGACAGTGAAAAAAATGAGGAGAGATTTTGAAAAGAAGCAAAGTTACGTTGGTAGCTTTTGCCTGCAATTTTAGAAACTATAGATAAGAGTTACATGAAGAGGGAAAAACCTCTCCTTCAGGTTTGTTTGTGCAGACCAGACACAAATCTGACACACTCAAAATTCTATTTAAGCCTCCACTGAAAGAGAGAACTTGAATATAGCATCAGAGCAATCAATTTACTGGGCCAATAATTTTGACACAGATATACCTGCACAGAAGGTAAACTGTTTCCAAGCTTTATGGACAATATTAACTTTATCAAATAACCCCACACTCTAAAATGATATAATGTATCTCTGAATGAAAAACAACGTTATGAGCACTGTTACCTTGCACAAGTTGTATGACTTCATTCATGAAAATGCTGAAGCTGTTCCTGATACCATACCTATATTGTGTTTTCCTACTTTCTCTCGTCATGGGAAGTATGTAACATCAACAGACCCTATGAGCCTACAAAGCTATGAACAATGCAGTTTATAATTCATCTTACTGAAAACAGGAGTTTGGTCCAGAGAATTCCAGAGAGGCCTTCAACATGAATTATTACACGCTCACGTGAAAGTAAAGTGTATAAATTATACTAAACTTAGAAGATTAAAACAAAAATGAAAATATTGGAATATATCCATGCCCCAAGACAAAATTGCCCTTTCTACATTACAGCTCAATGGATAAATCATAAAGGAAATCATAATCATAAAGGAAAATCTACTAAGAGCACGCTTACCAAATACACTTACAATTCATTGCATTTCCTTTAAAAAGTAATCTAAAAGTTACATCTTTTCCTGCAAGAAAACTGGAAGGATTGAAATTAACCCTTTATTGAGATACAGTAGTAGCCATATCTCATATTCCAGACAGAAGTCATATAAGTTCACCAGGAAAAGTCACATAGCTTCAATATTAGCAGTGCCATTGCAGCTGTTAAGGCGGATTGCTGTGGCAAACATCAACACTGCCCACCAATTTCTTATTCTAGTGCAGAAAATTAGTCCAGGGACACACAGTATCCCTCTATTTACCTGTGTAATTGCAGGCAATGACAACTTCTTCCAACACCAAGAAGTACATGAGGAGATTAAATGGAGAGGATACAGTCATAGGCTAGCATACTTCTTATAGGGATCAAGGTATACTTGTAAAATTCATAGAAGCAATGAATACCTATGCTCAACTGTGACCAAACAGTAAGTGACAAGCCAGCTTTTTAGAAGAAGAAACAATTACTGTAATCACACACAGTATCCTCAAATAGCTGCAGTCACAAGGCATAAATGCTAGGTAATCTTTATCCTTAACAGCTTTTTGGAAGAAAAATTTTGAAAAACTTAAATACACTGTTGCACAAGCAGTGCAAAGAAGATAAGAGAGGCTACTTGTTCACTAAAAGGTTCTAGAGAAGTAGCCTCTGCAGCTAGCCTATCTCAACAACTCAATACTGAAATTTATTGGTACACAGCCCTTATTTCTCTCACATTTTTCACTGAAGAAATGTATTATTTTCAGGTAATGTCCCTTGTTCACTGAGCTTGGTTAACTTCAGTTCACTACCTAAGGTTACAGCTGTCTCTATAAGAAGTGTCTCAGAACGTGCATGAAGTACCATGAGTTTGTCAACAGCAGTTTTTCTTTACGGAATTTCACAGAAGAAACAACTGAGAAATACTTTTTCATTTCTGCCAAGGTTTTTCCTTGTATGAAACATAGATTTATCCCAGTCAGATTTCTACGTCTCCCTCCATTTCGTACACATGGCACAAGTAACCTGAGCTAGCCTGTCAGAGAATTGTCATTTATCAGACACCAACATTAGTTCATTACCTCTCCTAACAGTTCAACAACAACTCTGCATAAAGATCATCAGGTCCTGAGATGAGCAAGATTTAACTTTGAAATTAACCCTGTTTTAAGCAGGAGGTTTGGTCCAGAGAACTCCAGCTCTTTCTCATCTAAATAATTCTGCTGTTCAATTGAGAAAAGTTTTTCACAAAGTTCTTCATGAAGTCTTAGGGCCAATAATATTCCACTATTCTCCTTGGATGATGTTTGGAAACACAGTGATGGCAGACAAAATAATTATATGAATATCAGTATACATAGGTCGCTCTGAAAGTAATGTCTCCTACTTATTTTCATGCAAATGATAACAACTACAAAGAGCACAAGAATACTATTTCATAGAACAAATTCTTACTTACCAAATGCTAACTTTCAACAAAGTCACCACCATTAGCTGTGCATTTTCACCATCACTGAACAAGAGCCTGCACGCTGTGCTGATAAAAATCTACACCAGCAGAAGTGACACATTATGGTTGTCACCACTGCTGAAATGCACCACCCACCGCCTCCCTGTGCTCACATTCACTGTTGGGTCTCCATAATCATTCAGTCAGTATTGGTGAATGTCAGTGTGTGCCATTCTACTGCATGGAGCAATTCAGTGACACAACTTTGTTTCCCCTGCACTCCCATGTCAGACGGCATTTTGTCAGACTGCCCCTCTGCTGCCATCTTTCCCATGGCAACAACATGTAGTGGAATATTGGTGAGAAGGTTCAGTCTCTATCTCCATACCATCACCTTGTGCCTCTGACTTCATAGCTAACATAACATAAAAGATAGAAAGCATTACTTTTGGAGCAGCCCCTGTATGTTGATATACATAATTATGAAGATATCAAAGTCTGAATTTATGATAGTAATGATTATCTGTATTTCATGGTACCTGACAGTTAAACAGGCTCCCAAATAGCATTTTCCCTTACCAAAAAAAAAAAAAAAAAAGCATTCAAAGACAGCAATGAAAGTCACAAATACAAAAAAATCTGCACTTACAGTTCTATTGCTTTGTTCCACATGATAACATATCCAGAAAGAATGAAGGACTCGATATTTACAATGTGTGTATTTCCCCGCTCTGTTCCAACATAAAGCCATTTACTCTGGAAAGGTAGATGGCAGTAAGTAATTCTGCAAAGGAAAAACAGAACAAACAACAAAAAAAAAAACTGACTGAACACCATATCAACAAATTTTTAAACACTTTTATAGAGAAAATAACTTTTCTTTCCATTTTAAAACTTCAAGAAGGAACAGCAGGCACAGCATTCTGAAGAATGTCCAGTTTTGGACATCCTCTGCAGAAAAATCATAAAAGATAACCTGAAACAAAACAGGGCCATACTATCCAGTTTTATTAAGAATGGGGTAAAAATGTCATATCACTTGACCATCATTCATACAAGAAAGTGTTCACTTCACTGGCTGTCCAGGAGAACAGGGCACTAGATAATATCAGTACTGAGTGCAGTTAAACATTACATCACAGACAACTGAATCCTATGTTTGTATCATTCCCACAGGGTGATGAGCCAGTAACACATTAGCTTGGAAAACATCAAGGCAGTTTCACATGATAATATATACAGAAATTTTCAGTTACATTGAATCAATAGATTCAGGCTCCTTTCATTATTATAGTTATTATACAAATATTGCATACATGCAAGCAAAAAAACAAATATAGGAGATGTAAAACCATCTGCTGCTAAAATGCTATCTAGATAGGCTGAAACTTTATTTGATCTGGTGATACAGCCTCAATAATTTTGAGAAAAAGCGATTATTTAGCCTGCTATGCCATATGTTACTATATTTAGCATTTGATTCCACAATCAGGCTATTTCCAGCTTTTATATACAAGCTTGATGTAATCACTATGCAATAATTTTTGTTCCTAACATCTCCCTTCCCCATAAACAAACAGCATTCAAGACAATAAATATTTCAATTTCTTATTCTTATGCTAGAACAATCTGAATTCATTACAAAGGAATGAAATGGAAATCTTGTTTTCTTGATTCAAGTGAGACTCAAGTATGATATAAACGTTGTTCTCTCCATTTGCACAAGGCTATATTTTCTCATTACTCACCTAATTTTGGCAATAATTCCACAGCCTTTAGTTGGGAACAAACCAAGTTTTTCAAGAGAATTGATTTGGGAGTGAGAACTACAGTTCAATGTGCATAAATGAAAATACTTTCAAGGAGAAACTTTGTACTTACACAGTGAGCACAGTCAAATCAACAAGTATCTGACAGAAAAAAAAAATGCAGGAGATCTATGCCACCAACATATCCCTTGCTGGAACCTGTTAGCTTCATTATTCTGTTCATAAAAGATTCAAAGAGCAATCTGCTCTTTTCACTTCCTAGTTTTACAAATGTTAAGCTTGCTTTTATGCCTCCCTGGATCCTTCAAACATCTCAATTTCTGTTGCCTTTTTTTTAGCAGCATCATTTGTTACGCTTTGGTTAGATTCATACTGAGTCTGAATTTTTATCTGCTGTATTTCTATACTAGATCTACTTCTCTTTCATGCACTCCAAAGCAGCATATGTGTGCGCTGTTAGGTTACAGCCCATGCAAAAACCTCCTTAGTTACTGGCTGAGATACTCTTCTCTTACTCACTTCATATTAATGTTCATTCAGCACTTGCTTGTAGTAAACTATTAAGTTATAAGGAAATAAAATTTGTGACTTTCAAAGTGTTGAAAATGGCTCTCTTGAGACTGAGAAATAACAAAGTGACAAAGTTACAAAGTGACTTCTAGCTGACTTGAATACTTCCAGTCCAAATTCTTGCAATCCAGTTGTCAGCCTAAGCAAGTTCGAGTCTAGAATCACAATGAATTTCAGTACTCAGATAAATCAATCCACAAGCAAGAAGTATTTTATGGCAGAAAACTTGATCTCGAAAGTACAAGGCTGAATCCAATAATACAATTATGAAATATAGTCTCAAAATCACCACAGACAATGCTAGATTGCTTTGGTTTTCCTTTTAAAATTTGTTTCTATGCTATAATCTCCAGTATGTTCCGCTACAATAATCATCAAATCAAATGGGCTTCTTATGTTCCAGCTTTTGTATTACCTCCATTTGCCTATCTTCCGTTTAAAATTTCAAGGACATAATGTTTCAACAGCAAGATCTTGCTTGTAAAAGCAGAATCAGACTAAAGTAACCATACAATCATAGAATGGCTTGTGTTGGCAGGGGCCTTTAAGATCACCTAGTTCCAACCCCATGCCATAGGCAGGGGCACCTCCCTCTAGACCAGGTTGCTCAAAGCCCCATCCAGCCTGGCCTTGAATGCTTCCAGGGAGGGGGCAACCACAACATCACTGGGCAACCCGTTCCAATGTCTCACCACCCTCACAGTAAATAATTTCTTTCTAATGTCTAGTCTAAATCTACCCTCTTCCAGTTTAGAGCCTTTTCCCCTCATCCTGTTGCTATGTGTCCTTATAAAAAGTCCCTCCCCACCTTTTGTGTAGGCCCCCTTCAGGTACTGGAAGGCTGCTGATAAAGTCCTCCTGGACCCTTCTCTTCACCAGGCTGAAGAACCCCACCTCTCTCAGCCTGTCATCACAGGGGAGGTGCTCCATCCCTGTGATCATCTTTGTGGCCCTTCTCTGGACCTGCTCCAACAGCTCCACATCCTTCTTGTGCTGGGGGTCCCAGAATTGGACGCATTACTCCAGGTGCGGTCTCATGGGAGCAGAGGGGCAGAATCATCTCCCTCGACCTAATGGTCATGCTTCTCTTTATTCAACCCAGAATACAGTTGGCCTTCTGAGCTGCAAATACACATGTTGAGCCTTCATGAACAGAAACCCCCAAATCCTTCTCCTCTGGAATGCTCTCAAGCCATTCTGTGCCCAACCTGTATCTGCGCTTGGGATTGCCCTGATTCAGGCGCAGGACCTTGCATTTGGCCTTGTTGAACTTCATGAGGTTGGCATGGGCCCACCTCTCAAACCTGTCCAAATCCCTCTGGATAGTATTCCTTCCCTCCTATGTGTCAACTGCATCACTCAGCTTGGTTTCATCTGCAAATTTGCTGAAGTGCACTCAATCCCACTGTCCATATCGTGGACAAAAATGTTAAATAGCATCAGTGCCAGCACTGATCCCTGAGGAACACCACTTATAACTGATCTCCACTTGGACATTGAGCCACTGACCACAACTCTCTGAGGGTGACCATCATCACTGACAAACAGTTACAAGAATTATTTTCCCACTGGTCTATCTGATATCCAGCTGCTGTAGCTACTGGTACCTACGATATATAGTATGGTTAACCAGAAGAGAAAGAAATGTTGCTAAAGAATGAAGATAATAACAAAAAAAATTTACTATTGTCTTAAGCTCAATTACTTCCTCTTTAATAACTTCATTTTGATGTGATAGTCGTATGTGACAGCCAGATAAGAAATTATTATTTGCATTCCTCTTTCCACAATGAAAACTACACCATGAATCTTCTACTAGCAAGACCTCCCTAGCTATCTCTAAAAAGAAAAGCAGAAAACTGTAAAATAATCCCCCAAAACACTAAACCATCAGACACAATAATTAAAAGACTGTACTCAAAACAGAAACATAGTTATATACACTGTATGTAACAAACATATTTATTTTTAAAATTAAATGCATACTAGAGCACAAAGTTATGGAATTATTAGGCATTTTAATACAATACAATGTCAGGCTTCACCAAACAAAGCCACATGATTTTCATACTGCATTGCATAGTTTTCTTCTATATTATGTAGTAATTTAGTTTCCTTTTTCATTATGTAAATTAAATGCATACTACTTTCTGTACTATTGACTTTTCACTTTTATAGAGAATATTAACTTTAAGGCTTGAAAGCTTTGAACTGAGACTCAGGTTTTTAATGATCATCTTGTGTTTCAGTAAGTACACAGTAATTTCTTCAACAAAAAACAATGCTGTCTCATATTGTTGGATTTATTCTGGATGAAAGGAATCCCTGTATTAGACATATATACCAGAAGCAAATTACATTGACACCTCTACAAAAGATCAATGTACCAGAAAAAAAAAAAAGAAAAAAAAAAGAAAAAAAAAATCTATTTTTCTTCTTAAGAAGGCAGGTTTGGAGTGATTTATGCAAGTATAAAATGTTTCTGCAAAAATTTAATCAGATTGTCAATCTGATTGAGGTAATATGGAATCCAATTAAATGGAGACCTCAGAATCCGCTCAACACTGACCACTTACAGAAAGCCACCCTGAACTGTGGATATTATACATTCTTAGCCTCAAGCCAGCATCAAAGATATGGTATGAGTAAGGTATAAGGTATGAATCTAATCAATCATGATAAGAAATAGTAAGAAATATGAGCTGATATCTTGAAAGGTGTTCCTGTGCTGCTAAATGCGCTAAGATATATCAGTTTTTCAACATAACCAAATCCCAAAGTAGAACATAAAATATAATAAATTAAAAAAAAACTAAACAGGTGACAAACTAATATCAGTCAAAATGTATTTAAGTCTTGAGATTGCTTCTAAACTTATATAAACAACATAAGGGAAACAATGGTCTAATTTTGAGAGGCACTGTCAAAAATTAAAACCCCATTTTAAAAGGAACTTACCCTGAGTAGCAGCCCTTGAAAAGGTGTGTTTTTCAGAACGTACTGTCTATCAACTCTGACCAAAAAGATTTCATTGTGTATGAGTATAATACTGAAATATTAAAATAATTTAGATTGCTATGTTCTCTGAAATACTAGCAAGAACACTCGGATGGCTTAAAATAATCTTTTTTGCACAAATGATACTCTTCTGGGAAAAATAAAATATGACTTCCAGAGCATTTACTTCTGTCTCTGTTGTATTATTTTTTTCCGCTTTTAATATGCAAAATTTTCCTGGAATACTTTTTCTGGGGGATGGGTTCAGAAGCAGAGAGAAAAAAATTTATTTCTGTCGGAATGAGGAACAATTATTCCAATTTAATTATCTAATTGCTCATCACTTTACATCAAAATTGCAAGTGAATTTATACTACGCTTTTTCCACTTGTATTGATAATCTTATGTATGGAAAAACAAACAATATGTGCAGCCCTTATGCTTAACACTGAACACTTGAACAGTTTCTGTAAGCTCCTACTAAAAACAAAATATTGCACAAATACTCCAACAGAAATCTATAAAAATAAACTACACTCTCTGGGCTCTCTGAATAGATGACATCCAAAGGAGGGCTATGAGATGGAGAAGGATCTGGAGTGGAAGATGTATGAGGAGGTTGAGGTCCCTTGGTTTGTTCAGCCCAGAGAGTTGGAGAATGAGAGGAGACCTCCTTGTGGCCTACAGCTCCTCTCTCTAGTGATGGCGATAGAACCCGAGGGAATGGCATGAAACTGCAACAGGGAAGGTTCAGTTTGGATATCAGGAAAATGTTCACTGAGAAGGTGCTCAGATCCTGGAACAGGATCCTCTGGGAATCAAGCATGGCCCCATGCTGCCAGAGTTCAAGAAGCATTTGGACAACGCTCTCGTGTGGTCGGCTTTTTGGGTGGCTCTGTGTGGAGCTAGGAGCTGGGCCTGATGACCTCATGGGTCTCTTCCAACCTAGGATCATCTACAATTCTACGAAATCTCCTCATTTTACAGACAGGGAGCTCAAACAGGAAGAGGAGAAGAGGAAAACAAAACTTGCAGGAGCATTAACCTTAGGAACATGAGTAACTGATGGATGCAAGCCCCACTGTGCTCCTGGCCACTCACCTTCTCTCAAGAACTACGAAGTCACTGTCATACACCCAGTGTTGTCCCAGCACTGAAAAGTTCAGCTGCTGAGGAAGCCAATCTCCTTCCTACAAAAGTCAAGCACGCCTCAGGAGACTACCTTTCAGTTAGAGTGATTACAGCTCCTCTCCTGGCTCCATGGTCATTATTTGCACAACACTGATAATTTAATCTGTAGATTGTAATTTAAGAAATAAATGTTCTGGGCTCCTCTCTTATTCTCCTGAATACAGAACACAGGTTTTCTTCAAAATAATTATTGCATCAATTAGAACAACTTACTAAAGGCCATCTATCTTGGCTTAAAGATTTCAACAGTGAAAGATTCCCTACTGATTGCTGAAGTCCAATAAATCAGAATTTCATATCTAAAATGCAATTTAAATGCAAATACATCATAACAAAGGGATTCTATTTGCACACAAACACATCCAGAGCTTCTATAAATTCCACTTAGAAAAAAAGTTGAGAAAACATTATGACTTGATGTATATACAGTTTAATTTTATTAAAATGATGCTGATAGACATAATAAACATTTTGAAAAATGCTTTGATAAAGTAGAACAGCCTCTGCAGCTATTCTTCTGAAATTATTTAGACTGATCAGCTGGCTGGTGGTCCACTGCTGCTTTCAAAGTGTTTAAGATCCATACATTTTTCATTATGTCCTTTACTGAAATATTGTATTTACACAAAAATGAGACGTACAAGAGGCAGTTAATAGAAAGTAATTTAAATTATTATGTCACTTTCATGCAAAAATAAAAAAAGTTGATTGAAAAAAAAAGTTAATAAATGCACAATTCAGAGAATTTACAAATTCTGAGAAAAAAAGTGAATAAATGTAGGCACAGTGTGAATCCTCTGCAAATCCACTTTCAGCATGCTTGGATTAGCAAGTTAGCACTTTTTTGTTTAGATGATTATTACTTGTCTATTGCCTCATCTGGTCAGAGTAGCAGAAACATTAATCAAATACATATTGCAAAACTAATGAAAACATTGCAGATTTTACTTTTTGTGAGCTTTTTGAGATGTTGACAATTACAGAAATTGTCAGCACGGTATGAGTATTCTGGATATGTTTTCCACAGTGAATGAGAATAACTTATTAAGTTATTTTATAAAATAATACAAGATTAGTAATTAAAAAAGAAAACTTACGTGTCTGCTTAATAACAAAAAACACGTGTCTTCATAGACACACACATGTAGATAGGTTCAAATACTGCTACTGGTGATCTCTTGCAAAGTAGCACAAGCTCATGTGGTGCACAATACACACAGGTTTTGATTCAACTGTGTGGCAGGTGCGAGAGGCACAGTTAGCACTGCACTGCACCTTCCCCTCTACAGCATTCCATTGTTGCCTACACAGTTTGCACTCAAGCTGTGCAGAAAAGACTTATGAAAAATATCACTAAAAATCCTATATTAATGTTAAAAGTTTACAATCTTGTGTGTGGCCTTGTTACTATCTCTTCAAGGCTGCAGGCAACTCATGGTCTGCAGGTTGGAGAAACTTGGCCTGCACACTTATGGAGAGTAAGATCATAGACAATAAAAGTGACACATTCAACACAGCTAGATCTGTAGTATTACACAATAGCAATGCAGTAGATTGAACAAGTGTAATCACTGGGCTTGGAGCCAAGGAAAAAGATAAGGAAATTATTTCTAGTTTCAACACTGGAACTTGCTTTCTTAGCATGAAAAAAGATGCTAGAAGAAATCAGCATACTTTTCATTGGTATCTGATTTGTTTTTGATATCAGTTCCAGGTCCTGACAACACAAAAACAGGAATAAAAAGCTTCCCAGAATCAGTGAAGTGAACAAATTAATGAAGCAGTGTTGGTAAACTGTTTCTTTCATCTTTAGGGGAAAGAGAATTGTACACGATTTCTCTTGTCTACTAACCTGTGAAATCATTGTTTCTTATTTGTAGTACATCACTTGCTTGCCATTAATTTCTTTCAAGGTTAAATAAAGATGGAACTCCCGTGTCTAGCACTGAATCAGTGATGGACAATACAGACCACAGGAACAGCCACTGTATTTCTTTGCAGTGAAAGAAAAACCAAGAATGAAGGGTTAAAGATAACAATGCTGTTCCCAAAAGAGAAAGTTCCTGATTCATTTCTTTAACTGCATTTGTAATAGTTGTGTTAATAAACAAATAAATAAAGAAATAAAAACCAGGGTAGAATTTCTTCCATCCTTTCACCCAACAAAGAAACTATAAATTAAAAATGCAGCTTTTGCATCAAAATCACATAGTTTCAAAAATGAAATTTCCAACTAACCTCAAAGATGAGCAGGTTGAATTTTGTCCTTTATATGCAGAAATCTGTGTTTCTATCACTCATTCTTACTATAAGGAGTTAAAATCAATTTTATTTTAATATCTATTAAGCTACTTTGATTAATTTTCTAGTTCAGAATGACACTGAAATTCTGAAATTGACTTCAAAGCAAAAAAACAAAAACAAAAACAAAAACATTTCTATGAGTATGTGCTCATGTATGTGCACATACTTTTACTGTGTATATGTGTGGTTTTTTTTCCCTTATCAGCTTCCATCAATTAAAATCATGTAGACTTACTGGAGACCAGCTGTTCCCATTTGTTATGCTTCAGTAGATAGGGACACTGTGATTAATGCCTCTTGTTTTTCTGCAATCTGTAGTCTCTCTTCTCTTCCTGCTCATGTACTGTTTAATGAGATAATCTGAACACTGACATTACTAGCTCTATTTCTGACTTACTGGAATAATGCCCAGAGTTCACTGTGACAGAAGGAAAAGTATCCTAAATCACTGCACTGAAGTTTGCTTAAAGCTGCCATGTGCCTGAGCAGGAAAGGGGTGCTGTGGTTTCCAAGAAGCAAATGTCTTATTGGTACAGAAAGTAGCTTATTCTCCACTGCTTAACTACATGACTGGAAAGCTAATCTAACAGAGGACAAATGATAGATGAGAACGGGATAGTGAATCTGAAACTCAAATTTGAAACCTTCTGAAAACACACTTATACAAGCAAAGAATTCCTGTAACTATAGTGGTAAGAAGCTGATAATAAAGACTCACTCACAGTGATCCGCATTTTATGCTGCCTGAATTTGTTTGAACTTTAAAAGATGATCTTTTTTTGCTCTTGTGCAACACTACCATGTATGATATTAAATAGATCATCCACACATGGAGATCATGTTGCAATGCAAATTTTTTGTATTACAATAGTGGATTTCTCATTTGTTGTGACTAAAGTCTCAAAAGACAGTTGTTCAACGTGTGGCTGTGTGTACGTATTTTAATTTCGGCTATGCAAATCTGGCATTAGAGCAATCTGGCAACACAGCTGCTATATGAAAACAACATGACACATTATCCTGTATCTTCTTGGAAAAAAAAAAGGGGGGGGGGAAGAAAAGTGGAAATCTATTGACAAAAAATTTACTTCTTTTAAATGGCATTAGGAACAACTAGCGTATTGCTTAGTGTACAATTTAAAGGTTTTGCAGCCCACTGCAAAATTATGTCCACTACTAAAACTAAAGAATTTTTTCCTGAAGAAAGAAACCAATATGGAAATTATTAGGCAAACAATCAGAGGTGGCCAGGTTACAGAAAAAATAAGTTTTTCAGAACTTGTTTCATCCCTTTTGGAGGAAAAAAAAAATACAGAGACGTTTTGAAATAATGGCATTTCAAAGAGATGCCTGTTTTATAATAGAAATAATAGAAGTACAGTCAAATTGATACAGAACAAGAAGTAAGTTACTTGATTAACTCTCGTAAGTAAATTTCATTTACAACCCCCAAATTTAGCTTATTAACATCTTGTAGATGTTTTTTGGTTCACTTTTGGTTGAAAAACTTGTTTGGAAACTCAGTATGTTTTCCACAGTACAGTAAAGTCTCGGACTCAATCTCAAGACTCCTTTACATATTTGCCAAAATATTTTTATTTTTAAAACTTCAAATAAAGTAATAAAACTCAAATGCACAGCTCAGGAGCGAATTGGAGTAAGTGGAGAATATCTTGTACAGTCTCAACAATCAGAAAGCAAAAGTGATTAGTGACTGGTTATAAGTCATCTTGTATCTTTCTTTGTCCTTGCCTTATTAAAAACAGCTGTTACATCCAGAAAGAATTCACACATAACATGGAACCACAGAACCCTCTAAGTTGCAAGGGATCTTTAAAGGCAATCTACTCCAACTCTCCTACAATGAACTGGGACACCCATAGCTAGATCAGGTCACCCAGGGCCTGATCCAGCCTGGACTTGAAGGTCTTCAGGGTTGGGGCATCAACCACATCTCTTTGCAACCTGTTCCAGTGCCTAATCAGCCTCACTGTGAAAGACTTTTTCCTTCTATCCAACGTATATCTACCCTCTTTATGCTTAAAACTATTTTCCCTTGTTCTATCACCACAGACCCTGCTAAAGAGTCTGTCCCCTTCTTCCCTGTAGCTTCCCTTTAGATACTGAAAGGCTACTATCAGGTCACCTTGGAGCCTTCTCTTCTCCAGGCTGAAGAGCCCCAGCTCTCTCAGCCTGTCCATTTCATGGATCATTCTTGTGGCCCTCCTGTGGATGCACGCTAACAGGTCTACATCTCTCCTGTACCAAGGACTCCAAATCGAGATGCAGTACTCCAGGTAAGGTCTCACTAGTGCAGAGTAGAGGGGCAGGATCACCTCCCTCACTCTACTGGCCACACTTCCTTTGATGCAGGGAGAAAATTACAAAGGCCAAAGCCCAGCTAGAACTGAACTTGACCACTACGGTGAAAGACAACAATAAATATTAATATAAATACATCAATAGTAAGAGGAGGGAGAATCTCCATCCCTGGTTAGACGCAGAGGGGAACATGGTGACCAAGGATAAGGATAAGGCTGAGGTACTTACTGCCTTCTTTGCCTCAGTCTTTAATAGTAAGACTTGTTACTCCCTGGAAACATAGCCCCCCTGCGCTGGTAGACAGGGATGGGGAACAGAAAAGCCCCTGCATAACCCATGATGAGATGGTTTTGGACTTGCTCCGAAAGCTGGACACTCGCAAGTCCATGTGGCCAGATGGACTGCACCCTAGAGTGCTGAGGGAGCTGGCGGAAGTGGTTGCCAAGCCACTCTCCATCATTCTTCAGCAGTCCTGGCTAACTGGGGATGTCCCAGAGAAGTGAAGACTGGCAAATGTGACACACATCTTCAAAAAGGGCTGGAAAAACGATCCTAGTAGCTACAGACCTATCAGTCTCACCTCGGTGCCAGGAAAGGTCATGGAATGGATAATCTCAGGAGCCATCATGGATCAATTAAAGGCCAACCACAGGATCAGGAAAAAGAGAAAGGGACTTTGCTGTATTGATAGACAGTTGCCTGAATTATGAGCCAGCAGTGTGACCAGATGGCCAAAGACAATGGCAGCCCGGCTTGTATCAGGAATGGAGTGGTGAGCAGGACTAGGGAAGTCATCCTGCCCTGTACTCGGCACTGGTGAGGCCTCACCACGAGTACTGTGTTCAGTTTGGGGCACCTCAATAAAGAAAAGACATTGAGGTGCTGGAGCAGGTCCAAAGAACAGCAACAAGGCTTGTGAAGGGCTTGGAGAACATGTTCTACAAGGAGAGACTGAAGGAACTGGGGCTGTTTAGTCTGGGAAAAAGGAGGCTGAGGAGAGACATTATTGCTCTCTTCCAATACCTGAAAGGTGCTTACAGTGAGAGCAGGGTTGGTCTCTTCTCACTGGTGACAGGATGAGGGGAAATGGCCTCAAGTTGCATCAGGAGAAAGGCTTAGGTTGGATATCAGGAAAAACTTCTTTACAGAAAGGGTTGTGAAGCACTGGAATAGGCTCCACAGGGAGGTGGTTGAGTCACCATCCATGGATGTGTTTAAAAACCACTTGGATGTGGTGCTCAGAGGCACCATTTAAAATATTTGTCAAATTAACAACCATACTTAATTATGAGTTCTCCCAAATTCTTGATGGATGCATTTAAAAATGAAGATTTATATTTAAATTAAAAAAAAAGTAAATAATAGAACACGATAAATGTCTTTGCTGTTTTGAGACTTTTTGACTAGTTATTGCAAACAATTACTATGTGCTGTGCTAATATTTTTATTACATATTTTAAAGTCTCATTAAAATAGAACCTTTAAGTAGTGAGCCATGTAAAAATAGATCTTAAACATCTTAAACAGCCCTAATTGCCTTCAGAGATGTTATTTATTAAGCAGGTACAAAAGCAGCTGCTGAGACATATTTTACTTATGAACATTTTTATTCAGGATACTCAACAGCACTGATAGGATCCCAGTGGAAAAATTACTTTGTGGAAAGTCTGTGAAAGTCTTCGTTAAAAAAAAGAACAGAAATTCTCAAATTCAAGGTTGGACCTGGACAGAAACACAGGTTTTTTTTTTATATTCAGTCCTCTCTGTTGCTGTGACTGTATTATTACTACTTGAGATTACCTAAACATACTTTAAGAGTACACATAAATGAATGCTTTGAGTTCAAAAAAGATATACTCTGTAAAGTAAAATATGGTAGGTTAGTTCACCTAAGGTAGGCTATTCTGAATATTGCAATTAAATTTCTTTGGAGAAAAAAAAAAAAAAATTAGAAAAAGAAATTATAGGATATATAGGATATATAGTACGTATCAATTTAAAGAAAGCACTTATTTATTTATTTTAAACCCACTACTATAAAACTCTATTTTGGATAGATTGATTTTGTGGAAAATTAGATATTTTACAGGCCATGTGAGAGATTCTCAAGGACTAGTTTTATGGCTGCCCTTGTGATTTCATACATGATTTTGGTACCAATAGTAGTAAGTTTTCCTAGGAGGGAACATTTAAGTGTAAGGACAATCTGCAGAAGCATAGAACAAAAAATGTAAATGTAAATTCAAAATGCAAAGGGCAAGGCTTCTTTGTGAAAAAAATTGACTTTACAATTGGAATTCAAGATGTGGAAGTGTTGGAAAAAGATTATCTCAATTTCCTAAGTCGTTTTTTGCTTACACTCTTGAAGGATTGCAGGCAAGGTAGCACATTCCCAATTATCTAGATACACATCAGTGAAAGAGTGCAATGAGTGTATTAGTCAGACACTAATAAGATGAAGCCATCTAACAGGAATATATGAGGGCTGTTCCAGAAGTAATGCCTCCTATCTTATTATGCTGGCCCATGATGCCAGAGGCAGATGGCGGTATGGTAGTAGAGGTTGAACCTTCTCACCAATATTCTATTACGTGTTGTTGTGTGATAGACGGCAGCAGAGGGGCAGTCTGACTGAATGGTGCTGACATGGAAGTGTCAAAGCACTGACACGGAAGTACAAAGCAAAGGTGTGTAGTTCAGCTCCTCCATGAAGAAAAAAATGATACCTATTGACGTTCACTGACACTCAGCACAGGGAGGTGATGGGTGGCAACGGAGAGGCAACTGCAATATGAAAGACAAATCATGTTCTGGACAATCATACACAGCTCTAACACCACTAAACAGAAAAGCTCATCCACTCAAATCTGCTAACGGTGGTGACTATGCTGTAAAATAATGATTTTTAGCTGAGAATGTGCTCTATCAAAAAGTGTTATTGCGTTCTTTGTATCTGTTGTAGATTCCATCAAAATAAATAGGAGGCATTACTTTCAGAGTGACCTACAGATTGTGGTATGAATCAGCAAACATGCTTCTGCAGAGATTATGAAGAAAATGGTACTGTCAACGTCATTAACACATTTCTAGATCTTATCTGAAGTATTTCTTTTTCTAATCATCAGGTCAGTAAGAACATATACGAGAAAAAAGACCCTAAGAAAAGAAAAGGGAATGGAGAAAGAAAAGAGAAAAACAACAAGAACACATGAAAAACAGGTCATGAAGTGACGTGAATTAGCTGCTTTGCAGGGGTGCAAAGAAGAGAGAGAAAATACTTACAATGCAGAATAGTATAGTTACTAGAATAATAGAATAAGTGGGTACAAAGTGGGCACAGAAATAAATTTAGTCTGGAAACTAGAATGTTTCTTTCCTTCAGAGGGATAAATTTAGTGAAGGACAATAAGAGGAAGAGTGAACTCAAGCTTGAAGAGTTACATACTATTATAGTGACCATGTCTGAGAGACTGTTGTAGGTGAATCACTGACTCCTCCACCTAAGAGCTAACCTGAGTGGCACAGGCAATGATGTTCTGGACTTCAGGTACAAATCTTATGGCTGCAGCATAAACTCAGCCAGCTCATGGCAAGAGAGTAGCCTGCAAGCAGCTCCTACTCAGTACCAGTGATTGCGCCTCCTGTATGGCCTTGCCTACAGTGCAGACAATGCAGCAGGAAGTTCTCATGTGAACTTCCTTTGACAGTAAAACTGATTAATACAACTATTATCTTGTAAGGAAATCCTGATATAATAGCCTGAATGATCAAAATGGGATAATCTGTTGTATGAACAGGATCTACGTAACAAGTTGTGGGCTGATCAAGAGGTTGGTTTAATGCTGTGCAAACTGGTGCTCCCAGAATCTAAAGGGAGAATCTAAAGTGCTAATACTGGCCCTCATGAACCACAGACCCTACAAGTAAGAAAGAGTAGGGAAAGCAAGGCTTCCTGTTGGTCAAGGAGGATCTGGTCAGAGAATGTTCAGCCAAAATCAATGCACACAAATCTATGGGCCCCAATGGGATATACCCGCATGTGCTGAATGAACTGACAGGGATGACTGCTGAACTGCTCTCTGCTATTTTTGAAAGGTCTTGGTGAATGGCTGATGTGCTTGTAGACTGGAAAATAGACATTATCATTCCAATCCTCAAAAGGGGCAAGACGGAGGATCCGGAAAACTACAGGCCAGTCAGTCTCACCTCCATTCCCAGAAAGGTGATAGAACAATTTGTTCTGTATACCCTCCCCAAGCACTGAGAAAAGAAGGTTATGAGGACTAGTCAACATCGATTCACAAAAGAGGAATCCTTAACCAAGATTGTAGTCTTCTATGATGTCATCACTGGCTGGGGAGAGTAGTGAATGTTGTGCACCTTGAGTTCAGCAAAGTGTTTGACACCATCTCCCACAACATCCTTGTTATGAAACTTAGAAAGAGTGGGATGAATGAGTGCATGCTAAGGTGGACAGACTATTGGCTGACTGGCAGAGCTCAGAGGGTTGTCATCAGCAGTGTAGAGTCTGGTTGGAGGCCTATAACTAACAGTGTTGCCCAGAGGTCACTGCTAGGTCTAGTTTTGTTCAGTGTCTTTGTTAATGACCTGGGCGAAGGGATAGAGTCCATCCTCAG
Organism: Lagopus muta; assembly: GCF_023343835.1. Taxonomy (NCBI): domain Eukaryota; kingdom Metazoa; phylum Chordata; class Aves; order Galliformes; family Phasianidae; genus Lagopus; species Lagopus muta. Next base: position 79,557,130 of record NC_064433.1, read on the forward strand.
CAAGTTTGCTGATGATACAAAGCTGGGAGTAGCAGCTGACACACTAGAAGGCTGTGCTACCATTCAACAAGACCTGGACAGACTGGAGACCTGGGCAGGGAGGAACGTGATGAGGTTTAACGAGAGCAAGTGTAGAGTCTTGCACATGGGGAGGAATAACCACATGCATCAGTATGGACTAGGAGATGACCTACTGGAGGTGAGCTCTGCAGAGAAGGACCTGGGGGTCCTGGTGGACAGCAGGTTTGCTGTGAGCCAACAGTATGCCCTTGGGGCCAAGAAGGCCAATGCTATCCTGGAGTGCATTAAAAAGAGTGTGGCCAGCAGGTCGAGGGAGGTGATCCTCCCCTTCTATTCTGCCCTGGCCACATTTAGAATACTGTGACTAGTTCTGGTCTTCGCACTTAAAAAAAAAAACAACAGGGATTTCCTAGAAGGAGTCCAGCAGAGGGCCACATATATCTCCCAAGGAAAGGCTGAGTAACCTGGGCCTGCTCAGGCTTGGGAAAAGAAGACTACGAGGGGATCCGATAAGTATTCATAAATATCTAAAGGGAGGTAGGACGCAAATGGATGAGGCCAGGCTCTTTGCTAAAAAGGATACAGCAGTACAGTATTCTTTGGCTCTTTGGTAAAACAGATACAACAGTACACAGCAATAGGACAAGGAGTAATGGCCTAACACTTGAACAAAGTTCCATACTAACATAAGGAAGGACTTCTTCATGGTAAAGGTCATGGAACACTGGAACATTGGTTGCCCAGAGAGGTTGTAGAATCTCCTGCTATGGAGATATTCAAGACCCATTTGGACATATACCTGTGCAACCTATAGTAGGGCATGTCCTTAGGCAGGCTGTTGGACTTAATGATCTTTTGAGATGCATTCCAACCCCTGCATTTTTGTGATTCTATGGTATTCAGCATCTATTAGAAAGAAAAATTTGGGTATCACATTATTTTTCATTCTGCTTTTGAGGAATGTCCTAACCTAATAAATCTGTTCAATCACAATTGATGACTATTGGTATAAGCAAACTAATCTATGTTTTATATTTTAGCCCTTTGCTGACTGTTCAGCTTAAGAGAAGAAGAAATAATCTTTGAAGTTTACGTTTTTGCAGTTACGAAAAGTTCATCACTCTGTGTATCTTCCTCCCATGAAACAATTCAATAGGCAGTTTATGTATTATTCCTTGCCATTTAGATTTTCAAGCATAATAAATATTTTTCAAGCTCTCATCTTCAATCTACCTTAATTACAATTTCAAAAAACAGTTCTTGAACTGCTAAAGAAACTATTGAATTTTTGCACTGTGTTGATATATAGTATGCTGATCTGCAACAAAGTTTCTCTCTCACAGATAACATCTCAAATTATCACTTAACTGTGATCAACTTCTACATACTAATTTATTAAACATCCTTCATCACTAAAACAAGCATAAAAATGACAGAAGTGGATATGAGTTGTGGCATGAATTGCTTCTGGAATTTTGCCTAAGTAACTTTTATGATGACAGTAATATAAGGATAATTCTGTGATCAAATAAGTAGACCAATTATGGTCATTATAAGTTTTCCCCATGATGAGGTGTGAGGAAGTGTCACAATGGTGGTTACATTGTCATAAGACTGGCAAAGACTAGATATTCATGGAACATCTTCAGTGTCAGTACCTACTTCTGGCTGCTAGAGTAGATTGTGTAGCTACTACCTCATTCTAACAATACATCGAATTATATTCCAAATAAGGGGTGCATATATACAAAGAGTATACTCCCTCACAGGAATATAGGAATATTCTGATGATCTCCTGCATCATATGTTTATCTTAAAAACTCATTATAAGTACAAACATAGTAGAAAGGCCAGATTAAGATGCTTGGGATTGTAAAAAATGTCAGAGGTCAGTTTTTCTTGAATTAGATGTGCCAATCAACAGCTTGTAGACAACACTACTTATTGATAGCACTGAGCATCATTCAGAAGTGACAAGCACTGATGCAGGACTACACCATGGACATTTTGTAAAAGCTTCTTCAAGATGTGGAAGTGAATGCCAATCAACACCATGGCTTTTTTTGTGTTCCTTGTTTTTTTCTGTCCTCATCCTACAGAAATTTAAATCCTGTCTAGCTTTTTACACTGAGAGACAACTTGGGAAAGGTCTGTATGGTGAAATATTGCTTTCCATTTGAATTTTGTCATTCTTTTAAACAGCCAAATGCAGCATCACATCATGTAATTAGAATTTTTTGTGCAATTAGAATGTTTGTGTTATAGAGTGGCTGTGTAACTTCACTGAACCTATTAACTGTTATCATGTTTGATGACAGATCTCTGATTAATTTGCAGTTATAGAATACTAACCATTAACCAGCTCTTCTGTAAGAGGAATTAATTTCTTGAACTGCTGATGACACAGAATCTAAGTCCCTAACACACAAGTAAATAGATTTGCGTTAGTACAGAGACCGCACAGCCCATCATCACTATTAATTTAGTAGACTCCTGCTGTCCTTTTGATGAGGCAAGTAACACAGGATACAAAACCCTGCAATGATACAACAAAAGTCCTGCTGCTATCAGAAAAGAATACAGACCAACGAAAAAGAAAAGTCACCTGATCCAAAGATATCTCTGTCTTTTCTCTTTGATTCCAAGCACCCCAGTAATACCCTTTATCACCTTGTTCAAATACTGTAAAATCTTAGGTGTAGGAGTCAGAATTCTAAACAGCAGTAAGTTAAAGCTGACAAAGCAATTGCTCTAAGTTATCCACTTAAGAGGCTCTCCTTCGTCTGTGCCAGAATATGCTTAACACATTGGAAAGTATTACAGGCCATAGCCCCAAACCAGTTACACAGGCTCCTGGTGATTTCCCTTCAGGAAGGCATTCAAGGTACTGTCACAGCATCAGTGCATAGTGCATGAAGATGGATTTAAAGATCCAACTGAACATTTACAGTGTGTTCATGTACAATGAGTACAGTGTGTCAGTGTACAAACTGACAGTGCTGTCAGCTCACTTGTAACATGCCAATCAGCACTGGCTAAAATAAGAAAAGAAAGGAAGACTACCCCCAGTGTCAGCCACAAAATAACTCAGCTAGCTCAGCTTCAGAATAACAGGAGATAAAGCATGTTTGTAAGAGAAACTAACGAATGAAAGCCAATATGACCTGAAACCCATACTTTAAAAAAATAATTATGACCACGGAAATCTGAGTTGCACTAAGTACATATATATGAACTGTATATTCTCAGCTATACTTGTTGAAGCTTGCTGCTCTGACTATTTAAAAAGAAGACACAAAAAGTCCACTACAGTTTTTGGTTGTTATAGCTCAATCCTAATGTTATCCATCAAGAGTCTTACCTGTACTTCCTATTTATGCACAGAACCACAAATTGTGTATTATCAATTGATATGCTGCTGTCAAGCATGTTTCTGAGTAATAGTTTTATCATTACAGTTACTGGAATGGGACCAAGCACAGAAACACAGAGGCTATATTTATTTGAAGGTTCTTCATGCTTCATATTACATTCCAACTATAGCAGGAGAAATATGACAACCTTGTATTTTGATACAAGGCAAAAACATCAAATGCTAAGAAGTCCAGCAGATTACACAACTGAACAAAAAAAATCAGCTCATTCATTGGGTTACTAATTTAAAATAAGAAAAAATAAATGATTATTCTCTCATCAGTATTGTTCTAGATTCAATATGAATCTTAACTCCCTTTAGCCTCCCTTGCAAAAGTAAAGGATGAAAGGAAAAAAAAAAAGGTATCTGCTCCAACAGCAAAGGTGACACATTTTTCTGAGACAGATCTTTGAATCTCCTGAAGAAAATCAATTTTGATCTTTCTGCTTTGTCAGGCTCCCAAATTCCCCTTACATCCATTTTGCTGCAATTTTCTCATAGCTAACAACCATTATTTGCTCTTTCTCTGAGTGTCACGTAATTCCTATCTTCTGTACTCTAATAAAAAGAATACCCACAGAAAAAAACCATGGGAGCTCTTTTTTAGACTGAAATCCATTAGACATTTATACAGAGAAATGCTAAAATTTAATGAGAGGGTTAACGATGGTTTTGACATTATAGAAAACATAATCAAGTGTAGAAAATTGAAAACACAAGATTGGTTATTTTTTTTTATTTATATCTACATTAAAAGAAAAAGTAATAAAACTGAAGAGATTTCACTCTGGAATCAAGTGCCTGAACACAGAAAACTAAGAAGTTATAGCAGTGTTACAGAGCCCTCAGAAGTGAAGAACTGCCCACAAAATAATTTCTTCACACTTGTTGAAAGTTCTACTGTAATTTAAAACTGGATTCACTTATTTGACAGCATTATATAACACTTTATCTGGATATTTGCCTCACAGTCTTTAATGTGCTAATAAAGTGATTTAAATGGCAGTGATTGTACCAGTAATTTAACATATGCATAAAAGAACTAGTAAGTATATATTTAATCACAACTTACTACATTTTGACAAAAGGAAATATAACAAGCTGTGCGTTTGTTACAAATAGCTATACGCCCAGATCCTTTTAAATCGCAGCTCAAAAATGCTTCTTAAATAAAGAATATATAATATAATAATTCAAATTTTTCCAGCATTCCAAATAACTTGCTTCCAAATATTTTACCCTGTGCTTTAGGCTGTCAGAAGCAAAAGAAAGTTTAGGTAAATATAAAGAGGAATGTTTTGCTCCAAGCACAGCCCAAATACATGTCTTCGTTTCATCCAAAAATTCTGATATAGCCATGATCATGCTGGTCTAAGAAATGACAGGCAAACAGCTGAACAGACACTGCATTCTTCTAAATACTGATACGTCAGGTTGTATGAAAGATTGTTGGCTGGAAGAACCAGACCATGATATACTAGGATACAGCATTTAGACTTACCAACAAATTGTGAATGATTTCTGTACTTGGTGAGAATACTAAGATTGAAATATTTCAACATAAGTAAGATGACTACTATAATTTTTCTCATCCTCTCTCATCCAGTTCCAAATCACTTGATATACTTCTGTTTATGATTATGGAATCTTCAGAATCAAGATATTGCATTTTCTTTCTTAGCAATAAATAAATAAATAAATAAATTTCAAAAATCTACAATTTAATTAATTCAATGACAATGTGATGTATATTGGAATAAAAAACAACAAATAAAAACTCTCCTTCCATAAGAATTTTCAGATTTGTTGCAGCTAAAGCTTTGATGAAACTGTTCCTTCACAGTCTTGGTAAAGCACTGACATCTTTCGCCAGTGCAAAAGCAAATATATTAATACCTAAAAAAGAAGCTGCTGTATCTGAAGAAACACTGAATGCATATATTGAGAGAAGTACAGCATCACTTAAACTTCTATTCTAAAACATATTATGCACTATAGCTATGTTTTCCAACTCAAAAACAAACAGATCCCAAAGATGAAGAATGGAATAACTACTCCCCCTCAAAAAAACCCTGCTACATTTATCCTCTGAAACATGTTCTTCCAAATAGTAATTGAATTTCCTTACAGAAACACAGAACTTTTTCCTAATATTAATACAAAAATAGCATTCTGTCTCCATAATATTGTAGCAAGTTTTATTTGAGTGACTAAATACAGATTAAAGTACTCAGTTTCTGTTTGTCTGAGTTTGAAAATAACAATCACTCATTGAATCTATTTCCAGCAAAGTTTTTACAATTTGGTACTGATAAAGCAAAATTTAGAAAAGGAGACTGATTCACTTGTCAATTATGTAGTTTCATAAATTCACAATTGATTTCTGCTAAAATTACAGTATTTTATAAAAATAAAATGCTTCAGTAGAGAAAAACAAATCCTGTGTTACAGTCAGTTAAGGTATTCTGCCAAGTACTGAACAACAGGTCAGCCTCAAAGGATCACAGTGCTTTGTGTCTGGTCTTCAAATGCAGCAACCATACCACTGCTCACACCAATTCAAGTAAATAGAAGGTCAAATGAAAAACATCTGACAAAAGAATAGCTACACTTTGTCTAGTTCTGAGAAGGCTGTAGAAAGAGAAAGCAAAGTTTTTGCTCTATGAAAACAAGGTTCAAACAACGGAGGGAAAAAAATCTCAGGACAACATCATACCTTCCTGTAGAAAGACAAATGTATTACTAAAAATCTGGAAAATAAGCGTGTTTTTTTTTAAACAATATTTTTATTTTGTCTTATACAGTCTTACCGTTCTCTGTTAAATTTCAGAGAATGGAGGATAGCTGGTCGTTTCTGTCTGAGATTCCACAAATGGAGCGTATCATCTGCACACGCACTGACCAAAGCACCCTAGAACAGACATAAAATACGGCACATGTCACTCTTCTATAGGGTCTGTCTTATTCTCAAGTCATTCTCACTGTTAAAATGATCTCTCTGTAGAAAACAGTACAATTTATGAGAAATACTTGCTTCCTTCTGTAAGAATATAAATTAAAACTCCATCAATTTAAAATGAAAATTCAAGCTTCTAACCAAAGTTATACATGCAAACTCCCACAAATTTCCACGCAAGCATAGAGATTAATGAAAAGAAGGACAGCCAGTACTTATTTTAAAAGGTGAGTATAAATGGTATAACTAAAGGAAAAAGGGACATACAAACAAATGACAATGCCAAGCATAATACAGTAGCCATATGAAGACAACATGGAGTTCACAACTGGAACTGTGAAAAGATGCAGGTAAGAGAACATAGGGACAGGTATCAAAAGGACAGGACAAAAGAGATGTAGACAAAAGGATGGTGTCTTTGCTACAGATCAGAAATACTCTGAAGTCTGGTTCTGCGTCTGATCCTCAAGAACCATACCATACAACAGCAAAGCCAAGTGAAAATGTCTGTTGAGGCAGGTATCTGCTGCTGCATCAGTAGGGTTACTATAGCTACATGTCAAATCACATCTGATAGAAAGGCTCAATCCCTATGTGCTCCAATGGCATAGAGGAACTGGACGTTGCTCAAACAGTAGACAATGCTTTATCTTGGCAAATGGGGAGGATGTGACCGAACGCTCAGATAATATCAACAATGATGGTTTGATAAGAAATAAAGTTCCCTTCTTGCATATCAGATTTCCTTCCTAATCCTAACAACTGTTTCTTTCAATGCTGACGTGTAAATGCAAGTTATGAAAGTAAGACTTCTCTAATACAATATAATCCATGCTTTAATTGTCATCTCCCGAAGAGTTTGGACTAATGACAGAGGTTGAATCTCCACCACAGAAATCAAAATAATCTTACATTTTACAGTTCTTGCTGGTCACAAAGGACCAGATCATTCAAATATTGGCTCCTTTTTTTCCCCAACACTTTTCCAGCCCTTTTATAAAGAATTATTTCTGAAGTTTCAGTCTTCATTCATTACTTTCAGTGGTTCAGGCACTTTTCCAAACAAGCTCAGAACAAAAATACTTCTGAGATTTAAAAAATAAACTAGCGAAACACCAAAACCCAAGCCCTTTAATTGAGAAGTTCTAATAGCTTTGAGGATTTGAAATTGTCAAAAGTGTTTTCATACATTAGGGAAGAAAACTAATGAAAACTGAACTAAGACTATGTCATAATTTTGTCAAGTTATGAGATACTGAAAACAATCTGCTGAGTAGATTTATAGGCTCAGCAAGTCTTCTTGAGCATTACTATCTCCAGAGACCTTCTGATAGAGCAAGTTATAGTCTCGTACTGTTCTTTACATCATCTGAACTTGATTTTGACAAACCATGTAGAAAGGCTAAGCATGCTCGTTTGATTGATAATCCCTGCAGCTGCTCATTTTTACTGCAAATAGTAGCATGTCCACATCTATTGAGCTTTTAGATAATTATCATCAATATTTTTCCACACAAAAAAGTAATTCATTTATTAACTGCTATTTGAAACAGAGCTGTGTAGCATATTCAGTAATTGAATGGATTTTACATCTATCTGCAAACATTCATGCATTGACTACTTTTTGTTTAGTACTCTATAGTGATGTAAATAAACATTACAGTTTTCCTGGCGTGCAGTCGCAAGAATAGTCTTCTAGAAGTCTGCATGATGAACGTCCTCTGGATGTATGCCACTTACTTGTTGGCACAATTTCTCAACAGGAAAAGTTGTATCACTGAATTACAATACACCAATTGCCTTATTCAACTAAACGTACATAGAAGAATTCAAGTAAATATATACTTACCTCATTGATTAAGAACTGGAGCTGTAGGACTGCAGCACCACTTTCATGTTGGCAGTAGCAATCAACACCAGGCCTACCCAATCTGTTGTCATCAAAGTCAAGGATTCTAACATTTCTGTTATCACCAAAAGACAAGAAAAAAAAATGGAACTATCAATTCATCTCTAATTAACCTTTAATTAACCTCAATTCTTCTTGCTTTCTGTAAAACGAAAGAATTCAAGCTGACTTCCCACTGCTCTAATTAAAGTATCAACACCATCAGTCAGAAACATGTGCAATTGCGAGTGATTTGCTACTGCCTGTTCTCTTTCCTCTGAAAAAAAAAGCACAAATTACAAAAATTCAGCAGGATGCCTCTTCAGTTTCTAGAACACCTAAGTGGTTCATTCAACACATGAATGTATCAGCTTTTTGTGCTTATGAAAACATTATTTAGTTAATAATTTAGGACTAAGGTCATTGCAGTTCTGTAGCAGGCTTTCTTTTTTGAATCTGAGAAAAAGCTTTTTACAATTAGTCATTTCACACTCATGTAAAAAGCTCACATACAACTAACTATTGCTCTGTCTCATCAACACAGTACAATACAATGCTCCACAGATAACCAAGTCCAGCTCAGAACTACATTGCCTAGACCAATTCTTAGCCCAAGTGAAACCACAGTGGCAACTTAACTGGGTTACTCAAAATTAACACTGATGTATTCCTTTGCAGAAACATCTTGTTGCCCAGATACAGTTTTTTATCTGTCCTCTTTGGATCTTTTCCTTTTGCACTAAATTAAAATCTCCCAAGTCAGATTATAGCATTTCCAGTCAGAGTCAGAGAGTTCAACAATAAATTGCTGTTCCAGAAAATTACCAGGCAGAAAGTAAAGCAAAAGAGGAATATGAAACGTGACCTTATTAATAATATTGTCGTATGAAAGAAGTGAAACACCTCCATATGCATTAATGACCGCAAGCATTATGAAATAAATAGAAAAAAAGATTTTACAAGATAAGGCTTATCTTGTTGTATATGACCAGATCATAAAATCCTGCACAAAAATGCCAGTGATCTACCAATACCGAAGGCAGTGGTCAGAACAGAATGATCTTTACTTTCCCTTTCAAAAGTGAAGAAACTTGCAGTAGACTATTCTGAAATGAGGTACAAAGATGTAAACTCTACAGATTAGTAAATTAGAGAGCTAAAACTTGAAAGTATCCAAAAAATGCCTTTTTCAGTTGTTACAGAAACATTTTAATTGGAGACATCTGACCTGGAAAGACTTGAGCTCTACTCTGCACAAATGGTCTACTAGAAAACTGTAGGGAAAAGAGCATATGAGGGCTGCTCCAAAGGAATGCCTCTTATTTTATTATGTTGGCCCACAAAGTCAAAGGTGGATACTGGTGGTATGGAAGTCCAGGTTGAACCTTCTTGACAACATGCCATTATTCTTTTTTACCAGATGACAGATGGCAGCAGAGGGGCAGTCTGACAAAATGGCATCTGACACAGAAGTGCATATGAAACAAAAGTTTGTCACAGAATTCCTCCATGTGGAAAAATGGCACCTACTGACATTCATCAATGCTTGCTGAATGTTTCTGGAGGCAGTGAGGCAGTGGTTGGTGTGTTTCAGCAGTAGCAGTAGCAACAGTGGGTCACCTCCACCGGAGCAGATTTTTATGAGTGTAGCATGCGGGCTTTTGTTCATTGCTGTAGAAAATGCATAACTAATGGTGGTGACTATGTTGAAAAAGAGTGTTTTGTAGCTGAGAATTTGATCTATCAAGTAGTGTGACTGGGGACTTTGTATCTGTTGTAATTTCCGTGGACAGCAAGAACAGAGGAAAAAACTCTATATGCCACTTATTCTCAAACTGCAGTTCTGAGCAAAATCACAACCATTAAAACAGTATGAAGCAGCATATCTTTTAAACAACCTATTTTAAATGAACAATAAAGATATATAGTAGTCTATTATACATTCTACGGGTTGATAGTAATTCCTCCATCCATTTTTAATTACTTCTCTGTAGTACTCATTTTTTATATTCTCTGTAATGGAAAAGGAATTAATACTTCTGCCAAAACATACCAACCCACAGACCAATCATCCAACAAAGAGAACAAACAATTCCTTTGTTGATTTTAAACCGAGTGGAAATTTTGATCCAAAGGGAGTTGAATCTAGATGATTTTTAAGTCTCTTCCAGCTTGAACTTCTGCATCATTCTATGACTTCAACTTAAGCATTATATGCAATATAAATCCATGACGGTAGCTAATGATTGTCCTTAATGAAAATTATGCTGGTATTGTCCCGAGTAAGCAGCTATCAACTTTCAGCATCAGTATCGTGCTAAATAAGCTTTCTGGGAAACATTCTAACAAAGTCAATTATTTCATTCAGCATATCCCAAACAAACAAAGCACTCTCCAATAATTCACATCTATTTGCCTAAGTGTTCATCCTGAAATACTTCACAAATTACTAAAATGAGAGAGAAATTATGCTGTCTGCTTCAGTCTGGCCAATTGCCCTGAAGTAAGGACCGATGCTTACTTAAATAGAAGCATTATCACTGACTGATGGTGGTTTTCAAACATTCTGGGAGCTGTGTTGAGATCCTTCCAGCAGAAGGAGCTGAAGACATATTATGATTTGGCACATGTTCTTGGCACTTCATCTTATCTTCTGCAAACTTTATGCTTTGCTGCCAAGCATGGAGGAATAAACCGTACCTCACTGAATCTTTTCATACCAGTGTACTCCACCAGGACATACAGCAGAAGTGGTAACAATGAAGGCTTTGGACTGAATTTATTCTTTTATTTTGCCTTTATATGACTTAATTAAATAATGACTTAACTAACAGAGAGAGTGTAATATTTCTGAAAATACTGGAAGAGAAGACTAATTTTGATAGATTTGAATACCTCAAGGTAGACATCATGATTTTCAAGGATAAAAACCAGTCACTGGCTATTCTCTCTTATCAGTACATTGGATCTCTCAAGGGCCTTTACAGACATGCCAGATTATACTAATTTATACATAAAAGGGAAAAAGATGAAAACTGTCTGAGTCTGTTGGGACTTACAGTAAAACAAGTACAACCAGAATCACATGAATCAAGTGTGACAGTAATAACACTGTAACCTGTAATCCTAGTTTTAAAATCTGAATTTGTGAAACACGGTATTTTGCACTGTATTCACTTGTATGCAATAGTTTTTCAGAGAATGTTTCCACAAACTATTCATGTTACAAGCATCACACATGAACTCCCCTGAACTATGCTGTTTACAGTGCTTCAGATTCCTCCTGTAGCTATATAAAGAAGAGAAGCTGAAGAGTCATCTAAATCTTTTTCCTCAGCAGTCAAAAGGGTGTCAGTTTGAAGTATGAAAACATTCCTGAATAATAAAAAACCCAACACATTCTCCTAGCCTTTAATATTTTTGCCTACTCCCTCAGATATGGGAGTGCAGCTGTGGGGTACAGTAGAAGTAGCACTGCTGACTGTAGGGTGTCCTGTCATTTGATTTGCACTGACTAGTACATGTTTGAGTTCCTACTCAATATGCAGCACTCTAAGAGCAGATGCTTGTGGGCTGGTGATACACTATTACATAAACCAACTGTAGAAGTGGTTTAGCGTGTTATTTGAATATAGGACAGCATTTTCTTGCAGAAGACCTGCTGCTGACTTGAGTGATTTGAGTGGTTTATCAGTTTAAAAAGCCACAAAGTATTCAACAGAATAGCTAGTGAATAAAATACTCAGATGATTCAATCACGTCACTAGCTAGCTAAAGCAGCCACTGGGCTAACCAGCTGTATCTGTCAAAATATAAAATGCTGAAAGATTTTGTCAAAAGATAACAACTATGAAAACATAACATTGCCTTAACATCAAAGTTTATCACCTAGATTTGCAGCTCCAGACGTAGACATATGCAGTTCCTGGAATATTGAGTTTTACTGTTCCTTCCTGGAATCCCTTTAAGCCTCTCATACACTTATTCCCAGTATAGTAATGACAGCACATGTTCTGGTAAAAACAAATGCCACGGTCCTATATTTCCGCATTTCAAATGGGCTTCCAGATTTTTTTTTTTCTATGAGGTACTGTATCTTCCATTAAACATTTCAAACTACAGAGAATCCATGATTTCTGAAGAATATTGCTCCAGTCTTCAGTTATCCTCACTATGAAGAAAGTCGTGCTATATGTAGAATCAATACACGTAGATTCAGTTTCAAGCTTTTGGATCACATTATGCCTTTCAATGCTAAATTAAATAACTTTCTATTAGCAGAAGTTTCCTGCTGCAGGTACTTCGAAACAGTGATAGGTTATATATTATCCTTCTCCTTCATGAATACAAACACAAAACTCTAAGCTGCATTATTATCATGTCACATAGTAGTTTTGCTAGATCTTGAGTAGTTCTGATCTTTTTTTCGCCTGGATGCTTTATAATTTTTGTAATCTTCTTTAAGATATGGAAAACAGAGCCACACAATCTTAATGCTGACTGCTTTCATACAATGCAAAGCACACGGCATTTTATTGGGCAATCATATTTTTATAATTTTTAAGAATTCTAAATTGCTTTATAAAAAATAATGCCCCCTCACAACCCTCATGCTATTAACCACATGTAATTGAGCTCAGTGAGGTCCTTAAAAATGACCTGAAACCCAATCATACCCATATGACCTTCCATGCGCTGTGGATTCACTGCAAACTGCGTTATCAAACAATAACTCCCAGCACTGTTTTCCTCTTGTTTGTTTTAAATATAGAAGTATTCAGTTTTACAATGAGATTCATTATGTCTTGAGTTTATCCAGCTGTTCAAATAAAGAGCTTCTTTTTTTCCCCTCTGCAAAGAAAAGGTGAATTATCTGCTATGATTGGCTGCTCTCTAGCACTGCTAAGTGCTAGACAGACAAACGTTTGGGCACCCAATAAGCATGAGCTTTTGGTCTAAAATTGCCTCTGTCTTGTTTATTTTTCTTGACATACATTTCTCCATTCATGCATACAAATTACAGCAATCACAGGAACAGCAGAACATCAGTTATGATATATAAAGGCTTAAAGATTTGCAACTTTGACTTCTTCCAGGTCAAACAACATACAGATAGATAGTATTTAATGGCAGCTGGATAGCTGGAAGAACGCTACAAAAAATATCAGTGACCATTAGTACAAGTTGGATGCAAATCTACATCAACACTTCTCAATTTTTCTGATTCCAATGAATTTAGGGGCTGCTTTATTGCTCAAAATATCTGCAGATATGAAAAGCAATGCCACCACTCATAGGGCTATAAGTTTTGTAAGATTATGTCAAAATATCTTTGATACTTTAGGAATCATCTGTTCTAGAAATGAAAAACAGATACGATTACTATGTGATTGATTTCAATCAATCCTAAATCTCAAAAAGCAAACATGTTCATAAGCAAACACATTCTGAGGCAATGACTTTAGCAACATTTTGCAAATAGCATGAAGGGGAATGACTTCATACAAGCTATTTGTGTGAAATCAGCTAGCCCTAAATTCTTTTCCAAAAAGGAGCCATTTAGCTGCTAGCCTGTAAAAGCTCTATGTTGCTAGGCAGCCACTTTGAAAGCTCAATATTTTGAGGTTGTACTTCTTGTGGCAGTAACAAATTCTATTAAGAGTTTGCATTTATAGGAGGCTTCCTTTTTTTCAGGAAGCTTGCTAACACAGATAAAACAAGAAAGGCAACAACAAGTGCAAACTATAATCTGTCTACGTGAGTGAACAGTATATTTATTATACTCACAAGTACTGCTGTTTTTGAGAAATCTGTAAAGCTGGTTTATAATCACTTCTGATTGAAAGCTACAGAGTGAATGAACACATTGGAAGAGATTAACTCTGGACTTAACACATGCTGAAGGTTATGGAAACCTAAACTGAGCTACAAATGAGAAGGCTGTGTATTTTGCAACATCCTAAAGATAGCAAATCACTTTAACATAGCTAAGTGCCTACATAACACCATATAGAGACACAGATAAAAAGAAAAATGATATTAAAACTAAATTTTATCCCACTTACTGCCTTTTTGAGGGGCCTGTAAAACATACACTCCACTGGCCACCTATATGCACAGATGGAAGCCTAGTATTATCTTACAACAGAAAGCAGACATGTAGCTTTAATTTAGCCATTTTTAAATTCCTATTTCACAGCATTCAGATATTAATATTTAACATAGTATTTGCTACATATATCTCCATATACTCAATACATAACTCCACACGTATGGATTACAGTATATACAGTTACTGATAAAAAAATACAACTACCTACAACTATTTAATACTGAAAAATATTGACCTTAAAAGGTAAGCATGACCATTGTGTTAGTATTTGTTTATCCTTGTGGTTGTCAGTATGTCTGACCATATTTGTTGCTAGGCTGAAAGGAGATTTTAGGAAGTTTTGTTTGTGCTCTTGAAGTAAGGCTGTCTATGTAAGTTCTACACAGGATTAATAGAAATGAATTCTCATACTTGTATATGTTTCATATAAAGAATTCTCACATTTTCTTACAGCACAGACTTCTTTAAGTGGTTGCTGAATTTTTAGCATTTTCTAAGTGATTGCCAGGTGCCGATTTTCCTTATGGCTGCCACTTACAAAGAATAAGCAAGAACAGAAGATGAAAAGCAATCACCTAATAAGTCTTTCTAAAAAAGGTCAAAAGACCTGTCAAACTAAATGCCTCTAAAAATAGAGAGCCATTTTGCCAAAAATTAATTTCTCCTGTAGTTGCTATGGGAAAGTTATACAACTAAAATAATCTATTAAACCTTAATCCGTGGCAGGAAAAGTGCTTGAGAATACACATGGCACTTTCTCTTTTAAACAGTGACAGCAATTAGCCATTACTGGAAACCTTTGAAACAAGATTGGATATTATCCCCAAGCTCGTTGGACTTCAAATATGGCCAATTCTGTTGGAGATGAAAACAGATGATTAAATAATGTTCCCTCTTATCTGACAGTTTCATTAAACACTTAGCTAATACAGATATAGGGAAAAAAAGCTTCTTTGTCCAGCATTTGTAGGATAATTAAAGGTTGTCCTGTTTACTTCTTACCAATTATTGATGTCAGGTACTTCACACATCACAGTTCTGTATGTCATTAGCAACGAAGGAGTTCAAGGATCTTTAGGACAAGCTCTTCTGTCCACATTTAATATACTGCTGCCTATCTCCCAGTTGGTAGTATAAGTATAGCTATTAAATTGGGCCATTTTTGTGCTCTCAAGCATCAGTCCTGCAATAAGAATGTCTTGTTTTTTAGTTTTATCAGGTGATATGGTTCCCCCCTGAACCTAATTTGCTTAGGCTGGTCAACAAATCAATAGAATTGAAATGAAAAATGGAAAACGTCTACTGAAAAGGTGAAATGATTATCCATGAAATTATGAGGATCGTAACAACAAGAAAATTTTTTATGCACAAAATAAGGCTTTCTATAATTAACCTGCTTTGTTTCAAGTTAGATTCACAATTGTTAAATACTGCACTCTGATTCACAGATTTACTGTAAGTACTCTTTTATATATACTCTTATAAGTTATAATAATATTATGATATTATAATAATATAATATAATATTATATATATACTCTTTTATAAATCAAATTAAGTCAACACTGTGTAAGTTCTCCAATTATACTGGAGAAAAACAGTAAAAGACACAATAAACATATAACCCTAAGGGACCGAAGGTAAAGCGGACTGCTCAATGATACCCAGTGATGATTCATCTTCAGTCTTACTCAGTAATATGTCAGAAAATCTCCATGAACAGCATCACAGAAAACCTTTTAAATAGAGTTGTATGCATAACAATGTATATCCTTACAGAGATGCATTATACAATCTCTCAGGAAAAAAAACAAACCAACAAACCCACTAATACACAGGTGTTAATGCATTGAGAATGACAGCACCTGATCTTGACTCAGGCTTTTCAACTGATAAGTGGTTTAGAGCTTAATTTGCTTGACTTCCGCTTTTCCACTGCTCCAAGAATGTGCTTTATAACATCAATAAGCAAAAAGATACACTGACTTTAAGACTTTCATTCAGACATTTCAGTATTTATCCAGCTAAAGAAAGATGCTGAGGTCATGCACCACATTCTGCTTAGGCAGTGCAGTGTTGCCTAAATTATGAAATAATTTTATAACTTAAAGTGCCCCAGAAAAAGAGATGAATACCATTTCCAAATGTTTCAGTTAACCTGTATGAATACTCAAAATTTTTACAAACCAGTATTTTTGACATTTAATAATGGAGTGTGTTAATCTAGAATTTCATTCTTCAGAAGAGACATATAAAACTCAAAGGAACTCTTAATTGCTATCGGTAATAGAAAAAAACTGGCAACAAAGCTACTTGTGCCTGAATAAACAGAATTTGTAAAAAAAAATGTAATTTAAGAAAATTATCTAGAGTTTGACAAAATTTCACTAAAAACATGCAGATCTTATTTTACATTCAGTTCAGTACTATTACATTATAAATGTACGCATCTTAAAAGGCATCTCAAATATCAGACAGTCAACTTACTTTTTAAGAAAAGTTTTCAGCAACAAATTTTATGGATGAGGTGCTCCTCTTCATCTTGTGCAAGATACAGATTAAATATTACCTATATTTCACCACTTTTATAACCCTCCCATGTGCCAAATAACTATTCTATCAAATTCTGAAATAAAGTACACCACAGACAACAGTTAATCATTTAAATTACATTAAATGCACAACTAGCAGCTGGTTAAGTTGCATTTTATGAAGTCCTTTTGGTGTAAATGGACATGAACTATGATTTTTCTACTTTAACCAAGCACTTTCCACAAACTATGTTTATGTTTGATAACAGCTGTACCGAGCATTTATGTTTTATGTGCATTAAAATTTACAAACACATTACTTAACATGAGTTAAAAATTAGTAAGGATTTGAAAGCAAAGTTGGTGAGTACTGAGCAACTTACAAAGAGTGTTAGCATTTGAAGAAAATACAGTTTACTTCTGGAAATAGAACAGACATAGCAGATATCTTCTAGGATCCCAGTTTTTCCATGCCATTTACTAAAAATCTGCATGTTTCAGTGAAGCAAAACACTGTTGCAGAAACTGCCACACAATATTAGGTTCATAATAACCCAATTCTAGATCTTTTTGGATGAAAATCAAGAAGCTCTGGCAATTCAAATTAAAAAGACTGAGATCTCTGCCTTCATCCAAGGATTATGCTTTGTAGAATCTGAGAACCAAAACAGCCACAGCTGCAGCACAGTTTTCATGCTGAGGATATGCAGGTAACTGACAGCAATAGGCCGCTTCTAATAATCCAAACCTCTCTCTACAGGATGAGGAGAGACAGTGGAGAATCTTGAGGCTGGATTACTATCAATCCAGCCTTGTCTTATGATTGCTATAATATTTGTCAAGATCTACAATTGTTGTGATCTACTTCAGATAGCTGCAGATACCACATAGCACAACATGAACCACAATGTTTGCTTCAGGGAGAGACAGTTTTTACAGCCCAAATGGGACCCTAAAAGAAACCATAATACATGTAGAAATGGAGAAAACAAATCTGGTGCAAAACAGGGAGTAATCCAACTTGACTGTGCATATATACACAAACTGTGTGAGCTTCTTCCTTTCCTCTTTTGAGTTTCAGAAGTTTGAAACACTGTATAGCCACACTGAAGTTTTAGTACATAAACTGTATGCAGAACTAGGAAGGGTGATCCCCAGACTAGTAAAGGCTTTGGCTCTCCACTAATGTGAAAGTCAAAGCAGAAATCTTCTTCAGGAGCTTGAGCAAGGAGATGCACTGTGAGCTTTTATTTTGTTAAACCTGAACAATCATTACTGAATGAACAGACATAGAAGCTGTATCTATTCCACACTATCCTACAAATACTCATGGCAACAATCACATTTTTTTTAGTTCTCTATTGTTTTCAAGAGCAAACCAAAATACAAAGAGAACCTCCATACATACACTGTTTCTGCATCTCTACATTCCTGATTCAGTTTTTGGCTTACCAAATTTACTAATCTAAACAGGAAAACAATGTTTTATTTTTCCCACCACGGTTGTTTCAATTTCAGCATATACTCAGCATTTAGATTAATTTTAAGGTAGATAAAATGAACACAAAAGGTTGTTACAGAGCACAGTAAGAGAGGTACTTATCTCTATTTGGCTTGTATAAGCACCATGTTGCTTAGAAGGAAAATATCCAGGTGATTCTGGAAATGGACTGCCCACTGTCATATTTCCTCTCCTTACACTTCCCAAAACTTCTCGATACAAGCAGAAGATTTTGAATACTTGAAGCTCAGTAATACATCAACATTCCAACAGAATATATATTTATATATATAATATCATACATATATATTCCCTAGAGAAGTCTTTGTGGGCCAGGATCCCAATGTATTTGGTAAATCAGCTTAAACAAGTGAATCAGGGTCTGGAAAAAACTAGCTCGCTCACATACACACACAAACACATGGAGATGAAAAGAATGTGGGGATTTTGTTTGTTTGCTTGTTTGTTGTTGGGGGAGGAATACAAAGATAGTATGTAAAGAAAAATATCAGTGCTTGCAAGGAGGAGAAAATTGAGGTAATTTCTACCAGAATGTCACTGACACAAAAAAGAACAATTAAAAACAAAATGCTGCCATATATATTTAAAAATTAAGGAATGGCAATCAAACAAAAAAATTACTTTCCGACATAAGCCTGACAAAAATAGGATAACAAAACAGAAAAGAAAAGGAAAAATCCTATTCCTCTTCAACACAGACTTTCCTCATCTTGTAATTTTTGTACTTTGGAAGAACATAAAATCTTCAAGGAGAAAGTGAAGAGTTTCAGAGGTTATGTTTGTGCAGGGAAATGCCATTACCTGTATAGATAAAGAAGGAGCTATAAAAGAAGGTCTACAGATATCGACTTTTTAAAACAAATATTGTCAAAATATACTCAGAGCTACCAACAATACTTAGGGTTTTTTTTGTCCAAGTTTGCTGGCAGGTTTCTCTGGAACATGAGAAACTCATACCCTAATATGTGTTAAGCCACAGCTTTGATTAAGTTACATTGTTAAAACATTTTACATCAAGGCACTGAATTGGTAGCACGAAAATTGACCTGATTTGTAAATAAATGGAATGAGATGAAATGCCTCAGAAGAGGATGATGCCAAACTGACCATGTCTGAACACAAATGTTTACTCTTACTGGATTTGCACTCTTCTCTCTGCCAAAGACAGACATCAGAGTTGAAACTGATAGGTGTCTACAACAGCTGCTTTCCTGTGTGATAAACTATGATTACACAGCATATTAATAGCCAACATCTGCACTCATTTTCCCACATGAGTATGAAAACTTCTGCTGTTGTACTCTATACTGAAACATTTTCTCCTAAATTCTGATTTGCCCATGATAATAATTAATTAGATATTAGTTAGATTAATTAATCAGATATTAATCTCTAGATTAGACATTTGCTACCCATATCTCTTCTGTTTGATTTTGTTTGAAAATAATCAACGCTAGAGGAGGAGCTGTAGCTCAAGCCTAGACATGTCACATGCTGATTATGTCAAAAATAAGGTAACTCTAAATTTACCACATGAAAGCTTTTTCTGGGACTAAAATTTGCATTTCCCCAACTACAAAGATTTACACAGCAAATTTCTGTGATTTGATAACAAAATAATGATACTATTTTTTAAGACATGCACACCAAAGTAGATTTTAGATTCAGTTCACAAAGATACTTATACTCTAATCTTCAGTGTTCATATTCATTGCACAATAATAATCCGACTTATTGTTTATGGTACTCTCAAATCACAGTGATAGTATCAGAAGTGAACATAAAAAACCCACAATAATATATTTTAAATATATATATATAAAATAACAGTTAAAATCTCTGAATTGTTGATCTACCTAATAACTCAAGTACGTGCTATAGATAACATACATTTATTTTGCAAATGAGTAAAATGATAAAATCCCAAAATTAAAAGCTGAGCTCACTCTAAACAACAGAAAAGGCTGTCTACCAATTTTATCATAGAATCATGGAATAATAGAATCATAGAATCACAGAATCACAGAATGTCCTGGGTTGAAAAGGACCACAACGATCATCTAGTTTCAACCCCCCTGCTGTGTGCAGGGTCACCAACCACCAGACCAGGCTGCCCAGAGCCACATCCAGCCTGGCCTTGAATGCCTCCAGGGATGGGGCATCTACAACCTCTTTGGACAACCTGGATGCTCCACCCTCTTCAGAAGGACTCACTTTCGCAACATCAATCCACAGCCCGTTACAATCAATTTACAAGTCAAGCTATTCTCTTTTTCTGCATTTATGACAGCAAACTCATCTGTTTTTCTTTCATTTATATATAGTCTACCTATATATACCACATATAGTCTACCTGCTGAGTATAACTACTACAGTCATTTTGCTACATCTGGAAAGTACAAGGACTTCTGTTCAGTAGAATCATAGAATAGAATAGAATAGTAAAGCTTATGTACCTGTTCCTGTGTTTAAGATTCTTACATTATGGGCAAAAACCTTGTTGGTTGATTGATTTAAAGTAGATCACTCCTTAAATTATTCTGCATGTTTCATGCGAGTCTTAGCATTCCTCTGTGCTGCCATGAAGAAGAAGAATAATAGAATATCCCAAGTCAACAGAGAGCAGTGTTTCCCCTCATGATGCTCCCCATTATGAGGAAGTTGTAGGCCACGATGAGGTCTCCCCTCGATCTTCTCTGGTCTGAACAAACCATGGTACCTCAGCCATTCCTCATGTAAATCAACACTTTCCCCTTTAAACTCTTCACCATCTTTGTGGCTCTCTTTTGGACACCCTTTAAGAGTTTTCTACTGTGGTGCCCAAATCTGCACACAGTACTCAAGGAGAGGCTGTACTAGCACAATGCTAAGCCAGACATCCATTTCTCTCAACTGGCTAGCAATGCTGCACTCAACACACTGCCAGGATACAGTTGGCTTTCCTGCCTGCCTGGGCACACTGCTGTTCAATTTGCTGTTGGCCAAGACCTCCAAATATCTTTCAGCAGAACTGCTCTCCAGCATCTTATTCTCCAGACTGTACGTACAGCCAAGTGCTGCCCCTTTTCAGGTGCAGAATCTGGCACTTGCTCTTATTAAACTTCACATGGCTGGTGATTTCCCAGCTCTCTATTTGTTATGTCTCTTTGCAAAGCTTTTGCACTCCCTATGGAGACAATAGCTCCTCCCAATTTAGTATCATCAGCAAACTCTCTCAAAATACCTTATAGTCATTTAAGTCATCTATGAAAACAAAAGAGAACTGGCCCTAAAATGGGCTCTCCTTCCATTTGTATCAAGATACTGAAAAAAAAAAACCAGCCTGCAGAAGTGGGATTTATTTGGATAAAACTTTTTTTTTGGATAAAACCTGGGAAACCCCACTAGTGACTGATCACCAGACTGATGTAACCCCATTTACTATAACCCTTTGTGTTCATCTCATCAACAATTAACCCACTGCATTACGTTCTGTCTGGCCGTATGCTGGACATTTTGTCCCTTAGGGTGTTGTGAGAAACAAAAGTTTTACTGAAATCCAAAAAGATAACATTAACTGGTTTCCCTTGGTCAATTAGATGGGTGGCCTTATCATAAAAGGAAACTGAGTTAGTTAAATAGGACCTTCCTCTCATGAACGCATACTGCCTGTTTCCAATGACCTCACTGTCCTTCAGGTGTTTTTCAGTAATGCCCAACAAAATTTTCTCCACAATTTTACCAGACACAGAAGTGAGATTGACAGGCCTGTGATTATCAGGTTCTTTTTTCTTGCTCTTCCTGAAAGTTGGAACAATATTTGCCAGATTCCCAAGTCCACTGAAAAATAATTGAGAGATGTCTCACAATGACACTGACCAGCTGTCTGAGTAACCTGACATGCATGAATCCCATTGGGCCCCATGGACTTATATGCATTCAGGTGGAGGATTAAATGTATACGTGGCACATTATTTCCATGTTATATTTATTTGCTAATTGATGGGATCCAGAAATAAAAATGGGTTAAGAATTTAATTTGTAAATCTCCTATTCCCTTCCATATTGGATATTCTGCTTCATTACTACTATTAGCTGAAGGCAAAAAGCAACTTTTGATACTTAGAGATACAACAGGAAAGGTTTTTATTGTTGTTGTTATCCCTTTGGTTAATTATTTTGGGGTCCTGGTGTGATGCTTTTAAGTAATACAGGAAATATCTTAATTTTTTCTTGACTTCAACATATTTGCACCTGTAGATGACCAGTGCACTATCCATTATGTTTTACCTACGAGAATCCGAGACAGTGATGGCAGCTTCAGTGTCCTCTACAATAACAGACATTATCTTTGCACACAGAATAGTCTAATATTTGTCCTACAGCAATATCTCCAGCAACAATGTTCCTCAGCACCATGCAGATGTCACAGTTGAACGCTGGTTTCACTGCTCCACAGTCAGTGTGAGAAGAAACTCATCAAAAGAAGGAAACAGTTAAGAGCTAAGCAGCTGCATCTATCTACTGTCAAAAGCCTGGTAGAAATACAGGAGGGAAAGCATAACTAAGAGCAAATCCTGCTTTAAGGCTTGTTTGAGTCAGATTTCACAAATTTCAAGCTCTATACCAGGTACTTTGTGTGCCAAAGTGTCCTGTGTTAATTCAGGTATGTTTTGACTTTTTTTTTTTTTTTCCAAGACAGACCATTAAACTTAAACTAGATTTATACTTCATTTACCACGAATCTCTCACTTCCTCAAGAACTGAATTTATTTCAAATCACTGTGCAACATATTGCATTGTTACAAATGGTAGAAGTAGTCAAATGTTACAAAAAGTTGTCTAATGTTACAAAAAGAACATTTTATCATCAGTTCTTTTCTATTAGCTTCTCTTACTTCTTTGTTGGAAAACGTGAATAGCAGAAAAAAAATGACTTTTGTCTCTACAGTAATACATGATCTCTCTTCTCTTTCTGCTGCTTCATTAAGTACAAAACTGTAGATCAAGCAGAAGTACAAAGCCCTAAAAATGTTTCAGATCTAATTCACATTGTAACATTAAAAAAAAAAAAAAAAAGTAAATCTCTGTAATATTGTTCTCTGAAATGAAGTCTGTAGCACTGTCTCTCTTAAGGCTTTCTCACCCCAGACACATACGAAATTCAAGGGGTGATGAAAAGATCTTCTCTGATCTCTGCAATGTTGCTTTTTATAACAAAAGTCTGTCTTCCAGAAAGGCAATAGAAATCATAAAGATTTCAAGAAATGAAGACACTACATCCTTCCTTTTTACTTCATTCCAAAGACTAACCACAATCATTGCTAAAAATATGAAGTCAGTTTCTAATTCGAATTTGTCAGACTTCAGTTTTAAGTTTTAAGCCCCTAATACATTTCTCTGTTAACTCAGACCATCTTTTGAGCAGCCATTTTCTTCCTGTGAAGGAAAATGTACAAAGCAGTAAAACTATCATTCAGTCTTCTTTAAAAAAAAAAAAAAAATCAGACTGAGTTCTTCTCACTGTATTTTACCCAGACAAATAGGTTTTTTTAGCTCTCCTGTAAATCTGTCAAGATTTTTACAGCTGTGTTTCACAAAAAAATAACAACAAACCCACAAAAGAGTAGGCAAACAGAAGAGAAAAGCAGTGGAAGTTTCCCTAATACGTGCTTACTTCTTGTTACATAGTTCTTATATAGATTTCAGACGTACCGCAGCCACCAATGAAAAACTAAACTGCTAATGCAGCAGCTAACTTCAAACATCAGCAGCAGTAACACACTCCTGTTGGTAAAGCAAATGAGTTCCCTAAATAATCACAAATAGTGTGTTCTTTTCTCAAGAAAATAATGCATTTGTTCTGTTTTTTCACGGGAAATGTATTTATTCTTTTATCTTTCTCTAAATTAATGACTGCATCTAGAGAAGACAAATTCGTCTCTAAAGATGAAGCAACCTACTGGCCTTTTGCTGCAACCACATACAAAGATCTAATATTTTCACTGTTAAGTCCATGGGATGTAAGTACGCCCCAGGTGAGAAGGAAAGAACAGCTCTTTTTCTTTGCACTTTTTTTTTTCAGGTAAAGATCAATCTGAGCTGTGAGTTGGAAGGTCTGAAGTCCTCAGTATGCAAACTGCAGCTGCTGCTACTCAGAAAAGCATCGGAGTTTCTGGAGTGGTTTGGCCTGCCACCTATAATTAGACTTGTATGCTTTCTAACCAGGAAGGCTGCCAGAAGAGTAATGGTCTGCAGCTAGTTGGTATAATTGAAATCTCTGCTATTGTGCAGCAAGGAGAGAGAGATTGCCAGACAAATTTTTAGGAAACTTCAGGGACATTTCTGTCCAAGTAATAGATTTCTCAAAGTTAATTATTTTGCTCTTTTCGTCCTCTCCCCTGCTCTGGCTTCTAAAATTACATGATTTAAAAGACAGGTAGATCTGAGTGCTTCTGAGTGCTCAGATTACACTGTGGTTGAAAAACGCAGTTATTTCAGCTGTCTTATTTAAAGAATGGACTTCTAACCAAAGATGAAGCCCAGCAGTATTTCTATGCAGAAGGCAACAAAAAACATTCACCTAGTCCAGTGCTTAAAGAAGCGTACAAACAAGGGGGAGCCCCACTTTTTACAAAGTCTGGTAGTGAAAGGACAAGACAGAATATTTTTAAAGTAAAAGAGGGCAGATTAAGATCAGACATTAGGAGAAAATTCTTGACTCAGAGGATGGTGATACACTGGAAGGGGTTGCCCAGAGAAGCTGTAGATGTGCCATACCAGGAGGTGTTCAGGGCAGGTTGGATGGAGCCCTGGGCAGCCTGAGCTGGTAGGTGGCAGCCCTGCCCACAGCAGTTGCTGAAACTGGCTGGGCTTTAATGTCCTTTCCAACCCAAGCAATTCAATGATTCTATGACTGCATCATCCAAGGAACAGTATTCAATGTATAATGCCTTTGCTTAACTAAAAATTCCTTAATGAAAATAATTCTAGCTTTACAGTATAATCAAAACCACAAGCACCAAGAAGACATTGAGGCATTATTTCCCCAGTTCTAATAGCACTTGTCATTTTGAGGTCTAAATCTTTACATGGTTCATGGCTGTGACTGTGATTTAAATTTTCTTCTCTGTACTGAGAAACAGACAAAAACTACTTATGTCTAAAAGTATTATTATTGTATCATCAGACGACTACATTAAATTCATTTCTTTCCAAGAAAGCAACTACATTGTAAGGAAAAACTTTTTGCTATGCACTATAATATAAATGTCTCCCAAGAACAGCCTATTTTTTCAAGAAGTAAGATGCAAGTAACCATTAACAACTGTGATTGTTTTTTCATTAGGCATTGAGTTCCCACATAGTGCTGACAATTCACTGGCCATCAGTAACAAATTACAATAATATACAAAATAACAGGGAATTAATTTCTTGGACTTCAGACAAAATGCTGCTGATTCACTAACTGTAACAGCTGCATTATACAAATAAAAATCTGAGAACAGCTCCAGGCAGACAACAAATAAAGGATCCTGTCCTTTTGGCAAAAACATTTAAGATCTGCCTGATTTTTGAAATTAAGAGTATTTTCTGTAGTAGCTTTCAGTGTCCCTCAAGTAGCATGAAGGTACCTATGCTTTCTGTCAATTAATGCCATTTGACTGCTGATTAGCAGCATTCAGAAGAGAATTCTTTTTTTTCATAGCATACATTTCAACTTCTTTTTTTTTTTTTTTAATTAAGAAAAGGGCAGAAAATTTAAGAATTTAAGAATTGAGAAAGATCTAGAAATTTTTTTTTAGAGTAGAACACTCAATCCAATAACAAATCCTTATGATAATTTTATAAGTACATTTAAAATGACACAGGTAAGAACTGAAATTAGTTCTCCAAGCTCTGATGTCTGATACAGAACCTGATCCAGACACTGTTTCAGATGTGCAAGATGTAAAGGTTGCTGAAGTAGAAATTGACACAGTCTGTGAAGATTCCGCTTGGTGACAAATACGGTTAGACTATGAGATTAATTTCTTTAAAAGTCTGAATCTATAAGAAACTTAGGAGGAGCCTGAAGATAATTTTGTAATTGTGAAAGATAAGGAAAAGCAGGAGTTATTCCAATTCTTCAGCCCACATTTGCCTTTAGGAAGAAGATAAGGGAACAGAAGGAGGTAGCTGCTATGCAGGAAGAGATCTATTAAATCATGCAGTGCTACCCTAACGCTGCAGAGTAGGAAGTCTTACACTTGTGGGAAGCAGAAAGCACTGCTTCAGATATTTCCCCAGAGCGGAGGGACACAACACAACATAGCCTTGCTTCCAACATTATGCAGTCCACCTTCAGCATTTACAAGGTCTTTTCTTTATCATCACCTGTGCCTCGTGCTCCTGGAGAGCTGTATCTCATTCCCTACTATTCCCCCCACAGCTGGAAACTTCCATTGGCTAAGAGCATTGAACAGAATACCAAGGAGAAAATCTTCCCCACAGGGATACAGCCAGCAAGGAAGGTGGAAGGAGCCACCACGAAGTAAACGGAAGGACTCCACTGTCTAAAACCACTCTTTACCAAAACACAACCAAACAAGAAGTGATGCATCTGTTGTAATTACATTTCTTAGCCTAGGGATAACAAAAAGCCTCTGAGACATTGCTGGTGCAATAGGACTGAAAGAGCAACTAACTATAGAATTCCTGCTGCAGAACACAAGCCAATCAGCAAAGAGTCTGTGGCATCATTGCTATACTGTGAGAGGCCTGTGCTGAGCTGTGCTCCCACAGTGCTCTAAAATTTGTGAAGCTCAATAGTTTGGGGACAACACAGCTCCAGGTAGTGCAAGACCACATGCACATTGCCTCCTAGTGCAGCTAGACAACATTCTCACTGCTGCAACACACTGCTGTGTTGCTGTCAGTACTTTTTTCATGAGGCTGTGAAACAAAAGCAAAATACACTTTTGTGTCAAAAAAAAAAAAAAAAAAAGCTACTCCAAATTCTCACCTGCTGGTGTAGAACAAGTCTTCATAACCCAGATATTGCTCATGAACCTGCACCTGGTTTCAGCATATGTTACACATTGAATACAAGCTGTCATTGATAGCAGTGATATGAAGAATAGAACACAGTTTCATTTCTTGGCAAATCTGTCAGTTACAAATGTGCACCCATGAAAAGGAAGACCAGTCTGTCCTTACTATGCCTGTTGACTGGATATACTAATTTCAGGAACTCTTTCAACACTCAGAGGTGAGGCCTAGTTAAACACAGCTGTCCCCATTAAACATTTGAGGAGACTTGCACTGGTGCACGTGAACTTGCCTGGAGCATATGCCCACCATAAGGTGTCTGTCCTGGCCTATTACCTCTGCTCAAGTGGTATCCCTTTACCAGCCTCCAGGAATGCAACAGTGTTAATGTTAATGTCATGTACCATTCATGTGATCACAGAATAAACATGCAGTAACTGCACGTGGAACACTCTCTGAAATGGGAAGAAAAAAAAAAAAAAGGACAGTCATTCCATTTAAAGACCAGGGAAGGAAGCAAAACGTGTCTAAACATCTCACTACCTTCCAGCAAATAGTTCTTGAAAAGTGTTGGCATGGAGGAAAAATGAATATTCTGAAACAAACTAATGGATTGTGTCTTTATCTACAGGAAGCTCCATATTTACATATTCACTGTTATGCAAACAACATAAGGAATTTCACAGAAATGCCTATTTATTTATTTGTCAGTGGCCCTATGTCCAGCAGGCAGCCTGTCATAAGTGGTGTCCCCCAGGGGTCTGTCTTGGTACTAGTGCTTTTCAACATCTTTATCAATGACACAGAGAGTGGGATTGAGTGCATCCTCAGCAAGATTGCTGATGACATCAATCTGAGTGGTGCAGTTGATACAAAAGAGGAGAAGGATGCCAGAGGGATCTGGATGCACAGGAGAATCTAATGAAGTTTAACAAGGCCAAGTGCAAGGCGTTGCATTTGGATTGAGTCAATCCCAGATATTAGTACAGACTGGGAAAAGAACTAAGAGCATCCCCTCTTTCGAATCCCATCCTTACTGATGGACAGTCAGCTGAATTATGAGCTAGCAGTGTGACCAGGTGGCCAAGGACAATGGCAGCCCGGCTTGTATCAGGAATGGAGTGGTGAGCAGGACTAGGGAAGTAATCCTGCCCTGTACTCGGCACTGGTGAGGCCTCACCATGAGTACTGTGTTCAGTTTGGGGCACCTCAGTACAGAAAGGACATGGAGATGCTGGAGCAGGTCCAAAGAACAGCAACAAGGCTTGTGAAGAGCTTGGAGAACATGTTCTACAAGGAGAGACTGAAGGAACTGGGGCTGTTTAGTCTGGGAAAAAGGAGGCTGAGGAGAGACATTATTGCTCTCTTCCAGTATCTGAAAGGTGCTTACAGTGAGAGCAGGGTTGGTCTCTTCTCACTGGTGACAGGATGAGGGGAAATAGCCTCAAGTTGCATCAGGAGAAAGGCTAAACAGAGATGAAAAAATGGGCTTTCTTGATTTCTACTTTATTAAGGAAAGCAGCGGAGGGCAGACCGTACATTCTGAGATTCCTGCAATGTTGTTTTGAGAACACATTCTAATAATATCAATGAGTTAACCTAACTAAATGAAACAAACTAATAAAATCTACATCTAAATCCCCCAGAAATAGGAGCAATTAAGGAAAAGGCAAATCCTGCATGAGCTTTGTAAGAAGCCTGCCAATATTCTTCTCATTTTCATTCCTCAGTTATTTAATAATTCAAGCAGTACACTGCAGTCAAAATGCCCATTTGCCATTTCTGCATTTGTATAAAGCATCACTAAATGTTTTTTAATCATGTTGTCTATCTTTTCAACTGTCATTGCCCTCTCTTATTTTCCTACTTTGAGGAGAAAGACCAGTGATACCACTTACACATCTTGATATGAAACAAGCAGTACTACCTCTACATCTCGCAAAACTATGAGAAAGCTCATTTTAAAATCCATATACATACTTTCCCAAAATGATAGCTTATCACACAACAGTGAGGCTGTGTGCTTCTGCTAGTTCTGTTCTGTTACTGTTTCCAGTCGAATGTGCTTTTCTCCCATTTCTTTTAGTTTCTAGGATACCACTGTCAATAAATTGACATCTAAATGTTAAGGTCATAATTAAAGAATATCACAACAGGCTGTCTTTTGTACAGTTAACTGTACACTTTGAAATGAAAAATGTAGAGGTTTGAATTTAAAGTGGTTTTGCACAGAATAGATTGGCAGATATACAGGCAAATGATGTCACACAAACATTAATGTTCTAGAATGCCTGAATCAAGAATGTTCATTCATATATAGTGCTTGAGATGTGCCTTTTCCTCATCTTCTGGGCCAAGAGGCCCATGCAAGAGCTATGCTGCTGGGGTTTCCTGGAAAGCATAAGAAAACTCAATGATCAGTCATTTTCTCTTCTGTTTAAAAAAGGAAAGAGATACAGCAACTAGATTAAACATACACAACTTCGTTATTTAATTGGAAATATTAGGAGTCTAAAGAACTTATAGTTCTTACTAAACCACTGAAATTACAAAGATCCTGGCTAGAAATTGCAGAAACTACATGAATCACAGAATCACAGAGCTGTAGGGGCTGAAAGGGACCTCCAGGGATCTTTGAGTTTAGACCTCCTGTAAAGCAGGCACTCCACAGGCTGCACAAGCAGCAATATTTCCTTCCACACACTGGGGCTTAGAGAGTGGGGGAATGGGAATCAAGCAAAGAGATTCAAGTAATCACCTATTAAAAATTAAAAAAGAGAAACAGAATAGGATGAGCTCAGGTATACCAGAGTCATTAAGACTGCCACTCTCCTAAAATAATACGGTACCAATGCTGTCCTTGTCTCCTCTCTGAAGGTGTTCAAACATCAGCCAGAAGGTACTGCTAATTAAGTCTACACAGTTAGAAGACTCTGCTCACCTAAGTTTACAAACAGACCACAGGCATTCCACATTCATGTCTTGCAAATCATGTGGCAGCATTACAAGGGCAGAAACTAACAGCAACAGTACCCCAAAAAGTTACAGTAAATCCCACCAATGTACTCCTTGCAACATTTGAAAAAAGGACTTAAGCATGACAGACAAGTAACCAAATAACGTTCATAAAGCTACTGAACTTAGAGCTTATCCCTAACTTTAGCCATCAACTAACCCTAAAGTTGCTAAAAACAATAACTTTGGAAAAAATATTGTGTATTCATATAACTAAAGATCACATCTAATATATTTTCAAGCAACAAAATTAAAATTATAATTGCAGACAGTATGGCAATCCTTTTTCTAAAAAAAAAAACACTTGACTTCCTGAGTTATTTTCTGTTTTTATTAGCGTATACTTTTTTTTACTCTAATTATATAATAGATATCAATACTTCACAAGATATAGTACTGCCATTAAGTAACATATATATGAACAACAGTCTATTCACTGCACATTAACTCACTGAAAGAACTTCCAAATATTCCCTTGAGACCATACAATTCTGAATGAGGCACTGATTTATTGCAGCTCACCTACAAAACTGTATTCGGTAGCTGTTTGATAGATGTCACTCTTAAAATCTAAGAACTTCAAGGAAGGATACTTATTTTAAGCAGTGAAATACTAATTTTAAACTCTCCGAGGGCTGCAGTAAAAGAAAAGGTCTAAACAGAATCTCAAAAAAACATTGTGGAAACTAGGAGTAAAAATAATGAAGATTGATTTTGGACTGTGACAATTTATGAATATCAAGTTCTGTAGTATATTTTTGGTGGTATTAAATTGGATAAAATCGTGCTTGGAAACAGCAAAGGAAATAGTCTCACATAATCAAATTATTTGCTAGTTGGATCTCTGAAGTATCTTCAAAAGGTTTATGATCAAATTATTGGAAGATGGAACAGCCTTCCTGATTTTCAGAGACATACCTTTAATAACATGAGTTTCTTAGCGATTACATTAGAAAGAAAGTGATCCATAACAAGCTTTTAAGGCAAAGGGGAATTATTACAATGAGAATTTTATCTTTCACTTGATACAGGTCACAGGTTTTTGTTACGCACTTCTTGAATTATTCTGGTTCTGTCTCAACAGTAACACGTAAATCAGAGACTGAAGATTGCTTTTAAGATGTCAGCACTAACAAGTGCAGACTGCACACTCTTATTACAGTGAGCTGAAGAACTGTTTTTAAAAGCCATATTCAGAGCCTTACATGAAAATGGTATCATTCCCTTATTTGACACTGAGAAACACAGCCGTTCTACGGGCTTTCTCCTCTTCCCACACCGCACATCCTGTTGTCATACAACATTTTGATACGGAAGGTGGGTAGCTGTGTCAATATAAAGTCATCTCCTCAAATAGATAATACCCACAGGCAACTGAAGGTTGTTTCTTTTGGTGTTTTTTTTTTTTAATTTTTTTTTTTGGAGGTTTCTCTGCATTTTTGCTTACAGAAAACTAGCCAACAGCATCTCAGTTTGTTGGTGTGTGGGAGGGCGTTATAGTTTGAAATGAATGGGGTGACTACTGTATGCATCTTCCAAACAAAGAGGTGGAACACACCACAGAATCGACACACTCTTTTACAGTTGATGTGTTGCATATTACCGCCGTGTATCAAAAAAATATATCCAAACCATAATACAGATGACTGTCATAGCAAATGATCAAAGCAGTGAGGATGACTTCCTAAACAGTGGGTCCTGGAAAGAACAGAACTGAAGGCATACAGAGCTGTCTGAAGTCATTTTATAAACTTTGTATCATCTCTATGCTTTGCATTTAACACACGAGTGCCACAAGTCAATTTTTGATATTGTTGAGTGGTCCCAAAATTCATTAGTGTATCTTGCTGGCTTCTAGGATAAAAACAAAAGTATCAGATTACTTCATGAGATTCTTTCTGTCATCAGAGATTATGCCTCTAGAGGGGTAACTCACATGGTAACTTAGCCCTAGATTATTCATAAATTTCCTAAGTTACTTGAAATTAAAACCACAGCTGCTAAAATGTGCAAGTAACACCTGATATTTTTTTTAGGATATGTAAAAAGGAGGAAAGTCAGTCCTGCTTAATTCCAAAACCTGTGGCCCACGCAAACAAAACTGAGGACTGAATCCTGAAGAAGAGTGACTGATTCAGGAATCATGACACACATGAACTACTTCTTCACTACGAACTACTTCTAAAAAGCTATTATGATTTTTGGATACGTGATAATTTGATTAGAGACACTATTAAAAAGGTATTTTGGGCAGGCCTGAAATCCGCACATTTCCTCTTTTTGTTTGTGAATAACAGAATCAAGGACAAAGAGATTATATAAGCTATCAGTACCATTTATCAAAAAGAAGACTGAGATGTTTTGCCTACTATCTATGGAACAACTTCAGGAAGAAAAAATACAGGTACTAAAAAAATTCCTTGATCTGAGAAAGCCATAATAAGAAGCAATTGCTGAAAGCTGAACTTGGAGAAGAGCAAATTTGAAACACGGAACTAACTTAATATTTTTCAAACAGTGAGAATAATACTGGGAAACGGTGACAGAAGATAAATTCTTAAATTCTTATGTCTTACCAATAACGTAAAAATTAATACATAACAATATATAAAATGCTCATGTATTAATATGATCTTTCACTAATCATTTGAGAAGATATGCACAAATTCATAATCTTTGGTAGCCTGCATAAGAGATCTTGTGTAATATTTACATTGAGTTACTACACTGAATAATAGCCTTAGTAATTCAGTAATGGTAAAAAAAAAAATCCATTCTGGACAAGTGCACCTGGCTGACAAGCACAGTGTCTAATTAAGGTGCCTAGACCCAGGAAAAAAGCCTCAGCGACATTTCCATAATAGACATAACTCTTGGTTAATTAGGTAGGTACCTTTAGGTAACCAGACTGATGGTTCTAACAATTGTCATCAAATACATTTTTACCTTTTTAAATCCAAGAGAATATAAATTAAGTAGATAATATGGAAATGGTCCAACACGTAAGGCGCCCTTGCAAAGTAGATTACTGCATCTACTTTGCCAAGTACAATAATACCCAGGAGCAAACTTAGGCACAAAATTCCCAGGCTTTGTTTTGAAGAGATGCATTTAGCTCATTCAGACATAACTTGGGAGCAGTGCACAGAAAGGAATATTCCAAGGCATGCCCTCCACAGAAAGAGTGAAAAGGTTGTGCCTGGCTTGGCCTCTTTTATCCTATACAAACTTTCAGCTCTATCCAGAAAGGTTGTTCATCTTCAAATACCACTGCATATATTCCTAGGGAATCCTGGAGCTTGTAGAACACAAACTCTGTTTCATTTCATGTATGGAGCATTTTATGCTCCAAAAGTAGTGCCTCTTTCATTGGCAACTACATCAGATACAAAGAGCACAGTAACACTATTTGAAAAAAGATGTTCCATTTCTTGGAGTCCAACAAGCATTCTTTGAGATGGATGTTTCTGCATTGCCCATACATCTTCTGAGTCACTAGTTCTCATAACTAAAATAAAAAAGTGAAAAAACTGTAGTTGAAAATTTGAAACTGGCAAAAAGATATTGTTGTAATTAATGTTTTGGAAAAAAGACAGTAACCAGACATACAACACAATCTTGTTCATATAATTCCAAACTTAAGCCTAGCTAACTAAGATCTTGCGTTATCATGAAATATGGTTTAAAAAAAAAAAAAAAAACAGCAAGCAAAAATGCTCTGCTTCTACAGGTTAAAAAAAAGACTATTGGCCCTTAAGGATTTGGTTCTAGAAAATTTAAAGACTTGTTTAGGAACCTGAACATATTCTTACCACTCACGTATCCTTACAGTCTAGAGAGCAACTTCCAGCTTGCAGGCTGGTTTTGGGGTCTTTGCTGCTTGTGCAACACAAAGCTGTTGTCTTAGCTTCACACATCCTACATTCTGAGAAAGCAAGCACATGTACTCAGGAAGCTCTCTGACACAGTGAGCTGAAGCAACATTAGTATAAGATAGGTAATTCAATGACTTTAGACAATTTAAGGTCCATAACTTTTTAGGATTCAAGAAAAAGGACTTAAAAGTTGTTTCAACATACAGAATTTTTGAATTTAAGCCACCTACTTCAAAGATATCTCAGTACTTGCTCTGTTCCATCCATATTTTCTCAAGTTGATTTGTATACTGTACGTGGACGTTGTAAAACTGTTACGTGTTCTCATTTCTACTCTTTGTTAAACTAAAATGATGCCTGACTGATAAAACTCACCTGTTTTTTAGCAATTCAAACACTGACTGAGAACTCCCTCTGTATAAAAGGCTTCCATCAGCAATAATAAAACTACAACATGGAAATAATAGAAACAGAAGCACAGAGAGTGATATCTGGATGTTTCCACTCTGTGGAGATGCTTTAAAAACAACCACTCAACAAAGAGTGGATATGTACGCATGAAATCATGCTCATAAGAGAAAAGAGTTCACTTACAGAAAGGCAGCAGCAGAGGAAAAGAAAACCAGACAAAGCAAAGGCAAAAGTCAGAATGCTCTTCACATTTCCGTGACAAGTTATCAGAAATACAGTAAGATCTGCCAAAATCAACTAAATAGAATGAGGAATAGTTGACATACGAAAAAACATTCTGACTACTTGAATGCCACATATCATTAAATGTCATTTTAAAGAGCATCTGTCTCAGCCACTGACTGTAATTTTTTAGAAAGAACTGTACTTTGTATTTCTAGCCTTTGTGAAGATCATGCAGCAGCCAATATACTGTCAAAATTAAAGAGCAATTCTCTGCATGGCTTACTTCCCAGGACCTTTTTTCTACTTTTGTTATCATCACCAGCCACACAGAAGCTGTAAACAATTTGTACACATGCAATATTTGCCCTGTGGGTTCTTGATTTTAACTGATTCAGGAGTGATGTCAAGAGTAATTCCTATCTGGTTGCAGACTGCAAAATGTTGATGGTTCTATGTCCTGGACAGTCCCACAAAGTACTGGGACACAAAAGGGCGAAGGGAGAGGAGAATGGAAAATACAGACACAAGCAAATACTAGAAACACTGATTTTCTGGATTATCTGTGTTATTTGATGGTATTCAAACAATAGAGAGCAAAAAAAGTGATTAAAAATATTTATGTAAATAACTGTCAGCATTATGAAGGGCACAGTCACAGTCTTCCATAATAACTGAATGTAACAGTTAAAACTTACAACTAATGTATCATTTGAAACAAAATTAACTAGGTAACTTCTGCTGACATCACTCTTTGGAAGATGATGGCAAACTGCTATTTGGAATCAAAAGTGAAACTGCTCTACTCAACAACACAGTATATAAAAAGCAAAAAGTCAGCAATAAAAACAACTAGCAATCAATTCTGTATTAATCTTATTTCCTATTCCTAATGGCATTTTACAAAGGAAAAGACGGTAAATTAATATCTCATCTGAAGGGAGAGTTAGTAGCAGATAAACAACCTTGTACTTTTTCTTATCCCCTACACTGTTTACATCAGCACAGAAAAACAAAACAAAACGAAAGGAAAAAACAACTCACAACATTTTGGTAACAGATTCAACAAAGACATACATCCAGACATTCATCCTACCAATACAAGACTAACAGAAAGATTAGAAGTTCAAGCAAAGCTTGCACTGTGTTGCACATCAAACAAGCTCATGGATGACGGAGCAAGGTCCAAAGCTTTAGGCAAATCTATAACCTGTCATACAAATTTTAATGGTTGAAGAATCTTAAAAAAGAAAAAAATATCTTGAAGTGATTATATCAAAAGAGACTTTATTTAATGTCTGAGTTGGCTCTCTGAACACACTACAGCAGTAAAACAACAGAACACGTTTTTTGCTGCAAGGTTTTATCTTCTTCTGCAACTTTCAACTTAAATTAATCTAAACAATGGGAATTGGAAATTTTTGTCAGGTGTATCAAGTATATATGTAGAAGAAGAAAATATTCACTGTGGCATAGTATATTCTGGTTTATGTTAAAAGAAATTGCTTATCTTGAATTACTGTGACACTGAATTCTGCAATAGGCACTGCAAGGGAAATCCAGTTCCAGAACAAAATAACTAGATCTGCATATTCTCAGGAACTCTGGACACTGGACATCAGCTAACTGATTCTGATTATAGAAGTGAAATAATTCCACAGTTTCAGTGTTGTTTTTTTTTTCTAAACTACACTGTGAAGGCACTAGAAAGGAACCCACTCCTAAGCTCCTCTCAACACATATGAATAGAAAAAAAAAAAAAAAAAAATAAGAGGCAAATGGAGGATCTAATAAGAAAAAGTAGAGGTGGAAAGAGCATTCTCTGCAATTGTAGCACCAATCCTCCACCATTCCTGACCCAATCCGTGAGTACAGCACACCTCATCATCTCCAGTTACCCGGGTGGCTCCCAGCCTTGGCAGGTAATCCTCTATAGAGAGACATAACAGCCAACCTCAGACGCAGGGCAAGAATGCAGCAAGGCCTGAATCCTCAAGATTTCCAGGAACTAAGTCAAGTATATATGACCACATTTTAAAAGAACTATTACAGATAAACAAAACAAATGTCTTTCCCAACTTGTTAAAAAAAAAGTCAGAAAAATTCATTCTCTTAAATGGTTCTTTGATGTGAATTTTTTAAAATAAACTAGCATCAGAGTTCTTGCAATACTGCTCCCAGTATTTTATCTTGGGACTGCTTTTCCTCTCCACAAGCCACTTCAACATGATAAGTCATGCACAATGAATGAATATGAAATACACAATGACTACATCTATGAAGGAAAAAAAGTATGTGAAAATAGAAATTTATAGCCCAACATTTTTTTTTTTCACATTTTAATAGTTGTAAAGGGTTGTTTGTCTTTAAGCATTACGAAACAGACTGCATTCAAGTGTAAAGTCACTCCATAAATAGGAAGCAGTAGTATGGTACCCAGTCAGCTGCTACCCAAGGTAACTCACGTGTAAAGCGCTTCTTCTGATGCAATGGATGTGTTAGCATATTTTCAGGTTAAGAATTGAGTGGAGTAAGCCTTTTTTCATTAAAATACATTAGAATTCACATCACACATTATCCATGCAACTAGAAAACTGCAGTCTTACATGTTTTCAGTTTTACTGCTTTTTCTCTGCCAAGCTGACTGAAGTCAATTAAGATGACACATTATGAAAGCCACGGCGCATAACAAATTCAAAACTTCTAGAGCAGAAGCAGCACTAATTGCTCAGAAATTGTCTTAAATATTTATAAGTTACTGTAAAGTGAAAAGAGCACAGTCTCTAGTTACAAAAAGACAATCATGCAGCTGGCAAGGATGTGACTACAGCTCAGGCAGGTAATTCACAGTGAGCCCACGAGGCGCACCATGAGTGTGTTATCATAGCCACGAGTTAGTGTTATCATAGTGCTACCTGCAGCAGCGTTGACGATCTCTATGGGCTGACTTCCCAACACACAACACATTTCCAGGTAGAATGTGAGTTCATTCACTGTGGTCTTTTCTATCACAACTGCATACTGTGCACCAAGCTCAGGTATGGCCAAAGCTGGTGGGGTCTGCACTGGAGCTACACCCCATGAGCTTTTAAACTTTTTATAAAAGCTAGATTAATATACTTGGAAGTGCAGGAGTATTCTAGCATCACTGGAGACCTGCCAGTGAATTCAGGAAACCGTCCAAGTCAGTCAGTATTGATCCTCCATCTCCCGATTTAATTTCATTAAAGGAAAATTTTAAAACTACTTTTTTTAACAATGTTCTGTTATTAGCAATAGTTATAGCTGTCAGTGGAAGAACAGAACAGAATCAAATAGAACAGAACTGAATAGAATAATCCAGCAGGAAGAATAATCTGCAAAGACCATCAAGTCCAACCATCTGACCACTTCAGGGCTATTCTTCATTTGCAAATAAAAGACACAGCTATAAGACCCAAGTCTTCAAGTTGTGCATTTAACATAAACAAGTCACTGAGTTACTTTGTATGATCACAAATACTTTGTGTACAGCTATATACATCAATGTATATAAACGTATATATCCTGAACAGCAACAAAGGAAAACCAGGGCTCTGTCCAAAATCCTGCAAATCTTGCAAGTGAAAAGTCTCACTGGGTTTATTGAGAACTTCTGAGATACATCAGAATAGCAGGCAATTGTCAGAGCCACAACATGTGCAGAGGCAGGGCAACATGCAGAAGAGTGCTAGGCAGGCTGGAGTAAAGGACTCTTGGGTTTGCTAAGCTAGCTTATAATGTGAGTATCAGCTGAAACTGAGAGGAAGCAGTGATGCAGCTATAGATTTGTTCAACAGCAGAAATACTGCATTATATGGAAACTAGACAGTGTGAAGATCCTAGAAATGAATATTAGATTTCCTGTAATAGCAGGACAATATTCAACAGCAGCAGTCTTTAGGAATACTGTATCCTCATTCTGAAATGATGATGTGTTAGCTTCTCTCTCTCCTAGTATCTTCCCTAGTTATAATAGCCAGACAGTATGATGGCTTCCAGTCCAGAAGATATAAGAAACATCTGTGCACAGCTATGCGTTTTTTGCTGACCACTGATTTTCTGAAATTTTGCAGAACACGAAGTACATAAGAACTGAAGAAGTATCCCTGGGTTCTGTGATGTGGAGCACCTGATACTTTTT
Organism: Lagopus muta; assembly: GCF_023343835.1. NCBI lineage: Eukaryota > Metazoa > Chordata > Aves > Galliformes > Phasianidae > Lagopus > Lagopus muta. The sequence goes on from NC_064433.1 coordinate 79,596,269, forward strand.
GTCATTTACTGGCAGGGGAGATTGCCCAAGAGACTGAAAATAGGGACAAAACACAGCGGGAGACAAGCAAGAGGAGGACCTGTCCATGAGAGTAGTCATTTAAGTTGCTATCCACACTGAACAGTTTGAGGATTCTCTACTGGCAGTGGTGGTAATGGCCCTGTGCTACTGGAGGGCAGTGACAGAGGAGAAGTGGCAAGGGAGAAAGGTGTTAAGAAACAAATAATGGGATTCTACAATATGGATAAGATAAGGTTGGTAGTTGTCTGAACCCTTAAGCAACATCGATTAAAACCTGCCACTATGAGTGAAATGAGTGTTACAAAGAGAGAAATTTTAAGAGGTTTTTAAAATGTGGGCTTATAGAACTTAAAAACTAACATACAGACAGATATCAAGAGCCACTTCTGTCTACCTGAGACTTTGTTATTCTGATACATAGGATAAACAATATATTGCATCTTTTATTGACCAAGTAATAAATAGTTTGCAATTATTAAAATGATCACGTCATCAATTTCTCACTTACACTGATACCACTATTTTTCTGCTCTTTTAACATTCCAAAAAACTAAGCTCAACACTGGAGACAAGAGCTAATTTTCCTGACAGGTGACCACATTACACAGCAATTTCCCAGGCCCTCCCTCAAAAAGCAAAGACGATCTGGAAGTTTACAGCTGCCCAAAAATATCTTATTGTCTCTTCCTTTTGTGTGAATACTGTTTCCTCCTTCTTCTTTGTTTCAGATAGGAACTAAAATAATGCATAGTGACATACTGGGCAATGAAATTTTTGTAGCCTCCTCTGACATTTGAGTAATGTGCACACCGAGTCTATGCATCCTGGGATTTTATACAGTATTTCTGTATGCAGCAGAACAAACGCCTGTGCCTGTGATCAGAGTACTCAAAATCTAACTCTGAGAACAATTTCCATTTAACCTACAGATTCTGTCCAATAATTCTAATATGTAACCAAAAACTATGGATTAAGCCTCAACAATAGTAAGTATACAGGGAAAAGAAGATATAGGATGTACTTTACTTATCCTTAACACATCACTCTGTCTAGCTGCACTTATGGCAGCACAAGGTAAAAAGACTAAGGGAATCAGTCCTGAATTCCTTCTGATCTGGAAGGCAGCAACAGAAACATCTATACATAAACTTTCAGGATAAATGTCATCAAAACAGTTGTGGCTAAAGATCCAAACTAGAAATCAAACAGCCTGTGTTCTTTACCCATCTCTCATTAAAGACTGGATCAAATAACTTTACTACTCAGTGCCTCCATTTCCTCACCAGTAAAAACAGGCATAGTTCTACTAAGTCATCTTAATTACTTTGACATTTAATGATTAAAGGCCTTGCTAAGAGGTACTGCTTTGTTACCATTATATAGTATTGCTTTTTTCAGTTTTAATTAATATCTGCCCAGATTACAAAATACTGTTTTAGAACCATTCTGTTTGCAAGTTAGAGCAAAGCTGCAAATGCAAAATTAAAGCATTAAAAATTAATGAATTCTGTCATCTTTTATATATGTGATGCTTCTCAAGAATATTTTACTTAAACACAAACATGACTGAGAACCAGAAAGACTACACAACTCCTTACACTTTGCTTGGTGTTACACCTATTGGCATAGGTTAATAAAACGTATCTCTTAGTTTTTCAAGCCCCTGCACAAAGCAGGAGAAAATGTTTACAATGGAGATTTTATAAGAACAGCAGCCAAGCTAATAGCCAAAACTCCTTTATGCAAAACCAATTTTTAACATAACTTCTGCCCATTATAATAGAAAGCCAACATTTCTTCTTCTCCAAATATTTTATTTTAATGAGAACAAAACTTGGAAAAAAATGCAGTCAAGCTATGTGGAGGTGGAAAGTACAACATCCGTCTGGGATAATCACATTCAACTCATTAGAGTTCACATTAGAGATTTACACTGAGTTCCAGAGTATTAAAAGAGCTAAAAGAAGAAAGTGAAGTATTTTAATCACATTGGAAATGAGCAGCTTGCAAAACAATAACAAGGACAAAACTTCATGAACATCCTGGGTTATCCAGGGCAATGGGAAAAAAATCAATTAAGAATATTAAAAATATATATAATATTTTTGATTCAGCTTTTAAGAGAGTTCATCCTTTATGCACACCTTGTTTTCGTGTGTTCTCAGAGATCAGGATATCGGAAACATACGTTCAGAAACCAACAGACAGTATCCAAGGAAATTACTATTAAGTTTATAAGACACATAAGCAATATTTGGATGATCTGGGAAATTACAAACCAGCAAATCTTACAGTGCCACTTGAATACATTTTTGAACAAAAAAACAAAAAATCCAGAAAACCAACCAACCAAACAAACAAAAAAAAGTGATAAAGAATTTATTTCACCTTTTCCAATAAAAATAACAGTAAGTCTCCAAAAAGGTCATGGAATATTGATCTCCTTGTTCTGCTTGGCCTCATATAAAGTCACAAAACTGGACAATCACCTCTACAGTTTTCAAGACATTGGAGGTAGAGAGAAACAGAGAATCATAGAATAGATTAGGTTGGAGGGTTTCCCTTGCCCTATCACTACCAGACCATGTAAAAAGTCAGTCCCCCCTTCTGCTCATAAGCTTTCTTCAAGTACTGTAAGGTCATAGCGAGGTCTCACTGGAGCCTTCTCTTCTCCAAGCCCAAATCCCTCAACCCTTCTTCATAGGAGGCCTGCTGCTGCCCTCTGATCATCTTAGTGGCCCTCCTCTGGATCTGCTCCAACAGCTCTGCATCCTTCCTGTACTGGGGACCCCAGGCCTGGATGCAGCACTGCAGACGGAGCCTCACAAGGGCAAAGTGGAGGGGGACAATCACCTCCCTCTCCCTGCTGGCCACCTCTCTATTGATGCAGCCCAGGATACTGTTGGCCTTGGGGGCTGCAAGCACACACTGGTGGCTCATGTCCAGCTTTTTGGCCATCAGGACCTCCAAGGCCTTCGCTGCAGCATTGCCCTCAATGAGTTCTTCTCCCAGTCTGTACTCATATCTGTGACTGTCTCAACCCAAGTGCAACACCTTGCACTTGGCCTTGTTAAAACTCATTAGGTTCTTGAGTATCCAGTTTTTGAGCATGTCCAGGTCCCTCTGGATGGCATTTCTCCTTTCTATTGTGTCAGCTGCATCAATCAGATGGATGTCATCAGCAAACTTGCTGAGGATGCACTCAATCCCACTATCTAAATTACTGATAAAGGTCTTGAAGAGCACCAATCTGAAGACTATCCCAGCAGATATTGAGTAGCCTGAAATCCCCCACCAGGATGAGAGTTTGTAAGCACAAAACCTCTTCGCAGCTGAAAAAAAGCAGCCTTGTCAACAGGCTCCTCTTGATCAGCTGGCTCATAGTAGACTCCAACTTCAAGATGCCCTTTATTGGTCTCGTTCCTAATTTCAATCCACAAACTCTCAACCTGTTCGTGACAGTTTCTCAGGGGCATCTCTTCACAGTCTATCCACTTCTTAACATAGAAGGCAATTTCCCGACCCCTTCTACCTTGCCTATCCCTTCTAAAAAGCTTACAGCCCTCAATCATGATATTCCAGCTATGTGAGTCATCCCACCATGTTTCCATGACAGCATGAAGGCTGTAGTGTCCCAGCTGCATCATGGTTTCCAACTCTTCCTGCTTATTTCGCATGCTTGTGTGGATTGGTATACAGGCACTTCAGCTGCGCTTTCAGCTGCACTGTTTTCTTAGAGGAGCCCTCCCAAAAATCTGAGACAAATTTGAGGTTTTTCTCCAAAATTAATGTTGAAAATAAAGAGATACAGAACAAGAGAATATACCTAAGGTGAGAAAAATGTTATGGTAGATAAAAAAGTGTATGCCAACAAACTGAAAAGCTTGAATTTTAATAGGTTTGAAATATCCCTCTTAGGATCTTCAAGAAATTGAAAAATCATTTCAAAAATGTGTAGAGCTAGGGTAGCATGATAGCATTTAAATAATGATTTTGAGATCCTGAAGTGTCCATCACTAAAAGCAAGGGCACTTAGGCTGAAGTCACAATATTCCACGGTAATAAATAAACCTGGTAACGTTTGAGGCATTTGTAAATCTGTAAAAATTCCTGGAGAATTAAGCATGTGAAAAGGCTATTTTGTTTAATAAGTTTATTCGGGAACTATAATCATACCAACACAAACTTGATGAAAGACCACGACGAACGCTATGTGCAGTGTTGACGGATGCAAAGTAATTTGTCACTAGAATAAAAAAATACACAATTGCTTATGCACATTAGAAGAATCTGAAACAACAGAAAAAGATATGTGAATACCTATTTCTAATGCTTTACAAATTGCTGATTAACACTGCTGCTGAAATAAAAAGCCCCATGAGAGGCCCTATGTGCCATTGAATTGAATCTGACATGAAGATGCACAGCTCAGTTTCACCTTAAAAGATAACTACAAGATTTTGTAGTTAAGAATATCCTGTCTAAACTTCCACAATCATGTCTGAATAGTAATTACAATAAGTAGTGACAACAAGACTCCAGGGCATATAGACAATGATTACATAACCATAGACTGACTAGAAATAACCTCAGACTGGCTAGAATGGAAAAGGAAAAAAAAAAAAAAAAAGCATTTCCATGTACAATATAAAAACACACACTTGGTGTTGAAGTTGGTCAAGGAATAAGAAATTTTCTAACTATACATTTAAGAAAATTCATATGTGAGAATCAAAAGGCTTCCCACATTTTTTAACAGAAGTTTTTGCAAGTTTATTCCTGTCAAAAGGTTCTGATGATTCTTCAAGCAGCTTGAAAATCCTTAGTAACAAATTTTCAAACTACCTAGCTTTCTGTAATATCGTGCAAGCTTAACTCATTTCAAAATCAGCAAAAAGGTCAGATAAAAACTTGATTTCCTAAGTCTTTGATTGCCCAAGTCTTTGATTGCCCAGAAAGTCAGATTTCTCTGTCCAGATCACTGCTAGACCTGTATACGGTATTAGTTTCTCCTATTAAGGAAGAAGAGAATGCAAAAATAAGAAATATTTAATTAAAACTTGGACTGCAAAGGTATTTCTGGCAAGCAGGAAGATAATCACCTATGGTTTTAGTTAGGAATGTAAGACTGCCAAAACTGTTTAAAATAAAACTTATATCCTTAAACACAGACTGGAGTACAAGATTCCTCCTTTGAATTGCCTGATTAAATTGTTAGCATATAAAGACATGGTTGCACTTCCTTTTCACTTTGTGAAAAATACTTCACAGGTCTAAATGGTCTGGTAGGAAAAATGTTCCTGTGTACAATGGCATGTGTAGGTTTAAAATTCTGGGTGAAAAAAATGATTTGAGAGTCTCATATCTCAAGTCACTATTTAAATTTCTAAGCTAGTGGATAAATAACGAGCACAAACTCTCAGAAGAAGCATCTACCACCGCGTTTGATTTTCAGTCTAACCTACCCTTTCTCCGAGAAGGTCTGCCACATCTTATCTTTCAGCAAAGATTGCTGGAGAATTGTCAAGTTGATTAATTTGATTAGTGCTCTCAGTATCTCAAATGCTGAGATATTGACTCTTTTAAAAGTAAGAAACTTGTGAGTGTCTATAAAAACACTTCGAGCATCTGAAGAAAAGGGCAAATCTCAGGATAGAAAACTGAGCAGAGATGTTCAGAAGTTCAGTTTCACTTACAGATGCTTGAATTCTATTTAAATCTTGCTTAGGCACTCAAATTTTTGTTCCTACAGAATACCAGGGCGCTGTTCTTGTGAGTAAAGCAATGTACTAGGTCAGGTCTTAAGACTTCACATGCCATGTCTACACAGTAGTTTTATTTATCTTCCACTCTTAATCTATGAATCACAGAATCACATGGTCAGAAAGGACATCCAAGATCATCTAGCCCAGCCATTCTCTTATCACCAGTACTACCACTAAGCTACTAAACTATACCTCGCAGCACCTCATTCAGAAGCCTCTGGGCGTCAGGGACCAGGGACACCACCAGGGACGCCAACTCCACCACCTCCCTGGGCAGCCATTCCAGTGCCTGACCACTCTCTGAGAGAAATAGTTTTTCCTTATGTCTAACCTAAACCTCCTCTGGCACAACTTGTGGCCATTTCCTCAGGTCCTGTTTGTTGCCTGGGAGAAGAGGCCAAACCCCTCCTCATCACAACCTCCCTGCAAGTTGTAGTGTGCAATGAGATCTCCCCTGAGCCTCCTCTTCTCCAGACTGAACAATCCCAGCTCCCTCAGCCGCTCCTCATAAGACTTGTTGCTCCAGACCCCTCACCAGTTTCACTGCCCTTCTCTGGACACGTTCCAGGGCCTCAGTGTCTTTCTTTTCACAATGTAGTGAGGGGCCAAAACCCGAACACAATACTTGAGGTGCAGCCTCACCAGTGCTGAGTACAGGGGGCTGATCACCTCCCTGCTCCTGCTGGCCACACTATTTCTAATGCAGGCCAGGATGCCATTGGCCCTCTTGGCCACCTGGGCACACTGTCAGCTCGTGTTCAGCCGAGCATCAACCAACACCCCCAGGTCCCTTTCCTCTTCACACTCATCCAGCCACTCAGCCCCAAGCCTATAGCACTGCATGGGGCTGTTGTGGCCAAAATGCAGGACCTGGCACTTGTCCTTGTTGAACCTCATCCCATTCACCTCAGCCCAGCAATCCAGCTTATCCAGATCCCTCTGCAGGGCCTCCCTACCCTCAGGCAGATCGACACCACCTCCCAGCTTGGTGTCATCTGCAAATTACTGAGGGTGCACTCAATCCCCTCATCTAGGTCATCAATAAAGATATTGAACAGGATGGGTCCCAGTACCGACCCCTGAGGGACACCACTTGAAATGGGTCACCAGCTGGACTTAACTCCATTAACTACTACTCACTGGGCACGGCCCTCTAGCCAGTTCTTTACCCAGAGAAGAGTATAACTGTCCAGGCCATGGGAAGCCAGTTTCCCCAGGAGAAAACTGTAGGAGACCGTGTCAAAGGCTTTGCTGAAGTCTAGGAAGACTACATCAACAGCCTTTCCCTTATCTGCCAGTCTGAACACCCAGTCACAGAAGGAGATGAGGTTGGTCAAGCACAACCTGCCTTTCATGAACCCCTGCTGGCTGGGCCTGATCTCCTGGATTCCATGCATGTGCCATGTGATCTCACCCAAGATGATTTGCTCCATAACTTTCCCTGGTACCGAGGTCAGGCTGACAGGCCTGTAGCTCCCCAGATCCTTCTTATGGCTCTTCTTGTGGATGGGAGTCACATTGGCAAGCCTCCAATCCTCTGGAACCTCTCCAGATAACCAGGAGCACTGAGAGATGGCAGAAAGCAGCTCGGCAATCACCCCCGCCAGCTCCCTCAGCATCTGAGGATGGAGCCTCTCTGGTCCCATGCACTTGTGACTGTCCAGATGGAAGAGGAGCTCTCTAACTGTCTCCACCTGAATCATTAGGAGCGTATTCTACGTTCCATCCCAGACTACTAGGTCGGGGCATAAAGTGCCCTAAGAATAACTGATCTGACTGCTAAAGGCAGATGTTAAGTAGGCATCGAGAACCTAGGCCTTTTCCTTATCCTCACTGGTCACATCCCCTGCTGCATCAAATAAAAGATGGAAATTCTTCTTGGTTCTTCTCTTGCCATTAATATATTTGTTAAGGATTTCTTGTTCTCTTTTACTGCAGTGGCCAATGTGAGTTCAAGTTGGGCTTTTGTCTAACTTCCTCCCTACATACCTTAGCAACTTCCTTGTAATCTCCACAAGTAGCCCGTCCCATCTTCCAGAGGACACACATTCTCTCCTGGAGTCTCAACAAAAGTTCCCAGTTCATCCACACCAGTTTTCTTTCCCTCTGGCTCGCCTTACAGCACTCAGGGACAGCCTGGTCTGGTGCCTTTAAGATTTCCATCTTGAGGAGCATCCAGGCTTCCTGGACCCCTTTACCCTTCAAAAGCAACTCCCAAGGGACCCCTGCAACAGGTGTCCTGAAAAGGTCAAAGTCTGTGAAAGTTCAAGATAACAATTTTGCTAGTCACCTTTCTGACATCACCAAGAATAATTTCACGGTGGCTCTGTCCAAGACAGTCCCCAACCTTCACATCTCCCACTAGTCCTTCTCTACTAGAGCAGAAAAATAGGTCTAGCAGGGCACCACCCCTGGTAGGCTCTTGTACCAACTGTGTAAGGAAGTTATCTTCCACACACTCTAGAAACCTCCTAGACTGCTTCCTCTGCACTGTATTATATTCCCAGCATACATCAGGAAAGTAAAATTTCTCCCTGTAACTAGATCTTATCACTGGGAATATATACTAGCATCTCTCAACTGCACACACAATTTCCTAACAGGATTATCTCGTACTCAAATTGGATGACTCAGTTCCTTCAGGGAGTAAACAAAATCTCTCATGCCTTGAATGGGAAGAAGTCAAACAACTCTCAGTAAGTTGAAATCAGAGGACCAGTAATCTGTAACTTTAAACATGATGCAAAGAAAATATTCTGCATTCTTAATGAATAAGTAGGAAGTGAGATTCCTCAAACTTTGCAGAAAGGACAGGGAAGAGAAGTACACAATGAAAATTTGAAAGAATCATTTGAATTTGTCAAATCATTTGGGCTTTACAGTACTGTGGGAAAATGTTGACACGTGCAACTCTTAACTTATTCTAAGATTAGTAGCTCAATTAGTACCCTTTAGGTACCACTCAAAATACTAAAACATACAAAAAAAAACCCCAATAGTGCTATTTATGTCCTATTTTTGTATTAGCTCCTCCAGTAAACTCTAAAGAGGTGAGTAAAACATAGGCAAAGAATCTCTTCTCTGCATCACCTTGCAGTCATTCTTTATCTTCCAGGACCCTCTTATAAATATGTTATAGGGAAGTAAGCACTACTTTCCTTCATGACTGGCACCTGAACTCTTTCCACTGCAGTACTTCCTCTTCTGTTTAAAAATGACCAAAATCTAAGTTTAGTTTTCTTTTAGTTTTTACCTAAGAGACTATATAATTGCAATTCAAAATGATGCTCCTCTCACAAATGTGCCTAGTGAGATAAAATGAATTGGTATTTAAGCTATGCAAATAATCTACTGACCAGGGAATATATGAGGTCTGCATAAGGAATATAGGAGACCTCCTTATCCTAATCATATATTTAAATTAAGTCCCTCAACAAACAAACTATTGATGTATTGTATTAGTCACTCACTACACTCTAAGTATTTAACTTAAGGTATCTCTCAAACTCTACAAACTAAGATTAATGAAACTGGCATGAACAAGAAAGCACTACTGTTATAATCTAACTGGAAGTAGAGCAAACATCTACTCACATCTGAGACAATAAACTGTCTGAAGCCAAGACCTTAAATGGAGTAAATAATGAGAAAAACAACAGAAGAAAATAATTTTTTAAAACACTAGGATGTAAATTCCAATCCTTGACTTCCAAGACATTAAGTAGTTGAGAACTACTTAGTCTCAACTAAGGTGCATGCCTACTACAGGAATTTAGTCAAATCTAAGTATACTTCTACCACACATCTCATTGATTCATGACGAGTACACAAGAGGTTGGGAGAGGTCAAAGCTGGGAGAGCTGATCCAAACTGATCACAGGAGCATTCAACCATTCTGTGTTTAAAGGATGTTTGCTAAATTTAGGTCATGTGTATCTGTCTAAGAAGATAATTAGCAGATGGGAAGGGAGATTAGATTGATGTGCCTTACGTCCTCTGCAAGACAATAGTTCTGCTAATGACAGAAACATTTGAACAGAACAGGTAGGAAAACGTACAAAGCCATATAGCACAAGATCTAATTAAGATATAGCACTTCTCAAAGATAGCTGCCTATCACCACTAGGCAAAATTTCAATATCGTGGTATGTATTTTTCTTACTAAATTCCTGAAACAAACATCCAGAAAGTGTTGCTTTTCAGGCAGCGTTCGTAAACGCAGTCACAAAATGACAAAACTCTAGAGGTTGGAAAGGACCTCTGAAGATCATCTAGTCCAATTCCCTTGCTAAGGCAGGTTGCCTTAAGTAGGTTACAGAGAAAAGTATCCAGGCAGATTTTGAATATCTCCAGAGCAGGAGACTCCACAACCTCTCTAGGTGGTCTGTTCTAGTGCTCTGTCACCCTCAAAGTAAAGAAAATTATTCACACATTCAGATGGATTTCCTATGTTAGAACTTGTGCCCATTGCCTCTTGTTCTGTGATGATGCACCACCGAAAACAGCCTGGCCCCCTGCCCTTTGGATCGTATAAGCACTGATTAGATCCCCTCTTGGTCATCTCCACGCTGAACAGTCCCAAGTCTCTTAGCCTTAGTCTTTCTTCATAAGGGATGATGATGCTCATCAGCTCTGACTAAAATGCTGCCAGATCCATCCACCTTCCTCCCATTTCTATATGGATTTCCAAACATATGAAAATCTATTTTTCTTACTAGATTTTTTTTCATATATCAGATTATTTTTTCCTCTTGAATAAACATCAACTGAAAGTGCAATAAGCTCAACACCTTTAACTGCAACATATTTTACATACTTAAAACACATGAGACCAGGGAGACCAGCGGACCCAAATATATACATCTATGCAGAGACTTAGTATGTATACAGATACCAGCACACACATAACCAGATGTGTAATAATCTTCATGCAGATTTTAAATTCCCTAAAGTGCGGATCTGTACAGTTCAACAATAAGTTCATTTCTGCAATAACCCATTTAGGTATCCGTGCATATAAAAACAGACACATGTATTTCTTGATTATCAGTGAGATTTTCAGAAAAACGTACGTTCGGAATATTGGCTGTGAAGTTTGTGCTCCTGCTCTACTTAAGCATTCTGGAAAAATTCCAAATATATTCCACAGTGAGATAAAGATAAAACGCATCAATGACTCTTCCAAATCAAACACCAGAACTTTAGCCTTATGATTTTGTCTGTGCTTCCCCCATTCCATCTGCCCAATAAATCACATAAACAACAAAGCACGCAGCCAGCTTATTTTAAGGATAAAGATCTACTGAAACCTTGTTTAGAGACAACAATTGTAGTGTGAGTAAATCTGCCACATTTTATATTTAGATGTTATGCTACTGTTCCAGCAGACCAAAACTTTACATTATATTCTTGTATTTTCTTTTAAATGTATCCATCTTGATCAACTTGACATCAAACATTCTTTGCCATACTTTAACTGTAAAATTCCATGCCTGCACAGAATTCTATGGGTGATGATTTAATTAGTGCCATTTGTTCTCTTTCCTTTTCTCTAGAGCACACAAACAGCCCCAGTTGTACTTCCGTGTAACGATGTCTGCGTACAAAAGCTGCTGAAGATGCACAGTGTTCAGAAGAGCTATCTTAAGTTTAGATTTCACCTTCCTCTTCACTTGGGATGGAAACTCTGGCATCAGATATATGACTTTTGGCTGTTTAATGGAGACAAATGAGATAGCGTTGAAGTTGTGCTGTATTTTCCACAAGATATGCCTATTAAAATAAGTATTGCTGTATCATATTTGACATTCCAAAATAACTCTTGCTTTCAAAGCATGTGAAAAAGCACACAAAATAGGCTCAAAAAATTATTTCCAATACTATCCAAAAGCAGAATCACTCTTGCTCAGAACCTGTAGATATTTTGTTTGATTTGCAAATGGTTTCACACACAGATTTTTTAAATACAAGAGGAAAAAAAGAAAAAAGATTATCCTCTATTTCCCCCTCTCACACCCAAAAATTCACTCATACACTCCTTGCAGCTTCTTTACAGTTTCACTCTGATAAGTCAGAGTTAAGCACCACTAATACATATCATAATTTAACCTGTCAGGAAAATAGCACAGCAACAGAAACAGTATTTCACCATGCTAATTGAGTGCTTTTGGAAAGATCTGCTGGACACCAGAGTCAGATCAAGGAAAGTGTCAGAACCGTGCAGATATGCAAAAGGTTGGGGCAGAGCAACAGCTCCACAACTATGTGTTAGTGAGTGGGAATGATTTTGTTTGCTTAGGTATAAAATGACTACCATACTACCAGATGACACTGCAATATTGCCATAACTAGAAAGGCCTCGCAAGTGTTGTGGATTACTTGCTTTTGTTTCTCAAGTAACGAATAGTTAAAAGGAAGATTAGCATGCCCCATGACCACCACCTGCAACAACATGAAGCCTGTCAGTCTTAAAAATAACTATTATCCATAACAATAGAAAACAGTAGAAATATGTCCAAAGATGTATTATCAGTGTAAGTCAGTGTGATGATAGATAAGCTTTTCATGGTCTGGAGGCCACTCTGGACACAGTAGATATCCTTGCACTGGATTTTAAATTTTCCTTCATTTCTTTATAAGCAAAGATAATAATAACTGTGGAATGGTCTAAATGTAGAGTTTTGTTACTGCAGCTGGCCACAAAATAATCAGTGACTCAATAAAATAATGTGTAGATAATTATATGCCTGCAGTAGATGGCTATACTGGCATATCATTGAGTTGATGGAAGAAGTCAACATGAAAAGACACAGTGAACCCATAAAATGAAGTACCCATAATGAATTTTAGCAAGCATTTGTGAGTTGATTAAATAGCAATGTAGGAATACACATAATGAAACAGGAAAGCAACATGCTACTTCAGATATGATATTGGAATAATCATTTCTATCGCTGATTTTGATCTATTCATTCAGAGACATGATGTGACAAAACCTTAGCCTTCTTTTCCCCTGAAATGAGGAAGAGACTTCAATCTGATCAATTTTCCTAATTTGTCTCACTACCTGTATAGTGATATGCCTTCTCTGATAGATTAGAGACAGTACACTTTGTTTTATTGTGTGTAATGTCAGAAGGTTTTCCAGACCAGGACTAAAGAAAAACCATATGGAGATAACAAGAAAAGGAATTCAATTTCATAACCCTTTTTCATCTGAACATGTTTGCCCCAAGCAAGGATAGTACAGGTAGAGAAGTAACAAAACATGATCTAAGTATGGGTGCTGAGAACAGGGATGAAGGATTAAGATGACCATATGACAAAGCAATTGTTTCTAGAGTGAATATTTTGCATTTATCTGCAGGCTTTGTAATTCATTGTCAGTAACAGCAAGACACTCATTCATCAGTGATTTAATGTGTACTCATTCTGAGGATGAAGCACAGCTGTTTTGTGAGGATCAGCACCCATCAGACACTGATGTAGCTAAAAGCTACAGTTGTCTGAAGTTTCTTGAGAATCCCACAGGAACCACTAGCATCACTAGAGCATAGCAACGGCAATTCCCATTGCTACAGAAGCTACAGCTGCTAGAGCAGCTTGAAAAGAAATCTAGAAGGCAAATTGACACTCATTCCAAAGTGAGCTTTCATTTATCTCTGTATTGTAATGGAAATTTATGAATAATAGTCTATTTCGGGCCAATTAGAACGGACTATTTCAGTCATGCTGCTCAATTGTTTGAGGTGTTAAGCCTTTATTTTCAATGCTGTTATATGTACTTCATTTTTCTTTGGAAACTGCTTTGCTTTTTCAACTTGTAAGCTTACGATCACTAGATATACCATCACTTTGTGAACCTAATGGAAAGACAGGGAAGCAAGTGTACCGTTATGTCACTTGCACCAGTTACAGGAAAACTTGTTCTACATAATTACATGAATACGAAACATGAATTTTGTCTTGCTATACCTTTGTGCTGCTTAGCACGAAAGGATTTGATCCAAACTGGGCACTTTTGGTACTAACACACCAACAAATAAATGGTTGCATTCTTGTAGCAGGTAGCCAAACATCCTTTTGCACCATCCACAATACTGGTTAGAAGCACCAGCTTCACTGCTAGAGTACAATGAATGAGAACATCATTCTGTTATGTAATATGTTCATTGCAGAATGAAATTATGCTGCTCTATTAAAAACTGCTTTTACAGGATACTGTGGAAGATTGAGAGTCATTAAAATATGAACTACTTTTAGTTTGCTTTTAAAAAAAATCCATTATTGTATTTTTCAGAATTAATACTAAACACATCTTGGCTTGAATCTTATTGTCTGCAACAGTTAAAAATGGTGACAACACGATTGGCTTAAATAAGCAGGGTTCATGGTCCCAGGCTGTTTCATTCATCACTCTTCTTTGCTACGTACACAGGCAAACTTGCTAGTCCATAACTGGACTTTTTACATAGTATGTTCTGTAAAGCTTTGAGAGTGAAGTTGAGAAGTTTCAGTTAAAAAATGAAAAAAAAAAAGTAACCCTTTTAATGGTACCATCTGTCTTCTAAGCATAGCTCTCATTGACTCAATGCTCAATTAAGCAAACCAGGCTCTGTGTGCCAAAGCCATGAGGTATTTATGTTATAAGATGGCATCTCTCTTTAAAAAAAAAAAAAAAAAAAAATCAAATTGTCTGATAATCTTGATACCCATGTTTGATTCAGTTCCTAGAAAATTTTCCATAAATGAAGTACGCTTTTGCTAGCAAAAATGGAGAAGAGACATTAAAGGAGAAGGTACTTCAAAAAATATTCTTCTTCCTCTAGCCCTTTATAATCAATTTCCATAGATAATCCACACAGAGTTTTATATGAGGTGAGAGACACAGCTTATCTTCCGCTTTATGTTCCATTCCTGTTGCAAGTGACCTACAGAGTTAACTTAATTCTGCACAAAGATGTACTAATTTGGGCTCCGCACTCACATTTTTTTCTTGAGAGATTTACATAGGTATAGGATGACTAGCCAGTAGCAACCCTGCTCTTACATCTGCCAGGTTGCTGAGATGGAAAGAAGCAGAGGCTTAGGAGTCAATTTTCTGCAAGACCTTCATTCTACAATACCTGTACCACCTATGAAATTCCCTGTCTCCCTGCTTATAGAAGGTATCAATGAACCTTCCAGATAAAAGGCTCTAGCCTTCTAATGTTTCCTAATTCTCAGAAGTATGCATGGATACTAGACTTGAACTTCCCCAGAAGCGCATAAATTCAATTACTCTGAATGGAATATATTTAATCTACTTCATGCAGGAAAATATTAAGAGTAGAATCATCAAAGCAAAGTTTCTAACATAACAGGTTTAGTTGAGTCTTGGGTAAAGAAAATGAGGTTTATGAAAACAACTGTTCAGAACAAGAGTACCCAAAATGGAGGAAATTAAAGTGTTAGTCATGTTACAAGAGGCCCAGGATGGTTCTCCATGAGATAATTTTTCATTAGATTGTAAGTGTCCTGGTTTCAGCTGGACAGTTGGTTTTCTTCATAGTATTTCGTATGAGTGAACAGCCACGTGTTGCTTAGCTGCCTGCTGGGTAAAACCATAACAGTACGCTACTTTAACTGCTATTTTATAAAGCGTTGCCCCTTACTTTCAACCCCAGAATTTGTTTAGCTGCAAGAGGCTGTAAAAAGTATTGGCTTACTACTTCTGTATCCTGCAACTCCTAAAGCTTCCTTATATTCTTTCCTCTATTTTTTCCTTGAATTTTCTTAAATTATATGCAGTTTCACCACACTAGAATACATTCGAATCAAGACAAATTTTAAAAAATATATATTAAGATAAACATTTTGAAAGACATATTTAAATATACTCCTCATATTTTTCTAAAACAAAAGTTGTTCAAATTTTCATTTCATTTATGTTCAATCTGTTCTGTTTAAACAACTAACTTTAAAATTCCTGCAGTATAAAAACATACATAAGGTTCTGACACTAATGTACCCCTATAATTAATGAAGATAAACAGCTACTTTTAGATTGTTTAACCTTACCTCCCTGAAACATTTCCTCCAAGAAGAGAAGAATTATGCCCTAAAATCATCTTTTTCCCATCATTCACTTAGGAAGGTCTAAACAATATTTCAAACACACTTATTTCCAGTGAAGATTTCTCCAGCCGGCTGCATTGCAACAGTTGACTTATTTATTGCCAGTTCAAAATTCCCACTTTGCTCATCACCACACTGTAGTCTAACTTTACATACTGAAAAATCTCCTTACTCACAGCACAACAAAAAATTAATTCTGCTTTATATACCAATATACGCCATACGTACAGCAAAAACTCATTCAAAATTTTTCCTTCAGACAACTGAAGAAGCTAAAGGTAATTCCTCAGCAGCACATCCTTTTCCAGTCAATAAAGTAAAACAAAATGAGACATAAAATAACACCATAAACTGTACCCTTACCTGAGTGCTTCTAGATGTAAAGATGATTCATGTCACTGAGTGCAAATACAGAGAAATTGCGTACATTCTGAATAAGAAAGGATACATTCGTATGGCTCCTGTTCTTGTCCCAATTGCCAGAATTTTCTGAACTGGGTCAAAAGCTAAGGCAGTGGGTAGATAAGGAAAACCATGACGAACCGTCTGAAACAGAACAAAATAACAAAGTCAGTGAAACGTAACCGCAAACAACAGCACGTGTGTTCTATGTTATGGGTAAAGGAAAATAATTTACATTTTTGTAATCAACATTGTCAGTTGATAAAGACTCAACATGAGCCAATTACGTGCTCCTGCAGCTCAGAAGGCCATCCGTATTCTGGGTTGAATAAAGAGAAGCATAACCAGCAGAATGAGGGAAGTGATTCTGCCCCTCTACTCTGCTCTTGTGAGAGACCCACCTGGAGAACCTATTCTGGAGGTCCCAACACAAGGACATGAAGCTGCTGGCCAGAAGGCAGCCACAAAGATGATCAAAGAGCTGGAGCACCTTCCCTGCGAGGACAGGCTGAAAGACCTGGGGCTCTTCAGTATGAAGAAGAGAATGGTCCAGAAGACCTTATCAGCAGCCTTCCAGTACCTGAAGGGGGCCTACAGAAAAGCTGGAGAGGGACTTTTTATAAGGGCACATAGCAACAGGATGAGGGGAAATGACTTTAAACTGGAAGAGTGTAGATTTAGACTACGTATTAGAAAGAAATTCTTTACTGTGAGGGTGGTGAGACACTGGAATAGGTTGCCCAGAGAGGCTGTGGATGCCCCCTTCCTGGAAGCACTCAAGGCCAGGCTGGATGGCGCTTTGAGCAACCTGGTCTGCACGGGGTTGGAACTAGATGATCTGAAAGGTCCCTGCCAACCCAAACCATTCTATAGTTCTGTGATTCTATGATTTTACTTTATGCTGTATTATTTGCAATACATTTCCACAGAAGTACTGTAAAAGATACGTTGCTCTAAATACAGAGGTGAATTTCATTCATGTTAATTTCTACATTTGCTCTTTACTTGGATATTTTATGTTTTTGTTGTAACGATGTAGATTATAAAGTATGCACCAACTATATATTCAAAGATAACCCCAAAATGGAAGGCAGCTGTAACTCTAAATTAAAAAAACAAAACAAAAAAAAAAGACATGTAATATGATTTTACAATGCAACAAACAAACAGTTTCAGCCTGACCAGAACAGCCACAGAGGACAGAAATGGAACTTATCCAGAGGAAGACATCCAATAAATCAATAAACTGAATTGAGTCTACGAACGAAAAAATCCTTCATATCAATTTAAAAAACAAAAACACCAGAGAAGATGTTCTCAAAATGAACAGCTGAATCATTCATCCTTTCTTAACCTTTATTTGGAATACTATGCTTGTAATTCTGATTTTTCAGAGATGCAATGCATCCTTAGGTTTAAGAGTTCCTCAAATAATATTTTAAATTATCTAAACCTGGAAGTTATGACCAGTATGACTTGCCTGATTCTTAACAGAAACAATCTCATGATGGAAAAGCCCAACACACACACAAAAAAAGACTGAAAATAACAAGGCTAGACTAGAAAATACAAATAATAACAATAATAAAGTGACTGTAATGAGTGTGATTGTTTACCTAATAATATCTCAAGTACAGAGTTCAGGTTTGGGCCTCTCACTACAATAAAGACATTGAGGCCCTGAAGCATATCCAGAGAAGGGCAACAAAGCTAGTGAGGGGTCTGGAGTACAAGTCTAATGGGAAACAGCTGAGGGAGCTGGGATTGTTAGTGTGGAGAAGAAGAGGCTTGGGGAGATCTCATCACTCTCTACGACTCCCTGAAAGCAGATGATGGCGAGGTGGGGGCCTCTTCTCCCAAAAAGTAGCGACAGGACCAGAGGGAATGGCCTCAAGTTGCTCCAGGGAAGATTCATGTTGGATATCAGGAAAAATTCCTTCTCTGAAAGAGCAGTCAGATGCTGGAATGGGCTGCCCAGGAAGGTGGTTGAATCACCATTCCTGGAAATACTAAAAAAATGTTTGATATTGTATTAAGAGACATGGTTTAGTGGGAAAATATTGGTTGTGGTGGACAGTTGGACTGGATGATCTTGGAGTTCTTTTCCAACCCTTAACTCTATCCCATAGAATTCTATGATTCTAAACTTGGATAATAAATAATTTCTTTTTTTTTTTTTTTTTTAAATGTGTGCTTGGGATTGAAAAGTTTTCTGGAGTGAGCAGAATGCAACTTTTTTCAGATATTTTATCTTCATGATTATCCTGCTCATGAATTGCGTTAGCTGAACCACTCAATAGACCCTACAGAACAACTTCTACAGGAACTTCCAAAATTGCAGACCTGATGAGAAAAGGCAGTTGATGACACCTACAGTCTTATAACTACAACTGTTTTCTTTTGTTCAGCTGGAAGCACTTAAACTGATGTTCACAAGTAGCTCAGGAACAACTACATGCATCTTTTTTTGTTAAATAAACACTTCCTTAAGAGAAATCTTACTCATGTTTTACTTACTGCTGATAAGGGATGTCTTAATTCAAATTACTAGTATCTAGACTGCAAAAATCTAGAAACATGTGCTACTTCAGTAAGCTGTAGAATCTTGACTCACTTTTTATGTTAATGCAGACATTTCTCAAAGATCTCCACAACTGTTTTTTTTTTTTTTTTTTTTTTTTGCAGTGTGTGGTTTTCTTTTCTGTGTAGTTTTGTTGGTTGGTTTTTGTTTTGTTTTACCTTCTCATCTTCTCAAGTGGTAGAATTACTGAGAATTACTCAGAATTTGATTATCATAATCAGAATTTGATATTTGACACCTGAGCTGGTACTAGACTTACATATACTGCAAAAATGCTTTTACCTCTCATGTCACCAAATCATCAGGAATTATAAAATCTATTTTCTATGGTATCTGATGTTTGACCTAACTTCACTACTCATTTTCTATTGTATGCAATAATTCTTTACTCTTGTGAATAAATGTTCTTCTCTACCAGAAAAATATTTATATTTTAGAAAAGATTTTATTAATTTTTTTTTTTTTAAATCTCTCCATTTCTGTTTAATTCATTTCTATTTGATTCTGACTGGAACTTACAGCATTGCTTCTTAGATCTAGTAATGTAAAGATCAATCTTTTTAAAGCCTTATTTTCATTCATGCCTGCGTGTTTACCATCATTTCACGTGTCTTTTTTTAGTATTTCTGCAATCTATGTAGTCAGACTTATAATTTATCCTGGTCCTGTTTTGTAGAGCTATGTTTTAAAAGCACAGACATATACATCTCTCCAGGATCACAGCTGAGTAAATATTTCTGAACTCTGGGATTGACTCAGAACTGCTATACCCATTTTGCAGCCTTTCTTTCAAATCAGAATATTTGTACCTGGAAGTTCTGGTGCAGGCAAAATTATTCAATTTGTAGAAGAAAAAAATACTGTTGAAGTTCATTGATCCTCCACATAAATGACAATTTTGAAGTAAAACACATACTGGTTATGGCTTCAAATAAAGGACAAAAACAGTTTGGAAGAAGAACAAAGCTATAGTGTACACAGTTAAGATGGAACAAAACTGTTATGATTGAGTTTTTAACGTGAATTAGAGCAGTCTCAAAGGTGATTATAAAGATCAGGCCTATTAAGCAGAGGAATAATAAGCTGTCAAACTTCAGTTTCCCAGCCCAGTGTAAGAAAAAACAATTCTAGAACTGTGTCTGGGCTTCCTCACAGCATCTATTAATAGAGATGAAGAAGAGGGAAAAATTACAAACGTGATGTTAGGATGACAGAAAATTCCTACTTAATCTGCACAGTGTAGATAATTAACAATACTGACCAAAATTTTCAATAATCAGTAGAAAATGCAAAACAAAGTAGATTTTTTTCCCCCAAAACAAAGCTATCCCCATAGCAGACAGAACCTGAAGAAAGTATCCTAAAGTATCAGCCTGTGTTCTCCTAAATACAGGGCCTACCTACCACAAACATCTTAAAAGAGAAGGTGCTCAAACGAGAAAAAAAGCAGACAGCAGATGGAGCCAGGATTGCTTTTTGCCACATCATCCAGATTTCTTTTTTGTCTCCTTTTTGGCACATAGCTTCTAGAGACAGACTGTGCTCCCTAGGACATGCAGTTTATATACAATATTTGAAACATTTCATTTGAAACAAAGCAACTACAAATGTAGCTACGATTTCAGTGTAAATCCTCATTCCTATTTTAAATTTGATTAAAATCATTTCAAGCAAATATTCTTTCAGTGAATTCTAAATATATATATATACACACACACACATATAAATATATAAAATAAATTTACTTAAATTTCCTATATAATTTACTATTTGGACTTGCCAGCATTCTACCAACAAACACTTTTGCTGTACAAAATATAACAGTATGTTTTTCAGTAGCCAAAAAGAGAAAATCTCCCTAGCAGTAATATGCAGTATCCAGCGCAGTTATTTCATAGTGTATAATTTGGCTTTTCAGTATTAGGAGTTTTTCTTAACTTTTGTTACATGGTAATTTATATTAGCCTGCAGTCATTATTTTTTCAAGGTGATTTTGTTCTTTTCTAAATAACTCCAGAAGATACAGGAGTAAAATCTGTTTTAAACTGTACCAATGGAATAATAAGGAAAAACTGTTCGTGCTGGTCTGCATAAACATAAAATGCGTGACTGACATTTTGCAGATATCCTGCTTTGCATAATATTTGACAGCAAAATTGATTTACTTAGCTAAATAATTTTTGATGAGATGTGTACTTGTTTAAATTGAACTACGTAGTCTAAGCCTGTGACTCAGGATGTAGAATCTATTTCCAAATTGTGGTCAACATGCCAATACAGAAGTCTCACTGAAGCAAACGCTGTATCTGTTTGTGGAGCAGGGAAAGAAGCTTTAACACAAACTTGCATTGCTTCTTGCTCAGCAATCTATGAAATATTCAAGAAAGGTCAACAATTACACCTTTCGTTGAGGTTATAGCGGTGAGAAGTGGGTGATGGATGCCCATAAAGATGTGTTGTCATGCATTATATCCTCACACAATGACATCCTTCCTTTCTATGCTTCAGTGCCTAGATTCTCTGATTGGTGACAGTATTCTCTGCTTACAAAAGATAGACACAGGACAAGATGTTAGTAGGCTTCCAATCCAAGGCCACAAAAGAAACACAATTTTATTAGCTAGATTTTCATTTTTCAAGGGAATAATTTTTCTTAAAAATCTAACCTCATCAAATCTCATGGTTTAACCTAGGTGTTAAGTAGGTGGCCAAGTACCACACAGTTGTTCACTCACTCTCCCTCCCCTTCCCAGTGGGATGCAGGAGAGAATTGGAAAAACTAAAGTAGAACCTGTGGGTTGAGTTTAAACTGTTTACTAAGACAGAGAAAAAGGACAGTTATGACTACATACACAAATACATGCAAAAAGGGAGGCAAATGGAAAACTTCAGAAGAAACTGCATGCTTTGTTCAGTACATGTGCCATAAGAGGCTTCCCACTCTTGCTAGTGAAACTGTCAAGAAATAGAACATCAGCTGTTTATAGAAAAACCTTCTTTCAGCTGTAGTGCAAAATAGATAAATGCCATGAACTTTAATGAACTTAGCTTTGGCTTTAAGGTAAAATAAAATTAAAAACAAATCTAATGATTTCAAAGCACAGTTTGGCCTACCTGCTAAGGGGGAAACCAGCTTTTCATTACTAGTATTTCCAATTGTGCCCACTTTTTATTAATAATTCTTCTAATAACTTCTGACTAATAATTCTATGTAATTAATAATTAATAATCTTCCTACCTTCTTTGCACATTGTACGTTTTATCCTTATTTAGAATTTAATCTGGAGTTACTGGCCAGCAGCTCATCTCACAGATGAGGGAGATGCATTCTGAATGAAACCGAGGTACTTGATGGCTGCTTTTTGCTCCCTCACAGCAGCGAAATACAGCAAATCCTGAATGTTAGTGTTCCCCCAGTACTGACCAAGATGGTACCAAGGGGATAGCTAGCAGGCACAAAGCAATACACACTATATCCAAAGACCTTAAGAATCAGATCACTGTTTACATAATCACATGCCATTATTCCTGCCTTTGCCTCATTCAGTGAGCAACTAAAATATAAAGAAGGAGAAGCAATGAATGAACCAGGTTTCTTCGGACCTACTACAATGAACTTTTATCCACAGCTACAATGGAATATTCCTGCAGTAAAACTGATGCAGGTTAGCTGAAACTGAAAGCACATCCCCATCCTTGAAAAATGCAATAGATGGACTGGGTTGCACAGAGCAGACATCGGAGTTTACAGTGTTTGACTTTATGCAACATCCAGTGGTTAATAGGGAAATTTTCTAACAGGAACTATGGCAAAGAATACAAATCACAGAATCACAGAATGGCCAGGGTTGGAAGTGACCTCAAGGATCATGAATCTCCAACCTCCCTGCCACAGGCAGGGCCACCAACCTCCCCATTTAATACCAGACCAGGCTGCCCAGGGCCCCATCCAACCTGGCCCTGAACACCTCCAGGGACGGGGCATCCACAACCTCTCTGGGCAGCCTGTTCCAGCACCTCACCACTCTCACAGTGAAGAACATAAAAGCATCCATCCACCCATCTGTCCCATACGCTGCGCACTGCTCAAACCAAATCTGATGGATGATAGGAACAGACACTTCAAGAAAATAAGGAGATGCAATAAAGACTGGGCTGTAACACAAAGGTACACCCATTATATTTTCTACAGCAGCTGAATAACAGTCCTGGACTTCTGAGTGTTTGACTTCACAACATTAACTAACATTCTTACACTGCGGATATTTTTATGAAACATAAGCAACAATGTTTAATTGATCTGAATCAAATCTGCAACAAAAACATGTTATCATACTATACCTATATTGGCACAATGTCCCACTGAATTCAACAGGGCTATATCACACACACCCATTAACCCAAACCCCTAAATATTAAGGGTCTTTTATTTTTTTTCCTCCAATTCTGTATACAGTTTAACTCCAACGAACCATAAAAAGCGTACCTCTTCAGACTTTGACCCTAGCTACAGGCAACAGATTGTCTCTCCTATTTTTCACTACCCACAGACTTTGCTGGTGAACTGTTTGGAATGGACGCAGCACTGTACAAAGATAACATCTTATTGCATTTGAGCGTATTTACCAGCCATCTGTACCCAACAATACTGCTTTCTCTTCTCTCCACACATGCACATTACTCACACTTCTAATCACATGGACCTATAGCTTCCTCCTGTCCTAATATATATTTTGAGAAATTAATACATTTATATGAACTGCTTTTATGAACACTGCATTTTAATATTGTCAATAAACCAGTTTAAAAAAAAAAAAAAAACACCAAAAAAAAAAAAACAACCAGAGAAAATAGGACATTCACAAACTATGATAATCTGTGCAACATCAATTTGTCCCCTTCTCGCAGAGATTAATCAAACAGTGCTCTCCTGTATTTTTCTCTCATCACTTTTGCCTCATTCCATGCATAACACAGACTGATCTGTTCTGTGGGCAGATCAAAGTTATTTTTATTGTTAAAAAAAGATATTGTCTGTCAAGCATGCCTATTTGGTACTGAATAGGAGCATGCAAGTTACAGATGAGATGGAAAACTGAAAAGGAAATACTATCAATCCTCTTATAACTTAGTTTTATAAATGACTGAGCAAAGGGCCATGAATTAAACTTTTTACATATGGTTAGTAGTCTCTCCATTTTGTCATTGACCAGTTTGAGGTTATGGAGCCTGATGACAGTCAGACATCTTAGGTACAATTCAAATGTCCAGTCTGAAGCCATAATTTCATCGACAGTCATCTAAGACATGAAGGAAATTCAGAGTTTTTCTGACTATCTAAAGGGAGAAGAGCCTAGAAGCTAGTCTGTAGACATGCAGGGTACATGCAACAAAATGTGAAAATGATGGAGGCATAACTGGAAGATGCAAGTGATATAAAAGAGGATGCTTAAAAATATAGACTCAAGGCAAGTCAAGCTGAACTCTCAAAACAGCAAATACTAGGCAGTCTGGCTTTGTGGAACCTTCCGTGCCTCGGTTACTATCTATACAGCAAGAACAATGATTTGTCCATCTCAGATAAATACTGTGAAGATCAATTCATTAATGTTTATAAAGCTTTCAGAAGTACAGTGAAGAGCACTTCTGCTGAGAAAGCCCATGGGAAACTTAATACTTCAGTAAACTCTGTGTATCCAAAGATGTATTGAAGTGCTTTCTGTTCAGCAAACATTATGTTCAGCTAAATAAGACCTACAGAAGAAGTATGGGATAATGCAATTAAAAGCTGTATTTGCAAGCAAACATCAGAAAATTAGAATTTTCAAGTGGTTTGTTTTGCAACCTTAAAACTCTTAAAATGGTTTTGAAGCTGTAATTGCATGTGTCGGCCCTGAGGGTCTGCATTAATGCATTCAGGATTAGTATTTGACTAATGATCAAATAAAGGAATGCAGAAAATAAAGACACGTTTGAAAGAAACAAAACAACTGTCCAGTTGTACTACTGTAGGTAGCTTAATATCTTCAAGTTTCCCTAAAAAGAAGTTTTCAATATGCTGTGCTCTTTACTGCTGATGAGCCCTATTTCAAATAACTACAAATACTTTAAAAAGCAGAATACTTTACAATCATCACACATGTAATAAGATTACTGACATCTAATTACAGAAACGTCACTTATAGCACTTACACCCAGAGATGCTACAGAGTCTCCTTCTCTGGAGATATTCAAAACCTGCCTGGACATTTTGATGCATAACCCACTCTGGGAATCTGCTTTAGCAAGGACTGGATTAGGTGATCTCCAGAGCTCCTTTCCAACCCTTAAAATTATGTGGTTCTGTGACTGGGAATCTACAGTTTAAATTTTATGTTCTATCCAAAATACAGCATGTGTGAAAAAATCCTTCTCAACGTCATATTGTATTTACCACAGAATGAACTGAGCACTTACAAGTAAGGTTTAACGCTTAATTTAAAGTGGGTTTGCTCTGAAACGTAAAGCTTCACACAGGTATTTTTTTTGGCCCTGAGTGACCTTAATGAGACAACACAGATTAACCAAACGGCTCATGCTAACTGAAATGTTACAGGCAGATTGTAACAAAGAACTTTTTTTTATCTTCTATAAGTAAAAACACAGCTGTGTGCTACTGCACAATTGTTCTTAAACTGCCATTTGGAAATTCACCTTATTTCTATTGACACTGAAATGCATATTCATGCTGCACCTCCAGTTAAAATATCTACTTGACTGCTACCAAAAGGACTAGATGCTCGTCTTCATGGACTGTCAAAATGGAGTATTACCATATCTAAAATGATGAATTAAAATTTAAGACCCTGTTGTAGGAAATCCAGATAAATAATGTGTGTAAATTTGCATGATAAACTGAAATATCTCAATAAAATGTCTTTATGTAATATCACAAGGCAACATAATAGAGAAGCTCATCAAAACTAGATGGGTCTCTATTACAGCCATTATCCCAGAGGAGTGAAATGCGAGTGGCAGATTGAAAAAGTGAAGCTGTCTTTGAAATTTGGCTACTGACCGGATGCTGATTGGCTTTAAAAGGCAGTCACAACCACATTAGAGTTTGGGTAATAATTCAGTGACAAGTTCAGCTTAGAGGTTCTAGAATCTTTTCTGGAGTATCTGGCTGCTGCAAACAGTCACAGAAAATACACTAGAATAGGCTGTAGGTCTAGTCAAGCACAACTCTTATTACCTAGTTATGGAGATCTTGGTTTCAAGCACTCTCTGCATAAAAGTAATAACATCTTGCTTTACAAATTCAACTCTATGATTGCTTTTGAGGAACAGCTCCTCAGTAGTTCCTTACAGGAGACTCATTTTCATACAGATACACACCATGTGTTCTCAAAATCTGCATCTTCATGTTTAGTCAGTTTTCCCCAAACCTTCGGTACCACATTGTAATTCACCCCCTACAAAAGTAAGAAAATCACTCTTTTCACCATTTACGTCCCTTCTCTCAAAGCTCTACTGAAATGATTTACAACATCCTAATTGATCCCAATTCCTGTATTAATACGAGATCTCTTCCTGCTGCCGTATTTTGATTTCTACGAGCCATAAACAAATACAGGATGGCTCAAAAAATCCTTGATAACAGACCTTAATAATAAATGAAGAAGCTAAGTTCACCACCCTTGAAATTAATGCAAACTTTACTAACATTCTATTGGATTGCATCTAGTTTTTGGCATGACTCTCCTATCTCACACATTCAATTAATTTGAATCACAATCAGTATTTTTACCACGTGGATACCCAAGAAAAGCCTTAGATACAAGATGACCTACACCTCAGCTTCCAGTTGTCACAAAATACAGTTCTGCCAAAATTTCATATTACATGAGTACTTCCAGAAAGATGGCAATGATTCACTACTACAAGTACCAACACGTAAGTTTATGACGCTTTAAAAGTCTGCAGGTATTTCACGTGCAATAGTTTCACGAATATTTCATTTATGTTCTGTCAATACATAAGATTACATTAATGATTCAAACATAAATGGCAAAAGTAACTCATTGTAAACATCTCAGTGTAAAATGAAATATTCAGCATACTTCTATAAAGATTTCATTTTATCTTAAGAAGACACCATAGTAATTAGTATCTCAAAAATGTCAAAAAACAGAGACAGCTTTCAGGAGCATTACTAATGAAACATACATTACCAATAAAACCAGTCTGCTGCTAGAGGATTCAGATCAGTGTTTTTAGTCAAGAAGACCTCCTACAAACTTCACAAAGGCAATTTATTTAAGTAAAGAATGCAGTGTAAGGCCCTTTCATCATTAATGTATGAGTCAGCTTTTATACTACTTATCTAAATGAAGATTTAATAATCAGGAAAGAAAGAAAAAATTGGTTTGGGGTGTTACTCCAAGCAGAATCCATCTATCATGATTGTGCAGATCATAACAAACAAGTACTGCCACTAGCTTCCCTCAGTTTTGTGTGCAGCAGGATCACAGATCCTGGATCCTTAAACTGCAGCCTGTATTACTTATGTAACTTAACATGAAAACAGACAACTGAAAAATCAGAAGTTCTACACCACAAAAGCTTTGGGAAGGTAAAGCTTGGACAACATGTATGTTTTGCAGTATTCTTAATCTTATACCTATCCATTAAGGTACAAATTACGGCTCAGACTGCGCACCCTGTAGTGCCTGCATTCAGTCCCATTGCCTTTGGTACACTTGCACAGTACATAATGCAGGACTGGGGCCTGTGAGTTTTTGTCAGTTCACTCAGACATGCTTGTACTGTTACTAAACAGCAACACAGCTCATTAAGTAGAGCCTGCTGACTAAACCTTGCAGTATTTCCTGAGCTCATAATCAGAGATTATTTGGGGAAGTTTGCTTTTAGGACGCTTTTGTACCTTGAAAAAAGGAAACCAATGCTTTGTATACCATAGAGTGGACTTCTGCAGTACCACGCATTCATAAGCAAGCGCTGCTGCAACCAAACGCACTCCCATACAAATATTTACTTTGCTGACAGCATTTCAACCTGACAGCTACATCTCTGAACTGAATAAAAAAAAGAGAGGCAAACATTGCCCACTGAAATCTTCTAGAAGTGCTGTATTCCCGGGCACCCACATTTCTAAGCAGATCTGTCAAAACCTAACAAAACTGCCCGCAAGAAATATCAAGCTAAAGGTGGGAAATACAAAGAGAATTGATTGATTTTGTTTATGAAAGATGTATAGTATATTTTGGCAAATATGCCACACATCTATCACATGAAATACAGATCCCCTGGCATTATCAAAGGAAGAATTACGTTGAGTCTTAGCCTTACTCAGAATTCTCAGAATGTCAGACCTAAAGATACATCAACGTAACTTGGTTATTTACATCATTTTTCTACTGAAGGGACAAAGTGGAAAATCACTGTTCTGGATATCTTGAATGTCATAAACTGTTGTAATACTGGATACATAAGCAAAAGGTGTCAAATTGAGCCCCGGTGTAAACAGGCACAACTGTAATAAATTAGCACTGTTAAACAGCAGATTAATGAATTAATTAATCAGGACGCCCCATGGTATAGAACCTATTCAAAAGGTCTCTCTGACTGTTCTAAGTGATAGGAGCTCATCTTTCTTCACCTGAACTCTGTATGAGTTTTAACACTCACTGTGTCTGAGAACAGAATAAAATCATCACATCCACTATTATGAAAGCTGTATATTGCACTGGGACAGATCCACACACTCTCCTACAGTTTTGCCTTACTTGCTTATATTTCATCCTTCTTCCTCAAATACTGGGATGTGCTGAAGTGGGCTATAACCTAAATTTCAACTCAGTTGGTATCTGACTAATGAAAGCGTACTTAATAGGTGAAGCTCTTGTAATAACATAAACTGCACTAGCTAAAAATTCTGTTTTTGCAGGTCCTAATGGATACATAAACAGGACTTCTAGTAAAGTCAACACAATTAATGTTAAAGATAAAAGCATAGGACTAGAGGATAAAAATACAATCTGTCTTTTTTTTTTTGTACTTCATTACCAAAGTACTACTTAGAACTCCAGAGCTGGTCAGAAATACCAAGTCATTTCTACTGATTTCATCGTGCACTGAGAGCAATTTTGCACAAAACAGACATTAAAAAGAAAAAAAAAAACCCACAAATAAAAACCATAGAGATATTTTATGCTTGCTACTTGGAGAAAATTCCCACAGAAAGATCTAACCAATACGTAAAAGCCAATGCCAAACAAATTTGGAAACTTTCAACGTTTATGCCGGTCCATTAAGTTTATTGTCATAAAATCACAATCCTCAGCACCAATGCTAAAAAAACAAACAAACAAACCCTAAACACACACCCAACCCCTCGCAAATAACAAAAGTGCTATGTTCAGCAATCACTGTGCCATCTTTTGTTTCTAGCTTGTGCCTTTTTCCTTATGGAGGAGGAGAGGAAGGCACTATGGTTAGGTTGCGGTTGGACTCAGTGATCTTTAAGGTCTTTTCTAACCTGAGCAATAGGAGGAGGGGGAGAACAGGTAGACAATTTTAAATGTCTGATGGCTTGTTATTTATATTGGTACCACCTGATTAGCTCTTTGTCCACAATCTTGCTGCTAGTTCGGAGACAAAGTGTGTATTCTGGATTTGCCCCCGAAACCAGATTTCAATGAACGTACTGCTACTCAACCACCACCACAGACATCTCTGCCTTTCAGTACAAAGTCCTTATACAATCACTGCAGTTCTCAGGTAAAACAGCTCACTGGCATCCCATTTCTCCCTCCCTTTCCCCCCCCCCCCCCAACCCCTTGAGCTACGCAGCTTTCCTTACCGCTACCCGAAGGGATCCCCTGCCCTTACCTTACAGATCTGGAAATAATCCGAAGTTAGCGTTTCCTGGATCTCCTCCCGAGGAGTTCCCGCGGCGCCCGCAGTCCCACCGGGATGCGCGGAGCCTCCGCCAGCCCCACCACCGCCAGCGCTGCCACCGGGCGAAGAGGCGGTCAGACCATCCAGAACTTTGCGAAAATTGAATTTCTTCATTTTGGAAAAAGCTCGAGGAAGAAGGCGTGGGGAAGGCGATAGGATGTGCCGCCACACATCCAGCTACATGTAGCGAGAGTCCCTGACGGTCCTCCGAGCGAGGCAGCGCTTCAGCCCCTTGTACCAAACCGACTAATCGGTATTAGGTATAATTGACTGAAAAATACAAAGGCTTCATTTTGTCAGGCTAGCGGGATGGGTCCTTTCGGGCAATAACAATAAAAGATCCACAAGCAGCAGAACTAAGCTTTACGCTCAGACACGGAGCGATAGAACGAGGTCCACCCAGACACCCACATCTGGCAGCGGGCTATCAGCGACAAGTCAATGGAGAATTCAAGCCAGCATCTGACGGAGCGGAGTCCATCCCTCTCTTCCTCTCGCCCTTGGTGCTCGGCTGTTTCGACAGCGCTACAAGAAAACGACTGCACCCAACCCCGCTTCCCCTCGACACCCCTTCTGTGAGAACTGTCTCCTCCGGGAGCTGGGCGGAGCGCTTCTCTCTGCTGCTCCCGCCCTCCTCCCGCTGCTGGAGCCGCCCCGGTCCCTCCTCTCCCCGCGGAGGATGCGCAGCCACTGGGAGCCTATCGCCTTCCTCGCCAGCGAGCGACGGGCGGCGGCCGTCCTGAGACGACGGGACAACCTCATTCGCTGCCCGCTCACCAAGCCTGTGCCGGACGGAACGGAGGCTACGCGCCTGACCGCAGCCCCCACCCCGACCTCTCCTCCCTCACACCACACCCCGCCCCGCCTGAAGACAGTGACGGGGCGGGGCAAAAGGATCGTGATTGACAGCGGCTCGTGATTGACAGCTGCTCTAATTGGCTCGGCAGTCGGTCGGCTGGACGAACGGACCAATAAGCGGATCGTCAAACCGAGCGGGCGGGAACAGCAGCTGAGGGAGAGGGATGGCGAGGCAGAGCTCCGCCGCACCTGATTGGGTGCACTGTCAAGATGAGCAGGCGCTCTCACCAATTGGAAAGGCTTCTAACCTCCGCGACGCCCCGCCCCAATGCGGCGTTTGGCGCTGTCCCGAGCGCGCTGGGCTCCGGCGGCTATGAGGGGTCGGAGGCCGTACGGCACTGGCCTGAGGGCCGGGGCAGCGGGGCACTCTCGGGAGGGTGTCGCCTGCCGCTGGGGGTGCTTTGAGAGCGGGGCGGTGAGGGGTGGGCCCTCACAGGGTGCAGTGGGTGTTGCTGTTGGCTCCCAGATGTGATGTGGGGGAAATGTTACCCTGCACGTTCTATGAAAGGGTATTGGGGTCGGGAACAAACGAGTCGGCGATTAACGGTGACTCATGACATGGCACTGGCAATGTAGTTGGAAACCCAGAGCTGACTGTAAAAAACTTATTATGTGCGGTACTAAATATATAGCATCCCTTGTATAATAAAACCGTAGAAGTGATTCATCTTGGTCACATTGCAGTTTCTTCAGGGGTGCTTTATAATTTCAGTGCTCGTTACCATGCCTAATATATTTTTTTGGCTGGTAAGTCCTACAGCTCCGTGTAGCAAGGCAAGAAGTTTTTACGTCAGCTTCATGATGCTGAGCTCCACGCTTTTGTTTTTCAACTCATCTGTGTTCCAAAAGGTTTTATGATTATTTGATGATTTATGGTTTCATACGATTCTGTGATTTTAGTACTCCTCATCCAGATGATAAAAAGTGAAGTTCAAAGAATAAATCTTGACTTATGGCCAGATGAAAAATAAGTGATGCGTTGCTAATGAAACTGGAAAGGTTTCAGTAGCCAGAAAAAGGAACAGGACTTGATATGAGAAACAAGGTATGTAATGGCTATGACCAGGAGACAGAATGAAAAAGAGGATGGCACTAAGTTAGCAAATCTGTAAAGACATAAATGCAGGGTTTTGTAGAATAAGGAGAAGTCAAAACAAAGTTTAAGCTGTTTGAAGAATGCCATGTCCTACTTCTTTGTGTTCACTGTAGGCAGTACATCTGAGGAGGAAAAAAAAACCTAACAGAAGACAAAAGAAAGGTACCAACATGAATTGTAAATATGAAAGGGAAAGAAAAGGTTTAAATTGAAGTATCTAGGATGAAGAAAAACAATGTCATAGACAGACTTTGAGAAAGGACAATAGCCTGGAAGTCAGTGAGTGCTAGAGCAAGAAAACCAGATAAGATTAATAGCTTTAAGTGAGAAAAAGTGAGAAACAAAATTAGAAGAATGATAAAATGTCTTTGGAAATGGAAGAGGATACATACATTCTTGGAATATCAACATCTGCCTTTTGAGGAACAGTTATTAAGATCTGGGTATTGGTGATTAGATACTATCTCAGAGTATCGAAAAAGGTTAGGAACCTCCCACTGCCAATGCGCAGTTAAAAAAACAAACTTGTAGGAAAAAAAATGGTTTTGCTATAGCAAAACATCAAGGCGTCCTGTTTAAAAACACAGTGAAAAGTTCTTCAGTTCGCTGGTGCATGTAAAGCACGGAAGTCCTTTTTGAACATTTTGCTGTAAGCTGGACACAAATGCAGAGGCAGAGATGGGCTTCTTGGAAAGGCTGTTTGGGAAGTGGTGCAAAGGGAGACAGGACGGAGCTGAACATAGGGAAACTTAGATACTCTGACAGTGTTCGTAGAAAGGAGTCCCACTGAATGGCCTATGTGGAGCTCTGGAGCTCTGGTGTTTAAAAAAATTTAAAAAAAAAACAATTTTGGTTTGGCAGAGGAGAAAACATTTGCTTTTTCTCTAGCTGAGAACAAAAAAGCTGTAGTCTGGTAGGGCATGCAGTTGCTGGCTTGCACTGTGTTGAGATGATGATTAGTAGGGTGCTTCTGAGGGTGGACAGCTCTGACACCAAGAGTATTAACAGTAGGTTTATATAATGGTGAAAATGTGGAAAGATTTTAGATGTTTATTTAACAAATAACAAATGAAATAAGACATCCCAGTGCAATCTGTGTTTCAGATAGTACAAGAAGAGAGTGTATCCTGCAGTGTTTTCTTCACAGTATTTCTTTCATCAGTCATAATGTGCGGGTCAAAGTTCTCTTTGGTGTATTTTTGCTTTCCCTTCCTGGCTTTTTTGTTTTATGTTTTGATAGCATATTTAACCAACAGGCTAGAATTTGTGACTTTATTAAGCTGCAAACAAATTTTAATCTCTGGTTTGTACTGTTGGTGGTTTAAATAAAGACATGGTGCAGAGGTGTGCAGTTTGACTCCTTGCCTTTTAAAAATCATTCACAGGTAGCTTCTGGTTTCACTGTTTGCACCTTGTTTGTTGTTGTTGGGTTTGATTCCTACTACTCTTTAAATGTGAATTAGTAGTTAAAATCTATGCCCCTTCAGTGGTACTGTTTTCTCACCAGCAGTTGACTAGCTCACAGCCTTTCAACTATAGCTGTAGGAGAACCTCCAAGCTTTTGCATAACTGAAGAGAAAGGACATTGTGAAATATGGAAACCCGCTTATGACCATGCAGTCAAAACTGTGACTTTCAATAACTGGTCATTTCTCTTTAAACTTAGGGACATTTGCCAGTATCTTATGTGTTTCTTTGTAATTCCAGACACTAGAGGAGAGCAACGAATGGCAGCAAGCATGGTGTTCCTGTCTGCAGAACCCCACTAAAAATATCCCCAGTCAGCTTTGAGTATCTGGTTAGAACAGCTTGCTGAACTCTATCAATTAGCCAGATCCTAATCTATTTAATGTGTTTTATTAAGGCTATATAATGCTAATGTTTTAATCAAAATGTCAAGCAGTACTAAATTGAATTTATTAGGAAAGTCCAAGTATATCACATCTATGTGGTTACCTTGATCAAACAAACTTGTAATCTCATCAGAAAGTGAAGTCAGGCCTGCTTGTCAAGACTTGTTTCCATAAAGCTGCGTGGACTTGCTTTCGTAATACTCCTCTTCCTTAACTCCTTCTTGATTGAATCACACATAGCACCACTGTTTTGTCTGTGTTTACTAAAGATGCCATACTCAGATCTGTTGTCATCTGGCTCATTTGGTGTTTTTTGATTCTCAAGATAACTGGAGGTTTCCTTTAGCCCTTTAAATTTTGGACTGTGTGGAAAGCTATTCCAAATTAGCGCTTAAAGGCCGAATGTCTCCTACTCTTTTAGGACCTTTGGATGCCTAAATGCTATGGCGATTGTTGAAAAAACAGCAGTGCCATTTTCATTCTCAATAGGTGTCAATGGGTAGGAAAATAATTAATCATCCTCATGTAATGTTAATACATTATCCTTTTTTTTTTTTTTTTTTTCTCCCTTTAGTACAGGATAGAAATATTTACCATAAAAATTCACACCAAGAGACAAGCTTTCGTAATGAAGAAGCTGCGACAAGGTGGGATGTGTCTATAAAGAAATGAGGATATCATTTAGTATTAGCAACATTTGGCAGAGTGGGCCATGTGCAGGTATGGATTAGACTGTGGAGAGAGTTGTGTGTTCCATATTGAACAAATCTATTCTCTTTGCTGTTGAAAGGGAAGATTCTCCATCCACTTGAACTCTTAGGGCTTTTTATCTCTCCAGCAATATATTTATTTGTTAGAAAAGTCAATAATTTTCTTTTGGATTAATGAGCTAGATTAGCACTGTACAAGGTTGAATGAACATTAGGGCTGGTGCAAAAGCTATAGGCCTGGGCAAAAAGGTGGACATGGTCTCTCTTTGGTTAAACTTAGTTCAGCTCAGGCAAAGAATATAACTTCATGGTATGGTAACCCATTGAATTGTATTCCACATACATGCCCTACCCTGGAAGAGCAGCAAATCTCAATGAAGAAATATCACAGCCATCCAAACAGCAGGCATACAATTTTAAGTAGTTATTACTTACTGGCTCATTGCAGTAGGGCAATGTGTTTCTTGCAGAAGGTTCTCCAAAGAAGAGGAAGTGATATAGATTGTGTTGCTCTGGAAGGAAGGGTTGTTTCCTAACAGACTGTGGAATACAGGCTGTAACAGAAGCCATGGGAAGTATAAAAGTCTCGGTAATTATTATCTGCACCATAGTTACTTGCTGTATCTTTACTATAGCAAGAACATAAAACTCTGGGATGTCTAACTGGGAGAACTTCATTTCTAGTCGTGACAAATGTGGGGCCTTTCTGGGACACAAAACCTGTCTAAGAGGATGGGTAAACGCTTGGGTAGTTAGTATATGCCATATACCATATAACTGTGGGCTACTAAACTGCTCATATTAGCATAAGGGTACAGCTTACTGGGGTTCTGCTTTTGATGTAGGCCAGAGAGTCTGGCAGTTTGATTAACTGTTAGACAAGAAACCACTACGGGATTACTGCCATCCTGTTTTCTTAGCTTTGCCTCTAACTTGTTATCATCCTTTGTTGCAGTTCTCAGGCTAGCTTTTTGGTCTGTTGTCTGCAGCCAGCTGGCTTTGTATATTATGCAGTTTTCTAGCCCTTCTTAGATTCTTCACCTAACACTACACTGTATATATCAGTAGCTGTCACACAGCTTAGCTATGTCTTTCCCCACTTGCTTCATCAGTGACTAGGCAAAACTATCTTTCCTAGGCCCTGCAGTGAGCCAGGCTGTTTGGACTTCAGATGGCCCAGGTTTGCAATCCAGTCTGTGTACATAATGCAAGCTGAAGCTGTAGGACATCTGGTGTATCTAAAGGTGCAGTGGTTCATTAAAATAGTCTAATAACTGGCACAGATCATCGGCAAGCAAAGTTGTTATCTTCCTTCCCTAAGGGTTTAATTTCCACCAAACATATGTCTGACTTTTGATCAGTATGTACCTTATCTGAATTTATTTTTACAAAATATTTTCATTGATGCCTTTTCCATTCTGAACATTTTCATCTTCCCTAATAGCTGCAAAACAGCAGGAGCTGATGCCTTTTCAAAGTCACTGGTTATTAGGCTTTCCAAAAAAAAAAAGAAGAAGAAAGCTTCAAAAATGTGATAGTACTTGGTGGAATAAAGGGCTAGTTGTCCTTGACAAAATAATCAGATGCATACCAAGGCAGGTTATATGCAGCCAGATCACCAAACTGACCAGTCTCCCAAGCACATTAGCAAGAGATGACAGATTTCCAAGGCACAGAATCACAGAATGGGAATAGCTCGAGTTGGAAGCTACCTCAAGGATCATCAAGTTCCAGCCCCGCTGCCGGGGGCAGGGCTGCCAACTGCTAGATCAAGTAAGCTTTCAGGGAAGAAACTTAAAGCATTAATTGAGTGTGTTAGATAATCTACTGCATTTAAGTCTCTTGAGAGAACAAGATCCTTTGCTAAAGCAGAATCAGTAAGAGATTTAGCAAATCAGGAAGACTGTAATTCGTGCTGAATATTCTTTTTGTTGTCAGCTTTTCTACAAGCTTGACATTTTATGCCTTTTTCCGTTATTGCTCTGAGTTTTTTGCAAATTGTCGGTGGCATTTGAAGTGGCAGCTAATGTATTCCAAATTGTTAGTTCATTTGTTCCAGGTTCTGCACTAACAAAGGTCTGGATTAGCTCAGGGCTACTTGTCCTGGTTGGTTTCAAACCCACACAGTCCAACAAGTTTGAAACGTGATCTCTGAATGCATATTTTATTGACAGGATCCTGTAAAGTAAGAGTGTTAAGGAGTTAGAAAAGGAAAAAATATACATTTGATGAGTATATTCTTCTTCTATAGAAAAGCCATCAGCACATTTTGCATTTTATGGGGTTTCTTCCAATGCTAACAGAAAAGAGGGTTTTTTTAGATGGGGAAAGTTTCAGATGCCCTTCAAAATTCTTATTTTAAATTATAGGGTGAAAAGGTCCATTCATTTGAACTAGTTTGATGAATCATAGGAACAAAAACTACATGTCAGTTCACAAAAAATCAGATATCACAGTATTGGTCTCTGTGCAGAGAAAAAAACTCTTCCTAGAAAAGTCTAGACTTGACATAACTATCCAAAAGCAGGTAGCTGGCAGTGTATATTCATAGTCTTAAATACACTGTAGTTGTTTGCATAAAAAAAGAGTTAGAAAGATGAAGGCAAGGAAAGAAAAGGAGAAGTGTCAAGAGTAATGGAGCCACATCCCAGTATTTCAATCCTTCTGTCATTAAGGGCATTCAGTTTTATGTCTGCATCTTTCATTTTCAACAACTGAGAATCTGTAAGTACATTACTATTGACCTGCAGGACCAATATGCTTGTCTCTTCTAGAGTAAGCAATGCTTTATAATAAACAACCTCATCAGAAGACTCCAGGGAAGAAATGCTCCCTGCAGTCTGGCTTTCAACCACTTTATGAA
The DNA here is from genome assembly GCF_023343835.1 of Lagopus muta. Lineage (NCBI taxonomy): Eukaryota > Metazoa > Chordata > Aves > Galliformes > Phasianidae > Lagopus > Lagopus muta. The sequence continues at coordinate 79,633,496 of NC_064433.1, forward strand.
GTCTGCAAAGGAAAGCTAGCTGATACTCTACAGCATCATCCCCCTCAATGAGGTCTACATGCTGACCACAGCCATGCCTTGGCCCTGTGTCACAGAGGGACTGCAAACCACCTCATCAACTGTCTACAGATTGGCTCTTTCCGTGGGTGAATTTAAGCACTGCAATGGCTCTTACGCCTTCCTTTCCTCCCTCCCTCCATCATACATTTTTGTTCCTAATCATTTAAGAACAAATTGAAGGAAGATAGGGCCATTCTGTCCCCTCTGCAAGTATGCTACAAAATATTCCACCCTAGTCTTGATGCTTCTTTGAAAGGAAATCTGGCAGAAACGTTAACCATGAAAATACAATCAGTCCTAGAAGATAAAAAAAAATGTTTCTTCATGCCAGGAACTACAGCTGTATTATTGCGCAGCCTTTGTTCTGTCTCTCAGTAAGGGATTTTCTTTTTGCCAACGTGATGTATCAAATGGGAATTTGCTGTGTTGTGCCTGGATTGGAAGGGATTGTGTTGGCTTTGAATCCTTGGTGTTCCATTCCCATTCCCAGCCTTTAGGCAGTGGACATTTGCAGGGTGTTTTTCTGGTTGAGAAGTTAGCTCAGTGCTGATCTGCAACATTATAAATACAAAGCCTGTGCCTGTGCAATTCCTGTGCTGTTTGTAATCCTCTAAATGGCTATTTCTTCAAGAGTGGAAGGAAATGGTCCTGTCCATAATCCACCTCAAGCCAAAGCTTAGCTTAACTCTTCAACCCAGGCTTTTCCGTTTGTGTAGCCTCAGCCTCTGTGGATCCCAGCCCACCACTGCATTGTTTTCTTAAATTTTTGAGAAGGATCTAAATGATGCATTGCTGTAACTCACCTTCCTTAGGTCCTGGGATCCCTGGTCACAAGCAGTGTTGGCAGCAGTTAGCCATTACCCAAGGAAGTTTTCAGAAATGATAAAGAGGTTTTGTTGTCGTCGTCGTCGTTGTTTTCTAGATTCCTATAAAGATATTCACATGGTCAGTGCATTCTGAACCACCTGTACAGGCAGAAAACAAATGTCTGTATCGTTGTCTGTAGTGAGCCAACTGCAGGTATTGCCCCATAACTGCTGTTACAAAGAGTTCTAATGTCTCATGAAAGCAATAAAGAAATAAATCTCTTACGCTGTCTAACATAAAAGCGGGGGAATTAAAGTTGTACTTGCATCTGGCTTCACAGAACAGCTGTTTCAGTTTATCCTTTTCTTTTGTTCTGTTGGGGCTTGGTCAGGGAAATCTCCCTCCTCCATCAAGCTTCCCTTTAACACATTCCATGAGGAGCTTTAAGTGGTATTTTTGGTGATCCTTTTTCAAAGGAGAATTAATACATTATGTTCCAAAAAATCCAAGACAGATTACCAGTAGGATCGTCCTGGAAGTAATATATAGCCTGTTGAGAATACACATGCAGGCTTTTTGTTTTTACTCATTTCCCAAACTGCTGAAGTCTGTTCCATTTCCTATACCATCAGAATCTAAAGAATTTTCCTAGTGTTATATTCACTATATTTTATTTAGGATGACAGGCACTCATTTCCAAGTCAGAAGTTCAAAATAGCGTTAAAATATTTGTAAATATATTGTAACAAAATTGAAAATTAAGATAGGAATTCTCTGCTTTGAAAATAACAGCATGATTTTATTTTATTTTTTTTTTCCTAGAATGGTTGCATTTTGTTCATTCCAGCATCATTTTCTAAACCTGATGTACTCACTCAGTCTTCCCATTAGCTCAAACTAGCCCCAAAGATCTGGTGCTGACCTCTTCTGAGATTTGCCAGTGAATCAGGTCTGTTCAACACTTTTCTCGCTTCTGCCATTTAAAGAAGTCTGGGTGTGAGGCAGAGCTTCATACTGGCCAAACTGTCAGTGAGTCTATCCTAACCTTGGCCAACTTGATGCCTTTGTCCGTGAAGAAGTGAACGCAGCTATGCTACATCTCAAGGTTGGTGTGATAACATACAGCCAGATGAGTTTCCCCAGAAGCTGCAGGAGGAATTTTCTGAAATACCTGGTAGAGACCATGCTCCCACATTGCACATTCAAGTATCACACAAATAAGACCACTGCTTTCTAGGTGAGGTACACCAGATCTATGTGCTTACTTATCCAGCTGCATCATAAGGCTATGCTTCATTGCCTTTTTTTATTTATTAAATTTATTATATTTATTAAATAGCCTATGTATACAAGAGACCTTTCAGTCTCTTGTCCCCTAGGCAGTATAGATTCTTGTCTTTCCTTTATGAGCCCAGCGTTTCTGAAAAATCAGGGCTGGGGCCAGGGGAAGCAGTGTTTAAACTTTCCATTCTTGGTTAACATAAATAAAGCATCCCAGCTCTTCTTTGCATCTGCTGGGTGCTTATAGACAAACTGTAAACCCCAAAGTTCTCACTTATGGATTGTGTGCATTCTGAAATGTTTGGTTTTGATCAGGTGCATGCACCCTTCCTATTCATCATAGCCTATGGAGGATGATTGGCATTCATACTAGCAATGCTTTATGCTTTCCTACTAGTATGAATTATTGCTTTCATCTCTGAATTTACATACATTGATTCTTGTGCAGATTCTAGACACATTTGAAAGGAAATGCATTTCAAGTTGACTGATAGAACAAAGATTTCTAGGTCTCATCAATCTGTTCTTTAAAATATATTGCATGCCTGACATGATTCAAATCACTGCATTTAGTCTAGGCTCAGCAAAACCAATTTTGTCTAGGTGGGTTTGCCTTTTCTTTCCAGGGACTTGTGCTAAAATTTAGTTTGTGAAGCCTCCTTCAAAAACCTCAAAATTTAAAGATTTTCTGTTCTCGTGCTGTTGATGCCATTGTATTTATTTGGAAGACCAAAAAGTGCCGGATTCCTTACAATTCCCTTTTCACTCACACAGTTGGAGTTTGACTCTCCCACTTAAAAAAAATGGTTTTGTTTCAGCGTTGGGTTGCACATTTTTCTGTCTGCACAGTTTGTTCAGCTGTGTTACACTAGAGGATGGCGCAGATGCAGACTGCTGCTGTGACGTGCACTCTTGACAGAAACCCAACATGTCAGAATATACATGTTCCTGAGCGTGGGACTAACAGAAGGTGAAGGCTATATTTACTTCTTCATTCTGCCCTGTATGAGTCATATAGGTTTCCCCCCTACCTTTGTTTTACAGTCTCATGCGTGAATACACGAAAACCAGAACTCTGAATGCATATTGTATTTGAGAGGCTAATTGGCTCATTTTAATTAATTGCTTTTGGTTCACACATAAAAGATCACCTCTCCCATAAGTAGCTTTTAAAGAATTAATCTTCTTAAGCAGTGATGCTGATCTACCTTCCTCTAAGGCATTTGCTCATACAACCTCCACACACTATACTCATCCAGCAAGGAAATCCCATAAGACTGTTCTTAGAGCTCTGGGAGAATCCTGCCTTACAAAACTGTTTGTGGAAGAGGGGGGTCGTTATATTTAATTCAGATGCTCTTTTACCTCAGGAAAGGTAGCTAAATTAAACTGACCTTAACTTGCTTTTGAAGATTTTCCAACTTTTCTAGGAACACCTACATTTAATATACTAGGAGATTTGTGAAGCTCTTTATCACAATCTTTCTGATACTACATTAAAATCCCATTTGAATACAAAACACCATATCTAAAACCCCTTGCTATCGTGAAGAGATAAAAATATTACTTATATTAATTTTCAATGAGTTTTGACAACGTAAAGTATAAAAGCATATCGAGTCTCATTTCTTGGCTGGCACAACTCAGAGATACAGAATTCATGAGGCAGGGTGCTTCTGTGTTTTTTTCCTGGCTGCATCACAAATGTTTTTTGAAACAATTTTTTTTGGGCCTCACTTTCTTTTTTCTTTTGCTCTGCAACATGCTCTGACTGAGGAAGAGGCCAACATGGAAATAATGTAATTGCTGGAAGCAGCAAAATTGTAAAATGCATCTGTAATGCTGAGAGTACTCTTGGGCTAAAATTATCTGTCGTGCTGCACTGAGAAGTCATCACCTGGACTGTAAGGAAGCAGTGTGCTTTGGGAAGGCTGTCTTGGCACTGTTCAACTCTGTCAGAGGAAAAATACAACAAAACAAAACATAACATGATTTAGTTCTCAGAGCTTCTTACTATGAGCATTTTGTAATGTTCACAAGGTTTTGTTGTACATACCTGGACTCACTATCTTTCTGTTAATATGCATAAGAAAAGAATAAGTTCTGCCAAACCGATCTAATTTCATTTCTGGGCAGCTTGTCTAGCTTAAGGGATAAGGGGAAAGCAATAGGTGTGACATACACTGGTTTCAGTAAGGCTACAGGCACTGCGCAGGGTGGGAGACAAGTCTCAAAGTGATTATTAATGTTATGTTCTTAGACTGAAAGGTCATTTCAGTAATCCAGCCCAGCTTTTTGATTCTATTTAATATTTTAATAGTTTAATTTATGATTTAACTGATGGAATAAAAATGTATTTCTGCATCTTGCAAAAGAAAAAAAGGCTTCAAACACTCTGGAGAAAAAGCATTTGAAGTTGCTTTGGTAAACTAGAGAAGTAAGCCATAACACATCTGGTGAGATTAAAAACCAATGACAAGTGGAAGGGGTTGCACTTAAGCAACGCTCTCCAGAATGAAACCAAAAACTCAGGTGGAAGTGGGTCTCAGTACAAGTCTAGAGCTAATGCTAGATGCATAGCAGCCTCTGTCAGCAGAATGAAATGCAACAAGAATCAACACTTTTGGAGCTGTTCTCATGGTCCTTACCATAGAGAAAAAGCCTTCTTGTGAACATGAAGCAGGCGCTGCTTTAAGCCCGAGTCAATGGCGTGTAAGGCAGCAGTTCTCTATCGCATTTCCATCTGTTAACAAACTACCAATTACCTTTTCTTTGTGGAATTTGCATTTTTGCATATTCCTTTTCGTCTTGTACTGAGCAACACTGCTTATTTCCCTTTCCGTAGCACAATTTACATTGAGGCATAAATATATTTTAGATACAGAGTATGAGCAGCCATTTTTAACCTCTGATGATCGATGGTACTTCATTTCCATCTTTAGCCTCGTTCTTACAATAAATAAACAAAAAGTAATTTCAAACCCTCACTGCTGGGTACATTTCATAGCGCTGAGACCAGTCTGTAGGTGGGAGGTGGGAAGGATCTGCCAGTGTGACCTGGGGAATAATAGATGAGAGTATTTTGACGCTGCATGTTTCTGTCATGTACTGTGCCTGCCTCCTCTCGCCTTGATTATAAAGTTTTTAAAAAATCCAGTTCTTCACCACCTACACGTGTACTGTTCAAATCACAACGTGTGTTAACAAAAAAACTTTCCTGGCTGGATGGGAAATTGCTGATAGTAGTGCTAGCCATTTACCAGGATGGCATGAAGCCAAAGCTCGCCAGATTTTAGTGCTGTATGAATTGTTCCTCATTCACTCCTCCATCTTTCCTTCCCCCTCTTTGTTTTGTTCTGTTCCTCTCTCCCTGGATTAATGCAAATTGTCCGTGCTTTCTTTAAGCAGATTTTGCAAGAGAAAATATGGGATTAAAAACAAAACAAAACAAAACAAAAAAAAAAAACACAGAAAAACAAAATGTCAAAGCTGATTTCTAGAAGGAGAGATTTTCTGGAATTCAGTCCAGCGACAACTGCTGCTATTTTGGGGTGGAATTCAGATGCTGAACATCGCATACCTGCTTGTGCTTGTGTTTAACAGCTGTAATCCTGAATGGCTCAGTAGTGCTGGAAGGATCACTGTGTTCTTAGCGGTCCTCATTTCCGCTGCTGTCTTTGAGATGCTGTTAAACAAGAATGATTGACACAAGGAGGGAATTACATGCTCAAGGTAAATTGTAGGTGATTAATTCCCGTACTGAAAAGAAACGCATTGAAAAACATCAAGGTATAAATAGAAAACACATACCTCAGTCAGAAAAGAACACACAGCTGCAAACAAAAGTAATGTTATTGCTGCTGTCTTTTGGGCCCAAAGGGGATGAAAGCAAATAATTAATGAGACATCTCCTTGTGTCTGGGTGTTGCAGGCCTTTTTCAGCAGCCACTGAATGTTTTCTCTGCTTTCATTTATCTTCTCCCAGCACTTTAGCACCAAATAACAATTTGCAATTAGTAATTAAGACCTGTCTTAGGAGCGTAACAGACTCTCATCTCCTACACAGCTATGGGACCTGTAACACACTTCCTTGCCTCACAAGCAGCTCAGCTGAAACTTGTGAGGTGAGTCACTATCTAGGCCAGCAGAGCTGGGGCTGAGGAAAGAAATACCCCTTCCAACTTTTGTGTTGCCTCTATGGCACATAGCTGTGTAAAAACAGGTAGGTCTGCAGCACAGGTCTTCCATTTTAAGGCAAATTGACCTGGGGAAAGAAGAAAAATGCCGGAATAACTTGTGTCCCAGTGCGCAGGATCTCCACAGCAAGTTCACAGGATGCCCAGTGTGAGTGTGAGGCAGAAAGAAGAACTGAAGGACTGTCCCTGGATGGGGAGACTGCTGCACTTTGTGGCCTGCCTTGGGGTTAGGCACTCCTCACTTGTAATGGATGGCCTGCAGCAGCGTAGGTAACTGGGCAGTCTTCCTTCAGTAGGAGAATTAAGGAGTTCCCAAGAGCTTAGGTTAGCAAAGGCTGATTTATCATTTGCTTCCACAGTCAGCCTTGCTTTGGGCTGCTGCCATTAGATATTTTGGAGTGGGAAGCCAGAGGTTTGTGTTTAGCTTGTGTTAAGAAAGTTCTCCTGCAACGAGTTGTATAACAAGCATATTTTAAAATTATTAAAGATTTCACAATCATGTTTACAATGCTTATAGATACTTATAGTGTATCCTGCTTGTATTTTAGCTTTAAACATATTGAACTTATTTCTCCCATGTGTACTGTACCTTAGGATGTTTTCCTCCCTCTGCCATCCTATTCTGTTGCTTGAGGTGGTAGCACAGGCAGAGTATGGCAAATACTGCTGTATAAGAGAACACAGACAGTTGTTGGCACTCACTTGCAGGTATGGGTGTCAAAGACACCTAGACCTTTGCAATCATTTGAATTAGAAGGGACATTTAAAGATCATCTAGTGCAATTCAGATAAATCTGTGCCTTCTGGTTTGGCTCATCACTTTTGGTTTGATCTGCTCTCCTTTTGCTTTTGTCACCACCTGTCTAAAACACTGAACACTGAACTCGCATCACTGTTGCTGGTTCAGTCAGGTATCTTTTATGGCACCTATACACCTCTGAAAGTGGTCTGACCGTCATCAGACCAGCCTTGGAAGTTGCAGATGTCATCCCAGGAAAAGTGCAGGGTTAGAGGCTTTTAAACAGAGTTTTTTTCTTCCACTTCTAACTTACTTTGCATTTCTATTTGCAGCCTGGACAGTGATCACATTTCTGAGGTTCACCCTCCCCAAAGCCCATTGTGTACAGTCCCGGTGCCTTTTGGTGGGCACATTCACAGCAACAATGTGTTACTAGTTTTATTAGTTAGGAGTTCTGTTCTTTAAAAAAAAAAAAAGAAGAAGAAGAAAAAAAGCAAGAGAACACTACATGTGAAGCTGTAATTCATGCAAATTAGGGTAATTAAAAAAGGCTAATCCCATTTCCCCTCAAGGAGGGAACCAATGTCCTATTCCTCTACGCTGAATGTTAGGAGACAAACTCATATCAGCATTAAGAGTGCTTTAGTTTTGATTTGGGGGTTATTTTGCAAACAAAATGGGCTGAGATTTGCTGATTCTTGCATTCTCTCATTTCATTTCCATCCATTTGGCTTAGGTATTATTTGAATTATGCTGACCAAAACATGCTTCAATACTTTCCGGCTCCCTTACTCGCTAAAAGTCATGACACCTATTAATCCCAATATCCATTTAACGCAGCATTTTATGTGTTTGTGTCAGCCACATCTAGCAATTCTCCCGTGGTTGTGTTGTCATTAACCCTGGGTCTCTTTTCTGTGATCATTCAATTTCACTGTACTCATGTTTATTCATACCTGTGTTTTTATTGGGTTGAATTTCAGTTTATTGACTTCATCTCGTTCCTCTAGCTTGCAATTTGTGTATTCTGATCCTCCTGAGCCATGCATGCTCATCTGTCTTTGTGTCCTGCACAAAGTAATGGCACAGTAGGGATCAGTACACTCTCCTGTCCAGCTAAGATCTGAGTTGGGGATGGCAGGAGACTTCCATGCTTAAGTCACATCTGGATCTTTGGCTATTTTTGACCAGCCTTTGTACAGTGCAGGGGTATAATCAGTTTTGCACTCCATTGACACTCCTGTGATTGACATTCTATCATCGTCTCCCACAGAAACAGCCTACTTCCTCATCACTCACCCTAAAGAGAGGAGTCATGCAATACAGGAGTCAAAGAATGTGAGAACAGAAACCAGTAGGAGATTGAGGGTCCAAACACTTCCTCCATGCATTCTTAGGAGAAACAGATCAAAATTAATTCTCATTGGGCCTCAAAACCGAGAAATAAGTAAAGGTGTGTGAACAATTCCATTCCCAGCACAAGAGATCGCGCATGAAACTGGCATCATGGGCAGCAAGGAGAAGAGATATCAGCATCTGTGGGCAACAGGCTTCTTGACGAATGTAGATGTTCACGTCTGTTCACAGCTTAAGTTTCCTGCCTCCAACAAACTGCTGGCTACCATCTGATGGCAAAATAAATCCAGATTATGTGCATCAGCTCCACTGGCTGCTCTAATAGCAAAGCATCTGTGTAGCTGGGTGCTTAAGCCACTCTAAGGTATTGAAGTTTAAGATTCAAATCCTTCTTATGAAAGGGGATATGGTGTAAGCCACTTTTCATTCAGTGGCTTTTGAATTTCTAGATTGAGAAAATATCCTTAAGACTGTTGTATAGTTTAAAATTACTGTGTGTTGGCTGCAAAACTCTGCATGGCATCCCACGTTTATTTCCTTGCATTTGGCACACACTGGAAAAGCTGGAGTTTGAGAAGTACCATTCAGATTTCAGTAATCTACATATAAGAACATCGTAGGGAACTATACAAAGAGCTACCATAGGGTATTTTTTGTCTACCACCTAGAATATAATTAAGTTTGTTTGCCTAATGTATTATAAGCCCCAGTTGCCTGCTATTTATCACCTTATTTTGCTGTAGCTGCTTACACAACAACTGCTTTATTAATTCCTCTAGCTATTTGTTAGCTATTGATATAGAGTTCTTCATGTTCTTGTTCTCCATCCTCCATTACCTGTATAGAGAGGAAGTATTCTCTTTTCTTGAAAGGAAAAGTTACTTCGTGTTCTTTCCCAACAGATAACCTTTAAAGTCACATTTTCTTTTCAGGAATGCTTGCCAGTAGTCTCCAGCAGTTCTGATTATTCAACTGGTTACCTAGTCTACATTTTATTGTACTACCTTGAGCAGCAGTCTATATTCACATTTTCTATGGCTTCATGTTAAAATTATTGTTTCATAGATTTGTTTTGTGATTTTTCTTGTTTTCTAACTGCTAGTGGGTAAGGCTTCCTATACATATTAGCCTTTTTGGTTGAAAGTAAAGTCTTTCAATCTTATAATAAAGTAGAACACTCTGCATGTGTTTCCTGTAGTAACTGAAGGCTCTCCAACTGATTTACTGATGTGTATAGTATGTTCTCAACAGCCCCTCTGTAATAAGAGAATATGTTTATTGCTTTCTCTTAGAAAAGACAAACTGAGGCACACAAAAGATGTAGCATTATTCCAAGATCATTGAGAGCTGCAAAACTGTGGTGGAGACCCAAAAAAACCATCTTTAAAGTAGCCATGCCAGAATACATAGGAGAGAAGCTCCCAGAGCTGTTTCTCAGCTCTCCAATGTCTGCTGAGATCATGAAGACTGCTAAAATTTCCTCCAGCTCAAGCCACAGTTCAATGTCATGTTTTCGGTGGAGCTCTGCAGCAGCAAAGGCCATGCAGCCGTTGTCTTACATCATCTAGTGTGGGAAGCTTTGGGGTGGTCTGACCTGACTCCATCAATCACTTCCATTTAGAAGTCAGGTAATATGTTGCTCAGTGTCACAACTCTTCCTTGAAGACTTCATGTCTGCTGTGAGCCTCTGTTAACCTGCTACTGTGCAGAGGATCCATCGCAGTTACCAGCTCATGCCTGGTTTTCCACTGTCACAACTGAGTGGTGGCACTTCTGTCCAGCTATGTCTAATGATCTGCTTTGCACAACAACGTATAAACATGAGTGTCTACCCTCCAGCCTCAGGAACACAGAGGACATTTTCAAACACTTTCCCATTCTCCTCCCATAGGATCCTGCTCTATGCAGCTCTCACTTTCTGGAGATGTTTTCTTCTCTGCCAATAGCCAGATATACACCTTGGGTTAAATGGTATCTATATTTCTCCTGGTTCTTTTTTGCCACTCTCAGGACAAAAGTGGATCTGGAAAAATCGACATCCTCTAGAGAACAGTCTCTAGAGGACACCAAGATTGTTAGACCCTCAGAGTTAGTAAAATAATCACAGCTGTTCTGCCAGCTTTGCCAATGTCATGGTCTTGGAAAGCCAAGTTACCTGGTGTTGCTGAAAGAAGAGCAAAGTCTTGGAGGTAGAGACAGCTACCCTTGCTTCTCAGCAGCCATAAGCTCACATCACAGAAGTGTCTCCTACTTCCCCAACCCATGCATATATTTTCTTTTCCCCACTCTCTTTCCCAAGATTCTCAACTCTGCAAAAGTAAAGTTCAGTGTGCTTCCAGACCCAGAAGGCAGAGAGTGGATAAACCTTAAAAGTGTATATTCTTAAATCTCATGAATTTTAACAGCAATCTTGTGAGCGTGTTTGGGGGATGCAACAGGGATAAACAGCTCAGAGCTGTGCTCCATCACACTGTGACACAGGTGGCTGGTTGTAAGGTACTTTGGTGGTGCACTGGGAGAGGAGATCAGCTCTGCCTGCCCAGGTCTTGTGTAGCAGTAGCTGAGATATTAACGCTGTGCAGCACTTAGGGCTCAAGAGGGTGAGAAAGGAGGGGCAGAGATGGATGAAAGGGTTGAAAGTAGGAAGGGAAGAAGGGAAAAAATCCCACACTTCTCAGATACTTGAGCAGTCGTCCTGGAACACGAACACAGCTGCAGCAAGCAAAAAAAAAAGAATGCCAACCCAACAGCAAAATCCCTCTGGGTTTAGGAAACAGTGAGGAGCTAGACTGAAAACCAGACTCGTTTCAGAATAAATGCGGTGTTTCAAAAGCAGTGATGTGAAAGGCACATGAGCCACAGTAATAAAATGTGATATAAGCTGTTACCGTAAACAAGGAGGAATAATTGACAGGGAACTAAAACAGGTCTGCAGAGCATGCCTAGCCCAGGGCTCTGGCGTATGCCAACTGGGAGGAGGAGGAGTGGCAAGAGGAGAAGTCAGAGAAATGCTAACAAACCACAGGCAAAAAATAAGCACTTCATACAGCAGTCCTTGATCCCTAAGACCAAAAGTTCAGCTGGCTTCAATAAATAGCACAGTGGTGGATGAGCAGAAGCAGCAGCCAGCCTGCTGAAATAACAGCTGCCATAAGGGGAGTGGGACATCTGGAAAAACACTCTCCTCCCAAGAAAGAAAATCAAATGTCTTTTGTGCTGAAGGATCGAGTCAGTATTCGTGGGAAGTCAAAGACACCTTATCACAAACCTGTAGCTGAATCACGGTAGAAAATGGCTAGTCTAGGTTCAGAAATGAAGAAAGCAGTGGGGCAGAGTGCAGAAAGCTGCCACTTAGCAAAGCTCTACAGATGATCCAGCCATTATTACATCCTCCTGACACGTAACAGAAGTACACATCTGGACACTTATGTGTGTTAGTATTAGTGGACTTCAAAAGCATTAGGTAGCATTTCAATACCTGCAGACAACTTGGCCAAGGAAAGCTGCCCTAATGAAAAGAGAGTTACCATCCTGGTGTCTCACAGCCCAGCACAGTGATGCTGCACAACCTGCTTCATGGAAACTCTATCCTACAAATGCTCCAGTGAGTTAAACAGTACAGGCACTGCCTTAAATAATAAATTATTGCCTACAAAAATGGATGTTAAGAGAGCGCAGGAAAAGATGTGATGTTTTCAGCTGAGATTAGCAGGCAGAGGGGAAGATGGGCATTGGTGGCAACTCACCAACAGAGAGGGTAAATGAGGCTGCTAGCTGAGGCTGAATAAGGAGAAAACCTGGTGAGAAGAGGGGCTGGTGTTCTATTTTGTGCCCTGCAGCACGTGAGGAGCCAGCTATAGCCAGAGAACATAGTCGTGCACCTGATAGACACACACATGGAGAGCAGCAGCCCATGCTCACAGGCATCAGAAAAAAACAGGAGGTTTTTACCGCTGCCATCTCCACACCACAGATGAACTCACAGTTGAGTGATGGTGTTGTCACTTACTCTTATCTCATTTGCATTTGTGGTGTTTTCTCCTTCTGCTGCCATTTCTCAAGCTGACTCTGCAAAGCAGGCTTGCATCCTTGCACTCTGCAAGCTGCACAGTTCACACCTCAGTTTGGAGTTAGATTTTTCAGTGCTGGTTGTGAATAGTTAAAACATGTTTTCACACATAAAAAGAAATGTGTCATCTTTTGGTCACTGCTACTTTGCTAGTAAGCATCCTTACCTGACATATCAATAGTTATTGCAATGTCATCTCCTTGCATCCAGTGAGCATTAGAAGAGACAGGCAGATAAAGAACAAGAACCAAAATGAAATTCTGAAGATAACGACAAACTCCTACAGTTACAGTACATTCATGCCACGTCCCAAGCCAAGTGAAAAGGTCCAGGCTTTCCCATTGCAAACAGACACTGTTTTCCAGCAGCATGCCTCTCAAAGAAACAGGAGAGAATAAAGAAAACCAAAGCCACTGATGACCAGAAGAAAATGACTAGAAAAACAGCTTCCTGTCTCACTTAAACCTTGGTATTCAATGGGTGTTTGATTCTTCAGAGCGGACAGTGAGAGGTAAGAGCTCTCCATTACCTTCAAAGGTGCTTAGAGCTTTGTAGATTCAACCTTGAACCTCCTGGCAGATGTTTTGGTTTATGTTGCTGAATTGCATAAGGTAGGCAGGCAGGTCACTCCTGAATGCTCTCTGTCTTGAACTCTGTATGTCTCAGTTCTGTGGGCATTTTGAAAAAGCTGCTATCATGTTACATCGAAGCCAGTGCATTTCAGGTTATGGGAAGCAGATCTGTGAGTGTTCAGAGCTCATCAAAGATGAAGTTTCCACAGATGTCAATGGACTTTGAATAAGTTTCTGTGGAATACGCCCAACATCAATTCTGCATTAAAAGCAGACAGTTGTATGTAGTAAGAGTCAACATTTTTGCAGAGGGTCAGCCTCAGAAGAAAGAATGTACTGGTGGCATATGTATTTCCTTTCAATGCTACCTGAAGAAGCCATGTAGTACTCGCATAAATTTTGTTCACATTACCCATTTAAGTGAGAAAAGGAGAGACAGAGCAAGGTTATCCTCCCCAGGTCACCACCAGCCATGGTATGATGAGGAGCAGAAGCTCCATAATATAACAGTGGACGCAGTCTGGCACCCTCACAGAGTTGGATGCTCATCTCTGTGATGACTTGAAGGAAAAATTGCCTTCCCTGTTAAGCAACTTTCGAAAGGAAAGGATGTGCCAAAAGTACTTATAACTGTTTGGTAGGCCTAAATATTCATCCCCTTTAGCCTCCTGCGCTCAGCAGTGGGCACATCTGTGGGGCTGTCAGCTTCAGCTCTTTTGTTTGGATTAGGAAAGAGCTTTGATGAAATTTCCTGGTTGTCTCCCCTATCCTACTTTGGCTTGCAATGTGGAGCAGCCTTGGAGCACAGAGTTCCTTGACCTCGAAATGGAAGGAGAATGTGTGCATCTGAAGCACTCCTGAAGCACTCAGCCTCTGATGGTGATTCAGTCCCCAGTTCTGAGGCAGCACTGCCCCAAGCCAGCCTCCAGCTGCTCGCTCCAAGCGCTGCCTGCTTCACAGCGTGCCTTTGCTTGTGTTCTCCTTTGCTACATGCTAATGCATTCCTCCTTTCCCAAAGTAGCCTGGCAAAAATTGCAGTGCTGGAAATAACGCGATAAAATGCTCAAATACCTGGCTGAGTGACTCCCATGCTACAGATCAGATAATGAAATTCAAGTGTGGATCTCTAATGTTTGCAGGCAGCTGTTGGAAAACAGTGTGCAGGCAACAGCCAGGCAATTGCTGTCACCAGCAGAATCACGAATGTTTGCTGCATCTGTCCTGGGGTCAGTGGCTGCCCTCCACACAGCTGAGAAAATCTCACAAAGCTTAGTAGCTGCTCCTGGCGCTCCAAACAGTTCCCTGCTCCAGTGGTGAATGCCTGACAAGTTGCTGTAATAGCCAGCTGCTCCTGGTGCAGAATCTTTTCTTCTTCCCACCTTGTCCTCACCATTCTGCACATGGATCTTGTGTTGCTTTGGTCTTAGCTGCATTATTTTGCAAACTTCACTTAGCCAGAGGACAGGCCATCTCCTGCCAGAAGTGGGAGTATTTATAGAGCACAACCAACTCAGTTCTTGTTCTTCTCTGGACTGAACTTGAGGATCCCATAAAAACATCTCACCACACTCCTTCTCTTTGACAATTACTTGGAGAGCTATTAAGCAGTTTTTAATCTCACCAGTGCAGTACAAGCTATACTCATCTTTTATTGCTTTCATTTTTAAATCGGAAGGACACATGAAACTGTCAAGTAGACATCTCTGATTTCCAGAGATCTATACAGATAGCTTTACCTTAATCAGATAAGCATGAAACCTAATTTTTATAAGAGGTTTCATTGATTGCTTTTAAGAAAATAGTTTTGGGCATTGACTGGCATTGACTGTGCTACTATTCATTAATGATTTACTCATCTCTCATATCTGCTTAGCCATGATTTTGTCTGGGGCCGGTTTCAAGGTAATTGGACGTGGGATATCCAGGTCATCGCAGAACCATTCTGAAGTATAGGGTCACGATTTGAAGCTGCTGGCATGCCCCTGCCTGGCTTGGGGGCAGCGTGACAACCAGCTGTACAACCTGCAGCAATGTGAACCAGAACTGTCCTCAGAAATCACAACGTCCTCTGTTTAAACAACAGTGAGATGTCAGCACTTTTCTGGTCCTATGTAGCTTCCTGTGACTTTCAATATATTTTACAAATCACCATTGTCTGTGGTCCTGGAAGTTCCTCAGACACTTCTTTCAATTATTCTTGGCTGCAGATTTTCTGCTGTTGCAAACAGTAGTTTGCTGCAGTTCTTGCTATTTGACATCCCCCATTGCTGCTGATGAGACAGAAAGCATTTCTGCATTTCTACATTCCTGTGAAATAAGCACATCCCTCACATCCTTGGTTTTTCCAGATACAGGACATAAACATTCAACGAACACTTCTTCTTCTCGTGTACCAGGATTGGCAAGTCAGCCTGCTTCACCACTGCACCTATAGGGACTAACAATGGGAGGAGAAGTAGCAAACCTGGTGAGCAGTGTTTCTGTTGATAAAATGTGTATGAAATGCCAGTGAGCAAATATAAAGTGTGAAATCACAAGAAGGTTATAACCAATTGCATTGTCAGGTTCTAAGATGGTTTTGGTGCCCCATGACACTTCAATCTGGGTACAAAAAGAATTACTATAAGATTAACGCTAATAATTTCATGAAGAGGATTATATGACACTGCTGCAGATAGCAGTAGGATTTGGTGATCCAAGAGGTCCCTTTGAGTCCTGTTCTCCTGTGCTACAGTAAGGATTTCATTAGGTCTCAGTATACTTTAATAATACCTTCTTGCCCTTAATCCTTAAGCCCAGGATTTTATCATTAATGTTTTATCTTCCTCCATCAGCTGTTTGTTTCCTAGTTGGTGGCGTTTGCACAGCTCTCAGACATTTTGTTATTCGCATTTACTCTATGTAATAAGGTTTGTAATGATCATTATTGTTCACTACTTTCACTTCTTGTCTTTATTAAGTTGGACTTGCAATCAGAAAGCGTCTTGCAGCATTACAGGTTGTGCTTTCTGGGGGAATATAATTGGATTTTCTCACAAGTAAGGCTCATATTTTTATGCTAACTTTTCTTCTTGTAACTATGATTTGGCTGTAGCTGACCTCTGGATATTGTCTTGCAAAGTTTCAGGCAGCCTTTGTAGGCTGAGGACAGCTCTGCTTGCATGTAGCAGGGTTTGTCAGCAGTTTGGTGGTGGGAGGCTCCAGTTTCCAGCTCCTCAAGTGACTCATGCTCATCCTCTGGGACCCAGCATGAGTTGCATCTGGCAGCTACAGCTTTCTAAAAGACGCTGTATCTATCACCCCCAGTAAGTTCCTAATCATTTTACTACCAGCTCCCAACCTGCAGGCTCCAGCTCCTCTGCTGGGACTCAAGTCTAACAGCCTGGAGATATTTTCCATACATGACCTACAGTGAATTGCTACTTGGTGTCCCAACTTCAGCTCTGCATCAGCAATGGAGTGATTGTCTGCATCTCCAAACAGGCAGCACTAAGCAAAATGGCAGAGCTGTAACTCTGGGACATCACAAAGCGCATGAGAACTGAAGGACAAGAGATGAGATGGGAGCTGTTCCCAATAACTCAGCTGTCTGGGCACGGGGGCTTGGCTGCATGGGCTTTGTTGTTAAGGTGTATTTTCTCTGATGATATCTGCTTCTGAGTTGGACCTCTCACATGCCTGGGATGGTCCATTCAGAATAAAATGGGATGCTTGTATATACGTGCACAATATGTCAAAACCTTTCACTGCCAACCCCTTACTTCTTTGACAGATGGTACTATTATTAGGGTGAGTGATTTCTCATGGAAATCCATGGAAAGTCACAACCTGATAACCAAGGGAAAAAAAAAAAGCCATCCATTGCAAATATAAATAGTGAAAGGAATGGAAGACCACTTTAATCCAAATCTCCCTGAGAATTCTAAGCCACGAAACATTTGACAATCTGTTCCAAGCCACGTGAAGATATTATCCTGCTGCCTGCCAGCAGCAGCATGGTGGGCGGGTGGGCGGGAGGAGTGGGGGCTCCTGGGCCCCTCGCGTTTTCTTCTGTGCAGCTTTCTGAGCCGGAGCACTCAGCAGATGCTTCATACATCAACCCCATATGAGCTCAGCGGTTCATTCCCTGCTCACCACCCACTCACTTGGTGCTTCAGAAGGAATCTGCTCAATTGCCACCATGGTAGAGCAAGACACCGGTGCAAGGAAAGTCGCAGCTCCTGCTGCCATCAGGCCGGCGCACCTCCCTCACCTGTCCTGGCAAGATGAGCTCCATGCTCCCACAGTGCAACCCATGCCTTCAAGAGCCACAGCCTGTCAGGGGTTGGACAGTGACAGGGAAAATGGCTACAACCAGCCCTTAGTCAACACTCTCTGGCCTAGAGTACTGTTGCATCCCAGAAGCTACTTCTCCTCCCACCCCAAGGTCTCTGGTGACAGTTTGGACTTGTGCCTGCTCTGACACCTACACCTATCTTTATTTTTAATGACCTGCCAAAGCTCATTCCCTTCTCTAAGCCTTCCTGCTGAAATACCCATTGCACTCTGCGTGGGATCTCCATCCTCGTCACAGCAAGGGAGCTGAAAATCTCTTTGCTAACATGAAATAGGAAACACCAGCTGCAGAAACAGGCCACCCCTCCTAACATTGCATTTTGAATATTGAGTCCAGTGTAGGCTTCCTCAGTAATAAAAGATGTTAACATGGAGTTCAGCCTCAAGATGGTTAGGGAACCACAGCATGTAATATGTAAGAATAGGCTATGAGAACTGGATTTTGTTGGCCTTAAGATGAGAAGAGATGAGAAGATGTTACTCCTCTCCACAATGGGAAGGTGTAGAGAAGATGGGGCCAGGCTTCTTGTGGAGATGCTGTGATAGGAGGAGCAAGAGGAACAAGTTGGAACATGAGAAATTCTGACTTCATGCTGGAAAAGCTTCTTCATCATAAGGATCACCAAAATCTGAAACATTGCCCAGAGAATTTGTGAAATCTACATCCTTGGAGCTGCACAAAGGCATAAATAACCTGCTCTAATTAGGCCTCTTTTAAGTGGAGGTTTGGACTAGGTGCCCTCTAGAGTATCCTTCCAACTTCAATTAGCTCATGACTCTGAACTCCATTTACCGAACTTTGCTTTTTCTTCTCCTACGTGGCTACTGTTAGCAGGACCATTTCTGTATTTTGGGAAGATCTGACTATACCAGTGCAGCACAGAGGCTGTGATTTTCTTCTCATTCTACTAAGCTGACCTATGCATCTCACTAGATCTTTGCTCCAACATGGCATACCACATGCCTCTGCTGAATAGCCATGCACTTGAACTTCATTCTTACCTGGCTCAGAATCACTGAGATGTGTATTTACGTAAGGCATTCAGTAAGTCTTCCCAAAGCACCAAAGAGAGAAGTTTTATCTCAGATAGGAAACCCTGATGTGACTTACAAAACACAACTAATGCACAGTGAGATGATGCTTTTAATGCTCTCTGGGCAGGGAATGTACTCCAGTTTGCTCTGTCCCTTCCAGGAATCTTTGACAACAGGACAAACATTTGGGCTTCATCTCAGCAAATGCAACTCCAAAAAATTCTGTTCCTAAACATCCAGAGAAATTAACAGCTTTCCATTCCCAAGGATTTATTTGCCCCAGTAAATAGACTTGCTGTTAATTATGACTTGTGCAAGCTTGACTTTTCCATGAGCATGGACTCTCTCTGAAATGAAAAACACCAAACATCTCTTTGACGTGGGTACAATATAATTGTTATAAACCCTATCTATCTCCTAGCATTTCTCATGACTGGACAATTAAAGTACTAAATATATGCGCTAATCACTTAGAGCTGATCCAATATTGCCAGCACTTCTGAGTTAATTACTTTTGCTTTCAAAGGAAGAAAAGTAATTTTAAAATTATTTTAATCTCAGGCTCACACCAAGAGTATTTCTTATTGCATTTCTTCCATGAACTGTGAGTGACATTAATGAAAAAAATTGTTTTTATCTCCTTCGGCTCTTTTATGATAAAGACTGTATCTTTAAGAGAAATAAATAAGTAGCTGTCATATTACTAGTGGGTATTTCCAGAATTAGGGCTGGAATTTGGAGGTTGAAATCCACATCTTGGCTCTAGTGGGCCGTAGTGGTGTTAGAGTTACACAAGCTCTGTAACTTGCAGAGAAAAATTCTCCCCTTTACCTTATGCACAGGGAAAAACCAAACCTTGCTGTAAACTGTGGCCTGCTGTCCAATGAGCAAGCCCAGTGCTCAAAGCTACATCACCAGCTCCTTGGCTGACAAAACTAGAAAGGACAAAGCCTCTTCTCTCCACATTTGAAGCTTTTAAACAGCTATATTGTGTGTGAGTGAGAGATCACCAGGATCAGCAGTCTGTCCAGTCAGTAATTAGTGGAAGAAGCTTACAAGGAAGTCAAAAACCAGGACAATAGGGAAAGTGATATTCCTGTATCATGGAATTATAGGGTGGTTTGGGTTGGAAGGGACCTTTAAGTTCCATTGCATCATGTCTAACAGTGAACTTCACTGCTGATTTTTTTCAGTTCTCTTTGAATACATGAGTGATTAGCTCCACTGTGCTTTGTGGAAAAAGCCCATCCTGGTGATAGCAAAGATGCTGCCTGATAACCCAAAAACCAGAGGCACCCAGTGAAATTACACAAGCAAGTGAATAATGCTTCCCCTGGGGGTTTCCTCATCTTTTTTTTTTCTTTTTCTGATCTATTTATTCCTTCTTCACAGAGCAGCTCCCACATCTGGTTCCTTCCAACTTCATCACTGCTGCTCAGCAAGGAGTGGGATGATCTCAGCACTTAACACTCCCTTGGTTTTAGGGGCACAGACACAGGTCCCTCTGTCAGAATGACGTAAACAAGATACTGAAGTAGCAGAACTCTTGTGAGTTTTGTCACCCAATAGTGCTGATATATACTTTTGAGGTTAGAGGAAGGGAAATTGGAAGACAGCAGCCACTGATGGATGTGCACAGCTGTTTCAGGGTTCAGCTCTGCATCCTGCTCCTCTCCATGTAATTGCCAGACATCTGTGCTCCTTTATGATTGCTTCTGAATATTAATCAGACTTCATGGGGTGATCCATGAGGACTCTATATTTTCAAAGCAGCAGTAGCAGCAAGAAGTTTCATTTAGAGTTGGTTTGTTCTCCATCTGTACCTCCACCAGCTCATACTGCTTTATGTGCATAAACAATTAGTTTCCTGACCTTATCACATTACGAAACTCTTCAGCAGTTCCTCAACCACTGCACCAATTTTAGGTGCCTTGGACAGACCAGTTATAGCAGCTCTGAGCAGCACCAGGCTCAGCAGTGGTTTTTCTGCAGTGTTCCTCTGCCCAGTGGGAGAGCTACATTTTCCTTCTCACCTTTGCTTCCAATCTAATTCCTCATTTGTTCATGAGCCTTTGATGTAGGAAATGGGTGGAAAAAATGCAGAATTCAAGAATGATTGTCCTTCCTTTCACAGATAGTGTCTCCTTCAAGGGCAGGTAGAGTGGAGAAGTGTAGCTTCTGCCTGTAGGAACTTCTACTGACACTTTCTGCAACGGTCCAAGAGCTCATTAATTCTATTCATTCCAGTTTCCACTGTTTGATGAGCATGGAAATCACATCCTGTAAAGGAATTGGACACACGTTTCCTGCTGCTGCTGTAGTACCCAGGCTGTGAGTCTGCTCCATTGCCAAGAGCATGATTGCAGACTCAGTTCTCTCCCTACCTCCACCTTCAGGATTCACAGGTAGATCTGCACCAAGCAGAAACATTCTGACCACCTTCTGAGGTTGCCTATTAATCAAGAAATGGAAACAAGACATTCAAATGTGCAACCAGCAAGTACCAGCAATGCCATACATTTTAGCAGCAAACCTCACTAAGGCTATTTAGACTCAAGGCAGCCAGTAGATACTGGTACTATCAGACCACAGTCACAAAGCCATAGAATTGCTCCTGACAGCTTTGCACAAGGTTTAAAGACAGTTAAGCCTTGAATTAGCTTATTTGTATGTACATATAGGAGCTAAGGCAGCCCCCCATGTGAGGGCACGCTGTTCCACACCTTGCCTCTCCCTCAGAGAACACCTTGGAGGCAAGCCACTTCTTTCGTTGTGGCTCTAGTCATTTAGTGCTCTAGATATATGCATCTGTATGTGTCCATATCTAGATACATGTATCTCGTTTTGTGCATATACACTCAAACACAGACACACATACTTGAATTTGCCGTTCACTAATTATGTGTGAGTGCAGACATAATGAGGTAAGACCTTTTCAGTGTGATCTACTCAAAGACATCCTCTGTGTGTAGGATATAAAGAAAGAGTCACTCCTTAAGATTTCAAGGTTGCAATGACTGCTGTCAGTATCCAGCTGTAGCCGGTAAAGGCTTCTGAATGATAGATTCTCTGTGCAGGTTGGTTAGAGGAAAATCCCACCAGCGGGGGAGACAGATCAGGACACCCTGCAGGTGCAAGGCAAGGAAGTGTGTTCTTGTGTACACCAGAAAACAAATCAGATTGGATTTTTTTTTAGCTTACCTGATACTGCAGTTCCATATTGCCTGGGAAGTGAAGGGATGGAATCTGTCAGACTGATATCATCTGTTCTAAGCTGCAGTTCAAATGACCAGGCTCAGAGGCATCTTGTGTGTCTTTTCAGCTGCTATTTCTATTGATCATTTAGTTGCAAAACTGTTTGCTCATCTTCAGATGACATTTGACATCTCACTGTAAATAGTCTTGGTTATAAACACCCCATGTGTCAAAGTCTGAGGATGCTTATCTGGTGCTCTGGTTTACATCTGCTTCTTATTCTGCCTCTTCAGCAGCTGTGTCCTTGGTGATGACTGTTTGAACTTGAAATCTGATTTCGGTACAGGTTGGGCATTAACGAGTTAGCAGAATTGACTGGGACATAAATAGTCAGCTCCAAATCAGGAAAACTGTCCCCAGAAGGGCCGGCACTGAGCAGGGAACTGGAAGGCCATGAGTGCTTGGCTGATAACGGAGCTGGGAGCTGGGGCTCAGTCCCACAGCAAACATGGTCATTTGATGAGCCAGGGATCTCCTTGCTCCTGTATCCCTCTGGCAGGATTTCAGAAGGGGAACATCCTGCCTACTGCTGCCTACTGCTGCCTAGTGCTTTTGGTGAGATGCACGGCCAGCTCCAGGCAGGTGAGGGCCGCTGTTCCCATGGGAGACCTCTGCCAGTCCTTCTCAGCCTGATACTGCAGAGCCAGATGGCCATCAGGATGCTGAGCGCTTCCCCGTGCTAAGTGTCTCACCCAGCAATAATCTGAGGGCTCAAATCCTCAAAGGCACATCAGTTTACATCGTTACTGTATATAATTTAAACAAAAACAATAACTAATTAGAAGTACATGAGAAAGTCACTACCTGTCTCATAGACATTCTTCCCATATTAAGAGACCAAGAAGCAATTACCTGAATAAGCGTTTTCCTATGCAAGTGGGTTAGCATCTTTCCTTCATTTCAGAAGATACTCAAATGTGACTTGGGGTTAATTAAATTACAAGACACCTGGAAGGAAATTCAGTAGCATCTATACTTTCCACTTCAGTCATTTATAGTGGGAAAAGAGAAGTATTTTACCTGCAGGACATTTTGAACTTAATAGGGTAGAGGAACCATTTGGAGAATTTCAGGACAGAAAGCACAAAGCAGCCCAAATGATGATAGTGCTGGTGCTTGTAATTTATCTACCACCACATGCAGCTGCTGGTCTCTTGTGTCCAGCAGTGCTTGAAGGGCTGATGAGGGCTTCTCACAACGCTGCACATTGTGCATGTGTTTGTTTAAATTCAGGTTATCTATAACTCAGCAGCACAGCCACTGTATTGATAAGTCTGGTCACAGCACCAATCGAAGTGACAGTCCCTTCTAACCTGACACATGAAACTTTCCACTTCCCTGTAGCCTACCACCAGAGTCAGACTGAGGTGAGGTTATGGATTGCACTTAAGAAGGGGAAATAAGGAAGAGGGGAATGGAGGCTGGGAGCAGGTGAAAGACAGATAGCAGAGCTCAGGGTTGCAGTGGGAGATCAGTGGATCAAAGCTCCAGTCATTGCTACTCACAGAGGTTTCTTGAGGGCTTTACAGCCAGGCCTCAGGCTCCTTCTGTCTCCAGCCCTCCAGTTTTTTAGAATGTTGCACAGAGTGAACTGGGATCCAGCAAAGCATCCTTCCTGCAGAGCCATCACAGTATTTTCTCAGCGCTGGAGTGCATTTGAGCCTACTTTTGTGCCAGGTAAATTGCCACCACTCATTCTCTGGCATCATTCAAAGATGAGGACTGATCCATAGTCATGTCTCTCCATGATAACCTCTCCATGTCTGTGTGGTGTCTCTGAAGCTACCAAAGCCCAGAGCACCTCTCTAGCTCTCTCTTACTCACCTGGCTGCAGGAGGATGGCACAACTCCAGCACATAACATCCCAGGAAGAGGAAAGGCTGCAGAGGCACAGGAGAAGAAAGAGCAGTGAACACCTCTTCCTGCAGGCTGAGATGAAATCCAGCAGGCAGAGCCAAGGCACAAGGCAGGATAGGATTCTTCACCCTGGATAGCAGGGTGAAGAAGACTGGTGTCTCAGAGGCAGGCTAACAGCACTGTGGTAGACCATTGCTTGTCCTCCCATCCTTCATGGAGCATAGATAGGTCACAGAATCACAGAATCACAAGGTTGGAAACGACCTGCAAGATCATCTAGTCCAACCACTCTCCCATTCCTATCAGTACCACAAGCACTAAACCATCTCTCGTAGCTCCTCATCCAGGCCGTTTGGTTCCATCTCTTCATTCAAGTTTCTCATCAAGTTGACCAGGAGCCCTCTCTCCCATCTCCTGAGGAGAGGCTGCAGCTTTTTTACACGAACTCATGTGTGCCAGAGTCTCTGAGAATTAATTAACCTGAAGTCCAAGTTGCTCTCTACAACTCCCTTTGCTTTCTATAATGACCTGAAAGGAGGCTGTAGCAAGTTGGGTGTCAGCCTCTTTTCCCAGGTAACAGCAATAGAACCAAAAGGAATGGCCTCAAGTTGTTGCCTCCCCCTCAAGAGGAGGTTCAGGTTGGATATTAGGAAACATTTCTTCTCAGAAGGAGTGGTGAGGCAGTGGCACAGCTGCCCAGGTTGGTGGTGCAGTCACCGTCCCTGGAGGTGTTCAGGAAATGTGTAGATGTGGCACTGATATAGGCTGGTGTATACTTAGGGACAGTACTTAAGGACGTGTTTTGGTGGCCATGGTGGTAGGTGGATAGTTGGACTAAATGGTCTTTTCCGACCTTAATGATTCTGTAGTTGTATGATTCTATTCCAAAGTTGAAATGAAATCCAAAGTCACTGCACTCCAGATCAACACTTTTCTTGTGCTTTCCTGCTGTATCAACTTGTGGCTCCCCAGTAAAACTTTAATATGATTTCCCAATTGTTAATGATAATTTCCTGAAAGATCAGAAACTGAGGGAAGTCTCAAGGGAGTACAAAGAAGTTAAGAGGAAGAAAAGAGCCAACATCATCTCTATTTGAACCTGGAGCTTGAGGACAAGCAGCCACATTACTATGCATCAGCTGGAGCACAAACCGTCTGTGAGCATGGTAGCGCCCTGGGCAGACGAGCAGGTATCCCATCAAGCTCTAATGGAAAAATTATACAGTGAACCCTGTTCCTGTGGAGTTTTCTTGGGGCATGAGAACAGTTACAGAGAGGCGTTAGCACTTGGTACGTGTGAGGTACCTGCCTGTGCACCTCAGGTTCTGTCTTTTTGAAACTGAGCCCTGGAATCCTTCTGCAGCCAGCACCAGCTGCGTGACTGGCCGCTGCCCCCGAGTTTTAATGAACTCGTCTCCCTGCAAGAAATGCTCCTCGCTCAGGTTTCTAAGCCTCCTGTCCTCCTCTCCCCTTGCTGCAGACAGGGCTGGATGCAGCTGAGCTGTGGCAGCTGCAGGGGCTGTCTGACAGACACAGCAGTGAGCGCTTCGTGTCTCACAGCTCAGTGCAATGATTGCCTCATTAATTCCCATCCCCTGTCCCCACATCAGGTGCTGAGGGAGGACAGCTTGGTTTCCTTTATTTCCACAAGCAGGGAAACCTGCAGCACAGCAAACTTCTGCCAGCAAGGGAGCGGCCTTGGGGAGACAAAGCCAACACCAAGATAGCCCAAGGAGAAACACAGGGCAATAAAAGGACAGAGTGAGCATCCTGAAGGCATGTGGATAGAGGCTGCAGTGGGCTCTGGGTGGCCAGTGAAATGTGGCTGTGAGGAATGGAGGCCGGGGATGCAATGTGTCCCCTCTGCAGCAGGGCAGGGCTGAGGACAAAGCTGCTTCCCGAGCAGAACTCACCCTAACCAGCACCACTCTGTGCCTTACTGCGCTCGGAGCACAATTTGATTACACCATGCTTCCCTTTCGTTGTGATCTAATTAAAGGAGGAATTAATGGGGGCAGAGGAAGAGAATGCCATTGTTTTTCCATGCCCTCATGTAGCCATAACCTTCCTGAAAAATGAAATGCTCTCCAGTTTGTTTTCTGTCTTGTTTTGTTTTATTTTATTTTTTTGTTTTGGTTTGGTTTTTATTAGGGATGAAATGGGGAAAGAGCTGTTGAAAGAATGAAAGGCAGATGCTTACAGCAGGCATTTTGCAGAGGTAAAGCTACATCCATGGGTTCAAGATGCCCAACAGGTATCAGCCACCAATGTAGGCTAGAAAAGCCACAGCTGAGCCTTAGTGGCTGCCTGTGGAAGAAGGTACGAGACACGTATCGGAGTTCCGCTCCTCTGATCACGCAGCTCCTGAGCACAAGCAGCACCACTGAGCAAGGATCTCCCACTTTTCCCCAGAGCTCACGGCATTGCCATCTCCATAAGGAATCTGATCCATCTCCACTGACAGCACTTGAGCTTGTTCTCGTGCCTGTCACTGAAGAGGAGCTGCAGCCGGATGGCCGCGGGACACTTTCACCCCCACTCCCAGCAGCTGCTCATCCCAGCTGTGGATGTGCTGTGTTGTGGATGGAGATGTGGGGGCTGGCCCTCATTGTGCCATTTCAAGTCCAGGATGCTGTCACTGTGCAGATGCACTGCTCTATGAGCTCCAGAATCTGCCTGAGGTTCTTGAGGCAGTGCAATGGGATGGCACTGGGATAGATCAGTGATAACAGGAAAACTGGGGAATGCAGAAACCAGTGGGAGAGAGAAATAGGAAATAAATGTTCCCAGGCCCATGCTGTAATGCTGCAGAGACCTCTGCACTTTGCTCTCTGTTGTGGTCCATGTTTTCAAGGTTTTGGGGTTCAGCTGAGTAGTCCAGCCCTTGGATGGTCTCTGGGATTTGGGATAAAAGAGAGTTAATTTCACATATCCCATCTCTGGAGACCACATTTCCAGTGTTCTGACTGAAGAGAGGAGACTTGGTGTCCCAAGGAAGTCAACATTTTAGGAGGTGCATAGCTCAGGTAGGTATGTTGGCTTGCTCAAGGACGTTAATCTACATCTCCAATGGAAATGGGATTGGAATGGTGCGGTAATACCTAATTTTGAATCTAATACTTTATGAAAGCTCACATGCATTCAAACAATTGGGATGTGTTCAAATCCTTGGACTCTCATTAACTGCTTTCTGTGTGTGGGATGGTCTGTCCAGATGGCAAATTGCACGATAGATGAGCAAGCAACTTCACTGTCATTTCTCTCTACAGTTGAGGAACAGCCAGGTCATTGGAGATCTTCTGAAGAAACTTCCCATTACTTGCCCCTGACACTGTTCCTGGTAGTGGAAGTGGTCACTCAGCCAAAGGGGCTAAAGGTGAGGGCAGACAACCCCGGTGAATAAAAAACAGCATAGTACAGTGCAAAAGGAGTGGGTCAAAACCATTTATGGGATCTAGGGACTCCTGAGCAGGAAGAAGGTTCCAGGAATTGAAACAGGTAGATCACTTTGTGTGAAGCGGTGAGGTGGTTAGAAAAGACAACATGGTAGCCTAGGGGAGAAAAAGGTGTGGGTGAGGAATGACAACAAACATCTACCTGGATTGCAAACCTTTGTCTCTGATGACTATCACAGCTGTGGCAAAGGCATAACTGCTTCTTGGGAGCAGTTAATTTTAGGTTCTTAATTTTAGGAATGACAAAGGGTTAATAGCAAACAAGGGGATATCAGGCTGGCGGACAGCCTCCAGTGGGGTTCCACAGGGCTCCATCTTAGGGCCAGTTCTCTTCAGTGTTTTCATTAATGACTTGGATACAGGACTTGAACACAAATTAAGTCTGCAGATGATACTAAGTTGAGAGGAGCTGTTGAATCCCCTGAGAGCAGAGAGGCCTTGCAGAGAGATTCTGACAAATTAGAGGGCTGGGCAGTCACCAACTGCATGAAGTTCAACAAGAGCAAGTGTCATATTCTGCACCTGGAATGGGACAATGCTGAATATATGTACAGACTTGGGGATGAGAAGCTGGAGAACAGCCCCACAGAAAGGGATGTGGGGATTCTGCCTGGTGGAAAGTCAAATCTGAGCCAGCAGCGTGCCCTGGCAGCCCAAAGGGCCAACTGTACCCTGGGGTGCATCAGGCCCAGCACTGCCTAGGCAGGGGGAAGGGTTGTCCTGCTCTGCTCTGTGCTGTGCGGCCTCACCTCCTGCACTGGGTGCAGCTGTGGGTGCCACAATGTAAAAAGGACATAAAACTGTTGAGAGAGCATCTGAAGGAGGGCTACAAATGTGGTTATGGGTATGGAGGACAAGGTGTCTGAAGTCCTGTGGTTCATTCAGCGCAGAGCAGAGGAGCTGAGGGGAGGCCTGATGGCGGCTGCAGCTCCTCACAGGGAGCGGAGGGGCAGCGCTGATGACTATGATAGAACCTTGCTGCTTTAATTACAGCCACTTCAAGCATTGCTTCAATTATGACATTGTCTCACAATTTCAGTAAGCCGAAATCATTCTGCAGTCCCAAATGAAACCTCAGGACCTGACACAGACCCACACTTGACTGCACCTCACTGACCCAGCCTTTCTCCACTGCCAGCACAGCAGCAGTGACAAGAACAGTCTGGTTTTGTTTATAGTGTAAGAGCAGTCTGTACATCCAGTAACGCTCAAGCAATCTCTAATGGTAATTCAGCATTTAATGCTTGCTTAACATGACCAGAAGGTGTTAATGGAGCGTATTAAGGAAGTATAACTTTTGCTGAGGTTCTTGCTTAGGCAGTGATGGTCGTGGGAAGCAGACCTCCTAACCAGTGACCTTCCCAAAGCATACTGAAGTGTGCTAGAAGAAAAGGAGCTGGAGAAAACCGGTAGTGTCACGGGCTTCAGAGATGAAGGATTCTCTTTGTATTCTGAGAGTGACTGTACAAAATGCCTGGCATTATTACTTAGCTAAATAGAATTTTCTACTTGTGTTGGATTATTTTAAATGTCAATTTGATTACTCTAAGTGCTGTTGATTTGTCCCTAAGAAGTGTATTACTTCAGTATAGCCTTACATTGAGAAAATACTTTGAATGGTGATACCATTTACTAATGTTATTTTCCATCTCCCACCAGACATGTTAGCTTTGCTCACAGCTTTGTTTTCAGAGGTGAGTTTACAGCATTAGTCTCAGCTGTAGGCAGAGCTGCCCTCTTCATGAAAGTCATGAAGGGGCTCCAACTGTTCCATCTACTGTCACAAGAGAAGGCAGATATGGCCTTTGTGATTTCCATACCTTAAGATGGAGGCTGGTCAGCCTGATACCTAGCTGTATCACAGTCACCTGAGGGGCAGGGAGCATTCACACATCCTGGAGATGCCTCCTAAAATGATGGACACCACTGCTTTCCCTAATTAATGCTTTTAAGGATTCTATAGTCAGAGTTGCCATTTTCTCTTAGCGATAAAGTAAGTCTTCAGCACTGATGGGCCTTAAAATTCACTAGACATTAGCTGCAAGGATTTATGGTGTTCTAGGCTTTTTGCTTTTTTTTTCCCCTATACTCTGCATCGCAGCTTCCAGTTCCTGCTTTGTATTGCTCAGCCTGTGGCAGTGCTGCTGGCCTCTACCTCAAAAACAGCAGCATTTTGGAAACAGTGAAAACCATCCATCCATGGAGAGCTTGTACAGATGATACCATGAAGGCCTGGGGCCGGATTCTTAGGGGAGTACATCAGTGCAGCTTCATAGAGCCAGAGGCTTCCTGCTCCCTGCTGGCCAACATCCACTGCCTGGTAGTCACTGTAGTTTAAGTGCAAGTGAGCAGAGGGGAAAATCACAAGGAGAGTGGGGAAAGGAGCCCAAACACATCACTTTGTAACTAAGATGAGGGCTTATGCTGAGCACAGTTCTGCTTCCACCCACTGTAGTCTGGGAATTGGGATCACCTGGTGCCTATTGGAAGTCCTCTGTGAGCTGTACCACTGAGGCTGGAGCTCTGAGCAGAACGTGCTCTGAACCTCTCTGCTCACCCACGGACACAGCCTCGTCCTCTCCAGTGGGTGGGGAAGGGACTCCATTACTGCTAGAGCAAGGCTACTGTCACAGTTTTTGCTCTGGTTGTTAAAGATGCTTGGCAATAACAGCTAATGGTTCCAGAAGCACTAGTATAATTTAGTTCCCACATGGAGAAGGAAGGAAATGAAACAGAAATCTCCCTTCTTCCCTAATGTTTCCCAATAGTGCCTTTCTGCCCTCAAGTGAGGCCTCTGCCATCAAAGGGGACACAGGAGATGAGAAAAAGAGTTTGCTCGTTTCTCTGTCATCTCTTTGGAGAGTTGGTTTCCTGTGTTATTCCTGGCATTGTCCCAGACAAGGAGGAAGAAAGCTCAGAACATCCTTGCTGAAGGAAGCACCAAAGGCGAGATGCTTTGGCCTGGGAATGTAGTCCACATCAAAACCCACTGTGCTGTGAGGTATTGCTAACAACGTGCTGCTAGTGACCTGGCTGGTCAGCTGGGTTTCTGTCTCCAGGAGCTGGCAGTGTGAGCATTGCCTCTTCTTGGTACCAGGACAGAGAGCACTGCTCACATACAGCCCTGGACTTTTGGAGACTTCTTGTGACAAAAGGTCACCTGGAGGCCCAACACTGTTTTAAGTCCAGCCCTGTATGATTTTGTGCAGTTTGTATCAATAAAGAGGAAGGCATTGGAGAAATACCTCTTACGATGCTGCTATCATCTTCAGCTGCAAGAAAGATGCCGCGTTTTGCTAATGTGTCTCATCCTTGGGACTCAGCCCTGGAGCCAGCAAGCATTGTAGTACCCCTAGCACCCACAGCAAAATAAAATGCAGATTTATCTCTTCCTTGGGCTAAAAGCAACTTATGTAGGAACACCACACTTTGTCCATATGGGACTGCTGAAGAGTACACTTGCAAAGTTTTGGAAATTCGAGGACTGGCCTTGGCACTGGTAGCACAAACCCTGTTGCCTGAACACCACAGGCAGCTACAAGTTGCCATGGCTCTCGTTCCTTGGGCTGCTCGGCATAGCCTGGGAGCTGCCCGCTGCCATCAGCCTCTCAGTGCTTTCAGGTGAGGGAAACATTTCCAAGAATTCATTTAATACCTGTATTTAAGCCATTACATCTCCCTGCAGGCCTGCTGGAGGCTGGGCTGTAATGAGGGAGATGAGTGCCCCGGTTATGGCTCTCCTAGTACCTCTTTGCTCTCTCCACATCCATGAGCAGCACACCCTGTACTGCTGGGAGCTGCTCTTTCAGTGCCATCTCCTGCGCAGAGCTTCTGACCACCTCAAGAAACATGCTTCCAGGCACAGTGTTTATTTGCTTTGTTTTCAGTATTTCTAATGGCTTGACTCACACCTTTCCTGGGGCAGACCTCCTTAGCTGGTAAATTAGCAGTCCCACACAGAGCCCATTAGTGACTAAGCCAGAGGTCTTCAGTTCATGGCAGCACCCAGACATTCAGTGCCTTCGTGAGGCTCTACTACATGAGCAGCAAATAATAGAGTCAAAAAACAATAGAACAGGAAGGGATGGAGATGAGAGTGTTTTAACACCTGTCTTCATGGAAGAAGTCCACACAGTTTGCCAGGTCTGTCATTTATGAGGATAAGCTCTTCTATTCTGCATTTCAGATGGATTCCAGTGATGTAACAAACACAAATTCCAGCTTCCATTTGCTGCTCTGGCAGCAGCTCCTCCCTCAGCTGCACAAAACACCCCGTCTGTCAGCATCCCAAAGGCAGATGTGCTCCAGCAGAGCTGGCAAGCTCCCTGAAGAACTTCCTGCACATGTTTCATACACACCTACATGACACCACACTCAGAGGAAACACCCTAACAAAGAAGTGTTTTTCATGTGGAGTTGACCCCTTTTTGCAGCTTGCTGCTGCCTGGTGTTCTTGCAGTAAGGTTTCCAGCTTGGTGAAAAGCAGAGGCAGGTCTATTCAGATGAGCTCAGAGCACATTACCCCTCTTAATGGGCTGCTCAGAGACAGGGGAGTATGCCAGACTAAGTGGATGGAGAGCCACGGCCCTCCTCAGCTTATTGTGTTTTTCTTTGCTTCTGTATGGCACCCATGTGGCCTGGGAGAGTGTGTGGAAGGGAAATGTCTCTAAGATGCATCACTTTCTGAAGGCCGTGTTTCCCTCCAACCTCGGCTCTCTCCAGTTTCCCCTGTTGTAATGGGGATAGCTTTCATCTCCTGACATCACTAGGAGGTTTGGGAGATGTTCAAAGTACATCTCCTTGGAAGGAAGTGTTGCTCAGAAAGGAAGAATAATGGTGGTGACAGAGCAGGGAGAGCAGACACATTTCCCCAGAAAGATTTTACAGCTTGATTTGCATTAAAAAAAAAAAAAAATTGTCAGAAGCAGCAGGGAAACATTGTGAGAAATTCAGTAACTAAAATATTTCAAAGGGAAGAAAAGAATAAGGAGAAAGAGAAAAAAAAAAAAAAGATAAAATTCAGTCATACCAAATCACATCTAGATCAAGAAGCAGGAAAGCCTAAGTGCTGGAGGCTGACCAGCCTGGAGCTGATGCTGGTGATAAAACAATCAGAACGACCTATGCTGTCATTCTCCTGTACAGGAAAGGTTGGTTTGGATGCTGCAGCCCAACCAGACCCAAGTCAGCTGCTGGCCACCATTCCATGGTGCTGGCACATTCCTCCTCCCCCTCCCGGCAGTGTTGAAGGACATAGGAAAAGCACTGCCCCTGCAGCAGCGTCTGCCAACTCTGGAGAGGCAGGTTGCCGTGGTCAGAAGCACAACAAAAGCATTTCAGAACAGGAGGATCGGCTTACCGGGTGCACCTGAGCCAGATCCTCACGCTGCTCACAGCTTTAGCCCACTGCAAAATCACCACTGCTCATCCTCCTCTCAAGCAATGGTGTGGAAGGGACTAGCAATGGATTCTAGGTGAAAAACACAAAGCAGCAGCTTTAGCCACACCAGTATGCCCCGCTCCCTTTCCCTCTCTGCCAAATGCACATCTCTGCACTCCCACATTCCTGCTCAGCACTGCCTGATTTCAGGGCTGGACCCCAACACCCAGCAGGGTCTGCACATCTCTGGCTATGTGCAGGCAGTGGGCACCAGCCCCAGTGCACAGCAGAGGAGCTGAACTGCAGCCAGCGCTGCAGCCAGCCCAGCCCTGCTGCCACTTCAGCATCAGCGTTCAAAGGGATGGAAATCAAATTATATTTAGGTCAGGAATGTGTTTGAAGCAAAACTACGTATTATATTTAAAGCATCTTGTTTAGAGACTCTCCGCTGCTGCCAGGATGGCTGCTGCAGGAACACTTGCTGTCTTTAATACGATCCTAATGATGCAGCAGGAGCTTCCAAAATCTGATTGTTGTTTAGCCATAAATTAAGTTCACTCTCTCTCTTAGCCTAATTAATGATGCTACATAAGAAGCCACCTGCTGGCAGCTCATTAGGTATCCCAAACAGCAACCAAGCCAGGGACACAGGTCCTGCCCGGGACTCACTGAGGACATGGCCACATCAGTCCAACAACAGCCCCAGGTGACTTCCTGCAGCGCTGCTTGACTCTTCCTTCTTCCAGGGGACAGAGCCTACAGCCCTGCTTGCTCACGCCAGTGCACAGCTGCAGGCAGGGACTGTTCTGTTCCTCCACAACTCACTGTTGCAGACACACAGAGGGCTTGCCCTGCCACTGTGAGACCTCGTGGCCTTTCACCTGCTCATAGAACTTCCAACCTTCACTTTATGTCTGACTACCATGGGAATATTCTCTCCTCCGAAGGGGCCCTGCAGGAGGCAGAGAGCCAAGCAGAGCTCTTGTACCCCCAGGCCCCTCAGCATCCCCCCAGTGCTCTGTGTGGCAGGCACCCTCGGGCCGGGCACTTTCCACGGCTCCAGGAAGAGGAGATGCTGCTTTTCCACCCTTCCTCCCTCCTGGGAGCTCCTGGGAGCAGCAGCCTGGTTGGTCTGTTGGAAGGAGACAGCAGCACAGCACAGCAGACTACCTGGTGGAGGAAGCTGCTTTTTGGGAGCTTTGGGGCTTGGAGCATCATGTTCACTTTTGGGTTCCTCACTACAAGAAGAGCTTGAGTTGCTTGAGCATGTGCACAGATGAACAACATATTTGACAAAGGGACTGGAAAACAAGGCCTGTGAGAAGTGGCTGAGGGAACTGGGGCTGTTCATTCTGGAGGAGCCTGAGTAGTGGCCTCATTGCTTTCCACAGCTACCTGCCAGGAGGGTGCAGTGAGGGGGCTGACAAGTGACAGGACATGGGCAGAAGCCTCAAGTTGCACCAGGGGAGGTTTAGGTTGGCTCTCATCAAGAATTTCTTCATGGAAACAGTGATCAGTTCTTGGAATGGGCTGCCCAGGGAAGTGGTAGAGTCCCTATCTCTGGAGGTGTTTAAAGGGTTGTATGGATGTGGCACAAAGGGACAGGTCTTGAGTGTGATCACAGGACAGATGCGGGACAACCAGGGGATTGGCTCCAGCCAACATGGGTTCATGAAAGGCAGTTCCTGCCTGACTGACCTCATCTCCTTCTATGATCAGGTGACATCAGGTGACCTGGTGGATGAGGGAAAGGCTGTGGATTAGTCTACCTAGACTTCAGCAAAGCTAAAGCCCTCTCCCATGGCATTCTCCTGGAGAAGCAGCCTGTGGCTTGGACAGAACACTCTATGGTGGGTAAAAGCTGGCTGGAGGGCCAGGCCCACAGAGTGATGCTGAATGGAGTTAGATACAGCTGGTACCCAGTCACGAGTAGTGCTCCCTACTGATCAGTACTGAGGCCCAACCTGTTTGATATCTTTTTTGATTATCTGGATGAGAGAATTGAGTGTGTCCTGAGTAAATTTGCAGATGACACCAAGTTAGGGGGAAGTATTGATCTGCCTGAGGGTAGAAAGGCCCTACAGAGGAATGTGGACAGGCTGGATCCATGGGCTGAGGCCATGGGATGAGACCAAGTGTTGAGTTGTGCACTTTGGTCACAACAATCCCATGCATTGCTCTGAGCTTAGGGCAGAGTGGCTGGAAAGTTGTGCAGAGGAAATAGATCTGTGGTGCTGGTCAACAGTCAACTGAACATGAGCCAGCAGTGTGCCCACGTGGCCAAATATGATTCTATGATTTCTGCTTTCCTACAGTGACAGCAATCCTCACTTTTGCCAGCACCTTCACCAACCTGCTGTGAGACAGGGAAGATGCCAATCTCCCTACCCCACAGTGGGAGCAGATGGAGGCTCTCACATAAGTGGGATAGGTGCAGGTGTTAGGGCTTTTGGGGTCAGGAGCACAAGCAGCTTGAGGAACCTGTTTTATTTTCCAGCTTGAACTGATGAGCACACTCATCAGATAAAATGTGCTTCAGGCTAAGAGCAGACACAGGAATGGTTTGAATGAGGTTAGCAGAACAGCCACGCAGGAAGGCTTCAGAGCTGGATCACTCTGTATTATTCAATTAGCATGAACATAGCTCATGTGGTCCAGCAGCCAGAGGAGGCTGCAGTGCCTTCCTTCCTTTGGACCAATAGCTCTATCCTTGCACTTGCACCAGCCTGCTGCAGCTTCATTTTTCAGACTAAAAACCACTGGTGTGCTATGAGCATGAGTAGCTGCATAGCGCTCAGGATTAGTTCTGTTTCTACCCTTGGCTCTTTGCAAAAGGAGCTGCTTTTCTCCAGGATTAACCTTGAATTCAGATTAGATTTGAGACAGAACTGGCAAAGAACTTTTTTTTCTGTGAGTCTGACTTATCAGCTTGATTCTAGAAGCTTGATATTAGATCCACCTGTGCAAGAGCATAATTTTAGCTGGGAACAAATATCAGTGAGGCCTCTCCATAGCAAAACTCTCAAAGAGAAGAGAATGGAGGCACTGGTCAAAGGGGCCCACACAGCACTGCTCTGATAAAGTGTCCTTCCCTAAGTGTAGAAGATAGCAGGAGGCATCCATGAAGCTCTACTGAAGAACCAATGAGGAGCAGAGCTATAATGTGGGATTTAAAACAGTCCCAAAGGAGGGCCTCAAATGGGCTGTTTTCTTGAACCAAGTAACTCAAAATGGTAAGTGAAGATTTCCAACAGGACACATGGCAAATCAGAAGACAACAAAGGGGAGAAGTTTCCATTTATTTATTCCACTTTAAAATGACTTAAAAGCAAATTTAAAACACTTTAAAAAAAGGAGTTCAAATATCAAGAAGCTGAAAATAAAACCATAAAGGTGGCATTACAGGGTTAGCAGAACCTAAGAAGCAGAATTAGTGTAAAAGAGATTTACAGTCTCAGTGAACAGCAAAGTCAGACTGCCCATGTAAACTGAGCAGCATGCAATGCTGCTCCTACCCTCTGAAACACAGAATTCTTTTATCACTTTGCTTGCTGGGTAAGAAAACAACAATTTAAAAGAAAACCATCACTTTCGGCTGGTAGAGAAAACATTACAAATATGCACGATTCCTCTTAAATCGATGCAACCTGGGTGTGACTGAAAATACAAACTAGTGATGCTGTTTCTCTGGTAGAGCAGCCCTGCCTGCAGCAAGCCACTGGAGCCCTGGAGGCTAGACAGAGCTGGGCAGAAGTGCCAGGCAGCACTGCTGGGAAATGAAGGTAGCTCCTGGTAAGTCAGAGCTCTCTGACAGCTCAGATCCATGAAAGGCTTTTGTTACATTGACAAAGAGTGGCTGCGTGCTTGCTAAGGCTTTCACTCTGTGTTCTGAGTTACTCTTGACCTTGAGGTGCTGAGGTGACTAAGGAGAGAGGAGGAGCAAAGAAAGGAACAGGTTGCTACTCAGAACAGGGGCTGCTCAGCAACGACTGCACCATGGCCAGCGGCTGCTGGCAGGAGATCAACCACAAGTACTGCCCAAGCAGAGCACTACTTCCCTCTCCTCTAGGCTACGCACACCCTCTGCAGAGCACTCTGACCACGCCATGGAGCGCTTGTGTTCTCTGAGGGCAGGGACATGGAGCTCACTAGGACCTGCAACAAAAATAGACCCAAGCAATTGGGGGGAGGCAGCTACTCGGTCGTAGAGAGGGTTAAACCAGTGCCTGTGCTGGGCACCCTGAAGTAGATTTTTACCTCGCAAGCATCCTCACTTATCCTCCCCGCCTGTTTTGGCACACAGAGCCTTCCTGCTCCCCCTCCCTGGTGGGCAAGATGCCTGAGATCAGCAGCTCCAAGGCCCAGTGTCCCTGTGCACAGGTGAGGAAAGATTCAGTCTTCTGTTTTACTAGGAAGTCTCTGGATAAAAAACTGTTTAAAAAATGTTGTGGCAGGAAGCAGTTAGTCAAACATATCCTCAAACATGCGTCGCCCCATGGCTATATAAACCTCTTTTTCCTCCGGAGTCATCTGGGCCACCAGCTCAGGGCGCTGGCTCACTTGGCTGTAAGAGTGCGGACGCCCAGCCACTGTGACAGTGGGGTCCTCTGCCACCACCTCAAACTCTTCCTCCTCATCCTCCTCCTCCAGCCCGTACGCCATGGTGGCTGCAGCAGGAGGACGGGGAGGAGTTTCTTCCTCTGACTCGCTCGTCTCGCTCTCGGAGTCACTGGCGTTGGCACCGGAGAGAGGAGCGGCACCTCCAACGGTGACTGTAGAAGCAGAGGGTGTCTTCTTCTCATGGATCAGCAGGGCACGCATCACCTCTTCATTATCATCCAGAGCTGCCCGGCCCTCCTCACGCTCCTGGAAGGCATCCAGGTCCCTCCCTCCTGCAAAGAGATACAAAGGAATGAGAGTTTCCTCACAGAGATTGAGGTGCTGGCACTGAAGGCGCTCCAAATCCTAATTTCCCTTCTGCCGCTGTGCATCCTTGGCCATGTCACAACCCTTCTCTGTGCTGACTCCCTTAAGAGATGGAGAGAGTGAAGTTTTCTCTTAACAGCCTGGAGGACTAGATGATCTTCGAGGTCCCTTTTATCCCAAGCCATTGGGGATGACAAAAACCAGGATAGGATGCAACTGACCAGGAGGAGCAAGAACGTTCTTGGCAGAACTTTAAACTCCAACTGATGGGGGAAGGGGGTGAGTGAAAGAAAAGAGCCAGGGAACACTTGTCATTTTAGAAAGAAGAGGGGAAAAAAAACATCTGTCACAAAGGGATTTGTGAGGGCTCCTCCAAGAAGGTAACACAGCCAATAGCACAGCTAAAATGCCTCTACACTGCATGGGAAATAAGCAGGAGAAGATGGAAACCGTGGTGCAATTAGAAAACTATGAATTAACTGCTATCAGAGAACCATGGTAGGATGAATCCCATAACTGGAATACTATGATTGAGGGCTACAGAAGGGATAGGCAGAGCAGAAGGAGTGAGGGAGTTCCTCTCTGTATTACGAAGTAGACTGTGAAGAGCTGCCTCTGAGTAACAGACATCATCAGGTCCAGAGCTGATGGGTTAAAATTAGGGAACAGGCCAATAAAGGACATCTAGTGGTTGGAGTTTACTACAGGCTGCCTGATCAAGGGGAGCTTGTTGATATGAGGTCTTTCTTGCTTTTGTTGCAAGAGGTATTGCACTCACAGGCTCTCATCCTGGTGGTGGATGAGATATGTGCTGGGGAAACAACACAGTGGGCTGCAAGCAAGTCCTGGAGACTCCTGGAATCTCTTGAGGACAACTTCCTGGTCCAGATATTGGAGCACCACTGGACCTGGTGCTCACCAGTGTAAAGGAGATCATAAAGAGGTTAAGGCTGGAAGCAGTCTGGAAGTATGCCCTGTTTGAGTTCATAATCTTGAGGAATACAGGCCTGGCAAAGAGCAGAGTCAGAACTCTGAATTTCAGGAAAGTCAACCTCTGTCTGTTTAAGGAACTGTTGGATAGAATCCCCTGGGAACTGTCAGGTACAAAAGAATGAAACGGAGGTGACAGCTCTTTAAGAACACATTTCTGAGAGCACAAGAGCTCTCTATCCCCTAGCATAAGAATGCATCATATTCTTATCTCTAAATTGGAGAGAGATAGATTTGAAGGGTGGACCATTCAGCAGATAAAGAACAGGTTGGATGGTGGCAGCCAGAGTGGTCAACAGCTGCATGTCCAGGTGGAGGCCAGTGACAAGTGTTCTTCAACATCTTTATCAGTGACATAGCGGGATTGAGTGCATCCTCAGCAAGTTTGTTGATGACACCAAGCTGAGTAGTGCAGTTGATACAACTGAAGGAAGGGACCTGGACAAGGTGTTGCTCTTGTGTTGAGGCAATCCCAGATATGAGTGCAGACTGGGAGAACTTCCTGAGAGCAGCCCTGTCCAAAAAGGACTTGTGTGTTTTAGTGGATGGAAAGTTTGAAACAAGTCAGCAAATCTATGCACTTGCTGCCATTAAGGTGTTACGTCTTGCCTGTGTTGGTCCAGTACAGAAGTCCTACTGTATCCTAAGCTGCATCAAAAGAGGGGTGGCCAGCAGGGCAAAGGAGGTGACTGCTCCCCTCTACTCTGCCCTTATGAGGTCCCATCTGGACTACTGCATCCAGGCCTGAGACCTGCAGCACAAGAAGGATGTGAAGCTGTTGGAGCGGGTCCAGAGGAGGTCACGAAGATGATCAGAGGGCTGCAGCACCTCTCCTGTGAAGAAAGGTTGAAAAAGTTGGGCTTGTTTAGCCTGGAGAAGAGAAGGCTCCAGGGATACCTCACAGTGGCCTTCCAGTACTTGAAGGGAGCTTACAAACAGGGGGAGACAGACTTTTTACAAAGTCTGGTATTGATAGGATAAGGAAGAATAGTTTCAAACTAAAAGAGCAGAAATTTAAGTTAGATATTGGGAAGAAATTTTTTACTCAGAAGGTGGTGAGGCATTGGCACAGGCTGCCCAGAGAAGCTGTGGATGCCCCATCCCTAGAAGTGTCCAAGGCCAGGTTGGATAAAGCCCTGGGCAGTCTGAGCTGGTGGGTGGCAACTCTTTCCATGACAGGGGAGCTAGAACTAGATGACCTTTAAGGTCCCTTCAAATCCAAGTCAGTATATGATTCTGTGGTTCTATGACAACAGGAAGCTTCCAGCACAGGCTACAAACACAGAGCCCAAGCCTGGCTCTGCCCTGCTGAGCTCCTCATCTATAAGGATTAAGATGGATCCAAGCAAGGAGTGTAAGGAAATTGTGTGTTATAGAACAGCACTGTTTACAGACTGCATAAAACAGTCTGGTAAGCTCAGGGTTGCACTTATCAGGCAGGAAGGGGAAAAGTTCATTAGAGGATCATGGTGAGAGCGCATGGGATTTATCCTGCAAAGCTGATGAAGCTCACAGCCTGAAGCCACGCTGTGCAGCACAGTGTGCAAGGCTGTGTTAAAAGAGCTGCTGTTCCCCATGCCAACCTGCAGCCCAGCCAGAACAGCGAGGCCGGTCTGTCTGGCTCTCTACCTGCATCTTCCATCTGAAAGGGACTGCGGTTTCCAAGCTGGCAGATGCAAGGCCTGTGTCCCTGCTTCAGTAAGGTTAGCTGCACAATAGTTGGGAGGGGTTTGACAACGTTTGAGCAGGCAGGGTGCATGCAGTTCACAGATTCAAAAGCTGAAATTCTTGCTCAAGAAGTGGCTTTCTGCAAAAAGCTTCCTATGTTTGCTGAGTACCGTGAGTCTTCTTAGTATCATTAAACCTACAAGCAGGAGGAAGGAAAAACTACAAAATAAAAAAAAGAGATACAGAAAACCTTATGTACAACAAAGGCCCAGAAAGTAGGACAGACTCCCCAAGGCAAACTCTCTCTCTTGCACCAAAAGCTGTGTGCAAACAATTGCTGGAGCCAATGTGATGGCTTCCTGCTTTCATACATTAACACTGCTTGCCTTCTTTTCCAAAGCCTGGGATGTGAGCACCACATCCATGCAGCTGACACCCAAGCCCTTCAGAGTTCAAAAATGCACTTGCTGCTTTTTGCAACTTGAGACACAAATATGCCAAGAAACAGGTAAACTGAGGAAGTAAGTCCTGCATTTTGCACTAAAAGCAAGGGGAGTATGTGGATGCTCCTTTCCTATGGTAAAGGCCAAAAGACCTATCTCTAATTTCATGGGAACTGTGTTTTACTGTAAATGAAGCTTTACTAACAGGTGATGACCACAACTATTTTTAATACACAGACAAAATTCTTGAGAGAAAGGAAGAGCAAAGGCATTAGGTTGGCAGCCTTGTGTTTAGCTGCCTGCCTGTTATTCTACAGCACAAAAGACTTCTGTGAGAACTGCTCCTGCCAGACCCAAGCAGCCAATGTTTTCGTTCAGTGGCTCCAAATTTTGTTCCTTCCCATTTATGTCATGCAAGAGTCATAGGAATGTGTTCCAACAGCAATTTCAGGCTATTTCCAAAAGCTCCCTCTTGGATCTCCAGCAGTGAGGTGAAGCAGTGATGCAATTGCACTGTAGGAGATATACTCTCCCTCCATGTTCTTCAGTGTCATCTGAGAAACATTTATGCTGTGTACACCAAAAGTATCTCAAGGAACCCATTTAAAAGCAGAGGTGAACTGAATGTCTAGCAGAAAAATGTGATGAGAACTTTATGGCTCCTGAGTAACATCATCTGCTACAGACTGCAAGAGGAGGTTCATTTAATCACCACCTTGTTTAATCTGTTGGGATAATGTCATAGGATCCATTTGTATTAAAGGCATTGCATGCAAACAACATCAACAGATATCTTCTGACCATTTTTTCACATCTGCTTCTACCTGTAGAACTCCATTCCACTTTAGGTGCTAGGAAAGGAACTATTTCAGGATCTCACACTTACACACTTACCCTTTTGCCATTTTCTGTTCCTAAGGCACTAACAGGGATTATTCTATAATTCCCAAGTGATTCAGAACACTGTATCTATTGATTTATGCTCATATAAATGATAAAAAGTCTCTCCTATTATTAGTGTACAAGCTTAAATAGCAAACTTACAAATGCAGAAAGTTTCTACTAATGCCTGCAAGATCTTAGCTACGGTCAGCTAACTACATGTCCTCAACACGAATGAAACTAAAAGCAAAGCCAATGAGAAACCAAGAGAAAGCAAGGACTCACCTGTACAGGCTTTCCTAATGTGCTTCCAGAAAATTTATTTCTGACATACTCTTCATATAAAAT
This sequence comes from Lagopus muta, assembly GCF_023343835.1. Lineage (NCBI taxonomy): Eukaryota > Metazoa > Chordata > Aves > Galliformes > Phasianidae > Lagopus > Lagopus muta. The sequence continues at coordinate 79,675,150 of NC_064433.1, forward strand.
ATTTTGTATGCTGGGAGCACAAAAACACTGCTGGTAGATTTGATAGGCTTCAAAGTCACCAAATGTTAATAAATGCTATTTTCCAGCAGTGTCCCACTGGGGGCCAGCTTTCTAGATGAAACTGAAAGACCTTCATCCAAAAGCAATAAACTCTCAAGGCAGGAGAACATCCATTAATAAAGGTATAGGAAGAGGTAGCAGATAATTAACATTTCAGAAGCACAAACAATTCTGTGGATCTAATCAACTGGGATTCTTTACATCTACCTACACCACAGGTGCTCTGCACAGGAGAAGGGAGCTGGCAAAATCTGGAGCACTGGGAGCAGCAGCTGTACACACGGGGTAATGTATTTCTGGCATCACATAAGCAGAGCAGCACTTCTGCTCGGTGAATTTTCTTACCATCCTTGATTTCATCAGGATCATAAGCCCCCTGCACTGTGCTCTCCCGTAGCCAAATCGGCCTCTCTCGTGCTGGCTTTCCTTCACTTGCAGATCTGTTAACATCCTCCTGATCTTCCATGCTGATGACAACGTTCTGGGTATACAAGTCCTCGTAGGATGGTCCTTTTGTAGTCCAGGCTTCTCGATGGTGTCCACCCGTAACAGCAGCTGTCCCTGAACCAGTGCCAGCTGTACGTTCTTTGCTGCACAAAAGTCAAAGAGACAAAAACAGAGCACTCAGAACAAGCCCCATCTTGGCCAGCGTAGCAACATTTGAATAGACTATCACCAAGAATTTCCATTTCTAACATGTGGTCCAGGAATTTCTACACCAGTTTGCAGATTTGGGCAACTTGTGGTCTTTAGTAGGGAGCCCTACAAAAGGCCGTGGCAACTTCTAAAACAGCTACTGAAGAGAACAAGTACTATTAAGGATGCTGATGCACTTAGTATAAAAACAAATGTAAAACTCCAGAATACCTTGAAATAAAAGTCACAGCAGCAAAACTTGGTCCCACAGTAATCTGGTGTTTGGCATCTGGTCTCTTTTTTGCTTTTACAAAGCAAGCTTGTATTGCACAAAATCCAGTATTAAATTCTAAGCAACTCAGATGATAGCAGCAAAGACCCAGCATGCTCAATCTGTGAGATACTAACCTCAGGGCTCCTGAAGGGGTTAACTCGTTGTGAAAAATACTGATCTAACCCTTGCTTGAATGGTGAGTGACAGTGCCCCCACAAATCACATCTGCCCCATTATGCAGCATATCTACACTATCCACTGCCCTGGAAGGAGTAGGAAATCCATGCAGAGAAAGATGAGAGGACAGCTTCAAACCAAGGACATGGGCTGGGCAAAGGGCTTCGCACAGTGCTGAAGAGGAGGAAGAGATAAGACAGAACTGTCTTCACAGCAGAAAAGCTGGAGGGAGAAAGGTGATAACAGAATACGAGGGCAGGACAGGCACAGTCTAGCACTCCTTTGTGTTCTGAGAGGAGCTGCTGCCAGCACACTTTCCTTCAGGCTCCCTTCTAGCTCAGGAGACTGATGAAGAAAGGAAACAGTTCTGCTTGAATCTGATGGAAAGAGGACATCGGGCGGAGTATTTTCTGCATACTAATGGCAATGAGCCGAAAATATTCTCTGGCTGCAGATGCAGAAGAATGGAAGCTCTCTGCTCTCCAGGTGAGGGAAGCCAACGATAACTATTCCTTTACTTCCAAATTGCATTTAATCTTCACTGAAAAACAATAGATTCACTGTACATTGAGGCCATGAACAACCCCTATTAGATGCCATAGAATTGCAGCCATCCGACTGCCAATGGCAAAGGCTGCTAAGCTAAAGCTAGGGCTTTTCAGGGGTACCAGACCTGCCTAGGTTTCTCCTTCTGTCCAGAGGAAATCAATGACAGATTCTAGCAGTGTTCCTGCTCTGCTGCCAGCTGCTATCAGCTCAGCTGACACAAGTTGTGAGAGAGCATGGTTCATTTGCTGCTATCTACCCAGCAACCTTTCCTCCAACAGAGAAGCTTAAAATAAGGCTGCAGTTGGAGACCTGAGCAATACGCATCCTTTTAAATCAGCAAGGATTTAACCACTGCTTGACAAGCTGATTCTGCACAATTTTTAGGTGTAAACAAGGGGGAAACACGGACAGGTGATAATCTTTCTTCCCCAAATATAAAATATCAGAGTGTTGAGCCTCGGTTAGGATTGAGGACTGTTCACAACCTCTTACTAGTGCATGATCTGATAGCAAAATACTTCACAATGTTTGTGTTAGCATGTGTCCACACACTAACTGCTTCTCTCCCACAGGCAGCCCTGCTAGGAAAGCTTCACAGCAACCTCGAATTTCTGGGCTGAAGGAAAAGACTCGTGCACATGCACTGCTTATATAACCTAAGGAATCACACAGAGAGACCTTCTTCCCAGTGTGTTATTTCAAGTGTTGGCACCTTTCAGTTTTCCAAGACAGGCATGTGTTCTGTGAAAAGCACCGCTCTGCTTCCCACACAATAGAAATCCGTAACCAGCGTTTCCCTGACAATTTTATGTAATCCACTTTCCTCACAAGATGCACAATGCAACTCTCCCCCAGCCTCTCCCTCTCCACGCTGCAGTGTGACAGCTAAATACACTCTAGTGCCAAGAGCTGCCTAATAATACTTTCACACAGAGGTGCCCAGAAGTATATTCAAAATGGACTTTTTGCCCACGCAGTATCATTCAGTAGCAAAATACTTGTTCCGTAACGTCAGGAACATTTCAAAATGAAGGTAACAGCTGTAAGAAACACCTACAACATGAATTACTTTAAACCATCTACTGCAATGTGTCACATTCACCTGGAATAATGTAGACATTTTGTCGACTCTCAGACCTCAGTGAACTGTGTAAGCATATCCCAACTCACTGCATCATTTATGCAACTGCATCTTCAACCATACTGCTAGAAGGAGTGGGCAGCCTCAAGGCTATGTGACCAGCAGAATGTTCCCTACTGCAAGAAGAGATCGTACTGTTCAGCACACTCATCCAAGAGATGGCATTAAACACCTTACATCAGGCACCAGCAAAAGGCCAGATGTGCAAGCTGCCTTATGGGCAGCACAGGGCAGAAGAGGGTAGTGTGCTCTTAGAAGAATTCCTCCGTTAGATCCAAGATGTACTTTTTCCCCTGGTTCCAGACACTGCACAGCCACCTTGGAGCCAGGAACTGCTCAGACAGCAGCAGCTCAGTGGCCCAGCTCTAGCTACATTTGTTCCGTTGCCCATGGGTTGTTTTACCATGATGGAAGTTGTTCTGAGAGTGGTTAAGCTGCCTTCAAAAGTGGCATAAATAATTCTTAACATAGCTGAAGTATGGCCCACAGAAACCACACTGTGAAATTTTCACCTCAAGCCTGCCCAGGCTACTAATTAAAGGTCTTGCTAAACAAGGATAACTCTTTTTGTGCCATATTTGAAACAAAGCACTCTTTCATTTAACTACTCTTAACGGATTCAGCTTCAAAGGAAACAACAAATGGTCCTAGATAGCATGACCACAGAAAACAAATTCTGTGAAGATTTATGTTATCTAACATCATGCTATTCTGACATAAATGAAGGGGATATTCCAGGCTGGATGTGGCTCTGGGCAGCCTGGTCTGGTAGTTGGCGACCCTGCACACAGCAGGGGGGTTGAAACTAGATGATCATTGTGGTCCTTTTCAACCCAGGCCTTTCTATGATTCTATGATTAAAATCCACCTGTTTTAGGAAACCAAGCAGAATGGCTCAGATAAAGCATGTATATTTTGTAAACTACATGGCTAACTCACACCCTGCCAAGATTAAAAAAATTAATGACTCCTGGGAAAGTGCAGACAGAGTACAGGTGCCATGTACAGATTACATGGCAGGTGAACGACAACTGCACGCTGTTGGTGCAGTTGGTTAGAGCTACCATCTTCACCACCTGTGCCTGTGCACAGAGGAGATGTGGGCACTTTGTGACCTTTTCTGTCAGTTTCAAAATCATCAAAAGTCAGTTTTGTCAATGATTTCAAAAATTCAAGACTCCATAAAATGGCTGTAATAAATAACCCAACATTTGGCACTTTAAAAAAAAAAATCTCACAGCAGTACTTTCATGCAATTATCTGCCTTGAATTAATAAGAGTTAATAAATAATTAAATCATCATATGTGCTGAAGTAAGTTGTGCTCAAGAAAGGGTTTTAAAATGCTTATTTATCTTATCATTCCTTGCTCAGAGTAATTAATCATTTACAGTGTTTTTTAAGTATTTAAGAGTCAAGTAAGTGGGTGCTCCTATTTAATCATGGGACTGTACCAGGCTTCTGCTGTGCTGATCTCCTGTGCACTGAAACAGGGTGGCCATGGAGAAGACTGAGAAATGACTCTTTTTTTGGTGGTGTTATCCCAGTTTTAATACACAAACTACAGAACATAGTTTTTAAAGCAAAATTTAGTGATTCAGCTTGGGAACAAAGGCTTCAAAGACTCCCCATATCAACAAAGAAACGTTGGGTGACCTTGGAAAAATCTTCTCCCCTCTGTATATCGCTTCTGTTTTCCTATCAGAATGATGAGCAAAATTAGCTATATCCTTGGCTAGAAAAAGGCTATGAATAGACAAGTAATTTTTATTATACTAATTAGAAACTGTCTAGCATTAATATATGATGAACATTCTCTCGCAAGGTTAGCTTGAAAGTAAAGAAAAGAGTCTCTTCCTTGTTCTCCCATTAACTGAAGTCAAGCATCCCAAGGCACTGTGGGAATGCTTCCCCCTGTGCTACAGATTTTTTTTCTTGGGCGTTTAATTGATGATTTTTTTAAACAGACAGAAGCACATCACATTTCACCATAGCTGACAAAACTGACAGCTCCCCACATCTTTCTGCATTATTATGTTATTATAAACATCATCAATTTTTGTACAACTACAAAAGTTCTGAAAGAAAGTATCATTTCCCAAGGGCAGGAATGTTTTAAAGATCATAGAATCATAGAATGGCCTGGGTTGAAAAGGACCACAGTGATCATCTAGTTTCAACCCCCCTGCTGTGTGCAGGGTCACCAACCAGCAGACCAGGCTGCTCAGAGCCACATCCAGCCTGGCCTTGAATGCCTCCAGGGATGGGGCATCCACAGCCTCCTTGGGCAACCTGTTCCAGTGCATCAATGCCCTCTGTGTGAAAAACTTCCTCCTAATATCTAACCTAAACTCCCCTGTCTCAGTTTGAAACCATTCCCCCTTGTCCTATCACTATCCACCTTTGTAAACAGTTGCTCCCCATCCTGATTTTCTGACTATGATGTGGAATACATCCTAGCCATAGGTGATCCATATACCCTACCCCACAGAAAACTGCATGCAGAAGACTGATTAGAAGAATAGTAATCTGCCTTGTTTAGTAAAAAAAAGTGGCTGTGGGTAAGTGGATGAGTCATCTCCTTATAAACTGTACATTCCTCACGGAATTTGTCAGTGGCTTGCACCATTGGTGCTGAACAAGCGGGTCCCTAATGCACAAGGCTTGGGAAAGCCTCACGGAGCAGATGAACACACTACAAGAAAGCAGTATGGTGAAAGAAGACAGGGTCTGTTCCCACCTCTGCTTCAAGGCAGGAATCTCGGTGGGCTCTGGTTCAAGGACTTCATAGGCTAAGTTGACATCTTCTGTCTCACGAAGTAGCTTGTAGATGGGCTCGATCTGCTCATTAAATCTTGCCACGAGTGTCCTTGCATCCTTTTTTGGCATCACCGACTCATCCTCTTCCACTTCAGTCTCACAGAAAGTACAGCGGAAAGTTCCTAAAACAAAGAAAGTTGCTAAATATCAGAAGAAAAGCAACAAGGCCAGCTCTTTATGCAGCATTTTCAACAGCAATGCCTCAGTGTTTACTTGGCTTGATGCTAAATAGCTCTTCTCACTCTGACAATCCCTTTTCACAAAGGATGTACCTGGTTATTATTTAAGCAGAAAACAAAGCCAGCACTCTGATGTCACCCAGTGAAACCCAGCTTGGGGTACAGTTTCTTGCTCTGAAATGCCTAGATGTGTTACAGCACCACTATTGAGACACTCCCTAATCCCACACACTCTTTCTTGCTAGACATTTTAAATGTTATCTACGACTAAACTGTGAGAAAAAGCTCCACACTATACTGCTAGGAACTCAAATATCATCTGTTCCAGGTGTTGGAATTGCTACCTCCCAGGCCCCTGGAACGATTCGGTTTCACAATGAAGTGGTGTGCAGCTTGACGCTGCCCAAACTGCTCTGCAGTAACTGTTAGCACAACCATCATCACAGTGAAATTCATGCAAAAGGATGGCACCTCCTCCTGCTGTAGGGCCATGGCAAGCAGACCAGTCATTACGGCAGAGTAGCAAAAGTTAATTTTGCTCACATTCACTTCTTGAAATTAAGAATGGTAAACTAACAATTGTATGAAATCAAATAATAAGCTTGTTTCACAGAGCTCACCAGGAGTTAGAAAAACAGGTCAAACAGAAAGGCGACTGAAATGGTTGCCTGGCAATGCAGTTACAAAACCTGACTGAACTCCTGCACAGCAGGCCTTTTGGTTCCGTTGCTCCATCTGTGAGCAGGAACCTTAGGGAAGTACTTGCACAGTAGGACTGTGCCATATGGCTCGCTATGAGGGCAGCAGTGCAGCACAATGACTTAGCCTTGAAACTCTGTACAATAGCAAATCCTGTTGCCTCCCCAAAACTTACTTACATATGACAGCATGCTCTGAGACTTTTGGATTTCTTGTGTGATTTTTCACTTACCCTTTCCGTGGCACCTAAAAATATATAGGATCATCTCTCAGTATCCTGATAACGAAAGAAAAAAGTCTCTTTTTCACTAACAGGAAGCCTGAGGATAAGTTGTACCAGGGAAATCATAAAATCATAGAATGGCTTAGGTTGGAAGGGAGTCTTAAAGCCCATCCAATTCCAACCCTGCCTCCACAGTCAGGGTTGTCACCCATCAGACCAGACTGCCCAGAGCCCCATCCAACCTGGCCCTGAACAGCTCCAGGGATGGGGCATCCATGGCTTGTGTAAATAGCCTGTGCCAGTGCCTCACCGCCCTCTGAGTAAAGAATTCCTTCCTAATGTCTAACTTAAATCTCCTTTCCCTTAGTTTAAAGCTATTCCTCCTTGTCCTGTCACTAACACATTCATATAAAAAGTTGGCCCCGTCCTGCTTGTAAGCTCCCTTCAAGTACTGGAAGGCCACAATGAGGTCTCCCTGGAGCCTTCTCCTCCAAGCTAAACAAGCTGAACACTCTCAGCCTTTCTTCATAGGAGAGTTGCTGCAGCCTTCTGATCATCTTCATGGCTCTCCTCTGGCTATGTCTATGTCCAGAAGTAAGTGTCAGGATCAGTATTGGAGCCTGCTATATCATTGATGGTAAGTACAAACACAGTTGGATGGAGGGGGCTGGCATATGGTACTGGAGCATGATAAGATAAGTGTGCAAACCAGGACTTCTGGCACCTTGCGTTTCTGCATTCACACATTTGTTGGTCTTATCACCTAATTTTTCAGCATATCTCCCTCCCCACCTGTAGCAGAGTGATTAAAACAGGCCCATTTGGCTGTGAGGGCTAGACCGTGCTTCTGCAGCTCTTGGAAAACACATAAAAACACTTCAGGACAGGAAGCAGAATCAGTACCCTTTCACCAGTCTGTAGAAATGCAGTTCTGTACCTTAGCACTGTCTAAAATATGTATTGCTCATTGTTACTCGTAAATTAACCCAATTGTGAATTGTGCTGTATATGGGGCCTGTCACATGTGCAAACTTCCTGCAAAAGCTTATAAAGTTTGTCCTACCTACATGGAAAAGCTTTAACACCTGACACCAGCAGTAAGCAATGTAAAGGGTAGGTGGATAAAACGTTCTCTTCTCCTATCAAGGCACAAAACACTGCTTACTTTTTCATCCTACAAAAATTGCCACTGCTTTCAAAATTTCAAAAGCAGAACAACTATACAAGATATCAGCCCGGCAACGATTGAAGCCAAAGTTTGGTCTCCTTATCCCACATCTGAGGCTATCAGTGTGAAAAACTGGCACAAGTTAAATCAGTTTAAAATAACGAGCACATCTCAGTTGCCATAACAGTCTAAGTGAACAAAGACGAGGAAAACTCTCTACTTTTTACAACCTACTCCCTAACTTCAGCCACAAGGTCCTGTTGCACGTTCCTGAGACAGCTCGTGCTGTGAAAACATGTCCATCTGTGAATCCCATAGCGAGTATACGCAAGAGATAAAAATCATAGGGAAAACGGTTCCAATTCACAGCACCAAAGAATCAGACAATAAGTAGAGATCTAATGAAACGGAACTCCTGAAGCTATCATGGTTTTTCTGCAACTTCCACCCTTCAGGGTTTGTCATAAGCAGAAAATAAAATTAATAGATGAATTATGTAAAGAATCTGAGAACGAGTGAAATGACAGGCTTCCTCCATTAATATGCTGATTTTTTTTGTGGTGATGTAGCATTTCAGAAGAGGCGTATGTGATTAGAGAACTGAGAAGTTGGTTTCCCATGGCAGATGGCATTTATATCTTGCAAACCTCTTCTGTTAGACATTAAGAGGTCACAAAATGTCAGCAGAGCTTTTATGACATGGCACATCACATCAGCAGTGACACATGCTCCTTACAAACATGTATTGCATATGACAAACGTGAAGTGAAGGCCATCCAAAGCTTGAGAATGGCAATGTTCCCACTCTGATGACATATTTCTTCCTTCAGTATAGCCAGAACTGATGGCTTTCCATTCAAAGACATTGCACAAGGCAGGGCATGTAGATAACCTGGAGCTTTCTTGCATCTTGGAAATACCAACAGAGAGCACATATATCCTGTTCAGGTACACACATAAAAGCATGTTAAAAACCAGCCACGTGAAAGATCTCATCTGCTCCCACATTCTCAAGGACAGATACACTGGTCATCTGGCTCCCTGAAGCACACTGTGATTAAAGCAGCTCAAGCCCTGAAGTATAGGGCCAGCATATTTACAGACAATTCCCAATGACTTCAATTCACTTGAGAGAAGGAAAAGGTCAACCTCCCACATGCATTACACGCACAATGCCCAAAGCATGTGTGCTATGTCTGCTGTAATTCTACTGTGTGCAAAAATGCAGCGATGGTGCAAGAGGAGCTAGCACAGATAGGAGACATCAGAGTTAACACTGCTTCCATTATGTTAGCTTGGTTCATCACATATTTACACATTTAACTGAAATGAATCTGCCCAAGGCCTTCTATACAAACACTGAATTGTTTGGGTTGGAAGGGACCTTAAAGCCCATCCAGTTCCAGCCCCCTGCTACAGGCAGGGTCCCAGGAACACCTCCATGGATAAGGCACCCACAGCCTCCCAAGGCAGCCTGTTCCAGTACCTAGAAGGATCAAGCTCATATCCAGCCAAAGGGGTTTTTCTTCCACTCTACTCTTTGGGATGCTGCCTCAAACTCACACTATTCTGATACAACCTCAGTTTACTCCCATTCATTTCAAACCTATGTACTGTTGTGCCAAAAAATGCACCTCACCTCAGCTAGCTTCCATCTGGTTGCTAATCCTTCAGATATATTTACAAACTGCTGTCCTACTAATTCCCTTCATCTTCATTTTGCAAGTCTAAACAAGCCATGCATTCACCTCCCCCTAATAAAATTGGCCACCCATCCCTTTGGCCATGCTATCTGTCTCATAACACACTTTGTCCAGTTTGCTCTCATCCTTCTGCTATACAGAAAAAGCTGAAGTATATGTAACTCTCCAGATGAGATATCCCAAAATCCCAATGGCATTAGTTCTTCTTCAGTGGCCACTGAGACCTTTTAAGATCATGGAGGAGCTGTTTCAATTATCACAAGCTCTAGCAATGCTCCCAGACCTTTCTTCTGCCTTTGCAGTTTCCAGTTGATGAGCTCCATGTTTACAGATGGTTACAAAAGATGTTAGGTGCATCATGCTGTACTCTAAGCTGTGGTCATTCAACACATTTTTATTACTCCAGCATTCATCTCACCCAACTGTTTATTCTTGACAACAAGCACAAAACATTAAGGTAATTTATTTCAAAGTCTGCTATGACCTTCTTTTAGCATTATTACCACTACATGGGGGGTGATCACAGGCACAGATAGCAGAATTTCAGCACTGTCTGCTGACTGGAGCAGTGCTTGGTTTGAGATACCTAAGAGATCATAGACTCATAGAAACATAGAACACTTAGAGTTGGATGGAACCTCTGAGTGGCCTCTAGACCAACTCCAGGGCCTTATCCAGCCTCACCTCTAAAGTCTCAAGGCAGGGCTGTCAACCACAACACTAGGTAACCTGTTTCAGCGCCTCACCACCCTCACTGTAAAAGACTTTTTCCTTATATCCAACCTAAATCTACCCTCTCTGAGCTTGAAGCCATTTCTACTTGTTTTATCACCACAGACCCTGTTAAAGAGTCTGTCCCCTTCCTTCCTGTAGCTCCGCTCCCCTTTAGATACTGAAACTTGCTGCTCTGAATCTTGTTTGAGCAATAAGCATGCAGTTATTTAATCCATCATCATCCAGGCTCTAGAACTGGGCATCACAACTGGCTAGGCAAAACAGTTCCTGACAGCCTTAGAGAAGTTTACATAAAAACAACCAGTCTGAAACAACACAGAAACATAGCTGGTCTGAAGGATCATCAGATCACGTTCCTGTGACTGCTGCTGCCATTTTCTTGCACTATTTCCCTGACTCTCACAAGCTTTTAGTTCTTCTGCAGTAAAACAGACATAAAGTCCATTACATGCACACAGCTCATCTTTCACAGTATGGAAAATAAAAAAATCTGTGGAAGAGAAAATGTCACAGGATGCACAAGGAACATGAATTTCAGCACTTTCTAACTCCAAGTGCTTCATTTGATGTGAAAAAGAGACTATTAAAGGACTGAGGAAAAGACAGGAGTTCCTAGATTCCTACCAACAGGGATCCAGAAAGATGCCAGACAAGCTAGAGACAAAAGATCTCTTCATAGCAGAACTTGCCATTTAGAACATTACAACACAGACAAAGGAAGCTACCTTTCCCCATCTCTTATTCCGCTTTCTCAGCCCATTCTTCAAAACAGCCAAACTGATTTTGATGAGCTTTTCCTAAGCAGTTTAAACTTAGGTGGATGCATAGAATGGAAGAGCTCAGCATAAAGGAAGCATTTGACAAGCTTTGCACAGAATATATATTTTTAAATAGGAAAGAAAAACAGAGCAATTCTTGTATTTTCCCTCCATAAACAATCCAAACTAATTTAATGGAAATACTTTGCAGTCTAAGTAATAGGCAGAGCTGTCAGTACAAATTATAATTAAGTTCCTTTTGTTTCTCACTGATTTTCAGGATTTAGAGGACTATTTAGGACAGCACCTAAAGGCACTTCTCCCCTGAATCATTACTGACAGGAATAGTAGGTCGAGTGGCTACACAGACCTGGATCATTACTTACCACAACACGCTCCATGTTAGCTTATAAGGACAGTCACTTACTAGCAACAGGAACCTGAGGGGGTTAAACTGAGGCAAAGAGAGGTTTAATGACTTTAATGATCAAAGCTAGTAACAGAGCTAATTGTTAAAACAGTTGGCGGTTGACTGGATTAATGATAATGCAGATTAGACTTCAGGATGTGCTGATCTTTAGTGACTCTTCCAGCTAAAGGGACTACTCAGCCTTCATGAATCCATCCCTAGCATCTCAGTGAGAAAGCAACTCAGTGTGCCTGAGAGGGAAACACGTCTGTCCCCAGGAAAGATGAATTTCCTGCCAACTGTACCATCTAGCCTTCTTTCTCCCCATCTCTTTTCTCCCCATAGTGGAGACACATAGGCCCATCTGCATTCATATTTGACTTCTGCTTAAGGCAAAGGACAGAAAAACCCACCAAATAAACCTGTCTCCTGAACACCACGGCAATATTATTCTCCCTGCAAGTAACTCAGCGTTTCTATAAATGCATTAAAAAAAGCCAATTAAGAGCACAGTGTGTTACATAAAACGCAGTGCCACATCTCATCTTTCTAAGAGAGGTTTCATGGCCCACTGGATCTCAGGCTCTTGAGGACATGCCAGAGCCCAAGGCTGACTGCAGTACTCTGTCTTGAAACGTAACACAGAAAGTGTACGGTTTTACTTTAGTCCCGTCTGGGCACCCTGCTAAGATCAGAGCACACGCTGTTTTTAGAGCTCCTCAGGGTACAAACACTGGACCACATGTAGGAAAAGTCACTGTTTAGGGAACCCAAATTCTGGAACAAAACATCCAGCTCTGCCACTGAAACATTTATGAGATCAATCCTTCCCAGCATCAGACCATAAGATTTCAAGGCAGCTGTCTGCGAAGTAAGTGATGAGCCAGGATCATTCAGCTGCAAATGCTTTTTCACTGGTCTGCTCAACATGATACAAGAACCCACAGCAGAGGCAGGAACATGAGATCTAGCTCCTCAGGGCTGCATTCGCTGTCTAACCCACAGGTACAACAGGTTTGGGAAGCAGTCTTATATACTTCTGCTGTAAAACATACTAAATCAGCCTCCAAAAAAGGTTGATTTTGTGAATTCATTGAGGGCAAAACCCAGTATTTAATCATACAATCAACAACATTTCGTAATACATGCATGCCATGGTACAGCTCTGACTTTTTGAGTTCCTGATTTTGAGCCTGAATAATATTTCTTAAACATTTTTCTTTTTTGATATAGATTCAGAGCACTTAATTGCCCACCAGGTATTAGACAGAGAGTAAACATTTCATTTGGGGTTAGTGTCAATCAGTTTCTTTTCAAAGCTTCTATTATTATAATATAGATGTGGCAGACACAGCATTTAAGGGCACTTACGCAGCAGCACTATTTCTGAATTAGATGAGGTAATACTGCCAGAAACATGCTCAAGAGGGCTCAAAACTGCAATTCTCCAACATTCAAAGAACAATCAAAACAATTTGTTTAAAATACAAGAAAATGGCTACTTGAAAAAGAGATACAGGCATACTCTCTAACACAGCACTATTAGCAAACGGTGAAATACATCTATTTTGTAATTGCCATTAACTAGTGTCTGACTGCAGTCAGATTAAAACTGCACTTAGTTGGTGCATATGTTCAGTGTGTAAATGCATAAAAACTGAGAGCAGTATGTAAACGTATAAAAACTGAGGAACTGCCAGTCCTGAAAACAGAAGGTCTCTGTTCAGCTGCAGAGTGAGTTTTACTCAGGCAGTCACATTATCACTGGAATAACTTAGAAAAATGGTGCTGCTACAGTGTTAGTACAGATGGCCAAAAATAGTGTCCAGCACTTGTTCTGGACCTCCTTGGCACAAAACGAACCCTGCTGTTAACAAAAATAGGAACTGCTGAGATAAGACACCCTTGGCAACACCTTAGAATACGTAAGGACAGCATTTCTCATCCTTGAGAATCCCAAGCACTTAGGGGCAGGGAAATCAAAGAAGAGGAACATACTGAGATCCATTTAAGACCCACCCACACTCCTACTCCTCTGTTTCAAGTAAACATGAAATACTTCCCATGCCTGAGATCAGTTTGTTAAACCACAACAGCTTAACAAACAACTTCTGATTTTCTGAGAGATCTGTTCCTCTATGTTTACTGTAACTCCCAAATCCCTTTAGAAACATACAAGAGATTTCCTGAGAACAGGGATTTACAGCTCTGACACACCTGCTATGCTACTTGTCATCAAAACAGACATCTTTCTCAATAGTTGATGGCTCAGAAATGCCAACACCTGAAAACCTTTACTTTCAGATTCCCTTCAGAGTTTATGCGTACCAAGGAACATTCCCTACTGTCTGAGTTTCCAATCCACAAGGCTACTATGGCCACCAATGGAGAACAATGGAGATTAATAAAAAAAGTCTAAAATGTCATTTTCTTCTCATTAGAATAAACTCCAGTTAAAAAGAAGGTTACACAAGGGAATCTGAGGCTTTTTATTTCATGCAAATCTGCTCACATACCCATCAGGAATCTCTTCAATAACAAAGACCAAGAAGGAAGTGCTTAAACCCTCCTCCCAAGGCAGTGTTTGAAAGGCCAAGAAGCCATTGCCAGAAGCGTGGGTTTCCATACTAGGGCCTCAAGCAGAAGCAGGTCTTGGGAGCCTGGTGGCAGCAGCTGGCAACAGCGAGGAGGAGGAAGCAACGCCGTGTTCTTTCCAGCGCTATTCAATGGCATTGCAAGATGGGCCAGCAGAGAGGACACACTGCTCTTCAGCCTGCTTTCCCTTTGTTTTTTGAGAGGCTCTGGAAGCCCTTGACATGGAACAAAGCGGGTTTTTCAGATGCTGGTTACTTCAGAACAAAGGCAGCATATCATCAGAGCAGACACTGTCCTCCTACCTTCCTCTCTGAAGGTCTGGAACAGACAGCACTCACCAAATCTGCTGTTTACTGGTGCAACAGACCATGCTCCCAGCCTGCAGTTTTTGAAGGGTGCCCCAGCACTGCCAAGCTATACAATAGCATGTAATAAGAACAGGTATTGCTCTCCAATTGACTTTTGGGGATTCACATTTTGCTGGCAATAAAAAGGATGCAGATTAGCATTTTCTCATCAACTGCCTTGTATTCTCAGTTGTACAAAAGTTGACCAATTCCCTTCTGACGTGTACAGACACACTTTGCCTGAACACCCTATTGGCTCTGCTGCATTGCAAAGTATTATTAATATGTTACATTTTATCACGTGAAACCTCATTTGTGACTTGCAATCAAGAAAACTGTAGTACCAATGTAATCTTTTTCGTTCCTTTAACTACTCTTCCATACAGCCATGCCTGTCAAGTTCTTTTTAATTCTTAGTGAAATGTCTTTAAAAAAAACCCTTAATGGAGAAAGTGTGCTTTTTCCTTTACTCTTTTTACCATCTTTTCCCCATTCCATGTCAAAACTGGCCATGACTAACACAACACCCAAATCTGCACCCAGTGGCCAGAAAAGAATTATAGCTGAGCAGGACCCTACCTGCTGCACAAAACCCTGTGCTCAGAGCCACTGCCCGAACCAGCAGAAGGGTGGAAAGGGAAGTCCAAAGCAATGAGATGGAAAGCTGCCTCCAAAGATGGTGCACTCAGTGCCTGCCTGCCTTTCACTTGCTATGTCATCGCAGCAACAGGGAACAGCACTGAAAGCACCACGGGGAAACTCTCCTACCTGACCCATCCCTTTTTCTTCTAACTCATGCAGTGAGAACCACATGTAAATGAAAAGAACTAAAGTGATAGTCCAGTGTGATAGCAGTAAGTGGCAAATGCACATGTTAAAAATTGGCATTTCTGCAATTCTTCCCTACTGCACTGCAATCTCTTATCACATGTTTCATGGTAAAAGCACGTAATGCTCATGAAAAAAAACAGGAAACTTCTCATTGCAGAAGATGTGTAACAGTCTTCTTACCAGCAGCAAAATATTTAGGAGTTATAGAGCATCTCTGAGTATACAACTTTCTCTGAGCCTGTCTCACTCCAGCAACCTGCATACCAAGAATAATTTAAAAAAGAAAGAAAAGAAAAAAACATTTGGAAGGGCAGAGACACAGAAATACACTAATTGCTGAGATTGCATCTGTTATTAAAAGACAACTAGGAGAAAAAAAGGTGCTAGAGATGCAAAATACCAAGAATCGTCCTGCAAAGATAGAGTTAGAATTTATCAGAAACAAAGCCTGCAAGACTGATTTACCAGTTCAGCCTGACCTATATCTAACCAGAAACAAGTCAGTAATTTATTTTCAACTCTTATCATCTGTAACATAAGCAAGGAAAAAGGACTTACTGGCATCAGGAGTGTTTTATAAATTTTTCTGACCTACGGATTACTGCTGTCTTGAATAACCTGCTGGTCATCTGCCATATCACTCATGGAGCTGTTAAGGAGACGTACTGATGAAGCTTATAGTAATGCCAGACAAAGCAATAAAAAGCCTCCCTGACATCTGCAAATCCTGAGAGTCCAGAGGGACTACCTCTCTTGATATCATTCTATCTCATTTCTGTTTCAAGTAAATTTCCTCTTACGGCCAATGTCTCAAATTTGACCACCTGTAAAACAAGAGCCAAAAAAGCTTAAATTGCCTTTGCCTTGTTTTCTGTTTGCTGTCACAGAGCAGACAGAGACCTCAGATTATTGGACACAGGAAGTACCTTTTTAATGGCCTAAAACTATGCCATCATTTAAAAAGAAAGCGTAAAGGGAAAGAGAAGTGGTTAAGAAAATCAATTCCATCCCACCTTCTTCATCTCACAATGCATGCCTGTTGAAAACGCAGTACTAAGGTAGATGGTACATGTCTGACAGCTCTAAGTAATAAAGTATTTAATGTACCACCTGAAACATCTTCAGAGACATAAGTTCTTCATAAATCACACTCCAGCAAAACATATCCTTGGAGGTCAGAGTTCTTGTACATTAAAAGGATGTGCCATGACTGGACAACAGAAGCTGAGTAAAAAGTTTAACAAATTTTACTGAGTTAGTAAGATAGACTGACAGCTTATCTAAGCAATCTCAATTTATTGTTGTCTCCCATTACAGAAACAATACCCAAAAATGGAATTCCTATTTTATTTCTTACTTTGATTAAACATAATCCACATCTGCTAACTGTTTCAGCACTTTGTTAACCAGTTTAGTCAAACAGTAAAAAGAAAAGAAAAAAAAAAAGAAACACACCACTTCGAAGGGTAAACTACCCTTCAAATCAGCAAAGCGTGGAAACTTCTGAATTGTACCTCTGATACTGTCTTTCAGCTCAGAGGGTTGACTCAGCTTTTGCCTAGTTTTTATTGTGAGTATACAAGAAATTCATGTTTGTGAAGTGTTTCCAGCACAGTAAGTCTCAAGTCCTTTCCTCTGACACAGAGCGAAAACCCAAACCAGGCACATGCATGAGTAATGTTTCATGCTATACATGCAGCCAGCATTCATAAAGGTTTTATAAACCTCTATGCATTTTTATTTCAGGTGTTCTACAATTCCAGCGAGATAAAGGCAAGAAGAAAGCGATCAAATTTACCGTTGCTTTTTAGGAGCTAGGCGTAGAGCAGAAACATAAAAGAGCACGAGAACATATTAAAAACAAAACACTAAAAACATTCCCGTTTTTCTTAAATAGCCTCCTCTCCACAGGAAGCTTCTCCTGTCTTTGGAAATATGTTCATCTCTGATAACTGGCTTTACAGAGCTGCTTCTCTCTTCTTCCTTCCCTTTTCCCAGGAGGGAGCAGTGGCTTTGCTGATCACGTGCCACAGAATCTCCTGATTAATTCTGATGGACAACCAGCAGCTAGCTGGCACATCATCATCATCATCGCCCTAGGATGAACAATAATCTGCCTCGCCATCTGCTCACAGATACATTTCCAAGCAGCCATCACCCCCTCCAGTGCCACTTCCCCTGGAAGTGATGTGCTATGAAGAGGCGACATGGGAGCGGGGGGGAGCATCCTGCCCTGTGCCACTGAGCGCCGTGATGAATGGAAACCACGTTGGTAAAGGCAGGATTAGAGGAAGGAAAAACTGCTGCTTCTCCCCAGGGGCAGGCAATGCCTGATCCCCTCCAGTCGACAGCCCAAAAAGCCCCACCGTTCTTCAGTTGCTTCTTAGGTTTGATGAACAGTCCACAGAAGCAGGGAGGGGTGATGTATATGTATGACGAGCATACAGATTCTTGCATTTATTGAGGCCTGTGCAGAATGCAAGATCAAACCTGTGAAGCTGTAAGGCAGTAAGTTGTTTTGAGACTGCAGGACAGCTCGCTGCCTTCACACCTACTTTCAAGTACAGCAGTGCAGCCCAGGAGGTGACAATCACAGTCTCACTGGAGCTGTGTCACTGCTGAGAAGTGCTGATGCCACCAGCAAACCACAGGGAGACAACACATTTGGAAACTGATGTCATGTTGTCATACAGACTTAAAAACAAATCAGGTGGAGTCTAGGGTTTTGTGCAGTTGGTAAAACGAGCCATATATTTTTGATGTAGTGTCAGCACTACCACACAGAAAATGAGGAACTGCTGAAAGCACTCCCTGTGATATGAGCAAGAACTGTCAAAATTCCAGTGACGATCGCAAAGGGCAAAAAGAAAAGCTAAGAGGGATGCGAGAAAGACTGGGATCATAGAGTGGCTCAGGATGAAGGGATCTCAGCAGGTCTCTAGTCCACCTTCAGGCTCAAACTAGGGCCAGCTCTGAGACGAACCAGGCAAAAATACTGAAAATGAATTGATAATAAGAAAGATGCACACTAAAAACTATTCTCAACAAGTAAGTATTAGTAGTCAGTTTCAGTGGAGATAGTCCTACTGAAGGTCTGCCCAGGTCCTCATGTTTTCTAGTGACATAAATTCTGAGAACAAAACAAGGGCAGAGGGGGGTACACATGCTTAGAGAGGCAGTGCTGCTAAACCAAATGAAGAAATGTCTGCAATCCACATTATGAAATTCAGTAGAGACAGGTAGAAGGTACTGTCCTTAGGTTTTAAAAAGGAGAGTGAGCAGAAAGGGTAACTGTCAAGGCAACACGCTGCAAAAATCTCAGGCTTAAAATGAAGGACAAAATGAACATGAATCAAGTGTGTGGTGCTGCAAACAGTAAAAGAAAATCTAGTTGCTGTGTATATTAATAAGTATGTCATGCAAAGCATGAGACAGTGGTATGTTACACTGCTCCATTCTGCCCTATGACCACCTGTGGTGATAAAAAGACTGCAGCTTCAGATACTGTAATGATTCCAAAGGAACAATATGACAATTTAACACATATGCTTCATTAGGAAAAAAAAGAATGGCAAAGACAGACTTGTTCAGTTTTATGAAGGTCGTGAAAAGCAAGTTTAGGATATTTCGTATGCTTTAGCAACAAAAATGGTGACAAACTGTTCTTCAATTTCTGTAAGAAAATGTAGGTTAGGATATTAAGACAGACTGAGGATAAGGAGCCCTGGAATATTGCTAGCCTTGGTGGTTACATGTTACATGGTTACATCCTGCTTTGGAACATCATGGGCTACTTCTGCTAGCCCTTCTTTCTAACTGAAAGCAGTTCCAAACACATACTAAAATTGAGTTATATATTTTACTAACTGCTCCTTCCCTACTTTGTCCCTATTTTTCAAACTAGAAACAAACATAACATTTTAAAAGCCACAACAGACATAAAATTG
Organism: Lagopus muta; assembly: GCF_023343835.1. NCBI lineage: Eukaryota > Metazoa > Chordata > Aves > Galliformes > Phasianidae > Lagopus > Lagopus muta. The sequence continues at coordinate 79,694,400 of NC_064433.1, forward strand.
ACAACCTAGTAAGAAAAATTCAAACAGAACTTCTCTCTCACTGCTGGCGGCTTTTAGATAAATAACTGTTAACAATAACTTCCCTTGGAAAAATGTTGATTCTGTATCATCGTTCTGGTTCACAAATCGATGTCTTCTCAGTATTTTTAAGCTATCTGCTCTATCTTTTAATCCCCAGGATTCCAGTTTTAGCCTGTTTTCCCACTGTGCTTGTGGTGAAAGCCAGACAGCCTAGTTTCTGCTATTTGAAGGGTATCAAATTGCCCACCACCTCTGGAGCCCTGCACTCCGTATGGAAACCAACACAACAGCAGCATCAAAACAGCGTCCAGAAAGGACACTGTTCAGTATGCAACAGCATGCACAGTGTCAGAATATCTGAACCTTTCAGATGGTGCACGAGTCAGTGCAGATATGCCAACTACCCTGAGCAAGCATAGCCTGTGTCCCTGCCTTAATACCTTACACCAAAACTGCATGCTCACATGCAAACTTTCTTTCAGTCCGAAAGAAAGCTGAAATGATTACTAAAGTTGTTTTCTTCCAAGAAAATCCCGTAAGAATTCTGTAGGCCATAATACTGGTGAGACTCTCCACACATGCAACACTGCACCCTGTCCAGTGGGAAGTCCATCTGATGCTACACAGCTTGGAGTTCTCAGCATCCCAAGGGACAGAATATTACCTTTTCTCCCTTCCTTTCTTGTTGGCTCCAACAAATGACATTTCAGTCAATACCTCACCAAGGCTGAGTACCTTCCTTTCTGGAATCATAGCAAGCACATGAACTAGCACATTACACATGACTGATACAGACCATCTGCTAACCTGTTTAACTTAAAGTCACAGCAATGCTTTTGACTTTAACACGGTATTTCGCACATGACTCAGCACCAAACATCTCACGATGCCTTTATCCTGTTTCTCCAGTTTTCAACACATGCAGGCTAAAAGGAGAAGAGCAGAGAATTGTAGGTTGATTCCCACGAGCAACTCTTGTCCACCCTATTCTCTTCTGCTGTTTCTAGTGTGTTTTACTTAGGAGCTATGCAATAAGTCATGTATTTTCACTTCGGTAGATAGAGTGGACTTGCTGATTGGAAAGTGGAGTGGAAAAGAGCTTAATTCAGGTGGAATTTGATGAACTGACCACTAATTAAAAAAATAATAAAAAAAACATTTTAGGGGTGAAGGCAAAAATTTACAGATGTAGAAAGTGACCAAAAGGATCACCTAAAGGTAATCTGATATAAAGCTGAAAACATTGTCCAAAATCTGAGCCAAGACACTTGGGCTCTCAGTTTGCAACAGGCTTTTTTAAGAAGCCAAAATAAAGTGCAGAAGAGTTTTATGCCAGTCACTGATAAAGTATTAGGTCATTATTTTAATTATTTTATATACTATATGTTGTGTGTGGTTTTTTCTTTTCAATGAATGTAGCTTTTTCTTAATAAAACTCAAATATCATCTCTGCGCAGCAGTTCCCCATCTCTTGAACTGTTCCATACAAAAGAGAAGTTTAACTACATCAGACCATATGTGAGCTTGAATCTAACATGTGCCATTTTAATAGGTCCTCCAGAGTCTCAGAACAAAATTGGCAGGCTTTGTATTCATCTGGTACTTATGGCAGCTGGGAAGGATTCTTCTTACTGAACATAAGACATTTAAAAGGCAGGCATGATCATATAAGTTACTTCACTCAACAGCAGGGCTTCCTCTACTGGCAGCAATAAGAAAGAAGCTCTGCCACTGACCTCTTCAGACTAGATCAAATGTCTGCCTTGGTACAGCCATGCTGCACTTGAAAGTGCCTCTGTCACAAAGTTACTAAGAAAGCCTTGGTAACAAGCTGTGCATGCCTAGTCTGCAAATGCCTGATTAGGAGAATCAAGTATCTTGCCCAGCATCAGTGCCCGTGTTCAAGAGGAAATTCTCATTTATTCAGTTGTGTTATTGGAATATCTCAGGTCCTGCAATTGTATTTTAAAACCAAACCAGTACTTATTAACGTTAGCTTCCTTCCAAAGTCTTTAAAGCAGAAGAAATGTTGGCTGCATTACTTTCTTAAGCTGCCTTTTGTTCTTATTTTAGCAGCATTAACTAACAAACAGTGCCATCCTACAACTGATAGTCTGCAGTAGAGACAGATGAGAGGTTTTACAGCTTCAAACTATGACTTGAGGAAGAAAATGATGATATGTCTAGACATCCAGCTTTCTCTGAGGATGACTCTGACAGTCTCAACTCAGTCGCTTCTGAGCTTCATCACCAAATTATATCCAGCATTGGGAATGCATCACACAAGTTGGATGGATATGTATAATTACATAGGAGGCGTTACTTCATAAACTCTCATTGTAACAGTCAGTTATTACCCTCAGAGAATAACACGGACACAATTGTTCTTTTTCTTTAATTTTGCTGCTAATAAATACCAGCACATTTTAATATTATTCATGTAAATAGGTGTATTAGGCTTATGTGGCAAGATTTTGGTACAGGGAGGCTTCTGTGAGCAGTCACACAGCTGCCCTGTGTCAGATAAAAGCCAGCTCCCACTGCCTACTGCAGGTGGCTGTAGCCTGAAAGAAGCTGGAGCCTGAGGAGAGCCCATGATAGAGCAAGCCGTTCCCTGCAGCCCATGGGACACCACATGAAGCAGATCTCCATGCACAGCCACAGAGGAGCCCATGGTGTAGCAGTGGATGTGGTCTGAAGGAGGATGTGGCCATAGAGAGCTCCCCTGCTGGTCTAGGGGAGCTGCCACCTGTGGGGATTCATGTGGAACAGTTCCTGGAGGATGAAGCTCATAGTATGAAGCCATGCTGGAGCAGTGCTTGGAGAGCTGCAGCCTGTGGGAAGCCCACACAGAATCAGTTCAGGAAGGACAGCATTCCCTGGGAGGGTGTTCACATGGAAGTGAAGGGGCACAAGGTGACCATGGAGTGGCAGAGAAAAAGCATTATGGACTGACTGTAGCCTCATTCCCCTGTTAGCAATAGGCAATAAATTACATTATTTTCCCCTGAGCTGCGTCTATCTGCCAGTGATAACAATTGGAGAGTGATGTCTCTATTCTTATTTCAACCTCTGCGCTTTCTTTTCATCATTTTTTCTCCCTCCCTATGATGAAGAGGGGGCACAGCATAGCTGAGCTGTAGTGTGAATGCCACCACAGTAGTTCAGTGCAAGAATTCACTGTCTAATACAGTACACAAGAGTAAAGTCATTTTTAGAAAACCACAATATACTGGACATCTTGAGAAGAAATGGCATTTGCATGTGTTAGATGCGTGTTCACAGAAGAAATAAAATTGCAGTTGTACCCCTACCATTTCTGATTTCCTGCTGGTTGAGTATCCACTATTCTTTTCAAAGCCAGAAAGCTCCAGCACTGTTCTGTTTAGATCTTACATGCCCATAACTGAAGTAACTGAATGTCTTCGAGCTCCTTATTGGTAAGTTCTCCTCTCTGCTCTGCCTTGCCTCCTACAATGTATACATTTTTTTTTAAAATCTAATAATAGTACAGAACCTGAACACTTCACTATTCTCCTATTAAATACACTCCCTTCTTACAGGACAAGGACCAAAAATGTATCTTCCCACTCAGATGAAGCGTCCCTCCCCACTTACACAGCCCAAGATCCTCTCTACACTTTGCATCAGCTTTTTGTTTTTTAAAAAACAAAACTTTAACTTCTCTACATATTTTCAAATTAATTTTGCCTCGTTCACAACAATCTGGGGAATGCAGCAATTTGTTCTGGTTCCATGTGATCACACAGGGACCAAGGGATGTTTTGCCTTAGAGCTACAACTAAATGAGGCAAACAGAGAATTAAAACACAAACAAAACCCCAAACCACATAACCTCGCTCTGCTGGCACCTGCACCAGTCACTCACTGCGCTATGAAAAGTGGAGCTTTTAACTGGAAGCAGGCACAAAAGCAATCACTTGTTGCTGCAATCCCAACCCAGAATACTTCCAATTCTCCTTGGGCACAAGATGAAGAATAGCACTACAAAGTTAGTGGCATCCACTTTTGTATGCTCCAAGGACTAATTCCAGCTAATTCATCACTTAAAAGTTGTAACAACCATTCCCACTTAATGCATTCATTGTCTGCCTGATGCACATCACAAAAACACGACAATACAGATCAGAGGTGCAAGAGAAGCATCCCTCTATTTCACAACAAAGCATTCAAGTACTTGTACAGGATTTACGTCAGGGACAGCGAAAGCCAGACAAAGTGACTGCAGTGGAAGAAGAAAGTTTCAGTTCTTAGACAAAAGTAGTCAGCAAAAGATCAGAGTACTTTATTAAAAACCATATGAGTCTTCCAAAGATGCCAAAACACTGCCTTTCAAACAGAGTCTGATTTAAACCTTTAATAAGAAAATGATACTGCTTTGTATTCCCCCTGCTCGAGATCCTGACACCGGACAAGAGATGAGAAGTTGCCACAGGAAAGGAAGGAAGCAGATCTGAAGCTACAGGAATATGCTAGATTGGTCTCTGAGCTTTTATGATTGCTCACTCCATCAGTAATTTTTTTTTTTTTCAATAGTCACCAATGTAATTTTGAAACTTCATACATGTACTACTGAACTAATATACAAAGGCTGCTCCAAAAGTAATGCCTCCTATGCCATCATATTGGTCCACAAAGTCAGAGGTGGATTTTGGTGGTGGTATGGCAGTAAAGGTTGAACCTTTCCATCAATATTCTACTACATGTTGTTGCTGTGTGACAGATGGCAGCAGAGGGGCAGTCTGACAGAATGGCATCTTAACATGGAAGTGCGTACGAAGCAAAGGTGTGAAACTGAATTCCTCCATGTGGAAAAGACAGCACCCACTGACATTCACTGACACTTGCTGAACACTTACAGAGAGCAAACAGTGGATGTGAGCACAGTGAGGAAGTGGGTGGTGTGGTTCAACAGTGGCGACAGCAACAGTGGGACATGCAAGTTGGAGGCCAAAGCACAGAAGAGAATCTACTGGTATAGAGGGAACACAGCATGATTATGAGTTATTAGCGAAAAAGAGGGAGCTCAATCTTAAGTTTTGGATGTGCTAGAGGATAAGAGGAAAAATAGAAAGCAAAGTATTTCAACTGGGATAAGCAAAGATGTTCAACTGTTTTGTATTCTCATTAAAGAACTGAGGAAATATGATCCAGATCAACTAAAAATTAAATGATTGTCTAACTGGTGAAGAACAGCATTTTTAGACTAAATCACTGTTTTCTATGAACCTGAGAGGACATTTCAAGAGTCTATCTTGGCTCACTTCTATTTCATACTTTCTATTAAAGATTTTGAAAGTAGAACAGGATATGCATATGCAGTGTTCTAATGAGACAGATTTGGAAGTCTGCAAGTCTTAGAATGCAAAAGTCTTTACAAACTACAGATATTGTCAGAAGTCCAAAAAATGACACTTACTGAAGTCCAAAGCATAACAGCCTTTATATTACTCACCCATAACAGCATTTTCTCCTTCTATACTGCCTAAGAAAACTCACCACAAACCTTACAAAAACACCTTTAGATTGGCAGAATAGGGATGAAAATGGTGTCATAACTTGATTCTTCAGACACTGCAATGTTGGAACGCTTACACGGATCTACATAGACAAGATCAAAGTGAGTGCCCATGCTCAAGACTGTGCCATAGTGACATTCTCTAACAAGAGAACTTCTGAGTAAGATAACAATTCTAAGCTTTAACTGCTATAACCTGAAAAGGAAAAGCATATAACAAAAATGAATTGAAGGATTTTGCCTCACAGCTGACAGTAGTTCTTAAATGAAGAGTCATCGCAAGTTGAAAAAAAAAAAAAAAAAAAAAAAATCAGTGTTTCGACAATGAGAAATTGCATTTCATATCTGCATGCAAACAATGGCATTACATTAAAGAAAACTGTTTTATATAGTCTTAAAAAAAAAAAAAATCAGCAAATGCATATTTGAAATTGTATCACATATTAAGTAAGATTCAAGCAGCAATCTGAAAAGATGAAACCTGCTAGTTAAAGGAATTCTCAGGCATTTCTAACACTGATATTCCTGTCTTTCCACATTGAGAAGTTTGCACAGTCTTAATGCTCCTTCCCAAATTGATTATAAACAAACACACTGACATTAATTGCAAATCTCTCAGCTCTCACAGGGAGTTTCAAATAGAAGGCCTCTCATGTTAATTCCTTTTGCTTTCCATCTCCTTAAGTACATACTCACACTTGGTACCACTAACACTTCATTCTCTATTAAATATAGAAGCACAAAGATGAAATTTTTACAACAGTGCTGAAGATTAGCTCGTTGGTATTTCTAAGGCATGAGTTGTATTTGTGTGGGATCTAGAGGCTTCCAAGTTGCACAAAATTGGAAACCAGCAAAAATAACTCAGTAGCAAAAATTCTGCTTGTAAAGCTGTTGATTTAATCAGAGAAATCAAGCAAGTGTGAAGAGAAGGTGATTATATTTCCCTTTCAGAGAGAAGGTGGAAACCCTAAGTCAAAAAGACAAGAAAATACGTGGTAGAAGGGTGATCTCTGGAGCTCATGGCCACTGTATCAACCTGCAAGCTTCTACTGTGGTATCTATAGCACAGTCACCCCCAGGAACATTTAGGAGGATCCCTAAATCCCCATTTGCATACTGATGTGAACACGGGTCTTCAGTCTCAGCCCACATCTTCTCTGGTTTCACAACCAAAGTTGCTCATGCTGATGACAGTCTACTCCAGGGACAGTCTTGTCAATAAGGCAGCAAATCCTTAACACTGCAACAACCAGATGTATTACAGATTGACATGATCAGGATTTCATTTTGGAGGTTAATATTAAACTGCTGTGGAATGGACTAGCTTTTATCCTCCCTTGAAAGCAGCATCCCTTGAAAGTTCCTATCTGCTATCTTCTTTCAGCTGCAGGCAGATTCAGATGAACCACTAAGTCACTTACCTGCAGCAAGAGACCTTTAACTAATGAGAAGGACAGGTTGCTGCCGAACACTCCTCAGCAGAAACGTTCCTGTGCTGAACATCATCTGATGTTCAGTTACAACACTGTGTAATAGACTTCCTCAAGTTAAATACTTTGAAGCTCCTGAAAGAATCAAGCCAAACACAGAACCAGCTCAAACTCTTCCAAAATTGTTAGCTTATATACAGCATCAAATACAGCACGTGAACATAGCTTCCTTTCTCTCCTCCTTTTTTGTTTTAAAGCTTCCCTGCAATATTTGTAAGATTTTAGGTTAGTATTTACATACGTACCAGACAATTTAAACAGAACTTCTGCTGACTTCTCATATCAGAATAGGGATCTTTTTAAAATTGATGTAATCCATTCCCAAGAAGAAGTGTCATTGATTCGTAAGAGGGTGTTCACAAAGCAGGGAGAACCATTCAGACAGCCATCTCTCCATTTCAGCGGTGAAGCATCACAAATCACCTAAGCCATTGTCTTTTACGGTCAGGCTATAACCTTGTCCTCAACTCACTGCAGTAGCGGCCGTGCTGCTGCTTAGGCCTGAGGGCTGACAAGCAAACACCTTTTGAATCAGTTTCACCAGCTGAGTGCAATTATTATGGAAATGTAAAAGCAGGTCTCTCTTCTCAATATAATTCACTGCATTTGGAAGAAGTTGCTAATCATCCCTTTACAACACAAAACTATGATATTCAAATATGTATTCCCATAAATACAGACACAAGAGTTCATACTCAGTCTTGCAGCAAAGTAGTTATCTTCTTGTCAACAGAATTGCATTCAGAGGACTTGTCTCAGTCTGAACTCAGCAAACTGGGTCACACAGGTTCAGACCAACAGCAAAGGTAATAGAAGAAAGATGCTCTGCCTTAGCCCCACATGCAAGCACAACCAAGAAATATATTAGACACATTTAATTCCTTAGGAACAAGCAGGAAGCTAAGAATAAAACCATAAAACAGCTTTGGAGGACTGCAAAGAGGGAAAAATTCTTCCATTACGTGATCTCAGATCAGCTTTATTAGAGCTATTTTGTATTATTGAGCTTTCTCCTGTTCTGCCAAGGCAGCTGCCCATTTCCTTCCGCATCCGAGATCTCCTTTAATCACTGAAGAAAGGATGCTGCGCTCTGATGAAATGCCTTTCCTGGCCATCCCTGGTGGAGGGAATTAAAAGACTTGCCAACCCTTCTGAAATGCAAATCTTCACCAAACAGGTTTCATGCCTCTTGTTACTCACCCTGAAGAGCACGTTCAGTGCACCACTGAACGGAGTATGGTTTGATTATCTTCTAAAATGCATACGGTCTTGCACTTATCACCCCCTAAGCTCTGTCATTTTTTTCTTTCCTCCTTCCCAAATCTCACATTTTTCAAGCAAAACAGCTTCTGATACCTTCAGGTGATGATAAAGCTTGAACCTCCAGCATTAATTCTCTTATCTGCATAGCCAATATGGCTACACTGAATTTTCCCCCTCAAATATTAACTATTTCTGTCAACTGCTGAGACCTTAACAGTAAACATCACTAACAGAAGACTTCTTCCTCTACACCTTTTTAGAGAGCCTGGGAACATCATTTAATTAAAAAGCATTCTAATTAGAATGGGGAAAACCGATAATCTAGAAAAGGACAAGAGAAAAGAAGACACTGAACCACCTTTGACAGTTCCAGAGAGCAAATAAGTGTCTGTATGAAAACTCTGAACACAGTTTTGTGCTTTAGGTTCAATTTCAACCTTACAGCTGTGATGGATGACGTAGAGAGAAGGGCAGTTACTTTCAATAGCCAACTATAAGCACTGTGTGCATCAAGACAAAGTTCTCCAAAGTAAAAGCCAGTATGCTGCAGGATATTCACCTGGAGTCACTACTGAGAGCCATATTGAATCACCACTATGTTTAAAGCCAGACTGAAAATTGCAGTGAGAAATTGGTATTTATGAGCAGCTGCATAATGACAAAAGATGACTCCCCCCACCCCCCTCCCAATTTTGGAATAAACTATAAAATTTATGCTATTTGACAACAAACTAGATTTCATCAACTAATGCTGAACTTCCAGCAAATTCAGAAGGAACCAGCAACTTCCAATGAAAATATAACTCAGTATTGTTTATAAGTTGAGATTGCTGTTGGTAACCTCAACACCACAGTTAAGAATCAAGGCTAATCGAGCTGGGAGATAAACAGTGCTCATTCTTGCAAATGAAAAGAAGCAGATTTTGTGAGCTGGCAGGACACACGTGGACTGCAAGTGCAAGAAGTACATGTTTGGCATGTATGGAGATGGCATTACTGCCAGATACCAGGCATTTTATCAGGACACCTGCCACAGTGTCACCTGGCATGCTACTGCAAGAAACTTCAGCTTCACAATCCTCAGCTGCTTTGGAAATTGGCTCAGGGAAGCTGTATTATCATTGGCAACCCTGCTGCACAATTGATCAGATCACTATAGAAACCCCATGTTTTTCACTCACTCATACAACTGATATTTCTTGGTAAGCTGGAAACGAGTCTGAACTGACATGATAATAGAAAGAACTGATTGAATGTTGCCAGAGGGGATGTCATTAATTTTTCAGAAAGTATAACAGATTAGTGGAAAAGGGTAGCTCACAGATGAAGGTTCAAATGCTCATCCTCAAGCACAGAACTGAGTGACAACAGGGCCCAACTCTGACCTTCTTTTCACCACATGACAAAAAAAAAAAAAATAAAAATCATGCTTTGAAATATAAGAAGCAAAAAATACTTCCCCTTCCCCCCCCAAAAAAACCCCCAAAACAAACACATCTCCCTCCCAAAACCAAGATAACCTAAAAGCACTTCACCAGACTGACAGAAGGCCTCTCCTCCCTCCCCTCAAGGGCAAGGATTTCATTCCTCTTCAGCATAAATGTTTTTCCTTCAATTATTTCCCATTTCAGACATTGAAACAAAAGATCAAAGAAGAGTCTATATACTATACATACTGAAAGTTATATTCTGAAGTCACTTTCCTTTAACAAGAATGAACTGAACTTGAAGCAAAATGCAAGATGCTACACATTTCTGTCAACAGAGGATCTACTTTTCATTAAAAAAATAAATAAAAGAGAGATTATAAGGCTCTCCTTACGTCTCCAGACCGAAAACAAATTAATCAGAACGATTCTAACTATGGAACTGGCTTCAGGAAATCACCGTAGGCAGCTTTCATTTGTCTCCTAATATTTGCGTGCAGCTTAGTAATGGTTTTGTCAGGTCAGAAACGCTCAGGAATCACCCAGTCCATCCCCCCTTTTAATAAAAGCAATGGGAGTCATATCTCACCTTTCCTTTGCCCCAGATGAGACTCCTTAGCATTTACCATGTTTTCTCCATTTTTAGACATCTTTTTACCCAATTATACTTTTTTTCTGACAGCCCCTTCATAGGTTTGTGCAACCGAGTGCCATCAATTGGAACGGGTTGGAGTCACTGTCCCCAGAGACAGAACCATGCAGATGTGGCACTGAGGGGCACAGCTTAGTGGGCATGTTGGGGCTGGGTTGATGGTTGGACAAAGTAATCCTAGCAGACTTTTCCAATCTTAATGATTCTGTTTGTTTCTATCATATTTTGTTCAAGGCTCCAAAAGACCCCTTCAGAACGCACTGTCAGATGGGCAAATAGTTTCTTTGTCTCCCAGAGAAGCCTGAGGCAGTGCTGGTGCATCCAAGAGGTGCATCCAGAAAGCTCAAAACCAAACAAAAAAATACAAACAAACAAAAAAAAGCCCCCCAAAACCTCAAGAAAAATACTTCCTCTTGAAGGAATGCCAAATGAGCAAAGCTTTTTTGCTATTTCACTATTCTAGAAAGTGCAAACAGTTCCTTTTTAAGATATTTTCCATCCCATGGGCAAAGCTGATGAAAATCATCTCAGCATTTTTTCTTTGACCTCTTTCCCCTTCAATTCTACTGTTGTATCATCATCCTTATTTCTGACAGATTTGAAGAAACTTCTTAATATTAGCTTTTAAACTGTTAAAAATAGTTCTTTTAAAGTATTTTTTGGTCTCACATTTAACACACATTAAAGATTTCCCTAATATCATCTACCTACTCAACCTGTAATCGTAGGGGTTTTTTCCCCGCAAGTTGAACTGGAAGGGCACACATTGGATAACATGGAAGGCTTTTGTTTAAGCAGGATCCTTATCTATTCTGCATTCCTATCTCTGTGAGGATATCCTGAGGATAACCAGGGGACATTCAGGTTGGATGTTAGGTAAAGATTTCTACCCTGAAGGAGTGTGCAAGCATTGGAACAAGCTGGCAAGTGGTGGAGTCACCATCCCTGAAGGTGTTCAAGAAATATGCAGATATGGCACATGGGAACATGGTTTAATGGGCATGGTGGGGATGGGTAAACAGTTACACTAGATGATCTTAGAGGTCTTTTCCAAACTTCATGATTCTACAGTTTTAAAGCTGGAGAAATCTACATAATGAAGCATTTCATGGTAAAGCCCCATTACCACCTACTTCCCAATATCATATGACTTATAGACTCATGAAGGATTCACACAGATGCCAATGACTTTTTACTGTTACTCCACTGTAATTATTTCTTGGACACAGTATAAATAGCAAATATCAAAAAATTCAAAAGATATCTACCAAATTTAAAGTTTATTACAGAAAAGCAGCATTAATCTGTTTGCTTTTTTTTTTTTTAAAGCACTTTGGAACCACTTGGTATTATCTAGAGGAGTTCTATCACTTACTCTTCTCAGTGCGCTAGTAAAAGCACTGTCCCACAAGTAAAAGGATTCCAGATGTGCTCCTAATCTGACTTACAAGCAGAAGTCCATGACTAAAAGGACGACACTTTGCAGATGGTATTGCTGAGCACGCAGTACCAAAAGAACAGCAAGATATCAGAGTAAAAGAGAGAAATGGTGCAGTCCAGCTTTCAGCATATCACTGCAAATGTTTTTGCAACGTTCACAGGTCTAGAGATCTTATTGTTATCTATTTCAATTTGCAAAGCCAAAGTAAAAGTGAAAGCGATAACCCTTACTTGAAGGCCAAATATTGCCTGGGCTTCTAATAATAAGATGTCCTTTGCAGACAAAAATCCTACCAATCCTACTGTAAGTAAAGGCTTGCATTTTTCAGATTAAAAAGAATAAAAGTAGAGGCACACCAGCCAGAAAACAATCTGGAGTACAGGGAAGGGACCAACCAGCACTCCACAGGCAACAGCACTGAGTTTTGGATTTTGCCTGGAAAGAAGCCTCTGCAATCCTGGAGTCTCTAACATTACTGCCACCTATTTCTCTCCCAAGTAGAATAACCTATGTGAGATAAAAAGGTTCCTTTCAGAAACAGCATCCAGCTTCAACTCATTCCCTTCAGGTTATAGATAGAACCTACGTATTCCTTGTAAGGCTTTCTGAAGAGCCTTACTTTCTTAAAACACGCTTACTTTCATAAAAACATGCATTAATTTTGATGTTTTTCTTCAGTTTTTCCTTCCCTGTAGCTCCAGGCCTTATCACACTGGAGCACAGCAAAGCTGATGGGAGTATTCTTGCAGCTTTTGCCAGAAATTTGAACAGCAACAATGAAACTAAGCAGAATATGGATAGTTTCCTTTTGCTGGTGTGTGCCAAAAGCTTTGTGTGGCACGGAAGACAAACAAAATGTGCCTGAAAAGTCAAGAAAAATCACACTGCGATTCATTTGCAAGCAGTTGGAAAACTAACAACAAAGACAATGAAAAAAATCTCACAGAAATTCAAGGTTGTTCAAAACTGAATTGCTCTGAATCCTTTCTTTTTCAGGGAAAGTTTCTGGTCTGCCAATTCACACGCAGACTTTTTAAGTCCTACTTTTGGCTGGTAAGGCTGTCAACTGCTGTGGTAGGAGTATCATATAACACACAGACAGCAGTATATGGTAGACAGAGCTATCTAGAATGCCTATTCTGAAAAAATTGTCCAAAGTAAAGGACAAGAATCAATGAAGCAAAAACAAATCAGATTGAATATATAGCATGAATGCATAGAATGAATAGCTCAACGTGATTTTTTTTTCCAATGGCTGAAAGGGAGAGAAATCAAAGAGATGTACCAGAGATGGACAGGAGAGCTCCAGAAGAAAAGGCAAGGCAAAGAAAAACAAGTAGAAGAGGGAGCATAGGAAAAACAACAAAATAGATAAGACAGACTCAGAAGTCATTTGAATTGGATGAGGAAGATTTGAAGAACTTGCCTGAGTAAGCAGAAATCCAGAACAATAAGGTGGTTGTGTTTTAATAGCTTGCTGAGGATGAAGTGAGGAAGTGAATGCCCAGAAGAAAAGGCACCAGATAGGACAAAAATCAAAGACTGGTCAAGTTTCTAATTTTAATAACAGGGCCCAAATCATGGAAAAGCTCACCTGAAGAAATGATGCCTGAGTGTGATATAAGATGCTTTGTGCCAGGTACAGAAAAGCAGCATCTGAACATAAGTGTACTTTATAACAGGAATGCATGTAGCAAGTGACAGTAAAAGGAGAGGGGGGGATGAAGTTCAAAGTGTTGTTTCCCCTTCTAGAAAACTGAGGCTGCCACCTTTAACTATTCTTCCTAACAGCACACCTAACAAGTCTCATGAACAGCATGCTCATGAACAGTGCATCTCCAGGAGCAGTCAGATTGTAATAGCTATTCATCAAACCAGGACCAAACCATGGGAAGGCAAGGTGGACATGAGTAGTCAGCTGCTGCAATATCCAGTAACAAAAGACTCTAGTAATTACAACCACAATTAAGAACATCCCAACAGCATCATCTTCCTAATTCACATTACCCACTCATCCTCTTATTTCCATTATTATTCACATCTTACCTAACCAAATGTTACGGTGAGGACACAACATATGGATGTAGGTAAGAGACAACTGCAAGTACATTTGCTGTTAACATTTAGAATAAGAGAAGTGAAAGAAAACAAGCCTGTAAAAAAAATTAGATTGCAAACATAGAAGTGAACAGAAAAGTTACTTTATTTAGCATTTATTTTCTTTCAAAAATCAAATTTACTTACTACCCTGGTAGATATCCTGACACAGTTTTGTATTTAGAATACACAAGGAAATCCTGGGCTTAATACTAGCCAGTGTAATGCACTGCAGGATCTAGTTTCTCTCACTCTTCCACTTCAGCCCCACTCTCCCAATTGCAGTTTCTAGTCACATCATTTCTTTCAAACTGACCTTGAGGTTTGACAGTCAAATCCAACGCTAGTCTAGATTTACAAATATGATAGAGTTTGAGAACAGGATACATCAGAGACCTTCCCCAACCAGACCCACTTAATCATGCTACAGAACACATATCCACAAAAATAATTTCCATTTTGATGACATTCAACAAATCAACCAGCCTAAGCCAGTATGCATAGAGAAAAGAAGACAGCTCCCTCTACTGGGTGAGATAATGCAGCTCTTGGGTCCACCTCACCCTACAGAGACCATACTAGCACATATGTAAACTTCTGAGATTTACATACACATATTTGTAAGCCAATCCACAAATTACTACCTAATTGCTTAGACTGTTCTATAGTTCCAGGAATTAAGAGCTTCTATAGTTTCTACTTTTAAAACCACAGGAAACAGCAATCTTCCCAAAGGTCTCTGAATGAGCCAGATGAGGTAACATCCCATATGAAGGTGAAACACTTGAAAAACCAGAGTCCCTTATGTCAGTGTTCATTGAAAGCCCAGGTCTGGAAGCAGACAGTTCAGCAGCGTTATTCACAGTACGCAACTTAACACCTGACTTCTCTTACTGTTACTCAATTAAACCTTTTCTTGTACAGCTCTGCCTCAAGAGACAGTCCTTGCCTTGTTTAAGGGAATGGCTGCAGCTTTCTGCCTGCATGAGGCTTCCTCACAACGGCTATGGCAGACAATTGCTAGCATGCATGCAGAACAAAGCGATGAAAGATCAGAGCGCAGGTCAGACAGCAGATCACAGCACAAAGGTAAAGCAATGATCAGTTTTCAAGTGTTTATAACAGGATCTCTTCGGAACACTACAGTGTTTTTCCTTTCTCAGTCAACTCGAGTGAAAAAAGGCTCAAAGACAGACTTTATTCATACAGCATTTGTGTTTTCCTTGCTGTAGTTCTCAAAACATTGAAAGTGGGTAAGAACTGTCAGCACCATGCAGCAAGCCAGACTGCAGCAATTCCTATCAAGAGCAGTCAGGTCAATGGGCAGAATGCAAACCTGAAACCTCATGAATTCAAGTTCTTACTACATATTTTCTGTTGCAATTAGCTGAGTGAAACAAGTGTGATCTTGCATGCTCAAAAAGACTCTCTTCTGTAGGACTCTAGGATATTACCTCCATATTCAAAAGCCTGGAAAGACAACTGCAACTTTTAAACTATCACTGCAAGCCTCTAGAGTAACACCAAATCTACCTGCAAAAAGAGAGTATCTTATCCAAATGAAAGCTCTTAATATGGTTTTCTGTTACTATCAATTCTCCAGGTACATTTGGAATGGTACTGCAAACTTATTTTGCATTGCCTATATCATTTGACTTAGAAGGTTAAAAATGCTCAAAGCTTTTAACTTGGAGTTCCAAGAAAGCAAAGGGAAAGACAAGAAAAAGAAAGCAAGAAGTTCTTGAACAAGGTAAGTCCCCAACATCAAGGCACAGAGAACACAAAATTCCAACAGAGGTACAGCTCTGCAATTCCTCGTAAAGGATGCAGGCAACATGACTAGGGAAGACTGCATTCTGTACATCCTTTTCCCTGAAAGAAAAAAAAAAAGCCTTCAAAAAGAAAAAAAAAGCAGCCTGACCCACGTTCACAGAGTATAATAAACCAACTTTCTGTCCCTTGTTCAAGGCACATTACAGGTAGTTTTTTTCCCCCCATTGTTTTCACAACAATTAAGTTTTCAGCCAGGCTTCTCAAACACAGAGAATCTTTCAGTTAAGATACATGAACACTACGATGACAAAAGCAAACTTGGTGTCTGCTCAAAAGTATTTTTCAAATAAAACTGAACAGCAATCAAAGCATGACAGTACACCTCTGTGTTCCCTTGTCACCATCATTTAGTTTCTCTTGGCAAACACTTTCCCAGCCTCCAAACAACAATAATCACAATTTGTATTGAAAAAAATAAACACCTCAGTTTTTTTCCAACATTATTCACAAAGGGAGTAGAGCAGATGTGAAGCAAGAGGGCCTGCAGTCTACATGAAACAGACAATGGGTGAAGCTGGGAGGCTGACAGAGATTCTACAGTTACAACTTTGTGACTGCGATAGAGTGATCACAAGCACAGACAGACATTAGAAACCTTCTTACCACCACTAACAAGGAATGGGAAAAGAGAGAGCCTGTTCTTCTAATCCTACTTTCATTCTAGAACAATTGGGTCAGTTTGCATTTGATTTTTAACCAGAAAAGAAGAAAGAAGCAAATGGAAAGTCAAGAAATCCGAACTGTCTCCAGTTCTGCATGACAAGGACACTGAAGAAGCAGACAATAGAACAAGATGCCTTTTAACAGCAAATTGCCATTAAATATAGCTACTAGCATAGAAGATACTTTGCATGCTCTGTCTGCTCCATAGACCTCTCTAGCCCTGCTTTTTGACTTACAATATTTTATCAATGCAGCTGCTGTCCAGGAGCAACTCAGGTCAACCGTGACTGAAATACCCAGGGCTTTCAGCTGCCCTTCAGCTCTTCTGCTGCCAGGAGTTTCAGTAAGTGGGAGAGGTGAATGCACAGCACTGATAAGGCATCCTTGGAAAAGGGTGGCTATTCACTATACAATAAAACCTGGTCCCCCTGCATGCCTTGTTCAGAGTTCTCTCTGGGAGACCTAAGAGTCTCAGTTCTTTTCTGATATGAAATCCCAGAGGACAGAGAATGCATGTGGATAACACAAATCCCTGTTAGAAAGCAGTCGTTTTTACTTAAGAAAACGCACACAGGGCAAAGAATTCAAATGAAAAGATTAAAGAGTAAGGAAACTAGTTCAGAGGGTAGAGGCCTGATGCCCAACCTCTGCTCCCTGCCTTCACCTCAAAATAATCCCAGATTAGAGAAGTAAAATAGGATCTCATCAGGCGCAGGTGTTTCTTCCCTCACAGGCACAGATTCAGACTCAAAGCATTTGGACTGCGCCAGCAGTGACACCTTGCAATGACTGATTTTATATGCATGAGACAGATACACATCTCCACTGAGACACAGACTTGGGGAAAAAAAAAAGGTTGTTTATTCCCAACCACAGACAAGTCTGTAATTAATTCCTTTTAACTTTTGTGAGAATGCTTTACACTAGGGAAACTAGGTCATGCAGTATAATGAAATGGCTAGAAGAAAATTAAACAGTAAGAGTTTACTCCCTGCATGCCCATATCTACATTATAAATTTTCATATAAAGTTAGCAATTTATATGTCCTCTCTGCAAACAAGAAGTCAAGAAGTGACAGTTTAACCACAAGATCAGCTTGTATCAAAAAGCCACCAAAAAGGACAGACTGCCTTTTTCATTCTTGAATTTGAAGGTGATGAGACCTCCATTTCTCCGCTTCTTATAACTCAAGTATATCTATTTACAAGCATTTTACCAGAATTACTATTTGCCTGGACAGATAACATAAGAACTACACTATCCATTACCAAAACTACCAGCAGGGCAGCGAAGTATGACTCTTTAGATCACAGCAATAGCATACAGTATTTTTGTAGTCACACGTTTATCTCTGCAGAAACAGAGTGCTCCCACCTCCCACCAGGCTTGAGAGAACCACTCTAAGACACCCTTTCTTTAACCCAGCACTCACAAATGAGAAAGCCAGAGCACTGCTCCCCATGCTCTTACCTGCCCTGGGGTCAAACAGCTGTTTGGCCTCCAAGTCTGTGAAAGTACTGAAGCAAATGGGGCACTTAAAAGAGGCGCGATTGGTGGAGTCTCTCTCATCCGTCTCGATCCTCCTCCTCATGTGGTCCAGCTTGTACTTCACCACATTCACCAGCAGGCGGTAGTTGATGAAGTAGTAGTTATGGCGAGTGGTTTTTCCATCTGCAGCTGTCTCTACCCTCATCCTGCATTTGATGAACTTGTCACCCTTAAGGGTGTTGAGTACAGACCGCAACTGCTTCCGATCAAATTTAAGGAGCTCTAACATGTCCTCTTCCTTCACACAGGGGTTTCGGATGAGAATGTCCAGGGCCAAAGCGTGTTCGATGCCATAAAAGCCACGCACAACATACTTGGCGAGGCGCTTGAGAGCTGCAGGGACCTCAGTGAGGACGTCTGGGTCAGTCATAGCAGCTTCAGATCTTGACCTTCATGTATCCTGTAACAACAAAACAAAAAAGGCACTTAACTTCTGAAGTCAGAAGACTAGTTTTATGTATCTTTTCTACAGCTAGGAAAAGGATGTGGCACTTTCCATCCTTAGATGTTAATAATGTCAATGCAACAATTGTAGAATTAGGACCTCAAATTCATAACAAAATGGTGGAAAGCAATAGCACACAAACTACCTTAACATTCAGACAGTTGCAGTTCTACTCAGAGCTGAAACAAGAAAGCTGTCCTGAATCTGATCTCCAGCAGCTTCCTCAGTGATGAAACTTTTACCTTGGTAGAAGCAGAAAAAGGCTACAAGAAGACAGGCCTTAAGACAGTCCACAAGAGTGGATGTAACAAGTGGATGTAACAAAGGGAAGCAACTCTTCATATAGTACAAGGCAAAGGTTTACTGGCATTTCACAAGGTTTTGTGTGTTTTCCTGCTGCTATTTCAAGCCCACACTACCTCTATTTCAAGCCTATCTCTAGCCAATAAAAGAATTTCCCTCCACTCAATCCACATATATATGGGAGGTTCAAGGTAAGCACGAGTATTATAAATGCTTTGGAAACACGCAGAGGTTTGTACCTCCAGTGAACATCAAATAAACTTCTGACTGGTCTATTTCAATAATAGCCTTTATTCTGCTTCAGGGTATGAATAACCATTTCTTATGGTTAAGCAAAAGGTTCCTCAAAAAGTTACAAAAAAAAAAAAAAAGCCCAACATAACACATATGAAGTTGTTTGTTCTTCATTGCTAAGTAATTTTTATCTGTGAGCTAATGTCAAAAATAGTTAAATTCTGCCAATCTCACTGAGAGATTGTTAGATTTTTCCCACACTGAGCATGTCCCTCCCCAGCACTCGAGTCTTAAATAGAGAAAAGTGGGAAAAGACAGCAGAAGGAAGGATTTGGATGGGTGTCCTGTTTTTTATCCACCGTTATCATAAAACCCGTAATATCTTTTTTGACAAACAGTATTTTTACAGTACTTTTCTGTACTCCCCACGCTAATACACCCCCTGAAATTATCAAGCTCTATATGTTTACCCCCCAGCTGATGACTCACTTCCATCAGGTAAGACTGCTCAAAGCTTTGTTATCACTTAGCACAGTAACCCACTTGGATTTTATCTTTCATACGAAAAACGCTTCCCCCTCAGAAACCTTAAACACCATTAGTCATTGAAGCTTTACTTCTCTTTAACCCTCCCCTGCATTCCTCTCAAGGGTTACAGCCAGCACAACTACAAAGCAATTCAGCCTTGCACTGCGGTTTGTTGGTTTCATCTCTTGAATACAAAGGACATTCTTATTCTTTTCTGTTAAAACATTTCCCCGCCTCAGCTCTCTCTTTCTCTGTCTTAAGGCCAAATATTATTCACAGTGCTCAAATTGAAAGGAACTGAACAAAATCTGTTGTCTGTTTGTTGGCAGGCAGAAGTGCTTATAGAAAACAGTGCCTGGATGTCCAGCTCCAACTTCCCTTCAAGGAAATGTAATTATGTTTATCCCAGCATGAATTAGCTATGAAGCAAGTATTTCTCAAGTCAGCCTTCTTCTGCACGCCTCACGCATAATGGCTACAGCCTCACAAAGGTCATTTTTAATGGAGCTTTGTGCTAAACTGGGTAAAGATAAAAGTGTTAGCAACAAAGGATGGTCCAGTATAAATTAGTCATACAAGACTGAAAACTCTTGCATAAAGAAACCAGAGTCCATGTGAATACAGTCCATGCGAATACATCCCTGAAAAATCTCTCTCATTCTGTTAGTATTTTCAACAATCTTACAATCCCTTACAGCTAAGCCTTGGTTTTGACTGAATCTGTCAGCAACATTTAGACACCATAAAACTGTGTCAACGCAGAATCTAGCCAGAAGCTTTATTCGTTCAAGTTGAATAACTCTACTTACTCAGAGTGTTGCACTGTGCCTAAACTATTAAGATTGACTTGAAGTCACACCTGGCAACACAGAAATAAATTAAAAAGACAAACTTTGGAAGTTGAGACATTTCTAAGTGTTGATCCCAGAAACAAACAAACAAATCTCTATGAACTCTGTAATTCTAAGCAAGCACATCTCACTGTAGATATGTCAACTGAGAACTGATGGAAAGCATTTTCTCTGCACCAATGTCATTGATTAGACAGCTGTAGAATTCTGCAGACATTCTCCAAACAAATCTAAGATACAATTTCCTGAATTATGCCTTATAAGTTTATATTCAGACCCACAAGACACTAATAAAAAAAAAAAAATCTTCTGTGAGAGTATGTAGAATCTTAAAATCATAGAACCATAGAATCATAAGATTGGAAAGGACCTGCAAGATCATTTAGTCCTACCATCCTCCCATCACCATTGCTACCACAAGCACTGAACTGTATCTCGTAGCTCCTCATCCAAATGCCAGGGGTGATGTCTCCACCACCTCCCTGGGCAACCATTCCAGTGCCTGACCACTCTTTGAGAGAAATAGTTCTTCCTTATGTCTAACCTAAACCTCCTCTGGTACAACTTGTGGCCATTTCCTCGAGTTCTGTTTGTTGCCTTGGAGAAGAGGCCAAACCCCTCCTCATCACAGCCTCCCTTCAGGAAGTTGTAGAGTGCAATGAGGTCCTCTGAGCCTCCTCTTCTCCACACTGAACAATCCCAGCTCCCTCAGCCGCTCCTCATAGGATTTGTGCTCCAGTCCCTCACCAGTTTTTTCTTCTCCGAACACGTTCCAGAGCCTCAGAGTCTTTCTTGTAGTGAGGGACATGGAAGAGATTTAATAAATTTTCTTAGTATCACGTGCTAGGATTCAAAACTCTTCATCAACAGCGCCAGGAGTTTGCATACAATTATTTATTCTCCCTTACTGGAGTTCCTAGTCACATTCAAATCCCCTTTATCCTCTCACCATACTGGATATATCTTGCATGTAACACTGGTTTTCTGCCAGGCACAGATATATGGAAATACACGCATACTGGAAACACCACAAATCACTCTCCCATCAAACTTCCCTTCAAGAAGATGAGCCTTTGGGTGGAAAAAAATATGACTAGTGTCAGCTTTAAGGAAAAAAATAAAAGAAAGAGAGCCAAAGAACATCCTTGTCAAGGCCAAAATCTAGCACAGTTTCTCTAGGAGAAGCTGACATATTGGCACCCTACCACAAATAGTCCCAGGCTGCAGCACGAGCCCAGCTCCTTGCTGTCTTCTATTAGCCAGGACAGGATCCATCTCGCAAACAGTAATCCAATACCACAAGAATACAGTTATAAAATGCAAAAGCAAAGGATTTTACCACTGTCTTCTTAAGCAGTGATTTTACATCCCATCGGAGCGCTGAAGTCAAACTTGAATTAATTACATGGGCAAAGAAATATGATAACATCTCCTAACAAGGTTTTAATGAACGTGCATCTGTTTCATAAGAACATCTGTAATGCCTTTAATGTATGAACTTGAAGGGACACTATCTGGGAAGAAAAAAAAAAACAAAAGAAAAGAAAAGCAATGGCCAAGACAAAGCACTATGCAATATGCACCTGCAGCATCCATAACAAAGCACACTAGGCAGGACAATGCTCTGGAACACCCAGTTTCTAAATCGAAACATGGCCTTGATTAAAAGACTACTGGGGAAAATGTTGTATTGGAATTGCATGAATACAATTCAGTATGATGGATATATGAAGAATACAGATGTATATGGTGCTACAGTCCTTCTGTAATAACGTTTGTTTTTTGAAAAATCTGCTGGAAATAAAGGTGCACAGTTACACAAGATAATAAAATCTGTTGGATAAAGAAATGCAGGGAACAGGGTGCAAAACAGAAATCATACATAAGGTTGAATGAAATGCCCAAGACACAGGTCCTGAGCGTACCTACAGATGTGAGAAAATTTCAGTTTCAGGTTTTAATATTTTTTATTTTGTCCAGAATATGAATTCTGGAGTATTAGGCAATGGCCTATTACTTGATTAGTTAATTCAAGTAATTCGCCATTAACTTTCCCTGTTCACTTTCTGTCTTCCTTGTATTCATGTTCGACGTTTTACAGAGTCCTTCACCTTTAAAAATGACAGGTTTTTAAGAGCCTCTATGCTCCACTGCCTCCTTCCAATGGTCACTTGCAAACTTCAAACCTAGCTTTATAATATTTAACTCTAATGAAATGAATAGTTGTCCTCAGGAAGATGATAGGGTTGAGCCAACGGAGTGATTCTGAACCTTCCTGAATACAAACAAGGGAGGCACAAAATGGGAATGGGAAAACTTGTCATCTAAACTTCAAATGGATGCACAAAGTAACGTTGGCCACTATCTCAAGTTTTGCCAGGGGAGGTTTAGGTTAGGGATCAGGAAGGTTTTCTTCACAGAGAGGGTGGGTGGGCAGGTATTGGAAGAGGCTGCCAGGGAAGTGGTTTAGTGCTGGGACTTGGTCAGTCAGGGTTATGGCTTATTCCTATATCTTTTACAACGAGAATGATTTTAGGATTTAAAAATGGCACCAGATCACAGTATGTGCAACATATCCTTATTATCTAGAACTGCCTTTATACCACATCATTTGCAAAACTCAAGTCTTTCAACATTTCATCAACAGCCTACTGAATTCCTTTCCCTGTAAACTGCAGGAACACTGCCTGTATTTGATGTGAAATCATTCACTTTGTTTGCAAGAGCTACCTGCCCTGAAGTATTACAGCAGAAAATTAAAAACAAAACAAAACAAGCTTGCTAGCACTAGAATCCCATCTTCTTTTGGCATTCCTTAAACAGAAACCAAGGGCTTCTTCTTAAAGTTCACTTCTTTTATTCACTCCTGAACAAAAAAAGGCTGAAAGGCTGTGAGAATCCTTCTTTATTTTTTTGGCTCAAACAAGCTTCCTGAGGTATTTCTTATGATAAGGCTCTAACTGATTTATTGAGGAGGCAAGCGATGGGTGCTACTGTGTGGCAATCAACATCACTTTGAGGACACTTGGAAAGCACCTTCCTCCAGAGCTGCTTGCCTCTGGAAAAGAGTGCTCAGGAGCATTTACTGGTAGAAGATCAGGCCCATGACTAAATAGCTTCAGCTCAGTATGGGAAAACTGGGGAATTATACCATTGTGTCCTGCAAAAAACAGGATGCAGGTGGGCATCCCTCTTATCTGCTGGCAAGGCCTGGAGGATGGGAACAAAGGAGTTTCTGCTGAGATCCCAGAGCCAGAAGCTGCACTCTAAGGAGAGCTGACTCGACCACTTTGGACTTACTTGTAAGTTGGTACTACCACTGAAAAGTCGTCGTCATCATCAACAGAACAACGACTCCTGACGACCCACCACTACCGAAGATCAATGACTGAACTACGAACCATGCTGGAACCATGGTGGTGACTATCTCTTGCTTCCTACAAAGACTCCTTGCTTCTATTTCCTATCTTTTCTACCGCTCTTCTCCCCTCCCCCATCTCCCTGATTAAGATTTGTGATAAACTGGTCAACCACCATTTGAACCACAGTTTCTTAGTCTCATACCAGGTATACAGATATCAAAGAACCTCCTCTCCCTCCTATAAATTGAAGAAAGACAAAAGCCCAGCTGAAAATATGATGTTTTCACCTAATCTTCTCAGCAAAAATACAAGGAACTTCAACTAAGGCAACAAAGCCCAACCGTGCAAGCAGAAGCTTGAGAATTACATTCTGAGCCTGCAGTCGTCATCACATTCATGATTTAACCTCACATAACAATAGCAAGACATCAGTGAATTTAAGGACTACCTATGTGTATGTATACATACAAACATATATTCAAAAGTACATCAAAGGCATAGTAGCATTAACAAACTGTTCAGTTGTAGATGTAGAAAAAAAAAGTGGAGTGTACCAGAGTATACTATTTACTGAAGGTAAGACTTAGCATCTAAAATGGTGAAGATACAGATTCCTGTTACAGCTTAAGTTAAATTATTCCCTCGTACAGAAAGAGATTTTCCTCTTCCTTTGCTGCCTGAAGCTACAATCCAACTCCCACCTTGTGCTGACTTCAGTGATTAGCCGTTTATGTAGTGAGGTGAATCAAGCTGATAAAAAGTGAAAAACCAACACACATACACACACACACACACAAAAAAAAAAAAAAAAAAAACCAAAAAATTATGGTATTTTAGATGCAGAGCAGTTCAAAGACCACATGACTTAAATTACTAGACTAAAGCATAAACAGGCTGCCCAGGGAGGTGGTGGAGTCTCCTTCTCTGGAGATGTTCAAGACCTGCCTGGATGCCTACCTGTGCGACCTGGTGTAGGGAACCTGCTTTGGCAGGGGGGTTGGACTCGATGATCTCTGGAGGTCCCTTCCACCCCCTACAATTCTGTGATTCTGTGATTTAACAGCCTACCGAGAGATGAGACACTCATCAGCTTCCCTGGGAAGCATCAACCTCACGAAGTAAGAGGAAAACTACTGCACACAGAGAAAAAAGTTTGCGAGCCTCTGAAGCGGGTGGCAGCAGAACCTAGGCTCAGGCATTGGTTAACACCTGCACAAGAGGGAGGTTAAGCACGTGCCTTTTGGTAGCAGCACCTTGCGGTCTCAAGGCACCAGGCTCGTCTGGCTGCAACCTGGATGTTTTAGCACGGCACATCCAAAGCCCCAACCCCACACGAGGAGCTGGGCTGGCCTCCTACACCGCCGTGACAGCCCAGATCAGGACAGCACCCCTTACGCCACGTGCACCGGCTCCTATGCTCTACCGGCTGTTACAAACGAGGTTTTCAACAACGGGTTCTGCGAGGCCCTCTGGGATGGGAGACTCGAGAGGCTCAGCAGTATCATCAAAAAAAAAAAAAAAATTAGAAAAATGAAGCCACCACAGAGAACACAGGAAGCAAGGCGGGTGCCGGTTCAGAGCCCAGGCCGAAGCAGGGGAGAGGCGCAGCCCCTCAAGACGCGGTCAGCGCGGCTCCCGTGGGTGCTCCACACTAACCAGGCGGGGCCCCGACCACCCGGGCCCGGCTCCCGGCGCGCACCGCGGCAGGCCCCGCGCGAGGCCTGTCCGGGCCGGCACTGACCTGCCGCCGCTGCCAGCTCTCCCTCCCTCTCCGGGCGGTGCTTCCGGCCGCTCCGCCGCTTGCGTCAGCACTGCGCGCCGCTTGCGTCAGCGAGACGCCCGACCCTCCGCGCGAACCAATCGCGTCCTCCCAGAGCCCCA
This sequence comes from Lagopus muta, assembly GCF_023343835.1. Classification (NCBI taxonomy): domain Eukaryota; kingdom Metazoa; phylum Chordata; class Aves; order Galliformes; family Phasianidae; genus Lagopus; species Lagopus muta. The sequence continues at coordinate 79,719,982 of NC_064433.1, forward strand.
GATGGTCCCCGCCCAGGTGGGAGGTAGCCAATAGAAAGCAAGCGCCGTTTCTCTCGCTCGAGCAGTCAGCGAATCGCTTGAGCGCACCGCGAGAAGGCTGGTACGCGCGGGAGTTGTTGCTAGGTAGACTAAGATGGCGGCTCTGGATAGGGTCAAGGTGCTGGTGTTGGGCGACTCCGGTGAGTGCGTGCCCCTCTCCCCTCCCCCAGCACGATGCAGGATGCGCGCGCGCACAGCGCGGGGCTGGGGCGCCCCCCTTCTCTCCCATGCCCCCCACCCGCAGCCGGGGCGCATGCGCAGTGAGCCGCCGCCTGAGTGGAAGAATCCCCGCAAGACCCGGCCGCTGGGTTTTTAAGAGTTGGCCCTGTCCCCGTTGGTCCCTTTGTCGTGCGGTAGCCAGGTTAACCGACATTGTCCTCTGTGTGCCTTTGCAGGTGTCGGAAAGTCTTCTCTCGTGCACCTCCTGTGCCACAACCAGGTGCTGGGAAACCCGTCCTGGACGGTGGGCTGCTCGGTGGATGTGCGAGTAGGTGCCGGGCTGCCACATGCTCTGGGGAAAAATTGGTACCTCGTTGTAGGAGCACAGAAATCACTAAGGCTGGAAAAAAAACAACACTAAGATCATCTAGTCTAACCTCCAACCCATCCCCACCATGCCCACTAACCACATTCCTCAGTGCCATCCATACGGTTCTTGATCACCTCCAGGACAGTAACTGCATCACCTCCCTGGGCAGCTGTGCCACTGCCTCACCACTCCTTCTGAGATGAAATATTTCCCATTATCCCTCTTGAACCTCCCCTCTGGTGCAATTTAAGGCCATTCCCTCTCACCTTGAACTTTAGGGTACTCAGTGTGATGTCTCCCTTCCTGCTCATTGCAGAGGATGAGGTTATCCACTGACTCCCTAGGTGCAATCCTCACAGCACAGTGATGAACGCTTTCATCAGTGTTTCCTGCATTTTCTTTGAAATGCTGTGCTGTTGGTTAGGACTGATTCTGCTTTATTGGCTGTGAGTTTAATCTCTGAGAATCTCACAATATGTTTCCTAAGTGTGGGGAAAGAAACACGGCAATTTTGTTTCACTGCAGAATAAAACAAAAATTGTTGATTGATTCATTCAGTTGAGATGTCAGTGAGAATTTGGAGAGGAAAAAGGTGTGGCCAGTGGGAACTCAGTATGTCAGTGTTCTTAATGTTGTGGCACTAGCACAGGAAGTCATGACCGCCTCTTTACATCTGCTTTAGCAATACACGGTTTCACAGTGAGGGATAAGGTTTGCTAATATTTGGGTGGGAAGAATGATTCCTGCTGATTCGCCAAACTCCAGAGAAAGATCTCTGATATCCACTGATATGCTGACTCTGTCCACCCAGTCTTTTTCCACTTGAGAGATTTGAAATTGCTGCCACTGTTAAAATTTGCAATTTTCTGTCCAAGTGCTGTAGTCCTTTGAGCTGTATTGTACAGATTAACGCCCAGAAACTGATGCTGTGATTGTGTATGATACGAATTTTCCATTAGATCCACGACTACAAAGAAGGGACTCCAGAAGAGAAGACGTACTATATTGAGCTGTGGGATGTTGGAGGTTCAGTGGGTAGTGCCACTAGTGTGAAAAGCACAAGAGCAGTATTTTATAACTCACTGAATGGTAAGTTTGCTTGGTATCAATCTCTTTTTGTCACTTGTTTCTCTTGGTTCTGGAGCAGGACTCCTTTAAGGCTAGATGAGGACTGTTCCATTCACTTTTCTGATTCCAGCATATTTATAAAGAAAAAAAAAATAAAAAAAAACTAGCATTCTTAGAATTTTATGGATTCAATTTTGAACTGGGAAGGTATTTTAGACAAACCTGTACAAATGTGCTTCATCAGCCTTCCCCTTCAGTCTCATGCAGCTAGCGCAGTGAGGAATCTTTGCAGTGTTGCAGTGATGTCCTTTTCAGCTATGCATGCAGACATAAAAGGCTGCCATTACCTCTCCAGGCCTGGTATATGTGCAGAAATACAATTTATATTTTCATGTCTATCTAGTTCCAAAACCTACAGTGCAGAAATAGCTATTTGAATTTGTAAATGTGAACTTGAAATTATGGTATGAACTTTGATAGTTATATCCCACAATGACAAAGTTGAACTCTTCTCCCATAAAATTGCAATATTCTGATAACCATCTTGCCTTCTGCTCATTTAATTTGTCAAGTGATTTGTAGTAGTTAAATCTGCAACTTGCAAGATTGGTGGAAAGTTACATTTTATGCCATTTGAAAGGATGGCATCTGTTCCCTTGAGATACTGGCTTAAAGTCTGGTGGTTCATCCGTATCACTAAGGTAGCAAATAAGAGATTGCATTTCAGTTATTACTTTTTTGGCATCCAAGGATAGTTCACTGAAAATAGATATATACCTGATTAACATCTGCTTATGAATCTCTCTTACTTTGACTCTCGTTTCTTGTTCCTCGTCAATTGAGAGCCTTCAGTAATGTTTTAAGCTATATAGTAAGCAATTTTTGCTCTGTGATTGTTTAATTAGTTATTTCTTTCCCCTTTCCAAGGGGATAACTGTATGCAGGTATCTCTTGTTTGTACTGTTAGCCAGACATCTCTAAATAAGATTTGATTTGAGCTGTGTCCTCAAAGCAAAGGCCTCAGAATAAGCTTCTACTGTACATGAAAAAAAATGAGTTCTTTTTGACACTTAATTTGCAGGCATGCCAGCCTGTATAGGTCAGACTTGGAAATATCCTAAAACAGCACATTAGGTGATGAAATTTCAAAGTTATGTATGTTATAATCGATGAAGTTATTAAAATAGAGCTATTTATCTTTACTGCCCAAATGATATAACTAGCCAGCTTGCATATGAAAACTGTTGGCTTTGGTAGTTAGCATTGGCACTGTTGTGGTTTTTGGGTTGTTGGGTTTTTTTTTCATTACATAAATTCAATTGCTAGAGCTTGTCTCACAGATTGCTTCTCATCTGATGTAAGAAGAGAAGATTAATGCATTCCTTCTGCCTGACTGCTTCACCTTATTGGGCTTCAAAAGACAATTGGTGTTTGGTTGCAGTAACATCGTTGCTGGCTTTCAGGGAGACCTGGGTACTTTGAAGCTTGATACAGTTTACTATTTAGTCTACCTCAGCTCTTCAGCTTGGTTGTTCCTGCATCTGATGTGTGGATTGTGATAGTCTAGGACAGTGAACAGGCAGCAAGGCCGTGGCTTGCAGACATTTTGTGGGAGGAACTTTTCCTTGAGTGGTCGTTGGTCCTACACGCTCTTTTTTGATGTTGTTTTCTCTACTGGTGCAGCTATCTGTGTAGGCTTTCAGTGAACCAGAGAAGGGAACCAACCTATCAAAAACATGGCTAGGGAAGAGTGTCTGGAGGTAGAGCATGTTTCTCACAGATTATGCAGCAGTGCCTATGAATCTATTGACACAGGCCAAGTTATATTCTGCCATGCTTTTTCTCCCTACGCTAGAGGTGGGCAGACGGTTGAGTTGTCTTTTCCTGCAATTACTAAGATAAGTGCTTTGAAATAAGGATATGGTTGTGACATGATGGGAAATCTCATAGCACTGAGTCTATGTGCACAGTAATGTGAGGTGGTGGAGAATGTGTTTGTTCTTAGTGTGTACAGTGGGTGGCATCTTTAGGAATTAAGGTAAAAGATAAAATGACTAGTATTCTACACCTATGTACTATTAAATGTGTTTAAAACAAATCCTGATAAGGATATTATGCCATTTGGTCCTTGAATTAATTACGATTTAAAGTCTGGAGGAAGTGGGAACATTCCACAGGTTTCAGAAGGTGTGAATAAATAGAAGAAATTTGCTAGCAGGAATTGGTAATGGAGTTAGGAACTGTGGTTATCAGAAGTGGGTGTCTGTTAATAGCACTGCTAGGAAGATTGGCTGGCAATTTTCCTCTCTCTGATTTTACGTTGTGAAAGATGATAGTGATGAAAAATGCTGGAAGCTTAAATACATGAAATCATATTCATTCATATTTCTACCAGCCATTTAGTGGACTGTAAAAGTCTGTGAGTTTCTCTTGTGGATACCTCCCCAAGTACTTGGCATCAGTTCTTGAAAATGCAGGAAAGCAATAGCGCTATGTAAACCCTTTAAAACAGATGAAGAACCTTTGGACTTCTCAGATGGTGTGACCAAAAAAATGGTTACATTTACTAATTAGGCAAAGCAGAAAAAGGATGACTTCTCTGCTGCAGCAATAGAGTTTCTGTATCCTTAAGACTAGGCAGAGCAGAATCAGAGAATGTATGCAAGCCACTTGCAGATTAAATCCTGAGGTGGCTGTTCTTTTCCCTTTTTTGTGAGATTTTCTTTTTGTTCTTATCCAATTCCTGATAAGCAACTTTAGGGAAGAAAAAAAAAACAGCAACTGTTGCATCGCAATATTTTCTGGTTTTCTTATTTACTGTAACTGAACTGGTTATATTTCCCTTTCCTGATTGTTAGACATCTGGGGACCTGCAGATGTCATTTTGTGAAGATAAGAAAAAGACACACATCATTAAATAACATCTTGCTGCCTACTCTCTCACTTTAGGGATAATTTTAGTGCATGACTTAACCAACAAGAAATCATCCCAGAATTTATATCGCTGGTCTTTGGAAGCACTCAACAGAGATGTCGCTCCAACAGGAGTTCTCGTGACAAACGGGTGAGTGGAAAACATACACAGTATGTGCACAGTAATTCTAAGCTGCTGTGGGAGTCTTCGTTCATCCCAAAGTGTGAAAACCACACAAAATTGGATGTGGCTGGAATTTTAAGAAAGAAGTAAAAAATGAGGACATACCAAAGAAAATCACTGGAGTTTTCTTTTTGCATTGCTAATGAGGCCATTCTCTCAGTAGATTCCCAAACTGCATAGCAGAGACCTTGCTTTAAGGGAAAAGATGTTTACCGTGCCCTTTATTTGCCTGAGGCCTCTGTCTGTGTTCATTCCCTGATACCTGAAGAGACGCAAAGCCCTTGTACAGTAAGTGTCATGGAATGGCATGACTCTGTTTGGAAGGGCTTCCCCTGAATGCACCAAGACCAAGTGCGTTCACTTTTGGGTGGATGGGAGTCATTTCAGGAGTGTACCTGAAAAAAGAGGTTAAAGAACTCCGTGTAACGAATGTGTTAATAATAAGCTTTCCAGCAACTTGTCAGTATGTCCTCTTGTTTCTCTGTGTGTTATATACATAATCAAGGAGGTTATCAAATCATTGATAAACCACATGCATGAGCAGAGAAGCAATAATAAAGGGCAGCTTTTTGTGGGTAGATTACATTGTTTATCTGCCTGTGCTGGTACACAGGTGCTTCTGTAGAAACATGGGAGAAGGAAAGGGGGGCTTCCAAACTTAAGATTTCTCTAAAGCTTCACTTCAGGGACAGATGTTCAGCTCCTACCAATTACTTGATCAAGTTGTTGCTCTTACTCATAAAATTACTTCACTTTAGCTTGTCTTAAGTAAAACTGACAGGTATCCTAAGGGCAATGCTTGGTATATGGATTTGTAATGATGTTTAATTACTATATAATTTATTTTATAAAGACTGTCTTTGATCATAATTCATACCTGAATCAAAGCTTGGAATGGAAACTGGAATTCAGGGTGTAGTAACTATCTTTACTTGAATGTAGAAATTAGTAACTTGACACTTCAGCAGTGTTATTGCAGCCCTTTTGATCTAATGTGGGAAAGGATAATGTTTCACAGTTGTGATTTATTTCATTGCCCTGCCTTAAAAATGTCAAAACTTTGGATGTTCAGAGATGCTGCTCCCTGCTGAGTCTCTGATGGCTGCATATGCCTGGTATAATACTGAATGAAGCCCCTGTTTCTTTCTTGCTTGTCTAAACTACCTAGCATTTCTTCTGACCTGCAAGTCATCTATGAAGAGAAGAAATCCAATCCATGGTTTCTTTTTTCTTTCAATTTCTGTGTAGGGTCTTAGATGCTGAAGCCTTAATTTGCGCATACAGCATGTTCTCACTTAGATAAATAATGTTGATAAATTGCTCTTATTTGAAAGGAACGGGGAATCTTATGGTGCCCCTAAGCTCACTTAGATGACCCTCACTCCATTCAGGATTGTATTTGTTTCCTTCAGTGACTATGACCGTGAACAGTTTGCTGATAACCAGATTCCGCTGCTGGTAATAGGAACTAAGCTGGATCAGATCCCAGAAACTAAGCGTAATGAAGTTTTGACCAGAACAGCTTTCTTGGCTGAGGATTTCAATGCTGAAGAGATAAATTTGGTTAGTATCCTTGTCACCAGTGTTCTTCTTTTATATGGCAGTGATTCTGATTTTCTGTTAAGTAAAACTTGTTACAAAAATTGCAGTTCCAGGGATTTTCTCACTAGTGCTGGAGTCATGCATGTTTTGATTAGCTGACACCTCTATGTGATGAAGTGATGGTCTTTGTTTCATTGTAGAAAGATAAGAGGGGTTAGATAAAGCTGCTGATCTTGGAATTGATGACTGGAAGTTTTCCCTCTTCTTAGTTCCAACACAAAATATCTTTGAATGAAATATTTTTGAATGAAATAACCATATTATTTATTTCTGTATATGGATACATATGTGTAGTGGGTTAACCCCAGCAGGCAGTTAAGTACCACACAACTGCTTGCTCACTCTCACCCCATAGGATGGGGGAGAGAAATCAGAAGGATAAAAGTGAGAAAACTCATGGGTTGAAGTAATGACAGTTTAACATGAAAGTGGAAACTGTGCAAGCAAAGCAAAAAAGGAATTCATTTGCTTCTTCCCCTCAGCAGACAGATGTTTAACCACTTCCTGCAAAGCAGGGCTTTATCATGCTTATGTAGCAATTATTTGTGAAGATAAACACCATCAGTCCTCGGGTCCCCACTTTCCTTCTCCTTTCCCAGAGTTTTTATGGCTGAGCATGATGCCGTGTGGTCTGGAATATTCCTTTGGTCAGTTGGAGTCAGTTTTCTTGGCTGTGTCTCCTCCCAGCTTCTTTCTAGCTTCAATTTGCTTGCTGGAGCAGCAGCAAGAAACAGAAAAGGCCTTGATGCTTTGTAGATAGTGTTGAGCAATAGCTGAAACATTGATGTGTTATCAATACTTTTTTCAAATCCAAACCATAGCATCATGCAAACAACTATGAAAAAAATAAACTCTATTCCAGCCAAAACATTACAGTCTTTAACATTGTCAGTGTGCTGTGTAAATGTTTCTACACATGAACATGTGACCAGTACAGATTATTAGCTGACTTTATAGCTGGTGACAGAACATAGATATGGAGAGCATAGGGGAAATCAGAATTCTCTAGTTACTTTGCAGTGTAGAATTGACTTTGCCTCTAGTGTAAGGAGTCTACCCTCCAGGCAAAGATCTAGATGAAGGACAGTACTAAGGAAAGCTGCTGCTTCCATGCCTTTCACAAGTAGAGAGTTTTGGTCCACAGGTCAAACCAATACCTTGCATGATACCTGGCTAGGATTATTTCTGTGTCATCTTCTGATACTGCACCTCTGAAATCACTTGAATGCTACTTCTCTTAAGCAATTGATTTTGCCTTCAAACCTCTCATTCTCAAAACTCTGAGGAAAAGGAAACTTTTTGGTTTATCTGAACTTAAAACACCAAAGGTTTTTGTTTTTATTTCTTCTCAATCCATTTTTCTCTCAAATGACTTTGGAGATGAAATAATAGCAGCTAGACTGTTTCCCTTCATTGGCGGTATGTGCATGGCTGAGGAAAAATGTTATGGTAATTTCCACTTGTATGTCTTCATTGCACTGATTTTCTTGTGCTTGGTTTGTTGACTTTCTTGTGTTCTAGGATTGCACCAATCCTCGTTACTTGGCTGCAGGCTCATCCAATGCTGTCAAACTAAGCAGATTTTTTGATAAGGTAAGTCAATTAAATTAGGCTTTACTGCTCTATGTATTGAACACTGTGATTTGAGCATGGAAGACACCTATTCCTTTCACATTGTGCTTTTTGAATTTGAATCAACTCAAGCCAGGTATGGGCAGGCCAAAGGCTAGTCTTCTCATGGAGATCTGTGATCAACTTGAAAATTTGATTTTTTATCTGTACGTACTAATAAAGAACAACTCACAACTGTGCAAAAACAGTGCGTATGCTTTTGAAATCATTTGGTAGACCAGAGGGTTTGCAGTGAGCTAGGGTAACATGAAGAGTTACAAGACAAGCAAATGGTATCCTGGGCTCCATCAGAAGAGGGGTGGCCAGCAGGGACAGGGAGGAGATTATCCCCATCTCCTCTGCTCTTGTGAGGCCCCATCTGGAGCACTGCGTCCAGGTGTGGAGCCCCCTGTGCAAGAAAGACAGAGAGCTGTTGGAGAGGTCCAGAGGAGAGCCACAAAGATGATCAAGGGACTGGAGCACCTCCCCTATGAGGACAGGCTGAGGGAGCTGGGCTTGTTCAGCCTGGAGAAAAGAAGGCTGCAGGGTGACCTCATTGCAGCCTTTCAGTACCTAAAGGGAGCCTACAAACAGGAGGGGAATCAATTCTTTGAAAGGGTAGATAACAGCAGGACAAGGGGAAATGGTTTTAAGTTGAGGGAGGGAAGATTTAAGTTTGATGTCCGGGGGAAGTTCTTTACAGAGAGAGTGGTGAGGTGCTGGAACAGGCTGCCCAGAGAGGTTGTGGATGCCCCGTCGCTGGAGGTGTTCAAGGCCAGGTTGGATGGGGCCCTGGGCAGCCTGGCCTAGTATTAAATGGGGAGGTTGGTGGCCCTGCATGTGGGAGGAGAGTTGGAGATTCATGATCCTTGAGGTCCCTTCCAACCCTGGCCATTCTGTGTGATTCTGTGATTCTGTACAGACGATGGTTAGCTCTATCGCTCCTAGTTAAATCAAACTTCAGGAATGAAGAAATTTAGTACCTTACTTTTCTTTCCTCAACAAGAGAGCATCAAGACCTACTGTGAAAATGACAGGATTGCTCTGGCTTAAGGCACTTAGCATCCCCTGCACAAAGAGATCACAGTGAAACAGATGATGTCCCGTAACAGATCATTCTTCAGAAACGAAATTTGGCCTGAATTTTCTTGGGAGGAGGGTGCAGGTTATACAAAATGATACAAATTGCTTTTTGATTCTTAGACTGGTGGTGGTAGCTGCATAGGTGCCCTTCAGCATGGACAGTTTGTGAATCATTCTCAGAGAGCAAGTATGGCTACCTCCTGTCAAACCTCACCTATTGCACAGTGGACATCTGCAGATTGAGCTTCTGTGGCAAAACTACTGCACCTGCAGAGACAGATGGGAATAACTTTCACTCTGATGCAATACGGAGATACCAATCACCCCCATTATTAAAGGAGGGCTACTTTCATTTGCGGTATAGAAGTTGAGGATGACAGCTTTACCAGGAATCACTGAAGGTGGCAACTCCTTCAGTGTGTAACAAAGCACTGTAATTAAAGCAGTAGGCCTAGAGCATAGGGCTTGGGTCCAGATCTCTCCCCTGTTAGCCATGAGTTTCACTGCTCCTGTGTGAAGTATTGGTTGAAATCTGAGGTTATGCATATATTGTGCCTGCTAAAATTACTCTCTCACTGTTTTTCCAGGTCATAGAGAAGAGATACTTCTTAAGAGATGGCAATCAGGTTTGTAATTTTTTCTTTTTTATTTTGTTTCTCCCACTGTCGTGAACTGCTGGTAGAGACCTTGTGTAAAACATGGACTTTGTGTGACTTTAATTTATGCTAATTTATGCTGGTAGTTGAGGTTGGTTTTTTTTTATCTGTGGGAGCACAACTGCTTTGGTTAGGCTGAAAATTCTCTGACTTGTCACCTGAAATGTTTGTAATGTGATCAGCAGTAATCTAAGTATGCTAACATAGTTTAAATAAATTGGGCTAACAGGATCTCTTTCAAATCTCTCAGCCTCTGACTGTCAGCTTGCAAGTTTAAGCCAGAGATGCTGTCATGAAGGTCAATGAAAAGGCTTTTTTGCACAGATGAAACTAGCATTATTTATTTTGTACAGGTAGTTTTCATAGAACCAGTGGAACAGCAGGAAAAAAATGGCAATATGATACCATACTGTAATTAATTCCTAAATGGTTAGATAAGCTGTTTCCAGTACAGTTGGTAAAGAACAAGGCAAATGAGTGCCTTCACAGGCCAGTCGTTTCAACTTGTTATTACCCCTGTTTTCTCACGTGTTGTCTAACGTGCAGGAAACAGTGAAGTTCTACTCATCAGGTCTGTGAGGTGCTTGCAAATTATGGTGAATAGCACCACAGAAATAGTGTGAAATGTATTACTAAGTGTAACTGAGCTGAAAGCCCCTTTGGGAGAGCAGGAAAAAATGAACTTGGAATTATAAAATGCTTACCTTACGTGAGCATGTTCGTATGCCTTTTAGAAATAAATTTGCTTTTTTTCTGTTTCAGTTCTGCAATATTCCCTTTTTTCTCCCCTCTCCACTCCTACTCAAGTTCTAGAAAAATTCCCTTTCATGGGAACAATAGCTTAATGCAGAAATCTGATTGTGTGCTGTTTGTTACATGGTGTAAGGTTTTTATTTTCCTATTTGATCATTTTTAGTAGCTAGCCAGAGATTAACTTTACATTCTTTATGATCTCATGCCAAAGATTACAGCCTGCTGGTGACTACTTTCATTTGCCTCACTGACAACAGCTCAAAAGCTTGAAACAAACCTTAAGCTATGGACAGCCATGTTTAAAGACAAAATCCAAATTAGAATGGGTGACTTCAGTATAAACTCATAATGTTGGTATTTGAAATGAGCTATGTCATGTGTATCTTATGAATGCCTTTCTGGGTTTTCTACAGTGGGTTTCTTCAATCCCTTTTGTGTTTTGTTCTTTTTTTTATTGCAAATAGAATTCTTCAGGATGAAAAGAAAAATAAGTTTCAAATAGCTTGTAGCTGAGCTTCGATCAGATCTCATATAAACAAATAATTGTTACTCTTACTTAATTGGCTTTGATATAGAAAATGCTGAAGCAGATAAGTTTTTAGCTATGTTGTCTTTCTACTTTTGAGTTATAATGTCAGCATTTTTCTTTTCTGAATTCCCAAAGCAGTTTGGATTAGATGAAATTCTGTGTAAAACTACCTGGCTTTTCTCAGGGATTACTGCTTTCCAGGCTTGAACAAAATAATTCTTGAGTGAATACCTCAGTCTTAAGCCTGACTAGATTTAACTTGTGTTTCTGTAGTGGACTTTTATTTTGGCTAAGCTCTTTGCTGTCTCAGCTTACCAATGAATTACATAACCCATCAGTCTACTTCATAGTGTGAATTACATTCTCTCCCCATATCAACCACAAACGCCTTTATTGTCCTAGCATGATCTGTAATGCTTGGCTGACACCTTCCATTTTAATATTCATATATCCTATGAGAATATGGATGCTTACTGATTCTGCTGTTTCTGCTTATGCTGATTCTGCTTAATGTCAAGTTAGACATTCAAGTTATTCTGAACCATAATCACACAGTTTTAAGAGTCACCAATAGGACAGCCATCTAATACAGTGTTAGAGAGCAGCATATCTCTTTCTTTTGGGTGATTTGTGGCTCTACTGGATTGCAAATGTTTGAAATATGGTTAAGCCACAGAAGCTTTTGATGGTTTTGAGTAGATTTTTTTTGGTAAGCACTCATTGTCACAATGTAACCAGTGTATACAGATAGTCTGCAAAAATAAGAGTACTAATCCTTTGTATTATTGCAGCTTTTTCTATTCTGATGGTTTTCTCAAAGCTTTCACCAGTTGATAACATCGTACTTTCAACTGTACTATGAAATGTACTATGACATACTGCTGTCTCAGGTTAGAGACATTAAGTCTCAACAGTTGTTTAATAGAATGTGGTGATAATGTATTATAGTTTTAAGAATGAATGGAGGAGAAATTCTTTTATGTGTTTGAATCTGGGGAAAATACAGACTTTGAAATCTCTTATTAAGGGGTTTAGGATTCATTGTACACCTTGCCAAAAAAGCCTAAAGGCTCCTAAAGGAGCTCTACAGGACAAAAGATCCATACTATAGTTTGACATCTTGTTTGATGCTTTTCTAGTACTAGTCTGAAGTGTTTTAGTCCTGATTCTGGGAACAGTGTGGAAGAGGATGGCACTGTTGCAGTGGGTGCAGTAAGAGGAACGTGAATATGAGTGAGAGGGAAACTCCTGCTAATTCTAACAAGTTATCTTTTTTGTCTGTAGATTCCTGGCTTCTCGGAAAGAAAGAGATTTGGAGGAGGAACACTGAAGAGCCTTCATTATGACTGAACGCTGGAAGAGATGTGGAAGATGACTTCTCTGAGTTTCTGACAACATTCTCATTCCCACTAGGTGCTTGAAGACAATAATTCTCATGTCAAGCAGAATAAAATGAAATCATGCTTTGGCCAGGTAGACTGCTGAGGCTACTTTTGCCAGAAAAGACGTTAGGAAGAATGTCCAGAAACCTAACTTGAAACCTGAAGTCCTTCTTAAGATTGCCTGAAGATATGGGAACATTTGGGGAAAGTGTGCAATAAATTCTGTGCCTCCCACAATGCAGTGGTAAGCTGTCATGCATAGCACGTATATTTGATATCTTTTTCTCCATTTGGGAGACTTATGGATAGTCTTTGCAATGAATTACATTCATCTTACCTCTAGCAGAAAGATGATACTGAATGGGCTTCTCATTTACAGTAAAATGAACAAAACAAGTGAGCAAAATGTAAGAATGAGTAAGGGGTGGTCTGGAAGATAATAGAATGCTGTCATTAAATGTGTGGTGTTGTTTCACCTGAAATATAATATTCAGCCATATTGAAAAGGGATAAAAGTGATAGGTGAAAGATTAAAAGGGATTTGAAGCCTAAAAAAATCACAAGTGGAAAACAAATTCTGCTGCTTAAATTAAAATTGTTTACTTTAGAGATGACGAAGTAGATCAGATACTTGTGTTTATCTTTTCATAATTGAGTGTTCTTGTACTTTGTGTGAAGTTAAAGGGCGATGTCTTGAAAGTTGATGGAAAAAGTAAGGTTTTTGTATAGTGCTTATATGCAACAAATGTGGCATGGTCTTACTGAGTCTGAGAGCTTAGTGGATTCAGAGAATGTGAAATATAAGAACATCCAGCCTTAAAATGGATAGAAATGTAAAAGAGATACAAAGCCCTGAAAAAGTAGAAACGAGGTATGACTATAAAGCACGTTCTGTGATGTTTCCTTTTCATATTTAGTGCTAAGAATGTGGAAAGTGTATTGGCCTTGTCTGCTCTTGGCTTTGTAAATAGCCCAAGCTTTGTAGAGTTTCTCACCTCCCCACAGTTATGTAGAGTGGTGAGAACCTGGTTCATGGCAGTTTATTGTTTTCTTTTGCTTTTCTCTCCTTCCTCATAGTCACTGCTAATGGTTAAGCCTCTGGTGAAGGCTAACTAAGAGCTGGAATTAGATATAAATACAGATTAATAATAAATGGATGTAGACGAAAGTAAAATGCTGGTGTGAAATTGAGAGTGAGCTGAGTTCTGCAGTCTCCAGATTACATCTGCCTGCAGCCCTTCTCTAGCAGCTGCCTGGAAATAAATGGAAAGCTGCCTATTGCTACTAATCAGGCACAAAAATGACAGCTAGGTATACCAGCCTAGCTTATTAAAAATATGAATACTTTTCTTTTCCTGAGGCCATTTTCAGAAATTGGAAATGTGCTAACGTGAGTGCATTAAGTTTCCAGGTGCGTGTATAAAATATTTACGCTTAGTTTATGAGCAGAAAAAATAAGGTACTGAAATACTCATAGCTAATAATCCGTGAGCTATGCAGATCAGGACAGTGCCAATGTCTGATTCTGCTCCTTTGATAATGAAAGCTAGAATTGTTTTCTCAAGGTCATCAGAACTGGAGTCCCTCCTGTTACCAAGGAGCTGCAGAGTAGGACAAGAGTGCTGGGAAGGAGGATTTTTTCCTTCACCCTCTGGCTCCTTCAAGAGAATTGGCAGTGCTGCAGAGTAAGGAAGGACATTTAATTGAAAATGCTGCAGGAAACAACAGTTGCACAGGTCTTTGATTTGTAAGAAACAACTTTCCAAAGTAGCCCTCTTCAATTAATCAATAAAAGAACATTGTCTAGCATGTTGTAGGGAAGTCCTAGTTCCAACTCAGCTGTGTTTGAGCACTTTCTCCTGAGGCTCCCCAAAGAAGAAACAAAGTCATAGTGTGAGCAATCAGTTCACACTCCAGGAACATGAAAACATGCATAGGACCTGTCCCTCAAGTGGGACTGAAGCTATGACAGTTGGGATGTTGGAGAACATTAGAAATAGATACCATTAGGACACAAGAAGAGAAGGCAAAGAAAACAATACTGAAAAGAGTAGAGTATGTATGCAAGCAGTAGGAGGTTAGCAGATTGAGAGAGAAGTTTGCTTGAGGGCAGGGCTCCTGCTATAGGCCTGGCTATGTTTCTTTGGGCTCATTCATCTACCTGTGAGCTGTATAACTCAGGATGGCCTGAAAATGTCTAAACATTAGTTTTGAATTGTCATCAGAAAAAGCTGTGTTCATTTTTCTCCCAAATATTTATTGTCCATGCCAGGTTATTTCCATTTGCTAGTGAATTGACTTGCTGCGTGGTCTGACAAGTGACTTCATGGACAGTCTCACTATCTCATCTACTAAGTGGAGGCATGGCTTTGATGTATCTGTTTATCAAATTGTAGTGCTTTCAATACACTGGGAATTAAAGAGTTTACTTTTTTAAATACATACAGAATTATATATATATGTGTGTGTGTATGTTTAATTTGAAGTGAGAAAAACAGTTTTTCCAAGCTCTTTGTTGTGAAAATATTCCATTAGCACCACCCTTAACTCTGTTCTGCCATAAACACTGTCATAATTTTGATATGGTTAGTTTTAATGCAAAGAAATCCTTTAGACAGCTATCATTTGATTATAATTCTAAAAGGGAAAGGCTATATTTCTGTGGTGTTCTCTGTCAGTAGCCCTGAAAAATGATTGCAGACCCATCTGACCATGATTACAGCATTTTAGTATTCGTGGTCCCAGATTAGAACAGATTGATTGATAAAATACTTATGTATGTGGGTTTTTTTCCCCAGTATTTTTACCCACTTGTAGCATTTCATCAGGACTGAACTAAAGGTGTTAGCATATTCTAGCTATGTTGAAATATAATCCTGAAATTTCATAGTTTTCCCATGCTTGGGGTTAGGATAATTGCACTATCCCTATTTTGTGGTTTCTGCGTTTACACAGCTAGCATACACTTTAGATCTCTTTAAATAACTCCATCCTATTTTGATTTGTAGCAACACCTTCTCTCTTGCTAAATGTAATACAGCGGCAGAATGGGTAGTGAGTAATAAATTAGACAAATTAGAATGGGTATAAACTCAAGCAGGCACCATTAGCCTGCTCAATATGTGTAGTGTGTATCCAGATGTGGGACAACCATCCCAGCTCTTTTTTTTTTCCATTGATTTTACCTTTACTCACTGTCCCATCCCTTCCACACTTCAGCTTTGTCCCTCTCTTAAACTGGTTGAACATTAGTTTTAAGCTGTCACTAGAGAAAAGCGATGTTCATCTTTCTCCTACAGGTTCATTGTGCAGCCCAACCCTGTTTGGTTCTGTTTGGTTTTTATTTATTACAAGCTACAGTAACTAGCTAGATCATCTTATGCCTATGTTAACACAGTGTTGTGAATCTAACATCTTAGTTATTTTAATGCACGTAGATCTCCAGTCCAGATTAAGATTCTGATTTATTTAAATGTCAGCAGGTTGCCACAATTATGTGTATTTTTTTTTCCTTTTAGGAAAAAGCAACTTCTTTGTTATGTAGTAAAGTCAAGTATGTTGATGAAGTTAACATTACATTTATTTTTAAGAGAAGTGGTTGGTCCACTTCAGAAATCAGAGTAAGAAACCAGAATCTGTTTCACTGCTGTTAGCCCCTCATTCTTTTCAGCTGCCAACATGACACTGCAGCTCCAAGCTTGAGGCTGTGGCACCAGGCACTTTGTGCCACGCTTGGTTCCTCCTCCTGCGTTTCAACTTCCATTTCTCTGCCTTCCCCTCCTCATGCCCTGTGTGAGCCTACTGTCTGCCTTTTCTCTGTCCCTCCAGCTCCATTAGTCCCTGATTTCTTTCCCTGTCTGACCTCTCTGTGTCCCTATTCTTTTTGTGCTCCCCCTCCCCTCCCTTTCTCTGTTTCTTTCCACCTTGCTGTCTTTCTTGCTTTCTCACTTTCTGTCCCTGACTTTTTGTCTTTTGTGTCCCCCATTACATCTCTCCCTGTCTCTGTTTTTCTCTTGTTCTCACCCTCTCCTGTCTGTCTCCCTGATGTCTGTCACAGGCACACACTTTTACCCCTTTTGTCTAAACTGGAACTTCTCCATCTCTATTTTCAGTAATATGTTCCCAGATGCTCTGCACCTAATGCTTAGTGCAAAGTGTCAGGGAAGACAGTTCATAGATGTATTTCAAGGTGTGAAAGACTTCAACGTGCACACTGGTGAGAGGTATGGCAAATGAGCACTGATCCTCCTTTCTTCCCAAAGGGCTTGGCAGAACATTCTGGTTGGTTTATGTCCAGCTTCTTCACTGAGGGCATAGAAGCATGAGTATGTCTTAAATATGGAAAATCCTCAGAAATGCCTTCTGGATTTCTGAACAGAAATACAGGAAACAATATATATTAAGTAACCTTAAATTCTTCAGCTGTTTTCAGCTTAGTAGCAAAGAACGGGATTGCCTGCTCTACAGCAGTCTTTAGCAAAGGTGCCTCTGGCTTTAAGTGTGTTGAATCTATGCAGTAATGGGGTTTTGGGGCAACTTTAATGTCAGTTTTCATTATTGATAATATTTGCAGAGGCAGTTTCAGTATGCTCCATTTATGACAAATGAGATATGAACTGCTGTGCCGGAGCTTGCAGTCAATAGATTTTTTTCAGTGAGGTGTGGTGAAGTCTGTGCTAGAGTCATCATTTTTCTGTTGATAAGGAGGTGACAGGCTTTACCAGGAGAAAAGCTGCTTCTGCTATTCAGCAAAGAGAGCTTAATCCTTCTATTTCCCTTTCTTTTGTTAGTCAGCTCTTCCCATTAGAGCTCTTGTTCCGTCTTACTTTCCATAAGAGGAGACTGGATTCTTTGATTCCTTTATAGTGCTGAGCATGTCTACAGCTTAGTGCACTAGTTTTCTTTGACAAATGCCATTATCATTATTGATGAACCTGTCACTGGCTGGCAAGTTACCAGAAAGTACTCAGAGGTAAAGTTTTCCTTAGGGTGTTCTTTGCTGCAGCACTGTGTATTTGGTTCTCTGACAGGCACTGTTTTCAGAAAAAACATCAGGTAGGTGTTAAGTGGAAGAGGGAAAGGAGGACAAAAAGAAGTCCCAATCCTCTTCAAATGTCCTATCAACTACAAAGATCTTCTACCTAGTGAGAAACCACTACATAGTCGAAACACTGGCTTTACAAACAAGTATTGTTCTTAGCATTATCCATTTGCACTACTGTAGTTTGTTGCAATATGTGATCAGCAAACAGAGAAAATGAAGAATGGGACCCCTTTGCTTTCTTCATAGTGCATCAGAATGGTCAGTGAAGGAGCTAAGTCCTCATCACTAACAGCAACATCACTAACAGCATACAGGCTTTGCAGTTGTGCAGGCAGAGCTGCAATCATAACATTAAAGAATCATAGAGTGGCTTGGATTGGAAGGTACCTTAAAGATCATCTTGTTCCAACCTCACTGCCATGGGCAGGGTTGTTACACACCAGATCAGGTTGCCCAGGACCCCATCCAACATGACCTTGAATGCCTCCAGGGATGAGGCATCCATAGCTTCTTTGGGCAACCTGTTCCAGTGCCTCACACCATCTGAGTACAACATTTTCTCCTAGTATCTAATACAAATCTCCCTTCTTCCAGTTTAAAATCATCCGCCCTCATCCTATCACTATCAGACCATGTCAGTCTCCATCCTGTTTATAAGCTCCCTTCAACTACTGGAAGGCCACACTGAGGTCTCCCTGGAGCTTTCTCTTCTCTACTCTGAACAAGCCCAAATTCCTCAACCTTTCTTCATAGGAGGGGTGCTCCAGCCCTCTGGTCATCTTAGTGGTCCTCCTCTGGACCCACTCCAACAGCTCCGTGTCTTTCTTGTACTGGTGGCCTCAGGCTCGGATGCAGTACTGCAAAGGAGGTGTCACAAAGGCAGAGCAGAAAAAGTCACCTCCCTCACCATGCTGGCCACCCCTCTTTTGATGCAGCCCCAGATACTGTTGGCTTTTGAGCTGCAAGTATACACTTGGTACATTTGGTTTGTATCAAGATTTTCATTCACCAGAATCCCCAAGTCCTTCTCAGCAGAGTTGCTCTCAAGGAGTTATTTTCAGTTTTCACACATATCTGGGACTGCCATGACCCAAGTGCAACACCTTGCGCTTGCCCTTGTTGCACCTCATTTCAGTTCAGTTGGATGCACTGTTCAAGCTTGTCCAGGTCTCTCTGGACAGCATTCCTCCTTTCTATTGTGTCAACTGTACTACTCATCTTGGTGTCATCTGAAAACTTGCTGAAGGTATACTTAATCCCTCTGCCTATGTGATTGATAAAGATGTTGAAGAGCATTATCTCAAGACAGACACCTGGAGGACACCACTTATCACTGGCCTCCACCTAGACACGGAGCAGTTTACCATAATCCTCTGGCTGTGGCCAACCAACCAATTCTTTATCCACCAAATACTCCACCATTCAAATGCATATCTTTTCAATGTAGTGAGAGGAATGTGGTGTGGGAAATAAACTGCCATTCCCAGAACCAGAGTCTAAACAGATCTTGAAATTAGATGTAGTTTCCTAACAGTGAGAGTGATAACACCTGAAACAGTAGAGGAAAGCACATTTGTCATTGTTTGATTTATTTCAGAGTAGAATTAGTTTTCTGAAAGATGTTCTTTAATACAGCTCTGAGGAAAAGTCCCCCAGAATACTTAGAAGGGAGCTGGTTTAGATTATTGAGACTATGTGTGCTCTTCAAAGAGACCGCAAATTCTATCTTTGTCAGTTCAGTTTCTTAGCCAACCTTTACTGCAAGTAACGTGAAGTACAGGCATATTGTCTTTTTCCTGCTTTGAAATTATTTCATTGAGATAGATTTTGTTGTGCCCCTTGGGCTTGTCAATGTACAGGAACTCTGGCTCCACACCTAATGAAAGTGTGCAGGCAAATTCCTCCTCAGCACAGCCTTCTCTCGAGATATCAAATGCAGTACAAACACATAAATAAAAATCCAGCTTCTTTCTTGGCTAGATCGACTGAACAGAAGTCAGTGCTGTGTGAACCCAGAACAGTCATTTCTTTTGACTAGGAGATGGACCATGAAATAAAACAGTGCGTAATTAAATCATGCACTTCTGTGTTCCCTTTGACCTGAAAGTTAATGTTTACACAGTGGAAAAGAACCACTGGCTTTGGGTTAAAGATTTATTAAAAGCCAAGGAAGCCTAGTAGATCTGAAGTCTAAGACTAAACTCAGAGTTTATATCTTGGTGTTTCTTACTGAGGTTTGTTCTACTCTGGCTTACGTGGACTTGATGGGCTTTCCTATCCCTGATGAAAAAAAAGAGATTGTATCACAAAACTCAGTGACTGTCCAACAGGAGCAACCCTTCTTGGCTGCTTAGGGGGAAGGGCAGAACAGACCAAGGTGACTAAATTTTCTCACATCTCCTGGAAGTGGCTTTTCTAGCCTGAAGGCAGAAGCATCACAGCAAAGTGAGCAGGTGGCTTCTCCAGCCTCTATCCATGCAGCATCTGTTTTTTTTTTTGTGACAAGAAGTGTGTGTTCTCTGCTGCAGATGACCTTTCCTGCACAAATAAATGATAATAATTAACCTGTCTGGCATCTGCTGCTGAGTGGTCCTAGAAAAACGACAAGGACGTATTTCATTACAGCCACTCTACAAAAAAATTGCATGTTATTAAGATGAGCCTTTTTGACACAAAGCTGCTGGCAGTGCTAAAAAAAAAAAAAAAAAAAAAAAAAAAAATTATTGCTTTTTTGTCTCAGATTGTGATGAGAGATTCCAAGAAAGGATTTAATTTTAGGCAGTATGAAAGTTAATAAACAAACACAGCTGCGCTAGAGAGTAGGATTTGGCAATGTGTAAAGGGTTAAAAAATAGAGGAAAAAATGATGAAACGCAGGTTAGGGGCAGTGAAATTGCAGTCAGCAGTGAATGAATATCTTAAAAAATACATACATTAATGAGTGCATTTTAGATGGACAAAGAAAAGAAGATTGGTGCCTTTGGAAATAAGATAACATGGCCGTGAAAAGCAATGGGGAATTGCAACAGTAGGTCCATGGCCACAGAAGAGAGAACACGTCTTTCTGTTGCTTCTTATGTACCTTGTGCATACGTGCCAAATCCAGTAGTTCAGCAGAGCAAAATTTCTAGGCGTTTCAAAACATTTGGGATGACATCTGCCATGGCTCTGACTGTTATGTTCCATACAGCTGATGGGTACAGTTGGCCCTTTGGGCTGCCAGGGCACACTGCTGGCTCAGATTCGACTTGCCATCAGCCGGTACCCCCAGTCCCATTTTGTGGGGCTGCTCTCCAGCCTTTCGTCCCCAAGTCTGTACACACGTATTTAGGGTTGTCCCATCCCAGGTGCGGTTGCTCTTATTGAATTTCATATGGTTGGTGATTGCCCAGTTTGCCAAGATCTCTCTGCAAAGCCTCTCAATCCTCAAGGGAATCAACAGCTCCTTCCTATTTGGTGTCACCTGCTTAAGAAGCTGTAGGCTCTGATCTGGCTAAAGTATGCCTTAAGGGACAAGAATTACAGTGAAGGGACAGTGAAATAGCCTTGCCTTGTCACATGGCACTAAATGCTTATGGAGTGCATAGGGAAGGAAAGGCCAGAAGTTCCTTGTCTTTCCTTCCCTTTTTCCCCAGCACCCATGTCATTTACCCCTCAATGCCCCACCACCTCAACTTGAGGGTGATATAGCAGGAAAAAAT
This sequence comes from Lagopus muta, assembly GCF_023343835.1. Taxonomy (NCBI): domain Eukaryota; kingdom Metazoa; phylum Chordata; class Aves; order Galliformes; family Phasianidae; genus Lagopus; species Lagopus muta. The sequence goes on from NC_064433.1 coordinate 79,741,076, forward strand.
GTGTTTCAATGTATTTGCTGTAAAGTCAAGTTATTCGAGTCCCCTTTTCTATTGGGCCACTATAAACTGTCTCATCTTTCATTTGAAAGGCTTTTCCTATTTTCCCTCTTGTCTTCCATTCACCATTGATGTGCTGAACAACAGAAGCCATTTTCAAGCTGTTACCAAGGGTACAGCTGTACCAAGTACCAAGTACCCTTGGTACTTTCATTCTGCCTCCCTGACACAGATGAGCTCCTTGCACATCTTTGTAAATCTGTATTACAATGCTGGTGAGAATAGGTATCAGCTACTCAGCTGCAGGTGCATATATATCATGGGACGCATGGCTGTAACAGCCAATGCCCTGATTTTTCACATTTCTCTTATGACTTTCTTCATACATTGCAGCTGGAATCTCTCTGGGGTAAAGGCCACGTGAAGCCATGCATTGGACAAAGGTCATAAACCTAGAAAGGTAGCTGAAAAAACACTGCATATTCTTAAAGCTCATTCTTCTACCATCAATTCATTTTGTTTATGAATCATGTTTATGTGATAGCAATTCACTGTGACTATGAATCATATTTATGATTCATATAGCAACAAAGACAGTTGCTATAACATTAATAAAGTACCTCTGTACTTAATATTTCATAAGATCTATATTTTAGAGCCCCTCCAAGTAACTAAAGGAGTTGGCAAAGCTGAACCACAGAATCACTAATGTTGGAAGAGACCTCTTGAGAGCATCTGATACCCCTGCTCAAGGAGAAACAACTGGAGCAAGTTGCCCAGAACTATGTCCAATTGAGTTTTGAATACCTTCATCACTGGAGAACACAAATAGCTCTCGGCAACATACTGCAGTGTGACACATGAAGGACAACAAGGCAATGGGGAACAGTCTATGGATTTACGATTTACCTCCTAAGTTGGACAGGCTGGGTCAGAAACACCACAGATATGTTTAAAAGCTTTATTTTCTGCATTTCGTATAATTTGGAGATCAATAAATCAAAAAGGCCAGAAACATTAGTTCAGCAGCATCTCATTATGTTTTTCCCTGAGTAGAATGGAAAAGCGAGGGTAGACAGATTAATAAGCTTTGAAACATTGGTATAGCATGTCAAGTGAGTAAAATGATTCCGCCATGTATTTGCTTATGTTAGAGAAGAAAACAAGTAGGAAGTGGGTCTGCCCAGAGTTAGGAGGGATGGTCCAAGAGTAACGTTTCCTGTTTTATTGTTTTATTGCTCACAAAATCAGAGGTGGATGTTGGTGGTATGACAGTAAAGGTTTAACCTTCCATTTTGTTGCTTTGTGACAACCGGCAGCAGAGGGGCAATCTGACAAAATGACATTGACATGGAAGTGTGGGTGAATGAAAGGTGTGTCATTGAATTCATCCATGCAGAAAAAATGGCACCCATTGACATTCATCAATGCTTGCTGGACATTTACAGAGACCAGACAGTGGATGTGAGCACACTGAGGCGGTGGTGGTGGGTGTCAGTGGTGTCAAAAGCGACATGAAAGATAAGCCATGTCCCAGGTGGCCATGAAGATTTTGACAAGCGTGGCATGGAGGCTCTTGTTCATTGCTGACAAAAATGCATAGCTGGTGGTGGTGACTACGTTGAAAACTAGTGTTTTGTAGCTGAGAATTTGCTCTATCAAATAGTGTTATTGTGCTCTTTGTACCTGTTGTAGTTTTCATTGAAATAAATGGGAGGCATGACTTTTGGAGCATCCTACATAAAAACTAGGCCCTTGTTTTCATCTGTCACATCAGAAGAAGGCAAGTAAGCAGGATCTATAAAAACCTATTAAGCAAAATGAAATGTAGGTTTTCGAAAAAGAATGTAAGATGAGGTCCTACTGCATGGGGAAGTGAATCCTGAAGCCCCTGAAACTTTGTAACTTTGTTTTCCAAAACAGGTAATTCTTCAATGTCAGAAAATGTGAGATAAACTCTACCTTTACATATTGTCTGGTAGGAAAGGAGTCTCCAGAGTAGCTGGCAGATGCTGAGTACTTTATTTCTTTGGCTATGATGAATCGCTGTTCAGGGGTAGCTAAATTATTTGCAGCTCTGCTTGAAGCAGAGAATTCCTTGGTGCTGACATGATTTCTTATGGTAATGCTAGAAGAGGCAAGTGTACAGAGAGAGCCTTCCTGGGTATATGTAAGATGGCAATCAGTAACTGAGAACTAAAGAAAGCTTATAACTTTATAACTTATAACTAGATTGTTATGTCTACGTTCTTCTGGAGTCTAGCACAAGGGCGTCCAGGTCTATGGTTCAGACATTCAGGCGCTGCCAAAACAAAATCATAGAATCATAGAATTACTCAGGTTGGAACGGACCTCAAGGATCATCAAGTCCAACCACAGCCTAACCATACTACCCTAACTCTGACAGCCCTCTGCTAAATCATATCTCTGAGCACCACATCCAAATGGCTCTTAAACACATCCATGGATGGTGACTCAACCACCTCCCTGTGGAGCGTATTACAGTGCTTAACAACCCTTTCTGTAAGGAAGTTTTTCCTAACTTCCAACCTAAACTTCCCCTGGTGCAACTTGAGGCCATTTCCCCTCCTCCTGTCACCTGTCACCAGTGAGAAGAGACCAACCCCGCTCTCACTGTAAGCACCTTTCAGGTACTGGAAGAGAGTAATAAGGTCTCCCCTCAGCCTCCTGTTTCCCAGACTAAACAGCCCCAGCTCCCTCAGTCTCTCCTCACAGGGCTGATTTTCCAAGCCCTTCACAAGCCTCACTGCTTGCCCTTCTTTAGACCTGCTCCAGCACCTCCACATCCTTTCTGTACTGAGGTGCCCAAAACTGAACACAGTACTCCCAAAACTGAACACAGTACTCAAAACAGTCAATATTCTCAGTTGAACTTGTCCCCAGTGTGCCCACATTGTAATATGAATAAATTTCTATCTGTTTTAGAGCAAACATCAGCTAGGCACTGCTGCCTTACACTGCACAATCAGGGTAGCCAAGTCTGTTCCTGGTAACTGCATGGCATAACCTCTAGCTTCATGAAGCCAGGAGAGCTAAACTTAGTCCCAGCAGTGTCTAAGCAAGGAAAGCTGGAGACCGTAGGCCAATCTTGATCTCAAACAGACAGAAATTCCCACAGAGTTTGTGAAAGAATGGGACGCTTCCTTTCTTAGCCATCTCTCCAGAACATTCATTGTCTCTACTGGTTATGAGACACCAACTGCAGACAGTGCTGTCAATTAATGCTTTGGATCTTTCCAGACAAGTCTTTGACCACATCTCTCTATCTCCATTTCCAAGCAATTTCCTCACAGCACGTCTCCCAAGAGGCATCTGTGCTTGCTGTGTTCCTGTTCACTTGGTGTTTGCCACGTGCGAAACAGCATGCAAAAAATGAAGACAGACTGCCTCAAAACTTGTCAGCCACATGGACAAACAACCAAAAAAAAGCGATCAAGGAGCTGGTGAGGTGCTGTGGACTGCTTTGGCTGTGGTGCTCCTGCTCTTGGAAGACAAGAATTCTAGGACAGAGGAGGTGCTGTATCCAATTTTAGGCCTCACCAACATAGGACTGACAAATGGCTGTAAGTTGAATGGTGGCCAGCCAAAGTGCTCAGAGGTTGGAGCCCTCCTCTGATGAGGGACTGGCTGGTTTGGCCTGTAAATGGTGCAGCCTTGGAAGAACCAAAACCCGTGGGGAGGATACCAAGAAGATAGATAGCACCTACCTCTTCACAGTTGTACATGATGAGATATCTACCACTAACTCAAACATGGAAGAGCAAGCTGCATAGAAGTAAAACTTTTTTTTGACCACGAGGACAGCTGCCAGGTGAGACTGTGCATTCTCCATCCTTAGAAGTCTTCAAAACAATACTGCATAAAGCCTTAGGCAGACTGGTATGATCTCAAAGCTGACTGATTTAAGCTGAATATTGCTGTAGTGACTTTCTCAAGTCCTTCCTGGCCAGTATTATTGTGTCATCCTAAGAGGGATATCCAAGGCAAACTACCTCTCCCTTATCAATAATCACAGACTTATAAAATCATTAAGGTTGGAAAATACTTCTAAGATGAAGTCCAACCATCGATTCATCCTCACCATGCCCAGTAACCATGTCCCTCAGTGCCACATTTACAATTACTGAACAACTCCATGGATGGAACTGCACCACTTCCCTGGGCAGTGTGTTCTAGTGCCTCATAATTCTTTCTGAGAATAATTTTTCTCTAATATCCAACCTGAACCTTCTCCTATGCAACTGAAGGCCACTACCTTTCTCCGTATCCCTAGTTAACTGGGAGAAGAGGCTGACCCTCACCTCTCCACAGCCTCCATTCAGGGTGCTATAGTGACTATTAAAGTTTCCCCTGGGCCTCCTCTTTTTCAGACTGAACAATCCCCATTCCCTCAGCTGCTCCTCGTAAGACTTGTGCTCCAGACCCCTCATCAGCTCCATTGCCCGTCTCTGGACACACCTCAGGGCCCCGATGTCTTTCCTGTAGTAAGGGGCCCAAAACTGAACAGAGCACTTGAGGTGTGACCTCAGCAGAGCAGAGGGATGATCACCTCTTTAGTCCAGCTGACTACACTGTTTCACATACCTCATTCACTCTTTTATAGCAGTCAGCCTAGTTTGCCAGTGCTGTCACTGGAAGAACAGGTAGCAGAGCTGGAGCCATTTTGTCACATCCATGGAGAAGAGCTGTTTTAGAGCAGTGCATCTACCCAGCACTAGCACTGAGCAAAGGCCTTTCTCTGTAGACCTTAAAAAGTGGCAGGTCTCAGTGGCCTTGGTGTGTTACTGAGGGTGGTGTAAGGAGGTTTTTGGAGAAGGCAGGCTGTTAGGAGTTGTCCCTCTCACAGCACGTTAACCACAGGGTCATATCTAAATCTGGATGTGTGCCTCCCAGCAGAGCAGAAAGGAAAAAAAACATTGCTACTTTTTTTTTCTTTTTTTTTCTTTTTTTTTTCTTTCTTTTTTTTTTTTTTTTTTTTAAGATAGAGGAGAATTCAAAGTAAAAAAAGAAAAAATCAAATAAAATCAATTGCTCTTTTGTTTTTCCTGCAACTTCTGGAAATGCAGAGTTGCTTTCATTAGTATTCTGTGCCACCTGCTTGCTTCTGCTCCTTCCTTGGCAACAGCTTTCCTTCAAAATATTAATATTTCAGAGTTTTGTAAGTTTTGTTCACCAGCTCTAATGGTAAAGTACAGAGCCATCCCCTGCCTCTGCCCCTGAAGTGCTGTGTAATGTTGCCACGCAGTGTTGCACCAATATCACTGACTTCGCCAGCATGGGGATATGATGCCTTCTGTCCCCTAAGACCAGATGCGACGTGGCTCAGAGGCATAATGAGCAAATGTGTATTTATGCATTTAGAGGGCCGTACACAAAAATTGCTAGGGGTGGGATTTATAGTAGAGGCTCATAAATAAGTTGCAAAAATGACTTTTCTTCGTTCTTAAATGCCTTGTCTTGTCTTCTCGCCCATGTGTAGGAACTACAACCCCTTGTTTAAAAGCTGATGAGAAAAAGCAGCAGTGACAGTGTCCCCCTCACCTCCATTTCTTATTTCCAAACCCTTCCCTGGACTGGCCCAGGGGGAAGGCTGGTGTTTGATTAAACACAGACTGGGCTGAGCAAACAATTCCAGAGCTCTCTTGGACTTTCTCACTTCCAGTCCGTGACCAGCTCAGCTGAATTGATGCAGCCCTCCTGGCTGGACACTCACACCACACTTCTGAAAACACTTCAAGCTGTGTTGGCTATTTAAACTGCTTGGAGTTTCAATCTGCTGACAAAGGAGGAAGACCAAGAGGACCATGACAAGCCTGAAGGTGAGAGACTGTGAGTGCTGGGAATGAGAGCACTGGGGCTGCCTGCCCTTGTCATCCCCTCCCTTGGCACCAAGCCTACCCAACTGATCCCTCCGGAGGGGCTGGTGGAAGTGAGGTGCAGGATAGTGAGCCGTGCAGTTGCAGTCTGGTGATAGGTTTATGGTAATATCCCATTTAGTTGCAATTTGTCTCCCTTTTGTGTTTTAAGGTGTGTTTAAAAGACCTCTCAAGATATAGGATTTTGCCATATTTCATCTAAATGGGCTGTTATCACTTTCTTCTCCTTTGGAAATCATTCTTGATATGGCTAGGCCTGTTCTGGACCTCTGCATTACCTTATTTTTTTTTCCCCTTTCCCTCTTGCCCTGCTGCCAGGAGGTGTTTCCCCCTCAGCCTATGAAATCTAGCCACTAACATCTGCCCTGCTGTTGCAACCTTGGTGCAATCTTCTCCAGTGGCCTAGGGAAGATCCAGCCTTGGTCAATGCCTCAGTGTAAATGGAAAATTCAGTGCCCGTTTCTCCTGACAAGCCATGCCCTCCTCTCCCAGCACAGAGTGCATTGCAAGGAGGGCAGGATGTTGTTCTATTGCTCATTTATAGGACTGCAACCTCAAATTTTGCCAGAACTTTTGTGGTGTAGGGGACCAGGTCATCGTTACAGTGGGTGACATCTCATCCAGGACCACCGTGTTCCTCCCCAGACACAGGGGCTGGCACTGCTAGGAAGCCCATTTTCATTCATCTTCCTCTAAATTTGCCTTAAGCGTGCCAGTGTTGGCCCCTCTGAGCTGGGACAAGGCAGTGAGCTGTTTGTGCAGAGATGAATGTTCCTTTCGTGCATCCTGCGGCAGCAGCAGATAGGGAAGTGTATTATGCAGCGTTTGAAGAAGGGCCTTAATTATCTTGCAGCCCATGTGTTCAGACTTCAAATGCATTTTTTTCCCATCCCTGCTGTCTAATCTGGTGAACAAAAGGTTATGGTTTATAGGTCAGAGCGTGACACCCATTGCGAGCTCTCTGCTTTGCATCCCAGTTAGTGCAATCAATGCGCTTTGCTGAATTTTTAATGCTGTGCTGCGCTTTCATCTCTCCTATTTTACTGAAAAGCAACAAAACAAAAACAAGGTGGAATCAGACATACTCCTGCTTACATAAAAATCTATGGGATCATGAACAAAATAATGACAATAATTGAATGCAGAAGAGAAAGCAAAGGACCACAGAGAACTTCTTGTTTCACGGAGAACTCACCTGCCCAATTACTAAAAAAGTCCCTGATCAGCTAGGAGCCATGGAGGAGGAGCAGGGATTGAGTAGCAGGTCACTGCCCTGTGATGTGTCATGGAGAAGGGTTGGTTGTGGAGAATAAAAAGTGGTCGTGGAGATGAAGGAGAGGTAACGGAGAAGAAGGTTTGGCCATGGGGAAGAAGGCTTTGCCATGAAGGACAGCTGAGCATGTGGAAGAAGGGTTGCAATGCCCCAGAACACCCCATTGCCCCTCTGGCCTGCAGGGGATGAGAACAGCCAGCCTAACAACTGTGGCTGCACTCTGGAGACAACAGAAAAGGAAAGCCATTCATTAGGAGGTTTTCAGCCTTTCTGAGCCAAGCCCAAAGGTGGACCTGAGCAGCTGTTTCCTCTTGCTGCAAAGCATCTGAGCTCCATGACGTTTTAATTATCCATCAGCACTGGTTTACTTAGAAAATAAACTAACAGGCAAATAAAATCACAAAAGGAAGATAAATAAATAAGCAAATTCTCTACTCCCCAGCCAGAACATGAGCATGCAAATAGCAAGCTTTAATTCCCCAGCCATGCATTTACACGTGGGAGCTTGTGCAGGATTTTTTTGGCAAACCACATCGTGTTCTATGCTGACCCCTGAAGGAAAGGCGAGGAGGCAACTCTCCCCAGCGGAATGACAAAAGAAAGTGAGTGAATGAGAAAAGTCGCACCAAACAGCCAGGTAAAACCCGGAGCAATGAAACCACAGGACAATAAATCACCATCAGGACATCGTCTGACTCCCACAGCTGCAGTCCTGCCCGCCAGAGGGAAGTATCTTTTTTTTAGCCCTCAATACAGTTACCTGAGGATTTTATTTTTTTTTTTTCCCTTAGCAGAGAAAAATTGATTTGCCTGAACAATGATGCAGCAGCTTCTCCCTGCATTCGCCAAAAAAAGACTATCCACCAGCTTTAAGCCTGAGTATTTTGCAGACAGGGGTGATGTTCTGCAAAGCAGTTTCATTAACCCTCCATATGCTGAGCATCCTTACCTGCCCCTTTCTTTCCCTGTTTGCAGAGGCTGGCCTGCCAGCCAGGGCTCCCTCCTGCCTCCATCCTTTGCAGCTGGTGAAGGAGAATGCAGTGGGGGAGATGTGGGTTCACTCTGGAACTGCTGCAGTTCCAGCAGGTAGTGCTGCATTTCCTTTCAGAAGGAGGGGAAAAGAGAAAAAAAAAAGGCAGAAATGCTCCGGCACAATACCTTTGCCAAGGGTGGTTAGGTGACCTGCTGCTTTGCATATCAATGTGCTTCGTGCAGAAGCAGGTGGAGAGCAGAGTGGGTAAGGAGAGATCCATCCTCCCCAAGTCCTACAGAAAGCAGGTTTGGGTGAGGCAGGGCTTCTGGCCAGCATGAATCCCTCTGGGAAGGGACTTTTTTTTTTCACAAATGGCTGACAGGCACCTGAGAAAAACTCATGTTTTTTCAGCAAAATCTGAGAATGGGGGGAAGAAATCCAGGCACCGCAGTAACAAACAATCCAGCTCTGCTCAAGGCAACGGCAGCACTGTTCTGTCCAAGTTGGACAGTTGGGCAAGCATCTTGCTCCAACTCGAGCTAAATGCCTTCCTGCCTACCCTAGAAGATGGGGCTGCAGCAAGTTTTGTGCCAGAGGAGTGGTTTCCACACTGAAAGTAAAGAATTTTCAAAAGGTCGATGTGAAGCTGGGAGGTCTGAGTGAACAAGCTGCCTCCCAGCAGTATCACGAGCGCCTGAATGGAGAGGGACAGCAGGCAGCATGAATATTTAACTCTGTTGCTGGGCCATGAGGCTGAGCGATTGATCGCAGCCAAAATACCTCTGCATTCATGCAGGGTGCAGTGGGGCTGCCTCGTTCTGTAGGATCGGAGGGGCTGCCTCCCCTGAGGTCCTGCAGCCCTCCACTGTGCCCTCACACAGAACATGTTGGATGGGTCCCTCACCTTACACTGCCCTAGCGCCCTAGATGGTCACCTTAATTCTTGCTTGCTGCCATGGTAGGCAGCTCACACCCCTCTGGGTTACACTCATTTAGGGCGAATCAGTGAGATGCTGAAGTCCCAGCAGAGCCTCATTTCCTTCCTCATCCCAGCTAAGTCCTGACTTTTCTTGTGACGGCCATGGAGACCTGTCATGAGAACCATGCAACTAAATGACCCCCAGTCTCAATCCCTGGCACAGAATGTCAACAAAATGTACATGCAGGTCTAACAGAAGAGCAGGTTCTGATTGTGCTTCTCAGCCCACCACAGAGTTGGCTAGTGAAACTGACTTTGGAGATGGGAAGATGGTGCATGGAAGCAAGCAAGCAGGCCACTTGGGGAAAGTCTCAGTGCATGCAAAGATTGTGGGAAAAAAGCACGGGGAAGGGAGGGGTGAGTTGTCTGGGGAGGTTTCACGTGTGTTTTCAAAACACTGAAGAACTGTGTGATTTACTTTACAGTACATGTCAGGATTTGGAAACGAGCATGCTTCTGAGGACCCACGCTGTCCAGGAGCTCTACCAGAGGGACAGGTACAGAGTTTGAGTTTGTGAAAATGCTTAATTAGAAAGACATGGAGCAGAATGAGTATCTGTTCCCTGGGCTTCCTTCTAAATTAATGTGTTTTCTTTCTCTCTTCCACAATGAAAGTCTTCAGGAGCCTCCCTTATGCAAGATGAGAATAGTAAGATGCTGGCAAAAATCATAATTAAATACTTGCCATTATGCCTTCTATGTTAAAGTTACTTGTGAGACTCCAAGTTTTGCCTGGGAGCTGCAACTCGCCTGGCTTTCCTCTGCTTGGGAGCAGCTTTTCCAAAAGGATTTGGGAATGGAAGTGTTTTGGGCATGCTGAGTAGGAGGGAACTGGTGGGGGCTGAGTCAGAGCAGAAGTCTGAGGCTTGGCCTGGGGACAGTGCACACTTCTGTGGATCTCAGCAGGAATGGATTTAATTCAATGGGTTTACTGGCCTTTGGCAGGATGGCACCTGCCCTCCATGAGCTGTTGTAAGTGGGCAGATTTGTGGTTAGAAATAAGCAACTTCAGAATACACTCGATTAAAATGCACCATGTTGGATTGTTTTAATGGATTCACTTTTCATTTGGTGCTATGCATTCAGTCGTTTCTCTCCTTTCTGTGGGTCTCCTTATGGCAGCAGGAATTTCCAGGCTGGCTTTGCTGAAGTACCCTACCAAAGAGCCCTCATCAGTACAGAGTTTGGGCTCAGTATGGAAAGAGTTAATAGAAAATCTGACTGTGAAGTAGATGGAAAATCTTCAGTCCCAAGGGTGGATCCTTTCTCCACTGCAGTATTTGTAAGACCAGCATCTGCAGTCGTGCTGGCTCAGATAAAAATGACAAAGGCTATTGATCCCCCTGCTCCACTGCATACCTTTGCCAACAAGACAGAGTTTGGAGGCTAGGAGATATGTGATGGGAGCTTTTCCTCTTACTGATTCTTCCCTGGCAGGTGATACTGCAGGGTGACCCAGCATGGCAGGGACAGGATTCTCACCGAGAACCTGCAGAAGGGAGGGAAGCAGTGAACAGTGTATGGCTTCCAAAAAAACAAAGAAAGAAAGAAAAAAAAAAAGAAGAGAGACAGAGAGAAACCGTAATTGTAATAATATACAGTCTGTAAGTGCTGGGAATAACACTCTTTACTGTGGTGCTCTCAGTGCATTCTGTTGCTAGCAGCTCCTGATGGCTGTGAGAGCTTCCAGGTGATGCTGCAGAGGAATGGATTTTAGGTTGGGCTGGTACATATTAGGCAACCAGCATCCTGACAGTGGGGATATAGGGCTGCCTGGGCTGTACACAGACTGAACAGGGTTGCGAATGCCTCACATCCTTCACTGGTGGTTCCTCTTTCTCCCTGCTGCAGAACAACCCGCAGGTCTGCCCCTACGGCCTCTACGCAGAGCAGCTCTCAGGCTCAGCCTTCACCTGTCCCCGGGCCACCAACAGGAGGAGGTACGATGGTGGCACGTGTGGGGACATATCAGGACACACGCAGGTGCCCTTGGATGTCCTGGGACATAGGGGCAGGACACTGACATCAGCCCTGGATTGAGAAACCTTTGCTTTGGACAAACCAAGTGTCAGACTCGTGTGTTTCTGAGGGTCTTCTGAGATGTCCATTGCTGGGCTGCCATTGCCCTCTATCAGAAGAGCTTGCCCTGCAAAGGGTGATGAGCTCCAGTGGTGTAGGATGACATGGTGAGCCCACCACTTTGCTGAACCTCCAAAGATGGTGGCATAAAATGTTCAGCATCCAACTGGGCAGTGGAATCACACTAGGTAGGGGGCTGGCAGCTCTCACAGTGATCAGGAAGAGACCTCCAAATAATATTCTGACAGTGATGGAGGCATGGGAGACTTTCTGTGGTGCTAGGAGACCTCATCTCCCTTAAAACTTTGACCCTATGGGTGTATGCAGCCATACGGGATGCTACTTTCAGCAATTTCAGCAATCCATCCAAATTCAGGTGTTGGCTGTGATCTTTTAGCTCCTGAAGCTCCTCTGGTCTTTTAGCTAGGTACTATGTTCATCCTTGTGCTGCCTGAACTTCAGTCTTTATGTAGCCTTTGTTCCCACCTGAGAAATAGCTGTATTTCAGCCACAGATACAATAAAATCCCTCTAGACTCCCCCTACCTCTCTGGAAGTCTCTGACTGTGGGACAACATTCAATATTTAATGTACCACTTGCTCCAGTGGCCACAAATATTCCTCCTGCCCACTGGGGTTCATTTGTGCAGAGTACCTCACCACTTCCCCAGCCTCATCCCATCCATGTCCCTCTCCACAGCTGGCTCTATCGGATCCTGCCCTCTGTCTGCCACAAGCCCTTCCAGCGTCTGCACGAGGGCCATCTGACACACAACTGGGATGAGACAGAGCCTGACCCCAACCAGGTAACCTTGTCCTCCAGCCAGGAAGGGGGACAGCCCTTGGTATGATGCGGGATTGCAGGATGCAGGTTGCTCCTTCATCCTCCCGCATCAGAGGCTCAAGCTGAGGCCTACACTGCCATCACCTCCCGTCAGGAGGCTGCTGGCTGCCAGCCTGCTCCTCTGCAGCCCTCTTGGGAAATCAAACTCCATTCTGGAGAGGCACAGCATTTGTTTCCCTCTGTTACGGCCTTGCTATCATCTTTAATCATTATTTCTTTCCTGCCAGCCCCAGGACATTTAGCTCTGCTAATCTGCCTCTCTCCTCCTGCTGCGCTCCTCTTGACATAACCTCGTGCTCATTGATTTCTACTCCTCCCTCTTCTGATGCATCATCGTTAGCCATCCTGCAGCCTCCCGGTTGCCTCCTCATTTGTCTAAATACTTCCCTGGTTCTGTGGGAACATGTTTTCCACTGACCGAGCAGAGGTGAAAGGCTGCTGTATAGGTTCCCGTAGTTTTCCTTCCCAAACACAGCTCAACTGCAGCCATGCCATGCAGGCTCCCAGCCCATCCCCAGCTCCCCATGGCATTCTGCACTTCACCTAGTTCACACCACAGCTTTCCCCACTGCCATCCATCTGAAGGGATTACCATGTGAAGCCATCTCATGCACAGCTCATTGAAGTCAATGGGAAGAAAAAAAAAAGCCCTTTGCCTTGAATGCTGCCCGAAGACAATGGCAGAGTTATAAAAAGCACACTGTACACAAAACATAGATGGGGACAGAGAGGGTGAAAAAATAAGGCATGGCATCCATTGCAAGGAATGCTGATGCAGAAGAAAGCTCTCCAGCGTAAAAAGGAGGTGCCAATGGAAGCCACGATTTCTGGGCAGGGAGAAAATGAAACACCACTGATAGCTTCCCTGTTTTAAGCACCCATGTGGATGTCTGACTCGGCACCCCAGGTATGCTGTACTTACGGTGGTAAAGTGCAAACTCAACAAGGGCCCTCTGGGTAAACAGCACATGGAACCAATCAGTGGCTTAGCAGCTTGCAAAAATGTGGGAGGAGAAGCACCATCCTCAATGATGATCTGTGGGCTGGATTGCAAGCTGATCTCTGCTCTCCTTCTCCCACTGTTTACTTCCTTTTAGACCACTTTCATAACCTGATTTTTTTCTCTTCTTTTCCCCACTCTATCCCTGATGCCTTCTGTGTCTCCTCTTGCTGTCTGTCTATCCATGTGTCCGTGCTGTCAGTAGCTGCCCAATCCCACCACCCTCCTGGATCACAGAATCACAGAATGGCCCAGGTTGGAAGGGACCTCAAGGATCACAAATCTCCAACCCCCCTGCCACAGGCAGAGCCACCAACCTCCCCATTTAATACCAGACCAGGCTGCCCAGGGTCCCATCCAACCTGGCCTTGAACACCTCCAGTGATGGGGCACCTCACCACTCTCATAGTAAAGAAATGCTCACCTCTGGATGCCCAGAGCTACTAGCATTTCATCTGAGGCACAGCATATCTGTGCAGGAGACATTTCTGATGGCCAGAGCCAGCAGGATCTGGCCATCAGCCATTTCTATCCTGCAGATTTCAGCTGCAATGGGCTCATAGCTGTGGCACCTGATTCTGAAGAGATACAGTGAGACCCTAATGATGCTCTTCAGTAGTAACAAGCACACAGGGAACTCCTCTGGCACCTTCTGCCTAGGGGTCCGGCTAGGCCTTGGGAGGAAATTCCCTGCTCTCAGCACTATTGTTAGTAATAGGGGAACAGACAGCTTTTAAATAGGATTTAAAAAAAAAAAAACAAAAAACAAAAAACACCAACCTTGGCTCTCAGACAGGCCAGCCAATTACTTTACAAAATTATGACTCAAAGGGAAAGAGCTCCATAAATCAAAAGAAACCTGCAGACCAAATTAAGCAAGGCAAAGAGGAAACAGAAGCTATCTCAGCAAGTAGAGGGCAATAGGGAGGGGGAGCGGGCTGCTTCCTTTTGAATTGCCATTATTTACTTCATAACCACCTTGTTCCCTTTTTGCTTTCTGTTTGCTGCAACTTAGATGAGATGGAAGCCCTTTGAAATACCGAAAGCCTCCCAGAACAAGCTGGACTTCGTGAGCGTAAGTTGGGGTGCCAGGGCTTAGGATTTCAAAGCAAAGCCAACTGCATAATTGGCTAAAGCAAAAAGTGGCAAGGCAGTTGGCTGATACACAGCCAAGGGATGGGATGAAGCAGGATGGGGCTGCACATCCTGACTGCCTGACACTCACTCCCAAGGCCTGGGGTCTGCCCGCAGGGACTGCACACTCTGTGCGGCGCTGGAGAGCCACGAGGACGCAACGGCATCGCCGTCCACATCTTCGTCTGCAACACCTCCATGCTCGACAGGTCAGGGACTGGTTGTCGGAGGCTGGGCTGAATGAGGGAGATGTATGCGGGGATGCAGGCAAAGGAGATGTGATGGGCCCAGAGGCTCTTGTACCAGGGACCAAAGCTCCTCGGAGGTGAATACAGCCTCTGGAGAGCATCGCTACCCATTGCCAAAGGCTGTATCATCCAAGGCCACAGAGACAGCACCGAAGTGGGAAAAGAACCTGCTAGCAGGCTGTACACATCAAACCTGCACCTGCCTGTGTGTCACCTTCCCCGACCCATTTGCTGCATTTCTGTTGGTCTCCCAACTCAAAACTCTGCTGCTACGGTCATGGTCTGGTCCTGGTCCTGGGCACTCTGCTCTGGGTGACCCTGCTTGAGCAGAGGTTGGGCCAGGTAACCTCCAGAGGTCCAGCTCCAGCTGTGCTGTGATTCCGTAGGAGCATACGTACAAGTGAAGCCTTGACCTTCCTGTTCTCCTTTTCCTTTAGATGCCTTTATAATTCAGATGGTGACTTCTTGATTGGTGAGTCGATGCATTGGCTTCTCCTTTCTCCTGCAGGACATATCTAGGTTGCCACCTGCTTGTTTATTTCCTCCTTCAGAGCCAGAGCCTGGCAGCCATCTGCAAAGACTTGAGGAGGGATGACTTCACTCACATGCCATCCAGATTTGGTGGTTTGGCAATAGCTGGGCTGTCAGGCTTGTCCCATCACTACCCAGCAGCACAGGGGGAGCACACTCATGCCAAAACTCATTGTTGCTTTTGAGCAGCGACCCAGCTTCCCCAGCCTGGCTCTCAGAGATCCTTTCCCAGATCCCTAGCAGGCACACTGGAGGTTTTCTGGAAAACATAAGCTCTAGAATTTCTGAACAGCTTATAGCGAATTGCCTTCACTGCTTTAGTCCAAGATGATTTGGCATGGTAGCTTAGCTCCCACACTCTGCCAGCCTCAGGAAAGCAGACTGCCATGATGAGAGCTGACTTGGCAACATGAAGAATGTGCGTGCAGAAAAATACTCTGTACAGCATCGTAAGACCAAGAGCCTGATATTTACCTGCATCTTTTTCAGCCATGGGACAGAAATGCTTCACCAGTGGGAACAGTTCTCTCATAAAATAGTATTCACATCCACCTCCTTTAGTAATTGAGGTAAAAGGGCAGGCTTTGTAAATCTGTCAGATTTCCATGTCAAAATGTGAGCAATTTGGTGCCAAAAAGACAAAGAAAGCACTGCAGACATTAGTGAAGCACTACTTACGCTCTCAGAAAGCAGGAAGAATAAGTTACTACCTAGCTAATGTAATTGTCCCCTTCTAGGGGACTTAGGGGACTGAGAGGAAGTCATCACACACAGTGACAGCTTGCTCCTTCATCTCTTCTACCTCCATTTTATTTCCACAGTGCCCCAGCAAGGAAAACTGCTCATCACAACTGAGTTTGGGAAGATGCTAGTGGAGCCCAATGAAATCTGTGTTATCCAGGTAAGAGCTGTGGTTAGCTGGAGGGCCTGTTGTTGGAGCAAACAGCAAAAACCCGAGCTCTGTGTGGTTTATGCTGAGCTCTGTGGTGCTAGAGGGACCATGGGAACCCAGCAGAAGCCAATTCCATCATGTAGCAGAGCCCCAGAGGGCACCCATTGCAGGTGGAGAATGCAGTAGCACCCAATTCAAAGAGCAGCACTTCACATATTGGGATGCGTGGCCACAGAAGGTCACACAGTCATGTGTAGGCCTGGGGCAATCTGAGGGCCTGCTAGAGGCAGCCAAAGCCACAGCGTGTCTGGCATGTCCTGCATTGAGTTGCTTTTGGTTTGTTAGCCAAGCACAGGGATGATCCTGATTTCTTCCTTTATTTTCCAGCAAGGAATGCGTTTTAGTGTGGAGGTGTTTGGAGAGACCAGAGGCTACATCCTGGAGGTGTATGGGGCACACTTTGAGCTACCTGACCTGGGACCCATTGGTAACCATCTCCTATCAGACCTACACTGCATTCCAAAGGGAAAGAGTTAGGAACTGCTAAACTATCTCTTATCTCCTATGTAATCCATCCTCCCATGCACACATTCCTCCCTAAAGGCAGATTCCATCCTGGCACTGTTATTCCCCCGCAGAGCACTGGGGAGCAGAGACAGTTCAGCCATCATGACTTTCCCCTGGGGCTGGAGGGACTGTTTCTCTCCCACTCATTTTTCCATCTTCCTTTTCCTCCTCTGGTCTGCAAGTCCAAGGCTGCTGTCTCTTTGATGGCTCCTTCTTACAGATATGGAGTAGCTGGAGAGAGTTTAGCTGGTAAAAGGAAAAGTGAATTTCAGAGGCAACTTGAACCTTGAAGCCTCATGTTAGAGTCAATAATCCTAACCCCAACCTTAACCTTAACCCTAAACCTAATCCTAACCCTAACCCTCCTGCCTATGTTAACACTTTCGTCCCTATAGCCAGACTCAGTTTTCTAATGCACAGCCAGAGACTCACCACAATGGCAATGCCAGATGAAAAGCAGAGAAAACAAGATGTCTGTGTGTGTGTACAAGCCAGTGTTTTGACTGTGCAAGCTGAGCACATTGCTGCTGTCCGCACAGGCACCGTGCCTCATTAAAGCTCATTAATGTTTGGTCACGAACCACAAATTGGGTGAAATTTTCCTTTCTGGTTAAGAATCTTTGAGGATTTGCTGAATTGCCTGTAGTTTGAAAAATAATGCTCTGTGTTTATTTTTCATGCCATAAGTGTATAAAGGAAGGAGGGAGGAAGTGTCAGAAGGTTTTCCCTTGGAGAAGCAGGGATCAGCAACATGAGCAGCACAAGGCTCAGATCAGCCACAAAGCCTTGCCTCCACACTGGGCTGCTGGAGCAGAGCTGCTTTCAGGCAGCACAGGCCCAGGGCTCTCACATATCACAGACCTCAGCTGCCTCCTTTTTCCCCTTGGCTGAGCTTGTTTTATGGCTCCCAGTGAGATCTAAAATACTGCTTGTGCTTGAAGTAAGCCGAATAGGTATTCTAAACTGGTAACAAGCCTGGCACAGCGTGTAAGCACTGAAGGCCTATGAAAGCACCTCACAGCCATAGTGAAGCTGGAGCTGTGGAGCCCACAGGTAGGAGCTTACCCAGCCTGCAGCCCCTGGCTGGGCCCCACTCCAGCATCTGTCCCATGCGACATGCTCTGCGCAGCTTTTCCCACACTGCATCTATACTGATTTTTCATCAGCTTTCCTTCTAGCAAGCTGGGATTGCCTGCCTTCACCTTGTTTCTTGTGCTATGTGCTGCTCCACTTGATTATTGCTATTGTTACACCTGCCTGCTCGTGGGAAGTTTTCCCATTAGCTAGTTTTTCAGACACTGTTGGAGAGGAGGGGTTTTTGGTCTCCAGAAGGCAGGAATCTATTATAACATTTACTTTCAGCAGAAAAGAAAACGAGTGCCCTTGCCTGTAGACCTTTTCAGGAGATGGTAATTATGAGAGCTCCTCTTCTTACCACCTACCTGCCTTCCCCTCAGAGACCAAGATTCTTTGTATTTCATTCTTATTTTATTCTAACTTCACTTTTCACTTGAAAAATGGCAGCTGGAGAAAAGCACTGTGTTAAACCTTAGCAGCAGGTAGTAATGTCTTGCATTTTTATCCAAGACATTCAGAACACTTTGCAACAATAAT
Organism: Lagopus muta; assembly: GCF_023343835.1. Lineage (NCBI taxonomy): Eukaryota > Metazoa > Chordata > Aves > Galliformes > Phasianidae > Lagopus > Lagopus muta. Next base: position 79,759,103 of record NC_064433.1, read on the forward strand.
GCTAATGAGAAGAAAAATATTGCAGCACCCATATGGTGCTCTGCATTGTGAAAATGCGTTCCTCACACCAACCACTCCTCAGTATGCTCAATGTCTACAAGTATCACTAGCCCTCATTTTATTACTTTTTTGTTCAGAAAAGCATTATGCTCCCTCATGACATCCTTCTGCATTCCTAAGTGTCCAAGCAGCAGGATGCCCAGGAACAGAGAGCAATTTACCCTCCATTTTTTTTGCTTAATTTCCAATATCTACACACCTTTAATAGAGATTGAATGCTGTTTAGGAAAGAAGGGAGGGAGACTTGTCTCAGTCACATAAGAGAGCATGGACCTAAATGCTAGGATATATTAAAATTATCTACTTATAGGAGCCAACGAGGAATACGAATATTGGAGATTTCATGATGGACTCAGAAGTGTGGTCAGTCCCAGTGCAGAAGGGCACCCACAGAGCCCTGATAGCAGGTTGCCCAGCATGCTCTGATATTTCTTTCTTTTGCAGGAGCCAATGGCCTGGCGAACCCACGTGACTTCTTGGTGCCAGTAGCATGGTATGAGGACCGGAAAATTCCAGGGGGCTACACAGTTATCAGCAAGTACCAGGGCAAGCTGTTCGCAGCCCAGCAGGTAAGGAGGGCACAGGAAAACAACTAGAGCATCCACCAGTGCATAATGTGGTCCCTCTACAGCTTGTTAGCATGCATGTTGTCTCAGGACATTGAGCTGGTGAAATGGAATAGGACTGAACTCTCACCTTGGCTCCTTTATCTTCCAGCTGAGTCTCCTCAATTTGCAAAAACAGTCCATGGAAACTTGCTTAACCCAAAGACTCAATGGTGGTCTCGGCCTCCTTATTTCTATATACCCATGTTTCTAACAGATAGGGAAACCCAGTGCAAATTTATAATGCTGGAGAGCCAGTGCTGGAGTCCACCTTGTTCAAGCACTGCTTTGGCACTCAAACTTCTTCAGAGATGGAGCCCTGAAGGGAGGGCTACAGCTCTCCAGGTGGGAATGCTGAGGAAAACCATGTCCTTGCAGCATCAGGCTGGGCCTGAAGGGCCTTGTGCTCCGGGCTGTCAGTACATTTATCGCCAGCACTAAAACCATTTTAACTTGAGAAGGGGCAGCACCCTGTGTGTGTGCCGAAAGGTAGAGAGTTGTGTGTGGTAACGTTCTCTCTGTCCCTATTGTTTTGATAGGATTTCTCCCCCTTCAACGTTGTAGCCTGGCATGGGAACTACACACCATACAAATACCATCTGGAAAACTTTATGGTCATTAATTCTGTCGCTTTTGACCATGCGGTAAGTTCTGGAGCCAAGCAAGGCAGAGCAAAGCTTTGTGGATGCTGTACCATCAGAATTTACCCAAGAGCTCCAAGGTCCCAGTGACTGTTAAAAAATACATTATGCTATAAGAAACAGTCTGCCACTTTTGTTTTCCTTGGCCTCAAACAAATCCTTGCAAAAAAAATAAATAAATAAAGACAGCCTCCATGGTGCTGCAATGACAGAACTGGAGGTCAATCAGCTTCCTAAACAACTTAGCATAGAAAGTCTGTGCTCTGGAAGAGGGCTGAATACTGAAGCCAGTATGCACCATGCAACTCAGAGAAAAGACGTGTGCTTAAAATTCTTGTTTTGATTTTATTGCAATTGTACAGGCTCCTTCCCATGGCTCATCTGAGCCCCTGAAACACATTCCAAGAGCTGGCAGCTCTCACTGCAGTAATTTCTAGATCTTATGGAAAATAACTAAAGCCAAAATCAATGTGAGCAGCTCTTCTAAAAAAGGAAACCAGCCCAGTGGGAGAGGTGCCCACAGCCATACCATCTCCTGGCTGCTTCTGCAAGTGGGTGTGCAAGGAGACGGAAGCACTGCTAGTGAGACAACCAGCAGAAAGCATTGTTTAATTTCTGGAAAAACCTGCCAGGAGAAAGATAGGTTTGGGATCAAAGCCCAGAAAATCGCTCTACTGGAGTGGAAACTTCAAAAATCCTTGAAGCAAGTGACAATTTATCTGCACTCTGTTCTCCCTGTTAGTCAGCCACTGGTGCTATGAGGTGAATACCCCTGGTAGGATGTTGTGCACAAAAACTGCCAAGAAAGAGGTGGTAGGAGCTCCTGGAGTCACAGTGCTGCATCCCAAATCCTAAGGATACCATGCTTGCACACACTCAGCTTTCTCCTCTACACAAAGAGGAATTGTGACCCATTAGGGTGAAAAGGGAAGGAAAGCAAATTATTTTGAGATCCTCAAATTGAAGAAATTAGGGAAAGGCCAAGGTCTGTTATGCATATTCATATCCAGATTTATCGATGGGGTGACCTGAGTCATGCTCTGTTTGATGCTTTTTCCTTTGTTGTTTTCTTCAGGATCCATCTATCTTCACTGTCTTGACAGCCAAGTCGACCCGTCCTGGAGTGGCAATCGCTGACTTTGTCATATTCCCCCCACGATGGGGGGTTGCCAACAACACCTTCCGGCCGCCTTACTACCACAGTACGTCTGGTTTTTGTGGGTTTTGTTTGAGTGCAGAGGCACAGAAAAAACAAGCCTCCATTTATCTGAAAGCACACACAGTGAAAAAGTCTCATTTGTTGCCCTTGGCACAGTTACACACAGCTTCTTGAAGTCAGTGAGTTCTCCTTGAAAAATGAACAAAACCAGAGATGTTATTATTTGCAGAATCTCGGGAAAGCTCAGAGGTGAGGGCTGGTTGTGCTGGCATAGGTGGTTGTGCCTGTACCCAAGGGACTCCCACTGAGATGGAGTGCACACTTAAATTGCACTGCATGAACAGGTCTATCTGAGCTAGATACTATCCTTCCATCCAACCATGAATTATAGAACAACTCAGTAAGGTACGAAAGAATGGGAGAATGGAAAATATGACAACACACATGGAGTAAAGCACTGTGAGAGCTGCCATGAACTAGCAGGGTGAGCTCAGAGTTGCAGTGAAGGGTTGGGTTGGCTCTCCTGAGCCCCTCTTCACTCCTGGACAGTGGTGGAGGTACCACTGGCATTTACAAAAGCCAGAGGGAGGAACTGGGCTCCTTCTCAGACTGAGAACTGGCTGTATTTGGGGGATTTTGTCACCACCCCTAGGGGTAGTTTCTTTCTGGTAGTCCCTGCCACATGTTGCATTGAATGGATGCTAGAAATCTGGCTCCCCTCACTGAGTTACCCTACCAGACTCCACGCAGACAGCTACCACAGGTATTTGTTTGACAACAATGCCTTGGCCATAGGTTTAGCACTGAATCCATGGTGACTACGATGCATCTACTCTAGCCCAGACATAGAGGACTAAAGCTTGAATGGGTACAGTTGGAATCACAACAGCTAGCTCTCAGGATGCTGTGCTTACTAGTTCCCTCAGAAATTTGTGCTGTGATGAGAACTTTACGTCACTGCAGAGGCATAGCAGAACAAGAAACTGGGGTGATAAGAGAAACACTAATTCAGTAAATGTTCTCTTCCAAACATTTTTCAAGAGATCTTGTAGATAGTTCAAGAGTTCTTTTCCCAGAAATGCCTTTTGGCCTCTTCTTCTCAAGTGCATTAAAAAGTCTGTTCAAAGAAGCGTTCAGAGAATTTTGGTGCACTCAGAGTTACGGTTTTCTTGGTGCCTTAACTTTGCCCCAAGCAGGAATATAGCCATGGTATTCCAAAAATTTCCCACCTTAGCAGACATCCCTAGACACCACAACTATTTCAATACAAAGATGGCTCGTAAGAAAAATTTCTCTCCATCACTTTCTACATGCCTGCAGGCTGTGAATTACTCCTAAAGTCTTTGGGCCAGAGGTAGAAATATATCTGATACCTCTTTTATACCAGGTGTATATATTGCATCCGTGTCTGAGAGAGTGTTTGTATGATTCTTATCTTGGTAGGACAGAATATCTAATAGCCACTGAGGTTTTTTGACTTCGCAACATTGTCTTTGGAAAGACAGTGCTATTTTACAGACAGGGAGCAGAAGCACACCAAAGTTGTTGGAAGTCACATAGGAAACCTGCAGTTGAACAAGAAATTGCTCAACACATAAGTCCCTGCCTGGCTTCCTACTCACCAGCCCATTCTCCCCAAGTGATACGATGAGTTATGCAGAGGGCACATTGGTAATGAAGCTCTCACAGCCTGTACTGCTCCCTGATTGCTCCAAGCACAGCACTTACATGAGTTCAATGAAAAGCCTGTACAATCAACTCTTACAGGAGATGCTGGCAACATGGGATGAAAATAAATGATTGTTTGCATACATTTTTAGGCCAACTGTGCTCTGAACTAAATTAGTTTTGTTGTTAAATACTTCAGGCCTCAGGTTGTACTTAACAAAGACAGAACAAGTGGTTAAAAAAGACTATATATAGCAGAGCTGCAGAAGCATGTCCTGGTTTTGCAGCAAACTGACCACTCAGCAGAAAGCTGCCATATTGCTTAGTCACATCAGATCTACTAAAGCTGGAAGACTGCAATGGCAGTTGTTAACATACTTTCTTCAGAGGGAGTATAACTGATAGGTACTGCATTATTGGATCTGGCCATCTGTTGCTAAGTTAGGCTACATCACTCCATTAGTTTCAGAGGGTCTGCCTAAGGTATTCTTCCTTAGGGAAGAACAGAATTTGTCTCCTTGTCTTTGTGCACACAGTGGCTCTTGAGAACTAAGTAGATCCTGTGTGCATCAAAAGCATAAGGTACTGAAGTCCCTGGCTGGACTAGAGTGGCAGAAGGACACAGAACACAATAATTTTGTGCTTCTAGCCTAGGCTGTCTCACCAGGTGGTTGTGCCTCAGAAACACAAGGATGATTACACTGAACTACCTTTCCAGTGCTTTCAGATCTCTAATATCTCCAATATTGGTCTGTAGATACCAAGTTACCCAGATACAGTCTGTGTGCAGCTTCAGTGCTTATGCAGCTCAGTGTAGCAGGAAAAACACAGGTCTACCCACATCAATGCACCTTCATATTAGGGAGTTTTCTGTTTCTGACTCCAGATAACTGAAAGTGTGATAGAACCTTTACCACTTTGCAAGCACTGCCTGTAGGATCCCTGATGTCTTCTCCTGTGCAGCCATGTTTATTAACCTCCATTCCCCATACTGCCTGCTCTGTGGGTTTCAAGCTCTTGGCTGCTTTTGTGTTACAAAGTCTTCTCTATGCTGTCCTTAGGGAATTGCATGAGTGAGTTCATGGGGCTCATCAAAGGCCATTATGAAGCAAAGGAGGAGGGCTTCCAGCCTGGAGGGGCCAGCTTGCACAGCATGATGACTCCACACGGGCCAGACGCTGACTGTTTTGAGAAGGCGAGCAAAGCCAAGTTGGAGCCTGAGAGAGTTGCAGAAGGGACTATGGTAAGCAGCCTGTAAGGTTTTGTATGCAGCATAACATATTGCTGCTGAGACACTCACAAAGCCTAGCTTCTTACAAGCAAGGTGGAAAAGTTCTTGGACCAAATTGCTGTAGCATTCACACTTCTGGCTGACTGGATATGAGATGTGGCAGCTTTGATCTTCTGATCACGTAAGTTGTTGCCTGAGCTGGAAGCTGGGAATTTTCATGCTGATTAACTTAATTTTTGTCTTAGGCTATGGACAAAGAAGTCAAACCCATAACTGTCTTCCTTTCTTACTCCCTAAAATAAAATTAAATCATCGCCAATAGGCTCAGAGCTAGAGCTTATTGAGCAACCTGGCTTTCAGGATATGCAGAGTCCAAAGTCACTCCTGGGACCTGGCTAACACCAGCATTGTAGCGCCAGCTCTGAAGAGATGTGCCTATCTCTGCTGGGAGTTGTTTTCTCCCCCGGGGCTGATCAGGTTCAGATGAAGAATTTGGCAGAGCTGGACACGTGTACAATTCCTGTTTGTGCTAGAGTCGAGTACCCTTGCCTGGACTCAGACTCTCCCTTCTCCTAACCTACCTTTCCTATTCCCACCAGGCCTTCATGTTTGAATCTTCCCTCAGTATGGCTGTTACTGAGTGGGGCCTCAAGACCTCCAACCGCCTAGATAAAAACTACTACAAGTGCTGGGAACCTCTGAAAAGCCACTTCAACCCTAACTGCAAGTAAAGAGATGGATTTGTCTCTTGCAGTGTGTGAACAAAAACAGGGAAACCCAGCAGACCTATACATGGCAGCACAGCCAGCTCAGACAAGAGTGCAGAATGGCACTTCCAGCAGCCACCAAGTTAATAAAATGACCATGCCTATGTAATTTGGGAAATGAAATGAAAACCACTATTTTTAGCCTTCAAGTACCCAATTAAAGCTATCCTGGTGCCACTCTGGAGCTGAAATACTTGAGTGCCTCTCATCATATGCAGTTGGTATGAATGCTGTACTTGCTGTAAATGCAAGGTGACAGCCACCATTCCAAGGGCTCCTGACTATATGGTGTGATGTGCTTTTCACAGGGAAAAGCTGAAGATCAGTGAAGCATTTCATGCCACCTGCAAGGGAAGACTTTTCCAAACAGAGCTGAAAACTCTATCAGATGTAAGCCTCCTACCAGAACAGGGCATTTCAGCCTGCTGGGCTGTGGATGGTTGCCAAGAAGAGCCCTTCTGGTCAGAAAAGCATTCTGCAGATTAGAAAAGGTCAGAGAATCCAAAGCGCCTCACTGTTAATTAAGGGAAAGCTTCCTTTTCAATCTTATTTTAGTTGTCCATCAACACTGACTTCTTTGTCAACAATTGATGTCTCTTTTACAAAGAACCTCAAAAAGCACAGGAATACTCAAGCCTCACCTCTCGGTGGTAACTTTGAGCCACTCTCCTGTTCCACAGGGTGCGGGCAGAAAAGGAAACCCCAAACAATTATTCTGGGAATGAGATGCATAACCAACCTTCAGGCCTCTGCTTTAGCACATGCACTTTTTGTTGTGATATCAAAACAACATTTTGAAATGTCAAATTTAGTCCAATAGGTAGTGCTAAATTTTGCTGCCAAGCACTTTGCCTCTCAGATCCTGAACTAATTTGCTGAAAATCATGCTCATTTCATTTTCTCAGGGAACTGATTTATCCTACTGCGCCCATGGAAACTAAAAAGATTGGGTACATGTTTCAGTCTAGGATACAAAACTGTTACTAAGTTTGGTACCAGAAGGATCTGTGCTTCCTACTTCTCCAAAGGATCAATCTTCCATTTCCCAAAAAAGAAGGAAATACAGAGCTGGAACACCTAGCTTCAGTCAGTTATGTACAACATCAGACTTGGATCTACACCAGATCCTTCAGGGAAAAAAAAACATCAGTGAGGAGCAAAGCACTACGTTATATAATCTACAGGGAGATGTTTACTTTAAAATAGCCAACTCAGAAGATGACGATCAGGAGGCTCCATTTGTCAGAAAAATTGACTTAATCAGACTGATCCAGGAATAAATGAGGTCTAAATGTTTCACAGCCTGAGAGGAAAAGCTTGTTTTCTGTTTGGGACATAAATTATGATCCAATTACCTGCAGGCTTGGGTTTCTCTTGCTACAGAATTATCACTGAAGCAGAAATGAGTGGTTACACATCAGTCAAGGGTAAAATTCCATCAGGCACACTTACCCTTCTGTCTTCTCCCTTCGTTTCTGAAGGGAACACCCCTCTTCTTCCCGTGTTCATCCAGCACCACAGCCTCAAACAACCAACCTCACCCCCAGCAACACATGCTTGTTCCTCACAAAAAACAAAAAACAAACCACCAGCCTGGGGAGATCTGGAAGTAGCACAAGAGAAAAGCAGGGCAGCCTTCCTCAAATCACCATACTCAAACCCATGGAGACATAGCAGACACTCCTGAAGGTGCAGCAAGCCAGCCAAAGGCTAGCCTAGAAGACCAGAGATGCTGCTCCCATCCACAACCCATCCTGAACAATTTGTTCAACTGGCCTAAAACATTACAGCTGCAAGGCAAAATTTACACATGTGGCAACTGAAGTTCCAATTAGCTGAGGAAATGAGTCCTGGGAAATCAAATTAGCTTATGGTAGCAGGAAGATAGTTAATTTAGCATGCTCAGACAAGTAATTATTTGTTTCCCTACATATCACATCCTCCATGCATTGATGCCTCTTCTCTTTGCAATGACCCACAGCTCTATTTTGTAGCATCATTTGCAGTAACCTTTTAGAAGCAGTTCTGCAAAGAAAATAATTGAGGTGTGCTTTAGCTGAGGCAGTAGAAGAGCAAGATGCAGACAGGTGCTTGCTGGGAGCACATATGGGATTGCAAAAGCAGGCCAAAGTCCAGAGTAGCTGCTGCACACTACTAGTGCCAAGCCTCCAGCCGGCCTGAACATTTCAAGACCCAGGCAAGAAAGTGATGAGTTAGAACAGGAAACACTTCTTTTAAAACTTTTTTGTTTTTATTTTAAATATCAGCAAACACACATCTACTGTGACAGCACTGGAACAGTTTGCCCACAGAGGACACCTGCTTCAGAGATGTTAGCCTTTTGGACAGTTCTGACCCAGCTCTACAAGACCCTGCTTGAGCCAGGAGGACAAGATGACCTCCAGCAGTCCCTTCCAAAACCAGCTGTTCTGTGATTCTGTGAAGAGGCTCAGCAGTTTGCTCAGACGAAGGGAGACTCCAAATGGCCTGTACCAACATCCTAATCATGCAAGACAGAACGCCTACCAGAACTGACCTGCTTTGCAGTCAGTAATGTAGGCTGCACTCACAGCAGGAGGATTTGTAACTCATGTTTAAGGCTGCATTTTTGACACTGACCTCAACATTCAGGAAAAAAGCTCCTTTACACTGTCTGAAGAATGAGGGTTGTTTGGACTGTGATGGCACCTAGAGGCCATCTGAGAATTCAAGTCTGAGTTAAGATCTTTTCCTCACACTCACATTTCACTACTTTGTGGTGACTATTCTGTAGCCACCCTACATCACTGACCCTGGCAGAGAATAAGCAGAGGAGATACTTCTGCAGACACAAGGTTCAGTTACGAGTTATGCTTTTTAAATGTTTATTATAAATATCATAGCTTGTTTCCAGGGGAGAAATTGAATTCTCTTATACTGCAAAGAAACCACTGCCAAAAAGAAGCACCTCATCTTTTTAGCTCTTGATCCTCTGCATACAGTAATCACAAAATTTGTGGAAATGCTTAGTCACATAAAAACTGACAATGTGCAGTTCATTATTTCCAAAACCAGTACAGTAATTGTATTTCAAATATAGGGTGTAGGATTATGTTTTTTTCAGGGAAGGAAAAATCAACTTATTGAGAACAGGCAGGCAGGCTCCTAAATAGTTAACTAGAATATAGAAAAGGAGTTTGTCTATTACCTGATTTGGGCAAATTACATCGTCAAATCAACAACAGAAGAAGTATCTCGTAAATGAGCAATTGATTTTTAGGAAACTGTATAGGGATTGCTTCGTATTTTAACCTGTTATTAATTTTAACCTTCAGCCTGAACTGCTCTGCCAGCAGCAATTTCCACATTTTAAAAGAAATCTTTATAACGAAAGAGTTAACTGGTAAGCTCAGGACACGCTCTCTGTATCTATTTGCAATAGATATAAAGATTCTGCACAGTTGCACTTTCCATAATTATTAAAGATGGAAGACGACTGAGGAGTAATTAAGATTTATTCTTCTGAAGGAGAAACATCAGCATACAGTACATCTTATTTACTTCTGTCTCAAGGGCAGCACTGTGATTCCAGCAACTTAAAAAACACTGAATGGTCGCTCGTATTTACCTTCTCGGATAAGCTTCTCTTTATAATCCTGTGGAAGAGAGAACATTCATCATTACTCTAATGGAGAGGAAGTTTCAATCAGCCAGGGATAAGAGCAAAACAACTCTAATATTTCAGCAAAGAGTATAGGAATATATTACCATACCTAGTTTAAAGACCTAAGTATGGTGAAACTCCTTAGTAACTTGCCTAAATGTTCACTAAATGTGCTCACTTTCAGCCCGTTTGTATCTCACACTGCAGTCATCCACCATTTCAGACACGTTACCGCACACAGAAACTGCCCTGACTCTTTCTGCCTGGATAAATACAGAATTGCTTAAGACTGAGAAGTCCCTCTTTAGCTTCCCAGACACACAACAATCACTACTCAGAAAAAAACATAACAACTACTGTGCTTTATAAACCACTGGAAATATCCCTAAACACCAGTAAAGGAATCAGAAAACACTGTTCTGGAGATAGTATCAAACACTTCAGATTCAGTATTCTCAGTCATGTATGTCAGGGATGTAACTCATTCAGGTTTGTTTTCAAGTGCTCACATGCTGATCCACGCTTTGTGGCGAAGCCCAAGCATGGTTTAGCATACGAAGCAAATCCAGAGTGACAATGAACTGTGGAAATATTGAAGTTCCGACAATATTTGTGTCAACATGCTTGGTAAGTTTGTTAGCACTTGTTACTTTAGATTCATACTAGAAAATGTTATTCCAAATAATACCGATCTTTGTGTTTCCTGGTTTATTACTTGATCTAAATTTGCTATTTTTCTGAAAGAAGAGGGAAATAAAACCAGCCACTGACTGGCAGTCACCTAGCATACTCCAAAGTACAGTAAAAACTTCTTTACAAGGTAGTTAGGCACTGGAATAGGCTCCCCAGGGAGGTGCTTGAGTCACCATCCTTGAATGTGTTCAAAAACCATTTGGATGTGGTACTCAGGGACATGATTTAATGGTGGGTTGTTAGAGTTAGGGTAGTATGGTTAGGTTGTGGTTGACTTGGTGATCATTAAGGTCTTTTCCAATCTGAGCAATTCTATAATTCTAATGAATATAGTTGATTACTTTCAGAAAAATCTGCTGCTGCTTAGATTCTGACATCCTCATTCCAGGATTTACAACAGAAGCAAGTTACAAAAGCTTCCAAAAGCTCAAAAACCCAGGTAAGATCAGACACTGTCATCAGCTTATAATTAATTTAGAGTCAGTGGAACCATGGAAACCTTTATTATGGTTTCCATATACGAGCAAAATGTCGTATCAGAGAAACTGTGACTGGCTGTATCTGCGGATGCAACACAGGCCTCAGCACAGTGCAATTCAGCTGTTTGCAACTTTGCAACTCAGCTATGAGACTTTGAAATAGAAGGTTTGGCACTAACTAGCCTTCTGTCCCTTAATACTGCACTAGTATTAAGCACCCTTAGATGCAGGCAGAATTAAGTCTTTAGGCAGATCTGTGTTTTACAGCCTGGTGTTCCCTGATGCTCAACACAACCAGCAGAACTCACCCTCTCAGTTTTAAAGACGGCTATCCAGAAGAGGATAGGGCCTATCGCAAATACAGCTCCTAGGAAGGACGTCTTGGGCGTCGGGCGGAAAGTGGGGTAGATGTTGTGCGTCCTGGCATAGTCCCAGCGGAGCAAGGCAGGATCTTCCTGAGATAGCAAGAAAGCTGTGAGCCCCAAAACACGGCCCAGAAGCACTGCAAGAGCGCCCCAGGCCACAACACGCTATATGGACCCAGTAGTGCAGGCCAGGAGAGGCACACACCAAGGTCACAGGCAGAGGACGGCACGGCCCCGCCTGCAAGGGCCCGGGACGGGCTCACGCTCTGCCGCGGGCCTCCCCCGTCCCCTCGACCAGCCCGGCGCCCCCAGACCTTGCCCGAGCCCGCGCCCCCGCCCCACTCACGATGACGGCCGGCGGCTTCGGGTTGTTCAGCTGCAGCAGGTACTGCCGCTTGAGCCGGGCGCGGATGGCCAAGCGCTCGGCCTCGGCACGGCGCTTCTCCGGCGACGCGTCATAAGTGGCAGGGTCGAGCTCAGCCGGCAACGAAACGAAGCGGTTAGGTCGGTACTCCTCAACCACCGTACGAGTCGGCTTCGACGCCATCTTGCACAGCCCGCCCCGGGCGGCTAGCGCGCAGGCGCGACATGGCGGCGGGCGGGACCGCGGGGCGCCGAGGGCAGCGCGCGCCCTGGTGCCCTTGGGTGCCTCACGGCTGCGGAGCGGTAAGGGCGCCGCATGAAGCCGGAGCGTCCAATCCTTCCCTCCTGGGGAAGCTCCGGAGGGCTCAGAGTGCTGGTTGTGAAGATAGGGTCTCCCAGCAAAAGGAAGTCGATCCCTTGCTGGAAGCAAGCAGGGTGATGACTGTCTGTGTATGGTAATGATCTCATTTACCCTGGGCTGTCTGCAGGCTCGTGTGCCGTTAGATAAGGGATTGCAGCTTGCCCCGAAGCGCACAAAAAGTAGTATCACCGGCTTTATTTGAGATGCAGTGCTTTGGTACAATAATAGAGCAGAAGCTTTACTTGCAACTTACGATTTCTCTATTTTTACCTAAGGGCTTGGAAAATAGGTGAGCTTTTGGTCTGGGCAGCCTATTGGCAGCTGGAACTCGATGCCTTACTTCCAGCAGGAGGAAATGTGAGCTGGATATTCCCTCAGTTTGTGTACCTTGCACATACCAGCACAGCAGGAGGCACTTCTCCCTCTCTCCAGTACAATCCTGCAGTCATCTCAGAAACACAATGTTCTTCTGGCTTGTCCACCCTGGTTTTCTTCACAAAGACTGCTACAAATGCCAATCAGCTGCTTTACTTGCAGTCAGCTCCAAAGGACCTTCCTTGTTCCCCCAATGCATTTTTCCTGGGGCTTTCAGTGCAGCTAGTGGGGAATGGACAGCTTTGGACAGTGATTTCCACTGTGTGAAGAAGCTTACTCCATGTACTTCCCCATGTTGTTACATAGCAGGCCATCAGATTTAATGAGCTGTGTGATTTTCTCCAGTTCCATTATTGTCTCTCTCCACAACTGGTCCATATGGAAAGCTACTTTAGTTAGAAGCACAGCATGAATGCTAGCAGCACTGCCATGTGGCATTCCTGTGGTACTTTCATCTCCAAGGGCTCCCAAGCAATTAGAGGCTTGTGTTTTTCCTGTCCATGCATGGCCTGCTTCTTTCACTGTAATTTAAAAGCTGTTCCTCACTGCTCTGTGTTATTTCTGAGTGACTGACACATGCAGACTTGAAACAGAGGGAACTCTGGCAGCTGTGGAGTGCAGGTGACAGCTAGGAAAGACAATTGGCATACTGGAAGTGAAAACTGCTCTGTAGACAAAACTGTGTTTTTTACCTCTTTTCTGGAACACAGGAGTGAAACAGAAGACTCCTGTTCCTGCAGATCTCCCAAAGGACTCCAGAACAACCACATGCTTTTCCCCCAGTCTCTTGGCTTGTGAGATCTATCTGTAATGGTGTGGGACAGTTCCTGCAGGCAGAAGCAAAGATGGTCTTGTGGTGAAGTCACTTGGCAAAGGCAGTGGGGCCCGTTCCCAGCCTTGTTGCAGACCCTCTGTGATCTTATCAGCACAGATCCAAGCTGTGCCTTCTCCCTATCTCCAGAGCTCCCAGCTGCGAGCGTGCATGCTTGGCATGCAAACAGTGCTGAGATTAAGTCTACTGGGAGAAAAACAGAAGGTGCAAAGCTACATTTCCATTACCAGTGTAATCTATTGTATTCGAAAATCAAACAACCATGCTAAAAAAAACATTTGCATTTCATCTTCAGTACTAACTCATCCTCTTTCTCAAAGGATCTAATTCCCTAGAGTCTTTTCTGAGCAACGTCACTTGTTTTATGGGATAAGAAAATAACTAAGTTGCTTCCAGAGATGTATATTACAGAATCACAGAATTGTTGGGGTTGGAAGAAACCTCTAGAGATCGAGTCTGACCTCCTGCTAAAGCAGGTTTCCTACAGCAGGTTGCACAGGAAGGCATCCAGGCAGGTCTTGAATATTTCCAGAGAAGGAGATTCCACCAGCTTTCTGGGTGACCTTTCCAATGCTACGTCACTCTGTCAGTGAAGTTCTTCCTTGCTTTAGTATGGAACTTACAATTTATTCTTAAAAAGCACTAAGACGTTACTTACATTTCAAACGAAACCAATGGCTTAAGACAGCTCTTTCTATCTAAAGCGCTCTTCACCTCTCCCAAAAACCAATGTGCCACCCAAGTGCTGGTATAAGCAACTCAGCCAGCGCTGCTGGTATGGGATTACAGCATCCTATGGTCTTTGTGTCCTGCAACCATGTGGAATCCAACTACCAGCACTTGGCAACAAAATGGCACAATTAATTCAAACATGGCAAAATTGCCCCAAATTTGTCCCACAGACAGCCAGATATTAAGTGGATCCAGGGCAGTGTTAATTATAGAATTCCAAACTGATTTGGGCTGAAAGGGCCTTTAAAGCCTCCCCAGCCCCAACCCCTCCATGGTCAGAGGCACATCCCATAAACCAGGTGCTCATAGCCTTGGGTCTCTCTGGCTGTCTGGGCAGCAGTGCCAGGGCCTCACCATCCTCTGAGTAATGAATTTCCTCTGAACACCTAACCTAAATTTCCCCTCTTCTGGATGAAAACCATTCCCCCTTGTCCTATCACTGTGTACCCATATCAAAAGTCACTCTCCCTCCTGTTTATCAGCTCCCTTGAAGTACTGGAAGGCCAGAATGAGGTTTCTGCAGAGCTGTCCTTTCTCCAGGCTCAGCACCCCCAACCTGCTCAGCCTTTAAACTTAAGCCTGTGCACTGCACTTTGTTGCTCTCACTCCTCCAGAGATGATCTTTGCATTTTCTCTGTTTAATACGTCTCTAACTTCAGCAAAAGCTCCAGATACCAAGAAAAAGGGTTTAAAAATTGCATAAAACAATGCAAGGAAAAAAAAAACAAACCTACCACAATTAAAGTCCTTGACAGAAATCATTGATTGTGGGTTTTTTTTCCTGCTGATAGAACTGCTGCACATAGTGAGAAATGCTGTGGTGGCAAACTGGACTCCTGTGCAGGCTTCCTGCATCATCCACTCATTCTTGGATGCTCTATGGCAGTCAAAACACAGTGCAAAACAACGTTGAAACAAATTATTTTGCAAGAATGAACTAACTGTACTTATTTTTCCCAATCAGATCAGGAAGCTCATTTGACTCTCCTCTTCATTGTACAGAAGCTATTGTTGACCAAAGTCAATGTAAAAATAGACACCGGTGAGCATGGGGCTGCTCTCATGAGGGCAACACAGGCTGGAAGGAGAATATGCTGATCATAAAACCACATCCTTGTGGGCTCAAACTTCAAGACTTAAAAAGTAAGACCCCAAGTGTTTGTTTTTTGTTTTGTTTTGTTTTAATCAGGACTGCTGGTTATTGAATGTTTGAGGTTGACAATATGGAATCAAGTTGACAGTTCTTACATGAAAGTGCCTTTGAAATGTACATCATCTGTTTTCTTTGTGAGCAGCAATAGAAATGGAGAAAAGCGGACAGAAAATTAATCTTTATCCAGAACTCTGTGGTGGGCTGAACCTGACTGGCTGTGAGATACTCATTCTACTGACCTCTCTCTCCTTCTCCTCCACAGAACAGGGGGAGAAAATAAGACAGAAATGCTCACAGGTTGAAATAGACACGATTTAATAAAAACAGCAAAAGCTTTGCACAGAAGCAAAACAAAAAGAGGAATTCACTTACTACCTCTCATCATCAGGCAGATGTCCAATCACATCCTGGGAAGCAAGGCCTCAGTGTGCATAGTAGTTGCTTGAGAGAACTGCAATCATAGGTGTCACCTTTCCTCCCCATGTCCCTCAGCTTTTATGGATGAGCACGATATCATATCCCTTGCATGGGACCTTTGGTTAGTTGGAGTCAGCTGTCTTGGCTGTCCTTTCCCAACTTCTTGCCCAGCTCCAGCCTACTGGCCTTTGGGGGGAGTGGAAAGATGTTAAAGAGAAAGCTTCAATCCGTGCAAGTACTACTTAGCAGTAGCCAAAACACAGGTGTGCTATCAGCATTGTTTTAGCCACAAATGCAAAACACAGTATATGGTAGGAACTTTCTTGAATCTTTAGTTCTGCACACAGCTTTCCCAATCAGAGATCTGAAATTGGGCACACTTCTGTGGCAGACTCTGGCTCAAGTTTAGTTTTAAAGTAACACAAGATAATCTTCATTTTAGACCTGTGTGAGTCTAGTGGTGACTTATCAGCTATGTTCCAAAATAGACTAGTTTTGTTCAACTGATATCACAAAAGTTGCCATTTTTCAGAGTGACCAAGCTAAGCAGCTCTGTTTCAAATGAATGAAAGGAAAATTAAGCCAAGGTGCAGTTATGTCTACCTACATTTGAGATAATTGTGCATGATGCTTTTAGAAGAGACAAGTTAAATGTGTGGTAATCTCAAAAAATACTTGTGTCTGTCAAGCTTCTGTGGATTGCTTGTGGTTTGCCTGTTTGCATTGGTTACCAGATTGGATCAGCATGCTGCTGGGCTCTACCAGATTGGATCAGCATGCTGCTGGGCTCTGTTTTGCATTGTCTTTGATCTTCTGCAAAGAATGCAAGCTGAAAAAGGGGGCAGAAACTGACAAGATCATTAATACCACAAGAACATTCACAAACAGTGGTTCCTTACTCTGAATTCCTACCTGTAATGGAAGGAAGAGTCATTTGGTACCAATTCCCATATATAATACTTATGTGTCTGCTGCCAGCCTTCTGAGTGGAATCAATATTAGTCATCCATCTACATGGACTTTAAAAGAGTGCTTGATTCAGAAGGGGAATGATATAAAATGTATTGGGACACAGCATGGTTTGTTTAGGCTCAGAACAAGTGTGTCTAATTGCAATATGTAGCTAGCATAGAAGCGTAGAATCATAGAATGGCTTGGGTTAGAAAGGACTTCAAGGATCATCAAGTCCAAACTTCCTGCCACAGGCAGGGTTGCCAGCTGCTAGATCAACTGCTACATCAGATTGTCTAGGGGCCCATTCAACCTGGCCTTAATCACCTCTAGGCATGGAGTATCCACAACCTCTCTGGGCAGCCTGTTCCAGCACCTCACCACTATCTCAGTAAAAAACTTGCCCCTGACATCTAATGTAAATATCCTTTCCTTGAGTTTAAAACCATTCCCCCTTGTCTTATCACTATCCACCCTTGTAAAAAGTTGATTTCCCTCTTGTTTATAAAGTCACTTTGAATATTGGAAGGCCACAATGAGGTCTCCCTGCAGCCTTCTCTTTTCTAGGCTGGATAAGCCCAGTTCCTTCAGTTCCTCAGTTCCTTCATAGGAGAGGTGCTCCAGACCTTTGATCATCTTCATGGTCCTCCTCTGGACCCTCTCCAAAAGCTCTACATATTTCTTATGCTGGAGGCCCCAGACTTGGATGCAGTACTCCAGATGGTGCCTCATGAGGGCAGAGCAGAATGGAACAATCACCTGCCTTGCCCTGCTGCCCCCCCTCTTTTAATGGAACTCAGGATATCATTGGCCTTCCAAGCTGCAAGCACACACTGCTGGCTCATGTTAAGTTTTTCATCAGCTAGGACCCTTAAGTCCTCAGCAGAATGACTCTCAAGGAGTTCTTCTCCCAGTTTGTATACATATCTGGGATTACCTTGACCCAAGCACAAAAGCTTGCACTTTGCTTTGTTTAACCTCATTAAGTTCACAGGGGCCCACCTTTTGAGTTTACCAAGATCACTCTGAATGGCATCCTTTCCTTCTGTTTTATCAACCTCACCACTCAGTTTGGTGTCATCAGCAAACCTGCTGAGGGTGCACTCGATTCCATCACCAATGTCATTGATGAAGATGTTAAAGAGCACTGGTCCCAAGACAGACCCTTGGGGGACACTGCTTGTTACCAGCCTCCACCTGGACATAGAACCATTGACCACAACCCACTGACTGCAGCCTTCCAACCAATTTCTTATCCACAGGAATAGTCCATGTCTCTTCAATTTAGAGATATTTGGTGGGGGATCATGTCAAAGGCCTTGCAGATGTCCACCTAAATTACATCAGTTGCTTTCCGTTTGTCCACTGATGCCATCACTTCATCATAAGTGCCACCAGGTTGGTCAGGAACAAGCTTTCCTTGGTGAAGCCATGCTGGTTGTCTCAGGTCACCCACTCATCTCTCATGTGCCCTAACATATCTTCCAGGAGGATCTGTTCCATGATCTTCCCAAGCACAGAGATGAGGCTTGCTGGCCTGTTCTTGCCCAGGTCTTCCTTACTTCCTTTCTTGTAAAAAGCATTTTTAATTAATTGTCAAGATGAAGGTAATTCATTCTATGTGTAATTCATTCTATGTTTAGAACCAAGTTCCCTAGTATCTTCATCTGACTGTTGTTTAAAGGAAACCTGGCACACAAAGGAAGGAGTTAACGTGATTAGGGGAATTATGAATAGTTCAGTTGTTATTACAGCCAACAGGCCACCCATAAATGTATATCAAGTGTTGAGCTCAGCAGGAGTTAGGCACAAAACTAGGACACATAATGAGTCATAAAGTGCCAGGAATAATGAGAGACAGCATAAAACAAGCCATTTCTCTCTCCTGGGCTTGTCCAGAGATGGTGACAAGAAGCCCTCTGCTATTTCAGCTGTTCCTACTGAAATAACATTTTTTACTTACACTGAATTATAGCCGTGGCTGAGCTGCCTGAGCTATGGAGCTGGTGCTGCCTTGTGAAGCTCTAGTGGAAGAATGAGAATCCAGCAGTGATCATATCTTTTCCGCTTGCTTGCAGGACATTGAATGTATCATCTCATATTATAATTCATTTTCATAGTTCTCTCTCTGCTTCTCCTCTTAGGGGAGATTGTTAGTTGACATAGCATTAAAGAAAAACAGGAGTGGGAAAGAATCACAGAATCACAGAATTGTAGGGGTTGGAAGAGACCTCCAGAGATCATCAAGTCCAACCCCCCTGCCAAAGCAGGTTCCCTACATCAAGAAAGATATTAGAATAAAGTATCCTGATAATTAAAAAGCTGAATGTTTAAAGATAGGTCCTATTACTGGCTGAATCCAAGTCTGTGTAAGAAGTACTTAACCAGCTAAGGGTTGACATTATTTCTTGACTTCAGTGGCCTGAGCTCCTAGCTTGATCTCACACCTTCGTCACTACTCTGGACTTGCCTGGAAATCCCTGTACTGTGGTTTACAATGGTTACTGGCACTGGACCTGCCCTGATCACATTGTTTGGGTGCTGTGGGGCTACGCCATGGGTCAGGGAGGTCCCTGCATTGCCTGCCTTGCTGTTGCCCCTGCTCACTGTCCCTTGTGGAGCAGCCCATTCTTATAGCCCACCGACTGTACTGTTACTCAGGAAGTAGGGTTCAATCTAATAACTGTAGGGAGTGTGTGTAGTGTCAAAGGGTGGAGTAGTAGTGATGCCAATAAAGCTGAAAAAGTGATTCCCAGGAAGATTCAGAGGAGAGGAAAGTTAAGTGTTGCAGAAAATGGCTCACACAGTGTAAGGTGAAGAATCTTTCCTGTCCTGCTGCTCCTGACACATATCCCTGACATTTTTTTCCCATTTCTCCACAGATATTTTGCTCAGTCCACAAAAGAAGTGATAGATCTCACTCAGTTTGAATATCTGAAACCCAGAGGTGCCCGCTGTGAACTTCAACTGCTTCTATCTGACATGATAGAAGGAGCTCAAGATTGTGAATGCTCTTATCTTGTAATGAGTCTAAGAGGCTGTGAGCCATCTCCTAGAATGCCTACCGTGGGTTCTGGGATGGGTCTAATTCAGCCTAACCACCTCTACTTTGAAAGGACTAAAATTAGGTGAGGTTAATTCTTCCCCTTCTCCAATCCCCAGAGAATCCCACGTGTTTCAGAGTGCTGTAGCTCTTATGTCTCAGAACCAAATGTTAAAGCCTTTATTTAGCTGAGGGATCCACTTGTATGTTCTGCTTAGACTCACAGGTGAAAACTTTACCTGATTGACAGCAAAGGAGAGCTCTACAGTAAATGATTCTGGCCCAGAAAGTCATTGGATTCCCTACAGTCCTTTACTTGAAGTTACTTCATGTGCTTAGCTGGACTTCCCTTCACAAAATTGGAGCATGATGGCTACTGGCATGTTTGTGAAGAACCTAGAGGACCAGTGAGACTTTAATCCCCAATAGATCTGCTGCTCCCAATCCTCAAGGATGTATGGAAATGAAAAAGGGCCTTATAGGCAATAATACTTCAAGAAGTCAAGATGTTCTCCTTTGTACGGGGAGACACTTAAGCCATTCATGGGATTTGGGGGGGGTGAAGGGGAAGGAGAAAGAAAGAAAAAAAAAAGCCTAAAATCTGTGATAGATCATCCTTGAAGGAGATACAGTTCTACTGCACAGCTGCATAGGAAAAGATACTCACTTTATTTTGCTTTATATTTTTTTGTTAAAGGTCTGGAGCTTAAATTTTAAAGCAAGGCTTTGGGAACACACTGTGATGCAGACCATCAGTATGAATAAAATGTGTTAACAGGGATATGCTGAATTTAGTGAGATGTTTGGCAATGTCTGTATCACAGTGGGGAACTACTTAGTTGTGGCAATGCAGAGTAGTGGTTTAGTTTTTTTTTTGCTAAGGAAAAGACAGAATACAAATGAGGCTACTGCAGAATGCCAGCTAGTGGGATATATATACAATGTGCAGCCTGACTATTTTATTGTTTAAAAAAATGATGGCAATACTAAAACGTTAAACTTCTGACCTATAAAGACAGAATGGCAGAGCAGTTCTTTCGTAGTGTTCTTGTTATTATTATATAAATCAGAAACGTAAACTAAAACAGAAATGTCCCTAAGCATTACAGAACCTTGTATCTATCAGGTTTCATATTCCTCACTGCTGGGAGTGGGTGAGGCAGCTGCCAAGGTTAATAATTGCCTCCTAAACTGGCATCTTCATACCTCTCTGAATAGCATTTTAGAAGAGAGGTTTGCTCTTTGGATAAACTATTTCTGTTTATAGTGTCATGTCCCCCTAGCCTAGCTGACATGTTTGTGATTTGCAGCCCTGGAGGAAAGATTGCTATGTCTCTTGTGACCCTTGCAGGACTGCTTTAGATGTGGTGCTTTCCCTAGACTTCTGTTACCCTTCATTCCATCCCCATTTTACAGACCAGCATTATGCTGAGGGCTATAGAGAAGGATCCATCCACCTCTGTGAAAATGCTTCACATTGGTAATTCTTCCATTCACTGTGTGCTGTTGCACTGTCAGGAGTGACTTTGGCTTTGCTCAGGCACAAGCATTGTCTCCCTGGCCTCAGTTTCTGTGTGGTTGCTGAAAGCTGCTTCAAAGAAGCTGCTTCTCTTTGTCCAGGCATACTCATAGACATGGTCACACACTGAATGGGTCCAAGGGAAAAGACAAAGCCACATGTTATGTCTGTATCAGTCTTTCACAACTGGCTGGGATGTTTCTTCTGTTGGATCAATGAGTAGGGAGGTTGTGTTTCTCCATAATTTCCCTGGACAGTGAGTATATGCCATCAGTTGAAGCAATAAGAGCAGTGACACACCTCTCAACCTGCTTAATCCTTTCCAGGATGGATCTTTCTACCAAGGGCTGAGAATGTGATATACTCACAGGGGAAGCTGATATGCCAAAAATCTGTTAGTTTCAAACTCAAATAGTATCTGAAATTTAAAGAAGAAAAAAAAATCACTCTGCACAACGATCAAAGTTCTTTGCAGTTTTATAACTACTCTTAAGCACAGAGCAAGACTCCATTTCCTTTCCCTTTGCTTTGCCCATTAGAACTATATCAACTCTGTGACCATTCTTGTTTTTACTTCCACAGCTTGGCCCAAGCAGGAAAACTGATCCCTTAATCTTAAAAATCTACTGCATATTTTGTAAGATCTGTGAAAATTACGAAGCTGAAGCCTTTGGATCCTTTGTTCTTACAGTTTTCATTTCATGGATGGATCATATGGGCAAGATCTGTGTCTAGCAGCAATGCTTCCCCTTCATCAGGGCAATGATGGAAAAGGTCATTCTGACCTGAAGAACAGTCTGAAAGCAGAGATACCTCTGGCTGTGCACTCCCATCTCTGAGAGTAAAGCAAATATCTTCAGCTGTTAGCACTTGCTTGTCCTTGACTAATAACTTATTTTCAGAGGAAAGGAAAGATCAGCAACTGGGTGAGAAACGACTTGCTCAGAACTGTAGTTTATCAGAGTGTGGATATTTCACAGTGGCTTTTTCTGGCAAAGAATCGCTCCCCTCATAGGTCAATGATAAGTATGAACCAGGTCATTCTCCGAAATCTGGAGAGTAAGAAGTAGATTCAGAGAAGTGCCAACAAATGTATATGCACCAACTATTTCCCTGTGGGTTCTGGGAAAGGGCACCTTCATAAGAAAACATATTATATTGTTATTCAAACCAGAATGTTTCATTTCTTCGAGGAATGAAGACAACTGATTCCAAATAGCAAACAAAAACAATGGCCGCTCCTGTTTCTTGGAAGTCTGAAGGATTTGCATCAACAGAAAACAGCAGCTGCTAGGATAGGTTTATTTCCTTGTTATTTATTTCCTTAGCAGTTACCCATAACTGGTGTTTCACTTTCTGACCTAACCTAGAGTTACTCCTTTCCGCACTACTGATTGAAGTCTGCTGAGATTCCACATGTGCTGGTCTGGTCTGATTTGCAGAACTGTGCTGAGTCCTGCTCAGAGAGGAATACTATTGCTCTTCTGCCACCTCTCCTGAGACAAAATCAGCCAAACTCTGCAGAAAACAAGGGGTTAATAGCAGTGATGCAACAAGACTGTTTCCTGGAAAAGGAGATATTGTCTACAAGTGTTCACAGTGCCTTTCAGAGAGTAAAAGAGAATTGAAACAGGCTCTATTCTCAAATAGCTGACATTGAGCATCTTCCAGCTAAAATATTCTTTACAAAGCACTAGAATTATTTTCCATTAGGTGGTCAACAATATGCTCAGGTGAATGCAGATAGGGTTTAGAGCAATACAGCCTCAAACTTCTAAAATAGTAGAAGGGCTCAGAAAGGAAGGGAGCCTAGGTCTAATTCAAAACTTAATATGTGTTTTCAACATGCATAGCTGCTACAACAGTAAAAGTTAAAGGACCAACAATAACTCTGGCCAGTTTTATTTATGCTGGGTTTCAGCCCAAATAAAAATTCCCAGAAGAAAAAGAAAAGGAAGGTCATGATAGGAAGCACTGAGGTGACTGGAGCTCTGATCAGTCAGGCTTCTAAAGCTTAATTCTTAACCCTAGGCTTCTTTCTGCTGGTAAAAATAGCTGCTGCCAAAATAGTGATGGCTTTAAAGAAGCTGTGGTGCTTTTGCTTCCAGAGGAATTCCATATTGTTTCTGTGTACAGCATTAAAACAAATATGTGGTAGAGAAAATAATATTGGAGTTGCAATAGAGATTTTCCAGCTGCTCTTTAATTTTTCCAAAAGAAATAATTGAGGGCAAAATGAAAATACAAGATCCTTCTTTGAATAGAGTCCTTTCTTCGCTGTAGGCAAAAATGAATACACAGGATCTTGAGCTGAGCTGAAACAGATCTCTGAGGATCCATTTAGAGGGATATTTGAAGGCTTTGAAGAATTCAGTGAAAAAAGGAGGCTGGATTCTCATCAGGAATGCAGTGAAGCTAAGGATTCTTCAAAAGAAAGGAGAAGTCTGTGCACTGGCCCTGCAAAAAGGCAGGAAGGGGAAAGACAGAAGCAATCTCTGCTGGGTCAAGTAGACAAAGCAAGATACAATGTGTGGGAGGGCTGGAAGAAGAAGAAAATATACTTCCAGTCCCCAGTCTTGGTGGATTATTAAATGTCAGAATGCTCGGCCATCTGGTGATGTCGTCAAAACCCATTCTTGGGGTTGCTTTGAAAGGCCCTTGCACAACATGCTACTCTACGAAAGAGCGAGTTGGAGCTGTGTACCATTTCTTCAAGGCAGAAGAGCTCGCAGCAGGGCAGGATTGTTCATCCCTGCTGCCTGCAGGGGAATGCAAAGAGGTTTGTGCATAATGATCTCCTACCAGGACCGTGGGATTTACCATCAACCTGCACAGTGGGCTTTGCTTGTGATGTGCAGTCTGGCCTATGGCCCCAGCTGCCATTATCAGTAGGACATTCAGGTTCAGATGTGTTTTAAGTTCTTACCCATTAAACCAACGTGACTGAAGAGCATTGACAGTGAGAGCTGTCTGTCTCCTTTTTGCAGGTGCTCATTCATCCTTCACCGCTACAAGCTGTGGCCTGGTGTGTTGTGACTAACAGCAGGCAGTGGGAGGCCTGCTTTTGTTCCTGCATCTCTTACTGACTTTGGGAAATCTCTCCTGCTGTCTACTAAAGTTTCTCTGAAAAGCATTTTAAACCATTTTTTTTTGTTACCATGTTGGCGATTAGAAGCAGACTGCATCCCATATTCTAGGACTTCTTAATGGAGATTGCTTGTTCGATTTTCCAAGGAACCTAGGAGTAAATCTGGAGTGTTGTGATTGCTACATAATCATCTTGAGGTTTAACCCTACTGGGTTAAACACATTTCTTGAGTTCTTTGAGAAGAACTCCCTCAGGCACCTGGGAACACACCGTTCAGTCATGTCGTGCTCTTTGCTGGTGATGCTTGTCTGTTCCTTTTCTGAGTTTTCAGGGCTGGTAGCCTGGCAGCTGGTGCATTTGGAGAGCCAACTTGTCAGAGACAGAGAACAAAAACAGATGTTTAAGATACCCATTGAAGACTTGCTGATGCCTTATGGTGAGCTTTCATGAAATGCTGATTTATATGCATTTCTGCTTATATAATATGGATCCTTTCAATCTCCTGGCATTTATTTTTAGCAGCCTGATAGGTTGCATGGAAATGCAGTCTTGTTGCTTGGGTAAGTCACTGTTTGTAGTTTCCTAGTCTTTCACAGGCTGATAGCTGGCACTTGGACATAGCAGTATCATGGAGTGCCTTTTATTTTTGCTTTTACAGTTCATCTGCCAAATTCTCATTAATATCCATTGTCTCTGGAAAAAAAAACAAACACAAAACTGAAATAATATTTACTGTTGATGTTTGTTATTACTAATTGACTGCTGTGGTAAGATCACGTTTGCCTATTTTGTATGGACTTTTGTTCATTTGGATGGAAGATTGCAGTTATTTGTAACTCCTTATGTATTTGTATCTGAGCAACTCTATTCATCATGATCAAAATTATTAGTAACTAGGACACACAGAACATTAGTTCAACAAACTGAAACAGTTTCACTAATACAGCTTTTGTTTCTTTTCATTTGTAATGTTTAAAAGCAAAGTTTCATTACTCTAATCAACAAACCAAACTACTGATGATGCCACTGTTGGAGATCAGTTGTACATGTCTTATCAGGAACAGAGCAATTTCCTGGCACTTCCCAACCTGAAATGCTTTTGCATATTTACTTGGATGAATACTCATCAATGAAAAGCACATCTGGGAAATTAGTCCTTAGTCCTCATGCAGCATCAGAAAGCCTATGGCAGTTCAGAAATGCACTGAGAGTTAAAGGGAATGAGACAAAAAAGGGCTCAAATCTGTGGTTGCTCTTTTTAAATTTTAACTGTCATCTCAAAACAGAGGATGTGCTGGTGGTCACACTGTTCTGCCTGTGATTGCTGAAAGAGAAATCATGTAAGAACTCACTGCTGATAAAATGTTGTTTGCAGAAAAGGTCACTCCCTGCTCTGCAGAAGGTGGCATCTCTTCTTTCTCAAAAATCAGTCCCTGACATTGAAAGCAGGGCAGTACCGTCTTGCACAGCTTGTCCCCTTGCATAGCCTGTCCAGTGATAACAAGAGCCATCACTGCCCCCAAGCAAGGCTCTTATTGCCACACAAACCCATGGCAGCATACAAACAGGGCAGAGCAAAACCAGGAGATGTGGCATTTTGGCAGAATTGTTTCTAAATGCAATCCACTGAGTATCGAGTTCTCTTTCAAACAGAGCAAAGTGAGAACTGGCTGCCCTACCTTGTGTATCAGCAGGCACCAGGTCTCTGGTAGCAAAAAGCTGTGCTGAGGAAAATGCCTATCAACAGGCAGTTGTGCCTATGTGTCATTCACTTGTGTCACAGATACTTTCTTCTTCTCAGCCAGGTCTTCAGGTCCAGCCAAAAGGCCAGAAAGCAGGCATGGAGGAAGATGGGAAGAATGCCAAACCTTTTCAGTAGGCAAAATCCCTGTGATTTCTGTTTCACCTTGCAGGAAAGTGAGCTGTGCCCTCCAGTGGCAGAAAAGAGAATACATACATCTAAAACCGTAAGAAACCTCCAGTCTTCTCTGCAGTCCCACAGCAGGATTTGGACATGCCTTCAGTCAGACTTGTGCAGCCAATGAAATTCAACTGATTTTCATGCTAAGGGACTACTCCTCTGCAGGCAGTGCTTTCTTGCTGCAGGCAGAAACAGCAAGAGGCATCTTTGCTCTTCCTAGGCACAGTGTCAGCCAGACTGGCAGATTTCAGATAATTCCTTAAGCAACTCATTCAGAACATTCTCCATTCCCAAGCTGCTCAGATTTTGCAGCTCCCAAATACTTGGCCATGGTTAGCATCATTTGAGGGCTTCAGTACTGACTCTGTTCTATATATCACAAGCTGTCTGCATGGCACAATTAGGAAGCTTTTAACAGTCTATGCTGAACAATAAAGTTGATGGTCTCAAATGTGTGTAAAAAGCAAGCAGGAGAGTTTTGCTGCTTGAAAGGATAGCTCTGACCAAATATGTAAAACTGTAAAGCTCTTATTTCCTATGCACAAGGTCTCTGTGTTACAAAATAATCTTCTGCTCCTGGCCTTTGTGGCACCCATTGCACCTGTGACAATAGCTTCAAGCCTTCCTGGGTGCTTTCCTTTTGCCTCAATTGCTTCTTTCAATGTGAACTGCAAGTCACTGAGGTACGAGTTTTTTATGTTTGCTTTTCCTTCCTTTACAGGAATGTGGCAAAATGTTTAAGGTGATTACAGCCCATGTTTCTCACTGATGAATGTGGCAGAAAACTGTTGCAGGTAGGTGTCTTCCATCTGTTTATACTGTGCTGTTCCTACAGTGGGACTGGTTGAGAGCCATGCATGGGGTGCATGACTTGGGCACTGGGGAGAAGCAAACAGAAATGCAGCTTGTACTGTTCCAAGCTTCAGTGGTATCTCTTCTGCCATGTTTGTGCTTTGGGGCATAAAATCAGCAGAGCTGCACAAGACACAGTTCTTATTCCCAAATGTGTTCCCAAATGTTGTGTGTGAGATATGAGAGTGGCAGCGGAATGTCACTTGAGAAACTGATTTTTCTCCTTCATTCATAGAGCAGCACAGCTCAGACAGGAGCTGCTTGCTGTTACTTCCATTCCTGCTGATGCAACTTTGCAACTTGAATCCTGAACAAAATGCTATTGTTTTACCAAGCCATCTGCACCTCCAAAATGACCTACAAGGTCTCAGTAACCACACAGAGACACACCAGTCAGGTGTTAGAGAGTACAGAGAGGATGGTATACAGAATTAGGGAGGGAGACAGAAAAGAATGCAGTTCCCAGGAATCATGTCCCCATTGCAGTGGTTATAAGAAGGCCTAAGATGGTAACACCCATCCAGCATTGCTTGGTACACTTCATTTGTGGGCCTGTAGCAAATTTGAACACTGCTGCAGCTGCAAAGACCTCTTGTCAAGTGGAGAAGTCCGTGGTAGGCTATTACATAATTCTGTGATTATTAGGAGATTCTGGTGTGGAATCACACTCAGGAGAGCTTAGGTATGCTTAAAGCATTATTTGACATAATTAAAACAGCTTGTTTGAGAAGACTATCTGATCAGTCACACCTACAGTAATTGCCAGGAAAGTCTGGTGTGATAGTTTGTTAGCTTAGAAATGATTTTCCTGGCTCCTTGCATGGCAGGCTGCTCAATCTACAAACCTCAGTGGGCCTGAGAAGATTGATTTCAAATGCTAAAATAATAGATTGAGTCTTATTTTTAAAGGTGTCTTGCAAACAGAAAAAGACCACACAATTCTGTGGAGTTTATTTTTTCACAAAATATATACAAAGAACATAAAACTGTTGGCTTGTTGTTTTAATATTTTTCCTGCTTGATTTTTTATTTCAGCTGAGAATGCTAAGCCTGAAATTTCATTAACTTTGTAGAGGTTTTGCTAAAGAGTCAGTTGTGAAATGGGAATTTGTCAGATCTGAACCAAAAATCTTAAAAAGATATCAATTGCCTTAAAGAGAATCCTTGCTGTTTGATATAAAGTTTTTTATCACAAAGAAGACAAAAGTCGTTTTAACAGATTAATAGGAAAATAAATTACTTGTAAGTTAAAATTTGAACTCACTGGTATATTATCTTTGTGGTAACACTGCTAATTTGTCTGATGACCATAGGAAGTTTGAGAAAACAAACAGTAAGAAATTCAGCATTCATAATTTAAGCAACCAGGAGGCCAAAAATTATTGTTTGGAAGAGAACTTTCAACTTCTCTTTTTGCTATATATTTTTGCTGCAGCAAAAGTTATTCTTCCCATTTGAAAGCAATTTTTAAGGATTCTAAGTTCATTTAAGAAGTAGAAAGAAGTACCTTCAGCTTACTCCATTCAGTTTTGGGCCCCTCACTACAGGAAAGAGAAGGCTCCAGGGAGACCTGATAGCAGCTTTTGACCTTTCAGTGTCAAAAGGGAGGATGTAAGAGAGAAGGAGGCAGACTCTCATCAGGGTCTGCTATGACAGAGTAAGGGGAAATGGTTTCAAACTAAAAAAGGGGACATTTAGATTGGATATAAGGTACAAGTTGTTTATGGTGGTCAGGCATTGGCACAGGTTACCCAGAGATGTGGTGGATCTGGAGAACATTTCAGGTTGGGCTGGATAGGACTCTGAGCAACCTGATCTAGTTGTAGATGTCCGTGTTCATTGCAGGGAAGTTAGACTAAAAGATCTTTAATGGTCCCTTCCAATTCAACCAATTCTATGATTCTATGATTGAGATCCTGGAGCCCATCTACAGAAGGGCAATGAATTGGTTGATGGAACTAGGATTGTTCAGTTTGGAGAAGAGGAGGCTCAGGGTAGAATTCATTGCTCTCTACAACTCCCTAAAATGTACTGAGGTGGGTGTTGGCTTCTTCTCCCAAGTAAGCCTCAAGTTGCTTCATGGGAGGTGAACTAGATATTGGGAAAAATTTCTTCTCAGAAAGAGTAGTGCATTAGAATGGCTGCCCAGGGAAGTGGTGGAGTCACCATCCCTAGAGGTGTTCAAGAACCATGTAGATGTGGCACTGAGAGACACGGTTAGTGGGTATGGTAGTGATGGATTGGCAGCTGGACTGGATGATCTTAGTGGTCTTTTCCAAGCTTAATGATTCTATGATTCTATAATTCTATAATTCCATTCTACCCTTCAATTTTGAATAGATTTTTCTTGCCTGAGAACTGCTGTTTTGTTTTTTGTTTGCTTGTTTTTTGTCACATGCACTCAGTATATTAATCCTTTGAATTATTATATATTTTGTGATAGATTTAAAGCCATCCTTTTGGAACCAAATACACATCTGGCATACAAAGTATCAGCTTTCAAGGAGTTTTTTCTTTCTTTCTTTCTTTGTTTTTTTTTTTGGTAAGTAAATATTAAAAGACTGTCTCAGTCTCTGCAGAATCATAGCAATGTTACAGCAACAGAATATATGGAAATTCTGTGTCTCCTTGTAGTTCTGTGATTCTCTTCTTCTGTGATTCTGTGATACTCTTCTTTTGTGCAGCATAGGACTGCAGGAAGCAGCCTGCTGCTGGAATCCTTTTCTATGTCTGAGAGGTAAGGTTGTGGGTGATTCTGATATCTACTAATTCGTTTATTTGTAATGCCTTCTTGTGTCACACAAAGCATTCTTTATATTGCCAGGCTAGTTGTTTATATGCAATCTGCTGTATATGGTGCACTAGCAGGTGTCTTAATGAACAAAGTCAGTTCTCCAGGGGAGATTCCTATATTTTCTGTAGTGCCCTAAAATCTGTAGGCTTCTAAAGACTCCTGGATACTGCAGTAGTCCATATTCTATTGAGTCCAAATTACCTTCAACCAGATGCCAAAACAAAATTCAAAAATCCTATTCTCAGGCACTTTTATCCACGTTATCTAGCCTGTGTTGCAATGTTATGTCATTTTCTCAGTCTTGAATAACAACCTCAAGTTTTGAAAGGAGCTTCACACTTCTCTCAGTCCATTTTCACCTTATTTATCTTTAAGGAACATCTCATGCAAACACTAGACTGAAAACACCAGGTTCAGTCCCCTTGCCTCCTGTAAATTCCCGTCAAGGTCTTTGGCAAATCATTTGCTGTTGCCAAGACTTAGCTGATGTTCTGTATTAGAGAAATAGCATATTATTAACCGGTCTCCTCTCCTGGGCTGTGGGGCAGCAAAACTACATTACTCAGTTACGATAGCAACGAGATCATGAATTCAGGTACATGTTTTCATATACATAGTGCTAGACATCCAGTACTTGGTGGCTTGCAAAGCCTTGTGCAGCCTCTGCTGCTCTGTTCATATCTTCACTTTGTCTGTCAGCTAGCAGATGTTTGTGCAGCATGGCCAGCTGCATTCAAATCATATCGTGTCCTGCAAGGGCAGGGGATCTGGGGTCCAGCCAAGCTCTTCCTCTGTGGTATGTGCAAAACAGATTGGGATGGGACAGGATGGAGGACATGGAAAGAAATGGCTTTTGTCTGGGAGACAAAAAGAAGAGCTGTCTTCATTTCTTCTGCTTGTCTTTTAGCAAAAAGAGAGTGTGAAAGTCAAGGGAGAATAAGATAACTAAGGAAGTTTATTTTTAAAGCAATGCCAGACTGCCCCATACACCCAGGCATTTGCTGCCATTCCACCCTGAGGCTTCTGCAAAAGTGATTAGCAGCAGGAATTCCCATTAAGCTTGAGTGTGAGTTTACTATTAGCCACCAAGCAGACCTAACAGAAGGGAAAGGAAGGAGAAAAGGGAAGGGAACTTATCTTGGCTTCTCTGCCACTTAGGTCCTTAGGGTACCTTAGTGGAGCACACAGCCATTTGGACTGGATTGTTATCTCCACAGAGGCTGGTGGGCTTGACTTTAAGAGCAGTACAACTCTTTCTGAAAGCTTCCTTTTGAATTACAACAGTGGTAAGAAAAGGCACACAATGCCTACAAAATCCTGCTTGTACACACCCTGTCTCCTACATTCCAGGGAATTTAAAAGATGTGACTCCTCTGATAACCTTTCTAACCTGAAGGAGGCAATCACATCTGGAGGGCATCACTGGGGCTGGATTGTGGTGTTAGTCTTACAAGCACCAGTATACAACCAATTACACAAGCTCTGTCTCTGTTCTGGAGGAATTAAATTAGCAGAATGCAGTGCATCAGCAGAGACTGGAGAAGGAGCTTGCAAAATGTCTGCCTGTCCTATTCCTCCACATGAGCAATTCTTCCCCTCCCTGAGAGGGACACTTCTTTTGCTTGAACAGCCTGCACTAACTGGAGGGGAAAAGGTAAAATTTTAAGGAAAAAATTGTCTAAGGAGCTGTTTCTGAATTCTTAATTCAAATGTGTTGATTTGTTTTCAATCTTAAACAATCCCTTTACTCATAAATGCAACGTTTCTCTTGTCTAGGGAGTTGAGACACTTCAATTTGCAGCTAGCACTTGGCGTATGGTTTTGTTGTTGCATGCAGAAGAGAGAGTGAAACAAGCTTTAGGCTGCCAGGAGAGCTCATGGCATCACAGCCAGTGATTACTTCTTCCCTCTGCTAAGCATTCCTGGTTGGCATGTACAAAGCCCTACTTCTTAGGCTCTAAGATGAGCTCTTTTCATTATGTTGCAAGTAAAAAAATCTCATTTGTTGTTACAGGCTGCTTTCAGATGCATTTTGCCCTTGGGTGATGACACTGAGCTACCATTCAGACACAAAAGTAACACCAGATTTGGTCCACTGTATTAATAGAGGCTTTATCCATGTTAGTAATTCTAAACATGAGCTCAAGCAGCAGACTGTCTGCCATCATCTGCATTGCTTAATGGTTAGCCTGCTCACTGGGCTGCATGTTGGCCTGTGCCTACTAGCTCCAGCCTGAGATAGCCCTGCCATCACCTGAGTGAGAGCTTGTGCAAGACTGGTCACATTTATTTCCTTATGAACAAATCAGCTCTGAGTCTGGCCTCAGATTCTGCTCATGGCAGAGCCCTCTGTATGGGTCAGGGACAAAGCACAGGGATGCTTCTTTTGCTTTTCTGTTTGGTCTCACCCAAGCTTATGCAAGGCTCCATGAACCAGATTCTGCAGATTCTGCTTTTTGATGAAACCAAACTTGTATGTTTTGTGCTTGTCATTGGGAATATAGGAGGTCGGGTTAAGAAAACCAACTCTGCTATTGAAATGCCACTCCTGAATATGCTTCAGAATTTCTGTGGTCCTTAGCTATAACATAAATTTGAAGCAAACCACACTCCGAGATTGCTCCTAGGTGCTTTTAATATCTAAATGATCTCTGAGGATGTGGGGTGAAGCCCAAGGTTCACTCCAGATTCAGCAAAATGCATCCTATAGATTGCAGCACTATTCCTGTCGTTCAGTGGTATTTCCAAGCTTGCTGCTGCATAAGCAGGGGAAGCAGCTCTGGCATCAGGCTTCTCCAGACCTTGTTACACAGACCACGGTTGGTCTGCTACAACAGACTGATCCAGATACCAAAGTTTGCTTTGCTCAATTAGAAAAAACTAAGCTGGGCAAGGCTGTGATAATAAACGTTTGAGCATAATAGATGTTTTTGCTCTTGACTGTCCTCAGCTCACCTATATTCTTAATACTTTGTCCAGTCTGGAGAAGAGTCTGGGGATAAGGAGCAGAGATCAGTGCTGCAGTTCATGACCACCAGCTCCTGAGCAGGTGTCACATCCTTCCAGCAGTGGTGAGAAGGTAGGCAGGAGGAGAGATGGAGGAGATCTGCTGCTGTGGGCCATTAACTATGGCAGACATAATGCTGTTGCTGCAGTTCAAGCGAGTTTCCTTGCCTGGTGTTTAAGGAACATCTTGAATCAGTTTTGCATTAACATCAGCTCCTGCGTTGCCACTGGCAGTTCCATCAGACCTAGAGATCAGCTAAAAACTGGTGCATCCTGAGCTGCTCCTGGAGCTTCCCTCAGGCTTTCATCCCACTTAGCTGCATTTATTTATCATCTGTCTCTATTTCTGTCAGTTTAATAGGAGAAGAGAGGGCAGTGATTTTGTCTTTCATGCCATGCTGGCTGTCTCCAGTTACTCCCTGTGCCTTTCACCATCCTGGATATTGATAGCTCTCCTATTCTCTTTCCACTGTCTTTTTTGGACTCGCTGTTTGTTGAGTGGAGCTACATTTGCTCTGTTTCTTTGCAGAGCTTTCAGTAGCAAATGGAGCTGATATCAGGCGGGCAGATACTGCTTCACAAAATTAGCCCTTGGAAGACTCTGGAACAGCTGCTGAAGGGGCAATTTCACATTCAGAGCGGCACAAATCTACCGTGAAATGAAGTGGGACTGCTACATCTCCATGACATATAGACTCATTGTCCATAGACCTCCTTAATACAGAGCGGATGCAGTCAGCTCTCTGTTCTCTGCAGAGACCCATTTCAGGGCCTGATCTCCACCCGCACAGTAGAAACAGCCGTCTCAGACACATCTGCCCCTGCCTCCAGCTGTTCCAGGCTGTCAATATCAGGTGTAGTGTCTTCCATAGGCGGTGGCACTCTGCCCATTCACACCTCCAGACACCTTCTCAGTCAAGCTAAGCATGCTGCTGAAACCTGGGTGCCCCAAGACAGTTATTATCTGCTCATTATTTCAGCAAGTTCTTGAAGAGCTGTTTCATTTTACAAGGGTACCTATACAGATGTGCTCCTAATATGAGCCTTTTGGGATTTCAGTGCATAACCTGAATTCTTCTCCTTGTAGATGCCTTTGGAGATATAAAATGTCTCATTTTTTAGTCATATTTTGCCTGGAACACTTGTCTTTATTTTGTAGCTGAGTGTTGGCTCACCTTTTTTTTTTTTTGATAAAACCTTTCTTACAGTGAAGATGCTTTACTCTGCTTAATACCCTCTCTTTTTCCAACACACCCCCTTGAAGTCTTATGGTTTCTATGAGAGTGCATTCTTATGCAGATGATGTCTTTAGACGAAAATCAAACACTTCCTTGTTATTCACTCAATGCATAATAGATGCTGCAGATTCCACCACAGGTGCCTCTATTTCCTTTGTGGAGGCAAGGGCAGGCACAGGAGAACATCTTACTGGGATAAACAGATGCCTCCCAGCAGATCACAGTGGTGTCTGGCACCTACCTGTACTGCAGAGACCATCTTATGGAGCTCCTGCTCAGAAAGATGAGGATGGGATCCCTGCCTGACTCCTGGTGCAGAGCAGCTGTCAGCCCAGTCCATACCGTTGTGCTCAAATCCATGTCAGATACCTTCTGTGGTCCCAACCAGTCTCTGCAGTGCAGGGTCTGTATGGCAGCCATTCCCTCATCCTCCTGTGGCTGCTACAGCTTCAGTGTCATTTGGCAGTTCCCTTGGGATGGGCATGGTGTGCTGCTGGCCATTGTGCTTACACTGAAGGCAATTGTCATGTACTGCTGGGAGAGTTCTACCCTTCTGCTCTGCCTACACAGAGAATTAGGAAATTCATCTGTTAGCAAGCTAGCCTGTTCTCCAAGTTAGGAACTGCTGAGCCCAGAATGATTGCTGCACAAATGTTTTATTCTTTAATGTAAACCTAGACACATAGTTCATCAGAGATTTACTATGTCTCTGCTTCAAGGTACCTCACCTCCACTTACTGGGTCCCCTCTGAGCATCTTTTATAAGGATCCCTCCAGTTTCCCCATGCTACAGCCAAGGGCTGAATTTAAGCATGAAGTCCACATCATCTCACTGTGCAACAACAACAAAAAAAAGCCTTTTTCTCTTAAACTGTTTTGGATGTGCAGAAAGCCAGCCGACCTTCAAAGCCTTTTCAGCATGCTATTTGGCTTCCTTCAGCTATCAAACAAATGTACCGAAGCAGATAAGATTGTTCCAGATTCACACAGGTAGGAATGAAAACATTTTGCCTGGTATTTTCAGATGACTAAAGTGACTTTGTGTTTTCAGATCAATCTGCTGGAGAATGACAAGTGCAGTGAAGAGAAGGAAAATTTCATACTTGTGTGTCACTACACAAATCAGCTGAACTTGGATTATAAGAATAGAGCAAAATAAAGGAGTTTTGGAGGGGGAGAAAAGGTAAATCAACCTTCAGTCTGTGTATAGACACTTATTAATGTGGACTTCAAGAGAAGTGCTGTTCTCCCTCTACTTTTGCAGTATCCTTTGCACAAAATCTTTAAGAAAAATTGCTTCAGCTCTGTCAACATAGATTGCTGCTACTTTTATTTGGCATCAGCTCTGGTGGCACTGGGCCTTTCAGGTTTCTTGCCCCATATCTGTCCCACCCTGCATTCTGCCTCTGTGAGGACTCATTTCTCTCTCGAGACCTGAAGGGAGAACTGCACAGCTCTTTCAAGTTGATACAGAGATGTGAATAGTAATATATTAGCTTCCTGCTATCATAAGCCTGCTATAGACAAACAGGCAGCCACGAGCTGGTGGCAGAAGCCTGGTAGCTGATGTCTGCAGGCCTGGGCTTCCAAATGCTGGAAACATTTTTCACTGATTATATGTTATATTGGCCTTGCTCCCTTGTGGGGTACTATTCGGCAGGCAGGAGTGCTTTGGCCCATGTAGGTTATGCCATTTCCCCAAAGAGTGCATTGCTCTGCTGCTGAAAGGATTTTCTGGCCAGCATAATCACATTTACATGAAGGCTTTTGCCAGTTTTGCTATATTGCTCGGGGGTAGAGAGCGAGCTGAGGGTAAATGACAGTCTTAAAGATAGTGTTTTGCCAGAAAAACTTTTAGTGTGGCTTAAAGTCTTAAAGACTGCCATTCAGGTGTCATATCTCTGGTTATTTTTAGTCTGCCTTTTCAATGTACAGACCTGTACTTTTCTTATGAAAAATGTGAAATCTGCCAAGTTCAGAATGCAGATTTTAATTAATTCAGTGTTTGCTCAAGAGAAAATGATACTGCTGCACTTTCATTTGATGGATCAAGTAATACTTGCTGGGTGTTCACTCCTGACCTGCAAGCCCTCATATTTAAAATAATCAGAGGAGGGAAGAAAGGCATTTTTGGCAAGGAAAATGCTGTCCTCAGGCTATTAATGCATCTTAATCCCCAGCAGAAAATGAAATCACTTTGGGCAGGTGCCAAGCAATACAATGACTTTCCTCTGATTTCAGGGAGGAGCTCCTCTTGAACAACCTTTCTTGCATGAAGTAAGATCTAGACACACAGGGCTTCATTTTGCTCTCACTTTACACCCATTTTACACCAGTACCAAGACAGTGTCTGAGTACAGTTTCCCTAGATTAACAAAACAAAGCCAGACCTCATTGGTGCTTTTATTTATTATTTGTATTATGCCTGTTGGTCCATATTTGCTAACACTGGACTAACACTGGACTTCAGGTGTGCAGAGACAGAGGGTACATTTTTTTTTATCTGACCAGGTTTCTGAGAGTAATTGCCGCTAAACTTCCTAATTTGCTTGTTGCCTGATGATGTTACTAAAAAAGAAAGATATTTGAATCTAGCCTTGCAAGGCAGAAGGTCTGCCACAATCATGAGGCTGCTAAAAGGGCAAGCAAAACTGGCCTCTTTACAGGAGGGGGCCAGCAAAACTGCTACTTTGGACTTCCAGAGAGGAGACTCTAAACTGTTTAGGACTCTGGTAGCAAGCGTCCTTTGGGACTCAGTCCTGAAGGGTAAAGAGGTCCAGGAACGCAGGTTGCTGCTCAAGAAGGAAATCTTGAGGATACAGGAGCAGGCTGTCCCCCTGTGCTGCAAGATGAGCCGGTAGGGAAGAAGACCATCGTGGGTGAACAAGGAGGTTTTCCTGAAGCTCCAGGAGAGGAAGAGAATCTACCTCTTGTGGAAGAAGGGACCAGCAACTTGGGAAGAGTGCGGATAAATTGTTAGGATATGCAGGGAGAAAATTAGAAAGGCAAAAGCCCAGCTTGAACTTGACTTGGCCGTTGGGTAAAAGAGAGCAAAAAAATTTTCTTACAGATATATTAACAGTAAGGGGAAGGCTAAGGAGAATCTCCATCCTTTATTGGATGCAGCAGGGAATGTAACCACTGAAGATGAGGAAAAGGCTGAGGTTCTCTATTCCTTCTTTACATCTGTCTTTGAAAGTCAGACCAGTTATCCTCACGGTACTCTAACCCCTGGCCTGGAAATCTCAGGTGGGGAACAGAATAACCCCCACCACGATTCAGGTAGAAGCAGTTAGAGACCTATTATTCCACCTGAACTGACACAGGTCCATGCAGCGAGATGGGATACACCTGAGGGTGCTGAGGGAGCTGGTGGAGGTGATAGCCAAGCCACTTTCCACCATCTATGAGTATTCCTGGCCAATTGAAGAGGTACTGAAGGACTGGAGGCTTGCCAAGGTGACTCCCATTTACAAGAAGGGTTGTAAGGAGGATTTGGGGAGCCACAGGCCTGCCAGCCTGACCTTGGTGCCAGGAAGGGTAGTGGAGCAGATCATATTGAGGGAGGCATGTGCTGGACAACTGGGGGTTCAGGCCTAGCCAGCATGAGTTCATGAAAGGTCTTGCTTGACCAACTTCATCTCCTATGACTGAGTGACCTGGCTGGTTTGCTGGAAAATATTGATGATAGGTGGACAGTTGGACTGGATGATCTTGAAGATATTTTCCAACCTTGGTGATTCTATGATTCTATGAAAAGAAGCCCAACAGCAGCCCTTCACTGATTTGTGCCAGTGTGCATGGTCTTGTTTAGCTAATCTGCTGCTGGAGTGCTGCCAAAAGAGACCATAGTACTTCTCCACCTCTACCACTCCCTCTCAGACTTTGGACCATCTCTCATTGGCCCACATGAGCTTGCACGTGAGGGTGCTGAGTAATTCAAATAGGCTTGGTTATTTGGCTGGAAGTAAACCAAGGAACGTGTCCAGTGGATGAATTGGTGGTCTGACTCACTGCTAAGGTATGCAGTGGGGAGAGAGCTGCAGGGATGCAGGAGCAGGACAGTGGTGACCCATGGTTCGATGTCCCTTGAGATGGTAAGATGAGACACTTCCTGTAAATGCCATATTTCAAAAACTACATTAAGAGGACATGTTGAGCCATCTTGTGTTGCTGTGATGTTGTAGCTTCCTTTTGAGCAAAGGGAGGAGTAATTCAGCATGAGTATTGCCTCGCTTGTTTTCTTGCATGCACACTCATCTTTCTGAGGCATGGAAGAAGTCTGTGCAAGAGTCAGATCCTGATCTTCACAGCCTTCCTTGAGCATTCTTCTTTGGGATGGAAAGTCCAATTTTCAGTACAGATAGACAAATGAAGCACGGAAGGTCACTTCAGTGCTTGAGAAACATCAGAACTCAGACTGAAAAAATTCAAATCCACATCTCCTGACCAAGCCAGCTGTTTGGCTTCCTCCTTGTGGACATCAGGGGAGAGGCCATTGCAAAGGCAGCAAGGATGCTTGACCTGAAAGGAGCAGAGTGCAGATGTGAGGGTATGGTGGGAAGGAAGCAAGGATGGAAGAGAAGTAGCAGAGGGGAGCAGAGCAAGGGATTGGGGAATTTCTGTAAAGACAGCAAAAGGGATGGGGTGGAGCAGAGCCTTTTGTGAGCAGTGGGAACTGAAGAGGAACTAAGGGTGTACAGGGTGACAAAACGATCTAGAGAGGAACAGCGTATGCATGGAGGCTGTACAAAGGAAAATGTTTCTGCACAAGCACAAGTTTTCTAGGAAAAAAAGTCCTAGGCAGGCTGGGACTAGTAGTGAGTGGATAGCTGAAGCTATAACAAAAGCTGCTTTCACAGTGTACGGATGGAAAAGATCTTAACAGGATCAAGCCAGAAAGGCATACCAAGAAAATCAGTAATGAAGAATCATTTAGCGTTTGAACAGAGAGTGCTCAGAGAGCACAGGCATTGAGAAGATCTTACTAGTGATGGACATGGGGCTGCACAGCTTAAAACATGGACAGCAGTCATACATTGTGCTGAGAGAGCCTGAGCGATGTTTAGTGTTTAAAGAGAAGTAGGTAGCAAAGGTACATCAGCAGGACATTGGTACATGTGTTGCATCACACAAAGCAACAAGCAGGCTCAGTTCTCAGGAGTGCAGGTGTGAATGCTTCTTCAAGCAGCCAGAAAGATACCTGACACTCCTTATGTGTGCGACTAAAGAACAGCAACGAGGACAGTAATTCAGCAGCTGTAGCACTGCACTCTTCCTGGCACAACACAGGAGAAAAGCAATGAGCCATACGTAATTCTCACAGCAGGGCCACAAGGCACAGATGTGATGCTGGATATTCTCATCAGGGCACAGACCAACTGCCTCCTGAGACAGTCTAAAGGAAAAGCACAGCCTGGACACCTGATAAACACCACCATGAGACCGGAGTCACTTTGGGCTTTGCTGCTCCCTGCCATGTGGCTGCCAGGCTGTGGAAGTGGCATTTGCCTAGCTTGGAGTCGTGCTGCAGCTGGGGATAATGAATAATTAACTTCTTCCCTTCTGCAAAGAAACTGAATCAGGAGGAATTGTTGAGGATGACATCCTGGGTTCCCTTGGGATTTCCATACCTGCACTTCCTCTCCCTGCAATAGAGAAGCAGCTACCTAAAATTATGGACTCAGTGGCACATACGCAGTGGCATCCAGCACTGGTGAGACTGAGAAGGGATGGGAGAGCAGAACGTGTGCTGTAAATGAGGACAACTGAGTGGTGGAAGCACCAGAATGATTTTGCAGAGTAATCACAAGAAAGGAGAGAAACGTAATTATAATCTATAGCTGCGTAGAATACTGAGACACAAGGAAAGCAATAAGAGAAAACAGTGCTATCTACAGACCCAAGCTGAGATCACCTGTCTGCTCTATACAGCAAATACACTCTTTGTACTAAACACTCAATCTGGGCACCGGTAGTTCAGGCTGGCCCAGGAAAGTGGCATGTTGATGAGTGTAAGAAGACAGCACTTCAAGCGGCTGCCTCTTAAAAACACTGCCTATCCTGGAGGTATGCCCTGAACCATTCACAAAGTAACACAAAGACTGTGAAGAGCTGGAGTTGCTCTTGATGACGTTGTCATGCGTGACAGACCCAGAGAGAAACATGGCAAAAAAAACCTAATAGCATTGCCTAGAAGAGGCAGATAATGCAATCTAAAATTCAGCCATGGCAAAATGCAAATGCACACAGAGGAACTGAATTATTTTGGCCACGCTGCAGAAAGAGGAAGCATCAGATTTGATTCAAAATGAAAAAAAAAAAACCAGCTAATGAATAGCAACCTCCCCCTCAAAGTCAGCAACTGCACAAGGAATATTGACATATCTATCAAGATTTATACCATGAGGACTATAAATGCACAGTTTACAGTCCGAGGGGAGGTATGAATGAGGAAGGCTAAGAAGGGGTTCTGACAAATAAACCTTTGACAAGACTCCACAGCAGTTGCTTTGAAATCAGGCTCAGTTATAGTAAAAGTAAGGAAAATAACACTCCAGATAGCTAAAATAATAGGAGGATGGTAGCATACAGATGAGCTGAAGCCAATGCTGCAAAACTGTATTCCTATGTCTGAATTTTCTCTGTCATATGCTTGACTGCAGGCTAAGACTGAAAGCAAATCACAGTCCTCCAGAATGTTCTTCACAACCCTCAAGACTCTGTACCACCAAGTTATTAGCACACAATTCTAAAATCAGAAGGATTTAACCTGCAAGTGAAAAAATAATCAGAGGAAGACAAATTATTTTAGTATATTTTCTTTCTTGAAATTTCATACAGAATAAGGGAAAAAATGGAGGAAGAATATGAGGAAGGAATACATCTGATAGTCCAACACTGAATAGTGTCTACAAATAAATTATTAGAAATAGCAAGCAAAGCAGAGTGTGGGATGTGCTTGATTTTAAAAGGAAACAAAGAAAGCAGGCTGACCTGTGCAAGAATAACAAGCTCCCTTGGCTCTTGCAGACTCTTGGAATGAAAAAAACATTGTCTGCAGAGACAAGACTGAGGCTGAAGGATAAGGAGAAACAGTGATTCCTAGCCAAAAGGATACAACAAGCCAGAAAAAAAAAAGAAAGAAAGAAAGAAAGAAAGAAAGGAAAAAAAAAGGATTGGTAAGGGCATTTTTACTATAGTGCTTTGCAGAAAGAAAGTAAAAAGTAAATATAATGTTTTGTCATGGCTTGAAGGCTCAGGTAGAAGGAAATATCAGAAGCTGTTGCTCAATTGGAAACAGAACCGCAAGGAATGAATCATCTTTTGTGTTACTGGCAGCAGCTGACAATCGATGCATTCAATACAAGAGATACCACAGCCTGCTAATTGTGATTTATCATTAGAAGTTAGGTCTTGTTTAGCTACCCTGTTAGCTTACAAATTTTCCTGCACTGTGGCAAATACCACAAAGACGGTATTCACTTAGTATAGAATCATGCCTGCAGTTCTTCAGAAAAAGGTAGTGGAGTAAGGTGGTTTAGGAGACGTCCCTGGAACATCATGTGCTGCCTGTGTAATTAATGTGTCATGGGGTTGTGAGGAACTGGGAAGCCTGCTATTGATCACAGACTCATAAAATCATAGAGTGGCTTAGGCTGGAAGAGACCTTAAAGATCATCGACTTTCGACTCCTCTGTCATGGGTGGAGTTGCCAACAAAATGCACTTGATGAAGACATGTACTCAATTGCTATACAAGATCATACATATTATGATTTACAGTTTCTGAGCTGGCCTTAGAAACACTGTCACCAGCAGGAAGGCCATTTAAGCCCAAGGGGTTGTGCTCATCAAATGAAACAAATAGAGTTTAAATGCAGTAACGAGCTCTTTCTTTTCTGTCCACTGCCTCCTCCTGTTGCCCCTTTTTTGAATCAAATATCACTATATGTTATGATCTAAGCCCTTTTATTTGTAGAGGGGATGTAAAGATGGGGAAGTAAGTTTTAAGAGAGACATAGAAAGTGATTCTGGGATCCAATTTCCTCGTGTATGTGTACATCTGTACATCTGTGTAGACGAACTGAGCAGTGGGAGGGCAGCTTGAAATGTTATCTTCATTAAATGCTGATTACTACTGTGGGCAACCACAGCTAAGACAACGTAAGACTTTGGGTGTTTAATGTGGTACCAAAACTATCAGTCTCTGATTCCTTTAATTTTGTCAGGACTTAGACATCCATTAATTCCAAGAAGAAATAGAGTTTTAAACAAAAAAAAATGACCCATCTAGAATGAAGGACAAAAGAATGACTTTGCCAACTTTTCTGATTTTTTTTCAGACAACTCAGCATGAAGCAGGCCTCAGATTTCCCACACTTCCATGAGAGGGCAAAACAAGCACTGAAACAAGAATAGCTATTCATGTGCAATAGGTGTTGGAAGAAAGAAGTAAGGATTTTACTTTGCCTTTGATTGCTGAACTGTGCTTTTTGTCTGTGACAGCTGCCATCTAATTATTGGTCCATCTCAACAGAATTGAAATGATTTTGCAAGGGCAGAAAGATGGGCAGCAGGACTGCGCTCTCTAGGTCTCATACTTGATACCTGGGTAACCAACATCATATTCAATCTCCATTTGAAAAAACAAGTGAGTTCTGGAGGGCCAGGCTCACTAAATGCGTAGCAGTGCTTCCTGAGGCTTTTTTTTTGTTTCCTAAAGTCTGTAACTTAAGACACTGAGAAATGCAAGCTCTTTCATGAGATTTAAGGAATTCCTTTGTGAGGACTTCCATTACCGTCAGGCCTGCTGCACTTGTCTTTGAAGGGTTTGGCCAACAGGTGTCTACAGGTTGAGCTCCCAGAGAATGCACTACTTAAGCAGGAGGGCTCAGATGTCTCCAATAATGATTTGAGGAAGCAGAGTTTGTGAGCAAGAGGGTCCATATACCCAGAATGGATGTCATGTAAGAGGGAAGAATGATGAATACTCTATATTTCCTTTCTGCAAGTCAAGATGCTTTAATCAATTACAAGGTGAATGCTCAGGACAGTGGGAGCTGAGAGGTTTTGTAGTTCTGAGTTATAGGTTACCCAACCTTAACCATGTGCCAATCTCCAACCCTGAAGGTCAGTTCAAGCAAATGTCAGTCCTATTGTTTGTGAATTGCTACTGCTGTATTCATAGAATCAGAGGACAGCTTGGGAGAGACCACTTGAGTCTCAAATCCATTCCCTTATTCCCAGCAGGCCTAATTCTAAAGTTAGATAAGGTTGCTAATGTTCAAATAAGTCCTAAAATCCCAATTCTGAGCCACTCG
The DNA here is from genome assembly GCF_023343835.1 of Lagopus muta. NCBI lineage: Eukaryota > Metazoa > Chordata > Aves > Galliformes > Phasianidae > Lagopus > Lagopus muta. Next base: position 79,802,381 of record NC_064433.1, read on the forward strand.
CCTTGGCTCTGCTGATGGGATTTTGTGTGTGTGTGTGTTAAGTCTAGTTGGAATTTCCTTTGCTGCAACCTGTATTCATTTCCTCTCACTCTTTCAAATCTGGACCTTAATGGAGTGTCTGACTTTCTCATAGCCTTTTCTACAGTCTGAGATAGCAATTGAGTCCCCCACAACCTTCTCTTCTCCAGGCCAAAAATTCAGGTCCCTCGCCTCTCTTTCTACGTATTTCAGATACCTGATCTTCTTGGAGGACCCAGCTCAGTATATTGATATCTCTCATGACCAGGGAAAACCAGAAATGGAAACTGTCCCAGATGCAGCCTCATGAGCACTTGACAAAAGGGAACAGTCACTTGCCTAGTTTGCTCTCTTGCCTCTGCAGCCTAGTATGCTTTTAGCCTATTTCTGCCAAGGCATACTTCTGGGTATTGTCAACTGTTGTCCATCAGGAGCCCGAGGCCTTTTTCTACAAAGTTGCCTTCTAGGCAGAAAGGATCCAGCCTGCACTGGGAACTGGGGGCTTCACAAGACACCCATTTTATCAATATTGAACCTCATGCAGTTTTTCCCAGCCTGCTTCTCCAGCTTATTAAGGCAGCTCTTCCCTTCAGTGCGTCCACCACCTCTCTGAGTTTTGATATCTGTGAACTCTTCAAGGTGTTCTCTACCCCCTTTTCCACAGTGTAGATGAGTATGTTATATGATAACCAGTCTCAGAATTAACTCTCTGAGAAATATTACTTGCAATTGGCTTCCTAGTAGACTTTGAAATGTTGACCACAACATTTTGAGCCCACTTGTCCAGCCTGCTTCTCCCACTTTGTAGTCCACCCACTAGTCCATAACTTCCCACGTTGGCCAGTTTTCCAGTAATCCAACAAGTGTTTTGCTTGGGGAGAAATACATACGCATCTAGACGTCAGCCATCCTAGAGTTTTCCTGTATCACATTTGGCCACATCTTCTCTGCTGGCAACAGATCAGCTGGAGTAAAGCTCTCTAGAAAGTGGTAGAATGAGACACAGGGCCAGGACTTGCACATGGCAGTAAAACTGTCAGGGAGTTATGGCGTGTGGCCAGAACTGCAAGCTGTGCTATGCCAATCACAGATGGGAAGTGAAAACTTGTGACATTTTGTACTTCAACCCAAAATCTGAACAGATTTTCATGAGACTACATTAAAAAAATAATAAAAAAAAAAAAGTTCTCACCCTGATTTAAGTATCCTGCCAAATTTCATAGTCTTGCTGCAAGTATGGAAAGAAAAAGAGGAAAGTCACAAAAGGAAGGGGGAGGAGTTTTTTATTTTATCTTAAGGAATGTGTGGGGCTGCCAAGATTTAGGAGTGTGAACTCCTCTGTAAAATCAGAGGAATCAGAATCCACAATTTTTAACCAGGTTCTCCTGTGTTTTTTTCTACCAGTTAGCAGTTAGCAATCATGTAGCTGTAGCTCAAAAAGACTAGTATTTGTGCTGATAAATTCAAACACAAGTTCTTGACATGGTCACTCAAGGATCCAAGAAAAAAGAATGAAGGAGATGTCTCCTCTCTGTAATCTAAAGCTCTTGTTACAGCTCTCCGAATTTCTATCCCTTTCTGGAATGGTTGGAAAAACAAGTCTGTGCTGTTAAAACTATTCTTTTCCCAAGTCCTCTTTCAGAAAGCAATGATGCTATTTCTGTAAGAACTTAAAAGGAAGTACATGTCTGAGGCAGAGAGCAAGAACGGAAAATTTCAGTAAAAACGGTGAGTTTTTAGCAGTTGGGAGCTGACAGGGTTTTTTAATACACTGTAAGAGAGGGGTTGTCTTGTTGGCACCAACAGCCACATTTTTAAGGAATAAAAGTGTGCCTGTTGGAATGTTTTTTCTTTTGCAGGAAATATAGTGGAAAAGTATCAGTTAGTTTTCAGACAGAGTCCAGTATGTCTGTCCCCACCTTCTCAGCCTTTCTCTTGTCCTAGCCATAGCCAAGCTCTTCAGCCTCAAGCTTTTCTTCCCCCTGCTGTATTCAGCCTTCCAAGCTACAGCCCACTTCTTTCTGCATTTATTTTAACCAGGATCAGTCTTACAAGCAGTATGGAAAGGGAAACAAATGGCCTTAGCTTGAGTTTTCTTCACTCTAAAAGGCCTGGAAATGATGGGGAGCTTTAGTGCAACCTTATCAGTCTGTAAGGAAGGTAAGTTCATACTAATTTCTGTCATTAGGAATGTTAGACTGCAACCACCATGTTTCACAGCCTTTCCCATCTCCCATTGGGAAATGACCCAAAGATGTAAATATAGCTGGAGAAAATCCGTTGCTTTTCCCAAGGATACACAGATGATTTGTTACATTTCAATACACAAACACTGAAATTCAGCCTTTCTACAACAGAACAGTATTTTTATTTGAAAGGTAATCAACAATGAGATGATAACATGGAGCTGATGGCTTATATCTGTGTTATCCTACTAGCTGAAGGCCACTGAGATTACCTGTGCACTTCCTGCACCCTGGGTGGGTATGTAGCTGCCACCTCACATCTTGGAGGGCAGAAGCCATCAGCATGAGTTTCTTCACAAGGTGGACAAGTTTACCCATTTGATTCACAGCTGGAGGCTGGGAGCCTGTCCTTTCTGTACTCCTAGGTTGCTTTTGTCAGTTGCCGAAGCATCTTAGAGAAGGGAGGGCATTTACCTTCAATGCAGAACAGAGAGTTAAGGACAAGATGGGAATTAAAGGTGTTATATTGGTACAAGCTTCCTTACACTGAAATAGAGAAAAGACAGTGACTCTGGGTAGCATGGAGTGACCAGGAATATGTAAGATAGGAATGGTAGAATCTGGACCATGGGAGGAGTACAGGGATAAAGTTAGAAGCAGCTGAGGTTTAGGGACCTTGGACTGCCTGAGGAGCTTGAGAAGGGGCACTGGTAGCAGGAAATGTGTATCTGGGGAAATGCCAGAGAGGAGGGAGAGTGTGCCTCAGAGCTCAGGTAGGCAGATGCTTTGGGGACTGAGTGAACAAAGACCAGATGCCAAGACTGAGAGACAATGACCAGAGGGAAAAGGGGACTGGAAGAAGAAACCAGCCATGGGGAACAAGGAGGCAAGGCAGAAATAAAATCTGACTGGGAACACAAGGCTGGGTCATGCTGTCAGTAGGAGGTTCCAGGGCCTGTTCCTGCACAGTCACTCCTCCTCTGTCTACAGGTATCTGTGGGACACACTAGGCACATGGACAGCATCCTCTCCTCGTGTTGGCCTATTTTAAAGACTGATGCTTAATATTTTTTGGTAAAGGCTCCAGCCTCACTGTTGTCCTTGGTACTTATCCATCTGATACCACAGCATGGAATTTTATTGTTGCTGTTGTTTTAATGTTTTTTACTGTGTTCTGAAAAACTCAGAAAGGACAGGTGAGAATGTTGCCAAGTTGAAATGCTTCAAACCATCAGGACATTGATCTTCTCATTGAACAGCACCTCAGAAGACATCTGTGTATGCTTTTTGTGTGATCTTTTCTCAGACTGTTCTGATATCCTGTACCTGCAGTGACTGACTGCAGTGTGCCCTCTGCTGTCTTGCTGTCTGCACAGTCCAGCATCTCTGAGATCCAGAGAAGTTGCGCCTCTGTCCAGAAGCAAAAGCAATTCTGGCTCCCTATAAGCTGCCTAAGAAATGTGTTACCAGAAGTGTCTTCCCAAGAGAGAGGCAATTCCTGGTCCACAGCTACTGTAGAAGTTGCTCTGCAGATGGCTTTGTAAAGATCTTCTGGATATTCACTCCACAACTCGAAAGGATACTATGACCTCAACCCTAATTTTTTCTACCAGGAGCAGTGATTAAAAGACATTGAAATGCAAACACCAATTTTTGAGAAGAAAATCATGCCATGCAGGCAGTCATGTGTAACTTACACCAAGGAAACACTCCTATATTAATTACTCTCTTACATGACTAGGTATCACCTTCCCACTGAAGGGCAGATAACGTTTTTAAAATTATTTTCTTTCCATGGCTTTTATCACCCATTCAGTCTTAGCGCTCTCTGATGCATCCCTCCAGATCTGAATTTTCCCAGTTTATCTGCTTCAGTTCTGTCATGTTTCTTCAAACATCAGTGTTTCTTTGCTTTTTCCATGTCCCCTTTTCTTTTTTCTTGGTTGCAAAAGCTGGTATCTCTCCCTGGGCATCCGGTATCTCTACTTTAACATGTGTGAGCTGACAACTAATCCATTGCTTCCTTAGCAGAGTGTCTCATCTGTTCAGAACAGATTTCACTTGGGCAGCGTATCTTGGCAGCCACAGAAAAATCACCATGGCTTTAGGGAAATTGCCTGATCTTTGCTCTGACTGAACGATGTAACTAAGTTGTTTTTAATTTTGTTTACCATTGCAGTATAATGTTTACAAGAAAAGGAAGAACAGATAGGAGCCCCAGAGGGGAGAGTAAATCAACTGGGTGAAACAGTACACCATTAGTCTATGCTAAAATTGCCAGGTTTTCCTTCTTTTACTGTGTCTGCGCTCAAAAATAAAGAGAAGAGGCCTTTAGAGAACCTTGTGCTGATCAGAACAGGGGAACAGAAGAAGGAGGTGTCTCTGTGCAGTCAAATGCATATTTATTCACAATCATGAAAGAAATGAAAGTGGAAAAAATTGTAGGAAAGAAAGAATGTGTTATTTATGCATTTTCAGTCAGCGTTAGAGTTGTAGAGAGTTTATGCTAAGTACTGAACACGAAATATTATGATGACCATAACTCCTAATTTGGAGTCATAGCCTAAATTCAAGCTAATTCTCAGTGTTCTGTAGACCATAGTACCAATGTCTTAGGGATTGATTCAGGCTATCTAAACTCAAGATCTATCCAGCTTCAGGAAGTTTCTCAGAACGGCTGACAGCTGTATTTCAGTTCACTAGTGTCTGGCTTAAAAGAACAGAATGTGCACCAGGATCTGTACTGAGGTCGGGAAATTAATTCGAGGCGTCTCACCTTTGATTAAATTACTGCATCTCTCTGTAAATTTTCAGAAAAGTATCTCTGAATACCCCGAAGGAGTGTGCAAACATGGCAACACTGAGGAGGCTGCTGGGGCCCATCCAGCCTAATGAACCCGGCTGTAGTTGAGCTCAGTGGGAGGGGGATCCGTGGAACAGAGCCTGATGCTGTGCCATTTGGTGGTTTCTGTTTGGAAGGGACTTGTTTGCGTTTGTGCAGTAAGTACGTGGTCCAGCTCCTCTGAGAAGAGGATGATGCTTTGAGGGGGAGAAAAACAGTGCAAAGAAAAAGCCCCACTTTTTCCTTACCTTCCTCCAACCCACTTCAGTAGCTTTCCACAGCTGCGGTAATTTGGCCTCCCAGATATTGGGGTCTCACTGGTTGTGAGGAGGTCTCAGGGATGCAACACAAGGAGCTTTTCTGCTGCATGCTGCAGGGTTAATAATCAGTTGCAGTTGTCTAGCAGCAGTCTTTAACTAGTTCTGCACAATGCAATTATACCTCATCAAAGCTAATTTACCAAGCTGTTTAAATGGCTGTACAGCATTTAGTGAGCCTCCTCACACCACTAGCATCTTTTTCAGCTGGTCCCCTGCTGAGGGTGCTTCAGTCTGGGTGGTCCCAGCTACACCCTGCAGCATTTTTCAGTGTTGTCAGCAGGCTGGAATAGGGTCCTTTCTTCAAAGCTCCTGGCTTTGTTTCCCAGCCTAAGTTACAGAAGTCTTGTGGAAAATGGTTTGGAGGACAAGAGGCAGCGTTGATAATGGGAAACGTCTGCGAAGGATTGGAACATTGGCTTGTAATCCCTGGACAAAACTGCCTCATTCAGAAAAGGGGAGGGGGGGGGGAAGCATGCAGAACAAAGCTCTTGTTTCACTTTGTGAAACGAACACATGATGTTTTCTCTGGAATGTCTCACTGACAAACAGGACCAGCTTTTCCAGGGACTATGGCTCAGATAAGGCCATAAATGGCTGAAAGGAATTTAGATTCACAGCTAATGTTAATTTGTCATTTCCAGGGGCAGCACAAACTCAGCCACGCCTTTGACAGATTTGGGTTTCATGAGGAGCAGGGCAGTGTGAAAGGCCTCTTAATACACTGGCCCCAGAGATTCTCACCAGATCTAGCATATCCCATGTACAGATATGCATGGGGACAGAGCTGATAAAGCACGGCTCCATCCTGCCTAGCATATGTCACCTACCTGTTGAGACAAATGACTGTTTCCTCCTCAGCTGGGACATGCAACCAAGAGAGGTACCAACAGGAGCCAAAACTGTTAAGGCAGGTGTTCTGTCTTGAGCAAGCCCTTGTGAATCTGTGCCTTTCAGCTGGAACCTGCCTGTCCCCCTTCCCAAGCCCTCTTACAGACCTTTTGTCCTTTCCTTTTGTTCATCTATCACAGCCTGTTGTGCTGCCAGAAAGGAATCTGCCTTCCCCTCTGCCATGTCATCAAACAGTTCAGCAGTCTCTCTGCCGCACTGCAGTGGCCCTGAGAAGGTAGCACAACATCAGAGCTCTCCGTCCCAGTCTTCCAGTTTCTACTCTCCTGGGATAAGTTGTCCAGCTTGCAATAACAACAAATTATCCATTTTGTCTTTTGTCACTAACATTTCCAGTCCAAAAGCTTTTTCTCACGCAGATTGAAATCAATGACCTTTTCTTTTGGATTAGCTTTCTTTACAGCTTTGTGTACAGCTATTTATCCTGTTCTTGCACGTAAAAGGTCTGGCATAAATCCTGACCCACAGGGACAACCTGGCTGCAGCAATTTAAGGCCAACATGTTCGAATGCAGATGTCTGAAGTCAAGCATTTTGTCTGTTCTTAAAACATAATGCAATAGCCTGACTTGCAAGAGCTCAGCAACTACATTTGCCACTTCTGTGGTAAAGCAGAGGGTGCTTATCATCTCCTGGGGAATGATAGCTTGGACTGGAATGATAGCATTGGGCCTCTGTGTGGGGGAAAGTTAAAACCCTCTGGTTTCCACTGCTTAGCCCAGTGCTGGGAGGGGAATGTATGATTTCATAACATTGCTAAGCAATGACAAGAGCTGGTCTCTAGGGTGAGCTGTATTTACTAACACATTGCACATTCTTCTGGCTTAACAGAACAGTTTCTCATTTTATAAGAGTCCTGAGGTAATGTTTGTGTTCTAGATCAGATGCCCAGACTCACCCTGCCAACTCTCAAGCTTTTTCGTGGACAACCAGAACAGCCACCCCAAATCTGTGTCCTGAATACTTCAACTGTCCGTAGTTCATTAAGACTGTGTAGACCTCACCTCCCAATCTCACAGATGCATAGTGACTCACAGAACTGCTGTTCCACACCCAGCCCCAACTGACCCAGGCACAACTCACACGACCCGAATACATCCCATGCAGTGAAATTCCTAAAACATCTTCTAGCAATCATCTCAAGGTCTGCTGAGGTATGGGACAAATAGCTAAACGTGTTTGAGCATGTTCTGTGCTAGCAGGTTGCCCATGCTTGAAGATGACAAATAGCACCGTTACTCAGAGTGTGGGTGGGAGAACCTTGGAACAGCTGTCCTATGGGCCATAGACCTGACCTGCAAGCGGTCTAGAAGATGTTTTTGTACAAGCATAGTGTAAGGGTAAGGAGCAGTTGGCTACAGGGAGTTTGAGATTCTCTGACAGTTCTGTAACGGTGTTGAAAGCCAGGACATGCTAAAGCTATTTTTTGAATGAGCTGGGGATACCTTGAAGTTAGGAGACATCCCCAGCCAGAGCTGCTGCGCAGAGGTTCACCCCACAGGTCTCTGAGCTCCCATTTGTCACAGCTGGATTGCATGGTGCTGAGACATACAACTACCTCCACACAAGGTCATCCCAGATCTCAATGGGCTCATTAACTTTGCTTCCATACTCTCCCTGCCTGGGACCTGTCTCCACATACTCCAGTATGCTACGTAGAGATCATATTAACACAGACACTCTGATACCTCAGCTATGGGACATCTGGCACACCTTAATTACCAGCATCCTTATCTGATATCCCTGAGCAAACTGTCCTCCCCAGCAGACTGCTTTCTGAAGAAGCATTGTCCAAAGGCTCTTCCACAGTACCTCCTCTGCTCAGCAATGAAACAACTCTTCAGCTTTAGTTGGAAGCAGAGCTGGAGGGGGTTTTAAATGCTCGGGGAGGGGAGAAAGTCATGGCTGCAAAATATGGGAAGAGGGTTAGTCAACACATACCCTTGAAAGGCCTTCTGGCTCTTGGCTTGGTATTTGGTAGGCCAGAGCTGCAAGTTCCACAGCCAAGCCATCAGTGATGATCTTTGGTTGGAGCCTGCTTCTGTACAGTGGGACGCAGGTATTAGTACCTCTCTGGAGAATTCATCAGGATCTCTCTGTCAAATGTTAAGCTTGCCCCTGTGTGAGAACAGCGTTTTGTAGGTGAGAGAAGTGAGCGTGGCTCATGGAAGACCTGTGTTTCATTGCACATTACATTCTAATCGATAGATCAGAATGCGCATCTGAGCTCAAGACATCCCTGGGTTGATTTCCTGCTACACTTATGAGCACAAACACACTGCTGTTTGAGCTAATGGTGAAAGTGCTCTTAATGGTGTGAAGCAGGATTTGCCAGTGGTAAACAACTGCTTGCTGCATAGCAGTAGCTTGCTGGGAATGGTGTGCCTGGGCTTATCGCATGGAAAATGGCAGCCTAGTACGTGACATAGTTCATTGATACAGGAAAGATAAAGCTGCTGAAATTTCATGCTGTTGTAGAAAAGTCCTGGGTTTGACCATATCCCCTTCCAGAAGTGACCTTAGGAATTTCTCTATAAGCATGTCTTCAAAGTGAGGAAGATAACGGGGAAGAAGTAGAAGGAAGTGATGATTGTTTCCTCACTTATGGAGAATAATGTGGTATTTAACAGCATGTGCTGTGAAATGCACGCAACATTTGTAGGTATGGAGATGAGTCAGGACTCCATCTTCAAGTGTTTCTCCATGGCAGTACGTATCTGTATGCTGGTTTGTGACGTAGCCTGCACAACAGATGACTTATCTTATCTTGATGCCATTCTCAAGACCTATTTTGCCAGCAACTGTCCACTGAAGTAGAAGAATCTCCTTTTGAGGAAAGATTCCTCACACACAGGTAGGCATTCTCTACCTTGTGTTGTTTCTGTCTTCCCAGGTGCAAGACTTCGTATTTGTTCTTGTTATGTTTCTTAACTGACCATGGTGACCTACCTGATACTTCCTGGGGGGCTACTGTGGTCCTAGGAGGGTCACTGATACAGGCAAGCCGTCTGTGTCAGAAGGTCAGAAAGTCCTTTCACCCTGTTCCAGTAGCTCCAGGCATTTCTGCAGCTTTCTTCAACAACTGTAGAGTCAAAAGCAGGAGCATTTCACTAAATGATGGTGTGTTATGGTGAGCGTGGTGAGACACTGGAACAGGTTGCCCAGGGAGGTTGTGGATGCCCCCTTCCTGGAGGCATTCAAGTCCAGGCTGGATGGGGCTTTTGAGCAACCTGGTCTAGTGGGAGGTGTCCCTGCCTATAGCAAGGGAGTTGAAGCTGCATGATCTTCATATGATTCTTTGATACTTTCTTGCTCTACAGCTTGGATCTGAGTGTAATTCAAATCCAGAAGATGCTAAGAATGGCAAGTCATAGTTGACCAAGCTGTGGTCTGGAGCAGTGGCAAACGCTAAGTGGCTGTGTTTACATGGGCTGGACACGGGTATGCTTCCATGCTTTGGATACTGGGAGTGGCTTACCTGGTTGCTAAGTCCTGGGTGAAAAATGTGAGAAAATTATGCCTCTTTTAGGTTAGAAAACCTAAGAATTTTTCCTTAAATAAGGGATATCAAGGGTAAAGTCTAAGGGCCAGGTTGTCAATGGCATTTAGGCATTTTACTGCTCTAGACAATGAAATATCCAAAAGCCCATCAAATGCATTAGCCATTAGTGAATGCATTTTATACAAGTCACTTGGTCAGCTAGTGCCAGACTTGTGTGCCCTTCGGTTGGCAGTGTCCCCAGTAACACCTCCAAAATGCGGACCATCTGCTGAGGGAGAGAGGAAAAAACTACAGCACTGAGCTGCATCAGGTCTGCAAAGAAACAGAGCTTTAAGCAATCATAGTAAGTAGAAACGCTGCAGCTGAGGCAGGAGCAAAGAATGGAGGAACCACAGTGAGAAAGACAATTACAAGAGCAAAGAAGAGAAGGGAAACAAAACAAAACAAAACAAATGTAAGAACTGTATTTAACAAAATGCAGCCTGGAAGGTCACCAAATTACAGGAAAGTGAAACAGACATAAGAAATAACATCATTGTAAAAAAAAAAAAAAAAAGGTGCTTAAATAATTTGTGTCATGTATCCTCACATCACAGTATCCTCACATCACAGTTAACCACAGTTACCTCTCTGTTTTATTTTGGTTAGCAAAGTAGCTCCCTGAGCTAGTCTCTTTGAGTCAAAGAAGCATTAAATCTGATGTAGTTCACCCACGTGTTCCATGTGCTGGAAGTTTATCCCATTTCATCTTATTGCAGTTTGAGAGTCTTACTCACTGTCTCGGTACTGTGGTGAACCTGTGATAATGGGCTTCCTCCACTGCCTCTTCCCAACATTAAGGGTAAGAAGCTGCTTTTTCACTTATGTACCACTCAGTGACTTGAATGGCCATCTAAACACACTGCAGGCATGGTGCTCATTGACTTGAGCTCAGCACTGCAAGGACATTTATCCCTTAGAGCCTCTGTGAATGGCTGTGTGTCTGGTACAGCAGTGGAGAAAGGAGACGTGAGTGATGTGGGTGGTGGGTAGCAATGAAGTAATGTGGAGAGGGTGATATCATGGTATGGGCGAGAGCTTCAGAAGTAATTTATTGGCACAAGTTTAGCTTGGGTTTCCTTAGGAAACGAGGCTTATACGGTCACACTGGGTGTATATGTGTGCACATGCTGTAATGAGGGAGAGGCTGCAGCTTTTGAGTAATCCTTATTAGGCACCGGAGAGCCCAAAGGAGTGATATTTACAATGCCCCAAGAATGCAGAAAGCTTTGGTTTAATAAATGACAAAGAATGTATCCACCCATGTATACTAGCATCAGTCCACGATTCATTTGCTCTACTGAAGCAACAGCTTGTTACCTTATTTTGGTCACACAGCCACTTGGCATACATGTTTGTATCCCAAAATTTGCAATCCTGTACGTAAAACAAAATGTTTGGTATAGAAGTGGTGGTAACTGGGAACTGAGTGTCAGCAGGAATGAAAATATTAATGTACGTAATAGAATAATATCTTTTCCATGGAGCAATGGTTCCCATTTTTTTTGGTCCACCAGAGCACTGCAACCTTCAAAGTCTCAGGCAAACATCATTCAACCTTATAGAAGAGCTTTTCGCTGGAAGAGTTTTATAGTACAACTTTAGTTGTATAGCCAGCAATGATGAATCACCATCTTCAGTACGACCACAGTTCAAAACCAGAACTGTGAATGCATTTGCTAACCCCTTATTCTAGTGCTTCTGGTTCAAACCCCTTCTTGGGGTTCCATCATGAAAGAGCAGTGATTCCTGACAGAATTCTTATTGCTTAGCTAGTACACATTATTCCTTTGCAGTTTACATTTAAAAATGTTAAAAGCAAGTTTGTTGGAACAAAAGCAAACAGTTTATCAGATATGTGGGTAAGCCTGATCTAATGCTACTTGTGAGAATGACTGAATTCAGATGTATCTGCCTATTCAGGGAATCAACTGATTCCAAAACAAAGGTGAGTATAAAAAAAAAAGACACTGAGAACCACGCTGCTCAGCATCAGCAGTGGAATAGTTAACATCTCTTAGGCTGGATTTACAGGTCAGTACCACCCTCAGACAAAATCAGAACATGCTGGGGGGGATGCTTTATGAAAGCGTACTCCTAAAATCAAAACAGAGCAAGACCACCAGGCTTGAGTGAGCACAGCGAGAGAGCACAGAGCTAGCCCCATCCAGGATAACTCTTTTCTAGAGCTTGTCCCTTCCAGCAGGGCACTGGGATTATCTCTGGTCCTGGGAGCACATACCAGCACCTCCTACCAGCATCCTCCACAGCACATACTTGCACTCAGGGCACAGCTTTCGGTTACAACCAACCTCAAAACCCAGGGAACAGCCCTTGACAACTGATGTCACTTGCTGTAACAGCAGATATTTCTGTGTTTTAGAATCATAGGATCATTAAAGTTGGAAAAGACCTCTAAGATCACCAAGTCCAAGCCCAAATCATCCCCACCATGCCCGCTAACCACATCCCTCAGTGTCACATCTCCAGTTCTGGAATACTTCCAGAGACAGTGACCCCACCACATCCCTAGGCATTATTCTGCATAAACATTTTGCATAGCATATACTGTAGATGATCAAATGCCCTGCAGTAAGAACAGCAGAAGTGATTTGGCCTGTTTGCCCACTTTGAACAGATAAGATGTGAAAGTCACACATTCTGAAGTTTATTTTTTTCTAAAAGCCTTGTTTTTGTGCTAAATGTTAACAGACTCCAACAGCCCGTCTTCTTTATTTCCCGAGACTGGCCTGTTTAGGGGTTAAATGAGTGTTCATATATCAAATGCTCCTTGGACATTAAGGATTAGATTTTTGGTTTGAACTAATGAACTCATTGGACTCAATGATGTTTAAGGCCTTTTCCAACCTGAGTGATTCTATGATTCGTTTCTGCACCAGGCTCTTCTCCATTGGACAGCCAGTCCGTGCCGCCAGGTCCTGCCCCTGGGCTGGGAACTTCAAGCTAAAGATACTAAGAGGATCACAGGTATTTACATGCAGAGGACCACTGCCAGCCTTTCCAGGTGGGACAGCCCAGCCCATGGCGCTGGCAGACCGCTGTTCCCTCCGCTAACGCTGTATGGACACGGACTCTCATAACGACTGTAGACCTCCCCGCGTCCCTGCGTAACAGCCTACAGCTACACTCCGGCCCGCCCGACGTCGGACCAGGCACTCCGCTTCGGGACGAAGCCCACTCCCCCCTCCAGGGGGCCGCCATCCCGCCCCGCCCCGCGGCGCGGTGGCAGCGGGCGGGCCGAGGAGGGGCCGGGCCCGGGGCGGGGGTAGGGGCGGGGGTCGGGCCGGGGGTGGAGCCGCGGGCTGGCGGGTCGGGGCGAGGGGGAGACTTCCCCTTCCCTTGCTGAGCGAGCCGGAGAAGGCGCCTCCGCGACTCCTCGTGCCCCGCCGGTGCCGCCAGCCCGCAGCATGGTGAGGGGCCGCCCGGCCAGCCGGCGGGAAGTTTGGCGGTGGCGGCGGTGTCCCCTCCCGACCCGCGCTCACCGCCAGCCCTCCCCGCTCCTCTCTTGCAGATCTGGAAAACTCTCCCGCTGCTCTGTGCCCTGCTGGCCGTCGCCCGGCTGCGAGCGGAGGTAGGCGGGGGCCGGGGCGGGGGGCTCCGTCGGGCCTCTCCCGGGCCGGATGGCGGCGGGGTCGAGGCCGGAGGAGGGGACGGCCGGCGGGACGGGGGCTGCGGGCTGAGAGCGCCGGGCGCGGCTGGGAGCCCCCTGCCGCTCCGTCTCCCTTTCCTTCTTTCTCTTTCTTTCTTTCTTTCTTCCTTCTTTTTTTTTTTTTTCTTTTTTTTTTTTCTTTTTTTTTTCCCCTTCCCCTCGCTTACTGCAATGACCTTTTTCAGGCAGCGAAAGCCATTAGCCCCCAAACTCGTAAACCCAAAGGTCTGTTGACAGAAAATAAACGGTGCCTGAATTCCCGGCGCTGCAGGCTCCGTAAAAGTGAGGTCAGGAACAAAATATTCGATAATTGTGGCAGGGAAATGTGGAAGTGATTTGGAGCAAATGAACACAAGCTGGGCTGGGGGGGCGGCCGGGCGTGCTCTGCTCGGCGAAGCGGTCCCGGCGGGGGGGACGGACTGGGGCGGCTTCCCGCGCGCATTTTTTCTCCCTACATATTTCTCCCAGATGGCCGGCCCCGCCCTCCAGCATCGCAGCTTGGCTCCGCGCAAAAATGTATAAACACTTCTGGTTTCCTACAGAGAGTTGCCTTTCTCTGCCTCCCAGCCCCGTGCCGCTCTGCCCGCCTTGTGGCAGGGATGGGGAGCGCCCATTGAAGTCCCCACGAGCGCTGGCCCCGTTCGACTCCCATTGCAGCCCTCGAGGAAACTGAGGGACCAAGCGGTAGGGTGGGCCGGTGTTTTGGCTGTACGTACCTTGTCACATTGTAAGGGACTTTCTGCTGTAGGCATGGCATACTAACGTAGTCGGTGTTTGTGTGTGCTGTCCTGAAAAAGCCAGAATAAAGCCATAAACAAGCCTTAACTGGTTGTGGTCAGTGTAGTGAAACCTCTGAAGAAAGGAAGTGTCAGTAGTGCTTCCATAAGGTCACAGAATCATTTGAGTTGGAGGAGATCCTTAAAGGGAGTCTAGTCCAACTCTTCTGCAATGAACAGGGACGTCTACAGCTGTGGAGCAGTGACAGGGCTCTGAGTGAAGTGTGTTGCAGTCAGTGATTTGCAGAAACGTGGCAAGGATGTGTCTGGCCTCTAGTTTCTGATTTCACCAGTTGTGTTGACTCAGTTGAAATTTTAGCTATTTTTCATCTACTATACTCCAGTTCTGAGAATCTAGAAGGTGGCCCAAGTATAATCATGCTAACATTTCCAAACCGTCAGTGTCCTCATTTACAAACCGAGAGTAAGACAAATGTGAGCTGCTGTGCTCAAAACTTGGTTGTAAAGGCTGGTTGGTGCCTGAGCTGATACATTAATCATAGAATCACAAGGCTGGAAAAGATCTACAAGATCATCTAATCCAGCTGTTCTCCCATTACCCTTGCTACCACAAGCCACTAACCCATATCTCATAGCTCCTCATCCAGACGCCTCTTGAACACTGCCAGAGACAGTGACTCCACCACCTCCCTGGGCAGCCATTGCAGTGCCTGACCACTCTCTGAGAGAAAAAGTGACTTGGCTGCTCTCAGAGATGATGATCCGTGTGTCAAAGCCGTGAATGTTTTGGCTCAAGTTCAGTATAACTTTAGAGGGGAGAACCGATGCCTCAAACAACTTTTCTGTTAGGATTCCCTTGCTGCTGGGTGGTGAGCACCAGCTAACTTGCAGGAACTACCACCTGGGATATTGGGACCTTCTTGTTGTCTGAGGAAAGCGGGTTGTGCTTCAAGGTGGGCTGCATTGAGAGGCACCTTTGGCTGTTAGCCCCCTCTAGATGTTCTTGATTTCACCCCTGTGTCCCTGGCATTTAGCAAGATTCATGTGGTGTTTCCCCTCTCCTAGATTTTGGAAGTGATGGCTCTATTTCTTCTGTTCCTGCTGCAATCTGCACTTAACGCCTTTCAGTACGTTCAGAATATTAACGCTGAGCCTTGAGCTTCTAATCCATTTGTAGGCAAAACCATATCTGAATATTACTGGCTTTTGTTCCAGGGCTCATTTCTACAATGTTAGGTGCATAATTCAAGTCTTGAAAGAAAGAAAGAAATTGCTTCAGTCGATGTTCTTGGCATGACTTTGTGCAGACTGGAAAATCTGAGACATGCCAAAATGTGGGAGCTTTTCTTGGCCCAGTTCAGTAATAGTCACAAGAGCAATAGATGGTGAACTGTGTGCCTCGGCCAGAGGCCAGCCACCAGCCCCAAGCAGTGTGTTGTGTGTCTCTCTTCCTGGGTCAGACTGTCAGAGGAGGCCATTTGCTGGTATCAGTGGGGTCCTGTGGATGTGAGGCAGTTGTGTTCTCAGCTGGATCTTTAGTGAGCAGACAGTGATCTGAGGGAATCATCCATCACAACAGAGGAAAAGGGAGAGGCTCAGAATGTCTGATGAATGCATTGCAGGTGAATCGGTAGGGCTGTAACGCAATCGATCAGGCGTCTCCTGCTGGAGCAGTTACCAAGTTAGTGCTGGAAAGGAGTCTGCTCACTGTTGAACTGGGCCCGGGAGGTCTGTAGGTTGGTGTGTGGGAACACCATGCTTACACCGGTGTCATCATACGTCCCATCAGGATACTTGCTTTTCAGCGTGAATTTTAAATGTTAATGATGAGATTTATGCCAGTACGGGTATATTGATGCAAGCTGTGGGTGGACGTTTGCCTGTTTGCTATTCATTCAGATTAATACCTAAGACCTGTAGCTACTCCCCTGACCTATCCTTAACCCATTTCTGGCCAAATGAGACTGCCTTTGGAAGGCATTCTGTAAACAGTGTGAGTTGATTTAGCTCACTTTGGCCAGAAATGACTGGAGGAGGCGGTCTAGAGGATCTCTTGTCACGAGAAGATCTACTGACAGATCTGAGGGGTTACAACCCCCAGGCAGCACAGTGATGACAAGCATTTGGGACCAGATTTATAACCTTTTCTAATAGTGCGCGCTGCAAACACTGCACATCTGTTGTAACCCTGGGATTAATTTTTTCACCCCACCTCCTTTTCCCTCTGTATAATCTTTCCACACGAAAAGCTGAAAAGAGGTGTTGGAGGGCAGAAAAGACCAAGTTTCCAGCCAAGTTCTGTTTGTGTAACTCACCTGAGCTCTTCCTCTTCATCCAGCTTGACTCCTGTACATAACGACAACCACACTCCCCTCCTTCCAGGGTCCTGTGTCACTCTTCCAGCACAGAGCCTCTGTGCCCTGCAGATATGGGGCTGGTTGTTCAGCTGGTCTCCATAAAGCTGGGTGTGCTTCCTCCCATTGGGCTGCTTGCAGGGCCTGGCCAGCACCAACAGCTTGCTTTCATTATGCTTTTCCCACGTTCTTGCACTGATGGAAACGAAAAAACTGCTGTCTTAATAAATTACGCTTAATGAATTACAGCCGAGATCCTGGTGTACTTGCATAGCTCTAGGACAAAGCTGTAATTTGGACCTCAAGCTATTGTTTTAAGAAATGTCTGTTTCCCTCTGGAATTTATTGGTACAGCCTCTGCGATAGTTTTGTCCAGGGCAGTGGAAAGAAAGGGTGCTTCTAAGGTTTTTACTGGGTGTGCTGTGGATGATTTGAGAGCTTGGGTGCTGGCAGATAAAGCACATAGTTCATTTAGGACACCTCGTGTTGAACTCCCTGGCCAGATGCCTCATGTTTCTTTCTACAGGGACCATAACCTCTGAGCAGCAGCATCCGTGGTGCAAGCTGTGACACAGGAGTGATGTGCAGTGCTCAGGTGCATGTGATGCCCTGATGCTGCTCTGCAGATGGAGCTGTAGTTTGCCATTGGTCTTGAGCTGCTTTCTGCAAATTCACTGTGGTTGAGTGAATGACTTTATCTGCCAAGGTGCAAATTCCTTGCTGGTAATTAACATAAGGCTGGCTGAAAGGCTTTTCTTGTCTGTTGCATTTTCCAGCTGCTGTTATTGGTACAGCTGCGTGCCCATCAGGAGGCATGGGGGCACCTTTGATCTTTCTTGCATGGTATTACATGAGCTGAGGAATGTTTCTCTTTGTGCAGAAGAGAGTTTATGACAAACCTCAGCCAGATTAGTTCTTCAGGCTCACGAGACTCATGTTAACTAGGCTGCTTTAGCTCACACATCCTGTAAGTTAAATGAGATGGGTTCTCACAAGTGCCTCATATAGCTGGGTTGCAGCATCTGCCTTCACAGAGGTGTCAGCTTCTGCTGCACTGGCATGTCTGAGCTACACGGTGAATAACCAGCACCTCTCTGGACAGATTAATCCCTCAAATCATTGTCTCCAAGCTTAGCAGAAGAAAAGACTGGAATGCTGTTAATGCTGTGAAGCACCTTACAGAGCCAGCTCTGTGTGGCAGACACTGAGATATATATGTCAGCTTTCCCAGAGGTTGCAGATTCTGCCACAGTTGGTGTATTAGGTTAGGTATGAACTTGTTAGAGCAGGGGCTTGTTTGCTCATGCTCTGTTGGGCTCTGATTGCAACTTCTAGGCATCATTGGTCTAAAGAAACAAATGGCAAATGAACTGCCCTGGAGGCTTCAGTGCTGTGTTTAAGCACAGATAAATGCTGCATGAGCAGTGACTGCATAGCATTTTCTTTCTGCTTGCCTTGAAATGTGCTCCAGTTTGGTGAGCAGCTCCTTTCGTTCCAGTACACACTGGGCTGAAGACACCAGTCGGCAGTTACCTAAGATTACATCTGTTCTCTGCCATGTAAACTGGCCACCCAGAATTATCTATGAAATCTTATTGTCTGCTCTAACCTGAGATCTCATTGGTTACACCATGTTTCTCCCATTTTAACAGTGTTATCTATAGTTGCTTGGGACAGTGCCCTTAGATCCAGGTTTCCCATGATGATGGAAAGCAAGCTTTGTGCTCCAGTGTGCATGTGTGGGATTTCTTGAGACAGCACCCCTTGTGAAGTGCATCAAGGGGAATATAATCTCAAAAAATTCTGGAGGCTCCTTTTGGGTAAACAGGCTTGGAAGGAACGAGAGGTTTGGTGTGGATGACTGAATAGGTGGGGATTTGGTATCTTATTAGCTCAGCTGTAGGTGGATCATGTTTCCACTGTTTGATACATAAATACACATTTTGGCAGAAGAAACTAACTGTTGCTTGAAGGCTGTTAGTCTTACTGGGTGCTCATTTCCCTGTACTTTTGAGGAAAATGAACATATGAATATGAAGGAGACAGAAAGATTTGTTGGAGCTCTCCTCTGTATGGCTGTCACAGGGCAGATCCCTGTGTAGAGTTTCTCATGGCTGTGCTCTGCCAGCTGCTGCCCCAGAGATGAAACTCTACCTGCTTTCTCTTGATACTGTCATACTATGTGATGGACATAGACAAGATCAAGAGGCCTGAGGAGAATGGATGCTGGTGGAGCTTTCCCTCCTTATTTCTTAATTGATTTTTCCTCACAGTGAAAGATTGCAAGAAATAATGATAGCTTCAGAAGTTACCTACAGCCAGAGACAACTTCTTTGGTTCTTTATCTGTGAGGGGACCTAGGGAGGTAGTAAAAGGACTTGCTGCAGCAGTACCAGTGGTGGAACTGAGAGACGAGCCTGGTACTGTCCTCAAGCCTTTCCAGTCTGGGAAGGGGAGAATCATAGAATATCGTAAGTTGGAGGTGATCCATAATGATTGAGTCCAACTCTTAGGTCTACGTAGGACCACCCAAAAATCAGACCATGAGAAGAGAAAAGGGAGTTAAACCCTTGGATGACAGGTGAGCAGGAGTGGAGTGACAGGATGGGCCAGCAAAGCTGTCAGCCTCTGCTGGAGGCACATCCTAAGAAGCCCTCAGCCTTAGAGCCACAGGGCCAGGTTTGGTTCTGGAGCTTGTTGCTGTTTTCCAACAAGGAATTGATCTCTAGCACAGTGCCTGTGGGGCCCCTGTGTGCTGGAGCAGCCCCTGCCATTTCAGCACTGGTAATCATAGCCTGGAGCCAAGAGCTTTCTTTCCTTCTGCATGATGTAATGTTTCACATATGTACTCTTTGCTGCTCAGGGACTTTCTTTTCCTCTTGTGTTTTGGCCACTTTTTCATGTTTATGTTTGAGGAAGCTGACATACGAGGGATTGGAATTACTGTCTCGTTTCCTATATGCAGGAAGAAGAGAGTGCCTCAGGGGATTTTTATTATGTCTGGATCGTTTAGTTGTCTGGGTGAGTAAAATTCCTCAGGGATAACCGGAAAAGGTTGTGACCCAGCTCCACTCTGCAGCACACTCATTCAAACCCAGGAGGCTGGAAGATTGAGGTGGCAGGAGACCAAACGCTCACATCTGAGGCTGAGGCTTGAACTTGGCAGAAAAGCCCTGGTGTTCCCGGCTGAGGATGGCATGCTCACTCTGTGTCAGGGAAAAATTCTGGGCTGTTCCAGCCCCCAGGTAACAAACACTGAGTGATGTCCACCTCATCTTCCTCAATTGATACCCCTTCTCTGGCACCACTGTGGTGACTGAGGCACAGTTTCTGGTGGAGATCCATTCTGCTGTCCCCAGGACTAGGGACAGAATGCACTGGTAGAGAATGATGTGACAGTGAGTAGGGTGAGGAAGGAGTACTATTTTTTTGTTGTTTGTTTTAAATTACCTGATTTATGCCCTGCCCACAATTAAAGCCTTGCACACATGCTTGCAGATGTTATTCCCTACAGTCCAAGCTGGAGCAGTTAGTGCTTTCAGAGGTGCTCTTTTGGGATCCTTCATAGCACTCGTAGAACAGACTGATTCTTCCACATAGTATTGCTGTCTGCCCTAGGATTAGTTGCTGCTTGTACAACCCAAAGCCATTAGTGTCTTGCAAATCCAGTCTTACACATCCCTGCTATGTGATGTCCCCTTCCTGTTCTGTGAAAAATGATACCGTGCTCTGGAGTATCTCAAAGTCACTAAGTTTATCTTGATGCTCCTTTTCCACGAACAAGCAGACCATTAATCTTGTTGTTCTGTCCCAGCAGTCCTAATTGTGCCCTGTGCTTGGTGATAATCAGTGCCTCCCCTGTGTGGTTGCACATAGATCGCAGGTTGATGGGGCCCCTGCGCTCTGTGCTGGGCCCATCTCTTTTCATCTCCTCCTAGCTCCCTTCCTCCTGTCAAAGCAGAACATTCTTCCCTGGCTGCCTGAAGAAACAGAGCTTTATGTGATTTTATTCTCTGTGTACTGGCGCCTTTGAACCTCCTCAAATAACTTCTAAACACAACTGCCAGTTTCAGCCATGTTTAGCAAAAGAGATCAGGTTCCTAAGAAGTACTGTGTTCCTTTCTGTTTTGTAAAAATAAAGACTGGTAGAGTAGAAAGACACTTTCACTGCCCATTCCAAGGGAAAAGCTCCAATGTGAGCTCACCTTTCACTGTGGACATGAGGGGCATTTCATGAGCATTCCCCTTTGGGTGGAGTTTGTACCTTCTTAGTCATTGAATACAATTGGCCTCTAGAGATGAATTTGTAGGAAACACCTTGGAGAACAGCTTCTTGTAGCTGCTCTTTGCACTTTGTGGTTTAACCTTCACTCTTTGACTTTTCATTGCTGCAAAATTGTGTTGTGGAGACTGAGTCTACATGTGCTTCATTGGGGAGCACAGGATGTGGTTTGTTACCTGATGCATGCGTATGCATGTACGTACATACAGAGAACCAACCTTTTTGTAGGGTAACTTGCCAGTAACTCCAGCAACCAAGACCTGGGATGGGAGAGCAGAGCGAAATTTGCAATTGATGCAGGTTCCTTCTGGATTTCTGATTTTCATGGGTGAATGCTGAGTCTGGCAGAAGTATGTATGTAGCCCTAAACCGTATGGTGTCACTGCAGTGCCTGGGGCTGCTTCTGACTTGGTGCATGGGAAAGCTGAGGGGATGGGAGAACAGCTGGGCATGAATGCGTCCTCGCAAATCGTTGCCAAGCTGCTCTGCAGTGCAGCTGCCTATATCCAGGGGCTGGGGTAAGTTAGGATGTCCTGGCTGTAGCCACAAGGTCAGTGATAAACTAGCATTAAACACACAAAACTGTTTGGTTTTTTTCCCAGATCATTGCTTATTTGCTGTAGAGGGTTGGTGGGGGACAGATTAAAGACGTTTCTGAGCAGATGTGGTTCAGAGCCTATGGCATAAGTAGAATGCAAACAGCTCTCTCCAGGTCTGTTTGTTCTTGCTGCTACCATCACACCATGATTTATACACAGGCTTTGGGCAAAGCATCTAATTCCTCTGAGCTGCAGTGTTCACATCTGTAAAATAGAGGAGTAGCAGCTGTGCTGTGCCTCACAGAAAGGTTTATGAGGCTGAATGCATTCCTCTTAAGAAAAGTTTAAAGCTCTCAGTTGGAAGATGCGGCTGGCATTGCAGAGCATTATTACCCTTATCAACAACAGTAGTGATAGCCGGGAAGATGGAGACAGTGTTTGGAGCAGAACTGTCAACAAGTGGTTCATTGACAGGCAGTAATGATGAGCCTTTGGCAGGGTAAGCAAGGGCTCCCTGTAGCCACACGGTGTGGATGAGCCTGGGCTCTGGCACAAGGCATGCTTGCCTGCTGCTCCTGACTGGTCTGTAGGACACTGATGAGAGAGAGGAGATGGGTTAGTGATTTCCATTGGTTGTCATGGCAACTAATGGAAATCACTTTTTTTTTTCTTTGTCTGTCATATATGAAGGTGTTTGTTAAAAGAACTAGGAAACATATTTGTCTGTTTCTTTTTAATATTAACTGCTGACTTCTGATCTTAATCAGTATGTTATCTCTGTTTTTCTCGGGAAGCTATGAGAGTTTTTGCACTGGGGATGAGGACTCGGAGCAGGCAGCAGCTGGGCCTCTTCTCGAGGCTGTTCTGCAAGGCTCCCCCATGAGCATCTGTTCACGAAACAGTGAGGTGCCCAAAGTTGCAGGTAGAGTGAGTGCTGTTTGCCATGAGAGCAGATGATCAGCTACTCTAGCAAGTTTCGGGCTGGATGAACGGGGAATAATAATGACAATTTATCAGCCGGTGAGCTGTCAAGCTTACTGACACGGTGAGGATAAAGAGCTTCGAGAATTCCAGATGATAGGTCAGGATGAAACTCAACTTAGTATTGTCTCTGTTTTGTGTAAACAGCAGCATATCTTGTCACTAAAAATATGGCTGTCTACCAACTCTACTGATGCTAAAAGGAGCAATTTTTCCCTGTTGATTAGTAGGTGATAAGGCCATAAGGAGCTATTATGCTTTGCATCTTCTGTCCTCTTGCCTAATGCAGCCCATATATCCAGTCTTGTGATTAATTCCATTTGCTGTGGACTCTAACGCATGTCCTGTAATACATCTAGTCTTGATTAAGTAATTACCACAAATGGAAAATACCACTGCGTTTGGCATGTTGTTGCAGTGGTTAATTATCCTCATGCTGTTGCGCCTCATTTCTAGCTTCTAGTTGTCTAGTTTTGATCTGTGGGTGGTGACAGAAGAGATCTTTTGTACCATGTGAGTATTCCCCATCAGTAAAAGTGTGGTCTGCAGCGAAGATTGGTCCCGCTCTTGCCTTTGGAAAGCAGAACTGTCCCCCTGTGCAGGACCACAGATAGAATCATAGGCTCATTAAGGTTGGAAAAGACCTCTGTGATCTTGTATTCCAACCACAAACCCATCCCCAGCATGCCCACTAAGCCATCTCCCTCAGTACCACATCTACGTGTTTTCTAAACACCTCTACGGATGGTGACTCCACCTCTTATCTGGGCAGCCCATTCCACTGCCTCACCACTCTTCCTGAGAAGACATTTTTCCCATACCCAACCTGAACCTCCCCTGGCACAACCTGAGGTCATTCCCTCTTGCCTTATTACTGTTACCTGAAAGAAGAGGCTGACCCCCCCACCTTACCACCGCCTTCGTTCAGGGAGTTACAGACAGCAGTAACATTTTCCCTGGGTCTCCTCTTCTTCAGACTAAACAATCCCTGTTCCCTTAGCTGTTCCTCATAAAACCTGTGCTATAGACTCCTAACCAGCTCAGTTGCCTTCCTCTTGAGATGCTCCGGGGCCTCAATATCTTTCTGGCAGTGAGGGGTCCAGATCTGAACATAATCCTTGAGATGTTCCCTCACCAGTGCTGAGCACAGATGGATGATTACCTGTTTGCTCCTGCTAGCTACACTCTTCTAGAGCATCTGCTGAGGGTGCATTCAGTCCCCTCGTTCGGATCATTTAATAAAGGTATTAAAGAGGACTGACTGCAGAAGATGGTTCCCTAGGTCTCACGCACCCCTTTCCCAGCCCTTTCATGCTGCCTGTGGAGTGCTTGTTCCTGCCCTGTGGTAACAGGGCATCTCCCCATCTGTACAGCCTTGGGCAATGCAGATTGTACAAAGAAGAACGACAGATCCAGCAGCACACCTTTATTTAGGTTGAGAGAGTTCATGCTTGTTAACCTCAGCAAGTTGGGATGGCCACAGTAGCTGCTGA
This sequence comes from Lagopus muta, assembly GCF_023343835.1. Taxonomy (NCBI): domain Eukaryota; kingdom Metazoa; phylum Chordata; class Aves; order Galliformes; family Phasianidae; genus Lagopus; species Lagopus muta. The sequence goes on from NC_064433.1 coordinate 79,826,249, forward strand.
CAGGTGAGGCATAGGCCCAGCAGCAAGGGAAGGCTGCGCTCGCATACCTTAGCAGATCAGCTCTGGTTTGCTGTTCTGGGGCCTCAGAGCTGTAAAAGACTGCATTACTGGCATCAGTGTCTCCATGCAAGCAAACAGAGCACTATAAGGTCCCTCGCGGATGCCAGCGTGTTCTTTGTTTCTCTGCTTAGTGCACCGTTTCTTACAGCTAGATAAGCACTGATGGGAGGAACTACTCTCCCTGGTGCTGGAGGGTGTGTCTATTTATGGATGTAACTTGGTTTGGTTCACATGTGGTCATTGGTCCTGGGACTGAGGGGTGCAGCAAGCAAGCTGTTTGCCCTGCTTTAGAAATCTCAAGCTGTTACCAGCAATTCTGACCCAAACTGGCTACATTCAGAGGTGGAGACAGCCAGCTTTCTTGCTGTTTGCTCCACCCTTCTAAGAAAATGATTTTCTAGCCAGCTAACAATACAGGAATTTCTTCCAAGAATGAATCTTGCTTGCTTGCTGTCCCAAGGGCATGGGTTCTGTTCCGAGATGTGCTTGTACAGGGCTTGGCACAAACTGGGCTGCATCTTGACCTGGGCCTTGGGACACTTTGGTACTTCAAGTGTGTAATTAAAGATTCAGATGTGTTTTTTTTGTTGCTCCAATGTTGTCTTTAAATATGGGTGTTTGCAGTCTTTCTCTTCTCTGAAAGAAAGTAGAAAGTTCTGTGCATTTCTTGTTCTTGAGTCCTTTCCAGTTCACATCTCAGGAGGGCTGAGTACACAAGGGTGAAGGTTTGTGCTTCCAGGTTTGTGCAGGAACCCTTCTGTGGGGCATTCAAAGAGAGCTCATGCACTTTTTCTGTGGACAGACTGATTGGAACTTTTTTTGATTTTGGTAGCTGATGAGAGATGAGAGGAGATAGTTTGCTTATCTTTTCATTCTATGTTCTGCCTTCAGCTCAAAGCCCATTTTGTAATCAAAGCTACAAACTCCTGTGTACCCCAGGGCTGTGGTTTTTAAACTCAGAGCCAAACATTCTTGTGACGTACACCTGAAAGAGGGGCTTCACTGTGGGTGCTGTGGAAAAAGGTGAGCAGCTCCCATGCTGTGGCTACGGCTCCCTCCTCCACCTCCTCTATTCTGGCTTCTGTGCCACCAGGCAACTGAAAACTGAACCATACTCCAAAAAACAAAAAAACAACAAAAAGCCACCAGCTGATGCAGGGAGGGATAATCTCTCAGCTTTTCATTCATTGTCCCTGCACAGGCTGAGCTCAGGGAGGGGAAAGGGCCAGACCACCTCTGCAGCCATGGCTGGAGACTATCTCAGGACACAAAGCTGAGACTTAAGGCAGGATATGGGTGCTCTCCTCTTGGGTTCTGTCTGATCCCTGCATCCAGTGGATGCTCCATCTCTCCGCCCCATCACAGGGCTGAGCTCACCTGGGTCGTGGCAGGTGGGTCGCAGTGTGAGGTTTGAAGGCTGTATGAGAGGAGGAATACAGGAGGTGCTTTCTGCCCTGCCCCATCCCCTGCTACCCTCAGGAGAGAGGCCCCTTCACTGGCCAATCCTTCCCTTTGAAACACGGAGTGTTGACTCTTTCTTAGCAAAGTGCTGTCCTGATTATGTCCCCTCACACCAAAACTATGTCTTTTTGTGAGAAGTGGTGGCTCTGGATCAGGGCTGTACTTAGGCTTCTGGACAGTGCAGGGCTATGGGGCTATGACCCTCCACCCACCCCACCGCTATCCATCCTGCTTATCTTCTTTTACAGTCAGTGCTCTGCATTGGGTTCTAAAGAATGTGTGTACAGCTGTCTTGGCTTTTAACAACTAGGGCTTCTAATTTAGCCAAGTGGGTGTTCACACAGTAAGCACCAGAAGTCACAAGTTTGTTCCTTCCTGCATCAGACCCATTCTGCAGCATTATGTGTTCCTAAGTGTTTGCTGAAAGCAGTAGGATGTCTTGGGGAGAAGTGCCTGTGTTTGCTTCATTATTTTTTATGAGATTTAGCTGTTAAAATTTAGGCACGCTGTGTACTGCCAGCAGCTATCCCAGTGGTAATTTAGGCTGATCCCTCTGCAGCTGCATGGTTTCCAACAGAGAAGGAAGAAGGGGGGAAATGACAATGTCTTGGCTGAGACAAAGGTACAAAACTCAGGTGATATGAAGAAATGCAGTAAATTCCATGCATGGACCATGTAGAAGTAAGTATGTCTCACGGGCTGTTGCTCAGTGTGTTATGAGGAGGGGAAGAAATTACAAGATTTAATGGGGCATTGATTCAACTGAAGGAGCAGGGTCGCTATGATAGAGCTGTCCTGACATCCTGGTGCTTTGGAGGATATGAGGCTCCTGAAAGTCATTAGTGTGGGCTGTCACAAAGGGCTTAGATTTGCATGTCGTAGAGGATTAAACTTGGGGCAGCTGAGGTGCTTAGTGATCATAGATGCCTGCTCCTTCATTTGGCTGGGATTGCCATCATGCAGCAGGAATAGCTGCGCAGGTTGCAAGGTGTGAATTGACAGAGTAAATTTGGCTTTACTGTGGGAGAGGAAGCAGTAAGCAATGACAGGCCAGGTGCTGCTTCACCACCTTTTGGCTGTTCCTGCTGTAGAGTGAGTGTTTGCTCTTGGAGGGGAGATGCAAGCAGCCAGAAACAGTGTCCCTTTTATATACTTCATTTGAGTCTGTTGCTGCACCCTGAGCTTGATGCTGCTGACTGTGATGTGAAAGGCTTCTCCTATTGCAGTCCCTTACAAGAGGCTGAAACTAATCTGTGTGCGTTTCATGGAGTTAAGTGCAAGAGCAAGCAATGCTTGCTATTGGTAAGGATTTGGTGGTTCCTATGGTAAGTGAGAATTAGTGTCAAGTCTCCAAGAGGGAAAAGCTGTTGCAGATCAGCACAGATGCGATACCCGCATGTGTTCACTGTAAGATACTTGGCCCTTTTTGTTCAGGGCTGTTTTCTGGGTTGTTGAAATGACTCACATCTTACAAGTGCTGGAGCACTTAGAGGAAAAGAAAGGATGTGCAGTCAGCAGTTGGATTGGCAGAGGTTGTCTAAAGATGGTAAGGTAATGTGAATTCTAGCAAATCGTTCACTGCAGGCTACAATTATTTACCTTACTTTGCTATTGCCATAGGCTAAAGGTGCACATGCATGCCATCCTTCAGCTCAGTGGGATGACTTTTAGAGCTGGTATGTTAAAAGCTGCCAGCATGTCGGGTACACTTCAAAATCTCTACACCTTCACATTGTCTGGGCACTTGGAAAGGAAAGACTGGGAGATATGGCAGCTTTTATCCTAGGAGAGCTGTAAGACCTGCAATGAGGAGCTGTTTGCCCTCCTTTGGGTAGAGGTGGTTTGTTTGTTTTCCATTTTTATTTTACACTAAGCTAGCCCAAGTTGTTGAAGATCCAAAAAGTTTTCTTCAGAAAACCAATGAAGAGATTCTACTCAAAAACTGAAAGGCGGAGTTGTGTTACCAAATGTTTCATTGCACAACATTAGACTTCCCATAATTGCAACACCCCAGGGTGTCCTGCAGTATATCCTCATGTTTATCATGACTTAGTACATTATTATAACATCAGTAATGCTTATGAAATCACATGTAGGGGAAAACAGATGGTGCTGTATTTGTTTCCTACAGCCTGTACGTTTGTACAAGTAGCATCTATTGTAACTTTAAGCACAGCCAGTGCAGTATCAAGTGCATGAGAATAATGGCTACACATACGTGATGAGGTCTACTTAAGCAATTTGTTCTCAGTGTTCAAAAGGCTGCCATGGATTTCCTGGTGTGCTTGAGTCAAAGCCAGCTCTAGGAACACATTTTAATAAATGCTCTGGGTGTGTAGATTTCCTGGGTTTTCTAAAATCTGTGTTGAAAAAGAAAAGCTTTTGTCCCTTCTGAGTTTCCTATCTTAACTTCTTTCTATGCATACCATTTTACCACTGAAATCTCTCCTCTACACAGGAGAAGAGGGTCTGGTTACTTTAGGAAAAGGAAGGTGCTCCTTTCTCTTACAGGGAGTCAGGACTTCTGGGAATGTGATCATTGTGGCAACTCCTGCAGACCTGTTTTTACCAGCAGCTCTCTTCCCCTGGTACAAGCAGTAGGTAGCTGAACCAGTCTTTCACACAGCAAAGGACTCTAAATCGAGGCACAGCAGTGATTTCTTTAGAAGAAGCATTTTTCATTAGCACTTTAGCCCTTTCATGTACCCGTTTTCTTCCAAGCTGTTTGCAGCTAGGGAGACATTTTGTTCAATTCCTGTCTGTTCTTTACCTCTCTGGATACGTGGCTGCAAGTCTGTGATCTTGCTGAAAACCCGTGATCATCAGCAGCTCGGGCTAGTACACTGGGCTGTGAGCTGCAGCAGCTGAGGCACAAGTGTGTTTTTCTTCTGCTGACTTTATTAGAGGAGCAATAAATTCTTCTAGGTCGGCAAGGTGGACAGCCAAGGCCGGCAGACAGCTGTGAAAGCTAACGTCTTCCACTTGGATTTGCCAGAGTCTGCCTTCTGAAGCCCTTAGTCTGCTTCGGTTGTACATCCCTGGGAGTTCATTTTTCCTTTTGGAAGTAATGGCAAAGATCCATTTGTCTTCCCTGGATACTGCACAGCGTGCAGTCTTGCTGGGACATCTTTCATGTCCATGCTGCAGCCCTGGCTGTGCAAGGCTGCCTGACCCTGTGCACTTTGCTAACAGTGCAGAGCAAGCTGAGGCTCTCCTGCTCTTAGCTGAAATAGCAAAAATTGTGTCACCTTTTTTCTCAGTTATGTTCATTAAAAGGGAAATTTTCTGTTGAATACCAAAATTGTTTACACTGCATTAAAGCAAGGGAAACTCACCAAATATTTTGTGCTTGTTTAACTTAAAATACATCCACACTCAGTGTTCTCCCCCTGCCTTTGACATGATTTTGACATAAAGCATGCAGAACACCAGGTTTCAGCCTGCCACAAATGAAATGTCTGTACAGTTCCACAAAGGGTTCTTAGAGGAACATCAACTCTGCCATTTCTCTATCACTGGTGTGAAGGAAGAACCTGACTGCTGAGATCTTCTTGTGGATCTAAGTGTCCCAGGATATTACCAGGATGATATTTTCAGGCTGTGTCACACAAATACTGTGGGCTGGGTTTCCTGCAAGGCTGAAGACTTTTTTTCCCTTCCAGATTTCTGTGTTTTCAGCATCACTGAATGCTAGGCTGTTCGGGGGGAAAGTCAGCCCTGGCCAAAGAAGCAGAGCAGTTCTGATGAGTTTCTTTTCAAGAAGGGAAGTTGGAGGGAAGCATGTGGTGGGGGATAGGAGAGGGAAATAGAAGAATGTCAGTAATCTATAACATGGTTCTTAGGAGGCCAACCTGAGGTGATCAGCCAAGCTGTTGATGAGTACATGGGGAAACTCAGTGGCTGAAAGCATTAATAAAGTCGCAAGCCACATCTCAGATACTCTGTCTGATTAGAGGTGCCTAACAAAGCTTCCTGACATCTGGCTTCTTGTTATTTGAGGAAAACAGAGAGGAAAAAAAAAAAGAAAAGAAAAAAAAAAATATTGGGGAAACAAGCCAAAAATCCCATGGAAATAACTTGTCCTTAAGCCAAATGAGTTGGCTTTGGCAATCAGAAATCGTAGAATCTTGGAATGACCTGGTTTGGAAGGGACCTCAGGGATCACCAAGCTCCAGCCCCCCTGCTGCATGCAGGGCCACCAACCTCCATATCTCATACTAGACCAGGTTACCCAGAGCCCCATCCAACCTGGCCTTGAACACCTCCAGGGACAGGGCATCCACAACCTCTCTGGGCAGCCTGTTCCAGCACCTCACCACTCTCTTGGTAAAGAACTTCCCCCTGATATCCTACCTAAATCTTCACTCCCTCAACTTAAAACCATTTCCCCTTGTCCTGCCATCATCTACCCTTGTTAAGAGTTGACTCCCCTCCTGTTTGTAGGCTCCCTTTAGGTACTGAAAGGCTGCAATGGGGTCACCCCGCAGCTTTTTTTTCTCCAGGCTGAACAAGTCTGTCTTCCTAGGGGATCTGTTTTCTGTGCAGAGATCTTATCTTCCCCTGCCACCATAAGCTTTCAGATTTCTGGAGGTGTTTCCCAAGGACTGGTGCAATAACTTGCATTGCTCAGGAAGCAATGGTTGCTGTGCAGGTACCACTCCTCCATGAGCTTCTACCCTGTCACTTGTCTCATGCCGTTGCCTTTCTTTCACTTTGGATGCCCCCCATCACATGTTGCTGAGCTCCAGGGTGTGAATTTACTGAGCTGCAGCTCCAGCTGCCATGAAAATTTAATTTCTGCTGAAGGATGGTTGCTGCTTGGATGGCGGTTGCTTGGGTGATCAAAGCAAGTGACACTTGGAGGCAGTGTTTTGTGCCCAGAGACTCTGACCCTCCAGGAGCAAGCACAGCAGTGGGTGTTGGGAAAGAGGAGACCTGGGACCAGTGGGGCCAAGCTTGGTTTGGCATTTCTCAGTACTGTCTGCCTTTGTGATGCAGGGAATCTGTAATTACATTTTGCCTTCTGCTTCATCATCTGTCTCTGCCTATTAGGGCACCTGCTGCTTAATTACTCGAGAAGCTATCAAACTTTACAGTAAGAGTTGTTACATCCTTCTTACCACAGACACAAACAAGCAAACAAAGTCATCACCTCTTTATGCTTCTTCTAAAGATGTGGCTGCAATCACAGGGTCCATATCCCTAACGAGCAACAGTAATTCTGTAATTCTGTAAATGTAAAGCTGTAATTCTTTTCCAAGAGCAGCTGTAGTGAGTGGCAAGATACAACCACCATCACACGTAGAGGGTCTGTAGTATCATAGAATCACAGAATATCCCAAGTTGAATGGGAACCACGGGGATCATTGAGTCCAGCTCTTGGCTCCATGGGACCACACAAAATTCAAGCAATGTCCAAATACTCCTTGCAGTCAGACAGCTTGGGGCTGTGCCCACTGCCAGGGCCCCACCACCCTCTGATGCAGTACCTTTTCCTAACCCTCATTGTTACCCTCCCCTGACGCAGCTTGGAGCTGCAGCTGCCATCAGGCCTCCCCTCAGCTCCTCTGCTCTGGGCTGAGCACACCATGGGACCTCAGCCGCTCCTCACACACCTTGCCCTGCAGACCCTTCACCACCTTCATAGCCCTCCTTTGGATGCTCTTTCACAGTTTTATGTCCTTCTTACGTTATGACACCCAAAGCTGCACACAGTTCTTGAGGTGATGGTGAGCAGAGTGGGACAATCGCTTCCCTCTCTTGGCTGGCAGCACTGAGTGATGCACATCTGATTGACGCTGATGAGCATCCAGCCTCTGAGCTGTATCCCACCATGCAGCTTGCTAGGTAAGGAAACTAAATACACTGGGACTTGCTGTCACAGAATCCAAGTTCCCCATCGATCAGGCCTTAGCTCCAGAGGATGGTCAAGTCCTACCTGCCCTGCCTTCTTCTCATTCATCTTAGTCGCATCCTATGCCTGCCTCTTCTATGTGACCATCTAATTCATTTTTCCACCCTTTAACTCTTTGTCTTCCATTACCATTTTCTTCTGGCATCAGCTGTGCTGCCTGTAACAGCTGATGACCTGCAAAGTGTCACGTAGAATGCAATGTGGTCCTGTTTTTCATCTCATAGCTCCTCACTGTACCTCAGGCAGCAGCTGCCTGTCAAATCCTGCTTTAAACTGAGAAGTCTTACAGCAGTGCTAGCATGGTCACTGCTTTCAGCCAGTGCTTGGGCAGAGTGGTCAGGATCTGTAGAGCTGTAAAGTACAGGATTATTCTTAGAAGTGACTGAAAATTCAGGAGTGTCAACAGATTCTAGAGAAGAGTCTGAGCACAGACACTACAGATGTGAGTAGCTTTTCGCAGGCAAGAGGCACCAAGGTGACTCCCCTGCCCGACTCAGACTCATGCAGTGACACCAAGAATCATTCAGTGTTTTTAGCAAAACAGCATCAACAATTCCTCGAACACACACAAAATAACTTAATCTTGTTCTCAGAAACCACTGACCTTTTTCTGTTGACACTTGAAAAAAGGAAAAGTCAGCCTGGGGCAAACACCTGGCATGGAAAATTTCAACCTCAGCAATTCAGTGCTGGCAAAGTTTTCAGCAGTGGAAAAGATGGTTTTGTAAGGGGAAATGTCCAGCTGCTTTTCAGTGTTGGGTGCTACTCATTCCACCCATAACGGGGCTGACATCTTTACTGCTGGCTCACCACTATGCTGTTACCCAGTCTTACCTCCTGGTGAGGATGGTTGCATGTGAAGTAGCTCTTTCTACAAGTGGTCACTGCTAAGCTCTCAGCCACATCTGAGACCTTGCTGCTGGTGGATCTGTGCTGAACCACTCTGGGCCGTGCTCCTGCTCCACATGGTTCTGGGGCCCAGAATTGCTGAGCTCCTCCCGTTTTCCCTTCCTACATAGTGTTCAGTAAGGGTATGCTTTCAGTCAGCCATTTTGTGGCTTTTGCAGCCGCCCTAGGGTATGGCTGTCACCCACTGAACTTCAAATGGCTTTGCTAGGATTAGCCTAGACGTGGAAGGTTATTGAAATACCTGGTGAATCTTAGCCCTCTGCTTCTCTGCTTTAAATTCACTCTAGTACTCTGAACTCAAGTCTTACTCCTTGCTTTTTGATGAGCAGTTCCAGGTATTGCTGATGGGTTTGTTATGAACACTAGCACAGAGATGGGCTGACACTGAGGTCCTTCATGCATGCCATTGAGGAATCTTTGAATGGGTACAATTTCTGGCTATTAGTGACACTAAGCCAAAACTACAGCATGGAATCAAAAGCCCATATAACTCACTTTATCTGGCGTACAGGTTGTGTCTCTGGTTCAAAATATCTGTTTTTCTGAGCAGTGGAAATCTGTGCAGTAAAATACATCTATGAAAGTTCCTCTTGTCTTCCTATCTTCCCATGTAAAATTCCTACACCCACAACTTCAAGGACAATTCTGCATTGCTCAGGCATTTAATACTGTGGAATTTTAATGGCAGAAGCTTAACTTTCTGTTCCGTTAGCCAACTGCCAACAGAGATTGCTGGGAAAAAAAAGTGCTTACCTTCACCTAAATTTTTTACTAGCAGGAGAAATGGAATGAAAACAAAATGAATTTATTATGAAATGGATTTGTTTGCAGGCCTTCTTCTTGTGCCGTTGTTTGCTTTCTTTGAGGCATTTAAAGCAGATTAGCAGCCCTAGAGACAGAAGTCCATTACTTACCCAAATTGCAGAAAGCAGCGGAGGCAACAGTGCAATCCCTCCATCGCTTCCCAGTCCATCTTCTGCATCCCTCCTGCATTCCCAGAATGGAATTCACCTTTGTCCTGAAGAGACCCAGCTCAGCTGGGAGAGGACAGCTAAGTGTGTGCCGTCTGCTCCCTTCAGCTGGGGACATCTGTTGAAGCCTGCTGGCTGCTTAGGGCCAGGTCCTGTGCTGAGCAGGCGCATGGGACACCTTCCTGAGGCAGAGAACCGGTGCTCTGCGCTTCACCATCTTTCTGGGAAGCAAAATCGTGAGGAGTTTTGGAGGGAAGAAGAGGAGAGTGAATGTGTGATCCCAATGAAGAAAAAAGAGCTTTACAAATGCCTGCACAAAAGGAATTGTTCCTTTCAAAGCTCTCAAACACAGCTGAAGCTGCCTCCCGCAAGCAGCTGTCATTCTCTTCATTCCTAGGTGGATGGATGTAACCAAAGGGCAAATCCATTCTACTTGTCTTCATCCCTAATCTTATGTGACGTCTTGTTGTATGAAGGATTCCTTCTGGAAGAAATCTGGAATTTGGCAGACGTGACTTATCTTCCTGATTATCATCCTGGGTAAGCTTGCGTCATAGCAAAAATAATGAATGCAGTTATGAAATTTTTATTGGCCCTCTTCTGACTATAAAATGAGGTTACACTGCACATTTTCATCCTTAGTTTGTCCAGTCTCCTGCGTTTCCATTACAATAGAAGATTTTTCTATCCCCTGCTTCTTTAAAAATGTTATTGATAACAGTAAAAACATACTACTTTTATAGAAGAGCATTATTTATTAAGATAGACATCTGTTACTATATGTTTTCCTACTTCATAGCGGTTATGATGGGGGAGTGAAATGTCAAGAGAGAGATGTGTTATTTAAGTCAAAGTTTAGAAGTAGTCTATGAGCAAATAGGTGTGAGTTGGTTATGAATACAGTCAGACAACATCAGGGGAAAGTTCATTGTTGTGAGAGGGTTTTGAAGTCAGTCTTTCCATGCGTACGAGAAAGGCAAAAAATAATATAGTTTATGTAGTATCATGTAAGTGGAGCTGTATGCAGAAGGGCCACTGGCAGCTTGGGGATGGAAGATGACCCAGGAGGCGCCTCTCTGTCCCTTTTGTGATATCATGGCGAGCCTTGCAAGGACTGTGTCACCTAATGGCAAGTGTTCATGGTGGAGAGTGTTGTGGGAGGGCAGCTAAGAGCCATGCCTTAGGAGAGCAGCACCTCAATTTCTTAGAGTGAACCACGGGCATGTTGTTCAAGTGAAAAACAATGGAGATTTGACCAAAGAAACCAAACCCCAAATTCTTATCCTAAACATAACAAGGATTTAAAGGACTGCCCAAACACTTCCACAGCATGCTGTCTGACAGAGCCACAGCCCTCTTGCTGGGCAGGCAGGCAGCTCTGCCCTACAGCACACACCCACAGTGATTTTGAGGAAAGCCAGCAAGCCAGGAATGCATAAGGATGTTGGAGCTGTGCATGCTCATAGCTTTTCATCTCCAAAACACAGCCTGGCCAGGCCGCAGGGCAGAAAGCAAAACATCCTGGGCTGAGTTCAAGAAGTGCTAGAGAAGAGGTTGTGTTTTTGGAGGCAGTTCAGGCAGTGATCTCTCTTCCAGGAGCAGGGGCTCCAGGAAGTGCAGAGAGCCTCAGGGTCACTTGCAGTGCCGCCTCTCCCTCTAGCCCAGGGACTGGTAGCAAGTCCCCATAACCTCCTTACTGCCTCCTGAGCAGTGGAAAAAGGGGCAGGCGAGTGCTTGGGTTGCTGCCAAGAGTGAGATGGGCACAGGCTGCTCGGCTTTGGGGAACAGGACCGATGAGACGTTGCTGAGTGTCAGAAAGGGGTTGAGCAGAGCAGGTGAAGAGGGGAGTTTTCCCCAGTAAAATCCTGTCTGAGAGCCGCCTCATTAAATCAGCGCTGTTTGCTTTGCTGGAGTGACTCAGAGGAGAGGATGCTTTCCCCACAGCAGCATCTATTTGGGTTAATGTAGCCACCAAAGGGAACTGCGGCTTTGTCTTTCTGTTTGTTTTTTCAAAGTCAAGCCATGGGAGTCAGCATCAACAGTCCTCCAAGCTAGACAGAAAAAAATTCCATGATTGCAGAGAGCGGGGCAAGGGATGTCTGCAACAGTTCTTCGTTATTTCCAGACACTGTCACAAAGGGCCAGATGGAAGGAGATGAAAGAACGGGAAGAATAAGTTGCTTTAGACAATAAGCGGTGATATTTTAGGAGTAAAGCCATGGGAATAATTGACTTTTTCTAATTCTTTAGCTGAATCAAAGAAGCAAAACAGAAAATTTATTTCAGATCAGTTGAAATTCTTCTTTTATTCTCAACATAAACCAGAGCTGGTCAAACAAAGAGAAGTTAATCTCACCAAAATGTGTTTTTGTTTGGCTTTCTTTAACTTTTTTGCTTTCTTTAACACTTCATGAAGCACATTTAAAAAAAAAAGAATAGTTCAATTTAGAAACTGCTTTGGGATTGAGACTGTTGCCCCAGTTAGGTACAAATTTGCCTCAGATTGCATTTCCCAGTGAATGATCCCTCTGTCTGAAAAGCATTACCCAGCCTTAGGAACTATAGGAAGTTGTTGATCGCTTCTCTTGCTTCTTAATCAGAGGATTGTCCTCATTGCATGTGCACTGCCATTCACTGCAGATCATGTACTTGCTCAGCCCTCCCCTCCTTCCTCCTGTAGAAAAGATCTTGACTTCATTTTTACAGTGTTTTTTTCCACTCCTCTTTCCAGTACCGACAAGGAGTCACACATGATCTTCTGCCAGCTGTCAGGTATTTGGTAGTAAAAACAGAGGTTACAAGAATCTGGAGAACTTTTTTGGCATCTGCCAACCTCCTGAGACCCTGGTTTGCACTTTGAAGGTTCTGAGATAGCAGAGTTTTGGCTGACTTGCTTTCAGCTCACTCTGGCAATGGGGACACTGTTTAACTTCTCATGGAGCTGTGCCTTTTTGGCAAGGTAGATAGATAAGCAGGCTCCTTGCAGCTTTGTTTTACTCTGCTTCTGCTTTCAGATTTCCTTGTTAGTCTGATAACCACCCCAAATTGGCTCTGCATCAGCAAGGAGCTGAGCAAGTCTGCGACCAAGGCTAGAAATTGGGAAGTATGAAACTGGCTTGTGCCCAATGCTGTTCTCACCTCCTTCCCACACAGGTTGACTCAGTGCTTCCCTCCATTCCATAGCAGTTTCCATTGCTTTTTGTAATGAGCTGTGGCAGGAGTTGGGTAAAGCAGGATCAAGGAACGGAGCTGGGAATGAGGATCATAAGAGCATTGTGTCAGTGATGGGAACAAAACTACTGAGGTCTCTTTTACAAGAAGCCCAAGGCTGCTAGCAAACCTCAGCACTTTCAGCACTCCGTGTTCCTCTTGTGCTTCCGCTTTCTGGAAGAGGTGAGGAGATGCCATAGGCTAGTAAATGCTGACTTGCTTGTCTCTCTCTTCCCTCTGTTTGGAGCCAGATGATGGCTGAGAAATGTGGCAGATCTGGGTCCTGTTTGGAAATTAATCACTGCATACACACACCATCCCAGTAGCTTGTGAGAGTGTGGAAATGGAGATGCTGAAGGATAAAAGAAGGGCTGCCTATCACAGAAAAAACTGCAGCCCACCAGAGGCTTAGGGGCTAAAGAGAGTATGTGAGATTGGTTGTATATGGTGTGAACAGCCTCACATTGAGTAGCAAAGAAGGACCACAAAGTGAGTGCTCCTCAAAATGGGGCAGAGAATGTTAGGGCTCTGGTACTGAGCTTTGTGGGCAGGGACTGGAAAGCACCTTTTTCTTTGGGAAAATGCTGCCAACAGAGAAAACTTCCTTTTACTGCTGAGCCCAGGTGTGCTTGGAGAGGGGGTGTAGAGGATGCCGTCTGTGCTTCTTAACAGGAGGAGTTATGAGCTGCTTGGGTTGGGAAGCCAGGGACAAATGCTCCATCCCTGCCTGCCCCAAGGAGACTGACCTCCTCCTCCTCTTCTTCCTTCCCCTTACAGTAGGGGCTTCCTCTGCCTGCTCCTAGGTGCTGTGGCTTGCTCTGTATGCTGTCCCCTCCTGCTGACATTCAGGAATTAATGCTGCCTTGCTTTTATGATTTAAGCAAAACAGGATGGAGAATTGTGGTTCCCAGAAGTCCAGCTGTAACAAAACATAGCTTGGCCTTGGGCATTTGGGGTCTGGGAAGGAGGGTTGTGCCCCAGCAGGGATTGTGGTTTGTCTGTCATGTCGCAGCATGGTCCTGGCCCCAGACCAGGAAGAGAGGGGTGCTGAGCCCAGCTCTTGAGCAAATCTCCCACGGTCCTCTCTTTTCCAGTCTGTCCTGGGAGGGTGAGGATACCAATCTCACCTCACAGCCCCCATGAGATTAACTTCATTAATCTCAGTTATGGGGGCTGCAGGCCGAGGACTGTGGCACTAGGGAATCCAGTCCCTGCTCCAGGAGGGCAGTGGGGATGGGCAGAGGGATGAGCGCTGCGAGGCAGCGTGGTTTTGGTCTGTGTTATGTTCAAGGCTATGACTGCAAAGGGGTTTTTAGGGTGAGCAGCAGAGCGAGGTTCTACAGCGAGAGCAATGCCAGCACAGCCTTTCTGCCTTCCAGCAGCCATTTTCCAGACTTGTTTGTGACAGAGATTTCCTCTTTCCCAGACTCCCATGTCATTGTTCCCCTTATGGGGCCTCACCGGTCATTGCCTTGTGATGGAAAATAAGAGGTTGTAGGGGCCAGAGCGCAGACATTCCTTACAGCTTAAAAGGGAAAACAGCTCGTGCAAGGAGGAATCCCTGTGAGAGGTGTGCCTGGCTGCTGCTGCTAGCTAGCAGCATCTTGCTGGAAGAGAAATCAGCTGTTTGGCAGATGACTTTGTCCTCTTTGTTAGGTTACCAGGAGAAAAGCCTCCTTCTGCAGTTCCTGCCTCCTTCTCCTTGTTGGCTCCTGCCTGCTCATGTGGGACACGAGGGAGGCCTGGCTTCTGTGCTGGGCTGTGCTCCCTGTCACACAGCCTGCACTGTGTTTGGGGTATGCTTAGCTTCAATCTCTGCACCCTGGTGTGCTCTTCTAAGCTGCAGGAGCTGCAGGCCCCCTCCTCTCACACATAGGTTTTCTGGGAACACGCCGTGTATCCAGCACAGGTGGAAATATATGCTCCAGCTTGTTTCCCTTTAGTGAAACTGCAAAGGAAACTTTTCTCCCAGATCCCCCAGGAGGCAGAGGTGCTGGGATGCTGTCAGTGCTCTCCTGCCCCTCACCTCCAGCGGCTCTCCAATCCATCAGCCAGTTTCCACTGCCACAGATGGAGCAGTTGAGGCCTCCGAGATGACAGGACCCAGCTGTTCCTGTGGCTCTGGGTGACCGGCTTAATGAGAGGGACCCATGGATCAGCCCCTGAGGAAGGAGCTCATGAGCTGCCCTGTGCTGGCTGACAGGCTGTGCAGAGAGCTGCTGGAGGCTGGGCTTCATTAGTTCTGCTACTCACAGAAGGGCTTTGGAACCGCAGGGAGGTGGAGGAGCAGGGCGCCTGAAAGTTTAATGGCTCTGGGCGCCTTTACATCTTGTGCAGAGCTCATGCTGACACCTTTTCAGTAGGTTGTTGTCAGTGTTGGGAACCAGTGTGTCTGGTTGCAGTCCCCTGAGGAATGCATCACTGGCCTGGGATCTGTCTCACAAACCTGACCTTTTATCCTTTTTTTTTTTGCCTGATTGCTTTGGGGACTGCCCATTTTCAGGCCTTCTGAGCTGCCCATGGATGCCTCTGCTGCTCTGAGCTGCCAGACATGCACCCTGTGCTCCTGGAAGCCAGAGAGAGAGGCTTTTCAGGATGGTGGTGGATGCAGTTGGTTTTGCCTTGGAGCCAGGTAGTAGAGAGCTTAGGGACGGTACAGCTGGGTCGTGATGTGATGGCTTCTGTGGCTTGATGGCAGGTTTCCTTCCAGAGCAGGGCATAGAGATTGCTTTGCAGCCCTCTATACTCCTAACAGTGATGTTGCCTGGGGAGGTACATTGTGCAGATTTCGATGCGGTGTAATATAGTATTCATGATTCAAAACCCATGCACTGAGCTTATCTCTGATGATTGAAAACAAACCTAGGTGAGACTTAAAGGTAGTTTGTGCAGGGTTTCTTCCAGAGCTCTGTAGATGCCCTGAAGCAGTAGCCCTAAGAAAGAGAAATAGCGGTGCTTATTGGACTGCCTGTTCACGGTCATCCTAATGCTGGGGATGCTTGCTTGTTTCCTTATCTGTTCCATTTGTGCTGCTGCCAGATTTCCGCCCTGTCACACCAGAGCATTAGAGACCCAAGGGATGCCACAGGAATTAGGTCAGGTTTGCTCGTTAGTCCCAAATGAGAGCAGTGGGAGAAATGTGCTGCCAGAGCCAGAAGCACAAGTGGCTTCAGGTGACAGACCACATGCTCTGTGCTCCCCCCAGTGTACATGGGACCTACTCTCCCAGCACCTCTGCAAAAACTGTTTTGCCCAGAGCACGCTTGGGTAATGGGATGGAATGCACAAACTAAGTTTTTTCTCAACGCTCAGCTCTCTCTTTGATTGCTGCAACACATCATGTTTCTCCCTGCAGCCTCACAACAGCAAGGAGAGAGGTCTTGGCAGTCAGGAGCTGTGGCTTCTTGTTGTAGTTTTCTGTGCCTTGTGTCTCCAGATCTTTCAGTGTTAAGGAAGAGGCATTGCAAAGACAATTTTGTTTGCAATGCAAAAAACAGCTGATGAAGCGTTAAGTTTTGTGGGTGAAGGGTGATAATGAGTTGGATTGGGAGCTGTGCAGGCAGCGCTGTTAGCCAGTGGCACACCTTACATCCATACCCCTTTGTCAGTCTATGGCACAAGAATTCATGTGAGTTCTGCAATCCCAGGCATAATCCTGTTGCTGTTTAGTTTTCCTTATCGATGAAGTGCCCAGGCTTGTATAATGTATCAAACTGCTTCCCAGAGGAACTTTTCTGTTAGTGCTCCACAGAGCTTTGATTTCCTTGCACATCAGGCAGGGCAAAAGTGCAAAGCCTTGAGCACACAGAGCATTATAGAATCATAGAATCGTTAGAGTTGGAAGGGACCCTTAAAGGTCATCTAGTCCAACTCCCTGCAAGGAACAGGGCCACCTACAGCTCACGTTGCTCTTACCCCCAGGTCCAGCCCAACCTTGAGTGTGTCCAGAAATGGGACAACATAATATGAGGGTTCCAGCTGTTTTGCAGATTTCTACATGGTGATACCAAAAGAGGAAAAAAGAATTGCTGCTGATAGCAGAAAAGCTTTCTGCTCCTGATGAAGCATCCCCACTCTATGCCCGTTGCTCCTGTGCCTTACCCTCACTGTCTGGGCTCGCATGGCTCCAACGAGGGAGCTTTATAGAAAGCCAGCATGGCGTTGTTGGAGAGGCTGGTAGCGCTTGTGAGGCCACCAGAGAGTCTGGGTGGAGGTTGTAAAGCCTCACTCACAGTCCCCACTGTTGTCCTCCATTCTTTCAACACTGTCTTGGTTACTGTCCCAGCTGTGTGCTCCCTGGCTGGATGAGTGCGCAGCAGGCTAGCAGGTGGATTATTCTGAAGGCCAGGGCAAGGTCACTCAGGTAATGCTCCATCTATCCCTGGAGGCTGTTCAGTGAAAGCAGCAACTTGCTATGAAATTGTGCTTTGAAAGCAAAAAGTTAAAAAGTTGTTGGGATAAAGAGGCAGCAGGAGACAAAAGGTGTGCTCAGTGTTTGTCATTGTACGTATCAGTAATGCTCTTCAGGCAGATTCTGCTCCTCTTTCATCATCTATATCATCTATTTGCAAAGATATATGTTGGAAGTATGAAGATAACAGAATGAGCAGAGGTTCTCTGAAGAATGATTCTCAGATGGGAAGGGGAAAAGTCTTTGTGTATTAGAGAGCAGATGGGATCAAGTTGTCTCATTGGTTATTTTACATTCCTCGTATTTCTGACTGATGCCAAACTCTTGTGGAAGGTAGATGGTAGCCCTGAACCAGACACTTATAGGTGGGAATTGTGGGATAAAATAAAAGTCACAAAAGAAATGAATAGCAAGGCATGAGTTAAAATCACAGTCTCCAAATCAGAGCCCCTGGAACCATTTTCTCCTTTCAGAGTCTAAGTAAAAAGAGACCATAAACTGGTGAAAAGAAATGGTGTTATTTTTGATAACGTGGTTAACGTGTGGGAATCTTCCCTGGTAGCTGTCGGCAGCTAAGGAATGCAGTGGTATTTGGAAAAAAAAAAGAAAAAGAAAAAAAAAAAAGGATTTGACATTGGTACGAACAACAGGAGTTTTGTGACAACTGGGAGAAAACTGTGAAGTGCAAAATTTGTGCTGCAGGGCAGGAGTCAACTGCTAGCTGTCAGAAACCAGGAAGAACTCCTCCGTGGGAAGGTTACTTTATAATTATCCACAGCAATGTTTCTTCTCTGAAGCATTTAAGTCTTGGCCGGTGGGGGCAAGATAATGGGCCTTGCAGATCTGTGTTGCTCTTTTGTGACAGGGGCATTATCTGGTGCCTGATGGCAATTTCTTCCTTCTGTTCGGTATCACACCTTTCTCCAGGGTCATGTTCACCTTCTTAAATGTTTTGAGCAAAGACATTTCTGCTGCCTGCCCTCCATGGAGAATATTTGAAGGCAGCAGTCCTTGACTCGAGGGCATTACTCTTGCCGTTTTTGCTAGCCGTTCTTTTGCTCATGTTCGCTCCAGTTCTCCTAGGTGATTTTCCAGGATTGACCCCAAGGAAAGCCTTTATTGCTGGGGCTGTGGCCACAGCTCCTGTTTCTGCCCCTGGTTGTTGTCTGAGCCATCCATCTTCTGCCATCATGTCTGTCCTGTTCTGTCATCTGTGCCTTACTGGCTTGGTGCTCTGTGTTCCAGCACAGAAGTTACATATATTATATTTTACAGCTGCTGCTGATTTGGGTGACTTGATGTATTCTGTGCCTCTTTTTTTATGTCTTGCAGGAAGAGCCAAGGAGCAAATCCAAAATCTGTGCCAATGTTTTCTGCGGAGCTGGGCGGGAATGTGCAGTGACAGAGAAAGGAGAGCCAACCTGCCTCTGCATTGAGGTATGGGGACAGAACAGCTCCTGCACCGCCCAGCCCTTGGGCTGCACTTCAGTCACTGGGAGCATCACAAACACTGGTTTGGAGCAGCTGCAAATTCACAGCAGCTCTTCAAACAGCGGGGCCTTTTGCTGCATGGTGTGAGGGAGGAGCCCTGCAGCATGTACATTGTCTGGGACTTGCAGCTGTGATGCTCGCACATCTTTAACAGGCATGGCAGACTTGGCTGGAGGTCTTTTGTTGGGAGAGCCTCGTGGGGTATTGATATCCAGCTGGCTGTGGAGGGCACTGAAGGAGAGTCAGAAAGCTCCAAGACAGCTTTCCCTGCCCAGAGGCTTGTTTGTGGAGGGTACAAGCACCCTACTAAAAAATCAGCTTTTGTAAAATGGAAATAATTGTGGTGGAGTGCTGTGAGCATGAATAGTTTCCTCCAGCAGGGAGCCAGTGATGATTAGAAAAGCCTTTCCCAGCTGTGGAGACAAGGTCTCCCTGCTCTGCTCTGCTCCATGTTTTCAAACTGCTCCTGCCTGGCTCCTGGGATTGGGCTCTCTGCTCCTACCTCCCTCTCAGCCCACAACTCAGACACAGCCAGCCCGGGCTCTGGGAAGAGAATTGGTCCCTTAGCAGGTAGGGAGACTGTTGACTGGCCAGGCTTGGCCAGGCTGAATGATGCAGGAGAAAGAAGCTTGCACCTTGCTTGATGGCACTGGTGAGCTCTCACTTTTCTGTAGGTTGAGCTGTCTGCTGCTGGCTGGCAACATGGTCTAAATTCAGATGCTGAAAGGTGGAGCAGATCCTACAGAGAGCTGTAGCAGAGCTGAGCAAGCAGAGGGGCAAACCTTGAGTCAGACACATTCAGTGCACATAGAGCTGCAGCTGTAGGACTGCATTGAGTGTTTATACCAAGTTTTGATTTTTCTGCTGTGCTCCACTTCCCGGATTGTCCTGCGGTGATATTGCTGACTGGGGATGGGATGCAGGGAAGCCTTTGAATCCACATCTACAGTCTAATCCATGTGGCTTTTCCTGGGGAGACAGTGAGAGGCTTTTTGGGCTGGGCTGAACCTGGGATGTGCCTCCTCCTCATTGCTGCCCCCAAGAGGCAGGTAAAAGCTCTCATCTCTGGCTTTCTCACAGCAATGCAAACCTCACAAGAGGCCTGTGTGTGGTAGCAATGGCAAGACGTACCTGAACCATTGTGAGCTGCACCGAGATGCCTGCCTCACTGGCTCCAAGATCCAAGTGGATTACGATGGCCATTGTAAAGGTAACCCTGTGCCCAGGAGCAGCAAGGAACAGCTATTCTAAAGGGCAGAGAGCTGAGAGCGTTGTGTGATAACAGGGCAAGGCAGAGGCCTTGCCAACCAGGACCCTGTTCCAAAACTGCCAGCCAAGGTAAACAGGGCAAGCCTGGAAAAGGTACCCAGGTTCAACTGATACCAAATCACCAGGCACAATTGTTATGATGAACTAGGTCTGAGCTGAGCCATGACATCGGGTCAGTATCAAATGTGGTGGTGGTAACCAGGGTCCATAGATCAGAATTTCCAGGCAAGTCCATAGAGATAACAAGGTGAGAAGATAGTCCCAAGATGAGGGCAAGGATCAACAAAATCTGTGGCCAAATAAAGGAATGCTGGCAGCAGAGCTGGGGGCAGACATATCTACAACATAATCTCAGACAAGGACAAGGAACTAAGGGATAGAAACATCATATTTTGAGTTGGAAGGGACAAGAATCACCAGTTCCAACTCTTGACCCCACACAGCACCACAGGAAATCCAAACCCTATCTCTGAAAGCTGTGTCCAAACACTCCTTGCTCTCTGACACTTGGTGCTGTGCCCACAGCCCTGGGCAGGCTGTTCCATGCCCAGCGCCCTGTGGTGCAGACCCTGTCCCTCACCCCCAGCTGCCCTCCCCTGACAGCTCCATGCCGTCCCCTGTCGCTGTCACACAGAGCAGAGCTCAGCGCTGCCCCTCCGCTCCCTGTGAGGAGCTGCAGCCGCCATCAGGCCTCCCCTCAGCTCCTGTGCTTTGGGCTGAGCGCACATGGGACCTCAGCTGCTCCTCACACACTTTATCCTTCAGAACCTTTACCATCTTTGTACCATGATGAAAAGTCACAGCCTTCCTCCCCTCATATAACAGTTGCTCCAGTCCCTTCATAATCTCTGTGTTCCTCTTGTTTCCAAAAGCTCCCATGTTCATCTGCTCTTACCCAAATGGCACTCAGGATAGGAAGAAGTTCATAATTCTTCATGTTGAATCAGAAATGTTCTCTTCTGTCTTTCCCTTAACAGAGAAGAAGTCTGAGAAACCAGCTGCGAGTCCAGGTAAGAAGCCATCTCCTTGTCTGGCTGGAATCTGTGTGTATTTGGGAAGAGAACTGGCTCTGAGTACTTCTGCACTGGCTGTAGCAGAGCCTGAGATGATAGATGAGCAGAAATAAGAGGGCTTGGGTCCTCGCTCTTGGGTACCTTTTTGGTCCTTACTCTCAGGGACCTTTTTAGTCCTCACTCTTGGGTACTCCTGGACTCCTAACTGCGCTGAAGAGTCTTAGGGACTCTGGGAGCATACAAGGTGAAGTGTGAATTTGCCCCTAGGGGCACAAGCTGTGTTCATCATCCAGACTGAGGAACGAGATACATAGTTCCTTAGGGATCAAAGATTCAGGAATTGTGCTACTGTCCTCCCCAGCTCCAGGAGCACTCTTATAAAAGGAAGCTTTGTTTCAGGAGCAGGTAACTGACGGGCCCAGTGGCAGAGGGGCAGCACTGCATAATGAATGGGATATTGTTGGGGAATCAGGAGGTGTAACTGAACCACCACCCATCAGCTGTCTGGTTCCCTGTGCCTGATTTCTCTCCTTATCTCTTGCTTGTGTACCTAGACTATAGATTTTGGGGCCATGACCTGTGCTCCACCAAGGGATCCTTTTCGTATCCATGGCTTATCAATCCTGGAGCTGTAAAATCATCAACATCAGCTTCCTAGGAGAAATGAAAGCAAACCCTCACACAAGCCTAAGGCAAAGGACTGTGTCAGAACCTAGCCATCACCTCAGTTTTAAGGTGTTCAAAATTAAACACCACAAACACAAAATTAAACAAATACCCTGTAGGTGTTTGTTTTTATTGGTCCATCCAGTTGTGATTGTAGTCACTGGATTCATAAGGAAATCATGAGTGTGTGTAAGTGGCACGAGTGCACAGAGATTCCCCTTGTCTCTCCATTGACCTCTGGACAGGTGTGACAGTGCAAATAAGCTGGATAATCTTTCAATTTTGCTTCTGAATACCACATTTGTAACTAGCATACAAAACGATACCTGTGACTGGAGAGCTCTGAGAAAAAAACACAACTTGACCCCCTGTAATTTACAGTGGACAAGCCAGGATTTTGAAGAAGCAAAATCTCCTGAGACGTAGGCCCTAAAATGCAAGATTTGGGAAGGGCATAGGTGAAGGCTCACTCAGTCTGGTCTTTGATGTTGGAGATGAGTGGGGTTTTAGTATCTGAGGGCTCATGGCTGAGTGCTTGGCATCGAAAAACCCAGGGACGTTGACCAGAGCCAGTCATTTGCATTCCTCCCTCAATCAGAGATGAGTCAGCTGGTCCTAGGTTCCATACCTCAGGTATCATGTACTGGAAGGCAGCTTGGCAGGAGTGTCGTTTTTGGGCTTTGCCACATGGTGTCACCCACAGCCCATCCACCGTTCAGCACATGGCAGCCTTCCTTTAATCTGGCCACGGATCATCTTCAAGGGGCCTGCAGACTGCCATCAGGACTGTCTGCTTGGCTTTTATTTCTCGTAATCTCTCTATGATATCCCTGCCAACATTGTTCCTCTTATCCTTGCTTTCTCTCCCGACAGTTGTCTGTTACCAGTCGGACAGGGATGAGCTTCGTCGCCGTGTCATCCAGTGGCTGGAAGCAGAAATTATCCCAGACGGCTGGTTTTCCAAGGGCAGCAACTATAGTGAAGTCCTGGACAAGTACTTCAAGGCAAGTAGAGCCTGCCATTTCTTGACCTGTCATTGTAAAGCAGCAGTGCTGCCATGAAAGAAGCTGGGGTATTGAGATGTGCCTGATGACACAGGAGCCAGGGAGGCCTGCTGTGTCCTACATTGTGCTGCCTGCAGCAGCTACTGACAGACCCACTTGCACATGACCTGGAGCACCTCTGTCTTCTGTCATCCAATGTGTCCCAGGAAAAGGAACATGGATAGGCCCAGTATGCCCATAGTAAGAGACGAAGAACTGATCGTAGAGGCAAAGGACTGCCAGAGGAGGAAAGATGAGTGCTGGGAGTGCTGGCAATACAGATAGAAGGAGCAGGGAGCTGTGGCAGTGCTGCTGATCCTTTGTTCCTGAGAGCCTCAAGGCCACATTGAGGTGGAAATAAGGTGTGCTTGGGAGCTTCAAGGGGAATATGTGCCTGTGTGGATTGTGGCCCAGTTGTGGCAGGGAGCTGGTGGTTTCCTGGTGCTCTGCAGGGAGATGGAACTGCCTGTGAGCCCCCAGCAATAATGCTTCCCTGTCAACCTCACCCTATCCCCACCCCTTTTATAACCCATAGATCACACGCTTCTGCCATGCTCCTGCCGCATGCACTGCTGCCTCCCTCCCCCTCACACCCGGCTCCTGATAAAGACTTCAAAGCATTCAAGATGGAGCTGGAGGAGCAGGTGGGGAAAGGGGGAGAGTGTTTAAATCATAAGCTGTTGACAGTGAGAGATTAACGGTGCCTGACAGGAGTTAGCGCTGCAAGCAAATTTGCCATGGCAATGGCACCCCCTGGTGAGGCAGAGGAGCCAGTCCTCGCACTACAGAGAGAATCTTCACCTTTGTAGCCATTAATTCTACCCCTTCTGTGGAAACTCACTTGAAGCCACTGCTTCAGGCACCCTGTGGGCGTCTGCCAGCACCCTGGCATGCCCTCACACACGTGCTGTCCTCAACCTCTATTGCAGGGGACCTGCTCAGGCCACGGGGTTTGTTTAAACACATGAGCCAGCCCTGGGCTTGCTCCACTGCTGTGCACAACCCACTCATCCTCTGTCAGCCACCCGCTGCTGAAAACCCACAGCTCAGAGGCAGACAGCTTCACATTCCCTTATTTTCCACCTTTTTGTGGAGCAGTGATCCCAGGCACAAGGGGGCAAAAGTTTCCATCACAAAGCCATGCCGTTTCCTGGACCAAGTTTCCTTCTCTGTCAGAAGGTAATCCTCCATGTCAACAGCCAAGTAGCTTTGAAATACATTTAAAGCAGAACTCAAGGCTTGGAGCAAGTTGGAGATATACAAGTAATGCAAGCTAAATGAACTCACGCGCACACAGATTTGTTTCGCCTGAGCTGCCTGCCTCGCCCAGCCCACAGCTCCCCGCGCTGCCCCGCAATGGCCTGACTCCTGCCCTGCAGGCAATAAACACTGCAGGCAAGGAGGAGGTGAAGGTTTTCCCTTTTCTCCTTGACCAGAGGAGCTTGCAGATGTGGCATGTTGCTCTCTCCCTTCTGGAATCGTGCGTTGTGTGAGTCACTGGGATGTGGGTCAAACGCCAGGCAGGCCTTGGCCTTGAAGGACCCTGCATTAGAGATTAGACCAATAGTGAAAAACTGCCGTGGCTTAGAGTGTCTCTCGGGGATCAGGTAAATGCATACTGTCTTCTTGAAAGCCAAGCAAACTACCTTAACCCAGTTTGGGTCATTAAGAGAGCCGTGGCCACTTTCAAAATAAACAGAGAGAAAGACTTCAACATCTTGCAGAAGCTGAAATATATTAGTGGGGCAGTTATATACAAGCTTCAGCACAGGCGGATATTTTCCTAGCCCTACATGCTTCTCCTGAACCAGAGATAGCAGCAGACAGTGTTTGAGCATTCCTGGAAGCCCTACTCAGGGAGGTACAGTGACCTGCCCTAAGTCATATGGCAGAGGCTGACCAGCATCTCGTGCAGGAGTCTGCCTGCAGGATTCATTTTCCCTTCACTGCAATGCAGCTGTCTCTGAGGGGGCCCAGCAGTTCCTGCTGCGTGCCCCACACTGTGATATGACATCTCCAAACAGGGATGCAGAATGCAATCACTGTAGTGGGAGTACAGCCAGGACATTGGGGCTAAAAATCCTGCCCGTCAGTGCCAGGAGTCCTGTCAGGACCCTATGAAGCTGGTGGCAAGGTGTTTAGCTGTTGCATTAAATTGTTCCTTCTTTGGGATCAGCAGAAAATTGCTTCCTGTGATTTTCCCTTTTGTCACTGTCACAGTCCGTATGCAGCTTTGGATTTACACATGTTGGAAAGCTGACACCTTCTTTAGCACAACTGGTCTGCTTTAAGGCAGGAGGTATATAAGAAAGCTGGGAGCTGGCTGGAACAAAGAGAAAGAATGGGGTTAGAGCCATAAATCAAGCAACAGGAGGTGAATGAGAGGCAGTGTAGCTTACCAGCGAGCAGGAAGCTAGAGCCAGGTCTCCCATTTCTGATGCTAGTGTGGATATGTTGTTTTTCTCTAAGCCTCTGTTCTTTGTGAAAAACAGGGATGATGCAACCCGCTTCATTAGTGCTTCAAAAATGCTAATTACCTATGGAAGAGCAATAAGGAAGGGGTACTTTGAGTTGGCAGATGAGACCCTCTCACATCTTTCCATCTTTCCCTACAGAACTTTGATGATGGCGATTCTCGCCTGGACTCTACCGAATTCCTGAAGTTTGTGGAGCAGAATGAGACTGCTGTCAACATCACAACCTACGTGGACCAGGAGACCAACAAGCTGCTCAGGTGGGCAATGGGCAGGATGCCAGAAGGACAGGAGCAGATATGGTAAAAAGGGGGGATGAAAAAAAACAAATGTGGAAAATAGCAGGTAGAAAAACAGAATCAGCAAATCTAACTGTATGTGAAATGGCTTCTCACTTAATTAGACATGAATGCCACCAAAAGGAGCAGTCCTACCCTTAGCCTTCAGGTTGGGCCATACATTCCAACTCTCTTTTGCACTGGACTCAATAGTTTTGAAGCCAGGAGGTGAGTTGGATGAGAGAAAATTTGTCTTTTTTATTTCCTAGTGATTTGGCTTTCCACTGGCTTTTCCATGCTTGCCTCTTGACTGATAGCTATATCCAGAGCAAGGAAGATGGTGGGAGAACAGAGTTCATGGAGAGCCTGTAATTAGAACTGGTGCAACCATCACATGAAATCATAGTTCAGAACTTTCCCTTTTTCTGTGCCCCTGTGTGCAAGACAATGACTGCTTGTGATTGAACTGTGCTTTCATCTGTACTTGTGTGACAGCATGTAGATGTCAGCAGGGTGCTATTCCTGCTACCTGATTTGTTCTGAATACCAGCCCCTGCACACCTCAGGAGCCATGAGAAAGGTGTCTGTTTTTCTTCTGTTTACACCAGGGAGATTTTCTTGCAGAAGACATTTGTTCCTGGCATCTCAGAACCTTCCTAGTTGTTACTAGTTCAACTCATCCATACTCTGAGGCCAGTGACTGGTTGAACTTGTTTGTACGCCGAAGCCAGTAGAGGAAGGAACGACTTGGTACAGCCCTGTGCAGGACATGCCTCTGTGTTTCCTTTTAGGGGACTCTGCATAGATGCCCTCATCGAGCTGTCAGATGAAAACGCTGACTGGAAGCTCAGCTTCAATGAATTTCTCAAGTGCCTCAGCCCATCCTTTAATCCACCGGAGAAAAGTAGGAATTCCTCAGTTGTTTTGGGGAACTAGTGGGGGTCCCGGTAAGGGAACAGAGAAAAGGGACCAGTTTGAGCTAGCCATTGGATGCTGTAACTCCATTCCCAGAGTTAATGTTGATATGTGCCCTACCTGCTATCCCATAGCACCCCTTGTTCTCCCATCCCTAAATTGTCAAACATAGTGCTGTTTCCCCCAGAGCGCCCAGAGCTCATGTGATTTAAAAGGTTTGGATTTTAGAAGCAGGGACGTAGGTCAAATGGATAAGGTATGCTTTGATCGTCAAGGCATGTATTTAACAGCACGGATATGAATCATGTGAAGAGTTAATGTCTGGATAACTTAGAAAAGTTGGACCAGAACAAAGTCCTGCTGTGCTCTGCCTTTCACACAGAAACCCTCCCTGACGAGCGTCTCAAAGTTCGCTATCCTTCCAAATCCTGCTCAGTGCTACGTGGAATCAGCTTAGTGTTCTGCTGACCAGGCGTGCCAAGCCATTCATCTAATCATCTCCTCAGGGGGTGCTTTCGCCTGCTGGTCCAAAGGTGCTGGATTTACATCCACTGCAGTGACACCAAGCTGTGCTTCCTAGGGGATATTCAGTAGGAAGCCAGAGATGCCATCTCTATCCCTGAGGGCATGGTTTTCACTGAACCACCACAATTAAGTGCTTTGAGGATTATAGTTATATGGTTATATAATAGAGAAGAAATGTGAGCTAAAATGAGAGAGCTTTTCTTATTTCCTTCCTTTCTTAGGGCTACAGCAAACACACACGCTTTCCCCAGCAATTACCCTGTTGGAACAGGGATTCGTTTCACAGTAACCAAAACTTTCACTTTGGGTACTCTCTTCTGCATATAGCAGGTCAGGACATTTAAGCAAACCCAATATCAAGATCTCATTTGGGATTGAGAACTTGAAATGTGTGCTTTTGAGGAAACAAAGCAAAGTGTATGACTTTCCCAAATAATTGTTTTGGAGCTAATTTCACACACGTGAATTCAATGTGAATATTTCTGTCATAGTGGTCCACCTGAAATCTTTGGTGGATTGGTGGCCTCTTCCAAAGGTATCTCCCAGCTTCTCTTTGAGAGTGAGTTTGTACCTCCTCTCTCTAATTATCTCCTGGATCTGTAGGGTACAACTATTATCCCTGTTCTGTGCTTTTCTAGAGTGTGCCCTGGAAGATGAAACCTACGAGGATGGAGCAGAGACCCAGGTGGAGTGCAACCGCTGCGTCTGTGCCTGTGGGAACTGGGTGTGCACTGCAATGACGTGTGAAGGTCTGTATGCTTTCCAGAGGATGATTGTATTTGGTTTTGTGCAAAGGGATTTTTATTTTCCAGCTTTTTAGGGGCTCGCTAATGTTCTTTGTTACCTTCTCTGTTGGTGGTTCTCCCATCATCCTTTGCTCCAAGATGGCCAGACCCAAGTTAGTTCTGTTCTAGTAATCAGAAAGTGTGTAACTGAGTTGGGAACAATGGTACTGGGCTTTATAGGTTGAGCTTGATATCATGAAAATTCAGCAGCAGATATTCCAGACCAGAGCTGCTTTGCATCCTGCTGGCTTGGGGCGTGCACAAACCAAGTAGATTCCTGTCTGCAACCTTATGTGTGGGTGTGAGCAGGGCATCTGATTCTATATGTATCCTCACTGTATTTATATTTATAGTATCTGAAAAACAGGAGTCATGCCCCAGGAATGGATAAATGAGACTTAATCCAGTGATGTCAGAAAAGCGCTTTAGCTTCTTGCATTAAGAACTGTAAAGCAGAAGAATTGTGACAGAGATGAAGGGAGGTAGTGTTTGTAGTAAAGGCAGGGTTGTTGGTTTATCTGTTCTTCACCTGGAGGGCTGTTTTTAAAAGTTCACAATGAAGTTCACCATCTCAGCACTGCACTGCATTTTTCTGGCCTTCTTCCCCAGAAACCGAAGTTTTGTATGAGCTTTGTTTGCAGTGCTGTGCTGGAGTTGTCAGCAGCACGTTCAGATCTATAGCCAGCCAGAATCTCATAGCTTGGGCAGGAGAGGAGAGAGGAAAACAGCATCGGGTTTGTATGTGCAGTGTTTCTTTCATGTTTTTCTGTTAGTCTGCAGCGCAAGCTTTGGGATTCTCTCAGCTTGGACTAGGCTGCTGCAGCAGGAATTCACCTCAGAAAATGTAACTGTTTTACTTCATAGAGTTGCTTGCGGAGCTGTGAGAGGTTAAGCAACCAAATGAGAGACTCTTTTCTGCCTGCCCAGAAACAATCTTCAAAGTTGCAGTGTTACACCCAGTGTTGATGCCTACCTAATTCCTTGCATCCATGACAGAAGCACACAGTTGGACAGCAATTTTTTCACTTTCTGCCTGTGTCAGAGCAGTAGAAGGGTCAGAGGTTATTGTTAGACAGATAATGAAACCAAGGAATCAGATCAGATGCATCAGCAAGATGCATCTCCACTAAGCAAAATTACCTTTTCATTAAGCACCATTGTACTTGTGTAGCACTGAGCTTCTATGTATTCCTTACAAGAAGCCAAAATGTTTGAGTTTATTAGAGGTGCTACTTTTTAAATAACAGCAGAGGAGAGCAGAGTGCAGCCTCTTTCTTATCACGTTGTTATCATGGTGTAGGTCAATAGGGGGACAGTCTAGAAGCCCAGGTTCTGAAGTCCAAGGTAGCCACACACTGATTTTCTTTCAAGGAAGATCTGGCCAGACTATGTAAAGCCTCACTAAACTTGAGGTGTGCTATGGCCTGAGGCATACTCTTGCTGGTCTGCTTCTTTTTGTTTTCCATGGTTCTGTCCATGAAATTTGCATTTGTGATAAAACTGAATTCCATTTCTGTTTGCAGGGAAGAATGAGAAGATGACTGCTCACAGACAGCAGCCTGGTCAAGACTTGACTGAGGAGGAGCTAGCTAGATATGTTCAAGAGCTGCAAAAGCATCAGGTTAGTATGAGGCTGGGAAGATTGATCTGCTTACAAATGTCTCTCCTTGTTTGAGGTATTCCCTCTGCTTCTGCCATGTGGAGGCTTCTGTTAGATGGAGGAACTCAGCAAGGAGACATCTTAGTTGTCTGAGGGAAGAGATACAAGCGTGGGGCATAGAGGAATATAACAGTGTTGTCACTGCTCATGGATGGACCAAAGAATGTCAGGGCACTGCCAAACCATGTCAGTGCAAAGCTTCACTTTTGTGCTTTCTTTCTTCAGGAGACGGCTGAGAAGACCAAGAAGATGAGCACCAAGGAGATGTAAGGGGCCCCCATATCGGAGGAGCCCAGGAGGATGGGCCCAACCTGCTGCCCTGTCCTCCAGTTCTGATCTCAATATGCACAAGTGTCTGCTACAGTTGCCCAGTCACAGATATTTACATTGTATAGCGATGGGTTATTTGTTTTGTAATACACAGAGAATGGGGCCAGGAAAGGGGAGCAGAGCCCACCAGGTCAGGGAGCTTCGTTGCTGGGGCCTTGGAAGGCTGGGGGGAAGCTACAGCAGTCCCTGGGACACTTCCACAGTGGTTTCTCACAGGAGCTAATGGGGATTTCTTGTTCCCCTAGATCTGGGGAAAGGATGGAGGTCAGTGCTGGATGTAAGAGGGGGGTCTTCAATTCACAGTTGTCAGCACCAGCACAGGCCTGGCAGTTTTTTGGCTGAGCATACGTGCTGCAGGGCGTAATTAGCAAAGGGCATTGCCCCGCTTACCCTCCACTTTGATTTGAGCTCCTCAAAGCTGGTCAGCCTCATGTGACACCTGGAAGTCATGGTGCCATGCTGCTGGCAGGAGTCCAGCACATTCCTCCTTACTTTCCACCAGACTGTCCCCAGCAGCTCCTCCAGTACATTGTGGGCTACAACACAACACAGTTCCTTTTGACCTCATCTCACTCTTGACTCTCCTTGCCCCCTCCTTAAAGGTGCTATCGTATTTTTTCTTATCACATTCACATGCTGACTCCCCTTTTTGTTTTGTTTTTTATTACTTTATTTCCTATGGTAGTGGTTCAGCATTTGTATGTTTCGTAGTTCTAGATCTTTCACAAAAACCCAGCCTGTGGGTTTTTGTTAGTGACAGTGCTGTAATGCCCCGTGCACAATTTGTATCACACTGCACTCAAGTCACCACAAGCAAGCAACTTGTGAGCCCTGCACTACAGGGTATTTCTCACTTGGGCATTGCAGCGTCCCTCAATGAGCAAAGAGGCAGGGCTGGATGTAATTTCTGCTAGACACAGGTTGACACTGCAGCTTTCTTTGGCTTTTGCTCCCCTGGCTAGCACTGACCACATGCCCAGAGTCTTAAAGTGCCCAGAGGGACCTAGGGTAGTCTAGAGACAGAGGGACGAGGCATGCCATCAGTAGGTTAACTGCATAGAAAACTGTTCAATTGAAGTTTGAGCTGTTAGCCATCATCTTGGGTTTTCCATCTCCCTCTGGGATAAGGCAGAAGCGTTCAGCTTTAATTCCAGTGTGTGTTCAGGGTCAGGGCTAGAACCCTTCTTACTGACACAATTTTCAGTGTCTCTGATCAGACCATTTTTTACTACCTTTTGCAGATCATTTTCAAATATCTTGTTTCTCAGAGCATTGGTCCTAGTTAAAAATGAACAGCTGTTTTGTTGACAGTCACCTCTCTAGCCTCACACCCAGCTGATTTTCTCCTGCAGTTGTCTAGTGTACTTCATATACTTACACACGTAAGCATCCTCTGTCCACATTCCCTTCATGTCCCTGCTGTGCATCCCAAGCAGTGGCACATCCCTGAATCGAGAGGACTGCCTGTGACTTCTATCTTCCTGTTTCTGAACAACTTCAGCAATTGTTGCCAGGTGTCTTGCAGTCCATAGTGCTTACTGAAGCGAAACTCAGCCTGCATCAGCAGAAGCACGTTCTGCTTGAGAGGAGATCAGCAGGGCTTGCATCTCCACCTTTCCTTGCTGGCACAGTGTTTTCCTTGAAGAAGAAGACTGAGTTGGTGTCTTGCAAACGTAGGAAAAGAAGAGAGCTTGATCCCTCCTGTGGTCTCTCCTGAGAACCATGATTATTCAAAGTTGTCTGGTCTTTGAGCTGTGTCCTTGATGTTAATCCAGAGGATTTCCATTGACTGATGCAGTGCCACATCTGCTGTGGGAATCATAACTTAGTGTGCCACGTTTGGATGTTTTGGCACAGTAAGTGCAGAATGGGGCTGGTTCTTGCAGGGGTTCTTCTCTCATGAAGATCCAGATTTGAGAAGCTAGGACCTGTGATTTGAGTGGATGAGTCCTTAGGAGCTGCAAATAATGCAGGGCTACACTGCGAGTCACTGTGTTCTGGTGGCCCTGAAGGAGATATTTGGTGGAACAGGAGTACTCATTAGACATCTCCTAGCTCCTCCCTTAGAGAGGGACAAAGCAGCATCATGTGCTGGTTCTGGAGTCACAGGAACATAGTTAATAAATGTTTTGCTTTATTCTGCCCCAACTCATGCCTCCCAGCTCACTACCTTGCAGCTTGGATCATTGAAGTGCCTTAGAAAAAAACACAACAGCTTGCCTTAAAGGCTTTCCCTGGATGGGAAGAACATCTCATTGTCCAGGCAGGAAGATCTCCAACTGGGAGAAGCAAAGCATGGTGCAGGAGACATCTATGCAGAAAGGCTTCTGTAGGCTTAATTCTCCAGTCCCTTTCCTGCTTCCTGCAGATGTTGCAGTCTGTGAGGATGCCTGCTGGGGTAGGCTGGGGAGTTGTATGCTAGCAGTCAGGATTCACAGAGCTTGCACTTGGACTGAGGCCAGGGGTTGGCTGCTCCTTCAGGCAAGGCAAGCTAAGCTCTCTTAACAAGCCATGTAACATAGCCTAGGACAGTGTGGTGTTGGGGTGCAGTGAATGTGCCCCTATGGAAAGAAGTGCTACCAGGGTAGCTTTTCCCTCCTTGTACCCCCAGAGGGAATATGTGACTGTGGAGAATGATGGTGGTTGGAAAGGCTAACTGGTAACCACATGAAACACCTGCCTTGGATATCCTTGGAGATTCTCATCTGGCCTACTCACAACAGGTAGGGGGGTCAGCTGTCATCTGCAGGGTGACTTGGCTGTTGAGGAAGGCAGTGCTGAGTTCCAGGTGTTGCCCTCTGGGACAATTGCTGTAGAGACTGCAAGTGGCAGGGAAGGCACTATTTTAAAAAAACAAATTTAAGCAACAAACAAACAAGTCCTACTCTTCCCTCTATATTCCCTCCTGTATGTGTGTGACGTTTATCAGTATTCTGTAGGTTTCCTTAGTGCACTTATTTTACTTGATTTTGTAATATTTTGAAGCGGGGGCGGGGGGTTGGATATTACTGCCAAATAAAATTTAAAAAAGAACACTTGTTTGATTTTTTACCTCAATTCCTCATTTTCATCTCCCAAAACCAACCAACCAAACAAAAAACAGCTGCATTTTGCACATCCTGTGGTGGCATTTGTACACAGATCTCCATGCATTTGACAAATGTAAGATGCAAACCCTCTGTGGTTTCCAGCTGGTGAAACTGTAAAGAGAAGTGGAAAGCCGCAACCACAAGCTAAGCCAGTGGCAGAGGCACTGCCTGCAGCCACAACTACCTCCCAGCCGTGCACTTTGAGCAATGGGATTTATAATCAATTCAGAATTCTTTTTGCTCCCCTAGCAGCTGCCCACCTGTTATGTGTTCAAGTTCTTTACTATGAGAGTGGTGAGGTGCTGGAACAGGCTCCCAGAGAGGTTGTGGATGCCCCATCCCTGGAGGTGTTCAAGGCCAGGTTGGATGGGGCCCTAGGCAGCCTGGTCTGGTATTAAATGGGGAGGTTGGTGGCCCTGCCTGTGGCAGGGGGTTGGAGACTTGTGATCCTTGAGGTCCCTTCCAACCCTGGCCATTCTGTCATTCTGTGATTCTGTTTGTACAGCACAGTGCACAGTGTCAGATTAGGGTTCTGCCCTCTGTGGACTTGATTTCTCCTGCTTCATGCAGGCAGGTATATAAGGGAGTGTTCCAGAGGAAAAGACTGGTGTTAACAGCAGATCACAAGGTGAAGGTGAGTTAGGGTCATGCTGATGAGAGAGAGCAAAACGTACCTGGAAGCATGCAGGGATACAGGCCATAAAGCTTGGTGCAGTCACTCTGTCCATGAGGCATTGGAGAGGTCTCAGAACCTTCTGATTTGGGCAGTGCATTTCACAAAACAGACGGACCAAGTGGAAAACTCAGAAGTAATAATAATGAGTAAAAGTATTGTAAACTTGTCTTACAAGGACGGATCAGAAGCCTTGGGCTAGTTAAGAAGCATTGAACTAGTCAAGAAGAAAAGCTCGCAGTGTTTGTCTTCGGTTGGGTTCTGCTCTTTTCACACTGTACCAAATAATGCTCACAGGACATCCTTATTCTATGAGCTGCTCTGCACGCTGTCTTAGTGCTGACATTCACTGGGCATTCAGTGCTCAGCTGTTAGATAGGTCTATTTTCTGACTTAAATCTCTGCTTCGAGAACTCCCAGGATTTTAAGGTGGACGAGAAGGAAGTGTCTGCTACAAATCTAGCTAGATTCTACTATAAATACTTTGCCATGTGCAACACGCATGCTTAGCAAGGCTAAGTGATTTTGGCTGTGGAAGGGATGAAGAACAAGAAGCCTGTTGCCCACCTCTAGCAGAAGCCTGGCAAGCTCTGAGCTACTGTTTTAGGCAGTAAACCACATATGAGTATTGGTGAGTAACTGTACTGTGTGGCTACGTGCACTTCATCACACTGCAGTTGAGCTTCAAACAAACTGAAAATGGGAATCTGATGTTGCTCGTGCATGTAATACGTGGTACCAGCCGGCTCAGTTCGGTATCTGTAACCTGGCATTTCTACCGACGGAAGCCTCGTGGGTTAAGCCCTGCTAACGTCCTAGGAGTAAAGCTGCGCTATAAGGCGCAGGCGAGGGCATCCCTGAAGATACAAAAACACCATGCGGACGCGGTTCCTAGACAAGGCGCTCCGTGCCTGGCCGGCTGGGGGCACGCTGTAAGGCTGTAACGAAGGGCTTGTAACGCCGTCCCTCGGCGCTAACGGCATCCCACCCCGCACGCCTCTCCTCAGGCGCTCCTCCCTCGCATGCTCGCTCCGGGCCGGCGGCAGGGTCTCCGCCTCCCCTGCGGCGGCCGGCGGAAGCCCCGAAACATGAATACGAACGCTCCGGCCCCTTCGGCCTCGGTCGCCACTCCCCCCTCAGCGGGCGGCGGGCCCGGGATCGAGCACGGCCTTAGAGAGTGGCGGTGCTATTCAGGTTCCTGGGCGGACGGAGCGGAGGGGCGCTCGGGGACGGCGAGCGGGATGGCGGCGGCGGGCGGTGCGGCCGCGGAGCCGCAGCTGGAGCCGCCTCGGCGGGGCCCGGCGGAGGGCGAGGAGGCGGCGGCGGCCGAGCTGGCTGCCGAGCTGGCGGCGCGGCGCAGCGCGGAGGCGCGACGGCTGGTGCTGTCGCCGCGGCGGCTGTGGGGCCCGCTGCCCGCCGGGCTGTCGCAGTGGTTCCCGGCGCTGGAGGTGCTGGACGTGAGCGGGACGGGGCTGGCGGAGCTGGGCGAGGAGCTGCTGGCCCTACCGCGCCTGCACACGTTGCTGGCCAAGAACAACCGGCTGGGCGGGCCCGGCTCGCTGCCCAAGGCGCTGGGGCAGGCCCCGCTGAGCCGCTCCCTGCGCGTCCTCAACCTCAGCGGCAACCGCTTCGCCGAGCTGCCGCCCGCCCTGCTGGGCCTCCGGGGGTTGCAGAGCCTCAGCCTCGGCGGCAACCGCCTGCACGGCATCCCGCCCGACATCCAGGAGCTCCGCAGGTGAGCGGCCGCGGCCCCGGAGCGGCGCGGGCGGTGGGCTCGGCTGTCCTCGGGCACCTCTGCGCCTCGTGTCGCCGTGCTGTGCAGAGCTGTGCCGTGCTCTGCCGTGCTTTCGCTGTTCCGCAGCCCTTCGAAGCCCCGGCGTTCGGTGCGGGCCACACTGATGGCAGTGTGGTTGGTACGAGCTCCGTGTTTTGGTTTTAATACCTCCGGGGGAGAGAGAAGCCGAGCCTCAGGTCTGGTGTAGCTCATGGCTGATGGGCAGCGCGGGAGGATGAAGATCTGATTGTGGCTTATGCAAATGCCAGGGCCTCTTTGCTGATGCAGCAGCAGTCTCATTAGGGTGCTTACTTGTGTTTTGGTATTATTTCTCTCCACCCATCTAATTTGTATGGATCTGATGGGCCTGAAGCGTAGAGCCCTGGGCTGCGCCTCGGGGTCATGGCACATCTGGTGCCGGGGCCTGATCAGACTGCTGCAGGCCAGTGACGCAGAGATTGAGGGCTGAATCATGGTAACCGAGAACATTTTTAGGGTGGGAAGAGATCTTATGTAGCGTCCATGTGGTATTTATTGGCTGCCTGTGTTGACCTGGGACGGGTGCCTCTGAGGCCTGCCACAAGCTGCGGGCAGTGTTCTGACTCGTCGGTGTCATGCGGGCACCTCAGTGAGTTCTGCTGGTCTTCAGGGCCTCAGACCAACCCTGTGCTTTTTGAGACTGACCTCTCCTCACCCTGGCCCTTTGCTGAGCCTTGCTGGAAGCAGCCTCTCTCTGACGCAAGTTCCAGCAACCTTGACCCTACAAGACTGGGTTCATCCTGGTGGCTCAGCAGAGTGGAAGCTTGAGTGCATGGGGTGCTACATCCCACAGTTGTAGCTGAGCATAGTAGAGCTACTGGAACGCTGGAGGGAAATGGCTTTGTCCGCTGCAACATAATGCAGTTTGGTATGGCACAACGTGCTCTTGTTGAGGAGCAGTGCTAAGCTGGGATTGAGAGGTGCTTTGATGCATTTTGAGTTGGACTACATCCTGGGTTGGGGTTGGCGCATCGAGGGGGAGTCTCAGCTTTTTAGCTCTTCAGGAGCCATTGCTTCAGGGGCAACAGAGAACATGAGCACAGCGGCACCACCTGCGTAGGAAAGGAGGCCGATGTCAGAGATGACCTGTGTTGCCTCCAATAGCATCCATGGTAGCTGACTGGGTTGTGCTTGGAGTCCGGTTGTGACTACCTCTGAGGCAGAGGCTTCTGCTGCCCCTTGCATGCTCTCAACTGTGGATATGGTTCTCTGTCTCATTTTATTTTTCTTCTAACAAAACAAGCCTCCAGCCCGGTTTTTGTCACACAGCTGACCCCAGGAAAGCACCTGGCTGCGTCACACACACAGCATGTGGTGCCCCAGCGGACTGTGCTCTGTGCAACATTGCTGTCAAGCTACCGCTACTTTCTTCCTCTAGCCTGCCCTGAAGCAGGATTCCTGTTTGTCCTGTCCTGTGGATTTTCTTTCACTGGTCATGCATGAGCCCCAGACCGACAATTCTGAGAGGGCAAATGCGGACAAAGCTATTGAGCTGTGGGTTTATCGTTACAAAGTGATGCGTCAGGTAGAAAAACTAAACTAGACCCAGCTTGTGTCTGCCTCCTGTGTCATCGCCGTTAACTTGTTGAACTTCTGCTAATGTGTCACTGTAATAAAATTGAACTTTAGCTCAAGATAGTAAACCCCTGCTCCTCCAGGATTGTCAGCTTCTTCGCCGTCAGCAACCCTTCTGCATTTGGGACTGCTTGAATAACAAAAAGGAGGAGCACACTTACTTGCCAGAGCTGGAAAAAGCAGTACTTCATAATTTAATATTCCTCTGCAGGGGATCTTGAATGGGATCACTGGAGCCAGGTAGCTGGTGACCTAACGCCCTTATCAAAAAGGAATAGAGAGAGAAGCTGCTGTCAGACTCACCTGCCAATGAGAGAGGTGTCGGTGAAGGGAGCATGCCTGGCATTGAAGTAGGTAAAGCAAACCTGAGGAGGAGCAGAGCAGGACTGGCTGCTGTGGGATGGAGGAGTCTGCTAGTTTCTGAATTCCAGCAGGGGCCTGGCATAGGAACTAATCACACAGCTCAAGCTACAAGATGTCCATCTCACTGCTGCTGGCAAACTAAGGCATTGACTCTTCTTCCATGTCCCACTTCCCATAAAATATTTTTTTTCCTCATGTCTCATAATCTCCAAGACCACAGAGAAAAGCAGGTAGCACTTTGACTGACATGTTCCTTCTGTTGGTACTGCAGTTCCCAGGGTTAGCAGTTCTCATCTGCTCCAGCCTCTGATTATAGAGCTGAGCTGAATTGCAGAGATCTAAAAATACTTCTCGTTTCAAGAGAACGTCCGGGCTTTGAGTTTTTTAAAAAAATTCTTGTTGTTAGCTAAGCCTCATGTCTTTCCTTTGCTCCACGTGTAGTTTTTGAAGGGACAATGCATCAGTTTTAATGAAGATCAGGGATGCAGCAGGTAAGGAGTTTGTGCGGTGAGGCTGACAGAATGGAAAGCTCGCAGCCCTGACCTGCTGCAGGAGGAGAAACGAACTGGCAAGTGCAAATGCAGAGGCTCTGGAGTGAGAGATGTGTCAGGTGATCTTACTCGCAGGAAGGTAATAAACCCACAGCTTTGCAGCAAGCTGGTGTCAGGTCGTCTTAGCATGTTCCCTGGGACTTGGTGAGGTAATGAACTGTGATGGATGAGAACCACAGCCAGTCCTGCTGTCTTGCTGCTTCCAGCCTCAGCCATCTGCCCTGTCCTTGTCCCCTGGGTGCTGCACAAGATCCTGCGTTGAAAGTGGGCAGTTTTCAGCTGATCGTGTTACCTCCTAGGCTGTTTCAGAAGGAGTGTCTGCCGATGTCCTTGTGTTTGAGGGTTCTAAAATGGGTGACCATGATTGCTGTAGTGATGGCAGCAGGGTGGTGCTGGTCATAGCAAGCCGACACCAAGGATAAAGCATTTGCTGCTTGTTTTCTGTCAGAGATGTTTAGAAAATGCAGTGCTGCTCTTTCCTACAGATTCCATGATCTCTAGTCTGTGGTGATCTGGAACAGCCTTTTAAATTTTTGAGAAATAAATGTGAGCCCTACTGAGGGATTTTTCAGTGGTATTGTGGCTGAGCCAGCTCCTCCTGCTGCCCCCAGATTCTGTCAGCAAGCAGTGTGGGTACAGTGCAAGACTGCATTGTACAAGGATTGCAGCATTGGTTGTTGCTGTGAATTTAAGGTAGAAAGTGCACTAGCTGGTGAGAGCAACCCTTTTTGCATTGTTTTTGTGTTTGTTGCCCCAAAAAAGGTGAATTTAATGTCAGTGGTTCTAAGCATCATCTCTTCTGCAGCTCTCCCTCCAGCATGGACCTTGCTGTGTTTGCAGTGTGAGATGGTCACGTGTTCTGTCTCTGGCTTGGCTTGTAGCCCCAGCAGCTCCTCCGTGTGATGAGCATCACAGACATCTCACTGCTGCTGGTCCAGCTAGGGACACACGATGAACTGTCATGTAATATGGCTGGTGAGTTAGAAGTGCCATCGTCTGCTTCTGCTGGGTTTGGACGAAATCTCTTTGGTGAGGCAGGCTGTCAAAGTGCAGCTCTGCTGCAGTGTGGGTTGTGGTTTACTGGTGCACGTTGTCCTCGTGGCTGTGTGCTTTGGGAGGCGTCTTGCGCTTTAAGGGGAAGAATCCTTAGGAACTCAGTGAAATGCCTTTGCTCCCCCGAATCTCCTGATGTGAGTTTCAAATTCAGCGTTCCTCTTTCAGTTAATATCCGTGCGCATTGGAGCACCAGGAGCAAGCAGAAGAGCACAGAAAAGCAGCAGGCTCTTTCCAGGCATCTGCCATATGTGTTCCTTTCCTTCTTGCTTAGAAACATGTAGCAAAGCCCAGTTATACAAAGACTGGGATCAAAGGCCTCGAGCTCATCACTGGATTCATCCAAGGTCTGTGTCAAGGCTTAGATGCAATGAAAACCAGAGTATTTGCTTTTATTCATGGCATGTATTAATCATGTCAGACAAGCATACACTTAAGAGTGGTTCTTACAGTGTGGGAAACACAGCAAATGAAGCTTTGATAAAGATACGGCGTTAGGAAATCTGCTTGCTGCCTCCCTTTTTCTTCCCCTCTTCAAACGTTTTGCAAATAGTTTTTAGACAACTGTTTGATCTTGAATTTGCATGTCAGCAAAGGCAGTGCTCTTCTCCCAGGAATTAACAAATCCGTAGAACAGGGTGAACAGGAGTGTACTGTGGGTTGCTTTTAAAATCCTCCCTTGCATGAGCCTCCAGCTGCTGTGGAAATTCCTTGCTAAAAAAATTTATCCTAAACAGACCTGGAGCTATTTCAGGGTCACCGTTTCTTTTTAGATTACCTATTTAGATGCATCTGTTTGATGTCGGCTGTTAAATGTTACCCAGAGAAGCATCTATGGGGAAACTGGATGGGTTGAAATTTTGTCCATCTTCTGCACCAGAAAATGTTTTCCCCTTGAAGTGAGATGTGGAAGTGTTCTGGGAATTGACAGGGCATTTAAAAATAGCTCTTGTGCTTTGAGTGGGCTCTTCGTAGTTACCAAGTGTTTGGGTTTGTTTTGTGGTACAGGACAACCTGGAAACATCAAGACATATTCCAGCAGGCACGTGCAGTCTCTTGGCATCTTGTATGTATGCTTTGTTGCCACCACCTGAGCTGCTTCATGGCTGTGAGCTTTGCCCCACTCCCTTCCTATATGTAAGAGGACTTACATACATCTGGCTTTTCTAAGTTCCTGGACTGGCTTTTGGAAATAGAGAAAAAATGGATCTCTCCCTCTGTGTGTGCGTTGATGCAAGAGACCTTAGCTGGCTGGCCCTGTGATCGTGCAGGTTAATGCTCCTCAGAAAATCTGGGTCTGGTCTGGGTGTGAAAGGTTATGAACCAGGTTTGAGAGGTTACTTAGCGCAGCCACCAAGCTATGGTCCTCCTATGGAAAGCTGTGACAAACACGTGTTGCCTTATTGCAGGCTGTTCCACAAGCTGCTGGTTGTGGCACGGTTAGGGGTTTGCTACCCGGGTGCTCTGCAGCCAGACAAGCTCCCTGACCTCGTCTCCTTGCTCCAAAAGGGACAGCTCTTATTGTGGCCAGCCACTGTGTCACTGCACTGCTCAGCCTGGTCAGGCATGCCTCCTCGAGCAGGGCTGCTGGAGAGCCAGCATTGCCGTAGCCTCCAGGTTGGGGCTTAGTGCAATGTGGAGTGAGAACAGGAGTAGGTGAGCAGCAACCCGTGACCTGTGGTGTGGTCAGCCTAATTCTAATTACAAAACGCTTGTGTCTCTTTGAAATCCTGGTCTGGGTCGTGGTGAGCTTTGCTCAAACAGTTCTTTTGACTTGATTTGGCTTCAGAAATGGCTGTTAGGAATTCCTCGGTCTTACTCAGCCAAGATGAGAGACTGAATCCTTCCTAGTGAGGAAAGAGTAATCTCAGAACTGACCTACTTCATGCCTTAAATGTATGGGATAAATTCCAAATTGTAAGCACAAGACTAGT
Source organism: Lagopus muta (assembly GCF_023343835.1). Lineage (NCBI taxonomy): Eukaryota > Metazoa > Chordata > Aves > Galliformes > Phasianidae > Lagopus > Lagopus muta. The sequence continues at coordinate 79,866,685 of NC_064433.1, forward strand.
CCCAGTTACTAATCTGCAGACCTCTAAAAAGTGACCCAGAAGGTAGGTAAAAGGAGAACAATTTTTCAGAAGCCCTCTGCTGCCAGTGAAAGACTATTTGGTGAATTCTTAGCAACACTTTGTAGCCTGGTGCTGGGGCTTTGTATCTTAGCTAGTCACAGTGCCCTCATTACGCAGCCCTTAAAAAGAATGGACTTGAAAGCTCTAAGTCTGTTGGCAGTGTTTTGCACGCTAAGTACGTGCAGTAAGCTGATCTTGAAATGTGTTTTATGGCTTGAAAGGGATTTTGAAAACGTTTACTGCATATTTTGCTTCCCTTCTTCCCTTCCCCAGTAGAATGAGTTTGTAGTGGTTGTGTCTTCAAGCACAGAGGACAAAGAGTTAATTATTCACTTTTCCTAGGACATAGAGACCTGTACACATCTAAAGCTTATTTAAACATTGAAATCCACATTACTGAAATTCCCTTGCCCAACACTTTTCAACATGAGCTCCAGCAATGGCACAGAGTTAAAATATGCAAAGGAACTGTACTGTCAGCAGTTAATGCCTAATGAGGCCCAAGCAGCCTAAGTCCACCTTGGGAAACAATGGAGGCTGGAGGAATTTTGGTTGAAATTCCTTTGTTAGGGGATCAAAATTTAATTAAACATGTTCTCCCCTTGTACTATCTGCACAACAGCCTCCCTCCTGCCCCCCCCTCCACCCCCACCTACAGGTTGTCCACGTTGAAGAGAGGCTATTCTTGAATGGTGTCTGGTTTTGCTCTGCGTGTTCCCTTGCATGTTGAGCATGGCCTCCACAAATGCTGTCCCACTTGATCTCTTAGGTGAAGCAAGATTCATTCCTTTGTTTCAGATGGTCAGGTTCAGTTTAAGGCTTAGAAGTGGCTTTGTTTTGTAGCTACTTTGTCATAGCTGAGCGTGTACCACAATTTGCGGTGGGGTCCCTTCCCAGCCAGAGAAGCTGAGTCTTCCTCTGTTTCTCTTGCACATGGTTGAGAACGGGTGAGGAAGACGCTCTGACTCCATTCCATGGGGCCTTGCAGAGATTGTATGGAAGAGAAGTCAATGATTAGTTGCTGTCTAACATCTTCTGTCCAGAAAGGGCGGAGGCGCATGGTGAATAATGGACACTCCACTTGGTTGGAGGATTCTGCTCAGTCCTGTCTCCCATCTGCTGAGTTTTGGCAGGGAGGTGTTTTTATTATTTAGACTCAAGCTGCAGCTAGTACAGCTGGTGTCCCTGGTAGCTTTGGCTGTACTGAAATCAGTCTGCTTGACATGTGTGCGTGCTTGCGTGACTGTAGTGTACCCTGTGCTCTTGCAGCTGGAGTGCTGTGGGTAAGTGAGTTGTATCAGAGTGGGATGGGATGCGTCTGACTTCTTCTGAAAGGCTGCAGTTAGACCCCAAGGAGTCAGATGGCATCGCAGTGTGACCAGCCCTCATGCAGGGCCAGTACCAGTGGACTTTTTCAGGGGGAGCCACTTTGCTTTACTCTGTTGAAACTCAGAACTCGTGCTGGCAGCAGCAGGAGCTGTGTCAGTGGTGCAGACTGAGTGTAGGTTGCTCTTCCTTGGAAGGGCGAGCAGGAGCTTCGCATGTAGAGCTGATGTCTTGTGCCTGTCTGCAGATGTAACGGTTGCTGTTGGCGTCTGGACTTAAAGCTCAACCTTATCTGTTGCAAAACAGCAGCTCTATTGTAATTGTGATGTGTAACAGTTTCTTCTTTCCCCTCAGCAAATTGTTTCACACTTAGTCAGCTGTAAGTTCTCTTTAAGAAATGCGTGAGATGGGAAGGCCTGCTGTTAAATGAGGCTGGAAATGACCTTAATGAAATAATGCAGTGCTTTCTCTTTTTCAGTTTGGAGTTTCTGTACCTTGGAGGGAATTTCATTACTTCAATTCCACCTGAGTTAGCAAACCTGCCTTCTCTGAGCTCTCTAGTGCTATGTGACAACAAGATTCAGAGCATTCCACCTCAGCTGGCACAGTGAGTATTTACTGTCATCAGCCAACAGCTGCAATTAACCCTTTGAACTCCTCCTTCTGCTTTTGTGGGTAAAAGCAAGTGGGAGGACCTATTTGTCCTTCAGTGTCAACGTGGAGATCCTTAGTGCTGCAGGCAGACTGCAAAGATACAATGTGGAAATCTCAATCAAAGTGTTGTGGGAAAGAAATCACCAGCTGTACACTGCTAAGTGAACCTATAGATTTGTGCAGGGAACTCTGAGGAGTACCTGGGCAACTGAGAATAAATAGCTGTCATGCTGCTGTGTTCTTAGCGATGAATGCTTGATTTGTTTTGTTTTAGCCAAAACCTTCCTTTGTTTGCCTTTATTCTGTACCATCCCTTGTGTTCCCTTGGCATTTCTTATTCTGGGATCTGAGAAAGTTTTAGCATTCATTAAATCCTACAACACAATCCTAGAGAATGAGATAGTGCTTTATTAAGTCTTGCATAATGGGGAGAAGAGGACGCTTCAAATGCTGTATGGATAGTCTAAGATGGGAGGTGAAAAATTCAGTGTGTAGTTGTAACCCCAGAAGCAGATGGATGGCAGCATGGAGTTTTCTCAATTGGAATTTGATGGCTTATTGGTATTATTCTTGATGTACAATGCTTAATGACTCCAGGTGTCTTGTAACTTGTACTAACTTGAGAGTATCCCTGGACATTGTGCTGAAACATGCCTTCTGAAAGCCAGGGTACTCTTGTCACCCAAGCAGACACTAGCCTGGCCTGACCTTGCTAAGCTTTTAAGATCTGGTGTATCACAGCACAGGATGATGCAGCTGCAAGCAATGAAAACGTGGGGCTTCACAGAACTGGCTGCCTACCAGCATTCATCTTTAATGCATGAGGGAGAGCAGGTGACTTATTCAAAATATTGCACGGAACCATTTTTGGTGCATGCACTGGGTACAAGCAAAAATTATCTCCTGCTGAAAGCAGCCAGTCTCTATACTTCTACTTTTTTAGCGGATGGGGGGGACTGTGGGCTGTGTACTGAGAGGCACACAGCATATGGAAGGCTTTCTTCAGCAGGCATTCAAGAGCTGAGCCAAGCTTTCTAGAGCATGGTGAGTGCTGGAGTAGCAGCATCACCTTTAGCATAAATTTATGCTTTAGAAAGAAGAAAATCCAAAGGGAACAAACTGTCAGGAGGGAGGACAGTAATCAGATCTGTATGTAATGCAGGTGTGGGATGACTTTTCCTGCACATCCTGACTGCGTTTCCATCTCCATCCTTAGGCTGCATTCCCTGCGTTCCCTCAGCCTGCACAATAACCTGCTGACTTACCTCCCTCGAGAGATTCTTAACCTGGTTCACCTGGAGGAGCTGAGTTTGCGAGGGAACCCGCTGGTGGTTCGCTTCGTCCGCGACCTGACCTACAACCCCCCGAGCCTTCAGGAATTGGCAGGACGCACAATTAAAACTCGCAATGTTCCCTACGCTCCCAGTGATCTCCCAGAGAATCTTGTCCGCTATCTGAGCTTGGCCAGCAACTGTCCCAACCCTAAATGTGGGGGTAAGTTTACCTTCGCTGCTCTGTTGCTTGCTTTTACCTGATGGGTTTTCTTTCCCCCTTTCTCAGCCAGTCTAGATATGCTGTCGCATCAAATTCATTGGCTCTAGCTCTCCTGAAACATGTCTTGAGGGATCCTGATTCACTCACTCTTCTTAGGAATGGCGTTTAAAGTTCTAGCACTGGTTTACTACAATTACATGGAAATGTCAGGCAGTGTTTCCGTTGGAGCATCGACAGCTCATCCCAGCACTCCAGTGTGCTTTTATGTTCTGAATTTTCTGACCCTTCTGCTCTAAAATAACTCAGTCTGAGTAACTGACAGGAAAACTTTGGCAAACTTCTAAAATTGGGCTGCTGAACAGCAAGCTTCCTTTCCAGGCGGAAAAAGAGGGGAGCTGTAGTGCTTGGTGGTTAACAAGAGCATCTTTTTAGCTCTTGCTTGGATAGTAGTACCTGTATGAAGAGGACTTGTTGATAAGCCCGAAATCCTTGGGCTTAATTTGGCTTAATGCCTAAGCTTTATTCAGAGTAAATGATCTGTGCATTTAGCCTTGAGAAGATTAAGGAAAATCATTAATACACACCTTGCAGTCATTGTGCAGTTTGTTATCTTATCTCCATGTGGGACAATATCAAAACAGGTTCAGTAAGAAAAGATGAAGGGCTGCAACTTGTGTGTTGGAAGAGAAATAAATATTTCCTTTTTTAGAGCTTTGAACGAGCCTAGAATAACAGTGGATTGGTTTTCCTCTTTTCTTGCTTTTCCTTATGAATTAGCATAGAACTGCAGTGTTGCTGTGACACTGCAGGAGAAAAGATTGCTCCATACCAGCCAGGACTTGAAAGACTGCTGGAAACTTCTGAAAATGTCAGTGTCTAAAATCACTCTCTGTGACAGGAAGAGAAGGTAATTGTGCATTACAGCAATGCTGTTGCCATGGCAAACAGCATCCAAACTCAGCGTGGTGACTTCACTCAGGCAGAATAGAAGTGGAGCCATGAAAGAGAGAGGGTCTATTTGTGGACACATTTTTGCTAGCTGGTAGAAGTGGCTTCACAGATTTGTAAACAGAGTGGGTGAATTAATTCAGCGTTTAAGGAAAAGCTTGCAAATTCCCAGCCTGAGGTTTTTACTAAGGAGAAATGCACCAAGGAGAGAAGTTCTGTGTTTCCATAGGTCCTCTGGTCCCTTCTTTCTCCAGTATCCCCTCCACTTCCACATCGAGCGCCGTGTTAAATCCTAACTTAAGCCATTTGGACTACGTGCAACAACCTCACGGAGCACATGAATTACTCCTCATGCAGTCTCACATGTTGTTACTGTGCCCTCTGCCTTTACAGGTGTCTACTTTGACAGCTGTGTCAGACAAATCAAGTTTGTTGACTTCTGTGGGAAGTACCGCATCCCGCTGATGCACTACCTGTGCTCCCCGGAATGCTCCTCGCCCTGCAGCTCTGCCTCCCAGAGCTCCACTTCCCAGAGTGAGTCTGACTCCGAGGACGAAGCCAGCGTTGCTGCACGCAGGATGCAGAAAGTCCTTCTGGGATAACAGAGAACAAAACAAGAAGACAGGAAGGAAAAGTGTTTGAAAAGTAATAATGGAACAGCAAAGCACGAGCCCTTGGCCGGAGGGGCTCACAAGAAACTTTCCTCGAGTCCTTGTAGAGGGCAGAGCACCTTAGCAAGCCCTGGCTTGCTTGCTGCAGCGCTACTTAGGAGAACTAACTCAGTGGATACTGCCTGTAGGGTACCTGGGGTTGTTAGAGATGTCTGCTGTCTGGGTGACCCCCTCGTGTGGGCTGGGGAGGGGCTTTGTCCTGACTGGCAGGTCAAGAAGCGTTTAATGTGTCACTTCACAGGACTTCAGTCTTCCTGCAGAGCAAAGGAGGCTGGCCAGATTCTTGAATACTGTCGTAAATTGGGAACAGGCTAATGATTCCACGTGGGTATGCGTGGATCCCAATGTTTTGTATAGCATTTTGATTCCTTTCTGTCTCCTTTGATTTCATTTACAGATCTTGAACCCATTCACCAAATATGAGAGTTGGGTTTTTTTTGTTTTTTTTGTTATTCTGGAGTAGATTTTCCAAACTGCTCCTTTGCCTGGAGGCACAGGGTTTCTGTGCTGCTGCAGACATTATAGCCATACAACTGAGCCACCTTTTTTTCCTCTTTCATTACACCAGGCTGCCCTTAGTGCTTCCTCCTAACAATATTCATTTTTTTCCTCCTTCTGCCTCTTCCTGTTACACTTGGAGCGCTGCTTTTTTCTGATGCCTTCAGAATGTGGATCAGTTGTTCTGTTGAGACTTGATATTATCTCGGACCTGTGGCCACGTGTGCCTGTGCACGGGACCAGATGTGATGCTCTCTAACATATGTTTGGGTCTCAGCTTGCTGAAGCTAATCTACTTTTATATCTGAATTGCAGGAAAGGTCTTAATTGACGTTTCCTTTCCTTAAGCAACCATGTTCCTGTGCTGCAGCAGCCAGCTCTCCTGTGCTTGCTGCAGGGCTACCATCTATCTTTAAGCTCATCTATTTAAAGCAGAGAGCACCTTAGTGAATTGGAGGTGCTGAGAGACGTGCTGCAAAGAACAGTTTTTGGATTTTTTTTCTTATTCTTAACACAGAGGAAAAGCCAGTAAAAAAAAACATAGCACACCTTGTCTGAGCATCTTGCTGGGGGTGGTTTTGAAGCCCCTTCCTTATTTGCATTTGCTCTTGCTGTGGTGGAACTGGCAGTCTGTTGGATTATTCAAGTAACACATTTGCTTATCTTAAGCTATGTTGAAAGGAAATCCACAGAAAAAAAAATGAGAATTTTGAAGTATGACACCTGTTGGTGTTTTGCTTAGTGAGAGCTGCTCCTCTCAGTATTTCCAGCAGACAGTGCTTTTGTTGCAGTCTCAGTATGGCAAATCCAGCTGTGCCTTTGAATGCATGAGCAGAGCAAATATTTCATGTTAAGAAGCAAAATGAACAAGCGTAACTTTACTTAACCCACTTTGGTCCTAAGGGGGTAATTAAAAACCTGTACTTCTTTCTTGCATTTGGAAAACACATGTGCCTGTTAGGATATCTTATGGCAGCTCTGTGCTAATGGTCCTGTTTAATTATGCTTGACACTTTATTAAAGCACTTTGATAATTCTACTCATTGTAATTAGCTTTAGTGATTATTTTTTTTTAAGCTAGAATTTTCCTTTTAATGTTACCTGACAAACAAGGTCTGTGAAACTTTATGCATTCCAGTCTGTCTCAGTGTGCAGGTTTAACTTCTTGCCTTGCACTTCCTCAATGGTACTGATTGCTTCCCTGGTTCCTTTGCAGAGAACTTGAATTTGAAAGAAATTATCTGCTCATTAACTATTGCAACTTAGTCTAAATCGTGCAACCAACAAGTATATAAGGAATTGAATGACACATGCTCTGTGCCTTTCCCAGTCATTTTCACAAGTGTGTTATTAAGACAGGTGCACGTACAAAGCAACTGGGTATCACTTTAGGAAATTTCACGAGGTTTGCTTAGAAAGACAAACCCTCCATTTTGAAAAGAGAACAACTGCATGCTGTTGGTGAAATAGGGATTAGTGAGTGGCGGACGTTTTCTTCATCTCTTCTTTCAGATGCTTCTTAGCGTCCTGGTTGAATCTTGTCATACAAATGCTAATGGAGGGTAAACTGATTGCAGAGCCACAATTTGAAGTTTACTGCTGATTTTAACAGTAGGGAGTAACTGCATGATCAGGAATGTGGCTTTTTTGCCAGTTACAGTGAACCACGTAAACTGAGATTCCAAGATCTTTTGAGCTCAGGGCTGTGGAGTACTGCCTGCCTTTCTTCTCTTGAGTAGCAGCTCTCTTGAAATGATGTATTTTTCATTTGACAAAGTCAGATTTCACAGCCACTTTGCTGCCACGGTTCCTGTTTGCACAGTAACACCTATCTGTGTGACAGACCAAGGTGAGTGGTGGCTGATTCTCATTTAGCTCCTTCCTCAGGTGCATTTTCTTGCCTAACCAAGCAAGCAGCCCATCTCTACCCCCATTCTAATAATGCTAATAGACTAATCTGTTTTTGTAGCTGCTTTGCTGTAGCCGAGTCAAAAGTTGACAGCTTATGCAGTGGATATCTACATTTTCAACTTGATAAAACGTCTCTTAAAAATATATATGTATTTGTGAATATAGCTAATGATTTTTCTTTGTGCTGCTGGGATTTAAAGTGCAATTCAAGAAGTCAGAATTTAAAACAATCAGGGACTCGTAAGAGATATGACTCGTTAGTTGTTTTCTTTTCCCCGTGGAGGTGGATGTGAGAGCACTAGGGATGCAGGTCGGTACTTGCCGTGCCTAACATACTGAGCCTCCCTGAAATCCACATTTTCAGCAATTTTAGCCCCCAAAGACTGGAAAAGGTACTGGACAATAAAATAGGTAAGATGAAACTTGAATATTTGCTGACGGATTGTAGGTTCCTACCATCCCTTCCTTGGAGGCCCTGGGAAGCAGGGCCTGGTTTTACCAGTGCTCTGTCTTGTAGCTCTTTTTCTTTTCTGCCAAATTTTAATAGTGCATTTCAGTTGCTTCCGATGCGCCTCTGGCTGCAGTCTTCAGTCACTGTTTTGGTATCATTCCCCTTGTTGCTACAGCAGCCCAGCATGTCTGGCTTTTGAAAATGTTCTTAAACTGAGACACAAGTGTGTGAAGGAAAGTTGCTCATTCCATCTTCCCCGCAGGGTCTAGGGCCCTGCCTGCATTGTTCCTCTTGTGTCACCATCTCCTTGCCAAGGGGAGCTGATGCTTCTGAATGCAGGTACTTAACAGGAGCAGTGAGATCACGGGGAAAAGAAGCAAAATATCAACTTGACTGGGAACAATTTCTACAGTTGCCAGTTCTTTTATGTTTGTTATTCTTTAATAAGAGGTGAGACTTGAGGAAGTCAGTAATGAATATTTAAACGTACTCTGAAGTGGCCAGATGCAGTTTTTCATGGGCTTCTGTCCTGGTCATTTTGAGTCTTTGAAATCTTGTGTTGAATTATAATGGGAGTAGGGGGGAGGGAGAGGAAAACCAGCTCCTTTTTGTTTCTTACCCTCGTTGGCAATAATGAATGGAAGGAATTTAATCCAATGAAAGTAATGAAACTTAATCCCTGCACTGTGTCTTTGTTAACCAGTTCAAAGAACTATTTTTAATGCATCTTATTCACGCCGGGCAGATGAATTTCTGCCATCGCCACCCCCAACTGAAGATATTTCAAGTGGACTACTTCAGAATGCACACTAATGCAGCAGTAACTCTATCTTGGAAGCTTCCATTGATTATTTCATTTGCCTGACTGACTAGAGAATTGGTCTTTTACTGACCTGAACATTAAGGCGAGAAAGGGTTCTCATCTAGCCCTCCTGTTGAATTTTTCTCGTGAGCAGTTGTTTCAGGAAGCCTTAAAGTGCCTTATGTTTTTTAAAATGTATTTTGCTAAAAATGTCTGAATGTAGAATATCTCTAACATTATTTCATTATGAGCTGTAAGACAAACTGTAAAGACTAAACCAAAAATGTTATTTCTACAGCTGTGTGTGTCCGTTATTTGCCGACATCTCGACTCTCGGTATTACTGTAGCAGAACGCTTGCAGAGCTGTGTACATCACAAATGGGGCTGTACACAGTCTGGGAATGGATTAGGTCTGTTCTGTGCTGTGTAAAACCAACAGTAGGTGAAACTTCCAGAGGGACTGCTGAAACTCTCGGCTATTGGAGCTCGTTTGTAACACATCAGAGAATGTCATAAGCAGGACCTTATTTTGCCTGTGTTCCCAACGTCTAACTCCACTGTATAAAGATAGAGGTAATTAAATGGCAGGATCAACCTAAGCACAAGAGAGGGCAGTGCATGATAGAGTTTTCTGGCAATCTGGAACAACGCTAGTGAAGTTCTTGAATTGTTTTTCCCTCTTCCTAATGCGCTCAGAGTCCTGTAAATCATTTTTCGAATGTGATTTTCTGATCATGTACTGTGTTCCCATTTCTTGTGTAATGCCGTGTTCCCTTCTACATCCTTAATAGTTTTTTGTGTTCTGTTGCCAAAATGTCTCAGATCCTGCTGTGCAATTACCAGATGTCAGTGCAGGAATGTGGTATATTGGAAAACTGGACGATGTAAAACAAGAATTACTCGATATTAACTTAATCAGGAACTACCTCAGACATGGTTCGACTTCAAGTGTAATGAAAACCTGTCAAATGGTGCAGCAGCTCCATTCCAAATAAAACACTGAGGAATCCAGTGACCTTGCCTGTAGTAACCAACCTGGGAATGTCCTTGCCTGTTTTTGTGTCTAATGCAAAGACACAAGACACCCTCCTCTACACCTTTGTAGAAATACCTACTCCAAAGGAGTCTCTGGTGGTCTCCAGTCCACCCTCTCCGTTTATGGAGGAAATTGCAAACGCTGGTTCAGGTCATGGTGGGTTTGTCTAAGCTGTGTCAGAAACCTCCAGTGGCAGAGTCCACTGTCTGCCTGGGCTTTAGTGCTGCAATCTCCTAGTGCAGAAATCTCCAGATGTTCAGCATCTTTCTGACTGCCCCTATTCTGCTCTCAAGGAATGAATCACAGCTCTTAAACTTCCTTACCTTTTAGCACTTATGAAGTAAGAAGTGTAAATGAAGCTTGAGGTACGTAGATGCTTGAAGCAGATGCTCAGAATGTCAGATTGGCATTTTAGTCTCACGTGGAACTGCTCAGAGCTAAAAGGGAGCGTTCTGTTGATACTGTGGAAATGAGTATTGTGAAGGGGAGATGTACATTTCCTTGTGTCCCAGATAACTGGAGCTAGATGCATGCACCTTTTCCATTGCACTCACCAATTGAATTTATTGAAAGAAAGGCAGTCCTGGTGCTCCCTACAGCTTGCAGTGAAAAGGACCGGCGTCATCTGCAACCTTGATTCGCAGTCTAGAGATGTGCTGTGTCTGTATCCCTCCCCGACAGCTCTCTGATTTCTCAGATGAGATATGAGTGCTTGTGTTTGTGTAGAAGAGCTTGCTGCTGCAGCATCTCCCACCAGTGAGCGAAGTGGGAATTTTTTGACATGAAGTTTTAACAGCAGTTGACGTCCTTTCAGGATAGAGGGGAAAGTAATCCACGATACAGACCAAGTCCCACTTCTGACCAGTATTTTGTGGTGGGAGTGAGTGCTACTCCAGTTTTGGTTCAGTGACTGTTCGCAGGGAACACTGTGTGCAGATCCCTTCACCCTCGTCTTTATCCTGGCCTGGATGCTGCACTGGTGGCAGCTCAAGGCATGCTGTCAAACTGCCAAAGGTTTAACATGTGGTCAAAGTGCTGTCCAGATGCCCTGTCTGTAACTCCTCCTTTGGCTCTGTGGAAGCAATAGGGCCTGAAGTCAGCAGTACCAAACAAGCAGGTATACTTATCCCAAATGTTACACTTGGACCAAAGAGCCTCAAAGCCCTGCAAGACAGACTGACATTTGCGCATCTCAGAAGAGCACTGCTGCTGCATTTGGTGGCATATGATTTCACCAAGCCTCGCTGCTTGCCAGCTGTTTATGTAAAGGAGTGAAGAACAGGTGTGTTACGAAGCCCCTGCCTGTGCTCTGACACAGCCACTGGGGAGCTGCTAGGCTGGGAGGGAAGCAAACACTTAGTCTGTGTGGGGATGTGGTGGCTCACAAGCTGGAGTCTGACAGGTTGGAGCATCACCCTTTGCACAGTCAGGGGAACAAGCAGCTACTGCTGGGAGAAGGAGCTGTAGGGCAGGTGCAGGATTATGTTTTATTTATTCTGGGGAGTCTCTAAAAAAGTGAATTCATAGCATTGTTTTAGTTGGAAAAGACCTTTAAGGGTCATCTAGTCCAACTCTCCTGCAGTGAACAGGGACATCCACAGCCACATCAGGGTGCTCAGAGCAAATTTCATCTGCAGGCCTTTGCAAATGGGTAGGAAAATTCCACCTTATTAATAATGATTTTCCATTATTCGTGGGTGTCCTGGTGTCCATAGTAAAAATGGCTTTATAACAAGCGTGTGTAATAATGTTGAGAAAACACAAGCTGTGCTTTGTGCTGGATGATGTTATGTGGTTGTTGTCCATGGACTTAATTTGTTTATAAAATGGCATTTACACTGGGGAGGGCTGTCCCACTGCTCTTCAGGAAGAAGAGCTGTGTAAGAAGGAAAGCATTGACCAAGTCTTTGCCAACCAGACCATGGGAGCAGTGTGGAATGGGGTTGGACAACAGACATGAAGGGCCTTCTGCTTCCCTTCATGGCTCTCTGCCTTAAGGACAGCAGGTCTTTTTTGGAGATGGGAGACATCTGGCTTTGGGAACGTCCTTCGTGTCAAGCAAACAGGTCACTGGAGCTTCCGTGCCTCTGTCGCGGATCCATTTTTGCTGCCCAGGGCAGCACAGTTTCTCCATGTGGGCTTAGTACCTGAAAGCACCAGCTGAACTCAGTGCTTTGTGTTCTGTTCTGTGCAACACTGTTAGAAAGAACAGACCGGAGGATTTTAAAACACCCACTTGGGTGAATGTAATCAAGCACCCTTTATTGCCTCCATCAGGAACAGCAGTGAAGGGCTGATTCAAAACTGAGCGCAGTGTTTTCATCTTCAAACAAACCCAGCACCGTGCTCTGCAAAGTTATGTTCCCCACTTATTCTCTCCACATATCTGTGTTAACTGTTAAACTGTGTCTGTTTGTTTGTGTCTCTCTTTAAAGCAGCAGCAGACTTCTGTGGAGAGATGCAATCATGAAAGGCCTTGCGGAAGCCCCACGTGACTGGGCCGGTTGAAACATGTTTTAAACAATTCGGGAAAGTTTGAAACTATTTTTGGTTTTCTCAGCTTGCAACCTCATCTGCCCACTGTACTCTTTCAAAGCCCTGCCCGAAGATAACCCTCGGTGATGGTTCCTAGGGAAGGAGCAGCCCCAACGTTGGCTGTGCCCAGTGCCGTGGCCTGCCCCTCTCCGGGAACCCTGCCCACAGACCTGGATGGCTGAGCACGTGGAGGGGAGACGTGTGGCCTTAAGAGCCAAAAGCCTTCCTCAGTCAGCTGCTGCCAACCTGCGTGCTCTGGGCTTGTTACGGCAGGGGGTGTTTACAGCCCTGAGCTCTGAGGGCTCTTCGGCAGTCAGCCACAAGGGCAAGAGCTGCTGTGGAGCGCATCCAGGAGGGCCTTGATAGAGTGCCGTGGGCATTTCACCCTGTGTGAAGTACAGAAGTATGTTTGTGCTCTGATTTATTGCTGTAAACTTAGCCTGTGTTAGAGTGGTTGGCAGAGCCCTGGTGAGGGCTCCTCCTCCTCCCAGCTCCTGGCCTCTCAGTGCCGAGCAGCTGGCTGTGGCGAGTGCCTTCCTCCAGGAAAGAGGGCAGAGGGAGACCATGCTCACCACATGAGGACAGCCTTCTCCTTGCTCACTTTGTCCTCACTGCACGTAAATGGCCCCACGCAATGCCATTTGCACAGGAGAGGATTAGCAGGGCTTGCCTACCTTCAGCATGGAAAAATGAACTTGGCTTTACCATTACACAGTTGAGTGTTTGCATCCAGAAGCTTATTTCTTGAAGCTGCTGGGGACAAATGTGAAGCCTAATGATGCTTTGCTGGGACAAAATGAGTCATACACATTCCGGTCCAGATGTTACTGAAATGAGCAGCGGTGATGCCTACGGATAAGGCATAACATACTTTATGGTGTGTAAAGGTAACAGGCAGCTCCTTCCCAACGGGTGGGGATATAGCATGTCAGAAATAGGGAAACATGCCTCACAGATGGTTATTTCCCACTGATCGTATTAATGCACTGTCAGATGAGTCCCCCAGTGCATCTGGGATGATGGGGAAATTCACAGGTATCGTGAACCAGCAAATCCGGCTAATGGCTGATTCGTCACCCAAGGAAAACCCTTTCATCTTTCCAGAGACTTCTTTTCAGACGACTGTAATAGCAGTAGTCCTGGTCAAGACAACCACAGGAGTGGACGTGGGTCTGTGGCGGCTTTGTTCAGGCAGCACATTCATTCCTGAAATCCAGAATAATAGCCCGGCATCAAAAAGGCTCAAATGGCACTTGAAAATAAGACTGTTCTGGTCATCTTCAGCTTCTGCTTCAGGTGCCAGGACTGTGTATTTTCCCAAGCCTGCTTCCAGAAGTATGGGGGAACCCTTGGGTTCGACCAATCGCTGCAGGAGCTGAGTTGAGTTTTATGAGAAAGTGTTGACACTGGCACTATTGGTTAGAGTGATAAAAACCCACCATTGCTCATCCATTCTCCTTGCACTAATGTGCCTGAACATCACAAGCCTAAGAGGTTTCCACCTGAGTGTTGGATTTACATGGCAGCCCAACCATTTCAGCATTAGCATTCTCTTCCCCCTTTTCCTTTTACAGAAATGGTGTTTTCAAACCTGAAAGTCACGTTGCTTTCGTCATTCACTTTTTTTTTTTTGGTAATTCTTTAGGTTGAAAAAAGCTGTCAAATATCTTCATGATCTTTTATCTGGTAATAATTGTCTTCTCTATGCGGATTTCATGGGTAAACATCTATTCATAAACTTTTTCAAAGGCTCCTTTTCTTAAGAAAAAAAAAAGAAGGGTGTGTTTCTTTTAGTTTTAAAGGAGTCCAGGATGAATGGCTTTCAAAGCTTCAGAGAGACTGCAGAGTTAACAACGTCGGGCTGGTGTGTGCAGCTCTATGAAGTAGGTGATTATAATGCTTTTAAATGACAGCAACCTCTCACACCAAAAGCTGCTGCGGTTGTAAAAAATTTTCCCATCTCAGTTTCTAAAGTTTGGGTAAAGCAATCTGCAGCCACTGCTTCAAGTTTCTTAGAGGCAATGAAGTGGCAAACGTATTTGTGTGAGTGCTTTACATTCTGTACTAGTGATCCTGGGCTTGACTCAGCCTTAATGGACATGGGAAATCTATCACATGACTTTTAGGTGTATGATATTGACATGTTTAGATCAGTGCCCATCGCTGTCACAGTACTGAAGGAGTTGCTAAATTGGGTGTTGTGTATCTGCAGAAAGATGCTGTGGATCTGCATTTGAAACAGTCGTTTTACTTTCAGAATGTATTTCTACTGCCTTCTATGAAGAGTTAGATGTAATTGGCTCCTTGCTTGCCTGGATTGATTTACCTTTTTATGTCACACACATCGCTCCTTCTCCTGTTCCTGCCCCATTTTCTTTCCTACATTCAGCTTCATGCTCCTGGCTTACATCTCGAAGCATGACCCTTACAGCTGGTGGTGCTTCAGCACTCACACCCTGAGGCTCAACCTATTCTTTCTCCATGACACACTTATCTTCCCCATTAGGTGAGTCCTCCATCCTGCATCTTGTGCTGATGCCATAAAGGTATGTATTTCCCTCTTGGTGCAGCTCATCCTCTCTGCATTTGCTGTTCTTCAGACACACTAATCTTCTGACTTGACGGATTTCTTTAAGATACTGGCTACCAGGCACATGGCTCCAAGTGTCAGATCCTTCAGAGATACTCATACACTTTTTACCTTTCCACCTGCACGGTCCCTTCCCTAAAGTCATTTCTTAAATTATTTTTGACCTTTGAATCCACTCAAAGTGTGGACAGTAGTCATTTCCTGACCCTGTTTCTCGTAACTCACTTTACCCTCAGCACCCCCTTTCGTCTCTCATCGTTCAGTTGCACGTAAGGAATTTTTCTGAGACCCATGGTACCCCTTTTCCCTTTCAGTGCTCTGCCAGGGATCCTTCCTGCCAGCACAGCACTCAGCAGCAGCAAGGCGAGCCTCAGGTCCCTGATACAACAAAGGACAACCTGAGAAGGACTGTAATCAGCAAAGTGCTTCAGATTCGTAGCTAGAGCCAGAAAAAAGGGTGCTTCTGTTGTGCCTTGGATGCGAGTTAGCTCTGCATTAATAGAAAGGGTTTTGTTTTTGTTTTTATTCTCTATTGTTAGAAAGAAAAACATCTTCACAGCACCGAGGTAGTACAAAGTAGCAGCGAAGGACTGAGCTGAGGTCACTGTGTGACTTCATAGGGAGTCACGGACCGCTACAATTGAAGGAAACCATCATTTACCACCTGTTATTTAGCAGACGGGCACAGCTGAAACACAGCACTGCAGGAGACTTTGTTGTTTCCTTATCAAATCCTGCAAAGCTGAGATACCTCTTGAGACCACTAAGTGCTGCCAGGCTTGGGTGTTGCTGGCCACAGCGGGTGAACCCTGAAAGCTTTGGTGGTTCACATTAGCATCAAAGAAGCTGGCCGCTTTCCCTGGGTTCCAGGTCATGCTAAACCTTTAATAACAATAATACACGAGGACTCAGTATTACAGGAAAGAGCAGGCTGGATTATTGGACACACTGGACATGAGCAGTCGCCTACATAAATTAGCTGAACTCCTGGTATCCTGTGTGGGCATGTACTGGGGCCTGTGCAAAGCCCAGCTGGATTCCTCAGGAGCACTGTCCTCGGAGGTCTGTATGGAGCATTGCTGTGGCACACCAGCATGGTCCTTCGTGAAGCACTAACAAGCTTTGGAGGAATTCGGTCATTCAATCATTCATTCACCAAAAGAGTCGCCACCCACCAGCTCAGGCTGCCCAGGGCCCCTCCAACCTGGCCCTGAATGCCTCCAGGGATGAGGCATCCACAGCTTCTGTGGGCAGCCTTTTCCAAGATTTGCTGTTTCTTTCTCTGCCCTGCCACAGAAACTTGTCAAAACTTCCCAGCTTTGAGAGTCTCCTCCCACTGTTATATTCATTGCAGTTTGCCAGAAGGTTTAAATATTGCTAAAGCAGGGACAATGGGCACTTGAATACACTCTGAATAAGCTTCATTCCCTCAGGATATCACTCTTAAGAAATGAAATGATCCCAACGAGTTGGAGAGGTTCTTGTCAAAGATGAGGCAACTGTTTGTCTCAGATTCCCAGGACAGAATCTGCATCGTTGTTGCCGGGTGTCTGGTGCCTCCTCACCAAGGCTGATCACAGCCCCTGTGCTCTGACCACGTTGCTGCAGAGCCGACCTCCTGCTTTCTTACAAACTCTGCCCGGCCACCCTTTGTCCTGATGTGGTCCCCATCCAGCCGTGCTGCTGGCAGGGTGCATGAAGTCTGCAGAACTGCACTGTTTTTTAACACTTTCATGGTTCCGCATAGCAGGTGGAGCGGAATGGGTCAGGAAGAGTTGAACGCACTGCCTGTCCACTGGCAGCTTGTTGACTGTGGGGAAATGGCCAAACAGGGGCTGAATGATGTCTCAGGCCCCTGCACTCCGTACCTGTCTGACCTCCTGTCAGGTGAATCTGGGATCAGCCTTGTTTGCATAGGAGACAGGATAGATGAGCAGGGTGTTGCTCGCAAACCAGTTTCCACTGGTGGGAGTAAACTTGGATTCTGAGCACAGTGGAAACCACTCTGGAACTGAAATTCTTGCTTCAGACTGCACCATAGCTTCTGCTTACATGAGTTATAGGTCTCCACTATCGGTACAAGCTGCAGGATGTAAGGATGGAACACGGCCCTGCCATAAAGGTCCTGGGGGTACTGGTGGATGGCAGCTGGACATGAGCCAGCAATGTGCCCTCACAGCCCAGAAAGCCAACCAGATTCTGGGCTGCATCAAAGGAAACTTGGCCAGCAGGTCAGGGAGGTGAGCCTGCCCCTTTACTCAGTGCTGGTGAGACCTCAGCTGGAGTACTGCATCCAGATGTGGAGTCCTCAGTACAGGGGAGACATGGACATGTTGGAGTGCGTCCAGAGGAGGGCCAGAAAAAATGATCCAAGGGATGGAACATCTATCCTGAGAGAGATGGGGCTGTTCAGCCTGGAGAAGAGAAGACTCTGGAGAGACCTGAGAGTGGCCTTTCAGTATCTAAAAGAGGGCTATAAGAAGGATAAATGGGACAGACTCTTTAGCAGGGTCTGCAGTGACAGGACAAGAGGAAATGGTTTCAAAACAAAAGAGGGAGATTTAACTGGATATTAGGAAAAAGGGTTTTTTTGGGATAAGTGTGGTGAAGCACTGGAACAGGTTGCCAAGGGAGATGGAGGTTGCCCCGTCCATGGAGACATTTAAAGTCAGGCCAGACAGGGCTCTGAGCAACAAGATCAAGCTGCGGATGTTCCTGTCCATTAAAGGGGTCTGGACTCTATGAGCTTTAAAGTCCCTTCCGACTCAAATGATTCCATGATTCTATGTCACTAGAGACAATTTCAGAAGGGTCACAAAGCCAACAGGATGGTGTGGGAATAACAAGAGAGTAGTAAAGGTGTCAAGAGCCTCAGAGAAAAAGAATATCCGAATGACCACCCAAATGGGCCAAAGCCTCAGCAATTTAAAGTCAGGGGACTGTGGGCTAAGTGGGTCGAGTGATCGAAAAGAATGGGTTGGAAGGGACCCAAAACTCCCCCAGTCCCAACTCTTTGCTGTTGGCACGGCTGCCACCCATCAGCTCATGCTATTCAGGGCCCCATCCTACCTAGCCTTGAACACCTCCAGAGATGGGGGCACCCACAGCTCTCTGGGCAGTCTGTGCCAGTTGCCTCACTGCTCTCTGAGTGAAGAATTTCTGCCTAACATCTAACCTAAATCTCCTCTCTTTCAGTTTAACTCCATTCCCCCTTGCTTTAGTGGAGATGTTGCAGTTGCTGGCTGCCACACACTGAGAAGATGGCAAACAACAGATAGGCACAGTGCTTTATGTCAATCACAAATGTCCATGATTTAGGATTTAGGTTCCTTGGTGCAGACTGTGTGTGTATTGGTGCTCATGAGCAAAACCAAAAGGGAATGCTCCATGCACGCATGTGACCAATGAGCTCAGTGAGTGGGGCCAGGATGGACATCTTGGGACACTCACTCAGATAGGAATCTGGATTTCTGAAGAATCTGATTTTCCCCAAACTGAAGAAAATACAAAATGCAGTTTATCCTAAGGAAACTTTGACTGAAAATTGAGTAGTTTATGGAGAGTTCAGCAGGTGACCAAAGCCATAGTTGAAAGAGCCGTTGCCCACCTCCCAGGTCCTGCAGGGCCGAGGCTTCGGGGATCAGAGGCAGTGGGAGCAGCCGCCGAGGTAATGGGGTGTAGGGGAAGAGAACAGCCGTTCGGCCAAGAACAGAGCTTTCCAGAAGTGCTCTGAGGCCGGGCCGGGAATATGGGAGCTGGTGGGGAGAAGGCTTTTCGGCTAAAGGAGCCGGGGAAGAAAACGCGGTCAAACAGAGAGGGGAGAGGCTGGGAAGTTAACGCGGCCGTCGGGGCTGCGGGAGACGAGAGGGAAAGAGAAGGAGAGGGGATGCCGGGGGCCGCAGGGTCCGTCGGCGGGACGCGGAGCTCTCGGCCCCCGGGTTTAAGCCTGGACCCCGGCGGAGAGGCGCCGAGCCGGGCGGGAGGAGCGGGGCCGCCCCGGCCCCTCCCCGCCGCCCGCCTCCACCGCGCTGAGCCGTGCCGCGCCGTGCGGAGCCGAGCCGGGCGCAGCCGCCGCCAGCCCCGAGGTTCGCAGCTCGGCGGCGCTCCGCAGAGCCTCGGGCCGGTGCAGGTGGGTCGGGGGCTGCAGCGGGGCAGCGGGGGGCGAGAGGCTTCGGGGCCCCGCTTCGGGGATGTGGGCTCCGTGCTCGCAGCGCTCCGCGCTCGGGTTGCTCCGCGCTCGGGGTGCGGCACGGTGCCTGCAGGTCACCTCCGGCCTCGCAACGGTGGTGGGCGTAAGACGGTGTGGTTTTTTTTTTTCTCTCTTTTGAAAGTCCCAGCACCCTGCAAGCCGTGCCGTGCAGGGGGATGCTGAGCAGGAGCGGGTCGGCTGTGGGATGCGGGGATGGGAAGTTGTGGCCCCGGTGAGCTCGCTCCCCGGAACCCCCGGGGTTTCATTGGAGTGGAAGGAGCAAAGGGAAGAAAGTCTGTGCCCAACCCCTCAGCAGGGCAGAGGGTCCTGCTTGGCCCTGCAGCGCTGCACCCCCGCTCCTGCCTCATTTGCTCGGGGGCAGCGTGCCGGGAGTGGCTCATGACATCCCACTCAGCCTCAGCTGGACGTCAGCGTTGCAAACAGCCCGGGCCGTGCATTTTCCACTGCCCTACGGCCACCCTGCAGCCTGAGCGGGGCTCGGAGGAGAGCAGGGAAACCAGATCCCTGGAAACTGGCAGCCGTCATCCGCCCGCAGCCCGTGTTGAGTTGCAGCTGGCGTTTCTTGGCGCCCTTGATGTGCCGGCATCGCCTCGCCTGCACCGTGCCAGGGCGAGCCCGGTGGGAGCTGGCGTGGCTCTGACCCATGGGAGGCCCTGCCCAGGAGGCCCCAGAGACTGCTCTGCCTCCTGTTTCAGGGTCGGAACCTGTCATCTCATTTCCAAGCTCCCGTCTAATGTTAAAAGGCAAAAATAATAAAAATGATGGCGAGCTTTTTTGGGTTGGCAGCATCCCCGCTGCCCAGCTTTGCAGTGCTGCCACTCTCACCCGACCTGCAGGAGCACACGGCTATGGGGCTGCACAGGGCCAGTGTCTGATTGCAAGAACTCCTCTCTGCCAGCTCCTGAAATGGTGAGCTCCTGGGGGACAGCTTCCACCTGCAGCACAGCCTCATGGAAACGTCCCGCTGCGGCCTCTCCCTCTGCACTTCCACAGCTCAGCAGCGAGGAGAGAACCTCTATTTTAATTAAATCCCACACATCAGCCACCGGTTGAATTGCTCCTGTAAATAGCTGGATGGCTTTTTTGGGTGTAGTTATGGAGAGCAGTGAAGGCTGTGCCTCCCTGTGGCTGCCAACAGTGCGAGTGCCTGGAGGCCACCACTGCTGCAGCTCGGGGCCATGGCTCAGAGTGACGCGTTGGGGTAGGATTTGAATGGGAATGGCTGGGAAGAGGCAGATTTGCAAAGAGGGGAGCCTTCAGTGGGGATGGAAGCAGGAAGTGATGGCATCGGCAGCATGGATGGGCACCCAACAACACTTCCATATCTGGAATGTGGATGAGGATGAATGCATGGCACGTTTTGTAGGGGTGGCTGGAAATGGTGTATGGGAAAGCTGAGAGGAGAGAGGAAGAGGCAATTTTTGAATAGCTGTGTTTGGGGGTGCTACAGCAAATGTAGCTTGGGATTTTTTTGGTCGCCTTGGGGTTGGCGATGCTGCAGGTTTCTCAGGTCAAACGAGAAGGGATCTTGTTGGGCAAGAATGGCAGAAGGGAGCAGCATGAATCTTTCTCAGAAGCGCCAGAGTTTTCTGAATTGCAAAACCCATCTCATGTCATTCATCCTACAGGAAAAGCTATCAAAAGGCTTGGTGGTTTAAGTGTGGGGTCCAGCATCCTGTCCTGCTGGGATGGCTCCCCACCAGTAGTCCCCATCTCTCATCAGTGGGAGCATAAGCTCCACAGATTAGCAGAGGTCTCCTTTTTGGTCTCTCTCAGTTTGGATATTAGGAAAAATGTCTTCTCAGAAGGAGTGGTGAGGCAGTGGCACAGCTGCCCAGGAGGTGATGGACTCACCATCCCTGGAGGTGTTCAAGAAATGTGGAGATTGTTCTGTTGTTTGCAAATTGACTTCTTTAGTTTTCCTCCTTTGGATTCATCATACTGTGACACTGCCTTGTTTTTTGGGGGAAAAAGTCTCTTTCAACGCTAGATGAAAAATAATTAGTTCAGGTGAAACCTTCATTGTGCCTACTTTGGGCTCAGGCATTTTGCATAGATTTTTCAGCTTCTTTAAGTTTGGGGTTTTGTTCCTTTGCTTTTTCAAAAAAGGGTCTGAAGGCAAGGAGAAACTTTGAGAGAGTGGAGATTTTCAATTAGACATGAGCAATGTTGTTGAAGGATGTTTATACACCTGCGTACAGTTGCTCAGCATCAGCAGACAAGTCATCTTGGGTCTTGGAGAATCTAAAGAAGCAGTTTGTCAACCCCAGAGACACTGAGTTGAATGCAAATTGCCTTTATCCAAAGTGTTTCCGAGGGGCAGCTTCATGTGGAGATGCACTGGCTCTTGGTGCCACTCCTTGAGGGGTGGCTGGACATTACTGAGTTCATCCAGAGTTGCCCCACAAGCTCCTTTCAGACGCCAGTCCATCTGTGAGTGGTGGGAGAGCCTCACGTGGTGCCGGCCTTTTGCTGTGCATATGGTGGTGGCAGCTTTTCCTTACCAGGAGCTTCTGGCCCATGAGGTGCACCTGAGGAAGGGGAATGGTGGTGCGAGGCCCTTTAGCGATGTTTGGGGTCTGAGCTCGGGGTTCATGTGCTGGGGGCAGCCCCCAGGAACACGCCTGGAATGAGTTTTTGCCTGCCTGCCACTACCAGAGCACAGGGACAGAGCTTTCGCGCGTCCTCCCCAGCTGCTGGCGGCAGGAGCCTCGTTTAGGGCCGTGTACGGGAAGCTAATTAAAACCAGTGACAATGGTAATTGGGTAGGGATGCTTGAGTATAAGTATGACCTCATGTCTAAAATGGTAATGAGGCCTATTAAAATCCCCACCGAAGAGGAGCAAAGGAGGCAGTGAGAGTGCACAGGGGCCGGGGTGCCAGGACTGGCACACGCCTGGCCTCGGCTCGGCACTGGGTGCTGGAGGCCGCAATGACACCCACTCCATGTTGGTCTGCAGGGCACCCCGAGGGGCTGGGCAGGACGGTGCGGGATGGCACTGTGTCACCCGGGCACCCTGCGCTGAATCAGAGGCCGTTCTGGATGAAGGCTGAGGATGTGCTATGGAGCTGGGTTTCAACTGCTCTGACCTTTGCAATGGCCAGCCTGGCTTCAGCGACCAGGAGCAGCAGCAGCAGCGGATGCTGCAGGAGCTCTGCACTGTCACCATTGTACGTTTTCTCCGGGGAAGGGGATTTGGGAGGAGGGATGGAGAGGGGCATGGGGCAACACGGTCCCCTCCTGCTAGAGGCTGCACGCTGGGTGTCCTTCTCTGCCCTTGGCCTTTCCCACCTCCTGCCACTTCAAAGGGCTTTTGAAATATTAATAGAGCAGCATTTAATTAAAAGTCACCATCTGCAATATGAGGCACCTGTCCCCACTGCTGGGCCAGCAGGAACAACTTGGTGACGCATGTGCAGGCGTTTGGCTCCATGTGAGGCTGCCGCAGGGACTGGCCGAGCGCGGCCCTTAATGAGAGGGCCATAAGCTGCTTGGCTCCTCGGCCCTGGCAGCTTTGCTACAATTAATATTCCCCCTGCTAAGGCAAGGATTTACTCTGCTCAGTGGTAAACAAAGTGCTCCATCAACTTCACACAGTCACAGGCCGATGATGTCCAGGGAAACAGCAGCTGTTTTGTATGTATGTGTGTATGTGAAAGAGAGAGGAGTTTGGTAAGCATGGTTGCATGTCCTTCGGGGCTGAGCAGCCATGCCAGTGAAGGGACCTTCCTCACTGGGAGCCCCATAGATGTCCTCTTCCTCCTCACCCCTTCCACCTTCCTCAGACATCATCTGACCACAGTGGGAAGAGCTCCCCATCCTTCTCTGCTGCCCTCCTGGGAGTTGTGTGGACATTTCTGACTGGAGGAGTCCTGCTTGCGCTTTTCTTCCTTGCCTTCACCATCCGCTTCAGGAAAAACAGGTGAGAGCCTCCCTTCCTGCTGCAAGGTCTTCCCCAGGGCTCAGGGTCAGTGCTGAGGGTACACAGTATGGCAGGGATGAGCCTGAGGGACAGCACGAGGCAAGCAAGGCCACCTTCATCCCTGCAAGGGGACCTCGTTCCGGTGCTGCTGGGCCGCTGCTCTCAGTAACTGTCACCACTTCCCTGCTTTGTCTCCTGGAGGATCGTGAAGATGTCCAGCCCCAATCTGAATGTTGTGACCCTGCTGGGCAGTGGCTTGACCTACACTAGTGCTTACCTCTTTGGGATTCAGGAGCAGAGCCTGTCATCGGGGAAATCGGTGGAAATGCTCATCCAGGTGAGCAGGGATTGCCAGGATGGGTGCCCTCACACGTGTCCACATGCATGGATACGGGTGGGAGCTGGACACGAGCGTCAGCTGGGGCTCTATAGACACGTCCCCAGTCCAGCTCCTTTCCCTGCCTGCAGTTGCGACTCTGCCTGCTGTGTGTGGGAACCTCCCTGGTGTTTGGGCCCATCCTGGGGAAGAGCTGGAGGCTTTACAAGGTGTTCACCCAGCGGGTGCCGGACAAGCGGGTGGTGAGTACCAAGTGCCCAGAACAGCATGCAGCAGTTTGGGATAGCTGTTGCTATCATCACATCACTCTCCTGTAACGCTTTCACATATTTGCAGATTATCAAAGACCTCCAGCTGCTGGCAATGGTGGCGGTGTTGGTGTTGGCAGATGCTGTGCTGCTCTTCACGTGGGTTTTCTCCGACCCGGTCCAGTGCTTCCGGAGCCGCAGTGTCTCATTGCGGGTAATGCGATGGTGCAGTGCTGTGCTGTGTCCTGTGTTCTGTCGGCAAAGCATTTGGAGGGGCTGTTTGAAAACCAGACAGAGAGATGAGCTGTGGAGCCTTCTGGATGCTTTAGGCTAGGCTTGTGTCTATGGCCTATTACATAGAGAAGTATCAGCCACAGACCTGGAAGCGGTATCTGTTAGCAGAGCTCTGCCTGGCTGAGTAGTGAGGTCCTGATGAATGACCAAGGCCAGTCTGTGCAGGTCACCTGGGTGCCACAGGAGAGCCCCTTGCCATCTGCAGCTGCTCTAGGAAAAGGTGTAACCAGCCCTGTTGAAATTGGAATAACACAACTTCCCTTTAACTGTCTTCCTCAGCAGCACCAAGTTTGGCATTTCCCTTTAGGAGTGTGCAGACCAATTTGCCCATTGGTCTGGTTGCTCCTGGGCAGGGCAGCAGTCTTCACTTCTGCCTTCCCATTGCCTCGTAGGTCACAGAGAAAGGCATGACCTGCTCAGTGAGCCGGATGCAGTCCTGTGCATCTCTTTATTCCGATCTTTGGCTCGTTCTCATTTTAGGGTTTAAGGTACGTAACCGATTTATTGATTCTCACAATGTATCTCGCCGTTCTGATCTTACAGCCTAAACTGTTCAGCAGTATTTGTTACTTCACTGCCCTCCCAAGCCATATGTGAGCTGAAGATCTCAGCTGCTCCTGTTCACCCTGAAATCCTCTCATCTCTATTCCTTCCCTCTTGCATTCCCTGTTAACCACTCTATCCCTGCTGTCTCTCAGGTTCTCACCTTGTAGCCACTCACACCTCATCTCTCTTCCTCTTTAGAACTTCTGCCTTAATGTTTTCCAAAGCTCACTTTTTCCATGAGGCTTCGCTTGACCGCCCACCCCAGTGATGCACCGTGCCCCTGAGTCCTCTGCCACCACATCAGGGAGGTGAGGTGCTGACGACAGGTGCTTGGTGCCTACCTGTACAGGATGTTTATCGGCTTAATTATACCACTGAAGCTCACTTTCACTGTTGTACGTGGCCATTCATATTCCAGGAGAGTTAGTTATACTGATGTAACTATGTAAGTGTAATTATAGCTGTAATTATCCGTGGTCTCATGTGTCTCTGGCAGAGGCTAGAAGCACTTCAGCAAGAAGATTTTGGTGAGATCACAGCCTGCTCTTGTGCATGGCTTCATCCGCTTCTGACTCACTGACCAGCTACCAGGAACTATAGGAAAAAGAGTAGACAGAGGCCTCAAGACACTGTCCTTCTCCCCCCTACGCTCCATTTTAGACACATCAGCTTACCTAGCCTAGCCTTAAAAGGTCTTTGGTGCTGTGGACTTCAGACCTCCCGTGGGCAGCCACTTTCAGTGCTGTGTCTCCATTCCTGACATTGTCTCCAGTAGAGTTAGGCTTCTTCAGGGCTTAGATGGGAACGCCTTACCTGTAGACTGTTTTTGTTCCTCCATTCATACTAAAACTTTTTCGCTCATAGTTAATCTTAATTAGCGGTGCCTTCAGCCTGACCCCGATCCTATCTAGAGCAGGCATTTCTTTGGAGTTAATCACGACTTATACTGACGGGAGAGCAGGCTCCATCTCCATGTGTATGTAGCACTTCTTATCTTCCAAGGCATTACTGTGCTTGGCCCTTTGTGAAGCCACTCAGTGAATTATCCCGCTTTTACTGGCTCACAGCAATAGGCAGCAATGGCTTGCCAAGGTCATCAATTGAATGAGGAGTGCAGTCCTAGGCTCAGGATTTAAAACAACAACAATAAAACTTAGCCCTGTGCTTATTTAAAGTTCCAATTTACCAGATGGCAATGTTTTTGTCTGTGTCCCTGGCAGACTGTGTGAATTTTAAATGGCATTTTGGTGCTTGCCCTCAGGATGTATGTTTGGAGGTGCCCTGTGGTGAGTGCTGTTACGATCCAGTGAATGTGGTTGTGGTCCAGTTAGGACTCACATGCTCCTATGGAGCAGGTCTGAGTATCTGCCTAATTCCATGCTCTATCACCACCGCTGCTCCCTGTGATAATTCACAGTGCTCTCAGATTGAGAGTCTACAGAATATGTGCAGCACTGGCCACAAAGCTCTTCTCGATGGCCAGATAACAATTTTATATTTATTAGCAGCAAAAGGCTGACAGCTGCACTTGCTGGGTGCCGCAGGGGTAATGTAGGAGTCACATTCCCGTTGTTTGGGTCTTTGCATTAGCAAGGAATGTGTTAGATGGCATTTCCAAAGGATGCTTATGGCAGATCATGCCCTGAGATAGAGAGGAAAGCAAAAACACTCAGTGCTGCCTGCCAGTGTGAGCAGGGAGGGGGGTGCTGTGTGCAGAGCCTTTCTCCAGCCCCAGCACCACCACTGGAGTCGGGCAGGAAGCAGGGAAGGGAAAAGAATTGAACTGACTGGTTTCCCGGATTTCTATTTAGAGGCACCAAGGACATCCTCTCCCCTCCAGCCTACCCCCCTTCTTCTTCCGTCCTGCTGTTTCCTTCTGCACATCCTTCTGAGGCTCCTTTCTGCTCTATCAGAGGTGTGTTGTTGCAGAATGTCCCCCACTGCCTCATCCCCATGTTGTTGCAGAACATCCCTGAAGGGACTTGTATCTCTCATCTGCCTTGGCTGCTCCCAATGCAGCATGCTGGAGAAATTTTTCCCCCTCTCCAGGCCGTACCCTGCCCCATAGCATCGCCGGTCCCATCGCTGCCACAGGTCCTGCTGCCTTCCTGCCCAGCTGATGCTGACACAGCATCCCTGTCCTGCGGCTGCTGCTCTCTGTGGAGCACCTGCTGCACGCACACAGGCTGCAGGATGCATCAGGGAGCCTTAATCAGGATGGCAGCAAGTGTCTTGGCATGGGGTGGGAGCTGGCCTCAGGATATCGTTTTCCATGCTCTGCCAGCATCTGTGCTGAAGGCAGGCCCTGGCTTCTGCTTCCAGAGCGTGCTGCTGCTGTATGGGACGTACCTGGCCGGCCTGACTGACAGCGTCAGCTCTCCGCCAGTCAACCAGTCCCTAACGCTCATCGTGGGGGTCAACCTCATCTTCCTGGTGGCCGGCACCGTTGTCTTGATTCACCGCTTCTTCCGCGCTTGGCACAACTTGCTCTTCGGTTTCACCTCTGGAGGCATCTTTGTGTGTACGACGACAATCAACTGCTTCATCTTTGTCCCCCAGGTACTGTGCCAGCTCTGTGCCATTATGGGAAAAAATGCTCCCATTGTCACAGTGAGAGGAAACAGCTGTTTGCTTGGAGTTGGGTTTGCAGGGATGTTAGGGCTCGAGGAAATGAGGTGAGGAAGGGAGGAAGAGGTGAAGCTGAAGAAAGAGCAGATCTGTGCAAAGGTTGAAGGATCTCATCCAGGCACACAAATACCTGAGGGGAAAAAGATCACTGCCTGCCTTGGTGATCCTCCTGCAGCTGATCAGTGCCATGTAAGCACAGAGCCCCAACCCCTGTGTTAGCAGCCCCTGAGGAGCTCCATGCCTTCCCGTGCTCTCTGAGCAAGGACGAGTGGCTGAGCTGTGCTCCTTTGTGCCTTCTGCCTCTGCTGTTCCATCGCTGCAGCCTGGGAGCCTCAAGCATTTTATTTATCCCGTGTCTTTTAATTCATCACCTTGTTTCTCCTAATGGGCTTGCTCTTCTATTGCTCGCTTGAGATCGATGAGTGGTGTGAACTGGGCTGTGCAGAGCACTAGACAAGAAAACATACCTGAAGCACTGCCAGTTGATGGCTTGTCACCAGCGATTTGGGGCCAAGGCTGTGTGCAATTGTCTTTGTTACAGGGTTGGAGGGGGGGGGAGGGGGCTTTTGCTGCATGCTTGAAGGCTGCAACACAGGCAGGAGCTGACTATCTTGATTGTTAGAAGCAAAAAGCAAAGCCAAGGAGCAGGCAGGGTGCGGCTGTGCAGGATGCTCCCAGCAGCATCACTTCATGGCCTGTCTCCATGCATATCTATCACCGCCTTTGTCCCCCATGCCCCATCCTATTGTCTCCTTCTCCCTGCTATGGCTGCCTCCCCCCAGTAACAGCTCCTTGTGCCTGCAGCTCAGGCAGTGGAAGGCCTTTGAAGAAGAAAACCAGACTCTGAGCCACATGGCAAAATATTTCAGCAGCCCGAGCAGGAGCTACCACTCAGTGTACAGTGAGGAGCAGCTCTACCAGCTGATAGGGGAGAAGAACTCCATGAAGCAGCTGCTGACAGAGGTAAAGGACTTCATGGCCTCTCTACTCCCAGCTTGGTGGGGTGGGCAGCCCCTCATTACCCCTCCGTCCCCCCTCCTGAGAGGACAAGCTGGTTTGTTTTGTTCTGTCATTCTGCGTCCTCGTCCTGAAGTGTCAAAACTGGGGCATAATCTGTTTTCCTTTTTAAAAAAAAAAAAAAAAAGAAAAAAAAAGGAAAAAGAAAGAAACGCAGAAGTGGAATGAGAGCAGAGAAGCTTGACATATCTGTTTGTTTGATGCAGAAAAACGCCATGATTGAGAGCCTGCAGGAGCAAGTGAACAACGCCAAGGAGAAGCTGATGAGGCTGATGTCAGCAGAGGGTGGCTGCAGCCCTGCAGTGCCAAATCCCTGCACCCAGAGCACAGGGCAGCATTGTGAGAAGTGCAGCAGCACTGGGGATGTGCCAAGGGAGCACTGGCCCCTGGATACAGAAAAAGATGGGCAGCAAACTTCATCTGTGCTGCGTGCACTGCCTCACAGTCCTGTACCTCTTAGCAGCGATGCTCAGGACCTCTGGAAACATGTGAGCCACAAGCATGAACTAATGGAGGAGCCTGAGTGTTCACCAACACTGTTTTTTGACACGGGAAACAGCCTTGAACGCAGCCCAGAACCTGCCCAGGAGTGTGGAATGCTTGCTGGGAAGCATCCTCTGGAGCAGGATGCCTCAGCTGGTGTGGCTGGAGAGCATCCCCCGAAGGTCAGCTATGTAAGCAGTGAGAAGCTGCAGGAAGTCTTGCAGGAGCTCAGCCTGGACAGCAGAACCTGCAGCCCGGCCTTCCCTACACACACAGGCGGGGTGTGTGGGGCACAGGGAGGGCACCCGACCATCCGCAGCTCCCTCAGCCCCTACCTGACCCGACGGCGGCGACGTGTCCTGCTGCCTCCCACCTCCATTGGCCTCCCTGCATCCCCTCGTGCCTGGTGCACAGCGGGCAGCAGGCCGGGCACCCGGAGCCACGGGGAGCCAGCGGGCCTTGGGCCGGCTAGGGAAGGTGAGGGGGCCGGCAGGGGGCTCCCCCAGCCATCGCTGTCCTCTCCTTCCATCCCTGCCAAGGGCTGGCCAGGGCCGCGGGGCTGGGCAGTGAGCGGCACAGAACTAGAGGGTTGCCGCAACATTTCCCTGCAGGACTGGCGGCAGTGGAGTAGCCTGGGGGTGCCGGCACATCCCATTCTGCACTCGCTGTACCACTACCCAGACTCGGACTCCAGCAGCAGCTCCGAGGAGGTATTTCCCTGCTGCCACAGGCCGTGTTGCCAGCTCTGCCTGCAGAGTCCCCGTGGCTCTCTGGGCAGCAGCAGCAGCAGCAGCACAGAGACAGATACGGAGCCTGGCGGAGCCGTGGGATGCTGGCTGGAGCCCCAGGGCAAGACTCAGCCTGTTGTGAACTTCAAAGAAGATCTGAAACCCACGTTTGTGTGACCACAAGCACCCATGCCTCAAAGGCGAGTGCCTCCTTCCTCCCAAAACGCACCATGCTAGAGGCAACACAGCAATGCAGAAGTGCATCCCTCTGGGATGGGGATGGCAGGAGAGCTCACAGCCTGTCCCATCTCTGAGCCTTGTGGCCCAGGGCATGTTGGAGGCTCTCTGTTGTTAAGGCTCAGTAGTATCTGAATTTAAGCGTGGAGTCCAAAGGTGACACTTCTGGATGCGTCCCTGTGTTTTGTGTGGCTCGGTTGCATGGTCATAGGTTACACTCAGGTCAGCGCTGAAGGGAAGGAGAAACAAACAGCCTTAAAAGAGGATCTGAAAAGGTCCTTTTTTTTTTTTTTCCCCCCTTTTTTTTTTCCTGGGGCTTCTG
Organism: Lagopus muta; assembly: GCF_023343835.1. Lineage (NCBI taxonomy): Eukaryota > Metazoa > Chordata > Aves > Galliformes > Phasianidae > Lagopus > Lagopus muta. The sequence goes on from NC_064433.1 coordinate 79,896,635, forward strand.
TGCCCTGATGTATGCCTTTGTGGTGGGTGAAATAGTCTGGAATGGTTTAGGTTTGTTTAAATTAATGCGGTTTGTTTAATTTTCATCTGAGAAATACCAAGCGCAGTAAATGTGGTGTTCCTACTTCTGCTGGGATACGTGTGAAGGCATTTCAGTGTGTGGCTGCCACCACTGGAGAAAGAAGGAGCACTGAGAGCTGGAGGGTGAACTTTCACCTTTCTGAGGGTGAACCCCCTCACCATCATTGCCTTTTCTTCCCTGCTTTTTCCAGATTTGCTGAAGGTTATGGCTCGGGAACAAATCACTGGACCCAATAATCACAGAACCATAGAATATCCACAGTGGGAAGGGACTCACAGGGATCAAGTCCAACTCCTGGCCCCACATAGCACCATACAAAATCCAATCCCTATGTTTGAGAGCGATGTCCAAAACACTCCTTGCACTCTGGCACTCAGGCCATGCACACCATGAGACCTCAGCTGCTCCTCACACACTTTACCCTCCAGAACTTTCCACATTTTCATAGCCTTCTTTTGGATGCTCTCTCACAGTTTTATGTCCTTCTTACATTGTGGCACAGCTGCACTCAGTGCAGAAGGTGAAGCCACAAAGCACAGAGCGGAGTAGGACAACTCCTTTCCTCCACCAGCTGGCAGTGTTAATAATCTTGAGGGGAACAGTATTCCCCCAGCTCCACCTTGGTCCTGAAATGGAAACACTCCAGAGTGTGATCCCAATCCCCAAGGCCAATGTATTCTTGAGGCCCTGGTGGACCCTTCCCCAGCTGAGAGGGCGGCCAATTGTGGAGACAGTGCTGAAGGGGCTGGACTTGGCTCTATGGGGTTTGTTGCCCTTGTGGGATGCAGGGAGATGGAGGCTCTGCCTGCTATGGGATCCCTGAAGGGAGGGTGGGGTGTGGGGAAGGAAAGGGGTACCAACAAGGTGGAGAGGGTGTTGTGAGCAATGCCTAGTTCTTTTGGTGGATCCCAGCTCCAGCCTTCTCCCATATCCAGCAAAGAACATATGCTGAATCCAGGGGGAAAGAGCCGAAGCTCTGTGTGATGAACCAGGCTGCCTGCACATGAGAGGAGAGAACAGAGAGAGATGATGGGCTGCCTTTTATTGCCCTTAATGTTATGGGGATTGTTACATTGGGCATTGCGCACTGCATGCCTTCCTGCTGCTTATCTTTAGTATTTGGTATTTAGTACATAGTATTTCATTGCTCCACAGCTCCTTGTACACAGCCTTTGCAGGAGCCCGACTCCTTGTTAGCTAATTCAAAGTACCTTAATGAGGACTTTGCCCAGAGCCCAAGGTTTCTGAGCAATTGTGGGAACAGGGATGCACATGCTGCCATGGTGGAAAGGCAGACTGAGAGCTCTGGCAGCCCACATCCCTGATGTGGATTTTGTTGCCAGCGTCTACAGAAGAGAGCTCAGTGAGAGCCATCTCACATGTCGGGGCCTGTAGCATCAATGTCCCCACACAAGCAGTGATGTCCTCTGAATGTTTCTAGCTTCCTGAGCTATGTCTCCAAGTCATGAGCCATGTTTCCATCTGCTGTCTCCAAACTATACAGTGCTCATAGGAAGAGATAGTGAGACTGTCTCAGCCAGCATGCTTGCCCTTCTATGGACAGTGCCACAGGAAATCTTCCACAGGTGACCCACGAAGGACCTTTCCCCAATCTGCAGAGAGAAAAAAGTGTTGCTAAGGATGGGACATTCTTGTGGTAATGTGAGGAGCAACAGCTGATGACCCTGCTTCTCTAGACAGAGTGGGCTTGAGGTTTTGAGAAGGTGAGAAAGCACCAACATCCATAGGGGCGCCTCCACAGGTCTGAAAGAAGCTGTGAAAGCGTGTCCAACAGCCATGAGGGCTTCAGTGAAGCTCTCTCCTGAACACTCTTGCTTTCCTGAGCCCAAACACCAGACCAGTCTCTTACCTTACCCCATTCTATACACATGCCTCCTCCTTGGCCTCTACCTCTATGTACTCCTCCAACTGCAGCTGCTGATCTTATCCCATAGTCTGCTCTTAAAGCCAAGGACAGATAAGCTGTAGCTGTCCATCTGTGAGGCATTAAACCCATGGGTGCAAGCGGCACCCTGACCACAGCCTTGTGCTTCAGAAAGTGATCCCATACTTAAGGGACAATAAAAAAGCACCATACAAAAATCAGTGGGTCCTGAGATGGTAGGAGAAACGTGGCTGCTTCAGCAGTTGATGTTAAATAAATTTCTGCTGCATTATATGACCATTTCCATTGTGGAAATGATCCCCTCCATGCACATGCTGCAGGAAGCACACGGGATATGCACACACAGCTTGAAGCACCGAGTTTCCTTCATGTGTTATAAGTTATGGATTGAAGCTGTTGGGGCACACTCACCTCCAGGCACGCCCTCTCCCAGCGAGGTCTCTTGCTTTCATGTCCACACCACTAGCTCTCTCCACTGTGCAGGAGCCTGCAGCTGAGCTGTGCCAGTTTTCTTCTAGCTCAGGCACCTGCAGCTTTGTGCTTTTCGCTGTCAGAGCGCAACCATTTACGTAAGGATTTGTTTTTCTCTTTTTTTGTCCTAGAGCTTCTTGCAGACAGGATGGGAGCAAGGGACTTTGTTTGCCAGGCAGCTATATAAAGCGCTCAGTGATTCAGCATTTACTGCGCCTTGCACAGATTCCTCTGTTATCATATCAACAGGAATGCGGGACTAGGAGGGCTCTCCAAGTCACTGTCATGTTCCCTTGCTGTGACAAGCACTGAGTCATGAAGTCCCTCTTTTTAATTTATCACAGTCCATCTCAGAAGTCGCTAAGAGTTTTCTTGGCAGGTTATTCCATAGCCTCACTCTGACACTGAGGAAACTTGTTCTGATTTCCAGCCCACATTTTTTTCTGAGCCTATTTTTATCTATTTGTTTTCATGCCAGTGCTGCCTTCTTGTTAATAGCTTTTCTTCCTTCTTTAACCTACTGTCTTATATGCTGATAGAGAGTGGGGCTTTGCTTCCCAGAATCACTTGTCTACTCAGACAATAGATCTTCTATTTCTAGTTCCTTCCGGCAGCCCATGGCTTCTGCTCTTCCTCTAAAGAGCTTGTCAAGCACAAGAACGGGACCACGCTCACCTTTCAGAAAGAAGACAAGAAGAAATACTCATCAGTAGTTAGGGCACCAGAAAGGCATGCCAGAGGCAGGCAGCTTTCCTGGGGGTCAGCAGAAACATTTTCTCTAAAGTCTTGTAATGGACCAGGGGGTGCTGGTACCCATCAAGTGCTGGGTTTACCAACAGCAATGTACTTGCAGAGGGAGGCCTGTTTATCCCTCATATGCTGATGTTTCCTTCTGGCACACCTCCTGCAAGTACCAGGAGGTGCACCTGTACCTGGTCCTGAAGAGCCTTTGCTTGTTGGAGCTTCCCATGGCTCAGGATACCCATAGGGACCCAAATTTCTCAGGAAGCCCTTGGTACCACTCAAAGGAGCCACTGTCAGGGAATACAAAGGCATACCCTGTGCAATGTCCTGATGACATGACACTGATGACACAAGAATGTTCAGTTTGCCCAAAGAAGTTGTCCAGATGCCCAGAGAAGCCATGGATGCCCCATGCCTGGAGGCATTCAAGGTCTGGTTGGATGGGACCTAAGGAAACCTGACCTATTGAGTGACAGCCCTGCTTTCAATGGTGGGTTGGAACTGCATGGGCTTCAAGGTCCCTTCCAACACAAGCCATGATTGGCATTCCCTTTTTATTGGATACAGTGAATGCAACCAGCAAGACACCCTCCCAGAGGTGTGTGCTGCTTTCCAGGCAGTTTCACCTTGTATCTAGCTCCAATTATCAGGGCAATATTTCAAACCAAAGAGCACAGCAGGAATGTCATTAGCTGATGCAATCGCACCTTGCATTTAAAGCTCAGCTGTAGGCAGATCCATGGGCAGTGGGATATACTGTAAGCGGTTACAGAAGATTCAAGTTCTTGTTTGAAAGCAGCTGTGTTTCTTTAAACAGTTCCCAAATAGAGGTGCTGGATAAAGACTATTCCTGTGACAGGTGAATCTTTCGTTTGATGGTGGATTATGCTTTTACAAGTGTCAGCTCGTTTTCTCGCTATTACAGCATTTTTCATACCAGTTACAGAAACACATTTAGTGCTTTCCTGTGACCCATTCTTTGTGACTCCCTGGCAGAGAGGTCTCATTCAGCTGTCATTCAAGTGATTCAAGTGGACGCAGGGCCACCTCCCTGAGATACATTCAGGCTTCCTTAATATGCATTTACAAAAAGCCTTTGAGTGCTTCCCGAGGAGGGCCAGAGAGGCGGGTCAACCGTTCAGTGAACAGGAAAATGAGAGCCAATACTCCCAGCCCTTGTGGCTTTCTGAACCAGCAAGGCTTGAACCCCAGCATGAATCCCAACTCCTCTGGAAAACATGGTTGAGACAGGGAAGGGAGGAAGGAGATCAGGCAACGGTCTGGGACGCACGTGATGAAGACTGATGTTGTTGTTGAGTAATCAGTATTTGCTGTATTTGGATGATTTGTTCAAACAGATGGTTTTAGTGAATCAAATCATAGTTTTGTGCATGCTCTTGCATATATTTGTGTCCTCCCACAAAGAGGAAACATCCCAATTTCCCAGAAACACCCCACCAGGAATTAACTGGAATTTGACAGTCGCAAATTAGAAAGAGCCAAGAATTCTTCTCTCCATCAGAAATTCAAACATCTGCTGAAATAAGCATGAGATTTCTACTACTCAATGGAGATATTTCTAGATAATGGCAACATTAGAAACAACCCCACAAGTGAGGCAATTTCACTAAAGTGCTTAAAAAAAAAAAGGCATCCTGCTATGCACTCAGGAGCTGGGCTGTGGGGGGCGCTGTCCTACTAGAAGGGGAGATGCTCTTAAGCCAGTCCCAACAGGGGTCTATTTGCTTTGAAACACTGGGCCGTTCCCCTCCTGGTCCGGACGGCCATCAGTCCCGCAGCAGCAACAGGAGATAAGGTCGATTTTGCACTGGCCACCCACCTCACAGGGCAGCTGGAAAGATAGGGATAACGTTGTTCCAAAACTTACTCATTGGATTTCCGCATGGGTGCTGAGATCCGTGTTGCTGAAAGCTGAGCAACTGAGTGTTCGTCTCTCCCTTTACAGGATTGTTATAAAATAATTTCCCCCTGTGACCAGTTTAGGCTGTTCTAATGCACACTCAGAAATGAGGCATTGACTTTTAAAGATCTTCCTGCCCTTAGGGTGACAGATGAAAGAACAGGTCACAGCTTTGTTCTGCTGCAACGTGTCTGGAAGTGTTCAGAGCCATGCTTTCATTACAGCAAAATTTCCACTGTCTCATTGTTTTTTTGCAAGTTTGCAACCTACCTGTAGAGTATAAAAGGAACTGCTGGGATGACCAAAACAGCTATGAGACATGAATTTGCTCATGTCATTTAGGCAGCAATAGCCGTCTCTTGGCAGCTGTGTCTGTGGAACAGAGTACAGTGGCTTCCACCTGTAACATAAACCTGGTGGCATTTCTCAGCAGCTCAGCAGGCGTGCCCAAGCCCAGGATAACATCAATTAACTTAATAAGGCAGAATATTGTCTTTACAAAATAAAGCCATCTGTTTAAGAGAAGTCCAAGGATGGTGCTCAGAACACTTCAGCTGCTTGAGCACACTGCTGCTCTGCCTTTTTGTCCCCAATTTAATACCGCTGTTTTTATGACTCTGCAGTAACCAGCGGAATCAATTAATTTAGATGTTCCAGATAACGAGGAATTTGTTCTGCAGCAAAAAGGTCTCCAATGAAGACTAAAATGTAAGATGCCCACAGTGTGCAGCAATTAGCAGTTTTTTGACAATGAGTGAGAATGGAAAGGAGAAAAGCAAGAGCGAAAGAAGATGAAATACTTATTACTTCATTATCTAGCATTAACATCCCAGTGCATATTAAGGCTGCATTTTCCATAAAAATATCTTGGATTCACTTGCCTGCCATTTCCTAAAAATCTAAGCGTTATACCAAAATTTTCATGCCGAGTGTTCTGGAAGAACTAAAGTGAATATGATTCAGGATGTTTCCAAGACCAGGTCTAAAAAAAAAAAGTATTTTCCCTCATTTCCAGCACATCTGCCAGGATTTCTTTTTCTTTTTTTTTCTTTTTTTTTCTTTTTTTCTTTTTTGTCTGAGACACTTCATCTCCCTCACACCACACAAACTGCAAGTGTAACTTTTATGGCTTTTGACATTTTTATGGGTCTTGGGATTCAGCAGACAAAAAGCCATCTCCATCCCTTGAAAGCCCCTTCAGAGAGCATGCTCCATCTCCTTGCAGCTGCCAGGCTTTCTGCAGGTGGTGACCAAGCATGCTCCACCTGCAAGTCATTGCATCATGTTGTGAAATAGGGCACTGAGCTGGCAGGGAAGCAGTGTTTTTTTCAGTCGTGCAATGATCACCATGCCGGTATTGAAGCAAGATGGCAGAAGCAGCAGATGTGAAAGCCAGTTGTGAATGGAAGAGGTAAATCTGACTGAAGAATGTGTTGTGTCTTGGGCTGGAGTAGCTGGAGGGGGGAGGATGAAGAACTTCATTTTCTGAGTGAGGGTAGAATGGATTAAGCCACCAAGGATTCTGGATCTAGGAGCTGCTGGGAAAAAGGTGACGGGCTGCTTGTTTTCAAGGGTCTGGAAAAAATGGAAATGAGAGAAACATGGACAGAAAAATTTCCTGGTGGCACATGTTGCCCTCTACAGTCTGGGAAGGAACTCAGGCACCCTTGTCTCTCATCTGCTGTCAGCACATGGATTTGGCATCAAGGCTGTCCAGCAGCACAGTGACCTCTGCTTACGGCCACCCTTACCCTGGACAGTTGGAGGGGGCACAATTGCCCCAGCCAGTTCCTGGAAGATATTCCTGTGGTTGATCTAACTCTTACAAGCTTTGGAGGGACCTTGTAGATGTGCACATTGTGGTATTCTTGCTAGGTCGAGTTTGCTTTAAAACAAACCAGCCAGGATCCTAAAAGACAGCATGCCATAATCTGTGCCAAAATGTTTCTGAAATCAAAACTCAGAAGTTAGGGGAGCCTGGAATTTAAGCAATTTGTGTGAACTTAATTTGGCTTTCTAGAGCATGTATGATTTCGTGGAAAACAGCCCTGGAAGGGATCTTAAGGAGCCAGCTGGGGATTCCAGCCCATCTCTTTGCCCTGAGGCAGGACCAATTATTCCTAGACCATTCTTGACAAATGTTTCTCTAATCTTCTCTTTCAAGGCAGACATTAATGACATGATCACATACTTTTTCTTAATGGGATCCTGCCTCAGTGCATAAAATAAACCAGGACCGTGCCATGAAGGAGACAGGGAACTCAGCAAGAGAAAGGACAGTTTGTGGTTCAGCTTGCTGACCTCTGCCCTGGAGAGCCGCCTTTGCTTCCAAGTTCCTGGGTGGCCATTTAAGTCAGACTTCTCCCAGGCAGTCATTAATTCCATTTTCTCTATTTTATGGGGGTGCTCAGCTTGAAAATATTGCCTCTGACTTAATTGCCCTTTTGGCGCATTGTCTCGATACAGTGCTTTAACTTTACTACTTCCACCACACAACCAGCCCATATTGTTGTAGACTGGAAAATGCAACTGAAGTTCTTTCATGCAGTACTCAGCACTGGCTGTCCTAAGTCACTTATCTCCCACTTCTCATCTGACATTGCCCTGTGTGCTCTGCCAGCCTCCATCTGCCCACACTTTGCTTATTCTGCTGAAAGCTCACGTATCAAATCTCAGCCATGAGTGACAATCCCCAAATCTTGTATTTTAAGGACAGTTCTGTCTGTTTTATTGAGTTCAAGATTCACTGAAATCACCTCATCCTTAGAGGTATATGTATTCCGTGTAGCTAATAATATCAGCAATACCTGTAATTACCTCAAGGAAAAATCGAGTTTAGCAAAATACATAGGAACTGACACTGTGTAGGACCTTCTTTCCTGAGTAGCAGAGCTGCTTGATGTTCACAAGAACATAAGTCTCTCTCTGCAGAGCTTGCTTCCAGACTGCTGGTGGCCAGTTTGTATTTGGGCATGGAATTGTTCCTCCCCAGGTGCAGGACTCTTGAACTTCATAGATTGCTCTCTGCCCAGTACCCAGACTGTTCAGTTCCTTCTGAATGACAGCCCACACCTCCTCCCAGCTTTGTATAACGTACAAAATTGTTTCAGGTGTACTCCATCCCATCATTCAGATCTTTGCTGAAGATGTTGAATAGTAAAAGACTTGATACTGACCCCTAGGACATACCACTAATGACTGTCCTCTAGCTGGACTTCTTGCTACTTAGTATGATGCTGTAGGTCTGGATATTAAGCCACTTTTTGACCCACCCCACTGTTTACTAATCTAACCCATGCTTCACTGAGTGGTCCAAGGGGTATTATGGGAGACCAGTGTAAAAAGACCTACTAAACTTGAAGTAAATGACATTCACTGTTCTCTATCCATCCACCAAGCCAGTCAACTCACTCTAGAAATCTGTCAGGTAGATTGAGCCTGATTTCACCTTTGTAAATCCATGCTGGCTGCTCCCAGTCACCTTCTTTGCTCTTCATGAGTCTAGAAACAGATTCCATTAGTTGTTGCTTCATTACCTTTTCAGAGGTGAGGTGAGGCTGACTGGCCTATAGTTCCCCAGTTCCTCCTTCTTGCCCATCCTGAAAACAGGAGTGACACGGAGCTGTGTCAGGAGAGAGCCAGATTGGGAGTTATGAAAAGGTTCTTTACCACGAGTGGTAGAGCCCTGGAACAGGCTGCCAGGGCAGTGGGCATGGCCCCAAGCTGCCAGCGTTGAAGGACCACTTGGATACCACTCTTAGAGATAGGATTTGGATTTTGGGTGGTGCTGTGTGGAGCCAGGAGTTGGATTCGCTGATCTTTGTTGTTCCCTTCCAACTCAGGATGTTCTATGATTCTGTCATAATTTTTATGCCTCCAGGCCTCAAGAACCTCTCTTGATCTCCATGATCTTTCAAAGCATGGCCTCTCAGTGACATCTGCCAGCTTCCTCAGCACTCATGGGGCCCCCCTCAGGGATCTGGAATTGCCAGAAGACAGTGCCACAAGTCAAAGCTTCTTCCTGGGTCACTTCACCCTGCTTTTACCTTCTGTGTACTTCCTTTTCATGCCAGAGTTCAGACAGGGGCTTCTTGTTCATCCACACAGGCTTCCTGCTGCCTTTGCTTGATCTCCTATGCAGGATGAATCACTCAGGAGCTCAGAGGAGGTGATCCTGGAATATCAAATTGCTCAGGCCCTGATTTGGAGTCCAATATCTTGTTTGACTGTGGTCAGGGCAAGATGATTCAGAGTGTTTTATAAATTTTACCATACTTGAAAGGCTGGTGTATGGTCCTCTCTGTAGAATTAGAAGGTTGTGTTCAACCTGCAATTTCACATCACACACAAAAAAATAAAAGTAGGTTTAACATTACCTCCTTCAGAGGTATTACCCAGTACTTGTCCAGATTCTACCATTATTACTACAAATTCTTCTGTATCCATGATATCTTGCACCAGTGATTTCAGAGGCTGGCTACAGACAAAGATTGTCTTCCGTCACCTAAAGGGTGGTTTCTTACCCCACAGCTCCCTTACTAGCTATGGAGAAGAGTCTCCTCCTCATGAACTTCTAGAGCAACCCCATTTGAGAACTTGAAACATCTCCTGGAACTTTCACCTTCCAGGGACAAGAAAAAATATCCCAGCCTGCACAATAGCCGCATTTAAAACAATTTCTTTCTGTTGCTTTTAAAAGTGCCATCATTCCCATCAATTGCATTGTTCTCTTGCTCCTGTGCCATGAGGCAATGGGAAGGTCCCTGTGAACTCAGAATGGCATCATCAGCCAGATATGGCTTGAATCCAGTCTAATTAAAAAATAAGTAACTGTAGCACTTCCCTTAAGTCAGTTGTCCTGAAACGACTCCTTTACAGAAAGGCACTGTTAATCCCACCAGGGTTTTTATGGTTGTTGGCTCTTTTCTCAGAGTTGTTTGGAGTGACTGCTGCTCCAGTCACGCTAACCTTGCTTGAGCTCAGCCATTTCCTTTCTGCTTCCTTACGTGCTTGCTCATTGCTGCCCGTTGTGTGCAGCTCTGCTGCTGCTGGTTTGCAGCCTCTTGCTGGGTCTGAGACAAGAGCTCATCCAAGTCTCACAGTGCAGCCAGCCAGTTGGGTGAGATCTGGAGATAAGCATTGTTGGCCCTTAGCAAAACAATGGCCTGGACGCTCAGCGCTGCTAAATAGGCTAAACAAACGGAGGGGGAAAAAAAAAAAGTAGGTTGCTTGTAACAATCTCAGTTACAAAATGTTCAGGAGGAAATGAGATTCTGGATTATTATTTTTTTAAGGATTGCAATTGTTTCCATTGATTTCTAAGGCTTTTCGGTGCTTTCATGCTGCTCGTTTCTTGTTCCCAGCCTGTTAGATCTGTAAGCCTGATCTTGAGTCCCTTCTTGAAGAAAAGGTTCTTGGACTGTGTCTAATAAACTGAAGCAAAAGCAATACAGGCTGTTTTTCTGATCAAATTAGGAGGTGTGCTCTGTTGTGAAGGGTATAAAAGACTTTGCTATGCCAAGCAGTCAGTGTGGAATTAGGGGAAATAGGAATTTCTTATAGCAAAAATCCATTGTTTTATAGACACAACAGTGAGCCTCTTCAGATCTTATTCTACCGCCTACTTTTAATTTTTGTGTTTGCAGACCTCTTCTCTTTACCCTATGCGTGGATATGATAAGTTTTTATATTCAGCAACGCAAGTCAATTCCTCAGTTTTGCAGATGTTTTAGAGATCTGGGAGGGAGCTTCTCTTTAGAAACATCTGTCCCCATTTCAGGCCCATGACAGCTGTCAACACCAGACGTACAATGCAAGGCACAGCAACAATTAGTAACTATTTGCAAGCCAAATACGAAGGAAGCAGTATGCAATGGTCATTAGTGAGCAGCCAGGGACAGGGATCATTAAATTAATTAGACTGCTTGGCAAAAACTCAGTGAGCAAAATGGAAATACTGTTACAGTTTCAGCCACTTCATAATTACCTATGCATTTTCTCACAGGTTCTACTCACTCTCCATTCTGTCCCCTTTTAAAAAAGGACAAAACTGAGGACAGTCACCACCTTTAATGTGGGCTGCAAGTCAAAGATCTCAGAACCCAGGAAGTACATGCAATCATATTGCAAGTTCACTGCTATGACAGATGTACACAGTGACCAAGGCTTCTTCACAGCCCTTCTCCACCATTTTGCCACATGTTGTTATCACTGTCCTGTGATATATTGCTCAAAGTACAGTGCACAATGACCACTTCTTATGCAGACATAAGTACATCAAACTCCCCACAGCCTGTCTTGTGGTATCAAGAGTGCCTGTAGCCCACCAAAAGCAATCTTCTTTTTCCTACAGGGAGACTTGTGCTATTATGAGTAAGAACAGCAATGGTTGGGTGAACATTTCATTGCAGCTACAGATGGCAACCTCAGCTTGCAGAGAATCTTCATAGTGAGGCCAGCATCCCAGGCACTGTGTGCCACTAGAGGTCTGTGCCTGGCTTCCTGTTATCAAGCCAAGGCTTACTGTACCCACAAGATTTTCCTAAATGGATTGCATGCTGTCTTTCTTTGTATTTGGACAGCTAGGCTGGAGGTTGGCTGAGGAGGTAGGAAAACAGTGAGTGTGCGGCATGCATGGGCCCTTCCACAAATACTGCCATTCAGAGAGCTCCCAGTAAGTGGTTAGAACAATTTTTTTTTTTTTTTTTTTTTTATCACAATCCTACTGAGATTGTTTTAGTTTCTTGCTGAGAGAGTGACCCATCTGCTCCTTGGTATGCCCTTTGCAGAAACAGGCAGGTCTGCTGGCAGCACTGGGAAATACAATAGAAAGCAGATGGATGAATGTCTTTGGCTGCTGGAGTGAATCTAAAGATGTGAGAAGGGCCCAATAATTTTCTAGATTTGAACCTTTTCAAACTGCTGAGGAAACGTGCATCATTCTTGATTTCAAGAGAACAAATGTCTGGAGGGCTTGTCAAAGGCTCATCTGAGCAACACGGCTTTTCTGGCTCTGGGTGCTGTTTATTCAGGGCTATCAAGGAACAGGGTGTGGCTGGACATTTTCTGTCACCCTGTGACATCTGATGTCTCTCTCAGTGAATAGGAGCAACCTTAAACCTCTCCAGAGCATTGGTGGACAGGACTTCCATAGATGGGGGCAACAGCCTGCATCATGAGTCACCGTTTTCAGTGTATTGCAGTGTTGCTGTAAACCTTCACTGGACAGCTTGTCTTGTTCTGCCGTGCTGCAAAATTGGGAAACAGAAGCTGTCTTTATCTCCTGTTACAATACACACCATGTTCAGAGCACCTGGCTCTATTGATTCTAGCAAATCTACCTGGTGTCCTACAAGACCTAGGTGCACCCACGCACACCCAGATCAGCTAAACATTGGCTGGTCTCTGAAGCAATTGTTGGTGATGACGTGTTTTGTGACAGGAAATCATTGCAAAACGCTGGCTTCTCGGGACTGAAAGTGGCTGTTCTGCTCAGAAAAATAAACGTAACCGGTACATTCTAAACATAGATTCACGTGGATTCTGGGATAAAAATCGGAACCAATCTTTGGGAGTTATTGTCTAATAATTAATGCCTGAGCAGTCAGAGAATCTCTGTTTCTCCACTAGAAAAAAAAAAGAGGAAAGTTAAAATTCAACTATAGCCGTCAACTCTGCCCGTGCCAATTAACCAAGAGGCAAACCATTACAATATCCCATTATTTTTTTATAATTCAGTTGGCAATATTAAAGAACTGGATGCGAAGCTGCTGGATTATCAGTATCAGTTTCAATCACTAGTGTATCAAAGTGCAAAGAAACCTTGAATGATTTCACCCTTATCAGCCAAACGGAAGTATAAAACACTACCCTCCTGCCCTCTTAGCACGGCAGATGTTGGAATGACACAGCAATAGCTGCAAGATAAGCAAACAGAAAGGCAACAGAAAAATTTCTTGCTGATTAATTGAAGAGGAAACTGAGGAGAAAGAAAAAGCAGGAATTCCCTGTGCAGGAACATGTCCACTGGCTGTTCATGAATGTTGGAGCAGATCTATGCAGCGTATTCTTAAGGTGATTGGATTTGAATTTGATGGTGATACGTGAAATGTAAGCAGACAAATTAGACAAACAAAAAAGCCTCTCCATCATTGCCACTGAGCTTTTAAAAGCTTTGTTCTCCCCAGAAATAGTACCAATTTTCTAATTCACTGCCACCTTATGGCATTTTGGAGAGCTAACACTTCAATAATTTCCATCAGATGCTTCGTGTTTTCAGGCACCCTCTCTGAGAACTTGGATATGACAGGAACGCTTTGATTTTGAATCACTGCAGCTGTAAAACCGCCCTTTGCATCCAGATTTGGAACAATATTAATGCCTAAGACACAGGATTATTCTTCCTTGTGAAAACTGATCATTAAAGCTTCAATTCTATTTATATTTGCGGATTCTAAAGGGAGGTCATTTCATCAGCCAAGGGGCCAAAAATAAATACGAACTTTGCAATGTTATCAAAAGAGAATCTTTCAATCTAAAAAAGCCACTAGCTCACTCATGACTTCCCCAAACGAATTTAATTCAGTGCATTTCTGACATTGAGGATGAAAGCTTAGCAGATACCCTTCCTTATGTGTTAATGGTTTTTCTGACAGCAGCCCTAGCTAAGGAGATAATCCATGAAAAGATAAACAGAAATTGGAGATAGCCAATAGCTTTTTGTCTCTTCAAATAAATAATAATCCTACTGTTAAATATACATGCGTGGTTTCATTCTAGATGAGAAGACAATATGACTGAAATAGGGTTTTGAGAGTTCACTGCTATTACAGTGAAATATGGGCAGGACTGCCTATAAAGGAAGAAGAACTACTGGGATATCAGTAGTGCATTCCCCAAGTGGACGGACAGGGTTGGTGTTTTAGAAAAGCAGGAGTACCAGTAACTGGGAGTTGGGGTTTGATGTGGTCTGTTTTTGGTACAGGGAGATGGGTGGTTTTAGTGAAGGGCTGCGCCACACAAAGGAGTGTAAACATGAAGCATTTTCCAGAATTGGCCTTGTTCTCTGAATGTGCATGAAGTTGATTTTCCATTTGTATTACCAGCTTGCAGACTCACCATAAAAAGGACGTTTTTCACATAGATACTGGCAGGGTAAAGTACACATGGGCTTGGTTTTTATATACTATTATTACAAAGAGCTCCTTCTCCTCACGATATTTTTCTGCCCACCCACTTTGTCAAGACACAAAGCTTGGCTATCTCTCTTAAGTCAGTGCCACCATTTATATGGTTTTTCTAAAGAATTTTGTCAGTAAATAAGAAAGAGAGAATTGCGTTGGCATTGGTGCTCAAAACCAAAAAAGCCCCAATTTTAAGCTCAGCTCTAAAAGATGACTGGAATGCCTGCTGGTGCATTTCAGATAGAGGAAGGCTGGATGCTGCCTCCTTCCATGGCCTCTTTATCATCTTATGGAAGATCGCTCTTTAGAGAACTAAGCTCCCTCCCTGACTAATTTTGGCTGGGGTAAGCAGCTCTACTAAAATGGGCCAAAAATACCATTGTGGACATTGGCAGCTTGTTGAGACCACGTCTCAGGGACATTTGATGCGTAATGAGTACAGTAAGGTACCATGGGGTGTGGCAGTACCATGAGAACTCTCATTTCAGACAGTCTACTCTTTGCTAGGGCATGGCGCTCTCTGCTTCCAGTTCCCCTGCTGCATTGGAAGCTCACAATGAATCAAACCTTAAAAGTCCAAAGTCCTTTGTAGTAGGTAAAATAATTCATCGCCTATCAGGCAGGAAAAAGGCTCTAGCCAGGGTGAGCAGAGCGCTGAACGGGGCTGTTTTGAGAGGCTGCTGTTTTTTTGCTTTGGAACAAAGCTGTTTTAAAGGATAAATTTTAGCTGCTATTGGCCAGATCTTTGTTTTCTCACATAGCGATGTCATTTAAAATGGGACTGGGGGGAAAAAATATCTGGCAATATGTTGATACCTTGAAAAGAAAGGAGCAGTTTGTTTAGAGTCTCTGGCAAAAAGTGCTGCTGCTAGCCCAAGTTATTTTGTTTGTGGTACAAACTATTCTGGCAAGAACACGCTTTTTTAGAACAGTATAAGCAAGTGGGACTCAATTTTTGCTGAGGGCTGCCGAGTGATTTTACTGAGGTCACAGCAGTAGCAGCACTCCAGCTCCTGCTCTGCCCCAGCTGCTGCCCTGTGGAAGCCCGCAGGCCCCGAGGAAGGACAGGCTTCTCCAGAGGTCACAGCACTGCCTGGACATTGGCCAGCACCAAGCAAAACCCTCTCATGGTGGCACCAAGACATGGACACATGGCCATTTTAGTGGCTCTGATGTAAACTGTGTTTCCTATTTGCTAGCGGTGGCTGAGCTGAGAGGACTTTGCACATCCTCACCTTCTTCCCCCTTCCCTCAACTGGCTTTCTGCTATTGCAGGTTTACCACCACGCATGCTTTCCGTTCATAACCTCAAGGTGATTTCTGGCCTTGCTAACACAGTCACGGTGCGAACCGCCTCTTAAAAGAAGCAATTATATTCCATGGCCAGGGATTTTTCTAGCCAAACATACCCAAGACTTAAAGCCACAACACTCAATGCAACAGCACTCGGGAGGGTGTAAAGCTTTTCATTTTACATGCTTAGCAGAACCAGGAGGGAAAGCTTTGTGCTCCCACGCAGAGGATGATGGCATATCACCCGGTGGTTTACAAGCACAGTACTATCTAGTGGCATTCTCAAGGCTCTCTTTTCGCACAGCTCGTCTGGATCCAGCTTCACACCTCGCTCTAACTGCACGGGCAGAACACCTGGTCACAGCGGCTGAACGGTCACAGCAGCCGCACGGAGCCGGCGCCGCCGCCCCTTCCTGACTGGAACCCCGTTGCCGCCAAGCCCCTGAGGCGAGGGCCGCCCGACGCCCGTTAAGCAGGTGTTCACCACGTCTGCACCGCTTAACGGCCTCTCCCGGAGCCGTGACTAGCTCCCGAGGGTCACCCGGCTGTTTTCACGCTAGGAGCCACCACTCGCAATTCTCAGTCCCGCGGAGGATACCGCAGACCCCCATTCCCAAGGGCGGCGGCGACCAAACCCCATCCCCCGCCCCACCGGCCCGAGCATGCGCCCTCGGCCCGCATCCCCGCCCTGCGCAGCCGGTGAGGTCATGAAGGTGAGAGGGGCGGCGCCCGCCACTGCCGTGCCCCAATGGGAGCCGGCTCTGGTGCCGGCCCGGCCTGGGGATTGGTCGAGAGCTGGCAGCTAGCTGCCGTCTTCGGGCCGCCTCATCGCCGTGAACCAATCGCAGCTCTCCGTCGCGCGAGCCAATCGCAGCTAGGGCCCGCTCTCCGCCTCGGGCTGCGGCTTGAAACCGTCCCAGGGCTGTGTAATCGAGACAGAACGCCCCGCGATTGGCTCTCCCGCTTCGGCACTCTTCGGGTTGGCCCGGTAATAGCCGGAAGAGAGACCTTCTTCCTATTGGCCGCCCGACCGCGCTGCTAGGGCGGTGGCAGCGCTTTCCGATTGGGCCTGTGCATCTCTTCGGGGAGATTCGGGTGCGCCCGTAAGGGCTTCCCGATTGGTTACGACCCGTCACAGGCATTTCCGTAACGGCCTTAGGATTGGTCCCGACGAGACTCGGGTATTTCCGTAAGGGCCTCGGGCTGGGGGCTAACGAGTGCGTCGGGCGCTTCGGCTGGCTATTCACAGAAGGTGCTTAGGGCCGTTCCGCAGCGTAGGGCGGCGACGGGCATAGGCGGCTGCGCGGCTTTAGCGCACACAGAGAGCGCAGCAGCGGGAGCCGGGCACGCAGCGGAGGCAGCAGCGGGGACAAAGGGACCGATCAACAGAAACGGGGAGGGGGGCCCGGCGAGAGGCAGCCGGCGCCAGGAGGGAGCGGCAGGAGCCTTCAGCCGGGCGGACGGCTCCCATGCGCCTCGGACGCCCGGGAAAGCAACAGGGAGAGCCGCCGGCGCTCTGAAGCCGGCCGAGGAGGAGCTGGGAGCCGCCGCCGCCATGGCCCGCGCCGCCGCCGCCGGCCACCACCCGCACTGCAGCCTGTCCAGCCTGAGCCGTCGCCAGCTGCCCCTGCGGGCGCAATGAGGAGCCGCGCCGAAGCCGCCGCCTCAGCGCCGCACTGAGAGGCTTCAGCCAGCGAGGGAGCGAGGCCGCCCGCACCGCTTCACCCCACTCCTCCCGCCGCGGATCCCGCCGCCGCTGCCGGATCCCCTTGCGCGCGGTCGCATCGCCTCCCGTCGGCAGATCGAGGAGCCCCGAGATCCCTCCGCCGGGGGAAAAGTAGTCCCGCCGCCTCCCTTAGAGGCGAGGGGGGAAGGAGAGGAGAGGGCAGGAGGGAAAGAGAGGAGAGAGACAAAAAAAAAAAAACCAAACAAAACAAAACACAAAAACAGAGGAAAAAAAAAAAAGAAAAAAAGACAGAAAGGGGAAAGGAAGGGGAGAAGAAGAAGAGAAGCCGAGCGGCAGGATCGGAGGAGCCGGGCCGCGAGCCTCCGCCCCATGTGACTGGGCTGAGGGTGGGGGCAGCGAGGCCTAGCACACCCCCGCTGCTCGCGGCCGGCCCGGGGGGCTGCGGCTGGGCGGAGGCGGCTCTCGGAGCTCACCGGCGCGGCGGGAGGATGGCTCTGTGAGCGCCGGGCGGCGAGGAGGAGCGCGGCGAGAGAAGAAAGGAGACGCGCGGAAAGGCCGGCGGGGCAGAGAGCGAGGGGAGGGGGCTTCCCCGGGGGGGAAGGGGCCGGCGGTTCATGTGGCACAGCTCGCCCTTCGCCTCCCGCTGAGCCCGCAGCCGAGCGCCCCGCAGCCAGCCCCAAAGGAGAGCGGAGGAGGCGGACAGCCCGTCGGGACGCAGCCGGAACCGGAGACCATGTCCGGGCGGCCCAGGACCACCTCCTTCGCGGAGAGCTGCAAGCCGGTGCAGCAGCCCTCGGCGTTCGGCAGCATGAAAGTCAGCCGTGAGTATCGGGCCGCTCCCAGCCGCCCTCCGGCCCTGCCCCGCGTTCGGCTTGGGTGGGCCGCGGGCTCGGCCGGGCCTGCGGGACGTAAAAAGGCCGTTCCCGGCCCTGCCCTCGGTCCCTGCGGGCCGTGCCTGCGAGGGGGGCTCCTCGGGGCTCCCGCCGCCCCGTTTGGGCTTTGTGCCTCGGGGAGGAGGGGATGAATGACGGGGCACGCGGGTACGGCCGTGACGTTCGTCCCCGTTGAGGTGTTTTGTGCCCTCTGAAGGAGGGAGATGGGAGAGGTGTGGGGAGAGCTGTGTATGGGGTGTGGGCGAGCCGCGGCCCGGCCTGTTAAAGGGGAAAGAAATGGCTGGGGAGAGAAAGGGGGGGATTACAAAGGCTGTCTGAGGGGGTTACAAAGGCTGTCTGGTACGCTGCTAACGATCCCCGATGGAGGGAATAGGGAGATCCTCATTGTTGCATGTGAGTGGTTGTTTGGGGCTGAGGATGCCTTCTCCAGGTTTCCTCGAGGGGAATATTTTTGAGAATGAGGCCTGTGCTTTATTCTGCACGGGCATGCTGGAAATGATCAGTGCTTGATAACGTGCCCATCCATCGCGTCGCAGCTGGTGGGCTCGGCCATGCTATGTGAATGGAGAATGGGCATTGCTTCTCTGTATGACCGGAGAAAGGCCCGGCTCTGGGTCACCTATGATTAACTATGTATCCGGAATGGCAAATGATTTCTGAAGGCCTCTTTTGAATATGTGCCTGCTAACAGCCCGGTCGTTGCCAATTCGTGCTATGGGCTTTGTTTTCAGTAATATTCCCCTTTTTTTTTCCTCTGTGGAAACATAGCGCAGGATCTATATGGGACCTGGAGGGCTCGATGGTTCGATATCGCATGTGATCACACCTGACACTGCTGTGTGTGTGTGTGTGTTTCTTGGTGTTGGAGGCTTTTCATGCCGGGACTCTGCCTGGCTGTGGGCTTTTTGACAGATGAGAAATTCTGACGTTTTTCTGCACCGAAATGTACTTCCGCTGCGGTTGAAGCCTTGAGGAAAATGTTGGGCTGAGGTTCTAGAGCTGCTTTGTATCTGCATGATCGGTGTGCCTGCTGCACTCTGAAAAACACGGAGTGCCCTTTATACTCTTATGCCGCTAATATGGGTTATGTATGATCTTGTTAAAGTGTATTAAAGATCTTAATTCACACTGGGGGGGAAAGATATGTATGACTCCATTTTAATTTATCGATTTACTTCGTGTGAATGTGGAATAGGAAGCAGGTTTTGTTGATGGGTATTTCTGCAGGTGGCTGTCTAATGCTAGCCAGACCTGGCCCTGCCATGCTCCGAAGCTAAATTTGCCTTATTCAGGCTCTACGGCTCAATTCTTGAAAGGTCATTGATGCTCCTTTCCTGTTTGTTTGAGGTCAGAGACTAGACAGATGCTTGCCTGTGAAGCGGGTGCTAACTGATGCAGACTAACAAGTTTGCAAATACGATTTGATCCCAAGTGTATAACACTGAGGGAGAAACAAAGGCCGTAGCATAAAGCACACGCACTTGTGATACCCCCCCCCCCTCCAGTCGCTCTAGTCATGTGCTCCTGGTCCTTCTGCTGTCTGGAAAAAAATGTCAGAACAAAGCAGAAGAACCACATGCAAGGACTCTGTGGGAAAGGCAGTTCATATTTTCAATTAATCTATCTGTGTAAGACAGTGCAGGAAGTTTAAACTTTTTTTTTCTTTTTTTTTTTCCCTTTGTAAGAGAGAGGCCCTGCTGGTTGCCAAAAAGGGAAATATTTTTCTTGTTCTCTTGAGTTTCGGTAGCACCTGGTGGAATGATGGAGCAAGCCATCTATTACTGCTGTTGACTGCTTTGAAAAAAAGCCTGGTGTGGTGTACAGAGATTTTGCTGGCCTCTTTTATTTTAATGTGCGTTCATACCGATACTTAATAACATTCTGTACCCTTTTGAGTGAAAGCTGGGATAAAAGATTCCTTGTGAAGCAGGTGGAAATGGATGGATTGCTCTTCTTTGAGTCTTGTAGGCAGCTTTTATATCTCCATCTTGGTTCAGACCTTCTCTGGGTCACCAGGAAGCAAAAACCTAGGCTGCTTGATGCCAACCTCGTTGCTCTCCTTTGTAAGGGCTGGAGTAGTGGTGAAATGATGCGGTGAGGTCATGCCTGCTTTGGTGATAACCTTCTGGTTGAGCCTGGCAGTAGTTCCCTAGGAAGAAAGGACTCAAAAGATGAGGTGGAAGCACAGCTGAAGGAGTGGAGGAGGGCTTGCTGGACTTTGTGTTGAAGAGAGTTGGAGTGCAGGGAGTGTGGTGATTGCTCTTCTGCTCAGGGTATGCAGGGGGAAGGGGTGAGCAGGCATTGTCTTTCCCATCTTATTAGACTCTGTGCTCGGAAGTTGATGAGAAGCCCAAGCCTTGAATGGGAGGGCATTCCCAGCAGGTTCTTGTCCTCTGGCTTCTGAAGAAGGTGACTACCCAGGCATGCTGCTCTCATTGCTCTGTAATAGTTGTTAGTTACAAGTATTTTACAGTTGTTGCGAGAATAGGAACCCCGTGGCCTTACCATATCTCTTTCAAGGTGTACCAGCATCAAGAGTCCCTATGAGATCTGCCTCTTTTTTTTGGTATTTATATTTTTGGTGGTTTTTAAATCGTTCTGTGTTTCTTTGCACCCCACCATATGGGTTTCTGTGCTGAAGTAATTCCCAAGTAGCTTATTCTCTGTTCAAGTCTTTGTTGCTGGCTTTGTAGGTTTTTCTTTGCACAAAAAAATGTGTGTTTTTAGGTTGAGCCCGTAGGAAGTGCGTGGTATGGCAAAGATCATGGTTGTGAGAGTGTAGCTGTTATCTTAATGTCTAATAGTGTAAGAAATCAACTTCAAAATCAGGTGATGAATATGTAAATCAGAAGCTTGCAGTTCTCCACATGCTGATGCTATCTACCTGCTGATTATAGCATAAGAGAAGAGGTATGAGCTTAAAGCTTGCTTTTGTTCCTCATCTAGGTGTTCTTGCATTGGATGTTGTTTCCCAAATTGGACAAAAATAATACTGAGAAACAAAGGGTAGTCATGCAACACGTGACCCAAAATATCTATAAAAATAGAAGTCCCAAAGTTTGGTTTGCAAATTTTCATCTAATGACTGTGGAATTGATTCTTTTTTTTTTTTTCCCTGTCCCTCCCCTCCCCCTTTTCTTGAGCTTCTGGCAAGTGTTTACTGCAGACCAACAAAATCTGCTGCAATTACAAGTACTGTTGTCTGCTAGGCATGACTTAAAGGCTCATGGCTAACCTTGCCTCTTTGCTCCATGGTTTGAGTACCATGGCTTTGTAATAGTTTATGCAGAATTTGTTAACGTAGAAGGTGAAGAAGACAAGTTTATTTGCTTTAGTTAGTTCTCACGTTGTATGCCTAATTTTAGTTGCAAAATCTGAAGGACGGTTTTGCAGTAACTCATTTTGGACTCTCTGGAATAATGTTATACTGATCCCAAATAGGATTTTGCTGACATTTTTATATTCCTTCTAGATTCCATGTTGTTTTTGTTGTTGTTCTATTTGTGTGTGTGTGTTGTATGCTATTCCAACAGGACAGTAGGATGGTAACCCTCCATTTGTACATGGTAGAACTGCTGATGTGTGAACCTGATGCATCTCTCATTAGTACAGTGGTGCTTTCAGAAACTGTCCCTTGAAGAATTAAAGCCTGGGAATTGGTTACTCCACTCGTAAACCAGTACATAAATGTTTGGCTGCTTTTTTCAGGTGGAATGTGGTGTTTAATACTAGACGATGCTCAAGTTGAGCTGTAGGAAGATAGGTTGGAAAAGCACCCTGGGCAGCTCCAGCGAGAGGAACGAGTGGGACTGATGAAACTGGCCCAATGGCTGGGATAGCGCTGCCTTGTTTCTCAACGTAGTTAGGGTAGGGCCCTCTCTGTTGCTTTGATAGCAGTTTCTGCCTAATTGGTTTCTGAATCTGGAAGCCGCCCATCCTGCTCTCCTTGCTGGAGAGAGGAAGAGCACTCCCTTCCAGAAGCCTGCTGAGAGCTGTGCGGCTGTGCCTAGCCCTGTCCAGCTTTCTGGCTGCTGCTGCAGCAGGAGTGGCTTTCCTCCCGCCCGACACTTACAAATGGTAACAATAAAAATGGGACCAGCTGAGGTCTGCTGATGGCCACGTGTACTGCGGTGCCCCAAAGTCATGCCTTGCAGCCTGATCAGGAGACTGATGGCTGTCTGTGGTACCTCATTCTAACGCTGGCTAACTATTTTCTCTTTACTCCTGTTGTTAGGGGTAGTTGAGCAGAAGAAAAACCTATTACGAAAATGAAGCCTGCCAATGGAACCTGCCAAATAATAATTTCATTAATTCTTCCTCTGTGTCCCCACGTCTTATGTGTGTGGGTTCATTTTTTTTTTTTTTTCCCCTCTTGTATCACTAACCTCCTGTCACTAATCTGCACGCTGCTTCTTCCCTGCACTGTATTCTGGAGGTGATTTCCTGTTGTATTATCACTCGATTTACCTTTTCTATTTCTTAGCAATACCATCTCATTCACCTTTTTCTTATGCCCTATGAGATTTTATGGCTGTGTTTCGTACCTACATGCATCCTGGTTCTGGAAGTTGTTATTCCACTCCATCCCTGAACTTGATAAGGTCATGTAGGTATCACACAGTATGTGTTTATATACTTTGATCTCTTGAAGGATAAGACAAGTATTTCCTTGAGATCTGTACCTAAAGACCACCTCCCTGGCTGAAGGGTTTTCCGCTACTGCTCCTAAAGCTCTCTAATTTTGATGTATTGTATCTGCAAGTGCTATTTTAAATAGCTCTTTATTTAAATGACTTCCCAGTATTGATGTCTAATGTACTCATCACAGTTCATAATTCCAAAATTTGGGTTATTGGCTGTTGCTGCCCCTCTACCCTGTGCTCCTCCTTGAACTGCCTGGATGAATGATACAGGCTCTGAACATCAGCGAGGAGTCCACGTCCACAAAAAGGCTGCAGTGGAAGCTCTATGCTGGAAGAATTCCAGCGTTTTCCGTTGGCTATTATTTGTACGTGAACAAATAACACTCACTCAAGGTGGTTGGAGAATACATGCAGCGTTCCTGTTGGAGCTCTTGGAGTCTTTTTGTTTCAAATGGTCTATTGACTCCCATTTTAAGTCAAAAGATGATGATGATTTCCCGAAATTTCTGCAGGCTTGCTCATTGAGCGCTTTTCTGGACTGCCTTCCTCTTTGTTCTTGACAAAAATCTTTAGTCTTAAGGACTTCTGGTCAGCTGTAACTTGTGTGCTGTGTGCCGAGGTGGCCATCTCCTGCAGTTCTATGGCTGGTGGGGCACTTGGCAGCTTCCTGAAGTCATTAAGCAGCCCATCTCAGCCTTAAAAGACCAACACATTTTAAGGTGAAACAGCTGTGAAAAGGAGTTCACTGAAAGCTTAAAGGCCTCACCCAAGCCTTTATCAAATCCAGAATTTCATGTTGTCACAACTTCCTTTGATTAGCTCTCTGTATAGATTCCCATTTATTTTTAGGTATGTGCATTGAAAGTAAGGGCTAATTACAACTTCCACAGTGTGGTAAGAAAAGATAATCCTTGAAGCATAAAGACTCAAATCCATTTGGTGCTGGACAGACCAAAACCTATTCCAAAACCAGGACTCCCTTTGGCATCTGATGGAGATGAATCCTGAAGTGCTATGTGCTGGGAGAAGATACAAGTTTGGGAGTCACGATGGTCAATGCCAGCTGGTATTGTTTAATTGATTTATAGTGTAGCTATCTGTAGTGGGTGCATTGCAGTTAGCTAGTGTGAAGGTGAGAAAGGTGAGTGGTGGTAACAAGGTGCACTCCCGTGAGATGCAGCTACATCAGTCACCATTAGATGAAGTGTTCCTGGTCAGTGCTGTAGTAGCTGGTTAAGCAGAAGCCTAAACTTTTTCCAAAGCTGCTTCAAGCAAGGTTTGGATAGCAACCATAGGGAAAAGATGTTATTTTCACAGAATCTTCTGCTCGCATTGGTTTTGGCTTGTTGTATTGAGAGAGGGGGTAAATCGTCTTAGTGTAGTTCATGAGGCAGCACGAGTTCAGCTGGATCCTATATGCTGTAGCAGTGCTACCCTTTAAAGTTATGGCTGTGTAGTAGGAGAGACAGTGGTTTCAACAAAAAAACATGCATTGGAGATCTTACTGAAAGCATTTTTGCATTAGCTTCTGAGACTTATCAAAAACCTGAATGCCCAGAAGTTGTTCTGACATGCCTCTAAAAGAAGTGGACAGTGATTTTTGTCTGATCGGTGCTATCAAAGAATCTTTTCATTAGGTGCTCTTGCCACAGATGTGTTGTCTGTTGTTCAGAAAAGGAAATAAAGCAGTTCATTCTGTACTTTCATCTTGTGCAGACAGGAAGTAAATCTAAGCATTTACGGCAATTTGTGTTCTCACTCTTGCCTTTCTTACAGTGGAAGGAAGGACAGTGCTATGATAGCTTTTCAATGTCGAGCACCAAAAGCTTTTTTCCTTAAACAAAAAGGAGCAGCAACGGATATTCCTGATCCTAACCCTAACCTGTCCTCCTTGTGAGCATTGCTACTTCTCCGCAGCTGTGGGCTCTGTATTTTCTGACGTAGCCTCACCATCTTAGGCACTGTGTGCTTGGCATCAGTGCTTTTTCTCTTAATGTGGGCATTGCACACCTCCACTTGATGTTAAGTGAGACAAAGTCCATTGCAGCTCTTTTCCACTTGAGCGATTTCTTGGTGTTTTGCTGGGTTTCTGCATGGAATGATGTGGAGTCAGCTCAGCTGAAGGGGAGTGGCACTGGATTTGCAGGGCACCTTGGTGTCTGTGATAGCAAATTCACTTTCTTGCTTGTAAGAAAACTTGAGGCTATGAAAAATAGTTTTCTAACTTTGTAATTGGCCTGAATGAGGCCAAATGCCTTCTGCTTGGTATAATGACCTATGAAGTTGTGTTGAAAGTACTGGACTACTATTATGCAAGTATTATGATGAGATTAGATAGCCACTAATATATTTTTGTTTAGGTAGCTTCTGTTGATTGTGTGTGTATGTACGTGGAAGGCAACTCTTAACGTGTAATTCATGGCAGGAATGTGAAGTGGCATAGTTGTGTTGCTTGACATGTCTCTTCAGGCAGTTGGGCAGATTTGGAGAACCCTGCTAGCAGTCTGTTGTCTGACAGCAGGAGTGCTACAGCTTATTCAAGGAGCCCTTCTGATTAGAAGGGGAAAGAAGGATGCTCCTGATCAGCCCCACTGGATAAGTAATGCCAACAAGGGTGTATGAGATAGGTACTACTCTGCACATGTAAAGAGAAGTATCTGATGTAGCTGCAGGAGTTGGATCCAAGCTCTTAGATAGAATTTGGGTGTTGGCTCCAAAGTTCCCTTCCAAACCAGAAGGGAAACAGCAACTGAATTTTTCCAACCCAGGCAGACTTCTTAGAGCTGCAACTATAGAACATCATCTGTTTTGACTTTTTTAGTAGGAATATAATTCTTGTCAGCTACAAGCCCTGTGCTTCAAAGCACTGTCCTTTGCCAGGAATGCAAGCAATTGTTTAATTTTCAGGCAGGCTGAGAATATGCTTTGCCCAAAGATAAACTAAAATTTGACTGTTGCTGCAAAGCAAGGCTCGATTGTCTTTGCAGCACAAGAAAAAGAGAAATCACATAGCTGCAGTTGATAGAGTTAATCCCTTTGGTTTTCTCGATTCACGCCTTACTGTAAACAGTTGCACAGAGCCTATGTTATTGCTTGTATCCCACCTCCTCACATGCTTCATGTGGTTTAGGTGTTTTAAAAAAGTAGCACCATGAATTGACCTGTATGAGTGGGTTTCCTTGAGGGAGGGAGGAAGGGGACACAAATTCATCAGTCTAAATGAACAGAATCTTTGATTGTTGGCCAAGTAAACATGAATCATTTGGCACAGATCTGTACCCCCACAAATGAAGTCCGCGGCCGAAGTGAATTTCCACACGTTTGTGGGAGGCTGAGTATCAGCATCAGAAAGAATGTTTCTTGTCTTGCTGAGAGAATGAAGACTTTCTGGCAAGGTGTGCTTTTTGCAGGTGAGTAGATGTAAGGCTTCTGGAATGGTTTTTCTCTACATGTCCAATTGCGCAATTGAAACTGGCAGAAGTGGAAAATAATGTTGTCCTTGAGAAGATTGTATCTGTTGGCCATTTCACTTCCAGTCTTGCAATCTTGCTCCCAAGTTATATGTGCTGGCTTGGCAGCTGCAGCTACATAAAGCATAATACAGTGTAGTAGAAACAGA
This sequence comes from Lagopus muta, assembly GCF_023343835.1. NCBI lineage: Eukaryota > Metazoa > Chordata > Aves > Galliformes > Phasianidae > Lagopus > Lagopus muta. The sequence continues at coordinate 79,923,075 of NC_064433.1, forward strand.
GTCAACTTGAAACGCTTTAAGAGTAGAACAATCTTAATAATCAAATTTCAATTGCAGTGACTTTGAAACATGTTTCCCATAACTGTTGGTTTTGGAGTATGTATCAACTGCAGAGTTGGTTTGAATCTTGGGAAACGCTTTAAAAGTCAGATGTTTGTTTCCACTTCGTTTTGGAGAATCAGCTGGTGAATGTAACTGAGCCAGAAGCACAAAGGTTGTACAGAATGGAAGAGCTTTGCTTTTCCAGAAATCTGGGGCCTGAGCTTGAGGACAACAGAAGTAAAGGTAGCAGACTATTTTTTGGTTGAGTTGAGCTTTCAGCCTGCTGCTCCTTATTGGGTTACTTTGAAGACTGTATTGCATGGGGCTGGCAGTTACGTGTGTTTGCTGGATTCTTGACATGTCTGAACAACAAAGTTCACCAGCAGATTATCTGCGTGTCATTCGGTCGGTGCTTTAGGAAATTTAATTGGCTTAATAGAAGTTCATTTTAGGGAAACGAACGTAACTGAATTGGCAAGTCTTCTGTGTTTTGCGATGGACTTCTCTTCATGTGGAGGTATTGTCTTTGAGCATGTGTGGGTGCTGAAAAGGGCTTTGCAGGGATCTGTGACAGCAAAAGTATTGTGGCTATTTTCCCAAGTGGCGTCCATGACATATGTCTGGGATTTTGAGGACAGGTGGAAAAACCTTGAATGAAGCAGCCCTCATCTTTACAGAAGCCAGATATTCATGAGGTGAGAAACACTACTTCTTGTGTGGTGTTAGTGCTTTGGGTTTATGCAACAACCAGTGGAAATTTTTATAGTCCACTGTATTATTTTTTCAGTGGCAACGTCTGAGCAGGTAGTTGTTGCTATACACTTTGATAAAGGACCAATTCTAAAAAAGGATGGTGCAGGTATGTTTATGCTACATCCGTAACTTTTAGTAATTACAATACATAAGAGATGCTCATATCAAGGGAATGATGCCCCCACATCTCAAAATGAATGGTGAAAATCTAATTTTCATTCCGAGGTGGTGGTTGTAGTTGTATATACTTCTTAGTTTAGGCACTGAGGGGCATTTAAAATTCAATGAAATGTAGTACTTTATTACTTTTTACATGTATTTGTGATGTAGAACGAGGACCAGAGAAAAGAGGCGTGTATGCGCTGTCAGAAACTTGGTTGCAAGGGCAGGCCATAGTCTGTGCTTCTGGGATCTGGACGTTAAACCTAGACCATGTGTGAAGGCTTTGCTTTAGCACTTCAGCTTTAAAGCCTTTAAACACTCCTGTAAAACATCCTGTCAAATCTGGGTCAACTAAGTACATTTCTGCAGGCCAAGTTTGGGAGTAGTATTTTAATACTTGAACAATAATTGTTTTGTCAGGAATGGTGAACCTGCTTCTCCTTCTCATTTGACTTCTCATGAATGCATTTTGAGACTCGGTAATGTCCTATCCCACTGGCATTAGCACTTAATTTTGATGCTGATAAGGGAACTCTGGAAGAAGCTGCGCTGCAATTTAGTGTGCTGCCTTCTGTGATTCCAGAGAGCTTTTTTTTTTTTCCTCCTTGACTATGGTGACTATGGGAGGCTTTTCACAAAATTGTAGGGGTTGGAAGGGACCTCTAGAGGTCACTGAGTCCAACCACCTGTCTGTAAACTTTTGCCTTAGGTGGTCAGCAAACCAATTCTTAAAGAACGTTATGATAAGGTAGGAAACAGGAGTTCTCACACTGATGAATTGTCAGTTTTGTGCATGTGGTTGTAAAGCTGAGTATTCTTTAAGACTCTTAAGAAATGAATTTTCAAGTAAGAATATAGTCGCTATAACAATGTGCTCTGAGGGGCAGGATTCAACACCTGAGGATTTTTCAGGATCTATTTGTCTATAGGACAAGAGGACTATTTGTCTAGAGGACTTGGGGTGGGGGGTAGGTGGAACGGAGGGAAAAGCCAGTCTCAAACCAGTCACAAACTTACACCTATCGTAGGTGTTCATGTTTATGAAAAACTTACAGTCTATGCCACTATTTTCTCTATCTGAAAATATTTGAGCATTACAGTGAAGCTTTCTTACTGTACCTTTGCTATCACTGATTTGGTGTTTTGGGTAGGTTGGTTTTGTAGGTACTACAGTTTTTTATTGAGGCTATGAATGCCTTTTTTTTTTTTTAATACTATAGCATATTTGAAAGACCTGTTATTTTTGAATGTAGAAGGAAACAAAAGGAAATGTTTATAAAAATTCAGGTAATGTCCTGGACTTTTCCAGGAAAATCAGTTAATAAAAAGATGGAGAATTTGTCTACATGTGAAGAGGAATAATGAAATTCCATCTGACCCTAAAGAAAGCAGATTGAACTTCTGGAGATTTGCTGGTTGAAATCCCCTGAATTCTAGTAAGTTCCCTAGGCACCTGTTATGCTGTTTTTCTTCAATTAATAATTCTGGCGGTATAAAACCATGCAGTGAGTCAGGTAGAGATGCATCTCCTCTGTTTTGATCTGGTGGTTGGCAGCCCTGTACATAGCAGGGGGGTTGAAACTAGATAAATCGTTGTGGTCCTTTTCAACCCAGGCCGTTCCATGATTCTCTGGCAACATGGCAGATGTTTTGTGACACTTGCTTAAACCCTGCTGTACGAAATCTCTCTCTGTGTGAAAGCAGCTCTGCTCTTGATTGCTAGTTTTCATACATTGGTGAAAAATAAGTCACTGAACATTAAATACAAGTATGGCATCGTGCCCTTTCCCTATTTTTTTTAAAACAAATATGTGAAAAGCTAATGCAATGGTACCAGCATTTCACCAAGTTTCTAAATTATGTGCAAACTGATCTCTTATGTAAACTGTACCTCTTTGGACATCCTGCAGCCAAGTACATAATATACAGCTCTTCCAATGGCATGAAAAATGGAGCTCAACTGCAGTGATGGATGAAAGCGAGATGACCTGACTGAGGAGTCAATGCTACTACCCCTGAAGGTTCAAGAGTGTATTTTCTTCTGTAGAATGCAATGAGTCTGGTGCAATTATAAGTCACTTTTGTTTCATCTTGCTGTAGTATTAAGGAAAATATTCCTTTGTGCTATAAAAGAGAAATTGCTGAAATCCTTTAGAAGTTGTTCAGAACTGCTCTTCAAAAAACAAAACAAAAAAAAGTGTGGTAATGTTCAGATTCTTAGAGTGACCCACCCATGGCTGCTCTTTGAAGAGAAGAATATGTAGACCGCAGAACTAAAACCTCTTAAAAGGAAATCAGCCCTGGAACGTGTTGGTAAATGGAGTCAACTGTGGAGCATGAAAGTGCTCATTTAAAAATATACTGTTTGCTAAAAATATTCAAATGTGTATTTCTATGGAAGGCTGTTAATTTTTCCTCCAGTAATTCAGTCACAGCATTGTTTTCATTTCTTTTTGGCTTTACGCAGCTGAGAGCCCTTGGTTTACGTAAACTGGACATGGGCAGTGAGATAATGAAGCTGTTCTCCAGCACTTCTATTTCTTGGTAAAGCTACTGATGTGCTTTAAACACAATAATATAGTATAATAATACATTTTTTTTTGCGTATGTATGTACCCTATGAGTGATGTTACTCTTTTCTGAGTGTTTACTTACAGCTGCATATTAAGATAGAGAAGGCGATGAGATGAGACCCTTACCTAACCCAATAGGTCAGTTCTTACATGTGAAATGTAGCCTTCCTGTTGTCTGTGCTCACTTTCATACTGTTAACTCTTTTGTGTATCTGGACAGAGCCTCGGGCTTTTGTTTGTCTAACAGATGTACGTAGCCATTGTAAAATAAATGGTTTTTTTGAGGTCAGTTAAAATTTGTGATCAAACTAGGAAGATGGGTCAGGGGGATTCTGAGAGTTTTCTTAGCAGTAGGGTTTTTTTGTTTTATTTTGTTTTTAGCTAATTTGAGCAAACTTTCTAGATTATCAGGTTGCACTCCCTTCTGAGAAACTCCAAATACTTCAGCTCATATGCTTGAAATGTTCTTGACAAATGGACAAAGCATGGCATGTAAAGTAGGATGCAGTTTAGCATGAACAGATGTGGTCTATCAGATTTTAGTGAGACTTAGCTGTGCAAATGACAAGGTGAGGATACCTGGAAAGGCATGAGATCTGCAAAGAAGACCTGCAGCTAAGCGTCAAGCTTTTCTTCTCCATTGCAGACAAGACAAGTTATAGGCTTAAACTTCAGCAGCAAATGCACGTTCAGTTGTGATCTACTAGGAAACCTGTTAGATTTTCAGCAGTGGCTGTCTTAAAAATTGAGAAGTTTTCCCAGTAGTTTTAATATAAAGTTTGCATAGATTTGAATTAAGGCAGCTGGTAGTCCATTCGAGCCATATTTTCTATCATTCTGGTTAGTTCTGCATGGTCTTGGAATGGATTTCAATTGTAGCCCACTGGTCCTGTTCCCATTTCTTCTGTTTGGGCTGGGGTAGGCTAGCAGCTTGCTGGAAGTTGATGGATGTGGAGGCAAGGGTCTGTGAAATGTGCCACAGCTTTCAGACTTACGGCACTTATGGTTGTGTCGTCTTAGAGTTGTTTCAGTTTGGGAACATACTGTATGCAGTGCTTTGTCTTACCCTTGACACGTAACTCATTCTGAAAGAATCTCGTTACCCTTGGAGTTGAGGTAAGTGTATGAGATTTGGAAGGGTTTAATCTGATTGGGAAGGTTTTTAGTTTATCTAGAGGCTTAAGTCAGCTCTGAATTTTGTATTTGACTTACGTTCTGTTCACCTGAAAGTTTGCTGTAGTTTTGGCCTCCTGCACTGCAGTTGAGAACCGCAGAATTTCTACAGGGGATCTCCATCTTGCTTTGTATGGTCCCTAAGGAAAACAATTCTTTCCTTCAAGTTTTGGTCTTGTGGTTTTTGCTTCAACACCAAAGAATTTAGGGCAAATAAAGAACTGCTCAGAGCTTCAAATGTAAACCGGGACTGTATTGCGGTAGCTATCTGAGTATCAATCTTATGATAGGGGTATATGCCCGAGAGAGCTGGCAGTGTAAGCACATAACTTTGGTGTCTAATGCCAGTGCATGAAGAACGTTTGTCCTATTATAGCTTTCTAATTGCAGTTGTCACTTCAGTTTCTACTAAATAAATAGGCACGTCTGAAAATTCTGTGTTGAAACCAGATGTTGCTTAGAATATAAGCCAAGAAAGGAGAGAATTTGTTGGTTTGCTGTAAACATGCAGTGTACATTCTTCCAATTTTGTTAGAGTTCTCTAGTTGAAATGTAGAAGATATGATGTGGACTTTGAAAATCAAAGCATTGTCACTTGCCATTGTAATCCTAACTCTTTTAGGGTTTTCACTTGGCTTATACCTAACTACTTCTTATACAAACAAGAGGAAAGTATGAAACTCTAGAGTTCTCTCATGAGAGCTTAAGATGCTTCAAAGTAAAACTGATTATCTCTAGTGGTAAGCGGCTTCCACTTTGGTGCTGAAACTTCAAGGAGTTGTACTAGGCAAACACTTCCTCTCCTGTGCCTCACCAAGCTTCAGTCATAGGCTGTGTACATACCAGGCTACTGTGGAAAGCTGAAATCCTGAACTACTGTTAGTACAGCTTCTACAATTATTTCATTTTTTAAAACTGATGTCGTCTTTATTCCATGTGATTTTAATATTCAGAAACACGTAGATGTAATTTTCATTTTTTTCCTTCTTAATCTGCTCAAATGGAAGAGGAGATATGATAACCCTGAAGCTTTATGCAGGGCTTCTCCTAAGGTATAGTAATAGTGCAGAATGCCTTTTTTTTCCTCCCCTTTAAATCTTTGGCTGATAAAAGGATCGGGCCTTTAGCTGTAAGAGCGGAGGCTCTTGCTCGAGACTGCAGTACTTTGCTTAAGACTCTAGATAGCATTTGCTCTGAATTTGACATGCACAAAATAGTCCGTCTCTTAGATGGCTTAGAGCATCAGGGGCATGCAGATCTTTTTTTGTCTGCAGCTGTCATCTTATGAACGATGGAATAGTTTACAACTTTGGTATTGTGGAAAATTTGTTCCTCTTCCCTGCTGATAGCTGTGAGAGACTGGGGCACTTCTGTGGATACTCTTTAGCTTCGGAACTGTGATGGTGTCAAGTTGTCAGAGTAACTTGGCATCAGAAACAGCCACGAGAAGAGAAGTGTGGCACAGCCTCACCAAGTGGTCTTTTTTCCTTATGGGAATCACTTGGATGAATTGAGCTTTCTGAGAACCAGTGGGGTTTGTAACGCAAGCAAACAACAGAACTCTCCCATCCCTGAGCTCATTGGGGTTAGTAGTGCAGCAGCTGAGTTGAATTGGTTTGCTAGCTGAAATTCATAAGTTAGTGCACATCTGTTATTGAAGCAACATGATGAGGAAAAATGAGAGAGAAGCACTGATTCCTCAGCTTCTGTATTTGTCAAAATAGTAGAAACTTCTCTATCCATAAAGACTGTAGGTTTAAATGGTCGTGTATCACTTGCTTGTAATTGCATCTTTCTTATTTTAATTTTTCTATATTTTTGCTTGAAGTCACATGGAACCACAGCTCTTGAAAATGTTGTATTCATGGTTTGTAATGCCAGAGTTTAGTTGATTTTACTGTAACATTGTGTATGGGTTTCAATTTTATGCAAATGTGCTTTACAAATATTAAAAAAATACATTTTTGAGGTTAAAGGGTAAGTGGAAATGGTAAACTTGAAAATTGGTCTGGTTTAAAGAATGCAGTGACACATCTTGGGATTAAAAAAAAAATCAATGCTGATGTAAAGTTTCAGGTTTTATTGATATCCTAGATATAGTTGAAAAAGAGGTCCAAACTTTCATTTTTGTAATTGGCTTTCAGAGCTCTACGGAGTTGGTGCTAGAAGCTTATGCAAATGGACTGAGTACTGGCTTTGGGCGAAAATTGACGCACAGGTGAAATGTGTCTAGCTGGGAATTTCTCAATAAGATTAGTTTAGTTGAAATGTTCATAGGTTCAGACCATGGAGTCTGAGTGTCTGAGTTAAAGGATATTACCAGTGGTGTTATCCAAATGCCTCTCAAAAACCGAGGAGCACCAACCACCTCTTTATGAAGTCTGTTCCAGCTCTTGACCACCTTCATAGTAAAGAAATTTTTCCTAATGCCTGGACTGACCCTCCCCTAGCACAGCTTTCTGCCATGCCCATGCATCCTCGTGTCAGTACCAAGGGATAAGAGATGGGTCTTTCCATTTCCTATGCTCAGGTAGCTGCAGGAAGCAATGAGATCGCCTCTCAGCTTCCTCTCCTCCAGACTGGACAGTGCACGCTTCTACAGCTCTCCTCACAGGATATGTCTTCCAGCCCTGTCACCAGCTTTACTCCATCTCAGGAGCAGAATCTGACGCACACCCTTGTTGACTTTCATGCCATTGAAGACTGGAGTGTTGGACAACCAACCTAGATCGCTCTGTGAGGTCTTTCATCCCTCAAGAGTCAACAGCACCTCCCAGCTTAGTATCATCAGCAAGAGATAATTAAGATGTGGTGTACCCAGAAGTACCACTTGGTTTGGGTAGACAATAACAATTGCCTTGGCTGTAAGTGAAGGCAACACTCCTAATCGTGTACCTTTCAAACCACTGCCAGTGGGAAGAAAACATCAAGTCTTGAGTCATCAGTGGCAGCAGTGAGCTTTGTGCTGCTCTTGCTTTGGTGACTTACCTTCTCTGTTTTCAGCATAGAACTAATTCTTATTGTCACTAATGGGAGAGTAGAATAATGTGCAGGAATACTTTGTACAGCACTCTAACAGAGACAGGAAAATTGGGAAGGGTCATTGCTGCTTAAGTCCACATGTGGAAAACTGAACTGTGTGGGCTCCACAAATGGAGTTTCCAAAAGCAGGGTTTGTCAGAGGAAAGGCAAACCTGGAAGTAAAACTGATGGTGATTGCCTTAATACAAACTTCCTCTCTGACTATTTTGTTGTTATTTTGCTCTGTAGAAGTACTTTGGGTGAAACGAGTAACCATTAAATATTGCTTTTGTTCACCTCAAGTGCAATATTTGTGCAAAAACCAAGGGCACTAATGTTAAAGGAAAAAAATAATTTCTGTCTTAAAAAGATCTCAAACTCCTGCTTTCCCATCTGTCCCGAAAGTTGAAGAGGTAAGTACCTTACAGACATGCTCTGAATATAGTTGTTGCATTATCAAGAAATTCAACCTGGGGCTTAACAGATCCCTTTTGGTTTTCTTATAAGATGTGCATGAGAAGTTAAAGTTTCTTGCTTCAAATTGTGAAGCCTTTCATAATTTTTAAAATGCCTTCAGCAAAACCTTTTAAAAAACAACAACAAAACAAAAAAACCAGCAACCCTCCACAGCTCAAATTTCAGCCGTCTTGAGGGGATGTTTTGGTATACATGGAGCTGGAGGCTTGCTTTCTTGTGGCCTAAAGAGAAGGCCTTACTTGCTCTTCTTAAAAAGCAGTTGTGCCTATTTCCAGACCACTAAAATGGCTAGAACAAAGCTAAAATGAATAAATAGAAACATAGTAATTTAGTTGTTCATGGACGTGCATGGGACTTTCTTGTGGTTAGCAGTAACTAAAGCAGCCACCTAACATTCTCAGATGTGGAGTTGTCTGGACTCGCGTTGAATATAGGAACTTTCTGTAGCAGCAGACTGGTTTTCCAGTGTCTGTTAAAGGCTTGAGACTGGATCCAGAAAGCATTTTGTTGATTTGATAATAAGTCTATCTTCCCCTCCAGTACTTTGTGTGAAGTTTGGAGGGGTTGAGGGAAGATACCCCCACACTGAGTCCTATTATCCAATTTGTTGGAGGTTTTTTTTTGTTTTTTTACCATTGCCCTTCATGTAGTTGAGTCAGTTCTATGGCTTACTGAAGGGGCGTGAGTAATATTTGACTGCCTCTAGCTTGTTGGGCATGCTCAAAGACTATTTAGGCGAATTTCCTTCTTAGTCTCAAATCCGTAACTACCTGTGTTCTGATTGTAAACCGAATTCAGGGACTGAATGTGTATTGCATCTTGAATTGTGTCTCATTTAGACTTCAGATTGCTGTCACAGCTGGACTTGGAATTGGATTATTGAAAATTTAGAGGGTGTGGCTGTAGTATCAGTAATATGTAGTATCAGTAATAAGAGAATGTACTGTTAGTCCCACATCAAAAAATTCAGTGGAAACCAAAGTGATATGAAAATATGGAGACATACCTTAGTTTCTGAAGCTTAAGGTACTGTTAAATTTCTGTTCTGTCTGTAGGAACAGGGTTACACTGTTACAAGGCCTCTGTCAGCCAGCAGTGTGACAGGGTAGAGACTTAGTTCAGCATTTTTCAGTAATTATCTATCAAGTCAGAATATCAGAGAAGAAAGGGAAAGCTATTTGTGTCTTGGACTTATTCTTCTAATAGAAATAAAGTACCCACATTGAATTTTTAAGTGCCTTTTCTCCTCTCCATCCAGTTTTCTCTGCCTTTTGTTTTTCTAAAGAACTAGTCTTTTAAGTACCATTAAGCAAAACCATTGTATTTTAGGTGTAGGTAGAAAAGTTTGTCCTCTGGTCATCATCATCTCTCAAAGGTTTTTATGTAGAAATTTTTAAAAGAAAAGAAGTACCGCTGGTTTTGGTCCGAATACCACACGTATCTCAAATGGCTGCTCAGGTCCCTGACCTACTAACAGCAAAACCTCATCTTCCCAGCTTTTTGTTTCAGTGTTAGGCAAGAATTTTAGATAAGTCAAGGTTGCAGTTCTGAATAGAGCTTGAATGTCAAAATTTGTTTTCTACTGTGTCTGCAGTTGACTTTTACCATTATGCCCAAGAAAGAACAAAACCTTCATCTAGCTAGGGAATTAAGTCTACACAAGTAGTAACACGGTTTATTTATTTATTTATTTATATTTATTGCTGTGGAGTATATTGTCCCTTGAGAATTGAGCTTTATGGAGACTGTGTTCATGATCGGAATGGAGGCATGCGTGCTTCTCTCCCATTCTACAAGGGGGTGAAGTACATACATACATACATACATGCACTTAAAAAATTAAATACCAACTTAATATGCTGTTCAAGAGATTTCTGCTGCTCTTCCTTATTGTGAAGCTTGTATGCAGCAGGCAGCAAAATGAACTGTATTTACGAAGTAACAGTTTGGCCATTTGGAGGAGCTTCCTCACTATGTGGTAGCTTGATAATTTTAGGGTTTAGAAGAACTATGCTGAAGTCTTGGCACAGCCCTGCAACAACTTCTTGAGAGCCTGGCAACCCATGTCTTCTGGCTATGAGGTGTCAGTCTCTTCCAGTGTTGTCACATCCATACAGTATATGACTGGATGTAAACAGGTTGAACTTCTAAACCCTTGCTAAATGCTCTTTATATATATATATATATTAAAAAAAAAAAAAATATATATATATATATATACATATATATATATATATATATAATGTTTTGTGAAACTGAAATACTTAGCCTTTTGATGTAGAACCATCTGGTACTGTTCTGGTTGAGTTTGGGGATGTGCTAACTCGGCAGACTTGAAAATGGAGCTGAGATGCTGAGACATGGGAGCTTCTGAAACTTCTGACGGTGTTGTTCCACCTTGTAGTGAGGCCATGAAATAACCACATTTATGATCGAGGTGCAGATCACTGTGTGTGAATTTTGCATGTGGTCCAATGTGGCCCTTCTGGGTTTCCTGCAGTTGCTAGTATGTTTCCTGCTGGTGAGTCCAAACAGGATGAATTCTGGTGGTTTTATCTCTGTTTCATGAATACATGGATTCAAATTTAAATATTCATCTACACACAAGGAACTGAAATATTTATTTTCTTGATTTTTTTATTTTTGTATATGCTTTACCCCTTATTTGCTGACACACTGAATTCTCCATCAGATTTTTACATGAAAGTCATAGTTAGAGGTATGAATTCTGATGCTTTTAGGTGGTATTTTAAAATATAAAATAAACACTTTAATTTTAAATCATTTGCAATATGGGCTAGCTGTTTTCTCATTTGGAAACAGTACAAAGGGTATGGAGCTTATGTTTTTCTAGCTCCAGATAAATCTTGGCTTTCCTATTTCCCTTAATGTGTGCTTGAACTCCTCTAGTTTTTCTCCATTCTTAGCATTGAGGCAGTGGGACACTGAGGCATTCTTGTTACAGTTCTTACTTTTGGGTATGATCTGGAGCTCAGAATTTGTTTTGCAGAAAAACAAATATTCTTTTCTACACAGAATTCCTTGAAATACAGTATGGCTGCCATTAATTGATTTGAACGCGAGGCTGATGCTTAAATCATGTCAACTCTCAAAATGTCCCATTTTCCCCTTTTCCCAAATGAAGTTGAACTGCCCTCATATTATCCTTATTGGTTCTTGACACACCACTTCATGGTAGACCTCAATTTATTTAGAAAAGTAGCCATTTGGAAATTGAATAATTACCTGCAGAAATCTGTACAAAAATCCCTTTGTTGATGTTTGAAATAATGGCCATAATTACAGTATGGAGGGTTTCGGGTCCTTCAGTTTATCTAGCGAAGGACTTGACTACATTTGAACTCTATGAACTGTCTTAAGCAGCTAAGATGGCTGAGATTTCTGGCTGACGTGAGGTGTTAGGCTTTTAGAAGGCTGTTGGAGGGCTCCTTTGCTTTTGTGTGTATAATGTGTCCACTTGGAGCTTGGAACACACAGCATGCTTAGGGAAAGCCACTGTTATTTGTTGAGGATACACTAGTTTATTTACATAGCAAAGTGGCTGAATCCTTGCTTTAAGGGTAAAAATTTAGCTATATATTTAGCTAAAATGTGTGGATTAACAAATGTTGCTTCCCTAGACTTAAAAATATCTTCAGTATTTTTAGCTTGTCCTTAGAAACTCTTGATATTTATTGCTGGAATGGAGCTCCTTGATATGTTTGGAATAAAGAAATATTGAAGCACTTATTCTTCTCTTCCTTTGGGAAGAGTTACAAAAGTACTTGCTGCATTTTAAGAGTTGGTTCTTGTGCCTTTGGTAACAGCTCTGAAGATGTCAACTTTGGAGCTGTCAGAAGATTGCACAATTTTCTTTGAGCCTCTCTATGGCAACCTATGTACAGAGCCTCAGGGCTGATAAAAATCTTGACTTCCCTTCTAGTGTTTGCCTTGTTTGCTGTCTCTTGATTTCTCTCTGTGTAGATGGAAGACTAAAATACATATTTGATTTTTTTTTTTTTTAATTTTAACTCTATTTTTTTCCAGGAAGTTGCCGTTCAGGTGGTCAGACTCCTTCGTTTTTTGTCTCTAGTGTTACTGTATGATAGCTGCAAGCCTCCAGATGATGCTAGAGAATCCAGCGTGCTGCTCGCTGCCATGGAGCCAATGGGAATGGGCTCTTCTGATAGAAGTTAGCAAAACAAAGATGTGGGGGATGTCTCCTATCCCAACCACATACATACTGAAATGGCTACTGTGGAATTCACAGACAGGCGATTTTCTCTTTCTCCTCTTAATAAAAGCATGACTTACGTGACTTAAAACTATAGCATTTTGGATAAGGTTGCATATTCGTTTAAAAACAGATGTTGATTCCCTTTGTGGCTTTTTTTTCCCCTTCAGCTATTCAGATGTGCTTCTATATGACAGAGCATGCAATTTTAACACCTTCTGGAAGGTGAAGTTCCAAGTCCCATGGTACAGTTTGTTTAGGGATGGAAGCACCATGGTGGTGGGGAAAGCTACATTCAATCCTTTTTCCTCTGACACTTGGTGTTGTGGTAAGTTCTTCTGACAGAAGTCTTAAGTATGATACAGCTGAATGGCTGAATCAACCATCTTGGATTTTTTTTTCATTTATAGAAACAGGGAGAAGTTCTTGAACAGTGTGTTTATGGAATAAGTAGTTATTCTGATATTTTTATTAGATAATGTTCTACTTGACTATTAAGTTTTTTGGCTTTTTCTTTGAAGAATTAAGTTCTGTTTTATAAGTGTGATTATCAGCTTGACCTTTTCTTGTTGTGGAGATAGAGCAGGTACGTTGGCTTGACCTTGGTTGATCAGATCAGGGTGTATTAAAGGTGAGTTGTGCATGCCTACATTGACAAAACAATACCTGTGTACAACATCTTAACTCTAATCTTATCTAATTTCTTTTTTCTCAGCCTGCTGTAGATGAATAAGCCTTTAGGTGATTTCTGTACTGTATTTTACTACCTCAGGCAGCTGGTTACGGTCTTAATGCGGACCAGGGAATAAATGGGAGATGTTGTCATACCTATTGCATAGTTGCACCACAGTTGAGGAATCCAGAATGAAAGAATTTGAGTAAATTGTGCAGTGTATTACTGAGGTTTTCAAGTCACAATGTTGGACAAAATAAGGAAGGCAAATGCAGCAGTTATGGCTGATAAGAAACTCCGGGCATATTATTGGAAATTGAAAGCCAGCAAAGAAGTGAAGATATTACCCAGTGTCCTAATAACCCAGTTTCCCTAAACCAGTGACTTGCTTTCTCTTTCCTTCCCACTTTTGATCTTTAAATGGCCGCTGCAGCTGGGGAAGGACTTTCTCCCTGGTAGGCTGTCACCCAGCTGCAGCCGCGTAATGCAGCGGCTGTCCGGAACTGACCCTGCCCAGTGCTGTGAGCTCACAGGCACCGCGCACTTCTAAGAATGTGGCCCTGCAGTCATTCCTTGCACAGAGCCCTCGCTGTTGAATTTCACATCCTCCTACCAAATGTTTACAGGCAGGAGCAGCAGGGTAAGCGGACAGAAATAGAAAACCAAATTGTCAGTTCTGTACATCTCAAGTGCTTTTAAATATGTTGGCTTAAATTTTGCTTACTTAAGGCAGCAGGCTGTTCTGAACTAAACTAACTAAAGGTTAGAGAATTACTTGTTCTGCTTCTACTGTCTTCTTGATAAAAAGCAATTGATTTTTTATTTTATTTTACTTTTTTAGAGATTTGTTGCTAAAGATTTCTTTCTCTCATTTAGAGCTACTTCCTGTCTAGTGGTGTTCAGCCAGATTGTGTGAGCACTGATTTTTCCATGCTGTGTGTAGGTTGGTCCCTGCCTGTCTCCCAGAAAACCATAAGCTTTGGTGGGTTGGTGGCTTCCCTCTCAAAGCCGGTTAGATGGCAGTAGAAATAAGAAAATGAAAGCAGTTGATCCTCAACAGTTGAGGATATCTTTGGGTTCTCTGTAGAACATGAGAAGTGAGGTATATTTATCATGAATCTGGTTAATGTAGGTGGGGTCCATTTTGAGTTGCTGCCAAAAAATAAGAAAGAAATAAAGCTTTATGTACCACACAACACGCTACGGTTTAAGCAGAAATTCTGACATTAGAGTTATATTTATCTTGCACCTTCGGCACCTGCCTTCTTACTAAGACTTTCAAGCTTCAAGTAGGGCTTCAGAAGACATTGGCACATTTTATCAATCTCTAGTGCTGCAGCTTGTCATGCATAAATTCATGCATAAAGGTAATAATTGGTAGCAGTGATGCACTAGAAGCACACACAGGCTTCGTTTATAATTCAGTTTGCAATCTGAATATCCATAGTCAAATAGAGCATCAACTTGAGCACAAATACAAAGGTGTAAACACAGAATGACCTTACTCCACAAGATGTAGCTCTCGCTATTACAAATTTCCTAAGGGTGTGTTGCCAGGATTTTAAAGCAGTTTGGGTGAGACAGGGTGGGTAAAGAAATGAGGTCAAATGTAGGTGGAAGCAAAGCTCTGGAATGCTTTAAAGCAGAGGTTGATGAGGTTTTTTTTGTGGACACACATGGCATAGACTTCTGAGCCGTGCAACTAATGATGCTTTCTTCCTTATAGATCAGTCCATTTATTTATGTGTGTGCCATAACTCAGTGACCTTAGTTTCCTTCTCTCACAGCCAGTGAAGGCATTTACTTTGACTTGCTGGGAGTACAGCATGTTTCTGCTAGTGCCTGGTAGGTAGGGGCTGATGCATTGGCTTCCTGCTGGCAGCCAGTGTGCAAAAGCTGATCCCCGCTGCCCTGCTTAGTAAAAAACATTGCTTTAGTTGATGGGGTGTCCAAAATTTCTCGGAGGTTTCTGGACTTCTTCACAAAGTCAGTAGTAGCCAATGAATTCCAGGTCTTTTGGTGGTGAGGAAAAACAAGTAGGCATGAGTATGACCACTTAAGCTTAGTAAGTTCAGGGAATTGTTTGAAAAACTGGTAGCTGGGGTACAGAATGTGTGGTAGAAACGGAGTAAAGTGCAAGTAAGAGAGATGTAGAGGTGAATTTTGCTGATAATTTGTCCCTTCGGGCAAAAGTTTCATTTTTCCCCAGTATATCAACTTACAAGTAATGTTTTAATCCCCATCATTACACTTAGTGCTTTACAAGCATTGCCTAACGAAGCACCAACTCCTGAGGAGACTGTTGGCTAGAAAGGCTTGTGTGCAGTGTGAGGCTTTCCATATCTCTTATAATTTCTTAGTCTCACTCTGCTTCATTCACAGGGCACTTTTTCATTAACAGTGACAAGAGTTGGCTCGTCATGGTATTCTCTTCTAGTTTTGTTGGCAGGAAGGGATCTCTTTTGTACCTGGGCAGACTCAGGGCACTGCAGTGCTGCTGGCAATCCCCAGCCCTGCTCTTTGCACAGTGTGCCAGTTCCTCCCCTGGAGCAGGGGTGCTGCCTGCAACGTGCTTTGTTGTGTGGAGCTTTACTCCACAGCAGTGCCATCACCATGTGTTTCACATGTACACACATCTGCTTTTTTTTTCCGAAGGTTGTTACGTAGCTGGAAATGGTTTGTAAATACTGTGAACGTGGTAACTTTAGATAGAGTCTTTTTTACTGGGTGCTGAGAGTCTCTGCTGCAGCATGCATTGTTTTATTCAAGTTTGATGTAATTCACTTAGGAAGAGGTAGGGCATTTTCATGTCAGTACTTCTGGGAGGTGCTGACTAAACATCCTCTTCCTCCCCCTCATTCCTGCTGAGTACAATTCATATTCCCTGTCTGTGGTCTCCTCCCCTTCTCTCCCTCATGTTTGTTGGCTGTAATCTGTTTATGAAAGAGAGGTTGTGTTTGAATGTGCTTCTGAGATGTCTGGGTGATTTTCTTTAAAGCCAAAGGACCCGCCTGCTCAGATTGTCACACAGGAAGCAGCTGAACTCAAAGCCAGACCACTCAGGCTTTCACCTTGTCTTTGTTTTCAGTCTTGCCAAATGTGGTGTTTTTTGACTGCTTCCTGGAGCTGTGCTGTGAACCAAATCATGTAAGTCATGAATAAAGCTCTCCCCGAGAGATGAGCTGAAGGAATTATCTTCCTCTTCTTTACACAAAAGCCACTTGTTTGTGTAAACAGTTCTTTCTTAACAGTTGATTGGAAGTAATTTCGTTTATGTACTTCTGTATTTACTTTCACAGTAAAGGATGTGGCATTTTATTTTTCTCCATTTCCTTTTGTAAGCATACTTTCATTTTCCTTTCTGGCACTTGAGCTCTCTTTGCTTTTTCTTCACTCTTCTCTGCGCTCCTTTAACAAGAAAAATGCTCTTTTTCTCCTTTCAGGATGGATAACGTATTTTTCCTTTTTCAGTATCGCTTTTCAGGTATCTGTTTCTGTTGCTTTCCATCCCTGGCTTGTCATCTTGCACATCAGGTTACACTGATACTAATGCAGCTTTCTTGTTTCTATTTGTAAGGTGTGTGGGATGCCAGTCTTTCAGAGCAGCCTGCTTTGATGCATTGGCTACAATTTCTATTTTTGTTGCTGCCTGTTTATCACTGCAAGTAAAGACGATGAGAAATGGTGCCTATCCTGACTGACTTGAGGATGAGTCATACCACCTAATGTACAGGCAGATTTCATCACTTGAACTAATGAATTTTGGTCATAATATCTGTAACAAAATACCTGATGTCAAGCTTCTGATGAAGTCATTTTTTTATGAACCAGGTTCCACAGGAGAACAGTGAATGATAATGAAATAATTAGTTACAGCGACAAAATAAGTTACTGCTTTGTGTTAACACCTTACTGGCAAGATAAAAGCACCAACAGGTTGTTCATCTCAGCCTTTCTCTTGTTTTTGAACTGTTGGCCAAGTAAAGTGAACACACTCAGAAGGTCATTGTTATTGCAAGTCAATGTTTCCTAAATGCTCTTCTGCTAGAGAGTTATACCTCTGATGGACTTGGCCCTAGAAATCATTTTTCTTACAGAAGTACCCAGATCAAAGGCTTTTTGAGTTTGCCCCTGAAAGTAAGTAATCTAAATTAGTGAGAATCTGCAACAAATAATGAGTCATCTCTCCCATCTTCTTTTTAGTGGCTGTTTTTCTGAAGAACAAATAATGGTAGCAGTAACTTGCATGTGAGAACTTACGTTTTTTAAAAAACTTTTGGTAGTAAAGTCTGTATTTGTTTGCTTATATTGTATTTTTATTTGCACTCTTGTATAATCAGTGTACATACATGTGTAGATCTGGCAAGGCCTTGATTTTTGCATGGAATTTGTTGCTCTTCTGGAGTATAATTTGTTTTTCTATAACTTTAGGATGCATATAGCTGTAGTTCAGCATTGTTTGCAGCAAAATTATCTTGTTGCTATCAAAATGGGATTCAGCCGTTGTCCGTATTTGTAGTCATTCCTGCACATGGTCTCATTAGAGCTTTGGGTGACCCTACGGTGGGTCAGCTGAACTTCCTTATTTATCAGAAAGCGAACTCAGTGTGAGAGCAAACACTTTTCTACTAGGTGAGCAAGTTGATTGGGCTTCCTTTTAGCTGTGATGACAAGGGATGGGACAGACTTCAAGACTAGGGCAGAGGAGGAAGCAGGAGGGAGTGTCCCCTCTGACAGCAGAGCATTATGTCATTTTGTCTGGCCGCACCCGTGGCAGCGTAGTTAAAGCTGAAGACTCTTGCATGCTTGCCCTGTCCTTGCTGAGTAGTGCTTTCCTTCCTTCATTGGAAACCTGCAGGCAGGCTTTTCAGATGCAGGTCGAAGTCCAGATGATGAGCGTTCTAGGACAAACATCTCACTTAAGTTCTCTTGGCTTAGAACTAAAGTTTCCCTTGACAGTAGCTGGAAATACTATGGAAATAATTTTTCACTATGGCTCTCTTAACTGTTCTAGCAAGTGAGAGTGTATAGTTCTGCCTCCAGACCAGAATAGCTTTTGTACGTTCAGTTAACAGTGCTTTCTGTGTGTCCCTTCTCTCTTCCATAGACAGACAAACAGAAGGCAGTGCAGTGTGTGGTGCTTGTTTTGGGTACCCATGGAGCTCTCACTTGGATTGCAGATTGTGTCAAATATAAGGAAAAGATGGGGATGGAGTTGGATGCACTTGCTAGGGAAATGCTGGCACTTACTGTACCAAAGCATCTTTTTAAATTTTTTAGGATAATACAGTAGGTAAACAAGCTTCAGATAAGCCCATATTTGTAAGGAGCTGCACTTGGAAGTTGCATTACTTAAAATTGAAATTTATTTGAAAGCAGAGCTGTTCTGATATACTGATTTACTTGCTGAGTATAGAAACATCATCTCAGTTCCTGTAGTTAGGGGATGTGTCTTAAATGCAGGCATGCCCAGTAACGTTGCTGCCTATGTGACATGAGTAAAACACATGGTTGATATTAATCTTATGTATACTTGCGAGGACTTTGTCTTAGCAGCTGAAACTCATACTTGAAGGGAAGAATTGGATAGTTTACCTTTCTTAAAGCTTTTATTCACCTTAGGCTGTGTTAGTAGTGTTGTACTGTTTCCTGTACGTACTCTCAGCTCTACAGGAAAAATTGGTGAAAAGCAGCCCATTCCTGTAATTAAACAGGCAGTTCCAAAAATTATGCTCAATCAGTTCTGCTGTTTGCCATCATCAAAATAAACAACTTATCTGTTCCAAATTGGCATTTGGAGATGTGGGAATCCAATTAGAAGTGCGAAGCTGTCATAGTTTAGAGGAAAGCATGAAAGTTGTGTTTCTCTGTAAGCAGGAATGTTCGTTCCATGAGAGTGGCTGGAGCTCGTTGGGGAGCAGGGGCATGATGCAGTGAGGGGTAATAAATACCACAGCAGCTTCTGGATCCATAACATTTCTTGTGTGAAGTCACTGGATTTGACTGTGGTCTCTGCACTGCTTGGGCACTGCTCAGGCTTTCTCTGTACACAGTGCTAGTTCTTCTTTCTCTCCAGCCATTTTGAAAACCCTTTAAAGTATGTTCTCCAAATATTCTTAGGTCTATAAAATGCATGTTGGGATATGCTTAATTTCTGATGCTGTGACGAATGGAAAGATCTGCTTTTGTGAAATGACAAAAACTACAGTGTTTGAGGCAGTATTTTTCTAAAAATGGATCCTTATTGAAGACATTTTAAACAGCTGTGTGAATTACATGCCCACATTAGAAGTATATACAATTACAGCAGTACTTCAGGTGAACAGTTGTTGAATTTAGTATCCCTTTGGGAAGAAGATAAGAAACATGTTTTGCTACACAAAAGTAGGTACATTGAGTTTTCAGGCCCCATCCTATGTAGAGAACACAGCTTACTCGAGGCTTGCTTGTCTACCCACTCAGAAAACATACATGCTGAAGGCAGTTGAAACAGTTGTCTGAAAGCTGTTGTAATTGCTTCTGTAAACTTAGATTCGGGCTTTTAAAATACTCTATGGATTCTGGGGTCTTTACAAGTCCTTGCTCAACCTGTGATGGAAGAATATACAGCAAGATAATAAAAATAATAAAATAATCTTCAGAGCAATAAATGTGTTCAGATAGCAAAGTGACACAGTGATGGTGCAGTTGGTCACGGCACCCTTTTGAGGACATTGTCTCACCTGTGTAAATGAGCTCTTAGCTGCCAGACCCTCAGTGCTTGCCTCCAGGAGCTGGAAGCACCTTTTTAGAGGTAGGCAGAGGCTAAAGCGGAGTCCAGCTCTCCAAAGTGCTTTTGGGAGAATTTAAAGCCTAAAGAAGTAGTTAGCATCCCCACCCCTTGATAGATAGGAAAATGTTTTACCGTGCTTTACCTGTGATGGCTCGATTGATTTTCAGTGAAGCACTGTAAGTGTTGAATAGCTTTTCTAGGAAAGGACTTGGCTGCAGACATACAGCTGTGTGCCAAGGTATAGAAACATGAGTTGTGATTGCCCTTTCCCAACTGGATAAGCACCACGTAGCCCAGCATTTTGTTATGTTTATACTTGGACTGAGATGACTTGTACCCAAATTCAGCTTTGCTTCTAATCACAAGGAGACTGTGTGGCTGCAAGGAAGGCTGAGATAATGCTGGTGACTTTGTCATTGCCCTCTTGATACAGATTAAGAAGTAGGTAGGATGTGATGAAGGACACTCCTCCTTCTGAGTGAATTGGAGGGGCAAACTCAAGGCTCCTGCTGTAGTTGTGAGTTGTGGACAAGGAAAAAGCAATGTGGGAGAGGAGCTACAAGAAGGAAAACAGATCTAGGGGGGCAGTGAGAGTAAACAGGAAGGATGTGGAAATACGTGTTAGGGAAGAAATTGGGTGGAAATAATCAAGATAAGGTTTTTGCAGATGGAAGCAATTGGTCTGGAACATTGCTCAGGTGCATTTAGAAAAAGTCATTTCAGTAATTCCACCACATCGTGAAGCAACCGTCACGCACTTTTATCAGTATTTGTACTTATGCTTGCACTCTGACTAAGCCAAAATGTGTGGAGCTGTACTTTCTCTGTTTTGCATTAGAACAAACAAAAATCACTCCTTTGACTTAATTTTGTAATTGTCAGCTGTTCGCAGGCAGCGCTGCCCAGAATTACAGCGTGCTCCTGCTTGAGCTGGGAGAAAGAAGTTTTTGTCTTTAGGATAATGGCTCTGCATATTCCCCAGGGTTAAGGTTCAACTATAGGATGAGAAATGTAGGTTGCTTTTAAGGAGAACTGGATTTATTGTAACTCCAGAAGCAGACTCTTGAAAAAGAAGACCAGCTATTTAAGGTGGCAATAATAAATATGGTTTGTATTTTCAGTATTTTCTCTGTGTGTGTGTGTATTATGTTTTTTTTCTTTTCCCTAGCTATAGCTATGTTAGTTGTCTGACCAAAGCTGAGTGTTCTTTCCTGGACTTCTGTGCTGTTCTGTCGTCTCTGCCCAGTACAAAGACGCATAGTTCCTAATGTTTTCATTTCTATTTTTGATACTGTCAAGTTCCAAAAATTTCCTCAAAATATGGTAAACTTTACTAAAATAAAACGTCTATAGGTGGACTACCACACATCTAAAACAAGCAAGGAAACATTTCCTTCCCACTTCCTCAAGTTGAATAGACGGAGAAGAAAATACTGTAGAAATAGATCGTGGGCAGAAACTAACAGTTAAAAAAAAAATCTCTTATTTACTTCTAACAAAGCAAAACTTGTTGCTTTTACCTGCTTGTAAGCTGTGAGGATGTGTTTTTAGCTATTTAAGACAACAGTTGAGGTATTTAAGTGGGGGTTTAAGCTGCTGGTGTATTTTCTGTGTTTCTGTAGAGTTCAGGATGCTCAAATTCTTGTGTATGTGATTGACCAAGTGCTGTTAGTATGCACGTTTACTGATTGTGTGATTACAGGGCATCAGGCTGGGTTTTCTTCATTGCCATTAAACATGTATCTTCCTTTTATTGGCTTCTGAAGACACACAGGAAGCCCCAGATCCTTCTTCTTGTTGTTCCTCTGTGTGGTGGCCATTGATTTTGGTTTCCAGTTGCCTTCAGATAGTGGGAGGGCTGTGGCCTTGCCTCAGGCTCTGCTGCTGCCTCTTCCCTCCCTGCTGTGCCTGTGGCCCAAAAGTGTCACTGAGCCTGTCTTCAGCCAGGTTTGGGGTGCCAGCTCAGGAATCTGGCCATCCCTTGGGGCCTGCGTATATCAGTGATTCTGTGCCCAGTGAGACTTTGGGCAGCTATGTCAGATACCAGTTTTGGGTCTGTTTGTTGCCTGTGTTGCCAGGTCTCGACTCAGTTCTGCTCTCCAAAACCATTTTGCCTCGTATGTGGCTGTGGTTCAGACTGTGTAGCCTCTCAAAGAAGTGGTTGTGTGCTTTAGGGCTGTCTTACAAGTTATCTATCACAACCATGCGTAGTTCTGAAGACTTTTTCCAGAACATCTGTTAGGAACAAGTGAACAAAGCAATTTTAAGATATGTTCTCCAGATGTTCTGGCTCTGTACTAACACAGCCCCGATGGAGACAGATCTGCCCAGCTGTGGAGCACCCAGTGAGAGCAACTCTCATCGCCTTGAAGTATTTCTCCAGAGATTGTCTGTCCCAGTGCTTTCAGAGCCAGTCTGCCTGCTTCTCTCCTTCCCCTCCCCCCCCCCCCCCCCCCCTCAGGTGGGGGGGAGCAGAAAGCAGGGGAGCAGTGTAAGTAGCTGCTTTTAGGAAGGCACGGGAAGGAAGTAAGCCACAGTTGTCATATGGACTTGAGAGATCCAAGTCAGGAGAGCAGGCCGGAGCCATCTAGTAGCAGAAGCTACAGTGAGAGCCTCACTATTTCCTACTTTCATGGGGTTTCCAAGGTGGAGAGAGTACCAGTGAGACTGCTGTATTTGCTGGGATTTGGATCTTGCCCTAACTAACTTGGATCCAGCCAGATAGAATCTGTGATTGCTTGGTGTCGTCTTGTCTCTTTTGAAGAAAATATGTGTCTGGAATACTGGGCAGTGACTCAGTTGATTCATACTCCTTCTTCTGTCCCTGCTTATTTTGAGACTTGCCCGAAGGTGAAAGAGGTGTTGCCTTTTAAAGGTGTGTTCTACTCGGCGTGGAATTCCCGTGAGATGTCATCAACCATAGCTGGTCGCACAGCTGGGGAGCCAGCCCACTTCTAACCTGGGCTGCCTTTGCTGACATGAGTGCTTTCAGAGTTGCAGCCTGTGGCACAGAGGTGTGTGTAGCTGTCTGGGAAGCAAGTTTTTCCTGACTGTAAGTGCCTGGAGTAAGATATAATTGAGATGGCTAAACTTGACTTTTTCCTGCTCTTTCTCCCATAACCCCAAAATCAAGTTCCTCAACCACATCTAGCTTAGCATCTGTCCATTTCTTCTCTGAATTGATGTCCTTACTGGAGTATAACAGAAATTAGTTCATCAAATCACGTTCAGAGGTTTTCCTGTTGTTAAATCAGGCAGTACGTCACAGTCAATGTTTCTCCTCAAAAAGTTTAGATTTAGAAGGTGAAAGGTAACCATACTGTGTCAGGTCAGTAGTTCACGTAGCCAAATATTTCGTCTTCAGCAGCAGCAGTGATTAACTGTCTAGGGGCAACACGTGAATATTGCTCACAATCCTCCTCCTCTTCTAGCTTTCGGTCATTGTTTGAATCTGCATCATCAGCTGTTCCTTCAGTATCTGCTCATGACCCTGAGGTAACAGCTGGCAAGGAACTTCTGCAGTCTGTGTTGATATTATCTGCTGCCATCAGGTTTTTGTGAGCTTTGAATATATTCCACTCTCTAACTCATGTTTGAATCAAAGAGGCCTAGCTTCATCTGTCTTCTCAAGAGATCACTCCACTGTGTCTTTAATCCTCCAGTTGTCCTTTTCTATACCTTTCTGAATTCTGCTTGCATACGCTTCTTGTCTCCTTTCTGGATATCAACTTACTGCCTTTACATAGCAGTAGAATAACTTTCTGCCTTGTTTTCTGTCCATACCTGTTGATGTCCAACTCAACAATGGCTGAGGTCCCTTTTTGAACAGTAAATTCCATTCAAACGCGGTCTGGAAGCACATTTTACTATTTCCTTGTATTCTTTCACATCACTGCACTGAAGCTCACCCGTCAGACTTTGCTTGTGCCTTCAGTTTTGCGAGGTCAAGATTCATAGCCTGCCGCTGCAGCAGACTGCCTGAAAGTGCTTAGCTTTGTCTGCAGACTTCAGTAATTCAGCTGTGATCTTCTCTCTGTTCTTCTGAACAAAATGAGTCCCAGCAGTGCTGCCAGCTCAGCACCATTGGTGATCCTTCTACCTACTGGAAAGCTGGCTGTTAGGTCTAATTCTTCCTAATTGTTAGCCTACTTTTCTGTCATAGATGGACTTCTCTAACCAGGCTACTTGATTTCTTGCCGTATGCTATTAAAGGAGTAGTTTAGGTTTTCCAAAAATCCAGGTATGTTTTCTTTGGATCCCATGAGCCTGTCTGCTTGAAGTGCCAGCACTCTAGAGGGGGCAGGGTTTCCCTTTGCCAAGGCATTATTGCCTTCATCCAGCAGACTGTGTGTGCTATGCACTTCTTTTCTGCAGTTTTGCCACGGAAAGAGGTCACAATTTATCAGTCCCTGTCTTTGAACACTCCCACAGGTTAATTATGAAAGAACTTGAAAGCATAAATGTGAAGTTTCATCCCCTGAGTCATTACACCCAAGAGCACAGGTTTGGAATAGTGAGAAGTGAAAACTCAGTTACAAATAAAGCGGTTCTGCAGGTATTAACTGTCTTCTATATATCATATTAGATCCAAATTAGGTACATGCCTTCATGTAAATAGGTGATTTACAGTTCTATTAAGTTAATACTGCGTATATTGCTTTTGAAAATAATAACCCAAGCAAGCACTGATATGTTCTTAATGCACTTGGCCTTAAGGTAACTATTCTGAATAGTGGGAGTTCCATGCAGTAGCTGATGAACCCTCACCCCTTGCTGCTGTTTGGTTTTGATTGCAGTTCTAGTGGCAAGGCTGGTTTCATTTTCTTGCCGACCCTGGTCTTTTCGGTTCCCCTTGCTAGTTTCTTCTACAGCTGTGCTGTGAACCCCATCAGTGAGATGATCCAGACTTAAAAATGTATGTTTTTTAATGAAAAACATAGCTTGGTTTCCTTCCCAGATTTCTTCATTGATGTTTATAGTGTAGTCACCAACAGTTGGGGCAGCATGATTTAGTGAGTGATGAATTATGGTAGTAAAAACAGGAATAAGCTGCTGTAGTGTGTGGGAGACTTTGTAATCTGACTTTGCTACCAGAGGAAAGCAACATGCTGCTACACAATCAGCTCTGTGTAAAACCACTAAGTTAGGAGCCCTACCTTTTGTTTTTCATACAAAGTACTTTGCAGCTGTGAGTACTGTTACAGCTGTGGGTTGTTGCATTGGTGAGGTGAAGCTGCCTTTTTGTATACAGTATTGATGTTTAACTGAGAATATGCAGTAAGCAGTAAATATTCACTCGTTGCCAAAGGGTGTAGTAATAGAATATTGCACTCCTGTGGTTTTGTTTAGAAGATAACAAATTGCTTATCTGCTTCAAGTGACCTTCATGCTACATTCAGATTGTCCCTGTTGATGCAGGAAGTTGAATAATGGACAAAATACATGCTGGTAAACCTGAAATACACTGAACCGGTTCTAACTCTGCTTGGAGGGACGTTATAGTACTGCTGCAGAGCCTTTGTGTTGGAGATGGGTTGATGGCTGTAAAACCCTGAAGCTCAGTGTAGCTAATTGGAAGCTTGCAATTAATAAGCGTCTGCATACTATGGGATTCTTACTATAACAAAAAAATGCTATTGAATGTTTTATTTCTCATAATCGGACTGTCTTAGAATGTGATATGATACTGCACTGTATCGATTATTTTTTTTTTTTGAGAGATGGATTGTCTGAGCTAAAGTTTTGTGTTAAACGTTGGTTCACATGTTCTCTCAATCTGAATGCACGTACTTTGCAGACAGTGTTGCATTGATCTGTCCTGACTGTGGTTTCTGTGGGGATTTCTCTATCTTACAGGGCAAATGACAGGGGGATGAATTGTGAAATTGAAGGAAGTAACTTACAACTCTTAAAAAACAGTATATACGTGATTTACTTAGGTTTAAAACCACCCGTGTGGTATTCCAGGGTGTATTTTTTTAATTGTGTGAAAATGTTCATGTCAAAATAATTCTGCTAACAGATGTTTTACCTAGTAATGTTTCTCACATCAATGCGGAGAGCCAGACACTTCACTGTTTTGTTTACAGTCAATTTGCAGTGTCTATATTTAAGGACTAAGTTCATATCCTGGCCACAGTTCTTTCTCTCTTAACATCTCAAGAAAATAATTAACTTCTTTGTTTTCAGAAATGGCCGTGTAGTTAATTGGACAGCACTCTTGGTTACTGCATAGGCAGCTTTCTGCTTCCAACTCATTAGAGTCCCAGGCCACTGCAAAGATCAAAAATATATTTCCCCCAGGATAATATTTCTAATTCTACAATAAAGTACCCTGCCTTTCTGCTCTTCTGACGTAATTTCTTGTTTGGATTCTTCAATGATGAAGAGATATTCTGAATTACTTTATTTATTCCACAATTCCATCTTTATATGTACTCCACGAAGTACGATGACTGTTCATTTCTTCATGTAATTCTACCTTCCAGGGGAGTAATTCTGCTTTCTTGGTGAACAATCCAAGGTAAAGATAGAAGAAGAGCTATCATAGATGACGATAGATGATAGATGACGGGTAGATGACGATCACTTGTTATGAACCTGTTTTTGAGTAATTTCAGTATTGCCAGTCTTTAGTGTTTAAAAAAAGGTTAGAGTTTGAGTTTGAGTATTCCCCAACCATCTAATTTTGAACCCACATGTTAACTCCCTTCTGATGAGCAAAGAAAATGTAAAGGTTTTTCTTTGTTCCTAATTCCTGTCTGCTGTATGAACAGTTAGGCTTAGGATAGGATGAAGTTTAAAAAAAAAAAAAAAGAAAGAAAGAAAAAAGAAAGCAATAATTGGATTAAGAAGTATATCATTTTCAGGTCATCTTACAGAAGAAATGAGTCCTTTGAAAAACAGTTCTTCTGAGCTCTGAAATTGCATGCCAACTCAATTGCATTTCACTCTTTCAAAGAAAATACTTGGAAAAGAGCTGTTTTCTCCTTAATTGCATTCTGAATTGCAGTTCTATTTGTTTTATCAAGGATCTAAAGTGAAATATTAGAAGTTTCTTTACATGTCAGCGTAAGGGGAAACAAAATCCCAGTTTCATTTCTTAGCAGATAAAGTGCTATTAGTCTTTTTTTTTTTTTTTTTAAAGAAAAAAAGTCTTTATTCAAAAGAGGGAAGTGTGCTTTATAATAATTTTGTATCTGAACTGCAATAGAAAGGCAATTTTTTTGCTTGTGTGTGTGCACGCACACCATAGCTAAGATGATGACTGTCATCTTTCCTTTGCTGAAGGCCTTCAATGATAAATTGGGTTTTGCAGTCAATATCTTAGCTACATGTCATGTCTCAGTGTAATTTTCCTGTGGTTTTGTGGGTGAGTGGCTGCTACTGTGGAAGAATAACATCCATTCAAAACTTTGCTTCCTGTTTCAGATAAAATGCAAGCATCCAAGAATATTCTGTGCACTCCTTTCCAATCTTCTTTTAGTGAGAACTGCGTTCTTCTCAACTCTTCAGAGGAATCAAACACCGCTTTACCTTTTTTACTTTTTATGTCATGAGATTCTTCTCCTGTTCCCAAACTCATGTGAAGGAATTCTAGTCGTACTTCAATTAGTCTGTATGAAGTCCTCAGTTGATTATATATATTGTTTCTGAATGACCCTGAGAGATGACTTTCTGAACAAGGTGAGGACTAATCCTGTGTAGTAGAATGTGCCTGAAGGACTCCTGGCGTGTTCTTACTTCAACCACCACGAACTTTTTCGAACAAAATTGTCATTATTTGCTACTGTATGTATTCAGATTAAAAGAAATTCAGCTTTTTGCCAGACAGTCCTGACGTTGCTTTACTTTAGGGATGTCACTTCTGCCCGTTAGGAACAGTTGTCTTGCTGCATGGAGTATCTTTAGACCGTGGGATGGGTTTGCAAAGCCAGAATAAAATGCAGAGGATGCTGCCTTGGGTATAGGAAAGACCTGAGCCACACCTACATAGGTAGAGGCTGGGAGAGTGTACTAGGATGCTGTCTCTACAAGGTCATCATGTTGTACGCTCTGCCTTAATCACTTGCTGTTTGCTGCCACATATGAAATGGGGAAAATGGGACAGATGAACCTGTGCTTTATAGATGCTAGATACTCAAACAACTTACTTAATGAATCTTTCTAATAAAGGAATTGTATTAATTAGTGCCTTGTTTGTTTGCCACTTACTGTCTTCAGGAGGGCTTATTTATCTACCTCAGTGGTGAGGAGCCATAAGATTGTTCTTCTGTCTGTAGTCTTACATGTACCTGTCTGCTGCTGTGCTGAAAGTAACCTCCCAAGTTGGATCAAGAATATCATTGTCATTATTTTCCTATCTCAGCAGCACTAAAGAAACAGTAGGCTCTGCTATCTTCTTCTAGCAATAGGAGTTTTTTGCCTGTACCTTCAATTGTGGCCTTGTAATGACTAGACTCCTAGAATGGGGAGTACGCGTATGAGGAAAAGGAAGAGCAAGAAGAGTTGAGACCTCGGTCTGTTTTCTTTCCTCAGAGATTGAACTTGTAACGAAGAAGACTTGCAACACTGTTAACAAGACAGCCTCAAGTGCTTTGAAAACCTGTAGAGATTTGACAGAGTAGCAGCTGAAAAACCTCCACTTCTGGATAGATGTGCAGCTCCTGCACAGGCCTAGATACAATTTCTCAGCATTTACTCTCATGAGTTCTTAGGTTAGTTTTCTACTTAGTATTACTTATTTTCTGCTTCGTATTCCTTCAGAAGTGATAATGCTTTTAGTCCAGTATGGAACAGTTGAACTGGTTTTGTTCATTTTCTTATTGTCATAAATGAGAGGAAGTTTTATTAAAACAACACTGCTCTCCTCTCCATGTTACCAGAAACCTGCCTGTATTTCAGGATTTCAAGCTCCAACAGTCTTCCTTAAACGAACAATTACAGGAACACTGTTGAGAACCTCAGTGGTATGTTTAGAGCTTTTCTCCCAAAGCCTCATGTGCTGGCAGGAGGGAATTGATTCCCCAGATGGCTGGTCTCATTCTACAGAGAGAAGTATTGCTTTTGTTTGTGGCTTTTCTTTGTGGAGATTCTCATTGTGTAGGATGTTGTTTCCAAATATTTTATTGTGATATACAGATTTTACTAAAACATCTGCTGTGGTTTAAGTTAGACTATTACTGGCCTCTCACTGATGCAGAAATTCTTGTTAAAATAGGGTGAGGGCTAGAGCTGCCCTTCTGTGCATAGAAGGGCCCACAACTTTGAGTCCCAGGATATGGTTTTACATTGTACAATGTGTCTGAAAGTGTGCAGCAGGGAATGGTCCTATTCACCCTTCTTCTTCTTGTCAGACCTAACAACTACCTGTCCCCAAGACAGCTTGCTTCGGTTTGGAGATGGATTTCTTTGTCAGGTCAGTAGTTAACCTGTCTCATCTAAGGTTACAAGTTTCCCAGATTTCCTATTGCAGGAGGAGTGAAGGTGGGAGGTTGGACCATTGTTCTAGAGAATAGCCCTGCTTTAATTAGATGATTTAAAAGAAAAAAAAAAAGGGGAGGGGGGGGCTCTAGTTCATCTACCGAACTTAAATAGTTCTAGAAATGCCTGATATTTAGTTTGTTTTCTCTTCTTGCTCCACTATTTTCATAACTTCAGAAAAAAACCAAAACCAACAACTTGCAAAGGGTGGAAAACTTTTCATCTAGCTTCTAAATGCTGCCTCATTTTTGTGCTGTTCCATATTTTCATTACAACCAGCAGTGAGGCTGTGTGTAGTCTTTAGGGCTGATCTGTGTTCTGCAGCAGGACCGGGCAGTACTGCACAAGTTGGTTTTGCTCCCTTCAGGGGTGATGTGATGTCCCTTTGACTCTTCAGTTAGTATTGAACTGGGGATCACAGTTCATTGTGGGGATTTCAGATTAGCTCCTTGGTCAATCTGCTCTGTGCCATTTTTTCACTATGTATGTTTCCCTATGCCTTTTTTCCCACCCACAAAGGATGTTAATTCTAAACAGCTGGCTATTTTCTTAACTCCTCTTTGAGAATTAAAAGGTATCAAATAAATACTTGTCATAACTGGCTTCATCTGTCTTCCTCTTGGGATTTTGGCTTCTGTATTAGATTCCAGACTACCTGTTTCTCACTGCGATTTCATACTCAGTCTGATTAATACCACAGGTTGGTCTCTGGTTATCTGGTGGTGTTTCCTGGCTGACCATTATGCAGTTTCCTCTGTGAGGAAAACTAGCTTTGTCAGTCGGTGCGCGGTAGGGCAGCCTGCAGTTCTGGAAGAGGAGCTTTCTTTTCATCATAGAATGGCTTAGGTTGGAGGGGACCTTAAAATATCAGTGAACTTCAGTCCCCCTGCCATGGACAGGGTTGCTATCCATTAGATCAGACTGCTCAGGTCCCATCCAACCTTGGGGTGGGACATCCACAGCCTCTCTGGGTAATTTGTTCCAGTGCTTCACCACCCTGTGAGTTAAGAATTTTTTCCTAACACGTAACTTAAATCTCCCTTCTTTTAGTTTAAAGCCGTTCTCCCTTGTTCTGTCACTATCAGGTCACGTAAAATGTCTGTACCCTTCCTGCTTAAAAGCTCCCTTCAAGTACTGGGAGGCCTCAGTGAGGTCTCTTTGGAGCTTTCTCTTCTCCATGCTGAATGAGCCTGGCTTCCTTAGTCTTTGGTTATAAGAGAGGTGCTTCGGCACTGTCCTTGTTTTTGTGGCCTCTGCTGGACCTGCTCTAGCAGCACTGCAACCTTGTGCTAGAAGTCCCACAGCTAGTGATGTGCCTGGCACAATGGGCTCCTATTCACAGTTGATCCTTAGCACTGCTGTAACAAACACAATTGAAGGATTTCTTGTTTAAACTCCAGTGGAAGAGGGGAGATTGTCTCTAAGGTTTATTAAGATGTTCTTAACTCATGCCAGCGCATCATAGGGAGGGCTTTGGTGACTTAGAGCTACTGCATGCAGGGGTACAGTTAGAAACCTCTTAACAGATGCTGAGAAGTAATGAAAAGGGAAAAAATAACCATAATACCTGTTCCTTGGGATCAGATACACGTTTGGCTAGGTGGCATACCTATGTTTAACCTGCATCAAATCCTGGAACAAACGCAGTTAAAACCCAGCTAGATAAGTCCACAAGTAGCGGGCCTCCTGATTAATGTTTGCACAGCACAGTCATGAAGGGCTTACATCTCCTACCTGAGGGGAAGATTGCAGGTCTTTCAGGATTTCCCAGGAGGTGTGTGCTATTAATCAGTTGTTAGCCTTTCAGGGAAGAGAGGGGAGGCGTGGAACCCCTGCCAGAGCTGTCAAAGCCAGTGTATCGGTGGGTGTCCGGATTGAGTGTCAGCTATGCTAGAAGTCGCCAGTGGATGTGTTGAGGATCAGCTGTTGAATGGCACGAGCAAGTGTGTAAATACGATCCGTTTGTAACTTGGGGCTCTTCAGTGCCCTGTCAGGGCTCGGTTACAGGGGGCTTATAAGTTATTACGTGTCAGCTGAACTGCTATAGTCGTCTTTGGCAAACGTTTGCTAAATCATGATCCCTGATGATGTAAGAGGGAGGAATAACTAAAGGAAACTTCAAATGAGAGATCCTGGTACTGTATGCGCTTTGGGGCTTGTCTGGGTTTATCGGACAGATGTAGTATAGCATAGATGTTGACTGATGAGGCAGCAATAATATTTTGCTTTTTCCACGTTCTCCCTGTCCTTGCATGTCTCGTTCTGCTTGTAATCTGTAAGCTCTTTGGGGTAGGAATGACCTGACCTGAGACTATTAAAACAGGCACTGTTACGATCGCATTAGTACTCGCTGCATAAGCTGTGGAATCACCTTATCTGAATGTAAAGTTGATCTATGGAACCAAGCAGCATGTGTGGAGTGGGCTTGTCTGCATATGTGTGCGTGAGGTGGGTGGGCAGAGAGCAGAACAGAGAGGGGACCTGCTAAAAATAGCTGCTAATGTCTGCCAGACTGCTTATGAAACACCACTAGCAGCCACTGCTAAGATTACCTTAATTGTATGTTTCTGTATTTTTTCCAAAGCAGAAGTTTAAGTATAAGCATTCAGGTGAAAGCTTTGTTTAGTCATGGGAGGAAAAAAAATCTTTCATGATGTAGGCAGATAGTAGGTTTTTTCCCCTCACCTTAGTGTTAGCTGTAGCTCGATAAAGTACTTTATCTTAGGAATTTACTGTGCTGGTCTGTTTGCCATGCTGGGAGGAGTGCTTGGAGGAAACCACCAGAGATGGTAGAAGCCAGAAAGGTGTGGGCACTGGCTCACACAGTGATAGGAAAGAAGGCTTCTGGAAAATGATTTTTCATTTTGATGCTGGAAGTAAATATCCCTTTGAATATGACTGCATGGTTTATTGCACTGTGTGATGATGACCTGCTGGGACTTGGTGGTGGCCACCCAGCAGCTCACTGCTGCATTCCCCTCTGCTAATGTTGGACCCAGAGGAGTCATCTGATGGCTAAAGCAATAAGGTCTGAGCTAACACAACAGGGCTCTTCCCGTGCTTTTTCTTCTCTGTGGGTTTTACTTTGTCAGAGATTGTTCTGAGTCAGGCTTATGCTGGGGAAGATGAACACACAATGTGAAAGTTGTGTTTGCCTTGACTTCCTTAGTTAAGACTTACAAGCCTGTAGAAAGTAAGTGCCTTAGAGCTTCATGTGACCTTGCAGTGACCATCTAACAAGACTATAATGCGAATGTTCCTGGAGCTGAGAAACATCTTGTTATTTTTTAAGTGCTTGTTTGCTGTTTTCATCGTTAAGCTTTCAAATAGAGTAAATGGAGCTGCCCCTCTAAAATAGGGGCTTAAAACTCCTGTGGCATTTGGAACAACTGGGCTGAAATGTAGTAAATCCAGATGCTGTTGCTTAGCTAAATTTTATCAGTGGGTAAATAATGGGGTTTTATCAACAAGTAAATAATAGGAGAAAACTGTCCCCGCATCTCTTTCTGTTCCTTGTGACATACTAACCTCAAAAAGGCATGGAACAGAACGCTTGAGTTATATGCTTGTTCTTTTTTTTTTATTATTATTATAATGAAGTTATTTTGCCTTTCTGAGCTGGTACCTCTTATTTTATGGCAGTATCATAAGGCATATGACAGTGGCAGTGGCTTACTTCTGCCTAGTATTTACTTTTTCCTCCAGTTATATCCTGCAGAAACTTAGCATTTTTTACTTGGAATTTGTGTGGCCATCTTAGCAGTTCTTTTACACTGTAGATTTTGAGATGGTAGACATCTAGAAGCCTTCACTAACATTAGGTACAAGTAGAATGAATATCTACATCTGTATATATTTCCTTTGTTCCTGTAAACAAAGGCAACTCTGAAGTCAGAATGGAGTGCTCTAAAAACCTGAGTGACCTTTGAGTGGCTTGGCTGTTGCAGCTAAAATTGATCTGTTTTGTGTTTGTGAATTGACACGTAATTGATTGCAAGCTATAGTCTGGCTATATCAATAAAGTCGAAAGAAGGATTGTTTCAGCTTTTCGTCATTTATCACTATCTTTTATTATCATTTGTTGATGATTTTTAAACTGAATACGGATTTTGATTACTATGGAAAACAGCATATTCATTACTGAGTGATGACACTGTTCCATGAGGGCCATGGAGAACTATCTGGTCTGCATAATGCAATGTAAGTATTGAATTCTTGTGACATTCTGAAGACCCAGAGAGGTCATCATGATTGTCGTGTGTAGGCTTTCTTATTTCAAGCCTTGTAGTTGTTGCCCAACTACGTGGTAAACTTTAGAAAAGATTCTAGTCTGAAATAAAATACTGTGCCACAAAAATCACACTAGCTTTCAGAGTCTTTAGAAGATTCACATCTTTGACATTTGATTTTGCTCTGTTTCTGTCCCAGACTCTTGCAATTTCTGTTTCTAATCTTTGCGTGTGATATCTCCACCTATAGATCTGAGTCCTCGCTGAAATTTCTATTCCTTAACTGCATCTTTTAGGTATAATGCCTGTTCAGTTTTCTCTCTTAGACTTAAATTGATTGATCTCTTAAAGTCTCATTCAAAGGAATGCATCTTTCTTTTCTTACAAATCTGTGGTGTCTTTCTGAACCTCTCGTGTTTTGAATTATCACTTACCAATTCTAGTCACCAGAAATAAATGCAGTAACTTTTGCATAGATCCCAAAGAGGGAAGAGGAATTTTTTTTTTATTGATCGTTTCCTGGCTGTTCCTTTATGTATCCACTGTAAGGATTGCTTCAGTGGCTGTGTTTAGCTTAGGTTTTTCTTTCTTCTCATTGCTTGCTGGGGTACCTTTCAGGTCCAAACCTGAACTCTAGGTTTGATAGCATGGCCCATTGTCTTGGTTCCTACAGCCTTTTTATGCCTGGATTTTGCAGGGAGAGCTACTGCTGCTTCGTCTCTTCTCTCTGCACAGCTCTGAGTTTTGTGCTGCTCTTCTTTCAGACTAGTGGCAAAAATTGCAAGAAGACCCACAGTTAATGTCTTTGGGGCCTTAGATCTCAGTTATGTTGAAACTTACGGCCTAATTGTAATTTGATTAATAATCATACTGCTTTCTGTATGCTTGTTTCTTTGTTAACGTAGAAGTCAGTAAGTCACAAACCCCATAGAAGTGCATTTGTATCAGTGCTCTTTTTTCTCTCTTTTCCAAATGAGCTTGCAGTCTGTGCAAAACTGTGGAGCCCAACAATCTAGTCTCCACAAGCCATGTTACTGCTTCTGTACTACCAAAATAGCTGATAAAACGCTTGTTCTGGAATTACCATCAAAGATACAGGGTCGTAATTACCTGGGTCAGCCCATTTATCTTTTTGATTCTCCTGTATTCTGATTGCTTTCAAAAATCAACACCGTTTCTCAGCTAGCTCTTCTGAAGTCCTTGGACTCAAATTGTGAGATTCTTCTGATCTTACGTAATGTCTGATGGCTGTTCTTTTCTTATGGTATTCAGTTTCAGTCAAGAGGTCAAATGACATTTCCTGTGCCAAAACCAGTATGCAAATTTATTGAATGATTCTGTGATGACTGACACACATGTTCTTGTTTGGTGTTTGACTTGAGCTGTGTTAGAAATACAGAGGTTTTCTTTTGCTTTTGTACTTAAAAAACTTTAAAATATTCTATTTTAGACCGCTTACTTTGAGTTTACTCTATTACAAATTTATGTCTATCTCCTGCTGTCTCCCAGTAGGTAATGTTCGTTCAGTTCCCTGATGAAGGACAGATGCTGCCCAGTAACACGGTTTAGAAAAAAATAAATAAAATTGCATTTTGTCCCCTGTACTCACTTGTAACTATTAGCTTTTATCAAAATGAACCTTTCACAAAATCATGCAGGGAATCTGTTATTCATTCAGATTTACCGAAGTATGAATAGTATAATCATGATGTGATTGCGTGCACTTAACCAACTACTGATTTGATCAGCTTCTTTCTGTCAGTTAAGTTCCCCAAAATTTCCCATGCTATGTGCAGGAGAATAACTAGAAAACTGCCATCTAGAGCTGTGATTTCTGCTGCTGACAGTGTTATGAGCTCAATCATGTGTTGCTTGCACTGAAGACTTACAGCACCTGAGGACTTCTAGACCTCTTTCTTCTTTCACAGGTCATTAACCGGTATCTCAGTAGCCAGGAGTTTTGTTCCTTAGTGTAATTGGATGGTCTGTATTGCATCCTAGCAGATGACTTTTCTTGTGCTTTCTATTAAGGCTTTTTTTTTTCATGGAGTATTCAGATCCTTTGACCTTCTCAGTTAGCAATGAGTGAAAATCACCAGTGTGGCTCTGATAGACTTCCATAGCCCCTGGTCACTCACGTCCTATAAGCAGTGGTGACAGCTGCTGGTTGTAACCTATTGAACTTGGCAGGGGCTACATGCAGCGGTGTAGTATTTCCATGGAATAGTCCCTGTTTGAATGTATTGAACATAAAGCAAATTAAGATGAGAGATTGTGGGAAGGGAAGCAGTCTACAGTATTGACTTAATATTGAGCAATATGTTCATAGGGAAACGGCTCTGAGAGTTAAAAACAGATCAATGGAGGTATTTCAATCAAGTGGAGAAAGATAGCTATGTGACCACAGACTCTAGAGAGCATGGTGTAGGTACATGAGGTTTTCTTTTAGGTCCAGGACACCTCATGAACATCTAGTGGGATGACTGCTGTGCATGGCAACAGGGAGAAGAGTACCAGCTGGAGGGTGGAAGAAAGAGCAGGTAGGTAGAGTTAGAAGGAAGGGGAAATGCAGGAGTTTGTCAACAGCACAAGGAATTGAGGTTGTATTTGAAGTAGGAAGAAAGCAGAAATAAACATCCTATAAATTCTTTGTTTATGCCCTTCAAAATATATGAAAGAGAAGGAAAATGGATTATATGTAGTTGAAAGAAGTAAAGAATCATAGATCTCTATGTGTGTATTAGTGTGCATCTGTACTGCTCAGTCAGAAGTTAAACAGCTGAAGGGATGTAGAGCAGACATAACTTTGGACTTTCTCCAGGCCTATTCATTAGAATGTATGATGGAGTTGTGATCAATAGCAAAGGAAGTCTTTCATGGTCTCTGAGGGTTGAAGTGAATTTAATTGACTGACAGCTATGTTGAGTCACTAACAAAAAGTCTACGTGCAGGATGCTCGCAGTTTTGTGCTGGCGGTAGGAATCTGCAGCTGATGGGCTGCAGGAAATCCTTGTGCAGTGGTTGAATCCATTGTCTTACCTGGGTAAACATCATGTGGTGGATTTTTTTGGCTTGTTTCTTTTTTTTTTTAGAAGCACACCTCAGGTTCCTAAACCATGTGATTGTCTCATTACGGTAGCACTGATCCAAGTTCATTTGAATTGAATTGGTGAATTGTACAAACAAAATGCAGAACTTAATATTGAGGGCTGCTCTGAAAGTAATGCCTCCTATTTTGCTACGTTGGTCCACAACATCAGAGGTGGATGTTGGTGCAGTGGCAGTTGAGGCTGAGCCTTCCCAACGGTATTCTGTTCCATGTTGTTGCTGTGCCACAGATGGACAGATGGCAGCAGAGGGGCAATCTGACAAAATGGCATCTAACATGGAAGTGCGGATGAAGCAAAGGTGTGGAATTGAGTTCCTCCATATGGAAAAAATTGTGCCCATTGACATTTATTGGCGCTTGCTGAATGTTGATAGAGCACAGTGAGATGGTGGCTGGTGCATCTCAGCAGTGACAACAGCAATGGAAAGCCACGTTTCAGACAGCCACGTACAGCTGTCGCACCACAAAATGAACAGCAGCTTGATCACCTCATCCACATGAATTGGCGGATTGTGATCAGGGAACTGTCTGTAGAGTTCAGTATCTGCTTCAGTGCTTTGGGAACAATGGTGGGAATGTTGGAATATCACAAAGCTTGTGCCAGATAGGTCACATGAGTGCTCACAAATGAACAGAAAGAACAAGTTTGTCAGGACCTGGTGAACAAATACGAGGCTGCAGGTAATGGTTTCTGGGTTGCATTGTTAGCAGTGATGAGAAGTGGTGTCCGCACTATGAATTGGAGTCAAGAAGGCAATCCATAGAGCAGCAACGTGTGAATTTGTCTTGAAAGAAAAAGTTCAAGATGCAAGCCTCAGTGGGTAGAGTGCTGTGCGCTGCCTTTTGGAATAGGAAAGGGTTGATTTTTTTCTGGATTTCTTGAAACACAGACAAACCATCAACTCTAACTGCTACACTGCCATGGTGACTGAGCTGAAGGCTTGCTCACACCAGGGAAGAAGACAGTCTTTCTCTTGTGACATGATAACACCAGGCCCCATACCAGTTTGAAGGCCAGAAAACATTGCCAATCTTGGCTGGACTATCCTACTACGTCCACCCTATAGTCTGGGTTTGGCACCTTCTGGCTTTCATCTGATAGAACCAATGAAAGATGGGCGTTTTCCTAGCAGTGGCGCCAGTGTAGCAGCTGTGAAATGAGGGGTCACCTCTGCCACGCAGATTTTGACAAATGCAGCATGCAGGCCCTTGTTCATTGCTGGCAAAAATGCACAGCTAATGGTGATGGCTGTTAAAAAATAGTGGTTTTTTTTTTGGCTGAGAATTTGCTGTATCAAATAGTGTTATTGCGCTGTTTGTATCTGTTGTAGTTTCCCTGAAAAAAAAAATGAAGCCATTATTTTCAAAGTGACCTACATGTACTCAGCTTCTTTTTGGGTGCATAAAATTTGATTAACACCTAAGTTTGGAAGGGTAAGATGATGGTAAGGTAAAATGATGACAGGAGCTGTGCTAAAATTTAAGCAAACTCTGCTGGAAAACAGAGTTTGAGTTTGCTGTGGTGCTTTAATACTGTTGTCTTGTGAGTGGAATACGTTCTTCCCCAAAACTGATCAGTATTCTGTGCTTTCAAAGAACTAATTTCACCTAATGCTCGTAAATAGTCCAATTTAGTAATTGTGCTGGAAGGTGGAAAGTGAGCTAGAAACATCACTGCATTTGAGAATTACAGTGTGTGGATTTTGTTTTCGCTTGCAATTCTGTGAACTGGCTTCTGCAATAACCTCTTCATCAAGAGCTCCCCTAAATACTATGGGATGGATGTTAAACACCTGAAAGGTGAGGGGAAGAGGTTTAAGGGTTTGGATGTACCAAGTGAAAATGCGAGGTAGTTTACTTAGATGATGGTTGTACCATGGTATGAATCTGCTTTTTTGTTGCAGTGTAACAAGGTACCATTAGCATGAGAAGTCAGCTTGCTGGAACAGTTGAATCAGGTTTTATGTGAGCTTTAAGAACTGTCCTGTTTTGGTGTTCAGTCCTTTCTTCCTTCCTTTTATTTTCAAGTTAATCTTGAAGACCTTCTGCAATCCAACGTGCTGAGAACATTGCTTGCCTAGCCAGTGAGGCCACCAGCTCTGACAGCCTGAAACCCAGTAAGAGGCAAAACAGATGAGATGAAAACTGTCTCAGCTTCACGTTGAGACTTGCTGTGGTGTGATATTTCCTGGTGTTTGCTGTTGGGAATCTCAATTTGGAGATAGTGAAGATTGCTGGAGAAGGGTGTTTCCTCTCCGCCAGCTTTTGTCACACTGGGGCTAAAACCATATTTCCCAGAGTTGTTCCAACAAACTCATTTATATGCTGTTTGGCTGACAAGTTAATTCTTGCTGTCCAGACATTAAGAATTGGCATACATGCTGAACTGGGTATAGGCTTCTGAACAGTGTGTGTACATGAGTGGCAAAACTGGCTTTGGGGCTCCTGGATGCTGCTGTGATACAAGCACCTATTATTTGTATGCTTGGAGAAGTAACGAGACTTTTGCTGTTTGAGATCAAAGCTGTCGAAAGCACAGGGTGAATTTAACCTCACAGTAATTTAGCTTCAGATATTCTCTAATGTAATACAGCTGAAACTCCAGCAGGGTTATTTTTGAAAGTTTGGAGTCCTTACTGTGCTTCACTGAAGGAGGAAATGGAGAGAAACATCTAGGGGGCTTAATGCTCTGTAACATGCTGGTAAGGAAACCAAGCAATTCTTTGGTTAGTCAATTAATGTCAGTGCTTATGTTTTGAAGCGCTGAGTATTTTAATGAGTTTACTTAGCAGTTGTTTTTACTTGTGTTTAAAGGAAACCTCATGAAAGTTCTAACTGGAGCTCTGGAAAAGCTGCAGTAGAGCCAAGTGAGAAAACTCAGGGCTTGCTCTTGTGGTCCAGGAGATCCCAAAGCAGCTTCCAGCTCTGAAGAGTGTCCTTTAAGCAGCTCTCCTGAGGCTAAGCACTTCACATTTCAGTGGGAATTGCCAGAGATGAGTTTCCTTCTACCTCTAGAATCTGGCTTTGGGAGAGCTGGGAATGAGCCTCATTACTTGTAATCTCAAAACCCCAACCCTGTGACCAAGCCTGGAAAAAAAGAGGTGGGAAAGCAGAGGTTTACCATTTAGATGACAGGGGCACAAGTGTCACCTATTCATATATGCTGAGTTGGAATCTTCATTGGAGAAAGTCGGGCAGATGGAGGTGGAAGGCTGCTATCAGAATTATACTTTCATTTGGTTTACAAAAAAGAAAAAGAATTTCAGTGTTCTTGGCTTCCATCCATTTCTTATAGCTATCAAAGAGGATGGTTAATTTTCCATGCAGCTTTACTCTGCTTTCCCTTTATTCTCCTTTCTCTCTGAGCAGATGTTTATCTCTTTTTCCCTTTTTTGCTTTTTGTTGCTTTGCTGCTTTCTCTTCAAATGTGTAAATCTGCTTCTCACCTTGTGAATATTTTGGAGGAAGGAATCTATATATATCTGCTGTGCATTGTTTGGCAAGTAATTGTCACCCTTTGCAGTACTGTTCTTCTTTTTAAATTTATTTGTTTCATGGAGCAGTTGGATGCATAAGAGCAAACAGTTTGTAAAAGCTTGAAAGGTAAGGGATGAGTAACAACAGTTGATATGAATTTTTCAGGAGCAAATAATGGCAAACCAATCCACTCGTTTTCTGCATTTGTGGATGCAGAAGTAATAGCAGATGTGTGTGTCTTGACTTAAATGTTTTGAAGCTCATTTTCCCATGAGCAGCCTAGGAAAGGAGTGGACTGCTAGAAATCCCCTTAAAGGGGACCACAGTTGTTTGGTTACTTTGCCATATTTTATCATAATTGAAAAGTCATGGCTGTCAGGTGAGGTCCCAGATGACTGGAGGAAGGGTCACGTCGCTCCCATTTATGAAAAAGGGAACAAGGAGGACATGAGGAACTATAGGCTGGTGAGTCTCACCTCTGTGCCTGGGAAGATCATGGAACTGATCATCCTGGACAACATGCTTGATCACATTAGAAATGAGCACATGATCTGACACAGCCAGCTCGGCTTCACTGGGGGAAGGTCATGCTTGACTAATCTGGTGGCCTTCTATGATGGAGTGATGGCATTGATGGACAAGGGAAAGGGCGACCAATGTCATTTACTTGGACTTGAGCAAGGCCTTTGACATGGTCCCCTACCACATCCTTATCTCCAAATTGGAGGGATGTGGATTTGATGGCTGGACCACTCGATGGATAAGAAATTGGTTGAAAGGCCACAGAGGGTGGTCATCAATGGCTCTATGTCCAGGTGGAGGCTGGTAACGAGCAGCATCCCCCAGGGGTCTGTCTTGGGACTGGGG
Source organism: Lagopus muta (assembly GCF_023343835.1). NCBI lineage: Eukaryota > Metazoa > Chordata > Aves > Galliformes > Phasianidae > Lagopus > Lagopus muta. Next base: position 79,964,120 of record NC_064433.1, read on the forward strand.
CTCTGTAATGTCTCTATCAATGACATCGACAACAGAATCGAGTGCACCCTCAGCAAGTTTGCTTTTGACACCAAGCTGAGTGGTGCGGTTGACACGATGGAAAGAAGGGATGCCATTCAGAGGGACCTCAACAGGCTGAAAGGTGGGCCGGGTGAACCTAAGGAGGTTCAACACAGCAAAGTGCAAGGTTTTGCACTTTGGCCATAGGAATCCCAGGCATCCATACAGACTGAAATGGAAGGAGCCATTCTGGAGAGCAGCCCTGCAGAGAAGGACCTGGGGGTCTTGATGGATGAAAAGCTTAACGTGAGCCAGCAGTGTGCTCTTGCATCTCAGTAAGCAAATGGTATCCTGGGCTCCATCAGAAGAGGGGTGGCCAGCAGGGAGAAGGAGGTGATTGTCCCTCTCTACCTGCTCTTGTGAGGCCCCATCTGGATTATTGCGTCCAGGTCTGGAGCCCCCAGTACAAGAAAGACAGAGAGCCTTTCAGTACCTAAAGGGAGCCTACAAACAGGAGGGGAATCAACTCTTTGAAAGGGTAGATAACAGCAGGACAAGGGGAAATGGTTTTAAGTTGAGGGAGAGAAGATTTAGGTTGGAGTCAGGGGGAAGTTCTTTACAGAGAGAGTGGTGAGGTGCTGGAACAGGCTGCCCAGAGACGTTGTGGATGCCCCATCCCTGGAGGTGTTCAAGGCCAGGTTGGATGGGGCCCTGGGCAGCCTGGTCTAGTATTAAAAGGGGAGGTTGGGGGCCCTGCATGTGGTGGGGGGATTGGAGATTCATGATCCTTGAGGTCCCTTCCAACCCTGGCCATTCTGTGATTCTGTGATTTGAGTGTACCATGGGGTTCAAGATAAAATGATATATTTACAGGGTTTCTGCAGATTCTTTCAGCAGCCTTGCAGTATTCTCCAATTTTGGACAATTTTTTAGATAAGTTCTGTGTAGCATTGTGAAATGGGTCGTCTTTTGGTGGTCGCTCAGTATTGAAAGCGTGTGACATGTTGACAGAATACTGTTAGAAAGCCTTGGATGCAGTTCAGCTGGGGCAAATGCGGACCCTGGTCATGATGAGAAGAGCCAGGTGCAAGATGGAAGGGGACAGTGATTGGCAGGCAGTGGTTCTGCTCAGAAGAGTTTGGCACCCAAACAGGCTGTGAGTCAGCCAGATTCTCACATTGCAAAAGCTGCAAACGCTGTGCTGGGCTGCACAAACAAGTGTGTTGCAAGTTGGGTACAAGGAGCTGCTAGCATGCTGGGCAGAGCTCAGGTAAGCTTAAGCTGGAGTGTCTGCTTTTGGGTATCATACCTGAGAGACATCAGCAGTGGTGGGACAGGTCCCCAAAAGGAAAGTAGCATATTCATGGTGGTAGTGTCCTTTGCAACAGTCCTTTGTGTGTTGCAAGTGGAGTGGGAGGAGGGCAGATGGGAGGGGATTGCATGCTGTTTTCCATGCCTATGGGGAGTCAATCTAGTGACATGCCAAACTGCAGTAAAGGTGATCTGAGTTACATATTAGAAAAATCTTTCTTGATGCGTGAGTAGTGAAGGACTGGAAGGGGCTTCCTGAGATAGCTGTGGAAGGGAGCTTACTTGGTAAGCAGGTGATGGGCATTTTGACTCTTGCTCACATAGTGTTGATGAGTGATTGCTGTTGAACAGCAGATTACTTCTGGCTTTTCTTGCAGCCTCATTTGATAATGCAACCCGAACCATCATAACTTAAGGACAGCAAATCCTGATGTATACTTGCAGGATGACCTAAAACTTTGGTCCTTTTACAAGCAAAATCAGATTTTGAACTTGAGGAAGCACACTGGTAATAAATGGTTCTCATTGTAGGTGATAATGGTTTTGGTTTTTTGTGGGGAAGCAGCTGAGTTACTCAAGAGTGGCTGGTTGCTGACAGCTGAAATCCACAGCTGCTGCATCTGCACTGAAGCACATGCAGCTACTTTGGATCCTGAGTGCATGTTCCTGTCTGTGCTCTGCCGCACAGCATGAAAGCAAAATACTTTGTCATGCTGCTGTTGTTTTTTATTGCCGGATATATACCAGTATATCTGCAGGCTGCTCTACTGACAGCTTTCTTTCTTTCCCTTACAGGAGAGTATAAGGAAGTACGAGTGACACTGTTTAATGCCTCTTGTCTTAACATGATGCAGAAATAAGTACTTGTTCTGGTCATACAGCAGATTTTATTGCTGAGTTATTTACATCTGGAAGGGAATATTTCTTTTTATGATCAAGTTGAAACCTTGTCAGCACTAAATGGCGTCAGTAATAAAACATGCTCGGTGGCTTTTCTGCCTTTTGACAGTTAAGTTTTTCTTCCTCTGTTATATTAAAACATATACTAATGTAAGCCCTCACCCTTTTCTGTTTCATTCTTTTTGGTGATCTTGCTTATGAGCGTATTGTGATTATTCTTCTCTCTCTTGTTTCCCAGGAGACAAAGATGGCAGCAAGGTGACTACAGTAGTGGCAACTCCTGGACAAGGTCCAGACCGACCGCAAGAAGTTAGCTACACGGACACCAAGGTGATTGGAAATGGATCTTTTGGTGTTGTGTATCAAGCCAAACTCTGCGATTCAGGAGAGCTTGTGGCCATTAAGAAAGTCCTGCAGGATAAAAGATTTAAGGTAAGAGTATGCATAGCTTCAGAATATTCTTTGTGAATGTTGTCTTGTTTTCCATTTTTTTTTTATGGCAGTCTTTTTTATTCAGGTTTTTTTTTTTTATTTGTCTTCATTAGAGCATGTAAACAAAAAAAATCCAAGACTGAAGATTAAACAGATGCTTTTTGATAAAGGAGTATAGTTAAACTTGAAGTGAGTCACTGCTGTTACTTCTTGCAATAGTGCAAGACTGGAAGTTAAAAACCCTGATTTTCCTGATTTGATGTTGTAGTGCTTTTCCCTGATTGCAGACTTGATTCTTGAGACAGTGAACCAGGGTAACAAGGGAGAAGTTTGTGTCGTACTTACTTTTTTCTAGCACAGATTCTTCTCTGTAGTCATTAGCAATTAAGCTGCTGTAAGGATAGGTGCCTTTGGGCTTTGTTCTTGGGCGTTGCCACCTATAAAGTAGAAGACTACGCTTGAATAAATCAGAAAGTCCCCAGGCCAAGCAAGAAGGTAACAAGTACTGAGCCTAGGGCAGTTTGGACTGAGGGAGGGTTACTTCCCTTCATTATCTGATTCATAAATGTGATCTATTCTGACTGTTCGAAGACTAGGGAATTTTTATTCTAAACAGTAATTAGCCTTCCAAGAAGTCTATCTCTGTGTGATACTTAAACTAAATTAAGGACCATTAGCAACCTCATCACTGCTGGTACCTGCCCCTGCTAAGTACTTGGTGTACTTGACTGCTTTCTCTTGTAGTTAAGGGAGCTGCAGATGAGCTCATTCAAGGGTGAATGGTGGCAAAGGTAACTGATTCTACCATCTAAAATGTGGGTTTCAGCATCTGGAGATGAAACCTTCAACTTTCATGACTACAGCAGTGTATGGACAGTTTGTAGAGGAGACATTAAGGGTAATCTTGTTGGCACAAGCTAGATGCAAAAGTTTCTGAGCTTAAAGAGAGGAATTTGAAGCATATTAAAGGAAAACTGACGATTTGAAAGTCTTTTGAAAAAAGTTTTAGAAATACTTCAGATGCCTGGTGGATGATGTTTTCACCATCTCCTTTGCAGTTCTCATTTTTTTCAGTAACACTTCATGCCTAGCTAGCTTCACTGATTGAGTTTGTAATTTGTGTCCTGTTTTAGTAGGAAAACAATCCTTTTGAAGTAATTTGACATTGTTAGAGTATGCCTTTTCTTTGAGTCTTGAAATTGATGTTATCATCGACACAGTTATCACCATATCATAGAGATAACAGCTAAAGAGTGAAAAGGAAAGAAGTTTTTAAATTATACTAATAGTGCAGCATTGTTTGACTTCTAATTGAAGGAGGTATTTAAAGTTCTTACGTTGTTCTTTTATTTGTCAGATTTATTTCTGGCTTGTATTATGTGTTGAAGGCAGTTAGAACTGGAGAGGCAGTATGGTGTGGTAAGAAAGGGAGAGGTTGGAGAAAAACAGAAGCTCTATATCTAGTCGTTCCTAGAAGAGTTATTTGATCCCTTCTGCTTATATAGTTTTAGGTGAAAGGCTAGTAAGTTTCCCTTGTCATGTGATGCTTGGTGGATATCATAAAATTGTAGAATCACTAAGGTTGGAAAAGACCTGTAAGATTATCTAGTCCAGCTGTCCACCCATCATGAGTATTGCTCTCCAAATTGTGTCCCTTAGTACCACATCTACATGTCTTGAACACCTCCAAGTTCTTTGCCTGGTGACACCTCCCTGGCCAGCCTTTTCCAGTGCCTGACCATTCTCTTCTGAGAAGAATTTTTTCTAACATCTATCTTGAACCTCCCTTAGTGCACTTTGAGGCCATTCTCTCCCACCCTATCACTAGTTACCTGGGAAGAGAGGGCAACCCTCACCTTGCTACAACCTACTTTCAGGTGGTTGTAGAGTGTGATAAGGTCTCCCCTGGGTCTCCTCCAGACTATGCAATCCCAGCTCCCTCAGCTGCTCCACATAAGACTTGTGCTTCAGACTTCTCACCAGCTTCATGCCCTTCTCTGGGCACGCTACAGGACCTCAATGTCTCTATTGGCCTAAAACTTAACACAGTACAGTGTGACCTCACCAGAGCTGAGTCTGTGGGGACAATTGCCTCGCTTGTCCTTCTGGCTACATGATTTCTAATACATCATTACATACAGACAGGATGCCATTGGGTTTCTTGACCACCTGGGCACACTGTTGACTCATATTCAGCCAAGCGTTGATAAACATCCCCATATCCTTTTCCTCTGCACTGCTTTCCAGCCACTCTGTCCTAAGCATGTAGTGCTGGCACAAGGTTGTTGTGACCAAAGTGCAGGACCCAGCACTTGGTCTCGTTTGCCCAGAGAGGCTGTGGATGCCCTGTCTTTGGAGTGTTCAAGGCCAGGTTGGATGGGACCCTAGGCAACCTGATCTAGTACTTGATCTGGCAGTTGGCAGCCCTGCCTGCGGCAGGGGGTTGGAACCTGATGATCCTTGAGGTCCCTTCTAATCCAAGCTATTCTACGATTCTGTGGACTTCATCCCATTGGCCTCAACCCATCGATGCAGTCTGTCCCGATCCCTTTGTAGGACCTTCCTTTTTTGAGGCAGACAAACACCTCTCCCCAACTTGCTGTCATCTGCAAACTTACTGGGCGTTCACTCAGTTTCCTCATCCACATCATCAATAAAGATGTTAAGGACTGACTCTGTTATTGACCTCTGCAGAACACCACTCGTGACCGGTTTCCAGCAGGATTTAACTTCATTTGCTGCTGTATCAGCTCGTGCTTTGGACCAAATGTATTGCTTTTTCGAATCCCATGACTTTGAGATGATGTTGTCAAAATGACAGTTTGCCCGAGTGTTTTAGTTTTTGTCCATCAGATACTGATAGTTTTGTGAGTTCTTGTTTGTTTGTTTGTTTAAATAATTCTGTATTGGGTATCTAATTAAAATGAATGCCTTCGATTATTTTTCTTCAAGTATTTGATCAGTGGCATCTTGTTATTTGACTGTACATCTTTCTTGGTGTGCTTCTTTAAGCCATTAAGAAAAAAGAAGGCTTGTTTTCAGTATTATTCCTCTTTTTATTTAAGGGAGAAAAAAAGCTAAAAATCTCATTGTGGTTTTTGCACCTTGAACTCTGAACTAATTGCCCCTCTGTAAGAGACCTGAGCAGAGAATGTCCAGTGCCTCTCAACCAGGTGGAATTAATATTAGGTATACGAGTAGATTCACAGGTTTATAGTATTAATTAAAAAAAAAAAAATAAACAACAAAAAAGGTGTTCTTATTAATCTGCATAAGTCACATCTCCAATAATACCTGTTAAACAGTGTATGTTCTTATTCCCCAAACTTGTAAGCGAGCCACAGATCACCTGTCTTTGTCTTCAGCTCATTGTTTTATCCTGTAATTCATAATAGTAGCCCTCCCCTTCTTTTTACATTTTGATCTGGAGGTGTATGTTCTGAAGTCTGAAGGTATACATTCCTGAGGCTGGGAGAAAACTTCTGCTTGGACAGATTTGGAAGGTGGAAATAAGCTATCTTATATCAAGAATAGTTTACAATTACTTCAGAGTGTGGTATTCCTCGGGAACATCTGATCTAGGTTGTAAATGCTGGACTGAGTATTTTATTCGGGGACTTGGAGTGCCTGTTGCCTGTACAGTTTGGTTGCAGTTCAGAAGCAAACCTGCTCTTCTGTTCAGATAGCTTGCTTGTGAAGTGCACAGCAGCGGGGCTCTTGCTGCCCTAGCATGTCTACTGGATGGCAATCTCAGCTGTGGTGACTGGAATTCCCACTTCTCTATCATGAACACACACTCTTGCTTTTATACTAGTGAGGGGAAACCCCACCATCGATAGCAAAGCATGGTGGAAGTGCTTGCCTGTTTTAAATGAGCTTTCTCACCTTTTCGGGGAAGAGAGGAGTGCTTCAGCTTATGTGATGGTATGGATAGTTTGCAATGCTGCTACCTCTTTCTACTCCTTGTTGCAGTTCAGTTGGTACTTCAGCTGTGGCACTGCAGTTCTAGCTTGGCTGTGTTTTAAACGGGATCTCTGAAGTGCTCTGAGTTCTAAAATGGTGTGTGCTGGAATTCATTGTAACATAGAGCAAAACAGTAGATACAAAGAACAGACTGAAAGGAACAGCTTGAATAAATATTTATTTTTAATTTTAGTGTGCAGTTCACATGCCTTCATTAAGCTAGATTTCCATGTTAGGCATGGGAACTTAAGTAATGTCATTTTGCACAATAATATGATACTTAGGTGAGTGGTACACAAATGATATGCTGTTTGTCACTTACGTACAAGACCACTGAGGTCATCTGTAGTCAATGTGGAGAATCAGAACTTCTAAGTAATAGATATTTCTGTTTGAAGAATGGCATGAGACAGCTTTAACAAGGTTTTGGAGCTAAAACCTATTGGAATTAGCTAAATTTCCTGAGGGCTATGTTCTACCCTTCCTAGATCAATACTGTGCTTCTGCTTCTATTCTGCAGATGTGTAAGAAGAGGTACTCAAACACAACATTGGTAAAGATAGATGCAGTAAAATTATTTATAATCTCTTCAAGTATTTCAATCCATATTTCAGTGCAGGCCCTTAACTGCCAATACTCTCATTGTGATGCTTGGGAAAAAATTCTGGTAGCATAGATCTTCTTGCCCTGTTTTTGTTGATATGCTCTTCGGAATATTGTTCAGATTGGAGAGCAACATGGCTGACTCTTAATTCTGCAAAAAGCAGTAGTAAGGCGGCAGGTCTTAGCACACATAGCAAGTTCTTAGTCTGATTGTTTCTGTGACTCGTTTAAAAAATCCTGTTGGAATGGACGCATGAATTGCTGAAAATATCTCTTGACTGACTGAGAATAAATACCTGAACTCTGCATATCTAGTACTTAATGCTTTTGCTTCAATCTACTGGGCTGTTGCCATCAAAATGGTTAAGCTCTTAATCGTGCACCTTCTCAGTTGATCTAGAATTGGGCATCACATTTTCTGGACATTGGTCCAAAGTCTGCAGTAAGAGAGAAGCAGATTCTATGTGGGAATCACTTGTGCAGTGCAGCCCTTCAAGTTATTCAAGGACTGCTTTGGTTTAGCTCTCAAACTGCGTATGCCGTGGTTCAGTTGCCTGAAGTTCTCAAGTAGACACGCAGATCTTCCAGAGCTTGAGAAATTGTCAAAGTAGGTCCCTGATAGTCCATTAACATGAAATCAGTGTGGGTAAAGCTGAGGCCACTGGACAGAGCAAGCAGAGAACTTTCTTCCGTTTAGACATACACATTGTGACCATTTGTGGGATTATTATTATGTCTTAATGTATAAAAAATTCAGCGTTAACCTGTGCTTTAGAACCTTACAAAGCAGCAGGATGGAAAATAAGTATATGTTGAGATTCTGCTTTCTCTCCTGGATGTGTGTACTTTGGGAAGCTGTTTCGGGTGCTTCTGAAAGAAAGCCATTTTTATTTCTGTTCTGGCTTCAGATATATCAAGCTTCCATGTACAAGAGCCTTTTTCAAATTAGTTCACATCCACTGTTTGTGTTAGCTTAATTACAGTAACTTTGAGTATAGCATCTCACGTGAAAAACATAAAACTACAAGGAAGAGTTCCCACTTAAAAATGATGATGTGTTCAAGTTCTTAAGTTATGTTAACTTTTGAAGAGACCATTCTGTTCAAAATATTGAAAAATCTAAAGCTGACTGAGTTATTTAGTAGATTTTGTGTGTTTGCTTGTGGTCAAACATGTCATTCTCTAGATGTGCACATACGGAAAATGTGAACCTGTTGACTAATGAGATTTGTATTTTTGGCTCTGAAAATCTCAGTGGTTAACAGATCACTCAAATTCACATCAGGCTTACTTGGTTCCACTCCTGGCTGCTCGTGGCCCATTTCTTGGCTCCTTGTTATCCTTGGCTACTTACAACAGAAGAAATAGCAGATACATATAGGAAAATATGCTGTGTTTTCTGAGGGCTTCACTCTACCGAGGTGGCTGTTAGCATAGTTGATTTTGCTTGATGGGTACACAGTACTCTGAGTTAAAGCAAGCATTTTCTGTGGTCTGTAAGCTTAGGCTGCAGATAGTCCTGCCTACAGACTGACAAACAAGGGTTTGACAGACAGCCCCTTGATACTTGTTGGGAAGGAAACCCAGCAGAAAAGCTTTTGAGGAAGAGTTATCATGGTCTCTTCAATGCTGGCTTAGTTTTCCTTTGTCAGGTTCAGTGAGGATGTATGAAGTATCTTCATTTTTTACTATTTTAGCATCTTGCTAAAATCCATCTTGCAGACTCATATTCCTGTGCGTTACAGCCTTGCCATGAGAACATTCATTGTACAGATGAAGGGAAGCCATCCTCCCTGTTGCAAAGTTGAGGTGCCTACCACATGGAACTCTGTCTCACTGTATATGCCTGTATGTATCTGCATATGCCTGAGCTGCCAGTCTTTCAGGCACTTGATGTCGAGGAAGGACATTATGGCCTTTTACAGAAGGAATCGGGAGATAATCACACAGGTTTAGAATAAACACTGTCTTTGTCTTCAGGCAGTGCTTTGGGTCTGAAATTAAGAGTAAAATACAATGTAGAGGTTAGACCTGCTCTGTTGTATTGATGATTCTCTTTCTTCGTGGCCTTGTGTCATATGCCTAGGTGTCCGCAAACTACAGAACTTCTTATTGTTAATTTAATGTGTATATGAGCTAGTCTAGCTCTCTCATATCACTTTCTGAAGACTGATGAACATTCAAATAATAAACTGGAGGCCTTCTCTCAAAATAATGTTTTCTTAATTTGTTCTGTCTCATTTCCAAGGACTTCCCAGTTCGAACTGGAAGCATCCGTGGGATGAAAAGTCACAAAGGATAGATGTGATGATGAGAGATAATAACGTTTAAACACCTCTCTTCTGAGTCTTTGAGGACTTTCACATCTTGGCTACTTTGAAGATCTGAGGGCTAATGAATCACTGTTCATAAGACTATTACAGAGGTGGCACTTTTAGAAGGATGCCTTAATTTTATTGTTAAATAACTAGAAGGAGCACCTTGAACAACAGTTCTCTCTTTTGACTACTTCAATGTGATGCATTATGTTTGTAATGCAAGGGGAGAAGAAAGCTGCTAATATTTTCCTGTGAAAATAGTCAATAGACTATTAGTATTAATAACTTCTGTAAAACAAGCAGAAGGAAGATAATTCAGCTTGACTGGAAGCCTTTTCAAAACTATCCCTTCCTATTTCTATGTGAAGAGTTGCAGTGCTCTTTAAAACTAGGGCCATCAGATACGATTTGCAGTATCAGAGGCACTTGGGTGCGTGCACATTCAGGATTTTTTTCCATGTTCTGATGAGCTCAAGGGCTGTGTTCTGTTTGAGAGGCTTTCTTCAAATCTGTACTTTAATTGTTATATGGAGGCCAAAATTGTAGCTGTGATCTAGCTTAGTTTAGCCTGATTAGCAGAGATGTCTACCAAGATGATAGCATTTCTTACAGCACTATTTGATCTGTCTCTTGGAAGCTGGCTTATCTGAGCCAATTCTGTCATTTGGCTGTTACTGTGGTTGCATTGCTTTCTTGTTTTCAGTGCACTGAAAAGTCTGGATAGCTATCTAAATTCTCACTCCAAACCTTGTATTTGATACAGTTTTCTAATTTGCACAAGAACTGAGTCTGTGTACCCTTGATTTGGCAGGTTTTGAAGCATGCAAGTGTACTGCTCATTGTGCCAATCCCTGGGCATACTCCTGAGCCCTGAGAGGGCTAAGAAATGTCTTCTTCAGTCGATCCTATTTTGTCTGTGTTGGCTTTGTAGTTATGTTAGAACTGTTTCTACAGGTATTTTTTCATCTTCTAGATGAATTGGGTGCATAGTGGTTGTCAAGGCAAAATAAATCACTTTGGCACGTAGAGACAAATCGGTGTTCTATTATAGGCCCTGATTTCACTTTTCTTCCTTAGCTGTGTGGTAGGACTGAAACTATTGGTTTGAGGATGCACACCTGTCCTTTGTGTATCCACTGACTCAAAAAAGGAACCTTTAGAGGTATTGGCTTTTGGTTGTATTGTTTTTTTTTTTGTATAGTCTTTTGCCTCAGCAGTCCAAATGGTTTATGTAGCTGCTGTGGTAGTGATTACCGTTTGCTTTTTTTTTGTTGTCTCACATCTACCAAAGGAGGAAAGTCTGTAAGTCTGTTGTTGATGAGAAATGTATATTCAATGAAATATGTGTCTGTTCTGTAAAACAAATACGTATCCCATGAAATGATATATATTCTTTGAAGTGTATATATATAATATACACATACACATATGTGTATTTAAAATTCATATGTGCACACACATATATATTCATCCCAAATTAAGCTGAAGACTGCTTTGAGACAGGTTAAAAAAAAAACACAAAAACTAAAGTGGTTGCAATGCTATTCTTAAATCATGAGACCGAGAGTGGAGATTAAAGTTTAGAAGAATTCCACACACATTAAGGTATGGAAATGTGTACTTTCAGGAACAGAAATAGCTGTAACTCTGCCACATACTGACAGCATACTGTAGCTATTTGACTGCAGTTTAAGGTGCCTCAAAATGCCTGATGCTGCTCACATTAAATTTCAGTTTGCAAGACACTTTCCTTTGTCCTTTCCAGCTATGCAGTTGAAGAGCCTGAGAAGGAATGATATTGAAAAAACAAAGCTCTGCATGTAGTAGGGATAAGCTGTTCTTCATTCCTACTTGTAAATCCTGCAGGTGTTTTTTCTGGGTCACACCTGGGAGGGGGCCTTGCACATAGCACATGCTCCTAGGTCCATGTAGCCACAGTGAAAGGTGACTTGAAAACTTCCTAGGTTTTAGTGCTGGGCTGATGTTCAAAAGCAGTTGTAAAATATGCACGTCCTCTGTATTTTTATGGAAAAGGTCTGTGATAGCCTTCAGAACTACTGTCGTGAATGCCTTCTGGGGCTCAGCAATTTGGTGATTCATTGCTGCTTAAGGTCATATATAAATTCTAAGCTAATTTTTTTTCCATCTTGTAGTTCTGGTTAAGACAACGAGGCAGAGAGCAGGCTCGCCTAATGCTCTTGAGAGCTGGCTAGCACTGCTGTTGTACTGAGCTCAGGTATTGAAGTGGATATGGGGTGGAAATGGCATCCTGCTGGGAACCTTCTACACCTGTCTCCCAGTTGAGAAGAAAAGCATTTTGCAGTATATAAATAGAGGATTAGCTGATCTTTGTAGAGATCAAAATGGTGCTTTAGAGACAGCTTAGAAGTTTGGTGCTTGCAGTTACTTCAAGGCTTTTTGCTGTACCATTGTGTGTTCTGTGTTAGAAGTGCACAGCATGAGGTTGCCTGCCCACAGCAAACTTAGCTGAAGCACTTTTATATTTAGCAGCATTATGTACCTGTGGCTCTCACTTGCTGACTTTCTCTCTTATTTGATTAAATTGTGTTTGATGCCGCATGCCTTTCTTAAGGTGTGATTGAAGTACGCTGTCAAATGATTTGTCTTCATTTTTTGCCATTTTTAACTGAAAAATATTTGGCTGATATCTTAGGCTACAAGAAATGTGTGTCCCTTTTGAATCCAGTACTTGCTACTCATTCAGGTATTCTACTGTGATAACTGTACACTTTGGGGGATCCAAAAGTGGTAGCTAATGAAGCGTAAGGGACAGGAAGGGTGGGACAGACCCACCTGCTACTCAGTAGAGGTTTCCCAGAGCAAGGCCAGGAGAGGGATCTGCTCAAGGATGGTGCTTGCAGACCTGAGCTGTGCCCTCCAGTGCTGTCTGCTAGCTCAGCCTACTCAGCTTCATTTAAAACCTTGCAAATAAGCTGGCTTTATCCCTGACTCCCTCCTTGAAGAGGAGTACCTCAAGTTCAGCAAGCATAATGAGGAAGGCTGCAGGAAATGTGGAAATCAGAACAATTTTTGATTTGCTGCATTGTTTTCTTGAGTAGATCTGACACTTTCAAACCAACTGGTGTGCTCCCAGGAAGCTTTCAGAGCTTGAGGAGTTGTGTAGCTGGTGATTCCCTTGCTACAGAAGGCAATATGCAGTGCCTGCTTCTGCTCTGAAAAGTAGTACAGAGATGTGAGAAAATAATGAAAGCAAGCTATTTTTTGTTAAGCCTCTGTAGCGCAGAGAAAAGGGCCTTTGGTCTCTGTAGGGCATATTCTGGAATTAGCAGCGGTGCTGGTTTTTCCTGTGGTTTGGATGCTTCCTGTTCCTAGGTTCCTGAACTGACGATGAGATGCAAGTGCCAGAATTGTTTCTGGACTGCACCATACAAGGAATCACTTTTCTGTTATTTCATGTTGCACTTAAAAAAAAAAAAATAAAATAAAAAAAAAAAAATTGAGAAAACTGTTTGGTTTTGTGTCCTTCTGAGTTCATTCCCTTGTGTTTTTATTTTAATTTGCACTACGCAGTGAAGTTTGGCAAGACTAGATTTGAGGATGAGAGAAACAGTGAGGTTTTGCTGGGTGGACTTAACTTCTATATGATCTTCTGCAGGAAGTTAAACTGAATCTGAATTTTATTTGAGTGACTTCATGAGAGTTGTATCATGTAATAATGCCTGAAAAAAGAAATATTACGGAAAGATGATGAGACATGTACTCCACTAAGGAAAATATTGTTTGCGGTGCTTGATGTCCTGGCTTTATATTGATATTTGTTTCAAGGTGTAAAGAATGATTTCAATACAGATCTTATTGTGAACTTGTACTATTTTTTGGGCAGGAGCAGGGAAGGCGCCCACTCAAAATCTTGTCTGCTTCTGTAGAGTGAGATGTGACAAACTCTTAACAAAAGAAATGCAGTCTCCTTTCTTTAGGGTGGGTTTTTGCTTCAGTGGTGCCTGGAAGAGTGAACTGGGATGAGTAATCAAGGCTCCTATACGTCATGATGCAAATACCTAGACTGTGTACATCCGTGTAGCGTAGTTCTAAAATTTGAAGCCCAACCTAATTGTTACCCACCCAACAAAGGTGTTCATTCGACCTCTTGGTTTGTGATGTCCCTTTGAAAGTCCCCAGCCATAGTGATTAGAGTGCCTAGTACTAAACTAAGGAGTCAAAATACTAAGAGTCAGCCTGAGTCATTGAAGCATAACAATGCATATGTAAAAGAACAGCTGGATCTAATTTTGTTTTTTTTTTTTAAATTCAAGGGGCATTCTGATGTCAAAGAGCTAGATTGTATTTCCCTTCTTTTTTTCCCCTTCAGTTTTGCCAAGTGAGGATGAAGATGGATCTTAAAAAGACATCAAGTCAAATATTCTGTTTCTGTGCTATTCATTTGAAGATGTCTGCAGATCTGTTGATCAGACTGAGTTTGCAGGCCCTTGTGCGTTCATCTAAGTTTAATGGCACCAGAAAAATGACTCATAAAGGTTGTAGCAAGTTTTTTGGACTCGAGAACAGGCATCTCATTTATACCGAATGACTGTAACAGTGCAAGAATGCTGACTGGTTGTAAATTAAATCATTTGTTGCAGGCTATTTAGTCTCTGGAAGGGGACAGTACAGCTTAGCTGCTTCTCTGGGGGTTTTGGCAGGGCAGGCGGGCTTCCTGAGTTCCAATCTGCACTGTTCATGGGGAATTTTTTTCTTCTTCCAAACTTGCCTGAACCTGATAAGGCATCTTCATGGGGAAGTTTGGTTTTCCTGGTGAGTTACAGAGGAAGTTTTAAAAAGGTGCGTTTCCAACTTCCATTAGTGTGTTAGTATCAAGTGTGGAAGTTGGCACTTTCAAGTTTACTGCTTCAAAACCCAGTGCATGGGCTAGGAAGTGTTAGGAAAGTTCAGTTCAGTGTGGTACGTGGATGTGCCTTTGTTTGCTTCTTGACCTTGAGCAACTGTGTGAGCGCATTTGAGACCAAGCCTGACGGTGAGCCATGGGATGTAGGGCAGGGAGCACAAATTTCTGAAGAATTCCTAAGGACAAATTCTTAGTTTTTTTTTCTTTGTGTTGCTTTGCTGGGCGTCCTTACAGTAAGCAATTCTGAGTTATCAAATTAAAGATTGGAAGATCTGGTCATTTTTATTTGAGGGAGTGAGATTAGACTGCATGTCTGTGAGACCTGAGGCTTCCTTGCTTATGCTAGGGTTATTAATACAACCCACGTGTCATTTAGGTACCTGCGAAAAGCAACAGCATGAGAGCATATGAAATAAAAATGCTCTTTCCCCGGTGTGCTAGAAACCACTGCAGATGATTGAAGTTTGCATTTGAAGAGTCAGAGCAAATAATCGTGGACTTGATACAGTGCCTGCTTTTTCTTTTTTTCCAAAAAAGTCAACACAAGTTAGGAAAGGACAGAAAGGGATGTGGTTTGCAAATAACAGCTGATTTCCTGATAGGCAATGATTCTGCATCTGTAGCTGTGCATAACGGGCATAAAGGTTATCTACGACTTTTTGGTAAGGCTAACAGGTCACATAGGACAAGGAAGGAGTATGAAACGTAGAAGAACTGGGGCAAACTGGGTATTGCCTGGTGTGTTGGAGGCACAGCAGAGTCACTGTAGTCGTTGAGCAATTTGTGGCGGCACGAAGGCCGTCATTTAACAGGAACGATAAACAGCGCGAGGCCTCCTGGTTTGGACTCTTCTGATGAGTAGCTCTGCAAAGAGTCCGCCTTACTAGTGGGAACATCCTGTACTTAGTGCAAATGCATGGCACTCTATGCAGGTAGCAGTAGGAAGTCCCTTCCTGGTGAAGCACTGAGCTGTGGCATCCTGTTCTACTGGCTTTCCTGCATGGGTAATAAGGCTGTAGGTGAGCTCTTGAGTTGCTTGCAAAGGTTATTAAATTCAGGTGAGACTTCTGAATTCAGCTGTCCACCCAAAGTCTTGCAATCTTAACTTACCTTTAAAGTTTATTTGAATTAAATTGTCCTGAATGTCAGTATAACTGCAAGTGTGGTGGCTGTGTCTTAATCTGTCCTTCTGTGCTGTAAACACTAGAATGCATTGGTAGCAGCACAGTCTTGCCTGCACAGGCAAACAGTGTTGTGTCTGAAGCATGAGGTAACTTTGATATTTTGTGCTAAT
Source organism: Lagopus muta (assembly GCF_023343835.1). Classification (NCBI taxonomy): domain Eukaryota; kingdom Metazoa; phylum Chordata; class Aves; order Galliformes; family Phasianidae; genus Lagopus; species Lagopus muta. The sequence goes on from NC_064433.1 coordinate 79,979,826, forward strand.
GTCATTTTGAATGTGGAAGAGTTTCAAGATCCTTCTTTACATGAAGCTTGATTCCCCCCCAGAAATGAGGAAAGTGATGTTCAGTGTGCAGGGAAGGGGTGAGGAAGTGAATGGGGAGCAATCCTGCTGAAACACGAGACACCTATTTGTATTTCTTTGCATCTTTAGTGAATGAATGTGTTAGCACTTAAAGCTAACATAAGCAGGGGCTATCCTCAGAACTTTATTTGTAAAGGCAAATTTGCAAATGTTGTTCCTGTGGCTGTTGATCTGGGTTATTAAAGAAATTGAGCTGGTGGCATTTGATCTTTGGTCTCTTCACTTCAGATAACCAGAGACTCTTATACAGAGTGCTCATTCTTGAGTCTTGAGCAACTGCAGCTCCTGTGACGTAAGGAATTGTAAAGTACAAGATACCTTCAGTTTATTAAAACTGATTTAAATTATTACTTGCTAGGCAAACTTATTACTTACTACATTTTGTATCATGCTTCTCCAGTTCTAACATACAACTTACAAGCAGTCCAGGAAATAGAATAAAGCAAAATCTGAGGGGGATTTTGGAACAAGTTTTGTTTACATTAGCTTGTAGTAATTTTTGGGGGGTCAGTTCTATAATTTTTCAAAACTTTCAGAGTTGCATTTTAAAACATTCCAGAAGAATACACAAAACGTTATGGAGTAAGTTTTAATATCTCTTGCTCATAAAACTGTCAGTAGAAAGCATTTAGTGCAGAAACGGGCAGTAGAGCTCATGTGACAACTTGTTTAAGCTTTCTTCTTGCACAGTGGAAGCAATTTGGGAAAAATTCCAGCTTCTCAGTAACAGCACAGAACTCATCTGGACTCACGGTAGATTTTCCTTTCTGCACAGCCACCCTGCTTGATTATTTCTGGTTATGGGATAAAGTTGTAGTATTTCTGAGCCTGGAATTCTGAGGAGGAGGGACATAATGCGAGAGGTGGGCTCACGCAAGACCCATTGCTTTGCCTATGTAAGTAATTTCAAGCTGCTTTGAATACAGCTGGTTTTCAGAAAAATGGTGAAACTCTTGTGCATCCTTTCTGCTCTGTGCTATGTAGGAAACTTGGACAGTGTTTTCTGTATCCAGTAAAGGCTTGCCATAGACAAATAACTTGGGTGAGGTGCTGATGCAGGTTTAATTCAGTGCCTCTGTTGTGATTTTTCAGAGAATTGTTGATCAGTGACTATACCCTAGTTCTGAGGGGTGCCACAGAACAAGGTAGATCTTAATTTCTAGTCCAGTAAAGGATGTTAACATTTGATAAAGTTGAGAGGTAGTAATTGTTTTCTTCAAAGGGTCATAAACTGAATTTTGCTGTTACTAATATACATGTTAATGCTCATGTACTGTTTCCCAGAAACAAGATGGTGGGTAGAGATGGAGATTGCTCCTTTAGTTTCTTTCCTGCACTGATGCTGAAGGTTAACATGCCAAGCCTAGAGTTAAAGTCTATATGAATAAAGCTTTAGCATAGAGGCACATTACTGTTTTTGAATCTGAATGTTGCTATTTGTGATTATCTTAACTGCTTTTGGTAACAGTAAAGTGATGAGTTAAGAACTTAGTTCTTAGCATTTCAGTTCTTCCTCTTTCTGAGTTAGTTTTCGGTGGATGGCTATTGGATTCTCTCTCTTGTACAAGCATTGTGTTCTTGAGGCCAGTATTTAATGGCCTTTGAAACACTTTTGATCTCACTGGAAGCTATCACATCTTCAGGAGACACTTGATAGCTTTTTAGGGTTCTGTTTCAGAAGCTTAATCAGGGAGAGGCAAAGAATGTAGTTCATTTTGCAGTTGAATGTCACTAATTTGCATATTCCTCATACTTCTAGAGCAGAAATACTTAGACTTTTTCCACTCAAAACCTACTCAAAACTCCATGCTTTCCCCCTGATTGTGCATAGCTTCCATTTTTAGGAAGTAAAAAGGTTACGGTTGGGGAAGGTGAACAGACCAACTGGTGAGAGGTTTATGGTACGAAGTGAATGCTTTACTGGCTTAGACAAGCCAATCTAATCTGGATGCCTGTGGTGTATCCTTGTAGCACTAGAGGTTCCTCATCTGTCCTGGTTATGTATGATGTCCCATTTTCTGGTTAGGTAGCAGAGATGTGGACAGTGGGATTTTTAAAGTTTGTGTAGTGGATACATAATGGTTTGGCTTTTGGGCTAGGTGTGAACATTTGTGGTTGTACTGATCTGTCACGCATATTTGATTGCCTGGCTCTTCAGAATGCGGCACTGGACAAAGTAAAACATGCAGTGGCTTACTGGAAAATCACATTTGTGTAAGCTTGGGGTAAATTCAAGTGCTTTTTTCACAATACAGCATTATGAAGCACTGAGACTGAAAGACCATTCTTGTAGTTGCTGCAGTTCATCATTTTATGCACTGCAGAGCTTTTCCCTTTTGTAACCAGTGACATAAGGGCCCTGAAGATGAGCCTGCCTTCGTTACCTGGCACAGTGCATCTCTGCAGCAGCCCAGTACTGTAACTGCATCCTGAGGAAGCTGGGTGCTCTGAAGAGAGACCTGTGTGGTTGGTGGGCTATCAGGAAGGAGTGGGACGTACTTTGGCAATCACAGCTTTTGACAAAATAGGAATCTCATTGGGCTCTCATTAGAGTTTTCTGTAGCCTTCCAATTAACTTGGATAAAAGTAACATTTGTAGAGATGGGAAGAGGCATGTCCCTGACACAAGTGACATAATTGTAACATTTCTAAGGAGAGAGATCTTGTAAGTGTTTCTAAGAATTGTTACTTTTAGCAACTACAGAGGTAGAACATCCTTCTTTGTTTTGCCTGAGGAGAAGGTTGGTATAGAAAACTGGAATGAATGTCTCTTAAGCTATGGAAAAAAGGCCTTACCACGGAAAGTGTGTAGCAAGGCCATTGTGAGGCTGTGCAACTTTCGTTACTGATAATGATGGATGGTTTACTGAAGTCAATTCATGTGAATCCCCTCTTGTTCAGTATGAGAAATAGAAGAAGATGAGTTTGCGTTGAGAAGGTGGCAGGTGGCTTAGCAAATGTTCTCCTACAAAAAATGGAATCTCTGGAGCACTTCTGCAGCTTCACTGTGAGTATGGGTGCAGTTATGGGCACCTCAATATAATGGATTATGAGGGAGCATCCGGAGGAGGGTTACAAAGACAGAGCGAAGATTGTGGAAGGCAAGGTGTGTGAGGAGCAGCTGAGGTCCCGTGTGTGCTCAGCACAGAGCAGAGGGGCTGAGGGGAGGCCTGATGGCGGCTGCAGCTCCTCACAGGGAGTGGAGGGACAGCGCTGAGCTCTGCTTTGTGTGACAGCGACAGGGCCCGAGGGAACGGCATGGAGCTGTCAGGGGAGGGCAGCTGGGGGCAGGGACAGGGGCTGCACCACAGGGCGCTGGGCATGGAACAGCCTGCCCAGGGCTGTGGGCACAGCACTGAGTGCCAGAGAGCAAGGAGTGTTTTGGATATCGCTCTCAAACATAGGGTTTGGATTTTGGGTGTGCTGAGTGGAGCTGGGAGTTGGACTCGATGATCCCTTGTTTGGATCCTTTCCAACTGGAATATTTTGTGATTTCATGATGTGATTGACCGTGACAGTGTCACAAAGTTGTTGAGCCTTTTATGTTTTACAATTCTGTTTCCTTAAAATAGCTAACAGGCTTAATATGGGAGGTTAAACTTTGATATCTTTAGGTTTTAGGGTCCTGGGTGGCTTAGGAACTTCTTGCAGTCTTCTTCAGAAGCATCTGATGATGACTGCTGTTGAGATACCACATGATGCAATGCCTAAGAAGCCAAGTTTTCTTGGCTTTCTTAGAACCTTGGATTCAGCAGTTTTCTTTTTTTTTTTTTTTTTTTTTGTGTGTGTGTGTGTGTGTGTGTGTGTGACAGATTTACATGGTAATTATCTTTTGATTATTTAGAAACTAGGTAGAGGCCATGACGCTCCTGAAACTACTCTTATCTCATACAGTGACAGTGCCACTATGGCTAATTCCCAACTACAGCTTCAGCTTTTTACTTTGCCTTTCTTGTCAGCAGGGTAGTCTCACACTGATGCCATTGGCAGCCTGGTGTGCAAATTGATCTCGATTGGCAGGGAGCTGTGTGCTTTGGACTCTGAATCAGATTGTGTGACACACACTGCTCACTCACTTATGTCCTGGCTTCAGGGGCATGAGCCTGGGCCACAAGGCAGGGCAGATGGCTGGGCTGATGGCTGGGCCCGGGGAGCTGGGACTGCTGGCCACTTAACACTTTACATAAGAAACACATTTTGTCATGCAAATACCGAAAAATATTCCTCTTCTCTATACTGCATCTTTTGGGGAGAATTTAGATCAGGAATGAACAGAAAGATTTCCTTATCTTTTTATTTTGGTGCTGCAACACCCCATAGTCTAAGGAAGTGATTCTTGAAAAAGAAATGCAACTGCTGGAAGTGCACTGGTGCTGGCTAAGGGAAAAACTTTCAAGTCAGAAGTTTAATAACCCATTTTACCAACTGCACGTACTAACTCATCTGGTAAGTTTGTAGGGGATTTGTACTTGGGCATGGTTGCCTTTCCCTTTTAAGTGGTAGATTTCTTGCATCTAGCAAAAGGTCAACCAGTGAAATTGTTTTGCAGCTGTTGCCGTTTAGTACAAAAATACATATTTGAGGGAGCTTGAATTGTTTTAATATGAGACTACAAAAAACTGATTTTGAAACATTCTTGTATGCATGTGGCTACCATCTGAAATTTGGTAGGACATAAAATTTCTTCGGCATGCTTATCTCAGACTCAGCATTTGCACATGGGAGGTTCTAAAATACAGTGGTAACTAATAAATGCTGTTATTTGCTGATGACAAACTTAGCAAACCAAAGGCTGGGAAGCGCTCCAGTACTCTGGGGAGAAGAGTATTTTTTTTGTGCATAAGGGATTTAAGTCCCTGTTCTAGCTTCAGTGCTGGAGCGATGCCTCTCTACCCTGCGTTCCCCATTCCTCAGAGCAGGAGCTGCCCAGTCTCTCTTTGAGTTCAGCAGTGAACGGTTAACCTTTTAAAAGCTCGGTCATCTGGGAGCTCATTATTACGACTTGTACTTCTGAAAATTTTAATTATTCTTGGCAAACAATCATCTGAAGGCAGCTAATTTCACTCACCAGTTATGCTCCCACCTTGTTCTCTGCTTGATTTTTACCCCTGGTTTTCCTTCCTTGAGTCCTCACATTTGGATGCTTCAAATTCTTAGGGAGACAGATATTTTCATTTGGATTGAAATGAAAGCCCCTAAAGACTCCTTACATCAGAGGTCTTCTGTCAATGTAGAAGTAGTTTGAGATGAAGGACAAATAAACATTGGAAGCAGCACTGACCTGTACCCTAAAAAAAAAAAAAAGGTGAATATATATTTTTTGGAATTGAGGGTGAGAGTTTTTTTGTTTTGCAAGTTCTTTGAAATGTGCTTGCATGAAACATCTGCTGTGTCATACGTAAGAAGAGAAGGCCAAGAGTAATAAAGCATTTCATTAATGTTTAATAGCATAGTGATTAGCGATTCAGCAAACGTCTGTGCCCATGGGAGATTGGAACTTATTTGATTAATAGATTAATTGCAACCTGTTCCGGTTGTAATTGCAGGTGTAACTTCCTATGGATGTTGCAGACTCACTAGCACTGATGTTACAGTCATGCTTACACTTTCTGTTTCCTAGCTGAAGAGCTGTAAATCAAAATACGAGAAAAATCCATATAGTGTTTTTCTCAAAGGAAAATGATTTTTGCTGTCAGAGTTTTTCAACAGAGATCCTCCGTGCTACCTCTGAAAAAGAATGGCTATTATTTCTGAAAGCACAGGGCTGCCTTCTAGAAAGTACTTTTTCTTTCAATTGCTATCTTTCCTGCACTTTCTTATTTCAATGTTGTAATGGACTTGAACCATCTCTCTGAATTTTACAGCTAGTTCCCTTTTTTTTTCAACTTTTATCATGGGTGTGCTGTAATTCCTGCTGCTTTTGGCCTCGCCCCTGGCCGGGCACAGTAGATGCTGCAGGGCTGAGATTTAGAACTAAGCAGTTCATGAGGTCACAGGCTTTGGAACAACCACTTGAAAATGATTAATTGATTTCAGGTTGTGGTCTGAAAGAGACATGGGGCTGTAAATCAGTTTCTGTTCCAAGTTTGGTCTCAAGCTTCCTGAGAGCTGGCAGGAATCTAGAAATGGTATTAAGTCTCTGAGAGGCTCTCAAGCTCACTTCCATTCAAAGAGATCACGGTGAGCTAACGAAGAATTTGCTTTCTTCCCTTCAGTTAACCACTGAGATATGTGGAGGAAGTGAAAGAAGAGACAGAATTTTTCTTCTGTTCCCCCAGGGGACTATAGCTTGTCGTGTGTTCTCTTGTCTTTTCAGCTACAGAAAAAAGTGTATCATAGCCGTATGAAGCCTAAGTCTTCTATCTAGGGACTGTGTCTTGCACTAGCAAGAGCAGGCTGGAGGTTACGTAAAATAGCACTGTATGGGGGAACAGGTAGGTGGCCCATTTGTAAGAAGGGCCATGATGCCTGAGTTTTCCAATAAAAGGCTACACAGGACGGAAGGAAGGCATGTCTTAGAGTCTCTATTTTCTATCCAGCATACCTTTCTGAGAGCTCTTACTGCTGCATGGTGCAGGCATAATCTGCCTAGCTTTCCAGGGGTTAAAGAAAGCTAGCCCATATTTAAGGCAGCCTCGTGCCAAGCTGACGCTTTTTACCCTGCTCTGTACCCATGCTGCGGCTGAAGGTCGCTGCACTCAGTAATAATTTTTGACTAGAATAGAGCTGACACACACGGTTTGTGCTCTGACTCTTCCTGGGTGTTCTGCATTAACAGCTCTCAGGCCAGCGTTCAGAAGCGTTGTGCTCCGCAGCCCTGCTGTGCGTCTCCATCTTCTGTCACTTCGGGATCTTAGCCACCAGATTTTTGCATGAGGACAAAGAGTGGAAAGTTTGGCAGCATTGTGGAATTTGGTGGGGAAAGGAAGCCTGCATTCCTTGCGGTTGTGTGGTGACAAAGCGTGCTGTGACTGCACAGCGCAGACAGGCATGCACGAGCATTCAGTTTCTTGGGTCCCTTCGTTCACACTTGCTTCACCGAGTGAGTTCATTATCCTCATGTTGCATGGGTGCTTAACATTTAGCTTTTCCCTTCTGTGGAGGGCTGGAATTCCTGTGAATGGCCAGGAGAGGTGCAAGGGAAGGACTATATCTGTGTGGGGTGATGGTGTTGAAAGCAGCAAGTTTACATTTATGCTGTAAGCTGCTGGTTGCTATCACTGATCCCTATTTTTTTTCCTCAGGGAAGCCCTGAATGCTAACAGTGTGCTAATGAGTATGATATCGGTCTCTAGGCCTTTTAGGATTAAAGGAATCACAGCGTTTTACAAACAAAATCCTCCAAGCTGCACGTGTGTGCTATCCATCAATAGGGATTGGAGCAGGATGCAGCATCTGAACTTTCTGACCCACATGTTAAGCCAGCACAGCTGCGAGTGTTTTGCAGTCGCTGATGGACTGGCACTAACTGGGTAATGGTGGCTGTTGGAAGAGGGTTTCTTTTTAGCCTAAATCTTCCCATGTTGGAAATACACAGTGTCTGGCAGCAAGAGAGAGACGGGTTGGACTTCATTTGCATCACACATGTAAATGAGGAAAACTGTGATCGCTGTTGACATTTCTCTCTGCTTGAAATTGCTTGCCCACAAAATGGACTTTTCACGCCTGACTGGCTATTAATGACTGGCATGGGCAGATTCCCGGCCCTGACCTCTGTAGTTAAGCCCTTTTCACTTGTTTTTCCTTTAAGCGCTGGTTTATTTCAGTGATGGCTTGGGGCAAATACAGGATAATCTAGGAATTAACCTTTTATTCTGTAAATGACTGAATCATCGTATTTCTGTGGAAAGAAGTTATTTCTTTGAGCCCTAGAGTAATTTCTGACATTCTTTTGGTGAGAGCAAGACAGCGTTAAAAGGAGCCTTGTGACTGACAGCATTTGAAATGCATTTTTGGAGGGACGGGTCAGTCAGCTCAAGGAATTTGTACAGAAGACCTCAGATGGGAAGACCTGTCTATGTGTGACTGCTGCCCTGTGCAGCCTTTTGCAGGTGATGGGACACGGATGGGATAGTGATACTTCTTTCTGCTCTGTGGAAATGCTTGATGTCACCTTGAAAGACGGCCTGCACGCTTTCTCCAGAGAGGCTCAGTAGTGCAGCAGATGAACGGAGGTGCCCAGCCATTCAAGCTGTTTAAGTGGAAGCAGGAAGAAGAGGAGAAAAAAAAAACAAAAATCAGACTTGAGGCTTTATCATAGCTTTCACGCCTCTTGCTGGAAACTAGTTCCTTTCTCCACTGCTCTAATGATCCCGTGCTCCAGCTCGTCACTGTGCAGAAAGCTTTGCAGAAGAATAAGAAGCATGGTAGAACAGAGAAAATTATGGAGGCAGTAGAAAAAAAGGAGAAAGCTGTAAATGTGAAGCATACAAGAGGAGAATTGTGTATGCTAAGAAATTTGGATCTACCTATGCTGCTTCTGTCTGTGTATAATGCCAGAATTTGTGATGATTGTTATTTATCATCTTTTTGCAACCAGAGAGGAAAATGGGGCATGTTGAACTCAAGCATTTGCAGGTATTGCCCTAAGAAGAATAAAGACAAAGTGCAAAAATGAGCATTACCTTTAGTAGAGAAGATGGTTGCTGAAATTGTTGAAATAGGTTAACATTTTACCCCTGAAAGGATGCTGCCTTTCCCTCAAAAAGATGTCATCTCTGAAGAGAACCAGAGGTGCACAACCTCATGTGGTCACAAGAACCAGGTAGTAACCCTGGTGTATCAAAGCAAAAATGCAGCTTCCTAGTTTCTTGTTTTTCATCTGCTTTCAGTATCTTCGAAGTACCTTGCTGAGATTTCAGTCATTTAGGAAAGAAAAAAAGAGCAAAATCCAGCATGCTCTATAGCCAAGGAAACTCAAAGACCATCTCTTCTGAACTATATCCATATTTCTACACATCATTGAGTTTATATTGATTCTGACATGCTAGTGGGCACTGCACGGAACTTTTCCACCTCCATTTGATCTGATGCAGTTCAAGTTTCAAATCCATAATCCTTTAAGATCCAGTCATTTTGTGAAATTATTTAAACAAAAACAACAGAAAGATCCAGATTAGGATTGATAAATAGCTGAAGTAGCTCTAGAAATCTGGATGGGGGCAGAAGAGAATGCGTTGGGAGATAGTTATCCTAGTCCGTTATTACAGATTAAGGTAGCGAGCCAGGAATAATTTTGCTTTGGTGGTTTTACATCAACTACAGCATTAGCATTGCTGTGAGGAGTTGGGGTACAACCTCAGGGAGAAGACGTGCATCTTCATGCATCAGCTTAATTGGCTGTGGTTAAAAGCTACAAATCTGATGATGTCTTGGCAATCTTTAACTTAGAGCGACTGTATTTATTCAATATAATGAACAGATTCAGAGACAGAGCTAGGAAAGTTGTCTTCAGAAGCGATAAACAGGTTTTTGTCACATTAGGTTTGCACCAGTAATTATTGAAAGGCTGAAATGCACTGGTTGCAAATCAGTCTTCTGGGACTGTGCGTTAGCAGCCCCTTGCATTCTGGATTTTAGATAAATCAAACTGCACAAGAAATCTACTGAAGGATCATCTTGTGGTGCCATTTGTCTTTTTTTTTTGCTGCTTCTTGGAGTGCAGTGTGTACCACAAGAGCTCTGTGTTTCAGAGCTCTTCCCTCTCTTGTGGAAGGGCTGGTGCTGGAGGTTGAAGCTGCCTTCATCGCTCTCTGGGCTGAAATTCTCAGTGTGTAAACTAAATCTTTCTCTTCCTATTAATAGAGGTGGGAGAAGTACTTCCTGTCTGAGTCTTGGACTTTTCACTAATGTCACTCATGAAAGACAGAGATGAACGAGGGATGAGCACAAGCTTGATGTTTCCATCCACCCTGTGTTTGGTCAGCTTGTCTCTTCAGCGTGTTCTGAAATGGTTTTAGCCTGCATCATACCTAGCTGTGTGCTTTCTCTCTTACACTGTCTAGGACATCTGTCACTGTTCTCTTCACAAAGGATTCCTTTAGTGTAATTCAGGATTTTTTTGTTTTGTTTTTTAACTGTATTTGTGCACGACCCACTTTGATGCGAAATGGCTGTTAAGTGTTTAAGAAGCATACAGTGAAGTAGTACAGTGAGAATTCTTGATGTATTTGTTGGAGAGAAATGAGTTCTTAAGGGCGTCAGCCTGTGACATGAGCATCAGAAGCTCTCTTCTCTGCCACATCCAGTTGAGCTTTTGTGACTGTTTGAGTATTCCATTTTCACCTCCATCAGGAGTGATGACTGAAAATCTGGTTGGCTTTAAGACAGCTGAGGGGACTGACTAAGATGACAGTTGCTTCATTCAGTCTGTTTCTGGGATGCTAGATGTAGGTTACTGTGTAACTGGTTTATGGTTATCCCTGATGTTAGCACCCTTTGAAGCCCTGCCTGTGGAGCCACAGCAGATGGTCGGGGTCAGAGCCGAAGGAGATGGATCTGAATGGAAGGCATCAGAGTAGGCACAGATTGTGCTTCTGCTGGGCTGAGGTACCAGGGGATAAATATAACCTCAGCCTTGCATTAGAGTAACTCCTGATTTTTTTTCGCAGTGTATTCAGTCAGTATACACATGCTATCTTAAGAGATTGAAGCAATAACTTGACTTAAGAGTGTATATGCATATTTTAAGGAGCTAGTAGAGGGATTGCTAAAATAGTTTTTACATGTACGTGCTTAGTATATTCATGTGTTCAGTAATTCCCTGAGATAAATGGTATTATTTCCATCTTACTGGGATAAATGGCAGAAAAAATCATTTTTCTTGCTGGTAGAATTGAGTTGGAGGTACAGAGAATTCTTGTGTTAGTTTCAGTTGGGTAGTAATGTTGTTAAGCATTGTAAAATCCACCTGGAGAAACGAGTGTTTCATCACAAGAAGTGTTTCTATGACTGATGGGGTTTAGATCCATCCCAGCTTTGTTATGATAGTTAAAAATCTGTTATGGGTTTTCAGCTACTGAGATGATAGCACCGCATGAGCAGTGGTATGCAGGTTGGACAAAATGAGAAGACAGGATCTTCCTGTCTGTCGAAAGTCAGAGTTGTGCCATGTGTCACAGGAACCCCAAACACAACAAGCAAAGATGACTTCTTATTGGTAATTTTTAATAAGGAAATGAGTAGGTGGAGATTATTTATGCTCCCATTTGTGCCAGAAGAACTCTTTTCTCCGTTGGGTGCAAGGTGTGTAGGTGAGGTTATGTGGTGAACCCAGTATTCCTCTTTCACAGATTCACTCTGTGAGATTTCAGGAGAATTTCAGAATTCTTGCAGAGTTCCTCAAGCTTCAGTAGTAGTGATAGGCACTGTGTGTGACTCTCTTATGCTCAGAATGTGATATCCATGTTTCAACAACGGCGCCTCACAACGTGTGAAGTTTGACCATCTATGTATGGGAACGTTTTGTAGCTAAAGAGTTTTCTTCCTAAATATTCCTGAAGATTTCAAGGTTGATGAAGCTAGTAGGACTAGTACATATCTGATCCTAGCTAGTCAGGTTGCATGATTTGCAACCCTGTGATCCAAGTTAAAGTTGAAATACCTTCTAGTTTTAGAACTACAGATACAGCAAATGAGGAAGGAAAAAGTGATGTGTGTGTGTAACCACAGGAGAGAGGTGTGTTAGAGCAGCAGCTGTGGAGCAAAATATAAAACATAGCTGTGTTAATTTTACTTGCATGTTTTCGTCCATACCTGCAATTCAACTAATTTCACTCATTTTGTCTGTTAGACTAGAAGCTCCCTAATCTGTTTAGGGCCCAGTTGCAGTGGGTATTTGCAGTAAAGTCCCCAGTTTATTATGTATATAATGAATTGATTTTTATCTTAACAGATTTTTCGAGTTGATATAAAATGGAAAAAATAGCATTGCTTTTCTCTCTGCCTACATCTAGTTAAACCATGGTTGAATGAAACTGGGAATTGAGTTCCCTTCTCAATTACGTGTCTTTTTTGTTGGCATTTCAAGGAGGATGGTAAGGGAAAAGTTTTTCCATCATACACCTGTTTCACAGCATTGTTCTGGATCTGGCTGTGGTGGAATTCACTTGATTTCCACCTGTGAGCTTTTTTTTCCTTTTTTCTCATATTTTCTCCTGCTTCTCATCCTTTGAGGAAGGCAATGAGAGAGCACTGTGTGGTGGTGTTCAAGTGGCCATCTGTGTTGAAATTCACTTGGACATCAGAGTGGTGGAATTCAGTTGGCCGTCAGTTTGATGGATGGAGGAGTAGAAGTGTTATGTTTGCTTTTATATTGTTTTTACAGTATTCAAGTAGGAAGCCTTCTAAATGTTCTGGCTGATACCTTGTATAATGGTAAGATTGGAAAATAAAAATGCAAAGTTAATGTTTTCTTGACTATTAACACTGATACTTTAGTAATATAAAGTAGATAGTTCTTGGGTTTGCAGTGTATCTTCAGATCTTTGTTTTTGAGGGAAAACACGTTCAGTGACATCAATATTTTCAGTGGTAAAGTAATTGAGAAAAGAGTTCCTAATCATTTGCATTTCTCCTTTTTTTTTCTTTTCAGAACCGAGAGCTCCAGATTATGAGAAAGCTGGATCATTGTAACATTGTCCGATTGCGTTATTTCTTCTACTCCAGTGGAGAGAAGGTAAGAATGAAAAATGGGAAGATGTTTCCTCGTACCCATCCTAGTCCTTAATGAGCTGTTTGAATTTCTAGAGACAAGAAAGAGTGTGAAGATAGTGATAACACTGAAAAGAAGCTGTAGTGATGCTGAACAGGTCTTTTGGAACAGATCTTCGTAGTGGAAGTGTGGTGGTCCATGGAGTAGTGTTATTAATGTATCATAACAATAGTGTAACCGATTTAGGTATACTCTGCCTCTTTTTTTGATGAAGCACAGCAGGGTTTCATTTGCACATTTTACTGCTACCTTTCCTGAATTATAGACGTGTTTTTTAGCATTCGAGCATTCTAAGCACTCTAGATTTATAGAACTTACATGGGCTTGGGATTTTGCCCACTGCCCGTGGGAGCCTGTACACATATATATGTATGTACTGGTGTGTCTGCAGTGCTCTGAGGTTCTGTATACCTGAGCTGACAGCAGTAGGAAATTAACTGTGGCTGCCATGCAGTGGATTGGCAGAATGGGAAAGGGAAAGCACTTCCCTCCTTGTATGCAGTATTTAGGAAAGGAGGTGGCACTCCCAGGGTGACTTGATGTTAGGTCTCTGCAGTCTTATGCAGTGCACAGAGGGAGAACTCTAGATGAGCTTGCCTCTGCCTATGGAAAGCTTGCAGAACCAGCCTGCAAGTGTCAGGGAGAAATATGATATTTTTTCTTTTTTTTTCCCCCCCCCCAATTTTTTTTTAAGCTTAGGTCATCCATTTTACCGTGCTTACCAAACAAAAGTAGAGGGAATATTTCCAGGTTATTTTTATGTCTGTTATTTTGGTGGTAGTTTGCTGGTGGTGGTTTTTCAAGTATGTAGTGATCATTTAGCATATAATCAGAAATTCTTTAACCATTATGAGTGTAAAGAGAGAAATACCATGAGGGAGGGCTTGGTTATAGCTCTGTATTTAACCAGCTTGTAACTTAGCCACAGTGAAGTAGAACTTCATGAGACAAGCAGAAGACAGCTGCCTTGTCTGATGTCTTTCAGAAATCTTCTGCCAACAGTGGAAATGTTAAAATTTCAGAATGCTGTTCCAGGAGTCTTTGTCTAATAATAACTTAAGTAAAAGTCTTTTGTAAATCTTTAACTTGATGTTGAGCTTGAGACTGGATTTTCTACTTAGCTCTTTCAACTCCACATGGCTAATTCTTGGCAAAGCTAGTTTTGTTTTTAATAATGCACTCTCTGTCCATTACAAGTGAATCTTAATGCTTTGGGGAGTAGTTTTCTTTCACATTCTTTTCTGTTCTTCTTTGTTCATGTTTCTGCTCTGTACCTTTTGAAATTTCCGCTTCCACCTCGCTGCTGACTGGGGTGAATGGGAACCAGTCCCCAGGGTGTAAGTACACCCAGCATCAACAGCAGTGTTCAGGTTGCAAGGTCTCTTTGCAGTTCTGTGCAGAATGATACATAATTGGCTTGTGAGTGTTTCCATGCTGGCAGCAGTACATGGAGCTATTTGCAAATTAGTTTGTCATCTGCTGTTTGGGAAAAGATCTAGATAGCAGCAGGTCAGGGTTCTGAAGTGATGACTATGGCTTGCAGTTCTTGTCTGTCTTCATATAGAATTTAGCATAGATTAAACACAGATTAGAACCGAACTATGGCAGAAATGTTTCACATGTAACTAACTGCTGATCTCTTTAATTAAACAGTTTGACAGTGAAATTAATTTTGGTACCTACATACTAAACATTTTCATGTTGCCATGATTATTTCACCACTTGGTCCAAGTTGGAGCCTGCTCGGACTTCTCTCTGCTTACCTCCCTGTAAGCCCAGAGGGTTTTTTTTCTTTGTTTTAGTTCTGGTTGTTTTTTTTTGTTCTTTTTTTTTTTTTTTTTTTTTTGCTAATAACTGAAGCTTAAATTTATGTCCAGATTCTGTCTATTTAGACAGATACTGTTGGTACTCTTTGAAAGCCTTGTGCTGAATAGTCCCTTCAGTTTATTTTAGGCATTTTTGGGAATGAGGCAACCTTCAAACTGACTTCATTCTTGCAAAAGAGTCAATTACGTTTTTTTGTTAGAAAAATTGAAGCAACAGGAAATAGATAAAATATAAAAATAAATTCCAAGTAACACTCGATAATGGGACCACTCTTCTGCTGCATCAAACCTATAGTACTTTATAGAGGTTCTGCCATTTGCTTGTATTTCATGCCTGTTTTTGCCAAAAGCAATCCAGCATAGCAGCAGCGAGTTCTTGTAGTAAACACAGTTTTGATTACTTCTTTGTTTTCTGTGTCTGTGTGAATCCCCCTTTTCTGAGCATCTTTGGAGTTGTATTACCTTTATATAGGTATACTTTATGAAGATGTTTGTATGTGCGAGTGTGCTTGTATATGCTCACTTGTATGTATGTATATTTATACATATATACCTTTACATATATAGGTTTACATACTGACTGTACATTAATCATGTTTGACTAATAATTTCCAGTTTAAGATTACTCACAAAGAACATATAATATACTTTAATAAGACAGTTGACAGGCATGGCATTGAAGTTGTTTCTGTAAACTATATATGCCTCAGTTCCTTCTTCCTGTAAGGTTGCAGACATTCATCAGACCCGTTGGATAACTCAGTTCTTCCAAAGGATTACCTTAATGAATCTTCCAGAGTAGGTTCTGATTTCTTTTTTTTCCTGAGGCTTTATGAGATGACTGATAGTAGAGCACTGACTTGTGTCACTGTACTGTGCTTTTTGGTGGTCTAAAACCTGTAGTTACGAGTAGTAGAAAGAAATAGAGGGGAGGAAAGAACAACTAACTGGTACATTGATTTGTGAAATGTTCTCTTTACAGAAGTAGCAGCGAGTCTTTTCCATGTGTAGTTTTGTGATTTCTGATTTTCTGAATATTCCTTGGTGAAAATGGGCATGTTTGTAGGCTAGCCAACTCTGCTGTGTTGGTTGTAGTTTTGGTATTCTGCTTTATGGTATGGTCTTGAACAAGAGACCCAGTTTGGGCAGCTCAAGGAGATCAGACCATATTAGGAAGTCACACTTTGTTTGATTTTGGTTCCTTTTCCTTAATTTCAAGGACTGCTTTGTGTGTAGCATGATAGATAAATGTAAATGTTGTAGTGAAGCATGGAGTAGTCTTGCAGCCTGCCCCATTTAGGTTTCAGCAGCACAGAGCTTTTGAACCGTGCTCTAAGTTAGAGTGGATCTGGATAGACTGAATACTACTCCCATTGGCTTCCGTGCTGTATTTCCCAATGTTTTGTAGCCTAAACTAACTTCTTAGATCAATGGCTGCTGAATTAAACTGTTCAGCCTGGTAAAACCTGAAACAAGAGTTCTTAATCTACATTCTTTTTCCTCTGCATTTCTGGTTTGGATACTTCTTGATGGTATTTCCTAACTGTCAGGCTTTCCTGTGTGGATGTTTGAGAGTATGGATCCATGTCCAAAAGAGGGAGAGGGGTCACTGGAAAGATTTCTTCATGCATCAGATTGTATAGAAGTAAACTAAATACTGGTTTTGTTGGGTAATTGTATCTCTGGCTATGTAGCTTTTTTTCTTGTCAAGGTAGCTTGTTATTCAGAGTCATCAAAGTGTATTTGAAAGATCATAAATATGCAATGTGCTCGCTTTTTTCTGGAGGCTGAGCTGGCCCATCTACATCTTTTAATTGATCTTTAATCTTATTTAGCCTTAGTGTAACAGCTTGCAGCTGAAAGTCCATGCAAACTCAGGGTAGAAATTTTCTCCCATAGGCTGAGGTTTGAAATTAATGTGCAGGGCATGGTACGCAGCAGTTTGTAGGTGTGGCTGAGTGCGTGTCTCAAATGTGCTTTGGCAGCAAGTTACTAAGCTACAAAGAAGACATTTGGAAGAAGGGAGTGACTGGCTGATTTGAAAGTTTGGGCCTTGCTGAACAGCTGTTATTTCTCTAGGTTCACATCCCTACTAGGGAGAGGCGCATCCTCACCGTCAGAGGCCTGAACATCACCGTCCTTTCTTGCAGAAATGACAAAAAAAAACCACCTTGGTTTTGTGCAGTATTCACACATGATAGAGCCTCGAGTCCAACTGCAAATAGATAGAGACTGTGTGAATGCTTTTCACCAGCCCAATCAAGTGCTGAAGGGCTGTTGCTACAGATGAGTTTAGTCATTATGATCCATTTAATCCTTGGCAGATCTGCTGTGCTGTCAACAAAGGAACAATTAATGCCAATTATTATGAGTTCGTGATGTTGGTATCGTTAGTCCTTGCCTAAGGCTGGCCACACTTGTTTCAAAAAGAGCACCAGTCATCAGATAATGATTATCAGTTACTGCTGCTAGGGCTAGCAACATGCTGGGAATTTCCTCAGCTATACCTAAGAGCAGTCTCTGGTTTTGAGTAGATTTTGTCACTAGAAATTGCAGTTATGCCCCTCTGCAGCAGGGCTTTGCAGTAGGCAGCAGAATCCTCAGTGTGGACAGTGCCTGCTGTGGAAATGGGAAGCTCTGATTTCACTGGGTCTATTAAAAGTCCATTATGCCTGGTGAGTCACTTTTATCTTCTCAGATCATTCTTCCACCAGTTCTAGCTGTTCCTCACAGCTGGGCTTGTTCAGCCTGGAGAAAAGAAGGCTAGGAGGTGACCTTGCAGCCTTCCAGTACCTAAAGGGAGCCTACAAACAGGAGGGGAATCAACTCTTTGAAAGGGTAGATAACAGTAGGACAAGGGGAAATGGTTTTAAGTTGAAGGAGGAAAGATTCAGGTTAGATATCAGATGGAAGTTTTTTGCCAGGAGAGTGGTGAGGTGCTGGAACAGCTGCCCAGAGAGGTTGTGGATGCCCCATCCCTGGAGGTATTCAAGGCCGGATTGGATGGGGCCCTGAGAAGCCTGGTCTAGTATTAGGTTTGGAGGTTGGAGCTTGATGATCCTTGAGGTCCCTTCCAAGGCATACTGTGATTCTTTGATTCTCTTTCTCATGGCAAGGTAGGTATGCAGGACAGCTCAGTCAGCCCAACTTTCTCCACTAATTTCCATCTATCTACAGATTTGTTGCCAGCCTGCAGCATAATGTCTAAAGATGTGATTCAAATGGCCACGGATCACTTGTGTTAAAGGTCACAAATCAATTCCACCTTTCAGATATTGGGTGGCTCCTTCCATCTTCATAGAAATATTTATCCTTGGAATTAAAACAAAAATCCTAAGGACTTTACAGGGTGTGGAATAAACAAGATAGGCAGGGACTCCCAAATGGTCTTCAGGTGGGACTTTTTTCCTTAATGTTGTCATCTTACGTGGGAAAATGAAAAACCATGACAGAAAACTTTCAATGGAGGGAAGAAGTGTTGCCTTAGAACACAAGACTTAGAACATCACCTAAATGTAGTATCTTCAAATGGTTCAACAGCTACTTTAGAGTCAGGCCTAGGTAAGATCTTAAATGTGAATTATATTGATTGGCCTGATTTCTGTTGTTATACTGCCATTACAGCTGATCTGGTAGGAATCTCCTGCCTCAGAGTGTATCTTGCTGAAGGATAGTATTATAAGCCAGTTTGGGAATTTTCTGACAGACAGATGTGGGAACAGAAAGCTTGGGACCCACATAATTTCTGAAATTCTGTCATAGAATCACGAAGTTGGAAAGGACCTGCAAGATCATTTAGTCGTACCATCTTCCCATCACCATTGCTGCCACAAGCACTAAACCGTATCTCGTAGCTCCTCATCCAGGCGCCTCTTGAACACCGCTAGGGATAATGACTCCACCACCTCCCTGGGCAGCCATTCCAGTGCCTGACCACTCTCTGAGAGAAAAAGTTCTTCCTTATGTCTAACCTAAACCTCCTCTGGCACAACTTGTGGCCATTTCCTCGGGTCCTGTTTGCTGCCTGGGAGAAGAGGCCAAACCCCTCCTCATCACAGCCTCCCTTCAGGAAGTTGTAGAGTGCAATGAGGTCTCCCCTGAGCCTCCTCTTCTCCACACTGAACAATCCCAGCTCCTTCAGCCGCTCCTCATAAGACTTGTGCTCCAGACCCCTCACCAGTTTCGTTGCCCTTCTCTGGACACGTTCCAGGGCCTCAATGTCTTTCTTGTAGTGAGGGGCCCAAGACAACACAATACTCGAGGTGCAGCCTCACCAGTGCTGAGTAGAGGGGGCTGATCACCTCCCTGCTCCTGCTGGCCACACTATTTCTAATGCAGGCCAGGATGCCATTGGCCCTCTTGGCCACCTGGGCACACTGTGGGCTCATGTTCAGCCGACCATCAACCAACACCCCCAGGTCCCTTTCCTCTTCACAGTCATCCAGCCACTCAGCCCCAAGCCTGTAACGCTGCATGAGGTTGTTGTGGCCAAAGTGCAGAACCCGACACTTGGCCTTGTTGAACCTCATCCCATTCACCTCGGCCCAGCGATCCAGCTTATCCAGATCCCTCTGCAGGGCCTCCCTACCCTCAGGAGATCGACACCACCTCCCAGCTTGGTGTCATCTGCAAACTTACTGAGGGTGCACTCAATCCCCTCATCTAAGTCATCAATAAAGATATTAAAGAAGATATGCCCCGGTACCTACCCTTGGGGGACACCACTTGAAATGGGTCGTCAGCTGGACTTAACTCCATTCACCACGACCTGCTGGGCATGGCCTCTAGCCAGTTCTTTACCCAAAGAATGGTATACCTGTCCTTAGGCACTGAGGGAATATTACCTAGTAATTGTGATGCTAATAAAAATAGAGGTGTATTTCTGAAATGTGGTTGTAAACTGCAAGTACAGACATGCTCATGTGGCCACTGGATGTCACCATTCCTTCATCTAAATAAGGGCAATTCCAGCATTTTTTGCATTTAAGGATTTTTCCAGAATGTCATGGCTACCAAGTAGTTAGAGTAGGAAGCCTGAAATTTCTTGCTTTGTCTATGAAAGCTGCTCCAAAGGCTTTGTGTCTTTAAAGTAGTATGGCAGCATTTAAGATAAGAGGAGAAAGGTGTGTCTCTTACTCTGCTTGGAAAGAGCGGGTGAAGTGTGTGCTGGTTGTAGCTGTAAGAAAAGGTAAATCAGTCCTTCAGAGTGTAGTTCTGTATTTAGGATTTCTGAATGCAGAGTTGGTTTAAGAAACTCTTGTGTTGTTCATTTCTACTCAGCGGTGCTCATACAGTTGATCATCTGAAAACTATCTCAGAGAAATGAGTTGGGATTTGAAAGAAAGAGGAAAATAAGGGAGGGGAGGAAAAAACACCTGGAAACGCCACAATTGCCACCTCACTGTTGCTAACCTGGCTGATGGAGACTGAAATGAGCATGTTCATTGCTCTTTCCAGACACTGACCAGTAAGTTCAGTCACCATGGAAGACAGAGTAAATAGATTCAGTACTTTTTATTGTATTATGTTACACCCAGGCATTCTCTGTAGAATCAAGGGAGGACTGCCAATTCATGGGAACTTCTGATGACGTCCCAGATATTGATGCATTCTTCAGAATATGCCCTGTGATGTTCTCTTCTTGACTTCAGCCTGTCCTTTGGCATTTAAGAAACCACTAGTTTCTGAAGATGTGTTTCTGTCATCGCATTGGTGGTGAATAAGGGACTTACTTGCACTGGGACTGAGATGTGTCAATTGCAGTTTTTCGTGCACACGTTCCAAATACAGAATGGACAATATCTGGGGGGGAAAAAACATCCTAGAAAGCACCTAGAGTTAGTTTAAGTTTGTTGAGAAGGGAGATTCACAGAGGAGAAATATTCTCTCCCTTGCCAGGAACAATCCAGAAGAGCAGACCTTTTAATTCAGTAGCTAATGGTTTATACTGAACTTAGTGAATGCCAGCAGGATAGCCTTAAACAGTTTTGCTTTTGTAGATTGAAGGACAGAAGAGTTTTAAAAGTGGAATTTGTGACTTCCAGAAGCCTTTTATGTGTTTGTAAAACAGCGTTTTTACTTTCACCAGGTCTTCAGCCATGCGGTATTTAACATTCATGTGCTGGAGAAGTTGTATTGCAGCATGTTTGATTTCTGATTTCTGACACAAAAGATTCAACAACATTTTGGCTTCTGCATCCTACTCATGCTGCTCACTGTGGCACAGTTTGTATTGGTATTTATTTATGCAGAGTGTTTCCAACTGGAGTGAAATGGTACTTCAGTTATTGGTTCTTGAGAGATACGGACTGGTTCAGTGACAAGGCCATGGTTATTTTGCTCTGAATCTTTTAAGTGTTCAGAAGCAGCATGTGTCAGCTGAGAATTTATCTGCCAAGTGACAAAAAACAACTTCTAACATTTGATACAATTGACCGTAAACGATTGCAGTGCTGAAGTCAAAATCCTAATGGAATGCATTGATCCTGTATTTCAGGATCCAGCTCCTCTGTGCACCCTTTTTTAAAAGAGTATATATAGAACATTACAACCTGAGCAGCAGGCATAGGAAAGTGTTGCTGAACACTTGACCTGTTGAGGAAGGCTAATAATCTTTTCAATCCCAACTTCTGTAGGAAAGAAAACATAATCTTATGTTTGTTTTCTGCAAATGATTTCTATGATGCAGCCTCCTCCAAACCATTCTGGTCTCTGTAGGTATGTGAGATAGGCTCCTGGTGGGTTGGTTACTTTGGCTGATTCCCAGCCCAGCAATTTTGGAACAGTAGTGTGGAAACAAGTCACGTGCAGAATATGTGGTGAGGTCTGAAAAAGGCCTGTAATGGAAAGATAAGCCTTGATCCATTCTCTTGATCCTCAAACAGTTGCCCTCATTTGGTGAGCTCTTTGCGCTAGCCCTGTTTCCTGTTGTACTATATTTGGGTCACTGGAAAAATATGTGTTTAGGAGGAATGCATGAGGTAGGCACACCAGCTTACATCATCCTCAGAGCTTGTCAGGCCATGACTGCTTTCTAGCTCACACTGAATCTTGTTCAGAAAATCCAGATAATTTGGTTGTTATTTTTGTCCCGATCATGCTCACAGAGAAGGGTTCTTGAAACCTGTTCTCTTAAGTGTTTATCAGATTCCTACTAGGTAACATCAGGAGGAGGTAGGTCAGAACGCTCAAGTCATCTTTAATTCATGAACATAGCTATTTAGGGCACTTCTGAAGTGTCAGTTGCTTGTGGTAGGAGTGAAGTATGTTGCTTCTTACATAGCTAACACTGTAAGGCTTGCCTTTATAGTTGCATATTAAAGTTTTGGGTGCATCAGATGTGTAGATCTAGGTAACATGTTTGCTGGCGGGGGGAAGAGATACTCCTGTTCTATCCTGTGTAGATTTTAACATGTTACATACACAGAAACAGCAGCATTCAAACCCCATGTAGTTTCTTCAAATACTGTGGGTAACATCAAAACTCTTAGGGATTTGATTGGGTGGGTGGCAGATCTCCATCTGCCATAGAAGTGCTTTAATCTTTTTGTGCCTGTGTCACATCGTGCCACTGAAGTAGTCCTCTTTCCAACAGATTGCAAAGTAAAAAATCAAAATGGAGGAGAGAAAAGTAAAACAGATGGTAGGAACTAAACAGAGTTGTTTAATTCGTATAACTCAGTTCTGTGAAGGTTTTAGTGGTAATGTGTTATTTGTATATACCTCCTTTTGCTTGTACTGTGAGAGGATGATGAAATCACTACAATTCCATTGTTACTCTTTTTTTTTCTGTCAAATCTGTCATGAAGGTCTTTTTGGTACATGGAACATGAACCCGCTGAATCAACCTCAGTAGCAGAGAGTTTGGCACAGTGACTTGTTACACGTATGACTGCTGCTCTCTAAGAGGTTGAGCAGTCTATACATTCATCAAGTTGTATCTACACTGAATCAAGCGTATCCTCATTTTCAAGAGACTGTTTTCTCTTTTGGCCTACTATGCATAAGTTAACGTGAATTTTTCAGAGAATATATTGTATTATCAATAATACCATGAAAATTCTGTCCCAGGTAGATGTTGTGTTGGATTTGTGTCAACTGGAAGTGAAGGGCAAAAAAACAGTTGCTGCAGAAGGGAAAGTGCTGAAGTACAAGTAGGACGAGTTTTTCATGTGATTGCACACCTGTAGAGTTCTAGAGCCATTTGGTATTGCCTTTGGTATTCGTCCCTCGGTGTCCATGTTCTGGCTTGTTCCCCAGGTTCCATGATTCTTTGACCCAGTTCTCAGGACAGGGGAGGGAGGCCCCAGGACAGGCAGGTTTTCTGGTGCTGCTTTTCCTTCTCTATGTTGCACAATTCCAATAAGAGCAGACGCAAGCCAGTGGGTCATCGGCACTCGCATAGCACGGGTGCTGTTACTGCTGTTGTTTAAGCAACAGTACTTAAAGGAGAATATCTTTTTGTAGGGAAGAGTGTTGTAAGCAGGACCTTGCATGGTGACCTGGCCTGTTAGGAGCCATTGGTGAGAGCTACTGAGATGTGAAAGTACCAGTGTTTATTGTCCAGTAATGATGACCATAGACTTTGCACATCAGGTATTTGAGGTGTTGCAGTGTTACCACAAAATGTTTACGTCCCCAGCAAGATCCTGGCTACTTGCTCAGACAGAACATGGTGAGAGTGCACACCACGCTGTGCTCTAAGTCATTAGGTAACAGTAGTGTTATTAAATTGAAGCTGAATGAGGTTTGTTTTTGAAATTGAGCAGTGTTAAGATCAATAGGCAGTAGGCCTACTGACAAGCTGAATACCTAGGAGCTCTGTAGCGTCATCCATGTAGAGTCTCTCCATCTCACCTTTTCCTGTAGAAAAGCACTGCAAGCACAGAAGTATACCTCTGCTTAATTCAACTGGCTTTCAAATGTAGTCTTTTAGGTTGATATAATTAATGGGGGGGGGGGGGGGGGGAGTGTATAATTAAATGTATTTGCAGCCCTGATGCTTCGCACAGAAGACTGCATTAAAATATCAGAAGTCTTTTTAAGACCTGTTTTACCACTGAAATAATCCCATCCCCAATTAGACACTATGTGATTACAGTACTATGTCATTTAATTCTCCTTTGTTCCTTCTTTCCTTTGCTAACAAACTCTGTGACAAAGTACCTTATTATAAAGCTACTTTTGTTGTTTCTCAGTATTACATTCACTCAAACCTCTAACTTAATTCCAGATGTTAGAAACGCAGACTTAAGAATCATTTTTATTTTGTTCTGTTTTACTGGAATTAGTTTGTAGGCTTAAGTTGGACAAAATTGGGGCATTAAAATGCTTATTTAACAAAATGGCCATGAATATTAACGCTAGCTTGCTGTCTATGAATGGATAGCAGTAATCAGTTATAATTACTAATCTCTTAATTGTTAGGAATTCACTAAGATTAAAGCAACATTTCCAAAATATGTGGCGTTTTAAAACTTTTTAAATATGTATTTGTATGGTATGAGTTTGGGAATTCTAAGTTTGCCCTTGAGTTTCCCCAGGGAAAGAGACTAATATTTCAAGGCGGTGTCCCATAATGAAAATAATAATGAATGGACATCATTGTCCTTATTTATAATTAGAAGATACATTACGGTTGAAGCCATATAGAGTAGTGTGACCTTAAATGTAAGTTTGACTTAGATATTAGAGTGCGGTGCTAAGCCGAAAGGGAAGACAATTTGCTGGCACACTTACTAAAGATGTTTCCCAACCTGTCAGCTTTTTTTGAATGCTTTTAGTGTTCTTCATGCTTCAAGATAGTTATTGATTTATTTTTTAATTCTATTCTCTTTCAGAAAGATGAAGTGTACCTCAACTTGGTGCTGGACTATGTTCCTGAAACAGTATACAGAGTTGCCAGACATTATAGTCGGGCCAAACAAACACTCCCTATGATTTATGTCAAGGTAGGTAACTAATAACTGTGGTTAGATGAAGAGGTATATTATAGGAATGAACTCTCTGAATACCCATTTTCTCACATAATTAGTTTTCTGAGTTTTTAGAAGTATGAGTGTCTTGAGGCAAGAAACAAAAAAGATCAGAAGATGTATTTGTTAGAGTGAAGGAAGAGTAGAGGCAGGAGGCTTAACTTTCTTTCAGCACCTGATTTCTCACTTTACAGAAATGTCAGAATGGTTAAGGGGAGGTCTGGGAAGTGTGGGGTGTTTTGTTTTCATATAGCTTAGAGTCTGACCAGCTAGATTCCCAGCTTCAGCTTTCAGAGATGATGATGACAAAGTAGTACAAAGGTCAAGAATTTAAAGAGAATGTCAGGAAGAATGCTATTCTCTTATGTGTTATCTTCTTCCTTTGCCTGGTAACTAGGTAAGAGCTCTTGTGCCTCCGATGAAGGAATGAAAGGTGTGCTTTTGTCCCCTTCCCTATATGTGGAGCTCACTGCTTTTACCACTTGTGTTGAAGAGTGGGAGATGTTTTTATGCACATTTTAGCCTCAAAACCTCAATTTAGCTGTCTTTATCTTTTATTGTCCTTTGTACAGTAGTTAAAGATGAATAAAGCTTCATTTTTTGTCTAGTATGGGACCCATCTGGGTCTCATAATTCTATTTCGTTTATTGTGGTGAGCACAATTTGCATGCTAATGAATGATCGTGGAATCGTAGAGTATTGGAAGAGATCACTGAGTCCAGTGTTGTTAACTTGAATTTAACTTGCTAACATTACACACAGATAACATAAAATTGAAATGAGCAAAAAATTTCTGATTTGTATTGATTTCTAAAGGCTCATCTTTAAATGCCTAATGCTTAACATTAGGGTGGGCTGAAGAGTACCTTTTAATTTGATTGAAAAAATGAATGTTGCAAAAAGTAATTATTCCAATAACAAAGTGTACGATTACCCAGTATTACCAAAACTGAAAATTAAGTGTCTTGGCAATAGCCAGCACTGTTCCCTGTTTTTAAGAAAGCACAGGATTTTAACATACAGCAGTAAGAATTTCTACTGCAAGGTAATTCCTGTGCTTGGCCTGTTGGTGGAACAATATGTCCTCAGGTTATAAGTGCCACAAAACTTGTTAGCCTAGCTTTTGATAAATTATTCATTTATTTTTGTTCTAATTGCTGTTAATTATGACAACTTAGAAAAAATGGTCTGTAAGTATCCTATGAGAGAGAATTCTCCTTCACCCATTTCATCTTCCTTGATATTTGGCACTTCCCTTTCCATGTGGCCAAGAAGTCTGTTCTTACCTTGTTTTTCTGACAAGGCAAGCCTATTTCAGCCTGATGTTTTAAAAGAGACCTTGATGGCATTAGAACTTTTGCAAATGGAAGATACCTTGGCAATTGCAAATGTCAGATCGTACCCATTTGTTCACTTTTGATTGGTATGTAGGGAGGCAGAGAGCTTCTCTTTCCTAGGTAACGAAGAAACTGCTCATAAAACTACAAGAATATTTTCTAATAATCTTTTTGTTAGTTTTTATTAGCAGCCTCTAACATTCTGTAATACATTTGTGGAAGTTCTGGATTTGTTGTATTGAGATGGAGGGCATGCTTCATGAGCACTGCATGCATTGACTTGACTCGCCAACTTAGAGCAATCTTCCAAATTATTTTGCAATACACTTGCACAATAAGTACCTGCCGTGTCCAGAACAGACAATTCAGAAAATGTTTGTTTGTTTACTTTTCTCTGTGCAGGTATCTGGTTTTGAAAAAACAAATGTGGAAACTGAAAACATAGAGTTGGTAGTCAGACTGTTCTTTTCCTTGTGTCTGCTTGTATCTTCCCTGCCAAAAACAAAAAGAAAAAAAAGAAAAATAAAAGGCAGTGGGGGGAGTGTAAATACAAAGATAATGTTGAAAGCGAAGCAAACATGAGTTGATACCAATGTCTAGCGATTGCACCTGGTTTTACAGACCACTAAAGCTGGTGCAGGGAGAATGAGCCCATGAAAATGGGAAGGTGCAACACCAGAGCAATTTCCAGCCTATGGGCTTATTACGCATCATTGGAATGATTTTGGAAAACCTGAGGGACACAAGAAAGCTATGAAATAACCTGTCTGCCTGTTAAGCCTTGGTTTTCCCCATGTCTTAATGACTGTCTGTGCTATACAGCTCTAATTATGTCCAGCAGCTCCTTATTCCTTGCAGCCAAATATGTGGACAGCCCTGCCTTACCCCGTCATTTTGCTGTGGCAGGTTCTCAGCTTGCTGTGTTCTTTATTGCTTAAAAGTTGGCCAGCCTTGGAAGGGGGAACAGAGCAAACTCGCTGTTAGCAGACTTGTTTGCCTTGCCTCATATAAAATTGTCTTCAGTTGGCCTCTCTTTTTGCCTGGAGGTTTGAAATTAGAAAGAGTCTGCCCCTTGACTAGAACAAGCTAGGAGATTCGTTCAGGTGTCAGGCTGAAACACTACCATATTCCTTGGACAGCATTTCATACCCTATTAATAACTTCCTTTGCTAAAGGGTTTTTTTTTTTTTTTTACTAACTTGGAATACCTCATTTCTGTGAAGAGGCTGATTTATAAAGTAAATGCAGACTTCTATTTTCTATATGTTTTCTGTGAGTACCATCATTGTTTGCTCTGTGGTTATTTATATATATTGGAAAGCTGGCACAATTATTTCTTTGGAATTGTGCTCATTTTCAAAAGGACAATCTGAACCTCATGTGGACATTGTGAACTTATGTGACAAAGAGGAAGATGTGCCAGTTCCTGGGCTTTCCCTGTCTCCACAGGACTGACCTAAATTCATCAGGGCCTTTTTAGTTCTTTTCTTTATTTTGAGTGGTTCTGTTTTTTACTCTAATAGAGTTACGTGTTAATTGAGTTGTTCAGCTTGTTTTGGCTGGGAAAGCATACCTTACACTGTATTTCTGTGTTCTAGTTGTACATGTATCAGCTGTTCCGGAGTTTAGCCTATATCCATTCCTTTGGGATCTGCCACCGGGATATAAAACCACAAAACCTCTTGCTGGACCCTGATACAGCTGTCCTTAAACTCTGCGACTTCGGAAGGTAAGCTTGTTTATGGCCTGAAGCCTGGGGAGTCAGATTTATTTCGAAACAAATCTAGTGAAATTTTGCAGAAGAACTCTTGTGTTCCTCTGAAGTTTATTGCTTGTAGTTTTTTAATGGAGAAATTAACATCAGAGTGTTTTCTTTTTAAAATGAGCTCATAAGAAAAAAAGAAAAGGAACTGGTGAAGGGTGTCAAATAGGAAACAAAATTCAAGCCTGTTATTTGTGCAGATTAAATAATAATAATAATAATAATAATAATAATAATAATAATAAAGCCACTGATAGGGAAAATACTGTGCCATGGAGAAATAATGCTGAACAGCAGAGTAAAGCGTATGGAAGAAAGGATAGGCAGAGTGACATAGTAACCTGAAAAGGCTAATGCTACCTTATTAGTCTATTTATGTTGGTCTGCTGATTCATCTAATATTTCAAATACTGTAGAGGATCAAGTTCAGCAGCAGCAATTCTAATTGCAGATAGTGGACACCTGTATCCTAGTTTCCAGTGGCATATTTTTTCCAGTTCTGTTCAAGTGATTCAGTTGAACAAGCGAGTCCAGCCCTAATCTAGAAAGTAAAACTGACACAAAACTGACACGCTGAGAAAGGAAACTGATTTGTTCCTGAAGTTCAGTCTTCAGATTGTGCTGTAACTTTGCAGACTAAAATAGCCAGGTCATACATGTGAGAGGTCACTGAAATTGCTGTTGCTAAATTTGCTTGCCTGTAGTGAGTGGGAATGTCAGATGGTGATTACTCAAGCAGTGCATCGTCACGCCTCATGGTTTGGGAATCTCCTTCCTAGCTCTACATCACAAGCAATGGAGCAAAATAGGAATCACACTTAAACTTGAAGTAACAGTGCATAAACAGGTTGTACCTCTAGCTGTTAGAAATCTGAATTGTTAATTGTAGTTTCTGTATCAGAAAGCTGTAGGCAAAACTGAGACTTTTTAAAACCATCTAATTGGGTGGTGGGAGCTCTTCCTTCTCTCAGAGGCTCAGTGTTGGATTTGGCTGGGATTTGTTGCCACTTAGTGGAATGTATTGTGCTTCCAAAAGA
The DNA here is from genome assembly GCF_023343835.1 of Lagopus muta. Taxonomy (NCBI): domain Eukaryota; kingdom Metazoa; phylum Chordata; class Aves; order Galliformes; family Phasianidae; genus Lagopus; species Lagopus muta. The sequence continues at coordinate 80,008,573 of NC_064433.1, forward strand.
GCAGGTTGATTTCCACATCCTTGCTATCAAAAGCATGGTATTAATTAAGAAAGAAATATAACATAGACTCATGTTCCAGAAGTAACGTGCTGTTGTGTTTCTAAAGAAACTCGCTGTTATGGTTGTGGCAGTACTGTATGTTAGATGCTTTGTGGCAGTGTAAATCTAGCAACTGCAAAGGTGAATAAAGATACAGGTGTGATTTTTGTATTTGAAGAATGTGCATTAGACAAAGTACCTAAAACTAAATTCACTGTGTTCACTTCTATATGAAGCCTTCATGTTTATCTCAGCCTAATAACATGTGCCTGCACCAGCAAACTTGTTTTTACCTTTGTCTTCGTGCCCACTTAGCCTCATGACACACTCCCTTAAACAGGAAAAAGCCAGAATATTATGAAAGCTTAAGAAAATAAAAGTAATAATAGGAAGTACTCTGTTCTGGTGAGTACCCAGGGATTTTGAACCTTGAAAGGTGGCTACATCTGGCTGAGCTGTATACTGTCATGTTCGACTTTGTACACAAGCTTTTCAACACATCAAACTTTCCAGACAACTGCCAACCAAAATCCTGACTCTGTTTATCCTCCAGATTCTAGTCAGCATTTCCTTTGCTGTGTCTACTGTAAGGTGGCTGCCTGGTGGGCTGATTTCACAATAAATCAAGTCTGTGCTGTGTGTCAGCTTGGAACACAGTAATTTAGCGTTTAGGACTCGGGGGTGGTGAGGAGTGCTAAGGTTTAATATGCTAAGGTTTAATACCGGTCTGCATTAAAATACACTGAAGCTTTTTGTTTCTAAAATATTATTGATTTGTTTCCATTTCAGTGCAAAACAGCTGGTTCGTGGAGAACCTAACGTTTCATACATCTGCTCTCGGTACTACAGGGCACCAGAGTTGATCTTTGGAGCCACCGATTATACCTCCAGTATAGGTATGTGTATGTATTTGTTGAAGTCTGTACCAGCTGCGTGGGTTTTTATTCTGTAGTTAAGAGTAAAGGATTGCAAGAGGCAGAATTTTGTTGTAAATGGGCAGACACCACTTAGCAAAGTACACATCTTTTGGGGGGCTGTTGCAATTTCTACACTTCTTGAGATTTCAATGTCAATTATATAATTAAAATGATGCTTGTTCGTCTTTAGTCTGGGATGAAATCTGATTCAAAAAAAAAAACATTTTCAAGTTCTCCAGGTAGTTTTGCTGTTCAATTTAAAAGTAGGTACAAGAGAGAGATAAAACTAAAAAGTATTTGATGACTTAACTATAAAAAAGAGCTATATAAAGAGTAGAAGCTATTATCCTGCTTCTGGTATGTTGTGATTTAGACCCAAATAATTTTGTAGCTTGTTTGCTTGGCTTTCAGTGAAGTGTTTTTAGTGGGAGAGAAAATGCGGGGTGATGTTTGGCTTTAAACTCTCTTGGTAGGTTTAACATAACATATATGGCAGTGTTTCAGATTCTGCTAATTAATTCTGTTAGCATTTGTTGTCCCTTACTCATTAATTGTCAATGTGAATAAGACTTTTTTTTTTTTTTTTAATACTGGGCATTCAGCTGCATTGTGGAAATGCTAGGGAAGCTGAAGGTTTAGGCAGAGGACAGAAAATAACCAGGTGTGCATACAGCAGTCACAGAAAGTTGCTCAAGGTGAACAGCAATGTTGTTGTGAGTCACTTCATCAGGTTTTTAGTCAGGGTACTCCCTGGGCTCTTTGTGAAGCCTGGCGCTAAGATTTTATCTTGCTTACGGTCCTGAGTAGTACAGGCTAGGTTTAATAGGTTCAAAAGGATACAGAGGTCGTGAACAAGTCTTGAAAAAATAAGCTTGTAACTCGCTCAAGTGTATTTAAAGGTAGTAAGCTCAAACTAGTGTTAAAATCATTGGCTGTGTCATTTCACATGTTCAGTTCTTTGAAAATAGAAGTATTTCCAAAGACTTACTTCCTCTCATTATTCTTTTTCCCTGTTAGTTATTCTCCAGAATCATATTACAGCAACACTCACGTTGAGATAGATATATATATATATATATATATATATATATAAATAAAAGGCGGGGGGGGGGGGGGGGGGGGGGGAGGCAGGACCGACCAGAAGTTGGGGAAAAGTAATGGCACAGTAAAGATAAACACATATCTCCCCTGGTACGAAAAGATGCAGGACCAGGAGTCTGGAGAGAGTAATGATCCGTAAAGATAAAGTGGCAGAGCTTCTCTAATGGTTAGCCAAGCCAATAGTGGCAGTCTCAGCCTTCCTTTTGCTCTTGGGTACATCGGCTCCCACACTTTACTATTCAGTATGCTGATTCAGCCTCGCTTTGTCTAGAGACTTCATTTTGGCTAGGGTAGCTTTCTGCAGTGTTAATGAGTTGAATCAACATTACTGTGCAGTCTGATAAGCTCTGGGGCACAGGTAAAAGCAAAGTGGCAGGAGCTTGAGAGTGAGGGCAGGCAGCTGATCCCAGCTGACATATTTTTGCCATCTGAGAGCTAATAGGTTGACTCAGCTGTGTTATCAGAGTGCACTGAGACAACTTGTTTCAGGGGATAACTACATAAAACAAATATTTAGGTCACCAGAAGGGACTGCTTTATAGATAAGTCTATGGAATGTTGCTGGCTCCAACTGTATAATGACTTTAATCTTGCCTTTTTTGCAGAAACTTTTATTTTGTTACCTGCCTGTCTCTATAATAATTCTAATAAAAAATAAACTTGCCAATACCATCATGATTTTAGACCGCTGTGGTTCAGACTTTCTCATACACAAAAAAAAACACCTCTATCACCTGAAAATCTTCTAAATAAATCAGCTGAGGTAAAACTTGCACAGAATAGTTTGAAAATGAAATTCAGCAAATCCTTCTTTCCCTTTCCTCCTTGATCTTTCTTCAACATAATCTTTGCATTTGGGAGTTGAGAAGTAATAAAATGCTTTTAGAAACTATTTTTGCAGTTCCCAGCACTCTGGGATGCTTCTGCATCCTGGAAGTCAGAACAGAAATGTAAACTGGCTTTGTAATTTCTGGGATCTTATTTTATCAAAACATGTGAGTTAGATGGGTCTTTTGGATTATATTTTTAAAATAACTGAAACTGGGGGTAGTGTTTGCAGCTTTCATACTGGATTGGTGATGTAGATTAATGTGTGATAACATCAGTGGCATCAAAATTTAGTGCAGTTAACACCTCAGTATGTGTCATCTTGCAGACCTGGAACTGCTATTAAAATAACGAGCTGGGAAATAACCTGTTCAGGCTTCTGAATAGTTGCTGTTGCCAGTTAGTTACTAAAACCAGGCCTGTAGCAGCATTCTTACTGCATACTTTCAGAGGATTTTTCGATGGCAGGAACACAAGTTAAAATCTGCAGAACTTGGGGCTTCATTCGCCTTTGACTATGAATTTTATGGGTGTGTCTGTGAGGCTAAGGATAGCAGGCAGTTTTGTTCTGAAGCTAACTAGTAGTAGCATCTGTTTTTGTGCAAATGGAGCCCTTCTGCTGCCCCTAGAGAGAGTTTTAGCCGGAACTTCTTCCTTGCAGGTTCATGTGCGCTGCTGTCCCAGGGTACACTGTCTACATGTTGCCTGGCTGCTGCCAGCTGAAAACGTGGGATTGCTGCCCACATTCCCCTTGAATGTCCTGAGACAAACATAGGCAGGCTCTGGAGTAGGGCTGGATGCAGATAGTTGTTACTTCATGATTCTGCTTTATGAAAAGAAGGACCACAGTCAAGTTTTACCTGGAGAATGTGTTTTTTACTAGGTTGGGAGATGGGGAAAAGGAGTGCTTGTCAGAAAACGTGGTGCTTCTGGTTAATGAGGGTGCCCTGGTCTCCAGCACGTTTTCTCCGTTATGGCTCTAGCAGGCATTGAGAGCATTCCAGAGGCAACATTTATAGCTGCTGTCAGGGAAGGATCAATCTGTACAGCCCTATCACTGGCTTCTGCTGAGCTGTCCAAAAATAAGTGTCACAAAGTTATTCATTCACTTTCCTAGCAAGTGCTAGAACTGAAGACGTGAGAAGTTCATCTCCTTCAGAGCAGAATTTCCCCCAGAGGCACGTGCAGCAACGGTGTCTCCTAATTTCTTGGGAAAGAACCATCGTGAGCTGTGTCCCAAATCTGTTGTTACAGAGCAGTGAAAAGGATTTGCTCTCTCTCTCTCTCTCTCTCTATCTAAAGCAGTGATTCCCATTGCTGAAACTAAGCATGGATGTTGAAGACCAGTTCTCTCACCTGTGATTGCTGTTTCATCTCTTCATTGCAGAGAAAAGGTGCCTGTGTTGATGATTTCCTAACCGTTTCAGGCTTTAGCCTTACTCTACCTCATGTAGGCTGTGGATCTGTGCTGAGCAGATGTGCAAGACTTGCATTTGACATAGCAACACATGCCCATTATCCCACATTTTGTTCTCATTCTGACGTTCTAAAAAGCATTCCAAAAAAACTAGCAGTGAAAAGCATTTTATGCTCTGGCATTTGGCAAGTAGAAGCTGCTGATTTTACAACCTCCTAGGGCTACTGTTCCGACTCTATTTTTTCCCTGCTGGTTTGTACAGATGATTGGCTTCCAGAGAAGCAGTTCTGAGATGGAGGAAATCCATCAGGTCAGATCAGAGGATGCTGGGACAGAGCTTACTATAGGAAGAAAAAAGCGTAGGAGAGTTTCAGATGGAGGGAAAATTCTTAGTTTCCACTGAATTGATGAGAGCAGGCAAATATTTTTTCTTTCTTCGTGCCCTCTAAATAACAAGTTAAGGAAGGTGGTGTATAGCACAGTGACCACTGCTGCGATGATGAGAGCCAGAGTCAAAATTTCTCAGTTTCTTCTTGAATTTTTGTTAGCAGAGTTCTATAAACACCTTCGGAAAATTGTTTTGTTGCCATCCCTACTTCAAGCTGCTAAAGTTGGCTGCAGATCTCTGGCTTTAAATGAGAATACTTAGAAGATTTTTTCATTTCCTTGAAGTGGGAACATTGCCCAGGTCCAAACTTGGACGAGAGTGAAATGATGCTCCTGGAAAAAGAATTGTGCATTTCAGTGCGTCTCTTGTACATGCTGATTAATTTATAGTATTAGCAACTAAAATAAAGGAAAATGAAATAGGTTTGTAAGAAGTTATTAAATCACCTGATCTTACAGACTTCCTAGCACAAAGAGCAACGGATTTGTTTCCAGTCGATTCACTGTGTTTGCTGGATTCCCCCATCACAAATACCATAAGGATTCCTCAGATTTTCCCAGCTGCTTCCTTGTGACCTGCATCCTTTCTATTCTTTCGCTCTGCAGTGCCCTCAGCTTCTTCCTGCATGCTGCCGTCAGCTGCTTGTGCATCCTCTGCCGTGTCTGCAGCTGCAGTATGTTCCTGGGCCAAGCAAGTCCTGCAGGGCTGAGCTTCTTCCCACAGCAGCGATGCTGCTGCTTGCTGTCCTCTCTGTTTTCCCAAAACTGAAATGGTTTTGATGCTTCAGCCTTTTAAGACTTGTCAGAAATTGGCTGGTGGAGTGGGAAGACATTGAAGGAGACTGGAGAGGGATAAAAGCACAAAGCCGGTGTCATGGAGAAGCCAGACCAGAAGGTTAATTAAGACGATTTTATGAAGCCCTAATCTAATTCAAAAAAATAATGCTGATGTAGCTTCCAGATCTCAAAAGAAACTGAGTTCTGAATGCAAAATTACACAAAACAAAACTGGCATTTAAATGTGTTCTGTCTTTTCCTTTCAATATATTGTTCTTTTTCAGTCCAAAATAAATCCCAAAATAGTCAGTAACCATTATAGCTTTGGGAGTACCTTTTTTTGTATGTTCAGTGGAAAAATCTTCAGTTTCTCAACACCTCTTACAGTGCCTTTAAATAGACTTCTAGGTTTCAGTTCTGGGCTTAGTACATTTAATCTATTTCTTTGCTACTTCTGAAGAAATCTGCTGTTTTTTGGTCTGCTGTTTAAGTTCCTGTAAATGCAGCTATCTATTTGGAAGGCTCTTTGTATGTATGGATAAGTCATACATTCTTTTCATCATTTTCTTGTATGTTTCAGTCTGATGGCCATAGCTATCAGTCATTCAGAAGCCAACACAATGTGTTGTTCTTTGCCTGTTGTCGTCTTCATTTCCCAGAAGAGATCTTGGCACCTTGGTGGCTTTCTACTAAATATTGCTAAAAATACAAAAAGTGTCTGATTTTTCCTTATTTTTTCATCTTTATTGATGATTGAGATGGGAGAATTGAGTGCACTTTCAGTAAGGTTGCAGATGGCATCAAGCTGGGGCGAAATGTCAATATGTCTGATGGTGGAAAGGCCCTAAAGAGGGACCTGGACAGGCTGGATATCTGGGCTGAGGCTGAGGGATGAAGTTCAAGAAGACCAGTTGTTGCGTCCTACACTTTGATCACAACAACATTGGGCAACACTACAGGGTTGGGGCAGAGTGCTGGAAAGCTGTGTGGAAGAAAAGGATCTGGAGGGTGTTGCTTGACACTCAACTGAACGTGAGCCAGCAGCTTGCCCCGGTGACTGAGAAGGTCAAGGACATCCTGGCTTGTGTTGGGAATAGTGGGGCCAGAAGGAGGGGGAGGTGATCATCCTCCTGTACTCAGCTCTGGTGAGGCTGCACCTCAGGTACTGCATTCAGTTATGGGCCTTGCAGTGTAAGAAAGACATTGAGGCCCTGGAGCATATCCAGAAACTGTGAAGGCTGGGACACACATCTTGTGAGGAATTGGCTGAGGGGATGGGGGTTGCTCAGTCTGGAGAGGAGGAGACTTGAGGGAGACCTTATCACTCTACAGTGCCCTGAAAGGAAGTTGTGACAAGGTGGGGATTGGCTTTTTCTTCCAGGAAACTGCTGACAGGACAAGAGAGAATGGCCTCAAGTTACAGCAGAGAAGATTCAGATTGGATATTGGAAACATTTCTTCTCATAAAGAAAAGAAAGAGGCGTTAGAACAGGTGGTCTGGGGAAGTGATGGAGTCACTGTCTCCGGAGGTGTTTTAAGCAAAGGGTAGATGTAGTACTCAGGGACGTAGTTTAGTGGGCGGTGTTGGTGATGGGTGGATGGTTGGACTAGATAATCTTAGAGGTTTTTTCCAACCTTAATGATTTTGTGATTCTGTTATTACTGCTTGTTGAAATTCAAGACTTAAACATGGGTTACTTCCAGTACCATTTGCGTTTTAAGTTGCTACATTTTAGGATGAGTACTGTTGCAATATCTGGACTATGGCATTATGAAAAAATGCATCCATTTGATGTTGGAATTATTTTAACAGCTGCAGTAATCGGCAGTGTTTTTTGCCTACTGTATGTTTGGATAAAACTGTATCTTTCCTGAGAGAAGGGGAAAATGCTTCAATATTAACCCTCTCTCTGTGATATAGGAAGGAAAGGGTTGTTCTGACTTCCATACGATTGCATTACCAACCTTGAATTCCTGCATGCACTCTTACTGTTGTAGCACTGAACTGCCTCATTTGTATATAAGATGTCCCTGTAATAGATGAAGATTGTCTTCACGTAAGGGAATAGCTGATTGTAGCTAGATGTGGTTTTTGTTATAGGAATGAAAATGAAGTGGCAGATGTTGTTGACCCAGGCCCTGCAGTGCTGTTGTCCTGTGAAGTTTGCAAATGGAAGTGGGAGGAAAATTAGATCTTGATGTGAATGAGAGGTTATCTCCTAGGTCCCGTAATAATTAGATTCTGCAGAATGCTAGTAATATTTGCAGTATTGGCTTATCTGTTAATATGTATATATACTTTTAATACATGGGATGAAAAAAAATGAGTCTATTCAACATTCAGGAACCACAAAATCATCAGCTGTTGTGATGGTACCTATGCATAGTTCATGAAGAACGTTATTGAAGAAGAGCATAAGGCTGGGAAGTTCTTAATTTTCACATGGCAATTATTTGTTTCTTCTTCCTATGTGGTTAGGTTTTAATGTAAATATACGATGATGTTAACATTATTTTCCAGCTCCCATTGTCTTATGGTTTGACTTATAGAATACGTGCCCCCTATTGCTGTGTGTCACACATCATTGTTTGCTAGATGTATATTAGAGGAATATATATATTTTTTGTTATGTTATAGTATGAGATGTGGCAAGTAGTAGAGTAAAACTACTTATTTTTTAATATAAATGAATGAATACAAACCTTTTACTTAAACCTTTCCTACCCTCTGCTTTTTTCCCCTTTTAGATGTGTGGTCAGCGGGCTGTGTATTGGCTGAACTGTTACTAGGACAACCAATCTTCCCAGGTGACAGTGGTGTGGATCAGTTGGTGGAAATAATCAAGGTATGGAATTTTAAGTGTTTTTTCAATTCCATGGGAATTAGAATGAAAACGATCATTGTTAAAGCTTGGCAACTTACATGCTGATACCACTGTACGAAGTTTTGCCTGTAAACTTTAATTGAAAAAATTATTCATGCATTTCTGAGAACTTGATACTCTTTGTTTGCCCATCTTGAAGTCAGGCAACATGGCTCTATCTTTTAATTATACAGCTCTTTTTCCTCTTACAGGTTTGCACTTTCAGCGTGGTTGGAAATGCTGCTTACATACTGAGCCAATATTTATTAATACATGATTCTAATTCTTTAAGAATCTACCTCTTTTCTTTGTTGCATGCAGTTAGTACTTAGCTTTGAAAACAGTATTGTTGAGTGTCTTTGTGCCAGGTTCTTCACATATGTAGCCTTCTTTTCTTCCTCCTTCCTACCAGCTCTTTGAGCTGAGAGGTGAAAATAGGTACTCTTTTTTGCAGACAGAAGAGCAGGACCTAATTAAATGTAGAGCAAAAATACTTTCCACCTGAAAAGTCTTATTTTTGAAGCGAGGAAGACCTGATGTTTCTAAATGCATGACAATTACGTATTGCTTATGCTTAAACACATCTTGATTGACTTCATTTGGTAAGCTGTTAATATTCTTTGATTCTCAGATTAGAAGGATGGAACAATAATTCATAGCTTACATAGTTGGGACCTGTTTTCCCAGAATCTGTCCAGTTTCAGCTTTGTTACCTTCAAAATGATTCTTTCCCTAGTTTAACTCCCTCCTTGTTCAACTTCTGCAATGAAAGAGGCAAGGTTTCCAATGAGTGTGTAATTCCTCTAGATGCATCTGTACTGTGCTCTTAGTAAGATGGCAACATTTCAGAGGAGATGTTGTGCATGCATGCCTTTTTTTGTGTATTATTGCTGTCTTTGTACCTCTTCTCTCACAGTGTCTGACACCGGCCAGTACCAAGCTGTCATCCTTCTGTACGAGGAACATGAGCTGGCGAGGCTCAGGGTTTCTGTGGCTGACAGTACAGTCCCACTCGTGTGTGCCCCGACCTTTCCAGGCTCTCACCATGTCTCCTCCAGCCTTTGGCTGTGTAAATTTAGCTTCTGCTACAATGGTTTTGTGTCTGTCCTGCTGGAAGTCCTTCAGCCTGCTTCTTTCCTCCAGAGGCCTCTTGCGTCTCCTTCTCCTATGACTTCCTTGCTTTTTTAACGTTGTCTTTCTGCCCAGTGTATCTCAAGCTCAGCAGGTTCACGTAGTGTCAGTTTACATAGGAAACACCATTGGAAAACTAGAACTGCTGTCCCAAGTAGAGCTGATGATGCCATGAGTGAGAATTTTCTCCTTTTGAAAAGTGTCTTGGAGCGATGCAGTTCTTTCCATTGCAGTTCTTTCCATTGCACCTCTTTTGTGAGATTTAAAGCAGTCTGTAAACATGTCAGGTTGCTAGAGTTCCCATGGAATTTGTGCAATAAACTGTGCTACTTGCCTTCAGATATTTGCAGAAAAAACCCTGTTTCAATTCTTGATTAATACCTGCAATCCCAAGAAACTACACCTAAATGAGTTTTTGTAGAAACTACTTTTTATATCACGATGAAAGCCCTCTAAGTCCTTCCGTAATTCAGTCAGGAAAGTGAGAGTAGAGGGGCCTTATCAGCAAAGCCATAGTGCTCTGCAATTGCTTCAACTTTCACAATATGAAAGTAAAATAATAAAGGAAATAGATGTCCCTTTGTTATTGAGGTGCTTGCCAGGCAGAGATCATCATTTTGTTCAAAGTTTTTTAGAAGCTGCTTTTGTTACTTAGATGTTTTCAGTTCTGCAATTCTGAGGGTAAGCAACTATAAACTAATAGTTGTGTAGCGTATATGTGCTGTGATTGTGATCATTTGGCTTCGTTTATGCTTGTCTGACAGTGTATTGAAGCAAAGGAATAAAAAACTGTTGATGGCCTGCATACCACCAGCTACAGCTTTTTAAAATGTTGCTACCATGATTTATGGTAATTCTTATTGACCAATTCACAGAACCATAAAATACCCAGAGTTGGAAGGGACCCTCAGAGATGATCGAGTTCAATTTATAACTGAATATACAGTGCTGGCAAACTCATGTTATGTCTAATAACAGCCAAAGGATTGTACTGTATAAAGGCTTGAAAAATCAGTAAGTTATAGCTGGGCATGATGATTTTCACCTCAGCAGAGACAAATTTCTGAATAATTTATTTGAATGTAGAAATAGTAATTCTGAATGATCATCCAAACCTGTGTTTGTTTTGTTTTTTTTTCATGTCCTGTTATACATGTAGCCCTCTGCATACAAAAATTAAGTAAAACAGCTTAAATGTAGGAATAGCTCAATTTTATAGTAAGCCTAGTCTGTTCATTTAAAAGGCTACAGTACTGAGAATGTTTTAGCAAAGTCTGAAAGAACAAACACTAAATCTTAGAGTAGTAGTTATTAAAATGTGTTCACTAAGTCCTTAAAATACAATGGAAAATGTGGACTTGAATTGGGTAGGTGCCACGAATAATTTTCTGACAAATACTTGTTATGTAGGCAACATAGATTCTCAAGGCAACAATGGAAGGAAAAATTAATGTAAACTGCAGAACTGTACTGTTTTTCAGTACTTCTGCATATGACATGTTGTGTTGTGCATTTTGTGTTAGCTATATATATTCATAAAAGCATTGGCAAAAGGCTGACGTGAGAATACAGAGGGAATTGCAGTTGGGGATAGTGCAGCCTCCAAAGTGTGAGACATTAGGCTATTGAAGACTTGGTTTAGAATAGGATTCATTTAATATTGTTTTTTGTTTTTTTTTTAATATAGTTGGCATACACCTCTTCCATTTGCAGCCCTTAAAGTATTACTATTTAAAACTTTTATTGTAACATGGACTTATCTTAGTGCCAGCTGGCTGTAAAAGAAGCAGAACGTATGGGGTTACCAACTGTGGGGAATCTCTCATGAGACCCCATGTTGAACATTGCGTCCAGATACTCCAAAATGAGAAGGGTGTGAACCTGTTGGAGCAGGTCCAGAGAAGGCCTTGAGGATGCTCAAAGGGCTAGAGAACCTCTTTTGTGAGGGCAGGCAGAGGGAGCTGGCCTTGTTCAGCCTGGAGAAAGCTGTGAGGAGGACTTATCGAGGCCTTTCAGTATCTGAAGGGGGCCTGCAGGGAAGCTGGGACGAATGCTTTGTCAGGGAGCACAGTGATAGGCAGGGGGAATGGTTTTAATTGGCAAGAGGGTAGGTTTGTATTAGCCACTAGGAAGAAAGTCCTTACTCGGAGCTCATTGCCTAGGGAAGCTATGGGTGCCCCATCCTCGCAGGTATTCAAGACTAGGTTGGATGGGCAACCTGATCTGGTGGATGGCAATCCTGCCCATGGCAGGGAGTTGGAACTTAGGGTTGGAACCTTTATTTTAGTTTCTTTTTCTCTTGTTTGTATTTCTTTGGTCTTTCTGTCTAGGAGAGAGATCTTCAACAACTTACCTTTGAGAAAATGATGCTCAGTGTGGCAAAATACTGCCTTGGAGCTGGAAAAAAAAAAATCTGAAGAAATAATTATCTAATTACATTCTTCTTGAATTCTTACATCGTTTCTGGAGAGAAATTATATGATATGCTTTTTCCAGGGTTTTGTCTTGGATGGTGACCTGTCATTATTTTTAGTCCTTGCAGACTATTCAAAATGTTAGGTTATCCTGTTGCTGGAAATATCTCAAGTAGGTAACCAGATACATTAATTTTAATTTTGAGTGACAGCCTCTTCGGAAATGTGCTAGTTCCTGACACAAGCACAGTGGCACTGCAGGCACAGCAGTGGTCATGGTAGAGAAATTACATCTGAGTGAGTACTGCACCTGAGAGAGCAGTGGTGTGGGTCCCTTTGCCGTGGGAAAGGCGCAACTGCTCTTGTCAGCAGCTCAGGAGGGTTGCAGTTTGCACCTGACTGGAATCCATTGTACAAGCAGGATATTGCTGAGTACAGCTCAGAGAAGAGCTCTCAGCCTGCAAGAGGGAATTTTTAGAGGGCGCAATCAATGTAGGCTCCTGTGCGACTCCCTCTCCTCATGCTCACAGCTAGGAATGTAACTGTGGTGCCTGCAGGATGGCTATGCCTGCAGTGGAAGCTTGGAGAGGTAAATCCTGCTCCTCCCACACCCTGGAGAGCACTGAAAACTGGCTGGAGTGTTTTCCCAGGCTGACTTATCTTCAACCGCAGCTCCCACAGAAAGGGATTACGCAGTACTCCCCATGCAAAAAGGAAATTTCTGAAGCATTATAGTTTTCTTTCTAAGATACATACTTAAGTGCGTATTTTTCTTTTGAGGGATTTTATTTAGCTTCTTCCCTCTGCTCTGCTCAAAACAGGAAATAAATCTTTGTCAGAGGAATGAAACAGCAGTACTCACATGAGCCATCCTGGCATGCTGGGAGGACAGCATCTGCCAATCTGCTTTTCATTGACTTTACCATAAATATTTTTTCCCTGTGTGCACTGTTGTCTCAAGCATGGTGTGCAATGACCAACTTCTGATAACCGTAACAAACAGGGGTTTTCTGGTGTGGCTTTTTTTTGTTCCTTCTGGATTGTGCATTTATTCCTTGCACTGAAGAAAAAGTGAAATCATCTTTCCATAGTTCTCTGGGTTAGGAATGAGGCAAAGGGAAAGAAATGTATTAAAACCCAAACTTGATAGTATCAGGAATCCTATCCATGTGTAACTTTCTGATCTGTGACAGTTTTACCAAACTGAAAACTAAGTATAGACTGCAATTACAATATATGGCTCACACTCAAATGTCAGGGTGCTATTTTGGGCTCAGTTTTTGCAATGAAATAAATTCAGTCACAGCAGTTAATGTGGAGAGTGGAGCTGTCTTTTCCGGGAGAAGAGACAAGCAGAGAGAGGACAGCTTGTTATCAACTGTGGTCCTGAATGAGAGAGTGCTGCCCAGGCACCCATCATTGTGCCTAACACCTGTGTGTCCCTGCTGCAGGGTATCATCTGGGTCCTTCCCTTGTGCCCAGAAGGAAGTCCTCTGGCGTTTCACCTCCAGCACACACCACAACTTGCCTGTTCATCTACCTCATGTTGTTTCTTGCTTCCAGTGCTTGCTGGCAGGCAGTATAAAAAGATGATGAATAATTATATTCCCGTCAGTAGTGACAATGGATTTCTTCCTATTCCTGTTGTGTAGCTGTTCTTGAGTTTTTAAGTAGAAGAAATCTCTATATGTAGTTGGCGTTTGTTTTTGTTTGACAGGGCCATGATTTTGAAAGAAAGTGCATATAAAATGTGGAAGTTTTTTGTTTTTTGTTTTTTTTTTTTTCCTACCATAGAGGCATTATTTCAAAACCAACCCATCCTTACTGCTTGAGATGCCAGCACTATGAATTTAAGTAATTAATTGGCACACCTCTTAACAACTTACAGAAGAGGTGCAGACATTTTTGCAAAAGCAATGATTATGTCATCTGGTAAACCATACACACCTGGTAGATATTTCCTCCTAAGATAGCATGGTTTTCATGGGGAAGGCACTATACCACTGTGTGGTTTCTAGAAAACCCTGAATTAAATAAGTCTTCTTCCCTCTCAAGTTCACTTCAGTCCTCCCCACCCAGAGTTTCTGAACTCTGCTTTTAGCTGATTTTGGTATTTTGGCAAATAATTAGCAGTAAGTAACAGTGACTGTCAGAAAGGACCTTTATTCTACAAACGTTCATGCAAACCTTGCAGTTTCCACTTCCTCCTATGTTGAAACAGCATGCTTTTGGTCTCATAGCCCTGCACAGTGAAACCAGGTGTGGACAGCAGCTGTCTTCAGTTCTGGAGTCTAGCTCCTTCTGTGAAAATTCAATTGCAAGTAAATGAAGATCTTTGTGCTATTTGTGATCAAATTAAGGACTTACTCTAGATACAAAAAATTCCTGGTATTTTTAGAGATGTGATTATCTGGAGCCTGTAGGTTTTCTTTAATTGCTTAAGACATATGCTGTTAGTTGAAGAAAAAGTCATTAGGAAGTTTCATCTGTTGCAGGTGAACGTCAGGGAAAACCTTTCCAGAAAATCTTTGTAAAACCTCCCACATTAGGTTTTTGTCCTGTGAGAATTCAAATATGTATTCCTTGGTTACTCTTCTTAGATAGCTTGTGTTACGTGTTTTTATTTAAGGGACGATGATGACTTCTGGGGACAAAGAGCAAAGCCAGTTGATCTTTAGCCTATTGTTGTCTTCGTCTGCAAGATCTTTTCTTACAGTCCCCTTTCGTTCAAATGTTTTGTCTTCATCTAGACACAGTTTGTTGTCATTTAATTAAATGTTTTTTTCTTTTTTTTTTTTTTAACTTGAAAATACTACCTTTCATAAGGCTGTCCCCAAGAAGCAGAAGTAGGATAGTATATATTGACGTGCATAGACTGGAATAATTAAGTATCAGACACGGTATTTCTTAAAAGCTGTCTAACCTATGCAAGATTTGGGGAATCTCATCCATGTATAGAAATACCTGAAGGAAAGATACAGAACAGCCAGGTTCTTTTTTGGGTGCTCAGTGCCAGAACAAGAGGCAGTGGACATCGACTGGAACACATTAAACTCAAATCTGAACAAAAGAAAACAGTTTTTATTATGAAGGTGATTAAATACTGGAGCGTGTTTCCTGGAGAGGTTGTGGAGTCCCTGGAGATTTAAGAAGCTGCGTGGACACAGTCTTGACTCTTGCTGACCTGCTTGAGCAGAGGCTTGGGCCATTTGACCTCCAGAAGTCCCTGCCAGTCTCAGTATTCTGTGATTCTGTGAAACCTGTCAGCAAGGAACATCTGCTTCATAGTATTTTCAGAGCTGGTATAGCGAGAACGGTTGTTTTACAGTGTAATTCTGCCAAAAATGTGCAAAGTAATTTATTCTTCTCCTCTGCATTCCAACAGAAATAGCAGTCATATGAATGACTTCTCTTTTTAAAAGAGAAAATGTTTGCCCAGCTTTTGTGATAGCATAAGCGATTGCTGCTACTCAACAAGGTTACTCAAAGCTATTGCTAATGTACCTAAAACTCTGCAGAAGTCAGTAAGTTATGGTTTAAAAATGGTGCAGCAGAGTGCCCTGGAGGACAGGGTGGGGTTATTTCCATCCCTTGCTACAGGACCTCTTCCAGGCATTGCAAGTACCAAAACATTTTTATAGCTTATCACGTCATTCATCCCACTTTTTTTTTTTCCCCTGGATTGTGATTTGAATATGACAATCTTAAAAGCTACCATTTTTCTTCCTGTGTACTTTCTTCCTCCTCTTGGTTTTTTTGTTTTTTTTTTGCCTTAGTCTACCTACTCTCAGTCTGAAGTGAAAGCATATAGACACCACCACCACTGAGTGGTTGATGTAAGTCAGATATCCTTCTGTATGGGTCTTCTTATGTGTCTGAGGCTACATAACCAAAAGGTGCAGCTTACCCTTCCTTCATCTAGTATTATCCCTCTTCAAAACCTCCTTTTCTTGACACCTTAGGCAGTGTTGATTAAATGCTTCACTATCCTTGTCACCAAAGCTTCAGCTCAGGAGTTGTTCTCGCATCATTTGTGGTTAGGTCTGTGGGTTTTTGTGAAATGCGTGGCTGGGTGTTGTCCATGGGTCCCCTCATGAAGCTATCTTTGCCTATCAGATCTGAAATCTCTCCCATCCTATAAGCATTCTTTAGGTAAGGATACAGGCACTGTGCAGATTCTCATTCTGTGCAGCCTTGGGAACCGAGCCAGATTCCTGAATTTAAGTGATACGAAAAATTTAGTCTTTGCCTCCTCTCTGGAAAGCTATTAAAGATGGTGGGCTTTTTGTCTAAAAGGGGGAGGAGATGACGGAAGGTAAGCTTGGCTTTAAACAAGCTCTCTCTATGCAAGGGAGGCCTTAAAATGCAGTGAGCCATGAGAAGTGGTGGGACAGCAATACAAGTTATCCATAATTTGACAGGAAGTGAAATAATCCAGGGAACTTGCACGTTTTTGCAAGTGGTTTTTACACTGCATTGAAATAGAAATACTGTTTGCAGGTCTGAAATTCCATCAATCTTTTGAACAGGCACTTTGAGAGCAGCGATCTCAGAGCCTTGGAACCAGGGGAAGTGAACATTTCTGGCTACTCTTATTTTCCTTCAAAGTTCCCGTATGTTTCCTAAAACATATGGGGATCCTGTAAATGGACTCTTTGCTACCAACATAGGCGTGCACAGAAAAGTAGTCTGATGTGAGCGTAACTCTTGGATTGTAGGGGAGGTGGGATTTATGTCTCAGTTAGCAATTGAGAGGTGGGTGTTCTGTGATCATTTCTTTCGTATAACTTGCCAATTGATTCTATTACCCAGGAAGCAATGGCCTGTAAAAGTTCTGGGGGTTTATTTCCTTTTGCTCTTAATTTAAAGCATATAGATATTTTGTTTCCTACAGCCATGTTTTAAATCACAGAGGTAGCAGGCTCTTTCCATAGTAACTGCTGGGGTTTTTTGTTGAACTGAGTAGTGACACTTGGTCTTATCCCCTTTGCCTGACTCTTCAGTTTGTTTGTGTCATTTCCACTCCTGTAACTGAACAAAAAATGTCCACAGGTAGGAGAATATAAGATGAAATACTTCTTTAGCACTCTGCCTTACTGACTAATACTGACAGTATTTTAGGTTGTTTCCTCGTGGGGACAGTGCATAACATCACTGCAATGTATGGCAGGAGCAATGTGGTTGTAAGCTTGTTAGAGGGCTGTTGTTCATGACTTAAAATGCAGTCTGTGTTATAGCTGATTAAGGATCTGACCTGTATGCTACAATCAGCAACACTGTTTTATAACATCAAAATTACAATAGACTCTATTCCCTATTGAAATATCACGAAGTTTGAGAAGGATTCTTGAATTTAGGGGAAAAATTTTAGAAAATAATTAAATTTTTGATGCTTGGCTTGGAGCATAAATGCTGCCACCAGGAGACTACTGAAGCTGCATGAGGAGTGACAGAGATGACTGAGGGACTGGAGCATCTGCCACGTGAGGAGAGGTTGTGAGAGCTCAGACTGCTCAGCCTGGAGCTGAGAAAGTTTCAAGGAGGACTTTATCCACGTGCGTAAATACAGGCTCTTCTCAGTGGTTCTCACTAAGAGGACGAGAGTCAAGAGGCGCAAATTAAAACACATGCAGTTCCATCTGAGCGTAGGTTGTAGAGTCCACATGTGTGGAGATACCCAAAAGCCAGCAGAATGCAGTCCTGGTCAGCCTTCCCTATATCTAACTCTGCTTGAGCAGTGGATTTGGACCAGATGGCCTCAGGAGGGGAGATCCCTTCCAACTGAAACTGGAAGTTTTGTTGTTTTGTTCTCTGCGTTCACTTACTGATTATACAGATTGACTTCAGTTTTCTCGCTGTGTGATAGATTCCATGTGAACGTGAAGCATATGTAAACAGTGGCGCTTTTTTTTCCCTTTCCTTTCTAGGTTCTGGGAACGCCTACAAGGGAGCAAATTAGAGAAATGAATCCAAACTATACTGAATTTAAATTCCCTCAGATTAAGGCACATCCATGGACTAAGGTAAGTCTATATGATTGGATAATAACAACATGTGGGCTGAAACTAAGAAATTCTGGGAGTTATGTGTGATTACCTTCATAGCTTTCAGTCGAAACTAGGTGCCTTTAACTATGCTGGAGACCCAATAACTCTTAATATAGGTAAGGGTAAAGAAGATATTGAAGCAGTGTATTGCATTATATGGTAATCTTTTTTTTTTTTTTTTTTTTTTTTTTTTTGAGGCTGCCTATAGTGTTTTTAAAGAAAAAAACAAAAACAATGGTGTGTGTGTTTGTAGTGCAATATATCTAAATCCTGTCATTCTGTAACGTTTGATGTGTGTAAAAGTCACTTAGAAATGAGAAAGTGTTGCATTGATGTGCGTGACACTTCTGTGATGCTGTTACATAATCTGACAGTGGAGGTTGACAGTCATTTTCTTAACTGATTCTTTCAAAAAATATTATATTTGTAGTCTTGTAGGTGTGTTGTTTAGTGTTGTTTTGGTGGTGTTTTTTTCCTGGAGCTGCTACTTAAGACTGTTTTGCTACCTAGTTTTCAGAAGGTACTACTGCAGTAAATACTGGCAATAACATAACCGTGGTCAAAGTGGAAACTGCTAGCATTAGAGTAAGTTCAAGGCTACACAGTTAAGTTTTCCTCCACGTGCAGATGAACAGTGGATTTTTTGTATGAAAAGTGGTAAAAACTGATCATTTAATTACCCTGCAGCTTGTGATTTAAGCTAAATATCAAGTTTTAAGCACTGATGCCTGACAGTTAATGTTTTCTTGAGAAATGTCTGACATAGTTGCAGAATGTTGTCATTATACCTTAATGGTTCAGGTTTTCTTCTGCTATATATTCTTTACGTATGAAAGGATCTTATTCCTAGTTGAGCACATGTCCAGGTCAGACTCTTTTAAGACCAAATGTGCTGTGGTGGTAGAAACTCTGGATAAACTAGCTAGAGCTAATCAAGGGTCTTTCTGATAGCTGGTCAGGTATTTAATGGGTACATGCCAAGCCAAATATGCTGTCTATATAATAGATTCTTCAGCACTTTATGCACCACTTCAATTCTCCTTTTCTCCAGTAATTCCTTGTTTGTATTTCCCTATCCTAGTGTTTGTGGATTGGTTAAGTGATTTATAATAGTATGAGAGGTCTGTAAATGCAGTGCTGCTTTTTAGTGTCTTACATTAACTTGAAACAAGAATAGGACAATTTAAATCCCTGGGAGTTGGTCTCTTCCCTTTCAAATTGCACCATGGTAGTAGTCAAGTCACTAGAATAAGGCCAAAAGCATTATAGCACAGAATTCTATGGTTGCATCTGAATTTCTGCAGTGAGGATGTTCTGGATTTGAGGGATTAAACTAATATGCAGTGGAACAGGGATGCTGAAATGTACAATAGTATATGGAGCTAAACATCTAAGTTAGCTATGCAAGTTTTCTTCTGCCTGAATAGTTGTAAGACTCATCTATATCCACTTGATGGTCACAACAGAGACCTTTCAGCAAATGCAAGCTTCAAGAAAAAAGTGTTCCTTCTATTTATACGGACTATACATACATGAATATGTTTTGTCATTCTAAGAAGACATAGGTGAAACGAAGTCAATTTGAAAGAATTGAGAGGAGCTTGCCAGGAAATGGCATCTGCATTCTGCATTAGGACACAGTTACTTTTGGACATCTGTGCTTGCAGCATAGCTTCTTATTCTCAACTCATTCTTTCCATTCTTCCTGACATACTTGGGTGTACAGTAGCATTTAAACCAGTTTGCTGCAGTTGAGTGACATGATGCTTCATCTATGTAATCTGTACTTTTCTTATTATACAAGTGCTAAATCAGTAAAAATGGGTTATCCAGCACAGTGTTAGCAAAGACACTCATCCAGACTTACTTCTAAAGATCCTTTCCTTTCAACGTTTTGCTATTGAGCCATGAAAGATTTCAGTAAGTGGCAGTAATGCTTAGGATTGCTCTCTTACCCAGCTGTATTGGTATAATATCTGATGGCATGGAAGCCATATAAATTATCACAGAATCCTGGAATATCCTGAGTTGGAAGGAATCATGGAGTCCAATTCCTGACCCCACTCAGCACCACGCAAATCCAATCCCTATGTCTGAGAACAATGACCAAACACTCCTTGCACTCTGGCACTCAGAGCCGTGCCCACAGCCCTGGGCAGGCTGTTCCATGCCCAGCGCCCTGTGGTGCAGACCCTGTCCCTCACCCCCAGCTGCCCTCCCCTGACAGCTCCATGCCGTTCCCTCGGCACACAGTTGGCCCTTAGGGCTGCCAGGGCACACTGCTGGCTCAGATTCAAGTTGCCATCAGTCAGAACCCTCAGATTCCTTTCAGCAGTGCTGCTCTCCAGCCTCTCATCCCCTAGTCTGTATGTACATTCAAGATTGCACCTTCCCAGCTGCAGAATCTGGCACTTGCTCTTGTTGAACTTCTCATGGTTGATGATTGCTTCGCCTTCCAGTTTGTCAAGATCTCTGTAAAGCCTCCCCACCCTCTGGGGAGTCAACAGTTCCTCTTAACTTAGTATCATTTGTAAGTTACTTATTATGCGTTTGAGTCCTGCATCTAGGTCATTTAGGAAAACATTGAAGAGAGCTGCTCCTAAAATAGAACCCTGTGGGACCTCAGTGGTGACTGGCCACCAGCCTAATGTGAGCCCCCCAACCATTAGAGCCAGCTCTTCCATCGCCTCATGTTGTTGTCCAGCTACGTGCTGGACATTTTCTCCAGAAGGATACTGTGAGAAACGGGATCAAAAGCTGTGCTGAAATAAATAAATAAGTAATAACATTTAAGCCGGCGTTTATCAAGCATGTAGCATTTTAACTAAGTTTCTAAAACAGCCAAGTAGTACAAGTTTTTAATCCAAAACTGCAGAATGCCACACTAAAAGGGTCTCGTAAAAAGGACTCCCATGAAAACCCAAAAGAGTGAAGGCAAAAGATCTTACCTCATATTATGGCACGGTTTACATGTACTCTTGAAGAGTTGTTTGTTTGACAGATACTTGTCACATCAGTTTAAAAAAAAAGAAGTGTTTTAAAGCATTATAAAACATTGTTATAAATAAACTCACTGACCCTTGATCCAATGTAGCCATGCATTAACAACTTCATAAAATACGCACTCATCATTTATTAAACCTTAATAAATTACAGCCTGATATAGCAGTGACCTCTAATAACTTGACATTAGAGAACAAAGAAGCACTAAAAGATGAAGGACAGCAGATCACTAAAGAATTAAGACTACTGAATATAGAGGTGTCCATTCTCTTGGAGTTTCTGTATCTTAGAATTGAAAATATTGACTAGAAAAGTACTTCTGAACTATCATTGCAGAAGTGCAGTCTAATCAGCAGAAAAGGGGAAAGGGCAAATGGTTTTTGTTATGTGTGTAACTAGAGTGCTGTAAATAGTTGCCAGCAGGACTTCAATTTTCAAAGCTTCAATCTCAATAACAAACATTTGTCATCTAGGTTAAAGAATTACTGAAGATTCTGTATTTAGAAGGCTGTTACTTTTGTCATCTAGTTATAACCGGAGGACTCACCAGATAGAGTTATTTTTTTGTGTGAAAAAGCTTCCAGGCAGCTATTTATCAGAATGTTTAGAGAAAAAAGTCACTCCCTCATGTAGGCTCTTTGACACAAGAGCTTTCTCACTGTTGTTTCAAAATATTTCAGTAAAATGTATCTGGTTTGCAAAAGCATGTTTGGATTACAATTAAAAGGATTCCAATCCTTAGCACTCCGTATTACAAATAAATTACATTTGAAATTCTGTGAGGAGCACTTCTGTTGGTTGTACCCTTTGTGATGGTCTGCTCTCTGGGTATTTCTGGCAAGTTTTGAGCAACCTGGCCTAGTGGAATGTGACCCTGCCAATAGCAGAGAGATTGGAACTAAATGATCTTAAAGGTCACTTCCAACCCAAACAATTCTATGATTCTATAATATTGCTAAAACATATATTTTAGATTGAATATTGTGTGCATTGGGTGTGTCTGTGTGTATAGCCTTCATATGCTTTTTACCACTCTTCTCACTGGTCCTGAGTTGTTGAATGTTGCCGTACTTGCAGCAGGCAGTCCTGTCACCCTTCCCCCTCACCATGAGACTGGGACAGAAGCAGTCTGGTCTCTCTCATGACTGTTTTTTTCCACCCTCCCAAATCAGCTTCATGTCCTCATCCTGTCCTACTCCTGCTCTCCTGGTTCTTGTCTGGCTTTTAAGCAGATTGTTTTGCTTGTAATACATCCAAGTGACTGCTCATATTGTAGATTCAAGAAAGAATACCAAGCAGTAAAAAGGATAAATAGCTTCTTTTGTTACTCCTAATTATAACCGATGACAAAAGAAAATGGAAATTCTTCTTCAGAAGTCTTCGTTGGTGAACTTGCATTTGAAATAAAATGGCAAACTCTTCCAAATTTGGAGCCTGATCTTTCGTAGAGATACAGAAGTAGAATGAAGGTTGGATATTTCTTTAGATGCAATTCCATAATTAGCTCAAGTTTGTCATGAAGCAGGGTCTGTCTTCCAGTTCCCTCCTGCATATTCTTGATGCCTTCCTTCTGCATTCTTGTTTATGTAGTAGCAAAAAACTCCTGGGAGAGGAAAGAAAAACCAAGATCTGGATTGACTTTCTTATCTGACTGCTCATTCGGGCCCAACTGTACTTACTGGGACAAGAGAATGGGGCAGACTTGTAGGGCCAGGAGAAGGTCAGGACAGTCTTTTCTGGCATAATCTGGAGGTTCTTGATTGTGAAACCTTGGTTCTTTTTGAAGAATACTGTTCTATTTTTTTTTACTTGATGTGTAATGAGTTTCCAAGCAAAGAGTGAAAACAGTCTGCAGGAGGCTAGCTTAAAAGAAAGAAGAGAAAGCCAAGTTTTTCTGTCAATTTCATATTTTCCAGATCCCTTTGTAGGAGCAAAGGATTTTTGGATAGTGTACATCTCTTATCTCCATCTAATGCATGAGAACAGAGGCCAGGTTGTGTAGGTGATAAATTGCCCTGCCTCAGCCCTATTTGTATGCAGTAAAGAGAGTACTGCGTAATGACAAATAAGTGAGCATTCTTTAATATTAAGACATGATTTGCTTGCGATGCAGCAATCAAATGCTAAGTTTAACAGGTCTTCTGCAACATAGTGTCTATTCTGCTGTCTCTCCTGTTGCAACATGTCTACCGAAGCTGCTTCTTGTGGCTGTCCTGCTGAGGCTGGGATCATTTCCAGAGGCAGATTTTTTTTGAGTTCTGTCTGAGGAGAAGGGGAGCTTGTTCCGCTTGGCTGTGTTGCTCGCCTGTAGAGCTTGCTAGAAGCCAAGCATGTGCTGGTTAATAAAGGCTGCTTGGTGCTGGTTTTGCTGGGACCTCGATGGAATTAGCCCAATAACAAGTGTGTGGTCTCAGCAAGAAGGAGCTCTGCAGACAGGTTTCTGGTTCTGTTCCCAATTCAGTGTCGGCTCATTTGTAAGCCACTTAACCCTTCTGTCTTCATTCCTCTGGCTGGGGAAGTGCCATCAGATGGGGATTTTTGACTACTGAGACATTAGCTGTTTTTGAGAGACTTTAGAGAAAAAATGCACAGGGATTTGATCAGAGAAGGTGGACTTCTTTTGATCTTCATTTGCATCATGTGAGTTCTACGCATTTCAAAAATAGAAAACTGGTGTATTTCAGAAATCCCCTTTTGAAATTCTCAGCCTCTTGAGACAAGGCTGATCCTCAGAGCAGGAGTTCAGCATTAGCTTTCTGTTTCCTTGTGTTCGGGTGAAGCTCAATCCAGAAATTGCTGCTTCTTCACGTCTCCTCCTTTTCCTTCTGTGTTTATGAACATTATGTTTCTCATAAAGCTTATTATGTTTCACATGCATGACTGAAATACTGCTTTGTGTCGTGAAGCTGTACTGATTGTATTGTGTGACTGCATTTCAAACAAGTTGACTTGAGGAGTCGTGGCCTACATCTGACAGCTTTGATGGCTTGCAAGCAGGAAGAGCTTTCCCTGCTCCTTAATTCTGAAGTGTTTTCAGAGACGCTGTATCCCGTCCTCCCCAGCCTGGGGCATGTGCCATCTAAATGTGCTTGCGGAGCAAGAGGGATGTACGCGGGCTGTCGGCCTGCAGCGGGGCTGTGGGTGGTTCTTGGCAAAACGCACAGGGCTCCGGAGCTGGCAGGGAAATTTCTGACTGCGGTGTCACCAGCTTGATGCGTTAGCAACAGATGTCATGTTAATAAGCCTCTGCTCTCTGTGGAGCACAGCACACTAGTAGGACTCGCGATCTGCATGCAAAACACACGGCAGTTGATGGCAGGAGCAATGTCTTTTAATACACGCTGGCTGGAAGAGCACCTTGCTGTAACATTGTGGAGTTTGGATGCGTAATTAGACCAAGGCGGCGGAGCTCCATGTTGTGCATGGCAAGTCAATGAGCTGAAAGTCAGACCAGGCATTCTGCTGAAACAATGCTCAACTCTTGCCTTCTGGGGTTTCATTTGAGAGCTGAATGCTGATGCAAGTGCAGTGAAATAGAGCATCCTATGCTTCCCATCCTTTTCCTTGCAGTGTCTCTGTCGAGGATTAAAAAATAAATAAATAAATAAAATAGAAATTCAGAACGAATGTGAACTCCACTACCCTGGTAGGCAGCATTTCAAATCAGAGAGACAGTATGTAACTCGCTCTGCTAGTGCATTGATGTCATCTGGGGTTGAAAGCCCAGTAGTGCACCTGGGGCATTTAGGCCTGACAGTCATTTTTGCAGTATTGGAGATGGTGGTGATTCCTGAAAAATGGAGAGGGAACTGCATGAGAGAGATCACACTGAAAGCAGCATAATGCAGGAAGGAAATAGGCAATTGCTTGGCCTCACTGCCTGCAGTTATGGGCATTTGAGCATCAACAGCATGCCTGAACACAGAATGGACTTGTGCTGGTTCCTCAGCTTTTCGGTGAGGTATAGATCGATTGGAATCTAAAAGAAAACAAACAAAACAAAAACACCAAAAGCTGTGGTTTTGGATGAGTCAGCATTTCCATTTTACATGACCATGCAGAGATTTTGTAACTCATCCAAAAAGAGCCAGTGACTTGGGTCTCAGCCTGAAATTCATTGCTTTGCAGAAACTAAGAGGTTTTGAGTTATGCAAGTGCAAATTTTCCTTGAAAAATATTGTATGTAAAGCCTTTTTTTTTTGTTTTTGTTTTGTTTTGTTTTTGCATTTGTTTATCTCCAAAACAGGTTCATTTTTTAAAATGAAAACTTGAGCCTTCGGTCCCGCCTGTGGACAAATAGCCTTACCAAAGGTCTTGTTTCATTTTAGAAAAATGAATTGCTGCGCCGGTGGGGTAGTATCTGATTGCTTTAAAAGTTCCTGTCAGTGTTTTATTTTTGGTTTTGTTTGTGGACTTGCTGTGCATTTTGCCCGGCCATATTTAGTCTGCATACTAAATGGTAGTCTGCCCAAACACTTTACTTTGTGCACTTAGCTTTTTTTCCTTTCCTTTTCTTTTTTTTTTTTTTTTTCCTTTCCTTTTCTCCTTTTTATTTCCCTTATCATTTCTTATTTCTTTTGCTTTCACCCAGATGTACCTTAAACCGAGACACACTTTGCTCCGAAGGGCCGGATTTTAGTCCGTGCACTAAATTTTAGTCCGCAGACTAAAAAAATAATCCGCGGATTATTTGCTACCTCCATTCCCTCACTGAGAACTACCCAGACCTGAAGCTCTGGCTGCACCCCACGGCCGGGGGGCTCACAGCTAGCAGGGGGCCCTGCCCTCCACCCCCTGCCTAGCAGTGACCGTCCCCGGCTCCACACGAGTGTAGTTCTCGGTGGGTGAATATGTCAGCCTTCCCGGTTGGGCTGCGTGGGATCAGAAGAGCTGGAAGATGCAGGGGGGGGTTGCTTTTAGCTTTAGTGTGTTAGTCCAAAGGAGAGGGGGGAAACAAATTGAGGGAAAATTTCTTAATCAATGGGTGCGACGATATGAGGGGGAAAGACCCGTAGTAGAACGAAATTGAGTCCATACCCGCACTCCTGAGGTGGTATCTCCAGTTCCTGAAGAATCCTAAAGAGATCACATCAGCAAACAAACTCCAGTGGTGGGGGAAGTCAATCCAAAATGGAGAATAATCCGCGGCGGCCTGAGGCACCCATAGCTCACACAAATTGAAAGCATCCAAATTGGAAGGACAGAGCCCAGATTTTTATTTTCTTTTCAGCACCAATTATAAATTGCTAGGGGTTTGGCTTTTTTTCAGAAAAATAAAGTTTGCATTGTGTCTCTGGGACAGATTTACAAGTGGGATGCACTTCTGGAGACAGACTAATTCGGACCCATTGTCTGTGGACATTTATACCCAGGACCAAAGACTGAAAATTCTTTATGATGAGAATTTCAATTACCCTTTTAGTTCGAGTTTTGATTTCAATTTTTTTTTTATTTTATTTTTTTAGTAAATGCACTGGCATTGGAACATAAATTTAATAGAATAATGTTTCTATACTATGCCTCACCATTGCACAATCAATTTTTTGGCATACACTGTGGTGAAGTTGGACTTGCTGCTATGGAGACTGATGTTTAAAGTTTCTAATTGTATAAACCTTTTCTATGTCTCCCACACCATGGATTTCTTATAATATTGGATATATTTTTCCTTGCTGAACTATTCTCATTTGGATTGACTCCCCCTGTTTGGATTATTTCACTGCATTATCTTTAGGACTCGTCAGGAACAGGACATTTCACCTCAGGAGTACGGGTATGTACTGAAACATTTTTTCAAATTACTAGGCCTAGCCTTGAAAAAAGGAGAGGAATGCTAGAAAGGGTATTTCAGTTGAGTGAGCATCCCTGAAGCAGCAGGCAGGCAAATGTTTTTTACTGCAAGGTAACGAGGAGGAGATAGGCTTAGATGTGCAGGTCATTCCACGTGTTCATCACAACTTTGCGCATGAGGAAGCTGAGTGAGTGAGGACTCAAAAGTAATTTGGGTTTTCTTCTCCCTGGTTCTGGAAAAGCTAGGGAGGCCCTCAGGCTCTGCCTGCCCTGAATGCCTGGCTGCTCATTCAGGGGCAGGCCGAGTTTAGGAAGAGGCTGCGGGGGTTTCACTGCCAAAATGAAGAGCTTAAGAGTTAGACAGACGAGACAACTCCTCTTACAGACAGCAGGTCTGTCACTCAGCTTGCCTGCTGATGTGCTCCAGATAGGGACTTGTCGTCTTTTCCTAAAGAAAAAACAGAGTGATCTATTTTTTTATATCTGTATAGTAGCTGATAAGTGAGCTGTCCCCAGGGAAAACCACAGCTGAATATGAAGTATTTCAGTTCCAAGCTGTGGTAGATCATGCCTGTTAAAATACCAGTAAGAAGATACAAGAGCGAGACCTCTCAGTGAATATCAGAAGACCACTTCAGTGGTTTTACCTCAGGACATGCTTATTTACACTATTTACCACAGGGTAAACAAACAGAAGTCACTGTGACTCCATTAGTCTCAACCACAGAAGCTAGCACAACATGTGCAGAACTCACACGAGTGCTCTCCAGCACCCTGGTGAATTTGTGTCCAATTCCCATTCACCATAGCACACTCTTTGGCTTACAGCCTGCCAAGGGAGTGCCTGTGCAAGTTCCTAACTGCAGACAGCATGTCATGCACCGATTAATTTCTTCTAGGTGCTGCATGATGTGTGTTTACTTGCAGTGGTGCAAGAGCATGATAAGAGCTCAGCTTTTATCAAAACTGCTGGCATCAGAACTTAGCACTCACCCCAAGCCCCCTGCCTTTTCTGCAGCCTGTGCATCACCTGTAACATGGAATCGTAGAATCCTCAGAGTTGGAAGAGACTTTTAAAGGTCGGCTAGTCCAACTCTCCTCCAGTGAACAGGGACACCAGAGATAGATCAGGGTTGTCAGAGCCTGATCCAGCCCATCCTTGAATGTCTCCAGGGACGGGGCTTTCAGCACGTCTCTGGGCAGCCTGTTCCAGTGCCTCACAACTCTCACTGTAAAAGACTTTTTCCTTATATCCAACCTAAATCTGCTCTCTTTAATTTCCCCTCGTTCTTTGAAAGACCCTCCTGAAGAGTCTGTCTCCTTCTTTCTTGTAGCTCCCCTTTAGATACTGAAAGGTCACTACCAGGTCACCTTAGAGCCTTCTCTTCTCCACGCTGAAAAGCCTCAGCTCTCTCAGCCTGTCCTTGTAGGGAAGGTGCTCCATTCTTTGGACTGTTTTTGTGACCCTCCTCCGGACAGACTCCAGCAGGTCTGTGTATTTCTTGTACTGAGGACTCCACATCTGGATGTAGTACTCCAGGTGAGGTCTCGCTAGCACAGAACAGAGGGGCAGGATCACTTCCCTCACCCTGCTGGCCGTGTTCCCTTTGATGCAGCCTAGGATCCAGTTGGTTTTCTGGGCTGCAAGGGCAGAGTTCTGGCTTGTGTCCAGCTGCCGTCCACCAGTACCCCCAAGTCCTTTATGGCAAAGCTGTGCTCCATCCTTTCATCCTTGTGCTTGTACTGATAGTGGAGATTTCCTTGACTCAGGTGCAAGATCTTGCACTTGGCTTTCTTGAGCCTTAGTTCTCCTGGGCCTACTGCTCAAGCCTGCGTAGGTCCCTCTGGATGGCATCCCATCCCTTGGATGTGTCAGCTGTGCCCCATGGCTTGGTGTCATCTGCAAACTTACTGAAGTGCACTGGACCCCACTGTCATTGTCATTGATGAAGATCTTGGAGAGTATTCCCCCTGGGAAACATTGCTTATCACTGGTCTCCATGCAGACACTGTGTCATTGACAATCACTCTCTGGGTTCAGTCTTGTATCCAGTTCTTCGTCCATCAAGCAGTCCACTCATCAAATCCATATCTGTCCAATTTGAGGAGAAGGATGTTGTGGGATACCATATCAAAGGTCTTATTGAAGTCCAGATAGATGACATCAGTGGCTCTTACTTTGTCCAATGATGCAGTGACACCATCATTGATGACAGATAGGTTGGTCAAACAAGGGCAAAGATTTGCCCTTGGTGAAGCCATGCTGGTTCTCATATCACCTCCTTGTCTTCCGTGCTCCTTAGCAGAGCTTCTAGGAAGATCTCCTCCATGATTTTTCCTGGAACAGAGGTGAAACCAACAGATTGGTAGTTCTCTGGGTCATCCTTTTTACACTTTTTAAAAATCAGTACGATGTTGCCTTTTTTCCAGTCACCAGGGACTTCACCTGACTGCCATGATTTTTCAAATACCATTGAGAGTGGCTTGGCGACTACATGAGCCACTCAGAACTTGCATCTCATCAGGACCCACAGACTTGTGGATGTTCGGGTTCCTCAGGTGGTCACAAACCTGGTCTTTGCTCACAACAGGAGGGGCATTGCTTCCCCAATCCCCCCCTTCCAAACCCAATTGTTTGAGGGCTGTGTGACAGGCAGTTATCAGAGAAGACCAAGGCAAGAAGGTTGTTGAGTGACTCAGCCTTCTCTTTGTCTGTTGTTACCAGCTTGCCTGTGTCACTCTTGGACTTTTCTGATTAAGGTACCTGTAGAAGCCTTTCTTGTTCTTCTTGGCACCCCTTGCCAAGTTTTGTTCAAGTTGGGCCTTGGCTTTCCTTACCCTATCCCTACACGGCCTAACAGCTTCCTTATACTTTTCCCACAATATTTGTCCCTGTTTCCACTGCTTGTGCATTTTCTTCTTGCTTTCCAGTTTGACCAGCAGGTCCCGTTCAGCCATACTGGTCTCTTGCCTTCCTTTTCTGACTTCATAGTGAGGGTCAACATAGGTGACCTGGATGGCCTCTCACTACGTGATAACTTTCTATTTTGCTTGTTATATAAGAAGAGAGGAGGATGGGAGTGTTGTTGGGTGTGTGTATAGCTATTCTTGGAGTTTTAACACCAAGCTGCAGTGAGGAACTGCTGTGAGCTCTGTGTTGTCATCAGCCCAGGTAAAAGTCTTTTAGAATAGAATAGTTGCTTTTCTTGACACAGCTCTGAGCGTTAGAAATACCAGATGTGCAGGAGTTATCCCATTACAGGAATGACTTGCCAGAATAAGGTTAAGGAAGGAGAAACCTGCAAGTTAGAGCTAGACATTTCCTGCACCCCACCCTCGCTTCCCTTGTTGTTCTCCAAAGTTGAACAGCAGCCTCCATAGCAACAATCTGACCTACTGCCTGCGAAAGTCCATGTTAGTAAGACCTTGTTCACTAGCAAAAAAAAAAGTAAAGAAAAAAATAGTGGGGCCCTATTCAATTTTTGCATTCAGTGAATCCTGCTCATTTGAACCCTTTCTCCCCACCTTCACTCCACCCCATGTGCATGGCTGGTAGCACCTGTGTGTTTTTGTCATGACTTTTGAATGAGTTCCCCCTTCATTCTTGGAGTTGTTTCTCTGAGTGCGCTCCCATGAAGTCTCTTGCTGGCATTGCTCCTTCACTGAGTGCAGAGCTTGGCAATTAACCCTTTCTCAACCCCAGGAACTGGATTTTCCTATCCTCGCTGGAGGACGTTGATTACCACAAACACAAGTTTGTTCCAGTGCGTTGGGCAACGAGAGGTTTAATTGCTCTGGCTTGCTGCTGCTCAGCAAAGAGAAGGAACATACCCAGACAACTTGTTTCTCCTTGCTTGTTTTTTTGCAGGTCTTCCGGCCCCGCACTCCACCAGAAGCAATTGCGCTATGTAGCCGTCTGCTGGAGTATACCCCCACTGCCCGCCTGACTCCTCTGGAGGCCTGTGCACACTCTTTCTTCGATGAACTACGGGACCCAAACGTCAAGTTACCAAACGGGCGAGAGAAACCTGCACTCTTCAATTTCACCACTCAAGGTAGCCTGCAGGCGTTGAGGATCTCTGCTTTAGGGAGCGCTGGGATAAGCGTTTGCTGTGATGCACGCGTCACGCTCTCAAAAGTTAAAAAGCAAAAGGTTTATTTACATTTGCAGTTTAGTGTCTGCAGTCTAGCTGGATGAATGTGTGTGGAGTACTGTACTCGGTGACCATTCAGATTGGTTTTTCCTTTTGGAGATGTTCCTGCTCCTTCATGCATGTAATGCCATGTTGAGGAGCAGTGGGTATTAAGTTTGGCAGGGAAGTTTGTAGTGTTGCTGCCTATGTTGGTTTTGGATGTGAGATAAATGCAGAAATCTCACTGTCCTGGTTTTATGTACTGTAGAGTTTATCTGGCATCATGTCGACTCAGTAAATTAGAAACAATAAGAATGACAGCAAGCTTTTTTATTTGAACTCAGTATCAAATTTTAAAACCACTTATGTGTATTTTCCTCAGAAATATAAAACTGATACCTCTGTAGAATGGTTTTGCCTTCCAAGACAGGGAACATGAGAAATACAGCATACAAGTATCCTAGTAATTAACGTTGTAGCACTTCATTTTAATGTTAAGTGACTAGCTGCAAGTTCTTACCCTTGGAGCAAATATAGATCAGTGTGCATTTTCTGCTGGAAATCTAAAATACCTTTTGGCTCAGTTAGCATCAGTGTAGTTTTTCAAATCCTTTAGTGCGTGTGATGTCCATCTGCCGAAATGTGCCCGAGCATGAACTTGTTTTGAATGGCTGCCTTGTGGAAGGTAAATCTACTACATGAATGCAGGGGTTTAAAAAAGGATTGGAAAGATCTGTAGTGAGTACTTTAAAAATCCTTAGAGAAGAAAATAAATACTTGTATTGGGAATTTGTCCCTGGTTTCCCCTAGGCAGTGTGGAAGCTGCTGAGTAATTTAAGCTTCAAGTAAACTTCTCCTTTGCCATCCTAGAGAGCTGATGTGCTCTCACTGTGACTCTTGGAAATGGCAGGAAAAATTGCTTTGTGGGAAAAGGAGGCCTTAAGATTCAAAAAAGCAGTTTTCTGTCTCTGACACGTGCCAGTGTTAACATCTAGAAAGAGAATGCAGGTGAGAGGTTGGTCATTAATATGTTTCCAGATGAGTTGTGTTGCATGTCACAAGCCAAAAAAAAAAAAAAAAAGAAAAAGCAGAATTTTAAGAGTAAGTAAGTACAGCTTATCTCAGTGATTTTAAGACCTTCATTAATAATTATGCAGTAATAGGTCCTGTCTAGCGGCAGTACTGATTATGACCTGAGGATACACAAAGAGCTTCTGCTGCTCCTGTGGCACTGTGTTGTCATCAGTCTTTAGCTGGACTGCACAATGGCTCCATCAGAGTGACTAATGCAAAGCAGGCATCACATCTGGGAAACAGATCAGGACTTTGGAAATCAGATATGCTGATAACTTATGTCATCTCTGGTAATTCTGAAAGTAGTGAAAGGTATCCTTTTGTTTTCTATGACATTTGTTTTCAACAGACAATATTAAATTTTAAAGAAAGTGTTTTATTTGGCTATGGCCAGTTGACTGAAACCTATGGAGTAGGAGGTGGAGAAGGCTTGGAAACAAAGCTCTTAGAAATAACAGTATAGATCTGATGGTTACTGTACTGAATTGATTTTCAGAAAGAACCTAGGTGTCATACCAACTCTGCTGATCTAGGCAGTGGTCTAGAAAAAAGCATGGAGTGTATATGGAGATAAAGAGTATGATCTTTGGCTGCCAGCAGTGGTTCTGGGGCACATACATGCCTACTGTAGGGATGGGAGCTGTTAAGAGAGCTTTATCTTACTGCCTTGGCTCTACATTTTTCTTAGTGTAGAACCAAATAATATATGCGAATTAGTACTTAAGCAATTATCATGCCCAGGGAAGCATCTGTAGTAGCCAGTGCTGCAGTTCAGTGACTCCTAGACCTGCAAGGCAGAAAGCTGAAAGCTTTTTTTTTTTTTCCTCTTAGAAAATGAATTTTCAAAACCTGAAATGACTACCATTTACCACATTTCTTACAGCATCTCAGTGATTCTGCTGGGTCACAAATGTT
Organism: Lagopus muta; assembly: GCF_023343835.1. Taxonomy (NCBI): domain Eukaryota; kingdom Metazoa; phylum Chordata; class Aves; order Galliformes; family Phasianidae; genus Lagopus; species Lagopus muta. The sequence goes on from NC_064433.1 coordinate 80,041,410, forward strand.
ACTGTCTGTCCATATTAGTTACCCATTGAGGACTGCTGTGATTCAGCACTTAGAAGTGGCTGCCATTGCTGCTTGATGGCAAGCACTTTTACGCCTAGAGGTTTTTAATCAGAAAAAAATGACTTGTGACCTTTAATTATAAAAAGGGCTTTTATTTTTTTCTTAAAAAATAAAATAATTTTTTTTAAAAAGGCTCAATTTCCATCCAGACTGTCTTAGCATAGCCGGAAATCCTTAGTGTGACCATTTGAGTGCCACCTAGAAATGATATTTCAGTTCAGGATATGCTCAGTGATGAGGTACATAGAGGAGTGTGAAACTTGTGTTGATTCCAGCGCTCTTCTGCTCTGAAGAGAAACTGATACATAAACTTGTTACACAGAAAGTTTGTTACTTGTTTACTTGTCTGACCAAGTAAATGATACAAAATTAGGTTCTGCCAGGCTTTCTTGGAGCATTGAAATATTAAACAGCTCAGTGCTCTCAGTATCATCATTTCCCAGTGCAAAGCATTTTATTGTGTTTGGGGAATGGAGATAATCTGATGTTCTGGTAAAACTGGATATTTTTATTCTAGTTCCATAAGGAGATGTAGACTGTCTGTAGGTATCAAAATTTGATCAGGAGAAGGAGAGGTATTTCCCGAGCTGATGTGAACCAAAATTGGCTCTCATAAATTATTTGGTATCACTGCTCTGTTCACATAATTATATTGAAATCTTTATCTGCATTGCCTTGATCACAATAGCTGCTTGCAGCATTACTGGTTGAAATTACCACAACCCTGAACTGCAAGTTTGGTTTAGATAAGCATGCTACAATTCCAGGGCTTGTCCATAGATTGTGATGGAAGTCGCTGAGAACAGACTGTCAGAACCACAGCTCAGAGCTTTTGTTCTGCATTGACGTGCCTCATTCTCACAGATATGAAAGCCACAAAGATACAGCAGAACAAAAATTCAAATTCTGAAGCAAAGTTATTGTTAAACTCCAGCCAGCAAGTTGAATTTCCTTTGATTGTTTGCTGTCTAAATTGGCACACTTCTCCTGGCACACTTCTCCTCAAAGTGGAGTACCATGACACTGGAAGCATGCTGAACTTAAGAAACTTCATACCAGTTAGGACAGCGTGAGGTTTCTGTGGAAGTGAACAGTTTCAGCCTTGTAGTGTCTGCTGGTGATCTTTGAGGTAGCTCCAGAGAAACACTTGTGCGACAACAACAACAAAGTAGTATGCTCACCATAGCTGGTGCTGTGAAAGGACATATTCTGGCAGTACTACAAGAAAGTGTGGGAGGAATCATCCTGGGTCTGAAGTGCCATTGCAGCAGTATTTTTCTGCCCGGGTCAGCTGGCTCTTTGGCCCTAGGATTCTGGCTACGGAGATGCTGTCAGAGGATAGTTGCATCCTTGAGGCACTGCTTAGCTCCGAAAGGTAGCAAATGTCATTCAGTTTCCTTGGCACTTTGTCACTGTTTCCATTGGGCAGCAGTCCCTTACTACTGCCAGTGATGAGCAGGAAGGAGTGCGTGGGTATCAGAAACTTTAAAAAATAATGAAGAGAATGGCAGATTCCCTGTAATAACAGATTTGAGAAAGCTCTGGAGAAGATATTCAAGTAGCAAGATTTTCTTCCACAAAGCAGCTAATATAGCCAGTACAGGATTAAAGTATAGGTTTATCACCTTGTTCAGCTTCGATTTTGAAGGATTCGTGTTTCCTCAGTTTATTTTTTCATAAAAATGAGACTTATGAATTCTGAATTATATTATGAATATGTGAATTCTACATTATTCCCATATGAGTTTGAGGATTTGTATTTATTCAAATGTTTTGATTATTGAAGCTTTATGGAAAGACCAGGTCCAGAATGTAATGTTACAGTGAATAGATTTGATAGGTTGCAGGTAATGTAGCAATTTGTTTGGTTCCAGTCTGGAACTCCAATTCTTAAGTGTTTAAATACAGTATCAAAATACACGTTAGTAAGAGGCTTATGAACAAGTGAGAGTTGTCTACATCTTCCCTTCCTAGCAGAATATGAACTTAAAGGAGAAAAAATCATCAAATAGACCACTGGTCCGTTTAGGCTCTAAATTTAAAGCTTGTGTTAAGAGAAACGGTCTCTTAAAAACAAACTCCATTAAAGTAAGACTGCGTACAAAAGCCCTTGGAGCCCCAAAAGTCATAAGTCATCCTTGTATGGGGTGACTGTTCACATCCTCCCCACCGGATGCTGCTTTCTCAAGAGACAGTCACTCCTGATGCTGAGGCAGACAGGACCTGTCTTGTCTTGGCTCCATACCACCTCCTGTGAGGCATTCAGTTCTCTTGGGAGGATGTCAGAAGATTGTCAGTTGTTGGCAGCCTGTTGCCCTTCACCCTCCCACAGTAGTGGTTTTAAGATGCCTGTTTCTCATTCTGATGCACACTGAAGCTATATTGGATTTGGAGCCTAAAAGCCACGGTTTTTTCCTTAGTTAATGGCTGTGTCATTTTGTTGTCCATTTAAATTACCCAGCAAAGCCATTCCCTTTGCCTGTCCCTGTACTTTTAGGGCACACATCACCTCTTCTTGACCACGCTCAAAGAGACTGCCTTAAGATTGGGTCTTGGGTTCCCAGGTCCTTGAGAAATGAAGCTTGAGCGAGCCAAAGAACTGAACCCCCGGAGCTCTTGGAGCCACTGTGACAGCTGCTTGTTGCTGAGCCAGTGCCCCAAGCAGCATGACTGCTATCAGCATTCAGACTGATTGCAAGTGGGTTTGTGAAGGGAATCCTTCCAGTTCTCAAAAGGCAATACATCATCAGGCTTTTGATAAACAACAAGCTTGACTGGTTGTTTGCTAACTTACAAGCCAGTGTCTTTCTCTAGAAAATAATTCCCTGACACCCGTACCACTCTGGTAGTCCTGTCAGCCTTGCTACAGGGATGGCCGTGTTGAATATTGCCGTGGTTTCCCCCTGCTGGTCAGCCAAGAGGAGAAGCTTAGTGTGGCCTTTGATTGTGATGGGCACACGTTTGCCCGCAGCTTACCCATTACGGGACAACCCAATGAGCTGCGCTGCATGCGGGGCTCTTTCTGAATGACAAGCTAACTCTGTTTGTTCCACCTCCCCTCCAGAACTGTCAAGTAACCCATCTCTGGCTTCGATCCTCATCCCTGCTCATGCTCGGAACCAAGCAGCTGCTTCAACCCCTACAAACGCTACAGCAGCCTCAGGTGAGAACACGCGCCCGCCTGCCTCCCCTGCTCCATGGCACCATCCTCTGTGGAGGCCCAGGGTGAGCAGGAAGGGATGGACAGGCTTCTCCAGCCCTGCCTTCTGCTCGGTCTCTGCTCATGGTCACCTGGATGTTGCTGTGGTCGCTAATCCACATCCTAACCTGGGCCACCGATACGTTTGTTGATGCCTCTTGCCCAGACTTTCACTATAAAAGAATAGTTATCTCCCCTGGTTTTTACTTTTTTTTTTTTTACACACTTATTTTGTATTGTTTCACACCTGAATTGTGAGCTTTTGGCCTCTCCAAAGTTAATACTGGCTTTGAGCATGATGTCTAGGAGAAGGAGTGGCTAGCTTAGTAGACGTGGCCTCTGCAGAGCACAGATAGAGAGGATTTTCCCCAGTAGGAAAGGCAGAAGCTTACAAAAGTCAGGACAAGGACTTGGGTCACCTTGCTCACTGCCTCTTCTCTGTAGCTGCTGTTGCTTCTTATTGAGTTTGCTTATGTTATCTTTGAGCACTTTGGGTTTTGGCCAGCACTGAGCAACTTTCTTTGTTCTGTCTCACTCTCACGTTTCTGTCAGAAATCCTTTAAAAGCTCACTGTTGGTCTGTAGCCACTCCAGTTTGTATTATGTTTCCAACGAAACCTGAAAAGCTGAGTTATATCGGTTGGGAGACTCCCAAAGCAAATCCCAGGTGCTGCCGGATGTGGCAGTGGTGATTCACACGTGGCACTGCGTCAGCCCTGAGTCAGCATGCCAGCAGGCAAGCTCACTGCGCTTGTGCAACCCGAGGCAGGCTGCAAGATGGGTGTGCTTGCATGTGTGTCTCTTGAGCGTGTCAGCCCATTTGAGAAGGGCAGGAACTTCAGGTGCTTACTCAGTTGTGAAGGAAGACGTCTGAAAGTTGATGTTCCAGTTACTTCAGTTTTGATGTGCTTGGTCCAGCCACTGCCATACAGAAAGCATTTTCGTGGTCTCTTTTAGACAATTGGAACTGAGTTGTAAGATCAGGCTTCTCTCTGAAGCTGTGGTATCGGTTTGTAAAAGACAGAGCCTGTATAATTTATGTGGTTTGAACTTAAGAGAAAGCAAATTTGCTCTTCTAAAATTTACTATGTTTTTCCCGTACGCTTTGCAGTACTTTGCAAATAGTCATGTTTCTCTGTTTCCCTTCTGTGTGCATCTGTTGCTCAGTGAGTGAGGAAAAAAGCAGATAAAGTAGTAAAAGTGATAGAAGAACTGCAAAATACAGACGGGGAATTTGACTTTAAAGTCCTTCTGAAAAATCCTTTCATTTAATGTCATTGTAATGCCTTTTTGAGGAGCTGCTCTCTTTGCTAAGATTCAGCAGTCTTGCAGAGTGGTCTAGGTTAAAAAAAAAAAACCTGTTTTCACCCAGTAATTCTGTTCCAGAACACAGAAGGGACAAAATGCATTAGGCTGAATGCTAGAAGTGTCCTAAATGTGAAAGTATACTAAAAGAAAAGAAAAAAACCCACCCATCTTATTGATGTCAACATGTGTAAGCCTCCTGTTCACAAGCAGTACTCACAGTTGGGACAGGACATCCTACTCTTAGTTCACTAGAAAATAGCCTTGCAACTTGGAAAGAGACTGTGAAATTAATTAAGGATTGAGCAACTTGTAGTGTTGTGTTTCTGCTGCACAGCTGTTTGTAGTTCCATGCTTCTCCGGGGTTCTTAGCAGGCCTTGGGAATTTCAACAGAATTACAATTTTAAGATTTGGTCCTATATGAGATGATGTTAATCTGTTTTGCTTTGCATGCTGATGCCTCACTGAGCAAAAACTTTAAATTGATAGAGTCCCTTTTCCCCTCCCCCTGCATATTCCAGTTCATAGCTGCTAATGCAGCTTGGGAGCAGCTCTCCCACCTGACCCAGGGCAGCCTGACAGGCAGGAGGCTGTTCTGCAAAACGTGAAACTGTGTGGAAAAACAGTGCAAGTTCAGAAACTGTTTTGAGCAGGGAAGAGAACAGATCAAGTTATATGTAACCACAATCTATTAATAAACTAATAGTTTGTCTCCTGTCAGCAAGCAGAACTGATACTGAAGTTCTTGTGTCCAGTGTTGTGCTCAACATAGCTGCTTATAGGTATTCAGGCACTGAAATGGAGTGAACATCCAGCTGGGTTTCTCTTACCTGCTCACAGTCATTTTCATAGCTGTTATGTAGCAGAGACTGTGACACGAGTCTCAATTTTTTCATAAGGTGCAAAGCACTGCTTTGTATTGCACACATTTTATATTATTACAAATTTTCCAAAATTGTGTTCATTAAATGATAGTTGCCAAGTAGTGATTTCAGTAGCCCAATGCAACAGCAGCTTTGGGATCATGGTATGAAGTGCAGGGGAATTTGAGGTAACTTTTGTTGTGACTTTGGTTGCAAATTTCCTCTCAGGGTTTAAAGCCAGGCTCCCTGTACTGATGGAACCCTGTTTTGCTATGGGAGCACGAAGCCTTGCTGCTCTGGCACTGGCAAACTCGCATGAAGTTTGAGAAATCCCTTTTGACTTCTGTGGCACAAAAAGGAGTAAAGAAGTTGGAAGTGGTTGGCCCTGCTGGAAATGGTGTGCTGGCTTTCTGTGAGTCACACTGATGGTTGATAAAAAGGCCAGTGCAGCTTTGTACACATGGATGCTGACTTGATCAGTCTGGAGGAGGAGGACAGTTCACAGCCATACTGAGCAGTTTACCTGTTTGTGTGACTGCATTTTTCTTCCTGGCTTAGCTGCAGCAGCAGTTACCTCTCTGTTAGCAGTGCTAGGATGGGAAGGGTGTAATTGCTATCTGCAGGGAGCTGTGCCAGCTGGGATACCGGGGTTGTCGTCTTAGGCATCCTGCTGCGCTGATCCTGTGTAATCCCAAACGAGATGGTGTGCCTGAACTTTCAGCAACAAAACAGATTAGAGCTAGTGTCACCTGCCAGTGTTGGGTAGTTGAAAAGGCCACAGTACTCCAGTGAAATAAGATTTAGTGCAAGTGTGATGTTTCCATTGAAAGAATTTTGTACAGCCCTACTTCCTTCGACAGAAAAGGGGCAGGCAGTTTTCATGCATCCATGGCAGCTACAGGAGAGCAATTTGTCCATGTCAGTCCTACCAGTTTTGCATTGAGCCCAGCATTTCCCCTTCAGTAGACACTGCAGGAAAAATGAGCCCTTCTCATCCTTCCACTCCTCTCCTCTGTTGCCCTGTGTGGACTCCCAGACGCATTTCTGTTTCTCTCTTTGTAGAAGAGCAGTGCTGTGTGTCAGTGCTCAAATCCAGCCAGCTAACGCTGTCATTAGCGTTGATGGGTTTTTTCAAACTGAGTTGATGGCTCTGTCTTTGAACTGCAGCCCAATCTTTCCTTTCTGGGAGGTTTCTAGGGAGCACCACGTACCTTCTGAGAGAGTAAAGGTATTCCTCACAGGCTGCAGCTGAACTGGCAGAGAATATATTGATGAGAGACGACTTTCTCCCTCTGTTTATAAGAAGCTTAGAAGTGGCTAACACTTCACCCTGCTGTGGTTTCCTTGCCACGCACAGAGGTGTCAGGTGGGTGGGTCACAGCAGAGCATGCCCCAACCTCAAGCCACAGGCTGCTGCACTCACCTGCCCCGTGCTAGAGAGCTCCGTAGCAGCTCGTAGCTTCAGTCCCTAGCACAGCTTCCACAGCAGCACAGTTGGCAAAGCAAACATTGTGCAGAGTTTAGTAATGTTACTGAAGGCATAGGTTTTCTTCTCCTGTGTCCAAGGACCAATTTCTCCTGGTGACGAGAATGCCCAGAAATTGAATTGAATGCCCAGAAACCCTCATGCTCTTGTTGTGTTCTTTTTTCTGCACTCCAGCAGAGAGGTTCTAGAGCAAGCCCTGCTCCGCTCCCCAAATGCTCCATCCACAACAGGCTGGAGAGTCACAACGCTACATTTTATTGCAGCTTCTGAGTCAGTGCAACCCTTATCAGCCTGTGCTCTGTCCCAGCCTGGGTGGGGTGTTACACAGTGTTGTGAAAAGCCCCATGTAAATGGTCCGGGGCTGCATCACGTTATTTCCTTCTGACCGTATGCTGCATATGTTTCTCAGAAACTCCCCTACTAGCGTGATGATAAGAGGAGCATGTGTTACATGTTACATGAAGTAGCTCCATCCCTTCCTCTTTCTTCTTTATCTCTGCTCAGTAGCAGTGAAATGATAATGGTTTCAGCCTCTGTTGTCTTCAGGAGTGAGAGATCGAAAAACATGTTTTATTTCAGCAAATGAATCACGCACACTCTTTGTTCTTGCACAGAGGAATCCTCTGCCAACAGTACAGATTCCAGCTAGACTGTTTGCATCAGGCACAGATGTTGCATTAGCTAGGGTTTATCTCTACCTGCACATCAGGCAGAGTTTGAGGCCTGACTCAGCCAGAAGCTGAGAGTCAGAGTTTCCACTTCAGATTTCCTTGGTCATCATTGGTTCGCAAGCACATGTGGTTTGGGAGCTGCTCCTTGAGAGCAGTTCCCCACCTAGGTGGATGTCTCTCACATGCTAGCTTCCCAGATAACACTGCTGCTGTTGGTACGTTACTGTGGTGCTTTGAGCTTCTTTTCTCATGGTGGTTGTTCCTTTGGGAGGGAGAGCTTTGGGTCACTTTGGGGTAAGGGGAAAAGGAATGGGAGACTTTCCCAGCATAGTGCCCACAGAAGGATTTCCCTTTCTTCCTAAGCGTTCCTCACGGCATTTCCTTTTCATACAGGCGTCACACCCTCTCTCCCTTGTCCTTTTTATTCCTCGATGCTGGTGCTGGTTTGATTGCCCCTTCTTGTTGCCATCATCTCTGTGTGTTACTTAATTTGTCCCTCAACCGATGCACTCCATTTCTGAACACTCATTCACCTTGTCACCTTTTGCTCATGGCTGCACTTCCAACTATGGTCGGGTTGAAGTGGCCAGACAGCAGATAGGCTGCATTAGCAGCATCACACTGCCATGCCTCACCAATGTTTCTCTGCTGGAGAAGCGTTGCTGCACCCCACCACCTCCACTTGTATTTTGTCCTGTTATTTCTGCCGGTCGTGCTGTCCTTCATTGGTTGTTAAATTTGCTCTGTCCTCTGTGAGCCCTTTTCCTTGTCTTCTGAGTGCACTGCTTTCCCACTCTGCCCTCTTCTGTACTGAGATAAAAGTCATTTTTATTCTATTGCAGTATTGATAGCTTTGCAGCTACCCTTAAGTTCAGTGGGAGAAATGCATGATGCTTTCTTTAGGAAACCTCACTTGATATCTTTTTCTACTCATGTATTTGTTGTCAAGTATTTTGTGTTTCACCTTTTGTCCTCTTTCCTTTTTTGTGGCTGTGCAGATCACATCCTGCATATGATGGCTCCAGATGAAGTTGGTGCATTTTTTTTCCCTCCTAATTCTTCTAATATTCAGAAAGCTTATTTTTTCCAGAGAGACCACCAACTGCGTGTGGTTATTTGGCCATCGTACTGTTCTGTTGTTCTCAGTATGTTTGGATGTTTATTAGCGTCTTGGCTCTTGCTTTTCTCCTTTTCTTGCCTGATTGAAGGCCTGCCCCAGTTTGTTGGGGCGTTCTAAGAACTGAATAACAGTATTTGATGGTCTCTGGAAGAGCCTCTGCACATCAGCATGAAGACTCTCCCTGTAGCCTTTCGCTACAAGCTGACACAATTATTTTCCCTTCAAATTACATCTGAAAACACAGTTGTGGTGAAATTCCTTTTGGTATTTCTTTGCAAATTCTGAGTTTCCTTGGTCCTGCATGTTGTCTCTGTGTGGGGCTCCATCCATCCTGGAGATGGCTTTGCTACAAGGAGGCCTAACAACAGGAAGCATCAGCACCAGTGTGCAGCCCTGGGCAGTTGCGCTGGCTCTGGCAGTGCCAGCAAGCCTTCACAGTCAGTGTTCCTGGGTCAGCCTGAGCACAGCCTGTCCCACCAGAACAGCTGAACACAGCCAGGTGTTAGCATGCTGAAATGGTGTTGTCCCACTCAAAGCACATCTCTGCCCAGAGCAAACAGCTCTTTATAAACCCAACGAGGGCATCCTGCCCAGCGGTACGGTGGTGGGATTTGGGGCTTTCCCTGTGTGGGAAATGTCATGGCTGTTGTTGCAAATGTCTGTATTCTGGAGGTAATGCTGGTTGTTCTTTCTTTCTTTCCTTCCCTCGCCTGTCATTTGCAGATGTTAATGCAGGAGAACGAGTTCAGACCAATAGTGTAGCTACAGCATCAGCCTCCAACTCCACCTGAACCGGTACCAAGCAGCCAGCTGCACAGGAAAATCACCAGTAATTTGAGTCTTGCTCAGCAACACTGGTCACATTTGGAAAGAAAATTAAAAAGAGGAAAAAAAGCAACCAACCAACCAACCTGTTCATTTTAGTGTTCAATTTTTTATTATTATTATTGCTGTTCTTATTTAACCTTGTAAAATATCTATAAATACGAACCAGTTTCATTGTATCACTCTGCAGGGTGTCCGGGGCAGGGACTAGGTGGGGGGAGGAGGGAACGCGGAGCAATACAACACACCAGTGTCTCTCCCCTCAACAATCACTTCATGTTGGAAGTTTGCTGTTGTGTACTTCAGAACCAGGACTCTTGCCTCATGCCCTCTCCCACAACGGAAAGAAGGAAAAAAAAAAAAAAAAAAAAAAAAAAAAGAGAGAAAAAAAAAAATGGCAAAACAAAAAAAAGAACCCCCAAACCTCATTCTCTGCTGAAGTTCTTTTTTTTTTTTAACCTCTTTTTTTATTTTCTTTTTAAGTGAAGTTTCGGACTTTGATGTAGTGCACAGCTTGAATTTGGTCGGGAGCTTAGCAGGGGTCATTCAACAGAGCTCAGCGTTCGGTGCCAGCGAATCCACGCCCCGGGCCGACCGACGGGCGACTGACAGCTGCCCTGGCTGGCATGGTAGGACATAGGCTGCCTGGGGGAGGGGGGAGGCTTACGTGTGTCTTAAGGCTTGAGCTGCTAGTGGCAGACTTTCCTTTCACAAATCAGTGCTAGCGATGAAGAGACCTGCAGCTTCCTTCCAAGAGGAGCCCTTGGCACGGCTCTATATAATATAATACACACACAGGCGGAGGCGAGCGGTTGTGGTTGGGGCAGCGGAGGGGATGGCGAAGGCCGGGCTGAGAGGTGCCACCGCCTGAGCGATTGTCCAGTCCCAATTGGAATAGGCTTCCCTTTCCCGAGATGTACAGGAAAAGGACACCGGGATTTATAATGTGAACTGTAACAGTCTTCTACTGGTTTATTTTGTAATATTTTTTAACTGCAGCTTTAACTCGCAGGATGCCACATTCTACGGTAGCTCTGATTTTAAATCCACGGCTAGAGTCTGTATTTAAATTTCATCTTTTTAACCTCTTTGCTTTTTTGATCTCTATTTATTGATGCGCGTTGCCACGTTGCCATTCTGTTTTTACATCGGTAGAATATTAATAAACTACACATCGGAGTGCTATCAACAGTAATTGTACCTGCTGACTTGTAGGAAAGCTGGCTACATATGAGTGTGTGTGTATATATATTATATAAATATATACATGTATACATAGAGACAACACTGTTTTTTTTATTTTGTCTACAATCTCGCAGCAGTCTGACTGAAGCGTGAGGCGGGTGCTTGTCATAGCCCAGGCTCCGGGTTTCCCCCCTGCGAGGGCGAGTGGTGCACGGTGTCCCACCTCTGCCCCATCCCAAGCAATATCCCCGGGGAGGACAGGTGGAGGAGCTCCCCCTTGCCTTGCGCTCCTTAGGAGCCGCCTCGGTGCTTACCGGCTCTGTCTGACCCGAGGGCCTGAGACAGGTGGTTGGTTTGGGGGCAGCGTGCGGCCCTTCGCGTGGCCTGGGAGTGGCTCCGGCAAACCCGGTGGCTGCGGGGGCTCTGCTCACGGCCTTCCCTTCTGTGCATTTCACCCTGTTTGTGTGGGGCTTTTTGGAGACTCGTCTCCGAGTGCTGCCCGATCATGGTGGGAGGGAGGAGCAAACGCCCACCCTGAAACCGCTAAGCCCTTACGTTATGCCCCACGTCAATTTGCTGTCGGGGAAAAAAGCATTTCCGTGCTTTACAGTGGCTGTCCCTAAATTCTGGCTGATGGTAGAGGAAGGCGCACTGCCTCTTCAGAGCTGAAGGCTTTCAAAATCCTCATGCGTGACACAATTGAAAGGGCTGAGAGCGTCCTAAGGACGGGACGCAGCTCACACAGGTAAGTGCAGGGGCTCAGCAGTGGCCCAGCCATCCATGTAGTGCAGGAGACCCACAGAGCAGGGCGGAGTGTGGATCTGCTGCAGGACGAGAGCGCTGGGCTGTGGCCTGTAGGCGCCGCTGCTTGGAGGCGGATAGATGACTGAGTCTTTAAAATGTAAAACTGAGACAAAATTGCTGCTCGTTCCAGGAAATGTGGCTTTTTCTTCCTTTCTTTTCTTCTTTTTCTCCTTTCATTGAAGTCTAGCGGAGGAGAGTGAAGAGCTTTGCTCCCGTTCTGTGCCGTGTCTGTGTGCGCTGTGTGGGTGTTAGCCGGGGGTCGGGGCGCCCCGGGGAGTTTGTTTGTTTGTTTGTTCGTTTCAAGGATCATGGCAGGATCACCGACTCTTTTATACAGTTAGATCCAGGTCTTTGAATAACCTTTTTTTTTGTAAATAAGAAGAAAAAAAAAAAAAAAACACACAGGAAAAAAAAAAAACACAAAAAAAAAAAAAACCACAAAAAATAAAGGAAACCACAAAGCTCCTCACCAAATTCAAGCTTGTACATTATTATTTTTGGTTGTTTTTAAATTTTGAGTTTTATTGTTTTGTATGTAAATATGTGGACCCAGGAACTGTTATTAATGAGCAAAAAGTTACCGTTCAGGGCAGTGATTCTGTTTAATAATCAGACAAAATGTAGACGAGCTTTTTAAAGCCATATAGTTTTAACTCTGTACAGTAGGTACCGGCCTGTATTATTGTAACAATAACTCTAGCGATGTATAGTGTATCTATATAGTTTGGAGTGCCTTCGCTTCCATGATTTTTTGAATTTTATTTCCCTTTTTTTTTTTTCTTTTTTTTTTTTCCTCCTTTGTTAACAACATCCCCCCACACAACCGCATCTCCGCTCCCCGCTTTTAATTCGGAGCGCTGTCAGGTTTCGGCGGTACCCCGATCCCGAGCGGAACGAAAGGAAACCCTCCTCACCCCCATCTCACCCGAGCCACGGCTTTGCTCTGGACGTCCCCGGTTCCCCCTGCCCTCCTCCCCCCTCTAGCAGTGACCGGTTTCATTCTCCACTCTCTCGCCCGCAGCAGCCCTATGGCTGGCGGCTGCGCTCGGCTTTGCTCGTCTTCCCCCGGCCATCAATGGTGGATCCTCCGCCATCATTGATGGATCCCCCACCGTCATGGACGAAGGGCCCTCTGCCATCAGCAGCGAAGGGACCCCGCCATCGTCGCTGGGCCCTGCGGGGGCTCTCGGAGCAGGGGGCTCCTCACCGCATCCCCTCCCCACAGTCACTTTTGGTTTCTTAAGATGGCAAGTTGAACATGTCTCTTGAGTTCTTGCGCCCAGCACGAAGGCCTTGTTTCTACAATTAGTCCGCTTGTGTTTACTACCTGGTTAGTGTTCCACCTGAGGTTGTCTTGAATATGAAAACACTTCACCCTGTACCAAACCAAAGGTTGCTGTTTTGTTTCGGAGCATCTTGCGTTCATTCCGGTGAAGCAGAGGCTGCACTTTTTCTGGTGACACAAAGGTCAGTGACGTCGCGTTGCTTCTGATGGTCCGCTCAGAGCTGTTACTCTCTTCCCTCCGTCTGGGGCTCGGTTTTGACAGTGTATGGTCTCCATCTGTCCTCTTGTCAATTCCACAACGCGTAGGTCTCTGAGATGGAGCCGATGGTGATCGGGGTCCCCTCTGGGCACCCAATTAAGACACTGCTGTTCTTAATGCTAAGTAACTTACCTACCTTACTAGGAAAAACAAACAAACAAAAAACAAATCACAAAAGAAAATTGGCTAATCACAGATCCCTGGTCGCTTTCTCCCATTATTTTTAAGCAAAGCTTTGCTTACAGCAGTGGCAGGTGCTTATGGCGTGCCACTGGTGAGCACATCCAAGCCCCCGGCTCGTCGGTCCCCTCTCCGAAAAGCAGACAGCCTTGGACGGACGGACGGACGGCGCCAGCAGCGCACAGAGCCTCCGCTCCGGGTCTGCCTTTCTGAGGTGGGGAGAGATGCCTGGGTCCCAGGTTCTTCCCACAGGGCTCTTAGTCAGTTTTGTTCCTAGTTCATTTTGTTTTGGAGCCCTGCAATAACAGCAAAACGACCAGAAAGGAAAACAGTACCTAAGGAGTTAGCTTGAGAAAAGTAGCTTCCTTGTGTTGGTCTTTCTCAATTTATTTTTAATATATATATATATATATACATACACATATATATATATATATATAAAATATATTTATATATATATAATTTGCTTGCCTGTAAAATTTGCGTTCATTAATGTGTTGCTGATGGATCACTTGGGCCTGTACACACCGATCAGTGTGACCACTTCCATCTTAAAAACAAATCTAAAATATATATATATATATATTAAGGACTGTGGGTTGTATACAAACTATTGCATACACTTGTGCAAATCTGTCTTGATTTAAAGGAAAAGCAAAACCTGTATAACATTATTACTACTTGAATGCCTCTGTGACTGATTTTTTTTTTTTTTTTTTCATTTTAAATATAAACTTTTTTTGTGGAAAGTATGCTTAATGTTTTATTATTTCCCCCGCCCCATTCCCCTTGTAAATACGTTTTGTTCTGTGTGACTCGGTTCGGAAATAGTTAACTGGTACTGTAATTTGCATTAAATAAAAAGTAGGTTAGCCTGGAAATGAAATTGAAAATTCCCAAGTGTGTGGTCTTTATTTCAAAGTCTTGCCCCCCTTCCTTCCTCCTCCTCTCCTCCTTCTCTGCCCCTTGTTCCTCACCCCCGCACCTTTTTCCACTCCGCGAGAATAGGTGGACATGAATCTTTGTAATAATAATAAAAATAAAAATAGAAAAAAAAAAATAATCATGAGAAATAAGCATGTTTTCTTAAATGAGCTGTGTTACTCCATGATACTTTTCCAAGAGGTGCCAGCTTGTCTCTGATGCCGTTTGATTTGATGGAGAGAGGAACCCTGGGACATGATATCTCAAATTGAAACCAAGCGATCTTCCTTTACTGTCCACCTATAGATACAAACTTAAGAACCTGTGTAAACTGCTGGCTTTGAATACTGCACTCATCGTTTCTTTTTTTCCTTTTCCTCATTTGGTCCCATTAGTAACGTTATTTGGTGGTGATTTGTAAAGTTTGTCAAGACCACGTCCAGTGGACCGTTCCTCCAGCAAATCAGCACGTAGCTATCTCTGAGTTGGGTTTCCGGTACTGGATAATGTGTGTATTAAACATGACATGTCTATTAGCGCAAAAGAAAAATAAATAAAAAAAAACAAAAAAAGAATAAAAATTCCTTTTTTTTTTTTTTTTTTTTTGGGGCTGGCTGACCTGGCCGAATCCATTCTGTCGCTATCCTAAAGGCTAGATGCAAGGTCATGTGACTGCTGCTTCAATAAAAACAAATTTATATTGCACGGTGGCTCCTCTGGCTTTGTTCGGGGATGTGAGTGGGGTCACAGCTCTGCAGCCGGGCTCGGGGTGCTCCCGATAGGTGGGCTGACACGGAGCCCCTTGGAGCAGGTGGCAGCCACCAGCTGGGCTCTGCCGCTGCTCCGTGCTCTGCTCTGTGCTCCAGCCTCCCAAGGTGGCAGAGAGGGTGGGGACGGGACCAAAGCACCATCCACTGTTGGCTGCAGGGACTGGGGATGCTCTGCTCTAGCAGCTCTGGAAGCGGCCAGTTGTACCGTGGTGGAGTCACTGATGGAACTGCTTGGTGAGTTCTTACTGATTTGTATTTTGCCCTTCATCACGATCCTTGGAAATCGGGGACCTTGAGCACTTTCCTTTTTAAACACGTGCACTGACGCCTTGTGTTCTCTCTATTTCACTGCAAATGCCCTTTGATCAGGACCCTGTTTTAATTTGAAACCATTACCCCTTGTCCTATCACCGCAGACCCTGCTAAAGACTGTCCTCTTCATCCCCCTCATAACTCTCCTTTAGGTACTGAAAGGCTGCTCTCAGGTTCCCCCAGAGCCTCTCTTCTCCAGGCTGAGCAGCCCCAGCTCTCTCAGCCCGTCCTCATAGGAGAAGTGTTCCATCCCTTGGATTGTTCTTGTAGTCAGTCCTCTTCTGGATGCACTCCAACAGGTCCACATCCTGTCCTGAGGACTCCACATCTGGACGCAATATTCCAGGTGAGGTCTCACCAGCACAAAGTAGAGGGACAGGATCATCTCCCTCAAACTGCTGGCCATGCTTTTGAAGCTGCCCAGGATCCAGTTGGCTTTCTGGGCTGCAAGGGCACATTGGTGGCTCGTGTCCAGCTCCCCATCCACCAGTACCTCCAATTCCCTTTATGGCAGGGCTGTGTTCTATCCTTACATCCCCCAGCTTGTACTGATAAGCGTTCCTCAACCCAGGTGCAAGACTTCGCACTTAGCTTTGTTGAACCTCATGAGTTTCTCGTGGGCCTACTGCTCATCTAGATCTCTCTGGATGGCATTCACTTAACAGTAAGCTGTGCTCAAGTCTACTCACTTGCTGATTATGACACCTTAAGATTCTTGTCAGTGCTCAACACAACACAAAGCAGCACTGTATTACAGCAGCGTGTATTACAACAGTCTGTTCCACCGGTGTGCTTGTGCCATTCAACCAACAGCCACCTTGGGTGTAAGCACAGGTGGTGCCAGGGCTGCTGATGGTGGATTTCACCTGCAGGAGGCAATCCCATTCTGCACACCCACATGCATTCATGTTCTCCAAGCCAATGCCAGCTCCCTGGGATGTGGAAGGAGGGGAACAAACCCCATCTTCCCTCACTTGCAATGTGCCTGCCCTCTCCTTTCAGTAACCTGGCTGTGTAATCAGGCCCTTTGCCAGGCGAGAGTGGAGTATAACGGATTATTTGAAGATGTTTTCTGTACTGACCTGAACTGTACCATTAATGTTCCTCGAGACGTTGCGGTTCACAATCCTGGGACGTGCAGTGGCTCCCAGCTGGGTAGTGTTTGGATTGTGCATGTCAGAGCCCTTTCCCCTTTCTAAGAGGCCTGGGATCAGGCTGGGTTGTCAATGGCAGCTGGCTCTGCAAGAAATGACAGATCTGGGGCTTTTCCAGGGATTGCATTTGGTTTGCATTTGGCCAGGTGGGAGAATGATGTGGGCTGGCGGGTTCAGTTGGTGGGGGAATCAACACGGTGTTTGCAAAAGGCTTTGACTACAGATGCTGGCTATTGCTGACTCATAGAGAGGAAGAAGAAAAAAAAAAAAAAAAAGATTTCATTCTTAGGATCAGTCCTGCAGCAGCTCAGGGAGAGAGAAGCAAATGCAGCTTCGTAGTGCTGATGGGAACGGCTGCTTCTCAAATGCTGGAGAGGGGAAACGGGGAACAAGCAGATGCTGCTGAGTGGGTGCATGGGAGGGCAGCAGGGCGGGTGCTTGTCGTTTAGGAGTTACATAGGAACATGGCTCCGTGTTGCTGCATCTGTATTCAGAGCACTGGCATTGCTCATGCTCACTGCCACCATTGTCACCAGGAGCAACGGCACCGGGTCCGTGCTGCGCAGCTGCCATTGCTCAGCACAGTTTGCAGCACTGCACACTGCTTGGCCTCTCCCCAAGGAAGAAGGGGATGGGGATGGAAGGGGATGGGGATGGAAGGGGATGGACAGCCCTGTGTCCAGCACTGACCTGAGAGTACCAGGATGGCCGTGCAGAGGGGGCTGCTGGGGAGGGTGGAAGGGATCTCTGAGCCCCTACACAAAGGATGGGGTTCTGGCATGTGGAGACGGGCTGAGAGGAGTGGACTGGACCAGGCAGCACGCGGTGGAGGGAAGGGAAACGGAATGCTGCTGTTGGAGCAGGAGCCAGAGCAGCCTCTCTTTCCCAGGTTGTGGCAGGAGCACTTCCAGGAGGTGGCTGAGTCAGTAACAGCCACGTCTGAGCCCTGCAAAGCCTTCAGTGTGCAAGGACTGTGCTTGTGGTTTTATGACCCTGCAGCTGTGCGAGGGCTGAGCTGAGCCCAGCAAAGCAGCAGGCAGAGCCCAAGTACCCGTGTGAGACCAGAACAGAGTGCTGCTCAGAGAGCAGGAGTGCAGCTGCTGTGTGATGGCTGTGCTGCTCTTAAGGGAGGCGGGAGAGATGGAGGACTGCGGGTTTGTTATCAGTTAGCGTCTGGGGAAAGGTGTGCTGCCTTCATGTTATCCCATCGATAGGCCTTTCTGCTGGTTGGAACTGCAGAAAGGATCTTCTCACCCCACACTGCAACAGCCAAGGCCGCAGGGAAGACCTGAGACCATCTGCCTTCATTCTATCACTCCAGAGAGACCGATTTCCAGCCACTCTCACTGCCCCTGTGGAGCTTGTGTTCTGTGGTCCCTCCAGGCCCCATTGGGACACAGAAGAGCTGTGTGTCACTGCCAGGCTCCTCCCAGGAGCTTCTGGAGGCAGTGCAGGGCAAGTGCCATCATCCAGGTGCCTGAGCTGTACTGGTGCAGCCCTGGAGGCATCTGCTGTGTTTGTTTCAGATGCAGCTCCTCCCCAGCGCTGTTCTGGTTCCTGCCAGGGGGGAATGGTGCGTTCTTGTGCTATTGATTTATGAGCTCAATTCCCTCTCACTGTGCTCATTTTCTTCCTCAAAGCACATTCTGTAACCCCACATGTGATGACTGAAAGCAGTTTCTGGAGCAGTTTCCCACAGAAACCTTGCCCTGGCATTCAGTATCCATGTAATGCAATGTCATGTGGAGAAGAGGGCTTTTCCCTGACAGTGTCCCTTAGATCACACCAAAAGCCATGGCATGTTTAGCTCAGCCTGCACACAGCACTCATCCCCTGCTCCTGGCTGCTGTGCTGGGCTGCATCCCTGGGGAAGGCAGGGATGCTGCTCCCTACATCTATTCCCACACCTGTTAGAATGCTTCTTGTCTTTTAACCACGACAAATTGCACAGCATACCACACAGAGGAAGTTTATTTCCACGTGCAATCTCAGAAATACAGTGAATGCTTTGTTGGCTTGCTCTTCCTGTTCTCCTGTTGAGCTGCATCATGTTTTCCATGTCTCTCTTATTACACTGGATCTTGTGATTTGTGTTATCCCCTCTTTCAACCAGGCTAAATTTGTCCAAGGTGGCCTGAGGCAAAGGAGCCAATGCCCTGCAAAGCCGCTCCTCCCACACTCTGTGATTTTGCTTTCTGTTTCTACATTTGTTACCTTTGTTTCCAGTGCTTAGCGAGGAACGCCATGGAAATTTTCCCCAATCCATAAACCCTGCCACACTCATCCTCACAGCATCCTCACCAAAACCCGTCACCCATCCCTGACTCCTGCCAGACTTCGCAGCATTACAGAGGCTGAGAGCCCCCCCCCCCTTCTTCTCTGGTGCCCCTGGTCCAGGGCTGACAGCCTGGCAATGGCATCGTGGTGCAGCAGTGTTCCTCTCTCCAGTCCTCATTTACAGCTCAGTGGACTACAGGAGTACTCCATTTTTTTTTTTCCTCTCTCTCTTCTATCTGCCACTCGCCCATTTCAGTCCACTGAGTGGAAAAGTGATGCAAAATATTTCCAGAAATGCCCTGGTGGGCCTGGATTTTTGAACAACTGCTGGTTTTGAAGGAACGGAGCAATGCTCACAATTAGCTGGAGCTGGACCATGCCTGTGGCTTCCCAACACAAAGCACAGGTAATCAGGTCCAAAGAGGTGCTGGAAGTATGCAGATATCATACGCACTGGCATTGCTGAGTAAGTTATAACTCTAGGAACGGTGAGTAAGCAAGCATTTGAGGTGTTTGGTCATGGCTGTGCTTGAGTTTGATGTTGGGATTGGTATAAACGTACCTCTGAGACGCTGAACCCAGAGACAGGTGAGTGCTGGAGAGCTGACAGCTTCCTGCTCAGATGCTGTGTCTCACTGCCTGTGTCTATGGCCCACTGGCTGCTGGCATCCTGAGCCTGAGCAACCCCTGCCTGCACATCAGAATGTGCCAGCATTCTTCCTGCTTTTCCCCCATAGATGGAAGTAGACTAATAGACTAATGCTGTTCTAAGAAATAAGGTACTACCCAGAAGTGGTCTCCATCAGGATGAGAAAAAGCACAAAGAGCTCCAGATCTGATTGTTAGTGACAGAGGCTGCCTGGCTGGCAGAAGCCTCTCACTGAGGCCAAGGGCGTCTTTCCTAAGTGCATGACATGAAAAGATGGTGCAAGGTCTGGCACAATTAGTAGCTCATCAAAGAGGGGTTTCATACAACTACAATGCCAATTAGTGGTGCTGTTGATACAACAACCTGCTCTCTGCTTTACTCCATTAAGGCAAGCAGTGGGATGTGCTTGAGAAAAGCTGTGTGCAGGGGCTCACCTCGATACATCCCACTGCTGGAATGTTTTGTCATTCAGTGTTAGTGATAAAAGGAAGCACCATCAAAAGCTCAGGAGCACATCACTGTTGGCCTGCTCCAGGAATACAAGTAAGAATATCAAAAGTGGTCTCTCACTCAAACTTCTCTAATAATTAGAAGAGAAAAATTAGCTAATGAGGTTCAGTGGTTGATGGGTAAAGGGGTTGGACTGGGACTGTCACACTGTTGTTTGGTTCCAAGACAGCATAGCTGGTGGGCAGTTGAAGGTTCAAATAATGACTTTTGCATTCTGGACGCCTTGGAAAAAGTAAATGTAATGTGCTTCCATCTCCTTCCCTATGCTCTGAGCTCAGATCAGTAAGGGGAAGGGAAACTCACTGTATTCATATCTCTAGGAGGCCGTGCCATCTTTGTCTGGTCCATCAGCAGGGCTCACTGCTGGCTCCTGTGGGCTCTCTTCACGCAGAGGTTTACACACATCCTGTGCAACTGGGGCAGAGTGAGAGCTATCAGCCACAGTCTGTCCACTGTTTGTCCTGCCCAAAGCAGTGCTGGCTGTCTCAACAGGAGGAGCTCCCCTCATCTTGCTGGCAGGCATCTCCTGGTGTAATGCTGGATCAGCCAATAACTCTTCCACACTCCCATGGATGATCTGATGAGCAGCATAGATGTGTTTTCTTTGGGATTGCCTCACTGCGAAGGAAAAGAGGTAAGAAAGGCTTTTCCTTGGGAACATGCAGCACAGGGCTCTCTGTGGGGGAGGTGGGAAAGGCAGCTCCTGGCCTTTCTGGAGCTCTGGAAAAGCCAATCGCAGGAAAAACATCACACCCCAACAACTTTGGTGAAAGTGTTCTACTGCCACCTAATAGCAGCACCCAACTGTGCATTTCACTTGGAAGATGAGCTCCCCCTGCCAGTGGAAAGCACAGCCCGTGTCATCCTTTCCAGCTTAGGGCACAACTGCACAGGTTAGTGGGCTTTAAATTAGCTTCTCCTTCAGTGCCTGTAAATTGTAGCAGGTTTCTAGAAGAGCAGAGCTGAAACCTGCTCTTTATTTTATGATTATGCCTACACTGAGAAAGAGTTCAAAGAAAGACATGGAGACAGTACAGATTCATTAAGCCACCCATGCTATCATCTCCCTTTTGCTCCTGTGGAATTGTTCTTTACTGAGTTACATGGATTTCAAGCAATCTCATTTGTACAGATTTCCAGCCCACCTCTTGGGAAGTAATTACCCAAGCTAAATCACTGACCCTACAATTCATCTCTGCTATTCTTTGTTCTGTCTTTCTGTCTCTAGACTTATGACTCTGATAAACAATCACAGGGAATGAAATACTGTGTGCTTGTAGGAGGGCAAGGGAATGTTCCAGCAGTGAGAAGTGGCTGCCATCATGTTGCTTCCCTGCAGAAGCCCAAAACTTCTTGTTTTGGTCTGTTGCCGTTCAGACAGCCCTCCTTGCTCAGCATTACTCACCCAGCCTGTTTATGTTTATCCATATTCCAGCTCCATTTTGCTGACAGCAAATACAACTGATCTAGCCTGGGTTTGGTAAGCAAACCCTCACCAGCCAGCTCTCAATTCCCAGGAGAGCTTCGTCTGTCCAAGGCAGTTTGGCTTCAGTTGCACGCGCACGAATTGCATGTACTATATTGGGAGTACTCTCCTGGTGTCACTGCAGTCCCTTCCTCTATCTACAAGGAGGGTTAAAAACTGGTGGCTGAGTTTTCTCCTTTTAAAAGCATTTTTTCACACGAGAACATTGACCTTCAGTGAGGGACAGTTCAGAAGTGATGTGCAGAAGTGTCTCAGGATGAGCCAGCTCTGGATAATTCCTGCTTTTATGCATAGGAACGGGAGAGAAAGGGGGCAAGGAGAGGAGAAGAGTCTACTTAATGGCAAAATAGAGATGCTTAAGGGAAAGCTGAAGGAAAGTCTGAACTTGGAAGCCCTCAAATCTTTGTGATACAAATAGACTCGCTCCTCTGGCAGGCCACGCAGCTGTGCTCTCAGATTGCTTCCTGATAGCTTCAAGGAATGTGCGTGCTCAGGAATGTGCTGGGTCAATAAAACACAGTTTCATAATGAATAAGCTGGCTCACAATGGGAAAAGCTTTAAAAGCTTCCACAGAAATGCAATATGCCAATGTGCTCGTGAGAGCTAACAGTGCTCTTTGGTAATATTTCCTTTGGATTCACAAGGAATAGTCACCAATTTCTGCTTCCCTGAAGGTCTCACTATGAAGGAGGTCTACGGCAGAGCCTATATCCATTAGCTACTGTTGCATTTAAGCACGGTCTGTATTT
Organism: Lagopus muta; assembly: GCF_023343835.1. Taxonomy (NCBI): domain Eukaryota; kingdom Metazoa; phylum Chordata; class Aves; order Galliformes; family Phasianidae; genus Lagopus; species Lagopus muta. The sequence continues at coordinate 80,063,484 of NC_064433.1, forward strand.
TCCTTATTGATGGTACCTTGGTATACCCAGAATCCTAAGCCATGTTCAGGTCTTCTCTTTCTGCTCTCCTTTCTGACACAGGCTAATCTGTGTGTACTATTACCTATGCTGCAGGCTTCATTGACTACAATTACATCATCCTGCCTTGGAAGGAGTGAGGGAAGAGTAGGGAACCTGCTTTGGCAGGGGGGTTGGACTCGATGATCTCTGGAGGTCCCTTCCAACCCCTACAATTCTGTGATTCTGTGAGTGCAGAAGCAAGGCTAGGGAGAAGAGAGCTGATTTAAGCTCACACAGAACTGTCAGCTGCTGAACAGATGCTGTTGTGACAAATACACAAACCAGGAATAAAGAGGTTTGCACAATTCCTAGATCATAAAGTGTATTTGAAAGGTTTGTGTTTTCATTAAAAAAAATCAGAATAAAGTAAAAGCGCCTTTGTTTTCAAGGCAGAGAAGTGTAATGAGGCAAGGACCACTTCAGACTCAGCAGTGATGCAAATGCTCTTCATAAGTTACATCTTCTTTATATGGATGACTGGTTCAGTCACCAACCTTCTGAGTATGCTAGTCAGTGGAAAACTGAGTTAAAAACAACATTTATTCATGGCCATCGAGGTCATGGCTTTCTGGTGTCCTCCCCTCTGTATTTTGAGATATACTTTTCCATTTTGATTATACAGAAATGCCTTTTAACACAGCAAGATTATCTCCTTAAAGCACGGTGCCACCACGGTCATCCTTAAAACCTTATTTGTGGCTTTGGTTTTTAACTGATTGTGAATAAAAACCATCAGAAAGGATATAATGTTCCTTTCAGATACGGCCCATGTTTAAGTAATCTGCTTGTTAAAGACTTCCAGATTTTACAAACTGCCACATAACACACAACTCACAACCATGGTGCCTAAAGATTTTTTTTTCTGGTTGTTTCTGGATGTACAGTAGTGTTTTTTTTTTCCACTTCTACAGTTATATGTTGCAGATGCAAATTGCATCAGATCTAATTCGGGCCATCAAGATCATGAGGAATTGGTGAAAAGGGACCTGCACAGTGCAGAAGAGGCATCTCAGAGAGCTGAGGCATCTCCTGGCACTGCATTTTTTCCTTTCGGTGAGCAAGAGTAAGGATGGTGAAGCAGTTCAAAAACAGCATAAATCTTGGCTCCTCACCTTTTTCTCTGATAGACATTTTCTCAATCTCTGGTATCAGGAAAGCATAAACCAGCTCTGCTACAATCTCTTCTGACTGTAGGTGAGTTCGACTACAGAACAGATGCAGAAAGTAATATTAGTATTTCATTTTTCTTTCCAGATTACTTCTGCAAGCACACAATTTCCTTGTAAATATTATCACTGTTTTCAAGTGAGTCATGGCAGTAATCATCAGCTCAGTCTATTTATCCAAAAAAATTGATGCAGTGCCGTGACGGTGTGACTACTGCCCTCTGCACTGCCAATGTCTTCAACACTGCATTGGAAAAGCAGCATTTCTGGCCACCCGAGACTCCTCATCCTCTGAGGTATTTAGGAGCCCGGCCCTGAATGATGACAAACCCACAAACATAGCTCCAAGGAACTGAGTCTTTCACCATTTAGTTTTTGGCCCTTTGCTGAGTTTGCTGAACTCTTCCCTTTTGTGACTTTGCAGCGGTCCCCATGCTCTTTACCATGCCAGTGTTCAGTGGGTTCCCAACTGGCCCAAGGGCTGCATGCATTATCTACGCTTCATTCTCCCCAAGGATTTTGCCACTCTGGTTGTATTCATCTCGTTACAAAATAGACGGCTGCTGTACCATAGGGGAGTCACTGTGTCATTGGGATTTTTATGGCTCGGATCCAAAGAAAGGGCACAGAAACTGAATCAGAGCCTTGGCAGGTCCTGAAAAGTATTCATTCTTGATGCCCCAGCCAAACACAAGACCACGGCCTTCTCAACAAGTTACTCGACCCAAAGCACTATCAATATGACCGAGCCCATGGAAACTGGCACTTTCTAAAAGAACGGCTACCTCAGGAGAGATTTCTGTACAGCTGTATCTTTAGCATCTCTTTCAAACTGATTTTCTGTAATACTGTAAATAAATGAAAAGACCAGCATGAATGGGCATTGCTTTAGGCGGTTCCCAGATTCTCTTCAAGTTCAGTCACAGCATCACATTGACATGGAGAAGTCTGAAAAGGGTGATTCACAGATCCCACAAGTGATTTCCAAAGGGAATCTGGCACATGCTGCATAAAAATAAAGCTCTGACGAATTTATATGCATGCACCAGACAGTAACAGTGTGGTTCCCATCCAGCAGTCACACTAATGAGGTGGTCATGAACAGTACTGCTCTAGCCTTCCTTTCTCTTAGACTGTACATGTAACCCCAGATGCAGGCAGCTAGGCAGGTTCTAAACTGCTGTAAATGACCTCAATCTGCTTTTTAGGAACACACCTTCTTTCCAGTTCATAAGCAATGTCATTGATTTCTACAGCCATCCTCTGAACTTCTTCCCTTGCTTGCTCTTCAGCTGTGTTCTCCATGCTGCTTAAGATAATGTCTTCCAGGTAGGAGTCAACAGTGCTCTGGTGCACTTTCACCACCTGGAACAGAATATCAAGGTGTTGCTCTTACTGCCCATTGCCTTGCTAAGAGAATGGAACCAGATTTCCAGAGAAATAAAATCACCAGCCGCTCTCAATTTCAGGCAGGCCAGCCAGAGGTTTAGATTCAAAGGCCCTTTCTGGGAAGAATAACTTGAGTAAAAGATTCTTCTCTAATAACTCCATCTGAGAACAAACGGAAACAAGTTGATGTTGTGTTGAGGGACGTGGTTTAGTGGGAGCTATTGGTAATAGGTGAACGGTTGGACTGGATGACCTTTTAGGTCTTTCCAACCTTGGTGATTCTATGATTCTAAGTGGAGAAATAGATGCAAAACTTATCACCAGATACATTTCTGCAGCAGGTTCACTATGAATCCAACAGCAGTTGCCTCTTCAGTTCTCATGGGCTCCTGAACAGCTGCCAAATAACAAATGCCAGTGTTGGCTTCAGTAAGTTAATCAGCTTTCATTCAAGCAAATCCTGGAGGAGAAGCTTCCACTGAGCCAGACGCAGATACATGAATAACAAGGTAAAATTATTGGTTTCCTTACAATGGAAGTAGAGCAAAGATTCTAGAAATGGAGCTTTTCCCTCTGTTAGTCTGAAGGGCTTAAACTAATTGCATTTTGACCTTCTTGTTTGCCACTTAGAGAACTGGAAAAGAGAAAAAGCTAAAATCAAAAGAAAAACAATCCTAATTTCAGACTCTCCTGGTATTAATTTCCTCCCATCAAGTTTGGAAATTATTGGTTTAGACAATTAGGCTCCCACTCATTTGTTTCAACTGCTTCATGCAGTCAGGAGCTAGGGAACAGGAACAGGACTACATTCTAGTTATGGAATAGGATAATCTCAGGACTACTTTCTGGGCTTCACAGTTACGTTATTCATTATTGTTTCAAAACAATCTTATGGTACCCCTTGTTATTACAGTCTACTTTTGGGGACAAAATCGTTTGAAAATCTTGCTTAAAGGCATCTTTCCTGGGAGAGCCCATAGCAGTTCTGCTGGACAGACCAGGTTCTGACAAAACATGAATCCTAAAGATGGTGTAGGTTCATCTGTTTTCTAGAAGTGCTCGTGGAACTTTGGAAACTTACTCAGGACGTGTAACTGAATGCTCAACAGATCTGTCTGCACTCCGATCATCCTTAACTGAGTGCAGATGACCTTTATAGGATGCAATCACCTTCTCTTCACTAAGCCTTTCCCCTAATCACCACCTTGGTGAAATCTGAAGTGCTTCCCTTCCACCTAGACCTTCCCACAAGCTGCCCACAGTTCCACCAGTCTCCTTCTCTTGCCTGTCTGAAGATCTCATCTTCCTCCTGCCGCTGCCTCTCTTCCACCTGCCGGCGCCCACTCTCCTCTGCTTCCCGCATCCGCCTGGTCCTCTCAGCCAGCATGACAAAAGCGTGGATCCTCCGCTCTTCTTGCAGCCTCAGCAGTTCTTTGGATAGGAAATCAAACATGTTTGCCAGTGCCCTTCCTTCTTCCCGGGCCAAGTGGCTTTCCATTGATGACAGCTTAAAAAAAAAAATTAAAAAAATGCAAAGAATTGTGTTACAAACCTCAGGAATGTCCCTCTGAGTCTCAGGACGACCACAGGCATGTGAAACAGCCCTACAGCATCCCCTCACATTGACCGTGGGGAGTTCTGCATTCTTGTTTCACATGCACAGACCTGGATTCCACATACTGTAATGTTCCTGTATACTGGCCCTGATGGTACAAAGAGGCAAAAAGATGGTAAAAATAGCCACCATGAGGATGGTCCTGGTCCTGTTACACTCTGACAAGCAGTTCCTTCGCTTGGGTGAGTGGGAGGAAATAAAACACTAGATGCACTGTATTCCAGCTATTCTGAACTGTTTTTTTGTCTATGAGTATAATCAGAACAGTCACTGGGGCCTTCTTTCTGCTACTGGGAAACTGCTCCAATTCCCAGCCTGAGAAAAGGGAGATGAAAATAAAAAGTGACAATGAAATGGTCGCTTTGCATACCCTTCATCTTTCTGTGCTAAGCTCAGCTAGAAAAAATAGGATCAAAAGACGCAAAGACAGCTTTTAACATCTGGAAAGTAAAGCCTCAATTCTTACAAACAGGGAGCTTGAGTCAAAGCTTAGGAAGCTGTACAATTTTGAGTACAGCCACATTTCTATGCTATTTTGAGGACTCTTCATGTCTGTTGCAGTTCAAGGCTGTCTCAGAGAAATGTTTCCTCTTTGGTTGGACATTCACGATGTGAGCAAAGTGCAGAGGTGATACAGAAATCAAGAGGTTTAGGTATTGAGTTATTCCCTAAAGCTGTACAAGTTAAGTACTAGAGTCTATCAAATTCAAATCAACAGTGATTATACTCAGTTTGCAGAAGTGCTCAAGAAAACTCAAAATCCAGGCAATGGAAAATCAGAAAGTCTGTGACAGAGCTGAGACCAGAGTTCAGGTGTTTGGCATCACAGTGCCGCTCGTGACTTGTTTTATGGACCTGGTATGTATGACTATCTCAGAAAGTGACAAGATATATGGTAAGTACATTATCTCCAGCATGGACTGTGGACAGTCTTAGGCAGGAAAGAATGTCTGGAGCTGGCTGGCATGTTGTGTCTCTGTTGGAATAAACAGGCAATAACAGAGAAGACTTGAATGTAAAACTCAAAGCATACTGGAGGTGAAATATGCCAGACAAGTAGAAATAAATCATCTTTCTTATACTGCTATGCCGTTTGCTCATGCAGTTTTTAAAAGAAAGAGGGATTGTTGGTGCTGCATGCACCTAGAAGTGACAATCCTCAGCCCATAGGTGTTTAGGATGGTGTTTACAGCAATGCAGTAACTCACCATCCTTCAGGGATGAATATCAAGGAGATAACAAGCTTCTTTCTTTTTATTGCTCAAGGTGCTGTGTTCAAAATCTACATGACATGGGGGAGAGCAACACAGGAACAAACCTGCCTTAGGATTTTGCTGTTCCTCAAGTTCGAAATTTTCATCTTTGACAATTTTATCTGGAATTTCAGTCTCAACATTTCTTAAAAAAATGCCTTTTTCTATACCAGGGAAGTTAAAAATCTGAAAAAATTGTGACCAGCTAGAACTAAAGGACTATGAATCATCAGTGACTTTCCAAAATAGGCAAACACTTACACAACTATTGCACATGCATTCCAGAGTTTTAAAGTTCTAAATATTTAAAGAGTTGAGCCTTGGACTGTGTGCCTTCCGAGACTTTGTTAAAAGAGAGGAAACAAAAAAAAGAAGAAAAAAAAAGCAAGTGCAGAGGAGTGCCAGCAGAGGGGGATAGTGGCTCTCCCAAAAGGAAATTTTGAGATCAGAGGTCAGCATCTTTTACATTTGCTCTCTCTCTTCTGAACGTCATTATATCTGAACAGCTTTCTCCTTCACTCTTACTCAGGCCTCCAGGGACAGAGCAAAAAGCTCTGTTTTTTATTAATTTCTCATTAGATGAATCCTGGATTCTATGATTTATATTCAGGCTCCCTGTATACTGGGGAGCATCTAAAAATCATAAACAGCAAAACACACACACCTAATTTATTTTTCGTTGGGATCTGAGGGGAGATTTTGCTGCTGCCCACCTAGCAAGACGCAGTAACTTGACTTCATCTCTGCCACACCAGTGGCTAGTGGATGCTATTAGCATAATATGCAAGCCATAGTATTGTCTCACAGTCGGTCAGTGAAACACCAGGAGAGTGGTAAAAACTGTGCACAAACACCTGCAGAATTGTGGGAGTGACTCAGTATCTGAGATGGACAGAATTTCTTTATGATCTCTCCAGTCTGAGACTGCCATTCGATTAACTGTGCTCTGGAAGGCCATGGCCCTGCGAGGAAATAGGATGGGAATTTGTGTCCCCAGCACTCCCTAGATTCTTGGTAGGGAATGGGGCCTAGAATTTCTTTCTTCTCTGGAACAGTGGCAACAGCAATACGACATCACTGCTAAATTCCTAGAAGTCTCAATCCCTCCAAGATTTACAAAATAAATCCACTGATACTTTGTGCCTGAAGGGGAGACTAAGGGAGTGCCAAGCTAGAAAAGGAACTGGAAAATGATGCAGTATCAACATGCATTCAATAAAAGGCATCTGACAGGTGCAAGTGACTAGCAGATATTGTGATGCCAGGTCACAGCACCAGTCAAAGAGACAGAAATGTGGGTAAAATGAGGTTTGTCTGAAGGTGCAGTTTGTTCAGAGCCACGGGATTATAAATAAGCAAGTAACAGCTTGGGTTGCAGCTGTGGTCAGGGTGCCTCAGAGTGCTCTTGATACTGTGCAGGCTCTGGGGAATCTCAAAAATCTCATTAAAAGCCCCACAGATTTGAGTTATTTGGGCTTCTTTCTGTGCTGTGGATAACAAAAAACAAATAAGTGAGAGTGCTGATGCTGCTGCAAGCACAGTGCCCTGCTAGAGGAGTGTGGTGAGTCAACCTCTCCATCTTTATAAGTATACCTTGTGCATTTTCAAGTCATGCTGCTGCTGTAAGGCCCGGATCATTTTCTCCTGTACTTTCAGAAGCAGTTGTCCATTCTCTTGAAGTGCATGAGTGGTGCGCAGCTCTTGGATCAGTTCCAGCCTCTTCTCCTTCTCTTCAAACATCTTTTAGATAAAGTTAGACAAACAAGCACATTCAACAGAGAATATATTCAACGTGTTCTGCTAACAAAGCACACGCTTTTTCTCCATGAACAGGACAGAATAGTTTAGTTGGAAGGGACCTACAAAGATCAGTGAGTCCAAGCGGCTGATCATTGCAAGGCTAACCAAAAGTTAAAGCATATTACTGAGGGCATTTATCCAAGTGTCTTAAACACTGACAGGCATGGGTCACCAGCTCTCTCTCTTCGAAGTCTGTTCTAGTGTTTGTCCACCCTCAAGGTACAGAAATTTTTGCAGATATCCAATATGAACCTCACCTGGCACAGTTTTGTGCCGTTCTTGTGTGCATGGGATCTTGGCATAATCAAGGCAAAATGTACTCATAATCCAGATCTAGTCTAGAATTTCCCATTTGAGTAATTCTGTTATGAAGCATCTAATTAAACAGCTGAATGCATGGCAGGGAGACACAAACAGGTAGGAACCTAAATGTTCCTGTAAAAAATTTGGGATGGGGAGCGAAGACTTGAAGGACTTCAGAGGCCATACAAGAGGATATGCTGCATAATCCTCATTACCCTAGATTAGTTCTGAGGAAGAAAGATTGCAAACACCCCCAATCATTCCCACTGTCATTCTGAAGAGAGACATAAACCAAGACACACAAAATACCTTGTTCTGAACAGCCCTGCCTCGGAGCAATTTCTGCAAGCAGATCACTGCCAGTTCTCTTTCCTCTTCCTCCTGACAAAACCAAACAAATATCCACACAATAACTGCCAATTTATTTGGAGGCTGAGATTCCCATGGAGTATCCACCTAACTATCAAAAAGTGAAATTAATACAATTTCTCAATTGTTTGTGAGCACTTTTCTTCTAATGAAAGGAATATGAGTCAGAATAATACATACTTCCATGTTTTATAAGAGGTGGGGGAGCAAGACAATATAATGAGGTTCTATCTGAGATTTTAGAGGGTCTCTAGAGAGAAGTATCTAATACTAAGATACTGATGGAGAAAATGACTGTACATGTTAGAAGTATGACTTATCGCTTGACTGAGTTGGCAAAATGACAATGAGCAACACAAATTTACAGGTGAAGACACTAAGGGGATAGAAGAATTATTTAAGGAGCTGCAAGAGAGCTGTTAACTATAAAGAAAGGGATTAAAAAGCAACATATCCTTTTTTTTTTTTTTGTCTTATATTTTCTTCCAGTGGTGACCTTTATCAGAGTAAGTTGGTAAATTAAGACTCAATAAATTGATAGTTTGGAAGTAAAATAAATTACCCTAGAGTGCAATCTGTTTCTTCAAGAAGTTTACTAGTGTAGCACTGTATGACTGACACCAACTTGGAAAAATGATGGTATGTAATGAGAAAGAGAACAGGTCCACAGGAGAAGAAAAAAAAAAAGCTTATTTTAAATAGAATGGGCAGCATTTTTTCTTGCTGAGGGATCTTGCTGAACTGACAGCAGCAGGAGAAGAAAGCTCATTAGGTACCTGGGAAAGATAAAAAGAAAACTAAAAATTGAAAGAAGGCTTTTTTTTACATAAAGAGCCTATAAAGTTTGAATGGAAAAGTGGCATTTTAGAAGTGCTGGAAAGAGCATGGAATGAGAGAAGGACTGTCTTTTGATTTGACGTGTTCTTTTCCTATGGAAAGAAAGGATGAATTCACAGTCTAGTTAGAAAGCTAAACTGCACCACGTCACCTGGCTGCAGAGGTGAGGCCTACAAACCCTCCAGGCATGGAAATGGAGACAATCAACATATATGCAATACAGGTAAGGCAAATTACTATAAGATTTAGTCTATATTTTTGTGTGATGTAATCTTCTGTACTTGGAGTTGTATTGTTTGGTGCTGCAAACGATGCTTTAGCAAGGGTAATCATCAACCTTTCAATTCACCTGCTACAAACCAGCAAGAAAGAATGACCTTGCTTTCAGGAGAAAACTGGTAGGAGAAAGCTTACTTGGATTCTGTAAGGTAGGTAGGTGATGCTGCAGATGCTCTTTGGTGGCTGAAGTGGACTGATTTCACAGATCTCTTCACTGGAGAGCTCAAATCATGTAATTGTTCACGCATAAGGATATTTGGAAATCAACCAAATGTTGGCAGAATTAATCTAAGTGGAAGTGTATTGTAATGGAACCTTTCCAAAAGAAAATATAATCTGAAAATAGCTTCAAGAATGACTATGATTAAGGGATGCATTTTTCTGATTTCTTTCCTTGTGTCTAAAAGAATCTTCCAAAGTCTTGTATCTAAGTAGTGTAAATGTACTACTCCAATACAATACCTAATAGCTAGGTGTTAGTAAAACTGTAGAAAGTTCTCCCCAAGCAGATATTCTTGCTGCATTCATCTTGAAATGGACTGTATAAAACACAGATCATCATATTGCATGAGGGAAGATGGCATGGATGGCTTAATAAGACTTCTTCTCTCGTGCTTTCATGGCTGTGTGACTCTCCAAAATTCACAAGTTTAAATGGCAATTATGTCTGATTTTTTACTGCCTCAGGAAAATGGTGTTAATAAGCAGACAAAGCCATCCACTGGGGCAACCATCTCTTATGTGTGTTACTTCAAAAACGGAAAAGAAGTTGCAGCTCCCCTAAGAAGTTGTTTTGTTTTTTTCCTATGGCACATCACAATCCTCATGACACATTACTGCTGTTCTGATCTCCACAGAAAAATGAAGGTGAACCGTCACCTAAACTGAGCACGATCATCAAAGACTGAGTCCTTTGCAATGACAAGAGCTTCATCTCAGCAAATTAATGAAGTGCACTCTCAGTGCTAAGTACCAAAGTCTTATGGACTTCAATGGGACTAAACTTAATAGCTCCCCTGGATTATGATGGTGTTGTCAGATCAGAGGGATGGAAGACGCTGAATAAATTCATGTTTGCTGAGATCTATGATTGCTTTTTTGTTCCCAATGAGCAAGGGAACAACACATCTACTAATTTATTTCTTTATAAATGGAAGCTAATTAAAGAATTTAGCCAACAGATAAGGTAAAAGATTTCCAGTTCTTCAGTTACTAGAATCTTCGTAGAATAAATAAATAAGAGAGGCTTAAGAAATGCACTTGTATTTCTAAGACAAATATGTAACCACAACAAAAAAGATAAAACTCACTTCCTTCCTGCTCTGGGCATTCCTTCAACAACCAGGTAGGAAATAATGGAGGATCAAAAGAAAATAAATGAATACTGCTAAAATCATTCCACTTACAATTGATGGTTTTTCCAAAATTGGAGTGGGGGGACGAGGGACAGGCTTTTCTACTTTTTCAAGGAAGTGAAGAGGCTTCTTTGGCTCCTTGACTTTATTCTTCTTCTCCAACAGTGCCTGAAAAAGTCACAGAGTTTACTCAGAGCTGATCTAGTTAGAGCAAGATAGTAAGGCCTCTACTGCAGATGCTGGCTACTCCTGATCACACAGACTGAAAGAAGTCCTGCGTTTTGCAGCCTTATGGCTTCCACTCTGCACGACACAGCAATTGAAAAACTATATAGTTTTACAGTATATAGGAATATGGCTGGTAGATTATGCTATTCAGAAGATACCAATGGGAATTTCAAAACAATTTGCAAGGAAGTGAGAGCTATTTTATGATATTTACAAGTCAATCATCAGCAACTGTATAGAGCGAGTCGCCTGAAATTGGTGTGAACCCAATCTCCAAAATAAAACATTTTTGAAAGTAATTTTTTTCCATTTGAAGATTTAACACTGACCCATCTGCAAGCAGAAGCAATTGTATGTGTTACTTTCTTGTCTTCTGCAATGACAAGGATATTAATGACATTTCTATGATAGCAGTACTTTCAAAGCAAGGGTAAAAACATCACAATTTAATTACAGCTTATGTATTGAAGAAAATGGTTATAAGATTTTGCCTTTATCTATAGGTACAACGACTGTTACTGCAGGTTGAAAGTGTTACGTAGCCACTAGTAAAGGGGTTCACTCCAAGAGTCACTGTTCTATGCTCCCTCCTTGGGAAAATCTCTCTGTATGATATCCTGTTTCTGCACAGGGCTGTACTGAATGATCCAGGACCTCTTTGGGAAATATGCTCTGAAACTCTCCTCTGCCCAGCAGCACTCACAGCAACTGCATAAGTAGATTAAAGGCAAAAAGGAAGGTAAAGTTGCCTGAGAACTTCCTTCTACCAGGAAATTTCACCACAAAAAGTGGACTTTACTCTGCTTGCAGCTGCTTGGTGGCAGACGCCAGAACTTGTAGGCCTAAGCAGGCTGGAAGCTGAAATTGCCATCAAGGTCTCTGCCCCTTCAAGATATTTCCAAACTGTTTTTACAGACAAAGTCCTGCCAGATGCCCCTTGCAACCTACTTAATTGCAAGGTATTCAAACAATCTCTTCCAATGGCACTGCAATACCTGTCTACATGCATTTAAACTTCTTTCTGAAATCTTACCACTGCGCAGATTGGATCTTTGGTCTTTATGACTATAAGAACTTCAGCAAAGAGACCTTTTATTTTATTCTTCTGTTTTTATTTATTCATTTTAGAGAAGGCACGTTGCAAAGATACAGTCAAATATGAAAAAATGAAAATAAAATCCAAGGAAACAAAGAAAAGAAATCCCTCACTGCATTTCTCTCTCCAGTAACAGAAAATAGATGGCACTTGCAATTTTTGAAACACCAGTGGTCATTGTACACAACTCTTCTTGAATACTGGAGCTAAACATTCGGGCCAGGATAATCAATAGGTGCAGAAAAGTAGAGAGTCTTCTAGGTGGAGGGGGTAAAATGCTTTTTTAGTGAATCTTCTGAAATGGACCGTGTTAATGCAAAAATCAAAGCCTATAAACTGTATATAAGCCACGTGAAATGGTTACAGATCAAAAATATTAAATCTTCTGAACCCTTTCTTGTATTTAGTGACCTACGAGCTTTCTGGCATGAAGAACACAGTAGTTCTTGCTATGATTTATAAGATGTTTTGCATGATAGGGAAAAATGTGAAAGAAAAAAATCCCTTATAATTGTGATGATTTTCAAAACAGTGGCTCCTATGTTTATTAATACAATGCTGCATTCCTAAGAATTTTTCTGATAAAACCTTTTTCTTTAAAAATCTTTCTTGTTAACCAGAATAACAAAACACAACCAGAATTCCAACTTTCAAAGCCAGAAGATCTATAAACACTTCTGACAAGCAGGAATTCTTATAAATGCAGTTTTGAGAAGTACTGCAGTTCCCAGAAGTGGCTGTAAGCTTTCATGTCAGCACAAGCCAGCACTGCTTTGTTATCCTTACTAAGTCAAAAATGGTTACCATTTGCTTTCTCAAATCTGAGGTTTTAAGGTGTTTTAAGACTTCAGTGTACAAAAAGAAGAAGGTGTGTTTTTGGCATTAACCTGTTCTGCTTACCTTAACAAGTGACCATTTTTCCATTCCAGACAGAGAGATCAGAATGGAAGAATTGCTATACAAGTATTTTCTTAAGACTTTGAAAAAATGTGCTAAAGTTCTAAGCAACATATTTCAAAAGGTACTGCCTACCTCTCACATGCTAACATTTCTGAGGTAGACTGTGTTACTTCTTTCAAGTAGTAGGTTCAGAGTCATGGTAAAGTCTGATTGGATTGGACAGGGAAGGATCAACTAAATCTTTCACCTCCTTTTCATTTTCCTAATGAATGCAGTGAACAGGGAATGGCACCTCTGCTTTTGGCCAAACATTTTGCTCTTTTGGCTGGCTTCCGACCAAAGCAAAACTCTCTACAGGATAGTGGCTTGAGAAGCAACTCTCCACACATGGAAACCATCTGTTAGATTTCTTAATTATCTACCTTCTCTTTAATCATCTTTGTTCACAGGACACCATGTCTTATTTTCATATACAACAGAGTATATTATTGTGTCTTTGCCTTCCTTTTTGCCCATGAATGAGAAAGGTGAGATCACTAAGGCCAGACTGAATACTTACTTTGCAATATGCCTGCTGCATCTTGGCTGTTCAAGTCTGACGTGATAGCTCTTAGAATCTACCTGAGAATCAGCCAACTACCAATCTTATGTAGAGATGAAATAACTGCTTTAGTGGCTTTTCCTACTCTTTGAAGTTGGCACAGATTTTCTCCAGAGATATTCTTGGCCATCCTATCTCTCCACCTCCTTCCAGCAATGGGTTGAAGGAAAATAGCCATGATGAGAGTTGCACTTGATGCTGAGGTGAGAGATGCTCTGTTCTGATGTCATCTGGATCCAGCACGTTGAAACTACCTGACACTTCATCTCTTCTGAGTCATTTGAGCACCATGGTCAGCCTGCAGTCATGCACTGCTCTGCACTGGGATTTACTCCAGTAGCTCCTCTGTTCCTTGGCATATCCTATTCCCTAGTCGCATTTATTTTCTGTGATAATTAGCTACGTCAGTGCATTATCTCTTTTTTGAACTGAATTAATGCCTTTGATTATCACTTACGGTTGTATAATGGTTCACTTACATTCCTTTAAGCATTACTATTTGTGCTGGCTAAGAACTGGCTTTCCTTGTCTTTTTACAGATTTGGTTTAAGGTATAGAACATAGCTGTTACTGTAAATCCTGTTTCAGCCACATTCTCTTGATTTAGAGTATTATTCAAAGAACACTGAATGTAAATAATACTCTTGCAAAAGGTTTCAGGATACTCCTCCCAAATCATTCCTTTTTTGATTAGTTTCAATTCTGGAGGGAGCTGTTCTTCTGGACATACACCCTTTCTGTAGTTCCCTGGATAATCTCTTGTCCCTTTTTATAGCCTTTAACTTTAGGAAGATGCTCAGTATGGCAATGCAAGAGGAATACAATGAAGAGAATTAGTCCAACTTTCCACTTTTTTTGCCACAGAAGCATGCCTTGCAGATTTTCTTTATTGAAAACAATTACTTCTAATGACAAAGTCTAACATTCCTCCTCTTTTGCTGCCTCCTTCCAGAGATTAGCCAGCAAAAACAAAACAAAACAAAACAAAAAAACCAGAGGGAAGCTCATTCCAAAGCTAGATGATTACACACTTTGAATTTACTAGAGTACTGCTTCATTTCCAGAATCAAGGGAGAAAATTTCTAGACAGAGTGCTGGGGCAGTGCTAAAAAGAGGATTTTGAAGAGAACACTGGTCTAGCTGCTTGGCTATAGAAATCACACAAAGCAACATAGTCCTTTTGAGATGATCCTCAACTGTCTGCTTTAAACCTCTTTCATGTTCTTTGAGCCAAAGGAGGTTATTGGCAGGCTTGAGATTGTTTAAAACAAGTGGTCTGACTGCTGTCCTCTCGAGTGCTAGATTCTGTTAATCAAGCATTCTGCCCCCTTTACTCCCCACTTCTCAACAACACCAGTAGCTTATGAACTGGACCTGTCATAGAGGCCCCTGCTAAGCCAGAGAACATGCTACAGCTGCTAAAATTAGGAATCCAAAGGCTCTGATGGGAGAACTAATTAGCAGCATCACCACAGAGCTCAAGAGCTAACCAAGGCAAAAATACTTCCAATTCTGAAGATAGACTGCTATGATAAAATTGTTTCTTCTCTTGTTGCTCTGAGCAGAAAATATGTTTAATGGTGGCTGGCTGAGTCTCTAGCAGTGTGTCACTACTTTCTGCTAGTTTGAACTGACTAGCTTTGTGTCTTGTTCTGTATACCTAAAATTAGTAGTTAAATTTTGTGCAGTAGATTTATTATCTCTGCCTGCAAAGGAAATGTTTTGTGACTTTAGAAGAACATATATTTTGCCTTTTTATGGAGGGGAAATGAGTTTTTGTTGTGCTAGCCTCTCAGCTGGAATAAATCAATATAGCCCTAGTGATGTACCACAGAAAAAAAGATGCAGTATTGTCTGCTTTAGTTCTGCATTCCATTCCTTTTGGCCATCGTTTCGTCTTTGAAGAGACAAAATTACGTTAGCAGCCTCTATTATGGCATATTTCTCACCACTGGGTACAGTTCAGACATTCCACTGTGGTCTTTCAAACCATCAGAAGTATTTTGAAAACAGAATACAACTGTTGTAATTAGATTTCAGTCCTGAAAGCTCAGGCTAACATTCTGCTGTCTATGAGAGCTACGTGTCATGATCGTGATTACACACGATCACTATCTTATGTGGAAAGCATCCAAGCTCAAACCTCTTCAGTAGTGTCACGTTCTCTTCTCTAAATCTGTAGTCAACCAGTGTCCTTAGTTCCTGACACTTCCTGTAGCACAGACTTTCTTGAAGATTTTCTATCTGAGTAATGATCAGATACAATGCTTAATCTTTTACAAGGTCCAGTGAAATTTAAACTTGAAGTAATGTGATTGTTTTCTCAGAGCAATATTTCAATTTAAATATTATTCAATTGACTATTAATTAATTACACTAAACCAAGAATGCTATACATTTAATTTCCAAATCTGAAGTATTTTTCACTAAAGAAAGATTTGTAAAGTAAAAATAAGTAACATTAGTATTTTTTAGAGATGCATCAGCCCATAAGAATAAGCCTGATCTTAAAGAAAGGTAACCCTCATAAGGAGCATACTTACAGGAGTACTTAATTTACTAATATTGTGACTGTAGATGCAAATAAGGTGTTTCTTTCCTCAGTGGTTAATTGCATATATGGACATCTCACGTGCATGAACAGTTGTGATAAATTAAGATACACAAAGCATTACGATACGATGCTGTTGTTTAGGAATAACAGTGATTAAATCCTCCTTTCTGATCCGATTTTATGAGTGCAGCCATCTCAATCACACTTTGCTGCACGTGTTTTTACAACATGTACTTAGAATGGACATTTTTTAGAATGTAAAAAAACTTTTAAACTATGAATTCACATTTGGTTTACTTAATCATTATTAGTTTGGCAGTGTAACCAGCAGGCTTGCCACATGTGCAAAGGAGAAAAGAGAATGAGCAAATTGCAGGACACACTTTCTAACTGACATAGCACATGCCAGTCCAAATACCAAATCTGTAGGAAGACAGAAGCAGCTATGCTTGTTTTCTAGAATGCTGAAGCAGAGCCACTGATGCTCATGCGAAAGAAGTACTAACAGACTGAGTTCCAGAGCAGTGCTGGTCATGTCTACAACAGCCTGAACGTCTCATACACTCTGTCCTTGAAATTGTCTTAGACAAAATATGAATTTAGCGCAGCAAATTGGGAGATTGCTTACACGTTTGTCTTCCTAAAAGCATTTCAGGGCAGTTCAAACCTGAAAGGAACTGACATACTGCTGGATGCACCTCCATACCTGGTGAACCAGTGCCAGCTCCACTTCTAGCCTTGCTGATCTTTTAATATATCCAGTCTTAGTGATGTTGTTTTTAGGCTTTGGAGCTTTAATTTCGACCTGGGTGACAGAATCTGGGAGAGATGCTTCCAGTTCGCACAGTCCTGAGAGAAACAAAGAGCAACTAAGTAACAGAGTGATGGAGAGCAAAATTTGAAGTTTGTTCATATTTTTAATAAATATCTCATAGCAACTAAGTCTTCCTGTATGGGAACTGCTGAGTCACAGCCTGAACCTCTGATCGATCACCTGAGGCGAGCAGTAAGGCAGCCAGAGGAGCACAGGTGAAGGCAATTCAGCTGCGCTGCTGGAAGGGGTGGAGCCAGCTTCACCCCTCCTAGACCTATTGAAGAGCTGGCTACCAGTGAGGAAGGATCTCTTCTGGAGATCTGCTCTGTTGGAGTTTTGGGGGTGAGCCCAGGATAGGGGTAAGCCTTTTATTTATCCCCTTTTGTTATCATAGTCTGCTTTGCCTAACTCTCTTGTTTATTTTGTGATTATAACATCCTAATATTCTGCCTTACCTGCAAAGGTGTTAAGATAGAAGTTTTTTACAACGTAGCGTTCAGAATGGTTGTCTGGGAAATACCCAATCCTAGACAAAGGAGCATATGTCTGTGATGCAAAGTCAGTATACTCTCTGATGATATCGCGTCTTTCCAGCTTCCCCATCACATTCTTCCTCTTAGCTATTAGTTTCCTGAGCACTGAAAAGGATACACAAATGTAAGAACTTTCTTCATACAGACAGTTTTAAAAAGCCTCAGCTTCAGGAATTCACAAAGGCTCCTGCTGGATAATATAAAACACGTCCAGTTTGCTCAGAACACAAGCTGGCTGTGCATATCTATATTGTGGTTGCTACCTGTTTCATCTTGAACAAAGACTGCAACCTTGTGAAAATAGAAAGGGCTTGTTTGAAAACTAAATCTCACACTGCACTCTCCCTGCTTCTCAAACATACTCAGTGCAAAATCATGCTGAATCTTTTTTATTTTCTCTTCTTTAGCTTTCTGATGATTTTGCCAGTGGTCATCCAAGCGCTTGGCATCCAGCTCATTTTGTTTCTCCTCTCGCCTCTGCAGCAGCTTCTTAAAGGCTTCCAGTCGAATCTCTTGCAACCTTTAAGGAAAAGAAAAGCCAGGTATGATTTAGAGAACTCTGCAGTGTTCTGTGCAATGTACCAGCTGGTGGCTTTACACACAGTTCATATTGTGTATCTCATTTTTAATCTTTCTTTTTTAAAAGTGGAAACCTGCTGGTGGAAAGACTGCTGTAGTAGCAATCTCATATTAAATTTAACAAAAATATCCCTTCTGCAGATCAGGGGATTTCTGCAGAAATCAAAGGTTTGTACCCTCCAGCCAATCCTCTAACCCTTCTTGTTTCTTTTCTCTTTATGTCATAATTAAAAGAAATGAAGTGTACAACTGGTCTCTCACTTTTCTATTTCCTGTTCTCTAAAAGCCCATTCCTTCCTCTCCATTTCATCCATCATTTTCCTCCTCTTTGCAATGTTCGAGGCACTGTCCATGGCTGGAAGAGTTGCTTCCCATGCACGTTTTTCCCGGGCACGTTCAATCATCTCCACTTCGGCTAGTCCTGCTGGTAGCCCCCGGCCTTAGAGGGACAAGAAACAGCAGCTCTTTAGAAGAACTGTCAATCCACCAGGGCACTAAAGTATTAGAGGGTTTCATGGGCACAAACCCCTACGTTAAAGAGATGCAGAAGGGCCAATAGGCAGAAGTAAATACACCCAAAGCCAGTAGAATACTACGTGAGAAATGGTTGGACCTGCAGCTGCTATAGCTTAGTTGACATGAATGTTATCTCTTCATTCCTCTACTGCAGGCTGGAAAGGAGGATATTTTCTGAGAATGAGCACTTACTGTGTCATCCCCCAGTATGCATTGCTACTGTAGATGAAACACTGGGAGATGAGGACTCTATTCTTCCACAGAAGCATTCTTATTTTCTTACTGATGTCTAGCTCAGAACAGCTGAAGAACAGAGGGTAAGTGCAAAACTTCTACTAGTTCATACTTGTAAAACGTGACCTTTTTATACTCAAAGCTCTTTATTATATGCCCCAGAAGAGCACTATTAAATATGTGAACACTATATCTATTTTAAAAATAGATAAAATAACCATAGAATCATTAAGGTTGAAAAAGATCATTAATATCACCTAGTCCAACTATCAACCCATCACCACAATGTCTACTAAACCATGTCCCTCAGTGCCACATCTACACTTTTCTTGAAAACTTCCAGAGACAGTGACTCCACTACCTCCCTGGGCAATCTGTTCCAATGCATTACCACTCTTTTGGAAAGAAACGTTTTCTAATGTGCAACCTGAATCTTTCTATGTTCAACTTCAGGCCATTATCACTTTATTGTGCCATAAGGGAAGACTGCAAAGGGCTACCATTCCAAAGGTACAAGTAGACTTGAAACCTGACATTGAATAAAGGAGAATCTGCTGCTAAAGGAGGGATATAACTATTACAATTTATCTTGATTCTGCAACTCACCCCAAGTGAGAGTAGCAAGTGTCAGAAGCTCGGGGACTGAGCCACTGGGAACTACATATTCAGGGGAATATGGATCTGTCTGGGCTTCACCATCCCTGTAATCGGTCTGTGTGCCGAAAGTTCGTATTTTGGGACCAAAGATCTCGCTGTCTCTTGTAGATAAATAGACATTGGGCTCTGTCCTAAAAAGTGATGAAAGATGGAAGAACATTTGTCACATTTAAAAGAACAAAACAGAGATGCAACACTATGTCAAAGGTACCACATTCAAATGTGCATTGTTTCATCTGCATTTTGCTTTCATTCACGTTAAATCCATTACCTTTACTAAAAGCAGACAGATGTAACACTAAATCCTTTGAACGCTTCCTCCTTATATAAGCAAACCAGAAATCTCCCAGTTTCAGCTCTCTTGAATTATTGCTGCAAATTTGCCCTACGTATTCATTCTAAAGCACTGCTTCTAATAGACACAAAATGTAACTGATGGCTGAGTAGAACATGAAGGAGCGCTGCTTCGGTTTAACTTACATGTTTGCCTTTCTAGCATTTCCAGAACAAAACTCAGTTCTGGTACAAGCAGTTGCAACTTCCATTGATTCCATTCGCATTCTTCAAAATTTGATCTGCATTGCAAATCACATCAGACTACCACATTACTCAATGGATGCTCTATACAACTGAACAGTATTGCAGCCATCACAGAAATTGTAAAAAATAAATAAATAATCAGTATTTAATGCTGTACTGGAGAATCCTCTGTAGAGGTATTTTTTCCAAGATTCAGAGATGCTTGGCAGTCTGTTTCAGGCCTCACAATCTTAACATACTACTTGTGTCAGAAAGCACTGCTTACCTACTGCAAGCAAGCACCAAACCAGGCAGTCACCTGCTCACCCAGGAATTCTCAACAGTGAACAAACTCTATCACTTACCAAGTTTTTCCTGTCATTCATTACAAGAACTATTAATCACTAAGTAGCTAACCAATCATTTTCAGGTGAGCTGTGGCCTATTACAACAGTTTGTTTCAGAAGCCAATACTTACTTTGCAATCACATAAGAAACATCTAGTGGAAGCAGCTTGTTAGGAGGGACAAGAGGTCTGAAAAAAAAAAAAAAAAGAGAACAAGGAGACAAGTCAATAGCCATGAGACATAAAAGATCATTATAGCTTAGAAAAACTGCAGTTCATTAATTTCAGTGGAGTTGTACTGATTTTCCACAACTCAGAATCTGAACCTGCACGTTGTGCCTGAATATTCAAGAATACTTTCACAGCTAAGTAATACTTCAATAGAAGGAATGAGTGTTATTCTTCAGACAGAGCATGAAAAAAAATAAGTATTTTCTGATTCAAAATCTTGATTTTCCTTACGGCTTTTGATACTGATCCAGTTGTGATTTCAGAAGAATTACAGTGATCTGTGGTGTGCTAGGAAATGGGGAGTCACCAATAGCAAAGCAAATTAAATCAGTGATTTTCAACAGCATAGAGATCCTGGACACCAGTGGACTATTTCCAAGTGGTCCATTAGAAAAAGCAGAAGTAGACCTATTATATTTATTATACAGTGATGTACACTAAGACTGGGCATGAAGACAAAGTATTCATACTAAGAATTCTTTCTTACGCATTCTTACAGTTTGCATATTGTTGCTCCATAGCAATCCTCCTGAGACTCTGAGAGACTTAAAAGGCATTACAACTAGAAAATTTTGCATGTCTGAAACTTGAAAAAGGTGTAGAATTGGTATACTGTGATTACCATAGAATGGCCTGGTTGAATAGGACCTCAAAGTTTCAACCCCCCTGCTATGTGCAGGGTCGCCAACCAGCAGACCAGTCTGCCGAGAGCAACATCCAGCCTGGCCTTGAATACCTCCAGGGATGGGGCATCCACAGCCTCCTTGGGCAACCTGTTCCAGTGTGTCACCACCCTCTGTGTGAAAAACTTCCTCCTGATATCTAACCTAAACCTCCCCTGTTTCAGTTTAAAACCATTCCCCCTGGTCCTACCACAATCAACCCATGTAAACATTTGTTCCCCTTTAAATAATATTTTATATAATGTTTTAAACATATAGTTTTTTATAAATGAGAAATGCTTTCTATTTACAGTCAAGATTTACTGCAATATTATAAAGAACAGCTGATGAATTAGGAATACTTTTGTTCTGATTCTTTAACACACAGTCCTTCATTTTCTTTCTCTAAAGCAACCAGATGAACTAAAAGCTTTCAATTAACAAAAGCTGTGCATAAGACTTTTTGCAGGTGACTACTACTGTACTGTTTTACTTTTCCCCCTTCAAAGAGAGTCAAGACCAGACTGGATGGGGCTTTGAGCAACCTGGTCTATAGGGTGGTGTCCCCGCCTATAGCAGGGGGCTTGGAACTAGATGATCTTCCAACCCAAACCACTCTATGATTCTATTCTGTCAATGTTACAGTTAAGCTAACCAAACATGAAGGTCCTATCAGAAAGAATGGACTCTATTACAGTAGCATTAAAGAATGTTAATAACATACAATTTTTATGGGATTTAAAGTGGTTGTGTTGGCCAATAGCTGTCTCTTCAAATGGATTTAACACAAAGCACACATGACTAAGTTGAGAATGTTTGTATGCTAGCTGTTGGTTTAGATCATGATTCTAGCGCTGACCGCAGTGTAATTCTGGCAGGAACAGAGCAGTAGAGGACATGGATGAAAAGTTAATTAAAGATTCCCTTTAATCCCATTCTGCTCCTGGAAAAAAAATTGGGAGCTTAAAAATGCCTTCTATGCCTTCCATAGAAGGAACATTTCCAGGAGTTTTGAGTGCCACGGTGGTTTAGTTTGAAATTTTCTACAAATAATGATTAAGTACAGAATGCTTCGTACAGTAACTCATTACCTGAAAATTCTGGGACAGTGTGAATGTAAAGAGACAGAAAAGACCAAAAAAAAAAAAAAAAGGGGAGAGAGTAAAACAAAAAGGAGAACAGACTTGAACATATAAATATTATATGAACTTCACAAAATCAAGCTTCAGAACTCTGTTTCAAATTAGTTCATTGCTTACCTTGCAAAATATTTGTAGCGATTCCTTCCAGTAACTTCAGGATCTTCATACACCATTTGGGGTATCTGAAGAGAAGTTTGACCTCTAAAAGCCAAAATACAGGTAAAGTAGTACAGATTCTTTACTCATGAAATACATTCAGAGCAGTTCTGACTTCTTTTTCTTATGCATCATCATTCATTTTTCCTCTTCTCTGGTTGCACCATCCAAACATGCATATTACAAATTCCACAAAATCCTCATACATACACAAGCAATTATATTTTGCTTTTTTTCATACTTACATACACAGCAAGACAATTTCACACTTCATTGTGTTATTTCCCTGGCAGAAAAAAAAGTCATCAGCCAGATTTAATAAAAGTTCTTTATGTACCTGTCATGACAAGGCATAAATGCTTAACCTAAAAAAATACTTCTATTGAGAGTTGAGGGGCTGAGCTCATTTTCTTAAAGTGAAAAACTTTCCGTAACAGAAAATATGTGGTAAATGAAGGTATGTGATATAGTGAACAAAGTGGAAAACTACAATTTGCTGCTTTCGAAAAGTAGCTAGGGATTTCAAATAAGTGTGAGAAAGCTTAGAAGCAACAATGAGGAAAGAAGGGAGGAATAACTTTTGGATTAACAAATGAGAGATCCTGGGATATGTATATGCTCAGTTTTGGTTTTTTTTCCAGAAGAAACCCAAGTTCTCTGAAGAAAATTCTTGTTAACACTGTTATATGATTGCAAGTACATATGGACGGACTTTTTGTGTTGAACAGAGAAGACACAACCCCACTGAGTAAAATGGGCTTGTAGAATTAGCATTAGATTGCCCTTCCTTCAGAGAGCATATCCCTAGAAGGTACCCATTGGAGAACTTTATGATTGTAAACGCTGAAATTGAGTTATTTTGTGCTCTTGGGAAGGAGACAACCTTTCATGGCAAAGATACCATGCTAGTATTTCTCTGCATTCCGCTCAGGGACACGATTTACCAGAGGGTTGTTAGAGTTAGGGTAGTATGGTTAGGTTGTGGTAGAACTTGATGATCTTAAAGGTTTTTTTCCAATCTGAGTGATTCTATGATTCTATGATTTCAATTACAGTTTTCTAATACAGAAGAAAAATTATGCTGTTCATGTGAATGTTTCAAAAATTATGCTGAAATAAGTACATCAATAGTGTTTCTTCATTTTCTCTTCATCTTGAATTTACAGTAGTGAGACCATCTTGGTTTTCTTTCTTTTAACGCCCTGAGGTCTTTATTTTAAAACCAGGTGGTCTATTGAGGCAATCAGTGAGGGAATGTTTGAGACTGAGTCCTTTGAAGGCTATATCAGGACTGCCATTAGATTTCACAGCTACTTTATATTCCAGTCTTATTCTTCTCAACCTGCAGCCTTAAAAAAAACAAAATTGTGGTGTTTTTCCTGTTGTTGTTTTTAAGTAGTATATCATGCTATTAAAGTCAATCATTAAATTGTTTGTAAGGCCAGTCCTGAAGGTTCTGTTTTCCTGATATCTTTTTTGATAACTTACAACAATTCTGACCTTAAGTGTATGGGATTCTGGGTACTCAAGTTGGTTGATGCCACTTAATTTTAAATACAGAGCCTCATTGACAGAAATAAGGTAAATAATGCATAATATTGCTTGACAGCTGGGATAAAAACAGGGGCTGCATAGTGACATCAACTGTCTTCAAAGACCTCATAAGCCCTGTGAGCTGTGCTGTGGAACTCAAGGAGCCAACCATATGGCCACAAACTACAGCAATGCCTGCAGAGTAATGCTTCCTACATCTCCCTTGACATAATGTTTACTGACAAGGTCATCTCTTCCCAGCATTTTTAGTCACATCATGAAACAAAGGAGAGGAGAACGGTTCAAGATGCTGTGCGATAATAGTAGATACTTACTCAGCACTAATCAACCTATTACTGTAAAGTCGTGTTTGAAATTCTAATGAGTTAACTGAGCTGATGGCTAGTTCCACTAGCTGACTCTATGTATGAGTGCTGCTGTTAGATGGATTTATGTTTCATTCAGCGCAGGTGGGCACTTATTCTTAAGATCTAACTTTATTAGCATAAGCTATTCATCCTGTTATGATATGTTATAGGCACAATGGGAAGCCAGTGAAACAGCCTCTTTTATTCCTCAGATCCTGCCTCTTCCAAGACCTTGACTTACATTTGCTGACTTTGCTGAAATAAACGAGCATTCATTCCTGATAACCTTGCAGAAGCAACACAGCCACTGAGACAACAGCTGGAAAATAATTCTATCATCTTCACTATCGGCAGCACTGAAACAGAAGGGATGTATTTCTCTTTCTTCATATATATATATATACATATAATACTAATTGCAAGATATTTTGCAAATATATGTTGCTGAAATGTGAATGTATTTTTAAAACACTTCAGGTTTCAAAAAGGCTGCTGCTACAGAATAGCAAGCAAAATAGAAGAAACCACTGAGGTTTTCATGTGCTGGGGACAGTTTGAGTTGCTGATAATAAGAAACAAACAAACAAACAAACAAAACACCTCCAAAGTATTGCTTTGTTGCAGAATTGAGAAGAGTATGCTTTCGAAACTGAACAGAAATAGGCGTGAAATTCTTCATATCACTCTTAAACTTCCTTGATTACTCTCTGGCAAGTGGTAAAACTCAGTTAACAAAACCAGAGAATATATCATATGAAAAGCCCATGGTCTAAAGTTAGTTTGTTAGGGCAGCAAAAAAAAATATGAAAACAAGTAGCCAGGCTAATGCCTGCATTCTTGAGTGTTGCTACAAGAAGACTCTTAAAGACGCATACTGTGGCAAAACTCAAATGACTGCTTAAATATTTGCTGAATTAGAAGTGCAGATTGCAATGCCAGGAGAAAAGTCAGACAAAAAACTTCTGAACTATAAACGCATGTCCCGGTTCAAGCACCATACATGCTTGAATGATCCACCTGGCTGCAAGTTCCTCGGACAGCTACCACTGAAGTAACTCGTGAGCCAGTGAAGACTTTGCAACTTGTCTGATCTATAAGAGATTGAATTACTCTTCATTTTGCCTGCAGCTACTGCAGAGCAGATAGCACAGGGATGAAGGAATGTGTAATGTCCACCCTGTAAGAAACAGATGGGAAACAACACTCCACAACAGCTGCAATCTCTTAATTTCAAGGGCAATATAAGTAGGAGCAAATTGCAGTCAACACCACTTCAGTGTGTCAGGGTTTTTGTTGTTTTTGTTTGCAAGTTTGTTTTAAATTACCCAAGCATGAAACACTTACACTGCAAGCTGCTGTAGAGCCTTCAGGCGCTGCTGAGCCCTCTCTCTCCATCTTCGATCAATAAATGGAGGCACTGCATCTTTGCCCTCCAAGCACAGCCCATAGCCCGGGAAATGGAGCAAGCTACTAAGCATACTTGTGAAGACTGGTACTTCTACCTAATGTTTGTGTGGACACAAAGAAGAAGAGGTGCGTTAGTGATTTCAAAGAGCATTAAAGTGATCAGAATTTCGGCTGGTGCTGATGAGTATATGTATATACAAGCAATCCATAGAAAAGGCTGGTGTTATTTACAGGGCATTTGGGAAGAGGAAAGAAGAAGACATACACATGCTAGTGACTGTAGCCAGTTAGATGGTACTTCTCAAGATGTGGAGCATATCAGACTAGCAGCAGATGCACAGATATGTCTTCTGGCTGTTTTCCAGTATCTAAACTTATACTACAAATCCAAGGGTCTAACAGTTTTGTTACATAAAGAAGTTAGTGTGCAGAAACTGTGAATATGCAGTCATGTGAACTTCTAGCAGATTACCCCATGTAACTCCCTCCCACTAGGTGTGCTCTAGAAATGAAGAAGCAGTTATTTTACTTAGAGAGTAAAATTACATTATTTTATAATACAGTAATTTTAGCATGTGCTAAAAATATCTTGATGGGAGTTAGCATACAAAAAAGATCACATTAAAAATACACACTCTTTCTTCTGGAGCACTGATTTCCCTCGGTAGATATGCCTTAAATCTGAAGATTTATGGTTACCAATAAATCTTCGTAATTGTGACTCAATTATAAGTGATGTAGATACATTGGCTTCTGTAGAGCCTGAAATCTGTTTTGAATTGCAGTGGATAGTAACTTGCACACATATAGGATAACAGTGACATTTCAAGCACACTAACTCATCAGAGTGTGTCAGATTATGAAGACCTAGGCAACCTTCTATGAGTAACTGCTTTCTGGGCATGAGACTGCATTTGTGTTTTATTTCTCTTGGAAGGGAATTCAAGTTCTAGGAGTTCGGAAGTGCTTATAAACGAGCATTAGCTCAGCCTCTGCCCACCCCATTTTGTGATGCTATAGATCAGGAATTCAAAGTTGTTTTGTTTTGTATTGCAGGTTACACAGTTGGTGATTCATACACTTAAAAAACATTTTATAGAAATCAGAGTACGTCACCATACCGTCTGCAACATTACATCTATGACATTTGCAACCTCTGTGACTGTGCATCTGCTTACTTGTTGCGCCTGAACTGTTGGCACAGGGGTGGACAAGCACACATCTCTGTCAAGTAGATATATATTTACATATACAGGAGCCTGACATAACTAGGTAAGAGACATCCAGAAACATTTTTCAAAAAAATGTTTCATTTGGGGGAATTTCTCCTTGCTGGATAGGAATGGACTTTCAGAGTCTCAAATATTTGCCTTGTACGCTCAGTCAAGCACAAAGTTTCAGGAGGGCTCTTAGTTTAAAATCCAATTCACTGTGCTGCTGCAGTCTTGCTGTAGCAAGTCTGCTTTTTCTTGGCATTCTGCCTATATGCAGCCTGTCCAGACATCGATCACTGCTGTGCAAAGATGTGACTGCAGCTCCCTAAGGATGTGCCCTAGCTGATTTTAAACTAGCTAGGTTGAATACTGATAGCAGGAGGACGGTGGGAGAGCTAAGCATGGGCTAACTAAGAGCTAAGGGAAGCTGAGCTATGCAAACCTGGAAGAATCAGGATGGGTTTGCAACCTGTTACAGGCTGCTTAGCTGTTGATACCTAGTAGATTTCAAGCTGTTTGAGTATGTTGTTACCTTGAGCTGCAATGCAAGTACATCCCAAGGTATGGGAGAGGACACTGAAATAACACATTTTAACAGCTGTATTCGAGCAACAGCCCAGCAACTGTCCAGTTGTTTTATTAGATCTTAATGCCATATGCAAGATATTGTTTATCAGCATTTGGTACGTTATTAGAAATACCTATATGCAATTTTGGAAACTACCCAGGATATGAAACTGGGCATTTCTAGGTTGCTGCTACAGTCATCCCAGCCAGCAATAAGGTGCTCTGTGCATTGTCTTTTATATCAGGTAAAATTCCTAACTTTCCTTCCTTTGCTGTGTGGGTTGTTGCTTTAAGGGAGCAGCTGAGTAAAAAAGGTTCTATCCACTTGTGTGCATATGTGTGGAAAACCAGGCGTACCAGGTGAGCTCTCTTTGGCAAACACCTATCAAATTCTCACTGACAAGCTGAATGTGGGCATTTGCCTTTGAATGGCCCTTCTCAATTGGTAACGTGTACAGAGGGTCTGAAAGATAAATGAACAAATGGATCTAGTTACACACAGAAGGCACCAGCGGGGGACACCGCTCAGGATCCTTTCCCTCTTTAAAAGTCTGCCCAAACAGGTTAAAAACTGACGGGCAGTCAGCCCCAGCGACTGCACAGCTGTCCCGCTCCCAGACCCCCGCCACAGGCGGAGACGCACACCCGAAGGCCGCGACCGCTCCCCGCGGGGATGCTGGGCCTGGCCACCCCAGTCCCCCCGCCCCGGGGGCCGCGTGCTGCGGGGAGTACCGTGGAGGCGGCAGAGAGTCCGACCGGAAGCCGCCCGCGGGATGCGGAGACGCTGCGCGGCTGATGGCGGCGGACGCCCGCCGTCACCGGGGCAACGGAGGCCACGCCCCCTGTGTGACGTCACCGCGCTGAGAGGAAGCCGAGGCGGCGGGCTTTGTCCTGCCCAAGATGGAGGGTGGTGGGGGGCGGTCCTTCACCACCGGTACTGAATGCTGCTACATCGGCACTACCACCTCAAGTCCTTCACAGCACCAGCCCTTGTTGTAGACGGTGCTCGCCAGTTCTCCTGGATCCTTGCTAAGTGCTTAAGAAAAACTTTTTAGCAATTAAGCTGGAGTACTGGATGTTAGGGGGAAGTTCTTTGCTAGGAGAGTGGTTAGGCCCTGGAACGGGCTGCCCAGGGAGGTTGTGGATGCCCCGTCCTTGAACGTGTTTAAGGCCAGGTTGGACGGGGTCCTGGGCAACCTGATCTGAATATGTATGTTTGGTGGCCCTGCTAGGCAGGGGGGTTGGAACTACATGATCCTTGGGGTCCCTTCCAACCCGGGTGATTCTGTGATTCTGTGTAAATCCAGATGTTTCTGGCTCTCCTCACGTCTGCAGGACATCCCTTGAAATAAAAAACAGAGAAAATAGGCTTGGTGCCTACCTTCTTGAGCAAGCTACTGGCATTGTTGCATTTGTACAGCATCCAAAAAGACCTACGTGAGGGATTACAAACCAACATTACTCTGCTAGTGAGTTGTAATGCTGCTTTGAAAAGGAGGAGGCTGTCATCCTCCCTGAGGAACAAACCTGGAAACGCTGGTGCTGCTGAATGGAAGGCTCTCCTTTTGTCAGTCTAAGGGGTTTGGCAGCAGCACTGCTGAGACTGCTCATAGAGAACAGGGCACAAAAAGCAGCAGAGCTGTCAAGGAACTATCTCCTTTGCCTACTGCCTTGAAGTAGGTCCCTTGCATTCATTATTTCATGTGTACCAAAAGAATTACTCACAGCTTGGCATGTCTGACACAAAATTTTATTCCCTTGCTACTTCATCACCAGAGAGAGACATGAGGACTGTGGCTCCAAGTTCTTTGACTCTAGCAATTTACGTTTAAACACTGAATTTAAGTTTGAAATGCTGGTTTATGCTTCTTCAAGGCCTGAGGCTTGTCTGAAGCAGCAGCATATTTATTCATGTAGCAGATCAATTTGATCAATGGAAAACTCTGAAATAAAGCGTGCTGTCGCAGCTTTATACGATGGACTGATTAATAATATAATCAGCTGGCTGTAATGGCCCTCACTTACTAAGGAGCTTTACGTAGTGATACCTTGTAATTATTAAAGGGGCAGCAAACATCATTTAGTAGGCTTTCCTAACATTTCCCATGATCAAGATCTGTTTTCCTTTCTCTTGTATCTCATTACATAAGAACTTCATAATTTCCACAATGAAATTTTCCATGCTGAACATCTGCCTTGAGATGATATGTTTCAACTGTATGTTGGCTGTTTGTCAGTTCCACCCTCTCAAGTTTTTCCTCTTTAAAGTTTTCAGAGAGGATAGGATGCAGGTGCCTGGACTTACTGTTTATTTTTTCTGATGAGGGAAAGACTGGATGGGAACTTAGTGGAGAAGGAGCAGTGGAACAATTACATGAGTTGTCAATACAGGAGTACAAAATCTCAGGATGTAGTCTAAAAGATGAGTCCTTCTGGAGCTGTGGAAGATGAGAAAGGTGTAGGACTACCATTAAATGAAGCCACTTTGCATAGGTCTCAAGGCAAAATGCTGCCATCTTCTTAATTTTGCATGTGCTGCATGGCCTCACTGTCTGGCCTCATTGCCTCTGACCTGTGGGTGTTGGCAGCTGGAAGGCTGTGTGTGTAAGCAGCTCAGGAGAATGGTGTTGCTGGAAACTAACCTGTCGCAAAATAAAACACATATTTTCAGATCACTGCATAACTGCCTGAAGACCTGCTGTCTTCCCACTCATGGAGTGGGATCAGCTATTTTTAAAGAAAAAAAAATCCCCAAGCATGAAGGACTCTGAGAAAAGTGCTTGGCCCAGACAGTAAACTGTGACAATCCTATCTCTGGCCAGCACTTCAGAAAATGGACTCGAATCTTATCTGGTCGGTCTCCATCTCAGGATGCATGCTGTTGCTTGACTGAAAGTGAACTAAAGGTAGCAAAGCTGTAAGTAATCAGAAACGTTCCTCTGTTCCTTAGCTTAGTTTTCAGAGAACTTGGCTGTTGGTTTTCTCTTTAGTGCTGCAGGTTGAAGCATGATTTATTTATTTATTTATTTATTTATTTATTTTGTAATCGCTTTTCCAGGACAGGAAGGTGTAGCTGAGCTGGGGTCCTGTCCGTATGATGATTTCTTACAACCATTTGGCTGTGTGGGGACAGCAAGTGCTCAGATGTATGGTTAAGCTGTCCACAGCTCCGTGAGTTACTGTGCAGTGACTGGTGGAGCAGAGTAATGCTGGCCCAGTGTTTAGCATGTTGTAAATGTGTGGTGAAGTGCGCTAGTTAACCAGCCATGAAAGAAGCTGAGATAACTGCATTTTACTTCCTATTAACCTTGAGGCAGGACAGTGTAATTTGCTGCAAAGATGAATTACTGCTGCTCTGTTGATGGACTTGTTATGCTGTGATGGTTTCCTGATGTGCTTGAACTGTAAAACCAGACGGAGAGTGGAAAGCTGTGATGAGGAGGCATCAGCTGAGAGCAGAAGTAGCTGGGCAAGGAGAAGATGAATTGGACACAAAAATATGATATAGGAGGAAAGATTTGGCTGGCTGAGCAAAGAAACGTGTAGAGAATCATTGTATAGAGGAGGAGGGAGAGACAGGGTGAGCAGGCAGTAATATAGTACATAGTCTGGACAAGAAAATGAGAGTCTGGATTGAGGAGATGAAAAAGTGAGGAAGTCTGTAATATCTCCTCGGTCTTCCTTCTGCCCAGAAAGTTTAGGAGGGAACTGGATTTTTGAGTGTGGTTGTTCTGCAATCCATGAGCATCTGTGAAACCCCTGGCAAGATGCCATCTGTCTGCTTGAGGTTTGGCTACGTCGGCATTCCTCTTCTGCTCTGTTTTTAGAAATAGTCAAACAACTGCGCCGTTGTGCAGTGCTGCTTCGTGGCTGCGTGGTTGTGTTTTTTCTTTTTTCCTGGTTGTTAAAAAAGTGTATATGCATGTCACAGCCAACGAAGTTATAGCACTAAAAGCATTGTTGAAATGCCCAAATGAAAGCCATGCGTTTAAAATGAGTCACCGTCAGATGGAGCTGCCATTTCCCAGGCTTGCCACAGGATGTCAGCCTTTCTCCGTGTAGGGTCCATCACAGGCCCTAGCTTGGGGGCTCCAGTCAGAGCTTCCATTAAACGCGAAATGCTAATTACATGAATTTGGCCCTTGGGCTCAGCCCAGATAAGCCCCACTATCCGTTCTCCGATCTCCACGTGGTTCTCTAACTGTGTGCAGTGTTGGTGAGATGTTGGCTCCTGTGAAATATGCTGCTTTGTGGATCTAGGCTTTGTCTCAGTGCTGGCTCTTGCCCATGGTAATGCATTATATCTGCTGTGGAATACCTCGCTTATGACATCTTTTGTAAAGATGGCCTTAGAGTACTGATTGTGCTAAATTTAGCTTCATCGAGTTGGAAACTTTGGTTTCTTTTGCTGTTTTTTCTAAAAGCTTGGTTAAAACAGGCATCTTGAGATAAAACCACTGAAATGGAAAGAAGAGCACAGAGATGAAACTCTTTAAGGAAGACCTTCTGTTCTCTCTTTGTCTTTTTTTCTTAGTACAACTGCTGGCATGTTTTCTGAACTAAAAGCGATCTACAAATGAGGATAGCTTCAAAAGTCAAAGCTCAAAGAAAATGAAGCAGCAGTGCTTTGTGATCACAGTTAAAGGATTCACTCCAAAGCCTTGCTGGAAGATTTCTATAATGGCTTTGATTAAGGAGGAGAAAAAAAAGAAAAAAAAGGAAGAAAGAGAAGGGGGAATTAAGGACATTTTCAGGCAGTGGGCAGAGAAGTGCAATTTCTGAGAAAAGCCCACTCACTCGTACAGTTAGATGAGCATGCTCATAAACTTCATTCCACTTAGATGAACTCCGGAGGAAATTCTCAGTCTTTAGGGAATGATTAAGGCAGACATTTGGTTGCTTTTCTAGCCTGGTGTTGTCTACCATTTGCTGGAATTATGTTGTGTAACCTAAAAAGCAAGAGGATCTTGACTGAACTGCTTAGGAAATTGGTGAATTCCTTGTATTCTCACTTTGCTCATGTACTACTAAGAGATATAAACAGCAATTTCAACATGTTAGCTTGCAGTGTTCAAGTTCCAGCGTGCTAAGACATCTAATTTCAACAAAAAAAACCTTGGATTTTTTCTTTCCCTTGCATTTCCAAGCAATGGTTGAATCAGTGTTCTAGACAGAGTGCAAGAAGTAAGAGAAGAATCCTTTCCAGAGCCAGAGAAACAGTGGTTTGATGGAAGGGGAATATTATACTGACTTAAAAGACAGGATATTCCCTGTATCTGTGGCTTAGAAGGAGTTGTAAAGAGCTTGTATTTGCTATTGAAAGCAAATCCAACTACTTGTTTCAAGAAACCTGGAAGATGTGCATATAGCTGAGTTGTGATTGGAGACATACCCATCCCAAAACTGCTTCCAGCTTCAGACTTATAATCTGTTTGTCTATTTTTTAAAGTAACAGCTACATCTGCTGCTAGCAAATAATTACTCAGCCAAAACTGAGGAGGAGTACTGAGGTGCCCATCTCCATTAATATTTGCCTAGTGATTCCTGTTCAGCCTGCAAAGATGCAGAAGGTGCTCTCACTGGCACTGACCATCCCAGCTGGGCCAGCTGATCATGCCACCTGTCTCTGCTCTCCTTCAGATTAAGAGGAATGGCAACTTCCTGACAGTATCAAGGTCTGCAGAGGGAGGGTTGTCTCTCTGATCCAAAGAGATCTCTGTATCCAGAGGCTCATGAATTTGATAGCTAGATTTTACTTGCTGCTTGATGGGTGGTTTTTACTGTAGCCAACAGGAGTTCAGAGTAGTTTTAAGGATTCAGCAGATGGGGAGACAGTATACATTTGTATGATGTATCAAACTACGCAATGGAGTACCTTGTTAACTTCTGCAGCATTCCTGCTCTCCTTGCTCTTTCTCCTAATATTTGTCAAAGTGCCTGGTCAAGTCTGTCGTCCAGCTAGTGGGAAACCTTTCCAGGAAGTGAGTGTGTTTGCACAAAGACCTGATGCGAAGGGTGTCCCAAGAACTCTTGATTTTCTGTTAGCTGCTCTCTTCATAGAAATTAAATAGCTGGACAGAAGTGCTGAGAAGCTGCATTTCATCTTGTATTTATAAACACAGCATAACTCTTCTATATATCACATTCTAGTTTCCTCTCAGTAGCAAATGGATAGACCAATACAACAAGAAGGGCATTACAACAAAGGTGATCAGTTCCTACATCACTTTTTCAAAAAAATAATTGTACTGATGGTACTTAGAATTTAGGAAGATGTCAAAAGAAATAGGATCTTTTGAGAAATCTCTACCTGTATATGGAACCTTAATATATCTTAAATTCTGAACAGTAAGCACTCAGTAGTCAAGTCAAACTGATTTTGGTGGGAATGAGGTTTCCTAAGATGTCTTTCAGAACGTACTAACAGTGGACCAACAAGAAAATTAGGAGAAAACAAGTGCAGGAGAATTAGGTATTTGAAACTGCAAGCTAATCTGACCACTGATGTGGAAGAAATGGTGCATTTTCTACATTATTTTGTAACTTTGCCAATCGAGTAAGAGCTGTGGGGAGTCTAAATGGATTTAGAAGATAAGTAATGTTTCCTGCTCTTGACCAGCA
Source organism: Lagopus muta (assembly GCF_023343835.1). NCBI lineage: Eukaryota > Metazoa > Chordata > Aves > Galliformes > Phasianidae > Lagopus > Lagopus muta. Next base: position 80,097,388 of record NC_064433.1, read on the forward strand.
ACTTGCAGTGCTATATATGCATACATATATTGATGCAGTATTTAAGAGGAGTGAGATGCTGGGACATGAGTGCGCAGAAAAATGCAGCCAAAATTAGTAATTTGGAAATGCTAAGTATTCTTTCCAGGCTTTCATTTGTCTCCTGCACTTTGTTGTGACTGTTAAACTGTTTGCTACAGCAGAGCTCACATTTCATAAAACATGATCAAGAGAGAGTTGTACAGGTTAAAGCAAGCAAGATTTGCAACTGACACTGACAACAAAATGGCACTGCACCAGGCAGAATAAAATTCTTAATAGCAGCAGGGATGACTGTAATGTATACAGCAAGCAAGAAATGGACCTACTGTATCACTCACTGGTTCTCAGTGGATCAACATCTGAACACCATTCACTAGCGTTACTCAGTAATACTGCCTGATTTGAGCAAACTGATCAAAGTGAGAAGATGGTATTGTGGAATATTTTATGTGATTCATTATTTTTTCAATATATGGGCAAGTAAATTTGTGTTCTGAATGAGATTTCCTGTATTGCATAAGAATGGACCTCAGACAGCATTTGCTTTCTGTAGGATAACTGATCAGAGATCATACAGGCATATATGGGGTGCTGTATTAATGGTGGCTGAGCTGTCTGATTGCTTGGGCTCACATTCAGAGATTTTTGGCAATTTCTGTAGTGATTATGCAGAAGTTTAGGCCCTACTGTCCCAAGTCATGAGAAAAGAGAATGAAAGAGGTTTCCTATTTGGGAATATCTACATCAGCAGCTGCCGTGGTTAACTCTGTAGAGAGTACAAAATTCCAGCTTCCTTCTTTTGTGATGTTGCCATGGTGATTGCATACTGAATTTACTGATCTGACTTTTAGAGTGTTCCATGGCAAATTCTTAATCCTTGCTAATATATCTGGATATGCTTTGAGGGTAGTGAAAAGATGAGGAGGCATAACATTAAAGTGATGGTAATCTTAGCACAAACTGGGGAGAGATTTGTAGCAAAAATGTAAGTTAAGTTTATGGAAAAAGAAGTACTAATGCCCAACTCATACAGCATTTAAACTGACAGAAATGCCTTAAAAGTAATCATGGTTCCACCCTAGTCATGTTTCTTTAACAACTCACTTTCCAGTATGAAGCTGTTTCCATACAGCCTCCCTCCCAAGAGGGGACAGTGAAGTGATGTGGTATGGAATTCCTGCATAAAGGGTTCATGCTGTAGTGCTGAAAAAGTGAGGTAGGACTGAAGCATCACTTTTGGAGGTGATTTTAGCTCAGGTATAGTGAACCAGTTACCTTCACTTAAAGATGGAGTTTGAAATTTATAGGGGTTACAATTAATCACCTTAAGTTCTCCCATTGTACAAGATCAGAGCAAAGCTCCTTCTATCCCAGCATGTCATCTTTCTGATGTTTGAAGTCCCATTCTTGTAGCATGTATAACTAAGTGTTAACCAGAAATATAGACAATTTGTGTGATAATTAGACACTGGTTAATTGGGTAATTGGGCTGCTGGGGCAGCGGCTGTCTCATACTTATACTAGGTCAAAGACAAAAATACTTCTCTAGATCAGAATTAATTAGGTGTCTTTTTTTCAAGACAGTAAAGGGTTAATACATCCCAGAATAGACACTGCATGGAAAATACCAAAATACATTTATCTCTGCTTCACCACACAGATTTTCCATTGCTAAATTCACCTTTTATGTCATGTATACCAGAAGTGTGAGAAATCTGGAAAACCTCAGTCTGGTCCAGGCTGCTGCTTCCAGCTGACATTGAATAGGGGTTCACCCTACATAACATTAACAATGAATGTAAATATATTTTTGAGGTTCCTTGAAAAGTCTGCCCTCTTGACCCTGTCTAACAGACAAGTACATTTTTTTAGACAATGTTTTTAATTGGCTGAAGCTGAAGATACAAGAAGCCAACAGCATAGTCCACACTGCTAATGGGATGCTTACAAATAATGAGTCACCGAAATATGTTCTATAATTCTGATATAAGGTTTACAAGGAAAATAATTTGTAACACCATGGAAACTGAGCAGTCTCCCTCAGTTCACCCATTACTCCTCTAAACCAAGAGCTGTAAATGCCCAGCACTATCTGTATTCCTTGTGCTCTCTCTTCCAGTGCCAGGCTACCAAGTGTGAGGCAGTAGATTGAGGAGCACCTGTTTTGATTACCTCTTTCAGAGGCTCTGAGACTTTCAATGAATCTCCTTTCCTGGGTACTGGATCTGACAATTTTCCAGCAGTTTCATCTCTGCATGCTGCCTTCAGACGCTTTTCTTTGACTTGTAGATAAACTTGTTCTAACAAAACAGCTTTCTGACATAAATTCTTTAATATAACTCACCTGCCACTGTCAGCACACAGAGGACAAATGGAAAACAAAAAGCACTAAGTTAAGTATTCATCCTTGTGTACAAGGTAGCATCAGAAAACAAAAAGTGTAGTCTTCTCTCTGCCCTGTACTCCAGGTTTGAACAATCAGGATGATAATGTGTTGACTGCACTTCATGTTGTAAAATGTCTGTTTCTTTTCTTCTCTCCCAATTCTTGCCCCTTCATCCCACCAAGAAGTGATCCCCTCTTCCAGGGTGATCTCTTGCAAACCATTACCACACAGGCAGTATGGCCAAAACAGCAGTGCTGCTCCTTAACTTGGAAAGCTGCTAGGGTTGAAAGGCTGGTTACAGAGATGTTTCTCCAGGCTTGTATCTTTGTGTAGAAAATGAAGACAACTACATTTTCACACCATCTCACTTGGCATTTTGTAGCTCTAGCTAGACTACAAATATTCTGCTGGAAGATGTTGTTAAATAAAAGATGCTTACAGATTTGGAAAATCCCTGTGAGGTTTTTACCCCAGGTTCTTCAAGGTTTTTACCTCCAGAGCTAGGTCTTTGGATAGCAAACAGTAGAGAAAGCTATAAGAAGAAAAGACAAAGCTAGTTAATTTGAAAGGAAAACACACAATATATTAAACAAACAAACAAAACAATAGCAAGGCACTGCTTTAGAGTTGGTGCAACCTTTCAATAAGAGTTTCTATCTCAGCTCCACCTGCAGGATGTTTGCATGGATTTAGGAAAAGCATATCCTGGTCAATGTACAGAACCTGTGCATCTTCCAACTGAACTGAAGAAACAAAGCTAAGAAACTGAACGGCAAAGTTTTGCTACCATTAATCTGCTAGATAATTAACACATACATGCCTATCTCAGGTAGTGATTGATGAGGTTTCCAGTCTTCTATTCCATGGTCTCTTCTACTGTCTAGCATCCCTTTAGCATCATGACAGTTCAACAGACTTTTGCTTCAGCCAATGGTCTTCCATGCTTGTCCTCTAGATGAACTTTCATTGCTGTGTACTCAGTAAAATGTCTATTAGAAGTAATTTATAGGTACCAAAATCAGAACATTTGCTCACTCAGCATTTCAACCATTGTTTCTTAACTTCTGCTTGTCCTTGGATAGAGATAAGTTTGGCAGCCTGTCTTTAAATGAAATATACCGGGGTGTTGGAAAATAAGGAGGATAGAGGGGAGTATCTTGATGTCTGCCTCTTGCATCCCAATCTACACCCAAAGTGAGACAATATGGCCTTGTGTGAAGGACCTAGCTTCTTTTGATGTCTGATAAGCCTACTCATGTCCTTTCATTATTGTGTTTCTTTTGCTGCAGGTCTCTTGTTAAAAGAAAATAGCCTTACAACATGCTTCCTAGTCTATAATGCTACATCCATAACCATTCACAACATCTAAAAGCTATTACAGTTTTGCAAGCAAGTTGCTAATCACATAATACAACAATGCAACAGCTCTATTTCTAAAAATGTGCTACTAAAACATATTGTGTATTTACTTCTTCCAATCACAACCCATCACACCAGGGTGCATGGCCTCACAGTGCCTGTGTGCTGAACCAGTTGGGCACAGGGAGGTGGTTGAACCACCACCCTGAATGCGTTTAAAAATGATTTGGATGTGGCGCTCAGGGACTAAGAGCTTGAAAAAATAAAGAGTAAGATATTTAGGGGGAGCACCAATACTTTTAGGTGGAGTAGAGAAGGCTCTGGGGAGACCTCACTGTGGCCTTCCAGTACTTGAAGGGAGCTTATAAACAGGAGGGGGAATGGCTGTATATGAGATGGATAGTGATAGGACAAGGGGGAATGGTTTTAAACTGAAACAGGGGAGGTTTAGGTTAGATATTAAGAGGAAGTTTATTACACAGAGGGTGGTGACACACTGGAACAGGTTGCCCAGGGAGGCTGTGGATGCCCCATCCCTGGAGGCATTCAAGGCCAGGCTGGATGTGGCTCTGGGCAACCTGGTCTGGTGGTTGGTGACTGTGCACATAGCAGGGGGGGGTGAAACTAGATGATCATTGTGGTCCTTTTCAACCCAGGCCATTCTGTGATTCTATGATTCTATGACATGATTTGCAAGGGGTTGTTAGGGCAGTATGGTTAGGTTGCGGTCTAACTTGATGATCTTTAAAGTCTTTCCCAATCTGAGCAATTCTATGATTCTGTGAGCCATCCTCAACACCCTCATCAGCCACAGATGGGTAGCTGGGGACAGGCTACTGAGCTGAGATCGGCAGGTAATTAAACAGGTGGTCAGTGAGGTGAGTGAGTGGTGTGTGACACCATTCCAGAGGCAGGAAGCAGCCTCCTCAGGAGCCTGTGTTTGGAGGAGTTGCATAGGCACAGGGCGGCAGGAAATGCCTCATCTCTGATGGGATTAAAATGAGGAGCTTTGGCCATCTGGAAAACCGTGTTGCAAGGAGCTGAGTGTAGCACAAGAATGGAGCTGCCCCGTTTCAGACACAAGCCTAGGAAGCACAGCTCTGAAGAGACGGGGCGGAACATCATGAGGGCTCAACGCGCATGCGCGACTCCCATGCAGAGGCACACAGGCCTAGGAACTACCTTTCCCGGCATGCCACGGGCTACGCGCGCAGGCGCAGTGAGGCGAGGCTCGTCCCGGAAGCCAAGCTCGCTGCAGGTCTCCTGTCTTCAGTAGGCCGTGACAGCCGTGAGCCGCTCGCCATGTCGACTGTAGCGGCCGCCAGCTGCGACTCCAAGGGCGCCGGGGAGGCGCGGGACGAGAAGAAGCCGCTGAAGCCTTGCTGCGCATGTCCCGAGACCAAGAAGGCGCGGGACGCCTGGTGAGTGGCCTGGCGCGGCTTCGGGTTGCCTGGGCACGCCGGTAGGTCTTAATGTATGGCGGCCTGCTGTAACGGAGAGCGGGGACCGGCCGCTATTTGAATACATAACGGGTAATGGGATGAACGGGTAATATCGGAAGTTACCACGTGTGGTAATGTGTTTGTTTTTTTTTAATAAGTAGATGGACTTTTTTTCCTTTTTTTTTTTTTTTTTTTTTCCCAGAATCCCTAAAAGCCACCAGAAACTGGACTAACCCACTGTTTATTGGTAAAGCCAGTCTAATCTGTCTGGTGTTGTAGAAACTTTGTCCCTCTCGTTACTGAGTGATTTGAGAATTCGCTGTCAAGATCAGCAACCCAACATAGTGAAGCAACAGCCATGTACTGTATAATAAAATCCCAGTAGACCTGCTCATTGTGGACACTGGTAGTGCTACCCTAGACACGATAGGCAAAAAAAAATCTCTGGAGCTTAATTGTTATTTATTCACTTCTATTTGCCCTCAGTAGCTTGGCATCTGTGTGGTTTTGACTAATAGTTAGATAATATTTTGTTGCTGAGCCTTGGAAATCTTTTTGTTTTGCAGCATCATTGAGAAGGGGGAAGAAAATTGCGGGCACTTAATTGAAGCTCACAAAGAATGTATGAGAGCTCTGGGCTTCAAGATATGAGCGGGATGAGCAAGATGATGTGTGTGGTGAGTATAGCCTACAGAAATGCACTCGTTGCTTGTTTTCTGCCTCTAAAGTATTCTGTTGTCTCAGCTGGTGCCATTGGGAGGTACAGGGTACTGTCCATGATGACAAAGGGCAAATCTTTCCTGAAAGAAGGAAAGCCAGGTAAACCTCATTGACCCTGGAGTAACTGCTGCTCTCCTTTTGAGGATGGCAGAGGCTTCTGGGAGCTCAGAGCCCTTGTGAGTGGCTCTTGAATAGTGAAGTTTGACTCTGCCTCTGTTCTCTTAAAAAAAAAAAAAAAAAAAAAAAAAAAAAAGCCAGAGTTCAATTTAGATTTCTAATGATAGGACTGTGTTTAGTTCATGCCCCTCCTTCACCCAAATGCAAAAAGTCACATAGAGAGAAAAACCTGTTTTTGTCTCATATTCTTTGGAAATGGACATACCTCACTCTGGAGTTCAGAAAGTAACTCTGGAGCCAGTTTAGAAACAGAGTAGGGCTGTTTGTTTACAATTCTCTTAATGTCTGGAGACAGTTAAACTGTCCCTTGATATGCTGTGGGAATCCATGTGTAATGGAGCTGTCTTTCCTCCCTTTTCTAGATGATGACTGTTGTGTGATTGGTGTACTGGAAGGCTGAAAAATAAATTATTTCTGGAAGTCGCTTCAAAGAACGAATATGAAAAAAGAACCTATTTATAAAGAGTCTTTAATGGTAAACTGTGTATCACATCTGCAGCTTTTCCACTGTTACCTCTTTATTGCTGGTATAGAAAATATATATTTTTCCCTCTTAATAAAAGTCTAAAAATGACCAGTGATCCTGACTTCTGGTTTTTGTTTGTTTTCTGTAAAAAGTTAAGGGAAAAAATGGCAGTAGTTATTCAAAACACTGAGCTATAGAAATGGAGAGTGTGAGGAAAGCTTTAATTGAAATGCGAGCAGGGATCAGTCAATCAGACCAGTGGTTGAACAGGTGGGTCTTCAGTGTGGGATTTCCACCTGATGCAAATTGAGAAATCATGCTAGTGATGTTGTGTTACTGCTTTCAGCAAAGTCATGTTGAGGCTTGTTGAGGAGCTGCAATGCTAGTGTGCAGCAGGTACTGAAAAGATTCTGGACAGCTGTATACTCAAAAGCAACAATTGCCTTGTAGTCAAATCTTGCTGAGAGGCTTGCATTGTTATTGCTATGAGATTCTCATGGGACGGATTCAAAGTCTGAATGGAGGGGGGACTGATGGCATACCCTATTCTGCACATGATGTTTAGTGTAGCTGCAGGGACATGAAATAAAGCAGGAGCAGGAAATATGGTTGAACTGTATAGTAGTAGTTCAACTAAATATAGTGTGAGTTATCTTCGTACTTTTGCAATTGGCCCCATTTGATTGAGCTTGTCTGAAGCAGTCTTGAGACCTTTCCCAGCTGTTTCCCGTATGTTTTGCAGAGTGTTGTCGGTAATGCGCTACATAGTAAATTTAAAACAATTGTCTAACTATTCCCTCTCTGACTTTAGGCCATCCAGGTCTTAGTGTCCACAACTCAGGTGATTAGACTGCTTTTCAGGTTACGGGGTCACTAGTGAGCCTGTATACATCCTGTGGAAAATAACCAGTTGTGTAGCTGCTGCGGGATCTGAGACTGATAATCTCTTGGTGTGGGGCTGCTCTCAAGGATAATGCTAAGTACACGGATTTATTTGCCAAACATATCGTGCACCTGGTTTGCGTCATCACCTGTTACTGAAGTGCTACTGAATGAGTTCATTATAGGTGAGAAGTCATTTACATGCTGCTGATTTCAGAGCTGAAGAGCTTGACATGTATTTTTCTTTCTCACATCATCATTTTGTTGTAATGCGTATGTGTCTTCTTCCAGTGAAGAGTTTTGATGCTGCTCAAGTATCTTATTATTTACTCTCTTGATTCCAAATTGTTTTGATCTTGATATCTCCCTTTGAATGTTTGTTCAGCTTTTCCACTTGAGTCAGTATTGGCTTGTGCACTCTCAGCTTGGGTGAACCTCAGCATCTCTAGATGATAAGGCATGTCTTCCAATTCTAGACAACGCATTAGAATAAAATCTCTTTTCAGAAAACTAAGAAAGTTCTTTAGACTCTTGTTGGATAGAAAACTGAACATGCTGTGAAGATAGCCACTGTATTTTTAGGGCAGAAAGCAAGGTTTGGGCCTTGGTGTTTCAGTCATTTTGCAGTGGTTGCCAGACACCTCCACAAGCACGGATCCAAACAAATGCTTGAAGCAACCTCAGCAGCTCAGACACTCTTGCACATTGCCATTCAGGACTCTTCATTCTGTATCATTACAGTACTAGTATAAACAGTCAAGGTTTGACCCCAACTGACTCTCCCAATACTGTAAAGAAATCCAGCTCTGGGGTATGTTTCCTGCAATCCCAATGGCTGCACTTAATGACATCAGTGTTTTTTTTCTAAGCGAGATGTGTCCTGGAAGATATCAGGGGCAGCACTTTCTTTGTCCTAAGGAGTAGTTAACTTTGTGTAACCTGAGTCTCTTAGTTCAAGAAATTACCCGAGGTAAACTGTGTAACTTTTTCTCTTTTTTGGTCTCTTTCTTTGGTAGTACTGCAGAAGTTTTTTGATAGTATGGAAAGGCAGGAGAAATTATGACCCGAGGTTACATGCAGGAGTGGGATCCACCAGAAAGAAAAGGAAGAGCTGGGAGGTCCTTAACAAACTGTGTTGAAGCTGGACCCTGAAGTGAACCCATTATTCAGGTGGGGCAAACCTAAAGGTAATCTTACTGCAACTTTGCTTTTCAGAATGTTTCTTCAAACATAGCATTGTTGTCCGCAGCAGTTCATTTTTATCTTGCATATCTTATGCAACGTATCTTAAGTCTTTCCAGTCTTGATATCCCAGTTCCCCTTTATATCAAATGCCAGCCTCCCCTGAAAAAAGTGTTCCTTGTAATATTGGTTTTGCAGAGGCCTTAAGGTAGTTGGTCTCATCAATAGCTTGTCTATCATGAACATGACAACGATGGGGAAAACAGAACTTGGTTCTCAGTATTGTTGTTGTAGTGCTTTGGCTGTAAGATCATCCTTCCCTCCCTGCAGAGAAGCCAAAGATACCTCTTGCAGCTGAGCTTCATTATGCTTCAGTTGGTAGAATTTCTCTCTTAAGTAAGGGACCACTGGAGACAAGTTTCCCTGTATCACTTCACCCTTAACAGGAGCATGTTTCCGGGTGGACTGTACTCATCCTCTGGACAAAGCTTTATTTATGTTATTTCCTTAACATGTTGCAACTGGTCAAGATACCTTTGCTGCTCTTAGGAATAGTACAGCACTGTGTTGCACTTAGAGTCACTGCAGTTGTGCTGGCTGAGACCATGATATGTTCTTTAAGGCTTCATGGAGCATTCCTTGCGCCTCACCCAGTTGATAGTGTTATCCTAGAGGGCTATTAGTGGCAGAGCTGATTTTGTTTCTTTAAATGAATGATGCCAATGGGAATGGCATGTTAGGCAGGGCAGCTGCAAGCTCGTCCTGAAACACAACCACCCTTGGAAACCCTATCCCTACCCCACTGACCCATGCAGGCTGACTTCATACTGTTGACTGACCATGCCGGTTGCGTCAATGCCTGAAATGTTACTGCTTCCTGGCAGCAGGGTGGATCCTGTCGGTGTGACTGATAACGTGTTACTCGAAGCAGGGGAAAAGCTGCATTTACACATCTTAGCCATGGCTGACAACACAGGCCTGTTAGTTGTGAGGTGAAAGAATCCTCACTCAGGATGTCCCTGCAAAGCATGCTTCCAAATGCTATGCTCTGGAACTTTTAGGCAATATAATCTCCTCTTCACAACAGATAAAGCTGAGTCCCAGCCGCTCACTATCTTTAGCTCTGTCCCTTGCACTTACAAATGTGCTCTGGTGCTATACCTCAAGCCTCTAGGTCTGAAATGCTCTGCCCATGGAGAGGCTGTGTTGCAGAGCCCATTGCTGGAAAATAACATTCTATGGAACTGCCTCTCTTCTGCTGAAATTCTGGCACCGCTGCCTGTTGCGGCAGGAGAAGGAGAAAACCTTTCTCCTTTTTTGTTCTGTGTGAGGGTCACTCGCTTTTAAGAGCACAGAGCAGTGCTGAGCCCTGCAGATGCCTGGAGTTCTCAGTGATAAAGCCCGTTGCTCTGCCTCTCCTTTCCCCTCACTGCACTGGACTTATCTGGGTGCCTGAGTTATGTTAAGTGGCGGGTGCGTGCCTGTTCTCCATTCCCCTTGCTGCTTTTGCTCCTTGGATTTCAATTCCAAACATGGTTATCCCTCTGGGGTCCCTCTCCTCGCCGCTGCCAAGTGATAGACGTACCAAATCCAACCCTGCCCTCCCTGCCGCTCTCTCGCGGGCTCATTTTCACTGCCAGAGGGCTGGCGACAGGAGCGCTGCAACCAGATCTCTAACTGGGCTCAGAGTTTTCCAGCTAATGGCCTCTGCTTTCTCTTTGCCTGAGTTTTTTCAGCTTCTGTTTTGCCAGATCTGCTTTTCTTTGGTGCGGCTAGGGAGAGGGCCAGCCTGATTTGTGAGCCACAAAGAGGAAAAGTGAGCTCTTTGGGGATTTTTTGGTAGTGCAAACATCTGGCAGAGCTTTAACATGTTGCTGTGAAGTGCACTGCTGAGGGACCGGCCGGCACTGAGGAGTAGGAGGAGGAACAGCCACCCAGCAGCTCTGCTTTCAGACCTCTGCACTCTTTGCATATGACAATTGCTTTTTAACTCCAGCCAGCCGGGGCAGGATGAGCACCAGCAGCCCCTCCTGGGACCAAGCTGTCCTCCAGCCTCCTGCCTGCAATGCCTGGAAGGAGCACATGGAGGGAGCGGCCTACCATCTGGCCAGCTGTATCGTCCTCCTAGGCTACATGGGTGGCAGCGGCATCTTTGGGTCCCTCTACATTTTTGGCCTCCTGGCCCCGGGCTACTTCTGCTATGCTCTGTGGGGCTGGCTGAGCGCCTGTGGCCTTGACATCTTAGTCTGGAATGTGCTGCTCGTCCTCACCTGCGTGCTGCAGCTGGCTCACCTGGCTTACCGACTCCGCAGAGACACCGTCCCCGAAGAGTTTGAGCTTCTCTACAAGGCCATGTACCTGCCCTTGCAGGTGCCCCTGGAAGTCTACAGAGAAATTGTGAAGTGCTGTGAAGAGCAAGTGCAATCATTAGTCCGAGACCAGAATTACGCAGTGGAGGGCAAGACGCCCATCGACCGGCTCTCCTTGCTGCTGTCTGGCAGGTAAAACTCTCCCAGTTCCCAGCAGGCCCACAGCAAAGCACTGAGGCTGCTGTTGGTAGTTTTCTCCCTCCATAGTAACTGGGGTGGTGATTATTTCCTTCCTCTGAAAGGGCTTTGTGATATACATCTGCCTGCTGCTTTTGCTGATATTTTTCTTCTTTTCAATTTGCCTTTGGGCTTTATCTATATATAAAAATATTTCAGGTAATGATACACAGCCAGCAAAGCTGTGCTTATGATAACATGGGGGGGGATTCTTGGGGGGATCCTTGCCTCTTTCTTTGTCTTTTTAAAGTGATTTTATTTCTAGTGGGAGTAGACCTGGTGCTATGAGAGCTGGAAGTGTCTGAACCTGTGTTCTCTGTGGGTTCCAGAAATGGCTCTGTGCTGTGGGTGACTGAGTATGCCAAGCAAGAGTCTTTGGTTCACCTGCTGCCCTGGCCAGCAGCATTAAGGGAGAGCTCCTACCCCATTTCCTGAACCTTCAAGGCTCTGTTTTTCCACTTTGAGGGTCATTTTGTCAAATCCATCTCACCTCAGCAGGCCCCTTTCCTTTTTCGTATTGTCATGCTGTTTCTTTGGACCATCAAGGAGGACCTGTAGATGGTTGTAGCTGTTTGCCTTCAAGCTATGTTAATTTGCTATTTACTTACTGGGGGGGTTGACTGTAGGGCGAACAGTGCTGATGAGGTACTGGCATTTGTTTACCCTAGAGCCTGTGGCACAATCCCATGATCCTATCTCTTTTCCAATTTTCACAATCTAAATACAGAAAATAGTAGTGATATTAACTGCTGCCAGGCACTCAGCATTAATGTCAAGAGAGAGTAAAAAAGGAAAGAGACCTGTAAGTGTCTCACAAGGATTTTCCCTTGGGAAGATGAATTCAGCATCACCTGGAACTTGTGGTCTACTGCAGTGGAGGTGAGAGGATGCATGAAGAAGGCTTGTCCTTGCTTTTTCTTGTATGTTTGGACATTTCTGGAGGATGTGTTAAGAGCGGGGACTATCAACCTAGGCAATGTACTGGGAGGAAATTGGATATGTGTATTTCTACTGGATGCCCTTCTTACCAAACTCCAGGCTGAGCATCCTCCTTTGAAGCGTACCAGACCTGCAAATAACATTTCTGGGGAGAACTGCCTTGCCTTGCACTGGGTCACCTGCTGCTGCTCTGTGAGCACGAAATGCTGCAATGTGCAGTATAGCCAGCACTGGTGGGATTGTTCTGCTCTCTTTTGCTGTGGGAAGTATGCATCTTGCTATGGGATGCTCTATGGAGATGGGATTGGATTTGCATTTCTTGCTACCCACCCTGTTACCTTATGAGGCTGTGGCTGACCCTGCAGAGCACTGCTGCTCTTCTGATACCCTCTCTGGAATGGAATAATAACAAGATAAGGTGGGCTAGAATCACAGGATGTGCCTGGAACAGAAAGTTTTGCAGTCCTTGACCTTCCCAGGCAGTGCATGCTTGGAAGGCAAGAGGCTGCAAGATTGTATATGCAGCAAACTATGAGATTGCAGCATGATGCCAGTGTGATTTTTGGAGAGGACTGTGCAGCATGGAGGTGAGGATTGCCTGCCCTCATGCAACTCAAAGGAAAGTGGGAAGATGCAGGTAGAAAGAGGTATGGTCAGGCTGAGAAGTACTTGAACAGCAGCAGTCCTGTTGACTGAGAAGTCCTGGTTTAGGACTGGCATTGCACCTGTGAGGGCTGGGTATGCAGTAAAAGTTAAACAGGTGGAGAGCAGGGCAGTGGCAGAGAATCTCATTTCCCACTGAGAAAAAGAGAGACAACCCCAAAGGCCAGAGCGTTTGCAGCAGTCTTTGGTAGGCTGTGGGACACACATGAGGCAGGGAAAAGGCCTCTCCTTGCAGGTGGGACTGGCTGTGTGTGATCAATTTCATGGGATATCTGCTTTGCAATCTAAGCCTGTGCATCTTGCCTGTATCTGCAGGGTCCGTGTGAGCCAGGATGGGCAGTTCCTCCACTACATCTTTCCATACCAGTTCCTGGACTCTCCAGAATGGGAGTCACTACGGCCTTCCGAGGAAGGAACCTTCCAGGTAACCCTGAGTGTCACCCAGGCTCACTCCTGGTTTCCCACAGCCAGCCAGCAGCAATGCCAGGCACGGTTCAGCAGGCGGGGAGGCCTTGGGTCGCTGGATCGCTGCTGTCAGAATGCTCCCTTAAACCAACACTGAAATGTTTGCCCAGTGGGCTGCATTATTCTGTGGCAGGATGGCATCTAATTGGGGTGGAGAAGCAGAAAGGATGATTCACGCCTGAATATGATCCTTTCTGAGCAGAGGAATCTCTTGCTGAGAGACCAGAGCGATTGTTATTTGCAGCAATTGAGAGGGTTTTGCTCTTGCTGTCAACACCACGGTATTTGTTGTTTGGCTTTCCTTCTGGAGGAGTTTATGCAAGCCCGTATCTCTCCGCCTTTAACCCATGGGGTTGGCTGATAGCCATCAGGATGTCAATCTAGTGTGTGCCAGTTGGGGCATATGAGGAGGGGCTTTACTAATCTATGGGGAGGGTGGGACAGTCATGAGGGAATTATGCTCTTATGGGGACAGCCGTGTTCAGACTTGGTTAAGCCAAGGCAGCTCCCCATACCTGCTTTCCTCAGGTCTGAATTTGTCCAGGTTACCGTGAGGGGGAGGTCATGGTGACTGGTTCTGAGACCTCTGCCATCACTGATCATCAAAATCGTACCAGAGAAGGAGCAGCAGGGCATGGCTGACCCTGTGAGGGTGGCATAGGATATAGCTTGTTAACAAAAATTGAGATGTCAGGCCAAGGTACTGAGGTGGATGAAGAGTAACGACAGCATGGCTGTGCCAGAGGTGGAGGTATTCTGTGTTCTGCACCAGGCTTCAATCCACTCCTGAGTTCTATTTGAGTAAGAGTTGATAAGAGAGAGCAATGCTGTTGTTCCCTGAGGGAAAAGGTTCATCTAAGGCAGGAAACATCTGCACAGGCATCTGCAGTGCTTTCTGAGCTAATTTCTGTGAAACCAAATGTTCCTAGAGCTCCTGGTCAGGGAGATCAGTTGCACCAGCGCACTGGGATAGGTGGTGTTGGTCTGGGTGGGGAAAGGCTGCAGCAGCATGCTAGAAATGCCTAAATCCTTGTCTGCTCACTAAAGAGAATGAAGAATTATCAGGCTGCATGAGACCGAAATTCATCAGGTCTGGTTTGATGGTAATGTTCCTGGTAGAACATTGTTCTTCATGCCTGTGGGAACATGCTATCTTGGACAAGTGTTAGACCCACTAGTTCCTCTTATCTGTGTCACTGATAAGACTATCTCATCTCAACCTTTTCCAGCACTACAGTCACTTGGGTAGAAAAATGCATATTGGACTCTGGACCTTTGCTGGAAGAGGACATGGAAGGCTTTTCTTGCCCACGTTTCCCCCTGTGGCTGTCTGGGTTGAGCAGTTCTAGGACCTCTGAGAAGTGGCAAGAGCCTGACTTACTCCACTTTTTCTCATGCCTTCTGCTTTGGCCACATCTTCTTCCACACTGCTGCTGAGCTGCTGGCTTCCAGTGCCTGGAGGAGTTGGGTTTTGTGGCTGGCTCATTTTCCCAGAAGCTCTGATGATGCCAGAGGTTCATGAACAAATCCTGTCATGTTGCCCTGGTTAGGAGAAAATCTAACCAGGTTTTGTTGTTGCAGTTCACCTAATCCCTTGTGAAAAGGAGAGGCAGTGCCAGAAATTGGTTAGGAAAATGGGATTCTTCTCACTGCAGTTTCTGTGTGACCCATACTCTCGCTAACCTTGTCCTGGGGAAGTTTTCAGCTATTAGGTCCTGTATTTCTTTCATAGGGCAGCTGCTTGCATGGCAGCAGTGTTAGGTATCAATCCCAAGGACACACGCTTGCAGCCAAGCCATGTTCAGCTTCCCAATGGCCCTCTGCCACAGTGACTGGCCAAGGAGACCCCTGTGTATGGAGTGAAAGGGAGCCCCCGGGATATTTTGGTTCCAACGCTTGTTTGCATGCCTGGGTCTCCATTACATTCAGATGTTCTTCTCTGGCCCAAGGATATTTCACCCTGCATATGTCTCTTACGTTTTATTATTATATTTATTGCAATATATGGTCGTGTGTTGTATATTTTAAAATTATTGTTAGCCTGGTCTTATAGCTAGTGTAAAAAATGGCTATAATGACTCCCTTGTTGCCCCACAGGTCACACTGACAGCTGAAACTGACTGCAGCTACATCACCTGGCCGAGGCGGCGGCTGTACCTCCTCCTGAGGAAGGACCGCTACATTGCCCGCCTCTTCTCCTCCCACTTGGGCTATGACATCTCAGAGAAGCTCTACTCCCTCAATGAGAAGCTCTTCGCCAAGTTTGGTCTCCGCTTTGACATCCGCTTGCCCAGCCTCTACCATGTCCTGGGCCCGGCCTCCTCAGAGGGGGAGCTGGAGGAGGCCGAGGAGCTGCCGCGCTCACCACAGCCTGAACATGGGCTGGACGGGGCCTTGGAACCCCCTCCACAGCCTCCGCCACCACCACCACCTGCTTCACGCCCTCGGTCCTCCCGGGCTGAGAGCGACCTGCTGGGTGAGGACTCCACCAGTCTTGTCTTGGAAGATTTTGCTGAGTTACCAGGGTCATTTATGGACTATGTGAGCGAAGGGGAGTATATGAAGTGAGGGTGCTCCCTGCACGGGCATGCGTCACCCCATGTGGCACCCCTGCGTAAGTACCCACCAGTGGCAGCAAGTAATTCCCCAGCCTCTTGCCCTTGCTTGCCACAGAGGTAAGGAAAAGTGCAGGTGGCTCCCCTGAGGTCCCCAGGGGCAGAGGTACAGCAGCCTAAAAGCAGAGCAGAAGATAGTGGCTGCTTGGCATTACCAGTTCCCTCCTGGTGGCTTCCCACTACCAGCGCAGGATGCCTTGCTCTCCTGTTATGGAGGTTAGCATACAAGTAGGTATAAACCCACACCACACAGCCCTCTTTTTCCCCAAGGAAATCACCACAAATGTACCTTATGATTGTCAGGTGCACCTGCTTGGTCATCATGGTGCTGGGAAGGACTGTGATACTGTTGTGAGGTCTGCTGCACTTGGCAGCATTTTTTTGCCAGCTGATACAGAGAACTCAAGGAGATGTCCTTGACCTGCATGATTTTAAGCAGGAGGAGGTAAAAGCTTAATTAAAGGCAACAGGCACACAGTGGGGTGTAAGGACTGGTCACCAGCTCATAGGAAGCTCCTCCCTGCCTTGTCCTCTCCATCCCCCTGCGGAGGCAGAGGCACTATAATGACATCCAGGTTAGTGGGATGTATGGGTATCTGCAAGGACAGCATGGGATTAGCCTGCTTGTGTGAGGTAGAGCTGTGACTGGAGATACTCTGGTATGGAACTGAGGAGGGTAAATACAGGTAAGGGAGCTGACAACCTCAGTGAGGACAGCACAAGTAAAACCACCTCTAGGTCTTAATGTGGATGGATAGTGGGGAGCACTGTGCATTGTTCAAAGTCTCCAATGACCCTGAACCGCAGAAGGCCAAATGTAAAATGTTGTTTTTATATGCCCCAAGCTCTACTTTCTGGTAAGTGGGAATAAGATGCTCCTCTCCAAAATGCCAGCTCCTTGCTCTTGGGGAAGGAAATTGCTGGGCTTGGGGACATTGGGGCAGTACAGGCGAACAGAAATACCTGGTAGAGTGGCTCATACTTGAAATTCACATACAAGTGACTGAGAGATAAATTCTATGCTGAGCTACATTTAGCCAGCTGCTGCACACCAGCTGCAGTCTCCAAATGTGCATTCCTGCTGTCTTGAAATGCTGCTTTCTGGCAGCCAGTTGCCAGACTCTAAGCATAGAGCTGGGATTTTTGTCCTAGAAGTGACCACTGCATGAGTCCAAGCTGAGTCTGCAAGAAAGTTAAAAAGAGTTTTGAAAGCAGTGGAGCTGGAAGATCTTCCTGTCCAATACCATTCTGCTTTGAATTAAGCCATGTGCCTGTTCCTGCATTTCCACGTCTACTGACTTGAAATCTGGGATATGATGGAGCTAGCCAGGAGAGGAACAAGTGTGTTTGGTTGTCCTTGAATTGGATTTAAATAGAACAAATCAGCAAGAGTTTTGCTTAGTTTAAAAAAAAAAAAAAGGTTCACAGAAAAAAAAAAAGAAATAAAATCCTTATTTATTTTCTAGCTTAGGAGTTCTCCTAATTTGACAGTTAGGCTGTAGGCTGCTGGAGGTACAAACTTGAAGCTTTTTCAGTCCTTACTTGGAGAAGCAGGAACATGAATCAGTTATGAGACAGTCATTCTCTTAACTGTCAGGCATTTCTGTTGCATAGATGCAATCAAAAATAAATGCAGTCAGTGCTGTAAATGGGCACTTTGTCTGTGCTTGTATGTTGTTTTCTCAGCGCTAGGATATCCGTTCTCAGGTCACTGGCAGAATTCTCCTGGTAGATGAAGCTCAGTAAAATCAGAATTTCAAATGCAATTAAAAAAAAATAAGAAAGGAAGTGATGGAGACAAGGAATACCACAGCTTTTCTTCAATCGAACCTTTCAGCCAAATGTATTTGGCATAAGATGATACTGTGAACATGCGTGCAAAAGGTGCTTGTTTACATCTGCATTAGGGAAAGTTCATGGGATGCAACACAAAGGTCCATATTCTGTCACAAAGTCCTCTTAAAACATTTGGAAGCTCTTGTCTTTCTAGATCTTGGGACAGAGGCAATGTCAGCATGGCTTGATATTTGGAGTAGAGACCTGTGATAGAATCCCGAATGTTCCAGAGGCCTGTATTTGGAGTGGAGGAGGGGGATGGTCTTCCTTTTGTCAATTGTCACACCAGGACATTGTTCCACCATGACCTGAGCACTTAACAGCAAAAGGTAGTGCTAGAGAGGAGCTGTGGTTCTCCCTCCTGGCTGGGAGCAAGCACTTTTGTAACTTCTGTCTTAGAAGTGATGAAAACAATAAACAGGGATAGTCCCCACAGCATCCTTGCTTGAGTATGCAATAGCTGTGGTCTCAGAGCTTTCCTGGGGCTTGCCCATGTCCTGAGCTCTCATCTGTCTCCTGAGCAGCTTCCAGCCTGGGTAATTACCTTCTGGTTCTCTAAATTCTTCTTGCTGGAGTGCTTCTGCAAATCACCTTTCTTTTCATTGATATTGCCACCTTGCTATGCCACAATGCAGGACACAATTTCTGAATCACTACAGTGATTTTTGAATGTCCATAGATGTCAGTTGGAAAAGACCTGCAAGGTCATGAAGTCCAACAGTCAGTGTGATCTACTGAATCTCATCACTAAACCACATCTCTTAGTTCCACATCTGCGTATCTCTTAGATACCTTCAGGAGTGGAACTCCACTGCTCTGGACAGCCTCTTCCAATCCCTGGTCAAAGGCAAATGGGATCCTGGGCTCCATCAGGAGAGGGGTGGCCAGCAGGGACAGGGAGGTGATTGTCCCTCTCTACTCGGCTCTTGTGAGGCCCCATCTGGAGTACTGTGTCCAGGTGTGGAGCCCTCAGTACAAGAAAGACATAGAGATTTTGGAAAGGGTCCAGAGGAGGGCGACTAAGATGATCAGGGGGCTGGAGCACCTCCCCTATGAGGACAGGCTGAGGGAGTTGGGCTTGTTCAGCCTGGAGAAGAGAAGGCTGCGGGGTGACCTCATTGCAGCCTATCAATACCTGAAGGGAACCTACACCCAGGAGGGGAGTAAACTCTTCAAAAGGGCTGACAACAGCAGGACTAGGGGAAATGGTTTTAAGTTGAAGGAGGGAAGATTTAGGTTGGATGTTAGGGGGAAGTTCTTTACTAGGAGAGTGGTTAGGCCCTGGAACAGGCTGCCCAGGGAGGTTGTGGATGCCCCATCCTTGGATGTGTTTAAGGCCAGGTTGGACGGGGTCCTGGGCAACCTGATCTGAATGTGTATGTTTGGTGGCCCTGCTAGGCAGGGGGGTTGGAACTACATGATCCTTGGGGTCCCTTCCAACCCGGGTGATTCTGTGATTCTGTGGTCACCATCTCTGTGAAGAATTTCTTCCTGATGTCCAACCTAAACCTCCTCCTTGCACCTTGAGGCTGTTTCTGTGAGATGTGTTGTCCTATTGGACTTATCATCCAGTCTTTGAGAGAATTTCTAGTCTGCTTGCAAGCAAACAGACTGTGTTATCCTACTGAAGAACACATGCTTTTTCAGGAGAACAGCTGTTTCAGTAATTCGCCTGTTTAGAAGAGACAGGTTCAAGGGTTCTGTTCAAAACTTGCTTTAGCAGCATACTGCTGTATAGCCCAGTGTTCCCTAGCAAACAAAGCTTTAATCCCTGAATGAAAATTGATACAACCAGAAGCCACCTGCCTTTTCCCCCTTCCATATTGCATTCGCTCTGGCTTGTTCTATAAATGCTTGCAAGATGCGTAGCTGCTGCTACTTAGTTTTGCATCTGTGAGCTGGCTTTCTCTTGGGTGGCCAAAATGGATGGGTGCTCGATGGGCTGTAGCCTGGTGTCTACGTTAGTAGGAATTTTTACACCTGCTTTGCGAGCAGAACTAAAGGAGCTGTGGGCTTTGTTCCAGTGGTATCACAGAAGGTGCTTGGAAAAGCTTTGGTTTTGCTGCCTCAGTGTGCTTGGATAACATTTTCTGATTTATTGTGTGTGGAAGAATTATATGGTTTTGCATGCTAATTTAACAGGAGAGGGGGAGGAGGAAAAGTAATGGCGAGCTCTGTGAGGTTTGTGTCTTGGAAAGGTTTGCAAAACAAGTAAGAATTATTCCTCTGACACTAACGATGCTTTCTTTCTTTGTCTCTTTCTCTCCCCCTTAATTTTCCTTCCTGCTCCACTGCTTTCTTTCCACAGCCTCTGAGAACCTCCGGAGCCACCTTCCTGCTCCCTGCAAAGGACGAGCTCCCCTGGCTCCCACGCAGACCCCCGAGCTCTAGGGAACAGCAGGCTGTTTGGATCCCAAGCCCCACCTGGGGGGCGTGTGTACTCACACACCTTTCTGACCAGATGGACACTCTGTAGAACGCACCAAAATGTCTGCCTGCATGGACACGAACACTCAGGAGCACATTGAAGCACACGCGTGGGACTGCAGTGACCCTCCAGCACCTCCCACTCCACAATGTTTGCTTCAACCTGCTGGCCCCAGGGTGATTCCCTGGTTTGGTTTCTAGTCCTGCCTGTCCAGGGCATGTCAGCAGGCCTGGTACCATGGCACCGCAGTACGGCTGCAAGCAGCATGAGCTGCTCACGGGATCTGTGTTCCCTTTGATTTAACGATTCCAATTAAAGACAGAGGAGAAGTTGGTGGTGTTTGAGGATTTGGAGAGGGTGATAATGCTGCTTGAAGAATGTGAGGTGGTTTGAAAGCCATGGGTGAGAAATGGGGGTGCCTGGTGGCTTTGGTAATGGGCATGTATCAGAAGGCAGAATATGGAGAGTGGATCTATTACATCACAGTAGGCATCTGCTGTAGTAAGGGTCTTTCTAGGGACTTGGTTTCTCACTGCTGGCAAGCACTGCTTATCAAAGACAATACCAGTTTCTGGCAAAGGGTTTGAGTTGTTTCTTTTGGAATAAGGAAGAGGAGAAACTGGGACTCAGGTGAGAAGGAGAGTCTGAAATGGCATTTCTGTACTCAGTGGGGCTTGGTCTCGGGTTGTGCACACAGTGAAGGATATGAGTGAGAGCAAAAAGCCTCTGGGGAAAGCAGCCACTAGGAAGGAGGAGGTAGTGCAACGCCTTAGGAGGAAGTGTGGAAATGGAAAAAGCATCTTCCACATTCAACAGCAGCAGTAGTTGGCTGATGGGTTTTCCCCACCAGACAGATCTCCTCCAAGTGATGTCTGAGGCCTTGGGATCTGGCATTTGCTGAGCAGAGGGCGTAACTCTGCATTGACAATGTGTGGTGGAGTGACAGCTCATGCCAAGTGACATTTCTGCTTTCTCAAGGCTGAAATGCCTTTAGTATGTTCCTATCTCTTGACTATGGTGTTCCTGTTATGCTTCTGTGTCACCCAGTGATGTCAGTCCAGAGAACCAGAGAGGATGATCTGCAGATTGTGTGGGTTTTGGGCAGCAGTGAGGGAAGACTTGTGTCCTCTTTAATTTGCAGATACATCAAGGTGGTGGAAAATGGGTGGAATGGATGAGGGCTGCTTGTGAGTGTATGTTTTCCTCTTACTGTAGGCTTCTGCCAGGACTTTCCAGACATCTTCTACTTTTCAAGGTCTAAAAGGCTGCACTGAGCTCCTGGGACTAATTTGTGTTAGGTAGTCCTGTACCTGCAGTGCTCTGTTCTATTATCTTTTGTTCTGGGTAGTTGTTTTAAAGCAGTACAAAATTGTATGGAAGAACACTGCTATGTTTCTGGTGACCACGTGAGCTTCAAAGAGAACAAACCAACAGCCAGAAGAGCTACAGTCTTGTCATGGGGTGAGAATCCACTTTGATTACATAGCATGAGCACTTACACGAAATCAAGACTCTCAGGCTGAAGGTGTCCTGTAGTGGTAGAAGTGAGTTCTGAACTGGGGAAAGCTGCCAAAGCAATAGGGATGTGATATAGTGGTGGATTTGGTAGCATTAGATGATGGTTGAACTTGATGATTTTATAAATCCTTTCTGATCTAAATGATTCTATGATTCTGTAATGCTTTCTTATGCCAAGACTGAACCAAAACTGAACTCCTCATTCTGAAGATAAACAATACTTTGCACCTTTAGTACAAAGATCTCAGGACACTTTAATAAACCACAAATGAATCATCCTAATACTCCCTGTGTAAGGAGACTGAAATTATCTTCTTGTTTCATAGCAATTCAAATCATGAGATTAAATGACTTGTCTATTTCACTTTTCAGATCTGGGAACAGAATCTGTGAGATAAAAGTCCCAATGCAGTCTTTTTACTGAGAGGTCTTGTAACTGCTTAGTCTTGTAATTGCTGATGTACTTCTTGCTTCTTTTCTTTGATACCTACTCCTGAATGCAGGAACTAAAATAACACCCATCCAGTTCTGTAATGAAAGTGTCATCCGTGAGAGAGAGCAGGAGCAGGTTAGGACTCCTTCCCAGCTTTGGGTATGCATGTGAGCTCCAAAAGCAGTACTAGGTGCAAGCAGCAGACAGCTGGAGAGAGAGTTCTGTGTTGTCATAAAGAGTGAGGATCTTGGGCAGACAGAACGTGGTCCTGCTGTGGGAAGAGCACAGGGAAGTCAGACTGTGTTTTAGCAGGCAGGGATTGCTGTTCTAACAAAGGGACAAGCAAGCTGCTGATGGATCTTGTGTTGCTTTGCAAAGGTATGATGACCATGTGCTGAGCTGGGATGAATCGGCTGGACTTTGCTGCTCTGAGCAGTTGCGTGATGAGTGTAGTTGTGAACCTGTGCAACTTCACAGCTTCCCACCTGCATCACATCCAGCGCTCAAGTGGTGCAGGTCAGCAAATTTCAAGGCCATGTGCAATGCTATCCCATTCATAAGTGGCAAAAAGCCACATATCTGCATATCCATCACTGCTTTGTAGTTCTTTGCTCTGCTAAGCATGCTAATGAGGAATAGTCATTACCCTTAAATGCCTGAAATCTACAAAGGAATGACTATTTTCTCTGGGCCTATAATATATTTTGCTGCCTTGTGCTTGACTTCCCTTGTTGCCCTTCAGAACAGAGTCTGAACAGCTGGTTTCCCTGCTTTGGAGTACCCACTGGCTTGCTTCAGCCTGGAGCCAAGGTAAGTGTTGGCTCAGTAACAGTATGGAAAGAGTACAATGCATCTGTATGGACTCAGTTATTTTGTGCTGCCTACAAGAACTTAGGATCTGCAACAGTCCTGACGAGTCTATGGAGTAGATTGGCATCTCTTTCAGAATGAGAAGGTCTTGGTTGCTTCAGCTCTGGAGAAGGTAGTTATGGCTGAAGGTATGTACCCTGCAGTGTCTGGCTCCAAGAAAGGCCAGAATGGTTGTCTTCAGCCTCAGTGCTTTGTTACATTGTGTGAGGTGTGTGTGTATATACAGACACACACATCTGTATCTCTGGTCTTCTGTTATCTTATCCTGAAAAATGTGCATTTCCATCATGTTTCAAATGGGGACCCATTGTAGGAATGGGGAAGATGAAGAGAACAAGGAAGGACAAAACCAACAATTCCATTTAGTATGAGTTTTTGTCATGGTTTGTGACTTCACTGTCTTCAAGGTGAGGTGAGTGGCATTTTCCCTGTATGGTGCAACACTTTTATCCTGAGGGAAGAACTGAAGAAAACTCATGGAAAACTACCTTGGTAGTTTTTCTCTCTCATGAATAGGAAATTATTTATATGGGGACACAGAAGGATGAGAGAGACCTCTTTACAAATTTGTCAAAACTGAAAGAGAATGCATTGGTGTATACTACCAACTTCATCCCCAGCTCTGTGCATCCCTGGGAGACATTCCTGTGACTTACTTGTTACCAAGAGGCAGTGGAGCTGCACAGAACTTGCCAACAATGTGTGACTCATCCTTCCTCCAAAACCGATTCTTGGGCAGGTATTTGAGTGTCACACTGTTTGTCTGGCAGAGGGGAGCCTTGTGGGCCAACAGCCGTCTGCCCACCTCTTCCTGCTTAGGTCTGCAATGGAAGGAAAGAGATGTGAGCTCTGAATGTCCCTGAAATGTGTTTGCTAGAAATAGGGACATTACCTTCAGGAATCATTGCTGCATGCCTACACTGCTTATTTATGCTCTACTCAAGGTATTTACTTTAGGCTGTGTTGAAGGTGAGATGCTTGGATAGATGAAACTTTGCCTGTCCTTAAGCTCATCACCACATAATGTGAACAAAGGAAATCCAGAGCAGTGATTTCCAGAGCCAAGGTGGCAGGCTGTATGCCCTGAAGTGATGCTGCCCAGCTGTTTTACTAGGTGGGCTGCCCCCTTCCATGGAGTCTGTCCTATAGGGCATCTTATGCCTGACCTACTAGGCACCTATTCCCTTGTATTGGTTAATAATGTGTGTAGTGGAGTCGGTGAAATCCAAAAAGCATTTGGTGACTGTCTGCTCAGAAACATGACAAAGGGAAGAGATGACAAAGGGATCAGGAAGAGTCTACAATTCTGGTAACCAAAATAAGTTGAGCATCAGGCTGATGGCTGGACTCAATGTCCTCCCAGGCCAGAGCAGCCAATCCAAACCAGTGCATCCAGTTCTCTTCTTAGACTGCAGTGGTAGATGCTGGAGTTTTATGTGTATGGCTTGAAGCTGTCCAAAATGAGAAGCATCATTAAATTGTGGCTATAAAGGTGAATGATGGATCATAGATGGAAAACAAACTGAGAAGAGACTGTCCCTTTACAGTATATTGTGCGTGGACAGGACCCAGCCATGCCGTAGGACAGAGGAGCACAATTAATTAGACTGAAGAAATTCACTACTGGGACTGACATTTTGTCAAAGCCTACGCTGCCTTTGGGCGCATGTAGGACTCTGGCTAACTTCAGAACTATGTTTTCTTGGGTGTGGGGGTGAGGCCATGTTACATAACGTGGTACATAAGCAATACGAGTGCAGCAGGGAAATATGCCATGTAAAACTCTCCTTACTCTGTCAGCCCTGTGACAGCTGTCAGGCTTGAGGACTCATCTCTTGGGGACACAGTGAGCAGCATGTGTAGGCTAATGGCGTCTGGACTTCTACCTGTGTGACCTATTGCATGGAATCTGCTTTAGGTAGGGTTTGGATTTGATGATCTCCTGAGGTCCTTCCAACTCCTGTGATTCTTAAGTGGGCACTTAAGTGAAGCACAGCTGCTGTCTTTCAGGGCAAGGGTGTCCCTGGATAGCTGTAACTCTACTGTCTCACTAAAACGGGAGGGTACAGTAAAGCCTTGGGATTGCCTGGCTGTCTCACTTCCCAGGCAGATTTCTCTCCAGGGCTCATGTCTCCTGCTGCACACGTGACAAATGCTGTGTCTGACAGCTGCAAAAGGAAGTGCTGCATGTCTTCTTGAACAAATTGTGGGTCCTGACTTGACCTGGGTGTTGCTATTTCCTCCTTCCCACACCTTTGGAGAAGGCAGATCTGGCTTCTGAGTTTTCAGGGCTGCTTGGATCTGCTTTTGCTTCACTGTGGAGTTGGACAGATGTGAGTTCCATCAGGTTAGAGTATGAACTCTAAATTGCAGTGTTAGTCTGAAAATCCATAATCAAGCCAGCCAACCCCCCCCCCCATGGCCCTCCCATTCTTCAGTTCTCACCTCTCTCTCCTAATGCACAGGATCAGATCAACAGAGTTAGATTTAGCTAAATAAGGGCTATGTTGAAGCCAATTCTCGATCCTCTCTGAACTTAGGAGAGCTGGCTGGGGTCTTTAGCAGACTGCTTTCCTGCTTTCTGACACTGCATATCTACGTGGTGGTTACCAGCCCCTGGTAGTGGACAGGAAGTTGTGAGGAAGACTTCCTTCTGGGGAACTTGTCTGTGGTAGAGAGATCCCCTTGAGGCAGAGGCTGGAAGCTCTGAGCCTGGTCTATTGATTCAGTTATGGTTTGGAAGAGAGTGGGGGTGGCAAGAGAGAACTGACTGTCTACAGATCATAAAATCTTTAAGGTTGGAAAAGATCACTAAGATCATGTAGTTCAATCATCGACCCATCACCACCATGCATACTAAATCATGTAGTCTTGGTCTCCTACCCAATGGATTTCTCCCCTACACTGGGGGCTATGGCACATTTTGGTGTTAATGCAGAGACAGAAGTGTACTTCTGAACATATATCTGACTGTGAAGGGATGTATTTGTTTTCTTTCTGCAACTGCTGTCCTAATGAGCATCAACAGAAATGTTTGAGGCAAGTCCATCAGTCTAGAACCTCCAGTGAACTGGGTGTTGCTGTAGCCAGCTCTGTCTGGTGTGGTAGGATTAATAACTATCTGAGGGTGATTTAAATCAGCACCAGGCATATGGGTATGGTGTAAAAAAGGAATCATTGTAACAGTACAAAGGGGATCCCAGAGTACACCTCTTGGTTTGTGTACTTGTGGACTTCATCAGAGTTACCAAGTAGTGGTAGCACATACCTGACTCTTGAAAGCATTTAAGGTAAACGTGTAGGAACTTAAGAAAGACTGTGGTTCATCACACGGTGGCTGCACTCAGGGAGATGTTCCATCCTTGTGCCTTTCCTGGTCTGGGAAAAACATGCTTATACACGGAATTGGGAAAAAGCAAGCCAGAAGCATGCACTGTAACTCACATGGTGATCTTTGTTGTGTCCTTGGTGCTGTTGCTGAAGAAAGTGATTTCAATGCTGGTGATTACATTTCTTTTCTTCTGCAAGCGGAACTCAATGAGGCTGTGGTGAACTGAGCAAGAGGGAAAGTATGTGGGAGTGAGGGCAGGTGCTGTGTGTTAGACCTACCCTACCAAAAGGAGTAATTTCTAGCATTCACTGCCTGGCACCACCAGCACAGCTAAGATTAAGCAGGTGTAAGAAAGAACGTGGTCTGGGGTTTGAGAGACACAGTGGGCAGATCTGCATACTCTGATGTGAACAGTCAGGCATTTTCTGTACCCTTCAATTCAGCCCTGAAGCCATGTGGCTGTGTTAATATAAGGCTGTGCCCACACTAGTAAATCCATTGGAAAGGGCTTTATGGGGGAGATGTGCAGGGTTATTGCTCTTCAGCTATGTGTCTGGGATCATCAGCTCCACAGCAGCTGATTCTGATGGGAATGGTAGGCTGTCACTACTTGGCCTTGCCAGATAGTCTGCCTCATTCGGTCATCCCCCTTCTGGCTCATTTTTTGTTCTTTGCTACTTACCACAGAACGGCACCGAAGAACTGGTCATTAAATAAGCGTTCACTTTCATAGGCAGCCTTCTCATGTTGACAACTGCCTGCTCTAGCAGGCCTGTGGGAGGAAACAAAGCCAGAGCAGTGAGAGCCATGAAGGACCCAGGACAGAAACAGTATTGGTTCCAATTTACCTTCACTCCCAACTTCGTTGTCTTGGAGGACAGACCATTTCTTTATACTAGAGCAAGCAAGCAAGAGGTTTGTGTTGTCTGTTTGACAGGTTAACAGGCCCCCAGAAAATCTCTTCTGACTATTGTAGCTAACCATCAGCAATGTACGTCTTAGTGGCTTTGTGCAGACGCAAGCCAACACAAGGTGCTAGGACAAAGGAGACCCAAGGAGCTTGGAGATGGTATTTCTGGCAGAAGTGAGAAGACACGAACCCACTAACCAGGTGACAGTGTGGCTTTGCAGAGACAGGGAGTGGATGATCTGAGAGCCTCTCTGTGTATTCCTCTGGTACCGGTCACCAAAAGCTACTTGAGGACACTTCCTTTCCTCTTGCCACAGCTGTGATTCAAAAGGCTAAAAGTGGCAAAGATTATCTTCTCCCAGTCCAGGTCATTTATCTTTAGAGCAGCCATAGCAGCAATTTATGAGAAGGAAGTGATGCAACACAGGTAAGTAGGCTGCAGAAGACTGAGACTTTGAGGTTGGGCTAAAACTTCCAGCTGCTTCTCTAAACAAGACACTTTTTGAGCAAATCGCCCATTTGCTAGGTAAGAGATTCGGGAGAATGTCTTTTAGTATGAGCCCTGTGAAATGTTTAAAGATCAGAAATGTTCAAGACACTGGTGCTCTACCTTGGACAATATACAAGCATTTGACCTCTCTACTGAAGCCTGAAAATGACACAGTTTCTCCCTGTCCCCACATAGCTCACATTCAGATCCTGCTTGGAAAAATTTCAATCACGTCCTGTGGGTTGTGCTGGCACTCATCAAGAATGTATTGCCCCCTGCTCCATGAAGGCCTCATGCTGATACTGTACCTATTCTGGGACAGGAGAATAGGAAGGGATCACCACAGTCCACGCATCGTCCATTCAAAAAATCCTGATGACTTGTGCAAGGGAATGCCACGATAGGACAGGAATGTTTCAAGGCACTGACATAGAGATGTACTGCCCTCATGTGATCACAGATCAGATACTTGTAGCCTGCAGGAATAAACGCATGCAGAGAAAAGCAGCCGTCA
The DNA here is from genome assembly GCF_023343835.1 of Lagopus muta. Lineage (NCBI taxonomy): Eukaryota > Metazoa > Chordata > Aves > Galliformes > Phasianidae > Lagopus > Lagopus muta. The sequence continues at coordinate 80,125,581 of NC_064433.1, forward strand.
GCTTTTCAGCTAGTTTTGACCTTTCTGCAGCTTCCTATGGAACAAAAAGTCAAGAAATAGATTCTGCAGCCACTTCCACTCTGTGAAATAACATTTTGTAGAACATCTCTGTGACTGCAAGCCTAGATCTCACCGCAACAGAAATCATGCAGAAACCTGGGAGCCTGTCTTTCATACTGAGAGGGGCTCATGGCTGCCCTGTCTCACTCACTGTGCCACTGACGAGGACCCAAACCCTCTGTAAAAAGGCAATAGCTTTGCTTCCCATCTGCACCATGACCCCAGCTATGGGAAGTGAGGTTTCCTAGGCCTCCCTACCCTCAGCGTAGCTGTCTCAACCAGAAGGTGTTTAAATATTCATCCAGCCCTTGCTGCCAAGACATTTGACTTATATGTGGTCTTAATTCCAGCTGCTTTTTGTGCTGCTGAGGAGATGTGGACCATGAATCTCTGCTGCCATGTGTCTTTGCAAATAAATGTTGTCATGCTTTGACGTCTGCTCTGACTGTGGCAGGAGCTGGTTGCCACACAGCATTTTCACTGATTGCTAAATGGCCACGAAATCTCTTTGCTTGGCCACAGAGTGTTCTCACCTGCAGAGATGAACCGGGGGCATCCTGGCTGATCTTTGCCTCCATTGACAAAATAATCGATGTGTCCAACAGGGATCCGGATCCCAAAATCTGAAAGTGAATGAAATGCAACTTTATTCCTATGCTCAGTAGTACCGTAGGCTGTACTCTACATGGTGTTTGACAGGGCCCAATAACAGGTTGAATGTGAGCAGTGCCAGACATAGCTCCCCCATGACCCATTTTATTCACACAGCAAGAACGTGTTTCCTGTTCCTTCTCAGATGCCCCAGCTTTGTTGCATGGAGCAGATTGCTCTGGGATCTGCCATAAAAATGACTGGCAACTTTGTCTTAACCACTATCTCCATCATTCCTGTTCTTGATCCTGTATAAAGCAGAGCAAAACTGAACACAACTTTCATAGGGAATTACGAGGAATGAGTGAGAATTATATTAGTAGAGATTTTTGTAGTCTCCAGGCAAAGGGAGTGACTGAGAGGCAAATGTTTATATTTTAGCACATTTTAATTAGCAGAACATAAGTGTTTTAGGAAAGTTAATCCATTGCTGCAACAGCTGTGGGTTTGACTCCATTACTTTCTCACAGTGGCACCTTTCTATTGTCATGTAAGCAAAAGCAAAGCATGGTTAGACACGTAAATTCCTTCCTTGCAAGTGGCAAAAAGCACACTGAGCTTGTTCTGCAGAAACTCACTCTGCTGTAGCAAGGTTAGGGAAGAAATATGTGCTGGAAGATTGCCCTGTGTTTACAGCACTAAAGCTCCCACCTGTTGCTGTGATGTGCTCTGGGGTATGGATGCCTGCCAGCGTGTTCATCTCTGAAGCCTGTCTAATCGGGGAACATCCTCAGACTGGACCGGAACTTGTAGTCATGTGGCATAAATGGGACAATAACCTGCTTGGTTCTTAGCAATAACAATGGCAGGACAAACAGACATGGCGAGCTGAGGAGGAAAGAAGCCAGCTTACTGTCAGCATCGGTATGAATGGCTTCCACAAAGAGGGCATCCCCAGGGTCCAGGCGTTCTTCCAGGCTGGCTCTGGTGTATTTAGGGCCTGCAGGATCCAGGCCTGCAATGAAATCAAACAGCCCAACAACAGATGCTCTTCAGACCCTCCCTTTCTTAGTTCTGGACCAGTAATTTTATTTAAATTGTTTATTTAATTGATGCCTGGCACAAGTGATTAATTATTCTCTCCTAGCTCAGAAAGCTTTCTGCTCCCACTAAGTTCCACTGCAGCTTCCTTACCTTGTCCTCCACTGCTCCTAGCCATCCATTTCCATGCAGCAGCTCTGTACCAAGCAGCCCATGAAGCCTCAAATTTCTAGGCTTTAAAGCCATGTCTGAGCTTCAAGTACCTCTAACAGAGTAGGGGCAGAGTATATTTTGGATTTTCAGTGCCAGAGACTCAAACCTGTAACACCTTCCCTGATTGTACTGTCCTCTGTAGTAGTGCTACAGCCTGAGCAATGTCACTGGAGATCTCAAGCTTAGTGATGAATTCAGCATTGTAGGTGTTAATCAACCTAAGCTTTACAAAGGTTCAATACTATCAGACAGTCTTATAATAGAAATACTTCTGAGCCTTCTCCCAAGAAATAAAATCAAGTTCTCAAGCATCCACTGACATTTTTGCCTGCAACTTGCTCCTAGAGCAAATTCTGAGGAGACAGAGTAATACTGCAAATTTTCTTTGGCAGTACCAAGAACAGGCTAAAGATCATGTTTTTATTGTAGCTGATGTTTATTCTGTTCACTTTGCTTTGGAAAATAACCTCGCAAGACCTTTTTCACTCCCCAGGCACCAACAATGCTTTAAGAAGCAGCCCTGCTCCTTGTAACACTGCCTCAGAGCTGGCCAGTTTAATTGCCTTTTGGACTAAGTCCCATTAATTCTCTATGGAGAAGGTGTTATCAACAAAATACAAACCGACATATTTGCGTGTATGTGTGGAAGCAGGGAGGAGGAGAAGAGGAGAAAGAAGAAAAGTTAGCTCCTAAAAATACTGTCCTATCTAAAAATAAAGGCTATTAAAGGGACAAGTGGTCAGAAGAACGTACTGCTTTTGTTTGTCATCCACATTCTTTTGCCTTGTCCCATGCAAAAAGCTGAGATGTTCCCTGCTCACTTCTACAGAGCAAGTTTAAGTTAAAGGCTTTAGGATAGAATAAAAAGTGTTAGTCAGTACACCTTAAAGTTCTTCCTGAGGAGGGAGAAACATTTAATACAAACAAGCCAGTTCTAGCACAGTTCCAAGCTTAGCCCATTTCCATCCTCTGTTTTCTCTGCTGGTCTCCTCCATGAACAGAATTACAGAATCATTTAGGTTGGAAAAGGCCCTTAAGACCATTAGGGCCAATCATCAACACTACCAAGTCTGCCAATAAACCATGTCCCTGAGTCCTACGTCTACCCATCTCTCAGATACTTCCTGGGATGGGATTTCCACCACTTCCCAGCACAAACTGCACGTACAGAGACATACATCCTGCACTATTCACTGTAGCTGTACTATGCGCAGCTAAATTCCTTCAGGATTCCTCTTTTTCTCCTCCAGAAACAAATTGTTGTTCAGCAGTTTTAGATATGGGCTGTTCATTCCCATTCCCACACCATTTTCTTTCCTGCACAATGAGGAATCTGCAGGAATAAGCATGGTTTAAAGAGACTTCCAGTAGAGCTAAAAATAAATTGGATACATAGATCTGTTATTAGGTTTGAAGAACATAAAGGCAAAGGTCTCCAATTGAGTTGGGAAGGAGTCATCTCAAAATGAAGCTGATGAGAAAATGCTGGTACAGGATGATGGTTACCCCAAATCCCTCTGAACGTACACTTTCATTCACAGCTTTAACAGGGGCCCATTGTGAAACTCTGCTCCTGGTAAGAAATGCCTGTAGTACATGCAGTGTGTGAAGCTATGACATGCAAAGGGTAAACCAACATTTCCTGTGGAGTGTCTCTTCTTGAGGCCTTTTCTATGAGGCAGCCCAGCATGGGCTGAAGCAGACTAGGGACCATGTTCTGTCTACACCCTGTTCTTCCTTGGCTGCTGCTCAGTCTGTGTCTCTTCCTCCTTTCACTCTAAGATAAATCTCCAGCTTTGGAATTTTCCCAAACTTGACAAACCCTCAACAATCGGATCTGACTTAGCAGACAGCCCTGCTTTGAGTGGGAGGCTGGACAGGACACCTTTCAAGGTCCCTTTTCACCCAAATTGTTGTGTGACTTTATTCCAACCCACACTTAGAAGCTGGAGGACCCCTGAATTTAAAAGCCCTGCATGCCATGATCAGCCTCTAACCATCTTTATCTGTAATTCCCCCACTGCAGTCTCTTCCTCACACCTAAGACTTCAGCTGTATGTTTTCAACTCAGCTCTGATTTGGTACAACTGAGTGACGTGTCATTTCACTAATAACAAGATCTCACGACTTGGAAAGCTCACTAGTTAGAAGAGAGTAGAGGCAGAATTCTTCTGTTACGCATTCTTTTGGTACTGTGGAGGGGATTGATGGCTGGAAAGTATTGCCAGGATCTTTAGAAGCTAGTAAGAATCCCTGAAGCTTGGATCAAGCGAGCCTTCATACAGTTATAAGACCACTATGGATGACTACCTGTCCCTGACATTGCATTCTCTTCATTGAATAAGAAATCAGGACCTAAGTCTCAGTTTTACCATACCTGTTATCTGTCCCAGCTGACCATCATGGAAGTGCCCAACCAGGCCCCCAACATGTGCACCAAGGCTCACACCGATAATGTGAATGGATGTTGCAGAGACTCCCAGGGCCTGCAGATGATCATACAAATATGTATTTCTATAGAAGGAAGGTGAAATACCCAGCAGCTCCACAACTCTTCTCATGTAGGATTGCTTTTGAGGTACACAGTGGAGAACAAACTAGATGTGGGAATGATAGCTATTGTCCCTTCTGCTTTTCAGAGTCTTTCTTTTGGTCCACACACACAAAACCAGCTCTAACCAGGTTGGTCAAAGGCTTCTGATCACGACTACATAGCCTTTTGCTCCTCCTTCCATGGTTTGCTTCAGATAGAACTTCCTCATCTCAGCTGAATAACTCACGTTCCCCCAAAACAAACAATCTTTTCCTCAGTAAAGCAGAGGAAATAATTTTGTTTCACTTTTATCCCACTATTGTGCACATTGTACTCTCACTCATTATTTTAAGATTACATTTTTAGAGACAAAGGATTTATTCATAGGTTGAACTGCCAGGTAAAGCATAGTCACTTAGACATGACGTAAGGTGACTCTATCTGAAGGGATCCTGCTGGCTGCAGGCTGTTCAGCACGATGCAGTGGAATACAATGGGTGAGAATGAGACCATGGGAGCGAGATGAGAAATCCTACCTTAGAAATATGTGACGTTACATCCTACAGCAGCACTGAGGCTTATGAGAAACTAGAATTTGTCTTCTGTGGTGTAAGCAGGAGAGTTTGGACAAAAAAGTCCTAAAGTAGCTGGACTAGAGCTCAGCACTTACACAGGATGGATGCTGGGGACCAGAGTGGCCCAGTACTTTGTCCACTGTGACCAAATCACTAATGAGAGTGACAGACCTCTCCCCTCCCAGCCCTATCTCCATCCTCCCGATGTCACAGTTGCTCCAGGAGTGTAAATACACACTCTGGAGCATACCCAAGATCTCCCACACTATAGTCAGGGTCTATGGTGCAAATGCTACACAGAGTTTATGCATGGCTGGTAAATGCAAAGATATACCATCCTCACTGCATAAGGGTTGTTCAACAGCGCTATGCATGAGCTTACCAGGAGCTTGCTGATGAAGCTTGTGATGAAGAGGGCCACCTGTGTGACGTTTTCCACTGCCGAGTTATAGGCTCCTGTAGCCCCGTGAACCCAGTCCACTGCAATCACATTTACCTGACTTATGTGCAATATTGCATGGACAAGCCCTTCAATCCAGGAAGGTTTTGTACCCAACGCTCTGTAGAGTAATCAGAAACAAATATGTTAGGTGTTTTCTAAAGAAGGGCATGTGACAAAATATTGTTCACTGATGCTGTTTCATATGTCTCAGAGTAGACTGTCAGACAGCTGCTGAAAAGTTGTTCTGGTGCCAGATGCATATACCTGGCATGTCATTGCTGCAGTGTAGTAACAAACACTGTCCAGAATGGGTTGATTCAGAAAGGAACCAACCAAGAAGAACATTTGTAGAGCTTGGGCTGAGACCTTGGTCTTGCTGTGGTGTTCCAGTTAGCCACAGAGCCCACCTGGAGTGAGTGAACTGACCAGGAACACCTGGTCCTGTTCTGATGCCAACCAGGAGGAAGTCCTGGGTCAAACTACATGGTCTATCACTGCTGCACTGAGAAAATGAGCCTGTGTACTACCCACTTCCCCTACTATCACCTGGGGTAGGAGTATGCTATGTCATGTGAGGGGAACTGCTGATTTTCTGAAAAGACCCTGCAACTCCTTGTGCGGTTTCACAGAATCATAGAACAGCTTGGGTTTAAAAGAACTACAATGCTCATCTAGTTTCAACCCCCCTGCTATGTGCAGGGTTGCCAACCACCAGACCAGGCTGCCCAGAGCCACATCCAGCCTGGCCTTGAATGCCTCCAAAGGCATTCAGAAGTTTCATCCTAGTTTTCTAGGCACTTGTCAAACTTTTGCACATCAAATCAAATAACATTAAATGGTCAGAGCTGGCTAAAAAATGGCAGTGTGAAAGAAGCAACCAATATGGTGACAGTTAAAAAAAAAAAAAAAAATGGTTTACATCCCTACATTTTCAACATTAGAAGTACTGTGTGTCTGGCAGGGATTCTAAATGACTGGCTAATCCAGGCTTCTGATGAACATCAAGGTTCTGCAAGGAAACAATTTAAAGAGAAGAGGATCTTGAAGAAAAGACTTCTAAATAAAAAGATTGAAAGAAAAATGGAAGAGAAAGGAAAGGGAAAGGAAAGGGAACAGGTAAAGAGAGAGAAAAAAAGAGTGAAATAAAGAATGAATAAAGGTATAGAAGAAAAAGTTGGAAAGGAAAGGCGGGGGGGGGGGGGAAGGAATAGGGAAGATAATATCCTAACTTGTTTTAGGTCCAAAAACATGAAACAAAAAATAGACAGCTAGTCGCACAGTAAAGCACATGCTCCTACTACTTAAGGTTGGGTCTCAGGAGGCTGCAACATGAAAATTGCAAAACTTTTAAAAAAGACTTTATGTTCCTTGGGAGAATGCCAGAAGGATTGGGAGGATAGATAGTGTTCTCCTTGATTCTTCCAGTTGGTGTTTGGGACCAAGGTAGAAGGAGGAAAATGGATCAGTTGAATGAATGGCGGCATGAACGGTATTGTGCTAATAATTTTGGCTACTATGATCTCGGACATACCTTCAACAGACTGGGCATGTTGATGTGAATAGGATGCAACTGACCAGCAGGGCCAAGAATATATTGGACAGCAAGCTGGCTGGGATTACCACCAGTGCTTTAAACTGGATTTGATGTGGGAGGGGGATGTACTTGTAAATGACAGAGTCAGAGAACGCTGTCATTTTAGGAAGCAGCAAAAAAACCCTCAGATTGGTCCCACGTGACTTGGGGAAGGCTTCTCCAGGAAGGTAAAACAGCCAGTAATCCAGCTGAAGTGCCTCTACACCAATGTTTGCAGCATGTCTCTCATGTCCTTGAACCCCAAGGTGGGGGTTGAAGCAGCAATATTCCTCCTGCTGTAACAGAAGAGCAAGTCTGAGGCCACCTCATGAGGTTGAATGTATACAAGTCTATGGGGTCAGATGACATGCATTCTAGGGTCCTGAAGGGACTGATGTGGTTGCTAAGAGACTCTCCATCATACTTGGAAAATCATGGCTGTCAGGCAAAGTACTTGGTAACCGAAAAAAGGAAAACATCACTCTCATTTTTAAGAAATGAAGAAAGACCCAGAGAACTACAGGCCAATAAGCCTCACATCTGTGCCTGGGAAGTTCATGGAGCAGATCTTCCTGGAAGAGATGTTAAGGCACACACCAGATGAGGAGGTGATACAAGACAGCCAATATGGGCTTCACCAAGGGCAAATCATATCTGACCACTTATGAAGGAGTGACATTGGTGGACAAAGGAAGGGCAACTGATGATAACCTACCTGGACTTCTGCAAGTCCTTTGACATGGTCCCACACCACATCCTTACTTCTAAATAGGAGAGACACGGATTTGAAGGGTGAACTATTCAGAGGATAAAGAAGTGATTGAATGGTTGTTGCAAGAGGTCTGTAGTCAGTGGTTCTACACCCAGGTGCAGGCTGGTGATGAGTGGTGTCCCTCACAGGTCAGTCTTGGGACTGGTGCTCTTTGACATCTTTATCAGTGACACAGACTTATATTGTATCCTTAGCAAGTCTGTTGATGACACCAAGCTGAGTGGTGCAGTTGGTACAACAGAAGGAAAGAATGTCATTCAGACTGATGTAGACAGTCTTGAAAAGGAACCTAATGAGATTCAACAAGGCCTAATGCAGACTAGGAGAAGAAATCCTGGAGAGCAGCTATGCAGATAAGGACTTAGGAATTCAGATGGGTGAAAAGCTTGACATAAGTCAGCAGTTCTCACTGCTTGCTGTCCAGAAAGTCAACTTATCCTGGGGTGCATTAAAAGAAGGGTGGCTTCATTTAGAATACTGCACTCAGGACAGAGGCCACCAGGAAGGATGTGGAGCTGTTGGAGCAGGTCCAGAGGAACTCCATGAAGATGACCAGAGTGCTCGAGCACCTCATCTACGAAGAAAGGTTGAGGAAGCTAGGCTTGTTTAGCTTGGAGAGGGGAAGGCTCTGGGGAGATTTCATTGCAGCTTTCCAGTACTTAAAGGACGTTTACCAACAGGAGGGAGCACAACTTTTTGCAGTCTGATAGTGGTAGGACAAGGGGAATGGTTTTAAACTAAAAGTGGAGATTTAACTCAGATGTTAAGAAGAAATTATTTACTCAGAGGATGTTGAGGTACTAGAACAAGTTGCCCAGAGAAGCTGTAGATGCCCCATTTCTAGAGGTATTCAAGGCCAGATTAGATGAGGCTTTGAGCAGCCTGATCTAGTAGTCAGCAGCCATGTTCATAGCAAAGGGATTAGAACTAGATGATCTTCAGAAAGTCCCTTCCAAATCAAGACATTCTATGATTCTATGAAGGTTGCATTGTAAAGAGAGTTGTCAAAAGCATTTTTTCCCACCCCTGACTCTGTCCCACCTACAGTCTCACAGGCAGTTCTCAGGTACAGTTTGGCACTGAGTACACCAGGCTCTGCTATTAGAAGGTTTTTCAAATGTAGTCAATGTTGGGGAGAGTTCAATTGTCAGATGGGCAGGGGATTTCCATGCCAGCCCCACACAGGGCCTGGGAACGCCCTGTCTGTTTAATTTATGAATATAAATTTAACCATAATACTCTTCTTTCTCTCACCTGAACCCATGGATTATTATCTTCGTTTCCAGGCTGCTATTGAAGCTGGAGTTCTTGATGTCATCATCAGCCAAAATTAGCTCCCCACAGCTAGGGCTGGAGGAGGTGAATAGAAGAAACTGGACATTAAGCTTACTGCCATGTAGGAAGTTTGCCGTCTGGAAATCAGCGCAGCGATGCCCTGAGGTTCTGTATATGTTCCCTGCAATGAGAGGGAGTAAGAATATTTGGCCTGTGTCTGTATGGTGGAAGAAAAAGCTCATTCTAATTCACTAGGAATCTGGTTCTATTAATAAAGAGTGAAAGGCTAAAACATACATTAAAATCAGCCCATTCTGAAAAACAACTATTTCCTGAAGAAGCTGTTCTGCCCTTTGGTGGAATTGGAGTGTTGGGGAAGAAAACTGTGGATGTCTGTGGACTTCTGAGAATTGTTTAACTGAGATGTGAAAACAAAACAAAAATCCATCAAACCATCAAACAAACAAACAAATCCACAAACAACTAGTACAAAAGTGCATAAATTTTGGCTATAAATCAGGGAAAGACCTACATAGCAGACTTACATGGTGTGTATGGTTAGCTAGTAGAACAGGTAATCCACAAGAGAACTCCATCTTTTGACATTCTAGAGAATTGGTTGCTATTTCAGAATGGTTATAGAAGGCAACATGTTGGATTGACAAAAAGGCAAAATTTATTGACACGTGATGAGCAGGAAGCCAAATATTTGATGAAACGATCCTTCCTGACTTAAAAAATGGTTACTCTGTGAACTGACATAGTTGCATCCTGATAAAATGACTACTCATGTTCCTTTCCTTTCTAGACCAGAGGAAGTGAAACAGCCTTAAATCTACAAGTTCAGTTAAAAAAAAAACCAACACAACAAAACAACCAGCTCCCAACTGCTGTCTGTTCCCACAGAAGATATTGTACAGTAGTGAGAAGGAACACAGCTCAAGAGTAAACACACACACACAAAAAAACAACAAAATTTGGTACTCAGATCTCCCCTTGTGGGATGCAGCTGTCCCTTACTGTTGTCTTTTCTGGTCTTTCTGTGAACCAGAGGAAAAAAAAAATGGAAACACATTCTCTGGCAGCCATTCAGAAAAACTGCTGCTCATGAAGTAGCTTTGCTTAAAGAGCATGCTTAGTAAAAGCAGAGCATATCAGAAATGGCATCAGGGAAGGAGGCTTGTGAGTGCAAAAAAAATCCCAACTAAAGCAAGAAGTGGAGGTATGGCATCTATTTATTTTCCTTCAGCTACTACAGATTATACTTGCTCAGCTTTCAAATCAGGAGTTGCCAGTGCCAGAGGTCAAGTGGTCTCTTTTCCACTTCCCTGCACTTCAGCACAATTCTGGAATGCCCTTTTAAATCATGTTAGTGGAGTAAAATCACTGAGACAGATGGGTTAATGAAGGACTTTTCCTGTGCTGGCCATTCTCCTGATGTCTAATTGGATTACAGCAAAGACCTGTAGAAACACAGGTATGCTGGGGAGAATTTAAGTCAGATCCTTCTGTGTAAAGCCTTCAGTCCCTTGCCATGCATTCATGCCTTTGCTTACCTGCTTGTGCTGAGCTAAGCAGCAAGATGCCAGTAAGGACAAAGAGGGGTTTTCGCTTCGGATCCTCAACCATCTTCCTGTTAGTCCACTACAAGTACACAGAATAACAATGGTGGTGGATTGCTCATTCGGCTTGGCTTGGTCAATGATCAACTAGGCTCTGCTCTTTTGGGAAAATGAGTAGGGGCAATCTCCTTTGCTCTTGTTTGATCATTACTAAAAGTCTGTGTCAGCAGAGGTTTCACTGGTATTTTGGTTCAAATAGATGTTGACACCCCTTTCCTTCCTACTTCCTTTTCCTGAAGGCAAAAGGAGTAGCTGCAAGGTTTCATAAGATGTTTGTGCCAGGAAGGCTCCTAGCAGAACATTGCATCTAAATATTTTCCTATTGCATCAATGTCTTTCTTTTTGGTGCATGTTGGCCTTCCTTGCAGAAGAACAGGCAGCCTCGCCTGTGACTGTTTTGCAAGAAGCAAAAGAGAAAGCTCATTCCCTCCCCAGGTGGAATTTACTCTACAGCTGCTTTACTTGAAGAAAAAAATGAACAAATTGATTCAGTCTGACTGGAAAGATGACCAAAAACCTTTCCAAAAGCACCAGGCATTACCTTCATTCACAATTAACTGGCAATAGCAGTCATTTCCTTACCCCAGCTTGCTCTGGCCAAAGGTAATGGAGAAGAGCAGCTGTTTTAGGCAGAACTTTTTTTTTCCCCCCCAAGACACTCAAGGGAAATTCCCCCCAGTTTTTGTGGGGAAGTTTGGCAGCATTAACTGCTTGGCCTCAAGGGTTGCTGAAACCTTGGCCCAACTGCATCTTCCAAGAGACAAACAGCAGACATAGCCTGACCCTGAAACACTTGGCTCTGTGGTCATGCAGGCTTATTGTCTGAGGAACAGATTCTCAATGTTTCTTCAAATACATTACTTGGTGTCAACTGGTTGACTACCCAACCAATTTTCCAATATTTAGCGTTGCAATACAAAGAACCAAGCTTCCAGCCTAGCTCAGGTGAATTCTGACACTGCACAACACTAACTTAAGACTGCAACAGAGCCCAGCCCACTCCCTTGTCATTACAGCCACAAATTGCACCGATCTGAATCATTTCAGAGTGCAGAAAAAAGGAAATAAGCTTCTGTAATCCTACCAATAAGCTGTGCCATTTCATGCAAGCCTCCTTTTTGCACCACTATGTGAACGTACAGATTTGTTAAACACTCTATTATGCCATAAAAAAATACATCTGAAAAGAATAAATATTTGTCATATTGGAGATTCTGTTGCCTTTGCACCTCCTCCCCCTGTAATCTCAGTATTTTGCTATTCTATGAACTTTTTCTGCCAGCATACCGCTGTGGTCCCTCATGCAAACACAGAAAAACCACCTCACTGCTCTGTGCTTAAAGTATTTAACCAGTAAAACTATTTTAGCGTAAAGGTGTTTTTTTTTATTATTATTTGTGAACTTAATTACAGTAACTACAGTTATATCCATTCTGAACAGTACTGTTGGCACCATTATTTTACTCCCCACAGGGAGAGCCTATAATAACAGTAGCGGCTTCTACGCTGTTGAAAAAGCTTTTAGCCCACACTAAATTGAAGCTTGATGTGATACACTTAAGTCAGTCAACAAACAAATGTGATTTTATGCACAAAATTCTTATTATTAAGGATCTGAAAATTGCACTGTTTGCACATTGTGAACACCAAAAGTGGAAAATGTCACCACCTCACTTACAAAGCAACAGCTGGCAGAAGTGTATCAACATTTTGATGTGCCCAGATATCAGGAGGAAATCTGACTGCAGGAAGACTCACTTAAGTGTGAAAGCAATTCAGTGGCAATGGAAACAGTGCAGCCTGAATAGCATTGTGTGGCCTTGGGGAAAACAGGTTGTCATACCAGTAAGTGGTGACTAAGTCCACTCCTTCTCTGCTTTCAAGGAAAGGAATGAAACGCCAGCATGGCTTTGCTTATGGTGAGTTAAGGGTGGTTCTACCCCACTATTGGAATACTTGACATCACAGCTCTTCTATCCTTTGGCCCTCGCAAAGAAAGCACAGCTTTGGGTGTAGGCAGCACCTGCATACTGCTCCCAGGAGAAACCAAGGGCTTAGTTCCCAGCTCAGCAAGAAGTGATTCAAATCCTGGAGAGTGTCCTGGCTATGAGAAGAAAACATTAAAGACTGGCTTAGCAAGCAAGGGGGGGAAGCATGGGTGACTCAGATTGGATCCTCAGAAAAGAAGGAAAAACAATCCTTCCTTCCTTGGAGTCTTGAGCAAAACTTAAGGGATCTTCCACCTAGAATTGCTACATCAGCATGGACAAGAAGATACATCGCTACCCATCCCTACAGGATCTCAAAACCCTACAGAGGAGCCAAGGTGGGTGTCTAAGCCACTGGGCTCAAGTTTCCCTTTCCCTTCATCTGCCCCATAAAGCCCTAATCATTCTCTACAAATAGGAGCAGTTTCAGTAGGAAGTCAGCCCTACTTTCAGTGCCTGTGGGTGACCTTCTGAGCTTCCTTCCATCCTAAAATAACCCAAGTGAAAGTATTCTGTCAAAGAATCACAGAATGTCTTAGTTTGGGAAGGATTGTAAAGCCTATCCAATTACAACCTCCCTTGCCACGGGCAGAGTGGCCACCCACCAGATTAGATTGCCCAGGATCCCATCCAACCTGGCCTTGAATGCCTCCAGGGATGGGGCATCCCCACCCTCTGAGTAAACAATTTCTTCCTAATACATAACCTAACTTACCCCTCTTCTAGTTTAAAACCACTCGTCCTTTCACTATCAGACAATGTAAAAAGTCAGTTTCCCTCTTGTTTATAAGCTTCCCTAAAGTACAGGAAGGCCACAGGGAGGCTTCTTCAGAGCCTTCTCCAAGCTAAACAAGCTTAGTTCCTTCAGCCCTTCTTCAAAGAAGAGGTGCTCCAGACCCTGCTTCAAATTTCTTCCTGCTTTCTCAGAAGATCACATAACCCACAGGAAGGCTACAGTGGGCAGGATAGGAGACAGCACCTTTCAGAACAGTTTCATCCAAAGCCCTTGGCTGCTGGGAGGATGTTTTACTTGCCAACCAGGCTAGTTATAGCTGCAGGAAGCTGGTGAACAGTGTACTGCAGAAAGGTATGATACTCCTGGAGTACTCACTATGACTTGCCCAGAGAGGTTGTGGATGCCCTGCCCCTAGTGGCATTCAAGGCTGTATAATCAATGAATATTAAGATGTTATAATCACAAAATAAATGAGAGCTTAGCAAAGCAGATAATGATAGCAAAAAGAAAATAGCTAGAAAACTTACCCCCATCCTGGGCTCACACACAAAACTCCAGCAGAGCAGATCTCCAGAAGAGATCCTTCCTCACTGGTAGCCAGCCCTTAAATAGGTCTAGGAGGGATAAAGCCAGGCTCCATCCCTTCTGGCAGCACAGGAGAATTGCCTTCACCTGTGCTCCTCTGGCTGCCTTACTGCTCGCCTCAGGTGATCAATCAGAGGTTCAGGCCGTGACTCAGCAGTTCCCATACAAAGGCCAAGATGGATGGTGCCCTGGGCAGCTGGGTCTAGTATTAAATATGGAGGTTGGTAGCCCTGCCTGTGGCTGGGGGGTTGGAGATCTATAATCTTTGAAGTCCCTTCTAACCCAAGCATTCTATGATTTTATGACTTAGAGCCTTTGCAGTGTAGGGAGCTGCTAGTGGGCTTGAGAACAGGAGCAAGGATAGAAGAACAGAAGAGTGAGCCATGGGCTCCTGTCACTAAGCAAAAGGAACTTCTGGGATTGAAAGAACAAGAACAAATGGTCTTAAACTGAAAGAGGGGAGATTTAGGTTAGATGTTAGCAGGAAATTTTTTACTCAGTGGGTGGTCAGGTAATGGCAGAGAATGCCTGGAGGAGCTGTGGGTGCCACATTCCTGGAGGCGTTCAAGGCCAGGCCTGTGCAGCCTGAGCTGGTGGGGGGCAACTCTGCCCATTGGATGGGCTTTGAGGTCCCTTCCAACCTAAATCATTCTGTGATTCTATAATAGGTCTGACACCATCTGGGGCCGGTTCTGTGCTATGCAGGTAAGCAAGTGGGTACAACCTAGCCATGGTATTACTCTTATTTTGTGAAGACCAAGGCAGCATAGCTCAGTGCACCATGCAGTGTCACTGTAGCCTATGCTACAGCTGCAGTGATGAGGCAAGGGAGCTTGCAGCAGCTCTTGGATGGAGAGGAAATTTGTGGAGGCTGAATGTGCCTCAAGGCTGCTGGAGGTTCAGGTGGAGCTGGCCTTCCCTTAGCATGAGCACAAACAAGGTAACAGCAGGAAACTGACATCCCCCTCCCCCAACAGCAGCTCACAGCATGGCTGCTGGAGCAACAGCTTTTTCATACTTAGGTTTCCTAAACTTTTGCAGTTATTTTCACTTTCTTCCTCAAAACTACACTGTGATATTGAAGGTGGGCAGAGCCCAGGACCCCGCAGGCGGACCTGCACCCCTCACTGTGGTAAGGGTGGAGCGGGGCAGGGTGCAGGCAGTGGGTAAGATTCCACACCCTCTGTTTGTTTGCATGCTCACATTACTGCTATTATTTGTGTTGTGGCCTGTGTGCAAATGTTTCTACTGCTGCGTGTGGATTTTATCAAGGTTAAGTAACTTGTCATATCCACATAAGAAAATTGTAAGTCTTAAGTCATACTGGTCTCAAAGAATCGTAGGGTTGGAGGGGACCTCCGGAGATCTCCTAGTCTAACCTCCTCCTAAAGCAGGTTCCCTACAGCAGGTAGCACAGAACAGCATCCAAGTGGGTCTTGAATATTTCCGGAGAAGGAGACTCCTCAACCTCTATGGGCAGCCTGTTCCATTGCTCTGTCACCGTCACAGTAAAGAAGTTCTTCTTCCACCCAAGTGCACACAGTGCGTCAATAACACCTTGACTTGTCATGCAAGTTTCTGGTCTTGCAAACTATGTTTGCCGCCCCTCTTCCACTATCTGCCCTCACCTTCTGAATCCCAGCCTTCCCACCCTCTCTTTCCAGCGCCCAGGTTTAAAATTCTGCTCCTGTGTCCCCATCTCTAGTAACTGGAAAAGGATGTGAAAGAGGATCATGCAGCATAATCTATCCTGAAGACTTGCATCTTCATTCTCCTGTGGGAAACTTTGACACGTGGAAGCTGCCAGAGCCTTGCTGCAGCTGCATTCTTCAGCATCCCTGCTCAATATGTTGAAGTTGCTGCTAGTCCCAGTGCCCTGCCAGATCAGGCGTTTGTCTGATAAAAACACAGACTTGCATATACAATGCTTAAAGAGTAAAGATCACGTTGAGGCAGTAGAGGACTTCAAAGGAGAGTGGTCTTAGTAGGTCTAAAATCAGTCATTGGAAATTCAAGCCAAAACTGAGAATGTACACAAGGTGGAAAAAAGTGGCAGTGGTGACTGTGCCAGATCCTGCAGGCTGTTGTAGAAACTAGAGAAAGATCTCTGGACCTGCGTAAGGTGAATAAATTTCTCACTAACTGCACCAGCGAGAGGATTGCTGTGCTACTTGTGCTGCAGACATCAGCCAAGCTTCCGCCAGCTTTAGCAGGATAGGGACTTCATTCCAAGAATAGATGAGATAAGGAAAAGAAACCAGGTGAATGAACTCGAGGAGCAGGAAGCATTCTGTATCTGTAGAGAGGCTCTTCTGGAAGGAGAAGAGTTGGTGCTTTTGTGTCCTGAGCATCAACTCATTTTCAAGCAGCATTACTGTTTTGCTGGGTTCCTTTTAATGCTTTGCTTTTTCAGTTGAACTTTTTACAAAAATTGAGGTAAGCAAAAACAGCCTGTAAGAGCAGAAGGTACTTTATACACTGTTGATCATGGGCTCACAGGAATGTGTTTCTTGGCAACGCTGTGGGTTGTGGTTTTTTTGTTTTGTTTTGTTGTTTTCCTGACTTCTCCTAGAAGTGTTTTAACCCTGAGGGTAGTTTTCACAAGGCTGAGTGAACCTCTCTAACAGTTCACCATCTCCAGAAGTGGAGATTCCAAATAGACTGTTGTGTGTTGGCCTGGGCATTTTCTGGATTTAACTCACTGTACTAGTGACAGTGTAATTTGTCAGCAGACATCAAAAAAGAGTGCTGCTGGCTTCATTCGGGGAGCTTGCCAGAGGAGCACAACTGTAAGACTGTGAAAGGAAGCTGAAATTCTGGGTCTGTGTTACTGCTCCAGAGATAGAAATGATGGAGGTGAGCTCGAGTTCCTGTTGTTTGCGAAGCAGAAGTGAAAACTATGTAATCCAAGGAGAAGTGCCCTGAGGTGAAGTTAGCTAATAATACTTGTGCGTGTTTAGGCTGTTGTATCAGGTTTTCCTCTTGCTATACTGGTGTGCAGCAAGTATGGGAGGGGTGTGAGTGCAGATGCTGACTACTGTACCACACTACTTAAGGATGACAGGCTGACTATAATGCTGGTAATGCTGTGCTGACAGTCTGTGCATACTCTCATCCTGGGATACATGCAGAGGGGAACTCACTAGAGATGGAAATTTTCTTATAGATATGTTTGTTTACAATGAAGTGAATAGAAACATAGAAATGAGCTAAAAAATGTTTTGGCAAAAAGAAAACACCCAAGCGTAGTTGTCAGAAAAATAAGAGTCCACATATTTACCCTCACAGAGAGGAATATCTTTTCCAAGCTGGAAATTTAGTCCAGTGGATTCTTCTTGTTAGAAATTTATTTTAGGTGCATCTCCTCAGAGTTTCTTTAGTATCAAGAGGCAAACTTTTAAGGGCTAAGAAAACTTGTTTCAGCTTTACAATCTGTAACTGACTGTACTTGGCTTAGAGCTTCCATTTCAGATCTATGAAGAAACAGACCTGAGCTGCAGAATTTTGGATTAGATTCTGTCCTTTATTCAAACACAGGACTTCAAATGCATTGCCAGAGGTGGGTAGGGATCTGAAAGTTGTGAGGTTCCCATGCACTCCCTGTCAGAATCTGAAGAGCAAGAGCAAGGAAAACAAATGGGTTGAGATGAAGACAATGTAAGCAGGGGGCGGCAGGAAGGGAACTGGGATTGTTAGTCTGGAAAAGAAGGGGCTCGGAGGAGGGCAAGGGAGGTGATCCTGCCCCTCTACTCTGCGCTGGTGAGGCCTCACCTGGAGTACTGTGTCCAGATGTGGAGTCCTCAGTACAAGAGAGATGTGGACCTGTTGCAATGTGTGCTGAGGAGTGCCACAAAAATGATCTGAGGGGTAGGACACTTCTCCTATGAGGACGGGCTGTTTGCTAGGGCTGTTCAGCCTGGAGAAGAGAACGCTTCAAGGTTTCCTGATAGCAGCCTCTCAGTATATAATGAGGGCTATAAGAAAGAAGGGTAGACTCACAGAGTCTGTGGTGATAGGATGAGGGGAAATGGTTTCAAACTAAAAGAGGGAAGTTTTAGGTTGGATGTAAGGAAGAAGTTTTTTGTAATAAAGGTGGTGAGGCACTGGAATAGGTTGCCCAGAGAGGTGGTGGATGTCCCATTCCTGGAGACACTGAAGGTCAGGTTGGATGGGGCTCTGAGCAGCCTGATCTAGCTGTAGATGTTCCTGTTTATTGCAGGGGAATAGGACTATATGTCTTTTAAGGGTCCCTTGCACCTCAAAATTGAAACAAATGACTCTATGATTCTTTCACAGACACAATTGCCTCTTGTGGGCAACTGCAATTTTCTCCTTTCTCTAATCCCTTCCAGTTGTTTCAGGAAAGAAATCTCTTAGCAGCATCTTTTGATTCACTTTTATTCAATTTTAAGTCTTCTCATAACAATCAAGAGGAGGGAAGGTGACACTCAGTGGAGGAATTTCTCACTTCTTTCCATTAGCTACCAGTTTGCTGCCTATCAGTGATTTCTTTACATGATGTCTTTTTGCAGGAAGTAGAGTTTTTCAGGGTCGTGTGCTTTTCTGTCTAGGTCTTTACTTACACTTCTGCTGTCCATTCTAATCCTGCTTTTCTTTGTTCCTTCAATCCATTTGTCTTTCCCAAGAGTGAATGAGCTTTAAGACGTATGTGTTTCGGTGCCATGAGTGCTCTTATATGTTCTTATGAACCACACTAGATCATCAGCTCCCTAAACAACCAAGCAGATTGGAGAGTGCTGTGAAGACTAACACAAATCCTTTGTCATGGAGGTCACTGGAGCAAGTAATACTGTTTCAGTGGGGAATGGCCAAAGTATCTGCCACCACCCAGGAGTTCTGTGCCCTTCTGGAGTGTTCTGGAGTTAACAGTGGTTGCATGTATACCATAATCAGTCTGGTTTCTTACGTGAAGTACTGGGATGAACACAAGGCTGGAGCAGGATGCTTTTTGGGTTGTAAACAACTGTGCTACCTTTGAAGAAATCTTCTATATTTTTATTTCATAAATTAATGTTTTCACAGTTTTGGTGGCTGAAAGTCATAACGTCTCTGGTGATGGGCTTGGAAAAGATGACACAGGTAGGGAGACAGGTCATTCAAAACAGGACTTCGGGGTATTTTTTGTTATGTTTGTTTTTCCCTTGGGCAGGTCAAAACATAAATTTTGATGTTTTTGTATGTTTGTTAGAACTGTGTTTCTAACCAGTAGTTCAGAAGTCTCTGAAGTTCACAGAGTACCGGTGAGTTAGAAGAAGATAAGAAAGATTTTATAAACAAACAGAAAAACCCTCCTTCTTTTGCTGCTGCACTTAAATGTGGTTCACATTTCAATTAGAGATTCTTTCAGGTTGCAAGGAGAAAATCACAGCATTAGTGTGACATGTAGGAAGCAAAGAAAGGAGATGTGGATTTTCTTCTGAGTTGTCTCTGGGTTCTTATGGCAAATCTGTGCAGCTCTAATAATGCAAAATGTGCTTTAGCAACTTAAGTCAGTGCTGGTGGGAAGCTGAAATTTTTTTGTAAAGCTTTCACTAAACTGGCTTAACATACAAGTCATCTGAAGAATATGCTGTATATATTGTATAAACAATGAAACCATCACTTTAAGGTAGTGTTGTATATTTTGCAAACTGTTGTGTTACCTCCACATGCATTTCTTGAAAGAATTTCTATTTGCCTGCAGCTGCGGAAATATGAGGGGAGAATTAATTTTGCATCTGGCCTTTCACAGTCTAAAACATATTAATGTGTTCTCGGTCAAGAGATTTCCATTCCACTGTCAGCTTAAACAGACTTGTTGCCTTAGGAACAGTAAATGTTGGTGGATGAATCACTAGGCGAGGAGTTGAAAGTACCTGGATCCTTGTTAAACAAGATCCTTTGTTAAACAGAACTGGGCAAATGCCTCCTCTGGACTTCAGCTTCCCTCTTGATACAGTGAGAATGAAACTGTATGCAAATCACTTCACTTTGGAATATAATTGAAATATTCTTTAGAATCTTTATAAAAAGATTATAATCCAATAATCTTTGGAAAGGCAAACTAGTTATATAGGAAGGATCCTCTTTCATAGTAAATATGCAAGTTACCCTTTTGTCTGGTGTTACCTCTTATTTGCATGCAGTAGAATACAAGGATATTTCTTTAATACGTCGTCATGGGATCTTTACTTTTACTAGGAAGAAATCCTCAAGCAGACCTTAAGTAATGAAGTGCTTTGGTTTCAAAGCTTGGGTGTGTTGCTGAAGAATGAACCTGAGCCTCAAAATGCCAATCTAGAGATGGGATGCTTGCGAAACGTCAATCTGGGAGATCTAGCAAGCTTCTTAGAGAGGCACCAGTGTTGGTCTTGTATCTTCTGCTCGATTTATATTCTAGGATTTTGAATATATTTATTAGGAAGCTAACAAAGCCCCAGTCCTGTTTTATTATACAGTTTGTGTAAATTTCACTTGTGCTTTTTTCTAGAAATTCCTTTTCCTCTAATGGGAACATTTTCATTCAAGTCAGTAAAAAACACGTTGTTTCCCAGTCTGTTGCAGTAATTATTCACACACCAACATTCCACTGTTTTCCACTAATAACTGATAATAAGTGCCTTGTTTGGAGAAGCAAGAGGTCCTCCCTTACCCGATAAAGGGGAATGTCACTCATGATGACAATGAGGAGAAGGAAACTAGGAGACCCTTGGATTTTGCTGGTTATTGATGCAGGAAGAAGAATGTGTGTAGAATAGTGTTCCTCATTTGGACAAACACGAGTTGTTTAGATAATGATGAGTACACCAGCTTTCAAGCCACTGTCAAGAGTGACTGTTTCACACTTTTTGCTGGAGTGATGTGAATCATACTTATGTAAGTCACACTTGGAAATAACCTCACCAGAACTGATGGGCTTGAGGGAATTGTGTTCTAGGAGCACAGTTGGGTTTGTTGTTGTTTTTGTTTTGTTTTTGTTTTTTAAGTTGTATGTATATATGTGTGTGTATGTGTATATATATATATATATATACATATATATATATAGGTCAGGTACAATGTTGCTCATTTTGGTAACAGTAGGTGGTGACTGCAGGTACAGACATAGTGAGATGATGACTTTCTCCAAGCATGAGCAAAGGCCATCCTGATGGTCAAGAGAACAAGCAGACAAATCAGGAGATCAGCTTGGCTAAGTGAACTACTGACAAACCTTTTTTTGGCTGAAACAACTAAGTCTATGAACTATGAGAGGAATGCAGCGAGTACTACATGCCTTGATTTGAGCAAGGCTTTTTATGCAGTCTCCCACAGCTGAAGTTGAGATGTCCAAGTCTGAATAAGTGTCTGTGTATATGGATAGAAAATGTGTTAGAATGTCAGGCCTGCTGTTAGCAGCTGATGTTTTTTTGATGTTGTTGTTTTCTTTTTTCTCCAATGCATGCCAAAGGCAAGTGGACTACTGCAGAACTCTGTTCCGGAGCCTGCACTTTTCAATATTCATTTATTGTCTTGGACAAGGAAGTAGAAAATATAGAAGTTTATAAAAGACTGCTAAATATGGAGTGCAGTTGGTCTGTGTAAGGGTAGGACTGCTGTTCAAAAAGAGCTGGAGGAGTGGTCCAGAGTGAACTTCATGAAGTTCTGCAGGGCAACAAGGCGTCTTGTGCTAGGATGAATGGTCTAAGACCCTGCAGTGGTGTAGGCTGAGGACTGCCTGGCAAGAGAGTAGCTCTGCTAAAAGGTACCTGTTTTCATGAACAGTGTGCTGAAACATGAATCTATACTGCTCCCTGGCAGCAAAGAAGACTAATAACATCCTACGCTGTTCAGAGGAGAACTTGAGCCAGAAGGTTAAAGAAAGTGGTTATTTTCCATTACTTGCCACTTGGTAGATGATATGTACTATCCCCCAGAGCTGGAGAAGTGCTGATAAATGTGAGCAAATTGAGCAGAGTGCCACCAGCATGATCGATGGCTAGAGCAAAATTCATTTTGTGAAGCAGACCATAAGGAGAGTGTGGGAGGTGAGTGCTTGTTCCACGGTGGGGTTGTTTGTGGGGAAAAGTGTTAGCTGTTGATGTTGGCAGTATGGTAAGCTGTAGCTGTGACCTCACTCTGAAGTGCTGGCCTCTACTTGGAAGCTGAGTGGCTGTGGGCTTGGTAACTGTAGCTGTCTTCTGTTCTCTCTTTAGACACTGTTCAAAAGGAGTTCAGCAGCTTTGTGGCCAAGCGTGAAGATGACAGTGTTGAAAATGAAGTAAGTGCCTGCATAGTGGAGTGGTGTTTGTCTGCTTGGCTTTTGCTTACTGATGTGAAGCTATGGGTGGTGCCATTGGCTCTGCAAGCCCTCTGTGCTTGGCCTATGTGGAAAGAAGCTTGAGAACACTGTGGCTCCAGGTGTGGAGGAGAGGGGATGTGTGTTCTGTGATGTCTCCTGTGGTCAGTGGGGTTGTAGGTTGGGGCTGTTATTGGTGTGATGTGGGTGTGATGATTGCTATGAAATCAGATGTTTGTGATGGAAATGCTTAGCAGACTGACCAGCCTCTCTTTGAAACTCTAAAACTGAAATTTGCTAGCATTTGTTAGCATTCATTAATAACACAGCTCTTTCTCATGCTCATACTTCTGTGTCATGCCTTAACAAATGATAATGGGTTATAGTGGTGATAAGTCTGTGTCAGTAGGCAGAACTGTTATTCTGCCTGTTAAATTGTAAACACTATTGAACATCGTATCAGAGAGCTACTGCATAACACTGGTGGCTCTTTATTGCTTAGGTAGGCAGACACCTTTTCTTTTTTTCACAAAGAATGCCAAATTTACTTAACTCATGTATTTTTATTTTATTTTATTTATTATTTTTTTTTTTTTTGTGGTTGAACTTGTTTTTAAACCTACAGGGATGCTGTAGGAAAGCTCTTCTGAATAAACAGGGTAGTGAGCCTGAGGACCTACACATAGAATGAGAAAGCTGGTAATTCTTTGTATGGGAGAAGTTGATCAGTGCTTCATCTTGTTAGTGAAATTCCAGGCCACGCTGATGCAATGTTTCTTAACAGTTATGCCATACTTCTTGAACTAATGAGGTCCTTTACTCAGGTATCAGTTCTGTGTGCTGTATTTACAGTGGGGACATAACAGGCCTCCATTTACACATCTCCAAAGCAGTTTTGCTCTCTCAATCTGTTTCTAGTGGTAGATGTGCAGACCATCTGTGTAAGGTTACACATATATTTCCTGGAATACAACAACATGGAGAATATAAAAACTCATATTAATCCTGTCCCAGATCTGAGAGCAGAAGCATATAAAGCTATCCATTAATGAAGTGTACAGGCAAAGCCTCACAGTCTTTCATCTGTCCAGACCAGCATACTGTGTCTGTAGAATTTTTCTCTAGTAGAGAAAGCCTGTAGAAAGCTAACTGATTTCACTCTTGTTACTATTCAGTTTCACACCATGATTCCCAAGAAATACTAAACGTTGTATGTTTGGCTCTGGGATCATTGACCTTTCGTTTGTAATGATAAATCTTACTAGTGTGGCAGCAGGCAAAGGACAAGAAAACATCAAACATTCATCAAGAACAATTGTTGCACTCCTAATGCGATTTCTACCTGTTAGTATTGCACAAAATGCTGTTTAGCCCTTATGTGTGGAAAACTCCAAAGTGACTAACTGTGAAATGGCTTCCAGGAAGAATCTCAAAGTCTTGGTCTTTGTGGCAGCCATGCAGGGGAGGTAGGAATTATTTCCCAATGTGGCAAATGGGATGTCTGCTTGTAGAAGTGCAGTCAGCTGGCTGCAATAATTGTAAATTTAATCTGTAAGTAAATATGTAATAAATCTTCCCAATTGTTAGCCTGTCTGTGAAGCTTACACTGGATAAGATGATACAAAGGACCGTTTCTGAACTTTGAATCCATTCAATGATGGCAATTAACTTACCTGCGTTTGCGAGGCTCACTGTGATTTACTGTAGCCCAGGCATGCTCTGGTTCTACAGAGCTTTGTCTTTGATGTTGATGGGTGAAAATTGTTCCAAGTAGATACAAATCACGGGATGGTTTGAGCCAGTCTGGCAATTTACTGTCACTGAAAGTGGAGGTCTTACTTTTTGTGCATGCTCTGATGTTCATCATACTCTTCCATGTAGCAGGAAACTGATCCAGCAGGAAAAAAAAATATTGTTTTCTGCCGGAATAACAGGTTAAGTGTGGTTGTAAATGACTTTGATAAGCACTGTGCTAGTTCTGTGAAGGAGATGAGATGCTGATCAGCAGTAAGTACATTATTTATCAACTATATAAATGTAATTCTTTACTAATGAATTAGGTACATTATAAAACACGCACAAAAATAGAAGTTGAAAAGGGATTAGATTAGGAATGGTCTTGAACTTGCTACATTTTAACCTCCTGTGCTGTAACTTTCCCTTGTCTTCAGTTTCCTTGATTGTTAAATAAGAACTCTGTTTAGTCCTCCAAAGAGAAAACTAAAAGCACCTGCCATCACTGTGTGGAAAGAATAGCAGCAGCATCACTTGCATTGTGTGGTGCAAAAAAGTTATAAACCTGAATCTTTGCCTAAAAGTAGTGTCTTAAGGGCATAGCTGTCTGATCCAAAGTCATGGAATAACAACAGCCTTCCTGGTTACTGGCTACTTAGCAAATGGCTGACAGTAGCTGACGAATGTTCTTATTCTGCTCCAGTTCAGTGCAACATGTATCACTTTAAAGAGATTACTGTGGTAATTGGCTAGTGCCTATGAGATGCCATGGGTCTAATAGCTTCTTAGAAATGGTTTGTTTATGTTGATGTGACAGTATCTTAATTCACCTTCGCACAGTATTAGTGTTTAAAGCCTGCAATATTCTTGTATAAGTACAGTTTCTAGAATACATAATTGTTTACATATGAATTTTTTCATTTTGCTCCAGAATCTTAGATCATAAATAATTGCCTTGTGAACCAAATTGTGACGGTTTGAGCCAGTGGAAGTGACTTCAATAGTGCAAGAGTATCAATCTGTTCTCTTGGAAGCATTCCAGAAGCACTAAAATTGTCCATAAAGTGATGTTTTGAAGACTAGTCCAGCTGTTTCCAGTGCCTACCTTTCATTCCTCAGAGTGGACGGCCTCCTTTTTGAATGTTGCTGCATGGAGGTAAATAAGTTAAATCATGGACAAAAATCTCTTCTGTATTGTTTCGTACCTGTTTTTAATGAACAACCTTTCAGACATAAACAAAGTCATATTCATAAATTTAGATAAACAAAATCTGATCAGCTTGCTGTGTAACTTTTGGATCAATACATGTACGGTCAGGAGAGAGATGATTCATTCTTCAGTAGTTTCAAATAGATGGAAGTTTGAATTTGCTATTGTTTGGGATCTCCAACAGGAACTCAATGCTCCAGACAAGCATTTTCAAAGATAGCTATCTGCTGCAGTCAGAAGAAGACTGGCAAACTGTGATCATGACTGGAGAGAGAACTTGAAAACTGAGCTCATAAATACACTGAAGCTAAAAAAGAATCAAGGCGAAAAGAATACCATGTATTAACGTTTTCAAAACATCAAGCTGTGGAGTGTGAATTCTGCTTGTTGTTTGTTTGTGGAAGCTGGAATGTCATTTCAGTTCATTTTGAAAGTTGTGTATGAGAAGATTGACAAAGGTTTGGTAGTGACAACAAGAGATCAGAAATTTTTCCTTTGTCTTCCCTGTTGGACCGATCCTTGTTTGCAAGGCAGTGTTCAAATTCTCCTCTGTGTAATAGATTAGGAATGTCCATGCCCTCAGTATTACTCCGGCTTCAAACTGAAATTGGATAGGAATGGAAGGGATTCTGGCATACTGCCATTTCTTGTTATACTACTTTGGCCTTACAAAATATTTCAGCCAAATAGTTGATTATTTAAACATCTGAACCATTCCCATGCAAATAATGTCTGTTCTTGGTATCTGTGGCTATTTTAATGAATCAGTTCTGATTGGCACATTGTTAAGACATGTTTACGAATAAGGTGGTGAGAAGATTAGTAACAGAGGAGAACTTGTAGCACTATTAGAAATGATCGGAAAATATGAGTTTAGATGGAACATGAGGTTAGGTAGTCCAAACTTAAACCAAGGTCAACACTGAAATGGGCCCCTGCTTTACCTACTTTGGTTTTTAAAACCCTCAAAGATGGAGACTGGACAGCCTCTCTGGCAATCTCTTTTGTTGTCTGACTGCTTTAATGTTGAAAATCTGTCCAGTCTGAATCATTGCTGTTTCAACTTCATGTCTGTTATCTCTTGTCTTCTCACCAGGTACAGAACGTGCCTCCATCTTCTTGATGATCATCTTGTAGGTATGGGAAGGCTGCTGTTAGTTACCACCCCCAAAGAATGTTCTTTTCCAGATGTGAACAAACACAGTTCCTGGAGTATCTCCTTACAGTGCCATTGCTCTAACTCTCTGACCATCTTTGTGGTTCTTCACTGAAACTGCTCCAGTTGACTGATGTATCTGTCCTCTTGAAGGGGTACAAAAGGAGTGGTTTTATAAATGCGGGCTAATTTAATTCTGAGTAGAGGAGGATAATTGTGGAATCATAGAATACCGTGACTTGGAAGGGACCCAAGTCTTTGACTCCAGCTCCTGCCTCTACGCAACGTAGGGGTTAAACCGTGTATCTTAAGAACATTGTTCAAATGTTTTTTGAATACTGACAGACCCCTTTAAGGCTACCCCAGATGGTGCTAGTGAGTCTGCTGGTTTGCCATGGCTGCACCCTGGCCAGAAGGCTGTTGCCAGGAAGAATGTGAAGACCCAGACCCAGAGGTCCCACAGCAACATGCTAGTGCACAGGTCTGTGTCTGCAGTGAGTGCTAGAGCCTGGCCCTTGCAGCACAGGGCAAGAGAGATTGCATCTGTGTTAGATGCAACCAGCTGATGGATTTACTTAGCCTAGTAGCTGACCTGAAGGAGGTGGTGGAGAGGCTGAGGAGCATTAGGGAGTGTGAAAGGGAGATAGATTGGTAATGCCAGTCCCTGCCAGCCCTGACATCTAGGCATCCATCTGAGGCTCCACATGAAGCACATCACCCCCTACTGCCTTGCAAACAGGTAACAGGAGGAGACCATCAGGCAGACAGTGTTCCTGCTACAGTGAGCTCTTGTGTTCTCCTCCTAACAAAAATGATGGTGAAGTGGGGGCAGGGGACAATGGCAAAAGGTTCATGCTCAGTGATGCAGGCACACCTGCCCAGCAATTCCTCCACCTCCCCAGCTGCCCCTGCAGAATAGGTACAGTGCTCTTCAGGGGCAGCTGGACAGTGGTGGGGATGATGGTTCTTCCTGCTTAGAGGTGTCATCAAGACTAGGCTACCCTTAACATTAAAACCTTCTCAGTAAAGAAAAAAAGATGAGTCGTTGTTGGTGACTCACTGCTGAGGGGAGCAGAAGGCCCAATATGCAGACCAGACCCACTACACAGGCAGGTCTGCTGCCTGCGGGGGTTCAGAAGATAGAAGGGAGAAACTTCCTTTCTTAGTATGGCCCTCAGATTATTATCCCCTATTGTTGTTTCAGGTAGGCTGTGATGAAATAGGAAGGACTATTAAGAAGCACTTCAGAGCCTTGGGGCAGCTGGTCAGAGGTTCAGGAGCACGAGTGCTCTCCTCTATTCCTCCAGTTGTAGGGAATGATGAGGGACTGAACACGATGGACCAACAGATGAATTCTTGGCTCTGAGCCTGGTGTGCCCAGCAGGGATTTGGGTTTTTTGGCCTTGGCTCAATTTACATGAGACCAGGCCTGCAAGCAATCAATGGGAATAGCTTATCCCTCTGGTGGAAAGGGGTTTTATGATGGGAGTTGGCAAGGTTCATTGATAGAGATTTAAACTTGGTATGAAGAGGGATGGGGGTGAAACCAAGGTCACTAGAAAGGAGCCTGTATATTATATGCCAGTGCTTGTGGGAGGAAGATGTGCTAGTAAGATCTTACAGTCCTCTGTCTTGGTGAGGGAGAACAACACACCTTTTTGTAGGAAGAATACAAGGGTTAGTGTGAGGCTGGTTGCTACAGAAACACGTAAGTATGGTCAAGAGTGTATTAGGGTTTCTCCCTCTCAAATGGTGGCTCATCTTCACTGCATTTAGAGTAATGCATGCAGCATGGGTAGCAAACAGAAGGAGCTGGAGGCCATTGTGCTGCCAGGAAACTATGATATAGTAGTTACCAACATAGAAATATGGTGGGATGACTTGTATAGCTGGAGAGCTGCGATTGATGGCTACCAACTCTTCAAAAGAAATAAGCAAGGCAGGAAAGGTGGTGGTGTGGCTCTCTACATTAAGAAAAAATGTGAATGTCTGGAAACTAATGATGGTGATGATAGGGTTGAGAGCCTATGGGTCAGAATCAAAGGGGAGGCCAGTAAGACTGACATTATTTTGGGAGTCTGCTACAGGCCACCCAACCAGGATGAAAAGGTGGATAGGATACTTTATAGACAATTGGGTGAAGAAGTCTCGAGGTCTACCCCTTGTTCTCATGGGGGACTTCAACTTCCCAGACATTTGCTGGATATATAATACAGGAGAAAGGGAACAGCCCTAGGTGTTCCTGGAGTGTGTGAGAGATAACTTCCTGACACAGATGGTGAATGAGCCAATAAGGGGAAGCAAAATCCTGGACCTGCTATTTGTTAACAGAGAAGGTCTTGTTGAAGGGGGATGTAAAGGTTGGAGGCTGTCAGAGGCAAAGTGATCATGAAATGATAGAACCACAGAGGGGAATCAGCAGAACTGCCACCTTGGATTTCTAGAGTGCAGACTTTGGTCTGTTTAGGACCATGGTTGAGAGAGTTCCTTGGGAGGTAGTTTTGGAGGGCCTGGGAGCCCAGGAAGGCTAGGAATACTTCAAGGAAGTTATTTTAAATGTACAGGAGCTGACCATCACCATATCACAGAAGACAAGCTGATGGTGAAGGAGACCAGTTTGGCTGAACAGAGATCTTTGGCTGGAACTTGGGAACAAAAGGAAAAATTATGGTCTTTGAAAGAGGACGCAAACAACTTATGAGGATTAGAAATACGTACTGAAGCTGTGCAGAAAGGCCAAAGCCCAGGTAGAACTGAACTTCGCCACTAAGATGAAAGGCAACAATAAATATTTCTAATGTTGCTGCGGAGACCAGACTCAGGGCAGGTAAGACTGCACTGGGCTAGGGATCTAAACCAAAAAGGGCTGACAAGAAGGGGGCTTTTTTAGGGCTTTTCTGAAGCCAGCAAAAGCACTGCAATCGGTGGTGGACCCCTTGGCCTGTCCCTGTCGGTCTGGAGGGGGGACCTGAGGGACAGGGAGGACTGGGAGAGGGTCCCTGCTTGATATCATGGGCAAACCCCTCCTGCCTACCTTGCATCCCAGGTCTCCCTAAGCAATAGGTTTGCAGCACTGGACACCGAAGGGGAGGTGACTGAGAAGGTGTGGGAAGGCTCCCCTAAGAGGTTACCAAGGGTGAGGCAGTCTACTCCACGTGTTGAGACTGCCTCTGCCAGGAAAGAAAAAAGGGTGGTTGTGGTAGGCAACTCTCTTATCAGAGGAACAGAGGGCCCCATTTGCAGACCGGCCCTGAGCCGCAGGGAAGTGTGCTGCCTTCCTGGGGCCCGTGTCAGGGTCATAACTAAAAAACTCCCAAAGCTGGTTCACTCCCATTACTCCTAGTTCAGGTGGGCAGTGATGAAATTGCTTGGAGACGCTTGCTAACTATGAAAGGAGATTTCAGGGAGTTAGAGTGCATAGTTCAAGGAGCAGAAGTGCAAGTGATGTTTTGTTCTATACCTTCTGGGGTGGTGAAGGACATGGAGTGTGCTACAAAAACACAGGTAATGAATAATTGGCTCAGAGGCTGGTGTCAAGGCAGGAACTTTGGGATTTTTGACCATGGGGCAGTCTACTCAGCCTCTGGCCTGTCCACAGATGAAACTTGCCTTTCTCAAAGGGGGAAATGAATCCTAGTGCAAGAGCTAGCAGGGCTTACTGAAAGAGCTTTAAACTACATATGATGGGGAAAGGGGGCAAACCAGAGCTCACCAGAGGTAAGCCTAGAGGAACAATGCTGGAGCTGGTAGTGAGGCAGATATCTCAGCAGAAGTGCATATACACCAATGAAAGCAGCATGGGCAACAAGCAGGAGGAGCTGGAAGTGCCAGGGGAGGTTTAGGTTGGATATCAGGAAGAATTTTGCAGAAAGAGTTGTTAAGCACTGGACTAGGCTCCCCAGGGAGGTGGTTGAGTCTCTATCCCTGAATGTGTTTAAAAACTTTTTGGATGTGGTACTCAAGGATATGAGCAGAGGGTTGTTAGAGTTAGGGTAGTATGGTTAGGTTGCGGTTGGACTTGGTGATCTTTAAGGTCTTTTCCAATCTGAGCAGTTCTATGATTCTATGAAATTGTGTCCAACCAACCTCATAGCCTTCTATGATGGAGTCACTGGCTAGGTGAGAAGAGTAGATGTCATTACCTTGACTTCAGCAAGGCTTTTGATATTGTCTCCCACAACATTCTGATAATGAAGCTGAGGAAATGTGTTAAATGGGTGGACAATGAGGTGGGTTGAGAACTGGCTGACTGGCCGAGATCAGGGAGTGATGATCAGCAGTGCAAAGTCTTGGGACTGTTGGAGACCTGTGACTCACCGCTAGTTCCCCAAGAATCAGTGCTGGACCTGGTCTTGTTCAGTATCATTGACAACCTTGATGAGGGGATAATGTCCACCTCAGCAAGTACGCCAACGATACAAAGCTGGGAGGAGTGGCTGACGTGCCAGAAGGACCTGGACAGACTGGAGAGCTGGGCAGTAAGAAATCAGATGAGGTTTAACAGAAGCAAGTGTAGAGTCTTGCACCTGGGAAGAAATAACTGCATGTATCAGTACAGGTTGGGGGATGACCTGCTGGAGACAAGATTTGTGGAGAAGGACATGGGAGACCTGGTGGGTGACAGGTTGGCTATGAACCAGCAGTGTGCCCTGGTGGCCAAGAAGGCCAATGGGATACTGGGGTGCATTAAAAGGAGGGTGGCCAGCAGGTCAAGGAAGGTGATCCTCCCCTTCTACTCTGCCCTGGTCAGGCCTCACCTGGAGTACTGCGTCCAGTTCTGGGCTCCCCAGTAGAAAAAAGACAGGGATCTCCTTGAAAGAGTCCAGCAGAGGGCCACAAAGATGACAAAAGGACTGGAGCATCTCCCCTGTGAGGAAAGGCTGTGTAACCTGTATCTGTTCAGCCTGGGAAGAAGAAGACTGAGGGGGTATCTTATTAATGTTTAAAAATATCTTCAGTGTGGGAGACAGAGACATAGCCAGCCTCTTTTCAGTGGTCTGTGGGGACAGAACAAGGGGAAATAGCCATAAACTGAAGGATAGGAAGTTCCACACCAATATGCAAAAGAACTTCTTCACAGTAAAGGGTGATAGGAGCACTGGAACAGGTTGCCCAGTGAGGTTGTGGAGTCTCCTGTGGAGATATTCAGGACCTGTCTGGACACCTACCTGTGCAGCCTGCTGTAGAGAGCCTGCTTTGCAAGGGGTTTGGACTCAGTGATCTCTGGAGTTCCCTTTCAACCCCTACAATTCTGTGACCTTTACCTACAATGTCAGTGTTCTTAATTTGTCCATTGCAACCTGTCCCTGCCCGTTAGCTTTGTGCTAGATCTGTGTCAGGAGTAGCCTGCTTAGCCAAACTGATTTCCCAATCTGCCTGCCTGTTTTCCTGACCATCAGGATGGCCTGTGCTCATGCCTAGAGAAAGTCTTCATTGAAGGCCTGCTGGCTTTTTAGAGCTCCTTTGCTCTGCAGTTCTGTCTCCCAAGCAAACATGCCTACCAGCTGCCTCAATAAGCTGAAATTATCTCTAACAAAGTGTAGGGCTGATACTCTGATGCTTCTCTTCCTCATTCCGCTAAGGATCTGAAGCTCCACTTTTCTTGATCACTACAGCCAAAACAGGTATTCATGACCCTGTCCTCATCCTGTTCTTCTCTGCAGGTGAGCAGCAGATAGAGCAGTGCAACATCACCTCTTGCTGGTCCAACCTAGGTGGAGGCTCCTGACACTGCCAGGAAATCGTCTTCACTGCCTGAATCCTGCTGTGTTGCCTTTCCAGCAGATGTCAGAGACACTGATGTTCCTCCATATATGCCTGTTATTCAGAGTCTTTCTTGAGCTGTTTATGGAAGCCTTTATCTACTTCCTTATGCTGATCCATTGACTTTAGCCTGCTCATCATCCCTGCTGGTCTGTTCTGTGATCCACACACACAAGCTGTCAACCAGCCAGTCTGTGGCTGGCCCTGAGCAGAGTTCCATGCATCCAAGTCATTCTTCCACAGAGAGGACAGCCCCTCTCCTTGTCCTCCCTGCCACTGTTTCTTGCGGGGTTTCTGCCACCCACCGTGGTGCTTCAGTCATGCATGCTGTCTGACTGTGTCCCAGTTATGCCAGTTATGGTTCTGTAAACTTGCACACAAGTTCTAGTTTTTCCTGCTTGCTTTCCACGCTGCACTCAGTTGTCCATGTACTCACAGCAGTGCAGGAATATTTAACTGATCTTTTGTTAGCACTAGACCAACTTAACTGCTGTCTGTAAATATGTTTATAATTTATTGAAAGAGTCTTATAAAGATATAAAATATTGTATTTTTGTGATGCATGCATGCACTCGCACTTCATCTTAAAAGTCAATTACTAATCCCCAAAATAAATACAATGCTTTATTTCCTAAGTCACAGCTCCTGAATCAAGCGTCCTCCATTGCATCTTAAACAGGTTTACCAGGATGATGCTGTCTGCTTAATTACTTTTTAACAAGTTTCCATTCAAAGATGTCCTTTGTCGTGTATATTGTGTTATGGGTAAACATATGGCTTGTTTCCTGCCTGTCTTTCTTTTCTATTGTTATTAACATGAGAAATAATGATCCAAAAATTATTTGAAGGAATTGGTTGAAATTGCTCTCCAAAAAAATAAACCAGTTGATGAAATGTATTTAATTTAGTTTGTGCAATTTAATACCAAGCACCATACAGAAGTGTCACAAAAGGTGTGGTTTTGAAAATTCCTTTCAAAGCAAAGAAGTGACAGCCTATTAGTGAACAGTTTCTGTTCACTAAGTGCAGTTGTTGGAGAAGACTTTGGCACAAATTGTGAAACATCAGAGCTTTATCATAAATAAATCAACTTCTTTCGCAAACTGACGTAAGACCAGGAGCTCCACACCCTGCCTGCTTTCCCCTATTTGTCAGGGTGCCTGCTGTGCACATGAGAAACTTCAACCAACACTGAAAAGTCTGGACTTCACAGTTTTCAAAACTGTATTCAAGCTCAACTGTTGTTGTTTCTTCTTGCTTTTTTGATGGGTGGATGTATTTTTTTTTAAGAGGAATCTGTGGCCAGACATTTGGAAGAGCAAATGGGCCCAATTTCCTGATTTGTTGCCGGTTCAGTGACATTTACAGCACCTACGTCCCCACTCTCTTTGAAAGTATCTGCAATAACTAATGAAGAATGAACGTTTTCTCTGTGAAATGTTATGTCCAAACTTACCTTGCAATGAATGCAACGATAGGCAGCTTTTAATAACAAAGAGCAGAAGCTTGCTGGAGATGCAAACATCTACTTCTGGCTGGCGTATGACATGATTCCAAGAAATGCTGACTGTATGACAGGAAGCGAGCATGGCCTCTGGCGCCCTCAAATCCCCATTCATTGCCAGTACTGAGCCATGATACTAGTAACAGAAATTGTTGGTAAGTAAAAGCTGCTGATAAATGCTTGTGCTCGTAAGGCACATCCCAACTGATGACTTTTTCAGTACTTTCTTCAACCAGTAGAAATGGTGCCTACAGGAGATGTTATTCCTCTTTTATCCCAGAATGAATGAGATCAGAGTTTGAGTGATGGTGTAGAAGCAATATTGTGAATTTGGGGTATGAAACCACAGTAGACAAGGCAGCTCTGCGTTGTGCTGATGCTCACAAGCAAGTTTTCAGCTGTTTGCAAACACCCTGTGCTGGATCTAGCAGGACTGGTTGAAAAGTGACACCATCCTTGTCTAATCATTGGCTGTACGAACACTAGATGCACTCTTTGATTATAGTGAAAGCAACTGTGTGAGTGAAAAGGCTTCATCAGTGCCTGACAGCCAGTTTTACATGAGTCTCTGCAAGCAGAGTTGAGGACTGTGGCTTCCAGGAGCAGGACTGCAGCAAAAATTGGGGTTAGCAGGGGTAGAAATGCACATAGTTGTCTCTTGATCAGACTTGTATCTCTACCTTAAAACAGGCTGTTAACACCCACTAGGCTGCAAGGAGATGATGCATACTGTCTGTGGCACACTGCTTCTGGAACATAAGTTTGTAATGCTCTTCAGCAGCAGATTAATTTACTAACATCCAAAACAGCAACAGGAAGGTGAGCTTGTGTGCTCCTACTGTCTCTATGTGTGGTTTGTCTTTCCTTCTTCAAAGGATGTGTGTAAAGGTAGCCTTGGGTACCATGTGAGCTACTGTGATTTAAATGGAGCCATGGGAAATATCTATGTACCCCAATGATGTTAACTCAGTTTGGTTAGTCAAGTTTTATATGACCCAAGTAATTCAGCTTTTGCCTTATTTCTGTGGGAAGTCTGAGGAAGAGCCTGTGAGTCTCAACACTTGTCTATTTTTTTTCTAGAAAATAGAGAAATAAACTGTTTCTCTACTTAGAAAATCCATTCCTTGTCTTAAAAATCTCAAATTTATTTCCCTTTAGAATGTTTTTCCCTCTTCTTTCATATCTGGTATAGCTTGAATGCCATTCCCCTCCAGTGGGGGATTCAGTGTTCTTCAAGTATGCATTGTTTAGTTTCCTTTTGTCCTTGTTTTATCTTTTGGCAGAGAGAAGAGAGTGGAGAGTTGGACCAGGAGGATGGAGAAGGGAGGAATTGAGTGGTGAATGTTAAATGGAGGTAAGTACAATTAGGAGTCAGAAATGGTGTGTACACTACTGCAAAACAGAGTGTTTTTTAGAGCTTCAAGGGTAAATTCAGTCCAGAATCATCTCCTGACATTCTTGCCTTTTGCTGCAATAGGATGTGTCCTGCAGCCCTGGCCACAGAGGACCTATGACTTTCCACAGGTAGAATCCCTGCTAGTTCTGACTGAAAATTATATATTTGGAAATTTCACTTGAGTTGGAATTCTTAACTTTAAGAGAATGTTAAACTAAATAGCTAATATAACTAAACTAATCAAGGAAAATCATTGGTGATGAAATGGGAAACAGCATGAAGGTTGAAAATGGGTAGAGAATCTCTACATGCCAGGGTGCAGAGCTGTTTGCATCCTGGCAGTGTTGCTGTGGCAGGGACAGGACTTATGCTGGGACATGACTTGGCAGTATGGGAGGCTGTTCCAAGGTTTCCTCAATACCCACCCCTTTGCTGAGCAGAGAGGGGAAGTTTCTAAGGAGGGGCATTGTTCTGGGAAGGGGGGATTCTGTGTTCTGCTATGCCATGCCATGCTATACTATGTTATACTGTAGGAAAAAGGTTCCTACCCACTTACTCAGACAAGTGATGTGGGATTGGCTTACCCTGTGGGATGGGATGTTCATCTGCTGATGTATTCAAGTCTCCCCTCCTCCCCCCTCCCCATGCCCCCCCTTTTTTTTTTCTAGAGGAATTGGCTGATTCACAATGTCTTCATTATCTTTAGATTGTTAGAAGAAAGGCCTGGACCCTTGGGGAAAATGATCTCAACAATATCATCATGATTTAGGTTAATGCACAGCCCAGGAGGCAGGATGGGCCAAAGCCTGGGCCTGAAAGCAGGCTGTAAGGAGTGGTCTGTGGGACTTGGAGGCTGATGGCCTTAGTGGCTGAAGGCCAGCCCGTAGGGGTGGGAATCCTTTTCCTTGTAAAAATATGCACATGACCCAGGGGTGCTGGAGATCACATTTCCCATTGCATGTGAACTGCTAGGGACATGTGTTTATGCGTCAGGCTCTAGGAACCCTCCTACCCATTTTCACCACTTTTCCCTTCACCTCTTTTACCTGTGCTGCTGAGGTTCCATGTAGTGTTTTTCTGATCACTGTTCTTGCACAGCTGCTGTCACATCTGCTCCAAAGCTTGCCAGCATCCACAGAAAGAGCTCTTGCTGGCTTCCCGTGGGTGTGGAGCTGCTTGGTGCCTGTGACCAGCCTAGCAGTAAAAGGTCACAGGGAATAATACCTAATTTGGTACAGCTGTCATATGATGCCTGAATGTGTCAGTGCATGGAATACAGCCAGAATATTTGCTGTTCTCTGGCTCCATCATGGCTCTGCAGCAGAGATTTGTGGAACAGCACCAGTTAAATCTGCAACTCCTCTAGATACTCTGCAGAGTATCAGTCAGAACTGATTTAATAATGCTTTCTGTAGTCTCTGTGGTGTCACAGTGGTAACAGGTGGATGGTGAATTGAAACGCTATAATCATTAACCAACACACTCAGTATTAATAATTCTTGATTATTTATTTTTAATTTTCAGTTTCTGGAGCCAAATAAATGATGGCAGAAGTTCACTATTATGGCAACATAAAACAGTGAAAAATTAGAGAGCACTGAATTCAAGATTTTCTGCACTGTCTTCACTTATTTTCCCTCTACTCTACTGCATTCTGATAATAGACTGGTAATTTCAACACCCAGCATTAGCAAATGGATTCTATTCATCATCCCAATGATCCAGCGCATCATAATCCAATCATCATCCAATGACCCAGCACATCACAAGTACAGTAGGACAGAGGTTTTGACGCCTGTTTGCCCAGTTTGCATAACAGTGACATTATTGGCATTTTTTGAGCACATTTCTGTCAAATGTCAAATGTCACATTTCTGTGTCAAAGCTTTCAGTGGTTTGGGTTTTGTGATCTTAGTGCACATCATTTGACAGGTTCAGGTGCTGGCTGGGGCAACATCAGCTGCAGTCAGAGCTTCCATGCAGAACTGCAAAGCTGTTGCAGTTGTACCAAGGTGCAAAGCTGTTGCAGTTGTACCAAGGTACAAAGTATATTGCCAAAGCAGTGCAGTCATCGACTACCTTGGGATTGGCTTGGAAGTCATTAAAACTGTAGAAATTAAAGATAAATGAGTTACAATGTGGGGCTGGAGATCCCATAGAAATAAATACCGGACTGATTCACAAACCTGAGACATCTTCTTACAGGTGAACCTGGATGCCAGCTCTCGGCAGAACCACAGCAGAGCTGGACAAGCATCTCTTCTCCAGAAATAGTATCCACACTTGATTGCAAGTTCCCCCATGTTAATATTTCCAAGTGCCGTGTGCGAGAGACCAGCAGGCACCGCTCGAGTATCAGCAGTCGCTCGCAGCTGTGCGGGAAGGGCTGCTCACAGCTCTGCCTTCCGCACGGGTGCTGTGGCTGCAGCTCAAGGCTCCGGTCTGGTCTTTTCAGAGCATGGCCCGAGGGCTACGAGCTGAGCTGTCAGTGTATTTCTCTGCTTCCTTGCATAAAGTTTGCACAAAGTTTGTTTGCTCAAGGTTTTTCTTGGTTACTGCAGACCGTTCTTGGATTTCTTCTTTTTGGTATACCTAGAAGTAGCAATGACTTTCGAGGCAGTGCGAAGCAGACCAGCCGTAATTAAATCTCCCAGCCACAAAAATAATTTAAACAGGTACAGCTGGAATGGAGACAGAGGTGG
The DNA here is from genome assembly GCF_023343835.1 of Lagopus muta. Taxonomy (NCBI): domain Eukaryota; kingdom Metazoa; phylum Chordata; class Aves; order Galliformes; family Phasianidae; genus Lagopus; species Lagopus muta. The sequence continues at coordinate 80,163,330 of NC_064433.1, forward strand.
GGGCAGAATGGACAGTTCGTTATTGCCTTATAGCAGGGCAGGGCTGCGCAGCAGTAACAGGAGGGAAAGGCAGGAAGAGGGCAGAGAAGGACTGCAAGAGGGACAGCTCTGAAAGCAAAGCGAGTGACCTTTCTTCTCACTGAAGTGAGATCGTTTCCTCCATGTGCTGACATTTGCTCCAGCCCTGTTCTCCTGCTGCTTCTTTCACCTCTGCTTTGCTTCATAATTGTCCTTTGTGTTGCTGGCTTTCCCCACCCACTTCCATCTCCTTTCCTTCAGCGTTGCCTCTCTCGGAATCCATCTGCATAAGCCCAGCCAATACAGGAGGAATAAAAAGGAGATCTGTGGCTCTGCTTGCTACCTGGTCCTTCCCATTCCTGTAGGCTGGGTCTGCCTTACTCCACATCTCACACCACTTAGGGCTTCTCTTTCAGAAGGAGAAGGTATGGGGATCCCTGTTTTGTTCCTTGTCTTCTGTCCATGTAGGCCTCTGGGGTTACTCGGAGTTTGACCCCTGTAGGTTCTCATACCCTGACTCTGTTCTTGAACTTCACCTCTTTGCTTACTGATATGCTGTATATTGTGCTGCCGTGTTTATGCTGTTGCTACTCACAAACAGCACTCTGGGACTTTGACTCTGTTTCCCCTTCCTTCTCCCTGCCTGTACTTTCTTGTATTTCATTTGTTCATTACGTAGGCTGAACAGACTGGTGACTTCCAGACTCCTGAAGATCCACATTAGTGGTGTGAAAAAAAAAAACCCAAACAAGTGGAAAAATGTTTAATTTTTTTCCCTTGGACTGAAATCTTTCAGGATCCTTAAGCTCTTACAAAGACATGGAGAGCATGATCTGCTTTTCCTCCGGCACTCACCTTTGGCTCAGAGGGGGAGACAGTTTGTTTGATAAAACGAGGAACCAGGAGGTAGGATTCCTGCTTTCTGCTGTCAGAAATCCGCCACTCGCTGGCTGTCTTACTTGGAGCCTGTCACACCAGGTTTATGTCAAAGTTTACCTAACTGTTAAAGAATAGCTGTTGCTACATTTTCTCAGGCTCTTGCCTGCAGGGGGTGATTATGGAAAAGGTAACATTTCCCCTAATCGCTGAGCTGGAGTCGATTTAATTTACAATTTGTTATGAAATAGTGGGTATTGTTTTACCTTTCTTCATCCCAGGGCTGGAGGAACAGCACAGTGAGTTCCAGAGATAATGGCAAGCCAAATAATTAGAAGCCTGGCTCCTAGGGATGATTTGAGGATTAATGGCTGTTTGTAGAGCGCTTGGAGTTCCCCAGCTGCAGTGTATGTTTAGCTCTGGGACACAGCGGGCTGCAGGTGCTGGGCAGTGGGAGTGCAGCCCCAGCACTGTGGCTGGCCGGGTGCAGAGCAAGGCTTGTGCTAGATCTGGGGAGTGCTGTGTGGGACAGTGAGGTGGGAAGGGGGGCTCTCCTCTCAGGCTTGTTGATTTTAAGCCGCACTGAAGGGAGACACACATCCACAAGCACTTCTCTGGCAATCTTTCCAGTCTGAGTACCAATCTGCAGTACCTTGGCAGTGCTCAGCTGTCAGGAATAAATGAAGAAAACAGCTTGAGTGGCCCCCTGATGCCAACCAGAGCCTGCTTGTTCTGTTCCCCTTGGAAGCCCATGGGTGACCTCTGCAGTTTGCATTAAGCCACATCTCAAGTGTGCTGGAGCTAACATGCTACAGAAGGCTGTGGCTCGTCAGTGCTGGGACCATTCACTGTCACTATCAAAAGTGGGAAAACTTTTCTGTCAGGTGCCTGTGCAGTGTCTGAGACCCAGCCTGGCTTTTACAGCCCTAGAAGGAAGTGCTGAGTGCACTGCTTTCTAATCTTGCCTTGGGAGGTTTTCAGAGGAGAGGCTGTGCTGTGGGAATCCGTGTATGATACAGATGGATCCAGCCAGCTTGCACTTGTTTGAGTCCACGAGGAGCAGTCGAGGGCCAGGCACTCGGGGAAAGTTCCCTCTGTCCCGTGGGAGAAGCACGTGGGGTTGGAAAGATCCTTGAGCCTGCAGGGGGGAGGAATTTCTCCTTGGGCCTCAGATGTCCCCCAGGGTGGTGCGGGGAGGAGCCCGATACTCCCAACATTGTCCTAGGCAGCAGCTGGCGGTGCTGTGTGACAAGGTTCTGTGGCACTGAGGTGCAGTGATCGAGTGTGCTAGCAGAGGCAATGACCCCGGGGGAGTGGAACAGGTCAAGTTATGGCTGCAGTCTGTCTTCTGTACAGAGGCGGAGAGCCCATCCCAAGCTCCTTACCGCTCACGCCATCCTCTGGGGGATGGAGAACTGCTTATTTCCTTCCCCCTGCAGCGCCAGAAGAGCAATCCGAACCTCTGAGCTACGGAACATCCTCCTTTCCCTTCTCCTCCTCTAAGAGGCCTGTTTTAACCTTTTGTCCCATCCAGCAGCAATGTACATATGGCCCTTCACCTGCTAGGGCAGTGCTCCTTGTGGTCACTCAGCCCATGTGCTGAATGCCACTGGTAGAACATTTCACCTTCCCTTCGGGTTCTGAGAGGCAATTGAGCCGTTCTGTAAGTTCGTATTGTGCCAACTCAACACTCCCTGCAGTATGTCCAACACTGTCCTGCTAAGAAGATTTTTAAAGTCACTTCTGGTATTCAGGGGCCTCGCTAATGTCATTATCGTCCATCAAGTCAGGAGAAGTTTACTGGGGGACAAACGTGTCATCTGATCTTTGGCAAAATGCTTCTCTTTGAAATCTTGACTCTCGGTTACGGGTAATGCCGGTAAAAGTGCTATGTCCAATCTCCACCAAGGAGAGCAGCATGCTGAAGGGGAATTAAAAGGCCATGGGAATTCTCAGCATAATTTTATTATCATGACCTTTAAGGAGACAGTGGGGGGATGGGTGAAGAACACAAAGAAGACACTGAATACAGACCACACAGACAGACAGCGCTTAAGGGGGGAAAGCAAACCCAAAGCAAGTAAGGAAGGGAGACAGGAGAAAAGAGAGATGGGGCAGAGACTGAATGAGACTGGCAAGTAATGGCAGAACCACCTCCTTCCAGTTTATCCAGGGAGTGGCAGGAGTAGATTTGGAGCCCTCCATCCATGAAAAATACCCCTCTGTGCATCGTTCTCCATTTTCCTGAAATCTCTGCTGTTCTTCCTCCAGGCAACCATTAATCTAATATTAAGCCCCTTAACCTCTCTAATTGTTCCCTTTCAGTGTCAGCTGGTTTCCTATTAACCTTTCAATCTCTCCGTAATGCAGTTACTTCTGATTCCAGCCAGCCCTGGCTCTAAAGCTTTACCTCCGGCAGTGAATTTTCCAAGCTTTCACTTTTTTTTCTCTTGCTTTTCTGTAATGATTATAACTGCTGTTAAGAAGCCAGTTTGAACCAGCCTCTAAATGCACAGGGCTGAACCACTTGGAGTCTATAAATAGCCCTTCGCTAACCTTGGGCCTTGTTGCATTAAGTTGATTGGCCTCTCTCTCTCCGTTTCATTGCATCTTCCTCTCTCCCCCCTCTCCATTACTGATACTGGTTCTTTTGTTGCTATCTGAGACACCTTCTTGTTGGTAACGGGGTTGGTCAGTCCTAAGTTTTTCTCTCCTGAACAAAATAGTATCGTTGCTGGGGAAGTATCCCTAGAATTTTTTAATAAGGAAAGCAGAGCGACACAGGCTGAAGCAGCAGGTCTGAAAATAACCATGTCATACAATAAGAAATTGCCTAGCTGAGCACCAGTGGTTCGCTCATGGTTCGCTCCCTATGGGCTGGATTTCTCCTGTGACACACAATGTGATTACACTCAAATACAGTCTCCTGTGCAAATCCCATTGTGCAGTACTGAAGCCAAGATGTCTGTCTGCCCACAGACAAATCAGGAATTGCTGGCTTAAAGTTGAAACAGAGATCTCAGAATGCTAAGTAAACTGCCTGCTTCTCAGAAAGATCCCCTGGAGGCTTTGACATCATTAATCAATATACAACTGCTGCTTGTCCCTGTAACAGGGCAGAATATGGTTTGCTTCGATGCCCATTAGATACAGCTCTGTGGTAGGTTTGTGATGTCTCTTCTAACCCCACCTGCTTCTTCAGTGCTGATGCTGAGCTCTCATGAACCCTGGTAGATCTCCTCAGTGCCTGCAAACAGCTTTTTTTTTTTTTTTTTTTTTTTTTTTTTTTTGTAAAGTGCAATGACTACTTGCAGTGAAGTCTGATATGGAGCAGTTGCATGAGATGACCTGGTGTCTCTGGAGTCAGTGTAAGTCACAGTTCTGCATTAAGGCAGGAGTTGCATTGCATTCAAAAACTGTTTGTGTGCAGTGATGCAATGACATCTGCCAGTGCTTCTCAAGTTCTGGGGGCACTAGCGCAGTACCATAATAGGTTTGGTTGGTGGCTCCAGCAACAGCCACAGCTTCTGTGGATGGACAAGTACCACACCAACACAGAAAAGCCTGAATCAAGGGATATTGTCATGCCCCTGTTTTGCTATGTGTCCAGAGGCAAAGTATTTATCTGCAGAGCTGCATTTTCTCTGATGAAAGAAGAGAGAGGCACGGAAAACTTTTGTGGTTTGTGCATTGGTTGATATTCACAGTCTTTTGCTTCAGCTCAGGAGGATTTGTGTGTCTGAAAGCTCTTCTGTTTTCCCTAGCTGTATCATTTGTCTAATACCAGCTGTTACCTTTCCCTGTGAGTCCTGCTTCAAGGTCAACAGCGGCTTACCAAAATAATAGGAGCTATTCTCTTCCACTCTCCACGCAGCTCTGTGCGTCCCTGCTTGCCCACTCACTGCTATTTCTTGCAGCAAGCCTTTGTCTTATTTTCTGGCAAATGTTCTTGATCTATGCTAGGGCAGTAAAGAAAAGCAAAGAGAAAGTGAGAGCTGGAAAATCTGTGGTTAAAGAAGGTTCACATGGAGGTATCAGACAAAGGGCCTTCTTTTTCAATAGCTGAGTCCGATAAGAAGCATAGCTTGTAGAAGTTCTGCATGTATGGAAAGCACAGCTCTAAGGCAGGTGGCAGCCAGTGCTCGCATCTGTTTAATAATGCACGTTCTATGGGGTGGCTGAGCACTCATTTTCCATCATCACAACCTTATGGCCTTCATGTTTTTTTAAAGTCTCAGGCCTAGCCTTTGCTCTAGTGTCATGTGGTTGCACAGGAGCCACCGAGTCCTAGCCGTGCTTGCAAAGGGCTGGGCTCAGGCTCAGGCTGGGCCTGCCACTGGGTACCATCCTAGGGTGGGTGCCGTCTTGGGACGCTGCCCTTGGCTCCAAAGTGGCCCCTCAGTGGGTCAAGTGGGCTACTGTGCCATCCCTGGACCCACGACCTTGTGTTGAAGATGTGGGTCACTGGTGGAGAGCATGTGTTCAGAGCAGGTGGAAAATGTAATCCAAAGCAAGGGTGTCCCTGCTTTTTCAGACTGTGTACAGCAGACAAGTGACATTGGATGATCCCCTAGACACTCCCCAAGTGCCCATTTTACCTGGCTTCTCTGCTATGTCCGATCTGCTCCCTTGCCCCTGGAAAACTTCCTGACTACTTACCCCAGTGATCCATCATATGACCCCGCTCTGGCAATGTGATACAGCTTTAGCTGCACTAATCAGCTTAGCTTGCTCCCTGCTTGTCGTCTTACTTCAGGAAAAACTTTATGCAGTGCCTGGGTAGGGCTGCTCATTTCAGAGGATTTAAATTCAAGGTGGAAAATAGCAACACAGACTTTTTCTTTGTTATTTTGAAGACAGAATTCAGTTTACCACTGCAGCTTCTAAGTCATCATTCCTCTAGAAGTAGCTGAGCTTTTCATAACACACGAAGGTTTCAGTTGCATAGTAAGATCTCTGTCTCTGTTAACAAGAAAAAAAAAAAGCCCCCCCGAAAAAAGCAAAAAAAACCCACAACAAAACAAACCAACAGTAATGAGTGCTTTGGCTGAAGCATTTGAGAGGTGCTCAGTCATCCAAATGAACTTAGAGACTGCATCACTTCCCTCCTTTCTCTTCCCAGCTCAAAGCAAATTGGGCTCTAGAGAAAAGAATATTGTTTGTTGCAGGGGACTGGAAACTTTCACCTTGAGCCTCAAGGGGGTTTTCAGATGAGACAGCAGGAAAGAGGAGGGCTTATGGTAAACCCATTTTGCAAATACTTTTTTTTTTTTTTCCTCTCCACAGAGCTACATCTCCATGCTGAAGTGCTAGGAAAAATCAGAATTTGGTTGAGAAGTAACAGCCCAGACTCCATCTCATTAGCTAGTCAGCCAGTGATGCATGTGGGAGAAAGTATGTTGATACCTAAGTCTCCATTAGGTGAGGGCAAATCAACTGTACTATAGGGTGAAAGAATAACTAAATATGCTGCTGCGTAAGAGGAGGATCTGGCAAAAACTGAGCACCTTCCAAAACCTGAGATCCACAACCACTGGCAGTTTGTCACGAGAATCTCAGCCCAGCAGGAGATGGTGAACACCCAGCACACTTGTAGGTCAGGGAACCTCTCCAGACCTGCCTCAGGGCTTTCCCAGCTCAGCTGCTGCAGCAGCCTCTGCTGCCAGGCTTCTGAAGCACCATCCAGATGCAAAAGGAGGATCTAGAAAGTCCCTGTTTGTCACTTCTCCTGTCCTTTTCCCTCTCTAACAGGCCTGTCCCTGAGAGAGTTAATAATCCTGCTTTCTCAGGAGGTGAAAAGATACTTCCGTGTAGCATCCCAGGGGAGATATGGAACTGCCAGGAGTAGCAGAAGACTTTGAACATCCTCAAGGTTTTGTACTTGTGTTGTCCTCTTAGCACCCATGACTTGAATATAGTCTGGAACTGATTAACTTCGCTTCGATCCTCTGGAAGGGAATGTTCTTTCAGCAGTTAAATATTCTCTCAGCATTGCACATGGACCAGACATTACAGAGGCTAGGGCTGCATTTACATTTTTTCCTCATGAACTGAAAGAGAAAGGAATATCCTCCAGTATTTCAGTGCTGCCATTTCCATCCTTCACGGTAGTGCTGTGCCAAATTCAAGCTAGCTATTCTGCTAGCTTCAGCAGCATCCCCCCAAGCCCTATGGCCATGAGATTTGCAGCTCACACAGCAGGGAGCCCGTGCCACACACATAACAAATACTTTGGTTCCAAAGTACATCCTCAGAGAACAGCATGAATCACATTTCTGAGAAACACAGTATCTCTAGCACTTATAAATGCCTTTGCGTGGTATCGCATTAGGAGAGGTAGAGCTCCCCTACTCCAGCCTTCTACCTGTGGGATGACTTTGGGGATAAAAGTGATTTAGGGAGCACTACATTATAATGTGGATAAACTGGGAAAATCTGAAGAATCAGTACGGGCTTTTAGAAGTATCCCTAACTTACTTCCAGCTCCTATCTGCAGTACACGCTCGTGTGTGTGTGCCTTTCGCGTGCTGATACAGCCAACAGGGAAATATCACCTCCTTCCACTGCTGCCTAGCATCAAAGTGGGAGTTGGGGCGTTATGCTGCATTCAGGGCAAGGAGAGCAGAGAGGGCTCTCTGCCTCCTTCCATGTGAGGCTGAAGAACTCACTGAGGAAACAGTTCAGCTTATGAAGTACCCTAAGAAACCTTTCCATAGGAACTGTGCTCGTGGCTGCTCTGTCCAGGCTATGGCAGGTCAGGGAGAGCTGCTTGCCGCTCCGGGACTAGATCTTCCCCAGGACACGAGCAAGCTATTACTGCTGTGTCTGTGCCAGGGAGGAAGAGAGGGAGGCCAGAAGGTATTTTGGCTCTGTACAGCGCTGAGCAAACACAGCAGCATTCGCCTGATAGTGACCACCTGCCTGGGAATAAGTGCAACCTGTGGCCATGGCGATGATGTCCCTGCTGCTCCTCCTGGCACAGGGAGTCTCCCGTTTCCTCTGGCTCAGGAAGGGGCTCTTTTTTTTTTCTTTCTTTCTATGTGGTGCTCATCTGTTTGCTTACTATTTCAGGCACGGGTGACAGCAATCAAAAAAACATTCCACTGCACTCAGTTAATCCATAGGAAAATCCCATGCTGGTACACAAAATGTGGAGACTATGCTTGTGCATTTTTCCCCAAGGGCCTTCGGCAATGGAAATTTTCTCAAGCTCCATTCATTAACAAAATAGATGAGCAGTTATGTAAGATCATGTGAGGGAAGTGGTTGGGCTTTGGTCAATGAAAGAGTTAGTCACACATCAATGAGCTTGATGAGCCTGAGAAGAAATATGGAGACGCTTTTCTTATTCAAGGACTGAAAAAGGAGAATTTTAGCCTCGAATCTTCATTTTATCCTAAGCTTGGCCTCCACCTTGACATTCTAGGCATTGCAAGAGCACTGTTGTACTTAAGCAAAAACAGTGTTGAAATCTGTTGAGATCTCCCTTTTCCCCTTCCCAGGTCTCTCATCTGTGCTCTGACTTAATCAACCACCTGGGGTTGGGATTTTGGGGTGCAATTGAGGTGCTGTTTCCCTCCAGCCCAGCCAGTCTGCCCCGGGAATGCTCTGAGCATAGGTAAATTGAACACTGTAGTAATATTTGGTGGTCACAGAGCAATAAAAATCTGCACCAAGTCTCTCAGGAACCATTAGGACATTTGACTGGGAGAGGATTTTCAAGGATCTCATCTCAAACTCAATCTTCTACAAAGTTTGCTCCTGATTCGGACTGTTGTCTCTCCTACTTTGAATCAGAGATGATAACATCATACTGAGCTTCTCTGGGAGTGATCATATGGAAAGCAGGAACTATAGGGAACCGGTGTACTCAATCAGATGTGTTCTGGAACAATATGGTCCCACTCCTCACTGGTTCTCATGCTCTCTCAGCACTGGGAGCCTTGCCAAGTGTCCTCCAGGACTCTGCGATGAGATTACCCTGGCCCTTGGCTCTTCCTAGCTTCTGCTTTGAAGCTTGCAGATCTGACTTTTAGACAATAACATTTTACAGAAGACAATCAAATGAGCTTTTTTTTTTTTTTTTCTTTATTTGCACTAATCCCTGCATGCTGAATAACCAGTTGCTTGTGTTCTTTCACCTTGCAGTCAGCCTCCTGAAGGTCATTGCACTATCTGAGCCGCAGAGCCTGGCTGGCAGCCTCCCCAAGACGTGGAGTGGCAGTTGCCTAGCATGTCCTATTGGGAGCACTCATGGCCTAAGGAGTGTGAAGGAGGCTTTGAAAGGAAACTGACGTGGGGCAGGTAGGGAGGATATGGGCAACAGGGTATAGCTGAAGCACTGCTAGATGCATGAGGACTGGGAATAAGTGAGAGCTGTGTGAATTGTATAAACCCAAGTCCTTCTCACATCCACTGCTCTGCCTTGAGAGCTGAGCTTGTGAAACCTTGGAAACCTGCTGCGTAGAGGTGCTCACAGACACATGGTGCTGCTGATGGCTCTGGGCAGGGCATCCCAACCCCATAGGAGCATTCATGGTGCATGCTTGATCCTCAGTCAAAGCACAGTTGTCTCGCCAAGTGGATGCTTTCCAGAAGGAGCCGCATTCCTGACCATGGAGAGCTGAAAGGACTGCAAATGGGATATGCCTTAAAATAGACAGAGATATAGGAACAGAGCTCATTTCCCAGGCAGCGAGGACATGTGCTGACATCTCAGGCTCTTGTTCAGAGGGAGGAGCTGCTAAAACTGCAGCTGACAGCCTTGGCTGCAAGTGTCACTGGTTGCCTTTGGGCAATTTTCACTACCTTAAAGGATGTTTGTTGAGATTGGTTTTTCTGCCAGTAAGACTTGTCTCTGTCTTTCTGTAAGTCAAACAGAGTGGGAAATAGACTCCCCTTCTACATCTGAATGTTATGATGCATCTGAATATTATGATGCTCACAGAAAGGATCCCCTGAGCGGTACGTCATGCTGACATGTTACTTGGAAGCAGCACTTCCCTGGGAAATTATTTGGAAGTGATAAACTTCCATTAAAACTTGGAAAAAAAAAGTTTGGCAGAAGGTTCCCAGCAAATTCTACTGACACCTGTATCTTTGAGCTGCAAAGCTCACAGTTTTGTGACTGAGTGGTGTTGGGCAGCAAGGCAGAGCTTTATGACTGATTGCAGCCAGAGGCCTCAATGAGATGAATCTTTTTGGCTGCCTTTGCTACATACTTTGGCTTTGCTCTTTTAAATAGTTGTTACATGGTTCCCGTGAAACACTATACCACAGTGTCTGTTGTTTCTGCAAAACAGTGTGTGCAGTGTATGCAAAATGCTGTTGGGGCAGTGCTCAGCAGGAAGGAAGAAACATCCACAGCAATTCAGGTGTCGCTGATGGAGAAACCCAAGCTCTGGCAAGTTGGAGCACAATAGAAGCGAGCAGAAGAATGAGAAATCAGCTTTCCCATACTGCCCATCTTGTGCTGAGCCCACCAGCCAGCACAATCTTACCGCCTTGCAGCACTGGCCACAATGTGTGGCACCAGGCGACCGCGTGAGTTAATTATTAAACAAAAAGGCGTCATTGGTCCCCTTGTCACTGCGGTCCCTCCCATAATTACGCTGTGTGGTGGAAAAATGATCGTGTGCAACAAGAGCAAAGAAACCTTTTCAGGATGAGCAGCTTTTCCTTTGCTGGAGAGCTGCTCCCTCTTTGACTCCCTGAAGCTGGAAGAGTAATCCAGTCGCTCTCCATTAAGGTGGAGTTCAGGAAGGAAAGATGAAAGGCATCCAGAGACAATCACAGCACTGATTTCTGTGAATAATCTCCCCAGCTGTTAGCCCAAGCCATTTCCTTATCAGGGAGTACTGTAATAGCAGTGTTTCAGAGTCTGGAAGGGAACATTTTGAAGTTAGCTTTGGCATTTCAAGGCTATCACTATTTTAACCAAGCTTCCCTGGACTTCTAGATAAAATATTAACTCTGGACTGGGTGCAGAGGCAACAGCAGGCTGTAAAGCAGTGGCACATGGGAAGAGACAGGCTCTGGGATAGAGATGGTGACATCGAGGCCTTAAAAACCACCATGTGGCTAGTTTCTCCCAACAAACACACGTACTGCCTCACCACTGCCTCTGGCTGCACATCTCAAAAAAACCAAAGGATTGCGTGTGAGTTCTGCAGATGCCTGGCACCCCAGGAGCAGACTCCTTTGCTGAAATAGCCTGTCACCTTCACTCTGGAAGGGAACAGTGGAGAGCCACTCTAGCTTCTCTGCTGTGAAGCCTCTCCAAAGCCCTTTCCATCTCACTAGTCCAGCTTCCAAGGCTGGCTGTCTCAGCCTAATGCCTGTGAAGGAACCTCTTTAAGCAGACAGCCTCTCTCGCCTCCCTAGCATCACAGTTTCACAACTCGGTGGTCTGTGGGCAGACCCACAGCATCCCCACCACTCAGTATTCCCACCACTTCACAGGCAATGGACATGAAAAGAGTTTTCCAGGACAGCTTTGTGTGAAATGGTCACTGCCCAGCAGAAGGGCGTCTTCCAGTACGCGTCGTATCACTCAGGCTCAGCTGTGCCAATAGGTCTTGGTTTACAAATGGATTGTATTTACTTACAAATGCAAGAGAGTCCGGTTTGTAGATAGAGTCAAATTACAAAGAAAATAAACAAATGTCATACAGAATTAAGATTAACATCATCTCTTTAGATACTTCAGCATCCTGTTTAGCTGACTGGCTTGTGTGGGGCCTAAACCAAAACTAAAATGCCGGGAGAAGTCCTAGAGCTTTCTTTCTTGCTTCTGGCATTAAAGATAATGGGGAGACACCAGAGCAGAGGTTCTGTATGACCAGCACCTTCCTTCACCTAAGGGGAATGGACAAGCCCCTTTGCAAATCATAGCTTCTTTGGTTGTTGTGATGGGAAAACGCTTGGAATTAAGTTATTTTGTGTTATTTGTGTTCAAGAAATGTTTAGATGTTGTACTGAGAGACATGTTTAGTGGGGAAACATTAGTGATAGGTGGACAGTTGGAATGGATGATCTTGTAGGTCTTTTCCAAAATTGGTGATTCTATGATTCTACATTTTTTTCTCCCCTTCTTCCCAAAGAGCCCTTCTTTATTGTTTCTGCTTTACACTCAGTCTAATGCTGCTCCTGAATTCTGAAGTCAAAGTGTTTGATCGGCAGCCCCCACACAAGGTACACATTGCAGCAGGCACAGCCTGCGCCTTTCTGCCTCTGCTTGGAAAGAACAGGGACAAATATTAGTTTCTGATGAAACAGAATGTCTTCACTTTGTTAGGGACAGTGCACCGATAATGGCTCTGCCTCGCATTCTTGGCCAGCCTTGTGCCATGCCCTGGGAGCATGCCAAACTTGCATTCGGGTGATCCTGCACTATCTGAGAGGAAAGGCAGAGCCAATGCCCACTCAACTGGACTTTGTCCTCCCGATGGCAGGCAGGTTATGAAACATCAGTCCCCACGTGTGCTGGCATAGCAGGAAGATTCTTGTCCTCACAATAGCAGCATTCTCTGCAAACTCAGCTGGGAAAGATGAGCACAAAATTAAACCTGAATGCACGCAGGCTTACAGCCCTTTTCAAAAAGATCTCATTAGCCTTTGGCAGTACCAGAGACAACAGCTGCTGGTTGGATGGGCTTTTGCAGCAGCACTGGAGGGTGGCATGTGTGTGCACATATATATATATCTGTACTTGCATGTGCTTTCTGTATCTGTAGACTAAATGTCACAGGTTCTCATGGACAACCATGCAATCTGGATGCTGCCTTGGGCAGCTGCTGTCAGCAGAGCTGTGTAGGTTGCCTCTGGGCACGTGGAACACATCTTTGCCAATGCAGTTAAGCCCTCCTGTCCAGAGATGCTTTCAAAGTGTGAGAAAATCCCTTTCTGGCTTCAGTTACTCTTTCAAAGGGCGGGTTTATCTATTGCGTCAGTACCTTTGTGCTGGGATCCAGCAGGACGAGGCACATCCTCTGAGCATGCACTGGCCCTGTGGCTGTTTGTAAGTAAGAGTTAATGGGGGGGATGAGGCTCTGGAGAGTAACCTGCTGTTCCTTCCAGGATCAGAGACAGAGATTTACCTCCGAACTCACTTTGTACCACAGGGGCTCTGTTTGTGCCCCAATGGATGGAGCAGGACAGTGTGCTGGGGGACAGAATCATAGAATCACAGAATCATTGAGGTTGGAAAAAAACACTAAGATCATCTAGTCCAACCATCAACCCATCCCCACTGTGCCCACTAACACATGTTCTTCAGTGCCATGGCAGTTCAGCAGCGTGGCTGCCATTTCCCACAGCCTGCCCTTTTATTGGCAATCAGATTAGCTGACACAGGCAAGGGAAAATGTTTACTCAATTTGAGACCGGCGGTCCTTGTTTTGAAAGCGGAGTTTTATCCTCAGCCCTAACTTCTCCCTGCACAGCATTAATCACTGGTCTGGGAACTGAGGATTTGAACGATCTCCAGAGCTGTACAAGCAGATTTGGTGACTCTCAGCAGTGCTCTGTAAATAAGTCCCAGCAGGGAGCTCTGCAAGCAGACAGCTCCTTTGTGAGCAGGAGGGGCTTTTCCCCATGTTGTTCAGATGGATGGACAATGCAAGCGAAGGGCTGCGTTATTTTGCTGGGACAACAAAAGTACCACAAAGAACAATCTGAAGCCACCAATTTACAGTCCAACCACCCGCTTCTTTGCAGCCTAGCAAGAGCAGGATTTGTATCAGGGAGGCAGGAAGCCAGCTGTGTGGCAGAAGCAGCTGTGTCTTGACATCATCTTTGTCCCTCAGCACGTGTGTGTTACAACACAGGCCGTAATTACACAAGTGTGAGCTCGCCTTACCCACAGGGCCTGGTTTCTTAAAAAGCTTTTTGTGCCTGCCAGAGGAAAGGTGTGGTTTGAGAATGCAAATTCTTCTCTAACGCTTTGTGGTGGACTTCTTGAGCAGGGCATCCTGCTGCAACTGCGAGCAAGGGATGCCCTAAGACTTCACCAATATATATTTTTAACATTTCCCTTTGGGAAATGATGCCTTTTGGAGAATTTCTACGGAATGTTGCAGAAATTCTTTGTGTATACGTGCAAATGGTTGAAAATTTTGAAAAAAAAAAGGAATGTGCCTTTTAAAGTACTCATTTCTCTTAATGGGCTATTTTACTCTTAAGAAACAGCTGGATTTTTTTGTTGCATTTCTCTTCCTGATGTGCAGTATTGCCTACCCCTGGGAGCCTGATGCTATCAGGGAAGACTCAGATTATTGAACCACCAAAGTTATAAATAAATGCTGTTAAATGGTTTAACTCAATGGCCTTTGCCCTTCCTGGAGGATGGAGCTCATCTTCCATCAATATGATTAGCGGAGGAGATTGTGTATTGATTAATTGTCCAGACTCGTTTCTCATTAGCTGGCAGTAGCCTGTGCTACATGACCTTTTTTTCTACCAAAATTAGAGCTTTGCTTCATAGTGGCTGGCTGCCCAAATCCCCCAAGCTCTCAAGGGTCCATGCTGTCAGCATCTGATAGCTGTCCCTCTAGGGTCAATGACAGCCTTTCTGCAAGGGACGTCTCTAGGACAGAGCTGTAGCAGGTGGGGCAAAGATCACCCTGCAGCTCCCATGCCTGCTGCCTCCCCAGCATGCAGGCTTATGCAAAAAGCAAGCACAGAGAACACATCACAGAACTCGCACCTTGGCCAGCACGTTGCTGAATGGCTCAACCACCCCGCCTGAGCATTGTCCCTAAATCCCCACTTTCCTGCTGGGACTGGAGCACCGGCAGCAGGGCGTTGCTGCTTTCCCGGGGAGGAACTGGCAGTCCTGCAGCAAGAGAGTGCTGGTGCAGCTGGATGGGGCCCCAGTGTTTCCAGCACAACGTGTCCCCAGGCCCCCAGCCTCCGGAGCTGGCACCTCTCGCTGCCTATTGTGTGCACTGCTGGGGTTGCTGCACTGGCGGTAACCTGTTCCTGAGCTCCACAGTCACACCCAGGCATTGCTGTCACACTTGGCCGGATATTACTTTGTCCCAGGTGCTTGGCCTTGGGACAAGAGGATAAGAAGGTGGCATTCACAGGCTCTATTCTTGTCGCTGCCACGCGGTGTGACCTTGAGCAAGGCCATCGAGAAGCAATGGGAGGCTGTCCCGTGATGCTGCCATCAGGCTTTGCTGTGCCGGGACGTCACCTCTAGGACAGAAACGTAATGGAGGAAATGTTCCATGTGAATGACACTGCCCAGCAGAACGGTGATGGAAAACCTGGTACCGAAGGGAAAAAGATAAGGAAGTTGCAGGGAGGAACGTGGTTCAAGTGTTGGCAGAGGGGAGTGGGAGGTTTGACATCTGGAGTAAGGTGCTGGAGACTTGTCCATCCCATCTGCCTTCATCTGATACTTGGCTAGGACCAGATGCATTGCACAAGAGAGTTACTTGACCTCTGTCAACCACACTGTGCAATCCTACAGCAGCTGTCTTCCTCCCAAGGAAATGAGATTCCCAGCCATAACTGCAACTAGAATTACTGTCTACAGGTGAAAACAGTTGCATGTTCTGACTCTGTGCTACCGTGGCCTGCCCTTGCTGTCTTAAGTCAGCAGACATTTTGGAGCTGGGAGACTCAACAAGGCTTATGAAAGGCTTACAAAGGCTGATGAAATCTCACAGCTGTTCTCACAAGTTCATGTTTTTGCTTTGGATAGCTACAGCCAGCACTTTCCATGGAACAATACACTCTCATGCTCTGAAAGCTATACTGTATTTTTCTTCAGGATGCTCAAGAGGTGCTGGGCTTCACTTATTGGTGCATGCCTATTAAGGATGCCTTTACGTCATTCTAGGTTGTCAGGAGATGTGGAAATCCCACTGCAGCAAGGAGCAGACTCCCTCATCCCAGTCCCTGTACCCTCATTGCAGCATAAGCACGGATATACTTGGGTCACCCCTACCACACCTTCTGAGCAGACACCAGAGAAGAGCTTATCAAACACGTTAGAGAACTCTTTCCTGCTACTACATCATCTGAAATTCAACAAAAGCTCACAAACTGGAAATGGGAGGAAAAGCAGCAAGGAGGGGATTGGACCAGATGGAACCAGAGGTCCCTCCCAACTCCTGCAATTCTGGGAGAGAAAAAGGAAAAACTGGACCTGCCAGAGAAAGAAGAGAAAGATGAGAGGTCAAGTTCAGAGCTCAGAGAATCATGAGGAAGGCATCCAGGAACCTGACAAGGAAGACATGCTGCAGGAGGGGCTGCAAAGGGGCAGAATGGAGCCAGAGACCCCAGGAGGACCTGGAAAGATAAGTCTGCGTGACTGGGGACTCCATAAGTGAAATCATCACCATGTCACAAAAGGGGTCTGGAAGAGCAAGGGCAAGTAGTCTGTGTGACAGTACTGTCTGCTCATGATGTTGACCGTGAAGGAACAAGAAGCAGTAGAGCTGATAAAACAGCATCTGCCTCATATTACCTTCAGGAAAGATGACTGGAATTCTGCTGCATTTACCCAAGGTTGGCTCAGGATGTTGATGAAGGTCTCTCATGTTTTAAGAAAGATGTGCACTACCAGAAATTGTCACTACTACAGGTTTTATCTTCCTATCTGGAGAATAATTGCTACTAGCTCTGGCTTGGTTCAGGTATTCCCGGATGCATCTGCTGACAAACTTCCTTACAAAGAGTCAGCAAACTAATCAGAGCTGCTGTTGTGCTTCTGGTAACAAGTGAGACATTACAGAACAATGTGACAGGAGATAACTTTTAACCTTGACTGGGCACAGGCTGATTCTGTCTAAATTAAATGGAAGAGTCAATCTCATGGGGCCACAGTGAGTTTTGGTTTTTTTTCAACCAAAAAACAGGAATCGTCACAGAAGTTATGGATGGAGGTGATGTAGACGTTTGAGCTAAAAGTCTCAAGTATTTGTATGTGGAAGATATTCATACTTAACACTGCAAAAGCTATTTTGGTTTCCTGAGCAAGAGTATGGATGGAGAACTTTTAGAAAAGGTGCCTCTCTTTCATGACAAAACTTGCTCAGTAAAGGATGGGAGCATTCAGCAAAAAAACTCTATACTGCAGAGGTCACACAGCTTAGGGAAGAGGACACATCAATTGGCAGATATGAGGGTGAGACAGACTTTGCTGAGGAAGTCCTAAGTAGCCCAAAGAAGTTGTTTGTGAAAGTAAGAATGATCAAGGAAAGAGATCAGACCTCTGTGCAGTGAGAGCAAGATCAAGATAGACCTCATAAATCCAGTTTTGGCTCAGTTTGTAAGAAAAAACGTGTAGAAGAAGGGGATTGCAAGACAAGAGGCCTGGAAATAGAAGCAATCCCATTAGAGGTCGAGGAAAAACTTGCAAGGTTTATTCAGATCAGGAGGTTCCCAGAGACCTGAAAAAATGGCACACTGAGTAGTAAGTCCAATGGAGAAGATGTTTAATTATCCTGAGGAACTGAGGTGTGGAGAAGGACTACACAGTTGCATAGTGCCAACTGTTTTACCAAAATATAAGTTAATGGGACAAAACAAGGATGTGATTATTTACAAACTCAAGATCTCAGAACAGCTGAGGCCAAGAAGAATGTCAAGAACAAATAAACATACTGAAGTGACAGTAGGACAACATTGAACATGGTTATATGAAATGTAGGACGTTTTTGATTATTTTTGTGTTGGGGGGGAGAACTGCTCACTTTTAGACACTGGTTATGTGGAATGTACTTATATTTGACATCAAGTGGTAAGGAAATTGTGAAAGCAGGGGTGTACAGGGATTCACAATTGAACTAGGAAGTGGATAAGGAACTGCTGAATGAAGAGATGCTGAAACATAAAGCAGTGGGCAATTGGTAATGAAATTCCTTAGAGACTGATTTTGGCACCAGCCAGCTTCATATCTTCAGTAATGACCTTGGAGGAAAAAATGTAGTTGTTGCTGAAGAGACACAAGAGAGAGGTGCTGCCAGTAGCAAGGAGGGCAAATAAACCTTCCAGCAGAGCAGGAAATGGAGTGAGAAATATTTACCAAGTGCAAAGACTGGCACTAGAGTGATCTGAAAAAAAGTGAGGGCTGATAGTAGGAGCCTAGCCAGTTTTGGGGTTTTTTTTTTAGCCTGGCAAGATGAGTGTTAAAAGGGCATATGATTGCTGCCTATTAATACATCGGATGGGAAAATCCCAGTGAAACAGAACTGCTATTTGAACTGAAAGACTGAAGAGTATTGGCATGAGAACATATGTGCATTGCCTACTTAAAACAGAGGGTGGGTACTAAAGGGTGGTTTTAACGCTAATACTGTGGAGACAGCTGCTAAGTTGTTTGCAAATGTGTGCCATAAAAAATAGCTCTGAAGCCAAACTTTCTCTCTCCCTTGAATAATAATGAATAAGTTGTCCCTTGGTTCTGTTGTGGGTAAAGTTAACTGTAGGTAACTCCACATTCCAGCTGCAGAATGTCAGCATGCCCAAGTGCCATAGGTAAGTGGTTTTGCCCAGCTTAGCCTGAGCTATAGAATACAAGTCACAGTCTCATTGTTCCTGAGATTTGGATACAAAGAAGGAGAAAATTCTTTGGTGACCTCCCTGAAACACGCATGTTTGACACAACCTTGACAGTTGTGATCTCTCTCTTGTTAGCACAGCTCTTCATTGGGCTCTTGGCAGTAGCCTGAGAGGTAAGGGAAATAAATACATATGGCTTAGCAAGACCACAAGGCATCTTTCATCTTTTCACTTTTCTTCTGCATGCATGCAGCTATCTGCCATACCCTGGCAAAAAACAGAGATCCAGGACCCCAACCCTGGAGGAAAAGCTGAGCTGTGCTCCTGGGCTGCTTGTCTCAGGACAAGGGCATGTCTGTCCTCACATGTGTGTGCCAATGCTGCCAAGGCTTCACATGAGCCATCCTGCCTCAGGCACAGCCCAAAGTGGAAAAGATAGCTCCTGAGAAAGTATAAGGGGAGAGGAGGAGAGCATTACTCATGTGCACCCTGTTTTGAACCATTTAGTCAGCTCCACCTGTTTAACCTCCATCCAAAAATGATCGTATTTCATGCAAGGAAGGCCGCTCCCTGTAACTGAGCTATTGTGTATGAATGCAGCCCAGAGACACAACTTCCAGTGAGATATTTGGTCTTGCTTCAGAATAGGCACCTGTCAGGGGTGTAAGCTGAGTCACAGAATTGTAGAACCATAGAATTGGAGAATGGCTTGGGTTGGAAGGGACCTTAAAGCCCATCCAGTTCCAGCCCCTCTGTCATAGGCAGGGTTGTCACCTCCTCCTGCACAATGTCATCTGAGTGAAGACATGATCACCAGTGTTCACACTGAGCACTTTGCATGGTCCAGAACAATTGAGGATGCTGTGACACCTGTGTTGCTGGCTATCCACTGTGTTGATTTTTGCTGTTCTCACTGGTTAAAAAATTATTTCCCTGTCTTCTCTCCCCTGGCCAGATACTAGATACTGCCACTTGCCAGAGATCACCAACTGAGAGATTGGGTCTTCTTGGTAAAGTGTGCACAACAGACCGGAAGGACCCCAGCAGGGACAACTTGCCACTTATCAGACGTTTCTGGTCTTTTGTTCTGTGTGAGCAGAGGAAGAGGTCACCCTGTCAAACACCTCCCATTCCAGCAACACTCACCTGTGGGGAGAGGTGAAAAAGCAGCGCCCAAGAGATGAGTTTAGATTGTTCTGAGAGTAACCACTGTGTGTGCCCCTTCCCAAGGGGCAGCGGGGGCCTGATGGCAGTCAGCCAAAGCATTCTACCCATAACTGATGCAGTCCTAAAAGATGCACTGTTCCAATGCATCCATGAGCAAGTGAGTGAGGTAGAGGAAAGAAGGGAGCCCTTTGTCACCACGCTGAACAATAGTCTGTCTATGGGACCGGGAGCAACACTGCCCCAGCCAGCGTCAGCTGCCCTTGTTTCCTCCGTCACGCTGACAATGCACAGTTGCAGGGCTTCTTTCCCTGCGTGGAGAATGGGATTTAGTGATACCATAAGTTAGTCAAACCGGCAGCCAGGATACCAATTCAAGTCCTGTTCAATGGAGCATTTTCTTTGTGTTGTTTTTCCTCCACTTCCCCTAATTTGCACTAAGATGCATTTCCTCCCTGTAGCGTGAGCACCACAAACACACACACTTTAACTCTTCTCAATCCCATTTACCTCCTATTTCAGATGAAGCAGCTGTGAGTTTGCACTGTTAAGGAGATATTGAATTCGTCCTTAGAGACAAAAGTTGGAGTTCCTTGTTTGGAGAAACAAACAATATTAATCACTGGAATTAGCATCAGTGTGAACCAGTGGCATTGCATCCACCCAGTGCACAAAATTGCAGTGTGGCCAGGGGACCTTTGGGTGCATCTATCCCGATCTGCTCAGGCAGAACACCCAGAGCAGAGTGCCCAGGCCTATGTGCCCAGGTGGCTTTTGGCAGTCTCCAAAGAGGGAACTCCATAACCCTTCTGGGCAACATGCCTGATGACTGCAGGGACATCGCTGGGAAACTTCTTAAGGACCTCTCTGGTACATCTTGCTTGTAAAACAGCATCCAAAGTCAGGAAAAATATGTTGTCCTTGTCAGATAGGGAAGAACTGTGAGGATGGGATTTGCTGCCATGGGATTTCACTTGGCAGATCTTGTCCCACTACTGTAAGGAGTTGGGAGCCTCTGGGTTTTGTATTAAAGGGTTTCTATCAGTGCTGGGAAGCATTTATTGGGACAGAGAATGAGTAGAATTTGTGTGGAATAAACAGAAAGGCAATTCCCAGTGACCATGGGCAGGTCTCTGCCATGCTATTCTATATCTATACTGTTGAATATTCTGTGATGATACAGAGGAAATGTCAGAGCAGAAGGATCAGGCACTTAAATTTCCACTGATGCTTAGTAGGAAGCAGCAGAGGAAGCTCAAAGCCCATTTTGCTCTGTGCCTGCACAAGATGTAAGGAAAGAACATGTCCCTGCGAAGCTGCCCTTGTGCTTGCAGTGCTTGGCTCTGCTGCACTTGATGGGTTGGGTGCTTTTAGGGGAGGAGGAAGGAAAAGAGGAATGCAGCCAACTCCCTCAGAGGAGACCAGCCCATGGCTGGAACTGAAAACAAGCTGGACTGCTGCAGGGCCAGAACTAACCCAGACGGTGCCAATCAACACAGCGTATCCCCTCCAAAAATATGGGCAAATAGGGTCCTGCAACATGAGTCAGGAGCTGCAGGGCTCAATGTGTGGGCTGAGGGAGACTGCATGCAGATGTGGAGGCCCACACAAAGCTGTGCAAGCCATGAAAATATGGGCATGGCTAGTTACAGCTGCTGTGTGATGCTATGACATGGCAATGCATGAGACTGACTGCAGCTCAGTGGGCTGTGGTAGACCTATCTGTTCAGAAGGGATTCAGGCTTATAGCTGCTGATGCCCATCATTGCCAATGCAATGGAGGGGTGAACGGAAAAGAAAACAATCCTGCTTGTTTCAAAACAGACCCAAAGAAGGGCCTAAGTTAACCTGGAAACCTGACTATTTAACCAGGTGTGGCTCTTTGTCTGCTAAAATAGTTGTTCTCCTTCTCCACAGAGCTCATCTTGTGGATACTGCCACTGTGACATGGATGCACCGCAGAGCACTGCCAAGCAGCTAATAATGTAGCAGTGTGATGTGCATCAATGTGCATGGAGATTTTATATACAGATGTGCATGTCTATCTGTACATGTGTAAATTTGTATATGTAGGTATATGTAGGTATATCAGAGGCAGTGTGTGTGTGTGGGCTACAAAGATGGGGAAGGGTCTGGAGGACAAGCTGTTTGAGGAGCAGCTGAGGTCCCGTGTGCGCTCAGCCCAGAGCAGAGGAGCTGAGGGGAGGCCTGATGGCGGCTGCAGCTCCTCACAGGGAGCGGAGGGGCAGCGCTGAGCTCTGCTCTGTGTGACAGCGACAGGGAACGGCATGGAGCTGTCAGGGGAGGGAGGGTGGGGGCCAGGGTCAGGGTCTGTACCACAGGGCGCTGGGCATGGAACAGCCTGCCCAGGGCTGTGGGCACGGCGCTGAGTACCAGAGTGCAATATGCATTTGGACATCGGTCTCAGACATAGGGTGTGGATTTTGGGTGTGCTGAGTGGAGCTGGGAGTTGGACTCGATGATCCTTTTGGATCCTTTCCAACTTGGGATATTCTGTGATTCCATGATTCTATGAACTCAGCACAAGCTGAGGATGGAGGGCAGAGCAGCACCGTATGTATAACAGTACCAGTATGTATTACTCGAGGGAATGTTTTTGTCACTGTCATCACTCATGTGAGATAACCAACTGGAAAGCTTTTCCATCCCAGAGCCAAAAGGGAAGCAATGGGATTGCATCCCTGGCTTCAGCACACATAATTGAGCTTCCCAAATATTGCTTTAACAAAGACTGAACACTGAGCAGAGCACAGAGGTTGCCTCTCACACAGCACAGTGACACCAAGCCCTGTTCCATGTGGTTCAGCATAGAGGAGGAACAGCAGCGAAGGCATTTTGAGGTTTGTGCAATTTCAGGTGGGGAGGGGCCATAAAAGTGTATGGAGAGGAAGAGGTTAAGTAGAGAAGCGTGGAAAAGGTAAAACCACAAATACCCCCATATGAAGGCTGGGATGAGAATATTCTGCTTAGCTGCCCAGGACAGAGCTTTATGATTTTTTTCCTAAGCAGTTTGGTGGTGTTAGCCACTGTGAAAAATCACTGACCGTGGAGATAGCTGATAAGGACTGAGCTGGCATCAGTTGGGAGAACAAAATGTCAAGAATGCATCAGGCTGTGCCCCCCACTTTTACCAGCGGGCAAGCCATCCGTCTGGGAACAGCATGTTGCTCACTCTTATCTCTGATTGCCCAGCTTCTTTACTGCCTCCTAATAAGTGCAGATACAATGTTCTGAGATCTGATCTTTGTCTGAGAACGCCTTCTCCTCCTGTGACCACCCCCTCCCTGCATTCCCTGCACACAGCCTTGGGGAGCTTCAGGAGCTGGGAGTGATGTGGTGCAAGGGAAGACTGTGGTTTGGCTGGCTCTGCTCTCCTAGGTCAAGGGTGACATAGTTTTCCCTGCAGAGCAGCAAAAACCCGCCATCTACAGCAACAGTTGTCTGCTCCCCAGTGCTTTTGGTGGAGGATAGCAATGAATGAGCCTGCTCAGGCTTGCCTTGTTGGCAAGAGAGAGGATACGAGTTGTGAGGTGCTAAGACTGCACCACGACTGTTTGAGGTGCACCAGAAATGGTAGCAGTGCACCAAGGTGGGACTCACCATAGGTGCAAAGGATGTGTGGGGCAGACCTTGTTAGGTTTGCACCACAAGTTAGCCCAAAATTGAAGGATGTACTGAGCCACTTTTACTGTTCTAGGTTTGGTATGAGTGAAGCTGTGGGGAAAAAAAAGGTTTTTCTGTGCTCCCTCCTCATGCTTGACTCCATCAGGATGCCTTTCCCAAACCTGGCTTGGGAATCTTTGCTTTCCCCTTATGGGACCATCATGTATTTATGGCCCCACAAGGCACATCCTAAACTGCTCCCCAGGGCAGTTGGCAATTCAGCTCATCTCCATGAACTGTTGGTCAAAATACCTTTGTATTTCTGAGCACAGGGTGTAGCTCTTTGCCCTGAGGGCTGCTGCACCCTTCCCATATCACTGCTGGAGGACACCCAGAGCCTGTAGGGCACAGCTTCTGAGGGCAGGACACACCAGTGTTGCTGTGCTATGCCTCAATGTTGGGACAAGCCTATTCAGGCCCAAGAAATGGTCAGGCAAACAAGTATTTGTGTAGCTGTATTTATGCAGCTGTAGCTATAATATATATATATAAATATCATATATATATATTTATTTGTATAAGACATGCCTGGACATTTCCAATGGAGACATTAAGGATCCTGCCTTGACTAATCTATCTGTGACAGAAATAAATCCTACCCATCAGCTCCCGAGGATGCTCATTCTGGTGTTAAATTTCTTTTCCTATCGTGCTTCTGTATTTCCAGGTGGTCACTGTTTTGACCAACTGTGCTGGATGCCTGCAGTGCTGATGATCCCTTCCTATGCCATGGTCTGCAGTAAGAAGAAGACTGTGGGGCTCTGGGATATCAGAGAATAAACGGTACAGCTTTGCAACCCACTCAGGCTGTAGCCTGATGATGATGACGATGACGACGACGATGATGATGATGATGATGATGATGATGTGGTCAACCCAGTTCCTGACATCAGATCAAATACACCACAGCCATGCAATACAACAGGCATATGAGAACAAACTTGTTGGTTCTAAATTTTTGAGGTGGTAGTTCTGTGCAGCTAGTCTTTATGGCTGTGCTACTCCCAGGATAAGATGCTGCCTGTCCTGTACTTGGGACAAAAGCAGCACAAACTCTGTGTGATATTCATATATGGCCAGAATGAAGCCCTATCACCCTACCTTAGCCAGATGAGGCTAAGTAATGAAGATGGGCAGCAGTTGAAAAGAAAATGATCAGAACCTCACCACCTAATACCAGAGCTGCTCCAAAAGTCATAGGATCAGAGAATCACAGAATTATTAAGGTTGAAAAAGACCTTTGAGATCATCTAGTCCAACCATTGACCCATCCACACCATGCCCTGTAACCACATCCCTCAGTGCCACATCTTCACATATCTTGAACACCTGCAGGGATGGTGACTGCACCTCCCTGGGCAGCCTTTCTTGCTGAGAAGAAATGTTTCCTAATGTCATAGAATCATAGAATCATAAAATCACAAGGTTGGAAATGACCTACAAGATCATCTAGTCCAACTGCCTCCTCATCACCATTGCCACCACTAGCACTAACCCATATCATGCAGCACGTCATCCAGATACCTCTTGAACACTGCCAGGGACGGCGACTCCACCACCTCCCTGGGCAGCCATTCCAGTGCCTGACCACTCTCTGAGAGAAAAAGTTCTTCCTTGTGTCTAATCTAAACCTCCTCTGGTACAACTTGTGGCCATTACCCCATGTCCTGCTTGTTGCCTGGGAGAAGAGGCCAAATCCCTCTTCACCACAACCCCCCTTCAGGAGGTTGTAGAGTGCAATGAGGAAGAATGTCTAACCTGAACATCCCCTGGTGCAACTTGAAGCCATTCTCTCTTGTCCTATCACTTTTTACCTGGGAGAAGAAGCCAACCTCCTCCTAACTATTTTCTTTCTGGCACTTGAAGAAAGTGATAAGGTCTCCTCTGAGCCTCCTCCTGGCTTAACAATCCCCATTCCCTCCACCCAGGTTGTCAGAGACAAGATGTTGGTGGCATGGGAGTAGAAGTTGAACCTTCCCACCAATCTGAGAATCCATCATATCTGAGAGAGGGAGACATATATTCATGGACAGCTGCTGTACAAATCAGGGTATGAGGGGCAGTGTGAAACTCAGGTTAGCTGAATGGCATCCCAGCAGAGCTGGGTGAGGGTGCCTGACATCGTGGTATGAGGACACACAGTCAGACATCCAGGCTGGGTGAGGAGCTGCATCCCTGTAATGACACTGCCTGCTGCCTCTGGGTCTGCCTCACTGTGAAATCTGCAAGCAGTATGCTGTGTTCGGAAGGTACAAAGACCAAGGCAAATAACCCTTGACAGAAAACAAACTTGTAATAGAGTGAAGGCGTGTTGGTTTCACAATTCACCTTGGGACTCAATCCCTGCAGCTGCTCCAAATCCACTGCAGTCAATGTCTTTTTTTTAACCGTGATGTCAGCCAGCTGTGGGTTTGGGCCCATATGAGTGATAACACTGTCAAGAATCCTTTTTTTCTTTTAACACTTAAAAAAAAAAAAATCCATGTCACTGTCCTTCTAGCCACTCACACTCCATGTATCACACTCCTGACTCAACAGGGGTGACACAAACTTTCCACGACACAGAGACCGTCATCCTGTGATCTCAAGGAAAGCGTGGCTCTTTCCAGCTGCTGTAGGAAAGTTCTCCTGGCATTTCACTGGAGAGAGGATTTTCAGTATCTGCCTCCTGACTGAACCTCCCAGCCCTGACGGTTTGAGTTGGCTGTTTGCCTGACAGCAGTGCAAGCCTCTTGGAAGTGGAGGGAATCTCTGTGTGCACCCTGCAGGAAACGTGGAGCCATTTAAAGTGAAAGGAACGACAGAAATGAGACACCAATGTTGCTGTTGTGAGAGCTGGGCAAACTTGCTGTATTTGCTTTCCAGCCCTTGGAGGAGTCAGGGGTTCAAAAGGTTACATGGGTGAAGGTGTTGCTGTGTTTGGGGAAACCAGATGAAAGAAGTCAGGAGACGGATGATCTCACAGGAGGAAAGATGAGCGTGATGAAAGAGACGGGGAGGGAAGTATCTGCTCCCGGGTAACTAGTGATAGGATGAAAGGAAATGGCCTCAAGTTGAACCAGGAGAGGTTCAGGTTGGATAGATATTAGGAAATGTCTTCTCAGAATGAGTGGAGAGGCAGTGGCACAGCTGCCCAGGGATGTGGTGCAGTCAGCATCCCTGCAGGTGTTCAAGAAAGGTGTGGATGTGGCACTGAAGGACATAGTGAGCATGGTGGGAATGGGTTGACTTGATAATCTCAGAGGTCTTTTTCAACCTTTATGATTCTGATTCCATGTTTCTAAGTGCATCTCCCCATAAACATGGACCCTCCACCACATCCTTCTTCAGCAGAGCCCAGGGGCATGTGGAATAAGATGGAGGAGGGGCTGTGGAGCCTGGTGATGAGCAGAGGAAGAGAGCAATGCCTGAAGCAGGCACATTCAAGAAATAGAGCACAGTGAGCCCTGAACACCCACACAACTTGGGAGATGTGAACTGGAGCTGCCTGGCCTTCCCTGACACCACCACCTGGGGAATCCATCTGAGGGGCTGAGTGCTCTGCAGTAGTCTTTTATACACCTCCACCTAATTGGGGTTAATCTGCTCCATGCTTTGGCAAATACAAAGGCCGAATAGGTTGGAGGGGAGTGTTTGAGCCTCTTCTCATTTTCATGCCATGGAGTCAGCAGAGAGCTGTGAAGCTGCCCATGGTCAGGTCTGGCAGAAAAATGCCTTGTCACTGAGGCATGGAGTTGAGAAACAAGTCCCCAGGATAGGTTAATTTCTTCCTTCTAAATGAACTTTGCCCTCTGGCAACCCTCCTGCACCCATCTTCCAAGCAACTGTTACTGTTTTGGGACCCCTGTGCCTCAGAGAGGAGGTGGGTTACAGGCATCTCATGCAACATCTTGTAAACATAAAGGAGAGGCTGTTGCCACCAGAAGTGCATCTGAGGGTAGAAGGAGAGTCAGCCACACGGCAGGCTCAGCCACTGATGGTGAGTGCTCGTTGCACTGAGGAGCTGCAGTGGGTGCTATGTAGGCCTTTTGGATCTCCCAGTGCAAGGATTGCCAAGCAGACATTTGCTCCTTTGCCCTCCCTCAGTCAAGGATGGGTCTGACTGCTTTGAAGATTGGAGTTGATCTCCAAACCAATCCCTGCTCCTCTAAGAAAGCCACTACAGAGGAGACAGCACATAGCAGCATTGGAGTCTTGGGAAGCTTCCAGCTCCGGAGCAGGAAACAGAAGGGGGCCCCAGAGCTGATAAGTTGTGTGAAAAAGGGCAGAACAAAAACTTGTCTGTGGCCAGGGCCCAACACAGTGACAAAACATTGCAGGCAGTGCCAAGATGCAGAGCCGGCTGCCAGCAGCACTCAAGGTGCTCCAGCTCCTGCTGTTTGTGCCAGACCTGTGCCAGCCCACCTGCCACCAGGCAGTGGTTAAACCTCCGTGCCTGGCACCTGTGCAGCAGACTCAGGTTGTTTCCAGCTAGGCTTTCACCTCCCTCCTAAGGTGGAGCATGCCCTTACCACAGTCAGCCAAAACTTCTGTATGCAGTGGGGTGGCTGAGCGGGTGTCACAAAATCCCTGGTGGGCTGTAGGGCAGCCTCTTAGTCAGGGGCACACGGGAGAGTGTTGAGTCAAAGGTGTGTGGGGCTGGGGCGAGCAAACGAGATAGAAATACCTTGTGGATGGGACACTGTGTTGAACTCTCACAGAGGCCAGCTGACATGACGTCCTCTGATGCTCCAAGCTCAGGAGTGCTCCAAGCTGCACCCTCTGACTGGTGCCCAGTCCTCTGTGACATAGCCCGTGTCACCTTCACAATGGTCGTTCTATCCGAGCACACCTACTGTGGCCTCAAGGTGATGGAAATGAGAACATTTGGCCCTCTGCTGAAGGAACCAGCATGGCCTCAGCGTGTCGGTAGAACCATCACACCCTCCATTTCAGTCACTCCGTCTAAATCAGTCCTCATCAGAAATCCCTTCTGAAGGCTTTAGGAACCTGGTACTGTGGGCTGTACATTCCAACAGCATAGAACCCTTAGAGCAGAAAATCATAGGGGAGAAGGTAATACCAAGCCTTGCAGCTCTTATGCTGGACATCATGAAACCTCAGTTGCTCTGCCTGGCAGAGAACAATGCTGTGCCTCTGCCTTTGGCGTAGCAGTGGCTATGCAGTCCCAAGCAACGGATGCTAACTCTATACTTGAAACAGGTAGAAAATGCTGCCATGTTGGCCTCTGCATGGGGAAAACTGCTGGAAGGAACTTGCACTGAGATCCTCTTTGTTTCTGTACTGTGGAGGGAAGGGCTGTGTCTGGCCTCATTCATGCAGCTTCATGACCTCCAAAGACCACGTCTCCAAAGTTAGATGAGAAACGTGTACAGACCCGCTATACTTTGTTAGCCTAAAATTTGTACTGTCTTTGCTGCCATTTTGTAATTTTAGCCCCTGAAGCTTTCCTTTAGCATCATAGAATGACCTGGGTTGAAAAAGACCACAATGATCATCCAGTTTCAACTCCCTGCTGTGTGCAGGGTCACCAACCACCAGACCAGGCTGCCCAGAGCCACATCCAGCCTGGCCTTGAATGCCTCCAGGGATGGGGCATCCACAGCCTCCTTGGGCAACCTGTTCAGTGTGTGACCACCCTCTGTGTGAAAATCTTCCTCCTAATATCTAACCTAAACCTCCCCTGCCTCTGCTTAAAACCATTCCCCCTTGTCCTATCACTATTCCCCCCCCTTGTAAATAGTCATTTCCCCTCCTGTTTATATGCTCCCTTTGAGTACTGGAAGGCCACATTAACCAGTGGTTGCCCTATGCTGGGCTCCAGAGCAGTTTTCTTTCAGGATCTCAGAATCAGGACTTGACAAACAACAGAGCAGGGAACCCAAGATGGACCCAAGGTGGACTGGTGGCATCCACCCTCCATCCTACTTGTAGATATTCGTACCTCAGCTCAACAACGCCAATCTTGCCACACACTGATGCAGGTGTGCATTAATCAATAGCCAAACCTCCAGTTGTCCCTTCTCACCTACATGTTTTATTAAGAGTCCCACTCCTAGAGGTGTTGAATGCTGAAACACCAGGGAAGGAAGAACAGGTTCCTTCTTTATTTTTGACAGCATCAGACAGCAAGGCACATTTTGCAATTTCTTTGTAATAGGATTCCAAGGAAGTCTCGGGGACTAACCAAAAAGTTCAAGCAGGTGTAACATGTGGATGGAGCAAGCGTCATTTCTGCCTCATTGCTCCATCATCAGCAGTGGCAGCAAAACAACCCCCTTCTTCCTTCCACCCTTTAGTACAGCTCACCTCCCAGTTCCCAGCCAGGATCACCTCAGCCACAACTGTATCAATTCCACTGTTGGCATGGGTAGACTTGGACAGATTGAGGACTTTTTTTCCCCTCTGTACATAATCTTCAAGTAAGGGTTCCACATTAGATTATCTAAGACAAATTACACCATTCCACTTTCAGCTTCTTACTTTCTACCTCCCTAACTTTTTTGTACTCTCAGAGCTGCTCACAAGTCTACAGTGTACAGGAGATAAGTGATTGAGCTTTAAAACAAGAAAAAAAGCCAGGAAAGATGACAACATATTGTGGAGTCAATATGTGGAGTTTTAACCACAGATCGTTTCAGTGCTGTGGCTTACTGCAACTCTTTGTAGAGGCAGATGTGTACCCAACAGAACCAGCAGTTCAGAAATACGATCAAGAGCCAGATCCTTCACATGGCTTAAGCACAATGCCAGAAGTAATGTGAAGTTAAAGACCTCAAGATGCTGACTGTCCCTGTGCAAAAGGTCACACCTCCCACTGAGCTCTCAGCAGCAAACCATACAAGCACTAACACTTATATCAAAATATATGGCAAATAGCTGGAAATTCAGAGTGGAACAGCACAACCCACTCCAGCTCAAAGCTCAGACAAGAAGTGTCTCACAACAGTAATGCTTTACTCAAAGCATCATGACAAGGCTAGCAATTTTGCCCTAATTGAAATATTGAGAGTATGACTTCTTCCACATTCTCAGTCTACTCAGAGGAAGAAACATTGAGAGCTAGGGATAGACAGCTCTGAGAGCAGAACAAACCCAGGAGAGGGAAACGGAAAGCTTTACAAGATAGGTAGGGCATGAAGCCAGTAATGAGTCTAATTCCACTGAGACACAAAGCCTGTAGCAGTGGGGCAAGCAGCGTGCTAGTACATGCTCAGACCAGTGAGTGCATGCAACATGCCCCATTCTAAATCCAGCAAGCAGATCAGAGCCAGAGCAGATACTTAGCCTCCAGGATTTTGCATTTGATGCTAGAGATAGAGAGCAGAAGTTCCTTCCAGAAAACAGCCGAGATACACAGTTACAGAGACCAGAAAGTTTCCTGTGCTTAAGGTATTGACATGCAATTGGTTGCAAGAGTTTGTCCTGTTAGGCAGCGAGCTACAGCATGGAAGTTTCACATGCTGTCTCCAGCTATAAAAATGGGAAGCCAAGGGCTAAAAGCATATAGTGTTAGCACCACACCCCTGAACCAGTTTATGCCTTGAGGAAAAACATCTGCCTACAACAATATGGGGGCATCCTCTTATAATCCATCTTTATTCATAAAAATCCATGTATAAAATCTTCTGTTTCCTTTTACAAAAGCAAAGGCAGATGAGCCTACTCAATCTCTAACCTCCATGGACTGATGGTCTGACACTTCCCCCCCACCCTGTTCCTCCCCCTTGCTTTCTCCTCCAGTCCATGTTTCTTCATGCTTCCTTCAGTTTCAGGTCCAATTCTGCACTTGCAAAGATGAAGTACACACACACAGAGGAGATGGAGAGGTGGTGTGGGCTGTGCGTGGAATGCTCTACAGGCGCTTTTTAGTAGTAGGTCTCTCTTTCCACCCAACCTAAAAGGAAATGTAAGGAGGAGTTAGTCTTAGGCTGACAGAGATTAAGTTCACAACAGCTACTTTCAGGCTCTGAAAACTTGCACTGTAATCCTGTGCTAGAAAGGGACCTGGTCATATAAGAGAAACTGTTTCCAGATCATTCATGTGATGCAGCTTTCAAATCTTGTTCTGACTTTCTAAAACCACCCAAGCATTGGTCTTCCCATTTAGTTCAGTGTATTGATACTTCCATATACTCAAGGAAGAGACAGGGAAGGACAGAGTCCTGAATTTCAACCAACCACATCTCATGTTGGAAACATGGCTAGCAAGCCTCCACAGTGGAAAGAGCTGCCTTGCAGCCCACTGCAGAATAAGCAGCTCAAGCTGGGCAATGAAGGGAAAACAGCAGTACACCCTTACTTGGTGCTTAGTACCAGGGGGTCCCTGAGAAGAAGAGGTGGGGAAAGAAGCAGACCAACAACACATGCTTACCACCAGGGTTGCGTCTGATTATGAGCTTTCTGATTTCATCATAGAGGAATATGAGGAGGGAGTACGGGAAGGCACAGAACCACCAGGTTGGCCTGTTTGGGAGAAGAAACAGTGAAAACACAGACAATGGAGACGCTTTTTGTCTAGCGGAGCTATGAAACGATGGTACTGAAGAATGTAGATCTTGAAGGCAGGCAAGCATCAGCTTGCCAGCATCCCCATTCCCACAAGACTGTGGCTCAGTGAGAACCCTCCAGGCCAAGAATTACCACCTTCTTGCTGCAATAGGTTGATCCACTTTTGGATATTCATTCCAAGACAAAGTGGGTCGCAGCATCTTTGTTCATCTCTGTACCAGCACCTCCCCACCTACATTTCCTCTCAGTACAAGTAACCTTTGTACCCATGGCCTTGCTCAAACTGCACTGGTTTCCCTTATGACTTTAAGTCATAAGTGTTATCATCCAGCTGCCGCAGGCACTGGGCAGATGCCTGCTTTCTTGTTAGGAAATGCTAACACTTCGAACTCCAAACAACGCTTCTGAATGGAACACAAAACATACCAGGAGTTTTTGCCATCAGGATTTCACGATAGTTAAGTGACAGGACTGTTCAAAGTTTGTTCAAGACTAAACCCTGCCATGAAGTTTTGCAATGCTGTTGGGCAACAGTCAAGATGCTGGCACTCTCTCAACCATTAGGAAAGTTACTATGCATCAACAGATCCATCTGCACTCATGGGGTAGCCTGTTTCAGAAGACTTTGTGCAAATTCTTTGGAAGGCACAAAATGTCACGACCATTTAGTAAAGAAGAGATACTTGGCTTATGTTTTCTAGCCAATTGAATTGCTTTCTTTGGAGGTGCAGTCCCTCACCCCTTAGAATACTACCATATAAGTACAAGAGCAGCTGCACCACAATACTAATGTAGAGGTTATGTGCTAGTTATTAAGGGAGAGTTTGCAGTTCAGTGCCCCGTAAGTATTCCACAGGCAGTAAAGGAAAGCAAATCTCTAGGGTGTCACACTGTGACAGAAGTTTACTCATTCCCTCTAGCCCGAGTTCTTCTGTGTTAAGAGTTGGTTTCATGTTCTATAAACCAGTAAGTACTCTTAGTCATTTCCCCACTTAACACTATTGTTCCGTGCTGCAGCCTGTTGCACAAGCAGCAAGATACAACTTACTTGAGAGGGTACATCCTTAGAGCAACATCCATCCCAGGGCAGTAGGACAGAAAAGCAGCTAGAGCAGTCTCCTCAAAGAGACCAAATATTAGGATCTTGTTCCTAGGAGAAGCAGGAAAGCAGTCAGGGACAAAATATTCTTGAGAATAGCATGCTAAAGCTATTACCATACGGTTACCATATGGTAGTGAAGGGAGACAGGCATTCTGGTCTAAGCCAGTAGTTCACTAGATGGGAACCATCAGGTGATCCAACCTGACGGCTCAGCTATCTGAAGGGTCTGTTATGACTCAAGAGAGCCTATTGCACAATAGTACCAGCTGTCAGTTGTCTTCATCAAAAGTTCAGAAAGCAGCTGGGATTCACCAGATAAAGACTTCAGATGCTTTGCCACCACAAAAAACTGCTGTGCTGGAATATCCCCCCCCCCCCCCCCCCCCCCGCTGTCATTTGAGGTGAGCTAGCTTCCCACTAACAACACTTCATTTTAGCTCAGCCTGGCAGACTGCAGCAGATCACACAACAGATACTCAATTCCTCTTTCATCCATTATCAAGGCACAAAACTGCTCAAAACTTATATACCAAGATGTTCAGTCACTGCTGGGATGAAGAATTAGAATACCATGCCCTGAAGACCCACTCTAAATCCTCCAGATAGCCCTACTTACTTCATTCCCTGCTGGAAAACAGAGTTCCTTCGGGTCTTACAAATAATCAAGTCTGCCCACTGCACAACCACAATGCTGACAAAGAAGGCTGTATGGCAAGTGAATTCCACAATTTTCCTCTGTTCAAAGGTCTGAAAAAAAAAAAAAGTAAAAAAAAAAATATATAAAGCAAGAGCAATTTGTTTAGACATGGTGCCTTTACTCTGGTGTGAACACAGAGTCCAGCAGACATCAGTTTTCTGGCTGCTGGGCTCTAAACTGTGCCTCCAAACATACCCATTGCTGTCCATAGCTGTCTTCAACATCATTGATCCATCGGTCATCCCACTGAAGTCTAATTCCTACAAGCCCAGAAGGCCAGAACCCGTTCTCTGCCATAATCACAAAATAGGTGAAGAAACCTCCAAGGGCCTGGATCATACCTGAACAGATAAAAAGTGGAATAAAACTGATGAACCAACTGCTCAGTGCAACTGTAACAGAAAGCAGTTTGTTGGAGACCTCAACCACTTTCTGAAGTTCAGCCTCAAGTGACAGTCATAGAAGTAGTTCACAGTAACATCAAACTCAACTGCAACTCTTTTATTGAGCACTTTTTGTACCCAACTGTGTACAGAGTTACTTCTGTTCTGCTCTGTGCTGCGAAGGATAGCAGATAAAACTCCCTTTGTATTCTCATTTAGCCTCACCCAAACCAACCTTTGCAAATAACAGTCAAGAAGGTTCCCAAGGTCTGCTGCAATTAAGCATGAGCTCCTATCCTGCAAACTGGGCATGTCTCTATAGTCGCTTTTAATCAAGGCTCCTAATGCTGTGTGTTTAGGGATATGCTGGAGAGAATCCTTTACTTCTAATTAAACTAACAATGAGATCTATGTTCTTGCTAAACAAGTCTGAACCAGAGGAGAGCTGGTTGTCAGCCAGCTCCTTTACAGCGCTACGCAATTAAATAAAATTACTGTGAAAGCAATTCAATGGATCACACTGCACAAGCTACCGCTATGTGCTGTGGGGGCAGAATCAGAGCAAGATCTCAACAGCCTGAGGTCCTGGTTTATGCAGCCCAAACCTCAACCCTACCAAAATAAGCAGAACAGTCACTGACTCAGGAGGGCGCATAACCCTTGCTACCACTAAGCCCAGGTCAGTGCCAGAGAAAACAGACCAGCTTACCAATCTGCCCATAGGCCATGCTGATCAGCCTTTCATTCACCAGCTTGTCTGTTTTGGGATTTCTCGGCTGCCTCTTCATGATGTCACTCTCTGCTTGCTCATACGCCAAGGAGATAGCAGGGACCTTTGGAGATGGCATAAGACTGTTGTTAGAACCACTTCTGCTTGACACTGTACATAGCCATCCCTGCTTCACATTTTTTTTTGCCTGAGAAAGAGTACTGCCACAAACCCCTAGGGTTTAGGTGAGAACCTCCCCACTCTTCCACCCTCCCCATTCTATCCTTACAGACAAGGAAAGGGTGCTCAAATGTGATGAGCCAGTAAGTATTCAGTTGTCATGTATAATATAATATCATGTGTTATAATATGAGCACTAAGAAAGACTGCATATTAACATTTTCCTTCAACTTCTTTTTTTAAAGGGTACTAAAAACCCACATTTCTTTTTGAGAACAAGAAAAAGGCATTCACCATGTCAGTGCCCAAGTCAATGCAGAGGATGGTGACTGTTCCCAATGGGAGGGGTATGTTTGCAATGATGAAGATCAGGAAAGGCGTGATTTCAGGAATGTTACTGGTCAGGGTGTAAGCAATGGACTTCTTCAGGTTATCAAAGATCAGGCGCCCTGAGGCAGGGAAAAGACAAACATAACCCTTGCTTAGCAGAAGTAGATCACAGGCAGCTTCAGTGCTAAAAACAAGAATTAAAATGCTACTGCAATAAACTGAAGAGTTCTTATGCGCTACAAGGCAGCAAAGCCTGTGCACATCAAGCATGTCATCACCTATACGAGCTACTATTTTCTGGTAAATATGACAATCCTTGTACGCAAGGTTCACTGCATACAACAGTATGATACTAAGTCTTGCTTGCTGGAGATCAAGCAAGAGCTCTGAAGGCACCCCCTCTTCTGCTCCTCTTTAAGAGTTATTACTAGTGAAAGGAAAACATGTCAGATCCTTGCCAGAGATGACTGCAAAGCCATAGTGACAAGTCAGAGCAACAAAGTAGCTACTGTCACCTAATTGCTTCCCACTGGAAGCTATCCTGAAATGTAGTGCTGGCTCCAGGGAAAGGGCGACAATTTAAAGAAGGGAAGTTCCTCTCCCTCCTTCAAAACACTTGTCATGGAGGCAAGATTCAGTAGAGACAAACCCTGCAGGAATTTCTATTTCAGAAGGAATCAGTAACATTGCTGACGTGCCCCACAAGCTTTTAGACACAAGTGCAGTTATGAACTCACCTTCTTCAACCCCAGTGACAATAGAGGCAAAGTTATCATCCAACAGAATCATGTCAGCTGCCTGCTTGGAGACATCCGAGCCAGCAATACCCATAGCAACACCAATGTCTGCTTTCTTCAGGGCTGGGGAATCATTCACACCATCACCTGTGACTGCTACAATGGCACCCTAGTCACAAAGAGAAGAAGGCAAAGATTGGAAGCCTTTATATAACATCTGGGGGTAGAGGAAGTTTGTCTTCCAGGAGATGAAGCGTACAGAACATTTCACTGTTATGAAGAGACAGCTGTTTCTCTTTGTCCTCATGCCACACCTTTTAGGATCTTAAATCAGGCTCATCAGAAAACCAGAAGGCGACACTGTCTGGCAATTTATTTGTGTATCTAGAGATTTTTCTGATAAAGTCCTTGGTCTCCTGTCTCTTACCTGGCGCTGACAGCCTTCCACAATTATAAGCTTCTGCTGAGGAGATGTCCTGGCAAAGACAATTTCTGTATGGTGAAGCAGGATGTCATCCAGTTGCTCACTAGTCATGTCTTTTAAATCAGAGCCATGAACAACACATGCCTTAGCATCCCTGCAATCAAAAGGCAAGATGATGTTTTACGTCAAACTAAACTTCCTCATTAGTTGTGTTCGTCCCAAAAAGTTATGGCTTTTCAGTGCTCTGAGTAAAGATCAAATCCCTGCTGTGTCCAACTAAACACCAGTCCAGGTAGCCTCCACATGGAAGTCTGATGCTCCAAGTTTAATGACACGTGGGCAACACAAGGCAGAAGACAATAAGGCAGTATCGAACAACAGACAAAACCCCATATGCAATTTAATTATTTCTGTGGGTTTATTTTTTTGGTTTTTTGCTTCTGTTTTGTTTTAAAGCATCAAGGCATACACGGGTTCTCCCCTGTTCCCTCTTAGTATTCCTGCAAGAAAGGAATCCAGGGCACAGGCAACTGTCTTCTGCAGGCATCTTTTTCCCAACAGACTGATCTACGTTTGGCTCTTCAGGGAGGTCATGCTATGCCAGTTCAGTCTATTTTACTCTCCTCAGCAACAAAAGCAGATGTTATATTTAGACTGGTTTGGCACCCTGTACAGTGGAACAAAATACCACCTCTAGTCCAGTATACCATCCCTTATTGGTCAAGGGGACTGTCACGCAGCCAGTGACGTCAGGCAGTTTAGACAGGGAAATTACTTCCCCATCTTTACAGACTGCTGTTGATACACTCAGTCACACAACCTAGCAATCACCAGCCTGCATTGCCAGGCTGTGAAGTTACCTTCAATAAAAGGGAGAAGTCAGCCACAATACTTATCTTCCCCCAGCATCCCACAGGTTGTCTCTGTTCACAGTTTAAAAGCTACATGGCACTCCTCCAGCCCAAACACAGGCTGGGTCAAGCTAAGCAACAGAGACAGACCAGCCTTCCTAAAACAGCCCTCTTACACCAAAGCACGCTTTCTTAGGCCACCTCAGTTCTGCACTAGGCCATGACAGCAAGCTTTAACCCCTAAGAACTCCATTTTCACACTTATCCTTCTTGTTGCTGGTCAGTAGCTACTACTCCTCCAGCCAGCCCAAGTCCTGCTCTGCTTGCCCACCTGCAGTCAGACCCAGCACAGCCTGAGAGCAAGGGCATGGAGTCATCAAGTTCACATTTAACTCTTCTCTCAACAGCCAACTTTATTTTTTGTAGTCACTATGCAAACTATATCAGCTAATAAATAAGTTATTTCTTCCTGCCAGAATTTTCTCCACGAACTTTTACGTTATTTTACTAAAGAACCTTGATTAAGTGTTTGTTTGGGAGGGACAAAAGACAACCTCTACTAGAAAAATTGAAATCACAGGAATGAACACACTGTTTCAGGTCTGCAGCCTCACTGTTCAAAACAGCCCCCAGATAGCCATCTTTCTTCCTCCATGCCTCTACCTAGCTATTCCTTTCTGCCCAGCACACAGAGCTTGTGCTCTCCATCCAGTCACAGGGTTCTTTCCCCCAACTTGGGGACAGATCATAGGTAGCTACAGCACTGAAAAGGGAAGAAACTGATGGAGTTTTCCATGTAGGGCATACTCCCAACTACTTCCCAGGCATAAGAGAGACATAATTCAAGACATCGTTGTGCATTCTTCGCATAACTCATGTAAGATGTTGAAGAACCACAACATGCTCAGCCAGCAGAAGTCAAGCACTTTGTGTCTGAGGAGGGATGCTAAGAGATTACCCCAAGGCAAGGAGATAGGCAAACACTTAATCCTTTGAATAGCTTTAGCTTTCCCCATCAGTACCTCGGGTTGACCTGGCTGACAGGAATGTTGAGTCGAGCAGCAATATCTTCCACTGTTTCATTGCCTTCAGAGATGATACCAACACCCTTGGCAATGGCTTTGGCTGTGATCGGATGGTCTCCAGTAACCATGATAACCTGGAACACAGACTGCTGTGAAAGCCTTGCCTAGAGCAGCACTGCTCAACAGACAAAATTCTTTCAGGATGAAGAAAGCATGCAGCTTCTGTTCCATAAGTGAGCCTTGGCACACAGCAAGCCTGAAATACAGGCGCACATTACTGTGTTATCTATTTAAGAGAGACAGATAATCCCAAGTCATCCCAGTTCATTTTCCAATTCATGCTTTTTGCTCCTTCATCTTAACACTGTGGTATGTACAGAACACACCTGAGCCAAATCACACACTCTGGGACACCAGAGCACTGGCAGACACCACCCTCCAAGTTTGGAATCTAGCTTTTTTTTTTAAATTAGTAATATACAACCACTTAAATTTAACTTGGCAGTGAAGCCTGAAGTAGCACTAGTTAGAACTTGACCAATAATTCCCTTCATCCATATTACAGCCTCTTACAGATTATGGAAAGCTCTTCATATCCACAGATTTAAAGCAAAGCACTTCTCACAGCCCAAGAAGCAGCTACCTTAATCCCAGCACTCCTGCATTTGCCAACAGCATCCGGCACAGCAGCACGAGGAGGATCAATCATAGACATCAATCCTACAAAGCAGAGTTTTTCTACAGGAAAGTTTACTTCATCTGTGTCAAACTGGAAGCCTTCAGGGAACTGGTCATCAGGCAGAGCCAAGTGACAGAATCCTGCAACACATCAAAACCCATGTTTATTCTGTTCCTACCTATTAGGAAGCAGATAGAGTGAACACTTATTGCTTCCACAAACAGCTGAGCAACAACAACAGGACAGTGCCAGAGGTTTAGCCAGGGCTATTGAGACAGCAGTCATGCTTATATTCTGATAACTAATAGCTGTTGCTAAGTACCCAAACAAAGCACAGTTCACATGCAGTGGAGCAAGTCAATATCATATAACCCCATGGAGATTGAAGGTCCTAAGTATTTTACTTCATTTTGAACCAGGCAACCCAGCTGCTAGGCAAGACAAGACCCTGCAGGCTGCTTTTTAGATTAAAGGCAAAAGGCAGGGCTGCTCCTAAACAAATTGCTGAAATGACCTTTCTCAACACTATGGTTACACTGCAGGAATGAAGTACAATGCTCCACCTAGTCAATGGTGACTGCACAGGAGTGCAAGGAACAAGTCTTTTTATGATTAAAGCTGTTTTTCCTTACCCAGTACTCTCTCCCCAAGACCCCCCAACTCAAGGTAGGCATTCTGAAAAGAATCTTTCATTTCCTCATCCAAGGGTTGCACTTTCCCATGAATAAGAATGCTGTCGCAGCGATCCAAGATCCTCTCTGGAGCTCCCTTCATCACCAGCAAGTAACGAGATTCTGATGGATTTGCATTCTTGTGGATAGACAGCTAGGACAGAAAATAAGAAAATTTTTAGACATGTACTGCAAATGCCATGAGTAATCACCATTACTTAATGCCTCGGAACTACAGTAGATCAAGGCTGTGACTTTTTGCTCTTCCTTTCATCCAGTCATACTTTAAGGAATTGTGCAAAGTAAGGTACATCTACATAGTATTTAACAATACCATAGAACAACAGATGTAGGGAATGCCTTTAGAATCTTAGTTTCACCTGTAAGGTTGCTTCCCTGTAGTTCACTGATACTCCCGGATCTGTGTTTTTTCATTCTCTGTGCACTACTGCTGCACAGGTGGGAAACATGTCTGATCTTCTAACAGCTGACACCTTAGTGCCAAAGCAGCTCCAGAAGCTCTTACACTGGAGCTAGGCATGTTTCACCAGTTTAATAGACTAGAGCAGCCTACAAGCAGTAACAGCTAGATAAGATTCTGATATAAGATTCTGATATTAAGATTTTTGAAGTGATCTGCACACAAACTTGCTTAAGCACTTCACAAAGTGTCTCCCTCAAGAGAGGACATGCTTACCTGGTACTTATTGGTAGAGTTAAACGGTATTTCCACCACTTTGGGATATCTTTCTCTCATTTCTTTGACAGAACCACAGCACAACTCAATGCATTTCAG
This sequence comes from Lagopus muta, assembly GCF_023343835.1. Lineage (NCBI taxonomy): Eukaryota > Metazoa > Chordata > Aves > Galliformes > Phasianidae > Lagopus > Lagopus muta. Next base: position 80,203,681 of record NC_064433.1, read on the forward strand.
GAGTGCAGATTCAGAGGCATCTCCTGCTACCGCTCTCTGAGGAAAAAGAGAGTTATTAAAAGGTGCGTTCCTGTGAACTCACCACAGAAGGCACAACATATCAATAATATATATTTTTAAAGAACGTTCATCTCAGCCCAGTCCCAGCTTCTATACAAGAGAACAAGCAAACAATAGAAACTGCCTAGGAAAGCTTTCTGGTCTTCCCTCTTCTGATTGAAGTATCTGATCCTGCTCAAGCTGTAGTTACTAGTAGATGGCTAGACAAAGTGTCTTTCTTTCTAGTTTCATTTCCTCCATGCATTGCAAATCTCCTAAAGTGTCAGGCCTCAGAAGAGATCAAGTGTGGCAGAAGCCTCTAGTTTGAAGTTCCTTGTGACTTGTGAAATTTAATCTCACTACCATTAATGCAAAAATGGGGGTAGGGGGGAAGAGAGGGGAAGAACAGGGCAATTGTTTCTTTCAGGAACTTACCTTAAGAATTGGTACATTTTCCTGGTTGGCCTGAAACACAGCACGGTTGCAGAGACCTGCAACTCTGGACAAAGCAGTCCAAGTAGCTGAACTCTTGTCAAAGGAAGCACCTGAAAGCAGAGGAAGAGTGTGATCAACGAAAATAAGCTACAAATTCAACACTCTTGAGGAGTAACAGTAAAAGCATTTATCACAGAAACAGGAGATTCACCCAGAGCCCATTAGCACACTACAGCTACTTCATTTCCTCATCTCTATCTTAAGTAATGGATACTAGATCCCCCCTTCAGGTTGTCTCATTTTATTAGTCACCCAGGAACTAGATGGAACAGCCCCCGCAGGAACAATTTAAGTACAGATGCTGCTTTTCCCAAGCCTCTTGAATTAGCTTCAAGAGAGATGAACAGTTAACTGATAAGTAAACGTATTTTCCATGAAGAGAAGCCTTCTATGTTTACTTCTACTGCAGCCAAGCCAACCATTTCCAAGCCAAAACCGAATGCTTCCAAATAACACTTTATTTTTAGCTTATTACTTAGCACTAATGTTGAAGACTAAAATCAACAAAATGAGCTTTAAGTAGTTTGGACAGGAACAATGTTTTGAGGTAACTGGTGGAGGGGGACAGGGAGCAGCAGTACCACTGCAAGAAGGTAATGCCAGCAATGTGTTGCAAGCACAACCTTTCAAAGGTAGATAACAGCTAGGAGACTAATTAATTTGGTTGTACTAATCATAGTTTGGGAGAGACAAGTACCTCTTAACTTTACAGCATGCTGAGATTTCAAGTTCTTTACCAAGAAGTTCCTTCAAGAGACTGGTAAGCCTTAGAACCACTTAATTCATTACTACCATAATCATGATATTCTAGAAAAGCCTTTGGTCAAGGGTAGCTGTTTACCTCAACATGGGAAGCTTCAGCCCACATCCCTGATAATGACTTGAGACTGGACAACACCTCTCCTGTGCACCCTTTCAAAGACTGCCTGCATCACTGAAGTACATTTTGGCAGAAGTAATTCAGTACTGTGAAGTACTGAATAGCAAGCCTGCTCTGTATGTAGAAATAAGTGGTCAGCCCCTTATCATAGAATGGCTTGGGTTGGAAGGGACCTTTTCAGTCCATCCTGTTCCAATCCCCTGTAATTGGCAAGGTTGCCACCAATAAGATCAGGCTGCCCCCAGGGCCCCATCCCAACCTGGCTCTGAACACCTCCAGGAATGGGGCATAAAGATCTGCTGGCAGCAGTGGGATTCAAGCCCACACACCCAAAGGGACTGGATCCTTAATCCAGCACTTCAGATAGCTCAGCCATGCTACCATTTTTTTTCCTCCTTTTTACTTCTGTAGTCAGTTAAGGATTAAACCATATGCATTTAGCCTTCTGGCTTGTCTGAGTCACACTAAATGAAGAGGAATTGTCTTGGGCCACATCGATAGTACAGTTAATGTACCAAAAAGTGTACAGTTAAAGTAACAAACTTCTGATTTCTCATTAAAACAACAACAAAAAAGAGGGTAATAAGAACAAAGCTAGCAGGGTGGAAATACATAGATTAAACAGAACTGTAGCATAGTGCAGAAGTTTCTACAGGTTACCCAAAGTCTTTCAGTGCTTATTGCAGACCGTATTAGAAGCCTCCTGCAACATGAACTAGAGCTTAAAAAAAAAAAAAAAAAAAAAAAAAGCAGGTTCTTACACAGAAGGCTTTATTTCAAATGAGATGCCTCAAGTGCAAAGAGATGATCTTACCACTCTGGTTCTCTGTAGTATCAGCCTCATGAATCTGATTGTCAAACCACATGTGTGCAACTGTCATGCGATTCTGTGTCAGGGTGCCTGTTTTGTCAGAACAGATGGTGGATGTGGAGCCTAGAGTTTCCACAGCTTCCAGGTTCTTCACCAGACAGTTCTTACGAGCCATACGCTTGGCTGTTAGTGTCAGACACACCTGGAGACAAGGAAGACATAGGTTGGATGTGCAAGCACACTAATGCAGTGCTACCCAACTCACTGTTAGCATGGAATGACAACCTCCTGTGCCCTGCAGTGACTACCTAGCTATTTTGCACTGACAAAGTGAGCACAGATTGCAGTTTTTAGACCCAGCTGCTGAGTTTAAATGACAATTCCTTCTCCACAGGATCTCCAGAAAAGGACTTAAAAAGTTTCATTCTCCTGCTTCTCAGTGGATTAGAAAGGAATTAATGTAGCTTGGACTAAGATTCTAGTCAAAATCACAGTACCCTTATCACAGTGCTCTTAAAATAGGTGGAGGCATGCCTTGTACAAAAATAGCTCAAAACAGCCCGGGAGACTGGGTAACAGTTCAGTGATAAAGGAAGCAAGCAGCCCCAGCTACCCCTCCTCTCCAAATGCTTACTCTCAGCAATTTCAGCCGCTGCTCTGCAGCTCAAGGCTGCATGGAAGCCTCTGCCTTCGTCCATCACCATCTGGTGCAGAGAAGCACAACCAGACACTCTCTCTGCCTTTCAGGGAGACAAAACTTAGAAGAATCTCTGCCAGAAAGGACAACAGAGAAACTTGCTGGATGCTCCAGTGGCACATGCATGTAGAAACTCCTATCAAAAGTACAGTGGGAGAGCCTGTCACCACCACAGAGAGGGGGGAGGAAGACAGCTCTAGAACTAGCCTTGCTCACTTAATTCTGCAATTCCAAGCTTCTGTGCAGGCCTAACTCAGAAATCCACCATCACTAGATGAACAACTGCAGCATTTGATAGTCATCTGCACAGCTAGTCCAAATACAATACATTTATAAAACCTAGCCCTGTACACTCACCACATACAATACCTACAGAACTTCAGATTCACCTTTGTGAACATCCACTGATCGTGAAGCACTCCACTTCCTGAAGTACCACACAGGTTACTCATTCAAGTCACTCTTTTTCCAGCTTCACTCACCGTTACTGTTGCGAGCAATCCCTCAGGTACATTGGCAACAATGATCCCAATGAGGAAGATGACAGCCTCCAGCCAAGTGTACTCAAGGATAAGTGAGAGGATGAAGAAGCTGACACCAAGGAACACAGCTACTCCAGTGATGAGGTGGATAAAGTGCTCAATCTCCATGGCAATGGGAGTCTTACCCCCTTCCAGTCCAGATGCCAGACTGGCAATACGGCCCATCACAGTGCGGTCCCCAGTGCTAATAACAATGCCACGGGCAGTGCCTAAAAGAGAAAGAGGCTTTAGAAACAAAAAACATTCCAGAAGACACACAGATGAGCTTGTTTAGCTGGACAGACAGCTTTGTAAGATTACAAAGGTCCAGTATAATGCAGGTAGACATCACAATGGGCCAAGGTCTCCCACCACAGCTTTTATGCTCTCCAACAGGAGAGATGTATTTGGAGATAAGGGCTACACAGTCTACCCGCACAACTAGACATGCAGTGTGCCTTTTTTCTTCTCCCCAGAGAATCAAGAATCCACTTGATTCAAGTAGCAGTTGCATAGGGAATCAAAGAGGGAAGGTCTTCAAGTAGACTAGGCCTCTGCTTTAAAGGAGGGAAGAGGACACTTTCTCTTTCCAAAGCATGGAAAAGATGCTCTGAGCTGCAACACAAAGAGAACCTATCACCATACTTGGAACTGCAACAGATGTTTTGCTGGAGATATCTGAAACTTCTGGTTTCTGCAGCAACTACATTATTTGCTATATCTCTGCCTAGCCCTCTCATTACGGTATCTGCAATAAGGCACCCATGCCAGAAGATGCCCCACATAGCTCCTCTTCTGAGAGAAAGATGGTAAAACAATGTTTCTTCGCCCACTGTACAGTACTGAGGTTGGAATGGGCAAAGCCTTTGCTGGAAAGGACAAGCCTGCTCTAGTAGGAATGGGTTACAAATATGTTGTGTGTGTATCCAACATTTGCATTGCTTTCCCACAGAGTTAATTCCCTCACGTTAATACTTTAATTCACCAAGACAGACACATACCTTCCACACAGTTGGTGGAAAAGAAGGCAATATTCCTAGTTTCCAGCGGGTTCTCATTGGAGAAGTCTGGAGACCTGGTCTGAGGCTCTGACTCACCAGTAAGTGAGGAGTTATCCACCTGCATGGAAGGAAGTGCTACTTCATACACAGGCAGAAAATTGATCCAACAGCAAAAGCCACTGAAGCACTAGAAAGCCCCTCCCCCCCCCCCCACCATCACCTTCCTCATTTACTCTATCATTCAATCCACTCACAGCACAGTAGACATTCTTTGTTACCAGACTAATTTATGAAGTTTTCAAACAATCACTGCTATACCTTGCAACCATGTGCAGAGATGATCCGAAGGTCAGCTGGAATTCTGTCTCCTCCTTTCACCTCTACCAGATCTCCAACTACAACACCTTCAGCATTTATGCTCATCTTCTCACCATTTCTGACTACAAGAGCTTGCTGAAAGACAGTAAAGAAACAACCCATGTCACAAGCAACTCTTTTAAGGCGTTTGAAAGATCCAAGTATCTTGAAATAGTTCTACTGTGGTTCTAAGGAGGTTTCTACTTACACTAACATGCTTATCTCAGATACATCTGAGATTTAAGAAAGAGCTATTTTTGTTTTCTTGACACCAAAATTCCTTGTTGTTGCCAAGGTGACAGCACGATGGTTAGGCGTGATACAGATTGTCCATGAAAGAATCTAAGTTTTAGTGCTTGTTTATCTCACCAGTTACATATGCTAACAAACCAGTGCAACTCACAGGGTGCCTGGATTGGCCTTGGACTATTTGCACAATTACTTTGAGCAAAAAGAAACATCTCCTTCAATATTAAAAGCTAGAAACCCACACTAAGAACCTGGCAGAACAGACATCTTGTCTCCTAAAAGCCAACACTTTATACTCACAAGCAGGCCTTTTGCAATTGAAGCTCATCACAGTTAATAACCCTGAGCAAGCTTGGCGGGTCAAGGAAGTTTTCTGTACCTGAGGCACCATGTTCTTGAAGGACTCCATGATCTTGGAACTCTTTGCTTCTTGGTAATATGAGAAACAGCCAGTAATGATAACCACAGCTGCCAACACAACGCCTAGGTACAGCTACAAGGAGCAGAAAAAGTGACTGAGAGTAGGATTTACCTCAAAGGCTTCCAGTTTGTTCAAGTAAATGGCTTGGTATTTAAGTGCTCTATTACAAAGTATGGAGATAATTGCAGTCTCTGTACATTTTGTACACAAAGGCTATCCACAAGCCACTGTTATTAAGACAACGTGAAGGAAGTCAGCTGCCCATTTCATTATGTGGAAGCACTCCAAGACATGTTAAGTAGGGGAAATTCAGTGGGTGAGCTTATGGAAAAAGCTTCTGGACTGAATGATTAAAGGAAGCTGATACGCTTTGAGCCACAGACAGGCTGAAGAGACTGAGGTAAGAGACATTTTTACTTACGTTATCAGCATTTTGCTCTCCATCCATCACACTTGTAATGCCATAAGCCAGAAAACACAGAAGGGAACCAATCCACAACAGGAGTGAGAATCCTCCAAAGAGCTGCCGACAGAACTTGACCCATTCAGGAGTGGTGGGTGGAGGTGTAAGGGTATTTGGACCATCACGAGCCAAAATCTCAGCTGCACGTGCAGGAGTCAAACCCTAGAAAAGAACTTGTTTTTAGAGGCATCGCAGCAAGACTGACTGAGGAAAGTAGCTTTGAATTTGTTCATCTTCTGCTTGATAAGGGATGCAGAGTCCTACTAGGAGAAATAAGGGGACACTAATAGATAATGGAAATCTGTAGCAAAGCAAACGTGCAGCAGAGAATAGGATGTGAAAGCTGAATGCTAGAAGGTGAACCACAAAACGTTGGAAACTACTTGAGGAGCCTGCAAATCACAGGGCTACAAGCACAGGAGGGCAGGACAAGGTGGCTAGAGAAGCAGACTTTGATCTCTGAGGAACAGACCAGTGCAATCTATTCAATCAAATTACGGAACAAGTGAAAACTAGGATTATAAAGATGATGACACTTTGGATGGGCTTTCCAGGAAGTTCAACTTTTAGAAGCCAAGGTCTTCAACAGAAGTATGTTAAGTCTCCTTTGCTACAGACAGAGCAGGTTTGCTGCTAGATGCAATCCACCAATAAAACATGTTAAAGCAAACATGAGCAAAGGTGAAAAAAAAAATATCACTGCAGAGCTTCTGCACTGGCACTTGAGGTTAGCCAGAATATCTGCTATACTTCTTACTATAAAAGGATAGAGATTTAACCACTACTAGTCATTATTAAATCTTTGGTCATGTGCTAACTCACTAGGCTACATCTGCAGTATAACAAACATTTGCCTTTATTACCAGCTCCTATGGGGGGAAAAAAAAAAAAAAAAAAAAAATCCAAGGATCAACTTGACCTTGGAACAATTTGGAAGTAGATAACAGTGACTTTGTTAGAAAACAAAGTCACTAAAGCATTGCAGGCAGGCTATACAGTGAAAGGAGGAAGAGTATTATTTGTGAGCTCAACAAGTCTCTCAAAGCCTGGGAAACTTAACTGGAAGAGTAGAGATCAAACAAACAAGTAAAAAAAAAAAAAAAAAAAACCCAGACCACCCAGGTTTCCCATTGTGAAGTGCCCTGAATTTGAATAGTCCCAGTTCAGGCAAGGAGAGAGAGAAAACAAAGTCTACCTACCCGACTCAAGTCTGTTCCGTATTTACGATGAAGTTCATCAAGGCTGAGCTTGTGATCATCCTGAAAGACAAGCAATAGATGAGGGAATGACTGTTGTGCAGATCAGTCAGCATGAGCTCAGCAACTCCCCCCTCACCAGGTTTTCTATCTGCATCATTTCAGTGAGATAGAGATTCTTTCCAAGGAGGAGATAAGCTAGTCTTGCTGTCTCATTCAGCAACTCAAAGCATTCTTATGGCTATTTGGGTACAACATAACAGCTTTTTAAACAACCTCTGATGTATCTCAGTGTTGTCTTCATGCTCACAGAAAATTCTGAACTCACAGTGATTTTTTTGGTGTTTTGCTTCTTGGGAGTGGGAGGTAGGGGGACAAAGGAAAGTAGCTAGGAAGGATGGAAGGTAGGAACATACAGAAGATTAACTCTGTAATTTCACAAATCTTAAGCAACACTGCCAGCTTAAGCAGTGTTTCTTCCCCACCAAAAACTCCATTTCACAGCCAGGTTATTTTCAACTAGAAAAAAAAGAACTGATACACAGCAGTGTCTCACTAAACAGTGACACTGGAGGGCACAGATGCTTTAAGCAAGCTTTGCTACCAAAGAAAAACTGAACTTTGTTGAGCAAGTTTTTTAGCAGCTCCTCTCTCAAACAAATGAGAGGGGAAAAATAGAGAGCCCAGACCCAATTACAGAGCACAGAAATAAAGGCTGTATCAACTGTATCAAGATCAGACCTAAGCTGGACGATGTTCATACAGATGAGTAACATCATCCAGCATTCACAGACAGAGATGGGAGACTCCTATAGTCTCAAACATGACTAGAAGGAATGATACAGAGGTCAGTCTGAGCAAGAGCCAACAGTAAATGCAGCTTTACAGATTCAACTCCACCATTCCAGCTGGAATGAAAACAGCAGTCTTCCCCATGTGACAACACAATTAAGGCTACATTGCTGCTATCCAGACAATGCTTGCCTGAATGAGGAAGTGCAGGTAGACTTCGCTGCATGTAATAGATAACCAGGGACTTGCATTCTGCCTCAAATGCCTTTTGAGAAGTGACACTTTCAGGGCCTACTGCATGGTCAACTTGAGACCAAAACACTTGCAAGGTGTCTGGCTTGGAGACAGAGGGAAGAAGGGAAATCAGTGCTTTCAGTCACACAACGCTGGCAGCTCCCCAGCACTTTTATCTTTCAGTCATGAGGCATAGAACTTTGGGAGCAGTGGATATTCTTTTAACCGTTCATTCTACACTTCACAAATCTTACCATTGAGACTTCCTTTTTAAGCTCATCCATGTCCCTCTCCTTCGCCTTTTTCTTCTTTGTTCCATGTTCTGATGTAGCAGTAGGCTCATACTTGTCTCTTCCAGCCTGTAAGAGACAACATACTACTGTTAAGAAACATCTACTGGTGTAGGAATTCACTGTATCTATCAGCTACATACATGAGACTGCCAGGTAGACAAAACAATTTATAGTTTTGTTTGTTTTAAGATAAACCACTTCAGCAAAAACAGTAAGTGAGCTAATCATCAATCACTACCAGCACTGCTAATATACAGACTGTAGGCAGACATCTAGCCAGAATGAAGCAAGCCACATGCTATTCGATCAGCCTTAGTGAATGAGCCACAGTTCAAACAGCTAAAGACCTTTCCCTGAGCACAAATGAATGTTCCTTTTATGCATTAACTCCTCATCCCCTTGCTCAGTCTTCCACACCCTCTGGCAAGGAGCACCCTAACAAGCGAAGATAAAAAGTGGTATCTCCAACATATCAAATTTGAGGGGTAAGTTCCAAGCACTTTCAATTCTCAGTTTGGCACATTAGCTGGGCTGTTATGCAGTGAAAATCTGCTTTCAATTTATGGAAATCTGTCCAGCAAGAATAGTATACAAAGTAGTAACACACTACCACAGACTCAATCTCTGCTCAGTCCTGCTTCAGCCTCAGACAACTGATGATGATCTGCTCAGTGAAGTCCCATTATTGAGATGGACTTATAATTCACATCACCTATGATTTATTCTACATGAAATCATGCAGAGACTTAGATCTTGTGACAAAAAGGTAAACAAGCATCCAAAGGCAAAGAAAGCAGGAGGCAGCAAATACAAGCATCACTTAGACAATAAACAAACTACAGGAACTTCGACACTCTGTCAGACACCAAAGTCAGGCACTAGCACAGCCTCATGGAACAGTTCCTCCTGTGAATATTGCACAAGTTTCCAGACCCTCTCAAGCCTCTGAATACTGTTTTCCCTTCCCCACTGCCTAGGACCTATAACACCCTGTCAAGTTTTAGGCAATGACATTTTCACCCAATAAGAGAGAAATATTTTGAGATGAAACAGCAGTTAGCAGCAACACAGTCAAACCAGTAACAAGGCAGAAGAGTTGCAAAGGCACTGCTTTGCTCCTCACACAAGCGCCTCAAATCACAAACTGGATCCCCCAGAGTGCTCTGCACATGGACTACTGTTAGGAGTCTAAGGATTGTCCCATTCAGTAACAAGCACAGGAAATTTTTATTATTAGTTACTGCAAGAAAAGCAATAGACAAAACTAGAAGTGAAACTACACTAAAAATAATTTTCCAGGAAAGAAAAAGTCACAGCTTCTTTACAAAACCAATCAGGCACATCTATGCCAGGATTTCAAGTGCTCTAAGCAAGCACTGGGTGCATTGTACTGCAGCCATGCCCATCCACTTCACGTGCACAGAAATCTCTCTTGCCCTTTTCAGTAAAGGCAGACTTTGCACCCCTCATATACCTGCGCGCAGCTACAGAGCTGCACAGTAGAAACAGTTTTAACTGAGTAGAAAAGTCTGTTTGCCACCTCCCAGCCAGGAAGAGGGCACACAACCGCAGACAGTCAGCATTCTTGACATTCTCTTCCCTGTACCTAAATTCCCACTGCACTATTTCACAAAGAAAAAACCCAAAAGCCTCAGAACTTCAAACAGGCAGCGCTCACATTCCAGCATCACAAGAATTTGCCACAGGGCAAATCTCAAGTCACCGTGAAAATTCCCTCTTTCCTTTAGTTTGAAGGAAACATCTTTGAACGCTGAAGTTCCAACAGTCCCACACAAAACACATGCTTCTTGCTCACTTCAAGAAGATAGTGATTATTAATGAGGCTGGAGAAGCCAGGGCCTGGCCTAGCATCACAGCATCTCTGCCTCACCCCTTCCCCACCAGAAAAGCCTGACAAGGTCTTAAGAGGTGATGTGAGCACCAAGCCTACTGGGGCAGCAGTGAACAGCCTGAGAACACAAGAGTCTTAACTCCAACATGAAAAGGCTCACTGACTTTGTTCAAGCATAGACATCCTTTGAAAAGCCTCACTATGAGCTGCAGGGTGGGTATCTGCAAGAGCCCAGAGTATCTTCCCTTCCCTTTACTACTGCATCCCATCCTTAGACAGAAGCCAACCTAGTAACATTGGTCTTAGCTCTCACTTTAGGGTTTTATCATTCTGAATCTGAACTTCCTGCTCTGTCACTCACATGTGACCTTGAAGAACAATCACAGTGCTGCCCATTCTGTTCCTTATGGTCGGGGCCACTGCACCGTGCTGGCAAGAGGAAGCTCATCAGTTCAACAAAGACTGAACAGTGCTGGCCAGCAAGGGGCCCATCCATTTCCCCCCACCTCCTTTAGTCAGAAGGTGTCCCTGCTCTCCCCTCCTTTTCCTGCCAGACAATGAGGAAAGCATATGGTGCTCCCGACTTATCAAGATGCAAGCACACGGCTTGGACACAAAGGAAGGTCTGTCTCATCAGAAAATGTCACCTCTGTTAGTTCACTTAGAGGAATTCTGACTCATCAAAATTGCCACATAGAAGAAAAACTTTTTTTCTTCTCATGTATGACTTTTTCCATTGGCTCAGAAGGAACGTTTGTAAGTACCAGGGTAACGAGTCCTACGCAGCCCCCAGCAACCCTATTGTCTTCCAAAGGCAACTTCTATGTTTCCACCTGGACTAACGGAGCCATTCATGGCTTGTGTTCTAAACAGGAACGGGACCAGGAAACGGGAGGGGTGCAAATCAGCAGATGAGTTCATAAGTACCCTATTCTAACATCGCCTAATCCAACCACCAATGTAAATGCCAAAATAAATTAAGCAGTCTCTGGAGGCCTGGATTGTTCCAGTATTTATGTCATTACAATCAACTGTGCAGAGCAAACAGTGAAGTTACTGTCTTGCTGTCTCATGAGACAACCTTCATTAAACACACCAACCAGATGAGCCATAGCAGTGACCACTCCTACCACACCACAAACGCTGCTTCGTGACCCCACATAACATTAAGCAGAGGACATGAATGCTCTCTTGGAATCATTCCTCCTGCTTTCACCTCTGATTCTTCACCAAAGGTCTGCCTGCCTGCCAGAGCTGAGCAGTGTCTCAGCATGAGGACAACACAAAGCAGCTTTTACTTCACAACCTGTTACTGCTCATCATGAGCACTTCTCACTGGGATTTCCACAAGCAGGTGGCTGCTTCCCAAGCTATGGGAGAAGTCCTCCTTCCTTACTATGAGTGGTGAGGTGCTGGAACAGGCTGCCCAGAGAGGTTGCAGATGCCTCATCCCTGGGAGGTATTCAAGGCCAGGTTGGATGGGGCCTTGGGCAACGTGGTCTAGTATTAAACGGGGAGGTTGGTGGCCCTGCACATGACAGGAGAGCTGGAGATTCATGATCCTCAAGGTCCCTTCCAACCCAGGTCATTCTGTCATTCTGTGAAAACAAAGCCAAATCTTGCAAGGGCTCCTCAGGGTTGAAAGCAAGCCACAGTTTTCTATATAGTGGGACAAGTATCTCGACTCCTTGTGGAAACCCACATGTAGAGCAGGCTTCCCAAATGCCAACAGACAGCTGAACAACCTGCCCTGTTTTTCACTTTCATGTTATTCTATGTTACAGGCATGTCATCATACAGTTCTTTGCCTAGAATATTAAAGCATCTTTACCATCACATTGAGATATCTCCAGTGTTTGTGAAGCACTGGGAGATTAATGGGCTGGACACCAGCTCCTTGAGGAGCTGGTAGCTTCAGTAACCCCTTGCTGACACTGTGCAGCATGTCAGGACCCCACTGTGCTGTGAGAGGGCAGCCACAGGCACAAAAGACTTGTCAGATACTTTTTTTTAATCCATCATGCTGTTTTGAGAGTGTGCATTGACTAAGCTGGGGTTTTCTTTGGCACCCTTAACCGTAGAAATAAAGAGACAGGGAGGAGGAAGAGTAATATTGATGCCTAAATTATTCCACATAAGGATTGCTTTGATTGGCATGGTTTCCTTTCAACTGGTGCATTACACCTAAGCAGGATTCAGGCACTAGTGCCAATCCCCAGAAGCAACCTACAGCAGGCAGTAATGTGTGACAAGGATGGAGAGAAGCACTTCTGCCTGCAGACAGCAATAACATCTAGCCAGCTCTCCTCCCTTACACACATACACACACACACACACACACACACACACACACACACAGAGGCAGCCCAGGGCCTTCCCACTAACATCTGAAGTGACACAGCATCAGCACAGCAGCTCACACACATACACACAAACTCAACTCTCCCCCCACCCCCAACACTATGCTCTCATGGGAAGGAGCTTCCTTTTTGGGCACCCCAAGGCAGGACAAGCACACTGTTCAGCCCAGCAGTCACACCCTACTTTTCCCCACAGCCTGTCTCTTTCACATCCCTGTTTTTCAGAGGGTCCCCATTGCTGCACACTCACCACTAGATGAGAGAAACCTTGTGACTTATGGAATAATGAAGCAGTGTGTGGCTGCCTCAGACTTCCCGGCAGTACACTTCAGCCTTAAGCCAATTGTTTACTATGCACGGAACTCACGTAATACGAAGTGAAAATACGCCTTCTGTATTAGAAAGCAATTGTAACCCCCTCAGTAAAGCCTAAATCCCAAGACCTGTTGCACTGCTAAGTTATAAAGATGATTTAAAGCACCCATAAGACAGCATCAACCCCACCCCCCGTGTTTCATTCCTCAGATGAGATCACCACGCATGTTGCCTGTTGCTCACTAGACTGAAACACATTATGCTGGGGCAACCAAACTGCAAGAAAGCAGTCTCAAACCCCCTCCACACACAGCCCCTTCTTCCAAATGGCCATCCTTGCCCTTCTCCTATTTATTCAGGTACTGCCATTACTCCACGCCGATGAGGACAGTAGAGGTGTTTGAGAAGCACTCCGGAAGCACACAGCACCTCTATTTTCCACCACCAAGGATGGAAGGACACAGGGCTGCTGCCCCAAAGCACCCCACAGCCACAACTCTCCACACAGGAGCAGAGAAGGCTGGGACAGCTCTGTTTCTAAGCAGCTGGTCCAGCCATTCCCCTGGCAGGCCTGATAGCTCAGCTGGTTAGCGTGCAGGGCTGATAACACCAGGTCACACGCTTGAGTCCCGTGTGGGCTATTCTCTTTCCACTCCAACAGCTGGAACCAATGATCCTTATGGTGCTCTGTGATTACGTCCAACCTCGAGCTCCTGCTCGAGAGCTCCAAACATTTGAGCAAGACAGAATCTGGACGGAGGGCTTCTCTTTATTCCGGGCCATAACATGGAGAACGGAGGGCAGGCAGGCTGACACAGTCCTTGCACACACACCACTGCTGCACAGCATGCCGGGAGGCCATCATCTCAATTAACGGGGCACGCACGGTAAGTTCATGCCTGATCGCCTTCCTTATGCCATCAGCTCCTGTCTGCCCTCAACACCGCTAACGCTGCCAACTCCCTCCCTCCGGGGCCCTGCGGCCGCAAGGAGTCTAAAGTACTTCCATCAGGGCCAGGAGACGTCGGGGCAGCCGCATTTCCCAGCGCGGCTCCAAAAGGGCATCAGATAACACCGCCTGCGGGGAACACGCCCGTTCCCACACCGCCCTCACCTGCAGCCCCGCAGTGCCGGCCGGCTTCACGCCTCACTGCGCGGTGAGGGTCCCCCCCCCCGCCCCGCGGCCATTTCCAGCGCCGCTCGGGCTCCTCCGCCCTCGGGCAACGCCCGCGGGAAGCCGCCTCCCGGCGCCGGCCTCAAGCCCGCGCCGCCCCCTCGGCGCCCCCCGGGGCCGCCGCCGCTTCCTCCCCCAAACCCGGGGCTGAGCCGGCCGGAGCCACCCCACCGCCCGGCACTCCGCCTCGCGCCCGACATGGCCACCTCCCTCGCCGCGCTTCTCAAGACAAAGCGGAGCCGGCACAGACAACGCGAGCCGACGGGAGCCTCCCCGCCAGTCATCCCGACGGCTGCCCCTGAGTTTCCCGCCCAGGCACCCCGCCCGGCCGCTCACCCCCTTGCCCATGGCGCCGGGCGTGCAGGACACGCGACTGGCAGCGAGGAGCGGCGCTCAACGACGCCACGTGGCTCAGCAGGTGCCGAACAATAGCAGAGCCCACCGCTCCGCTTTCCTCCTCCTCGCCTCTCCCGCCGGCTCCTCGCCGCCGCAGCTCCGATACAGCACCGGCTTCCCGCCGGATAAAGTCCCGGCCGCTCCGCCCCGTCCCGCCCGTAGCCCGCCCCTCCAAGCGGACCGTTGGGGCGGGGGGTGGTGCCGGCTTGCCCACGTGTAAAGCAGGGCTCACCTCGGCCGCCCCAACCGCGCCCCACCGAGGAGGGCTCGGCGCGCCGCCGCGGGCTCCTTCCGGGCTCGGGGTGAAGCCGCCTGAGGGCGCTGCGTTCCCCCTCTCCCGCCGTGTTGGCGCTGCCGCCGCCGCCATGTCGAGGCGGTGAGGGGGGCGGTGGGCGCGGCGCTGTGCCGCGCTCCGGTTTGTGGCACTGCGTGCGCTGAGAGGCAACGCGGTGAAGCCAGGTACGGCCACAGGATCCTGCTCTGAGTGCATCACCACGGTTCCCTTACTACTTACATGTGCCACATATAGCCTGCTGGGGTGACACGGTGCCCCGCACCTTCCGGGGTTACGAGTTTCTTCTGCGTGTAAGAAGATGTGTGTGCACTCGTCAGAGCGGGTTTAAAGCGTTGTGATTGCTGCAGGTTGTGGCCAGGAGCCAGTGATGAGATGCACAGTGTATTTCTGCTCTCCACTGCTCAGTGCCTGGCTGGGCAATGGTCTCATAGCACCCTTTCCACTTGAGCACATGGGAGACATGGGCAGATGGAGAATCATAGAATCACAGAACCACAGAATATCCCAAGTCAGACACATAAGGATCATCAAGTGCAACCCCCTGATCCACACAGCACTACCCAAAATCCAAATGCTATCTCTGAGAGTGCTGACCAAACACTCCTTGAACTTCAGCAGCTTGGGGCCATGCCTACTGCCCTGTGGTGAGGAACCTTATCCTAATCCCCAACCTGACCCCTCCCTGAAGCTGTGGTGCCATTTGCTCTTCTATCTTCATGCTCTGACAAAAACAGTTAGCTCCTGCCCTCGTTCTTGTCAGCTCAAGAACTCGCAAGACCCTGTGGTGCCTGGTAAAACCCAATGAGGAAGTGTTTGGGTGGCGTGTTCCCTGCAGGAAGCTGCAGGACTGAGGAGGGCCCTGGGCACACCGAGCTAGCTGGGGGCAGCAGGAATGCTCTTGCAGAGGGAAGAGCTTTCATTTGGATAGGTGCTTTCTGGGTAAGCAAGAGCTGAAACTCCCCGTGGCAGGAGAATAACACTGAACTCAGCTGTACATATCTTGGACAGGAGCTTTGTCATCCAACTGTTTGTCCATAGACCTGTGTGATGGGAAGGGTTGCTGCTACAAATTACAGTTTTAAGGGCTTTTGGGGAGCGTCATACCACTGATGGAGCTCAGTCCGGTCATTGTCCCCAGGTCCTGCTGAGGCATTCCTGGTACAGGACATAGTGAACTTTACAGTAAAAACCTGCAGTGAGTTCAGATGTGATTTCAGATGGCAGGGAAGCATTTCAGAGACATGTTTTTGGTCATCTGCAGAAGCTTCATGTTAAGCTCCTGCTAATGATCTTCACTGGATCTGGCACTGGTTTGACAGCTACAGAGACTGAAGCATTCAGTTCACCTAAAAAAAACCCAGGTATCTGGGCAGTTGTCTCCCTGTCAAGCTGCACCATCCTGTCCCCAAGACAGAGCTGTTATTTTGCTCCTGTTACTCATCTCTGAAGTTTTCATTCCCTTGAAAGTGTTACCTCATGGTAGAAGTTGAAGAGAAGGGAACTTTGTAAGCACTAGGAACTGGGTAGAAATCTCAGAAGCTGAAATCACTTATTTGTTTCGTTTTCACTCCTTAACAACAATTCACCATGTCAAACCAGTTTCTTTCAGTGTGGCTGTGAAGCATCATCAGTAGAACACTGAAAGAAGACCTCCAGACATCTTCCATGTGTAACAGCTGTGATCTGTGCAGTACAGCTGAGCTGGAATACTATGAATGTGTTCCATCTTCTGCTTTGGGATAGTTGATGAGTTGCAGTCTCTTCCTGATGTAAAACCAGAGGGATCAAATGATGCTATGAAGTCTCTTCCAGGAGAAAAATGAGGCTGAGTTCCCTTTTTTGGCAGCGACATAAAAAGAGGGCAAATCCATATGGATCAAGGGAAATAGTATTACGTAAAACCACAAACAGAGGGTAGAGTACGTGTGTTCTCCTCCCTTAATAGGTATCAGAGAGATTAGCTTACGAAAAACCAAGAGAGCTCTGTTTTCAGTATCTACAGCAATTACAAACTCTTTCTGATACCTTGGCATGGTGACTGGGAGAAGCAGAGATAACATACAGGGCACTTCACTCCTGCCAGTGGATCAGGTCCAAGTCGGTTTTTAATGCCTGAAAATTCCTGCTCTTTGGCTTGTATGTCCCTCTCAGCTCACCCCAGGAAAAATCACGAATCCTTTTCGAAGATGTGAAGCAAAAGAATGTTTTTCCCTCCTGACTCTTTGTGAAGTCAGTCGTGGGCTGCTGCAAAGCTGCTGAATTCCAGGGGTAGGGAGTGCTAGTATGGAGCACTGGGTGCAGTAAAAAGAGCGGGCCTTGTAGTGCCCTTGTGTAAGGCATTACATGGGTGCCAACTGCTATTTTTGTAACATGCACCTCACACAGTCCTTCTGTAGCATTTTTCAGTTTGGGAACCTGAGGATGTTCTACAGCAGGGAGTTTTATTATGGTGATTATAGGGTTGAGAAGAGAATGTCACCAAGACAAAAGACAGGCAGGTAGAAAATCTTGAACAAATGCCAGGTGAGCGTTCATAGAATCATTAAGGTTGGAAAAGACCTTTAAGATCGTCTACTCCAACCATCAACCCATCCCCACCACACCCACTAAGCTGTGGATGTCAGTGCCAAGTCCACGCGTTTCTTGAACACCTCCAGGGGCAGTAACTCCACCATCTCCCTGGGCAGCCTGTGCCAGTGCATTAGCACTCCTTCTGAGAAGAAATGTTTCCTAATATTTCACCTATTCAATGCTTTGACAGCCCTCCGCTCTTGGTGTTAGAGACAACAGCTTCTGCTTATGTTTGCAGTCTGTGTATAGTTTGACATGGAAAAGCAAATCTTTATCCCTTTTCAATTGCTACAGCTTAGGACTGCATTTGTTGGGAAAGCTAGGATGTTAGATCCTGTAATAGACACTACCTAGAACAGGAAAGAATATCACCTCCCTCTTATTCTGTTATTTCTGTGAGATCTTCTGTGCCCACCACCATTTTTGAGCAGTTGCAACAAGAGCCATGCCCTTCCCTTTGAAAAACACAGGTGCTGCTTCAGCAGCAATTAAAACACACACACTGGAACAGTTTGCTTGTGGACAGTGCAATGTCCTTTGTGTCAGAGAAGGATCATAGAATTATCTAGATTGGAAGACAAACCTTCAGGGTCACCAATGCCAACTGCCAAAGCTCCCTCCCATCCTTACTCAGAATTAAAGAAAAAGGAAAAGAAATGTATCCAAACAAGCTATTTTTCCTCATCCATGGATGCCTTATTGCTGCAGTCACCAGAGGATGGAGTTACTCACAGCACACTAAAGCAGGCAATAAAACCAGCAGCGGTTCAGGTAGAGCAAGCTGTGTTCCTCCATGAAGTCTCTATATAAATGCCATTCAGAAAGGCAGTCAGTATGGGATTCATGCCTTCTGAAGGGTGGTTCACTTAACAGGGGACACAGAGTACCCCAGGTGACTGTATGTAACTATTTCTGTCAACCTCCTGGCTGTAATTACAGGTCTCACCCCTGCTGGCTTGTCCCCTGCCTTTAATGAGATCACTTTGAGAGATAACACTGTGACTCCATTAAATCTGACTGTGGCGTGAGCAAAGATAGTGATCCACTAAAGCCAGTCAGGCTTGGCTAAGGTTCTCTGTGTGCTTTTTCTCCTCCCTCTGATGATGGATACAACATTTTGCATTTCTGACAGTGTTTTGCATTTTTCAGAAGCCTTTCAACTAGGTCATTCAAATGCTGTTTGCAAAAACAAGAGAAAGTGTCCTTAAAGGCCCTTTGAACATGAGGTCTCCATCCTTTGCCGTTGCACTTGAATGGTCCTACCTTCATTCAGAGCCATGGCTGTGTGGGTTGCAGAGGCGAAGGGCAGAAATATCAAGCATTCCACTCATTTTGAGTGCCTCAGTGTTATGCTCGCACAAAACTCCTAAAAAATTCCTAGGCATTTGGGTCCTGTCGTAGGTGGGAAATTCAGCTGCTCAGCTTTTTTCAATAGTAAGTTGAAAATGTTGTGTTTTCATGTGTTTGTTTTGCTTTCTGCTTTAATGAAGAGGAGGTAGAGGCAATGTGAAATTTAGGAGAGCTGGGTTTCTCTCTCGCTGCTTGACGAAGGACTTTTAGTGCTAGTTCGAAAAGCCCAGAAGACCACTTGTGGAGGCATTCTGTGAGAGCAAGAACAGCAAAGTTATTGCCAGTGGATTCAAATACACCATTAAAGTTTTTGCAGTTCTTCAGAAAAGCAAATGTTTAGGAATCCACAGATGAAAAACACAGTGAAGGTTTTAAACTCCTGCTCTATGAGTTCTGGAGTTGTTTAAAGCTGTGATGTCTTGTGATACTTTTTTTCCTAAGCCCACAATCTATCATTCCATTTTTAGTTACAGACACTGTTTTAATTTGCCCTCCTTTGCCAGTTAATTATCAGGGAGATAAAGCAGCTTTGAAATTCCCGGACTCCCTGGAACCACACTGAAGTGTGCACAGTTGTGTGCACACTTCACCATTCCAAAGCAGATAAATCTAGTACCACGTAACTGCTTCTTTTGAGCACTAGTGGCTATATGGGAATATTTGCATTAGAAAAGTAGGGTGTTTTCAAAGGGGAACACTATGATGTCAGAATTTGCAGAAACCCTGTCTCTGCCCATTCCACCCGTCTGAATGTGTGGTGCTGCAGTCTTCAAGTTACAGCATTCTACTGTATTCACCATTTCAGGTGAAATGCTGCCTGGTCAGTAAGAAGGAGCAAGCTTTAGCAGACCAAGTTTCAACTTCATCATTCTGCAGCCAGTCAGTCATATTACCCAGTCTATTTTGTCCACCGAGAGCAGAAAGGTTTTTGCCATTAATTCCTACCCTGTATTTTGTGTTCCCTGTTTATGAGCCTTAAGTCAAATCTGACCAAGAATAAAATGTTTGACTTTGAGTTCTGTGAAATCCCAGACATAACATAGCTGGTGTGATCCCAGAGATTGCGAGAATGAGTGGATGGAGTCATATAAAAAGGGAGAGATACCCCTGGAGATCAGGGTCTATAGAGAGTTCAGTGCCTAGTCTGTTTAATGAGTGCCAAGAAAAGATGACATCAGGATCCCGAGATCTGTCTGGCAGTACTCTGATGGAGTTCACTGTCCTGATGGTGACCCTGTGGTGTCTGATCTCACCTATACAAGGCCATGCCCCACTCCAACGCACCTTATGCAGCCAATAAGGCTAATAAAGCTGAGTGTTCTCAGTAGTGAAAGAGAGGATGTGTCTGCATCTTGTTGATACAAAATAGCCTGAATGTGCTAAGTTTTTAGGCTTGCTACATAAACCATCTAATTGCCAGGGCACTTGGGGAGGACTGAGAATCTTCTTCCGAGCATGACAAGGATGGATTTTCTGGAGGGGCTGGTTCTGTTCCCGTAGAGATGATTACTTTAATACAATAAAAAATGAACAATATGAGTTTGGGCACCTATAGCCCTAAATAGCGACGTCTTTAAATTTCATTTAAGTCTGCATCCATCAATAAAATATTTGATATTTTTCACTAGACAACTGAGTTCTGCACAAGATGTTCAGTCTGGCCCTGGTTCATCAAATCACTTAAGTGCTTTGCTGAATCAGAGACTTGATTCTCATTAAATCAGGCACTTTATACAAGGAGGCAGGGAGCATACTGCAGCCTTACCTCACTGCGTGGGCTCTCTTGGATGCTGGTGTGCACAGTAATAGGTTATGGATTAGGACCATCCTCTTAAGGCCCAGGTCCACTCCATGTCTTCCACCAGTTGCATTTCCAGTTGGTTATTTATTGAACTAGCATGGGACTGCTTGAGCTTTGGGAATAGGCTAGTCATTGGTTGGGAATGAGCTAGTTGTTGTTTAGAAATGGCTTTTTTTTTTCTTTTTTCCCCTGATTTCTTCTACATAGCCTCAAGCATATAGGGAAAAGTTTGGAAGTGTTGTGCTCTGAAATGGACTTAGACATGGAGCTGGCTCACCTTTGAGATAATCACTCCCTATGAAGGTTTTGACATAAAGCTACACAGCCTGGGAACCAAGAACTCCCAGATTTTCTGCATATCAAGTAGATATCCCATACAGGTCCCAAATGAGCTGATGGCCAGGATGTGCAGTCCCACAGTAATTCCCCTAAACTGGCTTTGTATTGTGAGTTTGGTGCCCTGAGAAACATGAAGCACATACAGTCAGTGTTTATATACGAGGCTGTTTCAGTACAAGGTAACTACTGGGGTAAAAAAAGAGGATTTTATAAATGTTTCTGAAACAATCAAGATAGCTTCATAAAATCTTCCACTGCCTAAAGTGGAAAGCCAACAGAAAGAAGCTTTGCCAGCAAACACAGATCATTCCAGCTCTTGCGGCAGGGAAACAAGACAAGTGGCCTGCCAGAACAGTGGGTTGCAGTTCATCTCAGGAGTACATTGGGATCATTATAGCTCTGAGATGAGCAGTTGCCCTTAGTAAGAAAAGCACACTCAGCAACAAAATTGTTCTATGTAAATGGGCTACAGCCCAGAGATATCTTGTGTTCCCAGAGCAACTCACATAGACATGAGCAAGCAAATCGCTGACCAACTGCAGACTTCTGTTTTAAGCTTTTGAGTCTTCTTCGTCTGTACACTATTCTGAAATGTACCTGTTTGCACTAATCACTTCACTTGTTCTGGAGCAAGAGAAAACAGCTGCTTTTCAACGCTCGGTAATTTCATCTAACAGAGAAAAGAAAAGAAAAACGTCGGGAAATTAATTACAAGAAGAGAACTGATGTGAGAGAGGGAGAACTCAGATGACAGACGTTGGCACGGTTGCTGTCTTTTACAAAGAAGTCATTTTTACAATGTGTGTGTTCAGAATGTAAGCAAATAAGCCTAAAAAACACACTCCAGATCTTGAGAATGGATCCTCTGCATGATGGAGAAGTGCAGCAAAGGGAATCTGTTCTCTTTATTATAGAGAGTTCAGCCTAACCCCTTCTCCATCACTGGCATTACATGGGATTTGTGGTGGCTGCAATGGCAAGTACTAGCCCTGGGACTTTCCAGCCTTTTCAACAAATGCATGCATCTACTGGTTTGCTTAATTTTTTAAATAATCTGGGGATGGCTGCTTACTGGATCTATTGCACCAGGCAGGTTATCATGTGGCTGTCATGCTTCAGGGCTTCTGTCTGCCTGAGATAAGAGTTGGTCAAAGGCTCAGGTTGGGGGATGACACCCAGACAGATTAGGAAAAATTGGCACTGGGTTTAATGAAATTTGCGAAAGTTTCAAGCACAAGCTGGCATCTGACAACACCACTGAGAAACAAGAGTTAATTTCTTGTATTGTTTCTATGCTCCCTACAGAGGAAGAGGCCTTTCCAAGCACCAGTCCCTGAACCTAGGGTGAGATGGATCACACAGAAGTCCCTGTGTGGTTTCTTCACTAAACTTGACCCAGTTCAAAGACCTGAACCTTAGGGTGAGACAAAGTTAGGGGCAGTGAATTTCATTGCAACTTGTCTTGCCCAAGCTTCTTGGAAAACTCTTGGCAGAGTTAGGATCTGCCCCATTTCTGCTTTGGTTCTCGTATCCGGGGTAACCCAAAAGCCCAACTTCTGCTTAGATCCGCTATTCACCAGGTACCAATAGTACCTTTTAATGTCTTTCTGGGAGCAGCTGCTCTGGGGAAATGCAACTTTACATTTGTTCAACACACACTTTTACTAGGACACACACATTAGCTTC
Organism: Lagopus muta; assembly: GCF_023343835.1. Taxonomy (NCBI): domain Eukaryota; kingdom Metazoa; phylum Chordata; class Aves; order Galliformes; family Phasianidae; genus Lagopus; species Lagopus muta. The sequence goes on from NC_064433.1 coordinate 80,226,269, forward strand.
TCAACAGTTGAAATTGTAAATTCACTGACTTGTACTTTGGGATTTTTCCCTAATGGAGCAAGGAGTCTACTGCTAAGCTCTACTCTGGGCATGATCCTGTCGCTTTCTTTGTTCTTCCTTACAGGCTGCTGGAAAAAATGGCATTCCCTGAGACTGTATTGTGCACATCTGTCTATCCAAGATGCAATTACAGGGGAGCCTGCAGACTGGAGAACAGCACTGAGGAGAAAGTCCCAAGAAATTGTTCTTTGTGTCTTGAATGACACTGCCCTGAACACAGGTGTCTGCCAAGTACATGCCTTACCAGCAGCCCAGCTGCCTATACCCACCCCCATGTGGTTTTGTTTTATGTATTTTTTTCAATTATATAGTATTTAGATAGGTTAAGACCTCAGCTTGCCAGCACATAGCTATTGTCTGCATGGGCATGTCCTCAAGAAACAATACAAAGAGCCCATTATGGTTTGGGACAGACCTGAGCTGTCTAATTGAGATCTACCCTTAAGCCTCAAGATGTTCTGCTCTAATGCTCAGATCCAGCAGACTCCTCTCTTGCAGATAAAAGCAAAAAACCACCAGACCCAGCATTTCCAGAGCTCAGTTTTCCCAGTTTTAACAAGCCCGAGGAGTTTATTTTGGCTTGATGGCTCAGTGTCAGAGTTCAGATCCCACTTCGTGTATTCAGGAGGAGGGCTGGATGTTCCAAGTCTGGTCTGTAGTTGCAATGAAAGTACTTAGTGAGTTTAGCAAATACCTGCAAAAAAATTCATTGCGAGACAGGTCAGTAGAAGTCATTTTCTTTGTGCCAGCATAGCAATATTGTTAAGGAACGCTTTTTTTAATTGTTCATTTTGGCAGACAAGTTGAAATTTCCATAATGGCAAAAATGTTTGTGCAAATGCTGTTAAATGCACTTATAAGTCTTTTTGCCAATCTATTGCCATTTTTGTTTCATTTATCAAGATCAGCTAATGCAACAGAACTCTTCTGGTAACAGTAAAAGCAGTAATTCCACAAGGAAGGTTTGCTAGGATAGGTCTTCTGAAAAACTTTCATTTGGAAATGTTAACAATGAGATCCTGCTGGAATTAAAACTTATATAGATTGTGTGAAGAACTAGCAATAAAAGCAGCTTACAACCAAGTCTCCTCCATGCTATCCTAATGTGCAGATGAGAAAGCTTTGCCTTGCTTCCAGTTCCTACACAAAGAATGAGAACTTCCTCTGTTTCTGATACCCAGGTGAGCAGGAAGACAGGAATAACAAACAACACCAGTCCTGACTTCATTCTTCTCAGCTTATGAGCCTTACAGTGTGCAAACAAACTTCTCCAAGTGCATTGCCAAGCTCACCCCAAGGTATGTTCTGGAGAGCTAACACGTGTCACGCCCATTCAGTGCTCTTTTCATGCATCTCCAGGCAAGGGCACAGACTGCCCATAAAAGCATGCAAATAATTCTCTAGGCATTGTACAGACACGTGAAGGAAAGTATTTCCTTGCCCTGAGGAAGTCACTGGCAAAGACAGAGAAGACTGAGGAAGAAATGGAGACAGTTTACTGTTCTGCAGCTGAAATAAGGGGAGGTTGGGGTAACTTCCGGGGTGATGGAGAAGGCATAATGAGTGGGACAACATGAGCAGATCAGCTGTTGCCCATCCCAGGGCACTCCAGATCCAGTCGTACCCAGGGTGACTCAGGTGCTGCACCCAGCCAGGACCTGACACCAGTGGGTGGACTTTATGTGGGCAATGAGGATCTGCCCTTGGCCAAGGCCTCCAGCTCAGAGCTAAGGGATATGGGTGTCTTCTAGGGCCTGATGCAGTGTTTCTGCTGCTGACAAAAGGAGCTGCATGGAGGAACTGCCTGCAAGCTGACGTTCTACTGCTGACCTTCACAGCTAAACCTATTGGAGAAACATCCCTTCCATCCCTCTTGAATTTTACAGATATTTTTAAATCTTGCTTCACAGCTCAAGGAAATATCCTTTTCCTCTTTCTTCATTTTTGGGGCAACATTTCCTAGTTATATTTGCAAGCTGAAAACACAGCTGTCTCATAGGCTTCCTGATGCAAGCTGAGTGTATTGAGCAAGACACCAGCATTACTAAATTGGAGCGGTACCTCTCCTTCCAGAGAGCCATAGCAGAGGAAACAGAAGGTTTTGCAAACCTCATCAGCTATTCCTGTTGGAAGTCACAAGAGCAGCGCACGTCAAACCAAAGCACTGAATGCTTAAACAACAAATTCAGGTGTTGATTAATGGGAACACACCTTTTAATCTATATTGGCCAAGCAAGTTCAAAAGGGAGGTTTATTGTTGTGAGTGTGTATACTATAAATAAGGGGTTATTTGATGTTCTGAATGTTGCACAACAGACTGTTTTACATGGTCTGTCAAGAGATGTTTTTTTGCATGAGCTAGGTAGGTGGTTCTCTGAGGTATTGGATTTCATGCTCTCTTTGGGGAGAGCATCCACCCTAAGAAGGATGGATCTGTCATTTTGCCTCTTCCAGGCAACAGAGAACATACAAGCTGATAAAAGGGCACAACCGCTTTGAGAAGAGTGAGAAAAATGGAATTATTTGAGTGAAGGAGGAATGGAGATCTGTTTACTGCTCTTTCAAAGGAGGAGAATGCTCTGCATCTGAGTTTTGGCAGTACATTTGTCCGTGTTGCCAACACAGGCAGCAGCATATCACGAGCCTGTAAGATCCTAGCACCTCTCCTGGAGTCCCCTGTAAGAAAACACAGATGCCTTTATGGTCTGTGACCATCCAGCAATCCTGAAATCAGCTTCTAAGGTGACGAGGAAAAAAGAAACATATGTATATATGTATATATATATATATATCACAGCAGCACAAGCTGGCTTGGCAAGGCAGGGTGACATGAAGTCTTTGTAGCAAGCTGGAAGCTCATATGCACCTCAGTACTTTCAGGACTTCAGAGGGATGTGGAGATAATGGGTGGTCCACCTCTCATGGTTAACTTTCCAAATTTCTGCTCTCCTCTTGTGCTCCTTGGAACCTCATCTCCTCCGTTCTGGATCAGTGCAGCAGGTTACAAAATATTTATACTTCTGATGCCTAATAGAGAGATAGCTCCATTTGTTTAGAATTAGTGTTCCACAACATCGTTGCATTTTGGCGGTGTGTACATTTGTGAACAAGTGTTTTCAAGGATGAAATAAAGAGTGGAATTTCATCAAAAATCTCTGATGAGCACCTTGAGAGCTCATTAAGAATTGGCAACTGCTGCCATCGAACCAGACTGTATTAGTTTCACAAAACAAGGCCAAATATCCCACTTGTTTTATGGTTTTTATTCTCTTTCTTTTAATAAAAAAAAAAGGTTTAAAAATGAAATAAGCTTTGTCACTTATATATTAACTATATAATATATTTTATGTGCAGCCCAAGACAATTCCTCTTCACTCAGTGTGGCCCAGGCAAGCCAAAAGGTTGGACACCCATCACACTAGCTAACACGCTTCTCAGAAGGCATGCTTTCGGAGCCCACTGCCTAGCTTGCTTCTTTCCTGCAGAATTTTTCTCTCTTCTCTGAGTCTTTAATCTGGAATAAAGCAAATAGTCTGAATCCTGCCACCAACATAAAATTCTCCTTGGCCCTAAGTGAACAATTTCTGTGCTGAGGGAGCAGAAACAAGACCACAACATGGGTCCCACCTGCCTATGGGGGTGCTTGTCCCCAGGTCATAACTTTACAGACAGTTTGTTGGTTTTTTTTCCTAAGTCAAATCCTGTTTTTAGCCACATCCAAATTTTGGATAAACTTACATTTGAAATTAATGCACAGTCCATAAGCAGTACCTGACCCACATTAATTCCTGAGCCAGACTTTAATAATGCAGGGGAATTAGAAACTTGGGATGTTCGGCTTGATTTACCAAAGAGCTTGCACCTAACGTATTGAGTTGCGTGCCCTAGGACCAAGTCTACAGGGCTCCTGTTGAGGCAGAGGTGCCTTTGCAGGCAGCAAGCATCCTCCCACAGGCCCCAGCAGCAGAAGGCATGGTGTTTGTTACTGATTTGGGTTTCAGTACATGTACAGGTGGTAACCAGAGAAGCCATGGCTGAGCTACAGGGAAAGCAAGCTGAAATAGATCCAAGAAACACTTAGCCCATGGGCTATCCTGTTGCAAATCCTACTCAGAGAACATCAGAACAGCAGTAATGGAGATTACTAAAGAGCAGGTCTCTCATGTTTTATGAATCCTGGAGAATAAAAAAAGCAAATTCAACAAGTTTACAGCTTGTATATCCCTGTCTTAGGCACCAAGCCTGAGAAACCACATGCATGGAAGCAGCTTTAAGAAAACTTTATCTCACGGGTATCAACTTGGCCTCTGACACTCTGTACCCAGGAAGAGGGCAGACCCATACCACATGCCAAGAGACACAGTGAGGTGGCCATTCCTGGGCCCCAGCTGCACAGGAGTGTGGCTGCTGCTGTGCATTTTAATTCCCCCCTCACTCAGGAATGAGAGAAAGGAGTTAACAGCCCTATAACTATGTGCTAGAGCACAGGGGCACTGTGCATGTCTAGAGCCAGGGAGTGACATGAGCTCCCAGTGTGCTGCATGCATGGGGAAAGGGATAGCTGCACCCTGCTTCAGAAAGCTGTGCTGGCACCTAACATGGCCTTGGAGGACTCCTGTTCCGCATGACATGGTCCCCAGGCATGCACCTCTCTCCTTTGGAGCCAGCAGGGATGAAATTCATGTATCTACATAGAATCATAGGATGGCTTGGGTTGGAAGGCCCACCTATGGGCAGGTTTGCCTCTCACCAGCTCAGGCTGCCCAGGGCCCATTAAACCTGGTCTTGAATACCTCCAGGGATGAGGCATCCACAGCTTTTGCAGCTGGCAGCTGTGCCAGTGCCTTACCACCCTCTGAGTAAAAGAATATATTCTTAACATCTAACCTAATTTTTCCTTCTTTTAGTTTGAAGCCATTCCCCCTTGTCCTGTCATTACTAAATGGTGTAAAAAGTTGCTCTCCTTCCTGCCATCTGCTTCTCTGACCATGCTGTAGGGCTAGGAGGAGACAGAATCCTGGTGCTGCCTTTATCTTTGATTTCCAACCTATTCTAACTGTGAACAGTTAACAAGAAAAAGGTCCAGTGCTTGGGGAGAGTTTGCTGCTGGGGTTTCCCCTGTGCTGCTTGGTCCTATCCCATGCATGACCTGGCCTCAAGGGGGGAACAAGATGATCTGACAAGGGGATATGAGGAATGAGCCTGCCCCTTGTGCTTGCTTCATTATAAAACCAGCATCAGCAGAGCTGCTTTGGAAACATGAATTCCAGTTGTAGGATGTAAGGGCTTCATCCTCTCAAATCATGGCTCCTGTCCCCCTTCACCACACACTATGACACTGAGGTGAGAGGTAGATAAGGTTGATGCTCATGAGGTTCTTTGCATGTGTTACCTGAAAAGCCAACCCAGAAGATAGCTGCTGAGGCAGGATTTTTTCCTGTCTGGACTTACTCCCACTCTCTTCAGCTTAACCTATTGTCTGCCTTTTCAAACAGGAAGAGTTAATGCTTTTATTCTCCTCAAGTTGGGCAAATATCCAGCTAAGAATAAAGAGAAAGAAAAAGGGTTCATTAGCAACCTCACAGTAATGTATGAGAAATCTCAAGCTGTATTCATCACTCAGCTCCACCACAGAGACTTGGATTCAATCGATGTTGCTTCCCTGGTTGTAAAACTGATAATTGGTGTGCCCAAATGTGTTGCTGGGACAAAGCTTGTTGCTTATTAAGCCCTGTGAGGTTGCTGAAGGTCAGGCTAGCTGGTTAAAGGAGGCAAGGTCCAGCATTCAGCTGGCAGGCACTCCAACTTCCAGTGCAACAGCGCCTTACAGGAGGAGACAAAAACTCCACAGGCACCAGAAAAATGAGTGGAGGGGGGAAAGTCAAAGGGGAGCAGCCACTTCAAGTGCCTTTTCCATGTCCTCTGCCTCCTCCCACCTACCTTTGCCATACCAATACAATAACCGTGACATCCCTCTCCGTCAACACTCTGGGCAAAACCAGTCTGAGGTCATGTGTGCCAGGTTCTGCTGCCCATGGACCACATCTGTCCTTCCGCAGCAAATGGACAGTCTGAATGACCATCCTGGAAAATGAAGACGAGTGGTAATGAAGGGATAGTACAGAGTAAGGAGGGAATGGAGAGTTGCAGAGTCTTGGGACCAGACCAGAGACCCGCAGAAGCAATGCTGCCATTGCTTGGTGCAAGCAGTCTTGCTTCACCCAGCTGCAGCCCAGGCTATTCACCTTCTGCAGTGGGGTGGCATCAGTCACACAGCCATCACCCACCTTGGTCACCCAACTTGTTCTGTTGCTTAGGTTCAACAATATGGAAAAGCAATGCTACAGGAGCCTAAAGGCTTTCCAGGAGGGCAAAGACAAGGAAAACAAGACTGGGATTAAGTGTTTCCTCTGTAATAATTTCTTAAGGGAGCTGGGAGGACAGCACTTTGTAAGAGCAGTAAGAACAACCCATGCATAGGTACACACAGTTATGCTGCAAAAGAGCACTTTCAGCAAGATGGCTTGCTTCATTTGGGAAATTGTTGCCAAAAAAAAACCCCAAAAACCAAAAAACTTAACAACAACAAAAAAAAATCAGGAAGGGCTTTGTATGGAGAAGTATGTATACAAGACTGTATGTATGCATCCAAGGTACTGTGGCACAGCAAAGTCCTGCACATCACCTGGTCATGGTGAAGAAATCTGGTGTTGTAGCATTTGCAGCATCATTCAACACAGAGAGACAAGATAAAGTGGTTATTTTTCAGTAGATTATTAGCACCAGCACCTCAACAGTGTGTCTCAGCCCTAAAATTTCTGCTGTGCAAGGAAAGTGGGGGAAGAGGCCATGTCCAGCATTAGTAACAGCATGCCCATGGCAAACATCTTCATCTTCACCTGCTTTTTTCATGGCACAGAGGAGCTACAGCAGCTCTGCAGTAAAAGCCACATCCACATTGCTGACAGATTTCTCTGACACGGCTTCCCAGGATGCACACAGCTGCAGAAAAGGGACAAAAGCCCAACAGACTGGATGGGTCCTTGGGCTCTTGGACTCACCTTCAAACTCTCCTTCATTCGGAAACATTAACTCCAGGCCCTCACTGACTGCATTTTTCACAAGTGATGCAGGCTCAGTCTTGGTCATTAATTGGTCCCGCCAGGACAGTCAAGGATCACAGGCTACTGGAAACCTACAGGCTTCACATGCCTTTCCTCATGTGAATGGTAAAAGAATTTGCCTCTTTGTTTTACGGATTGTTCTCCCCAGCTCTAAGCACGAGCTGAATATTCATGAACCTCCTATGGGAATTGGTTATCTTCTACATGCCAACACAAAGTCCCCATTCTGCCTGAGGTGCCCAGGAGCCAGATAAAGCCCAGTGTCTGCTCTAACAGTGCATTTCCCAGAGACTGCATGCTGCCATAAGCCAGTTGTGATCGCCTACTAAAGCAGCATTACTGCAGAACAAAGACTCTTGCAGAGCTGCTCAAGGCAGCTGCAGCTAGTTCTGACTTCTACGTTTCTTGACCTGATGTGACTCTCAGGCTGCCGCAGTGTCTGAATGGGAAGCAAGAAGGAAGTTAACGTGCTTTTCATGGCAAGTGCTGTTCACTCATGCAGTCAGGCTGATTAGTGTTAAGATTCCAGGTTGCTAAGTATCTTGCTAGTACGGAAGTTCAGATTCATGTTTGTGCTGTCTTTGTGGTAGGAACAAATGGGTGTGTATGTGCACAAATATATGTAATGGCCCATTTACAGGAATATCTGTAAATCTGTAAATGGGCCATTATATATGATGCATAAGGGAAACATACATCTCTGGGTGGATGCTCTCTTGAAGGTGTTGCAGACATCAGAGAATTGTTCATTATACTTATGACTGAGCTGAAATGACATCATTTGAGAAATGGATGCAATTGAGGGGCAGATGGAGGCGCAAATCTGATGGGAAAAATAAGCAAAAAAACCCCAGAAGAGTAAGCAATTGCAAATACAAGTACACCTCCATGGAGGTGTTATAGGCCAGCTTGGATGGGGCAGTGGGCAGCCTGATCTGGTGGGTGGCAACGCTGCCCAGAGCAAAGGAGTTAAAGATCAATGATCTTTAAGGTCTCTTCCAACCTAAGCCATTCGATGATTCTATGACACGTGTAAAAGAGACCAGATGCGCTCAGTGTCCACACTGAGTCTGTCTGTGATAAAGTTACTGAGTTAACATTCTTCATAGTAGCTCGATGGCACTGTGCTTTGCAGTTGTGGCTAAAACAGCACCAATAACACTAGCATTTTGGCTACTGCTGAGCCAGCCTTGTGTGACGGCTTTCTCTGCTTTTCCTGTCTCCACAATGGCCAGTAGGCTGGGGATGAGTAGGCGAGAGGGAGGGGAGACAGCTGGGACAGCTGACCCCAACAGGCCAAAGGGATATTGCATACCGTATGACCACACCATGTATCATGCTCAGCAATAAAAGCTCAGGAGAAGAAGGAAAGGGGAAGTTCGTCTAATTTCCTCTCCTGTCCTGCTATGAGTATTGGGGTTGGTGTCACACAGCTGGACAATGTCAACCCAGCACCCTGCCATTTTGTGGGGGAGGCCTGTGTATTCCCATGTCCCTGCAGGGAGGCAGGGAGGCTGTTGGGCAACCAAGGAGGCTAGTGAGCAATCCAGACTGCCTGCATGAGCAACAGCATAGGGCTGGGGAATAGGAAGCAGCACCAGGGGCAGTCTGACCAGAAACATTAAATGTTATTTTTCCTCAGAACACTATCACAGTACAAGTGCTACAGCAATACCACAGGACAGCCCCCATGCCAGCCTTGCCAGGCCCTCCTAAGTTACCCTCTTCTCTGAACAGGAAGGCTAGGGTTGGCACAAGCCCCTAGGCTTGTAGGGGATTCTGCTGGCGTGCCCTCCTAACATGATGCTGGTCTGTCTGGTCATGGACAGCAACTTCTTCTGCCCATCATTCCTGGGCCATCATTCCTGGAGCCTTGAACCTGTGCTCTGCACCATCTCCGTGCTCTGCTCAGGCCTATTTGGTCCACTGACCCTTCTCCAGCCCAGAGTGAACATCCTGGAATACCCAGGTCTCCTACAACCACTAAGAGGCAGAGAGGAGATTTCCTAGGTGAGTCCTGACCATGCACCCTCCACCTCTTGAGTGCAGGTGGCAGAGAACCACTGGTGCTTCAGAAGATGGTGACCTTTGCCAGAGACTGTACAAACTAGATCTGGTTGGACCCCGCTTGCTCCCTTTTCCCACCCCACGCTCCTCTTCAGCACTAAATAGAGTTACCCCTTACCCTCAAGAGATGTTGACGGAGCCCAATAGGACTGCTTGCTTCATGAACCAGCTCCATGGTCCAACAGTCACAGAATGTTTTACGGGTCCTTGGGCACAAATCCCTTCATCAGCATGAGAGATGCCATAGTGCAGCCCCAGGAGGAGAAAGATGAAGAAGGACTGCGGTGACTATTTCTCTACCCATACTTGAGTTGCTTGGAAAGAGACATAGGCTCTAGCAGGAAGGCTCTGCTCTGGTTCCCTCATCTTGCACTCCTAATCCCGTCCTTTAATCCTCACCCTTTTTTTTTTCAATGAGTTTTCCCCATTCTGCTGCTTTCCTTCACATTCCCCTGACCCAAGAGCTCTATGGTTTAATTAGGGTCATCCAACACCCCACCTGCAGGGTAGGGTTTTCCCCAGCAGGCCTTGGCTAGTGGCCACATGATTGCAAACAGCTGGAGAGCAGCAAGGGAAATCCAACCTGGCATTAATGAGGGTGAGAGGTTGCTGTGTGACCCTCTGAACAGCAGGAGCTTGGCTCAACAGCAGTACAGCATATGCTGCTTTTTCCCTGCAGGAAAAAAATGGCTTGTATTTCAGCTGTAATAGCGTGTGAATCTTGCCCAACTCTAGAGATGACAGTGTTCAGTGTCCTGCTTGCAGAATGACATTGAGAACTGCTTCTATTCCCTGCTGACATTCAGGAACCGAAGCCCTCATCCCTTCCTCCTTCTGGTTCCTTGGTGAGGGCTGTGTGCAGGCTGCCAGATCCAAAACTCTTGTCTGGCCAGGCTGTTTCTCTTGCAAGGTCTGCACAAAGACAATCCTTTTCAATGTAGCCTGCTAATTGCACAGCAAAATACTTGGGGCTTTACACTAACTACCAGCATCGTTTATCCCCACTCTTCCAAGCTGAGTGCAGCATGGACTTGCCAACACAGCTCAGTAAGAAAAAGACCTACACTTCTTCACAGTCTTAACTGCTACCAGATGTAGAGAAGGCCTGGCCCTAAAGCCCCTGAGGTACATGTCATCTAAAGGAATTATGTAGTTCAGTTATTATTGTACCTCTGCACACAATAGTGGTCCCCAAGTGGAAGCCTGAAGGCAATCCATAAACCTTGTGCAATCCTGAGAACAGATTACAGTCGCAGGAAGCCACTGTCTATGCAGGCCAGAAACATCAAAACAAGCTATTGCCCACAACATGTTCTTTGCACAGTATTGTTAGCTAAGGAATGACATATAATATGTGGTCGTATCTACCATCTATTTAGCTATGCCAGCATAATTCACATAAAGAATTTATGCCAGCAAATTTTCCCTAGTGGACAAGCCTCATCATGGTTTTCTGACAACCACATAATGCAGTTTTCACACTGTTCAGAACAGCCAGGCAAGTATCAGACCTCACTTTCAAGGTAAGAAACCCTCTGAACAAAAGGAGCATGATAAAGGGTAGGCTGCCGTCAAAGAGCTTTTCATGTTTTTCTGCAATAAGGAATGTTTTCTATTCAGAATAAATTTTGCCATTGACTTCAAAATCGCAATTCTGGGAACCCAAAATGACAGTGCTGTTTCTGTACACTTCAGGAGGGTTTATATTTGCAACTTCATTTCCACAGTAGAGATGTGACTCCATTCAGACCCCAGGAACAAAGCGGACTGGTATAGGTGTTTGCACAGAGTGTGTCTGCTGGCACAGATCCCTACTGCAAACACTAATCTCATGGCAGCACTTCCAGTTGTAGTCTCATTAGAAATAGCAGATGATCACTGATGGCTTGGAGGATGTTAATTTTCCATGCAACCTTAGCAGGGACCCATGAGGCCAATCACAGCTCCAAGGCCAGTGAAACAGCTGCTCTGAGGATACAGGTGAAGCCAAATTGTTGTTCTGGCCTGTGTCAGAGGTGTCAGTGTTACTTCTGAGTTGGTGGCTGCAGACATGTCATAATTCCCTCCTGTGCTGGTGACCAACCAAACACTCTAGGTGAGATGGAACACCCAACCACCAACACAATTTCTAGCATGTAATTATTCTACTTATGAAAGTAAGTGCTTTTGCTTTTGACAGCATGGGTCTTGCACATATTTTTCCCCAGTGCTAAATTGGAAAGGTTAGAAATTGTACAGACACACATCCAACTCAGCAAAAAAAACAGAAACAAACAAAAAAAAAAACAGCACAGGGGCCTCGTATTGTCTTTGTAGGAACTGCACAAGCAAAAGACCATTCCCATCAATGAGCTAGTACAACATCCAGCAGCAGTCTTTGAATCCAGCATGGATTGTCTGGTAGAGGCATGAAACGCCTGACAGAGGTAACCCTATAACTAGGCATTTTCCAGACTATCAATACGACCAAACCTACTACCACCCTGCTGAGGGATCAAGTGCTCCTCTTTGTGCACAGAGGATGATGCAACTCCTATATACCATAGCCAAGAACCTCATGCTCTTTTGTGCATCTCCAAGAACATCAGAGTACAGCATGAGGCCAAACACATGGTTCATGGAGAAGGAGAGGGGTTCTGTGAACACCTTGGACATGTAGATGTTGCAAGTCATGGTCTGGAGAAGCACAAGGCCTTGGTTGGTTGCACACCTGCCCCATTAGATATGTGTGTGTGCATGAAAGCATACTGTGATGCTGCACAGCATGTAAGGGAAAACCTTTAGAAGATGGGGCTACAGTATAAGGTCGTTGTCAGCATGCCTGTACTTCATCAACCAAACTCCTTAAACATGCCCCAGGCTTCAGCCTGGCTAAGGAGTGCTGTTGAAATCTTATCTGCAGACGTGATTTTGTCTTGCTATATCATTAAGAAAGATCTGCAATATTAACAGGATGACAGCAGGATTTTCATGTGGGAGGGACAAACAGTAATGCCAGAGATAGAAAGTGCAGCAGTGCAATAGGTGAGACATGGAGCAATGTCATGTTGTAAACAAAGTTTAGCCTCACCTACTTCAGTTTGCTGTATCACAGACTTGCAGAAACCATGGACAAAATATTGGCATTTCACTTACTTCAAGACTGCCCTGAATTTGGAAAATAGCTAAATGCAGTTTTAGCTCTCTGTGGACAAAAGAGATTGATTTTCCGGTAATGTGATAAGAGACAGTGTAGCTGGCTCCTTCAGGGCAGTGGTATTTGCAATAAAGATGGGGCTTTGGCAGTCCAAGGAGTTAGAGACAAGAACAAGCTATGATCTGCATGTGTGTGGCCGCAACACTGGGGCTGGAGGCAAACCATACAGATGAGAATTATCCATGGGTGAAGCAAAGACCTGCTTGCAAACACATGTGTGTGCCTGAGCCTGCCCACTGGTGAGGGTGTTGGAGTATCAGTCCAAGCTTTCCGGAAACCTGGCAGTGTAGGAGGTAAGAGTCAGAGCAGAGCATATCACAGGGTTCATATCAGTATATGGTACAGACCAGGTAATAGAATCACAGAATCATTTGAGTTGCGTGGAACCATTAAAGGTCATCTAGTCCAACTCCCCTGCAATGAACAGGGACATCTACTGCTAGATCAGATTGCTCAGAGCCCTGTCCAGCCCAACCATGAATGTCTCCAGGGAGCGGGGTATCCACCACCATTCTGGGCAACTTTTTCCTGTGCTTCATTCACTACCCTTAATATAAAAGACTTCCTCCTTATCTCCAATGTTAATCTCCTCCTGCGGTACTGACCTAAAACCAGGCCAGGACCAAATGACTGCACGCACACACCAATATGATGAACAGCAAAATGGCCTTTATTACACGTGAACTCTAGCTTATATAACCTATGTGCTTCGTCTACGCCCCTAAGGCACGTGCCACACATCAATCATAGAGCAGGGAGAGGGCCTATCGCGTCACATCCCGTGGGGGGGTCTCTCAGTCTCGCAGTTGCTGACAACAGTTAATCTCCCCTCTTTTGATTTGAAACCATTTCCCCATGTCCTGTCAAAACAGACCCTGCTAAAAGAGTCTGTCCCCTTCTTCCTTATTAGCTCCCCTTTAGGTACCAAAAGGCTGCTCTCAGGTCTCCCCACAGCCATCTCTTTTCCAGACTGAACAGCCCCAGCTCCCTCAGCCTGTCCCTGTGGGGGAGATGTTCCATCCCTTGGATTGCTTTTTTGGCCAAATAGAGTACAAATACAGAAGCATCATCACAAGACTGAGATGGGAGGCCTAGAAAAGCCTACTTGTGTTTCTGTCCAGTCTGTAGGAGGCAAAGAGGAGCCACAGTAATGGGCTCCCTACATATGAAAGGTCACTGCAGAAGGAAAGGGAATAACCCACTCCCTTTTCCGCTAGGAACATTCCAACTCATGTTTAAAACACAGTAGGGAGCAGCAGGTCAATGCCATGAGGTGCCTTTAAATGTTAAGTTGGGCCAGTCACTTCCTGAGCAGACCAGAGAACTGCAGGGCTGCTAATTCGTGTAAAAGAAACATGTGCAAGCATGGGCTAGGTTGAGTTAATCCTTCCCTGGAGAGGAGAATGGGATGGCTGATCCCAGGGCTGTCTGCTATTCTGTATGCTGTGATCTCATCAATCCTTCTAGTATCCAGGGACTGAAGGCAGCTATTAAAAGCTTTGTAAGATCCCTCATGATTTGTGTTTCTTCCATAAACAACGACAACATGGCTTATTTGAGAAGGAAACAGATATTCTGGTAATACAACATCTCCCATTTGCTCCATAAGCCATTGCTAAAGAGAGGGCTGTGAAAGGAATCAGGTTCTGCAGTGTCCCTTGGGAAGATGGAGACACCACAGCTAGCATGGCCATCTCTCCCATGAGCCTCTCCAGTCTCTTGGGTGGGTGACTTCTAAATTTTGTTTGCAAGATTTTCTCCATTTGAAAATGCAGACTCATATGATGAATTTATACTCAATGGTTTAAATCTGTTTTCTTCAGTGCCCCTTATGGGCATTTTGGAAAGAGCTCAAGGGCTGCTGGAGTCTGTAGACCACAGGTCAAGTTCACTTAATCACAAAGGCTCAGGTTTAAGCTCTTTAAATCCGAGTGTAAGGAACTAGTCTGTAAACCTCTGGGGGGCTCACCGGAACTGCATTTCTCACTCAAAGGTGGAGCTGGTGGCTGGCACAAGGTGCTGGATATCCTCCTTGGTCATTTGTGACCCTAGCAAGTGTCCTGACGCACGCAGCTAACGACCGTGACACCAAGCATCTCTGGCTTACCGGTAAGAGCCCAGTGGTGGTTGCACAAGCTCCTTCCTCCCTGCTTGCTGTCCCTGGGGCCTGCTGGGAGTTTCTGCTCTAACTCCTGCCCTGAAGGCTAGAGCATGCCGTCCTGCTGCCGCATGGAGCATTGTTTGCAGAGACACAAATGGGCTGTGCTTGGCAAGCGCAGTGGAAAGGAAAAAGAGGGTGACCTAGGAACATTTCTGTTCTCACTTCATTTTTCCATTGCATCCACTGCTTTTTTTTTTTTTTTTTTCTATCAAGCCCAAAGAGAGGAGCAGAACAGCAATGAAATATAAACAGGTTGTCTGAACATAAATACTACAGAAAAGGAGCACCGTCAGAGAGAGGAAAGCAAGAAGGTCTGGGTTGCAGGCTCCATGTTTCTGCTCACTCCCTTGTGTCCTCCACCTCCTGGTCTCCAGCATCCTGGTGCTGCTGCCACTCAGGGCACTGACCCTCACTGCTGCCTCACATGAGTACCAGACAAAGACTTACATCACTGGCCCTGAGGACTGATTTTTGGAAGTGTATTGTCAACAGATACAATGGCTTGAATATGACAGCATTATTGTTATTGTGCTGGAGAATATCTGTTTGGAGAGGATTCCCTATTGAGCCAGATTCGCACCCATGACAACCCAACTGCCCTAGGGCTGGATCCAGGGATTCATTTTGCTGTGTTTGACTTGAAGTGTTATTGTCCTGGCAATGGGCACAAGGTGGACCCCTCAGTCTGCCCCCCCAAACCCACAGAGCTGCAAGGGCCAGGGGAGTTGTAGCTCCCAGAAGCCTCAGAGCCATCTTGCCCACGAGAACAAGTTGTTAAGATAGACAAGCATTTACTCAGAGCTGCAGGCAAACACTAAAAGCCAACACTTCTTCCCTCCACAGAACAGCTCTGAAAACAACAGTCAGCAGGAACTACCTTGAATCCGGCCTGCAGCCAAAAGCCCATTAGCCCTAATGGAGGGGAGGTGGCTGCTGAAGGCAGCTATGAGTGCAGCCTCGGGCAACCACTCCGCCTGGGCTGCCTGCACCTCAAACCTGCCCTGACTAATCTCTGATCTGGCTGTGCCTCTCCGAGGGCATACATTCCTCTGCACGCCTGGCCTTTGCGTCTCACCGGCGGATTCTGCAGACTCTCTAGGGCAGTGGCTGTGCCCCTTTGGATGCTGCTCCAGTTCTTGGAGTCTTCCTGTGTAACTGGAGCGGGTGGAACTGGTGCTGGCACCGGGAAGCAGTTGCACAATGTTGAAGGAGGCGAAACCCTTTTGGCAGGGGAACGTGGAAGCAGACAGAGGTGGGAGGCTCCAGGCGCTGGAGAAAACGATGACACATCCTGAAAGCCCAGCAGGGAGTGGATGGACAAGCCCGCAGGGGTGACGGTGTGCCTCCAGGCTGTTGTCAAGCGCTGGCATTGCATCAGGGCAAGAGCACTCTAGACATGTCTCCTGGCCGCACCGTGCTGTGCTTGCTCCCAAGGGCAGGGCCTGGCTTGTGCAGCCCAGGGTTGGCACGTGCTGGCAGAAGTGGTTGCATCTTCTTGTGCATGGGCTCTCTGGTGTGTGCACCACAGGTGGTGTCAGGAGAAGAGCTCTGACCTGTCAGGGCAGGACTTTGCACCGAGTGTGGTTTTTCTCCAGCCATGCAAACTGATTCCCTTGTAACTGAGAAACGTGACCTAACTGGTTCTCTGCACCACCTGCACATGCCAGAGTTACTGGGTTCCGGTTTTCCTTTCTCTGCTCAAGGCTGGCAGCTCCCTGCAGCTGCCCTCATACCCCTGCAGCTGAGACCTAGGCTGTAGTGCTGCCTTCTCATCTGCAAATGAATGCCCATCAATGTTTTCACGTGCATGAGTTATCTGGAAACCCCATGTACCCTGCATCTTCCTTGACGTGGCTGTGCTTTCCCCCAGGTGTAAAGCAGGCTTGATGCAGGCTGAGTGCATTCCTTTCTCCCTTCCTCCCCAACTCACTCTGCCCTGAAGTAATTCCCAAGGCATTTCTGTGGCATCTGAGACCCTGAGAGATGTGGTTTTCATCATGTGCTGTTAGCCCTGCATCCCACCAGCAGCGATGGGTCCTGTCCCAGTTGCTGCATGCCAACTGGCTTTGAGCAGAGTGAAATTGCTCCCCACAAGCTGACCAGGAAAACACTGTGGCTGCACAGTCTCTCTTCCAGGTTTCTAACAGTCAAAATAATAATTACGTGGCCTGGGAAACAATGATTACTGCCCATAAGCCTGGGAACGGCTTTTGCTATTCAGCCTTATGGGAACCCATAGAGCTCCCGTGGAAGGGGATTATTTACCTAGCCCTGAGAAAAAGCAGAAGAGGCTGCATGCTATTGTACTTCTGAGTCCCACGACCGTGCAGCTGGTGAGTGGCTTCCTCTGGCTGTCATTAATCCTTGATGCCTGACGGCTCCTGCACGTGCATCCTTTGGTTCCTGGCGGCTGGGAAGCCTGTTCATTGTTTTAGTGCTTTTGTCCCAGAACCCACAGCTTTCTGGAGCCTTTCTTTCTGGCCATGTCTGGCCAAAACGTCACCAAGTGACTGAACTGCAGAACCAAAAGGAAATTGGTGGGGATGGGAGGATTTCAATAGGGTTGATGCCTGTGCGTGTGCACAGATGTACTTAGGAGTTGGGGCACACGAGGAAACCCTAACAGGCCCTTTGTTTCTTCGACACCAAAAGGAGTCATCAGAGTAGCAGCCAGGAGCTGGGGAGGCCTGGATGATGGCTCCCATGTAGCAGGGAGAGCCAGCTCCCTCCATGGGATGTGCCAGCCCCATGCAAGGCTGCAATTTAGTTGGGGGAGACAGTGTGTCTGCCTGCGGCATGAAGCCTCCTTCCTCTGGGAATGGCCTGGCACAACTGCAGCCCTGTTGGGGCTGCTCAAAGGGACTTCATGATGATGCCAAAAGTGCCGAGAGCAGGCACTAGGTTGCTTGTGGTTCCCCAAAGGCTTTGCTGGAGGCTTTGCCATGTGGTGGAGTGAACAAACTGGCCTATGGCACTTGGTGTCCTTCAGCAGGATTTAGAGTTTATCCTATTGCAGGGATGCTCCTGAGCACAGCCCTGCTTTTAGCACCTTTCTCTGCCCTGTGATTATCCAGCTCCCAATGAAAAAAATCAAGTGTGCTTCAAACAGAGTCCATGGCTTTGACTTGGGGAGGCTCAAAAAACACTGTAGCTGTCACAGATGTTTAACACGAAGGGCTGTACAACAGGAGGGGCAACAGGAGCACACACCATTCTGCTCCCACAGTGCTCAGCTGGAAGACTGCTTTGCTCCCTCTGGCCACAAAGGTCTGAGCAGAGAGTGAGAGGCTCTAAAAGACAGCCAGCAACTGGCTGGCCACACCAACTGATTCCCAAAGTTGGTTTTTTTTTTGTTTTTTTTTGCTGTTTGTTCTCACCATCCTGCCAAAACACAGATGAAATGGAGTTCATGTGACCTTCTTGAGTGGTGACAGCAAAGGGAGGTGCTTGAGAAAAGCCAGAAACTAACGGGAGAGAGAGCAGAAGGAGGAGACTGAGACAACAGAGTTTGTGGTTTTTTAACTATCAAATAATACACTTCAGACTTGCAGTGGTTTTTTGTTTTTTGTTTTTGTTTACTGTTCAACAGTTTGAACCCGACCCAACTGTTTTCCTTCCCTTGTGGCCATTTTAAAGTCTTTTTTATTTTTATTTTTTCTTCTGGGAAGAAAATAAATGTGATCTGAGGGAGGAGCCCTACTTCCCTTGCCATCCCCACCTGTGTGGGAGCAGTGGTGGCAGGGGCTGAGGCTGCATCATGCCAAGCAGGCATGTGGAAGATGCCACAGCGTATTTGGAGCTGTGAAGCAATTACAGCAAATTTAGTTCTGCCTTGAGAGCGGCCGGGTTATTTTTGTTTCATTGCCAATAAAGATATTGGGAAACCAGAGGTCATTTCCTTAGGATAACAATCCCCTATCTGAAACAGGCACTAGCATGATCTCCGGTATGCACCCCCTCCATGGTCTGGGTTGGCATGGAGAGCCGAGCTGCAATTGTAATGTGGCACAGCAGCCTTATCCCTTGTGCCAGCTACTGAGAGCACAGGGACCTGGGAAGGACTTTTGGCTGATCTGCTGCAGGATTTGCAAGCACGCAGAACTGATCTGTCAGGAAAACGAGAATGGCTCTAGCCTCTTTTGTCCTGTCCCAACTCAGCTGCACCCTTCTGAGGGCATGGGCAGAGGGGGACATGTCCCAAGTAGAGGGCCCCACTTGTCCCCTTGTCCCATGTGCTGTCTGTCCCTGCTACACCCATCTGAGGACCCCTCACCCAGCACTGTCTGCCCATGTCGTTTCCAGAAGCTTGGATGTGAAGTCAGCAGGCTGAGAGCCAGGGATCTGCAAAAGAGGAAACTTGAGGCTAAGCTCATTCAATCTCTTGCAGGAATGTCTTTGCCACAAAGAAAATCTTTTCTTCTCTCTCTGTCAGTCAGACAATCTTCAAGTTTCAGGCCACTTTGCTTTAAAAATCAGCTGTCTTCTGTCTTGTGCAAGGAAAGGATCTGCAGACAGAAGAAAAAGCCTGGTTAAAAAAAGCTCCTCTCTCCAGCAAGCAGGGCTGTTTGTCACCCACTTGGAAATTTGTAAACTCTTTCCTCTGTATTTATCTAACTCTGCTATTTTGGGATTTGCCAGAGCTGTCTGTGCTGGCAGAGCATGCGCGTCCAAGAGAGTGGAGGGAAGAATAGGGAAAGATGCAAAGCACTGCAAAAGCATTTGCTGTGGGACTCAGCTGAGAATAGCGCCCTGACCTGGCAGCTAATACAGCCTGGGAAGACAGTGGGCAAGACACTGGACAATGAAGGGTTGGACTAGATGATCTCCTGAGGTCTCTTCCAACCCCTTTGATTCTGTGATTCTCATCTGGAGGGCTCACTTCAGTCCTGTGCTTCTTAAAACCTGAGATGGCACCAGTTGATTCTTCCCCAGTGGTACACCTGCAGGGTGGCACACCTGGGCTCGTGGGGACACAAGGACATGGCACCGCAGCCATCCTTGCCTGTTTGCACATAGCAGTATGCTGCCCCATCCAAAGTCCAGGTTGGAGCTGCTGCTCATCCCATAACCATGCACAAAGCCAATCCTCATTTACTGAAGGCTTGTGGTGGCAGTATTTTTTAGCTCTAGAGTTTTGATGAGCGCTCGTCTTCCAGTAGCCAAGAGGTCATGGTGTCTGGATAGATTACAACCTGAACATCTGCATTCTATTACACAGGGATGGGAATTATTTTTCAGCATTCCCCACATCTTCTAGCAGTGACAGTAGTGATTAAAGCCTGGAGTGGATTCCTGTGTAGTATTTTGACTTCCTTTACTTTCACATCCTGCTCATAAACAGGAGAAAAGGGCTTTCCTTGGGTGCTGAGTCAGGAAGCTCGTGTGCCTTACGGCAATGCCGACATGCTGATGAAAGCCCAAGGATGTCAATAGGCCCAAAGCAGCTGAACAAACCTGCCAAGAGGTGCCAACAATAGCAGGATGTCACTGCGCTTTGCAAGAGGATGTTCCCATTCGCTGATTTGGCTCCTGTGCCAAAAGCCTTCCATTGGCCCAAGGAATAGAGCCAACATCTCCAGGAAGCAACCATGAGCAGACTCTGGTGGGTCACTGCAAGCGCCATGGCTTCAGCTTCCCATCCTCAGAGCCAGGAAGGGAAGAGGAAATGTGCCCAGGATTGCTGTGGGCAGCACCACCGTGAGCGGCTCTTGTTAGGACTGGGGCTGTGTTAAAATTATAGAGTCTTAGAATGGATTAGGTTGGAGAGGACCTTTAAGATCATCTTTTTCCAACATCCTGCCATGGGCAGGGTTCCCAACCACTAGATCAGGCTGCTTGGAGCCCCATCCAACCTGACCTTGAATGCCTCCAGGGATGGGGCATCCACAGCCTCTCTGGGCAGCCAGTTTATCTGGACCTGGCTCTGTGAATCTCACTGGAGGCTGAGACTTGAGGAAAAATAGGAAGAAGAGGCCAAGAGGAATAGGGTTGATGTGCTCTATCCTATAGCAAAAGCCTAGAGACTCTAATGTTCAAGAGACCACTCTAGCCAGGAAACACCCTCAAAATTTCCTGACTGAGGGAGGACTATATGAGGGCTGCTCTGAATGTATTGCCTCCTACTTAATTGGCCTACAGTGTCAGAAGCAGATGTTGGTGGTACGGCAGCAGAGGCTGAACCTTCCCACCAATATTCCATTACATGTTGTTGCTGTGCAACAAATGGCAGCAGAAGGGCAGTCTGACAAAATGATGTCTGACATGGAAGTGTGGATGAAGCAAAGGGGTGTCACTCAGTTCCTCCATGCACAAAAATGGCCCCCACTGACATTCATCGACACTCTCAAAACATTTATGGAGACCAAACAGTGGATGTCAGCAGAGTGAGGTGGTGGGTAGTGTGTTTTAGCAGAAGGGACAGCAGCAATGGGGTGCTGCTGTGGGTGCAGATTTTTACGAGCATGGCATGCAGGCTCTTGTTCATGCCTGGTGAACACGCTCAGCTAAGATGGTGACAATGCTGAAAAACAGTGTTTTGTAGCTGAGAATTTGCTCTATCAAATACTGTTATTGTGTTCTTTGTATCTGTAGTATTTTCCAAGAAAATAAATAGGAGGTGTTACTTTCAAAGAGAACCTACGTACTTTCTCTCCTCATTATGCTAGGAGAGGTTAATGAGCCTGCATTTCTAGGCTGTTGGTTTTGGGCTTGTGCAGGTCACCTTTTTTAAAAAAAAAGACTTCTTTCATGGAAGTTTTCTCTACAACATGTTGTAAGACAGCCAAGGGCAGACAACCATCTATAAATGAGTGCGGCCGCGCTGGGTGGGTCTCAGTGCTGAAAGCAGTGGCTGTCTGCAGTCTGGATGCGGCCAAGGAGGCAGGAGGAGGGCAGGCTGCCTGGCCGGGAGCCCTGTCCTGTGGGGCCAGTAAGCGCTACTGCCCACTTTCCCTGCAGCTCTGCCAGCCCTTATCCCTCTTTACCCATTTCTCTGTGGGCTTGTCACCGGGTGCTGGAGGAGGCTCTGGGGATGCTACTGGGGTGGAGAAGGCCACCTCTTGCCCCCCTGCATGGCCATGTGCCACCCATGGGGACAGAGAAGGCCAGGAAGGCTGGCAGTGCTGGCAGTGTGTGTGTATGTAGCGCTTCTGCCGGTGGAGAGAGAAAGGAAAGGCAGGTGCAGCACCCAAAACTAGATATAAATGAGTCATCTCCACCAGCTGATGGCCAGGGGGTCCTGGAAGATGTCAGTGTTTCTGTCTTACTTTCTGGAAAATAACCAGCCTTACACATACACCCCAGTGGAAAACTACTGCAGAAAGAGTCACGAACACAGCCCAGACTGGTGGTGATGCCCACGCTGGAGCAAGCCCTGTGCTGGGCGCCCTATCTCTAAGGAAGGCACCCATTTCCTGCACCCTTCCCAAGCATCCTTTGTTCTCTAGCTTCTCCCCTGGGGTAACCCTTAGTGCCCACCCATCTTCTCTAGTGCTAAATCCTCCTCTGACCACCCGCATTTAGGATTTAGCTCCACACTGCAGCAGTGCCCAGCTTGCTGCTAAATATCAGCCTGGGGATAGATGAGATTTTCAGCCTATTTTTGGTCTTCCCTCACCTGTGATTACCTGTACCTGCTGCTTGTTTCTTGCTATCTTATCACATACCCTCAGACAATCATGTTCAGGCATGGTGCACAGACCCAGACATAACCAAGGACACACTGCCGTCTCCATCACAGGTCAGGAGATAAGCAGCCCTCCCTTAATGCGGGCTTTGTACACCTGGAAAGCAATGCCCAGCACCAAGAACAACAGAGCCTTTCACTTTGCAAAGGAGTCAGAGGACAGAGAGGACAACAGAAAGCAAATCAGCTCAGCACCTCCATTTGTAGGAAGATGGAGGTAGTGGCATTTGGATGGGACTGGCAGTACTGCTAGTGGTTGCTGGGGTGAGCCCGCTCCCAAGGAAAAGAAGGGGTAGCACCCACTCTGCCTGATGACAGGAGGCAAAGTCCCCGGGGAAGGCAGCCAAGTCTCTGCTGAGCACATGCTGAATTATTGAAGGGAGGAATCGTAAGGCTGCAGGTGGAGTGCAAAGCATTACAAGTGGTTGGCGTTCAGGGTAAAGGGCATCTGATGGAGAACTACCTGTCTGGCTACTGCAGGATGATTTTTCAGCTGAGGAGCAACATAAGAAGCCAGAGAAAACGTGGTAAAGAACATCATTGCACCAGGGCATTACTATTCTTGATAGTGCAGCATAGTATTTGGAAGCACTACAGGGAGCCTGAGATGAGCAGATCCCCCTCAAACATTCAGTTCCCCAGCACTATCCACATTCAGTCTTTGCCTTTGCTCGCTGAGCCCCAAACACCCTTTCACCGCCTCACTACAGAGGGGAGGTGAATGTTTTCCTCTCCCTTGCTACCCCACATGCTTTTCTCTTGCACAGACTGTGCAGCAGGATCCCAGTTTTGCCTCAACTAGGCTACATACTGGATAGACCACACTGGAAATGTGGGCATTGTGTTCCAAGCACACGGTCACCTCTGCAGTGTTAGCTGCCAAATCCATCACACCCACCTTTGCAACCAACAAGATAGGCATGGTTCTCCCATGAGGAAGGGTGACTGTGTTCCTTGGAACTACAGGAAAGAAATCCAGATTCACTCCAGAAGTAAAGAACAGGACAATCTCTGTCTAGAACAGGCTGTCCCAGTACTGCCTGCCTCCCCACAGCCTTGTAAGCCCTCAGCAGTGAGTGACGCAAAGCATGGGCACATGCCTACCCCTGCACTGCCCTTAAGGGGCTCACATGCAGCAGAGGGTGCAACATCTGTTCTGAGAAACTTGGGCTCTTGGTAAGCAATGAGGAAACCCTCAAATGCCTTGGAAGCTAACATCTTCCCACCCTCCTACTTCCGCATGATTAAGACCATATAAAAATAACCTGTAGTTTCCAAGCCTCCCAGATTTGCCAAAATTGGTCTAGATTTATGGAGACTGGCTTCCCGATGAGACCTCAGGCAATTCCTGCTTCAAACACCAAGCCAAGACCAACACAGCAGCTCTTGTTCTTCCAAATTTTGATACAGCTCTTTTAGTCCTACAAGTTACAAAACTCTTTGATTTTAAAATCTTCAGCGTCAACTATTTTGGCTTCTTACAGGCAGAACATCACAGTGTCACTGGGAATGGGAAAATTGTGGAAGGTACCTGAAAGAAATGTCAGCTTCTGGTTGAGGACAGGGGTGCCAGGTGATCTTTTGCTATTAAATGGTGTCCTGAGATTGAATTGTACCATCAGGCAGTTGTGTGAGCCATTGTAGTCTGTCCTGGCAATCACTGAAGAGCACTTTTAGGGATCTGGAGAGCAGAGAAGCGCATTGCAGCTGGCCATGCTGCTCTGTGGCGTCAATGAAGCCTTTGTTCAAAGACTTTGTAATTTAATATAAGATGAACAAAAAAGATGAAATAATCAAGGTGGAGAGGAAGCCAAGGGCTGGAGAAAAACATGATGTGTACCAGAGCTGCAGGAAATGAAGCTTATATTCCTAATTAACAATCTCACTTGTCTCATTTTCTGCTCAAACCACCATGTTAGCCTTTTAAATATAGAAGGCTCCTCCCTCACTGTATATGCAGCCATCCTGGCACCGCCAGCCATGTCGGCTACTTTGCCACAGGTTGTATTTTCAGAACTGCTTGATGGGTGGATTAATAGCTTCCTTTTTATTGCCAACTCTTCAGCTTTTGGGGAAGAAAAAAATCTATGCGAGATTCCAAAGTGTCATGAAGATGGCTAAAAAAAAATCATGGCTTTTAGAAAGGAAACTGTAGGGGTTTTTATTTGCTGCTTAGTTTGAGAAATTTGAGGTTGTAGGCTTGTTTTTTTTCTTTTGACATTTCACCCCCACACAGCCCAGGGCTGGAAAAGTATTTTATTATTTTTAAATGAAAACAGGGTGTTTTTCATAATTGCATGGCTGCAAGATCTGGGGCTTTGCTGGAGTAATGCTGCCCGTCAGCAGACACCTGCACCTTCAGGTTTCAGTCCTGCTGAAAGCAAAGAGCAAAGTCTCTCCCTTCTGTTTATGGTTTGGAGAAGTAATATTTGATATGAAAACCACGGAAGCGATTTACATGAAATTACGATTGTTGACAGAGGTTTGATGTACAAAAGAGTATAAATCAAAGAATTTGTTTGGAGAAATTATCGCTATCAAGCGAGAACAGAGGGGTATAAGCTGGATTTATGAGTTTCCCTGTAGGTAACACAAACAAAACCCTGGTGGGAAGCAGAAAGAGATAGGGATGCAGACTGAGGGGAGCACAGCAAACATACTGGGGATGGGAGAGAGAAAATCAAAAGGTGCAGCTTGCTCTCTATCTCCCTGCAGAACTGCAGCAAAGCAGCGCTTCATCCAGAAGCCTCTCGCTCCGCATTCATCATGGTGGAAATCCAGCCCCCAGAGGGCATGGAAGGGCCATGTCCATCTCTCCTTCAGCACCGAGCCTCCAGCCGTGCTGCAGCAGGCGGTGTGCCAGCAGTGATGCTGCATAGAACTGCTGCTGGTCCCACCCCTCCAGCCTTGGCTGCCGGCTGTGCTCCCACTGGGGACTGAGCCAAGATGGCTCCTCACACTTTGCATAAAACCGCTGGGGCCCAAGTGACTCAGCCTCGGTGACGCCTCTTGTTCTTGGGAAAAAATGGGGTGATGTGAGTCATTGTGTCAATCAGCCAGAGGCCAAGTGCTCTGGGCTCCCTGGGGCTGGCTCGGCCGCCAGCCATGAGCATCTTCTGCAGCAGCCTGCGTCTGGAAGCAACATGCTGTGGGGCCATGCTGTGGAGTACAGGAGGGTTCCTATGGGCACCTGGCTGCCATCCCAGGCTTGGCGATGTCCCCAAAGCCACCAAGGAGTCACACTGGGAGCAGTGTGCCTGGCTGCACTGCAGGCACGTAGGTCTCACAGGTCCCTGAGGCAGAGCTGGGCTGACCTGCTGCAACGGGGCCTGCCCTCGCCCAGCGATTAATTGGGATGCAAATGGTGTTTGAATGTTAATCGCTGCTCTGCCCTAAGTAACACCATGTGTGGAAGAAGGGTGAATGCTTTTCCCCTGCTCTGAAATAATTCCATTTATAGGCACACTCTTTGAGACAGATGAGGTCTCAGACAGCATCACCCCCAACTGCTCTGGGCTGGGTCACCCCTGTTCCTCCTGCACTGCTCTCTGGGCACAGGATGGAACTTGGACTTGGCAGATCTGATTACAGCATTAAGGAGGCACTCAGTGACAAGACAGAGCCAGTTCACCTCACTGGCCAGACGAAAACCTGGCGTGAGGAGAAGCGATGGAGGCCCATGTGCCTGGCTGCATTCAGACCCCATACTGGCAGATGGAGGCTGCAAGCTGGGGGCTGTGCTGGGGTCTTGGGAAAGGGCAGCAAAATTTGTGCCCCCCCCCCTTCCCCCCCTTCTCAGTGGGTTTGGAAGCTGTTCTGGAGAGAAGAGAGAGCAGCATGAAAGGCTGCTGAGAAATATTCCAGTTTCCAACGTAATTTGAGTCATTTGCAATGGAAACTTTCCATTGCCCAATAAATCTAACATACTCATTTAAATGAAGGGGGAGGGAGCGGAGTTTCAGTGCTGGATTGAGGAAGAGAACAGTGCAGGCAGTGCAGGGGTGCAGCACCCAGCAGGTACACTTTGTTCTTGGCCAAGGAGGGGCACAGGCAGCAGAGGGATAGGGGGCACCCGGTGTGCTTGTTGCAAAGGGAAGCCTGCCTGTTCACCTTGGCACAGCTAGCGCAGAGGAAAAATTAGGCTTGGATGAAAGCAGGTGGCAAAAAGAAAAAACAACGGCAACAAACATGCAGCTTTGTATTACATTAAAATCCATGGCTGTGAGGCACCAGCCTGCAGTGACAGGGAGGAGCAGCTGGTAGACAACATACAGACAACATACCCTTCCAAGTCAGGGAGCGCAGGAGGAGAAGGAAGGAGAAGGAAGGAGTGAGGGCCTTTCCTGGAAGGCTTGGGCAGAGCTGGAGCTGCTGGAGCCATCACTATGAGGGACAGCAGGGTGCCCAAATGCAGCAGACACTGCTGCTGTGTCTCTGGGCAGACAGCCGACGGCAGGCCCAATGCTACAGCTGTCTGTCTGGGTTAGAGAAGAAAAACTTGTAAATGTGGCACAGTTCACAGTTCCGTCTGAGATACGTCATCGCTTCAGTCAGTCACTCCTGCCCTGGACAGCTGAGGTCAGGGCAGCAGCAGAGATGATGCTCCCCTCATGTTGATCTTGCATTTACAGCCAGAAAGCAATGAAATGTAATAACGGAGGCGTCTCCAAAAGTAATGCTTCCTAATTTATTATTTTGGCCCATGACATCAGAAGTGGATGTTTTTAGTATGGCAGTAGAGGTTGAACCTTCTCGCCAATATTCCATTACGTGTGGTTACCACGTGACAGATGGCAGCAGCGGGGCATTCTGACAAAATGATGTCTGGTATGGAAGTGCAGATGAAGCAAAGGGCTATCACTGGATTACTCTATGCCTCCACTGACAGTCATTGACACTTGCTGAATGTTTATGGAGACCAAACAGTGGATGTCAGCACAGTGAGGTGGTGGGTGGTGCATTTCAGCACCAGTGGCAACAGCAGCAGTGGGGCACCTCTGCTTTTTATCATGGGTGAAAGTGCACAGCTAATGGTGGTGACAGTGCTGAAAAATAGTGTTTTGTTTTGTTTTGTTCTGTTTTTAGCTGAGAATTTGCTCTATCAAATACTGTTATTGTGCTTTTTGTATCTGTCGTAGCTAGTTTCCATAGAAATAAATAGGAGGCATTACTTTTGGAGCAGTCTACATACATCCAAAGCATAAGAAATGCTATCTGTTGCGCAGGCAGGGCCCTGCAAATTGACAGGAGATGCATCCATAATCACCGGGGAGAATATAAACAAACAAACAGACAAATATAGAAACCCATATCCATTAAGATTATTGAATAACAGCAGAGGGAGCAGCACAGTGTCACGATCAGCAGCAGCAGCTTCTCTGCAGTCAGGAGCCGCCGCAGGCTCAGAGATGAGTTTCTTAGGTCAGCAAAGCCCAGCAGGCAGCAAGGGCAGCCTCTCCCATCCTCTGCCCCTTGGACAAGCAATCCCACATGCAGCCACATACAATCAGCCTGACTGAGTATAGGGAGTAGAGGGTCTGGGAATGCTTTTGGGGATGATGGTTGGACTAGATGATGTTACTGGTCTTTTTCAATGATTATACTGGATATTAGGAAAAAATTCTTCTCAGAAAAAAAGTGGTGAGGCAGTGACACAGCTGCCCAGGGGGGTGGTGAAGTCACTGTTCATGGAGGTGTTCAGGAAACATGTAGATGTGGCACTGAGGGAGGTGTTTAGTGGGCAAGGTGGGGATGATTTGATGGTTGGACTAGATTATCTTAGCAGTCTTTTCCAACCTTCCTGATTCTGTAAATCTTTGAAATGGAAGGAAGAAAAAGAGGTGATTTTAATGGTTATCTTTTCCCAGTGTACTAGCTTGTACCTTATATCCCAAACATTTCAAGTATGTTTCTGGCACTCACATTCCATTTGACCAGGATTTTGTTACAGGGCTTTTCCAGCTTGTAAAAGCAGACTGCTGAAAAAAGAAAAAATCAATAGCTACAGCCTCTTACAGAGTGATTTTAAATCGATTTGTGTCCAATGTACACAGGTAAGAACCAGTCTACGGTTCCCACATAGCCATGTTAGTATTAAAAGTTGCTGAGCTAACATTAGGTTTCTGTCTGCTAAGCCCCAGAATGTGGGACATATCAGTTTTCCTTACAGATTTGTCTCTCTGTGAAAAGAGAAAGGAAAGGAGTTCTGTGCAAAATTTCCCCCTAGGCTCAACACAGGCAGTTTGCAGATACTATTACCTATAAACAGGAGGGGAGTCAATTGTTTGAAAAGGTACATAACAGCAGGACAAGGGGAAATGGTTTTAAGTTGAAGGAGGGAAGATTTAGGCAGAAGTTCTTTACTGTGAGAGTGGTGAGGTGCTGGAACAGGCTGTCCAGAGAGGCTGTGGATGCCCCGTCCCTGGAGGTGTTCAAGGCCAGGTTGGATGTGGCCCTGGGCAGCCTGTTCTAGTATTAAATAGGGAGGTTGATGGCCCTGCCTGTGGCAGGGGGTTGGAGGTTCATGATCCTTGAGGTCCCTTCCAACCCTGTGATTCTGTGATACCAGATCAGCCCCTTCAAAAGGCATGCCTGTAGCTTTTGGGGCACAGACTAAAGGGGAATTGCGTGCCAGGGCTCTGCCTATGCTGCTTTATGTTGTATGAGAACTATGGAGTTTTGCCAAAATTTCTTGATTTTGAGACATTTCCTGTTCTGAAAAACACAGACCCTGGTGCCCTCCTGTTTACTAACCACGTGTTAAGCAGAGCTCACTAAGCAGACACCACTTTTGGATGCTAGCATGTTTTTCATAAACTACATGGGTTTGGGATGTAAACAGTGACTATTTATTGAAGCGTTGCTTTCTGTTTTCTTATTTTGATCGTGAGGTGAGGTTTCAAAGAGATCCAGTCTGAGAGCACCAAGAGCAGCCTTTGCTGTGGTTTCCTCAGTAAAAGACAGAAATCAAATAATCTTAACAGAGATGTGGTCCTTCCTTTTGCCTGGAAAATCTCTGCTCTCATTAAATCCTAGCACACAAAAGCAACCATGCTGCGATCCCATGAACGTGACAAAGACCAGGGCCTCTTGGTGCTGGGGGCTATTGCAGGATCAATGCCTTAAGAGCCTTTAATGCAGGAACAGAGAGTGCCCAGGGGCAGGCTATTTTGTCTGAGAAAGTCTGCAGGCGATCAGAGGCCTTCCATTGTGTTGGCCTCCTCCACCTCATGCCCTGCCCTGCTCATAGGGTCTGCAGTCTCAGTGACAGCATGGGGCACAGGGAAAGAGAGCATGGGCTCTGCTCCTAGTACATGGTGCCTGTGTGCGCATAGAGAGCGAGGGAGGGAAATATGGCCTATGTTTCACATCCCTATGTTCATTATCTATCATATCCATATTGCATATGATCTCATTAAAACCTGTGGCAAGGCCTGGAATGCCTTTGTTCCCTTGTCAGCAGGAATGCTGCCGGGAGCATGTGCTGTCATGGGGCTTCTGAGGTCTCAGAGCTGCGTTCCCCCCCGCTCAGAACATTGCTGTACCCACGCAGGCTCAGCCAGCAGGAGCAAGGTTGCTGCCCTGCCCCTCTCCTGCCCTCACTCTGAGGTTTTTCTACGGGTTTGTGTTCTGTTAAGCTTCAGGAAGCACAATGAAAATGAAGATCCTTCCTATGCCAGGCTCCTGCCCTAGACTGCCTAGTCTCCCGGGAATGGAGAGCAGACAAAGGGGAAGGAATACGGCACCATATCTCAACAGAGGATCAAGCTGATGAAAGGATATATTATTCATTAAGTGTATCTCCAGGACAAGTAACAGGGAGTGAGAGAACAGAGCTTACAATTGTCTTAGGTACAGTTGTAAAAAATTTATGTACACATTATCTCTGCTTTTTTGACAGCTGTTTACTTCTTTCGGGATAGGAGTCAGCCTAGCCCCATTTTGCAAGTGAGTGTATTTATAGATTCCCACTGATTTCACTGATGGTGATGGGGCATGCATGTGACTACGAGAATGCTTGCACTTCCTCTGAACCCGGAGTTTCCCTGAGAAAAAGCTGTGCTTTGTACAGATTTTACCCCCCTAATTGGCTTTAGCTCCAGCACTAAGCAGCCAGTGCCCAGGGCATCCCCCACCCAGAAATACTGCTTCACTGCACGCATGGGTTTGGCTCCTGGCAGCCCCTACATCCCCTGGGTTTTCCTTCCCCAGGCAAACCCTCACTCCTAGTCCCATTTGGGAAGAAAAGCAGAGTGAGCCAACCCCATGCAGGGCTGTATTTCCTTCAACAGTACTGAACCTCTTCCGCTCAGAACTGAGCTGGGGGCTGGTGAAATAAATCCCCAATACATCAACCCTCCCGCAGGGGCTTCCTATGCCCCCTCCACCCCAAGGAGAGGCCACTGCACTGTCACACAAAATTGCTTTTGCTTTATTCTCCAGCCTAATCCCTCTCTCCACAATATGATCCTGAGGTTTAATCTGATTAGGATCCCTCGCATCACGTGATGACAAATGGTCCCAGATGCCAAGCTAAGCAATTTAACGAGATGCTGTATTGATTATGAAACAAAGCAGGGAGATGCTACTTCAGACCAGGGTGCAGTTAGCTCCTTGCCATCCTTGGGTTGTGGGTCTCCAGCCAAACACTCCTCTAATTGATGTCCTCCTGATCAGTGCAGACCACTGCATTGGACAGTTTGCATTCTGCATGAGTTTTGATAGAGAACCATGCTCTGCTAGGCGGGGCAGTGCATGCTGCATGGCTGCAGCCCCACGTACCAACACAACACTCGCTGGCCATGGGCGTCCAAGGCAAGATGCAGGAAATGCAGTCTGTTTGTTCGGCTGTTATTAGACCTAATCTAAACGTAACAGCCCAAGATAGATTAATATTACCATTGTTTGTTAATCCAAATGCAATCAATCATACATTTTTTTTTTCTTCCTGCCAGATAAGAACCACCCTTCCCCCTCAGAACTGCAGTCATAATGTAATTCTCTCTCAGCAGTTAATGGCATTCATAAATTATGCTCAAGACCTATTGTTCATTTAATCCTTTTTGCTGCCATTAGCTCTGGTCACTGATCTCTTGCCTCTCCAGCTTGCAATATTTTAATGACACAGCTAGAAAACAGCCAAACTCCTCAGCCTGGGCGTAGCAAGCCAGACAGGTGTTGCAAGGAGGGATGGTGCCCACGAATGGGTTGAGAAGAAGTGGGGAAGAAGCATAGACCTGAGACTGCTGCGGGCTGGGGAGGACACAGAGGAACAGGCTGGGACAGACAGGTCAATTCTGGCCAGAGCTCAGGGCTCACAGAGATGATGAAGCTGCTGGCTCACAGCCTTGGAAATTTGGTTCACTTCAAAGACAACTGGACCATGGCCTGCCTTTCAACTAGCCTAACCTGGTTTAATAAGGAAATCATTGATGATAGCTGCTCCTCCTTTGAAGCTGCAGTTATGCTTTAAGGGAACTTGACCCTTTGGTGTTCTTTTCAGCACAGTACTAACCGAGGTAGCACATCCCACGTTTAAGTGGCGAGCCACTACAGGAGGTGCTGAAGACACCTCATCTAGAACTCTGCAGAGCACCCCAGTTATTCCCACTCAGGTGAATTACACTTGAAAAAGGAGCACAGCAAGGCTGGAACACAGATTTTAGCAGAGAAAAAGGGACCTCAGGAAATGGCATATCTGGTCATGCTCTGCTAAAACAAGGGAGATTATGATTATTCCTCTGATGGTTGTACAGACAGCAAACCCTATGGAGGAAGAGTGGCATCTTGAGTCTGTACTGGTGCAAAGCCACAATGCTGGCTGTTGAATGAATTCGGGCTGAAAGTTCAAAGAAAGCTCCCGATGATCTGTGCAGACCTGAAACTGTCTGCTGAAGAAGCAGGGGCTGAGTATCTGGAGGCCTATGAAACAGCTCTTGGTTCATTTGCAGATAAGGATCAGAAAGAGCAGATGATGGGATTCAGTGACCGATGAGATCACTCTTAATCCGGTTTTCTCACCCGCTTAAAAGGGGATCAACAGGAATCCATATTCATTTCCTTAAAAATTCTTTTTGCTAGAAGTATTTTTAAAAATAGTCTTCTGATTGGTGTTGTCTTTTCATATCATTACCAGCCATGCTGGTGCTGTATTGGCTGCTGAAGCTGCAGCAGAAGAAATTTGGCTGCCTGGTTTGCTGCAGTACAAATGCAGGGCAGATCAGAAGACTCCAATGCCTGATCTCCTCCAAGGCAAGAGCAAATAAGTGATGAGCCAGAGGCAACTGGTTCCTAGCTTGGAATCAGATGACCCTGCAATGCAAAGCACTGCCCTGCTGACAGGAAGAAGTACATTTCTTTGAGCTGTTGACCTGTGCAGGTGCCCAAGTCCAAGAGTAGCTTCTCTAAGGAAAGAAACAAGAATACATTTAGCATTTTAATCCAGAAAACTCTAACTGGCACACACCAGAATTGTGCAAATGGTAATTATCACCATTCAGGAGAGCTGGATGATGAGAAGATGCCATTCTTTCTTCTAATTGCTATAAAGCCTCTCAGTCTGATTAATTCTTTCCTTGGTATGTTTCCTTGTAATTTTTATTTGTGAGGTTGCTAGGGGATGCTAGAGGATCTTTTCCGTGGAAAACATATCGTGCACTCTCTCAACAGTCTTGGTGCCAGTAGGATCTGTGCGTTCCTCATCACCCACCCAGGAGTTGCCTTCAAAGCCAAGCTCTGACCAAAAGGTGTTTCCTGGAGCACAACAGAACTAACACCTGTATCGTGAGGTGTTTCAGTGGTGGTACCCTACCCTGGCTGCAGCTGTGTATCAAGGCCCTCACCTGCTGCAGCTCACAGCCAGATAAGAAATGGCATCATTTGCAGAGTTACAGGATGGCAGCACTGTTGCTCTGCCCCAGCCCCTTTAGCTGCCAGGAATAAAAGGAATACATTAGGCTGCCAGGAATAAAACAGGCTGCCCAAAGAAGCTTTGGGTGCCCTATTCCTGGAAGTGTTCAAGGCCAGGCTGGATGGGGTCCTGGGCAGCCTGATCTGGTAAGTGATAGCCCTGCCCATGGCAGGGCATTGGAACTAGATAACCTTTGAGACCCCTTCCAACCCAAGCCAATCTATGACTCTATAAAACAGCAATGTTTATCCTTAAAAACAGCAACCCTAGCATTCGTGGAGAGGGAAACATCTACTAAGCGGGCAGAATTAGCTTGTTGTCTCATCTATAACTCTCCATGCCCTAGAGGGGCAGGGCTGCTCCACCAGGAACATGGTTTGCAAGGTAGTCTGACTTCAGTGTCACTCAACTCAAAGAGGAGCATGAGGACAGGGTCTGTACTGGGCACTGTGCACACGTGGTGCCTATGACGTCAAGGAGAGGTGATGGCAAAGTCAGAACTGACCACCCAAACTGACGGAATGACATCAGAAAGCTGTGCTTGGAGAACATATTTCTTGGGGCAGAAAAAGGAGAGAAAGAGAGTTGCCAGGGAGCTGATTCCACGGTTGTTGGCTCATCAGCAGGTGCATAGCCCAGCCCCATGGACAGAGAGGTGGGGTGGTAGCTGTCTCCTGCCCAGCACCCTCCTGCTCTCTGCCTCTTGGTGCTGTCCCTGAAACAAGGCTGCTGGGAATTGCTGCCGGCCCATCTCCTGCTGCAGAAAGCAGTAAATCCATATTCTCTCCCTTGGAGTGGTTCCCAGAATTTACTGACTTACTTTCTTCTAACTGAGCCTTGCTACTTATTAGAAGGCCCTCCCTTAGTCCCTTGCCTTCCCTCCTTTTTGGCAACGGGATTTAGAGGTGGATTTATTGGGATCATTTGCTTTTCAGTCCGATGAAAACGAACAGGATCCCGATTCTGAGAGCAAGATCCTGAATGTGAGGTGCGCGTTTTTGAGAGCGAGATTGCCCTCTAGTGACATAACCGCAGTGTAAAAGTTGTAGTTTCGCACGGTTTTCCTTCGTAACAAAGCAACAGATTTCCTATCGAGGTTTCCGCTGGAGGGAGCAGAATTCCCGTGGCGAGTGCTGAGAGTGCCCTGGGTTTGTAGGAGGCTCCCAGCACCCACCGGTGAAGAAAGAATCCCTCGTCCTGTCAAGAGTTTTCTTTCTTTCTCCGATAGTGCCTGTGGGAGCCAGCAAGTGCTCAAGAAACTAATTTTAAGAAGGGAGAAAGGGAATGGTCTCTGCATTCTGTAGCCAAGCCACATTGCTATATCCTTCTTGAGAGGAAGATTGTAGAGTAAGGCCGTGAGTTTATAATCAGCATAAATTAAAAACTGCTTGCAGAAAGCTAACTGTGATAAAAAGATGCAACAGCTACATTTGCAAAAGACATTTAAAATGGAGACCTCTTCCATCATCACCACCACACAAAAACATTCCCACAACCTGACCTATACTAGGTGATAGTGTATATCATACTTCCCATCCATCCCTCAGATTAAATTATTCCTTGTATCCAGCTCCTAATTCTTATACTAATTCTTCCTTGAAAGCCTTTTTCCTCACCCTTAATTAGTGGCTGTGACTTGCTGTTTTGGAGAAGAAGCTAGGGATGGTTCTGTGCTTTGTAGTCAGTAGCACTGCAGCTACTGTTTTGAACAGTCACAACGGAATTTCCTGCAGCAAGAAAAAAGAAAAAAGTTGTCAGACTTGGCTCCAAGCAGGGCTCCATCTCTCTGGGCTCACTTGCTGGCTTTGCTGATTCATTCCTGGCAGCTAAAGGGGCTGGGGCAGAGCAACAGTGCTGCCATCCTGTAGCTCTGCAAATGATGCCATTTCTTATCTGGCTGTGAGCTGCAGCAGGTGAGGGCACTGATACACATCTGCAGCCAGGGTAAGGTACCACCACTGAAACACCTTCTGCCCCCGGCTACAGAGGGAGGTTGTATCTTCCACTAAACCCAAATGGAGACATGCATCAGTACTCTAAAATATCAAATTTGAGATAAAGAGTTCTGGGTGGTTTTTCACTGTCCTTCCAAACTGCTTTTGCCCTCTTCCAGCTTCAGAATCTACACACCACAACCACAACACGAATCAAGATACACTGGGAGACGTTACTTTCTAGTCACAGCCCTGTGACTGTGCTTGGTAGACTGACATCTCTGTGCTCCTTAGATAGAAGTACAGGAACGTCTCTGCTCACCAGAAACAGGGAAGCTGTGTCATCAAGACATTGCCACTCAGGCTCCTTTTATAAGTAAGCCCAAAACACAGAGGTTTAACAAGAGGAGTTACCTGTTCAAAACAGTTCCATGCAACATGTTTACTAGTGGAAAAGCAACTTGGAGGGCATTCCCAGGGTGGGATCTGATGCAGGAGAACAGCATAAAAAGGACCACACAACTGAGATCCCGCCTTGTCCTCCTCCCCCAGGCTGAAGCATTAATTCTGGAAGAAGACATCCTTTATTGGGTGAGGGATGAGGAAGCAAAAGCTCTTTAAGGCAATCAGAGATGTGAACAATATCCAGATCATCTTCTTTGAATATGGCCACTGACATTAGCAGAATTAAGCTCTTCATTGTGATCCTCAGTGATTTCTAAGTGCTGGTAACCAGGCTGAAATAAGAGGGAAAGAAGCTGATGCTGGACATGGCTGCATTCACTGGACTTATTCTAAAACAATCCTTCTGCCAGACACTGGTTTCTGTAGGAGGTCAACTCTTGATCACCTGCAGGTTATCAAATTTTCTAAAAATATACTTAATACCAACACACATACCTGTTCAGGAGCCTAAGGAATATTGTCTAAGATCTCAGGATGCATTGTGTCTGTCTACTTTTCCTTTGCAAAATATCTTTACTATTCCTTTGCAAGAAATGAAAAGCTTACTTGGGAAAACCAGACAAGTGGGAAAACCAGACAAAGCTGTGAGTAGCCAAGAAAGAAGATATTATTCATCCGCTTTCTTCTCCATCAGTCTACTTCTCCTGTCTTCTAGGTTGTATCCTAGAAGTTGGATGGGTGAGGACATCTTCATCCTCTCCTGAATCCTTCCTGAACCTATAACAAACAAGTCATGAGCCTGGGATCAACGCTTCCATATAGCACAGCTCCTAAATGCAAGGTAACTCCTGCAAGAGTTAACTCCTGCATACAAAACCAAGCCAGAAAGCAGAGACTGTGCTGAAGGTGAATGGTAAGACCACAGTTTGACACACGGGGGAGATGCTCTGCCACAGATGGCCGTCTTGCAGGCCACTCACTGCAACAGCTCCCTGGGGTTGGGCTGTAAATCTCATCCCTACTACCTCATCTTCCTGAGCAAAGAACATACTTACTTACTTTCTTTCACAGATATAAGAAAAAAGTGCACTTTGGTGTAGTTTCAGTGATGATTTAATAACATTAAAACCAACATTCTTTATGCTCATTATAGCACTTCACAGAATCACAGGGTTGGAAGGGATCTCAAGGATCACGAATCTCCAATTGCCCTGCCACATGCAGGGCCCCCAACCTCCCCATTTAATACCAGACCAGGCTGCCCAGGGCCCCATCCAACCTGGCCTTGAACACCTCCAGGGATGGGGCATCCACAACCTCTCTGGGCAGCCTGTTCCAGCACCTCACCACTCTCTCTGTAAAGAACTTCCCCCTGACATCCAACCTAAATCTTCCCTCCCTCAACTTAAAACCATTTCCCCTTGTTCTGCTGTTATCTACCCTTTCAAAGAGTTGATTCCCCTCCTGTTTGTAGGCTCCCTTTACGTACTGAAAGGCTGCAATGAGGTCACCCTGCAGCCTTCTTTTCTCCGGGCTGAACAAGCCCAGCTCCCTCAGCCTGTCTTCGTAGGGGAGGTGCTCCAGTTCCCTGATCATCTTTGTGGCTCTCCTCTGGACCTCTCCAACAGCTCTCTGTCTTTCTTGTACTGGGGGTTCCTGACCTGGATGCAGTACTCCAGATGGGGCCTCACAAGAGCAGAGGAGATGGGGACAATCACATCCCTGTCCCTGCTGGCCACCTCTCTTCTGATGGACTTGTTTCTTTTGAAACCCTAAAACTTATTTTCTTTTCTTAATATTAAAAGTGCTGGGAATGTTGGAGCTACAAGCCCTTGAAAAAATATTCTCCTCCTATGCAACACCCCAAAAGACATGGATGCTTAAAACTAGGGAAAGATCCACTCCTCCTCCAGCCTGCTGGGTGGAGCCAGGAGTGCAAATGAAATCTCTTCTGGCCAAGCCCCCCTGTTAGTTTGGCACTAACAGAACTGGCAAACACAAAGAAAAATATATTTGAAGTAACAGGAAGAAAAATGAAGGTGGAGGAGAAAAAAAAACTGAGGAGTCAAGAAAAAAAAACATTCTTCCTCCTGCTTGTGGCATTCTATGATGGAGTGACGGCATTGGTGGACGAAGGGAAGGCGACTGATGTCATTTACCTGGACCTGAGCAAGGCCTTTGACATGGTCCCCCACCACATCCTCATCTCCAAATTGGAGGGAAGTGGATTTGATGGGTGGACGACCCGATGGATAAGCAATTGGTTGAAAGGCCGCAGACAAAGGGTGGTGGTCAATGGCTCTATGTCCAGGTGGAGGCCGGTAACAAGTGGTGTCCCCCAAGGGTCTGTCTTGGGACCGGTGCTCTTTAACATCTTTATTAATGACATCGATGAGGGAATTGAGTGCACCCTCAGCAAGTTTGCTGACGACACCAAGCTGAGTGGTGCGGTTGATACGGTGGAAGGAAGGGATGCCATTCAGAGGGACCTCGACAGGCTGGAGGGCTGGGCTCGGGTGAACCTGATGAGGTTCAACACGGCAAAGTGCAAGGTTTTGCATTTGGGCCGGAAGAACCCCAGGCACCTGTACAGGCTGGGAGGAGTGGTCCTTGAGAGCAGCTCGGCAGAGAAGGACCTGGGGGTCCTGATGGACGAGAGACTGAATATGAGCCAGCAGTGCGCTCTGGCAGCTCGAAAGGCAAATGGGATCCTGGGCTCCATCAGGAGAGGGGTGGCCAGCAGGGACAGGGAGGTGATTGTCCCTCTCTACACGGCTCTTGTGAGGCCCCATCTGGAGTACTGTGTCCAGGTGTGGAGCCCTCATTACAAGAAAGACATAGAGATTTTGGAAAGGGTCCAGAGGAGGGCGACTAAGATGATCAAGGGGCTGGAGCACCTCCCCTATGAGGAC
The DNA here is from genome assembly GCF_023343835.1 of Lagopus muta. Taxonomy (NCBI): domain Eukaryota; kingdom Metazoa; phylum Chordata; class Aves; order Galliformes; family Phasianidae; genus Lagopus; species Lagopus muta. The sequence goes on from NC_064433.1 coordinate 80,264,721, forward strand.
AGGCTGAGGGAGTTGGGCTTGTTCAGCCTGGAGAAGAGAAGGCTGCGGGGTGACCTCATTGCAGCCTATCAATACCTGAAGGGAACCTACACCCAGGAGGGGAGTAAACTCTTCAAAAGGGCTGACAACAGCAGGACTAGGGGAAATGGTTTTAAGTTGAAGGAGGGAAGATTTAGGTTAGATGTTAGGGGGAAGTTCTTTACTAGGAGAGTGGTTAGGCCCTGGAACGGGCTGCCCAGGGAGGTTGTGGATGCCCCGTCCTTGGACGTGTTTAAGGCCAGGTTGGACGGGGTCCTGGGCAACCTGATCTGAATATGTATGTTGGTGGCCCTGCTAGGCAGGGGGGTTGGAACTACATGATCCTTGGGGTCCCTTCCAACCCGGGTGATTCTGTGATTCTGCTTCCCTTGAGCTATTCAGTACTACTGGCAGGGTTATCTTTGTACAGGAGCAGGACCCCATTTGATTGTAGGAGGAAGCATCACAAACTGTCTCAGAGAAGACTTCCACCTTTGTCATACCTCCAAAATAATGTTCCTCTGCTCCTTCTGCAGAGTTGGCCTACAAGGTTGGCAGGGAATGATCTTTAGTTTCCCTTCCAACCCAAGCCGTTCTATGATCCTAGAAATTAAACTCACTGTCTCTGATGAGGAAGGAGGAGGCAGCCACCACCCATGTGCTAGGTTGCACAGCAGGTAGGCAGCAGAGTGAGACTCCTTTGCACCATTTTTCTGCTTATGCACAAGACTGGAGGCAGAGAATAAGGCAGTTGCTGCTCTGACAGACACAGGGTTGAGTTTCACGGGCTGTAGCTTCTAGGCAAGCTGTTGCTGTTGAAAGCAAATTAGATCGGCTGGGCATCAAGCAATGCCTTCCATCAGTTTTCTCCACCCACCACTGCAATCTTGACATTTTGTTCATGCCATCAGTGCCAACTGCTTCAGAAAGCCAGCTGCAACACCTACTGGAAGGACAAGAACACCACCGATGAGGAGAACAAGTGGGAAACTGCTCAAAGTTGAGGTGAGGAAGCTTTCTTCAGCCTTAGTCCAAGCAGAAGACGGGGTTCTCTAGGAAGACAGCGAGCTTGCTGGCCACCACATCCAGGTCGCTGGTGTTGGCATATTTGAGCAGATTGGTGTTCTTGACAAAGTAATGCTTGAGGAAGTGCTGGCTCACACACTTGTGCAGTTTCTGCACCAGCCTCAGGAAGGCTTCATGAAAGCAGCGCCAATCCTTGGTGCGTGGGTATTTTTCGCACGTCCAGAATAGCACTGTCTGCAAGAAGCAGATGGGAAAGAAGAGGTGTTAAAGGTTCTGCTAAGGGCTCACACAGCTTGCTAAGGCAGTTAGAGTGCTGGTAAGTGGCTGACAGCCTTGGAAATTGGAGAGCCTCGCACTGCAGTCTTCCTGCATTAATGATTCTGTAACAGAGGGATCACAACCAGCAGCTTAAGGGAGAGCCCTTTCACCTTCCCTTGGCTGTCCCTTTTCCTTTGCCTTGCAAACCTCACTGGACATACCAAGGATCCTGCACAGATGTCCAGAACAGGCAGGGAAGGAGGATTTGCAAAGGCCAGGGACCTCTGCAGAAATGCCAGGTGTTTTAAGCTGTAGAAAGTGGCCTATTATATAAGTGTAGAAGTGTAGAAGTGCAAGGAGGGAGAGAATAATAATCTTATGAGCATAGCTGTTAGCTTCAGCCATACTTGTGCTGAAGATGCACGCAGATTTTCTTTCTGGGTACACTGGGATTCCAAGCAACTCTTGCCTGTCTTCTTCTGACACAAAATACAGCATGTGTTATGACCTCTTCCTCCAAGTTTATTTCATGTGAAATCATAGAATGGCTTGGGATGTAAGGGACTTCAAAGACCAACTAGTTCCAGCCCCCTGCTGTAGGCAGCGTTGCCAGCTGCTTAATTAAGACTGACCAGGAACCCATGAAGCCTAGCCTTTAATGTCTCTGGGGTGCAGCATCCACAGGTTCTCTGGGTAGCCTGTTCCTGTGCCTCACCACCCTCTGAGTGAAGAACTTCTCTCTAACATCCAACCTAAACCTCCTCTCTTTCAGTTTAAATCCATCCCCCTTGTCCTATCACTATCTATCTGCATAAAAAGAGAAATCAATAGATTAAAAAATGAATTCTATATGATTATTGCTCTCATAACATTATTTTCATGTTGCCCATATTACATTTTTACAGGCTTTTCTGTTTGTGAAGAATTTTTTGGATGTACTTACAGTTATTGTACCAAAAAAAGCAATATTGACCATCTTCATCAACCTGAAAATCATTCCTAAAACAAAAAAGTCACTGATCTTGGGTGCAAGAATTCCACTCTGTTTCTTAGTGTTCTCTTAACTCAAATTTTCAAATTCAGTGTCCCAAAGAGACCTCCAAGAGATGCTGTGAGACACGGCTGAACTACAGCCTTCAATTCCTCTGCTTCCTCAAAGCTAAGAATTTCATCAAAATAAGGCATTATTTTCTAGATTGCCTGTTTTCCCCCTCCACTTGGCCTTGCAATAGTTGTAGTGTTGGGGAATTTCTTCTCAGATAGCTTTTCAATTGTGAGCAAATTTTATTCATAGCTGCAATAACCACAAAGTCTTTTTGATGTTGCCAGGGAACAAAAGACATGGCGAGGAATTCAAGCTGGAGCTTACTAAGAGCTACTCCTTGGAGGTTTGCAGAGCAGTTATCTCCCATCAGCACCACCGCCGCTTCTGCAAGACCTACAGGCAGTTGTTAGAGTGGAGTTTCCAGAAGCAGGAAAAATAGTGCTGTTTTTGCAGTCAGGTCTTTCAGATTTCCTGATTATGAACGTCATTCCCCTGTAACAGATACTGAGACCGTATCTCGATATCATGGTGATGCCTACCTGAAGATGATAAGCTGTGATGACGGGCTTATTTCCAGCACACCAGACGTCCTCCTTCATCTGCCTCATGACTCTGAAGCATTTCATGCGACAGCCACCATCTTCGTCGAGGCCTTCCATGAGTATATGCTCAGCACGGGAGAAGCACAGCTGCCAGTGATAATTGGAGCGGGCCAAGAGGTCAAAACCAAGCGACTATGGGCAAAAGGGAAAGTGTGTCACCAGATCAGAGGCAGACTTCTCTGAGCAATGCAGAGGGATGTTACAGAGAGGCTGTATGTTAGCAGAGGCAGTTAACATGGTTAATTTTCCCATTGTAACTCCTTGATGGAACAAGCAATTTGTTTTCTTTCCTCATGTGGTGACATCGGTTACTCCTGGGAGATTCAGCTCTAGAGATGCCAGGTACAAACAGTGCTACTGAAGCTGAGGCACAACTCTACAGGCACTTTGCCATAGAGCAGCAGGTCCTGAGCAAGTGGGGAGCAAGCAAGACTGGAAGGCAGAACTCGATGTGTGGGATAATGGCAACTAGGACTGGTCTGTTGCCAAAGGAAAATGCTGAGGTAGTGCCCCACTTGCAGAAAGGTTACATGAGACAAAGCAAAACAGCAAGAAAAAACGCACTCAGCTAAATAGCCAAAGCTATTTGCAAGAAACTCATGCAACAGATGTTAAATCAGTTTTCCCTCCACAGAATTCACCATCATTAAGGAAAGAAATTCTCAATAAAATCCAAATAATTTGAAATATTCTCTGCAACCTTCCAAACCACTATCACATACCTGCAAAGTAAAGTTCTGCACAGACTTTACAGTTGTTTTTGCACTGCTCACCTTGATGCACTGAACTTTTTCCTGAGATGGCCAACGCTTGAGGCAACGAGGCCACCGGGCTTTCTCAGGCCAGCAAGTTGGAATCTCCACTGTAGGAGCCAGCTCCACCTCAACCTGGAATTCTGATGTTTCCACAGCCACTCGAACCACTGAGCTGAAGCTCTCCAACATTGTCACTTTATCTGTGAAGGAACAATGTGAGAGGTGATAAAGGTGAAAAGATCCTCTCCTCAAGCCAAGCAAGGGGCTGTGTCGTGCCCATGTCCAAATTGAGACTTGCAGTTCCACTGCTGTCTTAGCACTCTCTTCAATGACATAAGTGGAATGCAAGAGAAAGCTTATTTCAATCTGCCCAAAGGAATGAGAGCAGAGGAAAAACTAAACATGGTCAATGTTGGTCCAACTGTATTCATGGAGGAAGTTTCTGTCTCTATTTTTCCCTGTCATTCTGGATGGATCACTGTTCCTTCAGTTTTGCTGTTCGAGCCAATGATGTGATCATCCTCTAACCCATTGAAATAAATACAGAGCAGATTACCATAAGCAGTTTAAGTAATTGTGTGTTAATCCACCTCAATTCGACTGACGCTGGCCAGGGATTCCAATTCCAAAAGGAGTTCATGCAGCAGACTTGAAGGGACAGTGATGAATGTTTAGGATGGTAACTTCTATTTTCACCGAAGAAATATCCACCTAGTCCTAATGGCATTTTAGCATCTCCTCCAGAAAGCACAGTGGAGTCCATCTCCAGTATAACTTTATAAACATCAGTAAATCTGGGTGTTATTTCCCCACTGAGCCAAGCCTAGCACCAAAACAGGAGCTATACTTCTCCCAAGATCTCAGCAGAGAGACCAAGCAGCTGAAAAGCATTAAAGCCATAGCTTTGTCAGCACTTAAATAAATTCACAGCCTTTCCCTAAGTATCACGACCGTGCTGCCTATCTTTCCACCAATGGCAAGTGAGGCAACACAAGAACTCTGTTTTTGCTGGTTCTCAAAGAATTAAAAAAACAGAGAAGCAATGACACTGGAGACGTTTTTATGTAACTTTAGATGTTCCATGGGATTAAGTTCATTCTTCACACATGCATTTAAAAAAAAAAAAAAAGAGAAAAGAAAGCATCCTAACTCAGATCATGTCCTCTGTCTCCATTTCCTTCTAGCTGACCTTAACAAAAATGGAAAGACAATCATCAGCCCAGACATCAGCCACCCCTTGGAAGCACCTATTCTGGCTCAACACCTTGATGAGCTGCAGCTAGACACAGTGGCAGGTTTTCACCTCAGCACGATGACTTCCACATAAGTAAAGCTTCAGATGAAAGCTCTTTCCATATGATCTTCTCTATGAGCCTTAATGGTGACATTTTATCCTTCTTTTCCTTTCAGTAATAACAAACAGTTGCTGGAAGAATGCAATCATCTAGCTGAGCTTGACTTTAACATCTTTCCTCCTGTGAGTAAAATCTGAAGTGTCATCAGAGGAGGTGAAATACGTCTATATTTCTATAATATGGAAGACCCATTTCAGGCTGCTGATGGGTAAAGACGTTCTGCAAATACGATGTGAGAAAAAGCACCGTAGTCTGAACTTGACCATGTCACAGTATCTTAATGTGAAAAGATGAACATAAACCGTTCAGCTTGGATGAAGCCATGTGCTCATTAGCTGCAGTCTATAACATGCCTTCAGGACGCTAAGAATTAAATATGAGGATCACTGTTTAGGCAGCATTTTGCTGCAGATGTCGCAGCTATGAAGGCATGTTGCATGCACCACTGATTGCATTATGTCAGCACTTCCAGTACAAATTGCCACAGGATATACACAGGCACTTTGGAATTGCTTACAGAGGAATCAGCACCACTACTGAAAGCAAGTTTCCATGATACAACTTTCCATGATACCTACTGAATAGTCTGGGCACTGGGGAACATGGAACACTTGTTCAACAGACTTTTTTTCAAGACCTTCTACATACTGGAAAGATATGGGCACCTAAGTCTTCCCTAGAATATTACCTGCCCTATTCATATTTTCAAACACTTCTCCAGCTTACACACTTTACTCTGTATGCAATTTTTCCTACAGCATCTTTCTGACTAGTCAAGTTATATTGCAGCTGCTGTAGCAGAAAAAAGATTTTTTTTCCCCCAAATCCCAAACTGCTTTGAAAATCTGGGTTGCATCTTGGTTGAGGGTGATGTTGGTGGAGAACTTACCTAAGTTCCCAAAAGAAGAGCACCATTTTGAAGAACTCAAGGTCTACTTAATTCTGTCTTCAGTGCAGGTCTAAATTTGCACGACTGCAATGGGTTAGAAGCTCCCTGACGTTGGGGGGGTTTGTTGTTTTTTAACTTCTAATTATGTGAATGACACAAACACTTTGTGTACATAGTAGTTCCCCCTCTGCTAGCTGCAGAAGACAGCCAGTTCCCCTTATACCCATCCCCACTAAACTCACTGGAGAGGTTACAGGAAACAATTGACTTTTCCACCAGCTCTCGGAAGACGATAAGGACTTTGGCTGGAACCAGGTCACCTTCAATGTTCACATCTGTTTCGTGCCACTGTTGAAGGCTTTTTGAGAACTGTTCCACCTCGAGCCATTGATGCAGCTCCTCAGGGTCCCGCACAGAGGAGAGTAGCTTGGCTCCGTGCACAGTGTAATAACGCCAGTGTCGGACCTGCTTTTCCCTGTACCCAGTTAGGCCACGTAGAGGGACAGTGATGAGGAATTGGCTCGGTGCTAAGACCTAGGAGAGTTTAGAGAGATTAGGAACACAGGCAAGGGCAGATCAAGTGATCATGAGGGTTAAGGAAGTAACACGTGCAAATGGAGGCTTTGAAGGGAAAGAAAAAATATGGTAAAATGGGAATGATTGAACACATCCAGGACCTGTTCCATACCTGTCTGAGATTTACCTTGGAGGTACACGGAGTAAGAGGAAATTGTCCTTTAGGAGTCTGATGTGACAGACGTGGCCCATAGAAGACAAGAGCACACTCTGGCTGGTTTGCCACCACATCTGCCATAGTTTTCCCCACTCCTTGTTATTTCTAGTCTGCAATTGTACGAAATGTAATAACTAAGAGCTTCCAAGGTGCAGCAGAGCATCAGAGAGCTTGTTCTGAGATTCAGCAATGGGAAACAAAATAGTTCAAGTTCTTAACTCAGAGCCATTACTAGAGATAAGCCTAGAGTTCCACAGTTCCACAGCTATGTCAAAAAGTACACTTTCTGGATCTTTTCCAAAACCCACTAATGACATTAGTAGAATAAGTCCACAGCCCATTCATTTTACAGGCATTTCACTCTGCCTGACTAGAACATCTATCCTCCATTAAGGAGACATAGACATCAAGGCAAGTGACATGCCTGAGCCTACACAGGCAGTGGCATTGTCAAAAATAGGTTTTGGAAAGTGCTGTATGAGGCTGCATCTCCCACTGAGCAGAAGCGAGAAGCAGAGTAAGGATGGAAAAATGATCAGTGGATAACACCCAGAAGCAAGCTTGTTTGCAAAACAATTAATCAGCCTCGCTTTGAGGATAACCATTCTCCAACCAAACCAGTGCTCAACTGGCATTTGCAGAGTGAGTAAGGTGACACAGAATTTCAGAAAACCTCATACAGGTTCAGGACACAGCCAGAATTGCCAGGTTTGGAAGTATTTGGCAATCTTGGCTGCAGGTGTTGGTTTCCAAACCCATTCAGACTTTTCCTATGTTGACTCTGAAGCTTTTCAACTTCTGTTGAGTCCAAGCCTTATTTACACTGACATTAAGCAGGTAAAAGAGCTGTGCGAGCAAGATGTGGTGACAGCAGTTGCTGAAAGGCTGGAAGGTGGTTACCTCAAGGTCAATTAAGCACCCTTATCATTCTCCAGAAACAATGCCAAGCATATAGATAGTCTTCAGTGTAACTTAGGATTTAAAATGTTACTGCAGAGGTGCCGAGGCCCGGAGGGCACTGACAAGACCTTAACGGCTCCAAGCAGACTTTCTGGGGCTCCTACCCACACCCATGGACCTCCATTTCAGCTCAGCCCCAGACGTGCTCCTTCCCATAACAAAACCAGCTTGTAAGAGGGTGGCTGCCATCCCCCTCAAAATCAAAAGGGCATGCCAGAAGGGCTGGGAAACAACAGTCCAGATATAGGCAAAAGGAGAAAGGTGTTGGGGTATAATGCAGATCTGGACCCTATGCAAGTGTATGCTGTTTGACAAGGCTCCAACACCACTTTGAGAGGTTATACTCATACCAAATTCAGCTGTGCAGCTAGTGTCCTCAAGGCCTAAACAAAACCCAGGTCTCTACCTATGCTCTGTCACACCAGGCTTGCATGCCAGAGCCAGACTTCAGGACCCAAACAAGTCACAGGCCGTGATCCAGGAGCGTTCAGTTCTGCAGCATATAACCTGTAGCCAATCCTGTTGCATTAAAAACCTGCCTGCAGCATGTTGATTAATTTAAGTGCAGCCAGGATATCTCAGGCAAGTGGAAGCATTAGGTTAGAAATACAAGCAATAAATAAAGTTTCTTGCAGAAAGACTAAGATAGCTATGGGAGGACAAGTGAGGAGGATGAATCGTCTGGAGAAGAGGATGGGTGAGGAGGAAGCAGGCACCAGGAGGGTGTTGTACCTGGATGGATGGGTGGAACGGGCGCTTTCCCCGCAGCAGAGCTGACCACTTGGCCAGTAAGCCTGGCTGATCCTGAGAGCAGCAGAGAGGAAAACGAGAATCACACAGATCAGAGAGAAAGCATGTGGCAGGTCATTCATTCACCAAGAAAAGCTGCAAGCGTGCTACAAGCCTCTTTGCTAAAGGAAAGAAATCTCCCCTGCCAGCATTACAGAGCTGACCGCTTGGCAATGTGGTTGGCCAGTGCTGTACTAGGAATTACTCTGGATGTTAACCTGCTCCTTACATCTTTATCGAAGCCTCCGCAGCCTTTGCACCAGAACTGCACAGATGGCGGCTGCAAAAAAAACCAATGGACCACAACTTGGAAGCTGTAAAAAAAAGTGAGCTATTTAATTTGGTCTCTCTGAGTTTTATTTCAAGTTCTCTTAAAGATTTTGGCCTTCTGCCCCTGAGTTGCAGAAATAAAACAACACTGAGTATTAAAAACTTTGTTAAATTCCTCACATAGCCCTGTGTATCTAAAAGGAGGCTTGCATAGTTTCTCAACAAATCTACACTCTGCATCAAGTTAAATTAAATCCTTTTAACCAGAAACTGGAAGTTCTGAAAAGTCACCATAAATTTAATTTACAGGTAAAAAAAAAAAAAAAAAAAGATGCTGCAAAATTAAACACAGAATTGTTAATATACTGACTTTCCCTTGAGACAAATCTCCTCTAGGGTGAGTTATCTCAACAATGATATTAAAGATTCTATTTTTTGTAAGCAGAACAGACCAAGTCAAAAACATTTTCTTATTAACCCATTCTTTGCTGCCCCATGCCTACAGCACAAAGTCAGCCAGCCCTCCAAGTGTGATTGTCATTGACTTATAGCACTGGGTTAAGTAACAAATCTGCCATTTTTTAAGAAAATATGTTTCAGGAATTTCTTTTAAGCTGAGGGTGTTCAGACCAGGCTACAGTATGCCATTCTGATTCTACCGATCAGAATAGGTTGCCTTGTTTTTGTTCTGTTTTGTTTTCCAGAACAGCCATTTTACCTTGGCCCTGGTTTTGTCAGTCCTCATAAGCCAAACAGGTTTGTTCCAGTATGAGAGGTGGGTGGCAGACCACAGAACCAAGGAAGGTGTGGATCAGGATGTGGCACTGTGTTGTGGCACTGTGGTCATTCCTACTGGCAAGCACATCTGCCAATGTAAATCTGAATGTGTTTATCCACAGAGCAACAGCCAATTTTCAGCCTGGATGACCCTATGCTGCCTCCACCCCCATGCCCGTCAAGCAGCTTCATACCCAGAATTCTTCCCTCTCAATCATAGACAGCTACAAAAGTTGCCTTATGCTTTCACACGATGTGCATTTATCCGTAAGTGGCTGCATTTTAGTGTATGGGTTGACATAACTAGAGTATGCAATCTACTTCAGATGAGAAGGATCATTTTCATCTGAAGTTGCCATTGCTATCAGTTATTACTTATACCCTTATAGTCATTATTGCTGTGTTGAATAGTCAAAGGAAACAATCAGTCTCCTGTCACGCCTGGAACAGGACACTGTTGTTTTGGTATCTGATGGTCTAAAATGACTTCTCCCACTAATAAGCATGTTTCTTCCCAGGAAAAAGAAGTTCTAATTCATGACCAAAAAAAACCAATATATTTCTCTGAAGAAGCTTTTTATGTTCACAGCAGAAGAAAGCATTCTGAAGTTTTTTTTAGTGAGTTGACAGGTTTTTCACCTGTGAAAAATACGAGTCATAGCTCATACAGGCATGGGCATTTTTTCCTTTTAATGTTACTGCAGTACTTTTTTTTTCTCCTGTCTTTTGGCTTCTGTGTGCAGATTGACAGCTCTGGCAACAGCGTCTCTTTGTAAAAGCAGCAGCTGTGAAAAGAGGCTCTGCCTCATTTACCCATCCCTCTCTGATACACCCCCAGTGTTAAGATGCCCACAAGTACGTTCTTATGACTCAGCCAGTCCCCACACTGAAATGTCAGCATATCTTCCGTGGTGTTTTACTTGGAGGTACCTGTCCATACACTTGCAGAATGGAAAATCACTGACTGATTGCCATACAACCTACAGACACTACACTAGATCTCTTGTCCGTACCTTAATATTCTCATTGTGAATGCCAGAGTTGGAGATAGCCTGGAATCGTGTGGCCTTATAGCTGATTTCTGTGGTCAGTTGCTGGATGATTTTCTGCACCTCCTCCACCGTTTTGGAGACCAGATAATGGCGTGGCTCCACCTGTCAGTTCCAAGAAAGACACTTCATATTAGAGATAACTGCAGTCTTTGTCTCCAGTGGTAAGAACAATCCGTTTGGTGAACCCTGAAACATATGTGCCTATGCTGCAATGGGAATAAATCTTGTTCCCTTTAGATTGCAGTCAACTTACCATGAGACAGAGCTCTTTCTGATGAACACTGAAAGGCAAAATTCAAGACTATAAAGGATTACTTGATATTCTTACGCCACAGCAGTGAATGGAAGAGAAGGATTTAATTACATGGATGAATTTGCTAACAATTAACTGCAGCCTTGTTTTTCACCCATTTTGATCCAGGACAGCCAGTTATTCCCCTTGCAGAGCCACTCTCAGAGTCGGATTACTTTTTGCTCCAAGAGCTGGTAAGACTACAAGAATAACAGATAACTCATGCATTAATCAGACTGCAACTATATGTGGCAACAGTGTAGTACAGTGAAAATATCCATACTGTCTTCATATCTTAATACAGGGTCCCTGCTTAGATGGTGACAAGGTATCTTGCCAAAGATGTTCCCGTTGAGGGCTGGGAGTTTGTGTGACCTGGTAGATGGTCCTTCAATTCAAGCAGCATTAGTGCAATTATTTATAAAAAAAAAAAAAATGTCAGTGGAAGGTCTGAAGCGAAGAATGGATAACTGCTTGCCTATGATCAGTTATCCAAAGAAGAGCCATTGGAAAGTTGGAATAAACTCCTCTCCTTTCTCAGCCAACAAAAATGGTTGTTGGGATTGTTCAGTCTGGAGGAGGCTCAGTGGAGACCTTATTGCTCTCTACAACTGACTGAAAGAAGGTTGTGAAGAGGTGGGGTCAGCCCCATATCCCCACGTAACTAGCAATAGAGGGAATGGCCTCAAGTTGTGACAGGGGAGATTCAGGTTGCAGGTTAGGAGCAGTTTCTTCTCTGAAAGGTTGATCAGGTGCTGGAATGGACTGCCCAGGGATGTGGTGGAGTCACCTACCCTGGAGATGTTCAAGAAACACTTAGATGTTGTACTAAGGAACATGGTTTAGTAGGGAAATATTGGTGGTAGGAGGATGGTTGGATAAGATGATTTTGGTGGTCTTCTCCAATTTTGGTGATTCTATGATAGGTAACAGTATTTTTACTAAGCCTTTACAGTATCTACAAGAGGGAAACACATCAAGAGAGCGGTATTATATTCCCTTGGCTAGACTCTCATCTACCTTTGGCATCCCAATTTTTTGCTATGGTAATAACACATAGTCCCTTACATTTGTATCTAATACAGACGTAATACACGTATCTACCTGTAGCTATAGCTACTTTCTTTCACTAGTCCAGATGAATGCCTTAGTTCTTAGAGCAGTCCAATGAACTTGACTTGCTCAACAAAGACACCTAAAGGCTCCTTCAACAAGTAAATGTTATGAGTGACAGTGAGTTATCCTCCCCTAAGAGCTTTCAGAGTCTACAAATAAACTGTTTAAAGTCTATCATCACCGTTGGTTGGCTCAAGCTGAGCTCCAGGACTGCCCCTTGTACTCCTTCCTCACGCTGTGTTCTCTTTGAGTGCTACCTGTCAGAAACACCTCCTTCTCTTTCTGGCATCCTGGAAGAATCCATCCAACCTAGCATGGTCTTATTTAATTGCACCTTCACTGCCTACTTGCTGAACTTCAACTGTTGCCACAAAGTCTTAGGACAGTACAGACTCTAAAAACTTCAGCGAGGTACCACTAAACAACTCTGTCTGCATGTAGGTCCTCATCACTGAGGCAAGGATGGAAGAACAAATGACATGAGACATGTGTTACCCACAGCTAATTCCAAATACCTACCCAGTCTGCTACTGCAAAGTAAAACCTTCCTACAGAAGGGAAGCCATAAACATCAGAAGACAGAATATAAGCAAGTGAAACCAATTTCTGAAGGGCCAAGGCATTTATCTAATGTGTTTAGCACCAGCATGAACACATCAGGAAAGAAGTCAGAAACAGTTCTTCATCAGACAGCCATTTCTACCACCTATTGGTGTTTCCATTACCAAGTGTTGACTTCAGAAGTTTGCCAGAACAACAAGGTTGATTAAGGCTTCATTATGGAGGAAAGAAAAAGGACTAGGATTGACTGGAAGTTGTGAAGAATGTTTGAGTTTGCTTTCAATTTCCCAATCACCTGCACTAAGTATGCACTCGCGTATTTCCTTTGCTGGATGAGTGGGTTAAGGAAGAAGTCATTGGTATCAGAGATTCATTGCTACAGGAAGAAACTAGTAACAGTAAGCCATCAGAGCTGGAAGGCTGCTGGAAAACAAATTTTCAGTTAAAAAGGAAAACATTTGCTTCTATGAGCCTCAGAGCAAGGCTCCACGTCTGTTCTGTACACATGGTGGCTGTACGAGCATCTCCCTTGTGCACGGCTTCCCTCCGTTCCTTCTTTTATAGCTCTATAAGTCCTTAGAGAATGGTTCACTGTTATAGCTCACTAAATAGATCCTGATGGAATGCTCTTCCAATGCAAAACACTGAATAGGTGAAAATGGAAGCTCTCAAAGGCATTTGATTACTTGTCACCAAAACATTTCTATAGGAAAAAAAACCAAACATTTGTTACCAGCCCTTTGATGGTATTAGAATATTTCATCCTTTTCTGAAAGTAGGACTTACAGCTTTCCACTTGGAAATCATTTTTCATTTCAGTGTCTTGCATTTTGTAATGGAAAACAGACAATCAGATAGAAGTTAGCTAAGCATCATGATGAAGCACAAGCTTTAAAAAAACAATATATTACAGCTCATTTAGAATCCCTTTTCATAGAATGTACAGCTTTATTGATTATTTTTATTGTTTTACTTCATTTCATACTGGAGAAAAATATCACAGTGCAGGAATAACTCTATGAAATAGAAAATGTATCTCCAACCTGCCTGTACTGAGACATGCTATTCAGTTGTGTGAAGTATCCTCAGCTGAGGTGACAGAAAATGGGAGAATTCAAGCTGTTTTCACCTCTCCCCAATTCCTGCATGCATCATTTTAAGAATCAGCCCCTGCTGTTGTGGCTTTGGTCTTGTATCTGTCAATCCAAGACCACTGGACAAGGAAAGAGGTGAGGGCTTCTCCCTAGATTAAGTGCTAGTGATCAGAGCTCATCTCACATCTGGAATTGTGAGAGTGGGAACAAAAACTCAGGAAATATGAAGATATAGAAGAGAACATGCAACTCGGAAAACAAGGCTACCGGCCAAGATCTCTGATAACATTCTGCAACAGAAACCTAGAAATCTCATTAGAAATACAGTTCTCATAAAACTTCACCCAGTCATGTCTCAAAAAACGAAGACAGAAGGCAAGCAACTAACTGTCAAGTTTGGCACCCTTCTGAATCAACACCTAGTGTGGGAGACAGAAAATCTGGACAGATAAAGCCTTACCTTGCTCTGGATGTAGATTTCTACTTCTTCATCTGTGAATGGTTTCATGGCAAGATGGTCGTCACTGTTCTCTAAAGTGTGAATTCACTCTTCACTTGTTCGCCTGCATCTGGAAACAGGAGGGACACTCAGAGAGAGCTGCTCAGAGCCACCTAATTCCTCTGTGCATGAAGAAATGGAGAGAGAAGCAAGAAAATATGCTTTTTTTTTCCCCCCCTCTGGCCTGAATAGCCCAACTTCTTAGGAAAATTAGCTCCAGTTATTATTTTCTAAACTTGACCATTATTATTTTTGCTATGATTACTCTTAAACGGTACGTCTTGCATGCAGGCACACCCACAAATGTCCCAGTTACTGCTTTGTCTCGGCAGATCCTTTCAGGTTGCACTGCAGACTGAGTAGGTTCATGCACAGCATTATCATTCTGTGCACCACAAGTACTTCCCTGCCTCTCTAGCCCTTCATTAAACCATTTGTCAAACACTGCCAGTTATCCTTTGTTGACTTCAATCCACACATTTTCCATCGGAAACGGTGTGGGTATTTTTACACTCTGATCATTCATTTGGGTTGCAGGCTTCAGTCTCGGTTCCTCTCTCCTTATATCTCCTGCCTCTCTCCAGCTGTATTGACAGTAAATATCCTGCTGCCCGTCCCCTCCTGGTTGCTTGCTTTGCTTTCTTTACAGTAAACAGGCAGAACACTCTCTCCCACTTTCTGACAGCAGCTCAGCTAACAACCCTGCATGGATAAATCAGTGAGAAAAACAATTGATCAGGATTTATTGATCCAGTGAGGGTTGCTGGCTTTTAAAAAAAAGGGTTACATCAGCACATGGAAAGGAATGATAGAGTATATGGATGAGATCCAATGCTGCTTCCTTACTAGGGAAGGCACGCTCTACTTTATTTCCCCTGCAAATTGAACTTTGACATCCCTTGACTGACATTATCATCACAGCAGCTAGCAAATAGCAGCACATCCATAGGCACTGGGTGCTATCTCAGAATCCCAGAGCAGGCTCTTTCGTTGCTGTGTATCTTTTGTGATCATCATTTCTTATTAAGAGCTGAATGCTAAGTACGTTAATGGAGAACCAATACCTGAGGACATCCAATCTCCCAGAATTTACAAATCAAACTTCCCTCCGTGCCTCCCCAGCACCAAAGCTGCCTTTCTCTTTTTGCCAAGAGACTTGGGGAATATTCAAAAAGACATATAGAATCACAGGATGGCTTGGGTTGGAAAGGACCCCAAAAATTAACAAGTTCCAACCCCCTTGTCACAGGGCAGGAGCACCAGCCTCCATATCTGGTACTAGGCCAGGCTGCCCAGGGCTCCCAAACCTGCCTCCTTGGGAGATGGAGCCCTCTATTTTCAGGAATCCTACCTCATCATTTCTAGTTTCAAGACTTACTGGATGTCTTCCACCTGAGGGGCCAATGGTGTGAGAGTCCTGCTAGGAAGATCAGACAAAAGACAGAATCCAAACAAGTAGGCTGCAAAGGGCTTGTAGGGCTGTGTTAGATGGAATTAGTTCAAACAGTGTGCAAAGGAGGAAAATAAGCTTTACAAATGGTCAGATTTGGCTAAAAATATGTCACTAATACATTAACTCCCTCGTGCTCCCTCAGGTGCTGTATGCACAAAGATAACTCCCATATCATTACCATACATTACTTCAATATCCAGAACATCAGGTATATTAGGAAGCAAGGAGCCAGTCTCACTTTCTTGTACCTATTAGGTCTCTCCCTGTGACAGCTGTCTGGAGTCACAGGTGCTGGCAGATACACAAAAAGCATGGGTTTGGTCATTTTTCTTGTATACAATAAAACACTTCAAGTTTATCATCACTTTCCATTGTAAGCACTTCTCCAAGAGGGTCTAGACATCCCCAGCTCCCTCTCCCTATAGAGAAGAATGTGGCATGAGAATGTCCCTCAGGAGGTCTTCACTTATACATAGCTAGCTGACCAGAGACAGTCCCCCAGTTTCTGCTTGATGAGCATCCATTGGTTGATCCAGCTGTTCACATGCATTTCTGATCCAGGCTTCAATATCTTCAGTCATAGTTTCCTGCTGATCTATGTAAATTATTTTGAATTTGTTCAGCTGTATTACACACTCCCCCTTTGTTTTATTTCAGTGCCCACGTAGCACCTTCTAACAGCATTCGCTGTGGCCAGTTTCCTCCGTACCTCTTTTGTTTTGTACCTGTACCCTCAGTTGCTTATTGATATGCTTCTAAGAGTATTTAAGGATTTCCTAAGATCTCCAACTATATTGATCCTATGATAGATCATCTCTGTTTGGGCCTTTGGCAACATTCAGAACTGGATATGATTGTGGTTCTGGGAAGCCCACACAATAGTATTTGGTGAATGTATACCTTGAGTTGTATTGGATTGGTTCTTGTATCTTCTGAAGCTGACAATTACGGATGATTTCTATGCTTGTCTGGCTTTCCTTCCTTCATTCTTTAGTTCTATAAAGATGACAAATATATTTCAAACATGCAGTCAAAAAGCATTTGAACCATGAAGTACACAACAACAAAATATCACGAGCATCGTGTAAATAAGAACAGTAGTATTAGCTGTACAAGAAAGTCCAATATTGTGGTATTTTCTGTTTTGAAGCTATCTGGAACAGCTACTCATATGGAACAGTAGGCACGCATTAGAAAGCCTCTACTAAATCACACAAATGAGTTAGCCCAGTGTACTGCTTGTGACTCACAGATGATCTGCAGTGGTAACAAATAAGCCCCATTGAAGATGATGCTGCCTTTCAGATGAAATACACCGCTTAATTTGCAGTTGCTAATGATGACCCATCACTTCTTGCTCTAATTACCAGAGGCATTAAGTCTGCTGCCAAAGTGTGTACTTGGGTCAGGAGAGGCTACCAAAACAAATCATCCCTGTAGATTTAATAATCTCTGACAGTCCTCTTGCCTTCTTAAACTGTTGCCCTGTTTCTCCCCATTAGTGGACTAAGTGACTGTACAAAATGATAACTGTAGCTTGAATCCCCTATATTTATGCTGTAACAGTCTTTAGCAGCAATGGCTCAGTATTACTCAGTCTCCATTCAGAGGATACTACATAACATAACCAGACTTTTTAGGGGCACAAGATCTGTGTGTTGATTTGTTTGGTTTTCTTTGTTGGTTTTTTTTTTTTTTTCCCACTTTGTCTTTCAACAGAGAGATATGAACAAAAGGGAGGCTTCAATGACAAAAGCCTGGGATGGGTTACAGGGAAAAGAAAGTGTTGCTAATTCAGTCTGACAGCATCAGAATCATGTATGGATGCCAAATTGAAATGCTTCTCTGCTCATTCCCACCCCTCACTGATCAATACTTGGCAAGCTCCAAATGCTCCTACTGCTTGGTCTCACTGCCGTGCATTCTTACATCAGCCCTGGACCTGTACTACATGCACATGAAGCAAGCTAAAGGCTATATCCTTTCTACTCTAAGCACAGCACTGGATCGGGTGTAGCTTGATGTCTTTTCTCCACTTGTGACCAGACTGGACATGTCAGAAAAAGGCAACTAGACTTTGCCAGAAAATAGTTCCCTCACCCCTGGGAAATCTTGAAATTCAAACCAATTTGCAACCTGAATCTTTTCAGGCTTCGGAGTAGTATTTCTAAAGAAAGTGATCATCCCAGGAGAACCAGTTGAGGATGCAGAAAATGCTGAAAACCACTGAGATTGTGAAGCAGTTGCCCTCCACTGACCATCCCCAACCAGTAAATTCATGCAAATGCAGTCTGTTTTGCAGCTGTTAAGCAGCAAGTCACAGGGTAACAAACACAGGACGTACAGCTTGATTTCTAGTGTTGCTAAGATTACCGGCACCCAGTGCGGTGAGTTGTGTAGAGAGCCTGGAAATCTCCAAGTTCGTAATGGTCAGCTGAAGGAGCAGCGTGGGAGACAGGTTGCACCAGCTCTGAGGTTCCCAGGACAGTTCTGACTGAGACACAGGCAAGAAAAGGCACCGTTTGACTTCTTAGTCCATGCATTGCCCTCTGGAAATTCATTGAAGGAGTCAAATTTGGTGCACTGAGATTTAAACAAAATATGTCAGCAGACCATTTCCAAGTGTCTGTAAAGGATATTTTTCCTCCATGACTGTTTTATCCACCACTAAACTACAGGACTGATCTCATTTCAATCAGCAGGTCCCACCATCCTGAGAAGCCACTTGCAGCCAACATTCATACAGACAGAGGCCTTCCAGCACTTTTATTTATATGCCTTGGTGAATGGCCTGAATGCCAGGAAGAAAATATAAAACACTGAGGAACTCTCACTGATTTAAACACATGGTTGGAAGAGCTACATCTGGAGGAAACGCGATGTTTGGCAGAGCACAGTGTGACTGGAAAAGCATTTAGCACTAGAAGTCACGGCAGGTGAGAAAAAGCTGCTGCACATTTGGGCTCAGCATGGGTTTGCTCAGCTCCTGGTAGACTGATTACTTTCAACTGTCAGGAAAAATACTTTAAATATAGAGGCACAGTAACTCCAGGACCAAGACCACAGCCAACCTTTAAAAGAGCCAGGAGAAGAAGCATGCTTACTGCAATGGCTGGTCTATGCGGGGCAGAATCAGATTGTGCCACAGCACTTCTAGGAGTTGATAAATTTCTGTGGCTGCCTTCCAGAGCACAAATAACGTCCACTTTTATTATTTTTTACACTTTGCTGTTGTGTCCAAATTGACCTGATTCCTAACTTATTGCTCGGGTCTATGGTAGTTTGAAGCAAATTGAATAAATCACTAGTGCTAAGTAAGAGTAGTCACTGCAATGCAAACTCACTTGGAAATGAGGGAGTCGAGCTGGCATTCCTGCTTATGTGCTTCATCCAGAAACCGACTGTTCAAAAAACGTGCTCGCTGGAGCCAGTACTAGAAACTAGGCTTCATATCTCACAGGAAGTGACAGCTCCGTGGCCAGTAGGTCTATTGCTTTCTGTAGGTGAAAATGTAATCATTTTAGAACAAAGAAGCAAGTGGGTGAGAAGGGTTCCACTCTGAGAGCCGGATCCTTGGGAGCTACTTAGAATAGAATTATAGAATCATTAAGGTTGGAAACACCTCTAAGATCATCCAGTCCAACCACCAACCCATCCTCACCATGCCAATTTAGCTGCATCCCCAAGTGCCGCATCTTCATGTTTCTTGAGCACCCCCAGGGACAGTGACTACATCACCTCCCTGGGCAGCTGTGCCACTGCCTCACCACTCTGTCTGAGAAGACATTTTTTCTACCATCCAACCTGAACCTCCCCTGGCGCAGCTTGAGGCCATTCCCTCTTGTCCTATTGCTGTTACCTGGGAGAAGAGGCTGAACTCCACCTCACTACAACCTCTTTTAAGGGAGTTACAGAGAGTGATCAGGTCTCCCCTGAGCCTCCTCTTCTCCAGACTGAACAATCTCAGTTCCCTCAGCTGCTCCCTGTAACACTGACACTCCAGACCATTCACAGCTTTGTTGCCCTTCTTTTGGATATTTCTGGGAGCTAGGAGATACAGTTGTATGGGAGGGAGAAACTCACATGGAAAATAAAGCAAGAGTAAAGGGGGCTGGACTTCAACACTCACCGTTAAACTGAAGGACATCAAATCATCTGTGGTTTTATGCAGTCTTTATTGGCAGTGTAATCTACAGTAAAAGAAGCTGTTTGATCACACTTCTCAGCTTGTCACACCATGTACAGCTAATAAATACCAAACATAAAACCAACAAGCATTCCCCAGGATATGTTAACTTGACTGCTGTGCTGCATTCTGAGGGAGATTTTGTCAGTATACCTTTAGGAATGACCAGAAACAAGCACAGACAACTTGCATGTTTTGGATGGGATGAAGGGAGAGAAGGGGAGGATCAGTAAGAGACTCTATAGCGTGAGGTCCTTGAAGAAAACAGCTGCAGAGAAAACAATAAAACAGAAGAGAGAGCACCATCAGAAGGGCAAAAAGAAATCCACTTTATTAGAAGGATACTACATGTACCACAAAGCAGATCAAGAGATTCAGCAGACAAGCTGCAGTGAGAACTCGCCCTTGTCTGAAAGAGTATCTCAGCAGAGGTTTCAGTTGGGTCTGCTCAGAGAACTTCTAGACAAGGGAGATCATGACCTGCATTGCTACACGCTCCATCTCCAGTTACTGGAGTTACAGCTAACAGCCTCCAGCCTGAGCTGTGTCTGGCGAATAGACATTATTCTTGTAGTTGGCAACTTCTAAAAATGTGTCATCAGGAGCTGGCAGCAAAAGGAGGAATGCGATTGCATTTTCTAAGCAAACTTCCTCCTCTACCTGAGACCATAAAGCTATACAGCCTCAAGCGAATCCCTCCTGTCAGCTGCCCAACCCTTTCCACTTTATTGGCTGCTTTGTGCAGTCAAAGCCAAACCGCCCAAGGGAAAGGGGTCAATCATTTGTGCTGCATCTGTTCCAGGCTGTGGCATGGCACAGGGTAGATATTTAGGGCTGGAACTAGTTAAATGCAAATTCAGAGCGTGGAAAGCAGGACTAGGGGAGGAGAAACTATGCTGGAATAAAAGCACTGGGAATAGAGTAACAGTGCAGAGGAAGCTGCTTGACTAGTTAGACCCAGGAGCAAGTGTATCTCTGCTCCTCGGGCTTTTCCTGGAGGGAAGAGAAGGTATTACACACACACACACGTGTGTGGGAAGGTGAGAAGTTTAGGAAGGAAAACAAGATAAATAAAGCTATCAGTTGTCTGGGAAGACAGGGAAAGGCTGCTTCTTCACTATGCTGAGTTTGGGTCAGAAGGGAAGAGGAAGCAGAGAAGCGTTTATGGAAGCACAGAGCCATTCCATCTCTGATAGCAGGAACTGGACAAGAGAGATCTCATTCTAAAAGGTTCAGAGAACGCCTACTGCTTTCATCACTCTATCAAACAACACCAAATGCCATCAGCTGTAATCCAAAGTTTGAGGATGTAAGAGACCCTCAGTTCAACCCTCAGATAAGGCCACAGTGCAAACACTTGATCCTATTCTTGTGCATATTTTTTCTAAAAGCCACACTATCCCAATGGTTTACCCTTCTATATGTTACGCAAGGATTAGAGCATTCAAATTTCAAGCCCTAGGAATTCTCAATTCCTCTGTAACATCCTTATGCCAATTTCAGTAGGGATGCCCCAAATCCCTCCTGATTAGGGATCATTAGTAAATACTGATGAACATAAGCCATGGTCCATCCAGAGAGACCTACACAGGCTCAATCAGTGGGCCCAGCTGAACCCCAAGAGGTTCAACAAATCCAAGTGCAAGGTCTTGCACCTGCAGTATTGCATCTAGATGTGGAGTCCTCAGTACAAGAGAGACACAGACCTGTTGGAGTATGTCCAGAGGAAGGTCACAAAAATGATTCAAGGGATGGGACACCACTCCTATGAGGACAAGCTGAGAGAGCTGGGTCTGTTCAGCCTGGAGAAGAGAAGGCTCTAGGGAAACCTGAGAGCAGCCTTTCAGTACCTAAAGGAGGCTATAAGAAAGAAGAGGATGGAGTCTTTAGCAGGCTCTTTGATGACAGAACAAGGGGAAATGCTTTCAACAGATGAGATTTAGACTGGAAGAAGTGTTTTACAATAACAGTAGTAAAGCACTAGAATAGGTTGCCCAGAGAGGTAGTGAATGCCTCATGGTTACAGACATTGGGCTAAATGGAGCTCTTAGCAACCTGGCCTAGTTGTAGATGTCCCTGTTCATTACAGTAAAATTGGATGAGGTGACCATTAAAGGTCCCTTTCAACTCAAACGATTCTATGTTCCAGGATAAGTACATTAGCTCAAATTTTAGATGGGACTGGGGGCAAAGAGTTGAAGAAAGCAGCAAATTTGGTCAGAAAACCGACTTACCCAAAGCTGGTATTTCAGCTGCAGTGCTCAAAAGCTCTGTTCTATTCACCACACTGGTAATGCGTGCTGGCAGGACTTGCAGAAAGTTCTGAGTGTTTTTCTCCACTTCCTTTAACAAGCTATTCATCAAACATTTCAAAGTGAATAGCAGGTAGACCAGAAAGAGTATTTGACACAAACAGAACAAGGCCTGGGTAAGTGCACACATGACTGCAGCTATTGAAGAACGAACAAACAAAAGGTACCCACCACAAATATATCCATGGGCCAGGACATTTGACAAGTGCTGAGGTGCCTTGATACAAGTTCAGAATTGGAGGAAAAGCCGAGTACGTGAAATACAAGGAGACTATTATAGGAAAATAAAGGTGACTGCAGAGCAGAAACCAGCACAGTGAAAAGTACACCTAGAGCTGCATGCTCAAGCTGGCAGGGCAGGTCTTCATGAAGGACAATTCAGGCATGCAGAAGAAACGAGCCCATTGCCTTTTTGTCACACAAGAGAGCACTGTGCTGGCCCTGACTTGGCTCCCCAGCATAACTGGAGGCAGAATACTTACTTTCTTTAACAGATTCTACTTTTACTTGAACTCAGAGTTGAGAACATCAAGATTATAGTTAGGAAAGAGGGACAAACTATCAGCTGTGCTACGATCTGTGCAGGAGAACCTACTATCTGGTACACCCACCAAGCAAAACTGAGGTAAAGGAGTCCTACCAAACCAAAGTGCTACTAAAAGCATTATGAGGTGACAAATTCTCACAGGATATCATGGAAGAAGTAGTGCTTGGTCAAGAAGCATTGCCCTAAGCTGAACAACTTCCTTTATCAGTAGTTTTGTGCAAGCAAGAACACCTATACGCTTCTTATGCTTGTTCCTCTGCTTATGTTGGGTAAACCCACAGGATAGCTCCATCACGACATAACAAAGATGTCATTTTGCACTGTCACAGCTAAAAGATAACTTAAGAATCATGAGTCAGGCTATGCTGATACTGCAGGATGCTGACTCTAGGAGCTACTTAAGAACACGCTTAAATAACAAAAATAAACATTAGGACAGCCCAGCACTGGAATCTGGTCTATGGCTCAATCCATAGCTGAACCAAAATCAAGCTGAACTAGATTTTAAATGGTTTCTAAACTTGCAAACTTCCAAGAAAACCCATCTGCATGGATCAGTCAGCCTTCCCTGTGACAAGCCCTCATGACATTCCTCATTGTAGCTTTGCCAAGTCTCTGCACGGATTATACACAGTGCATAGAAATGAACAAAATTGCCCACTTACAGCTGTAGAACAGATTGCAGGATTGCCATATCCTAGCTACCTCTTAACAAACTAAAATCAAACGGAAGGCTGAGATTTTTTTCTGGTGCACATTACATCCTCCATACCCAAAATGAGGCAAATCTTATCAGTGAAATCTTTGTCTTCTTTATTAGGAAAAAGTAATGGCAAGAATAAGTCATGTGCGAACCACTTTTTCAAGTTTGATATTGCATTCTATGCTGTTAGCAAGTTTGATAAATAAGTTGAGATTTCCCCCCTCCTCCCTGGAGCAAGGATTGTTCATTGAAAATGCTCTTGAGTAACAGAGCAGAATTAGAGACTTATTCATCAAGACAGATGATTTGGCCACAAATGTTCATCCTGTCTCTTGTCCTACGTAGCGACAAGATGCAAGATGACAATGCTGGAAAAGGCAGAGCTCAGTTTTTCACACAAGCGTGATACTAGGAAATAACTCATCAATTCAGCAGAAGTTTACTGTGGTGAACGCCTCACTTAAACATGAACCTGGTGCTTCGAAGGACTGAGCGTTTTGCCTGATAGCTGCTTGGTAGCTGGTAGGCAAAGCTTACTTCTGCCACCACAATTTACACTGGCTCTCATTGCTAAGGACACACATCAAAACGCCCCTCCTTTCAAAAGAGTGCGCTTTAATTCCACCCCTCCCACTTGATGACATTCAGAGATGTTGTCCCCTCGCAACTGTGAAAATTTATGGACAGCAAAAGCGTCACAACAAGGCAAAGGCCATTTACGTTAGCCAAAAAACCAAAACAGCCATGTGAACCACAATCCTTCTCATACGTAATTTGCATCCTCTTCCTGGTCTCACCCTGTTTTTCCTTATCTTGATTCAACAAAAAAACACAATACAACTGCTCGGTAATCAAACAGGCTCCAGTTAGAGCAAGAAATGGCCAGTTCCCATACAATGGGCAGGAGAGCAAAGCTGCATTTAATGGCACTCCAACTTAACACAGTGTGGCTAGGTACATCAGCGTGATTTGCCCTGCCCAAGGGCTGGTGTGAAAGTAAATAATCCCAACAGCTGCTCACACAAGCACTCCATAGATGACAACTGACCAAATTCTTCAGGCCACTGGCTCCCTGCATATGTAGTTGAAACAAATCTGAGAGGGAACTACAAATTCAAAAGGCTATGGAAAGAAATGAGCAGAGCATGCAACTAGATACTCCTGAAAACCAGGGTTTTCAATTGATTCCATGGTTAAACAGCA
The DNA here is from genome assembly GCF_023343835.1 of Lagopus muta. Lineage (NCBI taxonomy): Eukaryota > Metazoa > Chordata > Aves > Galliformes > Phasianidae > Lagopus > Lagopus muta. The sequence continues at coordinate 80,289,216 of NC_064433.1, forward strand.
GCAAAAGTAAAAACAGAACTAAAATCCTATGCATCTCAAGTACCAGAAAGAAAGAGTAAAGTTCACAAGAATTGGGAATATTGAGAACAAAATATAGGCTGCCTGGTAGCTTTAGACTGATGAGTACGCAATACAGCACGCAGTGTTTTTGTATACTGTTGTATGCTTCCTGGATCCTTATTATTTGTTCTGGAAAGGCTGCTGATGACAACATTTGAAGTTCATTGAAAGTCTTGCATTTGTTTAATGCTTCAGGGACTTCTAAATTGTGTGTGGTCTATGTTTCTGTTTTTACAGTAAGGAATACAAGAGCAAAGAATGCTTTTGCAGTGGCCTGTGCCCTCAAGAGTGACCAGGGAATCTGGTTGGATGGTTGTTCTTAGTTCCACTTTGAGGAAGAGTAAAATGTAACATAACAGAAGACCTGGTATGTTATCTATCATGCAAGACCATTTGTTTTCTTTAGCATATATACTTTAAAGTACTGACATATATGAAGTGCTCTGGCATCTGCTCAAGCCTCTAGATACTTAAGGAGAATGTTTAAATTCACAAGGAATATACAAAGATATGAAAGCTCTGTTAACTGGCTCTTTAAAACAGAGCACTGCTCCCATTTATTCGGATTCAGAGAATAAATATCACTGGATACAGGAGGGAAAGGTAGTCAGGCTATTTATCACCTCTCTTTCAGGTAATGAAAACAAACATTCAGATTCTGCTATTCCTTGCCAAAGCGTTTAGGCAGAACCCCCGAAGATAAAGTCTACAGTTCTGTGTGTTTGCACAGCACTTTGAAGAAAGAGGTGTAAATGCCAATTAGTGTTTTTGTCTATTCTACCAACACAAGTGTTAGTAGCAACAACAGATACTTCGTTATGCTAAAGCCCCAAAGTGTTTCCAGTCTTTCAACATCAATCAGCGCCGACTGAAGCCGGTAGTAAATTGATTCTCACATTCCACTGCTGCCCGTTTTTGTTAGAAATTATTTGTGATAGATATGGTGGAATATATTGATTAGTACTGACAGTCCCAGTTTCCCAGGCGCTTTGTAGCACTGCCATTCCAAACTGACCTGCTTTCCACCTTGTCAATTTTCTTCTGCGGCATCCGTTATAAATGTCCGTTCTATTATGAGATAGCTTCAGTGCCCTCCAGAAAACAAAAGGGTCAGGCAAATAAAATCAGTACAATAAAAGAGGTTTACAGTGTTCCAAAAGAGTTTGTTTTTATTGAGAGATTTTTTGTGTCGGGGGAGAAAAGGCACAAAATAAGTTACAAAGACATTATATGAAGGTACACGTGTCAGAGGCAGTATCAGAGCTGTTACTAGTCACCTAAAAGTGAGCTTTCCTCTACAAAAAAATCTTAAAACATTATATTTATTTCAAATGATCAAAACCGTTCAGAAATTAACTGAGAATAAAGACCACCAATATTAACTTTTGATTAAATTCACCTGGGCTTAGCAACATCTCTTCCTCTGTCTTGAAATAAATACCTAATGTTACAGAATTATTATTATTTTTAAAAAATTCATGTTATATATTATAAATTAAAAACCTGATATTTACCCTTAGTACCACCAGTGAAGCACAGTACATATGGGTAAGGCAGTATGCATAGGAAATACATTAAGAAAACAAAACAGGTAAGTGCAATTACTCTGAATATTTCTACACTTGTTGCTATGGTCCCTTGCTTACGGGAAAGAACATCTTAAAAAGAGATGGACCCAACAACTGTTCACAGAATGCATGGACATAACCCCATAAAAGGTCTATTATGGAAAAGCTCATGATGCCTTAACTGTGGCTTCTCAGATCAAGTATTCTAAACAGAGACTTCTCATCAGTACAACTTTGAATTAACAACAGCGCACGGATACAACTAAAGAAGTACTCTGACATTTATCAGTCTGTGTTTTAATGCTGGAAGGCTCGTAACAGTCAGTATTCAAGTCCCCCCCCAGAAATATTTAAAAATATGCACACCACCTATTTACAATTTGATTCACTGCTGCAAACAAAAATCGATTCCCTGTACTGCCTCTTTTCTGTTACTCACCTCTGGGCTAACCAGGACTTTATGTCTACAAGATACAGAGACTGTAGAAAGATTTGATTTCATGATGATGAAGGCTTAAGCAGAGAGAAGGAAGCTTACCCCTTTGGCTGTTCTTCTGGTCAAGTGGAAATCTAAGATCTGTCTTCTGAAATCAGTAAGAATACAAACATGTAACCAGACACAGAACTTGGCTATAAATGTCTGCTTATATCCTTAGGAGTTTCATTTATTTGACCTAAGACGATAGAAACACAAAAGGAATATGGTGCCAAGTTTTGCTCGTAGTAACTGTCAGCCCTTTAAGGACTCGATCTGAAAGAAAGCATTGTGGAGTCATGTATTAGGCACACCTGTCAAGAGTTTTGGTAGTGGAGGTCATCTAGGGTCCCATACAGCTGGTTGCCCTGGACCTTGTCTTGATGGCTTTTGAACACTGCCAATAACTCCATAGCATTTAAAAAAAAAAAAAAAAAAAAAAAAAAAAAAAAAAGGAAAAAAAAGAAGGAAAAGAAAAAAAAGTGTTTCTCTATTCTTAGGCAGATCCACATGTCTTTCAGTTTGGGCCCATTGCCTATTTCGGTCATTAGGCACTGACCCATTTCATCCCAATGCTCCACACAATCCAAGGAGGTTGTGGCACATCTAAAATATTTAAAAGCATATTTAAGAGAAAAAGACAATATTTATAGAAGTAGGAGGAGAAAAAAAAAAATAAGAGAAGACTATGCCAGCACAGGATAGGAGAGGGGTGACAGCAGGGTAGAAGAAACGCCAAAAAAGAACTGTAGCCCAAGCAGGGGCTGAGAGGATGAGACGTAGAAGGAGACGCAGCTCTAAAGGGCACTGAATCCAGTGAGGAAACCCACAGTAGAGCAGCAGAGAAAGAAATAAGGAGCAAGTATGACAGCTAGTACGATGTGCTGATCCCAGTCTCCCGAGCTACTTGTTGCCTTGCTGAAGGAACTAAGAGTAATATCCAACCAAGGGACAGGAGACCACCAAGATGGCAATGGAAGAGCATCCAGAGAGAAGCAGCGTCTCTCCCCATTTGTTTTTCTCTGCCTCAATACCAACAGCAATAAATAGAAGCTCTTTAATCAGCAATAAGTTAAATTTCCCAACTCAAAACTTCCTTCCCCTCAAGTTATCCCCTCAATGGAGATTAGCACAAAAATAAAAGTTTCTTGCCTTTAATTTTTTGCCCTTAACAACAGTGCAAACAAGAGAACCCAGATTCTAAAAGGTGCAATAACTCTGGTCCTCCAAAAGCATAAGCATTTTAAGCTAATTTTGAAAAGCCTTTAAATAAAACTTTTAAAAGCACAAGTCTTCCTTCTCTTTAAATCATGGATTACTACATAAATAAAAAAAATGGAAATATTTTATATTATCTAAAATCTATTAAATACAGAAGTGACAAAAAAGCTCAACTTAAGGAGGTAGTAGCTTAAAAAATGGAAGTAAAATTAGATTCAAGAAGGAAAGTAGTGCAACAAATATATCCATATGAAAAATATATTCCTGGTTGCTAAAAGACCTTCATATTTTTAACAAGAACAGATGGAGAACTGGATTAAACTCTGGGGAGTGAGGTGAGTCTAGTACTGAAAAACTGTCATTTGGAGTCATACTTGACATCACAGAAGTGCAATAAACTCTTTTACTACAAACCACTCAGCAGTTCTATATTAGAAAGCTTTTAACCAGTTTGAAACAATGATTTTTTTCCCCTGCAAGCTGCTATCAGAAACGTCTGTTTCCCAGTCAAGTTTCCATCATTTTTAAATATTTTGTTTGAATATGGATGTACTAGATACTTCTCCTGGGATATCTTTCAGAAAAAGTTAACTGTTCCAGTATAGGCAAAGATGTTCTTATTGCCACATTTTCTTGCCTACCTGCTGCAGTGGGTGTAATACAAGCATCTCAGATGTGTTGGCGAGCATTAACTTGCATGTAAAAGATCATCATTCTCTAAAGGCTTTTGTAATTGAAGATGGGCAGGCAATTGTTTAAATGTACTCCATTCTATGAGCTTACTAACTCAGAAGCAAACAGGCTCTGCAGATTTCTCTAATTGACAAGAGGTGCATACTCAGCTCTTCTATAAATCCTACACTTTCTCCTTTCAGAAAACACAAAATATTTAAGTGAACTGAAAAAGGAAAGACAAGCAAAGGTAACTTTCCATCTCCTAACGCTCTGGAGATGCTTGTATGCACCAGTTTTGGCAGGTTGCATGGAGGAATTCCAAATGAATGCAGTTAGAACCAGTATTGGACCATTGCTTTCCAGCAAAAGCAGTCTTTGGCACATACATCATTCAGTTCTATGATGTTACTTTACACACATTCCCATATCAAGTTGATTGAGGAAATTAAAAAGCCTTTCATAATACAGGCACTTACAATAAATTAGAGCAGAATAAAAATCTACTCTCCATTAGGCAACACAAGAGCTTTTTTTCCAGGATGACAGGAGCTAGTAGTACCAAAATAAGATGAGAAAGTTCAGTAAATTCAGACTGTCAGGGTGAAAATTCTGCACACCTGTATTAGACTGAAATAACTGTAGCACCTGGATAATCTGGTTAAGGTTAACATAGACTGGACAAGGCATTAAAAAGACATGGCGTGGAAAATTCTGTATAAACTTGTTCACACTCCAATTCTATGCTCAGATGTCACAAGTTTTCTTACACAGGTCTTTCATTCACTTAATACACCTTGCAACAAAATATGAGCTGTGAGACTCAAAATAGCTGTCCTGTTTGGTAAACAGCTGCATATAGACATTCCTGACACAGGCATTGAGTGTATCAGGCCAGACTGACTTCTACCATCAAATAACAGTACTGCTGCTCATGAGCTCTTCAGACATATTTACCACCATGCTCACAAATTGCACAGATGCCTAGATACACTATATGTCAGAGAGCATGATTAGAGGCAGCTCTAAGAGTGGGAAAGGTAATCAGTACTCCATCCTTCAGCTGAAACAAAATATTCCTATATTTCTAAAATGAAGTACAGTAACTTATCAAACAAAAAATACACTTTCTTCACTCTCGTTTTTGAATTTTCTACATCTATACTTACAATAGAAAAGTGCATGAATGGAGAAGTAAGTTTGATAACAAGTTGAAGACTGATTAAAATCAAAGAACCACAAATATTCAACTCAGGTTCTGCAAAGTAATCTCCCCACCTGAACTGTCACATCTTACTCTTCCTACTGAGCACTGTGTGGACATGATGTCCTGTGTTGCCAGTAGCAGATGACACACAAACTATGGACAAAGAATGGCTAACAGTTCCTGTCTGCCTCTCAGGGAAACTTACTCTACATACCATATAAGAGAGGAAAATAAGCAGCTAAAAAATGTGCTGGATCTTGGCAGCATGCTAATAATACCAGGCTTACCACTGTTTGCTTTCAAGTAAGTGGGCTTTATGTCTTCAAAAGTCATCAACAATGAAACCAAACCTGATGCTTTTCCAACTACCCATAATTCAAAATGTGAATACAGAACTAAAAATATCTTTGAATAAATATACTCAACATTCCATGCTTTTCCAAGTGCCTTATTTAGAGAAATTTTCAACCAGGCATAAGGGCCAAATATAGGCAGAAAAAATATCCAGCCAAGATGAAAATGCCCTTGCTACAACAATGATGCAGCAGTCTGGAAGAAAAACTGAAGACACTTTTTCCACAGGGATTGAAGTTCCCTACTGTACTCACAGCCAATGTGTGAATCAAATTCAGATCAAGTGGGAGTATTACATGCTGCACTCTGTAGCCTCTGGGCTGCCTGCTGCACCAAGCAGGGTAGTTACATTTTCCTCAGTGCTATAGTTCTAATGAACAAAGGTCAAGCAGCTAGCTGTAAACTTCAGATACTGTTCAGTTTCACTTCCTTTCAGAGTAAATGAACTTCCCAGTTTAACTGGAATAAGTTCAACTGACAACTCTTTTTTTTTTTTTTTTAATTCCATTTTCTAAATCTACTATTCACATACAAAAATGTCTCACAAGGTCAACAGCTCTTTTCACTTTGTTAGTGACCTCAAGTATAAAAACTAGCAAACAACTCATGGAAATCAATCTTAATAAATAGCAAGCAAGTAGTTAGAGGATAAAAGTTGAATGTTCCTAAGGCCTTATTTTTCAGTCACAACATTGCACTTGCTCATACTTCAAGATTTTTGTATCCTTCTAACTAAACAAAGTGTAGTGTAAACTAAAGAATGAAGTTGTCTTCCTCAACAAGGTCAAGTAATCCAGTAAACACTGGCTTAAAGAGTTTAAGAGCAAAAGAATTTTAAACAGATATTAGCAGCTTTCTGCAATAATCCTACAAAATGTAACAGCAGCCCACGGCTCCTCTTGTCCCTTAATGCTTACATTTCTTCCACAAATGAAGATGCAGATAGGTCCATAGAAATGAGCTAAATACCCTAAAAACACACTTCACCTTACACAGTATGCGATAAAGACCTCACCTGTGTACCACTTATGAAATTACATCCTTAAACAGAGTTACTTCACTGCACAGGCAGAGAAGTTGCTAAGCTTTAATATTTATAGAAAAGTGAAGACAAAGTAGAAGTAGGCAAAGCTACAAACAGCAGTTCTGAGATGTGGGAAATGTGGCAAATCTATGCATAAGGCAGCCCAAGAGAATGTTTGGTCGATAGAGGAGAGAGAAATCAGCAACATCCTCTATATCTACAGATGTTATGGACTCTTCCCAGCCTTTCATCATCACAAAGTTCATGGATAGGCCATGAACTGATCAGCTGTACCTTGTAATTCTACACAGGTGCCCACATGCCTGAAGGAGAAACTCTATGTTGATAGTTGCCTCTCCCCCACTCAATATGTAAAAGCCATTTTCACATACAATTTCATAAGTTCGTTCCTCCTGGGGTAGCACACAAAATATTGTGCAATCACTTTCATTCCACAAAAAACAAAAAAGTGAACATTTTCAAGTTCATCAGTTTAGGATGACTCAAAATCAACCCTCTGAAAATACAAAAGCACCGATGATCTGCACAAATAGTTGATAATTTTCTGTTCCAGAAATGCATTATCCTTCCCTTGCTATCATTCAAATGTAGTCTGTGCATTCTCTCTCATTCCTACCCACAAGTATTTGAATGGCTGTCTCACATGAAAAGAAACAGTGGTGTAATTAATCTTAACAGTATTTAAACTCCCTTCCTACTCAGGAAAGACACAGGCACTTGCCCAGTTACATTCCCTGATAGGTGGTTTCCAGTACTCTCATCTCAGAGCTGGACTGACTGGACAAGGAAGAGGAAAAAAAAAGAGAACAAGTCTGTGTTTCTTCTTTTCATTACTTGATCATATGGGTCTCTTCATTAGCATCGTAGAATTCCTCATCTTCACTTCCACTTCCTGCAGAATAGTCCTTGTCTCCAGACTAGAAAGAAAAATGAAGCAAATTGGTTAACAAAGAAGCCATCAAAAAAATCTGAAAATAAATGAACACAAAGCACTATACCTCTATTAGAAGGTTGGTAGAGAATTGGTAGAGACAAGACAAGTCAAAACACTGTTAACGCTTTGTGAATCTAGATTTGTTTGTACTTTTAATTCTTCAAAATCTCTTGGAAAGAGTTGGCTTATACTGGATGGACTTTCCTGGCTCTATCAGTATACCACAGAAAATCCATGCATGAGAGAAAATGGCTAGGATGGTTCTGAAGTGGCAGTCTACTCAGCTTTCTTCACTTAAGCCCAAGGACTCTACTCTCCTGCGAGCAACTGGAGACAGAGCTTCAAAACACAAAGATCATTTGATCAGGTAAAGGTTTCTGCATTCTGAATTATTACTTCTTCATGTGTAGCATGGGCATTTTTCTATGCAAGTTAAATTTAAAAAGATCCCTCTCTGATACTAAACAAAGGTGTTATGGAAAAGGAAAAACATTACGGGTTTGTATGGGCAGAAAATAAACTCTGACAGGCATATTTACACCAGCTGGAGTCCTTTCAATAGCATAATTCATATCACATACCCAAACTAAAATCAACTATTATAATTAACTGATTTTTATTTTGCCGGTATGGCATTTTTCCACTGAACCAGTATGGATTATCCAAGTAATGACTAATCTACTGCTAGCACACTCCATTTAATTTAAATGAATATTTAGGATTTTTTCCACTATGCTTACATCTATTCTAAGACTTCTGGCTGACTAATCATATGCAAAGAAGGGTGAGAAAGAAGGTGAAAAACAGAAATGGAAATCATACTCCTGACTGACAGAACCACACAAGCAAAATCTGTAGCTTTAGATCTGTCTTCAGTGGAGTTTTGCTATGGCAGTGTGTGTAACTGCAAAAGAATTTCAAACAGTTTGAGGACTAGAAACTGTCAGAAGATATAAAGGGAATCACGTTATGCTTCTTTTTTATTTCTAAAATGATTTGAGGAGAATCAGACCATCACTGGATGCCACCCAACTTGAATATCACATTTGTGTACGTTAACAGGGACAAAACCTCAGCTCTGGGCATCTAGAATGCATGTTATCCTTAAAGTGGTACAAAAGGACAGCGGATTCCACAGGGGAAATTCAGGATATGCCAAATAAACTCTATCACTTCCTAATAACAGCTTCACAGACCTCACTGTGGCCTTGTCAAATAGGGTTAATGTTTTACAGCTTCCCATTTTAACAGCACTTTCTTTGTATAAAACTATATATATATATATATATAAAATATAGATAATTTCTATGTTTATATTTATTTTATATTTATTATATACATATATAAATGACAATAAATAATCTTGTTCAAGATTTTTAGAAGGCCTGAAGAAATGCAAGGACAGAAAACTTAATCTTTAGAAGACTGTTTTGAAAGTGAATCCAGTTGCATGCATATTTATAGATGTACATCACCCCCAAATGGTGATACTGACCTTATTAGGCTAGCAGGAAAAAAATGATGTTTTTCCCCTCCTCTGAATTAAAACAACTGTACTGCTTGCTAGAATCACTTTCTGTTAGTAAGCCATCTAGCTTAAGATGCAATAATAATGTAATTACCAAAATAACAGCTGGTACAAACTTGACATCAATATATGGTTGGACTCAATGATTTCTGGAGGTCCCTTCCAACCCCTATGATTCTGTGCAATTCTGAGATCCATATGATAGACTTGTTTTGCTAGCAAGAATTTTCCTTAACATCTACCACTTCTCAGAAACGTCAATGGCCAGCTGTATATGAAGCATATCATAGCAATCTGTCATAGAGTCAAGTCCTTCATCCCTCCCCCCAAACCCCCCCAAAAAGTCCATGCTTTCGGCCTCAAAGGGATAAATTAACCCAGTTAAGTTTCAGCCTGCATTTCCATGGAACAATTCAGATGGCATAGTAAGGTTACTGAACTATCTTAAGCATCTCCTTAGGACCTATTCTCCACAGGCCAAAAATTACTATCCTAGAGAATTCAGAGTAGGACGTGCAAGCTGAAAGTTGAAATGCTAGGGAAAAGAATTAATAATAAAATACCTGTGAGCCATCTAGGGTTTGCAATGACATGGCTTCATCCCCCAGTCTCCAGTATGAGCATATCTGTAGGTCTGAAATAGTTTCTAGCAGAGGGCTGTTCAAGGTTTCAGGCAACAATAAACTTAAGAGCCCAGACAATAAACCAGTTGCTCCAAATACAATGTAAGGCAGAGACCACTGCACAGATTTCTAGAATCAAAAGCAGAGAGAATTATCAGTAGAAAGTAGATTGGTTCCACTTAGTGCATGCTGCATACTCAAACAGTTAACCTTTACAATCATTCCAAGTGACAATTCTCAGGAATATAATGAACTCATACCCTTGAATCTTTTATGCTCATATTCAAGTTACAAAATCTGAAGGTTAGCCCTCAATGTGCTTACTAAAAAAAAAAGAAAAGAAAGAAAGGCTAATAGTATCCTGGATTGTGAAAGGTGAACCTCACCCTCTACTCAGCACTGGTGAGGCTATGCCTGGAGTTCTGCATCCAATTCTGGGCTGTCCAGTACAAGAGAGAATCCAACAAAGAGACATAAAGGTGATAATGGGACTGGAGCATCTCACATACAAGAGAAGGCTGAAACAGCTGGATCTATTTAGGTTATACAAGGTACAGGAGGATTTTATCAACACACGAGGGCTACTCCAAAAGTAATATCTCCTATTTTATTACACTGGCCCATAACATCAGAATCACAGAATGGCCAGGGTTGGAATGCACCTCAAGGATCATGAACCTCCAACCTCTCTGCCACAAGCAGGGCCACCAACCTCCCCATTTAATACCAGACCAGGCTGCCCAGGGCCCCATCCAACCTGGCCTTGAACACCTCCAGGGATGGGGCATCCACAACCTCTCTGGACAGCCAGGTCCAGCACCTCACCACTCTCATAGCAAAGAACTTCTGCCTAAATCTTCCCTCCTTCAACTTAAAACCATTTCCCCTTGTCCTGCTGTTATCTACCCTTTCAAAGAGTTGATTCCCCTCCTGTTTGTAGGCTCCCTTTAGGTACTGAAAGGCTGCAATGAGGTCACCCCACAGCCTTCTTTTCTCCAGGCTAAACAAGCCCAGCTCCCTCAGCCTGTCTTTGTAGGGGAGGTGCTCCAGTCCTCTGATCATCTTTGTGGCTCTCCTCTGGACCCTCTCCAACAGCTTTCTTGTACTGGGGGCTCCAGACCTGGACACAGTACTCCAGATGGGGCCTCACAAGAGCAGAGAAGCAGATGTTGATTGTATAGCAATAGAAGTTGAACCTTCCTGCCACTATTCTGTTACATTTCTCTGCTGTTGGCAGCAGATGGGCAGTCTGACCAAGTGGCATCTGACATGAAAGTGCAGATGAAGCAAAGGGGTGTCATTGAATTCTTCCATGCAGGAAAAGAAGGCACCCACTGACATTCATCAACAGTTGATGAACATTTATGGAGATCAAACAGAAAGAAGTGAGCACACAGTGAGGCAGTGGGTGTTGCATTTCAGCAGTGGCAACAGCAACATGAAAGACAAACCACGTTCTGGATGGTCATACACAGCTGTCACAACACAAAAATGAAGAGAATCTCAATTGGCTCATCTGCATGAGCTGGCAGATTACAACCAGAGACCAGCATACAGAGCTGAACACCAGTGTGCTGGAAACAACAGCGGCAACACTGGAATATTGCAAAGTTTGTGTCTGGTTGGTCCCACAAATGCTCACACAAGAACAGAATGAACACCAGATGCAAGTTTGTCAGGACCTACTGAACAAATATGAGGTTGAAAGCGATTGATTCCTGGATTGCATTTTAACTGGTGACAAGATGTGGTGTCATCACTATGAGCCAGAATCAAAACGGGAATCAGTGGTGTGGCGATGTGCAAATTTCCCCATTGAAAAAGTAGTTCAAGCCCTTAGTGGGTAAAGTGATGCACACTGTCTTTCAGAATAATAAAAAGATGATTCTCCAGGATCTCCTGGAACCTGGAGAAAGCATCAGCTCTGATCAGTACATTGCAATGCTGACTAAATTGAAGGCTCAGACTTCCAGAGTCATGGCAGAGAAGACAGCCTTTCTCTTGCAACACAAAAACACCAGGCCCCATAACAGTTTGATGGCTATGGAACACGTTGGCAATCCTGGCTGTACTGTCCTACCACACTATGACTATGTTAAAAATCGTGTTTTGTAGCTGAGAATGTAGTCTATTAAATAGTGTGATTGTGCTCTTTGTATCTGTTGTTGTTTTCATGGAAATAAATTGGAGGCATTACCTTCAGAGTGGCATATAAATACATGAAGGGAAGGTGCAAAAGAGATGGAACCAGGCTGTGTCCAGTTGTGCCAACTGACACGGCAAGACAAATGGCCCTGCTTGAGCCAAGGGCTAGGAGGTGGAACAGATGGGCCACACAGCCTCCAGAGATCCCTTCAACCTTATCCATTCTGTGCTTTACCTTTACTGTAAAAATTACCAAATTCATTCTCTCTTAGCAGTATTGTCAATTGTATCTGTTGTGATTTAAACCCAGTGGGGAGCTAAGCACCACACCTGCTTGTTCACTCTCTTCAGGTGGGATGGGGAAACAATCAGAATAGTAAAATCATGAGAACACATGTTCAGCCATGTCCAGGAAAGCAGAGGTTAACACACACGCAGTAGTTTCTGGAGAAGACATATGCCATCAGTCCAAAAGACCCTTCACCTTCCTTCCCCTTTACTCCAGCTTTTATTGCTGGGTATCACGTCATACAGTATGGAATATCCCTTTGGGCCATTTGGGCCAGCTGTTCTGGCTCTGTCCCCTCCCAGTTCTTTGTGCACTCCAAGTCCCATTGCTGGCAGGGCAGCATGAAAAGCTGAAAGTCCTTGACTACGCAAGCAGCGCTTGGTAACAACTAAAAGATCAGTGTTAACATCACCATTTTCATCTAGAATCCAAAATACAGAATCAACAGAAGCCAGTATGGATAAAATTCAGACAAAACCATGACAGCTTCTAGCAGTACTATCAAAGCCATATAGATTTTGAAATGGACTTTAAAAGAAATGCCAGCTGAACTTGTACTCAATTCTTGCCCATAATACATTCCTTTAGATGAAATGTTACATCGTTTTGTAGTAGAGAGATATATCACACAAAGACACACTGACTGGAAGAAATCTCTAGGTGTCATCTAGCCCAACCACCAACTCAAAGCAGGGTCTAGTGTTGGCTGTAACCATGTCAACCATAGCATTGTGTAGCCATTGAAAACTCCAAGGATGGAGATTTCTCCCATCTGAGAGAACCACTCCAGGGCTATATTTAAGCCTCTCAGAGAGGAAAAGAAAGTTTTCTATGCATCTTATTTGTAACCCTCAAATTGCAACCTGTGGCCACTAACCCTTATAACACAATTCTTTCAGATGTCACCTGAAACTATATGTTCTAGGTCCCTCATCATCTGTTGCCATGTTCTGGACCCTCTCCAGATTTTTTCCATATCTTTCTAGAACTGAGAGACCATAAACTTGATCTGCAGATCATGCACTGACATAGGCCTGATACAGCTCAGTATGACATTTGCCTTTTTTCAGTGAGGACACTGCTAGCTGTCATTTAACTTGCCATACAATTGCAACCCCTGGGTCTTTTCCAGCAAAGCTGCTACTCAGTTGATCAGCCTATACAAGCCCTGTGATTAGCCCAAACCAGAAAAGAGAATTTTACATTTCTTGCTGGTCTTTGTGGGGTTTCTGTTGGCCCAAAAGATCCCCCTGGATTTAAGCTTTATCATTTGTTGTGTTAAATGCTCCTTTGCATTTAGAACAAATATGAGGAGGATGGTCCATGGAACATTCAAATCCATCCAATATTCCTTCAAACAAAAATGCTGTGGGACAGTGCCAAAATGCTTTCTCTCTTCTCCTCCATTTCTTCATCCACATTATGTTCTGTGATGGAATGGCTGACTACCAAACTGTCAGAGAATTAACTTTCCCTAGTAAATTCATGCTAACTGTTCCCAATTACCTTCTAGGCCTTAACATGCTTGGAAATAAACTCTGTGAGGCCATATCCTTGATCTTCCCAGGGACTGAGTTAGAGCTGATCAGCAGAAAATTACCTGGATTCACTTTCTGATCCATCTTAAAGACATGCACAGTATTTAGCATTAGTATTAGTATCCTTCCCTCTAGTAATCAGTGACCTCCATCTACTACAATGAGTTTTCAGACAGACACTTGGCTCACTAGCATAGCCAGCTCTTTCACCACCACTTGGTAATTCCTATCCCATGGACTGGAAAGCTTTGAGCTTCTCTCAGGGTTCATGAACCTACTGCTCCTCCACTGCTGCCTGGCCATCTGCTTCCTAAACTGTGCTGATATGCATAGAGGCTTGGGGTCAGGCTTTGCCTGTGTAGACTAAAGCAAGTGTTAAGTACTTCATCTTATTCCATCTCATCCACCAATAGGCTATCTCTTCCATTCAACAATGAGCTAAACACTATACGTCCTTTGACTGACAGAATCTGTATTTATGCTCCTTGCTAGGTTTGAGTTTCAACTGAGCTTTGGCCTTTCTGCCATCACCCCAACAACCCAATGATGCTGGCAGATCACCTTTAAAGCCTGTTCCTCTTTATACATTTTGTTAAAAGTAGAACTATACTTCATGCAGCTTTGTGCAAAAATATGAATTATCTTCAATATAGCTCAAAAATGTATATATTCACTTTCAGAAGAATGCTTATCTAAAAAAAAAAATACAGGAGTATAGCACGGTTTCAGAAACTCATTTTCTATAGTGAAAAAGCAATTCTAAACTGAAAAAAAAAATGAAATACAAAAGAACTACGATGAAATACAAGAGAACATTTCATCTCTTAGCTCAGCAATTAACTTTTCTCCATTGCAACTCTTTGTATAGAATTCACAGAAAAAAGCTATTGGAAAATACATTCAAGTAGTTTAAGAAATTCCAATGAAAACCTTAATTCCTCCCACAAATCAATGCTCATTTGTTCTTTAAAAAGAGCTATTTTGACTTTCCTTGGACCCTTTCAAAACATGATGATTAAATATTTGTCTCTTTCAGTGCCAAATGTCTATGACATACCACATAATGGATTCCCCCCATTGCTACATAAAAGCAGTCCATTAAATCTACCTGGGAGATCTGTACCAGCTTTGGCTTTGCCCACTGTTGCGCTGAAGACACTCTCACCTACTTTATGTTTCATTCTATGGAAAAAAAAAAAGTCCAGTGTGCTCATCTATCCTCCTACCAGCCTTCTGCATGCCATAGTAAGATGGCAGATGGCAAAGAGAAAAGTTATTCCATACGAAATCTGTGTCATATTAAAGAAATACTCACTAGACCTCACCAAGTGGTTTGTATCAGTAAAGAACCCTGAACTCTATTTTATATACAAGCACACAGTGCCTATGAACATAAGGGAACAGTATCGTCTTCATATTTGTTTCTTGAGAATTTCTCTTTGCCTTGACAGGCTGCTGTAAGATTTGTTCTCAGAAGCTTAAAGTATCTCAGGTCTGCACTTACTGAAATACAAACCATTTACTGACTATTATAATGTACGGATTCAGTGAAGCACAGCAACAGTAAAATGAGTTTCCACTCAAAAATATGAGCTCCTGAGAAGAGCAGTGAGTTCTTATGCTTTATCACCTAGATGCAGTAAATCTTTTAAATACATTTTTAGTTATTGCTGGCTTATGGTCTAAATTTGGGAACAATTTGTTGTTTTGGTTTTTTTTTTTTGCTTTCAAATGACAATTCTGCTGAAATTCAGGGGCTGGATTTCAAAATCCTGAAGTATCTTCTGAGCTAAACACTGGGATTTTCTGTCTAATTACAGATTATATCATAATGCCTTTAACCTATCATAACACTGCCAAGACACCTAATTTACAGATTATTTTCTATACACAGTTTACCCAAATATTCCCACTTCTGCAAGCTTCTGAATCATCGGAACCGCAGAATAAAAATGTACTTAAAATAGCAAGTTCAGACAAACCAATGAAGGGACAAAAGGAGCAATGATTCCACCAACACGGGAAAACATGGAGCAGGCACCCATTCCAACATTCCTAAGAAGAAACAAAAAAATCATTAATTAGTCACATTTGCACATGAAAAACTAAAATTTTAAAGTACAAGAAGATGGAAGAGCAGGAAAGGGTTTTTAAAAAAGACAACAAAAAAGTTTCACTCATGATTCTGGCCATATCAACTGGAACAAAAAGTGAAATCTAAACGAAAACACCTGAAAAAAGGAATGAAATCATATGCTTTGTATTCTGAGAAAAGCACAAATCCACTGCACGTTCAGAATTCTAACATATGCATACATTTAAGATGACAAAAAAAAAAAGAAGTGTGATTTCAGTCATTGCATCTTATCTCTTCCTGAAACTCCGGCTAGATTCCTTTATCCATATCAGCAGATTCACCCAACAGAGGAGAACAGCTTTACAGGACAGTTTCAATGATGTCTAGCCACTAACAGTGATAGCTGGCAAACAAATACATGTATTAAAAATTGCACCTGTATAATAGATGCCTTTATCTACTCAGTCACCACAAGCACAGGGAACTTCTGCCTTCGAAGCACCAAATTGCTTTCACAAAGCTTACTAACTGGTTGCATCTTTAACATTGCTTGTTGAGGAAGCACAAATTTCAACAGAATTGTCTGGTTTATAAAGCACTGAAGAACCCACAGATGTTGTTGGTCAGCAATACTACCGTTATCCTCATTAGTGAAGAGAAGGCTGTGAGAACACTAAGCACCCAAAAGGTCTGTTTTATTATTATGGAGAATACAGTTACTCTGAAGAGAACATTGCACATTTGAGGGAGATGGAGGTGAGGATAAGAGAAAAGAAAGTTCAATACATACAAGGCCATACAGGTAATCATTGTATGTTAAGTGAAAATCTCAAATGAAATGTAATTATTAGAAAAAGAGAAGTAACAGGTGATCAGGGAAAAGAACCAGAAAAATGAAAATCTTAAAATTAACTTGCATTACCTGATCACTGTGGGATAAAGTTCTGACGTGTAGATGTAGACAATGTTAAATGCAGCACTGATTGTCAGTTTTCCCAGCAAAGAAAGTGAGCGACTGTTCACCACTGCAAAAACTCCAGTATCTGATAGAGAAAATGTGTCACTTAGGTTCTTTTGGCACAGCCTTTCACTTGGAGAGATACCTACGAGTTGCATGTGTATTTATACTGACAGCTCATTTGGATAATGGAGATATCCCAAAAAAAATCATTTCTTGGAATTACTTCAGAAACACTGGAAAGGAGTGACTGTTGTGATTAAAGTGGAAGTGTAGGACAGAATCCAAAGATGAGTTCAAACCCACATTTTTTCCAACAAGATTTTCTTAAGATCCTAGGGAAATTGCTACTTATGGCTTAGCTTCTGTGGCTTTTAAGTACAAGCCTACTGCACTGACAAGCAAAAATTCTTAGGCTTTTGGGTAAGGAGTTTTGCAACTTCTTACTAAGTATTCCAGAAACAAAAGGAAACATTTACCTTTCTTTTTAGGAAGAAACATGACAATAAGACAAGCCAATCCTCCCAGGAACAGAAATGCACTCAGTGTTCTCTTTCGACCAAACCTGGTGTCCAAAAAAGGATAACCAATGAAGCTTCTACATTCACCTTGTCTCCATTTGCAGAAATATCAAATGCCATCTCCACAAACACCCCCTCTCCCACTGCTTTAAAAATTTTCTGCTGCTCTCAACAAAATGAGCACTGAGAAGTCTTCATGCTGTAGCTCACAATCTCAAGGATTTTTATTTCCTTCCCACTGTGTGCATGTGTGTAAAGCTTCTCAAGAGACTTTAGAAAAGAGATTGGAAAGTGAATTTCACACACACAAAAAAAAGGAAGACAATGTCTGGAGTACAACAGCTCGGGAAAGGGCTAAGAGTCAGAATCAACAGCTCTGCTCTTACGCTTGTGCAGCAGCTGTAAAATGACATCACACAACAGTTTCAGCTGCTGAATTTAGTTGTAGCATCTTTGACCTAACAGCCAGAATGGGAGTTACAAGACAGGCGGGAATCATGCCATCTTGTGTCAGGATAGAGTCAGCACAGCTAATTCTACTGACAATCATCTTTATCTTTGAGCCATACAAGAATGAGTTACTGAGCAACAACTTAAACCTTATTGGAGGTGAAGATCTACCAGCAGCACTTTCAAACAAAAAATCATTTCTCAAGAGAATATAATGAACTGGAAATAGCAAAGCAGAAAGTTCCATGCAATGTCTGTGGGCTAGGAGATACAATTTGAAAGAAACTTGTATTTTATATAAAAAAAAGAAAATGCTAAACACATTAATAGAATTTCATACTTACCATTTTTGGTTAATCAAGTAAATACAGATCGGGTATGCTGGGATTTCTATCAATCCTGATAGGGCTAAATTGGCATAAATGTTTCCACCTAAATCACCCACATTAAGGGTAAGACCGTAATAAACCAAGCTGCACACAAACCTGTAAAAGATAGGGGGGAAAAAAAAGTAAAATCAGAGTTGGAATTTTGTCAGCCATATCAAAGCACTCATCTGGTACAGTGTAGTATCAATTATATATAGTGTTTTAGATAGCAGGCCTTTTTCTACCTTCCTCTAATTTCTACATCCTGATCCAGTTCTATCCATTTCCAGATTCTGATTTTCATTTCTCTTTTGTGACCCTGAATGAATTCTCTACAGAGAAAAAAGGAACACGTTGCCAATTCATTCTGCAGTAAATCAACAAGGCAATCTCCTAATTCTCATTTACAGAACAGAAAATTCACTGTTCTGCACTAAATATTTGGAAAAGCAACAGAAGTATAGACTTATGCTGACAGCTGAAAAAAAAAAAAGTCATTTGTTTTTTTCTTAATACCTCTTCCCAAAAACGTGCATTATAAAAGCATCTGGATGAACAGAACAAACCAAAATAAGTAATTATCCAAAAGTACATTTCTGCTAGTGACTAAAAGTAGTGTCTTAGGTTCCTGCTCCATACTACAGCAACTGCTAGCACTGGCAACCTCAGGTAGCACTTTCTTTTAGGAAATACACATTAGATAAGGTAGGCCACCAACCTACTAACAGGGTCCTAATACACAAAACACAAGAAATAATCCAAATGATTGAAAGTATGGATGCGTAGCATGGAACCAAAGAGGATGACAGCATGACTAATCCCAGCAGCCTTTGAGGGCCAGGAAGGAATATACAGCTCTCAACAGCTCTACGCCTCGAAAAGCACAAGTGAAACACAAAGACAAAATATCTCAGAACTAAATTGTAAAAATGGCTTAACTTTAGAAATATACTGAGGAAATACTACAATAGGGACCCCTAAAAATAAAGGTTGAGACAATGTACAACATGCAGGATTAGCCGACTCTCAGCAGCACATTCCCTCTAAGAATCAAAGCAACACAGCTGGGCCTACAAAGTATCTCAAGTACCAGGTGAACATCATGATTAAGGTGCGTCCCAAGAGAACCCTGTATCGGAAGAGGTCCAAGAAACTGCCAGCTTCTCTGGGGCTCCTCTCAGCAGGGAGCTTTAATGAAAAAGTGTGCTTCTGCTTGCGGTTCTTCTTTGCAATGAGGTAGAGGGCATCTTCTGCTTCACTCAGCCGGCCTTGTGAATATAGCCAGCGGGGGGACTCTGGAATAAACCTGTAATACATATTTTTTTATTTATATATAGAAATTATATATATTGCAGAGACAGCTTGAAGCTTTATTCTACAGTGCTGGGCTTGCCTATGGAAATAAGGCTAAAATAGGTTTCAGTGTAAGATAATTTCTCAAACAACCCTTCAGGTATACAATGCATTTACTGAAACAAAGTACGTTGGAAATAAAGGGAAAATAATTCGTATGCAATTTAGGTAACAAAAAATTGTGTGTACATGTATACACACATATATACACACAGCAGTATAAATTACAATATCATTAGGATTCTTCCTAGTGGAATTCAGAATCAAAGACGCTCCACGTTGTTAAAAGTAAAATGTTGTACAATGTTTACTAGCTGTCTTCTGTTCCTCACATTCCAACATTTTCCCTCTTTATAATTAATAATAATTATAGTAATCATTCTTCTAATTCTCTCTTGTAGATAGCAAGGCTGTACAAAAATAATCATGCTCTTGCACTTCACATACAGCATCCACTCAATAGGTCTGTAACTCCAATACAGCCTACAAAAGAATTTATTATTCTCAGATTCCCAGAACTAATTTAAACTTCTGCACAGTCTTAAAAAGGATCTGGCAAAAGGCTGAAGTGACATTTTTTCCTGGAGCAAGTGTTTCTATGCTTTTAAGAAGAATTCAGAAAATAATATGTTTCCTTCCCCATAATAAAAAAGAAATCTGGTAACTTTTCATATAAATAGTCATTTTTAAGTAGCATAGGTGGGAGGCAATGTGAAATCTGGGAATGAAAAATTCTTATTTACAGTAAAATGGGCCTCTGAGCACAGCTCTGAAGTCCCAAGCATAAAGTACTTCAAAAAAAAATTGAACAGGTTATCTGAGCATTAAAATAAATAGCAAAAAGCCCTAAATATCACCTTATGAAGTTTTAAAACATCAGAAATGTCAAATATGCCTTTCACCTCATAAACAGCCTTTAACATCTTTCCCTGAGTTATGCTGCTTTCTTTGAAAGCCTGTTTTGACTTTAGCAAGAGGGTAGTTACCAAAGTTAAACAGATATAGGAAGGAAAAAGCCTTAAATTGGAACTGCAGCGAAATTTCATTTCTTATCAGTTGCTGATATGAAGAAAGATATGACAGAGGAAGAAAACACTGCACCACTGCACCTCATACCTTTCAGTGCTGAACTCCACAAAGATCCTAGCTATTTTAATAAAGAAGCCTTTTTCCAATTCTTTCCTAATCAGATTTTTTGAAAAAAAAATCAAAGGAAGCTGCCCATTTGCACGTCACCTTTAAGAATGTGCAAACAATTTTGATGCAGTTCTTTCTATGTAAGCAGAATTAGAAGAGAAATAAGTTATCACATAAGCACATTTCTGTATCTTTTATGACGTGTTACACAGTATCTTGTAGCATACCAGAGGACAGTTTGAAGAGTCTAACACATAACAGTGAAGGAGTAGGATGTATACCACCTCAAGACTAGTCCAATTTACAGTACTCACGCATATACAACGAAGCATACACTTGCATTTTCAGATATTGCAGCATATAGTAAGCACATAACACGAGGTGGCCGAAGCTGAGAAAAATATCTTAGTTACAGCACTTCATACCAGCCTAGAGAAGCTCCTTGACCTAATTGTATTTTCTCTCATTACTGATATCTTCCTCGAAGTTCAGTAGTTCAACTACTTACAGAGAGAGAAGAAAGACTACTGTTCCTTCCAGGTTAACCACAACAGCCAGAGTCCTCCAGGAGCGAATGAAGTACCCTAATAAAGCATACTGGGCAATTCCCACAGCAAAGAACAAGCCTCCAATAGATCCTGACACACAACAACAACAAAAAAAAAACAAAACACCATTATCACTCTATTAAAGAACACTGTTAAATCCTAACACATGGAAATACAGAAAATAATTCTTCATTAAGAACATTTCACTCAGTAGCACAGACAAACACAAAGCTATTTAACCAAAGAGAATTCCATCCTTCACCCACACAGCACAGATGCATTGCACCTAATTACAAACATCAAGACAAGTCCAAAAAGCATCTTCCTACATCCTCTCACCTAAAGCCCTGTACAGAATTAAAGTGTAAATATGCTCCAGTTTACCATGTATAAAAAGTAGTACAAACAACTGTGTGGTGCTTAACTACCTGCTGGATTAAACCACAACACACAGTCTCAATTCCAGTGGATAGAGCTCAGCTAGCATAAACAGTGGATAAGTTTTAAGCTGCTTAACACCCACAGGGGATTTGTTTCAACTTGAGTACCTTAGTCAGCTTGGGTGATGTAGAAACCTGAATGGCCAAGTTATCTACTGTGCTTGCCTAAAATACACATTAAATAAAGCAGGACTCAAAGATTGTGGTTACACAGAAAGCAGAGTTAACTTTGTAAATGCTTATTAGCTTTGGTGTGTCTCGTGCAGTATGTAAGACTGAAATCCATAAGTTCTGACAATAAAGACACCAACACTCAAATTTTACCTGCTAATGCCCAGTAGGCAGTACCCACACACTCATTCAGTAGAACAAAGGCCACCAGTGACATCCCACCATTCATCACTCCTACCAAGAATCGAGACACGGCAAAGAATTCATATGAGGGTGACAATCCATTTGCAATGGCAAACAAGATGTCAAGGGCAAAACCTGGAAGTAAGAGGCAAAAGGTTGAACTTCAGGAAAAGGTAGTAAAATAGAAGTGCTTATCAATGTCTTTATTTGACATTCACTTGATGCCTTAAGCAATCAAATTCAACAGCTATAAAACATGGCTACATTTCACAGGTATGGGTAGAAATGCAAGAACCCAGTCAATACCATAAAAGGAAGAACACAAGGAGTGATTTCTGATACCTGATTTGCAGTACTAAACCCCCAAATTCAATTCATAGAAAACAATTTTTCAAATATTTAAAATTACTTCCTGGCTCCTGTTAAGATGGTTTCATGTTTATGTTCACACAGAAGCCCCAGGCTAAGCATATGATCAAACATCTCCCCTCATTTCTGGAAAGTACTCCATATAGATTAGAGAACCTTTATCAGGGGATAGTACATGGGAACTTTGCACTGCATGGCAGATTCATTTTTAATCAGCTTTGAATTAATGAGATTGTTTCTTTGAAGGAAAAAAGTGCACTGTTTTTGGTTCTACATGCTTATCCATCTACAAAAAAAAAAACAAACAAAACATACACAAAACACAAAGTTCCAAATGCTTGATTTAGGGAGAGTAAAAACAACAAAAAAAAACTTTGTGAATTTTAAAGTGATGATCCCAAATACAAAAAAAAAATAATTCATGCAGCCAAAATACAAAAATATTTACAGAAGGTTATACATATAAGAACGTTGCTAATGAATTATTAGGAATATTAATCATTTCTGAGCATGACAACCATTGCTTGTCCTTGTTTTTTAGCAAATGTAGTACAATTCCTAAATTCAGAACATCTCCTTAGTACTCAGGTACGGATTGAATAGTAGAATATTAATTTCTTGTCCCCAGAAATATACTGGAAAGACAAATCTGTACTAAGTTGCCAGAAGAACTGGGCTCTTGCCACTCATTTTCAGAGATTCAACACCTCCACTTCATTCATTTTGATTGTTTACCTGGAAAAAGATCATTACTGTTACCTGTGAGATAGATTTTCTTCCTTCCAAAGCGATCTGAGAGCTGGCCAAAGGAGATTGCTCCAACAAACACACCACTGAAGTAGAAAGAACTGGCAGCACTGACTTTGTATGATGTGTTGCCAATTAAAAACCACTGGATGGAGACAAAAAAAGGAGAATTCAACAGAGTCAAAGTGGTTCACCAACAGCTAATAGTTGGAGGGGGGTGAAACATACTTTCAGGAAGATAAAACTGCCTAAATCTCCTAAGCATTCCAGTCGGTCTGTCATCACACAGGCACTGAAACAAGTGCTTTCTTCCAGATTCTCTGGAGACATAGTAACCAATTGCACAGCTCCCCAGATCAAGTACAGTCTTTGATTCTGAACTCAAGAATAGATACCTCATGGGATACTGTAATTTTGCAGTTTTTATCCCCTCTTTTACTTTTCTTGCCTTTTCTCACATCAAAACTACGAGCTTAAATATATGTAGTCCTGACTCTTGGCATTTACCCACTGCAGGGTGTGGGAATACTACACGAAATTAAGCATTGTGATTCGTGTCCAGAAATATTTCTCTCCTCCTTATGAACAGTTTTGTCACTGTGAAACACTTTGGTAGCTTTTGACAAGTTTTCTGGTATTGCTCATCCTTCTATTTATTTTTACAGTCCTCTTTGTGCAACTCCCAATTCTTCTCTATTCCAAACACACACCTGATCTTCAGATGTTCTTACAGACCTAATGTTGCCTCATAGATCAGCCTGGCAGAGAAGATTCTTTCTCCCACAACACTATACAGTTAAATCATATCATGTTCTCACTGTTCAAAATTTATTTCCTTTTTTATTCTAAAAGCTTCTAAAAGCTTATATGGCATTCTTTTTATTTTCTGCTTCTCTTTTGTCTTGAAATCATGTTTTCTTTCAGTGATACCAGTTTTTCCTTCCTGGGCAGGTAAGCTGGTGATTATGTCATTATCCCTGTAATAACAATCTAATCCTCTCTTCATAATCTCTTCCCCTACCAAAACCCTATTAGATATCCACTCTAGCCAGGCTTATATTATTTCACATCTCAGCTACGAACTACCTTGCCATGGAAAGAGAACCATGCAATTAAGTCTCACCAAGACTACAGGGCTAACAAAATATAATCACACAGAAGCTCCAGGAAAATAACTTGCTTACTCTCAGTACACGCTTCATCAAATTGTCACTTAAATGGTGAAGCTTTTACTGACATGATCAGCAGTAGGGTGTCAGGACTCTGACAAAATTATCTTCTGAAACTAACCAGGAGACCTCAGATCAGCTTGTCTAGATTTAGAAAAATAATTCACAATAAAGTATATCTCTATAATAATAGCATATGATGAGATTACACTTCACTTGAAATAACATGGACAGTAGTTTTGTAAGAGCTACAAGAATTATTCCCCAATTTTGGTAGAAGTGTTGGAAGAAAAAACCCACAACGTGATCTCAGTGACATTAGATTCTCTCTGAATCATTCAGAGATCAAAGCATAATTTGATTGTGGTGAAGTAAAATTTGTTCAGATGTGTTCTGCAGGTTAATCTCAAAGACTAAGATGACCTTTAAAGGACTTGAGATTTCTTTTCTACAGAGAGGATATCACACATCTTTTGACATCAGATTTTTCATTGCAAGTTTGCAATAGTCACATAACTAGTAAATGATACAACAAGGTACACATTAAAAATA
Source organism: Lagopus muta (assembly GCF_023343835.1). Lineage (NCBI taxonomy): Eukaryota > Metazoa > Chordata > Aves > Galliformes > Phasianidae > Lagopus > Lagopus muta. The sequence goes on from NC_064433.1 coordinate 80,313,918, forward strand.
CCCTCCTGAAATGTTGAAAAAAATTCTCTACACGCCAGTAGAAAGACTGCATAGTGATCAAAAGCCCCAAAATAAGATCAAGTAGTTTTTGAAGAAATGCACTGAGATCTTTATAATTAACCCCATTTTCAAGTGTATGATACATGGGGTTAAAGTTCTGAAGAAAGTTTATCTCAATAAGCAACAGGATTTTTATATATGTGGGCCTTTACTGAAAAGTTCAGACTCTGCTCTGAAATTCTTTAACATACAAGATACCTTGGGATACATTTTTATGTTGTACTTTAAGTTCTTCATCCGCATTTTTTCACCTGTGCAGCTAAGATGCACAAGAATCTTCACAAAATTTACATCCTAAGGCACTGCTTGGCTTCAAAAACCATGTCTGACTTGTCATGATTAAGAGAATAAACAATTACTGGAAAACTGAAAACCAAAAAAGTGAAAAGCTCAGACCAAATTTAAAGAACTGACAATTGGCTTTAAGTTATGCTCAAAGAAGCCACTGTCCATTAGGATTTTAATTTCAATAGAGGCATGAGCACTCATCCTCTTTATTATCAGAATAAGAAGCAGTACATGTTGTACACAATTGCTTGGTACTGTTCCAATACTGGCAGTTATTAATATGCTCATAACCAATAAATTTAAGTACTTTATGGAACTAACTCGAACAGCATTAACACATTTGGACAATAGCCACAAATTATCAAGTAATGCTATGTTGTTGAACTCAGCTGTACAGAGCTAAATTCAGACCTTACTCAGATAGGGCTCTTGCACAGAAGAACAACATTAATAGATATTGTAGGCCTTAGCAATGGCAGGTGATGCACATAGCACAGCATGAAAGCTGGAATCATTCCTCTAGAGACAGTGGCCGTACCATGAAAGAGGACACTTATAAAACATAGAGGCCACAGTGACAAAGCTGAAGATTGTTTTGGGATAAAACAGATGAGGTTGCTTCATACATCTTGCTCTCCATTGCCCGTGCCCTCCATGAAGTTGTAAAGAAACAGCAGAAGCTGCTTTCTCTCCAATTCCTTCACTTCTTCCTAATAACAGGATGGATCCACTACAAGCATCTGTCTTACCAAGGAAATCGCAGATGGCAGATAGAAAGAGCTTAAGGTATATACAAGATTTTAAACACATTAGTACAATAACATGATCCTAACCCAATGGTGGAACCAGGTTATCTGATCCAATACCAACCTTCCACATGGAAAAGATGAGCAGTTTTGATGCAGAACATTGGTTGAGATTTGCACTGCAAAGCAAGGCAGTTAGGATAGGAATAGGTTACTTGTTCTCTACCTGGAAGAAGCACCTGTTTCATTTGCTACTCAAAACATGCATTAGTACAGGAGAAAGAATCAGCAGCACCACCAGCTTTCCTCCCCACTCTGTCAATGAGATTTACTGCTCACACACAGGGCGACAAAACCCATTTCAGACTTACCTCAGAGACTATTGATGTGAAGCTGCTGCTGAAGTGTACGTGCTTATGAACTTCGCTGCCATTGGCAGTAAGAAGCCATTCCCCAAAGGCTCTCTGCTCACTCGCTGACTGGTTGCTATGGCTCTGGTTAGCAAAGAGCAATTCCAGATCCCAGTGGTATGGAGGAGTTGCCCCCACCAGTGCAATGAGGATGGCTTCAGTGGCCACATAGAGCTGGAAAGAGAAAGACATCAAAGATGCTAAACATACATGCAAGTAGTGCTTCCCTTACAGCTGGATCTATTCAGCATTTAAATAACCCTATTTTATATTTTCCTTCTGCCACTACAGCAGATTGTATGTTACAAACAGTCTCCATCTATTCAACATCACAAAGCAGAGAACTAAAACTTCAGCAAAACAGTTCTTGCATTTCTGACTTGTGGAATATCTGAGAGAAAGGAAGTTCCCCTTCAGTCAGAAACCACCCCCAAATGTCACACACAGCAAGCACAGCACTTGCATACTTGAAGAACTGTTAATCAAAGAATGGCTTGGAAGGGACCTCAAGGACCATCAAGTTCCAACCCCCCTGCCAAAGGCAGGGTTCCCAGCCTCTGGATCAAGTACTAGATCAGATTGCCCAGGGTCCCCATCCTCCGGGGATGGGACATCCACAACCTCTCTGGGAAGCCTGTTCTAGAACCTCACCTCTCTCAGTAGAAACCTTCCCCTGACATCTAATATAAATCTTGCTTCATTTAGTTTAAAACCATTCCCCCTTGTCACATCATTATCTACCCTCCATTTCCCTCACATTCGTAAACTCCCTTTAAATGTTGTGGGGAGACCTCATTTTGGCTTTCCAATCTTTTCCTTTCCAGGTTAAACAAGCCCAGTTCCTTCAGCCCTTTGATCATCTCTGTGGCCCTCCTGTGGGCCACAAAAAGCTTTCCAAAAGCTCCACATTTTTACTGTTAGCAGCCTCCTCCAGATGTTGTCTCACAAAAATAGAGGTGGGGATAATCACCTCACCTGCCCTGCTGGCCACCCCTCTTCTGATGGAATTCAGGATGCCATTGGCCTTCCAAGCTGCAAGCACACACTGCTGGCTCATGTTAAGTTGGGCTTTAACCAGGACCCCTAAGCTCTTCTCAGTAGGACTACTCTCAAGGAGTTCTTCTCCCACTTTGTACACATACCTGCGATTACCTCAACTGAAATGCAAAAGCTTGCACTCTGCTTTGTTGAACCTCGTTAGGTTCACAAGGGCTCACTTTTTGAGTTTATCAAGGTCCCTCTGGATAGCATCCCTTCCTTCTGCTGTATCAACCCCACTGCTCAGCTTGGTGTCATCAGCAAATTTACTGAGGGTGCACTCAGTCTGATCACCACTCATTACCAGGACACAGAGCCATTGACCACAACCCATTGACTGTGATCTTCCAAGCAATTCCTTATCAGCTGAATAGTCCACCCTTCAAATCCACATCTTTCTAATTCAGAAATAAGGATGTGGTAGGGGACCACGTCGAAGGCCTTGCAGAAGTTCAGGTAGATGACATCAGTTGCCTTCCTTTGTCCACTGATGCCATCACTCCATCACAGAAAGCCACCAGATTGGTCAGACATGATCTTCCCTTGCTGAAGCCATTTTGGCTGTAGTGGATCACCCACTCATCCCTCATGTACCTTAACATGTCGTCCAGGAGGATGCATTCCATGATCTTCCCAGACACGGAGGTGATGCTCACCAGTCTGTAGTTTCCTGGGTTTTTCTTCCTCCTTTCTTGAAAACGGGAGCTATGTTTGTCTTTTTCCAATCCCTGGGGACTTCACCTGACAGTCAAGATTTTTTCAAATATCATGGACAGTAGCTCAGCAATCACAGCAGCCAGCTTCCTTAGGACCCTGGGATGCATACCATTCAGTCCCACAGACTTGTACACATCCAGTCTCACGAGTTGGTTTCAGACTTCCTCTGCCCTTACAGTGGGGTGAAGCTTGCTCCTCCAGTTCCCATCTAGAGGTTCAGAGATGTAAGAATACTGGTTGCCAGTGAAGACCGAGGCAAAGAACTCACTCACTCAGAGATCTCAGCCTTCCCCATATCTGTCATAGCCATTTCTCATTTAGCAGAGGAAGTGTGCTCTTTGGCCTATCTCTTCCAACCTACGTACCTGGAGAATCCCTTCTTGTTGTTTTTAACACCTCTCACCAAGTTCAGTTCCACCTGTGCCTTAGATTTCCTAATCCCATCTCTACAAGTTCAGACAACATCCCTGTATTCTTCCCAGGTGACACATCGATGCTTTCACTACCTTTACTTGTCTATTTCCTTCAGTTTGACCAGCAGGCCTTTGCCAAGCCATGCTAGTTTCTTGCCTTCCTGGACTGTTTTTTTCTTATTGAGGGATGAAAGCTCTTTCACTTCCAGAAAGGCATCCTTAAATAGCAGCCAGCTTTGTTCCATTCCTTTGTCTCTCAGGACTTCTTCCCAGGAGGCTTCATCGAACAATTTCTTCAACAGCCTGAGGTTCAGGGTCCTGACTCCACTCTTTGCCAGGCTTGCGTTCCCTGAGATCACAAACTCAACCAGGTCATGGTCTCTGCAGACCAGGCTGCTTCTGATCTTAATATCTTTAATAACCTCCTCTACATTGGCAAACACCAGGTCTGCAATGCTTCACCTCCAGTTGGTTTGCCCAATACTTGAACCAGAAAGTTATCGTCAGTGGACTCCAGGAGACTCCTGAATCACTTAAAGCTCACTGTGCTGCCTTCTCAGCAGATATCCAATTATCAGATTAATGCCCAAAAAGTCTTTAATGCAAGTACGTTGCACTGTTTTATTCTCCCCTTTTACCTGTGTTATTCATTCCTTTAATTTGATGTTTAGAATACATCTCAATTTCATATTCCCACTTACACCAATTTTTTTCTGTTAACCTGTTTTACTCTTAAAAAGAGACAGAGGCACATGTGAATATATGGATACTTTTAATATTTATACACCCACTCAAGGCCTACATACAGTAACTAATAGCTGGTTTTGTTTAAGGAAAAGAATAAATAAAAGCACTGGAATGCCAGATGGTTCAAACATGGCACAGAGCAGGGCAGTTGGTGCGTACCCAGAAGAACAGCTACCGGTTGGTCTCCAGACCATTACAACTTCATCTTAAAATCCAATGTTTTAGACCTCTCTGAACACAGGTAACACAACTCAGGAGCTCTGACACAACAGGACACTGTTGATTTTCCTGCCAATTTTTCCATGAAGAAAACCTGTCATGCTACTCCATTCCACAAACTTTCTTTCAACCATCTCCTTCTTGAACAGGCCTTGCTCTGTTCCAAGCACATCCTTGGTGTGTTCCTGGAAAGAGCATCCCCCTTGGGAACGCAGTCTCCCACAAGGATGCTGTACAAGTAATATGCAGAACATGGATAGGCACAAAAAATAGCCAAGAACTCCTGAATTTTGATGTAAGCAACAACAGGTGATCCTATTCTGCTCTATACTGAGAAACAGCTGGAGTTAAACCCCAGTCTGAACCAGAATTATTACTGTATTAATAAAGACACCCCTGAGTTATTACATCTAGAAAAAAAAACGACCTGTTAAATTACATTAAGATGAAGAACAACTTCTAGGCAGATAACCATGAGAAGTGAAAGACCTCACCCAAGAAACAGGGCAGTGAGTAAGATCAGATGAGGAAGGGGTCATGAAAAAGCTGTGTGAACATTTTGTTAGGGACATGTGGACACAGTACTCTCAATCCCTCAGGAACAGTCTGAAATCAGTGAAAACTGAGAATTATAGGTCACCATCTCTGGTGCATCCTTGTGCTTTGCCTCACACAGGCAGTACCAGGTCAGGACTAAGCAATAACATCCTTGGTCTTGTGAAATGATAAACATTTTTGAAATAGCTCAGGAAATGAAATCCTCAAGGCATGTGGCTTAGGGAATGAAAGCAGGATGCTCTTCATTCTTTGCTCCAGGTGAAGCTCAACCCAGCTACAAAACATGAAATTGAAAAATAAATGACTGCAGGCATGCTAAGAAATACAAGTATTTTTTAAATAAAAAAAATTTGGCTATAAGCAAGCAAGGAGAGAACAGAAACACTTCCAATTAATATGCCAAACCAGAAAAACAGACAAAGATGATGACACGCTGAGTACAGAAAAATAGCATTTGATAAGACGTATGTCAAAGTCACTGCTGTGACAAGACTTTTTCCAAGTAATCATTTGCCTTTTACTTTGGCTAACAGGTGTAGTTAATCCTCTTAATCTTGTTGCAAAGCAAACAAAAAAGGTTTGGGTTTTTTTTTTTTTTTTTAATCTAAACAGAAGTGAATGAAATTATAAACAGGAAGGGGATGTAAACAGGAGGGGAATGGCTGTTTACAAGGGTGGATAGCGATAGGACAAGGGGGAATGGTTTTAAAATGAGACGGGGAGGTTTAGGTTAGAGATTGGAAGTTTTTCCACACAGAGGTGGTGACACACTGGAACAGGTTGCCCAAGGAGGCTGTGGATGCCCCATCCCTGGAGGCATTCAAGGCCAGGCTGGATGTGGCTCTGGGCAGCCTGGTCTGCTGGTTGGCGACCCTGCACACAGCAGGGAGGTGAAACCAGATGATCGTAGTGGTCCTTTTCAATCCAGGCCATTCTATGATTCTATGAAATTTCTTGACCAGCTTTCTCAATATTCATGACTTCCAAGAAAAAAAAACAAAAAACCAAAAAATCTAATCTAACTAGAAGGAAGAAATTTTAAATCGTTTCACTCATGTGAACCAACACACACAAAATCAGGTAAGGAACCTTTTAAACTTAATTCATCCACTTTGAAGTACAAACGAAAGAGAAAAAAAAGCAAGTCTTATTCTATTAAGAAGTGCTTTCAAACTTATTAGCAGCTTATCAGCAGTTCACAACCAGGCTAGTTACTCTAGACAAATCGCAGCTGAAGCATTCACTGCTAAACAAAATTGAGTCAACCGCTAGTTTCTGACCTTTCAGACACAGAAACATGAAAACTGCATCTTCAACAAAAGACAACAAATGACCTTGGTAAAAGCCTATGACAAAGAGAGAGCTGCATTTTCAGCTTAGAGTCATTTCTCCCGGCCACAGTATGAGCAGATGAAATGCTAGAGGCCACCTTATTTTTGCAAGTCTGATGAACTCATCTGCTCTGAGTTATTCCAAAAGGGCAATCTGCCTATTAAGTCACATGATTTCTATCCCTATTTTTTCCCCCAAACAACTGCGTGCATTTGTCTGCAGAAGGGCCCTGAAAGCATCTTCTTGTCGCAAAGTTATTTTCTGATGCTCACAAAATGTTCTTTGATGAAAGTAGTGTTCCCTTCTTGGGAGCACAGTGGGAGAAAGCCTCTTCTTCTAGTATGTGGGGTTATGTTGCACCTAGAGAGTCAAAAACAGCCAGGTATCTGAAAACAGAGTAACCTCTCAGACACTTGATAAACCAATCCCACTCTGAAAGCAAATACTCCTCAAGAATACTGTAACTGTTGTTGGCTATTACATGTGCAATCACAGTAAGAAGGAAGCCTGGAAACTAGAAGTGCATGAAAGATGTTGCAACTAACCTAGCCATAACAAAAACTGAAAATATTCAGTAACTTCTTTAAACAGGATGAGCAGAAATAAGATAACGAGCTTTCTGCTAGTCTACCATCAGTCTTCTACTGAGGCAAAATTCCTCCAGACAATTATCTGTAAGATTTACTTAGGAAAATATGAAACAACTTACCGGATTTGAAAGACATCCATAGGACTCTCCAACTTAGCCACACCACTCCCTTGAATAAACTGACATCTATAAAGAAAGTACACCACCCTGAAGAGACGCACAGTCTTGCTGCTCCGTAAAACATCAAGCTCAGTGACATACATTGACCAAGTTCGCTGTATGTCTGAGTATCACAGCAGTTGACTGCATGCTGGTAAACTAAAAACATGTGGCCAGAACTGCTTCCATTCCACAGCATGCTGGACTATGTACACAAAGGCATAAATAGCTATCAAGCACAGGCTCATGTGCTGCAGCTCAGATGGCTGGGATGGGACTTCTCACCGCTCTGATAAGATCCCCACAGTGCAGAGAAAATAGAGCAAGCCTTGTGTCATAGGTTGACAGCCCTCTAAATATGAAGGAGGAAATTGCAAAATGTGATACCCTAATGTTATTTTTCCACCTTTAAAAATCAGAAGGCAGAAAGAAAGCGTAAGTGCCTTATTGAAATATCCAGATGTAAACCTGTGGTTCTTCTCTGCTAAATACTCACACACTGAAGTTTGAGAACCAAGCTCATAAACAAGAACTTGCATTTAAATATGCATTTAACTCAGCAACTCTTCTCAGCTTTCTTTGCCCAGGTTATTAAATCTTCATTTTATCCTGCAAGGCACATTCTAGACCTTCCCTCCCTTCCCTCCCCCCCTCCATGATCACCAGGATTAGGAAAACAATGAAACAAATACAGTGCTTAATCAGGTTAAATATTGGTAACAGCAGAACTGACTTCCTTCCACATCTAGCCAGAGATTGTTATGAACAGACAAAACATAGAAAACATGCTATTGTTCCAATGCACCTCCAGTCTACTGAGATGGTACTTGCAAAGAGCAAGACATACACACAGACCAACATATTGCCCTTAAACCCAAGTACTTAACTTCAGGCCATTCTATGATTCTGTGATTCTTTAAACCAAAGAAAAAAAACATCTGAGTGCACAGAACTTTGCTTCTCTTGATGTCACCCAAATAATCACTGCAAACTGGAAACAATTATTCTGAATCCAATTACAGAATCACAGAAACACCACGGTTGGAAAAGACCTACAAGATCACCCAGTCCAACCATCCACCGATCACCAATAGCTCCCACTAAACCATGTCCCTCAACACAACGTCCAAACGTTCCTTGAACACCTCAGGGTCGGTGACTCCACCACCTCCCTGGGCAGCCCATTCCAGTGCCTGACCACTCTTTCAGAAAACTAGTATTTCCTAACGTCCAGCCTAAATCTCCCCTGGTGCAGCTTGAAGCCATTTGTTCTAGTTCTATCACCAATTATACAAGAGAAGAGGCCGATCCCCAGCTCACTACAACCTCCTTCCAGGTAGTTACAGAGAGCAGTGAGGTCCTCCCTGAGCCTCCTCTTTTCCAGGCTGAACAATCCCAGCTCCTTCAGCCTCTCCTCATAAGCCCTGTGTTCCAGACCCCTCACCAGCTTTGTTGCCCTTCTTTGAACCCGCTCCAAGGCCTCAATGTCTTTCTTGCAGGGAGGGGCCCAAAACTTGACACAGTACTTGAGGTAAATTAGAATCACAGAATCATTGAAATATATTTGCACACTAACCAGTAAAATCATCTGCCAGAAAAGGAAACCAAACTATCTGAAGTGGAGGGAATGTCACTGAGGAGAGCAATGATGACATAGTGGAAAAACACAGCAAGTTTACTGCCTACAAAACACAGGAAGATTAGAGAGTGTATGTACACAAGGGCAGGGAAGAAGGAAAGGGAGTAGTGTGTCATAAAGTAAATATCTGTTTTCCATCATCTTTGGCATCCAGTACAATTATGTCCAACTTCCCAGCTCATCTTCCAAAGGCATTCAGAGGGCAGACTAGCAAGACTGACAGTTTCAGCAGAATTTACCATGTTGAAAGCCATCTCGATTAACAGCAGAAGAGAGGACTGCTTCAGCTCCCACCATAGGCAATAACCATCCAACTGCACAAAATATTTGATGTAACAATAAATGTTAATAACACAAAAACCAGCTTCCTGTATGTTTTAGCCATGCAACACAGAAAGATACCAGGCACCATTCACCCAGTGCCTCCCAGTTACTTTTTGTTTCCAGTTGTTAACAAGATATCCCAAAAGCAAACTATTCGACAATAGCTAGAGCAAACTGCTGCAGAACAAGTTCCTTCTGACAGCTTTATTCCTTCCACAGCACAATTATTTCTCCCATCATCTTTGCTCTTTGAGAAAAAAAAATAAATCATACCACCCCCATTGGGAACCTCATCACACAGAAGCATGCTCTCTATAATTGGGGTACTGGTTAAAAAAAAATAAATAGTTTCCATAGTAAGTGATGGCAGGTGGAACATTACCGGACTTGTAGATGTAGCCTTTGTCTTGAAGGAGGGTAGCCTTCAAGTATTTAAAAAGGTTTTTGTTGCTCTGTTTGTTTTGTTTTTAAATTTGCTTGGTTTCCTCTGTTGCTGTGCATTCAGGATATCCACTTCTGGGTGCTTCTCCCCATACTCACACTTCCTGCCACATTCATCAACAAGAACTCTTGGTCCTTCAACAGCACGTTGATCAGGCACCTTCTGGAACTGAACTGCACAGAAACTGAAGCCAGCCTTGCAAATTAGGTTGCAAAAGCTGATCAGATGTGTTTATATTGAGACATACACAGAACATGTTGTTTCAGCAGCGGTCATAAAAAGAGCAACAAAACCTGGGAATTGTGGGATGACATGTAGAACCACCTAAAAATATCAACTCCACTACATGTGTTTTGTGGTTAAGATCTAACTGTGTATATAAGCATATGTCTAAAGCTTAGGATAACAGTGGTTTGGATTGAGACGACTTGAGTGAAGGTAGAGATGCTGGCAGCTGATAAGCTGCTCATGTCTCCTTCTTTACACTTCAGATTTGTTCTGTACTTTCCATTCAAATAAAATCCTAACAGAATACCTCATCAAGTGCAGAGTAAACTGTACTCATCTATGATCAAGTGAACATAGCTCAAAAAACAGTATATTTAATACAAGCATTGAAAAAATTCATAGACAAGATTTCAGTGTCATCACTACAACTGCAGAATGATGTCCCATACCATTCGGGAAGCAGAACAAGGAGAATAGGGAATATTATACCAAAGCACACAGTTAAGCATTGCTATGTATGAAATCACATCTGTATCCTACTGAAGCCAGACACCACTTCACACTGAATTATTCCTCAAGGTCTGGGGAGAACTCACTTGGATAAAAAGCTTAAGTAAGCTACCTGCTTTCCTTCTTTGCTTGTGCAGGTGGGCTCGTTAAAGAGCAGCGTTCTGCATCATGATATTCTGATGATGGAGGACATTAGCTTGCTGCCAGCCACAAAGGGATTAGCAACACCTCTCAGAAGGGCTGCAACTGCATCAAGAGTGTCTTTGTCTGAAGTTAAAGCATTTTTCCAATAACCTTGATTATACTGTCTTTACTATCTTCCCTTCAGTTAGTGATAATTCCAAGCTAGAAAGAAACACCCTGGTTAATTGTTCATGCTACCACCCAATGAGCACCACCCAACTTCAGGCAAAGATTCTTTCAGCCCTGCAGACAATACCTCCCTTTTAAACTCTAAAAGGTTTGAAGTATCCTTTTTAAAAGCACCATAGTAGCAACATGCTCCCATTCTCGGGTTCCTATGACAGGTTCTGTTTGGAACTGACCAGTCTTTCACGTTCATTGGTCAACATAAATCTCCTTCAACTGTCTATATTAAGACACAAGAGCAAAAAACATTTTTTGTATGCTCTTAAGCGTCTGATCAAGACGTGAGATTGCTCAGTGTTGCCACATTAAACAACAGCACAAGGCAACTATTTAATAACACACTTTCTCCAAAAGGTAGCAAGTGCTTTTCTAGAAATCAATAGGTGTCAAACAGCTACTTTCAGTTCTAAGTTATAAGTATTCTAAGAGTTATCAGCTCACCTTATTCCTCTCTAACTCTTGAATATATATTGGAAATGCAAGATTAACACCACCTACAATTCATGAAACTAACCTAACCCCATACCCTTCAGTTAAATATGAGTTTCGGGTAAGTCCATAGAAATTATAACCAAATGTTTCTCTGCTTTAGCTATCATTGTGCTACTATAAAGACAGCATCCAGTTCTGCAGAACATGCCCTAAAATCTTCCAAAGCCATTAGATTGGCAGTGAATAAGTGAAGCATAGTTGAATAGAGCAACAGCTCCAACAAGTTAATGGATAACCACAGCAGGTAACACAGGAACAAAACTAAGTGAAAACAAATACCCTGCAAAGTTGAAATAGAGAGACGTACCAGTGTAATCCTTAGGCTGATGACATACAATCTTCCAACTACCAGCAACCTGAAGGATTTTCCCTCCCCCCACCAGTATCATTAAGCTTGTCCCACAGGTCTGGGACCAGTTCAAGCCACTGATTGCCACACAGAAAGTTTCACGCAAACAGACTTGTGCATTTGGTAGAGCTTATCTCAGAGAAATTCTGTGAGCTAAACTGTTTGTAATTAGAATTTAGAGAGCAGACAAGAAGATTTTATTTTGGCACATCAGTAAGGAACGCGGGAAAAGCAGCTTAACATATGAGAACAAAACCACTGTAACGTGAGGGAAAACAACTACAAAGAGGTACAAAAGTCAATAGATCAGAAATATCCAGAGAGGGGAAAAAAGCACAAAATCTACAAGGAAAAGCAAAACTCTGCAAGGAATCTTATGGGGTAGAAAACACAGAGTTTGAACTCTGTATACTTGTATCAGATGAAGAAACCTGACAGATCAGATGAACGTAGAAACAGTTTTGAAACAAATGTGCCAGTGTGAAAACACAAAGCCAGCTGAGGGAGCAAGGCACAGGGAAGTGAGCAATAAATTAGAACAGTCAGTCCTTAGCAGACTGACAGACTAAGAGGAGTTCTTTCGTAGCCAGATGCTGCATCTAATCCACTGAAGGAGACCATGATTACCTAAATCCATGTCACACGAGCCAAATACATTACACCTTTGTGTGCATTCTCCAGAGTGTGACAATAAACCAGACAAAAGACTAACACTAGTCATGGCAATGAACTCCAGCTTGATTCTAGCACATCCCAATGACACACCATGTACCCTGGCACCAACAAAGGAACATAGAAAGCAATCAGCCACCCAACCAGGAACTAGTTGTATAAAACTGACTCATAGGCTGAAAGACAAAAACCTCCATCTGTAATATTTTCTATACTTCACATCTGTACAGGCACAGGAATTTATATCAGGATTATTCACATGGGTAAAGTTCAGGAATTAAAGATAACACAAGAGGAAAACAGACCTGTACACCTGTTCCATTTCTATCTTACAACTATCCTAAATATATCATGTGATTTGTAAAGATACATGCTACTTCTGACTGGGGAAATAAGTTAAGCTGTCACAAAGCAAATGAATGAGAAAAGGCATTACAGAACAGTTGAGCCACACTGCCTAAAACTTTGGGGATAAAGAGCACTTGTCATGGTTGCAAAACATGACCAGCACTGGAAGAAATAGCTAATAACTCCTTACTCCCTAACCTTCAGAGAGCACACAAGTTGTCTGGATGGCCAGTACAACAAGCTCTAATTAATGCTTAACTTTAAAAGATCAATCAGATAAAGAACAGATGGTGGAGGAAAATGAATGGGGATAAACAGTACAAGGAAATAGAAACATACGAGGTCTTCGCCATTCAACATCTCAGCTTCGCAAGCACATGCAGAATCCCCAGCTGACAGAACTGAGCATCTGAACTTTGCTGGTTATCTGACAGAGTTTCTTACAACCTCCATCAATCCCTTAGCTGGCAGAAGACATCTGCAGTCTCACTGCTTATGACTGGAAGTTCCAGGTGACCATAAGATACAGCCAGTAGAGGGAGGGATGCTGTTAAGTGCCCCACTTCCGCAAAGCAAGTACACTTCCATATTCGCTGTATTCCAGAATTAATAAGTCTAGATGAAGTCACCACAATCGCAGGTTTGATAAGTTAAAATTGAGTAAATCAACTTGTGTCAGATTTCAGCTGTACCTTATGCCTAGGCCACACTATGAAGATGGCCATTCTCCTCACACCTACTTCATAGAATCATTAAGGTCGGGAAAGACCTTTAAGATCAACTAGTCCAACCGTGCCCACTAATCTGTGTCCCTCAGTGCCTCATCTACACGGTTCTCGAACACCTCTAAGACGGTGACTGCACCACCTCTCAGGGCAGCTGTGCCACTGCCTCACCACTCCTCCTGAGCAGGCATTTTTCCTAATATCCGACCTGAAGTCGTGCCGGATCCCCTGCACAATCTCCAGCACCTGCCCTTCATCTGACTAAGCGCTCTATCACGGCGCACGGAAGGAAACGAGCCGGGACTCCTGAAGGCAAGACGCAGCACCAGCCTCGCGCCCCAAGCTCACCCTGCAGCAGCTCCAGCCCTGCCGTTGCCCAGCGGTCACCCCAGCGCCAGGAGGACGGCGCAGGTCGCCGCCTGCACCTCGAGCGCTCAGCACCCGGCTGCAGCCCACACGCGAGCACCCCTCACCTGGAGGAGCACGGCCAGCAGGACGCACAGATACACCTGGTAGGGTCCCATCTGCCCCACCAACGGGAACGCCTCCTCCACCTCCATCCCGCCGCGTCGCGCATCCCCGGCCCGGGGCGGGCGGCGGGCAGCGGAGCGCCGAGCGGGCCCTCAACCCGCAGGAAAGGGCGGGAGGCGCGAGGCGGCGCTCACGCGCAGCCGCCGCCCGCGAGGGAAGCGGAAAGGCAGCGGTCCCCCGAACGCCATTCAGAGCGATGAGCGCATGCGCGCGGGAGGAGTTCCAGTAGGGGGTGGGAGGGAAGGGAGGCTCGCCTACTCCTCGGGCTGCCATTGGCTGCCGGTGAGGAAGGGGGTGGGAGCGAGTGAGGCCGAGCGTGGGGACGTGTGAGGGGGAATGTGGGATGGGTGGTGCGTGTGTGTGCGTCGGGTGCGTGAGCGGTCTGCCGGGTGTCTGTGGGGGATGTGTGAGCGGACACTGCGGTTGTGTGATGGGGTCTGCGGTGTGCCTGTGAGGGGAGCGTGAGGGAGGCGGTTGCTTGCAGCAAGCGGACTGAGAGGCTGTACCTATACAGAGCACTCTGCTTAAAGCCTGTCAATTCATGCACAACGCCTGTGTCCTGACATACCTAGTGGCCTTCCATGATGCTGCCCTTCTTCTGTCCAAAGAAAGGCAACAAGGCTTGTGAAGGACTTGGAGAATGTGCCCTACGAGGAACGATTAAAGGAACTGAGGCTGTTCAGTCTGGAGAAAAGAAGGCTGTGGGGAGACATTATTGATCTCTTCAAATACCTGAAAGGTGATGGCAGCAAGAGCAGGGCTGGCCTCTTCTCACTGGTGACAGGTGACAGGATGAGGGGAAATGACCTCAAGTTGCAGCAGGGAAGGCTTAGGTTGGATATCAGGAAATAATTCTTTACAGAAAGGGTTGTTAAGCACTGTAATAGGCTCCACAGGGAGGTGGTTGAGTCACCATCCCTGGATGTGTTTGAAAACCATTTGGATGTGGTGCTCGGGGACATGATTTAGCAGAGGGTTGTTAGAGTTAGGGTAGTATGGTTAGGCTGTGGTTGGATTTGGTGATCTTTAAGGTCTTTTCCAACCTGAGCAGTTCTATGAGTCTGTGGTGTAACTGTGTCAATGGACATGGGAAGAGCCACTGACATAATCTATCTGGACTTCAGTAATGCCTTTGACATGGTCCCTTATAAAATCCTTCTCTCCAAATTGGAATCATTTGATGGGTGGACTGTTCAATGGACAAGGAACTAGTTGTGAGATCATACCCAGAGAGTGGTGGTCAATGGCTTAAAGTCAGGTTGGAAATCAGTGATGAGTGGCATCGCTCAGGGGTCAGTATGAGGACTGGTGCTCTTTAATCATTTCATCAATGACATGCATTAACAATGGAATCAAAGGCACTCTCAGCAAGTTTGACACCAAGCTGTGTGGTGTAGTTTACATGCCCAAGGAATGGGATGACATTCAGAGAGACCTAAACAGGCTCAAGCAGTGGGCCCAGCTGAACCCCATGAGGTTTAGTAAAGCTACGTGCAAGGTTTTACACTAAGTGTATCCTGGGCTGTATCAAAAGAAGCATGGCCAGCAGGGTGAGGAAGGTGATCCTGCCCTTCTACTCTGTGCTGGTGAGACCTCACCTGGAGTACTGCGTCCAGATGTGGAGTCCTCAGTACAAGAGACACAGACATATTGATGTGGACCTATTGGAGCGCATCCAGAGGAGTGCCACAAACATGATCCAAGGGACGGAACACCTCTTCTACGAGGTCAAATTGAGAGGCTGTTCCACCCGGAGAAGGCTCTGGTGAGACCTGAGGTTGGCTTTTCAGTATTTAAAAGGGGCTACAAATGAGGGGGCAGATTCCTTCTCAGAGTCTGTTGTGATAGGACAAGGGGAAATGGTTTCAAATTAATAGAGGGGAGATTTAGGCTGGTTATAAAGAAATGTTTTACAATAAGGGTAATGAAGCACTGAAACGGGTTCCCCAGAGAAGTGGTAATGCCTCATCCCTGGAAACATTCAAGGTCAGGCTGCATGGGGCTGTGAGCAACCTGATATCGCTGTTGGTGTCCCTGTTCCAGGGGAGTTGGACTAGGTGACCATTAAAGGACTTCTGCAACTCAAATGATCCTATGATTCTATGGTTCCTCAACTATGCAATGTTCTGTAATTACACGTCATAGCATACTTGCTGTTTGCTGGGAAAAAATAAAAGGAACACGCATGGAGATTTGGCATGAGAATATTATGTACGTTCCACTAGAATTTGGTTCTCACCCTACCACAATCATTTTGTGCTTGATTTAATACTCAGGGAGGACGTCTTCATAAAACTGTAATACTTGCCATATGTTTTATGAAAGCTTTTTGCCATTTGTTTAAAGAGCCTGCATTTTGAATGTGTAGGAGTGGTTCGCATTTAGAAGTAAGAGCTGACTTGTGAAGAAACATGAACTCCACTAAATGAGAAGGGAGATAAATACATCTGTGAAATACTTGACAACATTCATGCAGAGTGGCCATGAACTTTTCATGGTCCATTTTCATTCTACCTTCACAATAAAACTCCAGAATGTAAACAAACTAGGATGTTGAGACTTTTTTCCTAGTGGTACCAAGAATCAGCAGCAATGCCACTCGTGCCTGCCATGTTTTTGTTGTATGAACAACAGCTGGAAAAAAGGGAAGAGAGCTGTGTTGTGCGATGTGACCTTTAGGGCCATGCCAAGAGTCTAGGATATAATATAAAATGATATCATTTCCTTGCTATAAAAATCTTGGCAAATTGACAAGCATCAAAGCAATTTACTCTTAATATGAAATTCACCTTTGCCATAAGCGCTTCTTTTCATATTTGAGGCTTAGTACAGATTGATTAAAGGCAAAACAGCCAAGGATTTCTGAAATGTCAGGACCTTTCTGGTGTTCATCCAACCGCACTTGTCTCATTTTAACACTTTGCTAAGACTCAGAGGAGATGTTCTGGTGCTTAGCACAGTTGACATTCCACTTCCTGTGCATCCTTCCCACCCAGCCTTTCCGTTCAGCCATGCTCTATGGCATTTGCAGCTTTAACTCAGCCTGTCCTCTGCTCTCTTTTGCAGTGAGCTCTCCCATGAGATTCACCTGGGCCCACTGCTCAAGCCTGCTTACGTCCCTTTGGATGGCACTGTGTCCCTCTGGTGTGTCAACTGCAGTCCACAGCTTGATGTCATCTGCAAACTCACTGAGGGTGCACTCAACGCCACTGTTGGTGTCATTGATGAAGATATTAAAGAGTACTGGCCCCAGCACTTACCCCTGGGAGACACCACTCATCACCCATCTCCATAGAGACACTGAGGCCACTGACCAGAAGTTTGAAGCAAGAAACTCAGCTGAGTGTAGGGGGGTGACAGGAGGAATTGTCTGGGTGAAGTAAAATACCTGTAAACCATCACCCTAACCCCCAAACACTCAAGCCACCTCATGTCTTCTGCTAAGACCATATGCTGAACTTAGAGGAAAACAGGCTTTTTCATCTTCCTGATTTTCACTAACAGTGCAAGGTGTCTACCCTGTGATCCCACTGGATTTGGAAAGATTTGGATGAAATATTCAGAAGCTCCAGCATTTTACTGACAAAACAGTAGTACTGCACTCTGCTTGGCCAATGATCTCTCCTCACTGCAGCCCTCAGAGCTTCCCAGAGTATTACTGTCTGCGAAGTTCATTAATGTGCAGTTTGCTCCCTCCTCCTCCTCATTAATAACCATATCAAATAAGAATAGTTTAAACAATCCTGTCTTTGGGGAATCTTTCTTTTAATGAGACTGAACCAGGCTTCTCAGCCAGGCATAAATGTGGTATACTTTAGGTTTTCCCACATCGCTCCCAATTTATCTTCAATTACCTCTGCTTCGTAGTGCTGTTGCACTTCAGATGCTTGCCTGACAAACTCATGTGGCCACCCCAAAATTGAGACACCTTCTTGGCTTCTTTTCAGCCTTTCTGAAGTAACCTTCACATATGTTAAGCCCCCTCCTGAATCTTAAAAGAACTATTCACATTTGCTCCTTCTAATGGGAACTTCTGGTTCATTCAAAAGGCGGCCACATAAATCCTTGATTCAGCAGTTGGCACAGCTGAAGTTCAAAGCAGATTTCTAAGCGTCAGCTTTTGTCCACAGCAAAAGATCGACTGTGGGGGAAAAGGACCTTTGCTTCTGTGCTGTCTTGTGATCTTGCACTTCAGAAGGCACCCATCTCTTCCTGGCCCATATCCTCTTATCTCACAGAAGGTTTCCACCACATCAACTAAGTTCAGGGCTGAATGACTGAACTCTGACTGAGACAACAAGAGCGACAGCTGCAGGGAGAGATGGAAACCTCTTCTGTAAGAAAGTGAAAGGGGTATGGTTTGTGAACAGCTACTGTTAAACAAGCCTAGGGCTAAAGGAGGTTCCCTTCTTTGGACAGAAATAAAGCAGAGGTTCTTTTTCTCTCCTGGCTTGTTCTGATCCACAGCAACATGACAGAAGCAGTCAGAGGGGCTGTTTGGCACCTGCCAGAATGCTTGCCTTTGCTGGTCTCCTGTTATGGAAAACGAAGATTTTTTTTCAACCAGACTAATCAGCTGCACATTGCAGCTGGCTTGCCCTGTAATACCATGCAAAGCTAGCATATGGCTCATTACAATATACTCTGACTAAGTGTTCAGCCAAACAATCCACCAAGGCATTATTGCTTCTCTGATGTGCCGTTTGCACTTTTTGCAAACAAAGCAACAAACAATTCCTTTGGAGACACTTTTCAATTTTAGATGAGTCTTGAAAAAGCTGAATTTCTCACTGTGCTATGAAGGAGCTTACAAGCCGATTCTCCATCTCTTGCTAGATGGGCATTTCGGGTTCCAGAGGAATCTGAGTTTCCTTACACTTCACATATCTCTGATAATGGATGGCTGCTCTAAAGGTGGCTCTCCTGGTCTTGTCCAAAGGCACACATCTGTTTTTGATATCCCTCTTGGCCAGCAGTGTCTGTAACTATTGCCGTGGTCCTGTCCAGTTTCCCATCACATAAATGTGGCCTACAGATTCAGCCCTGTGGAGAGAGCTCCAGTTTCACCACTAACACCTGTAGGGAGTTCAAGCTGAGAGAAAGAGTTTATAAACCACATTTCTGTAATTAAAGCATTCTAAAAACTTAGACATTATCCTAAGAGGCAGGATTGGCCATTATGATCTCCTAGCAATGACTGAGGCAGAGGTGGTGCAGATAACATCATTGAACATACAAGCAGGACTTGCCCCTTAGAATGGTTCTATTGAACTACTGTGCTATGCTGCCTTTGAGAGAACCTGTGGGCTATTTCTATGCTCTTATCTCAACAAGTGCAGTTGTCATTTGGCTCATAATCTTGACATTTTGACACTTCACTTTCTTCCTCAGTATCAGCGTACAGAAAATTTGTTTGGACATGTCTCTTGCTCTGTGTACTGCCAAAGATCCCACAGAAGTACATAGAAGAACTTGAGGGTGGTTTGTCTGAGACAGAAGTAACAACACTTTATCTGGGAGCAGAAGAGGGTTTGTGACAAGCAACAGCCTTCACACAATGCTCTGAAAAATGCTATCCCTTTGGGTAGTATGATGTACTGAACAGTGTATGTATACCTTAGGCTTCTGCACAACATCAGAAAGCATCCATGGGTAATGGGATTTTGCATTTTTATCTCCAAACAGTGGAGGCAGGGGATGCTCCTTCTGTCAGTAATCAGGAGGCCACAGAGAGGCTTTCTGCCAGCAGCTGTAGGGTATGCACTGTGAGTGAATTCCCAAAACAGAGGTGTCCTGTGAACTTCCTTTCTCTGAAGAGCAATAGTTCTCAAAGAGATCTCCAGGTACTTCTCTGTATTTTCCCCACAAACCTCACAGGAGTTGATCTTTGCCTCAGAGTCTGATGTCTGCACAAAAGTGCAGAGAGTGCAAAAGCTTACATCTCAGTACTCGGCCAGCAGGAAAGTGCCTGGCCAGCTCTGTCTCAAGAAGTTCCGTGGTTCTTCCCTCTCAATGCACACCAAGGCACCGAACAGACATTAGGACTCTTTGAAGCAGAACACAACAGTGGGCCAGTCTGAGGGTTTCTGGTGACAGTCATACATTTCTGACAGTTTTCTTGCTCTGTTTCTAGAGGCAATCTCAGAGAGCCTGGAAGTCTCAGCTGGGACCTGCCCATACAATTTGGTTCAGGACAACTTGCAAAATCACAGAAGGCTGGACATCCAACTGAACCCAAAATATTCAGCTGGCTCTATGGGAGATGCAGCACAGATACTTCTGAGCTTTGGAAAAGGTCAGACCTGCACCAAGGCCAGCTATCTGAACACTGGCAGCAATTTGGTAAGTCAGGGAAGGAACCTCTGGTTTCAAAACAATTCAGTCTCCTCTCTTTTTTGTTGTGCAGTTACATCCAGCTCTAACACAAGCTCCAATTACCCGGATACCTCAGTCTAGTGTAACCACTGAAGCAACCCCTTTAAAATAGTTGCGGAAGTGTCTGAGGATCAGAGGTTTGCTGACTCAAATGGACAGGATTAATGCTTTTTTTTTTTTTCTTTTACCCAGTTTCTTAGGCAATATGAACTTCTAGAAAAAGAACTGTGGGGGGAGAGGAGAAAGCAAATCATGCTGCTCTGAGATGGGCTTGGGGCTTCCTTGGAACCCCAGGCAGATAAGTAGAGAGTGTGGACACCTTTCACCAGCAGGGGCTGCGGTGAGAAACCTGCTAAGATGTCAACATCACTTGTCAGGTTGGAGAGAAGAAAAGAAAAAGAAAGGAAAAAAAAAAAAAAGGAAAAAAGGAAAAAAAAAAAAGGGTGAAATGAAAAGAAGAAAGTTTAAAAAAGAAAGAAAAAAGTAATCAAGAAAAAATTATAAAGGGGCAGCTGCGTTGGCGCCCCGAACAAAGGCTGCCTGCGCTGCCCGCCGGGGCCAGCAGGAGGCGGCCGAGCGCCGCCGGCCTCGCCGCGGGGACGCTCCCATCCCGTCCCCGTCCTCTGTCGGAGTGCTGGCAAGCCCCGGGCTTCGGAAATGAGCTGGAGGGCGAGAAAGAGCTCCGAGTCGTTGCGGAGGTTGTGTATAAGCTGTGAATCGGCTACGCGGCCACTCCAGGGTCTGCTGCACACTGCTTGTGGAGTACTCGGGCCTCCCAGCGTGCCTGCTGGAGCAGGAATCACATCTTGCTATTTCAATACGATCACTCTGGCGTGTCTGAAATTAAGCCTGGATTAAGCTTTGGCATAATATGGAGGCTGTCTTGTCAGATGTTTCTGTTAAAAGATACACTAATCTGCCATTCATACCACTGAAGATCCAGTTCGTAATTGTTATTGCAATCAGTCACTGTGCCATTATCACTATACTGGGCTACACTGCAACAGGCATGGAGCTGCAACAAAGAAAAAGCCATACAATATTTGTGCTAGCAGAGGTGCGAGAAGCAGATGCTTTATAGAGAATTGCCTTTCTTGTTATGGCACTGCTAAATACCAAGCTTACCAGCATAGTGATCACTTGCCCCACCAATTTTCCATGCTGCTAGGAAGAATTACATCGCAGTAACAGGCACAGAGCAGCTGTAAAATTTGTTTACAGTGGCAAAATCTATGAAAGGGGCAGAGAAAGAATTATCAAGTCCAAGTTACATCATAGAATTCCTAGGCATCAGTGCATGCAGTGTTTCTATATCTAAGCCACTGGATTGTAACACAGAAGGAAATCTGTCTTGAGTTAGCTTAGATTATGAGAAAAAACGCTTCAGAAAACTGTAGTGTCCGTGTCTTGTGCAGCAAATTCAAATCTATATATATTTCTTTTTCTAGAGAGTATGGTTGATGATGAAATCTGAGAGCCACCAGCCCCTAAATACTCAGTCCAAAGCTGGCCATTTGGAGCTGTTGCTAGGAATGAAAATCGGAGAGCGCTTGTGCTGCCAGAGATCCAGTGGTGTTGAAATGAAGCGACATGCAGCCTTCATATCCACAGACTCCTCAACAAACTTTGCAAGCAGTACTCCAGCTTTGTTTCCTCCTTTTAGGAGCTCTGTTCTGTCACAGCCCATCCAAGTTCAATTTCCCAACCTAAATTCTATCTGATAGTAATAAACAGAGCAGGAAAGATACACATTCTCCCCTAAAATAAATAAATCAATCAATCAGGACATCCACAAGCTGCACTTGCTTGTTGGCCCCAGATCCTGCCATCTTTCCTGAGGCTGCTCTGCCGATCAGCCCTTTCCTGAAGACCTATTTGGAACCAACAGAAGCAGCTTCCTGAAGAGGAAAAAGCTCACACAAGTGGCTCTGTTGGATTCTGGTGATGAGTAAGTATGAACCGACATCAACTCCTAACCCCAGAAGGCAGCAGCAACAGAGAACTTCCCTGCTGCTGTCTCCAGCACTGCCACTCAAGGGTTAAGGCCTGTTCTTGGAGGCTGCGCTCATTGCTCATCAGTTAGCTCCTTGTTGACTCAAACTGCCAAAGAGGACATGTGGTAGCAGAAGGGAGCTGGTGCTTTTTCTGAAACCGACAGTATCTTTATTAGCAGCTGCATTTAGACTGCTAATTTCATCTAGGCCACTGAACTGTTGGAGGATGACAGCAACTCCACTGAGTTTTGAGGGTAGAAGTGCACCTAAAGGCTTCAGCTGTATTAACATGTTTGGCTGCTGAGTGACAGATCTGCCATGGGGTACAAAGTCAAGGATGACATTCTAAGAGGAGCTGGCATTTTTGATCGGTTCATTGGTCATGACACCTAAGGCAGGAGTTTGCATAAGTCTCAGACCCTATTTCCAACGCTTTTAATGATTGCAGCCAATGAGGTGAACTGTGTCAAGGGGACAGAGGCTTCCTTAGAAGGGATAAAGGAAGCACAAGTGTGAAGAACTGCATTACTCTTTGCTGGGGCTAGGTTATTCATCCTAACCATAGGGTGTGCTGGAGAAAGGGCTCTAAACTCCTCAGCAAAGGTTAAGTTGCCAATGCCTCACAACAGTATTTTTAAGATCCATATATGTCTGTACTGAAAATTGAATCCTATCTTAGTTTACTTAATCTTCCAAAGGGTAGAGTGGAGCAACAAGTCAGGAATCAGGATAGGAAGCCTAGGAAAATCAAGACCATAAGCTAAACCGGTTTCCTAAGCTATGAGATAATCTAGAGAGCCAGCAACAGTGTAAGAAGGAAACACTGAGGTCTTTTTCCATGTATAGCTATATAATCAATGAATATTAAGATGTTATAATTATGAAATAAACAAGAGAGCTTGGCAAAGCAGATAACAATAACAAAAAGAGAATAAATAGAAGGCTTACCCCTATCCTGGGCTCACACACAAAACTCCAGCAGAGCAGATCTCCAGAAGAGATCCTTCCCTACTGGTAGCCAGCTCTTAAATAGGTCTAGGAGGACCTAGCCTGGCTCCACCCCTTCCAGCAGCACAGGTGAATTGCCTTCAGCTGTGCTCCTCTGGCTGCCTCACTGCTCGCCTCAGGTGATCAATCAGAGGTTCAGGCCATGGCTCAGCAGCTCCCATACAATAGCTATGAAGTGGAATGCTACACACTTAAAGTTGTTGCAAAAAGAGAGACAGCAGTGAGCAGAAGAACAGATTATAATGGATGAGGAAGGACCAAAGCACAGCATATCCTGAGCTGGCATCCTTTCTACAGGAGGGAGACCAATGGCAAAAAACTATCAGTGAGGGCAGACAGTAGGACAACAGATCTAGGAGCATAAAATAAAGTCTCTAGAGAGATTAGGATTTTAAATTACTTGCACAAGAAATCAAAAGGTTTCTGCCAGGTCCAAACTTGACAGGTTGTTGCTGCCAAGACAAAATAATTGCCAATAAAAGTAAGGAGGGATTTGCTACGAATATGGACAGAGGACTGCTTTTGCTCCTTGCTTGTGGAAAATAGATGGAAAGTGATTTGTCCATAGTGCCATTTAGAACATCTTTATCATGTATGCCGCATGTACTTCAGCTCAAACTTCTCTATAGTTTAATATACACTAGTAAAGACGTACAAAAGTGAAACTAACTAACAGAATAGAAAAAGTCAACTGAAAGAAAAAGTCAAAATTGAAATGGAGGATCCTTTCCTCTCCAGGAACTTGCTGCTAGACTTACAAATAAACAGTCAAAAAATGGGACCTCAGGATTTGACCATGGGGAGAAGGCAAGAATTAGTCAATAGCCAATGCACATGATGCAGCTCCTGGGAAAGTGGATGCAATAGCAGAGCAGAAGTTACTGGAGGTAGAACTGAACAACTCCTTCTTCAAACCTGTTCTGATTTTAGAACTCTGAGCAGAGTCCTGTTGCACTCTGGCATATTCTGGTCCAACTTGACCACTGGTTAAGTTATGCCTATTCAAAATGAGAAACCACACCCCATAATTCAAATGAGCATCTAGGTTTTCAGCTATTTGAGAGTCAGTTTAGAGAGCTGTGATTAGAGCCAGACCTGTCCTATGAAGAAAAGGCAGCACCTGAGGAAGTCAGTCACTAGGTTTTGAGTTGAGATCAAATTTTCCCTAAGCTAAGAGAAGCTGGAACCAGTATTTGGATTTTTATCCCTTCTGCCATGACACGTCAACTGCTGCCCTATTCATCCACCTTTTCTGTCCTTAAGTCAGATTGCTTTAAGTGAACTTGTTAATTGCTGATTTCTTTGGAGTTCCGGTTGGGTTCATAGAAAGAGTTTGTATTTTGTTTCCAATTATGTCTAAGTAAAACATAGCAGCTACAGAAACCAAAGAAGGGGAAAGGTAGAAATGGAAGAGAGACAGGGGAGCTTTTTGTATTCAATTAAAAGACGTTGGTCTTTAATTCATGCTACTCCAAATCCATGTAATGCTTTGGGATTACTTTAAATTAAAAAATTTCCTGAAATGGCTTGAATTTGCTATTTGAAGTGTAGCCCATTTCGCTGAATGTACTCACTCCATAGTCAGCATCTTCCTAAAATGTGTGCATTATCCTAGAGTCATGCTAAGATTATCCAAGAAGCACTGGACAAGTGGTTTCACTTCTACATCTCCATTCCTGCAAACCTCCCAGAAGGAAATGGATTATTCTTCTTGCCTACACACCAAGATTTTCAAGAACCTGCTTATTTCTTTATCTTTGGCTCTGATCCAAAAGCTCCTTGTGGTCAATGTGAAAATGTCCACTGATTTCCCCCGGGCTTTACTTTAGGTTAATAAATAAACTCCAAAGTCTTTGAACAAATAACGCTGTGGAAGCACAGTGCTAATATTAGCGCCTCTCCAATCAGTTCTTCATCTGGCAGTATTCCCACAGAAGACAGACTGAGTGAAAGCCGAGTGTGGAGCTCCAGATTTCAGCCATTGTCTCCTAAAACAATGGGTGTGTAATCCAAATTGTTCTGCTTTGTTAGGACTGAAGTGTACCAGCTCAAAAGGGTTTATTCCCAGAGAAATGTCATGGTAGGCAAGATACACTGTAGACAGACTGTGGGGCTAATATCCCAAGAAGTTTAGTGGCCACAGGAGATCTGGCTCTTTGTTACTGACTAGGTAGTGCAAGCGTGAAAAGAGCATCCCTAGTGAGCAGAACTATCCCTATTTCAGAAGTGAGGAAGAAGGAATGAAAGTTCAAAGCCAAGCTCCTAGAAGACAACAGGAAACCTTCTGTTAGCCACAGAGGTGCCCAGATTTATCTAATGAATCAGTGGCAGAGGAAAGAAACCAACCAAAACTTCACAAGAATGACAGGAGCTCTGCACATTGGCCCCCTGACTTTGCTCCTTTTAGCTTTGTCTAAACTTCTTGCATTTAGTTAGTTGCGTTGATTAATGGTTATCAGCTTTGATCATTCACCAGTGCTGATGCTGTGAAGCAGTGTGGAGACTCTTCTGGCCCTTTAAGTCCCATTTGGTTTATCCCTGATTCTGCTGAGGTCTCTCTGATTAGCATCTAAGACCCTGACAAGAGCCTTTTCATGGTGAAGATCCAGCACAGTACTGGAAAAAAATCCAGGCAGATAGAAATCCTGCAGTGTTCCCTCAGTATCTCTCAGGCTCTGAGTGTTTTCTTCTTAACAAGATTGCGGTGATGAACAAATGCATCCTAACCTGTCCCTCTGCTCTGTGCTGGTGAAAACTCCCTTGGAGTACTGCATCCAGATGTGAAATCTTCAGCACAGGAGAGACATGGACCTGTTGGAGTGCTTCCAGAGGAGGGCCACAGCAATGATGCAGGGGATGGAACACTTCCCCCATGAGGACATTCTGAGAGAGCCAAGAATGTTCAGCCTGGAGAAGAGAAGGCTCCGGGCAGATCTGAGATCAACCTTTCAGTATCTAAAGGGAGGCTGTAAGAAAGAAAAGGACAGACTCTTTTGCAGGCTCTGTTGTGATAGGACAAAGAGAAGTGGTTTCAAACTAAAAGAGAGGATATTTAATTTGGATATAAGAAAAAAGGTTTTTTATGATAAGGGTGGTAAGGCACTGATGTAAGTTGCCTGGAGAGATGGTAGATATCTCATCCCTGGAGACATTCAAGGTTGGGCTAGACAGGGCTCTGAGCAATGCGATCTGGCAGTGTGTGCCCCTGTTCATTGCAAAGACGTTGGACCAGGTCACCATTAAAAGACCTTTCCAACTCAAACGATTCTATGACTTAAAAATTCTCAGCATTTTGGTTGGTGTAGTATCACACTTAAGTTGTCCAAATCATTTGAGTGTCTAAATGCATTTATTTTGCCAGGCAGTTGGAAGGAGTATGCTGAATGCTTGAAAAATGTCACTGTGAGATTCAGCTGGCTCTTCAGATCATACACCCCATGATAGTACTTGTCAATGCAAGATAGCTCCGTGAGTCTGGAGTGCCACCTGAAGTCACAGCAGCCACGACAGACATTTCTTCCCTCCTGACCTAGAAAATAATCCCATGCTCTCTTTCAGAGGTGCCACTTATGCAAGCGTCTCCAACGGGAGAGAACTATGCACACATTTGATGCTGACAAAGTAGCTACTAATCAAAGTGAAGGCTCCAACCTTTGAAACTTGCACCTGTTTTAGTT
Source organism: Lagopus muta (assembly GCF_023343835.1). NCBI lineage: Eukaryota > Metazoa > Chordata > Aves > Galliformes > Phasianidae > Lagopus > Lagopus muta. The sequence goes on from NC_064433.1 coordinate 80,340,877, forward strand.
TGGGGCTCAGGGCTCAAATATAGCTCCTGGGGCCTCATTCATATTAGAGAATCTAACAAAAGGCTGTTTTTCTGATGTAGCTTCAGAGCAGTTAATGTTAAAATACAAATGAAAAACTGGGAAATTTTAAGTCAACCTACATGTGTACATTCTTTAATTTCTGGCTGCAGTATTATTGTGAGGAAACATCTTCATTCCTAAGAATACAACTTGTTACATAAATGTAGCCCTTTGTGGTTCTAAGCTGACACGTGTAGCAATACAGAAGAGGAAGACAACCTGCAGCCCTGTGACATCTGCAGCCCACAATGCAAAGAAACCTGCAATGTATTTTTTGTGTATAGTGACCACAGAGAAATGAGAGCTGCTTCAGGGAATGTTGCAGCAGATTTGTGTTTCATATTAGATAGAAGGAAAATTCTTAGAGCAGCAGTCAACAATTTTGGCATAGACAATCCGAGATCCCTATGATCCCCCACCTTGAATTATGAGGACTCCACTTCGTTCAGACTAATAAATCAGAATCTAGTGCGCATCCCACAGAAACAATTCAAGAGTCTGGAGAATAACATGCCAGTCAGGAACAGGGATGAAAGATGTTGGAGAAACAGCTCAATTTCATCTCAGAGTATGATATCTTCTGCAGAAGGAAAGCAGAACTGTTTAGTAAGTGATAAAGTGCACAACAGACTTCCAGTGAAGAGGATCTCTACAGTGTGATTACAGAGCCAGAGGGATCCACACACGCTAGGCACACCCCTGAAGTGTACCAGCTATTCAGCTACCATTGCAGTAACTCTGCTCTAAGATCAATGACCAATCTGATTTCTGCTGGACTGCAGATGTTGCTGCCATGTAATACCTCCAAAACTGATGGGCAGGAAAATGAGATGGAAGAAAAACATCCATGTGCTGATGATATGCATTGGCCAGCACCAGGCGAATGCAATTCGTGGTAGGAAATGCATTATTCTGTCCTTGTTGAGAATTACAAAGAATGGCAACACGTTACGTGATTGAAATAGTCAAGCACATTCTGCTCTCAGGAAGGATTCAAAGGAAGGCACAATCATGCCTCAGAAAAGCAGAGAAAAAAACCACAACATCATGAAGAATTTCAGTACTAATAAAGCAAGTTTATCTGGATGCCAGCATCTCCTGAAGGTTATAAGCATGATGATCTCCTTGTTTCTCTGGATGTGTCACAAAAACACTTGTCCATTTCTCCCAGTAAGAGCCAGATAATTGATTGCCTTTTACTGTCATGAAATTGAGCAGACAGGACATGTCTGGCTGTACCAAAAGGACATCTGTGCAGGAGCAGCAACAGAAGGGAAAGTGAGCAACAAGCTGAGGGTGGACACAGCACTTTCTCTACCACAGGACTGTTCCACAGTACCAGACAAGGGCAGAGTGAAGACAGTAGCCCCAAGGAAGGCAAAGGGATGTGTCAGGTCATAGATCCATCCAGATGTCCAGCAGGGAAAAGGATCAGAGTTTGGGTCTGGGAACAGAGTTGGGACTGTTTACAACATAGATCTGGCATCCAGCCTTGAAAACTCCTCTGCCATTCAGGATCATACTAAGACACACCTATAGCAGTGCTCAAAGCCAGATGTTGGGGTCTCTGCCCTGAGCTTATAGAGAGTCCTTGGGTCCCTGGGCAGAGCTATGTTTATGGAGGGCCCAATTGGGGCTTGTCAGGATAATTTAGGCCAACCTGTGCCCTCAGGACTCTAATATCACCCTTTTCAAGTAGTGAGTGTTTCAAACTTCATGAAAATGCTGTTCCTTAGTTTATAAAGCAGGTCCATGATGGAATACCAGAATAACCCTGCCACATGGTATGGGTGAAGAGGTTATTGCAAATCTTACCTAGCACTTTAGCAAAACAGCTCAAGAAGATCCTGCAAGGCTAAAATGAAGTCGTGCCTCCCGTTCTGCTTTGACTGTCAAGCCAGCAAATATCAAAGAAGAGATCAGCATTTGTAGCTATCAAATTTTTTTGCATCAGCTTGAAAAGTCAGTGGCCAGGAAAGCCCTGTCACATAGTGAAAAAGGAGTATATGATGATCTGCCATAGAGACGTTTAGGGTTCATGATTATACACAGTGTTAAAATGATAATTTCTGTAAGTGACCAGACCCCTAGAAACTGAGGTGCATTAAGGATGTGATGAGAACCCCAAAACTTCTGAGGAGAAACAAATAGATTATTCCCATATCAACAAGAGGTGTACAAGCCATTGAATTGGGTCACATGTTGTGGATGCATCTACTGGGCTTCAAGCACAAATCTGGATACACACTTAAAGTTATCTCTTACACTTGAAATCAAAGTTATCTCATGTCATGAGTGTGCACTTAAACAGCACCTTTCTTCAATGCAGACAGCAGGAGGCATACAGTTTCCAACCTGAGGCTGCTGCTGGGGCTCCTATGTACCACCCCAGTGATATCACATGGATAGTGTTGGGTGGGTGAGTCTTCTGTAGGGACCCTGTGGAGCCATACAGTACTGCTGTCCTTAGAGTTTGTTGGTGGCCCAGGGTTGGAGCATCCTTGTGGCAGTGTGATCAGAGGAACCATAGGCTGGTGGTGGATGGAGCGTGGTGAGGGGAATGCCCCACAGGTTTTGCTTGTTTCCTGAAAGTATGTAGACATAACCTCAAAAGCAGCATGAGAATAGCTGAGGAGTTGCAGAAAAACTTCTGAAAGGAAGTCATGTAGAAGGCATCAAACCTGAAAAGCTACAATTTCTGGTACTTCTTAGAGATTGAAGAGACTTAAGACATCCCTAAACTAGTGATGGCTCAAAAGATCCCTTTCTGTGTATTGAGTCTTTGCGTTCTTTCCCAGACAGCTGCTGCTGGTCACTGCTGCACACAGGATGCTGCCTTCAAAGTGCATTTCATCTGGTACAGGATGGCTGTGCTTGTCAACTCTGTGACCTCAGTGAAAAGAATAGCAGCTAGCAACAGAAAGAGGTTTTTTAAAAAACAAAACAGCTCATCTCCAGAAATGATCTCCTCATTTTCCAATGTCGAGATTATCGAAAGCCACACAAGCAAGGAAAATGATACCATAAGGAATGGAAGAGAATCAGCAGACAGCACACCCAAGGAAATAAAAGTCATATCCAGGAATGGGAGAACATTTTAATAGCCTCTGCTATCAGCTTGGCTGATGCTGGGAAGAAAAATCTGTGGAAGCAGCAAGGAGGATCAGAAAAATGGAGGTGGCAAAAGAAAGGAAATTGTGCCCTTAGAAAAGAAGCAGTGCAAATAGTGGCTAAGAGAGGGATTTCAAGGTTGCAAACTTGAAAAACAGTAAAAAATGTTCCTCCTAGACTGGACTATGCACTGGTAATTACAAGGAAAGTCAGCAAATATTCAGACCAAACACAGCAACACAAGCAACTGCACTGCAGGCTGTAGCAAACTGCATGGCCACGAGGCAGTGAGCGCAGGATCGGAAGGTGCCTTGGAAAGATTGTCCCGCCATCTGTAAGTACAATGCCTGCTGTAGCTGTGATGTTTCTAAAGCAGATGCTGCCAGCATGGGAGAGGTTCAGTCTCAGAAGCACTTCGCTGTTCTTTGCTGTGTGTCCTGCTGAGCTGTGCTTGAAATCATCTCAAGAGCTGCACTCCAGGTTGAGTTCACTGCTCATGGTTCCAGTGAGGTTTAAGGCTTTCCACCTGTTTCAAGCTGCATCAGCCTCAGGACAGGGCAGGTTCCTACAAGAACAAGAACAAGTCCAAACCATACTAGGACACCCAATTTTCCAAATGAATTGGCTTTTCGGCTGCTGAGAATGAGCAAAGTTGTGCGATAAAACACATGGGAATGCCTGACCTGAAGCCCCCGTCTCCAATTCTCTCAAAACAAATAGAATGCAAAAATGAGCAGGTTTTAACCAGCCTTGGTAGGCAGCCAACATGGGCACATGGTTAGCTTGAGCAGGACTGGACAGCATATGGCACAGCGACCTGGCTTCTTGTGAATAATGGAGTATAATAAAACCTGTCAAACTGCTATTGGCAGCTAGGGTGAGGAAAAACCCAATGTGCACAGACAGTTTGAGAAAACCTGCTTGTCAGTGCCATGCAAAACATTTTGCAGCAGTAAATATACATGTGTAAAGTGTTTCTCAGCCTGGAGTGTTTTATCCTCGGTTCCCAAATTTTGTCAGGAATTCTGCAGTAGTTCAGGGATGGCAAAGTGGGGAACGCCAGTAGCTGGGAGCAACTAACACCAGATGCATGGGGAGGTGAAGGAAAAGGGGGCCAAGAAGCAGGTCCAGAAGCAAGATCAGCAGGAGGAGTTGGAAAGGGTGGTAGGAGAACAGAGGAGAGCCATGGCCACCTGCAGGTGTGCTGTCTGGAAGCACATGGGAGGAACAGTGAAGTGACTATGTTGTGTCCTCAACCAGGATGATGTAGTCTCCTCCTGCCTTGCAGGCAGTAGAGATCCGTGTTTTGAGAGCTAAGCCTCCAAGGCAAGGAGTGAAGAGCAGGGTTCTTTGCAGTGCACCCACCCAGTCAGTGGCAGCAGGGAAATATGGATGGGGGATATGAAAGGATATGAAAGGATAGATGCTGCCTGATCTCTGTGACAGCCCTGCAGAGCTCTACCAGAGAGATGTAAGTTAGAATTAACCTTTGTTTTTCAAGTCTTGGACAATCAGGCTGAGCCCTGGCTATATGCTGCATCTCTGGAAGAATCTAAGTGTCAGAAGGCCTAAGGACAGCTTGCTTTGAGCTTGTCTGTGCCCTGCAATGCTTCTCCTGGATTTGGCCAGCTTCAGCAGAGCTCCTGCTCCTTGGAGAGTCACTGGGAAGCAGGATCACTGCTTAGACACTACAGCCTGCCATTTCAGGAGCCTCCAATGCCTTAAAATGTTGTTATTGCTGCCTAGGGTGGCTGGTTGGTGGCATCAATGGCCTGCCTTCTCTCTGCTAAATGCACCTACACGGGAGCAATAGCAACAATCTGGAATTCAGAAAGTCTACAAACAGGCAGCCCCATTTTAATTAGTTGAGTACAGAGACTAATTAATATGTAAATGAGGAGCTTACCAATATTAATCATCTGTTTTACTAGGCTGCTTCACTAAAGAGTTCCTAACGAATTTGCAGATGAAGCTTCCATGACATTAAAAATCAGCTGAGCACCTATATGAAAAAACACTCACTGCCTAGAAGAGGGGAAGACAGAAAGGGAGAACGGGGCTTCGTTTTTTGGAAGGAGAACAGCAGTGACTAAAACTAATTTTGTCTCTGGCAAGTATCGAATACGCTGACTGAGTCAACCTTTTCCAAACCCTAATTGAAAGCATTTCAGCAAGCTGGACACCAGGAAGGATTTGGAACAGTACCTGTATATGTATGTCTATCTGTGTGTGTGCACATATGTGCCTGCAAAGCAAGACAACTTCCTAAAAAAGTGGTCTATCTTTAACATGTGTCAGTAACTCTCAATGCTGTGGAACATAAACCCTAACTAAGACCAGGCTGATGTGGATCTGTAGTTTTCCTAGCTCTATTCCTGCTACTAATGCCTAAAACCAGAGCAATTGAAATCACACCCCTGAGCTACATTACTCTTTCTCTGCTGGGTTTATGTTTTAAATGTAGCTGAGCTTCTCGGTGAATCTTGGGGAACTTCTCAAATTCAGTCTCTGAATCTCATGCATTACTTTAATGCTTGTGGGTTCCCCTGGCTTCCATGGGGAACACAGAGATCAAATAAGGAATGTTTCCATTTCTAACAAATCTGCCAAAGCATCTTTGTACCTCCCGGTTTTCCTTTCATATCCCTTTACCCCCATGTTCCCTCCATTAAAAGCAGAGCCTACATTCTCGCCGTGATGTGTCCCTTTAAATGACTGAAAAAGTAAGCGCGAGATGTGCAAATCTCCTCTTGAATCCCAGGTGGGACCAGAAATCTGCCAGCAAGATACTTCAAAAAATGAAAGGCAGCCTTAAAAATGAATCCAAAAACACTGTCTGGTCTTCAGCGCCAGCGAATGGGGCGAGGCGGGTGGTTTGGATTAAAGAGGTTCCTGAGGTTGCAGAGCTGGAAAATGGAAATAGCTCAGCAGCACCTGCCGTCACTCCTGAGATAGGCTTCTCCCTCCCAGCTGACCGCGCCGAGGATGCTCATCTCATTTATTTAGAGAGAAGGCCTGGAGAAGAGTTCCTCATTCAGCTGTTCTTCATCCACAGGCAGGGAGCGCTTCCCTCCTGAGCTGGGGAAACTGAGACTAAGGGGAAAGCTGTGCCCTGCACTTGCTCCTAATGCTCCACGTAAAATCCTCTCACTGCTAACCAGTAACTGGTTTTCCTATAGCTGTCTGTAACATGCAAAACTGCTTCAATGTGAGTTTTTACATTTAACGCAGGAGCATTGCTCATTCTTCCTCCCAGCATGTCTTCTTCTCTTCACTCTGTGATGTTTTTGGCTTCCAGCCTCTGGAACTCTTGGGGGTGGTACAGCATTGTCAGGGATGAGGGTCACACCTGGATAGGACATACCCTGATGGTAAGAGAAAGTGTGTCCTGGACTTTTTCAGGGTCAGAGATACAGTCTTCCCACTCACCTGCCCCATTCTACCCAGTACATCCCTTCAGCCCAGGCCTCCTATCACAGCCCCCACATTGGCTTGCAGTGCCCAAAATGAACATTTTTGAGAGTGATAAACGATTGAAAGTTGGCAAATGGAATAAAAATGTTTAGCAGGCTGTAGCAATAGCTGTTTCTAGCATGACACCCACAGCTACAGACAGAAGGAAGGGGAGCAGCAATAAACACAGTCAAGTATTCAGAAAAGCAAAGAGTGCCTGTTTTACTGGTGTGAACACATTAAACTAGCCTCAGCTTTTAGGGTCTGCAAAACAAGCTCTTTTAAGCTTAATGCTAATAGGAATATTCTCCTGGGGAATGATGATCCCATCGACGGGAGGGATGTTTTTACAGGTAAATGATTTGTCTTGGTATTAGCAATGCAAATAAGAGCAGTGTGCTCATGTTTGGTAATGGAAAGATGAAATTGTGTTGAAACTGACTGAGGAGGAACAGGCAGGGTGTCCTCTTTCTATTTTTTTCCATGGGAGAGCAAGCAGAACTGAGCAAGATGAAAGAACAGGTGAGAGGTTCTGCTCTATTTTATAGAGGAATTTTCCAGTGTGTCACCTGCCAAACTTCTGATGTCATTTTGTTGTTCTTTTTTTAAAAGGGAAATGTTCAGGTTTGTTTTTCCTATGACTTGCTTATTTTTACCAAGTGCAAAAAAATTAGAAGGAAAAGGTTGATCTTTTTGTTGTTTGAAGGAAGCCCAGGGATGGGGAAAAGAGGGGAAAAAGAGCAAGTCAGGAGAAACTGAAGGAATAAAGTGTCTCATCCTTGATACAGCAGCAAAGAAAAAAATCACCAAAATGGTGTTTCCATGCACTCATGTCACATCTCCATATAATGCCTTCAAAACAGTGGAAACCACAGTGATTATTAATATATTTTTCGTTGTTCATGTGAATCTTGAGGGGGAAAGGAAGCTTCTGCCATTTTAATTCCTTTGTTAATGTCTTTATGAATGCAATTAGCACTTCATTCACGCTCTTTTGTTTCTGGATCCCATTATGGAGTGGCTTATGCCAACTCCTCTCTCCCCAGAGAGCTTAGGCATGGCCTGGCTCCGCTCAGCTGTGTGGCTGAGCACTGACAAACTCAATTTGCGGGAGGAGTGGGTGAGGTGACACTGCGCAGCGATACGGGCAAACGGGCCCTTCCACGCTGAAGAAGACATCACCTATCTTGGGGAAACATGTCTGCACGTGGGTAAGTGGAAGGGACACAAGGCTGATTCACCTGACGAGAAAGTAAGCCTAAGACAGCTGGTCTTAAAACGGAGACATCTAATGATTCAACCCCTTTTCCTGCTGCTCTGATATAGGCACCAATGACTTCTCGTTAGGGAGCTGTGGGAAGCCAGAATAAGGTCCTGCAGACTCTTTCTACTGGCCTCCTCTCTTTGTGCTGGCCCAGCATTGTCCCAGTCACCCTGTCACACCACAGACTTGGTCAGGCACAATGTCCAGACACCCACCGTGGGCACCAGGTTCTCTCCTGCTCCACTCCCATCCCAAAAGAACCCACTGCTGATTAAAGTAAATCACCGATTCCATCAAAACAAGCAAAAGAAAGGGGGAAACGGAGGGTTTTCAGGCCAGAGGAAAAGAGACAGGGGATTTTTTATCGCTTATTAAATGTGCAATTCAAAACCTGGTGAATAGGGAGATGAAAAGCTCCTGCTGAGAAATGGAGAGAGAAATTGCATTTTGGCCTCGGGGAAACCTGCGCCTATAATATTAAAGATGTGCAAATAAATAAATAAAGGCAATAGCCAGATTTACGTGTCTAATATCCTTGCGTGCCATGATCAATGTCGGTATTTTACTTTTTTATGAGGTTCTCCAAAAATCTATGGCCCTTTCTTTTATTAATTGTAGATCCTCATTGCAAAGGTCTTTCGCATGTCTCCAGCAACTAGGTCTTAGCTGTCAACTCCATTAAATTCTATTATAATATGGCATGATTGAATGCTCCAGTGGGATTGGCCAGCCAGCGTGTATTAATATATTATGGAGCACGCAGAGGCAGGCACCAGCACCTTGCTGCATTCACAAAGATGCTGTCATGTTTACATTTTTTTTTTTACCTCCTTGCACACGGCTGCTGTTTCAGTGGAAACGTAAATTATCCCTTGCAAAAAGAACAATGCAAACTGCCGGGGAGCTTTCCTGGGATGTGGGAGCCAGCAGCCTTCTCTCCAGTGAGCAGACTCTCATTCTCTTCCTGGGATGTATTTGTATGACTTTAATTAGTTTGTGTTTGTACAGCATGAGGAGGCCCATGGTATTTAAGGCTGAGGAATATTGAAGAGTAGAGGATTTCCCACCCTGCAGATTGGAAATAGGGATGCTGCGCTGCAGGGAGGAGCAGAATCAGAATTTAAATAGGCAGCATCACAGATCATTTTTTTAAGTAGGAAACACTGAAACATCACCCCTGGCAGCCCATCAATGAGGAAATATTTCAAGTCATAACAGTTTTTACTGGTGAGAGGTGGAGGGTAGGGTGATGCATGTTTCAAAGAATGGGGAGAAGAATTTTGTGGTACAGCTGACACATCTTTCTGAATCACAAACTCCATTTGCTGTGCCCTTGGGTGAGAGAAGTACCCAGCACAGCTACAAAGTCCTTTTTCCCGATCCCATGCTTTTTGTGAGCTAATTTCTCTCCTCTCCCTCCAATTCCCCCCCCCAAAAAGCAGTACCTCTAGCCTGCTGCTCTCCTCCTCCAGCCCCATCACAGCCAGCTTTGCCCTTCCATGCTGGAGTGCCATGCGATGGCAGGATTCTCACACCTCATGGATATCTGCACCAGCTTAGGCTAATGCTTTGCCCAAAAATCAGACTAGGGCTAAGCTATATGAATGTCTGGTACTCTTTTACACTCTCATAGCAGTCAAAGGGGCCTAGCAGATGTTGCATAGGTCTAATGGAAAAAAAATGCATTTTGGGCCCAGCGAGTGTAGGCTGGATCAGCAGCAATGACGCTGTTTAGACAGTTGAATCCTACTCTCAGTGCATATTTACAGCCTGAACAGAGCAACCCAGCTTGGGCACCTTCTGCTTCTACTTGGAAGGCAAAAGAGCAAAGCACGACTGCAGGCTCTGAGTGAAAATCAGTTTAATTCAGAATTCAGGAAGAAAAAGGAGACATGTAAAGGCATATGCTGCTCTCAAACTATGTGTGGCTCTCAAACCATGTGTGGCTCTATGAGCTCTACTTGGCCAGAGATTCTTTGATCTGATCTATTTTACAGGTAGCAGCAGTAACTCAGCATCTGCAGGTCCCTGGAGAGCTCTTCTGGGCCACCAGTCTCTCAGACCATCACAGCCATGTGTATTGGTGCTGTCAGCTCCCTTTGCTCTGTTTACACTCAACATTTCCAAAGTTCTTTGTGCTACCATGGGCAGGAAGGCAGCCAGGGCTTCACCAGTGCTGCAAAGGACCAGCTTCGATGGGCATTATTGCTGTGGCCACAGCAAACAAGAGAGAAGACACAGACTGATTGCCTTTGGGGAGCAACGCTGAGGTCAGCCCAAAGACCTGATCATGCTTGCCCAGTAGGGACAGTGATGGAAGGGGACTCTTCACCAGGCAGGGCTCTGTGTTTCTAGGTGGTGAACTGCAAGCAAACAAACCTGAAACTACTGGATTATCTGGGGGATGAAGGTGGGAGTGCTGCCATGCTGCAGTGCCTGAAACACAGCTTCTTCCTCCCCAGGTCCATCCAGGATCATATTCATTTTCAGTGCCCATGCTTCTGACATGCTAATTGCCTTGGTCAAAGATGTTGCCTTGCCCAACTCAATCTGCTTCTAAAGACAAAGAACTCTCCTAATTCCATAATTCATCCTTAGCATCACACTCTGCCTGCTTCCAACCAGGAACAAGACAGATTGATTGATCTGTCACAACGAGGGCTAAAGACTGTCTAGTACTGGGGGCTGAGGCCAGGGAAGAAAAGACGCTGCTAATACTAATAGATTGCAATACCTTTCCAGGAGGATATCATTGCCTTTAGCCAATTTGAGAGACTAACCATCCAATTTAGAAGAATAAAAATAATCATTATGGTTACAACAGTGACCAGGAAAAAAAAAATAGTAAATAAACAACAAAAAAGATACGCCAACAACATAAAGGGAGCTGGTTGTGCTTTCCCAAATATCTGCTTCATCCTCGTGCCTGTGTGGAGCCTGCTTTGTCCCTCCTGCCACCGACCAGAGGGGTGAGAATGTCACAGAGAGGCACGAGCTGCGTGTTCCTGGCTCCAAGGAGGATGTAAATGCGTGAAACGTGATGGAAGAGGCTTGATTCCTTTTTGGTATTATTTCTCTCAGGAATGGTCTGACAGCCCCAGGCTGGAGTATGTGTCTCTCCCAAGTACTCTGTCACCCTGGTAACCATGGAGACCATGACGATCGATTAGATGCCATCTGATCTCAACCTCATAAAAAACCCTGCATGCACACGCGGGCCTGGCCGCACACACGCTGACAAAAACAGGCGGCAGATGGCGGCCAGGCCACTAGGCCTGTCTCCAGAGAGGGGCTGCGAGACACGGGTGGAGAGATCGGGGGGGAGAGGGAAACCAGACAAAGGGAGGGGAGGCCAGGGGAGACAAAGAAGCATGGAGATCGGGAGGGAGAAGGAAGAGGGATGGGAGCAGGCCCTCAGCTGGTGCAACTTCTTGGGGGCCTGTATTTGGAGGAGCAGAGTGCATTTATGCAGCATGCCAACCTGCCTTGCTTGGAGAGTGGAGAGTGAGGACAAGGGAGAAAAGGGAGAGAGGAAAGGACAAGTGGAAAAACACCAAGTCATACCCAAGGGGAGGCCTGTTGTAAATGGGCTTTTGCACAGTTCTGTTCCTTACAGCAGCTCCTTCCCTCTACAACTGGTCAGGCCAGTGATGAGGTGAGAAGGGAGCCACACGGAGCAGAACAGAGAGATCCTACACCAGCTCTGTGCCATCAAGAGGACTGTTGCCACACTCCAATGATCCTCTCTGGGATCTACGAATTGGGAGGGATGGAGCTATTCCACCCTGAGGACCCAAAGTTTGTCCACCAGACACACTCTTACTAGGCTGGAGGTGACTGGCAAGTGTAAAACCACTCCAAATCCTGCCTAACAGGAGCTCCTGTGCATGTGTGACACCATTAACAACTGAGTCCCCCAGCTGCTGGAGGCTTCTATGCCAAATAAACCACAAAAGAGGTTTCATAGATGCAGAGCAAGTGATTGGACAGAGATCCCAATGGTGGATGGTATATGGGGAAAAAAAGAGGGGCTTGACCATCACTCTGTAGGGAGATGCCAAAATGTGACAGGTTGGAGACCGTTTGGAGCCTCCCAATAAGTTCCTGTGGTTTCTGTTACTGTCAACTGGAGAAATGGAAAAGGATTTTTAATAGGAGTTGATTTGAAAACGAGCCGTCCCAGAGCAGAGAAGCAAGGATGCAAGGAGATGAAGCTCAGCTGAAGGGAAGGGCAGGCATAAACACGTGTCTGCAAGGATATCTAAGTGTCAGAGTACCATTTATTGGAACAAGGAGTATCGCCACTGCAGTCATCAGTTTGGACTCCCTTTGATGGGGAGGAACAGGTCCTTCTAATGAGTGTGTCACCTCACCCTAACACAAATGTTAAACGGTCTAGATAAGTTGCACCATCAAACTGTTTTCTTCAGAGTGTAAAGGGAATCCAGAGAGGTAATCTCAGGTGGGTTTGGACATGAGAAGTTAACTGAGATCCCATATGTGTCAGCAGAACCAAGACTGCTGCTTAATGACTCATCTTTCTCCTTACAGTTGTCCTTTCATGGGCATATATGACTTTCAGATTCATTGAACGTTTTATTTCTCTTCTATCCATGGGAACATGCAGTTGTATCGCAATCGCAGCTCAGTAGACAGGAGCAGGTCCCAAGGTACACCTTCCCAGAATGCTGTGAAGTATTTTCAGGACATCTGCTTTAACTATGGGAATGAGAATTGTCTTCTTTTGTTATTTTTTGCACCTGTCTGGTTTTGAGGTTAGCAAGGGACTGTTAGTCTGAGGTAAGAGTTGAGTTCAGCTCTCAGAAGGCCCTAACACACCTCCACCATCAGGAGTGGGAGAAGAGGGCCAGTTCTGTATGCACACTGTATAGACCTATATATATGTGCATTCTCCCTTTCACGGGGTTTCCTGAAATGTTCAAAACAGGATATTACTTAACCTAACATCTACACTTGCTCCATAAAGTGATGTTTGCTCAAGCTGAAAGAGCAATCCAAATCTGAGTGAAGAACACGAATTACAAACGTTAGTGAATTCAAAGTCCTACCAGCCAGCTGCTGAGCCACAAGGCTTCAATAATAATGCAGAATACACCTCCCACTCTTGTTTTGTTTTGATTTTTTTTATTGTTCTCACCCAAATTCTTGTTTTCCCACAATTCCACCTCCTCATCCTGCATGTCATTTCCTAGATGCATACTTAACCAGCTACCCCAAAAGGCTTCAACCTTCCCTATGCCAGGAGCTATGCCTCCTTCAAAATGCCTCTCAAGGCTTTTCCAAGACTCGTTTAACAAGCAAGGCAAGAAAAATATTCATAGAATCATAAAATTGTTTGAGTTGGAATAGTCCTTTAATGGTCATCTAGTCCAGCTCCCCTGCAATAAACTCAGCATCTACAGCTAGATCAGTTTGCTCAGAACCCTTTCCAGCCTGACTTTGAACGTCTCCAGGGATGGGGTATTCACCACCTCTCTGGGCAACATATTCCAGTGCCTCACTGCTCTTATTGTAAACATGTTTTTTTCATATATCCAGTCTAAATTCTAGAAACTGTTTCCCTTTGTCTTACCATGACAGATCCTGCTAAAGAGTCTGTCCTCTTCTTATAGCTCCCTTCTTATACTGAAAGACCTTTCATCAGTCTAGTACAGTCCAAGTAATAACAAAACGGACATGTCCTCCTGCATGTCCATCCTCTTTAGGTCTGATGTGGAGTGGGGCACTGCCGAAGATCTCATGGGATGCCATGTCTGAAACGCTATTTTTTGAGGACATAAGGGGCACAGTTCAAAGGAAAGGCCTTCTATGGCTCATTGAATGGCTTTCATTGGCTAGAGTTTTTAGAGCTAGACAAAACACTCATAAAGATACTTTATTTTACAAACATCTACCACGATAAAAAAGAGCGGATGGTATCTCAAATCTTTTTTAACCTCTTTTCAGTTGTGTGTTGACTCATATTTCCATGATATGCGTGTAAGGAAATTATCAAAAGAATGATCCTACCAGTACTTGTAAAATGTCACTTACACCAATGCCCAGTTAAAGTAACAATGCTGATAATTATAATAGTGTGAGTTGGGACCTCTGAGAAGACCCGTATGCTGGGCCAGAAGAAGCAGGACTTGAGAAATCCGTTACAAGCCAGGATCTTCAGCCCATCCTGACCCTCTGAAAGGAAGAGCTCAACAAGCACTGGAGCCCAAGTTTTGCTTTGGGTGCTTTCACGACTGCTATGAATTTAGTCACGATTGTAACTTCTCAGTATGGGCTGAATTCGCTGATTTCAAGCCCTTTTTTCTGAGTTGCCTGTTGGTTGGCCACAATTATTGAGATCAACCATGAACATGATCTCTGTATCTTTACTTCTCAATACCACCAGTCCCAAGTTTTGATTCCAAGTCAAAAATCATGCAGAATTCCTATATGTGCATAACTTACAGTAGGGGGTGGTGCAATAATCACACTTAAATTAACAGGTTTGGTTAATTTCCCCCATCAAGGAATTTTGAGGCTCAAAATTATCAGATCTTTTTAATGCTAGGAACTTTATTTCTCTTTCGCCTTGCAGTGCACTGTCACCTCTCCTTGCCCTTAGTTAGTACCAGGGCCTATTTTATTTCAACTCAGTATTTCAAATCAGTAAGATTCAGAGAAGATGACCCAGGGCTCACAGCTTTCAGGCATTTTTCAGACTGCACTTATCCCAACAACTCTCTTTCTCATACAGCTTTTTGTCAAGGCTGCTGCAGATACGATTCCCCCTTTGGGGAAATGCCTTTGGGATTGTATCCCTCCAGTTTCATATCATGCAATGCCAATTATTTCAGCTGTGACATGAGAGGATAAAGTAGGGGGGGAGAAGGAAGCAGAATAAGTCCCTGAGAAATCACACTGGCCAGATCCTCAGAAGCAGTGAAAAATATAATTCCCTTCAAAATCAATATTGCAATGCCATTGAGGAATCAAAGCAACGTACTCGCACAAAAGCAGAGTTGGATATAACTGTGAACGAGCGTCCTGATCCCCTCTCCCTCGCAATGAAGCAAGTCATGAGGAAATCAATTGCAGTCCTCAGGACAGTGCAATCAAAGAGCTTGGGTAAATGAGTGGAGGATCAAGGTCAGTAAAAATACAGTCATGGTGTTCAAAATATTCTTTGCCATCCCATTCTTTTCCTCTTCTATTTTTTGTCTTCTCCTCTTCATGCTTCACTTCTTAGCCCTCCTCACACTATGATGATGATTATTGCTATTATTATTATCATTGTTGCTTTGTAGGCTGAGAGTTGCAGATCTCAAAAATAAAGCAGATGTCAGCAGCTCTGGAAGATCCTATTCTATTACACAGCAGAACAAATGAGTATGTCAAGGAAGGGCTCTCCAATCTAACAAGAAAACAGCACAAACAGCCACGAAATAAATAAATAAAGAAACCCTGCGGGGACAGGCAGGGTAGTTCTGATTAGATATTATGCGAACATGATGCCTACTTTCTACACTAACAGTGTTTTAATACATTTAAACGATACTGGGGAAATAAGTCATGAAATAGGAGAAGAAGCCTTCATGTCAAAAACGATTAAGATTATCCAAGGGGGCCAGACTGTCTCTCTCATGAAAATGCAGCTCTCATGGCATGGGAATATGAATGTAGCCCAAACAGTATTTACTTAGTTTGTCCAGTTCTATCTCATTACATTTGTAAATGATTGCTTTTCCCAGCTGCCTGAAGAGCAGTTAGGCTCCTGGTAAGGAGGAAGCCAATGCCAACATCTGCACCAAGGCAAAGTTTCAGCCTCTACTGTGGCTCCAGGAGGCCTCACGTTACCAAGGAATGAAGGAAAGGCCCATGGGTTGCAGGAAGATGCTATTGGGAAGATACCTGAAGGTCCACATGAATGGCCAGAGCAGGCTGGAACCTGCTGTAGGAAAACAGCCGTGTTGATGCCCACACTTGACACCTGTGGACGGTGCATACCTGCCTCCTGCTCCCCTGAGGAGGGTATTTGTCTGCTATGTAAAACCATGGAGGCACCTGTGCAGCCTGACCTGGGAGCTACTGACGGCCTGTTTTTAGTGGTGAGGACCGTAGTGCAGGAGAGAGACCTCAGGTCTTAGAGTTGGAATAGCCATACCATCTCAAATAGCTCCACCTGACCCAACACCCTGCTCCCACCTGGGACCTCCAGACCCTTTTCTTATCACACAGCCTCTGAGAAAATATAAGCTCTTGGAGTTTGATTTTCAAAAGCAGTCCAGTGTCTGCAGAAGAACATTTCTACCAGACTGGAAGGAGATCCATACTCCTCACTGCTGCTGGGCGTCACACTCTTTCTCTCAGCAGACATTTCACAGTTGTTTCTAGCTGAGGCCAGAAACTACAAACTTTTTATTAACCCTTCTAGTCACAAGTATCCCCCACCATGCAAACCAGCAACCTTACTGACATCATTATTGCAACCAGGCTGCATCTCACATCTTACCACTTTGATTTTCTAAGTATGCCTTGTGCTCTCAGCTCAATCTCTTATTGCTCTTTATTTCCTGTGTGGGATGTGGCTGTGTGCTTTTGATCATTGCTAGTGTCCAGCACTCTGAGCCCCAGCACTCCAGCCACAGGCAACTTGTTTTATAAGCTGAAGCTCAAAGTCACGAGTAAGGCTGAATACTTCTGGAATTCACATTTCCAGACCAAGGCTGTGCTCCCAGTTTTAGAGTATTCTCCCCTAGTGTTACCAAGAAGATAGAAAATCAAATCTTGCCTGACTCAGCCAGTGGCATTTTATCTTCCTCTTCTCCTCTGTTGCATCTCCATGTTTCCTTGTCCTACACACTGCAACATCCCTTTTGTCTCAAGGGACTTGCATAAAAAGCCTGAATATACTCATCAAGTTCCATGCAGTGATATTAATTCCCCTTGTGCAATTACATCCTTGGGAGACCCTCATATCACCAAGCCTTTGCAGTCCTGGAAAATAGCCATTTATTAGCTGCAGCCCATAATTTCCTTCCTCCTGTGACCCATCCTATAATTTTCCTTGAGTTGACAAGATATAAATGAAAAGTGTACTTTTTTCCAACTGTAGCACATAAAATATGGATATGGGCATGAAATCCTGAATCCATCAAGGAAATAGCACCTTCTCCTTTTAGGACCTATGGTTCTAAAGACATAGAGCAGGGCTGAAGCCTCCATACCCTGCAAGACAAAGTCTGCTTAGACATAAGGCAGTGGTACTGAACCCGGTTACCCATAACTTGATTTGTACAAGTAGCCTGACAGATGAACTTTAATGAGCCTCACAGCAGCAGCTGAAGAACTTCCTGGTGACCCACCTGTCATCACTCCCTTTTCAGGTTTGGCAGACGGGAACACGTATCCTCCCATGGCTCTGCCGTGGCAGAGTCTGGTGCATTAGCTTAAAAGCACTGAGACACCAGATGATGAAATGGAGCTGCTGAGACTTCCTGTCACAGGGGCAATAACTTGTGGCTGATAGACGAGGCAGACATCTAGATATGAAAGTAGCCTAAACTGCTACAAGAAGATTTGCCAGCTCATCTGTCAACCCTAAGTGAGCAGTGAATCAAACTGCATTAGCTTTTCCTCAGTTCTACAGGGCAGCAGTCGTTGGGAAGATAACGCCCAGTATCCACAGCAGGCAACTCACCATTCACATAATTTTCTTTCTTTAAATCTTGACCCTGTATACAAACTATGGTCAACAGTCAGCTAGAGTCATTGCAATTTAACACCTGCTCAAAGGCTTGTTTTTACTGAGCTGGGGACTTGATGACCCACGTGCATCGTTACGAAGACCGCATCTGACACTAGCCTGTGCACAGATTCCCTCATAAATATTCCCTAAATTCTGGGGTCAGTGAATGTTTGCACCAAGGACCCTGGAGGAGTGATCATGTTTGATTTAACAGAGGTCCAATAGCCACTGCTCTATCCTAAGCCATCTTATAGAGTTAGGCAGGGGTCTGCTCTCCTACCAGATGCTGCTGGCATCTAAGCCTTAGTGAAGAGGGGGCTGGGTCATGTTCCTGTATGTTCTCTGCCAGATGTCTGTTAGTTACCGGAATTTCTGTGGCTATAACTCACCCATGCCCCATTTTCCCTTACCCATAAAGGAAGACCAGACAAGCTATTCACCTCTCAAATACACTTAGAGATCAATGGGTAGAAAACATCTCTGTAAGGTCATGCAACAAGTGTTTCTTCACAGAATATCCAAGTTGGAAGGGACAAACAAGGATCATCAAGTCCAACTCCTAAAGCAAAACTGAAACCAATTTTTGGGGACAATAGGCACAGCCGCAGTAGAGATAAGAAAAGTAGTTGAGGTTTATCTACAGGAAGCTGGACATTTAACTGCAATCTACAAAAACTGAAAAATTTTTTCACCTATGGCCTTGAACATCAGGCACCCAGGAATGGTATGAATTTATGAGGAAATATTTAACAGATAATGGCGGTTATTGGAAATTATTTTATCCCTCATGAAGTCTGTGTAGGACTAGGCCCAGACCAGTCAGTCTTCTAGGTAAGTCTTCTTTACCTCAAGTGGTACAGCACCCAACAAAGAGATTTTAGAGTTGTTTATGGTGAACAAGAACTAATAATTGCATTGGGATGGGGGAAGAGGAGAAACTAATAAGTTTAGGTAATAAATAGGACAGCTGCAGGCAAATGATGGATTTAATGTTGAGAAAGATATAAGGAAACACATTCAAAGTGGAGGACACAAAAACAGCACCAGAAACCAAGCAAGAGATGTAAATCAAAATTACAGGAATAGGAGGAGCAGAACATACCTCATTTTGTGATACCAGGTGAGATAAATCCAAAAAGGATCTCGAAAACCAGGAAAACAACAATGCTACATGGCCTCTACGGGATGGCAGATAGTAATCAATGGAAATGACTGAGAACTCAGAAGACTGAAAACCATGTTCCGTACACTCAGGACTAAAGAGACAGAATTCAGGATGATAAGGGAGAAGCTGATGCTGAAGCACAGAAGGCAATTAAGCCTTCATAAAGATGGAGCCTACAAAACGAAGTGAGCCTCTATGGGAAGGGCTTTTTAGGCTTTTCTGTGTATTCCCTGGAAATAGCTTATTAGAAATAACAAATAATTTGTTACGCTTGAGTGATTTCTTGGGGACCTACAAACCAACTAGCTGCTTTAGCCCAGCATCAGCCTAAGGCACCCTCTGATAAAGGAGGTCATAGAGGGCTCCATGTTGCTAGATAAAGAGCTGGGTTAGACGAGAGCCGGCCCTGCTCTCCTTCACACTCCATCACACATTTCAGGGAGAGAAAGAGACATCCAGGCCATTACTACCAATATGGGGCAGCTACCCTGAATGGCAGGGGCATGGGATGTAAATCAGTTTGCCTCTTGAATCAGGAATGACCATACAAATCACAAGAGCTGGTATAAAGACAGTTAAGCTGACCCAAACTGTACATCTGGAGATGAAATGGCTGGTCTGCGTCCTTGTATGCTCTACATGCTAGCATTAGTCTTGCTGCTTGTTCCAGGCATAAAAGTTGTTTAATCATGCTTTTCCATTATTTATCAGTTAGTTTTAGCCCCTGTTTACAAGGGTAATGCAGGGAGTGAGAATAGAGCACCGAAAAAGCCAGTGAGAGAGATGAAGAAGAGAGTTACAACTTCTTTTGTACTGACATAATAATGGCTGACCCCAATTAACATCAGCTTTCCCTTTCCTGGCAACATTCATCTACAGATCTCAGAAACATTCACCTCATTTCACACCGTTTCTTCTGCACTAGACTGGGAAATTCCCACTTTCCCAGGGAACAAAGTTGAGGTACAGAGGAGTAAAATTGAAAGTGCTTTCTGATTCCAATTTGGGTTTGGATTGAAAGCTGAGAGATCCTTAGTTCTTCCTCTATATCAGCCATCTATCTAATATCAGCCACAGACATTTCTGGACCTTTTACCCAGACCCAAAGCTACTGAACATGAAGCCACTTAGGCAGCTGGCAAGCATGGAAAAAAGGTGATACAATGACTGAAAGCACCACTGTGCCATTCTGTGAATCTGCGACTCTTTCCCATCTTGGAGAATACGTTCTGGTCCCTTCCTCAATTCCAAATGACATAGTAGAAATTATACCTTCGAAGGAAAGGTACAACAAAAATAGACAGAAGTATGGAACTGCTCCCATGCAGGTTACTATGTGACCAAAGTGACTATACAGACTTAGGAACTGGAGAAGAAACCACCAAAGGATAGGCTACAGAAGTAGGAATAAGTGAAAAAGCTAACGCAGAGATGATCAGAGTTTACTATTCCTAAAAATCTAGACGTGGGAGGCAAATTAAATGACAGAAACAAAAGGAAGAGAGGTAAGATAAATGATTCAAGTGGAAAAAATGTGACGAAAAACAAACCCTTCAGGGATAGTTAACCTCCAAGCTAAACCAATTCTAGCCTAAGAATTACCTAAGTCACCGTTTGCTAGAAGACAGACAACCATGCCTTGACTATCTTGACATCATCATCCTCTAAACCTTTATTACCAAGCCGGTGTTAATACAGGGCAAAAGAAGAAAACAGAACCCTTCAGATGTCTTCAGGTTAATGAGCAGATGCCCTTCTACCCACCTGCCTGATTAAACACCTCCTGAACGGCACCCACCTTGTTACCATAGGCCGCTTGCACTGTGGCATTAAAATGACATTTATGACTGCCTTGTTGCTAGGTGCCTATTGTGTTCCTCCCACAGACGTGCTCTCAGCTTGTGAACTTTGTTTCACATTGGCACATCCTATTTCAGGCTGCAACACCAGGCATTTGCCTAGATCTTCAAGGGTGTTCAATGCAGCCACCAGTGAATGGGCATGACTGTAGACAGAACACTGCACTGGGCTGAATGCTGGGGTGATCCAGTGAGGCAGTTCCTGTAATGCGCGTGTTTCTTCCTCATCAGCTGGCCTCATCTGGCTAAATATGATCACTGGCTTTTGTTTTACTTCTTTGAAGTACAGAAAGGAAGCCAGGCAGAAAGAGTGACGTGACATCAGTTGAAGGAGAAATGTCTGCTTGTGGAATACAGGTATCTTCAAAATCTCCTTCTTTGTTTTTTTGCCCTTTTTCTCACAAGGAAGAGCACTCCTATGGCTACACATGCAGACATCAGATTTAAAAATAGCCAAGTTCCACCTTGACTGCGGGGGAGTGAAAGACAGAAGACAGATGCATTGGCTGCCAGCTAGTCTTGACATCCACTTTTTCTTTCCCTCACCCTGGCAGCCAGCAGCTGCACACACGTACGCAAGTGAGGTCCTTGGGGGCAAGGCATGTTGCATCTGCAGCCCCCTGTATCACTAATTCTCTAACTCGATTTGGGATGCCCACAGTAAGGTAAACCAAGCATGTATGAAAACCACCAAGTTCCTGCTATTTATCCTGCTTAATTCATAGACTACTCATTAGTTATTTGTGTGCATTTTATTTTGTTCACTTCTATAGTGCCTGCTCCACAAGATGTTTCTCAGGGCTCAAGTTATACAACACGTGTGTGCAGGTCTGCTCATATTTACAGACACAGGCACAGGTCAGATTGAGGGGATCAGCTGCTTTCAAGGAGCCTGACCATGGTCATGGTCTTGGCCATGGACTTGATCTTGGTCTCGATGCCTTCCTACTGCTCAGGCAGCAGCAGATTCCTCCTTTTATTTCCCTGGCTGGCTATATTTCACCCATTATTTATCCTTTCAAGCAAATTCAGTCATTGAAAACATATGCCACTTCTGCCCACGTACTCAACACTACTCTTTATGCATTCACAAGTGGTAGAAGCCCCAGTAATACAGCAAACTTGCTTAATTTTTCGTGCAAACATATTTGCTATCATCTCCTTATGCATTTGTCTAAATAGTGTGGCTCACAAAGAACCCCTTGCCACAGAAAATTATGGATGCTAAAAGTTAATATATTATAATGTGAATTCAAAAAGCAAAATGACAAGTTCATAGAAGAAAAGTTCATCCGGTGCATTAAAGTGCAATTTACTGGATGTCAGGAGAATGTTCCAAGGAAATATCATTGAGGGTTTGTGCTGTTCTCAAAGGTTTCCCTGGCACACTTTTTTGATCAGAACTGAAAACGGGATATTTCTAACCTAACCCACTTGTAGGCATTCCTGGGTTCCTAAAGGTACTTTCTGCGATTTTATTGTGATATGGCTTCTAACACACCTATCCCAGGAATATCCTTTATTATTCAGGCTGCATTATGATCTTAAAAACTATGAAACATAATATATACTTATTGTTTTATTTTCAGACTTTAGCATACAAAACATCTCTGTTTTGGTCTAAGATTATGGAAAGGAAGAATGGGAAATACCCTAGACCTTAAGAGCAAAACAAGTTTAGCCTTTCCGACCTGGTAACAAAGCATTCAAACCTGTTTACTTTAACAAAAAGAAGGCTACATAACAGATGCAGCCACTGGTAATGAGTAGTGATGCAGGATGGACTAGGAAATATTTGGTTTATTCAGGCACATCTTCTCTTTCTACTGAAAATTCGTGCCCAGGTGGAATTTTCCCATTTGTCTGAAATTTCAGGAAGCCTGATCAGAGCAGCAGCAATTACTGTAGCTAGGCTCTGCGTAACCACAAACTCCTAGTTACTAACTGGTGCATGCAGGCAAATCAGCTGTACAGCACGCAGGCATTCAGCTGTTCACATGGCTCCTACCTAAACCTGGTGATGTGATAAAAAAGAACTCTTAAACAAAAGGGGCAGAATGGAGGAATTTACCATGGGTAATGGTGAATCCATCAAGATTTAAATCAAGAGAATACAGTATGTGAAAGATACATGCTTATTTTATTCTTGCAGGAACCAATCAGGAAATTCCTGAGGCCTTTGACCTATGGCTCACTGTAGTCCCTCCTGCCTTTGAAAACTGCACCATCCTCCATCTCCTGAGACACCTTGCCGTCACAAGGGCTGTGGACATTAACTAACACTGCAAGGATGATCTTCAAAGATATTGAAGCAATACGGCAGTGAAGGGTCGCAGCCTGGTGGTGGATACTGATCACAGTAACAGCTGGAGCTTGGTCTTAACATTGCAGCTGGTCTAATCCAACAAGCAAAGGGAACTAAAACAGAAACCGAGTGTCATGAGCCAAAAGCTTGTACCATGTAAAAAGAAATAGGGTTTTATCCAAAACCACCGATTTCACCCATTAACTAGCATGGAGACAACAAATATAAACAGAATCCCTGGGACAGTCACCCTCAGATTGCAAGGGGACAGCCAGAGGGTATGCCAGTCAACCAGTAGCTCACAGACCTCCCAAGGTTGCCTTACATCCAGACCTCGTAGCCTTCATTGCCTGGGATCCAAAAGGTTGCTCCTGACAGCATCCTCAAGGTTTCTGTGTGGTTATTAAAGCAGCTCCACCACCCTCCTCCCCCACTTCTTTAGCCTCCCCCTCCCCCCCTCGCCTAGAGAAAGCAAACATGACTGGTAGAAAACAAAAAACATCACCCAAATGTCCAAGGAAACCACAAATTGAGCTGCCAAGCTCTACCCAGCACAGATTTTTCAAAAAGACACAGATTTTCATGGCTCAGAGTTCTAATTTGTTTGACCGTTTATTTCCAAGGAACATATCCAAGAGTGACAAGCTCCATTTATTTCAATGGGCAGCATATGCCAGCAACTTGAATGGCGTATGCTATAAAAGAGAATGAATGTTCTCAAGCATTCTGGAAAGTTGTCCTTTCCACAGATAGAGGACATGTCAGTAATGGAAGTATAGCTCTGCTCTGACAAGCACTACCATAAAAGTTGCACTGTAGGTCTCCTATGTCTGATGTTTCCCATGACAGCCCTGGGGAGGTTTGCTCCCAGTGCAAGTGAAAAATGGCTGTCCTGATACCTGATCTAGTGCTGGAGAGCCCAGCTGAGTTCCTTCACTTTTATTCTTTGCCAGGCCAGAATGACATTTCTGCAGTAACAAACATCTACTCCAGGCCGTTAGTGCTTCACTCATGTGCTGTACAGCCAACTCAGGTCTGTTCTAGCAAAAGACATTACTTTCAAATGATGGCATGACACGAGTTTGAGATGTTTGTGCAAGCATGCACCTCCTTTCCATCAAATATCACCACACATCAATGCCATTTTCAGTCTTGCCTCCACATGCTCTCTACATCCTGCAGATGACCCTGCTGTGCATCTTGCCCAGCCCCACTGTCACGCTGGGAAGCCCCAGGTTCTGAATCTCTCTTGAAGATTCAGTATCATCCATCACTCAATATGTGGTGACCAGTTATGTTTTACTGATGGGCTGTATTCTTGCAGCACTGGGAAGCTTTTATTCACTCTCATTAAGCAATTATCTAAAATCAGTTCCATGTTGGGCCTTACCCAATGAGCAGTATGTGTCTCAAGATTTTCCTCATTTGCTGGTGAGCCTTGGAAATCAAAACAGTTTCTTCTTGCTTTTCAGTGAGATGGTCCCTACAAAGGTGGAATGTGTTTCTACTCACTATGAGTCTCTCTCTGGCCATCTTTCATTGTCATCAAGCTTATGAGCTTGCTCAGAAGATCATGGGTGCTGTATGAGCTGCAACTCCATCCATAGGAATTTAGCTCCACTTCTCCCATGCTTCCAGCCCTGGAGTCAGCATCTCAAAGCCAGGTAATGGAGAACAGATGCTGCTGGCTCCCTTACAGCCCTCCAGCATATCGAGATGTAATCCCAGATTCCCCTCCAGGAGATGTCTGCCCACTTGAGCCTCCAGGTTCACCAGCATGGATTTGACCTGCAGGATGGCCACATCCATGCAGCGCCCCTGAGCATCCATGTGTACTATACCTTTGTTATGCCCTTTTTTCCTATCCTTTTTTTGTCAGATGCTGCTTGGAAACTTAATTTTCACCTTTTATGGGGAAGCCAAACCTGTGCTAATCATGCCACTGAGGTCACCTGTGATACCATTGATGCCATTTGGGCATTTCAGTTAGTCTGGATGCCAGTGATGCTTGCTTAGTGAAGAGAACAACCATAGGCCATGACTGTATTTGATGATATAAGTCGTAAGATGGCCTTGCAATTACACAAATTCCTTTGGGACCATACTGATGCCCAAAGTGCAGATGTCCACTTGCACTGGACCATATTCTGATCAGAAAGACATAGTGATCTTAACAAAGAGCTTTTGTTGTCCATCTTTTAACTGCTCTTCTGCCACAGAATTTTGGGTTGTTTCTGGCGACCTCCACATCGCAGTCAGTCAAGCCGTGACCAGACTCTCCCTCCACTTGTAAGCAGAGTGAGGCATGGGAGCTTTCCACTGGGAGGCTTTGGCCTTGCACTTGAGCTCTGGGTCTCTGTTCCTGTCAGGCTGTCAACTCCAGCATCTCCGAGTGGCTTCTTGGGGCTAAAGACACAGAAGCTACACTCTGGCTCTTGTGTTTGATGTGAGGAGATGTGCGTACTGCAGTAGGGCAGCTGGGGAGATGCCACAGGCCTGACATGCTCAGGGCAGGGTAGGAACCTCTGGATTTAACACAGCTGAGAGCAGAGCAGTGGGGTAATCAGATCACAGTGGTAGTAAGCAGTACTTTAAGAGGTGTCAGAAATGCCTGCTCCTAACCGAAGGGCACTGAGATGCAAGTGCTTGGTCTCATCCCAGAAAGTAAAAATAAGAAGCAAGCCATGTGATGACAGCATCTGCAGCAGAGAGCAGAGTGGCTTGCATGAATTAACAGCTTCCTGGCTGCTGTCTGTGGCAGCCTTAGCCTAACACATGTGCTGTCACCCATAGCTTCTGTGGGCTTAGGCCTCAGGGTGACACCTTGAGTAGTGCTTCAAGGCAAAGTCACCAGTCCCTGAGCCATGAACAAATGAGAGCTGGAGAAGATCTGCTTCACAGTGTGAACTTTAACCCTTCAGAACCTCCACAGCCCATAGAGATTAATAGCATAACAAATTCTGTATTGCACAAAGCTAGGGGAGGCAGAGTTGACCAGACTTTCCACACTTCTTCACCCCTCTAGCCCAAGAGGAGCAGGCTATAGGGTTGACATCATGCTGCTTGAAGCATAGCATGGTGGTAATTTTGTAAAATGAGGACATTATTCTTGCAGAGTCCTTGAATGGTTCAGATCTCCAAAGAGCACTGGTGGGTGGTAGCTACCTGTGAGCTGATCCGAATAGGGATGTGCCACGGCCTCAGTGATTTACATCTGAACCCTCTTGGATGAAATTTTGATCGCTTCTCTTCATAGTGGCAAAGGGAGTTACTGAGAGCTGATACCTAGGATCTTAAACACACTTCTGAGCTCCATCGTGACATCTCTTTCCAGGCAGAGCAGGGCACCTCACAGTGACATCTCCTTAAAGCTCAGCATGAGGTTTATGCAGAAGCAGGAACTCCCTTATTGGGACTGGAAGATAACACGTTTCAGACCTTCCCTTAGCCAAACACCTCCAGAAGCTCCTCTAAAGTAAGGAACTCATGCTGGATACCCATGAATCCAGTGGCAGTAGATGGAGCCACAGCACCTAAGCAAGTGGCAGTGTCCCACTGCATTGGAGACCCGCTCTGGATAGGAGAAGGAAGAGGAATGCCCTATTTTCCCCCAGATAAATATCCACTAGAATTTTCTTGCAGATGTTTCTTCTGTGGGGCAAGTCCAGGATCACCACAAGAAGAAACCTTGGTCACAGGTACCCCTGTTTCCCGCAGGCAGGGACCTGGCTCCATCCAGCCTCCTGTGAGCAGAAAAGGCTCCCTCGCCTCATTGCCTGCATGCTGGAACCTGGGGGCATCAGGCAGACAAAGACAGACAAACTGGGGGGGGGGGCTCTTTGCCCCCACACAATGACTCCAGCAGAGCTGCTCCTGCCCTGCACCAGACTTGTAGGGAGAGTGCATGGACACAGGACGCAGGGAGAGCAGAAATAAACGCGCTGGGAGAAAAGCCTGGCAATTCTCCACAGGCTCAATGTACATGATGCAAATTGATGTTTAAAGCCTATTTATTAGCTTGCATGCAAAATGCCAGCGGTGTTTTTCTAGATCAGTGGGTATCCGATATTTTGGGGAGGGGAAGGGGACAGGGGGTGCGGTGGGAGCAAGCGTGGCGAGAGACTGTATATCCAGAGGCAAGGCTTTATATCATGGGCTGCTCTCGACTGTTATAATTTGTGGCACAGATTCAGCGAGAATCTGATCTGCTGAAAATATTTGAGCTGTGAAAACTCCCACACTGTGACAGATGTCAAGTCCAATTAAGAGACTCGTGTCCAGGTTTCTGTCCAATAGGATTTCCCATTAAATATCAATTTAAGAGGGAAAAAAATGCCGTCCCCTTTTTCTCTGAGTCTTTATCTCTTCCAACCATCTCTCGGCTGAACCCTTTGGCACCAGGAGCGGCTCTCCGCGCACATCTCCGCGCTGTCTGTCTGTCTTTCCGCATCCCTCCTCGGCTGCTCAGTCGCTCCGGGAGGAGTGGGAGGAGGAACGACACTTTTATTTTGCGCGTGAGCGCACCTCGTGCTGCAGCCTTTCCCAAATCCGCGGCGAGATTTTTATTTCTTGGGGTTTGGTGGGGTTGTTTGTTTTGTTTTTTTTGTTTTTTATCTGTTTTGTTTTTCTTTGCTTTCCTCACGTCCTCTCTTCATTCTCACTCAGAGATGCAGGAGGAGTTGGGAACCTCGGGAGTGGATGAGGGATTCTTTTCTCCCCCTCTCCAGCTCCTGAGGGACCGGCTGAGAAACTACTGAGCCTAACATTTGTCTCCTTACGGGGTCTCCCCTTCTCATCTGCCGGAGCTGCGAAAACTAACTGAACTGTGTGTTGCGTCAGAAAAATAAATAAAAAGAAGAAAGAAGGAAAGAAGAAGGAAAAAAAAAAAAAAGAAAAGAAAGAAAGAAAGAAAGAAAGAAAGAAGGGAGAAAAAAAAAAAAAAAAAAAAAAAAAAAAAAAAAAAAAAAAAGGAGAAAAGGAAAGGAAAAAAAAAAAAAGAAAAAAAAAGAAAAAAAAAGAAAAAGACAAAAGGAAGATACAGAGAGAGAAGGAAGGAACGAGCGCTGTGTCCCGACCCGCTCCGGGCACCGGGCCGGCCCTGGCGGAACAAAGCGGCCCCACCGCCGGCTCCGCACCCCGGCTCTGCGGAGAGGCCGAGGGGCGGGGAGGGGAGCAGCCCCGCTGGTGGCACCTCCGCATCCCTTTTGTTATTGATCCTGGCAAGAGGAGGACGAAGAAGGCGAATAATTTTTCTTTTTCCCCCTAAACGCGGCTCGTCGCCTCTGCAGCCCGCTGCCCCGAATTAACGGGCGGAGGAGGGTTCGGATGGGGGAACGGCTCTTTTCTCCCCCGATGCATCGTAAGTAACTTAAGTTGTTATTTATACTCCGTCACCGAGCACGGCGATAACATCTCCGGAGCGCTGGAGGCCGCGGCGAGGGATGAGAGCCTCCCTTCCCCACCCGAGCAGGACGCAGCTCAGCTCCTAATTCCCTCCGTTTGATTATTATTTTTTTCTGAATTGTTCCATGCTCTGCTGCCGGAGGCGCATCTGAACTGTAAAGGCACCGCCGAGGGGGCGAAGGGACCCGAGGGGAGCGGCGGTGCGAGCGGCGGCGCCGAGGTAAGCGGCCCCGCGGTGCGTCCTGCCCCGGCTGTGCGGGGTAGCCGGGGGAGGGGGGAAGAAATAGAAAGGAGCCTCTACCTGGTTCGGATCGCGGGAAACAACCGCGATAAAAGCGAACCAAACGGAGATATTAATCTCACAGTGTAGAAAAACCTGAAAGCAACTTTCTCCGGGAAGCACCTCTGTCGTTGCTCGTTTTCATTCACGTCTTTCCTTTCCCCGCCGGTGCGCTCTCAACCAGCCTGCCCGCTGGGGTCTCAGCTGAGCGGGGATTCTACTCTTATTTTTTATTTTTTTGTTTATTTTTTTTCCTCTCAAGAAGTAGCCGACTCGCTGAGCTGCCCTTATGTTATTCCTCACCCCTGCCTTGCGGGCCTATTAACATCCAGGGTGCCTATTAACATCCAGGGTGCCTATTAACATCCAGGGGGGAAGGACCTCTCCCGGCCCCGGCGAGGCTCCCTGCTCGCCCAGCTCTCTGGCCGCCCCTCCGTTCCGTTCTCTATTCTTGCCTTTGATTTTCCCCGAGAGCCGAGGCGGACTTTGCCAGGGAACTTCACAAGGAAATCCACGGCAATGGGATTTTTGGAGACGGGCCGTGCCCCCTCCCCTCCCCGCTCGACACCCCCCGACTCGCACACACGCACCCGGCATAACACACACACACCGCATCCAAGGTTATCCCCGAGCTCTGATGTATTGTTTTATTACATGCCGGCATGTCCCCGTACGCGCCCGGGTTTGTGCTGCTGTCTACATGACAGATGGTGCTCCGTGAGGCCGCAAGAAGCTACGATTCAATTTTCTTTTGAAAGGCACCACCGCACTTATTTATTTATTTCCCCTTTCTTCCTTCCCCCCCCTCCCTACTCCCCCCCAACCCTTTCCGCGCAGGGAGGGGAGAGGAGGGAAAATTTAAAGGAATCGGGAAGTTCGGGCCCTGCTTTGGGGTTTTTCTACTTCTTTCACCGTTTATTTCTTAATTCGCACCTAAATATATATATATATAGAAAATAAAACCTGCGGCTCTCCTATAGTCCCCATATAATTGCCGGAGAATACCACGACTAGTGTCAGGAAAATAGCAGTAGAAATAATAATAACAACAATAATGAAAGGAGCGCAGAGCAAAGAGCAAGTGGAGATCCGGGCACACGCGGCAGATCCCGCAGTTCGGACTGGGGAAATGAATTTCCCCGCAAGGCTTGGGAGCCTCGAGCCGGGCTTTCCCCTGCTTATTTACCAGCGGCGGTCTGCAGCCCGCATCCCGACAGAGCAATGGTGCGGCGGCGTTTGGCAGGGGAGAACGGAGGTATTCAAATGGCAGGGAAACAAACCGGCCCGATTTGAGCCGCTGGATGTTAGCTCGTTAGTAAGGCGGGTGTATTTCTTTTCTCGCTTTCCGGGGCCGCTCGGACAAAGGAGCGAGCGCTGGCAGCTCCGCGACGGAGCGCGGCCGCGGGGAGGCGGCGGTGGGGGCAGCGCTCCGCCGCGGGACGGGGGCTCTGAGCCCGCTCTCTCTGCTTCTCTGTCCCGGGAAGGCTCCTCCGCCCCCTCCACGATGATGCTCAGCCCGGACCAAGCGGCCGACTCCGACCACCCCTCCTCGGCGCCCTCCGACCCGGAGTCCCTGGGCGGCGCGGACGGCCGGGCGCTCAGCTGCTGCGTCTCCGACCCGGAGCCCGCGGAGGGCGGCGGCGGAGGGGGAGGCGGGGAGGGTCGCGGCGGGGGACGGCCGGGGCTGCACCCGCCGCCGCTGAGCCGCGAGGAGAAGAGGCGGCGACGGAGAGCCACGGCCAAGTACCGCTCGGCCCACGCCACGAGGGAGCGGATCCGCGTGGAGGCCTTCAACCTCGCCTTCGCCGAGCTGCGGAAGCTGCTGCCCACTCTCCCCCCCGACAAGAAGCTGTCCAAGATCGAAATCCTGCGCCTCGCCATCTGCTACATCTCCTATCTCAACCACGTCCTGGACGTGTAACTCCCGCCCGACCCGTCGGCCCCGCGGAAGCCGGAACGGGGCGCGCCGCCGCCGGTCAGCCCGGCCCCCAGAGCCCGCGGGCGGCCACGGGGCAGAGCGGGGCCCGGCGGAGGGCGCGGAGGGCTTCTCCTCGCGGTCGCGTCGCAGCGCTGCTTTAAGCAGAGAAGTGTAAAATGGGATCGTTCCTTCAGGCTGTCAAGTGCCCCTTTATATATATCCAAAAACATCTTCTTGTGACCTTAAACGTGTGACCCGTGGGTGCGGTTGAAAATAACTATTTTTTATTTATGGTAGAAGGAGTTGACAATTTATTTTTTTCAAGACTTATTTATTTTTCAGAGTGGTGGCAATTTTACTTTGGATACTTTGTGCCAATTGTTTTCTATAGTCGGGTGTTTACACTTTCTCCTGTGGAATATTACGTTTGTAAGTGTGCGTTGGGATCGAGGCAGTGCTCTGTTTTGGTTTACTTTCTTGTTTGTTTGTTTCGCTCCGATTATATTGCACTCGTGTGTGACAAACCTTCCCTCCCTTCCCGTTTCTGTTTTATATATACCAAGACGTTTGTTGGCCTTCTTTTCTTTTCTGTGTGCGTGTGTGTGTGTGTGTGTGTGATGGACAACCACTAGCACTTAACTAGGAGAGTTTTTTAAGACTTGTCGTTCTTCTGATCTATAGTTCCGTCTGAGAAGTACTTTGCAAATCGTTTATAAGGGAAGTAGTTCTTTTGTGGGTGTATCGCTGCGTGTGCCTATAGGCGGATGTGTGTGGGGCTGAGCGTGGCCTGTATGTGTGCGGTATATTTTTAGGAAAGGACTTTTTTCTTTTTTATTTTTTCTTTTTTTTTTTTTGTTTCCTAAAAAAAAAAAATAAAATAAAATAAAAAGAAGTAAATCCAGGACTGCTTTCCTTTGTGACAACCAAAAAAAAAAAAAAAAAATTGCTATGACCTGAAAATGTTTCATGTTCTTTGCTGTGAATCTCTTAAAGCAAGAAGCGCATTCTAGGGATGAGAAAGAAAAAGAAAAAACAGCAACAACAACAACAACAAAAAACCAACAAAAAAAAAAACCACATCTGCTATCCAAAGATTTTAGTCTTTTTCAGGGTTTTTTTGTGTGTCTCTGTTGCTTTATATAATGCAATATTTTGTAGTGAAAATAGATAAATCTGGTTTCTATCTGATACGTTTTTCATATCTCTCATGAATGGTGACCTGTTTTGCATATAAATAAAAGTATCAAATAAATGCTGTTTTTTTCCTAATTATTTCTCCCCGTTGGTCTTTCTGTAAAAACGAGGGTTGACAGACTCTACTGCCTGCCTTGCGAGCAAGGCTTGAAACCTGCTCACGATGTGCATGGAAAGCTCCAACAGGTTCCCTGCCCCTTGCCTGTGTGAGGCGGCCACCCCCCAGCTCAGCTGCCGGTGTGTGGATGAGGCACAGCAGCACGACTGTCACTGCTGCCCCACAGCAACCTGTACTTGGCTGCAGGCTTCAAGGCTGAGGCCTTAACAACCAACCCGATGCTGGGAAGCACCTGCTTTGCTGCACTGCTCTTTGATATGTCCAACTTCGCAACCAAAACACACGTGTTGCATCTTGTCTGCATGGAGTGGATTTCCTCGCTCTTGTTTAAATTTGGTTATGATCCCGGTCATGTCAGGTCCAATGCTATTGAAACCAAGCAATAAATCTTGTCCTATCCTTACTTATGAGAACCTCGTCTGTTCTCCTTTATAAGGCTCCACCACCGACAGGGGAAACATGACGCAGATACAGACTCAGTAACAGAAAGGTAAAGCAAGACCTCGCTGCCACCTGACTTATTACATTCTTTTCTTCTTTACTGCAAGGGGTTAATTTTACCCACAGTTTGAACATCGCCATCGACATGGGCAGGCTGCATTCAGTAGGAGCAGCACATCCATTGTTACTCGCTTTAGAGATAAAACCCTCCCTCCCCTCCCATTTTTATGGCTGACACTTTGTGCAGTGGTTTAATTAAGTGTGGTCTTACCCAGCTGAAAAGCTGCATGCAGAAAACCTGTCAGAGAGGCTGTTAATTCCACTTTCTACCAATGCACACTTCCCAAGTCCCAGGGGACAAACACAGACTGGGTAGTTCAAGGCACAGTTATCAAATCCAGCAACTTGCAGTGCTGAAATAACTCCGCCGCTCTGGAGGTGCTCTGCTTCAGGACAGCCTTGTTTCTTGGCATCTGCCAAAGTTTGGACACTGGGTCAAGTCTGATGTGCAAGTCCTGCCATCCAGCAAATCTTCCTGCTACCAACATCCAGGAGAACTTAGTTAATATAAAGATTAACACGTTTCTTCCTTCCCAAGTGTGGGAATGGATGTTTAAGGGAAGAGAGGACGGTGACTGCAGCTATCAGTGCCTTATTTTGGCACACAGGTTGTGGGATAAGGAGATGTGAACACATTGTCCCTCTGCCCACCTAGGGTGTTGCAAACACATTTTTTGGAGTAGTGTAAACATCAGCTCACAGGCTGAGAGATGGTCTAGCGTGGGCCCCACAGTGATATTTGCTGATATCCCTGATATCAGCCCAAACGCGTCCTGAGTTTCAGAGACATAAGCACGCCACTCCTTGCCCCAGCAGTGAGGCCAATGCACACTCCTGCAAGTGTCCCCACCATGCTCCTCATGGTCTCTTTGCAGTGAAGGCTGCAAGGTTGGGCTCCTGGCCCAGCAAGGTTCCTATCCTACAAACACAGATGAGAGTATTGCCAAGGTGGCTGGGTACTGCTCAGATTGGGAAGCAAAAGTCTTCTCTGGGTTCAACCATTCCTACCGTTCCCCAAGACAACAGAGAGCATGATTGTACTCAGAGAGAAGGCAGGAAGGGCTTTGCTTTTGCTGATAGCAGAAAGATCCAGCCTCACTTTTAACCTACAGAAAGGCTGGGGTGCATGACCTGAAGATGTGTCCTTTTCTTCCAAATGCAACTATTTATCCGGTACAGAAAATTGCTTCTCCCTGAAAAATCCATCTCACTTCCATCCACTCACCACCTTGCTCATGTTCTCTCACCACTGTGACATCAGCAAAACCACTTCTGTCTTTCCTCCTGGCATCAAGAAGGAAGTCATTCTTATCTAGCAGCTGATGACCACTGAAAACAAGACGTAGGTTTTTTTCTCCCACGTCCCCCTTAAAAAAATACAGATTAAGAAAGATCTGAATAGTATGAACAAGTTACAAGGACAACACAGTGAAAAGGCTGCATGACTAAGTGCTCTAAACTCTGGATTTATGGACGAGTAAACAACATAAACTCCATCTCATTGCAAATCTGCATTACAGAGTGATAAATTCTAATTATGTAATCAAAGTTACTTTGCCTACATCTGTGTTCCCTCGGCAATACAGGACTGACTGATCTTGCACAATGTTATGGTGGGAACAGGATGGAATTGCTCAATGGAAGGTTACATCATGTTCAGCCAGTCCAACAACCAGACCTTTTTGCAGGGCAAAAAGAAGGAGTTAATATTTCCTGGGTTTGTAGTGATTAACGTTAATGTTGAAGCTACATTCAGGTTTTGTTCTTTCACATTTAAAGAGGAGCTCATCCTGCAGACTGAGAAAGAAAGCACATTCAGAGACAAAGAAGGCAGAACCCCAAGAGCATCAGTTAGGGCTAAAATAAGTGGTTTAAGCCCAGTTCAACCCTATATATAAAACACAGCACTCATGTACAGAAAGCACTTTGAATGTATAGATCTCTAATACCCCAGTAACCACAGATATCCAACATCTCCTAAACATAAAATAAGATGTTTTAATGCGTTTACAGATGTATATAGATAGACACAAATAGATATAGGACACAACATGCATTTACACTGATACTGTTAGGAAATGGGGTAACTAACAAATTCAGCCGAACCCTGCAAACAGATCCAGACTCTGATACAGCAACTGCAGACAATCAGCAAGCCAAAAGTAACCTCTACCAATAAACACGCTGATATCCGTGCGACTATAGTACAAAGTATTGTCTTATTCCACATGTGAACCAGGTAGTATTTTACCACTTATATTTACAGCAGAGAAATACTGAGGGCCTTGGCTACGATTTCATATCTTTGCTGTGTTTCTAGCAAAGAGTGCATGTGTGTGTGAGAGAGGGAGAGACACGGGGGGGTGGGGAGCTGAAGGGGCTGTTGTGTGTATGAAATTCAACAAAGAGATGGATCTTTTCCATTATACAGCCATGAAGAAATACCAGAGACATTCTATCTGTTCATGTATCCAGCCATCCTGTAACCCAATTAACCCGGTCCTTTTAGGAGGAATAAATACGTTCTAATATCAGCCATTATTTTTCAGTGCTCTCCGTTTATTCTCCAGGGTGGGACAGATCAATAACCACAATAGCAACCGACCCAAAAGGAAAAGGCAATCTCCTGGCACTTCTTATTTATTTCTTCTGAGCCAATTCTGTTTTTGCCGTCTCTTCCCCTGGTGACGGATTTTGCCTTTCCTGCCCAGAATGGCCACGTCGCTTTATCCTGGGCTCTATTTGCATGTGGGCTTCAGATTTGTCTTTGGCTCCTCGCGCGGTTTGGGATGAGACTCTCCTGTCCCCAGAGAGGGGGGCAGGTGTTGCTCCAGTCGAGCGAATGGAACCAAATTACAGGACCGTCTGTCGCCTCCTCTGGGAGACGGCGGAGGGAGGGAAAGGCGGGGTGGGGAGCGGGATGCCATATGACAGCAAAGAAAAGCAGAACATCATACTGATGCCGATAAGAGCTTGGAAACATGAGTCACCCCAGCCCACCGCCCCACCCAAAACTAGGCAGCAGCCACCTGAAAGAGAAATGTCAGGAGCAGAGACAGAAATAAATTGAGTCACTGGGCTGGAATAACTCGGGCTTGGAGTGAAACGGAGCTCAGACCCAGTCCACTTGCAGGCGCATAAGCGCAGGCACAAAGTTGGGCTGCCTAACACAGCTTTCTCAACTCCTCACTGCACAGTTCAGTGGCCACCAGGCCAGGCTCCTCCACAAGCAGCTCAGTGCTTCTCTGTCTTCCCTCAGCCATGAGTTTCAAGGCTAACGAAGTGATCTGGCATCACTGGACCATGCTCACTACTGCAGCCTCCCTGCTTCCACCATCCAGGGCTGCAGCACTGGAGTTCCTCACTGAGATATGGAAGACAACTGGAGAAAGCTGCTGTGGGGACAATTACCTTCCTGGAGTAAGGGATGAAAGAAGATGATAACACAAGTGCTTAAAACAACAAAAAAGAGCACAAAGTTAAAGAAAGGCAAAACCACTCATGTCAGCTAGACAGAAGGGCCACATCAAGTAAGAAACTCGGCACAAGGCAAGGGATTTGGGGGTATACAGGTGAGGAATGCTGTGTGAACCTGGGGCATATTCAGGTGCAGCAGTGAGAAGGAATATCAGCAGCTTGATAGAACTGCTAGCATGGGAAGAAGGGGAGAACCTGCTCCAGCAAGCCAAAGGCAGCAGTTTGCTCTGGGCTAGAAATGAGTTCAGTCCAGGAAAAGACAGACACCAGGCAAGGGGGGAACTGGAAGGGGTCAGGAAATAGACTTCAACCATGACTAAAGAGATGGACTGGCTCAGGAACATCTCCTCAACAACCAAAAGAAAAGCAGTTTGTCATACACTGTCTGCCCTTCAGTGAAGTCTCCTCACTCTCCCTCCTCAAAACTTCTGCACATGGAAGTGGCAGAAAGGTTTGCATACCCCGGGACTAGGGCTCAGCTTGAGCTCACAGAGAAAATAACCACAAAGAAAGAAAATGAAAAGAAAAGCAGAGCAGAAAGCAGGATGGCTGTGTGTAGACTTTAAAAAGCAAGCCTTGCCCACATCTCAGGCTTTCAGACTCAGTATTTTCAATATTGATTTTTTTTCTGCTCATTCGAGCAGTCCCAGGATCTAAGACAGGCTTCAAGACTTTTCCAGAAATGACCCTATATACAGACCCTATATGTCACCCGAGGATGTAGCCACAAACCTGTATTGGAATTTTGTTATTCCGGATAACAAAGACAAAGACTTACCATGAAAAATTGCAGAAGGACTGTGCAAGACTGATAAAATAGCCCAAGAAATTCAATCTAAATGAAGTGATAAAGTGGTGCACACAGGGAAGAATATTTCTGACTCCGCATTCAGCTGATAGGTCCTGAGCTAGCCATAGAAACAAGATCTTGTATTTATGATATATTGTTTCTTGATAACATCAGCTTGGTTCTTGGTGGCATGGAAGAAAGAAAATGAAATGTCAGATATTATCATTGTAGTGAGAGCAGAGCAGGTAGAAATCAAGACAGAGAGTATAATTATGCCACTGTACAAAGTCAGGGTATCTTGAAAACTGCATGTGGCTCTGGCCTCTCAGTAAAAATCAGAATTACTACAGAAGCACCTGAGAAAGTCAGTATGGATAAGCCAAAGTACAGAGCAGGCTTCCTACAAGAATAGCTGAGTAAAAACGACCTAGTGAGATGTCATTTTACTGGAAGTCATTGTGTCCCAGTTACCAAGAAAGTGGTGAGAAAGGACCAGTTGTGCAATGCCTTCTGATATAGCAGGTGGCATCAATTGAAATTGGTGTGTGCCAGGTTCAGACCAAACAGAATGAGGTGTCTTGTCACATCGTGTACAGTAAAACTGTGGAACTTTTTCCTTGGAAGACTGGGAAAACAAAAGTGTTAAAGAGGTTTAAGAGCAGAAGTTCACAGAAGAGCAATCTGTCAAGGATCTCTAGATGTGCAAAAGCTGCTTTCAACTCAGGCTATCCTCAAGCCACAGGTGGCTGAAGGCCAGCAGATCTGTAGGAGAGATCATATATACCTCCATTATTATGATATACTCCAGGCACATGGATTTTGCCCAAGTTTGAACTAGATGGATGTTCAACCTGGCTCAGTGCAACTGTTCTTACACACATCTTCATGCTCTGAAGGAAATGAATCTTTGACAGATGACCAGTTCTCACAAGCTTCAGCCTTTTTGGCTCTAGACACAATAACTTTCTGTTAAGTGAGTCCTCATAGGACCAATGGAGCAAGGTATCTTTTGGATCAGGAGGGAGGAAAGTTTGTTCCTGGGGTCAATAATCAAAACAAACGTGTTTTTCCTGAAAGCTAAAATGTTGGACTCCGATGTCAAACAATGGTAAATCTACAGTACTTCTACTGATCTCAATTGAGACACTTAGAATTGTGAGAGTAACCAAAAAAGGATGAAGTCCTTTTGTAGTAGTCAGTAGGACAGTCAAATGGATCTAGCAATTAGCTGCAGATGAAAATGACAAGTGTCCAAAGAGGGAAAGAACTGATGACAGACTTGAGAGTTGAGTTTCAGACATACCGGTCACCAAAAACTACCAAAATCCTATATACCTTAGACTCAAGATGCAGAAAAGAGAAAAAATAAGGAAGGGAAATTAAAGTGGTGACTAGAAGAGGAGAAGCAAGAGCAGAAGAGTATGAGGGTTATCAGTATTCTATTAAAGAAACAGTCAATTGTCTTCTAAGTCCATTCCATTGGGGCTTCTCGGGTATTCAAAAGTGTCTCAGAAACAAGCACCTGCAGAGTGACATCTTATGTAATTACTGAAATAGTACAAGCAGACCAGGCTAAGTTCCACAGCCAGAGGCATCTCCAGCACAGGACAGGTCTTCCTACTCAGGTAGGTATGGTGTTTCCAGAAGTGGAATCATTCCTGATTTGTCAATAATAAATAATTGGGAATAACAAAGCATGAAGGCCTAGGGAATGAGAAAGGGTTTTCAAAGGTTTAAACTGCCTTTGTGTACCTAGTC
This sequence comes from Lagopus muta, assembly GCF_023343835.1. Taxonomy (NCBI): domain Eukaryota; kingdom Metazoa; phylum Chordata; class Aves; order Galliformes; family Phasianidae; genus Lagopus; species Lagopus muta. Next base: position 80,379,278 of record NC_064433.1, read on the forward strand.
ATACGTACATCTCAAAGTCTATACTCTCTCATTTATCCTTATAGCAGAGAAAGTGTGGATTTCAAAACAAATAGCCCATTAGGCTCTCCCAGTGCAGGGCTCCCCACACAATGCCCCTCAATTCCAAAGCACTTATTGAGAAGGAGCTGCTAGATTTCTTGACCCATGAAGTAGCTTCACACAACATACAAAGTGTATCAGTGCAAGACTTCCCTACTCCATTCACCCTGTAACAGAATGCAAGATTAGAACCTTACTCTGTAGAGGTGAATTTGCCTCACGTGACCTTTTCTTGAATCACTGTTAAAGCAGCTCTCAATGGTGGGCTTATAGAGAATGCTTGACCTACTGACACTAATATCTCCTGTGTATCGTTTCAAGACATACAGGACTTTTGCTACCAAACAACTTCCTCCTCAACAGCATCCACAAGGTGAGACTACTATGTGAAATAGGATTTACAGGCTTCCAGAGTACATGGTATTATGAGAAGACTCAGGGTCAAGTCCCATCAGTAACACAGGGATTCTAACAGCAGACCACATCTTGGCCAAAGGGTAAGAAAACCCTGCAACCTTTTTAACCATGCAGATAGAATTAGCAGCTTTTAAAATGTTCCCATCCAAAACAGAAGTCCAGACAAGAGCCAGTATAGCATGAGATATTGAGACAGATCCTAGAGGGACTGATATGTCGAAGTCTGCAGTGCCTCTTGGTTTTCAGGTTTAATTCAGGAATGTCAGAAGACAGCCCAAGGACAAAATGTGCAGAGAAGATTGCATGTAGCCTGAAACATAGCCTTTCTAGGGTGAAGTTAAGACACACTGGCAGAATAGCATAGAGAAACCTGCATTGTTTGCTAGCATAAACAAGCCATAATAGCATTTACTGCCTTTCTACTCAGACAAACCACATTTAATTACCTTGTATCCAAGTTGCAATAATCTGGATGCAGATAGATCTGAGTAAATTGAAAGGAAATGGATTTTACATGACAATGTAGAAAGGAAAAGCACATTAAGATAAGGATGATTAGGTGTATTGGAAGAATGGAAGAACCTTGTAAAAGATAATTGGATTCAAAACAATAGCATCTTCAGCAGGGGAATTTCTGTCAAGTGGAAGTTATACCGCTGTCACAATCAGAGAAGTGCCTATACCAGATTGGCTACTTTTATTTTCTATGCATGGTGGATCCTTGAGTTTCTCCAAGAGTTGCAGCTTCTGGCTTGATTTGATATCAAGAGAGCCATTTCTCTGGAACTTTCAGTCAGTCTGGTATTTCTCCATGTCTCACATCCTCTTGGGAGACACCATATGCTTTCTTCTTTTACCCTTTACATGTTCAGACTGCAAACTATCAGCAGTAAAAGGATCTAACCTACCTAGCCTCAGCTAGTTCACTCTATCTATCTACATAAACTCTTGATTGGCACAAATACTTGCTCACTTCCATGAGGTGACCCAGACACTCTGGTACGTGCCTCTGGAGAAACAAGAACTGGTTACTACAGTCTGAGGCAATCACAAAGGGCTCTTAATTACTAGCACTGATATCTGAAGCAGAGAAAGAGAGCTGAGCAGAACTGTGCCTACCCGTAACCAGTAAGTTTACGGAAGCCCTATTAGATTCATCCATCAAACTGGGAGGCAGCTTTCAAGCAGTTCAGCATTCCAGGCCATTCTGATTCAGAGCTGTGAGTTAGTCCTGCCCTATTGCTGGTCATTGTGCTACAAGAGCAGGAACTCTCACTAATCGCTGAATGAGAGTTAAAGGCTGGGTCCTTCAGCAACTATGCAGAAGTCAAGATCCCAATGGAGATCACCATCATTCACTCCTGAAGTGGATGGTAGAGTATGATGTGAGTTTCCACATGTGCTGCAATCCAGCTGTACTTGTTTGCTTGCTACTAAAACCAATTACAGATAAAGCTCACCACATAACAGGAGAAGCTATTGGCATCCTTGTGGCACAGAATAAACACCTACCAGTAGAAATATCTGGTTAGTCTCTGGGTTAACTGGACCAACAATGCCAAGCTTATTGTGTCTTTAGTTCCGTTCTGAGAGAGCGTAACAGAGTGGCTGCTAAGGAGCAGTAAATCTGTCACTGAGGTCATGTTACATCAACCACCTTATCGTGATTTTGCTGTCCTTATGTTAGGCCCCTGAAAATAAGATGGCTGTCTCACTCCAGCTCCATTTTTACTGTTTCTGTGCGAAGAGGGACGGAAGTGATGTCTTCACTGTGCACATTCACCTGACAAATGTAGCTGCAGCTAGTAAAATAGCATCCTTGTGCATGGGCTCCACTTGATTATTAACAATATACAGTTTTTTGAATGTGTTTCTCACACTTCTTCAGAGTCAGCAGTCCTTACGGGTGGATTTTTTGCCTCAGAATCTTGGTCACTTCAACCTCCAAGGCTGGCATCCTTCATAAAGCAAGGTTGGTGCCCAACAACTCCTGTTCCTTATTTTGGGCATCTCTTGGGTACCCGTTGTCCCGTCAGTACAACTGGAAGGTGAATGGCATGTTCAATGTTCCTTGCTGCCATCCTCGTTGTCAGAGCTCATATCTGTGCTGGGACACCTCTGAAGTTCAGGCCTGACGTAAATAGCATTTTCCTCAGTGTCTACCAGTTTGACTGCTGTCAGTCATATCTTTAGTGCTCAACCCAGGCCAGACTTTCAACACTTACTCTATTTTTTTCTCTTCGTGCTTTCACGTAATCCTGCATTTCTGTTCATATTTTACTCGCAGTAATTCTACTATTTCTCTCCTGCCATTCTCACTATTTCTGTAACTTATCTCTAGATATGTGAAAAGATTCATCAGCTGTCTTGATGTCACTGGACTTCTGATGCTGACATGAAACACCTTTGGCTCTTCTCTTTGATTTTTCCAGTTCCTGCATATCTTTGATGTATCCCTTTGAACACATTTTTTCTTGACTATCTGGCGATGTTAACTTCTCTTTCAGGCACATCATTTCTGTCATAAGAAATACACGCTTTTGCTTGTCCAGCCTTCAGCTCAAAACTCCAGCTTACTCCAAAGTTGCTCCAAGACACCTATCATCCCACTCACCTGTTCTTTCCCTTATAAAAATGTTACCTCTGCAGACCTAGATATCTTAACACCAACAGGCTTGCTACTACAAGTATTCCTGGAAAGCGGGTAGGGTGCAAAACACTGTTTGAGTGACAGCCAAAGGAAGAGTTATTTCCCAGAAAGGGTGTTGAACGCATGCCAGTGAACGCTCTGCTTTCCTAAAGCCTTGTGCTGGAAGCCTGCTGATACATCAAGTTCAAGTAATATATTTGAGGATCACATAACTGTCTCTCAGAGTTTTTTTTTCTGGTAGTCTGCATTGAAAAATACTCGATTTAGTATATATATATATGTATATGTATATTCGTATCAGGAAGTAAAGGAAGAATTTGACCTATTTCATCTGCAACAAGAAGTATCTACTCACTGGCACCTCTCTTTAGTCTGTGATTCCTGAAGCCCCATCCAATTACTCTTTTGGACATTTACTAAAATAAACTTCCCTGCATTCCTCTCAACTATACTAGCATAATCCATGCTCTCTTCTTGTGCCAACATCACATTTACCCTCACATAGCTAAGCAAATGGCAAGGCAAATGCAGCTCAGAACTGCACACCTCCTTTGCTTCTTGGTGATGGGTCACACACAGTGGCCATGTACACAGTTTGGCTGTTAAACTCTGAAAATACTCTGTTGTGCATGTGCAAATGAGATCTACACTGATTTTCTTAAGGGGGTCGCAAGCTGGCCAAACTGGAGCAGTTTTTCAGGAGATGACAGAAGTCATATCCGCCTCAGTAGAGGCCCTTTCCAACCAAGCTTCCAGTCACTGCTCCAAAGAATCTTCAGATCATCTCAAAGAAAAGCGCTGTAAGTCATTTTTAAACCACAGATACATCTGTTTCCTTTTCTCTTGCTTCTTTCTGAGAAACACTTTTTGAGCTGCTTCAGATTAAATTCCTCTGCCCCAATCCAAACCACCAGAGACATCCACCAGGGCAAGTCTCAGCCTCCAGCTCTACTTTTGGCAAAGTTGTAAGAGGCTGAGAACAGATTTTTTTACAATGCAGCCAGCATCGTCAAATGCATCGTCAAAAATTGTGTTTCCTTGTTTTCTACAGATAGCTGTCACAGAAAGAAAACACAGGAGCTGAAAGCGACCCACCCATTGATTTACACCTATCTGCATTGCTAAGGGCCCTATTTCTGTCACATTCATTTTTCCGTCTTTTCAGTAAACCAACTACTGCACGACCTCTTCTCCTTGCAGTCTCTGCACACACCCACCACAGCATTAATCCCTAGAAATCACCTGCTGCAATTGCTTGATAGATGAATCCAGCAGAGGCCCTTCCTGCTCGTATCTCAATAGCACAGAGTGAGGCCAGGCTCAAGGGGTCTGCTTTTGGCCACAGAGTGTCTTCTATGTATTAGTTATATCCTCTGTGGGAAGATGTGTTTCTCCTGCAAATTTTCTATTTCAGATTTGCCCTTGGCATCAACATAAACCAGGTTGTTCCCAGTTATCAGGATTCAAGAAGAAATGTGTGCAAAGGATCAGTGCTGGCCAGTGTGATGAGCCCCACATCTTGTTTAATCCCAGCACAGAGAGGAATAAATGAGTACTGGAAGGAAACATCTCCTGTCAGTCTGGAGCATATACCTGCTTAGCTTGGAGCACAGCATACCAACCACAGAAGAATTTCATCTTTCTGTGAAGGAAACAGCTCCACCTGTTTGAGTGAAATGAGAAGTAAGACACTCGGATTTCTAAAGCTTTCATGAGCACAACCACAACTTAAACTAGTTGCTTAGTAAATGTATTTGATTGCATCTCTACAGGCATGAGCAGGTCAGATTCAGCTGGTTCCCTGGTTTGGACCAGCTTCACTGTTTCTGGCTCCCAGCAGTGAGAGCTAAGCACCAGTGGGACCACCACATGCAGAAACTCCTGACTGCTGAGGGCTGTTGGACACATTTGGTGGGATCAGTTGGTGCACTTCTGAAAATGGCCCAGAACTGCTAGCAGAACACTGGAGACCTTGCTTGACATTACCGACTAGGCTCAGGCCCTGTGTTTTGCAAATTCCTTCTCATGAAGACTGATTCTATGGCTGCTGGATCTATGACAGTCAGAGTGCACTCAGTTCATGCGCTGAATATCCTTCTAACTGTCCAACAGTGGCTACTTGTGAGCTCCCTGCTCCATCTCATCTCTTCGCTTTCCAGAGTCTCCCCGGCCTTTTTTTCCATCATAACATTTCTGCAAGCCCTTCTCCTATTTTATTTTAGTCCCAGGTGCCCCCTGAGCTCCTTGATTGCATTTAAAACAGACACAACGACATTATGAAGCATTAAACTAATGGCATTTGAGACCATTTTTCTCCCGTAAACCATTACGACGTCCCTGGAATGGTTGGTGGAGGGCTGCCATCCAGGGCTGCATCCCTCTCTGCCGCACGGTGCCTGCTGTGGGACTCGAGGTGCCATCTCTCATGCTGCTCCTGCTGTAACAGTCCCCAAGAAAGCTGTTTTGATCTCCAGATGAGTTGTTTGGCATGACCATAATGACAAATATGCGAACGGGGGGTTAACCATGAATTGCAAAGTACCCCTTGATTCCCCAAGGTGGAGAGGAATATATCTTCCTTCACACCCTTTTGATGTATAGTTAATTACACGAATCTGGAACTGTTTCCATGTGCAAACACAGTGAAAATTGACTTTCTAAGCCATCCCTGGTCCCTCTGCATATGTTGCTTGCTCTATCCCAATACCGCGCTCCGTCTGTACACGCACAAATATAATCAGTGCTGCATTAGACTCTTTTTTTGATAATCGAGCTTTATAAAGTGTTAGAGGAATAGAACGGAATGTAGCATCCTTCAGGCCTGACACAGCTTTTTAAAAAGAAAAAAAAAAAGAAACTTATTTCATATTGGTTGTTCTTTCTCTTGCCTGAATAAAAGCTTTAGCACAGCTTGAAAGGGTTGCATGTGCTGAAATGTAGCCCAAGGATATGTGTTATTATCCATCCCCTCTTGACCAGCAGGGTCTCGGCTCTCTCTCCCTTTCAGCCTTTTGTTTGAACAGATGGGATTGGGGAACACAGGGAAAGAAAGGCAGTCTGTTCTCATTAACTCTCCCAGTACACAAACACAAACCTGAGCACAGGGGACCTATGGAACAGGACTGCTTCCACTCCATACACATCCACCGAGACCATATGTACCCGCACACAAAGGCAGGAGGAAGACCCACATCAAGCCAGCTATGAGGCATTTACTAAGGATGACTCCTACCTAACTAATTAAAAAAAATTTTTTTTCAAAAGCCCTCACAGGTCATTTCGTTTTCATTCAGCTGTGCAATTTAAAAAATAACCTTCAACTGATGTGTTGTTGAGGCTGTTTTAAAAGAAAGCTTGTCATCAAATCAGCCTAAAACCTGAGTGGAAGTGTTTGCTGCAGCCAGATCTGACGTGAGTTCTGTGAAGAGGTTTCAGGCTGAAACTGCAGGACCAGGGGTGAGGTTCCTTAGCTCAGCCTCTGGAAAGGCCTTAGGCAGCTGCTTCTAGAAAAGATGCCCAAAACCTGCAGTTCCTAGAATCATAGAATCATAGAATGGCTTGGGTTGGAAAGGACCCCAAGGATCATCAAGTTCCAACACCCTTGCCACAGGCAGGGGCACCAACCATCAGTTCTGGTACTAGACCAGGTTGCGTTGGCCCCAGTGGGCTAACCCCTTCTTTGGGTTCCTCTTCTTTGAAAATATCTGCTCAAATAACATGCAGCCAGGGAATGCTGTAACCCCAGAGGGCAGAGTGTTTCTGTTTACATAGACAGAGCTCTTGGGAACACCGTTTAAACAAACACCCAACATTCTTCTGACTTTTTTTTCTCACTTTAGAGAAGACCGAGTAACCCCAAGGTGGAGGTGACCACACATCAACCTCATGACAAGCCCAAGGCCACTTGTGCTGTCTTGGCCTGTGAAAATGGAGAGGTGGGTTGCTCTGCACACCACCACACATCATACAACCAACAGAAGCCGGGGCACACAAGAATATCTACTGCTGGCACGTGGCAACTTACCCAGCTGTCATCCTGCTGCCAGGCACCAGCTCAGACAGTTCTTAAATGATAACACTGGGTTCCCACCTGAGGACAGCAAGCCCCTCCAGACACAGAGCTCCTCCTACTTCTCTTCATCACAATCTCCATTGCCTCTCTGAGTTGAATCTTGCCACCTTCCTCTCCAGGTCTGCTCCTGGCTCCGTTTGTGCTCTCCTGCCCTTCCCACCACTAATGGGGTCATAACTGAAGGGAAATGTGTCAGGCTTCTGCAGCTGCCTCACAAAAAGTCCCCAGATCAGAAGCACGGCAGGATCCTGGCTGCTCTGAAACAGCACCAGCTGAAATGAGGATGTTCGGGAACCAATTTCCCAAATAGGCTCCTCAGATAAAGCCCCCATTTGATCTTCCTGTTCAATTACATTTCCCCATGAGCCTCGTCATGCCCTAACAAATGCCATGTCTTTATTTAGCTCTCAGGTAGAGAGGTGGCTGAAGTTGAAGAGCAGCTTTCCTCCAGGTGCAGCGAGATGCTGTAAGCAGGCTCTTCCCTCAGGTCTGCAGGACAACACCCATGCCTTATGTCCAGCACTATGGCCATGCTCAGCACCAACAATCCCTGCGGCATCCCTTAGTGTGGTTCAGAAGCCTGGGGGGTGGCTGCTGGAGCCCAGCCCCCCAGCTAGGCAAAAGATGAGCTGGCTGAGCCTCGAATTTTGCCCATGAGCACATCTGCAGGGCACCAGGAAAAAAACAAAAACAAAAACATTGCTCTTAAAAACCCCCCAGCTGGCAAACCATTGAACATAGGCCCCAGAGCTTTCAAAAGCAAAATGCCTGAATTCTAGGTTAGGCAAAAATGACAGGGCTCTGAAGCATTTGCTTTCTAGCAATGCTTTCAGCCAGAACACTGCAACATGCTTGCAAGGGAGGGAAATTTAAAAACCCCAGCAGCCCAGAAAATTTAACAGGCAGGAGGTGACCAAGGGTTAGCTGAAGTACATGAATATTGAGCTTCCTTAGATTTTCTCTGTCTTTTCAGCAGAGAAGTTTCACATGTAATGAAAACGCTTTGCAGCAAAATGAATTTCAGATCAATAAAAATAAGCAGCTCGGGCTGTGAGCCATCCTGCTCCAGGTACATTATGTCCCAGAAGGACTGATCAAACTTCTCATTGTGGGCATATCCAAGATGTGCCAAAGCTGTAAGAAGAGCTTGATAAGTGCGGAGAGATCCTACTCTTGGTGCCTATCCCTTTTTCCTGTGCAGCTGCTACCAGCTAAGTTTGGAAACAGCACACTGAAAAAAACAGCACTTAGGTCTAATAAAGTTCTCTCAGAATTGCACAAAATGCTTTGCTCTGTCACGTACAAGAGTCTCTTTCAGACCATCTGTGCCTCAGCGCAGGACACTGCTGCGCTGCCCGTGCTTGCAGTGCTGTAGGAGGGATGGGACTGTGCCAGGCTGTGTCCCTGTGCCACCAAGCCACCTCTGCTTGAGCTCCATCCCTTGATGTCAGGGTGGGCAGCTGCCAGCAGCTGGATGTGCCTTATTGTACTCCTCCAGCTCCAGAGGGATGTAAAAAAAACTTGAAAGCGTCAACTCAGGTGGTGATGAGCCTGGAGCACCTAACATATGAGATTACAGAAGATGGGCTTGTGCTCTGGTGAAACATGACTGTTAGGCAGTATAGCAGCAACTGACACCTCACAGAACCACAGAATCACAGTGTGGGTGAGTTGGCAGGACCTTCTGGGTCCACCTGGCCTGATCCTTGCTCAAGCAGGGACACTCAGAGCAGGGTGCCCAGTCCCGTGTCCAGGTGGCTTTTGGAGATTTTCAGGAAAAAAAAACTCCATTCATTACAATGAGAGCCCCAAAGATGATGGAGCTTAAATCCTACACATCCCTTGTCGTTCACGGGCTGGGGAGATGATGTAGAGTGGCTGGAGGGAGAGTTCAGTTGACAGTCCCTAAAAAGCAGGTGGAGCCAACTGGGAACTACAACTGCTGCAGGCAGAGAGCAGCTCCCTCTCTCCTAATTTTCTCTGGGATCGGTAGCCAGAGGTCTCATTTCAAGTCAAGGTCAAGTGTTTTCACTGAGCTTCAGAAATTGTGCTAATTCCTTTGTGTGGCAGAGGCCACCACAGAAACATCTGGCTGAGCAGGGATGATTGTAAACCACCCTTGTAAGCCAGTGTGGAATCACAGTCTTTCCAATTCACCTGTAATGTCTGAACTTGGATCACAGCTATTACAAAAGGGTCAGAGAAAGCAAGTAAAACCCCGTATTTTAATCAGCTGTGAAAATTACACAAGCCCAAAAGTCAGAACTTCACATGAACTCTGAAGAAGTTCTGAGATGGATGGAGATCTGAATCTCTAGGTTGTCTGATCCAAGCGCTCCTGCAGTGGGGGAGGACAAGCTGGCTCTGAACTGATGAACTAAAAGAGGGAAGATTTAGATTAGATATCAGGGAGAAAATTTTTCACTGAGAAAGTGGTGAGGCACTGGCATGGGCTGCCCAGAGAAGCTGTGGATACCCCTGTAGGTGGTCAAGAAAATGCTGGATGGGGGCCCTGAGCAGCCTTATCTGGTGGGTGGCAGCCCTGCCTGTGGTGGGGGGTTGGCCCTGGAAGATCTCTAAGATTCCTTCTAGCCCAAGCCATTCAGTGATTCTGTGAATCTATGATCTGCAGCTCACCATGAAATGGAGGCTCAGCAGCGGCAGCGCAGGCAGAAGGAGCCACAGCCTCACCATACAGCCTGGGCTTTTTCCCAGAGGGACTGCAGGGCTTGTGCAATCAGGCTCAGCTGGTAATCAGGCAAAGTCCAAACTCGCATAAAGACAAATTATCCCTTAGTCCTTCCAACACAGGGGAAAGGATATTGATAGGGGAGAAGAGGATGCTGCTGCCAGCAGCACATAGAGGCATCCTTCCACCTCGCCTGCCCCTCGCCCCATTGTCATTCAAATAGACGCTGCCAAGCTCCTCGAGGGACTCCGCAAATCCAGAACGCCTCGCTCAGCCTCACGGCAGCAAGGGGCGGCACCGGCGACCCTTTGGGGGCAGAGAGACCATCTGCGCCGCCGGCACTCGGGGAGGGCTGCCTACGGACACCGCTGCTCGCTCGGTTGTGCGAGTTCACCCCAAGCTTCTGCTACCTCTACTGCCCCATCTATAATCAATCAATCAGCCAACCAATCAATCAATAAAAATAACGGTGTGAGGTTACGGCTGGGAGAAGCGGGCTGTGCCGTGCCCGCAACACTCCGCTGCGCGCCCGGTCTCCTGGCCGCTTCCTTCTCCACACAGAGCAAAGCGGCGCGCCTGAGGCGCGGTGCTGTGGCGCCCCCTTGCGGCGTGCGGGAGATGCGCTGTTCCCGCGGTGCCCGGCAGGGGGAACCCGCGGCCGCGGGAAGCCGTTGGTCGTTACGGGTCTCATCGCGTCCCTTTGTTCGGCGGCGATTTCGGAAGGAAAAGTATGAGGTTGTAGTGGGGTCTGTGCGAGCGATGCTGGCGCCGGGGTCCTGGGCAACCTCTAACGTGGCGGGGCAGTGCCACTGATACACGTGTACCTGTTGATGAGTGGACGCGTGCTCATCAGCAGCGCCCAGCCACCACGGTTGCTAATGGAAAAGAGCAGCACCTTGCTATACTGTAGGTTGCTCTGAAAGCAATGCCTCCAGTTAATTTCCATGGAAACGACAACAGATACAAAAAGCACAACACTGTTTGTACTGTTTGATAGAGCAAATTCTCAGCTACAAAACACTATTTTTCAACACAGCTACCGCCATTAGCTGTGCATTCTCACCAGCACGATTGAGAGCCTCCATGCCACACTTGTCAAAATCTGCACCAGTGGAGGTGCCTCACTACCACTGTCACCACTGCTGAAATGCACCACCACCACCTCGCTGTGTTCACATCCTGTCTTTGGTCTCCACAAATGTTCAGCAAGTACCAGTGAATGTCAAGGGGTGCCATTTTTCCCACATGGAGGAATTCAGTTCCACACCTTTGCTTCGTATGCACTTCCATGTCAGATGTCATTCTATCAGACTGCCCCTCTGCTGCCACCTGTTGCACAGCAACAACATGTAATAGAATATTGGTGGGAAGGTTCAACTTCTGCCATACTACCAACATCTGCCTCTGACATCATGGGCCAACATAATAAAATAGGAGGCACTACTTTCAGAGCAGCCCTCGTAATTGCACCATGTCATTTGACAAGTTTGGCCTGACCATATCTTCAAGGACCTTCAGGAGTTGGGCTCTTATCCAGGAAAAACTGTGACCCATATGTTTAACTCAGCATAAGGGCATACCTGGCAGGATGCACAGCGAAGCACAGGTCTCAGTGGTTTTGCAGGGTTCAGGCTAACGCTGCAGAGAAGGCTGACATCCTACAACACGCCAGCAGCAGGGAGGTGGATGAAGTGCTGCTTCCTAACTTATGCTAATAAATTCTCCACCTGTGCCCAGTAATTTACAGGCCAAGAAAAAAGCCAACCTACTGTCAAGGGGAGCTATAGATAGCAGCTAGTCAGAGTTCACCAAGGTTCAGTTAAGCAAAATCTTTCTGGTCCTGAGGGCTGTGGGAGAGCTGCACACTCCTGCTCCTTATGTTCAGGCAGCACTCACCTGAAATGCAGTGTGAATTCAGGAAGGAACATTTGGATGGAAATAAAAATGTCACAATTAAAAATGTCAAAAGAAAAATGTTGACTGTTTTATCTGAGCTATGTCATCAAATTAAAATATAACTGGAGAATTATCTACCTTACAGTGCCTGTGTTTTCCACCACTGGAGTGTTTTGGCTGGCTGTTTCTCAATTAACACTTCAATTAATGTCATTGAGGTCTGCTGAGACAATACTTCGTTAGCATTTGCCTTGTTGGCATATGCAGGTTCACACTGTTGGGGTAAACAATCCTGTTCAGCCACACTTCTGTGCATGTTCACAACATGCTGAAGTCAAGGGGATTTATTTAAGTAGTAAGTGCTTGAGGCCTTCAGCAGATCTGATTCATAATGAACACATAACGGAATCAAGCCCTGCCCTGATTCATTTAGCTGCCCAAATCTTGGCTTTGTGAGTCTAATCCAGATAAATAGTAATTAGAACTAGAATTAGTATCTGATCATTCTGATGTAGGGAGCAGCAAAAATATTTAAAAGTTTTGCACGTTCACAAGTCCAAACTTAAACATCTAATTGCTGGCTTAACCTCCCACAACCTGCTACCTGCAAATGAGAGTAATCTAGAATAGCTGCAGCCTGAGACCGGGCATGTGTTTGTTCATACACAGATATTACCTCAGGCTACACAGTAATATAAGTGTCCAGAAAACATCACCACATGGCAGGGTGGGTGTTAGTATCTTTGTTGGGACATCCTAGGTAGCATGAGGAACAGGAAAGGTCCTTAATCCTTCTTGGAATCCTTTTCCCTGTGCTAAATTGAACTGGGAAAGAAAAAAAGAAAGGAAAAAAAAAAAGAAAAAAGAAAAAAAAAAGAAAGAAAAAGAAAAGGCACACAAAGATTTTGACAAGGAGGAATAGGGATTAGTTATATTTACTGATTTTAGGTTCCCTTTGTTTGCTGCTCCTGGCTGGTAAGAACAGTGAGCTAACTTCTGTGCTAGATTGCTGCAGATCCCCTTTTCACATCTGACATTTGCTGAGCTGTGCTAACTATCAGCGATTCCAGATCCAGTTACTTCCACCCCCCCAGCCCTGCATACCCACACCTGCTAATCTGGGCAGCTTTTTAGGGCTTAGCTGCAGCCTTCGTTGTGCAGGGGCTGCACGCAGCTGTGATGTGCAGCTCCAAGAGGAGGTGGATGAGTGAAGCCTGCAGTACTGCCTGACATGGCACACGTGCGGGGAGGTGGGATAGGCTCCAGACACACCACAGCTTGTAATGCCACTGCTGCTCACCTAAGAGCTGTCACATTCCCCAAGGTCACCTGTTTCTCTTCATATCCTCAGGGGTCTCCAGCTTTCTCTAGCTCTCAGCAATGAGAGCAGTATCATGGTTTACCCTGCACGTCACACCATGAGGAGTGTCTGAGTGTAGGCCTCAGGCCGGCATCTGGTGGTCTCCTCTCTGCCGCAGCTCCGTTTGGAGAGAGCAAGGTGCTGCATGTGGTGTGTTCAAACTCATCTTTGAGAAACTTAAGAGAGCAAGGGTCCAAACCTTGTGCAGGTCCTCTGCACTGGTTTTGAGATCCTTCTTACTGGCAGTGCCAACTAAAATGCACCTGAAGAAGTGCAATCCACTTGCCTGGAGGCAACCTGTCATCCATGAGGATGTAGCAACTCACACTTTCCCTGCACCATCAGAAAAAGCTGCACACCATCCAGAGCTTACAGGAGAAGCAAGAAACCACCTCTCCTGCCAATCCATTTACCCCAGTCCCTTTCCTTACCCTAGACTGCTCTGCCATGCTCCCAACTCCCAACAGGTCTCATCTGAAGCAGGTGGGAGGTCCTTGGCACAGTGTGATGGAAACAGGAGAAGAGCTTGTGCGGCATGTGCAATGACACCCCTAGGGCAGAGCTGACCTCTGCAAGCTGGCACACCCCGAGTCCCATAAATATGACCAAAACCTGCAACCCCTCACGAAAGCCATGGCCCAGGTTGCAACTCTGGGCCCTCAGATCCTGGCTGGGCTTCTGCACCCACAGTCCACTGACAACAGCAAGAGAAGGAACTCCACTGGAGTATTCAGGTGATGTGACAGAAAGGACATTTCCATTCTCTCTTTTCCTTCTCCTGCAAGAAAATGAGAAGTTGTAGCAAAAAAAAAAACAAAAAACACCCAAACAAAGTCTTTGGTGAAGCATGTCCCCATTGTATCAGTACAGTCTGAGCTTTGAAGAGGTTTGCCAAGCCTCAGGAAACTGCTGTAGGAAAGGAAGGTGGTCTAAAAGTCACATAGAGTTATTCTTCAGTTTCTCCCTGCTATCACAGGGCAGATGAATGGAGAGGTGAGCATAGTCCTGGAGCCATGGCCACCAGGATCTCATTGCCTTCTGACAAGTAGCTGGGGGTCCCAGATGACATCTAAAGAACATCACTGTAGCCGCTGGCTTCCTACCTGCACCAAAACTATGAAATTCAGATGAGGTAGCACTTCAGCAACACAGGCCAGCAGCTCTTCAACCATGGGTGACAGCTTCTAAGAAAGGGGTTGAAAAGACTCAAAAGAAGATATGAAATGTTTCCTCCTTCTGCAAAGCTGCTAGCTGCCCTTAAATAATGGTGGCAGCTAATTTTTAGTAAGGTAGAAATGACACCAATTTTCAGTGATCCCTAATAAGTAAGGCAAGGTCTCCATCTTTTTACTAACTTCTACTATATCATTATACCATTTGTGATTTTCAGGTCTTTCCTTGGCTCTTGACTACAGGGTTCATGCTGTTACTGAAGAACTTCAAGCTTCCGTTTTTAAACAGGGAAGCTTTCTTCTCTTTTGTGGATGCAAATAAAAGCTTGAAAACAGGCATTCTGAAGCTGCCAGGCCAGAAGAAATTATCACAGGCAAGACACTTCTCAGGTCTCTGACTCGGTAGGCTGACTTAATGATCTGAGGAACACCTGAGTCATTAGCTCTGAATGCTTGGGAATGCTGTGTAACTGTACCCCATCTACACACTGATATCTTGAGTGAGTTAGCTGCCAGTAGGGATTATTCACATGGAAGAATTTGAATTTAAAAACTGTCTAACTGTTCTTTTTCTTAAAAAAAAAAAAAAAAAAAAAAAAAAAAGGTTGCATGTGTTTTAGCCCAGAGCTCTTAGTGCATAAAGGACTGCCTGTGATACACTGATACTTTCTGGAAAGCTATTCCCTAGAAATGTGCACGCCTGAAAGGTGCCAGCAGGCTCTCTAGAGAGATTCAGGGAGATTCAAGTGCAGCTAGAGAGAAGTGAAAACAGAGCAGAAATTTAAGAGCAGCAAAACGTTTCTGTCCCCTTGAGAAAATCAGGAGAGTGCTAAGCTTGTCCAGCTCATCATTCGAAAGGAATGAGGTTCCTGGTAGCACACTGTGGTCACTTCGGCACTTCCCCAGCAGACATCATGCTCCCAGGCAGCACAGCAGGTTGGGAGCGAGGGAGGGCTGAGCTGCCACTGCGCAACAGGTGTGAATCTGCTGGCCACAGCTCCCTCCATGGCCATTAAATTAAACACCCAGTAACCCTCATTGCTGGGACATTGCTAAACATGCTGGTGCTCATATGGCTGGGAAAAACCCGAGTGGCACCCGATCTGGCCACCTCAACCTTGCTCGGTGTAGGATCCTCATCTCAGAACCTGGCTAGGAGGTTGAGTAAAGATAGTGCTGCTACTTAATACACGCATCAGTGTGTGGAGATAGAGGCACAGAGCTGTGCTCACACATACAAATCACAGTCAAAGCAAAGCAGGAGCCCAGTGATCCTACCTTCCTCCAGGAGAAACGTAGTGGGCTGATGGATATGGCTAGATGGGGCTGAATTTGTCCTAGTGACAGCACACAATGTTAGAACACATTTTTTATTTCTTATGTTAATTAGTAGTAATTGAATTACTACTATATTAATGATAACTACTTCATTAGTAGTAATGAATGATAATGTCCAACAAAGAAGGCCTTCTGAACTATCAAAGAGCTATGTGACTCAGGGTGAGCCAGGTATCCCCAGTCAGCCCACTGACCTTCCCTTTACAACTTCTACATGGTATTGTCTTCTGCATGGAAGAAGACAGGAAAGCCGGTGGTACTTTCTCATCATACAGCAGGTCCTAGGGACATCTCAGTCAAAACACAAAGACTGTCACCAGGTGATAGTTGCAAAGATCTCAGGCTGTTTAAAAGAGGAACAGGAAGAATCCAACTCTGCCTTGTACTTATCACCACAGACACAGCAGCATCAGTGTTCAGGCAGCTAAGCACTGTGAAAGGCTTCTCGCCCCTCAGGGCTTTCAACAAGGGTGAAGGGAAGGGAAAGAGAAGTAGGTTTCGCACACTGCAGAGCTCTCCTCAAGATGGTGGTGATCTTCTCAGCCTCCTTGGAAAGGGTCAGTTCATGCCGGAGGTTCCCACCCTAATGACAGCCACTCTGCAAATTATGACAAGCTATGACCTTGCTTGTCAAGCTGGTGGCAAAAGGCCTTTTTTCTGAATACTCCTATCTTGCAAAACACATGAGGTCTTAGAGGCTTGCAAAGAGATTAGCTGAAGCAGAATCTTAAATCCTGGTGCCCTAGAAAAAGCCTCACTGAAGCATTCGGATCAGAGGTGGCTGGGGAGCAGCAGAGGACAAGGAAGGTGAAAGCAGTGGCGTGGGGCTGGAGTGGCTAGGGGCGAGGAGCATCAAGTAGATCCCTAATTTCTAGTACACAAAGAGAAAAAGATAATCAAAGAGCTTTCTGTTTCTCTCCTGCTTTTCACTAGCAGGAACTCAGTATTTCTACAAGCCCAAAGTGAAGGCCTGAGGCTGTCCTGTTCTGAGCCCTTCAGTTCCAGTTACAACCCTGCTACTAGTATCCTCCCAGGGGCAAAACAGCTCTGTCTCAGTCTCAAGCACTAACTTCTTGTTCTGAACACCCTCAACAAATGCATCTGGAATTGCAGGTCTGTATTGGCAGGTTTGCAGTGAGAACACGTGCTTTGACTAGAGTTCCACTCATTGGAATTAAGAAGTTCAGGTGACCAAGACAGTTGTTGAAGATTTAAATCAAACACACAAATTCTACCCCCTAGGAAGCTTATAATCATTTAAAACCAATTCTGATACAGTGACCAAGGTATCTTATGTTTCAGATGGATGCAGCCACAACTGAAATACCTCAGCAAATGCCCACTGAGTTTAGCACTAACAGTCCCACTGAGTTTCTGAGCAGTTTCTCAGATGGAGTCCCATTGACCAGGATATGTTTGTTGTCCAGCTGGAATAATTGCCCTAGAGGCAGAGGTGAAGCGTAAATCACAGGCTGCTGCTACACAAACAGATAGAATAGATGGGGATAGGGTGAGCAAGGCAGTATTTTTTTTGTATCTAAAAAAAAACCCCAAAAATATTTGTTCATCTTTCAAAAGGCAAAAAGAGGAGAAAATGAAAACTGGATTGTGTCTATTCTAGGCACGTGAACAAGTTATTCAGATTAGAGAGAAAGCATGTCAAAAATAACTTGGGTGATATGAAAGTGGAGCAATTGCTGTATATCTACAAAAATAAAAGGAGGGCAGGAACCTGGGAAGCTGATTTTGAAGTATCTGTGAACATTTCATTTTTGCAACCCTGTCTGATGTGTGCCTGCTTTAAAACATGCTCTGATGGCAAGGACAGCCTATTCTTGCACCCCAAGTGCATGGAGTCCTTCAAAGGCAACCAGTCAACCTAGTGTAGGTCTGATCATCACATGAGCTCAGTTCTGTGCTTTGCAGACCAAACATTTAGCAAAAACCTAGCTGTTGTCACCCACTGTGACAGCAGTCTTGCATCTCCTGCTAACAGCAGTCAGATTTATCCACGTTTTTCACATCTCCCTCTGAAAATGACAGCCCTCACAGAGAGGAGTGAATTTCAGAGGCTGTCTTGCCCTGGCTACTACCTGGATTTCTCAGCTTCCATCATTAGGACATCGAGTTGCAAACAAAGAAGTTCCTAAAAAGACAAGACCAGAAAATAAGAGGTTTTGGAAATAGGACAGACTTCAAAACTGTTACCCATAGAGTAGCAGCTCATGTGTTGTGGGCTACATTGGAAGTGACATCTATGGGGGAAGTGTGCTCCTACATCACCCAGAAGTGAGGTATAATTGCTAAGTAGCACTCACTTTTTGCCCCGAGCAAACAGCAAAATACCCCTGTCATAGAATTAAATAGGACCAGGGACATTATCTCCTCACAAATGTGAATGGAGTAAGGGTACGATGGAGCAATGTTCAAGAAGCAGGCCTGATGAAGGTGTTTGTCTGCACATCATTTTGGCACAGGAGACAACCCACTGTCACACTCCTCTTTGCCATCCTCCAAATATCTTCCCCAGTAGATCAGCATCATCCTGGTGGCAGGGCTGGCCAGCAGCCAGCTGGCTTGCCTCCATGTCCCTGTTGCTGCCAGTCATGGGGCAGCAGTGACACACAGTCAGAGGAGGGGAGGAGGTGAAAGAATGTGCTGCTGCACCAGGAACAGGGAAGCAGTCATCATTCTCCATTTCACTTGTTAGGAGATGCAGCAAAGCTCTGTGAAAAGACCTTCACGGACAACAGGCAGGTCCCTGAGGCTGGGAAGCCAGCAGCGATGGTGGCATCTGCCCATCATCTCAAGGAGGCCCATGTCTTCTGCCCCAAGGCACCAGTGTAAATCTTGCCCTTATTCTTTAGCGTGACAAGCCTTTAATCGGTAACCAGCAACCTCTGGGACTTGGCAACTGCTGTGTGAGTAAGAAGCTTCTCTGTACTTGGGATTACAGTTGCGAGCAGGAGATCCCAGGGCCAATAGATCTCCTGGCACTCTGTTAGCAGAGAGAGTGCTTCAGAAAAGAGCTTGAATTCCATCAAGCAAATCAAGTTCGTGCCCCAGGCAGTGTGACAGAGTCTCAGGAGTGCTCACCTCCTTTACTGCTGTGGAAATGTGACTTTTCCTCTAGTGGTAGTGATAAGTCTGAAACGATTTTATCCAAGCTCTGTTATCCACTGCCTAATCACTGCGATGCCCAAGTGGTTACAGAGATACCCTTGTTACAAAAGGCAGCCAATATCTTCTATTTTTGCTAAGCCCTAGTAGGACGGAGTGTGCCTTGGCTCTCTGTATAAATGAAGTCTGCCCCTTCCCCAAATCTGCCTGCATCCTCCCAGCATTGCCAACCTCCACTCCCTCCTGCACTCCCTCACACTCCCTCTCACTCACTCTCTCACTCTCAGATGATGCAGAGTGCCAGCAAGTCCCTCAATGCTGTCATATCTGTCCTTTTTATTCATTGCAGGGTTTATTTTTAGCCTGAAACAACTGCTTCCTAAAAATGGAGTTCCTAATGACACGGGAGCTGGACACAGCTATGTAAGGTATCCAGGGCTTGGCCTGACAGCTTCTCCTGTCTGTCTCTTTGTTGTGAGCCCAGGACAGCAAAGTTTGTTGCTTGCCACCAGCCTTGCAGAGCTTGGACTGAACGCTAGGAAGGCAGAAGAAAGAGAAACTCGGTGCAGACTCCCACTGGAGCCCTTGGCCTCCTTCTCTTCCCAAACTGAGAAGGAGAGAGACCTTTGCCAGCGCTGCACTGAACTCCAAGGGTTCCCCAATGAAGGCAACTTGCTGGATCCTGGCAGGCTTTTGCCTGCTTTTCTGCTGCAAGGCAGAAGAAGGACTGAATTTTCCCACATATGATGGGAAAGACCGAGTGATCGACCTGCACGAGAAGAACTACAAGAATGCCCTGAAGAAGTATGACATGCTTTGTCTGCTCTTCCATGAGCCTGTGAGCTCTGACAGGGTGTCCCAGAAGCAGTTCCAGATGACGGAGATGGTCCTGGAGGTAAGCACCACTGCGTGTCTCCCTGCCGGGTCAATGCCACTGCACATCTGGAGTTATGGAGACAGGTCATGGGACAGTCAGGGGCCTGGTGGGAATGGCCAAAGTTTTGAGGCTGCTTGCCTGAGTATGATTTAGACCCTGAGCTCTGTGAAGCACAGGGTAAAGCTTTTGTTGTAGTCTTTTGAGTTGTCAGCTGGGAAATAGCCTTTCTGGGTGGTGCACCAGAAAACGGGGAAAAGCAAATAACCATGCACACCCCAGCAGTATGAATTCAGCTTAGCTGAGCTTTTTCAAATCTCAGCACAGGTCTGAGTGCAGCCTGAAATTGTTAGGTCCCTTCTCCTTCTAGTATATCCTCCTTAGATTCAAGATTCCTTCCAGTTTCCTATTCCATTCAGAGCAAATAGCCAAGTCCCACCAAACTGTGTTGCAAATGGGTGTCCCAGCTCCACATCTCAAAACTCACTGTTGGTGCGGCATTAAATCCCCCTTTTTTTTTTTTTTCTGACACTTGGTTGCCTGCTTGGAATAAGTTTGTAGCTACTTGCTAATACAGCCGTTCATTTCTGTGCTGGAAATAAGCATTGTTAATTCTTTGGTGAAAGAATGATTAATTAATCCTCAGTAAAATAAATCACACTAAAATTTACAAAGTAGATTCATTGCATTCTTTCTTGTAGTGTGGCTGTAATCTAGGGACTCTCAGAGCAGTAGACCTTGATGGTTAGTTGTTCATTTCCTCCCAGGGGCTTACAGATATTCCTTCTTAACTAAAAGGCATATTTGGATGGAAAGTGAGAATTGCTGAAGAAATACATAATCTCTATTTTTCAGAGACAAAACGTAGTAACGGAAAACTACTTATCTTTAAGTATAGCAAATGTGATTTAGAAAATATTCTCACTCAGTGAGGGCTAGGACCCACAAAAGTACAGTGCCAAGTTCAAGGTCTACTGACCTCCTCAACAAGGCAAGCAAGAAAGATTCAGACCTGACCAGATTTTATTCACTTGTCAGGAAACAGTTACTTGTTCCAGGTGAGTGATCAAATAACACTTGGCAAAGAAAAAATAACCCTGGAACTCCAGCTGAAAAGTTTATGGCTGGTAGTATAATTGCATTGTTGTTTAATAGGATAGCTATTTTGTGCTTGATAGATGGCAAGCATTTACTAAGTGTGTATTTATAGAAACCTGGCAGAAGCAGGTACCCGTTGTACACTGTCAGTTGTACTCCCCTGGACACCTATCCCCATGGTAGCAGTCAACCATACTGAGCGTGCAATTGCTACAATGCAGCATGTGTTAGAGCTTTTATTTTGCAGGACTTGCTTCAGAGGGTGAATACATTAGCTCAGGGCTCTGGTGGTCTGGTTTCCAATTGCTTCTCTTCCATTGAACTCTGATGTGACCTTGGGCAAGAGATTGAGGATTAGATCTGCAGCAGACTTTATGTAACTGTAGTGCTCTGGTTCACTAATGCTCAGCTACAAGCTGACCATTCTACAGTCCTCAAAACTTCTCCAGCACTTGCAGTGCTGATTCAGTGCATGTCCCCATTGTCCCCTGGGCTGGGAGTTGCAGCAGCAATCTTACAGTTCCCACACAGCAGAGATCTGCAGACTGGACACTTCTTTGCCACAGACACCCAAGGCTTGGATTGGATCTGAGAAAGCAACAGAGAATGTGCTGCATAGGACACAAACCAGCAAGGTGCTGGTGCTCTTAATTTCTGTTACTAACTTAACCATTGCAGTGAGCTAGGTTTTAATCTTCTCCGTCTGGTGACAGCACTCAAAACTTCACCTCCCTCACCTCAAGCCACAAATGTTGTGTGGCAAAGATTGCTCTCAATCTGCCCTGCCTGTGGAAGGATGCCTATATGGAGCATCTCATGCTTACTCACTGTATTAAGGATTTATTTTCTGGAGCATCTCATATTTTTTTCACTTTACATTATTGAGGATTTGCCTGATGACTCACAACAAGGTATGCTGCTTCCACAGCCTGGAAAACACCACATCCTTAGCCTTACTTCTATAAAATTGCACTGATCTCCATCATAAGGAATAATGGCAACCCTTCACATGAGACCTTCAGGCAGGTGTGGAGTTAAGCAAAGATCTGAGCTAACCATCTAAGGGTTATTACTTCCTATTGCCTGATGAACACAGGTATGTGTGTACACAGAAGAAATAGGATTCATGGATGTTAAGTGTGACCTGGTATAGGGAACCTGCTTTGGCAGGGGGGTTGGACCTCTCTGGAGGTCCCTTCCAACCCCTACAATTCTGTGATTCTGTGATTAAGTCCTGAAAACCTCCAAAGTGCCCACCCCTCCTCTTTCTCACACACACCTTAGAAGAAATGTATAGTTCCAAAGACCAAAGGCTTGAACAAATATATTAGGACTAGGAAAAAACATGGAGAGATTCAGTAACAGGTCCCTCCATATTTGCTAGGACAAAATTACAGGTGTGCCCAGGTAGAAGATAGTAGGGCATATTATCAAAGCAAGCAGAAGTCCCAGTAGCACCTGCTGGTCCCTTCTTCACTTTAGACCCAGTCATTGGTTTAGGTCTCAGCAGGTGAAAAAAGACATGGCTACAAAACATCCAAGGAGGGCAGGATGAGTCTAGACAACACTCCTACAATCTAGGAGCAAATTGTCCCTTGGCCATGGTTTCATCCAAATACGTTGGTCATAATCATCAACAAGCTTGGACTTTAGTAGCTAGCAGGGCTTGAGCTCATGTGGCAGCACTTCCCTCTTCTAGAGTCTCTTCCCTTCCAAGTCCCTGCTCTGTTTGAAGCTTGCAATGCCTTAATTATGTCTGAGATCTCCCTGGAAAATCTTTTTGAAAATGGCCAAGAGCTTGAAACTTTATTTGTGGAGGCAGCTGACAGACAAAACAGGGCAGAGAGAAGAGAATAGCGAGGGTCTCATTTCCTTAGTGAAACGTGCTGAAAACCTGACAGCATAAGTGAAGTTAAGCACATAAGGTCTTGATCCAATTGCAACCACAAACATCAGGGTGAGGAGAAAGTGATATGCTAGGAAAATTCTCCTCCCCATTACAAATGCCCAGTGTGCAGAACTGACCAGCAGAATCTCAGGAATGTTCACCAGGCATCATCAGATAAAGGGATGCTGTGGTTACACTGATATTACAGGATCTCCAGCTCCCTCCACCCAGTCCTATTGGGATCTGCCACTGGATTCCCACACAGCCCAGCATGCCCTTCCAATTTGGAAAGGCAATGAAGAAGATCATCAGCTGACCTGGCAGCCCCTACCACCTACTCTGTTGTCTTTTCCAACCAAGGCAATTCTACGGCTCTAAGCTGATGAGTGTGGCTTCTTCACAGCTCAGACTAAGGGGCTCTCATGCTCCTTTGCTTCCCTTTCTCCCTCCACTCACCCCAACTCCTGCTGAACAGCTCCTCTAGGTTGTGAGGAAAATCCTCCACTCTAGATGATGACCCAGCAGCCTTGAGGACAGTGGCAGCAGTTCCTATCCCGTGGCAATTTTTCTAAGAGCCTGCATGCCCTGTGAGGTGAGCACAGAGAAGAAGATCACATACAGCCAGACACAAAGCTTCACAGTGCAGATTTAAGTGCCAAGTAAGACAAAAAGCTACTTGTCCCCAAATCTCTCAGCTTTAATGGAAAAAGGGTGAAAGAGGACAAGAACAAAGCAGGGAAACTTAAAATATCTGTTCTGCTACTCTTCTTCTTTGTAACTCTCCTATTTCCTCCAATCTCTTATCACTGCTTCTCAGACCTCTGCCTTCTCCCTCTCATCTCCAAACCCTTCCCAAGTATTGGCAGAGCTTTGCTTTCCAGTGGGCCAGTTTGTCTCTAGGGATCACGTTACAAAACTAAAGAGCAGCAGGGTAAGGGATTTTTATTTTGCACATGAGAAGCTCTCTCCAGCAGCAGAAGCTGTCTTAGTGCAGAGCAGGCTGCCTGCAAAGCAGACATTGCATCTCTCTCCCAGTGTCCAGTCAGTAGTACAATCAGTACTACTTGTGCTGTGAGAGAGAAATATAGCTTTTGAGTTCAACAGAATAAGGGTTGAAGTAAGCATAAGGTCTAATTCACTTGAAAGCAAGGATTTACTTTCAAGTGTTGACACTTGTAAAGCTCCACTCACAGGCTTTCAGCTGAGAATGGAAAAATCAATTAAGATTTGTCTGGTTTTAGGGCAGTTCCACCCATCTGGTCTTCAAATCATTTTAGTCTGATAGCTCCTGTGAGAGCTCAGAAACATGTCATATGTAGCAAAAAGGCCTTCTCTTCTGATCCAACAGAGGAAAAAAGTTTGCAAGTACAGATGTGTATCAACATTCATAGGAAGCAGTGGCTGAGAAGTTATCCCCATGTCCAAACAGATTACAGGAGAGTATAAAACCAAGAGCTTTCTTTAAGCACCCTCATCACTTTGTTTCATAGACTCAGTTTGCAACCTTTTTCTTTGAAAATAATATGTTCATGAGACACTAGCTCAGTATGACTTCCTTGGCTGGGTAAACATGTTACACATTGAGTGCCACAGAAACTGCCTGGTCCCTGCGACCCTACAGAGCAAGTCTTCAGGGTGAGAGATGGAGCACACCTGGAGACATACCTGAAGAAGCCTACAGCATGAATACCTCATAATACAAGTAATAAAACAGGTTGCCACACTGAGGCAGTGGCTTCCACTGCAGATAAGTTAATGCAAAAGGTTAGGAAGGGAGAGAAAGGAAAAGATGTGCACTGCTTCCTTTGGCCTCTGAGACAATGTAAGTACATCTCAGTCCATTAACAGCTCAGAGCGTTGATTTCGGCAGCAGCACTAGGAAAATTTCACTCCCTGACATGCCAATCATAAAGGAAGCTACAGCGAGCTCCCCAGGCTGTAGATGGGCACACTGGCACCCAGGCACAAATGGACAATTTGGCCTTTCTGTATAACTAGTGGTAGAAACAATTGCCAAGACTACTTTAATTCTTATCACCTAGTTTCCTTTCCCAATGCCCTTCCATCCATCTCATCACTGAGGCTGGTCTGGCTGCCTGAGCAGTTTCTAGCATAAGACCTTCATTTCCATCACCACTTCCCTCTTGGAAAGGCAATCTTCATGTTCAATCATGTATGGTCAGAGGGAGAGAAGTGTGCTGATGGCTGTTCTCAGAGTAGGAAATAGCTGTCATCCCAGTGTCTAAGGGAAATTCAGCAGATAGCCTCTGTAGGTGCCCTGCAAGAGCTTAAAGCAGTTGGAGACTCCTTCCATGGCACACCTTTGTTCTGAAATGCCCAAGAGATGAGGAAAAGTTGTGAAAAGCCCATCCTTCAAGCCTCAGTCATCTTGCCACACCAATTAGGCTCCCTAGAAACATGCCTGTGGGAGTTTCTGATGCATTCTTGATATCCAGGAGGCAGGATCACACTCCTGTCTAATAAGACGTCATTGACCTATCATAGTGCACCGTAAGTGAGCATCAAAAGGACTGGCCTGAGAAATCATTCACCAATGGGCATAGAATATTGCAAGTTGGAAGGGACCCATAAGGACCGAGTCCAGCTCCAGTGTATGTGTACTGTCACCATTTGTTGTTCTCTGCCTCAGACCTTGACATTGCCCAGGAGACTGCTGAGGCCAGATAGCATCCTATGAGCTGGAGCAGGTACCACACTGCCCTCATTCCAGACCTCAGTCTGGAAGTGGTGCCCTTCATTTAAATCAAGCTGATCAAAGCCTGCCACTACCCTGCATTTAAGCCTGAGTTTCACCCATGGGGAAAAGGGAAAGGAGATACAGTAATTCTCTTTAAAGCCCCAGGAGGGAGGGGAACTATTTAAGCACATAGCCTGAGGACAAATGGGCTATGAATAAATCAAGTTTGGAAACTAGGGAGCTCCTAATCACCAGAGTCAAGGGGAGAACAGCCCAGTGAGTTTAAAGGACACTCAGATTGAGCAACCTGGTCCAAGTTCTGATGACCAAAGATGTCTTTTTGAGGCCTCTGTCTGCAAACAGCAGTCACCCAGGCAAGGAATGAGTGGCCCAGGAAAGAAGTGACTTAGCAAGGTCCGAATTATCTTGTTTTATTTAATCCTCTGCACACTGGGATTTACCTACTTATAGAAAGAAAACCTTGCCTGAGGAAATAGAACAAGCAGCAGCCTCTTGTGCAGTTCCCCGCTGCGCTGGCCCCTGAGCACTGCTGATGGGGCTCATTCCTGCACACACTCTGGCGCAGCTCCGGTGCAGGCCAGCTGCACGACATGATACCTTCTCTTTCTGGGAAATTGCTTCTGCCCTGGCAGCCGACAGACTGAGCAGAGCTCTGACACCTTGAAGCCTGCGTAAGGAGACACTTGTTCTGAGAGTTTCCCTTGGGGCTGGTTGCTCACTGCTCCTTGGCTGAGTCCTCCTTCACCCCAAGGAACCTATTGCTCCCCCACATTCCCATACAGGTGTGGATTCAGGGCAGGAGCACCCAGATCCCTCCTGTGGCACTCCAGGGTTTCAGAGGCGTTGGCTCAGGCCCACTGGGTCAGAAAACTGAGAAATTTCCTTGGAGCTGGAAGCATGAAAGCACCTCTGGGTCCTGAGGAGGAGAGAGGACTGTTGTGCACTGAGCTCACTTCCTTCTTCCAGCACCCACTTGAAAGCAGAAGGCTGCTGCTCCACATAGGTTTTGCTGTGGCATCCAGCCTTTGCTTCCAAGCAAAGCTAGTTATAGCATCATTTTTGTAGAGGAAAGCTCCCAAATTCCTCCTCCTGCCTGGTTCATCAGAGTGGGGTTCAACAGAGGGGGTTCTGCAGAGCAGCCCCAATCCACCTGCAGAGCTGAGGTCAGCACATGCACACTCGCAGCCCCAGACTGTCCTCAGTGTGCAAGCTGCTCAACTGAGTCGGCAAAACACCTGTGAAGCAATGCCAGCAAGCACCAGCCAACAGCAGCAGCAAGTGGCCCCTGCCCCATGGATGCTCACAGCCACCAGCATCATCCCCAGCTATCTCAGGGGCTTTAACTTACAGCTGGCTAAAATTAGGGATGCCCGGGCGAGGATAAAAATACAGCCCTAGCTATGTGAAACCTTTAGGTAGGTGGCCAAAGAGCACATCATATGCCTGGCTGGGCTGAGCAGCCGGGTAGCTCTTAAAGGGCCGCAGCACCGTTCTTGGAGTGCTACCTGTGAAAGGACCTCCCTCAGTGACCTTTGGCTGTTCTGTATTTGGGGACTTGCCTTTTCATCAGGAGAGCAGCAACCCCTTAAGAGGGCAGCTCCAGTGGTGGAAAAGGGCAGTAAGATGGGCCATACTTTCTCTCTCTCAGCTCTGCTGCCAGGCCCTGTTGCAGCAGCTACTCAGCAGGCTCCTGCCCCTTCTCTGTGGCCATCACAATGTTTCAGGAGCTGTCATTCACCAGCCTGAGTTACAAGATCCAATACTTTTCTGATGGGTATTGTGAGGGGATGCAGCATGGCACAAAACAGCATTGAGGAGAGTGATACCCCTCTGCTCTACTACAGACTGTTCAAACAAGGGAGAAGCCAACCACAGTGTAAAGGTATGAGTTCTGCAGAAGCTTTCAAAGCCTTTGGGGAAATACTCTAGTTTCTTGCCATATCCTCCTGTTGTTTCTAAAAACAAAAATAAGTTTTAAGACATTAAGTCATCCTCATCTTCACATCAGCATGTTCTGGCCATCACCAAGCTCTTACAGCTTTAAAGAGCAGAGCAACAGAAAAGTGGAAAGAAAGGTGACTTTCCATATAATCCCATTGCTCTGTTCTTTGTGTTTCTTCAGTTTTGCTCTTCTACCACTGCCTGCTGGGAAACAGCAATTTCCCTGTGCATAGCAGAGGTACTCCCAGAGGCTATCAGAGACCCAGGTGCACCCAGCACCCTACCTTCCAGCCTGGCAGCTGGGGAATGTCAGCCTTGCTGATGGGGGGATCTTGACGGTGAAGTGAGAAGAAAATCCAGGCCAGAAACCTATAACGTCACTCCATGATGAAAGACTGACTATGCTGGGATACCTGTCTCATTCATCTCTATCTGTAACCCTCTCTACTGCATTTGTTCATCTCTATCTGTAACCCTCTCTACTGCATTTGTTCTGCCATTTGATGGCAAGACTGACGCCAAACGGAAGGTCCAGAACAATCACCGCCATCTGCAGCTGAATAGGTTTGTTGTCAGACAACTTATCACCTTTACAAAGGTGATGCTGCTGCTTCTGGTAGCATAGGATTTCAGAGTCTCCTTAAAGCTTCCCATCACCACACCTCAGTTCAGATAGTTATGGTAGTAAGAAGCTGAGATGCTCTAGCAAGGAGCTGTTTCCTTCTATCACCATTATTCAGATTGCTAGCACCTGCTGACACCACCCAAAATCATAGAATCACAGGCTTAGGTTGGAAGGGATGTTAATCATCATCTAGTTCCAACCCCTGATGAGACGGTGCTTTCTCACTCGTAGGTCATAGAACTGTAGAATTGTCCTCAGGCTTCATTTGGGGCTGGCACTTCTCACCAGTCTCACAGGGCCATGCACCTACTCAAATGAGAATAGGGCTGTTACCTGAGGAATACTCACAACTCCTGTTCCTGAGAATGCACAGGACTCAACTTGTGACCCCGTGGCTAGAAAGAGTGCACTGCAAAGGCTTTGTGCTTACGAGAATGGGATACACCTGCTGTCTTTGCTTGTGCTCTAAGCCCTGCCTGCCCTGAGCCTCTTCATGTACCTTAGGAACTGCATAACCAGCTAAGCCCAGTTCTTCCGGGGCAGTTTCTCCCTCCCATCTCCCCATGCAGCTGTTGAAGCTAAATTACTCACTATAGAGGCTGACACAAAGGCAGGGGCTCTGGCTGAATGAGACTTCAAGCAATATGAATTTAAGTGGAGAAGAAGGAGTAGGAGCTGTGTTCTTATATTACAGCCGCCTCTGTTCCGAAGTTCTGAGCCAAAAGGATTGTCAAGATCAGAAACATTATCTGCATTCAAATCCCACTAGCATTATGGAATCAGAAAATACTGTAAGGGGATATTACAGATGCTTGATACTGTAATGAGCTGGGGGCAACCAAGCTGCATGCCTCTGGCATCCTCTAAATGTTGCTGCCTGATGAAGTTCAAATGTGGATACGGGAATGCGTGCACACCTGGGCACTGCTCACACCCACCTGCCCCACTGGGAAGCAGCAAGCAGGAGTAACATCCAGCCCCATGGAGCTGGCATTTGAAAATGTGACTGTAGGTACAGGCAGCCTGCAAAGGTCTCCTACTTTCCAGCAGTGCCAGTGGAAAGAGCTGTACTGAGTCTCATGTTGCAGAAAGATTTTCCCACTAAGGACTGAAGAGCTCTGTGGATTGGCATGGGCTGTACTGCTCACTCCTTATCTCATTATCCTGAAAGCTCCAACAAAGGAGAAAGGCTGCCAGCAGAGTGCACAGTTCCATCATTTGCACACGTACACAAACACACTCTCCTCTGTACACACACTGTCTACATGCACTTCCATCTATTCACATTCATCTTCTGTCTCTCTTCAGAGAGACATCTCACATGCCTGTAGAAGAGACTGTGCAGTCTCCCTCTGAGAGGTCTCCAAAAGTCACCTGATGTGGGCCTGGCACCGTGCTCTGGCTGTCCCTGCTGTGGCACAGCCATGCTGTGATTCTGGTTTTTTTTGCCTCCCAAGCCCTAATGAAGTACATGTTCCCACAGTCTTGCACAAAGAAGCTTCCATCCCATCCCTAATTTTCTAGACACGTCTACTCTTTTCCAGCAAGCTCCCATGCTCACACACTCAACCCTGAAGAGCTGTCTTGCATACACTGCATGTTCACATATGCTACTCCTGATCTAAGCCTCCACTTTTACAAACATCTCTCACTCCTGCCCAGCCACTTGTCTGCAGCAGGTGTCACAGCCTCAGATGATGAAGGCACATTGCTGAACTTCTTCAAACACCCCCAAGAAACTCTAACCGTCTCCTGCACACACTAGTCAAGAGCTATAGGGCTCAAACTGCCTGGGCTGGATCTGGCACTTGACTAGCAGATGTAAGTAAGTAGCCTGTAAGACTGCAGCTAGATGAAGCGTATTTACATGACTGGACAGTCTCAGCACAGCCAGAGCCTCAAACTTTGAAGGTCTTTGTGCTGGTCTACACAACTGCTTCAGTGCAGGGAGTCACACGTCCCCTAAAGCTTCTGATCCCACAGGCTCCATCCCTTTTCCCAATAAAGGCACCTCCACGCAAGAGGTGCCCATCTCCTCCTTCCATGTTGGACATCAGCTGCTCTAACAAGGCCCAGGTGAGGGGACACCAAACTGATCAGACCAATGCTCTGAAGCTTTATCCATAGATGTGTGAATATAGACCATTGTTCTGCTTTATTCAGGCAGTGTCCTCTGTAACCAAGAGCCCTGACCTGCAGCCTCCCTTTTATTTCCAATTTTCGGTAGAGAGTGAGAGAAGAATAGCAAATCAACGCAATTCCTTTACAACCTACAGCACCTCCTAGAGACAGCAAGCCAGGTAGCTGCGGGAGGTTAAGGTAATTGGGTGTTCTTGTTCCCTGATGACATTGTGAAGGGGATATCTGGGTATGCACTGCTGTAGGCACCATCCTTTGGAAAAAGAAGCTGAGGTGCTGTGATGGTGGAGAATGTCTTTCTAGGGGGGCTCTGGGACATGCATTTGGTGGCAGGGAGAAGACAACCCTGTCCTTCAAATAAGCGTCACCGCTCTTAGCCTAAGTAAAGTCTCTGAGCCCATATCTTCAGGGTCCCTGCTGTTCTCCCCCAGGATTTTGAGACTTTTCCTCCATGATCCCTGCAATTGCCGGCCATCTGCAGGTGGAGACTATTTATAGCGGGGAGCCAAGAGGACGCATGGCCACGGACACAGCGGCGCTGGGTGACATTCAAACTGGCTCTGAGGTTGAGGGGGTGCTGAAATGGGCCCTGGAGGAGGGCAGTACCATAAATCAGCCCGCCATCTCTCTGGCTGCAGCCTTTCTGCTGCTCCCTCCAGTGAGTGGAGGTGGCCATGCCCTAATAGGGACATCTCGGAGGCCTCCAACTCTTATTCCCTATCCCCAAATTCAGTAGGGTTTTGTGGATGGGAATGGGGCAGCAGCTGAGATGGGGTGTGCTCCCTGTGGCAGGGTGCACTGGAAGGACAGCAAGGAGGCTGTCGGCATCAGAGGCATCTGTGGAGCAGGAGAAGAGGGATGAGGAGGGGGTGTTACAGCTGCTCAAGGGTCTCGAGATGGTGTTACCGCTCCAGAGAGTGCCTGTGGATGAGGACGTTGCCTGCCTGCCTTCTTCCCAGGGCCGACACATGTCCACAGCGCCCGGGAGGAATTCGCAGGGTCCCCACCACAGGGCACTTGCAGAGCGTCTCTCCTTTCCACAGATATCTATTTTCACAAATCAGGCAGGAACTTGATATCACCAAGAGGCCCCTTCATCAAAAATGGTGGGGATGGGACAGCAGTTTCCAAAGCTGCAAGGTGACAAATACGAGCGTGGCTGGGATTAGCCCTGTTTCCTGAGGAAACAGGGCAGAAGAGAGGACCCAGAGCAGGGGAGCTGGCCAAAGCCAGGACAGGAGATGGGACTTGAGACACTTCAGAGCAGAAGAGATTGAATTGTGTGTTAGCTTGACCATGTTGTCTTAATACTGCGCTGTTACTCTCTGACTGGCCCACAGTTCAATACAAGCTGGGGCATTAAGCACCACTGGATTTGAATTTCCTTCCAGAGGGACAAGACGAGCAATAAAGGATTGATATAGCAAGATACAGGGAGAGCCCAGGACAGAAAGGCCAGGAGCACTTCATGGTGTAGCACTGCTATTTTCACAAAGCCTGGGTGCTTTTGCTACTCCATCATATGTAAGCAGTGATACTTTTGCTACCCTCAGTTTTCCAGCCACTGGTCCCTAGCACCAACCACTCCCAGAATTAAAACATCTTCAGTACCTAGACAGTGTCACGGTCCCCTGTACGATATCACAGATGCATGAGGAAGGAGAGAGTTTTTGGTCTGCCAGAGGGTGTAAGTCTTTCTCCCAGCTGTTCCCACTACTTCGGTGTCACCATTGTGGCTGGGAACTCTCTCCTGATGCCCAAGTGTCAAAGCGCAGTTGGCAGCCCGTGGTATCACCAGCAAACCCAGCGCTGTGACACAGTGGGAAGAAATCCAACCCTTATGACCTCCAGACAGCCTTATCTCAGCAAAGAGGCAACATGTGATGTGTGCCACCCATCGATGCTGCCTGGGAGCAAAATATGGGTCATCTGTGCCTCCTGTGCCATCCTGACAGGGCACAATGTCCTCCAGCATTCCTGCTGCTCATGCTGGACTCTGGTTTTCCCCACAGCTGGCAGCTCAGGTCCTGGAGCCTAGGAGCATCGGCTTTGGGATGGTAGATTCCAAGAAGGATGCCAAACTCGCCAAAAAGCTAGGTAAGTCCCATGTTTGCTATCTCCAGAATAGCTTGGATACCGTGGTGTGAAAACTCCATGCTCTTCCTGCACAGACAGCTCTGATACAGTGATGCAGAACCAACACCTATTGAAGCAACAAGTGTCCACAGATGCCATCTGGTTCCTGGAAGGGTGATCCCCAGCCACTAATAGGAACTTCAGCCTTGCAATGGCAACCAGGTGCCACCCCTTCCTGAGTTGCTCCCCAGATATAAGAGGAATCCTCCATCCTCCTGTTTCCACCCCTTGAAACAGCTGCCCTCTAGTAGCTATGTAGTATTTTTTCATATTTCATCCCACAAAGAATATGGAAATACTACGGCATGCAAATACAATGGTACTTAAATACCACACTAGGCTTAACACCAGAGACTTATTTTCTTTCCTAAATTACAGGGTGTCACAGTATATGTGAAAATAAAGCAGAGAGCTTCTGCTTCTCCAGAAAGCAGTACATATCCCTGTCATCATGCACTGCAGGGCTCAGAGCCCCTCATCTTGGAGACTTCATCAAGATGGTGTGGCATCCAGTCCTCAGCTCAGTCATGTGCCAGCCTGCCTTCTGCACCATCTCCAACAAATGCTTCTAACTTTTCCCAAAGCAAGCTAAGCATATGAGAGTTTAAAATTTGCTTTGACTTCTTGGTCATTTTTTACATTCACAGAGTTAAGTCTCCTCTAGGCTCACGAGATCATTAGGATTGTTTCTGACTTGACCAACCAAGTCAACAGGCAACTGCATTTCCCCAGGAGGTGTTGCTAGAATAACCAGCAAGATGCTTCGATGTAAAAAGAGTGATGCTTTTAGTGACCTGTTGATCACATGATATTTCCTGTTTCCTTCTTTCAGGCTTGGTTGAAGAGGGAAGTCTCTATGTCTTTAAGGAGGATCGGTTGATTGAATTTGACGGGGAACTGGCCACAGACGTCTTGGTGGAATTCCTCTTGGATGTAAGCACAGATAAGTTCAGACAAAGCCTCTCAGAGAAGACTTTGCACTCACTTTGCAAAAAAACACAGGTTATCTCTATTTGAAACTCCATCCCTGTTTGCTGCACACCAGCATGCAAATGATGTTGTTTGCCAGCTTCCCAAATACTTGACCATGAGTTCCCTGAAAAGCCAGGACCTTTATATGCCATCAACCACTTATGTCTTAAATATATTTTTTTCTCTCTTTCCTGTTTGTGGAATATTTGGTTGCTCAACCAGGGAGCAAGCAACAGTCGCACATAAATTCCAACTAAAGCAGAGCTTTTCTGGCAGCCTGGTAGTGATGGAGTCCTCATTTATGTGGCTTAAACCCCAACAGCACAACAGCAGGAGGGAGATGTGCACAGTGGAGTGTTACTGGTAAGGGGTGCAGCATAAGCCACCTCACGAGGCTCCGTTTGCCATGCTTTGTGGTGCACCACGGATAGTACAAGTTCTGCAAAGAAAGGAGGAGAGTAAGGATTCCTATTTGTATGTTTTCCACTCAAGGAAAAACGCATAGAAAAGCAGGGAAATAAAAGCAAACACATCAGTGGTACCTGGACAGCCTGATCTCAAACAAACCCAGTGTTTCTCTACTGCACTTCAGGTTATGCAGTGGCATGCCTGCATTTGTTTTCCTAGTGAAGCCACACGCAATTTACACCAGTATTGCTTGGCACATCAAAACAAAACAAATAAATAAATCAGACCAAATCCTTCCCCCAGCAGTGTCTGGTTAAGAAATAAAGTTTGGACTAAAACTAGGATAAACTAGCTGATTGGTCTTCCAACTTTTTCATCAGAACTGTGATGTGTCTGGGGCCAAAGAACAGATTTAACCCACCATGCACATGTAGACCAACCAGGAAATTTCACTTCTAGACTTCCCACTGCTCCGTTTTTTGGTCACACTCTAGCATGTTCTTTTAAATATTTTTCCAAAATATCTTAATAATGGTCTCTTCCAGCAAGCTACACTTAAAAACAGGTATGTCCCTCATTCACAGAAGAACACAGTCCTCATACTGCAGTCCTTTTAACCATTCTACCATCTTCACAGCCTCTCCAAAGCCAGCTGCAATCACTACACTTTATCTCCCATCACAGCATCTATTTGGGTCACCCATACTTCTCTCAGCGTTCCTCTGAATGCTTCAGCCTGTGCAGTGAACCTATTAAATGCTCCTTCTGAAGGTGACCTACGTGTCTCAGTTAGTTTCTCACAGAGAGGCAGAGAGCACCAAACAGGGTTTCCAGCAGCAGATAAATTAGGTGACCTCTTTCTCCCCACTTAAGCAGCTAGTGACACAGTCTGGCAGTTACGGGTTGGTGCAGCAAATTGTTGTGTTATCAAATGCATTTGTCATGGCAGTTGCTAGAAGACCCTGTGGAAATCATAAACAGCAAGCTGGAGCTTCAAGCCTTTGACCAAATTGATGACGAAATCAAACTGATCGGCTACTTCAAAGGAGAAGACTCTGAACGTAAGATGATTATGTTCCTTGTGGGAGCCTTGGTGAGGGTGCTGGGGGTTATATGTTCCTGTTCATTAACATTAAGGAGACAAGCGGTTGCAGTGCATTAGTCACTGGAGGATGAGGTAGGGTTGCAAAAGTGAGCTTCTGCTTTTGCTGTGCATAAGCCCATTCCTACACCCTTGGGCTTGCTTCACAGGGCTGCTGATTTTAGCCCCTGCTTAATGTAGCATTTTGGGATCTGTAGTGGAGCTGCACGAAGTGTATTCTGTTCACTCTACATGAAACGGTTCTTGTTTGTAAATCCTGAAGGTGTGTAAGAAACACATCTGCTGTATTTTGTAATAATTTATATTTGCCTCCTGTACTGATCAGAATGAGACCAGATGTCTATGAAATCTTTCCTTCATTCCCCTTTTCTCCTTACAGATTACAAGGCATTTGAAGAGGCTGCTGAACACTTCCAACCGTACATCAAGTTCTTTGCCACATTTGACAAAGGGGTAAGCATCCACACACCTCATCATTGGGAGATCATAGACTCCTTTCTGCACAGCTTAAAGCCTTTCCACTGCGAAGGTATAGGCTTTGAAGCAAGAAGTTGAGAGAAGGCTTTCCCTAAAACTCTGAGTGTGAGGGTTAGAATGGCCATGAGCATCCTATTCTGGGTAACTCTTTTGGTGCAAGAGGGTTGAACCAGATGACATCAGAGGCCTCTTCTAGACTCAATCATGCTGTAATTTTGTGAACTACCGGTCAACAGTGCTCCCACCTTCCTTCAGCTCTGCATCTGCCCCTGGCCCTCCTTGATCACGAGCTGTCACTTGCACATTCACAGTGGGCATGTCACTGCAAAGATAGATCAAGGCTGGTATGCGTAAGCGAGGATTGGGAGTCTTTTGCTCTGTTGTAGCTCATTTCCTCCTTTGCTATTTGAGGCTGTTAACGTCTCAAATGGACAAGATAGGTGTACTCTGGCTTCAGGCTCCTCGTGTGCAACACCTAGACAGAAATGAACTGGAATGGAATAAATGAGAGCTGTTCAAATAGGGGTCATTAAGACATACAAATCAACAGAAGCATATTGTGCAAGAAGGTGTTTATTGCACAAGCCGTGTTTATCACAAAGCCTTGCTCTGCCTGTAATTTCCAAATCCACAACTTATACAGCATTTTCCAGAAGCTCAGAATGTTCCTGGATTTAGTATCTGGCTCTAGCTTTTCATTTTGAGCATTCCTGTAACTTGTAGTATTTCTGTCTGCTTTTGCATTGGCTCTGTTCGAAGATTAAAAGCCATTTCTGTAGTGGGGAGTCAGATTTGGATCTGGTTTTGGGAACCAGCTCCAGCTCCATTAGGCTTGCAGGACAAAGATTCTTGCTCTGCCACAGTGCTTGGTACTTAGAAAGAATCAGTGCTTTTTTTTTTCTTTTTTTTTCTTTTTTTTTGCAAGGACATATTCATTCATATTTTGCTGGCCACACTAAGAGTGCACTTTGAGGGAGAGAAAATTGCTTGGCATCAACTCTTGCACCAGCAGAGGCTCTGGATGCACAGGATGCACCTCAGGCTCATTCAACTGTGACCATTTGAACTCCCACAGGTTGCTAAGAAACTGGGTCTGAAGATGAACGAGGTGGATTTCTATGAACCATTCATGGATGATCCTGTTCACATCCCCGATAAACCTTACACAGAAGAGGAACTGGTTGAATTTGTGAAGGAGCACAAAAGGTATGTAGCAGTCAGGATTCTCCTGGCCATAGTAAGAGGGCAAAGGTGTCCTTCATTGCAGGTTGCCTCTCCAGGACAGTCCTTCTCAGTAAAAATGAGGATGGCTACCACATATTGGCTGTTTGTTCACCCATTCTTGAGATTTTGGTGAATCTTTCTACTCCCTTATTCCACTTAAAGGGTTAAAAATGTAGGTTGCTCTGAAAGTAATTCCTCCTATTTATTTCTGTGGAAAATATGACAGATGCAAAGAGCACAATAATGCTGTCTGATAGAGCAAATTCTCAGCCACAAAGCACTACTTTTCAACATAATCACCATCATTACTAACTCATTTTCATCAGTGGTGGACAAGAGCCTACATGCCACTCTCACTGAAATCTGTGCTAGTGGAAGTGACCCACTGTTTCACAGCTGCTATCATGGTGTTGTTGCCCATGCAGTTCATCTTTCATTGGCCTCGAAAAGATGGAAGTCAGAAGGTGCCAAATCTGGACTATACAGTAGGTATGGTAGGACAGTCCAGCCAAGTCTGGCAATTTGCTCCATGGTCTTCAGACTGGTATGTGACCTGGCATTATCGTGTTGCAAGAGAAAAGCTGTATTCTTCTCTAGCTTGAATTTGAAAGTTCAAGCCTTCATCTTAGTCAGTGTCACAATGTAGTGGTCAGAGTTGATGCTTTGTCTGGGTTCTAGGAAATCTGGCAGGATCACCTCTTTTCTGTTCCAAAAGACAGTTTTTTAATGTCTGAGAAGACATTACTTCATCCACTGAGAGCTGTATCTTGAATTTTTCTTTGATGGGGAATTCACATGTCGCCACTTCATGGACTGCCATTTTGATTCTGACTTATAGTGTTAGCACCACATCTTGTCACTGGTAAAGATACAATCCAGGAAACCATAATCTTCAGCCTCGTATTGGTTAAACAGGTCCTGTCAACCTTGCATACAGTGTACTTTCTGTTTCAGTGTGAGAATCTGTGAGACCCATCTGGCACTGCGATATTCCAATGTTTTCACCATCGTTTCTAATGCACTGAAGCTGATATTCAGTTCCGTACATAGTTCTGTAGCTGCAATCTGCTGATTCATGTGGATGAGCTGATCAAGACACTCTTCATTTCAAGGCATGACAGCTGTACATGGCCATCTGAAACATGGCTTGTCTTTCACATCGCCATTGCTGCTGAAGAAATGCTCCACCTACTGCCTCACTGTGCTGACACCCCCTGTTTGGTGTCCACAAATGTTCTACATGTGTCAATGAATGTAATTGAGTGCCATTTTTTTCCTGCATGGAGGAATTAAATGACACACTTTTTGCTTCATATGCTATTCCATAGCAGACCCCATTCTGTTACACCACTCCTCTGATGCCATCTGTCACATGGCAAAGATTCAACCTCTACTGCCGTAACACTCACATCTGCTTCTGATGTCATGGGCCAAAATAATAAAATAGGAGGCAGTACTTTCAGAGCAGCCTTTGTATAAGGGCATAACTACCTATGAGGTGCTTTATTAAGTACTGCACTGCCAGACAGCCTTAGGAAGGGACTGTTCTGTCCTGAGATATCTCTGAGCTGGTGTGGCCTCAATTAAAGAGGTTTTGTGTGCCATAACATAGGAGGGATGTAAAATTGTTATAGAGTAACCAAAGGAGGACTACAAAGATAGGGAAGGGTCTGGAGGGCAGCAGATATGAAAAGCAGCTGAGGTCCCGTGGTTTGCTTGGCCTAGAGCAGAGGAGGCTGAAGGAAGACCTCATGGTAGCCTGCTGCACTGAGCTCTGCTCTCTGGTGACAGAGACAGCACTCAAGGGAATAGCATGGAGTTGTGTTGGGAAGTGTCAGGTTGGGGGTTAAGAAAAGGTTCTTCACCAGAAGATGGTGAAGGCTGCCCAGGGCAGCCCTGAGCTGCCAGAGTTCAAGGAGTAGACTAGAGGGAATCAAGTTGTACCAAGGAAGGTTCAGGCTGGATATTATGAAAAATGTCTTCTCAGAAAGAGTGGTGACACATTGGCACAGGCTGCACAGGGAAGTCATTGAGTCACTGTCATTGGAGGCGTTCAAGAAATGTTTAGATGTGGTACTAAGGGACATGGTTTAGTGGGCAATATGGAATCACAGAACCAATATATTACGTCAATGTTTTCCTCATCCACCAGGTGGGTAACTCCATCATAGAAGGAGATCACGTTGGTCAATATTGATGGGGGGTGGACGGTTGGACTAGATGATCTTGGAGATCTTTTCCAACCATGGCGGTTCTATGATTCTATGACTGTTTAGACATAGGCTTTCAATTTTGGGTAGTGCATTGTGAAGCCAGGAGCTGGATTCAATGATCCTTGGGGATCATTATAGAATATCCTTCCAACTCAGGATATTCTATAATTCTTTTACTTTTGCATCCTTACAAATAAATACAGCACATGACAATCACACAGGCTATCCATTGCTCATGCAAGCTGCATTTCACCACAGACATCTAAGGAACTTGAAAGGGGCTGAAGAAAAGCAGAATCTTTGAAGTTGCTAGAGCACCCCAAACAGTGGAGATTTGCATTTGTGCACACACAGGGGTTAGAGATAGGGATTGCTGAATGCAAGTCTTGCAAACAGATCTGTGCTTTTTCTGAATTATGAAGGGGTCCTTTATCTTCCATGTACTCTCAGGTCACTTTGCTGACCTCCTGGACTTCCTTCCCATCTTCTCTCTCAAGCTCTTCTGTCAAGTAGCAGCATCAAGAAGATGTTTAAACACAGACAGCTAAATACTATAGTCTAGTGAGGCATGCTCTCTATCAGCACAAAATTGCAGTGGAAACACGTGAATGCACTCAAAGATCCTTGTCACAGAATTTCCTTTCTCTAAGAGCTGCCCCTAGAAAACAGCTAGGCAAAGCATCTGAAACACTAGATACAAGTATGAGATATGCATTCATCCAACATAATCTCCAGTTTCAGTCAAACAGCAGTGAGGACACTTGCTGGGTCAAGAATTGTAGCCCTGTCCTTGTGCTTAGTGTTTTTTTCTTCAAATTCTGCAGTTATTCTTCACTTCATTTCTATTTTGCTGCATAAAGTATCTAAACGTAAGGAGTTCCAAAGCTGAATTGTGTATTGCATCGAAAGAGTATTCCTCTTTGTTCAGTTTATACCAGCTGCCTTATAATTTTACTGTGTGCCTACCAACTGTGCTCTGAGAAACAATGACTAGCCTGGTTCATTCCTTGTGAACGGTAAACATTTTTCACACTCCGTACCAAATCCCTCTTCAGTCACTTATTTTTCAAGACAAATAATTTTCTTTAAGTTAATCTCCACAAAATAGAGGCCATTCCAAACCTTTCTTTACCACTGCCATCTTTTCATGGGACTGTTTTGGTTGTCCTATATCATTTCTGTGACGGGATATTCTGGACAACAAATGCATTCAGTGAGGGGGTATGCACAGTGGAGTTGTCTATTGCTATAATGATATGATGTCTTTTGCTCTTTAGCCATTTCCCAACCATTTGCAACCTCTTTTTGTTTTGTTTTGTTTTTGGAACTGCTGCTTTCTCAGTTTATGACACCTGGGCCCCTTCCCTTAGAGGCAATAATTAATGATAACTAATTTAGAGCCCATTGTTGGACCTGTATAATCAGGGCTGCTTTTCTGCAAATGTGTTACTTCCTATATGTCTATCCATCATGAAGACACTCAGGTCTCTGGAGATGCCTTTGTAACTCCTCTCCGTCAGGCCTGGTGTGGACCATCTGAATAATTGGGTATAATAAGCAAATGCTGTCATCTTCCAATTTCCTACCTTTCTTCAGATAATGTAAGAATACATTATGCATATGATCCTGCCAAAGCATATGCTGTGAATGTTAACTGGCTCCTCGGAGCCATCAGGAACCTTTAAAAACCTGAACATCCATTCCCTGTTTCCACTGCTCTGGCAGAGAGGCAAACATAAGCAACAGGCTTCACATCTCACAGGATGCCCCCTCATCTTGATGATATGCTGCCACTCACTTTACCAGTTTCTCCAAAAACCTAATGGACCCACTCTTTTTGCAACAACTTGCAGGGCTTCTCTGCCGTGAAGAGCTGTTCTGCTTGGAACACTGATGCCACAGTCAGCAGAGACTCAAAGGGTCCCTTGTGCTTATCTGCCACAGCCTTGTGTCCCTTTGTTGTTCACTCCTCAGCCAGCCAGACCCTCTGACAAGCTTTCTGCTGCAGATGTGTCTGAAAACATTTACTATTCCTTTTTTTACCCTTTATGAATTGCTTCTTGAAAACAAACTCCAAAAAGCCTACCAGGCTTTGGCTGATTTACATTTTCTTTCCAATGGTTCTTATGATGTATTTTTTCTCGCTAGAGGTTATTCTTTGCTATAACAGAATCTGGGGGATTTTTATGGCAAAGTTAAGCTGGGCTAAAACTGCTAAAAGAGAACAGTGTCCCATAGGAAAACAAGAGTATGAATGTCCTAGGGACAGCAAAACAAAAGTGAATGGCTCATCTTATGCTCTCAGCCTGGATGGAACAATCTGCCATGTGTAGGATTGATACCCCAGCATGTCCCAGCACAGAGTGGCGTTTCATCTTCCCAGGCACAAGGAGTGGCTACAGCAACTCCAGCAAAGCCAAGGGCAGGGTTTTATGACCACACATGAAAGTAGAAGATGACCTACCCTGCCCCAGACTTGCATTCAAAATGTGGTGGCTTGCAGTGCTGAATTGGGACATCAATCAAATGTGGCACAGTGAACTTGCCCATGACAGTGGCAGTGTTGCATGCAATGGTGCTGGATATATCTTCAAAGAGCCTTTCTTTCTTCTTTTCAGAGCCACCTTGCGGAAGCTGCGCCCAGAAGACATGTTTGAGACATGGGTTAGTACACGTGAAGATGAAGCTTTGCGTCCCCTGCTTCCAAACAGAAACAAATCCCCTCTGGTTACCAAACTGCTGCTCCCAAGCCCCAGCCTTTGGCTAAGCAAACAGAGCCACACTTTCCCAGAAGCATAAAGAGTTAATTCCCAAGAAATGGTTATTCCCTCCCAAAAGTAGAAGTTATTCTCAGGTAACCAACTACTCCAGCCAAGATAAGAGGTATCCTGTTGTTGAGAATCTCTGTACTGACCATGGTACATCAATGCAGAGCAATCTTGGCAAGGATTATCTA
Organism: Lagopus muta; assembly: GCF_023343835.1. Taxonomy (NCBI): domain Eukaryota; kingdom Metazoa; phylum Chordata; class Aves; order Galliformes; family Phasianidae; genus Lagopus; species Lagopus muta. Next base: position 80,420,824 of record NC_064433.1, read on the forward strand.
ATGGACATCCTTTAGATGGGGGAGTCACAGAGATTGTACCAAATGAATGACTCATGGAAACTGTACTGGAGCAACAGTACAACTCAAAACGCAAGCGAGGGCAGGCAGTTCAGCTGATTATATAGATTATGGAGTAAATAGCCTGTTGATTGCTCTTATTGATGTGTGAGCAAGCTGCAAGTCAGCAATTGTGGAGAACTAACCAGCAGCTTGGAGCAGAACACACACACAGAGTTCTCCTGGTGTGTAAATGTAGGGGAAGGGGGAAAGGGTGAAAAATAAAGAAAAATAGTGTATTGCAAATTATTCCTTCACCATGGATGAATAAGACATTAACAGCCATCTAGAGAGCTTTAACTGCCAGCTGAATGTGGAAAACAAAGCTGAACAGATGCTTATAGAAGTTACAGAAGATGCAATCATTCTTCCAAAAATCTCAGTACAGCATTTTTAACAGCATTCACTATATAACGTGAAATGCTGTGGGAGTTAGAAGCACTGAAAACCCTGGGAATCTTTAATACAACAAGGCAAGAGGTAATAAACTGTACTGAGAGTTATGAGCCACTTAGGCATGGTAGGTTTTCATTTTGTTTTAAAATACAGATTCTGTGTAGAATATGGCTTCCTAGATCCACTAAGTTCCTCAAAGTTATTTTCACAGGCTTCACTAGGACCCACATTTCACAGGCAATGATTTTGATTTCATACTGAATACATTCTGAAATAACCTCTAGAGAAGTGTGTGAATTGTCAGTGGTGGGATATTTGTTTAAAAAGCAGCCTGGAAATACAAAATGTTCCTCTGCCACACGACTTGCATCTGCACCACAACAGGGTGGATTCAGGTCTTACTGCAAGTTCAGGACAGCACCAGTGGCTTCATTGGTGTTACTCCAGTTTAGTTTGCTTCACAGACTGTCAATATATATGCACCAGGATAAATGCATATATATATTCTGACATATATATGCATTTATCCTGGTGTATATATATATTCTGATCATATATATATTTGTATTTTCCTATCTGACAATGCTGCTGATAAACATGGAGAAAAAGGAATGCTGCAGATTTTGCCAGCCGTAAGTGCTCTGAATCCCAGAGAAAATCTGCCCAGAATACCCCTGTGAAAACATATTCTCCAAAGATGCCTCCAGTGGCCCTACACTAGCTGTTGTTTTTAAAGATAATATTTTCTACTTAATCTTTCAGGTTTTTTTTCCTTTCGGTTTTTGATGGTGGCTTTGTCACCTCTGAGCTCAGTATGGAAAAGAAATTAGCATTTAGATGGGAATTTCTTCTCGCATTAAAACCAATTGAAATCAAATCCGGGACCAGCAGTGGGTGAGGAATGTGAAGCCGTTCTGTGGGAGATGACATTCATAGCAGGCGGATGACAAAACAGCTGGCGGATCGATTGGCCTTTGCCAATATCATTACCCATTGCTCACACATAGCACAGAGAGAAGCAGCCCGCCAGGCTGTCGTTTCTATCTTCCATTCATTTGAACCTCAAAGTGAGCCTCCTACTCAATGCCCCTTGCTGTTCATGAAGAGCCTTGTTTAGAGCAGAGACCCTTCACTTCCCACAAGATGCCCAAGTGATCCACATCACCCCCCACAGCATGAGGAAAGCTCCTTTAGTGGACTCAAACAAGCATACTTTAGGGCTGAGCACAGTGAATTCAGGTGACCTAGGGTGAACACAGATTCCCATGCTAGGTGGTTTTCAACCTTCTCAGCAACCAAGGTTTTGACCCACACCATTAGAGAAGCTCTATTGCCTTTGCTACTGGAGTGCCCACCTTACTTTTAGCCCCAGTTTTTCAGCAATGCTGCCCAAATAACCTGTTTTGGTGCCTGCTACCTCCACAACTCAGCCTTACTTCAGCTCTCATTTCTGGTGTCTCAATGGTGCCTCAGCTAATTTTCTCTTGGAGATTGTGCTGCTTGTTCAAAGTTATCCCAGCACCTCTTGTCTCCAGCAACCACTCAGACTGTCTTCCCTCTGTCCCATCAATAACTGTTTCATTGTTTGCAGGAGGATGACATGGAAGGAATCCATATCGTGGCCTTTGCTGAAGAAGATGACCCAGGTAGGAGACCATTTTATTCACTGTATGACTCTTCATCCTCTCAAGGTGTAGGTCCCCTCCTCAGCCCCCAGAATTGCTCCTTCTCATCCCCCCTTACTATCTGCTTTGTTGTCCTCCCACACCTTGATCCTCAGCACAGGGGTTACCATCATTTTCTAACAAGCCCCTGGGACCACCCTCACTCTCCCCTGCCAGCTGACTCAAAGCTCTCCCCTGACCAGACCATCCTACACAGGCTGGACGTAAGTACATGGCTGGCTGGAAGAACAGGTGTCATCTCCATCCCAGTCTGGGACCTGGAAGCAATCCATCACTTCTGAATCTCTGCCACAGCTGTCACAAAAGTTGTGCCTAGCACAGACCTCTGGTTTAATTGGTGCGGCAGGTCATATGTTTTCCCATAGCCAGCAAGGAAGCTGGAGCTTGGGCACTAAGATTTGTCCCTAATTCTGAATCTGTCTTGTTGTGTGAATTAAGAATGTGCTGAGGGCTTGTTCTGTCACATCATGAAGGAAAAACTGTAGGCATAGCTTCCAGAAAAGCCACAGAATCAGTGATTCTCAATGCCAGCAGCGTGATGAAAAGCTTTGGCCTCTTAAGGGCTGGTGTCTCCTCCCTCGCCACAAGAAAACACTTACATTGTTCCGCTCTGTGGAGGGATTATGAGGATTAATTCATGTGTAACTAATTTCAATACCCAGGGAGGTTGGTCCAAATTAAAAACCTTATTATCAGAAGAAAGAGTGGGGAGACAGCATTTTAATGAGAACTATAAACAACTCCTGTGTTCATAGGGGGTGAAGGAAGTCAGAAACCCCACAAGCGAAAGTGGCTGGGTGTTTGCAGGAGAGGGCTCTAGAGGTTCCTCTGTCTTTTCAGACGGCTTTGAGTTCCTGGAAATCCTGAAGCAGGTTGCCAGGGACAACACTGATAATCCTGACCTGAGCATTGTGTGGATCGACCCTGACGACTTTCCTCTGGTGAGTGGCAGGGGCTGGTTTCCTTCCTTGATTTGGCATGTGGATATAGGCACAGGAGCACACAGGATTAGCCTGGGTGCATGCACAGGATGCAAAGCAAGGGGCACTGCACCATGGGCTGTCACTAGGAGCTGCTCACTTGAGTGATGTCTCAGCAGCGTCCCCAGAGACAGCAATTTTCTTTGCTATGAGCAATGGCCAAGCTTTCAGTTTCTCTTCCATTCCTTCCATGGTATTCTGGACTCACTGCCCTTCCAGTTGAATTTATGCAAAGGAATATTGCAAAGATCCTTGTTTGAGTTTTGCTTCTTGCTCCTGCAGCTTATCACTTACTGGGAGAAGACCTTCAATATTGACCTGTTCAGGCCGCAGATTGGGATTGTGAATGTCACAGACGTGAGTAGCATGCATCTGAAAATCCAGTGATTCCATGAATAGAATGCTTGAAAATTATGGGACCCAAAGCAGAAAGTAGGTCTACTGGCATTAGTAAGATTTCTGTTAAGTGCGAGGAAAACAGGCTTTTTTCCACTGGGAAAAAGCATCAAGACCCCATCAATCCTGTGTGCAGGGAATGAGAGGAAGGTGCTCAAGCTTAGAAGCTACAGAGTGTAGAGTCATAGAATCATAGATTTGTTAACCTTGGAAAAGACCTCTAGGATCATCTAGTCCAACCATCCACCTACCACCAACGCTGCCCACCAAACCACATCCCTTAGTACAATATCTGAATGTTTCTTGAACACCTCCAGGGATGGTAACTCTACCACCTCCCTGGGCAGCCCGTTCCAGCACCTCACCACTCTTTTGGAGAAGGTTTTTCTAATATCCAACCTGAACCACCTCTGGTACAGCTTGAGGCCATTCCCTCCTGTCCTATTACTGTTACCTGGGAGAAGAGGCTGACCCCCACCTCTCGATAACCTCCTTTCAGGGAGTTGTAGAGAGCAATAAGGTTTCCCCTCAGCCTCCTCTTCTTGGACTAAACAATCTCAGTTTCCTCAGCCACTCCTCAGAGGATTTGAGCTCCAGACCTCTCATAGCTTTGTTGTCTTTCTCTGGACATCCTCCAGGGCCTCAATATTTTGTATTAAGGAGCCTGAAAATGAACATAGTAGTCACCAGAGTTGAGTGCAGTGGGACGATCACCTCCCTGCTCCTGCTAGCCACACTGTTTCAGGTACAAGCCAGGATGCCCTTGGCCTTCTTGGTCACCTGGGCACACTGCTGGCTCATTCAGCTGAGTGTCAACTAACGCTCCCAGGCCTGTTTCCTTTGCACAGTCTTCCAGCCACTCTGCCTCAAGCCTGTAGTATTGCCTGGCATTGTTGTGACCAAAGTGTGGGACCTGGCACTTCTTGGTTTCGTTGAACTTAATCCTATTGGCCTCAGCCCATCGATTTAGCCTGTGCCCAAGACAGTTCTCAACCTCCACATCTCCCACTAGTCTTTCTCAATTTGTGAGAACAGAGAACAGTGTTGAACAGCAGGTCTATGGGGGTACCTGCCCCAATAGGCTCTCTCACTTCTGTGTACGGCCTCTCTTACCGGCTGTGTCAGGAAACTATCTTCCACACACTCCAGGAACCTCTTAGATTGCTTCATCTGGGCTGTGTTGTACGTATCAGGGAAGTTGAAGTCCCCCACAAGAACAAGGGCAGGTGATTGCACAACTTCTGCCAGCTGCTCCTAGAATGCCTTGTCTGTCTCTCCATCCTGTTAGGCAGCCTGTAACAGACCCCCACTAGTATATCAGCCTTGTTGGCTGTTCTCTTCATCCTTAAACGTAGAGGCTTGACCTGAGCATTGCCTGTCCCAAGTTCAACAGCACTAAAACATTCTCTAGCACAGACAATCAAGCCCCTCCTTCCTTGCCTATCCCTTCTGAAGAGCTTATAGCCATCCACTGCAGAACTCCAGTCCTAGGAGAGATCCCACCATGTGTCAATAATGGCAACTCATAGTTTGCCTGTGGCACAATGGCTTCCAGCTCCTCTTACCCATGCTACATGCACTGGTGTAGATGTACTTCAGCTGAGCTGTTTGCCTGGCCCCCAACCCCAAGCAGATGCAGTGCTGGCTGGATGTGTCTGGTGTTTTAGGGCAGCATTTGTCAGAGTATTAGGCAGAGAGAGAGAAAAGGGAAGAGGACCAAGATGGTTTCTGTCACCTGCAATCATGAGAGAGAGGAACAGACAAGCTAGAAATAGAGCCCCAAGTCTTCCAGTCTTTTGCTCTTATTACTAGCTTATGGTGTCTATTATATTTATTGCAGTTGGCTACATTTAAGTCATGTCAAAGCAACATTAAACAACTATCAATGGGCATTCATAAAAGTAGGACTGTCAGTAACAAGGGAATAATGTAAAAAAGCAGCATCAGGCAGGAACATATGCCTTATTATCTGGCAGTCACTAAGAGAACTGTAGAAACTCATACATTATCTAGATTTGATATAGTAAATATTTCAGGTTGTCGATTATAGTATTTACAGATTTTATTTCATTCCTCTTAAGTCTGTTCTCTATTCCTCAAGAGAGAGATTTAAGAAAGTTCTAGGTTGGCTGGTGATATCTAACACAAACATTGAGCTCATTTTGCTATTTCAGTGTTACATCACTGCTTTCAGTGGAGTTACACAGGTACGAAGTAGGGCTTACACAGCCAAGTATAAATAAACACTCCTGTTGGCTTCAGTGGACATAACCTCTGTGACCCTCTCACTTCTCTAAAAACTTACCAGTACAAACACAAAGCTCCCAGAGGCCCACACTGGCTTGTCACATTGTTGTGGCTCAGAACTCACACCATGATGTGCTTCAGAACATTGCTGCTGCTTCTGCACAGAATCTTCTCGATGGTCCCACTCCCCCTACCCTTATCTGAGATATCCCTTCTTGCCACACAAATGGTCCTGTGCTCTGGAACAGGATCACTTACATGAAGTAAGAGCTGCATGCCTCTCTGTGGTCCTTTTTTGTTGTTGTTGTTTCAGTTTTGGTGTTTTAGAAGGAAAATGTAGCAGATACAGAGCGTAAGAAAGACACAGACCTGTTGGAACAAGTCCAGAGGAAGCCGCCTTGTTTAGAGGGCTGGAGTGCCTCTCCTGTGAAGAGAGGCTGAAAGACATGAGGTTGTTCAGACCATAGAGAAAGCTCTGGGGGGACTTCATTGAGGCCTTTCAATTCCTAAAGAGAGCCTATAGGAAAAAGGAGGAGAGACTCTTTGGCAGGGAGTGTAGTGAGAGGACAAGGGGTAATAACTTCAAACTGAAAGAGAGTGGGTTTAGATTAAACATAAGGAGGAAATTCTTCACTATGGGAGTGGTGAGGCACTGAACAGGCTGCCCAGAGAAGCTGCGGATGCCCCATCCACAGAGGTGTTCAAGGCCAGTTTGGATGGGGACCTGGGCAGCCTGAGCTGGTGAATAGCAACTCTGCCCATGGTAGGGTTTTGGAACTGAGTGGTCTTTAAGATTCCTTCCAACCCAAATTATTCTGTGACTCTCTGATTCTAAATACGGTCTGGCTTTTTAAGAAGCCAGATATAAAGAGAATAAATAAAGAGAATTAAGTACCACTGACAAAGAAGTGGTGTGTGTAGCTATCATCTGACATATGGAAAGTTCTTGCTTCTGCAAAATCAAACACTGATAGAAAGAACCTCACAGCACCTCTGTGAAACAGGAGGCTGATCTTGTTTACAGAGAGAAAACAAAGAAGGAAAAGGAGCTTATCAAGGCATTTACTCAAGGAACCTATAGGAAAACAGAGAGACAAATCTAAGCTATGTTTTCTGTCTCTGGCTAATAGCTGCAATTTAGACAGCACCTTCTAACTGCATTTTAAACAACATCATCTTGTTACTCACCCTCACCTCTCCAGTTTATGGAAGTAATGTAGTGTAGGACTAGGAACAGGGCAGCAGGCTCACATCAAACACACAACAAACAGCACCAAAGGTTCCTGTAGACACCTCAAACAGTCCTGCTTCTCATAGTCAGAACCAATAACACTTCATGGGGAGGGTGGTATTCCCAACATTCGGGTAGAGTGGTATTGTGGCTGCTCCTGCCCATGTGCTGTAGCAGGGAGGGAGCTAATGCCACCTCCAACCCTGCATCCCTCATATGGTCCAGTCCTTACCACAACATTAGCAACAAATCTAATCTCTTCCCGTGTGACTGAGGGTGGCTAATCCCTGTCACCTGTCTCCACAGGCTGATAGCGTCTGGATGGAGATCAGGGACGACGATGACCTGCCCACAGCCGAGGAGCTGGAGGACTGGATAGAGGATGTGCTTTCTGGGAAGATAAATACTGAAGATGATGATGATGACGACGACGATGATGATGACGACGATGACGATGATGATGATGACGATGATGATGACGACGATGACGACGACGACGATGATGATGACTAACTGTGACTCTGTACAGTTTGACTTGTGGAGGCTGAGAGGCCTCCCCCTGTGGCAGGTCCCTTCATCAGAAGACCTGTGTTTGAGCGTCAGCAAGCACCGCCTGCTCCTCCTTTCCCCCTTGCCCCGCTCCCCCTGCCCCTGCTGGGACTCCCGGCCTGATTCTCAGAGGTGCTGAGCCACCAGGACTGCTATCTTGGTGGGTGGCACCGGCAGGTGCCCAGCACCGCTGTAAATCATGCCTCCGTAGAAAGGACAATAGGAATCTGTAGGGAACCTGCCCCAGTGCCCAGTGCAGGAGGAAAGCACCTGCATGCTCACTGCCAGAAGGACACAGGGAGCCAGTTTGTATTTTCCATGCTCATCAGCCCATCGTGTACATCCAAAGACCAAATCTCACTCAAAACAGAGGGAAGGTCACTGTAAAGTTTAGTCCTTTCATTAAACAAAATGCCCTTTGCAGCTACTCTGCCAAGACCACTGGATCCTGAAAGTTCTGCTATTGGAATGTAAAGCTACTTGTTAGCATACTAGGAGCAGCACAACATTTGAGGGGGGGAAGACAGTTTTAGGAATGCTAGTTAGTGTTCCTAAAATAATTTTTAGTGATTCCATAAAGTGACAGTATATTTGTATCTGACAGAGGATGCAGAAGCCAACACCACAGTCCCTGTTTGACACACTTTCTTCAAGGAAAAAGTAGAGTAAGTGCAGGTGGTTTTAGATGGGACAGCACAGCTTGCAAGTTCTTGAGCTTGGAAGTTTCTGAATGCTGGAAAGGCTGCTGCAGGTCTGAGTCCAGACTCTTAAAGATGAAGATCACTGCACTGAGCCTGACTGTTGGTTCTTAATCTTGGGGAAACACTGGAGCTGACCTCAAACCAGTTCCAAACATCTGCAGCTGAGGTGGTGAATGTGAAATAGCACACTTCTGCCCATAGAAACTTTCATAGGGGCTCACCCTGAAGCCTTCCTACTCCCCATGACCTTCCAGCTTTAGGTGACTTTTAACCAAAATTCCATGTAGCATCTTTTCCCATGACCAAGGTGTTAGGAGGGAACATATCCATCCAACCATACTAGATGCTGGATTAAGTGAGTTGGGCAATGAGCAACGAAAGCATTCAAGCTGGTCAACTTCTACATATTCAGCTGCAAATTCAATCCCTGCTTGGAGACTTGGATGTCCCATGGTAGCCTGTGAGAAACCTCTTCCACACTGAGGTGGAGCTCATGGCATCAGCTTGCAGCAAAGGGGGCCATGAGGTAAAGGGCCAGTGACTGAGTCCCAGTGAGTGCCGCTCCATCCATGTGCAGGTCACTTCAACAGCATTAGATCTCCCTGCTTTCCCATGCCAGCAGATTTCAATTGTCTTAGCTTCTTAGGTTTGACAATAGTGCAATGAATGGAGAGCTTGGAGATGCTTTATCTTTATAAATACTTTATAAATATGTTTTCCAGTAATTCAGACTTGGTAGCGGAGGTGGGATGTACATGTCCTCTCTTGAAACAGTCAAAAAACATTGTTCTGGTCTTTCTTAAGAAAACTGGCTTATGTCAGAGATAAGTGATGTTAGTGGAAATAATAGTGCAAGGAACAAGAGATTCAGTGCACGCTGTATGAAAATGAATCAGCCTGATGAGAAACAAGGTTTACACACCATATATTTCCTTCATTGGATAAGCTGCAAAGCAAGATTTTATAGATTTCTTTTTCTCCTTTACGTTGGTCAGTCTCTTTGTCTCTCTCTTTCCCTCTATACTTGAGCTGAAATAGAAATTTGAAGTTACTAGTATAAATTGGCTGAAGTACTGATCTACTTCTGTGTGTGCCATGTCCCCTCAGTGGGAGGCGCCAACATGAAAAACACTCAGCTGGATGTCTACATACCTCTGAGAATGAACGCTGTGCCTACGTGGTAGATGGCTATAGGCCATGCTAGCTTCACACTGAGCATCTGACACTCAACTAGCACTTTTCAGGCACTATCTATTAGCATGATAGGACAGCTACGTCCTCAGGTTGGGTATTATCTGTGTTAGCCCTTTCTTATTTCTTTATGATGTATAAGCACTTTCTGGAAGACTTGAACCAAGCGTGTTTGGGGAGATCATCTGGGTGTTTACACCAGCGTGCACAGCGGTGAACAGCTCAGCCCCAATCCAAAGGATCTGGTGGAGACTTTGGGAAGGTTTGAAATGCAGTGTGCTGTCAGACTGGAGCTCCTCTCTCCAGATCAGAAAGGTGACCAGTGCTATCCCTCTGCTCTGCCCTTTCAGCTATTTCAGCCGGGAGAGAGGGAACAAGCTGAACTCAAAGACTCATTTACGCACATTAGTAAAGAGCAAGAACAGGCTAAACTGGCAGTTTAGTAGTCTCTTAGTCTGTGATTAAGGGACAAACTCTGCTTATGTGGCTCACCTGAGAATAGTACTTGCTTATCTTTACCTTGGAGATATTCCCAGGAGGAAAGCATGTGAGATTTCACTCTGTATATTATAACTTCCTCAGCAGCTCTGCAGCCCCAGATCAGTCATTGCTAAGTCCTGCCACTCTCGAGAAACGTGAAGAATAAACCAAGACTTGCTCTACTGCCTTTCCCAGCCAGCACTGCCCCTGGACACCCCAACTGCTTGGATACTTTCCTTGTAATACCACTGCTCCCAGACATATTTCTAGTCTGATACGCCTCTGTCCATATGCTCCAATGGACATAAATTAGGCAGAAGAAATAGACCCTGCAAATAGCATTGCAGATGTGTTCAGGTGCACAGGTGGTGGTTAACCTTATACAGATACTAGAAAGACCGAGCTCACACTGCAGCCAGTAGGCTGGTGTTGGTGATTTATGGAGAATTCCCCCTGTGTTATGAGAAAAAGGGCTGATCATATGGCTGCCACTCCTCAGTGGGGCCAGCACAGTTCTTGAAGCGGACTGCCCTTCTCTCTTCCCTCAGTCCCACGTTATGGTTTCCTTTAGTTCTCTTTGACCACAAAGGGGATCATTTTGTCTCCAGCTTTTACTTACAAAGCCAGAAGTGGCTAGTCTCTTCTTTTGGGATAAACCCATCAAAAATTAACAGGTGTTGCAAAAGAGGAAGGATTGCAGCAACGAAGAACAGCAGGTGGCCAAGGCAATCTCATTTACCTACAGCACCCAGGTTCACAGGGACTGAATGAGATACAGCTCCTCGTGAAGGAGCTGAAAGTTTGAATTTGAGTGTCTTCCTTCCAGGGACAGGTAAGATACCTGTGTGTTGTGGGTTACAGCTGGTGAGACAGGGAGAAACTCTGCACAAAACCACTGAAATAGTTTAATTTCCCAGTACACTACTGGTGTAGATCCATACCCATACCTGCATACCTTACTCTTCTCCATCTTATGACAGTTACATCCAGAGAACTTGGAGGTGCAGTGGGCCACACTCAGTGTTTCTGCAGGTAGGTCTATTGGACGAGGGCAAAACAGAGTTCATCATCTTCATGTAGTAGATCTATCAGAAGCACAGAGGAGGAAGCTCCTGCCGTTGCAGCAGGCCTAAGGACATCGCTGGAGAGACTCCATGAACCAGAACTATGTCTGAGCTAATGTCAATTCCATGGGAAAGTTTCTGAAGGAGAAGACAAGGGTGGCATAGTGAAGTCACAGGATGCTTCATATTTTCATGGTCAGCAGTTCTGCTGGTGTTTCTGAGAATAAGGGTGGTCTCCCATGCTGGTAAATTGGACACCTAGGCTGTTTCCCATCCTGAAGAGGTAGATATTGGCTGCTTCTCTGTGTCTGTCCACACATCATACATCAGAAATGATTCAGGGATTCATTACCAGGGCCAAACAAAAAACATTGCCTTTTATTCTCAATTAATTAAACAATTAATTAGACAGGAACATATCAATTTCTGGCTACTGAAGTCTTACAGTCCTGTGAAAATGACTCAGGATTACATCTGGATCTCTCTCTGCCTCAGCAAAACTTCAGGGAAGCCCCTTATAGGGCTAGTCACACACCAATGCCTGGACTTAGGGACCTGAAGAGGGACAACCAGTGAACAGGCAACAAAGAACCAAGAAAGGGCATTTATCCTGGGTTAATCTGGCTGTGCCAGTAGGACTGAGTCCTATCTGAGACCCAAGACTTGTTACGCACTGTGCTGCAGCATCTCCCGCTTATTCCCCAGTTCCCTCAAGACTGGTACCCCTGACACCCAACCTAGGCCAGCCCAGATCCAGGGTAATAACCCTTACCAGGTCTACAAGGTGCTAAACTGTTAAATTAATGAATAAATAAAAATTATTCTGCTACTCTGCCTGAGCATCAGATGAGTGGCAAAGCTTCAGGCATAAGAAATAAGCCTCAAGCAGAAGAAAAAAGAGTTAAACAGACTTTTGACAGAGTAATTATCCCATACTTTAGCAGCAGTCTGAAAGCCAACCACCCACCTAAGAAGAGCAGCAGCCATCCTGACTGCGCCCTTCATTGGCCGTGGGTGGCAAATGTCTCGAACCATGGCCATGGGCAACCTCCTGCTCTGCTTGGGCTGGGAGGAGAACCTGCCTGCCTGTGCAACAAGAAACATGGGTAAAAATAAAACTATGCATGACCAGTGAGATTGGCCTGGAGTGGGATTTTGCTCTAAAATTCAAACCAGTGTGCCAAAGCCCACTCCTGCTAGTGACAAAGGAAAAGGAGTTATTGAATGACAGAAGTAACCAAGCGTTTGAAGAACAGTTTAGCCCCTGCAGAATGAAATCACTGAAGGAATTTGCAATGCTTCCCAGTCTAGTTACTGAATTACTAAGCCAGTTTCTCCAACTACTTTCAAAGCAAAATTATAATCAACCGTAGGATCTGGTATTATGAGTACTCAAGAATGAGCTTTTACAAAATAGAAGCTAAAAGATTTACAGATCTGTTTCACATCTGTGGTGCAGACTGAATCAGCTCCTTCTTGTTCCCTGTTTCAAAGCATGCTCATAGCATCTGTCGTGTGCTAAAAGGTCCAAAGAGCTAAAAGTTCTGAGTGTCTCTTAAAGTTCCACAGAGGCTGAATCAACTGTATTTTATCAAGAACTCCCTTCTCTTCACTTTTATGGAGTTATTATTCATGTAATCTTTTCAAGTATTAAAAAGAAGGACTGCAGAAGTCAAAGTATTTAAAAGCCTGATTTTCACCTCTGGAAAAATCAGGCACAAAATGTTAAAATTCAAAGAGAAGCTTTATGTCTAGAGAAATCTATGGTGTGTCTGATTTTGAAGCTTTTGTACATTCATATTCCTAAGGATGCTGGAGGGAAAGAACATACCCTGTCTTCTAAGGTCTCTCCCATCAACTTCTCACTGCCTCCTCCTCGTCTTACTGTTTCTCTTGAGGCTTTATTTCTTCTTCTGTACTAGGATACATAGCGTGGTGGCCACACTGAGCTATCCTAAATACTCATACACAAGTTATCTCCTTTCTTTCTTTCCTAAAGCTGCCCACGCAACTTACAGGGACCAATTCTCCCTTCATCTGGGCCTTGGTCCCACCAGCACAAAACCTCTCTGCTCCTCCCGCAAGCGGGACCACAGGCTGCAGGAGGCAACACTGCTTCCCTGAGTTATTTGCATCAAGCCAAGTCATGCACAGAAGTGATCTCCTTCACTCATTTGGCTCTTCATTCTGTGGGGGGAAGGAAGATCAGCTCTGGGTTTTGGAGGTGTCTGGCAGTTTTGCAGTGGACTCCAACCTGATCACTGACTCCTGTATAAACGTTGGTGTGAAAAAGAAAGGCTTCTCCAACTGCATTTTGGAAGGACACAGGGAAACGGAGAGGAGAATGGAAAACAGTTTTATTTCTGTTGGAGGTACTCTCTGGTACAAGCTAGCAGCAGGGCTGTAAAATGTGTAACAGCACTTCAAAGCAACCAGGGTAACCTTATTCATAGTGATTTATGCATGTGCAATCACTGCACTAAACCACCCGTACCTCCACCTGGTCCCTGCAGCACGTGGGTTCTCACGTGAAAAGGGGATGGACACCCCTGACCCCACGGATTATTTGTCAGGCCGGAAAGAACTGTAACCTAAGCCCATCACCATCCCAGTCCAACATAAACTCAGGAGCAGTGTTGAAAGACAAATCAAAAGCACCGCTTGGACAACTCCCTCCATGCCTTCCTGTCCCACACACTGTTGCAGCACACACAGACAGAGATCCCCCTCCTCTAGCATCATGCCCTGCCCAGAGCTCAGGGCCTGCCTGGCTGCCCTGGCTCTCCCTGGGAGGCCTCAGCTCAGTCTCTCTCCACACTTTCCCGGGGTTCAGATCTAGGGCAGGAGCAGCAGAGCCGATGCATAGAACCTGTTTTGAGATTGGAAGCTCTGCTCATCACTGCAGCTAGATGTTTCATCAAGCTGTTTATTTAGCTAATGTTATCACGACTTGAGGCACTGCTAGTGTTGCATGCAAGGCTCTGGAGCCAGCAAAGAGACGAATCCCTTTCTTTAACCCGTGTGTTACACACAGACCACACCTTTGCCCCATTTCTCCCCACTGAATTCTCCGAAGGCAAAGTTCCCTCAGCACACGTAACCATGAGGCCTGGTCCCACCACCACACCACACAGTCAGCAGACCTCCTCATGTCCTAGGCCACACTTCAGGCACCGCCTCGCTCAGCATCAGACACTTTACCTCAGCAGGCATTGCTGTGCTGTCTCGGGGCAGCCAAAGCTTTCAGGGCACTGCAAAAGGAGTTCTTCCTTCCTAAACAACTCCAGTACCCCCCTTCAGGAGCAAGGCGCTCACCTCATGGGCAGCACACCCAGCTCATCCACGCGCTGTTCCCAGTCACTGCCTCCTTCCCCATCTTGTCAGGAGTTTGTGTGGGCAGCACTTGCCCCAGCAGTGTGCCCGGGGCTCCCTCACACCTCAAGGACCCTCATGACTCCAGTGAAAGATTTGGCCAACCCAGAGCAGCACCCTCAGCTCTAATTTCTGCTGAGCTTCATACCGCAGCCCCTTATGATTCAGATACCTGAGCTCTGGGCGAAAGCCAGGGGAACTGGTCCCTCTGGCAAAGCCTGTTTCTACCTTCAGTTTCCACAACCCATAGCTAGAAAGCACAGAGACCAACAGCACAAGAAGGACATGAAGCTGTTGGAAGGGGTCCAGAAGAGGCCATGAGGATGCTCAGAGGGCTCAAGTACCTCCTCTGTGAGGACAGGCTGGTTCAGCCTAGAGAAAAGAGGAACTTTTTAATAAGAGCACGTAGCGATGGGTAAAAGGGGAATGGTTTAAAACTAAAAGAGGAGAGATTTCGATGTTAGGAGAAAATCCTTTACTCAGAAGGTGATGAGGCACTGGGAACAGGCTGCCCAGAGAAGGTGCAGACAGCGCAGGGCAGGACAGTGTTGCTGGGCCCCACCAGCAGGATGAAGGGACATGGATCAAAAGCAGAAATCAATGGAGAACAGGAGGCAGCACACCCCACCCCACCCTTCCTTCTTCCTTCTGGGCTTTGGTTGTTAGCCCAAACACCTTCCTCTCCCTCTAAGCACAGAATTACTTGTTGGGATGTTTCTCTCCACCAGCGTTTGTATTTTTAGCACTTATCTCAACAATTGCTGCACTGTGTTTTTCACCACTCCACAGCATCCTGTGGATTTTTCCAACAGCTCATAGAGAAGAGCTGCTTTGCATGGTGAAGTGGTGAGAGCCCATGGGAGGGGCTGTCCTAAAGAGCAAGGCACCAAGGGCCTACAAGACATGGTCTTTCAAAGCTCTCGGCACCATGAGGATGGGAACAGCTGCGCCCACAGAGTGATTTCAAGGCAAGAAGCCCTTAAAGTCATTTTTAGCAGAGCACACATCCATTGAGCAGGCTCACATCCACTGAAACAAGGAGGCTTTGCCTCAACACTCCTCCTCCCCACCAGATCCTAATAAAGGATTCAGCCACAAATCCTACACTTCATAATATATGAGCAAAGAATACAGCAGGCAGAAAAACCTGTTCCAGCCCCAGCCCCCCCACCGCACACCCTCACCAGCTGTATTTGCTCTCCATCCTTGGAGATTTCAGGTGTTCAAAGCAGTCACCTACCAGTCTCACTTCAAGAGTGATAAATGAGTTTGCATTTTACTATGGCAGGGTGGATCAGAAAGGTCTGAAAGGAAGGTGACACAAGGCAGCCTCAAATAGGTTAACCCACATGTTTGCAGGGCCCCTCCCAGCCACAACTTAGGAATGCCTGGAGGCCAGAGCCCCTTTTCTTCTTCTTTTTTTTTGTGTGTGTGTCTGAAAAGATAAGAGGAAAGAGTGGGACAATCAAATCTGGTTTCAGTTTATTTCCAGAATTTTACTGTACAAAATATGCAAAGTGTAAAACGGTTTTATGTTTCAGTTTAAAAACAACAAAAACCCATCCAGCTATAACTGAAGAGAACCCAGCTTGGAACAGAACGACTTACTAGACGAAACCCACAGTGCATTAATGTCACAGACACCAGGAATTTGCTTATTTAAGTCCATGATTAGAAAAGAACTGAAAGACCATGTACCACTGCAGTTAAAGTCACATGTGCAAAAAGGAGGGGGAAAAAAAAAAAGAAAAAAAAAAAGAAATGCTGGTTAGTGTCTGTTAATTAGAAAACCTTGGCAAAACCCACCTTACTATACACAGTATGTGTAGAAAAAAGAGTATTACACAGTGATCAAAAAGGGAGCAAGAAGAGAGCTGGCTCCCATCCCCTACCCCAAGACACAATAACGCTGAATCAAAGAAACAGGCACAGAAGAGTGTAAGATCCCTTCACAGCTGGGTCTGTGCGGGCAGCAAGCCGCAGCATCCCCGTGTGCAGACAAGAGATGCTCCCAAGCCCTGTCAGCACTGGTGGAAACTGCCAAGGGAAGTCGCTGTGGGGTAGCAGAGCACACCCACAGCATCATGCACTGCCCACGGGGCTGCACTGCAGCACATGGATCAGCACACGCTGCCTCTTGGAGGGAAACAGACAGGCAGATAAACTGGTGATGGGGGGGGGACCCATCTGGAGTAAACTCAATGAGATCCACACCAGCGGTCGGAAACAGCAACTTTTGGTCACCATCTACCTGAGGCAGCAGCCCAAGCACATAAGGATGCATGTTCCTAAAGGAGACTTCAAGGCTCAAAAAAAGCCCTCTCTTTTAGGAGATCGCTTAAAAAAAAAAAAATAAACCAAAACAATCTGATCCCAAGAGTGCTTCCTTCTTCACAATTCAAACACTGAACCACCAAGCTTGGCTCAAGGCTTTAGACAAGTACAATGCATACACCTATAAAGAGAGAAGCACATCCACGCACAAGCTGAATGAGAAAACAGACATCTGTACAAACATCTCAAAACACCTCTTGGACGGCAGGGCAGAGCTGAGCAGAGCCTGGGGCCAGATGGCAGCATTCTTTAATAGACTGCAAGATTTTTCATTTACCTTTTTAAAAAAAGAGAAGATTGAAAAGTTTCTGTGAGCAAGATGAAATTGGCCTGAGTAGGTTTCCACATTTTGCATAGTATAGATCTTTCCAGTTTCTTCACTAACGAGCGTTGGAACATGCACATCTCAAACAAGACTTTTACAAGCTACTTCTGCACGGCCAGTTTTAGAAACTGCTTCTCCACAGCTTCTGGCATGCTTAGAAACAGTGGAATCCCTACACTTTGTGTGGAGCATCCCAAAGCAAAAGAAGAAAAGCTCTTTGCGGGTTCCAATTTGCTCAGCTCTCTCCCAGACTTGTGTCCTACCCCAAGCTGTCTCAGGCTCCAAGGCCAGCACCTCACATCCCACCCGGTATTTGTTCCTCCTCAGCAGGAAACTCAATTGAACACAGCCAGTAAGGTGGAGTGACTGGATCTGCTGGCATGAAGACTTCAGAGGTAGCAGAACACCAGAGGAAAAGCTGAAATCTGTCTCCAAGATGCTGCTCCAGAGTGGATTTCTCCTGCTGCCTTGAAAGAGCCAAGCACAACCCCAAAGCAGGGTATACTCTGGAGCTGACCTTGCTCTGCCACTCTTCCATGCAGAGTACACCTTCAGCAGATACTCTGCTGCATGCAGGGTGTGTGTTTGCCAAGGTCTACTACCCTGTGCTCTTAGAAGCTGCGAGAAATCCTAACTTTCCACTCTTCGGCCATGAAAGAGAGTCAGCCTTTGTGAAAACCCACAGTCATTTCCATTTTCCTTGAAGCAGCTGAAAGTCTTTGTTGCATCTGGTTTAGGAAGATCTCAGCATGGTTTTGGATTTAGGCTGTAACAAATATGAGTCTTTAAACTGTTTGAGCAGCATACTTGAGAATCACACATGGAAAAGAGGAGTGGGCCAACACAGCACTCTACTGAATGGTGCAGCATAAGGTCCTCCTCTGAGGGGCATGGGCTCAGCCTTCACTACAAACAGGGTTATCTCAAAAACCACTCATTTCTAAAAATCACTTCTCAATTAGATAAGAGCATACAAGCTTGGGCGACAGGAGGGAGATTAACACACAAGGAGATGGTGCAGAATAGGAGGCATTTGGAGAGAAGCAGCCTGTGCTTGGCTGGCAAACTGTACAAGCCTTATTTACGCTCAACTCTTGGCAAGCTTTCCAGGAGTAAGGACTGCAGGATTTGGATTCAGAGCTTTGTTCCCTGTGACTCAATTCTTACTCATTAGCTGGCTAGAAACAGAATTAAACAAACCAGTCTGCTCTCACTGCTTAGGATTTTTACCAAGAGCCTGAGTTCTTACAGACTCCACAGATCCATATGTGGATTTCAAAGCACTTCGTGATGCACTGAGTTTAGCCCACAACAGCCCACTGAGGTAGGTATGATCGTGGTCCCTTGATTTTGCATGGGGAGGGGAAACAAGCCCCTAAAGAGAGAGCTGGAGAAATAAAAAATCATAAAAAAAAACTGGGAATACCCAGGAGTTCAGATTCCCTTATAGACTGTTCTCAGCTCGGAACAGGTTGCAACTCTGCAGTAAGCAGCCTGTTTGAGAGGTGAAGCTCTCTCGTTCAGATTTTATCAAGCAAAGCATTCACCTCAACACTGGGAAGAGTGCTTAAAGCAGGGGCTGACAGCAGAGAAGGTAGCACAGATTAGGAAGCAGATCCAGAGTGAGCATGCCTTGCTTCCATCTGGCTTTCCATGTGCTTAAGGATTCAATGCAACTAAGGATTAAGACATGAGTTTCCTGAGCAGACACTGTCAGACAGGCCAATCGTCGGGGAGAGGAAATCCTGGGAAAGGAAGGTTTTATGGAGCAGTGCCCTAACCAAGGTGCTCCCATGTGTAGGGCACACCCAAGCCCCCGGCACAGCAGTTCTCTCTCTGGCTGCACACATCCAAGCTGGTTTAGCCATAAGCAGAAGTGCTTTGTAGTGCCCATGCTACTCCCAGTCTCTCCTGCCCTGGCTGGTAATGTACACCATAAAAAACAAATACATACACCTTCAGGAGAGCTACATGTGAGATACTGTATGCTCCATCACCTTTTTTGTTTGTTTTGTTTTTAAGGAGGGAATAAATCTGTGTTTTTCCAAACTAAAATACTGCAAAGGCCACAGTCAGTAAAAAAGTCCCTGTACAGACACAGACTGCAAGGAAGTCTGACCTAGAAAGAAACTCAGGCGTTGAGTTTAGACAAGGAAAACTCCACCTACTTCTCATCCTTGAAGGGGCATAGATAGGCTTGGTCTCATCACGCACGTTTTGTTTCTTCACAACCAATTCTGACACATCACACAGAGGCCACAGGATGGAGGTGAGTATTACACATTCAGACGAAAGCTGCCAGCAGCGGGAGGCCACACAGACCATGGGTTATACTTGGCTGGGGGAATCTCCACCTGGGACCCTCCCTCACCAGGGAGCTCAGGTGGCTGGTAGCTCCCTCAAACCCAAGAGGACCAGTTGGGGCTGCTGGACATGTGGCTCCTTCTCAACTACCGCTGCTGGAGCAGGGAAGCAGCCCAGTGGACTGATGATGGAGCCCAAGGAAGGCCTGGGGTAGGCAAAAGAGGCTGTAGGAAGCTATCATGGGCCACCACAGAAGATAAAGAAGTGAATGGCATTGGGTGTACCTCACTAGCAGGGCCCTTTGCAGTAAGAGATCTCCATGGAAGGCAGGTTGGCTCATGCTAGATACAGATCTTCTCATGGCAAAAGACTGGGCAGGATGAATCCAGCATTTCCACTTGAATCTGTCACCACAGATCAGGGCCTCTAGGAGGGGCCCACCTGAAGACGAGTCACTGCCAGGCCCAGAGGTGGCTCTGCAGTCACACAGTGCTCATAACTAGCATCCAGACAGGCTCATCTTACGAAGAAACCTTTCAAATTAAGAGCTAAGCACCTCTCACAAGAGCAAAGAAGCAGCAGGCCATCCTGGCACTGAGAACGGAGAGACCCCCACAGCAGAAAAAGGCCAAGAAAGGTAGGCAGGTTTTCAGCATTCAGACCGTTTGGTATTTCCCAGCTTTGTTGAAGGCGGGGAAGGACGCACTGCAGCATTTCAACATCACGGCGGTTCTTCAAAGCAAGAGGGGAGCAGTAGAGCCAGCCCTTTCCTGGCTCCACTCTTCAAGGAGGGAAGCGTTTTTGCTCGTCTGTTTTCCAGACACACTGAACCCCTTGGATATGGAGGGATACATTCCTGCATGCTTTCTTCTTCCCCTCTGCAGGGCTGCAGACGTAGCAGTGTCTGTGATGCATCTGAGAAGGAGCCAGCTACTTACCCACCCTGTGCAAATGTGCAGCCCCCGCAGGTGTGAGAGGAAGAAGGGTAAGGCAGACCCCGAGGGCACTGGGGCTAGAGAAACACGTTTGGAAAGCAGACTGGGGAGCTTTGGAGAGCCTGGCAAAGGAGAGGGACAAACACTGAGACAAAAGAGGCAAAAGTGGCATGCAGAACTGTTTCCACTAACAAGCATTGCTAAAAAGAATTTTGGAAGAGCAGCAAGATGGGCTGATCCAGGTTGACACAAGCAACTTCACAGAGACAGAAACAGACTGCAAAACCATCCCACTTTGTTCACACAGATCCAGCACTGATAAGAAAACACACACAGAGTAGGAAAAAAAAAATAAACAGATCTTCAGTCTTACTTATTATGTAGCTGACACAAGGAAACCTCTCACACTCTCTCACTTCCACATGAAAAGAAACTGTAAGTTCTCTCTGTACAAGCAGGCTTCTGTAGTGGAGAGGTGAGCAGCCTGTTTTCAGGAGAAACAGGTAGCAAAAGCACACACACAGAGTGTAAGGCAGCATTCCAACAGAAATACAGACATTGCAACTGTGCAGAGAAAGAGAGCGTGAGATTCACAATATGCCTGGAAAGGGGAAAAAAAAATCTGTTCTGTCTCCAAGGCTGAGCTAACCAAGCCAAGTCACCCTGTCGCCTCTTAAGATATTCCTTTCTAGATAAGATATCCCAGCTCCCTCCACCCCTTTCCAAATAAAGTGCAGATGGTCAAATATTACTGGTCCATCATCTGCCAGTTTCAGTCAGCATTGGGGAAATAAAACCCAAAAGCAGAATAGTGAAAAAAAAAAAAAAAAATTCCAAACAACCCATCCTCAAAATCCCTTAGACTGAAGTCTCGGACTGTAAGCGAAGGACAAATTTATGAGATTTAGGGTCTATGAACTCTTCAGAGAGTTTGATGAAGGGAATTTTCTTCACATTAGCAACAAGGCTGAAGTCCAAGCACTTGAGGACAAAAACAATTCCATCTTGCAACCCACTTGTGACTGCTTCCTCGCTAACGAGTGTCCACTGCTTGGAGAACCAGCGATCCCTGTCGTACTGGAGGGTTGGGCCAGGGCTGAGGTAACGCTCCAGGAACGCCTAGTAAGAAAGTGAACACATTAGCACCGGGGAAACAGCAGCCCCATGACTCTGTCTGCTTCCACGCTCTCTTTCTTTCTCTAGATACAGCTCTGTGAGCATTGGCTTGCAATGCAGGAAGTTATTTCAGCTTCTGGGCTTCAGGAGACATCTGTTCCCCTCTCCCTTGCTATCTTAATGGCAGCAGAAGCACCCCCTTGCACCTCTGAGGAAGATGCCATGTGGATCCCAGTGAAAGGTCCACCTCTGTTTCTTCACAGCATTTCCACACTCAGCACAGAAAGTCCCGGGTAAATTCCCAAGAGTGAATTACTGCATTTTTGTCCTTGGGTTGCGTTCTCCAGCAAGGTGGTTGTAGGATGCTATTAGGGAGGAAGGAGGACACTGAGGACCACATGACCCATCTCCCTCATCATTCAGTCCCTCCCTGCATTTGCAGTTCAGCAGTCAGGGTGTGAAGCAACAAAATGACATCTGACCAGGCAGACCACGAGTTACAAACACTGTCAGACATGGATTTAGGCTATAAATAGCAGCAGTCCAAAATGCAGCAGCGTGGAAGAGATAAAAAGAAGAAAAATGTCATTTGCAAGTTGCTATCTCCATCAGTCAGCCAGCTGGGAAAACTGCCCATGACTCAGGGCCACCACCTTGGACACTTCTTTGATACTGACTCCAGTGCTGAACTGGATATCAGAACAAGCAGCTAATTATCTCATGGGTACTTTCAGCTGAAAAGAAAAAGGTGCTTCAGAGGAAACACCACTTCCTGACGCAATCTAAAGAGTGCTGACTGCATTACAGAGAGCAGATATAAAAATCTCCACTCGCTTTCCCCAGCAATTCCTTGCCCTGTGCACGCACACGTGCTGTCCCTTTATCCTTTCTACCCTACACTAGGGTTAAAGAGCACGTTACCTTTGGTGTCATGTTATTTGTGATGCAGAAGGACAAGTGCTGCAGGATGCTCTCCATGCTGTGGTACTGCTGCTGGCGGGTGGTACGAAGGTACTTCTGCAGAGCTCTTGCCATGGACGGGAAGATCGCCTGGGCTGCTTCTCGAGAGTCCATCATCTCTCCTGGAGCTTTTTGCTGTTCCTCTGCCTGGAGGCGTTTGATATGAGTGAAGGCCTCCTCTACCGCAACCACAAGCCTGCAGAAAGAAAACCAGCACAGCAAGAGTCACAACACAAGAGGTAGAATGGGTCTGTAGTTAAGGCAGAGCCTGGGAGTCAGGATTTGCAAGCTCCAGTTCCTATCTCTACCACTGACTCACTGTCTGCCATACAAGTTACATAAAATCCACTCCGCTGACGATCTGTGAGGTAAGACAGCAGCTCTCCCTTTCTTGCCCAAGCCATCCAGAAACTGAGGGTCATAAATCAGGATTAAGGCTTTAAAAGCCTGACTGTCGTACTTGGTTCTGCCAACACAGCATAAACATCAGTTACATGACTTAACAAGACACAGCTGCCCTTGTGTTTTAAGGCATATCTTTGGAAATGGCCGTTCCAGCACGCAGTGCAGCAGCTTGATGTCAGGAAGAGGCTGGCTATAAACTAGCATGACCCAGGATGCAGAGTGCTGTAAGACTGTGCTCACCAGCTGCGGCCTGCTCTGATTTACACCAACTGGGAGCAGACCTTGCATTTCAGGATGACTGCCCTGTAACTCTCCACTGAACAATGATGAGGTCCCCATCTACCCTCCTAACACTGCAGCCAAAGACATCCTATGCAAAGCATTCCTGTGTTGGCACAGGTGAGCAAACACCGAGAACGCACCATAAAAAGGCAAACATGCCAAATGACACTTGCAAGCCCAGCAGAATTTAACTAGTCAGGGACTATGCTGCAGTCAATGGGGAAAAAGCAACAGTAATGGAAGAGCCACCCGACAAAATTATTTTGCCTCTCTACATAGGATGTGTTTCACACTCAAGTCACCAATTACTGTGACCTTTATGCCATTACCCAATGTATAGCAAAGCTAGAAGAAGCTGCCTCAGGACAAGCAGCGGTACAGAACACTGCATTCAGGCTGTATACAAAGAACAGCACAAGAATCCCTAACCCCTGTAAGTTTTGTTTAATTTGACTGGGGGAACAGTGGAAATCAGTTTCTAATCTCTTTGTGTCCTTTTGTTGCAGCTCTGACCTTCCTTCTTTGTAACATCTGGCATGCTCTTCTAGTGACTGATGGTTTTGCTCTGACTAAGCAGCTGTTCTAACCAGCCTCATCAAGAAAGAGAGACATGCACACATTAGAATGCTATATTGCATAGAAAAGAAAATTTAAGATCCTATTACCCCATGGCTGGAAGAGAGCCTGACCAACTGCAGCTACAGAGCATAGGTCAGACCAAATCAGGCTAGAGGGACACTGTGCCAGCACTTTCCCAATGAAATATAAGCTGCCAAAATAAAACACAATACAAGCCAGCTCCATCCAGTTATGGCACATTCCTTCCAAACACAGGGGTGCCTGTCTGTACGCAGCTCCCCTCAAAACGTTAGGTGTGTTAACTACAAACAGTAATTAGGTTCTCAAGCAAACAAAGGCACAAACTCTCTGGGATCACCTCACCAAAATGTTAACTCCACAGACTAAGTGTGACTACAGAAAACACCTATTTATTTCCAAAATAAAACAGAGGCAGTCCTGGTCATGCCTTTCCCCTCCAATTCATTACTAGGAAAGACAGGCAAACTGCCCCTTTTAGTTGCCTGTAAAAACATATTCTTTCCTCTCCCACAAAGAGGCAATACCAACTGTTCCACCAGCTCTGCCCTTGAATTACTTGAGCCAAGATGACAAGCCTGAGCACAGGGGAAATAATGGGATTTCCTACAGCAAGTAACTATGGATTTGTCAAGCACTGGACTGTTCCCTAATCCGTGACATCACATTAGCTTATCTGGCACAATATACACAAGCTCTGCTTATGTATTTTCTTCATATAACTCTAGTTTTCAAGCTGTCACTGTCCCTTGTGCATCTGGGTTTCATATGTTCGCGTACCGCGACAGATTTACAGCCACCCCCCAGCCCTTAATCAAAAATCCCTCTTCTCTGAACAGGCTCAGCAAGTCTATCATGACTGAGCCTCTAAAAAGCATCAGCTGAGCCGCACTGAGGATCACCCCTGGGGAAAGGACACCTTTACCTTGCACGACGCTTTTTGACTCGGCGCTCGTGGTCGGCCTCTTCGTAGTAGAGCTCATTGTGGCTAGAGTCCCTGCGCCGGGCTGCGGCTGCGATCATGGCACGGGACTGCCCTGAGGCGTTGTTCCCTGGGCCTTCCGCAAGAGGAGACAAGAAAGGCGGGCATTACTGTCACAGAAGTGAGCTGGGAAAGAGCAGTACCACAAAGCATCTGCCACAGGTGTGCCACAACTCTGCCCCTACCCCGTCTACACAGCTGGGGCTATAAACGCTTCCCCAGCCTTCATGAGCTCTGTAGAAACCCCGCTGGACAGCACGTGCTTGGAGAGGAGCTTTCTTCCTAGCTCCAAGGATGACAGTGGAAAAAGAAGTTAGTAGGGATCTCACACAAAGACAGGTAAGATACGCATGCCAAGGATGCAACTTACCATCCATTATATGTGCTTTCAGTTTGACAGCAAGAACAGCTGCAACGCCCCACATTTCAGCAACAAGACAGTGTGAGAACAGAAGAAACATGGCGTTGGAAAGAAGAGAAAGACAAACACAAGAACATCAAGAGACGTAGATATGAATGAATGAAAACCAAAGTTCAGGCAGTTACACATGGAAAAGAAAAGCAGGATACAGAGACAACATAACCACCTTCAGACAAAGCACCAAGGTTTGCAGAAGAGTAGATGCTTTCTGAGCAACAGGTGTGCTACAGGTTAGGCTCTGCACACAGCAACTCCAGAGCAGCATCTGCTATCAGAGCTTCTATTGCTTCTATTCCCTGAACAGGTAATCTATGAACTGGTCTTGAACACTCCAGCAAATGAAAGAGGAGTTTACAAGACCTTAAGTAGTGACCATACAGTGCAGGAACGGCCTAGGAAGCTCCCAGCTCTGGCTGTTTGGCAGAGATGTGGTAGAAAGGGAGAAAATGTTACTCTCGATGAGTGTACCAACTCTTCTACCCAATAGAGGATAAAGAACGGAAGCCTAAGACAGTCTCCAAACCACTGAGAGCTGTTTCTCCAACTGCTCTTACCTGGCAGTGACTAAGGCCCATCAATTGCACAGACATGCTTAAATTATTCTGCTTATGCAAAGGCAGCTTTTATTTATTTTTCTTAAAAATCACAAACAACATTTCCAAGACAGAAGCCTGAAGCTCAACAGTAGGAAGACCCATCATTTAAACAGATGGCTCCTAAACTTCAAACTTTGTTTCACAGACTTGAAATGGAGAATACTACTCAAGGGAGACACTGGTTCCCAAATTTGGGTTAGAATTATTACAAGCCTTTTTGACTATGCCTGGTGATGGAAATTCAGGTTTTGAAGGAAAGCCTCCCCACTCTGTATAAGATTACAGCAAGATGTTTTTCCTTCCTGGCTGCTACAACATCAAATACAAAAGCTGCCAACAAATTAAGCTGCTTAATAGCGTTACTGTTTTTTCACACAGAGGGTGTAAAAGGCTGTCAAGACGCCAAGGCGAGCTGCAGCCAGAACTACACTCCTCTTTGTAAAGAGGATGGGAATGATTCTGAAGAATATGCCTCTAAGCCTGAGATTTCCACATCTACAAAGGCAGAAGTGTTTCACAAGGAACAGACCAGGGATCCTGTACTGCCCCAAAATGGAAAGTGCAAGTTTTGAGGCCCTACCAGGCTCATCAGATTGCCGTTAAGAAGGCCTGGCCAGCCATATCTGGAGCTCATTTCTGGTTCCTTATATTTCAACTAGTTTCGGAGTTGCTAACTCACAAAACTTCTAATGCTGTAACTGTACTGACAGTTTTTCCTCCAAGCTTGAGGTACCCCAGTAACTGCTACAGAATCAGGCACCCTGCTATTTCTTAAAGAGATGCTGCAAGCTGGTAATGGGAACAGCATATCCTGCAGTACAGTTTGAATGGTGCACAGACACTGGGATCTGGCAGCTCTGAATTTCCAAACACAGGGCCTCACTGAGAATGAGCAACTGGAATGCAAGATCTCACTCCTAGAAAAGTGCAGAACAAGTTGTGTTACTTCTCTCTTACTGAATTAATTCTTTCCCGCCTCCAAGCTTCTTCACTCCAGGAAGCAGAGGACACGGAAGAAGCCTGCCCCTCTGCCCCCCTCCTGCTCCCTTTCACCTATCCTCTGCCAGAAATGAGAGATCTCACTGTAAAGATCTTAAACCTACAGTTGATTATATGGACTCTGCAGTGCTGCATCAAGTTTGGGGAAAAACTAAGAAAAAGGCTTTGAAACTTCTAGAGCTACCAAGAATACAAAAATTAAAAAAAAAACAAAATAAATAAAAGACATCATAGCCTTGTTAAGGCAAAGGAAAAACCCAAGACATGTGGCTGCATTGACCGATGTTCACATTTCAGTGTCTACAGCACACACAAAGCCACCTAGACCAGCTAAGTCCTTTCAGTTCCTTCCTGCTCTCAAAGCCTTTCAATACAAACCCATTTATATGCAGGACTTAGCACATCTTGTCATGGGATTTCAGCCGTGCCTCACTGAAGAAGCTGCCCCATACAACTTCCATCAAAGCTCTCCCATCAGAGAAGTGCACACTTTTATGAAGGCTCAGATGGCTGGGCACAGCCTGCTTATCAAGCCTAGCTTTTACTGACAGAGCTTCAGAGTGCCAAATGATTAAGTCCAGTTTTCACTGCTTTAAGTGCCCTCATGGATCCACTCAGCCATCCTCCCACACATACCCTCAAAGCCCAAGAGCCTGAAACAAGTTTGCAGAACAGTAAGGCTCCATGGGGATAGTTATCTGTCTTGGCATTTTCCCGCAAACTGCTGAGCATCACGATGACTTGGAAGCACAGCCAAGCATAAGACATGTACAGCTAATTTACTGCTAAGGCTGCAAGCTTGATGAACATTTCTTTCCCTGTCAAATGCTGCTTACACAGTTGCTCCTCCCCGCATTGGTATGAACCTCCTCAGCTTTCCTGAAGGCTGCCCACAGCATCTGTGCAGTGAATGACTGGGGAACAGATCTAGGTTAAAAGTTGCGTTTATTGTACTAGCACAACCAAGGAGATGACCTAAGGGTGACAAGAAGCAGAGGCTGCCCAAACCAAGCAGCAATGCCAAGAAACTCTGTCAAGCCACGTAATCATTAAGCCTGACCCAAAACTTGGCTGTTTTCACCTGGCAAAAACAAAAGCCTTTTTGTGGGCTAAACACATCTGTAAAGTCATCTGGAATCAGCAACCCCAGCACCCTTCGGAAAACTTCCAGCAAGAGACAAGGATTTGGCAAAGCAAAAAGGTGAGAATGCGTGCAAACAAAGCATAAGGCCAACACAGCCCTTCCCTATCCCACCCGTTCTCAGAGACTACATTTCACCTCACCTACCATCAACATTGTAGACTTTCAGGCCAGCCATGTGTTTGGCAGCACGGGATTTGGAGGCTGTTAACAGCGCTGGGTTGTAGACGGGGAAATCTCTGTAGTAATTTTCCAGAACCACCAATGCAGCTCGCTGGATGCTAGAGGAAAAAGAACAGGAGAAGATAAACTTGCAGAACGCAATAAGGTCTTTTATTTCTTTTTAAAATACTCAGGCTCTCCATAGGACATAAAAACTTGTCTGGGATGCTAGTAATGTCTCTCCATGCCTCAACAGGAGGACGACAGGAAAGCCCTGAGCAAGGGCAGAGTGTCAATGATGTGCCAGGCCACCTGCAGCACGGCAAAATGCAGACAGTGCTCAGCTCCCTGGCATGCCCAGGCCAGGGATCAGCGTGTCCTGCTGGCTTTGTGTGGCCAGCCTGCACAGAGGGACCAGCTCAGTGCAGATGCTTTTCCATTTGAGTCATTTCCAGCCGCACCTTGCAGCTTCTCAGATCTCCTCCATCCAAGCTTTGACAAGAGCCCAATCTTACCAGCTCTTGCAGCATGATAAGATCGTTGCCTTAGGAGCACAGCTACCTGAGAATGAATTATCCCAGCAGCGCCTGTTAAATCCCAACTAAGGGACAGAATCGAGGCAGCATCACACTTCATTTCATTTGGAACCCACAAAAATTAAAAGGGAACTGCCAACATATTTGTTGGCAGTTATTTGTGAAGTTCACACTTACCAACTAAGCCTGTCATAAGGAAAGCAACCAAGTACTCTCACACGTGTTACAACATAGAGGGGAAAAAAAAAAAAAAAAAAAGAAGAAGAATAGTAATGTGGGAAAACAGACATGAACAAATTAAAACCTACATTCAATTCTCATCGCTGCCACTGATTCAACGTGTGCTCCTGGAGGAGCAATTTAATTTTCCCATGCCTTGTGCTAATATTAACTGCTACATCACACCCCAGTAATTCAACTCTCACACACTACCTCTGTCACTCTCACCATCTCGTTGCCCATCTCCCACCCAGCAGCAAATGAAGTAGAGATGCAGCCCATCTACAAGATGCTGGGGAAGACAAACAAATCCAGACTTGCTCAGTGTGTACCTTCCTCCTTTACTGTTATGGTACAGCGTCATCTGTTTTGTTAGCTGTACACTTTTAAGATGATCAGTTGAGGTTTTAAAGCAAATTCCATCTTTAGGACAGATGCATAACACCCCACCACACTAACTACAGTATCCTTGGGAGCTTTATTCTCCAAATACCAGTTCTAAATATCATATCAGATACGTTAAAAGCAATTTCATTTAAGCACTTGGCTAACGATATGTAATGAAGGCCACTGTTTAATCAGGGAAATAATATTCCTTTAACACAGACCTGCAGATGGACAGCCCCCACACACAGCCAGTTTATTTCTGCCTGCCAAACTCCCGATTCCTACTGTGGATTTATTGCAGCTCCAAAACAAAATTTCACAAAATAAATCATAGCTGCAGCATATCTTTTCCCGTCTGCCTGTACTCAAACACGAGTGAGTTTTTCCATGTCTGCTTCCCAGGAAGAAAGGTGAAATTTGATGAGCTTTGTCGCAAAATGTAACATTTAGAAACAAGATGATAAAAACAAGAACAGTTACGCCTTGGCAGTGCAGGGCTCCGGTCTCAGACAGCATTGGGACATCAGTGGCAGCAGAGGAAATGTCTGGGAGGTGCTCCACCAGCCAGCTGGCTCTGCTAGGGCTTGGGAGAGCATGATGCACCTTAATGCACACACATTTTCCCTGAGCTCCACAGATGCTGTTATCATGACACCAGTTGTTCCTACCCCTCAGTGACTTACCTAGCCCTCTGATTCACTGACACACATGCGCCCATAATCCAAACACGATCAAGCTGTTACATTGCAAAACTCAGCTGTTGCTGCCCCGAATATTAAAGCCCTGTTATTTTCTACTGATGCAGTTTCTTAAATTTCTATTTAGGAAATCTCTGGCTCGCATGCAATTCATCACAGGCCCACCAGGTGAGGGGGGCAGCTGGGCTGGGACTCTTCAAACTCTTTTTTAAAGAAAAGAAGAAGTAAAAAGAAGGTGCTGCAGCTGAGAAAATTAGAAGGGTGACCATAATTAGCCAGGGTGAGGGGAAGGCTGAATCAGAGCCTTCTGGGCAGCGTTGCTTAACCTTTTCACCCACATCAAAGGGAAACCTCACCCTGCTGCAAGTGGGAGCTGCAGAGCAGCAAGCAGCCCTACAAGCGACATGGCCATCCCTGGCATAGCAGAGGGACCCAGCTCACTTGGGCACCCCAGCAGCCCCCAGAAACAAGCTAAGGAAGCCTTGGGCCTCCTGCAAAATGCAGCTCTTTGGGATTTTCCACAGCACGCCAGACCCTCTGCTGCCACAGCAAACAAGGTGCTTCAGTGGCAGCCTCCTTCCCACCCACCCACCAGTTCCTCCAGGAATGGGAACTGGCAGCTGGCCCACAGCCCGCACTCGGATGCCTTTCCCTGCAGAAGTGTCTCAGGAGGAGCTCAGCACCGTATCCACCCACTGCATCCATTCACTCTGTACTTCAGCAGATGAAGGCCTTCTGTATACACAATTTCAAAAGAATGGGGAGAGGTGGGAGGAAAAGGAACAGAAAGTTTCAATACCAGACTGTCCATTTAGGGAAGGCCAAAGCAAGGACCTTCCTTATGTCCTGCAAAGAGCATCTGGCAGCCAAATGTAATTCAGGCATAGCAACAAAATACCAGAGCCCAAAAAAGCAGATCAGGATGTGAAAAGCACTTTCAGGCAACAGAAACCTGCGACACAGAAAGGACCTGTTGCACAGGACCACAGCCTTGTAAAGGCAGCATCAATAAAATCCTACTTTCGTTGCTTTGTACTTTGTGCACTTTGAGGGGGCGTTGAAATAATTTGTTTTTATTATCTTTATTCTTTTCCTCCTGAAGAAGGCCATGTCACAGCATGCTGCCAGCAGGGAAAGCAAACAAGCAGATCCGGCAGCAGTGCTGCGTACCTCAGCAGCATTTGGCAGCAGAGAGAGGCCGAGTCCTTAACAAACAGCAATTGAATTAACTTCTGTGGGATCTCCAAGGAAATGGAGGAGGGGACTGTGTGACACAAAAGCACAACAACCACAACAACTGCCAGCTTTTCCCTGTCAAAAGATAAGTCATGAGCAACCTGCTTGAGTGCTTGTTGCTACACGGGATTTTGGTATCTGAGGTCTCAACACTGTGTCGCTCACTCAGAGGCCGTTTTAGCTTTGTATTTGCCTTCCCTGACATAGCTACACCAACACTGAAACTGCTTTTAGAGGATTTCCAGGCAAGTGAGCCAGTGCTATACTGAGAGCACAAGGAAGCCTGCTCACATCATCGGAATACCAGCTTAGAAACTGCTGCTTCCTGGAAAAATGGTGCTGAGTCTGCTGTAGTGGTGGGAAGATGGAAGTAAGAGGGGGAGTGGTGAAAAAAAGAGATTAAAGTCACACCTCTATACTCAAAGTTGCCATCAGACACAAAAAGACTGCAGTGGTGTCACTGATGGGGTTTTTAGAAGCTTTGCGCTTTGCTTTCTGAGCTAGGAAGGCAGCTTGCCATGGCTCTGTTACCCACTGAAGGCACAGGGGTTCCTCACAGTGTTGCAGCAGATACAGATCTAAACACACACCTAGAGAGAACTAAGATGTTTGCTACCAGAGCATGAACTTCCTTACCCTGCCACAGAGGCAAAACCCATAGGATCAGAGCTTAGGGTGAGCTAAGCATCCAAAATCCACAGGGAGAATCAGAGATTGGTGCTGTACTAATTGAGGACTGAGCAAGCCCAGGGTTACTTCACTAAATGGCTCCCAACACAGACTCATCTCCTCCAAACAATGTTTTTTTAAGCGCTGCAAAACAGACACACAGCATCAAAACAAGCTAAGGACTTGCATGCTAAACACGTGCCACAGTTGGGAAGCTCTGGCACCTCAACGAGAAGCTGAGCAAGAACTGCAGAGAGCAACCCACTATGCATAGCCGGCTTTGCCTTACAGGCTGCCTCCAGCCCACAGCTGCATCAGGTCCATCTACAGCAAGTTGCTGAGGTCTCCTTACTCCCTCTGGGATGAGATGCCAAGCAGAGATGCCAAGACAAGGAACTCCTTCAGCAGCTGCACCAAGCAAGCCAAGCAGAAAAATACCTTTTGATCACCATAACTGCAGTGGCATTTCAGCCTAGTATAGCTGGGAGAACAAGACCGCAGCCCCTAGGAACAGGAAAACCACATTCTCTTGTCAGGCAACCACAACTGAAGTCTCCACTGGGCTCAGGCAGGAGGCAGGAAGGCACAGCTCTCCTTCCCCCAAGGAGCAGGCATCGAGCTACCAGGACACAGTTTGTTTTAGATGTGAGCAAACAGCCAGTTTGTGTAGAGTGCACGCAAGCATAAACACAGCACAGAGAGCTTGTCCCACAGCCTTCCACCTAGATGAGAGCAGGACAGCAAGTTGTTGTTTTCTTCGTGGGGCTTTTTGGGGTTGTTTTTTCTTTCCCCTCTTCATCAGCAGCCCAGCCAAACCATCCAGCACAAAGGAAAAAGGAAAGGACCACTGCCAGTCTACTACAGATCCTGCTCTTATGTTGTAACCTTTTTATTCGGAAAAGAAGCTGTGAGCATGGAAATGGGAATTTTTAAAACATAGCCTTTTATAGAAGGGCATGGTCAAACTTTTTAGAAAAAGAGTCTGCTCCTTTAAATGATATGACCCAAACAAGCTCCTTATTTAATACCTCCCTAAAGAGCCCTATAAAAGTATTCCCAGGCCAATGCTCAGAAGATGCTGCTACAGAAGTACAGAGTGCTA
This sequence comes from Lagopus muta, assembly GCF_023343835.1. NCBI lineage: Eukaryota > Metazoa > Chordata > Aves > Galliformes > Phasianidae > Lagopus > Lagopus muta. The sequence goes on from NC_064433.1 coordinate 80,453,579, forward strand.
AGTTTGAGCAAGCAGCTATAAAAACCCAGTAAACCCACAGGCATGCACGCTCCCACTGCAATCTCCTTCTCAGAGGCTTTCTAGCCTGATATTTCAGCACGTTAATTGGTCTTTAGAACACAAGCATTTTTCCCCAGTCACCTTTACTGGCAAGTTTCAAAAGGTCCAGTAAGATGGTTTACTGGGAAAAGCAAGACACTGTGCTGGGGTGAGAGCACTAGCACTACACCTCTTCCTTTCCTCGGTAACACAGCAAGCACATCACAGGACACAGTGACACGGAAGGCACAGTCACAAGGATACCTGTTAGCCCTGTTTTGACATTCAGTGAACATAAAAGATAAGCTGCAAAAACCTTACATGGGTTTTAGAAACAAAGAAGAGCCTAAAGCACAAGAGCAGCCTCCAATGGGATGCAGCAAACACTTGTTCCATGAAAAAGGAAAAGGCTGAGGACCTTGATGAGTCCAAAATGGTGCTGGGGTTCACTGCCTGCAATTTTAGGATGCCTGATGGCGTGGGGTCAGCTCAGATAACCAGGAGGTCTGTCCTTCTAGGCCCCTTACAGAAGAGCAAAGGGCGATCTGTCAGTATGTGGCAAAGGTAAGTTGCAGTGCTTACCTCAGCCCGGCCTTGAGCTTGCGTCAAGAGGGCCTGCAGGGCCACATGTGAAAGGGCACCTTGTGAAGGGCTGAGCTCCTCCCACAGCAGCCAGCTGCCAGGAATGTGGGCTGAAAGGCAAACCACTCTCATCCTCCTTGCTAAGGTCTCTCCAAAGGGAGAACGGTGTGCCTGGGGGGCTTCAAGCACTCCCTCAACATGCAAAACCACATAGTACAGCCCACAGACAACAGCAGTGTTCAGGCTGCCCTTTTTAAGACACCAACAGCCTCACGAAATACCTAACAACTCTCAAGCTGGATTCTTCCATCCCCTTTGATCAGATGAAGGGCATTCAGATGGATGAAGGCACTACCTTTGCGTCTCAAACCCAATTCCATGCCCTCAGATGTTAACGGTGGCTGAATTGGATCCTGACAACAGCAGCACAGGGATCACAGCTCCAGCTGAGAATCGGTTTTTCTGAGCATGCTGCCAACACAACAAGCAGCCGGTTTCCATGCCACAGTTTTGCAGAGCGGTGGGATGTCCTCAAGGGAACTAGTGAGAATACAGGCTTGCTTATTTAGGGGAAAAAGAGAAACAGCTACTGGCTGCTCACATCAACGTAAAACCAAAGCTGTGAAGTGAAAGGCTTCCTTTATCTATTGATCAAACTGTAAGGTTGGGAAGGAGGGTAGAGAGAAAGGAGTGTGGAGGACAACTTCAGTGAAAAGATGACTAGAGGAAGCTGCTGCTGAGCTGTCCCTGCATAGTAGCACTGATACGGGTTAGGACACCCAATAAACAGAGATACAGAATGGCTACTGGCTTCTCCAGCTGCAGCTCAAGTAGCTCCCCTTGTCCATACCCAATTCTACAAAGGCTGGTGACCAATCTACAGACACTGTTGCAGTTGATCTTAGAGTTTAAATATAGAGAACACAATCCCAACAGCTCTCCTCTGCCCCATCTCATAACTTCCACCAACTCAAGTCTTTGCACACCTTCAGCACCAGGATAATTAAGAAGACTGAAGAAGTTGAGCTGGACTAAATGACCCATCCACAAACACAAACTACAGAGCCATATAGATAACACAGAGGTATAAATACCAGCTCAGCCATTCAGTTTGCTGTGCAACTAGACAAGGTTTCATTGGGAAGGCAAAGGGAGAATCAGACGCTTGATAGGACAATTTCTTGCAGCAGCATCAGTTTAAGCAACAATATGAAACTATGATCAAGCATTTCATAGAATCATTAAGGTTGGAAAAGAACCCTCAGATCATCTAGCCTAACCATCAGTCCATCCCCACCCTGTCCACTAAGCCACATCCCTCAATGCCACATCTACATGTTTCTTGAACACCTCCAGGGACGGTGACTGCACCACCTCCCTGGGCAGCAGTGCCACTGCCTCACCGCTCTGAGAAGACATTTTTCCTAATATCCAACCTGAACCTCCCCTGGTACAATTTAAGGTGTCTCTCATCCTAATATTTATTCAACAGAAGGGTGAAATGTGTTATTTGATATTCGTAAGTAATCTAGCACAGAACTGCCAGTACACCAAACTCCGTTTGCATGAGCTTCTCCACTGTGCTCTTACCTCAGAAACTGTAAGCAAGAGTTTGTCTTTTAATAAACAAAAAAATCCACCATATGCAGAACTCCCCCAAATTCTTAAACCTTCATTTCATTCAAATATAATTTTAGCACAAAACATAACTACGGTTTTAAAAAAAGAAAAGTAATTATCTCCTCTTTCCTCTTCACACCCATCGGGCTGTATTAGGTAATAGCATCAGCTGTTGAGTTCACAGTTCATCTTTGAAAAACATAGATAAAGTGTTTGAGGGAAGCTTGTCCTCTTTTAAAAGTGTGTACACACGTGAAGTTGCTCTTAGGACTGCAGGAGTTCAGAATAAGTCCTGAGGCACAGGGGGATGTGGTCCTGGTCCCTTAGCTGTTTGTGCATTTTAAAAAATCAGCTGAAGTGAAGCATCACCTTCTGAATAGATAAGCTGGGAATAATACCAAGAACTCCCTCTGCCTCAACACTGGAATAGTCACTACATGCAGACACAGAGTGCCCACTCCTAGAGCACCCAGAAACCTTGCAGCAACCGCACAAAGCGCCCTAAGATTACTGCTTCCAGTCCCTGGTACCGATGTATCTGCAGCAGTGATGTGTCTCCTCTTGCCATATGCATATATGCTAGAGCTTGAGCCTCTAAAAAGATAATTAAGAATGCAGGAACCATCACGTACAGCAAGAAGTTTGTAAGAGACACATTTTCAGTAGATAATTTAAAGCTTGACCATATGACATGAAAGGCCAGAGCTTACAGACATCTTGCATACACTATACAGGAACTCTTCAAGTTACATTAATAGTTACAAAGTACTTTTTTTTTCTTTCTTTCTTTTTAATGAAAGCTAAGAAATGCAATTTAAATTCCAAGGAAAGAACAGAAAGAAAGCATTCAAAGGTTCTTTGGCAGCAAAACCAGCATAGCAGTGGGACTTTAAGGTTAGAGGCCTGCCCGGACACCAGCAAAGCCCTACACATAAAGGAGCGCCTGATCCAACCCACAGCTGTGCCCAAGCAAAGCTTCTCATTTTAAAGCCAGCAGCACCGAGAGATTCTGCAAATGCTGCTGAGGCTGTGGGAACATGATCCACGCTTTCAGGCTGAGCATCTCCAACCCAGACCCAAAAAGGATGCACATTACCCTTCACTAACCTTTGACTTTTAGGGAACACAAACCAGCCAGCAGCCTTCATGTTGCAGTGAAGCTCCTTCCTTACATGACAGGAGCCTGTCTGCCAGAATGGCTCTCCCAAAAGCTTCAGCCAAAGACTCAACTTGATCTAAATGGTGCAATAAAATTTAAGCGTAGAGATACACTTAAACGGCTGACTGCTGGGAGGGGAATGAAGTTACAAGTGAAAATATTGCCCTCAGATTTGTGGCCAAAAAAAATCTTCAGTTACCACCCAACTCCTTATTAACTCTTCCCTATTCCTTCAGGGTAGGTAGTTTCCAGTTTTCTTAAACATTATTTGGTTTCTGCTGTATGAGAACTGTAAATTCTTAATTTCTTACACTTGAAACTCAAAGATGCCTCCTCCTTTCCCCCTAAGGACATACTCCTTTGCAGAATACTTGTATTTCACCATTCACCACAAAAACTGGCTGTTAAAGATTGTGGGGGAGGATTCTTATTTTTTTCTTCAGCATTTGAAGATAAAAGCATCTTCATGGCCACAGAATTTGTTCAGCAGCTTAGAGAGACCATCTGTCTCTGTGGGTGGTACACACCGGCGACTTGGAGGGCAGAGACAGCAGGGGGAAAGAAATTACATGGCAAATGCCTTAAGTACAGGGCAGACTGGAGAGCCTGCTGTTGTACTGCTGGATGCTGGTTGTTTAGAAAGACAAACCAACAACAACAAAAAAAGTCCCCACAGATGAAACCAGTGGCATTTCCTCCTCACCACCCCTTTCAGAAAGGACAAACCCAGCAACTCCCCATTACCAGCAACTCATACTGTACTACTGTACTGGCTGTACTGGCCAGGGGAATTAATAATTGACTGCGGGCCCTCTGCTTACAAGTATGCTCGTAAACTTTTTAAAGTATTAACTATTCAAAAAATGTGAGAGCACTCCAGGGTGTAGCAATCACCCCAGAGCTACCAGCCACTGCTGCTTGGTGCATTCACAGGAACAGAACACAATCCTTACGTAGGCTGTAGTTCACCGTGCCCAACTCCAAACTCCTCTCGGAGAAAGATGCAGCACAGCTTGTGTGCATGGGTAGTGTAGATGCAGATTGGTTTGTCCTGAAAAGCATAGCCCAGGAGTTTGTGAGGGTTCGTGTTTATGTTGTTATTTTATTGGCACACCTGGGGCTTGTGAAATACAACTCTGTATTACTGCAGCACCTCACATAAGGCTCCCCACACGCACAGTGGAGAGATGCACAGAAAAGCAAGCAAGGCAGCCAAGATCAAACAAGAAGAGAAGGATAGGCAAGATGACTGTGGGCCCTTCAGTCTCTTGAGCTGTCATCTTTATCAACGTTAAGAACAGCTCTATGTGTAAAGCTATATATAAAGCCTTCTGAAAAGTGTACACAGAGACAAGAGGCTAGGAAAGCACGCTCCTTTCAAGAAAAACAGAGCCCTATCAGACTTCGCCACATCAGAAGTTCCCAGATGAGCAGTGCACACAGTCAGAGATACTGACGGTCTATTCCAGATTTCCAACCCCATATCTAATGAGAAGCATCTGGCACTATTGGAGCCTGCTGTTCACTACTGTCACAAATAAACATCCTTTTAATGAGGTGTTACTCTGACCCAAGTAGGAAGTCCTCGCCGATCTCTGGCAACACACCCCATACACCATCAGACAGACCCTCATAAAACAGAGGCACCACTGCTATAACTCATCCCCAGCATCAAAGCAGGCTTCCATCTGCTCTGCAGGGAACAGCAGGCAGTATTACAGAGACTGAGGGAAAATTTGCTTCTGCAGTTCTACCAGTACCCTCACAGTAACAGCAAACAGGCAATCCGCTCTTGGTGGCACCATTCTCCCTGAAGGCAAGTTCCTCAAGCCCAGGAATGGAAGCATAGAGATTCAGCCCAGCTTTGGAGAAAAAAGGCTGGGCTAAAACCCATAAAAAAGTGGTTGTAAACACCCAGTTATGTGAAATGCTGCTAGGGACACTGGCTTGGAGGTCATGTCTGACACCTCTCTTTGTCAGCGCTAAAGAAGCCACTCTGGAGCACAGTTAGGTTTCTTCAGTAACTTCACACTTGAGGATGCAATTAACGCCCATTTAGCGAGAACTTCTTGGGAGGAGAGAGTACTTAAGGCTGGTGCTCATCTGGCTGGGTGAAAGGGGAGGAGAGAGACACTCAAACAACTGCTCATCAGGGTGCTTTGCTGGAATTCAGGACTGAGAAAATGTACTGAGAAAGGAGGCTGATTTCACACTAGCTAGAGAGCGTGGATGTCCAGTCCTTTGGTTTGCCTGGGCCATATTGAGTGAAGAGGAAGCGTCTTGAGTTACATCTATGAAGGCAGGACAGAAAGTAATGCCTTGTAATTATTTCCATGGAAACTACAACCGATAAAAGAACACAATAACACAATTTAATAGAGCAAGTTCTCAGCCTCAAAATACTATTTTTCAACACAGTCACAATCATTAGCAACGCATTTTCACCAGCAATGAACAAGAGCCTGCAGCCACATTCATAACAATCTGCACAGTGGAGGTACCCCAATACTGACACCTACCACTCACCACCACTGCACTCACATCCACTGCTTGGTCTCCATAAATGTTCAGCAAGCATCAGTGAATGTCACTGGGGGCCATTTTTCCCCATGGAGGAACTCAATGACACCCCTTTGCTTCATATGCACTCCCATGTCAGATGCCATTCTGACAGACTGTCCCTCTGCTGCCATCTGTCACACAGCAACAACATGCAAGGGAGTATTGGTGGGAACCTCTACTGCCATACCACCAACATCCACCTCTGATGTTGTGGGTCAACATAACAACATATCAGGCATTTTTTTCAGAGCCCCTCTCATTTAATATATAATTAATGTATATAAGTAACAATTTAAATAACTTTTGTTAATGCTTTTTTTAAAATTAAAACACGCACAAAAGAGCAACAAAAACGTAGGATATTTGACCCTGTTTGTATGAAACTAACACATCAGTCTGCTTCAATGCACCAGTGCGTGGTTGGTGCGGAGGGGCCAGGCTGAGCAGCTTGGCAGGAAGAACTGCTGCCATGATGGTGCAGGGAAGGGATGCGCTGCACTACGATCTGGGCCAAGGCTGCACATGGCCCACAGGCTGCAGGTTGGACATGCCTGGGCTAGAGGCTCTGGTGACAGAACTGTTTTGCAAAGTAGCTCATTCGTGTAACACGCTGCTGTAGGGAGCTCCTGTAAGCAAGGCAGTGGCACAGTTAATCAGATGTTTTGTTACAGAAAAAGATACACATTCACCTCAATCTCTCATCACAGTGTTTATCACTATGGATAACAAGGGTTGAAAGAGAAACGAGGGCCAGTTAGAGTAATTCCTCCAGTCCCTGGGAAGGCAGGTCCAGCAAACCATGGGCAGGGTGGAATGAAGGAGTGTGTAAGCCCAGACAGTGTCCAGCTAGTTTTATCACAGCAGACACGGCACTGCTTTGCAGTCATACTTTTGACCACCCAGCTGGAAACAGAAATAACCTGCAAGTCCATGGGATCAATCACAATCAGAATGATCAATTTAATGAGATGCACATTAGGAAGCTTCTTCACCAGAATGCAACAGAGTTTTAGCAGCTTTTGCCTCAGGCAGGATGCCATCCAGCCTCCTAAGCTCATGGTTAAGCTGATACATTTATCCATGCCGAAAAAAACAGAAACAAAAGATATAATGGAAACTTTCCTTCCTTCTAGAAGGTAAAGAGATTTAGGACAGTACAACCGCAAGAGAAGCATTGATACAACTCCAGGAAAATGCTCTCTATACAGCTGAAATGCTGACTAGGTTTTACTAATGAGAATAATTTCACCCTTGATAAGGGGGACAACACCTAGCTGCTGCAAAATAAGACGTGCAAAAGTGAATTGCTGCATGAAGAAGCTTCTTCCCAGACCTTAATCCCCTATATACTACCTTACTAGGGAAAACTGCCCTGGTAGCACAAAGGGATGCACACACAGATCTGTTAGATCTGTAAATACTGAGCCTAGAAATCACTTTTGTAATCAGTAGGTTCAACAGATACAAGAACGCCAACCTTAGATCAAAAGAAGCATCAGTTTCCACCACACAATTCTCTTTTCAGCTTTGTTTTGTACTGAACATAAGGGTTCAAGCACCACCTATGGAACAGCTGCTCCTCTGCCTCAGTTCAGCCAAGAGACAGACTCCCCTTCCAAAAAACACTTATGCATCTATTTTGTTTTGTGAGCCTGTACAAGCCACAAGATTTCTCAATAAGATACGGTTAAATCCTGCAGGGAAGGTGCAGGCTCTTCAGAGACATACACCTGTTTCAAGGAAGCATCTGCTCTCTTCTTGTATTTTCAAACCACAACTCAGCAAATAGTCATCCAAATACAGATGGTAAACACAAGGACGAACAACACTCTAGCAGACATTTTCTACTACTTCTCAGTACTAAGCTTCTTTTGATTATATGGAAGGAACATCAACCAGCACATACCAGCCTGCAAAAGCTGTGTCCTGACTCAAGCTGTATGGAAGGCTCATAACCAACCTCCCTTCTTGTCAGTTCAGAACAAACTATCATGGCCATGCTCTTCATATTAATACTGCAGGGATGAGCAGAAAAACCCACTCACAGACATTTCTAACCTCAGAAAACAAAAACTACAACAGAGCCACATTCTGTATATGTGTAGGATCAATAATTACCATGCATGTTCGAAGTAATTTACTTTCCTGAGTTGTCTAGACCAGCAAAGCTCTAGGGTGGGGAAAGACTATTTACTGGAGAGAAAAGGACTGCATCCAGCACTTGAACGTGAAGAGGAGGGTTTTCTCCAGGAACACCCTATCTACATTATTTTTGAGCCATCCAGAAGGAACTGAATTATGGATGACAGATGTCATCCATGTCCCAATAACAGCAAAGCCATCAGCCTTTCAACAGGAAAGTTATCTACTGTTACTCTTCCCTACCTTTGTTTCTTTTGTTCTTGCTTCCAAAATTCTCACCAGCATCCCCACCCCATCTCTCCTTCATTTTCCAAGGCTTTACCTTCCCATATCTGCTCTCTGCCCACCTCTTTGTCCATCCATACCCTCATAAAGCACTTCCCTCACACGGCAACCCCTCCTACTAGGAGCAGCAGAGCAGTCAGTAAGTCGAGACTTGGCACTCAGTTCACAGGGACTCCAATTTAACTTTTACCTCCCCTCACCAAACCCTGAGTCACTGCCAAAGGGAATGCTCATTTTGGCAGCTAAAGTCTCCCAAAAGAAAAGCTGTAGCCAAAGCGCTGGAGGTGGGACCAAGCCAGTCTATTAATAGGTTAATTACAATATGAGTTTGGGGAACTACTCCCAAATATGCTTACCCTCCTGGACCCAGGGCCCTCAGGGGTGGAATGGAACATCAACCTCAGCATATTCAACTTCTTAACTGCAGTTGGAGCCAAGGAGGGTGGAAAATTCAGTCCACACTCTACCTAGCAAAAACCATAGTTTTACAAAAGAGCAGCTAAGCTGTTGTTTTCTTCCTTTCTCTCCCAGACAGTTTCTTCACATTTAGCGGCTCTCTGACACAGAGAAGAGGCAGAATTTGAAAGCCTGCACCTTTGACTGAAAAGGCACCAACAGTTTTTGCCAGGGAAACAATTCAGGACTACTCAACCATGCACAACTGCACAAGATGTCCCAAGAGTCTTCTCAGTACCAGCCTCTGGAGCCTGTTGGACTGCTGAGGATGGAAAACTCCATGGACCAAGACTCTGAGATGCTTGGGTGCACAAAGAGGACTAAAGAACAGACCAAGGCAACATTTTTATTTCAGAAGGCAATCAGATTACTACACCTGCTGAAGCATGCTTGCTCCTTGCAGGCAGCAGGCCACAACCTATATATGACCCCTTTAAAAGGGTTGGGATGAGGCAAGCATACACAAGAGTAAACACAAGGAGCCCACTGGCAGCAACAAGCAGCATACACACACTCCATCATAGCCATGACTATCTCTCCAGTACACCCACAAGGCTGCTTCTTCAGTTCTCCTAAACATACTGCCTTGGTGCATCTCAACCATCAGACCTTGCGTTGCAGGAGAGTAAACCAGCCTCTATGGCATTTCATGGACAAGCACGTAAGAGACTTCACGGACACTTTACAAGATTATGCTACAAGGGTGTTTCAGTTGCCAAATTTCTCTTGTTCTGCATGAACACCTTGCTATCCTACGCTGTTAGAAGATGGAAACAGGAATTTCAATCCTTTCTTACAGTGCTTATCATACTGGGGTCATGCTCCATATAAAGTCCAGCTGCTTGTGCCATCTGCACACAAATAACTCTCCTCTCTTGCATTCTGCAAAAGAGAGAGATGAAGGGAGAATGTGTTCTTCCTTGTCTGTGAGACACTTGGCTTCTAATCAGAACTTCTCTCTTTCCCAAAGTCTTACCTCTACATTAGCAAAGATGTTAAAAACAACAGGCTCAAAAACATGTTACACAGCTGCCAGAAACTCAGGAAAAAGCAGCACTAGCTTCCCATTCTTAAACATGCTTGGCAAGACTCTCCTCTCTAACACAAGATGCTGCTGAAGCATCTCCGTTTTGCATAGTTTGGATTCAGTGTGCCAAACAAAACTGCAAGCAGCTTGCCAACAAATGAGAAATTATTAATTTTTTCATACATCACAGATTTTACTAGTCCTTGCTGCCCTCGCATCACCTAAGGCATTCCAAAACCTTTCTGTAAAGAGAAAACTGCTGCAAAGAGAACGCTGTTTCTAATGCTAGTGCCTGGATTCTCAAGCAAATTCTTTGTCTACAAAGTCACAGTTACCCGTATGGTGTGATGTGATAGAAAGCAGAGGTCTTAAGCTACAGCAAGTGAGGATCTGCTTAGATGTGATAGCAGTAGGCACGGAAATATGAAATTGCTTACCTTTGGACAGTCTGTAAGGTCCTCAGATAAGCAGGGATCTCCAGATGAGATCCCTCTCCTCCACTGCCAACTGTTAGCTGAGGTCTGGGAAAGGGTGGATCCTGGCTCCATCCCTTCTGGTCACTCAGGAGCACCGCATGTGCCTGAGTTCCCCGAGTTGGCCCTGCCTGCCTACCAGGTACTCAATTGCTGGTTCATACCATGACATAGCATTTCCACTACACATGGTTAAAGACAGACAGGTAGACTTTGGCAGAAGAAGGATCTTAATTCCTCTGAACACAAATCAACAGTCAACTACCGTGCAAACCCTCAAGCCAAACCTGCACTTGGTGTTTATACATAGGCATACACACGCAAATACTGAAGGCTCTGTGCACAATTCACTTCTGAGAATTGTGAGAATTGTCATGGCATTCTCAAGGCACAAAGCCACAGTGCAAAGGAGCTCTTTGATAGCTCCCTCCATTTCCCACCACTTTTAGATTAAAAAGATGCCCTGGATCTGCCACCTACCACAGAGGAATTTGCAAGTTTTAAAACAAATAAATAAATGAAAAAAGAAAATCAGCAGAGATTGCTCTGTTTTTTAAACTCCAAAGCTGACCTTTGGGTAAAGCAACTGGAGTGCTTCTATTACAAAAAAGGGACTCTGCCTCACATTTTACGAAGGAGAACTAGTAGTGTCCAGACCTGGTTCACATAGGAAACCACAGGCCTTTCTGTTAAGCCAGGATCAGCATCCAGGAGTCAACTCCCAGACTTGAGCTTCAACCACTAAATCTGCTTCAAAGCAATTCCATTGCTAAGCTAATAACTGGAGACTGTTCCTACATCCACTTAAACCAGCAGACACTAATCTCTCCATCTGCAATAAATATGCATGCCATAGGGGTCTGGACAAGATAAGTGGAGCAGATATTTAAGCACTCATACGGTCTGGGGAATCAGCTTCAGAGCTGATAGGGCACAGGAATGAAGAAATTTCTAGACATCTTCACATGACACAGGAACTAAGGAGACAGATACTCATTCTTTCTTGTATCTCTGTGTAGAGAAGCATTAACCCCAGGAGAAAGGCTGAAGCAAGCATGCGTAATACCTGCAGATTGCCCTCAAACACTCCTAGATGCATCTGACCCATCAAACTGGTCAACAACAATGACAAAAAGAGCAGGTAGCATCATGAATCAGGACCAAACCAGGTGCAGTACCACAAGGAACAAAAAAAAAAGCACAAACAAACAAACAGCCTGTATCTACATGTGTCCCAGTACTCATTAAAAGTTTTGTTCTTCAGTGTTCAAGCTGCTGGAAAGTTGTGGCTGCACTAAGGCTGCTTCAGAAGAAGTCTCCCCGCAAGCCAGTGCAAAAACAAAGTCAGCTGACTTTTCTGAGCTGCTGACCTCAGAAAAGAAGGGGAGTTGCAGGCCACTGAAAGCATCCCATGGTGTAGCTTCATGCCTCACCCTTCAAGGGAGCCCCTACTTGTCACAAAAGCAGGTGCCAGAGCTCCAACACCTGAATGCAAACATTTCAACCAGTCACCAACACCTCACTCAGGATCTGAATGGCAGTGCTAAGTCTAACACAAGGAATGTTTATTCAGGTTTCTTCCACAAGTCCTGGCTGCACAGGGGAGGACAGACAAGATGTGTTCTGCATTTTAGCACATTAAGTTGCTGAACCTTTTCTTACTTATTTCCTTCAGCCCCTGCCACGTGAATGCAAGGAACCTGCTGGCCAGTCAGGAGGCTCTGAAGAGTGATGTTCTGATGTGTTGTCAGAGGGCATCCGGTCCATGCAACCACAGAGCACAAACAACCCTCAGCTACATGAGGAAGCCTCTCCTCTCTACTCCAGCAAGGAGGCCGAGAAGGCCTTTAAATAAGCACCTCACTGGGCTTAGCCTAGTGACCAGCTTAATGTTGAGCTATCAGCTCTTTTCATTCTCTGACTCAAGGGATGTTTATTTAGGTTTCTGAAGCAAGGACAATTTGGTAGCATCTAAGGGACTAGGATTCCTTTGGGGGAAAATTCAGAAACAAATGACACCATATAAACAAGTGCAGTTGGTGCTTCCTGCTGTTATCTACACCACTGGACTCCAGTGGCTTGTACCTACCTCAAGTGCCCCAAGCTGTAGTATCGCGATTCTCCATCTGTTGAACGAACAACCTTGACAGTAAACATGGGCTGCAGCTGCCGTAGCTCTAGCAGGACAATGGCCAGGTAGTGAATGAAGAGCAGTGCATCCACCAGAGACACTGCATACTGCACTATTCCTTGGTAGTTGGTGTCCTTTGAGTCCAAGATGCGAACGCCATAAAAAAGCCAGTAGGAAAACACAAACAGGAAGATGAGGACCAACAAGAGGGCCCGGAACACAAACACCCTTGGCATGTCTGCCTTGGGCTGGCGGAAAAACAGAGCCCAGGTCCCAATCAGAAGAATGAGCAGTTTAAATGCCACAGAGATGAACAGTCCCTCACAGACAGTACCACACGGCTCCAGATCATCCCGCCACAAGATCTGGGGCAACAGAATGAAGGCGATGGGGGTAAGGAAGACGAGGAGTCCGAGAACAGCTGCCACTGTTAAACCAAGGTAACGTTTGCAGTCCAACTCAACGCTGTCCTCCAGATCCTTACTGATCCTGGCTATGTCCTCCTGGGAAATGCTGTGCTCAGAGGTACCTGTGATTGCTGTTGTGGTCTCACCCCAGTTGTCATCCTATGAGAGGAAGAGAGAAACAACAACAACAGTGAAAAAATTGGGTTATTTCTTCCAGGTCTTCTATTTTTCTTGCCTGGAAAAAGCTTATAATGTGAGTCTTAAATCTTCTACGTAAAAGCAACATCTTCAAAATATTGAAGGATCAACCCTGAAAATTAATAAGATTCAGCCCAAATCAGTGTCTATAAATGCTGAGTGGTAAAAACACGTAATGTAGAGCAGGTAGCTCAACTTTCTTTGCCACTCAATATATCTCAGAAATTCTTTTTCCAGTACACCTAAGTGTGTAATCACACACAATTAGTACTTAAGTACTAATAATACAACATAACTCTTGGAAACTGTAGTAATCATCAGGTCCTACACAGAAAACAAGGACTAGCACTCTGCAGGCCCATGCAGTGGGCTGTAGTGCAAGTGCATCACAGAATCACCTGGAAGGGAAAAGTCCATTTCAGCGTTTCAAGCCAACCGCAGTCATTACACAATCATAAACAAGTTCACACATTGTTTTTCCATCTGTAAGAGAAGCAATTACACTCCTAGCAAGTTATTCTACCTTTTCTTTTATTCTCCTCTACAGTAGCATTGTCCTCAGTGGCTAATATATTTGAATAAAAGTTAAATTTGAAAAAAATCACACGTAGCCATTGAAAATATTTCCTGGTATGATGCTTTAAACTTACTATACTGTAAATATAATCAAGCTTCAGATTGCAAAAGACATTCAGAAAGCCTAATTTCTTTCCCTGCTAATTTCAAAGGATTTCTGCAGGCTAATATAATACTTCCATCCTGTGATGCCTTCAATTGCTACTTCTTGGTACTGGCACAGCCAAAGAGCTGTACTGACAGACGTGGGTTTGGGATTTGACTCACAGTTGCTGTTGAAGTGACTCATACCTGAGAAGACTCCTGGTGCTTCTCACAAATAGGTACCAAACAACGTCAATGCACGTTTTGCTGCTTGGCACCCAACACCTTTGTAGCTCAAGGCTCATTCAGAAGTGCATATTTTGCTTTTGCTCTCACCCTCCCAAATCTTTCTTTCTGCAGCTTCGGTCATATATAGGATTTACACCTTCTCCCAGACTTTGGCAATTACATATGCTGAGCTAAGCACTTTGTTTTAAAGAAACAGACATCATTTTATACACAAGACACAATACTTATAGACATGAGTGCTGCAGGAATGTAAGACTAGGGGCTTCCTACTTACCACTTGAATATAAAGCATTATTCACCTCTATAAAAGCTACAGGAAAGAGTCTTCAAGAACTTTCGGGAGAGCAGCGGACAGAACCAGCAAGACTGCTGTGAACAACTTTGGTATTTTAACTTCCAATGCACTTCAACACCTCCCTGCCTACAGGAGTAGGGTTTTGAGATAGACCAACCACAAACAGACAGTAATGTAAAGTAATCTAAGGGTTTTTTGAGTCACTCCTCATCAAAGCAGAGAAGAGATACCTGTACCGTAAGATTTCCTGAAAGCAGTATAATCATGTCTCATTTTCCTTTTTGCCCATGTCTCCAGTAAAACAATCTAAGCATTTCAAGTATTTTATGCTTATGTACGAAATAACTCTCCATGATTTCATCCTTTTGATTGACTGAGAAGCTGTGCAGAACAGAGAAGGGACAGAAACACCACAGTGGCTTAAGGCTACAGCTCAGAAGAAAACAGGCAATTCTAGTCCCAGTTTACAACTTCAAACAGTTCCTCCCATTCTAAATGGCACAAATATCAAAATCGTGCAGTTACATGGAAATATAAGTCTAAATCTCAAATGGTACAAGGTTGTTGAATCCAATCCAGGGCACTCTGCTTCCCAGGAGAAAAGTCTTGCTCATGTATCTATTCAATTTCCTTTGACTTTAAAACGCATTGAGGAGGTCTGCATGAAAACAAAGGCCTAAAAATTTTCCAGAATGTTTACATGTACTCAAAGTAATAGCTGGGACTCTTGAAAAAAAATATTTGATTACAAATACTAAATGGAAGTACATGTAAGGGCTACCATATGCAACCTGAATAGAAAATTGGCAATTTTGTTTTGAAAGAATGAAGTTAGAGCCTCATAGCCAAAAACAAACACACCAAAAATGCAACCCAGGAAGTAAGGAAACATCCTGAATTCCCTGTCTTGCAGAATCAGTCATTCTTTGCTAATGAATATGCACCTTCACATTAACTGCTAGCACAGAGAGTGTTGGATCCATCCTAGATACAGCCTAAAATAAGCACTCTTCTTATTTATTAATAATGATATATTAGTTTCAGTGAGTTTGGAGGGTTTTTCCCCTAAATTCCTAGCTATTTTGCACTACCTTTATACTTCTTGCCTCCTTTTCTTATTAGGGGATACTGGCCCTAACATTTGACACTACGATCCTGTGCAAATCCTGTTTAAACACAAAAGTGTACACACAGGTGAAAGGCTTGACCTGAATATTGCACAGTGAGATGATGGAAACACATGTTTCTATAGAGCTTGGCAGATAACACTCTGGAAACAGAAGCAAATCAGTGCCCCAGGGGTAAGTCATGTCAGTGCTGGTGCTGTCAAAAGCAATACTCTCAGGAAAGACAAAACTGATGAGACCTTAGTGTAATGCATGAATAAACAGTAGCCATAGGTCATGGTAGTGTACTGACAGCATGTAAGCAACATGCCTCTTCCTATTCACATGAGACAAAGTCATAGGCTCTGTTCCAAAAATCAAACTCCACATTTAACTTCTCTGCCTCCTTACCTGGCCCTCCTCTGTTCGAGAGGCGTCATTCCCGAGCAGCGGTTCTGCAGGAGGTGTCTGGATAGTGACGGACTTCTCCGACCGACTGCCATCTTTGCTTCGTGGTGATTTGTGCCTGTCCCGACTCCTTTTCCAAATAGAGCAAGAAAAGAAGAAAGTTACCAAAGAGCTTCTGGAGCACAGCTTGGAACCTTTAATTTACTTGCAGCAGGTGCCCTAAGAATTTGGTTTTAGTCATGCTTGCTCACCTCTTGATCAACACTGATTTAATTTGCAATAGAACAAGCTTCAGGAGAGGAAGAAAGTGACCTTGTCCAAAGCAGCACACAGCCCTGTGGCTGGGGCAGTTTAACTTGTCAGTTACTGAAGAGGGTCACCACAGGGGCAAAGGCACATCCCTACCATCTCAACTCTTCTTAAAATGGCAGTGCTGGGCTTAAAAGGGAAGCTTGCATTCCCTCAACAGCTGAGAATGCCATTTGGGACTAATTGATCTACACAGCTATACACCTCTGATAGGGTGTCCCACAGGGACACACAAAGGTAACACAAGGAAACCTCAGTTCCTACAGGTTGTAATCTTGTCAGCTGGGACCTCAACACTGTAGGACAATTGGTGATGTTTATTTGCATTCCCAGCTAACTTCTCACAAAGAGAGCAAAAACATCAATGCCCGCAGAGCAGTACTCACTGTCAGAGTACCTTTGTAGACCTCATGGCTTCTAATATGAGAATGCCCCAAAATGAATTAAGCCTGATCAACCTGCTTGACAGTACTTCCCTCCCATTTCATATCTGGACAGGGCGGTGACCTTTGCACCATAGACCCCCATGTACTCAGACACTGGTTAAAGCCCAGGAGTGACCAGGGTCCCAGCACTGGGTTGTGGTAATCCCAAAAAAGGTTTCATAGGATGAAACTTCCTTCTGTTTGCAATAGGAGGCTTTAGAATTTGGTATGCTGTTTTGAAAACCTGTAAGACATCTTTCCACACTGCATTCTGAACTTCAAAGAGCAATCCACACTGGGGCATGGATTGGTGATGTTAAAGGAAAAGGTATTGGACAAAGGGAAGAAAGACAAATGAGATGTTTTACTCAAGAACTGGACTGCCAGCAAACAGGCTATTTCATGGAAGAACTCTTTTTCCAACCATGAGGGATAACTGCTTATGAAATGCAAAGTTATTTTGGACCAACTCAGTTCTAAGTTACAAAGACCATAAATGGAACCAGTTTTGCTTGTAAAACTAATGATGAAGATTAAAAAAAAAAAAACAAAAGAAGAAAAAAGGAAAAGAAAAAAGGAAACGAAAAAAGAAGAACAAGCATACTTTCCAAGTAATTAGATGTCTTAGAGTAAGAGGTTTTTTGATGGCACTGAACTACCAAAACAGAAAGAGGACTTGCTATTCAAGTTCACAAAAGCCTGCCTTCAAATCCAATCAACGCTGATAAAGGACTTGTTGTGGACTCAAGCACCACTTAAGTTCTATTAGAAAAAAACACCACCAACAAAGAGAAATCAGGAGGATGGGGAGGGGGAGAAAGGAAGCCTTATTGTTACACAATAAAGAAATGGTATCAGAATAGAAACAAGTGGCAAGTATCAGCTTAGGAAGTCTGACACATCTCCCCAGAGACTCTATTCACCCCTCACACGTTAAAGCAAAGTCAAGTGATTTTTTTCCTTCGCATGGCGAATCTCCAATTTTTCCAGCCATATGCAACCCCAGCATTACAGCAACAGTTTGAATGTCATTAAAATAATGGCATAATTGCTTCCTATCTTGTCTCTGGGTTCCTCTGGAGAACTCTCGGCATGCATCGCCTCTAGAGCTGTAGCCCCGTTGATTACATCCTGGCTTTCGTTTTTGTTTTTTTTCTTCTTTTTCCACAGGACACATCCTAGCTTAAAGCAGCAAGTAATCAAGAATAAATATTTTCTTACCCTTGTCTGTGGGCTTTTTTGGAGTGACCTGAGTAGTGGGAGTATCCCGAATATGTCGATTCTGTATCCATTGCAGCAGACATGGGGTCCACAAGGATTTTGTTTAGAAGACGAGTTCTCGGTGCTCCTGAGGTGGAGTCCGTGATAAAAGTGCTTTCCTGAGTACTCTTTGCTTCCCAGTCATTAGTGAGGCCTGGTCCTTGGGGAGCAAGTGCTCTTCACTTGCAAGGAGTCCTTCCAGAGGCAGGAGGAGGGGAGCTCTGCTCCTCACGATCGGCCTAGGAAAAACAAATAGGCACGCTAAGCAAAGCAAAACAGCACTCACGCTGTGTTAATTCCCTCACCCCCATCCACTCGGCCACATGTCATTAGCTCATCACACTGTGCCCAATTTACAACCTCACCCCATCTCTGTTTCTGAACTGCACTGGAGACACACAGCCATTTGCAGAGCTTTAAATAAGCTGGTAGAAATCTAGTCCATTTATCCAAAAATCTGAAACAGCTTCAGTCACTTGCAGAAGACCTTTGAGCCTTGGTGAAGACTGGACATCCTGGACACAGACACTCACCCCTAGAAAAGATACTGGGCTTGACTTCCACATCCCCGTAACACACATCCCGAATACCAGCATGTTCAGAATGGCAGCAGTATAGTCTGCTGCTCCTGAGGGAAGGGACGGGGGTGTGTGTGACTATCCCAGCAGAAATGCTGCGAACGATCAGACCACCGTGTCTGAACCTGCTTTGTTTTCATAGCCGCAAGGTGTGCCCATTTTACAAGCATTTGCTACTACACAATCGATGGCAGGGCGAGCGCCTCCATTCCTTCGCCACCTTTGCCTCCAAAGCTAATTTGGGCCTTGAAGAACTAAATTTTACTACAAGTTACAGCTATATATACACATACTAATCGCACCAGGGAGAGTTGATTAGAGATCGTAACTGGCTTATATGGGCCAACATTTCTTGTGGCACATCTCCACTTGGAACAGAAGCTTAAATCCTATCTGCAAAGGGCAGAAGAAAGCTGTCTGTTTTGGGATGGGAACACAGTAATAACAGAACAGCCTCTAATAGTTACACGCCAAGAACTTTGAACCCTGTGGGGAAAAAAAAAATAAAGGCAGACATCCAGTTACTTCCCAACTCTGTATTCTGCATTTGCCAAGAAGGAACACAGAAGAATTAGGGAAGAATTAATTCCCCCCAGCCAGGGGGAATTAAGCACAGTGGCACAGTGCAGGGTTTGACATGGAGCAGCACTCTCCCATGCTTCCTGCCAGACCGCTGCCCTGAGCCAACACCAGCAGGACAGAGGGCTATGGACATGTGGAAGTCTGAGCAGGCAAAAGACTGCTTTAAATAAAATTAAATCCCTCCATTTCTCTCTGCTCACAACGCTTTTTAAAGCTGTTAGCAATAGAAGAGTCAACAACTGCTTTCCATCTTCTACCTTCCCAGAGAAGAGCAACAGAAACCAAGCCTAATACTAGGCCGGCTCCCCTTTCCAGCCACAGAATTCCTGCACCAACACCTCCAGAAAAGCTCATGAGCAAGCAGAGAGCCCTCTGCAATGCACAAACCCTGCTTAAGAACCAAGTCCAGGCTCCACAGGCTTCCTTGGCCCACAGCATGATGTGGAGCTGCAGGCATTTACCCGAAGCTTAAGCTCACCAGGGCTCCCAGGAAGGAAGTGTTGGAGAACCTCAGCACACATGAATTCCTAGGCTGTAAGGGAACATCATGCCTCAAAAAGCTCCTCAAAGGAAGCACAGAATTTATGAAGGACAAAAAAGAATGGAAACATAACGCCTGGTTTTGGAAGGGGAGAATGACGAATTTAGACTGTACAGGCACAACAAAAAACAAAGCCAAGGCACGGCACAGTTTGAAATACAGCATCATGACTGTAACAGGAACTAAAATCCCCCAGCCAGGGAGACATGATGCACACAGCCTGGAACTTATGGCTCCAGCAACAGGACAGGACTCAGAAAAGCTGTTTTTTAGCTCTATCCAGCTAAGCCACCTCCTTAAAATCCCTGCTTCCATGCTCCAAAAAGCAGTGTTATACCAACAGACATGAGCACTAAAGGACCTTGTGAGCACCAATACCCTCACAAGCACAAGAGGTGTTAACAAGTGTTATGGGATTAACCCACTCACTGTGCCATTACTAGAGGGAGAGAGAGCAACCATGTTCACAAACATGGCAAAGCCATAGAGGAACCTGTGAAGGAGGTTTCAACACACGTGATTGCTTATCTTTTCTCCCCCCAAATCCCAGGCAGAAGACTCAGAGCTAGAGATGTCAGAGAATATTTCAGCAGATAGAAACTGCTGTGAAAAAATGCCCAGGCTTCCTAGACAGGAACCACAAGCATGCAGTTCCAGTTTGGCAGTGGGGGAAGCAAGGCAGCACTGGGCATGGGAAGCAGCCTCACAGTAAGACTAACATGGGAGCACTGAGGCAGGCTGGATCATGCCAACTTTCATTTTCTCTGTAAACAAGACCAACGGTTTTGACATAGCTCTGTGAAAAGTCAACAACCAGGCCACCAAAAAACGTTAAGCCTCCTGGACTGCAGTCAAAAGCAGTGTGATGAACTCAGGAACTCGGCACCACCTCCTGCTCTAGCTGCAGGATGTACTGGGGGCTGAACAGCTCTTCCCACCACGGCAACTGGGAATAAAACAAACCTACCCAACCTCCGCTGGAAAAAGCAGAAGATGCTTGGCTTTGTCTGGTGCTCAATTGAGGCTGACCTTCGGAAGGCTTCCTAGATTTGTTCATCAGAAGATAGCCTAGATTGCAAGCCCAGTCCAGCTAGAATGAAGCAAAGAATCTAAGGTGGAGGTGCACAGTCTGCAGAGAAAATCAATCCAGGTACACTTTTTGCAGTCAAACAAGCAGGGCACCTACTTCCTGGACTACGTCGTGGCAGGAATGGGGCTAGCCTTATCCCAAGAAAGCTTCTGGGATTGCTGGGAAGGAGGTGGGGGGCCCCCATCAGCTGGGGCCTCATCCCTCCAGAAACAAGTGCGAATGAGAAGCACAATCCAGTTAATTCAAACAGCTTCACAAGAGATCACTACACCTCCTGCAGAAGGCATGGTCTGTTTGCAGAGCACCTGGCCCCGTGTGAAACAAAGCTCCTTTGGCTTCAGGGTACAGCTGCACTGTACTTGGGTTTTGACAGGAAAGACGGTGTAAGTAGCTCCCACCTCCACACCACAGTTCACCACTCTCAGTTGTGTCAACACAATTCTCAGAGAGCAAACAACACCACTGTAAGGAAGGAAAAAAAAAAAATAGTAGTAATCTCCCCTCCCTACTTTGCCACACTTTTGTCTTGGGTCCTTTCTGTGACCCAGTTCATAGTACAGCACCAAAGAGCAAAACCAACCCTGCGATGGAAAGTGGCAGAGGCAAACACCTAGAGGGTGGATAGGATCTCTCCTGTGTGCAAACAAGCGTGTTGTGCAAGCACACACTTTGCTGCCAGTAGTGGGGCTGAGACTCTCACTTTGCCTTTCCCTCACTCACAGATGAAAGAAGGAAGCTGCTGATTTCATCTTACTGTGAACTCCTTGATGGAAACAATGCTAAGGAGGCCTCAGAGGAGATTTGGGGATCCCAGTCAGTCTGGCAAGAAGCATGGCCGAATCCTGCACCACAGGGGAGAAATGTAGTTACCCCAAGTATTGAAGAGATCACTATAATTATAGTTCCTACACAGCTATGCAACTCACTGTAACTCCCTCTTTTCATTTGCACATAAATCTACCGAAAAAAGTTCTTTTGAATTGCTATTTTCCATGCTGGGAGCCCAATTCCATTTCCAGTGAAGTCTGCTTTGTGATCGTCTTCAAGGCAGCACAATTTGGCTCCCGGCCCGAGGGAAATTTAAAGGAGCAAGTTACATCTTTAAATCAAAGAGGGAAAACGCAAACAAGAACTTTTTTTTTTTTTTTTTCATCCCATGCTTTCCCAATGGATTTCCCCCTGTGGAGCTGAGGCAAACGATTCTATCCCAGCCTAGCTTTGAAACTTTTGCCTGCGCAATTTCATTCTTACCCAGTTTAGATCTTGCAACCTATTGGAGTCAACTTACCCATTTGTGCATGTAGTTTCAAATATCCAGAAGTGTCATATGGAGTTTACATATATCCAGAAGCAGCCACCAGTGCCCACAAGTACGTGTGCACCTTTGGTTCAGCACACTGCAGGCCTCACTCCTACAGTAGCCTAAAGAGCAAAGGATGCCTGCTAGTGATTGCGACGAGCTTTACAGATTTAAACACGCAGAACCCCAAGAGCCATGCTAAGGGACAGCATCAGGCTTCAGGAGCAGAAATAATTAAAAGATTGCTGGACAGTCAGGAAACATTCCAGAGGCAGCACTGACTCGGCAGTTACAACACATTCCTGTTATTCACCTCAAAAAAACGACGTAATTCACTGCATTCAACTGCACACATAGAAAGATCTATGAGCAATGCCACAGGAACCTCTTGCTTTTGAATTTCCTGAGCGGGCCCCAGTCCAGCAGTGTGACCTGTAAGCACAAGAGTTCACCCACACTGATGTACTTGCAGAGCCAAGGCTCTCCATTAGGTTTAACTGCCAACAAGCTCTTGGAAGTTATTGTTTTGGAAAAAGTTTTTCCCAAAGCTTATATACTTCTGCATGTCATTAAATACGTTTCAATCTAGCCTTGAAGTAGGTAAACCAGAGCCTTTGCTCAATGGTGGTGGCTCCTGATTTGCAAGCCCCTCATCCTAAAAATAAATGTTTAGCAGTCAGCAAATCTAAGCCCTCTAGCGATGTGTTCTCTTTTCTTCACTGCTCACATGCTCCTTAGAAACAGTTCACAGACCCCCGGGAATTCCCAGCCCCTGGGCTGAAAGCCATTAGTCCATGACATGGATATTTCAAAAAGAAAAGAAAAGCCACTTAATTTATTGGAGTGATCCACCTGCATGTTTAATCATAATGCAGACTCGAAAATTTAGTGTTCTCATGATCATGTTCTCAATCGAGAACAAAAATGCCTGAACAAAACCAGCACCGTGGGAGCAGTGTTTCCAAGCACACCACCTCAACATACAGCTGATCCACAACTTGGGAAGCTCCATGCGGGACCCATCAGTCAAGCCCTTCCCAGGAGGATGCCCTATGCCCACTGTAAGAACCACATCTGTGCTGCCCAAGTTTGTGAAGCACACAAGCAGCATCCAAGTCATCAATCATGCAAATTATACCTTAGTTGCTAATTTGTCAGAGTAGTACAAGGAGTGCAAGCTTTCCCATCTCCCACGTTAATGGACCTTCAAAAGCACTTCTCAATCCCAGGACCGTGTTTTCTTGTTATTCCAGAGCATCTGAGATTGCACATATGCAGGAACTCAATTTTCAACACTGGTATCTATAACCCCACAGCCTTGCTGAAACAAACAGGGCAAATCTGCCTTGAAGCTTGTGCTTCAGACTGCCTACCAGAACAGATGGTACCCGCATCTCATTTAGAAAGTTTACTTGTATCCACAGCAGTTAGATACCAGGATAAAATTAAAGGCTATAAATTATAAAGGTTTCTCTACCAAAAGCATACCCTCTCCTTTAGGATATCCACATCTTCTTGAATTGTCTATTTGGATTTTAAAGAATATCTCTAAAGACCCTAAACAAACCCTCAGGACAGAGGCTCCCTCTGATGCTCTCCTTCTGCTCAATCCATAACAGATACCAGTAGACTCGGCAAGAACAAAGCGCACTGGCCCCTGAGAAAACAACCAGTTTTTCAACCTAAATCAGGTAGCTGATGATGAATTAAAACTCCTGAGGTAGTTCTGAAAATGGTTTACTTATTCTTTCTGCCAAACCTTCACAATGACTGCTTCCAGCAGTGTCACGGTTCTCTGCTCAAGACCGTCTCTCGAGCTCCGACACAGCACAAGGGGCCACATGATCCCTAAGAGCAGGGTGACATTTTTGATACCATTCTCAGCTCTGGTTGTCAGAGGGGCGGATGGAAGGAAGGCCACCAAAGTAGCAAGACGCTCAGTTCTGCAGGATAACCGCAGTCACAGAGGCTGTGTTTCACTTGTGTGGTTCTGTGGCAGCAAGCCCTGCCAGGTACACGTATCCATAATACAACAAGAACACTGCCGCTGCTAACTAAAACCAAAAGGACAGTAGCAACCACAAGGAGTTCTGTGTTTGGGTGAGCGCCAGCAGGCACAGTTCAAGCGCCTGAGCCCGTTCCAAAGCCAACGACTGCAGGGCAGCTAGCTGGGTGCCCGGGAGGCTGGCACAAGGCTGGAAGCCCTTCCAACACCGCGTGTGGCTCATGCAGAGCATTCTGTGGGGAGGCTTTCTGCAAGGCTCCATTCACCATTTATTTTTCGAAATTAGCAACGAGTTGACCACTAAACTAACGCTGGTCTCAGAGCTGCGGCCAAACTCCCGCGGGGAAGAATAGCCAAGCACGCTGAAGGCCAAACTCTGCAAACATCACATCGTTTGGGAATGCTCCGCAACTCTTCCGAAAGCCGGGACAGCCCAGCGACCTCACAGCACGCACTCCGCAGCGCACGGACTTCGAGGAATGAATGCGGTGTCGGTGTCACTTCACGCATTCACTTCTTATGGCTGGAAAAATCCGCGGCCAAGGCGTTACGGACAAATGCGGAGCCAAAGCGACTCGCTCGTAACCCCGCAGATCCTCCGCACAAGGCACGGGGGTGTTTTCCACGGCGGCCACCCGACGCAGCGAATAGCTTTGCCCTCTGTTGGGCGCGCTCAGCTCCGCACCGCGAATCGGCAGCGCCGGGGCGCGGGGAAGAATCTCCGCTCAGCTCCCAAGCAGTAGATCCCCAACCGCGAATCCGCCGACCAGACATCACCGCTCCGTTGCTCGCCACGAGCGCAGGCACCCAGCCGGCCGCTCGCCGGGCAGCGCGGCCGTGCCGCTCCCGTACCCCGCCAGCGGCTCTCCCAGCGGGCAGCTCCGGCGAGAAGCGCGGCGAACGGGGCCGCCCAGCCGAGCCCGTGGCTCTCACCCCCCGGGCCTCCCCGTCGGGCTCGCGGCCGCCCGCCCCACCGCCCAGCCCCGGAGACGCAGACGGCCGCCGGGATCCTCTCCCGCCCGGCGGCGGAGTCGCGGCGGCAGGAGGGCGCGGACCCCACGCGGGCACGCAAACACGCGGAGCGACCGACCTGCCTGCCGCCGCCCCATGCCGCTCAGCCGGCACCGACCCGCCGCCTTCCCCCGGCGGCGGCCGCAGTCGCCGCCGCTTTCCGCTTCCTGTGCCCGGCACCGCCCCGTCCCTCCCCCGGCTCCAGCCGCGCGGCCCGGCCCTGCCGGCGGGGTGCGCCCGGTCCCGGCTGTACCGCGCTGGGAGTGGCCGCCCCGCCGCGAGCCTCCCCCTCCGGGGCCCGGCCTCGCCCCTCACCTGTCGTCGGCGCGGCACGGAGAGCCGTCCCTCCGCTCGCCCTCCAAACCTGCGGCCCCGTGTTTCTCTCCCTCCCTGGCGAGAGGCTGCTGTCTGCGCTCCTCGCTCGGAGAGATCTGCGGTGAGGGAAGGCACCCCAGCGCTGAAGGCCTAACCCACCGTGCCTCCCACCCTCACCTTTTCTGTGCCTGCGTGGTGCTCTTTTCTCTAGGACAGCCCGTTTGAAAAAAGGTCTGGGGCCATACAATGAACTCACAGGTGAGAATCATAGAATGGCCTGTGTTGAAAAGGACCACAACGATCATCTAGTTTCAATCCCCCTGCTGTGTGCAGGGTCACCAACCAGCAGACCAGGCTGCCCAGAGCCACATCCAGCCTGGCCTTGAATGCCTCCAGGGATGGGGCATCCACAGCCTCCTTGGGCAACCTGTTCAGTGCGTCACCACCCTCTGTGAGAAAAACTTCCTCCTAATGTCTAACCTAAACCTCTTCTGTGAGAATGCACAGAAGAAAGCCAGACCTCCTAGATTCCAGTCCTGCAACTTGAATTACTCAAGAGCAATGCAGCCAGTGAAAGGAATGAATGCAGATAGCACTGGAGTTACTGCTGTCAGATAGTTTCCGCAGCACATTACTGTGTGTTCCAGCACATGACAGAGCTGGAAGAGACTGCTATCAAGCGATGGTGTCCATCTTATGTTCTGTATCAACTCGTGCCCAAACCTGCCTGAGGCACCAGTGCCCTGCTGCATTCCTCCCAACTGCCCAGTGCTATGTCTGGTGACATGCTGACAGTTGGCCTGAATCTTGAAAGTCTTTTCCAACCTTAATGATTCTGATTCTGTGACATCACACTGGGCCCAGCACTGATCCCTTTGCTCCACAACTGCACCAAGGCAAAGAAGGGATGTGCTGATGGGCCCAGAGGCAGATAAGTGAGGTGCTGCTACATGCTTATCTTTCATCATGCTTAGACCACTGAGACATGAGGAAGCATTTGGCAAGAGTCAACCTACTTGCGTGGTGGGATCATAGTTTAAGAATTTGTAAAGTGCTATGCTCATGTACATTATGTTTTTCAGGATACCCTGATCTAGCTGTGGGTGTCTGGGTTCAGTATCGGGGAGTTCAACTTGATGACCTTTAAAGGTCCTTCTGATTCTATGGCTGGTACTGCTTTGTGGCATGCATTTGGAACAGATGAAGAGTCAAGACCCTGATAGGACACCAAGCCTGTTTCATGATGCAGCACACAGAAAAGGGATATCAGATTCTAAATCCTTTTTTGCAGCTGACTTGCCTATGTTCACCAATACCTCTTAATTTCCTCCAAAATTGTCTCCTTACCCCTATATAAATATATGCACACACATCACAGAATCACCAAGGTTGGAAAAGACCCCTCAGGTCATCTAGTCCAACCACCAACCCACCCCACCATGCCCACTAACTGTGTCTCTCAGTGTCTCATGTACACGGTTCCTGAACACCTCCAAGGTGACTGCACCACCTCCCTGGGCAGCTGTGCCTCTGCCTCACCACAGCTTCTGACAAGACATTTTTCCCAATATCCAACCTGAACCTCCCTTGACATGAGTGAATGCGCGTGCTACAACTTCAAGTTCACTGAAGTAGGCAAGGAAAGCTTTGCACTTACTTCAGTGAATAAATTAATAAAATAAGCAGTCAGGAAATAAACAGACTTTCTCAGGTCTTACAAACAGCAGCTTCTGGCTTCCCTGAACACTCATTTGATTGTTTTATTTATTTTCCCTTAGAAGCATGACTAATATTCTTATTTTTAGAGGAAAAAATATTTGTAATTCTACTAATCTTGTTACTGCATTCTGGTTTTTGCTCTGAAAAACTTACATTGGAGAGCAGACCAAGGAGAAGCGTATTATTGGTCACGTGTGTAGAACACAAGTGATCTTGGATCTGCTTGAATAGTCACTTTCTGTAACACAGACATTATCCCTTCTTATAACAAACCCCTTCGTGTTTTGAGTCATTCTGTCTTAAATTTTAGTTTTCCGATCATAGTTCATGGCCAGCCAGCTATCCTGTCAAATTACCTAAATAAACCTCCATGTATTCTTCTAAAATCATCTGTTCTAAAGTGGTGGGAGTTTTCACATAACTTTAATTGTTAGGTTACACTTTTAGATCATATCTTTGCTAAAAATGTTTGCTTCTTTTTTCTCCCTCCATTGATCATTAGATTCACTTGGTTTTAAATACACCCGACTATTTATCATTACATTTTTCTACTGATCATTTTTGTGAGCTGGATTCTGCCTTGTTTGGAGACACATAGAATATTTTTGTTAAGATACTGAGGCTGAAACTGATGTAGATTTTCCTGTCACCTTGGAAACTAGTCTTTGTTTTCCCCAAATCCAAACTCCACCTTCCCCAGCACACAGTGAGGTATTCAGTAACAAATAAATAAATAAATAAATAAAATCACAGATCCACATCCATCTTTAAAACTTGGCCTGTTTCTGCACTTTCTTACTGCTTACTGCATAGGATGAAAAGACCATTCTCAAGTTGGAGGCCACAGAGCTTCCTCACCTAAACTAGAATTTGTGTGCACAATGCTCTGAGAGAATAAGAGGCAGGGACTCGTCTCAAGTAAGAAACATAAGCACAAGCTGAGCTAGTTTGAGTTACTGCTCAGTCTTACATGGCATCAGCTTGACCCTCCAGCATGGGATGAAGAGAGCTGGATGCCCCTTCACAGGTCCTCAGGGATGATACTGCTTGTGTAGCCCATTCAAACAGTGACCTCACTCCATGCCAGTGACCTTCATCTACCAGCATACATCTGAAGCCTGAGTAAATGTGCAACAACAGATATGCACGTGAAGCCATAGTTCAGCTTTTATGCTGCAGAAAATCTTGTTTAGAGGAAGAGGAAGGCCAGGGGAACATAAGTACAAAGAAACACCTTCCTTCCTTTTTGGGGTGGTTGCTATTTAGAAAGGGAAAATGCGTAGCACTGCACAGCTGAAGAAACAGCATGACATTTATTTTGCATAGCAACTAGCAAAAAAGATACAGAGCCCTTCATGGAATTCATCATCCAAAATACACAATTTCTGCCCAAATAAAAAGAAATGGTGGTGGGTAGCAAACTAGGAAAGCTTCATTTGGCAGAAATCCCACAAAACACAGTTCAGGATTCAGCTGAAATCTTATTTCAGATTCGAGGCAGTTGGAGGTAGGACCTTCCTTTGGCTTCTGTAAACTTTAATGTTCAAAAAAGAAAAAAACAATCCCCTCCAGAAGCATATCCTAGGTAAATTCAAAAGGAAAAAAAGGTAAATTACAGGCCAAGAAGAATAGAAGGGGAAAAGAGGATGTCTGTTGACTGACTTGTCTCTAAGTTAGAGGGCTAGAATCTGCCCTGCACATGACACGATCCTTTCGGCTCCCTGTGGGCAGTAACTTAGAGGGTAAGGGATATTAATAAGCAAGAAATCATGCCCTCCTCTCCCTAATATCTCTGTCAGATGTGCTAAAGGGATGGGGACATAGGACAGGAGCAGAGTCCCAACTTCTATGAGAAGGAAGCCATAAGGTCTCAACTAGGAATACCTGGCTGTAGTTGTAGTATAGGTTATGCTCAGTGCTTACAAACTTCAGTCACGTGTAACTGCATGGCAGCCAGAGAACCTGTAGCTGGGCTAAGATTGGGTCACAGTTGTGCACGTAGCTGCAGAACAAATCTGCACACACTGGAACACTCGGGAATTAAACCTTTTTAAGGGCAATAAATATAAAGGAAATCAAGAGGTAGAGGTACAGAGCTTGAGTCTTCAGACCGAAATTACACATTAAGCGTTCATTGAAGCTGACCGAGAGAAAAGCATAACTGACACACTCATTCTGGCAGCTGATTAACAGTGCCACCAGCCGGCCAGCTGGAAGAGTGCCAGCTCATCTAAGGAGTAAAACATCATGTACATCTATTCACCACCACCTTTCACCCCAGGAACGCTGCACAGTCAGACTCTGCTCCCACAAGCCCTTTGCCAAATACAACAAGCATTATTCCTCTGAGAAGCCAAAGAAAAGGTCTTACACCCACAGCAAGGCTTTGCAGCAGTAGTTTCAACGGGGTCAAAGAAGATAATGAATCACTTCAGCTTTCCTGGTACAGCTAACAGCACGCAACAGAAAGTCCAGTTTGGGAAGGCTCCTTCTAGCATGGAGAACATCAGTCAGCAAGATGAACCGTGCTAAGTGTCAGGCTTGATATTAAGTAAACAGATATTGCTACAGAGACAGTGTAGATTCAACAAGTGAAGAGCGTGTTGGCAATTAGATATTTAAAGACATACTTTCCATTGCTTGTGAGGTGACCTCCTTTTGGAAGCTGAGCTTACCAATGAATTAAAGTTTGGCAATTCACTGTCTTTCTTTATGGACAAAACACCTGCTATCAGAGCTACTCTTGTTGGGTTGTACCCTACACACTAAAGGCAACAGTGCCAATAGCACAAAAAAAACCAAACAAACAAACAACTCAGAAAAGATCTTTGCAATAAAGGTAACATCAAAAAATCTGCACTAAGATTTTCTTTAGTTGGATCAAAGGGTGATGGTACCTTTCACACAGCATTCTGGCCAACAAATGAAAAAATCACAGAATCACAGAATTGTAGGGGTTGGAAGGGACCTCCAGAGATCATCGAGTCCAACCCCCCTGCCAAAGCAGGTTCCCTACAGCAGGTCGCACAGGTAGGCATCCAGGCAGGTCTTGAACATCTCCAGAGAAGGAGACTCCACCACCTCCCTGGGCAGCCTGTTCCAGTGCTCCGTCACCCTCACTGTAAAGAAGTTCTTGCGCATGTTTGTGCGGAACTTCCACAAAATACAACAGCTGCAGCAGTCAAAGAACTGTGTAATGCAAAAGCAGTTGTGGGAAGGCTGTCATTTATAAAACCAGTCTCAAATTTCAGCAGCCTTGCAAGCCTTTGCCAAGAATTCTGGTCAGGATTCTGCTAGGTCGTAAGTGCATCATTATGTGGTTAAATTTTATATTTGAACAAATGCAAGTCAATTGGGCTTCTGGGGAACTGGAACAATATGTAACAGTTTACACTGTGAAGGTGTCATATGGTGTCATTAATTTCCTTTCATTAATTCCTTTTAAAAGAAATTTAACTTTCTTTCCACTGAGAGGCTTGTGTGCATTTAGACAGTACAAGGAAACCATTAAAAGCTGGTGAAGAAAACTATAGTGTGATGTATATAGGGATGAAATATATGAAATCCCTATGAAATATAGGGATGAAATCTGAAAGAGGTGAAAAGGTCAAATGATCACAGAATCACAGAATCACAAGGTTGGAAACGACCTGCAAGATCATCTAGTCCAACCACCCTCCCATTCCTATCAGTACCACAAGCACTAAACCATCTCTCGTAGCTCCTCATCCAGGCGCCTCTTGAACACTACCAGGGACGGAGACTCCACCACCTCCCTGGGCAGCCATTCCAGTGCCTGACCACCCTTTGAGAGAAAAAGTTTCTCCTAATATCCAACCTAAACCTCCTCTGGTATAACTTCTGGCCGTTCCCTCGGGTCCTACTATTTGCCTGGGAGAAGAGGCCAGACCCTTTTGCACCACAACCTCCCTTCAGGAAGTTGTAGAGTGCAGTGAGGTCTCCCCTGAGCCTCCTCTTCTCCAGACTGAACAATCCCAGCTCCCTCAGCCGCTCCTCATAAGACTTGTGCTCCAGACCCCTCACCAGTTTCGTTGCCCTTCTCTGGACACGTTCCAGGGCCTCAATGTCTTTCTTGTAGTGAGGGGCCCAAAACTGAACACATTACTCGAGGTGCGGCCTCACCAGTGCTGAGTAGAGGGGGATGATCACCTCCCTGCTCCTGCTGGCCACACTATTTCTAATGCAGGCCAGGATGCCATTGGCCCTCTTGGCCACCTGGGCACACTGTGGGCTCATGTTCAGCCGACCATCAGCCAACACCCCCAGGTCCCTTTCCTCTTCACACTCATCCAGCCACTCAGCCCCAAGCCTGTAACGCTGCATGGGGTTGTTGTGGCCAAAGTGCAGGACCCGACACTTGGCCTTGTTAAACCTCATCCCATTCACCTCGGCCCAGCGATCCAGCTTATCCAGATCCCTCTGCAGGGCCTCCCTGCCCTCAGGCAGATCGACACCACCTCCCAACTTGGTGTCATCTGCAAACTTACCCAGGGTACACTCAATCCCTTCATCTAAGTCATCAATGAAGATATTAAACAGGATGGGCCCCAGTACCGACCCCTGGGGGACACCACTTGTAACAGGTCTCCAGCTAGACTTCACTCCATTGACCACCACCCGTTGAGCACGGCCCTCCAGCCAGTTCCTTACCCAAAGGAGTGTATACCTGTCCAGGCCACGGGCAGCCAGTTTCCGCAGAAGGATACTGTGAGAGACCATGTCAAAGGCTTTGCTGAAGTCTAGGTAGACTACATCAACTGCCTTTCCCTCATCTACCAGTCTGGTCACCCAGTCGTAGAAGGAGATGAGGTTCCTTGGGCCTTGGCTGTTCCCAGCAAGGAGCACTTTGCTTGCAGGAGCCTGTGAGCTTTGTGGAGGTGGCCGCGTGTTTCAGCGGGGAGGAGAACCCGCAAGCAGCTTCCTTAAACTTAACTACCTCGTAGGGATGGTGAGATATTTCCTTTATTGGAATCTAAATGGAAATCACAATGAGCTGGGTGGCCTACTGCTTCTCTTCTCCAGTGCCAGACAAGTCCATGTACCGCAGCACCGCTGCAGGTCGTCCTACGGCCCAGCGCTGGGGAGGGCAGTTCTGCCCAACCCCGTGACGTCTCTACCCCCCAGCGCAGCTTACAGCCACTGTGCCCCAGCCTCCATGTTGAGCTGGGGCCGCACGGCCGCCCCGCCCCACAGCGCAGAGGGCCACCAGCCCACCCTCCATTATGAGCTGGGCCGGAAGGCCGCACTGGCCAATACCTGCAGGCCGCTGCCCCGCCCGCCACTATGTGCCAGGCAGGCCTGCAGTATAAAAGGCCGCTGGCGCAGCCCCACGGCATTCACTGTCTGCACTGTCTGGCGACAGGGACGAGAGGCAGTGGGCGCTACGGGGTCAGGGGCAGCTGTCCTTGCAGACCCCAGCTAGGAGTGATCGTCGGTGGCCTTTGGCCACAGCTTTTGGAGGCCGAGGGTCTCCTCACATCCCCGTGACCATGCTGCGGGGCAACGCGGGACGGGGCCAGGCAAAGCAGAGCAGCCGGCCCAATCCCCGCCGGGGCCCAGCCCAGCCCCCCGCCTGCCCTGCGCAGCGGGAGGAGCGCGGGCGGGGGCTGGAGGCGCTGCGGGCCCAGCTGGAGGGCGAGCGGCTCCGCTGCCAGGAGCTGCAGCGCCGCTGGGCCGCTGAGAGACGTGAGCTGCAGGAGGCGGCAGAGCGGGAGCGGCAGCTCCTGGCCGACCAACTGCACTCCACCTGGGAGCGGCAGCAGGCGTCAAAGCATCAGCGCCTGCAGGAGCGGAGCCGCAGGCAGCGGCATGCAGAGATCCGCCAACTGCTGCAGGCGAAGGCGGCCCAGCTCTGCCAGATGCAGCAGCAGCTCCAGCAGCGGCGCAACAACACCGTCTGCCAGGCACAGGATCTGCTGCGGCAGCTGGCGAAGGTGCTGCTGAGTGTCAACTGCAGCAGCCACAAATTGCGGCAGGAAGTCCAGCGGCAGCTCTGCAGAAAGTCCCATGCAGAGCAGGCCGCCCACGTCCTGCGCCTGGAGCGTGAACTGCAGGAGCAGAGGAGACGCTTCCTGCATTACATCCTGGAGCACGGTGAGGGGCAGCCGTCCACCTTCTGCACCGGGCCCAGGGCTGCAGCCGTTGGGCTGTGCACCCAGCAAAGGCCGGCCTGCCATCAGGCTGCAGCAGAGGTGGGTGTTCAGGCTGCAGAGCAACAAGAGGCCTGCCCACCTGAGCACATGGAGCTGGAGGCGCTGCGGGCCCAGCTGGAGGGCGAGCGGCTCCGCTGCCAGGAGCTGCAGCGCCTCTGGGCCGCGGAGAGACGCGAGCTGCAGGAGGCGGCACAGCGGGAGCGGCAGCTCCTGGCCGACCGACTGCGTTGTGCCTGGGAGAAGCAGCAGGCCCAGGAGGAGCAGCAGCTGAAGGAGTGGGAGCAGCGGCAGCGGGCGACAGAGACTCAGCAGCTGCTGCGCTGGAAGGAGGCCGAGCTGCACGCAACGCAGGAGCTGCTGGAGCGGGAGTGCGATGCGGCCCAGCACGTGGCTCGCAAGCTGCAGCAGCTGCTGGCTGGGGTGCTGAGGAGCCCCCATAAGAACAGCAGGGTGGCCTGCGCCATGCTGTCGGACATCCTCAGCAAGCTGGGCTGGGCGATGGACAGTGAGCAGCCCGCCCGTATCCGCCAACTCCAGCATCAGCTGGAGCTGGAGAGGAGGCTGTTCGAGCAGTACATCCTGGGGAGCTGGGAGGGTGAGCCCCAGCACGTGGAAAGCCACAGAACGAACTGCTCCCAGGACAGAGAGGTGGGACACCACCGTGCAGAGCAGGGCTCCAGTCAACTGCCTGTGAAGGTGAGATGACTCTGAGAGAGTGGGGGTTGTTCAGCCCGGGGGGAGAAGAGGCTCTGGGGACACCACAGAGGGTCCTTCCAGTGCCTGAAGGAGGACTGGGGAAAGCTGGAGAGGGACTTGTAGTAAGGGAGGGTAGTAGTGATACAACAAAAGACAATGCCTTGAAAGTAGAAGAGGGCAGATCTGGACGATATAGGAGGAGGAAAGACTCAGCACTGTGAGGGTGCTGAGGCAGTGATACAGGCTGCCCAGAGAGGCTGTGGATGCCCCATCCACCCCTGGCAGCGCTCCAGGCCAGGCTGGAGGCACCTTTGGACAACCTGACCTAGTGGAAGATGTCTCTGCCCATGGCATGGGCTTGGAACGGGAGAGTCCTGAAGGCCCCTTCCTACCCAAACCATTCTGTTATTCTATGATTTTCTGGTTCTAGGTGCCAGAGATGGCCAAGGAAGACCTGGGGCTCCCAGGCAGCACAAGCAGCGAGCTGCTGCTGCAACGAGCCCTGAGCGACCTGGAGAGGCAGTGCCAGGCCCTGCCGGCTGAGAACCACCTGCTGAGAGAGGGACGCTCTCCAGAAGTGTGCGAGGAATGGCAGAGGCTCCAGCTGGCTGCGGCCAAACTTAAAGTGCTCAGCAATTGCCTGGAGGAGAAATGCACGCAGCTCCAGGAGATTTGGGAAAAGCAGAGGCCACACAGAAATCCCAAACAGGAATGCTCCAACCCACAGGAAGAGTTGGAGGAGTCAGAAGGGCGGCTGATGGCAGTCTGCAGCCTGCACACTCGCGGACGAACATCACCGCTAATTCGAAGGTTCTTAGCTCGTCACAGCTACAATCCTTTGGAGGGCCCTAATGAGGACCCAGAAAACGAGCTTCCACTGACTGCTGGACAGTACGTTTACATCTTTGGAGACGTGGATGAGGATGGCTGGTTTCTGGGAGAGCTGACGGATGGCACGAGAGGACTGGTCCCTTCCAATCTGGTGGAAGAAGTTTCTGATGATGACCTGGATACAACCGTGCCTCCAGAACTTCGTGATCTCCTGCTGGATACCGATGATGAAGAGAGACTAGGCAGCAGGAGCGGTGGCAGAGAGTGATGGTCACCATCCAGAAACCTGTGTCCGCCTGCTGGCTGAGCCTGGGGGACGCAGATTCCTCTCCACAAGACAGCAACATCCCATCAAAATTCCACTTTTCTGGATGAAGACTGCCTCCTGCTCCACTTGATGTTCAAGTGGAGCATGGTCCATCGGCAGCAAGACCTTGAACATTCATCAGTTGTATGACAGAGAATTTACTACACTGGACTGGACTAAAACACACACACACACACACACACACACACACACACACACAAAAAAAAAAAAAAAAACACAAAAAAACCAAAAAAATTTAAAAAATTACAATAAAAAAAATACAAAACAACCAAACCCCAAAAAAGTGTGTAAGCTCATCTTGTTCTCTGGCACTCCGCTTTTGTCAAGGTACGAGGAAAGGAGCAGGCTGAGGAAAGCCTCCAAAGCCTCTCTCCAGCGAGCTACCTACAGGTATTACAGAATCACAGAATCACAAGGTTGGAAACGACCTGCAAGATCAGCTAGTCCAACCACCCTCCCATTCCTATCAGTACCACAAGCACTAAACCATCTCTCGTAGCTCCTCATCCAGGCGCCTCTTGAACACTACCAGGGACGGAGACTCCACCGCCTCCCTGGGCAGCCATTCCAGTGCCTGACCACCCTGTGAGAGAAAAAGTTTCTCCTAATATCCAACCTAAACCTCCTCTGGTATAACTTCTGGCCGTTCCCTCGGGTCCTACTATTTGCCTGGGAGAAGAGGCCAGACCCTTTTGCACCACAACCTCCCTTCAGGAAGTTGTAGAGTGCAATGAGGTCTCCCCTGAGCCTCCTCTTCTCCAGACTGAACAATCCCAGCTCCTTCAGCCGCTCCTCATAAGACTTGTGCTCCAGACCCCTCACCAGTTTCGTTGCCCTTCTCTGGACACGTTCCAGGGCCTCAATGTCTTTCTTGTAGTGAGGGGCCCAAAACTGAACACATTACTCGAGGTGCGGCCTCACCAGTGCTGAGTAGAGGGGGATGATCACCTCCCTGCTCCTGCTGGCCACACTATTTCTAATGCAGGCCAGGATGCCATTGGCCCTCTTGGCCACCTGGGCACACTGTGGGCTCATGTTCAGCCGACCATCAGCCAACACCCCCAGGTCCCTTTCCTCTTCACACTCATCCAGCCACTCAGCCCCAAGCCTGTAACGCTGCATGGGGTTGTTGTGGCCAAAGTGCAGGACCCGACACTTGGCCTTGTTAAACCTCATCCCATTCACCTCGGCCCAGCGATCCAGCTTATCTAGATCCCTCTGCAGGGCCTCCCTGCCCTCAGGCAGATCGACACCACCTCCCAACTTGGTGTCATCTGCAAACTTACCCAGGGTACACTCAATCCCTTCATCTAAGTCATCAATGAAGATGTTAAACAGGATGGGCCCCAGTACCGACCCCTGGGGGACACCACTTGTAACAGGTCTCCAGCTAGACTTCACTCCATTGACCACCACCCGTTGAGCACGGCCCTCCAGCCAGTTCCTTACCCAAAGGAGTGTATACCTGTCCAGGCCACGGGCAGCCAGTTTCCGCAGAAGGATACTGTGAGAGACCATGTCAAAGGCTTTGCTGAAGTCTAGGTAGACTACATCAACTGCCTTTCCCTCATCTACCAGTCTGGTCACCCAGTCGTAGAAGGAGATGAGGTTCCTTGGGCCTTGGCTGTTCCCAGCAAGGAGCACTTTGCTTGCAGGAGCCTGTGAGCTTTGTGGAGGTGGCCGCGTGTTTCAGCGGGGAGGAGAACCCGCAAGCAGCTTCCTTAAACTTAACTACCTCGTAGGGATGGTGAGATATTTCCTTTATTGGAATCTAAATGGAAATCACAATGAGCTGGGTGGCCTACTGCTTCTCTTCTCCAGTGCCAGACAAGTCCATGTACCGCAGCACCGCTGCAGGTCGTCCTACGGCCCAGCGCTGTGGAGGGCAGTTCTGCCCAACCCCGTGACGTCTCTACCCCCCAGCGCAGCTTACAGCCACTGTGCCCCAGCCTCCATGTTGAGCTGGGGCCGCACGGCCGCCCCGCCCCACAGCGCAGAGGGCCACCAGCCCACCCTCCATTATGAGCTGGGCCGGAAGGCCGCACTGGCCAATACCTGCAGGCCGCTGCCCCGCCCGCCACTATGTGCCAGGCAGGCCTGCAGTATAAAAGGCCGCTGGCGCAGCCCCACGGCATTCACTGTCTGCACTGTCTGGCGACAGGGACGAGAGGCAGTGGGCGCTACGGGGTCAGGGGCAGCTGTCCTTGCAGACCCCAGCTAGGAGTGATCGTCGGTGGCCTTTGGCCACAGCTTTTGGAGGCCGAGGGTCTCCTCACATCCCCGTGACCATGCTGCGGGGCAACGCGGGACGGGGCCAGGCAAAGCAGAGCAGCCGGCCCAATCCCCGCCGGGGCCCAGCCCAGCCCCCCGCCTGCCCTGCGCAGCGGGAGGAGCGCGGGCGGGGGCTGGAGGCGCTGCGGGCCCAGCTGGAGGGCGAGCGGCTCCGCTGCCAGGAGCTGCAGCGCCGCTGGGCCGCTGAGAGACGTGAGCTGCAGGAGGCGGCAGAGCGGGAGCGGCAGCTCCTGGCCGACCAACTGCGCTCCACCTGGGAGCGGCAGCAGGCGTCAAAGCATCAGCGCCTGCAGGAGCAGAGCCGCAGGCAGCGGCATGCAGAGATCCGCCAACTGCTGCAGGCGAAGGCGGCCCAGCTCTGCCAGATGCAGCAGCAGCTCCAGCAGCGGCGCAACAACACCGTCTGCCAGGCACAGGATCTGCTGCGGCAGCTGGCGAAGGTGCTGCTGAGTGTCAACTGCAGCAGCCACAAATTGCGGCAGGAAGTCCAGCGGCAGCTCTGCAGAAAGTCCCATGCAGAGCAGGCCGCCCACGTCCTGCGCCTGGAGCGTGAACTGCAGGAGCAGAGGAGACGCTTCCTGCATTACATCCTGGAGCACGGTGAGGGGCAGCCGTCCACCTTCTGCACCGGGCCCAGGGCTGCAGCCGTTGGGCTGTGCACCCAGCAAAGGCCGGCCTGCCATCAGGCTGCAGCAGAGGTGGGTGTTCAGGCTGCAGAGCAACAAGAGGCCTGCCCACCTGAGCACATGGAGCTGGAGGCGCTGCGGGCCCAGCTGGAGGGCGAGCGGCTCCGCTGCCAGGAGCTGCAGCGCCTCTGGGCCGCGGAGAGACGCGAGCTGCAGGAGGCGGCACAGCGGGAGCGGCAGCTCCTGGCCGACCGACTGCGTTGTGCCTGGGAGAAGCAGCAGGCCCAGGAGGAGCAGCAGCTGAAGGAGTGGGAGCAGCGGCAGCGGGCGACAGAGACTCAGCAGCTGCTGCGCTGGAAGGAGGCCGAGCTGCACGCAACGCAGGAGCTGCTGGAGCGGGAGTGCGATGCGGCCCAGCACGTGGCTCGCAAGCTGCAGCAGCTGCTGGCTGGGGTGCTGAGGAGCCCCCATAAGAACAGCAGGGTGGCCTGCGCCATGCTGTCGGACATCCTCAGCAAGCTGGGCTGGGCGATGGACAGTGAGCAGCCCGCCCGTATCCGCCAACTCCAGCATCAGCTGGAGCTGGAGAGGAGGCTGTTCGAGCAGTACATCCTGGGGAGCTGGGAGGGTGAGCCCCAGCACGTGGAAAGCCACAGAACGAACTGCTCCCAGGACAGAGAGGTGGGACACCACCGTGCAGAGCAGGGCTCCAGTCAACTGCCTGTGAAGGTGAGATGACTCTGAGAGAGTGGGGGTTGTTCAGCCCGGGGGGAGAAGAGGCTCTGGGGACACCACAGAGGGTCCTTCCAGTGCCTGAAGGAGGACTGGGGAAAGCTGGAGAGGGACTTGTAGTAAGGGAGGGTAGTAGTGATACAACAAAAGACAATGCCTTGAAAGTAGAAGAGGGCAGATCTGGACGATATAGGAGGAGGAAAGACTCAGCACTGTGAGGGTGCTGAGGCAGTGATACAGGCTGCCCAGAGAGGCTGTGGATGCCCCATCCACCCCTGGCAGCGCTCCAGGCCAGGCTGGAGGCACCTTTGGACAACCTGACCTAGTGGAAGATGTCTCTGCCCATGGCATGGGCTTGGAACGGGAGAGTCCTGAAGGCCCCTTCCTACCCAAACCATTCTGTTATTCTATGATTTTCTGGTTCTAGGTGCCAGAGATGGCCAAGGAAGACCTGGGGCTCCCAGGCAGCACAAGCAGCGAGCTGCTGCTGCAACGAGCCCTGAGCGACCTGGAGAGGCAGTGCCAGGCCCTGCCGGCTGAGAACCACCTGCTGAGAGAGGGACGCTCTCCAGAAGTGTGCGAGGAATGGCAGAGGCTCCAGCTGGCTGCGGCCAAACTTAAAGTGCTCAGCAATTGCCTGGAGGAGAAATGCACGCAGCTCCAGGAGATTTGGGAAAAGCAGAGGCCACACAGAAATCCCAAACAGGAATGCTCCAACCCACAGGAAGAGTTGGAGGAGTCAGAAGGGCGGCTGATGGCAGTCTGCAGCCTGCACACTCGCGGACGAACATCACCGCTAATTCGAAGGTTCTTAGCTCGTCACAGCTACAATCCTTTGGAGGGCCCTAATGAGGACCCAGAAAACGAGCTTCCACTGACTGCTGGACAGTACGTTTACATCTTTGGAGACGTGGATGAGGATGGCTGGTTTCTGGGAGAGCTGACGGATGGCACGAGAGGACTGGTCCCTTCCAATCTGGTGGAAGAAGTTTCTGATGATGACCTGGATACAACCGTGCCTCCAGAACTTCGTGATCTCCTGCTGGATACCGATGATGAAGAGAGACTAGGCAGCAGGAGCGGTGGCAGAGAGTGATGGTCACCATCCAGAAACCTGTGTCCGCCTGCTGGCTGAGCCTGGGGGACGCAGATTCCTCTCCACAAGACAGCAACATCCCATCAAAATTCCACTTTTCTGGATGAAGACTGCCTCCTGCTCCACTTGATGTTCAAGTGGAGCATGGTCCATCGGCAGCAAGACCTTGAACATTCATCAGTTGTATGACAGAGAATTTACTACACTGGACTGGACTAAAACACACACACACACACACACACACACACACACACACAAAAAAAAAAACCCACAAAAAAACCAAAAAAATTTAAAAAATTACAATAAAAAAAATACAAAACAACCAAACCCCAAAAAAGTGTGTAAGCTCATCTTGTTCTCTGGCACTCCGCTTTTGTCAAGGTACGAGGAAAGGAGCAGGCTGAGGAAAGCCTCCAAAGCCTCTCTCCAGCGAGCTACCTACAGGTATTACAGAATCACAGAATCACAAGGTTGGAAACGACCTGCAAGATCAGCTAGTCCAACCACCCTCCCATTCCTATCAGTACCACAAGCACTAAACCATCTCTCGTAGCTCCTCATCCAGGCGCCTCTTGAACACTACCAGGGACGGAGACTCCATCGCCTCCCTGGGCAGCCATTCCAGTGCCTGACCACCCTTTGAGAGAAAAAGTTTCTCCTAATATCCAACCTAAACCTCCTCTGGTATAACTTCTGGCCGTTCCCTCGGGTCCTACTATTTGCCTGGGAGAAGAGGCC
This sequence comes from Lagopus muta, assembly GCF_023343835.1. NCBI lineage: Eukaryota > Metazoa > Chordata > Aves > Galliformes > Phasianidae > Lagopus > Lagopus muta. The sequence continues at coordinate 80,494,025 of NC_064433.1, forward strand.
AGACCCTTTTGCACCACAACCTCCCTTCAGGAAGTTGTAGAGTGCAATGAGGTCTCCCCTGAGCCTCCTCTTCTCCAGACTGAACAATCCCAGCTCCCTCAGCCGCTCCTCATAAGACTTGTGCTCCAGACCCCTCACCAGTTTCGTTGCCCTTCTCTGGACACGTTCCAGGGCCTCCATGTCTTTCTTGTAGTGAGGGGCCCAAAACTGAACACATTACTCGAGGTGCGGCCTCACCAGTGCTGAGTAGAGGGGGATGATCACCTCCCTGCTCCTGCTGGCCACACTATTTCTAATGCAGGCCAGGATGCCATTGGCCCTCTTGGCCACCTGGGCACACTGTGGGCTCATGTTCAGCCGACCATCAGCCAACACCCCCAGGTCCCTTTCCTCTTCACACTCATCCAGCCACTCAGCCCCAAGCCTGTAACGCTGCATGGGGTTGTTGTGGCCAAAGTGCAGGACCCGACACTTGGCCTTGTTAAACCTCATCCCATTCACCTCGGCCCAGCGATCCAGCTTATCTAGATCCCTCTGCAGGGCCTCCCTGCCCTCAGGCAGATCGACACCACCTCCCAACTTGGTGTCATCTGCAAACTTACCCAGGGTACACTCAATCCCTTCATCTAAGTCATCAATGAAGATATTAAACAGGATGGGCCCCAGTACCGACCCCTGGGGGACACCACTTGTAACAGGTCTCCAGCTAGACTTCACTCCATTGACCACCACCCGTTGAGCACGGCCCTCCAGCCAGTTCCTTACCCAAAGGAGTGTATACCTGTCCAGGCCACGGGCAGCCAGTTTCCGCAGAAGGATACTGTGAGAGACCATGTCAAAGGCTTTGCTGAAGTCTAGGTAGACTACATCAACTGCCTTTCCCTCATCTACCAGTCTGGTCACCCAGTCGTAGAAGGAGATGAGGTTCCTTGGGCCTTGGCTGTTCCCAGCAAGGAGCACTTTGCTTGCAGGAGCCTGTGAGCTTTGTGGAGGTGGCCGCGTGTTTCAGCGGGGAGGAGAACCCGCAAGCAGCTTCCTTAAACTTAACTACCTCGTAGGGATGGTGAGATATTTCCTTTATTGGAATCTAAATGGAAATCACAATGAGCTGGGTGGCCTACTGCTTCTCTTCTCCAGTGCCAGACAAGTCCATGTACCGCAGCACCGCTGCAGGTCGTCCTACGGCCCAGCGCTGTGGAGGGCAGTTCTGCCCAACCCCGTGACGTCTCTACCCCCCAGCGCAGCTTACAGCCACTGTGCCCCAGCCTCCATGTTGAGCTGGGGCCGCACGGCCGCCCCGCCCCACAGCGCAGAGGGCCACCAGCCCACCCTCCATTATGAGCTGGGCCGGAAGGCCGCACTGGCCAATACCTGCAGGCCGCTGCCCCGCCCGCCACTATGTGCCAGGCAGGCCTGCAGTATAAAAGGCCGCTGGCGCAGCCCCACGGCATTCACTGTCTGCACTGTCTGGCGACAGGGACGAGAGGCAGTGGGCGCTACGGGGTCAGGGGCAGCTGTCCTTGCAGACCCCAGCTAGGAGTGATCGTCGGTGGCCTTTGGCCACAGCTTTTGGAGGCCGAGGGTCTCCTCACATCCCCGTGACCATGCTGCGGGGCAACGCGGGACGGGGCCAGGCAAAGCAGAGCAGCCGGCCCAATCCCCGCCGGGGCCCAGCCCAGCCCCCCGCCTGCCCTGCGCAGCGGGAGGAGCGCGGGCGGGGGCTGGAGGCGCTGCGGGCCCAGCTGGAGGGCGAGCGGCTCCGCTGCCAGGAGCTGCAGCGCCGCTGGGCCGCTGAGAGACGTGAGCTGCAGGAGGCGGCAGAGCGGGAGCGGCAGCTCCTGGCCGACCAACTGCGCTCCACCTGGGAGCGGCAGCAGGCGTCAAAGCATCAGCGCCTGCAGGAGCAGAGCCGCAGGCAGCGGCATGCAGAGATCCGCCAACTGCTGCAGGCGAAGGCGGCCCAGCTCTGCCAGATGCAGCAGCAGCTCCAGCAGCGGCGCAACAACACCGTCTGCCAGGCACAGGATCTGCTGCGGCAGCTGGCGAAGGTGCTGCTGAGTGTCAACTGCAGCAGCCACAAATTGCGGCAGGAAGTCCAGCGGCAGCTCTGCAGAAAGTCCCATGCAGAGCAGGCCGCCCACGTCCTGCGCCTGGAGCGTGAACTGCAGGAGCAGAGGAGACGCTTCCTGCATTACATCCTGGAGCACGGTGAGGGGCAGCCGTCCACCTTCTGCACTGGGCCCAGGGCTGCAGCCGTTGGGCTGTGCACCCAGCAAAGGCCGGCCTGCCATCAGGCTGCAGCAGAGGTGGGTGTTCAGGCTGCAGAGCAACAAGAGGCCTGCCCACCTGAGCACATGGAGCTGGAGGCGCTGCGGGCCCAGCTGGAGGGCGAGCGGCTCCGCTGCCAGGAGCTGCAGCGCCTCTGGGCCGCGGAGAGACGCGAGCTGCAGGAGGCGGCACAGCGGGAGCGGCAGCTCCTGGCCGACCGACTGCGTTGTGCCTGGGAGAAGCAGCAGGCCCAGGAGGAGCAGCAGCTGAAGGAGTGGGAGCAGCGGCAGCGGGCGACAGAGACTCAGCAGCTGCTGCGCTGGAAGGAGGCCGAGCTGCACGCAACGCAGGAGCTGCTGGAGCGGGAGTGCGATGCGGCCCAGCACGTGGCTCGCAAGCTGCAGCAGCTGCTGGCTGGGGTGCTGAGGAGCCCCCATAAGAACAGCAGGGTGGCCTGCGCCATGCTGTCGGACATCCTCAGCAAGCTGGGCTGGGCGATGGACAGTGAGCAGCCCGCCCGTATCCGCCAACTCCAGCATCAGCTGGAGCTGGAGAGGAGGCTGTTCGAGCAGTACATCCTGGGGAGATGGGAGGGTGAGCCCCAGCACGTGGAAAGCCACAGAACGAACTGCTCCCAGGACAGAGAGGTGGGACACCACCGTGCAGAGCAGGGCTCCAGTCAACTGCCTGTGAAGGTGAGATGACTCTGAGAGAGTGGGGGTTGTTCAGCCCGGGGGGAGAAGAGGCTCTGGGGACACCACAGAGGGTCCTTCCAGTGCCTGAAGGAGGACTGGGGAAAGCTGGAGAGGGACTTGTAGTAAGGGAGGGTAGTAGTGATACAACAAAAGACAATGCCTTGAAAGTAGAAGAGGGCAGATCTGGACGATATAGGAGGAGGAAAGACTCAGCACTGTGAGGGTGCTGAGGCAGTGATACAGGCTGCCCAGAGAGGCTGTGGATGCCCCATCCACCCCTGGCAGCGCTCCAGGCCGGGCTGGAGGCACCTTTGGACAACCTGACCTAGTGGAAGATGTCTCTGCCCATGGCATGGGCTTGGAACGGGAGAGTCCTGAAGGCCCCTTCCTACCCAAACCATTCTGTTATTCTATGATTTTCTGGTTCTAGGTGCCAGAGATGGCCAAGGAAGACCTGGGGCTCCCAGGCAGCACAAGCAGCGAGCTGCTGCTGCAACGAGCCCTGAGCGACCTGGAGAGGCAGTGCCAGGCCCTGCCGGCTGAGAACCACCTGCTGAGAGAGGGACGCTCTCCAGAAGTGTGCGAGGAATGGCAGAGGCTCCAGCTGGCTGCGGCCAAACTTAAAGTGCTCAGCAATTGCCTGGAGGAGAAATGCACGCAGCTCCAGGAGATTTGGGAAAAGCAGAGGCCACACAGAAATCCCAAACAGGAATGCTCCAACCCACAGGAAGAGTTGGAGGAGTCAGAAGGGCGGCTGATGGCAGTCTGCGGCCTGCACACTCGCGGACGAACATCACCGCTAATTCGAAGGTTCTTAGCTCGTCACAGCTACAATCCTTTGGAGGGCCCTAATGAGGACCCAGAAAACGAGCTTCCACTGACTGCTGGACAGTACGTTTACATCTTTGGAGACGTGGATGAGGATGGCTGGTTTCTGGGAGAGCTGACGGATGGCACGAGAGGACTGGTCCCTTCCAATCTGGTGGAAGAAGTTTCTGATGATGACCTGGATACAACCGTGCCTCCAGAACTTCGTGATCTCCTGCTGGATACCGATGATGAAGAGAGACTAGGCAGCAGGAGCGGTGGCAGAGAGTGATGGTCACCATCCAGAAACCTGTGTCCGCCTGCTGGCTGAGCCTGGGGGACGCAGATTCCTCTCCACAAGACAGCAACATCCCATCAAAATTCCACTTTTCTGGATGAAGACTGCCTCCTGCTCCACTTGATGTTCAGGTGGAGCATGGTCCATCGGCAGCAAGACCTTGAACATTCATCAGTTGTATGACAGAGAATTTACTACACTGGACTGGACTAAAACACACACACACACACACACACACACAAAAAAAAAAAAAAAAAAAAACCCACAAAAAAACCAAAAAAATTTAAAAAATTACAATAAAAAAAATACAAAACAACCAAACCCCAAAAAAGTGTGTAAGCTCATCTTGTTCTCTGGCACTCCGCTTTTGTCAAGGTACGAGGAAAGGAGCAGGCTGAGGAAAGCCTCCAAAGCCTCTCTCCAGCGAGCTACCTACAGGTATTACAGAATCACAGAATCACAAGGTTGGAAACGACCTGCAAGATCAGCTAGTCCAACCACCCTCCCATTCCTATCAGTACCACAAGCACTAAACCATCTCTCGTAGCTCCTCATCCAGGCGCCTCTTGAACACTACCAGGGACGGAGACTCCATCGCCTCCCTGGGCAGCCATTCCAGTGCCTGACCACCCTTTGAGAGAAAAAGTTTCTCCTAATATCCAACCTAAACCTCCTCTGGTATAACTTCTGGCCGTTCCCTCGGGTCCTACTATTTGCCTGGGAGAAGAGGCCAGACCCTTTTGCACCACAACCTCCCTTCAGGAAGTTGTAGAGTGCAATGAGGTCTCCCCTGAGCCTCCTCTTCTCCAGACTGAACAATCCCAGCTCCCTCAGCCGCTCCTCATAAGACTTGTGCTCCAGACCCCTCACCAGTTTCGTTGCCCTTCTCTGGACACGTTCCAGGGCCTCCATGTCTTTCTTGTAGTGAGGGGCCCAAAACTGAACACATTACTCGAGGTGCGGCCTCACCAGTGCTGAGTAGAGGGGGATGATCACCTCCCTGCTCCTGCTGGCCACACTATTTCTAATGCAGGCCAGGATGCCATTGGCCCTCTTGGCCACCTGGGCACACTGTGGGCTCATGTTCAGCCGACCATCAGCCAACACCCCCAGGTCCCTTTCCTCTTCACACTCATCCAGCCACTCAGCCCCAAGCCTGTAACGCTGCATGGGGTTGTTGTGGCCAAAGTGCAGGACCCGACACTTGGCCTTGTTAAACCTCATCCCATTCACCTCGGCCCAGCGATCCAGCTTATCTAGATCCCTCTGCAGGGCCTCCCTGCCCTCAGGCAGATCGACACCACCTCCCAACTTGGTGTCATCTGCAAACTTACCCAGGGTACACTCAATCCCTTCATCTAAGTCATCAATGAAGATATTAAACAGGATGGGCCCCAGTACCGACCCCTGGGGGACACCACTTGTAACAGGTCTCCAGCTAGACTTCACTCCATTGACCACCACCCGTTGAGCACGGCCCTCCAGCCAGTTCCTTACCCAAAGGAGTGTATACCTGTCCAGGCCACGGGCAGCCAGTTTCCGCAGAAGGATACTGTGAGAGACCATGTCAAAGGCTTTGCTGAAGTCTAGGTAGACTACATCAACTGCCTTTCCCTCATCTACCAGTCTGGTCACCCAGTCGTAGAAGGAGATGAGGTTCCTTGGGCCTTGGCTGTTCCCAGCAAGGAGCACTTTGCTTGCAGGAGCCTGTGAGCTTTGTGGAGGTGGCCGCGTGTTTCAGCGGGGAGGAGAACCCGCAAGCAGCTTCCTTAAACTTAACTACCTCGTAGGGATGGTGAGATATTTCCTTTATTGGAATCTAAATGGAAATCACAATGAGCTGGGTGGCCTACTGCTTCTCTTCTCCAGTGCCAGACAAGTCCATGTACCGCAGCACCGCTGCAGGTCGTCCTACGGCCCAGCGCTGTGGAGGGCAGTTCTGCCCAACCCCGTGACGTCTCTACCCCCCAGCGCAGCTTACAGCCACTGTGCCCCAGCCTCCATGTTGAGCTGGGGCCGCACGGCCGCCCCGCCCCACAGCGCAGAGGGCCACCAGCCCACCCTCCATTATGAGCTGGGCCGGAAGGCCGCACTGGCCAATACCTGCAGGCCGCTGCCCCGCCCGCCACTATGTGCCAGGCAGGCCTGCAGTATAAAAGGCCGCTGGCGCAGCCCCACGGCATTCACTGTCTGCACTGTCTGGCGACAGGGACGAGAGGCAGTGGGCGCTACGGGGTCAGGGGCAGCTGTCCTTGCAGACCCCAGCTAGGAGTGATCGTCGGTGGCCTTTGGCCACAGCTTTTGGAGGCCGAGGGTCTCCTCACATCCCCGTGACCATGCTGCGGGGCAACGCGGGACGGGGCCAGGCAAAGCAGAGCAGCCGGCCCAATCCCCGCCGGGGCCCAGCCCAGCCCCCCGCCTGCCCTGCGCAGCGGGAGGAGCGCGGGCGGGGGCTGGAGGCGCTGCGGGCCCAGCTGGAGGGCGAGCGGCTCCGCTGCCAGGAGCTGCAGCGCCGCTGGGCCGCTGAGAGACGTGAGCTGCAGGAGGCGGCAGAGCGGGAGCGGCAGCTCCTGGCCGACCAACTGCGCTCCACCTGGGAGCGGCAGCAGGCGTCAAAGCATCAGCGCCTGCAGGAGCAGAGCCGCAGGCAGCGGCATGCAGAGATCCGCCAACTGCTGCAGGCGAAGGCGGCCCAGCTCTGCCAGATGCAGCAGCAGCTCCAGCAGCGGCGCAACAACACCGTCTGCCAGGCACAGGATCTGCTGCGGCAGCTGGCGAAGGTGCTGCTGAGTGTCAACTGCAGCAGCCACAAATTGCGGCAGGAAGTCCAGCGGCAGCTCTGCAGAAAGTCCCATGCAGAGCAGGCCGCCCACGTCCTGCGCCTGGAGCGTGAACTGCAGGAGCAGAGGAGACGCTTCCTGCATTACATCCTGGAGCACGGTGAGGGGCAGCCGTCCACCTTCTGCACTGGGCCCAGGGCTGCAGCCGTTGGGCTGTGCACCCAGCAAAGGCCGGCCTGCCATCAGGCTGCAGCAGAGGTGGGTGTTCAGGCTGCAGAGCAACAAGAGGCCTGCCCACCTGAGCACATGGAGCTGGAGGCGCTGCGGGCCCAGCTGGAGGGCGAGCGGCTCCGCTGCCAGGAGCTGCAGCGCCTCTGGGCCGCGGAGAGACGCGAGCTGCAGGAGGCGGCACAGCGGGAGCGGCAGCTCCTGGCCGACCGACTGCGTTGTGCCTGGGAGAAGCAGCAGGCCCAGGAGGAGCAGCAGCTGAAGGAGTGGGAGCAGCGGCAGCGGGCGACAGAGACTCAGCAGCTGCTGCGCTGGAAGGAGGCCGAGCTGCACGCAACGCAGGAGCTGCTGGAGCGGGAGTGCGATGCGGCCCAGCACGTGGCTCGCAAGCTGCAGCAGCTGCTGGCTGGGGTGCTGAGGAGCCCCCATAAGAACAGCAGGGTGGCCTGCGCCATGCTGTCGGACATCCTCAGCAAGCTGGGCTGGGCGATGGACAGTGAGCAGCCCGCCCGTATCCGCCAACTCCAGCATCAGCTGGAGCTGGAGAGGAGGCTGTTCGAGCAGTACATCCTGGGGAGATGGGAGGGTGAGCCCCAGCACGTGGAAAGCCACAGAACGAACTGCTCCCAGGACAGAGAGGTGGGACACCACCGTGCAGAGCAGGGCTCCAGTCAACTGCCTGTGAAGGTGAGATGACTCTGAGAGAGTGGGGGTTGTTCAGCCCGGGGGGAGAAGAGGCTCTGGGGACACCACAGAGGGTCCTTCCAGTGCCTGAAGGAGGACTGGGGAAAGCTGGAGAGGGACTTGTAGTAAGGGAGGGTAGTAGTGATACAACAAAAGACAATGCCTTGAAAGTAGAAGAGGGCAGATCTGGACGATATAGGAGGAGGAAAGACTCAGCACTGTGAGGGTGCTGAGGCAGTGATACAGGCTGCCCAGAGAGGCTGTGGATGCCCCATCCACCCCTGGCAGCGCTCCAGGCCGGGCTGGAGGCACCTTTGGACAACCTGACCTAGTGGAAGATGTCTCTGCCCATGGCATGGGCTTGGAACGGGAGAGTCCTGAAGGCCCCTTCCTACCCAAACCATTCTGTTATTCTATGATTTTCTGGTTCTAGGTGCCAGAGATGGCCAAGGAAGACCTGGGGCTCCCAGGCAGCACAAGCAGCGAGCTGCTGCTGCAACGAGCCCTGAGCGACCTGGAGAGGCAGTGCCAGGCCCTGCCGGCTGAGAACCACCTGCTGAGAGAGGGACGCTCTCCAGAAGTGTGCGAGGAATGGCAGAGGCTCCAGCTGGCTGCGGCCAAACTTAAAGTGCTCAGCAATTGCCTGGAGGAGAAATGCACGCAGCTCCAGGAGATTTGGGAAAAGCAGAGGCCACACAGAAATCCCAAACAGGAATGCTCCAACCCACAGGAAGAGTTGGAGGAGTCAGAAGGGCGGCTGATGGCAGTCTGCGGCCTGCACACTCGCGGACGAACATCACCGCTAATTCGAAGGTTCTTAGCTCGTCACAGCTACAATCCTTTGGAGGGCCCTAATGAGGACCCAGAAAACGAGCTTCCACTGACTGCTGGACAGTACGTTTACATCTTTGGAGACGTGGATGAGGATGGCTGGTTTCTGGGAGAGCTGACGGATGGCACGAGAGGACTGGTCCCTTCCAATCTGGTGGAAGAAGTTTCTGATGATGACCTGGATACAACCGTGCCTCCAGAACTTCGTGATCTCCTGCTGGATACCGATGATGAAGAGAGACTAGGCAGCAGGAGCGGTGGCAGAGAGTGATGGTCACCATCCAGAAACCTGTGTCCGCCTGCTGGCTGAGCCTGGGGGACGCAGATTCCTCTCCACAAGACAGCAACATCCCATCAAAATTCCACTTTTCTGGATGAAGACTGCCTCCTGCTCCACTTGATGTTCAGGTGGAGCATGGTCCATCGGCAGCAAGACCTTGAACATTCATCAGTTGTATGACAGAGAATTTACTACACTGGACTGGACTAAAACACACACCCACACACACACACACACACACACAAAAAAAAAAAAAAAAAAAAAACCCACAAAAAAACCAAAAAATTTAAAAAATTACAATAAAAAAAATACAAAACAACCAAACCCCAAAAAAGTGTGTAAGCTCATCTTGTTCTCTGGCACTCCGCTTTTGTCAAGGTACGAGGAAAGGAGCAGGCTGAGGAAAGCCTCCAAAGCCTCTCTCCAGCGAGCTACCTACAGGTATTACAGAATCACAGAATCACAAGGTTGGAAACGACCTGCAAGATCATCTAGTCCAACCACCCTCCCATTCCTATCAGTACCACAAGCACTAAACCATCTCTCGTAGCTCCTCATCCAGGCGCCTCTTGAACACTACCAGGGACGGAGACTCCACCGCCTCCCTGGGCAGCCATTCCAGTGCCTGACCACCCTTTGAGAGAAGAAGTTTCTCCTAATATCCAACCTAAACCTCCTCTGGTATAACTTCTGGCCGTTCCCTCGGGTCCTACTATTTGCCTGGGAGAACAGGCCAGACCCTTTTGCACCACAACCTCCCTTCAGGAAGTTGTAGAGTGCAGTGAGGTCTCCCCTGAGCCTCCTCTTCTCCAGACTGAACAATCCCAGCTCCCTCAGCCGCTCCTCATAAGACTTGTGCTCCAGACCCTTCACCAGTTTCGTTGCCCTTCTCTGGACACGTTCCAGGGCCTCAATGTCTTTCTTGTAGTGAGGGGCCCAAAACTGAACACAGTACTCAAGGTATGATGATGCCATATTGGCTCTTTTGTGATCAGAACTGAATGAGGTGTCAGAACACTCTATGATTTTTCTGCTTTTATAACTCAGTACGTTTGAAACCTTTACTTGAAAAGGTTCGGAGCTGCATAGTGGGAGCTCCCATGGAGCTGCATATTTACATAGCAGGGAAATATCTGAGCTGTTGGATGGCCTGAAAGGAAGATTCTCAGATCTCAAACTTTTCTGCTGAAGAGGCAGATTCTTTGAATTTGTCTGGAGTTCAGGAACTTAAAATACAATGTCTACATAACTCCTTGGTGAGGCAGTTTTGGATTGGTTGTGGGAAAATGATTGTGCAAACTGATGTCTGAAAACATCATTCAAATGATGATGCTGGGTAGGCTCATTGTAGATGCTAGTTTAGTGAGTTTCTTTTACGTTTTTATAGCAGGCAGATTCTGGTACAACATTTTACGGAATACTTAAGAACTTTGGATTTAAGGCATGGGAAGAGTCTCTGTATCAGGTGACAAAAATTGCTTTTTCTTACTAAAGATATGGCAGTGTGGCTTTTAAACTTTGTAGCTTCCTTAGGGAGATGGATCAGCTAAGAATCCCTTACTTTCTGTCTTGAGGTTGTTCCAGTGTTTTGAAAGCTTTCTTAATGCAAATTATATTAAGCTTAAACTAAGTGCAAGTATTTATATCTAAAATTGTGATAGACAGTACAGTTCCGAGGTCTGTAGGAACAGAAGAGCTGTAAACAAATGAAGAATGCAATTCTGTCTAGTGCCTGACTGAAGTCTAAAGAGTGTTTTTGTCTGAACCATTCAGCTACAGATTGCTAATTTCCTTGCAAGGCCTCCACCTCTTACCCTGCCATTGCACTTCAGGGTTGCATTCGAACCTAGTCCTCTCCTAGGGTTCTCTGCTTAGTGTTACCATGGATGTTTTGATTCGGATTCAAAGCTTTCCTTTTCCTCCTCATTCTGCACTCAAGCTAAACAGGCAAAGTTCTTTCACCATCAAATTGCTTCTTGCCATTTTTGCTTTAAGGAGAGCTAGTGTGATCCTTCTTACTCATAGCCAATTTTTAATTGGACAATTAATGATTATTTCCATGCTTAGCCAGTCTCTTTAATTCATTCCGAGGTATGATACTGTTTTTTACATGTTCCCAATCCTCTGATTGGTCCAAAGGGTTGCGTGTGTGCTTTCTACCATGCAAATATCATTGGGTGTAAACACAAATATGTGCCTACTTATGTAAGAAATGAATGCTTTTCTGAAGATGAATGAGCTGCTAACTAGTGATACTGCATTCCAAGCCCCAGAAATAAAATAATGTAAGAGATAACTAGTGACCATAGATGAAAGTTTAATTTTCCATCTTCAAAACAGATTTAGGATTGTGCCAGCATCCTTGTCCCAAGTTTCTTTGAACTCTGAAGCAGTGTAATTCCATTTTAGAGCCATTGACAATACATAAATGTTATGACCAATAAAAGCAGAGAGGTACAGAGATAAGAAAAGGCTGTGTAAGATATGTTTCTGAAGTGGATGCATACTGAAGACTGTCTACATGAAGTTAAAACGATCCTTGGGTTTTGTGCATGTTTCTCAGTAAAATTTTGTGCCTTCATGGCTTTCAGGCTGTTACTGATGAAGATGGTTGTGAAGCAGACCCTCTATTTCTGGGGAAGTAGTATCTAATAAAAGAAGTGTCAAGGAAATGCTTTGGAATGCTAGATCTTCCACCCAGAGATTTACAAAGCAAGGAGGCAGAATGCACCTAGAAGGCAGTATACTTTTGTCTCTCTCTCAGATTTTCAGTTTCACAGCATTGCTGACAGCGGCACTACAGAAAAGCATGTTTTTGCAGAGAATTGACAAAAAAGATAAATATGTTTCCTCACCTGTAAGGCAAAAGGAGTGAGCTGTTTGGTTACGAGAGTCTGTCCCAAAACACACCAACTCCACCAAGTTCAGCCAAAGAATCAAGATATAGCTTGCTTGGAACACTGTAATGTATTTTTTTCCAACCTCCTCAGTTTTGCTACTGAGTCACTTCCATTATTCTGAAATTTCAGTTATTTCCATCACACCCGTGACGTATGCAGCTCAAGCTGATGGCTGTCAATAAAAAGTTAGCCTCTAGTTCCAAAAAAATTCTGAGAGACATACTGAATCACTTTAATCTATCTTTAGTGCCTAAAGCAGTACGTCCTTACCATGTAACGAGTACCTGGATGATAGTGAAGTCAGATAAATCGAGTTTTCAGCTGGATCGTGGCATCTGTTTCTTGCCTCATTTCCTTGCTTTTTACCCACCAAGATATTTAGGGGATCACTCCAGAATCAGATTATGAACCAAATCAAACTTATTATGAAAGGATACACGAGTGTGGGGACACCCCGTGCTGCCAAGTGCTTGTGGATGAGCCGTTCAGTACCATACCAGTTGAAGTCTTTTGTTGCATACCCAATACGTGGAAAGTGCACTGTTGCTGAGAAGTGAAGAAAGACACTCTTTAAGACAAGATACTCTTACAGAAAGCAGTCTAGATAAGGAGTTCAAGCCACCCAACAAGACCAGAAGGAATAATTCTAAACGCAACATATCCATGGAAATCTCAATCTTACTTCACTTCAGAAAAAAATAATAAAGGTGGAAATTGATCATCACACATGTATTTATGGAGTCACTGTTCCGCCACACAACCACTTACCATTCCTTTTCTTAGCTGCTGAATAAATCTTCTTCAGGCCCTTTTCCAAAGCAGACAGCTTAATGCCAGACAAGTTGTTGGACCGATCCCGGTGCTGAGCTACAATCAAGGCCAACTAAGGAGAAAACACACAAAAAAATGAAATGGAGTCTAAATACAGTGCTAAGAGACACAGCAATAGTTGCTGGAAATCTGCATTATTAACGATTAGCTGTAATAAGCTCTAAATAAAACTCTCATTTTTTCCTCTAATGGCAATTCAGCCTTTTTCAGTATTCAGGGCCATTATTATTGGGAAAAAGACATTAAGTTCGCTGAACACAGTTTCAAAATCATGTAAGGAGAGCAACTCAAAATGGATCTTCTCATTCTCACCAAGTCTTGTCCTTTTCTCCTGGATTTTTTATCATCAATGGGAAATAACAGGGTCCCTCCTAACTGCAGGTCTGCCCAGAAAATAAGAACACAAGAAAAAACAAAAATAAATATATCAGTCCTGAAGAGTCAGTAGTGAAATCTCTGCTGTGTTCACTCACTATCATGTTCTGTGTTATTCTTCTTGTCTGTCTCTTCATAATGGATTCAACAGTCAGAGCCCAAGGAGACAAGACAGACATAAACCCACCCCAACACACAGAGACACACTGCCCAGTTAAAAACCACAGACAGAATGAAAGACACTGAAACAAGAATAAACCAGAAGGTTAAAAAAAAAACCAACAGGTCCTTCTACAGCAAGATGGGCATTCTTATCAGCTGCAGGTAGCTCAAAACTGCTAACACTTGTTCAGGAGAAGATTAATGTTTGGAGAGAATAAAAATTACAACTGGACACTGACTCAGATGTCCTTCATCCTTCTTAAAAGCACTCTGACAAAGATGATAGGCTCTACCTTCTATGAGGAAAAATAACATGTGAATGGTGATTTTTTTCTATTTTTTGACAACTTGCAGAATTGATCAGATCAACCAACTCCTATGCAGAGTTTCCAGACTCCCAGCAAGTCAAGTCAAACTGCTTGAAGAGCTAAGGATACAAATATCTAGAGGAAGAGCTAAAAACACAACTACAAGGGTATTTAGATTCCTCACTCCAGCAACATCATGGGGATTGAAACTCTTAAGCATCTTCGCCTAGGGTCATGTTTTAATCTCTTACCTTTCATCTTCCCTGCCATCTCATATATTCTTCTTGGTTGATCAGAACGACTCACCAGAGCTGTAAACAAACCACCCCTTCCCCAGCGACCAGAGTCATCTAGAACGCAATGACAGATCAGTTTTTTAGAAATTGACATTGAAGATCATCCCAGGAAGAAAAGGGCCCTACTCTGGCCAAATGCAATGAAACACCATCAAAAACAGATATGAGAACCACAGGTGAATTGAAGTGAACCAGCTTACAAGGGACTATCCTAAAGGATCAACCTCAGCCACTGAGGAAAAACAAACTTGTCACAATTCCCTGAAAAGACTGCAATAAGAATTCCTTCTGCCTGCCCACTGTGGATATTCAACCAAGTATTTATCATAGTAATGAGCACATAAAAATGTCAGTACTCTCATACCCAGGGAGAACATGCACATATTATGTCCCCCGATTGGTGTTTTGGGCTTCCCACAACTAGATGTTTGTTATTTGTGGGCTTTCCTTGTCACTTGGCATTTCCACTTTAACCATGAGTTTTTATGCTGAGTTTAACACAAGCCAAAGCAGCTTATAAGATTCTTCTATGGCCTTGGTAAGAGCTTCAACACTGATTCTGAAAGAACTCTGCAACCTGAATTTCTCTCCCTCACCTTCAATGTCTTGACAGAGGTCCTAAAACTAGCAACAAGCTAGGAGTGCAGTTCTGACCTCAGCCTCTGAAACAGCCCATCTCTCTCCGCTGACTGCATAAGGGAGGCGATTTTCAATATCTCAGTTCAGTCCTTACAGCTTACATGGGATGAATATAAGGCCTTCACCTTCAGAGGCACTGTCCCCACTTGTTCACAGAAGTACAGTTTCTAGACATATCTTTCAAGAGGCTCACCCAGAAACACAGACCTATATATCTCTTCCTAACACTTGTGTGGGTTATACATTGTGAAGTAGAGTCTGTACTGCCTCTACATCACTCAAGATCAAGTCAGACTCAAAATGATTTCAGTCTGGTATGGAGTTAAAAAGTACCAAGCTAGGATGTACTGCTCAGGCCTTCGCCCACCCCACTTTACAATAGTTCTGTTGTCATAAGTCCTACCGAGGCAGTGGACAATAATGGCATCCTCCTCTTCTGCTTTGGGGTGGGTGACATCTCCCATGACGTACTTGATACAGTTTAGGTCCACATCTCTGTAATCCAAATCTACATTCAGCTCAGCCTCTCCCTCCTCAAACTCTTCCTCAGACTCACTTTCCTCTGAAGGGAGACACGTGGATGTGTAATGATTTGACTCCCACCAAGCCATCCTGAAACAAGAGAAGAAATTCAATGAAAATAAGCAAAGACGGGGGGGGGGTTCTACACCCTGTTTTAAATGACTACAGCAAAACGCGAGATCCTGATCTGCATTCCCTCTGCTGCCCTCCTCTATTTTAGATAAGAACCAAGATTACCCCAGCTGGTATCTGTGATTTTAAGTGCCGTGTGTTGGTGTGATAAAATGATTGTAGGCATAGAAAAAGTAAATATACGACAAAGCGGAAGGAGTTATTCACAGTGGTGAAAAGGAAAAATAGATAGGAAAGAAGAAGAAGTTAGTTAATATGCATGCCAAAGAGATACTGATAGTGGAATGAGACACAGGAACCAAGTCTGACACTTCAGATGTAGTTAAGTTGCCCCAAAAGCTCACTATACACTCAGATATGAGGTTCTCATTCAGGCCAGTCTTGATGAGTTAAATTAGATGTGAAGTATTCAGAAATACGCTGATGAATATGAAGCTAACTCTCTCAAGAGGTTGATCTGCAGCCATTTGGTCATCTTCTCCCATCACTCTCAGCCCCACCTTCCAGAGTGGATACAGAGCACATTTCTAGAGCACCCTGTAACAGACACCAATTTAAAAGTAGTTGATGCAGTATGAGCCATACTTTTTCATGTGCTCTGCCTCTGCTTTTGCCTTTTTCCTTTCCTCCATAAGCTTTGCTCTCTTTGCAGCTGCTTCTTGGCGCTTCTTCCTCCTAGTCTCCAGCTCCTCTGCACTCAACAAGCGTTTCCTCCTTGTTGACTGGTCCCTGAGGCCTGTAAGAAGAGTCTAGAGAAAGAAAGCTGCAATTCAGAAACAAAATGCTTATCTCAAGCACACGTCTGGTGCCCACTTTATGCTGCACAGAATGGCCCGGGTTGGAAGGGACCTCAAGGATTGTGAATCTCCAATTGCCCTGCCACAGGCAGGGTCACCAACCTCCCCATTTAATACTAGACCAGGCTGCCCAGGGCCCCATCCAACCTGGCCCTGAATACCTCCAGGGACGGGGCATCCACAACCTCTCTGGGCAGCCTGTTCCAGCGCCTCACCACTCTCATAGTAAAGAACTTCCTCCTGCATTCCTTTCCCATTTGTCTACTTGCCCACAGCTCTTAACCATCAGATCCTAGATGTCAAACAAATGGGTGGTTTTGTGATCTAAGTTTATATTAGCGCCCAGCATTCCAACTATGATCTGTTGCCAGAATCGCTGAATTGTCCAACCCTCAGATTCAAGAGCCAACCTTACTACAATGGCATCTGAATCTTTGAACATGTTTTTTTTTTTTTTTTGTGAGCTGCAAGTAAAGAGAGGAAACTGTCAGCTTCATTTTCTACAAGCAGTTAAGAGCATCATATGCTTTGTCATGTCTTTTGCCTTACATTTGCTTTGTTTCGGAGAGCTCTCCCTTCTTTACTGGTCTCTTCGGTCAAGGCTTTCTGAAGATCCAAAAGCTGATCAAATGCTTTTTTATCTTCTCTGCTGGGTTCTTTTGAATAATCTTTGCCTTCATACACATACATGTGATCTTCAAAAAAAAAATTTACAAGTATAAAAAGGAATTGAAAGCCACTAACACTTGAAATATACAGCAAGACCAAAAACAATTAGGCTTCTCTGTTACACTGTTCTACCCTCAGCAGAAAAAGACATTTACTGCCTTATATATGACCAGAGTCAACATAATGTTAAAAGAACAGAATCAAGATTTGCTTCCTCAGACAAAAGCTTCAGTCACAGATCTGTATTTAAGTGCTATAGTGTACTCAAAGCAGAAAGTCAGTCTGTCTCATGGTACTACAAGAAAGTATCCTTAAAATTTATTCTCATATAATAGAAAACTAATCACAATTAAGGTACATTTTTATGGGAAAGTAGAATAATAAAGACAAAATAGGTTTGTTCTAGCTGTTCAGATTCAATGGCTCTGCTTTTCTAATCTCATATTTTGAGTTTTAAGGTCATTTTAACTTGTGTTTTTCGTGGCCAATAATCTTTTGTATGGAGACAGATACAAAAGAGTTATTATATACTTTTTCCTTAAGTTATTGTTATCTCTGTATGTCCATAATTCTATCTTAATGATTCTCCATGAGAATAATAGCAGCTGCCATTTGAGTATTTCTTCTTTTGTGAGGTCTCAAAATATGTGAAACACATTAAGGAATTCAGACCCGCTGGCCAACAAGCCGGGCACATGTTGTTATCAACATTTCAAGCAAACAAGGTTGCAAAAAGAAGAAAAAGACCAATTTAAGCTCAGAAATCGAGATTATGGACAGCCCAATTTTCTTGTTACCTGAAAAATACCACCCTTCCCTAGGAAGCCTCCTCTACTAGTTCCCAAGTGTCATGCACTCCATAGGTATTTCAATTTGTAACTTACTTTCTGTGTCATCCTCCTTCTTCTCTTCTTCACATGGCAGGACAACATCCATTACCCACTTCCCTCCTTTTGTTTCTCCAAGGATGTTTTCCAGCTCCACATCCTGGACAGTACTTCCTTCAGAGGACAGCAATTTATCTAAGCCAAATTTCAGGATTTCACTCAGCTTTATCAACGAGAAAAGGAAGTTCAGTATGAGTATCTCCTATTTCCACATGCATCCCTATGACTCAAGCTTCTCAGACAGAAATGGGAAGGTTGTAAAAGTGAAGAAATCTAATCCTTTGTACTATCTGTCAAAATACTTGCACTTTAACATGCTCATTTGTCTCAACACCTATTGAGACAGGCCCCTGTAATGTATCAACCCCTAACATACTCAGACTGGTAAGGCAATTTTTCTCTACAGGCCAAATAACAAAAATGGCATAATTCTGACTGCACTCAAGAAGCTTTCTTATAGCCAACAAATCTGGGCTTTTGGCCCCACCTCTTAATAAAATAAAATACTTATATCCCACAAAAATTTACGGGGAGCATAATGTCAGCAAGGAATTTCCTTTGGGCTCAGTTCCACTTCACCCTATAACTACTGAGGTACATGCTGATGAAGGGGCAGGGGGTGGGAAAAGATGCATTAATTCCAAGCCCTCTCCCAGGTTTACCTCTGTAGAGGAGTATATGGGAACTGCTGAGTCACGGCCTGAACCTCTGATTGATCACCTGAGGTGAGCCATGAGTCAGCCACAGGAGCACCGGTGAAGGCAATTCACCTGTGCTGCTGGAAGGGGTGGAGCCAGGCTAGGTCCTCCTAGACCTATTTAAGAGCTGGCTACCAGTAGGGAAGGATCTCTTCTGGAGATCACCTCTCTTGGTGTTTTGTAGGTGAGCCCAGCTGAAGGGTAAGCTTTCCATTTATTCTCTTTTGTTATCATTGTCCACTTTGCCTAACTCTCTTGATTATATTGTGATTGTAACATCTTGATATCTATCGATTATACAAGGAGATACATCCCTCCAAATTTCACTTTGCTTGATGTTTTCAACCAAAGCTCTTAGCCTAAAACTCAGCTTTTGGGTCAGAATCATAAATCACACCTTGACTCCTGAGACACTGCCAAGAGGTTAACCTTTGGAACTAGCAGACTAGCGATCAAAAGTTGTCAAAGTAATTATCAGTAGCTCTGTTTGAGAGAGAAGGGCAGGAGAGACAGATAAGCTCCTAGAAACAATGAGTGAGCCTCCACTTCAGACCTGTTATATAATAAAAAAAATATACAAGTAAAACAAGGGATATTCTTGCCTTCCCCTCTTCTCCAAGAAAACACATTTTTTACACAACAGATGCATCTCTAAACTCTAAAAACTGTCTTAAAATTTCAAATCTTGACTGGACCTGGAATGCAATGCTGATTCCTAGGACGCATGCAAAAGCTGTCACGTCAATGCATATCCTCCCCAACTGAAGTGTCTTGACAGGTTCACATCAGACAGACGTGAAAAACAGAGAAACACTCCAACACTTGTAAGAATGTTACTGAAGTCAACTCGAGGGTTTAGCTCTATTTTACCTGTAAATCTGATGCTTCCTGAGGTTTGTGTACTCCCAAGGCAAACTGACCTCCCTCTACAATGGCATTTGTCAGTTGAAGCTTGGAAGCAGCTCTTCGGTAGATTATTTCTTCAACTGTATCTCGTCCAATCAAGCGAATAATTTTTACAGGCCTTCAAAAAGCCAAAAAAATTCTTATTATTTTCTTCATTTGAGGTGCACTAAAGTGGTTTTCTGGCAAGGCACATGATCCCCTTACCCAATCTTTTGGTAGGGATAAAAAGGCAAGAGCAAAATCAACCAACAGCAGAGAGTGGTGACACACTGGAACAGGTTGCCCAAGGAGGCTGTGGATGCTCCATCCCTGGAGCCATTCAAGGCCAGGCTGGATGTGGCTCTGGGCAGCCTGGTCTACTGGTTGGCGACCCTGCACACAGCAGGGGGGTTGAAACTAGATGATCATTGTGGTCCTTTTCAACACAGGCCACTCTATGATTCTGTGATAAGTATAATGCTGAAGCAATTGCTTCTTGACACAGGACGAATGCCTGCTGCAAGAGTGCAGGCAATCCTGCAGATTCCATCTCCTCCTCTAAATTTACAAAGCCCCCATCTTAGACACATGACAAGGGTAGGACTGCATAAGGCTGCAGAAGAAAAGCAGAGACAAAATTATCTCTGCTCTCTTTCTTTGACCTTCAATCTATCACCCTCTTAACACCTTTTAACACTATTGCTTATGAATAGGGAAAGAGACACAGGGGGATCAGTAAATTAAGCAACCTAAGGAGAAGAAGCAACATTTCTCACTTATGCTGCCCAATCCGGTGAGCTCTTGCTATTGCTTGCAAGTCGTTCTGTGGGTTAAAATCACTGTCAGTAAAAATAACTGTATCTGCTGCCGTCAGGTTCATGCCAACTCCTCCTATGAACAGAGAAGATCACAGAGTACGTCAGCAGCAGAAAAGAAAGGCGCAGCTGGAGAATTTATGCTATGCAACGTTCTGTCAGATCTGATCAACTATATTCGATTTATCTCTCAGCCCCAAGTCTGAGTCTCACAAAGATCCAAATAGATGGATAAGCCTGGTATTTCTGTATTTCTCTGTGCTTTCTGCAACAGCTCAAAACAGAGCTGCACTGTGCATTGTAGGGGAACAAAAAAAAAATGCAAGCAAATCAATAAAAAGGCAATAGGTTGTCAAGACTGATAACATAGACATATTCTTCAGCTGTCAGAAAGACTAATGCAGCAAGAACTGGCTTTACTGAGGATACAAAGGTCTGCCCAAGCTATGACTTGGCTGAAGCCCAGTAACAACAGGTAAATACACTGCTGAAAGAGTGGGAAACACCACACCCAATCATACAACAGCCAGAGCATAGGTACATATGTGACTTCAAAAGGTTCTGAAATTAGAGTTCACTCTCATGGAATGAAAAGAAAAAAAACGTTAGAGTTTTTTTGTTTTTATAATATCTACTATAGTGACAACATACTACAGCTAAAGAGGGCAGAACCTGTTCAAGTACATTCTTTCCTGCTTGTGCTGAGTACTTCACAATAATCAGAATAATCTTGCAAGTAGAGACAGTCATGCACTTGAAAAATCTCTGCCCATAACACAAGGATGGAAATACAGCTCACACTGCTGTTCCCAGGTGGATAGAATATGACAGACGTAGCACTGAGCACTAGAAAGCAATTTAATTCTGGTGGACATGGGCAGGAAGAGTTCAGGCACAGTGCTACAAGAAGCTTTTATTTCTTACACTAAGCATTAGGTGCTTCTCTGCAGTCTCAATATACTCCTCTCCACGCCCTGCAATATTATCAAAGCCAGTTTCATTCAGGAAAGTCTGACCAGAAGCCCAAAGGAAGAAGACATAATAAGAGCCTGATGCTTGAGATCAAGTAGTACTGATCCTCTCTCTGAAGGTAAGCAGAAGCCTGCCCTTGTGCTGGTCTGAATAAAGAGACAGGAAGAACTGAAATCATTCAAGAAACACAGATATGCCTGGGGAGCTAAGAGGAGGCAAAATACAGATGGT
Organism: Lagopus muta; assembly: GCF_023343835.1. Lineage (NCBI taxonomy): Eukaryota > Metazoa > Chordata > Aves > Galliformes > Phasianidae > Lagopus > Lagopus muta. Next base: position 80,515,015 of record NC_064433.1, read on the forward strand.
ACTCCTGTGGTGTTCTATGCAGCCTCTGGTAAGTAAAAAGCTCTCAGCTGAGTCTGTCTGCCAGCCAGAGTGTACGTCCATGTTCAGGAAGCAATTCTACCAGCTTACTTAGAGGAAGTCTATTTCTGCCTAAAGTCTGAAACTTTAGAAATAAAGTGCTTGCAGAAATAAAATGCTAGTGAGATTCCTTCAGTTTAACCTGGCACAGGGAAAGGCATTGCAGAGCTCAGAATAAAAAAGTTACTCAAACAGCTGCGACCTGAAAAGCATCTTGGCATCAGTTGCTGAAAGGAAAGCACAGGAATTGGGTCTCCTAGCTAAGAAGCCTAAGGCACTAAGAAGGATGTGCCTTGTTTCTCTCAAAAATCCTCCATATTAGCAGAATATGGACGATTCAGAACACCCTGAAATTTTGCAAGACAGCAAAAGTGTGCAGAAACAAGACATGTGTTGTCTCTCTCTTCCTTACTTACCTGCTCTGGTGCTCAGCAGGAAGACAAAGATGGGCTGTTGACCAAAGTTCTTAATGGCAAGGTGTCTCTCTTCACCTCTTACAGAACCGTCCAGCCGCTCGTAGCTATAGCCTTTCCAAACAACAAAATGTATGTTTCTGATTTGCATTTTATCACCTTCAACTCCTCTTTTTCTTTCCAGTGACCCTGACTCTCAGACTGTCAACAAAGGTTAATTTAGCTAGATCTGAAGCAGAAACTCTTAGCATTTAATTTACTGCATGGAAACAAGATGGGGAAATACAAAGCCAAAGTATAAGAACATTAACCCAGAGTCCCATTTCAGACTATACTGTGCTGGCTGTTGGCTCCATACTACAAGCCAATAACCACCATATCTTTCTTATACAAGCTTCTACTGCTTTCAATGTGTGCTTCCCTGTGAGCAAGCAGTATGGGAAATGGCCTTACATTTGGCTTTTTAGTGCAACGTTAGTTGTCCAAATCCATCAACACCAAAGAAAAGCCTCTTTCATGGGAAGTCCTAAGTACGCATGGAGCTATGTGGGTTGAAACAGAAGAAAATGTCTCAAGATCCCTTTGGCAGCCTTGCCAAAACAGTCACATTGAGGCCTCACTGCCAACAACTATTTTAATCAAAAACTAATTTCCTGGCATAAATGTGGCACAATTTGTGTTCTGCACTGGACAAACTGAATTGAATGCTAATGGCTTTACTACAGCTACTTTAGGACTCAGGTACATAACAGACCATGGGTATGTAATGAAACTTTGCTACCCTGCCATCTGTTAGCTCGATTTTATCAAGGAACCAAAGCTCAAGCTACTTGGAAGAACTATGCTAAAGTGCAAGTTCCTTGTAGGCAGCTAGCACAAAGATTAATTCAAATCCCAAGTCACAGTCAACTGTAAGAGTATGGTTTCTGTCTACTAAGAAGAAACAAATGCCCATCATATTCTCCATCCCAAGCTTATCAACCAAAGCCAGACTAACACTATATGGCACAGATCATTAAGATAAGCCCTTTGCTGCCAAACCATGCAGACCATACCTCTATAGTCCATGTAGTCTTGCAGAATGTCAAGCAGTTTAGTCATCTGAGAAAAGAGCAAGACACGATGGCCACTGGAAGAAGAATACAAGACGTCACCAGCAACATTATACTGTGGCAGCATTTCACAAAGCAGTAGAGGGGTTACAGTAGCTCAACCAGCCACTGTTACTTAGCAAGAGCTCACCACAACACTGCACTAAGCCTCACAGAGTGACTGCCAACTCCCTCACATTTTCAGCCCCACATCCAAATGTAGCCAGACAGCCCCACCTGATAGCATCAGCTGCCATGTGTAGAGTGTGGACTCACAGGTAACAAGGCTCTGGCACAACACTGCTGCTGGCTAAATGCACCTTGGCGAGGACCCAGAGAATCCTGGCTAAAAGAATCCTCAGTTTGAATGTAGTGCCATGAGGGTGTTCACCACGTGACTTGCCACACTAGATTGCTCTCTAACAACATAACATAAAACATTTTAAATATAGGGGAAAATGTAGTATCAGCATCTCTGCAACAGAATATAACTTCCCATACAGCAAATGACCCTCAGTGCCCATATATAATTGCAAACAGCATTTAAGTGAGAAATCAACCCTCCTTGCTCTGGGCCTCAGACAGTGCGAGAGTGCTTTGTTTAAATCAACATTTGCAAGTTCAGGAGTCGCACAGGGCTGTCCTTGTGGCAAAGACATCAAAGGAGGAGAGGCATCCACTCACAATATGTTGTACAGAAGGAAGACAGAGCCCTCCACTACTGCATCAGAACTTCCCTTCTAAAGCTCTGTGCTTTTGAAAGTACTCAGAGGGAAACTGCAGCCCAATTAAGAAAGCAGGTAGAATTTATGAATTGTGCAGGAGGCATCAAACAAGAACATGTATGAGAACACAAACTGTGATTTGATTGGTCCAACTGAGATCTGTAGGGAGATATTTAAGGTTGTTGTGTTACAGGTTCTGAAGTCACCAGAGGTCAAGGTCAGGAGTTTTGAATATTGGTTCCAAACCTAAAATTTCAGCTTATTCTGGGGCTTTGGTCCTGTCAAATTTCTTTTTCAGGCTCATTGTGCATTCTGCCTCCTGGGCTAATAGAAGCACTGCAGTGCAAAATACCCAAACTGATGCACTGGAAGCTACTCTCATGAAATTCAATAAAAACATATATGCTGAAAGCCCGTCAGATATATATTCTCCCAGATTCCCAGCATAACTTAGGCAATATTTGAGAGCATGTGAGAATTAGCAAAGTGTTTTGAGAAATGTTTAAAGGGAAGCTACAATTTTTTGAGAGTCCTCTATAGCCTGTAATGCAGTTGTTTGCACTGAGATGATCTCCTTGTGGTAGCCAGCAGCATCCTTTAAATAGGGCAGTGCTTGTGTTGTGGTACCTGCACAATCTATGGATAAATAAGGCAACTTTCCTTCTTAGTTTATCTTTTCTCCCTGTGTTAACTCCACCTTTTCCTCCTCATCCCAACACAACATACCCATCATACAAAAATGAAAGGAGTTTATCCAACAAACACAGTTTGCCGCTGGCTTCAACAATGTGATCTCCAATCTCAAAGGGCTCTGGCTCAACACCTGGAAAAGAAACAGGTTTCAGAACTTAATTATACAGATAGCAACTCAGTGATCAACGTTTAAATGACCACGTTGCCAAATACTGCCAAGCAGACTCCCAGGATGCTTGCTTGTTTGAAAAATGATCATCTTTGTCCAAAAAAAGAAAACCACCCTCAGTACTCCAGGAAGTACCTCACAAAATGAAATGTTATTTCACTGTTTAGGGGAGAGAAGATGAACTTATGACAAATCAAGTGGTGAGCTGAAGTAGAAAATTTAAACTTCACAAGCCTCACTGATGAATTGTTCTGTGTTGGAGCTGGTCACAAATCCACAGCTGGTCACAAATCCACAGCTGGTGCAATACTGTTCATTACTTGCCCCTTCTAAGCAATTATTTAAATTAAAAAAAGCATACAGAAAAAAAATTCTATTTCAAAAGAGAGAAGAATATTTTCTTACCATTGAAAAGGTACGGGTGGGCAACACACTTCCGAAGCTGTATTAAGACATTCTGAAGTGTAACCTTCCTTCCTGTTCCACCTTCAAATGCATCTGGAACAAAGTGCACAGAAAAAAAGAACTGAGCAGGGAAGCCTATGCTTCACCAGTGGTGTGACTGAGAACACCTAAGCACTGCTTTGCACTGCTGCAGCATTGAAGTAACTCTTCGCACATCATTTTTGTATTTGACTTTCCATCCCAAGACTAATACACCTGTTCTCATGAGCCAAATAAAAATTCCCTCACTTTTCTTTTTCTTTTTTTGAGAGAGAGAGAGAGCCTTTACTACTTTGCCTTGTCAAAACCTCTGGAATTTTCTCAACTCCTTGGAAAGAGCCAATGACATTTTCTTAAGAGTGCATTATAGATCTAGAAATCATCAAAACTAATTTGTTACAGTTCATTTCAACTTTCCAAGAACAAAACCAAAAAAGTAATACAACGCAGAAAAGACCTCCCAGGGTAACCAGGAAGTTAAGAAGAGATGCATACTTCTGGGGGGAAAACAAAGAGACGTGGACATTGCTAACTCTAGAAGAAGATTCAGCTTTGATGGTGATGATGCAAAGCATGGTGGCTCCTTGATGCAGCAGGCATTAGCTCTGGAACAGAGTCACTGTCCCCCCAGTTACGGTTTCCCTACAACACAAAAACACTGACAAACGACATCTGGTATATAGAAATGAAAAAGGAGGATTTCAGAGAACAAAATATGTTCTTTCATCTCTCTGGATGCTCTGTTACAGTTAAATCATACACGAAGTTCCAAGGAGTGAGCTGTTAGGACAAGGATCTGTGGCTGCATTGTCCGTATGGTCCTGTGGTTTGTTAAGGCACTCCAATCTACACCCAGCAGGTTTCAATTTGCTATGTGAGATTTCTACTACTGCTGGAAAATTTGTAGAGACATAGAATTTCCTGTACAACCTTTTTTGTTTGGATGCAAAAAGAAAGGACAGGAGCAGGCTTACTTGTTCATGAGATTTTTAATTACTAGCTGATCCAAAGCAGATTCTTGAAGCTGTTCCTCCTCAGCTCTGAGACAGACCAGCTCTAGATTCATACATCTCTTCCTCCATCGCAGGGTAAAAATCAATGAATCAAGCAGCCCCCCCCAAAACAAAAAATCAACCAATAGAATTTAAATGCCTCAGTTACCTAGATCTTTTGTCAAAATAGCTTTGTAGTACTTCCTCTGCAGAGCTGACATTCCATGGTACAAAACTACTTCCACCTTCTTCGGAAGGTCTGCAGTCACCTCGGACTTGACTCTTCGAAGCAAAAATGGTTGCAGAAGATTGTGCAATTCTTTGGCTATTCAGAAGCAAGGTATAACAAATTACCAATGAAGCATAAGGGATTTATACAGTATCTTCACAACTATACTTTCAAAAATAAATGTATAAAGGAATCTTAATGAAATTATCCTAGCCCAGTTTTACAGAGAAAGCAGAAGAGTTGCACACCTTACTTAGTATTTAGCAGCCACACTAAGATCAGTAACTATTACTTATACAATGTGCCTGCCACCCAGTCAAGATAACAGCTGGTCATGATTCAAGTATAGCATCAGTTGTTACTTACCTGGCTCACTCTCCTTTTCAATTGCTTGGTAATACTCAACAAACTCTTTCACTTGTTTTCTAGGAAAAATATCAGGTTCAATAAAGCTGAGTAAGGAGTAGAGTTCTTGGAGGCTGTTCTGGATTGGAGTGCCTGTGAGTAGCAGGCTGAAACCTATTGAGAGCTGAAAGAATCAACATCAAAACAAAATGATAAGGAGAGAGCATTTGGAAAGAAAAGTTAATGTACAGCTCCACCCATTTCCCTCTTATCCTTTAGCTAAAGACAGGTGGCATAGAAATGCCTGCAGAATACTGCAAATGCCAGCCAAAACCATATTAAATATGGTATGGTGTGATTGTCAAACAGCCCTATCAAACTTAGGCTGGCACCAGTGCAAAGAAGACAGCATAAGCAAAATAAGAAAATGCAAAAAACAAAATTAGAATTCCCAGATCCAATACTGCATACTCATTATTATGACAAACAACTAGAAAATGCTGCTGAAATAGGACAGTGAAATGAAATTACTAACGAGCACACTCCATTTCTACTTTCTGATCTACTCTGACAATCACAGTGACATTATTTGCTCCATGCTGCATAGAGCAATCCCTAGAAAGGGAGTTGGGAATACTGTTGAAAAAAAACAAGTCTTTTCTCAAGAAAATACATCGGGAGAGCTAAGGTGAATCACTGCTATTTCTTTTCAATTTCAACTGAATCTTCTAAAAGATTCAGGAGCTGAGCTTTTCAGGAATCTTTTTTTTTTTTTTTAATGTACATTTAGAGGCATTGCAGCTCATCATTGCTGATGCCAGTCCTGATGTAATGTCCATGTTTTACTGCCGTGACAAGAAGTGCATTCATTTCATTCACAAGAAAGTAAGGACACTTTCTTATCCAGGACAGCCCAAGGGAAGCTGGAGCAATTCTAATAATTTCAATAAACAAGGGTGGCTCTATTAAGTGAGACAATGGAAATCAACAGTTCATGACCCAGGGTCCCGGAGCTACGAGAGATGGTTTAGTGCTTGTGGTACTGATAGGAATGGGAGGGTGGTTGGACTGGATGATCTTGCAGGTCGTTTCCAACCTTGTGATTCTGTGATTCTGCAAATGAGGCAAGGGTTCCTTCACCCTCCCGAATCTGGAGATACCCTCTTTGTCACTTTATACAGTCTTACATTGGTCATATTTCTAACACTTCAGTAGTACAGCTGTGCTTCAGTGCTATGTTCAGTTTCTTTACATTTTTCAGTCTCTCAAATTGCTCCAGTGACTCAAGTACAAACAAGAGCCAAAATGAGAGACAAGCTCCAAATACTGCCCAGCTCCAAGGCCAGAACCACAGGCCCTTATCACTCTGCCACTAACTATGTGGATCTGTTCAACGATTCTGATAGAAGTGATGGAAGCTGGTTGTGGCCCAGGGTTAATTAGAATACAATACAAAGAAATAAACAGAACATCTGTCTCCTGTAGTGAAAAGTCCTCATACAGAGAAAGATAGCTGGTATATTTTACCTCAGTAAGTGTTTCATAAAGCAGAGAGTTCTGATTTTTCAGTCTGTGAGCTTCATCTACAACCAAGGCAGCCCAGTCAAAACTGTGAACAAACAACACAGCATCTCCAATTACTTGCAGAGAAATCACTACTGCCAATGCAAAAAGACTGAAATAAGTAATGGATTTGTTTGGCTGAACTCAAGAGGCTCCCACTCCGTGAACCACAGGCAAGCATCACAAATGTGGTGAACAGTGGGAGGAATTCACAAGTACAGGTTTTCAAGAGCCAATACTGCTTCTTAAGTACAGCCTGAAATCAAAACTAAGTTCATTTGAATTTGCTGTTTCTCTCTCCACCTCCGTTTCTGTGGGAAAATTATGCAAGTAAAAGTTAGTCAAACATTCAAGGAGATCTATTACGTGGAAAAAAAACATGAAATTAGGCCCTTACACCCATGCAAAAACCCAGCAGTGATGACGAGCTATGATTACACAGGTGACCTTTTGCAAATCATCCAAGAGTGGAATTTCAGCTCAGTACACACACCACCACACTGTATAGGCTGCAGAATCACTTGCTCCCTACTAGATCCACCAGATTTAATACAAACTCTTTTCAGCACTCAATACTCATTTCTGCTAACTGTGAGGATTTCAACTCCCACATTACAGAGTGACTTCCACACAGTTCTGGCTGATGGATAGGCAGGGAGGAGAGAGCATGACCCTCCAGCTTTTCTTACCCACACACCTTTCTTCTCAGTGGAATACAAGGGCTGGAATCACATGTATCTATATTTTCCCCACTGCTCTGTTCACATATATCTTAAGTGACATTAAGGACTCTACACTGCAAGCTGGTAAAGGAGTCTGATCAGAATCAAAAAATACCTTTGGCTCTTGTAAAAAAGTGGAGAATCTTGCACACAGATAAACATACATTTCAGAAGTTTCTGACAGACTTACAGAATTAAATTAATAATAGTAATAACAACCTGTACTCACAATTTGAGAAATGCTGCATCTTTCAGACAAATCTGCAATGAAAGAAAATAAAATAGTTACTTACAACTTAACACATAGTTCAAAAGAGAGCATCTTTCCATCTAATTGCAAACCATGGTGAAATAGAGCAGGATTGGAGCGAAGTCAGTTACCAAGGAAAGTAACAGATAACATAACCACAAGCTTTAGCAACTCTTCATTTTAATGCTCTTCTGGCAAAGCATCAGTAGTAAAACCTCAGAGAATTCGTGGAAATTTTCAGACAAGCCTGTAACATTTGTTCATATCATTCACACTCTCTAAGAAACACCACGCACCTCCAGCACTACAGTCTTTCTGACTCTAAGCAAACACACCCTTCAGTGGATTAATCTGACCTGCTAATATCCTAAAGTGCTCACATTACTTGTCCAACTTCAGATTCGAGGAGGAAGAGAAACTGGATCAATTGATAAGCCTTAAGAAGCACAGAATTTTATCATTGGAACAACAGAGATGGAAAAAATACTAGCTAAGTCAGTATCTCCATGTGCCTGATTGTTATGTCAGCATTGCTTTAGCATGAGCACCTCCACTTATCACATTCAGGACAAGGCTTATCACTGCACTCCTGCTTGTGCATTGTGGAAAAATATGCAGGTTCACAGTGATCAGCACAGGTCATGGCTCCTAGAGGAAGGAAATGGTAAAATACTTGAGGGGGAAAAGCAAAGGGGCAAAAGGAAGAGGAGATCAAGCAGGGGAAACAAAAGAAGCTTTCTCATTTAATTTCAAATCGGTTTGTTTGTTAAGAGGCTGCTAAAATAAAATCAAAGCACTGATACAAAGTAACACCTGAGTGGAAATGAGTCATAAGAGCAAGATGAAAGCTTTTTTCCACTGGACATAACTAAGCACCTGGCCGTGCAGAACCCAAAGCAGTGATCAAGGAAGCAATCCTACTGGTTCTCTGTAAAGCACTGATTGGATTCAGCCCCCCGTTCCATCAGTTTTAATATAAACTTTTACAGTCCATTTTCGGCTGAGGAGGGCATGCAAAAGAGGTACAGACATAAGCAAGCTCTTTCAAAGTGTTCCTGCAGCGACCAATTAATAGAATCTTAATAAACATCACACATGCACGTTTTCCATTAAATACAGAAGATTCGTAAGGCAACATAGAAGGGCGAATGAAAATGCCATATAGCGTCAGTTAAAGATGTTTCTGATTTTGATTTGTTTATTCAAGGCGTGATACAGCCATGTGGTAAAGCTAGGGTTATATCAGATGATCTTCAGAGCACAAAAACTGCAGCAACTTAGATGAGCAGGTGATGTGGGCTGCAGAGTAGGGAATCACTGAGGAAGATCAGAGTATAGCAGGCAAAAGCTGAAGCATAGTATACAAAGGAATGGAAAAGGCAAGGAAAAACCTGAGACTTCTTTTCAAGTGACAAAGACAACATATACCTCATATGTTGTTAAGAGCACATGGAAGTGAGATTGCTCTTTCAGGTTCTGCTGCAGTTCGGATCGCTCCTCCTTGTTGCCAATGTATGTCACAAAGGAGAGACCTGGGGCAAACCTGTTGTCAAGAGAAAGACAGCAAAAGTAAGATAGCACCTTGTTCTCCTGGGAGCTGGATCTCAGCTCTTGAATCTACCTCCTTCCTGGTTAACTTGCATCTCAGCCTGGCACCTGAGCTGCTGGTTCTGGTTTGGACAAATGCCACATAAATTGGTTTCTCCTAGATTTCAAAGTTCGACACAGATGATGGAAAACCAATCAAACAGTCCGTCTGCTACTCGAAACTGAAAAAGCTCATGAAAAGCAAATGATTCTCTAGCTGGGAGCAAAAAAATCGGTCCAGAGGTAGCTAAAGTATAGATGAACAATGTCTGCAGCAAGTAGTTCCAAAACAGGGCTCCAAAAATCTAGCTCTCAGAGTGAAAGCAGATAAAAATCAGTTCCATGGAAGAAGAGTTGGAACCATAAAGTTCTTCCTTACTTAATCCCACTACCAATGCCTGCCTATTGTTCCAACATAGCTGTTCACTACTGAAGCTTACCATATTAAGTCATACAAAGATGCACTTTTTCCCAGCTATTCCAGTTGCTTGTTTATCCAAATCATTTCAAAATCTAACCTCAATAATTTTTGTTTCTGACACAGCACTGCTTAACAACCACACAGAAATACAGCTGCTCTATTCTACAACTTTCAGGCACTCCTCTTAAAAGCAATGTTTGGGCTCAAGCCTAAAAACATACAGATTCTGGGCATAGCAAACATGCCATCAGCCCAGATGCTGTATGCCAGTGAATATAGGTTGCATGCATGGATATAAGGTATTTTAGATGCATATGCGAGCATGCCAAGAAACACACTATTCAGCTTGGGTCTTACCTTTTATCGTACAGAATCCTGGCTGTCTTCAGCAGAATTTGCCTAACAGAGGCTGAGCATGGGGGTTAGAAAAAAACAAGCACAAAGCTAGTGCAGGTATATTTACTGACAGTCATCCAACGCTGTAAGCTGGATGAACACATGGATATGACAGCACTGCACAGGCTATGCATTAACTGCAAGCAGCATATACATCAATTTGTTGTTTGGTACTGTATAATCAATGGATACTAAGATGGCATAATCACAAAAAGAACAAGAGAGTCAGGCAAAGTAGACTAAGATAACAAAAGAGAATAAATGGAAGGCTCACCCATATGCTAGGCTCACCCACAAAAAAAAAAAAAACACCAGAAGAGGGGATCTCCAGACAAGATCCTTCCCCACTGGCAGCCAGCTCTTAAATAGGTCTAGGAGGACCTAGCCTGGCTCCACCCCTTCCGGCAGCACAGGTGAATTGCCTTCACCTGTGCTCCTCTGGCTGACTCATGGCTCGCCTCAGGTGATCAATCAGAGGTTCAGGCCATGGCTCAGCAGTTCCCATACAGGTAGCTTCCCTCTTTTGTTTTCTTCCTTTTGAAAGGAAGAATAATTGCTAGACTGAGCATATTTGAAGAGAGTCTTCGTAACTCATCATTCAAGACTATAATGAGTCGGACAGTTGTTTAAACTTACCTCTCCAGTTCCTCCTTCCAGTTAGTCAGAACAGACAGAGGACAAAGTATCAGGAATCTCTCTTTGTTTGTTAATTTTTTTGTCAAGTAAAGAAGAAGAGAAATAGTCTAGAAGGCAATGAAAAAAAGTATTTTTTTTAATAACAAGGAAATTCCTGAACTTGCATAAACTGAGTGTGGGGAAGGTCCCCTTGAGGTTTGTGGCTGATTTCCCACAAGTTCTCCAACACAAATCAGAGCTAAGAGAATACCAAAGGAGATCCATCATCAATGAAATAAAAGCTTACATCCTAAAACATTACCTCAACATCTATAGCCCTTTTCCAAAGATGTTTTCCCAATAGTCACAAAGATCTACCATACATCACTGTCTAAAGGTGCCAGTTTGTTATTTAAGACTCGTCTGAAACTAAACCACAATCATCATTCACTCCAACAAAACTGAATCCCATTTAAAAAATAAAGTTTTAAAAAACCCTGAAAAATATCTATGTATACTCAACTTTAATCCACATGTTGACAGACTCAAAAATCATCCTACTGTAGGTGCATCGAAATGATATCACTGGCTCCATACTCACTGTGTTAACTAGTTAACATTATTTGGAAACTACTATGAATTATGCATTCATACATCTGTGTCAAATGGGCTTTACAACCCTCCTCAAGCTTTTTTGGAGCATTGCTCAGGACCTAGCAGGAGTATTACATGATTAAGGAACAAAAAAAAGAGCTCTCTCTTATGAGTAAGGACTTCAGCATGTGGCTGCTTACATGCTTAGGGTGTTTTTTTCATTCTGCAGGAAGCCTGAGCTAAAAAAAGTTAGGCAAAAGTCATTTTTCAGAGGATGACACACCTGACAAGTCTTCCCAAGACCCATCTCGTCACCCAGGATACAGCCACGCTGGACTTGGTAGCATTGCACCAGCCAGTTTACACCATCTAATTGATATGGACGAAGCTTAATGCCTGTGAATAAAAGCAATCTGTTAATGTCACATAGCCATCCAATACACTGTATGCACTGTTACAGCTGGAAGTCACCAGAAGCAGGTCTTGCACAGGTCTGACCTTCCAACCAGCTGCATTACAGCAAAAGCAGCCAGGCTTTGAGCAGGAGCAGCGTTACCCTGCTAGAGAGCAGAAATACTGCTGTTACAGCAAACAGATTACATCAAACCATATTCAGGAACTTGGATGCACGAAAATGTCCCTAAGTCATTACAAAGGCCTGTATATGGAATACAGTGCAATAATCAGGCTGCCATTCTGTGTTCCTGACAGACAGCTTGAATTCAGAGGAGATTCAGGTTAGATATTAGGAGGAAGTTTTTCTCACAGAGGGTGGTGACACACTGGAACAGGTTGCCCAAGGAGGCTGTGGATGCCCCATCCCTGGAGGCATTCAAGGCCAGGCTGGATGTGGCTCTGGGCAGCCTGGACTGCTGGTTGGTGACCCTGCACACAGCAGGGGGTTGAAACCAGATGAGCATTGTGGTCCTTTTCAACGCATTCTATGATTCTATGATTGCAGCTTCAGACACATTTTAAACACATAAGCATGACTTCCAGGGACACTCTTCAGGCTATTATTTTAGAAATCTTCTTCTATAGCAGTCCACAGGAACATAATGCCCACTTTCCAATAAGATGCTTTCCAGCTTAAGCTAGAACAGATCTCAATTGCAGATCCCTGTCACCAAGACGGAGCAACCCTTATTAATGGATATGATGTACCAAAGCAAACACAAGTCAAAGTTTTCAAAATCTTTTCTTGCATCTGAACTTAAGTAGTGGAAGAGACCTTTAAAAGTCGTTTAGTCCACCAGGCTGCACAGAAACATGTTAGCTTTAACAGAATCATAGCATCATAGAATGGCCTGGATTAAAAAGGTCCACAAAGATCATCTAGTTTTAACCCCCTGCTATGTGCAGGGTTACCAACCAGCAGACCAGGCTGCCCAGAGCCACATCCAGCCTGGCCTTGAATGCCTCCAGGGATGGGGCATCTACAACAGCTCAGTAAACCAAGATACTGCTCTGAAGATCGAACGGAAAAGGTAAAGTGACTGAAAGAGGTGGGAAGGATTGTAAGAAGCAGCGAGCCTAGGACATAACATTCGCTGTGGCAGCGATAGCCGTGGTTGAACAGGCCCGGGGCCACTCGTCGTACCGGCTGCAGGGGAGCACACGGGATGAATGCGTACCCCCGGCGCCGGGCGCACTGACCTGTCAGCCCCCAGCGGGACACGTCCTCCTCCAGCACGCCCAGCCCTCCCGCCCGAGCCCTGCCGGCGCGGCGCAGCGCCTGCAAGAAGCGGGACATGGCGGGCAGTGCTCGCCGCGCGGGAAACCTTCCGATCCCGCCCCGCGGGGGGCCGGCAGCGGGCGGGCAGAAGCCGAGCACCGCCCCGCCGCCATAGCGGATTGCCGGCTCCGGGTTCGGCTGGAAGCGGCGCGATGGAGCTGGCGTTGCTGTTGCTGCTCGGCGCGCTGCTGCCCGCCGCCGCACTGTACCTGTGCTGCGTGCGGCGGCACACGGGCAGCGCGGCTGCAACGCTGCACCGTCGGGAGCCGGGCCGAGCCGCAGCCTCTCGCCCGCTGCGGGACGCCGTGAGCGCGGGGTGGGGTGGACGGGGCGGTGGGCTGCGGGGAGCGGGCCCGGCGCTCACCTCTCGCCTCCTCTCCGCAGTGGGCCCCGAGGCTGTGCGGCTTCTGGCTGCGGCTCTTCGTACACACGGCTAACACGGTGAGCGGGCACGGGCACAAGATGTCCGCCGCGGGGACGGGACGGGACGGGCTGTGCGGAACCCCGCGGGCACGGGGGAATTGGGATCGCTCAGCCCCTCTGATTGGGGATCTCACAGAGAGGCTGCGGACAGCTGTCCTCAGCGGGGCTCGGACTGCGCTGGGGTTTGTCTGTGCTCGGAGGGCGGCTGGCGAGGAGGGCTGTGGAGCAGGTGCAGCTGCAGGCGCGTGTGTGGGAGTGTCTCCTTCCCTTTGTGGGGGCTGCTGGTGTCGGTCTCTGTAGTGGCTGGCTTTGGGTCTGCTCTGCCTCTCGTTTCGGGGTTGTACACGCTCTTATCTTATTGTGCAACCTGCCCTGGATCTGGGAGCCATGCGAGCTTACCTCGTAAGGGGTTTTGTGCCTGGGTGTAATGACCAGAACGGCTTTTAGTTTTTTGCTTTGGATGTGTCTGGTGTGTGTGACCCTGGGCTTATTTCCTTTCCTGTCATTCCCCCTGCATGGAGACATAACTAAATGATCTTTAAGGTCCCCTCCAACCTATGCCATTCTGTGGTGGCATGGGCTCCTGCTCTTCACAACCCCAGGGCTTGGGAGAGAGTGGCTGGGAAAGCTACTTAGAGGTAAAGGACCTGGGGGTGTTGGTCGATGCTTGGCAGAATGTGAGCCAGCAGTATGCCTAGGTGGTCAAGAAGGCCAATGGCATCCTGGCTGGTATCAGAAACAGTGCATCCAGCAGGAGCAGAGAGGTGATTGTCCCCCAAGTTAAACTCTGGTGAGGCAGCATTTCAAGTACTGTGATCAGTTTTGGGCCCCTTGCTACAAGAAAGACATCAGGGCCTCAGAGTGTGTTTGGAGAAAGGCAACAGAGCTGGTGAAGGGTCTGGAGTGCAAATCTTTTGGGGAGTGGTTGAAGGAGATGGGATTGTTCAGACTGGAGAAGAGGATGCTCAGGGGAGACCTTATCGCTCACTACAACTACCTGAAGGGAGAATGCAGTGAAGGGACATAAGCCTCTTCTCCCAGGTAACAGCAATAGGATGAGAGAGAGTGGTCTCAGGTTCCACTAGGGAAGGTTCAGGTTGGATATTAGGAAATGTCTTATCAGCAAGAGTGGTGAGGCGTTGGCACAGGCTGCCCAGGGAGGTGGACTCACTGTCCCTGGAGATAAGGGTAGATGTGACACTGAGGAACATGTTCTAGAGCAGTCACAGGCATGAACTGATGATTGTACTCAATCTAATTGGTCTTTCCAGCTTTATGATTCTCAGTCTCACTCTGGATTTTATTGTTGCACTGTACATAGGTTAGGAGCAATGCCTTTTCAAATAGAAACCAATTCTTACACAATGTGTGAAGCAACAACTTCATGTATGTAGGAGTGGGAGCCTTGCTTCAGAGTTGTGCTGGGAGCTGGGGCTGCACTCCTTTCACATGTTTTGGAAGCTGATTCTTGGGCTATTATAGCAAGCTAGAACAAGGCTAATCTCCCTGGGACTGCTGATATTGCTACACTGGGAACCGTGGTGTACAGAGACTGCTTTTAGCTGCCTGCTACCTACATTTCTCATGCTTTTCCAAGTTGGCTCAGTTTACTTTAGGAAAGATGTTAACAGAGAGATAAATGAAATTATAATAAGCTTCTACCTTATCCAATGTTTGCATGATGCTCTGAGCACCGGTAGAAGCTATGTAGATGCCTCTTAACAGTGCTGCAGCCTGCAAGTGCAGGCTTTCTGGAGCTGTCAGGGAAGAAAAAATGAATGTTCCTGTCGGATAGCCAGGAGAATACAGTCTTTATGATTCTATAAATGTGCATGAGGTGGGAAAAGCATTTCAGATCAATTTTGTGGCCTGAAATATAAGTGCGTGCTCTGCAGGGTGCTTGGAGACTGCAGCAATTGTGAATGTATTTAGCATTCCTTGTCTCATGAGAAAGATGCCCTGGTCAAAGCTATTGCAAATCAGTGTTTCTGCTTACCTTCTTCTAGGCTTTTGGACAGATCTTGTTACTGCCATTTTTACTAAGGTAAGAGGGGAGTGTTATCTCTTCCAAGGTTGTTCCCTATTAAAAGTTACCTGAAATGACCTTTTTAAAGAGGGAAGTCTCATAATGAGTGAAGAGTAAGATTAATTCACAGTTTGCTTACTAGATTTTTTAACTGCTCTGGTTTTCTGGTGACCCTTTACCAGAGGAAATTAAGCATTTTCCACACTCAAGCAGGCTCATAGAAGCTAAATTCACCAGGTTGTCTCTTTGCTCTTCGATGCTCTTGCTAAAGAGCAGTCTTTCAAAGCTTGTGGATATGAAAATCTACAGTGTTCACCACCAGCAGTGGTGAAACTGTAGTATTGGGAAAATGAGACCAGGCACGAAGCTCAGAGGTTTTAATGTGCTCTTTTAAAATAGATTCATCATTATCATTATCATTATGAATAACCTTCTGTCGCACTTGTGGTTTTCTTTAGAAACTGAACTTTCGAGTGTGTATTGTGCTACAAGCTGCTGAGGTGCCAGGAGCTTCAGGGTCACTCTTGACATGCATACGTTGCCTGCAGTTGGGTGATCACCTATGCAGATTCCAGGATAGCAAACGTGCTTGGTTCCCCAGAGTTTTTACTTTGGGTATGGGCTTTTTAAGTAAAGGAAACCCAGACAGTTGTCACAGCTGTTATTGCAGAAGGTCATTTCTTAACATCTATGATAGGAGCTGAATTTCCTTACTTCATTGCGTTACTCCAAGCCCTGAACCTGTGCTGATCCAATTCCCATTACGTTTGGTTGCAAATAAGCTGTTGAGGCAGGTCATGGATTAAGTCTGAAGAGTTGCCTGCTTTAGCAGGCTTAGTGCTTGAATGTATGGCTCATGCTACTTTCTTCTCTTCTCTCCTTTCCTGTCTTTTTTGGTCTGTGGGTGATATATCTGATTAGAGTGAATGGGAAAACTTTCAGCAGTTCTTTCCCAGCTTGGATTTATGGAGGCTGGCTGGCTTTATGTCGAAAGGTGGGAGGCTCTGTTAAGCAAGCAGGATAGATTTGGTGCTGCCTTCGGCAAGGCTTTAGAAAGGTGTGAAAGATTATTTTGTAACTGTTGCAACTCCCTGCTGTGGGAGCAGACTGCTGCAACAAAATGTTCTTGGGTAAAATTCATTTGGAACAGTATGGAAAAATTAGTCATGGAGGAGCTTGCATCTTCCAGCATTCTCTCTCTCTCTCTTGCAGGCTGAACAACTTCTCCCTCATGCGTTCTCTTGACATTCATGAAGATCCCACGTTTATCCCAGAGGTCGCTGCAGAGGTTACAGAAGACAAGTCTGAGACTAAAAGCACTTTGGATATCATCAAGCAGCTGATAGATACAAGGTAAGTGTGGGTTGGTTAAGAGTGGAGTGAAAGAACACACACACACTCTGTGATATTAGGAGGAAACAGTCATTCTGAGTCATCTGGATTAAAATCTCTTTCCATGACCACAGAATTTGACAAAACAAGTAGTGCTGTCAGATCTCTCCTTTCGTAATTTATAAATTATGAGTAGTTAACATGCAGTGTGAACTAGCTAGCTAGCTTCAGGCAGACTGCTTTGCTCTGGTTGCACTATTGGAGTAGATACACTTAGTGGCTGGCTACTCGATGTATACATCCCTTAAGTGAATTTACAGGTATGCTGTTTCTTACCTGCAGTGTATTTCAAAGAGAAAACAGATTGCTGAGAGGAGAGAAGAAGCTAAGGTGCAAAGCAAACAGTTCACAAGAAATCAGGTTTTGTTATTTAGGTTGCTTGGAGAATGGATTGTTTAGCTTCTTAATTGCAGCCTGTGCTTGATTAAACCCCATCACATTAGGGGTGAAATGTTACCAGGACATCCCATTTCTATCCAGAATCTGATGCTGAGTTGAAGGTAGCTGGACTGCTATGAATACTTTCCCCATCTGGTTTTGTTCTTAGCTGTGTGTCTGTCTAACAGTTACTGAAGATTTCTGTGTGCTTTACCAGTGTCTCAGGGAGTAGGTTCTTTGCATATGTCTGAGTTTTTAGCAAGACAAAGTCTGCTTCCTGCTTGAGTTCTTAAGCTAGGGCAAGGGAAATCATTCAGTCCCTTCACTGTAGGTGGAAGGATATGGTTCCTGCAGGCAGTGGTCAAGGTGAATGCAGCCTTCTGGTTCTGATGTCCTCAGCTCTAACAATGAGTACTACAGGGCAGGATACTAGAATCTAACCTCTTCCCTGCGTAGCGCATGGTGAGAGCCATGCACTGTCCTGCTCCAGGACGTGGCCTCTGAGTTGGGTGATGATATGGGGACATGACAGGAATAGTAATTGTAGCCAGTTGTTTTAATCATTCTGTGTTTGTCCTACTGTGATGAGGAATGGATCTATTTATCAAAAGTCAGAGCTACTGACTTTGTTTTTAAGCAGTTTGATGTGAATTGCCACGCGTGCTGCATAGCACCTCTTCTCCATCCCACACCAGACACTGGACGTGCTGCTGGCTATGTTGCTAATGAACAGAGTCAGCACCAAAGTCAGAGATACCAACTTAAAGAAGCGTGTTTATCTTTACTTATATTAAAGGTGAAATGATACAAGAATAAAACAGAACGTGGTAATGCACCTAACCATTACTACAGAAGATTGACTACAGTGATGAAGAACTGTAGTGATTAAGAAAGATACGCCATCAATTGCCTTAATACTTCACCGTCATCCAGACCCACAGTTGCTGGGGAGCCCTGTTTGTGGCAAGGATTTGGAGAGCCTTTCCCAGCAACTGTCCACTTGATGAGGTCTCCAACCTCGTTGCAAAAGGGTCCAGCTTTTATATTGTTGAATAAAGACATTTACATGACAGTTAGGTGGAAACATCTGGTTTCATTCTCCCTTTTTGGATTCCACCTCAAGGCTGGCCGGGACTTAAAGAGAAACCAAAGAAGTTTGTGTACTAGAAGGCCTTGACACTATGCTTCTAAACAAGGAAAGGTTAATACATTCTCATAATGCTTTATCTAAGCTACGTCTCTTGCTAATGAGACATTTTGTTCAAGATGCATGTTTTGCAAATGTTTGAATACTAATGATAATTTTACAACTCTGGGTTGTAAGATTCATCTAGAGGTCAACTTTGGTTGAAGGCCTACTGCTCAGGCCTTAGTACTTCACTGTCTCTGAATCAAACCTGGGATAGATCTCTTGGAAGCAGGCTTCTGGGTATATTTTAGCTATTCTGTAATGCTCCAGTGGTGAATAGCAAATATAAACCTGGAATAAATTTTGAAGAATCTAAGGACTGCTTTATTGCAGTGGAAAAGTGAAACAACTAAAACGTATCAAGTCTGACTGCTTATTGCTGTGGTACCCTTAATGTACCTTGTGTCTTGAATGTGTGCAAGAAGCGTGAGCTAAAATGCTCAGGCTTGCAGTCCCAACAATGACCTGGGAGTGAGCAATTCCTAGCCTGCATTGGACAAAAGGTCTGAACAGAGGTGACCTTGACATTTCAAAGTTGCCCTTTCAATCCTTTCTTCGCAGGCCTGATTCTGCCAGCCATGGGTTTAGCTTCAAAGGGATCAAAGACTACCTGGACTGCTACCGGTGAGTGAAATTATAGCCTGGGACCAACTTATTTTTCTTGTTCCCCAGCTGTTGGCTGCTATTATTCCACAAGCTCAGGCATCTCCTTGTTAGGATTGTCTGTGAGGTACCACTGGTTAGTTTCATCCTTTGCAGTCCTTTCCCTCAGATAGAATAACAAAGAAAAGCCAGCATAACTGCCTGCATAACTCTTAAAAAGCCTGCAAGGTTATTTAAATACTGTTTGTCTTGGCTGTCTATATTTGGGAGAGATTTCTACATACCTTGATTGCCCAAATGAGTGAGGAGGTGAGAAAGGTTCATATGGATGAAGCAAGTTGCACATACTGTAGACCTCTGAAGAGCCCCTTAAATCCCCAGCTGCTTGTGTTCTTGAGAACAGAGTGCCTGCTTTTCCCCAGTCAACGTGCCCAGCTCAGAAGGAGCTGGAAGCACATCACTGACTCCAAGGTTCTGTAACCTGTTGGCTGCTGGGTGGCTGCCTTTGGAATGTGTGCCGTATCTGGAGCACACAAATAAATCCTGTCGTGTTCCTGACATGTTCCACAGGGGTCACCCCTGTCAGTGAGCTGTGACCTTGGAGCAAATGGGTGGCACTGCAATGTGCTGTTATAGATCCATTCTAACTAGGTGTTTGTGTCAGCCAGAGGCAGATCTGGCCTCTTCTCTTAGCTCACGGTACTGGCAGTTTAATAGTCTTAGGTTTTCTAAAGCTTGAGGGCAAACTGTAAAGGTTGTCAGCTTTCCTGCCCTGTTTTTCCTAGTGTTTCAGGAATGTCTGAGTAAGTCTCCTATCTCCTGTCCCTATTCTGAGAGTTAGGAGAGTGCTGTGTAGGCAAGTACTCCTTTACAGAAGGATGTCTCCTGTCCTGATGCAATCACATGGAAATCATCACCATACACATATTGTCATATATTTAGTGGTTACAACTGTGACAACCGCCTTGTTGCTACATGATAGACAAACCCTTTGCATGGATATGGTGTGTGGGGGGGTCTTATAATGAGGTCCCAACTTTTGCCCTGTAGGAGTGGGAAGCTGACGCCATCTCAAGTAGCAAAGAACATCATTGCTGTGCTGGAGGACTGCGACAAATCCACGCCCCCACTCAGAGCAATAGTGCAATGGAACCAGGAGCAAATAATGCTGGTAATGTCTGTTAGGAAAGGATCCTCTACCACCACAAGAGCAGTAGGGAGGGCAGAGGTTCTTCTGATCTGTTACACAGAAAAATATGTACATTTTTGCTTCTTTCTTGTGTAAAGGACTACAGAAAGATTTGCTTCCTTTCCTGCAAAAAGAGGCTGCATTAAGGCAATTTGTTTCCTACTGGACAGCTATTTTTCTATTTTTAAGCCAGAATTTTTGTGCTTACGTGGCATCTGTCAGCATGGTTTCTCCTAAGCAATATTTTCCCACCAGCATACAGTGGAAGAAGAAAACTTACGTAGTTTGGCTTGTCAGCAACCTGGCAGAGCTATTTGTGGTATCTGTTATTAAACTTGTAATGACTTGCAGTTCAACTCTGTCATATACATTTTCTTCCTCTGTGTAGATGGCCGAAGCCTCCACTGCTCGTTACAGGAATAAATGTCCCCTATCTTACCTGGATGGCATCCCAGTGTGCCTGAAAGAAGAGTTCAAAGTGGTGAGTTTCCTTGTCTAGCTGTCAGCTCATGCTGTAAGAGATCAAGCAGGAGAGCTTATTGCAACAAGTTTTTAAAGCCATCTCCTCAGCAGAAACCTGTATTTGAAATATAAGAGGTAGATGAGCATAGTGAACAGGATTAACGAGTTTTACCAAGTGAGGACAGGTCTTGAGTATGACAGATGTTTTCCTTATCTTGTACGAATCTCTGTATTCCGTGCAGAGTGGAGGGTGGTGGTGGGAAGCAGTCCCTCTTCTGATGAAATGAGTGTGTATAAAAGCATCTGTAGCAGTGGGTGTAACTGCCTGGGCTTCTCTGGCACTGATTCTAGCATAGCCTCCATCTCTCGTTGCCATGAAGGACATACTTACAGCAGAAATATGAAAGTTATGCTGAAAGTCTCCACCCACGGTGGGCTATGAGCTGGCAACCATTAAATATTCCTGGCAGTGCCATTAAACTGTTGTGGACTCTGGAGAGACCTATCGCTTAATTGTCGGGGAGAGTACTTAGCACACCCTGAAGTTGAGTCCATCTGGTATTTTGGCATCCATCTAATCTCAGTGCCTTGCTTCAAAGCGCTGCAGTTTTGAAACGCCGCAGCTCCTTCCACAAAAAGTGGAAAATAGAGCTCCTGTATGCTGTGGGGCCAGGGTTGACTGTTTTGTGTCCTGTGAGCGTAGCAATTACATTGCTGTAGAGAGATGGATTTTTCTGTCCATCTGTTTGTCTCTACTCCTCCATATTGTAGTATTAAAGGAACTCCTTTGCACATGAGAATGACCCAACAGTGAAGAGTTAAGGATCTCTTATAACAGGAAACAGCGCAGGACGAGATGAAGAGCAAGGCTTCCTGGTCCTGACTTAACTCAGTGGGTCCTGATGTCTGGAATTGGTTGTGGAGCTGAAATGTGCATGTGATGTACACACGAGTGTCTGTCCACCTTTCTGGGGTTTTATAATGAATAATGAGGTGTTTTCTTGTTAAGGTACCCTACTATCACCGAGTAGGAACAGTGTACCTTGGGACAGAGCCTGAAACAGAAGATGCCACTGTGGCCAAGAAGCTGCGAGAGGCTGGAGCTGTGATTATTGGGGTCTCAAACATGCACGAACTAGGGACTGGAACAACTGGATGCAACCCTAATAGGTAAAAATCCCCTCCTTCTCTCTCTGCCCTAGGCTCTAGAAAGACCTACAAGTCTGTCCAGAGCTGACAGAGAAGGGTACAAATATAGGGCAAGCATGTAAGAGTAAAACTGACTGAAACACCTCATGCATGGAGAACCATGTGGATCTGAAAACCTAGCACTGAAGATTTGAAGCTCAGAGTAGCTGTGGAAGCCTGAAGACTCCTGAAACCAAAGGCAGGAGAGGAGCCAAGTTGTTCTGGGTAAAGAGTTGGCTTTGCAAGGCCTTACATGACTTGAAGGTATGAATCATAGATATTTACAGGATGAACCATAGACAGAAACAATGACAGAAAACAATGGAGACCTCATGCACAGTCACAAAAATGGCTAATGGCCAAGAACTATGAGAAAAGGTACAATCAGCTCAGGAGAAACTTAGTGTTTTAATGTCCTAACTAAAACAAGCTCACTGTAATTTGCTTTACCTCTGTGAATTTTCCAGCTATAGCAGGCTGAGAACTGCTCTGTCAGAGCAGTGGTTCTCACAGCCTTCGTAAGCTGTCTGCAGATCCACACTTTATCAATGTGCAGCTGGATGGAAGTGGGGCTCTCCCACAGCTACAACAAAATGCATGAGCATTTTCTCCCTGTGTGTGGTCTGCTGCCCCAGCTGGATACCCGGCCACTGGGCAGGTCTCTTTGGTGCCTCGGGTCTGTGGTCAGACTGAAGAGTTTGGAATAAAGGGCAGAGCTGGGAACACCAACTTGCTTGTGGTTTTGTAAGAACTGGTGGTCAATGACTGCTCCATCTTTTGGCACTGCATGATGCACTGTGGTATGAAGTAATGGAACAGCGTAGTCACAACCAGAAGAGGTGGAACAGCATCTTTTCTGTTGCTTTGAATCTCTTCCTTTTGGTAGGCTGCTAATGATATTGTGTGCACTCTGAGCCAGAATTATTTTTGTCTCATTTTCTAGGGGCATACCATTACCTGGGTTTCTTTACTGGTGTTTCTCTACTAAGAGATCTGAATCCCTGAGCTATGTTTCTGGATCTTTTTCTGTCCCATAGTACACTCAGTGCTTCCTAGGAAAAGTTTCACCACTGTTTGTCTGCCCCAGGTACCACAAGATCCCTAGGAATCCCTACAAGCCCAACCATTTCACAGGTGGGAGCTCCAGTGGGTCAGCAGCAGCTGTAGCAGCAGGTAGGTGTTTCTAAACTGAGCCAGAGGGTGGTGGGAGGCAAGTCTTGAGCATCGGGTGTTTAGATTTCATGAAGGTATTAGAAGCTGGAGGAAAGTTCTAGATAAACAGAGGGCTCTATCTGCTATCATGGCTACAGGTGGTGGTAGAATGAAAGGGGCATAACATTTGTCTCTGATCATAGGCCAATGCTTGTTTTGTTTTTGTAGGTCTCTGCCCAGTGGCCATTGGCACAGATGGAGGCGGCTCTGTGAGGATTCCTGCCTCGTTCTGTGGTGTGGTGGGGCTGAAAGGTAGTGCCCTTTAATCTTGGTGGGTGTGTATGTCTTCTGTACTGTATCAGGGTGCCACAAACAAGACAGGCCCAATCCATTAATTCTTGCTATTTAGAATTCAACCAGAGAAACTCTGGAGCAGAGCATTCTGAGAGTCACGTGAGTTAGACTGGCAAAGTGACAGTAGGCTCAGTACTGACCATGGAACAGACACTGAGAAAAACTAACTTCTGTTAGTTTATTCTGTACGTTTATCAAATGCTAAGCAAAACTTGCACGCTGCTTTTCTTTCTATCCTCTCAGCCTTCTTCTGTCTTCCTCTCCTGAAGATGTTCACAATGTAGTTGGGTGTCTGTAGTGAACTAGTGCAAAGCAGCTCCATCTATGATGGATTCCCATTATCCCAGTTATATGGAGTGGTTGCTGCTCAGATTTGTGCCTGGTAAATTAGACGTGGTAACAGGCTTGTATCAAACCAGCATGTAGCCATTCCCCCTTATCTCAGAGGTACAAGAAGTAGCAATGCAGTTTTTACAGTGAGAATTAACATCATTAAGGGGAATGGATCAAGGACATAAAAAATGCACAGGACATTGTCTACAGTGTGGTAGGTGGCAAAGCAGGTGAAGTCACCATCACTCGGAAGAGAAGTTGGTTTTTTGGAATGCTTTAGCATTCTGAAAGATCTCATTTGCTCTGTGGGACCAGATACTTAACCATTACCCTGTTTTACTATCTTTCACACATGGCCAGCTCTGTTATAATTCATCTGAGGAAGGTAACAATGATGACTAAAGTGTGACTGGTCAGAAAATTGATAAGAACATTTGCAGAATACAGTTGGTGCTAGGCATGAAGTCTCACTGGTGAAGAGGTTGAGATCTTGCAGAGCATGGTATTTCTTCCTGTTGATAATTCTGCCTCTGCAAAAGAGGGCATTGAAAGATTGGAGCTCTGAACCAGCGGGCCTAAAAGTGGCTGGATTGGGTGCGTTACTTGCTGTCTCATCTGGGTGGACCAGGGTCCTACCAGTGAGTGCTTATGTGTAACTAACTGCCCATTTCTTTTTCTCGAGGTACATTTGGGCGGATCAGCAGTCATGGCAGCCTCCCCCTCTCTTATTCCACAGTCAGTGTAGGTAAGAGAACTTGTGCTCCTTTTCAGGGACCTCCCTGTGTGTTGCCACCAGGGAGGCAATCCGAGCCTACAAAAGAAGGATGCTATTTACTCCTTGCCGTGTTTTCATAACCACTGTCTCTTTCACAGGTCCTATCTGTACCTCAGTGGCAGATGCAGCCATTGTTTACAGTATTCTTGCTGAGCCAGATCCACTCTATCCATATGGTAGGTGAGCCCACTCCCTCCCAGAAGCCAAGTGCTCTGCCTTCCTATAAGCATCCTAGATCAACAGAGGAACTCTTGCTTGTTCCCTGCAGGACTAAAGCAACCCAAAGCAACCCTGTCAGATATGTGTGCTCCTGACCTGAAAGGCTTAAAACTGGGAGTGGATTGGACGTTTTTTAAGGTGACTATTCTGTCTCTTTCTTCATGCTTTGCAGAATGAAGTTTTGTAGGAATTCAGTGCATTCAGTGCATTCAGTGTTCTCTTGCCTTTCATCATTCTTATATTTAGTCCTATAGTTGGAGGGAAATACAGGGTGAAAGCACCCATTGGGATGACATTTTTCTAAGGCAACCTTTTGAGTAGAAGCCTGTTGTAGGTAGGAGAAAAGGTAACGACTACATTTCATGGCAGTATGCTTTCTCATAGCACTGTTTTTATTGTAAGTGATGCTTCTGAATTGATTCCAAAAGGGAATTAGTTTAAAAACAAGTGAGGAAAATTACCATATCTATTTGGTGACAGTGGTGTAGATACTGAATAGTATTTTATCATCCCCAAGTAGAAACTGGTCACACAAGCTAATACTGCTTGGCAGTTATAATACAGCTCCACAAACAGGCCCAGGATTTCTTCTCTTTGAGAAAATAAGTTTGTTTTTGGCTTTGCCCCAGTGCAGAGAAGTGTCCTCTCCTCTGGAAGAGGAGACTGTTCCTTTTCCATAGGGGGATGCCCTGCAAGTTGTTTTCTTGGAACAGATGGCCTAAGGCAGTTCGGGGGGGCTGTTTCCCTGCCATTAGAGACAGGAGTAAGGAAGACCCGAGGATTGAAGTTCTGTGAGCGTGCTCACCAAGAAGAGGAGAGTTGTTACCCAAATCTGCTCAGTTCTTTCCTCTTGTTCTCTAGGCATGTGATGCAGAAATCCTGTCCGTCTGTGAGAAAGGTAAAGAGCAAAAGTTTCCACCTCTCTTAATTTGCCTAAAGTCATAGTGTCACTTGGTGTTTCCTCTCGTGGATGCATTAATGAGATCTGGCCTGCTGTCCTTAAAGGCAGATGCTTAAAGAAGTCTGACTGCACAGACAGCAGTAGCTTTGTACTAGGGAAGCCCTCCTGACTGCTGAGGGTTAAAAAGCTCAGCAGTTGCAGGCTTGTCAGGTTACAATGGAAGAATACAGTTCAGTGTGCTAAGCCTCTGTCTGTATAAAGACAGATCTGTGCACAGTAATAGTTACTCTGCAAGCTTTAAGAGTAAAAGTCTTCTAAGGGAGGGAGTTGTTTCACAAGGTTACATTCAGTGGGGAAGACAGCTAGGATTTTTTGATGTATTTAGTCCTCTGATACTTCCTTGAAATCAGCAAAATGCTGCCTTTGGGGTGGCTTTGTGGGATTTTAGACTGAGCAAAATTGAACGTGGTGAGTTGGGGGAGAGACTACAGTGCCTTGCATAATAGATGGCCTCTTGTGCATGGGAGCTGAGATAGCTCACAGTACTCAGGCTTTGTTTGCCTGAGTTCTCTTCAGCCTCCTTATTTCCAGCTCTTAAAACTCACGCTTCCACATGCATAGAGTTTTCTTAGGAGAGATGTACCACAAACATGGGTATTTTTGAAGATGCTGGAGTCAAAGATAGAAGAGGGTTCTTTTTAATATGCAGAAGATTCACTTTTTAGCAAAGTCCTGGTGTCTGACCTTGTTAAAGTACATCAGGATTTGGTGAACCTGTATTGTTGACCTGATCTCTGAGTATGCACAGGCTTCCTCTATCATTATACTTCAGGAGAGGCTTTGAATGGGTTTCTCCTGATGCTAAATAACTGCTTCATGCTGATCGAATGCCAATCGTATCAAGTTCTCAGCCAACCATAATCAGAACCACCTTTACTGTCTGGGTTAACTGAAGGCTAAAGGGAGAAGGTGAAATTGCCCAAAATGTACTTGGTAATTTAAGAATCTGTTCACAAGCCTCTACCTCTGCCCTGTTGGAGCACTGAGATCTAATTGGGCCTAAGATTTTTACCTATGAGAAGAGGTGGCAGCAGTCTGCATGCCACATTATGCACTAAAGATCTTGCCTTGTAATGGCAAGTGGGGTCTCTGACTTTACAAGGGGAAGCATTTTCTCAGCCCTTCAGTGAAGTTTGGGGAGGAAACTCACAGATGCTGTCTGTGTGTTACCTGTTCTGCACTCAGCTACGGAGTACCTGCAGAATTTGGGAGCCAGCGTGGTTGAAGTATCTCTTCCAGAGATGGAGGAAGTGAAAATAGCCCACACAATCTGCATTCTCAGTGAGATGAGGGACTTCCTGCATCCCGACTTCAACAAACATTTCCAGGAAATGGTAAGTAATAGCGGCTTGGATCAGTGGCAGTAGTTGTCATGACCAATGCAGAGCGAGTGTCTTGCACTGCTGAGAAACCTGGGGCTCTCCTGCTTTCTCAGTGAAAAACCACCTGCTGGATGACTTCTGCTATCAGAGAGTAGTCCTGGAAGAGAACTCCTGGGCTATCGCACTCAGTTTCTTGCTGTTGTTGACTGAGCAGACCTGAGCCCCTTCAAATTGTTATGTGCAAGCTGAGATTCTTCCAGTCAGCATGGAAGGCTACTAAAGCATGCAGAGGTCTGAACTACAGCTCCTAGGGAGACTCTTAGGCTTGATGGCAGGCTGATGAAGGTGGGAAAGGTGGGGAGAAGGACAATCAGGAATCTGCTGTCTTACTTCATGCTTACCTAAAGCTAGAATATATGATTAACAAGCCTGGTGCAAGGAGAGCTGTGACTATTTCCTCTTTCAGAATTTGGAGACTCGGGCTAGCCTGGCTTTGGGTTCCCAGTTCACCGCTCTGGATTATATTACGGTGAGAACATACTGTGGTGAAGGCTGAAGGGGAGGCAATGAAATTGCAGAAGAGGGATCAACATTTCTCTTAAGCTCCCTGCACACATGGGAAGACAGCACTCAGCTGTGGGGAAAAAAGGAAATGATTTTGCAGTGAAGGTGGGCAAAACGGTGGGGTACCGCAGAGGATGTGACACCTGGGCTGACCTACTGCGTGTTGATTCCAAAACACAGCAATAGTGGTTGTTTTTTTTTGTTGTTTTTTCTTTTGCAAAGACATGGGCTCACATGGGCAGAGGAAGTTGCCTTTGGAGATGAGCCTCATCAGACAGTAATCTCTCTGCTTGCAGGCAAATCGACAGAGAACTCGTAGCATGAGGTTTTTGCGAGAGATCTTCACCACTGTGAACTGCATACTTACACCAGGTACTGGCAGTCCTGGCCAAAGAGCTGCTTCCCATCAAGAACAGTCACTCCATTAGCTTTTCCTCTCCAGTTTAAAGAGTGTAGCTTTTGTGCAAGGACTTCGTCATGCCTTGCAGCTCTGAAAGAAAATGGGGCCTGATTAGAATGACTGCTGTGTATTTCTGTGCTTGCTGCCTGTATATAAGGCAGTCACAGAACTCCCTTTTGGTTTTTGGAACAGAAGATGCAGAGTCAGCAGTTGTACAGGAGAGACTCGACGTCTACCTACATACATAGAAATAGAAAACTGACTGCTCAATTCATAAATCCCAGTGACTTGTGTTCTGGGGGAGGGAAGGAGTTTGCATTAGTAATTTAGATGAAAAATGGCATTAAGGAACTGAACTGTTTTTTGGTGACTGCCTGCAGACTGACTCTTTCTTTGCTCTTTAAGCACCAGATTAGGTTGACCAGTAAAGCTGTAGAACCTTCATCCTCAATGCTGACCCTCCTTGAGCTGGAGGGTTGGACAAGATGGCTTCTAGAGTTCCCCTCCAACCTCAACCATTCTGTGATTCCTCAACAGCTGTTGCTTCCACTGCCCCGAGAATCCACGAATCTGACCTTCTGACTGGCAGCAGCAATATTTCATTCACAATGAGGTCTATGAGGTAAGAAGATTTGCTGCTTGCACCTTGCAAACAAAAAATTTGGCAGCAGCTGTAGACTAGGTGTACAAACTCAAGGAGTTCAGACTGTAGAGCAGGGGAAGATCGATCCTAGCTGCTTCTCCCCCAGAATAGGCTGACTTTGCTTCTGTCCAGGGCAGGAGTGCTGATGACAGCTTTTTCCCCAGGTTCATGCAGCTTGGTAACTTCACTGGGATTCCAGGCCTCGTCGTTCCTATTGGTTATTCTACTGCTGGGCTTCCAATTGGCTTCCAGGTGAGCAGTGGCTATTGTGATGCTGGGTCACAAAATCCCCAGCTGGCTCTGCCCTGAACCCCTATAACCAAGTTCTTGGTGCCAGCACACTTGAGGAGTTGCCAGATACTATTAAGGAATTTTTAACTTCTGGGTGAGGAGATTTGCCTCAAAGAGTAACTCACTTCTGAATGCCAGATGGACTCTTCAGACATCTGGAGATAGGTTTCTCCTTGTCCACTGGAATTTATCCTTGTCCACCCGTTATTTATCACTGCTCTTTCTTTTCCTTATGTCTGAGTTCAGTAATTTCTTTCTTGCTCTTTTCCCTCTGAAAATAGGTCTGATGTAATGGGAAGTACCATGTTTTAATAAAGTCACTGAGCTCCCTTTTTCCCAAATAGAGCGGTGCCATACTTGCTGGAATAAAGGGGAGAAGTGTGTGTCGTCTTGGTGCTGCTGGGACATAATTTTGGCCATGTTTTCCTGGGCTTTAATCACTGTATGTGATGATGCTACTTTCTTGTTTTTTCTGTCTCCCTCTTGCAGGTCATGGCAAAGTGGTGGGATGAAGCTGTTCTTCTGAGGATTGGCCTGAAGCTAGAGCAGTTTCGTCGCCAGACCAAAAAACCAACCATTCATTATGACATCCTTGCATGATGGAATGATTAAGATGGGGAACGAGTCTTCTTTTTCCCCTTGTCTGACCTGGCCAGATACTGGAGTGGACTTGTTTTCAATGTTTAACTGAATGAGGTTTAGCAGCAGACCCATGGGAGAAATGAGGAGGAACACTGTTCAAAGCAGGCATTGCTGCTGAGCAGACATCACTTCTGCTCTGTACGTTCTTGAATGGTCCAGCTCATAGTGAGGAGACCAACTGTACTAGCTTGTTCCTCACTGTGTTTCTGCCAACAGGGGAACCTGCAAGTATCTTCTGCAACCTTTTTCCACGTCAGGGTCCCATGTAAAGATGGGAGACAGCTGCGGCTACACGGCTGTGTGTGGAAAGCCAGTCTCTAAAACCTTAAACCTCTCACAAAACTCCTCCTGCTGCTGAATTAAAGAAAGGTACTGTTTTGAGAGAGAGAGGGACAGTTTCCCTTAAAATAGCATGCCTAACTCCTGTGGAATAAGGAAGATCCTAACACACCTGCACTAACAGAAGTGTGTGTTAAGCTCCTTAGTTAAGATAGTCCCTCCTGGCAAAATGAAGGCATGTAGATATGGAAATGTTACTGGTTTTCTCCCTTGTGCTGCAAACAGCGTAAAGTCAGTCTGACTTGTGCAGAGAATGAGTGCATTCACTGCATGAGCAGTCTTACGCACCTACAACCTTACATGCAAGGGGAGGAAATCTCAGAGCATGACCATTCATCACTTCTGTGACCTGAAGCCTTTGTTTGGGGGTTTTGGCCCTCTGTTGCACTGTTGACAAACGTCTGCATTCCCTGAGCTTTGAGAGACTCTTCTCTCCCACTAGTTACCTAAGCAATAAGCCTTCTACCATATAGGAGTCCCAGTGGAAGATGC
This sequence comes from Lagopus muta, assembly GCF_023343835.1. Lineage (NCBI taxonomy): Eukaryota > Metazoa > Chordata > Aves > Galliformes > Phasianidae > Lagopus > Lagopus muta. The sequence continues at coordinate 80,545,393 of NC_064433.1, forward strand.
TACCTGGTAATGCCATAAAATAGCTCTTCAAGAGCCAGCTATTTTGAGCAAGTGCAATTTGTGTGGTACTAAAAGCAGAAGTGTTACTGAGACCCTGGGTGCAGGAAATGAGTTGCATGAAGCCACAGTGCAGCACAGAGCCAACCTCCTTTTGTCACAGATGTACTTCTGGAAGTAATCGAGGTAGAAAAAGATGAGGTTGTGTTACATAAAGTATGACATCACAGCAAGAACAGCTGGAGAAGGCTCTACTTGTACAGGATCAGGCCCTAAAGCCACACTACTGTTTCAGTGAAAGTCCTCATCTTGTGTCTTGCTTGCACCACTGTGGCCACATCAATGATTGGAGAAGACTTAAGAGCATTCCAAAATGAACCTAAATGCTTAGCTTTAGTTGGCTTATGGTTAATGCTTAGATATGTCTTGTTTCCCACCTCACCAACTATTGAAGAAAAATTGGGCTTCTGATTTGGCTGTGGGAGAAGCTGTCTTAGAGATGGGAAGAAAATATTGAATTCTTACTTAGCTTGGAAGGAAAGAAGGAACAGAAAGTAGTTGCAGTTTTTCCCAAACTCAGTACAGTTGGTTTTGTTTTTCATTACATGTCTCCACTCTTAAAACAGGGGTAGCACTTTACTAATGCTTAAAGGTTCCAGTCAGTAGCATCTGAATGGAAGAATGCTGTATTACCCTTTTCATAAATACTTGAGTTAAAGCAGCAAGATCAGCTGCTACTAGCATCCGCAGTTAATTAATGATGGTTGATATTGTCTCTTTCATCTTCAAGTCCTTCACAATACTGCCATAATTGTTACTTCATTAGATTCTACCACAGTTCAACTTTATGAAGAACAGATTATTAAAAGAAAAAAATATTTCCTCTCTATTAGTAACTTCTTAAATACTCAAAATACCTAAAACTGCCAAAATGCACTGTATGGCAGTAGGAGAGCTGGTAAGTCTGACAAGAATAAATTTCTTCAGGAACAGCTCTGATTTGAAGGAAAGAGCTGAATACGCTCCAATTTAGTGCAATTACTCAAGGTAGTAGAGATGGCAATATAAAAGTGATACCATCTTTATAGGTTAGGCTATTTCAAATCCTTTTTTAAGTGATACACTGCCTTAAAATTGTTATTTCAAGATTTAGTTCGTTCTCTGGGTGGAGTTGGCAACCTCAAGTTGCTCTGAAGAGGAAAAGGGGCTAAAGCAAAGAAGGGCTTACTTAGAATACATGCTTGTGTGCTGCTAGCCCTGGAAAGGGAACTGAAAAGCTTTTGCTGATCAACAGCAACATACTCTGCTGTTCAGCACACTGCTTCTTTCCCTTCCCTAAATTGGTATAGCAGCAGTGCATTTCCAGTGGATATCTTCTTCCCTGGTGCTGAGGCTTCCCGACGAACAGCCCATACTGGTGAAAGCCCCATTTTATTTTCCCCTGGCTCTTCACTCAGTTGTGTTTTAGAGAAGACCAGTTCCTAATGAACAGCAATTCTATCCCCACAGTGTGCCACAGTGAGGCAATTGTGTGAGCAAAGCAGACACAGTGACCACACACACAATCCTGTTGCTTCACATAGATATATGTATGGGTATAGATATACGGTATATACACACTGAGCTGGTTTTTTTTTTATATATATATATATATATAAAATAACACCTTGTTTATAAAGCGACATTTAATTGCCACTGGTTCCCTTCCCACCCCACAAAAACAACAGTATACAAAATATAAAATATTTTAAATATTTATAAACGCCGCAAGAAAAAAAATAGAACTGTACGAAAATATTTTTTTCTGAGGTTCCCTCCCTGCCCTGTGGGTAGAGGAGGGGAAGGGGTACACATTTGGCAGGCCTAGTGTGCCTTGAGTCCATAGTTGTTAAGTGGATAGGAATATGCCCTGCCTAATACTATCCGGTCCCGGAGGAGCTTAAATAAGACATAATAATTGCAGAAAAGGATGAGGGCCATGGAGAGGGTATGGTTCCACTTCTCTGAACGCAGCAGTGAATAGAGCTGGTAGCAGACCACGCTGCCTTCGATGAGAATCAGCAGGTTGAGCAGCCGTAATGGACGGTGGAAGAGGAACTGTGGAGGTAAAAAGCAGATTTATCATTTTTTGCCATGTTAAAGTGGGGAGAGGTGCGTGCACAGTTCTGTCCAGTGCACTGAGCCGGGCAGAAGTGGTGTTTGTATTCCAGCCACTGCTAGCTGCTACGCAGGGAAAGCAGAGTAAGAAACAAGGCATGTGAAAATGTCATTTTCCTCGAGAGGAGGACTGGTAAAGTAACCTACGGGCCAGTTGACATGCCTTCTCATTTTACTAGAAGATGTTCTGTTAGCTACAGTCCTCTTACAAATACAGTAACATCTGATGAGCTGCATCACCACAATGAGAAAACACCGACAAGGCAGCCATTACTTCTGTCTTGACCAGACATTTGAGTAATACTGGGATGGGAAAACCCTGCTGCTAAGAATAGGCCTTTTGTTTAGATCCAACAGACTGCTGCGCAGCATCAAACTGTTCCACACAACCTGCTCTGCTGCAGCTGCTAGGTTTAAGCCTCTCCTCCCTTCCTCAGCTGTGACCCAACAAGAAAAGAGATACTTGCATAAAAGCGGGCGTGAGACACGTCGGAAGGCACTGCTACATTATAAGGCCCAACTGCTTTATACAGGCATCGGCTTCGTCGCACCAGTACTCCTTGTGGCCATATTGTGTTTTCTGACCAGCTGTGGGAAAAGAATGCCAGAGCGTTAGCACGAAGGGAAGCAGGAGAGAGGATGCTCTCAACTCACTGAACATGGGTTCACAGGAATGGACTGCATCTTGAAAAATACCAAAGCCTCTGACAAGGACGTGTCCCCAGTCCCACTTGAAAAACACAGAGGCAAGAGCTCATAAGCTCACCAGGACTCTGCCTGGGCAAGGTGAAGAAATGGCTCCCTATGTAAGAACCTAGCCTGCTATGCTGGTGGGGCCACCCTTTCCCCCATGTGACTGCTCTAGCGGCCAAGAGTGTTTGTCTCTGAGAAGAAACCAGCACTTGACCACAGAAGCTTTTGGAGAGCTTTCTAAAGCAGTCAGTTCTGTTTCGTGGGAGCACAAAGATCAGTTGTGTCTACTACCTGTGACACTGAGGAGTGTAGAAGCTTCCTCAGTAGATAAGCAAGTATCAGCAGTGCTCATCCACCAGAATGTATCATCAGCCCCTCGCTGGCAGGCCAAGCCCTCCCCATCCCCACACTCACATATGCTGTGGAGCATTGCTGTAGGAGCCATGTTCTAGTTTCTGCCACTTGCCAAGGTGGGCAGCCGATCTGTGGAGCAGGTCACAGTACTTGGGAGGCAGCAGCTGAGTGGTGAGCATGACAAAGGCATTGATCCACACCATGATGAGGTGCTCACAAGACCAGCGCATGTCGTAGTACTGCGTGCTCTGCAAAGAGACCGGACAAGAGCTTGGCACCGCTGTCACTCAGCAGAGGAGGGAATGACAAGGGACGTACTGCATGTGCATCCAGCAGACCCACACCACACATTACAGGCATGCGCTTTTGGACCAGTGATTTCAGAGGGTTACAGCTAGGAAACACTCAAGGCTCCCTTCTCCTTGACCTGAAGGAGAAAGGGCAGGGGCATGATGCTGCAGCTGGTGCATCTCCTCCTCTAACAGCAGATGACAGGAGGGTCTGTTTGCCACAGAACTGCTTCGGGAGCACCAGTTGCACCAGGACTGCTATGTGGATTGTGGAGCCCTGCCCATTTCATTACACCAACTGGAGCTCATACAAATTAGAAAACAACAATAAATACAACCCCACGCTGGCAAGGGGTTCTTGAATTTAGGCTCCCAAACGTTCTAGTTGGCTCTGCTTTCTAACAGGCTGAACACCAAAGCCTCTGATCCAAGCACTCAAAACCCAGGACGATGTTGGATCTGAGACAGGTAACAACAAGTGCCCTTTTCTACAAAGAACGCCGCTATCCATCTGCCTAGGGCAGGGGGTGGGAGAAGGGGAGTTAGTAAGTGGGGTGATGGGACTAGAGGTGCATCACATTTATGGCAATACCTATCCGCCAACCAGGAGCAGTACTAGTGCACTCCGGATGCAGCCATGCTCCGCTATCCGGGCTGCCAAAGGGGAGACAGAGAAAAGGGGAATTAACCAAGAATCTGGGCCGGCAGCAAATCACACAACATTCAGAAGGAGGCGGCAGACAGGGGCGCAAGGGAAGCGAACAAGAGCTACCTTGACAAAACACAGTGGCAGGAAGGCCACGTAGTAGGCACTGAAGAGAGAGTTGAAGAGAACTTCCTTGATCCTGCGATTGAAGTCTGCTTTTAGGCACTCCACTTCATTGCGGATGAGATCTGGGGAGAGGGGGCAGCTGTGGGTAGGGATAGATGTAGGATTATTGAACTGTTCTCTCAAGGATTCCCACAGGAGCGAAAGGAAATCTTTGGGTTTGACCAGGCTGCTGACAGCTGAAGCCCCATCTTCCACCATCTGATCCTGTACCAAGTAACCACAGTCCGCAGGCAGGGGCTGTGCTCTGCTGTCCTGGTGGAAGCAGCACAGAGGAACATAAACACCAAATCTGTGGGGAAAAAAGAGAGAAAGAAGGGCTGAAATGACATCCCAAAATGAAGCAGGGGCCACCTTCAAGAAGGACACCACACGAAGCAAATGCCTAACTCAGAAAACCGTGCTTAAAAGCTTCTTTAAATCCCACTCATGGAACAAGTGATCTCAATGACTCGGTTGTCAGCTGCAGCAAAGGCCTGTCATGCAAACAGCATGCCGCAGACAATTTGCTTCATAGGGTCAGGGCTCCTCCCCACATCATCTAGCTACTCCTACTTCTCCTTTATTCATAAGATGAGATTTTTGTCTGCCTGTGTTTTAGTGACAAGTTACAGGCAGCAGCTCTGATTCCCATAGCGGCTAACCCCTAGGCAGCTGTGCTCCCTGTGCCCTGAAATTACAAGGTATCATTACTCACGGGTAGCCCAAGAAGAGAAGATTGAGAACGGAATGGCTGCGGAAGAGGTTGACCAGAGTCCAGCAGAGCACCCAGCCACAGAGGGTGAGTAGCACCAGGCGCACCATGTAGTGAATCACTGACGTTGCGCCCACCTGAGAGGCCTACAAATAGAGAAGACATGTTCAGCAGCCCTGCTACACTGGTGCTCAAGACAAGCAGGTTCCTCTAGAGGAAGAGCAGTGAGAGGGTTCAGGAAGTATGCTGTAAGAGGGATGGCTGCCCTCTTCCTTCCAGAAGTAAAGGAGAATCCAGAAGATTCATGAATAACCACAAGTTCTAGGGCATGACTAGAATAGGGCCCTTAAAAAAAAAATCAGAGCTGCAAAGTAAAAAGTATTTTCACTCAAGTCCTTTAATGCTCTGACGATATTCCAGCCTGAAAAGCATTTCCTCTTGCTATTTCTTTGGCAAAGATCACATTTCAGCATTCATTTTCCTAAAGAAGCAGATATTATCGTTCTCTGTTGAGGGAACAGAAGATGGTGCACATACGCAATCCATCAGGATTTCCACCATTCATCTCTAGCAGACTTCAGTTTAAAGAGGAGGAATCATCAAAAGGGCAGCAAAACAGCTTGCTCCAGTCTTCAAACAGGAGATGGCACAGATTCTTACAGAAAGGAGCGTATAAACAGGAGGGGGAATGACTGTTTACATGAGTTGATAGTGGTAAGATAAGGGGGAACATCTTTAAACTGAGACAGGGGAGGTTTAGGTTAGACATTAGGAGGAAGTTTTTCACACAGAGGTGGTGACACACTGAACAGGTTGCCCAAGGAGGCTGTGGATGTCTCATCCCTGGAGGCATTCAAGGCCAGGCTGGATGTGGCTCTGGGCAGCCTGGTCTGCTGGTTGGCGACCCTGCACACAGCAGGGGGGTTGAAACTAGATGAGCATTGTGGTCCTTTGAATGACCCAGGCCATTCTATGATTCTGTGATTATAACCAATGGAATGTGCAAGAACTTGCATAGAAGGTTTCAAAGCAGAAATTCCAGTCTCTGGGAGGCTTTATGGAGATGGGAACATAAATGACAATGGCACAAATCAGAGATGAAAGAACTTCTGAGATTCCACCTTCTCTGTTCACCCATTCAATAACTCCTAACTGTTGGGAGTTTGTTTTTAAAACAAACTTAGTCTGGACTTGTATTAACTGTTTCAGTTGATAAGCTGCCATTTTCCTCAAAATAACCTTTCTCAAGCACATACTCGGCCAGATTCTGCTCTCACAAACACAGAGAGGGTCTCAAGATCTAAGCTCTAGATCCTCAGAGTTCTGAGTAACCAGGAGAGAAAGAGCAGTTCTGCCAGCTAATCCTATTTCACTTTACTCAGATGTTCTCCTTCTGATGCTTCCCTTTGATCTCCTGTTCACTCTTTCAGCGTTGCCTAACCTATTTGCCATTCTGCTACCCGACTTGCAATTCCCTCAGCCACTTCTCTGGCATGAGATAGTAAGCTACAGTATTGTGCCTGCAGGGATACAGAAGCCAGTGGGATCATTTCATCTCCTTTTAGCTGAAAAGCAACAGGGCTATCCAGTAGTGCAGGACATGAGTGGTTTCAAGGATAAAGGTTCCATGACAGCAGGGCATCCCCAGAATCTTAGGACTTTCACAGTCAGGCTTCTTCTGGGGGAAGAAATGCTCCAGCTCTCCAGTTTTCTGAACTTTCTAAGGCTGTCCTGCTCTGCAGTCAGTACTACAGGCAGGAGAGGGAACAGTGGGAACATTACCTCAGAGATGAGGGCCCACACCAGCCTCCGCGCCAGCATCACTGTGATGAACGCCGCCAGGTGGTAGTCAATAAGGTGGAAATTCTGAAGAAGGAAAGAGAAAAGATTCTTCACCACGGGAAGGAGCTCTGAAAACACCCTGCTGGGGTGGGGACTGGAAAGCTGGCTGCTGAAAGCATTTGTACCTTAGACAGGCATGCCCCTAATCTCCCTATTAGGAACATGGGAGAAGGGAGAAAAACAAGTAACACAGGAATGTCTCCAGAGGTAAGGTCATCCCCACATAAGGAAAAAAAAAATCCAGCCAAAGGCAGGCATTTTGAGGGTCAAAGAGAGCTTTAGGACCAGGATGCTACTGTGGAGAACAGCTTGCAAGTTACCCTGGGAAAAGCCACCAACCAACCACAGCAAGGACAGCCAAACCCAGAGTCCTGGACACCAGCTCACTTTAGCCTTTCGTCTCAGAAATAGGTGGTAGTGACCACCAGTGTTCTCTGATAATCAAAGTTATGTAAGAAGGGTCATCTGCATTGGCCATAAATGTATATTAATATTGATTTGGGCTGCATCAAGTTAGCTACAGTTCTTGGAATCCTTACAGTTTTTTAGTGAAGTCATCAAATGTGTTCTGGCTAGAACAGTTAGCTGACTCTGAATAGTGCTGTCTCAGAAGGAAATTTTGGGTATGTGAGAATGCTTGACTTATGGCAATAGATATAGGTCCATAAAATGTTTTCAGGTAGGAAAACTAAAATGGAAAGCTTTCTCTTCAATAAAAGCTGTGTCCAACATCACATTGGTGAATTTGAAACTAACAGCTGGACAAATGGAGCACCAGCACCACCTGTCTGCACAACTAACTAAGGAACTACCTCATGTTTCAATGCAAGTCGACTGCATGAATTAAGGACCATTTCAGAAGTTAGATTTACACAGTTGGGGTTTGCTGACTCAGGTATAAGTCATTCAGACAGCAAAAAAAAAAAAAGAAACTAAGGAGACTGAAAGGTTTACATCAGCTGAGAACCTGACTCCCTCCTCAACTCCCCTGCTGCTGATCTGCTGTGAGATACTAACAAAGACCTCCATCATCCCTGCTCTCAGGCTCTGTTGTTTCCCTGGGGAAGAGGCACTCACAGCAGGAGGCAGAAGGCTCCTGGAGACTCAACTCCATTTCAAAAATGTAGTGGCTACCACAAGTGCCTGCAGAAACTTCCAGTGAAGAAACCCTGCTTCACTGAAGAACCTGACCATGCTGAACCATTCTGAAGACCTTCCATGCAACCCCCTCTCCCCATAAAACGAGGGATGACATGAGTCTGGTTGATGGGGGTGTAACTGAAGTCCCCTTCACCTCCTTATGTCAAAGTCTTGGTGAATCCTGACCAGAAGAAGCACGACAAGAAGCTGTGTAATGCCAAAGCCCAAGCGATGGTATTTTGCTGGGGAACTCACCAGTGAGGTACAGGAAGCAGGGTGATTGTACGGGTACCACCAGACAGTCTTGTAGATGTTGATGTACTGAATGAAGAGGGCTACCAGTAGGTAGATGAAGAACAGGAATTCAAAGAGAAGGCTCCCGTCTAACGGCAGGTCAGGGATCCGGCAGTGACGTACAGGCTCTGGAGTAATCAGCGCTGTGATGGGAGGCGCAGAGAGGCTGATGGCACTACCATTCCTGAAGCAGAAAGATACCATTCACTTGGTAAACATTATACATTATCTCCACTGTTTCCCAGGACAGGAAATGCTTAGGGTTCTGAATCTGGGACTAGGCATTGCTTGAGTAGAAATGGCATCAGTCTTGCATTCATATTACTGGTACAAGGCTGCTGGTAAGCTTCATCTTCCTCTTAACATGGACAAAACTCTTAGCCAGCATTTTCTGCAGACTACAGATAAATGGGTCTACCAGCGGTGCTGTGATGTGCTCAGCTGTTATTTCAAATTGCAAAGGGAAGACTGAAAGTATACAGTGAGGAAGAAACCCCAAGCAAAAGTCATGAAGAACTCTGCGCCACACTGAGCTCTTACAGCTCACTCCTGCTCACCAGTAAGATATTATTACATTAGCACCCACTTCAGGACAGAAGCACACAGCCTCCTTCCATACAATCGTAAGGTTGGAAAGGATCTGCAAGGTCCAACCGCCCTCCCATCACCATTGCTACCATTGCACTGACCCATATCTCGCAGCTCCTCATCGAGACACCTTTGAACACCACCACAGACAGCGACTCCACCACCTCCCTGGGCAGCCATTCCAGTGCCTGACCACTCTCTGAGAGAAATAGTTCTTCCTTATGTCTAACCTAAACCTCCTCTGGTACAACTTGTGGCCATTTCCTCAGGTCCTGTTTGTTGCTTGGAGAAGAGGCCAAACCCCTCCTCATCACAACCTCCCTTCAGGAAGTTGTAGAGTGCAGTGAGGTCTCCCCTGAGCCTCCTCTTCTCCACACTGAACAATCCCAGCTCCCTCAGCCGCTCCTCATAAGACTTGTGCTCCAGACCCTTCACCAGTTTCGTTGCCCTTCTCTGGACACGTTCCAGGGCCTCAATGTCTTTCTTGTAGTGAGGGGCCCAAGACAACACAATACTTGAGGTGCAGCCTCACCAGTGCAGAGTACAGAGGGCTGATCACCTCCCTGCTCCTGCTGGCCACACTATTTCTAATGCAGGCCAGGATGCCATTGGCCCTCTTGGCCACCTGGGCACACTGTGGGCTCATGTTCAGCCGAGCATCAACCAACACCCCCAGGTCCCTTTCCTCTTCACAGTCATCCAACCACTCAGCCCCAAGCCTATAGCACTGCATGGGGTTGTTGTGGCCAAAATGCAGGACCTGGCACTTGGCCTTGTTGAACCTCATCCCATTCACCTCAGCCCAGCAATCCAGCTTATCCAGATCCCTCTGCAGGGCCTCCCTACCCTCAGGCAGCTCGACACCACCTCCCAGCTTGATGTCATCTGCAAACTTACCCAGGGTACACTCAATCCCCTCATCTAGGTCATCAATAAAGATATTGAACAGGATGGGTCCCAGTACTGACCCCTGAGGGACACCACTTGAAATGGGTCGTCAGCTGGACTTAACTCCATTCACCACGACCTGCTAGGCATGGCCTCTAGCCAGTTCCTTACCCAAAGAATGGTATACCTGTCCAGGCCATGGGCAACCAGTTTCCCCAGAAGAATATTGTGAGAGACCGTGTCAAGGGCTTTGTTGAAGTCTAGGTAAACCACATCAACAGCCCTTCCCTTGTCCACCAGTTTGGCCACTCAGTCGTAGAAAGAGATGAGGTTGGTCAAGCACAACCTGCCTTTCATGAACCCGTGCTGGCTGGGCCTGATCTCCTGGACACCACACACGTGCCATGTGATCTCACCTAAGATGATTTGCTCCATAATTTTCGCTGGTACCGAGGTCAGGCTGACAGGCCTGTAGTTTCCTGGATCCTCCTTATGGCCCTTCTTGTAGATGGGGATATAATACTGGGTATTCCCCAGTATTACCAAGTACCCACTGCCTTTCTGCTGAGACCTCCTCTGTTAAAGAAAGTTAACTAAAAATGGAATGAAGCCACTTCCTCGAAGCTGACCTCTCAAATGTGCTCACACTTCCTTCTTTGCTATCTTTTGGATGAGGCTATGACAACTAAAAGCTCTTGTAGACAAAACTGGCACAGAAATGTTCAGACGTAAGTTATGCTGTGTCTAACCAAAACCAAGATAAGCAATGCTCCCTATGGCCCTGAGACGCTGACACCAAGGTCTCCACAATCACTTGTTCCTCTAAAGTCTAAGACTGAGCCATCCATCCACTTATCAAGGCCAGAAAAGTCTTTAAAGCCACAACTAAATTGTTTAGATCTCTTTACTCTGTCAAGATGAACCTATACGAAGTAGATCAAGGCCTCAACATGCAGCAAACAGCTTATCTAGTCTGTTCACTTTGGTATGGGCCCTTGTAGTCTTTACACTAAATGTGGTACCCTAACTATTATTCCGAGTTCCTTTTTCCACCTCCAGCTTCCCCAGAAAACGGAGATGAGCTTTGCAAACTATGAAAATTGGTTTTGTGTGGGTCCAGCAGAGAAAACAATAGATATCCTCCTGCCTTTTCTGTCAGGTAGGAGGGGGGCTCACAGCCGCAGTCTGATGTGTCACAGAGTGTGCAGAGAGAAGTACTGCAGAGGGGAATGTGCCATAGCAGAGATGGGGAGAGAAATTGGAAGAGGCTTCTAATGCAGGGCATGTTTCTTCTCGAGTGGGCATTGCAGGGCCTACTCTCACGTAATGCCACATAGAGGATTCAATCTCCCAGTTCCTTGTCTGAACCACTGAGCAGAGTTCAGAGCAGATAGGATTTAAAGCTTTTATCATTATCCTAGCCACAGATGTCTCAACAATCCTACCTTTGTCCTCACCTGTTTCTCAAACCAGTACCGTTTCCACAGCTCCCACCAACCAGAGTCTGGAGAGAAGGCAAAGCTGAACGGCTTAGCTGCTGCCGGCTGGGTCCCCTCCTTCCACCGGGCATGACCAGGAACCAGTCCACTTCCAGTGCCTCCAACAGGCTGTGCCCAGAGACCCAGACGATCCTGAAGCCTTCCCAGGTCTGCAAAGGAGACAGAAATATCACTCAGGCAACGAACTACAGCTAAAGTTCTTCACACCCCTGAATAAATGAATTCATGCAAAAGGAAGCCATTCTAACACAGAGTGTTAAAGTGGGGACACTCATCACCACCCTAAAAGATCGTGTGGTTTCGACAGTACTGGGTCGGTGTCCGCCTGCATACAAAGAACAGAATCCACTGATGCTGTGTCTTCAAAAACTGCCAGCTTATGTTATCCACCAACGACTTACAGCAGTTCCTGTTGGCTGGGAAGTTCCCACTGAGCACCACCAGCGCTGGAGACAGCACAACCACATGCCATATTTCAAAAGCAAATATGGAAAGAACCCTTTCTGTTCTGGTGCAAAGAGCTCCTGGAGCTTTGCAGGTCTTTTTAGACACCAGCACATCATTTGATAGAGTCTGATGCTGGTATGCAATTTGGACCCCCTCTGCTAGAGCTCAAAACAGACAGCTTTAATTGGTGTCCATGAAGGTTTAGCAAAGCAGTTAATTGCATGGTTCAGTTCCCTTTTGTGCTAAGAAAGCCTGACTGACACGATAGTAGGAGGCCCGTTTAAAAAGGGTAGTGCAGCAAAATGCACACGTATGGGTGCACTTCAAATGCGTGGATAGGCAACAGCACAGCCCAGTCCTAAAAAATAATACATTAAAACATAAGTTCATAAATATTTATTTCAAATGACATTTAAGTGAATCAGCTCCTTAAAATGAACTACCATGAGAGAGATTAGGAACTCTGTATCAGTAACGAAGATGGATTCTTTGGCAAAGACTTCATCACTTCCCATATTTTTGCTTTCATTTCATTGACCCTACCCAAGACCACAAGGATTTCAGCAGTCAGGAAAGTTTGTGGTGGCTGTCAGACTGATGGGTTAAACTGGAGTGCAAATCCCAGAAGCCATTCCTAATGAGCATCGTGTGCACAGAAATGTGACACTGAGTGAGCATCTTATAGAAGTGTGTCTGCATTTCTGGAGATGGCTCGGGTGCCCTATTGGCAAAACATCATAGGCAGAACCAACCCAGAATCCAAGACAAACACTGCCTCTTTCTGGGGAGCTCTCAACCTAGCTCTGAAATATATGGGTGGAACCCATTATCTGTGTCTTATTCAGTTATCACCTCCTTTAAAATCTTGAGAAATCATAGCTGGCAGAAACGCTGAAAGTTTGCTGAATGAGTCACATCACTGTCACCATGAACACAGAATCATTCCAAGAAGGCATAAAAACATATTTGAGGGCGGTGGGTTTTGTTGGTTTGTTTTTGGTTTTTTTTTTTCCCCTTTGGTTTACAAGTTTCTCAAGCTTCACCTCTTACTCCAACAGCCAACTCAAAATTTCAGCAAAAAAATAAGGTGTTTTTACAGATGAACGTTTTGCACACTCCCACACGAAGGTCACTTAAAGTAAAACAGATTGTGGAGAAAAAAGAATGATGTTGTGAAATTGCACAAAAGGAGAGTAAACATCAGACACTTTAAGTTTGGAAGAAAAAGTCTGCATTCTGGCAGACTTCAGAATTCTTATTCCTGTGACAACACAACAGAGAACAGAGTTCTTCTTTCCCTTTCTAGGCAATATTTGAAAGCTCACAACCATCTCTAGGATGTTCTAGAGCTCTATTTGACAATGTCTATATTTCAGGCATTAAAAAACAGATGAAAAAAAAAAACCCTAAACCCCACAATCCTAAAAGGAGTAACTTTCAAAACCACTTTAAGCCAAATTAAACTATTAGAGACACTGTGGAAGCTAAAGCAATCGATCTAACCCAACCTGCATGCTATTGATGACAACGGATGCAATGCACATAAGTTGATGTTCTAATCGGAGTTGCTAAGAGTTAGTGGAGGGTATTTTATGCCATGTTCAATAATTTGTGCACATAATTTACCAGATGTCATTCATACAATCCCACGAGGATGCTTCACGTGCTCATCAAGAGACACTTGGACACGCATCATGATCGCATTCCCACCCTTTGGCTTTGTGAACTAGGAAAATGCTGGCTCCCACCAGTAAAAAGGAATGCCTGCAGAAATGAGCCCTCCTGATGTCAGTGCACTGCATTCTAAGCTCACCTGAATAATCCCCTTCACAGTGATTTGTTAACATTCAGACTGGGCTAACGTATGAGAGCAGTTACTCAAGCCACTCTTTCCATAGCTTGACTTCACCAGAGCTCAATCAACTTAGGAAGGGGTCCGTTAGAGCAAAATCTGCCCCATAAAACTTTTGGTTTCTGTTTGTAGAACTAGTCAGACCAAACTGAAGTTCCTCAGAACAAGTTAAGCTAAGTGTTGAAATCAGTTGGACTCCACACCTGCGTTTTTGGCTTTGAACCAATCCACAGCCCTCTTTTATAGTTTTCAGTGATTAAGAGATAATTCTACTGCGAAAAATATGCTAAAAAAAAAAGAAGAAAGAGAAGTGCCTGTGACCTTTACTCCACTGGGTAAGATTCTTGCATGCACCAAAGTCATTAGGAGTTTTCATTAAGGCCTATGCAGCAAGCCAGCAGTCCTTCCAGGTTCCTGTCTCATTTGTAGAGCCCCCGCTCCATGCAGTTGCCCATCAACACTCATTTCATACAGTCTCAAGCGGAAAGTGAATAATGGTAGATAAAAGCTTTTCCTGAAAAGACTTTTCAGTCCATTAGTTTGATTCCACACAGTTCTTCCCAGTTGACCTGTGATTTCCCTTCAAACATCATGCCTTTGTAGCGCCTTCATCTCCAGCATTCTCAGATCAGAAACTGCCCTGGTCCCGAGATCCCCTACCCTCCAAGGCAGATACAGGCATCCCAAAAATGCACACAGAAGATTGGGGGGGTCAGCTACAGATCAGCGGTCCTGAAAATGCATATGGAGAGCTGTGATGGCTCTCTTCAGGACAGAGATGAAACCTTCATCTGTGACATGGTTAACAGAAGAGCCAGGAACATAAGGCATCAGCACCTCCGGTTTCTGATTCGTGCTTTTAAGACTACAGACAGCACATGGACATTTCATTTCTCCATCAACCACCACCTACCTCAATGATGCAGGATGAGATGGGCAGGAACCACTGCCACGAGCAAGACCTGAGGGATGAAGAACTCAGCAGACCAACTATCCACCAGCTAGGAGGTGAGCAAGCTTGTGCCCTTCCTGCTCCCCAGGGGCCATCCCTAAGCATGGTATTCCTGCATCAGCAGCTGTCTAAATAGCACTTAGAGGGGACAGCTCAGAAGAGTCAGTGACTCATCAGAACAAAAAAACTGCCTGGCTCCCCATCTCTTTGCTGGAAACATTATAATGCTTAGCCAGTTATTTTGATAGCGTTAATGCTTTTTAATTGGAGAAAACTCCCAGCTTCCAATTCCCTCTGGAAGCTTGCTGCACCAAGGTCCGAGAACTGTCAGAGCTATGAGAACACTCAAGAGGCTTCTTGGTTCCACAAGTCCTACAGGCAGATGCTCTCAAGAGCAGAGAGAGAAACATGGCCACCCTCACTTGAAGTGACGCAGCCTGAAAGACCGCAGGTCTCTCATTGCAGATCTCCACCTTGATCAGAGAGGCTTATTCCTGCCTAATAAGCACGTGACACCTTGGGGTGAAGCAACACATCACCATCTGCGAGGATGCCATTCAACAGCACTGCTGCAGCTCCCTCACCATGGCTGTTGGTGCTGCACATCATCCTGCATCCAGGTGTCTGGTAACAGCTCCCTACCCTGCAGCACGCCAGCTTCTCACTTGCTGTTCTTCAGGGGCACCTATCCTGGGAGTGAACCCAAAGGACAACCCAAACGAGCTGCGAGGCTCCAGCTTCCAGACCACAGAGGCAAAGTGCCATGTAAGATCTTTTTGGCTCGGCTCAGCCTGCGTGAAAGACGTAGAAATTTGGAAGATAGCAGTGGCTGGTGCCCACAGGTGACAACAACTCCTTGTGTCCCAGACAGTGGCTTATTTATAAAACCTTGTTCACAAGGATGCTGCTAGCCTGTGGTGAAAGCATTTCTGACAGGACAGGAAGAGGAAAATAGGACAGGATCCTCTAACTGCTGGGACTGAATACATACTGTAACAATTCTGACTTTCAGTTAGAAGACAAATAGCTCTTTCTACTTATTTCCCTGTCTCTCCAGCCAGCCTCCAAAACTGAAACAACCCACGTGAAAAAGGTCTCCCAAATCATGGAGATCCCTGCTTCAAGTCACTGTGCCTGGTAAACCTAAGCCCAAACCTGAATTTGTCCCACAGCCCCAATGTCTTTGCAAGTTAGCAGCAAATTCACATTATACTTAACTTTTCTTTGGAATTGCCGTGAGTCCTAACTAATTGTGGCTCATTCTTTACTTCCTTTCAACACGAGAATTTTACTTTTTTTTGTTTGCTTTTAATAAAAAAACATTTTTACAGATGGAAAAAACTTCAGACACAAAGCTGGCAACCGATTCACCAACACAATGCAAATAATACACACGTATATCATGAGCAGAGCCTAGGAACGGTGATGTCTGCGCCTCGATCACGAGGCTGCCTTGCTGGCAGCATCACATCTGTCACGCCGAAAGCCAGGATGCTACAAAACTTCTGCGGAAACGCCAACCAGGTTCAGGCATGAAAGAGCATTCGGTTGCTGCAAGGCTTTCAGGAGGAAATAACTGATAGGTTATCAGGTGGAAAGCCAAATATTTGGCTCGCGCAGAGGTCCCCTAGCGCTGAGCAAACAGAACCTTTCAACTGGGGCTGGTCGGGAAGGCAAACACCTGCCAGCTGGCCCTGAGCAAGGAGGCCAAACCGGTTAGGGGCAAGGTCTCCCAAGTCAGCACATTTTCCATGGCCTCACACTGCAGTCAGTTTGCTGGAGGGGCAGGTTAAGGAGCGCAGACAGAAGCAGAAAGCCCCCTAGAGCAGAAGCAAGGGCTGGGCTCTGGATGCTGCAAGCTGGCCCAGAGCAGGACAAGGGGAAATGGTTTCAAGTGGAAGGAGGGAAGACTTAGGTTGGATGTCAGGCAGAAATTTTTTACTATGAGAGTGGTGAGGTGCTGGAACAGGCTGCCCAGAGAGGCTGTGGATGCCCCGTCCCTGGAGGTGTTCAAGGCCAGGTTGGATGGGGCCCTGGGCAGCCTGGTCTAGTATTAAGTGGGGAGGTTGGTGGCCCTGCCTGTGGCAGGGCAGTTGGAGTTTGATGATCGTGGAGGACCCTTCCAACCTGGGCCATTCTACAATCATGTGAATCACTGCCGTCAGGTGAAGCACTGCCAAGTTCATTTCTGCTTGGTGACCAAGAGCCAGGAACCACCTTTGCAATAAAACCAACCAGCATGAGCAAGTTACTGTGGGCTTTTGTGATACTGCAAAGCTTCAGCTGAAGAGGATGAGTGGATGAAGAAATCCATCACTCAGTCCTCTACACACCTGTCAAAAACAATCAAAAGGGAAAAAAAAGAAGTTTCCACAAACTGCTTTCATACTATAGGACTGATTTCAGGCATCCTCACTGAGGCAGGCTGACAGAAAGACAAGGTGAAGGCAGCACTTGCCATTTGTAGCTGTCACAGTTCTTCACACACCCACTGACAAAAGGAATGAAAAGTTCTCCAGGAAAAGCCTATCCAGGTTGGAGTGGGTGCAATAAGTCTAGTTTAGTTCATTTTGCAGATGTTCTCCTCAAGGATGGGAAACAGATATAATTATCTCAGAGTATGAAAAAGCAACTTTTAAAAATGGAGAAGGATTTCCAAACCAAACCCTACATTCTTCAGAAACCCCCTCAAATTCCTTACTTTAGGGGTATACGGGAGACAGAGCCCTTTGTCAGACACGGCTGCACACCATGGCAGAAGCAGGCTGCTGGGACCATAGACACCTCCTCCTTATGTAATTCCCTTGTCCCCTTCTATAGGGCATTCTTCAGGCAGCTCTTTTGCCTCAGCTTGGCCGTTTGTAGCAACTGCAAGGGATTGCTCTACACTTTGCAGAAAGCTCAGAGACTTACAAGCGCTCTGGGCAGCCTGGTCTGCTGGTTGGCGACCCTGCACATAGCAGGGGGGTTGAAACTAGATGATCATTGTGGTCCCTTTCAACCCAGGCCATTCTGTGATTCTATGATACAGAATACAGATGTACTCAAGACCTTGTGAGCTGGAAGCAAGAAGATGCAGATGCTAAACACTGTCAATGAACTACTGCCAACAGGAGCGCAAGAACAAAGCTGCCATACGTGAGGTAATAAAATAATACCTCATAACCATGTAATTACACTGTGCAATTAGGTGCTGCAGGATGTCACAGCAAACAGCTCAGTAAGACTTTAATGAAGAACTGTAATGATCTTATGAATGAAGACAAGTGAAATAATGTTCAAAACAAACAACAGGAAAAAAAAAAAAAAAAAAAAAAAAAGAAAGAAAAAAAGAAAAAAACCCCCAAACCACCAACATATGGTCCTTGAGGGCCAATCTGCTACAAGTGGCCAATAAGACACTTCTCAGCAAGACAACGGTATCACACAGTTCACAAGATGTTAACATTTTCTTTGGCCTCCTCCGTCCTATACAGCAATAATCACTGCCAAATACTGGATTTTGGAATAAAGAAAGCATTTGCTTGTTCTTGTATGAAAACAGGACAGAATAGCAAAGCTGATATTTTCCAGCATCAGCAGGAAACACAGTCCTGACTAGTTGGATCATTGTTATTTTGGTCTTACGGCTCCCATGCTTCTAAATCGTATGGGAAAAGGAGAGGAACTCCCATCTTGTACAGTGCAAGAGATTCACACTGAAGAGCTGGCAAGATTTAAGCTTGACATATGTTTCTTAAAGACAACTTGCACTGTCATATGAAAGCCCTCGAGAGTTCAGATCCAAAATAGGCTTTGGATATGTAACTCCACAAGTTTTAAGCTCCAATTCCACATGACTATTGAAGACAGAAACAAAAGTTCACTTTAGAAATCATTTTTCTTCACTCTTGGCCATAAGATAAATCAACTGCCAGGAGGTCAGCGGACTCACCAGGTATCTAGGCACTTCTAGTTGTCACTGATGTGGAGCTAGGTTCACATATGGCCAGCTTTAAGACTGGCTAACACACAAAAAAGGACTCCTTCTGCCTCAAGAACCCACCTTTTAATTCTCAGCCAACCAAGTCACCAAGTATGCACTTTCTTCTCCCTTCCTCAACACATACATGTGGACCAGCAGCAGAAATACATGACTGCAAGCCAGCAACCCTTTGCTTTTCAGTCTCTCCTCTTCCACTGACTTGCAGAGAAGTGGTTTTACTGATTCAGGCCTCTACTTCCTTATCTCAAAAAGGATAAACAGTTGGACAAAGTATTTCTCCTCCTGGGGGTTCTCTGTATGTAGTAGTGAATATTTTTATAGTATTATTCTAGTGCTTTAGACGAGCTTTTTTTAAAAACAAACAGAAGCAGCTTTCCTGCTGGTTTTGCTTCTCTGCCAACCTCTATGTTTAATTTAATGGAGACCAGCCACGATGACAAACCATGGGGAGTCACTAGGATTTTTCTATTTTGTCCTCACACAGCTAAAAATAAGGCAGGCATCTGCTATCTGCAGCAGTGAGTTTGAAGACGTGGAGTACAAAAAGCACTGTGCAAAGTTGTTTGGTGTTTTTGTCTTCACAGCATGGAAGGTAACTTTGACTGGTACTGTGTACACACAGGTACATGTATACATATATATCCCCACACCCGATCAAAACAGATCCAGCAGATTCCATGGAGGGCCTGACTTCTCCCTGCATCTCTTGAGTCTTTCTCCAAGTCCCCAGACTGGAGTTCGAATCAGAAAGTATCAGTGCAATGAAAGCTTGGGCATCCCTGACACTGTGGAAAAGTAGAATTCTAAATAAGTCATAATTTGTATATTAGGAGTGTTTAATCTGCATTAAAACACAGAACACATGAGAATACATCAACTACCCTCTATTTCCATCTTAAATAACAGGCAGAGGCAATATTTTATCCATTTCACTTGGCCATGCAATTTCTCCACCAAACAGTAAGGATCTCAATTCCATTTCTCTGGTAGGCAGCATTCAGAACCTCATATGAGCACATACAGAGCAGGAAATGCAATAGGACATAATAATCCCTGGTATGATTAATTACACCAAGACCAGTTTAGCGGTCTGAATTTGCATGAATGCTCTGCATTTTGGGCCACAGAAGTCTACTGATGATGCTGCTTCCAACCGAATACTTCAGACCAGCCAGCACATCTGGATGTTGCTGCATCGTGGTCGCCAGCCCAGCTTTTCTAACTCGGTTGCACAATACTCACTTCCCACTAGAAGCCTTGTTTTCCGCTTGCAACACGTTCCGTCCGAGTCCAAAAAAGGTTGGAAGTGACTCTAAGTGAATATACTTCACGAAGAATGGCAGGAAATCTTCCAGGAGAGTTTGTGACAGCTCACGAATGATTCAGCCAAGTCACACAAAGGTTTACCTCTAATTTTAAAACTATCACTAATTTTAAAACTATCAACTATCTGCTGCTCATCTAATTGTGGTTTAGATTAAAAAAACAAAAAAAAAATGGTGATGGAAACTGAAGTTTCCATCACAAGAGACCTGCTGTGGTTAGGTGAACGAAGAAGAGGGGAGTGCTAACTTTGTGATATCATCTCTTGTTGTGGTAGGCCAAACTCTGCAGGCAGGGAGCGGGGCTCGGTGTCAGCAGAGAAAAAGGATTGCTGCAAGAAGAGGAAGGCTGATGGCCATAAAGTCGTATCTTACTTACAGTTTCTTGTGTTTAAGCCAGCAGAGCAGCACTGATGCTGAACTGTACCAGGTCTCCAGCTGAATGGCAACGCAAGAAGAACAAGTAGTATAGAATTGAATCACAGAATCATTGAAAGGCCTGGGTTGAAAAGGACCACAATGATCATCTAGTTTCAACCCCCCACACTATGTGCAGGGTCACCAGACCAGGCTGCCCAGAGCCACATCCAGCCTGGCCCTGAATCTGGCCTCAGAAGGAAAATGTGTGTTAGGTAGCACAATACCATACTGCAGAGTTAATTATGACAGCTGAAGACAAAGCACAAAGACCCCAAAGCACTTCAGTAGATTCTGCAAACCAAACTCAACCCTCCTCTGTGTTTCTCTGCCCATCTGTATGTCAGGATCCACAATTTTGTAATGAACAAACATAACAATGGTTGAAAAATCAGTAGTATTTCTAAACCTGGATGTTCTATTAGTAAACAAATTCAACTAACTTTCTAAACAGAGATGCTCAAGCACCTCTTTGCATTGACAAAACACCTTGTTTGGATCCAGAGTATGAATGCAGCCCCTTCAACTCTAACTTTTGTATTCATACACTAAAACAAAACTGATCCACTTGTCATGTAACTGCCAGGATGAGAAAAGAAACAAAAAACAAGTAAACTAACAAAAAAAAACCAAAAGAACAGAAAACCTTTCTCCATGATTTCATTACACAGGGCACAGGGAAAGCTCTGAGACTGAGGAGTTGTATGGTCTCAGAATCAGCACTGTTCTGCTGCTCTGCCTTACACACCCACCTTTAGGAGCTGCAACCCTACAGCTGCATGGACTGCCTGACTGGCTTCTGAACTGAACACTCAAAGAAACTGGAAAGCACCTCAACAACCATTTCTAACACATACGCTCTTGCTGTATTTTCAAACATCCAGATTTGATGCCTATGAAAGAAAAATGTTACTTTTATGACATCCAAAATTTGCAGCGCAGACATTTTCGAAGAAAGACTCGCGTTCGGTACTGCCTGATACCAAACACAGCTGAATGTTTTTCCTCGCCTCAAATACTACGTATATAATTTAATTCCATCTCTGTAAATTTCAAACCAAAAGGCAGTGGCTGAAGCAAGCACAGACAAAAAGAAAGTGATTAGGCCTGTCTGGTACTGAATAATACATACAAGTATAACCATATTAGTGACGCACAATATTGCTAATATAGACAGGTCACCATGATGAAAATAGCCTTATTTCCTTGGCTACCACAGGACGCCATTACTGCCCTTGTAAAAAGTATTCTTTTATTCAGAAAGGTGCTAAACTGTACTTCTCAACAAGTTCTGAAAATTATTTGTTTTCTTACAAGCAGAATTGAAACACTGCCTAACAAAGAAGGAAGCTGAACCATCCATCGTACAGTCAGGAAGACTGACATGCAGAGTAAAAAATGGAAGGTAAAAAATGGAAAATGCTACCCTTTTTAGCATCATCAATTATTTGGGTGGCTCGGGCTGAGATAGCATGGAAGCCTTTATTAACGGGAGTGTTAAAAAAGGCCTTCCAAAAATCAGGGTGTGAGCGCCTGCAGGTTGGCAGGTCTGCCAAGAGACAGCCAGGAGTGAGCCCATGCACAGGGGGAGGTACACAGGCACCACTCTGTGACCTTAAAATTAGGAGAGCGCATCACAGTGTAACAGCTAACCGGCCAAGATACCACACAAACCCTCCAAACAAATACGATCTGGATGGCATTCCCACACTGTGTGCTGATTTGTGCTGCGAGACAGCAGTCACACAGCTGAGAACAGAAACAAAGAGTGGCTGCATCCTCGCCTGAAGTTCCTGTCTGAGAAAGGGTATGGGGAGGCTTCAGCACAGCTCCCAAAGGGGCTGGCACTGCCCGGCAGCTACTCTGGCATTGGCTGGGTTTTACCAGCAGAGCACCCTTGAGGAAGCCAAGTGCCCAGCTGGATGAGCTTGCACTCCTGGGAGGAGAAATAAGTGTCAGAAACAAAGCAGGCCAGCACCAGCAGTGTCAGGAGGTGAGTAAAGGTACAGGATGGGTTAGAAGGCTGGTGTCCCGCTCTGCTCTCAGCACTCTGTGAAACAGCTGAGCCCTTTTGCTCCCATGCTGGCCGACGGCTGGTCACCCAATCTTTTCTGACCTCAGGCAGTTAACAGACCCTGAGCTGACTACAGAGCGGATGCCTCACCTCTAAACACCGTACAACTCACCACTCTGAGTACAGACATCATCTTCCTTCCCTTACAGCCATTACAGACACCGGGGACCTGTTATTCCCCTCGAAAAGCACGCACAACGATGACCAGACTCTGCAAACAAAGCTGCCTGTGTGCCAGCTAGCATTCACGCAGCAAAGCGACCCCGGCACAGAGAGAGAGCCGCCCCTGCGGCGAGGCCTAACCCCGTGCTGCATCATGGAGGCTGCCGCGTTCCCTCCGCGGTGCGCAGAGCCAGCCCCGGGACTCAGGGCCCCGCCGCCGCGTCCCCGGGCCCCTCGGGAACGCGAGACCCGTCCCTTCGGCCCAGAGCCGAAGAGCAGGCCCCCCCCCACCCCGGCCGCCCCACGCACGCTTCCACGCGTCGGATCCCCGTCCGTCGGCCTCCGAGCGCCCGGCTCCCCCAACAAGCCCAGACACGTTGTCTGAGCCCGAACGCGCGGCTCGGGCACGAATCTAAAACGCGAAGCTCGGGACGCGGTACCTCACGTTTTCAGAGGAACGGCTCGGAACACCGACAGCCGCCCGGAGCCCCGCTGAGGGAGGGAGCCGGGCACCTTCACGGCACGGCACGGCCGGGGCGGTACTCACACATCCACGCGCCGCTCGGACATCGGCCGGCAGCGGGCTCCCTCCCCGAGGGCAGCGCTGCCCCGGGCCGCCGGGTGGGACGGGGCGGCGGAGCGGGTTCCCCGCGGATCGCTCCTCCTGCCGCCGGGCGGACCCACCTGGCGGCCGCCGCTGCCCGGAGCCCCGCGGCGGGGCGGGGGCGGGCGGCCGCAGCCCCCCGGGAACGGGAGGAAAAGGAGGCGGGCGGCACGGGCTCGGCAACCCGGCGCGGCCCTGCGCAGCTGCCCGGGAGACGTGGCAGTGAGGGCTGATGCTCTCATCACAGGGCGACAGGCGGCGGCGGCAGCAGCCACCGCGGCGGCCGGGGGAGAGGCCGGCCCAGGGAGGGCAGCGCCCGCGGGGCGGGGCGGCAGCGCCTCGCCGCCATCTTGGTGGTGGCAGCGGGAGGAGGTGGCAAGCGCAGAGAGGGGAGAAGGCGGGGGTTGGGAGAGGGACGCAGTTGGAGTGAAGAAAAAAGAGAAAAATATTTAAAAAGCAACAAGCGAAGTGAAGGGAATCGCTCAGCATCTTACATGTGCAGAGCAATGCCCGGGCAGTCTCACAACAGGCAAGTTGGAAGCCAAAGGGCCACCCCATTCTGTGTGCAACCTGGTTAACTGTGAGCAGGGTGTGACAGGAGAGCCCCTCGTCCTCAGGCCTCCCCTTACAGCCACTCGTCCACCTCCAGCATCAGGCAGAGTGGGAAAGGAGAAAGCTTTGCTGCTGTGTGAGCCGTGCTTGGCCACAGCCAAAATATTGGTGTGTACCCACATCTTCAGCTGCAAATCCAAAAGGCTCTCCTTGGAAGAAAGCTAACTTCTCGCTAACCAGGCCCAGTTCACATCAACACTTGAGTGCTGTCACACAAAGCATAGAATCATAGAACCAGTAAGGTTGCAAAAGACTGCTAACGTCATCTAGTCCAACCATCAACCCATCGTCCATGCCCACTAAGCCACGTCCCTCAAATAAAGGACAAAGGAAAAGAATGAACCGCAGTCACTCAGAACTGGTGAGTTTTGTTCAGCATCACTGCCATTTTTTATTCGTTCCTGTTTTTTTAAAACCCATGCATCATCTTTCACCTTGGCTCAGGGAAAAGGCTCCAGGGGAGACTTTCTATCTGTTTGCTTTTTGCCATGCCATGCACATTTTTGTTGCTGTAGGATCACAAGTAATCACAAATCCAGCCAGCTCGATGTTCAGCGTCATGCGTTGCCAAAAAAAAAAACCAACACCAACAGCTGAGAAGCCCTGCTGCCTGTGCCCAGCCAGGAGATGATGTGGAGCTGTGCCTGGTAGAGAAATCATAAAATGATAGGAGTTGGAATGGAGCTCTGGGAATCACTAAGTCAAACCCCTGCTAAAGCAGGTTCCCTACAGTAGGTTGCACAGGAAAGCATCCAGATAGGTCTTGAATATCTCCAAAGATGGGGACACTACAACTCCTCTGGGCAGCTTTGTGCCAATGCTCTGTCATCTTCAAAGTAAAGTTCTTCTTCGTGTTTGTATGTTGCAGTTTTTCCTGTGTTGCAGTTTTTGCCCATTGCCCCTTGCCCTGCTGCTGGGCACCACTGGAAAGAGCCTGGCCTCATCCCTTTGATTCCTACATTTTAGATATTTATAAACAGTGATAAGATCCCCTCTCAGCCTTCTCCAGGCTGAAGAGTCCCAGGTCTCTCAGCCTTTCCTTGTATGAAAGATGCTCCAGACCGTTCAATGTCTTTGTGGCCTTCCACTCTAGGATATACCTGTCTTTCTTGAACTGAGGAGCCCAGAACTGGACACAGTACTCTGGATGTAGCCTCACCAGGACAGAGAAGGGTGGGAGGATCACCTCCCTTGACCTGCTGGCCACACTCTTTTTAACGCACCCCAGGAGTCCCGGACCACCTGAGCATGGCAGACTCAGGGGCACTGGCAGATTCAGTGAGGAACAGTAGGGAAGCAACGTTGGGAATTATTTGCAATAGCCACCAAGTGGTGGCAAACACTCAAAGGCCGATTGACACAAAAGCAACCAAAGAGTATTCTTGAGCACCATTCAGCTGGATGGCACTGTTAGGGCAAGATTTGATGGGGGCAAATTCTCAGCAACGTCAGTTTAAGTCTGGATACATACAGAAGCATCTTAGAGCTACTATTCATTTTGACTCAAAAAATGATAGACGTTTTCAGGTTCTCATACCCTTTCCTCCCTTCCCAGCTATACAGAATTCAATGAAATAGCATGGAAGCTCTCGTGCTTTGTCTTTCTCTTTCCTAGTTTTACATGAAAACAGTATGAGCCTGGGACAATTGCAGAATAAGAATTTATTCTCATCAACCCTTGGTAACTGTATTTCAGAATTCCCTTTCTTTATCTGCCAAGGTCTTTGCAGCCATTCCATGGCTGAATGCATCGTAGAGAACTGTCAACATTTGGGTCCTTGCTCTCCTCATGTTTGAAAGGAAGCTGTAACCCAGATCAATCTATGGCAACCAGGACTAAGGAGTGGCTCAGGCAGAATGTGAAAGATGACATCATCCCTGTTGTATTTTGTGAAATCCCCTCTAATCAATTTTAACTGAACTTTGCATGGGACTTTATCACAGAGTGTGTCAGCGTGGAGCCCAAAGACAGAAGCCCGTGTTTAAAAAGATCCTCTATCATTAAAGGTAAAGGGGCCTACTTGCTAAGTGATTACTATAAATACAACTCAATGCTACAGGGACTTCTATAAAATACCTCACTGGCCAATACAATCACAAGTGGTACAAAATCCAGACTATATACTCACAGCCAGTTGAGCACAGGATTTAGCCTTTCTTTACCTCTGTTCCTATTTTCTCCTAGCTCTCATTTGCCTTCTGATATTTCAGGCATTGCCCTTTTTATCTCTTTCTCACTTCTGCCATTCTGCTTTGTGCCTGTTTTCTACTGACTCTTAGAAGACAGAAACCACTTATCAGCCATTCTCCCTCCTGTTTCAAATTCCTTTCCATTTTCATTGATTTAACTCTTTCTTTTTTCATTTCATGATGCAACCCCTTACCTTTTCACTCCAGGTCTATTGCCTCACAATCTGTGGAACATAACTAGATGTGACCCTGAGCAATCATGTAAATCTGCCACAGGATATAACTGTCATTTAATTCAAAACATCAAGCCCTACCAGGGACAAAGCAAAGACATAACTGCTGTCTTCTGTAGACGTACTCAGATAAGGCTGAGTACCACTAACAACAAATCTGTAGCAACAGAAGTTCAGTGCGCACAAGTTGCTTGAATGTCCACCAGTTGCTGGGATGACTTCTAAACTCCTTGCTACTGTTACCACTCTATCAGCACCGAAACCATTTTAGTTAGCTCTGCTTTGTCTGCTTTACTACTGTGACAGTAAAGCCTCTGCCAGCACATATTTCCATTGAAGTTATTTTTTGCTGCCAAATAGTGGAAAAATAATGTGTGCTAGGATTGAGCTCTGAGGTTTAAAATAGGTTGCAGCTGATTAAGATACAGTAAAAACAGGAACAGAGAACTCTGAATTTAACACAGCAGTGTTAAGACTTCTACTGTCATGGACATTGCAAGGTGCTGCTATCTAAATGCAACAAACACTGACTGGATTTTATTGGCAAAACATTGCACATAAAACTCACGTATTTGTTCAAGAGGTTCCTTTGTAGTACAACTGTATGCAAAAGGTTACTACTGCTGTTCATTACAGCCACAACGTACAAGGCAAATAGCTTTCCTTCCAAGGACTTACTAGGTAGGAGGGCTTGTTTTAAAACTGTGAGATCCAAGAATAGTGACAAAAATGAAAGCTGCTTTCACACGTTCTGCAAGGAAGAAAGTCTGGCATAGAATTTGGGTCCATGCCTAAGAAAATGGTACTTCTACTCATTTTCTACAAGGGGAAGGATATCAAGCTGTCGGAGTGGGTCCAGAGGAGGTCCGTGAAGGTGATTGTAGGGCTGGAGCACTTCCCTATGGGGACAGGCTGAGAGAGCTGGGGCTCTTCAGCCTGGAGAAGGCTCTGAGGGTCTTACCAGCATTCTCTAGAGTGGCCTTTCAGTACCTGAAGGGGGGACTACAGGAAAGCTGGGGAGGGACTTTTTATAAGGGCATGTAGTGACAGGACAAAGGGAAATGGCTTTTAACTGGAAGAGTGTACATTCAAACTACATATTAGGAAGAAATTCTTTACTGTCAGGGTGGTGAGACACTGGAACAGCTTGCCCAGTTAAGTTGTGGATGCTCCCTCCTGGCAGATGTTCAAGGCCAGACTCATGGGGCTCTGAGCAAGCTGCTCTAGTGGGAGGAGCTAGAACTAGATGATATTAAAGATCCCTTCCAACCCAAAGCATGCTATGATTTTGTTATAAAACAATTTTACTTTAGCTCATGGATGTGCGTATGAATGGGAAACTAATCCACGTGGCTCTGAAATCTTCTCTTAGCAGTGCTAATGGAAACAAACCTGACTTTCCGATTTTCATAGAGCTCTGATCTCAGGAGATTTTCACAGAATGGTTGGGTTGGAAGGGACCTTAAATCTCATCCATGCCTACCCCCTGCTGTGGGCAGAGCTGCTGGTCGCCAGGGCTGCTTAGGGCCCCATCCAGCCTAGCTTTTGTGGATAGAGCACCCATAGCTCTCTGGGCAGCCTGTGCCAGTACCTCACCACTCTCTGAGTAATTAATTTCCAAAGTCTAATCTGAACCTCCCCTCCTTTGGTTTAAAACCCCTCATCCTGTCACTATCTGCCCCTGTACAGTCATCTCCCTTCCGCTTTTAAGAGCCCCTCAATTACTCCAGGCCGCCACGAGGCGTCCCGGTGTTTTCTCCAGGCTGAACAAGCCCAGCTCCCTCAGCCCTTCTTCACAGCAGAGGTAATTCAGAGGACTCCTGCCACGTAACGTCTCCTTCTCTAAACCTACGATCCGAGAAGAGCGGAAGCTCCGGCCTACTGACAGGTCCCAGCGGCACGGGCGCAGCGATGCCCTCAGCCTCACAGCTCCCAAGCGGCACTGCTGCAAAGCTGAGGGAGAGCTGGCAGGGTTCCTGCTTCCCGGCCACAAGCACCCTGCGGCGTCTGACCCCCGCTGATTAAGTTATGCCTTCCGAGATCGCAGCCGATCGCCAAGGCAAACAAGCAGATAAGGCCTGCGGCCCGCTACTCCGCGCTGCCTCACCAGCAGCCGGCCGGCCGGCCGCTCTACCCAACGCGGGCTGGGGAAGGAAAAGGGGGGGAGGGGGGAGGTTCTCTATGGCGGGAGACTGCCGCTCTGCCCCCCACTCTCTATGGTCGGGAGGTGTGTGTGTGTGTGCGCGCGTATATGTGTGCTGGGGGGCGTAACGGTGGCGGCCCGCCCCCCGGCACGCGCCGGCGGGCAGCGGCAGTGCGCGTGCGCGCGGGGGGCGCCGGTGGCTGAGCGACCAGGGGGAGGTGAGTGGTGGGGGTGGTGTGACGGGCCGCGCCGGGCGCTTCCAAGGGTCTGCAGCGCTCAGCGGGTGGTTGGTCAGCTCGGCGTTGGGGGGGAGGTAAGTCGGGGGGGGGAGCGCGGGGGGCTGCGGCCACACGCGTAGCGGTGGTGCGTAGAGTGAGCGCGTCGGGCCCCGTAGCTTGGCGCTGCCCCGTAGCTTGTCGCTGCCCACGTGTACAAGAGGCAGCGGGCCGATGGGTGGCACTGCGGGGCGGGGGACCGTACCACGGATGTGCCCGGTTATGACCGACCTTCTGAGCGGCCCTATGGGAATGAGGTGTCTGATGCTGCTTTCTCTATCTCGCACCTGAAGAAGAGGCGAGCGGTGCAGCTCTCTGAAGCTTTCCCGCTGATGAGAAGCGAATCTCATTCATTGCTCCGGCCGTAGCTCTGGGGACTCCGGGCAGCGATCCGAGGGGATGCGTGTAGCTTCCCGCCATGGCTGTGCTCAGGAGGGGCAGCCTGGAGAGCAGCTAAAGAGGTTCCCAAGGGACAGGGGCTGAGTTCAGGAGATCTGGGTTTTCAGTAGAAAGAATTAGAAAGAAGAGAGGTGTAATTTTGCTGCAGCTGAGATGGCTGAAGTTAAACAAGGAAATGCAAACTTCAGGATCTGTTTTCATTCTTGAAGTATTTATGCTTGTTTTTGTATGAGTAAGGTGGGTAGTTACAAGAAACACTTTCTCTAAGGAATTTATTTCTCTGCAATTCAGAGGTGTAACACTTCCTCTAAGGAATTTATTTCTCTGCAACTCAGAGGCGATTACACTTCTTGGCTGCCGAAAAGTGTGGCTTGTGGATTTTGTTTTGTTCACTTATCACTCCTCAACTTAGTGAGAATGTTTTCCCAAACCTCCTTTGTGCTGAAGTATCTCACTTTTCTTCCAATGTGCTGTAAGTAAGTGCTGTTGAGAAGCATTTTCTTTAAGTCAGATGGGTCACGGTTTTGATTTATGTAGGTATTTCCTGGTTGTTTCTGTAGCAGCTGTATTTCATTTTCACAAATACCTTTCTGCTTACTGGTAAGAAATTTGGTCCTTCAGCTTTAGAAGGTCTGAGTATTTCTCTCGCTCTCTGGTTTGAGTTCCCACATTATTCTTTTAAATAAAGTTAGAAAAAAAACTTGATGCTAAGGTGTGCTTGATTTCTGGTTGCTGTTATGTGATCCTGAATCTAGGTTGCACAAGAGTTTGAAGTTGGCTGGAAGTGATGAAGCGTGTCTGAATGTCCTCCTGCTTGATGCATGTGTCCAGTTTGAAAAAAACAAGCCCAGAAAACAGAACACCTGGCATGCTTAGGCAGATAGTTAGGCCAGAAGTCACCCAGTGCTGCGTGGTTGGGCTGGCTGTTTCTGATTTCAGGAGCTGCTTGTTATGTGCTGCATGAATAGGACCTCAAACAACACGTAGAGCCATGGGAGTGAGCTTCCATCACACTTTTTCTTATAGTTTCAAGTGTATTTAAGGGATTTATATTAGTGTCAGACTTCTGCTTTTTTCTTTATACTTTTCTCATTCCATGTGCTTTGGCATACCTGCATGTAATGTGCCTTACAGATATGGTGTCTTTTTTTCACTATCTTTTTTGCATATATGCAGCGATGCTGAGAGTAACAGCATGGGTGGTACTTTGGCAGTGAATTGATTACGTTACCACGCGTCCTAATTCAGATAATCCTTTTAAACTGTTACAGTGGGGATTCTAAATGCATACAATTTGAAATGGTAGCAGAATTTTAGGATCTGACATCACTCTGCAGCACTAACCTTCTGTTCCCCTCTGCTGTACCTCAGTCTTCAATCTTGCAGCTGATTTTTTTTCATCAGCGAGATGGGAGGATAAGACCTGCACAGTAATGAGGAAGTGAAGGGTTGGAAGAGCCACGTACTCCACTTCTGAGTTAAGTGTTGTTTCCCCACCCACAACCAACATCCTCAGGCTCTTGGAAAGGGCCGGAGCCTGGCTGCTACTTACTTGTGTAATGAGGCAGAAAGAGTACACAGCGTCATTTCTCACCTTTAGCTCTCCAGCAAGATCAGATTTGAGGTAGGGCAGAGGGATGAGTAACTGACTGGAAAAGCAAATTGTATCCTGGGCTCCATCAGCAGAGGGGTGGCCAGCAGGGACAGGGAGGTGATTGTCCCTCTCTACTCTGCTCTTCTGGGGCCCCATCTGGAGTACTGTGTCCAGGTGTGGAGCCCCCAGTACAGAGCTGTTGGAGAGGGTCCAGTGGAGGGCCACAAAGATGATTGCAGGGTTAAAGCAAACCTCCCCTACGAGGACAAGCTGAGAGAGCTGGGTGTTTTCAGCCTGGAGAAAAGAAGGCTGCAGAGTGACCTCACTGCAGCGTTTCAGTACCTAAAGGGAGTCTACAAACATGAAAGTGTAGATAACAGCAGGACAAGGGGAAATGGTTTTAAGTTGAGGGAGGGAAGATTTAGGTCGGATGTCAGGAGGAAGTTCTTCACTGTGAGAGTGGTGAGGTGCTGGAACAGGCTGCCCAGAGACGTTGTAGATGCCCCGTCCCTGGAGATGTTCAAGGCCAGGTTGGATGGGGCCCTGGGCAGCCTGGTCTAGTATTAAAAGGGGAGGTTGGGGGCCCTGCATGTGGCAGAGGGGTTGGAGTTTGATCCTTGAGATCTCTTCCAACCTGGGCCATTCTGTGATTCTGTACTGGGTGGAATAGCGATGCACTCTCTAACTGCCTGAAATTTTACTGGGCTGCTTGTCCTGAAGGTGTGATAGTGTCTTGATTTATAGGAATACTGTTACAAGGGTTTAGAATTACTCATGCAAGCAGTTGGAATACAATGGCTTTCATAACTTAAAATAGAACTGCTGAAGCAGTTCTGAATTCTCTTGAATGCTGTCTTAGTTCACAGCACTTCAGGAGGATATGAATTGGAGCTCTTACATTGTACATCTGAAACTTTATCTTCTATATATAAAAAAAAAATCCTTTTGCAAATGGGCTGGAAATCTGTGTAGCTCTCAGTGGTGTTATAACATGAAATACATCCTGTATGTTTGATTGCTTAACAAAATCATACCGTGCGTGCAGTTACTTCATGGCTCTCTTAGCACTAGGCACTGGCAATTTGTCATGCTTGATGAGATAGGACTGTAAAAGGGGAAAATGGGCAGCCTGGTCTGGTGGTTGGCAGCCCAGCACATAGCAGGGGGGTTAAAACTTTATAATCATTGTGGTCTTTTTCAACCCAGGGCATTCTATGATTCCATGAATACTGTGAAGCTTCGTTTGGAATGTCTCTGCAGTTCTTAGGCTTGAAGTACTTCTGTGAGAAGGAGTGAGGTTCAGCTTCTAGGAGCTATTTGTAATAGCACGCACCGCTTTTAAGTTCTTGTTTTTTACAACTTTCTTACAGACAAATAGGTATATGATTTTCAGTTTACAAGTATTAGACACATCTGCATATCTTATTACAACTTCTGTCCCATACTGTTTCCAGGAAGCCAGCAGATGCCAAAAAGTAGGGGGCTGCTAAGCTGAGTCGTATCTTTACCTTCCTGTTACGAGATCCCCGTGTTAGCAGAGATCTGTTTTGGCATGTGCATTTTTAGAATATTCCACTGATGGTAAGGGAAAGGTGCTTTTAAGCCGCGCTGTATTTTTAGAAAGATGTGTTTGTGGTAAGCAGTTATAGGGGAGGTAGTTAAAAGTAGGTAATTATAGGGTGTACCAGTTCTGGTTTCTGTGTGCTTCATCTCTTTGCACTCGGACTGGGGTCAGTGGTTCAGATGGAGTGGTGTAACGAAGGAAGCGATTCATAAGTGTGTTTCTTGGCATGGAGAAGTCAGAGTGCGTTTTCTAGAGTAAAATCAGAGCTCATTATGTTTTAGGAAAGTGAAAACTGCACTGAAGTATTTGATAGCACTGAATCACCCAGCCCGCGCTTAGCAGTAACATTGGGTCACTCACAGTAAAGGATCAGGCCATCTCAGGAATCTTGATGTGATGTTACAGGCACTGAGTATTTGCCAAGAACTTGGCCTCTCTTTTTTTAAGGAATCATAAAAAAAAAACGTTTGCTTCTCGCTGGATCACTGAAACATTGGAAGCGACTGTATATCCACTTTGTAATGTTTAAGAGGTAAAGATCTAAAGCGAGAACGATGCTGAAGCCAAGATGCCTTTTGAGGCTAAATTCAATGGAAGTGTGAATTGAAATTTCTTGTGCATCATTGAAATGGTTGCTTCAGGTTTGTCTGCTGAAGATAGGTTGGTGTAGAGATGGCAGAACAGTTATGCTGTGTAGTTGTGACTGTAGATGAACAGGCAAAAAACCTCAGTTAACCAGAGGCAGATTGATTCAACGGATAAAACTGTACTAATGCAGCTGTATACCTGCTGTCGCTGACTGACACAGATCTGTTGCTGGAGCAATGGTGAGTCAATCAGACACCCTGGGAAAACGTTTAAGGGAGGGCAAAATGCTGCATGGTAGATGTGAGAGAAAGGAATGAGGCAAGAGGCAGAAGTAAGAGTGTGAAATGGCCCAGTAAACAGCAGTGGCAGTGAAGAAGGAGTGAGAGGAGTTGTTCTAGCTGCCAGAGCAAAGACTGCCCTGCAGCGTGTGGAGGAGGAGAGCCTGGTGGAGCTGTGGCTGTGTTCTGGCATCTGATGGAGAAAACCAGCCCCAAGCACCACTACAGCCTGTGAAGGATCCTACAGTGGAGCTGATGGATGTTTCCTGAAGAAGCTGCAGCCTGTGGAGAGCTGTGCAGAAGCAGATTCATCCTGAAGGCTGCTGTCCGTGGGAAGAACCTAGCCAAGAACAGGAAAAAGTGTAAGGAAGGAGCAACAGAGAGGAATTGCCTCAGGCTGATCACAGCCCTTCTCCCTGTGCTGCTGGTGGAGGGGAGCTGTAGGAGCTGGGAGTGAAGGAGTGAAGTTGAGCCTTAGAAGAAGGGGATGTGGGGAAGATATTTGGTTTTTTTTTTCTTCTCATAGTTTCTCGCCATTCTACTCTATTTTTCATTGGCAATAAATTAATTTTCTCTAAGTCTGGTTTACCTGCTATAGTACTTGGGTAAGTCACCTTCCTGTCCTTATTGGACCCACAAGCTTTTCATATCTTACTGATCAGAGCTTTCTGCAATAGTAGTAGAATGAGAACGTGGAGAGAAGTCAGTGGGTGAGTAGCAACTTTGGGCAGGTGGATGTTTTCAAGATTGCTTTCTTGAGTTCTGCTTACTGCTTTCTGGTGCCTGTTCCCTTATTTCAAAGCCCTGATGAACTGAAATTGTGTATAGTGCATCCATGGTGGTTGTGCTGGCCATTGGGGAACCTGTCATGGTTGAACCTGATGTGAAACTGCTATAACAAAATGAGGTATGCGGATATCAGAGCTCAAAGGCTTGTCTTCCTTTGTTTGCTGAAGTAATGAGGGCATTTAACATTAACTTCTGTAGCTAACTTTTAGCAGATATTTTCAGTTATGGGAAGCTAAACTAGCAGATGTTTTTTGACACTGTGATCTTTGTTCCATTTTAGAGTGGGAATGTTTGAGTTGATGTAATCATAAATTTCACGTTTTCTGTTTTCTTCTATATGTGTTTTCCTGACTATCAAGAGTAAGAGAATACCATGAGTAAAATGAAATGCAGGTATTAGAAGCCTGTGTTTGGATATGCTATGTTTACTGCTAGAAGCATCCCTTTCACAGACTAGATTTCAGGCATAACACTAATGTGAGGAAGTTCACAGTCAGTTACCATTCATTGTATCGTTTTGGTCCTCCTTTGTTTGTCATCATTTGTTTGTATATAATCATCCTCCTAAAGTAACTTCTATTTAAGTTCTATTTAACAAAAAGCTGCTTTCTGACCTTCGCTGTGGGAAGGCTTGTTGGAGGATCGCAGAAGAGTGTTGGAAATACTGCTTGCCTCCTGATCTGGCAAACCTTGCATCTGTGTGAGTCAGTGGTGGTGCGATGTAAGTACAGTTTGGGGATTAGCTCTACAGTCTGCTCTGTGGAGTAGAGAGGAAGGTGAGGCTGTAACAGCTGGTAGTATTACTATATTACTTCAGTATTACTGTACTGCAATACTGAAGGCATTTTTTCCCACGATACTAGGTGATTGAAACAAAGTTTTCCCAAAAATTCTGATATAGTCCTGATAATAAGTATTTGTGGCATAGAGAAGGCTTACTGGCAAAGCTGTCAAACATGTACTTCATTGGAACAGGGTTGCACAAAGAGTGCATACAGGTTTGGATTACATTTGTCCTTTCTCTCCCCACCTTGAATGCAATCAATCCCAGCTGTGTACCCAGTGTGACTTAAGCCTCATCCGTGCGTTCTCTGAGTATGAGAAAGTCACAGCCTCACACAGGTGCAACTCCACTGAAGGAAGGGTTTGCCTGCTTGATATATGGCTGCTGGGGAGCCCAGTGGCAGGACTTGTCCCAGCAACAGTGGGGCAAAGCATCGCTTGGCCAACAGCTCTAGTGCTGTGATGGTGAAGAGATGCCACTGTCACTTTTGTCCTGTTGACTCTGCTGGAAGAACAGGCATACCCTATCCTGTTACGCTCATCTCCATGGGTATAATCAAAAGGACAGGCAGCTTGATCTGTCCAAGAAAAATGGCATCTCCTACTCCAAAAATCTCCAAATAAAACAGGTACCAGAAAGGCTCTGATAAAAATCACGGTGTGCTTTTAGGAGCAAAGGCCTGAGCTGTAGTTTTTAATAGGATTGTTTATTATAGTAGTTATTTATATTGCAGCACAGCTCCTGGCCTGCTGCTCGGTTCAGGTGTGCCTGAGTACCCCCCATATTGTTCTGCCATGCCTTGGGGCCAGCAGAGAGGCTGGCTGCCTTTCCTTCCTGACATGTGAGCGGAGGGAGGGGCCTGTGGGACCTCTGTACAGCCAGGGACAAGCTGGATGTGTTGGCTTTTTGTTTTTTAAAGTCATTCTGAGACTTTTGAGTTCACTCTTTCCTGCAGCATGCGAAAGGTAACAGAGCTCTCTTTATGGTGTGGGGTTTCCTGGCTGGAAAGCGCCTGCCGCTTGCTCAGGGCTCTCCATACTTCTAGCAGTGACTGCTCTACAGGACGAGAGATGTGGCAGCAGCTGCAACAGTGAGTGTTTAATGTGCTTGCTTCCTTTGGCTTGAAGTCCTGGAAAGTGGAAAACTCTGGAATAGGTGTTCGACTGAGGGCTGTGTGTGCAGTGGGGAAAACTAGCCCGTGACTTTATCATTATTCAGAGCTGTCAGTGCTTCCTCAGTAAGAAGAGGAATAGGATTAAACAAGTACCGTATAAAAGAGGTGTTAAAAATCTATTAGCTTAAAGCCAGACTGAAAAGCTCAACTGCTAAAATGAGAGAGATGCCTGTGTAAGGAATGGTTTTATGCTCTTAAGAACATGAGGACTTGATCTGTTTTGCATAGACAAGCTGATGCTGTGTGCTGTACAGTGATTTTTTCTAGCTTGTCAGCTGTAGAGGATTTAATTACTTCTCAGCAGACTTGGGTAAGAAGGTTGCTCTGCTTACCCACTGCTGCTTTTAATTTTGGCATTAGGATGATTGTGGATATAGTTATTTTCTTGGTGTCTGACCTTTTTAATTGTTCAATCCTTGCTTTTTGGAATCCTGGCTGATACCAGATAACTCTGTTATTGGTTTAATTTCTTTTTTCAGTGGGCTTTGAAATGGGTGTAATCCTGAATGCTTTTTAACCTTGTGTCTTGCAGTGCTGTGCATCTGTAGTCAGCTGTAATGCTCTCAGGCTAAGTTTGGTTCTGCTTCACTGAAAGATGTTATTTCAGAGGAGGAGAGTTGCACTTCAGATTTCTGTGAAAGTTTTTGGGTTCCTTTAATGAAGGTCAGAGGTAGCTTTTTTTTTATTAAGGCTGTCCCATTAGCAATGACTTGATGGCTGTGTTACAGCTTTGGGCCTTCATACCACTTCTCTGCACATGGTCTTTTAACACTGGACTAACTCTTTCTTACAAGAACCACACCTTGAGTGTTCTCAAGGCTGGATTAGCTGCTGTACTCAGCAACCCAGGCACACCAGTCTATCAGGTTTGCTGGTGAAAGATTGCTTTTTCAAAGCAAGTACTGTTTTACTAAGGACAACAAAACGTGAAAAGCCCATAGTGCAAAGTAGTAAAACAATATACGTTAGAGAGGCAGTGGTTAAATTTTACCTATGTGAAAGACCTGGCCTGAAAGACAATGTTTTATTACCCAACTTTTTGCTTGTCCTTTTCTTTGAATTTAAGGTCCAGTGGGTGTCATAAAAATGCAAACATCACAATATCAACTTGTAAGTTAATGAAACAGGAATTGTGCCCTGTTGTGATGAGCTGAAGCTGACTAATTGTTTGTAATTGTACATGCACATGTGTGCCACTGCCAGAAGTGCTCAAGTGTATTTTAAGCAAGAGCAACGACCAATTGATGCCATAGAGCACAGTAAGATGTGATTTTAGTTATCATACAGAGTAACTTACATTGCCAGTAGTATAGTTTGGATGTTGGTTAGGTATTGTGAATTTTAATAATGTCTGCCTGTGAAGGAAATTCATACAGCTGACAAAGAAAATTGGTACGTGTGAGCTTCCACCTAGCTGAATGGTAGAGGAGGAGGGTAGAAATAAGCTTGGTGCGTTACAGTTTGGGGTTTATTTTCATGGTTTGTCATCTACATGCTATTCCTGGTATTGAAAAGAGTGAGGCTTCTGCAGAGTGTTCTGGCTGATGCTGCTGATTGCCTCCTGATATTGTCTTTCCTTCCATCTTGATATTTTTTTCCATAATCTTTAATTGTCTTTTGTAGTCTATCTGTTGGTAGAGTCACTTCTGCTTGTTAATTTCAGTATCTGATCTTGGTACCCTTTTGAGCTCATGTTGGTCTAGAACGCGTTTGGGTTGGTCATGGGAGGAGAAAATCTCCATTGCAGACACAACTTTATGGGGTGATACTTTTGATTTGTGGAAGTTGCTGCCTTGGGAGTGTTCTAGCTGCTAAATGGTGCACTGTAAAAGTGGGTTTGTGAAAGGCAGTAAATCAGCATTACTTCCTGGAAACTTGCAGGTAGTGTTGAGATGAGCAAGATACAAAGTTTGGGTCAATAACTTGTTGTTTATTGAGTTCAGCATGCACTGTTGTCAGGTCAGTCATACTGCTTATCACTGATTTCCCACATATTTAAGTACAAGCCACCAATGACGTGGGCAGTCTTCCTTTTATTTGCACACCTGTTGTTTCGGTGGTGGCACACAATGGGACAGGACAGCAGGGTAAGGAGCTGTTACTTCCTCAGTCACTGCAGTGGCACAGATTGAAATGACCAAGCTGAAATCAGAATGAAGCTGTGGTTCAGAATCACTTGTGCCATGCAGCAGCCTTTCTCTGGTGTGACAACTAATGAAAGCTAATGAGGAAATGATGATTGGGTGAAAGAAATGCAGTGTTTCAGTGAGTAGTATTTGAAAACAAATATTACTGTTTTTCTGCTCATTAGTCAAGCTTGAAACTGGAATTACTTAATGTGTATGAATACAGTATTTCTGCTGTCATCTCTCAGGGCTTCATGGCTGCAGCTTATTTTACTATAGCGCATATGCCAGCAAGGCTTAGTAAGATATAGGAAGTAAATCTCATTACTGAAATAAGTTCTTTGCAAGTCTCAGCATCTTTGTCTTCCATTCCTTTCCTGTAGTTTTCCTGTTACTTTCATTCCAGTCAGCTGTTCCTTCCTTATCTCATACTTTTTCCCTGTGGTATTTGATACATAGTAGCTCTATCTGCAGCTCATTCTCTGGTTAGGGAGTACTTTCCCAAATCTCTGTTAAATAAATTGATTGAGTCGAGGCTCTTATGGAGCTTTTTCATCCACGTTCTGTTTGAGCCCTTATCAAACGTTGTTTTTTTTCTTAACTGTAAAGCAGCAACTGCTTTCTTACTGATTTTTCCAGGCTGAAATGGAATATCGTGCTTGCTGGAAAATGAACGCTCTCTTCTTGAGATGGGATGGAGTACTGTATAATCAATGGATATTAAGATGTTATAATCACAAAAAGAACAAGAGTGTCAAAAGTGCTACCCCTCAGAATGTGTTGTACCCTGTGCCATAGGTAGCAAAAGCACTGGGCAGGTACCAGAAGGAGAGGTGGGCTGCTGGGTGGGTTGGTGCTGAGCAACTCCTGTGTACTCTGTCAGGGTCAGTGTTATCTGGAGTGTGTTGTCAGCATGCTGCAGAATGTGATGGGCTTCCTTTGAGGCTTTTGTTGTGAGTTACAACCAGCATTTTGTACCTGTGTTTTTAATACTGGGCTGTATTATGGCTGAATGCTGCTTGCCCCAGGGCTGTGGTGAAAGGAAGATTGATGGTTTGCTGGAGCACAGTATGTTGGGGTAAGTATGTGGAGGACCTGTGCTAAGTAATTCTGTAGTAAGGATTCACTGCATCGCACATTCTGCATCAGAGCTGTTCATAGAGAAAGAAGGTTTGCCGTTAAGTATCTTGCCTCCTGGGCACTGCGCTGTCTGTCAGTTCCCAGCAAACTGAGACGCTCAGGCAATGCGTAGTGCAATTCACCTCATCAGCCCCAGGTTTGGCTCCCATGTACATCTTGGACATAGGGTTTGAATTTTGGGTGCTCCCATGCAGGCTTGGTGGTTGGACTTGATGATCCTTGTGGGTCCCTTCCAACTTGGGATATGCTGGGATTCTGTGATCTGTGCAGATGAGCAAACTCTTCCAGAAAATATCAGAGTTAAACTAGTAGGAATGTAGTATTACTGTATTCCTTCTGCCTGTGGTGTCTCTCCAGAGATTCTTATGTATTCTGAGAGCTAGTGCAAGATAACCTTGTTTTTTTGTGCTACTGTTGTGATGCAGCCTGATTCAGGTGCTTTGGCTTTCATCAGTGCCTTTGCTTTGTTTCTCCTCAGTCCTTGTTCTTTTTACACGTGGCAGTTTCTTCATGCTTTCCATATCAAGGTGCTCTTTTACTAAAATCTCATTCTTTCTCTGCTGTGTTCCACTGGGCATAAGTATTAGCACTGTAACTTTATAGCATGATGGCAATGAAAGCCTGTATGAAAACCAAGTTCTTAAAAAGGTGAGGAAGCAGAATAAAGGATTAGATCCTCATAAATCAAACACTGAAAAA
Organism: Lagopus muta; assembly: GCF_023343835.1. Taxonomy (NCBI): domain Eukaryota; kingdom Metazoa; phylum Chordata; class Aves; order Galliformes; family Phasianidae; genus Lagopus; species Lagopus muta. Next base: position 80,585,061 of record NC_064433.1, read on the forward strand.
CCAAACCTTTCCCTTGAAAAGCAGGAGGATTTCGTTGTCTGGTTGCTTTCTTATTATAGGATGGCTTGGGTCGGAAGGAACCTTAAAGCCCATCCATATCTACCTCCTACTGTTGGCAGGGCTGCCCCCACCAGCTCAGGCTGCCCAGGGCCCCATCCAGCCTGGCCTTGAATGTCTCCAGGGATGGGGCGCCCAACAGCTCTCTGGGCAGCTGTGCCAGTACCACACTGCTCTCTGAGTAAAGAGTTTCCTCCTAACATCTCACCTAAATCTGCCTTTTGGTTTAAAACCCTTCCCCCTTGTCCTATCGCTACTAAAGGAGAAGGACGTATGTGATAAATTCTGGGTGAAGATGCAGAAAGAAGGTGATACTGTCAGGCAGCAGATATGGAGGAAGGTTTTTTGGTGCTGATCAAGTATTTTATTTTTCATGCTGTGTTGTGTATGGCAGTATAACACAGATGATATGTCTGAAGAATTTAACTGTTTTCTTCCAAAAGAGAGTGATCTTGTGTTTATTATTTTGGTGGTGGAATATAGCTTTATTCATAACCAGCAGCATCCCCTGCCTTGCAGCTGCTGTTAGTTTTGGTAAAAATAGAATAAAGCCTGTGTGTTGCCAAGAACTGCACACAGACATAACATGGGGTAGCTGTAGCACTTTCTGATCTTAAAATAACAAACACACACCAACAATAAAAACCAGACAGAGTGGGAGAGGGGAACAGTGCAGAAGAGTGATTTATCTGAAGTCATGCAGCTGGTTGTGGCTGAGCTTGGACCAAAGCTCAGTTTTTAATCACTTTGTACATAGTAGCTGTTCCTTCCATATTTTGGTGCTGTCATATTTGGCTTGTATTTCTGATATCATTCCCTATCTTGACATAAGCTCTTTTCATGAAGTTCAAAGGTACAGCAATGGAGGGCATAGAAATTAACACTCCTCTTCCTTTTTTCTTCTCTTTGGTTCAGGTTAAGTGATGTTTTCTGATACTCAAAGAACAATCAGCACTGCAATTCCATGAATCACAGAACCACAAGAAGTGCAGCTGCCCTCCCTACTTCCAGTTTCCCTTCTTTACTGTAACCTTCCTAGGACCTTTGGCTTCTTCCCTACTGAGTGCACAGTGGGGGGACCCACTGTGGAATTTGGGGGAGGAAGCACTTTGCTGATCGGGGGAGCAATGGCCTTAAGCTTGTATGTATTTCCCTTCTTCAATAAGTTCAGAGTGCTCCTGCTTGTCACTTTGTGTTTGATGGTGCTATGGGCTGTGTTCAGTTGCTTTGTGGATTCTGGACAGACTATTCCTAAACTTAAGAGTGTGGGGAAGCATTTTGGAAAAATCATCAGCCTGGAGGAGGAAGAGGACAGTCAGAAGGAAGAAAAGATGAAGTTAACTGAAGAAGTTCCTGCAACAAAGCCACCTCAGGGTCCCTGTCCAGCTCTGTCTCCATATCTGCGTAAGTGATGTGGATTTCCTCTCCCTTCTAAAAAGTTACATCCTCTTTGGTATTGTCTGCTTGTTTTCCTATTAGCTGTTTGACAGCTAAAACAGCCAGTAAGCAGCTGTTTAACAACATGCTTTTCTGTGGAACAACCAACCATACCGGTTACAGTAAGTGCTTTTGGGTGGGTGGCTCATGGCATTGAGTGACTGTGCTGTGTCTGGCTGGGCTGGCAGCTGCTATGGTGCTGAGCATTGCATTTGCAGCTAGAATGGCACTGAAAACAGTTCTGGCTACTGTTGAGCAGTGCCAAGGCAACCTGGTGTAGTATTAAATGGGGAGGTTGGCGGCCCTGCCTGTGGCAGGGGGTTGGAGATTCATGATCTTTGAGGTCCCTTCCAATCTGGGCCATTCTTTGATTCTTTGAAGGCTTGCTGTCTTGCATCCCTTTTCCTACAAAAGCCAGCAGGCCAAGGGTGGGTGAGACCTTGGGAGGGGACACAGCCAGCAAGGATATATCATGCAGCTGAGATTATGAAGTGTGGAGATGTACAGGGCTTTGCTCTTTGCTGTGGAAGAATGTCAGAATAAAGATTTTAGCATGAGAAAGCTTGACCAAATAGGCACTTCTAGGCTGAAGGGATTGGAAACCCAGCAGTGTGAGCCATGTTAATGCTGATAACTCACAGCATTCCAGCCCTTTTGTGCACTGATAGTATTTATCTCTGTCATCACCTGGCATGTGTTCGGAGCAAACCTCTCCATCCTATTGCTCTAATGATAAGATGAAGGGGAGGATGTTCCTGCTTGCAAGTTAGATTTGATATTCTCTGGAGTGATGCTGAGAGGTACAAAGACCATGGATGATGCTTACAAAATATTGCAACAATCTAATATCTGCGTATTAGGTATTATCTGGGCTGCTGAGCAGCTAATTAAAAGTGTGTGGACAGTTCTCTTCACTGCTTACACCTGCAGAACTGGCGTGGAGCTTACCTACTTCCTTCGCTGCTTTGCTGAGTCTGGAGGGGCTCCTTGCAAGAGAAGCAATGATACTTTAATTTGCTTACAGAGAGCCTTTGCACGTTTTCTTATATATTTGTAATATTAAGCCTGTGATACTTTTGTTCATGCTTTAAGCAGAGATGACTTCTCACAAGCAGTCCTGTGTCTCTTTCCACTTTGCTCTTCTCCTCTGCTTTGTCCTGGTGGCTGTTTTTGGCCAATTCTCCTGCAGCTGGATGAAATCTGTCTTGGTATTTATGCATGTTTTTTAATCACTACTGTCATCAGTTTAACTAAACACTCAGTACAGTCTCGTTCTGCTGCCTACATAATGGTTTTCTTGTACTATCTTTCTCTTGGACAGCCAGGGAAACTGTGACTTAAATCTGGGTTTCTTATGCTGTTTATAGAGTATAGAGACTGGTCTATAGCCACAACCAGAAACAAATTAGGAAAGCTTATTGTACTTTTCCTACAGGAGGTACCAGCAAACTGACCTTCAGTCCATCTCTCACACTAGAAGAAGTACAAAAGGAGAACCCTCAGGTGGCCGAGGGCCGATATCACCCTGCAGAGTGTTCAGCATTGCAGCGTGTGGCCATCCTCATCCCGCACCGCAAGCGTGAGAGGCATCTGCTCTACCTCCTGGAGCACCTGCACCCATTCCTGCAGAGGCAGCAGCTGGATTATGGCATCTACGTTATCCACCAGGTGGGAAGGGTGTCTCTACTCAGTGATGCTTAGAGCTGTGTGCTGCCACCTCCACCATCTAGCGCCACTCCTGAGGCTGCTTGGCATGCTTCTGATGGTTGACGGACACAGTGGCAGCTTGCAGCCGTTGCTTGTAGCACTACAGAATCTCAGCTGCTGTTAGAAAAGCAGGGAAATATTAAGAAGCAATGTCTAGCTAATGTTCATTTCTCTAAGTCTAAGCTTACTGTTTCAGAGTTAGTATTTCAAGGTAAGCGTCTTGCAACTGTTATGCATGCAGCTTGGCTGACGTGCTTTCTGTCTTTAAACCTGAAGCTGTTCATATCTAGCTCTTCTCTCCCATCTGCTTACTGGTTGTCATGCTTAGCAAGCAGCACATGTTGTGCAGTTGTACTTCTGTTTCAAACTAAACACACCAGTTACTACTTATATGTGCTTTGCTTGTGGGAAGAAACAGTCGTGGCAGAGTGTTCAGTTCCTGAAAGACTTAATAATTTTCTATTTAGTATTCTTTTAAGCTCTGCAGAGTCGGTGGCTAAAATCTGAGCTTACAGACCTGTGCCAAGTTGACTTTTGTTTACGTGCTTATGCTCTCATCTCATTAGCTAAAAGCAATACAGGTTTCTCTTTTGTAATGTGTTGTCATCTTCTTGATTTCTTTTTAATTGTGTTTTACATCTACTTTGATTCTGAACAGATTTTGCAGGCAGCAGGAAACAAAAGAGAGGGGAGGGATAAACTAATATAGTTTCCCTTCTCTATTTAAAGAGGATGGACTCAAGTCCATTCTAGGTGAAAGCTTACGTTTTTGCTCGATGGTGTGGCAGGATCTACTTTCAGTACTTCATTACTTAGAGTTGTCATCTAGCTGCCTGTAGAGTGGAAAAGTGAGGGTTTTTTTCTGCATTAGTGCATACTGCAGTTGTACCAAGAGTGGCTGCAGTTCACAAGCAGTATGGAAAACAATTAGGAGAATGGGCATACTTTCTTCATTTATTGAAATTGTAGGATCATAGCATATTCTGAGTTGGAAGGGACCTATAAGGATCATCAAGTTCAACTCCTGAACACTTCAGCAATTAGCAAGGCTGGGTGGGGAGATGTTAAGCTGGATGAGGATGCTGTGCCTGTCCTGGAGCAGGCATGCAGTAATGCCTCAAGTGTCCTCGTGGGTCATTGCTTGGTGGCACGTGTCACTTATCATACAGTCCTACAGATGTCCTTCCACACACATCCTATTGGCCAGCAGCTCAGGAGGCCTCATGATCCTCCAGCTTTGTGCCAGAGCCTTGCTCCCCTTGAACCCACCACCAGGCAAGCAGCATACATGAGGTAAAGGCAGACTGTTATCATGTTAGTAGAAAGTAATAGAAAAGCCTGAAGGTTTTGTCTGATGGGAGCACAATGTTGAGTCTAGATTTACTCTATCAGAGCTTTACTTGGATGAGTGTTATCTCTTGCTTGTCTTTCACTGTGGGTAGGCACGCCCCAATGCTGGAAGGTGAGTCTAGCCAAAACATTCCTATGGCAAATCTTTTTTACCCTCTGTTTGTGATGTTTGTAGTTGCTTTACACATCTTGTGGAAAGGAAACAGATAAAACCAGATCTTAACTACGAAAATAAACAGAGCTTGCTTTGGAGAAAGATTAAGTAATGGTCCTTTTATATTTATCTCCAAATGTTACTTGTAACATTTCAGAAATCATATTTTGCTGTACAAATGTCCATACGTGAAGGAGCATGGTACTGAAAATAATGTGAGTTTGTAATCTCTAAAGTGTGAGTGATATCTTTTCCAAAGTAAGTTTGTCACTTAATCAGGATTCTTCTCTTGAAACTACGTAGGAGAACGTAGCAGACGAGAGTAGACTTTGCTATGTGTTTAGCATATGGTCAGCACTGAAATGGCCCCTCCTGGAAGGCTGTCTCACTGTTGTTTGACTACCTTGATGCAGGAGGGGGCTGTGGTGGCTGACTGTGCTGGTGACTGAGACACAGCCAACCAGTGGTAGATGTTGCTGCTGAACTAGTCTGGATTTGATGCACAAGTGAAGTTCTCTGTATGTACTATACCAGTCACCTGAATTGTTCTGTTGCTTGCTCAGTAATCTATGATTCCATTATCAGGAGAAAATGTTCTGATAGATTTCTTTTTACTCTTCTGCACTTGAAACTACTCAGGACTTTTGACATTATAGATTTTTGGATTAGTTGCATCTTTGAAAGTACTTTTTTTTTTCCTTGACTCAGAATGGAGACAACTGATGATCCCCCCTCTCAATTTCTCAGCACGGGCTGTATTTCCCAAAGTGGATGCTATGGTGAGCCATAAAGCTCATAATTTACCTTTGTGCAAGGAGAAAATGGCTGTTGGTAATGGTGAGCAAATTACTTTTGCAGCAAAGTGTTACTAGAATGTTAAAACACACTTTATATGCAACTGCTTTTCCCTGCAATTAATCTTCCCTCAGCTTGGGGAGGCCAGCTTCTATTTTCAGTGGAACCTCCTTCTGTCCAGATGGCTTCTAGCAAAGGAACCCTGTCTCTCAAAAGTTAGTTTTTTAGTTTTCTAAGAATGCATCAAGTTGCCAATGATAGAGAATGACTGGCCTCTTGCTTTCTAGGAGTGCATAGCTGGGCCTTTTGATTCTGAGTGCCAACTGAGAGTCACAGAATCATTAAGGTTGGAGACAACCTCTAAGGTCACCTAGTCCAACCATCAGCCCATCCCCGCCATGCCTGCTAAACTGTGTCCCACAGTGCCACAGCTACGTGTTTGTTGATTATCTCCAGGGATAATCCATCACTTCTCTGAGCAACCTGTTCCAATGCCTCACCACCATTTCAGAGGCAACTTAACACCGAGTCCTCAGGTGTATGAAGTGTTCTACAGACAGATTAGTCTGTACAGTCCAGAAAAAAATATATAGCCATATAAGCAGCCCTGTTGTTTCAGAATCAGTGGGGTCGTGGTAAGCTTACAAAACTGCCAGGTAAACATACAAATGTATGTATCTAAAAGGTGGAAAATGATATTTTTGAAAAGTGAAGATGCACTGCTTTGCTGCATAAGCAAATGATGAAGATTAGTAAAAGTGAAGTGAAGCTCTGTGCTAGGAGGAGTCCCTGTGTGGCCTAATAATTAGGTTACAGGCTGGAGTTTAACAAAAAAAAAAAAGGAAGAGACCTGCATTTTATTTCCCACTCTGCCACCTACTGTGTAGCTTAAGGAAATACAGAACTTGTTAGAACTTAAGCACTGCTATTATCTAAACTAAGGGGGCAGGCATGAAGCACCTGTGTTGAGTGCTCTGACATCTATAAACCAATAACTATAGGAATAATTTTTTTTAAGCTTCCAAAAGTCTTACACGGTTGCATGGATTGTTTACAGGTACCTGTTACGTAGTTTGATGGAGTAACAGGGCAGGAGCAGCAACAGTAGTGGGATTGCATTGTGCAACACACATACTTGTGGTGGCTGTAGACTTTCCTGTCCCTACCCATGTAGAGGCTTAAGAAATGCCTTGTGTCACTGGCTCTGGTGCTGTACCTAATGTTATAGAGTTGTTCTTTGTACAGTTATTGACCCAAAGACTGTGGAGCACAAATGTGCTTGTCAACTCTGTGATTAGAAGAGAAGCCTGGGAACAGTTCTAGTTAACACATTTTCAGAGTTTTTTTTCTGTTTGTCTCCGCAGGCTGGCAGCACCACATTTAATCGAGCAAAACTGCTGAATGTGGGATACTTAGAGGCTCTAAAAGAAGAGAACTGGGACTGTTTCATTTTCCATGATGTGGATCTGGTGCCAGAGAATGACTTCAATATTTACATGTGTGACAGACAACCAAAGCACCTTGTAGTTGGCCGGAACAGTACTGGATACAGGTAAGAAATCATGAAAAGAAGAACGATCTGAAAGTGCCAGGTTTCTGATAATGTCCCTCTTCTTGTCAAGCTGTGTACTTGAGTGCTTCCTTCCATCTGACACCATGTTTCTGATGGTAATGCTCCACCTCTCTGGAGCACTTTCTAACAGAAGATCTTCACGCAGATACCTTTGAAGTTGGCCCTGTGATCACCCATAAGAATGGTCATTCTGGTTTCCGGGGGTGTTGTGAGAGGAAAGCAACATACCACAGACCTTATGTCTAAGCTAGAAATCGCATTCTCTTGGTTCTTGTGGCTTGACAGTATGATCTTAGGATTGTGCTAATAAAAATTGGTGCTTACTTTTTGTTGTTGGAGAGGTAACTTCTGATACTGAGATCTGCACAAGCATAAGAACCTACTGAGCAATAGGGGTGTCATTTAATTAGCTGCCTGTACAGCATCTAATACAGCATTGTTCTGGTTTTAAATTGACCTCTTAAATGTTACTGTGATGTAAATAATTAAAAACAAAAAGTCAAGTTCAGTTCACCTTAGAGGAAAAAAGGCTCCTGATTGTGGTGAATTTAATGACTAGAGTGGTTTCATTCATTTAATGGGCTTCTTTCAAGATTCAACCTCTTGTGTTATGTCAGTCTAAATATTAATTAGATGTGGGTTTTACAAAAGCTGATTGCAAGCGCTTTGAAGTAAAATGTCTGCTTCACCTCTGGGTTTCCTTTACTAAATGCGTGAGAAAGGAGAACTTGTACATTCTCTCTCTACAGAATAATACTTGCTTTCCAGTTGGATGTCAGTCACTAGTGGTTTATGTACCCTGAGGCCAGTATGGGGAATGATACTGCTTAATGTCTTCATCGTTGGCCTGGACAGTGGGGCAAAAAGCACCCTCAGCAAGTTCAAAGAAGATACAAAGTTTGGAGGGGTAGTCGGTACACTGCAAGAATCTCAAGTTCAGCAAAGGGGAGTGTGAAGTCCTGCACCTGAGGAGGAAGCACATGCTGGAGACTGGAAAGCAGCTTTGTGCCCACCAGTACCTCCTCTTAGGTCCATTTCTGCAGAGTAGAACATCAGCCAGCACTGTGCCCTTGTGGCAATGACAGCAGATAGCACTGTGGGCTGTTAAGGAGGGGGTATCCTCTGCAGACTGAGGCGGCAGTCGTTGCCCTCTGTTCAACGCTGGTGAGAAGATACTGCAGTGTTCTAACTAGCTCTGTGCTCCCTGGTATAAGAAAGATTGGACTACAAGAGTGAGACCAGAGAAGGGCCATGAAGAAAATTAAGGAACCGGAGCATCTGACAGGTAGAGAGACAGAGTTGGTGCTGTGGCAGCTCAAGAGAGATCCTGCCAGTGTATTTAAACATTTGGTGGTAGGTGGAGCCAGACTCTTCTTAGCAAAAGGCAAGAGATGATGGATGCAAACGGAAATACAGGAAATTTAAATGGAAGACAAAGCATTTTTACTTTGGAAGGCGATCAGATGCTGGAACCAGCCACCCAGAGTGGTTGTGGTATCTCTGTTCCTGCAGATGCTCAAAACCCAAGTGGACGAGGTTCTCAGCAACTTAGCCTGTAGGAAGCTGCTTCAGTGATGGGAGCAGAAGTCAGCCAGCCTCTGAGAAAAAAGTGTCTTTTTTTTTGTTTTTAACAGATTCATGGTAAACCAGAAATAGTGCTAAGCACTGCTCCTCTGCCAGTGCTGCCACAGTTGGTTCATCTGTTTAGATTCATGTATGTTTGGGAATCAAAGTGCAATCTGCTGCACAAGTGGCTGCCACTTGCACAATTCCTCTGAGGCTGGCAGTGGCAATTTAGCAGAAGTTGTCTTGTAATGCTTATCTTTAGGGCCAAGAAAGTGGAGGGTGTCATAAAAAAAAGTAATTATTAAAATGGTGTAAGATAAACATGGTATGTAATTACCTTTCTAAAGTAGATACAGTTTCCTGGACAAGGACAGTTGAGCTCTGTGACATTTAGGTTGTAAAGCAACTTGCACTGTACCTCACCTTGGAACTGCTCTTGCCTTGAGCTGAATTCTCGTAGCATGTGCTGTTTTCATTTAAAGGTTGTGAGATTCAGCTCTAAGGTAGTCAGTGGCTTGCTGTCATTACCTCGAAGGAGCAGCTCTTGTTCCATCTGCTACAGTGCTCTGCTTTGTTCCTTTCCTACATATTGGGGTCCTTGAGGAGCAGAGCCTTTTTGATTAGCAAGGGGAGGTGTATAAGGAAGCTATTTAATTAGGAAAGCTTCATTCTTTCAGCTGGAGAGCTCTTCTGGCCTAAAGCAAATCATTATCTTTTTGTGAGAACTGTAAGAAAACAGGAGCTACATCATAGACTTGTGCATTGTGAACTCTGCAAAAGACAGGTCTAGATCAAGAGTTTTTATGTGGTATTTTCATTGTTGGTGTAACTCAACCTTTAAATTCTTCATTTTCTCTTCCTGTGTACTTCTAGGTTACGTTACCAGGGATATTTTGGAGGTGTAACAGCTCTAACAAGAGACCAGTTTTCCAAGGTGAATGGATTCTCTAACAACTATTGGGGTTGGGGTGGAGAAGATGACGACCTTCGAATCAGGTAAAAAGGCTACATGGAAATGGGTGTGAGAAGGGGAGGAGCTGGGTTAAAAAAATAAATAAAAGCTGAGAGACTTCAACCTAGCCTTCAAAGGTGAAATGCTACAGAATTCTTGAACTCTGAAACAGTATTGCTGTATGGAGATTTGGAGTAGTTCTGTATATGTCTTCCTCTTCAAAAAGATTAGGCAAATTCACAACCTGAGAGAATTGCTGGTAGGTTTTTGTTCGTTCATTTTTGTTTCAGCTCCAGAGCATTTCTATTCCACTTTGGAAATTGGCTGTAACCAAAATAAGATTCCAAGTCTGGAATAGTGTTTGCTTGAGATACAAACGTACCAAGATCTACTCCTTTTGCAAGAGTGTGGGAGTTCTTGGGTTTTGGCTTTTTTAAATTCACTCATTGACTACCCTAACTTAATCTGAGCAGAGCTTAGTTTGTGGGTGGTATTGGCTGTAGTTAAGACAGTTTGCATTTTAGGAAGACTGTGCATATATCCACGTACCTTTTGCTCTTACAAACTGTCAGTTTGTAACTTGGATATATACTCTCGTCCTTACATGTTTACCCTTTTCAATTGTTTAAATATGCAAAACATTTTGGAGGTGTACAAGTCATGCTCCTGGTGATGTTACTGATTAAATCAAGTGTGGTAAAGTTAGGAACTTCCAGTGAAAGTTCTTGTTACTCAAGCAGAACAGTCAGCTGTGTCTCAAGAAATCTAAGAGCTTTACTTGGTGATGTGGTTTTCTGTCCTGTCTCTGTAACTACTCCCTTCCCACCCCCTAGTCTCTATCTAGAGACACCTACTTCTCTGTGGCAACTCAGAGGCTGGCTTTTTTAGTGGCAGGGGATGGTTAGTAACCATCTTACTCCCCAGCTTCTTGAGTTAATGAGCAAACAAACATGCTACTGGTATTCTTTCAAATGTTTGCATGCACATTATAGAACAAGCTGTGCAGTAGATGGGTGGAACTTGGAGGTGTTTGCAAGTGCTTGTAATCAAAAGTGATGTTCTCTTGTGCTGGCACCTGACAGCTTCCTGGATGTTGTGGTCTTTGGTATGGAAACCAAATTCTATGACACAGTGTGCCTTAGCTCATGTTTTTCTTCCTGAGTAGATCTTGGACTGTGGTAGTTGCAGTATTTGTAGTGGTACTGAATAGGAAGCTTCCTTTCTCAGCAGGTCTCGTAGTACAGAGATCACTGCAGCCTACCTCTGCAAAAGCAGCAGATGGCAGCAGCCCCTGCAGTATTTTCAAGAACTGAGGGCTGCAGTGCTGCTACTTTCCACTGATTAGTTTTTGTGCTAAATGCTGTGCTTTCTTCCTAGCTCCTCCCTACAGTGAGCATTAGAAAGATTTTCACATCATCTGTTGTTTTTGATAATTTACTGCTACAGTTATTGGAAAGCTATAGGGCCTGCTTCTTCAGTCTTGGTTTCCTGCTGCTGCTCTCTCAGCTGCTGGTACGACTGGCAAAGACCTGGGCTATTCCTTAATTCCCTTTCTGCTGCTAACAGAGCAAAATTGTTGGGCTCCACAGATGATGTTTAAGGCCAAAAGTTCCAGTCAAGTGCCTGATGCTAGACACTGAAATCCATGCATGCAAGTTAACATTTCTGGCCCTTTTTTCATAAAGAGGTTATTCACATGAAGAAAAAAAAAAGTTCAAAATTGCAGAGCTGCCTGCAGACCACAGGAAAACAAGCTCCTTTCCTCTTCTTAGTGGAGAACTAGGGTAGGGGCTTCATTACATTAGTTGAAAGAAACTTGTTGCAAAACATGCAGTGTTTGTACAGACTTCCTAGGTTAATGTATGGAAGTAAAACTAGTATTGTCTGGTCTAATTTAAATGGATTCTGTTGTAAAATGTATTTAAAGCAAACTGTACATGTTTCTCTTCAAAAGACAGGGATATCTGTCACTCTCCTGGACCTGCTGTACAAAACCCCAACTCTGTGAGCTCTCTTTCTGCAGCAAAAGAGACTGTGGAAGATGATGATGATGAGTTGCCTACAGTTCTATAAACTTGCTTCCATGGCACCTAACAGAGTTGAAGTCTCAGAACGTCATTTCTTAAGAGCTGGCTTATAGGTGGTATCTTGCATAAGGCACAACTGTTTCTTGCAGGGTTGAGATGCAGAAGATGCGAGTGATGAGGCCAGCTGCTGATGTAGCCAGGTACACTATGATCTCCCACAACCGTGACCTTGGCAATGAGGAGAACAGCCAGAGGTAAGAGCAGTGTTCTATCTTACATTGTTGTTGTAGGAGCCAGGCAGCAGGTGGCCCTATGATTTTTAGAATACCATTTCAGAGATTAATTGGCTTAAACCCCTCTTCCCTATGCTGTGCTGAAAGACTGTTTCCCTCTGTCCATGCTGAGGATAAGAAAAGCATGAATTTGTATTCCCAGTAGATGCAAAATGGCTATAGCTCTATCTCTAAGATTATTGGACATGGGAGAGAGCTTAGAACTCCTCTCTTACGGAGTTTGGTTTTGTGCTGCTGTAACAATTTTCTCCTCTACTCTGTCCTCAGGATGAAGCTTCTGCGCCAGGTATCTAAAACGTGGAAAACAGATGGGTTGAATTCCTGTTCCTATAGACTGCTGTCAGTGGAACATAACCCTTTATACATCAACATCACGGTAGATTTCAGCGCGCAGACAAAGACCTCAAAGGGGTGAACACCACACAGGTTTGAGGAAATGGCAATGGATACCGTTTGTGGTTGGTGGTACAGCAGATGACTTGCAGCACTCTGCTCAAAGGAGTACCTCAGCAGCACAGAAGAATGTTTTTCTGCATGGCATCTAATTGATCAGCAGAGAAGCTCATTTTCTGAGGACTGGAGACATGAAACTGACCCACAGGCAGGTCCTGGTGTTCTTCTATGCACTTTCTGCTGAGATGTTTGTAAGCTTCTGTGTTTGGGCTGGTCCAGTAGAAGGTCTTAAGTCTCCTGAAAAAAATATTTCTTAAAGCTATTCCTAAACTTCCGGTTTGAAGTAGGAAGGTGACACTACCAAGACTTTAAAAGGAGGAGGACAGTCTTTTCCCCTTAAAAGCACAAGAGTTTTCTACCATCTATAAACTTGTTGAGAAAAGCTCATTTATTCCAGCCTGAAGAAAAACTGCTTTAGGGGTGGAAACAGCAATGATGAAAATAGGGAAGAAATGTTAAAGATCTCTCAATAAAATATAATCTGCTTAATTCAAAAGGCATCTGTCTTTCGTAAGCTCAGCTCACCATGTAGTAGGAGTACTTAAGTGTCACACAGCAAAATGGAAGTCTCAATTCTGCATTAGCCTGCAGGTTATACATTATTCAGGAGAGAGCTAGAAGGAAGTGCACAGGCTGTGTGAGATGGAGAAAAACTTCAGCCCCTCTTTGTTCTTTCATGGCTTAGGCCATACTGTTAGCAGCATGCGTATCTGTGTACCCAACAAAGCTGTTGCTGTTTCTGATTCTTGTTTTTATAGGAGTGGTATGGATAGCTGTTCCAGTATGCTCAGGGATTTCTGCTAAAACTCTGATTAGAAAAATTCCTTATTGCACCTGATCTGTCCTTTATCCATGCCTGTTGGATACACAGCCCTTGCAGGCAGCTGCAAAGCTGGGGGATTTTCTTTTAGGAAACTGTATTAAGAATTACACAACAAAAAAAACCCAACAACCTATATTATAGAATTTCTCTGTCTCTGGTTGACATGTATCACTTTAACTGTTGAGAAAAATGAAGCCTTTAATAGATTCTTGGGTATTTGAGTGAGAGATGCAGCTTTTCAGTGAACACAGAATAGGAATTTGACTCTAGTTTATGCAAGTAGCAAGGTAAAAAATCCTATCTCACACTTGCAAAATAGTTGGGGCTTGTAGGCAGTGCTACTGATTGACTGCCATAGAGAGAGATGACAAAAAGGGCAAGATGTAGAGCAGACCATCAGCCTCACTGTCAGGTAAGTACAAATGCACTCTTGCCAGGGTCACAGCTCTACTGTTGACATATTTGACTTATTTTTTCCTCTAGTATTTCATTTCTCAAAAGTGTTTTAATTGAATGCAGATCAACCTTGAGAGATAATTAACATTTGAGCAATGGCTGAAATGGTAGATTAATTTCCATCTGCTGAGTATAGCTGACAGTCTGAGGCCTCCTTAGATGTGAATTACTCACGGCTGCAGTAAGAACGCACACACTCATTCATAATCTGGCCAGACAAGCAGGAATTTAAGCTATAGTTTCATCTAACTTCAGGGCAACTTTCTCCTTTATTAAAATCTTATTAAATACTCTAGAAAAATCTTAATCCAAACAAACATCTCAACTTTCTTGACACAAATTCACAAAGAATATTCACACTGTAATGAGTTTCAACACCAAGCAAGTTCTCTCTCAAAATACAGCATTTCAGAGGACTGACAGAATGGCCTGAATCCCACTTACCAGTGGAGTAAGCAGCAGAACAGAGCCATCCCATTATGTAACAAAGGTTCCAGAAAACTTGGGTCAACTTACTGTCAAGGAGACAGCCTCTCTCCAGCCTGAGGGATGACAGGTAGATTTGGTTCAGTAGTTTTACAGTGCTTTTAAAGGACTTTTGTAATAAGCCAGATCCTGTTTGTAGCTATCATGCCTCATTCCTGAAGCCTTTTCTTCAAAGTCTCCCATAATCCCAAGAAAAGTTCAATGTGTGAAAGACAACAGAATTAGTCTCAGGTGCTGCAGACTCTGCACCACAGCTGGAGGTAGAGGCTGAATACCCATAACTGTGCTGTCACAGTGAATTCAAACTCCACTTTAGTTTTCATTATCTTAAGAAAAGGGAGGAACATATCCAATGTCCACAGTAATGTTGGTATAAAGAGGATGCTTTGTTCTGGAAAGGAGCTTGAACTCTAAAGAGTTCATCCCATCGTCCTTCCAAGTTTTTCCAGTGTTGTGGTGGGAAGCAGGCCTGAAGAAAGGAGAACAGTTGCCATTAGAGAAAAGAACAAAAGTGATGATAACTGATGCTTTGAAGAGAGGTAACAGAAGAAAAGGTATTCTGGAGGGCAAAGGCTTAGCATGTGAAAGCTGTCAGCAAAGCCCCAAGAAAATCCTCTCCCTATAATTACAAATGAGGAGAGAATGCTTGACAGGGTTGGGTTGAACTTTGTGCAGAGTATTACAAACAAGGAGGACAGCATGGTCTGGATCCTGATTAGAAAGGGGGTGGTGATTGGATTCTGAGGAAAAAAAAAAAAACCTGGTAGCAAGCAAAGAGACTTGGGAGCACAACAGAGAGGCTTGCAAGAGCACTGAACGCAGGCAGCAATAAGTAGGTTTAAGACAGAGTTGTTATGGAAACCTCAGGTTAAGAGGAGGGAGGGAAATCTGTGCTGTCACTATGAGAAGCCCTCACACTTGCCCCAACAATCTCTTCCATTGCTTTTATACAGAAGTGTGTCTTTGCTAAGGTCTGTCCTGCACCTTAGTCACCTCCTCAAGCTACAATACTGCTTTCCACTGTTTTAATGACACATTGTAAATCTGCACAAAGAGCCTCTTCAAACAGAAACCTCCTGGTTTACAAGACAGACTGAGATGGCACTTTCCCCGAATAATTTGATGCTGAAGTTTGATACTTGCAAGCTGCCTGGCTAGCAAATATTCTTAACTTCACACCAGGTAAGAAGTAGGAAACTAGAAGTGCACCTACCCTTCCAACGCAGAGATGAGAGCAGCACTGCTCAAGTGAAGCTAACTGGGAGCTTACTTTAAATAGCAGCATTGAAACAGAAAAATAAGCAGTGGCATGAGGTTTACTTCCCACCTTTCTTAAGGATGATGAGGTAACAGCCTGCCACAAGGAGCAGTCTCTGAGCTGCTCTCTCTGGTACAATTACCTTCTCCAAGGCTCTTCTGTCTCTCTGTTGTAATCCATCACTTTGTAGCGTCCAAGGTGCGGTGGGTTCCGCACAATTCTCATGCCTGCTAACTGGATCCTTTAAAATGAAGAACAAAATGTGTACTCAGGTATAAAGATGTCATTGCCAGCTAACAATTGGACTTTGTATAACTTACCTTAAGCAATTAATTACTGAATGATGGCATCTATGTTAGCTTACCAACAGAACTTGACAGTAATACCGTTAGACCCAGCAAGTCTTTGTTTATCACACAGGACCCTTCATATTCTTCTTTGTAGAAGAATGAAATTGTGCTCAATTTAGGTTATCTAACTGGCATGTCTGCAGCATTTAATTGCCTTCTGTTGTGACCTGGTGCAACAGCAAGCTGCACTGAAGTGGGAATGCTCTAAAGCTGGAAGAAGCTACAGAACTGAAAATATTTATCTAGAAATAGAAAATGATTTCAATGTTTCATTGACAGTAATGACATACTAATACATATTTCAGTTTTACACAAGGCACCTTGTTGCATTGGAATTTCACAAGATTTGCACCAGGTGGGTCTTACTCACAGAGGAACAGAAAGAACACCATACACAAGCTTGACAGGACATGCAGAACCAATCCAAGGCTGAAGGTGACAGTTTCCTGTCATCACACCATTACCAGTGACACGATGTGGTGTCACCACTACATGCCAGAGTCAAAATAGCAACCCAGCGTGGTGATGGGGGAATTTGCCATCAAATAAATGTAAGACACAGTCTTACAGGCTCTTTTGGGATAGGAAAGGGGTGATCTTTTCAGATTTCCTGGAACTCAGAGAAACCATCAGCTCTCACCACTACATCAGAATACTGACTAAGCTGAAGGCTTGAGCATCCAGAGAAGAATACTTTTTCTTGCAATGCAATAATGCCAGGCTCCATACCATTCAAAGACCATTGTGGACACTGCCAGTCTTGCCTGGACTGTCCTGTCACACCCACCACACAGTCCAGATTTAGCAGCTTTTGACTTCCCTGTTTTGGACAATGAAAAATGGACTACCTGGGCAACATTTTCCTATTAACCAGCACTATCACAACAAACATGAAACAGTGCATCACCTCCAATGTGCAGCACACAGGCTCTTGTTCTTCACTGGCCGAAAAAAAGAAAAAAAAAAAAAAAAAAAAAAAAAAGCATTCCTAGTTGTGGTGACTATGTTGAAAAACAGTGTTTTATAGCTGAGAATTTGCCCTATCAAATAGCATTACTGTGCTCTTTGTAACTGTTGTAGTTTCCAGGGAAATAAATAGGAGGCATTACTTTCAGAGCAAGCTATGTACTATTTTAGCTAGCTTGCTCTGAAAGGCAGAGAAGGATTTCTATGTTAACCTGATTTCAATTCCCAGAAGAATGCTGCTGTTGAGAACTCTAGCAGCTTTTAAACCAGAACATTTCACCATAACCGTAATGCTGTGCAAGACCAAAAAAGCATAAGGTCTTTATTGTCAGTTTAGCTTTTTTAACTACCCTATTAGCTTGGCTCAGTGCAGGATGGTACACAGTGCAACTGCAAAGGTGAATAAAGACACAGCTGTGATTTTGTACTTGAAGAATCTGCATTAGGCTAAGTACCTGAAACAACTCATTTTGTTCACTTCTATAGCATGCTGCTGCCATAGCAACCAACATACAAGAAAAAAAAATATTCAGTCAGCTTGTGCTGTCACTCACAATAGTTCACAGACTTCTCCATCACTCAGCACGGAGGGCAGAAGTTGGAACGAAGGAACAGGCCATGCAGGTTAAACAGCCATTAGTAACTGAACTCTGAGTATTAGTGACTAGGTAGCATTTGGAGCAACCCATGTGCCTAACGTAAACTCAGAACTGTTTGGGAATTAATAAATCTTGATTTTCTTGTTTATCAAGTTTATAGATTCTCTTCCTTGGGGCTATTAATGTCAGTGGAGTCACAGCATGTCAACTACTGCTGGTTATAACCCCTTGGAAGCGCTCCAGTGCAAGTGCAGGCACAAGGATGCAAAGTACCACATTGTCCCCCAGTATCTGAAGAAAGCTTTGTTCTCCCAGCACACAGTGATTAGTCATAGATTCTGAGCATTTTCTGACAGCAATCATGCCCACTGCCAACAGCATCTGGATTACAGTGCTACTGCAAGCACATTAAGAAACGGAGTCTCTTAGTTCCTCTCTTGCAGTAATGCTCTGTGTTTCACTAGGAAGCTGTGAATCAGTACCTTGCAGCGATGTCATCGGTTTCACCACCATCACCCCAGTAAGTGTTTGGAAACCCATTCATCTTCATGTAGTGCTCTGGAGTCAAAGCAGATACACCTCCAAAAAAGGACTTATATGGAAGGCTAAAATAGCAGGGGAGAAAAGAAAAACAAAACATCATTGTGAGGGCTAATAACAGTCCTTCAGAAACAAGCAAGGTCAGCCAGGTCACAGATGTTAATCTCATTCCTTACAGTTTTTCTGCAGAGGCAGATGGATGCAAAGTGGTAAGTTTAGATGTACTCCCAAAGAAAGTTTTAAGCCCAGAATTAGGAGATATTATTTACCGAAACCCAAAACAGCAGAATCATGCAATTCCTGTGTCCATCTCAGAAGGTCTAAGTGAAGGTTGCTTGAAAATTAACATCTCCAATTAGATCCAAACACCAACATTGTACTGTGTATAGAATCATAGAATTGCTCAGGTTGGCAAAAAGCTTCAAGACCACCAAGTCCAACCACAGCCTAACCATACTACCCTACCTCTAACAACCTTCTGCTAAATCATGTCCCTGAGCACCACATCCAAATGGTTTTCAAACACATCCATGGATGGTGACTCAACCACCTCCCAGAATCTTCCACATACAGTATCTGCCATCCCATACTCCTTATTGTGGACACAAAAACAAATCTGCCAGTTATTTCCAAGCTGAGCTAATAATGGAGCAGGGAAACACGTGCATGGAATCGTTTGAGACTGCATGTGTAGGTCAGCAACTCCTCTTACTGGAGAAGCCTCTAGTGCTAGAACAAAAAATGAAAACTCCCACTTCTTGGAGGTTGGATCTTTCCCTATCCACATTCATATCATCCGTCTAGAAAGAAAAGAGTAGGATACATAAGTCCCAAAGCAAATGGAAGCACTTACTTGTACTGAAATTTATCCATGGCACTAGCCATATGTTTGGGATAGTATTCATCACAGACATAGAGATTATAATCATTCTCAGGTACCAGGTCCACATCATGCAGAAGGAGGCAGTCCCAGTCTTCATCCTTCAAGGCTTCCCGGACACCAACATTAAGTAACTTTGCTCGGTTAAACGTGCCATTCCCCACCTGGAAAATAAGATTTACATTTCCCCATCATAAAAACAAACAGGAGAACTCAATTACAACGGATGGTAGAGCAAAAAGCTTACATAGGTGAATGACACTGCAGTGAATTACTACTGCCTGTGAATTTCATCCCCTAGATTATCTGCTCTCTTCAAAATATTGTTTGCAAGTGTAAATCAGTGATGTATCAGGTGCTGTTTATTGCTGGCATATGAAGAAGGCAGATTTTTAAGACACCAGAACATTAAGCCTTCAGGTTGACATATATAAGCACATCAACACTTCTGTCCTGATTACTGCTTACTAAAGCTTAGAAAGGAGAAAAAAAAAATCTGTCACAAACAAGAAGCTTCCTCCTTCTCAATCAGCTATTTAATTAATGAACCCCCACTTTCCCTCTCTCCATTATCTTTTGCAACATCACTCCATCATCAGTTACTAATGGCTGTTTAACCTGCATGGCCTGTGGCAAACAGCAAGGCCAAGGCAGATGTTTTCACTTGATATAGTCTAAAAATATCCAACTTCATCTTAACATTTAGTCTCAACAGTTTTAGTCAGCAGCTGTACTGACAAGCCACTGACAGACAACTCACATTCAACTCCTGAAGAGCTGAAAATACAAGTTACCACTTAATGACAGCTTTATCCCTCTTGGGAGGAAAAAAAAAACCCAGCCCAACACAACAAATCAATAGCAGGACAATGATCTTGACAAGTGGTAAGATATTTCAATCAGTGGCAGCCACGGAGGTATGATGGCATGTAACTTCACAGCTCAGGCATCAAACGGTACTTCCATTAGAAGATTCACATTTCTTGTTCAGAACCTAATCTTCACATGGCAAACTCCACCAGGTATATTCAATTCAGATTTACCTGCTGAATCAAGTAGATCCTATAGCTGAGCTGCTGGCGCTGCAAGAAGGGATGAATGTAGTAGAGAAGATGGTGAAGGTATTTCTCCTGGTTACTGTATGCTACAAGGATGGCCGACTTGTAGCGGGCCAAGCAGTGAGGTGGTCTGTACTGGCCTCCAGACTGAACAAAAGGATTTTTTTGGATGATCATTCTTTCACTGGGGAGCACGTCAAAAGTGATGGTTAACAGACCAACTGTAAGGAGAGGCAGAGAAAAAAAAACAGATAAGCAACATTAGGAATGTTTCTCAACTTGCATTTAAGAACACTAGAGCAGCTCCACACGGTTACTACAGGAGACACCAGATCTCCCCTAACCCAGAACAGGTAATAACACCACACAGATGTGCCCTTGTGACAAATTCCACTGCTACCTGCCAGTCACCCCATCACAGCTCTGCACAGCGCTGCCAGGCCCAGCACCAGGCCAGCAGGCACTTGCCAGAGAGGCATCATAGAAACATTACAGCCAACAATGCGCTGCAGGCCTGTGTACTTTCCTTTTTCTTGGTACTGGCTCCACAGCACACAAACCTGTCTTCTGTGCATCCTTCAATAAGTGCATCCACTGCAGAAGTACAGAGGAAAACAAATCTAGATGACTTTTTTTTTTTAAGCTACCCACATGGAAAACGTCTGTAAGGCTCTTTCAGATTGGATTCAAGGACAAAGATGTCCATAAGAACACTCAGCAGGTTGGGGGGAAACAGATTAAAGCCCAGGTGAACACAAATGATTTGGGAAATACAAATGCTTTAGAAAGTGTTAACTTTATCCGAAAAGAAGTTCAAAGTTTAATCACGTGCCACCAGGGCTGTATTTGCTGTACCATTTAATTCTATACACAGTGCTATGCAGGTAGCATTTTGCTATCAAAGTTCTAGAAGCAACAGATAGCAGAGCTGAGGAAGAAGCTCAGTATTTTGTATTTGCAAGAATAGGCATGGGGCAGCAAAAGGAACGACATATGACAGCAGTTCTACTAAGCAGATCAGTTTTAAACACAAAACATACCCAGTGTGTATAGCAGTTTGTACCTAATTAAAATAAAGCTATCTTCTTCAGATGGGAAAATCTTGAAAAGACAAAAAGCAGTGCAAAGTATCAATCATAATTTTAACACAAGTCCTGCATTGTGACAATCTGAAAGTGCAAAGACTGATTATTTCACTATCTCTTCTGGGTTCACAGAATGGCCAGGGTTGGAAGGGACCTCAAGGATTACAAGTCTCCAACCCCCCGCCACATGCAGGGCCCCCAACCTCCCCATTTAATACCAGACCAGGCTGCCCAGGGCCCCATCCAACTTGGCCTTGAACACCTCCAGGGACGGGGCATCCACAGCCTCTCTGGGCAGCCTGTTCCAGCACTTCACCACTCTCTCTGTAAAGAACTTCCCCCTGACATCCAACCTAAATCTTCCCTCCTTCAACTTAAAACCGTTTCCCCTCACACTGCCATCATCTACCCTTTCAGAGAGTTGACACCCCTCCTGTGTGTGAGTTTGTGGGTTGAGAAAGGAGGACCAGAACTAGCAAAAGAGTGACATTTGCACACTTATCAGTGTATCATAGTGGCTTTTCAGTGACTTTTCTCTAAGAAAATAAAGCACAAATACAGAACAATAAAATACAATTATTTTTATAAAAATATATTAAAATATGTTCTTCACACAAGCTAGGAAGAAACCTTCACCTAAACTACAATTAAAATCCAACAATGTGATCACCTCATATTATGGTTTTAAGAAGGTCCAATTATCTGCAGGTCACATTACCCAAGGACAAAATATTTTTGTACCAGAAGCCTGGGAGCTACTTTATTTATTTTTGCTGTCATAAATGAGATTTTTTTTTCCTCTTCCAAGCTCATAGCTAATCCTGTGGCTGTTTTGAGTGAGCTTTCAGTATCTTCTAAGTCACACTCCCTGTAAAGCACTGAAATAAATTATCCTCTCATTAAATTTCTGATAACGAAGCCTGGGAGAAAGAGAATAAGTGTTTAGGCTTGGTTTGCCCCAGGTCTAATACATATTAAAGGAGGTGACTCCAGAAGGTACTTCTTCCAGCCTATCTCACACTCAAAATCTCTGGTACAAACTTAACAAAGCAAATAAATAGATAGGGTCTGTGTTCACCCACATCCTGTTTAACTGACACAAAGGAAGTGACATCCCTCCTTGCTTGTTTCAGAAGAGCATGAGGAAGGTTCGAGGATTAGCTTTGGAATAAGATTCAAGCTGTCCGTGCTGGGAAACACTTGGCTAGCACACAGAAACTGTATAGATCTTATTTATGAGGGGCAAACGTAAAGGCAGTAACAGCTTCTTCTTCTAGGAACGTACACAACAGCATTCCTCCAAGGTCAAAACAGCCACTGACCCCATCCCCTGCACAACTAAAAAAGAACTAGAAGACCAGCCCCAGTGAATCCCACTTTGTAGTTTGGCTTAAAGAAAAAAAAAAAACAAACAAAAACCAAGACAAATTTGCCAACAAGATTTTGTGATTGCTGACTCTGAAGCATCACTTATAAATCCTTCCTTCGGTACCTAAAACACAGGAGAGATTTGATTTTAATGATGTCACCCTAAGTACATTAGATTGGAAACTGGAGTACACTGCTGTTGTAGTTGCATATCTGAAACAGAAGAGAAGATCTGCAGAGAACTGTGCAGCAGGCCCACAAATCCACTGTAAGGATTTTACGATGTTATTACCTACTTTTATGCAGACTGTTTCCTGCTCCATCTTTAAGAGCAGCAGGCCAACGTTTTTTTTAAGCTTGTATTTTACACTGCTGTTCAGATTTATGAACTCTCCTGATTAGCAGTTCTTTTAAGGTCCTCTAACTACAGCATCATTAACCACCAATGTGATGACATCCGGAGCTTGCTGAAGAAACACTATCTGCAGAATGGATTTCATGTACAGATCACAGCTCCCAAGATGACGTAAGAAATGGAATTAATTCTTTTCTGTTCTCTCACAAAGGCATTTTTGTTTTCCCTAATACAATCCCAGCTCTTTCTATTGGAGTTAAGGTTCCGCAGTGGTAATCCTTAAATTGCAAAAATAAGATCTGAATTTGGACATAAGGGACAGAAATAACACAGGCTTCTGTTCTCTCCTTCCATACCCAGACATCCAATACATGAGGGTAATACTGACACTACTGAGGCTTTTCAAGGCACCAAATTCTCCTGAGCTGCCTGGCTCCTCACCTCAAATAATTCGGCTCTGAAACTCATTCTTACACGCTAAGGAAGCACAGAAAAGAGTCGTTAAAGCCTGTGATGCATCCCCAGACCTCTATCTGCCCTACACCCCTTGGCTATAAACTCAGTTCCAGCTCTCTGCTCTCCTTCCCATCCAGCTAACAAACAGCTAATGCACTGTAATCTGATTAAATCCCAGATGTGGGCAGAGAAGCTGCAAGCTGGCCCAGGCAGGGAAAAATAAAAGGTCTTTGGGAAAGGACAGAACAAAGAGAAAAAGGGAAGGAAGAAAAAAACCCAAAAAGCTCAACCATCTTGGCCATGTTAGAAAGCACAGGATCCCCATTCAGACAAGGTACAAAATGCTGTGCAGCCACGGTTAGGCGGATTGGGAAGACAGTTCAACTGTGTGACACAGTGGAAGATCTGTGCAAGACTTTGGAAGGTTGATCTTCCAAAGCATCAGCCAGGAGGCCTCCTGTGGAGCTATGCAGCTACCAACATATGGCCCAGGAATGGGGGCTGCGTGGTTGTCTGCATCCAGGAATAAGAGAGAGGGGCTGTTCCCTTCAGGGAAAGCTCTAAGCCTGATACATTACATGTATTAAATATTCTTTTAACTCTAATTTCTTTTAAACACTTTCCTGCTATTTCACTGCCTTTCAAATGGGCAGTAGTTCAGAGAGAAAGAGAATTAACAATGACTGTGCTCTTTTTTTTCCCCTTTTTTTCTCCTAGAAAAGCATAATTTAAAATGAAAATTGTGCTTCTTGAGTGATCTGAAGTATATCCTGGGAGTTTAATGTCAAATAACTTAGGGATCTGACAATGAGAGAGTCAGATATAGAACTTCTACTCCATCAGAAGTTGCGTTTTCTTGAAGCAGTATCAGCAGATGGTATCAAACCCTCAGTAAGTTTGCAGATAACATCAAGTTGGGAGAAAGTGTTGATTTGTATGGAGATGGGAAAGCCCTACAGAGGGATCTGAACATTGAGGCCCTGGAGCGTGTCCAGAAAATGGCAATGAAGCTGTGAGGGGTCTGCAGCACAAGTCTTACAAGGAGCAGCTGAGGGAGTTGGGATTGTTTAGTCTGGAGAAGAGGAAGTTCAGGGGAGACCTCATTGCACTCTAAAACTCCCTCAGAGGAGGTTATGGTGAAGTAGGGGCTGGCCTCTTCGCATAACTAGCAACAGGATGAGTGGGAATGACCTCAAGTTGTACCAGGTGAGTTTCTGGTTGGATATTAGGGAAAATTTCTAAAGAAAGAGTGGTATGGTGCTGGCACAGGCTGCCCAGAGAGGTGGAGGAGTCAGCAACCCTGCACGTGTTCAAGAAATGTTTGGATGTTGTACCGAGGGATGTGGGTTCACGGGGCAATGGTAGTCAGACTAGATGATCTTGGAGGTCTTTTCCAACCTGGGCGATTCCACGACGGTTCTATGATAATCAACACCTTGACATGACCAATTAGTTCCCTCCACAGTCTGGCTCCTGAGCTCCTTCTATCCCTGAAGAGCGTTTAATTAATAGGAAACTTCAGTGCACAGAATTAAACCCCACAATTCCCTGTCCATATTGCTAGCAGCTGCCTGTGACAGCACACTCCCTGCCTGTGACATGTTCTAGTCAACATCCAAATATCAAGGGATCTATTAATTTTAAACAAATCTATTCTAGCTTGAGGAACTACATTACTTCTAAAGACTTTCTTAGTTCAGAATAAACAGCTCTAATAACGGAGTTCAATACGAAAAAGTGAAACTCGCACAAGCTAAACAAACAGGAAGAGCAGCATGGATTGATACCTCAGCAATGTACAGCAGCACAAAGCATATTACTGCAGTCATATTGCACACGTTGCTTCTCAAGTTCGGGGCCACAAGAGGGTCAACAAACATCACTGAGGGTTAAAAACGCAAGGCCAGTTCTTCCAAGGCAGGGAGATTTATGCAGTTAGTTCTTATGCAGCTGCCCTGGAAGTGGTTTCAGGTAGTTGAGTAAAAGGCAGATGGAGCTTCAATCTGAGTCTACATTCACAGAATTAGTTAAATGATCTACTGTACACATAAGAAAGCACTGCACTCCATAACAGCCCCAATCCAGAAACCATTTATGCTGCTTGGCATGCTTCCAGTTCCTTTTACGTGTTTTGGAGTGGACACAGTAAATTATTACCAGCTCTGAACAGGAGACTGGAGTCTACAGAATTGATTTCAAACCTTATTTAATGGGTTTATGAAATTAGTATTAAGAGGCATCATTCTCTCTGATGTAGTGCTTCCAAGAGAGATCGGCTCCATAAGAGATGATAACAACCCATCAAGACATTTATGAAGTTTCATAGTTTTATAGGATGTTAAGGTTGGAAAAAAAAAAGGGTATTTATACGTGTTCTATATGTGATGGACGTAGAGAAATGAAGGGCAAGCACCTTGCAGAGCAGCACGCATCTTTACCAGCAAAAAAGAAAACCACAAAAAAAACAAAACAAAACCACTCAAGAGGCTGGCATATAAGAATACCAGAATGAATATCTTATTTCTTACATTTAAAAGGAAACATGACTGAGTAGAAACTAGAACAAATCTTTTTTTCTCCTAAGCTCAATCTGTATCAGTGATCTAAAACATCATTTCACAGCAACAGTGCTTCATATTCTCCATTCTAACTTTTTAGTACAGCAGAACTCGCACAGCCTCTTTGCTTCACTATTTTTCTTTGACCTACTCAGCCATACTGCTTGCTTCTGCCTCTGACTACACAGTTTTCACGTTATTGCTGGAGTACGACATGCAGGCCAACCCCTCTCTTCTTAGTGCTGCCAGGAATAGGGAGCAGAAAAGATCTTAATGTAGATTTTCTAGCTCTGACACCATCCACTACTTTTATGCAGTTTCACTCTGCATCTGTCTCCTCCATGTACATCATCACTGCTCTTGCTTATCTGATTGTTGGCAGGCAAGCTGCAAGAATTACTTCTACTTTTTAAAATTTAAGAGCAAAGCTTACTCATTTGTTCAGGACAGCAGATTCTTGTCAGTAGTGGCTACAAGCTGCAAGTCAATTTCTGCTGCATTTCCCAGCAAAACAAGGCAGTCTGAGCCACAGAATCATAGCTTCCCAAAAGAATTAATGGGCTCTGGTTAATGATGAACAAGAGGCTATACTAAGGCCATTATAACTGACACTTGTACAAAGAAACTGTGCTATTTTAGTAATGCTTAATAAAGCTGTTTCCAGGAGAAGTGCTGAAGCTTATATCAAACATTACCACGCATACTGCATTTCATTTTAACTTCAGCAAGAGGTAGGAAGAAAACTCCACACAACAAGCTGCATTACAACATCAAAAAGCTCTCACAGCTGGAGGTTGCCAGCACAGCTCAGTAAGCTAAGCAAGCAGCTCAGCACAAGAGGAAGCAAAGCCACTGTCTTCCACAACACTTCTACCTGTGAGTTAAGGTCAGGCTGCTCTCTCCATGTTCCATTTGCACAGAACCACTTTCCTAGAAGAGCAGCATGACTAAGGAGTGTGTATCAAGACTACTAATGTGAAAAACTAGGCATACAGAAACTTGTGCTGTAAACTGAAAAACAGACCAGAGTAATTTACTGTGCTATACGTTCAGCAGTGGAACAGCCACAACAACTACACGTGCACACTTACAGAACTTTTCCAGTCTGGGCTACCTGAGTGGAAGGGAGTCACTAACACCTGTGCATCACAGCTGCCAAACTTGCTCTATGGTTCTAACTTGGCATTTACTTCGCTTAGGAGTTTTAGCAGCACAACAGCCGAATTAACGCCGCTTCAAGAAGTGGCCGTGACCCGCCGTAAATGAGGTACAGCCTGCGACCTAACTCCTAAGCGCGTGGGGAACATCGATAAAGACACATAACAATCCCAGGCCGACACAATCACCGAGAATAGCGAGGTGCGGCACTCTCGTAGACACCACATTTTAAACATTGAAAGCCTAACAGGAGCCCAGAAGAGCAACAGCCGGAGCTGGGACGAGCCAGAGGTCGGTACGTACCGGCAATGGGCGAGTGCGCCGAGCAGTAGGGCAGCGCCGCCCCGCCGCCAGCCGGGACCAGCAGGCTGAGGTTCGTGTACACGTCGTGGCTTTTGGAGTAATCCAAAACGCGCCGCGACTCCAAAAACCCTCGGAACACGCTCGAGGCTCCACCTCGGTACAGTATCAGGATGAACACGGCTTGGAAGACGAGCAGGAACAGCAGGAAGCAGGGGTTCTCCACACGGGATAGGGACATGGCTCTCGCACCGGGTGACCGCCGCGAGCCGCCGCCCGCTCGGGGCTACATGGCTGCGGCCGAGCACCTCCGCCACTCCCGGCACCGACTTCGGGAGGCGGCAGAGCTCCCCTCCGCCAGCTCAGATCCGCCCTTCCCGATTCCGCCGAGGGAAGGAGGAGCAGCTCGGCGCCCCGGCAGCGGCACGGCCCCGCTCCCTCTGCCCACCCAAGGAGCGCCCTGAGGAAAGGAGGAAAGGGCGGGAAGATGCGGCGCCGCGCGCGCCCGTCAACATGCAAGGGGACCCGGGCTCGCCCGCCTCCCCTACGCCGGCCCTTGTAGACACCCGACCTTTCCCCCGCTCCGTCCCAGCTCGAGATTAGAACGCGGACACCCTCACCCCGCGGTAACCGTCCCTCACGGCCCGCCCGCTCCTTCCGCAGAGACTACAGCTCCCAGCACAGCGGGATGGGCGGGGCTGCCGCGGGGCATGCTGGGAGCTGTAGTCATCGCCCTCAGGTGCTGGTCCGCCCGTTCCACGCGCAGCGCCCTGTGGTGCAGCCCCTGTCCCTGACCCTCAGCTGCCCTCCCCTGACAGCTCCATGCCGTTCCCTCGGGCCCTGTCGCTGTCACACAGAGCAGAGCTCAGCGCTGTCCCTCCGCTCCCTGTGAGGAGCTGCAGCAGCTGTAGTACTTGTTTTCATTACTTAAAATTCATTGGAGAAGTTAGTGTGATGGTAAATAAAGAAAACACACTGAGAAAAGGAGGTGGTGGTGGTGAGGTGGGGGTTGGCCGCTTCTCCCAGGTACCAGCAATAGGATGAAATAGGATGGCCTCAAATTGCACCAAGGGGGGTTCAGGTTGGGTATTGAGGCAGTGGCACAGCTGCCCAAGGAGGTGGTGCAGTTTCTGTGCGTGGAAGTGTTCAAGAACCTTGTAGATATGGCACTGAGGGATATGGCTTAGTGGGCATGGTGGGGATTGCTGGTTGGACAAGATCATCTTAGCGGTCTTTTTTAACCTTCACGATTCTATGATTCTTTGAGCTTGGGCAAGGCCTGTCTGTCTCCATCAATTTCTGAGGCAGAGAGAAGCAGGTCATTTTGGAACAGATCTGCACCAGCAGCTCTGATAACTTTACTGGTGGTGCAAAAATTGCTATCTTGTGCCTTTCTGGGGCGCAATGAGCATGTCAGCTGGAAAAACAACAGCTTGACCCAATCTTTAGTTCAGCCTATGCTATATATATGCTCTCATGACTGGAAAACTAATGTATAGCTTAATTCTGTGCTGGCTGGGGAGCTGAATCTCCACGAATGTCTCTTTCAAGGCACCTCAAAAACCAAATGTGAGAATTATCATTCCTCTCATTCCCCTTCTCCTATGGCCACCAAAATTGGTGAATCAGAACCCACCACAAGTCTACAAAGTGCAAACAACGTCATGCAGGAGAGCTGAATGCAGATCAGAACTTCACGGTACCAGCAAGGCCAAGTCTCTTCAAGGTCACTGCACTCCTATTTTTTCCCCTGACGTGAAAGGCTGGGAGAGATTTGAATTAAAAATGAATTGGGTTGCTTAAATGAAAAAAATAACTGTCTTCACTGAAGCATGGAGGATAGTTGGCAGGCATTTTAGCAACCCCTGTGCACAGATGTATTGAGGGCAGTGATGGAGGAAAACAATGTTGGACTGGATCAGTAAGGCACAGGAACAGGGCTGTCTTGACAGCCAAAGGTCTACCTTTCTCATTTTCACATGTCCACCCGAGAAATTAAATGAATGCATAGGGAAAAAAAGGCAAATACCATCTTCAACAGAGCTTGAAATTAAGTTTGTGCAGGAGGCTCTGGATGTCCCAGGGGAGGGGCGCTTCCCCTCCCTTTAAGTGTAATTTCACCTCCAATCAGCCCCAAATGTGATGAGAGACAGAGAAGTACTTCACCATTTAATACAATTCATTCTCTTTTGCTCTTTCCCCTCCTTCTGCCCGTTATGCCTTGGGACCTGCATCACTTCCCTGTTGAAAATGCAGCAGAGTGCCTGGCAAGCTTAGCTTTGAAAATGTAAGGCCCCAGGAGGGGGAGAACAGCATGTTGGGGTGACACCAAGCAGAGTGCTCAGGTAGAGCCAGAGTCAGTGTGTCCTGCCCACTGCTCTGCCTGACCCCCAGGGTTTTTAATCAAGGAAAGAGGAAAGCAGCATTACGTTTAGTAAAGACATTGCAGAGGATTTCAGCCACCGCTGAACAAGCAGTGCCATTCCTCTTTTTGTGGGGGTGGCAGTTTTTTTTCTGGTAGGGTGAACATTTCAGATGCCTCTGGCCACTGCAGTTGTTTCTCAGCCTTTCAGAGAAGAGAAGGGAAAACCAGGAGACTGGAGTAGTTTCCCTGTCTGGTCCCACTGGTCTGACACATAATGCCTGCAAGACATTCTTCCCAATGAATTGCACCCTATAGGGACTGGCACAAGGAACTGAAGCAGTGTTCTTCCAGACCTTGTCGTGCCCTTCTTCACCCTGCTGGTATTGCTCCTGCACATCTCTAAGAGATGCAATGGGCTGCAGTGCACAGGACCATCTTCACCTCCTTAATGCAGTCATCAGTCTCAGGGACATGAAATGGTTTTGCTTGAATTTCTCTTGCAGCATCTGGGTAGGTGAAGACTGAAGGGAGTACTGTTGGAATGAGAAGAACTACAGCAGACACATTTTCCATTATAGAGTGCACTGTGTTTTCCTGGAAAAGAAGCAAGGCCTTATGTTGCAAGACAGAAAATGGTGCAATATTCACATCATGTTTAATAACGCTCTTGTACCATTCAATATAAATAAATAACCATTAAAAATTACTTCCTTGACATTCTCCTTCCTCTTTCAATAGTATTTTCTGCAACAGGAAATGTTAGGAATATTTATTGGTTGGTGAATTGGATGGATGTCAGAGAACATGAATATCAGATACTAATACGCTAGTAAAAAAAAACAGGTACTGGGATGCCTGCTCTTTAAACATTTCAGGCTTGATGTGCAGCATCCCTCCTTTACTGTATCCCTTGTTCACTTTCCTCAAAGCTTGTAACTTCTGCTGAGCTCTGCTAGCAAAGAGCCCTCTGAATTTGTGCTGTCTGTCCTCACCTACCCTTTGCTGCTGCACCCTGCCTGGCAGCAGTCCTCGCTGTCTTTAGTCTGCTCTACAGGGTATTTGTAAAAAAAGTATTTGTGCTGGAGTGTTCAGAACATCTGTTAGCCTGAAACAACAGCTGCGTGCACCACACAGTCCATACAAGGTCTCAGTCCTATACAATTTAGCATCTGGCAGAATTTCCTGATTCACAGAATCCCTCCTCCATAGGGTCAGGCTGCTGTGAGACTGGTGTGTGACAGGGCTGGTCTTGTGAGCAGCTCAGAGCATTGAGCGACAGTGTGCTCCTATCACTGCAATCCGGGGCCCCAGGGGGAAAAATAGGAACAATTATTTTGCTTTTATATAGGGATGCAGAGAGACATCATCTCTAAAAGCACATATGCACGTCCTTTGCAATGAGAGCATACCCTCGCTACAAACATCCACCTGTAGCATCAAAATCCCAAGTAGGATATCCTTGATACTGAAGGCCAGGGAATTAATTACCATATCCCCTCCTTTTCATACGGGTAGAATCCCTACCCATCTGGGAGGGGAAAATGGAAGATCATAAATGGACTCCTTTATTCTCTTGCTCTTTGCTCACGGACTAAAACCACAAAGAAGGGGACAGTCTTCTATTAATGGTGAGTGGGATCATTAAGCCAGTCTTTCCGCTCAGTGGCAGGGATGGGTCAGCAACACCCACTGGAGCACAAGGCCCATTACCTCATGCAAAGAGGCCAGGGCACGAAGCTCTGACAAACAGAGAATGAAAAGTGCTTGTCAGGAGCCAGGCTTCCTCCATGCTACCCAGGTCACATATATGCCAGACTTTACACTTGCTGTGTAAAGACCTTTCTGGGGTCACAAGAAGGCACAGTTTTTATGGCCCATTCAGTACTACTTCAGTGCTGAGACAGTTTGCAGGGAGGCCAGGCCACACTGAGCACAACCACCCTCTCTCTGCTCTCAGCCTCCTCCTTGTTTCCTCATGCCTTCCTCCCCAGTGGGAGACATCTCACTCCCTTTGCCCCCTCATGCACTCTAATCTCACTCCCACAGCAGGATGTCTGCATGCTAGTTCCCCACTAAGGGAACACAGATCAACAATCAGATATCCTTCCAAGAGCCCCCCTTGACGAATGCCTCCCAAGATCCCATGGGGACTATCTACTTGATTGAGGCACTCCTTCGCACATGTTTTTACCTCACCATGATTGCTCAGGAGCCAGAAACTTAGTGCCACCCATGTCTTTTGCATAAAGGAATAACAGTTCCTTTTGCTGTACTTCCCTCCTTGCTGTGTTTTTGATTATTTTGCCTGCTTAAGATGCCATTGTAAAGAAACCCCAGACAGCAAGAAGCATAAAGACATTCAGAAGTGAATGCCAAGCTCTGTTATTCTGTGAGCGTCTGGGGTGAGAGGGGAATTGTTCTTTCCTCATGAGTATGTCAGATGACCTAAGTTAAAAAACAAAGTGAAGCAAAGAACAGGCAGAAAAGATTGCAGTATAAATAAATCAACAAATAAACGTATCCTGCCAGCCCAGAGTTTCTTGGGCAGGGGGTGGCTTGATTGCTCATGGTTTTTCTCAGGCTATCAAATCCTTGATGCATTTTGAATGCTTGAAGCCTTGTTCCTCACAGCCTGAGTGAAGATGGTTGGCAAGGTGTGCTCAGAGAGGTTTTCAGGTCAGTCAGGAAATCTTCCTGCAAAAAATCAGAGAGACATTTCTCCCCATGCACACATGGTACAAACACTTGTGCTTTTAACCCAGTGCATTCTTCCTTTGGTCCTCATTTGCCACCTACTGGTCCATAGGCTGCCTTATGTTTTATCAAAGGAAAGGAAAACCGTTCTAGATAACGCTGTCTTTTCTCCCTCTTCACAGGGCCAAACGTGCTATCAGAATTCAACTGGAAACTTGACAAGTGAAATTGCAAATGATGACATCTGTGTGCTCAAGATACGTTTCCCGATGATCCCTTTTCGACGTTTCTCGATGTTCACACAGGAGACGACTGCAAGCTCAGCGTTCTTTTCCTAAGCACTTCTCACCCACCTCCACTCCAGAAAGGTGTCTTTCTCCCCGGAGGTTTAGAGAACAAATCTGTATTCATGAATTGAGGCTACTAAAGTGCCTAATGGTACTGCAGAAGGAACAACATTTTCATTTTCAGGTCCACTCATCTCTGCCCCTGCTTGACGCTCTCCACGCTGGGACATGGAGGCATGGCCTCTGAGGTGCAGTACCTGCCAGGTCACCCTGAGCAGGAGACAAACTTCATCCAGAGGGCACTGGGCCTGGGAACTGGGACAGCATTTTCCAACATAACCTGCAGTTAGGGCAGTTTGAGTTCTCAGCTGAGGCACTTCTGAACTCCTAAACCCAAAATGAGGGCTTCCAGCACAGCTGGCTCCCCAGTACCAAAAGCTGATCCATGCGTGTATCTGAGGGGGAGCCTCTCTCAGACTAGCTTTGCTTTTAAGCTATTCTCACTGAGAGCATACCTCAGACTAACAGATCCACATCTGTGCTTTTGCAACAACTCCTGTCCTTGAACCACAGCTGCTGTCCCAAAGTTCAGGTTTCACAGTATGCCAAGAGGGATCTTCAGAGGCACCCGCACCCGTGGTGGATTTCAGCCTCTGTGCTGGCACAGCAGGGAATGGAGATCATATCTAAGACGTTTCCTGTTTCATGAATAGTTAAAAGCACAGTGCCCACAAGGGAAGGGAGGCACACCTCTCAGCCAGTGTATGGAGTCAAAGTGGAGAGCTGTAGGATCACAGGGAATGTATCCACTCTGTCCCTGCTCATTGCCACCTTCTGGGGAGCAGGAGCTGATCGATGTGGCTACATTCGGGGGCATTTAGCATCCTCCAGTGGTAGAACAGACAGGGTGCACAGTTGCTGTGGCTGCCAGCAAGCTTCAGAACAATCACTGCCCGCTGCCTCTGTTAAAACAAACACAAGGTGAGGTAAGAAAGAGATAGAAATCTCAACATCATGTCAAGTAGATCAGGGCAGGAGAGGCGTTCAAAGAGAGTTGTCCCCTGGCTCAGGTATACACTAGGTAGCATCACTAACCAGGTTTCTCAACCTTACAGCCGCAGGCTGGGGATACAGCCAAAATGCTGTTTGTTCTATTTGCACTGCAGGGTCCTAGCAGGGATGTTCTATTTATTAATTAGTAAAAGGTTTTGAAGGATTTTTCTCCCCAGTAAAATCATTATCTCAACTTCTTTTTTTTTGTTGCCTTTTTTGTTTGTTTCTAAAGAAAGAAGATAAGGTTTGAAGAACCCTGTTCAATCTGTTTAGAAGCTCTGAAATGGAGGTGAGTTTCTTTCCCTATTTCCAAAAATCTCAAGGCAGAAGAAGTCCTAAGTGAGCTCATCTCTCTCCAATAGCTGTAAACACATGGTAGCAAAAAGAACAAGTAAGTTTTATAACACCAGGCTTGAATGACAGTTTTCAGGGCTTTAGCAAAGATAGAGAGCAAAATTAATCCCCACCTCTGCTCTCAGGAGCCACAGTCTGTTTTTCTAGGGAGTGTGGTTTCAAAAGAGTTTTCAAAGACGTAGACTGTGAAAGGTTTTAGATCTCACCCAAGATCCTCAATCCCAACACATCCAAGATCAGCCCTAATGGCTCTCAGGGTGGAAAAATCAGAACTCTAGTGTAAGGAAAAGAATCTTCGTTAATAAACATCGAGCACTCCTTTTTCATTTTGTTCTTATGAAAAGGCAAACTGTGCCACATGCCTTATTTTCCCCTCTCTGTAGGTCTGCTCTGATGGAGTATTCTCCCTGTGACTCATGAATACTGCTGTGGTTCAGCTAGACACAGCCAAGGGCAGCAGGAATGCTGGCAAAAAAGAAAGCAGGCTCCAGCTGGGACAAAATAACCACTATTTGTGCAGTACCTGCTGAAGCCTGATCTTTGCAGTTTACACAATCAGCGGATCCCTTCACAGTGCATCTGTGGCAACCCAGAGAGCAGAAACACGTGCCAAGAAACAATGTATGTGGTCTAACTGGTGATTAATAGAGCACCAAAACCCACAAGCACCAAAGCCTGGCTCACGTCCACAGGTGCTGAAGGGGAAAGGGATTTCTAAAGGTCTAGGACTCACCTAGTTTGATCTGATCCTCAGTGAGGACAAGCTCCCAGGAGAAAAAGACAGAAACATTCTCCCCATTGCATCTAACAACAGAACATTCTCAGGGGATGAATTATACCTCTTTTCTCAGCACTAGCTCATCTAGATTGTGTCTGTCAGGCTTCTGAAGCTCAGCAGCCTCAATAGTAAGAGCCTCCAAAATTCAGTATAGCTGTCAGCAGAGGTATCAATTTAAAACTTCACAGGGGGTGTGGGTGTGGAAGCTGATGATTTTGCTAGACTGCTCCCAGCTGCATCCACTAAGCTTCTCAGGGCAGCATATCTAATTTGAAAGTGCCTCCTAGAGTGGATGCCTCCTGCTCACCGGGGTCAAAGTAGCTGCCCCACAGGGCAAATGATGGTGGAGGAAGGGTTGTGGGCATGTTTTCCACTAATGCAACTGGAAAAGCTCTTTTAAAATACACAGAGTTGACTGAACACAGATTCTGGCTTGAAGACACAGGAGAGAATGGCTCTGGAAAAGGGTGTTAGTAAATGAGTGGCTGTGTCTCCATCTCCCAGATCAGTTGGTTCCCTTTCCCGCAACAAATGATCTACAGAGAGCCATTCTCATGAGCATCTAGATGGATGGCTGAGTGTTTGGCCATGGAGATGGGATGAGGATGAAAGAGAGATACATAAATGCTGCATTCATTAAAACATCATGTCTATTCTCTGTACCTGTTATGAAGCAGTTACCCCCTCCTCTAGTGATTAGGCAAGAACTGTAAAGTAGCCTCACCTGTCTGAGTGCTGTTAAGCTTGCTCATCCTTTACAGAGTTAACTGGAGTCCTTATGAGCTGAACTTGGACAATTGCACCTTTAGTTTGGAGCAGACCCAGCATGGCTGGATCTGTAATATGAACCCATTACTGGTAATGGATCACACAGAAGTAAGGTTAAGAGAGGTGCTGCCGCCTAAGCACAGTTCTAGCATGATCTTACAATTGCTAGTATATTTGAGATTTTTATGAAAAACTAGCAGGTGTGATAGAGTTTGTGCCCTACAGGAAGGTCAGGTAGGATGCCCCAGTGTCCCTGGGCGGGAGCAGGTTCTGCATTTGGGCAGCTGTATCCCATGTCTGCTGTCAGCTGTTGGATGCACAGTCCTGGGATTGCTTTGCCCCTCGTATGGCTGTCACTTGGAAGACGATGGGATGATGTGGAAATGCTGAATGCAGCTACAAAAAATGCACACCAGATTAGTGCAGAAGTTGAAACATGCGCATATGTCCACATACTGGGCAGTCAGTTTTGCCTCCCCAGGACAGCTCAGATAAATATTGGGGTCAGGACTGAAAGCAGCCCTAGAATATCTTCCAAAGTAGGAATAAATCATTCAGCATCCTCTGTCTGACCACAGGTAGAAATCATTACAGAAAGAGCTTGGTCCTCCTAAGTTGGCAACTTTCATTCTTTTGGAACATTTGGGGTAGCAATCTGCCAACAGCAGACATTAAGATCAGAAAGCATGACAGCTGACAGAGGAGGTCATGGCTCCTATGAAGCCTGTCCATCATCACTTTCTAAGAACATATCACTGAACTCTTATATATTCATACCCTCACCTATAGAAGATGCTATAATCCCTCCTCCTGCTGCTGAACTTTGCTCTGTGGACTGAGTAGGCAATTTTAGTGCCTGTTTTCCCTCATCAGCAGATGTATTCCTAGCTCTGGTAATGCTGATAACGAGTTCCTCAGATCGTGACAGTCTGCATAGGTTCCTGTTTTGAGATGGTCTCAGTGTCTACCAATCCTTCCACGCAGCATCCACACCATGAAAGTTCATGTCAGATAGAAGCTGAATGTGGATAGATGAAGCACTGCAGAGGTGGTGAGGCTGGTGGGGCGATGATCTCTTTCCACTCACTGCAGAATAATTTCCCATGAAAGGAAGTTTTTAAACCTGTCAGAAACTGGGGAGCAAGGAATGTGGCCTACCATTGCTGCGGTAAACCATGAGATTCTTCTGTTGTTTTTCTCTGCCTGTATGCAAGCAAAGCTTCCGTGGAGACTGCATGGAGGCATAAATGCACACAGAATGCAGACAGGCAGTAAAGATGAGGATCCACTTCTTGTGTAAAGGGTGACACGATAAGGAAGATATCAGGGCTACCGTATATGCTGTATTATTTCTTGAAAGAAATAATAACAAAAATAAAGAAACATGCACAGACTATTTGCCTTGCCAAAACCAATGAAGACAAGGGTACTCACACTGGGGAGCTGTCTCTCTGCTTACACCTCCACCCTGGGGTCTGTAAATCCACGCTTGCCTTCGTTAACCAGAGTTGGCCTCTCAGTTCTTGTGTGCCAGACCAACACCTAAAGAGAACCAAAAATTGTTCAGGGCTCTGATGCGTGAGAACAGGAATCAAGACAGGGTCTGGGGGAGGCTTTACAGGTGTATGAAACAATGACAGGTAAAAGAGAGCCTTTTGGACCAAAACCCCACTCCACCCTCTCCTGGGTCTCCTCAGTATGAATTGCATGGAAGAGGCTCTTTATTAGAGTGCATGGCACTAGCTGTTCCTCAGCATTCCCTGAGCCTCTCATCTGCATAGCATTTGGCAGGCCATGCCTGTCTGGCACGGTTTGGAGCTGAGGTGTGCTGGCAGAAAGCAGGCACAGGGGAAGATGAATAGGGCATGGCAGGAGGCCATGAAAGCCGCCGGGATTTAGAAAGGGAGATATATTTTCCAGGTCTCTTGCCCTGCTCACCTTTGTGCAGTTGGCTGCTTTGGGCTCCAGCCCATCCATAGTCACTAAATCCTTCAGCAGACTGGTTTCCTGGTAGCCTCCTTTAACTCCCTCCAGCTTGAAACTGGCTTGAGGCTTCTCCAAGATCAGCTTGATGCTGATAGCAAATCCAGCCATGTCAATAGCAAAGGGCCGATTAGGGTCAAAGACGGTTTTCCATCCCACCACCTTCCCAGCTGGGCTCAATTTTGGGGATTCATACCGCAGCCCCCCAACAAACGCCACTGGCCAGACTGACACCCTCCTTGTGTAGCGCATCTGTGTGGCAGAAGGAAACAGTGCTGTGAGAATGTAACTCTACGATGCTTTTCCCAGCCCATTAGTATGCCATCCTCTGTTTTTATTGGCACCCTTCCTTCCTTGTTGACTTTGTCTGCAATTACATGGCTCTAGGCAGCACAGGCTGAAAGTGGCTCTGAGCAATCCGATCTGCTCACTGCAAGGAGTTGGACCAAATGACCTTTAAAGGTCCATCCTGAAATGACTCTATGATTCTGGGAAAACCTGTGGTTTGCTGATTTCATCCGAACTTTTATCATTTTTTGTTAATAACTCCACTCACTCCACCCTCATTCAAGTAACCTCCCTCCCTGACTGATGCACCTTTGTCCTCCTTTACTGCAGCTTTCCCTCATCCTTACTCTTCCATCCACAGCTACTTCTTAGAAGAGCAACTGAAATTACTGAAATTGTCATAAAAAGGACTTGGAAATAAGTCCTTTTAAAAAAGGATGAGCTTAGCAGCCACCTAAAAAATTCTGAAAACTGGAAATGTGTTCTGAGGCATAACATGGTATTTTGACTGGCGTATAACAGCCTGGCTTAATTTGGTGACAAGGGAGTTTACTGAATAATCATTTTTGCAAGTTTGTGATAGACTTGGCATCTCACAAAAGCCAGATTTCCAACAAAAGTCTGGGCAAGGTTCTATGATCCCAGGGGCACAGCTCTGCTGTGGTGGCTGGAACTCGGGAGGACAGGAAAGGACAAAAAGTCTATTAGAAAGTCAGTAAACGGTTCTACTACCCCCTGTTCATCACACTCCTACCAGAGCACAGATTTATGCTTTGCCAGAAGTTTATCATTAGTGCTTATTTAAATCAAGTCAGTTCCCCCTGAGGAGAGGTACATATTCTGGGGTATTTATACTCTGATCTCTATGGAAACAAACCTGGCAAAATGAAGCTGCAGTTGGAACAATGTTATGTGAGTGGCTACTCATGTCTGCAGCCTCTACCATGGCAGATGTGCTCTTTGCTCTTTCAGCCCTTCAGAGGGTGGCTACTGGTTCAGCATAACTGTGGGTTTGTAGGGCTTATATCTGCCCTATACCCAGCTCCCACAGAGAGCCAAGATAGAAGGGCTCCAGGCAGCTTGCCACAGCTCATACCTCCCAGTTAATGACTAAAGTCCACATGGTAGCCCTGTCTTACAGGTCTTAGAGGCCTACAGCCTCTAAGCTCTGTCCTTAAGAGGCTTTTGCATTTGTATTCTGTTTTTCTGTCCCATATAATTTTATGGCTCTTACCTCTTCAAACAGCTCCAGGCTGTAAGTGTTATCATCATCAGCAAAATACACTACCCCTTCTGGTGGTGCTGTGTTGCTGAAGCTGTCCCTCAGCCAGTGAAGCCCCAGGTTCCTCTGCAGTGTCCCCCGTGGGGTGTGGGATGGGATCCAGGACAGCCCCAGCTTCAGGCTCTTGGGCGTCTCCACATTGAGGTGGGTGAAATTGAGGCCTGCCTTCTCCAGCAGATTGGACACTAGGTTGGTCCTTCGGGGTGAGTCCTCCACCACCACCCAGTGCAGGTTCTGTACATGCAGGAAGGTGTTGGCCAGCCGGGTCAGCTCAGCTTTTTGCACTGGCCGCGTGTAGGTAGGGGTGATAACGAATATGGTCGGCAGGGTGTCTGACCATGGGGGAGGCCTGGAGTACACATAATTCTGGATGACTTTAGGTGTCGCCCCTATGCTCTGCTGCTGGCGAATGCATGATGGGAAGCCTTCTTCTCTCAGTGCAGACGTACCATTGAGGAGAGCTTTAGAGGTCACGTTCTCATCTGTGTCTTCTGAGACAAAGGAAGGAAGAAGAAAGACATTAGAGGATTGAGCGCTGCAGAGCTGCCACCTCTCCAGGGGATGCTGAGGACTTATCTTTCTGAACTCAGTGCTGAGCACATCAGCTTTCTCTCTCTAAAGCTAAGCTAAGGAGCATATAACATATTCTTAGGAAAAATTTGGGTATGTACTGCAGGCAAGTTTGGTCCCACAAGAGTGAGTCTTCTATGGAAGGCTCACGCCAACAATCGTCACAACCACAAGCACATTGACAGCAGAGCTCTTGCACTTACTTCTCAGCAGGCTGAGGTAGCGGGTGGTTGGGTACTGGTGCCACAAGGTTAGGAGAAGAGCCCATGGCAAGACAATCAGGAGCGTAGTAAGAAGGTTTCGTCTCCTCAGCATGCTGCAGAGAGCTTCCAATACCCAGGCATCTCTCTACCTTTCAGAACAGAGGAAAGAGTAAGAACTCTGAATTATCAGTAATAAAAAAAACAGTAGGAGAGTTAAGTCTACAGGCCAAATAACAACAATCAGTTTGCTTGGAGGGAAGCATGACAAATGTTGGGTTCTGATCCAGCAAATATTCATCTAAGGTTAGGTTCACAAAGAGCCCCATTAAAGTTACAGGCCTAAACCATCATCCAGTTGCCCTGGCCAATTCCTGTGCTACTGAACAGTAGTTATTTATCTGTTTATGTTGCTGTAAAGCACCTCCTGCAACCCCACAATGAACCCACTGTCCTTGACTTAGAGTTCACCTTGCAGAATCTGAGGCCAGAAAGGACTGTCACTTGCTCCCTTCCCAGGGGGAATATTCATTCCTGAGCTTAGAGGTGAGCATTTAATATGCTTGTCCTGTAGGCTTTTTAAAAGCTACATGCAAGACTTGCATTCCTACGTAAGCAAGTGGGCAAAACCAGAAAATGTCAAGATGCCCAGCATCTCCTTCAGACCTGCGGTTCTATTTCGTCCTCCTTATACAGATGCATTGCTACAATCAGTGATGCACATTACTGCATGCTAAGTTTTGCCTCAGTCATTTCACAGTGCTGGTGATGCTTGCTGCAAGTTTAATTATTCCATGTGCCTTTCTACCCCTGGATTGCTATATTTGGCCACTACAGAATTTAGTTTAAATTACAGACTTCAGAATAATTTCTGTCTTAGTATTTCTGTAATGCACATGACTAAGAGATCTGAGGAATTGAAACGGTTAACATTTGTTTTCAAAGCTACTTCTATAAAGTGAGAAAAACTAAAGGGAAATAAAGAGAAATTAAGGACAAAAATATCAGGAATAAGTAACAAGAGGTGGCTTATTTATAGATGGCCTGAGCTACAGTAGCCCTGTGCTTGATTGTTCACTTGATTGTTCACAGTTGTTGAGCACTTTCTGCTCTCACTGTAAGAAGTCAGTCTGCCTGGAAATGAGATCTGTGGCTGCTTGACGTAGGCATGCCTTCAACAAAATACACAACATTAATGATTAGTTTGAAAAATACAGACTGAAGTACTTCTACAAGCTATTTGTTCAGGGACATAACTCAGTGCTGTGTAAAGCCAGGAGGTGATGAGAACCCAGTCCTAGCTCTCCTGTTTGCAAAAGCCTTAACAGCTTGTGTACAGTCATAAGAGCATGAGATCCCAGAGATGATTTCTGGAAGGCCAGCATCAAATGTGCTCACTTAGTGCATATGGTGCCTTCTGTATGACTCTGACACAGCCAGGAAGGAACACTCTCCTCCAACTTCTAGCTTCTGCTTTAGTCTCTCTATCAGTACAAAATCTCCCACACACCAGAAATCAGAGCAGTGTTTCAGAAAGAGGGATCCACTTGTACTGCTGCAAAACAGTGGAAGCACTGAACAGCACAGAGCAAAGTCACGTGTTGTCATCTGGAGACTTTTTGTTTTCTCTCTAAGCTGGTTGCCTGATGTTTGATTGAGATACGCTATTGCTAGATTTTCTTCCTCTCTCCTTCTTGGTAACATCTGTAATCATTTTCCTCTAGGACTCCTTTCTAATGCCAAATACTCCTCCTGGTGGACTTCCTCCCTGTCACAGCGATGTTCACTAAGAGGCTGAAGGGAGTATAAAACCTCCATTTGTCTCCTGCAGAGAGATTTCTTTTGAGAAACAGCAGCCATACACCCTGCGGACTGGAGAGCTACTGTATGGCACAGCCCACCAGGCCCTCTTGCTCTCCTAGGCCAAATGCAGTTCAAGGGAGAAGGGCTATGGCATCATGCTCATACAAAGCAAGGGAAGGAGGTTCAAAAGGGTTGGCTTTAAATTCCAGTTCTGTAGTGGGCTTCCAAGGTGTACTGAGGCCCAGTTATCTAAAACCAAACTCTTTTAAGAGACACATTACATGGAATGCAAAGGAAATTCCTTGCCCTCAATCTAGGCTCAGCCTACGGAAGGACTGCACTTAGAGAACGGTGTGAGAAGAAACACAACTACTGGTGATAATCCTTAATGCTCCTTACTGTGCATTCAGGGAACACTGTGCTGGCTCGTCATCTATTTTCCAGCTATGGAAAGCAGACTGGGGTGCACAAATGTGCCACCAAAGAAATCCAGGCCCTAACAGAGAAGGAGGACTCTGGACTACCTCAGAATGGCAGCAGATGTCTTAGGTCCACCCTGGCTCCTCACTTCCTCCGGGATGCCTACAATTACAGATGGCCCTGCATTAGATCATGCAGCCACTGCTTCTTCCCTTTGATAAAAGGCCTTAATTAAATAGGCACAGTTTCTGTGCAGCTCAGGTCACTCCTGGAGGGAAGAAGAGGAAGCGGCTATGGCAGCTGTGTTACCAAAAAGCACAGAGGAGCGCAGACTCCCTTTCTAATTCTTTCCCCTTCTCCTCACATCCAGCCCCTTTCATGCTTCCCAAATGCTGCAAACAAGCAGAGATGCTGCCTGTGTGTGCAATTCCCCTGGTGCTCTTATTTATTTCTACATGCACCATTCTCTCAATTGCCTTTCTGCAGCATGCAGCGCTGAAGAAGGTAAGCCTCACACAAAGCACCAGGTCCCTTGTGAATCTCACAGGGGAGTCTGACTTTAATCGCGTTTTCAGAAAATCCACCTTGGGATATGATATTTTCTCTTAAAGATCTTATCTCCTCTCCCCTCCTGCTGCCCCCTGCATCCATCATGCTTATGCTCTTTTGTTCCTTTCTATGTTTTTCATCTTCCTTTTTTAAGTCTTTAAGAGTTTTTCTTCTTCCCTGTTTCCAGGACTACAAGAATGCCCTGCCTACTGATACTTAAAAGTAGCCTTTGCCTTCTCTCCGTCCCCACACAAAGATCTTTTGCATTTGTTTGCCCCACAAGGAATATTTCCCTCAAAGTGTCCATTAAAGCATCAGCCCATCCTCTTGAAAACACAGCATCAAAACACAGCCACATGCCAATGCCTCTGGGTAGCTTGTTGATGGCCCCAGTGGGGCTTCTGAAGGTTTACTGCACATATTTTTACCTACGTTTTATAATTAAAAACAAAGTCCCCTAAGTGGCTCAGATTAATTGCATGCCTGGCTGGCAGGCATTACCCTGTGTTTTCTTGGCACAACCAGCTACTTCCCTTCTGCCTTTAAACCCGTTCAGAGCAGATCCCATTAAATGAGGCTCAAGATCACAAGAAAAATCTGTAATCACCTAAACCAATCTCCAGCAATCATCTCGTAATTCCCGGCTTTAAGCTGTAGAGGGCAGGGACTGTCTCTTAATGTGATCACACAGTCCTGCACTGATCCCAACAGGAGCCTTCCGATGTGCCTGCAGTACAAATATTATTGACTGCACTCTTCTCCTCCCTTGCTATTTCCCCTGTCCTGCCTATTCCCCTTTCTTCTCCCTCTTACTTTTTAACTAGTGTCTCCCTCAGCCCTTGTTTGTGTTACACACCTGTAATAACGTTAGCTGGATGTTTGATGGATGCCTTCAATATTCTGCTTGTAGCCTTCTTGAGATGTTTTCCAATTACACATCTCTCTTCTTAATTTCATCCATCAATCTTTCATTCTCCGATAAAAATAAACACATACACACAGAGTACAAAGCTGAGCATGATAGGGACAAAATGTTTCTGGTGCTACTCTTGGCTCCTGCTGTTTTGTCAGATTTCTCAATTCCTGAGACACAACAGCATCCAATCTCTGTTTAAGCCGACGTGCTGATGTAGGTGGAATTAATCTGAAAGGATTGGGGAGAGAGTAAAGAGAGAAGCACATGGAAGAGCCCAGCCCTAGCTCAGATTCCCCAGCCTGGTGTGAAGAGCAAGATCTGGCTGAGGCTGGAAGCATCGCACATGACCGGTGTCTATGTCTGTTAGTATCATACAGAGTTTGGGAACTCTGAGATTTCAGTTCTGCTCCCTGCCTGTCTGATTCTGCATTAGAAT
The DNA here is from genome assembly GCF_023343835.1 of Lagopus muta. NCBI lineage: Eukaryota > Metazoa > Chordata > Aves > Galliformes > Phasianidae > Lagopus > Lagopus muta. The sequence goes on from NC_064433.1 coordinate 80,628,867, forward strand.
TACACCCTTCAAAGAGTTCTCTGCCCAAGAAAGATGATTTCTGCAGCCGCTAGTTCAGAGCAGCCAGTCTGTATGACCCAGGTTTGCAGCCTCTGAATGCTAGAGCTCCAGGGCTATCTGGCTGCACTGTCAGACGCTCTGCACTCTACACTATTTTCCAAAAGAGACAAACTTCACAGCTCCAAGTGTCCGTAGGAACATCCAGCAAACGAGCCTAGAGTCTTTTTTAGGCAAGCACCCAAAGCAAACTAGCTGCAGCTGTTTGCAGCCCTTCCTGCGTATCCCAGGAGGAATGAACGAAAAAGGATGGGGATGTGGGGAGCAGAGAGGGGCAGAACTGGAGCAGAGCTGCCCGCAGGGTACAGATGCCTCTTCATTTCATGAGCCAAAACTGTCAACAGGGTTTTGAGTTTGTTTTGCCTGCATTTTGCTGCCTCTCCCCATCAGCCCCTAGCCACCTTGAGGAAGTCCATGCAGATTTCATGAGTTCCCTAACTCCCGGTGTGGGAGATGTGATGCTGAAGGCAGAGCGGGGAGCTTTCAATTATTAATGAGAGCGACCTCTCTTTAAACAAGGAATGCATAATTCATGGCAGGGCCGGTATTTGTGGTGATCAGCAATGGCTCTGTCTGTGCTTTGCTGAAATCCACAGGAAGCTGCTGTCCCCTCTCCCGCAGTCCCTCGGGTCCATCAGAGCCTTCAGCTGAAACTTCAATAGTGCTTAAAATCGCGACAAGCAAGGATGCTGCACTGGGCAGCCTCCTGCCCGTTACAGATGAGCTCAATAAAGTGTGGGGATGGATCCAGGGAAGCACGGAGATGGGTCAATAGGTTATTGCTCTGGGATAAGAAGGGGTAATTACTGCACAAGCACAGCCACCACAGGACATTTCTCAGCAGTGGGACTCCAGCCCTGAAACAGGTCTGCAGGCACGGCATCGGTGCTGGGCAGAAAGGACAGATCTGAAGGACAGCATCTATGGGCTCACACCAGCAGCATTTCTTGTGGAAACAAGGGGAGAAGGGAGGTTTGGCTTCTGCTCAGGAAATGGTGTTTTCTCCCCTTAACCTTCACTGGAACTGCGTGACTGAAAAGCAAAAAAGAGAAAAAAAACAAAGGAGAGACAAACCCCCCGAGAACTGTGGGTAAGAAACAACACAGGGAAGGATGGCCAGGTCCTTTCCCAAGGCAGGATGACCAAAGCTACCAGCAGCTGTGGGATTTCGAGGCTTGAGCTCGTCTCTCAGCATGCAGGCTCATGCAGGGACAACTTCCCAGGGAAAGTGAGTCACTCCTGGTGAAATAGCAGCCCTTCTCAAGCCCCCACATCTTTCTCAGATGCAGCACAAAGCTTTGTCTTGCCCTTGCCAATTCCAATCCCCTTGCTGTATGGGACTGCTGTTAATTCAGCCCAGAAGCCAGACTCATACTTGAGGAACGTAATGTGTGTCCCCCTTTCCCTCCACTGCCTGCATGAATCCAAATCAAGCATCTCCCTCCTGCCCTGGAGCCATCAGGTCTGCAGACAGTGCAGGGCACAGAGCATTGCCCTTGTCCCTTACCCTAAGGCTTGTCTCTAAGTCAAGAGGTCATGCTTTATATTGGCTTTTGTTCCAAATTTAAGAAAAGCAGAAAGCAATAACAACAAAAAAGAACCACTGGGGAAGATAATTAAATCTGCTGGAGAGGTCCCATGGGAGCCAAGACATTGGAGATAGCTCACTGTTGTCTCCAGGTAGATGAAGGGTATCCAGGCACTATCTGGGCTATCAGCAGGAAAGGAGATAACCCAGTTCTGATATAGACTAGACCTTGAACTTGTCTGCTAAGTTCAGCTATGCAGGGAGCCTTAAAATGCCTAAGAAAGGAGGTCTAAAACAGGTTATTTTTAATCAGCCTGGACCCAAGTGTCCTTCACAACCAACCCATTCAACCCTCAGCTGTCTTCCCCGAGTGTCAGCGAGAGAAATCAACCCAATTCTGATTTCCCTGTGTCTGTACCACTTGTTCCTAAGCAGAACCATAATCCAGGGGTGCCAGAAATACCCAGGGAAAGATTGGCAGCTTGGGCCCAAACAGAAGCAGAAAGACCAGATGTCTCCCGGGGAAGCCAGCTCCTTCCTGAGAGACCTATCTGCATGGAGTTATCCTTTCCTGAAAGGAGCTCGTGTATTTACACTGAGACTTCTCTCCCCTGCTGCCAAGCACTGGCAGAACCAAGCTCTTTTTTAGACACTGATGACCGGCATAGAAAAACAATTTCCAATGTATTGGCATCATTTATACCAATACCTACATTATTAAAAAAAAAAAAAAAAAAAAAAGTGGAAAAAAAAGAAAAGAAAAAAGCTTTCTTTTCCAATGAGGCAAAATAATTCTAGGGGAGTAAAACCAGTAGTGAATTGTTTGAAAGTGTGCATTTCATCCAGAGCTTTCCCTACTGCGTTAACAACTGATGCCTGTTCGGCAGGAGTGGGAGCTGTCATTTTACAGGTTTCTTACAAAAGCAGAAAGGAAAAACCCATGGTGTTTGCTTTCAGAGCTTTTTCAAAGATGGAAAGGAATTATTTTTTTCAGAGAAAAGGGCATATTTGAAAGATAATTACATTTCACAGGTGTTTGTTTGGAGAGAAAAAAAAAAATCGCCTTAATCACAAGCTCCTTGTAAGGAGAGGAGGCCCAAAGGCCAGCACAATTCCTCTGGTAGCAGCCAGGATGCAGACGGGCTTTGATCTTAGCTGTGTGTCAATACAACATCAAACGTGGACCTCCAGAGGAACGCACAATCACTAATGCATGCTCTCAATTGATTTAGACAGCTTGTTTTCCCCCTCTGCTTTCAAAGGTAACGTCCAAATGCTCTTCCCAGCCGGACTTCCCAGCTGCTCCTAGGTAGGGCAAAGGAAACCAGAGGAGAAGCTGCTCTGGCTGAAGTTGTACTGCAAATGAGTGGAACAGGCTTTGTGCCACTTAAAACATGCTGGAGATGTCTGCTGTCTTCCTCAAACTGGTTGGAATACTGACATTTTCATGAGAAAGGAAGTGCCGAGTTGGGCTGAAGACTGGGGTTTCTTTCCCTTTCCCTTGCAGCCTTCTTTTCTCCAAGCTGAACAAGCCCAGCTCCCTCCCCTACAAAGACAGGCTGAGGGAGCTGGGCTTGTTCAGCCTGGAGAAAAGAAAGCTGCAGGGTGACCTCATTGCAGCCTTTCAGTACCTAAAGGGAGCCTACAAACAGGAGGGGAATCAACTCTTTGAAAGGGTAGATAACAGCAGGACAAGGGGAAATGGTTTTAAGTTGAGGGAGGGAAGATTTAGGTTGGATGTCAGGAGGAAGTTCCTTACAGAGAGAGTGGTGAGGTGCTGGAACAGGCTGCCCAGAGACGTTGTGGATGCCCCGTCCCTGGAGGTGTTCAAGGCCAGGTTGGATGGGGCCTGGGCAGCCTGGTCTAGTATTAAATGGAGGCCCCGCCTGTGGCAGGGGGTTTGGAGATTCATGATCCTTCAGGTCCCTTCCAACCCGAGCCATTCTGCGTGATTCTGTGATTCATTTTAATGCTTGCATGTGTGCACCCTGAAGAATCAGCAGCTTTCCTTTGTGCTTAGAAACAACTGCAGGCAGATGATGTGCGCAATGCACCTGCAGCAATCCCCTTGTTTTTATTTGGGATTGCTGGCTGGATTACACAACCAATGAAATCATCATGAAAACAGTGTGCTGCTGTGCTGGTCACCCTGTAGATCATAGAATCATAATCACACAATGGCTTGGGTTGGAAGGGACCTTAAAGCCACTTCAGTTCCGACTCCCTGCCATGATCAGGGCTGCCACCCACCAGAGCAAGCTGTCCAGGGCCCCATCCAGCTTGGTGCTGAATGCTTCCAGGGATAGGGCATCTACAACCTCTCTGGGCAATCTGTTCCAGTGCCTCACCACCCTTTGAGTAAAGGATTTCTTCCTAACATCTAATCTGAATCTCCCTTCTTTTAGCTTAAAACCACTCCCCTTTGCCCCATCGCCATCAGACTATGTACAAAGTCAGTCTCTTTCCCATTTGTAAGCTCCCTTCAAGTACTGGAAGGCTTCAATGAGGTCTCCCCTGAGCATTCTCCAAGCTAAACAAGCCCTGTTCTCTCAACCATTCCTCATAGGAGGGGTGCTCCAGCCCTCTGATCACCTTTGTGACCCTCCTCTGTACCCACTCCAACAGCTCCACATCTTTCTTACGCTGGGGCCCCAGACCTAGATGCAGTACACAAAATGGAGACTCATGAGAGCAGAGTAGAGAGGGACAATCCATTCCTTCTCCCTGCTGACCACCCTTCTTTTGTTGCAACACAAGATACAGTTAGCCTGCCCGGCCAGTGCTGGCTCACATCAAGCCTCTTGTCCACCAGAACCCCAAGTCTCTTCCCACAGGATAATACGGAACGGATGCGAACCAGCACTTTTGCATTACCACCAGAACATGTGAGCACTGCTGAAATTAGGGGTGGAACAAGAAGAACAGGGCTTTGGTCTTCTTGATGGACATTTCTGCTGTTGCGGCTCTCTGAGCCACGTGAAATATTCCAGCTCCATAACTAGCGGAGATGGCCCAAAATGCTAATTTTGGTATTTTCCTCCGAATAAATCTTCAACAGTCATTAGATCTGCCACTTGCTGTGTGGTATCCAAGTGTTGTGCCAATGCTTTTAAAAACAAATGGAGAATGAAGAAATAAAGTAGCACCTAGAGAATTCTTTTGCAATAGATATACGTTATGGTCCACTGCTTGTTTTGTACTTTAAATGTCATAGCTGATCTGTACAGCTTGGGTTCGATTAAAAGAAAGACCAGGATGAAAAATCGAGAGAAAATTGCAGTGTTTGTCCTCTACCTTTTGTGGGTGAAAAAAAAAAGGAGGAAAGGGAATGAAGGGAAGAAGTGGCACAAAGGTGATGGCTGGCATCCTGCTGAGGTGTTCTGCTGTCCTTCACTGTCTTCACAGGGGGGCTATTGCCACAGGTCCATAATTGAGTGCCAGGACATATGAGATCAAGGGATCCATATATGATTGATACTTTCTACTATGGTGAATGCCAGCGGAGCAGTCAGGACAACAGTCAAAATATCTAAATTATGCACCAGCTGCCAGAAAGTCACCTCATGTCTTGATGTAAAGAAGTTTTTCTTTGTGCAAAGCAGCTATGCACGCTGATGAGCAGATGGAGCTGAATAACAGCAAAAGCTGAATACCCCATCTGACAGAAATCCAATCCTTCCAGAAAAAAACAAAAAGGTGCAGGTTTTGGTTTATGTTTTCCCATGTTGTGCATCAATGAAACGAAAGAGATTAGTCGGTTGGGAAGGCAAAGAAGGCTACTAGGGAACTGAGGAGTGACAGTCTCACAGCACAAGAGACAAACTCTGCTCTCTCTTAGAGCACATAGAGCTTGCACTCTCTTTGTGTTGTGTTCCGCGCTGACAAGTGAAAGCAACCTGGTTTGGAGGTGATGTCAGCATGTGCTATCTACAAACCTTCTCTTGGGAGGGAGGTCAGCCTATGCTATGAGTACCTCTGAGTTTATCTGTGTACCTGTATGCTTCAGGCCTGGATGCAATGAGGGGATAGCACCACCCTCTGAGATGGTAAGTTGTTTGCTCTTCCTGTCCCTTCAGCTTGGTGCTCGATCTTTGCACAAATACCAGCAAGAAAACACTAGGAAGAGCCTCTCCTCAGCTCTTACATCTCTACACTTGGAAGCTGGTGAAACACCCTCCTTCCCAGCTCCCTTCCACATGGGGTACCAGCTGGCCTTGGGCAGAAAATCTGAGGAGCAGATACTTCTGGCCAGCAGGGAGAGGTGAACTTGGCATTCTTGGAGCCCTTCTTGGAGCTCACTTCAAAGGCAGATCAGGCTGCCCTGAAACATCAGGCCAGATAAAAAGCAGCCTTTCACTGATAGAAGTGGGCTGCTGCTGTACGTCTCAGAGGTGGAGTCGAATCTCTCTGTGGGTGAATCTGCCTCTCTTTGTGCTGGAGGAGGAACTGCCCTCTAGTTATCTAAAAGCTTGCTGAGCATCGGGTCAGTGAGCAGGCTCCCTGTGGAGAGCTGTGCTGCTAGCTATGGCACTGCACCACCAGAAACTGGATCTCCAGAAGCTCAGGAATGGCTTGAAACAGGGGTGGCAACTGTCTTTGCTGGACTATACACTTATGCTCCCAGAGCATATTTCTGGTTGCTTTTCACAATTGCCTTCCTCAACTGGATTTGACTGGAGAACAGTCTTTTCTTCCTGCAGTGAAGAGACTTCGCTCCACTTTACTAACTCTCTCCCCACAGAGGGATGCTGGGTGTTACCCAAACTGAGCCAACCCAAGAAACTGGCTTCCTGGTTCTGCTGCTGTAACTAATTTCTAGGCCAAGTGTGTTTGTCATCTGATGCTTAGGTCAGGACCCATGCTGGGCTCAGGAGAGAACTAGCTAGTATCAGATTTTAGCTGTTTGCTAAGTGGTGTGCACAAGGGATTACAAAAGAGCAGAAATCACATCTAGAAACTATTCTGCACCAGGGCTTAACAGCTACAGGGCTTGGTTTGGCTCGTAGAGAGATACAATCCCAGTGTGTCTTGGCTTGCTGGGCTGTGAACAAAACTTGCTGATGGCAGCTTATCTAATGCTGAGTGGGATGTCTCCTGAGTAGACATCAGCAGGAGGGTTACGGGGGTCCTCTGCAGCATTCCCAGAAGAGGCTTTTGATGGGATGCTACCCTTGTCTAGTAGGGTAACATTGCAACTGGGAATGCAGCTGGGGAGACTGGTTCTCACATGTGAGCAGTAAGGAATTTGTTATCGAAATGGGGGACAAGAGAAGAGAGTGCCACCCCCTTGGGCTTTTTGAGGTCTACTTTTAGAAGCAACTTTTAATTACCTTTTCCCAAAGAATCCTTGGGGGTAGCCTATATTCACCCGTAGAAGTCTTCTCAGTGCAGAGGTCAGCAGTGATGAGCAGATTTTAATGAAGCAACCTTAATGAAGCCCTGTGCCTTCTCTTGTAATGGGTCTGTTGATGCGTATCAAGTAATAAGAGATTTGCTGTGTTTTCCTTAATGGTCCAGGAATTCTATTCTAACATAAAAGCTAGAAATGTCACTTTTGCTGTAAAGAGAGCTCCTGCTACAAGGAGCAGGCACACGTGCCTGGAGGAGGAAGAAAACTTGCTGTGGGCCCTGGAACAGGAGGATTTGCCAACTTGCCTTTGATGCTGCCCGGGCCCATGATCCAGCTTGGCTAGGCTTGTGTTTGACTTCAGCAGATGCTGTTTATGGGCTCTGTAGAGGTGCACTGGGATAATCAGGATTTGTTTTCTGTTTGCTTGCTAATTTGAGACCCTGCTGTGAGATTTGGATGTTTCTGAGGATTCTATATTAGCCTTAATGATTAAAAAATTATTTCAATGCTTAGTGAAGAAGATGCATGATCTATCATTGCAGCCGCTTAGCAACAGGACTCATTAGGACATGTATTAGTGCAGAAAGATAGCCTTGCCCCCATGTCCTCTTGGAATGACTATCCGCTCATCTAAACAAGATGAAGGTCTTTGCTGGCCTCCTCCGAGGCCAGAGGATAAAGCACTCAACTGTGAAACAAGATTTCTCAGTTCTTTGTGCAGCATCTTCAGCTATGTGCATGTATGTGGTTCTGGGCAAATCATTTCACCTTCTTCGGTGCCTCAGTTTCCCCACAGGTAAGATAAGCACAACAACATTTAAGTACATTGGAATAAACGACTCTCAAGTGCCAAAGGTCATTACAAACAGAGCAAAGCGGAAACAAAACAAAGCAAAACAAACAAAACAAACACAAAACAAAACCCCTTGCAGTGAATGAAAGGTGTTTAAGCCCTTAGGGCTGCAGCTTATACTGACCACACAGTATGTGTAGTGCTCCTTCCTGACGCATAATGTGGTTAGCTAATTGCAGAGAGAACAAAGATGTTCTCCTAGCCTCTCAACACCTGACAGTAGCCATGTAGAGGTGTTAAAATCTTGTTATCTGGCTCCAAAAAGAAAACAATTTTAGTGATAGTCCCTTATCACCTTTTACAGCATGCTTTCAAGGCTTGCAAAGCCTGGCAAGTTTTTTTTTCTGGTCAAATTTTCAAGGAGCAAAGAGGGTCAGGGGCTGTAAGCTCACAGGAACACTGGTAAAAGTTCTCTTTCAGAGGAGTATTTGGTGCTTTTTATCTCCAGTCTTTCATTGATACTGTGAGGCAGCACCACGCTCCTTATGAGGAGGGAGAAGTGGGTATAAAAGGAGTCACTTTGGTCCAAGGTGTAAGAGCTGAGTTGCTCTTGGGCTTGCGGTTGGGTCACTGAACTTCATACCTGACAGCAAGCAAGAGGCACGGTCAGAGCATTAGAGCCCTCTCTCAGAAGATTGCCTAGTTTGCTTTTTTGTGTGTGTGATCCTGCTTTAAAGTTGCAGGAATGTGGCAGCACAGCACTGGCGCTCTGATTTGTTAATTCCATCTCATCCCACCAGCCCATAAAACAAAAGCATCTGTGTTTGTTCACGAAGAGCACATGAAGGGCCTCATTCATGTCTGAGGTGGAGAGGGAAGCTGGCAGATCGAGGCAAGTCATCGGTGCCTCCTTCCTTTTCACCTTTGTGTGGGTTTGGGCTGGGAGAAGGGTGCTGGGAGGTGGAAGGCAGCAGGAGGGAGAAAGTGAAGGTCATCCTCACGGTCTCCATGGGCTGCTTGGCTGGGCAAAATGGTGACAGGAGGGGCCCAAGTAGCGCGCAAAGCCTCTCAGTGAGGCCTGCATCCCCACAGTGCAAGGAGGACTAGGCAGTTGGATCCATTGCTGCCACTTGGGCTTAGCCAGCATTAGAGGCAGCCTTCACACAGGCTCACCCTCATGAACAGCATTGCTGCTGTTGTGGTCACAGCTGGGCCTTTAGGGAGCCAAGTAGTCACTCCTGCAGGGAGCCCAGCACTGCTGCCTAATGCACGCTACAGATATAAGCAGAGAACAATACTCTACATACAACAGCCGTAGGAGAAATAGTCCCTTACCACTTTTTACAGCATGCTTTCAGTATGAGGAAGGATCAGCGTGAGACAAATATTAACTATCCTACTCTATGGGGCATTGAGGGGCAGAGGAACCAGCAACCTCTGCTCGTGATGGGCCAGGATAGGCTGTGCCACTCCAAGTGAGAGGTGCCAGGGGAGATCTGTCCTGCAGGGAGCACCTTGCTTAGACCACTTTTCTACCCCTGCCCTTATAGACAGCATCTTCTGGAGTCAGGCTGCAGCACTGCACTGAGAGCATTCCTGCAGGGCATGCAGGGTCTGCAAGCTGCTGCCTGCTTCTTGGCTTTTCCTCCAAGCCCTCCCACACCAGGATTTCCTGGGAGCAATCCTGCTTTGCTAGCAAAACGTGGTTCCCATGCGCCTTGTACTCCCACACGCAAACCCATCGTGAACTTGCAGAAAGAAACAACGCTATTGCCCTACTGCCATGTAACCAGAGCAGAGACTGTTTGAGTGCTAACCCCATCCAAGTAATCCCAGTGCTCTGCTTGGCAAGACGCAGGCTGAATAGGGAATAAATGCCCACGTTTTCGTTGCCAAGGGGTAACATCCAAAGAACAGGACAACACAGTTTTCTTTTGTAATGCAGCATTACTCATAAACTGGCACTGCACAAAGTTGCCAGGCTGCTGGCAGCCTCTTAAAAGCAACAGCAGCAGCAGGGGAAGCGGCAGCGTGAGCACCGCTGGACCAGCTTACATCTCATCAGAACTTAACCTGAACCCGCTCCAGCTGATGAAAAACAAACCTACTGAGAGCTAAGTGTCAACATACAGGCAGGAAAACACATATTTTTTGCTTCTGCATAGAAATGAAAATAGGAAATGCTCTGGTAATCTTCACTCAAGCATGTCCATCTCCTCTCGTCCTTTGTCTCTCATTGATCAGTGTTGTCTGTTTCAGAAGGCACAAGAAATCCTATGCCAGACAACTGTAAGAGGTTGAAGCCTGAAGATTTAGATCTATTTCAGATGGACTGTCCTACCCGATAATGAATGATCTATTATCCATCAAAACGTCTCTTCCTGAATCCCATACCCAGCATCTGCAGCACTTTGCAGCAGCGAGTTCCGTATGTCACTATGCACTGCAAGGGAAAACATATTTACCACCAAAATGTTACCTTTTGCATTTTCCTGACTGCAATCCAGTTCCTCCAATAAAAAAAAAAAAAAAGTAATGTAGAAAAGACACATTCTTCCTGTTTGACAGAAACAACTGCTTTGTTTTTCACCCCAGCATCCCTCCTCATTTTCCTCCCTGAGCTAACTGGCCCCATCTTGAGGCATATCTCCGTGCACATAAGGCACTTGCAGGAATACGTGCCCAGAGCAGAGACAAATGGCAAGCAAAAGCTAGGGCTACGAATCCCAGCTCTGTGTCACAGCCCTCGGAAATCATCCCTCATAGGTAAACTTAGTTCACATTTTATAAACTTGAGGAATTTGCACAGTGCACTGCTTTTATCTCAGGGAGAAGGCTTTCAGCCCCCCGTGCTGCATGGTGGAGGAAGCCAGCAAGGCGGCCGATTGAACGCATAGGAACACAGACAAAGCAGATAAATGTGAGCTCTTAAGGGAAGACTTCTGGGAGCACTAATGTCACTTGAGAGGGAGCTGGAAGAGACTTCTCAGTGCTCTTAATTACGAGCCTGCACAGCTTAAAGCAGCGTGAAAGGATAAAGGAGCGAGTTCTTTATGAAGTCACCGACCACAGGTTGGAGAGCAATTTGGAGGCACATCGCAGCCTGGAGGGATGGGTTGGGACTGAGAAGAGGGTGATGTTAGCCAGAGGTCTCCTCTGCATGCCATATTTCATATTCTGTTACACCAGCAGCAGGTTTTAAACCGCAGTCCCGTTAGGCTGAGCTCTGCTTCTCAGAGAGGCAGCTGCTCCAATCCAATCTAACCTGGAGCTGTCTTGGCTCTGATGCTATCAGGTTGCTGTAAAGACGGGGTGGTCATACTGACAAGCAGCTCTGCATGTAGTCAAAGGAGTGCTCTCCATCACATGTGCAGAGCACCTGGAGGTCTCCAGATAGGGAGCTGTGGGGTAAGCCTAATGCTGATCACCAGAGAGACCAGAAGCACACAGGGCAGAGGGATGTGAGACTTTGCCAGGGCCCTGCAGTTGTGTTGGACCTGTTTTCCAGTCTGGTTTATTAGCACCTTGTTAGGTTTCCTCTTTCATAAGGAACAGTTAAGTATGAGGAGGAAGGGGACAAGTATCATCTTTCCTGCGTGCATACTGCAGAATAATGACAGAGCTTTCCCAGGGCAATTCTGCATGCTCAGTAAAGGGCATCTCTGGAGCCTATCAAATCCATCCTCCCTCACAGGCACAGGAAAGCTTGCAGCTCTCTGTTCCTCCCCAGCAGGGATGTGCAGGGTAGTGACCTTCATCAGGGACCGTGTTGGAAAAAAGGAAAGGAAAGCAGCCTGGGGGAAGGCTGGAGTGAATACACTCCTAATAGGTACAGCTTTGCTCTCAGGCACTGAGGACAGACAGATTCTGGGCTGCCCAGAAGCAGAATGTCTGCCTCCAGCGTGGCACAGGCAAAGAAAAAGGGTGCTGGGTACATGGGAAGCACAGCCTCGAGCTGCCCAGTGCTGCCTCAGATGCTCTGCTGGGAAGATGCCACAGAACAGCACTGAGTGCTGGTCATAGAGATGTTCCCAGCTCACAAAAAGCATGTGAATTTAAGGGCTGTATGATCTAGAAGTATTCTTTCTTGCATACATTTAGCTACACTACAGCTCTGTACAGCTCCCTAGGCAACAGTCATCCTAAACGACACTGTAACAAAATCCAAAGGTGCGGGAGCTTCACTTACTAAAAACCCTTCCCATGCGAGCAGGAGTCCCCAGTCCAGCTGCTTTGCTTTCTATCCCATGTCTTATGTTCCTTGCAAGTCAGGCTGAGGCCCTTCCCTGCAGCAGTGGCTGCGTCTCAACTGCACTCCCTGCCAGCTGCTTGGACCACTATGGAACTGCAAGGTTGCCTGAATGGTTTATCAATTATTACAATTATTATTAGTACTACACTGTGCGTCCCTCCAGCTGATGGCTTCCAGGAAATGATGGAGCCAGTCCTGCAGAGAGCTGTCCTGGTTGCACGCTGTGCTGCAGGGCACAGTGGGAAGGGGCTGGGTAGCAGACAGCTGTGATGCAGGCTGCCACACACAGCCCCTGCCTGGCAACCTCTCTGCCACCCTAGCCTCACCCCCAGCACTCACAGCAACCCGTCTCACTGCAGAGCAATGGCAGCCTCCCTGCTGCTGGAATCCCATCCTGCTGCTTTGTGCAGCCACCTCCTAACTCCTTATGTGGTCCCCATTCCCAGCTTTGCCCAAGGCTCTCTCACAGGGACAGATGGCACCAACCTCACTTTTCATTTTTTTTCACCAGATGAGATTTGAAGCCCAACTCAGGCAGGTGACCAGAGTAGCCTGCACCCTGCTGTACTCCCTGCATAGATGCCCTGTGCATGGAGGCCTCCTCTGCACGCAGGATGCCAAAAGCACCTGCAGAGGCTGCATCATTTGCACTCCACTACTTGCTGGTGGGGCTATGCGAGCTCCAAGTTGCAGCATGGCACTGATTGCCGGGCACTGCTGCTGTGCTAGAGATGCTCGTATTGACCTGCTGAGCCCTGTGTCACTTATCCCGAATGTGAATGGGAACTGCCCGTGCAGGCCAGTCAGAGGAGGTGCAAGGGACCAGCTTCTTCTCCTCACACCTGCTGGCTGAGGAGGGCTGCCTTTCCTCTCCCTGGAGCTGGAGCGACAGGAGGATGTGGGAATAAAGAGCCACTTTCCAACTCACCCAGCAGTACCCAATCCAACTCTACGCTCCTCATCCCCCGGCAGACACCCCTGCTATCCCGGCCCCAAATCCCGCTTGAAGGCTCGGCGGAAGGAAGCAGAGACGCTCCCTAGCCTCACCACCGCCGCCGGTGCCGGTACGCCGCTCGCTCCCATGGAGAATACCCCCGGTTCCTCCAGAGGATGCCCGAGGGAGGCGGGCGGCTGCGGAGACGCAACCCCTCGAAGGACCCCGACGCTCCCGGGACCGCAAGGTCACCCCCGCTCCCCGGCGCTGCCCGCAGCCCGCGGCGGGAGCTCACCTGGCGGTGGCGGCGGCGGGGCGGCAGCGCGGTACCGGGATGCCGCCGGCGAGCATCTCCCGCCGCCGGGCGAATGAGCCGCGTCCGTCCGTCCGTCCGTCCGTCTGTCCGTCCGTCCGTCCTGCGGCCGCGGCGGGCAGCGCGCCGGGACCGGCCCGACGGCGGCGGCGGCGGATCTGCCGGGGCCGCCCTCCGACGGCGGCGGCGACAGTAGCGGTGCGGTTACGCGCGGCGCGGAGCCGATTTAAGGCCACCCCGGCAGGGCGGGAGGGGCGGACGAGCGGGGCGGCCCGCCGGCGGCTGCAGCATCCCGCCGCGCCACCTTAAGCGCGGAGCGGGGGACAGGGAGAGCGCGGAGGGGGCGGCGAGAGCGGCGCCGCGCAGCGGGAGCGGAGGGAGTCGGCGGCGGGAGAGCCCCGAGCGGCCCCGCTGTGGCGGAGCGGGGCTGCCGGCCTCGGTGCGGGGCGGGCTGCCATAAGGAGGAGCCTCGGTGCGAGCTTTGCACCGGGCCCCGCGGCTCTGCCCTCTGTCCGGGTTCGGGGCTGCCGCAACCCCAGGGGGCTTCTGTCAGGATGCTGTGAGCGAAGGGCTTTGAGGCTTTTGCCCGGAAGGTGCTCCTTGAGCAGAACAGGAGGGCACCTGTGCGCGGGTGAGCTGACAGGGCTCTGCTAAGCTCCTGGAGCAGGTGCTGCCGAAAACACCTTGAGAAGGGAAGCAAGTGACATTTTGCAGTCCAAATGACATTTACAGTGTGCGACACTGAGGTGAACCCCATCTCTGCTCGCAGCTCATCACCTCCGTGGCTGCCATAGCACATGGCCGCTCCTGCCTGCCCTGCATCCAGGGCTGCCCTCACACACGTCTGAAGGCCACCTGTGCCCCCGCTGTGTGAAAACCCCACTTGAGCAATTCAGGCTCGGAGGAGTCCTGACTGCAATGCCTTGGGTTTAGGCAAACCCCTGAACAGACTGCTTTGTGTGGACACTGTGACTCTCAGGCCTCTTGGGAGAGGTGGATTCCGAAGGAGATTCGCCCCTGGGATCAAAAGAATGAGATGGGATCCCAGGGTCCTTCTGCCGCCTCCTGGCTGTGCACAGCCCTGCTGCCTGCATTCCTGGCTCCCCCTGACATGCTCTGCTATCCCAGGTCACCTCTTTCTCTCCATACCCACGCTGAAAGCACACCATGGTGTGGATTTCAGCCCTCAGATGGGATGCTAGTGGTCTCACCTGCCGAGCTCTGTTCCTATTTATTTGGCCTGATCCTGTGCTCACAGAGCCTGTTGAGCTACCTTGTGCCCTATCCCCAGGGATACTCATGCACCCACACGGAACCCCTTTTCTTCCCAGTCCTGTGAGCTCAGTGAAGCAAAGGCAGAAGGTAGGGAGGGATCAGCATGTCTCCCCAGCCCCAAAGCTGCAGTGCTACCTCTCTCCTCATTGTAAGCAGCCTCCCAGGGCACGTGCAGAACAAGCAGTACTCAATGCACAGCTCGCCAGCCTTTGAAGAGCCTGTGCTCCAGCAAAGCAGTCGGCAATTGCTGCCTTAAGAAAGCAGAAAAGCTGCTCTGCAAGCTCTGCAGTTTCATTTCTCTCCCCCTTGAAACACCAGAGCTGTAGTCTAATCAAGCTATTTCTGCGACAAGCCAGGGAGGAAAGAAAGGGAGATTGTTAGTGTTATTGCTATTTTTAAATACTTTGCTGGCTCTTGAATAGGATGATGATGGGGGCTGCTTAAGGACCCAGACAGAGACAGATTGATGTGTGCCGAATGCATCTGTCATGCTTCAGAAGGGAGGCAGCTCCTTTGGTAGCACAACTCCAAGGTGCAGCAAGGAACTGTGGTGAGGATGGTGGTAGATTGGGTTCTGAACTTGAAGGCACACAGTCAGCACTTGAAGGCAGCATCCCTTCTGAACCTGGGTGCTTTGGGTGGGAGTTCCATGTGCACCTGGAGGATGATGGACAATCCCGCATGCCATCCCTCTCAGAAAAGTTTTCCTAAAGGTAAACACCTATTTAGCTTTCAATCAATTTGTGAGCAGAGACTTGTATGCTGACTGTTGATTTCTGTAAGATAGCTTCAAAAAAAAAAAAAAAAAAAAAAGGCAGTCTCTACAGTCTCTATTAAAATGTCAGCCTTGAGAGTAGTCTTGATGATATTCTGTCAGTCTCATATCTGTTACATTCAATAAGGCTCTTCCACAGAAGTAAGCAACTGCTTTTATATAAGAAAATACCCTGCTTCTTAAGTGAGCTACCTACTGAAAGCACGCTTGATGCAGCCTTTGAAAGTGCTGCCTTGCAGCACCCATCTCACCGTGGACTCTTAACAGTGCACATGAATCACAAATCCAGAAGGATGCGAAGGGCCCTGCTTTCCACAACTGCCGTGCTGACAGCAATGTCAAGTCCTTCTTTCTCCAGCGACTGATCGTGACACATCCTTTGTCTGTATCCATGGGGAGGCGGAGGGAGGCCAGGGGTGGAGAACAGAGGCCGGTTGTCACCCAGCTCCTTGGCTATATGAGAAAGTGGCTTCTGTTTCTGAGCTCCTCTCTGCTCCGCGTCTTTCATCAACATCGAATTAAACAAGGCTTTCTTTTGTATGCTGGGAATGAATGGTCTGCATAAGGGTCAAATAGCACTGCCTGCAAAAGCTGAAACCTGTCTTTGCACAGCACTGGTTTGTCCTGGAGGCACACAGTCTCCATCGGTTGGATGTGCCCCAAAAGCAGGCTCCCTTCTGGCATCAGACACTTGGGGGCAGAGTCCAACATTCAGGAAGGAAAGGATGCACATTAAGGTTGGATTGAGATTCTCTTCATGGTTGGGTGGTGTCCAAATGTGGGTAACTGCTCCAGTTCTGATTTTTGGTCTTTAAATGAGAGGCAGCCCTAAATTCCTCGAGATTGACCAAGCTAGTTAAGATATCTCACAAATGCAGCAGAAGCTTTTGATCGCCCTCTGCTAGAACAGTATCTGCCTCCTGCTGCAGGTTATGGGCATACAGAAAGATACACACCATTCCTTTCTGCTACTCACTTGGTTTTTAATTCACCCAGTCTGGTGTCTGTGGTAGTCCCTTCAGCTATGCCAACTTCTGATGCCAGAGCCTTGCTGTGTTGGATAGCAGATTTTGGGCAGAGCCTTCCCCCCATTGGAGTTCTCAATCTGCTGTGAGAGCAGAATTTGTCACTGCAGATAAGTTAGTGGTGTTTAGCTTGCTTTGCAGCATGGTTTGCCTGAGCCCATGGATCTCTCCCTCAACAAGAACAATCTCCACCAGTCCAGTGAAGTCATAATTAGATTTCTGCTTTGATATTTCTTCTTCAGTGCATGTCACACATCACACTGCTTTCTGTAGATCTCCTGAGCACAGTTCAGGCCAAGCTGACTACAGCTGTGCTGAATGGCACTGAAAAAATAAAAAAATTAAATTGCATGCCAAAACATGCTATTGCCATGTGAAATCATCAGTGAGTAAATGTGTGCCCATGGACAAAACCAGGACTTGAGTCAGATAACAGGATGCTAATCAAAGGTTCTGTAGTAGTATGAAGAAGTCTTTGTGATTGCTGTATTGTGCTACGCTAGCAACTGGAAGGGTCACTGTGCTGAGGTTTTTGCTCAAGGCATCTCAACCTTTAAGCTGTCACTTTTGAGTGCTTATAATACAGGGCCAGGTAGGTCATTTTTGCAATGTGAAACTCCCTTTTCAGCCTTAAAAGAGAGCATTGCAAAGCGTTGCTGGGACAATGAGATGTGGAAATGTCAAAAAGGGGCTCAGAAAGCTTTTAGACTCCTGGGCAGTACTCTGCTTGCATTGTACTCGTGCCAATGGACTGCCTTTAAGATTAAGAAATCCCACTCAACTCGAAATGGATGGACAACCTCTCTGTGCAAAGAAATGAGATAAGATCCTGAGCAATTATATGGAATTCCCTTCCACTCTATCATCCTCCATCTGCTGACCTCATCTTTGCTCTGAAAGGGCCACTCTGTGTAGGCGACTCAAACAGCAAGTCAGTTGTTGGGCTTTCTTGGCTCTCAGCACCTCACCCACACAAATCCTGCCAATAGTAATTACTGTGATGCCTTCAGAGCTCCTTCCAGTGAGAAATACTGGGAGAGAAATGATGGGTGGGTGTAACGTGATATGTTGACACTGCACAAACCTCATATCCCCTCCTTCTTTTGGTCTCATCCACGATGAAAGGTCTCCTTGCTGTTTCTGTGCTTCCTGCATTACGGTCATGAATGTACAGATGCTCTGAGTCAGTGTCCATCCAGTGTGTGACAAGTGTGTGTCCCTATATCAGTGCTACACACCAAGTGAAGTTGGCATGAACTCTCCAAACAAGCCATGGTTCATCCTTCACCTGTCTTTATAGATGTAATATTGTCAGGCAGGACTAATCTTGTCAAGAGAGGATTTCTAAATGCCATTGACCTAAGGAGAACTGGTAATAAAAGAAAGAGTGCAGATCTAGTTTTCTGAGACTTGAATATACTGGGAAGTTGATTGAAATAGCAGTGGAATAACAGTTAGTGCTCTAGCTATGTTGTTTTAACTCTCTCATGTGCATAATCTATTCTGGAATAAGAGTAATTACTCCAAAGTAAAGAGAATTGCTTTTATTCTAGAACAGCATTTCCCTGAGGGTGAAATACACTAAGCAGAGAATGAACTGATTTTTCTTGCCTCACCAAACTTTGGATGCAAAAAAAAAAAAAAAGATTGTTTTCTGATCCTCATCATAATGAAAATCAGATTCTTTTGCAGCTTTTCAGAGAAAATAAATCATAGAGGTCAGGAAGAGCTCCCTAGCAGCCTGCTGATCGGTGTTTGTTATGGATAGGGGATCCAAACTTGAGGTCTCTTGAATATCTATGATTCATGGACAGTTATTCACCTAGAAATCCTGCTCGGAGAGAAGTGTCCCAAAAGCTCTTTCCTGCTATAAATGCGTGTTCTTCTCATGTTGCCTTGTTGAAAAGTGCTTGTCCTTGAGACAAGTTTCATCTTTGATAAGATCAGTTGGTATTTTCCAATGAAACACTGGCTTGTTAAAAAATTCATGACCAGCCTTAGTAGTATTAGCATAGATTTAATGGCATAATTATCTAACTATAGCTATGCTGGTCAGTTCCCTGAGGTACCAAAGCTCTAAGCTGTTTCTTTCTTTCTTTCTTTTTTTTTTTTGCATACGTGTGAGCTCAGATGATAATGCGAGTCGAGTAATCCTCTGCCACAAACGGCAGCACCCTTCCTGCAGATACCCATGCTTGTGGTGCTCAGTAGCACCAGGGAATCCTGCTTATGCCCCTGCAGCATTCTCTTGCTCTCCCTTCCACTCTCCCCATGCACACACTGCAATGTAGGACCCTCCCGAGGCTGCAGCACCACCTCTGATGTGCAGAATGCAGCCGCACCAGGACCTTACACTTCTTGCTCTCCGTCTGCAGCATTGCCAGCACCCGAGGCTGCTTACAGGCTGGTGACCTTGAACACTGAGCTCTCTTCCCTGATCACCAGCCCCAGCTCGCCTTTGCTCCCTCTGCCTCCTCCCGCTCCATGGGCACGCTCTGAGCTTGTTGAAGCATCTGCTGCCCTCTTGTTTGGAGCCTCGCGGTGCGCACTGCTGCCCTCAGCTAACTGTCAGTATTTATCATGACATCCCATTAGCATGATCCCCGCTAATGACTGTAAAAGATGCATCCATTTCCATTTTCTGAAGGGCTTCTGCTGGCTGAAAGCCAGCCGCAGGGTGAGGCTGGGGAGGGTAGTGGGGTGACAAGCCTTGGTAGTAGCAGAGCAAACAATGCACATCATTACCAAGTTTACCTCTCTCTGAGGGCTTGGAAGCTGTCAGCATCCTTCACCCATTCTTTTCCAACACCTTGTTGGTCAGAGTCTTGTTGATGTCCCTTCTGTCTGTCTGGCACCACACAGGAACTGGGGGGGTTGGTGAATCCTCTTGTCTGAGGGAGAGAGCTGGCCCGTGGGAGATGCTAGCAGCTCATTGGAAACTCTTCCATGACCCAATGCAATGCAGCCAGGTAACTTTCCTGGCACCGAGTTGGAAATGCCATTTCTCTCTCCGACTTATGCCAGTTTGCCTCCCTGCCTCCTTAGCAGCCTTGCCCTTTAGCTATTGATGAATAGCGGTGTTCCCTTTTGAACATCTATTATCCCACAGATATAGATTTCACTTCTGTAACACTTGCTGTAATTTTGACCTTCTGGTCCTCTGACTGGTCTCATCATTTTTCTCTGATCTCCAGTTCCAGAAATTGCCAGAAGTGCTACAAGCAAACAGCTGATGTAAACTCCTGTCGGAGTCAGATTGTTCCCTATCTTTTTCAGGCACCCAAAGCAACAAGGAACATTTTCAGCACATTCTTGTATTAAAACCTTCTGTTTAGTTGGTACTTTCTCTCCCTAGGACCTATGCTGTTACCAGAAACATTTCACATATCTTCTGTTTGCTGAGTATGTGCTAATAATATTTTAGCCTTGACTTTTTAAAATGAGTCCCATCTGGATGTTTCTTGCTGAGGTTTCCAATCTCTCTTGCTCTGTTCCTTGTTTGCTTTGGTCTTCATTATTTCATCCCCAAGGATGCAAGAAATGGTTCTGTGCTTCTCCTTTGATGTCTATCCTTGTCTTCACTTTTTCTACGCTCTCCTTCTGCATTTTAATTCATTGAGACATTCCTTGCTTATCCGAGTGGGTCTTATGCTGAAATGCCCAGTCTCCAATGAGCAAATCTGCTGTGTCCAGACAGCTCTGTGCAGTCAAGGAGCTGCTCTGTGTAGCTCCTCACCCATCTCTTCCCAGTGATCATCAGTGCTGTGGCATGCTGCTTCCCATCTCCTGCCAGCTAAGAACCCTACTGTCTGCTGTCACTGAGCAGGAGGAAGGGTTTTCTGAGGCACAACAGCAAATAAACTCAACCCAAACAAACCACAAAACAAACCCTAAAACAAGGGACGAAGCATAGAAATCGAGATGTTCAGATTCAGAATAAGGATAAAAAGAATAGATAGGCCTTTCCAATATGGTGTTTTACAGCCATCTCCTGATTTTCACTGCTGATGTGTCAGGCGGGTGCTGTGCATTATATGCTGTGACAGGGTGGTCTTGCTAAAAGCAAAATGGTGTGTGATGTTAGTGAGATATTCATGGTGCAGTGGAAGCTGTCTTGTCTTGCTTGTCTAGCTGAGCTTTGTGTGAAACTGATACGCTCTGATTATCTGTGATAATACGACCTGATGGCCAGAGGGAGCTCCATTACGCAGCACTCCAGCAGAAGAGCTCTGTGGGACTTGCTTAAATGCTTCTGAGAAGGTTGCAATGCTCTGATGGAAGACTATACTACTTCCAGGCTTTTCTCTTCCAAGTAAAATCATTTGAACGTCCTTTGGTCACCACCAGATGGATGAGTTGATAGAGAGGATGAGTAAGAATATACTTCTTATGCTTATATTTCTTCCCTAAGGAAGGGAGGCAAATGGAGCTCAGATGATTTTGTTTTACATCTCTTCTGGCTGGTGTGAGACTGCAGAGGATTCTGCAGGACTTTTCCATTTGATGTGCTGTATGGATGACAGCCTAAAACTTCCCAGACTTCAGTCCAAAACTAAACCCCAAACACTTTCACCGCAGTTTAGAGATAAGAGAGAGAAGCTTGTAGGGGAGAATCTCAGAAAAAAAGCAGGCAAGGCAGGCTGGCTGATAAAGCTCATTGGGCTGGCACTGAGGAAAAGCTTTGTTTTTGCTACCTGCGACTGAAGATAAAGTGCTTGGGCTGAGCAAGAGAGTGGAGTGTGAAGACTATGGGGTGAGCAGTCACAGGAGAATTTTTGGCACTGATTTACCATGACTGTGGCCCGAACAAAATCCCAGGAAGTTCATAATGTACATCAGACACTCCCTTCTTTTCTATTTGTAAGTAGAAGCTAAAATAAAGGTTTTTGGGAAAGGAGGAGAATGTGGCCAAAGGGATAGCTAGTGTCAAGTTTGGCAAAGTGTTTGTACCTGCAGGGCAGTGCAGGGTGTCAAAAGATGCATTTCTCCCCACAAATAGCCCTCCAAACCTCAGCAAAGAGAGAAAACAGCCCTGAGCAGAGGATAAGGCAAGATAGTTGGAAGTCAGTTTAGTCAGTTTTAAACAAAATAGCCAAATTGGGGCTGGCTATTGGTCTTCTTCGCCCAAATCTTCTCTCTGAAACATCCACTGGCTGGTTCTGAGATCCAGTACTTTGTGTGTGATGGTCACTGGGAAAATCAAAACTGAGTGCTCTCTGAAGTGGGAGCTATAGGGAAGGTGCTGAATTCCAACCTCCAACAAGCAAGACAATTTTAGGGGTAGAAGGTTGTTACTGGAGATCTATTTCTGAGTTTTTGCTTATTACCATGTCCCTCTGACCAATTTGCTGAATAAAGCCAAAAAGAAGGGAAGTAAATTAGATGGCAGAATGTCAATACACCTTTGATGCAATGAAAGAAGCCCTGAGCCCAGAGCCAATATTGATAAGCTCTGATTTTAGGAGACCATTTATAGCACAAATGGATATGACCGAAATAGGGCCGGGAGCAGTAGCCAAAAGAGCCTGTGAAGAACAGCATATTTTGTATTAGGAAGAAAATACGCCCTTGGGAGCCAGGGCACAGTGCTGTGTGGAGACTGCCTGGCAGCAACTCAGTTCTGCAGAGCCTTTGGGTCTCTGCTTGTTGCAGTGAGAGTCCAGCACTGCTTATACACACCTATAGAACACTGCTTATACGCACTTATAGAACAAGGTGCCTCAGGATGGAAAACGAAGCAGGAAGCCAATTAAAAAATGGTTATTCATGGGCAGGGTGTAATGCACGCACAAGGGGACCGTCCATTGATGTGCACTACACAGTGAGGGTGACAGTGATGACAGAAGGTTTTGGTTTCCCCAGAATTGCAGAGGTTCTGCTGGGAAAATGAAGGGTTAAGTGTGATGAGGGGAAGCTAATGACCCAGGACTTCTGTGTGGCCAGGTGGGGAAATGCCAGGCCAGAAGTGAATAGAGGCAGAAAATATTTGTGTTGTTTTCATGAGGAAATGAGAACAACTGGGATGTTATTCCAATTTATGCTTGAGATAAGGCTGATCACTATTCCTCAGGAGAAAATAAATCCTCTGCTTCTATGAAGCCAGAGCTAACGCTGGACTCTGCCAAATGCTATGCACACAGCTGAGGCATTGCTCTGTGTATCGCAGAGAGGGGCCATACAGTGTCATTGCCATGAAAAGGCATTACTGGATGCTGGCTGAGTCCCTCAGATTTCCCCTTCCCTTCACTGATCTTCCCCTAAATAACTCAGGGAACGAGCGGCTGTGGAGAAAATGTCGACTCTTGGGCTGGCAGCCTTGATGCAAGTGGCCAAAGCAGCCAGGTCTGGATGACATTAATCCTTTCAATGAAAGATTGCTGCAATAAATCGGCTTAAGGGGTGGCGAGGTCTGATGTATGAAGACAGTTTAAAACAACTAAATATGTGTACTTCAGCTTGCCTGAACGATTCACACCTGCCAAGTGACACCCACACATTTCATTGTGCACGTCAGTCTGCCCAAGCCCAGAAAGAAAAAGTGTGATTTTATTTTATTATTATTATTATTATTATTTGCTGATCCTCTTTATGCCCTTCTGTATGTCACCTCCCTTTTCCCACTGTCCTGAGATGGTCCCCATGCTGAGATATGGTGTTATCCAGCCAGGTAGAGTGATTTTGGGAAATGCCTACAGATCCATAATCCTAGGGCTTCTCAGGATACAATAGAAGGGAACTTTAGCCTCAGGAAGTGCTGTGCAGAAACTGCATGGTTTCTTACAGCCCCGAGCTTCTGGCACCAGAACTCCAGGATGGTTACTTCATTTCTCTCCTAGCCTTGTGATCCCTGCCTGGCCTCGTGTCCTGCAGCACTGCACTGTGTCTGCAGTGCCAAGGACCCATCTTCCCCAGCAGAAAGAGAAAAACTGCACAGTCATCTTCTTTGCTTGATCTGAGGTATGTGGGGAAGGATCTGACTCAGCATTTGGGGTTAGGCACTCCACCAAAACTGAAATAACTTGGGATGAATGCTGAAGGGTGATGCATTTGTAGGAATTTTAACCTGAGCAACACAGGAGCTGCATAAATACCATTCCCTTGGTCCCAGGCTGACAGCAGGTCGGGCTCCATCTCAAATAGGGCAGCTCTGAGAGGCCTGGCTGTAAGACAGGAGTGACGGTCCAGCAGCCTGGCTGAGCTCTCCATCAGTTAAACACAACTCAGCATTTGATTCTTCCCCAGAGACTTCATGCATCTGATTTCGCATCCTAAATAAGGTATCAAATATTAATGCAAAATATTACCTCTACCTTAGGGACTCACAAGCTGTTCTCACCAGCTTTTATTAAACAGGCTGGGCCTGCAGTTGCATTATTCTTCATACAAGAATGGATTGCATTTTCTGTGTCAGGGCACTGCTGTTTTAGAGCTCTGGAAGAGGGAATAGGAGAGAAAACAGTAATGAGGCAAAGAGATGATGGAAGAGAAAGCTATACAGGGAATGGAAGCTGGGGAGCAGGAGCTGGGGAAAGGATAGGAGAAAGGAATAAAGGTGTGTGAACTATTTCCAGGGAATGCAGCGGGACTGTATGTGATTAATAATTAGCTGTAAAGCAGAATTTCATTTTTTTCCCTTTAGCTTTTTCTATTATTTTCAAACAGGCTGCCCAGGGAGGTGGTGGAGTCACCATCCCTGGAGGTGTTCAAGTAGTTTGTAGCTGTGGGACCGAGGCACATGGCTTTGTGGGCGATGGATTTGATGGTATTAGTGGTCTTCTCCAACTTTTATGTTTCTGTGTTTCCTTTTCCTTCCCCTTGGCTCAGTGCAGTGAGATGGTGGCCCATCTGACCTGCAGGACCCAGCCCCAGTCCCTGCAGGAGCTGAGCTGCAACATCTGCCTGCCATGGTACATCGGTGCATGGTGGAGATTCCCCAAAATTTAGGCAATTCTCATCCTCCTGTGGTCCTTGCTATGCAGCCAATCTGACTCGATGACTGAAAAATTCACAAAATGTTGCTGAATGCTTTTGAATTAGAAGATGTGGCAGGACTCAGTGGCTGCATTTTGCTAGTCCTGCCTTGTATAAATACTTGTCCTGCTCACAGTGCTGTGCCATGGATGGCCTTATGCTCACATTTTGCTAATTTTTAGGGTTTGCTCCTCAAACCTTTACAGGCAACATGAAGGAAACACAGAATCATAGAATATCCTGAGTTGGAAGGGACCCATAAGGATTATCTAGTCCAACTCCTGGCCCCACACAGCACCACCCAAACTCCAAACCCTATGTCTGAGAGTGATATCCAAATGTTCCTTGAACTCTGTCAGCGTGGGGCCGTGCCCACTGCCCTGGTGAGCCTGTTCCATGCCCACCGCCCTCTGGTGCAGAACTGATATCCAATTTGAACCTCTCCTTTTGCAGCTTCAAGCAGCAGCACAGTGTTAATTTTGATTTTCCAGGCTCCCCATCTATTTCCACTGCAGCAGAAGGGACTGACGCCTTCACAGGTGGCAGGGCCAGACCCTCTCTTTACCTCTTGGAGATCACATTTTTACAGCACGGCTCATTTGACTGAACAAACGCAAATGCAATTCCTGGCTCTGCAGAGCTCTGGCTGAAAGGAATCGCAGTTTGATCAAGCAGCCTGACCTTTTGTGCTCTGCAGGTCTCACACATTTGTATTCAGCTGCCACGGTAATGACAGGAGAGAACGTCTGCTTGATAAAAGCATCTCTCTTTTTCAAATGAGTATTTAGTCTTGATTTAAAGACAGCAGGGGATGGGACATCCACATTTTACATCCATGACTGTTTCCTGGTTAACCTCCCACTCTGTTGGAATTCATGTCTCATCTCCTGTACGGATTTGTCCAGCTTCATCTTCCAGTCAGTGGGTCTTACTCCTTTTTTCCGCTAGATTAGAGAGCCCTTCAAGAACTGGCATTTTCTCCCCATGGAGGTACTTGCACATTGCAGCCAAGTCACTTTTCAGCCTTTTTTTTCTGTTGTTGTTGACAAGATGAACAGACAAAGCTGAGAGTCCTATAGGCAGCTCTCCAAAGATCTGTATGTATTTTCTTCCTTCTTTGCTTTTCCAGAATCCTTTTAGATGCTTCAACAGAATTGAACATGTTCTTCTAGACAAATGTCTCACTAGGAGTGTTACACAAACACACAATAACCTCTCCATTCCAGAGAAGTAAGAAACAATTTTCCTTGTACATTCAGGACTCTCATTACTCCCTTTCATCACATGGCAGTACAAGATGATCATCTTTATCTGCCTTAACCACCGCATCCTATTCAGTCAGTGTGTTCTGAGGCACTTTCAGTAGGAATGACTTGCAAGCTTTCTTCTTAACTTTGCACTGAACCACATAAAAATGCATTTTGTCTCTCAGTTCGTGCTTGCAATTGAATGCAATTCAGGGTCTGTGGCTGCCTTTTTCGTTATATTTACCACTCTGTCAAGCTTTATGTCTCAATAAACTTTACTGCCTGTGATTTTTTATTTACTTCCAGCCCATTAGGCATCGGGCCGAGTTCGGATGTGGGGCTGGATGAGACGCAGTCCCTGCCGAAGAGTTGTTCTTACTGACAACTCTTTTCAGAGGTCTTGCAGCTGTTTGTTCTTAACTCATTTATGATGTGCTTTAAGGATGTTGTAAATCATGACAGGTCTATTTTTTAATCAGAATATCATGCATTACTCAGTGAACAGAAGTCTTTGTGGTTATCCGTATCAGCTAAGCTTGCGAATCAAAAAAAAAATCACATCAGGTTTGACATGTTCTCTTGCAGTAAGAACACATTGATTGGCACTAATTATATTGCTACTCATTACCTTGTCAGCAACTGACATCTGGTTATCTGACCTACCATTACCTGGAACAAGCTGCTTGCAACTTTTGCTACATTAACAAAGCATTAGCCTTCTCGCAGTCTTCTGAGATGTGTTTGTTGTAGGCTACTGCCTGTAATCAATAGGTAGCACAGCACACTTATGGGGATCTTGGGTGCAAGCCTTACAGATTGGGAAACATTAGAACTTCCAACCTTAGAAGGTGACGTCTAAAATCCTCAGACATTAATAGCCTGGAAAGTAATTCTTCATCCCTTTATGGTGCTGCCTCTTTTTTAAAATAGAGACCGGAAGAAGTACTTAAGCTGCTCTTCTTTTTTCAAGTGTACATAAAAAAATATTTCCATTAGTTATAGACTCAAGCAACTGATTATTTTGTCCCTAATGCACTTAAATTTCTCTTTATAGCCCTCAGGTCTGCCAGTCCCATTTTCAACTTGTCTTTAGCTTCCTTTGTCAAGTTTCTATATTCATAACTTTTAAGTTATATT
Source organism: Lagopus muta (assembly GCF_023343835.1). Classification (NCBI taxonomy): domain Eukaryota; kingdom Metazoa; phylum Chordata; class Aves; order Galliformes; family Phasianidae; genus Lagopus; species Lagopus muta. Next base: position 80,655,524 of record NC_064433.1, read on the forward strand.
GACTATCACCTATTTCTTGATACAATTTAACTCATTACTGATGCATTCTTGTCAGTTTCTAATTGCTGCTTTGACTTTGCAGCTGAATGAGGATGATGAGCTCCCAGCCAAAGTATGCCTTCCCCTGATAGTGAAGTCATGCTTTTCTTTTTTCCTAACAAACTTCCATAAGACCTGCAAATTTTCATTCATCTTTCAGGCCTCATTTTCTCCAATGTAATTTCTCTTGTATTTTCCTTCTACTGCTCAGAAATTAGGTCTTTGCAACCATCCTGTTTGCCCACATTTAATGCAGCCATCTCACACTCATTATCATCTGTAATTTCAGGAACCTTTAAGCTCCATCAGCTCCAGCATATATCCTTAAATCAAAGCTCCTTAAAACAGCACTTTCATTTTTTCCCTTCTGCAGCAGGTATGAAGAAGAGAGCTAAAGGAAAACTCATTTTCTGGTTTGATTTAGTGGTCTCAGATGCCTCTGTACCAGCCTGCCTCCAGGGGTTTATTAGGTAACACGTTAATCCACATGCATTCAACATCCTTTAATTCTGTATTATCAATATCTCTAAATCAACTAATGATGTTTTTAATGCAGACAGCCACCTCCACTTCTTTCCTCCATTCACTTATTCCTGAACTGATTAAAACCATTGATTTTAACAGTCTAGTCATGCAAATCGTCCCATCAGCTTTCAGCCAAGAGCACTATTTCATGGTAGCCCTGTGTGGGGTGCGTGTTAGACACCGTGTAGGGTTGGAGTTTGGATTTGGCTTAGGGGTTAGTGTTTGGAGAGAGAGGAAGTGCAGACTCCCCTTGTGAGAGTGGGGTTGTGAAAGGGCTGCCAAAGGAATTTGTGGGCTTCCTTTTCCAGGAGCAGCTGAAACGTTTCTTCCCATCTCTGCTGCAGTGTCAGTACAGTTTATTTGTGATGAGCTGAGCTTAATGTTTTTTTAAGCTCTATTTTTTTTCTTTCTGCACTATGTGGCTAGTATCTTAGAGTGTGGAGTATGTGGTCTGATACCAAAACTGTATGTAGAGCTTCCTTGTCTTGCAGCAGTGCGACAGGCTGCTTTTGGAGGTGGATTGCTCCTTTACCTACCATTACCATAAAAATGACTGCATTCGAAATTGGCATCTGTCAAATCTGTCCCTCTTCAGCAGGCTCATGATGTGGTATTTGTTGCCAAGAGAACACAACAAAAAAAGCAAGGTAAAAAATATTTTTGCTTTTTGTCTTTACAGCTGCAGAGAGGTTTGTGGAAAAGTCCATGGGAAAGGTTTGTACTTCAACCTGAAGATGACGAAATAGAGTCCTGAGTGCAGCTGAGTCCATGCAACTGCTTAGGCGAGCAGGGAGTCTCTCAGCCTGTAGTCATAAGGAAAATCAGAACAGTTCCCTCCATGCTCCAGCTGAATGTCTATCTTGCCTGAGCTGCATTCCATCTAAGTTAAATTTTGCAGGGTTCACTGAAACTGAGCACGCGGTGCTGGCCATGTTAGGTGCGTAGCTGGCTAGCAGAATAATTGATGAATCTCTCATATTCCCAAGGGTTTTTCTGGGTTAGTGTGTTAATTCATACAGGCCGGGGCTTCAGAGGCACATGAGCAATTGTCCATCAGAACAGGATATCACTTCTGTAGCCTTCATGAGGCACTGGTTGCCAGGGATGTTTGCTGAGCGGGGAACAGGCAGAAGAGAGAAAAATTTTTGCTGCGAAGGACATCAAATACCAAATAATAAATCTGAGATGAAAGCTCTTGCAATGCTGATAGACATATGCATATAGATAGAGTGACAATATGGAGGAGGATGCTTTGAAACTCAAAATGAGATTACAGTTTTGGTATAATCCCTTGAAAAATTTCTTGGCTTTATAAAAAGAAGCAGTCCCACAGATCCTGGGGTCTTGCACCTCATTTTTTAGTCTTTGGTGAGACGAGTTGACTCAGTGGACAAAAGGTTCCCAACACACAGCAGAATCCTCCTGCGGCAGGCTGCAGGGGAGAGAGCTCATTGCTCACATTTCTTGGTGTGCCTCCAGCAGCGGCCAGCAGGGAATAAAGCAAAGGATCTAAACATTAAAAACAAACAAACAAAAAACTCCCTAGCACAACAGGTTCCTCTGTCAGAAACTTGCACTGTTATCACTCAGTGCAACACCTTAGTAGTTTCTCACTGGCATCCAGTTGCCAAGTACCAGCACTTGTGTCACCCTGGGCTGAGGGAAATCTCAGGTGCCTGCTCCAATGCAAATCATTCAGGAGATGCTTGGTCACCCGTCAGCTGAGTCAAGCATTTAAAACAGAGTGCATCAGGGGAAGGGACACATCAGCTGTTCCCTCAGCCTTTGGTACTGCTGCCTGCCTGATAAAAGAGAAGAGGAGCTCGGCTCCACCTGAACAGCATTAATCATGGCTGGATTGTCAGCAATACTAGAGGCAAAAAGGTTTAACAGTAGTGTGCCTGAAGAGAAACATATTTGTCAGAGAAGCTCAGGGCTCCCGTGGCAGGAGCAGGGGCTTCTGCAGTGAAACCCTGAGTTGCCAGGTGCTGCCACGTTGCTGCTCCCTTTCCTGACCCCCAGAATCATGGGGTCATGATGTGCAGGCAAGACTATAGAAACACACACACACAAAAATCATTGCATTGAATTGCAACACGGCTTGGTGGTGCTTATGGAGCAATCTTGCAGAGAGTGATCTCAGGACATGGGTACCACCATTCACACTACTTTAGCTCTGCACAAAGCACAACCCTCTCCGAGCCTCCTCGTGCAACAGCACTTCGTGCCTGCAGGACTGAACTGTCAGGATTTATTCTGCCAGGCTCAGAGATAATATGACAAATTTGCATTTTCAGCTAGGTTGTGAAAATTGCCCCACTTCCTGCAGCATGTAGCATTGCTTTGCTCTGTCAGGAGTGGCTCCATTTGTTTCAGCAGGACAGCTGAGGGAATAAGATATTATTCATCATGAATTAAAAAAAAAAACCTGCAGATAACACTTTAGGAAACTAAGAGAAGTAAATTCTCCCATGGGTCAGATGTTCAGCCTACAGCTGAGAGAACCATGAATATCACAGAATCACAGAGTGGTTTGGGTTGGAAAGGAGTCCACCTAGCCCTTATCCCCTACTGTGAGCAGAGTTGCCACTCACCAGACCAAGCTGCCCAGGGCCCCATGCAGCCTGGCCTTGAGAGCCCCCAGGGAATATGACCAGACATTTGGCTTGCAATGGGGCAAAATGCTGCATGGTGTTATATCACACAGGCGTTGCTAATTAGCCAGCAGCAAAATTCTGTAGCTAGATGTGTAATTATTTAGGAATATAGAAATGCAAGAGCTCTCCAAGGTGACCCAGTCCAGCTTCTGCTAACAGAAGCAGCTCTACCACAGTGCTTCTAAACTGATCAAGTGCCAGGTAGCAGCGTGATTGCCCCTGCCTCCCTTGGACCCACACTGTGTGAAACCAAAGACTGATATTTTTGGAGGAATCATCTCACTGAGCCATATGTGTCACAGGTCCTAAACTAGCTCTCCCTAACAATCAGGTCATTGAAAAACTGTGCTCCATCACACTGTTAGATGGAAACAAGCAGGCAGAGGGAGGAGGAAGGGTGCATGTGGGTAGGAATGCTTATTAAAACCTAAGTTTGTGATGGCAGTGTTCATTCTGTGATGGCTTGTGCTGACTAGTCAGTCTGAATCCTGAGTGGGTGCTTACTGTCTGTACATCTATCTGCAAAGCACACAGGCTGTATTAATTGTCAATTATTACAATAATATATAATAAATCACTTCAAAAATGATACAGGCTGGGGATTTTCAGTGTTTGACTTAAGGGCAAGTGTCCCAAGAAGTGTCAACTCCATTTCTCCTGTTCCATTTGCTGTGTTATATTCCCCTAATCTAACAATTCTTTTGTTTCTTCTTTAAGCTAATGGCTCTCATCCTTCTCAATCTTTCTTCATCGGCAGCCTCCCAAGCAGACAATCATTCATGTCACCGTCCTGTGAACTTCTTCCATTTCTACCACAACTGCTCTGTGGGCTGGTGACCAGGACCAAGCACAGTATTCTGAGTGAAAGCACATTATTGATTTATCGAATGGCTTTATATTTTCAGTAATCTCTTTCACACACACTTTCTCGCGAGTGATGCCAGAAGAGTAAATGGAAAAAAAATGCATTTCAAATACACTGAAATGGAAAATCTCCAGTACAATCTCTTCTTTCCCCCTGGAAAAATAGCACGTCTGACATCACCTCTGTTGCAGAAAGTGCACATCCATCTTAGTTTTTCAGAGCTGAACTTTTGACTTTCAGGTTGACTTTCGAGAATGTTGGTGTTTATTTTGTTACTGCACATTTTCAAAGTACTTGTATCTTATTTATAGAGGCAGAATTCAGTTAGCTGAAAATGTGGATATCTTATATTAGGTTGAGATATGCTGAAGGTAAGGATGCTGAAGGACTTTTCTTTGCCAATAACCGTTCCTGTAGGTGGAATTTACCATTAAGCATCTGCTGCTGTTTTAACAAAGGATTCTTTTTTTCACATAAAATATATGGGTCATCTGTAACACAATATCTTATAAATATGGTGGCATAAAATATATATACCAAAACTGAATTCCTGAAATCAGGCCTAGAATACATACCAAGGCACTTAGATCAGGTATTAGAAACCTCTTTTTCTCTAGGGTCTTTGTTTTGAGATGTTTGTATGAGAAATAATCACTCCTTTGCATATATCAGCCCTTGGAATGGATCAGTTCAGCAGGCTGAAGGTTTGTTATGCGCTGAAAATCGTGCCATGTCTTTTGGAAAAAAAAAAAAAAAGCAAGAATTTATAGGAAGTCAAAAGTAACTGATTCCAGGCAACCCCAGGTATTCTCTTCTCTGCCAGCTCCTGGATCACTAAACATTGCACTTAGACTTTAAGATACGTTTAAGTAGCTATGTTTAAGATATTTAGGTGTGGGGGGCAGGCTCCTTGTGCCCCTAAGACAGCAGTGAAGGTGCCCTCAAATGCATGGTAGGACTGGATGCTAGCAGCCTCCCTGCTGACTCTGAGTTTTTCTGCTCTGTTAAGGACTTAAGGATGAAGCTTCTAGACATACAGACACTTAGATTCTATATGTCTTGGCATATGCCAGCGTAGATAAAAGAGCACACAGCCATGCGCTGAAGCTCCTGCTAAAGCAATTGAGAAGAAATAAATGAAAAATGTAGCTGTTGTCATTATAACCAAGTGTCTTCTAGGCAACAAGGATCGTATTCACTGGCAGGAGACCAATCTCATGGAGTGCTTAATGAACAGGCAGCAAGATGACTTTGCATCCACCTCACCACCAATCACCCTCTCCAGTGTCCAGTACTACAGTTTCTCAGAGCACAGTCACATCGCTTGGTCCACTAACCAATTCAGGGTTTAGTCATACTGAAAACAGGCAGCTGTGGGAATGATGACACTTAGACCTAATTTCCTTTTTTTGGCTACTGAACTTGTTGCTACTGGGAGAACAGACCCAATCCTGTAGTCCACAAAATGAACATCAGGGATTTGCAGAGCTTTACTGCTCACTTGTGGCACTATGTGTTAGACACGTCTCCTATACACAAGAATCTTCCCCAGATCCTTATATTACAATGTACTTGCAAATGCAAAATACTAATAATTAACATTGAAGGTATCTTTGGAGATAAGAACAGTTGTGCTTCTGAATGCAAACTGCTCACAGCACACATGTGATGTCAGCCCTCCTATCAGCAAACAGCGGAGGTGATTAGGAGACATAGATCCACAACATGATGTCTTAGGAGGTTAGGGCTCCATGCAGATACCTGCAGATCAAATAGCATCTCAGAAAGTCTGCCAGACACATGGCATTTCATAGTGACATGGAGAGATGCTCAGTCTGTTATTTGATCTTGCTTATGTTTATCACGAAAGAAGCTGAACACACAACAGTAAATGCCAGCAAATCCTGTCATGAGGCAGCAGGGTACTTATCCAGCAGAGGCACTGCTCTCTGAACAGCTCTTTCAGCTTCACATTCTCCTGCTATTATCAGATGCATAAAAGATGTGTGGAGGATCTGGTTCAGATTGTTAACCAGGAGATTGATGGGTCATGTGCAAGTGTCCATCCTTGGAGATCTGCAAGATCAGATGGGACAAAGCCCTAAGCAACCTGGTCTGACCTCACAGCTGACCCCGCTTGGAGTAGGAGGTTGGACCAGACAATCTCCTGATGTTTTTTGGAAGAGTAGGGTGCATTATCTTACAGTCTACAGCTCAGTCAGAGCTACCAGATCCCGTTGCCAGGGTCCCAGATCAGTGCTCAGATGCCAGAACATCTTCAAAGTGCAGCATACTTTCTCAGCTGACTTAAGGCTTGCTGTTAGTTTCAATCTTTGCAGTGTACATTTTGAAAGTGTTTTGCAGTCAACGAAGCCAAAGCTCTAGAAAAAGAATATCAACGTGGGGTCCTTGGCTGTGATAGTCACAGGCAAAGAGGAGAAGAAAACTGATGGACAGTAACTACAACCTCCATCATTTTACCCAAGACCATTTACCATTCATTAGGGCCAACAAAATTAGGTCACTGCCTTCCACATGTGACCTTTTCTCATAAATGTACAACTTTCATTTTTTCCCAAAGTTTCCCACTCTCTCGACTTTCTTCCCTTTTTGTGTGAACACTGAGGCATAATTTCTGTTTCATTTCCTGTGGAACATCTTTCTTCAATCATATCAAACAATTTCATTTCATTTCGGTTCTAATAGAAAGGTGTTCATTTGTTCTAATACCCCTTCCTCAGCCCAGACAAACAAAAAAATTGGAGAATAATTAAGTGTGTTTTTATTTATTTACTCTGAACAACCAAAGTCTCTAAGAGAACAGACTTTTCTCATGAGCATCTGTTCCTTTAAAAACTCAGTTTTTGCCCAGAAGAAAAGGAAAAGCAGGCCTGTGATGAACATACTAGCAACTTACTCTAAATACAATAATAAATGAAGACCTCTGGAAGCAAAAATAACCAAACAGCCTTCTAAAGCTGCCTGTATTTTGTGTACTTGTACCAGATAGCTGCATATGTTGGCTTTTCATGGACTGGTGAACTCAGCATGCTGCCAGTCCTCCATGAGATACTCTCCCATCTTCAGCTTAGGGCTCCTGTGTTCTTAAAACTGCAATACCATGGTAGGACTCCCTGTGTGAAAGGCTGCCATGCACACGGGGAGTATGTATATTCAGAAATCAGGTTAACAACTGCCTATAATAGTACCCTGCATTGCCTTTGTTAAGCTGATTGTCGCTGAAAGATGTCAGCCTGACAATTACTGAGACTGAAAGCCTCTTCATCTTCTACAGGGTAGATGACACCCAGGCTGTGGGTGGTGACAGCGACAGGTCTGGCTGACAGCCCCAGTTGAAGCCAGGTAGCCAACCAGGTCCGGGATCCACCAGGAGGAGCAGCAGAGACACGGCTAGGCACAGGTCTGCAAACAGGGCTTTCTGCAGTGCAGAAACAGCCCTCCAGAAATACAATTCTCTGAGTCAGGGCAGAGCTGAACACAGGTATGCAGGCAGCACAGACCTGGAGCTGTATTTAAGCTCAGGCCAGGGCTAACAGGCAGATGGTGTGTGTGGATGGAGGGCCCTGGGTGAGCTGGATGGAGTAAGTAAGGTCTTTGAATGCCCTCTGGGCCTGGGAGATAGAAGGTCGTAAGTATGGGAAGCACCGTTAAGCAGAGAATATGAGTGCAGAATCAGAGAGAGCTGGCTCCAACCACTCTGTGAACCAGTGCCTTAGGGCAAGTGGGAAGTGATTACCTCACTTATTATTATCATTATTATTTATTTTTTTAAAGAAAAGATAACTTTTAAATTTGTGCTGCAATATGTGGGCACAAAGAACACACATCGTTCAGTCAAACAGCTCTGCATTCAGCAGAGTGGACCAAGGTATATTAGGGGGATACTGAGAGCAAGGGGAGGTGAGGAGGTAACCTGTGCAAAAGAGCAGAGTGTGTAGGGATAACCAGCAGGTGAAAACTACTGTAGCAAGCAGTTGTCATGTGTCATGGTCCCAAGGGACCATCAGCTGGGGTCAGAATGGCATTCCTATCTAATTATACATGAAAACACGGGCTGCATTGTCAGCAATTATATGGCATCTTAGAACAAATCTTTTTGATCATCCTTAGGGAGACGATGCCATGACAGATGATGAATAGAGCTGCCCTAGCACACAGACTTCCACTATTCCCCAGGCTCTTTGGGATTTGCCAAGCACCATCCCCCAGGGAGAATAAGCTTGCTGGAGCCCTGTCCCAGTGGAATGTTTTGGGGATGTGAGGTGTGAAGATAAGGCAGCAGTGGGAACTACAACAATCAGGAGGATCTTTTCTTTTCTCTGGAAACGTTAATATTAAATTCTGTGGCCAGCCCCTGGAGAAATGTGGCATACCGCTGTCTCCTAGCACACCCTGCACACACTTTCTGTGTTGTTTGCACTTGAGAAGGAGACTTAACCAGCAGATGCTACAGAAAAGGGAATTGCTGAATGTTTATTCAGATTCCACACAGCTGCTCAGCTCTAATGCTCCCCCCTCTCTTTTGTCTCTTATTCATGAGCACTGTTGTGAATGGAGTTCTGCCTGGCCTGTAGGATTTGGGACACAGCTGTGGCAGCATGATTTTGTGCACGGAGAAGGAGAAATCATGTCATTAAAAGGACTCTGATACGCAGCTCAGGAGCAGGAAGGCACAGCGCATTGCTGTGCGAGGCAGCCACTTACACACCCTGAACAGAGAGGGGAGAGAGCTGCAGACACATCCCACGGATTGAAATTTATTTGCCTGAACCATTCATGAAATAATTACTAAGAGCAACAAAAAGCAAAGTCTGTTTGCTAATGATTCATGAGCTAGATAAAGGGCTGAATTAGTCAGATAATTTATTTGTAATAATAATCTAGCCAGCCGTAATTAGAAAGCTGGATGGAGTGATCTAGAAAGAGAAGGGAAGCATTCCCTTCAGCACACAACCTTCCAAGAGAGTACTCGTATTTTTTAGCAGCAGCATTTCCAAAAGCCTGTAAATTTGCCAGCCTTTGTGCAGGATAGATCTGGTGGAAGCCCAGGAACCAGGATGTTTTTTATTTTGGTGTAGGGATCCTTTCCTTTCTTGGCCTTGGTCTGTTTGAGCAGTTGGTTCTATTCCCAGTGGCTTTTGGGTGTAGATCAAAGTGTTGCAGAAATCACTTTCAAGCTAAGCAGAGAACATTTGGAATTAAATCAGCTTCATTTTAAGGGAGTTAAAAATTTTCTGGTGAGAAAAAAAGTTTTCTGAAGTACAGTAGCTAATTATGTTCCTTGAAAATTTTCCCAACTGCAGTTGAAGTCTTCTCTCCAACTTTTCAACCACGCAGCCTGAGACAAGGATTGTCCCTTGGGTGAAATACCCTCCTCTGGAAAGCCCATGATGAGCATCTGCTTAGAGAATTTGTGGACGCCCCATCCCTGGAGGCATTCAAGGTCAGTTTGGATGGGACCCTGGGCAGCATGGTCTGATGGTTGGCAATCCTGCCCACAGCATGAGGTTGGAGCTGGATGAGTTTCAAAGTCCCTACCAGTCCAAGCCATTCTATGATGGTTTACATGTGTAGGTGTGATGGATCCCATCACTGCTCATTTGTCTTGCCAAATAGGTGACTCCTTATCTGCTAGCTGGCCTGGCCCTGCCATTAGCAGTGGCGGTGGGCAATTCTGCCTTGTCCTAGGCCTTATTATTTCTTATCTGAGCAGGGAGCAGGGAACACAAAGCACTTTGCTCAGAACAGGAGACAAGGAAGTGGGACCACATGCAAGTAAGAAACTCTTGCTGGTGTCATGTCATGGTGTCATACCGTGGAGATGAGGAGTAACACACCCATTGTTTTACGCAGAGCATTGCCTCATCGCAGTGTCTTCATCACAGAGCCATCGAACCAGCATTTGTTGTGGACCTCCCTCTGAGTGCACACCTTCAGCACATATGCAAGCTAATAGCCACAAAGATGTTGGGGCAGTTCCTTTGGATGTCATCTGCCTCCCCACGGCCACTGAGGAGCTCAGCCTGTCTCAGCTTGGTGAGCTGTGCGACTGGAAGCTGGAGCCTCCTCTGTCAGAGGTGAAATCCTCTGGAAGGAAGACAAGCACGGGCTGACCCAAACATCAGCAGTTATGTCAGGCTCACCTCAGTTGGTCTGCAGTTTAATCATCTCTGTCTGTTTTTGCTGGCTTGCTCTGAAGCCCTTGGAACAACACTCAGCGGGGCCTTTCCTTGGAGCTACAGTGAAATGTTAAAGGGACCGCTGCAGCTCTCTGCTGCACAATGAAGCAACAAAAGAAGATAATATGCTAACTGTGCTACACATTCTCTAACAAAGGACTCTCATAAGCATTCTTCCTCTAAACTATGCTGAGTCTTGTGTCCCAGCAGGACAGGAGACAAAACTCCCTTTCATACCCCTGGGATGCCGCAGCACAAGCCAACCTCCTCCTGACCCACATGTTGCCAGAGGGAGTTCTATTCTGCAGCTAGGGACCCAGGGTAAAAGCTTCATATAGTTAAACGGACCTCATGTGGAGAGTGGATGTGCCTATTTCTGAACAACTATGAAAACAGATGTAATCATTTTGAGGATATCAGAGATTGCTCTTCTGAGGTATATCTGGGAGCCAAAGGGGATTTTTTTATCTCTCCCAGGTGCAAAGTCAGTAACATCCAAAATGAAGCGTGTCCCTTAGATATTGAAAAACAACTGTTCACTTCCAACTATGTAACAGGCCTCTAGGGATGGACTTGAGAAAAGGGTGAATGGGAAGAGTTTGCATGGGGTCAAAATAAGACTGTGAATCATCAGTTTTGCAGCTTTGTGACCATGTGTAAGACCATACTAAGAAGTATGGCTAGACTCCTGTTAAGACTTGGGAAGTAATCCCTCAAAACTAGTGTTGGTATGAACTCAGCTCAACAACAGACACCATGATTCAGAACCTTTGTGTATCACATGAATCAAATCTAAGAGGAAGGTACCAAGAAAGTTCCAAAGTCAAGAAAACACGATCAGTGAGAAAAAAGGTAGAAAGAATTAGGCTAGTTTAATATCACAGAATTGTAGGGGTTGGAAGGGATCTCAGGATAATCTAGTCCAACTACCTGCTAAAGCAGGAGGAGAATGCTACTTCCTACAGAAGATTACACAGAAGAGTGTCCAGATGGGTCTTGAATATCTCCAGAGAAGGAGTTTCCACAACCTCTCTGGACAGCATTTTCCAGTGCTCTGTTGCTCTCAAAGTAAAGCTGTTTTTCCTCGTGTTCAAATGGAACTGCCTATGTTTCAGCTTCTGCCTGTCGCCCCTTGTTCTGCTGCTGGGTGCCACTGAAAAGAGCCTGGTCCCATCCTCTTGACACTCACCCTTTACGTATTTATAGGCAATGAATAGATCTCCACTCTCAGGATGAACAGTCCCTCTCTCAGCCTTTTCTCATATGCGAGATGCTGCAGGCCCCTCGTCATCTTTGCGACCCTCTGCTGGACTCTCTCCACAAATTCCTTGCCTTTCCTGAACTGGAATCCCCAGAATTGGACATGGTACTCCTTATGTAGCATCACCGGGGCAGAGTAGAGGGTCCCTTGATCTACTGACCACGCTGTTTTTAATGCACCATGGGATATCACTGCTGGCTCATGGCCAACCTGCTGCCCACCAGAACACTCAAGTCCTTCTCTGCAGGTGGGGAGGAGTAACTCTACACTTACCCTTGTTGAACCTTATAAGTTCCTCTCCGCCCAACTCTTCAGCCTGTCCAGGTCTTGTTGAATGGCAGCACAGCCCTCCGGTGTGTCAGGAAGAAGATATTTGATTCAATTAGTCTTCAATACACAAAAGATCACCACAAAAATGATGGGAATAATACATTCTTAGCATCCATGCTGGGAAAAAGGACACAGAATGAGCTCCAGCAAGAGGAATTCAAGTCAGAAATTTAGGTTTTATGGATAAGATCATCAGTGCACAGAAGTTCTTCTGGGAAGAGTGAATTTCCATCATGGTAAACTTTAGAAAGAGATATACTAAATACCTGCCAGGAATGATCCACATGTAGGTAATTATTTTTTGGGCAGGTTATGGATGAAATGAATGCTTTTGACCTGCATTTTTGAATAGTTTACTATTGATTGTTTTGAATCAATATCATAAAGCCTCATATTGGCCACACAAAGAAGACAGGATTTTGGCACTGGAATAAGAAGAGAAGGAATGGACATTCATTTCAAAGGATGCTGAGCCCTGAGAAGGGAATCAGAGGGTATCCAGGTCAGAATATGCAAGCAGAAAGGATTCATCTCCTGCATTAGCATGCCAAGCAGAATGCTGTCTACACATCATCAGGAGACACGGCCTTTAAGTCTGTTCTATATAGGCTCAGAAGACAAAAAATTTTCCATGATAAGCTATGTTAAAAAAAAAAAAAGGAAAAGGAATTCTCCCTCACGCCTAACTGCTCTGCGCTGGCTTCTGAACATGATTTGTTTGCCACCCTGTAGCCCAGCAATGGTTGCAAGTACAGCGGGAAGGTGTGCAGAATACTTCAAGATGAAAGTTTCTCTCTGCAGAGCCATATGGCCACAAGCAGATAATGCTGTGAGCAGCATTCATTAACAATTTCCAAATCTGCAGCAGCTGGAGCGTGGGATCATTTAAAACATGACTGATGTACTTCCTGCAGCCACGAAAAGGAGGGATCGGTTGGAACCCAAACTACACAACATGTTTCTCTGGACTTACTAAATAAAGCCACATGCCTCTTGTTGCAAACAGGCACACAGAAGTGACCTCTTGGGGATGGCACTGCAGGAGCACACACGACAGGTGCTCGGTGGAGCACTGCCAGTAGACCAGGTATCCTGGTTTGCTGAGGATCCTTCAGAAGCTGAGCAGAATGGTGTGAGAGGAAAGGGCTCCTATAATAACCCTGATGAAAGCAAAGTATTGGGCTACCCATTTATTTTAGCAGCAGCAAGAAAAAAAATAAAAGCTGCCAGAGGAGAAGACCATTCTTTCAGCAAAATTGTTACGTGAAGGATTGTAATGAGCTGCACTCACCTAAAAATAGTGTTCATGTTAACACAGCATGCTCTAATTTGTGGGATGGCGATCTAGCTTTGTGCCTGGTGTTGTTACTACACTGATTACTGACAGTATGGCATGACAACACTTAGCAGTGTTAAACAGTTTCATGAATAAATAGATAAATAGTTTATCGATCAGTTTTGTTAGGCAATTAACTATTATCCACTGTTGTAGCCTGAGATGATGTGTTGCTCTTATTTTTTTAAAGCATGCAAGAAAAGACAGTCTGAACTTGCCAGAAAAGAAATGCTTCCAACATTAAAAAAAAAAAAACCCACACCAAAAAACAACATGGAATCATTTCTGAATGTTAAGCAATGGGGTTAAATGTTTAAAGTCTCCAAAACTTTTGGGCACTGGGACAGAATACATCTCCCTCAGCTTGATTGAATGCAGACGTTTGCAGCTAGGATCGTCGTCATGGACTCCTTTTACATTCAGCGGAAAGAAATGAACCATGCCCTTCAACTGCCTGTTCCTTTTGGCCGATCGTAAAAAGAGATATTGTAGATGACAAGCTCTGACGTAGGCATGGCACATCTGAGGAAGCTGAATCTTCCCCTGATGGTTCCTTTGAAAATCCATCAGGAAAAATATTTCCAGTCCCAATCCAGTTCTTTGAAGATGAGTTGAGACGGGACCTCCAGAGGGCATGAACAGCTCTGCTCCTCCGCTTGAGGCTGAGAAACTCACAATGTACAGCGGTAGGACCAGGATGCCTTCTCAGGGCAGAACTCGCCTGGTTATCCAGGATTTTACCGTCCCACCTTGAAAGGACTGTAGGATCTGTTATAGGAGACATGATGGGAGGAAAGGGGAGGGCTTTCACAAGCAGAGATGGAAATCCTATTTTTATTTTGTGTTTTGTAGGCCAACACCAGGGCAGATCTCACTTTCAGGGCAGCAGGTCCAGCCCCACCAGAGTTTCATAAAAAGCATTAAAATCTTCCCTTCTTATTCTGTTTTAACAGTGATGTACAGTCACAGCACAATGCAGTAAGTGTTTAAGAGAACAATACTGTACAAAGCCAGAACAGCACCGGTTATCATTATCAAGATAATACTAACAAGACAAGAACATTTTCTTGCTGTATGCTGAAAGACAAAAGACTCTTCTGTTACCTTATAAAGAACCAATCCTTACAACTTTTTTCTACACAGACCTTTTTCAGATCATCTCAGTAGTACTCTCTAAAATACTTGAGTGTTATTTAAAAATATATATACCATGGAAATTTGTTACAAGTACTTGTAATGAGTTCTCATAAATTATTACACTTTTTAGTAAGGCACAAACATTTCAGAATACTTCTGTGGTTGTGCTCCTGTGTGGTAGTCCTCAGAGGGAAATCTACTGCACGTCCCCAGACTCAGAGATGAACATACAGCAACACAGGACGATAGCAAAGATGGACATGTATGGGAAAGCTACAGGGACTTTTACAAAATAATGGCAACTTATTTCTGGTTTCCACTGCCCCCCACTCTGAAAAAGGTTGTGGATGCCCCATCCCTGGAGGCATTCAAGGCCAGGCTGGATGTGGCTCTGGGCAACCTGGTCTGCTGGTTGGCAACCCTGCACACAGCAGAGGGGTTGAAACTAGATGATCATTGTGGTCCTTTTCAATTCAAGCCATTCTATGATTCTATGACGATTCTGGGTTTTAGAAATGCCTTGACAGTGAATTCCTAATTTTTTTCTGATATTCTTCCTTTAAACAGCTATCATATGATAAATGCATAAGCAAATCTACTGCAAAATCTTCTTTCAAGTTCTCCATCAGTTAGAAAGCCCTAGAGCTGCCACTGGCCAGGGCACCAGGTCTTTTGCTCTGGATCTACTGCTACAGCTGCATTTTCTCCTCCTCCCACAGAAGTGCCTGCTTCCTAGAGGCAGCTCTGCTATGTTTGTGGCACCCTCCTGTCAGCCAGGTAGACACAGTTCCTGCCCTGAGGAGCAATTGACTGCAGCTAGGTTAAAAAAGCAGAAGGATCCAAACCTAGAGAGAGAAGAGTGAAATGCAAGGCTTCTAGGGAATTGCTCGTGAAGATTTTCTCTGCTCTGTGCTGAGACGGGATGTTCTATATCTCTCTTTAGAATTAAGGGTCTCATTAAGGAAACCATAACATCTCATTTAAATGCCTGAGGAAGAGTTACTGTGAAGTGCATAGCAGGGCTGTGAGCAGACTCTGAAACCTTGACACAGATACCCTTACACTGAGATCTCATGTCTTTGTACAGTGTGTAAATGGGATGCAGGACAAAAAGAATGAGGGCCAGCAGGAGATTTCACTTACCACAAACTGGTGCCCACTTAACACTACTTACTCCTTTCCACCTCTTGTACCTGGAGTTCTCTGCAACCTCGACTCACTTGTTAGGGAAGCCCTGATTTCCTCTACCTGCCTCTTTTGTCAAACAGCCCCCTTTCTGGCTCACTTACCACAGAGAGGAGTGTTTCCAAGCAGACAGCATGATAAAGAATGCCAAAGCTTTTGACCTTTTTGGTTGAACATCCCCATATGTTCCTGCTGGATGCTTACAAATCTTGGGCTTGCTTCTGCCTAGGAGAAGCTGGCAGAACACTTCTCAGGTGACCAGCTAAGCTGCATCCTGGGAGAAGTTCACTTTCAAAACGCTCCCGAGGCAGAGAAATTGTTTCCCAAAAGCAAACATCGTTCTACTCCACCAGAGGGTGAACTTCAAATGTGGTTTGCATTGCAGCTTGTAGGTTTCACATGATGATGCTACAGAGACCGGGCACTACTCCACGCATTAATGCATGCAGAAAATGGGTTTGCTTCCCAAAGAAGTAGGGGAAATGGAGACTTCCTACTCTGCTACATCTGGAGGAAAGGGTGTGTAATTTCATCAGCTCTATGCCATAACTGCTATTCAGATTTAGCATTATTTTTATTTTTTCTCTCTGAAAATAAATAGAAAATAATTACCCTAAAGTCTCCAAAACTCCTAATGTGATTCCTAAGTAACATTTATTCTTTTCCGGCAGTTACACGGCAGACCAAATCCACCCCTGGTGAAACATTACTAATTCCTGTGCACATACCTAATCTAACATTTCCAGGCAGATGGAGCAACTGCCTGATCACTCTCTCCTTCCACAGGCTGACTCTCTGACAGCAGACAGATTTAGAGAGGTCAGATCTACTCACACTTGCAATTCCAGGCTGAGTTTCTTTGAGGTAGAAACCCAGCAACATTTTTGAGAGCCTGATTTCCCAGTGATATTCGGTGCGTAGGCTGGAATCATTCTTCTGAATAGACAGTGATGCTTTTCCATTCTTACTGTAGGTTATATGGAGAAGTCAAAAAAGAAATCTCAGTCTCTTTGTAACCCTCTTGTAACCCTCCAGAAGTGCTAGGTTGGGCTGCTGCTCACATCACCTGAATAAATTTGCTCTTTGCTACATTTTCTCCTAATAGAGGCAGCTCTGTCTCAGCATTCATTATTCATTTCCGAGCAGCAGAGCAGCTCCAGAAGACTCTCCTGGTTGCAGTCATAACTGGCCCCAATCAAATCTGAAGCTGAAACAGCTCAATTTCTTTAAACTTGGCCTCTTGGCAGACATCAAATTTAACAACTTGGACATCTCTTGCTTCACTTTGGTCAAGTCCTTCCTGCTATTGCTTCATTAGCATGGTAAAAGCATGCATAATGACACAAGAGACCATAAGCAGAGAGATCAAAACACGAATCTCAAAAGATGTTGCTTGTTTGGATGAACCATGACCTCTGAGCTGTTTTTCTCCCTTAACCAAACGCTGGTGCAGGACAGATGACTCCTAGCACCGAAGTGTACGGGCAGCACCCACGTGTGTTCTCTGCTGGCGGGCGGTTCTCCTCTCAGCCTGCTTCGCCTGTGGAAGTGCCCCTTGGAGTTGATAATGCAAACCCTGGGATTATACCAGGCCTTACCACTAGATGTCCAACTCCGTCCCAAATCCACCAATGCCTCCCGTGTCACTGAGGATGCCCCTGCGTGCTCTTCCAGCTGCAGCCATCTCAGCAAGTGCCAGGATGGATTTTTAGTTTACCTCAGAGGAAAGTGATTGATGTGCTTTAAGGGCGCTAGCTACTGCAGCTGCAGGGATTTCTAAGGGGCTACTTAGCCCAAAAGGAGGAGGCTCGATGTTACTGACAGTTACTAACCATGATTTTGTTCAAAAATTAAATCTACCTACACACAGTGTTAATGAGAAAAAGCAATTAATAGGTCCATGGAGAAAATGCTAACTTATCAGCAATAGAGGCCATGTTTCTTTGTTCCCCCCTGGCCAGCCTGAGCTGCTTGAAAACCCAAACCAATAAAGAGAGAAAGCTGGGGAGCCTTTATCTTGGGACTGCAGCTCTCGCAAAGCCAAAAAATCCTGGTCAGTGTTTGGATCAAAGGTCGTTCTGCACGCAACAACACAAGAGCATCTGTTTGGCTTTTTTTGGACATGGTAGAAATGCTCCCCTTCAGATGAGCTGGGCAAATGAAGCACTGAATGAAGAGTGTTTACGAGAAGTCCTGTGTTTCCTTCTTCAGAAAAGGTCTACGGCACTGTCACTGTGGCCAGGTTCGAACTCACCACCTTTCGTGTGTTTAGTTTCTCAGATGTGTGCTTCTTTCCAACCTTGTTGTTAAGCAACAGCTCTGTTCCTGCCCAGATGGAGTTTCTTCTCAGCAGGAGATGAAGAAATTCCCTTCTAACTAAATACCTCTTCCATGAAAGCGTATTATGTAAAGGATGGGATCTTGCTTTTACCACATAGAGGAAAATATATGTTTTGTTAGGAGCACTCTTCTGAAAGGATACGTCTCAGGCTCTTTTTAGCCTCACCAGCAACCTTCCTGTTTCTACCAAAAATAAACACAGCAAGGCTTTTCTCCTCCAGCACTTCAGCTGGCCCTGACTTTGTCACTAGTTCTGTGACAGGATGTCCCACATCACCACAAAGCCCCACATGAAACAGGCTGAGATCACCTCAGGCATCTCATGTGGGGGGAAGTGGCTGGGCCCTCTCTGGGCCCACAGTACCTCATCGTCTCCTCCCCATGGATCAAGGGTGGCCAGGAAGGCTGGGAGGATTCTATCACATCCCTTTGTTCTTCTTGTTTAGAAATGATGCTTTACACCTCTGAAAGTGCCAGAGCAAAATTTCTGAAACCTCCACAAGAGGATGATGTCACGGGGTCCCAGGGACTTCACTGCATCCAGGTCACTGGTCATTAGGGGGAGCAAACTATCATTCCTCTCATAAAAACACCATAGGATTGGAAGTGCCCAGAGTGAATAAACATGTTCAGAGCCTCACTCATTTCCCTTTCTGTGTGCAGCCATAGCCATTTTGCTGTTATCCTCCACAATGCTTAGTTATGGCTCACAACTCATCTACATTTGGTGCCTGCACAGTCCCTCCTGTGCTCTGTCTCCAAGAGCAGCAAGCTGGTCAGAGACCCTGAGGCACAGATCTGCAAGGAGAGAGGGTCTATCAAGCATGGCATGGTGGTGGTCTGCTCCTGTACAGGGAACGGAGACTCAGGTTGCAGCTAACAGCCCAAGAGCTCAATAGGGATGAAAGGCTGTTGAAGCCCTTCATTCAGACCCATAAGATTATGTGAAAGACCAGAGCAGGTCCTCTTGGACAGTACTGTATTTGTGCACAGGGCAGGACACTCTGAGAGGAGGTTCTTCTTAGCCCAACAGGCTGTGGAATAAGCACATTCAGAAACACTGCTGGTTACCCATCCCTATAGCCGTCTTGTCAGTCAAAACATTTAATCTTGACATGAGCATGACCTTATTGCAAGTGTGATCCATGAAGACCAGGGAAGAAAGGTCCTTGTGCCAACCAAACCAGTCCCAAACTATGCAAGCAGAACGCCAGCGTGTTTAAAAATATCTCTGGGTCCCTATACATCCCACTCCTCCTGGCTTTCTTTCTTGCCTGTTCCTCAGTGTGAAGAAGGACTCAGTTGCTAGCCTGGGCTTGGGATGTGGTGAGACGTTTCTGTGGTCAGAGGGTGGAGTTCTCTTTCTTTCTTTCTTTTTTTTCCCCCCTGAAATGCTCTGGCTGTTGGTCAGTGCCTCTTCAAAGAAACTGACACCATTCCTCTCCAGCCCCTGCCTCTCTTTCCCTCAGTAGAAAGGTATATTAAGGAGCTTAGGGATGACAGGAGCCTGCAGGAAACCTGTGCTTTGCACCAACCCTCTCATTATGGCAAGGTGGGGCCAGCACACAAGCCAGCCAAGCCAAACACATCCCTTCAAAGGGCTTCCTTCATACGTACAACTTTGGGACACCGATTTTGTGGTGCTTAGAGCAAGGATGGTTTTGTTTTTTCCTGTGCCACTACCTGTTCTATTTGCCTTTGGAGCTGCCTCCTGCTGCCCAATGACAAATTTGTAGGGACTGGGATGAAGATTTGGAAAACACCAGGATGTCCCAGAATAACAATGTAATGAAGTGGCTGTTGGCAGCTTGGCAGTATCATTTCTCAGTCATCATTTCTTTCTCTGAAACCAGCTGGGCTCTATTCTGTTCTGAACATAATGGAAAAGTTATCTCCCTTCAATTATATGCACCCTTATACATGAATGATTCTCCTTTCAGTGTACTCCTCACACATTCACTTTAAGTTAAAAAATGCAGGTGTAAAAGTCAGTTGCAACTTAAAGTAATAATGATGACCATTTTGTAGTGTAGAATTGGCATTTGATCATGCACTTGATTTTTCTCAGGCCATGAATTCTATTCACAACTGGTTAATGTGCCCCAAACCACAACTAGCCAGACATTCCCTTCAGTGTCCACAATCAATCCATAGATGAGAGGAAGAAACTGCAGAAGACTGGACAGATAGCATAACATAATAAAGAACCTAAGGAAATTGCAATCGTCTCTGGGACAGTCCACAAATTGAAAAAGAAGCTAGATTTGCAGAATAAGTAATTCATTGCAAAGTTATTCACTGAGCTATTGGAATCAAATAAAAAGAGGGAGAAGGGCCCAGAATATGCTAAGGTAATAGAAGTTATGATGCTATTGGCACGCGAGGAATACACTTCCTCGGAAGGATGACAAAGAGGATCTGGCTCTTTAATAGCATTTTTCAGAAGCAGAGCAAGAAGGAAGAAGCTAAAAGAAAAATAGAAGCAGTTTTTATCCACAGCCCATAGATCCTGGGGCCCCAGAGCTGAGCTGTCACTTCTTATTTTTATATCCTACTCCCTATGTGTGTGTTTTACCAAGATGGTTTTTTTTTTCTCCTATTTCGTATTTTCAGCAATTGCTATTGTTCTGCAGCCTACATGCTGGCTCTGGGAACCCAAGGACAGTATGAAAAGCTGAAGTACAGGAAGCATTATGCCAGGAAAGGGCAGAGCAAGAGGGCTGATAGGGGTGACATAGACTCCAAGGTCTTCTGGAAATGCGGCGCCTAACCATGTCTGGTGCAAGTGCTGTGCTCAGATGCACTTCAAAGCTTAGGTAGCAAGTTTAAAAAAATTTTATAACCCTCAGATGTTGAGTGTCAGTTGTTTCAAAAGACTGTAATAAGTGGTGCTAGACTGTAGTGAAAAGAGTTGTTTTGTTTTTTCATTTTTTTTTTGACGGCTTCTGAGCACAAAGAGTTGACGGTTTCCACTGCTGTTCACTCCTACTCTGGCCATAAAGAGAGAGGGATATCAAGGCTGGAGCACCTCTCTATGAAGAAAGGTTGAAGGAAATGGGATTGTTTAACTTAGAAAAGAGAAGGCTTTGGGGAGACCTCGCTGTGGCCTTCCAGTACTTGAAGGAAGCTTATAAAGAGGAGGGGAAACGGCTATTTGCAATGGTGGATAGTGATAGGACAAGGGGGAATGGTTTTAAACTGAGACAGGGGAGGTTTAGGTTAGAGATTAGGAGGAAGTTTTTCACACAGAGGTGGTGACGCACTGAACAGGTTGCCCAAGGAGGCTGTGGGTGCCCCATCCCTGGAGGCATTCAAGGCCAGGCTGGATGTGGCTCTGGGCAGCCTGGTCTGCTGGTTGGTGACCCTGCACACGTAGCAGGGGGGTTGAAACTACATGAGCGTTGTGGTCCTTTTCAACCCAGGCCATTCTGTGATTCTATGATTCTATGATCAGTAAACATAATTAACTGTGTTACCTATTGCAAAGGTTAACTGGAAAAGAGGAGATGATCAAGGTCACATTCATTTATGGATAACCCAGACAGTTTAAGAGGAAGACAACAATAACTTGGAATGAATTGGGATGTCTTGGAAAAGTGTCTGTAAAGTTTCCACAAGAATGACATGTGATAATGTCTGCTCAAGACGGTGTGATATAAAAATATCAGGTAGCAAAATAAGATGATTGGAGCAATCTATTTTAATTGTGTTTCAGATTTGCAGTTATTTCCAAAACCTGATAATAATTACCAGAAAACAAAACAAAACTAAACTAAAAAGGTTGCTTCCTGTCAGCTGGTAATTAAAGCATCCTGATTTGAAACTAAATATAACCTTTCCACTACATTTAGTAACTTTTTGCTAGTTGGAGCTCTCTGTACATGTAAATAGAACAATCTAATCACTCCCATTTATTCAGATCCATAATTTGCATTTAGTTATGTTAGAAAGTAGTGAATGGCTTTGCTTATTTACATGATAATTATTTTTTTACTTTTGATTTGTGTCAGTCTATCTCTGGATGAGAATAGGAATTCAGTTAATGAGCAGAAAAGCAGCATTTACATTCTGCTTTTTATTAGATAATGAAGCTGTACAGGAACTGTGCAGGATATGCAAGACAAGCTGATCAGAACATTAATTAATGAAAAGACATATTATTCATAGGTAGTGAATTCAGTTGTTTATTTTTGGTCAGTAAGTTCCACAAGATTTTTGAGCTAGAATAATTTTAAGAAAGTCTTCCTTAGAACTTCCAGAAGAGTCTATCAATTATAGAGAAAGGAATCTTTTTTGACTTCAACAAACTTCTCCCAGACCCTGTACTAATGCCTCAATTCAGTGGTGAGGGATTAGGCCTTAAAAATACCAACATTTCACATTCCTTTTTCAAACAGCTCCATGTTCTGAATGGAATATTCACTTCATTTAAAGGCCAAAAGCCACAACTAAAAGGAAAGTTAGGCAGCTATGGTTCGTCCCTAGCAGTCCTCCCATTGCTCCTCCTCCATTTCAGTTCCAAACTACGGCTCCTGCAAGAGGCTCCTCCTGGAACAGAGTCCACCATACAGCTTCTCAAGGCAGGGTTTTGCCAGTGGTCGCTCAGATAATTAATTTCATCTCAGCAGCCCTCTTCTTGCCACCCTTGAGCTTCTCAGAATGTCATTAATTCATCTTCTTCCCCGGTCTTCCCAGCTGGTAAGTTTTTCTGCTTCCCATCCAGTTGGAGTTCAGGAGTTCCTCCACGTGGCCTTCCTGCCACAGATCACAAGAAGCAGTGTGTAATCTCCTTGATTTCAATCAATTCCTCTCTGGCTTGCTTGTAGGTAAGGGGCTGCAGCACTATCTTAGAGAAGTCAGAAGAGGGAAGTGGCTGCTGGCCAATCCCTCTCGCATCTCCTAAGCAACCACTAAAATAGATGAACGGTCTTTTCATAGTGGCATTGTGATAAAGTGATTTGGCAAAATGAGAATATAATTTCCTGTTGACTGTTGAGGCTCCACAAATGATCTTTAGTCACTGAGCACAGTGGACCTGTGTTCTGCAATAAATAGCAAGTATGAAATAAACTGCTTTATTACTGCAACATGAACTAAGAGGATCCCAGATTTCTTGACCAGACTGTGTGTACCAAATAAGGAGCTGCTATAGAGACAGGCCTTTGTTTTTTAGCTTGCTGTCCAAAATCTCCCAAGCTTTTCAAGTTTGTGTCTTCAAAATTTCCCTGTGCGCTAATGAAGGCTGTAGGTTTTTTTATTTTATTATTATTCTGGTTTTAATAGGAAGTTGAAATTCTTGCAAGAAGTCCCAGGACTCCAAGAACTGGTACTTTAGCACAACTGCTATGGATGAAAATAAAATTGCCACCCAGAAAACTTGACATGTATAAAACTTCATTTCCCTCTTGAAAGGGCCATCCCCAAATGACTCCTTCAGTCTATTTTATTAGTGATGTTTGAGTTATTCAAGTGGTCTGCATTACTTTGAAGTGAAGCAGTGCCAGATCTTGTGTACTTTATCCCATAGATCCTGTCTGCTAAGGGTCAGTCTAAATGCAGCCTTTCATTGATGCACTAGTTTCTCCCTCTTACATGATTTGCCTGCTGTAATGCCTGAATTACTTTCTTTCCACTCTCAATTTCTGCCTAAAATTGCTGTCCTACAACACCTATCAACTTGTGCTGGGTGCCTATAGTGTTAAAATATTATTACCTACTTATTTTCTCCCCTAGATGCATTTTTCCTGCCAGCATGCATTCTCCTAGGCAGTTCTTAGTGTTGGTTCCATTTTCAACTTGCAAATACTTGGCATGATTGCAAGAAAGATGCTACATGACTAGAACTCAAACCTTTGGATTTGTCCCAATGTCTCTTAAATTTGCCAGAGAAAAGTACATACATGGTGACTGGTTGGAGTGAAAGCACAGCATTCTGGCATTGGGGACACATGCTCCCTCTGTCCCTCTTCTCAGGCAGGAGAACCAAATGCTTGTGTGGTTTGGGCAGATACCTTTTCAGCTGATCACTCTCTTGCCCTAAATTGTGCTCCAATACTCAGCAACTTTCTTCCCCTTCTGGAAATGTTGATTCTTGTTGGCATCTATTTTTTGCAAGCTTTGACCTCTCTGATGCTTTATGGGCCTAAAGGAAAACCCAAACCGCATCCAGCTGAAGGACGTTCCTGGAATTTCCCTCTGGGACACACATCCATTTCTGGTGAGAGAGGATTTGGCTTAGGAGGACAAAAGAAGCAACAAAATTGGAACCTAAGATAGTGGAACAAAATCTACTTTGGATGGATATCTGCAATTTCCAAGCTCTCATCATTTAGGCTGCTGAGGATCAGGCAGACCCCTCCTCTTAAAGAAATCTCTGCTCATTCTCTTTTTTCCCTGTCTGGCATTTTTTTTCTTTCCATTCTTCCTCACCCTCCTTTTTTTTTTTCTTTGGCTCCATTTGCTCAAAGCGAGCCGGAGGAATCTTAGCATGGCTCTTGCTCTGCTCACTAGTGGGGCTAGGGCTGCTTTTTTCCTCACCACCCAGTGCTAAGGTTGCAGAAAATGGTAGCCAAGCTCCACAAAAGCACAGAAAAGAAAGAGAGAGTGGTGAGTGAGAATGACATCTGACCGAACCTGTAACCCTATATGTACACGAGCAGCTTCTGCTACAATCAAGGCAGATAGCAAAGGCTTTCCAGGAACAACTTGATGCTAAACCATGCACTGGCAGGAGTACAGGATTAGGGGTGAGAGAGAACAGAGAGCAGATCCTACATTGCCCCTCACCACCTGGCTTTGTTTTCTCTTTGCCTTCACCCTCCCAGGCCTTCTAACACCCCTCAGAGATACGCTTGGGGCTGGACCATACCACAGAGCTCATAAGCCCATGCTAGACCTTGGAGCTAGAGGGACAATCGCTTCCCATTTCCCAGTACAGTACGTTACAAAGGGCTGTTGCAAAGCTTGGCCGCCTGACAGTTTCGTTTGCAAGAGCGCTGGCCCCTTTCCAAGCAATTCTTTCAGGTCTCATTGTTTGGTAGGAAACAAACAAGGGGAACAGCACTGGGTGGGCACACTAGAAGAAGGGTCTAAAAATAGCAGGGCAGCATTATGGAGCCAGGCTTCTTAGCCAAAGCTTATTCTAGAGATAACAAAGCCCCTCTGCTCTTCTGCAGAAAAGGCAGCGGTCCTGCCACAGCTGCCCCAGTTACATGGGAGATGGCTCCCCAGATGTCCTGCCCATATTGGCCTGCTATTGTGATGTTCAACTAGCCATAAAAGTTGAAAGCAGTCAATTAAGCTGTGTAAGTAATTGCAAAGTACTCAAAGCACGCTATTGGTTCCAGCCTGAAGTCTTCTGAGCACTTTCTGCTGTAACTTACACCCAATGTAACTTCAGAGTGAGTCGGGAAATAATCTGAACCACAGATTTAGACAATGTGAGGTGTCAGAGCCACGGCAAGCCAAGCACGTTTGGCCTGTGATGGAAAGATGATAAGTGTGCCATCTTTTTCTGGAGGTGTTGAGATCCTGTAGGATTCAAGCAACACAACGCTGCTGACAGCATGGCAGCTCTGGTGACATTTCCAACAGCAGAGAAAAAGAAAAAAGGAAGTGGGCCAAAGAAGTTTAATAAAACCAGAACAGCCTGGCATGTCACCCCAGAAAAAACCACCTGCTACAGTGGCCAGGTGAAGAAATGTTATAGGAGAGGTATAGATTCCCTAAGGGAGAATACGGGGAGCTTTAACAATGTGTACATCCTGAGAGGAGGGCACTCAAACGTCAGGACTCTTCCCACATAGCTGATTTCCCTGCTCAGTAACATCAGCATCCGAGAGCAAAACAGAAGGGCAAGTTGTTTTTCCACTTAACTTAGGCACATGCCTGACCATACAGAGTGATGTGGTGCAAGGCAGGAAGGGAAAGCCTGGAAGGGAGAGAGGATATGGTCAGCCTTGTGGAGAAGACAATAGGAGATGACTTGTGCAGACCCACCACTACGCTCCCTACAGCGACGTAGCCCAGCACACAGAAACAAGAAACAATAAATGTACCAGAGCCACCACTTGCAGGAACACCTGGCCTTGCTGGCCACAGCTGCTAGCACTCTGCCCAACACAGCTGACATCCCTCTTGAAGAGTTGTTTGCAGAGGGTACATGTGGCTTTTGCAAACTTGTATTTCCTCTCCTGCCACCAAACCCTATTTTGCCTTGTTAGAGACAGGGGGAGGGGGTGAAGTAACAGCCTGCCCTAGCTGCAGACCATCATCATAGGAGCTCTTCCCTGGTATGCTAGACATTCAAAGACAAAAGAGAAGTCATAGCTGAAAGCTGGTGCTAAAACAAGATGCAGCTCTGTCATGGAAAAGAAGTTTCTTGTATGTGATCAAGAGAAGAACCCAAAATAAAAGAAATCAGATTTTAATTGATTTCTTAAAAAAGCACATAACAGGCTAGCTTTTTTCCCTGAAATAATGAGCATCTTTTGAGCAATGTTTTTTCTTTTTTCCCAACAGATTATTACAAAATGGCTCTTCTCTTCTAGAGAAAGTGATCAGAACTGATTATTGCTTGAGTGAACACCTCTGTAAACCCATACATTCCTTCCATCCCATCTCTTACAATACGGACTATTTCTCCATCCTTAGCCTAGCATCATCATTAAAATAAAGGAACTGTAATGAATTGCTGTTTTTGTGGCTAACCCACAACTTCTTTCTCCCAGTGCAACAGGCAGACCTGTTAATAAGAGGGTGGGAATACAGGCAGTGGAGAGGATGCTGGTGCCAGTGTTCTCTGAGTGGCTGTAGCTGTGCTAACCAGAATTTCTAAGCATTGGGATCTCTGTTGTGTTCTAGCAGTGCTGTTGATTGTCAGAACTGAATGTAGGAGAGACTAAATAGTTTCGTTTTCAAATGGTATAGACCTCTAGTTCTACAGATTTCTCATTTCTGCTAGAACAGTGCCTATACGTAAACACTGGTGAAATTCCTAGAACCAGCGAGATACAAATGTGAAGGAAAAGATACTGAAAGTCATCTGCTCTCTTTTAGGCTGTAGTATAGCAGTTGGACACAGTGATTAAGCAACGGCTGTATGAAGTGATAGACAGACAGGATTTTCTTTCCATGTTATGTTTTCTCAGCTCCTAGAGATGCTGGCTATGCTTGAGATCCTGGTTATCACCTGTACTCACAGGCTGGTAGCACATGAGGAGTGATGGGATTCCATTTAAAGTATTTTCCACATTCATAGATGCTGTCAATTGGCTTTTTGCTTTCCTATAGACTCACACAGTAGCTTTGAGGAAGTTGTTCAATTAGTGTAGGCCTCTTTGCTTACTTAATTGGGGAAAATTGGTATTATACAAAGTGGGGGATGATCTCCTTGAGACCAGCCCTTTGGAGAAGGACTTGGGGGCCCTGGTAGACGAGAAGCTGGACATGAGCCAGCAGTGTGCACTTGCTGCCTGGAAAGCCAACTGTGTTCTGGGCTGCATTAAAAAAGGGGTGGCCAGCAGGGAGAGGGAGGGGATTGTTCCCCTCTACTCAGCTCTTGTGAGGCCCCATCTGGAGTAGTGTGTCCAGGCCTGGGGCCTCCAGTATAAGAAGGACATGGAGCTCTTGGAGTGGATCCAGAGGAGGGCCACTAAGATGATCAGAGGGCTGGAGCACCTCTCCTATGAGGAAAGGTTGAGGGAAATGGGATTGTTTAGCTTGGAGAAGAGATGGCTCCAGGAAGACCTCACTGTGGCCTATTTGAAAGGAGCTTATAAACAGGAGGGGGAACGCCTGTTTACAGTGGTGGATAGTGATAGGACAGGGGGGAATGGTTTTAAACAGAGGCAGGGGAGGTTTAGGTTAGAAATTAGGAGGAAGTTTTTCTCACAGAGGGTGGTGATGCACTGGAACAGGTTGCCCAAGGAGGCTGTGGATGCCCCATCCCTGGAGGCATTCAAGGCCAGGCTGGATGTGGCTCTGGGCAGCCTGGTCTGCTGGTTGGTGACCCTGCACACAGCAGGAGGGTTGAAACTAGATGATCAATGGTCCTTTTCAACCCAGGCCATTCTATGATTCTGTGATTCTATGATTCTATGAAAAAAGGCGGCCAAAAAATTCCCATGTTGGTGGGAATGCTCATTTGCATTGAGGCAATGTGTTGAGGAATCACCTCTCTCCGTGACGTGCTGCTTTGCTTGTACTCAGCACAGGGCTGCCTCTTCCATGTTATCCAAAAACTGCTGGCAAGATTCTTATGAGAGGGCATGTGTGTTTGGAATGGCTCCATGGAATGAAGTTTGTTGCCTTCCTGCCTCACTGAACTTATCTTTGGTAAGATGCTTGGAGAAGGCTCAGAGCACATTTCTGAGAAAGAAGCCTTTGCTAGCTGTGTGTCTGGCCTGGTAGAGTTTTTCTCTGAACGTTTTCTGTATAATACTATTGCATATTATTGCACTATCAATGGAGTTTTGCACTGGGAAACATAAAGCTTTCTATAATGGTTTTCATATTGTTTAAGTAAAGAGCAATTAGAGTCCCCAGTCAAGAATTAGAGGTCCTCTGTGCTAGATGCTGTACAAACACAGAATGAAGCAACCATCACCGTTCAGGCAAGTTTATGGTCTGAGCAAGGGAGTAAAAAATGCGAGTAGAACTGAGGGATTAGGAGGATCTAGGAATCAGAAGCGGTAGGTGCCCTGTGGCAAAGGGAGCCCCAGATCTGTGCTCTGATGGGCACCCAAAGAAACAAAAGCCTCCACACCAGCCTTTAGGCTTCACAATGTGATGGGAGTAGGCAGGAAACCCAGATGGAGAGGGGCAGGGGAGGAAAGAGTGTGCAGAGGGGAGGGGAGGGAGGTTGAACTGGCGTGTCAGGGTCTAACAATGACCCGTCTGTGTCAGGAAAACAGTCGTACTCAGCAAGGCTATTTTTAGGGGAATCCACCCCCTGGTCCTTCCATTCCCCCCCACCCCCAGCCGCCCTTTTGTGCTGCGCGGCGCCTGGAAGGTTGGTGAAGATTTCAAAGCCATGGGTAGGGAAGAGCTCCACACGATGGAGGAAACGCAGTGGGGAGGAGAGAGGTGGGTGACCAGAAATAGCATGCATGAGGCCTCTGCAACAGGCTGGGCCTGGAGGAGGAGAAGCCTCATGGCCAAGGCTGCTCCCCAGGCTTTCTGGCTGCTTCTGGGATTACAAACACCCCACCGGTGTGGATGAGGCAGAGCACTGTCATTACCCATGCTGTGTTAATCCGTACACACATGGGGGCTTGCAGGCCAAAGGGTGAGCACACTGTTGGTAGGGAGGTGGCCCACCAGCCCACCTTCATGCCATCATGCTGTCTGTAAATTCCTGTGAGAGCTCCTGCTTGGCTTGGTATTGTTTTTATTTGGCAGACTCACTTTTTTTCCCCCTTCTTTTTTTTTAAAGTGGGATAAAAATTCCCCCATTTTTTTGCCAGCTGTTTCAGCTTTGGACTCCTTTTTATCTTTCCATGCATCTGGCCCAAGCTCTTTTCCTCTCTGGCTTTACCATGTTTTCATCTGAGAAAGCTTTTCCAGGAGGGACACTGAACTATATCTTAACCCCACTGATCACCCCAGCTATTGCAGACTTCCCTGCCTCCCAGACTGCACAAATCCAGGCATCTTATTTTTTCCTCTGTGGAGGAGAACATTGCCTCTTTCCCTCAGAAAAATCCCCTGGCTCAGCACTGATTTCAGGCTGTGATATGAAATGCTTAGTTTGTAAAGCCTCCCTTGTTTGGTTCTCACTTACCTTGCCTGACCTCCTCTTCCCAGCCTGGGCTCTCCGGGCAATCCCTTCTGTCCTCGTGCTGAACCTTGTCCTGCTGCAACACAAGCCACCCTCATGGCCCAACCTCTTCTGGTGCTCCTCACATCGTGGCATGACTCCACTTTCACACTGCCTACCCCCACAGCGTTTTGGACTTTGAAGAAGATGACATGGTGATTTCCAGTGGTGTAGCTGCTCTGGGTCTCAGCATCATGTGAGATGTCAGTGAGAGGATGTGCTTCCCACAAAAAGGGCAAGGAGATGGGTTTCTTTTCCTACAGAAGACGGCCAGGCGAGACACCCAGCTCTGAGTGTCCTGTTGTCTGTCTGACCCATTGGAAGCCTTGGCAGGCAGGCAGGATGTCCTGTGGCACGCAATGGGTTTGGCGGCATGTTGTTACAGGGAGAGATCCTGATGTGAGGTGTTGGGAGAATCCCAGGATAGATTCAAGTCATTTTGAAGTGTTGTGTGGGCTTGGAGGGTTCCTGAGAACAGCCATCGGGCTTGTGGAAAGAACTCAGGAGCAGGAGGGTGGGAGCTGACAGGCAAGATACCTTCTCTCTGATACCCTTCTGCAAATCATCTTTCAGTCAGCCAGCTATAAAACAGGGATACTGGTGATAATTACAATGATAAGCTGCACAATAGGATTTATAATTGCTCAAGGTCCTTCACTAGGACTGGTGGAGTTTCTCCTCACATGCAATGTGATAACATTCAGCCTTTTTGAGGAATAATTAATTAAAAAAAAAAAAAGTCACCACATAAAGGGACAGAAACTGAAAGGATTTTGGCAGCAGAAGGATTGCAATGGAAATTGGTTTATCTGAGAAACATTGTCAAAAGCTTGTCAGAAGGGGTGTGGGCCTGTGGGAGGAGGCCGGATTTCTGTGCTGGTGGGAGTTGAGGCAGGAGGGATTTTGAGGGAGTCCATTGCACTGTTTCCTGGCCAAATTTCCTTAAAAAAACAAACAAACAAAAACAAACAACAACAACCTAAACTTCTTGGACTGATTATAGCTGTTTTTTAGTGAAAAGCTGCAAGGAGCTGTTTTTATTGGTTCATTTTCCACCAAGATCCACAGTGTTCTATGGCATGGGGCAAGAGGGGGCAGCGAAACTCTTGGAGAACAAGTTTTGCCTCCCTTTATGGAGCACGCATCCCATTGGCATCCCCAGCCCTGGAAGGAGCTCTGAGTTTCTGGGAGAGAAAATACAGGGAAAGAGTAAGGGACTGCTCTCACAAAATATGTGTAACGAAGAGAGGTGTTGGATGGGTGCAGGAGCTGGCGCAGATGGAAGAGCTGCCCCATTTTCCTTCTTGACACTCCTGGGTGATGCAGCTTCCTGGCTCTGGATCTCTTCTTCAGCAAAGGGCAGCTTTCTCTGAGAGCTGACTGTACAGCACAGGAACGGCATCTGTTTCTGCTTGCCGAGAGCCAGGGAGGAGGGAGGACGGTTCCCGCCTCTCCGTCTTTCATTTCCCAACTTTATGCTCCCGTCTCATGCTTTGCCAATCCCAGCCCATGCCTCTAGAGAGGAAGGCATACCCTGAAGGGACAGAGCCACGGTGGAGGGATGCCTCGGAATGAAGGAACTGGCCAGAGGTGGAAGGGATCTCTTGGCCGCCCCTCTCAGGCCTTTTTGGTGCTGAGCCTCGGCAGCGCAGGAAGCGCCCGACCGCGGGCCTCAGCAGTGCCGAGGGAGCTGTGATTTCCTCCCTCAGCCCGTTATCTGCCCATGGCCAGGGCAGGCTTTCCCTCTTCCTCCCCCGTCCTCCAGCCCCTCGTTGCCTTTCCTCAGCCTCTCGCTCACAAACGCACTTTACTGCCAAAAAAACGTCCTCTGCATCCCTCCACCTCCCCCTCCCGCTCCGCTCCTCCTCGGCGAACTTCCTTTCAGCATTTTTTTCAGCTGGATAATCCTAGGATTTGTCAAAGGCGGGAAAGGAGGGAGAGCGGGCGAGGGAGTCAGGACAGGAAGCTGGTTTCTCATTCCTCCCGCTGTCCGACGGCAGGAGGAGGGGAAGGGGGGGAGCCAGCGAGGAGCCTCGCACAGGCTCTTCCCCAGTCCCTTTCCATTAGCCCGCAGGAGGACCCGCTCTCCTCCAAAAGCTGGGAGAAGGAAGACCAGAGCGGGACGCTTGCGGCTGGCGGCAGCGACAGCCTGGCTGAGGAAACCCAGAAGGGTGACTGCAGAGCGTCCCAGGGCTGCTCTGAGGGACAGAAGTCCACACTGCCACCACTGCCTGCCCTCATCTTCACCAGCTCGGATGCGGGCACCCGTCCACCAGCCGCTTCCCCTCGATGCGAAGCCTTCCGGGAGTGAGCTATGATCGCTGCTGGGCAGCCTCCTTGCACCCTGACCTTCCCCTGCCACCGGAGCAGCCCAACATCTGGTGGGGATTAATGTTGATTTCTCTGTCCGGACGCCGTGTGGGACCCCCGATGCTACCTCCCAGGAGCGGGACGCGGGCGGTGGTCTGAGAAGAGCCAGTTTTTGTCACCCCGCACCAGGCCAGGGGCTGGGGGGGAAGGCAGGAGGGGGGTGAACCTCTTTTGGGACTAACCTCATGAAGAACAAGGGAGCCAAGCAGAAACTCAAGAGGAAGGGAGCCGCGAGCGCATTCGGCTGTGACCTGACGGAGCATCTGGAGAGCTCTGGGCAGGATGGTAAATGCCTCTTTATTCTTACTCTGGTTGTAGATGAGTAGAATGCGCATCCACGGTTTTGGGATTTAGTTTTTATTGGCGGGACTGGAAACTGAACCTTTCCCAAAGGTGAGGGGTAAGCAACCTGGATCTGTTTTATCTGTGGGAAGTGGAGTCGCTGCCCAGGCACTCACAATGAATGAACAAGTGGAAGATTGCTGTGGTGATGTGCCTGCATGGGTCTTGTTTGAGAAGCACGGTTTGTAGGGATGAGGGTGTGCCAGAGAGGACGCAAATGGTCCTCACAAATTGTGATGCCCTCTCCCATCCCCTTGGCCTTGGAGAAGGCAGGCATTAGGGAGCTGGACTTGCAGAGGAGTGTTGCCCCACTCAAATCCAGTATTCCTGAAGACTGTGAGACAAGAGCGCAGCAGGACCTGTGGAGGGGCTGGGGACTTCCCATCTGCCCGTCCTTGGTTCCATATCCCGTATTGTCCTTTTCCTGGGGGACTGAGGCAGGACAGAAGCTGGAGGTGGTGCAGGGCTGGGTGTGAGGTGTGAGGGGCAGCTGAGCTAACATTTTCACTGCTCTGCCTTCTCTCTTTCCCTCTTCTCCTCCTCCCCCCGACCGCTGTTTTTCCAGATATGAGATCGAAACATGGTAGTCAGATAAGAGGTAACTGCGATAAGATTAGAGGGTCCTCATCTGGAAGCAGTCAGTCTTGGTTGTGGGAGGATGCACGGTGATTTTTCCAGGAGAAGGTTGGAGGATGAGAGAAGCAGCAGAGAGTTTGACTTATGGAATAAGGAAAGATAAATACATGCCTGTTCCCATCCCTGTTAGTACTCTGTGCCAGTTGGAGTCAGTTAACTTAACCAATGTCAGGCTGCTCCGTGCAGGAGAGCTTCCAACAGCAATGTCAGTGCTGTGCGAGCAGGGCTGTACAATCAGGTCTTTCATTTGCTGATGAGCATGGCTGATGGAGTGAGAGGAGGAATGGCACTGGCAGCGGGATGGACTATGTAGTGGATGTCCTTTCCACGGCACTGGGAAGAGGACAGAGCATATATCACTGAGATAAACCGTTATATACATGCATTTATTCAGGTATGGGGGAAAGCCAGTCATTCAATTTCATTGAGAGCTGACAGTAACAATTACTGTATCCTTTAACTTATATAGCTCTTAATGGCCACTGAATCGAAACAGCCAGAATAACAGACTTAATGAACTGATATTGCTTTGGCAGTGCAAGATACAGCTAGATAAACCCCACTCAGTGCTTATGTGAGCGGCAGTGGTGGAGGGACAATTTACAGCTGTTTACAGAAACACTGAGAAAGAGCATGGGGAAGGCAGGTACAGGCAGTATATTCAGCTGGAGCATCAAGGGGGATTTTTAAGGCTGAGACATAATTACTGCAGCTGAAATTATGCCAGAACAGCAAACTTTATTACCAGAAACTCTGCAGTTCTTTAAAATGGTTTGTTTGGGTGCAAGAAAGAAGGGCATTGTCTCATCTGTGGGATGGTTCACAGTGCCAACCTACTTCTCCTTCAGAGTTGAGGAGAACCAGGGAGGACGTGAAGTTCCTTTCCCTTTGTACAGTGCTGCTATTTGCTGAATAGCACATCCCATGGCCCAGTGCTGTGGGATCCAGAAATGAAAGACTCGGTTGTTAGAAGTTTACTGAGAAGTAAGTTGTGTTGGATCGGTAGGAATGTGACCAAGAGTGCCAAGGTGGCCTTTTGGGAAGAAATGAACATTCAGATGTCACCAGCACGTCGTGAATTTGCAACCTGTACTTTATGAAACAAAATCAGAAGAGCAATAGAGCATGAGAGATAGCTGGTTTGGGGATAGTTACATTGTCCTGCCTGTTCTCAGCGACAAGCCAGCACTTCTGCAGGCAGAGGTTTTGTCACAGATGCAAAACACTCTCTCTCTGCTTTACGTGTGTTTAATTGGTGGAAGCAGGCTCTGTTCGTTCCCTGCTTGGAGGCAGTTCTGGTACCTGTCTGCTCATGGAAGCTGGCAGCTGAGGATGGGGAGAGCGTGTCGGCTGCTCTCCAGGAAAGGGTTTGCTGTGGATCTTTGTGAAAGCAGGTTCTAGCGCAGCCAATTCAATCTGGCTTTCTCCCTCGGGATTAGCTGTTACAGACAGGGGGTGCTGCATTGTGCGCTTGATGCTCTGTGGAGGAAATGCACAACTTGAGCTCCTGCATGCTTGTGGTTGTTGAAGAGCGGCTTGTGCTTTCTGCAAGGACCTTAGTCCCTGTGTCCCTGCCAAATTCCAGTGGAGAGAGTTATGTTCTGCTTAAGGTATCAGCATTTCCTCTCCTGTCATTTAACTCTTTAATAACTAGCATTGGTCCGCATCAGAGATGGCTGTATTTCAATGGAAGGTGGTGAGATCCCACTGTTTCCTGATCAGATGAGCTGAGCCCAGTGTAGTGAGCCTAGTAATGAGCTTTATGATAATACAGTAAAAGCTGTGTCAGACTTACAAAGTATTTAAGAGTGGTGTAGAGGTAAATTCTTCAGCAGGTTCAGTGGGGTAGTTCAGGAGATTACAGACTGTTAGCCCTACAATGACTCTTCAGACCTGACCCAGCTCAGTGATGTGGACAGATGTTGCTGTCTGGCGGCTGGTTTGAAGCTCGGCTGCCTTGAATTTACCACATTTCAAGTCAGTTCCTGTCACTGCTGCGTTTGACCCTACTTGGCCTTTTCCTGCCAGTGGTCTAGACACAGAGAGTTGTTGTGCTCCTTATGGGGGCCGGCTGTTATCAGTGCTCCCAAGCATCTGTAGTCATGAGTCAGACCACAAAAATCATGAGATGAAAAAAAAACAGTACTGGACTTCTTAACTGCTTTCTGTTTTCTGAAACTTCAGTGCACATCTGAGTTATGTTTTCAGGTCTTTCTGTTGGCAAGAGGGCTAAATCTCTACTGAAACATTTCATCGTGTCAGACTTTGTTAAAGTGTTGTACTGCTGCAATGGATCTAGCGAGTTGTTAGCCCTGAAGGGTTAACATTAGAGCCTTATTTTGGCCTCTTGATAACCATCTAGGTGTCCAGCGGGCAAAAGTACATAGTGCTTCTGCTGAATTCAGTGGGAGCCACATGTTGGGACCCCAGTTTCCTTAATGACAACTATTTTATAGTGATGGGTGGGCCAGTAGAGAATAGGTGACGCAAGGCTGTGCACAAACCTTAACTGAGGCGAGACATTCTGATCTGCTTAAGAAAATAGTCAGAAACAATAGTCTTGCTTTTGGGCATATCACAGAATGTTTCAAGAGAAGGCTGAAAAGCTGTTAAAATAAGAGGAACTAAGAAAAACTGAGATTAATACTACCAGTACTTCTAACGTGGAAGACTCAAACTGGGTTACGAGGTACTCAATCAGGTACAACTTCCATTCTTTTTAAACAGCAACGACTGCAGCATCTATAAAAATAGGATTGTGCTGGTAAAAGACAGTCTGTTCTTTTGCATTGGAATCACTCCTGACTCAGATCTGCCTTTGCATCATTTGTTTAGAGCCACATAGGTCTCAGAAAAAGGCTGAGTCGTTCTCTTCCATCTTAGTATGATGGGCAAGGATAGGCTATCAGGACAGCAAAAGCCAAAAGCCTCAGACTAGACACCTTATTCTCAGCCTGCAGGTCTGATTGGCACATCCTAGTCTCCCCCATCAGCCATTAATAATGGTGTCAGTGTACCCCTCTGTGTTTTGCTGCACATCTGTTTCCTGCCTGATGTTGTCTGGTTGGGATGCAATGAGCTCAGCTTTTCCCCTTAACCCCCTCCCACACTCCCTGCAGCTCCCACAGTGGCACCCAAGCACTTTCTGTCACTCTGCCCAGCACTGGTTATTGCCTTTGTTGTTTGCTGCAGAAATAGGGCCACTTCACTGGAAGAGCTTTGAAACCACCAGCCCCCTCATACTCTCCTTGCTATGGCCAAGCTCGTGGCCAGCCAGCATCATTCCCTGGAAGGGAGCTGTGCTTTGCAAATGTAGCACAGGGAGATGTTATCAGCTTTTGCAGAGTCTGCTCCTGCCTTGTCACAGCTGCATTTGAATGAGAGTAGGAAAAGTTTTCATTTAGATCTAGTGGTCTCATAAAAATGTAGAGGTTCTGGCTGGCACTTGTCCCCCAAATTCTAACAGCTTTTGAGAGCCGCAGCAGGTCAAGACATTACTAGAGGATTGGCACGGATTTCTGAGGGGAAACAGTAACAATAATTCAATGGTAATAAGTGTGTCCAAGGAAAGGTGGCCCTGCGTGCTCTCTGACTGGTTTGGACAGCCTTGCCTGGTTCTGATGCAGTGTATTTCATGGTGAAACTGCCTCGTCTGAGCTCAGACAGATGAGAGCTGCCACTCGGGAAGAAAGTTTGCTTTGAGGACAGGCTCCCTTTGGAGCCAGCCCTCAAACCTGCAGCCCAGATGTGGAGCAACTTTTCTGGGTCATAGGGCTTTCCTTCCTCATGTGTGCAGCTGCGTGTTTCTGGGATAGGAGCAGGCGGGGCTGAGCACGGGTGTGTGCAAAAACCATAGCACACATAGGTGTGTAGCAACTGGTGTGTGCTTTTGCCTAATGCTGTTGAACATCTAAGATTTACCCCATGTCACAGCGTGAATTTCTGTGTTCCAAAGTGGAATTAGATGCTACAGAATTACTTTGCCAGAAAAGATGCATTTGTGTCTGCTTACTTTATTTCTTTTCAAGCTGCTCTTGTGTTGACATATTGAAGTGAATGCATGCCCTTGCTTTTGATTAGGTGCTTTTGGTTAGTGATGCATGCAGAAAGGCCTGGGAAAACTGCTGAAGGATCATTAATGGCGATGTGGAGGAAAAAGACAAGGCCATTATTTTAAAGTCTCCTTGGTAAAATGAAAACGCCACATGCTCGTTTAATCTGCTGCAGAAGAATGAAGAGCTGCCTTCATCCCGCTCTTGAAATTAGAAACTGTGGCACTGGGGAGTTCTGTCTGAAGGACTGATCTGAAAAGAAACCTTTCTCTCTTTTTGCAGACAGGTTGCTCTCAATCCAGATCAGCTCCCTGACGCACATCGTTCTGGGCTATGCAAACGCTGCTTGTCACCTGGTGTGGGAAGAAGTAGCAGGGGCTGGGAGGAGAAGGGGACAAGCAAAGCCTCTTTGGGTTGGCTGGAAAGGCATTGGATGTGCTGCTGCAGTCTGCTCTGCATTTCCCACTGCTGATGGACCAAGCAGCCTCATGACTTGTGCTCTGTGGTGTCTGCTCCAGGTTGGGAATGTGATGTCTGCATGTTAAGGCTGCATCCCCTCATCTTTGTGATGGGAGCCAGCAGGATAGCCTGGTTCTGAAATTAGAGGCAAAAGAAAAG
Organism: Lagopus muta; assembly: GCF_023343835.1. Classification (NCBI taxonomy): domain Eukaryota; kingdom Metazoa; phylum Chordata; class Aves; order Galliformes; family Phasianidae; genus Lagopus; species Lagopus muta. Next base: position 80,693,235 of record NC_064433.1, read on the forward strand.
GATGAGCACATGAATTGGAGGTGGGCTAGGGCCACCATTCCAGGGTGCAAGGCATGTGTAGAGGACAGAGAGGTGAGATGCTGTGCTGTCAAAACGGAGAGTGCAGGGGGAAAACTGTTAATAACAGAGTTTGCTTTTCTCCACCCACTCTCACAAGCGGAGCATCATGTTATGGGTCCCAGACATCAGCCTCTATGGCAACAAAGTGAGAGCAGCAAGACATTGGGAACAACGGGAGCAGGAGCCATCTGTCTGCTTCTGCTGCTCCACTGTTCCTCCTTGCTTTGGACGATGTTTGTGTTACTTCCTCAATCTGTTTCTGGTTCCTGAGAACTGGAGATTTGTGTCCCTGTGGCACGGTGTTACTGCAGTTAGGCATTCTTATTGAGCTCAGCTCCTTGCTCTGTATTGACTTTTCGTTGTTAGCTCTGTTATTAGCAGAGAACTCTTCCATGCTGCTTCCTGCTTTCCCTTTCCCTCACCGAGCACTGTGGGAGGCACACGTGTCGTCATCTACATGCACTGAGCCCCGCTTTGACCCGGCCTTCTCCCCCATGCTTGGTGAACAGTGTGAATCATTTCTTCCCTTCAGATCCTAGATGAGAAAATGTATTTTGATTCAGCAGATGCTTTCTCTTTGTTGGTGACAGCTGATTTCATCTGGATGTGGGGCAGCAAGGATCTCAGTGCCTGTGATGTGACAGCTTGCAGTGGCTCAAGCAAATACCCATGGTGGATGAAACGCTGGAACTGCATGAGGTGAATGTGTAACACAGCTGGTGTAGGTGTGAGAACAAGCGATCTGAATGATCTCAGTGCTCAGTTCTAAAGTTTTCATTCTGGGCCTGGTTCTGCTTTGGAGAGTCTGTTGCACCCATAGCTCAGATTTTGCATATATGACACCGTTTTACAGCAGCAGCATTTGCTGGCAGTCAGAGCTGTGTCAAAGACATATGATTCAGTGTTTCTCTTTTAACAGTATTAGGGGAAATGAAAACAGCCCCATCACCAGCAGCATATCCATCCTGCTGGGTGTGAGGTGAGGTGGCTGTCACATTGGCCACCCATGTCACTTCTTAGACCACATCTCTGATCTGCGTCAGATGTTGTTTCCCTACATGTGAAGCACAAATTGAGGCTGACTAAAAGGAGGGAACTACCGGTGTCTGCCTCCAGTCTTGAACCACCAACAGGGGTTGGGTAAACTTGTGACTTTGACACAGCAACCTGTGTGTGGACATGGTGCTCAGGGTCGTGGTTTAGTGGTGAACTTGGTAGTGTTGGGTTGATGGCTGGACCTGATGATCTTAAGGATCTTATCCACATTATTCTAGGTACCTAGCACAAGATCAAAGCTGCTGACTGGCTCCACTGATAGTTATTTTAAGGGCAACTTTCCATCCATTCCCAGGGCCTCGAGCCCCAGTTATCCTTTGTTAGTATGCCAGAACCTACAGCTTCTCTGTTGATAACTTCAGTGGATGTGTTTTGCATTGTCAACAAAAAAAATCTGCAGCATGTTTACAATGGACATGGACAGAACAGAGCAACATAAATTGAATTTACTCTGGAATTAAATAATGTGGGGCAACTGTGCTGACTGTATTATTAACTTTCATATGTAATTCAATAATGCAACCCTCTGTTTTCTATATTTATCTGAAGCCACAAGCAGACTTTCTGGTATTCTGCACCAGTGTGACAGCAGATGTGCAAGTGCCTACCATGGGTTTGAGACTGATCTTGCTGTCACAGTTGTAGCCTTTGCATATAATGAAGTTCAGGACACTGATACTAAACTTCAGCCTCACTAAGGAGCAAAACCAATACTTTGATGTATGGGAATGAGGAGTAGAGTCCCTAACCCTACAAGCCTTTTGACGCGCACCACTGATACAGATAGTGATGTCCTCTTCTGCCTCCCCTCTTGCATTAAGCATGATGACAGCTGGATTGGATTCCCAGTTCCCATCCCAGTGGAGACTTCTCTTGCTCTTTACAAAAGAGCACCAGAAAAGAAAGAGCAAAACACACACCTTTTGCATTTTGTTGCCGGTCCCCTGTTTGCAAAGAGAAGCTTAGCCTAGGTTCAAAGCAGCCTGCCTCTATCCTGGTGCCAGCAGCTGTGACAGCCTCAATTCCCAGCAGTGCTGGGTTAGCTGGCTGGATTTGGACTTAGGTAAACTTATGTGCATGTGGAAAGCAGCAAATGTGACAACGGCACTGAGTGGGACTTGCTCCATAAAGTCCTTGTCTTTCCTCTATGGGGTGCCTAGAGCTGGACTCAGTGCACCAGACATAGCCTCACCAGTGCTGAGCAGAGGGCAAGGATCACCTCCCTCCACTTATTATTAGGTAATGCTTTTCATGGTTTTTCTAATGTTCCTAGTAATGTGCATGGTTTCTGTCAGAAATTGGCCTTGGCCTCCCAACAGAGGCTGAAAATGCAGCTGGGGCAGTACTGAGCATCCTTTCTGCTCTGGTTAATACTAAAAATGAATTACCTTTTCAGAAAGAAGCCCTGTTCGTTAATGCTTTCTGCAGTCTTGCTGCTGGCCAGCTTGAGCAACTTAATGTATGCTTTTTATAATAGGCTGATATGCTGTATCTTATGAAAGCTGTGCATGCCTTGGCTTAATAGAATGCCACAAACAGTGCTGCAAGGCAGCACATCATCCTCAGGTGTACACCCATGGAGCTGGAAAGCTGGGGACTGGTGGTCTTGCTTGTTCTTCTGCCAGTGGCTGTGTTGTGCGCCCTGCTCCAGCACAGGGACTGGGCCGGGCTGGGAACGTGTGTGTCCCCATGCAGGATGCTCAGCTGTGGCTGCTGTTCTCACAAATATGCCCCGAGCAGCTGAGCTGGGTTCACGGCCATTTATCTCCTCCTCCTCTTTGCTCTCTTCTACACTCAAGGCTCAGCTAACTAAATGCCTTTGGAAATGCTATTATCTTCTGTGCTCTCTGGAGCCAAGAGCAGCTTGAAGATTTATCATCTGGAACAGGAGGCTTTGTTTAGTTCTGTAAAGCATAGAACAGTTAAAGAAAGAACAAAAACTAACCCCCAAACAAAATGGAAAACTCTCTGCATCTCATGTCCTTACTCTGCTTTCTTCCACCTAGAATGGTGTATGCATTTGCTTTTGTAATGTGATTAAATACTGTCAGGTGGCTAAATGGTTAGAGGAGACGTACCTGCATCTCTAAAACAGGGAATGAGCATCCAAAAGGCCAGGGGATATTCCTGCTCTAACTCTGCTGTGTAACTGGTTTCCCACAGATGACAGACAGGAGATTGGCTCAGGATCTCTGGTACAAACTTCATGCAGAGAATATCACTGTGGTTTTCACCAGACACAGCAGCATCAGTGCTGCCTTTTTTACCTGAAAGGTGCTGACATGCTCACAAACTGTCCCTAGCTGTGGGGTGCAGGGCACAAAAGGCAAGATCCAGTCTAGAGAGAGCTCTGCAATGCTCACTGCCTGTATTCCTTGATTAATCAAAAATACAAAAATAGCAAACCCAAAACACTAGAAGGAAAAGGCCAGGTCTGCCATCCTGAATCTGAGTATTTCAACTGAGATATTCTTGCTGCTGGAAGCATTCTGCATTTGCCATCTCTGGCAGTGAGTGTGACTGTCTGTCCTACTGCAGACAGGTGGCTTGGAAGCAAGCAGGGCCAACCTGTGTGTAAAAAATCCCTTGCTCCATGTGCACCTCATGCTTGTTTTTCTATTCATCCCTGCACTCAACCCTTCTGAGGCTCAGTGGTGCAGTGGGAAGATGAGCTCTCCTTCTGGACCCCAAAGCTGCAGTTCAGATGAAATAAATAAGCTGTCAGCAGGGCTGAATTGCTTTCTTTCCTTGTGCAGAATGAGAGAGGGGAACAGCTTCACCATTTTGCTCTTTTTATCATCTCTACTTGCTATAGCATTTGCCTCACCCTTGCTCTGGTCAGGTAGTCTCAGATCCACAAGACACTAAATGAGAATGAGCTCTCCCGTGAGATTTATTGCACCTTCTGCTTATAATCAAGCCAGAAAAATAGCACAACAGCCTTCCTTACATAATCCCATTCTCTTTCTTCCCATCCCATTCCAGCTGGAAACCAGAAGTGCAACAAGGTAAAGGAATGAAGCAAAGAAAAGATAAAACAAATGGCCCAGATCCTCTGAAGAGATCATGGAGTTGGCTTGAGCTGACAGCTCCAGGTCACAGAGAAGGCAAGGGGGATTCTCCCCTGTTGCTAGAAGTTTTGATTTCCCTTCCTTAACTCTTTAGTTTTCATTTTTTTTCTCCTTCCATTCAAATACCTTAATTGCCAGGATGGCAGTATGTACATGTTGCCAAAGTCAATATATCAAGGAACTGTGCCTAAGGCAAGCTTAAGAGCAGTAAACGAGAAGGGATGGTTTTGATCTATTGACTCCATTATTCTTCCTTGCTGGCTCGATTGTGAGTGTCAGTCACACGGTGCTGCCCGGGGTCTGCTATGCAAAGCCACAAAAGAGCTCTAAGCCAGGAAATTCAGTTCCAGATCCCAGCAAAGCTTGGATCTGGGGTCCCACCTTGGACTTGGAAGAACCTGGAGGAGGTCCTTCTGTGGCCCTGGATCAGCCAGGCATGGGGACCTGGGCACTGCTATCAAACCTGTTTCAGAGCCGGGGAAGTGTAACAAATACAAAGCAGGGTTAGGACTTCTAATTAGTCCTTATTTCTAGCCTGCTAAAATACCCATCTGTCACTCCACTTCAATAATGGGATTTGAGAAGATTAACTGGATACTGCTTAGGCTCCTAAACATGACAGCTAAATAAGCATGCTGCTATTCAGCCTCAAGCCTTGCTCGCAGCAATTATAGCCTGAGCAGGTTCACATCTGATTAGTGCTTGCATAGGAATTGCCCAAGAAGGTCTGCTGCAGGCAGGGGGTGATGATTCAGGAGATGGCAAGCTCATCCTCTCTCAGCATCGTCTATGGAAAAGCTGCTATTTGGGCACAGAGTAAAACAAGGGCACCAGCCCTTTGCTTTTTAAAAACTTCCAGTTTATCTTTTGTTTTTAGGGAATGGGGACCTTTTCACACACATACATACTGCACTGCCTCCTTCATTTCCCAAAAGCAATTTCATTTGGAGCCGTGGTTTGTTTGGACTCAGTGTCCCATACTGTCACGTAGTGGGACTCTGCCCAGTTCAACAGCTGCCACCTCCCAGCCCAGAGGTGGGTGGAGTGAGTCTTGTTTTCACAGTTTGTGAAATATTTCAGGATATAAGGCGCTCATTAAATTATTGATGTTAGCTGTTGGCCACTAAAGAGAGACCTGAACTGCAGCTCTGTAGCCTTTGAAGCTCAGCCCTGCCCTAACAATGGTTCATAGAATCATAGAATCACCAAGGTTGGAGAAGACCTTCAGGATCACCCAGTCCAACCATCCACCTATCACCAGTACCTCCCATTAAACCATGTCCCTCAGTACATCATCTAAATGTTTCTTGCGCACCTCCAGGGACAGTGACACCACCACCTCTTTGGGCAGCCCATTTCAATGCCTGACCACTATTTCAGAGAAATATTTCCTTATGTCCAACCTGAATCTCCACCAGTGCAACTTAAGGCCATTCTCTCTACTCCTATCACTAGTTACATGGGAGAAGAAGCCAACTCCCACCTTACCACAGCCTCCTTTCAGGTAGTTGGAGAGAGCAATAAGATCTACCCCATGCACCTCTTGTGACAGATCTGAACTCACTGCAGGATGGTGCAGCAACCTAGCAGGTGTACCTGTGAAGGAAATATAAGTGAGAATAGTTAGAAAAAAAAAACAAAAACCAACACAGGGAAAAGAGTTGTGCGTGTTTGCTTCAGAAAAATGGGAAAACTAGGGAAGATGTGTGCCCATATTACTTCAAAGATACTCTAGCCTTTTAGTCTCTGTGGTGACACTTCAGTCTATCGTGGAGGTGATGGCCATCCCAGCACCCTCCTTCCTGAGGCAGGCTGCACACTAATGAGCCTGTCCGGCCTGCAGCCTGACAGAGCCATGATTCAGCAGCCAACCAATGTCCAATTATCCAATTCCAGCAGCATGGGGACAATCCCCAGCATGTGGGCTCTGTGTAGATGAAAGCTGAGTTCCCAGATCAGAGCTGGAACTGCATTGAGCGGGGAAGGAGGTGGAACTCTGTACTGGTGACGTGCCATAGGCTGTGTGCTCCTGATGGCTCAAGGCAGTGAGGATCACCATGGTGGCATCACGTGCCTGGAGATGAGGGCTGCTGGTGCTTCCTTCTGAGCTAGAGCAGGCTTCTGCCCTGATACGTGATGTTTCAGCTTGGAGCAGAGCATGACATTTACTAGCTGACTTCTGCAGTTAGGAGATGGAGAAACAATCCAGCATCTGTCCGAGCTAGCAGAAGGGATTACCTAAACTGGAATTTGGCCAGGATGCTGTCTTTATTTCTGCTAATGTTGCAAAAAAAAGTATTGCTACAAAAACTTTTTGCAAGATTGCAACCTTCATTTTATAGCCACTGATTTAGAAGGGAGTCTATGCTTATAGGGCAGGTTCCTCTGCATGTTGTGGGACATGGCTCGTTACTGGCTTGTGGAAAGGACTGCCCCTACATGTCACTGGCAGCAATTTCAATTGATTCTGATTTGGAGACCAGGCCCAGCCTTAGGCTGTTGATAGAAGGTGATAATGCATCCAAAGAAACAGCTGGGAGGGGAGGAGTGCGGCAGAGAAATGAAAAATAGACCAGAAGGAATGAATGTGGAAAGGGAATGAGGGCGAAGATGGAATGGAGAAAGCATGTGAGGAAATCTCAATATGCTTGAACTGGAGAAGAGCAAGGTTGGAAAAACCAGCCTGGCAGCAAAACTGACCATATGGATACTGCCAGTGAATGGGATAAGAGAGAGGACCGTAAGTGGGTGTAAGATACAAAATTCTGGCAGCTTTTCAATGGGGGTAGACCAGATAAACAGCTGGGAATAGTGTTCAGCACCAGCCACAGTCAGCAAAGGAAGATGCTCACAGAACCAACAGTTCTTGTCCCAAACTCCTCTTCCAGATTCTTATGCAGGACTGATCCAGCAAGAGAGGTGGAGGAATTATGTCTTGCTCCTTTCAACCCCTGAAACTAGCTTGGATTTGAAAAGTAGAGATGCCACTGAGTTACTGCATTGCTAGTGATTCGGTTTTTCATCAGCTCATTGCATTTTTTCATTCTCCCTTTGGTGCCTAATTGATTTTAAAATGAGCTTCATTCTCTGTTCCAGAGTCTATGGGCGTGAGGAACAGCAGCTTTGTCTCGCTTGAATAAGCTTGCAATACTTAATGTTTCAACATGCTCATGCTAGGGGCATGCAGTACATCAGTTCCCTTCGTTTTGGAAGCCTGTGCGATGGTGCTATGAATCAAAACTTCTCCAGTTTTACAGTCTTCAGCAAGTTCCTGCGTTTAGATTGCGCAGCCTTGTACCAGCTTCGGGTCTTGGCCTGACGCCTTGGCTGGGAGCTGCAAAGGCAGAGAGCTGGCTGACTTCTACAGCAGCACTGTAGCTATTAAAATGTAAGGAAGTTTGATTAAGCATGACCTCAATGCCTTTTTCCTGCAACACCCCTTCTTGTGTTCGCAATGTGTTTGTTAGTGTCTCAAAGCCCTTAGTACAGCAAGATCCAGCAGACAGAAAGACAAAGAAACACAGCCCAGAAAAGCAACTCCTTGGCATTTGCCTTTGAAGAAACATAGAGCATGAAAGGATTTTTTCTTGCTTCCTCTTGCCTCGCTTCCCCCAATCTTTGTTATTCCCATCAACGACTGCCTTTATTTATTTGCCTCTTCCCTGATCGCTGGACAGACTGGGGCTTCGGCGGGGAGCAGTCCAGCCCTGCTGCTAGAGAGGGAGAAACAATGGGGCTTTAAGTGGGGTTTCTCCGGGTTCCCAACACAGAACAGTCGCCTCTTTCATGAAGTGCCTGTGGGATGAGCCCGGGATTGCTACACCCAAAGCGTTTCCATGCTGCAGTGGCTCTCCGCAATGAAATGCTGCTGAGAACACTGCCTGCAGCGCCCCGAGCTACTGGGGTGTCCAGTGTGAGAGCCTCTTTCTTCCAGGCCTGGGCTGTGTTTGCTGTCCACATGCAGTTTGGGAGCAGCTCAAGTCTGGAAAGCGTTTAAGAAAGCATCTAACTTATAAAGGAGAAATGAAAGGGGGGGGGAAGGGAAAGAAGAAAATGGCAGGGGTAATAAAATAGAACCCAATGACTCGATGCAGTGCGGCCAAACTGTTTGTAATAATTTCCTTTAAATTCCTTTTATATAGAAAGAATTAATTACGAAATCATGAAGCAGGAAGCAGTCATCCTGCCAGCCAGTGACACGTACAGACAGATCAGAGCAATGCGAGAGAGATGCAGAACAGCAGGAGACTTGAGAAAACCTTTTTTAGTTCTCTCTTCTTCTTCCTCTTTTTGTTTAGTATGTGCATCCATGTCGTGCTAGCATTTCTTGCCCAAAAGGAGCTGTGGGAACCTCCTGCTGTTCCTTGTCTCTCCAATGGCAGCACCGAACCTTCCTGCCATGACGCGCCTCATCTGTCTGGGCTTCCTGATGGATTTTGCAGTCCCCAGATGTTTGGATACCCGATTCATCTCAAAGCAGGCTGTGAAACATGAAGTATTTTTAAATACCCAGCTTTATAATTGCTTTGTTTAACTTTACAGCATTTTGAACTCATATAAGGCAATAATAAAAATCACCGCTGTTTTCCTTCAAAGGATTTTGCCATTGCCGCTTCTGAACTTCTGTGCTCACAACGGCTTTTGCCTTTGCACTAGCAAGGTTATAACATTCCTGTTGGCCAGAATCATGTTTTTCCAATTCTCGGTTTCAAAGCTTTCAGACAGGAGTGCTCAGGCTATTGAATAAAAAAGGATTGGGACTACCCAAGTGTTACTAGATCCAAAGTACAGGCTCCTGAGATCAATTTCCCTGAAATCTGGAGTGTTGGGCTGCAAGGTTTTTACCTGAGTGTGTCACTAGCTTGGCTCCAAAGGCAGAGTGAACACTACTGGCTAGGAGCCTACAGAAGCAAAAAATTAGAGGCTTTAAAATGTCACTAGCTGAGCACATAATGGATATTCTTTGGATTTTATGATTAGCTGTTGCGTTTAGTTGGCCAATGCTGCCTTCCTGATGCGATTTATAAAGTAGTCTCAGGTCATAGCCAGGCAAGCCAGATTCAGAAGTTGCCTGGATTCACTTGGGAAATCGCTGTCTTTTGCAACCTTTCCTTTGTGTGTTTGCTTGTTTGTTTGTGAGCAGGACAAGCTAGCTGATACATACCTGTGAGTTCCATATTCCAGCTCCCTTTCCACCCTGAGTCCATCAAGACGTCATCCACCCAAATGTTTGCCTGCATACTGTAAAACCAAGGGGACATTAATAAACCAGACTGTGCTGTTAAATCATGGCAACGCGCCCAGCATTTCACATCAAGGGTAGTGTGTTATGTGATTCATACCACCATCTCATGATCTCCCCAGAGCCATCCTAAAGCCTGGGATGGTCTGAATACCATGTGTGTGTCTAACTCTGTATGGGACTGAAGGCCCTCTGTGCCTAGAGGACCAACGCATTGGTCTGTACCCCACAACACCTAAATCTGCACTGATGTCTCCATGCAGCCTCCTCCTTTCTCTGCCTGGGTGGGCTGGAAGCACAGCTGGCCTGACTGGTGTCCCCTAGGGGGTCAGCTGTCCTCTGATGTAAAGCTATGGAGTAGAAGGAAATGTGCAAAGCTTTGTGTCAAAGCTGGATAGTACAGGGCTATGCAAGCCAAGGGGCTCAGCTAAGAGTGTGCTTGGCTTCATGCTGTCCCATGGACCCTTCCTGACATGTGGCTCTCAATACCCAGTGTGTTCTTCTAACATTTGGAATCTCTACAATAGAACACTAGCAGTAGAAGGGATTCACGTGCTGGCAAAGAAAGTGTCTTTCATCTTGTTCCTGTGGCTCTGAAAAGTTTGTTGGTTTTTTTTTTTTCTTCCACCCAGCACTTTTAACAGAGTGCCTCCATTTCAGTATGCTGTCTTTTAGCACTGAGCTCCTCTTGAAGCACAGGCTGTGTGGCACTGGGCCAGCTCCTGACCTCAGTAACACCAGTATAAATCTGGGATGCTGCAGCCAACTCGTGTGGAAGTGCTTCAAATCTGCATATATAGCAAGTGTTCCCTGTTGTACAGGAGCCATGATTTTGTTTGGCAAAACAGCAAAACCAAAGTGATGTCTACGTGACTTGGGTAGATGTGAATCTGTCCTGTGACAGACTGCTTTGGTGGCACCCACATTTACCTTGCTATCACCAGAATGAGGCACAGGTTAGCTCCAGAAAAGCCCAAGGGTTACACCAGAACAAACCCAGCAGGAGTGAGAAAAAAGAATTAAATTTTAGGTGGGTTTGCCAGCAGCAGGTAACACTATTGTTATTCACTGATGTTGGCATTGAAGATGGTGGTACCATCATCTCCCAAAGAAACAGATTGTGTTGGCCTGAATCTCTTGTAGGACAGAGCGGTGAGAAAGCATTGGTGAGATTGAATATGTATCAGAGGAGCACTCAAGTGGAAAGCCTCAATGACAGTGACTGGATGGGATGTTCTGGGCACCTGGAGATGAGGTATTGTCTGTTTTGAGAGTGCTTGACTACAGAATGACTTTAAATGAAGCCAAACTTCAGACAAATATTCTAAGGCTTGCTGCAAAATTCTACTTTGATCAGGGCCAGGGCCCTTCTCTACTGTAATTGGAGAAAATGAATTGGTTATAAACTGTGGGAAAAACAACATCATGTCAGAAGGTCCATTGAACCTAGGAGAGATGCAGAGTAGAAAGCATGAAGAGCCCAAACTCATTCCTAAACAAAACCACATCCATAACATAATAGATACTAACCAGGGAAGTGCAGCAAAGCTTTGAATCTTCTGTCTTCAGATGGAAGCCAAACATGTTATGTCAGAAAAACAGAGAGCTCAAAGCTGGTATTCTGCAGCAATTGGCAGGCAAAGAGGGGAGAGCAGCACAAATGTCCAGAAGTTCCATGAGGATCCACTGTGTTAGAGATATTTCACATGGGCAGGGGAGTGATGCTGAGGCAGTGGAGGTTAAACATGGGTCCTGTGATGGGGCAGAGAAATATGGCCTGGGTTTGGTAGCCGACTCACAGCATATCTTTGCTCTCATCTCTCCCATGAGCTGTCCTGTGCTGCTGTGACAGCAGACACATTCTGTGGGTATTCCTCACGGCCGGGCTCTTCATGGGCTGTCCCTTAGCTTTGTACGGAATGACGTGAGCCAGCATGGCCAGCAGTGCTGTCTGCCTATGTCCCACTCTGGAGTGGCCCCAGGGGCCTCCAGGCAAAATAGGGAATATCTGGAGGAGTGAGCATCCATCCCCATACCCGAGGAGAGACACGAGCTCTCAGCATGGTCTCTGGCCTCTCGGCATCGCCAGCTGCAGGCTGAGAACAAAGTCTGTGTGTCCCTTAGTGAGCCAGGGCAGCTGGAGGTGGATTTGTTTTCTGTTGATTTCATGGCAGTGTTGCTGCTTCAGGGCACTGCTGTGGTGTGAGGAACAACAACATCCCAGAGGAGGCACCCAGTGAATTGCTGACTGCTCCACGGCTACCCAATGTGCATGCCCGGCATGGGAAGCGGTCAGACCACCCTCGTGGCATCAACAGAGCCATCATGTTTGCTGACATTTCAAGGGAATGCAGAAGGGAACAAAAGCTGGGAACAGATGCCTTTGATCCAGTTTAGAGCTGCAGCTGGAAGATATGGGGCTGAATCAGAAATGACAGACCCAAATCCCTTTTTGCAGGGGAAGTGTTATAAACCTCAGTTCAGACCCCAAAAGTAGGGTTTGAGTTTTTCTCGAGTGAAAAAGTCTACACAGAAAAGTGAAACAAAGATCAGAGGTAAAGAAAGGAAACCAACGGTCAGTTAAGAGAAGAGGATGGGAAAAGCGAGAAGTTTGGGGTTACTGATCTGTGAACAGACAGGACATCACATCTTCACCAGTGAATTCAACTTCTCTTACCACCCCCAACCAACCTCCATTCCCTGAAATGATCAGAAGTAACACATTTTCTCCCCAGATGGCCCCTGGGTAGCTTCTCACCATTATTGTGGTATTCACTTATGAGAGAATCATTCAAGAGGAAAAAAGAAGAGAATTGGAAAGGAGACCAAGCCGCAAGGCTTGGATCCCATTCCGACATTCCCAGCACAGGGGTTCTGCTGTCTGGTCTTTTGGTACAAGACTAACCCTTACAGCAACCAACCCAAAACACCACTTCAATAACCTGCTGGCACTCTCTGACCCAAATCTCCTGCTGTGGTTTTAGTCTGTGCCTCCAGATTTTGTCTGAAGGTTTGGGTAAGGAGGGTCCTTCTGATTTGTTAAGAGCCCGGGAAGAGTTGAGCCTCTCCCAGAAAAACACATCTGGGTGAGGTTTTCAGCTTGACCTTTGGGGTCAGTGCTTCTGATAAGCCAGTTGCAATCTGTGTGTGCTTTATCAGCTTCCGAACTTTCAGAGGTGAGTTCCTATTTACTCAGAATTTGGATGCAAGAAATCTGGCTGTGGTTTAGCTACAGTGCGGGTGTCAAAACTGCAAGCTCTACCCGTAGCTCTTCCACTAACTCACTGCATGACCTCAGGCTGCTGGCTCATTTCTGTTTCTCATTTTTTGCACCTATGGGATGAGAATGATACTTCTCCTGTGTGAATTTGCGGCTCATTGCCGAGGGGTTGGATTTTTGCTGATGGAAGCGAAGAGTGTTCTGTAAGGCCGTGCTGGGGTTTTATCCTCACAATGGGGGGACGTGAGATACAAATAAGATTTCAAATGTGGGTTTGTTGTAACCTGAGGGCTGAAAAGCAAATCCTAGGACACTTGCCTTCTTTTTCTTTTCTTTGCTGACAGGAAGCACACACAATAGTCTGGACTTTGGCTTGCAAAGAATGATGCTGCCATCCTCGCAAGTGTGCAGAGAGCAGCAGACGCCAGCCAGCCCCTGTGGATATCACTTGATATCCATTAGAGCTGGCTCCTGTTTTGCACTGCGTTCCACTTCACTATTGAGAGATTTCCTTTATCCCTAAAATCAGAATAAAAACGTAGAAACTCCCCATAAATAAAAGTTATTCTAAAGGTGATAGTACATGGGAAATAATGATGTTGAAGTACTTCACCTTCTGGAAACAACATATTTGGATGGTTCTTTGGTTGAAAAATTGAACCAAATCCTTGCATTTCTGTGAAACATTTTGATTCTGTGAAATACACTCTTTCCCACTGGAAAATCATTCTGCTGGAAGATTTTCAAGTAGCTTTTCTTCCTGCGTGCTTCAGTATCCAATTCAAACTCCAGCTGCTGGCTGTGGTCGTCTCTTCTTGTAGCAAGTGCTGGCACTCTACACTTTCCTTTGCAATTACCACAGTGTGCTCTTCCAGAAGATCTTGCCGTGGCTTAGGAAGCATTACCTGATAACAACATGGGAAGGACAGTGGGATTATTCTGTCTTTGCTGCAGAGGCCTGTGCAGGACCATTCCCTTCAGAGCATCTCTTGCCTGATCCTGAGTATCCAGGCAGTGTAGCTCACGCCCCTTCCCTGGAGGAGGCAATTCTACAGCATGATTCTACGTCTCACTCCTAAGCTGTTTTTCCTACTGCTCAACCTACATTTCCCCTCATAATTTCATTCCGTCACTCCCAGTTACAGCCTCTTGATCATCTGGAATGGGCCCTTTCCCTCCACGGTGTTTATACCCTCTGCAGACTGCTATTGTGCGTTCACTTCTCTCCTAATTCAGGCCAGCTGTGCCTATTTACCACCGTCACTTTGTTCTTCCCTGCGAGTCAGTCCCTGTAGATCATTAGTTTCTGTTCCTTTTCTCTTCCTCCTCCCCATATGCAATGTGGTATCCTGTTTTCCTTGTAACTGTAGCCATGCATAGGGCTAAAAGATTCAAGGATTTTTCCATTAATAATCCCCACACCCTCTTCCTGGTCAGTACATTGCTTAAGAGCGATTGAGGTAACTCATTCACAAACAGCAAGCCGTACTGAGAGAGAACATGAAGGGAAAATATGAACTCGCTGGGATCCTGGGCTGTGCTCCTTCCTCGGAGCAAGACTTTGCTCAGGAGCAGACTTGGAAGCAGAACCCAATCCTGCGGCATGCCTGGTGTCCTCAGTGAGGTTTATCTCTACTGGGCTTTAGCTGCATGGGGTTGGGCTCCAAGTGTCCAGCATCTGCTGCCCCGGCCAGCTTCTGCCACAAGAATGTAGGTGGGTTTTTTTGCCTTTGCATCTTGCCCTCTCACCAGCAGATTTTGCAACTGCACCTTGAGTAAGAAGCCCCACTTTGCTCTCTTGCAACTCAGCTGGCTCTGCCAGGCTTGGGGTCTGTTGCATAAAGCTGGAGTCATTTTGTCAGCCTCTGTGGCAATTTACACGCAGTGGCTGGAAGAGTAACCCTTTATTTAGAAGGTGGCCAGGCAACAAATAGGAAAGGAAGGAGAAAAAGCAAGTTACAACAGTGAATTTTATTGAAATACACATCAAACATCCCCAGAGGACCATGACTTAAAGGGTCTGGTCCTGTTTTGGTTATTGCTAAGCACTGGGACCCCACAGTAAACCCTCTTCCCACTTTCCCTCTTTTGGCAGTACTTTTAGGTACAGTGTAGAAAATGCAGGGGGACCTATTTCCCTGGTCATTCCCTAGCTAAGGGAAACCTCAGTTTGCAGAGGAATGTGTCCTAATGTAAGCCAGCTCCTCGCCCAGTGCCGGAGGCTGTGGCAGCCGCGCAGCTGAAATACTCTGGAGGGCAGGAAATGCCATTGCGAGGGCTGGCTCTGCTGCGTGCCCGCGTTGCGGTAAAGCCTGCAAACAGGCGTTTCCAGGCTGCTTCTTGCACAGTGCAGAGCCTCCTATCACCCTGGGTGTGTTCATAGCCTGCGTGGGTTGCAGTTGGTGCAGTATGTACTTCACAGCCCAAGTCCTAAGGGTGGTATAAATACACACACGGGCTCTTCTGCACCCCGCATTCTTCCCTGAGCGTGCCATGGTGCCCAGAAGGCAGGTTCAATGCGCTCAGGCCACTTTGTTCTCCATAACTCTTGGTGGGATGTGGGGAAAGCCCATCAGCTTCTCTTTATGGAACAAAGGCAAACTTTAAATGCTGTGGTCCAGGGGAGATATAAAAAGGTGTTGGGTCAAGCTCTCCTTCGTCTCCTGGGGCATGCAATGGCAGTGTGCCAAGCTGAAGGGCTTCAGTCTGGTGTAAGCCATGTTCTGCATTCGCCATCAGCTTCTCTGCTGTTGATGAAACAGCGCTGGCAGCAGCAGAGGTTCCTCCTTTTAAAAGAACAAAATCGAAGGCCATGATGTGGCATAAAGGTCTTGGCATTTCCTGCAGCTTATGACAGCGCTGCTGGAGCATGGAGGCTGTGGCTATAGCATTTCTTTTGTGAACCTGCGCTGCTTAGCAGTGGGAAATTGGCAGTTGTAATTAGTCTCTGATGTTCTCTGCTAGTAAGTGATTTCTCCGGTACTCACAAATACCGGCATTGCTGAGACACAGCTCTATTGCTTTGACCTCTTCTCCCCTTCCTCCTCATGGAGATGGGCTCCAGATATGTCCTGATGTCAAACATCCCCCCTCTCCTCCTCTTTACATCCCTACTTTTGTTTTTATTCTCAGCCTCAGTAGAGGAAAATGGCTCCTGCTGGTCCTGGTGGAAAAGGATACATGTGCGGGCAGGAAGGCCATTTGCTCTGGGAGGAAGAGGGGCCTGACATCAACAGGAAGCGCGTCCAGGCGAGAGAGGCCTTGAAAACAATGTCAGCCTGGGGTCCAGGGCTCAGTGGCAGGAAATGAAGGCACGCTGGTGTTTTCAGTGCAGAGGAAATGATAAGCACTACCTGGTCTGACTTGGAGCAGAGATAGCGTGGTGAAAAAAAAAAAAAAAGAGAGAAAAAAAAAAAAAAAAAAGAAGAAAAAGATTGTTTTTCTTCACACTGGTTCGGAGCCTATCCTTTGCCAAATGGAAAACAAAATAAAGAGCAAAATATGGAATGTATCAGGAATCCGTTGGGGGGCTTGGGAACTGAGGAGAGCAGTTGTGAAGTGACGAGATTTACTGCTTTGGTAACAGCTGGATATTGCCTTTTTTTTTTTTCTCCCCATTGTTAGCACAGAAAATGACCCTCAGCTCGATAACTGTTGCCATGCCTATTTATTGAGAGATGGAGGGAGGGGGAGGCTGTATCCCAAGTCGTTTTTTGTGCAGGAGGAAAGTCATGGGGACAGTTCTTCCCACAGAGGAGCCCATAGCACCCTATAGACAGATACTTCTCCTGACTTGTCCCTGCCAGATGAGGGAATAGAAAGCCTTTTTTGGGGAACGAGAAGGCAGCTTTATGCTGGAAGAGTTAATTCAGCTTGATTTTTTTTTCCTTCTTGTTAGGAGCTGTAAAAGCCATACCATGCCTCCTTTCATCAGTTTTCCTCTGACAGCACCAGTTTCTGGTTCTGAAACACTCACCCCTCTGCCCTGCAGCTCAGCTTTGGAGAAACCAGGCCTTGTGGTTGGGCTGTGTCTCATCAGTGCTGAGTCCTGGAGTGGAGGCAGCCACAAGGAGCATGGTAGAAATACTTTTCTTCTAAACCATCCTGCCTAGCATCAGCCTCTGGAAGGCTTGGAGGCTGTGTGACACCATCTGCAAATGATGCTCTGCCTCCTGTGCTACCCTTGATGAATCTTGTGAAGGTCAAAGAGCCTTCTTGCAACACAAGATCTGCCTCAAGACTGGCAGATGGTGCAGTGCTGTTTTCCCTGTTGCCTCTGCAAGAAGCCCGAAGGTGCAAGCACCAGATCCAGAAGTTGGGGCCAGGCTGCTTAGCAGTCTCCTTTAGGGCTCTTTACGCTTCATGACGGATGGAAAATATGATCCCTGAGATTAAGGCTGTAAGACGTACCTTGGAGGGCTGCAGCTTCCAGAGGTGGAAAGGTACAGCCAAAACGCCTTCTTTCTCATGGGCTACTCTTCTTAACTGAGCTGCTGAGTGAAACCAACCCACTGAGACATCCCAATGCAGAAATACATGCATGCACGAGGAATTAATCCCCAAACAAACCGCTTTCCTTGTCTAAGAGCAAGTACTTAATTCAGAAAATTCTTCAGTGTACAGTAACAATATGCAAGGCAAGGAACTAGCTAAATGAACTTTGTCTGGAATGAGAGAGCACAGAAAATGTCTGTGGCAGTGGCTTACTCCCTGGCTAGCTGAGCAAACTGCAACAAATGAGGGAACCAGCCCATAGTGAGGCATGTCCCGGACCTATGACATCAGCCTAGCAAGGCTTTTGTGGCTTTTTACTTGGTAAACACCATCTGTAGGCCTTTGGATTTCATCGAGAACTTATTTAAGTTCTTTAAGAAGAATTTCCTGGCAATATATAGGAAATCTCTCACATACATGTACATGCATGCATACAAGCATCTATTTGTATGTACACACAAAATATACATATATATATATGTATGTATGTACACACCCATACATTTACACCTACATGTTAATATACATGTAGATAGACAAGTATTTATATATATGGGTACGTGTGTCTGACCAATAACTGCTTCTGGCAGAATTTTATACGTTCCTCTTGAACACAGCTACCAAGTCTACTGACTGCAGCAATCATACGCCTTGGGCAGCATTACTTAGGATGGATAGAACAGCAGGTCATTTCATCAGACAAACATCAGTGATCCAAATCACTCACAGCTTGATCCTCTTGGAACGAGGACTAACTTGTCTTCATTCTCATCTGAGCAGGACTGGGAGGAACATTTAGAGATGACCTCCCAATGCCAGCAGCAATCTCTACTCTCCATTCTGTGTTGAACGTCACACTGTCATACCATCATTTTATGTTTGTGAAAAGCTGCTAAAAATGCTCCTAACAGTCCTACGCTTTGTCTTCTAGGATTTGAATGCCATGGTAAAAAGAGTTGGATGTAGAGTTTTTCTCCTCTTGTGGAAAATGCAGCTGAATTCAATGGGATTTTTTCTATGAGCGAGGTTCCTTGGGTCAGGCCCAGCCAGCCTTGCAGTGAAAACACTCAGTCTAAATATATGCTTCTGCAACTGTGCAAAGATGGAATGAATTTCATAATGCTTGGCTTTAAACTGTAATGTCTGATTATTGCTAGTGTCTTCACACGTTTGTTTTCAATCACATTGACATCATAAAGCTTTATTTACTTTTTTGGAAAGTCTGTTTTAATTTGCCTTTCACTTCTCATTGGCAGCCTTTAAGGGTTTGTTATTTAGGCTCCTCATCTGTCTGTCTGTAATATATAATGATTCTCAACAATTTCTCCTGCTCTTTGCCCTAAGTTGTTGACTCTCTGTAAAACAGCCCATTTGGAGTAACCACTAGAAATTGCTGTATCCAGTCTTCACCAGGAGAGACCTAGAGGCAAGATCAGTGAGTAGCGTGAGTGAAAGAGAATTGCTGCATGATCTAGTGTCAGTCTGCATCAGCCCGTCAGTGTAACAGAGGGCAAAATGAGAAGGAAAGAAAAATATAGCATTGTATATAAATACGTGCGGTGAGATTCAGCCGAGCAAGTTTTCATCCAGATGAAAGCTTCACCCAGGACCTGCTTCTCAGTGACTTTGCATTTTGCAAAAAACAGAGACCTGGGCTCTCAGAGGGGTGACTGATCCCAGGTCTTCTTTTAAAATACCTGAGCTCACTGGCAGTGCCATTTTGCATTAGCTGACATCCCTGGATGTGTACTGTAAGGCTGGTGAATGGCTGTCATGTACACATGCGACCAACTCACTGTGCAGAAAGCTTGGAAAGGGCACCACAAGTACTGATGGACCTCCAGCCTACCCCTGAGTGCTCAAAGTGACAGTAGTGATTTGCTGGGAATGAACAGCAGGGAGAACTGCAGATTGCCTGGCACAATAAAATCTAACTCAGAAAGGATTAAGGAGTAAGCTAACACTGAGAGCCAGGCATGGAATATATGAATTGATCACCTTGGATTCTCCAGGTTCTGGGTCCTAAGTGTCTTTTGTAAGAATTCCCAAGCATCAGTTGCATTGTTTCTATGCTCTTTACAGCCAAGAAATAGTTACAATAGTATAGAATTGTTCCTAGCATCGTTTTGGTGCTGTATGATGAGCAAGCCAGTATCAGCTTGCAGACTCAAGTAGAATATGGATACTGTGAACTATTTGTTACCTGACTTGCTGCTGAAGCCCTTCTAAATGGAAGCATTCAGGTTAAATGAAAGCAGGAAAAGCTGCTGAGAGCAGGAAAAAACTTAGGAAATCCATTTTTTTTTCTTTGTTTTGTTACCAGCGGCAAAGTAGATTAGCATGGCTTACATAGATGTCTGTGCTTGAGAGTGGAGAAAGGAAGAAAAATAGGATACAGTGTGACAGCTGCAGTCCATAAACTTGTTGATTGATTTGAATGAAAGGTAGTCAGTGAGCACTCAAGAGACTAGTGCCTTGAGTACTGTCCATCCATTCTTTTTGGCATTCTTTTCTTGCAAGCTGCTACCCCTGGATCCCCTGAGCTGCAGCATCGATGCTGTCCCACTCGCTCCTGCCACAAAGTTATAAAAGTTAGGAGTGGAGATATCCTGTTTGGTTATCTGGTCTGTTTTTTTGTTGGTGTTTTTTTTTTTTTCTTCAGGAAACCCACAGCAGGATGTTTCCCTAACAAAACTATTCTTGTATTTAGTACAATCTCTTCTCAAAAGTGCCTGCACGACAGAATTTGCTGGCCATGTCAAGATATGAGCTGCATTTCAGAGGGCTAGGGTGACTGCTGGAGTTGAGAGTCAGGATTGAATTTTTGCTTATGCAGTGCTTTCTCTGAGGTTTTCCTTGGTGTACTGGTCAGGCTTTTTCATTTCTTCCTGGAGCATCCTGGTTGTCAGGTCTGCTTTGGAAAATCAGGTGTTCCCACGTAACTTATCCTTATAAATTGTTTAGAAATGTGACATGTAAGCTGAGTGTAAGACCAGTGGGAAAAAACCTTGCCAGTGCTACCACTGACTTCATTCAAAATCACACAGCGTAAAGGCTATGCTGAAGTGCATTTGTTTGAAATCCACCTGCCCCAGTCCAAGCAGCACTTAGTGCTCCCATGTCCCACACCAGCCATGGAGGTGGCTGGCTCACAGCATCTGTGTTTGAGCCCATTCAGGATGGTGCTGTCACTGCAAGGAGTTGTGCTGACCTTCCTGACGTTGCAGAGATGTTTCCCACAGAAACAGAGGGGAAAAAAAATACAAAGAGTGTGACTTACACAGTGATTCAGTAGTGCTGTCCATGCAGACAGGGTCACCTCGGCACCAGCTATTCATACCTTTTTAAACTGTGTTTATGGCAGTGAGTGGGGAAGAGAGAAGGAAAGCTCCATCGAGATGATTTGGTTTTTAAGCTTGTTTCAGGTTGTTTAGCGACCTCACACTGTTCAAACATAGGTGTGCATGTGTGTGTTCAGGGTGGTTCTGGTAGCTTGGTACTTGCAGCCAAAGTAAACACTAGCAGTTAATGATGAGACCATTTTATTATCTCTTCATATGTAAAATGAATTTATTGCTGGGAAAAAGCATGCGCAAACAACCCAGAGAATTAAGTCTCCTGTTTGTCCTGGTAGGCAGAGCACAGTTTCCCCATCCCCAGTTCTGCACCTTACCTCTGGGCAGAGGAGGTCCTCTGCAGGGGTTCCAGGCACTGCAGCCCCTTCCATCCCTGACTGCTGCTGACCAGGGCACTGTGGAACGCAGAGGAGGTGATGCCTGCAGGCAAGGCAGGATTCATTCCTAGCTTTCATGGGTTGGGACTGGGAACTGGGAAGCAATCTGGAATCCTGGCTGCTTTGGTGAACCAGGGCTTGAGTGAGCCGTGGAGAGAAGAGCACGGTTTGATCTTTGGAATCTACTTCTCAACCAACCTTGTGCCTAGTAGAAGTCAGAGGAAATCAGCCAAGCAGAAATAATATTAAAAAAAATAATCCAGTGAATCAGCATTTAGGCTCGTGATTTAAAAAAGGAATCATCAGGAAATGAAGAAAAATGTCACACTTCATATACTAACTCTCAAGCTCGTTGCCACTTATACAGTGCTGTTCCTTTCCTATGACTAAGTGGCCAAGTTAATGTATTGGTGTGTTCTAAAGCGTGTACTGTTTTGTTATGTTTGTGTGCACAAAGAAACATCTCTTGCTTCATACAGACTGAAACACTTCCTTTCTAGAGGGAAACACCTCCTAGTTCAGTAATGTAAGAAGTTGAAACAAGAGACTGTTTAGATCTTTATTGTTTCACAAACTGACATGATGTGATAGGAAACGTGCATTATTGTTAAGAGCAATGGAAGAAAACCTTAACAAAAAATGAAAAATACCTAAATACTTTAAAAAGTAAGAAACTGAAATGATGAAATACAAATGCCAACAACTTTTTTATGGCACAGGATTCATTCTTTGGGAAATTTTTGAAAAAGAAAACTACAGTTTCTTGCAACTCAAACACCAAAAGTTGATCTTTCAAGTGAAATGAAATGCCTGTATTTATTCCTCTAGTTCCTTGAACTAAAATTAAAATAAAATTAAACTCCTTCCATGTAGCATAAACAAAGCACTAAGGAGAATCTGAATAGCTGTCATTAGTTTTTATCCATGGCAGGAGATTTCGGAGAGAATAACAGAAGGAGAAAATCAAAAAGGAAGCCTGCTGCTATTCAGAGTTCAGTTTTGTACAGTGTGCTCTGGACAAGATGACCCAGTCCAGGTTAGTTAAGTATAAGCACAACCTCATTGGATGGCATCCACACTGACAAGTTTGTGTGGCTAACTTAGCAACCTCCTCCCTAGGATCCTTCTATGCTGCATGGACACCAAGAGTTTATTCTAGAAGGCATCACTGAAGAACACGGGCAGTGGTTTGCATCTCCTCGTGGATTAGTATCTTCCTTGCTTTTGGCTGTCTTTGTAAGATGGGGTAACTCCCTCTCTCCTTGTGATCCTCTTAGGGCTGATAGGTGATTTAACTGAGTACCAGCTGAAAGGTCGTTTTGGTTTTGATCCTTAAAGATCGGCCCAAAGACAGATGAAGTCCTTGCCGGATAGAAAGAGATCTCCTTGCTCGCTGGTGGGAACCTTTGCTACACCATGGCTTGGAAAGGTCAGGAGAAGGAAGAGAGCTCTTGTTCCACACTAAGATGTGAGGGGCTTAGTGCACATCGCTTGTGCTGGAAGCTTATGGGAACAGAAGAGAGAGAAGTAACACCAGGCTTGGTGGGAGTGGCAGACAAGTAATGAAGCTGGCATGAGCTGTGGTCATGGAAAAGACCCTGCTGAAGATAAGCGTCTGTCTGCTAAGCTTGGAGGTGATATCTAGTGAGAGTTGAATGAGTTACTGTGACTGCTTTTCTGGTTTATTTTTGTCTAGGGGAAGAGAAGTATTGTCTTTTGTGTGCAGTATGTTTATAACTCAATTTCCCTTCTGACTGATGCTTTGCTCCACACTCTCCTCTCCTCTTCCATCTGGTTTCTATTGTAGTTTTAAATGAGGACAGTTTGGCTGTCTGGCAGAACAAGCGGGGTCTGTGTGACACCAGCTGCCTCTTCCAACTTCTAAGCTTCCAGCACAGTTTTAATTATAGAAGCGTCAAGAATTGGAGACCATCCCCCCTCCCATTCAGTGCCTGCACGCACACACAGCTTCTGCTACAAATCCCCATCCCCATCTGATCTTCCTGCAGGAGACACCCACAGCTCTGGGACTGTTTCATTCTGCACCTATGGTTGGTAGCCAGATCCAAAATGATCCAAATATTTCAAACATGGCTGGAAGTGGGAGGGATGGCCACTCAGATCCCATATCCCTCAAGTGCACTGAAGACCAAGCTTTATAGGCGATCAGAGCTGCTTAGGAATTTCAGAGCTGCAGGTTTTGCTCAAAGAAAACACTTATTGTGCTCCAGTTTCATACAAGTGCTGCATTTAGGGACTTGCTTTGCAGGAATCTGATGCAGTCCTTTCACCTCCAAGGATCTGAGGTCAAAGTCTGTAATTTCTGGTTGCAAGTGAAATATGTCCTATATGGGATTTTATTGACATCACGAAACTGCCACACATTTTGGCATAACTAGCTGTTTCTCGTCACAAGAGTCAAAGACCTGGTATGGCAGAAAGTCATGTATATAATGAATGAAGGGCACTGCCAGAAATACAGGAGAAGCCCAGGGCTGGAAAAGAAGGGCGGGTTGCAGGGCTAGAGATATTGACAGAGGTTGGTGCACACTGTTCACTCGGAGTCTCCAAGGTCATCTCTATTGTGGAGTCTTCACTCACTTTCAAAAATGAGTTGAGTTTTATATGTTTGCTGCAGATTATTCTCCTTAGATCTGTTTTTATCTTACCTCAACAGATGGAGCTGGCCTTCTCTGGTCTATGTATAAGAGGTTTGCTTATGTGCCTGAGGCCTTCTGACCTAATTTATCCCAAAGAAACTTAAACCTCAGCAAAAAAAAAAAGATTATTTAATAGGTCTCACTTGTGAGAGGTCAAATTAGATGCAACAAACATCAGTGTATGCATTTTTATTTGGCTCACTTGTTCTTAACACTGGGGTTTTAAAAAGTATCTGACAAAGGGCGCTGTTGGTATGGACTATAGTCATGTGGCTACATGAAAGTCTGTTTAATTTTCTAACAGACTTTGTCACATAGCTTTCCAGCTCAAATAGGATTTCTGTTCAACTAGTCTTCTTTTTCCAGATAGCATGGAGTGGTTCACCTCTTGTTCCACCCCAGTGGATCGGAGGGGAATAGGATCAGCCTAGCTTTCATTTGACTGCTTACTTCACATTAGTCCCCCCAAAGAGACCTCAGCCAAGAAGGCAGTCTTAATGCGCCACGTACACATAACTTCTGCCACAAAGACAGTGCAGACTAACCAGACAAAAATGAAGAGGAGGCCTGATGTCATTTGCCTTTCCTTCTCTTTATTTCTAGCATGCTCATCATCATATGATATAAGTTCTCTGTTACAGTTACAGATAACCAAGACTTATTTTGGGATAGGAAGGTCCTCTTTTTTGATGTGTCACTTGGGCTTTTCTCAGCAAGACATTTAGGAAATTGTATACTTTTGGTTTGCTCTGTATCCTTCCACATCACCCAGTTCTCTTAGGAGTTGGGTGCTGGAGGCACTGCAGAGAATGTTTTCCATGTTCCTCAGGGAAGTCACTGGTGTAAAAAAGTCCATGACTGCTTGGTGAAAAGCTTTTGCGCTGTAACTTCACCAGTTTCCCATGACTGTTGTTGTTGCAGTAGGGTAAGGTCCCTGCCAGAGGCTCAGCTGCCAGTTAGTCTGAACCCAGCAGTGTGAAGCTCTTAAAAATCAGCATGAGGACTTTAGGTGTGATCCAGCGTGGCTATTGGGCCTGCATAATGAAACCATGCTAAAAAAACAAAACAAAACAAAACAAAAACAAAACCCACCCAGTCAATATTCTCTGTTCCTCTGAACAGAATTCTCTGGCCTCCATTTGGGTTGGCCACGCTAAGGGACACACAAGAAGGACCTCTTTATCTCCCTCAGTACGAGCTGAGAGGCAGAAGAGTAGCGCTTCCCTGACTCTGGGCTCAGCAATAGCGTGTCACCGAGGCAGGCCCCAGCCTGGGAGCCCTCCTCAGCCAGGCCTGCAGCCTGGTCTGTGTGGTAGTGCAAGCCCACGCTTCTGAGAAACCACGAGCTGCCTCCGGCCTCAGTGGCACCTTGGAGAAAAACAACAATATGCCAGCCTTTTGTTTTTCAGGCTGTCCTTGTGGTGCTGCCTTTGGATCCTGTGTGATGAAGCATGTGCTAATATGTCATTATAGCCCTGAACTTGAGCAAGAAAGATCAGGGAAGGTCCAGCCAGAGGCATTATCTCTGTGGTGTCACAAAGATGCAGTAATTGCTATGCCTGGTTTTCCAGTAAAACGTGTGGCTTAGCCTGTTTTCTTCTGTGCAGCTTTCCGAATGTGCAGTGCAGCAGAGTCAGCATTACAGCAAGGAACTTCAACTTTTGCATTTACTGGCTTCTGTGCTTATGGCTGTGTGAAGCACTGCGTTAAATACACAGTAGTTTCTAGCACCTAATAAGGAAGGACTCTCTTACTGTTATTGTTATAGCTGGGGTTGTTATAGAACTGGGGACAGGGAGGCTTGGTCTGACCAAGAGAATGGGGGGGGTTCCTGTGCCTATATAATGGGAAAAAATAAACACAAGCTTTGGATCCAGGTCTGGATGTAAATGTTGTGCCTCAGATTCCTCTCAGCTTGAAAGCTGTTAAGTCCTTGGCTGGTTATGTTGATGGAGTACTTTTGAAGCCAATGTCAGATTTTGCCAGTGTGCAGATCTAGTCAATATTTGAACTTTATACCCCCTCTGTGGGAGTTTATGAGCAGTAAACCATGGGTATGTAGGCTTATATGGAAGTGTGAATGCTTCTCTGAGTTTTATCCAAGTCCATCAGTCCTTTTGGCTTGATTCAGCAAGGCTGGAGCTCTATCCTGGGGAGAGGGGATGTTCCTGGGCCCTCACGCTTTACCTCATGCTTTCAATTAGAGTGAAATTGCCTCTTTTTCTGGAAAGGAAAAAAAAAGAAGATAGAGAAAAAGAGAAGCCCTACCTTTCTTCCCACAGTGTTTCTATGGCTTCAGGCTCAATAATTGTCTCATGTCAGCATGATATGGCAGAAGCACTGCATATCCTCAATCCACAAATTAACCATGGATATTTTGTGGGGTTTATTTTTCATTTGCCCTCTATTTCTTCTGTTATTGGACCCTTCTCTGAGTCTGCTGAGAGCCTCTGCTAAGTGTTTGATGGAATTGTCTCCTCTGCGGTGACTTATGGAAGCTCTCAGTACGTATTCACTAGGGATCACAAAATAATAGGGGCTGAAAGGGACCTCTGAAGATCATCTGGTCCAACCCCCTGCTAAAGCAGGTTGCCTACAACAGAAAAGCATCCAGGCAGCTTTTTAATATCTCCAAAGAAGGAGATTCCACAATCTTTCTGGGTTCCAGTGCTCCGTTACCCTCAAATTAAAGAAGTTCTTTTCCAAGTCCAGATGGAACTTCCTGTGTTCCAGTTTGTGGCTGTTTTGCCCCTCATCTGGTTGCTGGGCACCACTGAGAAGCACCTGGCTTCATCCTCTTTTTCAGATATTTGTAAGTATTGATAAGATCTGCTCTCAGTCTCTTGCTTGCTTTTTCTCTCCTAGTCCCCTATGTGCTGAAGAGCTGTGCGGAGTTCATTGAGACTCATGGCATCGTGGATGGGATCTATCGCCTCTCAGGAGTGACATCCAACATTCAAAAGCTGAGGTAAGGTTTGAATGCTGGAGGGATTCAGTGACATTGCTCTGCATCTTTGTGTTGTTAGTCCCTCAGGCACATACTGGGGTCAACAGAGCTCTGCACTGATGCAGAAGGGAAATGGTGTCCAAAGCTGGTAACAGGGAAATGCAGCATTTCAGGGATATAATACATGACTAAGAAAAAAGCCTCCCTTTTACATCTGTTAATGGGAAAGGCCCGGAGGGTCTCAGCACAAATGCTGAGTTGTTCTCTCTCACTTTAAAACAAAGCAATCTCTTTATATCAGTTTAGAGGCCCCTTGTGGAACTCTGCTAGGGAAACCAGAGACTAGTCAAAGTCTTGAGGCCTGGTCCCAGAAGCCAATCTGGCCCAGGCAGTGGATAATAGAGACATCTTTGCTTTTCAGTCTGTTTCATCCTCTAGCTGTGAAGAAATTATGCAGAGTGGAGTTTTGACATGATACAGCTCTTACTCATCTACACTGCTGCCTCCATGTTGTTTCAGACAAGAGTTTGTTTCTGACCAATGCCCAGACCTGACACGGGAAGTTTACCTCCAGGACATCCACTGTGTGGGGTCACTCTGCAAGCTGTACTTCAGGGAGCTGCCCAACCCTCTGCTCACTTATGAGCTCTACAAGAAATTCACGGTGAGACCCCTTTCTGCCCTCATTCCTAACCAGCAGCATGGACATGCCACAGGTTCCCCTGTGACAGCTGTTTGGGTTTCAACTCCAATGTCCTGGTTTCTGGTGCGTGCATCTGTATAAACACTTCTCAGTGCTCTTCCCTTCTTATGTTGTGCTGTCTCTCTTTCTCTGTCCTTGCTTCTTCCCCGTACTGCATGTTTATTTTTTTCATTTTCTCTGTAGTTTCCTTCCTTTTGTTCATTTTTTCCCCACTGCATTTCTTCCCTGGTGTTACTCTTTCTTCCCACTGTGCATCTCCTCCCAGAACTCCTAATTCTTTTTCTTTTCCTCATTACTGTCCATCACTGGAAGCCTCTTGGGTCACCTGGGGCTTGTGATCATAATTAGTAGGAAGTGATTTCCTCTTCCCCGTCCCTCCCACAGTCCTTGACACCTGAACAAACGGATTGCTCAACCCACTTGTAATGTACCAACTTTTCTGCACTGTAGCATTTCCTCAGAGGTTGTCAGAGAGCAAATGACAGCACAGATTATGCCAGCTATGACATATCAAATCCATCATGCTCATGTTGTAAATACAAACAGCAGAGGGAAGTGGCAGCTGGCCAAACAGAAATCTCCAACCTTGTTTAAAGGGATTGTAATTCAAAGAGTAGTAAGTCAAACAGACGTAGATTATACATGGATACAGCAGGAGACTGCAGGGAGCTGAGAAATTAGACCACGAAACCTGAATTTTTAAGAGAGTTGGCTAATTTTGGTGACAGACAATATTTTATTAAAAGGTGGCACAGCAGGCTACACTTGTCATTAAGGTTGCCTGGTTCTTACCCTTCTAAATCCATTTTCAGTTGTTTGTGACACCAACAAATATAAATCCAGTCATTCAGGCTGAAAAATCGTCCGCACTAAAGGTGTGAATTTTCAGCTACAAACGTTCACCATCTTCTTCAAACAACTGCTACGGGGGGATGGGAAGGATTGTTTTTTCAGAGTTAGAAACATCCGTCCTTTGTTAAGAATTTCTATCATCCTACTCTTCCTATTTTCTGGGCGGTGGAAGGGACAAACACTGCCAAAAATGTTGGATGTTACAGAGAAGACATTTTGTTGACAAAATCATGTTTAAGCAACTTTTAGCTTCAAGTGCTGCTATCTGCATTTTCTCTACCCTCTGTCAAGCACTTGCAAACAGCACTTCACAGCAGGCACCGGGAGAGACCCACAGGGTCCACACAAGAAGACATTCTTTAAACACTCCTTGTGCAAAAGGTCAGGGAAGTCAGGTAGATGCCAGGGACTATAACTGAGCTGAGGAACACCAATTTACTAGTCTTGCTATGCTGCTTGAGACAATAGTGCTAGGTGTCCTGCTATTTTGACGCCAATTTTTAAGTAAGAGTTGGCTGTGTTTTGAGGTGGTGGATAGTAAAACCTAAGTCAAAGCAGATCTGAAAAACTGTTCTATACTCTCAGGATATGGAGATCCTTAGTATGTAAGACAGGCTCTCCAAAATGGAGACAGTAAGAATGAATAGGACCTTGAAAATACAGAGTATTACTCATTCATAGTAACTGATGAGCCTCATTCTTGCTGGAGATATTTGGCTAGTGTCTTTCTGGCTATCACTGCTGATTTATGAAAGAAAAGCGCTATAAAGGAAACGTGAAGATTCAGATGGAAACCTTTTTTAGGAAAGAATGTTTGCTGAAAAACACAGTTTTGAGCTGATGACTTGCAGATTTTGGTTAGATACATTTGGTAAATAGTTTTACTCAAAAACAAAAGGGAAAACACTTCTGTAACTATCCAAATGTTTTTTTTACGAATACTTTCTAAAGGAAATGTTTCAACATTAAATCAACACACCCAACTCTCAAATAAAGCATATTTCAAAAAAGGGGTTAAACAGCCTCAAATTTGAATGAAGTTTTCTTTCACTTTTAGTTGAGTATGATGCTTGGTCAGCATTGAACAACTGTCTGTTAAAATCTCGTGCCAGCTCCCCAAAACGTTATCACTTTGAATTGACCTAAAAGTGATGTTTTTAAACTCTGGCTTCTTAAGTTTGTCCTCTCCACCACAAGATCCATTATTCACATAATTCTACTCAGTACGGATTTATAATGGGTAACCCAGCTGACAGGAAACACAGTCAGATACAGGGAGGAAAGAAATCAAAAAGGCCAAATCCCCAAGGAGCAGAAAAACCGCTAGTGGAGCGTGCATGTGCGTGGGATGTCTGAACAGGGAATGGTGGCAGCTGTGCCTAAGCAGAAGAACGCTAGTAGGAGTAAAGGATGCATGCTAATCCCAGCCTGTCTGACTCACTTGGAGCTGCCTCTGAGATGGGATAAGCTCCACTTTGAGTCACCGGAGTGATTCAGACATTTACAGCTAAGGAAAGTCAAATTCTTAATGACTAGAGAGGGTTTGGCCTTTTGGTCATCAGTCATAGATGTAGCATCACAGTCACGACCTCAGTGGCTACCAACCTTTGCAGAACAGTGCCCTCCCACACTCATTAGTTTGCCATCTGGTATTCTGGTGATATGTACTTGTATTATGGGATAGATAAGTTGACTTTGCTTGGCTTGTTCCAACCTGAGCATAGAGGCTGATGATCCCTCATGACAAATCAACTAGGTAGGAAGCCAAGCCTACCTTTTCTCACTGATTGCTATTCCACTTACTAATCAGGACTTGTGAACTGTGTATTCTAGAAAAACCATTGGAGTAACAAAAAATCCAAGATTTTTAGTTGCTTTATATACCTTCTGCCATCCTCAGAGTGCTTTTATACTGCTTGAAAGATGAAAATATAGACGACATTAATTAATGGCACAATTCATGGGAATATAATAAATGGAGTTATTGGTTCTTCCTTGAATTCTGTTCCACTGTTCTAATCCTGAGCTTGGAGAGGGCCTTGGATTTCAAAGGCACAACAACAAATATGGGTCAGAAATGTGGCTTGGAATCTAAATGGGTTACAAACTCAGAAAGTCTGATATTCATATGCTAAGCATTAGGTCTTTGAGACCTGGAAGTTAAATGTAGAGATGAAAATCAGCATAGGGCGAAAAAATACTATGTATGGTCCAGTTGAAATACAATGTTTAAGATGCACCAGTTAAAGTTCATATTCCTTGAAGCCTTGTGCAAAGATCACGAGAGTGCTTACAGTTAGGTTTTCCAGGTTTATAGTAATAAGTTTTCTTTTTCTTCTTTCTTTTCTTACTTTTTGAAGTGGAAGGTCTGCCCCTAAACATCCTGATGAGTCTTATGCCTCGGAGAGGATCTTTGACTTGGTGCTTCCTCCATTCCAAGGCATCGTATCATCAAAATAATCAGAAAAACAGGAGGAAAATTAGCACCACTTTCTCAAATTTCAGAATAGTCTTGTTTCCTGCTCGTAGTTGGAAATGAAGCTTATAGCCAGATCTTTTCAGTTCAGAAGGGCTTGTCCTTTGCAGTTCATATATTTTGCAATTGCAGGTGATCTGGCACACTGCTACTATGGATCACTCTCCTAGGCAGAGATCCAATTCATGCCACGTACGTGTGCAGCTGCCTGTGGGGACATGGCAGGTCATGGAAGAGTTGTAGTAGTGATGGCAGCATGGTGACACAGCCCATCTGTGACACTGAAAGGCTTGATTCCCAGCCTCCTAGAGATGTTGACATTTGGACATTTGTGTGAGTGTAGGCTTGTGACTAGGATAAGTATTTGGCACTCTGCTGTAGAAAGAGGTATATTCTACCACAAAGAGTTAAACTATCTTTAATTTAGGTAAAAGAAGGGCATCCACATCTCATGTATACCAAGCTTGTGAGTACGTGCATTTTTCTTTGCCGTGATACCAGTGAGAAAGCTAAAGCTATAGGGCATAGATCTGAATTCCAAGTCTTAGGGAATAAAACAAATTCCTGTTCATCTCTGACCTTGAATCTAGCAAGATTTGACTTGGTTGCACATAAAGAAGTGGTCTGCAGGGAAACAGACGGTGACCTGAATAGGAATAGCAGCATGGTTACCATGGATGTTATTGTGGCAAGGACGAGAAGATATTTCTGCAGTTGTGCCTAATAATTTCAGGTTCATGATGTTAAGGCAAAACTTCTGCTAGCAGCATAGTTCCCTACATCTTTCTCTGAATTCAATCCAAACCCCAGTGGCAGCAGTGTAGGCAAGGGGTTCCCAGTCACGCATTGTTTGAAGTTGCTGCTGATTTGTCCTCCCCCAACAGAAAAATTGAAAAATAGTAGCTGAACAGATGAATACCAATGCAGTACACTCCTAGAAATGCAGACAAAAATTATCATGTCTCTTCTGGCTCTTGCTCTGTAGACACTTGATCAAGACCAACTTGAATAACCTTCATTCTAACTAATCTAGTCTAACCTTGAGTATAAGAATACATTAACCTACCTGGACTGTGATTTTACTTCTCTCATCATAAAAGATGCAAACTCACACATACTCCTTCTAGCTATCTTTAAATGTCAGATAAAAAATTGCTTATTTTTATGAATATAAAACATGCACATCCAAGCTGTTTTCATAACACAGGACCTGAAAGACCTATTATTTTTCAACACGGTTTTGGGTAAGAGGGATTTACTATTTTTCATTTTTCATTATTTTCACTTCTCTTTTTCCCTTCATTTCTATTCCACCCATTAATACACAAATTTAAAAAATGGAAAAAAAAAAAAAAAAAAGGAGAAAAAGAGACAGCAAGCATAATTCCTAATTGAAGCTCTCAGTTTTCAAACCCCAGCTCTCCTGTAAACATTGACCATCCTGTCCCAGGGTTTGGGGAAGGCGTACCAAAATTTCCGCAGCAGATTTCTGCTGTGCTGGGAACACAAAGCAGTGTCTTTTACCAATAGCTTTGCAAGGTAACAAGAGAGCATTCCCTCGGAGACAGGCTGTCTCATGTAACGCTCCTTATCCCTCTTCCTTTTCCCCTGAGCACACTGACAGGGTGGACTACTTCCTTTTGTCTCCACAGGAAGCAGTATCACGCTTCCCCGAGGATGAGCAGTTGGCACGGATACAAAATGTCATCCAGGAGCTACCACCATCACATTACAGGTAGGAACATATCCACTAAAGCTCTGTGGAACAAGATGGTGGCCTTCAGCATTAGGAAATATTGACTGAAACAGCAACAGAGTTAATTTCCAAAAGTTAATTCCCAAAAGCTGACTCACTGTTTCCAAATCTGACAACAATTAGCCTGGCATTTAAATGCCATCCAGGAAATTGTTGTTAAATAGACTCTCCCTGTCTCAGTCTATCCTCCTCTTTCTTGGGTACAAACACCATGGCATTCTTGGACAGTGTCCTGGGTGTGGTGAGAAATGGATAATCTGCTGTAGTTACTTGAGTTAAGCCATCAACCTTTTCAGGACCTTCCCTTTCTCCCATCCAGATGCCATTTTCCTTGCCCTCATTATGCTGAGGATTGTTTAGTTCGTGTTTAATTCTTGGCCACCTCAGAGCAAGGTTGATCAGGCATTCACACCACCCCATGCAAACCTTGGTTCTGTAAATCCTCTCCTATAAGACCTGTTGGGTCACTGCAAACACTGAGGAAGGGACAATCCTGAGATCCCAGCTGATTCTGAGGCCTGCTGTCCCAGTAGACAAGTATTGGTCATCTGAGTTGAAGGGAGAAGGCATAGTAGGCTGTACTAACAGCTTAGAGGTGACATTATCATGTGCACGCTGAGGGATCTGACACTTTTTTCTCTATTTGTGTGAAACCACTGTAGAACACTGGAATACCTGATCAAGCACCTGACTCACCTGGCCTCCTTCAGCAGCATGACCAACATGCACACCAGAAACCTGGCCTTGGTATGGGCTCCCAATCTCCTCAGGTATGGTAGAATCCTCTTAGCCAGAGCACTATGTTAAGCAGCAGTGTGAGTGCCTGGAAACCCCATCCACTGAGAGAAATGAAAAAGCAGGAAAGAAACAGAACAACTAAAGGGAACATCAGAGCAAAACAAGTAGCTTTTAAAAAGAGAAAGAGTTCTTTCAGGTTGAATAATCTGAGGTTTTACTGCCAGCATCCAAGGAAAGTTGTGGTTTTGCTTTTTGCAAAAATAAAGCTGTTATTTGTAAGTTGAGTACACTGATTTAAAAATGAGGAGTTAGCTCATCACTGTGGAACGGAAATGACATTTCCGATGGTGCCAGTACTTCTGCAGTGCTGTGGTGTGAGACATCAGTGCTTGGAAGACAGGGAGACAGAGCAACAATATCACAGTCCTGTGTCCAGCACTGCTTGAGTATAAGTGAAATAAGGTTGGTAGGCATAACTGGCAGCTAGCAGTGCATTGCAAGACCACCAGATAGATTTTGTTTGCCTTGCCTGGCACTCTGGAAAGAGGCCCAGATGAGATGCAGGCAGATGTTTGGCTGATATGCTGTAGAGCTGAGAAAAACAAGAAAATGTATTACCTGAAAAATTGATATTGAAATATTTTGTATCTTGGTGAAGTTGCCCTCTCCATTCATCCCAAACCCATGTGTCCAGAGGATGGAGCTATGCAGGATGAGTCCAGGACTGCTGCAGGGCAAGTAGAAGGGACACTGCAAGAGTTACAGGCAAATCACAAAAAAGACAGAGCAGCTTCTGAAAAGGAATCAGATGTTGACTCTACTGAACATCAAAAGTGAGAACATCACAACTGAGATGTTTTCATTCCAGCATCTGTCCTTGTCAAAAATCTGGTCTGTTTCCTTCTGCAATCTATTTTAAGTGCAAATCTTAAGGAGGATAAGAAAGGGGAAAGCAATGCAACTGCAGTTTCCTTACATGGTTATCCTATTGGCAATGCCCCAAGCTATTATCTAACACACCACTCATTAACTTTACAAAGGATCCATTGCCCAGTGATTATTTCTTCAGCAGCACTTTGGCATGTCAAGATAAGGAATGTTTCTTTGCTGAGAGCAAGAATGAGAGTGTGAGAGTGCAGGGGGCAGTGAAGAGCCTATTGGGACACGTAGCAGAGCATTGTCAAAACTTACATGGGGTTGACATGAACAAGCTTCTGAGAGATTTCACTCAAGTCTTCCTTGGAGAGATGATTGAAGCATTGCATAAGGGGTCAGGAAGTAGTGCTTGAAGGTTCCTGTGTTATTTTTCAGACTCATCTTTGAACGTGGTAAAAGAGAACCAAAGTTGGGAGAAAGAGAGCAGTTTGAAAATCAGTTTTATCTTCTATTGAAAGACAAAAAGGAAAAATAACATGGGGCGGAAAGAAAATAACAGAAATGAGAGGGAAAATGGAAAAGGATTTTGAACAGAGTGAAAAGGCAGAGAGAAGAGCCTGGTGGGGAAAGGAAGGATGCAGCAAGAGCAAGGAAAACATCCTTGTTCCAAGTCTTCCAGGCAGAAAGCCAGTCTCTCCTTCTCAGAGGTCACGTGTGGTAATGCTGGCTACTAGTATACCTCTTTCTCTATGCAGGTCAAAGGAGATAGAGGCTGTTGGCTGCAATGGGGATGCAGCTTTCCTGGAAGTGCGAGTCCAGCAGTTGGTGATAGAGTTCATTCTGAACCACGTGGATCAGATCTTCAGCAACAACAGAAAAGCCAGCTCTGCTGAGAGCATTGGTAATCACTTCCTTGCACCATCTGACCTATCACTTGCCCTGTTTTCCAGCTCTAACTGTATCTACTGTACACTAGTATTTCAAAATCATCAAGGTTACCATGCTCATACACTCTCCTGAACAAACCTTGATCCCAGTTCCTCACTAATCTAGTCATCCTCACCCCATTTCTAGCTTTTCATTTTTAGAACTAGCTTCTTTCAGTGTGCTCCTTGATTGCCCCACAGCTCATATTTTGCATGATCCCACCTGGTTTAACCCTTTCTGCAAAAGGAAGACTGACTAGCTTCTTAATCTGGGCCCAGATTTTCTCTCTAAGACCATCAGCCATACCTTCAATAACATAGAAGGCAAGGAATGAGGGACTGTGTCCTTACTGCGGCCAGCAGTACAGCAAAACACCATTTAGCAAATTCTAAGGCTTCTGGTTGTACTGCAGGTTCTCTCCATAGCCATGAAATGCATTATGTCAGGGGGAAGTTCTTTACAGAGAGAGTGATGAGGTGCTGGAACAGGCTGCCCAGAGAGGCTGTGGATGCCCCGTCCCTGGAGGTTTTCAAGGCCAGGTTGGATGGGGCCCTGGGCAGCCGGGTCTAGTATTAAATGGGGAGGTTGGTGGCCCTGCCTGTGGCAGAGGGATTGGAGATTCATGATCCTCGAGGTCCCTTCCAACCCTGGCCATTCTATGATTCTGCAATTCTGCATCAGAAAGGTATAGTAGTCTGGGTTTTAGAACAGCCCCCTTTCCTAGAACAAGACAAGGAGGAAGATGTGGAAGTGAGGAAGAATTAGTCACCAGGCATGGACTGGAGACTCAACTGCTCCAAAATCTTGGGAAGAAGGAGAGAGGGGAACATGTATAACCTGGTGCTTCTCAGGGACGCTTCTTTCTCACCAAAATATCTACAGCATATGTGTAACACAGCCTTTGACTGACAAGTGTGGCCCTGCTGGTAATGCACTCAGATGAATAAGGTTGCTAGGGAGATAGAAGGCTTATCTGACAAAAGCCTCTCTCTCTGCACGTGCCTCTCCTTTCCCCTCTCCAGAGGAGCTGTCCCAGTGAAATAAAGACATGAAGCTCTTGCTCTCATCTCTTCTCACCCCACAGCTGGAATGTACTTTTTTTCTTTACAGAGAATGCACCGGTTGTGAAAAATCTGACTCACCCATCCACCTCCCTGCCAATGAAGCTGGTGAGCCTGGAAGAAGCACAGGCTCGGAGTTTGTCAGCCTCCCACCCTGCCCGGAAGGAGAGGAGAGAGAACAGCTTGCCTGAGATTGTCCCTGTAACAGGGTCCTTCTTCCACACAGTTGTTGACCTCCCTGACAGCAAGTAAGTGCTAAGAGGGATGTAAAGTGTGAACAAAAAGAGCAGGTTCCGAAGCATGATTAGGAATGAAACTTCTCTTAGAGTGACAGCCCCACACCTGCACACATGAATGGAGAGGAAATTGCATACCCTTCTCAAGTGGCAGAGTTGACAAGCATTTCAACTGCTGGGTTCGTAGCTTCACTAGTCCAGCTCCCTCCACGAGGGCAGAGCCTACTGGAGGAGGAATTAATTTCTATGCATCCTCACGTGAGCACAAGGTTTGGCTAAAAGTGGGCTGGGCATGAAGCAGGCCAGGACACTGCTCTGCCACGAGTTCCACCTGCTGGTGGCTGGTTCGTAGCACTCTAGGTGGCACTGACCTGTGTAGATTCATTCTTCTCTGCATTCCTCTGCACTCATGGCCAAGCAACAAGAAAAAATTTCTCTTCTAGCCCTAGGAGATATTTACACAGTGGCATAAATACTGAGAAGAGTCCCATTTCAGCTGATGTTGCTGCAGTTGTTGGTACTGCTGCCCAACCTAATTATTTATCTATGGGTCTATCTATCAGTTGATATATGGCTACTCAGCTGCCTCATTCTGAGAGATTATAGCCCCTGCAGCAGGAGACTCATTAATCTACTGACCCATAAAGCACTGTAGCAAAAATATTTCTTCACACTTGATATATTACAGGAAAAATGAGCTATCTAAGAGAATACAGGCTAAGAGGATAACCAATTTAAGACAAAAGGGTGTATTGGCCCTTTATAGCGTGTTTTCTTTTCTCACTTAAAGAGAACAGTCCTATCACTAAGATGTTAATTGTCTTTGTAGGACTGATTTGTGCTCTTCTGAGTATTGTAGTGAAAGAAAAGCAGAACTGTAGAGGTAGAAAACCCGTTTTGGGGAGCAAGTCAGACAGGTAAAATGATTCTTGCTCTTGAAGATTGAAAGGATAGGAATCAGGAGGAATCAGGATAGGAAAGGAGGAATCAGGATAGGTTTGTGAAGGAACTAACAGCTGAACTAAACAATATTCACAGCAGAAAACTGGCTTCGGGAACAGCAGCTTCTTTCGTTTTAAAACTGGGATTTCCAAGGAGACACAGGGAACTGGCATTCCACTTCGTCTGACATTTACAAGAAATTGATTTAATTCCCTTAAGCTTTCTCATTTCAGTTATTACATTATACCAGCATATGATCAACACTTACGATTAAATTCAGATTGACTTGACAAGCATTAATAGCCACTTGTATTATGGGATCCTTTTATTTTTGCAAATCCATAAAAGCTATAACTCACAAGGACTTTAAAGGATAGCTCTGTGTACCACAGAATAGTACATGTTCTATCAGTTCTAGCTGGAATTCATCTTGCATTCTGTCATTAAAACCCATCTAAAAGACAATTTTTCTTTACTGTGTTTCAAGACACTTTTAGCCTTGGAAACCTCTCCTTTCTGGAGACAGGCGTGGTTCATCACTCAGTCAATCACAGTTGCTGTAGAATGATGCCAGAGCCACCTCTGTGAAGACTTGGCTTAGGTATCTTTCCGTCCATGACACAGTTAAATCAGCAATACAGAGAAATCACATGCAGAAAAGGGAGAATTATTTATGCAGCTATCTATGCTTTGCATGCACTAGAATTAAAAGAGGTGAGAGGAAAAGAGGGGCAGCATTGAGTAGAGCGAGCTCAGAGGCTTTTATGGGATACTAAAAAGATAAAAGTCTGAGGTTAGGTAATTTCCTGAGCAGGTTTTTTTTTTTTTTTTCTTTTTCCAGGAGAAAATTATCTACCAAGTCCAAGAAATGGAAGTCGATATTTAACTTGGGCCGTTCTGGCTCAGAATCAAAGTCTAAGCTGAGTCGAAATGGGAGTGTCTTTGTAAGGGCACAGAAGTTATCTGGTAAGAACACAATATTCAGTTCACTCTTTCTCTCCACAGCTTCTCTCTTGGCACTGATAGCAAGGGGAAACCTGTACCCACATGACACTAATGCCATTAGGCTTCAGTCTAATGGAGTCATGTTTTTTTCCTTGTTCCATGGACGTCTTATTTTTGCGTGATGGCAAGAAGCACCCTAAAGGATGATATGCCTGGCAGCTACAGCAAATATTCCATCTTGGTATGTGATAAACAGGCTCCCATTGCCCAGCTGTCAAGCCGAGGGGCTAAGAAGTGCTATGCGGTATATTGGGTTGGAATTAGCCCTCTCCAACCCAGCCAAACCCTTACATTCCTTACACAGCACTGATGAATAGTTGTCCTTCTAGACTGTCCATCCACCAAAAGGCACTAAATAACCAACTGTCTTCAGTGCCTTCATGAAAAATAAAGGAGTTTCTATGCATCCTGTATCTCTGTACTTTGAGTGAATGGATTACTTTTGTAGCATTGACA
The DNA here is from genome assembly GCF_023343835.1 of Lagopus muta. Taxonomy (NCBI): domain Eukaryota; kingdom Metazoa; phylum Chordata; class Aves; order Galliformes; family Phasianidae; genus Lagopus; species Lagopus muta. The sequence goes on from NC_064433.1 coordinate 80,731,746, forward strand.
AGGGAGAAGATGTCTTTCCTCCTGGCTGCAATCCCAAGTTCTAACCCCTCCTGAGCTTCAGTATCTTAAGTGCTGTGCTTCCTAGAAAATTACCTGGGAGTGTAAATTCTAAGCATTCAGAAATGATGACTCAAGTTCTAAAAACCATGAAGATAACTTTAAAATAATTATTATTTTTGAAAGAAATCATAGCCTATTTCTACCTAATTTTATAAAAAAGTGTTTTGGGCACATATCTCCTAGTTTTTGTGTTGGTTCTTTTTTTTAACTATCCTCAAAATTGGGAATTTACTTATTATAAGGAAGATGAAGGTGTGAATTTTTGCATAATCTCATGAATCCAGGAGCTGGTGGTTAGAGGAATGTTACCAAACACTGCAAGACTTACAATAGTTAATGTTGACAACGTTACCTACCATCGTATATAAGTGAGGCAGTCCTCAGATCAAATACAAGTGTGAAGCCAAATTCTGGATCCAGTCTTTTTTGGATCCCTGCCTTCTCTCTGTTTTGCATGTACAGATGGCCTCACATAGGGTGCCCACTGCAGACCTTGAAATAGCTCTCCATCCTATTTTGATCATGGGATCACTTTCTCACTTTGATAAGGAATACTCCGTCCCAAAATAGCGCTAGCTCAAGGATGCCCAGGAATGTTTGGAGCCCAGTGATTTTGGGGGCTGAGCCTTTTTTCAAGCACAATACTGAATGACAGGAGGCTGTATATTTTCACCAGCAGTTGCACAGAAATGCTGAAGCATGTAGAGATTTAGGCACAGCAGTAGTGCAATAAAGCAACGCTTTAGTGCTGCCATGTTGTATTTTTATGCACTCTCTGCTTACAGCATAATGTGGGGGAAACACATGAACTTGCTGTTGAAACTCAGCACATGCTTTCCCACACTTTGTGTCTATACACAAGTCACATAAAATGTGAGCTCTGCTGTTTGAATTCGGTTCCTCTGGGAATGCAGCGCCAATGCTCAAGACATCATGCCATATGAATGAGAAAGGTAGCCAGGATTCCATGCAAACGGGAAAGGTAGCTGGAGTTTCTCCTCTGCTCATGTGAAAGTCAGTCCCAGAAGCCTTAATTAAATAAACAAATGAAGTCCAATAAGCCCTGTCACTTTCTCCCTTACCTACTTTGTGCACTATTGTAAATAGCAAAGTTTGCTCCCAGATGTTTTCCAGAGCTCCATACATCCTTTTTGGGTTGCCAGAAACTTGCTGTTCTTGCCAGCTACTTTCCCCTCCATCTCCTCTTTCAGAGCAGTAGTAATCACACGTCTCTGAAACCTCTCAGGAACAGATGTGTAGAGCGTTTGGTGACAAATGGCAGATCATTTCTGGATAAGTAAGTCCAGTGAGAATGACCAAGGAATAAGTTTCTTAAGGCTCTCATGAATTTCCTTCAGTGCCTACCGAAGGCTGGGTATGCTCATGCCAACAAGAGTCGGAGTGGAACACAAAAATAACTGAACATGTACTATGAGGAATGAGAGGTGGGAAGGCATTTATGCCAGTTGAGTTAAAAAGTCCCCACAGGCAATAGTGTGGTGTGACTGGGGAGGGCAATGGTGCATGATGGCTTTGGGGATGTCAAACTGCTACACAGTGGAGATGATGTTGACTGGCTGGGTTAAGCACAGCTCTCCATATGCCTGGCAGGTGCAAGGCTGTTGTTAGCACTAGCAGATCCCCAGCTGTGTGGACAAGTGTTGCGGGTAGTAAACCGCATGGTGTACATACAGAGGGGGAATGCTTGGAAATGGAAAATAACTTTGATGTCTGTCTGGCATGCCCGTCTATATGCAGCCTTTGTTCTTTATGGGCTGAAGCCTGCAAAGCCGTGGGATCTGAAGCCTGTTTCTAAAACTCATTTTCCACAGAAAAAGCAACTATTCGTCCTGCGAAGAGCATGGACTCACTTTGTTCCCTGCCTGTGGAAGGTGAGACATCCACAGTCTATGCTGTAAGGGTGAAGGGTGGCACCTCTGCACTCAGCTCTCTCTCCACGCCTGCATGTGGTCTGTCTTTCCTTATTTCACTGTGCTGTGTATCTTTATGTGCTCATGCTGCTGACATGTCCTCACCCTTCTGTGCATGCATTTTTAACCTTCAACTGTGCACCTGACAGTTATCACTGTACCTAACTGTGTCTCTACTAGAACTGAGATTGCCTTGATTTTGTTGTTGGTTGTTTTGGTGGACACAAAGTTCCCATTTATAAGGAAAAATAAATATACAGGAATTTAAAATGCTTGTAACAAACCAATGGAGCTCTGAGCTGTGATCTCTGTGGGCAGTGCATGCTAGCTGTAGAGTTGGATGCATTTTATTGAAAGGTGCCTCTAATAAAAATCCTAGAAGATTTCCAGAGGCGGGCATCCTATTCAGTCCTACCTGCTCAGTGTGAAGGAGGCCACATGTCTGGAGCCTGGAAGTTGTTTGGTGTCTTTGATCCCTCATCCCTCTCATCTCTCTAGGGATATGTGGATGCTCATGATTCATAGAATCATAGAATCATAGAATCGTAGAATCATAGAATCATAGAATCATAGAATCATAGAATCATAGAACAGCTCAGGTTGGAAAAGACCTGAAAGATCATCAAGTCCAACTGCAACCCAACCATTCTACCCTACCTCTAGCAACCCTCCACTAAATCATGTCCCTGAGCAACACGTGAAGGGCAGAACCCATTCCTGGAGGGTTGAAGGGGGGCTCCTCTCAGAGAAAGACTGATGCTAGTTGTTTGTTTCCCACTGACTGCCTCATATCCTCCTCTAGGGGAGGATGACAAGAGCAGATTCAAACGGACAGTGACTACTGGAGGGTTTTTTGTCCCGGTGATGAAAATTCGGACGGGAGGCACAGGCAGCTCATATGACCTCAGCAAGGAGAACGAGTGGGAGCGGGAAGGATCTGCCATGGGAGCCAAGGGAAACTCAGAGCTGAGTGGGGTAAAAGCTCCCTGCCGGACATCGCAGGCCAAGTGCCCCCCCGAGCAGCTGAAAGTCTTCCGGGCAGCAGAAGATGCTGAAAACGAGCAGACTTCCTCCAAAGGTGGCCGCATGTTCTACACTTCTGAAACAGCTGCCAAATCAGGGTTTCCCAGCAGTCTCTTTCCCTTGGAGGCCTCCCCTCGGCACCAGAGGAAAGCGCTGAACATCTCAGAGCCCTTCGCTGTCTCTGTCCCACTTCGGGTGTCTGCAGTTATCAGCACCAACAGCACCCCATGCCGCCTACCCACCCGGGACAAGCCTTCCCTCTCCAGCCTCGAAGAGCTGACTTCCCTGGTGCCCGAGAGCCCCAGCCCCTCTACACTGGAAGGTGGAGTCCACATGAAGATGGAGCAGGCCGCAGAGAGGAAGGAAAAGTCACCTGGGCTTCTTCTGCCAATGGCAGCATCCAGAGGTAAAAGTGTGTGGGGTAGTGGAGCTAAAGCTTGGCTGTGGTGACACTCACCCTGCTCTCATGGCAGGGAAGAAACTAAGCTGTGCCAGGGCAGGCATAAGTAGTCACAGATTGACTTGGCCCCTGGTGAAGTACTGGGGCTGGGTAGGTCGTTGTCCTTACAGCACCACCCTGTTCTGCCTGGAGGGATTGTTCAGTTCTGTTTGTTCTTCTTGGGTCACAAGAGCACCGCTTTGTTTCAGGGAGCGCTGCCAGATGCACGCTTTTTGCCACAAGTAGTAACAAAGTTCATTTGTGTTTCTGATCCAGGTTCTCTCTCTGAGGAACCGGTAGTCACCAGAAAACCTGAGACCTTAGAAACTGCACAGCCAGCAGCAGAAAATCAGGAGATGTTACATGGGCAGAGCAGCAGCACAAACAGCCTCCAGCAATCCTCAGAGCATTGTCCTACTGTGGAGCAAGCACCAGCCTCAGACGCTCATACGGGACCGCTTCCTGCAGTTAAGACAGAGCAAGAGAGGCTCGAGATGAAGACCATCTCCCCAGAAGGCAGCTGCAGCCAGCAGGAAATCCAGAAGGCTAAGCAAGAGGATGGGTCATGCGTAAAGGATGTGGTAAGGAAGAAGTCATAAGAAAAAAGTTGGGGAAAAATGTCATGGTGGTGACTGGGAGGCTGTTCATAGTTTCACTGTGTGCCCATAGTTGTGAAAACTTGGTCTGTGATCTAGGCTAAGCAGAGTCAAGAATTGACCTTGCATTGATTTCACTTCTGTCCATTTAAGCACTTGGTGATTTATCTTTGCAGCTACCTACTGTCTGCTCTTTATTTTCCCTTCCTGTAACTATGACTGCAGTCAGTACAATCTGTCAGCTGTGAGACTCTCCAGATGTGAGACTGTCCAGGTGTCTGATACTTTTGACCCAAGGTCTCTGAACTCTTCTTCTATTTTTGCTGTTCTATTTTACTGTCCCGTACAGCTTGAAAATTTCTTTTTTTATTTCATTTTCTGGACACACTTTTTTCCCCCCACTTCCTCTGTATTTCTACCAGACCTTTTTCATCAGATTTCTTACAGTGGTACTCATCGCAGGACATCTATTTAAAGATCTGTTGGCATATATTCTTAAACAGATTATACATTCCAGTGTGATTTGGGAATGTAGAACCCCTGGCAAGGCTAAGTGAGCACTGAATGGGAAGAGCTGAGAAATAGGCTGAGATATTCCAGTTCCTCATTCACCTCACTTTTTCAGTTCATCTTCTCAGGCCTCATTCTGGCCTCATCTCAGATCTTCTCCATAAACCTACTTGTTTTTAAATGTATTTCCTTCACTGGGTTGATTACTGTATGTGTAACCATGAACATGCTTATCCAGGAGCCTGTCTTTTCTAAGAGACTGTATGAGGAAAATTGAGGAGTATTTGCAGTAAGTTGTGAACTGCCAGGTCATGGCATTTCTTCTGTTTTTCAGACTGAGGAGGATCCTGCAAATGCCCTTCTAGAACCACTGTGGCCAGAGATACAACATGAATTGAAAATAATCGAACCTGAAGAAGAACTCTTGCTTTTTCCAGCAGCTGACCCCAAGACAGTTCCAGTTTCTGAACCCTCTTCTTCAGTACAACCAAATAATTTTTCCTCTGGTCCAGAGCAATGTTCTACCCTGTCTGAGCAGAAATCTGCAGGCAGAACCCCACAGACCACAACTCAGGTGCCTTCATTTGGTGCCACCAACACAGAACAACCAGACAGCCACCAAAACTGCCAGTCTGAGGTGGCTGCACAGCAGAGCTGTGCTTCAGCCCTACCCAAACTGGGAACTCCCCTGACTGGCATTGCTGCTCCAAAGAACCACCACCCAGTAGTGGAAGACAGTATGAGTGAATGTGTCACTCCTCCCTTGAAATGGAATTTTCGTAGTCAACCAGAAGCTAATGAGCTTACTCCAGGAGATGAATTTTCTCTTTCCAAAGGAGCAAATTCAGAATCAGAGAAAGGAAAAGACAGCACTTGCCAGCTGCAGAAGGAAAGTGATGATCATACCAGAGTGCAGACTCAGAGTGAGATGCCTGAGATAGTGACTGCTGATGGAAGGGACACATTTTCCTCCAAGGCACTGAATGGAGCTGGAATCCAGGAGCTGAAGGAGGGCAATGCTGTCAGCAGAGCTCATGATGCTGGTGACCAGGATGACGAGGATAACTGGGCAGATAATGTGCAGAGCTTAGAGCTCGTGGAGCCGTGGGAGGATCACCAGTGGGTCACAAGCCCACTCCATTCTCCAACCTTTAAGGACATTCAGAAGACAATACCAGAGTTTCAGCCACAAGATCAGAGATCAGAGGCAGGCCTTTCTCTTAGACCACGATTCAGTCGCAGCCTCTCTCTGGATAGTAAAGATACAGTGATGAGTTTGTGGACTATCCCATTCTCTTTCATAGATGCCCCTGAACAGCAGCAACCTTGCAGTGACATTTTGCCACTGGCTCACGAATTGCCCAAAAAGTCCAGCTCTCCAATTAGCATGGGCAAAGCTAAGCAAGATGAGAGTAGTATGTGTTTTCCAGAAGAACCTCTGAAAACTGATGAACTGAGGTATCCCATCAGCAGGGAGGAAACACCAGCTAAGCAAGAAGAACCCTCCAGACTCACTCTTCCAGAGCCAGAGAGAAAAAAAATGGATGTAAGCAAGGAAAACCCTTGGAGGTCAAAGTTTGAGCCATCTTTACCATACCAAAATGCCCCCGACAGTTCTTTACAGGCAAAGATCACAAAGGAGGAGTCATCCATGTCTCGGGACATTGCCCTGGCAGAAGAGAGTGTTACCAAAGTGTGCTCTGCCACTGAGTCACTTCAGAGTAATAAAGATGAAGAAACACCTCGTAAAGTGAAAACTAGGCCGTCATCCCTCAACTTGGATTCACTCGTTCCAGCTCCAGACTTCTTAACATTTGAGAGCCTGGCCATGCCTTCTGCCACTGGGAGCTTCCTGTATGGGCAGAAGGAAGTGAAAAGCAGTGATTCAGTCCCATCTCTGTCAACCACCTGCCCTGCTGGCAGTAAAGGCATTTCCTGGCGCTCCCCGTTCAGTGCCCATGTAGATCTAGATTTAGATTACCTGGCAGTGGCCCACGCCACCACTGGCCGTCGTAACTCTGCCCCCGTCAGTGTGTCAGCAGTCAGGACCTCCTTCATGATTAAGATGTGCCAGGCAAGAGCTGTGCCTGTGATACCACCCAAGATTCAGTACACCCAGATCCCTCAGCCCCTGCAGGCTCAAAATTCTGCTCCACAAGTGGAGAAGAAAGAAACAGAAGCCAAGCAGGCTGGCAGGCAGACTCAACGAGTGGCATGGGGCCATCTGGAGCCCCCCAAGAGCCCACTGACAGAGAAGAAAGCCAAAGCGGAAAAAGAAAACAGTGACCCAGCTCAAAAAGACTCAGTGTGCCCTTGGCACAGCAGCCTTGGCTCTTCACTGGAGTCGTCTCAGCCCAGCCATAACCCTAGCCTGGATGCCCCTGTTCTGCGCCGAAAGCGTACTTCTGAGGGGGAGACAGGTGGAGATAACCCCCAGTCTTCAAAGATGGAGAGGCCATCGGGGTTCTCCAAGCCTTCCTATAGATCTAGGCCTGGGAGGCCCCAGAGTTTGATTCTCTTCAGTCCCCCTTTCCCCATTATGGACCACCCCTCCTCTTCAGCAGACTCCAGGGTGTTGTTATCACCCATAAGAAGCCCTACTCAGACCTCCTCTTCGAGTTCCATTTGTGGTGATCTGTCTGAAACTTCGCGGACCACACCTGAGGGAGTGATGCTGCGGAACAAAATGACCATCCCCAAGAATGGCCAGAGACTGGAGACTTCTACCAGCTGCTTTTACCAGCCACAGAGGCGCTCTGTGATTCTGGATGGACGAAGTGGGAGGCAGATTGAATAGTAACTGCTTCTCTAGCTCCTTTTCCATGGTGGATGGGATAGGAGTGTCCACACCAAGACCAACTCTGTTTCCATTTTGCTGTTGTTATTACTGTGTTGTGCAAGAAGAACCCAATCTTTACCATTTCCTGCAAAGTATCTTGTTATGGAGGGTCAGTCTTTTTGTCTTGCTTTTCCTTCCCTTACTTATCTCTTTCTGGTCCCTCACCGTCTACTTTTTTTTGTAAGCAATTCCGAAGATATATTCTTGTTGTCTAACAAGCCCTGTGGAAGCTTTATCCTCTCTACAGAAAACAAAGGAAAAATAAATCTTGGAATAACTACAGAATGGGGCTAGGGAGGGACACTGTTCTAAAGCATTGCATCTCTGGATGTAGATAAGGTGAGGAGGTAATGTTTGGAACCTCCTTCTGTCTTTTCCTCACAGCCAGCGAATGGCCATGTCTATCTATCTCTGCTGTATTCTTTGGACAGTGTAAGTCAATATTGTAGGAAGCAGAAGGTGAAGCTGGCATGAGCAAGACACGAAAGGTGTAAGACACCCAGGGATGTTCCAGTAGCAAACATGCAACCCAAAGGTGCTGCCTCCAATGCTTCTGTTGCATTAAAAATGTGCTCTTTCTAGCACGTGCAAGGCGAGAAATGAAAGCTGAACAGGAAACGCCTAGTTGTTCTTTGAATTTTCCAAGTCATGGTTGTGAGATTTGTTGTACTCACCCACACCTTCCTTTGATAGGCTGAGGAGTGAGTGTCCAGCGAATGAGACTTCTCAGACTGGTATCAATGGAAGTGAAAATATGGTCATAATGTAGGCCAGTATCAATTATTTTTGTCATTGCTTAGAGCCAGATGACTGCTCGGCAAATATATCCAGCTATGCTCCACACAGCAGAGGAAAGCAAGAGGATCTTCTGAACTGCGTGTCCTTGGGCTATTGCCCTCTTGTGTCCTGACTGACATAATCCTTGACCCTTGGTCTTTCATTGCCACTGTGTGGCATGTCCCCAGGTGCTTCTTCCTCATTCAGACTCCTTCTCCTTACCATTTTACACTGTTTCTACGAGAGCAAGGCCGGTTTTCACCTCCCTGCTCCTCAGTGCTTTCAAATTGATTGAGGGTATGATAAAGAGGATGATTTGTGGGGCTGCAGAACAGATCACGAGCAATATTCTGAGGGATGCATTTGAAGTGAATTAAGCTCTCTCCTAAAGGCCCGTTATCATTACAGGCAAATACATGTTCATATAAGCAATAGCTGCCATGGGAATAGAATTAAAGCTTCCTTTATAAAGCCTCTAACTCTAAGTTTACTGAAGGCTCATCTGTTGCCTGGTACGTGATAATGGGCAATTGCAAAGCTGGGTACAGTCTGTACTGTCTCTGCAATTTAAATGCCACTGGTGGCTATGGAGGAGATGGGAACACAGGTATTGCTGCCAGCACTGAGATTGTCCTTGTAATGGTACTTACAGGGACCATCATTCATGGAGATATCTGAGTTTGTACATCCTCCATTGTGTATTATGGGCTATTGTCTGAAAGGTATCTGAGCAGCTGGTAGGAAATACTATTAGCCACCACAATGAGCTTCAGTCAGAATTTCCCAGTGGATGTATATTTAGGGCTTTTTCCCTAAAATACTGACATTTAAAAATTGTTAGCAAACTCAGCCCATGAGATCTTGGTCTGTCCTGAATGTGTCACTTAATTAGTGTCATTGTGGCTAAAGGGCCCAAAGTCTGTATTGTGCTTTGTCCGCACACTTTGATTGCTAAAGGAGAGAGATGCCAGGGTGCTTTTGAGAAGCTTTGGCATACAGATGCAGGAAATACATCTTCAGCAGGATTTTATCTTGCCAGATACAGAGGGAGCGTGAAAAAACAAGAGGGCTTTTCCCTGTCACAAGTTGCTGTATTTGATCCTCCCCATTGCACTCCTCACTTATGTGTTATGCAATACGAAAAGAAACAGAGGAGAGAGCTAAGCCTGTGCTGTCAGTTTTATTGAGGAAGAATATTAATTCAGAAAAGAACCTGGAGTTCTTTGGGTCCATGTTGTCTCACAGATGCCAGCCTATGCTTTACCTGGGCAAGCCGTGGATGGCAGATCCAGCACATGCAGCTTCATAATGATCATATTATCTTCCTCCCAGGCCATAAAATGCCTGTGCTGCCTGCCATTAAAACCAGGGACTGCCAATCCTCCATGTTGCTCATAGTACTGCTCTGTGCTGCATTTACATGCACCCAAGTGCCTTTCTTGTTGCCTTATGGGAAAACTTTTAGGCACCATGTGAATGTTAAATATGAATGACTTGGGAAGGTGTGATACGATGTATTGTGGTAAGGTTTTCCAGAAAGTAAAAGTAACGGAAATGGTGCCCAGATTTTTTGGCGTCAACAAAATAGTTTACTTTAGGCAGGGATTTATATTCTCTCAGTTCCTAGAAGTTTTGACTGCCAAGGCATCTGGAATGGAGCCAGCCAAACTCATAAAATAATGTGTCAAAAGAAAAAGAAAATGTGATGAAACCTTGGCACCTTAAAACCATTCTTTCTTTTCCTTCTTGATCTCATATAAGCTGATCTATGAACAAGAAGTAAGGTCTGGCAATTTGTATATAGTACGTTTTTAGCAGCATTCCAGTAAGTAATAGTATTTTTGGCATAATTGGGGAAGTTTCTGCAAGAGAAAATTACTGGAAAATTATATGTAATATTAAAGATCAGCCGCAAATGAGATCTGTATCCAGACTGTACTTTTAAAAGGTGTTTCAGAATTTGAGCTCAGATTCAGGTCCTGGGTTTTCATTAAGCATGGATTCTGTAAGAGATTTTCATTATGTAGCTATGTACAGTTTACTCTGTTAACAACTTCAACTCCAGCCTTCAGCTGATAGATCAGACTTTCAAGATCCTAGCCAAGGGGGGTGTACTGCAGGCACATCACGATAGCTTCATGGCCACAAGTAGGCTTGTATCAAGGGCTGAAATAAAGCCCTTGCAGACCCTATGGAGCTGGGAGCACTTGTTTTGTTGCACAGGTGTCACCATCCACAGCTGTAGACTCTGCAGATTTTCCAACACTTGGAAGTGGATCTGTATTGACACCACATCTGAAGTCAGCTTCAAGAACCAGGGCTTGGTAGTTGGACAGAGCCAAAAACCTGAAGCTATCGACCAATGAGTAATACTGACTGTGGTTGGATCTTCACAAGAGCCCGCTTTAGTGAGCCACTCCTGAGATCATCCCCAGTGTCAGACCTGATGTCATCTTCACATTAGGGCCACTAGGTTGTCCTCTGCAACCCTGCAGTATCAGATTGAACCTGAGACTGGAAGCTCTTCAGAAGTTCAGGGTTTTGCAGTTGTACATTGCGGGTACCAAATTCCTGTCCTCCATCACGACTCTTTAAATACAAGGTTTTAAGGAAAGATTTTATTATTACTTTTTAATCGATCCTTGGTTTTGTTTGCTTGATTTTCTGTGAAGCATTGAGAGGGATAGAGCTGTGTAATGGGATACGGGCCTTGCCCCATAGTTGAAGTTTTGTGTGAGAGCTAAGTTGATTGTTCTTGGCACTGTGGCAACAACCTTCCTAGGAAGATGGTCACATCATCTGCAGGTTTGCAAGGATTATTTCAGAGGCCCAGGAACATTTAATTTCCCGTGAAGAGTTTGAAGACTCACTAAGTCTGCAGATGGACTGATTTGAATCATGGTGTGATATCACAAGCTTTTGTGGACTTCTACTAGTGGGAGATGAGAAGTGGCTAAATTTCCCTTATTCTTCCCGTGTTTTGCGCAGCTTCTGTTAAGTTCAGGCGTGAAATGGTTGGGTGAGCAAAGCTTGGAATTGCCTAATGGAAAAGAGGGTCATGGATGGTGTTAGTCTATGTGGGAGCTGCCTTATTCAGGCGAGGGTAAACAGAAATGAGGTTTATCTTATAAACCATATTGCTCTGGGGCTGCCCATCCTATGCTATCACTTCTGAAAGACCGAGGCACTTCTTTTTTCACCCTTAGAGCTTCAGAGGAACTTAGATCTGCAGTAGAGGGCATTTATAAAGCCCTGCAACATTTTCCCTCACCCAGAGTCCAAAAGGTGCAATCAAAGTCTTTTTTCTTTATGAATTCTGAAATGCCTGTAATGGTGAATATTGTGTTAAATTTATATATATATATATAAGAATATTATATATAAATATATTAAAAAGGAAATGTAATTAAAATGAAGGAATTGTCTAAAAAGAATCCTACACATCTGTGAAACTTGGGCTGATGCATGAAACTATTTTGTTTTGCAACTTTTCTAGCACTGAAAGCGTGAGACCAACTGGCTTTCTGCCCTTAGAGAAGCTAATTAATTCTGTCTAGTCTGTGGTGGGTAGAAGGTCTGAATCTGCCTTCCTCAGTGGGATCATATCCTGGGAGAGGAGGGTTGAAATCATGGGAGACGAGAGGGCAAAGACTGCCTCAGCTTTCAATGACAAGCTTCTCCCCAGCCCTTGGAAACACACCCAATCTACCAGAGCACATATTCCCTTTTGGGCACACCCAGGTTTTGCAGTTGTACTTTTTGCTTCTCTCCATCCCTAAAAAATCAAATAAAATCTCCAGGGGTGGGGGAGAAGCTGCAGCTGATCCCAATTCTGTTTAGCTTATACTTGCTCCTAATCATATAAAGACTTGGTGGTAACCAGTTGTGCTCCAAGAAAGGAATGGAAAGCTTGTCACCAAGTTCAACTGGAGATGGAGTGGGACTTCCACATGCTTGGAAGGAAAGCAAATGGTAGGAAGCGAAGGCTTCCTATGGGCTCCATGCAGTGGCCCAGACCTTGGATATTGCTCTTGCAGGCACTGGTCTCCTTTGAAACACTATTTGCTTCCAGGTCAAGGGAAGAATTGGAAATCAGACACTGTGAAAAAGACTGTCCCCATCCCGCTGGCTCTGGTTTTTGATTATTTCTCCTGCTAGCCCTGTTGGGTTGTAATTTTGTTTAGCTTTGTTCTCTGTGTGGACTTGTCTGCCTTTGTGTATTGCTTAAAAAAAAAAAAAAAGAGAAAAAAGGAAACATCCACAAAAAAAGATGTTTTGCCAGGTCTCAGCCATGAGATTAAACTGGAGTTTTTATAAAAACAGAGCTGTGCCCTAGTGATGTTTCGAAATATTTTGTATCTCCTGGGTTTGGTTTATGAATGCAGTGCCAATGTGTATGCTTTCCTCTGAGACAGGATTTGAACCTTTCTCTTGTTGTACGAGCGGCCAGGGCACTGAGCTGTGTTTTCCTTGGTCTGACTGGGGGGGTGAATGTTAAGACCCTGATGATGCCTTTTTCTGATCAGGGGTTCTGAGAGCTGCAGCTGTTCTGCAGATCTGAAAATGAAGTGAGGTCTTGGAGACTTCTGCAGATTTGCCATAACCTGAAAAGCTTTAAAATTTCCAAGAGTATAATTCATCTTTTTACTTAGTATTTCAGGCTGATGTTTCAGTGACGCATAATCACGCATGCCCTCCTGTCTGCTGTCTGCAGTAATATAGAGCCACAGAGAATAGGGGACAAAAATACTCTGGGAGCCAAAACTTACAGAGTCGACAAGGGAAGATGAACAAGAAAAGTTACCATGAAGCTTTTGATGCATCACGTATGCATTTCTGTCAATTTGTAAAGGATAAGCAAGATCTTCACAAAACTATTAAGTTTCCTGATTCTCTGGATTCTTGCAGCATCCTCATTGATTCAGTCTCAGCTCTAGTGTGGAGGTGAATATTATTAGTGTGTGTTCATAATCCGACGCTAGGGGAAAAATAAGACAGCAACAAAAAAGACAGGAGTTCCAGTGGCTGTAGTGTCAGTGAGCATATCTGCAGTTTAGCCTGCTCTGTGTTACCCCCAAAACAACAGAAGAATCGTTAGGTTTAATGAAATGCATTTTTTTTCCTATCAGCAGCTGAACTCAGGACTTGATTCCCTTTCCTACCAACTTCATGACTTCAGTTTCCCTTTAGGAAAAGTGCCTGGGTTGTGCTTCCTGCTTTCCATGGCAACTAGCACACAAAATGGAACAGAAAACCTCTGAACTCCACAACTGTTGTTGGCTCCAGCCAATTATTAGTGCTGTATGAGAAACAGTGTTTGTGTATTCATTGTGCCACAGAGCCTAGCAGTGACTTGGCAATAAGGAGGAGAATCTCAAACTGCCCCCAGCACTGCTATTGTCAAAATGAAGCAAAAGAGGCACTGTAGAACTGGTTGTGCCCCAGTCAGCGCTGTGCCCCACGTGAGTGTGCCTGAACACATGGAAGTGCTTGAACACAGTTTCAGCCAGTTCCTTTTGCCTGCTTTCCCACCACTATGTGTCTGAAAGTCTGAGTCAGGACAAGCATCTGCATTGGCTGCGTTAGAAACACCAGTTGGAACATCTTAGATAATTTCAGAGAAGTCAAAACCAAGATGAAACTAGTTCCCATACTGATTGTTAACCAGGAGACAAGATAACCCAGCACCAGAGAGAGCCATGTGCTTGTGTCTCATGCATCACACTGTGGAAAGCTGGACGTGCCTCTCTGGTATCCCACTGGTTGGAATCTGAGGTCAGCTGGCGGCAAAAGTAAGGCAGGCAGTGAGGGAAGGAAATTTATCCCAGTGGGGGAAACTTAAGTTGATCTGGCACAAGGCAGCAACAAGAACATGATGGTAATGCCCAGGATGGAGAAAGGCAGTGAGATCTTGGAGTACATTTTCTTTCTGAGCAGGATCAGTTCTTCCAAAAACTCATCTCATGCGTTTAGGCTTAGAAATGAACAGGAGCTGTGAAGCTTGCACCTGGCTGGGTCCTGATTCCCCCAGAGGTTAGGTAGAACATGAGTGTTAAAACAAGAGCATTTGGGTCTTTCCATAAGGAAAAAGGGTGGCTGCTTTCACGTGTAGTATTTGCAAACTGCAGAGTGAGATAAGTCATATTTTGCATACCTAGTAAATTCACAGGAATTATGTCCTGTACTTTGGGTCCAGATACTTCTTAAAACCGGACCTGTTTTCTCACATCTGCTGCAGGGAGCACATATCTCTCTAGCATTCAAATCCCTTATCTGAAAAGACCAGGAAATATTTTAATTCAGTGAGAGGAAATGACTTCAAAGAAAGCTCAGTATCTGCTCAAAAATAAACCACGAGGAACAGGAACATGAGAACAACCAGAGCTGGAGAAAGGAGAGTAACACACATGATAATTATTAAAGAAGGAAAGTTTGCAGAAAAGTAAAACCTGAAAAGGAAGAAAAAAAACCCCATAAGCCATAAGGGTTGAACCAATCTGGAAAATGTCAGAAAGTGTTCGTTCTTGGTCTTTTACAGGCACAGAGGGATTTGTGTTAATGGGCATGGTGGGGATGGGCTGATGGTTGCCCTTGGTCATCTTAGAGGTCTTTTCCAACCGTAATGAGTTTATGATTCTACTATTCTAGGTGACTTCTTTCCCTCCTCCTTTGTAAGAATCAGTTTAGATTAGAAGAAACAAGCGCTCACAAACTGTAGTTGTTTTGTTTTACTTTCTCCCAGCTCGGTGCCATCGGTGTGTATTGCCTGAAAAGGAGTACAGTCAGTGGTGTGCATTGCCTGAAAAGTAGAGAGAGATGGAAGGTTTTCATCCTGCACTCACATTCAATATGAGCCCCAAGCAGACAGAGCAGCTCGCTGCCCATCACTTGGTTCTCTCAAGACTTTATCTCCACCAGAGCACATGCAGGAACTGCTAATGACCTTGCCTGTGCTGGAATTTCACCTCGCGTGCAAGCCCACATAGTCAGAAACACCCTCACCTTTTTTTCTGCTGTGGATAAAACCCTCAGCAGTCATCCTAAGCTCGCCAGGCAGCGGGCTCTCCTAAAGATGGATGACACAGATCTTAGGGAGAATTCCTGCAGGAGGTTCCCAGCATACCACACGTTGCTCAGGTTTTCCCCAGTTGCTAGAGAGAGCAGGGCTGCCACGGGGTAGAAGAAGGAGGCTTCGTTTATGAGTTTGTTTTAGGTCACGCTTGGTCCCAATAAGCATTTTTTGGCACAAGTCCCTCTTGTAAGGAATGCAAAAAATGAAGATGGCAGGACAGTGAGCAGGATGGGAAATAAATCATCTGAGTCAGAGGATACTGAACACCACCAACAGCCTGGTGCAGGTTTATACACTGAGCTGGCAGCTGGATGCAAACACACATGGCATCATGTGCTGTGAGTGAACCAGTGAAGTGAAGAGAGATGGGGCTTGAGAAAGGGACTGCAAAGGTGGTTCATGCAGGTGAAGGACAAGTGAGGGGAAAGGAGGAGAGGAGTAGGAGAGCCTGCTGGAGAAATGAGGACAAAGGCAGGCCTGTGGAGGAAGGAATGAAGACCTTCAGCAATGCTGGCTACAAACATTCAGTAATTTGAGGGAGTGTTGGGATTTTTGGTGCTCGTGTATTGAAGGGGGGGTGGCCAGGATTTGAGACACTTGGGATCTTAGAGGTCAAGCTGCTCAGTCAAGTGTGAATAAAGGATATTTCTGAGTGAGACTCCTTTTTCAGAATTGGAATATTGCAGTAAATTAATAATCTAAAAATACAGTTGGGAACTGTGGGAGAATTTAAACATGGATTTTTGCCAGGAGAGAACTGTGAATATTCACACCTACAGAGAAAAAATACGCAGAGCAAATATGCAAACAAACCATGCAACTTCCACCTGGTGGATTTTTTTCTTCATCTTGTTTTAGTCCAGAAGTTTTTTGCGTATCTCTGCACATTGCCTGCTTCGATGACCAGATTTGTCCACAACTTCCAGCAGTAATCCAAACAGCTGAGAATGAATAGGATTTATTTACAAGCCCCAGCCAACACACAAACCTGTTCACCATCATTCCTGTCATGGGCTCCATCCCTTCCTCACCCTCCCCTGGCATCTCAGGTAGGGAACTCGTAGAGATTGGGATCAGCCGTCAGAAGCTGAAAAAACAGAAAAGCATCTTTCTTTCTTCTCCCACCTTAGTTCAGGCAGCTAAAGCTGGCTTTTTCTGGTTGAAGTGTGGTGTGCTCGGCACTTCTGCATAGATCCACCATTTCAGAGACTGCTGGTTCATCACAAGTTTTATTTTTTTCTCTGTAAAGTCTAAAGCATAATGTGCCATGTGAGCTAAAGGCCCAAAAAGCGAAAGGTAAACTTGACTAACCTTAACTGGAGTACTGCGTCCAGGCCTGGGGCCCCCAGTACAAGGACGTGGAGCTCTTGGAGTGGATCCAGAGGAGGGCCACTAAGATGATCAGGGGACTGGAGCACCTCTCCTATGAGGAAAGGTTGAGGGAACTGGGATTGCTTAGCTTAGAGAAGAGATGGCTCCGGGGAGACCTCATTGTGGCCTTCCAGTATTTGAAGGGAGCTTATAAAAAGCCGTTTACAAGGGTGGATACAAACAAGGGTTTACAAGGGTGGATAGTGATAGGACAGGGGGAATGGTTTTAAACAGAGGCAGGGGAGGTTTAGGTTAGACATTAGGAGGAAGTTTTTCACACAGAGTCTGGTGACACACTGAACAGGTTGCCCAAGGAGGCTGTGGATGCCCCATCCCTGGAGGCATTCAAGGCCAGGCTGGATGTGGCTCTGGGCAGCCTGGTCTGCTGGTTGGTGACCCTGCACACAGCAGGGGGATTGAAACTAGATGATCATTGTGGTCCTTTTCAACCCAGGCCATTCTATGATTCTACGAATCTAGCTGGCTTAAACTGCCATTTGCGTCATAGGTCAGTAATATCATTTTCAACTGGTAGGAGCAGTGAATATTGCAGTGATCTATTCAAGATAGTCTCGGTTTCTCTTCTCCTATAAAATCCTGCTGTATTCTCTCTATTTTGAGAGCTGTGCTATAATCCCCACATATTTAGATGTTGCAAGAAGAAAGAGACTTCTGGGTCTGAAGCAGCAGACCAGAAGAGGAAATAATATTTAAATTTACCTTCTACCATGATCTTAAAGTTTACTGCAGTCTGTATCTCCAACCACATCCATATGCAGAAGTCTCTAGCGTGTTCCATACCTGGACATGTGGCTTATTTCCAGAGCTACCTGGCCTGCAGAAATAACCCAAGCAGGAGATCTGTAGGCAGGTGAGCAGCTCTCTGCAAAGCTGCTATGGCTGAGAAGGTTTTGGAGGGATTTGCCCAAGCGAAGATAGAGGCAGTGTGCTGTCCCTCCTCCCCCATTCCTCTTTTCTCTACTGTTGCAGTAGGTAGGGATTTGCAGTTCTCAAGAAAGAGCATTCAGGCAAGTCTTTGCTGTTGCTGCCTAACTAAATCTTTGGATTTATTTAGCTATCAGTTACATACACACAAACAAACAGGAAAGACATGTATAAAACAAACCCAGATCACTGACACATGTGGTGCCTGTGGTCTGTCCATGTCCTCAAGTCTCACAAAAAGGGCTGAAGACAGAAGGCTTAAGGAAATGGCTGAGAGTCCAGACCCTCAAGGACAGTCACCTCCTAGCTGAAACAGTGACCTTTCCACATGGTCTTCCCTTCTGAAAGGGCTGAACCATGGGGATTCTTCTTTTTGAGCACACAGACATAAAGAAAACCCCTCTGTGCTTCAGGCACCTGATTCTCCTTCAAGCCTTTTGCCCTCTCTGTCTCCCCCAGTACTCCAGTGAGGGAGCACTGACCTGCACACCTTCTTTGCATCAGGGCTCTGAGCACTCAGACCTTCCTCACAGTCCCGGGGGTCCCAGATAGAAACCTTCATTTCCCCTTCCCAAACACAGAATCATGAGCGAGAGTAAAAATTTTTTTTACTTCCACTTGTTTTTAATTGTCATTTTTGGCAAATATACAAAAACAAGGAATGAAAGTAGCTGGCAAACTGTCACAGTCTGAGACAGCACACCTTAAAATGCTCTACCCCAGAGGATGTTTGCACGAACATGTAACTGAAGCATCCACTCGGAAAGACACCAGATCAGCCTGTGCCGAAGTGAACCGCAGTTGAACTGACTGGATTTGGTTTGGAGAGCACCCTGATGGCATTTTTCACAAGATTTTTGCCTTTTTTTTTTTGCTGCCTGGCCTGCCTGATCTGGGGTATGGAGTGCAAGGAGGACATGAGCACATCTGTGTAGACAGCAGGGTGATTGAGGGGTGTGGGACAGCCCCTGCCACAAAGCCAGCTGGAGCACAGGACCCCTTGTATTCTGCACATATTCTAGTGAAATCCTGTGTGAAGCACGTGCAGATTTTGATGGAGTTGCTCGTGGAATTTTTCATGGTCTGGCACTTCTTAAGGTAGAGAAGAAGCAGTAGTTTCACAGGGAGGTAGGTTTGAACACGGGCAGCACATTGCAGAGGAGTGAGCTAGTCTTTCATTGAGCTTGGCTAGCAGTAGACTTTTCATCTGTGATATGTCTTTGCTGCTGACACATTTAAACTCTTAGAAAATCTTCCTTACTTTAAGGCAAGGAGTGATGGATACCAGGAACAGAAGTTGAAAGATAAAATATATTAGAGAGTTCTGCAGTCTTCTCCCTTGCTGCACCCGCCTTTATTGGTCACAGGAGGTTACAGCTTTATTCAGGCAGTTCTTGCCAGAACCTATAGCATTGTGATTTACTTTCAGCCTAGTTTTAGAGAGGGACTTTTCTGGAGCAACTATAGATGGACATTTTCCTCTGTGATGCTATCACAGAACAAATCAGATTGTGTCTTATCTTAGCTCCAAGGATTTCTCACACAGCAAAATAAAGGTTTTACCTCATCCAGGAGACATTTAGACAGCAGAAGGAGGGACAAGAAGTGTGTGATATTAGTGTGTCGTGTTTTCTGAGGGGCTAAAGCAATATGGGAGAGATAGAGGGAAAGCTTCAGGTCCCCAGTGGCACAAGGTGAATGGAGCAGGAGATGAGTGAATGCAGTTTCAAAGAATGCTTCATGGTAAGGCTGAGGATGTTGAGCCTTCAGTATGCAATTCTGCTCCAGTAGAACATGGTTCCGAGGAGGACGCAGAACTGAAAAGACAAAACTAGTGAGTTTCTCTTGTCCTCATTCCTTCCCCACACCTCTCCCCCCAGTCCCATGTAATCCTACTGATAGGAGAGAACAACAGAAATACTTGATAAGCAAAGTTCATTCAGGAACAGGGAGCCTAAAGCTTTTTTATCTGCACAGAAACTTCACAGTGCAGAAAGATGTGTGCAGACATAACTATTTGACCAGATCACTCAGCTCACTGGGGATTATCTGTCACGAAACTGCTGAACCCTAAGTATTTGAAACACTTCTGCAAAGTCTTCAAACTAGAAATGGAATTATCTCTCACGATCACAGTTTAGATGTTCCAATACCCTCTGAAAACAAGAATCTGCAAGCTGTTTGTTATGCTGTGTTACTGAGATTGCAGCAGGACACTGCAGGCCTGAAGGCCATCCAGCTCCTTCAGCGTGGTAGCCAGGGATGACGGGAAACATTAGCATGTAATCCTGCTAGTGGAGCAGGCTACAAGCATGTTGGTGAGAAATAAATATCATCTTTAGATATTTTTCAGCCCTGTCATCCTCCTCCACCCAGGTGGGTGTGGAATAGTAAGGAAAGAGAAGAGGAAATAAAAACAAAAAGTAAGTACTCACAGTCCAGCAGAGGATGGCAAAACCAAACCAGGCAACACCCCAGGCTTGCCTGTTCAGTGGCCCAGAAATAGCATCGTAACAACCCTGTAAGGCAACCATGCATGAATCAACACAAGCTTTGAGCTTCTGTTCCTCAGTTACAAGCCCATCCATCTCCAAGAGAGAGTAAAGTGGCATGATCCTCTCCTATTGTTATTTGAGTAATTCAAAAAGACAGGCCAGAACTACACTGATTATTGACAACTTGCAGATAACCTGCATGTTTCTAACTCCAGATACAAAGCAGACCCATCTTAAATACTTCAAGGACAATTTTCCACTTGCTGAACACAAAGACAGTCAACATAGAGCTGGACTCCTGAATCCAAAAGGTATAGGCAAGTTTGGAAACCTGAACATCTTCTGGAAGTGCTTGTTAGTGGAGAACTTCATGCTCATGACCCAGCAATCAGTCTGAACAGGAAAAGCTGGTTAACTGTAAAGTTCAGCAAGTGATATGCTCAGTAAATGGATCTCACTGTAGGAAGCACTTCTCTGAGATGCCCTACTATTCATTTCCTGGGGCACAATGCCAGAGGATAACCCTTCTTCTTCTCTTGCCATCTGTTCTCCATTACTTTTGACAGCTGCCTAGAGGAGGAGAACTGCTGTCTTGCTCACTCATGTATGCACTCATCTTTGGGCAGTGTTTGATTTAGCTGGTGACCACCTGTGTGTATGAGGTACTGCTTCATATCGGTAGCAGTGGAATAATTTTCTTCCAATTCACACATTGTTAAGTGTGGTCTCCTCACCTTGAGAAAGGCATTGAGGCACTGAAGTGTGTCCAGAGTACGTCAACAGAGCTGTGGGGGGCCTGGAGCACAAGTGTTATGGGGAGTGGCTGAGGGAACTGGGATTGTTCAGTCTGGAGAAGAGGAGGCTCGGAGGAGACCTCATCGTTCTCTACAATTCCCTGATAGGAGGTGGTGGTGAGGTTTGGATTGGCCCCTTCTCCTGGGTAACAGTGATAGGACAAGAGAGAATGGTTGCAAGTTGAACCTGGGGAGATTCAGGTTGAATATTAGGAAACATTTCTTCTCAGAAAGAGTGGTGAGGCATTGGTACAGGCTAGCCCAGGGAAGTGGTGGAGTCACTGTCCCTGGAGGTGTTGAAGGACTATGTAGATGCGGCACTGAGGAACTTGGCTTAGTGGCCATGGTGGAGATAGATTGGCAGTTGGACTTGATAATTTTAGAGGTCTTTTCCATTTGATTATGTGACTATTCCTAATAGTCAGAAAAGCCTTTACCACAATCTGTGCTGTATTCTACATAGTCAGGAACCTACAAGCACTGCTGCTTCTTCAGAAAACTTTTGGACACCTGTAGCTTACAGTAAAGCAGGAAGGCTATTCCCTATTTCCTTTCCATCCAGCAAGGCACTTTAAACTAACACGTTAACTGGAAAAAACAGAGAAAATCTTACGTTGCTGTTATAGAAGCCGGGGACCCCAAGCTTGCAGCCATCAAGATTGATGGGTTCACCTCGGTTGTCCATGACACAGCAGTTGTGTGGCCAAGGATAGTCGGCGTCGTTGTGCGTCACGCGAAAAGCAGATGTGTAGTCCTGCCAGTCCGAGGGCCCATTCACCCCGCAGCACTGGTTCTGTGGGGTGAGAGAAGGAAACTTCATGGGCCAAGGTCACAGCCCTGCACAAGGCTGGCCCCTACATATGGTTAGGCATTAACCACAGATTTATGGGAGAGATTTTTGAAGTGCTTGCCTTTGCCAGCCTGCCATCTGATAAACAAGCAAAATGGGGAGTGTGTCAGGAGTTTGTCTAAGGTTCAAGGCAGATGCTATCCTTTTTATTACTGAGTGGGTCTGAGGAGAATTTGAAATTCCAGAGCTGCAGAGCATTTAGTAATTAGTGATAGTATTCAGTGTTATTATTACCTGAAGCATGAGATTATCCCATGTCTGTGTGACCCCTTCGGTCATCCATTTGTCATTGTTATTGTCTGCATCTGATTTCAGATACCTCTCCAGCATTTGCTTCAGGAAGAGGTTTGGAGTAAGCTGCAGGAGAAAACAAATAAACAACAGCAACAACAACAACAAAAAAACATCAGAAAAGAATGAAGGAACTAGGTAAATAAGTGGCCATGCAAAGCAAATATGTGGGTGAATTTGCTTGCTTCAGTATCCAGCTAGAGAACTGGAATGCTGTTCCCCCCACCACTCCCAGTTTTACACAGAGGAGGCTAAAGAGCAAGATATAAGGGGCAGGAGCAAGACAGACACAGAGAATGACTCTTAAGCTTGTCCTTCCAGATGTCAGATCAAAGGAGAAGTGCAGAAGCCATGGGTTACATTTGATATTGCTTGGAGCTGAAGAGCCTCCAGGTCATTTTCCCCACCAATACCTGCAATAACCCATGTCATCTTTCCCTCACTAGGAACACTGCCTGTTGTGATGCTGAAGGTTTGTATGAGAGATTAATCAGCCTCTAGCTGAAAGACTAAACGCCGCATTGATGATTCAGCAAACCCGCACTTTTATTTCCTTAGCTGCAAGGTTATAAACATTTTGGAGCATCAAAAATAGCAAAACTCTCTTCAGAAGAACAAAGATAATTCCTTCATTAGAATGAATGTTGGATACTTTCCTTGTGGGGTCTTACTCTAACTCAGCAGCAGTCCTTTGAACTTACATTGTACCACCCACCACACAGGCCATTTACTCCACTAAACAGGAAACAGCATGCCGTAAAACTGCAACATATTCCAATGCAGTTGCTTGAAGATATGAGAAAGACAATACTCACAAAGTCTCGGTGAGTTGCTGCCGTGATGCAAGAAGCCATTTCAAATGCATAAGTGATCAGCATCAGAATAATATACTGTTGGAGAGAGAGAGTAGAGTCAGCTATGGGAGAAAAAATTAAGCAGTTTATTCCCATTCTGTATTTTTCAAGTTTAAGCCCCACACCCTGTTCAAGCCAAAAGAAACTGAGCTGCATCAGTGTCCCCAGTCTTCTCTGTTCCTCTGAACATTCATGTAGTCCTTATCTGTGCTCATTTCAGTTTGCAATCTTATTTCCTGAAGGTGTACGACTAGAATTGTAATCCATCTCACAGACATAATATCAGAAACTTGTCGAATGGCATTAATCCTACTCTATCTTCATGGATGATACTTTGCTCAATATGCCCAAGATGAACATCAGCCATTTTCTTTGCTGCATCTTATTGGCAAGTTATTACTCTGCAATCTGGAAGCTTCTCAGCAAGAAGCTAGTCAATCCTAGCAGGAGAGACTGTACTTCAGGGAAAGAGAAGGTGCAATTTAATGTGTTGTTCAGATCCTCCTGACTCATGCTTTGTAAGGAAAGGACCTTCATGAAAACTGATTCTCAAGAGCACCACTCCCAGTTTGTTTCACTGCTTCTCTTCCCTTCTCAGCGCAATCCCTTTCAGTCTTTTCTGTATTCCCTGTGCAATTCTCATGCCTCCATTTTTCCTCTTACACTTCAAAATGTTTTTCCCAGATTCAAGGCATCTGTTTTCTTCTTTCAGTAGCTTCTGCCCTGTACTACAGCCTTGGGTTTCAGTCAAGACATCAACATGTAGAGTTAAGGAAATTCTCTTCCATCACTTGTTACTGGTGAATTTTCTGGCACGAGAGCTCAGATCTCTGTCTCCTCTTTAAAACAGACACCCTGCCACCCTACATTAAGCCAAGATAGAGCTGACTGCAGAGTTTTCAACTCTACCCTCCCTTAATGTGCACACCAATTAATTTTAACTACTGTCAACCTAAGTTGAGGACTGAGTAAGAAATTGTAGAGGTTTGTTTGCACCTTAACATTGTTTTTGGTGTATTCAAAGCTATCTATCCTCATCCCTGTAATTTCTGTTTGCTTGCTGATGCATAATGTCAGCTGCACCCATTTTTGGTACACTAACACATACTAATGCCTTGTAAAGAAGTCATTACTTATCAGCTCCTAAACTAAATGGTACATGACAGCTGAAAGGCAGTGTGAAGAAACTAGAATCTAAACCACATCCCAGGTGCATCTGATTGCACAAGTGCTTCTGCAGGGCTTCAGAGCCAGGTCAGGGTCAGGACACACGGTTTAAACCTTCATTGTGGTTTTTGTCATTGTGGTTATTGCTATTAATTCCCCCACCCGAGTTTCAGAGCTTCTCACGCATGTGTCCTCACAGATATCACCTTGTGGGAGAACACAGCCAGAGACAAGAAGAACCTTTGGCTTCTCTTCACCAATAAAAGCTGTCTTTACTCGATTGGTAAATACCATGACAAACAGGGCAAATAAGCCAATATTTTTTAAGTTTGGCAGGAATGAACGGGCAAACATTGCTACACTTACCACCAGTAGCAAAGTCTTGTTGGACTTTATGACTCCAATGATGCCGAGGATAGACAGAGCGAGGAGTGCAAAGCCAACAAAGATACCAATCCAGGCCGCAGCATAGATGTCATCATTTTCTGTGGCTTCCAGCAGAGGGTAGAGGCCATGGGGATCTGACACAAAGAAGATGCATTCTGCTGTCAGGGCAATACCGCACATCTGAGGAGCACAAATTAGGGAAAACTATTAAACTGAGGGAAAGAACGGAGTCGTGAAAAGAAGATTGCATTCATTCTATTCAGCCTCCTGCCAGCAGGAGCTCCTCAACTCCTCCTATGCCCAACTCTGCAACCCCTTTTATTATCCTTAACACAAGAACTGCAAGCAAAACTCACCCAGCCTGGACCTCAGAAGTCAGGCCTGGAACTTGAGAATGTTAAGAATAAAATTAACACAAACTTTCCTGTCACTATATGGAAGGAGTTGGCTGGAAAGATGTTGGGCAGCAGCAAGGGCTGTTCCTCTAGAGACAAGCTGGTCTGGTGGATCAACCCCTGCCATTCCTTCCCAACTGACCTGCCAGAACAGCTCTCCTTTATCCCTTGCCTAATGCTACATTGCTCTTTTTACTGGTGGTCTTCACATGTGAAAAGGGATTTCTTGGCTAGGAAGCGTTAAGAAGTGTCACACTGTAAGGAAGCTGCCACCCATCCACATCCCACTTCACTTACCCCAATGACCACATTCCCCAGGATTAATAGACCCTGACAGATGCGTATGCCATTGTCAGTTTTTGCCATCTTTAGATCTTCATGCAACCTGAGAAAAATCAAAGACAGTCGTCAGTTAGACCAGTACAATAGGCTTCATTTAGAAACAGAAATTACCCATGAAGAGAGGATAGACAGAATCCATCTGTCTGTACTCCTCCCACTCCTTGCTTCATGGTAGTTTTAAAGGAAAAACCTCCTGAGGCATGAAGCTAATAACTGAAATGCTCTCTGATAGTTGAGCTACGCAAGAGTGGGATGACTGTGCACAGACAGTTGCTTCAACTCACTTTTGGCTTGTTTTTTCTGTGACACACCAGTACCCATGCAGACCCCTAGCACAAGCACAGCTCATGGTGACACATTTCCATCTGGCTGGAATCAACGGCTACTGGGATGAACACCAAATGAGTTCAATTTCCTCACCTCACTTCTCCTTCAAAGAAGCCAGATTTATTCCAGGGCACATCACACATCTTATTGGCCATTCCCTTTTGGCCAGCACTAGCATGGAACCAAATATAACCATAGAGATAGAGCTGTATCCCACACACATACTTATGGCTCAGGGCTTGCCATCACTTACTAAGGATATTTCCCTCTTCCCCCCCTGCCGAGAACTGAAGCTGGGGCTCCTATTCCTTCCCAATCAGGTACGAGGGACAGAGCTGCTTAGGCTGCAGCTGGCTTGTGGGAGATGGGCCAAGTTGCATTCCCATCAAATTCCTGAGAACATTATATCCTGCAGGCTGGGCCCAGGCACTCCACCTTAAAATCAGTTCCCTCCAGGGAGAGCGGCATAAAGGATTATTCTGAGGTGTGAGACCTCTTGGAGAAATGAGCCCAAATTCCAGAGCCGATGAAGCCCTTCTTTCAAAGGGACAGAGCATGTGTGTGCATGGCAAGGAAGAAGAACTCCAATCCTGAGATAGCTGCATGTGCTGTGTCATTAAGAAAATACAGGCAATAAAAGAAAGGCTGAAGCAGGCCCAGCTTGAGCAGGCAAAAGGCAAAAAAGCTTGACTTTCCCACTGGAGTACCTGCAGTTGGGACCCCTCTTCCTGGGGCTACCAGCTCTGAGATGCTTCAAATAAACTTTTGAAAAAAGTAGAGCAGACATCAGCAGCTGCTAATGAACCATGAGAAGTTGAAAAAAGCCAGAATTTCCTATCACCATTTCTGCAGCAGTTTGAGGTTTTGGCATGGAGAGACCTCCAATGCTTTTACCACTACACAAGCAGCAGCAGAGCACATAGGTATTTTTCCAGGATAGCACAAGTGACGATTATTTCCCAGATAAGAAGCCATTTTTACTCCCAGCCAGGTGGTTGGAGGCTGGCCCAATACATCTAAAGCTGCATGATGCTGTATTTGAATGTGGATGGCAGGCTGCCAAACTTGCCCTATTTATTACTAGCCAATATGTCCAGGAGTCACACACAACGCCTTGCTGGTCAGAATCATAGAATCATCAAGTTTGGAAGGACCACTAAGATCATCATGTCCAATTATCAACCCATCACCATCGTGCACACTAACCATGTCTCTCAGGGCCACATCTACGTGATTCTTGAACACCTCCAGGGGCAGCGACCACCATCTCCCTGGGCAGCCTGTGCCACTGCATCACCAATACTCAGATCTGGGCTGGGCAATGCTTGGCCACGTGTTCTCCAGATCCTGACAAACCTGTGATGAGCACTTGTCCTCTACATATCTGAAAGCTGTAGAGGCTACAGCCTAAATCCTTGCTCACAGTGCAGAGATTTTAGAGAAGCCTTTAGTTATTGCTGACTAAGGGTCATCACAAGTCAGGGGGCAGTCCAAAAAGCAACGATACCACCCTGATCTGAACACAGGTGCACAAATTCTATCACATGAAAAACTGGGTCTGCTCCAGCTGCCATGCAGAGAGCTGGGTTCTGTGTCATGTTGCATCATTCCACCTGTGATTAACAAAGCCACAATCCTTTCCTTAGCATTACAGAAATTTCTTTCTCCTACCTTTCTCTCTTACAGGAACCCCTGCATTGTAACAACAGCACTGAGACCAAAAGGATGCCAGACCTGACTTGCTCTTGGCTTTGCTCTTGGCACAACTCAGCCTTTTTTTTTATAATTAATATGAAGACTCTTGCACATGGACTCCCCACCCAACCCACATGCTTCCCAGAATTTCCCTTTCTTGTAACCAGGACTTGACTTGCTCTTGCCTCTCCTTGAGCAGGTATTACTGTAGACAAAACAGTCTGAGAAAGAGGGCTTGATCTGAAAGCCTCTGTGGGGCTGGTTACATAAAACAATGCACAGAGAACAGGAAATGGAAAAAGGGCAGAAGAGTCTTTATCATGGACCTAAAAACGAGCAGTGCAATGGAAATCCCTCTTCCACTCCCTTCAGATGGACCCGTATAATCGGGATGCAGGGCTGGGGAGGGGCTCCAAGGTCATCACAACAGCTGGATCTGATGACAGCTGAGAGCCAACCCTCCAACACACCCCAGAAAAGAAGCTGCAGGAGATGTAGGCCTTCCCCACCCCCTTACGCCTCAGAGGTAAGCCGCATTAAGCCAAAGCACTTAGGGCAGGTGCACGAATACTGAGGCAAAAACCAACCTCTGGGTTTGCCTCACACAGAGGCATGACTCACAGCCACCCACCCAGAGTGACACAGGGAGGCAGTCCCTCCCTAGGCACCAGCAGCTTGTGCCTGAGGACAGAAATAATTTTGGAAGTAGGGAAGCCTTCTGTGTGGGCTGGTTAAGGTTAGTTTACAGCCCAAACAGTTTCCTGGGGCTGCAGGCAGATGTTACTTCCATGGCCTGAGAGCTTTCTCGATTTCTCCTCCCTTCTTCCACTCACAGTGGCTTGCAGCAGGTTGTGGGGGCCAAAAAGCAAGCTCCTTTCTGCAAAGGCTGGCTCCTGCCCCTGAGTTAAAGATGACCAACACTATACAGGGTCACTACTGGCACCAGTGCCTTGATTCAGGGGCGATTCAGTCTTTGGTGTATCCCTAACGCCCATTGGCCCGATTGAACTTTTTGAAGCCTCTGCATCCTATTTTTACAGGTTGAAACAGGATTTCAATAGCCTTACAGATGAACGTCCCTTGCTTTCGTTTGCTCTCACTCCATTTATAGCCAAAAATGCCTATGAATAGAAATTGGTTTGGCACTTGGCACTGCCTCATGCAGAAGCAGGCTGTGTTCTGATTGCCTTGTGTTTTGTGCCAGCTGTGGTGGAATCACAAAAGTCCAGCCAACGGACGTCCAAAAACACACCTGTAAGCATCATGGGTTTCTCCAAGGTGACAGCACTCACCCCAGCACTTGTGAAGCACAAGGTACTGCCCTCCCTTCCACCAGACGTATACAGTCTCCCTCCTTGAAGATACCCAAAACCTATCTGGAAATGGTCCTGTACAGCCTAATTTGGGTGGAGGAGACTTTCAGAGATCCCTTCCAGGCTCTACCATGCTGTGATCAACTCTGCTCTACATATCCCTCTCCCTAAGATCTGTGGAGGCCTTCATCACCACTGCTCTGCTATCAGTGGGAGGCCATAGGGAGGACATCTTACTCCCACCATAGGCCGCAGTTGGGGTACTTGAGCTGTTACCCACCATCATGAGCATGGCGGTACAGGGGCTGGGACAGATTGGTACATCTGGGGAGCAGCACGAGGAGAGATGGCTGGGCTCAGCCGAGCTGTGCCTCACCCCCTGCTCCCACCCCATGTTTCAGCATGCCTGTGCATAGCATGGCATTCTTCTCCTCTGGTGTAAGGAAGCGCAGACAAGGGGCCCATTTGTGCAATTCCCCATGGGCTCTGCAGCCTTCAGATGCCTCAGTGGAAAGGCTCAGAGCCATGTAAGCGCAACCAAACAAACACGGCCTTTCAGCAACTGAAGCCTCAGCCATGCCCATGGGCCCTGCCCTGCCCTTCACCCCATCCAGCCACCTCTCCTCCTATCCCTCGGGCTTGCCTGCGCCCAAGGAACAGACTGTCCCTACAAGCACGATAAGTGACAGGATGCCAGGGGAGGGAATTTGGCAAGGTGGAGCTGCTGGCTGTACTGGTGCCATGGGACAAGACTCCCCCAGTCAAGTCACAAACCCCAAGCACAGACCCCAAACACAGGCCCCTTTCACAACTCCACACCACAATGAGCTTCCATGCAGCAGGACTTGAGTAAACAAAATCCATTGTTATTGTCGTTAATGCAATTAAATAACTTATCAATGAATTCTTGGACCCTGCTGCATAGAGGCAGATGGTTGAGGGTGTCGGTTGGCCATCTATTTATCCTGAGGCGAACACCTCCAGCGCACATACTCTCCTCTGTCATCGCCCACCTGCCAGCAGCACACAGTCAGCCCAGGCAAAGAGCAGTGTGGTCACCAGGCTCCAACCATGTTGAGAAAGGGAAGAGCCAGCCGGTCATTTTACACTACCGGGGGAGAAATGTAAAGCAAAAACATAGCTCAGCATCAAGCAGGGGTCAGAGACTAATTAAGTTTCCTTTGGAGAGAGATTGCTATGAAACAAAGCCTCTGTGTACAGAGAGGCGGCTGGTAAATCATCAGGCATAATTACCTCAGATATAGAGCTGGGAGGCAGTTTTTTCCTCTCTCCCTCATTAGTTCAGCAGAACCAAAACAAGAGATATTTTTTCTTGCCTTTCCTATTTTCATAAGTGAGGGGGATTTGTCTTTCTCAACAGTGACTTCTTTTGATACTCAAATATGTTGGCAACAGATCTAATTTTCCCATTCCCTCCTCCCAAGTCTTTAGGAGAAAAAAAAAAAAATAAACAAATTAAAGCAGCCATACAGAAAGCAGAGTTTGCAGTAGAAGAAAAAAAGCAACTCTTAACAATCTTAGGCAGTTAACCTTATCCAGGTAGCAGCCTCCCTCATACTAAACACAGCCCAGAGGCTCAAATAGAAATCATTTAACATAAAAACCTCTTTTTCTTGTAACTGATGCTTTTTGCTTCTTTGTCTGCAGAGGAAGACAGAGACCGAAGCCAGGTACTCACCCTTCTCTGCTGGCGATGCAGAAAACCAGACCCACCTGTCTGGCTGGCGAATTCCCCAAGAAGCCCCTTTCCCCCTCCTGGGCTGGTCTTTAAGGAGCCTGGGTTGCTGGAGGAGAGTGCTGTGTGATTGGTAGGGTGCCCATCACATGAGGAACAGTTTTTTTTTTCTAGACAAACCTGTTCCCCAGTTCTTGTGGGACCAGAGGGTGTCTCTGTGATTCTTAGATTGTATCGGAATGCTGTTGTGCCAAAAACAGAAAGCTTAAAGAATTTCACTCATTGTACTCTCAAAAAGGTGGACAAGTGACTCACCGCTATGAGATACTTGAGCTTTAAAGAGGATAGGCAAATTTGAAGGGTGTAAATCTAAATATTAGCATTGCTGAACTGCTGTTCGAACAGAGTGTAAAAAGAATGCATGGATGAGAAAAGAGAGAAATTAATATTAGTGTTCATTTAATTGCGTTGCATGGGAAAAACTTGAAAAATACAGTAGTTTGGGTTGGAACCACTGTGGTGTTCTTTATCTTGGGAATTTTTTAGAAACGAGGTGTAGGTATTGGCTGCTGTGTAAGACAGAGTGGATAGCTAGAAAAGTGGAACAAACGTTGCATTGCCTTGAGTCCAATGGTTTTTTAACTCATTCAATCTTACGTTAAGCACTGTAATAGGCTCCCCAGGGAGGTGGTTGAGTCACCATCCCTGCATGTGTTTAAAAACCATTTGGATGTGGTGCTCAGGGACATGATTTCGTGGAGGGTTGTTAGAGTTAAGGTAGTTTGGTTAGGGTGTGGTTGGACTCGATGGTCTTTAAAGTCTTTTCCAACCGGAGTGGTTCTACGATTCTATGATTATGAAGATTGAGCAAAATCAAGGACATACATATGTACTTATCTGCCTGTGATTAACCAGGACTGAGGCTGAGAAACAGCAGAAAAGGCACTTCTCTCAACTTTCTCACACATTCCAGTCCAAGTGTGCAAAAAATAAGCATTCCCATTACTGGAGCCTTGAGCTACAGCTACTTGTGGTTGTTGTTCTTCATTTGTGATGCAAAACCCAACTGAGTAGTGAGCTTGGGATGGGTGATGGAAACATCACGTTCTTAGAGTCCATCATGAATCAAAAACAAACAGCAAAAGACGTGTACACTTTGTAGCCATTCTTGGAAATGTCTTCTGGGAAATTAGTGATAACTGCAATAGCTCCAATGTTTTACAGGTCCCCACAGTACCGAGGAACAGCCAAAGAGGTCCTGCCAAAGAGAGATCCAGGATGGATACATCTCATGAGATTTCACCCTGAGGAACAGGCCATGTTTTTGGCCTTTCCTGCACAAGTAAGGCATCCCAATGGTTGGCAAAAGAAGATCCAGCTGTTGCAGCCAGTCTGATCTGGTAGATGGGGACAAGAAATCTGCTGGTTTGGATAATTAAGAATAGGGATGTATATTTGCCTAGACCTGAATAACTCAGAGCCAGCTGCTCATTATTTGTGCTTCCAGCAACATGCATGAAAGTCCAGCTTGGTTTGGCACTCTTGGGGGGACTGTACATTTCACACTAATGGTGGGTTTCTGTTTGTGGGTTTTTGTAGTAGGTTTTTTTCTTTAACTGTGTTTTGTCAGAGGCAAGCTACGAAATTGCATGCATATGTGTGCACAGCAGAGGGTCAGAGTGAGACATGGCCTGAGAAAGATGTGTGCTGGGGCTGACAAACCGTGCAGTGGGAACCCAGAGTACTCTGTGGGGTGCCTGCAACTGCTTCAGCCTCCCCTGTAGATGTACATCTGTGCTGGTAACTTTAGATGAGAGTGTGCCAACACATTCGTATAGCTAGATCCATACATTTGTGAAAATTGTTGTATTTGCAAACTCTAGAGGCTCAGAAATGTTCCTCCCCACACAAAGTATCAACATGTAGAAAACCACAAGTGCATGTAGTTTCCACACACAAATCTATACAGAGATCCACATATATGCACACCTCTGCTGCCTGTAGATTAGAAGCAGAGTACTGGGCTGAGTGTGAAGACACTGCAATTCGGGGTTTCACTTGCCAAGACAACTGGAGGTGGAAAATGACATTCCTTGGGAGAATTATCACTATGACCATGTGCTTATTGAGACAGGGCAATGTGAGAATGTGCCTGTCACCAAGTGTGCCTCAGTTTTTTGCTCAGATTTGGCATGGGAGGGATGCTGGAGAATGTCTGAAGAAAGAACAAAGCTTATGATAAATGCTGATGAGATGCTGTGGGCCATTCCAATGGGCTGACCTTGCTCCTAACTCCTAATACCATCTCATCTTCCTGTACCTTTTAAATGTCTTCTCTTCATAACATACAAATAATGATTTGGGACTGAGAGAGTGTGAGAAGGGAGGGACTTTAAGAACAAGGAAGTGGTGGCCAAACCATTGAGGTACCGGGAGTCACTCCTGTGCCTGCCTCATGCCATCATCATGAAGAAAGCACTTTGTGCACTGATGCATTGCAGAGGTGATGCCCGTGGGCTGAGAGCTGCTGCCTTTCCCCTCAGAGCCACATATCCTTGTTGCAGTGACCTCCCACCCAGCGTGCCTCCATCAGCGGCCCTATCCTTGCTCTGTGTCACCCGGCTTTGCTCTCACATTCCCAGGAGGTCTGTGAACAGCTGCTTCCCATTCTGCACTCCAACCTTCTTTCCTCCACCAGAATGGGAGCTGAGGCTTGCTGTGGCCACTCGAACCCTTCCCATGTTGTGGCTGTGTGCCAGGTTCTCCCTGGAGGAGCAGGGAATTCCTCCCGCTGCCTCTGTGTGGGGTGTGAGTCTGCAGGGGACAGATGTCTGCTAGCTCCTCAGGTCTGCAGTTGGCCTCCTGCCTCTGCATCCCTGTTGGGCCGTGGCTCTTGCTGCAGCTGTTTCCCCCTTTCTGCAAGGTTTTGCCCTTTTTCTGACACTTCTTTTACCTTTCAGCCTCAAGAGAGAGGGATAATTCAGGGGTGCTGGGGATAAATAAGTGAGCACCACCTACGGAGATCAGGGGAGAACAACTCTATCCCAGAAAATGTTTACCAAACAGTGCTGAGTGTGGGGAGACAAATGGCATACCACCAGCAACAACCCAGGGCTAATTATAGTGGGACAGGATAAACCACCGGGCTTCTGGGCTGGCCGCTCCATCCAAGCCTGAAAACATACAGAGTGAAAAGCAGAACTGTACGTATATATTTAGTGTAATGTGGAATGCAGTAAGTAATTTCTTTCTAAAACCTCAGATACCTTAGTTAAGAGTGCTACAGAAAAGCCAGATACTGACACCTTTGTGATGCTGGTAATCCTGGTGTTTTGCATTTGGCAGTGCATAATCCACCCATGAATATGGCATTGTACTCCTCATTCCTAAGAAGAACGCTCTTGATGTCTGGGGTTTCTTAATATTTTTGTGAAGGTGGGAGTTACACCTTATTTTTCTAATTTTATATGGTAGAGTTTTATTCATGGTACACGGTTCATTTCATACAAATACTTATGATACATGGTTTATTTCAGTGTCATGAGGACTTGTAATTTTTGTTGGTTGCATGGACTCCAAGCTACTGGAATCATGTGATGATTGCATGAAAATCTGTACTTTCAGCTTTTCAAAAGATCTCTTCTTCTTCTGACAAGTGAGCAAGCAGAAAGGCCAAACAGGTTGGACGAGGCTGCTCAGTCTGGGAAAGAACTGGGTTCAAGCTAGGAGCTGCCCCCCCCCAGGGAATTTTGGATCACAGCTGATTTCAGCTCCTCAGTGGTCTTGGCTCAAATACTTAGAGAAATGGTGGGTATTTATAAAGGCTGATCTCTGCTGATTGCTGCTACTATTGGAAAAGAAAGTCCTGAGGGTGCCTTCCTGCACACATTGCTAGAGATTTGGGCTCTGAATCTCTTCTAAGGAAGTCTCTTTTACTCTGTTCACTATGAAGGAGACTGATAGGAGAGCCTTATCACAGTCTTGAGGCTAATTTCTCCAAAGGAAAACCCAGACAGAAATATCTACATCTTAGACCTGCTCCTGTCACCTAGGTCTTTCAGGCACTTAGAGGTCCTTTTTTTGGTACATGCTGAGATAAAACAAGCACGGAGGAGACTGGGGAAGCTCTGGGATCAAGCCCTGCCCTGGGCTTGTCCCACCAGCCAGTTTCTGCTGTTGTGGCAGGAGACCAAGCCCTGACAGAGCAGTGTTCTCCAGCCAACACCCTTGATGGTGTAAAAGGGTAAGTAAATGGGACATGAATCTCCAGAATCTCATCTTTAGCCTCCTGTGGAGGGTTTGCCTATCTGAGCATTTATCCAAGCAGCAAGAAAACAGCAGTGGATATGGCTCTGCTCTCCTCCTGGCATGAGGGATGACCTAGGTGGGCTGTGATCCTTGGAAGCATGGTGGCTGTGAAGCACAAATAAATCATCAGAGGAAGTTCTGGACCCTGCTGATGGCTTTAAAAATCATAAAAGAGGAAAAAAAAAATGAGTACTGTAGATCTGGGAAAGCCTTGGAAAGTATACAGCACACTACTGTTATCTGGGGGCTCACAAACAGTGGCAGGAAGTACTTCTCATCCTACAGCCACACCATTTCTAACCTCTCAGCTCATATGCTGAAGGGCAGCACAAAATTTGCAAGGGAGCCAACTCTCTTCAGTCTGCTAGAGTGAAAGCACTCTATAGGGAGTAGATTTTTATAAGGTGCAATCTCCCTTTTCCTTGCTGATGTCCTTGCATTCCCACAGATGAAGTCTACCTCTTTCTTGTACGGGACCATTGCTTTACCATTTCCTTCAGCATTAATACTCTCTCTCTTCCCCAGATACCATTTACCTTTCCTCTCAGGTGGCTGAGTTGATGGACATGAAATTCAAGCAAATGTTTTTTATTTCACTTCACTTTGAAGATTGCTGTTTTTGCTGCAGACCTGGAGAATGATTTGTGTGCACTTAGTTGCTTTTTGTAACTTTGCTAGTTGATCTGATAAAAGCTATTACTCCTGTCCTCAAGCGCTGTCCTATCTGAGTCTCAGGAAGAGTTTAAGGAAGTTTTAATGGGTAGTTTTCCCCATGGTTAGAATATGCTCACAGACTAAAATGGCCAAGAGAGGAGAAAATCTAGGGTGGGCTAGCCCACTACTGTTTGAGGAGCCTGGCAAGGGAAGGGTCACAGAAGGACAGAAATCTCAGCAAACTTGGACAGAAGATTACCTGTGATCTTGCAGAATGTAGAGTGGGAGAGAAAACTTTTGAGAAGACAGAAGTTTCCTGATTATGCTTTAGATAGCTCCTTTAAAAGGCTGGCAACGTCCAGGGAAAATTAGCTAGAAAGTGCTTCCATCTTGCTCTTGGTTGTGAATTTGTAGGTGAATCTAGTGTTGATATATGTACTAACATGTGGTCCCAGATCCTGAATGACCTTGGCAGTGTGATGAACTTTTGATTCTAATGTTTCAGTTGTATTTCATCTAACAGACTGGGAACAAGCTGTTCTGTCTAGACCTGATGACTTCACTGCTGTTGCTGATGATTAAAAATATATCCTTCAAAATACCTTGTCTGTCAGCAGTAGAAAGAGGAACTCTTATTTGGAGATCTTTACTGCTTGTTTGCATGGGGCCAATGAAATTTCTTCACATTAACTGTTCCAGTTCATTACTGAAAAGTGTGTGGGATACTTCATTTCTCCCAAATCCATCCTCTTTGCCTCCTCAGCATTGGCTGCTTCTGATTTGGCCGTAATGGCTGGCAGTGGAGCACTGCCATCTACATATGGTTGTCTGTTACTGTCCTCTTCCCAATATACTTGCTGTAAGCCACATGCTGTAAGCCTCTGTCTATCTGATTTTTCTCAGCATTTCTACCATCCACCTTGCTGTAGGGCTGGAGCACCCAAGAGGAAGAGGGAAGACTGTCAAGTCAATTTGCATTGCAGTGCAACTGTAGGGACACAGGAGATTAGCAGAGGGGTGTTGGGTGGTGCAGTGCTTGGGAGCTCTGGGCTGGAAATAAATAGTACATGTGACTCGGATGAGTTTATAGTGCTCCAAAGCACTTGCCTGGACAAGGGTGTGGTTGGCATCCGATTGCTTTGACAGAACTGTAGGTACTATCCTAAACACTTCCTGTGAAACTATTTTGAGGTTTCAGTAAGTAGCTGGAAACTTTCCTGAGAAGACTGCAAGACTCAGATCCTGCCACAGAATCACAGAATCATAGAATCCTTACAGTTGGAAGGGACCATTAAAGGTCATCTAGTCCAACTCCCCTGATAGGAACAGGAACATCCATGGCTAAATCACACTGCTCAGATCCCAGTCCAGCTTGACCTTGAACATCTCCAGAGATGGGGCATTCACCACCTCTCTGGGCAACCTGTTTCAGTGCCCCATTACCCTCAATGGAAAAGACTTTTTCCTTATATCCAACCTGAATGTACCCTCTTTTAGTTTGAAACCATTTCCTCTTGTCCTGTCACCACAGACCCTGCTAAAGACTTTCTCATAGCTCCCCTTTAGTTACTTGAAAGGCTGCTACCAGAACCCCTCGGAGCCTTCTCTTCTGTCTGAACAGCCCCAGTTCTTTCAGCTTGTCCTTGTAGGATAGATGTTCCATCCCTTGGATCAGTTTTGTGGCCCTCCTCTGGATGCACTCCAACATGTCCATGTCTCTCCTGTCCTGAGGACTCCACATCTGGACGCAATATTTCAGGTGAGGTCTCACCAGCACAGAGTAGAAGGACAGGATCACCTCCCTCAAACTGCTGGCCACGCTTCTTTTGATGCAGCCCAGGATATGGTTGGCCTTCTGGGCTACAAGGGCACATTACTGACTCATGTCCAGCTCCCCATCCATAGTACTTCCAAGTCCTTTTTGGCAGGGCTATGCTCAATCCTTTCATCCCCTAGCTTGTGTTGGTAGTGGGAGTTTCCTCAACCCGGATGTGAGACGTTGCACTTGACTTTGTTGAACCTCATGAGGTTCTTCTGGGCCCACTGCTCAAGCCTGTCTAGGTCTCTCTGAATGGCATCCTGTCCCTCAGGCACGTCCACTATGCCACGTAGGTTGGTGTCATCTGCAAAGTTGCTAAGGGTACACTCAACCCCACTGTAAATGTCATTGATAAAGATATTAAAAATAATCAGTTCCAGCACCAACACCTGGGAAACATCACTCATCACAGATCTCCATTCAGCCACTGAGCCATTGACCACCACTCTCTGTACTGATCCTGCAGCCAGTTCTTCATCCATCAAACAATCCACCCATCAAATTCATATCTTTCCAATTTGGAGAGAAGGATGTTGTGGGGTACCATGTCGAAGGCCTTACTGCAGTTCAGATAGATGACATCAGTGTCTCTTCCTTTGTCCACTGATGCAGTGACACCATCATAGAAGGCCAGTAGGTTGGTCAAGCAGGACTTGCTCTTGGTGAAGCCATGTTTTTTCTCCTGTATCACCTCCCTGTCTTCCATGTACCTTAGCATAGCTTCTAGGAGGATGTGTTACATGATCTTTCCTGGCACAGAGGTGAGACTGACTGGTAGTTTCCTGGGTCATCCTTTTCACCCTTTTGAAAAATGGACATGATGTCGTCTTTTTACCAATCACGAGGGATTTCACACGACTGCCATGACTCTCTAAATATCATCTAGAGTGTTCTAGCAACTACATCAACCAATTCCCTCAGGACTCTGGGATACATCCCATCAGGACTCACAGACTTGGGGATGTTCAGGTTCCTCAGGTGGTCACAAACCTGATCTTCTCTCACGGCAGGGGGGGCGTTGCTTTCTCAATCTCTTCTTTCCAAATAAATTGTTCGAGGGCTGTGTGATGAGTAGTTATCAGAGAAGACTGAGGCAAAAAAATTAAGTGCCTCAGCCTTCTCCTTGTCTGTTGTTACCAGCTTGCCTGTGCCACTCACTAGTGGGGGTATTCCCTCTTGAATGTTTCTTTTCTAGTTGAGGTACCTGTAGAAACCTTTCTTGTTCTTGGCACCCCTGGCCAAGTTTATTTCAAACTGAGTTGTGGCTTTCCTGACTCCATCCCTACATGGCCTAGCAGCTTTCTTATACTCTTGCCATGGTATCTGTCCCTGCTTCCACTGCCTGTGAATTTTCTTCTCACTCTCTGGTTTGATTGGCAGGTCCCGCTTCAGCCATGCTGGTCTCTTGCCTTCTTTTCCTGACTTGCTACACCTAGGGATGGAGAGCTCTCATGCTCTGAGGAAGGCTTCCTTAAATATATATGCCAGCTCTGCTCTGCACTTTTGTCCATGTGGATTGTTTCCCATGGGGTTTTGTTGACTCACTCCCTGTAGAGTTGGAAATTAGCTTTCCTAAAATTTAGCACCCTAATTTTACATTTTGACTGTCTCATATACCTCAGGAGCGTGAACTCCACCATAGCATGATTGCTACAACCCAGGCAGCCATAGGCTTTCGACTTGTTCATTACTACTCTTTAGGGACAGCTCTTCACATTCTATTCCTTTCCTGATACAGATGGCAATGCACCCGCCCCTTGTTCCTTGCCTGTCCCTTCTGAACACCTTGTAGCCATCGACAGCCACACGCACACGGAATTTGACCCAATGAACCCATTACCTAGCTAACCACAACTTGGGTTTTAGTTTCAGGTGGGAGATAGATGGAGGTGTACTTTGGGCCATCAAGCTCTTTTGCACGGACTTTTTCTGCCTTGCTTGTAGCTCCTGCCGGCCGTACCTTGAATTAGTCTCGGAAGGGCTCTAACGAAGGCTCAGCCGGTCTGTGCTGCCCTCTCATGGGCACACTTAGGAAAGGTTAAATTTCATCCGGTTTTAGCACCATTTGTCACTCATGATTTCTTCAAAGCCTGAAAGGTTTGTGAACAATTTCTAAGAGGGTTGTGAAATGTAACTATGAAAACTAATTCTATTTACAGTTGTGTTGGACTCCTCCCAGCTCTTACCTTTCTAAGGAGCTCTGCTTTTCATTTGGAAACATTCAGATATCTAATAGGGAAAAAAAGGGAGCTGTTGCTCTAGAGAACAGCTGGAACTTCTCCCATTTACACTTTCATCCATCCTGTCAAACATCTATTGGCATCATGGCATCATGACATGGTCAAGGAGTGTCTCAGGAGGGCTCAGTTGTGCTACTACAGATTCAAACCATAGACAGAGTTGCTACATGTTGACACAGGGCCAAAAGCTGGGTTCCCTGATGGACTGAGTTCTCATTGCTTTTAATACTACGGAGTTTCAGCAAACTGTTGACACTTCCTTTCCTTGGATCTCCTTGCAAAGAGGCAGGATATTATGCTAGACCCAAGGGGATACTTGAACAATAGCTGGATAGAGTAGGCATCTTTTTGCTCTTCACAGGGACTCCTGTTGTTTGTGGTTTGTGTATATAGGTACATATATTGTTTATATAACTTTGAGTCTGTTTTAAAAACCAGTGACTGTCTGATCACTCACTCACCTGCACTTTAATATAGCCTTCTCCCTAATGTCTACTCACCTGCTCAAACACCAATGCCTCCTCAAGGTGGGAACAATTTTTCTTCAGTGGCTGGTGTGTTTTCCCCATTAACAAACAATTGTGCTATCCCATATGCATCTTTATTCATCTCTACTTCCTGTTTTATAGTTGAAGAGAAGCTGAGAGAAGGGAAGCAGGAAGGACAGAGTTCACCTCTGGTTCTTACAAACTATCTAGCCCTCAACTGGATCTCAGCTCTTAACTCTTCAGAAGATTTTCTAGGTATTGAACCAGGTGATTCCAAATAAGACATTTCCAATAAAGGCTTGTCAGTTTATAGTGAAGTTTTCACAAGCAAATGTAAGCTGGTCGTTGCACTCCCTTAGCTACATTATCTACATTTTCACTCCTGCAAACTATACTAGTACCTGCCCACCATTGAAAGACTGGCTCTATGCAGAACTGTGTTTCTCCGTCTCTCACCACTCTAATCACTGGCAATGAAGAAGAGTTTAATTTTGGTCTCAGAGTAGGTAACAACACACACGAAAAAAAGCAAGTGAGCCCCTCTTATAGTGTTTGTTCCTTCCATGGTATTACACCACTGCAGTTAATGAAGTTATATCAGAAGTTTCTCCCATCTTCTGCACTGGGAATCATTGAATGGAATGGGTTGGAAGAGACCTCAAAGATAATCTAGTTCCAAACCCTGTGCCCTAGGCAAGAAATACAGGAAAGCTCACTCTAGACTTCATATGCCATGGAGATGCCCTTCTTAATGCCTCTAGGCATCTAGTTCTGTGGTAAAGAAGGCTGACATCTTCCCACCCAAGAAAGGAGTTGCATGGGGAATTGGGGTGATGGCCTCAAGGAAAGAAGGAAGAGCCACTCTGTTCGTTTGCACTTGGCATTTCTAGAACAGACTAAATACTGCAGTGTCTGTGTTCTCTGATCTTGAATTATGTGTACAGAAACCTCCTGGGGTTGTTTTGCCTTTTACTGTTCTGGAGTGACATTCCAGCTCACCACTTTTCCCCAAGAGAGAATGATAAGTGTCTCTTCCTCCAACGCACATCACCTCAACAAGTCAAATTCTCCTTTTTCATTTGTTGAAATATAGTCCAAAACTTCTGATGAAGTTGCTACATTAATGCTGCCAATGAAGATAGTTCCAAAAAATCAACGCGGTCATGAATACTAAAGACTGACTTTAACAGAACGTTTCCTCTTTTTCTTCTGCATTTCTTCTGGCTGTAAGAACAGTCAGGAGAAACTTTCCCTTGAATACAACCTGAAGGCATTTCAGACAGGGTTAGGTCAGTTCCCTGGTGTATTCCCATTCTAAGCTCTTACAAATTCCTTCGTCTTCAGCTTGAGTCCTCCCCTAATCCAAGCTCTTTATTAGACTTCATGCAGAGGTTAATTTCTTCCATTTTAGACATGCAGGCTCAGAATAGTTGCTGCTGAGTATTTTAAGTTTCACATGATTGTGAAACTTCAAAATCAGTGGCATTAAACTAACTTTAAATTGGTGTTACGTAGATGTGATTCATATCCAGTGAGTCACAAAGGAATGTCTCAGCTATCTGTAAGTGGCAGACCATTGAAGAGCTACCCTTCCTGTGCACTTCAGCTAAGAAGCAGAATAGAGACTGTGTGAACATTTCAAAGGATTTTTAATCAGCAGTTACAAGATTTTTAATATCTTCTTTTTTTCTTTTTACTTGGCAAGAGACAGTATACTGGTAACATACTACTGCTTGGGTACATCAGTTGATTAGTTCTGTACAGAGAATGCAAAAAATGAGTCTGGCATTTTGATCTGTGACACATATTTCAAGGCGTGTACAATTACTTTCTATAAGATTCACACCAGAAATGGTCTGAGCATGACAAAACAGTGCTATTTGTCATCTGAAATGGACATCATGCTTCTGCGTCAGCTCATGGATAAACAACAAATCTCATCTGTGAAAATACCACACTTCCTAGGTGCCCAGATCAAACTACAGAAACGACACCCCTGGGAACAACAAACTATTTCCAGCCTCTCCACCTCCCAGTTCATAGCGTGTTCCTATCCATTAACAAAGCAAAGCAATGCACAGGTGTGGATGAAAAAAATTCACAACACTCTTTTAGAAAGAATGCACGTCAGTGTGCACACATCTCCCTTATGGAGGGGGAAAAACAAACAGCAAATGTTAGTCATGTTGCTTAACGCGCTATTGGAGGGCATTCAAATCTACAGTGACTAGCGTGATACAGGGACTTATATGGAATAGTTTCAGTTACACACAATGAACTGTTGGTTCCTTCAGAGCACCCAAAGCGAGCAATTAAATGAGGGCTTTATGTCATGTTGATAAATGTCCACTCATGAAGAAGACACATGGATCCAATGGCTTGGGAAAGAAATCTTGGAAAAAAGACAGTCACTCTGGAATTAAGACCACAATAAATGTTTCCATTTTAAATCTAGCTTTTCTCCTTTTCTTCACGGCAGAAAAGCCTTCACACACACAAACATCAGTGGTGCATTAGTGCCTTAATGTGAGGTAGAATTTTCTTAGAGCTAAGGTCTGTTTTTCAGTAAAGCTTTGAAGCAAATCAAAAAGGACTGTGGTGTTGTATCAGCCTAAACACAATCATCTGCACATCTTCTGAAGAATACTTTCATTTTCAAAACTGAAGTTCCTAGCCTGAATTTCTCAAAAAAAAAAAAAAAAGTACATATATATGTATATACAGTTCAAAATACAATCCAGTTATCTACAAGGCTTGAGGAGAAGGAAGCAACATGTCACCTCATATGCCTTATGAAGTTTCCCAGGATTTTCTATTAAAGACCCTACTGGGATTGGTATGGGCATTGTCCCCAAGCCTACTGCTTTCTCATGCCATCCATGCAAGACAGTTGCAGGCCCACACAGCTGCCCTGAGTGCAGCCACATACACTGCTACACAACTGCTGCTTCTCAAAGGAGAGGGAGCTTAATCCTTAGAATGGAGAGACAGACGCTTATGAGCACTGGAGAGAACTTCTTGCTACCATGTAGTGACTTTGCACAAGATAAGGAAAATTTAGGCCCTGAGATTGCTGAGGAACACTGTGTAGGGTGTTTCTTGCAAAACTTCCATTATCTTTAGGAAAACTACTCTCCAGCTCTCAATTTATCTGAAGGAGAAATTAAGGATCTTTCCTTTCAATACTCACTTAAAACTGATGTGAAGCTGAAGGCATACACCTATTGTAAGATAATATATCACAGTTCACAAGGTTTCCATATGTAAAACAGAACAAGAAAATACAATATGAAAATGGCACAAACATAGGAATTTCACATCTAAGTGTCCCCAGAAGTACCTCAATCCTGTTTTACAGCAAAATTCAAAGACATGACAACACCTTCCTCTCTTGGAAAATGTGCTGATAAGTGATGACAGAGATCAAAAGACCTCAGCCAGTATGTTCATGTAAAGTTGACTATCTTCCACTCATTTCCTGCTTCATGGAGATACATTATTAGCACTTCTCCTACATTCACAGTGAGTGAATGTACGGGACCACTTATAAACCCTTGAACAGAAATATATAAGGCTGAAAAACATTCACTCTGCTTCATTAAGGGTCCTGTTCTGGTTGCTGATGATAAGTAGGGCTTTCAAGAGCATTTCAGCTCTTCAGTGGGGCCTAGACACCTAAGTCTACATCACACCTCTAATAAAACCAATGAAGATCTATCTGGATCTTCAGCTACCTTTAGGCTTGAAAAACCTGCCTGCTTTGTAAATGACAGAGGTGCTTACCTGCCTTTAACTTAGAAACACAGGAGTTAACACAACTGTTTTAAGATTTTTTAACCTGGAAAAAAAGAGTTACCTCATCTTTTTTGAGAGCCTTTGATTGAAAGGCTCAAACACAGCATCTGCATGCTGAATACTTGTTTCAGTTATTTCCCAATGTCTTGGGCCCAAGCTCTGCTGTGGCGTGTTGCACAATCTGATCATCAGACTTTTAGCTACAAAGAAATAGATGGAAGATAAGTTTCTGTGGTGCTCCTTCCATAGCCAAAGACAGATTTTTGGGAACATGCTACCATCCATCATGGAATCAGAACACTTGCCTAAAAAAGAGAAGTATGTAGTGACAAAAAGAAGCCTATTTCTGGAACCTATTGCACATACACATGAAATGATGACAAAATAATTGTATGCACTATTGCATATTTTCAATGATCTGCAGACAAGAGTAAAGAAAGACAAATGTCCCTTAGAGGGTGAAAACCATCACTTGGAAAATATGAAAATGAGCATTGCAAGTGTTTTGAGAATTAAAAGCAGTTCAAGTGATGTATTTGCAAAGTGCCATTCTTAACTCTGATTTTGCTGCGCTACCAGTGCTCCGTTTTGGTTGGTTTAGTTTCATTCACCTTTCACTTTCCTTACTGGCAATACCTTTTGAAGCCACAGAGCCACATATGCAACTACTGCTTTGCAGTTATGTTTATCAAAATACATTCTATACTTGCAATGATACAAGCAAGACAACATCAAAAAGCAGAGTGATCTGAAACCAACAAGAATGGTTAAGGGTGAAACAGCTGCTGCCACTTGTGTGGAAAAAATAGTTACATCCATGTAACAGAGGAGCTTTGGGGGCAGCAGAAAAACCACAGACCCAGCCTCTCGGATTTCAATCTGTTAGATGGACATTAGTGTTACTGTATAGTTTGAGACAGTATGCCACCACTGCTTCATGAAAA
This sequence comes from Lagopus muta, assembly GCF_023343835.1. Lineage (NCBI taxonomy): Eukaryota > Metazoa > Chordata > Aves > Galliformes > Phasianidae > Lagopus > Lagopus muta. The sequence continues at coordinate 80,776,163 of NC_064433.1, forward strand.
AGAAAGGCTGTCCAGGATTACTTTTTAATTTTACATCGCATTGTTTCTCTGCACAGAAAAGTAGAGACTAGAAGTGGCCTAAATGTGGTATTTGTGCATTTGTATGTATAGACCAGACAAGAGTTCAGCAGCCCAGCTTTTTCAGGATGCGCCACATGTGCATGTAGGTCCATGCATTCTTTCAGGTTTAAGTTTGCTCATCCAAATTGATACTTGGTTGCAGGACTTACTTAAAATAAAAGAGGAAATGCAAGCATACAGAACAGAGAAATCAGGAAACAGAGATACCAGCAGACTTTTTCAAAGGTACTTCCACTGGTTGTAAAAACACAATGCTGGAAAAAGGCCCTGTGAAATACCACAACAGTAAGGTCAGTAGAAGCCCGAAGGGGTGCCCAGGACTTCTCCCAGAAATTCCTCTGTATCTCTGTGATCGTCTGATACTCCTTCCATTTCTGCCTGCCTGGCATTTATCATGGACTGCACCTGGGGAAAAAGAAAAGAAGAAAAGGAAGAGAGTCATTTGGGGACATACTTCTCTGCCACCATTTCCAAGAACCAACCTTTCCACTCCTCTGCAGGTTCTGCCTACATTCTGTACAGGATGAACCCAGCAGCAAATCAAAAAAATGATGCTTCTCCTTACTGACAAGATGGCAGTGAAGGAAACAACCCCCTCTCCTTCTATCTGCTCTCTTTTTTCTAATCTCCTTCTTTCCACAAGGAGCTCCCCACACTTGTAACTCTAACTTCGAATTCACTCCCAAACTATCACTCTCTTGACAGACTGAATTTCCTGTTTTAAACTTCTCCAGGATCAGCAGAGATCACTCTCCTGAATTGGGATACTTTGCAGGTAAAGTGTTTCCTCCCTGTATGGGACAGAGGAAGTCAGAGAAGGTTCACAACAGACAGAGATGAGCCCTACCTCTGTCCTCAGGTTTCCTTCACATCTCAGATAATGATCTTTCAGGGCTCATCACCCCATTTTCCCCTCAACACCATGCTCTTCCACACACCCATCCTCTTGCACATTTCAACACTCTCCCTTCAGGGCACAAGTTTCCGCTAGGTATGGGAAATCTGTCTTCAGAACCTAGTGAGTTCTCAACCTTGGGCATTCTGTTCTTGCCCTGTCCTTCTCTTCCTCCCAGTTGAGCAGGCACACAGTGAGAGAAAGGGTCATGAATTCCCCATGTTTCCAGAACAGTCAGCAAAGCTGGCTTTCTGCTGTGCCTGTAACAGGCAGACCCTGCTGAGCAACACAAAAACACCATACCTGCAACAACATGAACTGCAAAGGGTCATCAGGTTTCTCATACAACAGTTTTGCTGTGATCTCCTGAAACAGAGACAGACAGAAGGAAAGAAATATTGATCCTTAAGATGATGAGAGGCTGCACTTTCTATACTTTCGATACTAGCTGAATTTCAAAAAGCAATTATCCCTTTCAGTCCCTGGAGATGACCAAGTGTCCCTTTCTACTGCTTTTCCTAAGTTCAGATTGAAGAAAGCTTGGGACAAGGAAGGATCCAGAGGAAGGGACTCTTTGGTACAATCTAGCTTTAAGCACAGTTTCTCAAGCAAATCTTTGCAGGAAAAAGAGAGAAATTTAACCTGAAATATCTGCAGAATATTATGTTTCTCCACATAGTTAACGGAGGCTTCAAAAGGGTCTTCATACACCACTGGCTGCTCTGATATTTCACATGCTTTCTCTGTTGGGTGAACTACAGCTGCTGCTGATTCATTCAGAGACATTTTACTGCAAGACTGTGAGGATTCAGACATGGATATTTGGACTTTGAAACCAAGCTGTTCACCCACAGGTGACCTAATCTCAGGTGAGTTTCCACTAGGTATGGGAAATTGGTCCTCAGAACCTCGCGAGTTCTCAACAACCAGATGGTCTGCAGGCTTTGGCAGTTCCATGACAGATGGCTGGTCTACAGATGCTGGTCTTTCCATCACAGATAAGTCCTTCAGTGATAGTGGAGATTCAGCTATAGGTGGTGGTACAGCAGCTGGCAATATGCTAGATTTCTTCACTTCAGTTTCTGAATGGTCACTGAGATCTTGTTAGAATATTTAACAACAAAAGACAGAATGTTTTAAATGTAGAACCACAGAATCATAGAATCATTAAGATTGGAAAAGGGCACCAAGATCATCTAATCTAACTGTCAACCCATGTCTGTGACTGTTCTACACCTCAGTGCCACATCTTCATGTTTCTGGAATGTCTCCAAGGACAGTGACTCCACCACTTCCTTGAGCAGCCTGTGCCAACACTGCCTCACCGCTCTTATTTTTCTTAATATCGAGCCTGAACCTTCCCTGGTTCAGCTGGAGGCCATTCCCTCTCATCTTTTCACTGTTAGAAGAGGCTGAGCCCCACCTCACCACAACCTCCTTTCAGAAAGTTGGAGAGAGGGATGATGTCTCCCCTGAGCCTTCTCTTTTCCAGACTGAACAATCCCAGTTCCCACCCCTCACAGCTTTGATGCTCTTCTTTGGACACACTGCAGGGCTACACTGAGGCCTTGCAGACCAGTTACATCAAATTACTGCATCTTTCCGGAAATATGCCCCTGTTAGAGCAAGTGTTAGGACTCTTGGAGCACCAAAAGGCTTTAATTTCTGTGACTGGTCATTGCTTTCTGCCCACGAGCCCAGAAAAGCCATTTAAACTCAGCCCCAAGCCTTCACCATGTTGTATGACTGCCTGTGCCTGGTGCATGCATACTGACTGGTTCTCCTGGGGGTTCATCCAGCAGCTGGCCAGGTAATGCTCCCTGTCCGTGCCCCACATCCCCACTCACGGTCTGTGGCTGAGCTCAAGGCGGCATGAAAGCACACCGACACTACGACAGGGGCAGACTGGGGCCGGGAGGACGAAAGGGGTCATGGGATTCCACGGCCCCAGCGTGTGCGGCGCGGCGCTGTGCCTCTGGAGAGGCGGGAGGGACGGTTTCCGCGTCCCGGTCTGTGCCGGGGATCGAGGTCTCTGGCCCCGGGGACTTCCCCGCCGACGCCCGCGCTCACCATCCCCCGGTTCTCCGTGGCTTCTTGCGCTGCTCACCGTGGGCGGGAGAGATGGAAGACGCCGAGAGGTTGCCGAGGAAACCGCTGCCGTCACGCCTCGCCTCTTTCTCTCGGTAGGTGGTGCCGCGCGGCCATCTCAGGTTGGGGCGGGACTGCTGGGAAAGGGTGAGCTGAGAGGGGGGTTATTGTAGGTGTGGTTCTAGTCCTTGTCTTGGTCCTGTGCCGGTCTGCCTGAGGGTAGGAAGGTGTTACAGGGATCAGGAGAGGCTGGGTTGCTGGGCTGAAGCCAGTGGGTTGGTCTACAAGACCAAGTGCCAGGTCCTGCACTTAGCCACAACAACCCCAAGCAATGCTATGGACTTGGGGCAAAGCGGCTGGAAAGCTGTGCGACGGAAGAGGATCTGGGGTGTTAGTTGACAGTTGGCTGAACACAAGCCAGCAGTATGCCCAGGTGGACAAGAAAGCCAATGGCTTCTTGGCTTGTATCAGAAATAGTGTAGCCAGCTGGAGCAAGGAGGTGATGGCCTTCCTGTACTCAGCACTGGAGATGCCGCACCTCAAATACTGTGTTTAACTTTGGGCCCCTCACTACAAGAAAGACATTGAAGACACAGAGCATATCCAGAGAAGGGCAACAAAGCTGGTGAGTGGTCTGGAGCTCATGTCTTGTGGGAAATGGCTGAGAGAGCTACGATTGTTCAGTCTGGGGAAGAGGAGGTTCAGGGGAGGCCTTATCACTCTCTTACAATCACCTTAAAGGAGGCTGTGGTGAGGTCGGGATTGGCCTCTTCTAACAGTGGTAAGGCGAGAGGGAATGGCCTCAAATTTCAGGTTGGATATTAGGAAAAAATGTCTTCTCAGAAGGAGTGGTGAGGCAGTGGCACTGCTGCCCAGGAAGGTGGTGGAGTCACCATCCTTGGAGGCGTTCAGGAAATGTGTAGATGTGGCTTAGTGGACATAGTGGGGATGGTTTAAAGACTGAACTAGATGATCTTAGAGATCTTTTCCAGGCTTAGTGGTTATTGTGAATAGAATCTTGGTGCTGATTTCAGTTGTGGTACGGGTCCTAGTCTCAGTGTTGACTTAAATGCAACCAGGGATTGTAGACTTCAGGTGCTCACAGGGACCACATGGCCACTGCTGGTATGAGTCCTCAGATGTCTTGCCACCTAAGGCTGCCAGCCTGTGAAATCAGGCATCTCTAACCTGAGAGTGGAGACGTGGTGGGAATTGTATGTAGCTGTAGCCTGCTGCAGACCAAGCAACCATTTTGTTTTACAGGGAGCTTTGTGACATCACTGCAAGTTCAGTGCCATTAGCTTTCTCCTTTTGATGAAACAGGCCCTGACTTTAGGCCTTTCTGGTTTACTAAGCTCTATTAAAGAAAGCGACAAAGTACATGGCATCTAATTAGTCTTGTTAGCCCAACTAGTAAGTGTCCCAGTAGTGAAGAGGCTTGGAGGAGAAAGGCAGTCCATAGCAGAGACTAAGACCTGCCAGAGGACATGGTGGATAGCTTGTAAGGAGAGCAGGGAAGCGAGAGGGTAGTGGAACACTGAGAGAAAGGTTAATGTGCACTCAAGTAAGAGATAATTTTTCTTCCTGGTTTTATAATCTTGGCAATATACTGTGTGATGAACTCAGGAAAAGCAAATAAACAGATTGCCAGTTTCCCCCAAAGAGGAGATGAAAGGGAAAAAAGATTAAAGCAGAACTGGGTTACCACAGTAACTAGCTTCTGAAATACTCTGCTCCAGTGTGACAAGAGTTGGATTTGAAGCATGAGTGGTTGAAAGTGCCATGGGTCTTGATTGGGGGAGAGTGAGACAGAGATACAGGACTTCAAAACCTGTTCTAAACTAACAGATGCCACTTATATTCACTTTGAGTGTGTTTTTCAGTTTAAGCTCTTGCCCTTTCATAAGAAGTAGCTTCCCCACTGTTTCCATACTAGGTTCATAACACTGTCCAGTATGCTGACCACTAGGATCCTCCTGTACTGAAGTGCTGCTGTCAAGACATTACTCAGCACCTGTGAGCTTCTCTTGCCTCTTTTGCTTGCCCTTGTGACTGGTATAGTCCCAGACATCATGTGGTTGCTGTGTTTTTGGGTGTGAATTCTTCTGTGTGTGTATTCATTTGGAAAGATCTTGAAAGATGCTGGATGAAATTGTGGAGGGGTCTTAGGAAGTTATTTGCATGGACTGTCAGTGAGATTTCAGGATCTGACTCCTTCAACCTCCACTGATTGTCACATGGGGAGAGAGAGTACCATTTACTGCCTGGTGTTAGGGTATGTCAGTTTTGATTTGTGGACCCTGACAGGTTTCCTCCAGGAGATGAGGACCAATGGCTCAAGTGCTTAGGGACGCTGGTTTGTCTTGTATGCACCTTAGGAATACTGTTGTTGTTGCTGTTCTGCAGCAATCTGTACATGTTTAAACTCACATTTGTAACCCTAGTAGTTGTAAAGAGGTTTTGCTCAATGGAATTTTGCTGCTGGTCAGTCCAAGAAAACAAAGTCCAGAAACAAGAGTTAGCTCTTCCCTACAGCTAGGTATTTGCGCATGACTGTAGTGTTCACAGAGCTGCTGTATCCAGGGTCTGAAAGGAGAGCTGTAAACTGTTATATCTGTGTCATACTTAAAGAGGGCAGTGTTTGCCGCAGTAACTGCAGTTGCGGGTTTAGCTGAAGTAGGCATCTGCTTTCAGCTGTGTGCTGAGCATCCCAGTGCTGTTTTCTCCTCAGCATGATTCCCTGCAGAACTTCTCCCATGGGTTTCTCCTCTCCATCCTTTACTGGACAGGACTGAGCAGTTTTTCAGCATGCTACTGGCTTTAGATAGAGTCCTGCTGTGGGCAAATCTCGAGCCCCATGTTTTCCTTTCATCCGTGTCTCATTGGTAAACAGCAGAACTCTCCATTTCCAGCCCCACTATCTGCTGCAGGAATCTGTCTGCTAAGGCTGGAAAGCTTGGATTTTGTACAAGGAAATAAGATGAATGACTCCATTAAATAAACATTGCTGTTTTGTTTATTCTTTCAAATGAAGAGATTACAAAAAGAAAAAAAAAACGAAAACAACCCCAAACAACAGAAAAACCAGAAGATGCATTTTAAAGACATGAAAAATTCTGAGCAAAACAAAGCCTTAAATATAATGCTCATGTAACATAAATCACAGGACTTTTTTTTCTACCCAGGCACATGGAAAGCAAAGCCGTATTATTATATCATTATTTATATTGCACCATATGCTAAGTCTGGAACTTAAAGACTTTCAAATAAATAAGAAAACACCAGCTGCAGATCAGCAATACGCTCCTTTATTGGGAGTCACTGTGTAACTGTGGCTATCATTCCTGCTGTTAAGTTAAAACTTAAATAAATTGTCACAGAAATAAGATAGCCATTAGAGATTCAGTGTCTGTCTCCTGGGGACACTTTTTCTAACAGCTGTAACAAAGATCTGCTTCTGGTTTTGTCCTATCTCTGTAGTAACTCATTGCATTTGTCCCTGCAGTATCACAGAGTTGTTCAGTAGAGATGGTTGAGCTGTTCACTATAAATAATGTTGGTTAACAATGCGGTCCCTTTTGGGTTAATAAATTACAGTCTAACTACTCCTGAGAGTCTTTGATTCGTTTCCTGGAGGTCTGCAGTGAAGAGTTGGAACAAATCACTTTCCACAGTCTCTTCACTTTTAATATTTCTACTTATTTTATTGAGCTGTAAATATATGTATATGAGCCAAACCCTGAAAGTGTCCAGCCTAAACTCCTGTCGCTTTACCTGCTACTTGAAAATCATAATGGGATGCGCGAGACGAAGCACATCAGAAAATGACTTGTCTTTCCTTAGGCACAGAGGGCCCCACTCAGTGCCAGGCTGTGGGATCTGTCCTCTCTGGGGTGCAAGAGCAGTTTTCTGATAGAGGCCGTGGCCTCGTGGTTTCCCATATCCTGTGGCTCCGAAGCTTTCTGACTTGTGGTTTTGCAGCATTACAGCCAGATATAGTTAAAGCTTTCCTGAGGTCTGTAGAGCGAAGGGCGGCATTGTGGCACAGAGAAGTGACCAAGGAAAGCAGGCTGCAGGAAGGGATGAGGTGGTGGATGGGTAGAGACCCCAGCTGGGGTCTCTACCCATCCACACACTGATCTGTGACTGTGGGTGCATTCTGGTCTTGTCCCACGCATCAGTAATGACGCAGCCCACAGTGTTGAAAAATCAAGTTCATTACAAACTGTGGGGAGAGTGGTTTTAAGTGCCACAGAGCCATATGGAGAGAGCCAATTTCCCAGATGAGGTGGAACGGGCTGGGATGTGAAAGGAAGAGAGGCAAGCAGGAGCTGCTGACTTAGACCAGCAGCCCTTGATGGAGACCAGTTTCTACAGCGATGCTTTGAGGGAGAACGCACAAGTGTCCATTTTTCGTACAGAGGACCTGATGGTGTATGTGCAGCAACCAAGGCAGAGAGCTCTGCAAATCCTCCATCTGGGGCTCTGCCTGCATTTCCCAGCAGAGAGCAGCAGAGCCTCGCAGATGCTTGAGAAGGACTCTGAGAGCATCCTCCAAGACTTCTTGTACTGCTTGCTTCCTCGAAACACAACAGTCAATCTTCATTGAGCTTGCAGGCATGTCAGACCTATCAAGAGCATCGGTGTGAACAAACAGAAAACATGTGCTAGCAATCCCATAAATTTGGTGCTTCCATGAAAATCTGGGTTTTCACAGAGAGTAGAGGAGCCTTTCTTGAGAGGATCCTCTCCAGGTTATATTTGTATCCAGAACCAAAAGAGGATACCTCAAGTATGGCTTCAGAAAATAGACACTCGTGGGAGGTTAAGCAGACCCCTTTCACAGCTGAGTGGCGTAGACAGATACCCCTTGAGGTCTCCTTCAACCCCATCTTTGGCAGCACAGGAAAGAAATGTGTTTGTAGGTTCAGTGTTTTGAAATATTTTTTTGGAAACCTGTTTAGTATGCTCTATCCTTTTCCATTAAATGAAGTTTCAGCTGTCTCCTTCTTGTTCCCTCCTCACTTTATAAAGTTATCATAAATGTTATTGGCAGCAAAAATGGATGAAAAATGTGAGAAGCTGCTTCTTTGCCAAGGTGTCAAAACTAATTAATCTGTGTCTAATTTAGAGAATATTCTCTAGAAAAAAAAAACACAGACTTTGTCCCCCTGTTTGGAAACTCATCTCCTGTTCTTTAAGGAGTTTAAAGTGGGTGATTTGAGGATTGTAGTGGAAGTTCATCAGTGATATTAAGTGGAGCAGATTCTGTCATCCACCAATTGCCCTGTTTCCAACTTCTGAAGCATAGAACTATCACAGTTTTATAGTTTCCCACGGAGAATGATCCTGAACTTTCTTGGATGCCAGGCACTTGTAAGGGAGAAGGCTTTAAATTTTCCTTGCCCTTGCCTGGCACCAGAGGGAATGGATGCTTTGTTCTGATTTGTGTCTACAGTGAGCCCTTATCCCGCCCTCTTCACATCAGCTGTGAAATCCCTGCAGGAAGGAAGAATCCAGGCTTCATGTTCACCTGAGGGAGTGGTGCCTGTGGAGGGCTTTGAGGATAGGGATAGCAGTAAGGTAAAGGGAAGGCATAGATTTGCCTGCAAATGCTACCATATTCCTGTGCTGTGACTCCATCTTTTGCCTTGGGACAGAGAGCCACCATGAACAGGCTTTTGGAAGGCAAATGTATCAAGCAGTGACAGCAAGGCCCTGGGTAATGCTGTCTTGAAAAGTCTGTGAGTAGCTTTCTGAGCCCCTCAGTGCCTTGTGTTCAGTGTCCCCTCCTTCCTCTGCTCAGTCTGCTCCCCTACCCCCTCTCATTCGGCCTGTCTGTGAAACTAATTTAAAATGTGAGACAAACCAACTCAGCCCCGGGGCCACTGAGCTGGTCTCCACTGCCTTCCACCACTCACCCCAGGTGGGATCTGTCCTTCTTTATGGATGCAAATGATGCTTCATTTCTGAATCATAGCTATCCATGGGAAAGGTGCAATTAGCTGCTGCAAGGAGATGGGCCCGTCTGCCTTGCCTTGTTTAACAGAGGCTTTAATTAAAGACCCCCTGATGCTAGAAAGCCACATTAATTATTCATCTGAAAACATTTACATAGAGTCCCCCGTTTCCCTTCTTCAATAAATTATCAACTTCACGTCTCCATAATTCATCGAAATGACTAAAAATACATTGTCTCAGCCTCCATCACCTCCCTCCTCACTCCGGCTTTGTCTGTTCCAACTGTGATGGCTTCAGTATCGTAATGTGAGGTTCTCCTACAGCTCTTAAGTAAAAACAGGGGATGGAGGAGAAGGGGGAGAGGAAGGGGGAAAGATTTGTCTCTCCTCACAGGAGTCATGGAGATGGCAGTAATTTTTCTCATTTTCTTTCCCACACAACTGGCATGATAGTGAGGTTTGAAGAAGCCCGTTGACTATTTCTAATGAGAAAAAAATCCATTGAGGAAGGAGAAAAGATGTTTCTAGGGGCAATTTCTGAGCTCAGCTGCAGATAATCCTGTGTGGCCCGGAGCTCAGCAGTTAACCTCCATGTATCTCTCCATACCTGACCTGTAGTCTGGACCAACCATCCTCTATTATCCCTAGAGAGGGATCATGCTTTACTAATTTTGAGCCATTCAGTTATAGCTGTTGTAAAGCGGAAAAAAAGCAGGCAAACTTAATCAGAGGGAGAAGTTCTGCAGTAATTCACAATAAAGATGTAACTGTAGAACAACTGAGGGAAAAATCACTGCAAGTGGTTTTCTTCAACACTTTTCACTTTGTGATAAAGTGAACTGTCACACAAGAGAGGAAAAAAACCAGTCCTCCGAGGGCTTGTTTACATGGAGAGTTAAGACAAATTAGTGTGAGGTGTGAGTTAATGTACTGAAGTCGAAGTGCATTAAACCCCTGTGTGAGTGCTCTAATACAGAAAGAAAACAGCTTCAATTCACTGTGGTGACAATTAAACAAAGTAAAGCAAGGTCACTTTATCCTCCAGTGTCCACACAGGACTTAATGTGCTTTAATTCATACGCATTCATGAAACATCTTTGGTTAATTTACCTTAACTTTCATGAATGCAAGGCTTGGACAAGTGTATGCTCCTCCTGACTCTGAAAAGCTCCTGTTCTCTGTGGAAACAGGAGTGGTTTGGTGCCTACAGAAATGAGACCTCATGTGCTTTCTTGTAGCTGGGGGAGCTGGTGGCTAGATAGAGCTGATCTAAGATAGTGGCTGTATAGGACAGAGCATGTGTATGATCCAGGACGAAGTCTGAAAATAGTGCTGAACTGCTGACACGTGTTGCAAGTGTTAGTTTCCTGGTTTTTGTTTTGTTTCCTTTTCCCATCTCTTGTTGCTGGGCTATCTTGACTCAACAGCGACTAATGGTAACAAAACCCTTGTGGGTCATGAGAATGTGCCCAAATCTTGACTCGTTTTATGTGAAGGACTGCTAATGTTGACCTATCTCATCTGTTAATGATGTGCATTAACACAATTTTATTTTTGGTTAGGCTGGTAAGTAGGTGAACTAGTTGATGTAAGAGGTGCCAACTGAGATGAGCAGTGCTCCATTCTCCTTTGACTGCATCTACATAAATACAATAGAGATGGAAGTATGACAAATTCCCTGGTTATCATTGGTTGGACAGCAGGATCTCTGAGCTATAAAGTAGACTATACACTGTGTTGGTAACCTAACATTGCCTATCCTTAGCACTGGAGTTTGGAGAGAGGTTTCCACAAACCTGCCCAAGGAGTAAAAGAGCAAAGTTCTACACTGTCATCTCAATCCAACACTCGGATATGTATATGTATGTTTGTGCTGTGTCTCACTGACCTGATCAGGAATAATAAACTGGCAACTGCTGGCCTCATTGTACGTCCTCAGCTGCTCCAATGATTAAGGACCGAAGGCAGGAAGGGTGAAACAGAACTTTCTGCTGGTGGTCAAGCCCTTTGTAACGTGCTGAGGGATTTCTTAAGCCTTTAAGATTCTGGATTGGTAAGAGAGAAATGTTATTCAAAGAAAAATATGAATATGTTCTGCATTATTTGGTGACCTTGTATACTGCTTTCTTGAAGCTGAGAGACTAAAAACTTTCTGTGCATGTTTCCTGGAAGATGATCCACTGAGGTCTTTAAATATGAAAATGCTAGCTCTGATTGAAACTGCTCCTCATAAATTGCTGGTAGCTGGGAGGGCACAGGAGTGAAGTACAACAGTGTTCCACACTTCACAAAAGATGCATTCCAGAAAGATGATAATAACAATTTAAGACAAACAAAACAGTTCTTCGTGTAGAGTTAAAGTAATGGGAATGAATACATGCAAGAAAATGTGAAATACACAAATTTTAATACAAAGGAACAGTATTGATGGCAAAGAGAACAGAAGAAGAAGTAGTGCTGACAGTGGGAAGAAATACTGGCTTTTCATAGGCTGTTTATTCAAAAGCAGGTCACTTTTTGGAAGCTCTTATTGCCTTCCTCCATGAATGGCATGGAATAATAGTTTGTTAGCCCCAGCCTGGTCCTTGAATTAGGCACAGGTGTTAGTTTGGTATGCTGTTAGCTCTGGGGGTGATGTCTTCCCAGTGACCAGTGCCTTGGAGGATGGAGGTACCATTTCATAGGATCTGCTGGAAAAGGAATACCAGTAGAGGTCATTCTGATACTAGGTGTACCTCTAGAGAATGGTAGGTAGCACTAAACTCAAAGCTTACTAGCATTCAAAAGGAGTCAGATACTAAGTGTTAAATTTACTAAGATAGGAATGTCATCTATTGCTTACCAATTAAATTATATTTCAGACTATATTATTAAGGGATCTGAATTAACATATTTCTGGATATATGTCAAACACATCTTTGCAGGCATTAGGAAAAAGCTCCTGTCCTTCTCTTCCATCTAAGTAAATTGGATTAAAATTGTCTGCAGTGAAGTTTTTTAGCACTTTATAGAGTCTATGGAGAGCCCTTAAAAATTGCACAGGCTATGGCTTCCATACAGATGTATTTAAGTATCAGTTGTCAGATACTCCACTCACAGTCCGGTCTTTACTGTTTAATTTGTGTTGAACTTAATATGCTTCAAAGTAATCATTTTTGCCATGTCTCTTGTGAGATAGGAGAATAATTGGCTTAAACAGCAGAAAGATTCAGTTAGACATCGAGAAGCCTTTACTAATGGTACAGTAATACTACATAGGACTAAATGGCTTGAGGCCTTCTGCCTCTAGAGGATTTTGGATGAACATGTCAAAATGATGTTGTCTTCTCCTGGAAGGAGAGCATAGATTGTTCTTTGAGGTTTCTTACAGCTTTATTTTCCATAATTCTGCATATGCCCACAAAGTTTTCTTGCCAAAAGTGACAATAGCAGCTTTTTCATTGCTGCTGCACTGTCACTGAAAATGCTACCTCATCATCAGTGCTCCGAAGGAGGAACAGGCTGAAATAACAGGATGCCAGTGAGAGCATCCTTTCATTCCAAGCTGGCAGAAGCAAGCTATTTTGGAAGGTGGTCCCAAAACACATAATCCAGCATCCTTGGTTGAGCCAAATAGTCTTCCCAGCTTGTCAAACTGGAGAAGTGTTACGACTGTAATTAGAGACATTAAAGCAATCAAAATGAGCATACAAGCATAATTAAGGCGCTATTGGTTTATGTCCCCTGCAGGCATTCTTTTAGAACAAATGACTTTTTGGTTTAATTTAAGCCTCTTCCAAAACATCAGTAAAACAAAGGAGGAAAGGAATTTTTATCCATACATTCAATAGTACAACTACATAGTTTTCACTCTTACAGCCTAGCATACAAGGGTAAAATTTTGCCACATAGACAAAAGCAGAGTTTTGCTGCATAAAAAAGATGCAGCTTAAAAAGAATAAGTTGGATCTTGACTATGAGAACCAAACTGGAGCAAGAGAGACTTCCCTGGCTCTGGATCAAGCTCTACATAAAAAAGGAATCAGCTCTGTTGTGCCATCATAGGACATGATGTTCTGAAAGTCCCTGCTCTCCCTCTGAAGGTAGGGCACATAGAATAAATAACAAGGTTGAAAGAATATTTTACAGTCCGGATGGGAAGAGAAAAGAGGAGAGGGAAATGAAGAATATCAAGTGAGTGTTGGGGAGATGCATCTCTTCTGCTCCTTTGAGACTGGAATAGGATTGCATTATGGAAGAAGTCCAGTCCTTTTCATAGAGCTTGCTAGGTTAAACCTCGGAGAAGCAGGCATTTCACCTCCAGATAAACTGGTGAGCTCACAGGTACTCTCAGTATACTGCCTTCATAGAATGATTTGAGTTGGAAAGGACCCTTAAAGGCCATCTGGTCCAACTCCCTGCAGTGAATAAGGACACCTACATCTAGATCAAGTTGTTCAGAGCCCCGTCCAGCCCAATACTGGATTTCTCCAGATATGCCTTGGGAAAGATGGGCTCAGCACTCTGTGTGATACCCATGTGTGCTGGGGGTTTGGGTGGTGACAAAGAAACGCATTTGCCAACCATTAGAAAAGTGAGACTTCTTGGTTGTTCACTCTGCCAGATGAATACTTACAATTGTGAGCCTCGTGACCAAAGTACAGTTGCCACATGTTGTGTTGGCAGAAAGTGGGATCATCCAAAGTACATATCTTTTGACCTGGCTGCCTTCAGCTTGTAGAAAGACTGAATGAGAAACAGTTTCATTTGAGATTGATGTTAACCACCCCACTGGTGAGAGGTTAGAGTCTCTGCTGAGTATTCCTAGTGGTCTGGGAAGAAGACTGAAATTTGACCATCTCCATAGGGATTTGGTTATATGTTTTCAGAAATGTTCTCCTCATTTTTTGCTGTACTGATGGTCTTCATCTTGTCCTGGGATGAAGTACCATGCAAAACCTCACATAGCCCAGAAACATAAAATCAGCTAATGGAGCAAGTGAGACGATATGACCACTTCCTTTGAGGACCTGCCTTTCTAGGAAGTCTAATAATCTGTCCCGTAAGCTCTATAGACTCACTGATCAACTCCAGACTCAGCTGTTTGCCCACCAGCCAGGTGAATGTCAGCTCTACAGCTGTCATCTCCCACCACTGGGACCCTGACTTACCCAGCTGCTATAAACTACAAACCAAACTCATCAGACATGTTTCTTCATGCAGACAACAATGCAGGCCACAGGTTCCACTGCATACAGCTGCACCTTTCTGGTCTTGGCACTGTCTTGACAGTTGGAAAGTGCTGCCAAGCATCTGAATGTCTACACGGTGGGCAGCTGAGAAAATACGAGCAGACTAAGCCATGGAGATAAATACCAGACATTGAGTTTTCATTGTAGTTCTTCATGCTAAAACTGAACCAGTGTAATAGTTGATAGGATTAGCTTTCCTTCCCCAAACTGTCTTTCTTACGCCAAAGTTTGTCCTGTTCTTGAAAATGTTGCTTCCCCAGTTGCTTGGCTTAAATTTGATGTACTTCCTGGCTGAGGAAGGAAGCACAGGAGGACTCTCAAGGTGGGGTATCTCCTGAAGCACCTCTTCGTAGAGTTGCAAATACCAGGCCTCCACCTTGCTGCTTCTGTTTTTCTTCCCTGTCCCTATTGAGTGTTATCACAGCTGATGTGCCATCTGTACAGAACAGACTGCTGGCTCTTTCCCTCACCCCACACCCTCTGCAGAGGCAAGGGGCTGGCAACCGGCTGCGACAGACGTGCAAAAGGACAAGGTGAACGTCACAGGCAGCACCAAGAAAATCCAGCCAAAACCCTGTTCCATATGGGGAAAGTGTGCTGTCAGCTGTTTGTCCTTCAGGGAAAGCCATCTCTGAAACTGCTGCTACTCTGGCTCTGATGCTAGGCAAACTCAGTCCCATCAGAGATGGTGAATATGGGGAAAGCAGCAGGTAACAGCATCACACTGGTACAAGGAATCTCGTGATGCTTTTACTCCCCATGATTATGCTCTTAACAGCCAAGCAGGGTGGAGTGTAACGAGCAAAGGTAGATGAGAAAGGGAAAACAGCTGAGACAAATGATGTTTAAATGTGATGGCTCATTAAACAAAAGCTCTCTGCTATGTTTCCTTCCTCCATATAAACAGAAGGGACAATGGCCATAAGTAAGAGGCAACCTGCTGACAATGAGAAGGATTTATAGAAAGTAATGCATTTAATTTAGCAGATGCAGCACCAATGAGCAGAGAGATATTTTGCATCAAGTAACTCAGATAAGGAGTTTTGCAATGCTTTTGCATAAGGCTGAGGGCTTTTTATTTTTTTTCCATCTGAATCCTAGGGGGCTTCCTACTGTTTGAATAGCAAGGAGCAGTCCTGTTTTTCCCACACATTTGTACCCCTGCTGTCTCCAGGAGATGTTAGGGAATGCAGAAATAAGGGCAGCACAGGCTGTGGATCTCACAGGAATTGCATTAGTGATCCTGTCTGTCCTGGCTTGCTTATGCTTGCTCATGGGGCTCTGAACCTGACCAGATCCTGGTGTGTCTTGCGAGCTGTAGGCCTTAAGAGACTTTGAGAAGTTATCCTAAGCAATCTCCTTCAAAAAGGCATGGGGTGCTTTACCAGCACCCATCCTGAATAACCTGGTCTCAAAGCATTCAAAGTGACAAAGGCTCTGCACCTCTGTGAAGCTGTTCCAGTTTTTGTTGACACTGCCCAGCTTGTCAGCGTATTGTCCTATACAGCCAGGGTAGGGTAGACAAAATGTTTCCTCCCTCTTTGTCAGAGCTTTTGTATTGGTTTTGTAACAGACTGCCTTTCAGCATTCCAGTGACATGAATGAAAAGGTCTCTGTAGTGTTCATCTGTCTTAGAAGGCAGTTTATCATATTGAAGTTTCTACCGTGTTATTTATGAGAATACTAGGCAGTAAATGGTCATCAGGCATGAAATTCCTGATTCCTCAAGAATTTCCACCGGTAAGTTCTTGAGCTGTGAAGCTGGCCCAGCAGTCCAGGAAGAAAAGGAGGAAGGGCCCTAGGCCTCTTTGCCAACTCAGAATTTGTCAGAAATGAGGAAGAGCACATGATTACTTCTGATATTAGGACTTCTTAGATGGCAAGAGAAGATTATCTTGACTGCTGTTTTCTTTTTGACCATACTCTCCTGCCTGAGAACCCTAGTGTACTCAGAAATTACA
Organism: Lagopus muta; assembly: GCF_023343835.1. Taxonomy (NCBI): domain Eukaryota; kingdom Metazoa; phylum Chordata; class Aves; order Galliformes; family Phasianidae; genus Lagopus; species Lagopus muta. Next base: position 80,792,379 of record NC_064433.1, read on the forward strand.
TTGCTGTGGACTAATTTACCCACCTGGCTGCTGTAGAAAGTATGTTGCCAGCTTTCTCCATAAGAAAAAATCTTAGGAGCAAACTCAGAAGTACCAGATTTAAACAATCTATCCTTTATCTTTTTATTTATTTATTTATTTATTTATTTATTTAGGAAACTAAAGAGATTCTAGAATTCCCACTGAAATGGGAGTGCACAGCAGCGGTGGTATAGGCCCTTTTGTCTCTTGCATAGTGCACATGACTGTGCTGACATCGTAAACCACAGTAAAACAACCAACTTGTTCTAATTGCTGCAACAGAAGGTCCTCTGTCTCCCAAACATCATTTGATCTAAGAGGGATTGAACTGACTTGAAAGCAGCTTTCATCTGTACCCTCTCTGTTCCAAGTGAGGAGCTTGCACTACTGGAATTGCCTATTCACAAAAAGTCATGGGAAGACAGCAAGCAAAATACAGCATCCGTACGGAAAGCATTTATTGGTTAAGAGGTGGCAACTCTGTGGAGAGGAGATATACTGCTGAGACAGTTAATTTGCAGTGGGACTGTATCTGATATTTAGTGGATGCCAAAATGTTGCAGTTGAGCAACATCTCGTTTTGTGCATACAAATCAATGATGCGATTGGTTGCCCATAGACAGATTTTTGTTTATAATTGCTGAAGCCCCATTGCCTGGATGACATGAGCCAGAGAAACTAAAGTCTCGCTGATTATGATGTTACAAAGCAACCTGAGACTGCAAAACAGTAACCTACATATATGCTATCCCTGGCTGTATCTGCACACTCACTCCTGAGCTGCAGACCTCACCTTGGCATGCACTCTGTCCATCAAGAGCAGCAAGCTCCTATAGAAAGAAGTTACCAAAGCATAACCTCTGTTTCTCTGGGAACATCGGCTAGGGATTTAAGAACAGTCCTTCCACTTCGTTTCACACCAGCAGAATGGATAAATGATCTGGAAAACAAGTCATGAGCTGGAATCTCTTCTGAATGATGTATTCACAAAATATTCAGTCCCAGAATGTTAGTATGGGCTAAGTATATGCAAATACGGACTTCTCTTAAATCTTGCACCCACCTTGCTTATCTTGTAAATGACATCTCACTGCCTCGCTGTGATGCATTTCCTAGATCTTCCTTAGTTCTTTCCAGATGGTCTATCTCCAGTTTCACGTCTACCGATGACCATATTTTCTTCATGCAGCTGTTGAAAGCAACAACCACTGTGACTGATCCCAAATGTCTCCCCACGGACAGCTCCAGGGGGCCCCTGATGACAAACAGCTTTTTGGTGCTCATTCATGTTCTGCTGACGTTTAAACCCACCAAGAGTGACCAGAACAAATGGGACCTGACTGTCTTCATAAATTTCCTCGAGTGCCTTGTGGGAAGCAGAACATGTTCTTGCCAACGACCTCTGAGACTGCAGTATAAAAATAACCTAGCGCATTTAAAAAGCAACAAGAGGGGAAGGATGCATTTTATGTCAATTCAGTCAAAAAGTCCTCAGAATTAGTTGCCTGAAGTGTTTGGGAAAGCTGACAGAGTATAATAGCACAGAGACTATTTTCTTGCTTCTCAGCAAACACAGCATTAATCGTCTGGGCTTAATATAGCCTTCCACATGCCAAGTGGGTGCAAAATTATGGCTAGTATTAGAAAACCACTTACCATGTGGACAGGCTTAAAGCGCAATAAGCTGTGGGGTGTAGATGCAGATGGAGTGTGCCTAAGGATGTGCTGTGACCTTGAGAATTGTACGCCGTGTCTTTGAAGATATAGTGCCTCTTTATTATGGACCCTGACAGAGATGGAGTCCTTCATAAGTGGAGGTGCATGGAAAGACTTGGATTTGGAGTCAGACTTGAACTTTGGGATCTGAGCATATCTACAGATTTACTGGAATTTGTTTGATATACCGTCGTATCTGTATGAGTATGTGTAAACCAATATACATCTGGATTGTTCCAAGGAAGGGAATCCACAGTTCTAGGCATTTACAACAATATCACATATAGAAATAGCACAAATCTCTAAGCATCCTTTTGCTCTTCTGTACCCAGCCTGGTTCGGTTGATGTGCCTTCTGCCAAACAGCTTCATTAATTTTGATAGAAGTGGAGCAGAAATATGGCTGAGTATCTCATCTGAGACTTTGCCTTAGCTTTTGAAGGATGCAGAGTATTACAAATAAGGTCAAACCCTTTAACACCCTGTATTGTAACATCTGTACAACACAGCTTTGAGGCTTTTGTTCCAGTGTTACTACCTAGTAACGTAGGCTCAATCATTCATTGCTTATGGAACACTTTTTTTCCTGTACACAAATTGCATCTCAATCTTATTGTCTCTCCGTAGATTTTTTTGAACGTTATTAATGAACAACTTTGTCTAATGAGTTACAGGTTTTGCAGTAAATTCCTTGTCATTCTTGCTGTAGTTGGTCTCCTTCATTTTGCAGAGATCTCTCTCTGTGATCTTCGACGAGAGGATTCATTTTAAGAGCACAGTGATAAATCCACTGTTGGTGAAGTCTTTTGGACAAATGAATCCTTGCTAAAATTAGAATACATTCAGCCTATCATTTCCATAGTTATCCAGATACTGACATACAATGACAAGCAGAAGACTGATTCACAAATCAGGATTTTCAATAATCACCCATCACTAGTATTTAGATAATTATGTCTGTACTGGATGTTATGACACGTCTATCCTTCCTACATATATTGTCAGTTACTGAGACAGCTCTTTTTTGCTACTAAAATATACCTTTTCTGCCTTAAAACATTACAACAAGTGTGCAGATTTATGTGCAGATTTCTCTTATTACTGAGCCACGTGGTGCTTTGGTGAAAGTGACAGGGCTCAACTTGTATGGATTAATGCTGAACCATAAGCACAGAAGATACTGCCTGTGGTTCCTTGTCTGACTTCTGGAAGGATGAAAGGCTTTGCAGCAGGGCTGGAATTGAGAGAAGAAAAGAAGAGGAAGGGGAAGTGAGAACATCCCAGTCATTTCTAACTGTCGTCTTCTCTCATTACTGACCAAATTCTGGGAGGTCTCAAAATGCCCTTTCTCCTGCTTTGATCTGTGCTTCTGCAGGTGTCACTGAGACACCTGCTAAGCTGAGGGGAACGATAGAAGTCTCAGTTCCCAGCTAGGAGTTGGAACTGGATGCATTTTCCTTGAGAATGGAGATGGTGCTTAGCAGGTCTTGGTGCTTGGTATCAGATTCAAGAGACAAAGCCTTGGTGGTGTTCCTCTGTACCCCACCAGCTAAAGGTTGCCCACTATGCTCCTTTCTCTGGAGGATGCCATTCCCACTGCTTTCACCTCTTTTCCTCCCCATGCCAGTTAAGCTTTTAGGTGAGGCTTTTAGGTGAGGGCGAATCACTGCAGATATATGTTCTCTTCTGAGACTCGCCCACTGTTTGGCTAAATTAATCCTGACACGTTGCTGTTGTTATTAAAGAAGAAATGTCAAGAGAAATTAGACCAGCTGATAGCATGAGAATGGTGGAAGCCAAGAGTGCACAGCACCTCACTTTCCTGCAAAACTTTAGTTGCCCTTCCAGCAAAGGCAGCATGGGTCTGAAATGCTGTGGCCTGCGTCGGCTGGTCTTGGCATAGTCCCCTTGCATAGAGACCCACTGAGTGGACAGTGAGGAGCCAAGCAGGGCTGGAAATATGGCCAGCAGCAATGGGCATGGCTGGGCTTTTGCAAGAGTAAGGACAGTCCTGGGTTACTGCATGTCTTAGGGTCGCTGTGCTCTGAAATACAAGGCTGCAGGAAACTGTGACTTAGCTCCTCTGCTCCTCAGGGAGGAGAGAGGAGCACTGCTGAGTGGCTCCTTTATTTTCTCTTATTCTATCAGCACCTTCAGCTGCTGCTTCTCACTGTTTCCTTCACCTTCTATTGACTGGAATGATTTTATACACCAATCAATTTTGCTGGATTTATCAACAGCTTTCATGCTTTTTTTTTTTTTTTTTTTTTTTTTTTTTTTAAACAACCTTCATATTTTGATGTTCCATTAGACCATTGAATTTGAGCTCTTTCTGCAGTGATCTGACTTTAAAAAATGAGAAGCTGGAGTAATAATACGCAGTGCAGCTGCACAATATGGATGCACTGTAAATACTTATTTCTCCCTATATGAACATCTCCCCCTCAGTGCTTTCCTGTAGGACTTGTAGCTTGTAAGTCTCCAGATGCCACAAGCCTGGAATAGAATTTCCTATATGGAGAACTGACTCTGACACTTAAACATTGCTCAGAGTTCCGCATTATTTTTTCTGCAGTGTGTCTTGGGCATGCAAGCAAGTACAATTTTTCTTCTGCTTGATGCATTGGCAAAGAAGTCTCTTTGTTCTACCACAGACAGGCACTTACTTGCCAAAAGGATGTTACTCACGTTTCAATATTAAGAGCAAGACCTTCCCGTGGCATGGCATATCTGTCTTGCAAAGTTCAGAAATATTTGGCTTATAGTAAGTGAAAGGAATGTATTTCCTCTGTTTTGAACCCACAGACAGCACATCTAATTGCACGTGTCTGAGCTTTCTGTCCTGTTGTGTCTGTGCTGGGCTTGGTGCTGGAGTGCTTCTTTGGGGCTCCTTGAGGGAACTAGCCATGGGCTGCGTTGTGTCCAAGAAGCAGGGGAGAGACTAAGAAAGCCTAACACAAACAGTTAGTAACTTACTGAGGATCTGTATTGGCAAGGTGTCTTGATGTCAAGTACAGTATCCCTGCACATGTGTAACCTCAAGGGGTGTCCCTGTTCAAGAGGAGATCTTGTCATGTAGCCAGGTGCCATTTAGGAGAGCTGAAAGGGGGGTCTCGGGCTCCTCAGTATTTATGGGCTCAGATGTTTGACTCATAGTTGCTTTTTTTTCGGCTCATACTCAATTGGCCTTCAGCTGTTGTTTTAGCCCTCAAGTTTGAGGCAGATTTGTGTCATTAACATGTCTTAGCAAAAGTGTTGTCAGTGCTGTTGCTCATTGTCCTCTGTGTAAGGCCTTGTCTGCAAAGGCAGGTGAAAGGAGGGAGTTGAGGGAAGGAAAAGTGGTAAGGAGGAGCAGGGGGAGCTCGCAGTCACATCTTGCAGTCCAGCGGAGTCACGAATCAGATATATTTCAATGACCCAAACTGCCCATGACTTAGAAACAGGCTGTACTAGACTACAGCTGCTAGTTCAAGGCATTTCAATGCAAGCACACTCAGGGCCCCGTGGTGCTTTTGAGCTAGGCTTCATCTTGTGTATCAGATTAGTTTCTACCTGAGCAGGTGAGATGCAGAAATCCTTGGAGCTGGGAAGCCCTTCTACATAGAGTGGAAGCCCTTATCCTTCCCTTCACTGCCATTGGGTTGGGCACAGCAGTCCGCTGCTGCAAGTGTGGAGTGTGCTGCATTGGCAATCAAACAGTTTTTGGTCTGGGGTTGATGCCAGTTGACTTCACCTCAAGCATCTACAGGTGAGCAGAGGTTGCTGTACTAATAGGAAAGACAGCTGCTCCAACATGCTGCCAGTTGTTGGGATTTACCAGCCCTGTCAATCTGCCAGAGAAGCTGTGAATGTTTTGTTCCTCAGCCTGAGCTGTATAAAATCATTCATGTTATCAACCAGTTGGTTGCCTTAAACTAATCTGTTTGGTTTTGTGCTGTTTTTTTCCCCATTACTTGAGTCTGGGGAACTCCTGTGAACTGCTCTCCTAGAAGTCCATTGGATCCTAGTGTTCTTGCAGGGGGAGCAAGAGCAAGCTGATGTACATCTGTGTTTCCACTGTCAGGGCTGTCTGAAAGAAGGCACGTTTCCATTGCCTGAAACCATTCTCACTCACAGCCCTGCCCTGGATTAGTGAAAATGGAGCAATCTCCTTCCACCTCGAGCACTGCCATGCCTGTTAAAAGTGGCTTAGATCTGCTTTTTAATTTCTGATTTTCTTAGAAACTTAGCTTGGGTCACAAGCAATTTCCAGATCTTGAGTGATAGCAAAGGAGAGGAGCCTTCCACTTAATGTAACCCCAGGAAAGTTTTATGGTGGACAAGCTCCAAGCAAAATGATTGAAAACATGAATATTCATAGCCATTAAAGTCAAAATACAGTAGGGATGGCCTCATAGCTTAAAACAGTGGGTGCAGTAGTAAGAAGTGCTGTAAATGAACATCCATGAGTAAAGAAAGACAAAGTTTATTTAAAAATGTACACTGACCCTAGATTATTCACTCAAATGCAGTTTCTCCTTAGGTCAACTGGGATAGCAGTGGCTGGAGTGGGAGAAGGCAAAGCAAAAGGTATGAAAGAAAAGCAATAGAAAACATTCTTTCATGTTTCACCACTTGTGCTAAACTATCAAACGCCTTCTTGGAAGGTAGGAAGATGTGATCTTTATAAGATGAAGCACCCTCTGGCAGCGACACTGACAAGTAGAGTCGCCCCTGAGACTTTCCATGTTTGTTCTGAGGGGTGCCCCGAGGCTGGTTTCTCACTGTTGTATTACAGGATCTCCTTGAAGGAACGAGGAGGACCCCACCATTCACTGAGAGACTGTAAGGCTGTAAGAGCGGGAGGACCTGGCTGGGTCAGGAGGAAAGACTTACTGGTGGTTCTCCTGCCTTCATACCTGTGCTTTAAAATAAACCTCTAGGAGTCAGTCTATCATTAGTGTCTCAACAAATCACGCTAAGATTTGGGGAGCAGTTCCTCTGGGCAGTTCAGTAAACTTGGACTTTATTAGACATATTCCAGAAACTCCGCAGAGTCTTTGCACATTTACTTCAATGTTATTAATTTACAAGTGTTGCCTTCAATTAGGAGAGTGTTAACTTGTAAAACTTTACTTATTTACACTGTTTCTTGGAGATGGACTTTCTCAAAGTGTGATGATGATGTGCTTAGGCATTGCAAATCCTCTTGCTGCTTTTGTCAACAGACAGGCTGAGAGCATTAATCAGAGACATGCACATTTCCTGTCTTGGGGCTCTCACTGCAGGGCAGAGACCTGCAAGGCACCAGCTTTCCCTCAAGTCTGAAGGAACTGCATATGGACATCAGCCTTTCATGGGGCTTGGAAACCCCACTGGAAAGGCAGCAGCAAATCAGGGAGTTTCTCAGAAACTCTGTATGTAAGATGCAAGGTTATGCTGTGTTAGCTTCGAAAGCAAAATGCTCTCCCTAAACCATTTGTTTCAGCTCAAGGCAATTTTCTTGCACCATACACATCTCTACCTCATGAAGCTTCAGCAGGGCAAGGAGCAGGTTTGGGACTCAGTGTTCTCCAAATCACTTTCCAGCTGAATGAAAAATTATAGTTCAGAAAGGAAACACAAAGTGAGGTGGACTGGGAGTTTTATGACCTCAGGGTTGACTGGATGATCTTGAGAAATGTCCGAAATACTCCTTGCTTGCCTAGGAACCTCCAACTGTTTTCAGCCTGAGCCAGTTATGCAACTCTGTTTTACGTGCATAGCAAATGTGGTAGGTAAATGCAGCTGATCTGGGAGGTGCTGGTATACCTCAGTGGTATGAGGAATTTGGCATGATTTCTGCCCTGCCCCAGCCAGATGTGGTATTCATCCATGTGTCTGCTGCAAGCGAGATTTAAGAAAGAGGAACTTCTCTTTTCCACAGGTTACAAAGATTTTGCTCTGGGCACTTGGTGAACCCTCATCTCCCAGACCAGCAGACACTTTATGATGTATAAAATGAGTGGCTTGAGTCCACCCAGCAGACTGGCAAAATCCTGCTTTTGTGTTGGATTCAGTGAACCAGTACTGGGCAAGGTGAACCCACATGCTAGCTGGGCAAGAAAGCCACTGCCTCAGGTGGTGAGAAATGAGGATTAAATCTGGCTGCCCAAGCAGACAGAGAGACACACAGGCTTTAGCATTGGTTGCATAGGAATGATTTTTTACTCCTTTTGACCCCATGTCTGACTGTTCACTCAGACTTCTTTATGTGTTATTCACAACATTATTTTGTGTATTGACAGCTACCTTCTTTGAAAGCTGTAGGGAAGGGATAACTCACTGCCTTCCTATGTGGCAAATGCCAATAATGAAATTGGATTCAACAGGTTTCCCTTTCCTAAGAGCTCCGTGGTTTCACAAATATGTTAGTAGCATGTTAGCTTTTGCCACTTTGAAGGGCTTTGCCCTTTGGTGTCAACATAAAAGCAAAGTTTTCCAGCCCTTCCCATAGATAATTGTTCTATAGGTGTCTGTGCAAATTCCAATCCATGTGTTAATGTGCATGCAAGGATGTTGCTAGGGAACTTGTGAGGGCTAAATGAGGAAATGCTGTTAATAGAGGCAGGCATAGAGCCTCGAAAGTCTTCCTTTGCAGCTTTGCTGCTGGTTGCTGTTATATAAACAAGGCTGATTGTGAAACTGGGTTGAGTCGTCTCTCGTGTCAATGGGCCTTCTTAAATAGAAGCCAAAAAAGCCTTAGTTTGGTTCCTGTGGTAAGGTCCTGCTGTAGCTCCAGCCCAGGCAAGCTACTGAGCATCATCTGCTTTGGGAAGAGAGTTTGGTAAATGCTTTGAGTGGGGACTCTGCTCTGCCTCTTTTCTCTGTGCATATTTGGCACTCACTGGTGGGCAATTGCGGACCTTTCTGAGCCCCAGATTGGGGAAGCATTTTCCCATACTGAAAATACTGAGCAGTGTCTAGAGCAAAAAGTGGAGTGACTTTCTGCCAGCGCTTTTGTACATCTTAGTGTTCAATTCAGCTCTAATGTAATCTTGAGTGAGAGGTTTTTCTCCCTTCTTCTGTACTGTAGGAATTTTATAGACCCAAAAGATGCAAAGTTAGCAGGGAGTGCTTAAATCATATATTTAGAAGAGGCCAAAAACTTTTGGCTCAGATTGCATATAGATATATGCAATATATGCATATATATATATATGCATATATGCAATATATGCATATAGATATATGCAATATATGCTTAATACATGATCTTCCCAAGTGAAGTCTTCTTCTTTTTCCTTCCTAAAGGCACGTGATTTCTGTAACAAGGGTTGATCAAGTTGGGTTATGGAGCGCAGAGCTTGCCATCTTTCAGAGGAACGTGAAACTGTATACACTAAGTATTTCCCAACCACTGTGAAAATTAGGGCTGACAATCCTGGAATCCTGACTTACTGCCAATTGAATTTGTGATATTCTCCTACTTTAGTTTCTCTTTGACCTTCCTAAATGCATACTGTTTCTCCTCATGCCATCTCTTGTTGCATTTCTTTTATTAGAAACAAGAACAACAAAAACTCGACTGAACTCCAGCTGAAGACATTTTCTTTGGGAAAAACCATTTATTCTCTCAGCCAAGAGCAACCTGCTGGTGCTTGGTTTTGGTTGAAGAAAGAGTTTTGTGTGTTGTGCTGTATGAATTAGAGCAAGCTGTGCACCAGATAAGCTTTTTTGGGAATGAGTACGGGTGGAGTTGTTCTCCATAGGTCCCAAAGTAAGCTCACCTATATGGCTCATCCTAAAGGAGCTTTGATAACACTGTAGCCCATCACATGCAAACTGCTGTTGCAAACAAGCAAACAAAAAGCTGGAATATTTTAGTGAAGTTAAAATGTTTGTTGAAACAATTCTCCACTTCCCTGCTCCCTAGTGTTCAGCTCCAAAGATTTTGTTTTGAATCTTAACTAAGGCTTTGCGTGCCCAAACGATGCTCTGGTTTTTCCATTTCTTAGCTGATCTAATAAAAAATAATTCCTTCCCCTGTAAACTTTGCCTCATTTACAGCCTAAAGCCTTCACAACTGCAACAATAGAACCACTGTGAACACGGTTGCCTCCGTTTCAATGGATCCAACTGTGGAGAACTCAAAGGGAATTAGCTGTGCAACCATTTAAAAATGACTCAAATGCATTTCTATCACAAAAATGTCATAGCATTAAAATCATGAGTCTTTTCAGGGCATGTGTCCCTTTAATGCAGCTGGGAATTGCCCTTCTGTAATAGCATGAAACTCTCATTTCTAACCCTTCATGACCATCAGGCATTAAAGATGAGAGAGTTTTTGTTGTACAGGGTTTTTGTGCCTAGAAAAGCACCACTTGCCCAAGGCTCAATCTGAATCTTGTCTGTCCTGAGTGGGGATGATTTTGGGGAGAAATGCTTTGAAACCAATGAGTTATTTGTAACATTAGAATACATCTCAGTGAAGAGGGATTAATGGATAGAGCAGAGCTGAGCTGGTGAAATATACATGATTAATTCAGTTTTGACAGGATTATATAATTTATAGCCTGGAAAACACCTCCAATTAGGCGTATCACATTCTTTATTTGTGTGACTGTAAAATTGAGAAATACTACACCTGAATGTCAGCTCCAGCACGCATGTTGCTGTACAATCAGAGACAAAGATACAGTGTGAGAGACAGCACCTGAAACATATTGAGACTGTTTTGCTAAGCAGTGCTGCTCACTAGTGAAATATTGGACTTGTGAAACTTTTACACGTAATGAATTCCTGATCATTTCCCTAAATTCCCCAGTTTTTGTCTTCATGGTTGTTCCCTCCCATCATGGAGGCCAGGCTTGGTCCCAGGAACAAGAAGAGGAAGGCTTTTTAGGAGGGCAGGTGAAGAAGTGTGAAGATGGATGTCTGGTGATGCTGTAGATGGGATTTTTGGGTGCTGAGATCACCAGATGTTGAAGTTCTGCTTGTGAGGCCCACGTGTGTTCCTGCCTTCTGGTGGGCTGAAACTGCAACACAGGAGTGCAAGTCTGTCTGTAAAGTAAGCCACCTGTCTCAATCGGAAACAAGCTGCTGTGCCTCATTGCAGTCATAGCCAAGGGGATAAGGAAAACCAGCTGGCTGGAGCTCCTGGCTCCTGTGAGGGCATTAGCTACTCTTGTTGTGTGTCCATGTGTAGCGGCCCGGTGAAGGCACTGAGGGAAAGCAGGCCTAAGCTAAACTGCCCATTCACACTCAACAAAATTGTTAAATGGATTTCAGCCCAAACTCTTCATTGCTGTGACGGCACTGAAGACCTCGCTTGCTGTACTGGCAGGATATGCAAGGCTGCTGTGGGAGCTCCACTGTGCACCTCATGTCATGCCTGGGGGCTCCTGTTCACTGCACAGTTTGTACTCTCCGTGTTAGTGATTTAGGAAGTATCGCTGCATAAATCATCATGCAGGGAAATAACTTCGTATCTCTGCCAAGTGTCTGTTTTCCTGTAGTCTTCCCTGGTATTTCAGACTGGAATGGTAATGAGCAGAGAAGACTGCAGTGCTATATTTGTGTGGAAGTGAGAAGTGAGCCAGCTCCTTAAGGGTTCATTTATTGGGCTGCAGGCCAAGGCATCTCCTGGCCCTTGATTGCATGTTTCTTGCTGCATTTACTTAATCTATTGCCGAAGGTTTGAAATTTTGTCTCTAACATCATGAATGCATAATTGCATAGCTCTCTGGTTTTAGTAGCAATACATAACACGGGGTGGGGCAAACAACACTATCAAATAGTTGCTAGTATTATTTGTCTGGGGAGCATGAAGGTCTGCCCTGGGCTCTGGAATCCTTCTGGTAGAGGTAAGATAAGGACTATGTACCTGTCTCATCGCAACATCAAAGTCAGATTTATGATGTACTTCTGAAAAATCTGGTTTGCATCTGCTTGCTTTTGCCTTCCTGGAGAAAGCCAGCTGCCTTGTTCTCTTTCAGGAGAAGGATTCATCCTTGGAGATGACACCGCCTTGAAACTTGTATAGAACATAGTATCCCTGGTAACTGGAGTTGATGAAGAAGAAATCTGTGGCATGTTAAACCAGGAGTTGAGGGAGTGGGGGTGGATACTTCAGAAAAAGCATATGCCACACTAAGAAAACTTTAGTTGGTTAGAAAGCCCTGTGCCATTATGAACTTGCTGTGATTCTCTATACATTTCATCAGACTGAGATCAAGTACTATTGCAGTGCTGTATGGGTTTTGATTCTCTACCACATGCAAACAAGGAGAAGATAGGGGACTTGGGCTTCTTCAGCCTGAAGGAGAGAAGGGTCAGGGGACCAAACAGCCATCTGCCCTTGCATACGTGGAGGTCATCAAGAAGGCAGAGACAGGCTCTTTACTGAAGATAATGAATGGCTGGAGCAGGTTGCCCAGAGAAGTTGTGAAGTCTCTGTCCTTGAGGTTTTGAAGAAAGGACTGGCCTAAGCCCTGAGCAGCCTAGTCTGAACTGAAGGTTGACCCTGCTGAGATTGTTAATTTGCCAATTACTCCTTTTCTTCCCCTCAACTTAGTTGCCTTATAGGCAACACTCTTAATTCAAAGCTTTAAGAAAAAAAAACTTAAATCCCTTCTCTATTGGAGAAGCACTAGGACTAGAATATCTCCACAAAAAGATGCAACGTGAATAGAAACACTTTCTCTAAAAATTCAAGTTAAAAAACTTGAATCTGATCTATGTAAAAGCTCAATTTTGAGATGTATTTGTACACAGTGAATGGTACTGGGAGCAGTAACTAGGACTTTTCAGAATTTTTTCATATTCATATTCCAATTGCACCCCAAGAGGCCACTGGTAATAAGGCCCCCCCCATAGATCGGTCCAGTGCATGCCTTTGAAGAGCATACAGATGAAGAAAAAAGTGAATTTATTATTAAGGACTTAATTTAGCTAAATAGAGTTGAATGTGTGCTACCAATCCAAAAACTCCAATTGCTTTCCAGAAAGCCTGATCCTCTTTAGTTCTTCAGCTGTGCGTAAAGGATTTTGTGTTCCCCCAGAAGAACACACAGTCTCTAGCTGACCAGCACCCACTTGCTTCTACCTCCTGTCTTTTGAGAGCTCCCGTTTTTCAAAAGGATAGCCTTGGTGGAAGTCACACGTTCCTGCTCCTGATGCAGCAGAGGGAAATGCAGGCATGGTGTGATAACTGAGACCTTGAAAGAAGGGACAGAGGATGCGTTGCAGAGGAAAGCAGGAATGGTGTGATAAGATAGAGGGTGCAGGATAATTGCTTGCTAGAAATGAGATGAAGAAATGTGGGGCTCAAAGCTGGGCAAAAGCGGTCCTAGGGTTATCAAAAATAAAATAGAGCAAATTCCAACATGTGTAAAACTCTCTCTAAGCAGTAAATTTGGATGCAGTGTGGACTTATAGACTGAGGAAGAAGGAGTAAAGTGTAAAAAACTGCTAGAAAATGTATAAAAACATCTCCATATAGACCTTAGATGGAGGGGAAAGAACACATCAGCACCATCCTACTCCCTACAAAGAGAAAGAAAGGGTGTTTGACAGCAAAAGTGTAAAATAATTCCAGATGAATTAGCACTCACTTTTTTTTTTTTAGGTAATAATATTCCTTCTTTTCTTTTTTCCTGCAATAATGAGATCTGGGCAAATAATAATTATTTTATTAGATTGTTAAGATTTCAATTATGCTGACAGCAGATTCTTACACATAAGGTCCATTTCCATATTGTCTGTAATGAGATTTTGAATGCAATGACAGCACTCAAACAGCTGAAAGATAGCTATGAAAAAAGAAACAAAACACCAAAAACCCACCAAACAGAAAAGAAACAGTGACTGGAAAGGGTGATAACTTCCTTGGGCTCTGGTTGTGCCCTCCAGCATGAAACAGGTTCTCCTGTCCTCTGGAAATGCAGTATCCCACTAGGCCAAGCTCCTTTTGGGATGATGCTTTTTGGGTAAACCAGCAAGTGAGAGGAACCAGAGACAGCCACCAGCTGCAAGTCAGATGGCACTTAGGGAAGTATGTGAGATGCAGCTTTCCTCTGAAGATGGAGGCAAGCAAACATTTAAATTACTGATTCTGTTACTGAACTCAGGGCTCTGTGTGCTATGTTTGTCCTTTTCCATCTTTATTTCCCTTTTCCTAATGTGAGAGGGACCCAGTTAAGATCCCCAAGACCAGCCTGCTGCGTTCTGTGCTCAGTCTATGGATACGCTCAATCTTCGCCGTGTTGCAGCCACGGCCCCAAAACTGAGAAATTCTTTTGCCACTGTGATCCGTTCCGTCCCAGACCATTTTGCTGAGATAAGCAGACAGGCAAGCCGTGTGGTAGGTTTTGTACTGCTGAGCGAGGCACCTCGCTGAGACCACTGCTCTCATTTCTCATACTGTACCCGTATTGTTGTCGAAAGCATTCATTTCCATTCACCTTTAGGAGTTTCATTTGCATAATCATTTTTCTTGCAAGGCTTCAGAACTGGCTGATCTGGACTCTCCAAAATATCTTAACTGCGCTTTTCAGTATTCACACAATGCGGTGAGATAGAACAAAACAATCTTGTTGTGTTACCATAGAGACATGCAGGGTCCAAGAAGGGTTCCTGCTCAAAATCGGACTGTTAAAGGGACAAGAGGCTGTTAAAATTTGATGGAGGGTTTAATCCTTGACCGGGCATTGGTATAAATCAGCTCAGTCTGGGTGAAATGAACTGGCAGTCCCCGTGGCTTGCCTTACAGACAGCACTCCTCGGTCCAGCTGGCCCAATGGGGCTGTCGTCTCGGTAGTTTCAGCGAAAAAAGGAGACGGAGGGAGGGGGGAAAGGTCCAGGAAATTCACTTGAAAATGTTAAATCACTTTACGCTTTTCCTTCATTTCCCCCCTCCTTTTGATTTGAGTGCTAATTAAGAGATTTCCCTTTGCACTTAGCCAACCAAACTTTGCTTTTTAAGCATACATTTTTTAAGCACCGCTAAATGAGGTGCTGGGCTGACAGCTCCGCTCTGGAGACCCAAGTCCTGCTTTCCCAGTTGCAGGCATAATAGTGGGACTATGGCTGCATTACTGCACTGACCTGCAGAAACCCTGCTTCAGGCTGAGAGGACACTGCAGTCTATGAGCCTGACAAGTTGCAGTGTTGGTGCTGAAGTTGCCAGCTATAAAGATGGTTCTGTGGCGTGGAGGGAGAAGAAAATGCCTCACTATGTACATAAGGGGGAGCAAAAATTGATTGAGAGTAGATTCAGCAAGAAAACCTTCTCGCAATTAACATTCTCTTTGCTTGGGACTCAATGTCTGGGCTCTCTATCTGAGCATGAGAAGGGTGCTCACAAGCCTTACTAACCAAGCCCTAGTACAATAGGGGAAAGCGGTGCTCTGTCCTATGGTTGCTTACTGTAATGGGCTCTAGAATCACAGTCCCCGAACTGGCCTTTATTTCGTAATTCAATTTCTGCCTTTGTGAGGCTGCGGTGGGAGATTGGGAAAGGCAGACCTGCCTCATGTTAGAACTGGAGCCAAAAGCTTTCTGAAAGCAGCCCTCAGTTCAGGCTCTTTGGAGACTCTGGCTCCAGGGTTTGCCCTAAACTCTGGCATTAATGGAGCCACCTATGGCCTCGGTATGCTGTGAACATGATAAGGTCTCTAAGAGAGGATGATTCTGCTCTGCCTCTCTTTCCCTGAAACAAACCCTTTCTGATGTAGGCTAATGGGAATTGTGCACACCCTGAACTGCGCGGGGAGCCATGGAACACTGTGCCAAAGCAGGATGCTGAGCAGAGCTAAATTTGCCCGCATCCAAGACTCTTTAACTCCTCAGGACAAATACCACACAGCCTGTGGTTACCGCTAAGCAACGGCAGGCGATGTTGTCAATAATAGCCTGGAAATTTGCATTCCTGTCAGCAGTGATTTACAGGGTGGTTCAGACTCCTTCCAGAACAGGTGAAAGGAAAGTCAGCTGGCATGGGCTCAGAACAGCTTCCTCCCACCACAGCAAATACCACTGAGAGGAGAGGTTTCATGAATCCAAAGCTGAGCATGGGCAGCTAGAGGTGTTAACCGGCAAGTTGTGTAGAAATGAAAGCTTATAGTTTCATCTCACATTGCTTTATTTTTATGTTGCTTCTAAAAGAGAAGGTTTGGTTTGTTCCCATGTTGTTCCCTGGTTTTTGGAGGGGTTACCCTTGGGATGTGATCCCCCCTTTGTTGGGGGATCAAGGCAGACCCGTAAGATCTTTAGCATTTGTCACATGGAAGCAATAAGGTGCATTCTCCCCAGAATTAACTGATTTTGATATGACAGGGATAAGCGGCATCATATTTTGTATGTGGAAAACCCCTTCCACCAGGGGAACAGCCTAAATCAACCTTTCAACCAATAGTGCATAACCCCTCATTGCTGCATGGGCCACCTATTTACGTATGAATACATTGCACCGTGGATACTAAATGGCTGAGTTGTCTGGTGCCTTGGTACAACAACAGCTATGCTGTAGCTCAGCTGCAGAGTGGTACAGACAAGATCATACTCCGGAGCCAAGCAACCCTCCTGAACCAGGAGCAGCAGTGAGGGTGCCACAGGGATACCTGCAGCACTCTGTGGGCTTGGCAGACAGTGCTGTATGCCTTTGGGTTTTCCACATTTCCTCAGGTACCTCTGGCTTCTCTAGATAACTTGTAAAAGTAATTTCTAATCCAGTATGTTACCGATAAAGCCACCATGAGCAAACCCAGGATGAAGAACAGCGGGCCGTAAATTCACTGGCACAGACAGTTCAGCCTCTTTTTTTTTCCCAGGGTGCTCTATTCATTTTTAGTCCCCATACAAGGAAAAGCAAGTAAGGGACTGAAAAGATGTTTTGTATAGCTACTATTTGCCAATGAACATCAAGCAGTTAAGAACTGTAGGAAGCCGCAGTATATTTTATTAGACCAGTGGATGCAATAAGGAAAAAAAAAAAAAAGCACAGTAAAGATGAGTTTTCAAGCATAGAAGCCCTTCTTCAGGTCAGTGTGCCCAGAAGCATACTGCTGTTTTCCAGCTACATCAGCTCTTCTAGTAAAAGTTATTGCTTCTCTACAGAAGTTATTGAGCCTCACATATCTTCAGACCATCACAGCTGCGGCAACGCTGCTACTCAACAAGACTCTCTGTCTAAGATCCACTTTGTATCACAACTGCAAGAATATGTCCACATGAGTCCTAAACTTCAATGTATTTCTTCTCAGTTTTGCCATCTATTTATTTTCTGTCACAGCTGTGTGTAATAAATTCTTTCAGCAGTTCTGGGAAAAAAAATGGAAGAGTGATTGATTTTCATTTTCTGAGCTTTATGGGGTATGCTGCTTAGAAGACTTGTCATTACCACCATTTGCTGGTGTTTAGTGGAAGATTTAATTCACCTACTGTAATGATTTGGGGAAGTCTGTCGATGTACAATTTAGAAAGTTATTATGTAAATGGCAGCATTATGAAATGCTTTTATGAGGATGCAGAATCCACCATTTGCTAACAGGGGTTGCAGCGTGTCTGACAAGAGGCAATGGGCAGTCATTAACCACAGCAAGAGCTGCACGTCCAAGGAAAAGATCTAGCTGAAGTCTTGGGGAGAAATTTATTCCAAACATGTCTTTGTGGACTTGGTTTGAGGGAACGGGGCGAGAGGGAGATGAAGAACCTTAAAATGTTACGTTGAATGACATGCTTTGGTTCTGTAGACATACAGGGTCTCTGGGAGGGAAGCAAGAAGGGAGGAGAGCATGTTGTAGATTTTGTAGGGCTAAGTTTTTGTTTTAACTGCTTTCTGTTTTTTATTGAAAAAGTATGGAGGCGGTTAATTGGGTGTGTCTGTGAAGGTCTGTCATATTTCTTTTCAGGTAGGATTAAAACAGGTCAATCTGCAAACTCCATTTCCTCTGTCAAAAGGAGATAACCAATTCCACAGTCTCTGAAGTTATTAATGATCAACGGAGTAAATTTTATCCATCTCTTTATGTCTTGGAAGGACACTTCACTGAAGCTGATTTTGATCAATTTATAAGCAATGTCACCTTCAATAAATTCCTATCTGACAATAGATAATCCAATAACAAGCTGGGAGACAGCAAAAGTGATGTAAGAGTTGGCACCTAACAGTGCTCTTGAACCCAACTTCATCCCCATTGGATTCTTTTAGAGCCATGTTAGGAGGAAAAAAAAGATAAAATAGAAGGACCTTCTTGGAAAAAAGCCTTATTTTCAAATTTGTTTCAGAGCGTTTTTCCCCAAGACATGAGAATTGCATTACTTATCATAATTCTTTCAAAAGAAAAGGGAGTGGTTTCATTTGTCTCTCCATGTCCTTGCCCAGCCTAGCATGTGAAGCCCTGGCAAGCATTTGGCCATCCACTGTAAGGATCCTATGGGCTTGGGAGTGATGCAACACAGCTGAACCTTCCAGTGGTCACTGATCACAGAGTCACAGATTCACAGAATCACCAAGCTTGGAAAAGACCTTCAAGATCATCCGGTCCAGCATCTGGTGCTTGGGATATTGCAACCATACCTCTTCTATCCACCTCCTCTATTCCATCAGTGCCAAGGAGGAGGCCTACACTCACTGATGGGAAAACAGACCGATGGAACAGCAAAAACATCTACTCATAGCTCTAGCATCCAACCAGCTGAGTATGCTGCACTAGCTAAATAAATGTTTGGCATAAGTCTAATACTTTAGAGAAGGCTCAAGGGCAGCTCAAGTAGAAATTCAGAGTTCCAGGAACAATTTTGCATCACCCATGTCCTTTCTGTACTATCTGCAAGCTATTTTTGGAAGTGGCTGCAAGGTGGAGAGGGGGCCAGGGTGAGAGGACTGGCTGGTGCATCTGAAGACTGCTATTCCCTGGGGCTGCTCCATCCTTCTGCAGCAGATTGTTCTTTCAGTTGCTGCAAGAAGCAGCTAAAGTCACTTGCTGTGTCACTGTGTTATGCAGGTATGACTTAGTATCTGTTGCAGTGACCAGATCCTGAAGGTGATTAAAATACTTCTTGTTTCTACCACATTGAGTCAGAAGGGAGTCATTTGGGTCCACTCTGGGTAGAAATGCTTTCTGTGACCACCAGGCTCTTAATTCACTGAGCTCTTTAGGAAGCACATTAATTCAGCCACTGTACAGTGTACAGGGCAAACTGCTCTTCACTGTTTACCTGCCAGCTGATGCACAGCGGGGTACAGGAACAGTCCAAGGCGAGCTGGGATGTCATTTGGCAAATGCTAAAAAAAACCGCTTATTTCCATTAGATCAAGAGAGCTCCCAAGTCTTGGCAGATCAGGAAAGCAGTGTGGCACTGTGAGGGAGAATATGCTGCTTTTCTTCTTTTTGCTTGGTTCATCCTTGCATCGCTTCATTCCTTGATGTTATCTGATGCAGTAAGGAGAGTGGCTCAATGCACCATGTGCACTTTTCTTGTGCACACAGTGCAGACTTTGGGGAAGGAGATTATGTTTGGACAAGAAACCTTCATAGAATCTCACTGTAGCTACAAGTACAGCCACGGCCCTGCTTTCCTACAGGCACTCCACGTGTCACCCACAAGGATAGGGGGTCTCCTGTTGCCAATAAGAACAATAAGAATGGCCAATAAGAACAGTGTATTCCTCTACTCTTTTTTTTTTTTCTGCCTTAAAAATACAGAGGGCTATATGAAGGCAGAACACAATCTATTCCAGTTAGAAGGCAGCTAGTTTCCCAGTCCTTTCTTCTGCAACCGCCAACTTCTCTTTTCCCTGTTACTTGAAGTCATTTCTGATCTGCTGCTCCCAGGTGCTTTTGCTTGTCTTCTTCATTCCCATGCGCAGCTCCCCCCTTCTTGGTCACAAAGTGGCCATATAAAAGGTCAGTGTGGCTTTTGGAGCAACTGGGAAGACAGAAACCTGAGTAGGAGGGTCAGCTAGTCACAAGGTTGTTGTCAGCAACTTTAGCTGGGAAGATGTGAAGAAGCTGCAGGAAGGAAACCTTGGGTAGTGGAACGAAGCAGTTGTGTCCTGTGCTGAATTGTTTGTGGGTTTTCTTGCTTTTTTTCTTGGTTCGAAATGAACCTGGTGAGACTTGGGCAGGGAGCTGGGCATGGGCAAGGCAAACTCTCTGCCTTCATCCTTTCCTCCAGATGGTGCCATGCATACCGGGTTTTGATTGTCTGGTTTTCCATGCGGCCTCAAGGACTGCAATTACTTAAGCTCGTGACCACTCATGACACAACTTCTTGGTGGTTCTTGTGTTATGCAGTGTTACTGGGCCCCAACTACAACTGCCTCATTCCTTTTGGAAATACCATGGTTCATTTTTAGGGGTTTTTGAACGCTCGTGTCCTCTAGACTCTTGCAGGCTGGTGTCGAGTTGCCCCATACCTTTAAACAATAAACCAGCAGCACTTACACCGGCCGCCGCAGCAGCGCCCGGTCCCGCACAGCCCATCCCGAAGCGTTCGCGATGCTCTGCCTCTCCCCATCCCCGCAGCAGCTCCTGGAGAGAAGCCCCGCGCTGCATCGCTGACCCGGAGAAGCCTCCGGGCCGCCACCGAGCACGGGCCAGATGGCCGCGGGGCCCCGCAGCAGCCTCCGGCCGGGCGGGGCAAGCCGGAGGCAGAGCCGGGGGGCGGCGGGATGCCTGACGGCGCGGCGCGGCTCGGCGCGGTGCGGGGGGTGAGAGCCGCAGCCCCGGCTGCGGGGGCGGCTCGGGGCCGCCAGGCTGCGCTCTCGGGCCGGCCGCGGCGCCTGGCGCTGTCCCCGGGCGGCCGGGGCTGGGGCACGGCGGAGCCCGGCCGCGAGCGGGCGGTCCCGGGACGGCGGCGGCGGCGGCTGCACCTGCGGCGGCAGGGGAAGGCAGGGCTCGACGCCCGCCGTGCCCGGAGGCGGGAGCCCGCGGCCCGCTGCTCCCCTCGGCCGGCCCGGCATGACGCTGCGGCGGCGCCCCGGAGGCGGCGGCGGGCGCTGGGTGCCGGCCGCCCTGGCCGCGCTCCTGGCCCTGCGAGGTGAGTGCGGGAGCGGCGGGGAGCCCGGCGGGGAGCGGCGGCAACTCGCGGGGAGCGCGGGGAACGGGGAAGGGAGCGTCGCCGCCCCCACCCGGGGACGCGGGGTCTCGGGGGCCGGTGGGGAAGTTTTGGTGGCGGTCCCGCCGGTGATGCTCGGGAATGCGGCGGCGGAGAGCGCTCTGCGGGCTGGCTGCTCCGCACCTCGCGCTGTCTCTCCTGCACCATCGCTTTTACTACCGTCATTTAGTACTAGTGGATTTTTTTTTATTTTATTTTATTTTTTTTTTACGGTGCTGTGAAACTTGCTGTAAACTGTCTGGGCTTCACAAGCTCTCGGCTGGCAGGGCCTAAGCCGGTGGCAAGCTCACCTGGGTGCCAAACTCTGATCCATCCCTCAGGCCCCAAGGCAGCAGTGAACTTTGCATGGAGATACCACCGAGCTGCCTGGCTAACTGAGTGCCCAGGGCTTGGTGCTTAACCGGCATCTGCTTCCTCAGCTTCGAGTGCCCAGCTGTAGGGATATGGGAAGATCCAGCCCTCCCCATCTAACTCAGACCTTGCACAGTGAGATGTGTTCAGGTCCTGAGTGAGGAGAGGGGACAAATGGCGTGTGAGTGATGTCCGTCACATAGCTAGGTACATTGCTGAGAGCACCCAGAGGCACTGCGGTAAGGGCAACAGCAGAACCTGCGAAGTGTGAAGCCTTCAGGCTCATCTGTTGATGCCTTCTTTCAAGTAGTGCCAAACTTCAGAGTAGGCCTACACAGCTATGTCTTCTGGAGATCTACAAGTAGGTCTCATTTTCTTGGGTCTACTCAGATCCAATCAGTTACTTTGTGGAAGTCAGCTTGGCAGTGAGCAGAGCACAGCTTGGCCAGGCTGGCTGGGTGCCTCTGCAGCTGGAACAGCCGACAACCTGCTGCAAGGGGCCCCAAGAGAGCGAGAGGACAGGCAGGAATGATGGGCTCTCTTGTGAGAGCACTGGGGGCATCTCAGCAAAGGCTGGGCAAAACTTCTGGCAGCCTGCAATGAGATGGAGCTGCCTGCTAGGGCTGCTGTGTCTGGCCCTGACAGCCCTGCAGGGAGCATCAGTCAGGCTGTGCCCCTCTGGCCAGGCACAGCGAGAAGCCAGCCTGGTGGTCAGCAAGGTGGGCTTCTCACAAGTGCCTCAGCCCTGAAAGCACGCCGAGTCCCACTCTCCGAAGCCAGTTAGAAGTTGCATGTGTTAACTGGAAACTTCACCTGCTGACTTCAAAGAGATGAATTATGAAGAAAAAAAAGAGTTTATTAGCCTTTAATTAAACCAAACAATCACGTTTCTTTCAAACTTCATCTGCTTTCTTTCCTGTTTGGTACTTTTCTGGGTTGGAAAGCACACGTTCACTTGCAGATCCTCAATACTACATTTTAATTTTTTTTCCATCTGCAGACGTGGCAAAGATTGAACTAAAGAGTTACCATGCCTCTGCAATGGCAAGCATATAAGTGATAAAGTGTTGCTGTTGATGTTCTACCTCTGCAGGAGCATCCAGCAGTAGCCAGACCCAAGGTTGAAACTGCAGGGGTGTTTGATTATCTCTTCAGAAAAAAAAAAAAAAAAAAAGAAAAAAGAAAAAAAGAGATTGACTAAATATTTGATTTTCTCTTTTTGGCAGGGGGCACGTGAGGACAATGGCAGTAGAAACAACTAAGCACAGAAACATACCTTTCATAAAATAGTTATTTATACCAACGTAATGCTTTTTCTTGCACTAACTTTTAAGACTTGAAAATGACTTGAGTGAACCACCTGTGTCTCAAGATTGTTTTTAATTTCTCTCTAAGGAGAAGTCTGCAGAAGATGGTGGTAGATGAAAATAACTGTGATACGCCGTCACTTCTGTGTTACACAACAGAAGTATGGTCGTATTTTTGGTCTTGAATTTGAAAATAAAATCCTGATAGGCATAAGCAACAGACATAGACTGTGCGGGCTCGAATAAAATTGGCAGAGATTCTTCTGAATAACATTTGTAGGAGATGAGTGTGTGTATTTTTGCTCTGAGCTGCAGACTGGTTAGGAAGATCGGTTTTCCTTTTTTGAGGCTCTGTGTTGGTTTCGAGGATAGAGGAAGAAGAATAGGTTAGGATCCATGTGCAAACCGCTACCCAAATTACAGGGGTAAAGCTTAGAAGTTAAAGTATCAGGAACTGTAAGAGTGTATCATCGCATGAAATACTTAAGGCCAACAAGTGGAGAGTGGCTGTGAGAGAAGGTCCTCAGAGTTGGTTTTGTCATTCTCACACGGTCAGACTTTGCAGTGAGATGTCAATCAAATGTTATAGCCCCATGTGCTTACACTGTTTTGTGATTTGTAAAACAGCAATGATTCTTTTTAACTGGAGCAGATGACTGCTTTCATTTGGCTTATTAAATTCATTTTAAGGCTCCTGGGGAGGGGGCAGTGTATTTGTTTTCACTCTAAAGCATTACAAACATAGTAACTTTTGTGAAAATAACACTTTTCAGGCTCCTCAGGGAAGTTTATGGAAAGATAGGAGGGAACTCTGGGGCTTTAAAACCAACCCTGCTACTACACGTCAGTCCTCTTTCATCACCAGAAATAGCCTACTGCACATTTTCTGATGTGTTAGAAGTCACACGTCAGGTACAGCTAAGATGCAGAAACAACTTTTTATTTCTGTTGTGCATGGTGTTTGGGTCCTGTGACACAATATTGCAACAGGCGGGATGTCAGCATGTTACGGCCTGTTGCAGCTGGATCTGGCAAGTATGGGGAGTGAGTGTGTGAGCTTGGTAGCAACGCAGCAGTGCAACAGCTGCTCTGCAACTTCTCACACAGGCAGGTCTTTCTGGTCCCTATGTAAAGTCCCCTTCCTGCACACTGGGTTTATCCCAGCTGAAGCCGTGCATTGAAGTTCTGGCTTTGCAGCACCATTTTGTTAGCCCATATATTCTTCCCAGCCCTAAACCAGGTCCTCAGCCCCAGCAAGAGAGGACTGTGGCTGTGCCTTCCTTTTTCATGCTGATGCATTTTTGGAACAGATTGCCATTGGTGTCAAGCTGTGTGGTTTTGTGACATGTAGATAAATCATTTTGCTTACGACCTGACCTTGGTCCCCAGCGGCAGGCACAGATGCATTAACTACCTCTTGCATCTCTAATGCAGGCATCCTACCCTTATTTTGGAAACTATTAGGTGGTATTTTTTGTTGCTTGTAATGTTGGTTTTTTTCAACCTCTCTTTCTTCAGTATTGCCTGAAGTCCAATTTTCTTCTGTAAGATTTAATCTCTGAGGGATCTTGAAGAGTCTCAAGAATAACTATATTTAGCTGCTCACTGGTAATATGGGATGGAAAGTATGGTATAAACAACTCATTAAGAAACTTAGAAATCTTCTTTCCTGCCTCTGTGGGGCAGATGAATTTGTGTTACGCTACCAGCAGCGCAGAAGGACAAAGCAAGGCTCAGAGAGGCTTCATGACCCACTGAAGGTTAAAGGAATGCTGGTAGTCCTTAGTGCCTCGATCCAAACAGTAACCACAGGAGAATGCTTATATTCATGCAGCAGGATAAGCCATACTGTAATGGCACTCTTCGGGGATGCTCACTACTACACTGTGGTGAGTCACCTACATTTAGCAGGATGCTACTATCATTGTGCTTTTTAAGTAAAGTGCTTTTAACACAGTTTATTTCAAGGGGAAGTGCATGCTCTGAAAATCTGTTCTTTGTAGTTTTCTCCTTGTCGAGCATTAATGCTGCTTTCCCTTTGTGAATGTTCAGAGAGAAATTCAGCTCCTGGTTGTTTAACAGACAGTAGTGTAACAAAGACTGTTCCCTTGTTAATACTACCTTGTGTTTGCACAGTCATTTATAAGCATCAACTAATTGAGAGACTCTGAACATATTTTGTTAGTGCAGTCGGTTTGATTTATGGCTTGGAAAGGCTGAAATGTGCAGAGATGGAAGTTGTTTGCTTGCTGTCATGTAGGACATCTGCCCTGCTCTCCTTTAGAAGAGTCACAGTTACCGGGCTGCTGATCACATACCACCCCACTTTTCTCTCACAAATGTTTCACATCTTAAGTATCAGAGGGAGAAAACGCTTTTATTAATTATGTACAGCAATCTATTTTTCCACATATTTGCTGTCATCTCTTTGCTTTTGGAGGTCACTTGTGTCCATTCCGGCTTCCACCTTCACTTTTTTGCTTTTGCTGCTTGAGCTGGGCTAAGGACAAATGATCTGCTTCATCAGGATTGAGGGGTTAGGCTTCATATTGGATAGAAAGAGAAATTAAATGCTTTGAAATTTCTGAAAGGAAATGTATGAGAGAAATCCCATTTTGGGTCAGCCAGCATTGTGCTTCTCTGTGGAGTTGTATTGTGATAATACTAAAAACAACAACAACAAAACTGAAGATATTTTGATGTGAAAAGTCAAACTTTCTCATCCCAAAAAACCTTGAGGTGGATGCTTACATATTTCTGGCTATTCTTCCTAGTTCTTTTTTGAAACACAGTTTTGATTTTACAGAGCATTGTCAGTGCACTAAGGTTTGGTTTAGTGGAAGTATCTGCAGTAAAAACTAAAGTTGTTCCTATTTTTTATTTCTTCAGCACATTTCTAAACTACAGTGCTTGCAGCTATTGGTGGTATCTGTGCACAGTCCCTGCCCATTTTTAACCCAAAGGTTAAACTCTTTGGCACTCACATGCAAAAGCCACCTGCAAGTACATGGCATTGCCTATGTTCTTCCCTTATCCAGCACACTGCAGGACACTATTTGCACCAAAAAATCACAGTGTGAGTATGAGATAATATTGTATTTAGGAAATGCAGCCCCCTTGCTGATCAAGGCCAGCAGATCACACTCAGCCTCCTATTGTGCATGCACAGAGCTCTCCTCCTGGCAGCACAGCAGCACTTGTGCCTCTGCATATCTGTGTGGAGTTACATGCAAGACAAATTTCTGCAATGGAAAGATCTAATGACTTGTTTAGGGATAAAATCTCATGCTTTTTTTTTCTTTTCTCGTATCCCCACAAGTCAGCCCGGCTACAGAAACGTGAACCAGATTACATTTCACAAGCATCAGCAGGAGAAAGCCGATGTATGAACTCCATTGGGTTTCATCCTGGCTTCAGTCTTCTTCAAAATGCTGAAGGCAGGAATGTAATTTCAGAGGGCGAACATTTCCAGTCTGTGTGCATTTCTGCAGGCAGCTCACAGCAGCTCTGGGTCAGGTCACACCACCGGTCTGCAGAGCCATGGCCAGCACTAGATGCTTCCAAGGGGATGCAGAACCCCTGCAGTGAGCAGCTGGTGCCAGATGGGAATAAAACACTCATCTCCATTCCTGTTCCCCCTCTGTGGGTCCCCAGACCTGCCTCCTTGCCTGGAGCTGGGATAACCCAGAGCTCAGCCCCCTGTCAGGCCCAGGCTGTGGGTGGGCAATGGGGATCCAGCTCTTCCCCTGCCCAGCATCTGCTGGCATCCTTTGCCAGCAGTAAGTGGGTTGGGATGCAGTCTCTGCATGCCCACTGGGGAGATTACTTCCTAATCCTTGTTAATTAGAAGTTGGCTAATGCCTGGGAGCTTGAGGGTGTAATGCTGTTGTGAGTTTTTCTTTTCTCTTCTTTTCCTTTTTTTCTTTTTTATTTTTCTTTTCCCTTTTTCATTCTACCTCACATATCTGTGGCTACTCCCAATTGCCTTATAAATGCTCAGGCCTCTGTGATTTTTGCTAAGCTATTAGCTTTACTGATAACGTGTGCTAATCATTCCTGGTGGTTAACTGAGGGCTGTGCTTGGGATAAATAGGGGAAATGAAAAAAAAAAAGAAAAAGGAAAGGAAAATTTTATTTTTTTCCTTATACCTGGCCACACTCCCTGCTCTTCAGTTGTATTGAGCAAATTCTTGCTATTATGTATAAAAAAGAAAGAAAAAACACAACAAAACAAGGATAGAAACGTGAGTTTCACCTCTGTTAAATTGCTTCGGTTTTAACTGTGTTTGATCAGTAGGTGTTATGTACTGGTGAATGAGGAAACCTTTCGATCTCCTCTGTGTTTCCAGGTGTGCCACCCACAGATAACAGCAGAGATCCCAGCATTTTAATGCTTCCATCACACTTTTCTTCCCATCCCCTTTGACATCCTACAGCCAACTTGCTTTTTGACCACCGCTGTTTGCTGAACAGATGTTTTCACTGAGCTGTTCATAGTGATACCAAAGATATTCTGCTCAAGTGATTACAGTTGAATTAGAGCCCCTTGGAAGACGAGCAGTTCAGATTATTCTCCCAAGTTTGTATTACTGTCAGCTGGATAATGCTGAATTTCATCTTGCATCATGCTGCCCACTTGCCTATCTTTGTCAGATCCCTTGGAAGTCTCTCCCAATCTTCTTTCATCTCAGCCAACTCGCCGTCTCTCTTCCAGATATTAAGGAATAGATTAAACCCATCCTGCAGCCCGGAGGAGACCTGGGGGTAATCCCTTGTAATCAGGGCCAGGGCAGGGACAGGGGGAGAGCCTGGCACCAGGCTGTGGGGCAGCAGCTTTGGATGGATGGAGAGTTAATCACTTAGTCCTCTCCTTTTCTTCTGACAATATCAGTGGTTTGAGGGGTGCAAGTTCCTGTGTGCAGAGTGTTTTTGTCTCCTGTTGTGTGCTTTTTAGGGTCTTTAGCCTCTAAGTGTCTTGAGATTGGCAGTTCCTTATCCTAGCTATCTTCACAATTCTAGGATCATTAAGGTTGGAAAGGCTGCTAAGATCAGCATGTCCAACCATCAAACCATTTAAGAATCCCAACCATAAGATATTGCAAAACTGTAGCCTGCTGTAACATTTGGCTAGTTCCTGCATGTGTTCTGATGTCGCATTTTTGGGGTGTTTTTCTTTGACTTTATTATTTCTTTGCATTCCCTCCACACTGTCCAGTAGATATCAGCTTCCTGATCAGTGAATTCAGATTGCTGTGGTGTGATTTGTTCATTAAGTAACCCTTTTGCCTCTTCAGCTATGGCCATGCAGATGGATCTGTGCCTTACCTTACAACTTGATGCCTCCATCCTTTTGCCCATGCTGGGTTTCCAAGCGGTGACATTACTTTGTGATGAATTCTGCAGACTGAGATGTGTTGAACTTTCTAACTATTGGTTAGTGTAGTTATTTTTGACATTTCCTGCCCTGTATTAAGTATTTGTTGAATTGTGTTGTAGGGAATCTAAAGTGCCCGCCTGCTTACATAGCTGAGTGTGTGCTTGAGCACTGTTATCTGATGGAGTTTGATGTCTGAATGCCTTCACTAGTTGTGTAGCTGCTGGGCTGCGTGCCTGCTTGGCTTTCTGGCCGTATGTTGAGAGCTGGGAGCCAAGAGAGTTTGGGAGGACCTTGGCTACTTGGCAGGGTGACAGCATAGCCCCAGTCTGCCTGCAAAACTGCTGCGTCCTTGCCTTGTCAAGGGCAGCCCTTCCTCCTGCCCCTTGGACAGCTGGTGTGCCCCAGGCCCTATCACAGGACTCATCAACAGCATCCCTTCCTATGCAGTGCTCTGTGTGCTCTGTGTTAGCTTACTAATTTTTGCTACGCTTTCTTCATCCCTTTACTGACACAGTGGGTACAAATTGGTTGGTATTCTCCTTCCCATCCTGGTTCCCATCCCTCTAGCACCCCTTCCCCACGTCAGGGGCCTCCACAGGTAAGAAGGGTATGCTTTGGCCTCCCATTGACTCTCCTGTTAGCCCTCCGGGCAACAGTCAGCAGTTTGTGGGACTAATTGCCAGGAGGTGCCAGTGAGGTGCTGAGTCAGAGCGAGGTGTGCTTGCCAAGTCACTGCAGCAGAAGGAGCCCGCTCGCCTGGCGTGGAGTAAAGCCAATGGACGGTGGGTTTCCTGGCTGCCTTTTGGGCCTCTTTCTCTCATTTCCTGAGGCTGTGATTCAGCAGCAGCGATGCTATGCAAGGGAGGGAGAACCTAAGCACTGGCGGAGGGGGAGCTCTTCTCTTTGCTTTTTTTTTTTCTCCTTTTTTCTTGGCTTGGCTGTGAGCACTGGGGACCAGAAGATGTGAGCTCTGTTCCTATCTGCCACCAAGTTTCTGGTGCTGCTTCCACACTCTGTGCAGTGCTTTGTGTTAACGGAAAGACTAGTAAGCAAGTGTTAGTGTGCAGGGACAAGTGAACATGTGGCAACCTCAGATGTGCAAGGGGAAATTCTTTACAGAGAGAGTGGTGAGATTCTGGAGCAGGCTGCCCAGAGAGGTTGTGGATGCCCTGTCTCTGGAGGTGTTCAAAGCCACCAAATTGGATGGGGCCCTGGGCATCCTGGTCTAGTATTAAATGTGGAGGTTGGTGGCCCTGCCTGTGGCAAGGGGGTTGGAGATTCATGATCCTTGAGGTCCCTTCCAACCCTGTGATTCTGTGATTCTGTAACAGTATGGGAGGCTGAAAGGGCTGCAAAATAAAATGAACGAGGGATGTTTTGTCTTGTCCTTCTTGTGCTGCAACCTGTTTGTTGTTTGGAGTGTTGAAGGGAGATGTCAGACATGCAGGAAGATGAGAGCATGTCCTATACACATCTAGCACCTATGGACTATACTCGTGAGAGCTTTGCCCTTTATGCTTGGCCTACTTGGGCATTGCTAGCATTAGTGTTATACCAAGGCTGAATCTGTCCTCAAGGCTCCTGGCCTCTTCTTTGCTGTAGACTGACTTGGGATTTCGTCCATCTCCCCATCCACAGCCTGGGTACCGTTCTCCTGCCTCAGACAAAAGTCACTAATTGTTTGCACAATGGTCTAAATATATGCATGTCTGATGAATGCTGCCTTTGTAGGATTGGTATATTATTTTTGCTTTGAATAACTACTTTGTAGAAGGAGATGAAGACACAAAGAAGGAGGCCAGCATGTTTTTCCGAACCTTTCATGGCTGCATTGCTCTCCACCCACTCACATTTTTACTGCTCAGTTTTGCATGACCTTCCTCTTCACTGATTTAAGCAGCAGCCATGCTGTTTAGATCATCAGATCCTCAATGGGATAACTGAGGCCCAGAGACAGAAAGCACCTCACCCACCATCGTGCAAGGCTGCTGTGGCCAGAACTGGTCTCCTGCCGTTTTGAAGGTAGTGCTCAAGGGAACCTTGGTCTCTATCTGGCCAATTCCAGCCCTTCCTTTGTATCCATTCTCTACTGTAATTTCACTATGGAAATGGAAAAAAAAAAAAAATAAGGCTTTGCCTGTTACAGCTGGGATTTTCTGAAATACCTGTGGGAATTAAGCACTCAGTTCCCTCAGGTTCCTTTCAGAAAGTGTAGCTGACGTGGACTTATGTTGAAAGTAAGCCAGGAAGGGAAGCATCCCCGTGATTTCTCATGTCAGCAGTGCCATAGGTATGCTGGTACTTGAGGTAGTGAATGCCATGGCAAAGCACATTTTGCTTTTAAGATCTATGGATCAGGAGCTGCAGCTGGAGTCTTCAGGAGTGATCTGATGAAAGTGGAGGCCAGAGCCCTTTTGCTGAAGGTCTCTTAAAATGAAAAATACCAATGTGCTGTGTGGGGACTTGGTAAATGCCCTTGACATCCACTGGGCCAGGGACTGAGCACTCTACAAATCAGTGCAGGATGATGAAGAAGATTTAGATCAGGTATTATGAAGAAATTCTTAACTCGGGGTGGTGAGGCACTGGCACAAGCTGCCTAGAGAAGCTGTGGATGCCCCACAAGGTGTTCAAGGCTAGGCTGGATGGGACCCTGGGCAGCCTGATCTAGTGTGTGGAAACCATGGCCGTAGCAGGGGGCTGGACCTGGATGATCTTTAAGGTCCTTTCCATCCCAAGCCATTCTATGACTGTGAAGTAATGCAAGACCAACCTTGCTGGCATTTCGAAGGAGTAAACATGAATGAACGACGCATGATGTTTAACTGCAGTGTGCTGCCAACAGCAGTGACAGCATTGGCTTTGGAGGCAATCAGGAGGTTATTTTGACAACAGTAGGAGCCCTTTTTCACTCTCTTCCTCCACAGCCAAATAACCACAGTTTGCATCAGTTTTCTGCAAACACAGAAACTCAGTGACAATCATCACCATCTTAATTAAAAGTAAACAAATATGGTATTAAAGAAAAAATAAGACAACTGCTGAGAGACCGAACAAGTAGCAGAGTATGACTGTCACTTAGAACAAGTCGTGACAAAAACAAGATGAAAAAACTGTCTTTATCCTTGGTTGTAAGTGAGAAACCCTCCTGGGAGGGTTTCTTTTTATGGCTAGAAATAATTGCAGGCTGTATTTGATGCCTCTTTCTGGAAAGCCTTTCTCTGTCTTTCAGTGCATGCTATGATGCCTCCTGGTTTGTGGCTCCTTCCTCCATGCCAAATGAAAGGGATCTCATCCCTCCATTTGGCAGATAGGGAAGCTGAGGCAGAGCCTGTGAAGCCCCGTGATCTGTTCTCCTCTGTGAACTTATGTGAAATGGGTCCAAACTGTGGAAATCTCATAAATTTAGCCAACTGTACAAGTTTTCTATTAGTTTGGGTCTTGTTCTGAGGGTAGCTTGGATCTTTCTCTCATCTTTGGGAAATTATTCAGCCTTGGTCAAGATCAAACCGCAATCTCAAATCAGACCAGGTTTCCTTAGCCAGGCTTTTAAAGCAAGAACGTATTACACTCAAACTCCATTACAGACAAAAGGCTGTCTTAATGCAATAATATAACTGGACAGTCAAAATGGAGCAGCACTGGGAGATGCATAAGTTAATGATGCCTTGTTACGTATCCTGTATCTTTTATGTCATGAATTTTATAGTCTAAGTGGTAGTTAGATTAGAGAGAGGTGAATAATTTATAGCCAATAATTTATTTAATGAATTCCTCTTCCATTTCTGTTTGCAAATTGTTTGTGAACATCCTGTGGTTTCTTCCTATTTTGCTTATTTGAAATTACTTACTGAATAGCTTCTGCAGGTGGTATTTGTCACACCACATGCTTATGAGCAGGGTTTTTCCTCTTTTCTTTTGGGGGACAGCAGTATTTCAGCTTCAGGTTTCCTTACTTGGCACTGATCCACAGCAAAAGTTCATGAAGTAGTATTTCAACAACCTGACATCTTGAAAGTAACGGTTAGAATTAAGCTTTTTGTGAGAGGTATGAAGAATTAGTTATTACTTTTTAATGATTAGTCAGATTATCGGTGTGGATAATCAGGTTCAGACTTCACTTTTGCCAGCATTGTGCTAAAATTGCTTAAAATGTGCTACTTGCTTGTACATTCACGTCACCAGATTGGAATAGTTGCAGAAATGAACAGAAAGATATAGGGTCCGCAGTCAGCAGAGTGCTGTGCATATGCTTGACTTCAGGCATATTTTTGAGTAGATGCGTAAGTGGTAGAATGGTAAATGATGAACTTCAGCATATATTTAAGTGGCTCGCTGAATTAAGGTCCAAAAATATAGACCCAAGCAAATTTATCTTTCATGAAAGTGACTGTTTGAGAGAATTTTTGTTTCGTTTTGTTTCTTCAGCTGCATTTATGGGGTAGTGCATTTTTGGATGGTGGGAGGAGGTGAGAATATAAATATTGCACAGACTTGCAGTATTCCTCAACTCATCAAATACAAGACAGTTCACCTGAAGTTTCCCTTATGTGCTACTCTGTACTTTCACTGTAAACACTGGGAGAATTAACGTGAAGGATTAAAAAAAAACCAGCTGTTAGTCTTACTTCCCTCTTTATTTCTTCATCTCTCAAGATGTCTCATATTTTACAATCTTTTCCATGTGCCTTTATTCAATTATTATCTCTCTCTCTCAAAAAAAAAAAAAAAAATTGACAAATGTTAAATAATGCCTAAGAAGTGGCCCTCACAGAAAGGAGATCTTTCACCAGGTCTGCAAGGAATACCTGTGAGTTACATTAGCATTTTAAAAGGCTGTGGTAAGAATAGAAATCGGGAAGGCTTTGCATTTTTCTGTGCATCTGTCCAAGGCTGCACGTGGTGGAAAAGCAGCTTCTGAAGATTTGTGATGTACCCTTCAGCCCTGCAACGCAGGTGTTGTTTTGTGAAAGGTATGCTTAAATGATTCATTTTGTGGATTTGCACATTGGTGAGACCTCATCTCTCTTGTCTGTGCTTTCAGGTGACCTGTGTGAGGTCTCTCACGTCTAAAAGAGGGTCAAGCATGGCCCAGTCTTTCCCTCCTGGCAGCAAATATCTGACACTATGGAGAGGAAAGTGGCTCAGGTGGCTGTGCTCTGGGAAGCTGAGAAGAGAACAAGCCACCTCTGGGCAGTGTGTGGGAGGTGGCTGCACAGGTCGGCAGTGACTTTGGGGCAGGGAAGGGCGACTGTTCCTGCTGACTTGCAAGAGCTAAAACGAGCTCTTTGGAGCAGACTTCAAGGAGCATGATGCTGTTTCCTGTGCTTAGACAGTGAGCTTAATCAGAAATGCAACTAATCCATGCTTTGTACCAAACCCCAAACATTGTATATCCCAAGGACAATCTTGCAAAAAGTGGTCGTTAGTGTCCATCAACTCCTTGTGTGCAAGAGTGTTGCAGGACATATAGAAAAGGATTCTTTCCAAAGGAAAGCTTTCAGACCTCTGGACGTACTTACTGCCCATTAGGTGATGACTTAAATCCCGCTCTTGCAAATATGAAGATCAACAGGACAGCTTCATCTTTTTGGGGCTGGGAAGGTAAGGGAGCATTTGGAGGGCAGAAAAGAGGAACACCAGCAGTGCATGCTGCAGGGAGCGCTATGCAGCCTCTGGGCTGGCCTATTTCCCCATCCACATTCCTACTTACTAATCTGTGCTTTTTGCTGCTTGTTGTTCTGTCGTGTGGCCTCGGCTCAAAATCTAGGGAAGGCACTGCAAGGAAAAGCTAGAGGTGCAATTCTGGGTTTTGTTCTGGCCTTCTTTTCTGATGCTCGTAGGGCTTTTAGCACATTCATTGCGTATGATTGCACTGTTGATAACCCCAGTGATGCATGTTATAAAATTAAAAAGCAATCACGTATACCAAATAAGATAAACAGTAAACGGTCCCAGTGGACTGCCACATGTCCTTAAACAGTATGTGGATGCCTTTAGGAGCCAAGTTATTGGCACTGCATTAGGTGTACAGAGGCAGAGACACTGTATCATTTAAAGGCAGTCATATCTATGAGAGGAAGAGCATCAGGAGATTGATGGAAGCTGCTGGATACTTGTTCTTTGGGAACCAAAGTCTGGTCAACTGAGGAAGGTGTGAGATCAAAGGCCACTTCTGAATTTAGCTTGGGCCCACTTGTGGAGAATCTTGAAATAAGAATGGCAAAAGAAGCAGGTTGGAAAGGAAATACGGCCGTTCATCCAGTGACCAGTGCCTTTGGCAGGGAGTTGGCATCTCACAGAAGCTTGGCTTCATGGGGGGAGATCTCCCAAAAGGAGGATGTGTAGAGGGGAGGCTGCTTTCTTAAAACTGACCTTAATGGAGGACTACGGTGTGTCCTACCTTGTCTTCTGCCTCTCTGTGTTGCTCTCTTCAGTGTTATGAACATGGGTTAATAGTAACAATAAAATAGTAGCAATAGTAATTATTGTTACTAACTGTTTTACACTTCCCTGAGAAGGATCTTGGTTGTGTGGACTCATTCCGCAGTGACTCCGTGAGGGTGAAGGTGCACAGTTTCAGACCAAACTGGCCATGGCCATGCATCAGGATCTTTATGTGGCTGTCACAATCAGCTAGGACAAGTCAAAACAGGCAAAATGAAAGAAAATAGACAAATTTCCGCATCCACAGCAGCTGGAGTGAACGTCAAACAGATGGGCTCTTCCACCCTGATTATCCTAACCACCTAAATATAGAAATACGGGCTTTTTTTTCCTCCTCTTCTTCTTCTCCTCTATTTTTTTTTTTTTTTAATAATTTTAAATTACCCGAGGGGGTGGTGTTAGCACACGCTAGGGCAGTGCTAACGAGTGCAAATAGAAGTCATCTGCTGACAGAGTCAGATCACGGCTTCTGCTCATGATTCTCCCCCCGCCCTGCCTGCTTGTGCTTTTTCCAAAGGGAGCACATAGGCTGGCAGTGGCTGAAGCCGTCCCCTCTGTGGGTATGGGAGGCACTTCTCAATGGATGAGCAGACTCTTATTTCAAATGCAGACTGTGGCTATGCAAGCACACAGAGTAAATAAGCACCAAGGAATAAGGGTAGAAAATGTATGCCCTCGTCTCCTCCTGTATGCAGTTTGCTAAGTAGATGGGGCAGAAATTCTGCAAGGAGGACTTTGCAGCTGTTTTTCTGGAGGTCCCCAGTATAAGAGAGACATGGACATACTGGAAAAAAACAAAGGAAGTGCTCTCAAGATGATAAAGGGATTGATGAAGCCTGTGAGGACAGGCTGAGAGAGCTGGGAATGTTTAGCCTGGAGAAGAGGAGACTCAGGGGGAGTCCCATCATCACTGCAGAGAGATCGAAGGAATAACTGTTAGCAGCTGGCTGCGCCTGGGTGCTGTTGTCCTTTTTGTCCTGCAGTATTTGACACAGCTAAAGCAGCAGGAAGGCAGTGTGCTGTGTTATTTTTGGGTTTCTTTTGCTCTACTGAGAGCTTGAGTAGGGAAATATTACTAGGGGGATTTCAAGTAGGGGAATACAGTACCTCGACAATGCTGTTTTTTCCATTCATCTTCTAGTTATTCTTCTGCTTTTTTTGTCTTGGGACTGAATTTCATAACTGTTTCCAGGGTTTTATTCCTTGGCTGGCCGTTTGAACAAGAGGAAGGGAAGAACAGCAGGAGGCACTGCCTACAGAACATAGCAGTGTGGAGTGAGCATCTCTGCCTTGGTTCCTGAGCATTGTTCTCCTCGCCTCTAGGAAGGGAATAACGGGGGCTTGCTTCTAAGGATGCTGTCAGGGAAAAACATTATGCTGATGCTTTGTTATTACTGCCACAGCCATGGCCCAAGATATACAACAAGAATAAAGGTTTGTAACAAAACTGCCCTGACCCGGGGCCCAGCCAAGCAGAACTGCAATGTTTTTCCCTTGCCATTATGTAGAAGGATGTTTTGTACTCTGTGGATGTATCTACACCAGCATCAGTGCAGATATACAAAACAGCAGAACTTCAGAGACTCTGCAAAGGAATTCTTTATCTTATGGGCTGCTCTCCATGTGAGGATGGTGCATGGTTTCTCAAAGCTTCCAGAGCTTGTTTTACTTGTGTGCTCATGCTCTCCCGCAGAAACCCAAACAGTTGTAACCTTAATTCCAGGTTGTGGTGCTGTGTGTAGCCTTAGCTCCCGCAGCATTTACATCTTCCTTGGAGGTCTCTCTTGTGAGGAAGGATTGGCAGGCATTGTAGGAGGCTGCCTGGGGAAGGTGTGGGGTTTCCACTTTGGAAGCAGGCTTCTAAAGATGGGTTCAGCCAGAAGCTGGCAGGGTGGCAGGGCTGTAGGAAATCCTGCCTTGGGGCAGGAGGGTGGAGCTGATGAAATTCAGAAGGCTGCTGTGTGGAGAAGTACTACTTCTGGTATTTCCAGGGTAAAATGCATTTTCTTATCACCTTGAGGTCATGTAGTGCAGTGTCATCTAGTTCACGAAGCACCCAGAAGCTACAGATACTGGGCAGCACAGCAGAAGATCTCAGCTGCTTTCCTTGTATTTGCTTAGGACTCAGGATAAGCTCTCCCAGATACGGCAAACGAGGGATGCCAGCGTAAATACACCTAATTAGCTTTGAAGGAGATGAGCTTTGGCAGGCTTTAGTCATTCTGATTCATGCTAGGATGTATGGCACCTGGCTGGCACTGCGTCGGGTCACTCAAGCATCCCTCTGCTACGCACTTGAGTGCTCCTGATGAGCAGCTGAAGGTGCGGGAGAACCAGGCTAGCTCTGCATGCTGCTGCTTGGCAGAGCTGTCTTGCTTCAGCTTGCAGCCA
This sequence comes from Lagopus muta, assembly GCF_023343835.1. Taxonomy (NCBI): domain Eukaryota; kingdom Metazoa; phylum Chordata; class Aves; order Galliformes; family Phasianidae; genus Lagopus; species Lagopus muta. The sequence goes on from NC_064433.1 coordinate 80,829,068, forward strand.
TGGTGCATCTGAGTGGTCTCTCATAGCTCCTTAGTTTCCTTCATGCTGCATGGAGCCAGATCTGCAGTAATCCTGATGGAAACCACTGCCACATTTCTGCACCATGGTTAATCTGCAAGCAGGATAACAGCATTTTTTGATTTAAAAAGAATAATAATAATAATACAATTAAGGAGGTGGGTTGTTCTGCTTGTCTTTAAGGATGCCTGGTATTTTCAGTTATCTTTTCCCAATCCCAGTTTAATTCTCAGCAAACAGGATAAACTACCTGCCTGACTACAATAGTAAGGGACACTGGGGCTCATTAGGGGGTGAGAGTAAAGTCTCATGAGAGTTATCATAGAGCTGCAGGAGGAACACTGAGGTGGGCAGGGGATTCTGAAGATCAGAGCAGGCTGCCCAGGACCTTGTGAGGTTTGGAGGAGAACGGTGAGTCTTGGACTGGGCAGGCAAGCAGACCATTATCTCATCCCAGAGGAGCAGGAAAACTAAGAGAATTTGTTTATGAAGGGTGTGGGATGCTACAATACTGAGCGCCCTGCAAATGCCCAAAGGAACTCAGGAATTCTGTCTCCCGTACGAGACTTGAAAGTATGCCACTAATCAAAGCTGCAGTCACCCGATAAGTATAAAGTCAGTAGAACAGTAGATTAAATATGTCCTCAGTGTCTGTCTGTCCTGGAGGTTGAAAGAAGCAGCAACAAACAAAAGTACGTGATTTTTGCTTTTATTTTTAGTACATGTTCAGCTCTATTTTAGCAGTGCCAGGGGATGTGGCATCTGGCACTGCTGCTTTTCTGGCAGCATCTGGGCTGAATACCTGAGCTGTACTGATGGTTGGGTGATTCAACAGTTTGCCTTTAAATCTCTGCAGCAAAAGCTGGAAATCATAAGCAGGCATTAAAAAGGAGATAATAGTTAATACATTATTATTTTGTTAATTTATTGTTATATTAGTAACAACAAACAGCGATTTCTTTAAATCCTTAGGTTTTAAATCTCTGCAAAGTAGATTGCATCTTTCATCCATTTCCTGCAGACACATTATATTCCTGAAGTTTCTCCTGTCATTTCATTGCAGAGCACTCACTGTTCTGATGGTCATTCACTGCCCGTTTGAAGCTTGCTGGTGCCCCTATTAACAGAGAGGAGTTTTGGTGCAGGGGCCATCTAGCAAAACATATTGTGGCACTTCTCTTGACTGCTATGGTACAAGCAGTTCATCATCATTGCTGGCAGCATGGTCAGAGTCTGTTCTCTACTTCAGGATGAAAAATGGAAAGAAGAAGAGAGAGCACGCTAGTGTAAAGAAAATGGCTTCAACTGATTTTGGAAATACGGGATGATGTGTGGGTTCAAAAGGAATAAGCATTAAATTCCTCAGGAGCAACCTGATGGTTGCAGCACCTGTTTATTACCTAAGTGGAGGAAAGTCACCCAGTCTTCAGCAGCAAGACAGGCCAGATCCAGTGGGCAAGCTCATGCATGATGTGCTACTAGCACTTCTGATCTGTATCTGAGGAAAAGGAGCCACGTAGTGAAGCAGGGAAGCTGCTTTCTTTAGCAGCGATCGACAGATTCTCTTTGGGCACGTCATGGAGTTAACTAGATCAATCTGTGCACATGACAGGGGGGCCCCCCCAGCCCCACAGAATGGGAAGGGAAAGGGAAAAGGGATAGGGAGATGGGAGCTGGTCTTAAAGAAGGAAAAAAAAGAACAAACAGCAGCAATGATCTATGGAGGAAAACTTATTTTACTAACTGTGATATCAGAATGCAAGATAACACAATATAATACAACCTAATTGAAATTGAGACTAATAAATCAAATAAAATAGGTGAGAGAGTTCCCGAGACCGAGTCAAACCTGAAAAGCTTGGCACAGCTAGGAAAGCACCCTCCAGCACCCATTGCAAGGCAGTAAGAGACTGCCCCACCTGGAAAGGCCAGATCCCATGACTTCCATGATGTACAGGGATAGGTACCTGGAATTGGAGCGTTAACACTTTAACTCCCAGTGCACTACATGATGTTATGATGTGGAATACTGAAAACCAAAAAACACAAAACCATGACAGGGCATAAGCAGTCTTCCTCCCTGCTTTTGTTTTTATTCAGAGAAGTGGAAGCTAAGGACAAAATGGCTGGCTGTGGTCTGCATTCTGCAGAATTTCTCTAATCCAACCTTTTGCAAGGCCAGACAGTGAGACTCATGTCAGTTGAATTCACCACACTTAGGTGGCTAATGCTGGATGCTCATGTGCATACGGAGGCATGTCAGGAAAGGTCCCCTCCTCCTTGAGGAGTTGAGCTGTCTTTTAGGATGCTGGCTAAAGCTTCCAGATGTGTTCCTGAAAAGGAAGAAGATGTTTGGTCCTACTTATGAGGAGACCAGAAGACCCCGGGCAAACCAAGATATCTTTCCTTATGCCCTCAAACATGTGGAAACGTTGGTGTGATTCACATGACTCCCACTCTCTGAATTTCAAGTCCCTGCCCTACAGTAATTTAACAGACTTTTGCATATAAGCTTTATTTGGGCTGTCCTTCCTTGCCTTGTTGCTCATAACTCTTTTTAGACACAGGATCAGTTGTGTAAGTGGGAAATGGCTGCTCACTGCATGGGCATTCCTGGGAGCAATCAAGAAAAGCTTTTATTTAGTTTTCCCAGTCTGTTGCTCTCCAGTTACGTTGAGACCCAGCATCCTATGATCAAGGTTATGAGTCTCAGCCAAGTGCTGGTGCAAGCAATCTCTCTCAGAGGGAATTTTTTTTTTTTTTTCTTAAATCATTCACCAAGGGATTGTGGCTCAAGAGTAAATCATTTTAAAATCAACTGTGAATGGAGAGTAAATCATTTTTTTAACCATTGTGAAGGAATCATAAACAGTAAAAAGACTAAAATGGGCACTAGGCATTGCTTGGAGAATAAATGAATCACTCTCTCATACAGAAATCAGTAGTAACAGGAGAGCATCTTACCCTGCCTGCCCTTCAGTCTCAGGTATTTTAGTTGTGTGGGGGTCACTGTTGAAAGTACGAAGGGAAGTGGGTGCCATGAGGAACCCCCAGACAGCGTCTCTTAATTCCTGGGTACAATACATATCTGGAGAAAGGCTTCATAGCTCTGCAGGGCACATTAATCTTTCCCTTCATTGAAGTATAGCTTTTTAATCAAAGCATACTCCACCCTTCAGTGAGCTCTGGAAAGACATTTCTGTTCTGTCTGTGGTACTTTTTGCAGTATCTTCTAGGCTAAAGAAAAGCCCTTCCTACCTACTGGGGGAGTTTGGAATCTGCCAGGTTTCTGGACAAATAAAGCTTTGCCTGTGTTTCTGTATCTTTATTTCCAAATACATTTCCCATTGTCTATGAGGTTGTTAAGAAACAGAGGCAATGGGAAATGTTGAGAAAAATTACTTTCTAAAGCAAAGGGTGGGCAGCAGACACACGCATTCAGTGGTTGCGTTTCTGCCTTTGATTCTTCCTTTCTACTTTCAAATTCCTTTCCTGCTGATGAGACGGGGAACTCCTGGCAAGCTGTTTAAGAGCAGAATGTAATGCAATGTAGCATTTCCTTTTTTCCTGTGGTCTGTGATTGTGTCCTGCAATAATTGAACTTTTGAGTAACTCCCTTGTGAATTACTCTGAAACTACCTCCATGTTATACCTTTACCAACACCGGAGGTGTATAAAAGCATTTTTTTTTTTGCTTCTGGCTGAGAAAGGAATGTGCAAACTAAAGGTCATTCTTAGACTCTGTGTCTTTTCCCAGATTCCTGCACAGAGAAAGCGGCATAGAAAGGGTATTTAGAGTAGGCACTTTTAAGAGAAATTTGAGCTCTTGCTTGAACCCGTGGAAATGTGGAGTTGTGTTTTTCTTCTCTCATGTGTTCTTGACCCTGTTATACCCTCTGTGTGGTTTGATGGTCACCTCAAGAGATGGAGATTGGGGGGAAACTGTGTCTCCCCATCCAGCAAAGACTGCTCCTGGATAGAGACTAGGATGAGGAGAGATATCTGAACCTCAGTCACTGGACTCCATGGGGCAGCTGCTGTCTCCCAGGCTGCTGGGTGAGTACCTAGAATTAATTTAGACTGATGGCACCACAGGATAGCACAAGCACAGCTGTGAAATTAAAGCCACAGGTCGGCTTGTAGAATTTGCAGTGATTGAAGTCATATTGTCTTCTCTTAATTAATTTAATTCAGGTTTAATTTATTGACGGTTTGTCTTGATTTATTCCTTTGCTGTACTGCTTGCTCAGATGGCCTGTGTGAAAAGCCACTGTGCTTTCTCGCAGCCTGGAAAGGTGTGCTGTCATCAGTAACCCATGCTTAATCATTACATGGGATTACTTCCATCTTCTCCCCACCTCCAGAGGAAAAAAAACCAACACAAAAACAAGTGAGAAGGAAGTGATGGATTCATAGTTTCTGCTGTATGAAGAAGAGAGAAAAGTTTCTTTGGACTTGAAAACACCATGGGTTGCATGGGGTTTTTTGCATGGGCCTAACTTCTTGGGGTTGTTATTTCTCCATGTGCACTGTGCACTCAGCTTGGCCTTGTTTGTGTTTGTGATGTGCTTTTGTGATCTGTGATGAGATCCATGGGTGTATCATGCATCTAGCATTACTGAATGCACTTCTTACAGGGCCGGGATGCCAGGCAATGCCCTGTGTTACTGAATTTGTTTCTCGTACGGCAGGATGGCTAAGCAGTTACATGCAGTGCTTTACCTCATTAGGTTCCCTTTATCCCTCTACAAGGAGGTCTCTCACCTGCTGCATTCCAGGTTCAGGAGAAAGTGTCCACTCACAAAGTGCATGTGCTGAAGTGCGTCTCTTCCTTCCTGTGCTCTGCCCTCCTCTCCCCCATGCTTCCTCTTCTCTGAGGTCTCCTGTTGCCCTTGTTGTGTGGGAGAAGGCCACACCACTCCTCCTTGCTGGGTGCAAGGCCTACATTTCCATTTCAATAGCCTTCTGCAGAGTCTTCCCAATACCGAGCCAGCAAACAAGGCGCCCACTGTTCACAGATGGGATGTTCAGCCAGCCCTGACGGCCTCAATGCCGCTTTGTCAGTGCCTCCACTGAAAACCGGGGCACTGTGGACTCGCAGGGGGCTGGGGCTATGCTGCTGTCAGGCAGGCTCCAGGCCTTGGGCAACTTGCCACTCTTTTTAAGCAGCCCCAGCCTGTCTGTGCCTGGATCTTTGTGCTCCAGTCCAGGCTACTGTAGCTTGCATCTGGTTTTTGAGCTGCACGTCAGTGCCTTTCAGCATGCTCCGCTTGGCTGCTGCGTGGTTTTCAGGCCGCCAAGTGTGTGGGGATGCTGCCTTGAGTCTGAAGGAGAAGCTGCTCTTATTTCCCTCTCCCATTCATTATTTCCCAGGTTCCCTGGGGCAAGCATGCATTGTATCCAATGTTCTTGCCTCCCGAGTTCACACTGAAGCCCTGCGTTGGAGGCAGAACTGTTCCACATCCCTGGCACTCTGTTTTTAACTCTATGGGAAGAGTTAAGGGGCTCGGCGCTTGCTTTTATTTTCTCTCAAATAGCTTCACGCTAGTGACATTTAAATAAATTCTGCAGAGCAGGCGCAGAAGGGGCAGCAGCAGGGCTGGCTTCTCTGTGCTACTTCAGGAAGGGCCAGCTGGAGCACAGGGACGGTGACGAGGCCAGGTAGGCCTCTGCCAAGGCTGGCAGCTGCTGAAGCTGCTGGAACCAGTTACAATGTGTTAAATCCCCAGTTCGGGGGGGGGACAAAAATGAGAAGCCTTCCTTTTCTTTCACTGTGGGTAAACTGCTGATAAGGAAGGGTAATGCTTGCTTCTGGTCACTTCTTACAGTGTAATTTAACTGTGCTTCTGTTCCTCTTTCATGGTTTTTCCACTCAGTGCTTCCCATTTGTCCTCCCGTGCTAAATTCCTGCAGCCGTGTTCTCCTTTAGCAGAGGGAGATGCTAATTCAGGTGAGCCAAATCCTTCCACAGCAGGCAAATGGTAAAGAATGCAGAGGGCCCTGCCTTGCCTTCACCTCTCCCTCCACCCTCAGCAACAGAGCAGGACTGGTGGTGAGAGGGTGGCCCTGAGGCCCTCAGATAGCATGGGACTTCTTCAGGTTGGTGAGTGAGGCCTGGAGCAGATTGATGACTGCTCCTCTGCTCATTACAGAAGCAGCGGAGATCCAGTGTTTCCTCTTCTCCTGGCTCTGGGGATATTCCTGCCACCTGGACACAAATAGGTGGAGACGCTGAGCAAATTGGTTGCAGTAACTTGGAGAGGTACCAAGTCACCTTCCCAGCTGGTGGCATAGATGTGTGATGGTCCCTCATCTGGCTGCCCCTACCAGAGTTGGGAATCACATAGCTCCCAGATTTCATAAACTCATGTCTTACTGAAAGGTTTTCTTACGGGGATGGCATCTGCCAGTACATTCTTAGCCTAGAGGAGGAGATTTCCAGTTGTTCATTTGACAATGTTTCGTGTATACGTGGCTTTACGATGGAGCATTATCACTGTGCTCTGAAAAAAAGAAAGATGTTGTGGAGTTATTTAGGATGGTGGCTTTATTATGATATTTTGGAAGGGCTTGTTTGCTACATGAGCGGGCCAATGTTAAAGTATGTGGAAAACTACACCCACACTTCCTTTATGAATAATTCTTTCTCTTTGCCATGAGGAAGAAAAATGGAGTTGAAAATAAGCTGAATAAAAAATGTTCGTGAATAAGTGTTTATAGCAGCATGGGTTGAGGAAGCTGTACAGTCAATGCTGTCTGAGGCTATAGGGGCTGGTGCACTATTATGCTCAGCCCTTCAGTGGGGTTATGACAGCTGTGGGCACATTCAGGGAGCTCTGTAAGTGCTTAGAGCCCTGCAGGATCTCCCTCTATATTACCTATATATGAATATTGTCATCTTATGAAGCACAAGAAGCCCAGAGGAAAGCAGCTGAATCCCACTGGAATTCCTAGGCTCGTGACACTTTTTGGTATGAAAATTTTGGGTAAGTTTTAACACAACCAACAGATTTTCTTTTGAAATGTTCATACCTCTATGGAGTGCATAAACCGCAGGAGGGAACCTTCTTCCTATATAGTTGTGTTTAAACTCTACATTGCCCCTTACAGAGTCTATGCTGGTGAAACTGATTCATGCTGGGCAGCTTCAGCTATACATAACTGGTAATACATGATTGAGTCAATCTTTTATCTTTTGTAATAACAGAGGTTGTGGGGAATCCAGGGAATGAAAAATACAGATGCTTCTGGTACCTGAACATTAATGTCTCAGATGAATAGGTTTCTCAATTGTGACATTTGGGAAATGTTATCTTGTCTTTATTGCACTTAGAGAAGATTGTATTTTTGGTATGGATATTTCTTTGTGTTTTTTTTTCAAGTCCATTTTGCTGGGTATTGGATATGCAAAATGCTGAGATAATGTTACTATGAGAACCTTCAGCGTTGCATTTCCAGATTAGGTGTGTTTGGCTGTGAGGCTGTGATGATAGTTCAGCTTGTCGCATTTCAGTTTTATTAACCAATCTGCACATGGTTATCACCTGGATGACTCATAATTAAGTAAAAGTAAATGCAGAAGTCATCCTAAAAAAACCAACAGGAGCTCTAAATACTGTATAAAAAAACCTCTTAATTCAGACATAAATATGGTTCTTGAAACATTTCAAAATTTTCTCCAACAGCTGCAGTTTACATTCTTAGGACCCTGAATTTGCACTTCCCTGGGAAGGGAGCATTCCTACATTGGCATTTCCAATTAATTCAGCAAGACACATGCACTAAGACAGGAAATGTTTCCCAAGGAGGACAGACTCTTTAGCTGCATGGACAAATGAACTCAAGTTAGTTCTTTTTTCCCTCCTTATTTTAATTTTTGTCACATTTGCATCTAACTTACTTTTTCCCCCTTTTGCTAGCAGTCCTGTGGTTTCAGTGCCAGTGTGCCCCCCGTTTTAGATTCAGATACATTTATCTGAGCAGCCGAGGATGGGGGAGCAGGTTCCCACCAGCACAGCAGATGTATTTATATTTACGGCAGCATGTGCATGGGCTGGCTCCTGGCTCATGCTGCCTGCCTTGTGGGAGGGGGATCGGCACCTCCAAGTGTTCATCAGCAGAGAACATTATTCCAGCAGAAGCCACATCCATCCCCACGGCACCATCCTGTCTCTTTTACAGAGGATGCTGTGGCAGCAGCCACCTCTGCAGCTTGGCAAGTCAAGGCTGCAGAGATAATTTGCAGCAAGCTGCAGGGAAAATGCTTTCTTTCTGCAGGGGGTTAATTAGGCTGTGAATCGCAGCAGTGGAGAGGGCATACTTACTGTGCCATGTGGTGCATGTCACTCAAGCTCAGTATGAACAGAAAGGCACTGCAGGATGTGGGGCAGGGACGGGGCTACTCCAGCTTTGCTATCCCAGACTTGCAAGGGCTTGGTAAATACACTGCTTATACTGGAGTGCTCTGCTTGAACTTGGTCACAGGATGCACTGTCAGAACACAACAAGACTTCTGGAGACACAAGTCTCCAGGCACTCTGGCGGTGTGGCCTTTTGGGGGGGGGGATGCCGTTTGGGCAACATGCATGTACCCAAGATCCTGTAAAGTACATGTGCTGTGTGCATGCTGTCCTAGAGTCAGTTTGCACTTTAACAGTGCATAGGGGAAGATGGTATTGGAAGGGTTGCTTTGATGCTGTAAGTGGGCATCACATTGCTTTCCAAGCCCATGTTGGACCACTGAAGATTTTTGTCATCTGTGCATTCTACTGGCTCGTGGACAGAGCAGCCGGGATGCTGCAGAGCAGGACATCAGGCTGAACTGAGTGTCAGGAAATATTTTCATGTTCTTTGCTTGGTTATCCTTCATGAGGACTTAGAATTGAGCAACGAAGTAGGTAGCAAGTCCCCAAACAAAATGCCACCCTCCAAAACAGAGGTGTTTGGAAGGAGAGGATCGTGCGGAAAGTTGCAGCAAAGGGGCTGGGCTGGTTTTATGATGTGCCTGAAGCTTGAGCAAGCAGCTGATCAGTGAGATCTCATACACACATGCATATGTATGTCACTCACACAGATGTAGAGCTCTGCATTTCTAGATAGTAGTGTAGTAGCATGGCCACTATATGTAAAAGATCATGTCAATACTAACAGGGCATCACCCAGGAAGAGCTGTGCTTTCAGGGATTGCACAGGAGAAAATCATTGTTGTATATTCTTGGAAGACTTAAAAAGGTTGCAGAAACAGAACTAACTGTGCCGTTTAGGCTGCTTCTTTGCATTTTTATTTATTAAAACACTCTAGATGCAGAGGAGCTCTGCTTATTATTTATAAGTGTTGCTACCGCCTTGAAATGGAATCTGCAGGCACTTTGATAAATGTGGTGAAAGCTTGTCTGGTGTCACTGCCACTTCTCTAAAGTGCCTCCTGCATCCTCTGCTGAACTGCTGTTTCATCAGTTTGGACAGCAGCGTTCCTCAGTGAATTGCAGCAAAAGTCTGGTTGCATCATCCCATGCTAATGGAAACAGAGCAGGAGGGAGCGAGCACCGAGTGTGTCCTTTGAGTGCTGGGCAGAGCAGTGGCAGAAGGGAGGAGGAGGCCCCACACATTGCTCCATCCTGGTTGGCAAAGCAAAAAGGGAGAAAGTTCAGTTTTAAAAAAAGAAATAGAAATCTGAAAATGGAAACAAAAATATTGTCTCCTCCTTTGGGCAGCAGGAGATGCTTGGAGCCGATCTTGCTAAGGACAAGGTGCACCTGTGCTGAACCAGTTGCCCATTAGGGCAATGCAAAGCTTGTCCTGTGCCAGCAGGTTGGTGAACTTAGTTCATTTCACTTGAGTAAAAAGGCAGGGAAGTGTGAGAGTGCTCTGTGAATATATCAGCAAGTGAGCAAGTGTGAGCATATATGAGCAAGGGTGATGGGGTGAGGGCTTTTTAATAATACTAAAGGAAGGCGATGGCGAAGAGACAGGCTCAATTGTAATAATCTAGTCTGGGAATTAAAGTGAAATTTCAAGCCATTAGGTCAGAGAAGAAAGGGAATAGGCTTCCAAGCATAGTAACAGAAGCAAAACACCCATGCAGCCCTTAAGAGGAGTCTTGATCTGTCTGTGAAAGGGATTATGTGAAGCGCCAGACTCTGTGTCCTAGTAGATTCTGTCCCATGCTGCCTTCTATGTCTCTTAATTCCACGTTAATCAAGCATGTTTTGTGCATTTGAGACGTAACTACGTCAAACATCACAGACAAAGCTTCTAAGTACTTTGCAACTTTGAACTTATGTCTTGAGTTTCCTTTTTCTGGCTCCGTTCAAGCTGTCCCTTTCACCCAAACACGCAGTAGCAGCATTTCACCCAGCGCCCAGATTCCACCCCCAGCTCACTTCTGTGCAAGCTGTTTCCACCAACAAATTGCACCTCAGCACTTTTGAGGACTGAAAGCTATTTACCAGCTAAGAGGGCAAGAGTACAACGCTATTTTCAGCACCTCAGCCAATCGGATTTTGCCTGGCAATCCTATTTGATGGGTGTGGGGTCATGTCACCTGAAATAGTTTCTGCTCTTTGCCTTCATCTCTGGCTCTCGTGCCTGTGTTGCAGCCAAGTTATGGTGACTGGGCTCTGACAACTGTTTGTAATCAAAAGGGCTGTTTAGCAAAGCCATGTGTTTTTAGAAGGATTTTGGGCTCTCAGTTTCTTCTTGGTTCTGTCAGTAGAGTGTGCCCTTGCAGGATCCATCTTTAGCCCCATTGTATTGAAGAGACATGGTCTGCTTCACCTTTGTAGCTTTGGAGCTCAATGACCCATTTTAGCCCTGTTTGAAAGGAGTTTCCAAAATACTGCATTTGCCAGGTTTCATAAAAACGTTCAACTCAAATGTGGTTTCAGTTCAATTATTAGGCAGAGGAAAGCCCAAGCAAGCAGGACATAATGTGCCAGGCTTCATTGCTGCTTCCTGGGGATTCCTCAGTTATTTCAGGGGTGGGGTGAGAAGAGGTAGTGGAAAGTTTAAGATCTTTCTCTGAGTTTGTAAAAGACAACAAAGAAGAATGTCACTGTGTGTTGTAGTACCAGCTACAGGTCAGGTCACCGACTGCAGGCTAATCCCTGGGGCAGCCCGATGGCAATGAGAGATACTCTTTTCTTCTTTGGGGTGTAAGCTGAGATCCTGTCTCTGGCTCTGGTGTGGGTCCTCGCCAGCCCCTCTGTGCAGGGAAAAAAGGGCTTTTACTTCTATGCCGATATCCAACACAGCAAAATTAGGCTGGAATTTCTCTCTTCCTCCCAACCTCTGTGTTCTTGTGGGAAGGTGAGAGCTCTCCCAGAGATACTCAGCAGTAGCACATGATTTATTGTGATTTCTTTTTCCTGTCTTCTCGCTAAGTAAAACCTTCCTCTTGTTTCAGTGTTGGCAACAGTAGGGGTATTGGATTTGGATCCAGCAAGAAGATGAGCAGCCAGTATAAATCCTGAGCAGGTTTTTGGAATAAGTAATACCCCTAATTCATCTCACTGTGTCATTTGCACTAGGTGTCTTGGAAACCAGAGATGCCGCTAAAGGAAAACTGCACCAACTAGAGATGAAAGGATTTCCCAGCCTGGGTGCTGGAATCCCAGAAGGGATTTCCTCCTGGGCTTTCTCAGTTCAGCTGGACATGATGCATAGCCTGACCCTTTCTTGCACGTGCTTTGATCTCACGTTTCAGGCTGCCTCTTGGTCAGCTGCAGGGTCAGGAAGGCAGACCCAGCTCTCCCGCTTGAGTCTTTTTGTTCACCTCATTTAGTTCTCAATTGCAGCAGCCTGGGAATAAAAAATAAATAAATCTATCGGTAATCTGGGTTTAGAAACAAACCTCCAGGCTGTTTGATTAAGCCCAGTGTGATGGAGGTGGCAGGATCTGCACACAGCTCACAGCTCCCGGCTGGCACTGGTACAGTGCACGGGTGTTGCGGTCGCATGCCACCGCCTGTGTCACTCTGATGTGCGTGACACCCGCCTGAAAACAAGGGGGAAAAACTGCCTTTTTGTTTCCCAGCTGAAACAGCTCTGGCAAGGCGCAGGCACCACCTCTGTGAATGAAAGCCTTGTGCGTAGCCCTGTGATAACCGGTGCCATTGTGCTCATCTCAGTGCTGCCTGTGGCTCTTCTGATAACTTCCAAGCAGCAACAGATCACACAGGTTCTCACTGGCTTCAATTAGTGCTCCTGGCAGTGATGACAAGCGACCCATGGAAGTGTGAATCTAGTTTTTAGGGACTAAGAAGCCAAAACCAAATAACAACAAAAAAGCCTTCTAATCTGATCATTGCACACAAGCCAAGGGATCAGCAAAATGATCAAGTGAGGAAGAGAAACAAATTCTGGCTGCTACATTCTGTGTCTCTATCCAGGCCAAGTGCTGCACCACAGTGAACATCAATCTTATAACAAGCTTGGATAATACCCAGTGGTGAATTAACAGGGACCACTGATATCTAAGTGCTTTTCAGCTTCGTGTTGCCAGGAATAAGTCACAGTTCTGGGGGGCCAGCGTCCTTCCTCAATCTGGGTTTAATTCCCTCCCATCTGCTGTCTGCACTGCCTGCCGATCCTCTCCCAAGTAGGGCACCATGTGGGTCTGGAGAGAAGCAGGGATGTGCTCAGCTCTCTGTTGGCTGTGATACCCCTCAAGGGAGGAACCAGGGGATCCTACCTCCTACTTGACTCCCAGGAAGATGCTAACAGAGAAGATGTGTGTAGTGGAGAGTGGGTGGGTCCAGCAGAAAGAGGTGACTTTGGAAGAACCTTCTATGAGCTGGGATGCCTCTAATGGCTGCAAAAAGAAGTGCCTGACCACATCCCTTACCTTCACACAGCTGTGTCAGGCTGAGGTAATGACTCCTTGCACTAAAGGGGCTTGTCCTCAGAAGGAGACATCCTGGAGGATGCAACCAGGCATCCACGTGCACAACCAGGCACTACCCCCATAGAAACATCCTGGAAGCCTCCACAGTATTTCTGCTGTGGGATAACACAGACAGAGCTGGTGCCATCAAGGACAAAAGCAGCCTCTTTCCCAGCATTGCTGGGAATAATAGGAATAATTACCTCATTATTCCCACAGCCTCCACAGCTCCCAGAGAAAGAGTAACTGGTGTGCAACAATGCCTCTGTTGTACACAATGCCTGCAGCATGTTCCACTGAAGCAGAAGATGGAGATACAATTCACCACTGTGGGTTTGGACCGGTGAACTTTGGGTGTTTTTTTGGTTGGTTGGTTGGTTGCTGTGGTTTTTTTGAAGGGAGGATGGTGGTGCTGTGTGGGCTCTGTACAGTTTATTTGTTTACTAATTTATTTTTTTCATCTATTTATTTAAATCGAGGTCATGGATACATGTTTAGTTTTCGAATGCTTGGAGTTGTGCAGAAAGCCTGTGCCACCCCAGAACAGAATGTGACCAACAGTGTCACAAGGCAGGCAAAAAGGGGACCTCTGGCCATGCAACTGCAAAATGAGAAGGTGCCACTTGTTCTTCACTGCTCCGGACCTATCAAAACGCATGCATCTATAGGTCTCAAATATGTCTCAGAAGGGGGACGTCCTTGTCTAGCAGCAGGTGAGACTATGGGATAGAAAAGGGAAGGGCTTTGCCAAGATCTGCACTTGGAGGGAGCCAAGTGCTGTGACTCATGTTTGTTCAGTTTACTTTGTTTTAGAGGTGTCTCAGAAAAAGAAAAATGTGCTGCCGTTAGAAGTGGAGATGTTCCTTTTGTTACATTTCTGTGCTCTTCACAGATCTGTTGCTGGTTTGTGAAGCTTGCTGCAGTGCTACTGCTGATTGTGTTATTATCCAGGAACACCTGAAATCTTCTGGAGTAGGGTTTATCTTTGTAGCCTAGTTTTTTCTCTGCTTCTTCTTAATGTGAGAAATATCAGGAAGCTGTCTCTCAGGCTTTGCTTGAGGGCTTTTGGAAAGCTGTACCATGAAGTTTCCCCATCTTTATCTGAAAATTGCATTAGTTTTCTGAAAAAGCCTAACATTTGTCAGGGAAATGGTTTAAGTAATTGTTTATATAAACCAGAGAGCTGAATTTTCAGTGGTTCTTACAATGTTCTGGCTTAGCCCTCAGTTTTACTCCTTGTGACATCTCTGTTTCATTAACTCACGCACAATGTCCTTGACAAAAATTAGGAAGCTTAGACCTAATATTTCTAGCCTGTCTTAAAAATAATAATAATTTTTAAAAAAGCAGATAAAAAAACAAACAACAACCAAAAAACCCCCACCAACACATACATGAATAAATTCTCACCCGAGCCCCAGACCACTGCAAACTCATAAAATTGAAAATCCCTCTCTTGCAAGAGCAAAGCCAGCCCTGGGTGACACGTAACCTCGGGAAGCACAGGCTATAGCCAAGCAGTAAGACTTCTCTGCCTTTGCGTTGCCATCTGTCTCCTCTAATGTGCTGTAATCCCTCAGATGCTGGATTAGAAATTATCACTGGGCAGGGCTGGACTGAAGCCACAGTGGGGCTCCACCTTCAAGTTACTGGGAAGGGGAGGGTTTTGCTGAAACCTGCTTTCTTCCTGCTCCTCTGCAAGATGCTGCAGCATCCCAGCATTGGGCATCCTGCTGTCGTGGAGCTGGATTTCTGCTTACGACTTGGCATCTTCCTCCCCTGTTTGGTGAGGTGTAGAGGGGAAAGAACCGAGTTGTCAGGACCAGTGAGCACAGCCACTTGTTTCTTCTCTGGCCTCTGCTCCCCCAAAAAGATGTTGGATGCTGGTGTGCACATGGAAGAAGATCAGGGCCTACCATTGTTTGTTATCAGACTGATTCCCTGGAAGTAAAGGAAAAATTGATCTTTCTTACACCTTTTTGGAAAACCAAATATTTTGAGGAAGGAGACAAATTGCTTCCTTCCCACATACCATCTGCTTCCAGCATCCATGTTGTCACTGCAACATGCTTACTGTTAGAATTTTTCTCCTATTCTAGCACTGATGGTAATGCCAGTTTTGACAGAGGGAATGCTGGTGTTTGACAGTGCCACCTTGAAGATAATTTAGGGATGTATAGGCATTATTTTAATAAGTGTTTCATTAATATTGGAATTTGAACCAGAGAATGAGGGGTCTTTGCCACTGTGCACTTGCTTCTTTTGGGAATTATCCCTCTCCATGCATCTGTGTGTTAGTGGCAATAGTTGTCATTCAGTGTCAGCCATTGCCACCTCCTGGAAGAACTTGCACTACAGAAAAGGAACAGAAAGGATAAAAGGAAAGAAGGAGGACATTTATGGCCTTGAAGGCAGGTGACGTGAGCTATGACTGCGTCATGTGCTGCAGGTACAAGCAAGCTCCCTTGACCTTCCCTTTGAGCCAGTGGATACAAGCCAGCTGTGAGACTGCTTCAGTGCAGCACTTAGTGTGAGCTAGTGCATCATGCATCTCAGCACACTAACCACAGCTATGCAGCCTTATCAACTTCAAGCTTCCGGGCTTGCTTCTGCTTGCACTGCACTAGGTGAATGTATCCATGGCTTTGACAATACCATCTTATTCTAACCCCTACTTTTCCCAGAGTGTGCCTCACCTACAGCGTGTTTAAGGGAAGGCTGCTCATCCTGTCCCCTAAAATAGGTAAAATGGCTCTCAGGTGTAACATCTGGTCCTGTCTCCTTCAGATATCATTCTTGAATGTACAGTTGTAATGTACGTTAGTCTCAGCATAGAGACTCAATAGTTATGCTGTGGTTTGATCCTGTGATGGGTTCACAATGAGATCTTCAATGTCACAAGGCAGCATTGCAACATGGCCATTAATTTTGAAAGGCGCCCTTAAAAATAAGATTCAGTTTGATGCTCCTGATTCCTGCTTCCCTACAAGACTGAATATTCTCTGTACGTATCTTTGGTGTACTAGTAGCTGGTGTGCCAAGTACCAGTGTTTGGGAAATCACTTGGTACAGATGGAGGATTAAGCCAAGATGGGGCAGCTTTGCCCTAAGAAGTGGTGCCTAAAATGGGTGGTTTGGAGAGTCCCTATCACTGTGTGACATAGCTGCATTCTGCAACTTCTTTAGGCAACCTATTCTAGTGAACTCACCACCCTCATAGTGAAGAATGTCTTCTTAACGTCCCATCTAAATCTGTTCTATTCAAATCTTTAAAAGTTTTCCATCTCTGGAGGTGCCAGGTTGGATGAAGGTGTGAGCAGCCTGATCTAGTGGGTTGCAATCCTGCCCACAGCAAGGGGTTGGAACTAACTGGGCTTTAAGGTCTCTTTCAACCCAAGCCATTCTGTGATTCTGATATGGCATTGATGATTATTATTTAACCAGCCCATTTTGGCCAGCCTGCAAGACCCATTTTTAAGTGCCTCCCATTCCCTACCCCTCTCAGTTCTCAGTTGGCATCAGTGCACTGATTACTTGAATCAGAAAAGAACAAAAGCAGAGTCTGGTGGCTCCCTGCTTACTTCTCTGGATTGCTTTGTCATCTATAGGTGCAAAGAAAAGCTGTTTGCAATGAAAGGAGCCGGTTGGGGATGCCCAGTGTTAAGGTCCTGCCTGATCCTCCACAGGGTGAATAGGAGCTGCTTCTCTGTCCCTCTCTTCCCTGCCATGAGATGACCATCTGCTCACCTTAATGGGCTAGAGATTAGCCTGGGGGTTAAGTTATCAACATAATTAACCTAGATCTCTCTTCTGTGGCTGAGACAATTTTTCTTTAGCTACTGTTTAGGTGGTATGGTGGAATTCAGACTGCTCTCTAGGAACAACAGAAACCAAAACAAGTGGAGGGGAAGACTTTGAAAGTTCAAAATTAGCCTGAAGGCCCCAAGGCACAGAGATGAGAGACGATTAAACTTGTGCAGGTTCACATATGTTCTTAGCTATGAGAAAGGTATTGCAGAGAATTCAAATGCATTATTAATACTGCCTGCTCCTTATGTGGAGGACTTTTCAGCTCTGTGTCTCAAACCAGGCAAAAATCGTTAGCTCCATTTTGTAGAAGCTTGTTCTTGGCAGCTAACGTACTGACAGTATATGATGTTCTTGCATGTTTGCCCAAGAAGACTGTGACAGGTGATATTTGCCTGCAAGACATGTCCCAGCCTGGGTTCTGGGCACAAGGCTTGGAGCTGCAGGAGCAGGTCTGACCCACAGAATCACAGAATCACAGAATGGCCAGGGTTGGAACTGACCTCAAGGATCATGAGTGTCCAACCTCCTGCCACAGGCAGGGCCACCAGCCTCTCCATTTAATACTAGACCAGGCTGCCAAGGGCCCCATCCAACCTGGCCTTGAACACCTCCAGGGACCCAGCCCTATGGCACTTCCCATGCCAAAGGATGTGCCACATGGAGCTGAAGGACGTCTGGCATGCTCTCAGGCTTCAGAGCCGGCACTCAAACAATCGCTGTAATTACCTTCCCAAAAGCTTTTAATCCCCTGGTTAAATAAAACGAACAAATGATAGTAGGAGCAGGAATCTGCAGGCGGCTTGAGGACCTGCCGTGTCACCAGCAGTGAGACGTGCAGGCAAACAAGCACATGAATGAACCAACACGCGTTTCCTGCCACAGACACCTAATCTTGCTAATGACAAAATTAGCCTGCAGCTTTGATCAGATCCCACCCAAACCCCCTGCTCAACTCCAGCCTCGCTGTCACAGCGTCAGGCAAGTCAGAAGGAGTTCAAAGAGTAACAGTGATGAGGGTGCTGGAGGGGAGCTGAGGTACGAGGAAAGATTAAAGCAGCTAAGTGTGTTTATCATGGGTAATTGATGATTAAAAGGGGAAACCTATCTGTCTTGCTGTAATTTGAAGGGTGTGAACTTCAGGAAGAGCTGCTCAGAAGGGTAGCAGGAGGTGTGTAATTGGGAGTGATGTGATAAAGATAAGGGAGAAAAAGGTAGGTGGAATACCAATAAAAGCTTTTAAAAGATGCGATTTTTAGTCAGGCTTGTGAGTGATCACAATAAGAATGTCATTGTTTGTGGTGCTTATATACAGGCAGGAAAATGTTGGAGGAGAGAGCCTCACAGAAGCAAATCATAGAATCATAGAATACCCCGAGTTGGAAGGGACCCATAAGGACCACTGAGTCCAGCTTCTGGCTCCATGCACCACCAAAGACAATCCAAACTCTATCTCTCAGAGTGGTGCCCAAACACTCCTTGAAGTCAGGCATCTTGGGGGTGCCCCCTGCCCTGGGCAGCCTGTTCTATTCCTGTTGCCCTCTGGTGAAGAATCTTTCCCTGTTACCCCATCTGAACATCCCCTGAAATTATTCTGCAAAGTCACGAACTGCCAGAGCCCCCAATGCATCTTTTTATATAAAGAAACAAAGAGCACCTGCACTTTCTGTGGCGTTCAGTTGCAAATGCATTGCAAGGGTTGCACTTTCCAGTAACATTTTACCTGAAACTGTTAAAACTGCCTGCTCTCAAGCTCTGTGGGGGCATGGGGCTTCAGGTCCCTTTGGTAAGGTCTGGGAGGAACATTTGGTACTGGGTAAAAATTTATCTTCCTACCCCTTAAGTCTGTCTGTCCCCAGCTGGGGCTGCTCCCTGTATACAGTCAATCCTCTCTATACACATACACCCCCATGATGCCTGCATATTTGCCAGGGGGCTTGCTAAGGTTTTTGGTTTTTTTTCTCCTGGCAGAAAACATTGCTTAGAATAGGTCCCTATTGCAAGAATCTCACTTCATTAATCTCTGAAACATAATGCATTTACCAAGTTCACAACCGCTTGTGTGAATCTATCTATAACACACATAAATTCTTCACCTCATACCTCATCTTTTCTCCTGCTCCTTTCCCTCCCTGGCCCACATGACACCCCATGAACCTACTGCTGGTTTGTGCAGCGAGTGTCCTGAGGCCATGGACAAAGCAGCAGCGTGTTGAGCACTGTCCCTGCTCCTACCTGGGGCGGTTGCTCCCTCATCCCCATCATCCTAACACAGAGTGACTCCACTGCGGTGCCCCTGCAGTACCTGTCTGATGTAAATTGGAGACCTTTAGGGCTGCAGGTCTGCCTCCAGTGTTGGTTTTTAGCTTGCCCTGTTTAATTCTCTGCTGAGGGACTGTTTACAAACGTTGCTGCAGTTTTTATTTCTGAAGCAGACTGCGTTATAATTAAGAGGCCTCAAAATGAATTCAGCCTAGCACTAACAAGATATATAATAAAGTGAGCTTCTAACGGGGCTCACAGAAGAGCTGCACTGCTCTGGGATGCTTCAGCGTTGACACAGACATTATACCTGACAGAATAATAGCAAGTTTCTTTGAGCTGTTTCATTCTCCTTCTCTGCAAGGGGCTGACAGCTGCTGGCACCTCAGAAATTACCACTGAAGGGCTGTGTCGTGCCTTTCCAGGGAGGTAACAGCACCAACAAAACCTTAGAAGCTTTTATCCTCAAAAATTTCTTGGCACTTCTGGGCAGAAAATCCAAGAACCAGTGACTACATAGAATAGTGCAATCTATTGTAGTATTGATCCTTCTTCCCACAGGCAGGACACACTTGACTTACTGCAGCCAATTGCGGAAAGCAGAAAATCAGGGTCTGTACCAGAATGCTGACTCAGGCATCCAAATTTTGAGATCTGGTAGCCTGAGGAAACAAAAGGGTCTTTCTCTCAAGTAGAGTTGCATGTGATTTTTGGTGACGTGCAGAAAGCATAAGGGGCTGAGGAGGCTCCCCATCTCTGCACAGAGAGCAGCTTCTGGTGCAATCTGGTTTGGGCTATCTTCAGGACATGCAATTGAGCTGCAAGACCTGGCTCCAGTAGCACTCCATGTAAATCAGTCAATGGGTCTGGATGAAACTAAAGTGGGTCTCATTACCGACTCTTGCCTCCCTTGTCTGGCAAGGTCTAGTGTAAAGCATCTTGCTCATCAGCCATGGTCACCA
Source organism: Lagopus muta (assembly GCF_023343835.1). Classification (NCBI taxonomy): domain Eukaryota; kingdom Metazoa; phylum Chordata; class Aves; order Galliformes; family Phasianidae; genus Lagopus; species Lagopus muta. Next base: position 80,849,000 of record NC_064433.1, read on the forward strand.
CGTTTCTATGAGACAGCCAGATGGCTGTATAAAGGGCAAAGGATCCTAGCACCCCACAAAATTATATACTGCTTTTCCAGGGTGGAATGGATGGTCTTTAAGGTCCATTTCAATCTAAGCCATTTCTGTGGTTATATCATCATAGAATGATCCCAGACCCACTAGACCTTACAGGACAGTGGCAAGAGCTGGCTTGCTGGCAGGCTGTGCTGGTGGGCAGGAGGGTTGTGTTGTGAGGTGGTTCTGTTGCATGATAGTTGTGTCACGGTGTGACTGTGTGAGTGGCTGTCCATCTCTCAACACTTCAGACGGACTTGACAGCTGTGCAAACAGTACAGGTGGGCTTATCTGAGAGGAAGTGACAAGGAGGAAATGGAAATGTCTAGGAACATGCCATCAAGTGAAGCCTCATCATAATATGTCCCCAGGCCAGATCAGAATTACTTTAGTGCAATGATATTTTGTTTTTTTCCCCTCTGTTTTGCTCTCAGGGGAGAGCTGCTGCAGGTCCTGATTGGTACGGCTGGATATGTAGACTGTCATGTGGCACAGTCGAAAGAGATGCTGGCCAAGGAAATATTAGCCTGCACAGAACAGTGAGCTTGAATGTGCATTTCCAGGATGACAAAGCTTTGGTGTTTTGTAGTAGGCATGTTTTAGAGTTCCCTTCGTTTTTCTAAAGAAACCCCAGCTCTTTTGTGCTGGTCATCCACAAAGCTTGCTATGGGAGAAGTATTTTTCCCTAGATTAGATGAGGTGTTTTGGGTGTTCTTTTTGTAGGGTGTAGGGCTGACTTTGGTCTTGTGTACACTGGGGCTGTGGCCACCAAACTTGTTTCATTATTTTGCTTTATTTTTTTTCCTCTGTATTGTGATCAGTGTAAATCTTGGAGATTGAAAGGTGGTTGTGATTGTTTATGTGTCATTTGATGAGCTTGGGATTTGTCTTTGGTATGTACCAATAGAGAAAACGTTGTCATCCAAACCCAGGCAGCCTTCAGCTGGAGTTAAATTACGGCACTGCTCAAGAGCGACAGATTTGGGAGAGAAAATAATAACAGGTGGGCAGATTATTAAAATACAATGCAGACAGTACCTGGAGGGTAAATATAATCAGCTTGAAGATGGCAATGAAATCTAGGGATTGTTTTGAAAGCGAAGAAGGCTGGTATACATGTGTCTTCACAGTGAGGACCCCTGGTTACACAGCTGGAGAGCCAATACCTTCATTTTAGTAACTTGTTTTCCACCGTGCAGGCAGGCATGTTTGTACCTGACAATTCATAGGCAGCTGTATGCATCTTATTTCTCAGTGCTTTGCAGCAGGCTTCCTACGTCATTCCCAAAACCAGAAGCATCTAGCTGCAAATGGAACTGATTTGAGAGGCATTGCAGAGAGCAGCTAAAAGCCAATCACGGGTCAAGCAATGTCAATGATGCCCAGCCCTGACCTCAGAGGAACAGTCTCATGGTTCTCCTTTGGGTATAGGTGACATTGTCATCCTTGTTCTGCTCACACATGCTTTCTTCTCCAGCTGGTGCACAGGCTCCATCTCCCTGTGCCAGCCTCCTGCCCCATGCATCATGCAAGCTTTCTGCTCTGTCTGTCCTGCATGCTTTTGGATTTGTTCAACCATATGTTTACTTCAGAGGTCTGTCCAGGGAAGACATATCCACACCAATAAAACTGATAAACAGCCAGAGAGCAAGATACAGTTTTAGTAACTGGCATAACAGTGTATTTGCTGACCTGGCACCGGCCGGGGAAAGGGAAAGGCCGATGAATTAATTACGGTGCTGGAGCAGTGTTGCAGTGAGCCTGGCTTACCTTGAAAGTGGTTCAGTTCCTTAGTTTGAGATAGATGTCCAACTGCTGTACACCTGAGGAGATAACAGATGCACGAAGCTGAGAATCAGGGCTGATTGAGGCACAGGGCTGTGGCTGATATAAGCTGGTGTGAGACCTCCTCACCAAAAAGGAAGACATTTGAACACAATTTGAATGCAAGTGTTCTGCTTAGGGACATGTTCTGCATCACATCTCATCTGTGATGTATGACTGATGACCTGGCTGCAAATTGCAGAGGAATGTGAAAATAAAATACAATTATGACTATACAGCTTGAGGACAAAGCTATTATGATGATAGTGCAGAGCCATCAGTAACTGTAGGGTGAGAAAATGCAAAAATCTTTCTGTCACGTGGTAAAGTCCAATCCTTACATAGTAATGGGACCTTATGTGCAGTACGTATTGTTAGGCTGCGTTCTTAGCAATCTTTTAAAGTTTATAGGAATATAATATATAATCAGACATGAAGTCAAATGCACACAAGCCTCTGAATTCCTGACTTTTTAAGAAAGTATCCTGAATAGTAAACATTTCGAACAATTTTTGGGTCTCGTCAAAGTCTCCTCCAAAAGGCTCCCCAAAGCCTGACTTGCTGATTTTGCTCCTCAGTAAAATGAATGCAAGACACTGAGCAAGTATTGGCTTGCTGCTACTCCACCCAGTCAGACCCGTGGAGGCTGGGGGATCAAGATAGGAAACATGTCGTCGCCTGTGCTGGAATTCAGTCACAACATTGTGTTTATCTTAGGAAAAAATGGCCACAGGTTCTCTAATGGGTAGCAATGGTCTTAGTCCTCAGCTTTGAAAGCCTGGGTCTCATGTGGAAGGGGCTGCAATCACATCTTGGCTCAGTAGAGGTAACAACCTGATTTATTTTTTCCAATGAAGATCTTCTTGCTTTGTTGTAGGCTTTCACCTGCCCAAGTTCAGGCAGAGCAGAGCCACCAAGAAGTCTGGCCACATCAGAACTGTTAGTGAAGGGTGGCTGCATGTTCCTTGTGTTTACAGAGATGATTGCTTCTGACGTGTTTTTTGGTGTCTCTCTGTTTGGGGAGGGCTGAAGGGAGATACAGAGACAAAGAAAAGAACACCAAGAAGAGGTTAGAGTGAAGAAACTGCATAAGCTTGAAGGTGGGATTATTCTTGCAGTCGTCATTTAAGAGCTTTGGGGCAAAAAAAGGAGAGGATTTCAGTCTCAGCATCTGGCTGTGTCCAGTGAGATGCCCCCTCAGGAACATGTAATTCCCTGGCATGGTCTGACCTCAAGCCTTTAGTCCATGGGGACCTGCTCTCTGCCTTAGTAAGTGCCCTGGACACAGAGCGGGTTGCAACCTTCCACTGCTGTGCCAGCAGTGCATCGTGGGCCCAGGTGAAGATGAGCTAACAGTTCTTGTTCATGTGGCTGTCTTACTTTACTACCTGTGTAGATTCATACGCAGGGTTGCCTGAGGAAAGATGAAAAATTAATGGGGACATTTTCACCCGACCTGGCTCACATGCCATTTTAATCCTGCTGCCAACATGATGAGTGTTTCTGCGTTAGAAGAAGTGCTGAGTGAAATCCAAATCGTTTGACAAGGAGCAAAAACCACCACTAATGGGGCCTGGGGCAAGAAATCAGTTTGTAAACACCACACTGTGAGGAAGGTCTGCACACAGACCTTGTTTCTAAGATGGGTCACACTGAGGTCTGAGCAGCTCTGAAGTGTGGGCTGCCTTCAGCAGACAGCTGTCAGTGCTACACATGGGGGACAGTGGAGTGGTGGTGAGGAACGGGTATAATGTAGTTGGGAAATCTGTATTGCTCCAGGTGCTTAGCACTTGGTTATGCACAGAGCTGTACCTGAGTACTGGGAGGTGTTATTTATGTGCAGATCTTCTGTTGGTCCCTTTGGTTGAAACTTAGCACCTGAGTGTTTAAACAGCAGGTAGCACGCTGTTGTCAAGAGAGGTATAATGAAAGCAAGTGCTGCTGGGTTCTAAGACAGAAATGTGAACATCCCGATGAGCACTAAACCTGGGATGAAACACGTAATTATTTGCTTCTGGTGAGAAGCAGCAGGCTGCACAAGTGCAAGACAGCTAAAGGAAGAATTGGGAAATGAAACTGAAGGTTTGTTCAGGATGCGTGGTTCAAGTTATACCACCAGCTCTCACGGATCTCCAGCTAAAGCTGTGGGGTGAACAGGCAGGGAGGGGACCCCAAGGCGGGGGGACCCTGCATAACCCTCCAGCAGTCTCTGCTTCATCAAACTCGTTCTTTGTAAGCCGGGCGAAAGGACTCATCCTCTTTCCAGAGAGATCAAGCCTGAAATGTAAAAATAGTCCGATTTGAACCGGAGCTTAAACCTAAAGTGATTACATGACTTCTATTAAAGCAAAAAAAGCCACCAACCAAACAACAAACAAACCACCCAACCCTGTTTCCCTCCCGCTATTACATAACTCACAAATCAGATGAATGGGCAGCCCTCGCAACAATCACCAGAGCATGGCACCTGTGCAGCTCGCATCAAGCAGGATTTCACTGCAAAATTCCTTGTATAAATCAGTACCTGCCGAAGTCCTGCTGCAGAGGTTTGCCATAGGACAGAGAGTGAAGCTTACTCATCCCTAATGATGGTTTTCCCGAGTCAAAGCAGATGAGAGATGGCTGCATTGCGGGGATTGTGCTCTGGGGGATTGTTCATGTGCCTTTGTCCTCATTGCAGGTCATCAGTCAGCATCTCAGCTGCAACTTGCTGCCGAGTCTTGTGCACATTTTGGGAGCCACTGAGAATGAGGAATGTGATCTTTCAGCTTTTTGATACATGGCTTCAGGGCTTTGAATTTTTCCTGGTCTGAAATCCTGCTGGAAAGCTGCATTGCATGAGGCCATCATGCAGCCGCAAGTCAGAGTGCAAAGCTCCAAAGTCAGCATCCTCCTGGCCATGGTCTGGGAACACAGTGGGTCCCTGGCCCTTGTACATTATGTGACAGCCTAAGAGAGGCAGCAACAAACTACTGAGGAGTTTCCTCTGCTTTGCTCTTCCCCTCCTTATCTCCTCTCAGATCAACTATCTTCCCCTTCCTTCCTCTCCCGCTGAGCCATTACCTTGTCCAGCTCTCCTCTCTTGCAATACTGAGCCATCCTCACAGTCTTAGCTGCTGCCAAGCTCACTGAATTTCAGGAGTATTAACTATCAGCTTCATTTCATTGTTTTCCTTTCAGGTGTACCTCAAAGCCTGCACCAGATGCTCAGGGAGACAGTGTGGGGATCCTGAGGAACACGCAGGCTTGCTCATCCAGAGAGGGGTGGTCTAAACCCCGAAACATAACTGCTGCCAAAGTTAACTCTGTAATCAGTAGCAATATCCAGCAAACGTGTGAATACCCCAACACTTAATGTATTGTGAACTGTAAAGAACACTGTTGTCTCACACTCAGCTGCTAAAGTCATTACATGGAGGGAGCTGAATTAAAAGTGGGTTCTATGTAAAAGCAGCTTATATAGATCCTGCAGCCCTGAGCATGTGACTTATGTTGCATTCAGTTTGCTAAAATCTTGTATACAAGTGACAGGGCCACTGGCTCCGTCAGCACATCAGCATGTGCATCTCACCAGTGTCTGGGTGGTACTTCTAAACCCTAAGACTCCAGACCCTGAGACTTGAAGCAGTCCCTAAGTCTCAAAGATTTAAGTTTCAAAGCAGGCTGGGGAAGGGGAGAGAAAGCTGCCTGGTGAAATAGAGACATAATCCTGCTTCCAGTGAAGTTGTCTATAGAAAGGGGAGTATTTGTCCAAATTAATGCAGTCCCAGCAAATCAAGGGATTCACTCTAGGCACTAAAATTTCTTGTTCTCAGAGTATTTAATGAATTCTGCATTATCGATCCTGATCTCTGTAGGTACTGGTTTCTCTAGACAGTTTGATTGCTCCAGCAACCTTGTATTGATTGCATTTATTGCCACATTAGCAAATATTTTCTTTTCTTGAACAGCCTTTCCCACAGATATACCTTATTTTACAAAATTATGTCTCAGAGATGCACTGCCCAGGCAGCACCTTGGTTATGCTGCTCCAGGTTTCAGCAGCCTTTTTTTCCTCACTATATTTGTGTGCTTCTCCCGTTACCCTGTGTTTCTTAATAACTCTATTACACATATGAAAGTGCTTTCTGTTATATTAGGTCTGCACTAGTCACTGAATAGTGGAGCAGCTCCAGTGCTCTCCTGAGTCTGGTACATTGAACATGTTATGGATGGAATTACCTCCTTATAACTTTACAGCTCTTTATTGCTTTTGTTGTTGGCTTGGTGTTTTCTTTATGTGCCTTGCATACTATGCTACCATTCTGCCTGTGCTGTGTGCCTTGCTGGCCACGATGCTGCCCTGTATTGTGAGAAACATATGGAGCAGCCATGTATTTCTCTTTGTATGGAGGTCCGTGTATTTTTATCTCCCCTTGGCTGCCGAATTCCATGTCTTTATTTGGCTTGATGTCTTTGCCCCTGTGCAAGGGTCCTCTGCCTGTACCTGGCTATATCCAGTCCTTCAGCATGCATGCATGCCAAGATTCTTGTGAGGCTGGTGGCCACCCCCTCCTTTTCCACCTGTTATCAAGATTTGGGGGCAGGGTGGGGAGGTCTCTGGCAGCAGTTGTGCCTGCAGAGTTTATCCCTGCAGTCTTGAGTGTCTCCTGTGTTATTGACTCACAGCCCCTGCCTGGTTGGGTAGGGTTACTGAAGACGCATTGGGATGAGAACAGCAGGGGGAGAATATCTATTCTGAGGGACAGTGTTTGGTTTCTGCTCCAAGCCCACGGCATGCCAGAGACACTTGGATATCACTGCGGGGGCAGGAGCTGCAAGATGGGAGACCAAGGATTGCCAAGGGACCTGTGTTCAGCACACTTTATAAGCTTCTGATTAACTCAGTTTGGAAGTAGAGACAAGAACCTTTATGACCTCATGGACTCCTCTGATGGCGCCCAACTTTCTATGCTCCCCTCAGCCAGTACCACCCAGATCCTTCTTGTGTCTCTTGTAACCTTTGGAAAAACCCTTGGTTTTCTCTTCAGCATTTTTATCAACAATATGGACAGTAGGATTGAGTGTACCCTCAGTATGTTTGCTGATGACACCAAGCTGAGTGATACAGCTAGTACAACAGAAGGAAGGGATGCCATCCAGAGGGACCTGGACACACTTGAAAACTGGGGCCATGTGAATGTAATGAGATTCAACAAGGCCAAGTGCAAGGGGTTGCACTTGGATAGAGGCAATCCCAGATATGAGTATGGTCTGGGAGGAGAACTCATTGAGAGCAGCCTTGTAGGGGGTCCTGATGGACAAAAAGCTTGACGTGAGCCAATAGTGTGTGCTTGCAGCCCAGAAGGCCAATGGTGAGGGGTGACGAGCACGGCAAAGGATGTGATTTTCCCCCTCTACTCTGCCCATATTAGGTCCCATCTGGAATACTGTCCTGGTGTCCCCAGCACAAGAAAGATATGGAGCTGCTGGAGCAGGACCAGAGGAGGGCCACGAGGATGATCAGAGGTCTGGAGTACCTCTCCTATGAAGAAAGGTTGAGGGAACTGGGCTTGCTTAGCTTGGAGGAGGCTGCAGGGAGATCTCATTTCTGCCTTCCAGTATTTGAAGAAAGCCTATAAACAGGAGGACCAACATTTACATGGTATGACAGTGATAGGACAGGGGGGAATGGTTTTGAACTAAAAGAGATAGATTTAGATTAGATGTTAGGAAGAATTTTTTAACTCAGAGGGTGGTGAGGCCCTGAAATAGGCTGCCCAGAGAAGCTGTGGGTGCCTCATCTCTGGAGGCATTCAAGGCCAGGCTGGATGGGGCCCTGGGCAGCCTAGTTTGGTGGGTGGCAGTCCTGCCCATGGCAGTGAAGCTGGAAGTGAATGAGCTTTAAGGTCCTTTCCAGCCTAAGCCTTCCTATGATAATGCAGTTCTTCTCCTCTCCTTTGCTTTGATCAGGTGAGAAGTTGCCTGGGAAGTATGTGGCTTTGGGATCTGTGTGTAGTGATGGACTGCCTGGAAGGAGAACCAGGCAGTTCTCTGGCAAGCAGCTTGTCACATCACTGATGTACTCATCTCTTCAATGTCACAAAGCTTACAGGAACCTAAATCCTGGAGGTGTCTCTGTTAAATTTTCTGACCGGTACATTGAAAAGCTGTGTGGGTGACAAACTACTGAAGTACACCCACATGAACTCACGATGTGCTCACAATAAATGACATAAGTGTTGTATACACAGACAGTAATCATATCTTTTTGGCATAAAAGCAAGCCCACCTCTCTAATTTCATTACCAATCAAGTTTGGTCACTTTGCTTCTTTGGTCATTTTTGCCATCTGTGAAAAATCTCTTGATCTTTTCTGAGCTTCACTGCGGTGGATATTTACTGGGTAATTGTACTTGGAGTTCTGGGTCCAGGCAATGTAGTCCTCTGGAGAAGACCCTAGGCACCGTGTCTGTATGCATCATGACCTGATGGTCCAGCCAAAGCCTATTTCCCGGGCATGTACCCCATGTGTGGGCACTCTGAAGTCCATGGCACAATATCTATGCCTGTTTGTCTTTGTTCCCCGCTTGGCTTGGCATGTGAAATTCCTGTTTGTGAGGGATGTAGGGGAAACAGGAAAAACATAGCACTATTTCATGAATAAAAGGGTATTTACAAAACAACAGCGTTTGTTACAGCTGCTTGCAGACTTCATACCAGACAGCGATGCCAGCATTCCTGAGAATCAGCAGGCAGAAAGAGTATTCACAGGCACAGCCAGCTAATGAATGTCTTCACTGATGGTAATTCTTATAGACAAGCATTCAGGTAAAATATTATTTAGGGTATGAAATCAGTGGCCCTTTGTAAGAATTCCAGAGTTACTAGGGAAGGGAAGTAAAGTAATTTCCTACCTTTCATTATGTGATGCTTAATAAAGCACAGAGGAATCATATTCTCTCAGTTAGATCATTCTTGCATATATTGCTGCAATAACCCAAACCAGTCTGCTGTCTTGCAGCTATTGCTGATTGTGCTGCTTCAGCTGATAGATTCTGCTTTTCTTGTAGTTTTCTCTGCAATATACCCAAGTTTCATATTATTTTCCTCCAGTTTTCACCAGTGACTCTATGCTTTTATCCTCACTAGAGCTCTTTGTCTTTAGGATATTCCTCTGGTGTCCCCCTGTTCCCTCAGACTTCCATCCTTAGTTTTAAAACCTTCTTACTTCAGTCCTTCCTTCAAACTTGTACTCTTTCTTGCTTCACCCTGCCCCCCCCATCACTGCACCCAAACACAATTTATCATAGCCTCAACCACCTGTTGGACCACAGTCACCTCTCCTTACAGTTCCTTCCATTCATGGTGGGTTTTCTTTTCAGTTTTGATAGAGCTGCTTCCTTGCTTCTTTCTTTTTTTCTTCTTTTTTTCCTCAGCTCTGTGCTACAGCTTACACCAACTTGTTGTGCCCCATTTCAGATGGTTTAGGACCACCATGGAACTGTCTTTTACTCTTAACATTACCAAAGACAGTGGCTCCCTGGGGTTTCCAAGTAGTGCAAATACGTATGTAAAATTCATCACCCAGCTAGGGCACAATCTTGATATCCAATCCTAGCAATTTCCTTGCTCTTAGTGCACAGGTTTTTGAAATGATGCGTTCGAGAAAGATACTGTAGTCACATAGCAACCAGAACTGGCTTTTGAAAGGAAAAATCTTGGGTTTGTTTTGTAATTTTGCTTTCTAGAACCTTAAAATTAACATTTGTGTGCTCGGGATGCTGATGAAGTGTTTATAGGGATGGAGAGCAAAGATGCTCTGTTGGCTGTTGTTCACTCGCACATGTGCTCTCCCCAGCTACCGATGGGACAGTGTATTTTCTCATCCTCTTCTTTTGCACCTGATTTCCAGGTGAGCTGTTGAACTCCCCTTAAGGTCAGTGGGAACTTTGATGCTCAAAAACCTGAAAAATCTGTTTCTGTGCTCCGACACATCGCCAACTGTGAGAAGTTCCACTGCCCATTAGTCCCCAGCCGGAGCTTCCAGCCTCATCCGTGGCAAATTCTGCAATGCAGCTCCGAGTGATCAATGCAAAACTCTTTGGCATGTGAAAACCAAAAGCGTGCGGCCAGCAGAAAATAAATTGAATTGCAAAAGAAAAGAGCACAGGCAATTCTCCTGATTGCATGATTCAGCTTCACATTTATTTAATTAAAATCCAGCATTTTCTAATTAAAACGCAGCCCCTGCAGAATTTTCTGCTGGGAAAGATCTGGGGGGCAACGAGCAGTGCTCCCTGCAGTGACCACAGCGGGGTCCCTGGGCCAGCGGGTGTCCCTTTGCCATCTGGAGGGGCCCTGCCCGGTGTCCCTCTGCCCGAGGTCCCAGCCCTGGGGGGGGCAAGGGCTGCTGGCGAGGCAGCGCACTGCCCTCTAATGCTGCTTTCTGGTAGTGGAGTGGCGGTGGTGCTGAGATTTTGCCTAGGCGAGAGGCAGTCACGCTGCCCTTTGCTAGCACTGGCCTTTTGTCTTTCCCTGGGCTTTGGAGAGACACGTCTGAGCCACGAGCTGCAGCTATGTTAGAGCTGCCCAGAATCCACATGCCAGTGGGGATCTCGAAGGGATCCTCTGCTCAAACCTGCATCTGAAGTGAAGAGTGAGAGTGGCTCATTCTGCATCCTGGAAATGAGGTGGATCAACCTCAGCCACGGTGCTGGTTGACAGCTATGGAATTAGGTGCATAGGGCAACCTCTCTGTGCCCCATTACAGAGGCTGGTGTGGGGTGGAAAGCTGCTGCCCGATAATGGAGTTCACTGTTTTCCTGACCCGAGGGCAGTTGAGTAGGAAGCTTGGCTGGGAATGGCTTATCATAAGACTGTCATCAGTTGGTTTAAGTCAATACCAATTACAAGGTTATTAATTAAAAAAAATGTGACTGGTGTGAATAATGATTGTAACCCTTTATGTTCCAGGCAGTTGCACTGCATTCAGCCAGCATGGGCTAGAGCTGCCTGCGTACACTGACGGCCAGAGGCTGTGCTCCCCTTCAAGCGCCTTTTAAGTGTCGTAACAACATCTTTTGAAGTGCTAGGGCTAATTTTTCTTCAGACTTGGCATTCTCCTGCCTCCAGGAATATTCTCTGACTTGAGATTCCCGATTCATTCATCTTCTGCTGTCTGAGAAAACATTAAAAGCCTCTTAAATGCAGCCCATCATGAAAGGGTGGGTGTTCAGTCAGGCATAGAAATCCGCTTGATGTCATCTCTAGTTCCCAAGAAAGTTTTCTGGTGCTCTGCTAAATATTCCCATGCTTTTATCTGTGGGAACGAGATACTGGAGTAGTCACCCTCCTTTGCTGGCACCAAGATAAGAGCTTTGGTGCTAATGTTAGCACATGATAGTTGTCTCTAGATTTAGTCCCCTGACTGGATGACTGATGCGACCCTGAGGAAAGTGCTTAGGGCTGGCTGGACTGTAGGGTAGGAGCATTTACTTGGAGCAGTTGCTATGTTAGAGCCACACCACAGATGGGTAACTAGGGTGACCTGGTGGATCCATTTTCATACCCTCTGAAGATACCCACAGAGAGGTGGAGGGAGGTCGTGAAAAGATACGTGGACACAGGTAGCATCACTTTCATCTGGAGGTGCCTTATTCCTGTTCTGCACCCCACACACAGCAGCAATGAGCTCCCTGCCCGCAGGTTATGGTTCAGCAGCCAAACATCACCAGCCTGTGATGAGAGTACTCCAGCATCCAATTCTTCCCCAGCCCGTTTCCCTATACCTCTAAGATAAACTGGGCAATCCTAGTGTGCCATTTGGCCTGGGAAAAGCACAATTCCTACCTCACTGCTACACAACTTGCTGTGTTTGGGGGCATCAGTCCTCCCTGGGGATGCACGTAAGCCCAGCTCCATCACCGCTGGGCAAGACAGATGTGGATCCACGTGCATCAGTGACGCAGGCAAACTGGATTTGGCCAGCTGCCGGGGCTTTGACTGCTCATTCTGGGGGAGGGAGGGAGGGCAAAAGATGGGAAAACCTGCCTTCTCCTGCTGCTGGTGTGGAAGAGCTGGGACGGGGCTGCTGCTTTGCCAGGAGATCTGTCTCTTCTTGGTGGCAGAGACATAAGAATGCAGGGCCAGTGCCTGGGAGCTCTCCTGGAGTTCTTTGTCCTTTTGCTGCATTTGTCAGATCTGTGCACGCCATGTGTGGAAGCGTGTGTGTATGTGTGTTGCTTTGTTTCTCCACCCTGTGTTTTTTAGTAATAATCCCCTCCAAGGTTACAGAGATATCATTTGTCAGGGAAGCCAACAGAGCTCTTCCTTACTATGGGATTACATAAGAGAACACAGGCTTTATTACCATTTTAGGACGTATTAGCATTGTGGATTATTTCCATAGAGACTGAGCACAGAGGCAGCCTTCAGTTCAGGTTCCCTCATCCTTCCTCCCCCACACCTCTTACTGTTTAAAAATAATATTCATTAGCAAGCAAACAAGCAGGAAGCATCCTGTGAAGCCTGGCCCACAATCAATGGTGTATGTGGAGGGCTGGCACAAGAGCCAAGAGCACATCACAAGCCTGCAGGTGTAAGGAGGGATTCCTAAAAGATGATGCAGAATGGCAGAAAAGCAGATAAGCCTTCTGTATTCCTGCCCATCATGTGCCATTTGTGAGAGCAGGGAGAGCCGTTGCCTTGGCCATTCATTACCTGGGAGAGCCACTGTTGGCTGTTCACTGCTTGTAGGATTGCGTAACGAGCCAGGTGGTCAGGGCTTTGTCTCTCCATTTAACAGTCTATGGAAAGGGTGACTTGGTCTTACTGTGGTGTCTTGCTGGCTGGGGTGGCTCGTGAGCGTGTAATTTACTCACAGCATGTTTCCTGTGATAAAGGACAACTCTGAAATGGCTTTCTTCTGCTGGCTGTGCATCTTGGTGCCAGTAGGGTAGGGAAGGATTGTGGAGCATCGCTGTAAATAAGTAAAATTGCACATTCCTCACTTGGAAAAGGATCTTGTCGGATGTATAAGTCCTGCATTTATGACATGGGCTGTAACTGGGTTGTAGTGGAATATTCTCTGTGAATGGACTAGAAGGAAATATTTTAGGTTTTTGCCCTTTCCATCAAAGCTTGCAGAGAGCAGAGATGCTCTCATGGTATTTTCAGGGCATGGTATGGGAAATTTCTGAGGCTGATCCCCATTCTCCCATCAGGGTCTGGGCTCCAATCACTGCTGTCAGCAGGGAGGGAATTCTTTTGTTTCACCTTTTGCCTGGCTTTTCAGGACTCATAAGTCATCTAATTAGTGTTTCTTCTCCTGACGCAGCTCATATGTTACCTATAACATGCAAATTGTACTAGATCTGGAGCAACTCCCTGCTTAGGGAACACCTGCAATGTTTTTCTCTGCCATCATATGTCACAGCTATCCCTGAGGGCCAGCCTTACAAGAGAGCAATCAGACAGCTAACTGCATCCAAGAAAGAGCCTGCTGCTCTGCTCCTTGAGTGCTTCTGTTTGGGAGCAGGTGTAGGAGCAAAACCAGCCTCTGCAAAAGAGATGTTTCCTACAAGAAGAGCAGGAGCTGGCCAAAAAGTCACTGAAGATCAGTCATTCATGAGTAACTCGTTTCAGAGAGACAGAGCTCGTGGCAGCTGGACGTGTGATGGAAAGGGGTTATGTGGTTCTGTAATGGCTATGGGGCAGAATTATGCTGGTACTTGTGCACCTGGGAAGCCACAAAACAAGCAGCTCTAAGAAATCAAGTTTCAGGTAGTCTGTTGTTTAGGAAATGTTCTATTCCTCTTTGAAAGAATAAGTTTAGCCAGAACACTGAGGAAGTAGCAGTCCTGTTGTGGCCATGACAATTGCTTTACTTTTGTGATTTACCAGCACAGTGCGTGATCACTGATAGCATATTTACCTGGGATGTTAAGCTGAAAGCCTTGGAGCTTTACCTGTAGGCTGGCTGCATCTCAGTTTTGGCTTCTTTGCTGCTGTTTGAAAAAATCAGATATATTCATTACCCATGAAGGAAACAGACTCTCTGCTGCTCTAGACAAGTAGATACAAGAGAGAAAAAAGAAAAACCACAACAAAACAGTGAACAGCTCTCATCTTTGTGTCCTGCCAGGATTTATCATCTTTGTGTTCTTTCCCATGACATCCTCAAACTACCTTGTTCCCAAAAGGCTCCAAAGTCTTCAGAGCCCCTTAGAAATGCAAGCTGCTGGTTAACATCTTGTGGCTGTATAGGTAATGGAAGATTTACTTACATGTATGAACGTTTAGACCTGCTCCATAGGGCTTACAGTGCACGTGTTTCTTCCTGGTAACAGCACTAGCATCCCTCCTCTACAATGCCTTGGTCAGATTTGGGATAATTATGGGTGGACAGCAGTCCAATTGATGGCAGAAAATCTGCAGACCTATGCAAACAGTGGGGCTGGCTGTATTTCTTGTATAAACACACACATTTGTTCTCCCAGGAGCCTCGGGGAAGGGCACGCATTGAACACTAGGCTGTCTGTGGCAATGGTTAATATCCGTTAATCAAAGCACCTGTGTCAGCAGGGTAGCAGAGCAATGCAATGGAGAAGGACCTTCATCTTGCCACATCAGTTCCAGCAGTGTTCTCACCTCCAACCTGCTCACTCATATGGCACAAATCCATTTGTCTTGATACTTACCTTTTCTGCATATCGCATCCACAAAAATACAGGGAGACAATCAGGCGCCATTTCACTTTCCTGTGGACCTCAACCCCCCATGTGCTGGTTTCTGACTGCAGACTTCAGAGCACCTGCAGCTACTGGCGATGCAGGAAGACATTCACCTCCAACCTTACTGCCTTGTGTCTTGCCTATAGCCCCTGTGAATTTCAGTACAGTGGGAGCCCTGTGAAAATGATGTTCAGTGATGGAGGGTGACTACTTAAGGGAGCACCATTTACTGCTGTTGGAGCCTACTTCATTCAGGAGCACTGTGCACACAAGCTGCTGCCTTTGGAGCCAAAGGTATAATTTAATCTTTGCTTCTCTGCTTCTCTACTTGAGAAATCTTTTGCCTAGGTGTGCATGAAGGCTTAGGATGCATCAGATCTGTTCCACAGTTATCTGTTTCCCATATGGAAATCATAGCATAGTGCTGATGCATCCAAGCTACAAGCAGCTTTGTTCAGCATGGGGACAAAATTCTTTTTTTATGAGCTGCTACAAAGGTTATGGTAATAGCCAATTTTCTCTTTTTCTGCACTCAGAGAACTTGCTGAGAGGCACCCAAAAACAGTCTTGCAAGTATTGTGTTGGTGTGATCCCTGTGTGGCTCATGAAATATCACAAACCTTGGGAGAAACCTTATTTAACACAGATTTCCTGATCTACTTTGACTGTGTGGTCCTGCCTTCAGGAGACCTCCCAGGGACCCTTACAGCCAGATGTAGAGCAGTTTTGCACATCTGCTCTAAAGAACTGAGGTTGTGATACCAAACCCCTCATGTCTGAATTGTGCTGGGACCCTGGTGTTCATTAAAGAAATGTCTTTATTTGAGTCTTGTCCTTACTTAGTGTAGGATTTGAGCTGTATATTTATCATACTTCTAAGAGCTGCTTTAATTTCATAGGTGTTTGTGCTTCAGTCTGTAAGATAATTATTCACCAGTGAGCAAATTATATGCTTTTTGGTGGCCTATGTTTTCCTCTGCATGGGCTTGCCTTATGTTGGGATCCTATGAACTGTATCTACGCTTGGTGCCCCGAGTAGGCAGTGTGACTACTCTTCCAAGTGACTTCTGAGGTTACAAGTATTGGTTGGAGCTCAGAAAGGAGGATCCAGAGCCTTTCAGACTCAGAAAACCATCCTTGACAGAGAGCTTTCCTCTCTTGCCCGCCAAACTGACACCAACATGTCCACCCATGGAACCTAGTTCGTCTTGCAGCAAGAAGAAAAATACCCTTTTACTTATAAATTGAGCACATTTAATGGGGAACAGTGCAGGAGGAGTCATTATTAATAATTATTTGCATAACAATAGTTCTTCTTCATCGGATCTCACAACGCTGGGCAAACATGAATTAATTCAACCTTAAACTACCCACATGGGAGGACGCAAAGTATCATTATCCACATGAGCAGTTTCTCTGCATGATTTTACTAATTACAGTATAGCACTTAGATGTTGTTACATGTGCTGTATAAGGCGGTAAATAACATTTTACAGGAAGGAAAAAAGACTCTTTCTTATCCCGTCAGACTCTCTCAGCAATTGCATTGTACTGACAGTGAGACTGGGGAGACCTCATTGCGTCCTTCCAGCACTTGAAGGGACCTTACAAGCAGGAAGAGACTGTCTTTTTACAAAGTCTGATAGTGATAGGAGAAGGGGGAATGACTTTTCACTAAAATAGGGTAGATTTAGGTTACATGTTAGGAAGAAATTTTTTACTCAGAGAGTGGTGAAGCACTGGCACAAACTGCCCAGAGAGGTTGGAATGCCTTGTGAAGCATTCAAGGCCAGGTTGATTGAGGCCCTGGGCAGCCTGATTTGGTAGCTGGCAATCTTGCATGTGGCAGGAGGGTTGAAACTAGATGATCTTTAGGGTCTCCTCCAACCTAAGTCATTCTATGATTCTATGACTTCAACAATGGAGAGCGTTATTCCACAGGTGGAGGAAATGTACTATCGATAGGCAGCACAACCAGAGCTAACCATAAGGGAAATGCCTTGCTTCAATTCCCCGAAAAATGGCCTGCTGAACTGCATCTAGGTAAAAATTTAAGTTGTGCACCCTCCACTAGTTTATAGAACCATGGAATCATAGAAACATTAAGGTTGGAACATAGCCCTTGAGATCATGAAGTCCAACTATCAACCCACCCCGTCATGCCCACTAGATCATGTCCCTCAGTGCCATTTACATGTTTCTTGAACACCTCCAGGAATCGTGGCTCCACCATTTCCCCAGGCAGCCCATGCCAGTGCCTTACCACTCTTGCTGAGAATTTTTTCCTAATATCCAACCTGAACCTCCCTGATACAAATTGAGTCCAGTTCCCCTCATCTTGTTGCACTTACCTGCAAGAAGAGGCCAACCCCCACCTGACTACAACCCTCCTGAGCCTCCTCTTCTCCAGACTAAACAATCCCAATTCCCTCAGCTGCCCTATCCAGAGCATTTTTCACCTTTCTCAGTTGTATACAGGAATCTCATTCTTGATTCTAGCACAGCAGCATAACACAGCCTTCCCAAAAAAGCAGGATCTCAATTACAAGTCTGCTAAGAGAGACCTCAATTGCTTTGTCCTTAAGCTCTATTTAGGAGAGCTCATGCCTCAGGTCACCTCTGAGGACCCCACATCCAGGCACCTCCAACGAGGCCTTTGTAATCCTTTTCCCCTGCTAAACCCATGGAAACAAGCTGGCTCTAGGTCTTCCTGAGGACAGCCCAGCGACCAGGCAAGGCGGTGTCTGAAATAAATATAGTTTATTTATATAGAGGAGAGTTCATTTCCCCTGAATTAATGCAGCCTGACATGGAGTGCAAGAGCATGTGCCATCTGGTCGGATCTGCCTTGGTTTTGTGAACAAGGGGGAGGGTAACCGATACTTTCATGAACTGCGGTTGCTGTACAGGAGAAAACAGGAATCCCTTGGGTACCAGAAATGCGAGATGCTAATCTGAAATTAAAATGGGTAAATGCACACAGACCCAGTAAGGTCAAGAAGGTCGAAACCTTATTCTCTACGGAAATGAACCTTTCTGTCTTGAGAAGCCCTGGGCACAGCCATGCAGTCCATCAGTTTAATAGGAGGCAGTGGGGTAGCATGCTGCTCTTTTATTTCTGAGCCAAGCTTGTTCTCTGTATGTGCAGAGTGTAATGTAATTTTCTCCTTTCATCCCATAACTTATTTGTGTCCTCTGCAGAGAGTTCACTCCTACATTACATTTCCATGCCCCCTGCCCCACCTTGGGTCATGTGGTGCCATTTCCTTCTGATATAAATGGGCCTGGAGGGTTTCCCTCTTCCTCTGCTAGTGAGCATGCAGTTATTTCCACTCTCTCGTACAGTCCTGCCGAGCATGTAATGAAATGGCCAAATTCCGGCAGTTTTCTTTGGGAGGGAGCTGGAAGCCATTCAGTAGGATGTCACGATGTGAGCTGTAATAGTGGGGGACCTGGAGGAGATCCTCATCCATCTCCTTGTGCTTCCTGTGAGAGCAGAGTTTAGCCGTGGCTTTGGGACAGGACAGGTTCTGAATTTAGCAGATAATGTCTGAGTAACACAGAGGCATTTGCATGACAGAGAAAGAGTCTGCCGTGTCTTCCAGACAAAATTACTCCCTGGATGAGCGCCTTGTGGATTTTCAGCCATTGTCCAATCATACAAAATAGCAATGAAGGTTCTGAAACTTCTGCGCAGGTCAGCCGAGGCACATCCTGAACTTTGTCTGCTGCCATTACATCTTCCCTTGCCATTGTGGGATCATCCCCTCGATGGGTGGAGATCACTCACACCAAGCTGGCATGCATCACCTGGTGTAGGGGCGTGGAGTGATTCACAGAGGTATGAGGACTTCAGGAAAGTCTAAAACAGGGAGGCATACGTTCTGCACAGTCATTTCAATATGCACCTTTTTTGGCCAAGGAGGCTATTCAGGAAGAGGATGTTTCCCTGTTGGTTCGTTTCTTTTTTCTTAATGCAAAGCAAGAGCAGTCCCCTAATATGTTCCTCCTGTTCTTGGATTTAGTCAATCTTGCCCTGCTTTTTAGGGGAAGGCACATAATATTTAAGTGAAAGACGCTATGAGGAAGGAGGAAGATTTATCTGTGCTCCAAAACCCAGATAAAGGGTAAAGGTTTGGGTTTAATTCATGAGTTTAATTTATGGCAGGGAGATTTTGGCTCAGAAATTTCCATCATTTTTATGAGTACTGAGCTCTGATCATCTGTGCAAGGGGCACATTTCTGCAGAGATCCTGCACATACTCCCCTCTGCTTCCACCTCTCAGCCTTTTCTTTGGGAAAGGAAATAATATACCTCAAATCAGGGAAGTTTAAATACCTCTTTTGCCTCTTTTTTCTTTTACATTTTCATCCCTGTACCAGCATGCCCAGTAAAATCATGCAAAGGTCTTGTATTTATGGTTGGCTAAGAGCTGACCAGATGCCCCAGCCTGTGAAATAATCACCATCTGTTGATTGTAATTGCAAGGCAAAAGCCAAAAGCCTGGAAGGTTTTTTCAGTGTTGTATTCAAAGAACTGCAGCTTGACTTTTCTGAATAAAAACTGAAGCTCCTGCTTTTGGTCAGATCTTTTTTTTTTTAATTTTCTTCTTTTTTTAATACCTCCCCATGTGCTGCATGCCTATGAATAGCTTTGCTACCCATTCCCTCTTTATCAGGAGCAATTTGGCTTGGCACTTCCTTGTTCTCTGTGGCTGTCAGAGAAGGTGGCCCCGAGGCTGAGCCGAGGCATGTTGCCTCCTGCCTTTGGAGCTCAGCACTTCGGTGGGGAACACGCCTGTCCGAGGTCCTGCAACACCAGGAGTTTCTTCTCTCCCTCTTTTTCTCTCTGACATCTTATCATTCTCCTGTCAGTCAAACATATCTCCAAGGGAGAAGGACAATGGTGAATACTGCAGGTGCTGTGAGAATCAATAATTCATTTATTCATAAATTAATAAATGATGATACTGCTTGGGGAGAAGGGGAGGAAAAGAAAGAACGTTAATAAAGTGATTTTCAGATCAATTCCACAAGTCTGAGTGACTGAAGAAAGGCACCAAAGGGCCTGAACTTGATAATAGCCAAGGTCTGCAGGATTCCACCACTGCTGTACCTGACTCTTCTAATTCAGTGACCTGGCTATTATCTGCCCCATCTCCTGTGGTACCTGGAGGGCTGCAGAACCTCAGCATTCACAGAGCTTTGAGCAAAATGCCTATGGGTGGGGCAAGTGAGCTGCAGAGGCATCTTTATTGCTAGATAGAAGCATTGCAGGACTTGAAGTGCTTCTGTCGGGCTCTGAAAGGAAAGCAGATCTTACTGACCTGTCGGCACAACAGCTGAGCTTGCTTCTCACGGGCTGCAGCTGAATATTGCAGCCATTGGGTGACCTGGGAACGCTGCTGCATCTGGCCCTGCCCAAAATACATAGTGGGTAATGTACATGCATCCCATCTGCTGGAGACTGCGGCATATGAAGGCAGGGCAAGCCAGGATTTAGCCATCAGAAAATGAGGAATGAGTATCATAAGGATATTAAGTGTATTAACCTCCAGGAGACACCTCTCAGGCCAGCTATGCCTATTTATTTCCATAAGTGGACAGAGACACAGAATGCTCATAATGCAGCCATCCTTCCTCCGGACTAATGGATGGCCAAATTTGTCAAGTGAGTTGTCATCAAGCAGCAATACTTTCTGGTCCTTATCTCTCCAGTGTGCTCTGTCCTTCCCTGCACATATAGCAACCTTTTGCAATAGCTTAGATGAAGGGGGTTGGATTTGTTTCTGAAAATATGTAGGACACCAAGCATGTCTTTCCATGGATTGAATGCTCTGTGGGACTATCTGGAGTTCATTTTCCTCATTGTCTAGGAGATGAGGTCAGGTCTGTTTGTGCAGCATGGCACTTAGAAGAATTTGGAAGCTGTGCTCCTCTCACAGCTCTGCATAAAGTCGGCATCTGGAAGCATGACCTCCCTAGGGACATGAGGTCTTTATTATGGATTTGTATGTCACTGTATTAATAATGGTAATGAGTAGTGGTTTTAGAGCCTTAGTATCTCTTATGTAACCATATATGTTGCCAAGAGGCAGGAGGTGAGCCAGAGCTGCTGGAACACCCAACAGGGCTCTTTGCATCAGCAGGGATTGAATTGTGCCAGTGCCCACATAATGGGTAAAGCCTCTGCTTTTCCTAAAAGGAAAGGAAAAGTCCCTGCAACCAAGAACACCGCTGGGGCTCAGGAGATGGAGGACTGGGAGGGATGAAAAGGGTCTCCTAAGTGCTCTCTCTCGATGGCCCTTCTTTCCTACTTTGAATTTGCAGTGATGTAAAAGCAGAACCAGGTCAACTTATTTCCTGATGGAAGGCCTATTCTTTTTCTTTTCATTTCCTGTTTAATGTCAGAACTTGCAGTTACTGCCTCCTCCCACTCTGCAGTATTCACATGCATCAAGTATATCATATAGTTTACTTCCTTGGGGTTGTTCTTTACTCAGCTGTACACTTTTAACCCTTCTTGGCCTTCAGCATAAATTCCTCTGGGTCTGATTATCAGTCACTTCTGATTTCTTTTTTTCCTAGTTTGCTGCTCTTTTATTGCTGATGAGGAAATGGGATGAAGGACGGGATGAATAAAATTGAAACCTTGGGCAAGTTGCAACGAAATGGTGCTGAAACTCTTTCCTCCCTCCCTTTGCTATAATGGGATGCCCCTCTATTCACCACTGCAAACTGCAAAAGCCTGTTTTGCTAATACAGCACATCAAGATTTTTTATTTGCTATATTCTCTGTCCTCTAATCTCAGTACAAAATAGCTTCCATGCTTTCTCCCTCCTGCTGAGTATCCATCTTTTGGATCATTGCTCTCCAGAGACATTGCCTGCATTTTTCTGTTTCGTTTGTGTCTAGATTCAGTCAAGTCCAACTCATAATACTTTTCTGCTTTAAGTCTCAGACCATTGCCCACACATGCTTAATTTTAAGGAGCTCTGTGTTTGAGAGACTGTTTCTTCTGTTACATTTGCAGTTTCTCTGTAGGGCATCAACTGCCAATGTAATGGACAGTTAGTGTTGGCTCCCTGTTATCCTGGTTTAATAAGACCAACACGGATGCTGCCCTTTTGCCACATCATTTGTCACCACTTAGTCCAATGGAGCACATTTTGTTTTGCTACCTCTGGCCAGTGGGCTCTTGGATTTGGTCAAATGAATGCCGTGAGGTTTCCATGTATGTATTGTATGTGGTGTAATTCTTTAGATTCTTAACGACTCTTCATATTTGATTCTTTATTTCACTAGGGATAGACATCAAATTGGAATTAAACATTGCCAGCCCTATTCTTTATTGAAAATCCTTGTTATGCTTGCATTTTTGTTGGTTTTGTGGAATCACCCCAGCTCAATGGAAATTGTCAAATTTGTCACTAGGATAATATGTTTGTCAATGGCTTGCCATAACAAATTAGGCTCCTGATTCTGCATACATTTGTGCATGTCTCACATCTATAGATTGCTTAACATTCAACCCTGTAATAGTTTTGTGAAAGTGAAAAGACTGTTCAAAAAAATCTCTATCTTTTCTGGATTAAGATCTAGGATGTATATCGTTCTTCAGATTCTTATTGTTTCTTCTACTTGCTTTCCTCCCCCACCCTTTTCTAGTCACAGCTTCCCTTCTCGTTCTTCTGGCTAAGGATAGTTTTTAAAAGGCTGCTCAGCCATTTCTGAACCATTAATTTCATCCTCATCCTCATTTATTAATGAACCCACTTTCTTTCTGGTGCTTCTTTTCTCTGGATGAATTTGTAAATCCCTTCTTATTCCCTTCACTGCCTCAAGCAACATAAATTCATTTGCTTTTTTCCCCTTGCCCTTATCTTTCCCTACTGCCTTAATTGACTCTGAATATTCTTGTTCAGTCACAATCTCCCCTTCCATTTGCAGCGTGGAACTTCTCTTATAATTTTCTTAATGAAGAGGCATCAGTAGGAAAGCACCGTGCTGTACAATGCTGTAAGGTCTGAAGTGTTTCATTTAAAAGTTGCATTAAATTATATTAGAAAGAATCTCTGTGGCAAAGCCAGCATTTTAGTTCTAGCACGTCTCTGATTTCATTTTTAAAGCTCTCACTCTGACTTGAGCAGGACAAGCTAGGCAGCTGTGTGAGTGGTAAATCCTGTTCTTTCTGAGCTGTTTCATCCGCTGTCCTGTGTTGGATGCCCATTAGTAGTGCTGCTCTCCTTCCCTCAGAGGGAAGATTAAGAAAAAATTCTCATGTTGGGTGTAGTTCTTCTCAGCCAAAGAAGGTGCAGAGGTCTGTGAGTGCTGCAACCACTTGTTGCTCATATGAGGGCAGAGTGCCAGGAGGAAACCTGGACTAACTAAATGAGCAGTTGGAGTAGAAGCGAGGGGATTAGAGGGCTCTCTAGTCTCCTAGGCTCCCCTCTAAGATGTGTTGGCAATGCTGCTGTTCTTAAAGTGTCCCGTGACCACTGTAGCTGATGCTAGCAGAGATGTCAAACCTGCTCATAAGAAGCAGGGCTGGAGAGTGGCCAGCAGAAGAGTTCTTTCACAGGGTCCAGAAGCATAAACTTGGAGGCTATATTTGGAGGCTCAATAGAGAAGATCTATTCAGCCACGGCTGATCTTGTGACCTAGAAAGATGTCTATATCTTGTGACCTACAAAGATGTGACCTAGAAAGTGGCTCTACCACTGATCTGTCCTGTGATCCCAAAGAATTCTCTTCTGTTCAGTTTCCACATCCATAAAATGGGGGCAGTGATATAGGGTTGTGAGAATTTTCCAACTAGTGACTGCGAAAGGTTCTGCCAACTTGAATTGAAAAAGCAATGTTTCTGTCTTGTCAGGAGTCAGTGTGAAGGTGCTGGTGGAGCAGAGCAGAAGGCAGGCTATGTTCACTGGTTCACGTAACCTCTTTTGGAGATGCTCTCACCTTTTCCCTCTCTTCTCCCCATATTGGTGCCATGGAAAGTAGCTACAGTTAAGAAAAGCACAATGAAATCACAAGTTTCCCCACACCTTTGGGACCAGAATATCTGCATACATCACCTCTTCATCGTCCCACATCACCCACATCTGTCCACACTTCCTGAAGACGGTTAAGTCAGGAATTGTGCAAAGTCCTGAGGAGGTAGAAGAAAGCATGAACTGTGCTTAAAAATAAAGAGGTTACCATGGGTCTCAGAAGACACACACTTGCCCACTTTCTCCCCAGTGTGTTGCACTGTATGCGGGCAGGGGGCCTGCTAGAGCTGTAGTCAATATGCTGGATGTTTGCTCAGAGGAAATGCCTTTTTGTTTACACAGGAGAGAGAGAAGCTTAGAGAAGAAACCTGGCACAGAGCAGTTGGGATTCGGTTAATCTGCTTAGAAATACATTAATCGGAGGATCAGATGTTGTCAACAATACTCTTTCTCCCTCACTCTTCTCTCTTGCAGTGCCATGCTCATCACTGTTCCCATTGGGTCCTATTCCTCACCCTCCTCCACACATCCCTCTTCTCCCCTGCTGTGAAAGTCAGGGAGTAATGAAGCACAAGGAGATTACAGCAAAATTAACAAACGAAATATAAATCCTAGATCTAAATGAAAATTAAAAATGGATCTTCAGCTGTTTATTTGCATCCCTAAAAATAACCTTCTGCCTAAGCCAAGCTGAACATAGCCAGGATTTCCCTGGCAAACTTGGAAAAATCCTAAAAGACGGGCAAGTAGTGGGAATAGTGGCTGCCTCCTTCCATCTGAGACTTCATCCATATCCTCCAACTACCACAGGAGGCTGCAGGACAAGCTGTGGCCCTACCCTGAGATGTGGCATTATCGTGGCATTATCAGAGTGACTGAGGAAAAGACCGCTCCAAGCCACAAGCCTTTATTGCCTTCAGCAGGTGCTGTGATACTTGGCTTCTGGCCTAAGGTGAGCAACTGTAATTGTCAGCAGTCACAATTTTGTGAGTGCTCTGATTAGAAATGGAGCCAGGTTCTGCTCCTCTTTTTAATGCAGTTTGGATAATAATACGCATAAAGACATTACCTGTATGGAGAGAGAGTTCTGAGAGGAGGGGTTCTCTATTACTGGCATATTTGTCAACACCTTGCTGCTTTCAGAGAAGCACAGAATCACAGAACTGCAGGGATTGGAAAGGGACCCTAAGAGATCACCGACTCCAACCCCCTTGCTAAAGCAGGTACCCTACATGCATAGGTAGGTGTCCAAACAGGTCTTGAATATCTCCGTAGAAGGAGACTCCACAACCACTCTGGGCAGCCTGTTCCAGTGCTCCGTCATCCTTACCATAAAGAAGTTCTTCTGCATGTTTGCATGGAACTTCCTATGTCCAAATTTTAGGCCATTGCTCCTTGTGCTATCACTATGCACCACTGAGAAGAGCCTGTCCTCATCCATTTGCCTCCCACCTCCCTTCAGATATGTATAAATACTGATAAGATCCCCCTTCAGTCTTCCTTTCCCTGCACTGAACAGACCCAGGTTACTCAGCCTTTCCCCATACAGGAGATGCTCCAGGCCCTTCATCATCTTAGTGTCTCTTCTCTGGACTCCTTCTAGGAGATCGCTATGTTTTTGAACTGAGAAGCCCCGAGCTGGACACAGTATTCTAAATGTGGCCTCACCAGTGCGGAGTAGAGGAGAAAGATCACCTCCCTTGACCTGCTGGCTCTTTTTAATGCACCCCATTAATTTTCCTGCCAGAATTTTCCTGCCTGGCCCCTGGTGAGTTTAAAAGGAAACATGGGTGTCATCCTACATGGAGCTGAGGTTGAGGCCAGGTTTGCTGTTTTCTGAGCACCACTGTTGTAGAATAACTGTTGTCACAGGAGTATTTGTTCTACATGTGCTGTCTTCTTCTAACATTTTTTTCTTTATTAATTTTTCAAGAAAAGCACAAGAACAAAAAGCATTGCAGTGTAGAGGATATCAGTACCAACTGGGGGATAAAGAAAGAGGTGGACAACTACTGCTTTGTAGTCATGTTTACTTTGCATATGTGCTGTTTGATATTCCTGGGCTTTGTCCTCAGATGTGCAGCATTCTCTTTCATTCTCATTACAAAGGTATAATCATAGGCAATGCAGGATGTGCACTGTGGCTTACTTAATTTCAGACAAAAGATTTAACTTCAAGACATCCGACCTTTGAGCCATTGTTTTAACAGCATTACAGTTGCATTCATTTTGGAGATTTTGCAATCCCATATTAATCCAAATTCCATTGAAGTCAATACACAGACACCCATTGTCTTAAGCCGGGGTTGGTTCAGGTCATTACTCTTTAGCTGAGAAAAGGATAGCGATAAAGGAGAGGATGCAGCAGTGTACCAGAGCTCAGCTTCTTTTTGTACTTTCAAGAGTGAAGTAAAGGCCAGCTAGGAGAGAAACTGGGATGGGCAGAAAGGCTTGTTGTTGTTGCTGCTGTTGTCGTTGGGGAGCAGGCAGCACGAAGGAAATGCAATGCTGCTGCCTAGGGATGCAGCAGTAATTGCCTCAAACAGGAATTAAGGAGCAATTTGGCCAGGGATTCCTCTGTACATCTTCTCTTCCACAGGAATATGTGCCCTTGTGCCTGTTCCCCTCCTTGTGACATAGACAACCATGTAAGTCTTGATGCAGTAACTTCAGAAGACCTTGGCTTAGGCATTGCTCCCGCAACCAACAAGTGGACATAAGATTTCCCAGAAGGTTCTGTCCATACACTGCCAACAAGGAAAAATGCTAAGTTAGCAAGATCACAAATGCCTGCATCTTGGCTGTCTCCCAGCTAATGGGAGATAGCGAGCCAATAAACCTCACAGAGACAAGTGCCTTTGATGGCAGCTCTGTGTGTTAACTGCCCTATTGCTCCTGGACTGGAGCTAGGGTTCTGTTACCTGCTGGATAATCTCAAAGAATTGAATCTATTCATTGGGTTGTAAGGAGGTTCGGGGGAATTACAGGCCTGTCAGCTTGACCTTGGTGCCAGGTAAGGTTATGGAGCAGATCATCTTGAGGGAGATCACACGGCATGTGCGGGACAACTGGAACCCAGCCAGCATGGGTTCATGAAAGGCAGGTCCTGCTTGACCAAGTTCATCTCCTTTTATGACTGAGCGACCCGCCTGGTGAATGAGGGAAAGGCTGTTAATGTAGTCTATCTAAGCTTCAGCAAAGCTTTCAACACTGTTTCCCACAGCATTCTTCTGGAGAAGCTGGCAGCCTGCGATTTGAACAAATAAACTCTTCGCTGGATAAGCAACTGGCTGGATGGCCAGGTCCAGAGAGTGATGGTGAATGGAGTTCAATCCAGCTGGCAACTGGTCATGATGTTCTCCATCACTCAGTACTGGGGCTTGTCCTGTTCAATATCTTTACTGGTGACCTGGATGAGGGCATTGAATGCACACTCAATAAGTTTGCAGATGACAACAAGCTGGGAGAAAATGTTGATCTGCCTGAGGGTAGGAAGACCCTACAGAGGGATCTGGACTGGCTGTATAACTGGGCTGAGGCCATGGGATCTAGTGCACTTTGTCCACAACAACTCCAGGAAACGCTACAGGCTTGGGGCAGAGTGGCTGGACAACTGTGTAGAGGAAATGGATCTGGGGGTATTGGTCAACACTTGACTGAACATGAGCCAGCAGTGTGGCCAGGTGGCCAGGAAGGCCAGTGGCATCCTCCCTGGTATCAGAAATAGTGTTGCTAGCAGGAGCGAGGAAGTGATCTTCCCTCTGTACTCAGCCCTGGTGAGGCTGCACTTCGAGCACCCTGCTGTTTTTATGCTAGCTAGATTATACCTGTGTATAGACTTGGGGCTGGCCTTTATCTCCAGTATGTCACGTAGATCCAGTCTGAGCTTTTCTTTCAGCTGTATGTGTTGATGAAAAATTGCTTTTCTTAATCAGACTGTTTTTCACAGAAGTGTCCCTTGAATTCTTTTCTTCATTTCCTTCTTCCTGTAGAAAGCGGTGAGGGTAGAAGAAATAAGTGGGAGATAAAGTTTTTAATTTCTTCTGACACTGGTTTTGATTTTGCCATAAGAAAAAGAGTAGAGAACAAATTGAGAGAAGACAAGGAAGGAAATGAAAGGAAACTCTTTTGGTTGCTTTTTTAAGTGCTAGAAAACTGTTAACTGCTTTTCTGCTTTTTTTCCTTTTCATCTCTGTTTCTTGTATTCTCATACTTTACTTCTTCCAAGGCCACTGCTTTTCCAAGAACAGAAAAAGCCAGAAGTGCTGATATTTGCATGGGAGGTAGGAAAGGAGCCTTGCAGGGAGAGGCAGTGCCTCAGGTGGAAGCACTCCCTTGAGCAGTATTTTTCAGAACTTTGCTGCTGTTACAGCTAGTAAGTCAGTCTTAGATCCAGCAGTGAGTTTTATTGCTAATAATTACGATCGGTGGGGTAAAGAGAAATATTTTTCTCATACAATTTAAAGCATACTGTAGTTATCATTTAGCATTTTACTATTCTTTTGCTTCTTTTCCTTGGATACGTCTGTTTTGTTCTGTACCTTCCTTCCTCCATAATGAGCTTTCTTTTTCCACAGGAGAGTGTGTTTGATAGGTTCTCACTTAATCATGCCTGATCCAATATGTTATTGGGGTCCTTCTCCTTTGGTACCTTTTTGTCTGATATAGAAATAGGCAGGCAGATCCCTGTAGAGGAGGCTGTGCTTTTTGGAAGCATCTAGCAAGCCAGACATTACCTCTGTCCTCGTCTCCCTCCCTCTTAATCCAAACAGTTCTTGCTTAGTTGCTAGTGTCATTATTTTTTTCTTCTGGCATGATGATACCTGAAACTTTTAGTAATTAATTAAGGCTCCTGGGTGCATTCCCTGCTGACCCCTCTGTGTGCATACACAGAGCCAGCCTGCAGAGGAGCTCACCTGGTGCTGGTGCATACGCTGTGCATCCCGTTTGTGTCTGCCTTTAACACTTGGCCTCAAAGCCTCACCCCCCCTGCAAAAGTGAAGGGGGCCTGGGATGCCTTGGAGGGGCAAAGAGACACAATCGGGTTTGACAGGATTTGCACCACAAATTAAGTGCTGAGCGCTAACATTTGACACTCTACCTTCATGGAGCTTTTGGGTAGCTGCTCCCAGAGAAACCTGTCAGAAACCCAAGCATCCAGAAGAAGGGGGGAAAGCCACCCTGCCACCTCTTGTTTTTCGCTTCTCAAAGGATGCAGAACACCGAATGGGTGCTCTGTGGCCTTGTCAGCTCTAGCAAGTACCCCTACTCCATTGCCTAGAGGAGGAAGGAGCTCTCATGGCAGAGAGCTTCCATGCTTCCACTCCCTCCCCACTGCCCTCATTTGCTGTCCAAAGCTGGAGGTATGTCCTGCAATGCACGTTCCCATGAATGGAGATGCATACAATGCCCCTGAAGCTGGGGATGTGATTTTTCACCCTCACAGGGTCTTTTCACAGCCATAGCCAGCCAGCAGTGGGCAGAACCACTCCCCTTCAGACCACCTCTTCTTGTATCTTTCTGGCAAAATCAGCACTGGAGAGGAAATTTGTGAGTGTATCACTAAGAGGGCTGCAGGAAAGAGGGTAAGAGAATGCACAAGAATCTTCTCTCACCACTGGGCACCCACCCTCTTGATCAAAAAGCATGTACTAAACCCATTTAATTACTTTCAGCCAGGGATGTTCATTCCAAAAGACTAATGGAAGCTTGTTTTCATTTGTTAGACTTCTACTACCTGAAAGGGGCTTTATTTTCTTCATCTGTCCTCTGTGCTTATGCATTATTGCTGCATGTGCTGTCTGAAATGATGTTGTCTTCCAGCCTAGCAGAACTGCCTCTTTCACTGCTGCATCTTCTGCTTCCCAGAGTTTGGAAAAGATTTTAACATGTTGTGACACAAGTGCAAAAATACATATTAGTAGATCCTACAATAATGAGAGCTGGATAAGAAATTGGAAAAAACTTTGCTAAATGTGATCTCCAGCTTGGCACTACCCTGTGCCAGCCTCCACAAAGCACAGCCTCTCACAACACTACCTTGTCTGTAGAGCTGAATTCTTTAGCTATGGTCTGTGTTTACAGTGAACATAAATAACATCCCTGAGGCAGCATCAAAATACAATGCCTTCTGAGCTTCTGTGGTTTTAGGATTTATCCTTTATAATGCTAATCTCTCACAAACTCTTGGTTCCTCATGCTTGGAGATCACTCCTCGCTTGCTAGATTTTTGCTTTCGCCATTCCACACTCTCCTTAGAAAGGGACAAAACACCTGTGCAGGTTCTGGGCTCTTGCACCCATGCTGCAGAACAGTGGGCATCCCTTCCACCCATTTCTGTGGGTCAGCAGTCAGGCCATCCTGATTCAACTCCACAAGTCTCCCTCTGGTCAGGATGGGGGGTTAGGGAAAGGTTCTTCACCAGAGGGCAGCGGGGTCCCAGGGGAGCCTTCTCCTCCTTCCACTGATATAATCTCTGTGCCTATGTGCGTGTTGCAGCAGTCCCTCACGCGGTCATGTCTTCAATCAGGGGAGAGCTGGTGTGAGCGCTCACAGAAGGCAAGGAAAGCAGGTCGGGCAAACACTGTCAAAGCAAATTCAGGCTTATTATTCAAACAGATGTTCATGAATATATTTTGCCATATTTGCAGAGTCTTAATTGTAATCTGACTTGATGGGCACATGAGTTTAAAAGTAGAAGACTGAATTTATAGAGGGAGAAATGAGCTGGGAGGTGACTTACTGAGCTGGGTTCTGGAGAGTGAGAGTTCACCACTAATTCTGCACAAGTTGCCTCGGGTGAGTCCTTGTCACCTAACAAGTCACTTGGGTTATTGCTCCTTCCCTTCCCTGAGGCAATGAGACCCTGCTGGAAAAAGACATCTATGCCCTGAGCAAGACTGTTGGATTACATATTCATTCATAACTGTTGCTTTCTTTACTTTCCAGTCTTGGCAAACATAGCAGAGATTTGCTGCTTCTTTTCCCCCTCGAGTTACTCTTCTGTTTTCAACCCCGCATCTTCCATAAGAATCTGTGAAAACTTTTCCTGGCAGGACCCCTCCTGAAGTTATTTTTACTGCCATTAGCAAATATAACTTAGGAAAAGTTATGATAAACAAGGGGGAGATAAATGTGATTTGTACATGTTTAATTGCTTCTGCGTGTTTTGTTTTTCCTTTCTCTGGCAAGCAAGAAAACTGGGTAAAATGATAGTATCACTTTTGCCCAGAGTCTGGTGCCATTAGAGTTGTCCAGTGTGTGGCATGACACAGCACATCCAGACTCATACAGTACCTTTCACATAACATCTCAAAAACATTTCTTAAGAAGATAAGTTTATCCCTGCAGACTCTAGCGACATTTCTAGCATCTGAGCAACCTGACCTAGCTGTAGATGTCCCTGTTCATTGCAGGGGAGTTGGACTAGATGACCTTGAAGGGTCCGATCCAACTCACACGATTCCATGATTCTTTGATTCTTCGCAGCAAGATGGCACACCACAGTTTGAGAATGATTCTTCTTTCCGTTATGCAAACTAGTTTGATAAATCCTTTGGAAAAGATGGAGAAACACCACTGAGTTGTGGCAGCCTGGGCTGTGTCTTGCATAGATGCTCCTTTCTTTGAGATGATACTGGCTATGCACTCCACATCACTTGGCTAAAATTGGGGGTGTTTGCAAGCACCAGCAAACTGAGCACCACTGTGTGGTGAAATAGGGGAGTATTGCTTTAAAGAGGTCCACTTGCTGCCATCAGGATGGAGTTTGCTCCTCGGTATTGCAGGGTGAGTGACAGCAACTTGAAATGGGACACTAAGGCCACCAGCATGAGCCTTTTTGAGATCTTTGGAATCCCAACAAGGCTTCTCTGGGCTGAAAGGATAAACGAGGAAAGCAATGTACCTGCTCTGGCTTACAGAGGAGGGAAAGAATTTGGAGAGACTTTGTTATGTGGAGTACCACTGATCTGAGCTTTTAATAATGCAATGGACTTGTAAGTGTTCCAAATGATGAGATTTGTGAATGAATTTTTAATCCGGGGTTTAACATTAAAGATTAAAGTGTGTGTTTTGAATTTCAAAAAAAGAATTTACCCCCAAAAGGCTAAGACTTGCTTCAGTGGCTTCTTATGGTTTTGTTTTATTTTATTTCATTTTTTCTTCTCTTGGGTATGCATGAAAGCAAAAAGAAACAAAGAAAAGGGAAAACACAGCATCCGGACTGAGCCTGGGGAATCTTCAACTCATTGTTAAGCCTGTGTCCAATTGGGCTCTTTCATATTAATGTTTCTTTGTGTGCTCTTAGACTTGGCAGGAGTGACAACATCTGTGTGAAAAACTGAGCCAGCTGTGCAGAAAAAAAATCTTCCTTAGTTCAGAGCAGTTGTGTGCTTTGCTGCTTGGGCATAAGCAGCTTCTTGCATCTGTTACGGAGGGAAAATGTGCAAAGTGTTTTCCTGAGACTCTAACTCTAAAAGACAAGAGAAGCCCGTAGCTGCTATTGTAAAATAGAATTTAGGACATCAGGGAAGGGAAGAAGAGAGGGCAGGCATTAAATCAGACAGCACTGTGGGGTTTGGTCACCCAGAGTTACTCTGAGGACCTGGCATCAGAAAAGGTGGTAAGGAGAGAGGCACGTTGTCTTGTATGGTAACAGCATCGGCTGTGTTCACTGAAACCCTTCTCTCTTCAAGCATGTTATGACCATGGTTTGTGTCTTTTGAAAACCTCCATAAGAATTTGGGGAATATTTGGGCACCTCTCCTGGAGTACTGTGCAGCAGAGCCCCTTGCAGAAAGCATTTACTCTTACCATCAGGTGGGTCTCCAGCAGAGCTGCACACAGTGAACCTTCCTGGCTGTTTTTTCCCTCTCTGATAAGAAATGTGTGTGTTAATTTGAAATCAATACTAATACTTGGCACAGTGGCAGAGAGTGTGATTAATAGGCAGAGCAAGGCCCATGAATCAGGTGACAAAGCTCTGTTCGTGTCTCACCACTGACCTGAAGCACGGTGCTGAGGTGAGTTATAGCCTCTCTCCACCTCAGTTTTCCTCACTGCAAGATGGAGGCTCTCTGCATTGCCCCATTGCCTTCCCTGACAGTGTATGTTAGAGCAACCAGTGACATTTTCTATAGTAGTAAACAGACGGACAGATTTTCTTTAATATGGCTGTGCACGTTTTTATGTATTGGTCCTGTTTCCACTGTACAATGTGGGAGGGGGTTGCCCAAACAACTGGGAAGGGGGGAGTTCATTTAGAGAGCCAGAAATGTGTGCAACGAAACTTTGGGTTTGGGGGCAAAACCTGGCACGTGAGCAACTTCAGCACCAGACTTCACAAGGAAACATCTACAGTTCCTGGTGTTCCCATGTGAAGAATGGGCTGGAGGTGTGTATAGCTAAAATTGGTCATCTGCTGTAGGGAAAACCCAATGCATCCTCCCCGTTTCATCTCATAGCATAGTGAGAGCACAGACATTTGAGTGGATGGAACAAAAACCAAAAATTTCCATTGTTAAAAGACTGTTCTCATGGAAGGGCATGGTGTATTGAATATGTGTTCACAGTACTGTAGCATTACTGAATAAAATAATACAAAGTCGGAATTTATATAATATCTAAATACGTGGCAAAAGTTTAAATGGATTGAAATAAAGTGTTTTCACCTTATTGAATTGAAGTGTGCCAATATTGCCATAATTAAATGAGAAAGTCGAAGCAATTCATTTTGTCTTCACTCTCTGAAAATGTCATCAAAGTTGATATTCTTACATCCTATTTTGATTTTAATGAAAACTCTTTTCCCGGTGGAAAATTGTCCTTTTACAACCTCTTTCAGACAGCTCAACTCATAATCTGATGCATTCAATTACTGACCTGGCATTTGCCAGATCAGAAGACTTTTTTTTTTTTTTTCTTCTTTTCATTTAAATGAAAAAGACTTTGCTTTTAATTTTTTTCCTGTTTGTTTTTAATAATTTTATATCCAAAGTAATTTGGGATTAATGAAGTTTAAAATATGGAAGTCTAATATCGCTGAACATCCTCGAGGATGCTAGGTTCAGTCTGACTGCTTTTGGAAACTGAAAATTATGCTTTCCTGCCTTCATGAGGCTTGTTTTTAGCATCAGGTCTGAGGCAGAGCAGTTGCACTGTGGCATGCTCTCACTTTAAAGGCTCTCCTCTCTCTCCTACCAGCCGGCCACAGGAGTTTTGTTATCAAAATGGATGCAAATGCGATTAGACCCTTAAGCCCTGATTTGGCAAGATACTTAAACATGTGCTTGGTTTTTAAACATTAAGTTTATTTCCAGTGAGTTAACTGCCTTTAGAGGAATGGCTAGGATGGATCAAACCAGCCCAGGCAGAGCTGCCCCAGCCACATGTAGGCAGCAGGACAGGTGAACAAAAATTCATAGCTGGGTCATGGGGCAGGAATATTTTTAGGGGGGGTCAAAGGCACAGCAAAAACAAAAACGTATCTGCCATACTCTTCTCACTTGGAAATCTTGTGTACTCATGATGGGGGGCCTGGAGCATCTCGTGTGTGAGGAAAGGCTGAGAGACGTGGGACGGTTCAGACTGGAGAAGAGAAGGCTGAGAGGGGATCTTATCAGTGTTTATAAATACCAAAAGGGCCAGTTGTGCCTAGTGACAGGGCAAGGGCAGCAGGCACCAAGTGGGATGCAGGAAGTTCCATCTGAACATGAGAAAAACTTTACTGTGAGGGTGACAGCACATTGGCATGGGCTGCCTAGAGGCAGCTGTGGAGTCTTCTGTGGAGATATTAAAGACCTGCCTGGACCCTTTCCTGTGTGACCTGCTATAGGCAGCCTGCTTTAGCAGGGGATGGGACTATATGAACACCAGTGGTCCCTTCCAACCCCTGCAATTCTGTGATATTGTGATTTCATGCATTAGACACAAAACTGACAGAAAACAGATAGCCAGCTTCTTGGACTTGCTTTTTTTTTGAGTGAGGATGGACACAGCTCCTGGTGCTTTGGGTAAAAGCAGTTGAACCATAGGTCACAAGTATCTGCACTGAAGTTTGATCTAGTGGTGGTTGTTTCAGGGTAGGTAGAAAAGCCTCATGGGCATTTGCAGTCCATGTTTCAGTGGCATTTCTCCTGTTATGTGGCAGGAGATGAGGAGAGAAATAAAACCTTCAATGCATTCTGTGATATATTTAGGAGCAGCATTAAAAGTCACCTACGAACCGGTTCTGTGTCCCACTTCCCCTCCTGTTTTCCTATGCAGCTGCACTCTGCCCTGCTGATGTTCCCTACCACACAAAGTCCCATTATACAGCCTGCCCACCCATCTGTCCTTCTCCTGTGCCACCTCCCTGTGCTGGACTTTAGTCTTATTCATTATGGGCTGTATTGTTCCTACTCAATATGCTATTTATACATATTTAAACCTTAAGTTGATTTCCCTTATTAAGCAGTTCATCACTACGTTGTGCCTTTTTTTTTTTCTTTTTTTTTTTTTTTCTGGACTTGTTTTTTTAACCACGAGAGGAAGAAGAAATTTATTCTTTTGACCATAAATCATTTACAAAGCTGCTGGGCCGTTAATGTATTTTTTATGGCTCGGCAAACAGAAAATAGGAGCGAGTGTCTTAGTAGTGCTTTTCTGACCTGTTTTAATTTCGGCTTCCTAGCCCTGACTCTGTTCCCCTGTCTCGGGAGCAGATACATTTCCCTTGCAGAGGCACTGGTGGATACCTTCTCCCAAAGGAGGCCACTTTGCTGTGTCAGCAATGTCACGTGCTGTTGCCAGCACTTGGCACCAATCCGCAGCGCGTCACATCTCTGCTGACTGGGCTGCGCTGGGAGAATATTAGCAAGGAAAAGGGATGGGTTGGAGGGGACTCAAGGCTATTTTTGCTTTTAGATCCAGGGGAGAGCTCTAATTAGACTCTCGCTCAGGGATAAACAAGTTATGTACGTCTCTCATCTCATCCCATGCAGCCTCACCCTGCACTTCACATGCTGTGGGCTTTGCTGGCCTCAGGTGTGGAGTAGATAACCATAAGGATGCTTTGGAAGGTCGTTCAGCACAGAGACTGGCTGTGGCAGCTTCCCAAATGCTAAAGACAGGTTCCTATAAGGTTTTGCAACCTGCTTTAGGAAAATGAAGCCAATTTATGCCTTAGCTGCTCTCAGTCACCTCTGTGCCTTCTCTCTGTTTTAGGAAACATAGATACAAGTCTTTGCTGTAAAAGGTCCATTTTTCTTTCTGATGTGCTGTGGCAAGCAGCAAGATGATTAAGACAAGGGATGTGGAAAGTTTATGTTGGCGTCTGAGCTAGGTGAATGTATATGCAGCTCAGAGCCCTTGTTGCTGGCTCTCTGCAAATTCAAGCAGAGCCTCCCACCTTAGATGTGTTTGAATGGACTTTTGACAAGTTTTTGTTCCCAAATTCTCTTTGGCTAAAGATTGCAGGCAGTCCAGTGAGTAACTGGCCATGGTCACTTAAATTGCTCCCATCCCTTAGACATCCGTTACCATTGAATAATGCCTCCACTGTAGCAGTCAGCAGAACAGGACAGTGCATCTGCAACACAGCTTTTCCCTTTCACAGCAAAGCAAGCTGTCCTGCCCTTCCACCTTCCTCAGCAGATTATGCTAATTAATGCCTGGCTGTGAGATGGAAGCACAGCTTCCTTTCTGCTTTCGCTGCTTTTTAGACAATAACCTTGTTCTGAGGGGCAAGGCAAACAGCAGAGGATGATAATATTCTAAGTTAATGCAACAGGATTCACCATCAGAGGACTAGGGGTGAAGAGAGAAGGAGCGTGTTTGTTAGCCCCAGCTTTGTAGAAGACCAGGAATAGTGAGGCACCTTTCTGTGCCTAGCTGGAATTTCACTTTTCTCCTTGCCTGTGCCTGTGATTTGGAAAATGGTTCTCCAGGCATCTCTGGATGACTTCAGGAGGGAAAGAAATGCCTAGCTCCCTGTCGCAAGGATACAGTAACCATGTTCTTACCTCTGCTGTGTTGCTTATCTGTGGCTTTGAGCCATCTGTAAGCAGATTGCAGGAGCCTGGTTTGCCCACCTGAGTCCTGTGGGGGTGAGTGGATGAGTCATAGATGCCTCCAGTGCTGGGCATAGCCAGCAGTGGGCTAATCTGGCACCAAACAGTCCCACAGAGCAGGCTGAATTAGACTTTCCCACCCCTCCCCTCTCTCAAGTCAAGGGAGCAATGACTGAGCACTTGAGTGAGTTCCTGATCCCTTCTGGGTCCCCTCTGGTCTTTCTCATCTGCTAAGGCAAAAAATTCCCCAAACTCAGTGGTGCAGCTGCTCCTTGAGTCCTGTGCAAATGCTGTGGATTCAAGGACTGCCAGCTCAGATCACAGCAGTCTCTGTTTCCAGCCAATGCTGCATGCATTGGAAGAAAGTGTTAAACCTTCCGTAATGTACCTAATTGTGCAACACTATACCATGGAGAGGGGATTAACATATGCCCCAAAGCACAGCGATTGATTAGTTTTATCCTAGCTAATGTCATTGTAGATGCTATTTTTGTTCCTATCAATGTCCCTTCCTATTTTTATAATCTTCCAATAATATGGTGCTGGAGTTTTGTTGCTGTTGTTTTTTATTTATGGCTAACTTGCATGCATCTGCATCCTTGTCAGCAGAGATGGAGGGCAGCCATCCCAGTTAGCAGGAGCAGCAGAAGTGGCTCTCCCAGCAGCTCCAAGTGGGCTGGATGGAGGCACAGAATTGAAGGCAGTATTGGAAGCACCAGCAGGAGCCCAGAACTGGAATGGATCACTTGGGTCATTGGGCTCCTGACCCTGCTATCACCAGGGTATGTGTAAACCAAAGCTGGGTTCTTGTTCCCACTTTATCCCTGTTAGCTGCTCTAGCGCAATGTTCTTCTCACAGTTCAAAAACCTCTGTCAGATTTCAGGTTCTAGGATCTGCTGGCAGAGCACTGTTCAGTTACACAAAGAGCTGAGTGTAATGCAATCCCTGTGACATGGAGACACTTTTGATTTCCCTGGTAGGTTTGAATGCTCAGCAGTTCAGCACATCCATCCCTGATGGTCTAAACCTGGGCAAACAAGGATCTCACACTAACAGCTGTCCTCTGAATACACCTGGAGCTGAGCAACAGGGATTCTGTGGCAGAAGTGAGGAAGGAATCAAATTCCTCAGTGATTTTCATCTGCATGATGAGCGCCTCTTTTTTTCCCCATTAAAGCTTGCCCAGCTCCTCTGACAAAGACATGGGAGCAAAATGACACTGTTCTTTAAGTATGCATTGCTGAAAGCTTTCCTGCCCTTTATTGTTTTGTCTAACTTTCATCTTCACTTTATGGCTGCAGGTTGTGGAAGTCAGGGGCAGGGAGATGTGCTCCATGTTATATCAATCAGACAGCTGTTTGAAATCCTCCTTCCAGCTGGCCTGCAGAGAAAGACATATCTAAAAGGGAGATGGCAGGGGTGGTAGTAATTGCTGTTTGCAAGGCTAACAGCTGAGACCAGAGCAGGGTGGGTCAGCAGCATGCCTCGCTGTCATCTTTTAGTCTGGTGTAGATGAGATTATAAATGGTAAGGGAGAGGGGTCAGTGTGATCAGCACAGATTTACAGGTAGTCACTGTCCCTGATCAGCTGGTGGAGTGCTCAGTGAGAAACACTACAGGGCTCAAGTTCAAGACCTTGACTGTGATTTCTCCTTGGATTAGTACCTGCTTGCCTGCATATTCTGCTAGCTGAGTAGCAATCTTAAGATTCCTCTTTCTGGAGTAAATTGGATCTGTTTACCTGGGAAGCTCTGTGCCAGAGAGATGGTGAGATAACTCCAGTTGTGTCTGATGGTTTTTCTAGCAGTAAAGGAGCTTAGAGGTTTACTTGGCTTTTGAGTTGCATTTAACACTATATAGACCTAAGAGGAAATGTTGTTCCCTGTGTAGATTTAACACGTCACAGGGCTTTTGCTCTAAAACCATGCTAGATGTAATAGTTTTCCTGCTGTTTCTTCCAGGCTGTCCTGCAGATCCAGCAAAGATAAGGAGGGAAAGAGATGGAAATTATTGTGCACCGTGCACTGTTGGTTTGCTATCAACTGTGAGCCAGAAAGAACCAGTAGGAGCCTTGGTTTGGGATATTCCCCCTGTCCTCGTAAAAGCAATGAGCTTACTCTCAGTAGATTCTTAGTCTGGTGACTGAAATAATCAAACTTTGCTGTTAGGAGTGGTTTAGTCAGTGTTGGTTGTTTCTTGAGGAGGAGCT
Source organism: Lagopus muta (assembly GCF_023343835.1). NCBI lineage: Eukaryota > Metazoa > Chordata > Aves > Galliformes > Phasianidae > Lagopus > Lagopus muta. The sequence continues at coordinate 80,887,847 of NC_064433.1, forward strand.
GTATCAGGAAGTCTCTGTCCTTTTAATAGAAGAATCGTATTTTCTGAGTGTTCTCGGTATCTCTAGGCAGGCTCCTCATAACATCTGTATAACATGTGCCCATGAACTTCCCAGAAAAGTTTGTGTTAGAGCACATTAGCATGGTGGTACAATCTACTGTAAAGGTGTGCATCTGTCCCAGCCACCTGTCCTGCTCAGTGACATTGAATGCTGGAAGTTTCTGAAGTGGAGTTTCCCTAATGAGCTGGAAATAACTCAGGATAGCTGGGCGTTAACTCAGGTCTGTGCTCCTTTGGAGTGGCTGATGGTGCTGGTTCCACAAGCAAGCAGACCACAGTTTAGTCCAGTGAGAATGGGCACAATCAGTATTCATACAGCTTGTTGTGCAGCTTGTTTGGATGCTGTGAAGACTCTGGACTCATCATAAGCACCCACCTTTTTTTGTTTGTATGATCTATGAGGTTCCACGCTAGTACTGGGGTGCCCTTTTCCTGGGAAGTCCTGCGGAACTGAAACAACATTTCCACCATTTCCTTTCCAGAGATTTCTTCTGGGAGATGTAATTGCTTCCTCACAAGATAGAAGAGATTCTCAGAAGGCAAAATGTCTCTTTTGTTTCTTTGCTGTCCTACAATATAATCAGTGCTTGCAAAGTTGGGTTGAATGGTTGCTGCACAAGAAGGTCCTATGACAGAAGTGCTCCCCACAGCACTCTGTTACTGTCCCTCCAGCAGCGAGTCACACCTTCCTGGGCTGGGGCTTTTGCTGCTGCTCAGCATGTTGAGTCAGCAGTGTTCCTTGAGGTGGGAGACATTTCTTCAGCACAGCAGGAAGCTTTGGTCCCAAACTCAGAGATGTGAGGTAGGCCAAAGGCACAGTGACTTGTGTTTTCCTTTCATCTCAGGAAAAAGTGTGCTCTGCAGTTTCTCCTTTTGTTGCCTGCAGTTGCCAGATTGAACGCTGTGTTCCTACCCTGCTCTTGAAACTTTTGAGTGACCTCATCTTTTCCTCTCTAACCAGGGACCCAAATGTCATACTGCCATAGGCATCTTTCCCAGCACAGGACTGCTAATTGCATGGGGATAGGGAAAGCCATTCCTGGCTCTTGCTTGCGAGCTGATAGCTTGCAGCTTTGCTCTCATTCTCCCCCCCCAGCCACATACATTTCAGCACATCTTCCATGGAGGTTTGGAGATGTTGAATGCATGAAGGTGAGACATTTCTTCATCTCTTTCACACCTCTTTTCCCTTCTGGACATTTGCTTCCCTGGCTTGCCAGTACTGCAGAGTGAACCTGTCCTCTGTGTTTGCAAAGTCATCCCAGCCCAGCCTCCCACATCTCTGGGTTTCATGAGGTTGCTGCTAGCAGGTTCCAAATGCTGCTGACTTGCCAGCGGTTCTTGAGGGTAGGTACAAAGCAGACAGAGTTCTCTAGCAGGCAGGGCAGCATCTTGACTTTCATTGTATGAATGACCTTCCAAAGAAACCACCATTTTTCTGTGGTCTTAAAATAAGTAAAGCAGGGAAAGGCCCTCTCTCTGCACCGTACTCCAACCCATCCAGAGGTACCCAGTTATCATGCTGAGCATGGTTGCCTCTGATAGTGCAGTAAAGGGGGAGATGCCCTTAGCACAGCTTCAACAGTGCCAACCACAGTGCTTCTTCAAGGAACAGCCTCTCGGGTCCCTGTGGTCTGTGACCCTCTGACATCACTGTGATGTCAACCAGTAATGGTGCATCAGCTACTCATATCATCGACTGTGCTATTGATGTGATGTTGGTGGAAGACCTCGTCTCACTCACTGAGATGTCAGCTGAGTTGACTTTCTCAGGGAAGGAAATGCCGGTTGTGTCTGGGCCCTACACTCTTGTGTCCTGTTGTATGAGCTGCCCAAATGAACTCCTTCATGGATACTGGGGAGGTGCGCTACTTGGGAAAGCAATATCAGAAATGAAATCAGAGTTATCCGTTGCCAGAATAATTACTTGATCTAGGAAAATTGAAGAAGCGCTAAGAGCCTCTGCAGCCAAAACATCCTTCTTCTGTCTGGTTCCCTGATAGAAGGGGGACACAAAAATGGAGCATCTGTTCTAATTAATGGCGGAAGCTCAGAGCGTTGGGATCAAAGGAGGAAGCTGTGTGCAGAATCAAGCTCAGATCAAAGTGTTCTAAGAAGAGGAAAGGCCAACTCCTTCAGCTGATGGCGGTGTACCCTGCTCTGCCTCCAGGCGTGCTGCTTGCAGAGATGCTAAGTAGTGAAGCTGCACGTACAGGAGATGGTGTAATGGCCATCATAATCCAGCACTAGGAGAAGAAAGACTTGGTGGTGACTGGTTCTTGTTGCCTCACAAATCATTAAATTTCTCTGAATGCTTAGAAAAGATCAAGATAATATACCTTGGCAAAAGGGGACCTTTTACAACATCCTTTGCTTGTTTGTTTGTTTGTTTTTTCTCACCTCTTATGTGTAATTTGACTTACTAGACTGGGCTGTATATATGTGCTTATGTCTATATTTGCATTTATACCTACCCAGGGGAATTTAAGCCTTCATTCCTTAGGCTACACTGAAGAGCCTTTACCGCAATACATATGCTAAATTTGAAATCTCTTCCTCTCTCTCTCCCTTGCCTCTTTCCTTTTACATTAATGCAAAAGCATGTTTTTGCAACTCCTAATTTTGAAATGTTTAAATATGTAATGTTTGGTTCAGTTTTCCTCCTAGGTGTCTTCCTGGGCATAGCGGTTGATGTGTATGTGCCTTTGTGTGCAGCCACCTGTGTTTTGGGCCACGAGTATTGGTGTGGAAGGATGCTGTCACACAGATCCCTGCATAGATGGACAAGTGCACGTGTAACCACATTACATTTTCTAATAGTCTGAGCTGTAAAGAAAGACGCTGTAGCCCCTGAAGAGGATTTGATCTTTGCTCTTTTAGCTGTCTTCCTGGGAGAGGAGCTGTGCTGTAGTAATGCCCCTCCGGTGCTGTGTTAACGCACCAGCCTACCTCCCTGTTTATGCTGGTGGAAGAGAACGTTGCCTGCATTTGGTCTCCTGCTTCCCCTGTCGTCTTGGTTAAGCGTACTTGTCAGAAGCAGTTGTGTATGTTTTCCCCAGCTGTAGCCCTGCAGGTGCCACTTAGCTTAACAAAATGAGTCCTTGTCTGTAAGTGCTGCCTGCCTTGTGTGCATCTTGGGCCAAAGAGCAGCTGACAGGCAAAGGCAAGTCTACAGAGCTGGCTTGCCCAATGCTTTAATAAGGCAGAGACAGGAGAGCATGATGTATTGCAAGAGCGCGCATCTTGCATGCCCAGCCTCAAAGCCATTCCTCGGAAGGAGAAATGGACAGAAACCTCAGCTGTTCCTTACTGCCCTTTCACTCCATGGCATTCAGATTGAAAGGGTTGCTGTAGTGCTTTGAAAGAGTGGGAAAATTGTGGTGACTGAAGGCGAGAATAGAGCCCTGCAAGAGAAAAGGGTTCATAAGCAGATCTGGATATTCTCAAATGAATTGGCAGTGAATAAATTATGCATGATCTATTTTAGTATTTTTATTATTCTGTTTGCAATCAACTAATCACAAATATTTGGAACACTGAAAGAGGGGTTAGGTACGAAAACCACATCATCTTGGTGATTGCGTGATTGACAAAACTAAGCCTGCAGTATAAATTGGAAAATCAAACTTTTCCAGAATATTTGCCATTAGTGAATACTCACACTGAAGCATTACTCTTCCTGATTTACAAGAATTTGAATATATGAGTATTTCTTGGAGGGGAATAAGGTATGGGGCTGAAGAACACATTTTGCTGTTCCAAATCAGATGAGAAGTTGAGGGCAGATCATAGGAAACATTTCATAAAATCTACAGTGAAGGTGGCAGAAGAGCTTTCTGCTCCACATTAGAGAGTTTATCCAGTTAAATGTCCAGTGTTTAACACATGGATGGTGGCAGGAATGGATGTGTAGTCATGCCAGTATAACCTTCCATGTGAGGCTTGAAGACAAGAAGATCTCTTGTCCAACTAATATTCATTAAGAGATATCTCACTTCTGGTCTATGGGCTACTGCAACTGCCTGGCCAGCCATAGTAAGGAACTCAAGAGCCCAAAACTACTCCCAGTCTATTGGCCATAGAAGCAACTGGAAGGCAGATGCCTTGTAATAAAGGTCATGTTTATTACTGGCCCTTCAAATTGTTTACTTCCGCTTGCTGCTGACAGTCCTTCATAGGAGATTGATGGATTAAACTTTCACCAGCTGTTCTGTGTCCAGGCACATCATTCTGACAGATTTTTAGGACCCAAGCTAAACTGTTTTGCTAAGATTTTCCAAAGCGCTGCATGTTTTTAAACATGTTCCAAGCTTGTGAGAAAAATCAGTCTTTATTTTTTCTTGCCACGTAAGGAACTAGTGAATCAATTTAAAGTGCCGTTTTGTTTGGCTCTGTTTTAAAGCATTTCTGAGCCTCCCAGAACTACCTGCACCTTTGGAGGTAGGAGTCAGGGAAGAAGGAACATGTGTAGGAATTGGAAAGTATGGAGGAGGTTATGAATGGTATGGAAGATCCTTGTGTATTGCAGCTCCAGAGCAGTCAGTCCAAATCGAGGAACTCATCATAGGCTGCTCAAGTGCCAATAACTTTGAACTGCACCCAGGTGTTAGCAATATTCTGATATTATCGTATAATGGTCTGGGTTGAAAAAGACCACAATGATCATCTGGTTTCAGCCCCCTGCTATGTGCAGGGTCGCCAACCACCAGACCAGGCTGCCCAGAGCCACATCCAGCCTGGCCTTGAATGCCTCCAGGGATGGGGCATCCACAGCCTCCTTGGGCAACCTGTTCAGTGCGTCACCACCTCTGTGTGAAAAACTTCCTCCTAATATCTAACCTAAACCTCCCCTGTGTCATATTGCCTTGGAGCTTGAAAGCTCCTTACCATCTCCAGCAGTCTTCCACATGCACTGGAGACAGCAAGCTAGCAAACTATCAAAAAAAAATCAAAAAAGGAGATGTCATCTGAAGTCATTTTGATATTGTGAAAAAAGTGCTTTAAAGAATTTTAGTGCTACTCAAAACACTGCAGCCTTGAGCTTCTGTACTGGAAAGTTGGGGCTTGTCAGGCTTTCTGTCCCGTCCACCTTGTGTGGAATGCAAAGAAGTGAATGGAGAAAATGCTGGAATATGAAGGAGATTGGATCAGATCCTCTATAATCAGTAGTCATTTTTCACTAGCTAGGAGTAAATACATGGTCTGGAAAGATTTAGATTTTTAATCTTTTAAATTAAAAAATAACAATGAAGTGTTTCTGTCCATGTTGGACTTCATAAGGAAGAGAAGCTGTGGGCGAGAGCTGTGTTTTTTCTTTAAATAATATGCATTCTCTCTTCTTACCCCTTGGTGAAGCCTTTCAGAGTGCACTTTCCTTTTCTGTTTCAGTGATGTTAAATATCATTAAGATTGATGAGTTTGAAAACATATTTCATTATCTCCTAAATACAGCTTGGCTGCTCTTACAGCTCTTTCCCTGTCTCCAAAACAAAGTCTGATGTTCTCTGAGGCTCTGAAATGAGAATGCTCTTACTTAAAAGGAACGCCTAGCTGCATCTGCCTCTGGAAGATGTCTGCATGAGAGCAGCCTGATCTGTTGGGGGAGGAATATAACTCTCTAGCTTGCAGTAATTGGTAAGGAACAGCTATGTAACAACAGAATGCTGCTGTCGTAACCTGGATGTACATAGGGCCAACTGAAATGTTTGAATTGAGATTCCTTCTCCTGAAATGCTTGAACTGGGTCATCTTCTCTTTGCAGGCATGGTGTGTCCTTTGGAGGTGTCGGTCAGTTCAGGGAGTATTCAAGTTGCCCGAGGCCAGACAGCAGTATTGCCCTGCACCTTCACCACTAATGCTGCTCTCACTAACCTTAATGTCATATGGATGGTCACTCCTCTTTCTAACGCCAACCAGCCTGAACAGGTAGGTCTCTTCTCACTGGAGTATGCATTTTCTTGGGGCTTTCCGTTTCTTCACCCTTTCAACACTGATCTACGTGTAATCTGCCTCTTACTTTTGCAAGGCCACTCTTAAGAACGTTAGCAAATGAGAGCCAACCATGGTGGCACTAGAATTGTAACCTGAGAGCTGTTGGGCTGAATTCTATCCACATACGTAGAAGCCAGAAGAAATCCATTGCTCTGAAGTGGGTCTGTCTTGGGTCACACCGCCTCCATAACATTTGTTGTTCAGCTGTGTGATTCAGTATCCTGCACTGAAGAGAACTTTCTCCTCAGGGTCCTGGTCTGAGTACAGACTGCTATCTAAACTGCTAGGTTGACAGAAGGTGTACAGACTCAAGCCCAGTATTCAGCTCACTTTAGTGATCATCAGTGAGCAGAGTCACATAATGGCAGGACATCACTTGCTGACACACAAAATGATTCTGTCCACCACCAGGTGGATGATTTTGTGAAGTATTTACTGGCCTGCAGAGAGTCTACCTCTCTACATTGGGTGTCCAGATGGGTAATGATTGTTATACGAAATAAGCTGCTATTACAAATCTAGTTATGCCAGAAGACTTGGGTATTTGGTCTGTTCCCTTCATGAATGTTTTTACCGGCATAATCTCCTCTATAGAAAACGCTTCTCATAGGATCAGTTTTTCTGGGTCGACTGTTGTATATTGATGTTTGGTTATTCAGAAAGCTTTTAAGAAATAATCCTTTTAGCTTTGGAAGCCCATATTTGCTTGTCCTTCTCCCTCCTTGCTCAGTCTGTTCCGAGTATCGTTTGAACTTTCCTTTCTTTTCCAGGTTATTCTCTACCAAGGAGGTCAGATCTTTGGTGGTGCACCCCAATTCTATGGGCGAGTGGGGTTTGCTGTGACAATGCCAACCACCAGTGCCTCCATCTTCATCAACAACACCCAGCTATCAGACACTGGCACATACCAGTGTTTGGTCAACAATCTTCCTGATAGAGGCAGCAGGAATATTGGAGTCATCGGACTCACTGTCTTGGGTGTGTTTATTGGGATTGTGGGGAAGGGGGGGGGAACTGGGCTATGGGAATCCTCTGTATGATAGCACTCATAGCAGAAAAATATGGTGTTTTGTACATTGGATCCCGTGGACATACTGTGATGAGGTACAGGGTTGGTTGTGAGTATTGTGGGAGTATATAGGCACACGCTCCTCACATGCAGATGTTATATTAGAGAGTTTTAAAATATGGTGGAGAGAAAGACTTGAGGCAAGTTTGTGATGTGGAGTTGCAAAGAAGCATGAAAAAAGGGTGGGTGCATTTATGAGATCTAAGGGGTTATAACAGGCTTGTGCATAGCAACAGGAGAAAAGAATGGACTTTAGAGATTTACTTCCTTCTCATAAAAGTAATATTGGATGTTATAGCGCAGAGTGTGTGCCATTATAAGGCAGTGAAAACAAAACCAAACCACAGGAAATTCATTTTGCAGCCCTCTTAGTTGTTGCCACTCTTGCTGTCCCAAGAGTTGAAGTCTTCACCCTTTTTTCTCTAGGGATTTGTTTAAGACAAGTTGGTCCTGGGAAAGCAGTTGTCCATTGCCTTGATGAGCTTTTCAGTCAGGAATCTTTGTCTATTGTCATCCCTCAAATCTCAATGGGTTCTTGTCTGCTACCTCCTTTCTGGGCTTTGTCTGCTTCTCATTCCCTGTCAGCTCATGCCAGACTCCTTGATTTCCCCTGCAGTGTGTCCAGAAAGAGCCTGTACTCTACTGCTCGATTATTTTTCCTGATCTGCTGTCACTTTCCCCTCTTCTCTTGTAGTTCCTCCTTCCGCCCCACTTTGCAGAATCCAAGGGTCCTTGGAAGTGGGCAGCGATATCACACTGACCTGCAGCTCGGAAGAAGGCATCCCCCGGCCAACATACCTCTGGGAGAAACTGGACAATGTTCCCAAGTTGCCCCCAACTGCCACACAAGGTGCTTGTTCTATTGATTATCCTCTTACTTCCCAGGTGGCAGCCTGGTCTTTCCTTTGTCTGAGCTGCCAGAGATGACATTGTTCTCTCAGTGTCTGCCATCACTTGCATGATCACTTGTTTGGAACGAAGATTCCTGGAGTGCTTGGAGGCTGTGTTGGACTGGGTACTCACCAGCAACCATTTAAAGTTTCATCTTATTTTGGTATGGAACAAATGTTCCCAGTTGAGGAACAAGGATCTTTTTGAATGGAAGCAAGAGAATATGGTTGCTAGATGTTTGCACGCCTGGAGATTTCAACTGCAACCTCATCTGCACAAGGCTCATAGATTGGAAAATAGAAGGGAGGCAGAATCATTCCATGAAAATCCTGCCAGCTTTTCACACTGAGTGTGTTGTGACTGGAGTTGTCTTTCAGATGCATGTAAAAGCAAGGCTCTGATCAGATTGAATATTGCCCAGACACTAAGTCTTACCCATGAGGTTTCTTAGCCTACATGTGCTGACCAAATGGAGACAATAGCACTTTTGTCCTTTGTCTTGCTATATTTTAAAAATACACAAGAATTTTAGTTTTAGGTAATTCAGGAATGAGGAAAATTGGAAGAACATGGAGCAGGGAACTCAGGGATAGGTAGGAAAGCAGGATGCTGGAAGGCAGAGCTCAATATAGCAGGTAGATCTGGGTATTGCACGTCTCTTTTTTCCTCCTTTCTCTCACGTAGTAATATGAGCCCCAAGCTTTCATTTGCAGAAATTCATCTGTAGGAAGAAAAAGAAACATCTAGTGTAAGCTCCTTAAGACCTAATCTTGTGTGTGTGCACAATGCTTCCATCTCAGGGTTACTTCCTAATTTATTTATCTCTTAAGAGTCTCACACATCAATTCTCTATTTGCTGGATTTGCCTTTTCATGGTTTTCCTCAAGCCCGGGGGAGGGATTTAAATCCTTCTTTTCTCTCTAACTAGACCAAGTCCAGGGCACTGTCACTCTCCGAAATATCAGCACTGTGTCCTCAGGTCTTTACCAATGTGTGGCTTCAAATGCCATTGGAACCAGCACTTGCCTTCTGGACCTGCAAGTCGTTGCACGTAAGTATTTTGCCAAGGGAGACTTGGTCAACTGCTTTTGTCTTGTGACAGTAACACATGTAACCATGTTTGCTGTGTACCAACTTGTGCCTCTCTATCAGAAGATCCTTGCACCCTGGAATGGGGATACCGCCTTTCCCTGCTTCTAAGCTTCAAATGCTCACAGGTGGCCACAGCCCAGCCCTGATTTCTTCTTCATTCTCTGTTCACTCCTCCCCACAGCCCACCCCTGGAGCATCAGCCTCGTTGCTGGAGCAGTGGCCACAGGTGCTGTTGTGCTTATTGTCTGCATTGTGTTGGTGGCCATAGCACTGTTCTACTGGAAAAATAAACACAAAGAAGAAGAAGAAGAGGAGATTCCCAATGAGATAAGGTACGGGCTGGGGATCTGGTGCCTGGAAACCCCTGATCAGCCAGCAAAAGCAGCAGCTAGCAGGAAGGCAAGCAGAATCCCTACTTTTCATAATCCTTAGGTGTGTTCCCTGGGGTAAGGTAAGGCCTCCATATTTGTCCAAAAAATAGCAGAAGCAAATGAAGAATGGCAACTACAGATTTTTCTTTCTGAGTTGCCTTTATGGGGAGCTTCAGCTTGGCACTATTAGCTCTGAAGGAGAGTAACTATACATGTGATGGGGATCTGGGCCAACAGTATCAGATAGTAATAACTAAAAAGCTCTATAGGTACAGCTGTGATGTTCTCTGGTGTTACAAACACCATGTTTCCCTCTGATGGCTTCCTGAAGCTTCCCTAAGGATCAATTCATTGGCTGTACAAGTATAGCTGTACTGACTGGCTGTGACAGCCACTGGTTTGGCCCATTGCAAACCTGAGTATGCTTTGCTTCCCTCAGTGGTAGGCACATGAAGCAATTAATGTGTACAGAAGTAGGTCCTGTAAAAAGGGATGAGTGAACAGGCCAAGGAGTGAAGCCAATTCATGTTGGTGCTGTTCTTGACGTTATATTGATGGTATTGCCTCCAATGGGGTGTAGTGGTGAGGATTTGCCGAAGCAAAGCAGAATCCTTCCTGTGCCTTCACGCTCTCTCTTTCCCAGGGAGGATGACCTGCCACCCAAATGCTCCTCCACCACCAAGACATTCCACGCTGATGCGTCCTCATCGGAGAACGACACCCTCACGTCCTCCAACACCTACAACAGTCGCTATTGGAATGATCCCAAGGCCAATCATGCCACAGACTCCTTCACCCGCTTCAGCAACAGTAATGATGCCCGCCAGCCACCCTTCTCCCGCTCGGGGAGCACAAGCGCTCGGCCTGTCTATGCCAATGGTGGCCACCCTTCCCCAGCTGCCCCTAAGACGCTGGTGGTGACAGCCAGCACAGCACCATCCCCACAGGAGGTGGCCCGGAGCAACGGCTCAGTCAGCAGGAAGCCTCGGCTTCCGCACACCCGCTCCTATGCTGTCAGCCAGGCCACACTGGAGCGGATTGGGGCTGTTCCTGTCATGGTGCCCGCCCAGAGCCGGGCTGGCTCACTTGTGTAGGGGCACTCTGGTAGCTGAGAGCTGAGCAAGGGCCTTGCGTTCCAGGGCAGCGAAGACATGGCTGAGAGACCCTACTCCTTCCTGAAAGGCAGTGAGGCAAAGGTGGGCCTCTCAAGGCCACTGCCAGCCAGTGGGGCAGCTCCGGCCATGCTGCAATGCCCCCCAGCTGTCGGGGCTCCACCATGGACGCCACAGATGTGCCAAGGCCACAGGGCATTGGGGGCCCTACCTGGCTGCTGGGCCCTGGCTGGGACCCCCTCCCAGCCTAGCCTCAGGGCTTTCGCTTTTGTTTCCAGTTTGTTTTGTTGGGGGTCATTTCTGTTCACTTGGGTCCTTCAGGGAGGTTTGGGAAGATATATATATATTTTTTTCTGTTGTTATTGCTGTTTTATTTCTAAGATGACAACGACCAGTGTGGGGCAGGGAAGGACAAGAGGGGAGGTGTGCCAGGTGAGGCACACCTTGTCATGGAGGCTGTGACCCCCTCTCTGCCTCCTCACCCCTACTGCTAGATGAAGAAGATTGTTGGGATGGGGACAGCCATGAAGGAGGCACTGACCGAACTGGTGGTGCAAGTTGGCAGCACAGCTACCAGCCAAACCGAGGGGAAGGCTGGGCAAGGATGTGGGCCAGGGAGTGTTTCTCTTTATTTATTATTTTGCTGTTCTTCCCCTCAGCTCTGACACACACACACACACACACACACACACATGCACATGCAAATACTCCTCAGGCTGGGTGTTTTTCAGCTGCTGCCAGAGCCCTGTTCGTGGCTGTGGAGTGTGCTGCTGTCTGGGCCTGTGTCCCTGAGAAGCTCCGTGCAAAGCAAGGGCACATTGCTGCTACAGGCCCCATATAGCCCCCAAGCTTTTATTTGGCGTTGCTGAGTTTTTCTGGAGGCGGAGTCCTGAGCAGAACCTGCTACACCTAGGCTGCTCTTATGTGGAGTGAGGGCCTTCAGACCTCACAGCTCTGGTGTTTGCATGGTGGGTTTTCCATACTGGGCTGCCTAGAGGGCTTCCCTGCACAGCAGGGCACATGTTTGCTTGGGGCCCTCACACAGAGGCACCATAGTTTTTGTTCCCTCTCTCCCACACATGCAAACTTCCCAGATGCTGAGTTTGGCAGGGTTTATTTCCAAATCCTTTTCCTTAAAAAGAATGAAAGCAGAGACTCAGTGGAGGATGTAATTCTGTGGAAGCCCATGTGCTGTTGCTCTGCCTCTCCTACTCCCGCACTGGTACTTATGGCACCTGCTGATGCTCTGCCATCCCTTTACAGCCAGGGGGTGACTGTGGCTGGCACCTGTCCTTTTACTTCTTCTATTGCAACTAAATAGCCTTAATCAAAGCCAACAGTTGAAACTGCTCAAGGAACCTGATGCCATTGGAGGGATGGACTAAGGGCTTGGACTTTTCCTTCTGAGAGAGCCCTGGCTCAGCAGAGCCATGCCTAGGTGGGTATCCCCAACCTCCTGTCTAACACCAAGCCTTGCACATATAAAGGCAGTGGTGACCTCCAGAAGTACCAGAGACCTCCCAGATCACATCTGCTCTTGGAAAAAGCAATGTGAGTGCTCGCAGGTAAATTTCTGTATCTCTCATTGAAAAAAGGATCTTGTTAAGCCAAGAGACTTGTCATCTCCTTTTCCTTGTTCCAGCACAGCTTTACTTTCCTTAGCAGTGCACAAACCTTCGGCAGGGCCTTCTGCCTGAGCTGTACCTTTCAAATGCAAGCACATGCTCTGAGAAGGAGGAGGAGAGTTGAAAGTTGGGTTCTTACGTGAATACTTGCTTTTGGGGAGGTTGTGAGCACCTGGGCAGCAGTAGGCTTGAAACTTGGCTGAGATTTTGTGCCTTCTTTGCTTAAAATAAAGGAAAAAAAAGAGAAAAAGAAAAAAAAAAAAAAGGAAAAAAAAAATCCAGCCTCCCTTCCTTCCCTGTCCTACACAACTCCATCCAAGAATGAGTGCAGACCACAGTGGTGGCACAGACAGGGAGTTGCTGTGTATACACACATTTCAGAGGAGCAGTCCTCTTCCCTACCTCTCTTTGCTGCTGCGTAGTAGGTCTGACTGGGGGAAGAAGGGTTGCTTTTGAAACCCTGATGTGGGAAGGGAAGAAAAAGCATTCAAAGGAAAGCGCATACACATTCTCTCTGCTTTGGAAACAATCCCTGTGTGATATTTACAGGAACACTGCCCTCAGCAGGCCCTCTCCTCTAGTGGGAAAGCTCTTCTTGTCCCTACCTTCCATAAGACTGTTCACTCCTCTTTCTTTGTTCTTTCTAATTGTATAAAATTCAATAAAACTTTATTCATATAAAAAAAGGAGTTTACACTGCTTGCTGGCTGCTTCCCCTTCCCCCTAATTCTGTAGCTACAGTGAATTTGGCTGTTGGTACTCAGTGACCATGCAACCACGACTTGACCCTTCTTAGGACAGCCAGTTTGATAGTGCACCCTGCTGTTATAGCCTTGTTTTGCTCATTCATAACATTGACACCTTGCCCTCGAAGGTACAATTTCCCAGGCTTGCAAGATCTGTGCTTCCCTAGACAAAGGTGAGTTCTATTTTTTGTCATTCAGGAGATGGGGATCCTTTGTACTGCTTTGGGTGATATGGGAAAATGTAAAAATTTGCCTACCTTTTGTTACATTAGTTTTCTAGTCTGAGACATGGCATGTTCAACTCTGATGCAAAGTCTAAGGCAGTCATCAGGAAGACCTTCTCTGACTTTCGTGGGCTTCTGAATATATTTGATGGGGGAAACTATCAGGAAGTTAACTGATGTTCTGAGTGCCATGGGTAGAGCATTCACACTTCCAGGGAGTAAGGGGATTGGGAAGCACATACCTGTTGGTATCAACAGCTGCTAGCAGAAGGTTGTCACTAGGCCAGTCTGATGTTTTGCCATTTTTTTCATCTATGCATTTTTTTCTCCATGTTTCATTTTCCTTTCTTCTTCTCTAAACTCCTCCAGATACTCTGAGAATGATTATTAAAACCAGAAAACTACAGATCCAACAGCAGTGTTAATTCAGCCCTGGTGCACGCATATCTTGTTCTCATTCCAAGGTATTTTTCAACACCTAATTTAAAATATTCCTTTGATTGTATTTTCAGCTGTTGGTTTTACAGTAGCTGAGGTGACTGCATTGCCATTTTGGGAAAGTTGCTGTAGGAATCTTAATGTTTGCATTTTTCATCTTTTGATTGTGCAACCTTGATGTGACATTAATAGTGTCTTTGCATTTTATTCCCATGATAGTCCTGTCAGTATTCTGCTCTCCTATCCATTCCTTGCCACTGGCTTGCCCTTCACATCATTTTTCTGTGCATCTCTGCCTATTGATCTATAGCAGAATTTCCCAAGATACAGGACAGTTTACTATGTTTGTGCAGCACCTACTGTGCTGGTGCTTTAGCTGTAAGTTGTACCAAATGAGGCATTGCTGTAATACAAATTTCTAGCTAAAAATAATACCTGTTAGAGGTCTTGATATTGAGCGGCAGCATTAAAAAGCAAGCAAAGGCTCAAGCTATTACAGTTGTAAGTGGAAGTCCCTACTGAAATGCTTGAGTTTTCCAGCAGCCTTCAACCACAGTTGTGTGGTGGGGATTGCCCCCCATTGTGAGTGCCACAGATGTTACTTTATGATGTTAACCATCAGTCAGATTACCTCCCATCGAAGACTGTTAGAAGGAAATGTGTTCTAACACAAGGAATAACGGTACTTTTAAGTGTTGAGAAAGGGAACACAGAGCCACAAGAGGATGTCTTACACTTCAGCAGCGGACATTTTTCTAGAGGTTGGTGGAGATGTGAGCTCTATTTCAAAAGTCTAGGAAACCTGGTCTGAAGACAGCCAGGATTTTTTTCAACTCGCGCAGCTTTTAGATTTGGATCTGCTGATTCATCTGAACTAAAAAAAATCTTGCCCAGATGCATGCACTTCAGCAAACTCTTGCCAGAATGCAGACAAGTTTCCAGTAGGAGACAGTCTGCCAGATGGTGTCCTGAAGGCTGAGTGGCTACCTGTGAGGACCTGGGATGCTCAGAAGATCGAGCTTCCTTATGTCATGATTTAGGTCTTGGTGAAAAGCACCTCAAGCCAGGGTAGCCTCAGATGACACAAAGACTGATATGACTAGGTGATCCATTTGGTGCTGGGCAGGAGAATTCAAACTGAAATGTTTTGATCCTTCTCTACCCCCTCAAAGGAAAAATAGTGGGGGAATTTTTATGATAAATTTTTGTTTTCATCCAACACAGTGATAAGCTTTTGGTAATGAGTGGATTTCTCTTGGAAGCAACATTTTGCATCTCAGCTTCCTCTTTTTCAGGTACCTTTGTGTGTCTGTACTCTAACAGGAATTGAAGTGTGCATATGTGTGCCATAAACTGAGTGCACACAAAATGGTTCAGCAGATTCACTTAAAATAGTCTTGAGCACTTCTAAGATATAGAGTAGGGAAAACAGATAACTTGCACCCATTAACATCAGAACAAACCCAAGAGAAAGATAATACATGGCAAGAGCTTTGGGCCTGGAGTGGGGAATACTGTTATTTGGGCAGCAGAAACTGGGTAGACTTTTTTTTCCCCAAATCCAGGACTCTGGCATGTTTTCTTTGATACATTTCTCTGACAGCAACTACTAATAAAGCACTTCTCATTTCCCTATGGTAGAGGCTCCATGGCTTTAGACAGCGCTGCCTATATGTAGAAATGGGACCATACTCCTACTAAGCCTCCTAATGCCTTTTCTGCTAGTTCTTTTTTCCTGTTGGTTTTTTTTTTTTCCCCTTCTTCCTGCTTGCTCTGTAGCATGTTTGAATGAGAAATGGGGTTGGCAGGAAGTTTAATCTATCTAAGTTAAAAACACACACACAACCCCCCCCACCAAAATCCCGAAACAAATAGCAGCAAAGAGAAGAGATTAAGATGCAGCTTGTATGAATGGCTGGGAAGCAATTCTTTAGCAGTGGATGTGGCCTGGATCAGCTCCTGGATTTGGACTTACTAAAATATGTTTGTAAAGGGGATGATGACTTGCCTCCTGTTGATATACTTATATGGGAAAACTGGTGTGGTGCACAGAGAGAAACATCGGCTGAAGGGCTTGATACAACAAAACCCAGAGGCTCTGCTCTTTTGCTCACCTGTATTAAAACCCACTATCTGGTAGAGGGGCTAAGCTACACAGCCTGGCTGCCAGCTTGCTGTATATTATCAATACCTGCAGAAATTCTCTCACTGCAGTTTTTCTCTTAGGGTCTCAAAGCACTTTGACAAGCCAAGTGTAGCAATCAACAGGTCATATGGACACGTGAGACATGGGAATGGGTGCGTAATAGGGTTGCAGCAGCAGAACTTTAAGCTGTGGCAGTTTTTAAGATTGCTCAGGAGTCTAGAGACTTTTTTTTTTCTAGTGCACTGCACCACTGGCACAGCACTTTCACTCCTCCACTCCTGAGGATCCCCTCCTGTCATTTAGACTGAGGCTTGAGGGGAAGGCTTGCACGTCCCCTTGCCCCACATGAAAGACCACCAAAGGCTAGGATTAGCTCAGTAGAGAAGCCAGTGTAGCATTAGTCTCTCAAAGATAAGATGCATGTTTCGGGATATAAAATATTACAGAATGTGCATTGAACATCATTAGCACTTCTTCCTTTGGCTGTGATTTGCTGCTGAAACAAATATGCCCCCAACCAAACAGTGCCTTTTGTGTTACAAAGTACAGAAATGGGTGAACAGGGTGAACACACAGACCTCCACCCGGGAGAGACCTGGGGGTCCCCCTTGGCTGTGCTTTCCCAGTGGTGGCAGAACACAGCCTCTTCCTGCTGTCTGTGAACACAGTCTCTGTCTTCATGATTTTCTTTCCTTGTCTTTGTTGTTTGTGGATGAATCCTCCACACACTCATCCATGCTCAGGGACACCAAATGAAGATGAACGCGGGCATGACCTTAAAGCGTGTGAATGCCTCATACCTGAGCTCAGCCTTGTCCATCTAGAGCACATGTCCCATTTGTGCCCCAGGCTAACCTGTTGCACATCTCTCAAATAACGATGGATTTTGCTGCCCCTCCTGGCCCTCCACAAGGTGCTGTCTGGTTTAGGGAAAGCTGGTTCCTTCTGGGAAAGTAAACAGGGAGGTCTGGGATTATTGCCCGAAGAGCCTTGTCCAAACACGAGGCATTTACTCACGCTCTCCAGATGCAGGTCACAAAGCTCGCCTTTTTTTGGTGGCTCTGCGATGACATCCTCTGGAGGGATGAAGAACTACATCTGCTCCTATTGCCCACTTGTTACACCTTGGTTGCACCAGAGTCGACCTCCTTACTAGCTTGTAGGTAGGCTTCTCTTCTTTGTGGTCCTGCAAAAAACAGTGCCTGAAGCATGAGTGCATTTTCACTTTTTTCTTTTTTCTTTTTTTTTCTCCCACCAACGAGTGTTATTTAGCATCTGCTCACTGCACTGTGCTGTCTGTTATGCAGTGGTTTGAGCACTTTGCCTGCATCTCAGGAGCAACTAGTT
Source organism: Lagopus muta (assembly GCF_023343835.1). Classification (NCBI taxonomy): domain Eukaryota; kingdom Metazoa; phylum Chordata; class Aves; order Galliformes; family Phasianidae; genus Lagopus; species Lagopus muta. Next base: position 80,904,958 of record NC_064433.1, read on the forward strand.
TACCCACAGCCACATCTCTAGCGTTTCAGTTCCTCTTCTTGCTATAATGCTCTATGACTCAAAGGCACAGGGAATGGGCTGGAACATGTGTGAGGCTGGGGAACAGATGGGTCACAAACAGTGTAGTAAATCCTGTGCCTTTATGACATTTCTTGTGGACTCACAGTTGACTTCAATATGTCCTTCTGCACTGCTGTTGAGGTTGAGAGCGGATGCCTCGCTGATATTTTTCTAGCTTCTCCCCACTAGAGTAATGCTTCAGAGCCTGAGACAGCATGCAAAGGAAAAGCAATTGCAAACTAAGTCTTATTTGACTGCCATCTACCCCTGGGGATCCTGAGTGACCTTGTGAAACCAGCTCTCATGTTTGTGCTCAGCAATGTGCCCAGATTAGTTCCAACATCAATAGTTTAGGTTTGGATCTGATAGTATGTGCTAGAAAAGCCTGGTGAGGTTTTTCTTCAGAAGACAAGATGTTTATATGCTGACCTCAAAAGTTTGATTTTCTTTTCAGCGGTGTGTGGATTGAAAATAGACAATAAGACTCCAACAGACTTTGGATATGGCCATTTCCAAAACATTTCATTTCCAAAACATTTCATATTACACAGGGCCATCTCCAGACCCTGGTGATGGACTTCTGGAATCAGAAATCACATTCCATGTCAGCTAGTTCATGAAATGAAAACCCTGTCACAGCTCTAAGAGCAGCTACTCAACAAATGGCGTTTGTCTTTGAGATGCAGTTTAGAATCAGGATTTTTGTGTCATGCTCTCCTTTCTGTTCTTGTCGGTCAAGTCAAGGGGCTCTTCTGGTATATTTTCAACTGGACTTTGCCATAAACATTGATCTCCCATCTGTTCCCAGCACACACCAGATACACAGTAGGTCTAACCTTTCTTTTAGCTGATGTGAAGCTCCTTAGCCACTGGCTCTGGTAATTTTAAATTATTTTTGCTGGCCCAAAGGGTTCTTGGGCTGTAGATTTTTGTTTTGGTTTATATTGTTTTATATTTGTTTTATATTACAAAGGTTTTGGGAAGTTTATCAGTGACTGTCTTTTAGATGTAATGGCCGTGCACCTTTCCATCATATTTTAGCTATCATAAATTTTTGTCTTGGCATTAGATTTGTATTACTTTGAGCTGTTGCAAAGCACAGAGAGAACAGCTCTTATACAAATACAACTATTAAGCAAGTTACTAGTTAGAGAACATGGGTACTAGGTGCTAGGCTGTTTAGTAAATGATCACTACGATTGGTCCTAACATATTCATGTCTTTCAGCATCTTTTTGTTGTTCATTCAAATCTTCTGGTGGCGTTTCTGCTTCTAAGTTACACTTATTAAGCAGAAAGAGTATCCCTTTTCTTAATAACAGATTACCTATAACACTTGTACCTGTCCAAGTCTATTGAAGTCACTGGGACAGTTCCTGTCCTGCACATCTCCTTGTCTTCAGCAGCAGTAGGATCAGGGACAAGATTATACCATGATGTGGCTTAGAGAACTAATGAGAAACTTCTGTTTCTTTGTGTCCATCTGAGAGAGGAAAATTGATTCAACCTCCCCATTTAATACCAGACCAGGCTGCCCAGGGCCCCATCCAACCTGGCCTTGAACACCTCCAGGGATGGGGCATCCACAGCGTCTCTGGGCAGCCTGTTCCAGCACCTCACCACTCTCATAGTAAAGAACTTCCCCCTGACATCCAACCTAAACCTCCTCTCCCTCAACTTAAAACCATTTCCCCTTGTCCTGCTGTTATCTACCCTTTCAAAGAGTTGATTCCCCTCCTGTTTGTACGTTCCCTTTAGGTACTGAAAGGCTGCAATGTGGTCACTCTGCCTGTCCTCACAGGGGAGGTGCTCCAGCCCCCTGATCGTCTTTGTGGCTCTCCTCTGGACCCTCTCCAACAGCTCCCTGTCTTTCTTGTACTGGAGGCTCCACACTTGGACACAGTACTCCAGATGGGGCCTCACAAGAGCAGAGTAGAGGGGGACAATCACCTCCCTGTCCCTGTTGGACACCCCTCTTTTGATGGAGCCCAGGAAATGGATGAAGGGAGTGTTAAATTAAAATGCAGCAAGGGTATTAACTCACAGTAGCACCCAGTGTACTGGACGCTGGTTTGTAGGCCAGCTGGTGTTAAAACCATTAAGCATCTTCATTTGGTGAAGTTATATTCACCATCCAGTCACATCTTAGCCACTAGAGAGTTAACTTCAAATTTCTTTTTAAGCTTAAATGCAAATGTTCTTTAAATGATTCTTTACTTTGTAGGTATGTGATTTATATCTGTTAAGGGCAGAAAATTGCTCAAGACAATAGAAAAAAAGCACACTAAATGAAGATAAATACACTGGGTGCTTATGATCCAGTGAATGTGCTGCAGAGGTACAAGTCAGGGCTGGGCTTCACTCTCAGATTGCCATTGAACTGCTGCATGACATGAGGTGAGTCAGGAATACAGACAAACATATTGGGATCCACAGCTGGGTGCTTGTAGTGCATGTCAAGAATAGACCTGTTGGTAAACATAGGAGTCTGAGAATGAAAACATTATCTTGGTCTCTGAAACTCCTGTTCCCCACATGGAAAATTGGTATGATCATAAAGAATAGGTTTGAGATGGACTTCAAAACATGGCTGACTAGGCATGGAGATAGAAAGGAATGCTTCCAGTACTGTTTCTGACTGAGTAACTTGTGAGAGTTTTGCTTCTGAAGGATTATCTACATCACTCTTAGTATGTACCTTGTCAGGCTTGGATGTTAACTTTGCTATATGCTGCAGAGAATATACAGATCTCTATCCCTCACATTTAGTTATTCATAACCAGAGACAGGATTTTCTCCATTGGAATTGCAGCAATTTGAAGCAAGTGATCAGCCACTAGCCAACTAGCTCCTCCTGGTTGCTTCTCCTGGTTTCCAGGAAGGAAAGCCATCAAGGGTTGATTTTATTCAGCATCAAGCAAACTTAGGCCCTGGGGCTGATTTCTAAGTAAAGGAGAAATGTGTATTACTCTCATGGGCAGAATCATGATTGGTGTACATGTGGCTAGGAGTCTTCTCACTCCTGGCTATGGCTGAGGACTCCCAGTTAACCCCAGTGCTATCCTCAGGCCTGGGTGAAAAGACAAACCTTTTTACTAATTGGAAAAAAGAAAGAAGTAGGGGGTTTCATGCTTTTGGTACTCATGGTAAGAAATAGAGAACCTTGGTTGCCATGTCCTTGGGCCAGGGCAGGTCTTTTCTATAAATAAGTCCAGACTTTGCAGGCAGATATGCCATATATCTGCATGCAGGTTGAACATTCAAGACAGTACCTCAAGCCTTCCAAGCCAAGACCCAGGCACTTGGGCTGAAGCAGACCTCTCAGACTCCTGTTCCTGTTTTCTGTTTCCTCACAGATCAGGAAAACTCTCCCATGGCCTACCTATGTGGCCTTGAAATGTGAACAACCATTGGGTTTTTGGAGCAGGAGGTGGGATTTTAACATTTGCCCTACTGACTGAAGGAGCACTGCCGCCCTGTGGACTGGCACGAAAGCCACTCTTCCGTGGTGTCAGGCCTTGTCCACACTGTGCTTTGGTACAGCTTTCTTTGCGGACATAAGGTAGAAGCAGCAGATCTGCCACATAGGCCACTCCTGACAGGGCAGCTGCAGCACTAACAGCTCACAGTCAGCATCTTCCTCCGGCTGTCCCTCCTCATAGGCCTCATCCCCAAGGAGGCTGTCCTTTCAAGACAAGTCCCAAAGGCACAGAGTCCTTCTCCCTCAGCCTCCTGCTCTCAGGCCTGGGCTCCTTTCTTTTCCTCATGCCCCAGCCTCTTAGGTCCTTCAGTCCCCCAGCACACCCCACCGGCTCTTTATATACAGTTATCTAGCCTCACTCTCCGGCTTTCTCCCCTACAGTTTCTTCTTGTCCTCTCTGTGGGCTTTCACTCATCCTTTCTCCCTTTTCTGCCCCATCTCAGTTACCTCTGGCGCCTTCCGTTTTCCCAGCCTTGTGGTGAGGCCCTGGTTTGAGGCCCTTAGGGCATCCAGGTTTGTTGGCAGGCTGTGAAAGTGGAAGATCCAGTGGTTTCACCTGCACCTATGGACCCAATTCTGCCATCTCTTAAGAGAACAACTGTGTGTAGTCTTTTGCTTCATATATCAATGGTTCTGGCCTCATGTAATCGGTGGCAGTTCGTCTCTGTGCGTTTGCCCTGCCTTTAAGGTGCAGAGCTTCTGTGTGAATGCTGAGAACAACTCCTGATATCTCAAATCATGAGAGAATATACATCCACCTTTACTCAGCCCTCCCCTACAGAGATGTAAATGAAGATATAAGCAGTCCTGAAGGGGAGTAAGCAAAGGAGTAATGAAAGTAGCCAGCCCTCTATAGCCAAGCAAGCCTAGCAGGGAGGTCAAACAGGCCATCAAGATGTTTTCTCTCTGCAAAGGGGCTTGCTCCTAGATCCAGAGTGAGGTGTACTGGCAGGAGCCAGCATCAGAGAGAAGCTGGCTGTGGTGCTATGCCACTATGTCTCTGGTTCTGCAAATGCAGCACATCCCTGTATTGCAGGGCATCGAAACAAGAGCTTGACGTTCAGCTGCCAGGTGGAGCCAGCAGTGGCTGTAGTTTGGAAAACCACAAAAAACTTATTTGGACAGAAAATAAATCTCGGTGACAGGGAATAAATAGAAAGCACGGAGTCGTCATTTTTAATAGACTGTTTTTTCTCCAGACCGTGACTGCACGTAAAGCAGTCAGGGCCGTTGGGGGGCAGCAGCAGCAAGCGCTTGGGAAGCTGCACTCCCAGAAACCTTCCAGCATCCTCCTCATGACTGACAGAGTGCTGCACCTCATCTTCAGGACCCGGCATCTTTCCAAATCCCAGTCGCAGCGGGCTGCGTGGCACTGACACTTCAACATGCAGCATATGCATCTGATTTCCCTATTCACTGGGCTATTTGTAAACCTAATTTAAGCTAAATCTCTCCCTACTCTTACCGTTTTACATATCTGTGAAGGAGAGTGTGGGAGGGGAAAATAAAATGAGGAGTTGCCAGCAAGGCACCTCTTTTTCTCTTCCTTCTATTCTAATAGTGTAGCTTGGTAATCAGTTCTCTGCAGCATAGGAAGGGCCTGGCACCCTTTATTCATACAACCTCGTATGCAACCCTCATGTCTTCTGGGGCCAGTATTCAGAAAAAAAAACTCCTCTGGGTTCTCTGGGAATGGAGGGAGGAGGGTGAGTGGCAAATGTTGTTTTGGCTGGAATCCAGTACCCTTCTACTCCCTCATGAAGAAAGGACTGTCTGCTTGCATGTTGTTTTGTTTTGTTTTTGCTTAAAAGTGGAAGCGATGGCCCACACCCCTCCCAAGGTGTCCCAACAACTAAAAAAAAACAAAAAAACCACCCTGAAATTCAATTAAATTCTACAGATAGAAAAGCAAATTACTTTACCTCCATAAATTCCTACTGAAGTAGTTTTAAGCAGCTCCAGGATTTTCCCTCTCATTCCTCCCTGCTGTGATGCAGCTCTGCTGTTCCCCATTGAACAGCTGCTGCTGCAAACCAAAGGAGGGTTTCATCTCTGTCCTATGTGAAGCACTGCTTAGTTTTTCTCTTCTCTGCTTTTTTTGTTTGCTTCTTATCCTGATAAAATGGGAGGAACTTTTAAAGATAGAAAAAGGCTACAGTGGCCATTCCAAGGAGTTTAGAGCCTGCTCTCCCAAAGAAGACTGACAGATGAATGAGCAGACACATCACATGTTCCTTTGTAGCTTTCTGTTTAGTAGAGCAAGTACATTTGGAGGAGCAGAGGAACACTTAGAGACTTCTGAGATAAAACTTTGGAGAGCTGGTTCCTGCAAAGGGAGAGCTCTAGTGAACAGAAAGAATCACAGATGCAACTTTAGCTGCAGGACCCATTGGAGGTTAAAGAGTTAGAGACTCAGGAGTCTTCAGCAAAGGTGCTGTGTGAAGGGCTGAGGGAAGACACAGCTGCAAAGAAGTTGGTGAAAGATAAGCTGTTTGGGTAAGGATGAAATGCTTTAAATAGTCTACAGAGGGGAGAGATCTGGGGAAGAAAGGGTTTGGAGATCTTTTGAGCTGTGTTGAAGAGGGAGCAGTGTTTTGAGTAGAGTGAAGCTCAACAGATTTCATAGTCAGAGCTCAAGGTAACGTAGGTCCAAAGAAGGATCTGTTATCATGTATACATTCTGGGGGCTCTATGACTGTGATTTTCTCATAAAAGGGCTACAGATGCCTTTCAAATGGTGCTCTGGAGGTATATATATATAACTATTACTCACCTTGTAGTATACCTCTGTCAAAATTGTCAAAAAAATAAAGTTGGTATGAAGTTCATATGAAATTTCTGTGAAATATTTTCACAGCCAATGTGTGCTCTTTTTAGGAATGAGTAGAAATATTTCTCATCACAAAATGAAAATCTTTCAGGTTTGGCAATTGTTTACTGGCTCTGGGTAGTTGTTTTTACTTCTTCCTCCTTCTCCTCACCACTTTGTTTAGTTTCTTCTGGCTTTAAATTTCTCAAAATGAAGTCAATGTTTTCTTCAACTGGGGAAATTTACCATTCTCTCCCAATGGTTCGATCTGAAATCTCAACTGGGAAAGCGATTATATTTACTTCTGTGTCATGAAGTGGCTACATGGAGCACTTACAACCTCAGAAATAAGAAAATAAGCCCTTGTGATGTTACACAAGCCAGTGAAATCTCATCCTAAGGGCACGCCAATAGTGCTGAAAGCCACACATAGCCCCTGTTGTTGCTTGCTTAAGATTTCTTGGATGTCTCTGACCCTGCTTTCTGCTGATGGGGAAGCTGGGATGGGCAAGGATCAGCAGGCACAGCTCAATGGCTTTTCAGAGCCTCTGTGTGAGTAGCAGCTGGATTTGGCAGTGCTGGCAGCAGCAGGGACTGCAACATAGCGATCTGATGTGAGGAACATCTGCTGGAGACAGATAACAGGACCAGAGAAGCCTGCAGGCTTGTTCAACGGTAACTCAAACTTCAAACTAGTGTTTACAATGCATTATGTTCTACATTATCTACTTTCTTCCCTAGAGAGGGGAGGGATGCTTACAAACACCCTGGAAGCATCCTGATGGATGAACCCTCGGGGAAACAGGTTAACAAGAGGGAACCAGGTCTGAGTATGCCTCAGAACTCACCCACGCTGCTTATTGTTGAGAATGGTGAGTGAGGAAGCATCCATCTTTCTTCAGTATAGCAGAACAGATACCCTTGTGCTACACCAAGAGAGGTTGCACTGCAGATGTGCCCATCTTCTCATTTATTCAGTGGTCACGCATTAGTGAGGGCATTGACTAGGAGTATTTCTATCCAACCTTAATACAGAATAATTCATACAGTGGGCTGCTTTCTTCCCTTTCTGGCTGATTGTGCTGATGTGGACAGCTAACCTTCTCAGTTGGACTGGAGAGGCTGATATCTATCAGGAAGGAGAAAACAGAGGGAGAATTTCACTGTGAATGTCAGTCCATATTTGAAAGTGAATTTTCATTTAGAACAGAGACACATCCACATGACTGCTGCAGCTAAACCAACCAAGCATTGAATTGAGGCTATTCATAACAAACTGCCCACGAATGGCCTGCAGGGTGAAAACTATCTGCAGAAGAAATTCGTGGGCAATTTTGACTAATGAATGAATTTGGGAATTCGGCTTTCATTTTGCAGACAGTTCACAAACAGAAGAAAAAAAAAAAATCATAAGAAATTTATTGAATAAATGATTTATAGTGAAATATTTGTTCAGCTCTAATCTCTGTAACATATACAGTTTATGGTTTTAGAAAGCACTTTAGGATTAGCTGTGGGAGCTATATGTCAACAAATAGCCTGTGGAAAAAACATTCCTTTATAACAGCTACATGGAGAAGTGTTAATGTCGCCTGTCGCACAGGGAGCCTAGCAAAGGGCTTGTGCTTGGGAAAGGACTGTCAGATTCCAGCTGTGCTCTTGGGCTCTCCAGAGCACAAGTGAAATCTTGAAACTTTTGTTGGATAACCCCTCCTTGCTGACTGCAGGAACTGAGGACAGCGAGGTTGAATAGTGAGGCTTATGCATGGAAAGGTTTGGCAGCTGTTTGAGAGAGTCATTTCACCTCCGCAATGATATTTGCTAAGAGACTGAGCTGTGATCGATTTTTACCAAGGCTGTAAAAAAACATAACTCAAACCTTGTTATATAACAAGGGTATTTATATATTCGAGGCGTTAAATGTTCATCTGCCTGGAAGTGCCTCGCAGCTAGGCACAGCATGCCTTTATGAAGAATTCTGTAGCTTTTTACATCGTGCTAATACTAACAAGTCCTCCTGGGAAAGCCTAACTACACCTTGAGTGAATACACTTTCAAGGTGAGGTGGAGGTGTTTTTAATCATCCCCTTTTTGACAGTCATCTAGATGCTGTCCCACACTGCATGGTCCCATACTATCGGCTTGTCCCTTCTATGGGTGCCCTCTGCTAAAGAATCAGCAAATTATTTAGGCTGCAAAGGGCCTAAAAAGCAACTCAGTGTCCTGTCCACCCCTTCATCAACACACCATGGCTCGTTTGCCATATCTCCTCCCTGGCCTAATCCAAATGTCAGCCTCATGGAGAGTTAACCAGTGCTGCATGGCAGATTTGCTTCTAGTAGGAGCACATACAGAAACAGAGACAGCAAGAACAAAGTTTCGTTGTCTCATACTCTTGTTTCTCTTTGCTTTTAGTAGTGTTGATATTTCAGAAAATGAATGGTCCAGGTTGGGCTACAAATGTATTTCCAAATGCACAGAGATTTTAAAGCATTACAAGGCAGAGCAAAGCAACTTTTCCGGAACTAACCTTCTTGCAAATATTGCTCTTCCAATTCTGACTCATGAAGAGAGACAGGGACTGGAGAAAACTATGCTGCCACCGCCATGGTGAATTACTATGTTCAGTATGATCTTAATAACATTGTTCTATCTTTTTATGACTTGCTTTCATTATTGCAAATCTGTTTGTTTAAGCAAACATATTCTTTTATCCTTAAATCTTGCCTAGTGATGAAAAGAATTCTGAGTAATAAGACACACATTCAGACAATGCAATCATTCTTGCACACCTTCTGCAACATCTACTATCCAGTGTGTAGCACTGCAAAGTCATGGGGAAGTCTAGGTGCAAGGAACAAGGCCTAGGCAGGCAGCACAGACGACTGCACTGAGTCACCATCCCTTGATGTATTAAAAACCATTTGGATGTGGTGCTCAGGGACACAATTTAGCGAAGGGTTGTTAGAGTTAGGGTAGTGTGGTTATGTTGAGGTTGAATGTGATGAACTTTAAGGTCTTTTCCAACCTGAGCAATTCTATGATTCTATGATTACTGTGCATGTCTTTGGGAAGCAACCAAACAGTAATAGAAATGAAACTTAAATAATCCCATGAAAACGTGTTGGAGACTTACAATCAGTAGAAATGCAATGAACTCAAAAACCCATCTTAGGCAATATGTAGGCATGTCCTTTTTTCTGTCTTTCTTTCTTATTTACTCATATTTTCTTCCTCCCTTCCCTTCCTTTCTCCCTTTCTCCCTTTCCTTTCCCATAGCACAATGCTTAAAGGAAGCAGGAGCCGGAAGAGAGAGGCCAGAGAACAGTAATGAGAGTAATCAGCATTCTGGCAAATATGACCCATGAAAAAAGATTGAATTAATTGGGGTTAATTAGCCTACAGCAAATAAGGCTGAAGGGGGAAGGTGTGAACAGTCTTCCAGTATATAAAAGACTGCTGCAAGGAAAAAGACTATAAACTTTTCTCCTTACCCATTGTGGATAGGACAGGAAATAATGGACTTGAATTACAGCAAGATTTGAGTTAGAAATAAAAAGGCCATGGTAGTGAAGAATCACAGTGGATTGCCTGGGGAGAGTATGGAGACTCCATCATTGGAAAGCATTTTAAGAACAGATTAGCTTGCCTTTTCCAGGCATGGTTTAGTTCTAGTTCATCTTATCTCAAACCAAAGGATGAGCTAAGCGATTTCCTGAGGTTTCTCCATATCTTGTTTCTTTGTGGTACTCAATGTGGATTCAATGAACTCTGCACATGGGTTGCAGCACTGGAATCTTGGGCAAGAAGAATGATCTAATCATACCTAGTGTGATGTGAGAGTTAGTTCAGTACTCTCTAGAGCTGTGCTGAATAATACTCTCAAATACCTGTTGGACACACACTCAACTCTCCCACTCCTGGTGGGAGTTATAGAATTACATATCAGGGGGAGAGCTGGGAGCAAAGAGGGTTGAAAAAAGAAAAAAGAGGGTCTCTGCAGCAAGAGATTTCATGTCATGGGATTTTTTTTGTTTTTGTTTTTTCCCTTAAATGGTTCAAGATAGTTTGGATAAACTACAAAGTTTGTTAAAACGTTAAACCAGTATTCAAACTGATTTTCAGAGTAGTTCTCAAAACCATCTTGTACTGATCCTTATTGCTGTTGTAGCCACTCCTGGAAGTCCTTTTCCTTGTTCTGGTTTCTGCTGTTCTTGATCCTTCTCTTTTTAACCCCAGAAAAATTAACCAACCAGTCCATCTGAAAGGCACACGTTTCCTTCTTCTCTTTCACCCTCCCTCTGCCCTTTCAGCCTGGTAAAGACCATGCAATTCTTATGCTGTCAAAACCTGATAAGACCAAGCAGAAAAAATACTCTTTGCAGTGCATTCCTGCATCACCAGTTGCCTTTCCCTCAAAGGAGGTGTGAACTGGGCATTTCTGACTGCTTCTTTGACCATATGGTGACACCATCTCTGTCTTTGTCATTTCATAACATTCAGAAATGTTCACTCCCAGCCCCCAAGGTCTCTCCTGTGCTATCCCAGATGTTATGCAAAATACAGCAGGCATTTATCACCCCAGGCATATTTAGATGATTTATAAGGCAGTACCACCTGCCCTTCAGTCTCCCAGAAACATGTGCTGCTGACATTCGACAAGGTAACGCTTGTTTCTCCAGCTTAAAGACCTGGTGACAGGCTTTGCAAGCCAGGTGGGCTGGCTTTCCTGCACTCAGTGAAAAAATAGTAAAGAAGGGAAGAAAGGAAGCAAGTAGTTTGCCAAAGGCAGTTACATCAGACCAGCCCCTGTTCCTAATGTTCCTGAAAGTATGGGTCATGTTTTCCTGATGCTGTCACATGGAGGTGCAGATCACACACTCTTTCCTAGCTGGGCTGTGTCAGATGAAGGATGTGCTGACTCCAACTTTTGGCACAGGGTCTTTGCCTGTGGCAAGATGCTTTCTATACCTTCCTCCTGAGAGTTTTTTTCTCAGCATTCTGTTTTAGCTATCTGAACAGGGTTAGCAGTGACTTGTTATTAAAGCTGAGCTTGAAATGAGGAAGGGAGTGTCCACAAGAGCATCTCGGCCGATCTAACCGAGCAATAATGTCTTCTTGGCTGCTGCTGGAAGACAATGTGACACTAATCCTTGATATCTGTGATTATGGATATGCCATTGAACCCACACAAAGAGAGCCACAAAACCTAATATTATTACACAGAAATAAGGTTTTTGCCTGATATATGATGGACAGGAGATAAAGACAAGGAGACATTAGGCTGCTTCTACGTAATATGGGAACATCTTTTGTGCAAAGCTATCTGCAAGCTCTTTGTACGGTCAGCTTCAATGGGAGCTCTGAAGGGAAATTTTCACTGGTCTCCTAAATAGACTGGCTTGGTCATCTCTACCTTGTACAGCTGTCTTAGCCCCATAGTAGCAATTATTTCAGGTCACAGGCAGTGTTCTCGCAAGAAAAGTTGATCTCAGTAAGTGTCTAGAAGAAGTTGCTTATGAGTACTGCTCTTCATTCCCACTGCCGAATTAAATCCTAAACTGGAATCTTTCCCCTTCTTGGTTTCTAATACCTGTGTGCATTCACAGTCATACTTTGCTTCTCCTGATCACAGCACCTGTTCTCAAGCCTCGACTGTCTTGTGTAATCTGACATTGGTCTCACTGTGTGTTAAAACAAAGAGGGCAGAGCAGACTGAAGCAGAATCATGCACCATTCAGTTAAAATGCCTGAAGGCTAACAGGGGTTAGCATGAAGCTCCCAGCACATAGAACAGCCAGCCTCACCAACTAGTGTGTGTGCACTTCAGAGGAGACCAGAGGTTGTAGTTACAACCCTTGCAGTAGGTGCAGAAAGTACTTTGGGTTTGGAAAGATGGCCAAAGAGACTGACCCCATCCTACAGATGGAAAGCACAAGATACTCTGAGCACTGGAGATGCACGAGAACAGCCCTGCACTAAACTTCAGCAGTGCTTTTGATCTCTGTTCTCTACCTCCTCCATATCGATACTTGATTCCAGAGTTTAGACAAATCCAACAGTCTGCATTCTTACTGAGCAAATTGATGAGTGCTCAAAAAACACACTTTCTTCCACTGCCTGAAGCAGGTGAGAGTAGTGCACCTCATTTCTGTGAGCACAAAGCCCAGACTATTTGTTTTTGATGCATTCAGCAGCAGAAGGTGACTTGCAAAGTACTGGAGCAAGTTAAGCTTGTGCTCGCTGAGCCTCTTTTGTACACTAACAGGCCAACATGCCCTCTTCTCACAGCAGTTGTATTTTTCCCTGCTTGCAGATAGCATCACCCTGAGCCCTGTGGTCAGGACATTTGTACATCTGCAATATTTCCTTACTGATAAGAAATGCTAGATTTTGGTTATGCAGCTTTCTGACGAAAGGAACAATGGCTCTTCCTCTAGAGCAAAGGGCTGGAGGCATTGAGTATTATCACAGTGGCTTTGTGTTTCTGGAGGCAGATGTTTGGTTAGATACAGATTTGCCAGGTATCCCTTAGCTGTCACCAAAATTTATAAAACAAAAACCCAGCTGACCCCTAGCGACAAGATATGGAGACAGGTAAACCTCTGTTAGACTAAAGAAACCAAGTAAAAAGGGCCAGAAAAACCTCCGGAGTCCACTACAGTACTGGAGAATGATTGTCTCCCAGACAGCTCTGCATGAGTGAAGAAACAGGCTTTCCACTGGGAGAGAGGTCAGCGTCTCCATTATCGAGTGTGCCCATCAGAGGCTGCATCTCCACCCTTTTAATTTCACCCTATTCTTCATAGTTGTAAGACCTCTATGCCTCTCAGGACAATTATTCTTCCATCCAATACTTGTAGCGGGTTAAATATGCTCCTCTGGGCATAGCTAGGCAGCTATACATATTTAGCTCACTCTTCCTCCCCGGGAATAAATTTCCCCAGCCCTTTAATCATGTTTACCGCTCTTCTCTGAATCTCTACAGTGCTGGTGCTTTGCACTGAGCCTCATTCATATCTGGGCTTTTTTGATGAGCTTTGAGACCTCCTATTTGCCTTTATTTTTTTTTTCCAAAAGAGAGGCAATCCAGCAGAGTAGCTAGCACTCTGCGTTAGTGGCCTCCCATGACCATGGCTTTTTACCTCTCCAAACCACTGGGTGATCCTGGTGGTCAGTTGCTGTTGCTGAACATGCTGCACTCATTGTAGAACTTAAAGTCACCACAAACTGAGACAACAATGGTTTCATATCCTATGAAGTGCTTGGAGATCTGCGTGTATGTGCAAACATAACAGAGTCACTCAGCACTACTGCCATTGCTGCTGCCTGGAGAAGGGTCTGGCACTGAGATGGAAGCCAGCTCCTCAGGGGCCCAGCCTCCTCACACATATCAGGGCACAGCTGCCTCTGTGTTTGCTGACTTAAACTTCTGCTGCGCAGCCTTCATCCGTGAGCTGGGGAGGAGTCTCAGAGGAAAAGAGGACAGTTGGATCTTGAACCGACAGGCAATTACATTGCTGAACAAGTTCACCTCCTTCTGATTCCTCATCATCAACAAGGAACCAGGATATTAACTCTCAATAAATGAAGCCATCTGTATGAGAATTACTAAGTCATGGCCTGAACCAATGATTGACCACCTGGTGAAGGGATACAGCCAGCTCTAGGAGCACAGGTGACAGCAATTCACCGGAAGGGGTGGAACCTGGTTCTACCCTTCCCTAACAGAGATAAGGAATAGAAAAGTTAGTGGGGAGTAATTCAGCCATGGCACTCACCATTAACATTTATGTACTGCTACAGCTTTCATCCATGCAGATAGAGGAAAAATAAAGGCAAGGAGAGACCTAGTCTCAGCCCCAGCTATTCTCCCACTGGCTAGGTCATATCTTCAGGTAGCTTTTGGATGAAATTGTAGTTAAGGAGCACAGCAAAGTGGATCACTTCTGCCTAGACGTGAATGAAAGAGAAGGGTGCAAGGAGAAGGAACCAGTAGAAGATGAGGAAGAAAAGGTGAGACATTCAGAATGAGCAGTGGAGAGACTCTGTTACTTCAATCACGTTTCTCATGTTTCTACTGCTGTGAGGAAGTAAACACCACTGAGAAAGTTATTCAGTGCATTACTGTGAACTTCTTGTGAAGGGAGCTGTGCTTTCCCTCAGTACCTCTCACTTGAAATGGATCCAGAATTACTGACTTAGGTTATGAGGTCATAATATGTTCATAGGTAGAGTCCAGGCACAAGGGATGGGCAAGGAGCACAGCATGTTGGCAGGGATAGCAGCCCAAATGTGCCAGTTACACAAGCTATCTGATCTCATCTGAAAGAAGGGAGACAGATGTCTGACAACAGGCTTTATCTGAAGAGGTGAGGAAATGCTTACAAAGGGGTACTTTTGAGAAAATAGATTCCAAATATTTCCTTCTATTTAGCACAGGCCGTGTCTCTTTGCCAGCAAGTGAAGAAGCTGCTTAGCTAGAGATATGAACGATTTCAGGAAAAATCATCACTTATTTTCCTGTTTAAGCAAAGATGCTTTCTCTTAATGATAACCAAAGCAGGAAGCAGCATCTCTTGGCAAACAAAGTGACATTAAAAGCATTTGCTGGAAATGCTTTCCACTTTGTTCCTGAAAAATGTTCAGGGTATATTGATAAAATAGCAGAGGGTAAAGTTGCGCAGCAGAGGCTCAGCTATGGTAATTTGAAGTTTGGGAAGGGAAGGAACAGAGGGATAGTGAAGACCCTCTTGTGAGATCTAGGAGTTTCATCCTCTGGGAAGCTTCTTATATTAAACCTACTAATCATTTGATGCCATCTGGCATCATCCAAAGGCAGAAACTATGCTCTTCCAAATCATGTTTAGAAGATACTTGGATACCTCATTTCTAGCAGGGAAATGATTCACCAGCACTGGATAAAAAAAAACGCTGGGGAAATCATCCCTAGCATACAGATGATTCTGGGAGTAGAGACTGGCAATGTGCCTTTGAACACATCACTTCCCTGCACTCATGGGATAAATGCAGCAGAAAGGGCTGCATCCACAGGCTGTTCCCATTCCTCGCTGGAAGAGAGCCATGCAGAGAGGCACAAAGCTTTGCACCCTGCATGCCTTTTGTGAACAGGGCTCCTTTACAGTCGTGGGACTGTTCTGGGGGCTGTGCCTAGCAGTAAGGTATTATGCTGGGTATATGCAGACTCATGTGGGCCCACGTAGGGTGGGAAGCATGCTTCCACCATGCCTGGGTGTTAGACTTGCAGTGTGGATGCTAGGCAAGGCTCATCTCAGGGCTGGTCTCTAAGACACCCGTAGCTGAGGGTAAAGACAAAGCCAGGATACACTTTACAAAGCAGCAGAGACTCAATAGGAGCAAGTCTGAGATGAACTGAAGCTCCTATAGGAGCTAAGATCTGTCTGTCATGCCACTCACCTCTCCTCAAAGTATGGTAGACCTTAAGATATAAGCCCCAAACCCTGCTGAAACAAAAAGTGTGTATGATTCCATCCACAGCAAATGGAGAATAAACCGAAAATATAAACCAAATAAAAATAAAGTGAATCCTGGTGTTTCACACGCTCCTTGAAAAACTCTTAGCTACAATGGTACACAGGGATTTTAGAGAACTGGAGAAAGGTAGTAATGGCAACTAATCTTCTCTAATGTCTAACAGTTACCCTAACTTGCTTCAATCCATTAAGTTTTACAGGAATTCATAACATCAGACCAACTTGCTTGGCCTACTGATATCTTACAGTGCTCAGCACCACAAGGCTTGCCGTCTGCTCCTGAGGTTTACACACAGGTGGAGCTCCATGCTCATTGCAGAGTCAAGTCACCTGTGTGGCTTAATTAACTCAATCAGCCTCAGGTGGACACTCACGCTCTGCCATTGGTCCAGGAGCTGCCTTTAGTCTTCAGTGCAGATATTTAATGTTGTTTTGAGTTGGTAGCTCCATCTTGGTGAGTGGTCTTCTTGCAGGAGCTTTGGTCCTGCTTCAACTCACTGGGCTGTGAACAGAATCTGTTTTGCTTCAAGCCTTGCTTTATAGAGCTGTGCTATGACCACAGAGGATGGTGTGTGTGTGCTTCGGAACCCTAACTCAACTTCTCTTGAGGAGTACTCGTGCTTTTGCTTTGGCTGCTACAGGTAAGTGAACTTATCTTGATGGGATAATAACAAAAAGAGCAGTGTTTTTTTGGCTTTTTCAGCTGCTGACCCAAAAAAGCTATCTGTGCAATTTGATTTCAGTTATGGAAATCAAGGGATTTGAAGTAAGTGTTAACAGGAGATGGCAGAAAAAAAAATCTATCTTTTTTGCGTGTAGAGAAGAAACCTGGGCTGTCTATTTTACTCGCTTGTTTTCGTTGTTTCTGATAACAATGTTTTAAAGGCTACCTTATAAATGAGCATCTAGAACGTGTCCTCTTAGGAAAAAAGCTGAAGGAAATCATATGGCTGAGAATCTAAGTGTGTGGAGTAATTTGTATTAAAGGTGAAAAATGGTGATGTTAGAGATGGAATGTATGTAGGAAGGGGGAAGGGTTACTCTTACTGAGTTGCCAACCTGAGGTACTCACTGCTGTCTGACAATCTCAGGTCAGGAGCTTAGCAGAACTCAGAAGTGGGGGGATATAGGAACAGGCAGTGAGAATGTTCACAATTACATTAAGCGATCTAAAACTGCATAAGGGATACAAACCATCATGCCTGAAAGTATCACCCAATTAATGACTGATGATATTCAGGAGGGAACTTCCTCCATCCGCAGGTTGTTAATTGCATAATGGTGTGCTCTCCTCTGCAGCTTCTTATGCTGCTCACAGCTGGAGTTGGGACCCTGCACTGCATGGCTTGCAGACATGATCTGGTCTAGCAGTTGTTCTGCTTGTTCCTTCATTTTGTGAGGCACCCAGAAGCTACCAGCATGGGATGCATTCACAATATGGAAAGTGAGGTGGCAGCCACTTAGTGGCAGGTGAAATTGTTTGCATACTGATGCGTTGACAGATGCTTGAATTGTACACAAACACATTATATGAAGCTGTGCACCGAAGGAGTGGCAAACATTTCTAAACAGAGTCTGTCTTGCTGAGGAATTCTCTTACTCCTGCTGCTTGTTCTCCCACCTCTAGTCTTAATGAAATCCAATGGAGTACTGTAAAATCGGCTTCTTGTTTGAGCTGCATACTTGCTTTTCTTCTGGGTGTCTGTGGCTACTGTAGGTGCACAGTGATGCTATAGGAGATGGGATTGGGGTTGAGGCAATGAAAGTAAGTAGTGCTCAGGGCTGTGTGAGGCTGTACAAGCCACATGGTGGTTAACAGAAGCAAGAACTCAAGGAGCAGCTGTGTCAGAGCCAAGGCGAGAAAATTTCATTAGGCTGTGAGACTTTCGAGGCCTTTATTAAAGACCAGGGGAAATGTAAATGAAAAGAGAAAAAGGAATTCCCTATGCAGAGATGAAGGAACAAGCTTCATTGCATTTTTCTAGGTTAGGAAGGATGTTAGAAGAATTCACTTAGGAGCTTTCTAGAATCTTCCTTGAGACAGAAGTTTGTCCTAAAATGAGTATTACTGTAAATTTTTGTTATTTTCTGATGCACCAACAGGTGGTCTGTGTAATGCTCCATCTTGTCTCTGTTTGCACTGTAGTCATATTTCCCAGCCATGTCTCAAATAGGTTATGAAGAAGGAAAGAAGAACTTACCCTGAAAGTGTCACCCCTAATTAATATCCTCCAAGGCAGCTCCCTAATTAGTATGCAGATCTGGTTTCAGTGCAGCTTGTTAATGGGCTCGCTCCTCTGAGAATGGTAATTAGGTATGACACTGATGTACTACAGTGTTACAGGAAGCTGCCACAAGACTAGGTCCTCTGGACAGGTAAGAGGCAGAAGCAGCAGTTGCTCTAACAGGAGAGTAGGCCATGCTTGGGGAAATCGGTCTGAGAGAAGAGTGAAACAAGGGGGAGATCTGACTTGATTCACCTAAGAAGCATGATGTGATCGGAGATCTGGGTGGCAAATGAAGTGAGCCAAACTCATTACTAGGTTGTCCTAGATTCTCCATGCCTGCATCTACTCATGCTTCTAATCCCTGTGCTGCATCACCTCTTCCTTATTCTGATGTTCTAACTAGCTCTGAGAAATCCTATCAGTTTTGTCCTTAGTACTTCCATAGACATCTATAGCTTCTTGTTTCTGCTCTTTTCATGACCAATGTTTGATTATTTGGTAGTCCTAAGACAGTGATAGGAAGGGACAGAATCATTCTGTAGTAATAAAATATGGTTTCTAAGGAAATGTTCCTTACCAAGCTACTATAGTCTGCCATCTTTCATCTCTTACTGGGACATAATCTAAAATGTTCTTAAATTTTATACATCTAACAATCCTGTATGAGTCCTCTAAGGCCTCTCACAGTACTAGACTAGAAGAAAAGGCAAATGGGAGAACTTCTTTCCAACAGATTAGATCAAAAAGGCTGCATCCCAACATGCTGAGCTCAATTATGTGATGTCAGTCTCTTTGAGTCAAGGATTCAGCACTGATTTTTAGGTAACTTAGATTTTGGGGCCCTGATCCCCAGTATCATGGAGTTGTTTATATATGTGGTGTGGCCTCCATCAGTTGTCCCCAAATAGGCTGCCAGACTCATTGCTTGCAGCAGCCTATCATGATCATGCTCTCAGATGTACAGCATTTCATCCTCTAAGCACATCCTGTAAGTTCTCTGAGCTTATACTCATCCTCGCATTCTATATAATCTTCTATAACTGTCTTTTCTGTGCTGCACAGGGGAAAAAAGACACTCCAGCAGTCCAAGGGCTCTCTCTTTGTCTTATAGTACTGTACCAATTTTGGTACATAAATTATTAATTCTCCCAAGAAGGTATTGCAGTTTTTCTGCAACACTGGATAACTGAGCATCAAGTGGTGGTGATTCATTGTGGTAATTAATGACAATATGGCTATGGAGGAATAGGAAGACAGGAGACCTCCATCCAGTAAAGACCTGAATATTTTATTTTTTTTTTTTTTGCAAGCATGGTTTTCCACATAGGCATGAACTGAAGGTGTCTGTTTTCTCCTGCCACTAGTCAAATATCTCCAAGCAACAAATAAGAGGAGCCTCTGGAATGGGGAAGTCTTCTAGGTGGAAATAATTCATTGTTATGAGCCTAAGGCTCACTTTGTTTAGCAGATTTTTGGAAAGTAGTCAATAAAAGGTCTGAGCCCAGGAAAGTCAGGAAGTTCAAAGAAGCTGCATAAGGAGCTGAGCTTAACAAAGCTGGTATTCCCTCTAAAGTGCTGGGTAAGGCATGACTAAGCAAAATGGAGGTAAGTAGGTGAACTTCCTCTACCCCTGTCGTTATTTAGAATCTCTTACCAATGGAAGTCATTTCTTTTAAGGGTGCCTGTGGTAGAGGTTTGGTTGCTTTTAGATGAATCCTCTCTGCTTCCTGAGTGATACATACTGAAACAGTTTTTCTGCTCTTCCAATAACAAATAAAATAAAAAATAAGCCTGAACTATTGAGGCAGTGCTTTCCTAGTTCTGTGGAAGGATGATGCGCTGTTTGACTAATTAGTAAGTCTCTTTCCATACAGAAGTACTATCAAAGGTTTCCTACCCACCTTCCTAAACAAGGCACCAGAGTAAGGTTTCCAAAATGCTGGGGTGTTCAATTCTGAATGCTATGTCCTACTAGATAAACTCATGTTCAGATTCTAAACAACTGGCTTAATTTGAACGTCCCGAGCTGTGCTTAGTGAGATGTCAAGCACAGTCAAAGCAGTAGCTCTATCATCCGCATAAGCTCTTGTCGATAAGCCTTGGAGCAAAAGAGTGCAGAGCAGTCAGGGCTCCAATCCCTCACTGGCACTTCTGAAACAAATAATGTTGTTAAGATAAATGCCTGGTCTAAATGCATAGCATTTGCTTTTCTTTGAAATGGGGTGGCTGTCACAGAACTTTTCAAGCTCAGAGCTGGGTAGTCATGAAGACTTCCAATTTCACTCATGTATGACCACCTCCAGTCCAAACTCTGTTCCTTTGTGTGCCCTATGTCCTTGAACCCCATGCCAATCCTAAAGGCTTTTCCCAACCTTCTTGTATGGATCACTAGAGGAACTTGAAATGCTTTTTTTTTTTTTTTTAAAGGGACTTTTTATCCCCTTAAAGCATTGTCCCAAGAGAATTGGGTGGAAGAGACATTTCAGTTGCCCTCAGATATTTCGTAACTTTAAATATTTTATAGCAAATTAAATGTTAATTGTGTGCTGTCCAGGGGAGAAAATCATTGTAATATTCAATTAACATTTAATATATTAGCCATCAAATATTTAAATTGCTCCTACCCAATAGATGTATTTCCTTGGCATTTTCCAAAAGGATCTGACTTCCTTCCACAGAACTATAGAGAGTAACTTGAAAATGGAGGTGGGGGTGAGTGGGAGGGAAGATCATGTTTCTGCCCATGTTTTCTTGCTTTTTGAAGCTTTCCAGCACAATATAAAAGCTCTGGACACTAGCGTAGGGAAAAGCAACAAGCTGATAGTCCCTGCAGTATGGCTTTGCTGTTCTGTTATCTCACCTTGACTACCAGTCGTGATGTATTTCAGAATGTGTTTGAGAATCTCTTAATCATACAGTTACCTCCTTAAGTCACTTCAGTGCCTCTTTGTTGTGCTGTGCATTAAAATTGGCCTCTATTCTCACGGCCCTACACCTCATGGCCCCCACTTACGTTTTCCATTTTAGCTTGTTTTTACAGCTTCTCCCCTTGATCCATCCCTGGAGGTCACTTCTTTGAGCTGCTTCCTTCACTAAAATGTCTGTTTTTTCTTCCTGTTACTCTCATGTGCTCTTAATACTTTTCTATCCTGTCTGTTCATCACGTTGCTCTTTTATGCCAAAACTAGCAGACCTTTTCCTGATTCCCTACGAAAAAATGGAAAAATTCCTTGGTTACAGCAACAAAAAAGATGTCTGTGGGAAAGAGATAATAAATGTCAGTTCTTCTGAAGTTCATATATAATACAGGTGGCATGTCAACTAACAGCAGGATTAGGCTAATTCCATGGAACAATGTTTATGCATTAGTAAACAAGATGTATATTAACCTTGAGGAAGTGGGTATACTGAAATAAAAACTGTGGAAACTGTGCATTGAGTTGGAGATCTGACTTGTGCTGGGCTGATTATGGAAATGATGATGGTGCCCTGGTATTAATGAGCTGAACAGTGTGCTTGGAATGCTGTCAGGGATGTCAGTGTGGGAGGCAAGTGGAAGATCTGTCCTATCTATGATTGTTTCATCTCAGTGGACAAACACATTCATAAATTTTTACCTTAAGCCTCTGGCAGCACAATGGCCTTCTTGCGAGGTGTTGAGTGGTGTTAGTGGTTGGGGAAGGGAGAATTGGGTTGGCAACCCTGTACAGAGCAGGGTCCAAATGTCTGACCCTCTCTGGTTCTGCAAGCCAGCTTTGTGTTTCTCAACAAGATTCCAGTTATGGGTATTTTCCATATTCTTTGGGAAAATATTTCCTATCAGTTCACATTTCTTGCCCTGCTACAAAATGATGCTTTCATATGGTTCCTGGGTGGTTTAGCAGAGCTGAAATGGGTATGCTGCTCCTTGCTGCACTAACCTCAGTAAGTCAAATTAAATGAATGTACTCTGGGGTTCTGATTTCAGGTCTTGTTTCAGTTTTGGGGTCCATGCCAAAAGCTGAAAATGGCAGAGTGTATGGTTGAGAGATGTGAGGATGGAATGCTTCTCTTCTGAAGAGAAGGCACTGATGCTTCTTGTTAGCTTATCAAAGTAAAAAGATCTTAATTATAAAATAAAGCCAATGGGGAAGAATTTATTGTATTTAGGACAGCTCTTTAATCTAGCAGTCACAGGTGTAAAGAGCTGTGAGAAGTGGAAGCTAGGCAAGCTTGGAGTTAGAAGTAAGGCACAGTAGGGAAATTAGTTGTTGGAAGAGATCAGCTGAAATGTCAGGGAGCTCACCAGTGCTTCAGCCTAGTATTGGCAGCCTTCAGTGTGAACTGCATGGTGTGAAACAGATGTTGTTAACCATGGTTCCTCAGCTGTTGGCTGAGGGTCTGTACTGAGTTCTGTGGAAGGTCAGAACTACCCTGATTGCTCTTAAGGTCTTCGTCTGAGTAATGTGGGATAAAGTCATGGTTTTGCAGCATGCATCTTCGGCTTCTGCCATGCCATGTTCTACCATGCTATGCATGCTATACTTTAGTGCACTGAGGGATCTGAGACCGCAGATCTTGGCACTTATCTGATGTAATCCGCTCTTGTTCATACTTGCCAGCTTTCTCACTGTGGTCAGGTATGCCAGGTTATTGTAGCCAGATGGTGCCTAATATAGGCTACATTCACATGGCTGTAGCTTCAGGCCGTTCTTGAGTTCTTGATGTCCAGCACTAGAAACCCGTGCCCATGGCAGCGTTCCTACTATGGGACAGAGAATCCTCTGTGCATACCTTGATCCTGTCACAACTGTGAAGCTGGCTGTCCTGCCTCACTGCTATGCTTGCCTTTTCTTCCAGGTGAAAATGAGGTGCTGGGGAGGCAGAGGAGAACAGTGCAGCCTCTGGTCTCATTCCAAGACCTGGGATTGCAAAATGCTGTAGTTGTAAACATGGCTAAGCTGAGGTTAACTCCTATGGTCTCTCCTGCTGTTACCTCCACAATAAATTGCCCACATATCTTTCTGATGGCCTTTTTAAAGTAGAACAGATCAATTATTTAGAAATATAGCTATACAGTATTCTGAAATAACAAGCCCTTAGAAACAGCACATTGAGTCTGCAATGATGTTTGCAGAGCACGGATCTAATTGGTGTGAAACTGTTATTTACAAACAGTTTATCTCCTTGCTTGTAGGTTTCTGGGAGGGAAAGAATAGTGAAGGTTGAGGGGATGCTCTTAGCAAAGTGCTGATTCTCTGAGAAATGAAATGGCAGTGGCATCTTCTCTGGCTTCTGCAGTCAGAGATGCTTCTGCTGCGAACTTAACTCTCTTCTATGTCTGTGCAGTACTATGTATTCTATTTCCTTGAGAGCCAGTGCTTTTGTACACAATGTGTGAAGAGGCATTAAGGTAGCTTTTAGAGGCTCAAGAGCTTCTTAAAGACTTGGATGCATACAACCTTACTGTTCCATGTCTAACTCCCTTCTCTGGTGAGACCTGCTTGAGACTATCTCTTTCCCCCTTAAAATGTGAGAAGAAGGAGAAAAAGAAGAATGAAAAGCATGGTATACAGTGCTCTCTTCTCTCCCATTAGGTAGTGGGAAGGAAAATCTGGGATTTAACTGGTGATCATAGAACTGAGGAGCCTGAACCACCACTTGGAAGTTACCTTATTAGGATAAGATGCATACACAGAGGACATACTTGTTAGAAGCATTGGCTGTCAGCTTTCTGTATTTCCTAACCAATGCTGGAGAGGAAGAGTTGTTGTTATGAGGTAGGGGCTCAGGGAACAGAAAGAGCCTAGCTATGAAACAGATGTGAGGATTGTTAAGAATAGCGGTGTGCACATACAACTTCTGTATCTGTGCGCTGAAAGCAGTGCAAACCACTTCCTGGTAAATGCGCAGATCTCTGGTACTTCTAGGGGCCATTGCCAGAATTTGGCTTCATTTAGCCAATGGCATTTGGTTGTGGTTTTCTATTCAACCATTCCTTCAGACTGCAAAAAGCACATTTGGACAGTACTTAGTTTGATCTTTGGGGAAGCTTCTAGTTCCCTTGAGTGTTCCTTGCCTCGAGAATAAGGAGCAAAGAAATACCTAACCAGAACATGCAGTTAAAAATATGATGGCTTATGTAACAAGGAGAAAAAGACTTTTCTTGCTCTCAGGGGGCCCATTTGTAGCAAGAAAGAGGTGTGGGTCTGGGGCCCCTCGCTCAAGAAAGATGTGGAGCTTTTGGAACAGGTCCAGAGGAGGACCATATGCTCTGAGCTGCAAGGACATTGCCCCATCTTTGCTTTGTATTTTAGACCATTTCCTCCACAGGAGAAGAATTGTGCCTTTTTGTTCCTGTGCAGCATCTGGCAAACCAAAGGCACCTGGCGTACTGTCAGTACTTAACAAATTAAATAGTAATAATACAAAGATACCTAGAGAGATTAGAGACTTGGGACAAAAACAAATGAAGATTCAGCTTGGTGGAAATGAAAGCTAATGTGTCTGGCAGCAATGGAAGCGTGGAGAAACACAGCCCTCTATGAATATTTGAAGTGTGTAAACACCAAGTGAAGAAGGAATTAGTTAATGTGTTTTAGGCAGAGCTGGCAGTGATAGAAAGAAATCAGAATGAGAAAACCCTTGCGGTGAAGTTCATTGAGTTATTAGGTAGTTTCCAAAAGGAAAGGCTAGAAATTACTTTGCCTGGGATGCAGTAAAAATACTTTAACACAGACTGAAATTCTGGGGCCATTCGACTTGGTGAGGAAATTTCCTCTGACACCGCCGAAGCCAAGATTCCCTCCCCAGATAAACGTAAATGTGAATTGGCAGAAAAATTGACCTGTGATTGAGTGTTTGCTGTTTTCAAAGCTGTTTTGATAGTTTCCTACCAATGCAATATATTAAGGTGGTTCAGGAGAAAATATCGATATAAAATTCCAACTATGGTATTGTATATAAACGAGATCAGTGTTTTACAGATTCAAGGCAGTGTGTGATTGTACATAATCACTGCAAGTGAACATCTGCAGAGTATGCAAATAATATATGGAGGCATTTAATACCAGCACCATATAGATTCTTTGGGAATTGACAGAACAGTGATTTTTTTTTTTTTTTTTTTTTTTTTTTTTTTTTTCTCTCCCCATCTTTTTTTGGCTTGCAGATCCCTATAAAATTTCTTGTGGCTGAGGACCCCTTTATGGTGAATTAAATGTATGAGGTTTTTCTCTTAGCTGATTTTTTTTTTTTTTAAAGGGAATTGTGAATGTACTTCATAGAATCACAGAATGGCCTGGATTGAAAAGGACCACAATGCTCATCTAGTTTCAACCCCCTGCTATATGCAGGGTCCCCAACCAGCAGACCAGGCTGCCCAGAGCCACATCCAGCCTGGCCTTGAATGCCCCCAGGGATGGGGCATCCACAGCCTCCTTGGGCAACCTGTTCCAGTGTGTCACCACCCTCTGTGTATTTAATGGGTTTCCCAGAAAGTAGAATCAGTAAGGAAGACTTTTTTCTGGGTTATATTCAGACACAATCATTCTACAAACATGCATCGTGGAGGCATGCACTAGATGTATTTTGATGTCATTCTTTGTGGGTTTTGAATGTGACTTTTTGTTGTCAGAAAGCCTTGGCTTGTATAAAGAGCTCAATATGTACTGACTGCAGACTTATGTACTTGCATTTCTTTACTGACTCTGGCTCCAAGCCTCAGTGTAGCATTTACCTGCAGCTGAAGATTTTAATCAAAACAGCAGTTAATCTTGGCTGAAGTTTAGTGATCTCAGCTGCTCATCACCAGAAGTTACCACCTTCTGTTGGCATAGCTATGTGTGTAATTATTTCTTGATAAAATTGATAGATGAACTGAGTAGTCAGAGTGATAATGCTTCTGTTTGTCAGGAGATTGGAGGTGACAAACTGTGGCAGTGGATGGGTTTGAAAGAAGTTACTCCCCATATGCACTCCTACATCCTACGTAGGCTTCAAGTTGGAGAATGTTTCTCTGTCTTCTGAAAAACTTTTTTTTTTTTTTTTTTGGACATGTTGCTGTCTTCAATGAATTTCTTCTCAAGTAAAAGAGAGTAATAGGTAACATATAGGAAGCTGTAATCAAAAGCTCCTGACCTGGAGAGATCAGAGCAGTATGGTCTGCGCCTACTGAGAGGCATCGTGACAGCTGGCAACAGAAATAGAAATTCTGTCCTGGAGGCATTTCTGTCATCTTAAAATTTTTGTCACCACCTGGGATGAAAAAACCATGGTTTGTTTACCTAATTTATGAAATTAGATATTTTTGGTTTAATTGCAACATCAATACTTTAAAAAGTATCTGAAATATTTTCTGAAATATGTATTTACGTTTGGAGGGTTTTTTGCTAATGTTGAGCGAGTCTCTTTATGCAGCTGATATATTAATGCAGATGCAGTGAAGCTCAGTTCTGTCAGAAAATGGTGATCTGACATGAGACTCAACTGGTTTGAAAGATTTTATTGAAGGAATATAAAGCTCCTTGCCTGAGACAAGGGACACCAAGCATGGTTACAAAATCATGTGCAATTGCCACACTAGACAGCTCAAAATCAGTATATTTTGATTTCCCTTTAATGTTGCATCTATTGTTTTTTCATGTTGTTCTACTGTCTTGGGAATGATATGAGAACATTCACAGGGGAAAAAATCCTACGAAAATACAAGCTGAATAATCAAGTTCGTAAAAAATTGCTTAAGAAGTAGGAGACAACTTTTTATAATGGTAATGTGTGCAATGTGAGATTACTAAGGAGAGTGTTAAGTTTGCCTGAAGTCTCTGAGCTTGGATATGAGTAAATCCTAGATGATTATGACACTAGTTATTGGATTTGATGGTGTTTGCTTGCACATGGTGGTTGTGTAAGGTTATCTTATTGTGGATATTTCTGTCTGAAATCTGAGTGTTTGTAAGGTAGGAAGACCATGTTAATGTAGTGACCCAATCTGATGCTGACAGCAGAGCACTGATAAGCAGGATGTGAGTTGCAAATTGCTCTAATGTGCCCCAATGGAGGCATGGAATGGAGGTGAGGTTACCAGGAGAAGTATAAATCAGTCTTTTGATGTGAAGTTGAAATTTTAAGGTTGAAGTTCTCTGCTGAAAATATAAAACAAGGCAGTGGTGGCTAGGGAAGGAAGGGAAAGAGGGTTTCTAGTCCACATGCCTAGGTTGCTTTGTAGCTGGAATACCAGCATGGAGGAATTTCTTGCAGTGAGTATGGTGGCAACTCAGCTATTAGAACTGTTGGATTTCTTAATCATTACAGCTCAAGATCATAGAATTCCTCGGGTCTTGTATTAATGCTGGCCAGCAACACATTCTCCCCTTTGCAGAGAAAGGTCAGATAGCTTCTTGGCCTTCTCTCCTAGAAATGACCTTCAAACTAAAGCTCTTAAAGCCTTCTGCTGTTATCTTACCAATAATTCAAAATTACGCTACTCTCGCAAATTAACTGAATCTCTGCCCCTGTCCTTGCCCTCGGCTCCTGATGGATTTTATCATTTAATGAAGTTTGATTCATTTTTCGCCAAGTTTTATCATTTATTATTAATTTTAAACTTTTTTTGGGCTCAGAGATTGTGAGGTTGCCCAGTAAGGCTGTGCTGTATTTATAAATGTGCGAAAAAATTTACAAACAAGAGAATGTGCACAACCCTGTGACACTGAGTCTCTGCATTTAAGGAATCGGGAGACACAGATGGCGCTACTAAATCATGGCACTGTGGATTATGAAGACAGAGTATTAACTCTTAGTTGGGAATGGAAAGTGTTTTCCTTTGAACTAATAATTACTGCTGTTTTGGGTTTAACTACAATGCAAACATGAACTGGACTCAGAATTCCATTAAGCGAAGCATTGTGCAAACCCCACAAAGGGAGAAGGAGAAGACTGCTGA
This sequence comes from Lagopus muta, assembly GCF_023343835.1. Classification (NCBI taxonomy): domain Eukaryota; kingdom Metazoa; phylum Chordata; class Aves; order Galliformes; family Phasianidae; genus Lagopus; species Lagopus muta. The sequence goes on from NC_064433.1 coordinate 80,932,972, forward strand.
TGTGTTTTACTCTCAGGAAGTGCTGATGAATTGCAATCATAGAGACTAATTAAAGCATCTGGATGGATAGATAAAATGGACATAAAACAGATTTAATTGACGGAGAGCAGGGGAAGGTTTGACAGTTAATTAATGTTTTTAATCAGCTGTGGATTTACAGGAGGAAAGGGGAAGGAGGAAGCTGATGGGGCCTCAGCCCTTGTTTAGAGCAACAACTTAGGTATGGGAGTGCCTGGGGGTCATGCGTAGCTGGAGTGTTCAGATAGATACCTATCCTCTCCTTTTCAGCCTCATTGTGGATACTTTTGGCCTCAAAAAGTGTTGTTTTATATACAGATTTTTGTCTACTTTTCATTTGCTGAGCCTTCATACTTCTGTAAGGGATGTACAGATACCTCTAGAGAACTCCCTTGTGAAGATCTTTACAGTGTGCATCAGACAAACAGATCAAGGCCCTAGAGATTTGCAGACCACAGGTTGAAAACCTGTAATCTTGTATTGTGACTGGAAGTTCTAAAGATGAGACCCTTGACTGAGATGTGTTAAGGTGAAAAATACAGTGAATAAAAGCATGTGTGGCCTCTAGATTTACAAGGAAGTTATTAATACTTGGTACCACTGTGAATGAGGAGCTCTGTCTCTTCAATGATCTTGTCACACACGGCAGTCTTTCCAGTGTCTGATATGAGCAAAGGGGAAACCATTACAGCCAGCATTAATACAAGAGCATGTAATTTTATCCTAGAACTCAAACAGGTCTTACCTTATACTAACATGCATGTACGTGAAACAAACACTTGAGAATATTTCCCATTGCTCATATTCAGAAAAATAATTTTCAGTGGAAAAAAGTCAGTAATTATGAAGAATAAACATATCAAATAGGAACTGATAGGGCAGTTATGCACGACTTCAAGTTCCAGTCCTGTACTGGCCCTAGTTTGCTTTCTTTAATGAGATTCTACATTAACTTTGTGTTAGGGGTATAGAGGTGGAAGGATGAGAATGGAAAACAACTTTCCCAAAGCCACACTTAAATGCAGGCTGAGAGACGATGAGATCCCAACAATGGCAACAGGAACGTAGCATGTTTTAGAAAATTATTTCTATACCAACCTACTGTAACCTGCTCCTTCAGGGATCCTCTGTATTTTGTAGATAGTAGAAATGCTTGAGCTGGTACTAATCAATTTTTTCTCTGGACTGGAAAAGAATGCATCTTTCTGATGTAAGCTCTACAGTTTCGGGGGTCTGTTGTATCAATTGGACAACAATGCTATACTGTGCAAAGATGGTGCATCAGATCAATTGGAAGTCACTAGGGTAAGTGTAAGTATTTTGTACAGACGGTAAGGGTAAACAGTGCCTTAGCTGCTTACAGTCTTTCCCACAACAATCTTCTTCAGGAAGAGCTGTATGTAGGTGGCATTTTAAAAAAGAAAAACAAACAAACAAAAAAACAACAACAACCACCAAACATCTACACCAATAACCCCATCAGTTGTGCTGCAGATTTCTGCATCTTTATGTAGGCTTAATGTTGTGCCTACTTTTACTGAGGCTTCTTTGCATGTTTGGGATTGAACCAGTGATTCCAGTGCCTTGCCTTGTGTTATTGGGCACTGCTCAAAGGTGATATAAAAGATCCTGTATGTTCCCTGGCAGCAACTTAGTGTAACGTACAAGACTGTACAGTCAGGAAATAAATGATGCAGGAGCAAAGGCAGCTCAGTGAAAAGTGCAAGACAAAATGAGAGTGGGAGGTTTTTTATCTTAATTCTGCTTGGTAGTTGGTTTTCTATCTACTCAGTTCTATTGGTCTGTAAATTACAACTACTTATCAACCAGAGGTAAAATGCAATATCATTTCAGTCACTTTGAGTTTGACCCAAAGTGTTTATATCATGGGGGAAAAAAAATGAATGATTGCCATTTATTTATTTATTTTTACAGAAATGATAGGCCATTGTGCAAGAGAAATAAGCCTCAGCTGACATTCACAGCTGTTCTTTTATGTGGGAGGCAAGTGAAGTGAAAGCAGAATGGCATGCATGTTGCTGCTGGACACTATTTTGGAATCTACAGTTAATCTGCTCAAGGGGGAAAAACACAGGGAGAATGCACTGCTTAGCAATAAAATACATCAATACACCCAACATCACCACATCAATGAACAGTGATTAAATTTATAGCTCTGGCTTCACACTTTCCCTGCTTGCAAGCCCCTGGGGTAGCCTCGGTCTCCTCTGCTTCCAGTCCAAACTGGTACAGCCTTGGTGCTTCTGTCATCCAAAAAGTAAAATATTGCTTTGTCACAACAGTGCTCTTGCATGTCTAAATGAAATATAGGAACATCCCTAATCTTCTTAGGGAAGGCTCAGTTGGGAAGAGTCTCCAATCACTGTGATAATCTAATTACACCTAATAAAAGGATGAAATTGGTTACAATGAATAGATACTATAATCAGTGAAGTCGTAGTCTCCAGTATGTAGCTGGGTACTCAAAATCAGGTTACTTAAGGAGGGGAAAATTAGTCTAACCTGAGATTTCTCAGGGAGGTGCATGTCTGAACACTGCTGTTAAAAACCATTTGGACTCCAACAGAATTTGCAAGAAAAATGAAGGAGATGAGGATGAATTACCCATAGACTGGGAATGGGATGACAAATCTGCTCTAAGAAGGGAGAGCTCTAGGACTCCCAGTGTAAGAAATCAAGCAGAGGAGGTAGGAAACCAGCTTGGCTGAGCAAGGGCCTGCTGGTTGGGCTGAGGGGAAAGGAGGAAGTATGCAGGCAGTAGAAGCATATCTATGACCTGGGAAGAATACAGAAATGCTAGCTGGATGTGCAGGGATGGGATCAGGAAAGCCAATGTACAGGACTTGTTGAGGGATGTGGAAAGACGAGAATGGATTCTACAGGTATATTGATCAGAATAGGTATTCCAAGGAGAATGTAAGCCCTCTGATGAATGAGAAGAACTGCTTCAACGGACTGGGAGAAAGCAACAACTCAAGTTCTTTGTCTCAGTCTTCACTGCTAGTCAGGTTTCCCACATCTCTCATGTGCCTGAATGTGAATGATGATCTTGTCACACAAGTAAGGACTTGGGGAACAAAATCCTTCCCAGTGTAGGGGCAGATCAAGTCCAAGAGTACCTCATGAAACTGAATGTGAGCTGACTGATGTAGTTTCTAAGCCAATCTCCATCTTACTTGAAAAGTCATGGCTGTTGGGCAAAGTCACTGGTGGATGGAAAAAGGGTAGCCACTCCTGTTTTTAAGAAAGGGAGAAAGGAAGACTTGGGAAACTAAAGGCTGGTGAGCTTCACATCTGTACCTGGGAAGATTATGGAGCAGGTCATCCTGGAAGAGATGCTGGGGTACATGCAAGAGGAGGAGGTGATCTGGGCTAACCCACATGGCTTCACTAAGGGCAGATCCAGCCTGACCAAGCTGGTGGCCTCCTATGATGGAGTGACCTCATCAGTGGGCAAAGGAACATCAACTGATATAATCTATGTGGCCCCGTATAACATCCTTATCTCTAAATTGGAGAGAGAGGGAGGCCGAACTACTTGGTGGATTAAAGAATTGGTTAGATGGTTGTAGCCACAAGATTGTGGCCAATGTCCAGGCAGAGGCCAGTAATGAGTGGTGCAGAGGTCTGTACTGGGGTTGGTTGTCTAATAACGTTCCTTGGCTGTGGGCAGGGCTGCCACTAACTAAACCCAGGGGTGGTCTTGAATGATTCTGGGAATGGGCATGCACAGCATCTCTGTTCCAGTGTCTCACCACCCTCTGAGCAAAGAATTTCTGAAGCTGTTCCTTCTTGTCCTGTCGCTACCAGACAGTGTAAAAAGTTGGTTTCTTTTTATGCTTATAAGCTTCTCTCAAGTACTGGCAGGCCACAGTGAGGTTTCCCTGGAGCCTTCTCCACTTCAAGCTAAATAAATCCATCTACTCCTATCTTCTTCACCCTTTCTCCACCCTTCTGAGCATCTTTGTGTTTCTCCTCTGGACCCACTCCAACAGATCCATGTTCTTGTTGTGCTGGGGGCCTGAGTCCATGCCACCACACAGTGAGAAGTTCAAGATTAGGTTGAATGGAGCCCTGGTCAGCCTGGTGTAGTTCTGGCTGCCAGCAATTATTTATGCACTGAATAGTGCAGTCCAATTTAGAGATGAGGATGGGGTTGCAGGATCATGTAGACAATGTCAGTTACTCCTTCCTTCCTGCTGCTGCCACTTCTTCCTAGAAGACCACTAAATTACTTAGGGATAGTATGCCTTTGTTGAAGCTGTGCTTGCTGTCTCAGTTCACCTGGTCACCTCCTTATCTTGCATATGCTTTAACATCAATGTTTCAGCCCAGTGAGCATCTTTGTGGCATTCCTCTGGAATCACTCCAACAGGCTCATGTCCTTCTTGTCCTGAGGGCACCACACCTGGTTGCAGTACCCCAGGTGGGGTTTCACAAGAGCAGAGGAGAGACAGTCACCTCCCTTACCTGACTGATGGTTACCCTTCTTCTGATGTGGCCGAGGACGTTGTTCCCCTTCTGGGTTCCAAGGGCACACTGTTGGCTCATGCCAAGGTTTTCATTCACCAGCACTCTCGAGTCCTTTTCTGCTGAGCTGCTTTCAAAGAATTCCTGTCTGTACACAGTTATCTGGAATTGCCCTGACCCAAGCACTCTTGTACTTGGCCTTGCTGGATCTTTGTAAGTGGTTCTGGAGGAGTTCTACTCTGGTGTCTACTATTACAATAGCACTTCCTTTGTGGTCTCCAGCTTAGAACTGTATCAGAGAAGATGATAGAGGAGTCCCTAAATTTACAAATTTTAAATCTCTAAATCATATTGAAAAATGAGTTCCATATGTTATAACACAACTTATCAGTCTTTTGATTGAAGATGATAGTGTGCTGTAAATGAATTATATAAATTGATTACAGCTGATTCTATCTAGATAAACTTTTGTTAAGCGCCCGTCGCTGTAGGATCTAAGCAGGGAAAGACCTAGTCCAGAAAGTCGTGAATTATTTTAGAATTAAATAAAAGTCAAAATAGATGTGTGAGGCAGTGGCAAATTTTCTGCTTGAAAGAGCGAAGTCTGCTTATTTTACTAAATGTTTGTACTGGATTTTCAGCGTACAGAGCGATCATAAACAGATACAAGCACAAAACAAAGTAAGAGCATACAACAGAAGGCAAAGCAAATCAGCGCATTACGGGATTTTCTAAAGCACAAATGATTTTGAGTAAAAAGCACGTCTTGCACTGAATGAGATAAAGAAATATTTAGCATAAACATGCATCACTGAAACTGATACCAGAAAGAGATAGTAGAACAGGCTGACTAGATTTTTTTTTCCTGGCTTTTTTTTTTTTTCTCCTGGAATTCTTCCAGTTATGTCAGTTTGCTGTGTCCAAATTTTGGTTGAGTGGGATCTATCAAGCTTCTTGATACTGCTGAGCCAGGATGTGAGCTGGCAATCTTCCAGTTGGTCTCAGAGGTCTGTGGGGAAGTGGCTGAAGTGGCTTCCTTCCCTGCCCTGCATGTGCTACTTGAAGTGCCCTCCTCAGCACTGACTGCTTGTCTTCAATGTCTGATAGTCATTCGGGCTGTGCATCAGTGAGTCTGGAGACTACCAGGCCCTGGGAAAATGGACTTGAGAACAGTGTGTTCATCACAGAGTACTGTATATAAGACAAGCTGTACCCAACACATGTGACTTTACTACCCTCAGCTGTCCTTCCTGCTCCTTTGCTGGAGATGACTGGAGAGGAGTTAGCAGAATGTGACATATGCCTGTGCTCCACTGGCTGCAGATTTCAGCTGATATATTAGCATGAACCCACCCCCCATTGGTAGTTTATGCTAATATGACGGCCTGAGCTCGAGTATTCAAGGTGCAAGTACACATTTCTTCTGCTGTACCTGCTGCTGGGGCAGCAACTTCTGGCAGAGGGACAGGGCAGACAGCTGGGGAGAGGTAACATCTTAAATCACTTCATCTAGGCTCTCTGGAGCTCATCTGTCAAATAGCTTTATGCACACAGAATGGGTGTAAATTCATTCCATTTTGCCTAGACCATCAGTCACACTGAGGAGGACAGCTTGGGACAAGGACACGATGCTTCAATGCAGAGTAGGTCTGTTTCCATGTTGTGTGTCTGTTCTCTTAGTGTTTTTCCCAACCAAAAGAATGTAGTACCTAGGGCTGCTGATTCAGCATCCCTGCTCACCAGGGAGAGGAGGCTGGGATGGAAAGTCAAGCCCTGCCCCATAGGTGTCCCCACTGCTTTGCTTGCTGGTGTGCTTCCTGCCACAGTTTGCCATGGTCGTAGGAAAGTAGCATTGGGTATTCCTGCTTGGATTTTCTCAAGTGGACATAGGGCCTGTGAGGGAGAGTGCTAGCTATATCTGCCTTGTAATCCTTAGAAAACACAAAGAATCTAATGTGCTCTTTAGACGCTTGCTTTTCAGCCTGGTGGCTGAGCTGCCTCTGGATAGCAGGGATCACTATTCCATTACCTCTTGTACCGTAAGTGACTTCTGGGAAGTGGAAGTCCTGTGTTCAGACCTGGCTGGTAAGGCAGCTTCCATCATCTTCAGTTTTCAGTGTTTTCCTGATGGCATCTCGTACCAACTTGTGCTGTAGCTTCCTAGATAGAACGGTGCATGAATTTATCTCTGCAATTTCCATATCATGTTTATTCAGAATAAGTTGTTTTTGCTTCTCTCAGCCCTGCGGGTTTAACCTGTCTTATGAAATTCAAATATCTCCCTCTTGCTTTCTCTCTTGTAATGCATCTTTCTCTTGCTTCTGGCTCTTTGTTGGCTTTATGGGCCATGCTAAGCTTGCAGGAGGTACCAGGGGTTTGGCTGCCCTAGCCAGCCCAGAGCCAGTTCTGACCTCTTCATATGGACCACATCCTGGTGTATTGCACAGGATTTCTGAGTGTGGATGTGACAAAACTGAATGCTTGTTATTATGAAACTTTTTTTTTTTTCCCAATTTTGCTCCGAGAAATAATATATCAGTGGGCCAAAGATCTAATACAAAGCATATTAAGAAGATATGAATTTCTCCATCAGTTCAGCAATTTTCAGAGCTGTACTAAAGGAAGCTTCCTATTTTAGGGAATATTTTATCTCTCTACTAATGCCTAATGTGTTGAACTGTTATACAGGGCTTTGCTATCAAAAAATAAGATGATAATGACAATTCCTGCCTGTGTATCCTATGATTCTTTGTGCTACTTATAGCTTCTTTCATTCAAAGATCTCAAAGCTCTTTATGCCTTAGCTCTTCAAAGGACCCTATTTGCTTAGACACCCAAATCCCACTGAATTGACTGCTTAGCTCGTACAAGATGCTTTGAATTTTTAACTTTTTTTTTTTTAATTCTAATTTTTGCCAATTAACAAATAGGTCAAAATTGCAGTATTCCCTTTTGTAATAACATAGCTGCTTAATAACACAAGAGGAAACAAAGTTCCAGAATGTATTCATGCTGATCTGTAAGGGGAAAAATTCTGGATTTGTTTTTTTCCATGCTGCTTTATGATGCATTCCATGTTAGAGCATCCAGGGGAGGTTTAGGTTAGGTATCTGGAAGAACTTCTTTGCAGAAGGGGTTGTTAAGCACTGGAATAGGCTCCCCAGGGAGGTGGTTGAGTCACTGCCCCTGAATACGCTTAAAAACCGTTTGGATGTGGTGCTCAGGGACATTTAGCAGAGAGTTGTTAGGGTAGTATGGTCAGGTTGTGGTTGGACTTGATGATCTTTAAGGACTTTTCCAACCTGAGCAATTCTGTGATTCTATGAAGTATCCAGTGGGAAGCAAGGCAGTAGATACACACACACAACAGCTTGTCCACCATCTCCCAAGCTCTTGTGCATCATGGGAGAAGGCCAGCCAAGAAGGGTGGTCCACTAGGAAGAACAGTGGCCTCAAGTCCTCTGAAAGGCAAAATGTTCATATTTAATTAGGTTGTGATTAAATGTTTTGCCTTATTTCTTAAATAACCTTTCTTTTCCCTTTTGGCTTTTCTTTTCCCTGAAAATATCAGTTTCCACTTCTGCTGTGATCAGGAAGAACACCTGTTTGTAGTAGCAGACATGCCATCTCTTGGTCAACTCCTACTATAGACACTGGTGTGGTTTGAACATGCAGTGTGTGCAGGTGTTCTAAAAAGCAACATGATTAAGAAAATGGAGAGGTGCCTTAATAAAATTAAGCGTTTTTGTCCTGTTTTCCCTGTGGAGAGTCATTGGAATAAGGCAAAAAGAGCTGAATGTAGCTCCATGTAGTTCAAGTCCATTGTGCAACTATAAAGAGCTGGAATATTCCAAGCGAGGGTGAGGAGTCTTGCTGCTCTATTTACAGTCATACACGGCACATACATCCTCATTTACACAAACAGCATGCTGAAGGCAGTCTTTCCCCGTGCTGCGCAGGGTCTGACCTTGCCAGCTGCTGAGGTCAGGCAGCTGCTCTGGAAGGTATTTAGCAGCCTGCAAGGTTAAGTTTGACAATTCCACCTTGTGCCCTGCTCTGAGTGCTCCTGCATACAGCACTTACCTGCCTCTGCAGATAATCCTCATCTTCCCTGATTGGGAGATTTAAGTGTGGTTTGTTTGTTTTTTTTAACCTGAAAAAGCCTGAAGGTTAATGCAGTAACAAAGCAATATGCTTATTATTTGGAGTAGATAACAAATAGTTCCCTGCCTGCTGGTGCAACACTCTAAAACTCTTCAGTGAAAGGAAAGTGATAAAAAGGCATTATGTAGGAGAGCAGTTTGAGCAGTAGAGGTCTGAGTGGTTTACTTTAACTGGGGTTTCTAAGTTTTCACTTTTTCTTTTTAATGTCCCAATTTCTTCAATAAACAAGGGACAGGCACTTGTGGTATCAGCCTGTACGTCAACCTGTCAATCCTGCTTTTCTCAGGAATTAGTTGGCTGGTTTCAGCTAAACCTTGTAAAAGAGAGAATTTAGAGGAATTTATTTATTTATTTATTTATTTTAAGTACTGTGAAAATCGGAGGCTGTGCAAAGGATACAGCCTTAAGTGGGCTTAAAAGAATGGTAGGAAAAACCGAAAGCTGAAGCGTAACTTGTCCAGTGTGGCCTATCAGCATGTGCATAGCAAGCACAGCGTGTGCTGTCTCTGATTCACAGAATTGTAGGGGTTGGAAGGGAGCTCTAGAGATTGAGTCCAACTTCCTGCTCAAGCAGATTCACTACAGTAGGTTGCACAGGAAGGTGTCTTGAAGTGTCTAGACTATCTCAAAAAAAGACTCTATAACTTCTCTGGGCAGTATGTTCCAGTGCTTCCATCATTCTCATGGGAACAGTGTTCTTCCTTATGTTTGCATGGAACTTTGTGTTCTAGTTTGTGCCTGTTGCTACTTGTTCTACTGCTGCATGCCACTGAAAACTCAACTTGATTACTGCACTTCAGGTATTTATAAACAATGATGAGATCCTCTCTCAGCCTTCTCCAGGCTGAACGGTCCCAGGTGTCTCAGCCTTTCCTCGTATGTGAGATGTCCCAGGCTCTTAATAATCTTTGTTGCCCTTTGTTGGATGCTCTCTGGGAGTTCCTTGTCTTTTTGAACTGGGAGCCCAGAACTGGACACAGTGTTCCAGATGCGGCCTCACCAGGTCAGAGTAGAAAGGAAGACTCACCTCCCCCAACCTGTTGGCCACACTCTTTTTAACGCCCCCTGGATAATGCTGGACTTCTTGGTCACAAGGGCACACTGGTGGTTCATGGCCAACCTGTTGTCCATCAGAACACCCAAGTCCTTTTCTACATATCCCCTCTCCAGCAGGTCAGCCCCTAACCTGTACTGTGTATGATTGTTTCTCCCCAGGTGCAACACTCTTTTTGCTCTTTTTGAACCTCATTAGATTTCTCTCAGCCCAGCTAACTCTCCAGTCTGTCCTGGTCTCACTGAATGATAGCACAGCCTACTATTCCTCCCAGCTTCGTATCATCAGCAAACTTGGTGAAGGTGGACTCTATTCCTTCATCCAGGTTGTTGATGATTATGTTGAACAAGACCAGACTCAGTATCAACACCTGGGGAACAGAATTGTTCCAGGCCTTCCAGCTATCCTCTGTACTGATGATCTCAACCCTCCAAGCTCTAAGAATCAGCCTGCTCTCAATCCACCTCACTGTTGACTCATTTATCCTATGCTTTTTAAGCATTACTGTAGGTATGCTGTGGGAGATGGTGTCAAACACTTTGCTGAAGCCAAAGGTATGCAATATCTACTGCTCTCCCCACAGATCTACACAGATGGAGATGACATAATATCCTGCAGTCTGTTCCTGATTTCGTACTCTTAGGGATGAACAAGTCTTGAGCTTGGAAAAAAATGATGTTTAAGTGTTGACCTGCTCTCTTAGGCCTCCTTACCTTCCAATGTTCTATCCTGTGGGATAGCTTCAAGTATGTGCTTGAAGAGGTGTAAGTTAGCTCCGCTGAAGTCCGGGGTAGCAATCCTGCTTATTGCTTTGCTTCTTCCACAGAAAAACTTGAACTCTGCCGTCTCACGATCACTGCATCCCAATCTGTCTTCAACCTTCTCATCCTCAGTCAGACCTTCCTTGTTAGTAAGAACAAGGTTCAGCAGCCTACCTCTCCTCTTTGGCTCTTTCACTGCCTGTATCAGAAAATTGTTTTCAGTGCATTCCGGGAATCTCCTGGACCACGTGTGCTGGGCCCTGTTGCTCATATAACAAATATTATGATGGCTGAAGTCCTCTGTAAGAACCAGTGCTTGGGATCACAAAGCTATTTCCAGCTGTCTGTGAAAGGCCTCATCAGCTTCCTCCTCCTGATCAGGTGGCCTGTAGTACACACCCAAAACTGTGTCACCCGTATTAGCTTGCGCCTTAATTCTCAACCACAAGCTCTCCATCATTCATCTCTAGATGGAGCTCTATACATTCTAGTTCCTCCCTCAAACAAAGAACAATTCCACCACCTTGCCTCACGAGCCTGTCTTTACTAAAAAGAAAATAGCCGTCCATGATAGCATTCATGTGAGCTATCCTATCATGTCTCTATGATCACAATGAGATCATGGTACTGTGATCTCACACAGATCTCTAATTCTTACTGTTCATTTCCCATGCCACATGTGTTGGTATACAGGCACATCAGGGAAGCAGAGGATGCAAATATCCCTAGAGAGCTGCAAGATTTCCTTCTTAGACTATCCATTCTTATAGCCATTCACTGTAGCGTGCCAGTTATGAGGGAGAGCTCATCATGTTTCAATAATAGTAACTAATACATATTTTGCTTGCTGTGCAATGGATTCCGGCTCCTCTTCTTTGTTGCCCATGCTGTATACATTAGTGTAGATGCCTTCAGCTGGGCTATTGGTCTCAGTTTTGACCCTGGCATGCTACCCCAAGGCTCATCTCAAGGAATCCTGGCTTTATCCACTTTGCCCTTTGTACTCAGCGTAATGCCCTCCCCATGAGTCCTGCCAGCTCTTGGAGTAGTATCCTTTCATCCCTTTGAGATGAGTGGGACCCATTTGCAGCCATTAGGCCAGATGCTATGTAAACTGCGTTGTGGTCAAAAAAGTCAAAATTTTTGTGGTGGTACTAGTCTGATAGCAGTGTGTTTATCAGATGGGTTTCCCTGGTCTTCTCAGCTTTGGTGAGGTGACCGTGGAGATGATGCACGTGTTTGTGCAGGGAGGCAGAGAAATTTCTGTTCAGGATCCAGTGATACTCTGGGGACTAAATAGTCTTTGACAGAGTCAGATATATTCGTTTTCATGAGTTATACAGCTTCTCTCTTCTGATGGAGAGATGATACAGCCCAGAAGAAGATTTGGATGGTTCTTAGTAGCAGCTCCAGATGTTCTACACATAGCTTCAGGGTTAGGCTATGGGGTTGTTTGAGATGTCTCCTCCAGCAACTTTAGATGGTGTCAAGTTTTAGGTTGGTAGAGGTTATCTAATTTGATTAGTCCATTAGACCACTCTGTCTGATAACTGACTGTCACCACAGGTGGTACTTTCAATCGGCTTATCTTATCAAATGGTTCTTGACACGCTTGCGACTTTCACATTTTTAATTATTCCCTAATCTTGGAAGGTTAATTAAAGTTTGAATGTTATCACTGTAGACAACTAGGTTTAATTTGTGCTAACTGCTATAGGGAGACAACTCAGGTAAAGTACACCCACAGGAGAGATGAAAGAATATCTGGAAAAGACCTATGGTGGGGACTGTGTTGAATCTGAGACACAAATGTGTAAGAAATAAGAATGGTTTTGTTCTGCTGCTTGCAAACATCTTGTTAACTTTAGTGTTGAGAAGCAATATGCATTCGCACCACTGGTATGTGCCTGCAACCTTAAATTCACCTTAGCAACATTCTTCTGTGCTCATGTGCATTAGTTATTTATTACTTCTAGAGCACTGTGAATGCCCAGGGGATTTCAGTAGCATAGGGATATGATTACACTCAATAATAAAATAATATGCAGTAATAAATCTGTCATTTAGGCTAGGAAATATTGACTGTTTATAAAATTACCTGTAGTACAGACTAAATTATTTTAGTAGTATTAAAATTTCCAATTGCCAGTTTCATGGAGATGCAAATCCTTTTCTGCAGTGCAGGAGGTCATGGATGGATGGAATAAAGGAAAAGGACTGGTAGTTGACTGCAAAGCAATGCCTGAAACTTTCAAAGGGGATCAGAAGAATGCCAGTGGCTATGTAGCAGAAATAAACATTAGCCCTGGGAAGGAAAGTAATCATGACGCTGTTCTCTTCTTTTTAGCTTACAAGTGAAGGCAATACTGGGCAAACTCCTCCCTGGTATCCTTGCAAAAGGAGCATACTTACTGAGGAAGGAGCTGGAGGATCTGTGGAGGTTTTGGTGGCAGCATGTTTTCTACCTGGACTTGTGCAAAGAGTTTGACACTGATTCGCACAACATCCTGGTTGCCAAATTGGAGAAAAAATGGATTTGAAGGATGGACCTTTTTCTGCATGAGGAATTGGCTGGATAGTTGCACTCAGAGTTGCAATGAATGGCTTAGTATCCAAGTGGAGACTGGTGATGAGTGGTGCTCCTCAGGGGTCAGTGCTGGCATCAGTACTATTTATCATCTTTGTAAGTGGATATAGATAGTGGGTTTGAGGGCACTCTCAGCAAACTTGCAGATGACATTGAGCTGGGCAGTGCTGTTGATACACTAGAGGGAAGGGATGCTGTCCAGAGGGACCTACAAGGCTTAAGAGGTGGGCTTATGCCTTGGAGGAGTTTGAAACCAGGCTGGACAAGGCTTTGAGTGACATGGTCTAGAGAGAGGTGTCCTTGCCTCTAGCAGGGGGTTGGAACTAGATGATCTTAAAAGGTCCCTTCCAACCCAAACGATTCTGATTCTGTATATACTTCTAGGTCTTCTCTGATCTCCACAGATTTCCTTCATTGACTTTATTGTGAGTGCGGGAATAGAGAATACAAAGCTTTGGAGGTTCTAGTAACTTAGAGCCAAGACCTGCAAGGAGAGAATACAGGAAAGTAAAGTAAATGAGTGAACCAGAGCAGCAGTGTGGGAGCAGATAGGAAATAGAGTGGTTGAGAAGAGGGTATTGAAGATTCTTGCAGGTTCTCAAGGTTGGTGGTGCCAGAGAAGCGAGAGAAATGTTGGAAGTCCTATTGACTTTCCAACTGACAACAGTGGTGTAGTGACAAATGGTGGGAAATCATCTAGTTTGAAAATAGGTGGAGGAGGACACTAGTGATTTCTCAATGGGACAACTATAGGGGAAGCTAAACTACAGGTAGTCATAAAGCGTATATATTGCTGTCAAAGCTTAAGGGGAGTGCTCAAAAGGTGAGAAGGAGGTTTGGTCTTACTGCATCTATGGTTCTGTTCAGAACTAAGAAAAATGGAATGCAAGCTAAAAGGAAAGTGTGATTCAAGGAGAGAACTGGCAAAACTAACTTCTTAGTGTCTCAACACAAGAATCTGGGGAGCAGTGAAGTAGGAGTAGTGAGATGCTCTCATGCATGAAAACAATGATAATTTAGTTGGCATTACAGAAAATTGATGGAATAACACATGTGACTAGAATACCAATAAAGGAAAATATCATCAACAGTGTGTGTGGGGGAGGGCGAATTAAGAAGAAGAAAATTGTTGTATAATGATGGATCAAAAAGGTGATGCAAATTTTTTTTGAGACAGATTTATCTCTGGTGTAGAACTTCTGACCTAAGATCCTTATACAAATCAGACCCATTATATTTCAAGAAGAAAAAGCTGTGTCTTAAAGAGAAAAATGTATCATTTTGAGGAACAAAAAACCAGAAACTCCTTAGAAACCTTTCCTTTTTAAGTGATCCTGTAAGCATGATCTCAGAGTTATAGCATGACAAACAGAGGGCCAGTATGGTTTTAACAGATACAGGGCAAAAATTTGTTATCTTCCTTGAAGCAGTGAGCTGGGGCTCAACCAAGTTGCACAGGACAAACTTCAGCTCTTCCTACACATACTGATGTAGGAGATAAGTATCAAGACGCTTGCTTGTCTCTTTGTTTGCCTCCAACTGACTGTATGAGCCTAGTCCAATCACTGCAGTTGTTCTTGTTAGCTGGATGTTTCAAATAATGCTTGTCAGCTTTGAGGGCTGTGAGGATTCATTAGCAAATGTTTTGAAAGTGCTTTGAGATTCTGCAGTGATCATTATTAGATGGGCATGTTGGAACTTAGCCTATTTGAGGGGATCAAGTTATGTATTATGGGATTAATTTCCGTGTCTAGAAAGCTTGGACTCCAAATCACTGAAGGATTTAAGACCAAAGCAATGCTACCAATCTTAATACAGAATGGTCTGTGCACCAAGTAGATGCAAAACAATGGGTTCTTTTAAATATTAGAGTTTGCAAACATTTGACCAGTCAGTCTTTTCTTTTGGTTAATATTTTGAACTCCAGAAATGTAGCCATAACTGTATTTTAAAGGGAAGGCACTAGTTTCTATGAATGCAGATTTCGTTATGGGAACCAGATCCTACTGCTGAGGAAGAAAGCTGAGGTTGTTAGAAGTGTTCATCTATTACATTTGCATCCAGCTTGAACAACAGTAGTTGAAGAGCTAGTATTTGTTAAAACAACAACAAAAAACAAACAACCTGAGTAAAATAGGTAGGGAGGGAGATGCACAGGTTTCAGAGAGCTGCACAGGGGAGAGGAATAGCTACCACCCACTTCTCCCTTGGTCCCACTAGCTTGAAGACAGGACATCAAGTAGTCTATAACATAAGCTGAAGGGAAGTCAAAATAATTGACTTAATGGACTGAAAAAATAACTGTTCTTGAAGGTCTTCTATGATAAATAAATGGGATAAAAATTGTTATCAGAACTTCAGAGAGGACTGCTGCTTGTGTAGATTTTCTTGGTCTGATCTTTCAGCCTTTAAGGACTTAAAGGCTAGAAATATTCCATCTAGCTCACTTCTATCAGAGCATCATTGCAGTAAGATTGGTTTACCTGAGTAAAGCACAGAGCTTTTATTTTCATTAGTACCCTGAGAGCCAAAAATTACTGTAGAGGTGCAAAAGCACAGAAATGAAAGGCACTCAACTTCACTGATGGGTCTCAACCTATGTTTCAACTGCTGGTCAAAGAAAACCTTTTTAGACATACCTACTGAATTTAGTTTTGATTTATTGAGGAAAAAATTGCTATTTTTGGAACAATGGTATTGTATATTATGGCTTGCTTACACTGGAGTATGTTGAAATTAAATGATGCAAGGAAAGAGGCCGTGTCATGAATATCAGTTGCTTCTTCAGAGAAACAGTGAAGTTTTTGGTACTAAAATGTGGTAAAAATAAATAAGGAGGTTTTATGAAGTGGTCACACGTACTGTTTAAAAAAATGTTCAGAACTCTAAAAAGCCAGATCACACCATTAGTCAGGAAATGGAAAAGCTTTCAAGTATGTAGGAAGCACAGCAAGTTTTTGTCTTTTACTGAAACATTTATGTTGGTGAGGGAAAGCAGTGCTCGCAAAGAAATACTTCAGACTGTTCTTTTTGCAATTCTTTTGCAAGAGATAAAAGTAAAATTAAAGTAATGGGCCTCTGTGCTGGTGGTCAATTGGAGGAAGAGAAGATTAGAGAAGTGCAGCTTCTGTGGTAGGCTGAAAGTAGGGATTGAAATGTACTAATTAAGCAAACACTATCCATGTAACCCAAGTGTCCATTTTTCAAGAGCATGTGAGCTTTCTAGGTGTACTGCCGTACCCAAATGAATATCTCAATCTACTTCATGTTGTCCATCCCATCTGCATAGTATACTGTGTATCTGGAAACATCTCTGCCGAAACTTCAAGTTTAGTTTGTTACAGAGTGGAAGCCAACCGCGTAACTTGAAATGGGTTGTTGAATGTGGTGGTTTCTATCTACTCTTGCTGGTGATAAGTAATTCTTCTTGCCTTGGTAGTTCTTTGCTTTTTATTGCTAGGGAATCGAGCCCGTAGAATTGTCTGACATAGCTCTACTAAGGATGCTAAAACTCTGCAAACCAATTATGGAGTAGATAGAAGGGAATGCAAGGCTGTCCTTTAATATGAGCTGAAGATGGGGCATAGAGAGAATGGGAAAGTATTAAGTCTCGTAAGCCCAAAGGCTAACAATATCAAGACAACTTAAAATACAAGGTAGATTAAAAAATCTATTTGGCTGAAGGGAGGGTGAATAAAGGAATTGTATAGAAAATGAACAAGCAGGGAGATGGAACTGAACTGATAGCCACAAGTGCACACCTCAAAACAGGGAGGAGAAGAAAAAATCGAATCACATTTGCTTGGGGGTGAGGAGATGCAGAGGGAAGAAACAAGAAAGGCCTTATCAAAATTATCAAAACATCCAGAGAGTAACTCTGAGTTTTCAAATAAGTGAAACAGAGGGGAAGATGGAAGAGTGATGGATATTCCTAAATGCTTTTTTTTTTTTTTTTCCTCAATTTTCTTTTTTCCAAGTCACACAGTTAATCCTCTAGCAGGGTTATATTTCAATATGAGGGACTGTATACACACTCCTCAGTCCCCCACACCATGTACGCCACTGAAGAGCACATTATAGGATGGCATCTCCCATGAAAATGCTCTATTTAAGCTATAAGGAATCTGTTGGTTTTGGGGGAGGGTAGCTGGCAGAGGAGACAATGTCTGTAAGAATGAAGCTGACACCTACAAGTAACCCTTGTGCCACCTCTGTGGTTTCTGTTGTTCCTCTGGGACCTAAGTAGACCTTAAAGGATCTGCAGGGCTTCTGGGCATACTCCTTTATTCTGTAAGCAAAAGGAAGGCAAGAGGGACAGGCACTGTCTCTCTCAATTAAGGATAGAGAGAACTCCAGTTTGGAGCATTTTCCTCTGTGCTTGTCCCCATTTTTTTTTTTATTTTTTTTTTTTTCCAAGAAAGAAACAGCAGTGAGCTTTTAACTCCCCTTGCTGAACAAGCGTCTTAAGAATATCTGTCCAAATTTCATTGCCTGACCTCAATGGGACAATTCGGGTGAGCCTGGTGGCATTACCTCGCTGAATCGGAGTCTTAGCTAGGCGATAAAAGTGAGTGCAAGAGATCTGTTGTGCTTCGATTTCAGAGAGGCAGCTGAGATAAAGCTTCATAATAGAAAGAAACGAGATGAATTCCTAGCTGATAAAACATGTCATCAGAGGGATTAGGCATGGCTTGACAGATGAGAAGCAGAATGGAATTAATGGGTTAAAGAAGAATAAGAGATTTTTACAAATGGATCAGAAGAAAAAAAGGTAGCAATAGGGAGAAAGTAGGTCTACTAGAGAATGAGGATGGGAAAAAAAATGATGGCTTAAAAATATCCGAGGCTGTGAATTTGTTTCCACTTTCCACAAAAATATCATCAGTATGATTAAAAAAAAAAAAAAAAAGTTTTAAAATTAAAAAGGGCAAGCAGTAAACTAACTTTTAAAGAGCAGGGAAGCTTGCAACAATGTGTTTTATGTCAGTTCTGGACAAGATGCTTTGGCCTTTCAGGACCTATTCAGATCCTTGTCTGGCCCAGCTCGGATCATAAAGATGTCTCTATGAAAAAGGCTTATAACAGAACTGGCAGATGAGCACAGGAGATGGTCCATTTTTGCAGGAATTGTGGATCCTAAGACATTTGAGAGGAGGAAGGGGTGGATGAGAGCAGTGGTAGAATAGTTTTGGCTACAACTATAGCAAAATCACTTTAGGATGAACAGTGAGGTGAGTGTTGTATTGTAGAGCAAAGTTAATCAGCAAATTCATTCAAGATTAGAGGGACTGATCAGCTGACTGACACACAGATTCCCATATGTGTGCTAGGATACATAAAGCAAGTTGTGTTTTTTTTGTTTGTTTGTTTTTTTTACTTTGCTGCAGTACTGGCATTATGTCTGAAAAAGAAGGGAGATTTGAGAAGGTATGGAAAGCCTTAAAATAAGTGGGTGATGTCAAGAAAAGTGACTGTCAGTAAACAATCTAATTTCCATCCTCAGCAAAATGATAGAATATTTGGAAAATCACCAAAAAGCTCATAGATAATGGAACTGTAAGCAATAGGCAGTCCGACTTTACAGAAGAAAGCCATGATGGGGTAATGCTAGTGCTTTTTGTATTGGAAGAATGAAAATTTGAAAGACAAAGGGCAGATAGAACGTATGTAGGCTCTAGCAAAATATTTGATAGCTTTATATTCCGTGTTACTTCCAGTGAATTTAGGGAACGGTATTGGAAAGCAAAAGCTGTCTTTGGGAGCATGAAACAAAGCGTTTTTTAAAGTTGCAGCTCACATACCTTCATAGGAGCTATCCTTTTCCTAGCCTGTCAATAGCTTCAGGGAATTCTCATCTGTCTGCCCAACGTAAAAAGGGAAAACTTGGAGCTCAGCTCCTCGGATCTCCAGCTGCTAACTGAAAATTTTCTCCCTCTTTTTTTTTCCTGAAAAAGTGTCACTGGAAGATCACTAAAGTTGTCTTGAAGTCTATCTTTCCTGATGTTCCAGTGTGGTTTTTGTTGTGCTTCTCTAGAGTAGGCTCATACAGCAAGTGCTCTATGCTCTAGAGGCTGAGCTTGTATAGGAATTTTGGGTGTGCCTGTGAGTTTTAAAAGTGTTTTGACTTTATTTTGTAATCTGAACATGTAAGCTTAGACACTCAATGTAAACATGGTTGGCTGAGGCCATGATCCTTGATTGGTTTGCAGAAAGTGCATCTGGCATCGAAGTTGGGATGGGAGAACTATTGAACACAGGAAACTAATAATAGTTATCTCCTTTCCCTCCGCCTGCCTGGTCAGGAATATTTTCCAGTTGAACTTGTCTTAATAAATAATGCACTATTATATACAAATTCTATCCATCATTTTATAATTTGTTTCTCTTTGCCTTCCTGCTCCCCACCTCCCACCCCTCAACATACACACGTTCCTCTGTACTTCTCACTGCCTTTTTCCACCCCTCCAGACTCTTCTCTGTAAATGAAAATAAAAGGAGGCAAAAAAAATTCAGCTGAAAGACTGAAGTTACATTTTATCTGCAAGCTGTCTGCCTGCTGTCCAGATATGATGCTGTTCTGTCCCCAAGGGACAGAATAAATCTTTTCAGTGAGAGAAAAGTCCAGAACTATTGAAGTTTGGAAAAGCTATAAGGCCCTCAGCAGGAGCGTGGTCCTGTGAAAGCAGCCTGAGCTGGGGAGACCTCTGAGAGGCTGAGACTTGCATGAACACCCTGATGGACTGCTGCAAGGAACTGCTCAAAGGAAGGCTTGCTCATATTTATTTCTTGAGCCCTAAAATGGAGAAAAATTGAGGGTTTGCACTCTTCTTGATTCTGGCTACACGAGTGTTTTTGGCCTTTCCCTTGGCCCCCAGGAACATCCAAAAGGAGGCCAGTTAGCCTTCTATCAAATAACAGCCTGTTAATAACATGTTTCACAGTAAAATAGTTCAGGAAGAATAATATGCACTGGGGAATAACATTTGCTTTGCTGTACTGGCAGTCTGAGGACAGTGCGGACACAGTGTCCTGCACTTCCATGAGCATCTCAAAAGACCTCAAGCACCTGATGAAAAATCCGACAGCCTCAGCTGCTCATCTATAAAATTAAGTTAAATGCAACATGTGCTCAGTATTTTTGTCTTTAATGGCCTGGGAGGGTGTGCTTGGCACAACAGGCCTGTGAGCACCGATGAATAATTACACAGAAACATTCAAGCAAAAGTAGGTTAGGGATGGCGTGAAAGAATTTATGGTGGTTACAGAGCACTAGATAAAACTTGATCTATGGAAATATAAATACCCTTCAGACAAGATAGCTCAGCTCTCCCAGGGCAGAGGAAATGAATGCTAATATTTGCAACTTGCAGCCATCTCTTTTTCCTCTCCCTGTAAGAACTAAGGTGCTGCTGTCAGTGCTTTCAGCAACTCGGTCACTTGAGTCTTAGTTGTTCCCCAAAGCCAGAAGGTGTTTTTAAATACCTTTATATTCTGGTTTATCCCAGAAATAATGTTGTAACTGGGGAAGAAATCATCCATGACTTAGATGGGAGTACTACTGAAAAGTTATGTATGTAGCAAAAGCTGTTGGAAAAAATCTTCGTAAGGAAATTATCCATTCAGTGAGCACCGTTGGACTGCTGGAGCTGAGATGCTCTGCAGTGAGGTATGGGCTTTGCCACAGCTTGCAAAGAAGACACAGAAATGCTGAGTGCTTCTACCTTTCCAGGCCCAGTTCAACTGAGACTCTCAAGTTTTTGTAGGCAGATTTCTCTTGACAATCTGCTTTGACAGGTCATCCACCACTCAAACAACTCAGTTACTCAAGAGCTCTTTTCTGCAAGTCTAGCAGCTCCTTTTAACCTCCTGGGCAGATAGGTAGAATCAAGGAACCAAGCCACTTAGGAGAAAACGTGGAATGTCCTAAAATAACCTTCAAAATATTGAATAGCATGTGTTTTATTGATTTAGTTAGATTTTATCCCAAATAACAAAAAAAGCTCACTGTTCTTTTGGGGAGTCGGTAGGAAGAAGAATCTTATTTCCTGGCTAGCATTAGCCACCTTCCCTGCCTAGTCATTTACTAACAGTTTATGCCTTTTTGTTGAGGTATACACATGTAAAGCATTACCAGGATAAAACATCTCCCTGTTTGCACCAGTGGGAATGTTAAACATCTCCTTGGCCCTGATGTCAATATTTATGCCATGGGCAACCAGTCCACTCAAATGCCACTTCCAACTGATGGCCAGCCATCTTTTTGGAAGGGAATTATTGGTAAGAGAGTTCTTGGAGATGCTTGGAGTGAAGCACAGGAGGTGCTGAGGGAAATATGGGAAAACAAACCCTTCGTTAACAGCTTTCCTATTGGAACCCCAATGCAAAATATCCTCTATGTGCCTGGTATTGTTGGGGTTGCATGATGTGACATCCAACCCATGAAAGAGTTGCTTAGCAACTGTGTCCTGCCCTGAGGCTGCCTGCAGCTGTCTGTGATGTTCTGCTTTGATGATGGAAATTCTCCCATCTTGTGTTCTGGGGGCTCTGCATGTATCCCGTTGGGTATGTGTTGTGTGCATAGATTTTTCTATCAAACTTGTCTGATCTTACCAGCTTAGATGCCAAACTCACCTGCTCTTGTGGTTTGAATTTATTTTGCTAATTAAGTGTGAGGGCTGTTTTTCTGTGTCCTAGCTTGAACAAGAAACTCATACCATTGAATGCAAGTGATCTGGAAACTGGCTGATTAAACGGATTCTTTCCCCTCTCTTGTGGAAACTGCTTTTGCATGTGCTCTTAGGGTGATGTTCCCATTAAAGGGCTAAGCGAAACAGTCCAAACAAGAGCAGAGACTTGCACTCTCAGATATCTAAAGCAAAAAAAAAAAAAAAAAAAATGTGGACCTCTCAGCATGAGTTATTTAAACTCAATGTGAAGAGTGAGTTATTGCTATAGCACTTGTATCAGTGAACACAAATTTTAGTTTGCTTCTGGTTGGAAGGCACAGTGCAATGGGCAGTTATGCAAACAACTGAAGTAGCAGAAGACTGATGATCACTGCCTCCATTACTCCCTTCTGTTTCAGCCTAGATGATCTGGTTTACCAGAGATTTAAAATAACAAATCCTAAGGTTGCCAAAAAGGACTATAGGCAGTAATCTCTGAGAGAGGGCAACTTCACTGCAAGATCACCTTTCCTTGATTTAGCACATACAGCAGAATATCCTCTCAATAGTCTTAATCTTATATTTAGGTAGCTGCTGTGATTCAACTAGCGTAGTAACTCACTGCACCTCAGCGACAAATACTTGGAAGATGGTACCTATATTCCTTTGGTACCTAAATCACTTAGGAGTTGTTTGGAACAAAGTAACTCAGAGTAAGTGCTGAGTTGGCAAAGTCTATGGACACAGCAGAAAAAAAAGCCCTGCTTCCCTTGTGTGGTACTGCCGCCGACAGCTCCTTGGGGAGGCAGCAAGCAAAGGGGCTGAAGATCGGAGCAGAAAATTGAAGTAGACAACTCTAGCTGTGTTCAGGTGAGGAGTCGTTTGCTTCCTGTGGTGCTTTCTCAAGATCGCTGTCAGAGTCACCACAGGAAGAATTCCTCCTGTGTTCCTGTCGTCTCAGGGGATCTGCTTGATAGGCACAATGTATTTGCTTGCAAGCACTTTAAATAATTTCCAGAGCTTTAAGCCCCATGGGGAGGGCTAATCCTAAACTGAAGCAGCTCAATGAGACAGGTCAGACCCCTGGAGATAGTCTATTAGATAAACAAGTTCACCTCACAGGGCTGGGGATGTCTCAAGCAACTTAATGGAGTAGTGGTGTTATTTGTAAACACATTCTAAGATGTTTTGTCTACATTTTGTTATTACCATAATCATTACTTTTTACCACTGCTTTACAAGCTTTGCCTAACAGCTCTCATTTATGCATCCTGAAGCTTTGTCTGCTTCAAGAAATTGTGAAATAGCAGGGACAGTCATGGAGAGTCAAGCAACTTGTGCATCCAGAGGGTTTGTGGCAGAGCATACAGGTGCTCTTATCCAGAATCAAACTCACTTCCTGGGGCTACACCACCTCTTTGAATGAGCCTTTCTTCTAAAAGGATAGAAGTATCTTGGTTCACAACACTGTGGCTCTTGACTATTCAGTAAATTAAAGTATGACTTTTTTTTTCCTAGCTTTATGTACGTTTTCTGATTTACCTCCAGAATCCTTTCTGTTCTCTCTGCTTTTATGAAGGTTAATGATACGGTTAACAAAAGCAGTGTGCAAAGCGGTTCCATTCAAATAAGATTATCACACCAGTCTTAGGTTTCTTACAAGGAGGAAGAGTTGAGAAACAACTGTGAGAAAGGTATTATGGGAAGCATTCTGGTTCTCTTGTTCTCTTCTAGTAGTACTTGAAATCTGTATTTCCCTCATAAAAGGGCCCCCCATCACAGGGGCCAAAGTCCAGGTCTACCCACACTATGGAAGAGCTGCATAGTGCACTTGTTATTGCAAGGTCTAAGTGCAGTCAGTCATTATCAGCAACAAAATAAAGAGACCTCTTCAAAGTTTAACCCGTCCTAGTTGTCAACATCACTACTTCTAGGCCGTACAAAATAAACTGTAGTCTTCAGTCCTGGCAAAGCAAGTGAATGAGAGGACAAACAATGGGTGAAGCATGAGGAATGTGGGGGGGAAAGTGACTGAATTTCCTAGAGAGGGAAGGATGTTATGCAGCGTAAGAAAATAGAAGTTTGTAGGAAGGGGCAACTTCTTTTGTTAGACCAAATGATAGAGTTGGAAAAAGATTGCAGGGTCTTTGCTAGAGACCATAGACTTCAGACTCTACTCTTTTCTCAGGCTTCACGTCAGGCTTCTCACATACCATTTTCCATGGGTGAATGTTGAGGGTTTAGAATAGGATAACCTCATCTGCTACATTTTGCATGGGGAAACATCTCTCTGATGTGGGCTGTTAGGAATTGTTCTATGTAGAGCCATGGTGGTGAAGAAACTAGAACTACTCAGCTGTAGAGCAGGAGTGGATGTAGTTTGTAGACTGTCAGCTGGAGATGCTTGGGCTATTATGATTCACTGGTTTGTTGATACTGAATCCTCTCTTGGGATAGGCTTACTGATCACTAGCAACTCTGCTCCTTAGCCCAGCTTCTCAGTATCAAAACTTCCAGGTGTTCAGAAAATCATACAGATGAAGCTGTCAAGTTTGTATGGACATTGTAACTATACAGAGCACTGGAAAGTAAAGGGAACTGAAAGCTGTGCAGCAGACATGGGAGGAAAACCTACTCGTGTTTTATGCCAGCCATCCTGAGCAGGGACCTTGTTTTTATTCCTTGCAGCAGGCTCCAGCTACTCAGCTGTCTGAATGTGTATGTAAAGTAGTATTATAAATCTGTGGTGCTACATACACATTTTCATTCCTATTACACTATATACATATTTTATTATGTTTATCATTAATATTCAGCATGAGGTATTAGCAGAAGTCAGAAGCAGTCAGTTCTGCTATGGTTCCTCTGATGAGCTCTCAAAAGAGGTTTCCAAAAGCTCGAACCTCCTCATTCCTGCCTTGCCTCATATGAGCTCCCTCTGATGCTCATGAGAATGTTCTGCATTTCTTCATCCATCCCTGCTCCATTAGCTTGAGATAGTTAGAAACAAATGCACAACCTTTTGGCATAGACCCAGGCTTTGCCTAGCAGGATGAAAAATGACTATGATTCTAATTAGTGTTGGTTTTGGTCTTTTGGTTGCAAAACTGGGAGTTGGCCCCCTCAGCCTTTTCCTCTTAATAATAATTAATTATTAATTACTTCAACAGAAGAGGAGGGAAAGGAGAATTACTGGTACTGTGTGGAATAGATATGATGGGAAGACTTAGAAAATTGTCTGATGGGAAGCTGAGACTCGGGAGTCTGATTTGAGGAAATATTTGACTAGTTTATAACTTCATCTTAAACAGGCCTTGAAGCCCACTGGAAAGAGGATTTCTCCGTCTTTCTTTACCTGCCATGTGCAAGCACGTGCTGGAGATACGTATTTGCTCCTCCTATCTGACCTCAGTATTGCTCCTGAGGAGACAAGTGCTGGTTAGTAAGATGAGCAAAAAGGCTGCCATGTTTCACACAGGTCACCACGGCAGAAATTCTGAGTCAATGAAGCTCCCTGAAGGCTTTGACTCTTCCTTGCCAAACTATAAGATAGTTCCAAAGGCAGGATGGGACTTATCTAAACAAGGCAGAGAAAAAAAGTGAAATTAGGTCATCTCCAAAGATGAGGTAAGGCTGTAGTCTTTCTCAAAGCTCTGATCTGACTGAAGTAGCTGAGTTTAGGGATGAAATAGGTATTTCCCAGTCGAAATCACCCTTGTAGTGATCATTCTGATCCTTCAATAACAGGCTGTTTCCTTTTTTCTCTTGTGAGAACCTCCTTTTTTCCCCCCTCATTTTGTGGCCTCCCCATGGTTCTCAGTGCTGTTGATCAAGTCAGTCCTCTTTGGGTGTTCTTTTTACCTCCTGATGTGAAATGTGCTTCACCAGCTGCTGCTCTTCCACTGTTGTGTGAGTCCTTGCCTATTTGCTTTACTTCCTAATGTATCTCATCATTAGCACTGCTCTGGTTTCCTCTGCCAGTGCTAGTTGGTGTTATCACTCCGGTGTGAGTGACGCTGAGCTCTCACATCTCCTTTAGCATAGCCTTTCATTTTTCTTGCTTGCCCCCTGGACACCACCAGATCTCAGCTCCTCTGTAGCTTCCTGCCTCTGAAAGCTTCAAACAAGGCACTGTCTGTGCTTAGGTGAAATGTTTCTCCTTGAACATTGATGTTGTGTTCTTGGTTATGTTTCTTGAGCAAATCCCTATTTCTCAACATCTCTGTTTTCCAAGGTGTAAAATATAGGTGATGTTGATCTGCAAACTGTCAAATAAGTGTGAGGGGCAACTGTCAGTCTATTTCTAACACCACTGACTTGTACTGAGATGTCACACTGAGATTATCGCTTCTTTATTCATGTCTCCTCTGTTAGGTTCATGCTTCAGCATCCCAGACACATGCAAGTTGCTTTGTGACATCCAGTCCTTTGTTAAAATCCATCATCATCTGACTGTCACTGACCTGCTCACAGCTTTCCTTTTATGATGTCACTCCCAAAGCCATGCTGGATACTGCACCAGCAGACATGCTGCAGTTGAGGGGAGGCTGATTTAATGCTGAGGAAAGGTAATTCCCCTGTGAGGAGCCTAGATCAGAGTTGCCTTCCTGATTACCTCCAGCCTGCTGAGAAAACCCATGACATGGCTGTAATTGTATTGGTGTCAATCAATTTCACATGCCTTTTTTCCCATCATTTCTGCTCCTTTCCACCTTTCCTTACTGTCATCCTTGTCCTCAGACACCTCCTGGCTGCTCCCCTTTTCATTTCATACTACTACTACTTCTTACACTATCACTCTTCCTTCTGTCTCCTCTCAGGCCATTCCTACATTGTTTCCTTCTCTCTGCAGTCAGAAACCCATCTCTGTGCTGTGCATGCCATCCTGTAGCTGGCTATGCAGACCTTTATCTGTTTTTATACCTTTCTGTAAGGAGGTTCAGGATTGTGCGTGAAGAATGATGCACAGAAATGAATTGCTCTGTGTAGTTTTCTGTTATGTGAACTTACTGTGCCAAAAGAGCTGTTTGGTTGCTTTAATATCGTCTTCCCTTCACCACTTGATGGTGCTCTTAGACATAGCAATTCTTTATTACGCTGCAGGACGAGCCAGTACAGCTGGTTTCTCCAAAACTGGCCATTAAATCTGACAGATTTGAGTATCTCAGATCTCTGACCTAATCCAAAACTAAGTTCAAACCAATCTCTAAGGAAGAAGCCACTTTTTGAACAGAATTGGAAATAGCATCCTAAATGCTTACCTGCTAGGGTAAAAGCTTGGTTTCTTCTTTTTCTGTTTCTTTCTTCCTCATCTAGCTGCTTTCCCCCTATTCAGTCAATTGCTGCTATTTCTTGAGAGTCTCTCACCTTTCAGCTTCTGTCTCCTTCATGTTGCTTTCACCTATGTTCTTTCCCTAATGCCCGTTGCTTGTCTTCCATATGCATGTTCCTGCTTGTATTACCTTTTTTCCACCTTCTCTTCTTCCGCTCTACTCCTTTGGAGTTGTAGAGTCGAGTCACAGCTGAATATAATGGACTCTCTGTGATTTGTTTTTTCCTTTTCCCTCTTAGATTGTTAAATCTTGCCTCCTTCTGCTACATTCACATTGCATTTAAAACAAACAAACAACAGCAACACCAAAAACAAAATAACCAACATCTGAACAACTACAAACTCATCCTCTTATCTCCATCCTTCTTCCCTCCATGAATAACTTCCTAGTGGTATTGCTGTCAGGAAAACCATGTCCCGCAGCTTAGCAAAGGAGCCTTAGTACAGAAAGCCTCAGAACTTCCCTAGGCATTTGCCAGTGCTGTGCAGAGAGTCGCTTGAGCTGCAGTGAAGAAATTCTCCCAAGCAGATGCACAGTGATTCAAGTGTAGAGTTCATGCTTGTGGGCATATTTTCTCAGAAGCAGAATGCTCTGTAGCTTTGGTTGCTGCTGTAAGGCGTGATGATCACCAATACCTTTGTAGCTGAAGTTAAATTTCATTCTAGGTTAATGGCTAAACTCTTACTAAATGATAACCGGCTGCTGTCCAAACCAGAGTCCATACAATCATTCTAGTCACTCAGTAAAGTAAAATTCGGTGGACTCTGAAAAAAATTGGCAAGGTGTATATGTGTTTGAGAGAAAGAAACTTCAACACAAATATAGGCAAAGAAGGGAGCTGAAGCACAGCCTGTTTAAGCAGCTGGTAGCCTGACCTTAAGTAAAAGCTTAGGGTTTGATGCTGTAAGAAGAGAAACTCTCTAGCTTGTTTGATTTCTCCTGCATGGAAGAAAAATAAGACTCCACACGTTCTTTGCAAATAAGGTATCATAAAATGAAGCCTTTCCATCTCTTCCCATGGAATAACCCATAAGACCATGAATTTTTGGTTAGCTGAAATGGGGGCAAAAGGGAATACGATGCTATGAATTTTTGAAGAAAGAATCAGAGCTCTAAAAAAACATGTTTTATCTGTGAATCTTAAAGCACAGTATAAAGAAAGATTGTTTTCTCCTCCTCGTTTTATGGAGACAGAGAATGGACTGAGATCAGACACTGAGGTGAGTATTTTGATAAGAGACCTATCGTAACTCATGGAAATTGAATTCTGAACTCCCTATCCTGCCTACAGCTGTGTACTGTACTGCCTGATGCACTATCAGCTGTCCAAAACCACACGAGGAAAGGGTTATCTGCTGGTTAAAGGTGATGACTCTTGGCTCCGAGCATTGATATCACTGTGTGATCTTGAACAAGTTGTTTGGATTTTGTCATCTGTAGTGATGTAGATGGTGGTTCTGCAGTAAGATGCGAGGCCATGGGTCAGCTCCCAAACCTTGCTCTGAAAAAACACCAGAACCGTGCCTAGAATTGGCATACTCCTCCTGTGAGAGAGGACTTCTGCTGGAAAGCATCATGAAGGTGATGGGGCTAGTGAGTCAGACTTGCCACATACAAGGCAGCGTTACTGTCTGCCAATCTGGTTCCTTGTGGCTGATTTTTCTGTAGTAAAAGCTTCCAACTTATGATGCCCCCGTAGCTCTGGAATGCAAGCAACAGCCCTCTTAGTGGGATATGGTGTCATGGTTGAACCCGTGTGAGTGAGATCAGAATCAGTCCCTTGATACTTCTGAAATGATTGTAATAATATTGACTTAGTGGGGCATTCTGACGATTAGTGAAGGACTGTAATGTATTTTGAAACCTGCAAATGACAGTGCGAAATCATAATGATCATATTCCTCTTTAGTTCTTCTGTATATGGATCTTGGAGTACCTCATTAATGTTATTAAACTTCAGAATTCTGTGTGAGGACATTAAGTAATTCAATGAACATATGATCATAGGAATAATTTTTGGTTGTCTCTACACTGTACATCACAGTGACTTCTATCCTCTTTGCAGCTCCAGAGATATAACTCAGGTCCTCCTCTTCTTAAAGAGCAGTCACCTGCCGCTTAAGGAAAAAGTAGCATCTCCATTAATGATCATCATGGACTATGCACTGCAATTAGCAAATACTGCTTCTAACCAATAGACAGGATGCTGACGATTTGAGCAGCCAGAGTAGTTTGGCATTCTCCAGTATTCACTGATATCATCTCCCATGCAGCCCTGGGAGGGAACAGAACTTGCCTTATCTCTACTTTCCATCTTGAATAGGGTAAAGGACTCTGAACTTGGCATCTCTAGAGTAAGGAAATAAAACCAGATATTTTTCAAACATGACCCTTCAGGTTATGCTTGCAGTTAATGAGTTACAGCATTCTTTAGGGATTTAGTTCAGGAGTCCTGAGTTCCCTTCTGGAAGCACTACTTCTCTCCAGTAACAAAATCTCATGAACTCCAGATTTTGGTCCTCTGTATCACGTTTGTTAGATGCTCTATTAGGAACTGTGTGTGACTATGTTCCTAATGCCATACTTGACAAGACACTTTGGTCAGACTGCCCTCATCCCAACCCCTGCTTTTCCCTCAGCTTAGATCTAGTTAACTTGGAGTTTCTTGGGAGCAACCCAACCTCTGCAGAAGGATGTCTTCAAAAGGGCATCACCAAATAATATCAACTCTCTGACTGTGAGCATAGTGCAGGCTCTCATGTCTACTCATCAGCCTAAGTATAGTTGTATTTATCAGGTGCTATCAGGAAAACAGTAGAATAAAGGTAAACTGTGGGCACATTTCTTCCTATTTCTGCTTCTGCCATGGATGGGCACATCTATGTGTTCAAGTACAATCAGAAAAAAAATTGATTTGAACTGTTTGGCTTGAGACTGGCTACTATCACTTCTGTGTGAGTGTGGCACCAAGCATGAGATAATGCTTCAGTGTCTGGAGGCTGGCTCCTGCTGGGCAGCTGCAGCAGCAGGAGGGATGTGTGGCTATATACACTCGAACACATCAATCTCACCATGGTGTACAATGCTGACATTTGAATAATCATGCCAGGATGTTAAGTGGAACACCTTGCTTGGGTGACACCAGTAATTCTCTTTACAAGGCTGTTCTTCATTAGTCTCTAGAGAGTCACACAAATGTTTATTTCTACATCTGTTGCACTCTTGTCAGTCACAACTGCTTGAAAGAATATGGCATATTTATGCAACATATATGTGCGTATGTAGCATATATATAATTCTGACATGAAGTTGTTGGAGCAGGTGCAGAGGAGGGCCATGAAGATGATCAGAGGGCTGGAACACCTCCCCTGTGATGACAGGATGAGAGATCTGGGGCTTTTCAACCTGGAGAAGGCTCTAGGATATCTTTTGGCAGCCTTCCAGTACCTCAAGGGGGCCTACAGAAAAGCTGGGGTGCGACTTTTTATAAGGGCGTGTAGTGACATGATAAGGGGAAATGGCTTTAAACTGTAAGAGGGTAGATTTACACTAGGGATTAGGAAGAAATTATTTACTGAAAAGGTGCAGTGGGACAGGTTGCCCAGTGAGGTTGTGGATGCCCCCTCCCTGGAAGCATTCAAGGCCAGGCTGGATGGGACTTTGAGCAACCTGGTCTAGTGGGAGGTGTCCTTGCGTATAGAAAGGGGTTGGAACTAGATGATTTTAAACGTCCCTTCCAACCCTAACCATTTTATGATTCTGTGATATATAGCCTTATCAAACAGACAGTTGTGTCTGTGATAAGATAGTAGTACTGTAGAGGTGCAGAGTGAATGCCAACAGCCTCCAGTATGACTGGAGTTTCCTCACCACTTCAGGCCTTAGAATTGTTTCTGCTTGATTTCAGGGAAAGTCCTATACATCCCCAGCACAGCAGTTGCACTGTACAGCACTAGAGTAACAGGAAAGGAAGGAAGATTTTTTTCTCTCATTTTGCTGTATTCCTGTGCAAATGATGACTGGAAGGCTAGGAATGGACTGTTTCTGATATGAGGTCTCTTCTGGGCCGGTGAGATTGATCTGTAAGTGCTCAGATCTGTTCTGAATGGGAAGGCAGGGTTGCTGCTTGTCTTGCTGTGATCACTGCCTGACTCAGAGCACCCCTTGCATCCCCCAAGGCTCCCTGTGAGGGGGCTGCAGCTGAAGAGATGAGCAGGATCAAGGCAGGACAGAATGAGTAGGGAGCCCTGAACCACCAAGAGAGCTGGCATATAATACCAGCTCTTCCACTGGTGTGCTGTTAGGGCCTGAGCAAATTACTTTTTTTTCCCACCGTGCCTCAGTTTCCCTGTTAATTAAACAGGGATAATAATACACCTCTTGCAGGAGCAGCACAGTAACAGATCAGACAATATCTTTAAAGTGCAGTAAGATTTACTGATAAAAGGTGCTGCGGAAGAGCATTGTTAAAAGTCCACAGTGAAACCTCACAAAACCCCCTGAACTGAGACCTCTTGTCAACCTGGATATTTTCACTGTTCCTTTGAAGATGAAACTCCACCGCTTACACTAGTTTGCTCCAATTCAGTAGGTTTTAAGAGGCCACAGGGGGACCTGTTAGAGTTAAAATGGATTGAAAATGTCTTTGAGCCTCTAGAATAATGAGTATTTCCCTTTCTTTACATTTTTGGATCCAGATGAGATGCTGTTCAGTGGCTGTCATTCCGCCAACATACGCTTTTCCACTGCATTGAAACCTGAACTCCTAGGGTTGGGCATTTGCAAGCAGATAAACGTTTTTTGGTAGTACATTAAGTAAAAGAAACTCAAGTAGGAAATTTTAATTACTTTTAAACTCTAAGCTACATCTTGTTCTCCCCATTATAAACCATTTTGATTCTGCCTTACGCAGTTGCTGGCTATTTCTATTATCTGCATTAAGGTGATGATCTTCTTAGTGTCTGGGCACATGTCATGATTATTATTATTTCATATCTCAGCAGTGCCAAAAAGAGAGGAGAGGACATTAAGATGCTAGACTGAAGCCTGATTCCCAGGCCTGGCGCTGACTTTCAGTGCGAACTTTGGCATGCTGCTATGAAGCCTGTCTCTGTGCTTCATTTTCTCATCTCTGAAATGACATTTCCCTGCTTTATGGGGTCAGTGGATTCACTAGCACAAGTTGGGTCTTAAAAATACTATATAGAAGGAAAAGCTCTGATTCATATCCAGTTGTGCTAGAAACTGTGCAGGTATCTGTGAGGGGATGTCCCCGTCCTACAGGGCTTGCAGATGAATGTGACCTACTAAGGAAGAAAGGAGAAAAAAATCTCTTTGCCCTGCAAGGACTGAATTACAGCACCTGCACTGTAATAGGATAGAGAATGAAGCACTGGAACAGGATGCTTGAAGGCACTGTAGGGTTTCTCTCGCCATAAAGTTTAAGGACAATCTCCATCAGGATTGCCATGGTTACAGGTGACTCTATAGGATTTGGGAAAAACTTTCTTGAGTGCCTTTCAGCTCCTTTTGGCTTTTTTTTTTTGTGTTTGTTTTTAACTTTTTTTTTTCTTGATGATCTCAACAGTTCCCTTTAGAAATGGAATTAGGCCAGAGTTGCTTCTTTTTTTTTTTTTTTTTTTTTTTGATTGACTTGTGGAATCCTGGAATGAAATATTTCAGGAGGAGGTGCGAGCTGCTGCTTTGAGCAGCAGATTGGGCCAGATGACCTGAGTGCTTTTCAACCTAAGTTATTCTATGAGCACTTTGTTGCCAGAACAAGTAAGGGAAAGTAAGGCTTGACCTTACCCCTATCACTCACACGGGATAAATTCATTTCTACATAATTGTAGATTATGATTGGTAGGAACTTCTGGAGACTGTGTAAACAAGCTTCCCCAGGACTGTAATCAACACTAGATTAGGTTAGCCAGGGCTTTGTCTAGTTGAATCTTGAAGACCTCAAGGAACAGAGATCCCACGACCTTATTTGCTCTTGCAACACAGTTGCTAGAAGGGTTGCCAAAAGTCAATAAGCTTACTCTTTTTGACAACTGACGTGAAGAGCTGAGAGCTTTCTCTTAGCCAAAAGAACTCCTTCCTACAGCTTCCCCATGACTATCATGTTAGCCTAGATAATCAGTGCTGAATGTAATTACGGCTTGCTGATGACAGTAAGAAAAGCATGTTTAAGATCACTGGATACTTACTCCCTTTGGACTTGGAAGATCTTGACTAAAATGACAAAAAAAAAAAAAAAAAGTGTGATCTTCCTTCTTGTCTTAGTGTCCATTTTCTATATCAGCAAGCCAGTGTTTTGTTGCCCCCAGAGAATGCAGATGCTGACGTTTTTTACCAACCAAGTCTTCCCACTGGATCTCATGAAATGTGCCTGCATTGGCAGCAGGTTACAGACTTCCACCTGTGAAATGGGGGGAATGTAGGCTCACAGAAGATAGTTCTAAACAGCAAAGCTCAGTTTTGGATCCAGTTCTGGAACTGAACATTTTGAGCTGGTGTCAAGTGCGTGGTTTTTACTGGTTCTTTCTTTTTTAATTCCTCTATGCTTGCAACTGAACTTGTGCTAATTTAGAGCTTTAGCTCCCCATTGGCCAGATCGCTGGGTGAAACTTTACAGGAAGTGACAAGAAACAGGGGAAAAATAATTTCCAAACCAAATGAAAGTCAGATGTAGCTGAGCGCTCCCAGATGAACCTACTGAGTATCTAAAGGAGATTCAGCGCAGACAGATACATAAATAGGTGAAATACTAAGCTTGCCTTTCTCATGTGGGTATCTTGGGTCTGTCTGAGCTTGTAGGGGCTGAAGAATCTTATTGTATTGAAAACTCAACAGACTTCTCTATGCATCTTTGCACTGTGAAATATGCCATGATTTGTACAGCTTCTCTCCATGCTTTCCAGCCTATGAGCACGTATGCTGTTTTCTTTTTTCTTCTTTGTGAGGCACAGGAGAAAACAACGCAGGCAAATTTTGCAAAATCTATTTCAAGTCAGTAATTTTCTAAGTGCTCAGAGCTTGTCTCTTTTTTTTTTTTTTTTTTCCCTATGATAAGTAATTTATAAATAAAAATACATTCACACTCACTCTAATATTTGCTTGTACTTGAATTCTATTGGCGAGATGTGTGAAAATTGCCTGATGGCTGAGATCACCAGCAAAACCAAAGTTACAGGGAGTAATTACAGATAGCATTATAGAACAGAAGGATAATTTGATCTAAAAATTCGATCTAATGCTCTCACACAGGGATGTATTTCTCTGGGATAGGATTTTATAAAACAAAAGAGAAAAAAAATAGTATGGATGAACTAGGGAAAAGCAATTATTCTCTTATAATATGGGAACACAGTGTGCCTGGCTCAGGAGAGGTATGAAATACAGGAGAAAGAAGGGGCTGCAAGGAGCCTTTATGAGCCCCAGCAGGTTTACTCAGGAAGGTTATTCAGAATGTGCACAGAAGGCACAAGATCCTGAGCCCAGTGGGGTAAAACAGACATGAAAAGAAGGATATACAACACATGTACAGCATGAGAGGAAGATACCTTGATATTTTGATGGTGAACATGTAGGAATTCTACCATGCATCTGGTCTCCTCAAGGTCTCTGCCCTCCCCACAGCACTGGCCAGAAGGGACAGGAAGATCCCAGGGTAGTGAGGCAGAAGCCAAGACCATCTGGTTTCCTGCAACCCTCAGGAATCCTTGCAGAAGAGCATAACTGTCTAGTGTTAGTTTTCTAAGTAGTTCTTAATTCTGTAGAAACACTGGTAGAAGATATGCCCTTTTCTTAGGGTCCCTATAGACCAAGCATGGCTGAAGATCTCAAGCTATTCCCCACATACTAACTGCAAGTCCCTCCCCTTTCCACGAGTGTGTGCAGCCCCAAAGCCCTAACAAGGCTGGTCCATGGAGAAGACCTTTCCCACAGACTTCCCTCATCTTGGTTTTATACTTCCCTCTTAAAAACTTCCCTCTTAGAAATGAGGATCTTGCTGTAGTCCCAGAGCATGGCTTGAAAACAAATGTGTTTCCAAATCTTTTGTATGAATGTTTATTACCAGCACATATTTAGCATTCTCCTGTCTGACCTTCAGTGTTGGCATTCAGGAGGGCAGCAGAAGTCCTGATGCATACCTATGCTTTAAACAGGCAGAGAAGTCTTTGTTCCCCACAGGCACTTACAGGTTAACGGCAATGCGCAGCTCTGCTGGCAGCTAACAAGATTTAAACACAGGCTAATGACTGCATGTTTTCACTTTAATCAACGCACAAATCGCCCTTTTATTATTACGGGTATTTTTTTTACTCCAATTTAATTTATAATTGAATTATGCTCCAGACTGTAATTGTTGATATAATCCACATCTTGAATTCCACATTCCCACTGTGCCTCACCCTAACCTTTCAGTGAGGGGCCTGAGCAGCTCAGTAAGCAAGTTGGTGCACAGCACTGGGTTCAGCTGTTGATCTGAGCATGGAAGAAATGGGTTGCATGGCCTCAGGGTGATATGCCTGTGGAGCTCTGTACTGAATCCACAGGCTCCTTCTCTATGCCCTATGCTAGAAAGCACATGCTGGGAAGGGAAAATATGAGATTTCAAGAACCCATTTGGTAGTTTAACACACTAACCATCCTTCTCTCTCCTCCCTGCATTACTTTTGTTCCCCTCATTAAATGTCACCATCCTGACAGCTGAGTTTGGCAGGAGATTGTGTGAGCTCTCCTGACCCTGCTCAGTGCAAAAGAAGTTAGCTAAGCTTAAATTACTTTTCAGCACAGAGGGCAATAATGCAGGAATAGATGAATTTATAAAACTTTACCCGTGTCCTGAAGTTCAGCATGTTCAAAGGTCTGTGGGTGTCTAATTCCTGAAGTCAGTGGAAGCTGGGTGTAGTGCAGCTATGCTCTTGCAGCTAACACAGTCTCAAAGGCAGTGCCCCCTCTGCCATGCATATGGGTAGTGATAGTTCTGAATATGTTGTTTTGTCAGGACACCTTATCATTAGTCATGACTAGCTAAAGTGTTGGAATATCATTTTTCTGCATAAGGCATTGAGTGATAGTGGAACATCACATTAGTGAAAACGTGTTAAGTAATGAGGCTTTGAGGATTTTTTTTTATCGATGGAGACATAGCTAAGACCAACTCTTAACGTGGCAGTAATTTAGCTTTCTTAGCAAGAAAGGCAGAGCAGGTGTGGGCGATGGCAGTGCTAGTTGTGGCCAACCCAGGCCTTGGGTGATTAGTTGTGGACGTTTTGAAAGTTCAGGATTCTCAAATGGCAGACTATCCCAGTTTTGTACCACTAGCAAATTTTGTCCAGTTGTTATCAAAGGTTTAAGAGCAAACTCAGGATAACTGAATTTCTTACTGTACTCAGAACTATCCCTCAGCCATGGGGGCAGTGGGCTGTGCCCCCTTTCTGACTATATGAGGATATATGGATATAATTGTCTGGCAGATCTTGGTAGAAATCAGTTGGGGAGCATTTACAGCGTATTATTGCTCTTTAGGTAAAACTGGCAAATGTGAACACTATTTAATTCTCTTAGTCTGTAAATTCACACAAAGGAAAATATAAAAAGGAATCAAAGAGCATCACAGACTCCCTAGGAAGTCTCCTAGCCAGGAGATCACTTCCCTTGCTCCCTGCAAAGGATTTCTGCATGGGATACATTGACATCTGATCAAGAGCTCTTGGCTCATACAAACTGATGCTGGGTAGAAATGCTGTATTAACGTCTGAAAAGAGAAGCAAACAGAAACTGCCCTAAGTATAGCCCCTGGCTGTATCTATGTGATGCTGGCTGCTCGATTCTTCTGGGGTACCAGCACAGATATAAAGCCCTATCTTCATTGAGTTCGCTTGTCAGCTGCTCTGGAAACTTTCTTGGGGACGGAAATACATCCTTCATCCTAATGCAGTGCACTTTTCCTGGTGTTGTATCCCCATTCCCAAGAATAGGCCAACTTCAAATTCTTCTCGTGGCTTCAGACTTGTTTTGAGACCCAGGCTGCATGGACCAAGGGGTCTGGACTTACCCACATTGAAAAATCTCCTACTGTGGGAACACATGAAGAATACATGAAGAATTATTCCACTAAGCTGTCCCAGCCTTGGAGCAGGCCTGTCTTCCTCTGGAGGTGTCAGTGGTGGGGAGTTGTTAGGTGTGGATTTTCAGCTCACTAGTTACTTCCCCATGCTCCCTTTTGACTGTTCTTAAGGCATATTAATGCATGGTAGTTTATTCCATTTTCAAACCTGCCTCACCTAAAGGCACTCCTGTTTTCTGGCAGGGTATCCATTAGGGAATGAATGAAGGGTAGTTGGTGTGCTATAAAAAAATCACACCCTTGCTTATTGCGCACTAACTTCACTTTATATGTGGAATATTCCAGAATGAAGAGTGTTTTCGCTTTAATCAATGCACAAACTGCCATTTTATTATTATGGTTTATTTTTTTCTGATGTAATTTATGATTGAATTATGCTCCAGACTGGAGCATAAAAAATACTTTTATTCCAGTATAACTACTCCCCTTTGGAAGGAGAGTCATTATAATGGAATAAAGTCCATTTTATTCCAGAACAATGTAGTGCTCTCTACTGCCGGCAAAGGCCTGAATGTTGTAATTTATAAAGAGGGGAAAGTGAGGGTGAGAACGGGGGGAAAATTAAAGCAAGGATAGTTAACTGATAAAGGTCTTGAGAATATCATGCATGTGAGGACTGAATGTAGCCCGTAGTGAGGAGCACTAAACATCCACAAACTAAATAAAAATAATAAAAATGTCTCCTGCCTTCTCCTCATACATCTTATGAGGTGTTAGGAAGGGCTGCAGAGAAAGGATTGATGTCTCTTGCTGGGAAGTGAATTATTCAAACTCCTGGCTGCAGGGAGCTCCTACAGTTATGAATCCCAGTCTTCTTTGTGGTTGCCAAGGCAAAGGTAGCCTCTGGTTTTCTGTGGGAAAGGGGTAGCTTTGCTGATGTGTTTCCCTCTTACTGCTGGAAGGCCAAGAACTGCTCGGGGCTAGGTCTACGGGCATACGGGGGCATGCATGCTTCACTAACTGACATACAAGCAGTCTCCTGCACAGTCACAACCTCCATACTCTTTGCTGTAGGAACTGCATTGGTCATGCATTTAAAATTTGCAGTGGCAATTCAAAACGTCTCGTTCCTCCTCTAGTACAACCAAAACGCAGTCAGGCCCAGCTAACCCACTGAAGTCACTAGCAACACCCAATCTCAAGCTTAAAAGGCCCTAAATGTGTGCTTTTTACTCCCTAAAACAGCAAAGCATTTTTTTATTCAACCAGAGGGCAATTACAGTTCACTAAATTCAGCTATGAAAGGAAATGTAATCACATTCAGTGTGCTTGTTTGTTAGTAATGGGTCAAATTGTCACATCTGTCACACCACTGCTGTGCTCTTGCACTTCTTGGGTTTGGTGAGCTTTTAGGATGCAGAGATAGACGAGAAATGGTTCTGTTCTCTCCTGTCAATAATTCCCCATGTGGCAATCAATCTGATCTTGCTGAGGGCCAGGATCTGTCTCTCAGAGATTTCAAGTTGTGATGAAAAGGAATGAAAGATGTTTTTCTCTCCCTCGTAGTGTGAGGTATAACATCCTCATCCCATACTCAGTCCCTGCTCACAGTGCCCAAGACTGAGCGACTCTGCTTGGCTGCCTCACTGACCCCACACATCTTCCAGAGGTGTGGAAGTCTGTCAGGACCTATCCTGGTGGTGCCACTAACACTGACACCAGAACAGCAAGATGATCTGACAGTGACCTGGCTCATTTCAACTGAGCTTTTATTTCCAGGCTCAGCAATCGTACACAGGCAGCGTATGTGGAGAGTGATAAGGGCCTCTATAGGAGCCCTGGAGAGATACAAACTGGTGCTCGCTCCATGGTGACAGTGTAACTAGAGGCAGACACTGGAGGGGCAAGGGAAATTTATATGATATGTCAACTATATACAATATTCTTCAAAATATATTCTCTGTTTGCTGAGCCAGGGGTTAGTGTGTCTCATAAAACTTTTGGCTACACATAAGGAAAATAAGTATTAAAAGGTTTAGGTATAAATTCTGTCGGAATCAAATAAATCTGGCTTATTCTGATAGATAGACTCTACAGTGCTTGTGCAAGAGGAGCCTTTGGAATGAGACTTCAGCAAACACTGTCAGTATATTAAAAGTGGTGACTCCAGCTGTGACCTCCTGCCTGCCGGATCTGCTCCATCTCAGAGATGGTAACATCTGGTAGGGCTGTTCACAAGTCACTTGAGGATCCTTCATGTGACCTTGCAAGCTGGGCAGACAGCATTATGCTTAGAAGTCTCTTTCCTGGGAATGCTTGGCAACTTTGGAAAGCCAGCAAAGCTCCTGCCTGGCTGTAGGCACTGCTTCAGTGACTGGAGTCCAAGTGGGAAAGACCCTGCCAGTTTTGCCTGCTTTTGAGCAGCACTTCTCTTTGGCTTCTGTCACTCGTATTTTCTTTACATATCTATTAGCTTTACCAGGCCCATTAAATGGCTATTAGGCTTTCGATTAGCAGATGCTGTGGATGGTTTCATGCAGAGGTCTCAGCACAGACTCCTTTGTAAAAAGTGAAGAGAGAGGGGTGGGGTTAGGAGACCTAGGTCAGGAGTGCAGTGAGGACAGAAAGAAAAGGGTCAGAAATCTTAGAGATCTAACATCGCCTTAGAAATACAACTAACAACCCTAAACCAGAATATCAGTTTGTGGTATAGGAGGGCTCCTGAGGAACCCACAGAAATTTGCTGCAGATCACAGGTTTTACCTGCCTGCCTGCCAGGTAACTGCCTCAGTACCTACAGGGCTGTGCTGAGCCCTTGGGGGACTGGAACAAATCAAAGTGCATGGCCCAGCCGTGTGTCAGAATGGCTTTTGTCATACGCGCAAATCACAACACAGTTATCCCAGTCTCAGTCTGTGCTGCTGCCTCTCTGCTTTTCTGGTCACTTGGAATCATCTGGGTCCTCTCTGAAGAAAGGCAGAACTCTCCTGGATGAGTGGGGCCTCTTTCCTTACAGCTAAACAGAAACCACCATTGCCTAGGGGTGCGCAGGCCCGAGTAGGGCTTCTTTCCTTACAGCCAAATAGGGACTGCTGTGCCTAGAGTGAAGATGGCAGGTGTGGGTGAGCAAGAGGAGACAGCAGCCAGATTTGCTAGTGAGAAAATAATAATTAGGCTTCCAAAAATAGCAAAAAATATGCAGGAGGTGGCCACATTTTAAAATCAATAGTCCTGCACAGATACTCATGTGTTACTGAGAAAATACTAAATGGATTTACACCATAAAGCTCTGCCAAATACTGCCGATCCTACCCTGCAGCATCCTCTCTAATTCTGGTTCTTCTCATCATTCTCTAATATGTATATATATGCACATACAGAGTTTGGCCAATGTACCCTCTATCCTGACCCTCTTTTCTGGCAGTTGGAGTGGTTCTGGGTATCCCCAAAGCCTGAGCAGAGGCAGCCAATCATGCAGAATTGTGTTTAGCAGAGCCACGTTATTGTGGTGCTGAAAAATGAGCACAAGATTGAGACCATCAGGCTCATTTTTATTGTTCGTTGGAACTCCAGATGTGAAAGCTAATGGATTTGGATTGGTTGCTAGCAGCAAAGCCTCATCAAAGATCCTTTTTTTCCCCTAAGGGCATTCAGTACAATCCAGTGATTGATTGGAAGCTTCAGATAGTTTGAATGTGGATCTGTGTTTGGGCTGGATCAGGTGCTCAAGAGGAAATCCAGCCTGCTGCCTTCAGGCCTGCATGGGGCTGCTGCAACCTCAGTCATGGCAGGCTGGGAGGCTCTCCATGAAAACAGATGGCTTGGCAGACGGACGTTGTTACCTTGCTGGTTTTAGACAGTGTGGGGAAGAGGAATGTGGGTGTAGTGAAGGTGTGTAAAATTTCAGGACTAGCTAAAAGGTTTTTCCCCGAGGAAGCTTTTCTTATAGCACAAAGGAGCACAAGGACAGTGGAGACTTTGAGGAGA
The DNA here is from genome assembly GCF_023343835.1 of Lagopus muta. Lineage (NCBI taxonomy): Eukaryota > Metazoa > Chordata > Aves > Galliformes > Phasianidae > Lagopus > Lagopus muta. Next base: position 80,974,111 of record NC_064433.1, read on the forward strand.
GAAGGTGAAGGACAGAAGGTACAGAGAAGTGTCACCTGCTGGAAGGGTTGGGAGTGTTTCTCAGGAGGGATGCTGAGGTGCCTGAAAGATACTGAGGGCTCTGTAGTGGAGGCATGAAGATTTAGGTAGGTTAGATGAACAAGAGATTAGTACTAAAATGAAGTCTCTATGTGGGATTACGCTGGGTTGCAGGGTCACAAAGGATTTACTGTGACTCATGTGAGTCATACCACCAGATTTCCTGATTCAAGTTTTTCAACTTTTACTAAAAATTCTTCATTCTCCATCAGGAAGCCAGATGAGTTACAGATTTGTGTCTGCCTGTCAGGTGCCTGCTGCTGCCATGCCAGCCTATCTTCTGTTGGCATTCATTTGGGTAGTTTTCTTCTTTGTCTGCAGCACAAGTAGTTAATCACTTGGAGAACCTAATTAGGTGGTAACGAACCCAGGTGTCTTCCTTCTCTCAATGTAATAGGACATCTGCCACTGCTCCAAGAGCACTTAACAGTGACTGACTAACAATGGCTGTAATGTATGGTCATGAAGAGAGAATGGTTTCCCTTAGTGCCTCAACTAGAATGTGGTTCGTTGGGAAAGCCTGAATTCACAGTTACCTTGCCCTGTGCTAAAAAGGTGTGTTCCTGACTGCCACGAAATGTAAACCCCATCCGGAATAGTGTAGGCAGGAGAGATGCAAGGAGTCATGAGGTCTTTTATGGCTCCATCAGGAGAGGAGTGGGGAAGAATGGATGAGTCCCTGTCACAGCAGCCTGTACAGGAGCTTAGCATGGGCACATCACCCACCACACAATTTCAGTGTGGCACTTAAATGCCTCTGTTGAGTTAGAGCATATGCTCTAGGGGATTTTTGCTTTTATGCTGACTGCATGCCAATTATGTGCGGAGTGGTGATAGTCCAGTGTGAAGCTGGAGAGGTGCAGAAAGGTGGTACCTTATCTCACAGAGAACTGAAGTGCAAACTTATGTTGTCAAAATGTTTTGGACAAATTTGTTCAAACAGAGTGAAATTTAGACTAGCTCAGTGACTGGGTGGACGTCGCTGCAGAGCCTTTGGTCTGGTTCAAACAGCCCTACGACCAGATCTACTGCCTTAGCACAGCCACAGCAGTGACTCCCATGTCTGTTTTTTTCCACCTGGCACCCAGGTGGGCTGGTGTGTTCATCTCCAAATTCTGGCCTGCTACCAGCATAGGCCTGCAGAATGGTGGTTGGCCTTTTGTTGTGCACAAGCCCTGCAACATGTGCTGTGCCCTCTGTAACACTGCACAAACTGTTCACAACTAATAATCTGGTGTGTGCATCTCACTTCCCGCTCTGAGGAAAGGGATTAGAGTTTTCTCAAAGCTACGCCTTCAGCCTTTACCTGCAAACCCATTAGTTCTCCAGCCTGCTATTAAATTGAGCCATGTTACTGTGTTGTGTTTGGGAGTTGGGTGACAGTCTCATCAGGCTGCTGCTGCTCATTCCCTCCATCTTCCTCCCAGTCAGCTGGAGGAAAGCAAGTCTGCCTTCCAACAGGAGGAAATGTATGCTTCTATTTTCAGTTAGTCTTAGCGTGTACATTTTGTACCCTTAGAGCATTTCTGGGGGCTGAACCTTCCCTTCTGTAACGACAAGAGTCCCGGTGTCTTACTGCAGCAAGTAGCCAAAACTACAGTGTGAAAAGGAGACATCAATCCTAATTGTGTGGCTTTACACCATGATAATGTGTAAGATGTTTCTTCCTGACCCAACGTGCTGATTGGCGAAAGCCCTGGAGCATGAGGATTAATAAGCCTACCGACATCTATCTTAACTAGCATAATTGAGAAAGCTGTTTCTATTTGTACTACTGTCTACTTCCATCTTTTTTGGAATGTGCTGAACCATATCACTCGAACCGAACAGGATACAAATCCGTTTAGCAAATCCATAGCTCCTTTCCTAACCACATGCAAATACTTTATCTTGCTGACGAAAGTGCTGTGGGAATAAGGAGTACAATGGGGCACACTTGGTGTGTGTTCTTCCCCCAGGCAATAAGGGAATTTTGCAACATGCTTCAACGAGAAGTTCAAAATCCCTCTTGTTTAAATTGTCCCAAATTTGTTGGTGCTTAATCAAAGTTAAGCTACATTCTAGGCTTTTCTCCCTCCTATTCAGCATCTAAGGAAATTTCATGCTCATGAAGCTCAGTGACTAATAGCTGTTAATAGCATAGCAGCAGATGGCATACGAGCTCTGTGAGCTTCTAGGCTGGCTGCTCAGTGCCCCCCACAAGGCAGCCCTGCTGTTTCCATCCAGAGCCCCGCACCCAGCTCTTCCAGTGCTCCCCACTGCCTTGCAGCCCCCCATCTCCCAGTCCAAGGTTCTCCATCCCAGCATTTCCTGTAACCCCTGTAACCCACCTCCTGCCCTGCAGCACCCTTCGCTAATGTCTCCCTTTTTTCCCTTGGCTCACTTACTGCTCACCAAGACACCTCAGTTGCATACACTGATTATACTGAAGATACCAGCAAAGGCCCCTCATCAGCTATTCTGGCTTAGTGACTACAGAACCAGCAAATGATAAGGTCTCCCCTATTTCATAAACATAAATGTCATGGGTCTTACTCTGCAGCTGTTCTGAACTCCGCACTTACTTTGAAACCAATGGGAGTTCTGTGCACAAAGCAGCTCCCGAATAATCAGGGTCTGTCAGCTCTATAATGTCACAAAATATTCCATGTGTGCAAATATTTGGATTATTATTTATTAGGTGTCAACAAAGTGCAAATATCAACCTGCCCCAGAGATACATTATAACTTTCGAGGGTGGGAGGATGGGGGAGAGCATCGCATGCTCATAAAATAGCCTCATGCCTGATACCAGCTCTGAAAGCCAGAGATAATACCCGCCGCTTTTCAAGTCCTTTCCATCAAAGGATTTAAAAACCGTTCATGAATTAAGGCTGACATTTTCATTTAGAGGTGGCGGGTGGGTGGAGGCAGTACGTCTCTAATTTGAGGCACTCCAGATCTGATTTCCAGAAAAGTTGCTACCCGGAACTTCCGTTTGAAATTGGAAACTTCAGGCAAAACTAAGTCCTAGAGCCTCTTCCCTGAGACCTGCAGAGACTTGTGCTCTAACCAGTTTGTTGCTTCTGTCTTTTTTTGTCAACTGGTGCTTTTTTAGCCACACCTTTTCCAAAAGACGGTAAAAAGTCTCCAAGGTTTTGTCTGCATATTCCTCAGTGGAGTTGGATGCTGAAGATGCTCTGGGCTCTTAATTGTTCTTCTTGTGACCAACGCTTGCCTTGTGAACTTGCTAAGCATTGCTAGCTTTGTCTTGAAGAATTAGAACTCAGGATATTGCTAGAGACGGTGGTTTGTAAGTCATTGGCAGGTGTGGTTGGGTGCCCCACTGCCTGGAGTCCTTTCTTTCACGGGAGGTAACACTTGCTGATCCATGAGGCTTAGCTTTCACTTCTTATTCTTGATGTGAGGCAACGATATGTGAATACGAAAGCAAATGTTGGGTATGCTGAGAGGAGCTTGACCTTTCCATTGCTCTCAGTTGCAAGTTGATTTTGAGATTGCTCTCTTTTTCTCTTTTAAAACTGCTGGCACTTTCTGTGTCCAGAAGGAAATATTTTATTAGAAAAATTAGCGTCTTAGATGCCTTGTGGCACCCTCTGGTCAGCAACAAAGCACAACACAAATTAAAAATGGAGCGGATGCCCCCAGGGAACAAAGAAATGGAATCAGTGGGATATTTTTTTAGCTTCTGCAGGGTCTGCATGCTTTTTTAATGTCTGGACTGTTACTGATTCTTATAGTCCTGTGTCTTCAGGCCTTGCTGTCTGTCATGTGTAATGCTCATCATATACTGCTGGTGAGCAAACAGCTTCAGCTTAATATTGGAAACTCCCTCCCACAGATTTCTTTGCAAAACCCATACTATTGCAAGATTCAGGACTACTCATCTGAAAATCCAGGCTTTTCAAAGGAGAGAGGAAGTTTCCTCTATTGTGTCTGCTGTGAAAGGTTAAAAAAAAAAAAGAGAGCTTTCAGCTACTACTGTAGAGTTTATGCAACAGAGCTCATGTGCATGCCTTCTCTGCTTCAGTATGAAGTCAGGAAGCTTAAATAATTATTCCTGTGCAGAATTTGGAGCAGGAGGACATCAATGACAAGTTCTGATATGTCAGCTGGGTGGAACATGCCTCCTACTGTACCCTGAGCACCACATAATGCCCTTCACACACAATAGGTCAAAACTAAACCCAGCTACATGGTGGAGGGTAATGAAAAAGTGAAATCAGTGAAAGGACAAACTAAGACCCACAGTAGCCTTACTCATTTCCTTCAACTTGATGTCTCAGTGAGTAGAGGTGAAAAATAATTTGCTCTGGCTTGGAGTTTGCCAGCCAAAGTAGACAGAAGCCTTGAGGAGATAGCTAGTGGCACTGGGAGATGCCAGAGGAAGAAATTTCCATGACTGGCTTTTAAAACCTCTCTTGCATTATGAACAGTGGTAAATTTTTTCCTATCCTACGTTGTCTAATGGAGATGGGAGAAGGATTTTCACCATCCAGAGAACGTGCAACATGACAAGCTTTGGATTTCAGTAAAGACTGAAAGGTAATAACATTATGTAAGCAGTTATAATAATAATAATTAGTATTATTATTCTGAGAGAAGAATAATTTTTTCTCAGCAGGGGCTAGTCAACCAAGCAGAATGCAATCTCTCCTGAGGGACTGCAAGAAATTATTTCAGGTTCCTTCTCTCTAGCTCCTACTTTTTGTACTGAATGCTGCTGAGGAAGTATGTGATTGCAGAGTACCCAGGCTTTTACACTTAAAGGATAGCATAGCTTATTCAGTGATAGAGCAAAACAATCTAACCCCTTAATGTGTGATTTCATTGCCTGACCTCTCTCTGGGTGTGTGGTCCAGCTGCTTCATCCCTTTTTTTCCAGCTCCTTTGCACACTGCTCTGTTAGACTGGGAGATGGACTTTCTGTGGCAAGCATGCACGGTGTTTTTTTGTAATAGCTTGAAGCATTGTAGTGCTTCCAGACTATCGATTAGTAAAGTGCCCACATGGCCCCAAGTATAAGCTCTGCCGGGAGTGTTTTGCTGTGAAATCTGTTCCCTGCTCTCACAAACACCTGTCTGCCTTTTCCTTGGTGCTGCAGTTGGAAGGCATCGGAGATCTGCAGCAAATCTACATTGTGTGTTGGCTACAGCCATCCCCTGATCTGAGAGTGAAGCAGACACGAGGGGAAATGCAAGATACGGTCTAGGCAAGTGTTTTGGTAGAAATTACGGTTTGAGTGAGTAAAGCAGTATGCAGCGGCTTTTGCTAAGCACTGTAGTGGGAAAATTTTACTGTCTGCCTCTACCCAAAATGTATCTGTCTATAAAGCCCTAAGGCAGGAGCAGCATGTGAAAATGTTGGATGCAGACTCACATAATGCTGTTTGGAAGCAGGTACCAACTCTACAAACTTTAAAGCTATTATCCCCCAGGAATGTCACTGTGTACGTTGTTGTGACTTGATGCAGGTATTTGAGAAAGCCATGAAAGAGAGTGATGCCATTACTTTTGAGCCACAATAGTAATATATCAATATAACAGTTGTTAGGATTGTCAAGAAAGTGTTTTTTGAGGGAACAACAATGATCATTCATTTAGGCATAATTAAGAACCTGAAATGGAGAAACTTGAAACATGGGCTTTTAAAACAAAGCACATTTAAAGAAGTACATAAAAATACAGACAAATAAGCCAGTAGCCAGTTCCAGGCTTTTTCAGAAAGCTGATGAAATATAAGCTGGTATAGAGAAATGATTTCTGTAGGATGTGTTCCTAGCCTTCAGGTATTGACTCTTCATAGACTAGATGTAGCACATGTTGTTTAGTCCATCGAACAAGTAATCCACATTGTTTAGCTCCATTTGAAGAGTTTGTCCAATCCCTTTTATGGTGGTTTTTCTTCCCAATATAGGGTTAGACGCTTCCTCTGCCATACCCCTCACACCTCTCAATTCATCCTGGTCAGTTGACAGATTCTGGATCTTATAGCAGCCTTGGGGAACAGAGAAAAACGGAAGCTACTGTTTTCCTCCAATGAAACGTCAGCCTGATTAGCATTCTGAAAATCCAAGTTGGAGTTTATTTTTTTTTAATCCCTAGCCTCTGTTGTGTGTGCCAGATACCTCTGGGGATGTTGCTGGACAACGCTCTGTTCTTTCACTGGGCTATTGACTACATGCCAAGTAAGATTTCTTTCCAATCGAACACTTGTGAAGATTTAGACACTGTCTCTATCACAGTTGGTGGTATCTAGTGAAACAACTCAGTTCATTTGCTACACCTTGCCTGGGTCACAGGGGAAGTCAACTGCTAGGGACTATTAACACCTCATAAAAATACCTTCTTAGCTTTAAAACACTGCACAGAAACAGCAGCGCTGTGGTGTGCCTGAAGGCTGGAGCGGTATGCTCCTGAGCCTTTGCAAAGCAAAACAGGCAGTGCCTAATAAGAAACGCTGCAGTGTTGTACTGGGATCTCATGGAGGCTTGAAGAGCACTGTACCCGTGGCCTTGACAAACCGGAGAAACACTGGCTACACCTGCACTTACAGAGAATAATATGCTAAGCTCATCAGCTCCTAAATTTAATGTCCTGATCTATCAAGTTTATGACAGCAAAAATGATTATTTGCATAATAATGTGGCCTATAGAAATGTAGTAATTCTCTGTCTACTGTAGGATGACGCTCTTGCTCCATACTGTTTAATAAATATCTGGCTCTTGCTCTCCAGCACAGGCTGGGTTTGTGCTGCAACTTATGCAATTTGATTGAGTGCAATGGAGCTTTACTGAATTAAGCCATGTGAGCAGCAGTTCCCAGAGCCATGAGAACTTGCAACTGTTTAACAGAATTGGAGAGATGCTATGCCTCCACAGAGATATCATGGCTGCATGGATAGCCATGCTCTTTACCAAACTGTCTTTGATATTAACAGCCATAGAGAAGCACAGTTCTTGCTGCTGGCTTCTAAACACTTGGGTTTTCAATGAGTTCCATATTGCTCTGGCTTCACTGTTTGCTGACAGCTAGCACAGGCATGAGTTGTTATTACATTGTCAGTGATGCCATAATTATAGAATCATACAATGGCTTGGGTTGGAAGAGACCTCAAGGATCATCAAGCTCCAACCCCCTGCAGCATGTAGAGCTACAAACCTCCATATCTCATACTAGACCAGGCTGCTCAGGACCCCATCCAACCTGGCCTTGAACACCTCCAGGGACGGGGCATCCACAACCTCTCTGAGCAGCTGTTCCAGCACCTCACCACTCTCTTGGTAAAGAACTTCCCCTGATATCCAACCTTCTATCTTCCCTCCCTCAACTTAAAACCATTTCCCCTTGTCCTACCATTATCTACCCTTGTAAAGAGCTTATTCACCTCCTGTTTGTAGGCTCCCTTTTGGTACTGGAAGGCTACAAGGAGGTTACCCCACAGCCTTCTCTTCTCCAGGCTGAACAAGCCCAATTCCCTCGGTTTCTGTTTGTAAGAGAGGTGCTCCAGCCCTCCGATCATCTTTGTGGCCCTCCTCTGGAATCTCTCTAACAGCTCCCCATCTTTCTTGCGTTGGGGGCCCCGGACCTGGATGCAATATTCCAGATGGGCCTCACAAGGGCAGAGTAGAGAGGAATGATCACCTCCCTGTTACTATTGGCCACCCCTCTTCTGATGGAGCCAAGGATGCCACTTGCTTTCTGAGCTGCAAGAGCACACTGCTGGCTCATGTTAAGTTTTTCATCCACCAGGACCCCCAGATCCTTCTTCACAGGGCTGCTCTCAAGGATTATGATGTAATTATATCTGCAGTGGAGTGTAGATAAGCCAAGGCTGCTGTGGAGATTGCTCCATCATTTCACACCTGGTTAAATCCCCTGTGTTAATTAGCAATAAATGGCAAATTAATTTAAAAACAAAAAACACACAGACTGAGACCTCTGTTGTGAAATTGAGTTTCTGGATCATACTGACCACTGAAACAATTGTATTCTGTTCTAGCATTTAATGTTTATAGAGGTAAGAAATGTCATTGCCGTGTTTAGGATAAATGTGTCACCTATAAAGATGGGAGCCATATTTCCTTGAATCTTCAAAAACTTAAGAATCATGAAATCATAGAATGACTTGGGTTGGAAGAGACCTCAAAGATCACCAAGTTCCAGCCCCACTGCCATGAGCAGGATTGCCAACGACTATATCAGGCACTGGATCAGGCTGTCCAGGGCACCATCCAACCTGGCTTTGAACAACTCCAGAGATGGGGCATCCACAACTTCTCTGGGAAGCCTAATCCAGCACCTCACCACCCTTCTAGTGAAAAATTTCCCTCTGATGTCTAATCTAAATATTCCCTATTTTAGTTTAAAACCATTTCCCCTTGTTCTATCACTTTCTGCCCATGTAAAAACGTTGTTTTTCTTCCTGCTTATAAGCTCTCTTTAGGTACTGGAAGCCCACAGTGAGGTCTTCCTAAGCCTTCTCTTCTTCAATCTGAGCAAACCCAACTTCCTCAACTTCCTCAACCTTTCTTCATAGGAGAGGTGCTTGTCATGGTTGACAGTGCTCCAGCCCTTTGATCATCTTCATGGCCCTCCTCTGGATCTGTTCCAACAACTCCTCATCTTTCTTGAGCAGGGAACCCCAGACATGGATGCAGTACTCCAGTTGAGGCCTCACAAGGGCAGGGCAGAGGGGGACAGTCACCTCCCTGGGCCCGCTGGCCACCTCTCTTTTGATGCAACCCAGAATACTTAGGCCTTCTGGACTATAATTGCTCGCTGCTGACAAATGTTATGTTTTTCATCTACCAGGACCCCCAAGTTCTTCTCCACAGAACTGCTCTCAATGAGTTCTTCTCCCAGTCTGTACACGTATCTGGGGTTGCCCCAAACTAAGTGCAACACCTTGTACTTGTTGGACACCTTGAACTTGTTGTTCTTAGGTTCACAAGAAGCCACTTTCTGAGTTTATCAAGGTAGATGGCAACTCTTCCTTCTGTCATATCAAATGTACCACACTTTGGTAACGTTCTGTTTCTGAAAATAAAAGGTGTGGCAAAGGCAGAGGATAGACAATAGAGGAGGTTTATATTCCCTGGTGTAACTCCACATCAATACTTCTCTACTTACGTCATTCACAGTGAAAGAGCACACACAGCAGTTATGAGTTGTTTATCACTGTGCGCTATTTTACACGTTACTCACTTTCGTCCACAGTCTAATATAAGTAATATATGCACATGTGTATCTGGCACAAGTATTTGCTATAAATTGCTCTTAACCAATTATGTCTAAGTCTTGTCTGTGTTACAATTAGTGATCTTGTTCCTTTAATACATGTCAGTGAATACTGATGGAAATAGCTTCCAAAATGCTGAAAGCTACTGCCAAAATGAAGGCAACAGTCTTCTTGTCTTGTTGTTAAGGACAAAAATTAACAGGCTTTTATTGCAAGGGATATTAATTGGAAGAGATTATCCATTAGGAAGAGCAGAGACTGCTTGCAATAGATGGATTATCTGGGGGAGTCTTCATCAGTGGTAATTTATTAAGAATAATAATGGTGGAAATAGTTGAGACAGCAGAGAAGACCATGGTATTGGGTTGTCCCTTTTGGCTTCATTACCCACAGAACTAAGTACTCCTTCAACCCATTTTTTCATTCAGACCTATTCTTTTTTTCTTCTTCCATTTCTTTATTTTTATAGTGATTATATATTCTTTTTCTTCTTTGATAGTTAGTGTGAACCTAGCCAGCCCTGAAAATGGAGTTATTTCATAGGCTGAAGCTATGTGAGCAGCAAGCTATCCTTGTAATAAGAGAGAGCCAGTGGGAAGGAGCAAGAGTGAGAAAGCCAGATTGTCTCTCACACCAGTAATATGAGCCAGTGTCTAAGGCTGAGACCATGTGTCCTGTGTGCAGCATGGAGATTCTGTTGATTCCACCCCCTTGGGCATGCTTACCATGTTCATCACAAATTTGTTATGACTCTTAACACATAGCACAGCTGAGCAGCTGTCCCATGCCAAACTGTCTTTTCTATGCTCTACTGGGGGTAGTTTTGGGGGTGGATGTTCGGCTCCACTCTCCACCAGCTTTGAGTTTGTCCCTCAAGGACAGTTACTAAAAGACCTGAAAGTCTGATTCTGTTTCTTTATTGGCTGGAGGAGATGAAAATGGACTCCACACACAGAAGCCAGCTGGATGTGAGCAGAATTGGCCCATAAAGCTCTGGCTTAAAAGACTCAGCAGCATGGAGAGAGAAAGTGGTGGGAGGGAGCAGTGGAGGAAAGGAGAACTGGAGAGAGGAGATAGATGTGCGTATACTAAAGAGTGAGGAATATGCATCAGCTCCATCTCCTTTTTCTGAGTGGTTTTGACAGAGAGGCTCCATGGCCTTCAATGACCTCAGCTCTTATCGTCCTAGGGTTGGTGTGACCTTCTTGCTTCCCTGTTTAAAAGGTTCTCTTTACTCTATTAGTGGCCCATTCCTCCTCCCCACCCCCAACTCATTTCTCCTTTTATAGCATGTTAATGAGCAAAGTGCTTATGTAAATGAGAGGCAGAAACAATTGGTTTGAATAAGGAATGAAATTGTCAGGGTAGAGGCAGTCTCCAGCTTCACTCCAATGACTATCTGATGCTCGTGAAGGCCTTCTTGCTTTAGACTAGAGCTGAAACCATTTGTGGTTTTTATTTTTAAAATTTATGCATAGTAACATTAGCAGTGATTCCTGACTTTTTGGTAATACTTATATACCGCTTCATGTGCTTATAGAATTGTGCAAACATTAGCACCAATTTTAATTTTCTTGCTGTACAAAGAGAATTCAATAGGGAGAAGGGTTTCATCTCTCCCTAGCTTGCTATCTCTATGCAAATTTTGTGTCCATTTCTAATTGTTCATTTAGAAAAGTGATTTTATGCTGTTTTATCAGCCACTCTTAGTGTGGATGCAGTCATGCTAACGTAGAAAGTGCTGGAGAGCTGTGTAGCTTATTCAAACTGGATTGTTACTTGTAAGCACATAGAAATGAGCCTGCCTTAAGGGGCTGTTCTGTTTTTACAAGGTAAAAGCAATGTATTTTCTGGTGTGGGCAAATATTTAGAAATGTTGGAGGTATTCTGGGTAATGTTGCCCCATTTTAGTAGAGAAAACCTCAAGGTTGTTTACTGCAAGCATGGCAGGATCTGGATGTGAATTCTTTAAGAAAAATTCTCCTTTCATCAGAGTGCTAGCCAGCTCCTGAAATTAACTGTGTTTTGTCAACACCTGTTTAGAAAAAGGTACAGGCAGAAAAAATAAGATATTTGTCCGAAGTCTAAAATAATTAGCAAAAGACAGAGTGGAGTTTAGGTGCCTCAAGACCCATTTGTTTTTCATTCACTGACATGAGACTACAGGAGTTTGCCATATAACTTGCAGCATGCAATACAGGGACATTTCTTGCTTTTCATGGTAGGGTCACTCAAGCGCCTTGTAGCTGTGTGGAGGACAGAGACAGGGTGAGTGAAGCTGAGGGGTAAAGAAGCAGCTTTATTTGAGGCCTAGAGAAATGTCTCTGTCATAAATGCCTTAATCTGGAGACCAAACCTACGGCAACTCCTTCAGGCTTTCCCTAACAGTTTCTCCACGGAAACATCTACGGGAATCCGATGCATCTTTTATATGAGGACTTGTGAAAAAATTCAATGTCTGTGTTGTGTAGTTTCTATCCTTTGGCATCCAACATAGAAATGTACCTACGTATGGGTATGAAAGGGCAGAAGTAATGACTTGGGGCTCATTCAGAGTCTGACCCCTGCCCAAGAATTCTTTCATTATTGCCATAATTTGAATTTCATTTTATTGTCTTGTATAAAGGTGTGATTCATCCATGTCTTTAGCTTTCCAAAGCAGATGAGACCTGAATTTCTAATGTAAACCTTAGTTCTGTGAAAAGCAAAGCCAAGGAGCATAGTTTTCTGCAGGTTTTTGTCTTAAGACCAGATCCCCATTCTATGTCTTCTGGGATCTGATAAGTGGCAAGCACGTATGTTTTCTGCCCATGAAGGCATTAAAAGGTCCTCCTCTACCTGCCTGGCTTTTTTTGCACAAAACTGCTCAGAGCTTGATATCTTTGAGACCTGTGCTTCTCTGCCAAACTGAGTTGAAACTGGCCAATAAATTCAATAGCTATTAGGAGAGATTCTCATGCAGGCCGTATGATCACACTATCTAAAGAAAATCAGAACAAAAGTAAGCAAAACCAGATACTGTTTGCAGATGACTAGAATCATATTTCTTTGCTTTTTTTTGGTGATCTGGTGATCTCTAAAGATCTTTGGGATGGCATCCTGGGGAGATTTTCTGCTGGTAATGTGCACTAGAGTTTTACCTTATAGTCCTTATTGCCAAGAAGTGTGTTGTCAGACACAAAGTGGGTATTCACTGATTGATGATGCATGCTGGTCTCACCTGGAATTTAGGAGAGAGATACTAATGCATGATAGCACTAGTGTTAGAGTGAAGCAGTGTCTGGTTTCTCCCCATCAGACCCTGTGCATTCAGTCTTTGGAACCTATTCACCTCTGTGTTGTCCAGCAAATTTTACACGTCTCCAGCGGGGCTCAGATGTAAAATTTTTCCTCTGACTAGCTTAATGAGGTTAGTAAAAAGACTTGCTGAAGCTTCTGATAAGCCTCTTGATTTTTATTTTCTTGGCCTTATGTGAATCAGGCCTTTTGAATCCAGCCACTATGATCTGGAAACTGGCCACCAGCACTTGGGTGTTGACAACATTATTAAAACAGGTCATTATTTCTGAGAACAAACTCCTGGCTTGTATGAAGCATGTAGATTCCCACTGTCTCAAAGGAGACAGAAGTACCTGGTGTATGTAGATAACCCACCCCCCTCTGCCTTTTCCTAAACAACAATGCCCACACCTTAACCCTGGCCCTCATCAGCTGCTCTTTTGTTCAGAAATGTCTATCTGTTCAAGAGCCCTTTTGTAAAACTCCTGATCTTACCAGTATCAGGCAAACAATGTATAGCATCATTTAGAGGAGAATGAAGGATTATTCATTTGCGTTGGAGCATAACAAGAGTTTCTCAGATTATTTTTTTGCTGTTTGAAGAGGAGAGTAGGTATGTAAAATAATAGCAACAACGAAAAAGAAAATATCCTAATTCAGCTAGAAATTGGGTTGTTGGGTTTTGGTTTTGTTTTTTGGGTTTTTTTTTTTGTGGTTTTTTTTTTTGCTATTTTCTTTTCTTTTAAAATTATTCTTTTTAACAGTGTAATTCTATACCTATCTGTGTGGATGCATTCTGTAATGATCCAAAGGAAGTAGCAAAAGTTGAAATACAGTGAGGGAGGTAAGAGGTCAGAATGCTGTCCATGTTTGCCAGTGTGGAGCCACCACAAATGAACCAAATATCTTCTTTGGGAATGTGAAATAACTTTATATAGAGGAAGAAAGGAAGAAAAAAAAAAACAACTGTGTTGAATCTCATTTATTTTGGACTACAAGAAGGTGATATCACATGGGAAATTACTACCGAAGGCTGGAGAAGACAGGGATTAGGAATAAAATTGCAGAGAAGGAGTGCATGGATGAAATTAGCTGATGAAACAAAACTGAGGCGCTTTCAAGACAAAACAGATATCATGAAGGAAACATTGGGTGACCTCAAGGATAATAGAAGCAGCAGGAAATTAGACAGAGCAAAGTAAAAGGTTCCATTCTTGGGATTAACATGAGAATTTCTGCTGTGTGCTGGAATAAATAAATTCATAAATTGGAAATGACAGAAGGGAGAAAGAACTAAGGTATTAGTCATCCTGTGATCAGCTGGTACAACTGTGAGCCACCTCTGGGATGAAGGTGAGAAACAAGCAAATGCAATTTTAGGATGAGCAGGATTTCTGAGCCAGACAGGGAATTTTTAATGTCTTTGTATGAAGCTTTACTAAGGCCTTATCTGGAACATCGTCTTTGGTGCCAGGGCACTCGCTTGCTAGATGAGCTCCAGCAGGAATGGATGCTGAAGAAGGCTATAGGGATGTCCAGTAGAATGGAGAGCTTATCATATGTGAGGAGACTACAAAAGTGCTCCACTTGCCTGACAAAACAAAGGCTGAGAAGGGATATGCTTATTCTCTATAAACACGTTAAGGGGATAAACGTCAAGGAGGGAGAAGAGCTATTTAAAATAAAGACAATGTTGGCACAAGAACAAATGTGTATAAACTGGCTATGAATAAAAATAGACGGAAAATTAGAAGAAAGTGACTAACCACTAGAGAAATGGGGCTATGGAACAGTCAGACCAGCTAGTGCAGATGAGATGTATTTAGAAAGACAGAAGAAGGCATGAGAAATGCCTGTGCTCCCCAGTAGTGGTGAGTGAGCACTCTCACGGCTTGAGAATGTTCAACTCTTCTCCCTTTTTTCTCTCTGCCCCGGCCCCTTTACATTCAGGAGTTGACTGCTCTTACCACAAAGGAGGCAAATGGCCAAACTGTGTTTAGGTTGCTGTTTGATCTATTGAGAAAGATGTTTACTTAATGCACTGCTTGCAACAGGAGAGGATTGGTTTCTGTACTCCAGGTGATACCCTGCTGTATGATGTTCTGATTTTTTCTCCATCTCTACTGTAGAAGTAAGGATTCCCAGTTTTTTTTCCTGCATAGTGCAACTTTGTTAGTTATTACAGCAAACCAAAAATGGTGAAATAAAAATAGCTATGTTTCAGAGGGCTATGTTTACTTCTGTGCATTTCTTCTTTCTTCTCTGCTTACCTATGAGCTGAATTTTGTCTGTTTTTCATAAATGGCCAAAAAACTCTTGCACCAAGTAGATTTTTTTGAGAGAGCTGTGTCTTCCTTTTCATGGGCAAAAGAGAATTGGGAGATGGATAGTAAGGATAGGTGGATTATTTCTTTTCACTTTCCATTGACTCACTGATCTCTGCATTGTGCATGTGGCATAGCTCAATGACCAGTGAAATCAAGGCAGGACTCTGATCTGACTTAGGCTGACTTCAATTAGGAAGAGAAAAAAATTGAAAAGGAAGAAGAGGAAATTAACAGTCACAGTGGATTCCAGGTACATTCCTGGTGGGTAAACAATCCCTGGTGAAGTGAGTCACGTAGAACAGAAAAACAGTGGCTCAGCATACATCTTCATTTCAGTGTGAGAAAGATGGAGATCAAGATAGTGCATGCTCATAAGCAGAGCATTGCCGAACTCTTAAGAATTGCTTTGACTAGTTCAGACTCTATCTATCACATTTGACATTCACCAACACATTGAATTTTTTCAGCTTTCACGCCTCTCTCAGTCACCAATCTGATTTAAATGTTGAATATTGCATTCACTCCTCGCTGCTAGGTAAGGCACTGCTTGTGAACATCTGCTGCCTTTGTGGTAGCAATGGAGGGACAAAACAATAGAAGAAGCATGAAAACTGCTTGAGCTTTGAGGTTTGCATATGGGGACAGCACCAACCAGGAGCCAACCTGACATGTAAACAGAGGTGTATTTAGTGTCCAATACTAGTTTTGAGAAGCAGATTGTTAGGGCGATTTTAAAATACCTGTAAAGGGAGGAGAGCAGAGAGAAAATCCCTATGTGCTGCCTTTCTGTCTTATGTTCAGACCGCAGTACATTTAAAACAGTTTAAAGTATCAGTTTGGTAGACTAATATGTGCGGGCTCATCCTTAATAAGTCCATTGGTGAATTATTTTTTCATCTGAAGACCTAAAAAAAGTCATTTGCCTGCATAGGCTGCATCTCCTCTTGGATGGTATGGGTAGAGCTATTAAAATTGTGGACAAATCTCTGAAAAGTGCTGACAGGCTTGGTAATGGTGCTGGTGCTGTCCTAAAGAGAGACTGGGGAAATAGCTCTCTGAAGCAGATGTAAGTTGGCTGAAACATACCTCATGTAGGATAGGCTAATCTAATTTTAATCAAGAAAGTGGCTGTAGCTCCTCCAGCTGTGCTTGAATTGAGTATGCATTTGCAGGCTCACATAGCTCGTAGCTACTGCCACACACAGAGCTCTGGCCAGGTGGCAAAACCGACTTGTGAAACAGGGCACACGTGGCTCTACACAGCCCCAAATGCAGCAGAGGTATATGTGCGAGGGAACAGGGTGTTAAAAGCATCATCTGGTTCAGTTTCCCCTTCTGTGAGGATGTCCTTACAGCCCTCATGGCCTGCCTTAACCCCTAATGTGGAGCTGTGTGGATCGCCCAAACTTCTCTGCAGCCATGTGCCTAGTTGGCATTTCTCTGTGACATGGCTACTGGCCCTGCACCAAATGGTGGCAAAGCAGGATGAAGAACTCTCCTCCTGACGTAAATGGCAGCAGGGAACTGAATCCGCTGTGCAGGTTGTATCAAACACTCAGGTGAATTCAGACTAGATAGTTTGTGGTGTTTCTGTCACTTAGTCATGCTAGCGTGAGTATTTTTTGCTGGAGAAATAACCGTGTCTTTTCTACATCTTTCTGCCCACAGCATTCACAGATTTAAGGACAGATTGGACCATTGTGGTCCATCTCTTCCAGCTGCATGAGAAAATAGGCAGTCTCAAAACCTATCAGCTCTCCCCTCCTTCATTTAAAATTGTATAAAACTCTTGGAAAAACAACAGGTCTCAAGGCATGATAGCTGCAGATGAAGAATGCGCTCTGCTTCCATGTAAAATATTAGTATAGTACATTTAACTATTTGGCCCTGGGCTTTTCCAGCTTTGCTTAACGTGTTTTTTTTTAATCATGAGCTCTTCCGAGGCTTTCATGCAGACCCGCAGTCACCTGCCAGGAGAATACATTATGTAGAGGCAGGGTAATGGGGAACAAGGGGAGAGGAAAGGCTTTATAAAACTGGGAGGCCTGGAACAATTAAATTCAACCGACTGACAGAGCAGGCGAGATGAGTTGACAGTAGAAAGATAACCTGTTTGTAAATGCAGCCCTATTTTATCTTTCCACCAATTAAATTAAGTTCTCTTTGGCCTTCAGATTAAAAAAAAAAAACACCTAAATAAACACTGTTATGCTGCATACATCTTAATACTTCTAATCTTCTGACTAGCAGAGCAAAAAATTAATATCTTCCTGCCTCGGTGAGAGGGAAAACAGATGCCGTGGGGAGGAGGAAATGGGAGAGGATGAGCAACCATAGGTTTTTACGTTTATGTGTCTGCACACACGTGCACGCACACAGAGTCAAAAATAGCTTTGTGAAAGAATTTTTTAGCCTCATTGTAATAATGCACAAGAGCACACCAGCAGTGAAGATACAGCAGTCAGTGACCCCAGGCAAAAGTAGGAGCCTGGCTTCAGCAGTCTTGTCTCATGGCAAAACTACAGGGCCCTGGCTTTGCTGTGCTATAGCTGGAAAATAAACCTCACCTGCTGGCAACCCCGAGCAAAATGTGTGCTTCTCTTGCTCCACAAAGACGTGGTGTAGATGAGCCAGGGGCTATGCTCCTTCACAGCACTGCTGTCTGCAGTTCCAGGCAAACAAAGGATGCTCTGGAAGTGCATGCTTTTCCCAGTGCCCTTGTTTTTTGCCTCCTGCAAACATGCTGCTAAGCATTCGAGTGCTGGAGGGGTGCACAACTGTGCTGCAGCCACAAGAGCCCCCCTGTATCTGAGGGCAGGAGGGGAAAGGCAGCTGATGAATATTGTATGATCAAAGGGAGGGAGACGGGGCAGGGGCTGCTCTTGCAGCAGAGAAGCAAACAAATGTACACACTCGGGAGATGTTTTTGATGTTGGCAAACATCTCTGGGAACCTTTCCCCCATCCTTCCCCTGGTTTACCAGGCACTGTGTTGCTTAGGTTTTCCTTTGGGGTGCCAGGTAGTGTTTCCTGCTTTCCCCAGTCTCTTTCCCATGCTTAGTCCTCCAAGGGGAGAGGTGTGCTTGCAGCTCTTCCTCTTGGCCTTGGAGGTGCCCTGTTGCAGTGCCTCAGATCAGACTATTGCTACATCAGCTTTCCATATCAGTTTTCTGTAGTTCTGAGGAAGAACTCTCACTTCTTATTGGTTTATTTACCATTCCTGTATCTCCTCTTCTTTGAAATGTTTTTCCTTTTCACAGGATGGACCTCAACCACACGTTATTTTTGTATCCCAAATTCCTAATTACCCCGGTGTGTTTGGTGCAGGTATATTCATGGGTGCAGACCTTCGGAAAAGGAAAGCTATGTCTGGGAAGATGATTTTTAGAAGTACCGCAGATCTGCTGCATTTTTATTTTAATTGCTGTTGATGATAAAATGCCCCCTTCCTGACTTCAGCGGGGAACAGAACTGAGTTAATGTTACTCTTTTGTAAATCCCACTTGCTATGCAAAAAAAAAATAATAATAATCTACAGTAGATCCCTGAGGTGAAGATTTTAATCACACAACGCAGGCAGTTCAGAGACAACAAGAACTATCAGAATAAACAAAAAATATCACAGATAACTAAAACTAGAAAGCTTTTTTTAAAAACAATTCCATTGTTTTCATTCTACTGTTTATTTGTTCTTTCTCCTTCCTTTTGACAATATAACTATATTAGTGACTTTTTAGTTGACTTTTCCATGCCCTTTCAATCCGAAAGGTTTCTATTTTACATTAAAATAGCAAAAAGAGAAAAGAGGTCTCAGCTGAAGAGATCAAAACATCTGTGACATCTGCACACCTCTGCCTCCCAGTATGGCTGTGGTTCTCATTGGCAGAGGAACCTTGGAAACTTAAAACACACTACAAGTAAGACCATTTCGTTAATTAGCAACATAGGTAAGAATCATTGTATGTTTTCCATTCCTGCATTCAGTTGAGCTTTCTATGGAGGACAGCAGCATAAACAAATGGTAAACAAAGTCCTAGGTTTGCTGTGTGCAAACTGCACTGCAGCAGTGATTTTTGTGCTTTCACTCACCTCCTTGTAGATGTGACCCTGAAACCACTTGGGTGGCTATCGCAGATCAACCAGTGCAGCATAAATTCGCTCTGGGAAGCTGTGCAGTTGCCCATTACATGGGAAGAGAATGAGAAAAAAGGCAATCTCTGGAGATCTGCTGCTGCTTCTAGTTTCTCCATCTTTCTCAGACTTAGAATATATACATGCATATAAGAATAGGAAATGTTTGTATTATTGGTCAAGTAGTATGTTTTATTGTTCAGCACTATGTGAGCAGAGAATAAAAACATGACCTGTTGTGTAATTCAGGCCTTTCCCTTTCCTCCCTTCTGAATTCATTCACCTAGACGTTGTGTTGTGTTTTTCGGAGGGACCATAGTTTTTTTATTCTTATCCATTAATGGTACTGGGGAAATATTTCAGATGCTGCCTCCTCTATTTCCATTCTGAAATCTGTTGATTTTTCTTTAGCAAATAGGCCTGGATTTAGGAATCTAATTTCAGAACAAATAAAAGTGGATAAATACAGAGCAGGTGCTGACAGAATTTCAACAGGGAGAATAGCTACAAGGTGCAAATCGATTTTCTAACTGCCCATCCTGTGGAGGTGGTAGCAGACTTCCCGGAAAAGGGCAGGACAGAAGCCTTAGTAATGTCCAATTGCAGCTCAATTAAGAGTATAAAAGTGTCCCCCTGCAAGCAAGCTTTTCTTTTTTATGAGCTGTTAGACAGAGAAAAGAGGATGGAGCTAGTAAAGTGGAAAGGGACTCCCTTGGGCAGTGTGTTTAGGATGCTCTGTTGCTTCTTTTCTTTGGTCCTGAGGGCTTCTAACAGCTTTAAAGATGTGTTTATGCTGGGAGACCATTGCCTCCTCATCTGCAGATGGAGAAGCGTGCTTCTTGCTCTTCCTGCAAGCAGCATTGCAGTGATTTCCCTTCTGAGCGCTGTGGGTAAGTGAATTACATGGAATGAGATTTCCTCTTGTCTCTAGATAAAGCTAGGTGACCGAGTGTAAAATTGAGAGAACTTTGCTTTCCCAATCTATCACTGCCCTCCCTCGGCGCTCTTCCTCGTGTACCTATGGGGCCTGATTCACTGTGTCTTAAAATGGTGTGAAGGCAGCCCAAAAGATAGCTAACTCCTTAGCGTGTGTCCCGCTGACGTGGCCAATGCTCACTAAAACTGTGGCCCACAGGAGCCTTATTATTCTACTCTTGTTATGCTTTTTATGTCACCAATGCAGCAGTTCAGCTTTCTCTATGGGGAGCCCATGATGCTCGTGGACAAAGCTGGGGAGCGCCAGGCTCCTTCTGCAAGGTCCATCCATGTGCTGCTGTTTGATGCTGTGTGGGTGAACGGCCCCCTCTGCTTAGAGCAGCTAAGCTTCTGATTGCTGTAAGCTTCTCTAAGGCTTGATCCTAGCTGCTCTTAAAGCCTGATCCTTCTCCTAGGAGAAGGGCAGCTGGAGGGATGTGCATCACACTAGCAGCTAGGAACAAAAGCTGGTTATCTCTCACTGGTTACTCCAGAGGTCACTGATCCTGCATTAGGAATGGGTGAGCTGAAGCTTATAAGGAAAGCGCCTATGATTGCTGTCTGGCTGGAGAGGAGTAAACACACAGGAATGTGGGGCTTTGGAGCAGTGTGTCAGCTTGCTAAACTAAATCTCTGTTTCCACTGTAGGCGAGTGGGGTTTTTAAACAAGTTTCTGTGTTACAGAGGCTTTGGTGGTAAAACCAACTCAACCATGGGGGTCAGGAAAATGACCTCTTTCCAATCCAGGAATGTAATATGATCTCTCTTTCTCTTTATTTTACCCGAGAAAACTCACCTGAAAGAACTCTTATACTCTCTCTCCATAGGTCAGCTTTAGAGCATGGTGTGCAAGCTGATAATGCTCATAGGTATGAGTGAGAGCAGCTGTTTGTGACCTTTCTGGGTGAAAGGACGAAAGGGCTGGGACAAGCACAACCTTCCAAAACTATCCTTGCTGTCTGATCACGCAACAGCTGTGCGTGCAGCCCTTGGGGTTCTTCTACAAATTATTCCTTCTGAGCTCACATGAGGGAAATGATAAAACTGCTACCTGTGGTTGATGCTGACGAACCTCTCTGCATAGAGCTATGTGAGTGCGGAAACCTGAGTGAGAAACAGTAATTTCTTTCTAGAAAGATAATTAGTTATATGAAATCACCTTGTTCATGAAGATATATAAGGCCCTGTATGAAGATATGTAAGTGCTCCCCTTGGAAGAAGTAGTGGAATGTGGATAGCATGGCTGTTGGCATGTAGTTATCATCTGTGAATGTGAGGTGCTTTGACTGAGGTTTTTCTGCCTGGATCTTCTTGGGCAGAGCCCCATCCTCTGCATAATGCTGCTGGAGACAGTCTGATCTCAGCTGCAGGAGATCTCTGACAGTGGCTGTTCCCCCCCCTATATCACTGTTGAGCAATATGGGAAGGCAGACCAATCCTTGAGGTAAGAAACTCATGATATACCACTTGTGTTTAACTGTTGGACTGTGGGATAGAATGGAAATGTGGCACTTTCTAAAACTGAGAAAAACCTTCAAGCCCCTGTTAAAATGTTTTATACCTTTCCCAAGCCAGAGAAGAATATAAGTTCTTTAATGACTACTAGACTCATATGTTCAACCATCTTAAGTGCGATGAAGCCATTATCAATGCCTGGTTGATGGTGTTTGGCAATACTGCCTTAAATTGCTCACACTGCCTTGCCATTCTCCAAGCATCGGGATAGGGAGAATAAATTATTGGGGTATGGCAACCCAGGACCTGCTTAGGCTAGCCTTACTGATGCCTGTTGCCTCTTCTTAGACTATCAGAATCAAAAGTAGACAATTTCAATCCCCTTAGGGTATAGAGAAAATAGATATTTAGTCTCCTTTGTATATGTGGCTCTTAACCTTCTAGCTGAGCATATTACTTGGTTATAGCTTAACTCAAGGTTCATTTGCACTGGAAACAAAAGCCTATAAGCTAGGAATGATGGCTTTGGCTGTATATTTTTATTTTTTGCCTTGGGAAGATGATTAATATTGTCATATAATGTTGTCTGGACAGTGGGACTCCTGAGAATCTCAAAAAAATTAAAATAATAAAAAAAAAGGTGGTCTCAGCTGCTGTTATGTAACTTGCTGTTTTTCTGAAGATAAGAACTCAATAGCCCTCAGTAAGGGGATAGAAACCAGCTGTGGTCACTGGAAGCCAAAATAGATATGTATACCCTTGTCCTGGAGGAATGGGATTGATGGCAGCAATGAATAGTGTTTGGCATCTCCCAGCACAGTAAGTAATTTTAGTGAATAATTTTAGCTTTTCCTGTGCTCCCTGTTCTGGGAAAAAAAGCTGCTGCTTCCTCCTCTGAAAAGTGGACGTCAGCATGGAAGGGGTGTGAATGGGTGCATTCAGTTGATTCTTGTTGTGTGAAGACTTCAGAAAAACTGCCAACTCCTAAGATGAAAAGATAGCCATAAAAGAAGCAATGGTTCATGCAAGAAGAAAGTTATCTTTGAGTTTACATGGAGGTGGATGAGAAGAACTAGGTGGACAGAAAACCAGCAGTATTTCTCTGCAGAGTAACTGAGGGTTAGTCAGGACACTTTTGCCTTGGGTGACTTTTTTCCTTCTCTGGAATATCTTCCAATAACCTCTTAGATTAAGGGAAAATATGCATTTCCTGGCAGAGGAACTGAAATGTCAGTGGGGCCTACTATGTATCTTACCAACTAGAACATCTCTAGTGGGGTAACACTGCAAATGTTAGGAGGGACTTCTGTGGAGTTGTCCTTTGCACTTGAAAGAAAAAATGCAAATGCTTCTCAGGGGAAGGATGATAAAAGCAAGAATGGCTTGTAAACCACAAGTGTGCTTCATAGTGGAAATCAAGCTGGTGTGAGTCTTCTTGTTGCCACTGTGTGGCTGTAGATGCTGCAAGAAGCAGCTCCAGACAAGTTGCCTTGAGCTGCCTTAGCTTTTCTCTTGGACAAAGTGTAAAGAGAAAGATCTCTAGTATGACACAAAAGATTGAGTTTCTCTGTGTCCAGGAGGCTTGGAACAGCAATGGTAAAGTCTTCTAGGAATCGAGAACTGAATGAGCTTCATAATTAGCTATTTACATGGCACTGCAGAGCATGATACCAAAGAGTAATGTCTTCAGTCTTTAAAACAGTTCTACAGCCAACTCAGTACAGAGCTAGTGTAACTTCAAGTGGAACATCTGGAGAAAAAGTGTCCAACTGAGCAGCTTGTGCTTTGAAAGCAAAATGCCATTGTCTAAGTAAATACATAAATTAATATCTAAGTCCTCCTCCTTCATTGTGAGGTGATCCTCTCTTAGCAGCTCAAAAGCATCCTTAATGGTTCTTGAATTAAACCAAATCGTGCCATTTATGTAGTATCTTTTTTGTAATTAAAATACAGTAAGTTTTTTTGGTTTTGTTTTTCAAATTTTAAAGTGTCTGTGTGACTCCATCTAACCAACTTTAAAAAGAATTTGAGGATTAATTCCTAGAAGGCATGTTTTCTACTGAAAATGAATTATAGTCATATGTTCTTTTCCCTCCTTGCTTAAGGAGGATTCCAACTAGGATTTACTATGCAGTGACCTCCTTTCCTGTGAAGTTCGTATTGATTCAGGAATTTGATAGTTCAATATCCCCCTGGGAGAAAGACAGTATTAAGTATAATATCTAGTGATTGGAACTGTGCAAGAAAGCACTTCTCTATTCCTACATCTTCAGTGAAGTAATATCAAGTCTCTTTAAAACAGGAGAGTAATAGAATAAACTGTTAGATTAAAAACAAAACTAAGCAGCAATCCTATCCCTGGGATGTTGGCTATTCTGGCGTGATCTTTTCCAACCTTCTTTACCTCTTAAGCCACAGAAGTATTCTCCTGTCAAGACTGATGTAATGTTGCATATACAATTTGACTTTTTTTTTTTTAAAGAAAATGAAAACAAAGACAAAACATTATCTCTCTGCCAGCTTTCCAGCCCTTATTCCAGGATGTCATTAGGTGATGCAATTTCTTCAGAACCAGCTGTGCTGGGCCTGAAATCACCATAGCCTTTGATATTAGGCATTGGCAGCACCTACAGACTTCAGCAAGATAGTTCTTCAACACATGCCAGCCTTGGCAGAGTCACTATGTTGTTGGCTATAGCTGCTAGTTAAACTCTTGGTTCTGTGTTGTTCAGCTTACCCTAAAAGAACACAGCTTTTGTTCTGAAGAGCTGCAGGCAATTAACAGTTCCTCTTTTGAAACCTACCAGAAGACTGCAGCCTGATTGCTTGTTGGCTAGCAGTAAGAAAGGCTAAATTGCTGTGGGAAAGGGGCAGGTGAGTAAAGCTGGTCTTTGAGACAGAGGGAAAACAGAGTTGGCTCAGCTTTCTTTCTTACTGACCAAAGGGAAATGCAAGAAGATAATAAATGGCAGCTCTCAAGTGGCATCTTACAAGGGCTGGCTGCTGTCTTTCTGTCGTAATCCGGCATATATTTGGTGGTCATTTCTCTGTGGTCACTGGAGATGAATGTACCACCACTAAACTGGATTTGGTGCCTCTAAGCAGGAGACGTAATAAGAGTTATTGACCAGCCATCAAAAGTGAGGCCTCTGTTCAATATCAGTTCCCACTTTCTATAGGCAAAACCACTTTCTGGGTAAGAAAAGATTCATATTCCATGCAGTCTAGGATTTGGATAAGTTATAAAATAGGATCATCCTTGAGGAAGATACTAAAATATAGTCTTGCTCCTTTAAGTTATATAAAGTAAAAAATCAGTTGACTGAAGGAAATAAAGTGGAATCACCATAATCTTTTGCAGATGTAATTCTGAACTTAAATGGGAATGAGAATATATTTTTTTCTACAGTCTGTGACTTGGTCTTCTGTATTGAGACTATCATGGAAGTCTTACTTGAGACTTTTTCATTTCCCGTATCTTTCCACTGTCAGTAGACATTCAGGGATGGATGCTCATGAGAGTGTTTGAATTTGCATCTGAAGTCATGCCTTTTTGAAACTTCTGTAATGCTTATTTCTGATTCTTCCTGTGCAGAAGATTGGAGACCACAGGATACAAGAATTAGGTTGTGGCAGACAGCAACATGAGAAGCCAGAATATTGGCAGTGTTGCACAGCATAACACTTTCAGATAACGATTTTTTTTGAAGACTTGAACAGGAAAGGTGTTAACGATAGATGATCTTGCCCTTCCTGGGTTATACAGACTATAGGTAACATGGGAAAAGCTTTTCTCTGCAAGTTTCTTCTGAAAAGTGCTTAATTGTTAGCACTTTGGCTTTGGTGGATTCAACTTTCCAGCAGGTGTTAATGGACTGATAAGATTTATCTAGTCTGATAAGTTCCTGGATAAGGCCTGCTGTTTTGATTCTAAAAACAATAATATTTAAAAAAATATGCAGAAATTGAGGGTGTCTGATAGGACCTCACTGACCCCTTTCTGTAGTTGTCTTTTCCTTAGGGGGGTGGCACCGCTCTGAATGCAAGTTCTATGCACTTGCTTCTTCTTTTTTTTCCTAAATATTGTAGAGGTGTACCAAATTTCTGTGTAGAAATTCTATGGAGCTCTGGGGTAAAACCAGTCTGAAATAGTTTCTGATCTTAAAACTGACTTTTGAAAAATAGCCTTGAACTTCCAGCTATTGATCCAGGCCTTGCAGTTTTCACACCATTGTTTCAAATGACTGAAACCATCCCAACTCCCCCCACAGTTTTAGTTCCTCCTGAGTTATCTGCAGAAGGCTAGGGCTCATCTGAGCTTTGGCAAATGGTGAAATAATGCAGTATTTAAACGTTAATGTGGGGCTAATAACCCATGTGGATTCACTTCAATTCTTTCTGCTTCTTTCCTCATAGGTTTACTTTCACTGTAGCGCATCAGCCTGTATCTCAGCTACTCTGAATCCCTCCACACCTCACTAACCTTCTGAGAGGTAAGTGCTTTTCTTGGAGACAGTAAGAAAATGGGAGACACCAGCCTTGCTCTCTGTAGTGAAGATGTGTCCTGAGGTTTCGGGTACCAGCTCAGGTTGGCTGTAGGCAGGACTGCAGAGGTACTTAAGCCATGTGCTGCCTAAAGAAGAAGGGTATCTGTTTAGCTGTGTGCTTGCCGTAGATTTCCAGTCTTTAGGTTTGAAGACCAGATGTGGAGTAGCACTGATTTTTAGGTAACCGTTCTGTCCTTTGAGAACAAATTACAGTATGATCTACACTGATAAACTTCCCTGGTTCTCTTAGAGCTATTCCATGTAACATGTGGGGGGGAAGCTTATTTCAGATTCTCACATCTAGTGTCTGAATGGAAAAATGCAAGTGCCTTGTTTTGAAGGGACACAAGGATTCATGTTAAACCAGTCATAGCCATTCAGTCTAAAATGACACTTACAGAACTGCACCGGAATATGGGTCTTTCCCTGTAAGGGTTAAAATGGAAGTAGCTTAATTGGGATTCAAGCCAACAGAAGAAAATTCTAAGATGGTTAATAAAATCTGGAAGCGATGCTGTGAGGTGGCATGGAAATACTATTTGGCCTTTGGGTCAGTGGAAAAGGTGCAAGAAGGTATTTTCTTTAGAAAGAGAAGGATAAGTTTATTAAAGACAGAAAGACTTGTATATTGATACTCTGCTATCTTTTAACATGTAGGGAAAAATAAAAGGGGAAGTAGAAGGTTATGTTGTGAGGAGCCTGAGTTATGACATGGGTACCTGCAGATTTCCATATTGCTGGAACAAAACAGAACCTTATTTAGCAAAGTAATGAGTCAAGTTGCTTGATTTGCTGAATACTGTCTTGATGAGACCAGTTTTATAACTCAGTATGGTTACTTTTGCTAGTGCTTGAAGCATTGAAGTGAGATAATAAGTGGCAAAACGAAGAAGCTTCAGGTAGCTTGCATTAGACTAAAAGTGTAGGGAAGGACACTGTTTTGTGCTGTAAAAGACTGGCTTTCATCTGAATCTTGAAGAAGTGACAACAAATCAAAAATAGGCTGTTTTTTGTGACCTGGAGTTCTCCACTTCAACCACAACTATTTACCTTCTTTTCTTGGAGCAGCTGCTGATAGTACTCTACACAAGGTGTTTCAGTGTCTGAGCAGGTTGGGAAGTAACTGGAAGCACTGAAAATTTTTTGCATTGGTACTCTGACTCTTCTACAATCTCAGGGCATAAATATTATTCCACTCTTACCTCTGTAATGCTGGCTCTCCCAAACTCAAGCCCAAGTAACTATTTTCGTAAGGCTGGAAAAGCAGTTTTTTCCCCCCTAGCTTGAAAGCAGGGTTCTAGATCTCCTAGAAGGCTCATTTCATGTCAGTCTCCTGACATAATACCTCTGCCTCCTTTCTGTTAGCAATGATAATATTAAGAAATTCTACCTATAACAGCAACAAAATATGTTGCTATTAGCTGTTGAACATGATTCCTACTTGTCACAACTCAAGCCACCCGTGAATAGTTACTGTGACACTATGTGATTATCCTGAAGCCTGATGATGCTAGCTCTACTGAAGTGCAACTTTTCTCTGTTCCTTTTATGCTGGCTTTGGACTATTTTCTTTTCACTGGGACAGACTTCAAGGGCTTGGGAAGATTGATTTGGAATTGAAAATGATTTTGACCAATTGGAGATACAGTCCGAAATGAAACAGATGAAACTCAAGACAAGTGTAGAGATTTACCCTTAGGAAAGATAAAACAAATGCAGTGGTAGGGAAGGCCTGGTGGATTAAATCATCTGAAAATGGCAGGAATATCACTTCATCCTCAAAGGGAAAAAGGAGGGAGGGTAGAAACAGTCCTGAAGGAAGGATTAAAATGATGCTTGTATAGAAAGAAGGAGGGGAATGCTTCTAAGGAGGCGTCATCTGGAATATTTTGCTCAGCTTCAGAGAAATGAGCTCTAGGGAAAAGGAGCGTTGTAAAGACAGCCTCTTAGGGGAAGTACTATAATACAGGTAGATGGGAACATAAGAGGGCTTGTTTACAAGACAGTCAGGGAAGATGCTGAGTAACCTTCCCTCTGGGCTGGTGAAGAGAGTATGAAGAAAGAGCAGACTTGAATAGATGCCCACCTAAGAAGGTGGTAGAATCAACAGTCTCTTGTTTTTTGTTTTTTTTTTTAAATAAGTGATTATATAAAGATCTGTAAATATAACCAAGATAGGGCTTATCTCTTATTCCTCAAGGAATGGAACAAGGAGCTTTCCAGCCCTATGATTTTGTTGTTTGCCAGTTGGACCTAGATTTTGGCCTTGAGAAGCTGTTCTTAAGTTTCAAATCAAAATTACTATTGAAGAAGAAACAGTAATGGCTTTAGGGCCTTCCTGCATAAGCTTTTCATGTATTCCTTTCCATCTAGAACTTGTCTTCATTGGGTAGGGATCGTACAGTTGCCACAGTGCCAAGACCATTCTGGCTATGACAAACTCCAAGGAGCTAGTGTTTGGAGGCATATCCAGAAATTAGAGTCTTTGCTTATCTTACTGCCTGTCTATAGGATCAATATAATTGAAAAATATTTGCAGGTCTCCCACTCAGGATCAGGCTTCAAGAGTCATCTGCTTTCTAAACTCCATCCTGCTGTATTATTCTGTTTTTATCTTGAAAGATTTGCTAAGAATTGTCCATTGCAGGTACTAGCTGACAAACTATGGGCTAGTAAAACACTAACTTGAGAGAGAGCTAGAAACCTGGACTGGGTTATGAAGGAAAATCCTGTAAACCAGAGCTATAAATGCACTGCAGATGAAATTGCCTTCCTTGCATTGCTGTAGCAGGACTGGGGACTGTATCAAGGCTAGCTTAAAAGATATGTAAATCTTGTGTATAGGTGCAGTTACAGAAAATACAAGACTTCATTATTTGTCTTCACTAAAATATGCCTTCCATCACTCTCACCTCTGTTGTCAATGGCTTACTTTCGGTTACCTTCCTAAAAGGAGTAGTTGTACGTGCAGAGGAGTCTCAGGATTGTTTCCCTGCCTTTCCTCTTTCCTTTAAGTATCCTACTCACTCTGTGCCTTGACATACATTGTTTTCCAAGAGAAGCTGGGCAGTAGCTGAAAGACCATAGTGGTTGAAAGGTGTCAAGTGAATGAAGTGAAATATTTGGAGTGATGCTTCAGAAATGCCCTGATTAGAACGGAAAGGTATGTCAGGGGTTATAGAAACTCCTTATCTTCCCTTTCCCTGTGGTTACACAATCTCTCTGAGCATTATGTACCACCCAATGCAACTGTCTTGTAGTAGACACATGCATGCATTGTTCCAGAGAATACAGAGCTAATACGGACAGCTTTCAGACCCATGAAGAAAGAGAGAGTATTGCTGAGACAACAAAAAATTCTATGGAGTACAGAGGAGGCAGTATTCTCCTTTATAAAATAATCCTTTGGAATATCCTAGGCAACTTCTATTTGCAATATAAAATATTGTCTGTGGCTTTTCTTAGATGATCTGAAATTATTGTTGTGGCAAATTGGAAATTTAGGGATCTGTGGTCTAGAGGTGCAGCAATTGGGAAAGCAGTAGGGCACAGGGTGGAAGCTTCCTGGCAACCTGAGCAGGAATCAGAACAGCTGAGTTGGATCACTAACTCATAATCCTTGCATAAAGTACTCTTGTAGTACATAGTAAGTGGCTGTTTTTTTTTTTTTTCCCCAAATACTTCCGTAGTCTGTTTTAATACTCTGCTGCTAATTGTAACAGCCATGTACTGTGAAATTTGCTCAAGATGCTCAGTAAAACATCTGCTGACAGTTTCAAGCTTGTGCTTTCCCCGAGTAGCTTCAGACTGTTGCCCTACCACCTATGCGCCAGAAAATCTGGAATAAAGATGCCTAAGCATGGGGTAAAAGAGGACAGTGGCATGGTTGCTGTTGCAGGTAGTTTATAGTCTGGGTAGTTTCTGGCTAGGAGCTGCAGCTAATGCTGTGACCGCAGGGGGTAGTGACAAAAGGTACTTACTGTTTTTCCTTAAATGCGTAATGATAATATACAGTTGCTGATATGACTGCCTGAGGAGATCTTGGCACTTTCTAATATAACATTAAGCTTTCTCCATGTACATCTTCCTGCATTCTAATGTGTCTCTCGAATGCTTCAGTAGGCAGAGACTACAGCGAAAAAGGTATCGTATTCTGCTAATGCTGTTTCTCAGTAACAACCTGGGTGAGATGCTTAGTCAGACTGCAGCTGTCATGCTGAACATCTTTCCTCTGGCAAGCGTAAACTTCATGCTATGTAGTTACATCAGGGCCTTCCCCTTATTGAGGGGCTGCACTGGGGAACAGTGCATGCTAATAAATTGCCCCCACTTACATTTGCCTAATGAGGTACCTCAAGACACTCTGAGGCTTTGTTATTAATGTTCATAGCTACTTCTCTCTGGTGCAATGGAAGAAATGAAATTATGGGTTTGAAACGGTAACAAGTAACTGACAGAGCTCTGAGGTTTGGACTCGCATCCTTTGATTCCTCATCCATGTTAGCCACTTTTGAGGTATATTTCTTGCACACAGCATCTTTCATAGAATTTGATCATCAAGCTCATTATGAAATTCCAGAATTGTTTTTGCTGGTGGTAGATCAACTACAAGCAGGCAGTAAATTGTCTCAGGTGTGGAATGCAATGTACTTAGTGTAAGGAAGGGAATTCAGCACTTGACTGATCAGTGAGGCCTTGTATTGGCTGTCTGTTGATTACTCTGGTTGACAGATTTCTGCCTACAACCTGACTTGCCTTGAGATTGTCACTTGTTTTGTAATTTGGGGTACTTACAGGCCTAAAACAAATACCTTCACAGACAGACCTGTAAGAACTTTACACATAGGCAGCTTCCGTTCGAAAACACCTATAATGGTCAGAAAGAAACTTCTCTGTTTCACATCCAAATACCACAATTCAAATCAACCTCACTACCGAACTCTTGGGGCTCAAGTGAGGCTTTTGGTACTGGATTACTTCTGTAGCCAGTTTGAAGTTCTCATTTAATCTTTTCCAAGTGAAATGTGTCAAATCATAGAGTAACGCTTACCTTTTCAAGATGCAGGTGCAATAAGGTGAAAGCCTTATAACTACAAGTGATTTAATGAAATCTCTTTAATCCCATTAGTCAACGAAGCGTTATGAGAGCCCATTCTGTCACACTTGTGCTTCAGACATGCCATGGCCTGAGGCTAGGCTTCAGAACTGAAGTTTTAGCTTCCTGAATCCCAACCTGATTAGCAGTTTGTCACCACAAAAGTGGCAATTTTGAGTTTCTTTCCTTGTCTGAGCACTTGAAATGTGTTTATTCCAGGGGTGGCAGAGATCCCTATGCAGTGCTTTGAGCAAGCTGGTAATAAGCTTGATTCACAGAATCACCTTCCTCCGATCCCTCCAGGAACATCTTACGCCAAAGCTTCAAGGATCGAGCTACATGTAATATAGACTGTAGTCTATACAGTCTTCCCATTTGCCTTTCCCATCGATGTGCTACAGCACTGTAACAAAAGGATCCAATTATTGTGGAGTGGATTGCCTTGGTGTTTATATATCCCTGAATGCTGAGCTTATCTCTTTTAGGCAGAAATGCATCCTTCTGCTTATTGACCTGTCCCAGGGAACAAGTTGATAAATTTATCCATGGAGCCATCTTTGCTAATGCTGCTGTGTATCCATCCTGTCAGCTTTGTTCAGGAGCAAGAATTCACATCTCAGTTCCCTGCATGCCCATCCAGATAGTTATGTGGGTGTGGAACCTGGTATTTTGGTAGTTGGATTTGCTCCAGCTAGCCCTCTGTGATGGAAAATACTCTGTGTAGCTTTTCAGCTCTGGTGTTGTTAAATCAGAAACAAATTTGTGACATCATGTACTGTTTGCCAACTGGAGTAGAAGGTCATTCAGATCCCAGCCCATCTTCTTCCAACTACCCAGGAAACTTAGGTCATTAAAGAGGCGTAAAGCTGAGACAGAAAGTTATAATCACTGCTAGTTCCTTAAAGGTTGTAAAACTCATATCACAAAATGGCATCATTGTTGACCTAAGAAAAACATGGGGGATCTGTTGAGGACTGTCATCCTTGTCACTGCAATCCCAGCCAATTAACTTGGCGCCTGAATGTTGGAAGATCACTTCTGCTCATGCTGTGTAGTGTTTTGTGAACAGGTAGCCACGCCACTGTGAAGGAAGTCAGTTTGGGTTTTAAAGACACTGTGTCCTCTGAAGTCTCATATCATTGCTGCAGTGCTGCAACATCAGCTGGTACCCCACCATGCTCAAGGGCTGACTCTGCACTACACTGTGCAGACTTGTATCCTCAGTGTTATACCCAGCTAAGCAGCTTCAGTCTGCATCTATCCTTCCAGCAATAAAGCTTTTCTCAATGTTTAAATTTAATCTCTTTTACTGCAGTTATATCCCATAGGCTCTTGTTTAGTCTACCACAGACATACAGAGCATTTAATTCTTCTTTTAAAAGAAGTTTAAATGTCACTGTGACTTGCCCCTGTCTTTTTTGCTAAAGAAGCCCCCAAATTATTCATAGTCATATTTTATAGCCCTCCAATAATGCCTGTTCTTCATAGGAATAGCTGTTATTGATGTGTCTCTTACTTGAGGCAGGATGTTCCTAATCTAGGTGTAGTGATGCAAATGATAATTTGACTGCAGTGGATATGGTGGAAAAGTTATTATAATCACACTAAGAGGAGCAAGATCATTAAAGAAAACAAACTAGTAAGATGACATCTAATTGCTAAATAGGAGTCGCTGTAAATGATGAAGTCTCAAATACAGAACTAGGTCTGAAAAAAATCCTGTGCTTTTCAATTTTAAAGCAGTTATTGGTCTTCTGAGAGGAGCTGAGTAAAACTTCAGTGTTTTTCTTTGGGGGAAGGTATATTAGTTTCCATTAAATTATTTGTTTTACTTTTAAACTCGTAAGAAAAACAAATAAAATTCTAAAAAATAAAATGAAATAAAGTTGTTTATAAGCAACTTGAGGACTTTTAATACATTGAAGTGAGATGTGGTGAAATTTGAAACTGCTCTTTAGCCAGTGCAACTGGTTGAGCTGGACATGAGTTCCAGTAATGTTCTGCTCCTAATCGCTTATTTTCAAAGGCAAGAAGAATGTATGTATTTTCTTCCTTATATATAAACATATATTTTTATTAAATACATATTTATATATAAAGTTTGCCCATTTCATCCAAAACATGGACATATGTTGCTTGGTGCAAAAATACTGGTAATGCTGAGGTAGCTAAGGGAATTGCTAAACAGAATAAATATGAGAGAGCTTCAATCTGGGAGTTTGTGTCTGAAAGGTGTCATAGCATGGAACTTTACATTGCTGTAGTGCAGCCAGTTTTAAAATGCAGCACTGCAGTTTGAAGACCTCACTTCCAAAACATCCATCAAGGACCTGGAGGTTCTCTTGCTGGACTCCCTTATTTGATGCAAGGTCATCGTGACTGGGGCTGTGTCCAGAAGGGTTTCGAATAGCTCCCAGGCTGGAGATTCCACAGACTCACTTGATGACTTGTTCTAGGGCTCAATGGTACTTCCAGGAAGGAAAAACAAAACAAACAAAAAAAGAAAACCACCTTTTTTTTTAAAGATGGAGTTTCTTGTATTTCAGTTTGCACCTACCTTTTTGCTGGATATCGTTGACTAGAGACTGACTGTCTTTTCCACTATAAATGCCAGCAGGTATTTATATACACTGATGAGATGCACAGAGTCTTCCTTCCTTGAGGATAACCTATTTCAGCTCTTGAAGACAAGCAATCTCAGCTCTTCCTCTCAGAAGCTCCAAGTCCTTAATTATCTTAGCTGCTCTTTGCTGGACTGGTCCCATTACGTCCAGTGCTGGGTAGAGGGAAAAGATCTTCTCCCTTAACCTGCTGGCAATGTTCTTCCTCCAAGGAGGCTGCTGACTGCCTCTGCTGCAAGGGTACATTGCATCAGCAGCTTGTTGTCCACCAGGACTTCCAGAGCTGGTTTCCATCAAGTTGGCTCTCAGCATGTATTGCTGTATAAAGAATCTGGGTATCTCTTTGCTGAACTTCTTGAGATTCCTGTTGGCCCACTTCTTCAGCCTGGCAGAGTCCCTCTGGAAGCAACACAGTCTTACATCTTATCAGCCATTCCTCCCAGTTTGGTCTCCTGAAAATTTGCTGAGAGTGTGCTCTGTCCCATTGCTGAAGTCATTAGTGAAGAAGTGAAATGACGTTGGCCCTCTCTAGAGTATGCCACAAATGGTTAGTGTCCAGCTGGGCTTTTTGCCACTGGTCACAGCCTTTGACCCTAGCTATTCAGTCAGTTTTCAGCCTCACTCTCTACTTGGTTTGTAGTTCATCAGTTTTCCAGTGAGAATGTTATGGAAGATGGTTTCAAAATATTTACTAAAGTCAAGATAAACAACACCTACTGATCTTTTTTCATCTTCTGAAGTAGCTATTTTGTAGAAGAAGGCTATCAGGTTGGTCAGGAATGATTGTTCCTTCATAAATTGATGCTGACATCTCCTAATCATATAATCATAGAATCGTTTGAGTTGGAAGGGACCTTTGAAATTCATCTAGTACAACTCCACTACAACGAACAGGGACATCTACAGCTAGATCAGGTTGCTCACTCTTCATTTGTCCTTAATTTGCTTGGAAATGGTTTCAAGAGTCATTTGTTCCATCACATTCCCAGGAATTAAGGTAAAGCTGATGGGCCTGTAATTGCACAAATTTCCTTATTCTGCTTGAAGATGAGTGACAATCAATGATCAAGAAATTATTGGTAGGAACCAAGTGCATCAATTCACTCCCTTTATTTATTAATTAATTTATTTATTTATTTTTAAGATACTTCTTTTGTTGGGAAAAAATTGTCTTTTTCCTAGGGATTTTAAAGCCATTTATTAGACTGGAATAACTACTTCTGTAGTGAAGGCTGGACAAGTGTAAGGAAGTCAGAGATTGGGATAGGCCCTGCAAGTTGTAGCTGGGAGCAGAGAAAACTTGTGTTCAAGATGCCACAGAAATAAGGGCATTTCATGTCTTCTTTCCTTCAACTAAGGACACTTAACATTGAATAAGTGGCCAGCACAGCTGTCCCGTGCATCTGCAGGTCACTGCTGCAGTTACATCTTAGGGCTCCTGCTTTCAAAATGCTGAGTGGGTGGGAGAGGACTGCAGAACTGGCCTCTCTACCCTTCCTTCTCCCTGCTGCTTTTGTTCTCTGCCTTAATTCCCTTTTGAAGGGCTGATATTTTATTCAGCAGCCCCTGCTGTGCCAGAGCCCATGACAGAAGTTTCTCAGAAGCGCTCCGAGGACAAAATGCTCACAGCTGGTCTTTGAAACTCCAGGGAACTCTGGGCAGAGAGGTGATGGTGGCAGGGAGCTGCGAGGAGGGGGACAGAGAGGGGACAGAGGGACAGGAAGTGCACTATTTGTTAGGAATAATGAGGCGAAGATATGGCAGTGTTTTTTTTTCACAAATAATAGACAGTGAACTTCAAACAACAGCAGTGAGTCGTTAAAAAAAAACAGCAACAGAGTTAAATAAATGCCTAATTAGCCAGCACCATGAAGGTGGAATTCAGTGCTCCAGAGATTCTTAAGGGAGAGTCAATAAATTCACAGCTGTTGGGATTTTTTGTTGGCTTTTTTTTTTCTTTTTTTTTTTTTTTTTTTCCTTTTCCTCTCCCCTCAGGCACAAAAGAAAATCTGAATGAGCCCAGGGCTGCTGTAAAGGTTTTGGCGGGCTTCCTCTCCTCGTTGGCACCATCCACAGCCTGTGTCTCAGGAGTGATAGAGCTGCCAAATCTACTCTATTGAGGAAGCTTGGGTGATCTGTGAATGGCAGGAGTGTAGGCTGTGTGTGTCTGGGACCAGATCTATCAGTAACTGTGTCTGGTCCAAGGACAAGTTCAAGACATTATAAAAGCAGGTACCTTTCTGCGTGCATGTGTAAGACTACTTATGATGTAGGACATAAGAATATGTTATTCCCTCCCATCAGTTTTGCAAAGAAGTTTAGGAATTCTGCAGGTTTCCATGTGCAGGTTTGAGCTTTCCCAGTGTGAGTTCTGATCTATGTGTTCATGTAGAAGCAGGACATCGTTTATCACAGAACGGTTTGAGTTGGAATGCTCCTTAAAGCCCATTCACTTACAGTCTCATGCCATGGGCAGAGCTGCCACCCACCAGCTCAGGCTTCTCAGGTTCCCATCCAACCTGGCCCTGGATGCCTCCAGGGATGGGGCATCCACAGCTTCTCTGGACAGTGCCTCACTGCCCTCTGTGTGCAAATCTCCTCCCTGACATCTAACTTAAATCTCTTCTCATTTAGTTTAAAGCCATTCCTCTTGTCCTACTGTGGATCTCTGCAGAGGAGGTTGTTGAGGGCCATGGTGAGGCTCATTCTAAATAATAATAATATATTTGTGCAAGATACATTTCCTGTTTCCCTTAACTTCACAGTGCCATCTGTATCAAACCTTCACAAAAATGTTTATCACCATTTTTTTTTTTTAACTCTCTCTCCTCCCCCCAGGAAAAAAAACAATGCAGTTTAGCTTAGCTCTAAATTGATTCCAAGCTGCATTTCCTTGGGGTGTGTTGCTTTCACAGGCTGCCATTCCAACAAGCCCTTCTCCACTGTGCGCTGTGTTCAAGCCAAGATCTCCAAACCCATAAGGCAGTGTAACGGTTTTTGGCTGGTTGATTGATGCAACACCCTGTACCTCAGTTCCTGTAAGCAGCTGTGTTAGTGCAACATGCAGTTTGTTGAAGTTCTTTAAATTAGAACGTTTCATATTACTCCAGTAAAATTAAATGCTTTGACTTGGGGATCATCAGAAAGCTCTGTTTTGATTAGGAATGTCAAAATTCTGTATCAAAATTTCCATTCCTTGGGAAAGAGAAGAAACTTCAATTTTTCATGATTTTTTTTCATGATGAAAAACATCTTCAGATTTCCCAGGAGGTGAAAAATCCAAACCTCACTTAGTTTTGTCTGCATTACGCAGTGACTCCCATAAAATTATCTACAGAACAGAATCATTTTCCTTCTTTCTTTCTAATCAAAATGCAGAAAAGGCAACCACACTTTGTGCCATTTGATTTAAAACAGCCAGCTCTGCTCTCTAAAGCATCAGAGGTTAAAAACCCAAATTGGAGTGATGAAAGCACAATGCCTTTTTCTGCGGAGCTTTGTCCTAACTCACCTAGCCATGCTACCCCTGTCTTGAAACAGTCGAGAGACGTGCCTGCTGATGGGGATGAGGAACATCAAATTTGAGATATGGATGCAAACAGACTTAGTCCTACAAGTGATCAGGGAGCCTGAACTGAGGAATGTGCCTTCTCCTCCACTTCTATACCCAAAATATTTATGTCAAGCCTGATTTTGGCTGTCCCTGCAAAAACACAAAGCACAAGTGGTGCTGGATGCCCAGAGCTGGAGCTGTGAGAGAGAAGAATGACCCTCTGAAATGAGAAGAGGGACTGAAACTGCGAGACACTTCCTACTCCCATGGCTAAAAGACAAATGGCTTCATGAAGGAGTTTTTTTCACAGATTATCTGCCGTGATAAACATTTTTCAACAAAAACGTAATGAGAAAAAGCAGTGCCTAACCCTGGGGGAACAAAGAGAGACAATAGAGATCGCATCAGGCTATCTCCGTGTGCCACCAAATCAGGAACTGATGCTAATGACAAATGGACATGGGAGATAAAATCACAACCATGCTCTGAAGCCTTGCTCTCAGAAGCCTGTGCCTACCTCTGATGGAGACCTGCAGCTCTGCTTTCTCTTTACCCTGCAACAACATATGTACAGCTTATCTCTCCCAGCAAAACAACGTTGAGCAGAACTGCATGTGGGAGAATGTTTCTGCCCTCGTCTCTCAGGGCAGGAGAGCGTCATGACCATCTCTCTACCTGTGGGAGGCATAGGGCTGGGTGCATCAACCCCTTCACACACCCTGCTAGAAGTTAATAGGATTAGTCTGAGGTTTTGAAAAAGCTGCTGTTACAGCTTTTTGTGGTAGCTCAACATGTGGGTTGCACATAGCACCTCTCCCTGCCTCCTAGGGGGGTTTGTGGAGGAAATCAGAGCAGCCACGAGTACTCAGGAGTTGCTACAGGGTATTATCTTCATCACAGATGGCATTATTCCTGCAAGTGAAGCAACCAAGGGGAACGGGAATTGGATATTGAGGTCACGGAGGGAAACAGCATGAGGTGCCACTTACATGCTGGGATCAAATATTAAGGGATACTAGGGTTTGACTCGCGAGGTTTTAAAGTACTGCTCTGAAACTACTGTACCTCATCTAGAGGGAGGCTGTGGGAATTAGGGGACCATTGCAGGTGCATCTTTCCTGTTGTCTCATGAGTCAAAGTTTCAAGAAGAAATATGAGAACGTCAGCAATGCCTAAGTGGATGTGGTACAGGGCTGGGGGTTGTGAAGGTAAGGACAGGCAGCCAGAACTGCCTCAGGATGTAAACTTTGCAAGGTGCATCCTATTGCAATACTCAGATATCATTTTAAAAAGGCTCCTCTTGTGGTTCCTTGTGTTTGGCAGGTCACAGGAGGTGCAGCTGTGCCGGGAGGGGTGGCAGGGCTGAGCTTGGCAGGCTTTCTCATCCAAGCTTGGAGAGGTAGAACAGCAAAAGTATGTGTGTCAGGTGATGGAATAATAGAAATAAGTCTGAGGTGGACAGGTTATCCTAGAGGTGCACCCTAAAGTCATTTCAGGGACAGGTCGGACAAGGCCCTGGGCAACCTGGTCCTAGTGGTTGGCAACACTGTCTATGGCAGGGGGTTGGAACTCAATGATCTTTAAGGTTCCTTCCGATCCACGTCATTCTATGATTCATGTCTGGCAAATCATTTTTGCTGTGACAAGCCCACACAGCCCTCTCTGACATAGCCTAGTCTGTAAATCACTGCTGTGTGTGTGACCTGTGCTGATGCACAAGTTGTCTTTCTGCTGGCTACCAAATGTCTTACTTGGGAACTGTTGCAGAGGGCACCAGGAACTTTCTTTCAGATTTTCCTCTGACTCAGAAAAGTACAGTGGGGTTTGAAATAACCTTCTCTTTGGAGAAAATCTGAATCTCTTAAGCAAGCTAGTATTGGCTGGACATAAAGCTATAAATCAGGCTCTGACTCCTTTTGAAAGGACTGTTTTTTTCATCCCTGAATTTCCATTTTGTGATAGAATCCAGGAGGCGAGCCTGCATAATGCTGTGGAAAGGCAGGATGTGCTCAGGAGCATACTCCAGAAGAGTGCCTCTGAAATGTTCTAAGTCAGCAGACCAGAACAGGCTCAAGGCTTGTTTGCTGCAAATATGACATGGAGCGGCTTGGGGAACAGACTCACCCTGGTGAAGTTACAGGCTGCTTCCTCCACCCTGTGCTTCTGCATTGCTAGTTCCATTTGCCCCCTGTTCAGGTTGCTAACTACACCTCTCACGTTTCCTCTTGCATCCCCTGTCCTTGTGATGAGGCATGTGTAGGTGTAAGCAAATGAGAAGGCACGTGTGGGTGTCCTTGTATGTGGACGAAGCGTGAGGATTTGAAGCAATTCTTGCCCCTTGTGTCAGTATGGCACAGCTATTAGTGGGATCATGTGGGAAGAACTGGGTGGTAGGTTGAAAGTCAGATTGCACTATTCACCCTGTGAATAGCTGAGACAAATAGGCACATTTTTCAAGACAGGTTTATTTTTGAGATGAATCTCCCAGAAAGTGACAAGGGAAACTCTTTGGTTAAATAGCTGTTTACAACCAGCTCTACAACAATCCTCTTTCAAAACTCAGCTCTTGCTTTAGCTTATCAGGATAGAATCGTAGAATCATTAAGGCTGGAAAAGTCCTCTAAAATCATCTAGTCTAACCATCCACCTACAACTAACACTACCCACTAAACCATGTCCCTCTTTGCGACATCTGCATGTTTCTTGAACACCTCTGGAGATTGTGACTGCACCGCCTCCCTGGGCAGCCTGTTCCAGATTGATAAGGATTCCTCCTTATTTCTGTACCTTACCTGCTTCATTTGTATATGTTACTGTCCTGTGTAATTTCTTGGGCCTACTGAGGAATGCTTTCCATGATCTCCTTGCACAGACTTCAGGAAGCACTGCCCCAGAAATGTACCAGAACTCAACATTTGCATGGCAAGACTGTTTTCAGTTTGTGGAAAACATATGGACTTTGCCAGAAAGCTGTTGAGAATCTGCAAATGCTGATAGCCTTTACTTAATAAAGTAGAAGAAACAGACATGCATGAATATAAAGGTATATGAATACATGATCCTAGCTGCAAAAAAACTTCAAAATGGCTGCACTGACCCAGCTGGTGTGGGTTTGGATCTATAATTGCAGTGGTTCTCATGACACTTTCTCTTTCCAAGAGCTTTCTGGCAGAGATAACATATCTGGCAAGAACAACAGTGTGAAATGAAGATAAATGAAGAATTTGGGCATATGAGTCTTAAGAAATAGTCTGGGTTGATCTTATTCAGAGGAAGGTTTTCAGGTATTTTGTAGTATTTTCCTCAGCTCTAACAGCAGCAGCAACAACACATGTAGCAACTCTAATAATCAGCAGAGGAGAGCAACCCTGTGGTTGTCATGTCAGCCTAGGGCTTACCAGAGCCCAGTTCATCGCTCCTCCTGTAAACTTGTGTTTAATCTTAAAAAAGAAGAGACATCCTGTGCCTTTACTTCAGAGTCTCAAGCATGTTTTGACAAGTGTCTCAGAGCATATAGCAGTTCCCCATTTTTGCAAGGACTTTGGTTCTGCTGTAGGTATTTTCGTACCAGCATGGGATTAGTCAGGTTTTAATTGGCTTTGATTAGCACTCCCACAAGCTGCATCAGTCTTCACCTTTGTCCAAGTGAACTTCATATAGAAGATGTCAAATCCTGTCCCATATTTTGAAGGCATTGAAAGAAATCACCTCCAAACTTATCCCTAATCAACAGAGCAGAGACATCTGCGCATACACAGAGATTGTTTGGGGGGAAAGTGAGGTTTGATCTCGAATCAAATGATCCTTTCAAAAGAAGTTCAGTAAAATAGAATTCCACTGTATTATCAAGCTATGAGTCAAATCAAGAGAGGAGACAAGTGTAGATGAGCCATAGGTCATGGATTCCCTTTTTTCCTGAAAGAAGTTCTTGAATATGTTAGAAAGAAATTTTTAATGGTCTCAAACTTTCTGCAAGATCCATCTTGTTCCTTTAATTATCCTTGATTTTTATTTGTCTCTTCTGCGATGGGTGTTTGTGTATACGGTACTTCATGTGCTGAATAAAGATGCACAAAAGTAACCCTTATATCTACTGATTCCTGTCAGATTATTTCTTCTTCAGGAGCTGATTGCAAAAAAATAGTATGTTTTTGCTGGTGGTAGCACAGTTTTCTGAAGGAGGAAAATAAAACACTTGATCTAAAACACAGGATAGTTTGATGCTACAGTGCTGCTGTAGTATCAAGGAAGTTGCGTGTTGGGTGTCAACTGAAGTTGGATTGCTAAAATTAACTCTATTCCATAGAGTGCCTTTGATATTCTTTATTTTTATTTCAAACTGACATTATATTTCAAGGGAGATGGATGCTGTGCTTCACCTACCCAGAGTTCAGCTGTCTACAGTTCAGCTGTCTAGGTCTCAACTCATCACCTTAGCCCCCAGTAGGGAGCTGCTGTGATTCTCATTATCAAAGGGCAGTTGTCTTCAGCCAGACTCCCTGATGAATGGAGCTAGGAAGCCTTCTTTCCCTCTGTGTCCTCCTCCCTGTGAGGATGAGAGATGTAAACTCCTACAGCCATGGACAGAAAACTCTTCTGCAGAGACTAGTGGAGCCACCAGTGTGATAGTGAAGGTACAAACTTTGTGATACTCACTAGAATAGTTCTTAGGTTTTTTACATGTTGTTTTTCATGTCACAATATTTTTGCTACATTTTATTTCTTAATCGAAAAGACTTTCACACTCACTTCTTGGGAGGAGTGGATTCTGAACAAGCAGCATCACTCAGCCCCAGAGGAGAAGGTCTCTGTAGCTAAAAGGAGTGTGATAGTCATTGGATTGGTTATACGGTCCACTAATGGTTGAAGAGACTCTTGTGTTAAATTTTGGTAGTCATAGAAAGCCCACTGTAGACAACCCTCTTCCCTGCCTTGAGGTAAAGCAATCACGTCTTTCCTTCCCTCATTGTACAATGTAAGATCTTGCTTTGTTGTTGGATTTTTTTCCAGCATGAAGTTTTCCTTTCCTTTCAACATGATGAATTTTAGGCTGAATTTCAGGTCCTGCAGAGCCATGTTTTACCTTTGTGATGAACAAATAACACAAGGGCTCCCCATGCTGATCAAATGAAGCTGGATGTCTGTGACAAGAGTCCATAGATTTCTTGAAGGGGTTTAGTTTTGGTGCTTTCTGGAAAATTATTAATTAACCGCTTACCTTCTCTGAGGCTGGGATAGTCATATTTAAGTGATAGTGCTGATGTCTCCTTTGCGTGACAGTCTGAAAATCTCAGCTTCCTTCAAAGACTTTGGAGAGATGATGGTCAACACAGAGGCTGCTCTGTTCATGTTCCTTATTGCTCACGCTCACTTTGGTGGATATTCTATCTTTTACCCTCCAGAGCCACTCATGCGGCTACGTATGCACAGATTGGCAAGATACCTAATGATTTTCACCTTTGGCTTCTGACCCTGCTCTACATCTGAAAATCATTATAATTCTCTGGCTGATTAGTTGCCTTTCAGATGGGCAGATGAGATACAGAGCTCTTCATCCACCTCCTGAAAAAATTCTGCTGGTGTAAATAGCTTCCTTGTTGAGAGGTTATCCAGAAATTGCTGGGATAGAATGAAACACAAGTATTACAATTTTTCTTCCTCCTATGAATCCCTTCTCAGTGTCAACTGCTGTTTTTTATAGGGTAGGAGAAGACTGAGAGAAAGAGATATGGGTCAGTACGGGTAGAGAAACTGGTGCTGGTATTGCATGTAGACTTAAATATGTAGGATCCCTTTACTCTTGTGGATTAGCAGTCTGATACCTTATGATGCAACAAAATTAACTTAAAGCATCCAGAAATCTTGGGGAGAGAAAAGATAGTCAAAGAAAAGTAGAACAGACAACAGAAAAAAAATTGTAATGTCCTACAAATGAGGTACCCTCAGATCCCAGTTCTAGTCAATCCTTGTTGATGACTTTGACCATTTTAGTGCCTTAATTTTAGATACATAGTACCAGCACTTAACACTTTCCATGTGTAAGATTCTAAGTAGCTTAGAAAATGAGAGAAGTTGCAGCAATTCCATGTTACAGACAAACTCACTAAGGGAAGTGATTTAACAAAGCCACTAACAGCCAAAAGACTTGGCCATTCTGTGTGTGTACCGAGTTAACATGACCTCCAGGCTTTGCTTATCTCATCCAAAGTTACAAAGTAGCTGAGTGAAAGCGCTTCATTAATAATGTTCTTCCCTCTGGCTTGCTGATGCAGAACTCCCTACCTGAAATCCCATGATATACTCTTTTTCTCCCTGTCTCTCCAAGCATACCAGGTTATGCAGCCTGCATTTATCTGACGGCCTTCTCTATGGTACATGAGTTATCTCAGTGTAATTGCTGATCTCAAAAGAGTAAATGCTGAAAGTAGCAAAGCAACTCCATCTGGATCTGAATATTCTCAACTTTGAATTAAGTTCAGATCAGGGTAACAGTTTAGTTCATTACAGGCACAGAAATGGCTGCAAAGGTCACTT
Source organism: Lagopus muta (assembly GCF_023343835.1). Taxonomy (NCBI): domain Eukaryota; kingdom Metazoa; phylum Chordata; class Aves; order Galliformes; family Phasianidae; genus Lagopus; species Lagopus muta. Next base: position 81,017,946 of record NC_064433.1, read on the forward strand.
ATGACAATGCACCCAGGTCTTATCAGGGCTGACTCTGAGACCATTGGTTCAGTTCTGAGCCCAGACTGTGTTTGTTGGTCAAGAGTTTTCCCAATGCCACCTGAAGGGCTCTGAGGAGCAGGGCTTTTTGTATCATCTGCTTCTTCAAGAAACTGCCAGATATTGTAGCTCCTGCAGTGTTTCTGCTTCACAGCCTGCATCCTGTTCTGGGCAGCTCAGTCAGTGATGAACAAATGCAAGGCCATTTCAGAGATGTGGGGAGATGACTGTGCTGGTAGGATGCACAGTACAGTGACTTGCCTGGAATGGCTCTTGGTTTCTGGCAAGGTGTGCCCTGATAAATTTTGTTCCATTAACAGACTCGTCTACCTAGTTTTCCCTTTGTTATGTTCTGTATTTTGTAGTATTAGCTGAGATATATAGACACCTGAAGCAGTGGCTCATGTGAAGTTTGAACCAGCAGAGATCAGAGTGGCATTTCAAAGTCTTATCAGATTCCCTGTTGCAGCTTCTTGCATCTCCTCTGGACCTACTTCCTGCCTGAAATGCCAGAATGAAGTTCTCTGAAACTCTAATCGCACATTCTGTTTCTCCCAGTGGTGCCTAGTAGAAGAAATTTTGTCTCTTGGATATCCAACTCAAAAGTGAGAGAGAAAAATAATAGTTGCTTTAAATAATGAATGAAAGTACCAAGAGACTTACTTTCCCCCACCTTCCCCTCTCCCCCATGCAGATATTCTCTTCTTTAAAAACAATTTTCCAAGCGAGCTTCATGCTGGATCGACAGCCCTGCAAGGTAGCATCCCTATCCATACCAAATGGGAATAACAGTGTGTGGGAATGCAGGCTTCCACTCAGCGTTATCAGTGTGTCTTGGACTTAATATAGCTAAAGTGTTGCATATCTGTGCAGAACTAGGTCCTTTCAATGACAAAGTCCTGTGCTCTTCTGGAGAGAAAGGACAAAAGCAGAGGTGGTCACTTGTTCATTGATTTCTAACCAGGCAATAAGTGATCAATAAATAATTCCACTGCAGTAACTAAAAAGAGTTTTTACATGATGAAATGCATCTTGCTGCTTCTGTGTTTGGACTGGAACGTATGACCTCCAGGCAGGAAGCAGATGTTGCTACAAATCTCCTTGAACCTGTTTTGCCTTTGAAATTGGCAGGCTGGAATTGATTACGTACTCGACTTGTTCAACTCATATTCTTAGATTCTGTGTGTTTAGAAAAGTGGAATACTGTTATTTCGCCTTTTTTGTCTGTTTGTTTGTTTGTTTCCCTTCTGACCTCTAGCTCCTCCTATCTTCACCCAGCCTGCAGTTGGGACTGGTCAGCTAATGCACAATGTTGCGTCTTTTCAAAGGGCAGAAAGCAGGTAGGAGCTACTAGTGTGAAAACTTTAATTGCAAAGATCTTGTGCCAGTAAATAAGAGGCTGTGAGGCCACCTGAATTGCATACATTTAACTAATCCAGGCAATTGTTTCTGAGCATTCTTGTTGCGTTAGTTTTCAGATGTCTTGTAGCTGTAAAATATCGTTAGAGATATTTTTAGGATGAACAGGCTCAATCAGCTAGAATACAAATCATGTCTGAACTCCCTCCAAGTTTCAAGCTGAATAGGTTTTGAGGTTCAGAAAGTTTCAATTAATTTTTTCATCCTTTTCTTTTTTTTTTTTTTTTTTCATTAACACTTTGCTTCCAAATGTCCAAATTCAGAGAGCACTGATGTGCTCTGTTAGGATCTATTCTTGCCTTATTTCTAAACCAACCAGAAGCATGATGAATTTGAGATCTTCTCAGGATTGGATTGAGTATCTTAACTGGAATGGGAATGGACAAACTACAGAACTGGTCTCTTGATAGTTGGACTGCAACTAATATTTTTTCCTTCCTACAAGCTAAACTTCCAATATCGTTCTTAAATAGATAAACTGATGAGCTTTTACTGTGAATTCATATGTCCCCGAACTAGGGAATTTTGTCCATAAATTCCTCACTGAAGAAAAATGTTTTGTAGAGTCCAGTAGATGTTAAGCAATGAGCTGATTTCAGTGTTGCCTGGCAAGTTTTTACCACCTGGACTTCTTGTGATGAAAGTCCAGGCAAGGATGTGACAGAGATTTTCCAAATAGTGCTGATTGATAGCGGAGATAAAAGTGAGCCAAAGATCGACTGTTTTTCCAAGCGTATTATGGGACTCGCCTGTTTGCCACAGCAAATGTAGTTACTGAATACAAGAAATCATAAACCCATGTACAAACAAAACCACACAGTCTAGCAAACAAAGCTGCTGAAAAGCTAAGAGAAATGGAGACCCATGGTGAAGCTATGGAATCACAATTGCAGTATGGTGCACTGAGGTGCTGGAGATGGATGGGTGCCTTAAACAGATGAGTGAGTAGACAGAGAGGAGGCAAAATGTGCTGGGACCCCAGTGAAAAGGCACAACAGAAGTCAGTAAAGTCCATTTAATATTTTCCCCATTCTTTTCCTGGTGTTGGAAAAAGGTAGGAATGTTGATTGTAGCAATCCAGGAGATATTTCTTTGCTGACGCGCATGATCCGATGATCTGTTTTTCAGGTGTTTTTTAGCATGTTTGTGTGAAGGTTGAAGTCAGAGGATAATTGCAGCAGGAGAGGTGTCCAGCTTGCCTTAAATTCATCGGCATGCCAGAATGAGTGGAAGCAGAGGCAGGAATTATGACTAGAATTTGGAATGCTTTGAAATTTCCCCTAACGGAACAAAAATGTCCACCTTCCCAAAGACACGGTCCCCTGTACAGGTTCCCTTTGCCTCCCGTTGGCTCCAGCAGCCTGGATACTTGTCAAATCCCCAGTATGCAGCTGCCTACGTCTCACAGTCCATTATTATTGCTGATGCTAATCTCTGACCGCTGAACACGGGTCAGAACCAGGAGATAATTGCAGCTCCGATCCGCCAGGCATGGTCCTTTGTGAGTAGTTAATGAGTGTTCAGGAAAATAAAGCAGAAAGAAGAAAAGGGGGATTGTGGTTTGCATACAGTGAGATAGAGAGAGAATAGGAGATGGAAGGAGGGGACAATTCACTGATGGGGAAAAAAGAAAGAATTAGGAAAAAGGAAACCATTTGCTCTAACGCAACTACTGCCTTAAACTTATTTCCAGCAGCCCAAGTGGATGCTGCTGGCTCTATTAAGAAAAGCAAGCAAGCAGGATGCATTAACACCAGTGTCTGTTTGCAGGGCTTTTGTTCTGGATGCCATGAATGCAGATGTGGGGGTCGCTGTCTCCCTTGCCAATATGATAACAACTACGAAACAGATATCCTTGTTCTCTTTCCTCTATTTCCTGTACTCTGCATCCCACTGCCTCTGTGTATGAAGGTGCCCTCTAAAGACTGGCAATCTACTCTTAAAATTGACCTTGGTTCTCCTATAGCTTAAGTGCCAGTGACTTGTGTCACTGTATCTGAATTATCAAACTTTCACCCAACTCTGTCTTTTATCACATACAAAAGCATTGGTTTTGGTGTCTGAAGGAAAAGGTGACTTTAATCAACTCTTTGCCAGGCCCTTGAAAAGGCATGTCTAGTGAGCCACCTTCCTATGCACACCTTATGTAACAGGACTCCTTGTGAATACTGCAGAGAGCATGTGTGCTATGCTTATGGAGGAGATGGCTCTACGTATTCCTATGACATCTGTTTGCGTGGGAACAAGTGATGCAATGTGGTGACACAACAGTATGGTGGAATGGCCCGGGCATGTCTATGTCACTGGGGAACAGAAACCACCTTAGCAAAGGGGAAGGAAATGTGCTTCCTGCAAATGAATTAGAGTCACTGGGGATGGAGTTTGAGGGGGAAATAAATGATGGCGGGACGTGTTTGTGTCCATATGAGTCCCCTCTCCCTAACGACCATGTTAATGTGCTCATAAAAAGATATTGCGCAGGGGGGACGTGACTGTTCAGGCTGATTAGCATTTTATAGCAGAACTAAGCTCCGTGACAAACGGCTGGCTGGGTGGGCTGGTTTTACTACTCAGAAAACGCTAAATTAAAAAAAAAAAAACAAAAAAAAACCAAACTCTGCTTTGAAATGCTGAAAGTTTTAGTTCCTTTTCCTTGTTTTGGGTACTGTTATAAAAATAGTAGTTACTATTGATCAGCAACTCCCGTGAAAAACACAGAATAAAGTGGGAGTTCTGGGGTGGCTAAGGTGGAGCACGGAAGCGCTCCAGCCTAGCACAGTACAACAGAAATATCCACAACCAACTTCAGAGCATGAGTGGGCCTCTTATACCTACAAACCAGAAAACTCAGGTTTGAATCCTAATATCTTGGCCGTACCAAGTGTCTCTCTACAGGCTGTATTCACTCTCACAGAAGTATTAACTCTGCTTCCAATCCAAATGCATGAATACTGTGGCTTTGTACTGCTGGGCAGTCTAGAGGCACCTGCATTTTTCTGTTCTCAATTATCAGCATCCCCTTTATTTGGAAAGAAGTGAGGGTTTCCTTGATGTGAGATATACCATGGATGCATTTACAGATATGGAACAGTTTGTGGGATCTTCCTTCTGTCTCAAAGGTTGCTGGACAAGATTTCTGTCCAACAGTCTTTACTGGTTGAAATATAAGAAATAAATGGATAAAATTAGGCAGAAACTTAGGAAGAAAAAAAAAGAAGAAGAAGAAGAAGAACATGGATAGTTGACTTTGAGATGTATCTTTACAAAGAATATGTTAGAGTGATAGCAGTGCCTTTATGTTATGGTTAAACTGAAGCTTGTGCAGTTTTGTGCTCCTACATGGGAATGTTGGAGAGAGGGGGGAAGAATCCTGGTATGTAACTTGCTGCAAAAGGACATAAGATGTGAATCCATCTGTGTACTGTCTCAGAGATGTTCTCTTCTCAGGAAAAATGAAAGGCTGATCCATAGTCTAACTATCTGAGAGTAGCAATGAAAACAGAGAAATGGAAAAAGTGAGAGAAACTACAGCAGCATATGCTCTGGCCTATTATTGGAAGCAGGAGGGTTTGAGTCTGACTGTGAGTGTCCCCTAGAGAGCATCAGCCTTTCCAAGAGTGGGACTATGGCAGGTGTCCATGTGGAAAGCTTGTTCCCAAAGCTGTGGAGCAGGTTCAAACTCCAGGGCTCTGCGAGGCAAGAGCAGCTCCTTTTGCAAGGCAGTGAGCAGAGGGACCACGCGACAGGGAGCATTTATCCCACGTGCTCTGTATTGTCTCCAATGATGGAATGGCTCCATCTGGTTAGAAGTTTCAGTATATAACTGCTTATCATATAATGTCACTCGGAAGAAAAATTTTTTTTTTCCAAGGAGGGAAAGTGACAGCTATTGAATAGCCCATCGTCAAGGGAATAACAGGTTTTATGCCAAGAGATTTAGAAATGTGAGAGAAGTGGTATTCAGGGCAAATCAATTCTGTAAGAGAATGTGGTACATTGTGTTGGATAAGGGATGCAAGCCCAGCTGCAGTGATGACTCCCATGGGAAAATGTAGCAGGACAGGCAAGACAGAGCCATGCATCCTGCATGTGTGTGTGCATATATGCATACATTAGTAATAAAGGTCTTAATTCATCATCTGCTTTTATTCAACCATGTGCATCAGCATGTTTCTTTATGCATAAACAGAGGACTCTTTGCTACAACACGATTTCCTAGAGAAGCTAGAAATAGCTTTCTGGGCATTAGGAATAATTCTAAGCACATACTCAAGTGTTTACCAAATGGAGGAGTGGTGCTGTGTGAGATACTTGCGAGCAAACCTGAAAGGCTGTGAGACTCCCTACATATCTTATCTTGCTTTTGACTCCACCCTGGAGTCTGGCAAACCATTAGAAACAAACAAACAACAAAAAAACCCAGAAACACAAATGCTACAACAACAAAAATATAGCTAAAAAATGTGCACTTTTCTCCCTCAGGGCTCATTCAGTGTGTAGTTTCCTTCCCATTCTCCACATCCTCCTTTCCCTGTGTTCTCTGCAAACACAAGGGGTGAAAGGCAGTTCTTATAGAAATGTAACCAACATTGTAACCAACAGTGAACTGCTGCTCACTTAATATGAGGACTCATAGAAAGAACTTGTAACCCAGCAAATTTAGTGGAAAACTCGCAAGCAATTTTTCACATTGGAAGTGCTGATCAGCTCATCCATCTAATGGATAAATTGGAAGTTACCAAGAGGCAGACCTGTCCACTTGGGGCTAAGCACTGGACAGGGGCTAAGCTTACAAACTGAGTATCTAATGTCATATGGATATTTCTCATGTAAGTGCCACTAATGTATGGATGCAAGGAAATTGCTGTTTGCACAGGGATACTTCACAAGCTGGTACAGAGGGTTAAAAAAACAAATTTCTTTGAGTAAAACATTAGCTATTAATAATTTACTCAATTCGTCTCAGTTTTTCAAAGGGTGAATTAACTCTTTGGTTAAATCAGGGAACCCCAGACCTCCAGTGGTCTTCTTTCAAGCTCACATGAACATTGCAGGCAGAACAGAACCAAAAGGAAATGAAGATGGAAATATTTTTCCAAGCCATGGGTAACAAATGCCACAGTGAGATGCGAAGATGAATTCCAAACTACAGTTCTTGACACGGTGCTTTTGCTTTCCCTGTTATCAGTCAGCAATTAAACAGTTAACAGCAGTAGCCTTTCCACTGCTTCTGAAACTGGGAGCCCTTGGCAGGAGCAGGAGAGCTTTCCTCTCTGAGCTGCAGTTCTGAGGTGTACTTTTACCATTCATTTCACACGAGAAGCTTAAAATCTCATTCAAATGTTTTTCCCTCGTTCTGATGGTGACAGCTCCATAACCCTGTAGTTTTGGCTCCCTGCATTCCTGAAGCAATTGCCCAGAGGGCACTTACAAATGTTCTTACATGCTGTCATGGGCACCACAGCTTTGGCAAAGCCAAATCTAGCTTTTAGTCACAGGCTTATGACTGACTTGTGTTCCATCATCTGTGTTGATGTTTGTCTGAGGGTGCTGGTAAACACACAGGAGCACAGCCTGAAGTTCAAGACAGCAGGAGATGTTTCTGCATGGGCATATTTGCCATTAACTTCCAGACCTGATTGAAAATTCAAGCACTGTAAGAGCAGCATGAGCAAAAGGAGCCAGCAGCCTGTCTGGGCTGCAGGTGGTAGCCACAGACAGAGTGGATCTGGTGAGAAATAGGGAAACTCTGGAGATAGGGAATCACAGAATTACCGAAGTTGGGAAAGACCTCTAAGATCATCCAGTCCAACTGTCCACCTACCACAAAAATTTCCCCATTGAACCATGTCCCTTAGTACAACACCTAAACATTTTTTGAACACATCCAGGGACAGTGACCCAACCACCTCTGAGGGCAGCCTGTTCCAGCTCCACTCTTTCAGATAAGCTTTTTCTTAATATCCAACCTGAACCTCCCTTGGCACATACCTTCACCTCACCACAGCCTCCTTATGAGGAGTTGTAGACAGTGATAAGGCCTCCCCTGAGCCTCCTCTTTTCCAGTCTCAGACTCTTGTAGTTCCCTCTGCTTCTTCTCATAAGGCTTGTGCTCCAGACCCTTTATCAGCTTTGCTGTTCTTCTCTGGACACGCTCCAGGGCCTCAATGTCTTTTTTGTAGTGAGGGACCTCAAACCAAACAGTACTTGAGATGTGGCCTCACCTGAGCTGAGTATAGAGGAACAATCACCTCTCCGCTCCTGCTGGCCACACTATTCCTGACACCAGTTAGGATGCCATTGGCCTTCTTGGAAGAGATTTGATCAAAGTCTGTGTCTTGTGTCTTTCCTTCCAGGTAACGCACAGCTGTACTTTCTGGTTAACTGAGGGTGTGAGGAACAATTTAGGAGGGCCAAGAGGTTTCTAGGGTTACAGAAGTAAAAGGAGGGATAGAATGAAGGCAGGAAATCTGTTGTGAATGTTGCATTGAAAGCAAGCATAGTAGACGAGAGGTGTTGGACACAATAACTAAAGAAGCAGAACTGCAAGGAGGGAGAAGACACTGTTGTTCGTTACACTTTCTGTTACATTCAGTGACACAGATCTTGATGCTGGCATTCTGTGTAGATAATCAGGATTATACCAGTGAGATGACCCAATCCAACTCCAGGGCTGGAATTCTCCATCTGTAAATAGTGCCTAATTACTCAAAAGGAACTGCAGCACCAAGGCTGCTGCTGAGGTCTCAGTCTCTATTCCACTGACTTGATTTCCTGACAGAGACCTGAGAGAATGAAACAGCTGTATTTGAGTTTTCTTCACGAACCGTATTTTGCTCTTATCAGGTTTTTAGAAGACCATGCTTGGTACTCAGAATGGCAAGAGTGCTGGGGGCTCTGGCAGCTAGCTTTTCCTTCTCTGTGATAATATTTCTCTTCTACTCAAGAAAAATCTTGCTTTCCTCTTCATTAGTGGCATGACTTACCCCATGCTTAAACTTCCTTAGACTGAATTGTTCCAGGGCACCCAACAGGGTGGTGAGGAAAATTCAAGGGCAGAGAGGCTTCCCAAGCATTATGACAGCCAGATTTGGGTTCATATCTGAGCTTGTGCCTCCTTCTTTGCAGCATGCAATGCACAGTGTGTGGTGCAGAATTCATATGCTGCATACAAGGATGCTGGAGCACTGCAGCAGAAATCAGAAGTAAAAAGGTTTATTACAGAGCAACCAATCGAAGAGCTGGTGTCTTAAATGCACTAACTCCGGCCTGGCTGGAACTAGCTTCTTTACTAACTTAAATGATTACATCCTGCTAGCTTTTGATGCTGGATAGAAAGAGACTGTCACTTTAAATAGAGGAGAAAATGATAGGGGTGAGGTGATCTGATTAGTCTGTAAGATAAGCGGAAATTAGTTATTTTCATCCTTAATAACCCACGGGATGGGCCAATTATCGAGCTGTTAGAGACCTATTAGATGGTTGGGAACTCACCCTTCCTCACCTCCCTCCCATAACCCGGCATGAAATTATTGAAGTCACTCAATTTCACTCTCATTGAAACCCATGAAGGGAGATCTCACAGCTGAGCATGGGGTGGTTGCATAAGCCTTTTTCTAATTACTAGCAGCACTCCAGCTTCCAGAAATTGGTTTATTGATTTCATCCAAACTGCCTCCCTGAAAACGGAAACTTTGGGTTTGCAGGAACAATTCAGTCTGTTTGTCAGCCTATCCGCTTGTCTATCTGTCCCCCCCGTTTGACTAATCTGAGAGAGACAAACAAACTTTTAACAGATGACTGGCTAATCAATGCGGCTTGTTTTTCTGCTCTTGAACAAACTTTAATTTTACATGTGTATTTGCTAACATTCAGTGAGAGGTGCTTATGAACAAATTGCAACTTGTGACTCCCCCACTAATTGGACTTCCTAAGTATATTTGTCATTTGGTATTGCTGTGGTGAAGGAATATTTGTCAGATTCATTGACACAGCACTGTTCTCTTCATTCGCAATCTCTGGTACGTGTATCTAGCTGCATGAAGAAAACATAGGTGAGTCATTGGGATTTGGGACTGAAGAGGAGTTAAATTAAGGTTGATTCTTCTTTCTTGAGAATTGGATTAAAAATTATAGCCCCAAAGCTGGGAAAAAGCTTGAAAAAGATGTTTGCAAAATTTAAGTGGCAGTGCAGCAGCTCTATCCTTGCCCAGTTTGCCTAGCAGAAGATGCAGCTTTGTGCCCTTATCTTCTCAGTCTGACTACGTTTGGGCTAGGCCTTGGGAGCTATAAACTGTTTCTTTGCTAGAGCTGTGTTGCTATTTGGTGAGGCGAGCTCAAATTGTAAGGTGCACCTGAGGTATCTAACAGGATGCATACAAGTGCCTTGGTGCTGGTTTCATTAAAACTGGAACCCTGAGTCTTGGCTACTGACTACTTTTGAAAATGTCTGTGTGACTCTTTTGGCCTTTTGATGCAGCCCTAGGTTTCTAAGGTATTGACATTTTCAAGGGCATTTGTTGAGTTCAGCACCTTTTGTCTCTGGCTGCAAGCACTGTCACAAAACATGTAGAATTGCTGGGCTAATGATCCACCTCAGTTGTATAAGTTCAGGAGCCTGTTCTCACTAAAGATATTTTAGGGTGTCTGAAACAGCTTTGTGAGACTGGTGAACTACTAAAGACCCTTAGGACCTTCTAGAGCAGTAGCTTGGTGTTATCATAGAATCATAGAATCATCATAGAATCGATGAATCATAGACTGGCTTTGGTTGGAAGGGACCTCAAGGATCATCACGCTCCAACCTCCTGCCGCATGGGTCTTGATGACTGTATTTAAACAACTGAATGAACCTGATACATTCTGTAGGATAAGACAGCATGAGATTTCCCCATGTAGTTTCTGTACTTTTCAGCACTGCAGTAGCCTATCTGGAGACTTTTCCTGTAAGCCTGCTCTTGTGTTGAAGGAGTGTGTCACCATTCCTCAGAAAACTGGCAGAGCAGTATTTACTGGGAGATAGAAAAGGAGCTAGAAAGATGAAAGGATTAAGCTGAAAGGATGTTTCTGATTCTTTTTAGGAATAAGATTAGTCCTAGTCTGATTCAGCGCGGATGTCCTTTTCTGGATCCATCTGGAGCCGTGAAAGGAGTTGCTTATCCTTCCAGATATGCCACACAGATGTTAGTATGAACAGTTTGCCAAAGCAGTGCCCATCAAAATGATCTCACTCAACTTCAGTCTGCTTTCTTTTAACTGTTGTTCATTAGGCAATGATCACATGAGACATTTTACCGGCAGGTCTGAGAACATGGAAACCTCCTGTGGGTTTGGTAACAGGTAGCTCTGCAAGTCCTGCAGACGGTAGAATCTTCAAGTAACTCCACTATTAGTCACTACTAAGGACAGACTTAATACAGGAATCTAGGCAATTCTGCACTCTCTCCCTGAGACCATGCTTTTGCTGCTATTCTTTGAGATTGGAATTATTTAAACAATTGAAGTTAGAATCAGAATCATAGAATGACTTAGGTTGGAGAAGACCTTAACACCATTCAGTTCCAACCCCCCTGCCATAGGCAGGATTGCTAACCACTCAGTCAGGCTGCTCAGGGTCCTATTCAACCTGGCCTTGAACACCTCCAGGAATGGGGCATCCACAGCTTCTCCAGGCAGCCTGTGCCAGTGCCTCACCACCCTCTGAGAAATTTTCCATGACTTGTAATCTAAATCTCCCATCTTTTAGTTTAAAACGATTCCCCCTTCTCCTATCAGACCATGTAAAATGGTCTATTGCTATCAGACCATGTAGGTCTCACTCTTATTTATAAGCTCCTTTTAAGTACTGAAGGCTGCAATGAGTCTTCTCCAACCTGAACAAGCCCAGCTCCCTTAGCCTGTCTTTGAAGTAGTGGTACTTCATCCTTTAGGTCATCCTCATGTTCCTCCTCTGGACCCACTCCAACAGCTCTGCATCTTTCTTGGGCTGGGGGCCCCAGGCCTGGATGCAGTAATCCAGATGAGCTTTACAGGAGCAGAGCAGAGGGGGGACACTCTCCTCCCTCACCCTGCTGCCACCCATCTTTTGATGCAAACCAGACTGATGGCCTTCTGGGCTACAACCACACACTGTTGGCTCATGTCAAGCTTTTCATCCACCTGAACCCCCAAATCCTTCTCTGCAGGGCTTTGTCTGTCCTTATATGCCAATCCCATGAGGCTGGGCTATCTAAGATCCACAATTTAATCACATAGAGCTGACACAGTGCTGAAAGTGATTTGTCGTGTCCATGCTGGCAGTTAAGTCTCTGCCAGCAATTGCATCCAAACACAATAAATTGCTAGAATGTGGACTGTTGATGGGAAAGTATCATGGCTGTCATTTCAGCTCAGGTGCTGACTGCATAGCTTTTCACCCCAGCTAAGACTTTGAGCTGGGTATCTAATGGGTTTAAAATCTTGTACAACTAAATTCTCTATTAGTGTCACTTCATTGGGTTATGACTTGAGAAAACTTTGCCTCCTGTTCTTCATGAGAAAATAGCTTTAAAAAGAAGAATCGGGGGGGGGGGAGAGGGGGGGGAGGAAGATGAAATTGTGAGTTGTACTATAAAAAGCAGATTATGAGTGTCTTTCAAGACACTCAGTATTACAGGAAAAAAAGAGCTGGAGCAAAGGAAACTCCCTTTCTGCTTTCCTGACCCCCTGGAAAAAACAGGCTGATAAAGAAATGCTTATAACCTAGAGCTTGCATTTGTTTAAGAGTCGTCTGGGATTTACCAAACTTATTACATCTTTAGTGCATAGCAACAGTATCAGCAGCAAGGGCATGAAAAATATTAGATCCAGGCAAATAGAATGTGTCAATCCAAAGTGGTAACAACTGTAAACCTTATCTATTTCTTTTTATATATACAGCTAGTAGGGAAAAAATATATATGTGTTTTTTGGCAAACCCTTGCTTCCTTTCCTCACTAAACCACAGCTTTGGACAGTATGTGTCACAGTGGCTTTGACAAATAGAAATCTAGGTACATGGTCATTTCCATGTATGTGGGGTATTTTGACACTGCTTTCAGGCACATCTTATTCTGTGATTCCAAACACTCAGTTCTGAGTCCACTACAGATGACCTTGCTGTTCATGTCTGCAACATACAGACTGGGGCTATATGTGCTTATGTAGCTGTATTCTACTACACCAAGGATTTTCTCGAGAAAGATCTGCAGCATCCAGGAAGAAAATTGATCTCAGATTGGCATGGAAGATGATGCTTTCTGAATTAAGCTGGAGAAAGACAGAAGCTTAGCTGGACATCACTCATATTTTTCAATTGTGCATGATTTCAGGTCAATTTAGTGTTGTGTAAGGGACCAAACTGAGGTCTGTGAATACTGATGGAATCTTATTAACACCTAAGAAGTTTAATATGAGTAAATTCTACTTTACCCAGACTTAGACCTACCATTTTTTTCCCTCCCCACCTTGATTTTTGGGCTAAGGAAGAACTTTTGGCCTCTCAAATCCTTTAGTTCTACAAGATGTTTAACAGTGAGACAGCACTGGCTTCACTAGAGTTGCTTGTAGGATTTGGATTTAGTAAGAGTTGGTGTATCACAGAATCACACAGAATCACAGAATCACCCGGGTTGGAAGGGACCCCAAGGATCATGTAGTTCCAACCCCCCTGCCTAGCAGGGCCACCAAACATACACATTCAGATCAGGTTGCCCAGGACCCCGTCCAACCTGGCCTTAAACACGTCCAAGGATGGGGCATCCCGTCCTTGAACGAGGACGGGGTGTACTTCTTGAGGCTCTGTCTATTCCATTCCACATTCCCAAACACAGAGCAGATCAGATGTCATCAGATTTGCATTGGATTCCTGATTGCATCACTGATTAGCAGTACGATGTAGGTGGAGGCCTTTGCTGAACAAGTGATTTAGTTCCTAACTAGTTTGTAACTAGTGGTCCATACCCATGACTGAAAAACCCTTGAAGTGTTGTATGCAGTCAGTGTGCCAAATATTATTTAAGTACTACAGGATGCTTAACCCTGTGGAAGCATTTTATTAGCTGTGGAAGAATTTCTTCACCCACTGTACCATTGCTGTCCTTCCTACCCTGTGCCCAACCACCCTGCTTCCATTCTGGCATCCAGGAGGAAGCCAGCACTCCACTTATGTTCAGCCCGGGGAAGAGAAGCCCTCTGATCCTGCAGAATCCCTCAGATGGGTATTCTACCCAGTGTCTTTCCCTTCTCAAAGGACAATCACTTCTGTCTTTCTTCAAATGCTCCAGTAGTTTTTAATGTTCTTCCAATTTCTCACCTTTTTCTTTCAATTGTTATAGATCTTCCTTTCCTTTTCTTACTACAACATTAAATAGAAGAATAAAATATAAATGAAAAAAAGTATCAGAACAGAAGAAAGCCAGCAAGAGTTGCCTGCCCCAACACAGATGTTCTCTCTGCCATTCCTCCTCCATCTCCTTCACCTTTCCAGAGGAAAGCCTTAAAACTCATTTTCATCTTGCTGGCAAGCCCTCCCACCTCCAAACTTAAGCTCAATGACCTTTAAATCTCTTTTTTTTTTTCTTCCTATTTTCCTTACCTATTTTTCTCAGCCAGATGTTGCCCTTAAGAATCTCACACACAATAGATGCCATCTATTCCCATGGAGAGCCAAGCTCCTTTCAGTTCCTCTTGGCACCTGCTCGTAGAGAATTTCTTTATCTTACAAAATCCACACTTCTGATTCTGAAAGCCCGGAGTCGCAATCTGTAATTTTTAAGGATATTTTCATTTAGCAACTTAGATATCTGACAGGACAACAACATGATGTGGTTCAAATGTATAGGAATTATAAGTCCCTCATTCAATGTAGGAAATAGATCTATGAGGTACACCATGTTTAGGCCATGGGGAACTTGGACCTTTGGCTTTATGTAGATATCAATAGAAGGAAGGGTCTTAATTTCTCCTTATTTATGTGATCATGAATGAGTGTGTGTGAGACACCTAAGGGAAGGGGTTGAACAGAAGTTTACAAAAATAATTCACTTTTTCTGCTCTCTCCTGCCAGAGACATCAACTTACTCAATCACATCTCAGCCACACGAGCAGCTGATATCTGACCATAACCACAGAGGTAGAAGTAAACAGCAGGTTGGGGGCAAGAAAGTGTATATGAGGGCAGAGCAGAGCAGCACTTCAGTTTTTACAGCTGGTCTCTGTTTCCTTTCCACCAGTAGCCCATCTGCTTTTGGAGATTCCTTCCCTCATTTCAATTTTTTTCCCTTCCCTTTGTGGACCTCTTCTATTGGCAGAGGCTTCTGTCCATCTTTGCTGCATTCAGTCAGCTGCCAGTACATCTGCAGCATAACCAAGGGAGCAGAAATGCTTGGGGTTGTAGTGAGACCTTTCAAAATGCTAATAGCAAGCTTAACTGGTTTCCACCTTACAGCCCTAATTAGCAGGGCTCGTCCTCAATTCGGCAAAGCTGGAGGCTGCTGCATCTCAGCCTGCACACCAGTGTAGATGAGGACTGGAGGTTATTTTCAGTTTTGGTATTGCTGCTTTGCACTGTGTCCTGTCAAATAGGTGAGCTCCTCTGGCTGCCAGGAGAAGGGTAAGTTGCTGTTCTGTGCCTTTTGCCAGCTTGGGCTCCTCTCCTGCTGAGATGGACTGTACAGTTTGTTCAGCAGCCAAAGATTCAGCACAGGGCTTTTTGAAGAGGCTCTGTGCAATTAGTATGGCAAATTGGAGCCTCCCAGGAGGATACACAGCATCACGCACACTAGCAACAAGATCTCATCTCCTCAGTACAGAAGGAATCTCATTTAATGTATTAAATATTTAATTAATGAGCTAAAGCTTTAATGAGGTGGTGATGAAGATGCCAAACAAGTTACTGGGACAGGAATACCCCACCCCAGAGGTAATAAACAGTTAGTTACTATTCTCCCAGTAGTAATTTTTTTCTGCAGCAATACTGCTGCTCAGGGAAGCTCTCAGTACCTCTAGGGCTCATTCTGCTTAGTTGAAGGGAATGGTACAGGTGTCTCAAAATGGGATGTAAAGCTCCTTTGATACCTCTTCTATTGAGCTGGAATAGATGATGTAGCTTTTTCTGGTGAGAACAACAGGTCTATGGTAGTTGGCAGCATATACATTACTAACATGGAGATAAGTAGAGATGTGGAAAAAAAATATGCAGGAAGAGATACCATTGCTAGATGTGTGGAAGGTTTAAGCTTTAGAGAGAATGTGGGGGCAGTGAAGAGATGTTAGGCTAAATAAGTGCCCTTTTTTGTTGTTGTTCTAGCTATGGATCCACCTGGTGCCAATTGTGCCAAGTTTGGTACAAGTACCAATATGCTTACAAGTCTGGGCCTGGAATCTCACCAGAGGTCTTGAGAGTAAACCTCTTATTTTCAGTTGTATTCACAGAATTGCAGAATTATAGGAGTTAGAAAGCACCTCTGGGGATCACCAAGTCCAACTTCCTGCTTAAGCAGGTTCCATACAGCAGGATGCATAAGAAAGCATCCAGATGGGTCTTGAATATCTCCACAGAAGGAGACTCCTCAACCTCCCTGGGCAGCCTGTGCCAGTGCTTTCTCACCTTCACAGTAAAATTCTTCCTCAAGTTTTTATGAAACTTCCTGTGTTACAGTTTGTTCCCATTACCCCTTGTCCTGTCACTGGGCACCATTTCAGTGCCA
The DNA here is from genome assembly GCF_023343835.1 of Lagopus muta. Taxonomy (NCBI): domain Eukaryota; kingdom Metazoa; phylum Chordata; class Aves; order Galliformes; family Phasianidae; genus Lagopus; species Lagopus muta. Next base: position 81,034,130 of record NC_064433.1, read on the forward strand.
AAGTGTTCGTTTCTCTTCCTTCAGATGGGATTCAATTAAGACTGTAAGTAAGCACTGGCATGGGTCAGATTCTCCTGCCTGGATGGATGAGAGCCAAGGGGCTAAGAGGCAGTGGGGACCCAGGGTCTGTTTCAGGTAGGAGGCACTTGAAGAAGAGGCCATAGGGAATTCTGGTGACGTGACAGAAGGATGCGAGAGCCAAGATAATTCTCAACGTTTCCAGTCTGTGCAAGAATTGCTTTAGCTGATCAGCTCCTGTTATGGGAACCTTGGGATTTGAAAAGGAATAATAAAAGATTAATCGAGAAACTCCTGAATGAATTCAATAAAAATGACATATGGAGCGTGCACCGTGATGTTTTTATGATTAGGCTGGCAGATAATTGGAATGAGCAGATTCTGCCCCACGCTTGGTCAGGCCTGGTATTTCAGAGATCCTTCTAGTTGCAGTGTTTCCTCACAAAGACAAAAATAAATAAATAAATAAATAAATAAAACACACAAAAAACCCACGCAGAAAAACAAAAACAAAAAACAGCAGAGGGAAAGAGAAAGAATGTAAAAGGAGGCAGAGCAAATGCTTTTCTGCTCACTTCAGAAAAAAGCTTTGTTAAAGCTGCTGTTTATAATCTTTTTCAGATCTCAGAATGCACCCCTCCATGCCACAGGTTTTGGTTTGGTTTTGTTTGTGCCCGTTATTCAGAGGTGTAAAGGTCAGAACATGGGATGAACTTCCTGTTCAGAGCTGCCTTTACAGAGAGAGGCCCCCTTCCCATCTTTACCCCATAACCAATTTGTTCTATCCATCGGGCAGCTTTTTCTCTTCTTATAGCATACGTTGTATACAACCTTCGTTCTCTTACCCTCCTGTGCCTCTCAAGTGTTGTGGTCCAGGTCTTCTTGCAGTCCTTGCTAGTCTGATTTCAAGTTAATCTCCTTAAGTTCTGGTCTTGCAATGCCCGTGTTCACCTGGTTCCTGTGCTGCCTGCACACTGCTTGCTGGTCTACTCCATATTTTTGCATCCACACTGGGCTCTAGCATGAAATCTCAGCCATGCCCTGCCTTCGCCATCTCACTTCTCTGCTCATCACTTACTTTTTCTTCCTGAGTCTCCTCACTCTTCAGCTTCAAACTGAAACAGGGACAAGATGAGTTGTGAGTGGGACTCAGCTACAGCTTCTTCATGCAGCTCTACTTCCACCCTTGGCTAAGACCAAGCTGACCTTGGCTCATTTCAGTTGTCACTTGAGGCAGTTCTATACTTCATGATGGTGATAGGGTGACATTACCAGCCAGTGTGAAGCTCAGCTGGGGAGGGAGTGGTGCTTGCTGAAGTTTTGTTGACCTTTCAAACCCTAGCACTGTGCAGCATCTTTCCTTTACCAGCCCTATTATCAGTGTTAGACCTGAGTACTGCTTACTGCCAGCTAACATCCACTGAGTCTGCTCCCATTCTCCCTCACCTCTATTTGCCCTGCTAAGCATGTTCACTGGAGAAGCCATTTCTTTCTGTCTGCATACAAACCCTGACATAAGTGCAGAGCAGCTTCTGCCCAGTCTGACTGTGTCCCAGCTCTCAAAGTACAAACCCCGAAACCTATACACTGGAATAGGCTCCCCAGGGAGGTGGTTGAGTCACCATCCCTGGATATGTTTAAAAATCATTTGGATGTGGTGCTCAGGGACATGATTTAGCAGAGGGTTGTTAGGGTAGTATGGTTAGGTCAAGGTTGGACCCGATGATATTTGAGGTCTTTTCCAACCTGAGCGATTCTGTGGTTCTATGATTCTATGGCTGATTTGGAGGACACTGCTGCAAAACCTACCTTCTGCTGCTTCGCTTTGTTCAGTTCAGGTTTCCTCAGCCCTTCTCTAACTTTCTGAGATTGCTTTCAATTCAAGGCCTGTCGTGGCCTCCTTGCCCAACCAGCTTTGCTACCAGTTGCACACTTCCCTTGGTTGCAGAAGAGCATCTCTTGCTTTCTTCCCAGCTCCCTCTGTCTGCAAAGGCATCAATGTTCTTCCCTCAAATCCATCTATATTGCAGAAAATATTCTTCACTCCCCTCTTTCTCCCCCCCAGAAAGTCTAAAATAACCTATCCTAGACTAAAGCAAGATAAATGTTTGGCACCCAGTGTACAGAGGTCTGCCTGTTATGGTGACGCGTATGGTCTCATTGCTTCTCTCTTCCCCATCTGTCTCTAGCCACCCACTCTCTTGCCTTATATTTAGCTTTTCCTTTAGGCAAGAACCATCTTGTTGTTCTGTGCTTGTACAGCACCAGGCAGAATGGGACCTTGCTCCATACTTGATGGATCAGAGAGCATGTTGCAGTTTTGCAATAATAAATGATAATAAGAAAGTATTGACTGGTTCACAGCATGAGGCTGCGATGAAATGATGGAAGGTTATATTACACCTTTTATCTGAGAAAGACAAAAAGAGAGGCGAAGAGATGCAAGAACATGTGGATTTAGTTTCACTATCTCTTTTTTCCCCCCCGAGGTGGGTGGAGTTTTGTCAGGTGCGTTATGGAGCCGTAAGGATCCATGCTCACTTTTTATCCTACTTTAGTATCCTGCCAAATCTTCTTTAAGGCCATGCATTAGGGTAACTATTCTCAGGAAATTTCCTCTAGAAGATCTTGTTTCACATGCTTAAGATGTTCCTAAATGCTATGTCTTTTTATTAGATACTGAGTTTGCCTGTAAAGGACATGTCTGTATTGCAGCCAGAGGCGTGATTTCAGGATGGATAAAAGTAACCACTCCAGCTAAATTAAAGGCAGTAGTGGTGAACTTCATGAATGCCAATGTGGGCTAGCATTTTATGTGCATCTCAGATGGATGTATATAGGCTTTTTTTTGTAATTTTATTGCTACTCATATCAACAGCATGTGAGATCAAGCTAGGTCGTGTATGTCTATGCTTTCTGCAATTTGCCCCGTTCAACTACCATGAAGATGCACCCTGTGTGAAAGAGGAGCCTCTATCAAGACTTTCAGCTGCCACAGCTTCCTAGGCGTGAGATTTCCCATGGAATTGATTCTCCAAGGGAAAGCACCGTTTTCTTTAGAATCACAAAACACAGCAATGTTTGACAGCTTTAGAATGTTGGAATTTGAACAGAATGTTTTGACTTGGAATGGTTCAAACATTTGCACTTGCTGAAAGAAATCAAAGCATTTTGCTGCACATTTCTTTGACATCAAGTGGCTCCTGCCCGTGGAGCTGTGGTGCCTCATGGGAGATGTAGTTTGAATGCATTACGCATACAGCTCTTTCGTGGACTGGGCTGCTTGTCTGAAATACATTTCCAACAGCATGAGGCAGATCTGCTCTGAATGAGCTGAGCAGTGCAGGGTGAAAGTCAGAGAGCAGCCAGACATTATGGAAGATCAATTCCAGTACAGGCGAAAACAGGGCTATCGAAGCATTCAGTATAACATGAAATGAAATGTTTGGTTTTAAGGAATGTCAATAGACACTGTTTGGATTGGAGAAGTGGAAAAATGTCAGTATTTCCAGTTGTGGCTTTTTTTTCTTAATTATTTCTTTGGAAAAATATGTATTAATTAAGGTTTTCATTCTGCAAATTGTAGTGTTTTTCATGGTCTGGACCACTCAGTTCTATTCTTAGCTAGCATAAGAGCTCAGTTTCACAGTAGGTGTAGTAGGATTGATTCAGTCTCCACCACCCCAGGGTTGGAGCTAACCCAATGATTAGTGACACAGTTAATGATTTTTACCCTTGTTGCGTGAAAAAGATGTTGGTTATTTTTCTTTTTGCATTCTGAGAAATATGTTTTTCTTTGGAATTTGAGAATTTGTCTTGATGAATAGAGAACATATGTACTTGCTTTATGAGCAGTAGAATCTCGGCTTTCTCATACAGCTCATGTTAATGAAGTTATGAAAAAGAAAACATTCTCCCTTTAAGAACTCAAATAAAAAATAAAATTAAAAGATGATAACCTCCTGCTGTCTGAAATGCTGCCACCTCTGGATGGGAGCACCTACTGTTAAGCAGCAGAGCACAGCAGCATGCTAGCAGAGAAACAAAAACTTATGTCTTGCTCATCTGAAATCTCAAGAGAGACTTAAAGAGTGATAAATTATTACCCCTGGTGTTTGCCTGGGATGTGTAGACTGAAACATGGAGAGAGAAAGAATGCAAGGAGATCTTAAATGACTGAAGGTGGAAAAGGACTAAATTACATTTTTCCATCTAAAGTGAGGTACCTTTCCCAGGATCCCTTAGAGATACAGTCACATACGGGAGCAGCCCTGTGCATACTGAGTGGGACAGCTCTGAGCCCGTGATTAGAATGCACCTATTTAATCCTCTGAAGCTGCTGGATTAGGCTATGGCTCTCTGATTTATTTTGCCTGTTTGGGCTGTGTACACACTGTGTAGAGGAATTTGGATCTAATCTTTGCCATCATTATAATTAATTAGATACTATTCTTCAGCATGTAATGGTGGCGATAGAGCTCTCGCATGGATCTGTGCATTCCTCACGTACTCTGCCACAAGAAGAGATCTGCTGGGGAGATAGTTGTTAATTAATTGTTTAGTTTGTCAAAACAGCATGCTGGACCAAGTTCAGCCCTGGTGTTAGGCTGTTGATTTCATCTGCCTGGCACCCAACGAGGGTTTTGCCCCTGAAATTTTTGTCCCTTTCATTTCCCTTTTAATGTGCTGCAACTGGTCTCCATGTGGGCAAGTGGCAGGCGTGAAGCAAAGGCCATCAGTCAGCTGTATTGCTAAGCTATTAGTGCAGCTGTGCTATCATTCCATAAAGAGCTTTGGCATGAAGGAGGGATGGAGGGAGAGAGAGAGGTTTTTACAGGCACAGGAGAGCACTATGCTGATGGCAAAGGGTCTGGAGGACAAGGTGTGTAAGGAGAGGCTGAGGTCCCATGGTGTGCTCAGCGCAGAGCAGAGGAGCTGAGGGGAGGCCTGATGGCAGCTGCAGCTCCTCACAGGGAGCGGAGGGGCAGCGCTGAGCTCTGCTCTGTGTGACAGCGACAGGGGACGGCATGGAGCTGTCAGGGGAGGGCAGCTGGGGGTGAGGGACAGGGTCTGCACCACAGGGCGCTGGGCATGGAACAGCCTGCCCAGGGCTGTGGGCACCGCTCTGAGTGCCAGAGTTGAAGGACTGTTTGGACACCACTGACATAAGGTTTGGATTTTGGGTGGTGCTGTGTGGAGTCAGAGTTGAACTCAATGATTCTTGTGGGTCTCTTCCAACTCGGGATGTTCTGTGATTCTAAGAAGCTGAAACTTGAAAAGAAGGAGTCAGATCCTGGGAGCCAAGGAGACCTTCAACTTTCACCAATGAGACTGTGATCCATGGTTGTATATGTCATTCTCTGTACTAGGCTGGTAGTCAGGTGTTCCTATGCCTATTACTGCTCTGCATCTGGCTGAGAAAAAGTGGCCCTTTCACCTGTATGTGCTGGGAAGATCCACAGGTGTAGATTAGTGACTGCATGGTGTGTGTAGATGCTTCTTACAGAGCATGTGTGGAAGCCTGAAGCAAGGGATTTGTGTTGATGTTGTACTATAAATCTGTCGCTATAAGGAACTGTGTAAGAAGGAGGATGTGTGTTGCTGAGAGAATGTGATGGTGCATGAAATCTGTCACACAGATACAACAAGGAATAGCTTTGTTTCTGTGTACATGGTGTGTGTGTTGTTCTTCATGCTCCTGCAGCCAGATAGTGTTCAGTCCGTGTAAAGAGTTATATGCTTTCCATAGCAAACAAGCTCTTTAATTCCCATCCCTTCTTATCTTCTGCCCTTTTGCTATACCTTAAGCACTAGAGATTTCTAGTTACCTCTCTGTAGCCGTGATGTCTGGATTTTCTTCAAGTTATCTTTGTGGTAGACTGACAGAAAAGCACATCTCAACAGATGGATTTGCCTTACCTGGGTTCAAATGGACTGAACGAACCATTAGAGAACACAAGGTTTCAGTTTCCAGGAGAATTCAAACATAAACCACTGACCTTTTCATGCCTGCGTGGATGTTGAAGTATTTGAACAGAGGTTGTAACCGATGCTAGCTGTCATTTATCTGTGTTAGGGCAATTGTCTTAGACTTCAGTGGACTTAGGCTGGACTTTAATTGATTTAGCTTGGTGTTGAGCCCAGCCCCTGCATCTTTTTTGCTTCTGCTCCAGAACATACTGTGGAAGTAGGTTTTTTATAATGACAACGCTCACACAGCTGTGTTCTCCATTCAGATTTCCTGTCAGACCATGAGTAGCAGTACTGGCACTTGTATTATGGAGCTCTAACTCAGAGAATTGCATCTTTCCAAGAAAGGAAAGTGCAATTACTTGTTTCTAAGGAGAAAGCTGAGAGAAGGAAGGAAATAAAAGGAAAAACACAGAAGGCTTGTTCCTTTATGCTCTAGGTTCTTCGTGGTTTTCTTTGCAACAGTCAAAAAGCTGTCTCAAGAAATAAGAAATTCTCTCAATCCTTGAAACTGTTGCTTTTCTTCTTATGTGGCCTAATTCCAGGGATCTCCAGGTCTAACAGGGGATTTCATCCTACATCTCTTTCTCACACACACTGCAGGTTTGATGGTGCTCAAATTGCTCATTTGTATTTTCTTCTGCGAGATAAAGAAAACTTTGGTTTCTCTGAGCTCTTCCAGCTGTCATATGTGTTCTTTCTTTCGCGTGCCTGGAAGACAGCATTCCCAAGTGATATTAGATAAAGTCTTTTTGGTTTAATTATAATAAAAGAGTTCAGCAAAATTTACAAAGATGAGCTGTGTTTGAATGTCCCTGAGATGCGAAGACCTCATGTCAGAGGGTGCTGGACCAATCCAGCATGTCTCTGTCGCAACATGAGATGTTGCAGCCCTTTTGCCATCTATAACCAGAACTCTCTTGGTAGAGCTCTACCACACCTCAGCAGCGTCAGCTGATTTTCTTTTGCCCACGCATTTTTCCAGTGAAGATGCCCAACTCAGTAGGAATTTCCACTTATCATCTACCTCCATGCAGTTGATGTGCTTGTTTGCCCATTTTCATAGCAAACCTAAAAAGATGCTGATGGCACAGACATGTCTGAGTTTTTCATATTCCTTTCATATTCCAGATGCTAGGGTAGAGACACAGTGAAAGATCTCTATTTATTTATTTGCCTGTTTATCTCTAAGCCATGAGAATGTTCAACATCGTAACTGAGTAGAACCAGGCTAAATTTAAACAAGTAGTAAAAAAGGTAGGGTAGGGAATGGGATGAGGAGAGGAGGGAAGAAGCAAAATGGGATATTCTTGAGCCAAATCTCGCAAGGAGTTCTAGCAAAATAATAATAATAACAACGACAATAAAGGTGAGGAAAGAAGAATTATTGTAAATGTCAAATTGTCTTTGTTGTGACTGTAGTGTTTCGTTTCTGAAATACTCAAATGCTTAATTTTGATGTTCATTTCACAGAAATAGCTTTGTTTTTTGAAATAGGATTAACATTGACCTAAATAAAAAAAAATAATAACTCAGCAGCAGCTTGAACAACACAGGGAAGGAATAAAACATAGTATTTCAATTGACCCAGTGTGGGATTGGCCCAAGATGAAATGTTTGGAATTTTTTATTTTGAAAAATATCTTTACAGATTTTTGTTTCTGTTTGAATCAAGTATTATTTTTCTTATTGGGTTTTTCAGTGAGATGTTGGGACAAGCAAGCCAAATCCTTCAATCCATTTGAACCTTGGCTGGTCTACCTTCTTCTTGTTTAGTCAGGAGAAGGGCAAACTAAAGTATTGTAGAATTGTCAGACTTGAGATACTAGCTCTCAGGTCCAAATCCCATTGGCTCACTCCTGAGGTATGCATGTCCCTGATGATGTAGAGCCTATTAAAAAAGACTGCATCCTGAAGATGTCCTTTCCTTAAGTGATGCACTGTCTCCAGTATTTTTACAGGACAGCACTAATTTTTCATAATGAGACACATTAGGCTCCAGACCTTTAATAGACTTGTCAAGTCTCATGTATTCAGAATGAAATTAGCTCATTTGGTTCCTGTCTCTCACTCCCCTGTTGTGGTGCTGCTAAGATGCAGATGTGGAGTGCCATGACTGCTGCTGCAGAAGGACCTGCCCAAACGTAGCCAGGAAGTCACATCCTGTATGTAGCACAGTCTGCGATGACCACCGCAGAATGCTCTCCACCTATGTCACCCATGTTCCCTTATTGTGTCACACAGTGCACGTATGTCTGTGGGAGCCCCATGTGATTGCCCAAAACAGGAATGGGAGAGGAAGACCTTTAGCCTGAGACCTTGGTCTGTTTTGCCCAGTAATAGGGAAGGCCTCTGGCTGTTCCTCTTTCGTGTGGTTGTGGATGGTGCTTTCATAGATAGCTGTCTCCATTACCTCTCCTTCTCTTTGAGACAGGATCTTCCCAGTGGGGCAGTCCCAGCTCAGGTTACCAACAAGCAAGCACTTTCTGTGGTGTTTCACAGCCCACCTCCCCTTGCTACAGCGGACTTGCTTCTACCAGTAATGAGGTTTCAATGGCAGCTAACCTATGACGCCTCACTAACTCAGAGACAAGGATCTAACAAGCTGCAGACAGGCAGATTTCTTGAAGGAAAGAGGCAAAGACAGTGGTGGGAAGGAATGTTTTGTAGGCCCTGGAGTGTTGCCACATCAAGCAGTTGAGGGTGGCAGTCCTTATGGCTGAGAAACTGGGTACTCTCCTGATGCTGAGAGGCTTATTGTGATTGCATCCCACAGCATTTCAGAGGAAAAATTATAAAAGAAAATGATTTCCTGCTGAAAGATCTCCTACTGTGTCACCAGCACACTACCAACTGGCATTCCTCAGCAGCATCCATGACATCTACCATTAGTCATTTGCAGCAGCAGTGCTCCCAAGAGACTCAGGCCTGGGCAGACGAGAGATGGGCAAGGTAAAGTTGCCCTTGCTAGCTCTGCTGGGATTTGCTGTGCAAGACTTCGGGTCACTTCATTTCAAAGGGGCTGGTGAGAGATACTCATCTAACATAACAGTATGTTCTGAGATCAGGGAAGGAGGAAGGGACCAAAAGAAGAGAAAATAAAAATGGCTTAAGTCAGAACTTGGGCATGCAAAATTGTGTTCTTTTGTGTGCTGATATGCCAACCTGCCCTGCTTTTTGTCAGCTTTTCTCAGTCCAGGCACACGAGCATTTTGTCCGCAGAGGGACAGAGCACTGCAGTGTGTCAACACGTGCTGAGCTGGTGTCCGTGCTGTGACACCTTGCACCCGGTCTCGGGTGAACGCCAGTCAGAGACGTGTGCCCATCTCCATCTAACAGCTGGCACAGCCGAGGAGCTTTGCCTGCCTTATTAACAGCCCACTTATCTGGAATCTGCTCACTGAGCAGAAACTGCTTCATAAATCCTCCCACAATTTGCATTCCTCTTTGCTGTCGCTCATTACCACTGACCTCACTTCTTCTGCTGGAGCTGATCAGCCTCCCACCGTCCTGCCTTCGAGACATCTCTCCATTACCACAGCCTATTAGCAGCGGCAGTGCCTCCACGAATGAGCGTGCGACTGCTGAGTCAGGAAACTTCCACAATTCTGCTCCTGTTTGCTCCCTCCTCAGCCCTGGGAGGGAGGCAGTGACAGCCAGCACAGCTCAGCCACTCTCCTTGCTTGCTTCAAGGCCAGGCTCTGCATCCTGGTGGGCTCAGTGGGGTCATTAGTGGACTTGCACCCTTAGAGACATGGGTGGGAAATGAGGTGCATCGGTTGGAAGCATCTGAAAACAGAAGTGCTGGCTAATCAACCCTGGGGTTTCCAAATTAGCCGCTCACCTGCTTGCTGCATCTGCATGCATGTTTCCAGGTTTTTGGCTTTTTAGTCTTCAGGAAGCGTGTCTCTTCCACTTCCTTCCTCAGAGTTAGATGTGAAGCAGGTGCCTACAGATGCCTCCACCAAGCTGAAGGGAGCTGAAGTAGCTTAGCCTACTTGACTGTGCTCACCACCCTTGACCTCAGGTATCTCCAGTGCAAGGGGCTTGGGATGGGCAGCTAAGGGATAAGGCAGGCACAGGTTCATTTTGGAGGAGGAAAGGAGCTGCCTGTTTTGTTTAGAGCCAGTTGTGATTCCCATAAGTTTTGCAAACTGAAACATGATCTTCAGGTGTGCTCCCTGGTTTCTGATTTCCTCTAAAGGTCCAAATGCATTGTGATTGGTATGGAAACGGTTTATATTGCTTTTGCTCTGTGAACAAGCATTCATTCTTTAATATAGGGGTGAGTTTTATTTTAGTGGAAATAAAGAGTGGGGGTAGAGGAAAAGCCTCCTAGTATTCCCCAAACTCTTTTCCCTTCAGCCCAGGCAAGCAAAGCCTGTCTTTGCAGGGGGAGAAACATATTTACTTAGTATAGCAGAGGGACCGAGATGCAGCCTCATTAAAACACCGCTCACGTATAGCCAGGGCTTTCATATATAGCTTTTTTTTTTTTTTAACCTTCTGTGTCTTGATGGAAACAAAAGGAGAAGAACGGGGGAGAAAAAGAGAAAGAAAAGGAAGGAAGTGAATTGCTAAATGGAGGTGCTCTGCCTGCATATTTAATACACCAATTTTATTGAATAGAAGGTGAAAAAGTGCGTCTTGTTTGTTGCCTGCCTGTCAACCCATGGCAAGGAGGCATCCTTTCCCCTGGCTGGTGCCTTTTATTAGTCAATGGTTTCCAGAGTGTAATTATACTGCAGATCTGAGATGCATTATACACACAATTACAATTCCCCAGCCAAGCCTGTTATTTATTAACAGGGGGGATATTTGTTCAGTTGTTTCGGAGGGCTAAGGTTTTCTTTTGTTTCTTTTTATTTTTCTCCTCTCTCCTTTAAGCAACACAGATCTTGGCAAAAGGTCTGTCCTTTGCAACTCAGCGGGTGCAGGGTGAATGGCCCGTTCTCTGCCAGCCCACCACGTCCCATAAAAGTCTTGGCAGGAGGAGCTGCAGCCCCGGGCTGCATTGCAGGACAGCTCACGCAGGAAGCTTTCTTTGCTGGGGTCTGTGTTTGCTTCCACGTGGCTGTGAGGGCACCTTGCTTAGAGCGACCTCTGGGCTTTACAGAGCCCCTAGGGGACGGCTGTTCGAGACCAAAAGGCCGATGGAGCTTTGCCAGTACGATGTCCTCCTGTGTACTTGGGTAACTCAGAGTCCTGTGTTTATATGCAGCTCTGTTTTGCCACATCTGGATACCCATCCAAAGCCTATTTTGACTTTTTGTGCATTGAGACTACTTGAGAGCATAAATTAGAAACTAGAACTTGGCTGAAGAGTTGAAAAACGGATCTTAGGAGTCCTTGAGGGCAAACAGCAACTTTCCAGATTTTGTGGGCTGCTCCAGACACACAGAAAGAACAGCTTGGCTCACATTATTTTATCAGCTTGTTCCTTATCTCAGTAAGAATCCTTAGTGCAAAGGAGAATGGTAACAAAAATATAAAGACAAGGTTACAAGGTGACAAGGTTACGAACTTAGCCAAGCATTCTGGGGCCACTGAGCACAATATAAGTGGCCACCAGTTGGGCAGAGCAAGGGTCCACCTCGTGATATCTGGTGGCAGCAGAGTGGGAAAGGAATATAAGAGCTTTGCAAGAACTCTCCCCTTAGAAATATGTTTCCTGAAATGTAGTGAGCTCTGTTAAAAATGCATCCCATCCATCTATCATCCTAGGTGCTGTCCTGCTGGGATTTTTCCATTTCCACAATATCCTCGCTTTAATAAGGTGACCAGAACAGGGCGAGAATCATTTCCTTGTTATTAATTATTAGCATGACTGCTGCACAGCAGAGTGCTCAAGGGTGTAGAGCTATAATCCCCAAGAACCTCCTCCTGAAGGGCGTAACATTTCTAACCAGAGCTGTGTCAGACCTTCAGCATTTCTTTCCTCGACTCTGTGTAAATGACAGCAGTGCCCTCAGTTCCTCCTGGCCCATTTTATCCCAGTTTTAGACCCTGTCTGTGTGGGAACATCCTTCTGATTTGACTGAAGAGGTGGATTAAACTGGTAGGGTTTGTATGTATAATCCTTGTGCAGGGTGTGATTTAAAAAAAACCAAAAACTTCTTGGTGCAATGGAAGCCTGCTTCAGCTTAGTTGTCACCTGGGAAAGTGTTTGCATTATCCCTAAGTCTCTTTCTCTCATATTGGGATAATGGTGTTCATGCTGGGCAGAATCTGCTAAATTGTACATCTGTATCCTCACTAACATCACCGCTGAAGCTTGCCCTTGCAGCCAAGACCTCAGATGGCACTTTGGGTTCTTGTTTCAATGTGGCTAACAGTTTGTGCTCCTGCCAGCTCTGCTGTTTGGCAGATACTGCCATCACTACAACCACCCCCTGGTGCCTGCTCACACATCAGCTGGATGTGTCTGCCTCTGGATCCAAAATAGCAGAGAGAAGACATATCTTCTCTCTAACCACTGCAGCTGGAAGTGCAAGATGCCAACAGAAGCTGCTGGTAGAAGTGGGCTCATGCTGCTGCATCACAGCAGCTACAGCCTAGACAAATTCTGCTCCATCTTTACAAGCCTTTTGTAACTATACAGTTACAAGGACTTAAGAGCTGAACTTTTTTTTCTCTTTTTTTTTTCTTCCTCTCCCTAACAAAGACACAGCCTGCTTGGCTTGGCTTTATGGTTGTTTCCATTTACTCTGACAATATGCTTGAAATGGACATGAGGGGAGACCCTGCCATTTGGGCACAGCATCTGTATTTTTCCCCCTTTCATTAAGTGAAATGCAATGTCCATAAACAACACTGTGCACAAAGGTCTCTTTCGTACCTCGATGCATAGCAGAGCATGGTGTTGATGACAGCTCTCACATCTATTGGTTTTCTCTGCCAGGCTAAATCCAGTTGCAAAAAATGATAGGAATAACTTTTAAAGGTCTTCGTTTCAAGTCCCAATACTTGCCCTATGTCTGAAAGATTGTAAAGATGAGATACTAGGTGAATTGTGATGTGTGCACAGCATATATGATTTAAGATAGTGAAACCCAAAGAAATATGTGAAAAACAGGCCTGAATTTCAAGGGTCATCTTTAAATGTCTGCTTTGTACGAGTTTCTAAATCTTTAACTGGAGCAATTACTTAATAAATCCATTTGTCCTCAGTTCTGAAATTGAAAATTGAATTCAATAATTGTATGTCATGGAAATCTCAAGGACTTCTAGCCACTACCTTCCATTAGACATAAAGAACAAGGAAAGAACGGATGAAATTAGTGATTGCTTAGGGTTTCATTTTCTTTTGCCAGTCTCTGTCACTTTCTGTCACCTGCAGCAGACGTAGTTTGTATCTCAGCTGAACGCAAGTGAAGTTAATTTCAGATGTTTGTTTATTAGACATCAAGTTGTTTGGATGAGTTATATAGTTGCCATCAATTACACTGTACGCATCATGTGTGATCATACTGCAGTGCCATAAGAGCTTGAACTGTAGTGTGGTTCCTAATAGCAGCTGGGGGATATGTTGTTCAGTGAAAACAAGGGGTGTGGGGAAACCTGCGCCATTACTGGCTTTGTAATTGTTGGTTTGCACAACGGTAGTTGCTCTGTAGAAATTGCAAAAGATGTTTTAGTAGAGCTGGAGTCTTCAGTTCCAAAAGGGAGTCCGCACCTCTCAGGATGTAATGCTGAGAATCAGGGGGGGTTGTGCTTCTCATGGAAGACATTTTCTTTCATTACAAAAATGCTGCTGCTCATTTCCTTTTGGAGGCTTGCTATTAGAATGACTCCCTGAATAGCAATTATGAGAGAGCTGGAAAAGTTTATAATTTTTGATTCAGTGCAACCACTTCATTGCTATTAAACATTTGTATAGAAATGCCACTACATATTGCATATACAGCCATTAATCTGCCCGTGACCAAATTGGTAATACTGTTCTTGGACACAGATATCTTATAAAGGGGAAGGTGATGATTAATTCAATTGATGAGTATGATCAAGGGTTTATATCTTGTAGTGTTTCAGATCAAAGATAATGTGGGCTTGGAGTTCTCAGTCTGGATCCCCATGGGCATGAATCTGTGTAAGGAAGTCACATTAAAATGTGGCATAATTCAATATGATTAGCTGGTTCAAGCAAGAGCTGGTTTAATAGGCAGAGGTCTAGGAAAAGTGGGGAGAGAGGCTTCAAATACAGGATAAGAGGCAGAAAAGTGAGGGGGTAGCCCAGGGCTGGAGTAGCATAAGAAAAGCAAAGCAAACAGGCACCAGCTGTGTAGTGGAACTCCAGCTCTGGTATAAGAGGGAGAGCTGCAAGGCAGGAGCTGGGGGTACTGAGAGCCACATGAATACTGGGACACGGTGCTGGAAAGGTGGAGGGGAGAAGGAAGCTGCAAATCAGAGAAGAGCTGGTGGCACTCTAAGTAATGGTGTAAGTTTTAAGGAGTGTGAAGTCACCCAAACACCAGCTCGCTAGGTGTATGAGATTCAGTTTTACAAAGGCTGCTCTGAAAGTAATGCCTCCTATTTCATTATGTTGGCATACAATGTCAGAGGCAGATGTTGGCAGCATGGCAGCAGAGGTTAAACCTTCCCACCAGTATTCCCTTACATGTTGTTGTCATGTGACAGATGGCAGCAAAAGGGCAGTCTGACAGTATGGTGTCTGATGCGGAAATGTGGATGAAGCAAAGGTGCGTCGCTGAATTCCACCAGAATTGGATCCAGAAAAAATGGCACCCATTGACACTCACTGATGCTTACTGAACATTTATGGAGACCAAGCAGTGGATGTGAGCACAATGAGGTGGTGAGTGGTGCATTCCACCAGTGGTGACAGCAACAGTGGGGCACCTTCACTGGTGCAGATTCTTACAATTGCAGCATGCAGGCTTTTGTTCATTGCTGGCGAAGAATCACAGCTAATGGTGGTGACTATTTTGAAAAACGGTGTTTTATAGCTGAGAATTTGCTTTAACAAACAGTGCTATTGTGCTCTTTGTAGCTGTTGTAGTTTCCATGGAGATAAGTAGGAGGCATTACTTTCAGAGCGACCTATGTATAATAATGAAAAGATAATAATCTGAATCTAATTTAGATGGTTAGCGACCTAGCTGACCCCTCAGCTTAGTGGTCATTTAGATAATGTTCAGAATTGCATCAAGCCTAGCTGTTTTAGGGGAGGGGAAAGGGGAAAAAAGCAGTTAATTAAAGCAGAGTATAGTAATTACATGATGTATTCTCATGTTTCCCCTGGCACTTAAAATCAGAGCTGGGAGTCTTTGGCATCTAGCATTGTCTTTGTGCATCAAAACACCAGTGTGTTCAGTCTAATATTGTGTCTTATAATAGAGACTGAATTCAGGTGCCTAAGGATGTACAAGACATCCCACAGAGCCCAGGTCTGACTACCTAAGTTCAGACTGCCTTTCTCCACATTCTACCTGAAGATACTCACAGACAGGCAAATACTTGTGTTAGGCACCCCATCTGCCTCCAGCTACCTCTCTAGAAGAGCAGTCTCATACAAGAATGCTCTTTCAAGCTATCTGCTTTATTTTAAAACATTCCTACTTGTTAAGCCTTGTCATTTATAGTAGCACTTTGTAGCTCATCCCAGAGTTCAGTGATGTTATGTACAGCACAGTAAATTCTTGCTTGTTGAGTGGGCTTCAAGGAAAAAGCTGAGTGGAACTGGAGAGGCAATTCTAAATAAAATGAAAGGGAAAGTTAAGGCTGAAGCTCCTAAGTCCCTTATGGATCCTTTGGAGTTCCCATCTCACCTGAGCAAATATTACAGGAGTTGTCCATAAGCAAGAGTGCCGAATTATATATGTTCCTACAACAGCATTGAAGTTTCAAAGTCAGTAATTTAGCATGTGCCTGTAAATATTTGTTTGTGTGTGCACATGAACAAAACTTAGCAAAGGAATGCACTAATGAGATCTTAAAATAAGGACTAATAAACCTTATGTTAGTAGGACCTGGTGACCTGTCTTGTAACAACCATTATCTAGCCTTGGTTGCAGGGATTCTGGGTTGGTGATGGCACCATTTATGAAGGCTGTGGTATCACTTTGGCCTCAGGGAGCAGAACCTGTCACCCTGGTAGTTTCTAGTTTCTAGAATTAAATTGCTTAGGAAAGCTGCCAAGGAATAGCTTCCTGTTGGAGAAGGATGATTTTTTTCATCCACTGAAACCTAGATGCTCAGTGGGAAGATAGCTGGCACTGTGAACTTCTGAAAGAAGACTCTGCTGGAACTGGTTTGCAGCATAGGCATACCTAACACCTAGGACCTTCAACAGGCTCCTGTTCCCAAGGGCAACAGCTTGTGAGTGAGACCACAAATGATCTGCAGAGAAAGTGAAGAGATATATGTATCATTTGGTGTTCCAGTTGTGTCTCGTTTTCCTTCCCACCAAGGCAACTTGTAGTTCTGTCCCCCTCTCCTACACTTTTAGTGCATGATTTTGTACAAGGCACTGCCATGGGCCAGGCTGCTTTTTAAAAGAGTTGCCTAAACTCTGACTTTTCTTCCCTCGAAGGAACCCAGAAAGTGGGGAGCCAGAGCAGCCTTTTATGTTTTCCTCATTAGGTCTGGGGACATGGGGTGTCCTGTAGCCATGACTATAGGGTTGTACAGTGCAGGGGATAACTGTTTGTCAACCAGTTCCATGGAATCATAGAATCAGAGAATCACCAGGGTTGGAAAAGACCTCCAAGATCACCCAGTCCAACTGTCCACCTACCACTACCAGTATTTCCTCACTAAACCATGTCCTTTAGTACAACATCCAAACATTTCTTGAACACCTCCAGGGATGGTGACTCAACCACCTCCCCTGGGCAGCCTATTCCAGTGCCTGACCACTCTCTTGGAGAAGAAATTTTTCCTAATATCCAACCTGAATCTCTCGTGGAGCATCTTGAGGCCACTCCCTCATCCTATCACTACTCACACGGGAGAAGAAGCTGACCCCCAACATGCCACAACCTCTCTCCAGGTAGTTGTAGAGAGTGATACGGTCATCCATGAGCTTCCTCTTCCTTTAGCACCAAACTAAACACAGTGCTTGAGGTATTGTCTCACCAGGGCTGAGTACGGACAGATGAACACTTCCCTGCTCCTGCTGGCCATGCTATTTCTGATACAGTTTGATCTGGCAGGAAATCAGGCAGCCTCAACTTCCATCATGCTAGAGAATGGTGATGAAGATGTGATATGAGGCACCAATATTTCTGCATACGGCACTCTGAGGCCAGCAGGAAACCTCACGTTGAAACCTCAGTTTCTGAGCACCTCTTTCAAGCTGGACTTTTTCTTGACTCGGTTGTGTGGAGGGACAGGAATGGCAATGTGAATTGTTGGGAAAGTGATTGCTACAGCTCCTTTTGATCGAGTGTTGCATTATGTTGAATTGAGGACATTATTATTCACAAAAAGGCATCCTAGAAAGCTTCAAAGGGGGGGTGGAAAAAAAATCAGGTTTTAATACTAATTAGAGAGCCTGTCTCCCAGGTGTGAGGTGTTTATCTGTGAAAAGCAGGAGATAGTGTAGCAAAGAAGAAATGCACACTGGAGAATTGAAGATCCAATAAATGGTTGAATGGATTTAAAGAAGAAAAAAAAAAAAGAGAAGGAAGAAAGAAAATCGGCAACAAAACCACAGATAACAAAATATTTGCACTGAATATGAAGGCTTTGCAAAACAGCTCAGAGTTTATATTTCCAAACCTGCAAAAAAGAAGCCCTGAAAATAATACAGTAATCTGGAGCAATAAGGAGAAGACTTTTTTTTTCTTTTTTTTTTTCCCTCTTCACTAGTAAGAGTTTGACAAGTCCATTATTTCCCTTTTGCACCAAACAACAGTTGTGTCACAACAGCTCTGGTCTAGCCTCAAGTATAGGCAAAATGGACTGTTTCTGCAGCTGCTGGATGGCCCTAACCAAGCTGACCTTGGTCATACTTCTTACCTGCCTGCGCATTTTCCTGGCAGACGCTGGGCTTGCAGCAGTGTGTGCTTTGGCTTACACACCACAAAGGAGGGCAGAGGTGGATGGGGTGCTGCCTATCCATCCCAGTGCATGTTCTTGCTGCTGTCCTTCTCCTGGCAGTGTCAGGAGTGTTCCACGTCCACCCTAAAAACCTTCTGCTTTTGACCCATATGGCTGTATTTGTCCTTCTACTGACCTCAGATGAGGTTTAGTGAGGAAAAGAGAGAAGAGAAGCCCGGGAACTGGAGGGATACTTTTCTGTGAGGTGCCACAGCCCACTGCTGGTTTATATTCTTAGGCATGCAATATAGACATAGCCATGTGGCTGCTGTGCTGTGACAAGTTTTTCTATAAATGTACCTTGCCATTTTCCTGTTGCTTTTCCCCCCAGCTCTCCTGTGAGTTAAGGAATCATTACAGGCACAGAAACCTGGAGAGGATGGATGTGCTTTCATAGCTGACTAAATGACGGCTGGCCAGCTTTAATTGCCCTTTGGTGTACTCCTGGAAGATAGTTTAAGTGAAGAGATTTCATTTTGCTATCTCTGTGGACATGGAATGTGGATATCTTTGCTTCTATGGTTCAGCTGACGAGCAGTAACTTGTTAAGCATCAGGAACTTCATCACTTGTCATTGCCCATAGCCTCTGTTCATGATGAGATCACATGAGGTAACCGAAAGGAGAGCAGAGTAGGGATTTGACTCTTTCTGCCACATATCTTCGCACTAGTCCTATCACCCAAGCTATCTTTCCTCTGTGATCCTCTGTTCAGAGCAGAAAAAAGACAGCAACTTTTTTCCGGCTTTTTTTTTTTTTTTTTCCTTGTGGACCATTCCCTTAGATGACTACAGAGAAATGCATTCAAACAGAACATTAAAGTTAAACGAGGTGGTACAAGGCTGTACTTAAAAATAACAGAAAAATGTTTCAAGTTCTCGTTTGATAGGAGCTGGACAGCTATATCACCCTAGCAGGTCGCCATTCTAATGACAATCCCCAACAAGAAGCACAGCCTGATAACATGCACTAAGACAGAAGATGAGAGCTGCATTCAGAGGCATGAGGAACAGCAGGAGATGCTTATTCAGTGGAGTTAGACTCCCCCATCTTTCCTTGAACTTAACATAACTAGATGCACAGCAAAAATATCTCCAGCATAGGACAGAAATTAACATTAAAGATATAATACCATCATAGAGTTACTGATAAACCCTCACCGTTTGTACTTTGCTAATTTCTCATCAACTCCTCTCAGAAAGGAAGAATATAGCAGAACTTGGATATGGCAGTGAAAATGGTCCGGAGGCTTGGAAGGATTTTCAGATAAGGAAAGACTGAATAAGATGAAGGAAGATATCCTTCAGAGAGGAGATGAATAAGAGAGAGTAAGTGTTAGAAGTAGATAAATAATATTTTAAAAGGTTCTCACTACTGGGACAAAAGGATATGCTTTGAAATTTAAAAAACAACCCAGATTTCTAAGTGTTGAGAATATTATTTTTTATGGTACTCCATTAAACTGTGGAACTCCCTGCTGCAGGATATCATGCACTGAGCTCAAAGGCTTAGTTAAAAAAGAAGAAGAAGAAGAAGAAGCAGCAGAAGGAGAAGCCATTTCTGTGGATAGTGAGAGCATTCACAGTCACATAAGGGAAAATAAAAAAAGTATAAGAAATATCAGCTTTTGAGATTCAGGGCATAAATCCAACCATTAACTGCCTGGGGTTATACAGGAACTTCCCCAATGGACATATTAGTTAAGTTATTTCCCATTTTAAATGTTTTACATTAGCCTTGATGCTGGCCACTATCTGAGACAAGGTGTTATGGCAGTTGGATGCTTGTTTTGATTGACTACTAAGGTTGATACATCCTTGAGAAGTGTTGCAGCTCTCTCTTTCCCTCCCCCATTGTCTTCAGCTGTGCCACAGAACCACCTTTTCTTGGCATGCAGCAATAAGACATGACTCCTTTATCTGCTCTTCGGGTATTCTGAACTGTGGGGAACCCAGAAGCAGATACAACGATAATGTGAATGTGGCACATCCACAGACCAGGTTGCTCACTGCAATGCTGCAGGCTCCTACCAAACCATTCAGATGGAGCTTAGTGCTGCTGCTGCAAGATCTGTCTGCCTTGCTTCAGACCCAAGGAGAACCTGTATCTTCTTGTTGGTACCTATTTCCAGCTCTTCTTCTACAGTATTGCCAGCACTCGTCTTCACCACATAACACAGGGGCATCTCTGGTCCACAGCGCTGTGATAACAGTCATGCTGCAGCAAGCAAGCAAGAGACACAAGTATCCAGTTTGTTTTCCTTTCTCCCTGCCTACTTAAATTTTCTCTTCACCTTATCTCCTCTGCCAGGCAATTTGAGATAATCAGCAAAGCTTTTCTGCCGTTGTTGATCTATCCCAATCTTTCTCATGTATTTTTTTGCAAACAGCGTCCTGTCTCATTTGCCTCATTTCTCTTCATGTAATACACTGAATGGAGAAAGCCCTTTTCCTTCAGAGAGGAGCAAAGGAGTGAGAACTGGCTGTAACCACTGCCAACATCCATTGGCCTGTGCTGGAGAAACTGAGCTGCTGCCAGCAATTAAAGGTATTTAGCAATTCTCTGGTTAGGGTAGTCACCTGGGGAAAACATTTCTAACTTGTCACCCTAGCAGGAAGCTGCTGTGTTGTTTTTGACCTCAGAAAGAGTTGTAACTATTATGCTAAGGAACACTGGCCTGTAGAAGTGAAGTTCTCATGTGAACGGCTCAGCTTGTTTTTCCAAAGGGTCAGCTGCAACTGCGCCAGTAAATGTTCTCCCCTCTTGACTAACTCTTTGCACTCGTTCAAAGAGACTGGCAAGTGCCAGATGCGTTGCTGCAGCATGCTGAACTGCCATTTGTGTGCCCTCAGTGTCTGAAGTGATGAGACAAGGAGAGGAAGCAGTAGGTAAAGCAGGCCGGCACTTTCCAGGAGGTTGGGTCTGGAAGAGGCAAAAGCCTCAGATTTGGCAAGCCGAGTCAGGGACCCAATCTTCCTCCACATTTACCTCCATGACTAACAGCTGCCAGACCAGACCAGCTGTTGTCTGTCTTCATGTGTGCAGCTTCCACCATGCCTGACTGTGTCCTGACTGTGTAAGAGGATCAGGGAAACCCCTGTTTTCTTGCATTTTCCCATCTCCTCAATCACCTAGTGCTTAAACTCCTTGCAAATGTTACCATGCTCTTACTGCTTCTTCTAAAGCAGTTTATTGGCATTGTTTCTCTCTTATAATTGAGGAAATCAAAATTTATATCAAGGTGAACTGGTAGCGCCCAAGTCAATCATAAACATAGGGTTGAAAATAAATCCCAATATCTCCAAATAGCATCCCAACTGAAGACCAGTTTAACCTTGGAATTTCTTGTCTGCCTTAGATGTTTGAACTTAAAATTCTCTATTCGGGTCCTTACTCTCCATTTGACCTCTTTTGTACCTACAGCTTTCTGTTGACATCACTGTGATCTTTTGGAAGATACTGCTTAAATGACATCCCCTTGAGTAGTAATTGCATTCTTCTACTCTTCAGCTCTTTAAGAGTTTCCTTTAATTTGTTTTGTTAGTCCATAAATGGGGGTGGGGCTGTTTTCCTGGGGTTTGAAACGTTTCTGACTATCATTTTTGGGAGTCAAGCTTACATGTTAAATTAGGGTGAGCTTGAGTTCCTCAGTTTGGTTCCATAACTAGCTTTTTGATGGTTCCCCTAAAACAAATGATGGGAAGATAGGGTCGTTATTTGGTATACTGCAAAAGCAGGAGCTCTGTGTGATGCTGTGACCTGAGTGAGAACTTCTTCATCACTGAGAACAGATACTGCCGCTCACTGTATCTGTTCTGCCCTAATGATTACAAGTCAGTGCATATGGAACAATATAACATTTGATCACCAGCCATTTGCCTGTCCCACCCTTTCCTTTTCTTACACAGAAGAGTGAAGTTCTTCTCAATATAGCCTAAACACAGCACAAAGGAGCAAGCTCCCAATCAGGGTAGAAAAAAACAAGCAGTAGCAGCATACCCTTTTTTGGCACTGGACAAAATAAGCATACAGAAAATAAAAGTGAATGGAGAATGCTTTGTCTTGGAGAATTGGTACAGCATGTGGAGTCCTGCAAAACGGGTGTCTAGACAAGAGTTCACCAATGTTCAATGTTCTCTGTGCCAACTCTGGTGCTCCCACACTTCTGAACTTTCCTCCAAACAGTGTTTTTCAGAGTGACTGTGCAGGGAGCTTCATCATTCCCTACTCTTCTTTTCACTCTGCTTTTCTTGCTCTCTGCTTTATATTCAGTCAAGCAAAATCTGCGGTGGTTGGCAAATTTAGCTGCTGCTTTGTTTTGCTTTTCCTTTTTTTTCCTTTTTCTTTTTTTTTCCATTCATGTTTGCCAGTAGTCTGCTCTCAGCCAGTAGCTGTTTTATGCAGTGTGTTTGCATTGACTGACCTGCAGCCTCAGTTTATACGTATTTTGGTCTGGGAGCTACCTGCAAACCCTTAGCTGTGAGTGGTCGATATTCATGATTCGATATTTGGGTGACATGATTGCTCAATGAGGTGACGGAGCTGTGCTTTTGTTCCCTGATTAGATGGCTGAACCTTTGTTAATTACTTCTGCCAGAAATGAAGTCTGTTGCGTGATTAAGTGGTTCTAAGCTACAGGCCTGAGATTTACTCTCTGTGAACTCTTGTTCCAAAGGGACTTTGCACGTGTGATGGCTCTCTAAAGCAAGTAATAACAGCATAAAAATGACCAGAGCCATATTCTATTTCTCAGTTATTAAAAATGGCTGACCCACATGTCTTTGCTATATATTTGGTTCTAGTAATAAGAGTTTGTCTTTACAGACCATGAAGTTTCCTTTGAGACAGATCCTCCCAGGATGTCTGCAGTACTAAAACTCCATCATATACCACAGTAGGGTCCAGGCTGGCTAAAATCCCTTTACTAATACAATAGCAGCAAATGAGACAAAGAGATGGAGCGAGCTGTGAATAAAACAGCCCTTATCATTTCCTCTGCTGCACCACTGTTATGTTCTTGATCTGGATCAGATGAGGGCACACCAGTTCCTATCTGCTGAATTAACAAAAGTGCAATTTACAGAGTTTATGGTGGCTTCTAGGTTTTTTTATGCTGTCTTAATGCCATGTGGTGGAGGATAGGAGGTATCTGACACCATATACAGTCCTTTGGAGCAGAGTTGAACTACCAAAATATTCTGGACAAGTTGTCAACCAACTGAATACCAGATTGATTTTTGTTGTCATGTAGTCACAGCATCTTCAACCCAGTGGTAGAATAATGGATGTTATGTATTATTAACTGTGTGCTCAGAGGCTCAGCATTATATCACAAACTCAAAATATTAATAAATGGAGCTATCTGAGTGAAATCTGTACTATCAGTCATGCCTGTTGTATCCACTTTTTATTATGTAAGTGAGAAAGCATATAGAGGTTCTCCCCAGCCAGCACCCCCCAGTCCAACCATTACAACTGACCTAAGGGAAAAAGAAGCAATTTGTTTTGTTTTATTGTGAGTTTCAGTAGTTTTCACCCTAGTGAATCAGATTAAACCATTGGCAAAAGACATTGTCACTCAGCATGTGCATAATTTGGGTAATGGGTGCGTTATGAACCCCTTGGAGTGGGAAACAGACAGACAGAGCTGCTTTTTATTTAGCTCTTCCACTCAACCTTTTTACTGGTCCAGTGAGATAAGACCAAAGTTAAGATTCAGAGCAAATGCACATACAAGAACTGCCTTAATTTGAGCATACTCTTGAATACAATGTGATCTTAAAATGATGCATGATGGAAATTCCTTGCAGACTGGTGCAGTGCATTAGCATTACTCATTGCAGTCTAAGACTGGGTGGAGCATGTTAGAAGTCATCACTGTGATGGATGCATGGCATGCATTAGAATGAGAATAATTACAATGGACTGAGCAGAAAACACTGGAATTAGAGTTTCTGTGATGGACTCTGTGATGGACTGTGAAGCTCATCATATTCTGAGTCATCATGAGTCACAAAAGGCACAAGGCCCCCAGTCGTGCCTCATTCTTGCATAGGCACTTTCAAGAAGGTGAATAATTGGCTGGCTGTTGTATCACTTACTTGCAGACCTGTGAACAGCCTCATGGATGGAGTAAATGATGAGTCAGGATTCCTTGCTTCTGCTGCCAGCTCTGCTGCTGACTCATTTTGTACTGTTGAGTGATAAACTTGCTTCTCTTTCCCCCATCATGCATGTGACACTGTATTTACCCTTCCTTATATAGTATCGAGACTTGTTTCTGCCACAGCTCTCCTGTATTCCTAATATTATGCATTGTAAAGGATCCCGTTGTCTTTGTGAGCGAGTGTTTGCAGGACGGAAGATGTAGAAAGGTAACCTATATGCTAGAATCCCATCTGCTTGTACAGTCTTTATTATGGCTGCTTGGTTATATTTCTTAGCAATTGTTTATGATTTTGAAATGTCAATACAGCTGAAGGATAAGAAATGTATGTTTACTAACATAATAGCCTATGTCAGCTTAGATATCACTCACCAATATTTGCACGAGGCTGACCAGACACTAAGGAACTCTTTCTGTTCCTTTCTGGTGGACTCTACCTCGGGTCCTAATGCTGACCTTATCCACCTATCTACAGTGTGTTCCCGAGCTAGTTAAAATTAAACTTAGCTATCAAAATGCTAAACTTGATAGCTCATTTATCTTTCTGTCTCCCAACTCTACATTACAATACAGCAGTGATTGATCTTGCGTCTTCAAGGTACTATATGGTATAAAAACTAAGAGAAGATTAATTAAAAGCCGTCGCATCCAGACAGGTTTTTAAATAAGTTTTAGATTTAGACAATATATCAGCTGAAGCAGAAAGATTCCAAGACCATAAGCCTGCAACTCCAAGTGAGATTTGCTTTCCTTCAGGGCATAGAAAACCCTGTCTCACCATGGACTAATGGCCAAGTCTGATGTGGCTGGGCAGGCCCATGGCAGACAGCAGGATGTCATCATATTTGCAGGCTTTCTCACGAGCAGTGGTGAATGTGATGTCCTTGAGGACTTCTGTTGGCTCAAGGGAGAATGCTAGGCACATGTCCGGATGCTGAATTGGAGACAGCATTAAGATAATCTTTTAAAGTCAGTCCCTAGCTCCTACAGGCACTGAGCAACTTGTCTAGGCAGCATTTAGAAACTGTGCAGAAGATTAATCCCTGTGTGATTAGACTGAAACAAAATATTCCACAGTGGAGCTGGCATTTAACCTTTCCATCAGCTGGACTTTTCTAGAATTTTACAACAAAGTTCTTAAAGGGGCAAATTTTCAGCTGTAGTGTTTGCTTTTGTGCTGGCAGTTCTCACTGTCACCCAAAGTTAGACCTTCTAGAAGATCTAAATGCTTGATGTTTCAGGCATAATTAAGTGAGATCTGCAGAACAACACTGAACAGTCCCAGCTAGTTTAATGGTATTTTTGTACCATTTGTACTTTTATACCTAAAGAAAGGTACAATTGCTGGTCAGCACGAGCTTTCTGGCATCACTGTGCTTATCCAAATAGTTCAGAGATGCAGTATCTTCAGAAGCCCTCAGTACTTGCATGTCTCGAGCACTGAGGTTGGGGAGCATTCAAAAATCCGGCAGCTTCCTCCCAGAGCATAACAGGGGCTGAGTCCATTGGAAAGATTGCTCTTTTCTTAGGTCACTCACTGGATGCTGGAGACTTGAGTACCTGGCCTTTAGAACATTGAGTTTTTAATGAGTCCAATTGGGGTGAGCTTGTTGTCTCTTGCTGGTTGTCTGAGATAGGAGTCTATGCCAGACTGGGAGGAGAGACTGCAAACCCTAGAGGGAGGAGTTGAAGGAGCTGCAGGAAGAGGTGAACTCTTCTTGAGAGTAACAAAATGGCAAGGCTGTTACATTTTCATGAGTTTGCTTAAAGGAGGATATTTAATCCACTTGACAGCTGAAATATACTAGCTGGATGTGGGACAGCTGCCATGAAAGCATTCAAAAGCTCCCCATTTTGCTTGTGTAGTGGCAAATGTCTTGATCGGAAATGGCTGATTCAGGGATTTTGCCTTGGGGGAGGGCAACATCCCTGGGAACAAAATGAATACAAGGTGACAGCAGCATCTCTACTTTACAGGGGCTCAGCAAAAATCTCTGAGCCATCACTTGGCCCAGCTCTGTCCTTTGTTGCATGTTGGTATAACTCCCGGCAGAATATGACTTTCAATCTCTAATCTACAATATTTCATTTGTTATCAGTATTTAAAAATAATAATTCTCTTTTCTCTCTTTCTCTATCATTTTCTCTTTGTTTTCTTTCCACTTCAGTTCATTTCAGTAAGTAGACAGTGTCTGTACTGCTTGGCCTACTCTCTGAAACTGATAATTAACTGTTTGTATGGAGCCACAAAGATGGTGAAGGGCCTGGAGCATCTCTCCTATGAGGAAAGGCTGAGTGAACTGGGTCTGTTCAGCCTTGAGAAAAGAAGACTGAGAGGGGACCTGATCCAGGTCTATAAATATCTAAGGTGTGGGGGGCAGAATGGCGAGGCCGGACTCTTTTCAGTGGTGAGTGGAGACAGGACAAGGGGAAACGGCCGGAAACTGGAGCATAGGAAGTTCCGCACAAACATGCGCAAGAACTTCTTTACAGTGAGGGTGACAGAGCACTGGAACAGGCTGCCCAGGGAGGTGGTGGAGTCTCCTTCTCTGGAGATGTTCAAGACCTGCCTGGATGCCTACCTGTGCGACCTGCTGTAGGGAACCTGCTTTGGCAGGGGGGTTGGACTCGATGATCTCTGGAGGTCCCTTCCAACCCCTACAATTCTGTGATTCTGTGAGTCAAAGAATTCTTCTGAATATGAACTAGCTCCATATTTTTTTCTTCAAATATTAGTTAGTTGTCCAGGATATGTCAGGCTCTGCTACTTTTTTTCTCCTGTATTTTGTGAATGGAACGTGTCTTACTTTTCAGTTTTGAAAATTTGAGCTAGGATGGATACCAAAACCACATCTCCCTTCACTCTCACAACTTGATTGTATACTTTTTTTTTAATCAATCTCGAATTCATTTCATTTCCCTTAACTGAGGGAAATTAACTGAGCTGATTGTGCTGTGTATTTCCCCTTGAAGAAAATCCTGCTCCTAGAAAGATGGCAAAGAGCTAATTGCTAGGAATGTGGCAAACTTCTCACACCTTGTGTCAAGCACTCACATGTGTCTGTGCACGTTTTAATTCCTCTCTTTAGGAATGAGTAAATCAGGGAGATTGGTGAGAAAGAGAAAACATGTATTGGAAAAAAGTGAGATCAGAAGACAGTTGGGAATAAGGCAGACCAAAAAACAAATCTAGTGAAATACAAGACAGAAATGGAGAGAAGGAAAATAAAAAATAGACAGCATATCAGTGGATGTATGGACAATTAAGGACCCATGGCACATTAACATAAGCAAATGGACTTTACTAGAAACGTATGGAAATGGTTCTCATCCTGCTCCTCTACTTCATTTTCCCTTCTACCTCATCTTTCTCTACCGTCTACTCTACTTCCAAATGGTAGTAGCCATGACCAAGGTCAGTGCAGGTCTTCAGGTTGTAGTGAGTACTGAGTATCCACCACAAATAACCAGTGCCAAACTAAGGTGCTGCTAATGATTCAATGATGCATGGTGGGAAAGTGTTGGAGGCATTAGTAGCCCAATAAGATCATTCTCAAGTGTTCATAGACAGTTGTGTCCTAAACTGTTTACAATTTTTATGGTCATCATCAGTACATGATAGATGAAGATTACAGGCAGCTGGAGGCAGAGAACTGCATTATTCACAAGGTGAAGGATCAGATAGGAAGTTTTGAACCTGTGGTTCCAAGAGCAATAGTAAATCCATATGATTTATTCAGTAGGCTGTGGCAGTTTACCAGCTCAAAGCACAAGCCTCTTCCTCTGTTTTTGAAGCACCAATATGCAGAAAAGTACTAGTTCCTTATTAAACAGTGCAAAGATGGGTTGGAATTCCTTTCCTATTGTCCAGCAGAAATGAAGGACCATAGGTACTGAACTCCAAGATGGGCAGTTTGTTTTCATTAAGATGCCAACATAGATCCTTCTACAAAAGCCCTACTTGTCCCCCAGCTGGATTTACATCATCACTGTAAATAAAAATAAAAATTGGTGAGATAGAACATCACAGGGGAAGCTAGAGGAACAGCTCTGGGCAAGTAATGTACCATAAAGCGGTACAACAAAAGACCTCTATGCTACCTCTGTGCCTTGGGTAATGGAAATAATCTGTCTCCTCACCGGTTCATTTATTCCACTTGTCATCATGGTTAGATTTGCATCTATAACCAAAAGCAATTCCTACCAGGTTGCTCCGTGTAGGTCTGCGTTGCTGTATACTGTAGATGTACCCATAGTAATCATCTCTCATTTGTGTATAGTCCTTGGTGATGGAAATTATTAAAATATAAATATTAGAGAGAATCTGGCTATAATGCGAACAAACATGTGCTCTTTATTTACTATTGTGACCTACTGAAAATGCCATAGAAAGCCCCCAGGCTGTCACTTGCTGTGTACGACAGAAAGGAGCTAAAGAGCTGAAGTACCTTCTGGTTGGATCTCATCACCATGGTAAGAGCAGCTAGTAAAACCCAGACCTCCTTCCCTCATTTTGGGCCATCACCCAGTCATCCCTGCTCCTACTGATATGCAGAAGATAATAAGGCAACCCTCTCTTATATTCAAAAGCATTTGAAACAGAAAACAGATTCAGTAATACCAGCCCAGCTATTTTATGACTGCCAATTGTTTAGAACAGCGGTGACTGCTAGTATCACAGATACAAGGCTCAAAGGCTGAGAGACTGCTGGCAAACAAACCTAGTAAAGGAAGAGTATCTTTTACCTGATCACCAAAGATTTATACTGCAAATACCAGGATGTGAATCAGATCTCCCTCTGAACTTGTGCATGCAAACACAAGACAAATATTGTGGAAAATCAATAGTTTCCAGAGGAGATTGTAAATTATCCCCAAATGCTTCTGGATTAGAAAGCATCTAGATAATAGTAGCAGTAATAATAATAATGTAATTTGGTTTCCAAAATAATTAAAAAGTCACACACACATGCACACAATACCAAGTGTCAGATACTGTGGGACAGTGATGGAAGACTGGTCTGCAGACAAATTTCTTGCCAGCAGAAAACTTGAGCCTGAGAATATAGTATATATAATATATAGAATGTCTGATAATTCCCGCTTCCAATTAACTCTTCCAAACTTTCTTATTTGGTTCTGATCAGAAGCAAGGAGAGAAACAGTGAAGAAAGTAGAGATATCAAAGACAGTGTGCCCTCCCAGACTTCCAAAACTTTCTAAGGTGATTTAAGGCTGAGCAGTCTGAGTTTTGGAGACAAGTTGCAGTCTTGTTTAATAAGAAAATTTCACTGTGGTTCTGAAATCACTTTAATGTGGACTTAAGTAATTCTTGGCATATTTGGAAACGTGCTCTTTATTTCCAAATGGGACAGCTCTTTGCAAAATCTCTGTTTCACTTTCTCCAGATGCTTATGTCTTAGGGTGGGTGTACCTAGTAGCATTGGTGGTTTGTACCAACATCTCCTTCTAATAGAGGTGCAGGGCAGAAGTGTCATCAGTAAGCGAAGAAAGTAAGCAGTGAAGAAATCCTACACCTGAACACAGAACTCTCCTGTATTTGCACATTCATCCTGGTTTAAAATTGCTATGAGTCAGGGATAAGTTCAGAACCAGATCTGGGTCTGAGCTAGGGTGCAGTGGTGATGTGAACATTTTCCTGGTTAGAATTTCAAAGTTTTTAGTGTGCAGTGTTGCATTAAACCTCAGTTTCTTGTAGAAAATAGCCAGTGAAAGTGCTGTTAAGCAAATATAGTAATGTGGATGTTGCAGATTGAGATTTATTTTCATTGCTCCATTCCATGCACTTTGATTCAGAGACCAGTGTGTCTACCTCTAGACCTCTGACAAATGGACTTCATACATGGGTGTTTTTGTTTGCCTAATCTGTGAGGGAAAAAGAAACACGCACAGAGCATGCAAAGAAAACAAGGGTGACTGTGTGTTAAAATAGCTGCTGGGGAAAAAAAGCCATAGTCACAGGAAATAACCTTAATAGAGTGAAAATTAAGAAACTACAGACAACGCAGTCTGTCTCCAGGATACCAGCAGTATTTTCACACCTTGCCAATTAATCTGGTTGCATCAATTTTGCTTTATTTTTATTAAGTTTCGTGTTTCATTTTTTTATTATTTAAGAGGGGGTATAATTAAGACAAAAAATGGATGAAAGCTTAGAAAATATTTAATTTTTGCTTTAATAAAGGAATAATTAGTATTTTTATTCAGTGAGTAGGAAAGGAGCCAGCCAATGGAGTTTTTCGATCTTTTTCATGTTGTTTTGTGCCTCTAGAAAGGTTAGGAACTCTATTTAAGTGGATTATCTTGGCACTGAAAGGAAAGTGGGAAATGAGTTAGAGAGGTAGGGTTAATTTATTTCACAAATATCTAAATGTGTGCATACTTATATTTGCCACGTGCTATTTGAGAAATGTACTTATTTAGCTTTACAAGGTCACCTTAACCTTAAGAATTAATGGAACAGACCATTAGTTATGAGTGGATATGGAAGCAAAGTCCCCAAATTGCATACAGATAATGCAAGCCTATTCCCCGATAGCTTAGCAGGGCCCTATTTACAACTCAGAAAGGAAGGCAGGGAAGGACTCATTTCACTTAGCAATGGATATCTACAGAGCAGTTGTCTATGTCCTACTCTCCTGCAAGATATCTGAATTCCATTATTGTTAATGGATACTGAAGACAGGACTTCTGCAGATAAAACATGGATGTTTATTTTAGGACAAGATGAACTGCACCCTAAACAGCATTAGTTATATTGATTTGAACCTTACCGACTCACAAGGGATGCTTAGTGTGGCTTCCTCAGATGCAAATTTCTACGATGTAGATCCTCATATTTACTCAGGCAAATCCCACTGTCCATAGTGTAAACAATCTTTCTTCTATTCCGAAATGGTAAACTAAGTGCAAGCTGGAGTGATTTCTCTGATAGTCCACTCACTAGCTGCTAGATAGAGAGATGTTTTTTGTCTTACTCGCTCTTCACTGCTACTAGATCACTGCTTGACTTGTAGTGAAACATCTCTCTCTGACCATGAGGGATGTGACTTTATTGCCCCTGAATGAAGCAAGAAAGGTCTCAGTGGCCAGTGGATTATCTCCCTCCAGAGCTTTTCCTAGGTTGCTCATTATTTATTGAGTAGGGGGTGTGGATCTGATTTATCAACAGCCCAGTTGTTTCACTGAGGTTATAACATAGGATCTCAGCAGCTAGGGTGTGTAGAGTTTGATCTTCTGAATTTGCAGCTTCCCTGATTTCCAGGTTTGACAGGCAGAGAACTGCATTTGTTAATGCATTTATCGTTACATAAACACAGGCAATAGTAACTGCAACAGAGGATGAGTGATTTCAGAAACACAAGAAGAATAACGTCAGACACAGAGTGAAGATTAACTGGAGAAGTCAAAGGGAAGAAGAACTTCAGATCTGTGCTTGCCCTGGAGACAGAGGAAAGTGAGCAGCTTTCAAAGGAAGCTGCAGCTGTTAGCTCTTTACTTTGGAAGGCTTTTCTTTTCCTCAGAGGTGATCTTCCCTGGGGCTGCTGCATGGATGGACAGTCCATTTTCCTCTGCTCTGAGGCAGAGCAAGGCTTGGAGCTGGCAGTCTTGATCCTCTGCTGCCATGTGAGGCAGTGCAGTACAGGGGACAGCCACACTTTTCAAAATTAGAAACAACCAAACATTTCCAGAAGAAATTGCACTTTGATATAGGAAGTTCAAACCTAGCAAAAGACATTTCTGGATATCTTACATGGGCTCTTGAAGGCAAGCTGTGGACCTGCAGTGGTTTGTAGGTCACTAGAGTGAGACTGTGAATTTGAGCATACTCTCAGATGCCTCTACAGAGGAACTGCTGAGATTGTTGCTCCTCACACCTAGAAGGCTGCTTAGACACAAGTGATAGTGACTGTATGCACTTCCAGCGCTGAAGGTTAGAAAAGCAATAGCAGAGGTACTTGTGTTTTTTACTTCTCCCTCCCTTCTTTCTCTAACAATTTTCCGTTTGTAAAAGCTGATTTTTATGAAAGCTTCAGGGTCCGAAGAAATGTGCCCCATTTGATGAAATTTCACTCAGAAAACACATCAACACTTCCAGGAGGTTGAAATGTTTCATTTAGGCTTCTTTTTATGACTTCTTGCTTAGATTCCTATTTTCTCCTTTAAACTACGGTGAAATGTAGTGTTGAAGTTAAAACACAGGCTAAACTTACTTATTGACCTACAGTGAAGGGTTTCTTTCTATACATTGGTTTTTTGTTTTTTTTTTCCCTTTTCACTTTTTTTTTTTTTTTTTTTTTTTTTTAAATAAAGGCAAATTTGAAATCGTAGAACTTTCTTTGGCAACGATTCCAAATTCTGTTCAGATCTATTGAATCAGCGTGTTAGGTATACAAACAATTGTTTGATATACTTCCTCCTTACCTGCAAAAGCTATCAACCCAGAGTGGTAGAGATTTACAATTGTCTCGTGAAACGGAAAAGATCACGGGAGCTGCAAGCACACAGGGAGTCAGGTCTGTGTGATTTCCCACTAGGTGCAGTATTTGAAATCCTTCCTTTGAGGCAGTATAATTGACTTCTATGCCTGTTGTTCCTTGGAGATTTGGAGATTCTAAATATAATTTTTTAACAGCATGTCTCTGGGGCCCTATCTCTCTCTGTTATTTCTCCCTCCCTCTCCCTCCTTCACTTTTTAATTGTGGATGTCACATTCCAGGTGCTGTAGGATTATAACATAGTTCCCTTGCTGAACTACATTTCAAGAGATTTTGTGTCATTTTTTGCTGATTTATAATAATATCTTCTTATAATAGTCTGTGAGGCCAGGCATTTTGAGAGAAAATTTCTTCTTTAATTTTCCCTCAAGAATATTTATAATTGCTTTTAAAACTTCTTCATGTCGTAAACGTCTGAGCTTTTGAAGAAGACCTTTTGGTTGACTGTACACTTTTCACTCCACATTATCACAAACTTCTCTCCAGATCCGTTCCTGCCTTCACTCCCATTGAGTAAACATTTTTCCACAAGGTTTAGATAGCTTTCTGTGTCTTCCAGACTCATGATCCCAATGGAATGGAAGGACCTTGAGTACAGTCTAGATGAGAAGAAAAAGGAACTAGCTGATGGAGGAGAAATATAGTTGACAACAGGCATGCTGCACTATAGACCGTAATGAAGAAAGAGGCAGATGAGGGAGTAGCAAAATAATCAACCAATGTGCAGGAAAGAAAAAGGATGGGCATAGCCAGTGACACATTCACAGAGAAAATTGAGAGAAAACATAAAAATTTGCAGCAGATAAATTAGGAAATGAGGACAGAACTCTGCCACCAGTCCCAACGGCTTGC
This sequence comes from Lagopus muta, assembly GCF_023343835.1. Lineage (NCBI taxonomy): Eukaryota > Metazoa > Chordata > Aves > Galliformes > Phasianidae > Lagopus > Lagopus muta. Next base: position 81,067,717 of record NC_064433.1, read on the forward strand.
TCTATTTTCCAGGGGATGCTTTAATTTCTCAGTCCACTCAGCTCTCAGAGTGAGAATACAGAGTAGAAAAACATCCATAGAATGGCATCTCTCACACAGCAGAAATGCTCCAGATCTTCCCCTTCCTCCTTCCTTACTCTGCTTACTAAACTGTCTCTTCCTCTTCATCTGATGTACAGTTTGCTTCAAGACTGCAAGGATCATGACAGGCTGAGCCAAGGGACATAATATCCTCTGAACACTCTTCTACAACTGCTGTGTCCTCCTGTTCAGTTTCTGCTGTCTCTGGGTCACAGCATACAAAGTTGCTCACTCTGACAACTCAGGCATCTTTGGGAACATGGTCTTTGAATGGCATGTTGTGTGCTACCACAGACAGACCTGGATTGGTGACTTTGTTCTGTTTCAGTGGTTATATTGCCAGCCTGGTTCCTGTACTGAATCCCACTATGAAGACTTGAACCCAAAGGACATCCCGTGAAAAAGTTCAGTGACTGTCCTTCACTCCAGGACAGATGTTACTTCCAGAATCCTGTCAGAGAAGGTAAAAATTATCTGTGTCATGCTAAGGAAAGTCCTCAGGGCAGTAAGTGAAGTGGAGCTCAAATGAACTTGCAATTTCTTGCATGCACAGAGAAAATAAGAAAGGCTGTCACAAGACTGATATTACCAGGAAGGTTTTCAGACAGCCTATCCACTGAGACATGTTCCCAAAAGAATAGCCATCCTTCAGGGAGAGACTCCTCTATGACTGAGAGAATGATTTCTGGCATAGATGTAACACAATTAGTAAGCAAGATCTTGGTTTAGGAAATCAAATGGTAGTTTGGGATAAGCTTGTATAATACTTGTTCCTATGTTCATTTCTTCATTCAATATACAAAAAGAACAACGTGGGGTAAAAAAGTATGCAGGAATAGATGAATGTGTAGCAAAAAGAAAAAATAAAGCAAGGAAAATGAGAGTACAAACGCTAGCAGGAACAGTAGTGAAATCAATGATATTTTTGGGAAATGTTTGTATACTATTTAGCTGGGAAATTGATCAAGATTAGACTGAAACAGCCAAGGTGCATTCGAGGAACATGAAAATCAGAGCAAGACAACTGTTTGTTATGAACTGGTTATTACAGAATCATCAGAGACATGTTAGAGTAGTAGTGAAGACTGGAACATAGGTACCGAAGGGTGGATGTTTTTCAGGAAAGACAGAAACAAACATAAAATTAGTTGAAACATTAAGGATATGATGGGCAAATAAGGAGCAGCAAAGCTAAAATGGAATTGTCTTGGGTCAAAATTGCTTTGGGGAACAACTGGAAAAATGCTATCTTTATTACCCTTGGGTGTCTGAAGATCATAAATCGCTTTAACCTGTGTGTGTGAGAGAGAAAAATAACTAGGAATTATGTCAGTTTAGAAGACTGTATTTTCTGAAATTTAGATTGTAAAATAGATGCTGTTAATAAAAGTAGGGACTGGTTATTCTTGAATGTGATAGCTAAAAGACTTCATCACTAAATAATCACTGAGACCCATCAGAAGTGCTGCTATTCTAGCCTTGATTTCAGTTAGCAAGAGAAAATTTTACAGGAGAGCTTTATATGGAACCTAACAATAGATTGATCATGACTTGGATAGCAACATGGTAAATAACAGGCAATTTGATTTTGTCAGGAACAAATTGTATAAAGCCAACCTGATTTCCTCCTCTGACAGGTAACAAGTCTTGTAGATAACGACAGAGCACCTTGACTTGTTAGGTTTTGACACTGCCTCATGTTAGACTTCCATTAGCAGTCTGGAGAAATGCAGCGTGTATGAAATTACTATGATATGGATTCAAAACTGTTTGGAAAACCATTCTTGTAAAGCAGTTATCAGCGATTCACTGGCTGACTAGAAGGATCCATCAAGTTAGATTCTATGGTCACTGATAATGTAGGTTATGGAATAATGCATGCCCTTAATAAATGTTAGAATACCGGTTGAATACATGCGTGCACGCTACAGGGGATGTGATTCAAATTCAAAATGATCTACACGGATTGGAGAAAACATCTGCAAAAAATGGGATGCAGATCAATGAAGATGTGAACAAAGTGTTGTACTGAGGAACAATCAATAGTACCAGCACAAGATGGGAGTGATCAGGTATAGATCTGCTGAGGAGGACCTGGAGGGTTACAGCGGATCACATAATGCCTGAGTCAATAATAGTAAGTGTGTTGTCGTGAAGAAAGCAAACATCATCCTGAGATGTATAAGTAGTAGCATCACATGTAAGATATGTGATGTAATCCTTTTTAAATTCAGTCTGAGTGAGATCAGGTTGTAGATGCTGCATTTTAAGATATGGGTCTCTTGGACTCAGTCCGGAAGAGAAAAACAGGAATGCTCCAAAATGTACAAACCACAACTAGTGAGGGAAGATAGAATGAGCTGCTTAGTCAGTGAAGAGAGGAGTGAAAGTGTTTATGAGGAAGGAGGAAGCTACTATGAAGACAATAACCTTTTCTGTGCGCCTGTGGTAGAAAGGACAAGTAATAATGGTCTAAAATTGCAGGAAAAGAGATTCAGATGAGACATTAGGGAATGTTTTTGGAGGGTAAGGAGAGTAATATGAGGAACAGATTGCTTAGGGAGATTATGGAGTCTCTGCCAGTGGAGGTTTACAAAAGCAGGTTAAACACATGCCTGTCAGGAGTGATGGAGGTCTGGACAGCAGATCATCGCTTGGGGCAGAGATGGGCTACGTGAGCTCTCAAGGTCCATTCAAATCCTACAGCTATATGGTTCAGTTCAAATTGAGTGGCTGGATAAATAAGAATGAATCATAACTCAGAGTTTCTTTCTATTTCCAAAGGGCAAACTTTGTTCAAGCAGAGAAATCAGTAAGTCAGCTGGACCTGGAAACTCAGAGACTTTAAAGGAGGGCAGTAGGAACACATTTAATTGAATAGTGTGAAAATATTTGGAATTTGCATGCTAGGAAGAGGGGGCAAACTTGGAGGAGCTGAATAGCCAATTTATTTTAAAAGGTTAGCTTTAAAAAACATCTCATCCATAAGGAAAGAGCCTAGAAGCAAAGCAGGGCAGAAACAGCAAATCCTCTACAGTATTAACAAAATTCTGAAAGTTGCCTTTCCTTTAGATAAAGAGCAATGAAGCCATTTCTGGTGGCATTGCAGAGCAGATGGGAGGCGAATGAAGACATGATGAGCTGGGAGGCTGCAGAGGAGTAACAGAAAGTTTCAGTGAACCATACACAGAGAAAGGAGTCTTCTACTCTTCCTCCACTACTTGGTACCCTTTCAACCAATGTAATCTCAAAATACAGATTTGCCTTCATTTACCCCCTGCCCACATCTGAGAGGTTACAGAAGTATCCTGTTTCTACTCTGATGCCAAGGCAGCTACCCATCTGCATCTCTAACGATGCTGCTCATGGTAGCACCTGTCAAAGGAGGAATTGTGACTTCAGAAACAGAAAGCAAAGAAACTAGACTGGTAGGAGGTTGTGAGAGAAGTATATCTTACTTCTCTGACTGCCATCCAGACTGGTAGCTCCTGTTGTTTGTAGGCATACTCCTGTAGTAGTAGCTGCCACCCTGACCTGGTCTGTGTTGGTAATCACAGCAAGGCTGCCTCTGCAGCTCTAGGTATAGGCCAAACAAGCAATAGGTCTGTGGCCCTTTTATTACCCCCTAGTAGCCTGCTGCTCTTGATAACTGCGTGCACATCAAGGCAGCCTTGGAAAGGAGATTAAGCAACAAAGAAAGGTATGTCTTGGGAGGTCAGGAAGTGCAGGGATGAAGTGAGAATTGCCATAAGTCAAACTGAGTTAGTCCCTGCAAAGGAAATGAAACAAAAAAAAAGAAAAAAAGAAAAAAGCCAAAAAAAAATCCCAGCTAGTGGAGACTCTATACATAGGAGAAAAGTTGGCACAGCTCTAAACAAGAAGAATACTTTGTCCCTAAGAGCAGTAATACAGTCTGTAGGGCAAAGTCAGTGGACTAATGGGAATAAATATACTGAAAGGGCAATAATTGCATGCAAGATGGAAATGTTTCAGAGAGCTTACTGTGTTCAAGCCACGGAAGCTGGGAAATCATCTTTCCCAGCATGCTAAAAGAACTGGTCCATGAAATCACAGGCCTGCTACGTGTTTTTTTTAATAAATCTATCCAATCACTGGGGGTTCTTCTTCCTGGATAATAGCAAACGTAGTACCCATATTTAAGAAAGGAAGGGAGAGTGATCTAGGTAGCTGCAGGCTTGTTATTTTGGCCTCTAGAGCATAGATGGATTCAGAACAAATTATGTCAGAAAGAATAATTGAAGACATGGAATATAAAATGGGATATAGTGCAACATGCCATTATCAGAAAGAGATTGTACCAGACTAACTTGATATCTGTCTTTGATAAAGTAAGTGATGTTCTAGACAAGGGAAATGCAGTAGATCTCCTCTATCTGCAGTTCATTAAAATCTGGTATGGTACCTCTTGGGAAATTAATAGTTAAATGAGTGAAGATGAGGATCAGTACAAGAATTGTGAGGTGACTAAAGAACTGGTGAAAGAGAGGAAAGGAAGTAGTGCTGGGAGGAGGTGGCTAGGTAAGTTCTTAAGATTTGGTCATGGTAGCCATGCTTCCAGTGATGATGACAGACTTACACTTAGGAGTGAGTTAACTTTAAGAGGCAGCATCATCAGTGTCCAGAAACACTGCAATATCACACAGGGTATTGTAAGGATTGGGTTAACAGTGATGTGAGGGAACACAGCAGTATGGAAAGCAAGACCATAGATTTGGGCAGTGTGAGTGAGAGTTTCGCCATACTGAAAGCTTATCAGTTTGAAATAAGAAAACAGGAGACAGACTTGCTTGTACCAGTCAATCAAAGTACAAGTATGAGCTCACAGCTTGAAATGGCCATGTGAGAGGTAAATGAGATTTTAGGATGTGCAAGCATACACTAGAACATACACTAGAAACATGGCAATACCACAGCTGTTGTATGAAGATAGTATAGACATCACCTGGAAGAGTTTTTATCATTCTTGTCAATATTTTTAAAGAGAGAAGAGTTAAAACTGGTGCAAATGCCAGTACAATCAGGATAATGGTTAGCCAGTCATGTCAGAAGAAATAAGCCTGCCATGTTTGGTCTAGACAAATGAAAACTGAAAGGATACCATTATTCTCTGTAAACACATAATTAGGTCAAACAGAAGGGAGGGAAAAAAGATGCTTGAACTGAAGTTCGTTGTTCTAATAAAACTGGTCAGCCAAACTTGTACAGGGAATTAGATTGATCTGTCCATCAGAGGAGTGGCCCAAGCATAGCCTTTCAAGGACTGCAGTGGTATCAGACAGTGTAAGGTGCTATGAGCACTCCAAGTTGAAGGATGAGACTGTACAACATATCTCTCTGTGAGATCAAGAGGCAGAGCTCTGTGCCTTGTGACGTCACTTTCTGCTTTTGTATCCTGTATAAGCTGTCAAGAAATAAGAAATACAAGGGCAATTGTAGTTAATGCCTGAATCACAAGGAGCTGTATTGCTGACTGCCAGTGATATCTAGAAGTATATATGAAGATGCCATATCCATATCTTCTTTCTTCTGGCTGTGGCCCTCTCCCCTTGCCTGTGCATACAATACGGATCTGTAGGGACAATGGGGTGTGCAGACGAAAGCAGATGCTGCATGTGTCCTCAGAGATCCTCCTTAATTTGTGAGGAGTAAAAGGCAGCAGAATTTACATTTTCTCTCTTGCTCTTGTGATATGTGGTCATTAACAGGTGCCCAGTATGCCTCTTCCAGCCTCTAAAGGAACTCTGCCAAATGGAAGTGGAGGGGAGGATGAGGTTACAGCCCTTGTAGCTGGTCCAGTAAATTCCCTGGGCTGTGCGTCAAGGTATTGTACACCATAATGCACAGGGACTAGGGTGGTGTAAGCAGTAAGCAGGCCACGCTCGTAAAGCAAGCCAAGAACAGGGATTTATACCTCTTTCTCTCCTAAAATCAGGCTCCAGGTGTATGTGAAACAGAGTTGCAGCACTAAATGAACTGCTCAGTTCCGCTGTCCTTTGTGGGGAGATATTCTCTCTGTAGCAGAGAAAGTATCCACCCCATTTCCATGTGCACTCACAGAGAAATCCCACCTTGGACAACCTGCCACTACCAATAGTGACTGATGGCTCTCCTGTATGCGTTGGTGGCTTTGCACTGAAATGAATGTAAACATCACAGGTGCTATCACTGAGAACAGTCGCTCCTTCCATCCGTCATCCTCGAGGGATTTGCTCCTGTCATCCCTTTGCTTTAAGCTGGTGAAGGGAGTATCACAGCCGTTCTTAGTTAAAGGAGGAGGGGGTGAAGGCCCATCTGGGCCCTTAGTTTGATTTCATATTTATGAAACAGCTTAAATGTCAGCTTGAGTGAAAAACGACACCTTCCCAAGCTTCTCATATTAATGCCCCTGGCTGCCACCGGTTTCTTTAGGAAGGCAGCTTGTGGTTTTTCCTCTCGCTCTACCCCAAAGGCTGCAGGGGAAGATGAATTGGACTGATAGATGAGACTGCAACTGCCGATAAACTGTGTTGCTGACAGGAGAGAGAGAGAGGTGGGAGGTGGCCAGCACTGAGGAGGGAAAGTAGGAGATGGTGGAAGAAAAGAGAGGTAGGGGGAATGGCATGTATTGCAGAGAGGTGGGAGAGTGACTTACACTGAAGACGGACAAAAGATAGTAGATAGCGGGGAGAAAATAAGGAAGCCAACGACATATGCTAAAGTGAGAGGATGATGCTATAGGAAAAATAAAAATAACATGCAACATTAAAAAAAAAAAAAAAGCACTGCAGAAGCATTAATTATACATTACAATGTACGTATGCAAGAAGGAATATATAAAAATACACTCAGCATCAGTGGAAGAACTTCCTCTTGGGTCTGTGCTGAGAGCGGTGCTGGATTGCTGGACACAGATCTGAAGGCCTTCTGCAGATGTATGACACTGGGTCTGGAAGCTGTTGAAGCTGCCTGGGTGCTGTACCACAAGCAGTGTTAGCCAGCCAGGGTCAGCATGGCCAGACTCCTTCCAAAAGTGCCTGTGTGCATGTCTGTGCACCAACAGAAATACCTGAGCTTATGTGGATCTAACTTGGGAAGCTGCAAAGGAAGCGTCTGACTGAAGACATCTGAAAAAAGGACCAGTGAAATGTGGTGGTTGAACCTCTCTACTAATTTCAATGAACAACGAAGAAAGAACGAACCCTTGAGTCCTGTGGTGCATTCAGCCCAAAGCACAGGAGCGGAGGGGAGGCCTGATGGCGGCTGCAGCTCCTCACAGGGAGCGGAGGGGCAGCGCTGAGCTCTGCTCTGTGCGACAGCGACAGGGCCCGAGGGAACGGCATGGAGCTGTCAGGGGAGGGCAGCTGGGGGTCAGGGACAGGGTCTGCACCACAGGGCGCTGGGCATGGAACAGCCTGCCCAGGGCTGTGGGCACGGCGCTGAGTACCGGAGTGCAATATGCATTTGGACATTGGTCTCAGACATAGGGTGTGGATTTTGGGTGGTTTGGGTCAGGAGTTGGACTCGGTGATCCCTGTGGGTCCCTTCCAACTTGGGATATTCTGTGTTCCTATGATTCCTTGAATGTGGAGAATAATCTGTTACTCTCTCTGGGAGGAATCTGATACAGGCTTCTGATTATGATGAATCCAGGACTTACTGGGTTGAGTCTGGACAATTTTTGGAAATGAAATGGTTAGTGGAGCAGAGAAAGAGTGAGAAGGTAGAGAAAATACCCTGTCTCTTATGTAGATGTGAGAGGGCTAGAGGAGAAAGAGATATTTTAGCCCAGAATTTTGAGCTTAGTTTTTGAGGGACACCTTTTGTCCTATGTGAATTCAAGGAAAGGTGGGGGTTGCTGTGAGTGTGCTGGGGTAAGGAAAGCGCCCACTGCATCTGTATTCCAGAGAAGAAACACACCTGCTGATTTCACTAGGCGTCGCTGCTGGCAGTCCCCAAATTTACCTGTGAGTCTGGTGCTCTTGGCACTGACATCTGTTCCCTTTTCTGTTGCTGAAGGCATTCAGTTAGTTTGTTGGTTGTTTTTTTCTTTAACTCAGAGATGTTTTCTGAAATCTTACTCTGTCTAGGTTCACAATGCTCAGTACCTCAGCTGTTACACTGTTTTGAGCACTCTTCTTAGCAATAGCATATCACTCACTTTTCAGTATCTCAGTCAGTTCTTGTCACTTTTTCTCCCTGATTGAGATAGTAAAAAAGCCTGCTTCCATTTCATCTTTATCCCCTATGGTCAGCTCTGTTTACAGACTTGCTTCTTGCTTTTTAACTTGGCAAAGATTTTTTTCGTGCAGTCTGAAGCCCCTGTGTTCCTGGGGATCCAAGTCCCTCTGCGCTGACTCTTTTGTGACATTCCTCAGCTCTGTTTCATTTCCCTGTTTAATCATCCTCCTCCTTGCCGTGGGTCGTGCTAGATTGGTTCCTGACATCACATTTATATACCATCTGCTGACTAATAGCATGCAGAGGCTTGGTTTCCCCTAATAAGAGACCAGTCTAGCTTTAGACTAAGATACTGAGCTCTGCTTGCCAGGCAGGGGCATGCATACCACAGCCAAACACCTCTCTTGTTGCCTCAGCTCTTGCCAGCCATGCTCTATGGCACCGGCTTTCTAACAGTATAAAGGGTTTTTTTCTACATATCTTAGAATCTTTGTTCCACTACTAAACTAAACTGCATATGCTTGTTCTTTCCCTGTTTGGAAGGCCTCACTACAGCTGAGGAGCCAGTCTGACACCTTTGTGGAGCTCATTGTGGCTGGAGAAAGCTTGCCTCTGCAGAGGATTGCCCTTCTATTGACAGTATGATCCTGAGCAGACTTTCATTGAAATAGCTTGCTTATGTGCCAAGAAATTAGATACACCTCAGAAAATTTTCCTGATACTGAAGCTGTTTGGCCTGCAATGCCCTGATGCCATTTAACACAGTCTCCTTTCCTCTGGAAAAGACTCCAGCCCATGCCAAATCACAGGCTGTGTCTAGGAGCTCTCTGACTGGCCTCAGCCAAAAACAGAGCAGAGGTTGCACCACCAATTTGGCAATATGGACAGGGGGATTCCAGTTACTGGGAAATCTCCTTGTGCCTAAGTTAGAAGCCAGAAAGGATATATTTGCTTTGCAGCACTTAGAAGCTTGATGCTGAATACCAGTTTATACTTCATTCTTGGCAGTGAAACTTTATATCATGATGCAAACTTCTCCTCACGATGAGGATTTCAAAATCCAACCCAGACACAGATGGGCGAGTGGTTCCCAGGAGTTATGTCTTGCCTCCTTACTCATCCCACAATACCAGTGACTTCAACAGCTTTTTAGGGAGAGCAGTCAGTTGAGAAGATGCAAACTAGGCAGAAGGGCTGGAAAAGAAGCTTCACACCAAAGCAGAGAATCACATCAGGTTGGATATTAGGAAAAATGCCTTCTCAGAAGGAGTGGTGAGGCAGTGGCAAAGCTGCCCAGGGAGGTGGTGCAGTCACCGTCCCTGGAGGGGTTCAAGAAACATGTAGGTGTGGCACGGAGGGATGTGGTCTGGGGTGGTCAAAGGCAAGGGCTGATGGTTGGTCTGGATGATCTTGTTGATCCTTCCAACCACAGTGATTCTGTGATCTGATTTTATTTTTCCAGAAAACCTTTTTTGTAGCTGCAGGCAACAGTGGGTTTGAACTCATGAGGTTCTACTCAAGTTTTCCACTTCCCTCTCCCTGGTGCCCCTGCTGCAGATCTGCAATCACTCGTTCCCTCTCTGCACCTCCTGGCACCCCACAGAGTCTGGGAATTAGCAGCGCTAAGTGCTGGAAGGAAGGGAAACGTCTGGGCCATAGCAGGGGAGCGAGAGAAGTGGCAATTCCAAGGCTGAGGCCTCCTGAGCCCCCTGCTCTGGCAGCAAATCCTTGCCGGTATCCTCTGCTGTGAGCAGGCAGGGAAGCCGGCAGGCTCCTGCTGTCTCCAGGTGGAGCTTTTACTCCAGCAGCAGCTAGCGTAGCACCCGGCTGAGAGCCACGAAGGGCACTGCGAAGTACAATGTAAAATTACCTCGGTGCTTGAGCACACATGAGCCCTAAATAAACCCGAGCCTAATGCTCAATCCCCATCTCTCAAATCCTAATTAAACATCCACCGGTAATTCTGCTGTTAACCCTTTCCTCTCAGGGCTGTGTCAGGATCTTTTGAATTGGGCCCTTGGGCTCTTTAGGCTCCTGCTTTGGGTCTCCTATGTACAGGATTTAATTAAGTTGACCCAGTTTGTGTCTAGGAAGGCTAGAAAAAAGAAAAGATTAACCCTATACACCTTTGCACATCTGACCTTCTAATAGTGTTTGACAGCACTGAAAATACTGCTCTGGGCTTTGGGTTGGGGAGAAGGTCAATGTAAGACCCACAGGTAGGCCTTTTCTTCTTATCTTTTGCATGTTGCTGTGTGTTTATTTCATATATTTATTTATTTAAGGAAAGAAAAGTAAAGCAGTGTTCCATGGCTGCCTGCTTTTTTGCTGAGTTGGTGGCGGCGTGGGCACTGATAGGGAAGAGCCAACACTTGCTGGTTTACAGGTGGGGAAGCCTCAGGGGTATGGGCTGCCTCCTGTTTCCTCTGGATAAGAAGAGAAACAGGGATGCTTTGTGAGAAGCAGGTCAGGTATTTTTGTTGCAACGGCCTACTGTCAGAATTAGGCTTTCATATGTTTCCTTGGAGTTAAGATGTTATCACTGATGTTTTATTTTGTTTATTGGGGGAAGGAAAATGGATAAAAGATGCAAAAGAAACAGAACCCAGGGGGAGGAAAGAGGTCAGGCAATATTTAAATAGTATGTGTTCTTGTTTTCTTTTATGGAAATGACTCAGTCATTGAGTAATAAAATCTTCTTAAGAAAAGGATCAAAATGAAATACTGTTTTTAAGAAATTTTAACTGGTGCTCTACTGAACCTAAAACATTTTGTCTGTATTTTTCTGTTATTTAAAAACAGATTAACCAGGTTATGTTTTCACTCAGCTCCAGTCATCCTTTTGTTGATGGACCTTCTTCTGTGATGTTCATTCCTCCTCCTCTTTCTGTAGAACCTGGCCTTGGAACTGTTTGTTTTAAAATGTCATTCTCCTACTGTAGAGAACAGGCTATGTTTAAAAATGTATTTGTTAGGGCAATTGCATCAACTAGAGATGGCATATAAACTAACCGGGATTTTATTTCAAAGCTTAGGCTGGATAAGTCCCTGCAAACACAGGAAGGGAAGAATGCAGGAGTGTTAGGATAGCAGCAAATAAACAGCTGGCTATTTTGTGACCTACAGGAGGGACCCAGGAACACCAAGTCTCTGACAGGAAGCTTTGGTAGCCTTAGTGATTACTATCAGCCTGGATTATAGGTCTAGCTAGGATCCAGTCTTCCAAGCACTTCTACATGTTCAACTGGTTGAGAGTCTCTCATCTCTCAGACTCTGCACTGCTTCCTTGCACACAGGGATGGGGCTGCAGGGTGCATAATTTCATATGACTTGCTCTAATATTAATATCTCCATGTGCAGCCGTCATTGCACTGAGAATAAACTGTTATTTTTTATTTTAAATGGTTAATATTCATCAAATGTTTATGAAAATACTTAACCCATAATGATGACAAACACGGTGCCTAATAAAGATAGAAGTGAAGATCCTCTTTGTGAATATGTAATCAGAAGAGTAAAGAAAATTACATTAAAAAGACTTCATTATGCCATTAAATGTGAGAAATGACTTTTTCTTCTCCGTTTTAATTTTAGCATATTTCTTTTTTTTTTTTCTTTTTTTTTTTTTCTTTTTTGCTTTTTAAATATCCTGACACTTTCATGAGATGGGTACATAAAGAGACACTGGCTGCTGTAACCAGAAGAGCTCTGACTGGCAGCATCCATCATTCTCATCCACATTTTCACTTCATTTATCATTAAGAAAAATCAACACAATTTCTACCAATGATTGTAATTTTTTTTTTATTTTCCTTAGGGAGAGAGAGATCCTTATTACTGCTGTGAATGCAACACGTTGCCTCAAAACTGGCTGTAGAGCTGCTGTCCCAAAGTCATTCCTCTAACTCAGGGACTTACTAATTTGTAAGTATGCATGCACCTATTTTTGTCTGAAAGCCTGGAGCTTGTAACTCACACCTCTGAAACTAATAGGGTGAATCTTTGCTGTTTGAATTGAAATTTTAAAAGTAAGGTATTCTGATAGATCCATTTAGGGCTGTGTGTTGATAGGTCCAGAAAAAATGGGTCAGACAGTAGGTGCCATGTCTTCCACAACTGTCCAAAACTTCACAGTCCCAGGGCAGTCAGAAATGTTACACCAGCTTGCTGATACTCTGTGTTGAATTGCACTATAATGGTAAATATCTACAACTTGATGGTTTAATGCGGTTACCCAGATTTGGGCTGTGACAAACTTTTCTGAGGAGGTGGGAGAAGAAGCATTAGTGAATATTTGGTCTCAAAAAGGGCTCATGAGAGAGAACAAAGCTAGATGCACCCGAAAGCCTGCACTTCTCTGCAGTCTGCATTCACCAGCTTTGCTGATCAGCCATGGAGAAGGGGCCGTGCTGCTCTGCTTTAATGGGCAGCACAGCATGTGTGCTCTCAGAGGGAGTTCAGGAAGCAGCAGGTTCCTTTAGAGGAACACAGAAAAGAGGAAAGAAAGAATTTATTTAAGTTGTGTGTTAATTGCAGTTTTAATTTAAACAACTAACGTTAGCTTTTGGCAAGAAACTCTAGCAGTTCTGTATTTAACATGCACCTTTATTGCAACAGTGCTTCAAAACAAAACATGTTCTCGTCTATTTAGGCTCTTATGTTGTACTCATCTCCATGGTACCCAAATAACATACACCTCTTTTGCACCACCCAAGGCGTGTCCCATGTGTAGGTCTGCTCTTACCATGCAATTTTCTGAGGAGTATTAAAATTCATCTGAGACCTGTTCCTCTTTGGTAAACTAGGTAACGATCTGATGGCTCCCATTTTGTGAAAGTTTTGAAGAGCACTGCAGCTCAGTTGTATGTTTTCAGAAGCGTGGCCTCAGTTGTGTGGAGATGTGTCTTTTCACCAGACTTGTTTTAGCTCTCCTCTCAAAGCTGAGAAGAGCTTCCATGGGTGGTGAGTCAGGTGCAGGCATTCTGTGGATAAACAGATTGTGAAGAAGGCTCAAAGAATTGTGAGGGGGAGGAGAGTCCACAAGCCAGATCTGTAACAAAGAGGCTTCCTAATCAAAATGTGATCAGAGAGGCTGCTGCCTTCTCTCAGCCTGCTCCTTTCCATCTAAAACTGCTGACAAATGGCTATGCTGTTTTTGCAATTACAGCTCTCTGAAAGTGATAAATTATTCTGATAATTCTTAAATACAGCAATTTTATGTGTATAATTAATACACAGGCGTGAGTACGTGATAACTGGTAGGCCATGTTCAGGTTCCATTTACACCACAACAGATCTGGAGTAGCTCTATCTGTCTCTGTTCGTGGAAAGCTGTTAGGAGATTGGGCTTGCACACTTTGAATACTGTACAGAAGTCTTCCCTGTCAGAATAACAGACATAGTACAGTTCATATGTTTTAGTCCCCACAGGTAAAACTCTCCCTCACAGAAAACTGCTGACAGCATTCTGCAGCAATAAGAGAATGGAACAGTCTCTCATGTACCGCACATTTAATACATCCAAGAATGAATCCCAACCTAAGAGCTTCAGGCCAAGTGCATTCTAGCCCTGAAGTTACCATGTTTCTGGTGAAAAACATAGGTGTGGAGTGTATACTGAATAACCTGTTGACTGTGCAAAGGACAAAATGCATAGCATCAGTCATGAGATCCTGCCTTCTCACCTGTTGTCTGCTGGCATTGAAGAAAAGCCAGCCCTACACTTTTTGTAGCTGAGTGCTTCCCCATAGAACGGGCACTGCATGTAGGGATCAGAGTATGTGATGTAAGGCTGGCACTAGCAACAAAAAATACTCCATGCACAGAGCCAGAATAAGAATAGGAAAAGGAAATTGTATAGTAATATAGTCTCATGACACGGTTACCCATTAATGCCAGCTTTAAAGGTTAATGCAATTTAACTCGCTTTCAGCTATTACTCTGATATAATATACCAAAGCTTCCCCTATAAGCAGATAACAGATAAGGATGCTTTATGATAAACACCCCCAATAAAACTGCAGAATTTTCCAATATTATGCTTGCGGGAGTGGCAGATTCGCCTTTATTTGTGCATATGTATGTGTATGGAGGAAACCAGAGAGGAGAGAAGGGAGCTGGAAGAGGAATTTTTGGCTCTTAGACTATGAGACAGCTTGATATATCTGTCTTGTGTGTGTTGCTTCTTGCTAATACAGTAGAAATGAATTGACGTATCAGATGTCTGCTGCAAGCTGAGTTTCCTCTTACGCCGTCAGAAACAAAGGTGCTGCTATACAAACTACTGAGGAGAAAATTTGTTGGGTTTTATTTATTTATTTCTCATTTGTCAGAACAAAACCATACCATACCAGCAAAACATAGAGCTCTTTCTCTCCCTTCATCCTGTTTCAAAGTGCTCCTACAAAATGTTTCAGTGTTGAAGTTTTCCTTCCAAATAATAAAAAAAAACAGTCAATCATGTTTCACTATGGAAAATTGTGAGGCAACTTAGAGCAGGGCTTGCTGTGTCTCCTTGTGGAGTACACAGAAAATATATAAGCGTGTACTGCCTGGGGATCATTGTAACATTTCGTTAATATGCTTAAAATACTTTAAGATCTTTCATTACATTCTTTCATAGGTTAAAGGACAATATTTGCATGACTGTAGGACAGTGAAATATTTTTATTACAAATATTATCTTTAAAAATTTTAGGACTCAGGAAGGTTTTATGTGTCTCAGACTTACGCACACAGCAGCACACGAGCACACACACATTTGGGAAGTATTATTTCTCAAATCACTAGGCAAAATGCATTTCAATCTGGAGAAGAAGGTAAGCCCTGATCCAAGAATTCTATTCAAGACACAGGAGACAGATCCACCTCTTCTGCCTTCTTTCCCTCAGAGTTCTTCCCCTTACCGATGTGACACTGTCGTCCCCGCTTTTTCAAAATTGTTGTTGATAGGAAGCAGTGGCAGAGACTAGTGTGAAGCTGAAAGTTCATACAATACTAGTGCACTGTGATTCTGTACAGATGTGCCTTGCGTCACCAGTCTGTCAGTTATTCCCTTGATTACCTTTTTTACACAGCAGATTATGTCTTTATGTTTGAAGGGCTTTTTTTTCCCTCTTGAGTTGCCTACTATTCCTCAGGATGCTTCTATTTTTCGGTTCAACATTCCTCTATTCTGCTTCACATCTTTTCCTTTTTGCTGGAATATGACATTGCCTTGAGAAGAACCATTGCAATTCTATGATGTATCTGGCAAGGCTATTTCAAGAAAGGGAAATATGAGGTATGTCAGTAGTACTATGAGAAACTGAGGAAACCTCAGTCAAAATATTGTGGTCAATTTGGGTCACTTCTGATTAAAATAAAAAGTGACAAATAGTGAAGTGTTATGCGAATGATTAGGGGAAGTAGCAGAGCTTTTAAAAAGTGTGTGTGGGAGGCTTAGACTAGCAAAGAAAGACAGGAAGGAGTACAACTTCATAAATATCCCCTCTGTAAATACCAGGATGCAGAATTGTTTCAACTGAAGAAAAGCAGTGCTTAAGGATCAGATGAGTATAAATTAGCTGGGAAATTAGGAGAAGGTTTCTGATCTTCAAAGGAAAGAAATTCTGGCCTTTCATACAGGATAACAAGGCAAGAAACTTAAATAATTAAAGTAGTGTTTGTTGAGTTCATAGAAGGAAATTTATTGTGTTTATATTTTAATTAATTAATTTCATGCTACAGAGCTTCCAGTGACCACTTCTGGGTTAAAAAAAGGAAGTGCCTTCATTTTCCAGTCTTTTATTTTCTTGGATGTGTGTGTAAGAGTGGGAGGTATGAAGAGTGAGGAGGTGGCAAGCTGGTCTTACTTTGAGCATTAAATTGGCCAAACAAGGAATTGGCCAAAGCTAAAGACAAGATAGTAGGTAGGTTATGCTGGTGCTCTTGTTGGTACTGTCTGAGTGATTTAACTTGAACTAAAAGCATTGATTGGATGTAGGATCAGGAAAGAATAATTTTGCTCTGGACTATAAACCAGGGATGATTTAGTCTGATTGCTCATTTGATCTTCTTCTGTAGCTGTTCACTTCCAAGAACTCTCTGTGTGTTCACCTGCATGCAATCTAAGGAGTCTAAGATCCTCCTAAGGCTATTCATTCATCCCAATGTCTTGGTTGGACATTATAGTTTTGTGGGTGGGTTGTTTTTTGGTTTTTTTTTTTTCCATTAAATGTTGTAAGGTTATGCTGTGTTTTCACTTTAATTGGAATGGGATTGAAGTAGACATGATGGATGTTTCTCAGCTTAATGTCTATTCATTGTTGCCTATAGTTGTTGGAAGATGTAATCAATAACCAATACATTCAAATTCTGTTCTGTGTCTGTTCAGTGAATAATTTATCTCCTCTTTATTTCTGCCACTATCTTTGAATTCTTTATTTTATTTTATTTATTTATTTATTTATTTTTGTTATTTACTTCTTCTTTTATTCCTTCTCTTCCAATCAGTTTTTTTTTTCCCACTTGGTTGACCTTTCTCCTTGGATTTTTTCGTCCCTTCTCTACGGGTTAATCTTTCCTATTCCCACTGTAAGCACCTTTCTCTATGTGATTCCGTGGAGGTTTGTGCATGAAATTTCAAAGAGATATGACTCTTAAAGAACCAGCTTTGCATGTTGTGGATATCCACATACACTGCAAATCTAAATTGGATTAATGTGGAATCCATAAGTTGTTCTTTGCTTATTCCACAGTTCATGTTACGAATCTAGATTAAAGTCTCCAAAACTTCCAAGTATCATTTTATGCCCTCAAATGCTGTGAAGCATCCTTTATTACTCAAACCCCAAATAATAGAGGAGTAGACCAAGAACCCAATCCTCTCTGTTGTCCATACGTGTCCTACCCAGTGTTCACCATAGTTCCCTTCAGATATTTCTGGATTGTGGTTTCTGTGGTAAATCTTTAGATTCTTTTCTTCAGAGAATCACAGAATCACAAAATGGCCAGGGTTGGAAGGGACCTCAAGGATCATGAATCTCCAACCCCGTGCCACATGCAGGGCCACCAACCTCCCCATTTAATATTAGACCAGGCTGCCCAGCGCCCCATTCAATCTGGCCTTGAACACCTCCAGGGATGGGGCATCATCCTTCACACCAGGTTGGGATACGAGTACAGTTTACTTGCTGATGCTCAGAAGGATTGCAGCTGAGACATAGCTCCTGGCATCCTAAATAATGGTGGAACTTTCATAAGTTTCATGTTCATTTATTTCTGCCTCTATGGAATGAGTCTCTCATGAGCACCTACTGAGTGAAGGCATGCCACACCAGTCCCACATTATTCCTTTGACATTCACATTTGTCTTGGCAGTTCTGAAACGGGGAAACCAAGAGTAATCTTTGTGCCTCTGTCCTGGCTACCAGCAAACATGACACAGAGAGGACACTGGATCTCACGTCTGGTGTTCTTGAGCCAAGAAGTTCTAATGGGTAACAGCAGACTGGTATCATTTTTATTCATCTCACGTGTATCCAAAAGACCTGCTGGCTTTCTTGGCATCACGTTGCTAAGACCTGCGTGGCAGTATAGCTGATTCTGAATTATTCCACACACATACACAAGTTTATATATATATATCTTAGTTTTGTTTTATATACCATATGAAGATTTGAGTTTGTACACACCAGATGTTCCAGTTGGACTGAACAGTGTTCAATGAATCTTCTGTTTAGAAAGTTTTCTGTGGAAAGGAAAGAGATGTGCTGCAGAATATCTGTTAACTAAATGCTCATTTTATGTGAGAGAGACAAGTTCAAGTCCCTGTTCTTCTTGATTCAGACCAAGGACTTGAACTCTGTGTGAATTACATCTCACATAATTTCCCCAGTTGCAGTGCTAGCTGTGAGCGGTTAAACTCTTATTCAGAATGACAAAGCACATCATACAGAAAGAAACCAAAGATGTCATAAAATACATACATCTACATTAGCCATAGGTCTGACTATGTTGTGTCAGGAACAGCATTGAAGAAATGCTGAATGAGACACATACTATTTTGACGTAAACAAAAAGCAAATAAGAGAGAAAAACACTTTGGCTCAGACAATGTCAAGGCCTAGCAGGAAATATAACAGCCAGGAAAGGAACATGAAAATGCAGAATAGGTTTCTGATGGGAATTCAGGCTTCAAGAAAGAGTGAAGGTAAACAAGAGACACTAAAACAAAGTGGAGAGTTCACTCCTTGATGGATAATACTCCTTTTCGCCATAGAAGACTGAATTAAAAAGGCAGGGAATATACAGACTTCAGAAGAAATTTGGGTGAAATATGTCCAGTCTTGCTACTCCGTCCCTGCTTTCTCTTCAGATGACACTTTAGCCTTGTGAGAGCCTGGCCGTTCCCAGAGTTTTCATTTGACTTAAATCAAGCAACCAGAGGAGAAATAGCCTGCTCAATTCCATGTTGCATGCAGCAGAAGGATTGGAGCTACTCAGCTGAAACAGTTCAATTCAGTCACTGAAGAACTGGAGGAGAATCTGATACCATCCTGCGGGGTGATGGTTCATAAGGGATTTTTGAGTGGGCCCAACTTCATCTGTGGAAGTAAGGGAAGAATGAGTCAATACACGATTTCTCAGTGCTCCTGCACAGCCTGTGCCAACTCTGTGGCTACAGAGATGTGAGTGAGAAATGTCCTCTGGCTTACCATATTGCTGAGAGGCAGCGTATTCTTGCACGGCATCTGAACATAATAAGGTAGCCCAAAGCAATGTCTAGGGAAAAGGAAGGTGCAGACAGTGCTCTAAGGTCTGTAGTCAACTAGAGAAAGGCTGAAATCACATAATTTCTGTCTGAGCTCTGAAACATTCAGGCCTTCAGTCTGTATACCCCTCCAGCTAAAGCCACCACCCCTCCAGAGACTTCTTTAAAGAGCTGAGTGATTTCTTAGAGCTGTTCTGAAGCAAATTGATTTAACTCCTTTGTGCCTGCAACTGAAGTTTCAGTTATTGATGAAATACCAAGAAAAATGCCAGGTCAACAGAAAACACTGACATTTTCTGTCTTCCCAATGCCAAAAGAGAACAAATAATGACAAGAAAATAAATGCCAAATATATAACCCATTACACCATATTTCTGTTTCCTCATCAAGCCTTTTTCCTGTGCAATATCATGAATGAGAAGACATGCTGTTGGAGCTAGGGCAAGAGAATCTGTGAAGGATGGGTGCAACTGGCAGGCGAAAGTCAGGACAGAGAATCTTTTAGAGATCTTCTTTTAATGTTATCAGAAGCTCCTAGCTTGCTCTGCCTTTACTGTGTGTGACATTTCATACCTGTTCTGTGATGGCTACATTCTCTGTCCTCTAAATCCTGCCGATGACAAGGACTCTACATGTGCATTTTCACTGCAAATCAGGAGCTTAGTGCCCTGGTGAATGAACTTGGGAATCGTTCTCTCTATATAACTTTTCTTCCCTTGCATGGCCTCAGGTGAATTCAATCTTTTTTTTTTTTAAATCCTAGAAATTGC
Source organism: Lagopus muta (assembly GCF_023343835.1). NCBI lineage: Eukaryota > Metazoa > Chordata > Aves > Galliformes > Phasianidae > Lagopus > Lagopus muta. The sequence continues at coordinate 81,087,499 of NC_064433.1, forward strand.
CTGCTTACAGACTTGTAGCTTCCAACAACCAAAGTCCCGTGTGGCTCTTCTTAATTGTCCATATAAATTGCTTTCTATTTTGGACACCATGAATATCTCAATAGCATCTGCTTCTCCCTTCTGGGCACCACCAACTGTGCATGAAATTCCCCCCAAAGAGGCCAGGTAAGAACTTTTCCTTTGTTGAAAAAAAAAAGAAATAAAGGAAATTATGCAAAGGACAAGCTGACTTCCTATCAGTCTACAAAGGTGAAAATGCAATAGAACCTGTTACTAAGCCATGAGAAAGAAGATGCTAAACAGTAGTTCTCCACTGTTCATATGCAACTTCCAACCAGAATGAGGTTTATCATGATCAACATATTTACCAGGATTTCTGGGACATTTTTGGTAGTAACAGCAACTCTGTAGAAGTTCTATTTCTTCTTCAGCTGTTTTATCTCCTCTGAAACTCAAACTATGAAAATTCAAAGCACATTTGACGTTGCATAGTCTATAGTCTGCTACCTGGGAGATGTGGGTATCGTTCACTTTATTTTACTGATGAAGACAATAGAATAGAGAGAAGGACAAGTGATACCTTTTCAATCTCAGCAAATCAGAAACAAAGTCAAGAATTCTAGTCGTATGTCTTGGCTTTCTAAATTAAGCACAAGACCACCTTTCCTAGTGGAAAGGCTATCAGAGACTTGCATTGCCATGATTACTGCCTTTAAAGCAGTTGAAGAATGGCCTTCTAAGCATGCTTATGAACGTTAGGCACTCTGTATACCATCAGGCTAGATCTGCACTGGAAAACGCCTAACTTACCAGTGGATGAACTAGAGATTTCTGTTTCATTTAAGATTGAAGAAAGAACAACGTGGATGAGCAAATGTGCTGTGAAAAGCATGTCTTGTTTTCTTCTTCAACATAGCCATATAATTGAGAAAGTGCCTCTCTTACATCGCTTCCTTTAGGTTGTTAGGCGTCTCAGAAAGTGTCTGTAAGGGACCAGTATGTCTATCTCAGTCCTCTCCTATCTGCTATCCTGACCATACTTAGGAGATGGGGCAAAATCACTGCCTGACTGATATGGCAGCAGCCATGAAAATGAAGAGTGAAAAATTGCCACACGCAGTGCCAATCTTATTATTATCAGTCAAAGCTGCATTTTCCGCTCAGCGTATAATTGCGCTTTGGACTAGATGGGTATAAATTGAAGATTGGCTACAGCATAAATGATCATTAGATTGAAACTAAAACAAAGCTAAATTATCAGAGAGCCAGGGAGGGAATGTGTTTTGTTATGCACTGTGTTGGCAGCACCATCTGAGTGCCTCTGCATTATGCTGTTTTAATGTCTCAGGTTGGAAAAAGATGTAACATGGAGGAAAAAGCTGCTCAAAAGAAGGTGTTGGTTTTCTTTTCCTTGGGTACAAATTGCTCTATCCTTGCACTCTCCATTGCTGTCTATTTAAGCTCTGAATGGTAAAAAAAATGCTGAAATGAGATCAACTGCAAGTACCAGGAGAAGAAAAAATGGGAGATTTATAGAGAGTAGTGGAAGAAAGTTGTGTGTTTTGTTTTCTTTTCTTTTGGTTAAGAGCCGTTCATTGCCACTTTTTGCTTGATATTAGCCTAGGAGGTCCTTTTAGATTCTATTGTTGTTTTAGTTATGAAATGAATACTTCTTCCTTTACTGTATCTGGCCCAGTATTTTACATTAAGACAGGAGAGATTTAGGTTAGATTTTAGGAGGAAGTTTTTCACACAGAGGTGGTGACGCACTGAACAGGTTGCCCAAGGAGGCTGTGGATGCCCCATCCCTGGAGGCATTCAAGGCCAGGCTGGATGTGGCTCTGGGCAGCCTGGTCTGCTGGTTGGTGACCCTGCACATAGCAGGGGGGTTGAAACTAGATGATCACTGTGGTCCTTTTCAACACAGGCCATTCTATGATTCTGTGATTCTGTGATTTGTCTTCTCACAATTGCCTACTGTACATTCATGATCAATATGCAGCACACAAGAGCTTGCTCTTTACTTTGGTACCAGTTTGTTTCTCAGCACTAATTTCAGTGCTTTGAAGCTTCCTTATTTTTTTTTTTTTTTCGTGCTACATTGACTCTTCAGCATGCTGATAAACTTTTCCATTTCTCTTCACACTCTCCATCATACTTCCCACTTTGGTTCAAGCCAGCAGGTGACAGTAAACCACATTTGGAAAAAGAAGAAAAAAAAAATTGTTTCTTTCTTTTGACTCTTGTTCAGTTTGCAAGTCTTTATCCTGTATACTACATGATGGTCTCTTTAGGAAGCTGTGTTTGGAAAACATCATGGCTGTTGTGCTCAGCCAGGCATTCAAATAAGCATTAGTTGGGGCTGGAAAGGGGCTATACTTTCTTTTCTTTCTTTGATTGGATACTGTGAGTCAAAGGAGCTTTTATGATGGGTTGAACATGGTGAGTAATTTCTATTTCTATGCATGTAAGTATTATTTTATAGCATCTAGTTACTTTTGTTATAGGTATTATGAGATAATAAATAAATAAAATATTATGAGTTAGTGACTGCAATGCTGATTCTGTTAACAGGCTTATTCTCCCTCTGTTACCTATATTTGTTTAAAGTGGCTTCATTTAACATTTATGTAGGCTTTGGTGCAGAGAAAATGTGTTACAACAGGAGTTTGTCCTGAGGGATCCTTACAGTACTAACAGCTACATCATCTACTGAGGCAGGTATTGCTAAACAGTGATATGAAAAGACATTATCTAGGTCACTTAAAATCATTTTTACACACTTGTTTTGCAGTGAAATCCTGTGAAAGCTAATCCAAGTTTATTCTTTTACCTTTCTGTTGACTGTGAAGAGGTACAGGCATTACTCAGGCACTAGGTGGAAGCTGGATGTCATCATGTTGCTCTTTTACAGCCCTAGCACAATACATTGCATTACTCCAATCATGATACAAAAGGCAGATTCACAATCACTGCTAATCTGAATACTCTGTCCCAATCTATCAGTTGGTTGAGCCAGCCTGAGCCTGAACCTGGGCTTAATCATTTTCTCCCACGTCAGAGAAAAAATAAGTTCCAGAATGTGCAGGGACAAAAAAAAAAATAAATAAAATAAAATAAAATAAAAAAATTAGAATTTCTTCTTTTCTAGTTCACCTTATGTTTATTTCTCATTGTGTGGCTTTGGGCTTCGTCTCATTATTTCTTTGTATTTCTTTTTCCATCTGATAAGTAGGGTTGATTTTAATAAAAACTTCCTAACTTCTGCATAATGCTAAGAGCCTGCAACAAGCCTACATGAAAATTTAAATTCTTACTACTACAAAATATTTATTTTCTGCTAGGTTCCTCAGAACTGTTCTCCTTAGTGAAACCCTGCAGGAGTGTACTGTAACTACCTTCTCTTGGGATCAACGGGAAATTGCCAAAGAGAAAGACATGTATATTCATCTCAAGTTTGGATACTAACATGCTGCTGTGCTCTGTGGGCATTAATTTGAGGCAGAAAACGTCACCTGTTTCTGAAAGAGTGCAATTCAGTTTCTGTGCTCCCTCTGCTTTGGGATCATGCTCCGTATTCTAATGTATATACTGTTTATACTAGTATATACAGTTAGTGAATAAACTGTACTTTGGAATATCAAGAAAATTTGGAACAAACACAATCTATAGGACAATAACAGAAGTAATTGGGGATGCATAAGAGTCAGAATCAAAAATATTCTAGAAAATATTCTAGAAAAAAAAAAAAGATCAGTGTGATAGTTGTAGGAAAACTATGTTTGTTTACCCTAAAATTAAACAAAAAAAAAAAAAAGAGAGAGAAAACTGAGAATAATGGCAGTCTTCAGGAACATAAAGAACATAAAAAGCTTTGGAAAAGAAGAAAGTATGAAACTATTCCCCATGGCTGTAACAAAACAAGGAAATAATGAGTTTAAATTGCAGTAAGAAAGGTTCAAGTAAAACAAAAGATTACTTGAGTATGTAATGCAGTTTCCATCATTAGAGATCTTTAAGAACATAGTAGAGAAATAAGTTTCAGGAATGATATAGTTGTATTTGATGTTGATCTGAAGTCAAGAAGATGGACTAGATGATCTGTCATAGTCCCCTTTACATCTCTGAATAAGACAAAAGAATGTGGTACCTTAAATTTTGTTGTAGCTGCAATGGTCTAAGGATGTCAGCAAGGCAAAGTTTTATCGAACAATCTGAAACAGATCTTTTATTAGACTAATTTTGCTCCTAAAACAAGAATACACCTTCAGATTTTCTGCCTCTAACTTGAAAAACAAGAAATTGCACTTCTGCTTTTTCCACATTTTTGCATATCTTTCCAATAAATTACAATATCTTTCCCTACACATTTTGCCTTGCATAGTCCAACTATAGCAACGACCCAAGGATATCTGGGAAAAACCTATCTCTTGTGCAGTGTCTTTGTTCTTCAGAATGAAATGCAGAAATATTTTTATGCTGTCTTGAACAAGAACTGCTGAACAAAATGGTCTTTTCAAAATATTCAGGTTTTATTTCAGCTTTGATTATTTGCAGTTGTTCCAATGAAGCATGTGATATTTCATTCCTTTCCAGTTTGCGCAAATATACAGGTATGTCTCTCATGATGTGAAAGACTTTGAAAGGCATTGAAATGCACTTGGTCTTTTGAGTATTCAGGGCAACAACCAACCAACCAAAAAAAAAAAAAAGAATAAAAGAAAAAAAAAAAACACAACAAAACACAGAAACCAAAGAACTGATCACAGGCCCACATTTCTGGAAACGTGTTTGAAAAGTGCCTATGTTGAAAGACAGAGTTTGTAAGAAAAAGTTGGGCATCTATTAGCAGCTATCTTTTTCTTCAGTATTATCCAAGCTTTAAGAATCTGCTTAATCGTGTCATTCCTGTTCTGGGGATATCACTTTTCTCTATGCTGAAAGAGGACCATTTCCTCACTTGTCATTTTTATTCGAGGCCATTCTGTCAGGATATATTCCCTCCCTGCCATACTAAGATCCATCTCTCTTACAGTTTCTCAATGCCCAGCATTGCTGCAAACACCTCTTTCTACCTACAGAATATATTTCTTTTAGCTTCCCAGAAAGACAGTTTATAATATGATAGTAGAAAGAGAGAATGAGCTGTCACTGGAAGGAGTCAGAGATGGTTTATTGTTTTCTACCAATTCCCCAAATCCTAAGAATGGAAGGTCTGTGGATTAGACTAAGTTGTATCTACCACAGTCCCATATCTCAAATACAATGAGATTTTGCTCTTACGAAATCACCTGATGACAGAAAAACAGATGACAGAGCCTGGTACTAATTCAGTATAGTCTGTGGCCAAAAAAAAAGCACTAGAAAGGGACAAAGAAGTGATTTACACTGCTCAAAAATGCAAACTCCCTCAAGCAGAAGTATTATTAAGGATGAGATATACTTAATACCAACCTTAATACTTAAGATTATTAAGTTATTGCTTATTGACTGAATCATTCTAAGTAACTGTTTTTACTCTTCATGTATAGATAATGCAAGATAAAACACAAGTCTTTAAGCCTCTGCCAAAGTGGCCTGAGCTAATGTGTTTTCCTTGCATTAGTGAGTTACCAGTCAGAGGTTCCGTGGAAGACCTGATGTGCAGCTGAGCACTTCCACAAGTTGTACGCTGATCTTTTGCTTCTGTTCTTATTGCACAGATTAGTAGCTTTCCAGGACTGCATTTACTGGCACTGCTAAGACATTACTGAGGCATGATAAAATTCCTTAGACAGAAGAGTGATTTCAACAATCTTCCAGCTGATTTGAGGCCTCTTTAACATAAAGATGTTTTTCATTTTTCTTTCTTCCCCCCCCCCCCCCCTTTTTTTTTTTAATATATACAGACTTCAACTTCACATTTATGCTAAGTATTAGCACTATTAACTAAATAAATCTGGTACAAGGAATGAAAAGTCACAAGACTTCATCTGGGGAAGACTACCCTCAGAACTCCTAATATTACTATAACAGAGAACAACATCTGCAACCTGGAGTTTTGGGCCCAGGCCATAAGGATAAAGAGAAAGACCATAAAATTCGCTTTGAGATCTGTGGAGGGGCAGTAGAGGACAAGTTTGATGTGCTGAGAGTTGTTCGGATTGCTGCAGGGGCTGTATCAATTGGACTCTCCAAAGGGTTGTTGCAATTCTGTAACCCAAACAGAAGGGGGAAAAGGCTTGGCTTCTGAAGGCCAGAACGTCATGTGCCAGAATGGAGTGGAGTCTTCTAGCCAAATGAGGATGGCACATAGCTGACCATGGATGCACACTGCCTGTGGCAGAGGGTTCTGAGGCCTTGCGAGCTCTGCCTAAACAGACTGTTTTGTGGCTGTTTAAAATATGTAACAGCTACCACAGAATGACCATAATCTATTCAAAGTACTTCTTTTGCCTGCCAGTGTAATCTCCATCTTTCTCAGGTTCAGCTCTCACAATCTGTACTTCATCCACAGAGCCCCATCATGTTGAAGAGATGGGCCACCCTGATCTAATGAGATTATTGTACACAGTGAAATTAAAGCAGACCTAGGTCTAAAACTGAGGCGCTGAGTCTATTCCATATTCTTCCAGGAAATGTTAGGAAATATATGTTAGGTAGGAGTGGACTGATGTGTCTCTGTGAGTAAACTGCAAAAAGTTTTGGTATAGATCTACAGGCTCTTTACTGATGCTTTGTCAAGGCTATACGTTCCACATGGGAGAATTTATTCTTCAGCTGAGTACTCTTCTCTGTTTTCTGATTTTTAGCATGTATTATTTCAATTTTAATGCTCCATCTCTCTTTAGCTGAACAGTTCTTCTCCTACCACTTCTGCCACAAGACCTTAAATTAATACGATTATATGTTTTGTATTTCTCTGGTTTTTGTACAGGAATCAGATTCAGAAGTAAGACTGGCAAAATGTTATACTTTCCAAGCTGCAACTAGCAGCTCTGGCAGAACTGAAATATCTAATTCCACCTCCTTTGAGAAGCAGCAATCCCCAAATTTCAGATCCAGATCTGAATTGTCAGTATGATTTTAGAACAGTGGCTTCAATGTCAGCCTTCAGTCTCACTGCCATGAAGAAAGACACTTCCAATGAAAAGTTTGGACGTAGATGAACAGTATTTTAAGGGTCAAAACTGAATTTAAAAGAAGTCAACACACGGAAGAGGAAATAGTTTTCTGTTATGTTATCCAAGGAGGAAAAAAAAAAGTGTGACTTGGATTAAAACAGAAATTTTGGCATGGATCATGCAATAAACTGCTTATTTCATTGTAGGTTGAGAACTTACAGTCAGGTGGTCAATGTCTCCTTTGAATGTCAATGTCATGTTTTGTTATAAGTTATTTAATTCTCTTTCAAAATATATACATATATTTTCATGTTTGCTCTACAGAGTTGATCAATTCTTAAAAGAGTATGAAAAGGTTAAGGTTTGTTGAGGAAATGTCAAAGTGAAAAATTTCACTGTCTTAAAAACTTTTTAATGAAAATATCTCATTAGAACTCTTCCATTACCCATCTTTCTGTTTATTTATTGCAAATATTTTCCCCTAGGGACAGGTTAGAATACTAAAGAAAGGTGGGTTAGTGGAAATTGTTCGCTAAATCAGGACAATCCCCACAAATCTCTTCTTTCAAAAGCCGTTTTACCATTCCTCACCGTGTTCTTTTCCTCTCTTAGGGTGGACTATCAATTTGTCATTTGAGTCATCACTTTCAAAGCACTAAATCCCAGTTACAATTCTGCCATGTACCCTGTAATTTAGTCCAGACTAAGACTTCCTCTATATACATCTTTCACAGCTCTAGGCCATCAGGTGAGATCTGACTGCTGCTTGTAATTTGTCCAAAACTCAGTTGTCAGTATTTGTGAGTTCTGCTTTAACCCGAAGTCTTTATGGTAGAACAAAAAAGTATTATGGTAATAACAGAAGAAGTGCTTCCCCCTTCCTGGAAGCATTCAAGACCAGACTGGATGGGGCTTTGGCAACCTGGTCTAGATGGAGGTATCCTTGCCTGTAGCAGGGGGGTTGGAACTAGATGATCTTAAAGGCCCTTTTCAACCCAAACCATTCTATGGTTCTAAAAGATCTCAAAGCTTTACCACAAGCTCTTTGAGCAACTTCAGGGAAAAGCATTGTAAGTTTTGTTACATTGGTTCCACATCTGTAAAATAGAGATAAATGACACTGAGGCACAGCACCAGGGGGTATTTTGAGACAAAATTATTCAACGTTTCCAAGGCTCCCAAAGCCTATACTGGTGAACTCAGTTGAAAAATCTATTCCATTACATAGGTCTATGGAATCAGCAGTAGTAAAAATCTTTCTGTATTCATGTACATAGGCCAGCTTTTAAATATTAATAATGTGTTTTTTGTTGTTGTTATTGTTTTTCCAAATGCCAGATGTGTTGCTTCAGCCTCTAAAATGAAGAAGGGCAGTGACAGTTTGCCTGAAAAACCAAAGCAATTCAAATACAGTACAGTGAGAACTGTAGTTCTAGTGAAGCCAGCCAACCCATGCTATCAACTTCATAGATACAGATCCCTGTTAACCCCTACTGGGTTTGCAGTGTTCCAGACAGTGTTGTTCACAGATGATTTTCTTTGTTACCAAAGTGAAAAAGCAACATCCAACGATGAGTTTTCCTGAAGAGAAATGCTTCATCTCAGTACAAAGCTGTCTCTACAAGGCTCTTTGCTCTTCTTTTCTCTCTCCCAGGGATTTTGTTTACTCTTTCATAACACCAAGATGCATCCATCAATTAATTTGGCTGTCAGAAAATTCCCATTTTCTACAGGATGCTGTTGCATACTTCACAGTAGAAAATGGTAGCCAGAAACTGAGATGGTTCAATGGGAGGTTACCCTTTCAATCGAGCTCTGTTATCTTCTGCTCCTACATCCATGGCCATTCCACTGATTCTCTATAGCCAAGTTTACTTTCAGTTGTGGACCTGACATGAGCGTACTGTCATGCAAATTGAGGATGGGGAATGCAGGTGGACACTCAGGAGAAGGATGGCGTAAGGATAGGAGAGGTTCAGTATGCACATTGCATCAATCACTTGGCTGCAGAACAGGAAACTTGCTCATCAGCTAGAAAAGGAGTAATACATTTCATGTTTTAGCCACCTCATATGGGAACAGAACAATGAACTTGCTTCACTGGCAATGTTCTTTCTGTGTGTCTGCCATGAGAGGAGATGAATACTCATTGAGTGTGCTGAACACTTGCCCAGAAGTCCTAAAAATTACAGGATTGCAAAGGCTGTGCAGTGCTTCAGTCCGTAACAAATCCATTGTCATGTTCTTCCAAGCAGTGCAGACACTTCCAGGAATAAAACCCATACTGAGGATCTGTTCCAAAGTCTACTGAAGTTGGTCGCTGTTCTTACAAGGACTAAACCAAAGGCCCTTCTTATAAGCATACTTGAGTGTAATGGTATGCAGGAGTAGGAAGAGCATTTGCTTCCTCTGGGGCTACTTTCAAGAGAAGGAGGCAGTGACACTGTCAACTTATTACTCTTGTTCTTCAGAAGCTGGTGAACATGAGTAGGACATGTTTGCTGCAGTTCAGTGGAGCTAAATGCATAAATGTCTAATCCTCTTCTAATTTGATTTGGAGGAATTTTTCACACTGTGAATCACAAAATGATTAGATGTTTGGCTTAGAATGGCTACTGAAGGTCACAAAGATGCAGCCTCAGTGTGAAGAGAGTAGTAAAGAAGAGAGTAGTTATAGGGGACAGGACCAGAGCTAAAATTCAGATTGCACTTGGATGAGCTTTCCAAAAACACAGAAACAAAATCTCCACCCTGCCAAAACGGTATGAGCTATACTGGATCCGTAAATAGGCAAGCAGAAAAAGGCAGGCTCTAGTTGTTTTAAAATGGCCCTCCTCTTTAGTGGTGGTATTCTTTACTTGTAGCCAAACAGCTCCTGTAAAAGCCTCAGCTCTTTCCTGTTTGTGCACATCAAAGAAATGACTCCTAGTACGATCCTCGCAAGCAAAGCATCCTAATGATTGATGCAGTAGAATGGCAAATGTGCTCAGCACCACTACATAAAGTCAGTTTTGATCCATGGAGCCATTCAAACCAGCAGTGCTTATTAGTAAACCATATTCCACAGTGCAAGACATAAGCTTCCTCCAGTCAAACAAAGGACTTAGTAGTGACTCTGGAACAAACGCCTCTCTGAATTCTCCAGGCAATCTGTATACTGGGTTTTGTGATGAAATTTCCACCTTAATTCCAGGCTCTGCCAAAATATGAAAAGGGCATAGCGGTAGTTGTTAAACCTATGCATATCTTTCTTTGCTCCAGCATTTATGGTTTTTATGGGTTGTGCTATACAGTCTGTACCTTTTAAGACAGCAATACTGTCAATACATATTTGAGAAGAGTTGTCAGCAGCCCAATTTGGTCTAGTAAAGCCATATCTTTCATCTTGCATTCTGCAAGAGTGGAGCTCATTTTAAAGGCATAGAGTCTGCAAGTCATCTCAGCCAAACGTCACAGAAGATAATTTTCAAATCACTACCATAATTAATTAAAGGTAATGAAAAATTAATTTTAATAGTCAATGGGCGTATCAATAAACCAAAGGTATAATAAGCTGTGTAACCTAAAATATTAACAAGGTTAATAATTGGGCATACATTCTGCAATAAGATACTAGTCCTGGCTTCTAAAAGAATTCCCTAGCCAATGTTGCTATTCTGGGATGTGAGACCAGCTTGGGGCTGGCCTGTCTAGTAAACTTATTCCTGTTTGTGGGTCAGTGGAAAAGGGGAAGAGAGGTTTCCAGAAAAGAAATAGCTTTATCAGATATTACTTTCCTCTTGAAAAATATTGCTTGTTAATTCTAGCTTCATTCTTTTTCATGGTCAAGTCATCTTTCTGGTTTAGCAGACAGTAGTCACCTAGAATATATGTTGGCTTCTGTAATTGCTCTCCCAGCTGTGATGTTTTCCAGCTGGGACTGATGGAAACAACTAAAGGAGAAGAGGGATGCTTTAGGTTCATACTTTTCCGGGTTATATTTCCCTCTCTGTGGGTGGGCTTGGGGAAGGGAGTCTATCAGGAGTACTGTATAGTATGATCTTTCAGCTGTGAGGTATAAATGAGAAAGTGAATAGAAAGAGCCTCAAAGGTTATTTATGATCAAGACCGTGATTTCAATCTCTGTGTTCAGGCATGGCTCCTCATGGAGATGTGATGGAGGAAAAAGGCAAGAGGATTGTAAGCTTTGTGGGGGATTTTTTCTCATACCTTTTTAATGCTGATGTGCATTCTTTCCTCATAGTAGACTTTAGTGACTTTCAGCCTTCAAGTGCTGAGTGTGGATTGCACCCGGGCCCTGAGAGGCTCTACTAGGCCATTGGTATCCCCTGAACTATCATTAAAAATAATAATAATAATAGAGTTAAATGTCTTCAATTATAGGCTATGGATAGGAAACATTTGTGAATTACCTCCAAATCAAGATGGAGCTGTACTAATTGGGGTTTTATGTTTTAGCTGTACTTCAGGTTTACTAATCTTGTCTGAGGATTTGGTCCTACCTTCAAGTATTGCCAGTACTTACAGAGGAATATATGAAAAAAGAATACCTAAAACAAGAACAGCAGCAACAACGAATCTCTTTGGTGTATTGTGAAAGGGGAACTAGGATGATACTTTCAATTTTTTATTTTATTTTTGAGTAGGCAAAGTAAGGGGAAAAAAAAAAAAAGCCATTTGCCTTCTGATATCATCTGCTGCCTGTGGATGGTCCCATGTTGAGCTCACTCCCCAGAAGAGGGAATAAGCATAACTGTGACTTGCTGGTCTGTATGAAATGGCCCTTTTGCTTCTGTGGTCTAACAAACATTTGCAGAGCCAACCAATATGCAAATTCTGCTCAAGGTCATTTCTGTAAATCTTTCTGGCTCCTGTACCTGCACCAGGCTCGAACAAGTATATCAAAGCATTTATAATCTGGGCCCTTATTTTAACAATTAGTCTGATTTTATTGAGAGTGACTGCCCTGATCAATGACATAAATCAGGCGTATTGTCAAAGGTTGGCCCAAGACCTGGTTAAGTTTGCGCTAGATGACAAGTCTGTCTACAATTTATTTTTCTCCTTGTCTGTATTCAGAGTCAATGTGAAATCTCACCTCAGAACATGATAGTGCTTTGTGGGCTTGAAATCAGCTTTAGATAACTCAGAGTCTTGTAAATGGCCCTTTTGATCAATGAACTGAACAGAAAAAACCTCTAATCAACAGAAAAAAAAATGTCTCTGTGGCCAAAGCTTCTAAAAATAGAGATGATATGGAACCTCAGCTATTTCACAGTGGATTTTGATGCATTCATGAAAATAATTGCGACAGCACAGGTGTAACCCGCTAGTTAAAACTAGTGATGTGAGGACTGCAGTGCCCAATATGCTAATTTCTGGAGGGGTTTGGAGAGAGGCTATACTGAACTGTACTTAACTGCGTTTAATCTCTGCCTCCCTTGAAAGGGAATTTTAAAACTTTTTTTTTCTTTTTTTTTTCTTTTCTCCTTGGTTTTAAGTTAGCTTTCAGTTCTCGTGGCTTCTTTGAACATGTGAATGTTCCCGGAAAAACCTCTGATTCTTGTAGACTTTCTTCAGGTTTGGAGTAATAAATAGAGGCTGAAAAACAGGTTTCATCCGTGTCACTGACAGGGCCTTTTCTCTTTTTTTGCTGTGTTGGGTGTGATACATTTTCCAGGGTCACGTGGAGCCTGGGGAAGATCTTGGATCCGAAAACTCAGTGGTAGAGTTCTGACAACTATGAGTATGTTGCCACTCCACCTGCCTGGGGCAAAGGAGAGAGACGAAACACTGTGTGCATCCACCAAGTCCATGGTCTGTCCACTGCTATCAAGGACAGGCAGCACAGCTATGCAGCTCCGTTCTCAGTTCAGATAAATTGAATCAACTCCCTTCTGCTACTTCTAGGTTTTATCTGCATTAATAAGCTACTCTGGACCACAGGTCCATTCCCTCTCTCCTGTATTGCTTCCACTACCGTATGCTTGGCAACAGCAGGAGCTTAACAGCAGACAGTTCTGCCAAGTCCACCAGCCACTTCAAAGCATATTCTTCAGCTTGAGGCTCCTCATCTACTTTAGAGTTCCCAGTGGTGCCTATCATCAATGGAACATCACACATACGGGCAACAGAGAGCACAGGGAACAAAAAGCATGGTACCATTCCTCTGTCAATTCACTGTTAGTGTCCAGCCTGAAGGTAAACCATTATTTCATGAAGGAGAAATAGCACAAGAAGCAGCAGAGAGCATTCCCTTAAACACAGTCCTTTTGGCAGGAAATTCGAATGAGTAGGGAAAGATGGGGTCATGAGAGAAAGTCTGGTGGAACAGATAAGAGCAAGAAGTCAAAAGCTTGAGTAATTTTATACAAATAGTCCAGCCTTGCTCTCAGCCATGCAAATGAATGTAAGGAGCATCTCCCTTCACTACCAAAGGATTAACTCTTTAGCAGTTAGCTGCCATAATGCCAGCCACTTTCAGAGAGGAATTCTGCTTATAAGGTTTTCTCTTCAGATAAAGTAGATTGCTCCCAAGTGTAGGTGGCTTTTGCCAGCCCAAATCTTTACTATCCCTTTAGAACAACAAGCATTTTTAAAAAACATATTTTAATTACAGAAAGTGTTAGTGCAGTACCATAAATAATACAGAATTATCAGCTGCAGGAGGACTCCAGGACCTTAAAGACCTGGAAACATAGGCAGCAAGGCACCAGGTACCAAACTCAGAAGCATCTGCAAGAATTAGTATTTTTTTAATATACGTAGGTTGCTCTGAAAATAATGCCTCCTATTTATTTCCTTGGAAATTACAACAGATATTAAGAGCATAGTAGCACTGTTTGATAGAGCAAATTTGCAGCTACAAAATACTGCTTTTCAACAATAGCTATGCATTTTTGCTAGGAAAATTTCACCCATGCAGTCCATCTTTCATCAGCCCAAACAGATGGAAGTCAGAAGGTCAGGACTCTACAGTGAGTATAGTAGGACGGTCCAGCAAAGATTTGCAATGTGTTCCGTAGTCTTCAAACTAGTATGGGGCCTAGTTATCATGTTGAAAGAGGAAGGTTGCTTCTCTGGCCTGAATCGGGAAGTTTGAGCCTTCAGCTTAGTCAGCATCATGATATAGCAGTCAGAGCTGCTGGTGATCCAGAAGGATCACCTCTTTCCTATCCCAAAAGACAGTGCACAATGCATTACCTGCTAAGGCCTGTGTCTTGAACTTTTTCTTCAGAGAAGAATTCACACACTGCCACTCCATGGATTATCTTTTCGACTGCAGTTCATAGTGGTGCCTCCACATCTCATCCCTGGTAATGATGCAGTCCAGAAACTGTCACCTCATATTGGTTCAATAGGTCCTAACAAACTTGCATATGGTATTCTTTCTGTTCCTGTGTGAGCATTTGTGGGACCCACCTGGCACAAACCTTGTGATGTTCATTCCATTATTGCAATCATTATCTCAAAAGCATTGCAGGAGATATTGTGCTCTGTACACAGTTCCTTGGTCGTAATCCGCTGATTCACACAGATGAGCTGATCAAGACACTCTTCATTTTGTGTTGTGACTGCTGCGCATGGCCATCTGGAACACAGTTTCTCTTTCACACTGCGGTTGCTACTGCTGAAACTCACCACTCACTGCCTCACTGTTGTCACATCCACTGTTCAGTCTCCAGAAACTCTCACTAAGTGTCAATGAAGGTCAGGGGATGTTTTTTTTTTCACATGGAGGAATTCACTTCCACACCTTTTCTTCATATGCACTTCCATGTCAGATTACATTTTGTCTGACTGCCTCTCTGCTGTCATCTGTCACACGGCAACAACGTGCAAGGGAATATTGGTGGGAAGGTTGAACCTCTACTGCTGTAATACCACCATCTGCTTATAGGCCAACATAACAACACAGGAGATGTTACTTTTGGACAGCCCTTCTACGTGACAACACACAAGGTGTGAGATCATCAGGCTTTAATCCACGGGAACTTATTGTGTGCTTTCTGTGCTGTATGGAGTGGCACTCCATGAGTGGTCTAGACAAAGCAAGAGTACTTTCAGGGCGCCCAGGTCTCTCATTACACTCTCCTGTTGATTTTAAATCAGCACAAATTAATTGCATGTTGTAAACTAGTCAAATGTGATGGGTTGGCCACTGCTTCCCTCCTCATTACCACATGCAACGGTGAATCAGTGTGTGCCTTGCACAGTTCTTCCCTCTGGAAGGGCCAACGGGGTAGATGCAGAGGTTGTTGGTTGGTTCAGGTATTGCAAAACCACAGGAGAGGTTTTCTTGAGCAGAGTCCATATCACAAGAAAACAGAAGCTCTCTGGAAAGTATTCACATAGCAGTGGTGCTCCTGAGTTTTCACAGCAAAGAGAAAAGCTCTATGCAGTATCTTCAGCTGTTTCCTCTTCCATATGTGCATGTGGGCCTGCCTAGTGATACCCCAGAGCAGTCACCGGTAAAGCTGCAGCTCTCTAAGAGAGCTCTCTCTAAAAGAAAGCTTTCTAAGCTTTCTTAGTTCCACAGATCCTCTCTCATCCCCAGTGACTGTAAGAAAATGACTGGCACAGAAAATATAATTATTCTCCAATGACACAGTAGGGAGCTATTCCCTGACATTCTGGTCCTTTCACCTCTGTACTCTGTACACATACAGGAAAAGGGGGATGTAGCCATTTCCCCAGAGGAGAGAAATGAGGTCTCAAGCAAAACATTAAGCAGTATTTCCACTTCTTGCCAGTTCTTGTTATATGGCAAGAAGAGCAAACAGTGGGAGCAGAGATGCTGAATTTCCATGTGCCTGCTGAAGCGGATACTTTCAGAACAAGTTGTTCCCAAGTTATTGCATCAAAGGCTTCAAACTATCTGCAACACAAACACGCCCACGTTAGGCAAATGAGCCTTTGTTCACTCAAAACCAAGCACTTTGTTCAAGTATCAATTCTTCCACAACTTACAGTCCCTGAAGCTATGGATGTAAAGAATAATCCTGTAATGAATGCTGGAGAGGCCCCAGATACAAGTGCTGAATTCCTCTCCAGAGTGATGTCTTAGTGCTGGTGGGATGACTCAGCTTGTTGCAACCTCAAATGCTCAGATCTGGATAGCAAAAACTGCGGTGTTTAGATTTCTCAGGGTGGGGCTGGCTCTGAGGCTGTTAAATGCTGAGCAGCTTTCTGGATCTTGTTTTAACTGGAGAGCAATACAATTCTTGATACTAGCCCAGCAGCAGCTCACACAAATACTGCCATGCTTAAAGGTAAGAGCATGGCTTATGAGAAAAGCTGTGGGGTTTTTGATAATCAAGATCCACTAGTCTGGAGAAGTGGGAGGAAATTTATCCATTTTTTTCTGAGATAAAAATCAAATGTTGCAGAACAGGCTTTGTACACAGGATGCTGGATGGCTGCAGCTGTCCCTTTGAGGTCTCCTGGTCTCAAAATCTTTCCTATGAGGACAGTGAGTGGCATGTGCTAAGCAGGGACCTATCCAGGTAATCTTACAGCTTCAGAGAGCTAACTGTTTTGCAATCTCTCATTTCCATCTGCCTTGAAGAAAACACCTGCTCAGGTTACCCTCCCTCTCCTCTGCTCTGGTTTGCCTGATATATGAAGTCTTCAAGTAATTTTTTGTGCAACATTTCAACAGCACCATCTTGCTGCGTTCTGTCACTTGCTTAACGCTGGTTGTAGTACATCACTAGGCCATCTGCAGGAGACCCATCGTTCAGTGTAGCACTAAATTGAACTGTGCTGTCGTGTGTTTTGTTTACAGGTATTGCCAATGAGTCATGCCTGGCCAGGTACAGATAGCAGAGAAGGAAAGGAAAGCCTTGTTATTTTAGTCTGAATTAGTGGTGTCCATTCAGAGGAGGAGTTTGCAGGCTGATAAACCAGTCCAATGAAAGGCCACCTCCCAGATGCAGGGAGCCTTTCACTGTAAGTGCACATCTTCATAGCAGGAAAGATGGCACCTCTAGAGCAAACACTGCTGCTCTGGGGTCAGTCAGCTCCCATCCTGAGAGATGCTGGTCATAAAGAGAGCAAGCCATCTCCACAGGCATATGCTTCTGCATCCTCTCCCACGCTTGCTCTTGTCTCTCTGTCATCATCTTTGTAGTGGTACTGTCAACTCTAGAAACAGAATCTTGTCATAATGGGCCAATTCAGCTGCAGATTCTTTTGTGTCTCTGCTGACCTGAGCAGTACGGTGTACACAAATTGAAAGAGCCACAGCAACCAGGCCCTGATGCCCATTTCCTCTGAACACTCCGAGTGAATCTTCTTCATGATGAAATGGCTCATGCTTAGCCTAAGACCAAAGGACATGTTCAGGAGTTGTTGAATTTATTTTTGCAAAATTGATCTGGTTATTTCTGAACTATACAAGGGGAGAAATATTTTTAAAGAAATATTTTAAAAATCGAGCTTGCCACAGATTTACAAAACTAGATTTTATTTTCCTATCTATTTGAACTACTTTGTTGCAAGGTTTTTCAGTATTTTTTGTTGCCACAGCTAGTGAACTCAACATGAACTGCAGGCACTAGCATCTCAGGAAAGCTGATTTTTGCTTCACAAACACTGAGGGAGTGAGGAATTGCAAATAACAATCTAGCCATACAGCTGCAAGCTGCATCTCAGAAACATTTTCTATCAGCCATAATTTCATCTGCATCATTTTTGGCTTTGCTTCAGTCACCCTGTACTCCAGCACACATGTGCTTTTGACCTGCTTGACTTGTGCTTCCCCCCCACATGCTCTGCCCTTTCCTGCCCACACACCCTCCTCTTGACGTACCCACCAAAACTGCTTGGCTCGGCAGCAGTAAAAATACAGAGCTACACCATTTTGCCAGTGCTTAGCTATAGGCTTGCAAAGAAGTGAGTGTGCATCATGCCTGGATTAGTGGCTTCCAAAGTGAGCTTTTCAGTCACAATATAGCTAAGAGCTCTTAGTCAAGCTATAAATGTTATTAATGCAATAAGCAATGTTAGAACAGGATTTTTTTCCACTGGAAAATGCCAACTTGAAATGAAAAATTGCCTGAGGGTTGTGTTTGGTACATTTCAAAATTTCAAGGCAAACATTTTTGAAATGACTTTTAGAAGCTTCATGTCAAAGTAAAATGTATGCTTTTTAGAGTAAAGGCCTATCTTTTCACGCAGGTTTTAAAAATGATTAAAAGAAAGTGTGTTCTGTAAAACTCACTTTGGATTTTCAAATTCTCCGATTTAATTTGAGAATTAAATTCCTATTAATTTTGGGCTGAAGAAAAAAAAAATCAGCATGAATTTTAGAATGTAAGACAAATGATTCATACTTTGCCTGCAGAACCTTTTTCTTCCTCTAACTCCCCAAGAACTTTTGAACTCGTTGTCTGACCTCAGCTAAGTGCTATGGATAGAAGTAAGTTTTGTTTTCCTTTGATAGTAGGGCTGCAGTGTGAAGCACCTCTTACAAAGTCAGGCAAGCCTCTTGGAACTGAACATATCCCAGAGGATACTAGACTTTGTTAATGCTTCTCATAAAACCATACAGACTTGGTGTTCCAAGAAAGACTTCATGCCCAGTTCTGATTTCATAAATGGGATGGAATCTACAAGTTATAGGTAAGAGACTGCTGAGAGAAGCGATGAAGGAATCAGGAAGTGTATCTCTATTTGATGCTCTCAGTAAAAGCAGAGTGACTTTGAAGGCATGAATCTGTAAAGAAGTTATACCCTCACTAAATACAGATCTTCCACAGGCAAAGTAGGTGTGACTAAGGAGCTTGTGCTGTTTTCTGTCTCTGCTCTGCTTCATAATATTGGACAGGATGTTACATTTCTTTCCTTTTGGATATCTTTGTTAGGTGGTGTGGACTTCTCACTTGCATATTTATTCAGCATCTATCACAGTGGGAGGCCCTGGATGTGACTGTAATACAAACAACACTGACAAATCCGTGTTTCCATGGTAGGCTAAAAATCTCTTCCTTCTGTACCAAATAATGGCAAGGGTAAAAATTACTTACTTTACATCCATAGATCAAAAGCCTTCCTGAGCACTTCCTGTAAAAGCCTTCCTTGTAAAGTGGCACCGACTTAAATTGTGCTGTGTGAATTGGCAGCCGGTTGCGGTCTGAACTTTTATCTCCTGGATGCTAATTTGGTTAACACTGTCAGTTGCTGAGGGAGGAAAGACGGTAAATCTTCTGTATGCTTTTCCCCAAAAGTAGGGAATTATCTCTGAGTTGCTATGTCAGAAGATGAATAGTCACAATGATTTTTACCTGTCTGTATTATTGAAATCCAGCTTTTGCATTCCAGAATTCAGAGAAGCTGTTCCATAGTGGAAGATCAATCCTTTCTAGTGCATAAATGAGCCAATGTTTGCTAAGAAAAAGGAAGAGTTTCCTCCTCCTTGCAAATATAAAATGGCTTTCCTTTTTTGCTGCATTTTAGGACAGTGCAAATACATACCGCTGTCCAGATCTTCTGTGCTCAGTGCAGAAGCACTAGTATTACTCATGTAATGCCTCTAAATTTTGTTCCCTGGTATTCCTGGGACTAATGCCAGACCATGGTGTATGACTTCATTTAAGGCACAGAGATGGCTTCAAGAATGGTTTTTCCTCCTTGCTGGACCATGGAACTATGCTCAGGACTTCACTTTTTACCTGTTTCTTCCTTTGGATTAAATTGTTCTCTGTGAAAAATACTCTGCAGCCTTTTCTTCATCAAAGCCCAGGTTTTTTGATTGCCAAATAGAAAGCAAGAATTCCCAAGAGGCTCCTTAGGCTGGAATACAAACATGATGGGTAGAAGAGCTTTGCAAGACCAGCAAGAAAACTGTTAAGCCTCACCTTTGCTTGGCATGGTTAAGAGAAATTTATTTCTCTGCTGTGATATTTGTTTGGGCCACATAGTGCTTTTTAAGCATCGCCATCAAATCTTCTTAGTTTGAAGCACCTGAGTCTTGAGGGAAACATCAGTCTTCCAGGACTACTACTGCCTCTCTTCTGAACAGAGTTTGGAAAATGGATTATTTTTTTTCATGAAAATCTTCAGTAGTGTCAAAATGAAAATACTGCAGCAGCCTTTAAGCATAAACTTTGGCCTCATCTTCTTTTCAGTAAATTGAAACTATCTTCCTATGCACTATTGCCTGTACATTACTTCTTGATCTTGATGCTGCTGTCTTAGGTTGGACATCTGTTTAGTCCCAAACAAATGTCACAGTCACCTGATTCCATGCTCTCTCCACATAAGGATTTCTTTTGATTGCAGACAAATAAAAGAAAAGGCTATCTTTTTATAGGACTGGATTACCATCTCTGCAATCACTGAGCGCATCCTCTTTCTAGAGGTATGCTTTGCTCAATTTCCCAAACACATACCTGAAGACGTCTCATATGCTGACCTTCCACATGTCATTCTAGACCTTTAGATATGAAATGGCAGTTTCTAAACTTCCACACATCCATAAAAGCAGCATTTCTCCCTCTGGGCTCTAGAAGAACTTGTATCACTCCATGCTTTCTTTATGTTTCAGCTCAAGCCCATCTCTGATCAAACACAAAAAGGTGCTTTCCAGTATGCATGGATCCCTCTCATAAGCTATGCTTTCTCTTAGCGTGTGTCTGAAGATGTCTCTACAATGAATGTCTCCCTGTAATGTTCCCAAGAAGAGAATTGTACGCTACTTTGACACTCAGTTTCTAGCTTAGAGTCGCAGGAGAAAGGCTGAAAGATCCATCTCCCTCTTGAAGCTGGATGGATGAACTGAAGCAGCAGACAGAGCCTGGAGGGAGAAAGGAAAGAACTGGTATGAATATTAATACCTATAAAATATATACTATGTGATGCATCTCTCTTCTCACACATCCAATGATCATCTATTCTCCCTCACTCCCCTCCCCTCTGCTCTGCTTCACTCTGTCTATGGAGTAAATGTTGGATTTACATTTTCAGTCTATTTAAATCTCTCATTTTTGCTGCAGTGTAGCAGGGGAAAAGCCTTAACTCTCTGTTTGCTGCACTGCATCTGTCAAACAGTGAAAGAGAACAGAGCTTTTCTCCCAAGCTATCTAACTAACTGTTTCTGCAACCTTTTGGTCTCTATTCCTGATAATTTTAGCTGGGCAAAAGCTGTTGAACCTGTCTGCAAATATGCTGCACTTTTATGAAACCAAGTCCTCTTTCCCACCCCTTTAGGTTTTTAAAATGAATTATTTGAAGTACTGCACAATTATGAATTACCAGGTCTTGGAATCTTTGCAACAGAAGTCCATCTGCATCTATTGACCTTGTGTAACACTGAAGAAAGTTACACGTGCTTTTAAAGTAAAGAGGTGTCGTGGTGCCATAGCTAGGCTTGCCACCTACCCACCAAAAGAGATCCCAAGTGGAAACAGTGCAAATGGAGATTGCATTGAGCATTTTTTCTATGAAGTATAGGGTTAAGATGCATGATGTATGGACTTGTGCCTACACTATTAATGTTCATGCACTTGTAAATTCCAGAAAAATTATGAAGCCTTCAAATTCTGCCCGGACAGAAGTTTGGAGGCTGATTTGTCTGACTAGACTAAAATATCATAACTCTGACAGTTTTCTTGTCCTGTATAGGTATGCAGACATCCCCTCTTTTTCTGATGGCATGACATTTGTGAGTTCTCATGAATGACTAAAGATACGAGAAGCAAGGAAAAAGGCTGGGGCTAAAATAATTTGTAGTATTCACTCTATGCTATATTTTGTGTCCCCTTTGAGATAGATCTAGTGAGAACTTTGACACTGGCTTCTGCCGTTCCCCTTCCTTTTGCAACCATGCTTATAAGCAGTACCACTCATAAGGAGAGACAATGTGGATGCTCTTAGGCAGATGTGTGTCAGAGGCCGCACTGCTTCCTAGGATCTAGGGAGATAGTCCGTCAAGAAATCAGAAAGAGATGTGACAGTTTAAGTGATCAAGCATGCAGTAGCAATTGATGAATACAGCACATATCATACAGTGCTGAAAAATATCTCATGAGCTTGATCAGTGCTGGCAGTCACCAACAGTGAGCACTGAACAAATGGTTAACAATGATGCCCCAGGCATAGGTAATCTGCTGTTTTTCTCTTTTCCACTTAGTACAGATACAGGATCAACTAAAACATCTCCTTGCTACCAGCTCGATAGACAAACTGCTGTCAGGGAAAGCCTGGTGAGTGACTCACACTCTTCCAACTGCAACTTCTACTATTCAGCCCAGTGTTACGTGACCAAAACTGGTTATACAGCTCAGCGGAGTGGGTGGTAGGGGAAAAACAATGGGAACATTGGGACTTTGTGCTGCTACTGAGCAGATTCTTCAGGTCTTTTGAACTCTGCTGTTGCATTTCTCCACATATGGAAGAGGCCAAATCAAGACAGGAGAGTCCTGGCTCTTCATTTCAGTCTAGGACCTCACAGCAGTTGGGGCTCTGATTGTTGCTTCTCTCTTCATGGCAGGGTTGGAGGAACAGCAGGGCACTGCTTCCTTCTCTGTTAGCTCTCTCCTCTGAGCCACCTCTTTTCCCTACCTGCCCAAAGGGAAAGTATAATGGAGATCACGTGTAGGGGTTACTGGGTGATTGCCTGGAGGTCAGATCTTAGAGCGAAAGAGAAACTGGAGAAGCTTTAAATTTGTCTCAGATCTCCGTCTTGCCTTTTCTGCCAGAGCTTGCAGTGTTCTGATATTTTAAGATGTGATTTTGACATTCTGTGTTACATTTAAGTATGATTATTGTATTGTGGTTGTACTCGACCTTTGTGTACTCATTGAGATGATTACTTCTGCAGATGTGTGATAGCAAGTAGGTAGCAAGTAAAGTTATAAGGCATCCCAGTAAATAACTAAAAGATAAAGTCGTGACTACCTTGTTGCTTATGGACCACTGCCCAGTCTCTGTTCTTGGTGTGGATTGGGCTCCCTACACTGCTGTAGGGTAGAGTTATTAAAGACCATAATAATATACACATGCAAGGTGAATTGCAAGGAGGTGGGAGAGAAGAGACGGTGAATTAAGGCTCCCCAAATAGACTGAGGTCTAAGTGTTTGCTAACAAGCAAGCGCTTGACTTGGCAACATTAATAATATTCTTTTATGGTAGGTTTATATATGAGCAAGAGGGAAGATGAATCACATTGTAGAAATAAAGTCAAGCACTCATGATGTTGAGAATTGGCTTGGCTGGTTAGGGAAATAAAGGGCCCTTCAATCAGGGAGCAGAGAGCTAATTGTCTCATTAGCTTATCTGTCTGAGTTGTATTCCCCAGAGAAGAGGGTGGGAGATGGAAAGGAGACAAATGAAATAAATGAAGCAGTCCTCTGGGAGGAGGATTTTCCCTGAGAAGAAGAAGGGGAAGGGGCTATTGGCTTTATAACAGCATGCTTTTCTGCAGTGTTCTAAATATGAAATATTAAATATGAAGCTTAGAAAGGAAGGGGGAAATATTCTGGAACAAAAGGAGTGGTGAGGGATAAGTGAGAATGACTGAGGAGGTCTCTGCTCTTTCTCCTTCTAAATTTCCTGACCCTCCCTCTCCTGACTTGGTTTTAGTATCACAACAATATGGTATTGTGGATTTCATATAGAGAAGTATTTAGCAGCCTTGAGAGACCAAGCCAAAAGCAATTCCTCTGGAATAATCCATGAATCTCTTGGCAAAGCCACTTGCATTGCTACATCGGCATTTCTCCAATAATATAGCATCCTGGGAACAATATTGCAGGTGTGGTATTTCCATACTTATATATATAGTTCTAGGATTTATCATTCATATTGTGCTTGATCCTTCAAGGTTTCCTAACACCACTTTAATGCAAGGAAGCAATGTAGCACAAGGGGCCTTTCCATCAGCATTAGACCAAGATCTTTACACCAGTAAGTTTATATTCAGCAAGACATGTCCTCTGTATTTTTCTTTCAGACCTACAAATCTACTGGCATGCTTCAGGTGCCCCTTTTCCTTTTCTTTTTTTTCCCCCTTTTCCTAAGAGGACTATTTCTAGAGTTGCTTCAGAGCTTCCAGAGAAGGTGTTGAATGCTGAATCACAAGACCTATTCTGCCACCTGAACTAACAGTGGTATCTTTTGGAATACCCACTACTGTGAAATTTCCTTGCAGGTACTCTTTTTCCTGCAGGTACTTCCATTAAACTGGAAGCAAGTGAATTTCAAGACAAGTGCTGCTCAGCCTTCAATCCATGGGGCTGAGGGCACAGCAGCTGTCAGGAGATGTGTTCTAATCCAGACCTTTGCCCAACTTTAGTGCTTTGCTGAATGCTAACCTGCTGAATTTAAGCTTGCTCCTGATAATATGACATTAGTCCCTGTAGGTATCATCTTACAGGCTTATGGGTAGATACAGAAATAAAAAGATCTTTTTGTTCATACCATTTAATAGGAATAGCTGTGAGTCAGGTTTCCAATGAGTCAGTGGATGCTGACTGCTGAGATAATCCTCCAAGCTACGTGTTCACTGTGGAACCTAGAACTGCATCCAAGCAGGACATTTCCAGATAGCTTCCTGGCATTAACCACCACCACTACTAAATAGCCCAAGACCATCCTGGAATGAATGAGGATGTGGTTTTCTAAACCCTGGCTACAGCGACCTCTTCCAGTATTGTATTTCTTGTATTTCTGGAGTATCACCTGAAGGAAGATTGGCTTCAAAGAATGCCCTGACTGAGGAGGGAAAAAAAAAGTAATGAAGACCTGGAACTATTCAGTGTGTTTGCTTGAAATGCTTACTGGCTTGAATTTTTTTTTTTTTTTTTATCTTTTATCTTTTTTCTTTTTTCTATTTTGACTTTGAGAAGGCTAAGAAACCAACTGATTTCCTTTGATAAAACTCGATAAGCTGCTTATCTGATAGGAATATTGAAATTTGATGTTCTCTTTTGGGATGGGAAGGATAAGGTAGGGTTCCATTCAAATCTGTAGCTGTTCACAGCAGGAAGTCATTTGCTATCTAATTCCACTGATTTCATTGGGTTTGAATAATTTCTAGTGAAAGGCTTCTAGCCTATTAAAAGCTCGTTGCAACAAAACCCAGCAAGAGGTTCATTTTAATTAGTACTGGCTAATGTTTAAAAAAGAATGTGACCACAGTCTCAAAGACAGATCTGCAGGACAGGGGCTTCTTGGGAGTTTTTCTCAGAGTTTTTCTCAGTCATTTTGCTTATTGGCATCTGGTACTTATCAAAGAAGTTTTGTTTTGAAAACCAAGGAAGGTATCATGTCCTGTGAATGTCCATGTGTTGGAAGGGATGTCCACAAGGACAACTAGTGAGTAAAAACTGCTCAGCTTTCTTCCTGTGCTGACAGCCTCTCAGAGGGATACGTACCTGTTTCCATGGCATCAGCCATTTTCTTGGGTTTCTCCCTGCCCTTGTAATGTGTCTGCGTCTGTCTCTCTAAATCCCCTTCTTCAAAGAGGAAAATGTCATGATAGCAGGGTGTGGGGGGAGAATACAGGCTTTTGGAGTCTGCAACCATATTGGGCTGTCATCCAGCCCACCACTGATCTCAGAGGGAATGAATTCACCATCTGTAGAAAGACCATGTCTCACTGCAGCCATCTGTTAAGCTCCTCAGCCCACTTGCACTCTGAACAATGGCAGCGTCTTCCTGAAATCCTGTAGGAGAGCATCCCTCCTTCCCTTGTTTAGGTGACACTCAGCATACAATGCTGCCTCTGAACAAAAGTATCAGCAGTTCTGCCAGAGAGACAGCTTTTCGAGGCAGAACTTTTTGTGCTCCTAATCTGAGTGCCATAAAGAGCGTGATGACCTGGGAATAGCTGCCTTGAGACTCTGAGACTCCTAACTTTCTCATATTCTTTGGATTACAATGGATCTTGCAAAGTCCTGAGCTGACTGTATATAGATGATTCTCCTCAACTATCTTGAGTAGGAAAAATAATGTGAATACCACCAGCACTGGAAAAGGTCTTGCTGCCCTTTACATGGAGGAGACACTGCAGAAAAGATCTTGACAGCATCACATCATTGGTTTTGAAGTGAACCTGATGCACAGGCTGTCCCTTCCAACTCTGTTATATTCTGGTCCACGGTCTACTGGGAATCATCCATTAATCAAACTCTGCATTCCTGCAAGAACTCAGATTTATCTCTCATGCTATAAGCTGCCAGGCACTAGTAGAGCAGAATTTAGGCATTCAGTGATTTCTAATGTCACAAAGGCAATATAGATATTCTTCTTATTAAACGGATTAGCCTACGCAAGCTCATGGCAACCAGGCTATTCTTTCAGAGATTCTTTAGGGATGACTTAACTCAGACATCTCTCTTCAAATTCATTACAGCACTGACCAGACAGCCACATCACCATGACATAGCTAAGTCAGAAACCAATCTAATGGACCAGTGGTGGCCCTTCTCCAAAGCCAAGGACTTCAGCTGGACCTGATGGCAGAAAGCTGAAACAGCATCAGACAGAACAAGCTAATTCCCCAACACCTACATGTCATCTTGGCTTACTTTAGCTGCCTCCCAAGAGCTGCTGCCACTTCCAAAGCCACGTGATGCCTGGGATTGCAGGGTGTTTCCAGATATTGCTAGGTAATTCCTGTCTTCTTCCCACCCCCACACAGATCACTTGCCAGACTCTGAAGGAAGGGAAGACTTCTCAATTAACATTTAAGAGAGACACTTGCCTTTATTTCACAAGAACAGAGATTTGCTCTTTTTGCAGTTACTCTGCCACCTCCTTCCTTCGGTAGAGTTAAACTGGGAAGAACCTCTCCTTTTTTTCCCCATCTCACCTGCTGCTGCCTAACCTTTGCAATCTGTACACCAGTCCCAGGGCAGCTGTCTTTCCAAATTCTGATTTGGGAACTAAGGCCCTCCCAGAAGACAACACAGGGGACAAAACTCAGATTTGAACTGAAACAGGGAAGGAAGAGCTATAACCAGTGAGGAATAGAGCTTTGCTTGCAAAGGAGAGGGTGCCCTGATAGAGATGTCTCTTGCCACTGAACACTACTGTTAACAGGGGAGTGGATGTTCTGTCAAAAAGCTGTCAGGGAGTCAGACAAATATTTAAAGAAGCAGATTTCCTCCTGAGTGTGAAGAAATACTGCTCAGCGCTTGACAGTGCAGCCTAGTAGCTCCCAGCCCCAGGGATTATTATGCTTGCTTGCAGCCCCTATATCTGAAGGATAGTGAGAGAGGGCAAGGAGATGAGAACAGAAGGAAAACAGCCAAGTAATTCCTACGTACAGCAGTCACACGTAGAAGAGAATCCTGTGTTTTGCCTATATGCTAACAGACCCTAATCTCTGCAGTCTTCCTAGAGGAACAGACGTGCCTGAAGAGCTCCTCCTTTCTGCAGCCACCTCCTGTGAGGAGGGAGAGGTGGATGCAAAGATGCATGGGAGGGCAGTTGGACATGCATAGCTACCTTGGGAAGTACATAAGGACATTCCCCATCCATCAATTTATACGCAGAGTCTTCCTGAATTACATGCTGAGACTGGCTCATGTGCATGAGTTTGTGCTCTGGTGAGGTCTCATACTGTGCAGAAGGGAAGTGTCTATAAACAACAGGGCAGCATTTAATATCCCCAAGTGTAAAGGGTTTCTAAACTTTTCTTGGCAAAAGCAATTGCTCTGAAAAGACCTGCCAGGTAAGTGTTTTGTATTTGATAAACAGCGCGTGCAGGCTGAGAGGCTGAAAACAAAATTCAGAGCTACACCTGTGCTAAGGGATGCCAGTCAGTTTCTTGCCTAGCTGGGACAGTGTGTGTCAGCTAGCCATCCTGCTAGCTAGAGAGACAAATAAAGGATGCTCGCAGGCTCTGCAAATACCTTTCTGCATGCAACTTCCCTTAGACACTTACTTGAACCCTATGCTTCCCCCAGTTCTTGTAAGGGAAATACCATTGTAAGCCTGGGCTCTCTGCTGCAAGCATCCACCACAGGACAGTTAAATATTGACTCCTTTGGCAATGCTGTCTGTGCAGATTAGTAATTTTCTCCCTTCTCCACCTTCCCCATGCAAAGTCTGGTGCTTCTGCTCCTTTCCAGACACTTACCTAACTCTCTCTATTTCCAAGGACACATGCTGCATCCATGTCTGTCCCACGGCTGCTATTGGGCCAGCATGGGGAAAGGACAAACATTCTCTGCCTGTGGCTTGGTAACACAGGCAGCAGCAGAAGCACGGTGCACGCAGATTGAAAGTGGATTTGAATATGGTCTCTTGAAAAATATGAGATAGCATACAATATGTTTTCCTCGGTGCTGTAATGTATTTCAAACAGCTCACTTCCATTTCCTGCACTTTAATTAGCATGAAAATTGGCCAGTTCCACAATCCCTTTAAATACATTTGGTGTGTTACCAAATATATTTCAAAAGCACTTACACACAGGGAGGCCAGGGCCTGGGGGTGGGATGCAAAGCACTCCCCATTTTGTTCCAACTCATTACTAACCTGTGTCATGGCTGCTGTAAAAGGAGGGTGGCGTGTTGGGTTTTGTTTTTTAGTAGACAAATGTTACCAGGGGAAAGCTAACCACACCAAGCAGACCCTTTAGCTGATGTGCTGCAATGAGTAGGCAGAAAAAAACAGAAGCCCCTCAGCTCCTCATGTGCTTCTTGCTCACTAATCTAAAAGAAAAGCTGTCTGAGCCATTGAGAAGTCCTTCAGTCACTGCTCGTTGTTTTTACCACCAGGCCCTATTCCCTCCTTTCTCAACCCATGATGTTATAGAGGTGTTGGCAGGTGGGTTTGATCCAGCACATGAGGAGCTGATGGGGATCCCTGATCCCTACAAGGAGAGCCAACTTCCAGCTGGTGACACTATGAGCACCACCCACTTGTTGCATGTGGTGAGGAATATAGAGGGAGGAGAACCTCAGGGAACAGCAGGAAGCTGTCTGGGGAGGGTCAGGGTGGAGGTTAGGAAAAGGTTCTTCATCAGAGGGTGGTGGAGCAGTGGAACAGGCTGCCCAGGGCAGTGGGCACAGCCCCAAGCTGCCACAGTTCAAGGAGTGTTTGGACAACACTCTCAGACATAGGGTTTGAATTTGAAGTGGTCCCATATGGAGCTAGCAGTTGGACTCAGTGATTCTTGTGGGTTCCTTCTGACTCACAGAAACATAGAATCATTATACTGAAAAAGACTTCTAAGATCATCAAGTCCGGCCACTGACCCATCCTCACCGTGCCCACTAAGCCGTGTCCCTCAGCACCACATCTACATGTTTCTTGAAGCAGGAACAGTGACTCCACCACTTCCCCAAAAGATGTGTTCCAATGCTTGAATCTCAGGTTGTTCTGTGATTCTAGGACAGACTTTTTTCCTACTTGCTAGAAGTTTTCCTCCCTAGGATGAACTGTAGCGTTGTCCTGCCAATAAGGAGAGGAAGAGGAGGGCAGGGAGGAAGAAGCAAAGGGCCCAGGGAGACTTTCAGAGGTGTCTGGCCCATGTTCATAGTCAGAGAGGGTTTTCTGCTGTGCTGTGAAAATGCTCCAGTGACTCCCTCCCAGATTGTC
Source organism: Lagopus muta (assembly GCF_023343835.1). Classification (NCBI taxonomy): domain Eukaryota; kingdom Metazoa; phylum Chordata; class Aves; order Galliformes; family Phasianidae; genus Lagopus; species Lagopus muta. The sequence goes on from NC_064433.1 coordinate 81,117,156, forward strand.
CCAGTGTCTTACAGCTCAGGAGATCAGAACTAATGTGCTGCTTGACCTGTGGGAGAAACTAGGATTTGAGGAGTCTTGGGGAGGAGCTGCAAGTCCCTTGTAGCATCAAGCATCACTGTATGCAAATGTAGGTAATTTCATGGAAATGTATGTAATTTTATGCAGATTTAAAAGCTATTGACTTTCTGTCACAAGATGTTGGCAGCTATGGTATTTGTTTGAGTCTCTTTCTTTCTCTATTTAAGCCTTTTTTTTTTTTCCTTTTGGAACTTCAAAAATTTAAATATTCATGGCAACATTTCTATGAGTCACAGGGAGAGACTGCATCAAGCTGAAAAGTTCAGATGTGCATCCAAACTTCCTCAAAGTGCTTCGGGATAGGAAGTGGGGTTTGAGAGTGGGCTGTTTTCTGATGCAGTATGTAGAATCTTTTCTCACCAGAACTCAGTAGGAGCTTATGGGTGACCAGAAATTTTCCTAAGAATAAATGAAGCTTAGCTTTTTTTACTCAGAAAGCATCAGAAAATATCTAAGTGGAAAGGCAGAGGAGAGATTGTTCAACCTTTTAACACAGAAACCAGTTGCTGGTATCAAGCTAGAGCCCTGATGTTGCTTTCTGCATCTTTGTATTTCTTGTTACTCATTATCCCAGCACAGTGGATAAAGGAACAAGAAGGATCTGACTACCCATGAACAAAATGCATGCCAAAGCAAAGGCTGCATTCCTTGTTGATTGCATGCCTGGTACATTTGTGGAGGCGAGTATCCTCCTCTGGAAACTGTTGGGTAAGACCTGGATCTCTAAATATTTTAAGGCTAGCTGCTCTGTGCAAGGCTAAGCCTGTCTTTGGAGACACCATCAGTGAATGGGAAAGTGAATGCTGAGCCTGGGACCATATTGCCATCATGCAGGGTGGCAGAGCATGATGACTGCAAAGCAGTCAGTGCAGTACCTCATCCTAGTGGGAGTGGGGGGAAAAACACTACTGATGGAACCTTCCTGTAGGATCTTAGAACTGGGACTTGTGTTTGTGCTTTCCACTAGCAGTAGAGGGACATTCAGTGGAGAAAGTGGAGAAGAAATCATGAGGAAAGGGGTGAAACAAGGACAGAGGATAGCCTGAGCCACAGATAGAGCAGCGAGTGGAGGTGGATGAGGGAGGAACCATGCAGTCCTGCTCATACTGAAACCCCAAACCAGTGCAGGACACAATACCATGTTGATTCAGCTACATATTTGAAAGTACATGATTCCAGGCATGGGGATCTGCACAGTTTGCATGTTGGTCTCTGGTAGCTTTATCTGAGATATAAATCTAAAGAACACAGAGGCCTCAGGGAATCACTCCCTTACTTGGGTTCAAAGGCCTGAATCAAGCCTGCTTTACAGGCTTGATGCAAAAATTGTGTATTTTTAAGAGGTGATTTTGAAATGGCTGAAATTATTTTTCTGAAATGGCACAAAAAGAAAGGAGGTCTTTGCAGCTGGCTGAATTGAAGTGAGTTAATTTGTTCCCATCTGAATGTTTGTTTTTAATGATGCTGGAAATATTATTCTGTTATAAGACTGAAGTATTAAGCACGGCTAGAACTCTTGCCCGAATTACTAGTTAGCTGATAACTAAATCTAATGAAAAGTAAATCATGTACACACAGGCCTTAATAAAGCCTTGGTTTGCTATATCTTTCTCCCCTAGGTTGGAATATCATGTACTATCTAGTGTAAACCTTGAGCTTAAATAACAAGAAAAATTGGCTAATGAAGTTGTTTTACTTTCTTTTTTTTTTTTCACTATTGATTCAAGAGGTGTCTCAGCCCACACACTGTAATGTTTGTCCTCCTTTGACTTCCAAAGCAGTGAGACTTTTTAACAAGTTAAGGAATTTGCATCTGGATCTGAACTTGAGACACTTTAATGCTTGGGAAGAGAGTTCCACGGTGAGTGGCATTTGGGGAGGAATGAGCTGTTAAGTTTGGACTGAGATTTTGCCCTATATATTTCAAACGTCCTAACTCTGTGAGTCAGCCTTTGCTTTCTGACTCAGGAAACTCCTTATTTTTTGACTTCATAGTGGACAGAAAATGTTCAAGAAAGGAAAAAGCTACCTTTCATAAAAGCTCTTGCTGTTTTACTTTTTTATCTTCATTGCTGTGGAAGCTGCCACACAACTGACCTCCTGTCAATGAATCGTTCTTTGTTTTAGATTCAGTTTTGTAGAATCTTGTTCCATCAGAAAAAGCTGATGACAGCTATCAGAATATTAGTTGAGAATAGTTCTGTGCATCATAGTGTTTTCCATAGTAAAGATTAAATAAACAGCAGTTCTGAAGGGCATGGACCTCATCACCTATCCCAGTAAAGGATTGACTCTGATGTCACATTCAACAACTAGTTTGGTCCTGCTATTTTTTTCCTGCCACAAAATCCTTTCTTTTCTGTTTGAGACTCCTGCAGCTACCCATTTCCATCTGTTGAAACTCCTCAGTTTTTGCCACCCGTTATTTTTTCTCACACAGTGAAAAAAATTTTTCTAGTCTTTCAAAAAATGTAGGGGCTACGTGTACCAATTATTTTGTTGGGTCCCCATAGTGAATCTTGTATGTCCCAAAAGCTTTGTGAGGTGTTTTGCTAAGACAGAAACTCACATATACTAAATTAATTTGAATGCAGATGTAATTCTATTTTAAAATCCTTTTTTTTTTTTTCTCAAAGTATTCATAAGTTATCATAGATCTATACAGCAGCAAGACAGATTTGTCTGTCCGGTCTTCATGATATATTCCAAATTCAAGACCTCTTGCTAAAATTCTGCTGTGGACACAGGATGCATTACAGGAGAGGAAAAGTATTTTACACCTTTACTGCTGGTCATTGCTTGGCACAGCACATCTGCAAGGCACAGGATCACCCAACATGACAGAGTACTGTGGGGAAATGAAGAAATGTGTGTTTGAGATCTGATTCAGAAGAGACTATCAAAAGGAAAGGTAACAGCCAAAATAAAAGCCTCATTCTCTGTGATAAAGGCTGCTAGAATCAGAAATGTCAGGAGTTTTGTGGATTATTTATTTATTTATTTATTTTTTTACCACTGTTCTTCTTGTCTGTATTTGAATACATGTTAGTGAATGTGGGTTATTTGTTTTAAAGTCTCTTTCTTCCTTTTCAAAGGCTGTCTTCTGACTTCGCTCTCTGTTTTTGCTGGAAAGCTGCATTTAGTAATGTAAATGTGATTCTTCCCCGAAGCAGCTGCAAAGAGTGGCACAATTCTGTCTGCACTTGCATCAGTAACACACATTAGCACAGAAAGAGAGCAGATTGATGGAAAGCATGGATGATTCAGAGGATCTGTAATAGTTATGCCCCATCCCTTCAGCTCCAGGACATCAGCTCTTGCATCTAAGACCAGGACAAAATCCAGTGTCCCAGCTGAAGGATCAGAGCAGGACAACCCGATGCTAGTAGGAGTGGATGAACAAAATATGAGGACAGAATAGGAAGCTAGCGGGTCCACTGTAGCCTTAACAAGCCTGTAGGAAAACAGTACTCCTTCTTTCTAGTCCCTGATGTAAATGCAGTTAAATGAAATATTAAGTAAGTTCCTCTCTTTCACATAGTTCCTTGGTGTGTAAAGTGGTAATGAAGTTTAAATGACAGGCCCAGCCTGTCAATCTATTTTTGAGGTCTTATTTATTTGTCCTCAGGAATGATTTTTTAAAAGCATAGATTTGCCAGGTCTCACAAATTTTAAAAAGACTTATCTGTTCACTTCCATCTTACTCTCCCTTCAGCCAGCCCTATACCTCGTGATCTCGCAGCACAGCATCCTGTAATAACTTACCATTTCTCAGGTATGCTTTTTTTTGTGTTCTGGTCTGGGTTGAACTGATTTCTCAGCATGGGACTAGGGAGTGAAAGGAGGTGTTGTGCCACTGTACTATTAAGATGCATTCTCCCAGACTCGAGGCCCTGCTATACCACTGCAAGACCTTGTATGGAGGCCACATGAAGCTTATTATGGGGTTCTTGTTTTCCCTCTAGTTGGGGAATAAAAACCATGCTATGAACCTCCAATTAATCACAACAAATCAGCAACTCGTGGCCAGAATACTAACTATAGAATACACAAGCAATGCTTTTGTGGTCAATTTGAAAGGATTTTTTGTACGTTTTCTTGATATGTGTCTGTGAGGGTTTTTTTGTTTTTTTTTTTTTTAAGGGAGCAAAACCCTGCCAAAAATGTGTTGAGTATTTTCAAATAATGAGTACATTCGAGGAAATTTTGATTTTGCTCAGGGACCATCTGCGCGCAGAGAAAAAGACTAAATTCTTTCAGCAAATTACTGGCTGCAAATTATTTTCTCAGCACTAGTTACGAATGTTGGAACTGCACAGCTGAAAATGCATTATTAAGCTGAGAACTCGAGATTTAAGGATCAAAGCTTGTGAATTTTGTTTTGGTTTTTGGATAGTTTTTTGTTTGTTTGTTTGCTTTTTATGTGTCCCACGGCACATGAATTGAAAATGTCAGGGAGTTCAAAAGAAGTTCCCACATATTAAGGTACCCCAATAAGTTGGGCAAGGACAAATTGTAGAGCATATTCATGTGGGAGTATATGCAGAGGTTTAAGGTGGAAGCTGTTTGTTACAGAAATGAACCATCTTGGCTGCTGATGTAGAGATAAAATCTGCTTAAAGATTTGAAGTGAGAGATGCTGTGCAGGTTATTCAACTCAGGGGCTACCATAGCTAGCAAAATCCTGAGATGGATACTTGATTGAAGGGGGACTGGTTCAAACATACTGAGCAATGTGCGAGTTTCTTAGCCTGTGGAGGGCAACCATTTCATTTCACCACGATATGGGGAGTGAAATGGGTGGTGGAATTTCAGAATGTGCCCTGTGGACCAGTCGTGTTTTGGAAGTCACTGCCAAGCTGGATGTAGTTGCTTCACAGAGGTGGGTGCCTGCTGCCAACCCTACCACTGATCTTCCTACCACTGATCTTGCTACTGGCCATTGCTCCCAGAGGCGTTATCTGGCAAGATCAAACCTCTGACTTTCAGCACCTAGGATTCAGATTTTTAAAATGTCTCGACTTATTTTTCTATTAGAGAATATTGTGAGGAAAGGATGTTGTGTGCATGTAGGTAACTTTTGGTTCAGTGTGTATTTTATTTTGAGGAAAACAAAATGTCTTTCATGTGAACTGTTTCTTCCTGAATTATAGAATGTGTCACAGAATGCATCTTCTAGAATTATCTAATGAAAAATAGCCTTATAAAGGAAAAACAGCTGTTTTCCTCTAGTCCCAGCTTTCCCCCAAAAGTTCTGGCTAAATTAACCAAATTTCATGTCACTTTTTGATTCTAGTGGAACAGCAAGGCCTGTTGTATTAAGCTCTGTAATCACCGCTCACTTACTTTACTGTAACAAAAAAATATCAAATTACATGTTGCAAAATACTCATTATTTTTCAGTTAATTGAATCCAGGAATACTTCAATCAAGCTGGGTGTAGGCCAAAAAGCCTTCTTGTAGACCTTAGAAATGTTCAGAGATTGATACAAACCTTGCAGCTTAGTTTGGGCCTTGGAACATTTTTTCAAACTCTTGAAAACTGGTCTGAACCTTAATGGAGAGAGAAGTGGAGGTAAAATTATCTCCCTGCTTCATATGTGACTCCTATGCGTTTCTGTAATGTATGCTATCTGCCATCAGAGACAAAAGCCTTGACAGAATCAGTCACAGAATTGCAGGGGTTGGAAGGGACCTCAAGAGATCATGAAGTCCAACCCCTGTGCTAAAGCTTGTTCCCTACAATAGGTCACACAGATAGGCATCCAGATGGGCCTTGAATATCTCCATAGAAGGAGACTCCACAACCTCTCTGGGCAGCCTGTTCCAGTGCTCTGTCACCCTTGCCATGAAGAAGTTCTTCTGCATGTTTGTATGGAACGTCCTTTGTTCAAGTTTTAGGACATTGCTCCTTGCCCTATCACTATTTACCACTGAGAAGAGCCTGGCCTCATCAATTTGCCTTCTACCTCCCTACAGATATTTACAAACATGAGTCATATCTCCACTCAGTCTTCTTTTCCTCAGGCTGAGCAGACCCAGGTTACTCAGCCTTTCCTCATACAAGAGATGCTCCAGGCACTTTATCATCTTTATGGCCCTCTGCTGGACTCCTTCTAGGAGATCCCTGTCTTTTTTCAACTGGGGAGCCCCAAACTGGACACAGTATTCTAAATGTGGCCTCACCACTGCAGAGTAGAGGGGTAGGATCACCTCCTTGACCTGCTGGCCACACTCTTTTTAATGCACCCCAGGATACCATTGGCCTGCTTGGCCACAGGAGCACACTGCTGGCTCATGGCCAACCTGTTGTTCACAAGAACACCCAGGTCTTTCTGCAGAGCTCATCTCCAGCAGGTCAGCCCATAACCTGTACTGATGCGGTTATGCCTCCCTAGGTGCAAGACTCTGCACTTGCTCTTGTTAAACCTCATCAGATTCCTCCTGCTCAGCTCTCTGGTCTGTCCAGGTATTGCTGAATGGTAGCACAGCCTTCTGGTTTGTCAGCCATTCCTCCCAGCTTTGTTTCATCAGCAAACTGGCTAAGGGTGAACTCTATCCCTTCATCCAGATCGCTGATAAAGATGTAAAACAAAACCAGACTCAAGCACCAACCCCTGAGGTATGCCATTAGTTACAGGCCTCCAACCAGACTCTGTGCCACCAGTGACAACCCTCTGAGCTCTGCCAGTCAACCTCTTCTCAATCCATCTCATCATTCATTCATCCATCCCACGATTTCTAAGTTTCATTACAAGGATGTTCAGGGAGATAGTATCAGACTCCTTGCTGAAGTAAGTCAAGGTATACAACATCCACTGCTCTCCCCCAGATCTACACAGCTGGAGATGATATCATAGAAGGCAACAAAGTTGGTAAAGCATGATTTCCCCTTGATGAATCCATGTTGACTACTCCTGATAACCTTTTATCTTCCAATTTCTTGGAGAGGGTATCCGGAACAGGTTGTTTCATCACCTTTCCAGGGATGGACATGAGGTTAACAGGCCTGCAGTTTCCCAGATCCTCCTTCTTGACATTTTTGAAAACTAGTGTGACATTGGCTATCCTCCAGTCTACAGGCATATCTTCTGTTCACCAAGACCTTAGAGAGCAGTACAACAATCAGCTCTGCAAGCTCCCTCAACACATGTGGTAGCATCCCATTGAGGTCCATGAATCTGTGTGTGTTGATTTTGTTTAGATGCTTTCTGAACCTTCTTCTTTCCTTTTAGTTTATTGATGAGCTCCTTAGTCATCCACGCATGCTTCCTGCCACCTTTCCCCGATTTCTTACTCCTAGGGATGCACCAATCTTGAGCTCAGAAGTGATGTTTAAGCATCGTAAATGGTCAGACTAAATGCTACCTAACATAAAAAGATCTAAACTGATCTTCCCCAGAATGGAACAAAAATGGATTCCAAGTTGCAATATTTATGTGTGGACCCAAATTCAATATTAGAATTAATATGTAACACTGTGCAGGTGATGGAAAGAATTACTAGAGGGATTCCAAGGATCACTAGTTCAGCCTGAGATTCAAGAATTACTTGAGGATTATGTTAAAATGAAATCCAACAATGTTATTTAAAAAAAAATAATCTATTTGAATTCTTATATTTACTGCCTGTCATTCCCACCTTCTCCCAAAGTCCAAAGTACTTTTTCCTTTTCCTTTTCCTTTTCCTTTTCCTTTTCCCATTCCTCTTTCACTTTCCCTTTCCTTTTCCCTTCCCCTTCCCCTTCCCTTTTTCCTTTCCTTTTTTCTAATTCCTTTTCCATTTCCTCTTCCTTTTCCTCTTCCTTTTCCTCTTCCTTTTCCTTTTTCTCTTTTCCTTTTTCTCTCTTTCTCTTCCTCTTCCTCTTTGTTTCTTTCTCTTTCTCTGTTTTTCTTCTATTTATTTTCTCTTTGCCTTCCTGTATTCTCTTTCTCTCTCTCTTTCTCTCTCTCTCTCTCTTCCTTCCTTCCTTCCTTCCTTAAGTAGTTAGTTACAGGAAAGGATCTCTGAATTTCTTTATTCCTAACATTGGATTTCAGTTGTTGAAAGACTTCTGATTCATTGAAGGTTTCATGGTAGGAAGTCATTTACTGATTCCAGGGACATGTATAATGATGATACTGGTTCTATTAGTAGCCTACTCACAGCTTTGAAGGAAAATGTACCTCTTCTGGAACCTTATGTCTATACCTCCAAAAGTGACTTCACTCCTGAGAAATGGTGGAAAGTTTCCAAAAAGAGTGGGGAATGGGCAGAAGCAATCAAGTAAAAAGTGTGAAAGCACCAGGAAGAGAAGGAAGGAATGAGAGTGGTTAGGAAGACAGTGTTTAGGAGGCAAGGGGGAAAGATGGGAAAGTGACAGGAAAGATCAAGAAAAGAAGGGGAAAAGGTGACAGCATGTGTGCTTGGGAAATGAATGTAGAGGATGAATAGAAAGCAAGGAGGGGGGAGTGTGTGTGGAGGGAAAGATTAAAAGAATCAGTAACAGAAAGGAGTGAAGTTGTCTAACATGTAGAGATGGGAAGTGACATGTTTGTTTGAATTCTGGGGCTGCTCAGCCCGGCTGCACTCTGGTTTCTGCCTTTGATCAGCTGCATGGCAGGCTGGTGTCAGATCAGAAAGCAAATGAGATGATAAAGTGGCTGAAGCAGCAGTGAGTTTAACAGCAGCGGAGTGGCAGGGGATGGGAGGGAGGAACTGCAGAATGAGGAAAGCGCTGCCTGTGGTTTAATTCACAGAGACCCGGCACTGAATGCAGCTGCAACCCTGCAGAGGGGCTGTGAATGGTCTGAGCAAGAAGCTTGGATGCATTGATCATCTGTGGAAAAAGGACCCATTGCTCTATGCTCGTACCATTATCAGCAGTGCTCTTGCCAACTGCAAGGCTGGTGGAAGCATCAAAGGGGTTAGTGGGCTGCCAGAGTGATTAAAATATCGACACCCGCTTTAGCTCTTGCTTGCTTTAGCTCTGCTTGCTTTCCAGTTTTTGGGTTTGCTGTGGCTAGCAGAAATGTAGACAAGTGTGAGAAGCTTTCCTACAGCTGGCATCTCTCTGTTATGGGTTAGGAATAAATGGATAGAAAAGGGATGCTTTGTTCTGGAGAGAAACAGTGAACATTCTGCCAGCCACCTCAGATAGCTGTTGGGATGGGCACTGTCTTCTGGCTTCATTCTGCATCTTCCCTGTTGTTTGGGAGGGAACAACTATCTGTGTGTGGAAATTTAGTACTGCAGAGGTAAATTAAAAGGACAAGAATCCCCCAGCACCTAGCATAGCTCAGCCACATGCTGACCTCACTGTCATTTTCAGTAACTTCAGGTACAGGGTCCAAGCACAAGCCTTGGAGGCAGGGTGTGGATCTGGGAAGGAGTCCATGGAGCTAGTGGGAACTACATGGGGCCGGAGGTGATGCCTTTGACAAGGTGAAGCATGGATGGTCTCGAGTACTCTCAGTTGACAGGGACATCCTATTTAGTGCTGAGTTTCCATGCTGGTCCATATAGACCCCTTTCTTCTGGAGTGAAGTTACTCAGCCTTTTCTACTCAGTGCCCATGGAAAGAGTATCCAAAGCTGATCAATGAAAATATAGGCTCTGCTGCAGTGGGACCCGTGAGGTAATACTTACAGCTGGTGCATGGATGCATGGTTGTGAAAAGAAGATGCTTGGCTTTAGGACTGACTGTCCCACAAGATTCCTGCTCACATTGGAAAACCCTTGTCTCCTCCCATCATGGGAGTCTGGCTACCTGTCCTGGCATGGGTGGTGGTACGCCAGACCAATGCAGGCAGCCTCATATCTCTGACTCCTTTGTCCCATCTTATAAAGCTGTATTAGATTGTCCATCTTTGTTCCTCTGTAGGGTGTTAGATTGCCTTAATGTTCTGGTAGCAGAGTCTGTTCCAGGCAAGTTGTGTCCCAGTTCAGGAACCCAAGTGCTCTAAACGCTTCCTGGCACAGATGCTGGGTTTTTGACAGCTCTATCGTGCTGTTCCCGGAGTGAGGATTTCTACAGCGATGTTCTGGGGGCGGAGGTTGAAAGAAGTTTAGGATATCACAGAACTAATTAAATGCAAACTAGGCTGCCTGCAGAAAGCCGTGCATGCTGGTTGCTATGTTTCTGGCAGGAACAGACTGGGAGGAGGGGGGCTGAGGGGATGCTGTTTGTTTTATCAGTTTAAAATGAAGATTCCGACAAAGTTCTGGTTACTCACCAGCCTTTGAAACGTGGATGAAACATGAATTTGCGCAGCCATAAAAAGAAGAGAAGAGAGAAGCAGAGGTAGGATTAGGATCGATGAATGGATGGCTAGATAAGATAGAGAAGTGGTGTGGGGGGTTGTTTCTGTTTGTATTCGTCATACATTGTTATCTCTGCACTGACAGATGCTTTGCCTTCTAGATCACCCCCAATTAATATGGAGGTTTTGTGCTCTCCTTTCAAAACAGTTACTTGTAAATTACCTTGAATTATAAGCCTTCAGAGCACTTGGAGCTTGACAGAAATATACTCTGTGCTCATGTCAGCTACCTGTCACCAATGGCCAGCAGGATTTGGTTTCCTTTGTGGGGGAGGAACTGACAGGGCTAAATAAGCACGCAGACATGTGGGCATCGAGACTCACTAAATCAGCTCTTCTTTCATTAGTCCTCTGCGGGTAATAAGAGGATATGTTAAACACAGTTTTCTGCTTCTTCACCTGAGTAGCACTTGGGGGGATAATTAAGGACTTGCCTGAGAGCAAGAGAGGGACAGACGAGAGAATAAAGGACTTTGAGGAGGGAATGAATAAGCTAGCTGGGATCATTTCAAGAGTGAAGTTGGCTTTGAAGAACACCCACTGAAGGGATGCAACCTGCTGGAATGAAGGCGTTCCTCAAACATCCATGTGGAAATCAGTGCTGAATTATCTGGGGTTGCTTTCATGCAAATCTCTAGGAAAAATTGAATAGGACAGTTCAAAGAATAGGGCTTCAGGGATGACAAGAAATGTTTTAAATATCTTCTTGGAAAAACCTGGCTAGTGACAGAGGCCAGGATGAATAAAAATAAGCAGAGACAGCATGGGAAGGAGACACAGGCACCACTTGGTTGAATGTTACATGCAGGAAAGCCCATTAAGCACAGGACAAGTCAGAGCTGTACCAGATGGTTTGAGATCTATAAGAGTGGCAGCTATAAACGTGGGGGACAGGGTGCCAGGGGCACTGAATAAGGATGGCCAGGATGATTTAGAGACAACATCTCTAAATGTCACCTGTCACAAGCAAGGGATATCCTGCCAGCTGGGAGCACTGCCATGACATCCCTGTGCACATGTGTTTGAGGGTGAGCACTTTGGTGGTGAGGCAGCATGGCATGCCAGCAGGCAGGGCTGCCTGCAGGCTATCCAAGTGCAAAATCCAAGTCCAGGGCATAGACGCAGCTGCAAAGGGCTCCTTGCCACGTGGAGGAAATATTATGGTGGTGCAAGGTGTGAGAGAAGAGCGAGGGCTTTCCAGGAGGTCTCCTGCCATCCCCAAAGCCACTGTCAGGGAAGGAGAGTGCTAAACTCACAATCGCTTACCTTCTTTCAAAGGCTGTACACATTGCCAGTCCTGGAGCCACCCCCTCCCTGCTGGAGGACTCTTCCCCTTAATGATAGCGTCCTGCTCTAATGAACAATTTCTGTGACAGCACAAAATAAATGGGGAACACTCTGAATCTGAAGTTTGTATTGGATTAAATATTACAGCATTGATTGGGTTATTCATTTAGCATCTCACTCAATAAACATCTCTTGCAGCACATGTTTCTCCATTTATCTTACCTTGTCATGGAGGCCAGGCTTACCCAACGCGTGCGGCATTGCTGCCCAGCTCAGGCAGCAGGAGGAAGGATGTGTGTGCCGGGAAAGCTGTGCTCAGCGTTTCTTCCAAAAAGCAAGAAATTTGCTTGGGAGTTACAGAACAGACCAGAGTTCTGGTCTTCATAGGAGAGATACTCATCTATCCCAGAGCTGTACAAAGCCAGAGCAGAAATGCAGGGTCTCGGCTGAGGTGTGGCTCAAACTCAAAACCCAAGACGACTGAGACAAAGGAAGAGATGCAAGAAAGAAAGGTAGCACAGTTTATCTATGACCCATACGTGTGGTTCTCCAGGGGCTCTTGTTTTAATGCCCGCAGTAAGTCATTTTCGTGGATGAAAGAATGCAAAACCTAGTCTGATCCTGTTACTTAATCAGGAATATTATGGGAGGACCAGAGCTATTTTAAGTTTCACTCCTTAAAAAACACTTGTGAGGCTAGAAAGCCCCATAAAAATGTCAGTGTAAATTCATTTGGGTGTAGGCAGTGAATCCACTCTCGTAGGCACAGAATGGAGCAAGCCTGTAAAATGCTTGGCAGGCTTTTGGGCTCCATAAGTAATCCAGGAGCCATTCTGGGAGATGGAATGCAATTACTAGAACTAGTTGATACCAATTTATTTAGTGAATTTGCTTTATTCTGCTCAAGATCTGATCACGGCTGCCCAAATTTGTTTGTTGCTTGTATTTGTTCATTGAGTTATTTGTGCAGGTAAATTATAGCCTATTAATCATGTTTATTATGACAGTGCCTAGGGATTGACCAAGAATACACCCCCTCTGCCTGTTTTCTGGGTAGTGTGCAAAGACAGAATAATAGGCAATCCCTGGCCTCATTTATGTGTGGATTGAATGCTTTGATTATTTGCTATTTGTCAGATGTTGGTCATTTAAGTTGTTTAGCATTCTTTGTTTTCCTTAAACCCAGTAACAAAAGCTCCTCGAGCAAGAATTAAACATTGCAACAAAATCACTGGAGCTTTGGCTTTCTCAGAAGGTGGGTGGTAGGCTGGGACAGTGGAGGTGAAAAAATTCACTAAGAGAGAAAGAACAGTCAGACCCCAATTTTTCCAAATAGCTGCATGTCTTGCTGAGTGAGGGAGCGCAGAAACTGTACACAATAGCAAGCTCCTGTTCTTTTTTCTTCTATCACATTTTTGTTGTTGTTGTTGTTGCACGTACCTATACAAGAATAATTGAGTATGTTGAAGTCAAAGCTGAGTTCTTCCTAACTTGGTTGTTTAATGCAGGGACTCAGAGCTCATGCCTTGTACTCAGCTCAGCGTTCCACAGATCAGCTACAATGCTCTGCTCGCCAGTGAGCAGCCTTAGTGGCACACATTTTCCAGAAAATTCTTCTTTTCTCTTTTTTTTTCTTTTCCAAAAAATAGGATTGCTGTGAAGGTCAGAATATGTGCCTTTCTCAACTGCTAAGAGATGTCTTCTTGCAGCATCTGGGGGTCTGATAAAGCGACAACACTGGCTGTCTACTTTCTCCTTTGACTTGTCTTCCCTTCTTCCAAGATGGGTTGCAATTGATTCTTTTCCTTAATTCTGCTCTCTGCAGTGAGCCTCCATCATTGCATGTTGACCCCTTTGCCTTCTCCATTGTCCATTTCACTTCTCTTCTTTGTTTCTATCTTTTTCCCTGCCTTGTCTCCTATTCATTTTTCAGCATCTTTCAAGTACCATCATGGAAATCTGTGGTGAAACTGTGAAGGGTTTTTTTTCTTCCTAGTGGGCAATTTCTTCCCCTTCCTTATGTTCAGATGAAAATGTATGAATTGGAATTCTTCTAACTACCAAAGGAACCAAAACAGGCTAAAACAAACCCTTATCTAGAGAGTTCCTATTCACCACAGCTTATCATATAAAGCTGACTCCAATCATGGAAAAGATTTTCTACTTAATGAGGATAAAATGGAAAGACTTCTCTACTTAAAATTTCAAACTAGATCTCCACTTTCCATTTTAAGCACCAAACTTAAAATATTTTACTTCATCCTTGTTCAGTTGGAATTTAAAATGGTGTCAGAGTGTACAAGTACTTGGGACCAAGTGCACAGTACTTGGGACCATCATTTTAAGACTCATCTCTGCGCAAGACCATCTTCCCAGTGGAGAATAGGATTAAGTGTTTTCAAATCTGAGCTTTCATAAGGCCCTGCAGCAGCTTTTGTGTTTTGTTTTGGTTTTTTTTTACCTCTGTTTTATGCTTAAATTTTATTTAGTGAAAGTCCTGGGGTACAATCCAAGGATAGCCTGAACAATTCCCATGGCTGTTTCTTTGACCTAACTGTTATGAAGACCTTTGACAACTTCTAGCATTCAACACTAGAATTTTCCTGGCTGTGGATGTCAGATCCTTTAAGCTTCAATTATCCTTAGCTTTTCTCCCTCCTTTCCTCTCTTTTTCTCTTGATGGGCTGCTGGTTTTGACACACAACTGACCACAGTGAAGTGTCTTTCTTTGACAGCTTGCTCATGGTTGCTATTTATCTCCCCTCCTATGCCTTTTAGCACCCTGGTTTCTTTGCCAGATATAAAGTGAACCTCAGGGAAAGCAGATTCGGAGCTGAGAGAAGCAGGAGAAGGATTAATCCCAGAGGATACCATGATCAGCTGAGTTTTCAGTTTGAAGTTCTGGAGCTGGAAGGCTGCATTCCCTGACGGACTAGAAATAACTGCAGGTATGAGGCTTGACATTAATGCATTGTGGCTTAAATTCTTTTGTGTTCACCAACCAGGACTCACTGTAGTTACAAGGCACAAAGAAATGTGCAGGCCAAAAAAAGTAAGTACTCCTTGTCTGGAGAGAAGACAGAAGCATTTCAAATCATTTCTTTGGTGAATATTTCTTCCTGGTGTTGATTTGATTTTGTTATACGTATACAAAGCATTCAAGCTGAATGATTCTGCTAGCTCAATTACTGTAGTTTACTTACCAAGGCTCTGTTAAATGCTTTCAAGCACAAGTCCCTTCTGTACCATTAAGGAAGCTTTCCATTTCTGTGATACTGTATTAAGCTTCACACTTCCACTCCCCGGTGGACTTGGACTTGTAACTGGATCTTAATACAGTCTATTATGCAAACTGAAAGGATGGGGAAGGCTGTGCTATAGAAGGACATTTAGGAACTGCTGTCCTAAATTTCTCTAAGCAGTTAATTTTGTGCTGCTTAATCACTTCCCAAATTTTCAAAAGTCTGAAGCCTGGCTGTTTTACCTGACATCATGTTTTCCTTGTGTTCATTGCATTTCAGTTAACATGGTGGCTTGGATGAGGAAAAGCACAGCCAGGCTCCTCTGAGGAGGCTCTCTGACCTAGTTACTGTACAAGCTCTCAATCCTGTAATCTCAATCAATATCTCAAGTGGACAGTGAGTTTTAGGAGTGAGGGAATGTTATTACTGACAAAAGTAGGAAAGAGGAACTCCAAATTCTTCTGCTGAGTTTGAGACAGAGAGCCCTCCCAAAGCATTTGTGGCCAGCTCTCCCCTGTGTGAAGAGAAATGAAACTATATCCCCAACAGCCCAGCAAATCTCTGCTGAATTTCGTCTAGTGCCACAAAATCTGCTTTTCTGTTGGCTGGTGTCTCAGAGTGTTAGCTGTTTGCAAACACGCTGCTACCCATGTGTTTATTTGTGATTATCCCAAAGGCATATTCGCATACTCCACAGACACTCCATGTTTTAGATTAAAATGAAAAATCATATGGAAATGTACGCATAAGATGGTAGTGACTGTGCTGTGTTTAAAAACAAGGACTGGGCTGTGATATGGCTTTAGTGACTAACCACGAGGGAGGAAAACCGGTAGATACAATATAGGTGAACTGATGAGTTCCTGCTTCCTAAAAAAAACCCCAACAACCAAAAAGCCCAACAATAAACAAACAGAAAAGTTTTCCTATCTGGAGGCTTACAACAATCAAACAGGAGGTAGCCCTAAAGTGTGGGCTACCTCCTGTTTGAGAAGCTGCCTTGTAGATGCTTCCACTTTCATTCAGAACTAGGGGGGATGTGTTTCTTCTTCTTGGCAAATTAATAATACCCCTGTGGCAGCTCCAGTGATCACTTACAGAGAGAAGTCATATGCTGAGGGTATTTTGTGTATTGTTAACATCTTTAAATGTGCTTTAGCATCTGGAAGCAAGAACGAACCACAGGACCGTCAGATCTGCATCGCCTGTGTTTAACATCTGTGAGCTCAGGAACTGAGAAAGAGATTTTCAGAGAATATCACTGCTAAAATCTGCCGTAAGGCTAATGAGAGGCTGGGGCAGGACTGCCTGGATGGAGTTGCTCTTTTCTGCATTCAACTGAATCCTACCTGCCTGTGCAGAGGTGTGGCCACCGTAATACAGAAATAAATACATAGGTAAATCAATAATTGCAAAGAGGAAATAGAAACATCAGTCAGTAAGTTTGGAAAATATCACAAAGATCAAGTCCCCACCATGCCCAATAAACCATTGGGCCACATCCCTCAGTGCCACATCCACAGTTTCCTGAACACCTCCAGGGGTGATGATTCCACTGCCTCCCTAGACAGCCTGTGCCACTGCCTCACCACTCTTGCTGAGAAGACATTTTTCCCAATATCCAACTTGACCATCCCCTAGCGCAACTTGAGGCCATACTCTCTAATCCTATCACTGTTACCTGAGAGAAGAGGCTGACCCCCACCTCACCATAGCCTCCTTTCTGGGAGTTGTGGAGAGCAATAAGGTCTCCCTTGAGCCTCCTCCACAATCTCGATTCCCTCAGCTGCTCTTCATGAGAGTTGTGCTCCAGATATTAAACAAGGCTGGCACCAGTAATTCCCGTGCTTTCTGTTTATAATGCATACTAGATACATTTGCCATGTAGGATTGCGTTTGCCATGAGGCAAAAAGACTCCAAGTGAACAACAAAGCTCTGGCTAAACCTTATAGTATAAGGGAAATTTTTAGCAGTGATTGTCTCTGGTCTAACTAAGAGCTAGACCAGAAAATTATCCACTCCTTCAGGGGGCAAGCAGAAATCATGAACCTCTTCATATGGAATGCTTGCCACCTTAATAGTCTCTTTTGATGCATGTGTCCTCCTATAAAACTGGGATAATCTTGTGGCTGAAGGATGCTTTCAGGGAGCCTCCACTTGGGGTTTCTCATAGTATTCCCCTGATTCTGATGTCTTTTGACTTGCATTACATGCATTATCCTGATGCGTTCATGGGGGAGGCATAACTGCTCTCATGCAACAAATGAAACCTGTAAGCATCAGAAGGAAGTACCACTCTGGAAACTGTAGCCATCAGCTGCCAATAGTTTAACACATAGCTCACTGTCCTGCAGGTCTGGGAAGCCTGCAGTGTGCTTTAAAAGTAGCTAATCCAAACTTTATCTTAATTTTAATCAAATCAGAAGGTGCCCTATTTCCCAGTAATGGCCATAAAGCAGGCATGTACTCCTCCTTGCAAGTAGATGAGAAATGGCCGCACATGCCTGTGCCTGGTTCAGGTCACATTTGCACAACCGCATCCGCTGGTGCTGTATGGATATAATACTGAAAGACTTGCAGGTGCACAACCTGAAACATTATCCCCAGCACTCTCCTCTAACACAGCATTCTGGAAACTCTAATTTTGAGGGACAGAGAAATAGCTTTTCTTTTTGCCAGTATAGCAATGTGAAGCCATTTATGGTAGTAGGAAATCCATGCCTGCAGTCCACTATGGCTTTATGGCATTGCATTGATAGACTAAGTCTATTCGTATGGCATCGGTGAGAGGCACAAACTGCTCCCCACGCTGTGGGTTTTCTCCCTGCAGCTGGGTGGTGAGTGGCAGTGAGTATGTGCCGGGCTCTTTGGTAAACCAAGACCAGCAGGTCCACGTGAGGACCTGTGCTTGAGCCCTCCCTCCCAGCCCAGGAACAATTTGTAAGGATGCTGTTTAGCCAATACATATTTTCCTCTTTAGTACATAATGGTAACCTGAATAAAGGGTTTGAATTACAAAGCAGGTTCACCCAGCACATTCTGTGAGCAATGACTGCCATTTATGTCAAGAAAATAAAGGAGAGAGAGAGTGGGAGCACATGGGCAGCAGCAACTGACCATGAGGGAGAGCGGGCAATTGAGGCAGCAAGCTGGAAGTGAAAGGCTTACCCAGCTGAAATGAAATGAAAGAAAACCACAATGATAATGGAAATTTGATACAAAGAAAGAAAGAAAGAAAGAAAAAAAAGATAGATTGTTATTATTGGAAAGTCAAGTGCTTTGTTCCAGCAACAAAGCAATATTGTTCACAAAAGCCATATAACGATGGCTCCTCTTCCCCTTTCCTGTGCCTCCTTGCCTGCCTTGCTGGTGAACTGAGCTTGGGAACGCACAGAGTGCAATGAAGCAGGAAGAGGGGGTGGACAGCTGTGGGGCTGGGACCACCCATGTCCCCTCTGTATCTCACTCCAGACTTTGTCCCCCCTCTCTATCTGCCTCTCCTCTTGCATGTCTCATCCAGCCCCTTTGCCCTTCCCTCCTCTTCAGGTGCCATTCTGTCCCTGCCCCTCTTCCTGTCCTTCCCTCCTTCCTTCTCCCTGCCATGCTCTATTTTTCCTTCTCTCTGCCCCCTCTATCTCCTTTTTCCCACTTCCCCATCCCTCAGCTGTGCTCTCCTTTCCTCACTTCCCTCTCCCCTTCTCCCTCCCTGCCTGCGCACTGTTACTAATGTGCAGTAATGGTATGGCTGGAAAGTCATTTGCGCTCCCCTTCTCTTTATTTTTTTCCCGCAGTATTATTAAAACTGCTCCATCACTGGCTGTAATGGGAGCGTCTGTATTTTCTCCCTCGCCTGTATCCCTGACATGACATAATGCCTGCCCTCACCAAGACGCTATAACACCGAGGTAATTGAAACATAACTCACCGTAAATTACAGGCCCTTGTTCCAGGCAGGGCCCTGGCCATGCTTCCTGGAGCTCATTCCAACTGGAAGCTAAACATTGCTTTAAAAGGGATGCTTAAGCAAAACAAAGCCATTTAAAGAGCAACACAAACATGGAGAGGGAGGGGAGCAGGGAGCTTGTTCTCTCCTGGAAGTGCGGGCTCCTGCCTATGCAGCAGCAGATGCTTCCTATAGCTTTTCTCTGCTTGTGGGTACAGAGCTGGTGCACCAGGGCTAAGGTGTCCTTTGGGAAGCCAGCACCAGCAAACAGGAAACCTCCCAGTCCGCAGAGAGCTGGGGGCCAGAGCAGGCTATGGGAAGAGCTTCTTAGTTAAAATGTTTTCTCAACAGGTCAGAGGTGCAAGGCTTTGATGCAAGGGTGCACCAGTGTATCCCACTGCTCAGTACAGATGTGGCAACCCAAGGCACTGCCCATCTCTGTGAGTCCGAGTTTTTCCATTACAAATGTGTGACACCCAAACACAAGCCGCAGATCAACATGGGTTGTAGAACCCTTAGCACTGCAAGAGGCCCCACATGCATAGCAATGGACAGGAGCTGAAATATTTTGTGACCGTGAGACTTGGAAGATCCTTGTGGTTTTGGTCACAGCTGAGTAACCTCAGGTAAGTCATGTCACTTTCCTCCGTGGCTCAGTTTCCCTTTCCATAAATAAGAGTAAAAATACCATCTGCTTTCGTTAAGCATCCTGTGGCCCAGTGATATAAAAAGTATACGAAGATGAAGCAGGAATAACAACAACACAAAGCCCTGGGCCTTGGCTGGCTCTGTGCCCTTCAACAAAGCTGCACCAATGTCCCATGGCTCAGCTACCCCTCCCTGTGGCACTGTTCAGTGAGCTGGCTGGGATGGGTTTGGAACTATCATCTCTTGAAATTTTAAGCAAAAAGGCACACACACACACAAAAAAAGTGTAGTGATATTTCTTTAGTAATAGAAGTGAGTATCTGGATACTTTGAAAAGGTCAGGATTAGACAGAACAGCCCATCTCTCACAAATACGAATTGGAGCCTGTCCAGGCCTTTCCATTCATTGTCAGTGGACACCACAGCCTAAATGCATGCCTTGATGTCATGGGGCTGGTGTTGTAGGAATATCAGTTTTGTGAGAAAACACCCACAGTGCAATGCCTCACAAAATACAGAACTGCTTTGTACCAGGGAATGACATTTACTGTTTGTCCAGGATGAAATGGCAAAAACTCAGGGAACTACGACCCTGTGACTGCTTCAGTTTTTCCTGGAGCCCTTCACATCTCAAATTGCTACAGCCAGCAGCCTAGAAGCCACTGCAAACTTCTCTGGAAGAACCAATGGAACTCTGTAAGGGCTGGCTCTCATGCAACCAGGTAAAAGCCCTTTCGGTGTGATGCTTTATGCTGTATACATCCACCAGAGCTCCATGCTGTGGTGATGCATGGGCTCACAAACAATTACTGCTGAGCCACGGGGGACAAAGGTTGCAGCTGCAGAAGCAAAGCCTTGGCAGCAGCCATTCTGTAGTGTTAAGCAATGCATGTCTGTCTCTGTTCTGTCAACTGAGAGCAGTTTGCCCACTGTACCATAGAGCTGCTCCATGGGTCCCCCAAACTCCTGGTCTGTGGTGCCTTCCCACTGCCCTTCTGGGCTTCCCGGAGACAGGAGAAGCCAGGCTGATTACAAGGAAATGTTGTGTAAAGAAGCCTGGCCTTCTGTTCAGTAGGTTAGCACCTGAAGCGGGTTGATGCTCTGTACCGTGCCACTCCTGCTCAGGCAGCAGCAGCAGCAGCAGCAGTAGCGTGATAGTGCCATAGGTGCGTGCTCTCCCACCCCCAGTTTTCCCTGGTGCCTGCTTTGAGTTGATTGCTTTCTGTGAGGCCTGCCACATGCCCCTTGAAAGTGTTTCCATCAACCCTCTTACCATAGCTAAGGTTTCAGCAATCTCACCCCTCCTCTCTTTGACGTTATTAGTTTATCTTTGTCCACTGGCAAGGTTCCCGAGCAATTCAACAATAACGTTTGTTTCTCCGTGGCTGAAAAAGTCATCTCTAGCTCTGGCTGTTATTGATCATCTTACAGGAACTGGACATTTTCTTTTCCTTTCCCATTTTTTAAAATACATATTTTCAGTGAGTTTCAGTCAATTTTACTGCTCGTGAAAGTGAAAGACTGATAGTGTTGACTAGAGCTAAACTTAGCTCTGTATGGCCTCCCTTGTGCACACCTCTCTTCTAACACACCGCAGCACCAGCCTGCAATAACTTCTGGCTCTCCCAGCCAGGAGGTGCTCTGTCTGGATTTATTCACTAGAACAGGCTCAGTGTTGGCGGGACAGGTCAGGGTGATGTGCTTAGTCCACTGCACTCTTCTTTCAGTAGCTCCAGGCTTGTACTGAAATCAGACGAAGCTGTGACTCATCTCACAGCAGCACTGTTCCCTCTTCTCTCAGCTTCTTCAGTTCACAGCTCTCAGCTGAGGCCAGCCAGTGTGAAGCAAGCTGTGCAAAATCCTGGGATGCCTCCTACCCTTCTGCCTCCCATGCAGGCAAATGGCTGTCGAGGTTCAATCTGCCCAAGCAAACGGGGTGGCAAAGACAAGTGACCTACTTCTTGAGAAGCCCTGGTACTTCAGCAGCCTCGCTTTCCATCAGCCCTCCAGGAATCACGTGCTAACCCCCTGAGGAAAGTACTGAATTGCAACTCCCATGTCAAATCACCATTTCTAAATGAAATACTAAAAAGTTTAACCTGTCATTTCATTTTCAAGGCATTGTTCCTTTTTTTCTTTTTTCTTTTTTCTTTAAATCTGAACATAAATTATAGCCTGTTTGGTGGGGGGGTGGTGAGGGGGGGAAGCATTTGAGTCTAAAACTAAAATTGAGTTTTTGATTTTGAAGCATTGATTTAAAATAGAGGGGAGGAATTCATTTTAAATCAATTCAGAATTTCTGGTGAGAACATACTCATTTTTCCCTTGTCTTCTTTCTCCTCTCCTCCCTCCCTCTGTTGTACTCTAGCAGGTAAAGCAAAAATAACAGCAAGCAAGGACACACATCAGTGATGCTGAGGTTTTCATTAAAATGTTTTAAGTTGAGGCCATGAATATATTCATCTTCCACCCTCTGTGGTGCTTGAGAACAAAATGGCTGTTTTCTCAGCAAAGCAACTGAGATCCTAAATATTTGGTGCTCAGATCTCCCTTTGACAGTCATGTGGCTGAGCAGAGATGCACACTGCGAGTATTGCCCTGCACAAGGAGCTTTGCCACCTCCGTCCCACCTAATGGCCCTGTAGGAACCAAGCTGTGGGCTCCCCATTCCCTCAGCAGGTCTGCCCCAGGCCCTGCAGCCAAGCTGCTTTGCATTTAATTGCACTGCCTTCCTCATTGGCTTGTTTTCTGCCCAGATCTTGTTTGTCCTGTGTCCCTGAGGAGAGCTCTGGGCTGCTCAGTTAATTGGAAGTGGCTAAAGCCATAGGCAGCAGCTATGGGGGTGGAAGTGGTGGTGTTGGGTTCGATTTGTGGAGGCTCTTGAAAATCTTTGTCTTACTTTAGCAGTCATTCACTATTAGGGTGAGATGCTTGCCTGGGCACCTGCGGGGGATTTCTGAGATGTCCCAAGGGGCCTGAGGAAGTGATGGCAATTAGTTTCATCTGTGCTGTGTTTTATTAAGCGATGGTGAAGAGTGAATGAGCTGGAAAGGACAAAAGGGGAGTAAGGCTAAGTAAAAGGATGTAGGAACAAGTTGTATGTTGGGACACAGAGGGGTAAGGAGCATGCACACACTGCCAGTTGTACAAAAAACATGAATGAGAAGGAAAAGGCACAGTGGTAAAGTGCACATGATGTGTGCATCTGTAGCATGAGGGAAGAGGAGAGAAGGGGATGTGTGTAATGCTAGGTCCTTGGAAGCCGGCTTTGCTGGAGGAGGGAGCAGGCTGGAGGTGCATGTGCTGGTGAGCCAGCTGCTGGGCCTGACGGCCAGGAAGGAATGCAGAGCTTCGGTTTATGCTGATGACACATCTTTCCACTTGGGCAAATGGACGGATTCCCTTTCTAAATCACTCCAACATGATTTTAATAGCAGGCAGAGGTGGCTTTTGGATAATAAATGGGTACTAAACCCTAAAGAGACGGAGGCTGTGTCATACAGAACAGATGGTAAATTAAAAAGAATGGAAGCCCGTGACTTTGCTTAGCTATGCTCTGAGCCGGGGAACTCTCACTCTTGTTATGCTAAGTATTTAGTATTTACACCGAAAGGTTGCTTCCTTGCCTGCCCTGACGTGGAATATCACAATTATGTATAATAGCAGCAAGATCACACTGATTAGAGAGGTGGCAGGAACGGCGAGACCGCATGATGATGATCATCATCATCATTCTTATTAGTGATCATCAATAATTAATAATTGCATTGTTTATTCTTCATCAGTGGCGGTAAAGACATCCAGACATGCCAAAAGGTTTAAAAATCATCTTGCTTTGTTTTGTTTACTGACAGAGAAAGTCTCCCTCTATATTTGCTTTTTCACTTGGCGTTGCCTGAGACTCTGGTTCACCTTCTAAAGCGTATTCGGGCCAGTGGTTTGTGCCCTTTGGCTTCAATGGGATGCAAACATTGCTAAGGGCTAAGCAAATACGTAAAACCAACGCAGAGTCTCTGAGGCAGCCAAGTACCATAGAGAAAACCTGCTGATATACAGGGCACCGAAGCTACCTGGCCAGATCTAGCTGGTGCTTAGGGAATTGGGATGTGATTGTTGTCATCCTGACAATGTGAGCAAGTTACATGTTCATAAGCCAAAGATGTGTTCTGGTATTTCTTGGGCTATTGCATGGCCCTTTGGACTAGGAGAACTGGGATTGTGTGATGAAATTTTGCAAGGGGTCTTAATGAGAAGGCATGCCAATACATGAGCACAGGAAATTACTGCTTTAAACACAAAAGCAGCCAGTTAAAGTAACACTGTTATCGCTTCTCTGTCTGATATACATAAGACAGTGCAAATCATAAATCAGCTGCAGTCATAAAGGCAATTGCTTACCACTACCATAAAATACTGATCTTCCCCCCTCTCTGAGCTTTGTCAAGCTCAGAATTGGAAGATGTTTGTACCTCTTAAGCAGGTATACGAGGAAGAAAGAGTGAAGACACGGCTATCAACCTAGAATTTTACTTGGAAGATCTGAGAGAAAAAAATCCTTATCTGCTGGGACTTGAGTTCTCTCATAGCCTTGCTGGAAAAGATCTTTAAACCAAGTGCCTCCGTCTCTACTGAGCTCTCAGAGGGAGAAGAAAAGGATGAAGATGTGAGTGCATTCTGTTTTGATTGTAGTTCCACATAAAAGGGCATTTACATCTCTAGTTTCTCTGTTTTGCCAGCTCCAAATCCCCTCTAATTCATGGCAGCATTCTTGAATTTGCCTACTTAATGACAGATGCATAAACTTACTTTGAGTTAAATTGTCAAGGAAGCCCATGAATGCTGTAAGGAGGAATTGGACAAGAGAAGAACTTAAGATAATTATTAATTATTTATTTTTAAGTCTTTAATTCTCTTCCCACTCAATTTATGCACTTTGGAGACTGTGAATTATGTACCTATTTTAAAAATAAAATAATCATGAAACATAATTTCCTTTAACATTTTGAGGGGGGAGAATCCAATGGGTGAAACCCTGATGTATAAGCTGAATTATTGTTTCTGTTATTTATGATGAAGACCTGTAATGACCAATGAAGAAGAGATCTTCAGTGTATCCATCACCATACAAATGTGGGGTGGAGATGTTCCCTTCTCCTATGAGCTCATCGACCAAACAGACAAGACAAATTCAGGCTGCAAGACGGATCGGTCACGCACTCTGTACAGAAGTGGAACATCCAGGTATGCTTTCAGGAAGCTGAGCATGTAGCTAACCTGCTGATGGAGTAGTACAGTGTAATAGGATGATTGATGGAGCTGGAACCTTAATACATGTTTGTTTATTATGTCATTACAGCCATCTTTATGAAAGGACTGTGTTTTTAAACATGAAAAACGCCCTAGGAATGGTCCAAAGAGTAGAAAAGAAAGGATGGAAACAAATAGGGATAAACAAACAAACAACAAAATAAACCACCCTGCAGGGAAGAATATTTGTTGGGTTTTTTTCCTGTGAGAATTGTTTTGTGAGGAGCTTGATAGAAATTCAATAACGCGAAATTAGTTTGATTAGTTTGATTTGCTTGCATTTACACTCATAATTTTCCAGGATTTAGATTTTCACGATAGCAATAAAAGCATAACCGTGCTCTCTCACCAATTAATAATTTCAGCAGGTTTTCCATTGGTAAGATATGATAGGTTCAACAGTAAAAACAGATCCAATGAATAGGCAAGAAGGCTCTAAAGAAAAGAGAGAGAGAACAAATAAAAGAAATGAAACTCGTGAAGACCAAAGCTGGAAAAGCGAAAAATAAGTAATAATCTTCCATGTTAAATGTTCCACCACTCCTTATTAGCATGGTAAATTTCCCCTACCAGCTCTGAACACTTAGGCTTTTAGAGAGGTACAGAAAAGCAAAGGCTCTTTGGTTGTACTGATGCGGTCAGCAGGTAGCACTCAGCATCTCAGGACACACTAATATGGATGCTTCAGAGTGGATTGAAGTACCTTGCCACGGTTTTCAATCCTATTTGTGGACCTTGAAAAATTGCTTGGTGGTAATACAGATCCCTTTGTCAAAAACTTAGGTTTAGAGATATTAGAGTGACTTTTCTTTTACTTTTGTGTTTCTCTTTGACACGGTCCGTAAGCCATTAGCAACGTTGAATAAGTTGAAAACTGCTGCATTAGATAACGGAGCCTGAATAGGGCCTTTAGAAGCTGGTTCTGCGCAGGACTGACAACTTCCAGCTTCAGAAATGCAGACATTGCCTGTGAGGTTACATCCATGGGTCTGTTTGTAGAGACAGGCTGCTGTGCTGGTGGAGTAAGCTGTTAGTCAAAGCCAGGGAGAGAGCTACAGTCAGTTAAGAAGGTCAAAAAGGCAAAGCCTTCAGTGATTAGAAGCGTTTTGGGGTTGTAACAGCACTCAGGCTTTTCTGAACTTTCCTAACATGCTTTTTCCCCCAGGGCTGTTAAAAATACATCTCTCCTTTTAAGATTTTGACAGAGGTGTACAGATAGTTCTGTGAAGAATTTTTTTTTTCCCCTTTTTTTCAGATTTTCAACTTTCAGTGTCATTTCAAATTTCAGAAAATAAACGTGGAAAACAGACTGATGACAGCTTTGTGACATCCACCCCTCTGCCTCTGAGTGCCTTTTATCCAACAGGAAAACAAAGCATTCAGTTAAGGAAGACTGGAAAAATTAAGGTACGCACTTTCCCTTTCTCCTCTATCCACTTCTCAACCACCTGTGTTCACGATTTGCCTGGTGATGGGATTTTGTCAGGTTTTCTCTACCTCCTATCTCTCATCTCCTACCTGTTTCCTGCAGGGCATTGAAACTCAGATGCCAGCTCCATTAAAATAAGGTTGAGTGCCTCTTACATTATAAACAGCCTTGATTAGTGGCAATAGTATTTTCACCTCATCAGCAGCAAGTTCAAGGCAACTGCTGTCCACGTTTAAATGAATGCAGCTTTGCAGCCGTGTTCACAAGCGTAGAAACAGTGCTGCATTCTGTGCTTAATTACATTTGTATGGGGTCTCACTCTTCAAGTCATTTTGGAGAAGCCGGTGCTATTGATTTCATAAAACTTCCATAAATCTGACTGCCATTTCTGCTATTAAATTTCAGTAGCTGGCTCACTGTTGGACCCTGAGATCTGTCTCTTCCCAGGAGCTGGTATGGAAATGCACTGGGATACTGATGTGCTTTTGTTTTAGGAACTATTGGCCAGCAGGCCTTTTTTAGGCTCAGGTTTGCATGTCTGTTCTCAAGGCAATTACGATGGACAAACTTAACTTCTCTCCACACATGCAGAGGAAGGGGAGCTAGTCTCACTCAAATAATGGGGTTTTTATTTGGGTTGAAAAATGTTTGAGAGACAGAAGAGATGCCATGAATTTTGTCAGATTTCCCAGCTGTATTGATTTAGACAGACAGCTGCACTGTGGTCTAAGCAGCAGATTGGTCTGCTGATGCATGGTGGCACCAGTGTGGAATGGATGGGACCTACTGCTTTTGAGTCTGACAGTATTTTGTCTATCAGTGTTCCTGATTACTGGCTGTCTTGATTAGTTGGTGATGCAGTTTTGCAAATAGGGTGAGAGAGAGTGTAGTTGTGTTTGATTAATTTTTGGCTAAGCTGGCTGTCTTAAAATAGTCAATGTTTCTACACTCATAACCAGGTCCATTCAGCAACTGTTGGTTAGATGTATTATCTTGGACTCTGGTGTCAACAGCAGTGCATGAACACTATTGTCATTTCTGGTGTTTGTTCTCATAGAATGAACAGCCATGTACAGATGTACAGATACAGAATGAGAAAAGTATGAGCTTTTTGCACTGTGCTTCTGGTTTTGAAGGCTTTGATGATTCTGGAGCTTTTCGTCACATCCCTCTAAGCTAAAAAAACCTTTTTTTTCATATGCGTCTGTTGTGGGTAAAACAGTCTCAGTTCAGGGAATTTCACTGAATTTGATTTATTTCCAATTAACATAAACCTTTATTTACTGATTCTGGTGTTGAAAAACAAAGAAGACTTAAATAATTAAACACTGAGGGAAGTCTCTTTCCTTCCCCTTCCCCAGGCTCCGCTTCAGTTCAATACCTCTCTCCCACCCCATTTTTGTAGGTGGCTGGGATGGTTTGTGATGGTTGTGATGGTTGTGATTCTTTTCTGCCTTTTCCCCTTCCTCCTTATGCGTTTCCTGCTCCTTTCAGTCTGTATATTCCATGGACCACGGTCCCTTGGGGGTGTTGTTCCTGCTCCACTGTGGGTCTCCCACAGCCAGAGTGCCCGCAGAGTATTCCCAGCATGGAGCATCTCCCTCCAAGTCCTGTCCCCAGGGCACCCTGTGCCCCATCCTGTAGCCTTTAAAACCCTGCATATGATACTTAAGCCAATGCCCTTTCGTATGAATTGGAGGAGGGACTGCTGCATTCAGGTGATTCTTGTGGGCAAGACCTTGGGAGGAGAAGAAATCTGACATTATATGATGTAAGGCCCGGGGAAAATTCCGAGTGTCCACAGGCTGGAAAAAGGGGTGCCAGGCTTTGCATGTCAGAGGAGGCAATTTCCACCTTATAGAATGCCCCATCCATTCTCTCCCAGTAGGAAATCAAGGTTAAAGTTCGCAAATTTTTTGGTTCTGGAGAAGTCTAATGAGAAAATCATTAGCCAGGAAACCACCAGGAGCCCAAGTCTTCTCCCAGCCCTGCTGCTGGTTCCCTGCATCCAGGACTTCAACTTCGAAATGCTTTTTCCCTCATAGGTTCTCCAGACCTTGCCTGTTATGGTGTGTTTAGTCTAGAAGCTGTGCAGAGCAGGCCCTGCCTCTCACAGTGAATGCAACACCCAATATAATGGAGCCCAGTCCCTGCCAAAGCCTTGAGGAACAACTGTAACACAAATAATAAATAATAATACTGTTAGCAACAGAGCATACATATTTATATGAAAATGTACTGATGCAAATCACCTTTTATTGACAGCCCTGCTCAGCACACACACAGTGATAGGATTACATTATATCTGTGGCCGTAGCTTGATACACACAAAGTGCAACCCATGAATTAAACGAGAGATGATCTCTGCCAAAGGCACCAGCATCCATACTCACAGGCTGTAACAGAAAAACCTCTTGACTAACACATGGCTCCAGAGCCACCTGGCCACACAGAAGGAGTGTCAGAACAGGAGTTCCCCTCTTTTATGCATCTGGGTTCAGCATGCAGGGTCTGGGACTGCACTTCCATGCACTGCCCAGGTATGGATGACAGTCAAGTGGGGAACAGTCCTTCCTATCCCCTCCTTTCTTCTCTCCTTGTCTTCTGTCCTCTTGTTCCCAGTCTGTACAGATGGCCAGGCAGAGATGGCAATGCTGTGTTCTAGACTCAGGAGAAATGCAGCATGGTGTGTTCTCCCAAGGCACCTGTCACTGTGGGTAGACGTATTCCTCAGCAGTATAAACCCTTTTACTGTAGCCAGGTACTCACTGTCTCAGGGCTGGAATCTGGGCAGCAGTGCAGAGGAAGCTCTGAAGAACACACACCAGCACCCAGACACGCTGACAGATCTTCGACGCCGGTGGTGGCATCTCCCTTAGTCATCAACATGGAGTGTGCTTCAAGCAGCTCCACATAAACACCGCCTTCAGACAGTGAAGGGAAATATTTTAACTCACCCACATCCCACAAAAGCGACTACAGATCTCTCGATGTCAGCAACAGAGCTGTCATCGCCCTCGACAAATAGACAGAGTGTTGCTTGTTTTTCTGTGATTTCTTCCCCACAGCCATCTTTGAGGTTTTTTAGGTAAATCTGTGCCTTTTTCCTTGTCAGGAAGCATGTATGTGTCGTGGAGGAGGCAGTCCACCATGCATAGACGTCTCTCTGTCTCCTGTTGTCTAAGGGAGATTCACAAAGGCAGCCAGAGGAATGATTGGGTCCCAGATGCTCAGGAGAAAATGGCAGAGTAATTCTCCATTGCTGCTTACATGTGCTTCAAAAAGACATTAGAAAAGAGATAAATGCATAACTGAAAGGTGCTGAATAATTTGGGAAAATGGGGTCACGCCCACCCACCCATTTGTAGAGCTTAGAGATCTGTATAAAGATGCAAATGAATACATCTGTTGTGTCATTAAATGCAACTGCAGCAACCTAGATGAAAGGGAAAGAGAGTGAGAGAGTGAGGGAGAAGTGCTGACTGGTAATAGCACCACAAAGTTGTCTTCTGAGATGAGGATCTGCCAAGTGCAAAGCCCTAGGCTAGTACTCTGGGTCTGGGTTGAGCATGCATTTATTCTCTCTCTCTCATTCCCTGCTACATTTCATAGTCTCATGGCCTGGCAAGCAGCTCTGTGTAGAAACCACAGCCCCTTGTGCACTTTCTATGAAGGCTGAGGGAGAGGATTGTTGTGGACCCGGTGGTTTAATCACGTTTCCACCACCTTGGGGAGCCTGGATATCTCGGCTGCTCTGCTGCAGGCTGGCTTTTCACAGGGAAGGAAGAGAAAGGAGGCACCTGGGCCTCTGATGGACAGCCCTGCATGCCTGAAGCACCTCTGGGAAGGGACAGGGGACAAGGTCGAGTGACAAGGCAAAAGCACAGGCTGCTGTGAGTAATTGAACGTGGGAGTGATCCTGACAGTGTTTCTGGCCCCCCGCTGGCTGCCTGGGTGCAAGTCAGCTGTGAAGCCAAGGTCTGAAAAGAGTTTCAGAAATGTCAGGGCCACGAGAGGCTCTTCATTTGATACTTGGCAGCTCAGGAGGGGGTGGGGGCACAAAGTTCCATCAGATGCTCAGCAAAACAAAGATGACACCCCAACTACCCCTTCCCTTCCCCATAATCCCCAGCACACACTAGAGACCAAGGATGGCCCAATCTCCCTGTGTCCTGACCAAAGGCACACAGTGGGGACAATTCATAAAATCATAGAATCACAGAATGATCTGGGTTGAAAAGGACCACAGTGATCATCTAGTTTCAACACCTCTGCCATGTGCAGGGTTGCCAACCACCAGACCTGGTTGCCCAGAGCCACATCCAGCCAATTCCTTATCTTCTTATGACTTAGGCTGCTTTCTATTGTTTAAACAAATGGATTGAATGTAGAATAATCTTTAATTTCCTGTATAACTATCTTGAACATCCATCTTCTAGTTACTACTGGTTGCCTCCATTTCCCTCCCTCCTCCGCTCCCCCTCCCTTTTTTCCCTCTGTATGTTACATGAGCACTCTGAATTTCACACCATCCCTCTCTCCGCTCAGTCATATTGAGTTTTCCTCCTTCACCATCCTCTTACAGGGCTATGTCACAGTGGCCTCTGATAAAGTTTGCTGAAGGAACTCCCAGTTTTCATTCATAATAAATCAATATTTATACAAATATAGAGAGATATTGTATGCTCTCTCCTTATAAATTTTACTTTTTGACATTTGGGAAGTTAGCCTTTTCAGAGGACCAAGTATATATATATTATTGCTTGGCATCACACTCCCTGTGCTCAGACTGAGAATAATCAAATCATGATTGCTGGTCCCTGTAGCTGCTTTCAGGGGCTGCAGCTTCTACTGCAACAGGTTGAATGAACGTCCAGTAAGTATAACCTTTCACTAACTTCATCAGCCCTTTATCAGTTGGGCAGGCATGCGTGATCACTTTTCTCTGTTTGTGTGCAGGTGCAGGGACATTCACAAATGCAAAAGCACGCTTTTCTGCGGTGTTTTAGTACCTATTTTTACTTCTAATGTTGTCCAAAAGCTCATGCAGGTGCATATGTCTACTTTTCACAGTGACTTTTCCCTGCACTGCTATTAACTAGTCATACACTAATCATCTTGTTAAGCATGGATCATTGAATAGTTCCTCATGCCAATTTGCTGTCCGGGAGCTTATCATTCTTTTAAGTTATTTATAATTGTCCTATATGTTTCTTTGTCTTAATTTACGATTCCCAGACTATTTCCTATTGACCTGTGGGTATCAGTGTAATGCATTCATCAATGTGTTCAGTAATTCTGTATTTTGTTACTCTATACTGATTTCTACATTTGACCATCTCAGCCTGAATCCCTCATTTACCTGAAACCCACCCTCCAGGGGCAACCAGCAGCTTGCAGACCAGCCTTTCACTATTCACTGTCCTTCCTAATGAGAACAACATTAGACTTCTACCTCAACATGACTGAAATGATTTCATGGTAGAAAATTATCATTTCTACACTTCAGAAGCACTGGTGATGTTTGCTATTCAAATTAGAATCCTTCCATACTAACTGTTTTATTATCACTATTATTATTTCTATATGCTGCAGAAAAGAGGAGAATCATTATTTTCCATCAGTTCATTTAGCAGTGGCTGAAAGTTTCTTCTAGTAAACACAAGGATCAGTCTCTGCTCTGAAGAATCAAGTAACTACAAAAACGCAGTGGCATCTTTTATGCAAAGCGTCACCCCTGTGCCTTTACTCACTGTGCTTTTCCTTAAATGACTGTAATGAGACTGTTAAGCATTCCAGCCTTGTGACTAATCCCTGCAGGTTTCGCCAATGACAATAATATCAAATTTCTTCTTATCAATGGGAATTTCCATTTCCAGCTTGCTTGTTACCCCGGAGTCTAGAACTGCTGTATAAGTAATAGGAAACCCTCTTTTTCTCTTTACAACTTTAGCACAGCAGCTCAATTTGTTTGCAACATGCCGAGTTTGAGTTCAGATTGCATTTGCCTTCTTAGCACCTTCCCTTTGTGTCATTAGTCAAGCAACCGCCTGGCTGTTCCAGCTTGCTTCTGACAGAACGGAGTAGCTTTGAGATGGAGGCCATTCTGCTCATATGTGATTGCATATATATATAAAAGACTGAAAGCAGCATTATGAAACCTCCAGCAACTCAGCTACACGCTGCAGCCACTTATTTTCCAGTGACATTGCAACACTCTTTTTCCTACCCACCAGCTGGTGGGAAGTGTCAAGCGACAATGCCAGAAGATCACAGGAAGAATTGCTGCCTTCCGACTCCGAACTTAATTACAAAGAGAACAACTCCATCATCCCTGCTGCTACTGGTCTTGGAATGCACTTGTGCCAGGAGTGCCCCTTTGCCTCATTTCATTCCTCGGTAGCTGCTGGTAGGTGAGAGGAAGGGTGAGCATCGCCCTCTGAGTAAACGGCATCACAACAAAGGAACTGCTGAATCAGATGTCATCTGGGAATTCTTCAGCAGTAACACCTTTTGTGTCAAGGAATCATACAGACAGACTAGCACTCCTCCTCTGTTTTCACAGCCACTGTACAGATGGAGCTGTTTGTCAGTTGTCATGCTGACACAAAGCTGGGACAGACCAGCAGCGTGAGAACTCTGTCTCCTGATCTGGTCAGCTTAGGAAGTTTTATCTGCATCTTCTTTTCTTTATGGCAGACTGACATAAAATGGAATTTGATGAGCACAGGTTTCTGTTGGTAACCTTGGACTAGAAGTGGGTAATTATCAAACTCAGATCAATGAATTCAATAAAGCTCTGATTTTAGGAAGCACTTGAATATGTGGCTTTCTCTAATCTCTAAGATATTTCTTGTCTGGCAAAGAATGTAAATACAGACAGCCTTAAGCATGTGCTGAGACACTCTAATGTAAAGACCTCAACTGGGTAAAAAACGGTAGCCATACTGTGGTGGAAAATGACAATATAAAGCATTTCTCCAGGGCTGCCTGGCACTAATGACTTTAATACAGCAAGCTGAACAAACTTATGTGGCAGCAGTGACTGTGAAGGAGGACTTTTAACTTGCCTACAATAACTACCTTGCTAGGAGCTGAGCATTTCAGTCAGTATGATGAATAGACAACAGGAGCTAGTAGAAGACCAGCACATGGAGGCAGTGTGGAAAGCAGATCTGGATGGAGCAGGGTGCAGAGTGCAGCTGTAGGAGAGCCTGCGTGGAAGCCAAACAGTGACCTCGTGAAGCACATGCTGGCAGCAAAAAGCTTGGCTGCATAAGGAAAGATCTTTTAAGTTGGGACTTAAAAATGCAGAAACAATGTAAATAAGTGTGAATGCATGAGTGCATGCTTCCCAAAAAATTTACATGCAGGTAAATGGCTTGTAAAGGAGGCTGGCAAAAGGTTTGTGACCTCCTATGAGTCCATAGCAGATTCAAATCTTACAGGAGGATAAGAAAAAGCATGATGATAATAAGCGTATGATGATATGCTTACATCACAGCTGCTATTCTGAGTTAGCAGCAACATAAGACGCTGGCAGAGTTAGAAGAACCAGCACCTTACAGAGCTGATGGAGGGGAGCTGAAGCTCTCTTGCTTTCTGTCTCTGCTCCCATTCTCAACTGATGTTCTAGCGCCTGTAGGTCTCCTCTTGCAACCTCAGTACTGTTCGTACTGAGCCATACTTCCAATTATATTTATAAGCCTATTAGTACAACTTGTGATCTATTCATAGACAAGCAATGAACAAAGAAAGAGAGTCAAACGCAGCCAATAAATTGCCTGCAAGAAGTAAACTGTGCCATCAGCAAAAATTTGTATCTCTGTTTTTCTCCTCTTTCTCTTAGATCGTTAATAAACATATTGAACATCCCCGGTCCTGATGCTGATCCCTGGAGCATCTTGCTATTAACCTCCTTTCATGGAGAGAATTGGACGCTTATTCCTTTCCTTTGTTTCTTACCTCTTATCTAGGCTTTAATCCATGTCAGGACTTTGCCTTCCACCCTATGGGTAACAAATTTCTTTAATAGCCGCTTGTGAAAGACTTTATCAAAAGCCTTTTGAAAACTTTAAATAAATTATATCCCCCCACACCCCTTCTCCTCAGTCCAATATTTCATTAGCTCTTCCCCAGAATCCTAATAGGCTAGAGAAGCACAAGTCACACTTACAGAAGCAGGCAGACAGGTTTATCTCAATCGTGTTAGACCCATCCAGAAGCTTTCTAACTCTATCTTTAATGATTTTTTTCAGTGTTTTCCTCCTTGTTCAGAAGTAAGGCTCTCTATTTTATAATTGGATCATCTTTAGCTTCTTTGTTAAACATGGTTGCAATAATTGTTCCCCACCTGGCTCCTCAGTCCCACAGGCATTTGTACAAAAAGCTGTTTGAGCATCACCTTCTCATTCAAACAGCTAATAGCCCAGATACTCTGAACTCTTGTTTCTTGGGCATCTGCTGATGCTTATCATCCACTTTTAAGCTCATGTTTTCATCTGCTGTGTCATCTTCTTATGTCTCTGAGCCTTCTCAGCATGGGACTTTCAGAAACATCCAAGAATTGCTTTCTTCTTCCACTCTTCATCTCCAAGGGTGAAAAAGCCCAGAGGAAAAAACATTCGTTGCTCTCCACGAGAGACATGGATAAACAAGGAGCTAGCTAAAGGAGTAGGTGGTTGGTTTGGTGAATTGATGGTGGCCCTTCTGCCTTTCCAGTTACCAGAATGCTTTATGTTGTTGACAACTCAGCCTTCACACCTCATCTTACTGGATTAATCAAACAGTCCTAAAGCAGGTGCTGATGGCTGCTATCCAATTGCCTGCCCTGGCCAGGCAGAGACTTTCTGCTACCTTGTTTGACAGAATTGATGGCAAAGTTTAATTAGGGCTGAGGGCTCAAAATGACAGACACACAAAGGAAAAACTGATTTCTACCAGTGCAGGGGAAGTTGAGGTCCCCAAAGTACTTTTTTCATGTCAAGGGCTGATGGTTCGCTTCTCTTCCTCATTCATAGGCAGCTCTTCTACTGTGACAGAGTATTTTCAGTTCCAGAGTAGAAGAGATACATCCAGCCTCAAGGCAGAAAAACACGTGGCCAAGCTGTTATCATGAGAGAGGAAAATCAGGCCTGCAAAATGTCCATTTGGTGTCACAGACAGAAAGGTCTCTTTGCTGAACCCTCACAGCTGCTGCACTCATGCTCAGCAGCAACTTAACATCCTGCTCTGTAGTGCTGGGCCCAAAGGTTGGCTTATACAATGAATAACATGCACAACTC
Source organism: Lagopus muta (assembly GCF_023343835.1). Taxonomy (NCBI): domain Eukaryota; kingdom Metazoa; phylum Chordata; class Aves; order Galliformes; family Phasianidae; genus Lagopus; species Lagopus muta. Next base: position 81,152,676 of record NC_064433.1, read on the forward strand.
TTCACTATGTGCGGGGATGGAGTTCAAGCCTGGAAGACATTACAAATTACCTTGGATCATGTCCATGAAGGAAGAGGGTTTGCTAGGATAGCTGAGCATCATAAGCCTGCCCATGTCTCACCAAACCAGAAGCTTTCTGTCCTTATTCACCTGGCACCTTTGCAGGCACCTATCCTGGGAAGCTGCCCTCCTATTCTCCTACAGGGCTCTCACACCTGTACTGCTATGTGCTGGAAGATGCAGGTTCCCTGCTGCAGATGGACAGGTTGCTCAACTGGAGCACGGTAATGCATGCGTGGGAGGCAGCAGCTTCTTATCCTTATTCTTGTTTGTTTCATTTCCACTAACAAAGCTCTTCCACAACATCAAAATTTGGTGCAGTCTTATAAAAAGTTGATACGTGGGGAAAATAGGGTGTATTTGGCCTCCTCTTGGGTTACACATGGCTCTGTAAACAATGTTGCTAGCTCTGTGTCATTTTCAAGACCCTCATAGATAGAGATCAGCACTGTAAGCACAAGGTGGAGTCAGATAGACTGGGCTGAGGAACTTCGGGAGAGGAATCTTTTCATATCCTCACGCAGGAAGAGCTGCAGCACTGTCAGTCTAAGGAGGTCGCTTTACTTGAATGGCTTACAAAACTCCATATACATCCCGAATGCCTTCCTGGGGTAGGGCAGATGATGGCTCACCATGCCTAGTCCTGTGTGTTGCTACAAAGGCTACCTTGGTTGGAAAGTTGCTATGCTGTGAGAGGGATGGCTCCCTGACCCAAGCTCCCCTTTGTAACCAACTCTTGTCTTCTTGCTCAGCAGAACTGCACTGTTTTGCTCCCAGGGGGAAGTCAGGTGCCCACAGAGTCTGGGCACGGATTTGCCATGGTATGATTTGTTCAGCAAAGCTCCTTATACCCTCCTTAATCTCCATTTTATATCTCCCCTGCTGCACTTTACAATCTCTTATATTACTATAATTTGGGCTGGATTTCCATATTTTAGAAAATGCCTCACTAAATGATGGTATCTTTCCCCTTATCCATGGTGTTACTTGTCAGCATTACTTCCCACCTGTGGGGAGAATGTATATGCATCATATGGAAGCATGTTAGGACTGTAGCAAATGACCTCATATCATCTGGCTGTTCATCACTCTACTATGCACATTGCATGATACAACTGCATTGTTTCTTCCTGCAAGACTTGGGGTTGCTCTTAAGCCACAGTCACTTCTTGCACCTACAAAGATCTCTTGCACTTAGAATTGTTTGAATTGTAAGGGACCTTTAAAGGTCATCTAGTTCAGATTTCCTGCAGTGAATAAGGACACCTACAGCTAGATCAGGCTGCTCACAGACCCATTCAGACTGACCTTGAATATGTCCAGAAACAGGGCATCCACCACCCCTATGGGCAACCTATGCCTCACAACCCTCATTGTAAAAACACTTTTTCCTCATGTATAGTCTGAATTTCCTTTCTTACATTTTAAAGCCATTTCCCCTTCTCCTATCACCACGGGCTCTGCTAAAGAGCCTGTCCTCTTCTTTCTTATAGCCTCCCTTTAGATACCGGAAGGCTGCTCTAGGGTAACCTCAGAGCCTTCTCTTCTCCAGGCTGAAAAGCCGCAGCACTCTCAGCGTGTCCTCACAGGTGTTCCATCCCTCAGATCATTTTTGTGGCCTCCTCTGGACACACTCCAAGAGGTCCACATCTCTCCTGTACTGAGGACTCCACATCTGGATGCAGTACTGCAGGTGAGGTCTCACCAGCACAGAACGTAGGGACAGGATCACCTCCCTCACCCTTCTGGCCATGCTTCTTCTGATGCAGCCCTGAATACAGTTGACTTTCTGGGCTGTGAGGGCACATTACTGGCTCATGTCTAGCAGCCATCCACCAGTACCCCCAAGTCATTTTTAGCAGGGCTGTTCTCTATCCTTTTGTCCCCCAGCTTGTACTGGTATTGGGGGTTGCTGCGACCCATGTGACCTTGCACTTGGCTTTGTTGAGCCTCTTGATGTTCTCCTGTGCCCACTGTTTGAGCCTGTCTAGATCCCTCTGGATGACATCCCATTCTTCGGGCACATTGACTGCACCCCACATCTTGGCATTATCTGCAAACTAGCTGAGGGTGCACTCAATCCCACTGTCGATGTCATTGATGAAGTTATTAAACAGCAGCAGTCCCAGTACTGACCCCACATCTTCTAGTGAGGCCTAAGCAAGTCCTCACATCCAGCATGTGAGCACACTGCAGGGCACAGGTTGTCCTATGGGCTCTGTGTGAAGGAGCTGGCTGGGACAAATACAAGATGTGATGCTCGAAAATTCCCTGGAGTCTGCTCTTGTCTCATGACAGAGGCATAGCTCAGGAATCTGCATATGAATCCCTGGAATCCTGCATTCAGAACCTGTGCTGCACGTGTGATTTTTATGCCTTGAAGTTTCACATATTTCCTGTTTCACAGAAGTCATTAGAAAGAGCTATTGACAAACAGGAGCTGTTCAAAGTGGAGCAACCGGAATGATCAAGGGAGTGGAGGAATTGATTCAGAAAGAAAGATTAAAAGGATAAAGTCTGGAGAGGTTGGTTAAACAGGAACTACTGAGTGGCATGATAACCTACACGTACATTAGAAGTATCTCAGAAACAGGAAAAGACTAGTACTGTGATACATGGGGACACAAGTGGAAACAGGCAGAAATTGAAAGTAACTTGAATTTTCTCTTTGAGATTAACTTTCAGACAATAGGAAAGAAGAGATGTTTACTTGCACCACTCTAGCACGATGGCAGTGCTTAAGAAACCTAGTTGCTCTCAGTTTTATAAAACCTAGGACAAAAAATAGTGGTAAATACGTAATAGGAAAAAACATACAGAGCTAGCACTGGGTCCAGGAATGGTGCAGGCATGCTTGTGGAGGCATCTTCCCAGAGTAATTGGGTGAAGCAGCACTCTTTTGAGAGCCCCACATAACCCAGGAGAGCCCTCTTTACACAGCAAAATGTGCAGCATACTTCCACGGGAGTCTGCTGTCCTCACTTTACATGAGGAACGGCTTGTGAACAAGAGTTATGCTGCTTTGACAAGAGCCATGTGCACGAGTGAGGTTCCTGCAGTCCTCACTCACCATCTGGCCCATGGGTTCTGGCATGCTAATGTCATTTGTTAGTTTTGAACTTGACTACACAGCATGCCAGGCTGTGCAGCTGAGCAAGCCTGCCCAGATGCTTATCAAGTGCAAATTGGTGCAAATATCTATTTATATCAGCTGAGCGTGTGGGCCACTCTTCCTAATGAACCATGTGTCCACTGTACACTCATAGATTCGCAGAACTGAAGGCTAAAGGGAATATTAGATCAGCTGTTTTGACCTTCTCAGTATAAAACCATAGAATCATACAATCATATCACTGGCTGTTAATTTTCACCCAGTTACCCATGGATTGAGCCCAGTCATTTGCCTTTGAAACATGCTTTGTGTTTAGCTAACACAGTACTTGTTGAATGAGGCTTGCTGTTGATCTCAAGACATCCAGACATGGCCAATCCTTTCCTTCAGGTGAGTCTTCTTTGCTGAAGCTCACCAGCTTTGCTCACATTTTCAATTTGAACCTGCCCTGCCCCATCAAGCATTATTTCTCTAGTAGTCACAGATTGTTCATGCTCAAGCCACAGAGTCCAATGATTTGCAATAAATTTTATGTTTGCTCACAGCTTTCTGGCAAAAATATTTTCTGTAGCAGGTTATAGAATGTTCATAGTGAGAATTATGCAGACTATTTGGTATTCTCCACAGAAGTAATTGTATGTTGAAAGCATGTGTACATTCTGTGGCTTTGATAACATTGGCTGATCTGCTCACCTGTTGTTCTGATCAATCATATTATCATGGAATCATGCAATCATTTGAGTTGGAAGGGACCTGCAATGAACAGGGACGTGCACAGCTCCATCAGGTTGCTCAGAGCCCAGTCAAGCCTGGCCCTAAAAGTCTCCAAGGATGGGACTTCCACCACATCTCTGGACAACCTGTTTCAGAGCCTCATCTCCTTTACTATAAAAATATTCCTTACATCCAATTAAATCTCCTCTTTCAGTTTGAAACCATCTCTCCCTGTCCTGTTACAACAAACACTGCTAAAGAGTCTGTCCTCTTCTTTTTTATAGCCTCATTTAGGTTCCACCTATCTTAATAGTTCAGCATTTCCCTGTGATATCAGTAGCATCAGTAGATTCCCTGATGTCTTTATACTGCAGCATCTTTGTCTCTGTTGAAGTGAGTTGGTCTCTTCACATGTTTCCTTGAATTTCTTCTTCAGATTGTTTCAGGTGATTGTACTGGGGTAGAAATGCTTGTGATCTGATCCAGCACAGCTGCTCTTATAAGCAAGACTATGTTTAAGAAAGGATGCAGAAGAGTTTTGCTTGCTATCACTTTTCTCCTTTCAGCTACTGGGGGGCCTGGGGTACAAACACTGGCCTAGGTTTTAGGAGTCATTATGCCAGCAGAATTGTTTTTTAATGGAGGCAGTGGGAAGATCTGTAATAACACATTCAAAATGCACTTTCTGCAAATAGTATGCAACACTGACTTAAAATTTGCCATGTCTACAAACATCCCTGCCAGTAAACTGATTTGTGAGATAGCTCATGGAAACACAGCAGAAAAAGGGGAGTGAACTCAGCAGAAAGGAATTAATTACAAATTCGAAAGAAGATTTGTGGGTCATTCCTCAGGACCTGCTAACAGATTTAAAGCAGCTTAGCAGCAAGCTGATTTGGGGGCATGCTTTCGCAACCCCAAGCAGCACTGTGCAGAGGTGTCTTTGCTTGCACTGCTGGGGGTAGCATGGGAATCTCTCCTGGTGCACAGACGTATCTCCTAGGTGACCTGAAGGCAGAGACTGCATCTTGCTTCTGACCTCAACAGTTTTCCTGGGCATTTAGGCACCGCCAGAGGCACAGTAGCTGATCCACATATCGGAAACCAGAAATAAAACTAACAAACTCTCTGCCTTTTCCCCCTTCCTCTATAGACTGGAGGGAAAAGAGCTTGATTATTTTATGGGGTGATCTGTTTGTTTAGACGTGTGAGTGTGCTAATGAGTGGGCTGGTGGATGCCTTGTGGTTTGTACCCGTGTGGGTGGATGCAGAAAGCCTATTGCTGTGCTGGGGAGCTGAGTTCTCTGGGAAGCAGGCAGGAGCTGCTGTGGTTGCTCTCAGTGTTCCTGGGAGCAACGCAACTCATCCAAAGCCCAGAGAAATCCTGTCTCCGGTGTACACAGACTGCATCCTCTCAGTCAACTGTCTGCTTGCTCCTGCACAGTGCTGCTGCAGCAGAGTTATGCAGAAAGGTGGATTTCTGCAGCAACTCCAACAAAACCTGTGGCCTGTGCTGAGTACTGGGGCAGAGACCTTGAAGGTGACTCTATCTTTGCTGGTGGCCGGTACAAACGAGGGAGCAGCAGGGTGATGTTCTCACAGTGATCTGCGTTGCCAGGGAGACCGCAGACTGTGTTTTGTCAACTGGAGCTTTTCCAGGATGCCTGGCTTCTTCACTAGATATTAGCTGCAATAATCAGTCACAAACGCCTGGATCACTGTGCTGAGACCGGTGTCTGATAGGATAGGACACCATCTTCTGGCAGGATGCAACTGGAAAGGGGGTGTTTTAGTGATGTGGTTATTTGGAAGTTACACAGCAGCAAGGTGTCCACGGGATCTTCAAAGCTACAGGCGGACTTAACAGTTGGGCTGATGTCCTTGGTGACAGGTAGTGCTATGGAAATGCATAAGTGCTTTGAAGTGTTTGCTTTCTTTCTGCAAGCATCAGTTCATTTGCCACTTTCCTGCTTTCTCCTGCTTGTCACAGCTCTTTCTTCAAAGGTTACTTTAACAGAGGCATGGTACATAGCAATCATATGGTACATAAACCAATCTCAGCCCATGGAGACGTTCTCCCAGCACAGCTGCTCTTGCAAGGCAGTCCCAAACTGGTCTGCAACCTGTCTGAAACATGAGGGCTGCTCTAAAAGTAATGCCTCCTGTTTTATTATGTCAGCCCACTACGTCAGAGGTGGATGTTGGTGGTATGGCAGCAGAGTTTGAACCTTCCCACCAATATTCTATTACATATTGTTGCTGTGCAACAGGTGGCAGCAGAGGGTATGACAAAACATGAAGTGTGTACGAAGCAAAGGCGTGTCACAGAATTCCACCATGTGGAACAAATAGCACCTACTGACATTCATTGATGCTTAGTGAATGTTTGTGGACACCAAAGTGGATGTGAGCACAGTGAGGTGGTGGATGGTGCATTTCAGCAGTGGTGACAGTGGCAGTGGGGCATCTCCACCAGTGTTGCAGATTTTTGCAAGCACAGCATGCAGGCTCTTGATCATCGCTGGCAAAAAATGCAGAGCTAATGGTGGTCACTGCGTTTAAAAACAGTGTTTTGTAGCTGAGAACTCTATCAAACAGTGTTATTGTGCTCTTTGTATCTGCTGTAGTTTCCATGGTAATAAATAGGAGGCACTACTTTCAGAGTGATCTATGTACTGATATTTCCCAATCTAATGAGCTCTTCTCTGGATTTGAAAAACAGTGCATTCTGATTAAAAAAGAAGAAGAAGAAGAAGAAGAAGAAGAAGAAGAAGAAAGGATAAGATAAAAACAGCAGGATAAAAAGGAGAAAAAAGGATTTTTCCAAACTAAGAGAAGATCTGAACTACACTAAATGCAATAATGGAATTCCAGATAAAAACGTGGATCTAGGGCTGCAAGAGAAGATTAATAAAATTCAGGTAAAGAAAAACAATCATGTAAAAATATCTTCCCAGAATGATTTGCTTCCTTTAAATAAGCTTCCAAACCCATCACTCAGTAAAAGCGTAGGAAATTCAAAGTGAGTGTGAAGGTATGAGAAACTCTAATAACAGTAAATACAGAATTGCACGGTGAAGCAACCTTAAGTCTGACTCCAGCAATGATTTGAGAAAAATCAGACATTCTGAGACTAACCTTGTCCATCCATTACCCGCAGTGTCATCAGATCAATGGCCACAAAACTAGAATGCTTTATTCTCCATCGCTCTGAGGTTGTGCTGACTCTGGCCCTTCTTTACAGCCATGCACACTCTACAGAAAAACACATATTTCACAGATTCCTCACCAGACAAATAGCCCACTGAAAACATCGCTCTGCACTTGTCATTCTGATTCTATTTACCCCAATTAAAAAAAGGACTGTGAAACACAGTGGAGATGAATCTCAGAGAAGCAGAGCCTGGTGCCCTGGGAGGTGCTGAGCAGGGCAGTGAGTCTCACTTTCCTGATGCAAGGAGTGCAAGAAGCTGCGTGCCAACACAGACACCCGCCCAGGTCCCCCAAAATGGGGGAAAAAGATTTCCCTAGCTTTGCTTGAGGTCTTAACAGCTTCACCACTGCTGTGCTGGTGCTGTACTTCTCCCTCTCTGCCCAGCAGTGCAATGTGCTGTGCAGTGAAGGGATTTTGCCTTTTTGCAGTGGAAAGATTCTTTAAAGAGGGCACAGGGGCTGGTTTGGAACTTCTCTCTGTTATCAGATAGCTATAAAGAAACTTTTGAATTCATAGGCTTTCCCATGCAGAGTACTGAAGGCAGTCTACCTTAGCAGGAGGGTTGGATTAGATGATCCCCAGAGGTTCCTTCCACCCGTTAAAATTCTGAGGCTCTGTGATTCTGTGGCTATAGGAACCAAAGCACTTTTACATGTTTGTTGTGTCTGGACCTACCTTTCAGCTATGCACTGTCTATATTGGTATTTTTAATGTCCTGTAATAACTGCTGCTGTTCTCTATCACTTGCAGGCAACTGCAAGAGAGGGAAGCAGCAGAGTGGGTAGCCAGGAGCTGGGAATATGGGCTCAGAGGCACTCAGAGGATGCCCTAGGGCCAGGGGGACCTTGTAGCTCTTCGTAGATAGCTGTGTAGTAGTGTTGCATGTAACAGAGATATCCCTGCTACAGACCAGAGCCAGCTCTGCAGGTGTCAGCGAGCAGCTAGAAACAGGGAACCTGGTCCAACATTGGCCTTGACACCTAGTGCTGTGGCTGGATCCAAAAGACACAAAGCATTACTTCTTGGAGCCTTCGAGCAAAACAGAACTGAAGTATCTATTGGTTTAAACAAACCTCAGCCAAAAGAAGGCTGCCAGCCCAAAAGCACTGGACTTGACTTTGCTGTGAACAACATTTCATACAAGAAAAAAGTGCTGTTCTAGTATCACTGTTTTTCTGACTGAGTTTGATGATGACACTAGTTGTTTTCTTCACAGTTCACAGGGAGAGCCATCAAGAAATAGTCATCTTTTCCCTCCTCTCTGTTGAACGGCTCTATAACCTTGGTGTGAATTTATAGTCTGTCATTGCCTTTTGAGATGCCATATGTGCAAGAGAATGATAGGGAAGGAAATGCTTTGTTTCTGAAAATGATGCCACACTTAGCACTATTACAGTGCTGTGGACAATGTATATCATTTAAAACAGTAAGAAGAGGTCTTGGGTGAAGGAAGATTCTGTGGCAAGCATGAATGTCTCTTGTCCTTTGGGGCAAAGGAAAAAAAATAAAAAGCACAAAACCCCCTGCTACTTAATGTAATTTAATTCATTCCAAGAGGGAGAAAGTTCTGAATTGTTTTTAATTATTTCCCATGGATAAATCTTCTCTGACAGGAAAGATTCAGCAGTACCCAGTGAAGGGCAAATGTTTCTATGGATAGGAACTCAACACAAGTTTCTTTTCAGCTTGTGGGTGACTTTCTAACCAGGAGATTTATGGGGAAACTCTCATCACACCAAAGTTTTCCAGTTCCTTAACTTTGCTTGACCCCATGGATTTGTTGTCACCTTGTGGATTTTGCTAGTCCTATCATAGCCTACTCCTAAAACAAGGTCCAAAAGAAACTGCAAATATCTGTCTCTGCTTTTGATATTCTTCTAGCTATTAACTATTATTATTATTGTTATTAATAGTATTAAAACAGAAATTCCTGAAATAGAACCCCACCAAACAAGCACACACACCTGAAAGAACAAATTTCTTGTCCTATAAGATGTAGGATTTATTTTCTGGCATCATTTGGACAAATGACCCATGGCAAAATAGCTTAGCTTTCACAGCCACTGAAGCTGGATTGCACCTTTGAGATTCACTCCCATGTGCTTGCAAATCGCACTGCATGAGGCAGTGTCTAGTTGTGCGTGCTCAGGTGTGTGTGTATGTGTGTGCTGGAGATGTACTTCTTATCTCTCCCCAGTCCCTCCAAGTGGAAGCACTGTAAATGGCAGCAGAGACTGATGGTTATGTGCCAGGTTATGCACAGGTGCAAGAAAAGACCTTTTCAGCCATTAACCAGTTCACTTATCTCTTATGTCCTATTAGGAAAAGGCTGGAGGCCACGTGGAGGCATCTGGAAAGTTAAATCTGGGTTGTGGTGGGAGCACTTACAACCTGTAGGACACTGGCAGTCAAGCAAACTGCTCTAGCCAGACCTGGGACCTGAACTATAGGATGTATGCTGCTTCCCATGATCCTTGATCTAGGAGCTCTAAACTGACTCAAAGCCATGCTCATGGGACTTGTGGCCAAGTTGCAGATCCCAGCTGAGGGACAGAGAGAGTGAGCTCTAATTCTGTGCCATGATTAAGCCAATCATTTTGGATTATCTTATTTTCTATTCATACTTCTTACAGCTGGAGCACGTGTGGTACAATTTACACACATGATTAGCTGATCAGACCCATAGTTTAGAGTATAGAAGTTGCTTCTGGTGCCCGTGTCATAAACTATGGATAGGTCATTTTTCCTGAAGTTATGCTGCCAGGTATGTGTAGACAGAGAACACACACAGATACACAAAAAAAAACCCATGACAGGATGCTAAGTGTCTAATGGAAAATAGTAGTGATCAGTAAAAGTAGCAATAATATTTAGTTCCTATCATAGCTTGATATCTCAATATCAATATCTCAGTGGTTATATTGATATCTCAATCATTGTTTTCTTAGCAATTTTTTAGCTTGGTATTAAAACCAGAGCTTTACCAGTTCAAATGCATCTCCAAAAGAACATGTTTTTGAAGAATCTGAATGTTAATAGAAATGATCAAGTTGTTATGATTCTTTTTTTATTATCTTAGTAAGCAAGAACTGGTCAGTTATTACTACTGATTATTGTATTATTAAAAACAACACAATGGTAATGGTTTTCTTTTTCTTTTTCTTTTTCTTTTTCTTTTTCTTTTTCTTTTTCTTTTTCTTTTTCTTTTTCTTTTTCTTTTTCTTTTTCTTTTTCTTTTTCTTTCTTTCTCTATTTTTTTCTTCTTTTTCTAAATTTCCATCAGATGAGATGCAAGTCCTGTGAAGAGATTCTAATATACCAGTTCAGGGTTTGCTTTAGATACTTTTCACAAAGTCTTGGAAGCAGTGCCTGGACCACATGGTCAAAGCCAGTGGGATAAAACCCAAGAGAACTCCAGAGTCACCCATGCCCAGGTGTAAATATGAGTATCTTTATGTTTTGCATTGCACTCAGCACAGTGGGAAGCTAATCCCAGTCCAGGGCTTTGAGGTGTTATCACAAAAGCAGTAATGAATAAACAAGTTGAAATAAGACACAGAGGAAAAAGAAACAAACACATGTGAACAGCAGGAGAACAAAATAACAGCAAGATGCTTAAATAATGAAAAGCTTAAAGAGCACGCAGTTCATCCACTCTTCCAGGCTATTAGAAAATGACATAATCAGTGTCAGATCATGACTTTAGGGTGCTCTTCTGCGAGGTCATCCCCTGTGCTGGCGACTGACCAATGACTTTTACTGCAACACAGATGCATAGATAGCAAGGCACAATAATTTGTTTTTTAATGGTTCCTTGCATAAATCTAAATCACCCCATCTAGCTAAATAATAAATTCACATAACCAAGTCTGAATCAAAGAGGCCTGAGAAGGGGTCACTGCACGAGCTGGACTTGCAATCTCAGCTGCTGACTGGGCTGTGCTGCAGTTGTTTACAGGAGTGCAGTGCAGTTCCCTGCTGTGGCTGAGCCTCTGATTCCTACCCAGTAGGAAACCTTTGCGGTGGCTTTTCATTTGTCTTTAAGGAAACAAAATGCCTCGTTAATTGTAGGTGTGGGTTGACTTCTTCCCACTGAGGCAGAAGCAGCAGGAGCCCTTTTGGCCTTGTGGGAAGGAAGATACTAAGGCTCGTCCCCATCCAGTGCTCCCTATAGAGGGTGAGGCAAAGCAGCCAGTCCAAAAGCCCTGGGGGCTACAGAAGGCCTGGCAGGAGCGGTCTGTTTAGGGTGAGTGCAGTGTACAGACCTTGTGTGAGGAGATGAGACTAGCCAGCCTGTGTTGTCCTGAATGTAGGCAGCCATAGAAACATGAGGGGTCCCTCTTACAGCAGTTGTGTCAGATGCTTTCAAAAGTGCTTACGGGTTAAACTCTAAAACTGAGCTAGAGAAACAAAAGAGAAAGGCATAAAACCCTGGATTTGAGGTGCCAAGCTTGTAGTGAAAGTGAGGCAATTTGTCTGTGCTATGTGTGGAATGGATCTGGTGTCTCAACAAGTCAACCTGAGTCTTCCTGCTACTTACTTCCCAGAAAAAGAAGGCAATCAGCTCCTAAAAGTAGTGTCTGTGGTAGGAAACTCTGCTTCCTGAGCCACGTGAGGAATTTGGGAGCTCCGAGAAAGCTGTATATGTGCAAGTACAGTCAAGATCATGAAGTGCTGACCCCAAAGTGGAGGGGCTGACCTCTGTGTTGCAGCAGGACATGCCAGACAGCTGGAGGGAAGATATTTTTAGTGCATCCCACAAATGCAGTATGTAGCTGCTGCTACAGTGGAAGAGAAGTGGAGGTGGACCCTGCAGACCCTGAGCTGTGTGTATTGATTGAGGAAGCAGGTTTCTTCCATGTATTCATACAGGCTGGTTTAGCCTGAGCTGGGACTCAGAGACTGTGTCTTTCTTTCTCAGGTTATGATTTATGACTTCAATCCAATTTATGGCCATTTACAAGAATGCTGAACTGGCTGTAAATCAGTAAGAGACCATAAAATACTCATGAGAGCTGCTGAAATCCATCTGGGTGAGCTTCCTTCCCTCCCAAGAGCAGCCAGCTGAGGGCAGGAAGACGTAGGCCTCCCATCAAGCCTCACAGAGCAATAGGGCATGGGGATGAGATGAAGTGCTTGGCTAGAGGAAAGGGTGAAAGCAAAGAAGGCTTGTTTTGAGGGCATATGAGAGTCAGATGAGCCATTGCCAAAGAACTGCTCTGCAGGATTTCCTCAGAGGAGGTTCACCCAAAAGTAAGGCTGACCTGGAATCCACAGCCTTCAGTGCAGCCAGTGATTCTCTTAAAGTAGGTCAGTGTTTTACTGAGTTACTGTTCTTTGTGATAAACTTCCTGGCCATTTTTATTTTTACCAGGTACTCCAATTTCTGTAGTGGATATGACATGTTAAAATCACAGTCCTCGTGGATCTTTTTAAAGTAAACCTTTCTTACTCCTCAGCAAGGTGATTAGTTCAGAGTGCAAAGAAACCCCCCAAGCAAGGAACAACATTGTGCCGAATTCCATACTTACTGTCAACAACAGAAGGTGGTGCAGTGTTTACAATAAACAAACAAACAAACAAATCAGGCTATTGGGATTAAAATCCCCCCTTTGCCTTGACTGCAGTGCAGACTTTCTCCCCTAACCCTAAAAGTGCCTTAATTGCCAGGTAACAGGTAACTATGTATATAAGTGCTTATGTAGAAGCTTCATTTGCTGCATAAATGCAACCCAGTACAGATAAAAACTTTCTTTTACATATGCAAAGTAATACGTAGGAAAAGGAATATGAATCTTTCTTCCTCCTTACCTTAATATACAAGGGCTGCTCTGAAAGTAATGCCTCCTATTTCATTATGTCAGCCTACAATGTCAGAGGCAGACATTGGTGGTATGTCAGTAGATGTTGAACCTCTCCACCAATATTCTGTTACATGTTGTTGCCGCGCAACAGATTGCAGCAGAAGGGCAGTTTAACAAAACAGCATCTGACATGAAAGTGTGTTTGAAGCAAAGGTGTGTCAATGATTTCCTCCATGCAGAACAAGAGGCCCTCACGGACATTAGCTGATGCTTGTTGAGCATTTCTGGAGATCATACAGCAGATATGAGCACAGTGAGGCAGTGAGTGGTATGTTTGAGCAGTGGCAACAGCAGCACGAAAAAATAACCATGTTTGGATGGCCATGCACAGCTGTCTCACCACAAAATGTGGAGTGTCTTGATCATCTCATCCATGCAAATTGGCAGATTACAGCAGGGAACTGTGTACATAACTGAGTATCAGCTTCAATATATTGAAAACAATGGTGGCAACATTGAAATATTGCAAAGTTTATGCAAGGTGGGTACCATGAATGCTCACAGAGGAACAGAAGGAGAATTGTATGCAAGTTTGTCAGGACCTATTGAACCAGTGTAATGTCCAGGTGACAGCTTCCTCGATCGCATAATTAGCGGTGATGAGATGTGGTGTCACCACTATGAATGGGAGTCAAAACTATAATCCATGGAGTGGCGACGTGTGAATTCCCCATCAAAGAAAAAATTCAAAATATAGCCCTCAGTCTGTAAAGCGATGTGCACTACCTTTTGGGAAAAGAAAGGGATGGTCCTTCTGGATTTCCTGGAACCTGGACAAACCATTAACTCTGACTACTACATTGTGATGCTAAGCTGAAGGTTCCAGCTTCCATAGTCAGGCCAGAGAAGAAGACCACCTTTCCCTTGCAACACATTAATGCCAGGCCCTACGCCACTTTGAAGACCATGGAGCACATTAACAATCTTGGCTGGACTGTCCTACCACACCTATCATACAGGCCACATTTGGCATCTTCTGACTGCTGCCTGTTTGAGCCAATGAAAAATGGTTTGTGTGGGCAACATTTTTCTAGCAACTACATCATCATAGCAGCTGTGAAACAGTGGGCCACCTACGCTGGTTCAGATTTTTATGAGCATGTCATGCAGACTCTTGTTGATTGCTGGTGAAAATGCACAGCTAATCATCATAGAATCATAGAATTACTCAGGTTGGAAGAGGCCTTCAAGATCACCAAGTCCAACCAGAACCTAACCATACTACCCTAACAACCCACCACCAAATTATGTCTCTGAGCACCACATCCAAATGGTTTTTAAACTCATGCAGGGATGGTGACTCAACCACCTCCCTGGGGAGCCTATTATAGTGCTTAACAACCCTTTCTGCAAAGTTCTTCCTGATGCCTAACCTAAACCTCCCCTGGTGCAACTAATGGTGGTTATGAAGTTGAAAAATGGTGTTTTGTAGCTGAAAATTTGCTCTATCAAATAGTGTTATTGTGCTCTTTGCGTCTGTTGTAGTTTCCATGGAAATAAATAGGTGGTATTATTTTCAGAGCAACCTACTTGACTCGAGGATCAAGCTGCAATGAAGCACCAGGCTAAAAGACAGTGCCAGGGCCAGTAAATCTAATTCTACTCATGATCTCTTCCAACAAAGAGATTATAGAATAATATATGGAAAGGTAAAGAAATAGTAGAATTGTATATGGAACGGTACAGAATAACTGAAATGTCCAAAAGCATACCTATAGAACACTCACTCTGTAACTGAGCCTTTCCCAACATCCAGTGTATGGTAACTTTCAGTTCCCTCAGGTAATGAATAAAGAAACCTGTGCAAGCCAGAAGGAGAATAAACACTCCAGACTGCTCTGAATCACAAAGCAAGGAATTCTTTTGTAAAATCACAGAATGGTTTGGGTTGGAAGGGACGTTTAAGATCACCTAATTGCAACCCCCTGCTATAGGCGGGGATAGACCAGGTTGTTGAAAGCCCCATGGAGCCTGGTCTTGAATGCTTCTAGGGACAGGGTATCCACAGCCTCTCTGGGCAACCTGTTCCAGTGTCTCACCACCCTCACAGTAAAGAATTTCTTCCTAATCTCTAGTCTAAATCTATGCTCTTCCAGTTGAAATCCGTTTTCCTTTGTCCTGTCTCTGCTTGCCCTTGTAGAACGTCCCCACCCCCCAAGCTTTCTTATAACCCCCTCCCCCGCCGGTACTGGAAGGCCACTATAAGGTTCCCCTGGAGCCTTCTCTTCTCTAGGCTGAATAGCCTGAGCCTGACCCCGTAGGGGAGGAGCTTCAGCCCTCTGATCGTCTTTGTGGCTCTCCTCTGGGCCTGCTCCAGCAGGTTGGTGTTCTTTTTGTGTTGGGGCCACAGAACTGGATGCAGTACTCCAGGTGGGTTCTTATGAGAGCAGAGGGACAGAATCACCTCAGCCTCCAAGTGGGGATACCATATTCTTGGGTAGAGCTGTGAACTGTTTGTTTTTTTTTTTCTGTATTGTTTCGTAGTGAAAAAAGTACTAAGCTCAGTCAGGCTGCCTAGACAGTGAGATCTAGAAGCGTGCAATCTTACTCCTGCAGAGTAATGAGGTTTAAGCTGTTTGGTTTCTCCAAGTAGTCTTAGTATGATAGCTGACTGTGACTGGTTCATTTCTTCCTGTTTGTCACACTGAAAAATAGATGAAGAGTGCCTGTGGTAGAAATGCTAAGTCATTGCTTGAATCAGTGATTGAGCACCTGGTAGGAAGGCAGGGCCACCCAAGGGAGCTCAGGTGCATGCAGTGCACCTGAAGGAAGGGGTAGGGCCAGGATCCACCCCTTCCCAGACTTTATTTAATTGTTGGCAGTGGAGGTGAGGGTATCTTGCTGGAGATTCTTGCCTACGTGAGGCCTACTAAGGGTAAGTGGTGGTTTTTTTCTTTTCTTTCTTTCTCCTTTTGTTTCTGCATCCATGGCTGCTGTGTTTAAGCCTCTCCTTACTTGCTGCAGCAGGGTCTTTGTTACCTTGCTATCGTTGGTGTGCTTTCTATTGTATTATAGTGCCAAAGATACTCTGTTGCTCTCAGACATTCAGGAGCAATATGGGCAGCCTTCAAATCGAATAGCAGGGATAGACTTGTGTATTTATCACCCACCCTCTGGGACTTTTTCATGCTGTGATCACTGTGTGATGCAGATCCATAACTTGAGTCTGTCTGATGTGAAGTGTCAGTAGTAAGGGCTAAGAAAGGACATGCATTGAAAACCCCAGTGCTCTGCGTGACACAGGGCAAGGGGTTGCTCTGTGGTAATTCCTGCTTCAAGTCCTGGGTGCTGTGTTTGAACCAGAGCTTGGAAAAGGATTGACTTAACGTCCAGCAAGGAAGCCTCTCGTGAGTCTTGGCACGCTGTCTCAGGAGGTAATTACCCTTGCTGTTAAGTGTTGCTAGTCCAAATCTGCACAGCTGCAGATCTGTGGCTGTCTAGCTGATTGTATGTGTGCCAAAATGGTGCAGTGCTTCACCTCTGAGCCAGTAGTTTGGATTAGTCTGGCTCAGGAAGCCACTCACCTCTGGGATACTACTGCATTTTGCCAAGAGCAACGAACCCTGGCCAGTGCTATGTGTCTCTTTTCTTTCTTGTGTGCAATGCCTTGGGGAGAGATAAGCGATTGTGCTGTCTATGCGCTGCCTGTGACCCTGTGGTGCCCTGAGAATGAAATCCAGTCTCTGCTCTACTTCACATTCAAAACAACAGCAGAAAATAGCTTCCACTTTCTTCGTTTCTATGGGTTCAGCCTCATGGATGATGATAATGAGAGAACACTATGGCTGAGTGGTGAGTGAGCAAGCCTAAGGAGAATGTCTCTCTTATACTTCTGGCCAACGTAGGCTAAAAGAGCCATGCTGATCACCTGGCTGCCTGGATAGGGCTAGACCCACACAGTAAGTGTGGTTAAGAGTGAGGGAGGGAAGATGTAGTAACGTGCTGGGGTGATAAAGCAACCTCTGCATTGAGTGGGCTGTTTGATATAGGATGCAGGTTTGGGGTTGGAACCCCTGCTATGTGCATCCCTCAGATGCTGTGGATACAGGACTTCTTGAAAGGGAGACACAAATTAAATTAGCCTCTCTCAAACTTGCAGATTCTTCACTGGTCTGTACTTGTCTGGGCACCTTCCACAATGGCACGAATGTGTTCACTAAGTCTTTAATAGGTTGCCTGAAGACCAGGCCTCCTGTTTTCTATGCCTGCTGAAGAAATGAGCAGGTTCTTCCTCTTACCACTTATTTATAAGGAAACTTCTCTCTTAAGGTATTCCTTATAGACAAGCCAGCAATGTCATTGTCACATGATAAAAGCTTCCTGGGTTGCACGTTTCCCTCTCATTGACAGATGTTTTCTTTTTTTCATTAGAGGAATTAGATAGCCATCATCTCACAGACCTACAGCTCACTGCATGTGCCCTTAATGCTCTGTGGGGAGTTCAGTTTAGAATCAAGAAACCTGAAAACCAATAATGTTATGAGAAAGTTAAATTACTGCTAGGGGTTGGCTTACAATTAAGGGATTATATAGTGCGTGATCGCTGGCAATGGAATATTCTGCCCTGACTCCTGTAGCCTGATGTTTTAATTCAAAATCTAAGGAGCCTGCAGCTGGTTTGCTCTTTTATTTATTTCAGATTGAGTTGTGTGAATAATGGATTTTTTTATTCAATGACTAAACAACCAAAAAAAATGTTGGGTTCCGTTGACCAGAAATACCTTATCAATTCAAACCGAAATAGAAAAAACATTCATTTAATTGTAAGTACGATGTTAGTCCATTTTCTGGAAAAGTTTATTTTTATAGGCCTGGACTCTTAAAATAAGGAAATACTGGTAACATTTCCAAAGTTGAAGGAAAAAAAAAAAAAACACATATTTTAGGTATATTCTACTCATCCTTCCACATACCTCAGTTTCTTCTTTTGTCAAGTAGTATTTGTCAGAATTGACCTGACTCACTGTGAGCCTTACGAATGAAATTTTTGTTCTGCTAAAAAATACATTGTGCACAGGATATCCTGATGGGCTTGGGTTTGTGAGCTTGACTGTTCCAGTGAGTTTATAAGCTCCACATTAATTTTCTTCTGGTAGCACAGGAGCAGAGTCTCAACTTCAGTGAAGTACAAATGCTGACAAGTTCTGTAGCACTCAAATGTAGTTTCAAAGTCAAGCCTCACATGAAGTAAACACTCCTCTGAGTTAAAATGAGGTACACCGATACACTGAAAGCCTCCTTGCTTCATCTGCTTTCCACAGTTATTTGAACACTAAGTAATTTCATGTATGGGAAGGTATAAACTCATGTTGCTTCTCCCAGAGCTGAGCTGGGTGTATAGAACACAAAAAGTTACTTTGAGTTAAATAAATCTGGTTGTGATTTGTACACAGGAAATGCATTTATTGAAAGTGATGAAGCAAACTTTCTGTCTGATAGTTGCTGGGCAGGTGATTTGTGATTACTGTTTCTGAGTAGCTGAGAATTATGCATGTTCTGTTATGTTTGTTAACCCATTTCCCCTGTGTTCCCCCATATGCTTTTATAATGTTCTGATCTTTCAGCCTGTTTGCTCTTTCTGTAAGGTAGTCAGTTAATCTGCATTTGTGCACCTGATGTTGCGAAGTGATATCATCAGTGTATCTTTGTGTCCTGTCTCTGTCTGTCCTTCTTGGCCTTGACTGGATGACTGAATGCTTAGTCTTTGAGGGAGGGAGCTGTAGTTCTGGTTATACCAATTTGAGGAGGTAATATCAACAGCTGGATTGTTGGCCAAATGAAGGTGATTCCTGGATTGCTGTTGGTCCTTGTCAGCCAGGCACTGGGGTTCAGTGGAGATATCTAAACAGGGGATTGCCTTGCACTGTGCTGTTGGTGAATGGTGTGTGGTGATCGGTGTGTGGTGGTTGTGAGGAGCCAGTTGTTTGGTGCTCAGGCCACCATTTCCACTTGAAGCTATTCTTTGAGGTTGTCTTTTTTTTACTACTCGTTGGCAATAGTAACAGGATTTGTTTCTCCTAGTTTCTTATTAGCAATTTCCAAGGAGGTTATTGCAGTAGACCTATCTATGATCAGAGAGTGGTGATGTGGAGGTAGAACTCCATCCATCATGATCTGGTAGTTACTTAAGTCAATGTGGATACAGATGCCCAGGAATAAATAAAGTCAAAGCTTATTCAGAGCTAAAGGAAAACAGCAGCATATGATACAAGAAAATGCAAAGCACAGAAGCCAGCCAGAATTAAACAGGCCAACTTTGTGCACAGTGTCTAGGCCATTAGTAACCAGCAGGGAAGAGCTCTTGAGGTTGGTTCAGGCCTGGCACGCAGCGTTTCACAGTTGGCTCAGCTGTGCACTGCTGCAGATGGTTGCAGCTGCTGTTGTACTAGGTTTCCCCAGCCCACTGTTATTACCTATTGCCAAATAAAGGGGGGAAAAAAGCAGAAAGTAGTGTGGCTTTTCTAAGCTTCAGCTTTAAGCCAGCTTCACCCATTCATGATGCTGAAACTGGGAAGTGGTACTTGTGGCACTTGTGGTACTTGTGGCAGTGCATGCAAATTGTCTGAAATGGGGTGAGTTCTTTTCAGTTTTGCTCTTTTGCTTTGATTTCAGTGCTAGTTCTTATTTTTTCCTTGCCTGGGTTTTCCCTCCATGTTTGACCTTTCCTCCCCAGTCCCCTGGCCTTTTCTATTCTAAGCTGATAAGAGGGAGCTCAGAGTTGATATGCAGGAATCCCTGGACACAGCTTTTTTTTTTTTTTCATCAGTAGTTAATTTTCCACTTCTTTTATTTCCTTTGAGATTCAATACATCTACTTTCATGCTTCTGTGATTCAGTTTGTGGAGGAGACAGACAAGGAAATGCTGAATAAATCTCTTGCTTTCTCTCCCTTGATCCTCTACTCCAATCATTGCATTGCCCCCTCTTTTCTTCCTTCATACACCACAGTTTTAGTATACCTCTGGTTGGTCTGTATTGTTTTGTTGGTTTGTTGTGGGTTGGTTTTTTGTTGCTTTTTTTTTTTTTTTTTTTTTTTTTGGCTCCCAGGTTCTGGCTTAGGACAATTACAGATGTTGAGAAGGAAATTGGAGATGGTCATGTTTGGTTGAGTAGAAGCTCTTGGGACTCCAGACCTACCAGATTCACCGTGGATGCTGTAGGAAGCTGTTGCATGGCTTTATGCAGAGGCTTCTGTGGTCTTGCACAGTGCCAGTTCATGAGGAGTATGTAGTGTAAGTTAATGTTCTCCAAAAATGCCATCCTTTTAAGGCTCTCATCTTGATAGAAGAAAAGGTTTATTGGACAGGCAAGTCTGCATGTTGTGGAAATGCATCTCCACCAGTAGGAAAAAGGAGGAGGGAGATGGGAGTGAGAGGGAGGGGCTGAAGAAGGAAAGAAAATGATCAAAACGTCACTCCTGCAACATTAAGCTCAACTCTTTGAATCTAATTTATCACCTTCTAATCTGCCCTGATTCTTTGTAAATAAAGTTCCTTGGGCTACTGTCTCCCTGGTATGTTTCCTGCTGTTATTTTATCCTACCAAAATCTGTTCAGTTTACTGTCTAGAGTAGTAAAGTGCCGTGTTGTTACTGGTGGAACATTGCTAGCTGGTTGAATGCTTTTTATACTCAACTAATGTTTGTAGCATTTATGTTAAAATAGCTGAAGTCACAGGCTTAACAATACCTGTCGTGTCTGAAGGGAACATGTGATAATTCTGAACAAGCAGCATCTAGTGAGGTTTTTTTTCAGAGGCATGTCTGAGGGAGCACATATGGCACAGTACTGGCAAATGCATTTGAACTTGTCTGAGAAAAGTCTGTTCAGCAGCCAGACAGGATCAGACATTGCATCCAAATAAAAGCAAGCAAATATACAGATTATTAACAGAGCTCAAGAGGATACAGAATTATTATGCGTGCACCAGAAAGACTTTGGATACAGTAGACCAAATGTTCCACTTTGTTTAATGGAGCCAGCAATGCAGTCCACAGGAAGTGTGCAATGTGATGAGGATTAGCATTTGGGCTGTTCAAGGGCTCGCAAACCTTTCATGTTTCTGATTTCTTTGGTAGTCAGATAGGCTGATGGTGGTTGAAGTGTTTGCCGTAAGCTAATGCAAGCCTTTGGGATTGCTCTTTCAAGACCACAGAGTTCTTCTTAACCCATTAGAGAAGCTCTGATAGGAATATTCACAGCAGGATCCAAGCTACCATGGTGAAATCTTAGTAATGTGTATTACTGTGTAAAGTGATCTCTGAGCTGGAGATGAAGGCCCTTAACCCTATTTTAATCTAATTCAGGACATAAAACCTTTTCCCTGTATCATGCTTCCATAATAGTATCTTTCCCCAGTCTTGAGTATTCAATGAACTGTCTGAACTACAAACAAGCCTGTACAGCTGATCTGGTATACAGATCCCTTGCAATGTTTAATACTTAAGCATAGCATCAGGGAAGTACCTCAATTACCTGATGTCATGAGTAATCTGTCTTGGTCTGACTGCAGAAGTTCCCTGTTCCTAAATTTAAAGTATCCTCAGCATGTCCTGGTGAACAGCCCTGGCAGAACAGAAGGCATACTAAACCCAAAAGAATAGTATAAGGTCCAAGCCTGAGATAGGTAGCTTCTTAAGAAAGCTCCAGGAGGAATTAATTCTCAACTGCTTTCTACTGCTGAAAAGAGGAGATTTATAGCATTTTATTCAGCTTTGCAAACATGACCTGAACTCCAGGGAGAAGTATGTTCTCTAAATCTAGAAAAGCATCTCTCAATGAAACAAAATGTTTATGTGCCTCAAAGGGGAATCTTTGCCATGTACTGAGGCGTTGGCTATCTTGAATGAGTATATTCTGATAAAAGGTTTCAGCCAAGAATTAATTCACTTCTGGCTCCAGACAGACCTAGCTGAAGAATGGCTTATTTACTGTTGTGGCTGGGCCAAAAAATTGAATTTTAGCCAGAATGGAATTTTTTTGTGATAGCGTTGCCAAAACTAGGCAAACAAGGCACCTGTACTTTTTCTTCCACTATCACTTTGGTCAAATCCGAAATCTTTTTTTTTTTTTTTTAATGTCATCTGCATTTGGAGGGTAACTGCTATTGAAACGTTTCTATGTAGGGCATCAGGTATTTTTCTAGCAGCAGAACACAGGTCATTGCTTAAGAGAAGCAGGACCTAAATATCTTCTGGATGTTCCTAAAGATCTTTGTATGCTGGGTTGACTTTTAAACCACGTGCAAGCATTGCTGTTCTTTTGCTTAGTAGTAGATCTCAGAACTCATGCTCACAAGTGGACTTGTATCTTAAGAGTATCTTATACTGACTGTGAAGCTGGGCCACATTTTGCTTTTCCTGTTGCCTGATAATAGGCAAGATTCTATCTTCAAAGTGGTCGGAAGCAAAATAAGACTTGTAATCACACTTCATCTTGTGGTAGAGAAAGCTAAGATCACCAAATTCTCTCTGCACTAGGCAAGGGTCTTGGATGTATTCTAAGCTTTGGCATTTGAAGTCCCATCTAATTGGATTGGTCTTGATCTCTGCACATGCAGCTGCTTAAAGAACAGATGGAATGAGAGGGAATGGCCTTAAGTTTCACCAGGGAGATTCAAGTTGGGTATTAGAGAAAATGTCTTCTCAGAAAGAGGTGAGGCAGTGGCACAAGATGCACAGGGAGGTGGTGGAGTCACCATCCCTGGAGGTGTTCAAGAAACATGGAGGTATGGCACTGAGGGACACTGTGTGCATGGTGGATATGGGTCAGTGGCTCAATCTGATGATCTTGGATGTCTTTCCAACCATAATGATCTTATGATTTTTTTTTACAAGTCCCAAATTTTTGACACTGTCCCAGACTAAAAACAAAAAGTCCAACCAAGTTCTGAACTTGGTTGATGAGCTACTTTTTTTTTCTGTTGCTGAAAAAAGCCATTTGTACTATTGCTTAGCTAACATTCATGGCTCTGCATTGACATGCTTGTTTATGTGCACTTTGTATCTTCTGCTTACTACATATATTCTGGATATGAGTTTATCTCTGGACTCGGTGAAATTTAACAGTATTTGCATGACAAAATCAAATGATGTTTGATGGAAACTGGTATCATTTGAGATTGTGTGATTTATAAGGTAAGGTAGCAAGTCCTGGATGGGCAAGATGGAAACTATGACTGGCAGTAATGGAGTCTCACTTGAGACAAATCTGAATTCAAAATAGCTTAATTCAAAATGAGTCCCAGAGATGAAATAAATGCAAAGGTTTTATTGACAATGATGTATGGAAACTGAAAACAAGCAAGTGTAAGCTGACCAATCCATCTAGAGTGCTAGGATTCTTTGCAAGCACTTAAAGGATTGGGCACAAGAGAAGTGAGCTTGCTTTGAAATGCAGGAGTAACAAAGGGTTATTAGTTAAGTTGGCTTAGGGAAGAAGGAATGATAAGATGAAATTTAAATTGCTGTGGGATGTAGAAGTAAGAAGATTCATGTGACACAGTTTAAGGGTGTAAAAGAAATAGGAAGAAGTTTACATTGGTTAGGGATGCAGAAGAAAATTTACATAGTTTAATAGTGTAAAAGAAATGGGATGAAGTTAACCACAGAATAAATTAGATGATAGGAAAAATTTCCCCTAAGCCTTGCAGGATATGGTTTTCCAAAGAAAGAAGTGATAGTATCATCAGTTAGGCCATTCTTTTTGAACTGAATATATCACTAGGGAAGGTACTTGAAGCCCCTGTAGCATCTGGTATGCAGAGGTGGAAATGGGAAGGAAAATAAATTAATAGACTTTGATTGGTTTCTCCGGTGTATATTTTCTAGTTTAATTTCTGACCTTTAAGAGTCTCCTGTGTGTGTGTGATGTTTACTATGTATGGTATGTAGTTATGTGTAGTATTAAGAGTGAGAAATCAAGCGCGCAAAAAAACTAGAAACTTGGTTTGTTTTTTGAAAAAAAAGCAGTGGTTTCTTTTGCATTTTAACTGTGTTATGAAGTGTATCAATAGCCTGTTAACAAATGGCTTCAGATGTGTGCCCACTGGTATGATGCAAAACAGAAATCTGGCTCAGAATGATTTAGGAAACTCAATGTATTTAGGGAAGACTGAGAAGGATCTTAACCATAGGCCTTCCTTATCTGGTTAAGAAGACTTCAGTGGAGAAAGCAATGGCAAGACACTACAGTAGCAAGCTACACAGTGTGCACAGAACCAAGGTGCTCAGGGAAAAAGGATGAAACATTTTTAATGAAGATAATTTTCCATCAGAATAAAACGACTAGAGAAATGATAGTCTTCCTGTATATCAGATGTTCAAATCCAGACCGGGCTGCTGTCTAGAAGAAGGATTCTAGGTTAAACATGGACACTTTGCTTAATACAGAACTTTTTAATTGAAATTCAATGTGGTGTACTTAAGAAATCACACAAAATCATAATTTTCTTTCTGGACTTGATATACAAATTTGTCTTATGGTGTATTTGGCTTCTCAGAAATAGCATGCATAGCTATAAAGTTGGTGTTTTCTCCCTTCTCTTGCAGAATTTGGTGACCATTTTGTTCTCAGAGAGGGACTGCACACAAATCATAGAGTCATAGAATGGTCTGGGTTGAAAAGGACCACAATGATCATCTAGTTTCAACCCCCTGCTATATGCAGGGTTGCCAACCACCAGACCAGGCTGCCCAGAACCACATCCAGCCTGGCCTTGAATGCCTCCAGGGATGGGGCATCCACAGCCTCCTTGGGCAACCTGTTCAGTGTGTCACCACCCTCTGTGTGGAAAAACTTTCTCCTAATCTCTAACCTAAACCTCCCTTGTCTCAGTTTAAAACCATTCCCCCTTGTCCTATCACTATCCACCCTTGTAAACAGCTGTTCCTCCTCCTGTTTATAAGCTCCCTTCAAATATTGGAAGACCTCAATGATGTCTCCCTGGAGCCCTCTCTTTTTCCAAGGCCTTTTGTGAAAAGGTTACTCTTCCAAAGCATTTAGCTTCCTTCTCCCAGTCATATCAGATGAGAAGTTTGGAAGAAGAAATCCAGCAAGTGAGGAAAAAGTGAAGTCTGGACAGATGACCTTACCTCATTGGAGCTCTTCGAATGGGTCCAGAGGAGGGCCTTTAAGATCAGAGGGCTGGAGCACCTCTCTTATGAAGAAAGGTTGGGGGAACTGGGCTTGTCTGGACAGATGAGCAGAAGAGGGGGACTGACTTTTTGCACAATCTAATAGTGATAGGACAAGGAGAATGGTTTTATACTAAAATAGAGGAGATTTAGGTTAGATAGTAGGTAGAAATTCTTTACTGAGAAGGTGGTGAGGCACAGGCTGTCCAGAGGAGCTTTGGATGCCCCATCTCTGGAGGCACTCAAGGCCAGGTTGGATGGGGCTGTGGGCAGCCTGACCAGATGGGTGGCAATTCTTCCTACAGAAGGGATTTGGAACTGTCAAAAAGTCTTTAAAATGTCTTCCAACCCAAGCCACTCTGATTCTATTACTCCAACGCTTAACAGAAGTAGTACAAGATCTCTGGTAAATGGAAGGCAAGTACTTTCAAAATTAGGGATGTGTCAGTGGAATATAAAACAACTGTGACACATAATCCTTGCAAGCCCTCCTTAAGGGCTAAGTCCTCAGGCTAAGAGAACAGAAGTGACCATTCTCTGGTTTAGATGTTTGTTTTGTGTTGGAGTAAAAGATGAAAGTTGTGAGAACTGCACCAGCAATGGCTTGAGGTGCTGTAAGGACTTGTGGTTGTAGTTTGGGGCGTCATATCCTCTCTGCCATGCTTCTACTGACTCTTGTCCTGTAACTCCAAAGACGAGCAATTCATGTTGCTCTTGGGCTGAAATCTGATCAGTCTGGGTGCTTTCACTCTGATGGATAAGCCCTGGACCCATTTAAACTAGTTATCCCTAATGCCTTGGGCCTGCTGTGAGTATGTGCGGTGATCTGTGGGGAACATGGGGCTTCATCCTGCTGTTATTGTGAATATGTTTAAGTAGAATCCCTGACTTCCTAATAGAGACCAATACTGTTTACCATATTTATCCTCTTCTGGCAGTGGCTTTTAGACCCTGGACTGTAAGCTAATTCACAAGGATGTGATCTCTTATCCCAAGGCCATTTCTTCTTTCCTCACAAGCTCTATCTGCTGCAGGGTGATAGAAAATGCCTGGCATAAGTAGTTGAGCCAAGAGGGATGGTACAATTCCTTCCACCCATTAAGAAAGAAATGAAAGATAAATAGTAGGGAACCAGAGGAGGAGCATGAAGGTTTTTTTTTTTTTTTTTTTTTTTCTAGCACAGAAGAAGGACTGGGGTGTAAAGGGGGGTGGAAAAAAAACTGCCAGGGTGAACACTGCTGCTGTTGCTGAGTGATAAGCCACCTAGTCAGAATCAGTTGGGAAGGGTGTCCTGGAGAACAAAGCCTTTTCTGGTTGGCGTGCTGAGAGGCAGGGCGGTGAAACAGCTGGCAGTGTTAATAGTGAGCCAGCTTTGAATCACTGGGGTCTCCATTCCCTGCCAGAACTGACAGAGCTGTAGAAAGTGGAAACTGGTGTGAGGCTTGATGAGGGGACAGGGAAGTTGGGCTTAGATGCAGTAACTGGAAGCACATGTGGGAAAGTGAGCAGTGTATGATAAGATCGGGGTAAAACTTGTTGCAAACACAGTTGATTTCAGTACAGTGTAAAGAAGATGATATTCCCTTGGCTGGAATTAATATCCTAAATAATGTATGGAGTCCCGTTTTCTGCTGTCATAGTTACTCATCAGTACCACCTCCACATGCCACTTTCCTTGGCTCATAGGTCTCCTTTCTCTGTCAGAGAGAAGAGAAAGAAGGATCTTAGCATTTCCCTGCTCTTTACTATTTACTGTCATTTTGCCTAGTAAAACTTGCTTGAGCACAGATGTCAGAAAGCAAAGGTAAATAGTGCCTGGGTACTCACACATGTTCTCCTGTGGTATTAAAGCTCCTGCATTGAAAAGGAGTAAGCATTTCAAACACAGCCTTCTAATGTGCAAGCAAGATGAGGGATTGCTGTAGTAGTGAAGGATGAAGAGGTAAACTCTGTAGTGCCTAATTTGAAGAGGTAGGTAGTTGTTTCACTTCTGTTTCCCAGCCACTGTCAGCTGTGGATGGCTCACGAATGCAGCCTGTGGCAGATTGTTGCTGAGACAGTGTAGGATGGCATCATAAGAGCACCTTGTGTCCCAGCCCCTTGTAGGAGAGGTTCACATTCCTTAAGGTGTCTGCTCCAAAATTATTGCTTTTAGCCCAAACCTTAAAGCCTTTATTTACTCAAAACTTTCAGCATCTTGGAATGGTGTTTCATCTGAGTAACAGCAGTGGGATTTTGCCCATCTATCAGCTGGAGTAGTTCTACAGAAATTACATTATTTAGAATGCTCAGGTCTGGCTTGCATGCATCCCTGCTAGGGCTGTGATTTTAGCCGCTCTTACTGGAGGGTCCTATCAGAGTCTAGTGAACTTGTGGAAGGAAGGTATCCATGGGGAGATGAGAAGATGCAGAAAATGGCATTGCTTTTTTTTCCCACTCCCCTTCCAAGTAATCTGAGGCAGCCAGAAAATAGAAACTTGAACATAAATTTGAATCTATTTTTCATGAGCTTTAGACAGGAGTCCTTTTATTTACATTATTTTCTGAATTAGGTTGGAAGGAATCTGCAGTGCTTTTCTTAGCTGAATGGATGTGTGGCTTAAGTCCCTGAGTCAGGTGGAGAAATACCAAAGGAAGTGAGACAAGGGCTCTGATAGTTCTATATTCCTGCCTTGAGCTGAATGCAACATGGACTATTTCAGCTGAAATTCAAAGTGGAGGAACATGGAATACTCTACCCATGAGGCAGTTGCTGTTTAACTGATTAAAGAGTAAAAGTGTCATATCCTCTCTAACACAAATGGGGGTGCTTTTAATTGTAGCATGCACTCCATGTAATTTATGTGGTCCTTGTCTGCCTCGGTGGTGAGCTCTACAGATAATACATTGAGAGCTGTTGCTTCATATCAATTAATTTTTCTAACTGTGACCTATTAAGTGGCAAGGAGTTGGTGGAAAATAAAGGCTACACAATGTACTATTTTGTGATAAATTATTTCTTAGTGGTTGGCCTCAGAAAATGTGAGAGGTAGTTAATTATTTGTTTGGCTTTAGTGGTTAAGGGCTTAGGTCAGAAGGTTTAGCCTTTAGCAGGTAAATGCTATTTACCTGCTGTAGCTGGTAAATAACCAGCAAATAGCTGAAGTTGCACGTAGCAACTTCAACCTACAGCAGTTGCACTTGGTGCAAGTAAGCAGATCTCTACCTGTGCTGCAGGCAGAGCTGGCAAATGGGGAGGCCTGCCAGAAAAAAAGGAACTTTCATATTACTCTGATTTACTGCAGACTACCAGGATGCAACAGTAAACTCTTCCACTCTCTTCACATTACTCTTATTTATACTTAACATCCAATACTTTGGCTGTCATTCTTTAATCAAGATTTCTTTTAAACCTGTCTGAGTTGCTTGGGGAAAACCCTGGGTAAATATTGTTATTAGTTAAGTAATAAGACACAACAGGGTGTGAAATATTACCCCATAACTCATACCACTCTGTAGCAGTGTGAGTGGCACAAGGCCAAATGGCTTTGTGTGTAATTTTTTTAGTTAAATCAAATTAAAAAGACACCAGCAAAGTGTCCGTGTCTGTTTAAAACATGGCCATGGTGGGATGGGGAGGAAGGGAGAAGTGTCATTTAATAAGGTGCGTTGTCAATGGTTCACTTTTTAATTTAGAGGATGGTGAAAAGTACTAAATGGAGAGCTCTGGAGATAGGTGTCCTTCACCTATCTGAAGGACAGATTGGATAGAAGCAGCAACAGGGAGCAGCTGCCACTGCTGTGTGACAACAGGCTTGAGAGTTCCACCGCGGGTAGCTTAAAAAGATCCATTTTCAAAATCCCATTCAAACTTTGGTTACTCAGTATGAACTGCCATTGACTGTGGCCTGCTAAGATGCTTTCAGGCCCACAAGTTGCCTTGTGAGCATCTGTCAAATTGGAGGAACAATTGACAAAACATTTGGAAAACACCAGACAGACTTATTGTTGATGACTTGAGGTTCCAGCTAGCTCCCTGGGACAAAATGCAGCCTCTGCACAAGTCAGATGGTGCTGTTTCATTTGTGTTCAGAAAAGGGATCCTTAATGAGTAGGCACAGAGGCCTGTATTAACTGCTTTCTAAACTTCTGGAGCATTAGGCATCTCATTCACAGCTCTTTTCCCATTCAGCTTTATGTACCACAGCATGCAATCTCAGCTGTGCAGGATGGGTGTTCTGGCTGGGCTTGGCAGGGCTGTGCTTTAGCAGCAGAGATGAACAACCCTCTTATGAGCTTTCATTTCTGTTTTAGTTCAGAATGACCTTCTGAGGAAAATGGGGTTCTCATCTCTTCCTACATTTAATAGTCCATTTGGTAGGGACAAGGGTCTGTGTGCTTCCAGGAAAGGGCAGATGCTCTTGGGCTCTCTAAATCACAGGTGTCCATTTCAGGAAAGAACTTGCACTGCAAAGAAAATGTGAAATGTTGCTACAGTCCTTTGAGTTTTTCATTTGTTTTACGCAGACAGCTGCTGTTGTGTCCCTTACCCAAGACCCATTAGCTACCCAGCAGTTTTTGATTCCTGATTCAAAGTCAGGCCAGCATGGTAGAGAACCATATAAAAAGATGCTCATTAATCCTTATTTGGTTCCTCCTCTAGGCATTTCTCTTACATGGCCAGCATTTCTCACATGCTGGACTCCACGTGCAACAGGAAGCTTTCATTTGCTTTAGTCCTTTAACAGCCAAGCAGCTTATTTGTGAAGCTTGATGCATTTCCTGCTCTCTAATGCAAAGGAAAAAAAAAAAGTCTAGCTAGTAAGCTTAGAGAAGGGAGTATCCTTTACTTTCTCTTTCCCCACGGAAAATATTGCCCATCTGGACAAAATAGCATGGAGGCTGACAAAGTGCTTTCTGAATGCGATTTGAGCTAGGAGAATTCCCAGGGCAACTTCACATCCTTTGCATGTGCTTGCATGTGTATGTTGGCTTGCAGTTGGCACGGAGATATATCAATATATCCGATGACAATAAATACAGCTATTAGGATGAGTCGAGGGCTTTTCTTAATTGGGTAACAGATGAGCAGGCGTATGTTGCTGTTGAATCCATCAGCATTAACTGGGCAGAGGTAAGTTTGATCAATACTGACACTTGAGTGCATGGGTAGCCACTGGAAAATATTAATTTACAATCATGACCGGCACCTCTCATTAACCAGAAATGTGTTAACCCTAATTGGTTCAACAGGGTTCTGCTGTACTATGCTGTGCTGCTCACAGTATTTCCTCTTGTGCCTAAGCCAGAATTTTCCACCGATGGGAGCTTGATGGTACTGAAGCCTGTACTCTTGGTGGCCAGGCTGGTAGCTGTACTGCAGCATCTATCAGGCCAGGAAGGTGTGCAACACACACTTGCCTGGGTATGCTGCCCATATGGCTGTATAGACATAGGGGGCTGCGTACTTGTCTGTTCTTACCTTATGGCCAACTTGAATAGGAGTTAGGCTGAGTAGGAGTGACACTGATTTATACCATCTGCGAGTCTGTGCCACAGATCCATAAGCATTCGTATACCTTTGTGTTTCTGTGCATGCTTGGGTGCTTGCATTCAGATATGGACTGAGTGTGGTGATGGCAGCATTGGGTTGCCCTCAGATCTGTCAGACTGTGTACACAACACAGCTATTAATAGGAAAAGTGTATAAATGTGTGTGTGGAATATGTATTTATGAGCGTGTGTGAAAAATGCTTCTTGTTCTTTAATGCCAGCAATGGCAATTTGTTTTCTCTACCACAAGATCCTCACAGCAATCCATTCAAAGCAGTCATCTTTGGTATGTGCCATAAATATGCATGGTGTATATACAAACACGAGCTGTGAGAGTTGAAATCATCTTGTAATTAAGGCCCAGGCCTGACAGTGAGGGAAGTGAATTTGCTGTTAGACCTGTGTCTGAGGAGATAATAGACTGCTATCTAAGTCCACTGGGGATAGAATGGGAAGTAATGGGCTTAAATTGTGGCAAGATCTAGATTAAACATCAGGAAAATCTTTCCAGCAGTAAGAATAGTTAAGCACTAGAGTGGATTGCTTGAGAAGGGAAGTGGATCTCAGCTTCTGAAGGTTTCTTAACA
The DNA here is from genome assembly GCF_023343835.1 of Lagopus muta. Lineage (NCBI taxonomy): Eukaryota > Metazoa > Chordata > Aves > Galliformes > Phasianidae > Lagopus > Lagopus muta. The sequence continues at coordinate 81,183,892 of NC_064433.1, forward strand.
GCAACAAATAAAAGTTGGGTAAATATCCATTGTGACTGGTTAGAGCAAGGAAAAGGCCTATATATTTTGGAATGCTTTCCAGCTGTGTTTTCTCATGACTTTAGGAGTGTAGATGTCTCTGTTTCACCCGTATATGCTGGGTGTTGGAGCTGCCTACAGTTACAGTAGTCACACTTGCTACAAATGGTGTTTCTTGCACCTAGAGCATGATCCAGGTTTACTTCTCTTAGGTTTCTGTTGATTGTCAAACTTCTTCAGAATCCTCAGCATTTTTTTGTTTACTTGGCCCTCCCATCAACCCACTGATTTTTTTTTTAACTCTGATATCTATTTCATAATTGATTTCTAAAACATTTGACTTACAAAAGGGGGAGGAGAAAAAGAGCTATTACTTTAATGACTTGTACAATAGTAAACAGTTCTCTTTTCCATTGTGCATATCAACATCTTTGTGTTCTCCTCTGAAGTTAAAAATTAGATTTTTGCCTTCTTAAACCATTAAAGAGAACAGGCTGTATCTTACGGGCACTTTGAAGGAGTGCCTAATGTCCTAGGAATCTGAAGAACAACTGGTAAAGCAACATATTCCAGTAGCTGATTGTGCATATGAATAATTCCAGTGGAGCTGTCTGAAAGATTTATTATTTGGCAAAAAGATTAAATGAAAAGGAACAACTGTTGGCTTGTTTGAATGCCTCCATAGCAAATGAGTATGGCATATGGAGATTGAGAAACAAGGTCAGACTCTTCTGTATCTAACTCTTGCTGACCTGTAGCCTGAATATCTGGTATTCGTATTTTTGTATCAATGTTATTTCTTGAAGCATCTTTCACAGAAACTCAATGGGGAGGTTTTTCTGACAGTCTTGTCAGATTATTTTTTTTGTTGTTGTTGTTGTTGATACACAGGAATGAACTGGCTAGTTTTAGTTTAAGTTGTAGCTGGAAGGAGCTTTTTGTGTCAGGTGGGAATCTGTGATGAAATACGCCAGCTGGACCTGAGTACCAAAAAGCATGGTGGCCAAGTGTTTTACCAAGGAAGCTGGAAGATGCATAGAAGTCCCCATCTGCCTCTGTTCCCAAAAACTATGTTCTTTTTCTCAACTTTTTCTCCAACTGAAGCTTTTCCTTAGTGCTGCTTGAGGGAGCTATTCTACTTTGTATTAGCTGTCCCCATAATGAAGCGGAGAGAAAAGTTAGTTGCGTAGGCCTGCTTGAGCATTCACTTGGGATGTGAAATTGGGAAATGCAGGAACAAGGACCTCCCCAATCCAGCTGAATGCCTACCTATTTGTTATGCTTGAATCACTCTTTCTTGTTTTTGGAAAAACAACTTTGACAGGTCTTGGTTTTTTTTTTTTCCCCCCAGTGGGCAATGACTCATTACTGACTGACTCAGAAGCTAAGCAGGCTCACATACTCTCGGTGGGGGATTTATACTAAGGTATCTGCCCTGGCTGGCTCTTGCAGCTCTGGAATTGGATGCTCCCCAGTTTATGTAGAAGTCATAATGCTCACTGTAAGCATCTGCTCAGCTTCACTCTACCAGCCTGCCACTGGCCACATCTACATGGTCTTTGTGGACCAAGCAGGTTTAGTTAGAGAGTGTACATGAGAGAGCTTTGATGGTGATGTGGAATGAGTGTGCTGATGTGGGTAATCTGTTGCTTTCTGGTACGCAGCTTATGTAAGTGGGTTCTAAGTGGGAAATACAGGGCAGGGAGCATTGACGCCTTCAGGGCTGGAAGGGCTGCATTATTTCAGTGAGGACACTCACAATGCTCCATGGAAGCTCTAAGACAAGCCAAGCAGTCAGAATTTGACCATGGAGTTACTGGCAGAAAGCACTAAGAATAATTACAGTCACCATGATGCTTCCTGGGCCTACCCTGCCTCTGGCTGTATTATACGTGGTGTGGAGTGAAAAAATTTTGGCAAGCTAAAAAAAAAAATACTATCTGGATAGCATTTCCTGGTCATCTACAGCCAGATGTCCTCTTTTTCAGAGCACCATTGACTTCAGAGACAGTTAAAGCAGACAGAGCATTGGTATTGGGGATATTGAGAAGGAAAGAGATAAAATCTCATGCAAACAAGTGTTGGCAGTCAATGGAATTGTACTTCCTTTTCTAAGGGCTGAATCTGGCATCATGTCGTACAGAGTTTAAGAGATTTATTACCAGTTTGGCTTGATCTGTGACATAAGATGTATGGCTGGGCTGAAACTGCCCAGAAATTGTACTTCTCTCACTGTACCAGCACTGAATCTACTCGACAGAGAAACATCTTCTAAGTCAGGAATGCTCAAATGGTGGATATCACTCAAGCCAGGTAGCACAGTTATCTCTAGGTTAGAGGTTTAGTGCAAAAGGAAGCCCTGTGTCCATGTGAGAGATCCATTAAATGCCAGATCTTCTTCAGGGAGCCAAGGAGTCCCAGGTTCTCAGAGCCAGGTCAAAGCATTGGAAATGATGCTGAAACATTCTTTTCTTGTTGAAGAATATCAGCAATCATGGGATAGCTGACCTCAGGGGACAGGGGACTTGCCTTCCTGTCTCTTTTGGTATATTTATTAGCCAGTCATCTGAAAGGATTTACGGTGGAGATGTAAGAACTCTAAGAACTCCTCTTCTGTTTGCCAAATAGTGAATTTAAAGCTTTTCTCCAGTGAACTTTTCTAATCTTTGCACAAATTCCTCTCCACACAGGCTCAGAACTTTCACTCAGAAGTGATTCTCTTTACAACTGGCACTTCTGGAGTTTTAAAAAGCTTTTAATTGTGCTAGAGAGTTTGAATTATGGGCATTTCCTTGATCAGCCCAGAAGTCCCTGTACACATCAACCTTCCTAAAGTCTGCAGGTGTTCCTCCCCTGTGGTTTCCAGTCTGTTGTTCAAGACAGAAGCTTCTTTAATATGTAGTGGTAAGAATCTAATGGAGTTGACATCTCTTATATCTCCTCTGTGCTCAAGATGCTGCAGTAAAACTGTATAGTCAGAAGTAGACTTGTGTCCATCCCACTAAGCTGAGGAATCAAGTGTTCCCTCTAAATATGGGAGAAATGGGCTTTTTGTTTGTTTCCTGGCAAACTGTGGTAGCTACAGGTTACTGCTTTGTCCTACCTGCCAGGGCAGGTAAAGGACGGTGAAGCAGTTCCTCAACTCATAGTACTGTTTAGAGGGCATCTGTCTTGAAATATCTGAGCTTCTGTACTCTAACTGAGCTGATGGCTGCATTTCTATTTACAAATGTGGCTTAACTGAGTGGAATTTTATTTCCTGACTGCACAATAAAAAGCACAAAGGCTACTACTTCTGTTAAATCCTGGGGAAAAAGGAAAAGAATGGGGCAAAAGGGGAGAGAGAGGAACTTCATTGCACACAGTTTATTTCCAGGGTGACAGAGAATACAGAAATGATCATAAAGAGCTTAAAAGCAGTTTATTGCCTCCTCTTCATCGTTACGATATTTGCAGAGCACACAAACAACAGCAAGAGCTCTAGTCCAATTGCTTCCCTTTTGTTGTTTATCTGTTGGCTTCACCATGTCTTTCATCTGCCTCTTGGATGTTTTTTTTTCCCTACTATCTTTATTGTTGTTTTGGATTGTCAGAGACCCCATGGATACTATACAAGGTGACATCTCCTCAACAGCTATGTAGAAGAATCGGGTGGGTTGACAAGCTCAGAAAAGGAGGGAAGAAGAGCCTTCCGGAGCTGTAATCTCACTTTATTTTGCAGGATTGCAGGGGCAATATAAAGAGGAGAAGAACAGCAACAGACTGCTCTGCTTCTAATGACATCAAGTGATTTGAATCTGACACTGATGCTACCATAAATTCCCTCAAATCTTTCTTTCTCCTTGCCTTCCCTCTGGGCTGGAAAAACAAACAAACAAAAAACAACCAACTACAGAAGTAGCTATTGCCCAGGAATTGAGCAAGAAATTCTTCACTTCCACCTATAGCCCTGGAATATTGTCTGACAAGCACAAGAAAAATAAGGTGAGTTAAAATTCCTGTTTTACTAATCAGTGAGATTTTCAAAGTTATGTATTCCACGTGGCCTCCAGTGAGCCTGTAAATCTGCTGGAGAGCTTCCACGGTTCCAAAGTGAACTGGAGCACTGTCTACATCAATGTAATTACATCAATGCAGTGCCCATTTTCTTAATGCGGAAAGTGCTTTGCTGTCCTTTCAGGATGAATTTTGCATAAAGATCTTCCTTGAGGGAAAGCACAACAAATGTGGAGTTTATAGATTTAGGTGACATAGTTTGTTTTCTTCTGTTCTGTGAGAAACATTTGAAGATTTTAAAAGAGACTAGAAAAATACTTTTACTTTTTACAAGACTTCTAAAAAGGTTTTCCAAATGACATATAATTTTCCCTTAGAAGCATTTTCTTCTGACAACTGATCTAGTCATGCTGCATTTCAGGAAGATGTTTATTGAGAAACTTAGACACAATTAAAAATTGAGATGTGAATGGAAATTCACTGTTCTACCCTGAATGTTCTGACTCACCATATGTGTAGGTTCTCTATATTACCTGCAATGTGGGGAAGATTTTGCTTGTCACTTTTTCAGAGGCTATAAGGGGGGATTCAGAAATACAAAGCATTAAGATGTGATTTTTTTTTTTTTTTTTTTTAAATATAAATTCCAGCTTCAGTTCTCCTCCAGGACTTGCACTACAAAAGAGAGGTGCAGCAGAACTTGGCCCTGCTGCTTGAACGTGGCTAGAGCCTGGATTGACAGGCAGAGTAGGCTTTGGTTAAATGATTACGTTTTTTGGTAATCATCTGACCCCTAAATCACAAGGTACTTGCATTCACACAGCATGAACCAGGGAACAGTAAAACATGTTTCCACTGTCATTCTTTCGTAGATAGGTGAGCAGCACTGACATGAAACTGTCTTCAATATTATTGATAAGAGGGTGTTGTGGAAGATGTTTATTTTTTCAACAATCCCAGCAAGTGGTGCTGATTATTGTGAGCTGAACCATAGTAAACTGTTTGCTACTGTTCCTGGAAAGCCTCATGCTCCTCTTGTTTTCCCTCTTGCAGCTCACTATCAGCTCATCTTTGCTTAGTGGAGAGTTGGTGAAGGTTGTATTTTTATAAAAGAGATTGTTTCCAGTTGTATTCAAGTTGTTAGATGTTTCCTTGCTCCCTTTCTCAATTTCAAAACGCGTGGACATTGTACCTCTAAAATCGCTGACTGATAGCTTGAACTGGAGTCTTCCAGATATGCCTGAGTGGACTGTTTTTCACAGTCATTCATACCTGTCAACTTGGATAACAATATAAAAAAAATCCTGATTGTCTCTGTATTATAGTAACCAAAGGATACATGCCCCTCCAGAGGGGGGGATGCAAGTTGAGCCCTGCTTTCCTTAGCTAATCCCTACGCCCCTTCTGAAACCACCAAGCCATGTTTGAGCTAAGTGAAAGCTCAGTGAATTTCTTTACTGTACACAGTCTGTCATTTGTTGAGCTCATCTAAACTACTTTCACAATTATTCTGTCTTTTTTTAGGTAATATTTTATCTCCCTTTATAGACAGCACACAGTGGTAACCTGCACCCATTTCACGCAACTGTGACACTGCTGCTTTATTCCCTTTGTGCATGTGCAGTTATCTGTTGTAGTGGTTTTTTTTTTTTCTATTTAATGTGGAATTTTCTGAGCTGACAAGCTAATGAAGAATTTGGTCATTATTAGATGTGGCCTGATTTATTTATTTTTTTTCCTGCATTAGTACTGGTTTGTTGTTCTACTTCTGATAAAATTACCACTGCCTTTTGTGTTCTTAATGACTCCTGTTTCTCCAGGTTAGGTAGCTGATGCAGGAGGGTAAGAGACTATTTAGTGGAGGTAGGTAGCCTCTAGCCAACCAGAAACTAGAATATCTGATTTTTTTTATATATATATATATATATATATTTTTTTTTTACTCTTTTTACTTCCTCTGTGGCAATTTCCAAATTAGAGTGACTGAGTGCCTTCTTCCAATCTCTGTGATCTTAGTATATAGGATAGTGCTGAAGAAGATGATCTGCAATTTAGTTTATCTCCTGCTAAAGCAGACCATATCCCAGGTACTAATTTTCACAGTGTCAGCCAATCAGTAATGTTGACACTATGGTGTCACCTTTTTGATAGCTGCTTCTGAGATAACAAAAGGGTGGTAACCAATTAATTTTGCTGATAGCAATACCTCAGTGTTGGACCAACAGGGACAAGGAGCATGCCTACTGCTTGGCAGTAGTGATATAATTAAAATGACAAAGTCTATGGAGGCTACTGTAGTTTTTTTATTATAAGTAGCACAGCCTTGTAGAAAGGTACTGACAAATTTACAAGGCATTAATGTGGTCACAAACTATCTTCAGAAGATTAAACAAGAAGAGCAGGCAGCATGCGTCTCCCATCACAGGAGACAGGAGAGAAGCTATTCTGCCCATGCTGCTACTTGCCTTTACCATGACAGGGAAGCATGAACTGCTCTATGCCCTGTCCTCATATAGCCAGCAGGTAACTCTCACAGAAGCCTCTCATGGAGATAGCAGGAAAATGAAAGAGGTTGCAAGCAGCAAGTTTTTCTGGCCACTGCAAGAGCCCTGTGTGCAGAGTCACCTCCCACGTACACAGAGAACAGCCAAGCGTGGCTGTGCAGGCTGAATGTTCTAAATCATTCTAACCTTTTACAGTGTTTTAAGTTTGCTATTTAAAAAAAAAAATCTATTTCATTTCTACTTCTGCATTTCTGCTTTTACACTCTGCTGCACTCTCTACAGAAGTAGAGTACACATAGACGTGCATGCACTCTGGTGACTCTAGAGTAAAATGAGAATATTCCTTACAGTTTTTCTTGAACAGAGACACAACTATTTGCCTTCTATTTTTGCTATTCCCTTCCCATCTCTTTCTTCTACAATGTAGAATGCCCCATCCCCTATCTTGCAACCAGTCCTCGTGATTCCAGTGCTGGATGAAGATTGTTCCACTTGTTTGTTCTTGGCTTGGGAAGTTTGGAATGATTGTTCAAATCAGGTTCTCTGTTTACAAATGAGCCCTGTCTGTCTGAGCCCTATCTGTGTTAATTGCTAGATATTTGTCATGACATGCAAGATGTTTCACACACTGTCATGTGCACGTGCATCTCTGCATTCCTCAGCACTTTTGTGTGAGTACAGCTAAGTGCGGGCACAGTCACACATCAAAATATGAACTGGGATAGATGTTTGTCCTTGCCTAGCATCCCTCGAGCTCACCCAGGCAGGTTTTCTGAAATGGCACCAAAGCTGGTTTATCTTCATCAGCCATGGCAGGTAAATCATATTCACAGTAGTTCAGCTGCACTCATGGTTGGCAATGAGGTTTATTTTTCATGGTGTGGTGAAGGCAGGAGGCTTCCTGCTTCCCTGTGAATTGAACGGTGTGACCGTTTCGTACGAGGCAAGCAAATAGATGCACTGAACTGGGGCATGTGCTAGATGGAGCTGCTGTACACGCTGAGGGTAACCTGTGCATTGCTGCTGTCTCTTCTCTGACAGAATGGCTTGTGACTTCAAACCCATTACTTGCAGAGCCTTGCCCTGTGCTTCGCTTCTCCTGTGAAGTTTTTGAGGTTTTGCTGTTAATTTTTCTGGACTTGTGGGGGAACCTCTAGTTTTGTATAGAGGTTTTAGGGGATTTTCTAGCTGTTTTGTGGACAGGTGAGCCCTCCCTTCTGTTTTTGTTTTTTTGGGGGGGCTGGAGTGACTCACTGAGCAGTCCTGTGAGCCATACATGGAGCAAACTCAGCACAGAATTGTGGTCATCCCATAGCCACACAGCATCAGTTCCTGCTTCACAGTGGTTTCATCCCTGTCCTGAAAAGTGGTTTGTGGTCTACAGGGCATGTGTCTGTTAGGCAGAGCTGTGTAAAGGTCCTTGTTCTCCTGACTTTAACTTTTTATTGGAGCATTTCCTGGGGAGGTAGGTGTTACAGCTGTAGCATCAAAACAGGCAAGAGGCTGCCAGGTTCCCATTACACAAGTAGGAAAGGATGAGTGTCCTTGAGCTGTACTCTGCTTGGTCCTGGCAGATGCTGTGAAACCTCCTGGCTTCTACTCACCTCTGGCATCCCCTCATTGCCTGTATCAAGTTCTTCTGTAAAGGAAAAGCCCTGGTATGCACAGGCTACTTGCAATACAACAGGCATGTGGGTTCTAACAAGACCTGTAAAGCAAGATATGCTTTTTCAGGCATATAATAAATTCAGGAAGAGATGAAGTACTGTCAGTGGATGGCCTGGACTGCTGTGCTATTGTCAGATGTAAGATACTTGGGTCAGCTTATGGGGTGCCTTTGCATCTCTGTAGTGGTTGTGCGGGCAGCATCCAGACTTCAGTGTTTCCTAATGCTGAGCTCTGAGAATCTGCTCTGCTCCTGTTCCCTTTACAGTGAAGGGAGCCGGAGGAGGCTGTGGGAACAAAGATCTGCTCAGTCTTCTATCCATTAAGTGCAGAGAGGCAGAGATATAGTCCCAAATTTAGCAAGGAGAAAAAGAGGAGAAACAACAATGGCGAAGGGAGAGAGGCCACCCTTCCTTCCCAAACTGGGATGGAAAACAGCTGAGTAACAGAAACCTGTCAAGATAGTAACTAATAACAATTAATAATTTATTGTACATCAAATAGCCCTTTTCCTCATGGTTTCCAAAAGCTCTTTACAGCCTATATATAGCGACTGCATTACGGTGTGGTATGTGCTTTTCAGCGGCATGGTTTAGGAACAGCCCTGCTGCTGAGGCACAATGGAGCGTGGTCAGCCCAAAAGAGTTCTAGCAAAAGGTTTGCACCTCCTCAATCCTGCCTGCACATTTCACAGTAGAAAAATGAGTGTGGGAACAATCATTCTGAGGAGTGGTGAGAAGGCAGAGCGTTGTACAGGTGTTATTAAGTCAGGCTGTCCCAATGCATTCAGTTACATAGACCTTGAGAGAACAAGGGTGGGGGCTGGAAAGAAACAAATGTGCTTTAGAAAGCCTATGATAATGACTTAAAATTGCTTTTCCTTATAATTGCAATTTTTAAGAGCTGACATTTAGCGATAAGCCAAGTGCTAGATGCTGATGGCTCACAGAATGTGGGGTCTTAAATAATGACTGCTACACGCTAATTCTTGCATATCTTTGGGCATGTTCAATTCAGATGCTGCTCATAAGGCTGTTGGGGGAGGGTGAATTAGTGGGACGTGCAAAGGCAAGCACTCAGAAAGGGCAAATCGGCTGGTAGACACTGCTATGCAATGCGTCCTTTTCCTATGGCATCTGCCCTGAAACACGGCCTCCAGGAGGAAGCATGCAGCAGGCATCCAGAGGGCAGACAGAGCACAGGGCTACAGGACAGAAGGTGATGTGTGTACCTCAGTAAGAAGACTGCGGGGAGTATAATGCTAGTAAGAAAGCAATTAAAAGAGCTGAGCAAACAAGCAATAAATAATGTAGAGAGAGTCGGTGTAATAAACCTCTTTAGTAAAGCTGGCCTGAAGGCCAGCCTCAAATTCCCTGAATCTAAGCGAGAGAAACTCCACCTTGTACAACCACCCAGGGCATAAAGTCACTTTAGAGGAGCAATTAGGGAAGAAGCTGCTTACTGGGTTGCTTTCAGATCATATGCTGGCAAGTTCAGGAGGTGGTGGGAAAGCCCCAATGGATTGACTGAGGCTGCTTTTTGTAAGTGAAAGCTTACTTATGTAAATGTGTTTAAGAGGTGCCTTTCAGTGAAACTGCTGCACTTCCTGCAAACAGCTAATGGAAACCCTCCCCTTAGAGATGATGCTGTTAAGGCTGCATTATGGATATCACCTGTGGATGCTTGAAGCTCAGGTGACCAGCTGCAGAGATTATTTGCTAAGGCTTTGGCACTGCTTTTTCTCTTGATGGATACAAATGCTGAATTGCTATGGCATCTCCCACTTCTGGTTTTTGTTTTTATTAGGCCTTGATAGGCAGACAATACTTTGAATGCATTTTGAGTTGCATTCCTTGTGAAAGATGGTTGCAATTCAGAAGCGATTCTTCCTTTCCTGCCTGTCCTTGGACTTGTAATTAGGAAGTGATTCCATTTATATGAAGAGCCTGACTTCTACATTAAGCCTTCAGATACCATTAGCAATAAATGGTCCCCATAGCTTTATGACCAGAGAGTGATCTGGTGGAAGGAGGTTGCCTGAAAAAAAGTTGGCCTAGCTTGGAAATTCTGCCTAATCTGCTGATCAGTGTGTGCAGGAGGAAAGTTGAATTCCAGGCTGCTTTTCTTGTGTGCTGCTCCCACAGCAGCCTTGATTCCTAGGGGTGGATTTCTCTATGTCCTTGAGCATTGTACAGACACCTGGAGATGCTTGGTCCAAACCTTCCTTGGCAGGCTTTGTTCCTCAAGGAGGGATGGGAAGCATCACTGGGAACTGCAAAGAAGACTCTAGTTTTCTGCAGTAAGGTATAATAGCAGCTTTTATTTGAATCAAGTGGTAAAAAGGATGGCACAAAACCAGCTCATTCCCGGGGCACCATCTTTCTGGACCACTTCCATCAGCTCTATGCCTTTGAGAAGCTGCTCTGAGAAACTGGGCAGTCTCTTCTTCCCGTGTTTCCCTAGTTAATGATTTATTTTCTTTCCCTCAACACATTCATACAGATTAAAACTATCAGGTTGAGTGTATTTAGAGCTATCTATCTAGTATGATGCAGTTTAAAAAAAAATAAATAAATAAATAAAAATGAAAGTCTCCAGATGAAGGGCATACTAGTGCAGAGTACTAGCAATTGACCCTCTCGTGGTTTTCATACCTTCTTCCCCCAAGTACTGATGTATCCTAAGATATCATGATGTCACCAGGTGTCAGTGAGGTATGTAGGTGAAGGTAGAGTTTGTCTGGCTCTGCCTTCACTGAATTTTCACTGTCGGCCTCTTGATCTCACTGTGGGCTGGAATCTCTTCCTGAATGGATTCATCCCATTCTGGAGATGATAGAGTGTAATGAAGTGTGAAATCCATTTTTCCCTATCTAATGGCTGTGTAACTGATGAAGGAAGACTGTGGTCCTCTCTACCACTGCATGGCACCTGTCTTTGCTCATCTGTAACCTGCAGATCCTCATTGATGTATCGCTTGTGGTTACTGCTCCCTATTCCAACAGTTTCCTGAAGAACACGTTTTTCAGAGAGGAAAGTGCCTTCCTCACTGATGGAGCAGGGTCTACAGAGCATAGGAAGGGAGGAAAATAGAGGCAGACATAAAGGCTGTATTTCAGTGGGGTTAGGCAGTCTTGCATTCTGACTGTTAGTCCCACTCTTATGGTATCCCTCCTCAGCCTCTAGGATTAGCTTGTCCTGCTGCTGCCTGCATCTGACAGCTGAGTATTCTGTGTACAGATGTCTTTGTTCTTCACTGAGGAAATCGGACATGTGTGTCTCAGGAAACCAAGGCAAACAGCAGCATCTCTGCTGAGTGGTCTCTTTGCACTTGAAACTTCCAAAGTAAATTGCCATTAGATCTAACAGGATTGTCCGTGTACAACCTGGGGATTTTTATTTCATAGGCTTCCACTATGGCTGATTCATCTTCTCTAGACTCATCTTTGCTTTGAATTCTTGCCCTCACATTTTCAGTGGCTTTTCTTGCCTCCCTTATTCCTCCCCATAACACAGCTTGTGTGGGGTGAGCAGTGTGTGAGGACAGTGCAGCACTTCAGGCTCTCTGTGTGACCCAGCCTCTTCTCCTTCACACCTGCTCCTCTCAGCTAGGCAGCATGCTCTCTCCAGAGGCTTTGTTGCCTTCATATGCTCCTTTTACACAGCCCTATGAAGGGCCTGGGAAGAGGGCAGAGACAGGAAGGGAGCAGGGAGATGTGGAAGGAGGGAAGAGACAGGACCCGTGGAGAAAGGATCATCGACTCTGATCTATTATGAATTCTTCTGGGAGACGGTTGGGCTGGGAAGTGAGTGATAGCCACACCAGATGAAGAATTGTTCTGTGTTCCTCATGTATTTTATCCTCGACAGGGATTTAGTTTCTTTAACTATCATGCTAACTATTTCTCATATATATATTATATAAGCTGTGAAAGATAAAGCACACACAGCATCAATCTCATCTTGTCAGAATCTCTTTACCTCTTTTCCTTTTCTTTATTTTTTTTTTTTTCTTCTGTGTCTCCTACTTTCTTAAATTCCACTTGAAACGAGGCTGTTGTTATCAGGGCTTGACCAAAGTGTAACTAAAGATCATTTCACCATTTGACAATTCACGGAGGACAAAATGGAAGGACAGGATATGGATACTGAGAAGGAAGAAAAAAAACCAAAACAAACTGAACTTAGGTGTGGAGTTTTTTCTGTTTTGAGAGGAAACCTTCCCTATGGAATGGGTTTTGTCTAGATTCCTTAGAAATCCAGAACAGAAAAGGTGGCATACTAGATCCTGAGGATTATAGTAGCTTATGATGCCACAGGAAACTATCTTCACCTTTGAACAGAGCTTTTTCTTATATATTCATCTCCAGTATAGTGACCTCTGCACACACAACCAGGAAGGTGAACAGGAAGGCATGTAGCTGCTGTGTGTCAAACTTGGACCCTAACACCTGAAGTGAGGTGGAATCCTCAGACAAAATTGTAGATGAACATGGCACATGGAGAAGTTATTTTCAAACATCAGTTCCCTGTATTCCTAGGTCTGTGTTTGTCTACCAGTGCTGGCCTACCTTAAGTTTTGAGGCAGGCTGTAGCTGTCCTATGACTGTCTTAGTTTGAAGTGGGATAGGATTGTTTTCTTCAGAGAGTTTGGTATAATGCTATGTTTTTGGTTCTAGGAGAAAAACAATTTTTAATGCACACGGATATTTACAGTTGCTGCTAAGCAGTGTTGTACAGAACTAAGGTTATTCTCAGCAAAGGGCCCAAGGAGCTGGAAGGGAACAAAATTAGGATGGCTGGCTTAAACTATATCCAAAGGGATCTTCCATTCTGTATGATATTATGTAGGAGTTTTGAAGGAGAGGGGAGTTCATCTGGCTCTCTTCTGTTTCTTGGGGGGCTTGCTGGGCATCAATCAAGGGGTGGGGAGCAGTTGTTTATGTATCACTTTTTATATACATTCATGTATCTCTCTCTGTCTCTCTCTATGGTCATAACTATTATTACTTTTCCTTGATCTGAGTAAATATGTATTTTATATATTTATACATACATATATTTTATGTAAACCCACAAGTTTTACTTTATTTTTCTTGATTCTCTTCCCCATCCCACTGGGAAGTGGGGGAGAGAGCGAATGACTGTAGTGCTTAGCCCCCTGCTGAGTTAAATCATGGCGAGGGAGAAGGAGGTAGCCAGTGCACTCTTTATTAATGTTGCTGTCTTTTTGGCAAGCAGATAAAAGAAAGAATAACAAATAAAAAAGAAACCACCACCAGGCATCAAGATTGGTGAATCAGATTGTAATCTGTAATTTCTAAATATACTTTTTTCATTTACTACTTAACGTGTGATCATGACAATGCATACAATATATGGTGCACCTATTGTGTAACATCTTGAACAAACAGTACCTAATCTGCACGTTTGGAGGGTAAGCATATCACTTCAAATGCAGCAAGAGGGAAAAATACAGCCCCATCCAATTTTTGGACCTCAATTTCAGAAATGCTGAGTATCTAGCGTACCATCTAAAATCAGCAAGAGTGATGATGCCCTGAGAATCAGGCCCTTGTATTTTTTTTCTCTTCCAACTTCACCTTAAATTAACCAGGCTTTTTTTTCTGTGCTTCTTAAGTCAGCTTTTTATTATGTTTGATAGAGAGATAGAATGATTTTTTTTCTTCCCCTCCCCTTGTATCTTGCACAATGGAGAACATAATGCCTTTCTTTTGAAGTCTTTGCTGTTATGCTGCCTACAAAGTCAGGCCTCTCTTTTGGTTTCCAGTTTAATTAAATGCATCTACATTGAACAAGGAAGCTGTCATGGAGATCCTGAAATGGCTTCTCTTGTGATAGCATAAAACCCCTGACCATTTTAGAGTAAGTTCTCCTTGTTCCTCTGCATACCGTATCTTGTAGCATACTTAGCATGTTTTAATAGTATGGAGCAGTGATGAGGGATTGTGGTTATTTTGAGTTAAGTTCCTTTGCTGTCAGTCTGAAGTGAACACTATACTGTGATAGACTTATGGAAGACAGTGTAGAAGAAATGGATCTGGGGGTGTTGGTTGATGCTCGCATGAGCTGAGCCAGCAGTGTACTCAGGTGGTCAAGAAGGCCAATGGCATCCTGGCTTGTATCAGAAATAGGGCAGCTAACGGGAGCAGGGAGGTGTTCATCCTCCTGTACTCAGCTTAGATGAGGACTTGATTGCTGTTTCAGTTTTGTGCCCCTCCCTATAAGAAAGACACTGATGCCCACTGAGTGTGTCCAAAGAAGGGCAATGAAGCTGTGTGGGGTCTGGAGCGCAAGTCTTATGGGGAGTGGCTGAAGGAGCTGGGATTGTTCAGTCTGGGAAAGAGGAGGCTCAGGGAAGACCTTGCTGCTCTCTACAACTCCCTAGAAGGAGTTTGTATAGAGGTGGGGGCTAGCCTCTTCCACGTAACTAGGGATAGGATTAAAGGGATTGGCCTCAAGTTGTACCAGGGAAGATTCAGGTTGGGTATTAGGAAAAATTTCTTTTCTGAAAGAGTGGTCAGGTACTGGAATGGGCTGCCCAGGAAGATGGCTCAGTCACTATCCCTGGAGGTGTTCAAGAACTGTTTAGGCGTTGTACTAAGGGACGTGGTTTGGCGAGGAGATATTGGGGGAGGTAGGTGGCTGGATTGGATGATCTTGGAGGTCTTTTCCAACCTTGGTAATTCTATGGTTCTATGAAAGCAATGCTTAGACAAGAAGCCAATCCTGCAAGAACTAAAAGAGCTTAATGAAGCTTATAGCTGAAGGTCAAATCTTGTGAGTAGTAGTTGAACATACTTGGGCCTCTGTGGATTAGACATTCTTTGAAATGATGCTGGGGCTGTAGAACAGTATGTGGAATGGAGAAGACTTCAGTCTTCTAAGTAACAGGATATTGTAATGGCTTTCCTCATTCATTTTAGTGCAGCAAAAAAAAAAGGGAATGACCTGAAGTGTATCAGATCCCAAAAAAGCTTGTGATAAAGCCATTTGGTGTTTAATTCTGAAAGAAATATGTCTTACTAGAAAATGTTTGCTCTATTCAAATCTTGCATTATGCAAGTGGAACAGTACGAAAAATAACCCAAGCTTCACTTGGCACATATTTGTTGGTGGATATCTACTTGAATGATGCTTGTCAATAGAGCTGGCTTAGAATTAATTTTTGCCCACAGTTTATCTACCAGCATTGGATGCTCTCCTTAATAATTTATATACATTGCTGAATCTTAGTTTTTATCTCCTTGCATTTAGAAATGGGCCTAATTAGCCACATTTAGAAGTGGACCATCAGTGCTCAAAAGTAGGATACAAAGATGGCTTCCAGCCATTGATTTCATCCCAGCCACTTGAAAATGAATGTCACATAATCCCTCTTAAAGAGCTTGCTGCAACCTTTTGGGAATTATAGCTTGGATCCAATGCATGAGACAGCCTTCATCAATGCTCAGTCTATAAGAGCACTGAAAGAAAGGTTTAACATAACTAGAGCACTTACCTTTGCCCTGCAAAACGTGGCTAATTTAAAAGTGACTCTTTACGGCTTTCTGTTGCTAACTGTGTAGTTGTTAGGATGCCAAGCTTGGCATAGACTGAATAGACTTACTCCTCTTATTTAGAGTGAACTGTCCCATGTGTGCCACGCTGGGCAGGAAAACCAGTCATCAGTACTATGCCAGCTGATGAATCTGTGATATTTATGATGATAGAATGCTGACAGTGAACTTATTTCTGCTGTTTCCAGCTGTTATGATATCCTGCTTTGGAAGTAGGAATTGAACAGTTGGTCAGTACTGTTTTATCCATTAAGAGTGTAAGGTCTTGTGGATGAGGGCCTTGCTATGTTATGCCATCTTCAGTTCTTCTCATGCAGCAAGGCCATAATGAGTTTCCTCTTGCACACAGCCTTCGATTCACAAACAGGCAGTTAATTGCCATCAGCTATTGTAAAGAGGATAATGGTATTGCTGTCATGTCTTGACATCACATGTTATTCTGAATGGTAACTTTCATTTAAAACACTAGAGTATGTCAGTGTTAATATGTATAAGATTTTGCTATGCATAATTTGTAAACATTAGACTTGGCAAATAGATTGCAGCTTTTCAAGTGCTTGGCTTCTTCAGTTTAGTACTTACCCTCAAATGTGCCCAATCAGCATCAAACAGGTCCTAGTTAGGGTTAAAATTTGAATATAGTTCAGCTTCTTTGAAGTTACCTGCTTATCTTGAAGCTTAACTGGATGTCACATTCTGATGAAAACCTAGCTAAGAATGTCTTTGACTTACATTGCTTTAGTCCAGCTAGATATGATGTCCAAGGGGAGGAACTCCTCCATATTCCATATAGTTACCATATGCCATTTGGGCATTGCTCTGTCTGATTCTCTTACATCTGTATGTCATCACTGAAATCCTACAGCTAGTCAGTTTTCACTTTCTTTAGAAATAGCGAATGAGAAATAGTGAGTGAAGGCCATCAGCAGCATAGAAGTCTCAGATCTTGTTATAAATTTTAAAGAACTGTGCCTGTCAGTCTGATAGCCAGTGTCTTTACTCCACTTGTCCATCTTGGTGGTGCATTTTTACCAGAACTTTTGTCAGCTGCCAAGCTGCCACAGTATAATGTTTATACATCAAGAAGAGTGCCTGTCACATGAAATGGACCCAAGATGATGGTCTGTTTGGTTCCTTTTCAGCCTCGTTTGCCATGATTCTTCAATGAATCCAGCTCTAGAATACATGCCAAGCACTCACTGGACAGCTAGTGATCTTTTATACACATCATGATCTCTTCCTTGTGCTTGTCTCAACTGGCATGAAATAATCTATTTCCATATTATTAAACCTCCAAATATATCAACCTCCAAAATACAGACTCACATCCAGACTGCCAATGGGGCTGCTCCAAAAGTAATGCCTTCTATTTCATTATGTTGGCCCACAATGACAGAGGTAGATGTTGGTGGGATGGCAGTAGAGGTTGAACCTTCCCAGCAGTATTCTCTTAAATTTTGCTGCTGCATGGCAGATGGCAGCAGAGGGGCAGTATGACAAAAAGGTATCTTATGTGGACGTATGTATGGAGTGAAGGTGTGGAACTGAATTCTTCCATGCAGAGAAAAAACGTTTGCTGGATGTTCCTGGAGACTGTGTGTGTGAATGCAGTGAGGCAGCGTGTGGTGTGTCTCAGCAGTAGTGACAGCAATGTGAAAGACAAGCCATATTCTGGATAGCCATGCAGATTTTGTGTGGCATGCAGTCTTTTGCTTATTACAGCTGAAAACACATAGCTAATAGTGGTGACTGTGTTGAAAAATAGTTCTTTTTAGTTGAGAATTTGCTCTGTCAAATAGTGTTATTGTGCTGTGCTCTTTGTAGCTGTCATAGTTCCCAAAGAAGAAATGAATAGGAGGCATTACTTTCAGAGTGACTTACGTACTCTTGCATATGGAATGCGGTCACTCCTTAATGTGTTACACTCAGATGCTCGTTTAGCTCCTTAGCATCTTCAGCTGCAATTTTTTTCATTAGCACAGCTATATAAACTGCCTTCTGAAAGGTCAGGACTTTTTCAGACAACAGTATCATTTGGATGCTTTCCTTACATAACTGATATACTAGCTGGCCCTTTTAATGAATACTTAAATTTACTCAAAGATCATAAACCTTGGTGAGCGTCTTCAGTTTGGGCACATAATGACCAGCATATTCACTGGGATTTTGATCACAGTTATTAAATCAAAATCTCTCCATGCTAATGAACAGCTTGGGACTGAGAAGGGCTCCCGTAGTATCTCCATAGTCTTAGGCAATGCAGTCATGTGCTTTTCACTTGTAATATAATCTGCAATATAACAGAGTTTGTTTTAGTGCAGTAACTTTCCCCTCTGCTCTTTGTTTTCATTACTTTCTGTCACGTGGCCTGCTGTTGCCATAATCATAGTTACTGAAAAGACTGTTAATGACAAACAAAAGATGAGGGGAAAAAAATCACTTCCGAGACACTATTTTGTCTAATGGCTTTGTAATGCATTTTCTCCACGCCTGAATCAAGAGGTTGAGGAGAAAAATAACCTTAATCAAAGGAGGGGCCATAGTTGGAAAATGAACCCCATTTATTTATAAGCTGTCCCATAATTCCCCCATACCTCTGTGTTCTCCAACCTGTATTGTGTAGATTCAGGCAAGCACAAGAGAAGTAATTAAGGAAAGCTTATTTCAAGAAGCTAAAACTCATGTTGTTAGGTTCCACACCTCTGTGTCAAAACTGTAGGAAATTTTTTAGGTGCCACGTAAGAGAAAAGGTTGAAAACCAATTTTTGATAATTGATAGCAATTATCAAGTAGGCCTGCAGGCCCCAAGAGTGTTACCTCAGATCTCATCTTCTCCCGTTTGGAGCTAGAATTTAGATTTAGGTCCATCACCTTTTTCAACATTATTGGCCCGATTAGTCTAATGTAGTCTTTTGTTTGCTTTACTGTTGAATCAAAGGATGGGTATCTGGATATTTTTTTTTTAATGGTGTAAAGAAAAGCTTGAAGGCTTTTCTTCCGATGGGATTTTTATAACCACCATGGTGACGAATGGTCGAGTGCCATGGAGCATTATACTGATCAAACTCTGTTTCCAAGGAAACTCAGTATGGAGCTTCTAGGAGTTCCTTGTGGAGAACAGTGAAGCTACAGCCTGTGTCAGAAGGCAAGTCCCAGGTTAGGTTCATGAGTCAGCTGAAGAGCTGTGTGCATCACTTAAAAGCAGGGACGTACGAGTAAGTAGCTAGGTTGGGAGCATCTTGTATTTGGTGTTTTGGATCAAGGTGGGAAGATGGAACAGGCGTTTGTAGCCTGGACTAGAAACAGTTACATTACTGCCCTTAATTTTCTGGAGCAGGAAAGTGGTCCAAGTCACTTGAGAAGGGTGAATATTCACAGGGAGCTGCTGTTGCCAGTCCAGAAGCAGCCACAGACGCTGTTCCTGAGAGCTGGGCACACAGCCTTGGCTGGGGGTGGCACTCAACAGCACTGCTTGTGGACCCTGTCCAAGGGAATGAAAAGCTGATTTAGCTGTATATTTGACTGCGTGGGCCACAGAAGGACAGAATTTAGCATTGTTTAAGGGAAGGCTGGAGAAAGGTTAGGCAATATGTTTGCTGTTGCTGCTTTTTTATTATTTGAATAACACATGCTCAGAAATACACAAAACACTGCTCTAAGCAAAAAAACCTAGCATTTTCCCAATTCCTCCTCCTTCCCCCACAAAATTAATGGCTTTACCAGTAGCTTCAACCAGAAATCTTTCAATCTGTCCTACTACATATTGCAATAGTTACTGCAGTGTAACTTCCCATAGCATAGGCACAGCAAAATCAGTAGAAAGGTGCTTTATATTGTACAGGAACGAGGAATAAACTATCACAGTACAAGATATGTTTAAACAGGCATTGGCATCTCAATGGAAAGATAGAGATGATCCATGTGCAATTTTCCATAAATATAACTGCTTGAGAAGCTAATTGCCTGAAGGTCAGAAATGCTACTAGAATTATTTTTTTTTTAGCTCAGCAAACTGCAGTCCAGAGGCCATCTTGTACAATGTGCTAATGCTAGTCCCAAAGCATTAGATGTCTCGTTGCTGGTGGGAGCTGTTGGAGAAGAACAATAAAAAGGACAACATTTTGGGGGGAAAGTAATGCAAGAATTGTTTCAGGATTTGCTCCTGGGCTGCTGAAAAAGTAGGGGTTGAGCACAGAATTCTTAGGCTTGAAAAGACAAAATTGCTTGAAGTGTAGGGGGAAGACCTGTTTCCCCCTCTCTATCCTATTAACAAACGGTGTAATTTTCATTCAATATTTTTAACAAACCTTTTGTTGATGTGTAGTTTTCTACTTAACAACAACAACAAAAAAAACTATAGCTTTGCAGTCCTTCTTGATTTGTAGTTTGTTCAAAATTTCAGAGACCATTTTGCTAAAAGTGGTAGAAGGAAGAACATCAGGGTGAGGAAATAAAATGAAAATAAAAATAAAAAAAAAATCAACAGATTTGTCAAAGACCTTTCCTGTGGGTTGTCGAAGTGCAACACAAGAACTTTACAAAATTACTTACTTTGAGATCACAAGTGATATAGAAAAACCCTTAAAAACCTGGCTTGCAGCCATTTATGGAGCACAGGTGTCATACGCTGCTATGAGAAAAGTAGGTGTTACTTGAGAAAGCTGCTATGTTCTTACTGTATAGCTTCTGGGCACATTTAAGGTCCAGCTGTTCCTGAAATATTTTAGTGCTGCCATACAAAAGCCTGTCCAGAATCCATTAACAAATCTCTATTTGGAAGCTTGAGTTGTACTCTGTGTAGCTGGTGGAAAGATGCTGCCTGGCCATTGCTGTTCTACTGCCAGCTGAAAGCCTGCTGAGAATCTAGGAGTATCCTGGAGTTGCGAATACAGAGCATAAGTAACAGGTCATATCTTATACATGTATTTCCTCACCTAGGAATACAACTCACCTAGTTGGAGCTTCAGCCAGTCAGTTCTGGGTATATGCAGTCTCTATTTGCTCATCTAGTTTACTGGAGCATTGAATTCTAAGGAAATGACTTACAGTTTGTCTCAAATCTGTCTCCCTGCTCCTTGTTGTGGGTGTTTTTATTCGGTTTCTTCAGACCTGTTTTAATAAGTATGCTTTCCAACTTTGAATCCTTGGCAGTGACCCAACGATCTTGTTAAATGGTCTCTGCCTCCCTGAAAAAGGGGCTCGCTGCCAAAAAAACACTCCTTGAACCTTAAAACAAAACAAAAAATAAACAACCAACCAAAAACACAACAACAACAAACCACAACCACATGAACAAACAAACCATAAACACCATGGTGAGAGCTTTTAGTCAGCACTTGTACTCCAGTTGGTTGCCAGCTCCTTGCATTCTGCTTCATCTTTTCTGTAAACTTTTATAGCCCCTAATCGTCTGTAAAGCATTGCATACCCCTACGGTGCCATATAAATGAAATAACAATGATGCTCTTGAATTAATTGGGTGCTTTTGCATACAGTGGTTTTACAATATCTTTTCCTCATTATAAGACCCTCTCGGTTGAAGCTGTGGGTCCAATTGCCACAGATAATTCAGTGCAAGATTGAAGGTGTATATGAGAGATCCCATTTTTTCCTTATGAGCCCTTTGTGAGGAGGATGTGTTTTAGTTCATTAAAGATGTGCATTAGACAATTACATTATGTTCTCCTCTCCAATTCCTTCCTCTTTTTTAATTCTTGGTTTTATAGATCTTCTTACAAAACACGAGGTCTTGCAGAGCTTTACAAATCTCCATAAAGCTGCCGTTTTGTTTTGTTTTTTTAAATCATGGGGATTTCCTTCAGAGTCCCTACTTCCATATCAGCATAGGACACTGGAATAGATCCTTAAGATGTACTTTTCCTAGAGTGGATTTATTTATTCTCCAGACAGAGTCCTTTACCAACAGAATCACACTGTGGCCAAAAGAATGGCATTTGTGCTCCAGTTTTCCTACCAATAGCAAAGCCAACGCATCTCATGAGCTGATCAGACTAGCAGGTGTTTTGATTGTAGGTAATCTCGGTGGTTGGCATCTTAATGAGAGAGGGCAATGCAGTGATAATTGCAGCTTCCACTGGCTTGAACAGCTTTGTCTTACTACAGTGCTGCTGGGCTGAAGTGTTCAATATAGTATTACATCTTATGTGGAAATCCCATGAGATTCTAGAAACTTCAGAAAGTAGATTTCAAGTCCATTGTCTGCCACAAGCATCAAGCTTTTATATTATGGTTATTAAGGAAGTTTGGATCAAACTTTATTTTTTCATTGGTTAAAAGGAAAGAATAGCACACATTGGTGACAGTGGTTTGGAAATGCATTGAGATGCTCTTAGTGATTAAAGAGTAGGCAAATATATGAACAAACATCTAATCTGCACAACTTTTCCCTCTCAGTGCAGTTTATCTTGTTTCAATATATGTTGCAGAGGTGCTATGTCTTGCAAGTGTCTTGTAGAACAGAGACTGCTGCTTTGCAGTTCCATTGGAGCTTGGGGCAAATGCGATGAAGAACAATGACTCCAAAACTGCTT
The DNA here is from genome assembly GCF_023343835.1 of Lagopus muta. Taxonomy (NCBI): domain Eukaryota; kingdom Metazoa; phylum Chordata; class Aves; order Galliformes; family Phasianidae; genus Lagopus; species Lagopus muta. The sequence goes on from NC_064433.1 coordinate 81,206,205, forward strand.
GTGTGTGGTTCTCAACTTCAGTTGAGAAGTGAACTAAGAAGAATATGGCAAACTTTGGGGTAATTTGGAAAGCAGGTTGTTTGTATCTCTTCCACCCACAGAGTACAAAAAACGAAAAGGTCTATCCTTTAACTTGGTCAGAATAGATTTGCTACTGAAGGTAGGAGGTCTCTGTGGTTGCCATGAAGCTGTCAGTGGTCACAGTCAAAAGAAGGTCAAAGCAGAGATGTACATAGTTAGCTACTAAATTTATGCAACGCTCTAGGTTCTGTCTAGATAGACTGAAGCTATCCCAAGGTCAAGTTTCTCACTGATGCAGACTGTAAGCTTATAAATGCAACTCAGGTGTGGCCCAAGCACATGTTCCCAAGTCCTCAGTACTCTGTATGCCTGGGCACACTTGGTGAGTCACTGGGTGAACCAGTATGATAATGAAGGGATCCAGCTGGCTTTCTAAAAGGCAGATACAGGGAAAGGATGCAAATGTGGTGCATACTCTTTGGTCGCAAGATCATTTTCAGAGCAGTGCAGGCATAGTTCTAGTTTGTTTAACCTGTGCATCCTCTCCTGCTCCCAGAATGCTGGTTTCCTACTCCTAGCAATAAGTATATCCTTTATCAGGTTACTGTCAGAAAAGTACATCTAGAAATTGTGTTGTGCTGGAGCTTGCTTCAGTATCAATTGAGCTTACCTGGAATTTAAAAAGAGAAAGGGCTGTTCTGAGCTGCATCATGAACTGGGTTAGACATCCTTTTTGCACCTTCACAGGTGTTTTTCCATTGCCAAACAGAGGTTTGTCTGATTTGGGAATTCTGACCTTCATAGACAGATTCTGGATGGTCTTATGCAGTTATCGTACATCTTTCCAAATGAAAACTTTTTTTTTCCTCCCTGCAAAGAAGACCCAGAGTAAGGATGTAATCAGCGTAATATAGATTGCAATGGAGATGCCAAGGATTAATGGACCTTTAAAAATTTCCCTGGAATTCCAGACTCGAAGTAACATGCAGAAACTTTGCAGCCCAACATCAGTGTATGCTATGTTCTCGAATAAGCACTAATGTGCATCTCATGGCATCTGTGCTATACTAACAGGTACAGGTCTTCTAATATTTTATCAGCCTTTCTTCTGCCCTCTTCCCTGAGCAGCTTGGTTTGTTTCTGTGGCCACAAGTATTTCAGGAAATGAAGCAGTACATCAGCCCCTTATTCGGCAGCTTTCTCCTTTACGTTTTGCAGGGGCGTTGTCTGAAAATAGTCTTGTAGAGGAAGGGAGGAAAAAGAGGCCATCTGCAGCTTCAGCTGTCAGTCTGGTGAAGACAGGGGCAGCGAAGGTGTAGATTTAGATGACAGATGCCCAAACGAATGGCAGATAAGTGGGGAACTTGGTGATGGGAAATGGTACAATGGAAATAGAATGAGAAAAGTGGCCATAACTTCAAAAGAAAAGGAAAGGAACCTGAGAAACCAACCCCAGTTCCATGTTATAATGGGTTTTAGTCTGGATCTGCAAGGTTGTGCTTCAAATTGTTTCTGAGCTTAGGCAGGAGTTCCATATTTCCTTTTCTCTGATTTCTTTCTAGGAGTCATGAGCTGAAACCTCTCTGCTATCTTTCCAGTGACCTCTGCAGAGCTGTGATCTGGAATTTCCCCACACTGTTGCCTGTAGCAGCTCTGCTAAGACTAGGTTGCATCCCCATGATGCTTAGTCTCTCATGGAAGCCAGTCTCATTTGCTTTGAGTGACAGAGATCCCGCTGTCTCATCCAAACTCTGTAGAATCAGTAAAAAGGAGTGGGATTAGGCTTATGCAGGTGTGCTGTCAGGGCAGGCCTGTGACCTTGTACCCCAGTAAGCCCTGAACTTATACCATGGGATGTGTTGATTAATTGTAGATAGGCGAAGTCACTTGTAAGCCATTTATCATAGTCATCATTAGGTGTCAAAAGAGACCTGGTTAAGAGGGATTGCTCCCATTTTTCTTCAGCTTTCATCATGCCCTAGTACCAGCAAGGACCCATGGATGGATTAACCAATTATTTACTAAGGCTGACATAAACAGATGGGCAAAACCAAGATTCAGGTATGGGAAAATAGAACAACTTGTCCATGGTTATTGCCAAAGCCATCAACAGTATTTGTGTCATCAAAGCCCTTGTGGCAAGCCAGCAAGGGCATAGGTGATCTTCCTCTCTTATAAGACAAACTGTCAAAACGAGGAAAAAGTCCCTGTGCTAGAGGCCCAACAATTAAATGAGCTAAATAATAGCATCTGTACATTTTATTTGTCACTCTCAACTTCTGGATGCTTCTACCTGTGTTTAATTGGCCTAAACTCTGGGCCATACATTGATGCATTACTGGGAACAGCGGAGGACAAAGAGAAACACTCCCAGAACCCCCCTGAGCTCTCTTGCATAGCCATCCATATTCTGGTGCTCAGGCATTGTAAATCCTAAGGGGCATAAAACTTGGAGCTTCTGAGTAGAACAAATAGAAATACTTTCTCAGGTCAAGACTCCAGGTGGTAGGGCATGACCACTGTTGCTTTCTCGGTAAGGTGGAAAGTGATGTGGTAGAGAAAAACTCTGTATTTTATGGCTGAGGAAGCAGGTCCCAGGAGACAGTATCTTGCCCAAGCTATACAAGAGGCTCGTGCTTAATGTGGTTGCCCTCATTTCTGCCCTGTTCTTCTCTCTGGCTGTTGATACATGGTCTGTGATTCCTTATCATAAATAAGATTTGTGAGCTCTCTGGAGAAATGGACTGTCTCTTCTCCCATGCTTGTGCAGCTTGTACAGGGGTATAAATAATAATAGTCATTAATGCTAATAATGTGTTTTTTAACCTTTTGATCATCCTCTGTCTGATAAAATAGAAACAGGAGAGAAATCTTGCTTTGAAAAAGAAGCTACCGGCAGAAACTATTAGCATTGCAAAGGGTAGCAGAAGTCAGGCACTGCCAAACGTAAGGCTGCGACCTCATGTTTTCCATTTAGTTTGCTATTGCATCACAGACTTATTTTTTAAAAATAGTAGGTAGGCTGTAGTCTCTTCTCTGCTCAGTACGCTAAGATTTTTGTGTAGTCTGTGAAGAGGTAAATAGTCCCTGTGACACTAGAGGTCTGCTCTCTTGTTTTCATCAGTTACAGTTGGCAAATCACCTCTGTTACTTTCACCTCTCCCATCTTTTGTTCACCTTGTCTATCTTAGCACCTGGTATCAATGGTTTGAAATCATTTCTCACTGTCCTTCTGTAGAGCACCTAGAACAATAGGATTTGGTCTCAGTGAGGGCTCTGTACATCCCTGCAACACAACTGATAAACAGTGCAGGGGAATCAATTTGTATACTCAATACAGAGCAATGGCAGGAAAGGGCTGTCTTAGTGATTTTGCTGTTAGGGGGTCTAGATCAGTGGATGCTGAGTTTGGTGAGTCTTTCAGTTGCTTTTATTGTGCTCGAGAGCAGGTCTTCAGTGATCCACAGAAGTGTGTGAAGCTCTGCATACACAAGGATTACTCTTCATTGTAATGAACATCAAGTGTTTTCTTGCCACACGAAATCAGACAGTATTTTCTAAGAACTATGGTTTGGACTCATGAAGTCCAGTTTAATGTAGCCGTGGTTGTATGTTTTCTGTTTCTCTGGGTATTGTAGTCCTCACCACAGCAGGCTTGACTTTATTTCTGAGGTGCAGCAATGCTGTCACTATGATGGCTAAAGACGCAAATGATGGCAGATTTGTACAGAGGAATGCTGTCATTTATTTGACTTTACACTGTTATAAGTATGGATATGCTTCCAGGCTTGCAAACCCATGTACCTGGAAAGCTGGTTTGATTTGAGTTTTTTCAGCTATACTCTTTAGATTAATAAAAGATACTGCCTTTTCCTACCTTGCCTCACATTATTTGCCTTTCAGCTCTCTATCCACAGTAATTTCAGCATTGGAACTGTTAAGAAAAGGTGCAAATTGTTTCTTCCACTAATCATAAAACGCTCTCCCAGCCTCAAGTATCTTAAACAGCCAAATGCTTGTTCACGCTTTCAAAAATAAAAACAAAATACAAATCCATCCTTGGATAAGAGGCTAGGTCTGAAAAATATCAGTCTGAGAGTTTGTAATTTTAATATGTTATGAAGCACTGCAAGGATACTTGCAGTGGGAATACTCACACAGCCCTAGCTCTTGCTGCTTTGCTGACTGGAAAGGATGGATTCCTTGACACAAAAAATGGCTTTGGAGAGCTCACCACTGTCCTATGTTTCTGGCCAGGAGATGTAAGGCTATCAAAAAAATGTGCAAGTCAACTCTCATTGCAGATAGCGAGACTGAAGTGTTTTGGTGATATTCAACACTCGTCCGTTTGCATCTTTTTCGTGTCAGGAAGATCACCTTAGTCAGACAGGCAGGGTGGACAAATAGCCACCTTTCTTGCACAAGAGACTTATTGTAGTCCTAGCTCAAAAGTCAGCCCACAAAAGTATAGTTAACAAAGTTACTAAGTCTAATGGGGGAAGTACCTCTCAGAGGCACAGCTTTGGGCTTAGTGCAACCATCAGGTGGGAAGCTGGGTTCATCACCTCATGCCCATCAGGTGAAAGAGTTAATGGAGGAAAGCACAAGGCACTCAGCTGTTGCTAAAGAACTGACAAGCTGCAGCTGGGATTCTACAGCTCTGCTTTTGGGCAGAGTAAGGCACGTGCAAGAGGATCTGAGTGCTTTGTGAAGAAAATATCTTCTGTACAGTGCTGCCGGAGGAGACAGGCCCTGAATCCAAGGCAGAGGTGAGTGAGGTCTGTGTTGCTAAGCTCTGGTAGAGATTTATGAGACCAGGGTGGTTGCAAAAACAGTCTTGAAAGGTGCTCTGTAGCCTTGAGGGATTGTTCATTCTTCTGCAAAGGCCAGTTAGTGCTGAATGTGGCAGGAATTTTGTGGTGTAAACACCTGTCCCTCTAAATTGTGGATTTACTGATGATCTTAAGGGCTTATTATTATTTTTTTCCCAGCTTGAAAGAGCTGACTCTTCTCACAGAAGATGTGATAACTCAAAAACATGATCTGCCAAAATTTTTCTTTGTTTGCTAGCCAATATTCTTTTTCTTCTTGTTGTTCACACTTGCAGATTTCCAGTAAAATTTTGCAAATGTTCAAAGAGCAGGGATCCTTTCTGCAGAACTCCTTATGTGTGTCCCAAAGGCTGGGTTCTGTGTGCCTGTGTCTCAGACTTCTCAGCATAGCTTGGATGAGGCCCTCCTTGAAGAAGTAGTTGACTTTGGGGGTACAGTAATGGTAGACGTGTTGATAGCAACTGCTGTTCCATTCATTTTATATTCTAATTATGTGGATGTCAAACTGTGGGTGTACACTGCTGCCAGATGCTTTCTGTGAGATACGCTTTATATGCCCTAACTTGCAGAGGATATGGATTATCAGAAGTAGTCAACATAGATTCACGAAGGAGCAAAAGTCATGCTTGATCAACTTGGTAGTCTTCTATGATGTCATCTCCAGCTGGGTAGATGAAGAAAGAACAGTGGATGATGCATACCTTGACTTCAGCAAGGTGTTTGACACTGTCTTCCACAGCACCTTTGTAATGAAGTTTAGAATGTTTGGGACCAGTAAGTGGACAGTGAGGTGGATTGAGAAGTGGCTGAGTTCTGGTTCAGACAGTTGTCATTGGTGGCACAGCATCTGGTTGGAGGTCTGTAACTTGCGGTGTTCCCAGGTATCAGTGCTGGGTCTGATTTTGTTTAACATCTTCATCAGGTAACTGAATGAAGGGATAGAGTATACCCTCAGCAATTTTGCTGATGATACAAAGTTGGGAGGAGTGGCTGACACACCAGAAGGCTATGCTACCGTAGCACAGGTGAGCTGGGCAGAGGGGAACCTGATGAACTTTAATAAGTTCTAAATGTGGGAGTCAAGTTGATGGAGGCTGACTTTTTTGGTGGCGTGCAGCAATAGAATAAGGAGCAGTGGGCAGAAGCCAAAACACAGGAAATTCCATACACACATGAGGAAGGACTTATCTACTGTGAGAGTGATGGAGAACTGGAACAGGCTACCCAGAGAGGTTTTTGAGTCTCCTTCTCTGGAGATATTCAAGACCCATCTGAATGCCTTCCTATGTGACTTGCTGTGGTGAACCTGCTTTAGCAGGGGCTTGGACTTGATGGTCTCCAGTGGTCCTTTCCAACCTCTACAGTTCTATGATTCTGTCTGCTATGGCTAATTTGGGGCAAACCCTCCCTGTGGTTCTTGTATCAGAACATGTAACATACTTGTCTCCAACAGTTCTTGGTACAGTCCCTACTGCATCACCACGCAGTGAGTGTTGCTGCTGTCTCATTAGCTAGCTATTTCTGTGGGTTTCTATTTTATGGAATTGCTATATAGCCAAGTACAGCCAATAAAAAGGCTGTGCCTTTTATTGGCTCAGAAAGACTCTTTTTAATTTTGTAGAAGCCCTGGTGAAAAATCCTTCCTTGAAGAAACCTTGAAAAGGCATTCTTCCTTCTTTGATGAGTTTCTCAGAAAGATAGTAAAGAGGAAGAGAGGAATGGGGTAGGGGGGTGGGAGGTAGTTGGGTGTAAAGAGAAGTTGAGAGTGGGATATGGGAAGAATATAGATAAGGAATATGAAGTGGCAGCAAGGAAGTGGTAGGTGGGAAGTATTGTTTGATCAGAGTTGGCTCTTCCTGACTCTCAGGCTGTAGGTGAATGGGAAGCATGAATGCTGTTTTCTTAGTCTACATAAAGCAGCCTAATCAGATGTGAGACTATTTATCATGGTCTTGATGCACTGCGCATCCCTTCAAGAACTCACATTTCTGGACACTGTGCAGTCCTTGACCTTGGACAGTGGTGGGTTTCATAGAGCCACATGACAAATGACTCTTTCTTGCTGAGAGAACATCTCCTTCCACTCCCTTTTCCAAGATCACATGCAGCACATGCCACAACACTCTTCTAAATCACAATAAAATGTGCTATTCATCACAGATGCACTAGTCCCAAAGACATGCTATGAAACCCACAGATGCAACACTCAATAAAACAAATAGTAATACACATATGTCAGAGAGAGACATGCAGGACAGGACGCTAAAACATCCAGGATAAAAACACTCTTGGGTAATGTATGGCTCTTGTCTCCTGCTCGCTTTACCAAGCTCTCTCAGCTTTAAATTTCAGGACCACTAATTTTCTTATGTAAACTCTGCAAAAATTTGCATGGCCAGCTATGTTTTTGATGCTACTCCTATTAAAGTAAAAGAAAAAGCCACTAAGCCTTTTGCTAATGCAACACGAAATTTGCACAGTTAAATAACAGTAATTTGAAAAAAAAAAAAAAAAAGTCTGTAATGGAAAAGTTATAAGTTCCTCTATCAACTTTAGTTTGCCTGCTTGAGAAGTATTTTATGGTAGGTTCAGTATGAACATTTGGAAGAAGTAATATTAGATGTGTGCAGGCACAGTCAAGTTAATATTGATATTGCACAAAGAGACTAAAGCGTAGATGGAATAGAAATGAAAGTGTGAGTGCTTAAACAGTTAATAGCACAAAGCACATTTATTTATTAAAAAATGGACAGGCATCCATGCACAGTGCATCTATATGCATCCACTCAGCCTTAATGAAATACTTTCACTATGCATTAAAAGTAGCCATCTTTCAATCATTCAGAGCTGTCAGAATGCAGCCTTTTTTTTTTTCCTCTCTAAATGGGGTTGTAGATACACTCTTTGATAGCTAATATGTCTGTGGCTCATCTGGCTTTTGAATCTAAGGTAAGTGGATAAACTGCAGCAATTCAAAAAGAAAGGGAGGAAGAACAATGACTTAAAGAAAATTTGTTATATGTGTTTAGGGAGAGTTGAATATAGTGTTCTTCCTTCTGTTCTTGTCCTTGCAGTCTGTAGGTAGCAGAGGGATTTGACCATACAAAAAGAGGGCTCACCTTTGGCTCTAGACCAATCCCAGAGAATTCCAGCCCACAGAATCTGATACTCCAGCTCATATTTAGTAGCCGAATGTCCTGACTAACTCTGTTGGTATGACTCAGCATGAGCAGGAGAGCCAAACCCCAGCCCTGAATGATTTTGAAGGTTAGGAGTATGTCAAATGGATGGTAAGAAGTAGCTGTTTCTGGCTTCTCCGGAGAAGCATGAGATGATGCTACCTGAAGTAAAGCTACTTCTTTCGAATCTTCTGATTATTTTTTCTTAAACTGCTGTCCAGTCCAAATGGGAATACTTCAATATCATTTTCCACTAGTTTTGTCCCTGCAAATTATGGTCTGAAGCAGAGATCTAATTCTGATTTTCCTATTATTATTGATTGCAATGTTGCTGTTCTGTCAATGATCAAAGAATTCAAAGAGGATTGGATCCAACGGGATGCTCATATCCCAAGTATGACATGGGCACACGGTTGAGAGCTGGCCTAGTTGGTCCTCATAGTGCCTGTGCCCCAGCTTGGTGGGAATTCCTGCAGCGACACTTAAAAACATACAAACTGGCTTGACAGCATTTCACTTTGGCACAGTGAGTTCCAAACAAAATGTGGGGCATGCTTATCTTTTGCACATGCCGTCTTTTATAAGGTAATCTGTTGGCATCAGAGGATGAAAACCATTGTAAAAGGGAAATTGTGAAAAAGAAGTATGTTCTTCCAGCTGGAGTCAGCTGACTCTAATCCGCTCTAATATTTTAGTTTGATTTCCTCAGGAAATGAAGCCTAGCTGATAGAATGCATCAATCTGTTTTTTCCATGTGTTGTTCCTCCCAACCAATTTCAACCACATTTAAAAGAAGGTGGAAAGCTGGAAAGTGAGTTTGCACCTGTATGGTTCTTAATAGCTGGTGATTAGGTAATGCCTCCCTCTGTCCAGAGGGGAAAGGCACCTGGCGGCAGCCAGCCAGGCCAAACAGTATCTCTATTTTGCACTGCAGTGCGCATTTTGGTCAACTAGAAAGCGAGTATGCACTTCTGGACTACCCGCAGCAAACAGTTTATTTTTGCTGCAGGGGATGTCATAGGGATATGATGGGATCTGGTCACGAGAAGGCAGGCTTTGTAATTTCTGTTTGCAGAGCAGCTTGCTCTAAAGCAGTCTAAAAAGGAATACTGCTGGAGTGGCGTTACTTCTTTAGTGGCAAGAATCCTGCATGCCTTTCCTACGCATGCGTTGTCTCTCCTTAGTTTTCTAGGGGGATTCATAAGGAGACTCTCTGTCCACATCTTTGACTCTGGACATACTTTCCAAGACAAATACATATATTTTTTTCTTCATGTTTTTAAGATTTGTGTAGAAGGTCTAGGACAGACTGGATATTTAATGAGAACAGCTGTTGCTGGCTGTTGCACCTGTGAGTACTTTTCTCCTCGAGCTCCTATTACTAGATCAGTGGTGAGGACCCAACCCCTTTGTATCTTCATCACCCTTTCTCCTTCCTCGCTTGCAGGCCGGACCCTTCATTACCTGAAGTTTCCTCAGGTTTTGTGAAAGCTACTGAAGGCTCCGTGGGAGCCTGGACTCCTGCCTGTGGCCATGCATGTGGAGGGATATTTTGCCTGTTGGCTTCTGCCTGAACTTTCAGTCTTTGAGGGCCTCGCCTGTGGGTGGCTAAGCAACGTTTGTGATGTGTAAATTGTGATTGTTATCTCCTAGCGGTGACATCCAGGCTGCCATGACAACCGTGGTGAGGGCACAACGTGGCCCAGGAAGGGCCGCCAGGCCGGGGGGCAGTTTGCCTGGACTGCCACCTCGCAGTGACTTCTCAAAGGCCGCACAGCGTCTGTGTCCCCAGCTGCAAAAGGAGGCCTTTTTTTTGAAATGCTTGGAGAGTGACTGATGAAAAGCCCTGTGCGAATGTTAAGTAGTACTTCATTACTGCTGCTCTTCTCACCAGAGGCAATGATTTCAGGGGGCAATGAAGCTACAGGAGCTAATTACTCCTTGGGAAGAAAGTTCATCTTGTGTAAGGTAGGAGGGACCTGTGTTTGAAGGGAGAGGGGTTGTGGGAGAAACCTGGTGTTAGCAAACAGTGGCTTTGCAATCTGGATTTCCTACACAGAGTGATTCCTTCTGGTCCCTCTGAAATTGCACGGAAGTCACGGGAAATCCAGCAAAGATTAATGCAGCCTGATATATGCTATTTGTCCTGGAGGCCTTGGCAGCTCTGTAATTACAGTCAGTGTGCCTAAGTCCCTCTCTGGCCCCCTGCGTACCGCCTGGTGGTGCCACCAGCATCAGAGAGACCCTGGATTTGGGACCTGTCAGGCAGAACTCCGCTGAGAAATCAAACCTGCCCCTCTGCATTTCTCACTGCAGCGATGAGGAGTGCTGTCCTCCTTTGCTAAATAACTTCCCCATGTCAGATGGAGCCTTAGGGACTCTTGAGCCAAGCGTGGCTCATAGACTTGTGATCCAAGAGAGATGTTTTTAGGGGAAAGAGAGAGCCATATTTCTATAACGTGTATATATATATATATATATATATATATAAATGAAATAAATGAGCAGGCTTGAAACACTAGGTGGCAGAGGTGGGATCTTTTCTGCTCAGAGCACTGTCCTATAAGGCATTGCTTGTTTAAGTACAGTCGCATTTAGTTGGAGCTGCAGGAGAGAGACAGAGAGATTCTCTGTGTTTACAGCCAGTGCAGGCTACGGCGAGCATCTAACCTGGCCCCCCTTCCTCCCACACTTGGAAGGGAGAGTGCGAGGTTGTTTGGGAATCTGGCCACTGCGGGTCAGCCCTCCCTGTGACTGGATTGCCAGGGCTGGTAGAGCAGAGCCCAGGGGGACTGAAGGGAAACACACATCCCGTTTTATTTGAGAGGGGAAGAGGAGAAAAAAAAAAAAAAAAAAAGAGAGAGAGAGAAACTGAGAGAGGAGGGAAGAGACGGAGAAAAAGGCAGAGGAAGCGGAGCGAGTGAGAGAGAAGCATGAGGACCTACTGGCTGCACAGTATCTGGGTGCTGGGATTCTTCCTGTCCCTCTTCTCCTTGCAAGGTATGTGATGAGTTCTTTCTTGCAACCTCCGCAAACCCCTTTGCTTGAATTGAGGCTGATGGACTGAGGGTGAATGGAAACATGGAGCTGGAAGCTGGAGCTATTTAGATTCCTTTCTTATTCCCCCCCCCCCACCCCCCTCACCCATCAAGCCTTCCCCCTCTCAGGAAATAATAATAAGCCAAGGAGAGATCGTTCTCAGTGAATCCTATGGTTAGAGGACATTGCATGTGACTGACTTTGCTGCTGTATTTATGCTTTTGCAGAGGGGGAGCTGGAGAGGGGGGGGGAAAGAGAAGATTTGCAAAGGTAGAGAGGGGTAGGTTAATGTGGGTATCCTTTTCATCTACAGTCAGTGTTCCTCAGCACTCTGGGGCATGAGTACTGATGCTTCAGGATTCCTCACCTTCCTAAGGAGATCAGTGTTAAGTTTCTTCTTTTTTTTTTCTTTTTTTTTCCTGTCTTATTTTATTTTGGTATTTTGGTTTTGCTGGTGAAGGGAAGAGGCTAATTAGAGGATCCTCAGTGCCTCTTTGCAAAAACATTGTCCTTCCCTTCCTCAAGGGAAAAAAAAAAGAAAAAAAAGAAAAAAAAAGGAGGAAAAGACGGGAGAAGGAAATTTGTTGGGTATGGGATTTTGTTCAGTGGAGAATTGCCAGCTGGGTTTCTTTCTTCAAGAGCCAAGTGCGAGTACAGAATTTAGTTAGAAGTGATGACAGACGTGCTAGCTGGTTTTGAGATGCTTTCTGTAAACAGGAGTTAAGGGTTAATGCATCCTGTGCTGTATGTATAAATACACATCACACATGCACATATAATCATAGCCCTGCAAATCACAGCTTGTGCATGATCCAGGCTCACTCACACGTATCAGTGGTCCCATATACCCCTGTGCACATACACACTCATGAATATAGCATGGAAGATGAATAAACTCGCTTTGGCACATATAGTTCTAGCTCCTGAGCTCCAGTTCCTGGAGTGCCAGTCTGCTGCTCTCTCGCTCACATTTGCTCTTCCTCACTCCATCCTTTAAGCCTCTCCTTGTGCCTTCTCTTCATCCTGCGCACTGGTTTTGGTGGCTGCTTGCACATCCTATGCCTGTCCTGCTGCACTGGTCTTGCAAGTGCATGTACGTGTAAACGGTACATTTCTGCCCTGTGTATATGCACCTATCTGGCTCCTGCCTTGCACAGTCTTGCATTCACAGCATCTTGCATGCATCTTGAGGGGATCTCTCTGCGACTGCCTTCACCTCTCACACTCCTGTGCACACTGTGATGTATGGAGGGATGCCCAGTCACAGTATTCAGCCTTTTTCCTCATACTTCTGCACAGTTTCACATTTGCTGTTCTGCGTCCACTAAGCAGATCACGCAGGCGTGCTCCTTGTTACACATGTTCTTTCTGTTGCAGACTCTTGCTTACCTGTCACTACTGTGTGCACTGCTGCAAAATCCCTCAGTTTCTCCCTCTTTCTCACATTTACCAAGTGTTTCCTGCCACACAACCCTCTCTTCCTCTGTTTCTGCATTGCATGCTTTTCCACTGTCACATATATTTGCTCAAATTTGCACACTTTGAATCATGAATCTAGCCCCTGCACCTCCTGCCTGCTTTCCTCTGTGAAGTAGCTGATTCTGACAGGCTCGGAGGATTTCCTCCAGCACACAGGATGCACGCAGGGTGACAGGACACCAGTAGTTGCATACCACAAATAGTGGGTGTCAGCAGTGTAGTTGGGGAGCTGCTGTGAACTTCCCTCTGCTCTGGAATTGTGGAATCACTGAGGTTGGAAAAGATCATCTAGTCCAACCATCAGCCCATCCCCACCATGCTCACTAAACCACATCCCTCAGTACCCCATCTACCCATGAGCACAGACCTCTCAAGGAAGATGGATGCTGGCTTTGAGCACTGCTCCTCTCTGATACTTGTTCCCTAGCCTGCAGTCAGTGCTGCTTCTCTTTGCACTGAGTCAGAAGCTTTCCTTGAACTGCAACCAGAGCATCCCAATCCTAGCACAACTGGTTGCTGCTTGAGAGGTCTGGGGTGCTCTTTCCTGAGAGGTCTGTGCTCATCCTTTCCAATATGCAGCTTATGCCAGGTTTGGGGGCTGTGTTACCTTCTATCTTAGTGAGTTACCATTGCCACAGCTGGGACAGAAAACATCAGGGAAGATCCCTGGGTGGCTCTTTCACCAGGAACCCTCTGAGAAGGCAGAGACAGCACAGTTGCCCTCTCTGGGTTTTCAAATGGGACTGAGGATACGGGAGATGTCACAAGCTAAGAGCTGCTGCTTCTCCTGCTGCTTCTCCTTTTCCCAAACTTCAGATGTGGTATAAACTAGCCCCGTTCTGCTGCTGGTTCCAGTTCAGTGCTTTCCCTTCCCACAGCTGGGAGTGAGGAGATGGGGAAGCAGGGACATTAGGGCTGCAGGTAAGGTGCGCAGTACATCACAAGCAAGCCCAAAAACATCTGAAGGAGTTAAGAATAGGAAAGTATTGTGTCCCTCTATGTTTGTTGTTGTCGTTGGTGGGGTTTTTTTTGTGTGGTTTTTTTTTTTTTTTTTTTTTTTTTTGTTCTCATTTAAAAGAGAAAGACGGCCGGGAGAGGGGGGTGTTGTGGAGAGCCACTTATTTCAAATTAATTGGCTTTCAGTGAAAGCGTGATAATGAGCCCGGTACGTTTCTGTGACCCTGCTGAGCACGGGTTTTGAACACTTGCCCTAGAGAACCACAGCACCGGCTGTGACAGGCAGTGACCCCGTCTCCGCTTCCAAGCGCGTTTCCCTCCGGAACCAGGCAGCTGTGCCTGGAGCTGCCCCAAACTTGCCAGCGCCTTCTCTTCCTCACCGTCCGCTTGGGGGTGTACCGGGGGAACGCTGAAGGAGCTTCTGGCCGCCTCCTGCCCGCCTAAGGCCACTGGGCACGGAATGATGAGGAGGAGGGAGGCTGGTGCTGAGCTGAGACTGGGTAATAGCAAGGGATGGAGGATGGGGGGAAGCGTGACGGAGGCTGCCAGGAGACCTACGGGCTGCACTGTGCCGAGGGACGAGGCAGCCTCCAAGCAGCTCTGCTGGGGACGTGCGATGGGATGCCTGTCTTTGCCTGAGGGGCATAGGGACTTGAACCCCCGTTCCCTACGGGCTCGAGGTTTTGATTGCTGCCCGGAAGAGCTACGTTTTCTTAACCCGGTGCCTCAGGCTGCGTGCTGCCGCATCTCTGCGCTGTCCTGGAGGCAGGTGGCTGGGGGGTGGCCGGCCGCTGTCCCGGTCCTCCTGCCCGGCGCTGGGAGGAGCAGAGCAGCCCCGGGCTGCCAGTGGGTGGGAACTGCTGGTGGCATGCTGCAGCTCTTCCCCTGAAGGGATCCGTCTCTTAGCTCGGTGTGCCTGTAGCTTCTGATAAGGGTCAGACTCTCGGATCGAACTTGGAAGCTGGATTTCCCTTCTTTTCCTCATCCAGCCCCTCCTTCACTCCCTCCCTTTTTCCCCCCCTGAACAAAACAACAACAATAACAAAAAAACACGACTCAAAATGTGGTGTGCGAGGGTGAGAAGGAGAAGCAAATTATTTGTGTCTATCAAAAATTGCATCTTGATCACTTAAAATAACTTCTTACTGTTTTCGCTTTTACCTCCTATTACTCGAAATTAACCGAGCTGCCTCTATGAGACGTTCTGTTTTTCCACCTGAGTTTTTTATTTAAGAAATGAATGCCTTTAAAATTACACATTTGCTTCACATTGAAAATTCTTCTAAATAAAATCCCCTTGAGAAATAGCAGCTGTTTCAAATCTACAATTCACTTCAGAAAAAAAAAAAAAAAATTATTCCATCTTATTTTAACCAAACCCTGCCCCCCTCCCCCACCCTTCCACCTCATTGTTTAATTGCAGATTGGTGGTGGTGTTTGGTTTTTAAATTATTAGAATCCTTCCATTTTGCCAGTTTGTTGAAGTAGATGCTTTCAGAAATGTTGTGTGGAAGTGGTCTGCATGGTACAGGTGGCATTTCTTTATAGTGCATTTTTTGAGTTGCTCAAGGGTATTCATAAATGGAGAAATGAATCTGTAAGAAATCAGAGGCACTTGGGTAAGTGGAGTAGGATGCCTTGGGTTGGTATGCGGTACAAATGTTATCTGTGAAGTCTTGTGCTTTATAATGTTAGTGGGCAATGTGGGTGTGAAAAATGATGTGTTTGTTAATGCGCAAGGCTTGTGCAATCTATATGGATGGAGGCATGTACCCAAGTGTTTCTGTGCTGATAATGTGTAATGGATGGGGAGAACAGAGAGAGGAGGAGAAAGAATGTATGTGTGGTGCGGTAGTATTTGTGTAACAGCTGTGCAGTTGGGTAATGTTGAAACTGGAGAGAAAAGTCCTTACTTTCTCTCCTGGTTTTATTTCTCTTTCCAGCTCTTTCAATCAACTGGGGCAGGTGAGACTCTGATGTGATAGACTGTATTGATGAGGAAATGATTCAGTCCACTGCTTTGTGCTTCCTTAAATGATGAAAAGGTTCAATACCTAAAAAAGGAAAAAAATGCTTTCCTTGTAGGTTTAAGATGAGAAAGAGGCAGAAAAGGTTCTGTATCTGCAAAGAGGGAACACTGAAAGGATATCCCAAATGTTACTTCTGGTCCTGTTCCCCTATTTGCAACCTTTTGGGTTAATGTTTGCCACACCAATGACAACCCATTTCTTGTTAAAAATCTGAGCATTCTTCTACACATTCAGAGAGCTTTATTATAATATGTAGAAATTTGCTTCCTCTTACTTCATGAGATATCTCCTCTTGTAAGGGCTTTACTAGTTGGGTGATAAAAGCCCTAATCCCTATGTTTATGGGAGCTCCTCTGCAGCCTGTAAGCACCCACACATGTGGTAGTGGTCTAAGGAGGACAAAATCCTTCAAGAGTCCCCCCCTTGCACTTCCTTGTCATCCCACAAGCATTGCAGCCCCTTCTGATCAGGGTGAAGAACATGGCTGCTGTCATCCTATGTTGATAGCAAAGCCAGTGCTTTGAGAGTTCGCTTCCTTGTTGTGTGCCTCTTGTAAGCCTTCAGGTGCTCCTTGCCTTGCTGGTAGGGATCATCTCCATCACTCAACAGACTCATTCTGTACAAGACCAATTTACCTAAGTAATGGGTGAAAGCAGTGATGTTAACATGTGGGCCCAAGTGCGGCAGTGACTGGGGGCTCTGCACAGGGGCCTTCCGAGGTTGATGCGGCAGTACCACCACACTACCTATGGACCTGTGTGCTGTACCATGAAAACAGACTAAAAAAGGTGATCATGAGTATATGAAAGAGAAACTGCCTCTTCTGGGCAGATCTGAATAGCTGATGGGCTTGATATGGAGGAAGATTAGCTGGGATTGCTAAAGGATGGAATAATTTCATGATCAAGTGAAATCTGCAGTGGAAGCAGAGAAAGGCATCACAGAAGAGTCTGGGGGTAAATCTTCTGTATGTGCTTTGGAATATGCAGGCGTGTGCTTTGCAATAAATGGTCCCCCTCATGTGCAGGGTGGCTGCTGGGAGGATGCTGCCTGTGGGTCCTGTAGGGAGCTTGATCCTCTTCCTCTTCAAGATCCCTTTTCCTTAAAGAACTGTGCACCATAGCTTTGTGTGCTGCTCAGGCTCAGTCAGCAATGTTTTTGACAGCTGATGTGCTCTTCCTGCTGTCATTTTTATCTGGGGTAAAATGAAAAATACCAAGCACAGCACAGACCGTCTTGTCCCACTGTGATAAGGAATAGATAAGGGCAAGATGAAGATCTGCGGGGGCGAGCATGTGAGACAAAGTCCTCTCCTGGTGTCAGGGAAGGGCAGAGATCCCTGCATACAGTACGGAAAGGAAGAAGAAATGCTGGGGATGTGATTCTTATAGGAGTGGGTGGGGAAAAAAAGAGAAATTCAGGCTCGATTCTGTGCTATGCTATTGCTCTGTGGTTCCTAAAGGGCTTTAAACAGGAGGACTATGGGATCTGGCGTCAGTGCTGGATATACTGGAAGCTGAGGAGTTTCCCCGTGATCTTCCTCCAGCAAGTTGCCTTCCAGTAAGGCAGTATGGCCCTGCCCATCCCAATGGAAGGAAGGGGAGCAGCAGGGGGATACGGCTGATTTCTCTGAGCCAAAGGGGGAATATTCTTCCTTGCTGAGGTGAGCAGGGCCTTACGGTGAAGTGTCCTGCTGACCATATCTGCTGTGTCAACGCCTCTGGGAAAATCTCTTTACTGAGAAGAGAAAGGCCCGTTACCTTGCATTTGTTTACTGTTTAATCACAAGCACAGAATAAGATGTTGCTCTGGTTTGCAGCTGTAGGGGTACTGGGCTTTGAATGACATTTCAGGAAGATGATGGCTTCAGAGGAAGAGTCTTAGCTTGAAACAGATGGGAGTATAACTGGATCTGCAAGTTCACAGGTGGGGCTTTTGTGGTTCCTACATTATATGAAGCATACTATAGAAGCTCCCTTGCAGATGACTTTTCCTTTAAACGTAGTCCTTTAGTGTCTGCCTCCGTGCGCTCTCATGGGTGCATGTTTCCTGGTGTCTCTGAGATTTGGTAGAGCCCTCCTGAGAACATGGTGGGCATCTCCCTTCTCTGGAGATATGCACTTGGCTGTTGGGGGGAACGCGTGGCAGGTAGAAGCAGTGTAATGAGGGAGGAAGTAAGGAGGGGGACGAATGGAGGGCTGTGGACTTTCCCATCCAGGTAATTCAATAGCATATCAGCATGCAGCCACTGAGGTACAAGTATGCAATGTTAGTGTGTAATCACAGCTCCTTCCCCTCTGTCCCTTAGCACTTGTATTGATGGCAAGTTGTAGGCTGGAACTAATGAATCCTTGCAATATGCTGGGACAATAACTATTAACTATTGTTAATATAGAACTATTGTGCTTCTATGCGTCCTCTGGCTGCTGCACATACATGGAGCCTGGATGTGCTTGGTTCTGTAGTTTGTTGACCCAAAGCTACACTGTGATTGGGAGTGTGGGACATTCTGGCTCCTACCCTCGTGGCCAGTGCCTACTGCATGCATGGGGTTTGATGAAGCTGACCGTCTGGATGTATATTTGAGTGTCTGACAAAGCAGGGATTTGCTTAGGGGGAGAACGAGTTATTTCAAGGGGCATCAGTGGATTTTTGTTGTGTGAATTTGTTTAGACTTGTGCTGCTGTGACTCCGTCTACTTGTATGAGTACTTTGTTTGCCTTGTAAAGCTATTTTGTTGTACAGTGGGTTCACTTCTTTCACAATATCCAGTTCTATTCATGCCTGTATATGTGGTCTGTATGCGAAGATCTGACCAGAGCCTTTCAGTATACCCTCCTTGGCTTTTAGGGGGATGTGTGTGACAAGTAAGATAGTCATAAATGGGTGTGTTTATGTGCATGTGACAAAAAATGTTTAAGTTGTGTAGTATAGATACTTGTGCTGTGTTAACAAATGTGGATCAGGGTTGCGTTTGCTGCAAGGGAGGAGTTGTGAAATGTTAGTTCAGTAGGTGAATGTAGCAAGATTAGTGATATCTGTGTAGCTGTGTATGCTTCTGGAGTGACCATTATTCATAGCAGATTTGCATCCTATCTTGACATGGCAAGAGATTGTTGCAATGAAACAGAAGCATTGCTGTGGCTACACCTTCTCATCTTTCTGATAGCTTCAATGTAAGATGGTCACTTAGTCATGCTCCATTCACCTGGGCATGAAATACAGTGTAGAGAGTGAAGAGGACACGCTTGACTCCTACAGTTTCATGTGAGAGTTGTGGAGAATAGAGGATGAAGGGAAGCTTTCTTGCACATGTAAACTGTGCAGTTTTAGACACTGACACACAGCTGAACCAACCACCAATCTTTTTTGTTTTGTTTTGCAACATATGAGTAAAAGATTCCTGGGCTGGATGCAATGTCAATGGGTAAACCAGCAAATCTGTATTTTGACTGTGACTGCAATAACATGGATTTGCTAGTTTAGCTGCATCAACAGCAAGGACTGTGTCCAGCAGAACTGTGTATTGTCATTGTGTCAAGTTTAGCCAGCTGAGTAACAGTCTGACCGCAGGCATACCCCTACGAAGGGTTTTGTGCTTAAGGATATGTTATATAAGCAAGTGGTTTGTCTGGAAGAGTCTTCATGCCAGAGCTGTGTTATGTGTTTTGCTAACACTAAATTCTTAGTTTAAAAAAAAAACAAAACAAAACATAACTCCAGCCAAAGTGGTGTAAGGACTGGCTGTAGCCTAAGCCTACTGAGAGAGGGAAGGTGAGAAAGCAGCAAGAGAGCTGATGTGAAGGTAGAAGCTTTCTTCTCCTTTTCCAAGTATCTTGGGTGCCTGCTCTTGACTGGTTTGTGTACCCCCAGCAGCCAGAGGACAATAACAGATCAGGTTGTTAAAAACAACAACAACAAAAATCAAGTTCATGCTGCAGCATGAGCTAAATAAGCTGTGGCATTACCCTAAAGGGACCTGAAGCTCAGGTCATCAATGCAGTCATTTTTCTTCTCTTCTGTGTGCTTAGAAGAAAGGCAGAAAAGACTATTTTGACTGGCCTCGCTCTGTCTTGCTGTAAAGCTTTGTGGCTTCAGGCTTTCTTTCAGGCTTCAAGGGAGCTCTTATAGCCCCTGCTTGCAGGCTCTGCTCATCCCCTGATTAACCTGAAGTTTCTGGTCTCTTTCTCTCTCCCTGCTGCCCAAAACAACACAAAAATATGAAACGGCCCAAGCTGTCCTTGATGCTGAGGTGTTTCTCAAGCTGCTGTGGAGGAGGAACAGTGATGAGAGAGGTGTTGTGGAGACAGAACACTTTGAATTCCAGCCCTTTTTTTGCGATGAAGCAAAGATCCTTAGAGCATCATCTTTGAGATTTGTGCAGACCTGGGTATGCTATGTGAGAAGAGGCTTTGAAATTGTTGCAGGTGAAGACTTGGGAGGATCTTGAACATCTAAATGAGCACTTTTTGTGGAGTTGGCATCTCTTTGGGATGCCTCGGCTACCCCATCAATGCCCTGGGAGCTGGTAGGAGCACTGGCACGTTTCTTTCTGAACCCTGCCTGAAGCTCACCAGAAATTTGTTGAAGCAAACCAAATGGTTCTGCAGAATAGCTCTGCCTCTCTGAATTGGTGTTTCTCTAAGAAAAAGAAAAAAAAAAAAAAAGTGTCCTGTTGGAAAAATTCCAACTCATGTTTCAAGAACAGATTAAGTCACAAGTGCTTAAAGGCTTCCTTGTGATGTGGTATCTGCTCTCATAAGATTATATCGAAGTCTCAACTATCATCTAAAACAAAAGAAGTTCTGAAAATGGTGGCCTCCATAGTTGTGATGAAAAATTCAAAAATATAACTGGTGTGCAGTCAGTAGTTGGTGTCTGTCTTGAGCCTGCATCAGTTAAAAGAGCATCCTTTAGGATTTGTCACTTGTTTAACTTCTCGGGGATGTTAGGCCAGATCTCCAGGTAACAACAATTTGGTTTTCAACACGGATGACAAAGAATGTGGTTGTCCAAGGATTAGATACCATTTCTGAGGAAAATGCTCAGAGAAACCACCGTTGGCATACATCCCTCAGTGTCTCCAAAATAGGAACAACATTTTTTATGGACACTGCTTGATGAGACTGGAACCATAGGAGCATGGAGGGTTGGAGCTTGGTGATCCTTCAAGTTCCTTCCAACCCAAGTCATTCTATGATTCTGTGATTCAGGTTATGGCTTGTGTTTGTGGTAGTGGTTATATTTGTTTCCCTGAAAAGGCAGGGAATTGTAAAACTTGAAAATAAAAGAGCCAATTCACAAGAAGTCTCCTTCAAGTTTTAAAAGCCCTGAAGATCATCTCCATCAGTTTTGGAGTTGGATTTCTTTGAAAGAAACCCAGCTGCTGTTACTGCGGTGGGGATGTGTGTGGTATGGGATTCGTGTCCTGTAGCTGTGCTGCCTCTGGACCAGAGGGTGAACACGTTTGTGTGTCTGTGTGTGCATGGCATATGTGGGGCTTGTGCTGTGATCACTGGAATTACAGTCTAGCCAGATAACGAGCTGTTGTTGTTTACTGCACTTGGTTCCGGGCACTTCAATTCCGGAAAGATGTAAACAAAATTAGAGGGAATTCAGAGGATTGCAATGAGAACGATTAAGGGGCTGGAGGGACTGACTTATGAGGAATGCTTGTGAGAGCTAAATATATAGCTGTTTGGCTAAATGACTAAAGAGGAGCTATGCTAATGATCTAGGCATGCTGGGAAGGCGTGAAGAATTCTATAGTGTGGACTGAGAGCTAGAAGTGTCTCGTGGTACAAAATTTGGAGGAAGGAAGAGGGGAAAGAAATTGCCAAGAGAGAAAAATACTTAATAGGAAGAAGGAGATTAGGTGGTGAAATAGCTTTGTTAAGAAATGTGGTGGAATTGCTGTCATTTGAGATATCTGAAGTTTGGCTGGGCAGAGCCCTGGAGAATAATCCGTGCACTACAAGCGTGAAAAGGTCCCTTGAGAGACAGTCTAGATGCCTTAATAGATTTTTATGCTGTCATTAATTTCTGAATCACAGTTAATACTTGCAGTCTCACAAAGAACCATATTCTTTAAAGCATGTTACTTTCTTGCCTTGTGTTATTCCTGCTGTGACACAGATCCTGGCCCAAAACAGACTCATGAGGAAGTCTGCTGCTGTATTAACTAAATAATAATGATAGAATATTAACTGCTTAGCTCCCAACACTTTTTCCACCTTCTTTCCTTTAATGTTGGCGGGTTTGGTTTTTCTTTTTCAGATAGGTAGGCAAAGGAAGCCTCCTGGACACACAGTAAGGTGACAGCTCAATATGTGTGGCCATACCTTTATTCTGTCGGATGTGTTAGAGTTTGCCAGGTTTCCTGTTACCATCTCACGATACATACATCCCTTGCTGTTTTTTCTTTCTCACATCTTTTTAGGATGGCTGAGTAAGTGAAGAAGTTTCTCAGGGCTCAGAAGCTGATTGTGGTTGAGCTTGTAGCATTCCTGGTGTGTCACTGGAGCTGAGGCACACCAGTACCACCTCTGTACTCATGGGGGAGACAGAGGTGGAACAAGATAGTAGGATTTGATTGGTGGAGGGAAAATCAGCCAACTGTTTTGCTCTTATATTGTTCATAACAGGAAGTGAATAGTGAGAACTAGATAGGTGTTGTTGGCCACTCAGTTTAACACTTCTTTCAGAAGTTCAGAAGTCAACAGCATGAGTTGAGACGGAGTCGTGCAGTAGTCACTAGGGCTGGTCCACCAGCCCTAGGTCACTAGCTGGCTGACACCCAGGACTCTGAGAGGCAAAAGGTGATGCAAGATAAGTGGAACAGCCAGGATATGTGGTATGGATCATCCAGACTAAAGATTACTTGTGCCATGGGTGCCGAACCAGAGAGAGTTCATCATACTTTATTAGCTCAGGTACCGGAGTATGCAAATTGCAATCTGTTTACTGGGCAGGAAAGCAAGGAGTACATGCATGCAGTACAGACTGGTAAGTGTTGCTGGATCTGTGCAAAGCAGTTCAAAAGTCTCAGCAGCACATCCTAGCAGTGCTGAGGATCAGTGTACAGAGACAGCTGAAGTGGGCTGGAAACTGATGTGTCTTAGCTTGGACTTGGCATTAACCTCAGTATGTGCAAGGCAGTTGTTGGTAATGACATCTCTACTCTGTGCTCCACAGCAGAGTGGGAGAGCTTGTTAGCTCAGATTCAGTGCAATAGGAGCGTGGTTGGACTCTGGCTCTGAACCAGGGATGAGGAATATGCCCTAGCCTAGATCTGTCTGTGTTGAACTTTTTTTTTTCTATTTTCCTACTATAACATCTTTATTGAAACATAGAAGTCCTGGGGAAATAAAAAATGACAGACTTGCTGCTTTGCTTTAGGTAGTGTTAGACTGCCCCGTTCACTCCAGAGTGGGAAGGCATGAGAAATTCAGTAAAGGAAGAAAGGGAGAAGATTGGCAACTCCAGAAATGAGAATATGTATTGGCAGGGACAAGTTGCTATTGGATGGTAAAGGTGCACGTTCATGAAGATGAGAGCTAGAAATCAAAGGCCAACGGACCCAACTCTTTTCTAGATACTGTTTAGGCAGTGTGTGTGCCCTCTAGTGGCATAACTCACTGAGGGGAGATGAGAGCTACTGCAGCTATCTTCAGTCAAAGGTGATATCTGCCACTTAAAAAGTTAGCCAAGGTTTGGAGCCTGAGGGATAAATGTTCTCCAGTCCTCGCTTGCTGCAGGGATAGGAGTGGAGGGGGAGAGGTAATTTGTCTAGTAATTGTGTTTGTTGCATGCAGCAAATGGATTCGTTACAGCACCTTTTAATCATTGTTCCATGGGATTTTGCTAATCTCATTCTAACCCCCGACTGAGTGTTTGTCACTTCACACCCAGATGTTGAGTCAACACATGACACTGTCTCCTTTAGACTCTGTTGTAGCCACAGGGGGCCTTGAAACACACTCCTGCTGCTGGTTGTAAGGAATAGAGCTGTGGGGTTGTGCTCCATGGGTTGCACAAACCCTAACTCCTGTAAGGAGAAGTGACACCCAGAATGCTGAAAGGAAGAGAGTGATTGCTATCAAATTTGCAATTACGTTGCTGTATGCTGAGTTTGGGAAGAAAAATTGAAGACTTTCAAATCCAAAATGTCGAATAACCTAGGCACCCATCCTCTAAAATTCACGGTGTAGATATCTAACAGTAGCACTGTTTAATAGCAGTGTTTACAGGGGGACTCTCTTCCTAAAAAACAAAATGAAAAAGTAATTGGTTTACTTTTTACTTCATTCAGGCATGTGAGTAAAAAGTGGATTGACGCTATTTTAGCAACTACTTTTGATACTGGTTAGAGTTGGTGCTGTAAAAATGATTGCACAAATACACTGAGACAGAAACTTCTTGGATAAATGGGGACATTTAATAAAAACTAGCCCTAAAAAGGATTTCTCATGATGGGATGTCCTTTCTGAAGGGAGTGGTGACTGATACAAGCTTGTGCAAATGAGTTTCTGTTCCAAAACAGAATAGGATCTGGTCATCCCGTAGTTCAGAAAACACATTAATCTCCAAACTGATCTTCTTTGTAGAAGTGTTTTCTTCCTACCCACAACATGTTTCTCATCACTAGACACGTTGGAGTCTGAGCTCTATCCCTCCCAGTATTCAGTCATGGGTTTCCATAGGAGGTGAACAAAAAACGTGCACCTGCACATAGAAGCAGGAGGAGAGTTCACACTGCTGAATGCACGTGAGCGCTGTGTCTCTGGTTTGATGCAATGAAGGCCAGTTTGTGGGAAAGCCTCAGCTTGTCATAGCAGATGGCTGAGAAACGATAGTTGTTTCTGGGAGAAGGGGCACCTGCAGAATGCAGGCCTTGCAGATATTTCAGCAGATGAGCTACCATGAACGTGGAGGTCTATGTTTTACAACCACATTGCCAGTTTCTTGCCCATTTCCCGAAACAAAAGCTTGAAGATGTCCGTATATCAAAGCAGAGTAGTCCAACAGGTTGTATGATACCTACCTGTTGCACAGGGTTATACTCAGAAGGTACAGTCTAAAGTTGATTGGAAACTCTGAATTCCACATCAGAGTTGAAGCTTTGGTCTGTGGTTTTGTTTGTTGTTCTGTGGTAGAGGGTTACCGAATAACCCTCAAATGTTTGCTTGTTTGTTTTTAATGACAAGCAAGGTCAAAATATAGCTGTTGGGGCTCTGTGCCTACTTTAGGGAGACTCAGTGTACAGTCCTTAATCCAATTTCAGGGAGCAGTGGCTTCAGGCTCAATTTATACCATCTCTGTCTAGGAGGTTGAAAATCTGTCATTTGACTTGCTTGTCCTCTACAGTCTCTGTTCCATCTTGAGACCATGAACATTCTAAACTGGTGCATTTCCTTAAGGGGGAATTAAAAGGAGAAGAGGTTATAATGCACATGTGTTCTGATCAAAGACAGTTCTGCCCTCCTTGAGTGAGGATACCTTTACCCTTCTGCTTTCTGCTGGCACTGTGAAATTCATTTCTTTCTGGTTTGTTCCTTTTATCTTGGATATTCCTAATGGAGGATTTTCCATCCTCCCTGTGATGTGAGCAAACTCCTTATGGGGTTATGTATGAGGCTTAAGGGTTGCATGAGGATAGCTAGGCATGTTATTTAGCTTGCAGAAATGAGGGAGCTGGTGATAAGAGCGCAAGATGCAAAGCGTCTACCTGGATTCTCAGATCCAATGGTGTCTTGCAGTGCAGGCTGGCAGTTAGAAGAAACAACTTTTCATGTATAATCTTGAGCATCCTTGAGTCACAAATAACTAAAAGACAATAAAATACATATTGCCAGTCTCATATAAACCCTTTTAAAGCTAGAACTGCACTTTCAATTAACTCTACCATATATGGCCAAAGTCGACACTGCATAAAACTTTGATAATTTCACATTTTAAAAATGTATCAGGAAGTCTCATTCATACATCTTCACTGAAAATTTCATGAATTGCACATTTCCTGGTGTTAGATGTTCAATAAACTTAAATAATGTAGCAATTTACATCCAGAAGGTTTGCTTTAAAACTGTAAAGTCTGGCTACTTCTCTTATGGATTGAGAACAGCTCACTCTTTTTATTCCTTCATCCATTAGAATGGACGATTTTGTTCTTCTGAAATTGTATGAGGTCTGTTTTGACCCTTCAGTACTAAAACCCTGGTCTCAGGAAGATATCTGAGGAATATGCATATAGGAAATGAAATATCCCTCTGCTGCGAGCTTCAAGTTGTGTCTTCGTTTCGTGGGCATCAACACTGAATGTAGTCAGAAATCTTCCAGTGAAGCACTTCTTTTATGAATTTTAGTGCCTCCTCATCCAATCAGGAAGTTGAGAGCAGAGCAAGTGTGAATGAAACTAGCTTGTGAAATCTGAGGTTTGTTAACATAAAGCACTTGCCTTGGCAAAGTCATTGCGTTTTTGGAAGCATTTTCCTATATGCTAATAAGCCTAAGGTGAAGTCTTAGTTTAAGTGGCAATTCTGTCCGTTGATGGAGACAAGACAGTTCCTGGAGCACCCTGCTTCTCTCAAGCAGAGTTCTATTTCCACATCCTATCTCTGATTTGGAAAACACTTTTTTTTCCCTTTTATCTGACTGATCTCAGGAAAATAACCCAAGATGTGAAGAGAGAGGCTTTAAACAAAGCTCTTTGAAGCCTTCCTCCCTGTTAGTCATCTAATTTGAAGGTTTTTCACAGGAATTCAGTCTTCTCATCCTCCTTGTCCTCAGTGTGATCAAGCTGAGGGTGCAAGAATGTTCTACCATGCACTTGCATTTCCAAAAATGATCACAATTCTCAGCTGGGAAGTAAGGAGATAAAAACTGATCCAAGGTGTTTCTGTCAGTTCTGGGACCGCAGCACTATAAGAAGGTCATCTCAAAATTGTCTCAAACATCTCAGGCAGATTTTCTACTCAAGAGACGGATTCCACTTAGCCATGCAGTACTGTTCAGTGACTTTCATCACCAGATATATCCAGGTGTGTAAAAATGCGTGTAATGCATACTGTGCCAACATCTCAACAAAAATAGGTTGGGACTTGATAATCCCATCTGGCCACACACAAATTGAAGGCTAAAACATTTTCCCACTGTAGTGAACTAGATCGGTTGCAGCGCAACTCCTGGAGCACCCCTTCTCTATTTGGGAAGATTTCCCAAGTTCAGATCTTCTTAGGCACGGAAGTAGGCAGTACTGCTGACAGAAAAGGTGAAACAGAGGGCTGTGAGGGGTAGAGAAATGGTTGAAGAGAGGGAGGCTCACTGATGTCTGTAATGAGATGTAGAAAATGTCTGGGGGAAGGAATAGGGATGCATTTGACAAGCTTTTGAAGCCTTATTTGCTTAATGGGAGCTTCTGCAAAGGCATGGGCTGTGTAAGCCATAAAGAGGAGTTGGCTTCTCCCATGGCCCTTGCAGCTGCACCAGGCTATGATAACAGAAATTAACTTCATCTCCTTTGTCTTGCTATTCAAGTGCCTCAGAATAGTAGTTATGAAAACAGTGCTGTTTAATATTGTCTTTGATCGAGCAATCCAACGGGAGCCCTGGGCTTGTTCTGCTCAGCTTTGTTAGTTTCAGACCCTAAGGCAACAAGCCGTTGCCTTCAAAGCCCAGGCAGGGCTGCGTTAAGTGTGAAGCGCGCAGCAGAAATCCCAGTTTGTCAATTCAAATGGCACTCACCTAGCAGCAATGCCTATGTATTCAAATCAGCAGCAGTGTGGGAAGTGGGGCACGTGCAGCTATTCTCCTCTGGAGAGAGCAGCTCTCAGGAGGTGGTAATGATGCAACATATTCAAAAGACCCAAAGGGAAATAATGGAGGGTGGATTTCTCCTGTTATTATTCAGCATTAATACACTGGCTTTTTTTTTTTTTTTTTTTTTTTTTTTTTTTTTTGCATTTGGTGCCTGCTGGCTTCATAGTGCATTTACATCCAGGCAGACTTCAAAGCATGTGCTGCAGGACAACAGTATCTCTAGAGAAAGGAGGTTCCCACTCTTCTCCTCCACCTCCCTGGTGTAAAGGTGCACATCTTTCCCTCAGTTTCCTCTTTCCATTGGTTTTGTGACTGAGGGAGCTAGCAAGAAGCAGCTTTGGAGATGCTCACATGTTGCTTCACAAGCAAATAAAATGAAGTCAGTTTCCAAAAACAGAAAGATGCTGGCAGTGATGTGCCAGGGGCTCATGCGAACCATAAAGGTAAAGGAGTTCATCTGAGTACACTGTAATCCATACAGATCCAAGTGCACTGACTGACCGTCCCTCTAGGTAACACTGAGAGACAGGTCTATGTACTGAGCCAAAGATGGGTGCATTTATTTACTTGTTTATTCTTCCTTCCATTGCTTAATTATGAGCTTTGCTCTGCTTTGTTTTTTTTCCCTGTGTAAAACAGAAATGAGGCACACTTTTGGTCATCGTGTGGGGCTAATGAAAGTTATAAATACTGCATTGACTCTTCTGATGCCTCTCAGAGCCCACTTGCCAATTTACTTGGGACTGAATCACCATGGTGCTTAATCTAAATCCTTACGTCTGTGCGAACTGCATAGAGGGTAGGTTTGGTTATGAAATGTTTTAGAACCCAATGTGCTGCTTTTCCTTTTAAATGGAGAGGGGCTTTTTATAAGGGCATGTAGCAACAGAATGAGGGGAAATGGCTTTAAACTGGAAAAGGGTAGATTTAGATTAGATGTTAGGAAGAAATTCTTTACTGTGAAGGCATTGAGGCACTGGAACAGGTTGCCTAGCGAGGTTGTGGATGCCCCCTCGCTGGAGATGTTCAAGGCCAGACTCGATGGTGCTTTGAACAACCTGGTCTAGAGGGAGGTGTCCCTGCCTATAGCAGGGGGTTGGAACTAGATGATCTTAAACGTCTCTTCCAACCCAAAGCATACTATGATTCTATAGAAATTGTGAGACTCCACTGAAATAAGGGAATGCCATGTATGTAATACTTTGCAATTAAGGCAAAAGGCAACAGTAATTTTCTATTACTATTTTTTTAAGGAAGCTCCAGTAAGTGTGAGTCACAAAGGGCTTAGTGCTAAGAGACAGGACTTCAGAGTTCCCATCTTCTTCTGTTCTTGACAGGAACTACTTCAGTTTCGACGCTTAGGTGTTCCTTTCTGTTTAAGGAGCAGGGGGATTTTGGAGATATTTTCAGATAGTCAGATGGAAGAAGGTAAAGGAAGTGCAACGAACTTCAAATTGCATAACCAGAGAAAAGATGTAGTGTATAACTTCTAGCTTCAGGTACCTGGAGAAGCTTTTTGGATGCTAAGGAGGTGGATGGGGGCAAAGGGGGATGGAAATTAAAATTAACCAATACCCTAAACTATGTTTTAATTGAATTTTCAATATCTTCACCTTGCATATTATCATACCAGACATTAAACTCATACACATTATTCTGTAACCATATACTACCTGCAATAAAAGCTCCAGCAATTAAAATGGAAGAGTATTAAAAGCTCTTTCAGTCTGCCCTCAGAATGGTTCAGCGCTGTTACTTATGCAGTATTTTCTGTTTCTGAAAACATAGTAGCCTGGAATTAAGCAAAGGAGAAGCTTTCTTAGGCTGGCAGGGCAGTTCCTCCCCACTTGATCACTGTAAGCTCTTTCAGTACAAGGACAGGCAAAATCAGCCCCTCTCAAATCTGTGCTGTATAATTACAAAGGAAAGCCATAGTACTTCAGAGTGGAAAGATATGGGTTTGTTAAGATACTGGGTTGATCCTCAGGAGAGCTGAGCTTAATTCCTGCCTTTGCCACAGACTTTCTTTAAGTCACTCAATTAATCAGTTTAGGCCTCAGCTTTACCTGTCTGTTCAATGAAAATGAAGACAAAGGAAGTTTCAGCCCAACCTTCCTCTACACATAAAGGATGCTCTCTGTGTGATGGGTCCCAATCTTCTCTCTGCATTTTTATTATTTCTTGCTGTAAAGGTACCTTACTTTTAGAAGTTCAGCTAACACATGCTTTTTTTTTTTTTTTTTTTGGTATTTCTCTAGTGCCATGGATAAGAATGTGGCACTACACTGATTTAAGCTGAGAAAAAGTCTTTATCACAAAAAAGAAACCCTAGCAGAAACTAAACCTATTGGATCATTCAATCCATCTTCTCAATTACCTTCTCTTGTAGCTTGTGGAGCAGAGTAATAGTCTGTGAATAGTTAAGGAAGTGATTGAATTTCCATTATGTTGCTGATGTTTTTGTTCTTCTTTTCTTGTTTTTCTTCTTTACTGGTGTTCGCTATGCACGATAAAGAACTGGTCAGTTTGGCCATTGACTTGGCACTTTTGTGTTGAGTTTGAAGTTAACTTTTTCCTGATTTTCATGTATAATGTATGGATCTGATATAGGCAATTTCAAATAAAAGTACCAGTCAAAGTGTAAGGAATCTCTCTGCCCTATCCTTCCACCATTTGTAGCAGTGGCAACAAAGACGAGAGGAAACATGAGGCATTTTGTTTTCCTGTAGTTGTTGACTCAAGATTGAGAGGGATGGGCAACAGATTAGTTGATTAAGCTTTAATTTTAAAAGTTTGAATTCTAAATAATGAGATCAAAATGGTTCATTGACTTGTTCCAGTGATCAACTTCTAGAGGTATAGGCTTTCATTAAAAAAAAAACAAAACAAAACATGTAATGCTGTCTCTATCCCTTTTATCAAGAGAGCTTGCTCAAGTCACAGATCGCTGGAGATAACTATCATTGGTGAAAGGGGACAAGTTTCCACTAAATGCTAATCAGAGGAGTTGATTGGAAATTGCTGCTTTTATGAATTGGCCTTCTGCAAAATTCCTCAAGCCCTGTATGCTTTCTTAAGGACAAAAACATGTGAAACAATTATACTTTTGTCCTATTCTGTTATGGACCAAAAGGGTCAGAAGAAGGATGGTAGGTTCTTTGGTTCTGCTCTTCTCTCATCAAACAATGTCAGACCATGTAGAGCAGATCCGTAGGTGTGTTCTTAGAGTAAAACAGTGCAGTCAGCAATGGAGAAAAAGGATCTGGGAAGAAAATCAGAAGGAAAGCTATGGAGCGAGCCTGTTGGTACTCTTCTTCCTGAACTCACTGGAGATTATTGCAGCATCATTTTTAAAAAGTGGCATTGGTCTTTTTTTTTTTTTTTAATTTCCATTCCATTTTCTTTCACCATCTACTTCTTTTTTGTTGTTGTTATTATCAATGTTTTTATTTTTTGTTTTAGCTTTTTGAAGATGTCTTGGAAAAACACGAGACCTTCAAAACCAATTTCAAGCAGATTTGGCATTTTCTTGCATTTGCAAGAGCCTAATGAAACAATACGGGAGTAAGGTTGCCACAGTACTCCTGTATTTTGTAAGTGGAAGCAAAAATCTTCAGTGACAAACTGTTCTTCTTATACGTTGTGACAAAGACTAGAAGCAATTCTGTTCAGTCACTGAACTCACCTTGACTCGTCTCATGCAAATGCCGTAATTCAGGAGTTCTTAAAGAGGGGTCTGCAACACACAGCAGTTGCCTCTGGATCTCTATGATCACTGGTGCTTTCAGCTAACTGATCACCAAAGTGCAAGCTACTCCTGGCCAAACAAAAAACAGGCTCTGAACTATCAACCCAGTAGTTTTGGAGTTATGGCTTCTTTGCCAAGAGCAAGACTCCTGCATTACTGAACTACTGTGTAATTAGTGACTAATGGAACAACAACCCCCAGTATATTAATTGCTATTGTAGCTATGTACAGAGCATTGTTCTCTGTTTGACAGACGTATAAATTGTGTGCAACTACATAGTCCCTTTCAGAGTTGCTCTCTCCAGAGTTGGGTGTCGATAATGAAATGCGACTGTTCCTTGAGGATGGGTAATGTTATCTCCAAGGGCTTGTCTCAGCAGGAGCACGCAGCAAAGTTGATCTGCATTAAGTAACAAGGTGGGTTTCAAGTGGATTATGTAAACCGTATTAAACTGATGCGTGCGTACACACATTCAGAATTTAAAATGGTGTTCATTTGATTTTAGTTTAATTTTCCTTTGAAGGGAATTAAACTAAATCGAATTAAAGCCACTTTAATTCTGGCTGGAAGTGTGAATGTTAATTCTACTGTGATCCATAATAAAAATTCAGTATGTTGTTATTCTGAGAAAGAGGCAAAATTCTCTTCCCGTTCCTGGGCACTGTGCTGAGCAAATGTGAAAGCTACCTTCGCTATCCATTTTAACATTCTGTAACTCAGTGGGAGTTATCCCTTTTTTTTTTTATTATTTTCATGCCTGAATATCCTGTATAGATAATGAAGAAGGCTAGTAATGATGTATTTTATAAGTATTTTATATTTAATTGATATAATGTTGGAAGTGTTGTGCTTGTTTATTTTTTTCCTGGAGACTTAATGCTTCCCTACAATAAAATGGAATAAAATGGAAGCACGGAAAGGATAAGCAGGTATCCCATAGAAACCCACCACAAGCTGCTTGTGGAAACCAGTGTGAGATTTGCTTTGGTTGGTGCTAATGCTTGGCTGCTGTATGTCAATATGCAGATCCTGTCAATATGAGCCTGGGAATCTGTGTGTCCAGGTTTTGTTTGTTTATTTATTTTTCTTCTTCATCTCATTCTGACAATCAAGCACTTAGACCTTCCCAGTATTATTAAATAGGATGGAGCAGTCCATCTGATATGACTGCTATTAGACATCTTCTTTAAATTCTTATGGAGAACTGATATTTTCTGTTACTGGAGAACCTCTTTCCTGATCTATTGTCTTGGTTGTTCACTGGGCCATATACAAAGCAGCTGAGTTGGGGATTGTCACTGCTGTGCAGTGCAGCTGAACTCAGGGAATATGAGAAGAGTGGTTGGAGAGTGGGGAGGAGGAAAGCCAAGCCCTGAGATCTCTCTTTAATGCAGAGAGCTTTTCATGAAGTAACGATAAAATGAGCAGGAAGGCACTAATTTGAAATGAAATAAACCTTTGGAGCCCTGGAGTTATAATGTACTGTTTTTAAATGGGTTCTTTTCTTGTTCATCCCACTCTTGCACGTTGAAAAAGGAACCTTTTCTGTGAATTGACCCACATTTCTTTCAAGTATACTTTTTTTAGGTAGAGCTGCAGGGAACTCCTGATTTGGTGACTGGTTAATCCTAGCCAGGAATTAGGAAAACCACTGGCATTGACAGCCAGGGCTGCATTAATGGAGATGTATCCAGTGAAATTGGTGAAGAATTGCATTTTGTTTGTTGTAGCACAGTTCTGCCTTTCCATAATGCAACACATTGTATTTCACAGAATCACAGAATGGCCAGGGTTGGAAGGGACCTCAAGGATCATGAATCTCCAACCCCCCTGCCACATGCAGGGCCACCAACCTCCATGTTTAATGCTAAACCAGGCTGCCCAGGGCCCCATCCAACCTGGCCTTGAACACCTCCAAGGACGGGACATCCACAACCTCTCTGGGCAGCCTGTTCCAGCACCTCACCACTCTCTGGGTAAAGAATTTCCCCCTGATATCCGACCTAAATCTCCCCTCCTTCAACTTAAAACCATTTCCCCTTGTCCTGCTGTTATCTACCCTTTCAAAGAGTCGATTCCCCTCCTGTTTGTAGGCTCCCTTTAGGTACTGAAAGGCTGCAATGAGGTCACCCCGCAGCCTTCTTTTCTCCAGGCTGGACAAGCCCAGCTCCCTCAGCCTGTCCTCATAGGGGAGGTGCTCCAGCCCCCTGATCATCTTTGTGGCTCTCCTCTGGACCCTCTCCAACAGCTCCCTGTCTTTTTTGTACTGCGGCTCCACACTTGGACGCAGTGCTCCAGATGGGGCCTCACAAGAGCAGAGAGGGACAATCACCTCCCTGTCCCTGCTGGCCACCCCTCTTTTGATGGAGCCCAGGATACCATTTGCAATATTTGTCTGAGTACTTAAATCTGCATGGGCTCTCTTCTGTTTCTTAGAAATAGCAGCCCAGTTTTTATATGCATCATGAATGGTATGTGAGAGGCTAATGAGAGCATGGGTTTTTATTATTTATTTATTTATTTTGCTTCCAAAACAAATCCAATGTTTTCTTGAACATTAATAGATGTATTCTCTATGTTTAACAATAGAACCTCATCGTAATGGTCCAGGCATTGTCCAGATGCCTTTGTCAGCTGGAGGGACATCACCTATGATATAGGAGTCATTGAAGTACAAATACAAAATATGGTGTTGCAGCCACAGCAGAGTACCTGGCGTGTTAACTCTGTATCTGTGGACTTGAACGGTTAGCCAGAATTCATGGGTGAGGAGGTTTTGGTTTAACATTCCTCTGAGCATGCTTGGTATCTGCTATCTTCTAAATATTCTCTTGACAGTCTTGCTGGTTGCTTTGCAATGAGCTTTGGATGCCTAACTTGGCTTGGAAGAGAAAATGTAATCAACTGCCTGACAGCGATGTGTATCAATATTGCTGTTTTTTTGTTGTTGTTGTTGTTGTTTTTTTTTTGTCAACATGAACATCATTATGAAAAAGATTCCACGAGTGGAATTCTACCAGCACTTGTCCACTAGTGACATTCTTCTGTATACTCCTTATAGAACAGAAAAGATGATCGGCTTATTTTAAAGGAGAGTTTGTTGTGTGGTGCTGTGGTAAACATTGACTTTTTAATGAGAGCCTTTTTATCTGATAAACCCAAGGCTAAATTTTGCTATATGTTCTCCAATTACAGAAATCCTGGAGAAAAAAAAGCCAAAAAAACTACAGTGATCCTGTAGGGAGTTAAGCTGTAC
This sequence comes from Lagopus muta, assembly GCF_023343835.1. Taxonomy (NCBI): domain Eukaryota; kingdom Metazoa; phylum Chordata; class Aves; order Galliformes; family Phasianidae; genus Lagopus; species Lagopus muta. The sequence continues at coordinate 81,240,564 of NC_064433.1, forward strand.
CCAAGTCTGAGAAATTCAGCAAGTTCTTAATTGTTTTAGGTAGACATCTGATGTACCGGAACCCTGAGTCATGAAGAGGAGGAGGATATGCTAATGCAAACACTGTGCCTATGGTTGCACAGAGCTTATAGGATGTAATTTGCTGCAGTCTGACATAACCTGGAAATCGCCTAGAATGTCTTTTTTAATTCCTGTCCCACAATCTCAGCCTTTGAAATTCTCAGTTGTTCTTCAGGGGAGATCATATTATGCAAATTGAATCATATTGACTAACACCAAGATCGTCTTTAGAACAGATTCTCAATTTAGGCAGGACAAAAGATAGTCCAGTAAGTGAAGAATTCACTTCATCTTCCTAAATGATTTAACTATATATAGATATAAATGTAACAAGAGCTTGAATTTTTCTGTATCCATTTAGCTACACTTGTGGATGTTTGTTTATATTGCCTAAAACCTGGCTTTTTTTGTGCATTAGATTTATAAGCTACCGTTAAAGCATTTAAACAGCCTTTAGAAATCTGGAGTTTGGTCACTAGGGAAAGCAGAGCCCATCAGCGATAAATGAGACTAGATCTCTGATGCATCTAAGTCATGTCTGGAGATGAATCATCAGTCTGTAAAATGCACAAGCCCTTTTGCAGGTAGTGAAAATTCACCTGCAGAGCACCTTTGACCCAAAAGAGAGGAGCCCAAGGCAAAGGAGAGACTGAAATGACAAGGTGGTGGAATCACTGACTTTTGGCTCCCTGACTTGACCCCTGGTCTGAAGAGTCTAGGGGAAAAAACAAAGTTTTTCTAAAACAATCTAGAATAGGAGTCTTTGCTTGCTGTATAATAACTTCAGGGGAACTCACTGCTGGTAGTCTTCTTTGCCTCCAGCATCTGTGTGATGAGTGCGGATGGATAGAGTGGCAAAGCTATAGTGACAGACTTAGCGTGGTTATGATTAGTAGTGCTAATTACTTCTTGGTAATCTTTGTTTTGTGTTGATAAGCTTATAATTACCATTCAAGTAAATCAACAGAAATTACATCTCACTAGGTTGGATGTGCATCCTTCTGTTGGTGAGACCCCTTGGCACTTGTTAAAGCCATAAATAAAGGTAATAATTATGTGAATAATTATTTATTTATATTTTTACAAGACTATTTTTCTAAACCAATTTCCCCTCCCTTTCATACCTTCTCCTATTGGTGGGATTCTCAGGAGACTTTTAAATTTGTTAGGCCTGATAAGCTCTGGAAGAGAACAAGTGGGGCTATTTTAATCCTTGTTTTCTCTAGTATATGAAACAACCTTGAATAGTGCAGCTTATTCCATCTGTCACTCTTTCTCAGTCTGTAATGTCTGGAACCAGATAAATCTTAGAAGTGATGAAGAAGAAGAAATGAATGAAGAAGGTGAATTTTTTTTCCTGCTTGCCAATCCTACAGTTGCAGATAACTTTGGTATTTGATGTTTGACTTGCAATTGGTGGCACGAGTTGTATGCTATTTGATGTCCTTACTGGGCAAAGATAGTTTTTGTAGTGAGGGTGAGGGTGGACAGAGGCAATAGTGAGACTGAGAAGGAACACATGAGCAGAGTTGATAGAGCTTGCTGCATGGAGACCTTTCCCTTTGTAGGTCACGCAGGCCTTGCCTGCAGCATCATTCCTAGAAAAATCAGGCTACTGTAGGATTGATTGGCTGAGGCCAGAGCTCAGATGTAATTTTCTCCTGGTGCATTCAGAAGAGCCCTAAGTAATTGATTTTGTGTATATGCGTGCAGCTTGCACAGCCCAGTGATGGAGGGTGTGGCTGTGTCTTGCTCCAGCTCATTTAACTTGCATCTGACCCAGGGCTATGGCAAATTAGGGTTTGTCCCTTCACAGGGAAAGCAGCTCCCATTTACAATATGCTGACTGCGTTGTCAGTCATCAGCATGCAATGGAGAAAGAACCCTTGCAGAAAAGTCTTCCAAAGGGACTTGATTAGATGGCAGGGAGAGGCAAACAACAAGTGTCAGAACAGAGAGCCAGTGCAGGTTGAGTTAATCTGTTTGTTTCCCTATCCAGCAAATATTTGGGTTCTGTCTACCCACAAAAAGGTTTTGCTGGTAAAACTTCTGTAAATATTCATTGTGTATGCCCTGGGCCCAGGCAGGTTATTTTGGTTTAGTTTGAATCAAGCAGCTCTGAACTGCAGTGAATTGATAGAGGTTGAAAATGAAAAAAGCAGCTACTCCACTGGGCAGATGCCGATTTGAAAGTCGGATTGCTATGGCTTCGTGTGCTATTGCTGATCAGCTGGGCCACAGTAGCTCCCCAGTTTTAACTCATTTCATCATTTTCCTGATGCATCTGCAGGAGAGGAAGGATATTTGGCTTAGAATCAACAAGTTCAGCTCCACTTGCAAAAAATACTGTGGTAGAGAAAGTAATCTTCAGTAAATGGCATGCTTCTTCCTGGCTTTCATCTCTCATCACTAATGGATAAATAATATCCAAGCCTTTGTTTCACAAATGCAAGATACTTTATCACATTGTTCTGCATTCTCTGTAGAGGCATTACACCTATTTAGTAACAGAGGGAAGACCGATAGTAAGACCAACAGTTCTTTGTGTGTTGACTAACCCTAGCACAAACTGGAAGCATGCTTTCTCTGGTACATTCATGTGATCAAAACTCATTTGGGAGCACCAGTTGCAACAAACACCATGTATGGTATGTCAAAAGAATTCTTTTATATCCATACCATCTAAATTCTTAGGAGTTCAGTTCAGCTGAATTATCAATAGGGGCTGCTAAAAAGTTGCGCCTGCTATTTTATTATGTTGGCCCATGAAGTCAGAGTAAGATGGTGGTGGTATGGCAGCAGAGGTTGAACGCTGAACCTTTCCACCAGTTTTCCATTCGGTTTTGTTGTTGTGTACCAGATGGCAGCAGAGCGGCAGCCTAACAAAATGGCGTCTGACATGGAAGTGCGCATGAAGCAAGCAAAGGCGTGTCATTGAATTCCTCCATTACAAAGAAATGGCACCACTGATATTCATCAATAGTTGCTGAATGTTTATGGAGCCCAAACAGAGAATGTGAGCACAGTGAGGCAGTGGGTGGTACATTTAAGCAGTGGTGACAGTGAAATGAAAGACAAATCAAGTTCTGGATGGCCACGCGTGCCCTTCACACCATGAAATGAAGTGAATCTCGATCAGCTTATCCATGCTAACTGGCTAATGGTGGTGACTGTTTTGAATGGAAGTAAATAGGAGGCATTATTTTTGGAGTAACCTACGTAGTTACTGTTTCCCTCATAGTCCCGAAGAGGAATAGGAGAGAGGAGCAAGTCTCTACTTCTGGCTGTAACTGTGGATAATATCCTGCTTTGCCTTGGTGCTTTTGTGCTATGGCCTATCCATTATGGTACTGAAGGACTTATCTGTATGATTGTAGTGGAAATGAAATGTACCACAACCTTTCATAGACCAATGGATGTGAGTGTTGTTTTTATTAATTTGGAGATTTCTTATGTTTACGTTCCTGTCTTTCAGGGTCACTTCTACTTTTTATTGCTCTTTGATCGGCAAGATGAGTGTGTCAGTGTTATAAGTTTTTCAATTTTTGCAGCAGGAAGACCTTTAATCCAGCTTTCCAGCAGGGAAATCAGTAGAAATTTCCATTGACATGCGTGAGTTCTGTCTGACGGAAGGCCTTGTAGGACTGGGACCCAATTATATTACTTGACATTTTACGTAGTTGTATCAGAATGCTTGTCTAACAAATACAAGACAGAGCCTGACCAGAGACAGCTTACTACCTGATAAAATAATATAATGCCCTGAAAGCCAATTACTTTGCTGCTAAATTGCATAGAGTGAGAATGTACCATTCACATCTTCAGGCTGTTGGATTATTTTTTTGCCATTGGTCAGTTCTAGCCCAAAATGTCCATTTTGCTGAAGAAAATCCATCCATTCTTGTTTCCAAATGTCTCTATCAATTTAATTAGATTTGGTATGGGAAGCTTTTAGAGGTAATTGCCATTTGTGGGAAGTTGCATGGGTCAGACATGTCTTCTGCTACTTCTCTCAGGCTAGCATTTAAATAATGATATTAATGGTTTGAAATCTGTATTTCAGGCTTCCTCTTCATAGGAATCCCTAGCCAACTAAAAACAGAAAAGATGGTGGTGGTGGTGATCTTTTCTCAATGTTTTCTTTGTTTGATTTCACATTTTTCTTCCCCCTCCAGCACACTGTTTAGTGACTTTTTTACACTTAAAATGTGAATTTGGAAGGGGAACTACATCTTTGATGCAGAGATGCTCATTCTGCTCTCTCCACAAAATCATTCACTTTTTGAAAAACTTATTTTTTTATCATTACTTTTGCAGTGTTTAGAGAATGATGTTTTGTTGTGAAGAATACAGTTGTTTCTAGTGGTGCTGTGCCCTCTAATTGTTGTGCTGGAAGTGGGTGCGTTCATACTCTTCCACTTGACAGCTGAATGGCTTCCTGCAGTGCAAGTTTGCAGTTTGTGGGATGAATCCTCTTTCAGTCCTTCGCCAACACACAGCACCTGCACAAAGCCACTACCTGGGTTACAGCTTCTGCAGGCAGTTGAGAAAAACCCTTTTGCAGCATCGCTGACAGCACAGTGCGTGATGGGCAGGCACAGAAAACATGCTAGCCATTTCTCTAGCCCTCGGCCTGCCTGCACAGTGCAGTCATTGATCCCTGGCATGGGCAATGCGGAGGCCAGAGAGGAGCAGATTGGCCCACAAGCCGCTGTGGAGCAGGGTGGCACCGCAGTCAGGATCGATCTGCGCCTGAGAAATCAGCATTGGTTGTATTATATAATTATTGATGTAGCTGGAAAATGCCACAGGCAAAGCACAGCTTACTATTTGTTATGCTGTATTGTCTCTCTAGTCTGCGTCGGGCCTCTGTGTTTTGCCTCTTGTGTTCCCATTGCATGTTTATTTATACCGTGTGCCTTTAGCTTTCATATTTCTCCTGTGAATCCAACTTGGAAAAACCAGCTCTAGTTTTTGTTCAGGAGAAGGAGGGGTGGGCTGTAAAGGAAATGAATTCCTTCAGATGCTCACGAGAGCCCTAAGCTGAATACAAAAATCAGGGAGAAGGCGTGAGTGGGGAGAAGGGGCCTGGAAAGCAGAAGGCCCACTTCATCTTGCCAGGGCCCGCAGAGACTGCCAATCTTTTGACAAAAATGTAGACTTAAGAAGCAGCCGTAATGTACAGCCTCATCCATCATAGGGTTGGTACAAACAGGCTGAGACCTCATTTGCAGTACCAGTTAACTGAAGTCCAGCCGAACCCTCCCAGAGTCCTCTGGGATCAGACTTGCTTGGTATTGAAGCTCCTTCCCTTCCTGAGGAAGGGTCTCATGTTGAGTACTGTGCTTCACCTGACAAAATGGGAACACGTGGGAGAATGGATCTGATGTGGAAACAGGAAGAAGAGGAAGCTGAAGGAGTTCAGTAGAGCTGGTGTGGTTACCCCTGGCCAGGGAGCTGCAAGGCAGGTAGGGATGACAGTGGTAGGGCTGGTATGGGCAGCCTATAGCTGGAGCAGTCTATGTGCAATGAGCACAAACCTGGTCTGTATGGCAGATTTCCAGGGCAGGAGTGAAGGATGAGGCCTCATTAGGCAGAATTGAGATGGATACCTGAAGGCAAAGCCTGAGGTGAGCTACAGTGTGGGTGCAGGCCTCTCACAGCATCATCCCCCTACATGCCAGACAATAACTGCTGGTTACTCGCTTGGACTGAAGCAGAAAGTTATTAATCAAAATATAGATACAAAATATTACAATTTTCAGGATTATAGAACTGCACAGGCTCCACATATCTACATCAAGCAGTCCTGTAGGAAGATGGACTGGTGGAATTTCTGGGGTTTATGGGATTTTTCCATTATTAACAGCTGTGATTTGATTCCAGTATACAGTATAAGCTCCCGGTATGTGTATGTATGGGACTGCCCTCTCCTGGAGGAACTATGCTCCGCTTTCCTCTTCCTCCCCTTTTGTCTTCCTCAGCCCTGTGCTGCTTGATCCACTGGTGATTATGCTGTGCAGTACAACACTGTGTGAGCATGGTGCCTGACACAGGGAGCACGTGCAAAAGGCTTCTAAAAACCTCTTGGGAGCCCTGTCTTCCCTCTGATTTTACTGCCGTTAAACAGCTTTGTGTTGGCTTAGAGGAGGCTATAGATTAAACTGATGGTCTCGGTGCATCACGGCAGGAGCAGTGTTGACCCAATGGACCATGTGCCAGAATCTTTGGTTTTTGGAAGCTGTGGGTTTGCTGCTTCAGTATTTGAACTGTACCTCAAAGTGCTGAAGAGAACCTAAGCTTTGGAAAGAGGTCACTGTTGGGACAGGAGGGGTTCCCTATACAGAACTTACTGTGCAGGCTGTGCCACTGGGTGATCCTTGGGCTACTCAGTGAGCCACCAGCAAGATGTAAGCATCATCTCTGTGGCAAAGTGCAAGATCTGCTTGATTTGAAGGCAGCAGGCTTGCATAAAGTTGAACCTAACACTAATTTCACAGCCAAAGGTGTGAAAAGGCAAGATGAGGAAAGGCAGAGGCATAGGGCCTGACAAACGCTTGGGCTTCATGAAACCACTTGAATCTGCAGACTTCTGCTAAAACTAAAGGCAATGCTGCCATCGCATCGGGAGAGCAGTCACACCACAGCAGAAATCTCAGAGTGTGTGGGTGCTCTCTGAGCACAGAGGAGAACTTAGTTTATTCCCTGATCTGCAGCTGTCATGGGGTGATATTTTAAGTTGGTGCTTTTATTGCTGTACAGAGGGGGGCTATTTCTACCTGACATAGCACCGTGGTGCTCTTCCACCCTGCGCCTCGCAGCAGAGAGCTGCGGCAGGCAGGCAGCAAGCAATCGGTGGAGATTCACTGAGGGCTGTGATGCTGTAAAATAGCCTCTCGGCACAAGATACAGGGAGGTGCTTACCGAGGCAACGGGGAAACCATACATTTTTTCTCTCAATCCATTAATCAAAGCTCCTGCAACACCCGTTCCGGTGAGGCAGGTGAGGCTCTCATAAATATTGAGCAGCAAAACTTGATCCACATCCAGACTCTCAAATTAGAAGTTACAAACCAGTAAAGTAAAGCGGGCTGGTTCCCAGCCTCTCGGCTGCTAGCCCTTATTTGCAATTGATAAGCTGTGCAGCTGGCCTGGCTGGGCCTGAGAGGCTGGTGACGGAGTGGTTGGGCACAGCCGGGCGCTGGCTCTGCTGTGGGAGGAGGAGGCATCCCTCCTCCCCTTCCTCCCTGTGCTAGAGATGGATTGTGTGTGACAGGGCCTGCAGCTGGATTATTCCCCAGTGCTGTGGCTCTTGGCAGGCCGTTTTCTCAACGCCCCCTTTGTACTGGCTTGATCTTATTAGTGGTGAAGGCCTCAGGAGCTGATACAGAGATGGCTTCACGTCTCAACCAACTTCAGCAGAGGAAGCCCCTTTTGCAGGCCTGATTCAGCAAGTCTGGTTTGCCAAGTAGCTCCATTGATCTACACAGGGCTATGCAGATAAAGTGCTATGGTCCTTTGTTTTCGAGTACGCCTTTCAGCTAACATCGTTTCATGATTTCAGTCTTCCTTCTTCCCTGATACAGAAACGTAACTTTTAGGAGCACTCAGACTGTTTGTCAGTCTCCTGTAATTTCTGAGCACCTTGAGTGATTTTAGCTAAATTCAAGTCGTAAAGAAATCCAATCCTAGAAGTCCTCATGAAAGTAGGAGAAGAGTGACCTTGTTGGTTCTGTGGTTGTGTGAACTCAGCCATAGATGTGAGCAACAAAGGCTCCATCCAGAAGAGAAGTCATCAGTACCCAGAAAGTGGGGAAGGACCTCATTTGGAGGCTTTTCACTCTCCTCCAAATCATTTTCCTTCCCTCTTTCCTTCCTTTCTTTCTGTTGGGAACACAAACAGTGACCTACTCAGCCTCTCAAAAACCAGGTGTCACCAATCCCAGTTCTTACAGAATGACTTGCTAGCACTATTGGGCTATATTCCACTTGTTGCCAAGATGCCATTTACAGTATCAGACCACAGATCTAGCAGAGTCCGTGTTGTTTGCATCTTTGACCTTGTACTTCAGAGGACAGCTGAGAAAATCCCACAGTGCCTCTGTCCAAAGGTGCACTGCTGTGTATTGGGGTGGAAAGGTTGAGGGCAGGAAGGCTGAGAACAATCCTTTCAAAATCCACTGAGATTCTTGCAACCTTAGAACGTAGTGGTTACTATTATCTCTCTGCCAATCGATAGACAAGCAAGCAAGGTCTTTCAGACAGGGGAGTTGGGGCTCTTGAGTATTGCAGGCGGACAGTGACTCTGAAACTGTTTGTGCTGCATATTTTTCTTATTCAATAGTAAATGGAGCAGGATGATGCTTAGTCAGCTTTTATTAAGTGCTTAGAGAGACCCCAGGATAAAAGGCGCTCTAGGAATCCAAAGTAGCATTGTTGTTGTTACCGCTCTTTTAATAACATTAGTGGGCATAGTGCTTTCTGTTCCTTTTTAAAGACGTTAGCCAAGATGCTCTTTTAGTGGCAGAGTCAACATAATAGGTAGGTTGGTGTGCACTCCTGAGCTGGTTCAAAGTTACTGACCATTCCACTTGTTCCCACTGGTTGGACAGAGAGGTTAAGAATGTTTGTTTTGGAACTGGTTTTCTCCAATGTGATTTTCTGGTTTTACCAGTAGCAACAATTTTGGCAAATGTGTGGGAAGCTCCCCAATTTGCAGGCTCACTAATGTGTGCAGAACCAAAGACGTGTTTTTGTAACTTTCTGTAAGTTTTAAGATGCTTTCTGGAACTTTCTGAGGTTCAGATATTTCAGTATAGTCCCTTCAAGTGTAGTTACCAAAGGCTACATTCAAATAAGTATTTTTGTGACTCTTTTATTCAGGCCTCTGGACGGTCATTGGGTTCAGTGGAGTTACATGCCTGGTAACGCTTGTGTTTCTAGCTGTAGATGCCTTCCTGTCTTGCATTGGCTTTGCTGTAAGGAAAGGGTAGTAAACAAACATAATAAAGCTGGGACTTGAGCTGAACAGAACTGTTCTCTCTGCTTTTACATATGAGTAAAGGAGCCAGCCCCCAATGTTTGCTGAAGTGCCACAGTCCCATTTGCTTTTGGGTAGCCTGCAGCAATGTACACAATTGAGGATTTTCCCCATCTTTCTTTAGTACAGGCTACATTTCCATACATTGTGCATTTGTAACAAGCATGTGTTGTTTGTTTAACAACTCAGAGCCTATGCCGGAATTTTTCTGTTGGCTTTAAATGTGACCTAAGAGTAGTTTTATTCTAGCTATCTGTGAATAGGAGCGTTTTTGTGTTCTTAAACACTGGTTCTCAGTGACCAAAGCTGTGAATGAGATTCAAGCTGAGTCTTCAGCTCTTGCCATGTTATGTTAGGTATATCCAGAGGGGTAGAAGCATCTGACCTTTGCCATTTCAAGAGCTAGGCTGTGACGAAAGTAACCACAATGTTTATAAAACAGACTGTCATCGCTCTGGCCACTGGTTTTGCACTACTAAAGCAATAAGGGAGTAGACCAGGAGAGGATTTGCTCTGGAGATCTTTGAAGAAATGGTATGTTTCAGAAAAGGATACTGAGCAGATGAAAAGAAGGCTTCCGTGGTCTTGCTTGCATCAGCTTGTCCCATGGAGGTGTTTCTGATGTGAAATGGAGAGCAATGCTGCACCTAGACAACTCAGCAGTTCTGAGAGCTGGGATGTGGAGGTACTCCTGTAGAATCTGCTTGCATGGGGTGACCCATAGCCCAAATAGAGGTTGGTGTGAGCCATAGGTGGCTTCTAGCAGTGGAGATAAGTGCAATATTTGCATCACTTGAGAGTGACGCTTCTGGTGTCACACTTCTGTTCTGAGAAATGAAAGAGCAATCTTGGAAGTGCCGCTTCCCTCAGCACTCTAGGTTTCCCTTGATGGTATCCCATTGAGGTATTGACAAGGTTGGATGTTGCTTATCTTGGGAAATCAATGACATGATAGCCCAAGGTACTGCAGTACAAAGACAGGCAAGGAGATGTGTATCTGTCTCTGACTTTTTTCCACCTCAATAAATATGTTTCTCTAATCTGGTGGTATTGTAACAGTATGCAGTAATTACAGTGACTGCATCCATCTCTTTTGATTTAATCAGACAGATATTATATGTTAAGCATCAATTGATTATTAAAAACATATTTGCTGATGCTTCCAAATCCACGTAATGACGCATAAACAGTTATTTACTGCATAGCTATTAAAACTCACCAACTCAACTTGCTTTTTACAATCAGTATTTATTTAACATGCAATGACCATCCTATCCTATTAAAATTAAATGTGTTAGCTGTGTTTTGGGCATTTAATTTTAAAGCTTTTTTTTTTTTTTTTAAATTGTGATATAAAGTGATTACAAAAAGCCATTGTGTTATATTTGCAGATATTTGGTGCTATGCAAACATATTTCAGAGTTGCATTTTGATAACCTGTCATGATGTTACTCAGGGTCACAGCAGATGAACAGTGATGGTGCCCCTAGTAAAGTAGAACTTTTTGATAACGTAGGGAATTGTAAAATCTTGTATGGTCTTGTCTTCTGTGAGGTTGAACACCCTGTTTTATGGCCAGTTCTCCTGGGACGGGAGATACTGAATATCCAAAGAGTGCCTTTACTGAGCAGAATCCAGCTTTCCTGTTTGGGATAATCAGAGTTACTCCTTATGTCCCAGGATATTTAGTGCAATAGAGTAATTAGAGAATTTTCTTAACATTGCAGTATTTGTAGAAAAACTTTGAGTAGGTCACAACTGAACTACGGGTGCTTGCCTTTCTTCCTCAGTGAAGGCTCAGGAGCTCTAGCAAATAAACTTTCAGTAGTGCTCTTATTGTTTGAGTAACTGGGACTGAGGATCGTGGGGAGGCTGGGTATGTCTCCATAAGGTAATTAGCAGTCTTGGGATGTATGATGGTGGTTGGCTGGGCGTAGTGTTGTGTTGTGCAGTAGTGACAGTTGGTGTACATGGCTGCCTGTGAAGCAAGTGGGATGTGTCTCCATTCAGTTCCCTGAAGACCAAACCTTCCTTTCTCTTTGCTCCCGGGCATCATAATGCAGTTCAGGGTATATTTTCTTTCTTTGCCAGAAGATTGTTGAAAGCTCCATGGCAGGGCCTGCGATCCATCTGCCTGCCCTTTCTGGAGTCTGCAGAGCTTTCTTACAATTCCCTTATGCTTCAAAGCAAATAAATAAATATTTGCAGAGTTATTAAAGATTTATTGAAAACGCAGTATATTTAAACCAACTTGCGAAAAAATAGATGACTGAATATTTATTATTTACATGTTAGGCATCCTCTACATGTTTATTTATTCCTCCTTAATCCAATCCGTGTTTTATAAATATTGCAAAGGACCCGTCAATAATATAACATGTTTTCACTAATCCAGAGGAATAATTAGAAGACATTTAGGATAATATTGCTCTGTACAAATATTGCATGAGCCTGAGAAGAGAGATGTTTTGAACAACAGCTGCTGTCTGCACAGCTGGGGTGCACGTGAGCACCCCTTGCCACAGCAGATAGCAGTAGGCACACTCCTTGGCTGCCTTCTGTGCACTGATCTTCCTCCTCCACTTGTTGGGACAAAGGGCTTCCTTTGCAGAGAGACCACTGCACTGACAAGCCTGCTTCTTCAGATGAGGACTTCAGTTATTCTCTCACGAACCAGGATGGTCATCCCTCTGGCTGAAGTCGCTCCCAAATTGTATTTATCTCAGTGACGTGGCAGAGGTGAGATAATTGCAATTGCCCTCACTCTGTGCTGATCCATCTACAAGACAATGCTGAATTCTGCCCCTTTCTCCACAAGGTAAGAATCTTTTCCAGGGAAGAAGTCAGCAAGCTGATGATCAATTACTGTGTCTTCAGAAATGAGAACAAACTATTTGTACTAATGCATTAAGATCATGGGGAGCTCTCACCCCTATCACTCATTCCTCAACCTTTCCCTACCCTTGCCTCAGGTCAGAGGTTTCTGCCTGCGATCACCGTGGTTGGAATCATAACTATAAAAGAAAGAAAGGTCTGTGGTTTGCTTTCTTCTTTTCCCAGTCCTTTTAAAAACCATGCTCAGAAGGCAGAATTAGCACTTTTATTCCCTACACTGTATTAATTAAGACTTTGACCTTCTTAATGCTAAACTTTCACTGGAGGGGACCTTCTTGTATTCTTTACTATTCTGTCTTCATTGTTAGAAGTGCAGAAATATTTGAGTCCAAATTGCATCCACCTCTATCTGACTCTTTGGGAGAAGACTGTAGATGTCTGAAAGATGCTCATATCTCTACTTTCAGATCCTACCCCTAAATTAAAAAGAGTACCTAAACCTTAATGCGGATCAAACTATGAAGTAAATTAATTTCTGGGGAGCAGTTAATTGGTTACTACAACCATGCTTTTGTGTTTTTTTGTTTTAAACTGAATAGCCCTTGTGTGTCTGTAGCTGAACAATCTTTATTATGGAAAGACTGAAAAACAGTAAAGCTTGGGAGCACAGGAAGGGCAGGGTTGTCTCTCTTTGCATGTGCCTTACACTGCTGTGCAAGTCCACTTCAGCTATTTTGGGACCAGGATAATGGTGTGGATGGACCTCCTGTAAGATTACTGAGTTAGCCAGAGAAGCAGAACACAGTAGCGTGGTCAGCATGCTGCACTGATGTGTCCGTGCTTTTTCTAGGACCTAAGCTAAATTATTCTGCATGACACAGACATCTTCTTTGCTGTCCAGAGCCTAGGGCCAAGCAGCTCTTGCCTTTGGACAATGCAGACTAAAAATCTTAATGAAGTCGGTTTGAGCTCCAGCCCTCATACAGTAATGCTACTTAGCATTATGTTCCCAAAGCCTGTAGCAGACAAACTGCAGCATCCTTTGAATCTTTGAATGCTGTGTAGGGTGCTGTTTAATTGGGGGAGGGAGGAGTTGTTGAGGTGGGTTTGTTGGAGGGTGAGGATGGGGGGGTGTTTTGCGGTTGTGTTTTTGGCTTTTGTTGTTGTTGTTGTTGTTGTTGTTGTTGTTGTTTGGGTTTCTTTCCTTCTTCCAGACATTTTTTTACTCATCCAAAGCAAGTCAGACCCAAAGATTTGGGCTGAAAGAATTGACTGTAACAATTGGTTACCATAAGCAGCCAGCCTGTCATTTTGCCTAAGGAAACAGAGTGAGACATGGAGCATACAGACTTTATGTAAAATCCTAATAGGAATAGGACTTAGGGACATCTTGTTCCCAAGGCACTGTTAAGCTCATTATTTCACCTCTATCTGTTCTACCCACAGCGTTTTTCCTACCTACTTGTTGTTCACAGCATTTAGATGAACACCAACTCTAATTTTCAATCATTATTTGCTATATAGTATTTCATGATCTCTTCCAAAGTCAGAGCTGGATTATTTTAGGCTTCCAATAAGGAGCTGAGGCATGGTGATTTGACCAATATCACGTCATGTCTCTTAGCAGAGCTAATAGCTTAACCTCAGTCTCGTGTCTCTTCAGTTGCCAGGCAGAACTTCCATCTTCCTTTGTACTTTCTTTTTGGCTTTAATGTTGTTAGTCTTAAAACTATGCCTCCCTTCAGAACTTGGGAGCCTAAATGAAAAGTCAGAGAGGAAAACTAGATGTACATCATAGTCCTCGCCTTCAAAGTTGAATCTTCTGGCTGTGGGGCTTGAGAAGTCACATTCAGCTGTCCTGTCTTGAGTTCTCTCATAATCTTGCCTAGTAAGGTGCAATCTCAGTTGGTCAGTCTTTCTTATGGTTTTACCTAAGCGTTTATTATGGCAGATCACATAACAGCTGAAGAAGAGGCCTTCAATTCATTAACTGGATTGAAGGAGAATCCTAAAGAATCAGAAAGTTTGTCGTGATAAGCTTAAGGGAAAAAAGAAAAAGGAGGTAGGAGAGAAAGAACTTTTCTACTACAGGTTTCTGTGTAGACAGTGAGTTTGTTAAGAAGCTTGTGGGGGAAATGTATTAAGCATATAAAAGAGCTGTGGACAAATGAGGATAATTTCTATGGAAGGACCGTAGAGAGATGGAATAGGAAAACGTGCCTTTCTCCAGGGATGAAACACCAAAATACTGTTCTGTTTGAAAATTGTAAAGGCTGGATAATTATCGTAGATCTACAAGATGCTTAGTGCTCTCATACAGCTCACAAAAAGGCTTTTGTGTCGCATATCCTGTGGTTAGCAGGTGCCATGCCATTGGATGAGATCATGCCCCAGCAGCAGAGTTTTGACTTCAGCTGAAAGCATTGAGTCCTGTGCTTGGACTGTCATAGTAAAAATAGGAAGAACAGAAAAGTAGACTATTTTTCATCAGGTGATCATGTCACTCCATCAGCCAGTGCATGGAAACCTGTACAGACTTAGGACATCTGTCTCATCTTTGAAGCCTGGTGCCATACAAATATCTCCTGATGTCTCCTGCCTCATTCTTCTGGGCATGTTGCAGCAGGATGACTTGTAGCAGCAAGTGATGTGTACACTTAGCCCACCCTATGGGAAGATTGGGGTGGGTGAACCATGAGCAGTGGTGAATGAGAGCATGACAGCAGGATAAGGATAAGAAGGGAAAGATGATGTTAGGAAGAGCCTGCAGCTTTCCCTTTTCTTTCCATGTACTCCTTGTTTGGAGAAAAAAAGTGATTTTATTTTTTAGCAGAAAGAACGTTTTAAGGGAAAGACTCAATTTTTCCCCTTTCTGTTCAGAAATCACTGTGCAGAAGAAGAGAGGGCAAAGCATTGTGCAGGGAGCTCCTGCTGTCTCCCCAGTGTGATGGAGGGCCAAACAATAAGCTAGGAGAAATTGCATAGAAAATGCATCCTAGTGTGAAGCAGAGGAGACTGTGGGCACAGAGGTACATCGGCATTAGAAGCCAGGGAGAACACACGTTGGCATATTCAGCATGTTGGCTTTTTTGGCAAACGGCTGAGCCCGGATTAATAAAATGTTCAGATAAAAATCAGAGTTTTATTAAAGTGTGCTCACACAGCGGCAGCACCCGGCCACGCTCCTGGAACGTGAGCTGGAAGCCTGCCAGCCTTGCTCAGGAGTGCTGCTTATCATACTTGATAAGAAGGTCCTGCTGCGAGGGAGTGGGAGCAAGAGTGGGAGAGGAGGAGGGGAGCCTGGCAGCAGCCTGCCTGCTACTTGGCCCAAGCCTCGCCTCGCTCCAAGCCCACTGGCCCATAAGGGTTTGTCCTCTGTATAAATCCCATGCACGTTGGAGGAAAAGCACACAGAGGCTTCCAGGAGAGCAAACAAGGCCAATAGCTCTTGCAGCAGCTCCCCTCTCCTTCCTCTGCTCCCCCCGCTCCTGCCCTACTCGCAATTCCACAGCTTGCTCAGCACCGTATTTTAAACAAGACTTTTTCTTTACTTTGTCTCTTCTCTGTCAGCTTGCTCAGTGCCAGATCTCAAAGCTAATTAAAAGGGGCATGGACTGGGCTTACATTTTTCCTTCACTAGTGAGCTCTTGGCAGAGTTTCTGAGCTGCTAGGAATGGGGACTGTGAAAAGAGTGTTGGTGCTGGCTAGAGCCTGGAAAGCCAAAAGCTACCCTAACTCCTCTGAGCAGGGAAATGAATAAAGCACAACTGCAAGTCCTTCAACAGATTAAAAAGCAGGCACTCAAACACAGTGTCTCTCTCAGTTCTTCCTCATGTACTTTGCTCAAACTTTGTTCACTTAACTCTTTCTGCCTTCCAAATCTGTTCGTACGCTGTGTTCCCAAAATACACCCAGGATCCGTGTCCACTCCATCATGTCATGCTCTGCTTACCTGTTCCACTCTTACACCCCTTGTATGGAAACGTGGTCTGATTGCTAACAATATCAGGCTCCCACAGTCTCCTAGCAAAAACGGGCAGTGTGGATTTCAAGGCAATGCTAGGGAATAGCTGGGTGAAGCAAGCGTTGGGATTTTCTTATCTCATACCCAACTCCATGGCTTGTGTTTGTCCAGTCCTGTGACAGAAGTGACCCTGTGACTTGCCAGGTCAGTCATTAAGCAATGATGCTTGATTTTTTCAGGCAAGTGAAAAATGAGCTATTGTTGGGTTAGATTAATTAATGCATTCAGGAAAATTGCAGATGATGGATGTGATATTGGTATCAGCGTGCTACTTTGCAATAATCTTCCTGGCTAGCTTCCACCATTTATTGTAAATATAGTGTAGGGAAGAGTAGTGGCCTTCAGATGTCTTACTCAGATCATCCTTTTTGGTATGTCATTTCTCATTTTTAAAATGCAAGGTGCAGTTCACTCTTGGTTTACCTTCAAATTTAAGGCCTGTTGTGCCTGTGATTTCAAAGAGCCTTAAACCAATATGCTTAGTCTTAGTATGAATTAGATGAGCTACCAGCTTTATTGAATGCCTCTAGCATAGTGTAATGGCCACCTGGCACTAATTAACAATTCCCAACTGTTTCACTATCCCAGTACTGCATCTTGTGAGTCACCTGCACTGGATTATCTGGGAAGCTGTTCCTTCTGCTTCACTAATTCAAGTATCCCAGTGAGGGGTAGGGCATGGGGAAGGCAGCACAGAAAACAGTACGATTTTTTTGCCTCATTACAAAGCTGCTTTCAGCTCATCTATGCAACTTTAGCAAGGAGTGGGGCTGCGCTCTCTGGGATAAACGATGTCGGCATTATTCTCCTTCCTTTTGTTCTGCAACATTATATAAATATCAGGTGAATTGCCAGCTCTTTTCTCTCAGTTCTATAGCATTCATGTGTGCATAAACCAGGGAGAGAGCTGTTAACGTGGTTGGGATTACCATGTACCTACACCATTGCTCAGAGTCTGTCCTCATAGCTGGGCAACATTCCAGTATTTCATCTGCCTGCTTTCTGCATCTAACCCTGCATCTACCTCCTGCTCTCTCCCCTCTACCTCCCGCCTCTGAAATGCGTTTGTGCTGACGGGCCCATCTTTCCTCATCCACAGACAGGAGATGTGATTAGAGGGAATCTAATTTGTTTGGAGTGCTCTGGCGACGGAAGGAAATTATTCTACAGCAATATTTGCAAATGCATTCATCATAGAGTCCCTAGCAGTCCGTCACTATGAGCTGATGACTTTGTGATCTTCATGAAGGTCTGATTAAAAGTGCTTTCTAATGATCAGCTCGACTTTCTATCCTGCTCCTCCAATTATACACCTAGAGAAAATGGAGGAATTGAGAATAGAGGCCAGTTACATGCTGAGCTATCCTTTCTGTGTCTCTTGAATCCAGGCTAGACATAGAGACTTAGTCAAATGCCATCGAGTTGCTACCAAAGTCTGCAGTCCTCCAATTCTCTGGTTTGCTCTCTGTGTAGCCAACAGCCTCCTATCCACCTGTGCTCATTATATTTGAGACTTTTGCCTGCCTAGGGTGACAGGGAGATCTGCATAAGCCCTATAGCTGCCTCTGCAGTCTCAAACACCTTCTCGACTGCTTTGCAGACAGCAAAATTACACATACAGATCTTTCCCAACACCAGAGATTGGCACCAATCAAGAAATGTGACAGAGGGAGATGAGGAAAAAGTGAAAGTAGTGTAGGTGCTATTTTTTGTCATGTAGCAGCCATTCAACAGCACAGTCCTGAATGTAGCACAGTGCAGTGGCTTCTCTTGTCCTGCAATTGCTTGCACCAGTCCACAGGCCTCAGACAGCTGTATTTGAGATTGTGATTACAGATCAGAAGTGAAGCTGGGATGATGTACTGCAAACACAGGTGCAAGGCCAGGCATGTGAGAGCAGAAAGGGGCAATAACATAAGTCGTGCTTTGGGCTTTCAAGGGTTGGTGAGTTAGTCTGTCTGCAAGAGTTAAGGAGGTGGAATACCGGTGTATTCCACCTCCTTAAGGTGGATTCTGCATGGGAAGGTGATTCTACCTTCTCAAATTTTATGTGTATGTGTCTGTGTGCATGTATTAACAGAACTAAATAAACTTGTTCTACATAGTAAGGCTATGTAGCAATGGCTCCTCAAACAAAGCAGATAAGGGAAGTGGGACAGGTTAGAGCTAAGACACTGATTGTAAACTGTGCTTCCAGTATACTGAGTTGTATGCTTGGCATGTATGAGCCTGAACTTCCACTTCTGACTGCATCTATTTTCTGAGAAAACTGGATATCCAGTTGTCTCAGATCTGCATTTTTGATCTGGTGAATCCATCACAGACAAACTGCTATAGCCTTGTGCATCATACTTTTTGTATTAACTTTCCTATTAACATCGTACTTTGATGGGGAGGTATTCCATTCCTAGGTGTCCCACGTACTGCTCCCACTGGCTTCCAGGTTAATGGGCTTCTGTCCTCCTTCCCTCCTTCTGTAGTCTAGTAGCTGATCTGGGTTGAACAGATATGGGTCAAAATTAGTTGCAATAGTGTGCTCTTCCCTAGGTTTGCAAAGTACAGCTCTACAGCATTTTGTGATCTGTATTCTTTTCTTCTTATGGATTCCCTTTGGCTTGGGAGGTCTTGGTGACATTTGCTTACTCTGCTTTCTTGCACCATGCATTGGCACTGTGAAGATGTCCATCCATCTGGCTTGTGAATATGACTCAGACTCCCTAATATGTACTAATATATGCTAGTATTCCATTGCCATAGAGTCCTAGCAGGCTCTGCTGCCATACTAACCAGCCATAGCATGTTCTTATCATTGCTGCATCTTGAGCAACACCTGCATGGGGTTACCTTGAAGGATGTACACTACTAAACCAGTTCAGTTTGGTTCAGTCTTACCTCTAAATGTAGGCCCCCTGCAAAGGGTTACTTTACCTGCCTAATTATTTATTTTGTCAGGGACATAAGGGTAAAGTCTATGAATTCAATTCTGATTAGGCAGCTTTGCACCCACCTTGGAAAAGGCAAGGAGGTTTCTCAGGCTATGCTTTTATGCTTGTGCTGTGGACTTTTGTTCCACGTGATATTTTGTAGGTGGAGCTTTTTTAGCTCTTTAAAGTATAATATAGTTAGATGGAACTACAAATGCCTACTGAGTTCAGTAGGAGCTTTGTTGTGTATCAGTGGTGCCATTTAACCTGAATACCACAAACTCACCTTGAGCTCAACTAGCTCAGGGTCCCTGTTGTCAGGGGGAGCTGTTGTGAAAAAATGTATAAAGACAGTTTGGCCAGTTATCGGTGTTGTGTAAACACCATGCGGGTATGATCTATGTATTTATTTGCAGCAGGATGCTTGTGTGTATGTAGGAACGTGAGATAACTGTGAAGAATAGTGGGTCATTTATCACCCACTCCATGTCTTGAGCACTTAGTTACTGCTCTCCCACAGAACTTAACCCATAACTGGGGAGCAGTTTGCATTGTGGCTTTGGTATAGTTTCTATTCACATCTAGCCCTGAAAACTTCAGAGCTGTCATTTTTTGAAATGCTGTGTTTGTTCCCCCCCTCTTGAAGCAGAGGCATGTTTACCTGGCATGAACTTTGGGAGACGAAAACACAAAGGAGGGCTTCTTGAGGCTGCTTGTTCCATTCCTGGTGCACTGGGAAGTGGTTGCAGGCTGAATTTAAATTTTTTTCTAAAAATGTCTCAGCTGTTTCTGGTAGTATTTACATATTTAAAAGCACATGCAGTGCTTGTTGAGGGCAGTTGTTTTTTTCCAGATACCACTGCAACTCACTGCCTAATGCAGCATAGTTTAAGATGCTCTAGACCTTCTTGTTTGAGCTGAGCAGTTGGGCTGCGTTAAGTTTAAGGGTGGCTGTGGTAATTGTTTGTATCATCTGGGGTATATTTCAAACACACTGGCTGCTAATCCCTTACGTACTGTTCACTGGCTTGTACGTGTGCTTTTTACCATGAGCATAGTGCTATGCTTCTTTCACGCATGGGGGCCAGTGCTCCAAATTTAGACTGCATGCGTAACTGTCTCTAACACTTAATAAAGCTGTCTCTCCTTTCAGCCAGGTTCTGTGTTATGGACAAGAGGATCATGCTGACTGATGGGAAGGAAATGAGATTTAGAAAGAAGTTGATGCTAAACCAGAGGAAAAGAATTAGGCACTGCAGTAAGACCAAGTGACCAATAGTTCTAAGCTGTCCTCTTGTAAAACTGGCTAGCTGAATGCACGAGTACAAGGTTACAGGAGCAAATGCCTCTGCGTGTGTGGATCTGCAGCAGATTCAGTAGCAGAAGCATTCCCACAGCAACATTTACCAGCTTCTCCCTTCTGTGGGTTTCAGTTCAGCATCAGAGATACTGCTTTTAATGTAGGAAAATCTGTTTAAAAACACAAAAATTGAGGTGTAATGCAAATAGTGATGGTAGAGCTGCCAACTTGCTCGAACTATTGGGTGGCCTTAAAGTTTTCAGTGGGCACTTTATAATACTTAAATATCTAGTTAAGTTGTTACGTATGGTATATCCCTGCTGAGGTTCTCTTAACAGAAGTATTAGTGCTTGATTTACTACGTGCTGTCTCCAGATACCTTCTGAGGAAAGGGAACTAAGGGATGGTTGGCTTTCTTCAGCAGAGATGAGAAAGGAAAGAGTGCTATTAGAAGAGTGGATGTGTCCAAACCAGGAAACAGCATTTCATGAAACCAAACACTGAGGTGTACTGAAGAAAATGACCTAGAAAACCCCGCTTGACAAGGACAGTTCTAAGTAAAGTGTGAAGCCTGGAGCGACAAAGTAGCATGTGGAGACAGGAAAAAGCGTGTGTATCTAGAGTAAAAATTAAATAGTCTAGTAATAATTCAGCAAAAGCCTGTTCTCCACCCACTCAATAATTTGCTGGCAAATATTTCTAGCCACATTATCATCACTGTATGTATTTAATATAAAGAAGGAGTGCGGCAGAGTGATCTTCCCTAAGAAATTTGGATGTTTGACATTTCCTGAAGTCCTGAAACAGGAAATTTCAGCAGAGCCAGTGATGTTGCTGTAGGTGTGGCACTGAAGTAAAGTGTATTAACTTGAGGTATGGATCTTTGTTCTTGACCAGAAAGGACTTTCTCCGTATTAAAAATGAATTAGGGCACTGGATCGCAGTGCAGAATTTGATAGCCAGCTGGTCTGAGGCGGGGAAGGGAAAGATAGAGTTAGTTGTCAGGGCTTCTCATTGTGCCGTATTTCATTTTATTTATGAATGTATGGTCTTGTATATAGTGATTAGGACTCAGATTCCTCCGTGTTTAAATAAGAACTCATCATCAGAGAGAAGAATTTTTGTTTTCATCCTTGGTAGAACTCAACTTGTATGCATTTAGTGACGCTCTCAATAGATATTTGGCATCCTCCCTCTCACCATATCATAGAATCACAGAATTGCTCGGTTGGAAAAGATCTCAAAGATCACCAAGTCCAACCACAACCTAACCACACTACCCTAACTCTAACAACCCTCCACTAAATCATGTCCCTGAGCACCACATCCAAGCATCCAAGCCAATATTTTAAACACATCCAGGGATGGGGACTCAATCACCTCCGTGGGGAGGTTGATATACATCGTGGCAGAAGTGTGCTTGGAGGCAGTGGATGCCATTCTTGTCAAGTGGAGAGAGACTGCAGCCCATCTTGATTCAAAATCTTGACACACGGTTTTTCAGTTCCTCTCCTCTCTGTGCAGCCAGCGTTTTCTTAGCTAACTACTAAGGCAGAGAAATGAAACTATCTAAGCTGAAGCTTTCATGTGTAGAGTGTCCTTATAGGGGAAAAGAAATACAGGTATCTTAGAAATCAGCTTTTCAGAGAGAGAGGATATAATCAGTTTTGGTGGAGAGTGGAGGAAAAAACAGAAAAAAGGGTTTTCCAAGGAGAAATCTGGAACGAACATTTTAGTTCAAAAATGAACATTTTGACTGAAAATATTTCATTTCTGTTTCTCAGCTTAAAAAAAAGGAGAAACTAAATGATAGCTCAAATGGAAATGTCACTTTGTCACGTATGCTTTTATTCCAGTCCAAAAAAAAAAAAAAAAAAAATAAATAAATAAAAAGGAATATGACATTTTAAAGCAAAATAGAAGAAAAAATTGTCACTTTGAACCTATTCCAAACTTGAGTGGGAAAACTGACAGTTTTTTGACAGAAAAGACGATGATCTTAAAAGATTTTTCAGCTGAAATTTTGTGAAAGAAAATGTTGATTTCCCAAACAGTTCTTGGAAAAAGAGACAACTGCAGCTTGGGAATTAGTTGTGCTGTGTAGACTGCTCTACTGTGAAGTACTTTAATATTGTATTCTTCTGAAGATGAGCTCTTCTATTGCTCTCACAAGGAAAAAAGTGGTGCATGCCATTGTATTTTTCTCCTAAGAAAATACTCTCCAACCCCACGTAGATAACAGAGCTGCTGCTGTCTGCCCACCCATCCCTGGCAGAGGTGGGCGAGGAAGCAAATGCGAAGAGACTTCAACTGTGTTCTGTTCTGTGGTGGAAAGCTCAAGGGGTGAAAGCAAGAGCAAATTAATGACTGCTGCTTAAAACACTGTCCAAGATTTCCATCAGAAAGCACCATTTCCCTGATAAGGTAGCACTTTGTTGAGAAGACCTGGTGAAATATTTAGTTTCAAGTAGTGTGAAGTACTTTGTTTTGACAGAATTGCTGACTAGTTTATGCTGGTTGGTAGAGACCGCTGGAGGTGCAGCCTTCTTTTCAAATATGAAATCCACCAGCAGTAGTTGAGGCTGGAGTGGCTCTATCTGGCCGTCTTGACAAGGTTGCAGGTGCTGCTGTCTCCTTGGGCACCTGCTGCAGTGCTGCAGCACCCTTCCCAGTAAAGACATTTTCCCGCGTGTCCAGCAAGTGGCAACAGCAGAAGCATTTTTGTCCTTGTCAAAGCAAGGCACTTCAGCCTCATTGAAACAAAAAATTCTCACACCTCCTAAACAAAATGTTTTCCCCAGTATTTTATTTCACAGGAAAGCCTCTCATCTGGACAAGTTTCTTTGCTGGCAAGAACTGTGAACTTGTGAATTTTTTCCTGAAGAGAAAGAAAGGTTTTGACAAGCTCTGACAATATGATGATTTTAGGCATAAGCATAGTGGTACATACCAATCAGAAGCTGAAGGCAGGAGACTGTACTAGAAATGAGGCAGAAATTAAAAAGGATGATACCAGCTGGTCTGGCTAAGTTTATGGTAGACAGCCCTCCAGAAGCTGGAGTCTTTTAGTCAAAACTAGCTACCTTTCTACAAGATGGTGTAAAGCAAAAAACTTTCTTCAGTAAGTGCTGAAATGGCTGAGTGAGTTGCTTTGCAGCCCATGTTATCCTGATGGTTATATTAGCACACATGACCCCTTCTGACTTTATACGTGGTTCTTGTAGCAGTATCAAAGGGCCTTAAGTGGTGATCAGGACACTATAAGTGCGTACAGCAGTTCCTGCCCCAAAGGGTCAGCAATTCAGGATCGAATAAGAGCTAATTTCAGACCTGCTCCTTTCTATCTAGCCTAAGACAGGAATGGAGTTAAGGGTGCTAAGAGTTGCTGGAGAAAAGGAAAAAAAAAGGAGGAAAGGGTGGAAATGCTTTGCTTGAAAAATGGTGCTAAAGGCAGGGATTCATGGTGCTACATGCAGCTGAAGGAATGGGGAAGGAGACAAGATGGAGCCAAAGCAGAGAGGGGAGGAGTAGAGACTGCTCCACTAATAGCCCTATGGGGAATGGTGATGAAAGCAAATACCAAAGACATAGCTAAGCTATCCCTCTGACCATTAATTTCTTTACCTTACTTGTGGGGTCTAGGATTTTTTTTTCTTTCTTTCTTACCTCATTACTTTCTTTGTTTTCATTTCAACTTTTCTCTTTCTGCCAGCGGGTTTCAAAAGTCCGAGATGGTTTAATGCCAGTTAAAGTCCTTTTGAATCATTGCCTGAAGCCAGGTTTGTGAGGGCCAGGGTTGTTCACTTTTCTGTGGCTGGTGGCTTCCAATGAGTGAGTTCAGGAATCTGTGGATATTCCTTTTCTAGTTCTGCATAGCTGATGTGGCTCTGCTCTTACAGGATGAGATATAGCAAAAATAGACCCTGGGAAAATGGACAGGGAGCAAAAAAGCACAGAGAAAAGGAGTCAGCAGAAAGACCTGAAGTACAGGCACAATAAAGGTTGTGAGTAATGTCTTGGCTCATTGTAGCAGTTAGAGCCACAAGTAGCCTGTTGGTAACTTCTTGGTAGGGTTCAATTATGTGAGCCCTTTTGTCTTCAGTTTTCAATGATGGTACCTTTGAATTGAGATCACCGACAAATGGAACTTGAGACCCTACTGACCTTAATATAGCAAGGTGTCTTCACCAAGCAGAGGAAGCTTGTGACCCAGTGGCTAACTATGACTAGATCAGTGTCTCAAAACAAACTTAGTGTTTGGACTGCCGAGCAAAGAAAAAGGCGGATGCCTGTGTGGTCTGGGTGTCTCTGTCTACCTGAGTACCCACTAGAGTTTTCCAGTGCCTCCTATTGATTTTGCAACCTTTTCTTCTTTCTCCAGAAACTTTTCTGGGTGTGCTTCCAAATCCTTCTCTGGTCCAAATTCCAGCCTGCTGCAGAGTCATCAAACATAAGGTTTCTCACTCGGCCCACCTTGAACTCAGAACCCACCTTCTGAAGTGTGGATTCTGAGTTCTCACTTCTCTCTTGTGGCTTCCTCTTCTAGAAGTAGAAGAGCACATGTCGAAACAGGCTAGTGACAAGAATTCTGCCATCAGAAAATAGGCCACAAGCATCTGAACAGCTTTATTTGCAATGGGAGGACTCTGTGTTACTATAATTATTCCAAAGCGTTTGTGAGCAGGCAAGATCTTTTTTTTCCCCCCCTATGAACCAAAGATGTAACAAGCTTAACTTCTTGTGTTCTCCTCTTCTGCTTGCTCATTTGCTCTCTCTGTAGTTGAAGCCAGCACTGCATTTCCTCAGACTTACGGCCTTCAAATATTTTGGGTGAAGTTGCACTGGCCAAATAGGCTGTTACAGTATCTAGCAAGCACTTAGGCTGCTGTATCAGAGGTATCTAACCTCCTTTGGTGCCGCTTGTTCGTAGGCATATCTACCAGTGTGCACCCAGCGCATAAACATGACTGCCACAGCGTGAGACCAGTAGCTTCTCTCTGTTCCTAGGTAATCATGAATGGGTTGTATCACCTCTGCAGCATCTTATTTTACTTCTTGCAGAGAGGAAAAAAAAAACAAAACAGTTACTAGTTCTCTTAGTGTAGACAAGGCCTAAGGGACTAAGCATTGTTTGGGAAAGGCTGTTCTCTGTAGAAGCTGTATCGATTTTTGGGGGTAGAGCAAAGGAGAAGAGACAAAGCTTTTCCTTCTGAGAGTGAAATGACAATTGCTACTGAGAAATCCAGCAAATCTTATCAAAAATTTGAACGCAGGGGGGCAATTAATCCTCACCTTGCCTCCATTGAGCCCTGTGCATTGTATAAGCATTAAACTTGGTCTTTTCTATATGAGTGATGTGCCTTCCTGTGGTGGAGCAACATGACTCTGGGCAATTGGAACAGAGAGTAATGTCAGGAGTGGGAAGTAATGAAGGATTTCTCTACAGAGACATCCAGAGGACCCAGAAAAAAATCAAAGAAGGGCAGAGATATAGCCCCTTGCAGAATGGGTATACAATGGGGGAAAGGTTCAAAGGCAGCATCTCCATTTCCTACTTGCCAAGTGCTGCCTTCGGTGTAGAGCTGTGAGATCTATTCCCCTGTCAGGTAAAGCTGAGCAGCCATTGATTGGCAGCCAGATGGAGCAATGAAGGTGGATCAATGTGAATTGGATTTTTTTAACTTTAAATAAAATTTGTATCGGCATGAAGTTAATTAATAGAGAGCTGTCAGAGGGCTCCTTGGCACATCAGTGTGTTAGGCGGCAATGGTACCCTTCGGGGAGGTGGTGGGAGGAGGCTGCAGGAAAGGGATTCAGCTAGCAGCAAGCTGAAATTAAAAAAACAGACCAGTCTTTCTTTTGGCCCCAGTTCAACATTTTTTTCATCCTTCCTTCCTTCGAGATTGCTTTTTCTCTACTGACATGCCGTCCCTTTTTTGGCTTTCTGTTGTCATTGTTGCTTGCCATCTGAAATCTTTCTTTCCCCTCGTAATGGAAATGTTGTTCTACTGATTTCGTGTGTTGGCACAGCTGTTTCTGATTTTGCTTGCTTACTCCACTCACGCTTCCTTCCAGGAGAATAGGTGATGAGAAGTGGGATGGCAGCAGTCAAGCCTGAAAAAGAGGCGTGCAGGTGTAGTGGTTATTTTGTGTATGTAGTCTAACACAAGACCCAAAAGGAGTTCATCCTGTCCCTCTAGAAAGGACAGGGTGGGTGGTGGGATGCAAGTTACCTTTCAAATAGAAATAACATATCATTAACTCACAGGTCTGGCTCTCTGTTGCCAGCTGCTTGTGGACTTTAACATACACAGGGACGTGTGAAATAACCCCAGCATTTTCTGACAGGCCTACGTAAGAGCTAGAGGTGTGTATACTTGGGGACATTTCAGTTGACCCTCTGAAGCACAGTGACCTAAAGGCCTCGATCCCACCTGATATTTAATTACACTTGTCCAAAGAATAGCACCATTGGCCCTTCCTGTGGGGAAGGTGGCAGTGCTGGGCAGCCCCTGGGTTACGTAGGCCATGCTGTGGCTTGCCTGCCTCCCAAGGGGGTGGCTCATTGCATCACTGATCAGCATCTCTCTGCTGGCTCTGTGCGGGGACATGACGGAAATAGAGAGAATGGAGACCAGATGCAGTTTCCATGGCAACATCCAAAAAAGAGGGAGAGTGACTGGGGGTGGGGAGAAAAAAAAAAAAAAAAAAGGAAAAAAAAAAGAAAAGAAAAAAGAGAGTGTTATAGAGATTTAGGTTTAGAATGAGTGAATGAGCTCTGATGCTGGCTTGTCCGGTACTGGAGGATACTTTATTCACTCTCTGCTTTCTTTTGCATGAGAAGCATCACAGAGGAGTCTCTCTCATAGCCTGTTCCAGCCTCAGCAACTCACACGAAGCATTAGAGGCAGAGCTGTTGTCTGTCCAGCACGCTCCTACTTCAGGGACTGAGCATCCCAGCCAGTGGTGCAGGAGGAGGCAGGGTGAGACCTTCCAGTTATTCTAGTCCCTGCCTCTCCCTATGAAGAGTACATTAGGAAATGAGGTGATAGAAGCAGCAATGAGACATTTCACAGTTACTCCAGGCCCAGCAGCTTGCACACATGGTTAGATTTGGGCTTAGATCACATTCCTGGGCTTAGGAGAGGTTCCAGCTGCTCCTGCAGGCTTCAGGTGGAGCTGAAGATAGCTGTACTCCCAGCCTTTCCCAGCAGGAGGCACAGGGGAGAATGCTATAATGGAGCTGGCTTTGTGAAAGGCTTTCATCTCCTCAGAAATTCTCCTTTCTGTGATTTCCATGCGTGCCCACTTATCCCATTATCTGTGTCAGGAGGAAAACAGAATCATCAGCAGTCGTGATTTGTATCTCTGAAGATTTTCTTCTCTGTGCTTAAGCAAAATCCCCTCTTAACTGCTTCTTGTCCTTGCCTTCATAGGTTAAAGCGTTTCGGTTCATGATTTTTCTTACATACTTTCCTTATTTCAGAGTTCAGTCTTGTTGTTGCCACTCATTGCTGCTTTTCTTAGGCTGCCAGATATGGCCTAACATGGAGTCCAGTAATACAGTATACTTAGATCCAGATCAATAAAGGTTTTAGATGCCTAACCCCTTGCTTCAGTGCTTTTACTCTT
This sequence comes from Lagopus muta, assembly GCF_023343835.1. Classification (NCBI taxonomy): domain Eukaryota; kingdom Metazoa; phylum Chordata; class Aves; order Galliformes; family Phasianidae; genus Lagopus; species Lagopus muta. The sequence continues at coordinate 81,268,379 of NC_064433.1, forward strand.
TCAGATCCCTGTAGAGCTGTAAAATTCCCATTTTACAGAGTGGCACACTCAAGTAGGAGCTTGCCGATGCCAGCAGAAGTTGTGAAAAAGCTGCAAATACCACTCAGGGGCTACTACGTCTGTTTAAAGAACCTTAAGTTGCCTCCACACGTGCCATGAGCTACTGAGCAACGTTCTGTAGAGATCTCATGACACCTTCCTATCACCTTGCTGCTCTAGCTGTGGTCTCTGCCCCAGACTTTACTCTTTCCTACTTCAGTAGGGCTTTCTGAGGAAAATGTTCTGTAATACCCATTGATGACTTCAAATATGAAACCCAGACCACGCTACATTTTTGGGGGACTGCGCACGTTTTACAGATCGGCCCTGGTCTATGATATCTTCTATTGGTAACACTAAATGTCTGCTTTAACCTGGAGCTATGGGCCAGCTGCATGCTCCTTTGTCCTGAGGCAGAGTTGGGCCATAGTGTTCCCTGTAGCATCAAACACCCTGGGGGTTTAATGAACTCAGACGTGGCTGGACTTCTTGGTTTACATTGTTGCAATGAGGCGCTTGTCTTGAAACGTGCAAATTACAAATAAGCAGGTATAAGTAAAGTGTATCATAGTGGTGACTGGATATGAGTGTGTTTGATAACATTAGGTTGAAATCCAAGCTGCCTGAAAGTCTGTGGTCTCTAGGTCTATTTTTACTGCCAGTAGGCTTTGCTTACAAAACTGCTACACTCAAGGATAGCAGCAAAGCACCAGCTTAGTATTATGCTTCCAACGAGGTCTGCATTGGTAGGAAAGTTTTGTTTTTCCTTCTTTCACTTTTTTCAGAGCCTTTACCTTGCATTTAGAACAGGCAAGTTCCTTATCACTTTTTAGTTGTTCTGATTGTTCCTAAAGTTACCTACAGCAGAAGTGGTCCGGCTTGAAGTCATGCTGTATACCTGAGGAAGGACTACCCCTGTGGCTGGAGGTGTAGTTTGCTAGATGGTGCTACCATGCAATTATGCATTTCTTTTCTAATGAGATCGTTAGGAGTGCAGTACTTGTCGCTGATTAGAAGTTCCTAGAATAGAACTTGCTATTTTCTCCTAATTACATTATATAACAGTGTAATTCACAAGGATAGTAGTTAAGACAAAGTATATGGATTTAGGAGATTGGTTTCTGGTTCTGTTTTTTATTTTTTATTTTTTTTAAGGCACTGCCACAACCTTTTTGTATGACATTTGGGTAAGTTGCTTAATATTCTCTGCAGCCAAGATCCTCAAAAAGTAAATAGACACGTAGATCATTAAGTATCTAATTATCTTTGAGGATATGGACTTCTGTTCCCTAGGTGCCAAATGGGAGGATAACTTCAGAGATGCACATAAAGCCCTTTTGGATACTACAGTAAATATTAGAAAAGACAGTAAATAGTGGTGTGTATAGAATGAAATCTATTTTACTGGAACTAGATCTGTTGCCATATTATGGATTGTCCTTGGAAATTGTCAAGTTCTTTATGGTTCAGAAAGAGCCAGTTCTAAGTTGCAATCAAGTGATCAGCTTGTTGAATGTGGGGGATGCAAAACAAAGACTGTGCAAAATGAGGTTTATCTGGGACCAAGACTTCATCTTGTTCTTTTTTTGCTTGTAGCTGGGCACTGTAGGTTTCTTAGCTATGCATTTGAGGATTTTGGGTCACCATCACTTGTAATTGTCTTTTCTATGGAAGCGTGTAGGGTATGGGAGAAGTAGACCCTAAGACACCCAAAACACAGAGCATGTGAATAAAAAGCAAAAATAAATGGAACACTGCAAGTTGGGAAGCACTCGTTTCTGTATATGTAACATAGATTTGTATATGTGTCTCATATATATACATGCATAAAACCAATCTGTTATTAACTCTCTGTTCATATATATATTTTTATGTACCTATGGAAAGAATACTGGCCAATCTTCTGATGCTAACTTAGGTGTTTGTTACAATGGAAAACGTGTCCTGTTAGTACGATAACATCAAGGTCATTGCTTAATTATAAAGCTTTATCAAAAATCTTGTTGAAAGTACTGACTTTCCAATGACATCCGACTTAACTGGTATCCCTCGTAAGAGGAAATTGTAGTAGACAGTCTAAGGCCTTTGGTCAAAATTGTATTGCTTATTTAGGATGTAATACTTTTTCAATCAAAGCTGCTGTAACCTTGAACTTCAAGCAAGCCAGTAGAATTTACCTTCACTTGTTCAAAGAAGTAAACAATAAGATTAGGACCGACAGTAGAAGAAGTACACTAGTAGTTAAGAGCACAGGGCTCAAAAGGACCTCTTTGGGTCATCAAATCCAGTCCTCTGGTATTACTAGCAGCCAGGTCATTATCCTTTTCATAAGTTTGGAGCCCATGGAGGAATGTCGGGACAGATTTATAATAATCGGCACTCCCCGCACTGAAGGGCTTAACACTTAAACCTCCCTGCTGTAAACAGATGGATGACACCAAGAGGGGCCCAGGGGCTGGAGAGGATAGAGGTGATGATAGGTAGGTCTGCTAGCTATGCCAGTAATTGTGAGGTGGAGGAAGCTGCTTGCTGGTAACATTATTCATAACCTACATATGGTGTCTCTTGTGGCGAGTTTCTGAGTACAGGTTTTAGTTGGAGGACGTTATGGTGGCAGTGTGTTCCATTGGCTTCTATGAATAGATAGAGGCTGGTAAAAAAATATTGTTGGCTTGGTAGTGCATCTTATGTTGTTGTTTGTTGTTTCTATTTTTGGGGGGCTTGGGGTGTTTTTTGGGGGGGTTGTGTTTGGTTGTGTTTTTTGATTTTTTAACTTTAGTCTCAAAATTTTGTTTAAAGATGTTACTACTACTTCATTCCCAGACACGTTTGTTGTTGCAAGACATAGGACATTATAGTATTGAATGACAGCTGAACATTTCACATTTTCTTGCCTATTTTACGTCCCCTATATTTTCTTAGCTATCTGGTGTACCTGTTATCAACATACTGTAATCAGTCCTGCTTCTATGCGAGTTTGCCTCAGTAGGAGTGGATCAGACCCATGAAGTGCGTGTACCTTTCCAGAAGGCAGCGTGTCCTGGGATGCATGTCTTCAGGGCTCCTACTAAGACTGCAAACCCTTGCTGAATACATCTCATGGCAGAATTTGGTCCGAAGTGACTTGATTTCTCTTACTTGAAACTCTGACCCTCAGAAATCTATTGCTATGCCATACTTCAATTTTCCAAGCTAGTCATTCTTTACTGATGAGCACATAGCTTTCATCATCTTGGAAGGCCTGACCTATGCTTCCTTCTCTTTGAAGGGTACTAAATAATTAAGTAAATGCCAGTGACACCTTTACCTAAATATTGTTTTTAAACATTAAATCATCCATGTATTAACTGAAACTTTCTCCTTTTTTTTGTTTCCTATTCAACCCAACAAGGTTTTTGCATTCATTTGCTTTCCTGGGTCTTTTTTTCTCTGCCTTTTCTTTCACTTCAGGCATTCTCAGAGGGCACCTAAAGTTCTTTGGCTGTGCAGTTTTGAAATGTGCAATTTGGCAGCAGCACGAGCCTCAGATTGAATTAAATTAACTTGAGGCACTCTAATTTTTTTTTATTATTAAATTACTTTTTTCGAAGTTACTACAGAACATTCCACTTATTATTTTTTTTTTAATATTATTAAATGAAAAGAAAAAAGGAGAAAAGACATAAAAGTTGTGAAAAGTCTGGAGTCAGGACTTGTTTAGGTTTTAGGGGTTTGATATTGCAGATTTCCTGCAGTTTTCTTTTAACAGGTTTCTCCTTTTAGAGAAACTCTATTAGCTTGGAGATCCTCATGGATCTCGTCCACTTTTGGCATATATTTGATAGTGCCCTAATTTAGTACTTCTGAGAACTGCTAAAGCTAATTTGAGCATTACCACTGTCATTTAAGGATCCCTCAAATTCACATGCTTGATAGTCATGGAAACTACATATGACGTTCAGGCAGGTATTTCCACAGATCTCGGAAAACTATAAGATGAGGCAGCCCATGGCCAGAGTCCAGTCTTTAGTGCTAGAGGTCAAAAGATACAATTCTTGAGGACCAAAGGGGTGGAGTTGAGGAAGTGTTGGGGAATGGCTTTTTGGTAGTGATGATGATGACAGTCAGCCTCCTCCTGCTAGAGGAAGCTCTGTGTCCATCATCAGTATCTGGGTAGTGGTAAATAAAGGTAGGATTTCATGTTTTTGGGGGCTCTCGCTTTCTCTCTCATTGCTCTGGATGGTCAAAGGAGATGTACCTTCTGAAGTACAGTTGCAGCTTGCTCCTATGCAGCCTTGTTTTGATCTTGGCTCCCATCTGGCTTCCTTTATTTCTACAGGGAATTGAGCTGTGGAGTAGTCCTACCTTCTCCTTACCAGCTTGACAGAATGGAGTCTAGATCCCATATGTTAGGTTTTAAGACAAGTATTTCTCATCACCTCTAACAGTCTTCTTATGGCTGAGTATTTAATGTTTTAGCTCCCCCACAGTTGTGTTGGGAAGTCATAAAGCTATGCGGGGGATGGCAGTGGCATTCCTAGGGCTTCACAGAGTGTTTTGTCCTAAATGCAAAAGGAGCAGTGGCTTTGCCTTGTGGTCAGAGAGAAAATAGAAGATGGCTTGACCCAGAAAAAAAGTGCTTGCTGTTGCATTTCCTCTAGAAAGTAGTGGCACAGAAATAGAATATAACATTACTGTGATGCAGTGGAGAAAGAATCAGAAGCTCAACAGCTTGATGTGAATGCAAGTCACTGTACTCTTTGAAAAGGTAAAGCAGAAGCTTTCTCTGGAGCTGAAAGTGTGTGCTGACTGGACGCAGGTACAGGATGGGCCTGCTTTTGGCTCCCCAAGGTTGTAATCAACCAAGGACTTCCAAGTGGACTCTGGCTGGAGGAGTGGGGTCCATCTGCTACATGAGACAGGGGCTGCCTGTGGAAAACTTTCACTAGAGATAGCTGAGGCTCCCTGGAGCTTCTGAGGGAGAAGGCTGTGCTATAAGCGGCCAAGGAAAGTAACAAAAGGAAGATTAGGCTTTAGTGCCCTTTCTCTTTCTTGTTATGTCCTTCATTCTGCACCTACCTTCTTTGTGCTGTCTTCTCATGGCTTTTTTGGGAGCTCTTCTCTGTGCCATTGGCTTTTTGACTAAAAAGCTCTAATCACCTCAATTTGCTGTACTTTTTTGCTAATTATTTCCTTTGACATGAACAAAAACTTCTGAGCAGGTAACTTTTGATTTTGTATCTGTAATCCTGTCGATGTCAATACCTGGTACTGTTTCATATCAAGAGATTCTGCCTTAGTGGATATTAAGCTAGAGAAATGTCACCACGGTTGTCTTTAAAGGAAAATAACAGATGACCTGTTTTAGCTTCTGTTTTCCTTGGAAGTAGAAGGACATCTGTGTGTGTGTGTTTAAGAGAGGGAAAGGAGGCTGACTGCCTTGAAAACACATTCCTGGTTTGTTTACTATAATTGATGAGGAACAATTTGACCTGAAGAATCAATCTTGTGTCTCACTTCTGATAACTCCAAAGGACAGGAGAAATCAGAAGTAAGCCACTGAAGCAGATAGAGGGAAGGGTAAACAGGGGGCAAGATTAAGGGTGGAGACCAACAAGCATGCAGGTTGACCCACCTCTGTGTTCTTGGAAAGATGCAGCAATGCACAACATGCAGGATTTCCAAGAACATAATGAGAGAATTTACTATCAGATTCTATGGTGGGTTTTTTTTTGTTTTTTTTTTTTGTAAAAGCAATTGGTTTTCTATTAGTCAGACTTTGGTGTGTTTTCTTTATCTGTCTTCCGCTTTTTACTGGAAGATTTTAAGTGGTAAATGCTTAGTTGTATGCTGGCTTTTGTTTCAGATTTTCTCACTGCTCTTATCACTGAAGTGAATGAATTCTTGGACGTATATTTCTTCCTGGACAGATGCACTTTTGGTGTGATTATTTTGCTATAACTTTCCCTTTTTATCAAAGACAGTTCAAGCCTTTTAAAACTGCCTGCTAAACTGTGAAGGTTTTGTAAGGAAGAGAACAACCCAATCAGAACTTTGCAGATGGTGGAAAAGTCAGTATAATCTTGATATCAGGGACAGCTCCTGCCTTGGGGATAGCCATCCCCCACAGAACTTTGTAACCTTCAGTAAGATCTTCAGGCATATTTCCCTCTTGTGCTAACTGTGGATGGTGCAAATGCTATCGCCAAGCATGGCACTGCAAGATGCCAGATAAGAGAGCACACAGCACCTGTCCTGTATCCATCAGGAGGGATTTCAGTAGCTATCCCCAGTCCTGCAGAGATGAGCAGGTGGCAGCTTGCGCTGAGGGCAAAACGGGGCATGTAGAGAAAGGTACAAAGTCAAACTTACAGTGGCCACTTTTTTTGTTTCCCAACATACAATATCTAAGCAGTGACTTCTTAGCATTATCTTGATTATAAACAAAGAAAAAATCATGTTTTGGTTTGTTTGATGTTGTTCCCTGAAATGCTTGTTGTTATGAGCTTGCATGCACACATAGCTCTTAGACAAAATCTTGTATTGAGATTCTCACCACCTAAGAAGCAAGAGAGCTGCCACTGCATCATATTGCATCATTCCACTATGTGTCTATGTGGCCCATATAAGAAATACTATTTTAGGAATGTTTTAGGTGGGCTAATTTTTCTTTCTTTCTTTTCCTTACTCTGTGGGTTCAAATAGACTACAAAATGTGCAGTTGGTACCTCCTTAATAGAGTGCCTGATAGATCAGAAGGTAGAGTTACTTTCTTCAAGTGAAGTGGAATAGATTTGGATAGGGACAAAGATTGATTGAGTGGGGGAAGTTGAGATACACTGGTAGAATATATTTTAACAGGTTTTCAGGGAACAGTGAAGAGCAAAGCAAAATCTAGTTGAAGTAAGTAATATTTTGGAATGAGTCTTAGGAAAGAGGCTTGTGGGCAGAGTGTAGGGGAAGCAGTTAAAGATGTAAAATGAAATGTGCATGTGTTCAGTGGATCTTTGTTTTTGTTTTTTGTTGTGGTTTTTTTTTTTTAATTTAATTTTGTCACTTCAGTATCCCTTCTGGAACGCGCTGCGCAGGAGTATGCTGTTGCGTTTTGCTAATTAAAACATCTGGTAGCACTTTATAGAACTCTGGCCTTTAAAATAGTGGGAGGCAGGCAGGGTAATGCATTTATTCCTGAATAGCTTAATTTGTTATCTGGTTTGAGCTCAGGAGTCTCTCTAATCTGAATGCTGCCTGGATTAGCAGACAGAAGTAGATGGGAGAAAGTGTTTCAAACTTAAAGCTCTAATCAGGGAGGATATATTGGAATTTGGGGCCCAGGCAAAAACAAAACAAGAAGTGTTTTTCTTCAGCTTGCTTAGCCATTCGATAAAGTTGAGGGTTTTTTTCCTTCTTGGTAAGTTGGTCAACCTCCTGCCTGGTCGATACGGAGAATGGGAAGCCTTCAAAAGCAGGGTGCTGTAGGAAGTGGAATGTGTGCTTCCTCTGGATCGATGCTGAATGAATAATCCAGTGTGGTGCCAGAGAGTGCTGTAGTGCTCTAAGCGTGGTGCTTTCTGTTCGAGCCATAAAGCAAGGTGGGAAGTGGTTCCTTGAGAGTCAGTTCTGAACTTCTGCTCCAGTGGAATAATAGGCTGGGTCTGGAGTAAAACCTTCCCCTGAGGAGGTGTGTTGCGGTGAGCGGCAGCTTGAGGATCTGAAGGGGCATTTATCTCCATAGTGGTAGCATTTGACTCTTTGTGGTTTCCACAAATCTCCTTTAAAGGCATTGATCGCCACTGTCGGCGCGATTAGTGGAAGCGGTCATGCAGAACGTGTTTGTAAAAATGTTTAAAAATATATTCTTGAACATACCAAATCTTGTAAGGGATCTGACTATGCTGGGAAAGGGAAAGGTCAGCTTTAAAGAACGAGGGATGAATGGCTTTCTTTTCAACTGCTTTATTAGGACAGAGTTTTGATTTTTATTAAAGTAGAGACTTGCATCAGCGACTGCAGCCCAGCATGTTCTGTGCAGCGGACATGCGAACAACTTCGCTTGTCTGAAGAAACCTTCCAGTTCACCTCACCTGCCCTGCAGCCCTCCTGGTTTTCCAGTTCAGAGCTCCCCTGACAAAGCTCTGTCAGCGTCCCAACTTCTGACCAGCACCTCTCCTCCTGCCTTCTCATTTTTCCTGCATTGGTTTCAACCCCCCTCCTCCTCTCCCAAGCCTTGAAGCATAGGGTAGATTCTGAGTGAAAACTCAGAGATGCTTTCTGCGTTGTGTTTGTGTGTATTGTTACAGAACACAGCAGGAAAACTGACCTTTTGCCCGAGTGGCTGGGAGCTAAGTAAAGTTGACCTCAATACAAATCTGTGTCAGATATCCCAAATTTAGTTTACAATGGATGTCCCTTGAGTGTTCTGTAAGATTGTCTTCTGGTACTTAGGTGGAGAGCTCCACAGTGATTTTGAGGACCTGCAGGTTATATCCAAAATGGATGATGCCAGATGGTATCAAAGGTTCCTCAGATGTCTCTGCATGAGTTGGTATAAACTCATGGCAGAGTGCAGTGTCGGCCTTGGGTCCTACAAGTGGAAAAACAGAACTAAACAAAACCCAACAAACTCACAGATATACTGCATGGAGTAGCAGTGATGTTTTTGGGGTATTGCACTGCCAAGTCCTCGACTTCTTCCTGCAGGGCAAATGCCAATAGGTGGCACTGCTAAACATCACTCCTCCTTTCTGTAAATGCTGTCCATGAGGGACTGAAGGGAAGATATTGGATAAGGGAAAAGGGTGGTGCAGACAGGTGGTGTGATGGGAGATTAATTACCTGCCTTCATTGTCACACGACAGGTTAGTTAGAGCAGAGCCCCTGTGGGCCACAGGAAGATGTTTTCTTTCTGCAAGCTCCATCCCTTGTAAATAGCAGAGCTGGCTCCGGCTGCCACCCTGCATAACAGCAGGCTAATCCCACTTGTCACTCCCAGACAGTCCTCCTTTCCTCAGCATTCGGGCTGCTAAGAAGTCGTGATGTGCCTTGGCCCTCTGGGGAAATGGCTGTGGCAGGAAGGGAGATGGGTTGCGAGCACTGGAAGCGGGATGTGGGCAGTTGCCTGGGCATGTCTGCCACTAGAGGAAATCAGATTGCCACTCACTTCTTCCTGTTTTTTTTTTTTTTTTTTTTTTTTTTTTTTTTTTTTTTTGTGTGTGTGTTTTTGTTTTTGCTTTTTTGCTGAGCCCTGCTGTCTTCTCTCCAACTTCCCAAAGACCTGGGCATTCTCCTCTCTGAAGAGTGCTCCGGTTTTATCTTTCTGCAGTAGCTGATCCCACCAACCATACGGGAGAAGGAGCGACTTCTCTGGCCTTTGTGCTTGGTGCTGAAAACTGTGGTTCTTTTACTGATAATCTGTTGCACGTCTTTACAAACTGCCATGTATCTGTCATGTGCCAGCTGCAGAATGGCCCTTTGGGGAATACTTCAAGCTCCAGTTGCTGAGCTATGGTGAAAAAAATGTGCTTTTTCTAGTTGACATTGCAGTCTTCATCTAGGGAGTATGTGTGCCTATTTACTTAATTTAGTCCTAATCATTGCGTAAGTTGAAATATTTCAGTTTTTCTGTGGATGAAACTATCCCAGATACTCCATTATAGGGGTCTCCATTATAGGGGTGATCTGCCATTTGTGTCAGTTTGCTTTGGCTTTGCTCCAGCCTGGTGGAACTGGATCAGCTATTAATGTGTCCAGTGCTACTACTGATATAAACGTGCTCACCAGGAAATGGCCAAAGGCCGCAGAACTCCACCCAGCAGCCACCACAGAGCAGTGGACAGCAGTGGTAATAGTTTTAATGTGTTAGCACAGGACTCAAACTCACAACCTAGTGGCAACAGCTCTTACAGAGTGATGTGTGTACAGTAATGACTTTTATAGGACTCTCCAAACTGTCCTGCTGTATCTGTGCTGCCAGGCTCATCCAAATCCATCCTGCGTAGCCAAAGCCCAGCCCTTTGGTCTCAGCACATAAAACTCCCCACTCTTTTTAGTTTTGGTTTCTGTGTGTTGTGTCTAAATGGGAGGTTGAGGTTTTTAGACTGTGTGGACCTGGAACTTATTCCTGTTTGCAGCAGACAGATGTTCACACCATGCTTCCATCCTGAAAAAGGAGTCCATGCATTGTGGTCCATCTGCTAACTCTGCAGACCCAGCCAGTGGCCTTAATCCACCAAATAATTAGTTCCAATTTTGGATAATGTTCTTTCCACCTGAGACTTTTAAGCTCAACTGTATTTCTCAAACACTTTCTGAACTGCTGTTTTCACCCTTTTTCAAGAGTCCCTTAGAGAGCAGAAGTCCTACAGAAAAGGAGTAAAGATTCCAGGGAATTTCAGTGCTAGAATTTTACATGTATTTCATGCTCTCAGCCAAGGGGAATGTACTGGGCTGTTAGATAGAAGTCTGTAGGAAACAAAAACATGCCATCACTGGCAGCAAAAATTGTACTGAGCATCCACATATTAGGGCTAAAATCAAAGTATTTTGAGCAGAGCTTTCTACAGCTCTCTGTCTCATTTCCTGCAACCTCAACTTTGAATAGTTTGCCATCTCTACTACATTTTCTTTCTCATCTCTCTTCTAATTTTCCCTACTACAGCCCTTTCTCCACACACCCACTCTATGCCTTATCTTTATATGTGATATATATATCACTATCTCTTTCCAGATTGTTTTCTCTTATTTCTTGCTTTCCACCTCCACTCTTTGAACAGGATAAAAGCAACGCTGTCTAGCATTAAAAGTATTGATAAGTAAATGCAACCAAACTTTTACTACCCTTCTGGTTCCTCCCTTTACTGTTGTCCTCAATGGCTCAGAAATATGAGGCAGGGTTCACTTGCATGCAACAGGCTAAGGAAGGGCTGGTATTAATTGGCAAGGCTGTTTTAGGATGCCTTGAATCGCAGAGTGGCTTGGGTTGGAAGGGACCTGAAAGATCATCTGGTTCCAACCCCCTTCTGTGGGCAGGGTTCCACCCACTCTTGTCTTTCTTACAAGAATGTCATGGCGCAGAGTCTAGCAGGGTTTATGTTATTACCTTGCACTGGGACAAAGTTTATGTTTCCCTTTCATTGTCTTGACACTGATGTTTATCAGATCTTTCCTCAACTTGATCACAAAGGTGCTTTATTTGAAGATGATTCAGTGTTCAGTATATACTTGCCAGGCAGCTATCAGAAGGTTTCATGGCATGGTTTGGGGTGAGAAGACAGGGCAAGCTGAGATGTGATGTCCATTTGTCACACAGAGCTGATGGCTCTGTCAAGGGAAGATTTTTTGGTGCCCAGGCTTGCTGTGAAGGCTGTGCACCTGTTTGCACTGCACTGCAGCTGGCTTCAGCTGGCTCTTATAAAAGCCTTTCTAAGGCACAGTTCCCATAGGGGGGACCTTTGGCATGAAAAGAGCAGGAATAAAGCTAAGGTGATGAAGTCAGGTTTTCCTAATGTTGTCGTCCCCACCTTGTTTCCCACAGACTGACTCAGAAAAGTGGGTTTTCAATACCAGCCTGAATACTGGGAAAGAGGGTGAGAGATTTTAAATTTATAGTAATTCCCTAAAGTCTTCCACTTTTAACCTTGAGCGTGCAAGTGCTTTTACAAACATGGACACTGCATCAGTTTGGGTCAGTGGGCATCTCTGTTCTCTGTATTTTAATGAAAGGTAAATGGAGGTGCAGCATGTCTTCCTAATAGCATCTGAGTCCTTGGATGCCCTATCCAGGAATACAAGCCAAGCCTCCTGAGCCTTGCTTTTTAATCTGACTCTGAGCCAAAATTTTATTAGCGGATTAAGATCTGTGCTCTCATATCTGATAGATTTGAGCTGAAGGACTGTGGAGTTCAGGTTCCCCTTACAGCTTTGCTCTGGAAAACAACACAATTTTTGTTTACATACAACATCCTTGATCTGAGGCTTATGTGAGGAGAGAGAGAGGGGAGGGAGAAGGAGAGCTGAAGAAAAGTAGATGAATGAATGAAGGCAGCATGAGAAAGAGGCAGAGAAGAGTCAGGAAGGGAAGATGCTAAGGTAAGAGGTGTGGGAGGACGTCAAGAGAAAGCAATCTGACAGGAAGAGGAGAGGCTACAGGCTGGAATGACAAGGGCAGGAAGAGCTTGGGAAGCAAAGAGCAGTGAGATTGAATCTCGGAGTGGCTGCAGCGCTTTAGCCAGGTGGCTAGTGGGATAACTGGCAGGAAGCTGACATTTACCTGGATGCTAATTCTTCTCTTCCTGCCAGTCTGATAGGGTGAGTGCCTGCTCTCCCAGTGAGATGAGATCATTTGAAAAGCCCCCAGGCTGCTGATATGAAGAGTCAGTGAATGCATGCTCCACCATTGTGGTGTGTGATAAAGCATGGTGGCTGGGAGGGGAGGAGGCTGGTGGCAGTGGGAGCGCTGGAGACAGGCTGCTCTTTTAGTGCTGCCAAATTCTGCATCTGATTAATTACAGAGCGTTTGATTAGTAACATTGTGGAGATGCTTAATTCAATGGGAAAGATAAAGAAGCTGAGAGGGGTGGAGGGACTGGCATTGCTAGGGCAGATAATCTCAGAGGCTCCTTGGCAGTGGCAGTGCTGTGTTCAGTGGTGGCACCTGACGAGGGTGGTGGGACTGGAGATGGCACACTGGGAGTTGAGGGCACACTGCTGCTTGGAACTTCATGACAGCTTTCTGTGGAAACATCCAAGGTACAAAGGTGGTCCTCATCAATGTGGGAAGCAAAAATCCCTTTGAGTAGTCTCTGAGGCATTCATTCTCCCTGTCTCCATAGAAAGGGATGAGTGCTCTCTTTCATGAGGAGGCTGAGGATTCAGCAGAAAAGGATGCTCTCTTTTTCCTTCAGACTCAGAGGTAATTCATTTTCAGCTGCTATGGGACACTCACTTCCACTGCTGAATACAGGATTGTTCTCAACAACAGGGGCAGGGTGGATGCCCAGTAATATGTGTCTGGTGCCTCTTGCATTATTCTGTGAGAAGGTTGTCTCGAGGGGTTTCTGTTGTCCTTTGTAGGTGGTTTTTAACGCTTGAAAACAGAAGTAATGTAAACTGCTACCTACCCCTTGGCTTTGAGTCAGTGAATGTATCTTAGATATTAGATCAAACCTACCCAAGGACTAAGGATTGTGATATGGTAAACCACCAAGAGTTGTGCTGGGGACTAAACATTTGGATAGAGTATACACACCCCTGTTTTTATGTATTGGGTGAGGTGAAACAAATACTTAACTGGTGATTAGTGTAGGACATGGGAATGTAGACTTGGTGCAGCCCTTGACTCATCCTGTCTCCTGAACAAGGAGAAATCTTCAAATAGGGCCAGAAAGTGGTAAATATTGATGTCAAATTGGGTAATATCTATCGATGTCTGCAGCTGAGTTGCAAGGTGGCAGTCAGCTGGTGTCCTAATACTAAAATGAAAGTCCACAACACAGAACAAATCTTCAGTTCCAAACAGGAGATGAGCATGAGAAGGTTGCTGTGGTGAAGTCGTGGCTTGGAGAGGTGAGCGTGGAAAAAGTCCTGCAGTTTTCTTCTGGTAGAATACCTCCCTTCACAGCCAGGATCTGTTTGCCTGAGCGACATGTAGGTGTATATTTGTACCTGGGTGTATAAATGAGTTGTGACAAGGAAAACAGCAGGGCTAGTGAAATGTGGAGCACACCAGAGGGGACCAGAGCGTAACAGTAAGTTCTCAGTATGTTGGGCCAACAGTAAGGCAGTAGTGAAGGAGAATGCAGTGACTGAAGTTCTTGCATCCAGCAGAAAGTCTGGCAGTGTTTCAAACCAAATGAACAGAATAGAAGTAAACTGGCTCAAGAAATACATAAAACATGAAATTGGTCTTCCCAGTGGGAAATTTACTTTGTGTGATACTTTGAAGAGCTGGGGATGCTGGTGGGGAAAAATGTACTTTTAGTTCTTCCACATGTGCTTTTGATCTGCTTTGGGGAAGACTGGACACAGGATGTTGAATAGAAGACTCTGTGAGCTGTGAAGCAGCAGCTGCCTTTATTATTGTTTTGGTATTTTTTTCAGTGCAGATAATTAAGTAGTTGGAAGAGCATCAAAACAAGCAGACAGCTTTTAGGAAAAGAAACCACATGGGACTTCTCAGCTTTTAGGTCCCGTGTTTCGTTATTCTACCTATTTTCATATTTTCATGGATTGTATCTTTGAACTATCCCTGGAACATATGAAAGAAGAACTAGCTTTTTAAGTGAAGAACCAACTCAGTTCTTGGCTCCAAGCTCAGTGCCAAAGCTTCTGTAACAAATGTACAAAGGTGAATTTTAGAGCTTGTCTGGAAGCAAAGTACCTGATCAGTAATAACCAATACCCCACTCTTCCATTTTCTCCTAATTGATGTACAAATCTGAGTACACGTGAAGTTAGTAAATGTTTCCATTGTAAGTCCATCTCTGGGACTTGGATGATTTTTGATTATTTCTAATTTCACTGCAGTGATAAAGGGAGGAGGGAAAAAAAAATGGTGGCAAACTTGTTATGATTATGCTGCCCCTGTAAAACCTGCTCAAAAAGATGCTCTATTTTTTAAATTAACAGTGAAACATGCCAAAATTAGGATCCATCAATTAAGAAGATTTTTCTGTTTAGAATTGAGTAGTGTCACTAGAGATCTAGCAACACAATAATTGTGGCTTTTTACAAGTATCTGGAAATGGAAAAAAAATCTGACCAGTCTTGTATGAAAATCCCAGATGAGTGAAAGATAAAAGAAAGAACTCTGTTAAGGCAAAAGCCACAAGTAATTTAAATCTGGAAAGTGTGTTCTATCCAATAATCTATTCTAAAGTGCTAATAGCACAGTGCAGAAAAAATGTTATAACAATCTAATGAGGTCCCATTAAGTTTTCCTTCCATTGAGTTCTTTTGGGCCCTATCTAGGCTAATAAAATAGGTAATTTAAAACAAAACCTGCTTCTTTGTCTAAATGTGTGTTTTGTTAGAAATGAAATATGTGAGTTGATGCAGCCTGGGTTCTGCTGCCTTCTCTGCAATTGAGCTCAGAGCCTTGGGCTGCAAAGCTTCCCTCCTCTGGGCCATCACTTCCCAGGTTGTAACGCTTGTATGATTATTCTTATGCATCGAGCTGGGTAGTGGAAAGCGTGATTTCCAGGGAAGAGCCTGGGATAAAAGCATGTATACATGCATACATACATTCCTATGTATTGTGCGTGTGTTTGCTCCTATGCTTGTGTGTGTGTTTGACTCTCAGAAGTGTACAGATGGAACTCAGAACTTGTCAGGGTTTGTTCTTTGCAGAGAACAAATGTTAGAAGTTATTGGACATTTATTTTTAGCTTTCTTTCACTGGAGCAAGTGAAAGAACCAGGCCGTTCAATTTTGTTCACCCAGCCATGCTGCAATCCTGAACAGGAGCAGCTTTGACCCATGCAGGCTTTCAATCAGAAGACGCTCATGATTGAGGGGGGAAGTGGACAGACAGGCTTGCCTTCCCGTGTTCTTGATTTGCCTTCCACGGGTTTTAATTAGAAGCCTTTGCCAAAGGTTCCTTTGGGAGAAAATCAGCCATCAGACATGACGGCAGCAGACAAGACACCAGTTCACTCAAAAGCTGTCAGCTAACTTTAGCCCCTGTCTTGCTGAGCCATCCTTTATTTAATCAGGGTTGGAGGAGCATCCGTGCCCGACACTTGACTCTGCAGGTGGGGAATGATTTACTGCCCTGCTATCAGAGAGCTCTTTAATCTTGTCTTTATGAACACTTAGCACCTACAAATCACCTGTTTGGCTTGAAATACATTGCCTGCTTCATGCCTTGGTGCCCCCGAAGGGGAGCAAGTCAAAGGTACATCTTGTTTACGCGATAGTCTGCTTTATGGAAGTGGCCCTACTGCCAGCATGACGTTTCCCACCCCAAACCTCACCTCACTCCCTCCTGTAGCCCTTGAAGTGCATGGTCTCCTCCCCTGGGGACCTGCTGACCCTCAGCCTGCTCCATCTGGCTCCCCACCTCTCATTCCCTCAACCAGGAAGTCAGGCAGGAGTTTTCATTTATGCTTTGCACCCTTCACTCTCTGGCAGTTTTCATGGTTTAAACCACGTCCCCCTAGATGCAAAAGGAAAGCGAGAGTAGCTCATGATCAGTGTTTGACATTTCTACCAATGCATTTTATCCCAGGCAGCTTCAAACTGCTTCCTATTCAGCCATCCCACTAGGACAGTGCAGCCAGCTTTGGGGTAAAGCAGGATAACCGTGACTGTTAGCTGAGCTGCATGCCAGTCTGGGATGAGAATTAAGGACTTTAATTGAAGCAAGATGTGTAATTGAAACTGCAGGGGAAACTTTAGGATATATAGCAATTATACAAATTAGGACGTCATAACACCATAGCTCCACTTTAAAAAAGAAAAGGCTTCTGAATTTAGAAAAGAACAATAACCAGAAAGAAAAACCTCAGGCTCTTGAGTAACTAAAGATGAGCAGCGTGAGAAATCCCGCTGGAAAAACATATCTCCAGTGGCCTGGAGCCCTTCAGTACTAGTAAGGGGCAAGCTTTGTTACAGGTTCAGAGAACAGATATTTGACATTTGATTCAGCAGAACATATTCTTTGTATACATTTCTGTGAAAGCTCTTTTGTTCTTCGCCCCCCTACAAGCATTTGCTTACTATCTGGAAAAAAAGAATTGCCAGTCAGCCTTTCAAACAGAGGTTGGCCTTGCCCATCAGGGATGTCTGGGACTTGATGCAAATCTCAGGACTCCTAAAAACATAGATGCAGAATTTTTCTTTGGGTTTCTGTGTCCCATCTGAAGAAGCCACCCATTAAACCCTATCATCTGCCTTTGCTTATGCCACAGTGCTCATACCACAGTGAAGACAGGAGCCTGGAATGAACGAAAGCCTCCCATCTGTGTCCTGATCAACACTGCTAAAAATACTTTGATATAGATATTAGAAAATCTGCTAAAGTTTGGAACTTTTTTTCCCTACATTTCAGAAGAGCAGAAAGGGGGTTTCTTGGATAGAGATGCTCCAGGTTTGCAGCAGAAGGTGTTAAGTGTGGTCAGGAGTCTTTCAGTCAGCACGTTCTCCTCTCTCTGGCGCCCATCTCTTTCCATAGACATGAATCTTGATGTTATTTTTAGTATGGACAGACCAAATGGAGCTGGGGGAGGAGGGAATAAAAATGGAGCTGATAGTATAATGGGAGCCAACGTGCAGGCACTCTGCTTTACCACGAGATGAAAGATGACATATCATATATCAACAAGAACAATAAAACATGATAGATTTTTTAACCTCAGCATCAATCCTAGATATGCATGTCCAGTTCCTCCCGAAGCATCCAGGCTGAAATGGCTTAGCCTCTTCTAGAACTATCACCTTTATCTTTACCTTTATCACATGCATCAGTCAGTTTCAGTGACGGCCTTTGCACTGTACTGGACTCCTGCTGATGTGAGATACCCGCAGTCCAGACCAGCACTGTGGTTCCAGGCTCTTTTTTCTGCCAAAAAAAAAGAAAGAGCAGTTAGACTCTACGATTTCCAGATTTGAAAGAGTCTAGAGTTAGTAGGCAGCACTTACTTGAAGCCTGAAACTCATAAATTACATTTGTTTGAAGCCTAAGACATCTTCCAGATCATATTAGACTTGGGAGAGGTTGCTGAGAATTCCTAATTCCTGAAAATCATTTAGAAAGGATTTTTTAAGTGTCTATTATTTTAGGATTATGCAGTCTTGAATGATCTCAAGCAGATCTGAATTTAGAACAACACAAGCTTTCAAGTGGTACGTTCATTTCATCAAGAGAAGAATAAGCACAATTTCTCCCCTTTTCCCCCTCCTTTTTTTTTTTTTTTGTTTAATGCTTCTAAATATTAAATGCAGTTGTAGGAAAAAAAAATATTTGAAGAATCATTTAACACAGTGATGCAGAGTATGAGTCAGGTAAATCACTAAGCTGAGGGCATTGGGGAGTAGGAAAAGCTCAAATGCTTCTTCTGTTCTGGGCAGTGTCAAATATGGGATAATGAGTGGGCTGTTATGAGGTTTGACCCTATATATGGTAGTGGCGATTCCATCTTTGTCTAGATCTCTGTTTATCTGGAGATGAGTAAAAACAGTACTTGAATGTCTAGACTACCTTCAATAAAAATAACTGTAATGGAGTTTAATGGGTGCTTTTATTGTGGAAAGCACAGTTTGTTGTCTGGATCTCTTTGAAAAATGTTCTTTCCATCAGCTATGGTAGACCTTTCAGAAAGTCTTTGCAATGGAAATGCCTCTTCAATATCACTTCACCTTGCTAGACAGCCCCCCAGCCAGTGCGTGCACTGCTGTCTATTCATTGCATGCTTTTTCTTTAGCTCTGCTCGAAGCATTTCCATTTGTAAGGTGGCAAAGGAGACTGTATTCTACTTTTCCCTTAGAACAGTAATTTTTCTTGTCTTATTCCTGTTGTCAGTGAACTGCTGTTCCTCTGTTGAGCAGCTTCTGGTCCAGTGGTGAACAGAGCGTAAACTAGTATTTCAAGCAGTTCTCATCAGCTGAGAACTGAAAACATTCTTCCCTAGCTTTCAAAGTGTAAGTACTTCTTTGTACTCTCCATAGATGCTTCATATCTTTGTTTTTTGTGCCTGTTTCTTTTGGTGTGAATTATACTGTAGTCAAGGTAAAAAAAAAAAGCTCTGAAGAAAACTAAACAGTGAAGTAGAAGGGAAGGACTTTGAGCAGTGAGAAACTCACGCAGCAGGAGGGAGTACATGGTGGTGGTAGATGCTGGGAAAGGCTTTAAAAACATTTGAAAGTGGCCTGTGTGTCCTCACACTGAAGTCAAAGATAAGCCAGTGCTGTGTGCTCTTGAAACTCCTACCTGTAAAATTCTGCGTCTCGGGAGAGGAAAGCACAGATTAAAAAGAGAGGATTTCAAGTGGACACCAAGGGGCCAATATGATGACCCAGTGCTAAGAATTAATGTGTCCTGTCAGAAGCACATACATCTTGTTCTTCAAACTTGAATCCGTTTCTAGTGCCTCTGCATTTTTCTTCTTCTGAAGAAGCTTGTCCAAAAAGAGCCTATTCAGTTGAACTCAGTCATGTCTGTACGTTACATTTTGTAATATGTGGGGGGACATGTCCCAAATAAGCAAATAAGCTGTTGATAAATATGGAAAGATCATTGACTGCCTATGAAAATGGATCCTAAAAGCTTGTAAGTATATTTGATCAAATTGCTTGCTCATATGTAAAATAACAGTTTTAAAAGACAAAACAAAAACAATCACAACAAAATGATGAGATGCTTGCTCTTTGAAGCTTCACTCATCCAA
This sequence comes from Lagopus muta, assembly GCF_023343835.1. NCBI lineage: Eukaryota > Metazoa > Chordata > Aves > Galliformes > Phasianidae > Lagopus > Lagopus muta. Next base: position 81,287,779 of record NC_064433.1, read on the forward strand.
TTAGGGGGTACTGCAAAAGGTATGGGACTTAAGTGACTACTGTCTTGCTACATAAGATGACATTATAAAAATGATAGGCTTGAAGAGATGTCAAGATTTAAATCAGTCAGCCATGGCGCTGAGTCAGGCTGCCGTTTTGTGAGCCCCTTGCAGAGAAAGTGGGTACAAGGGGCAGAGAAAGATCAATGTGTTTGTGGGGCTTTTATGTCTTCTTATGTTTTACTCTCATAGTTTCAAAGAAAAAAACATCCAAAAGCCTGGCACGTATTCTTTTGTCTATATAAATAAAACCCGCAGTACAACCATAACAGAATCAAGCTGTCCTTATGCATGCCATACGTTGAAATGAGTTCACAGTAGGTCATGTGGTAAACTTAGTAAAATCCCAGACTGGGATTATGTGATTCTTTGAGAAAAACAAGTAGCATAAAAGCAAAGAAATGGCTGGGATCTTGCTCACTTTTTCTGATGATGATTCCACCATACTAGGGTGGTGAAGAAATTAGGCAGTCTTGCAGGTTTTTTAGATGGATGTAGGATGCTTCCGCAGAGAAGGCAGTGGAATAAAGCCTGTGCTGGTGCTGGTGGGGTGACTGGGAAGTCACTGCTGATAGAGCAGAAATGCTTTGGAGCAGCCAGGCAGAGCAATATTGAAGAGGAATAAGGTGGGAGCACCCTTTTCGTGTCTTGCCACCCCTTTCCTTTTGAAGCTTAATGCTTTCTGCCCTGGGTTTCGATAGGAACATGTTAGGACCTCTAGCTAGCCTTGTATGAGTCTGTTGGTCTTCTGTTTTCTTAAATGTATTTAGTCCACAGACTCAGTACATCTCAATATGCTTTATGACTCTGCTGAAAAAAGGACTAGAAGGATATTGCTTATCGAAGAGCTGTGTTTTACTTGTTAAGTAGTACACATTTTAAAAGATAGTGTGAATTGAGTAGCTCCAAAATAGTTAAGATTATGCTTTGAGTACATCTTACCATGACCATTTCTGTGGTCACCATTTTTGATCAGCAGCTGTGACCATCTGCTGAAAGTCCTCTCATATGGAGTTGTTTTTGTTCCTTCTAGTGAGAAGGAAACTGCAGTGATTGTTTCCTTTCTTCTGTAAAATTATGTCCACTTAAAATCATATGCATTCTCTTTGCTTAAAATGAAGAAGTCCTGAGGGGACGAATCAACGGGTGCTAAGTAAATAACATGCAATCAAAACTAGTAAATGAAGCTAGGAGCTGGCAGCAATGAGGGAAACAGGGAGCGGAAAATAAAAAGCAGGTATTGGAAAAAGAAGCAGTGTGGAAGGAATGAGAAGCAGAAAAGGCATTCAAGCGAGTTATTTATATTATCATTTGGGACTTCCTGCAAAAATTCTTCCCTTCCATTAATGCCCTTTTCCAGTAATCACACCTGAGTGGTGCAAAGAGAAGGAAGCAGAGAATGCTGGGAGAATCTGCAGATTTATTTCCCTACTTAAATAGCAACCACGTTTTGATGGAAAAATATTTCAGAAGCTGTTTCCTGAACCTGCTGCTGGGAAGGCCAAGGTCCAGCAAGAATCAGCAGGAAGAAGGAAGTTATTTTGTTCTTCCTCTCAGCAATATTTTCTAGGAAAAGCTGTCTTCCACTTCTCTAGTTTGCTGGCTGGAAGCAATGTGAGGTGCTTGAGTTAATTGCCATAGTAGCTTTGTGGTGCCCTGTATGGCACCTTTCCACCAGTACAGATGGAGGCAGGTATTCTGTAGTCCCAGTCATATCTGCAATTTCTGTGCAGATGCCTTGGACACCCCAGGGCATCCCAAATGGCACTGGGCACCTCTATTCAGGCAAGTGAAGAGAACCGCAGAGAAATGTCCTTCTTGGCAAAGCATGGTTGCAGATGTACTCGGGGAAAAGAATAAAGCCATCTGGGCTGGTGGTTTAGTAGGGCTCCTTTGTATTACTTTCCATAATATTTGTGCCACTGTGGAGTAGGGAAGGTGGCAAAGGTCTGATGGGATAGTGTGTTGCAGAGGAGGAAAGGGACAGATGTGGCAGATGGCTCCATGTGGCCACTGTGTTACTTGAGGATCCAGATAACGCAGGCTTCCAAGGAGTGCTGGCGCCGTGGCAGAGTTGGTGCTCTCTTACTCTGCGTGAAAGCTTCCATGCACTCCTGCATGACACAGCCAAGGGTGCAAGCTGCTCAGCTACGTCTTCCTAGCATTGGAGTGGAGCTCAGTAACAGCAACATTGCCAGAACACTTGGCGATTACTGAACCAGCCTGCTGTTGTGCTGACTAACTGCAGCAGTGGCAGGACATCTAGGATGAATATAAGTGTGTTGTGCACTGGACGGGGGTGCTGAAAGATTTTTCTGTCAAAGAGATGGAGAAATGCAGAGAAACAGGAAGTCAGGGCATTCACAGTCATGAAAATTTTGTGTGGGAACAAAAATTCTAAATCTAAATGCTGAAAATGCTACCTTTAAATCTAAATGCTGAAAAGCTGGAATTGGAAAGTTGGTCTTCGTAGTGGTTGTTTTTTGAAACTGTTGTGTTCTCTCTTCGTTAATGTCTGGATTTGTGCTGTCAAGACTGGTCTCATAAACATCAGGGGCATGTAGTATTATTATTAATATTGTTTTGGAAAGTAGATGAACAGTGCTCTTTCAAACTCTGAGGGTATACAGTGATCAAATCTAGTTGTGTAGCCCTGGTGATGTCCCCTGCGTCAGCTTTCAATGCTACATCCTGCACAAAGCTCTCTGGATCACCTTAGGAGTCCACAGTCTCTATCCCATGATCTTCCAAGGAGGCAGTGCCCAGCTTGCTGAACTGTGGACCAGTTTAAAGGTAGAAATGGGGAATATTCCCTACTGGGATCACATCTTTTAGGTATATAAGTAGCAAATCCATCTTGACTATCTAGTCAAGATTTTGTCTCTCTCAAGAGCAGAGCACGAGTTCTTTGGTGATGCTGGATTTTCTTTTTCTGTAAATTTTAATGCATGATTTTTCACTTCTCTTCCTGTTCCCCATTTATGTTCTCCCTAATGACTCCAGATGACTTTTCAAAGCCTCCATGAGTGAGGAAGTAGTTTAAAGAGGAAAAAAAAAAAGTTAAATTGGTTCGTGAAAAATTGTGTTCTGTGGTTAATGAAGCGATTTTTAAAGATTTTTTTTTTCCCCGTAAGAAAGCAATTAGACTAAAATATTTCAAGGAAAATGTTGATTTTTAAAATAGAGCTCATTTCTAAATTAATGTGGAAAGTATATGTTTTCTGCCCTTCCACTTCTGCCCTCTATTTTCATCTGAGCATTTTCTCCACACCCCCCTCCTACTCCTCTCCAGTCAAGCTAGCAGAGACAGTAACGCTTTCTCGCTTTCAGAAAGCTTTGCAGACCATCTGCCCTTTCCTTTGGCTCAGCCTCAAGCAGACGGTAGTGGAGGTGGGCTAAAGGACCATGCATCTCTTGATGGCCATGCCTCTATTCTCCTTGGTTTTCCAAGGGCCTGGCTACAGGAGCGGTCTGAAATGAGCAGCCCAAGCAAATCGTCTTTTTCCTGAGCCTGAGTCCTTCCCCAGGGCAGTGGTTCTCTCAGCTGATCAATCCCACTAGGATCCCAGCATGAATGCTAATAGGGAGGGTACAGGCAACTGATTTATAATATTCTTGAAAATCTGAATAGATTGCTGTAACAATCAGAATTAATTGCTCTTTTCAAGATTTTATGTATTCAAGCTTCCCATTTCCTCCTCCTCCATCCCCCCCTCCCCTCCCTGCCAGCTGAGCCGTCCTCTTTTCCCTCTGGAGTCCTTCCACCTTGGCTCCCGGCCAGCTCTCTACAATAAAGTCACATGCTAATCAATAACAGTTTTATTGAGAGTGACAGACAGGAGCTAACTGCACCAAAACAGTAACAAGCTCGGCCAGTAGTAAATGCGCTCTGCTCAAATCTCAGCCCTCATCCTTTTCTTGCTGACTCTTTGGCTTCCCTTCAATATCTGTCTCGGGCTCGTGTTCCTTCCTTCAGATCTCGGGATGCAATGGTTTTCTGACTACCCTGCCGAAAGTGACGGTCGCCTCCAGGCCTGCTGACAGGAGGCATTTGGTCTCCGGGATTTTAAGATCCTTTGGCCTTGACTGTGCTGCTTTGGTAAAGTGTCGCACAGGGCTATGTAGCTGTTCTTACTTAGCTATATTTCCCGGATGGTGAGAAGATAGAAGCTAGCGCAAAAACACAGTTGGCCATTGCTGTGGCTGCTCTTCTGATCCAGGCAAAACTTGGTCAGAGTAGAGTATCGGCATAGCAGGACAGAGGGGCAGGTGTCAAACTTTCCAGTGCATCCACAAGACTGACATGTCATCCTCCTTCATGCCACAAGAGGCTTTTGTGCCGCTAGGGGCCTACGTAGCCCGTGCTCTCTCCCCATCGCTGTTTCTGCTGGGAAGAGAAGTTGCGCTTCTGGTGCTGCCAAGGCCTCTGCTCCCTGCTTCTTGCCTTGCTTTTTCATTTTGCCTTGTCCGAAGTGTGATGTTGGTCCATAGCTTCTGCCACGCGCCATCTGAAAGACTGTCATAACCAGCTGTGGGTGTGCTGATAGATCTGAAGTGTTCTGCTTGTCTAGTGTAATACACAAACCAAAACAGCCGCAGAAAGAATTGTAGGAAAAATAGCAATTATTCCGTTTGCTGGACTTGATGATCTTCAAGGTCTTTTCCAACCTGAGCAATTCCGATTCTGTGATCTGTCATTATTTTCAGTAATTACTTCTTCTGTCAGAAATATAAAAAATCAAGAACAGTAGTGAACAATTTTGAACAGTAATGTCCAAAAGCTGCTTTTCACTCAAACGCTGCAATCTGTGTGTTTATCTTTTCAAATATTCTGCCTTCTATTTTTTTTTTTTTTCTTTTTTTTTTTCCCCTTCTGTTTTTTTTTTCCCTTCTTTCAGAAAATGTGTCATTTCTGGCAGGACCCTATCCTATAAGATGTAATTCCATAGAAAGGTTTGAGAAACCAAAAATCAGGGCTGATCATCTTTCAGTTTTAAAACGCAAGAGTATGTGTTCTGGGGTTGTAGCATGCACAGAGCACATATTTGGCCTTCTGAAGGATGCGCTGAGATCAGTTTGCTGAATCTTCTGCTGAGTTGGTAAATCATTTATTGTGATGCTCTATTGTACAAAGCACAGAAATAGAGCCTCATAAAATATGAATAGTACAAAAGACTTTGGTCCTATTAACAACCTGTAACTGATGCACTTGAAGTCTTTCTCATTTTCCTTTTTAATTTCTCTGTCTTGTAAAGTGAAGCTTGGTTTATGATTGCAAATAAAAATGAATTTGGTGGATCTCAGTTTTATAGTCTTGAAGCCATAGTTTCACCTTCTGGCTTGTAGTTTATAGTCTTAAGGCAAGGAAGCATGAGGGCAGGAGAGAGGAGAGCCTAGTCTGCCACAAGGAAGGAGATCTCTGGCGATAGCCGTGCTGGGGTCAGGGCTGAGGTACATTGTTGATCATCAAACCGCACGGCAAATCTTGCTCTGAGCTGTTCTTGGCTCATGCAAGGGATATTGATCCCTGACTTCCATGAATCTCTAAATCCTCTTTCAAATTAAAATAAGTGAATAAATAAGCAGAGGTGGAAATGCAGGAAGCAGTCAATTTCAGATTACTTTGCAGATCAGGAGCAAAGTATGAAATCTGTCAGCCACTAGGATTAACCCACTTATGTCAGCAGGTCACTTATGTCAGCAGGAGGGTTGTTTCAGCCCCCTAGTGACTTCCTATGTGGGAAAAGACTTGCTATGCTTACCTGTGCGGTCCCTTCATTGAATTCATCCATTATGCTGAAAGTTGGCTGTTGGCAAACCCCAAAACCACTTTCCTTTTTCTCATCTTCTTCCCCTTCTTAAGCCAGGGAATCTTTTTGCTGTTGTAGCTCTGTATTGTTCTTTATATGACTGTGTGGATGTAACAGGATAGCACGATGGTGGGAAATATGGCGACTCTCTGATCTTTCAAACCAAACTATTTCTGGAGATCAGTAGCATCGGCACTTGTTGGCGAGAGCTACATTCCTTCCTGCCTCCCTTCCACTTCCTCCCCTCTGTCTTCCTGCAATTTAATTGCCAGAGAGAGGAGGAAATAAGCCAATTCATCCTAGTTTATTCTTAAAGCATTCCCACCATCTTTATGTATTGCTTGTTAGAGACTCATGTTGGCTCTTAATTCCAAGGGTATTCCATCCCTATGGATGGAAGACAAAAATGGGACCCTCCTGCTCTTACTGAAATAAAATATAAACAGATGCTTCAGGGAGGTATGTGTTCCCCTGGAACTTCAGCTTTCCCCAGGCAACTGGGTGGGCTCAGTTGTGCAATGAAGAATATCAGGTTGAACCCAACCTAGGACTTTGCCTCACAGTAGGACATATGGGAGCAAATTGATGGGAGGGGACAGACCACGGCACTGTGGGAATGGGAGGGAGCAGATAAATTACAGCCCGGCATCCCAGGGAAGTGCAATTATCCTTGAACTGCAACCTGCTGATCCCACTGCTTTGCCTCTCTGTTGGCTTTTTGGACTAGAGTAAGAGTAAAATGATGTTTAGTTACCTGTAATTGTGCTGATACACCAGCCTTGCCATAGCCCTTGCTCCACAAGAGCTATACATTTCTATCTCCATTTCTTCAGATGATCATCCTTACACAATCTGACTTAACCTCTGCCTTTACGTGAATTCTGTTCTGAAGTGCTGGGGGATATGCAAACAATGCCCTTCCCTAACCATCTTCTTCAGTGAATGAGCAATGGGCAGTCTTGTGGATAGCTGACAGTACTTTGTCATGCAAAGCGTTAGTCAGATCTCTCAGATTTTAACATTCTCCCATCACCGCTAGCAGGCTGTGTGTGCAAGTGCGTGCATGTGAAAATCTTTGCCAACTTCTCATCCCTTATTGAGCAAAATATTGACAGGTTTGGAGATGGAGGGAAGATGAGAAAGAACATTGTGTCTTTCTGGAGAATTAAGAGGCTTCTGCATGCAGTGTATTGCTTGATCTCACACACGCATGCGTGCACAAACACCCCGCTGCCCCTACCACTGCTTCCTTGCATACAGCCAGAGCCTGGAGAGAGTATATATTTCCTCATCATGGAGCAAAATCTTTTTTAGCAAAAATAATAAAACTTCATTAGAGTATTAATTCAAGGCTTTTATTTTTTATAGTCCCCTTTTTATCATTTTTATCGCTAGGTTTAAAAGGAGGAGATTCCCTACATTAGGGAGGCAGCGAGCTGTTTTACGTGGAGTATCCAAGTGCCATTTACTAGCATCAACTTTGGGATGGAGGCTGGTTGCTTTTGTGCCTGACTTGCTTAGTGCCACTTTGTGCTCTGCTCTGCTGCCAATCTGAGCCTGTTTGTGTGCTTTTGCCCTGTTGTCCTATATACATCCCATCTGTTGTAAAGGGCTGCAACCAGAGTATTTGTGAATTCCCACCTGTGTAATGCTTGTTAATTGTTTCCTTCTGCACTTTATGCTGTGGAGGCTGAAGCTCAGAGCAGTTGTGAGCCAACGCCTGTTCGCTTTTCCCTGCGCAGTGACTCATGTAAGGGAGAAGTTACACATGTCAGCATCTACCTAATAACAACATGTGGATTGTTCAGAGCCCTAAGCTCTCTGTGAGGGAGACATGACCTTCATTATAATGATACAGTTGACATTTTCCCTGTGACACTTATTGTAACATCATTGCTTCCTGTTGGCATCTGTGGGCTTATCAGGAGGTTTGTTCAAGCAATCTGGAGTTGTGATGAAACCAGGCAGGAGGGAGGAGGCTGAGGTTTGAGGAGGAGGGGTTGAAAAAAAGAAAAAAGGATTCTTAGAGTATCAGAGCACATTGAGCATTTATCAATCTAATCTAATGTTCTCCCCTGTACACGTGTCTTGCTGCCTGTGGATTTGTGAGCACCCCTTGCTGCAGAAAACAGGCTTCCTGTGGCTTGCTGTCAGCACTGCTGCCGCTGTTGTCAGGGGTGCTCCCAGCACGAGGAGCCTGGCTTCCTGAGCTGCCAGACCTGACAGGAGATTCAGGGTCCTTCCTTTATTTTGTGGTGGGAAATGAGGCAAGCTGTAGTCTCTCTTGGAAAGTAGGAGTCAAGAAAACTGGCTTAGACACTTGGTGTCTCTCCAGAGGCAGACGTTGAGTGGTGCTTGTTTTGGGGTAATCCAAAAGATCCAAATGCACTTTGGAAATGGCTGCAGGCTCTTCTGCTGATGTGTTGTAGCTGGCTGGGATCTGACTCATCCTGGGGGAATATCATGCCATGCAGTGGCTGAAATCCAAAATGAAGTGTGCTGACCCTGCTCCATGAGCCTTTCCCTTTTTTGCCTTTTTTTTTTTTTTTAAATCCCCTTGTGCCTCTTTTCCGTCCTTCTGCAGAAGTCTTAAACTTACCCTTGCAGTAAAGAAGTCAATTAATGGTTTTCGTAGCAGAGTTTGAGAATATATTTCCAGTGGTTTCTTTGCTGAATCCAACTACCCATAGGCCACCCAATGCCTGCCCAAAATAAGGCTTTTTGCACATAAAGAGCTTTCATCCACCTTTGGTGGGAGCTTGTAAGAGATAGTGCCATGCAGAAGAAGAGCTTCATCCCTTATAATACATTCCCTGAGCATTTCAGTTCCTTGTCGAAACTCTTAAACCTTGCATACAAACCCTGCATCTAGAGACCTGCACTTTTGCTCCTGGTCTACAGTCTATAAACATAAAATGTACCACAAACTCATTATGATTAACTGATACTGCATTTTTTGTGTCAGGGCTGATGAGGGACATGAAATTAAAGTTCTCAGCTGTTCTGGTGGGCAAGTAGGCACATGCATCTCCTGTTCCCTTTGTGTTCTCCAATCCACACCTCTCCTTTACTTCAGGGTACCACTGGCAGCCAGGTCAAAGCAAGCCCTGCATGTTGCAATTTACTTGTGGCAGAGCACTGGCTGGCTAGCTGGGAGAGAAGAGCTGAGCAAACTGGCTCCTTCATTTTTCATGGGAGTATAGCATTTGACATACAAGATCAAACTCTGCCTTCTCTAATGGCCAAATATGTGATATTTCAGAGAATAGCAATACACTGCCAATAGAAAATATATTTATTGGCATAGCTTTCTGCCAAGAGCTCTGGATTGAGATGCCTGACAGGCAAGAGGTGCAGTGAGACCAAAGGCTCTCCAAGTCTCAAGGTAAAGCTGCAGGCTTTGGGCTCCCTTCCTGAGCCCCATGCAAATCATTACACTTCTTGAAGCATGAGGTTTGTTTGCCTCAGTAATTATTGTGGCTCCCACAGCTACAAATGCCATTAGTGGGCATCATATATTTCAGCCATAATATGGGGACTTTTTGCAGAGAAAAACAAAATTCTTAGTCACTGTTCACCTGGCTTGATCCCTTCCTCCAGGAGGGAATCTCCCAAGTTGCTAATATATTGTTTCACAAGTAATGATATTTGCGTGCAGTGGAGGTGATGGGATCTATCTTTCATTTCATCTTAAGGACAAATGGTTCAGGATTATGAGAGATAAATGGAGGTAAAACTCCCTGTTATTTTAGAATTAGGTGGCACTTTAGGCCTTTTAGCTTCAGTAATACCGTCTTCAGCCTCAATGGGAGAGGACACTTTGTTCCCTCATATACAAAGAGCATCCTTTGGTTTTCCCTGTGAATGTCTTTAATGAGGAGAGGAAAGCAGCATGAAAGAATTCAAGAGAAGCGCAATAAAGCATTTCAAATAAAGAATTGCCACAGCCTTAATGTTCAGACTGGGATTTGGGAAATTTTATTCTGTTGCCTCTCATGGTTTTAGCAAAATCCTTAGTCATTCCATATTTGATTTCAACCTCAGCACCTGTAGCTACATGAGCAAGAAGCCACATTTTCATCTTTTATTCCTTTTTGGGGGGAAGGGGCAGGGTGGGGATGGATGTAAAAGGACGTGAAGAAAGCTTTTTGCCACCATGTTGTGATGAAAAGCTAAAAATTAGCAACCTAATTGTAACATGATGATTCAAAAAAACAAATCTAGAACACTGATTTCCACAGTTGTGAGAAGCCAAACTCAGGATTCCTGATTGCTTAAAATGGCAGTACAAAGAAGCAAAGATGGAGTATTTAAAACTAAGCTTCCTTGATTTCAGGCCTGGTTTATGCAATAAAAATAAGATGCCATTTGTGTTTCACTTAGAGCTTTACAGCAAGCATTGCTTCTTGTAACTTATGAAGGCTGGATATATCTCCAGTCAGTACCTATGCAAGTACCAGCACTTTGTAGAATGGTCAAGGTAGAGAGAGAGGTTTTGGGGGACTCATTAGAGAGCATCATTGTTAATTATTCCTGTATTATGGCCGCTGGTGGCCTATAGTGTTGCTATTTCAAAGTGAGATTGCCAGCAGCACTTAATCAATGCTGCTGCTGGCTCCATGTTATTGGTGTGTAGCCATACAGGCATTTGGTGTATTATAAAGTCAGAGTACCCCTTAATAATCACCTTGCAAAATGTGCCATTGGTGTTTCCAAAGTGACAAGCCTGTCTGGAAATGCAATCGTGTCTTTAGCTGTAATACTATGGATATGATAGCACAGTCATACTCTGGGCACTGAGTAACTACAAATTAACTATGCAATTGAAAACGGGCAAAGTAATTAAATGCAACCCATCCTCCAGGCTGCAGAAGCCTTAGTGCTTCTCACTGATGGGGACACATCTTCCTGCAGAGCTCTGCAGGCCGAATGTGTTAACAGCCTCTCTGTCCTCTTCCTTAGCATCCACAAATAATTTTTCCTAGGCAAAGTGGTGTCCACCTAGCTCTTTCCTGCTTCTTGAGTCAACGTCTGAAAGCAGATCGCAACCCTTCCTCTTGTTATAGAAGAAAAGGTGGCACTGAGAGGCATTTTGACAAAGCAGTGGGAAAAATCACCAAGTTAGCTTTAAACAAAGGTTGTTTTCATCCAGAAGCTGAGTGCATTAATCTGTCCCTAGTGCAACACCGAGCTGGCTGTGTTTCTCTGGGAGATGAGCTCCCAGATCCCAGTGCAGCAGAGCCTCCAGCCTTCCTGGAGCTAGCTTCAGCTCCCCTGAGGCTCTACTGGCTGTGTTGCTCTACATAGATGTGCTGAGTTCAGAGGGGCTGCAGAAAAGTCATCGCCCATCCCCTTGAACCCTTAGCCTGGATTTAGAATGCTATCTTCATCTCATCTTACTAAGACGTAAGATTTTTAGGGAAATAAGACTATTCTGAATGTAAGATCCTCTTGGCTGGCTGGAGCTCTTTTCCAAACTTTGGCATCCCCCTGCCTGGCTTGGCCAGTAGATAATTTCCTCTGTGGTTCAGCTGGCTTGGCATCTGCTTGCAGGACTTGGCCATGGTGCTCTGAGCCTCAGCCATGGAAACACACAGGCCATGCACACACACAAGCCTGGTCTGCCAGGCTGAAGGACTGTGGCCAGTTGGTCACATCTATTGTAGTGTCTGGCCACCAGCTGGGAGACATGACACCCAGAATGTCGCTCCTTATGCTAAATGAATTGAGAATGATTACAAAACCTGTTTCTGTAAAGGCTTCTACTTGGTTCTTGGAACATCCATATGCCATGTCACTCTTTGAGCTGGTAAAGCTTTGGGAAGATGGCAGGATCAGGTCAGTGAAATGGAAAAGAGAACGTAGTACCAAGCTAGGTGTGCCCTCTTCTTATTAATCCTTTCTTTTAAAAATCTTTAATGAAACATAAGAGAGGCTTTACCTTCCTTGGTGACTAGAGTTATGCTGAGGGTAAGGCAGCAGGCACTGCTTCATATCCATGAGCAAGTTTACCTTGTGATGCCAGTGAACACAAGCTCAAGCTGCAAGCAGGTCTTGTTGCAACTGGGGATATGGGCTGAAAAACATTTTGCATGCCTTGTGCTCTGTCTGCGCAAGCAGTGATGCATGCAGGTAGCTCTGCCTCTGTCATTAATGCATGAAGCCTTCTTGCATATTTTGTTATGATATCACAATGGGGTGATCTGGAAGAAAACAGCTGACCTGGATGTGTAGGCATCTGATCAGCTGTGATGATGTTGTTCAGCTAAATTCGTGGCTAGGGTCTTCATTTAGCCAAGTTTTACTCACATCAAGAATGTTACAAGAAACAAAAATGTCTTTAGGCAGCATCCATGTTTATGGAGTGAGAACTGTATGAGAGTCCTGAGCTGGTCAGTGATACACAGAGATCAGTGTGAGTGAGGACATCCTCTTGGGGACTGCTGGTGTAGCTTCAGCATATTGCCCATAGATCAGAGATGCAAGGTCTTAAAAGCAGTAAAAAAGTGCTTTTAATTGATGTGTGTTTTTGTAGAATCATTGAATCATAGAATGGCCTGGGTTGAAAAAGACCACAATGATCATCTAGTTTCAACCGCCCTGCTCTGTGCAGGGTCACCAACCACCAGACCAGGCTGCCCAGAGCCACATCCAGCCTGGCCTTGAATGCCTCCAGGGATGGGGCATCCACAGCCTCCTTGGGCATAATCTCCTTGTAGGTATAAAGCTTAACCTGGATAAAATCGGGGAGAGAACCTATGTGTTTCAGAGTACTTGCTGATGACTATCTGTGCATGTTTGTGACTTTATCCAGGAATCTCTTAAGGCAGAGCAATACTTTGATAGGACCCTTACTGCTTTGAACCCTTCTGAAGCAGTGAGTCAGAATGAGAATTTTGGCTATGTGTGGAAATGTCTTGCCTACACAGGGACAGTAGATACATTCTCTGTTCTGGTGCTGAGCTGAGCAAAGGTTGCAAGAGCATTTAAACAAGGCAGGAGCTCTAGGTGCAGTCCCCAGATCTCTTTTTGATTCACTGGGCAGCCTTGAGTGCATCAGCCTCCCTACTCTGTTTCTGGAAATGAGTCTACCAATTTTTTAAATACCTTAGAGCTTCACAAGCAAGAATGCCGGAGAGGTGCCAAATGCTATGGGTCTTTATTTAAAGTTTAGGGTCAGCGTGAATTCTAAAAGGATTCTGTGCATTTGTAAGCTTACGCCGTGTAAAATGCATGCAGTAACAGAAAAACTGGTTGTTGAAATGCTGTCATCTCATGTCCCAGATGTTATACTTCTGGAGCCCCATCCACTGTGTTGCAAGATCCAGGCCAGGTTTCATATACCCATGTAGGCTTTTCTTGGAATAAAATACATAATGGATCAAGCTGCCATATTAAATTTAGTTGCTCACTGTCACATCACCTGGTACAGAGCCTGCTCCCTAAATCCCATACTAATCCAGTTGTTTGTATCTTCTTTGGTATAAAAGCACATTAGTCTCAAAACAAGTAGCAGAGCCAGCACTTATGGGAAAAAAACAGCCATGAGAGGGTTAATATCAAGCTCCAGTCCTAACTTGATATAGATTTTATATGTCCGCAGGAACAGCACCTCACCCTCAGTATGTATCCTTGATGCTTTGCTGGGAAGATGATGATTTGTGATTTGTCTTTATCCTCTCACAGACCCATCTTCTTTCATTTGTTTGTGGTAACCTCGATGTGTAGTGTAGTTCTAGCAATGTTGATAATGCACCTTTTACCTGGAGTGAGTTTAATGGGATTTGACAGTGACAAGGGATGGGAAATTTTTTTGATTTTATTATTCATCCCATTTCTGCAATGGTCTGTGAAGATTGTATACAGTTTCAAGAAAACATATGTCTTGGAAGTTTTCTTTCTCTCCCTTTCTCCATCTGCATCCATCCTTATAGCTTGCTCTCATTAGACCACAAGTATCTCTTGTCATTAAAACCCTTTGTGGGAAAGGGGCAGGAAGAACACCAAGAAACCATTCAGACACCAAGCAGAGTATATCCACATATTACAGGACAGGTCTTATCCCAGAATGGTTATGAGCAATATGGCAAGCAAAGCCAGAGTCTCCTTGATTTGTTACTTGCATAACTTGTGTCTGACACTTGGATCTGTGTTCTGTAAGAATGGCAAAGGCCTATTGATATTTTCACAGCATCTCTCTACTTCTGGGCATGGTTTTCTACAGTGTGCTCATATTGCTCCTTGCCAAGCTGCTGTTATGGGGCCTGTACCTTCTGCCTATTTGAACTTTATCTATTTTAGTCTTTTCCTGCCCTTTGATTTACTCTGTGACCATCACTTTCCTTTCTGATCTCCGGGGCTCCTGCTCGCACACAGCTTGCTGTCACTAGAGGAGCTGGGGAGGCAAGGTCTCAGCAGGGTACTGGCCTCTTGGCTCTGATTCCATCATTACTGCAGCACAGAGATATATAACTGATCCCTCCAGTTAGGGAAGGCAAAATACCCTCTCCAAAGTCCTTCCCGAAAAGGTTAAGAAATTAATTTTGGATGAACATCCTTGCCCTCCGAGCAAGTCTTTGTATTAATGATCTCATGACAGATTGCTCCTTAAACTGGCCCTAGTGCAGGTCAGGATAGAGTGAGAATATTCTCTATTTAATGAGGCAGAGATCAGAGCCTCTAATATTTCATCATTCGTGTGCATGGGTGGAAGGCAGTTATGAGCTTGGAGAGCTGATGGCAGAAGGGGCCCTTGTGAGCAGTTGCAATGGCAACTCTCTCACTGTACAGTCCTTAGACCTTAAGACTGTGCTGCTGGAGGTTTCTAGCTTCCTCTTGGAAAAACTAACCTTTATCATTAAACTCATCTAAATGATTGAACTGAGCGTTGGCAAAAGATCCAAGGCTAATAACCCTCAGGACAGAAGAGGCTTCTTTAGCCTGCAGACCGGCACAGCAGGAGAAGTGTCGTTGGATATGGACAATCTACAGGCCTGTGTGGAGCATTTAGTTAAGCTTTGTTCCTCCCTGCAGCTTTTGCCTAGGAGGGGTGGGCAACCCGATACTCAGATGTTAGTAAATTAGAAAGCCAAGTTGCAGATCCAGTGGTTTACAAGTGTCTTAATTTATTAATGAGTGGAGGCCATCTCAGTGTGTGTAAATATAGATTTCAAATAGTTGACATGATGTACGTAAAGAGTCAAACTTCTGGTGCAGTGCTAAGATGCTAATGTGAAATCCACCTCTGACTTGAGTGCTACTTTTCAGTAGCTCTGTGTTCCCTGGGAAGCAGTGATATATAGCACTGTGCAAATCACTGGTGCCCTTAAAACTGCAGCTCTGAAATATTTACACATCCAAAGTGTGTGTGTAAATTGGGAGTATCACTACGCTCCCATAGGGTGACAGAGATTTGTAAATTTTGTTTTCCGCCTTTCCTTGCTGGCAACTGAGAGCCAGGACCCAAGAGCATAAATTCCCTGAATAATTCTTGCAGTACTTAGGGTGAGCTCAGCTTCAGCTCTTAGGTACCAGAAGCAAATCTTTTTGAGGTGTCACAGTTATGGTTTGCCCTTTTGAAAGGAACTGGTCGTATCTATACAGTAACAGCTCCTGGAGGCACACTAATAGCCACCCAGGGTGCTTTTCCATGGCACTGTGTAAGGGCATCCTGCTGGCCGTAAGAGTAATGAAGGATATAGAGCTGGACAAAGGCAGGTGCTCAGTTCCTCCTAACTCATCAGAGCTGACAAGGAAACTACTAGCTAATGCACGTATAGCTAAGCTCTGCGCATTGCAAGTGTTCATCATTTTTTGCTTCTCCCCATCCAGCCAAGTAAGAACTGCTTCAAAAGACGTTAGGTCTGCAACCATAAGATGCCATACCTCAATCCACAGATGGTAACCTCGGACACCTATTTGCAACTCAAAATCCAACCACTAGATGTCTCTCTGCACTGATCTCTATTGTAAAGTGGGGCTGCACCTTGGCGAGCAGGAAAGGAAGCTGGAACTCGAATGTAAGGGCAGCTTTGGCTAGGTTTGGGTTTTGCCCAGTCTGGCTGCTTTCTTTAAGTTCAGCTTCCCTGTGTTATTGTGCATGATGCGCCTTTGTGGTTTTGCCAGGGTGCTGGGTTGCAGAACGAAACCTCATGTAGTAGGGAGAGCAAGGTGTAAAGGGATTGTTTTGGGGGTAAGAAAAACACTTTGAATGGGAAAGAAGAGAAGATACTGCACCACTTGTGGCTGTTATTGTATGATATATTTTGTAAGAGAAACTTTACCTTATTTCCTGATTTGAACCAGATTCCAATCTGGATAATTACATTCTGCCTAATCTCATACTCTCTCAGCACTTGCAATTCTTCTTCATTTGCTGCCTTAAACTATTGTTGCTTTTAAACAGCTGCTATGTTCCATCACAGAGGAAGCTGCACTTCAGGGAAGGGCAAGCACTTGTCAAATAATATTAATTCAATAATTTATATAGTGTTTTTTTCCCCCATATTTTGTAATAAATTATTCACCTCGTATCATTTCACATTATTCATCTGGTTAACTGAGGTAGCCTAACAATTTTCAAATGTATTTGTCAAAAAAATTGTTAAATTACTTTTGTCAGATTTTTTCACAATAAAAGCTTTGACAAATAATCACAGTCCTTAACTGCATGGCCCCTGTGGTCAGTGAAGTGGTTTAGATAGATTGATGGTGAACAGTTTGGTAAAACAGGAAAGAAAACAGGAAAGAAGAAAAAGCAGAGCAGCCAAAGCCTATCTTTGAGATTTTGTCTGCTGCAAAATGTAAATTATATGAGAGTCAGATCTGTTTGTTAACTCACCATTACTTGGGTGGCAGAAACTATGAGGGCAAGAACTTGCCACTTGAATTTTAGCACGGGTGTTAAAGAAAACCTGGTTGAAAATACGTGGCAGGAGCTGTTTGCTGCATCCCACGTTCCTGAGACAGTTTTTGCGCCTCCAAAATATGCAGGCTTCAATTATGTATCTTTACATTCACTACAGGATTACTGAAATGGTTGTCTTCCAGATTGCTTTAATCTTGGCCCACTTTGCATAAGATGAAGTCTACCGTAGGGTAAGAATGTGCATGCAGGTGGGAGGCTGGGTGTGGATTACATGCACGTCTTAAATGGTAAAGTGGCCTCTATTCAGCCCCCTGAGATACTTGAGCTGGATCAGCTGGGGATTGTGACAAAGAAGAGTTCTCCTCTTTCCTCTCCAGGCAGAAAGTGTAGCTACAGGAGAGCAAACTGAAAGGTATTGACATGTAGATTGAGATCTGTCCTGAAGGCACTGAGAGAGATGTTAAAATCATATCAAGTCATACAGCGCTCTTTGAAGAACTGCTTTTCTGAACCTACCTAAATATTTGTGAATTTGCTGTGCTCTTTTTTAATCGCTAATGGAGGCCTTTGACAACTGCAAGACAGATGTGCACCCTTCCCAGTGAGTACTGGGGAAAAAGAGAGGACTCGCCAAGAGTCCTTGATCCTCACAAGGGAGGCTGACCACACAGTAGTGCATGTCCTACACTGTGGGGTAGTGTTTATTGCCTTTACAGCAGATAAACAGTTTGGAGGTGAAATGAAGGATGGTCAGTGACTAGGGCACAATGCTGGCATTTGGAAGTATTTGGTTTGACTGTTTTGCTACAGGTGACTCAGAACTGCCTTGCTTTTCATGCTGCATAATTGCGGCAAGAATGCTTATATGCTTTTCTTCATCAGGATGTTGAGCGTATCAGTATATTACCTCTGATTTCCTATTTAGATACTGCAGACATTAGGACTGCAGAGGTATTTTGGCTATATGCTAAATGTCTTTTTGAAGCATTGATTGGCCAAGAAATGAGAAGCAGCAGGAAGCCACAGCTTTCTGACTTAGGAACGAGAAAGTCTTCCATACTGTTCATCTTGTGCGTTGCTGACATGATCTCACTTGCTAATGCTTTTTGCAGAGCATCCTATGTAACAACATAATTAGTGTAAATTACATTTTATTTTTAAATCATCCCCTTTCCTTCCTGAATTTTTCAAGTCTAAACGTCAACTTTTATGGTAAACAGCAGTGTTCTGAAAAGGAATACTTTTGTGCAGGTGAAAATGTGCTGGGGAAGTTTTGAGGCTCTCAGTTGAACTGGAGCTCCTCGGGCTGAGGTCAGTGTTCCTTTAAGACACAGCAAGTTATGCTTGATTTTGTTTTCTTCCTGCATCCTAAGTCATCCTGCCATATCGGGTATTAAAGACTTGAAATTATGAGTAGTACTGGAGAATTGCTAACAAATTCAGATTTTACAGATCAAAGGTAATTAATAATGCTAGACTACCAAATCAACTCAAACATGCTCCAGTAAAAATTCCCCTTCTCTATTATGGTATGGATTACTTTGCACTAAATACTTTCCTTTCTTTGAAAGATGAAATTCAAAGCAGTCAGAGCTCTGGGAAGTGATGCTACTAACTTTCCTCACCCATTATTTTTCATTTTCTGGCCATTCAACTCTGCCTTACTAACTCTAGATGGCATTAAGAATTCCAACACACTTTTCATTTTGCTTTTTCTTGTCACTATCGTAAGCTTTTTGGGAGTGGGCATGGCTTCCTTATTGAATGTAAGTGCAGATCTGGCACTGGGACTTACTTCTTGAGGCCCTCTTGTCAAAAAAGAAAATAAAAGTCAGTAAGTCATTTGCCAAACAGGACACAGATGATAGTATTTACTGGAAACCACACAAATTCCCAGTCCAGTTCAAAGCTAGGATGATTCTGTAAAGTTCAGATGAAGTCTGAACACTTACCTACACAGTATGTGACCACAATAATAAACTTGTGGGTGTTATTAGTTGTAACAGAATCTCACAGTACTCTTGAACACATACAAAGTGAGTCTGCCCATCTCCACTGCAGAGTAATACTATCACTATTACTGCTTTGGAAAATTGAGGCATGTATAATAAGAGGAAATTTGCCAAATGTCATAGGCATCTCACGTTTTCTGTCTCTTGTTCATCTAAGCTGTTTAAAGTTTTCTCCTTACTTTTCTTCATGATACTGATCAAGACAGAATGAGAAGAAAAAAAAAATAAAGAAAAGAAAGGAAAAAGAAGCAAGTTCCCAAAAGCTAGGGGAAGCTGAGAAGACAATGCAGCACTTGGAAAAATGTAGACTCCAGAAATTGGATTCTGGGCATGTACTGCCAGGATGGAGAATTTTTATTTAATTTTATAGAAAAATGTTCGGGTTATTTTACACTGAGATGCGAAATCTCATTTACAGCCAAGCCCCGGAGGGACTAAAAGGAACTTGGAGAGCTCATAAAGACAAGTGTAATAGGATTAATAAGAAAAAGGCCTAAGACATAAGCTTTCATTGTACACATTTCTTGCTAAATTTTGGTATTGATGAAGGGTGAAATGCCAAGACATATCCAAATGCTCGTGTCCTTGGGGCAGTAACAGTATAAGTGTTCACATGGGCTGCTTCTGCCGCCATTTTAAGAGCAACCACAACTGTTGGGGTAAAAAGAGAAAAGAGAAATGGAGAGGATGCCATGAGTGGAGGCAGCTCTTCCAAATACTTTCATGGAATTCATTGTTGACTTGTCCTGAGATTTTGTATGCACACTTCTACCACTACTTTGGCAGGAAGGTAGTTTAAAGGTTTACACCAAAAAGCAGCCTTTCCTTGCTGATGAGCAAGCCTGTAGCCCCTCCTAAGTGGATTGCTTCATTATTCTTCTTGGGGCTAATCTCTGATGGAAGTTATTGGTGCTCCACTTAATGTTGATGTGTATTTGATGCAAAGGAGACTGGAGAGAGGAAAGATGCTGAGAGGAATTCCTATGGCTTTGTATCAGAGATGGGCTCCCACTGTGACCATCTTGAGAGGATTTGGGCCTGATCTGTACAAGATGGGGCTAGGAGGAGCAGCAGCAGGCAGAAAAAACTCAGTTGGAGTTCAAGTGCAACACAGGGCATTTACTTCTGTGTCTCCATCCCAGCACCTTCACAGGGAATGAAGACTGGGGAATGCTTGGGGTCCCTGTGAAAACAAGAGGGAGCACAGCTGGATGCCCATTGGATGGAGCAAGGGTTAGCATCCATCACCACTGAATAGGTCAGGCGAGAAACACAGGCAGGCCAAACATAATAAATGGATCCTAACAAGAAGCAGATCACTGTCACCTCATGTCTTCTGTGCATGAGTTATCTTGTGGCATCTCCAAGGGAGCCAATGAACCTTTGCATCTTTCCAGCTGCCACCCGGAAGACCTCTATGGCTGCTCAGGCACTCAAGTGTTAGAGAAACCTGCCCTTTGTATGCTCAGGCGTTAATAGAAAGAAGAGAAAAGGAGAGATGGGGCAGGCCCATCATATTTTCTTGTCTGCCTGCTTTACCCATCTTTCTATCTACTGCTGCCAATGTCTGTACTGTGGGAGAAGGATGACTGCATCACTTCCATCAAGCATGCTGTTCCAGTCCTTTGATTTAGGGTGAAATTTGGTTGTGCTGCTGGGTGTTCAGATGCTTGCCAGGTAGATGCTCCCAAGAACATTTATTAAAATAGACAGATGGACACTGGGGTGGGAAGCAGCCATTTTAATGTTTGAAATCAACCAACTGTGAAATAGAAAAATCAAGAAACTGTGTATTCCTGATGCTGTTAGGACAGTCCTTCCTGTTTGGGGCTCTCCATTTTAGCCCTTTATCCTCAAACAGAAAGCTACTCATGAAAATGCCACAGCCAGGCTTTAGTCTATCTTTTTAGGCATTTCAGTTTGACTGGGATTTGGGAGTAATCCTAGAATGGCCTCCTGAGCCAAAACTGGTGCATGCAAAATCAGAATTCAGCTTTGTTTGCAAAGAAATGCCTGGGTTTCTCCAGGAGCTTGGGCAGCTCCAACACAGGCAAGATCTGTGCTGACCATGGTTGACTGCAACAGGAACCTAGTCACTGACTTCTGGTAGGTAGCTGAGGCTCCTAATCACTTGTCTAGATGCATTTGCAACTTACTCCAATTCCTTAACAGCTCCTTCTGTCTGCTCATGTTTCTTTGGCATTGTGATCACTCTCTATTAGCTCTCTCAAATAGTGGCATGAGATGCCAGGACAGATACTGTCAAAATCAAATCTTTGTTCTGTTCCTTTTCTTTTTTCTTTCCTAAGTCATCATAGGAAAAAATAAGATGGTATGTTGGTGTTTTCTTAGGTGTATTTAGAAGAGGGGGTTTAAGGCTATTAAATATATATATATATCACTCTGATTTATCAGATGACTGGGGAGATCCCTATTCTTCGCTTTAAAAATGTGTATAATCAGTCACTGCCTTCAGATAAACCATCATGGTGTCATTATTAGCAGTCTATTTTTGGTCTGTGTTAAATTCCCTATGGATGAAGGGCAGACCCCAGTACTGCTGTTTACTTCTAGCTGCTATCTTGGCTGAGTTGCTTACTTTCTGATATAGTTAGACTAGCCTGCAAGAAGTGCATAGGTCTCTGTGAACTTTCTGTGAGCTTTTATGACTCTAAACATGTCCTTAGTCTGACCATCTTCCTGCTTGTCTATCACTAATCTGAGGGAGCATGGACAGAGCCAATGGGTGCTCAGGGATTACAGCAACAGCAGGGATAGAACATTTATCTGATAGCTGAATCTGTGGAAAGAACTTCTTGAAAAGGGAATGGAACATCTTCAGAAGATCTGCCTTAGTGTCTGTGCTTCATCATACTGATGTTAACGGCACCATCCCAGAAGTAGAACATGAGACTTGTACTGAGAAAGCAGAGTGGTTTTCCCAGAGGGTTATCTGAGTCTATACAAAGCCAGTACAAGATCCTCTTGTTACTTCAGGGGAGTGATGTCATGGACAGAGAATGTAGGTTTCTTTGTGTTTTACTTCTTATTTGGGCACATGACAGCTCTGGCCTCTACATGGTGTCAACTGGGGTAGCCAGCGAGGGGTATGGCTTGCAAACCCAGGACCAAGCATCCATTGTGGTGGTGGTTTTTGTACTCACTGTAAATCTCTCTGAGATCTTCTAAAATATAAATAATTAGTCAAGTATACATAAATGTGCATATTTGTCCTGTTTCTCCTAGTGCTGCACAGTGTTCCATTCCATTGGCTGATTTATAACCCACAGATTTGCAAGGTCATCTCCATTTGATTCTGAGGGGTTGCATTTTGAAGGATGCCTCCCTTTCATTGCCAAGGTAGAAATAATACGAACTGAGCAGACTTTACCAAAGGAGTAGCCCAATAAAACTAAGTTGCCTGCACCAGGCCAGCAACTAGAAAACAATTTGCAGAGCTCAGTGATGCTTTCAGTTCTTTTTTTTGTACTCATTAGTACTCTGTAGAGCAGCCTACAAGATTCTGTAAGCATGCCTTCTTCTTATATACATCTTCTTCCTTTGTGACTTCTTTTCCTGTGTGCCTTAGCCCTGGTTCCTCTTGCACTCTAAACAGGTTCAGCTGAGCCAAAGGTTTTTCTCTTTTAGCTGAAGGCACTGCACCTCAAAGTATTGGAGTCGATTGGTGGACGTATAGTATGTACTCCAGCCTAGAGTTGTGTAGTTGGTGGATTTGACATACAACCTGCTTCTCCTCCTGACAGAGGCAGCACTTACTGGAACTTCATCTAAGGCTGATGGTTATCTTTCTGTTTTCTTCAAGACTTGTATGTGGCATCTTGTGATTTTCCAGCTATGGACCTCGCTGTTTCTAGGAGCAGAGGAGTCTGAAACAAGGCATCTTTGCTTTTTAAATGTGTTTCATTGGCAAGAGCAGGGAAGCATATTCAGGTCTTGAACAGCGTTCAGTGAGGAAATGGTGCATCTCTTTTCCTTTGCTCCTGCCTCACACGGGTGACCCCAGAATGTAAGGCCAAGGACACAATTGCTCCAGCTCACTTGATTGTGAGACATGTTTTTCTGGCCAGTGTGTTTCTACGTTTTCACTGTCTCCCAAGGTGACAGCTGTTAAAGGAAAGGAACAATAGGCAAAAAGAACTTTTTTTTTTCTTTTTTTTATTTCTTTTTTCCAATCTGTCTGTGATACTGAATTAACCAAGCATACCGTAGCATCATGGGAAGCTGTAAAGCAAGTGAACTTGGCCTAAACTGAAGAGATCACAGGACCCACAATCTAATATGATGCAGTGTGTATTCCTTTAATAAATAAGATCAAACCAGTGTTTGGCTGGTGGAAACTTTCAGAATCCTAAAGCAAGCCCAGGGCCACAACCATGCTTCTCTGGCTGAAGGTGATCTCTAGCTTACCTAGATTTAGACATAGGCATTTACAATGAAACCAAACCCACAATAGTTCATAGTGAAGCTGTTAAGTAGCTAGAGGTGTGCTGGCACACTCCCTTGTGATGGGTTTGGGACTGAGAAGGTAAGGTCACATTCTACGCCTAGGGCCCTTGTCTCTCTACATGACTTTATATTATATTTATATTGTATTATATACCGTGTTCAGTTTTGGGCACCTCAGTATAGAAAGTACATTAAGGTGCTGGAGCAGGTCCAAAGAAGGGCAGCAGGGCTTGTGAAGGACTTGGAGAATATGCGCTATGAGGAGAGACTGAAGGAACTGGGGCTGTTTTGTCTGGGGAAAAGGGAGACCTTCTTGCTCTCTTCCAATACCTGAAAGGTGCTTACAGCGAGAGTGGGACTGGTCTCTACTCACAGGTGACAGGACGAGGGGAAATGGCCTCAAGTTGCGCCAGGGTAAGTTTGGGTTGGATATTAGGAAAAACAACTTCACAGAAAGGGTTGTTAAGCACTGGAATAGGCTCCCCAGGGAGGTGGTTGAGTCACCATCCATGGATGTGTTTAAAAACTGTTTGGATGTGGTGCTCAGGGACAAGATTTAGCAGAGGGTTGTTAGAGTTAGGGTAGTATGGTTAGGCTGTGGTTGGACTTTGATGATCTTTAAGAATCTTATCCAACATGAGCGATTCTATGATTACTTCCATCTCTTCATCTTTCAGGGCTTCCTCCCTCTCTTGTTTGTGTATGTCTTATGAAAAAGCAGGCACTGTGATGCAGTGGAGTAAACACAGTGCTAGAGTGAGCAGGTTAGACAAATTTTTCTTCGGACAGAGATCACTTTTTCTGCTGGGCTTTGTTTTGCAGCACCTGATTCTCTGCTGTCAGCATTAACCTTCACCTGGCTTTATACCTGCATCAGCCCCTGCATCTGTGTCTACACGTGTAGGTCACTCCATACCAGTTGCTTTCTGCCTTTCCTTTGTTCCCTGGGGGATAGAAGGAGTAGGTCTGTATGATCTAGTCTTGCAATTTTCATGTGTTTACATTTTCACCTGCCTCACTGATGTCCTTAATTCCCCTTGCTCCAGCCAGTGCTGCCTTTTCTTTGCAACTTCCTCCCCATCTCTCCTTCACTATTCTGCTCTGCCATCACACTGCTCCCCTATCTGAGCCCTTTTGCTACAGACCCATCCAGGTCCCTTAGTTGGCATGCCGCATAGTCACTACTGCTTCTAGTTAATCAATTAAGATATTATGTTTCATGGCTTTGTTATGTTGTTGAGGTTTCTTTTCCCTACTCAGTATTATTTTTCCAGCTCCATCTTGGCACCTACATTTATTTGAAACAAATAGCAGGATAATTTGTTTTTCTAATTTTCGAGATGTGAACTCCTGGTTCCAGTGGGGGTCGGTGTTTTGGGCACGCGGTGCCAGTGAGCTGGGACTGCACACAGAGATTTGTGCTGTGTGAGGAAGTACTTCATTAGACTTGTATTCCACGAAGACACTCTTGCTTCTTAACGCCTATGATTTTAATTAAAACCTGGAAAGTGAAGAATCCTCGGTTTGTATTAATGTTTTCATTTCCATTAGGACAGCGGAGTTTATAAACACGAGCTGGGTTTATAAATTAGGCCTTGTACGAATATTAAGTGCAGAGTGCAGCAAAGGCAGACGAGAACTGGAGTGGAGCTGGCCCCATCTGTCTCTTTCCTTGGCTTGCTCTCATTTTACAGAGTCTCCTCTTGGCACAGGCTTTTCTGAGCTGTTCAAGGTTCTCCCTTGGAGATTAAGCTAATGGCTTCTTCCATTTCTTTCTGGGGAGGCTCTCATCACTCAGCAAAGCAGGGAGAGAAGCAGATATTTCAATCAGGAGCTTGTGGAATCACCTGCAAAGGTGACTTTGGGTATAGGTATTTTTAGTGTAGACCCAGTTCTCCTGTGTGCATGGAGATGCACATAGAGATAGTCAGATCTAAATAGGCATCCTGCTCAGGCATCCCCACCCAGACTATGCATATGTATTGCTGAGCATGCAGAGGAATGTGACAGAAGATGTGGTCTCCTCCGGAGATGATGTGACAGCTGTATACAGCTGTGCACAAGCTGCATGGGGAGGAAACATCAGACATTGCCTAGCATGCATGGCCTGACACCAGCAGTGATGCAGGGGACCACAGAGCCCGTACAACCTGACTGTGCTCAGCTGTGCGAACTGCACATAGGCTGTTGGTGTGACACCAGTGACAACAGCAAGCCCTTGTATGTTGTGTTCTGCTCAAGGACGGCAATCGTTGTCCTTGATTTTATACAAGAGAAGCTGAAGTGTTGATGGGTGAAGTGCTGAGATCCGCACAGCTACTGGTAGCAGTGCTGGGACTAAAATCTGGATCTTGTGTTTCTGGATGTATTCTGAGTTCCCCTTTCTGATGCTTGCAGTCTAAACCTTCCATTCTTACCTGTAATTACACAACATCTTTGGAAATGACAGCACTTTTTTCTTGACAGTGTAATAGTGAACGATGGTTATGTTTATTTGCATCAGTGGTCTTTGGCTGTGGTACTTGGAGGTTGGCTGAATGCTCTCTGTTGAGGACAGCTCAGATAGGCCTGCCCTGTGTGCAGTGGAGCATTGTGCCATTAGCTATCTGAGCTAATCAGTGTAGGCAGTGTGTGGTGTAGAATTGCACACAGCCGCCTGTTCCATGTTAGCATTTGCTTTTGGGGGGGGATGATGCACACCTTTCATGCTAAAATTTGGCTCCTCTTGAGGGTATGGAGGTAAGGACCCTATGCTAAATCCACCCATTGCCCCAGGATGCAAAGGACCTGCAGCAATGAATCTGAAGATGTTTTGCATGGAAACATGCACATCTTTGCTGTCTGAAGTGCGTGAGGGGCCTAGGCCATCCCTTCAGGCCTTGCTGAGGCTGGGTTAACACCACAGCTGCTGAACTGTCTGAGCCAGTTTGCAGGGATCTCATGTAGAGCTGTTTTCATCACTGGCAGAGGTGGTACAAGGGAGTGGAGGAAGGTGGAAAGAGAGCCCTGGGCACACCCACCTCTCCTTGTCTCCGTCACTGTGTGACTGGATGTTTTGACACATGGGTGATGTTCAGGAGAGAAGAGAGGGGCGTGCTTATTGTCAGTCTTTGTCTCTTCAAGCCCAGTAGGGCTGTTACTGATATAGCTTAAATAGAAATGTCTGGTGAAAAAATGAAAATAAATGGAGAAACTGTTGAGACTCACTCTCAGGGGTTCCTTTCCCCCGTGCTGCCAGCCCCTGAGCAAGAAGCCTTCTGGCACCTTCAGCCCCGACAGTGCATCTGTGTCAGTGGAAGGGGTGGCAGTGAGGAGGAGGAGGAGGAGGAGGAGCAGCTTCATGGGCCATTTTTCAGTCTCCTGTGATGCTGCTGAACCTATGGAAGCTATTACTTAGGCTGAGAACGTGGGCTCTCACTCTTAATGAGTTTTGGAGGGCTCTGGGCTATCACATCTTTGAGGAAAGAAGAGAGAGCTGAGACCCATTAGTCAGAGTGAGGCAAGAAGCTCCCCACTGGCAATTCCCAGTAACACAATGACTCCTGCTGCTGCTACCAGTTAAGTCCATAGGAAAGCCAGTGATGGTTCTGAAATGTTGACCACTTTTGCTTTCTCTCCGTCCCCTTGCTGCTGTTTTCCTTTAGTATGTTTCTGCAGGAGGTAGCGTATCATTTCATTTAATGAGTAACAGATTTAAGCTGCAAGAGGGCAGATTTAGGTTAGACATTTTGAAGAAATACAGATAGTGAGGCATTGGAACAGGTATCAGGGATCTGAAACCTCCCCTAGAATGTACCAAAGGGGCTCCTTCTGAACGTGTTGTTCCAAGGGAACCTTGCAAGAACTTCACTTTTCCAATGAGGGGATGTATGAGGGGGAGGAGAGGATGGGGTTGGAATAGAAATGCCCCGCTAACACCACACGTTAATAGCAACACTTCTCCAAGAAATTTCTCTTGAGAGTTCCTCATTATGCAAACAAGTCTGGCAAATGATAATACCTCCTGCACTTCTATGGATTAATATATGTAAATGGAAGAGCTGCTGTTCATTCCCAAAAGCAACATTCAGTTTCCCGCACATGAGCTACTGCCTGGGCCAAGGGCAATGTGTTTTGGCATACGAGCAGACTATAGTTTTCACCTCTTGCACAAGGTTGGCCTTTGCATTTTCTAAAAGTATTAGGCTCAACTTTGTCTTCCTTTGTACGTGCGTCCACATTGACTGCAGCATCATGGCCCTCCGTTGAATGCATATGGGGTCGGGATATGTCACTGTGTCCTGCTCAGGGAACGTAGGGCACTAAGGAAGTATTGCCTGTCCTGGCAGAGGAGCCAACAGGGGTGGTGCTGTGGGGACTTAATCCAGGGAGTAAACTGCGGCAAGACTATGCAGGGGGTGGGCTGCCCTCCTAGTCACAGAGTTAAATCTGATGTGGGAAAAGCATTGCTTATGTTAAATGATGTTGGCGTGTTTTGTCTTTTTTTTTCTTTTTTTTCTTTTTTTTTCCTACTTCTGAGCAGTGTGGTTAACACAAGGAAAAAAGAAAACGGAAAAATCAGATTGTTTTACAGAGATTTTTTTTTGTGAAGTAATCTAGGTCAGGTCAATCCAAGTTAGCTGAGCCTGGGGCTGACATGACCAAGTTTATCCTGTGGTAAAACCAAAGTATGCTATCAGTGCAATGTTTTTCCACTTGAGATAACTTCTGACAGTTGCCATGAGGTTAAAAACACATTTTTTTCATTTTTCCCCCCTTTTATTTCCCTTTCTTTCCCCCCCCTAATTCTTCTTTTGAGAGCAGACTTGACACATACCTTTCTCTCACTCGAATGTGTGTGCATAGCAGCACCCTGTCACAACTGTCAGCAGCAGCAAGGCAAGGCAGTACTTCCTACCAAGGTCCTGGGCTGTCCTGGTGCATGGCCCACAGAAGTATGCCATTCTCAAGCTGCTGTGCCTGCCCTCAGCACCAAATAACTGAATATGGATTAAATGACTTCTGATCACCACAACTGGTCTGTGCAGTTGCACTTGCAGCACAGGATATCGATGCTAAAGATCTTCCTGTTGAAACACAGACAAAGTGTTTTGTGGAGCAACTAGAGATAGCTAAAACTGAAGTAGGTTTAGAATTCTTTAGGTGCAAAAATTAATTTCACAACCTCTTTTTTCTTTTCTGTTATCAGGAAAATGAAAGCAAAGGATTTTGAGTCAAGTTTTGACCCAAGCAAAAATATACTTTGCATTGTTCATTTTTAGTGGGCTTGAACTCTTTTTTATCACTTTGGGATCACTTCCTTTGGGGTTGGAACTGGATGATCTTCAAGGTCCTTTCCAACCCAAGCCATTTGTGATTTTCTAGTTAGCTCCTTAGTTCCTGAGGCACACTCTCTTTTTATACATCATGTTAGGCTGGGGAATATGTGTGACATTTTTGTCTTCTTTTCCAATAGCTCAACTTAGAGAAAAGAACAAAATGCTACGTGGAGGTGGTTTCCTTCCAAAGCAGAATTAAATCATGGGAGATGTGTTCTGCATAGTACAGTTGGTAGCAAGGGAATGGAAGCATTTAGCATTACTCTGCCTTTCCTCAGACAAAAGGAAAATGTGTCTTAATGCTAAAACAGCTTGAAATTAAGCAATTTGGGACACTTCAAGATTTAAGACTGAAAGATTGGATGATAGGATCATTAAAATTCTTTCTCTCTTTCCTAACCAAAAGGAGAGAGATTCTTCTGATTAATTTTGAAATTTCTGGGGGAAAAAAAATAGCATTGCCCTGTATCTTGAGCATCTTGTAGAAATGGATGTGTTACATCCTGATGCCAGTTTTTGCTGCGCTTTGGGTACAAGCTACAGATTTCTGGTGACTCTGGGGTGTTGGTAGTGGGGGGAATGACTGGGAATGCTGCTAGATTTGGAACTCCCTCAGCTTCATTTTTGTTTGTGGGATTATGAAATTGCTCAGAGATTGCAGTTCTTCTCTGTCTTGGAAGAATCCTGTTGATATATGCTCCACATTATGATCGTATATAAAGACAGATAAGGCATCTGTGAAAGAAAATCAGAGGGGAACTTGTTGCCGTGCATGCTGAAGTAACAGCAGTGTGAGCGTCAGGTTGAAACCTTCCATTTTGATATACGGCCATAACAAAAGGGGTGAGGGGTCTGTCTGTGTAAAGAACGCTAGAAAATCTACTGCCTAATGATTTTTTAAAGAGAATATAAATCAAAATTGTGAAACTCTGAAGTTTTTTACACCTACTTACAGGATTCTGTGTGCACTGGATGTCTGAAGCTATAAAACCGCGCTGCGCTCTGTCTTTGAAAGTTGACTGGCAACTAATAGCACCTTATCAGGGCTTTGCATGCGATAGCCCTAAGGTTTACCTTTTGTAGTGCCTTTTGAAAAGAAAAAAAAAGTCCAGCTAGTACCAAGCTTGGGTCTGCGCTTCAGCAGAGGGTGAAAAGGAGCCGCAAGAAAGGGTAGTAATAAGATTACACCTAATTGCCTTAGCATCCACTTAACTATTTTACATACGTGCTTTTAGAACAAATGTTTGTAGAGTGTCTAGACTGGTGTTTACAAATGTGTTTGCGAGCTCCGCTAATTGGGGAGCAATTAACGTGAGTTAAAATGCTGAGAAGTCTAGACAAAGCCGGAGCAGGCTGTGGTTGGTGTGCACAGGCACACTGCCTCGGTTCTTCCAGGGAGATGGAGAAGGGGTTTTGACAAGTGTGAGGAGTCACACTGCTTCCTGAGTACGGCATGGCCCTTCCTTGTTCCGTTCAGACTGAGGTAAATTCCTCTTTGGTAATGGTGTCTGCTTTAAGAGGAGCAGCTGAGGTGTTGGGCTGGGGAAGCACAGGGCACAGGCCTCTCAGCAGGCAGAATGTGTCCCCACGGAGCCGAATGTGTGGCTGCAGCCCCTGTCCCCTGCATTCCCCTAGGACCATTCCTCACTCTGTGGGCAAGAAGGGAGCTCATAGTGATGCACTCCTGCTTGCATCCTCAGGTCCATGTGTGCTGGCATGCAGCAACTGTGCAGTCATCACTGTGGGCACTGTGACATCATTTTGCTGCTGGGCTACCAGGAGGACATTGTGATGATGTCACGTTGGGCAGCCAATCCAGAAGGGCAGACACTGTGATGTCAGTGCTGCCACTGGGCTGTATAGGGCAGTGGTGGGCCACATGTTGCTGCCAGGCTGGGCAAGGCTGACAGCAAGGCCCTGCTATCATACAGCACGAGACCTAGTCTCCTTGACTTGAGCCCTACTTTGGCCAACGTTGCCCATCAGAGATACTGACCCCAAAGCGTGCAAGACTATGGTAGCAGGCACCTGCAAGACAAGGACAGATGAGGTACGTGACTGGATTTCAGGTGGGCTGGCTTGTGAGCAAGCACCAGGCTGATGTGGATCAGGAATACCAACACTCAGCTTCTCCAAACGTTGCTTTTAAAGGTTTCCCAGTGGGCAAATTAAAGATTGCATGCACTGAGCAATTGGTTTGAAATTCCTTCAGGAGTGCTGTGTGTTGCTGCCCTGGTTCATATGGGACTATTTTTTCCTTGGGTGGAAGAATACTTCAGAATGTCTCATTAAAAGTAGTGTTAGATCAGTACCAAGATTTTCCCAAAGTGCCAGCACACTTGTCAGGTCCACTCAGCTGTGATTTAGTACACGCATTTAAGAAGCTTTTTAGAGATCAGTGTCCTCTGAGCTATTGTAGAAGTGCATTACGGGTGTGGCTGTGTACCAGGAGGAGAACATGTGTCTGCAGGCTGTTGGCTTCCATTTCTGCTGCTATTGATGCTGCTGGCTGCCTTGTGCTGCGCTGTGCTGCTGTGGTAGGATTGGAGCAGTCCCCATTGACTTCAGTTTCTCTGGAGGGAGAAGAACAGAAACTTGCTTGCATTCCACAATTTCCCTCATTTGCTGTCTTTGTTCTGCATTGACGAAGGAGCAACCAATTCCCTCTCAGAGAGTTTAGTGCTAAACGTCTTCACATCACTTTAACATTTCTTTCCAACCTTTCTTCCCTAAGTCCCTTCTTTTGATGCCCCTCTGGGTTTTCCTCCTGCAGAAAGCACTTTTGGACAATGGATTGCTGTCCAAGGGCTGCCCCCAGGTGCCTGGGGACATGGTACCACATAGCGCACACACAAAATAAACCTGTGCCTTCCTACAAGGCAGGAACTGAATGCCTTATTGGAACTGCGGGCAGTAAAAACTCTGTCAAGGGCAGAGTGTGAGGAGACAAATCTTACACGGAAAGGATTTAT
This sequence comes from Lagopus muta, assembly GCF_023343835.1. Taxonomy (NCBI): domain Eukaryota; kingdom Metazoa; phylum Chordata; class Aves; order Galliformes; family Phasianidae; genus Lagopus; species Lagopus muta. The sequence continues at coordinate 81,319,264 of NC_064433.1, forward strand.
GAGAGTAGACACAAACCTTCATTTCTTTTTTCTCTCTCTTTTTCTCCATTGCACACACATATATGGAAGTTAAATCCATTAGCTAATTGCAAAGCCACACACACATATCTTTATATATATAAATAATAATAAAAAACCCATTCATTATGTACCCTGGAGTGTCTAACCTGTGTTGCATCCAATAATTCATTTGCCTGGGAATCAATCCAATATTAGAACAGCAAAAATGGAAGGTTGGAAGGGATCTCAGGAGTCGCTTTTCTTCTAATAGATGGGATCAAAAATACTAATTGCCAACCCACGATCCAGTTCACATAATCATACATGCACAGAAAGAGTTCAGATCTGCCAGCCAAATGAATGTTCTTTTCTTCTAAATTTATATTTTTTCCCCAAAACTTTCCTAAGAAGATTCAGTCGTGAGGCAGTGAGAGATTTAAGCTTCTGGTATCTTATGACAGCAACAGGACTGCAAGCTAATAATCATGAAGATTTTCTCATTTGGAAAGGGAGACTGGCAGTCCCCTACTGGGGCATGAAATATTCACTTCTAGTTCCTGAATTATCATATTTCAATCAAAGTTTCTGTATGCATAAAGTTGTTAAAACATTTTGGAAATGTTTTAACGTTCCAACATATTTTAATATTCCAAAACTTGGAACATTTTGGAAATGTTTTACATGCATTTGTTTGAGTCTTTCTCTCCTCCATATGTCCTTTGCGGTGCTTTTGCGTAGTCCTTGCAAGTTTTGGAATCACGTTAACTAACGGTGTTATCAAGATCACTCTGAAGTTGGAAGGAACCTTGTCACTGACTCAACAGCCATCACCAAAGATCCTGGGCTGTCTAGGTGGAAGACAACATGAAATGTGAGGTGTCTGTAATGACTGGGAATAATGAGGAAGGCATGAAAAGCGGGACTGTTTATTTCTGCTCTTGGGAGCTGTCCAAGAGAAATCTGCTTATTGTCAGGAGCATCCTAATAGTGTCTGTTGCAGGTAGAGTCATTTTCAAGGCAGTATCAGCTGTCAAGCTGAGTGTTGCCATCTAGTAGGAAACATGACTGGGATTCCGCTCTCGTCATGGGTTGCAGACATTCAGTGAGTTCACCGGTATTGCAGATTTATTTTAAGTTCACTGCTTTAGGAGAGTGATGACTTAAAGCGTTTGTCACTTCTAACATAGGCAATGTTGAAAACTAAACTAGTTTCCTAGGAAATAAATGTGTTTTATTCTAGTCAAGCAGAAGTTTTGTGTTCCCTATTATAAAATCGGAGATGCAGTTACAAAAAGAAGCAACACAACTGTGGCATCTGTCTGTAGTTTCAGCAGCCGCTGGTAGGATTTTCTAAGCACTCTGCAGTCAAACCGCTTCCAGATGTAATCAATCCAGGCAGAACAAGTACTGTTTCTCTTGTGTTTGTCTGTGTTCATTGGGCATGCTCTTATCCAAAGGGAAGTTAATTGCACAGGTGCCATGTTGGGATTTTCCCACCCTACCAGTTTGGGCAGTAGATGCTCAGTGGGAGGAGGTTTGGGAATGGCAGAGGGATTGGTCATATGTCCAAATGTAGAATGAAATGGTGTTCTGATGCTAAGTGAAAGTTCATTTTAACAAAGAATTTGTAGCTTAAGTGTTCATTTCAAAAACTTCTCAAAATTTCTCTCTATACTTCTCAAATCTTTCAAGAAAACATTTGAATTGTGTTTTAGGTTGTTGGTTGTTTGTTATTTTTTTTAATTATAAATAAAAATATGGAAGTGTCTGTATGCTATGGTGCATAAATATATGAAGTTGGCTGCTTAGATGGCTGGGAGTCCACCTGGGAGTCTTGCCAAGAGAGGGCAAGACGAATTTTGAAGTATCATTTTTTGAGGCACCGGCACAGGAGTGTTCCGAGGAAGATGCTGCCACCACAGGTTTAGGATGTCCAGTAGCCTTGGAAGACTCCTAATGTCTGTCCTTACAGGTTCTGTTTTTCAAACATGCTCACTCCCAGTGTGATAAGCTCTGTTTTTAAAGCCTGGAAATGGGATTTGTTTCCTGAGCAGGATCCCAGCCTTTTGAAAACCCTATTTCCTGCTATGAACACTGCACTCTGAGGAAGCCAGCCAAAAGTCGACACCTGCTGCAGCTACCGAGCTTGGACTAACATAAGCTTTTTACCTTGCACAAAGATAGGCTTCCATTTTGCTAAAGGGAGTGGCATGTTGGAAATCCATTCTTTTGATTTCTGGAGCCATTCCAGAGGCCTCATCCCTGTTTTTAGGTGCTGTTGGAGCTGTTGCCTTTTGTCACTCCAGTGTGTCCTAGTCTGGTGTCAGAGTAGTGTGCTGTGCCTGTCCTGCTCTGAAAATGTTTTGTGCCACACCTATCTTCTAATCTCCACTGCCACAGTTCTGTAAATGACATACAAATTCCCTTATTGATACTTAATGCAGCATCAGGTGAATGAATGGGAGGAGACTTGTCACACACCTTCAAAAGTGGGGTGTACTCATCCTCTCTTGCCTTTGCTTGCTGATATGCCAGCGTGATCTGAAAGCTGGTTCTCTGTCCAAACACAGCCAAGGTAGCGAGATGCCTCCTTGTTCATGGGGTTGGAGCTGTGTGCTCAAAGTGTCTGGAATTTCACACTGGGGTCCCCTGGAGAGATATGCACACCATAATTTCTGAATCACTCAGTGTGCTTTTGAGCACATGGGACTGTCAAATTTCTGAGTTAAATCTACTCATAACCATTGCAAAGCCATTTTGATGTCTATGACAGTTAAAACCTCTTACGGTGAAATCATTTATTGCAGCCTAACATTTCTCTACTGCGAGAGTAGGTGCTTCTAGTAATCCTTGGGAAAGATCAAATTGAATTGTAAAAGGTGCTTCTCATTGCTGCAGTGCTAAGTGCTTAACCATGTGAGGGTCCTGGGGAGCATTGGGCTTCCATTTCTGTAAGGACACCATCTGAGGACGCCACAAGGGGAAATCAGCAGAGATTCAGAAAATCAGAGGGGGAAGTGGCCTCACAAATCAGTAGCTCTTTTCACTGGAGGCATGCATATGTACAAGCAGCACGTTTACAGGGGTCTAATCTTCAGCTGTTTTTCATGTTGATGCAAAGGCACATAGGATGCGGCATCTTGCATTTTCTGGGTGAGAATTACATATAAGATGCCACACTTAGAGCTAACTAGTCGTTCGCCCTAAGCCTTTGTTTTATTTTACTTTCTTTCATTTCTTTCTCAGGTGCTTTTGGACTAAATGAAGCCATTCTTCTTTTTCCTTGATATTTTTACCTTTCATGTAGTATGCAGAATCACATTTCCATCACAGAACTATTAGAAAAGAAAGGGCACTCGTGTCCTTTCAGCTAATCAGTAATGCCTACCATTACATTAGAAAGGCTTTGAACAATGCTCTGGTCCTCTGCTCTTATCCCATGGTTTACCTTCTGCCTACCTCCCACATAGCTGGGTGTGCTCTGAGGAAATATTTAGGGGATGGTGCCTCAACTGGCCCCTGGAACGTGGTCCACAGCCAACAGAAACTGTCATACCTATTCACAGGCAGAGAGGATGGAAAGGCATAAGTGCTTTGACCTGGGAATGTTGGACAGTATGATCTTTTCTGCAAGATTTCAGTCTCTTTTTGGAGTCAAGACCCCTATTTTGAGATCTGCTTACCTTGGTGAGTTCATCTCCAGTGATGCCAAAGGTAAATACCTTGCTGGCTGCATCACAGGCCGGTTTGTTTAATCAGGTGGAAAGAAAAGTTTTACCCATGCCACTATGCAATTTGAGCTCCATGTTCCTTGTTGAATTCACTGTGGATATGAAAAACAACAAGATGTCCTCATCTTTTTTGCTGAAACCTTTAAAGCTTTTCAAGAATTGTTTTAATGTCAGGTCTTTTCTTTTGTCATCTTTAAGCTCAACAACCTCAAAGCACTCAAGCTTCCTTAGAAATGGTGCTTTCTGGACCTCTGCTTATTACTGCTGGCTTCTCCAGCTGGGCCACTTTTTCACTGGGGTTCGTTCTTTCAGAGGGGACACAGTACTCTAGCTGACTCACACTTGGGTTAGCTAAAGCACAAGATTAGATTCTGTGCTTTGCAGATGGCACGTTTGTAGACTTAGATGGTGTTTGCTTTTTTCTTGATAGCACGGTAGCAGTGATTCATGATAAGTTTTTGCTCTACTATTGTCCTTTTCACTGTAACCCCTTTTTCCACCACTCTGCTTATTGCCTAGTTGTTCTTCATCCTGCATCTGTGGAGGCTATTATTTGCCTTAAATGCAATACCTTGCACCATGAGCATATAGAACGTTATTCTACTTTTTATCTGTTCATATTGTAAATGCATTTGGATCATTCTGAATTCTATTCTTGTCTTTCACGTGCAGTTCTTCTCAGCTTGCTGTCATCTGTAAATTCAATAAACTGACTTTATCCTGGTCATTAATGAAAATATTGAATATCACCAGACTGCGAGCAGATCCCTGCAGAACCCCAGCTGGTGTATCCTTGCATTTTGACAGTGAACTCTTGGTAACTGATTTCTGAGTACTGCTTTCCAATGGGTTTTGTGTCTATTGTAGAGTGCGTTCATCTAAGCCACATTTTCTGAGCTTACCTGTAAGAATGTCATGAGAAAAGGTGGCAGAAAGCATGCTAAGGTTAAGATGTATGACAGAACAGCTCCTCTGCTGTCCACAAGACCTGTTACCCTTTCACTGAAGAAAATGAGATGGATTTGACATGATGCTCCTTGACAAGTCCATGTTGCCTGTTACTCATCACCTTGTTATCTTGCAGGTGCTTAAAGGCAGTCTGGTTACTTGTTGCAGTCAGCTCCTGTGAACCAAAGCTAAGCTCTGCTTTTAATTCCCTGGTCTTCACAGTTTTCAAGATAGGGACTACATTTGGCCATCTCCTGTCTTTTGTGCAACCAGGCTAGAGTCTGGCTGAACTTCTTGATTTTCAGTTTGCCTGCAGATAAAAGTTGAAGCAAAAATGTTAAGGCTGGGCATGCTTGATTGAATAACTTTGCACCCACTGAGATGATCAGCCATACCACCCCCAGGATCACAGCTTTGCTTCAGTTGTATGGGCGCAGTATATGAGCTTGTATCCAAAATGTGAGGTCTCAGGATATTACTTGCAGTGTAAATGAAATAAATCATGCACTGTTTGGAGTATCAGAGAAATAAGTATACACAGACAAGCATTATACTGGCCAAATCAGAAGCACTGTAAACCAGTTCATCTGTGTTTATCCTTCTGTTCTGCATAGTACTGACCCAAGGAAGGGAGTCTGAATAGCATTTTAGTACCACTGTTTGAAGATAAAGTGGAACAGACAAATGCCTCCTGGTGTGTGTGTGAAGAACTAACTGTGTCTGTAACTGGCACAAGCCTTTTGTATAGCTATTTCTAGGCAAATAGGCTTTGACTGAGCCTTGGGGCTTGTTCTGGAAGATTTAAAAATATCCAGGGAGGTACCTTCCACTTGTATTCACGGGTAGTCTTAATTTTACTTAAAAATGACAAAGAAAATGCAATTCAGGGTAGATTACGGAAAGGAAAAAGCAAAAGACTGATAGAAGAGCTCAGTAGCAGAGAAAGGCATGGGAGAGAGGTATCACAGGAGCGAAATGTGTCGAGTGAGTGAAGGCAGCAGTGCAGGCAAAGGGAGTGAAGAAGGAAAATGCCGGTAGAAGAAACTGGGGGAAAAGGCACTGAAAAGCATGGAGAGAAAAAACGGTAGTTGTGTGTTGGTGGTTTTTAAGGTTTGCAAAGACATCCTGCATATCAGGAAGTGCAGAGGCTGGTACATAGAGGTGGAGTAAGACAAGATATGGGATGCTTGCAAGAGTATCAGAATTACCAGGAAAGTCTTTGCTTGGTGCAGAATAGGTACATTGTGAGAGGTATTTATGGTCTGTGTCTTACTTGCAAGCTAGGTGCTGCTCAGCATATGAGCTTCTGGTGGGGAGTATGGTGCAGCCTGCATGGTAGGTGGTGACACAGATTGGATCAGCATAAACAGCTCTTGGTTCTTGGAGAAAAGGTGGAAAACCCTTTAGCAGAGAGACTGTTTTTTTAATTCCAGCATCACATGTACTGTCATCTTTCTAGCTAAAAGGCAGACAGTCACCTGGGTGTACCAAACAGTGTCCATGTTACCCTTGGGTCTGTTGTGAAAAACAAACAGGAGTGTGAGGACTGAGAGCTTTGCAAGGCTGGGAACTTGTGCTCAGCTGGAGGGCACTGGTGCCCTGAAACAGGGCTCTCACTGTGGTTAAGGTGCAGTTGAGTTTATGAGGGGTAGCAGTCAGTAAGAACAAGGCTTGCTGCCAGATAAAAAGAAGAAAAAAAAAAAAAGAAAAAAAAAGCAGAGAATATCTTTGGGATCTGTGGTTATCCTTGTAGTGAAACCCTGTTGCATTGATTCATGACACCTGGGGATTAATCTGTCTTGAAGTACACCCGGCCTGTAAAGGGGCTCCATTTTGTTTTTTCACAACCTGAAATAAGTTGAGTGAAAAAGAATTTTCTCAAAGTTTAGAGACATCCAGTTCTGGAGATTTGTTTAGCCAGCTAGGGAGAGCCAGCCAGCTGCAAACTCCAAATTTTTGTTCAATGCTCACTTTTATATCTGCAGAGATGCTCCTGCAGGAGCTCATCACTCGCCCTTCTGAGCCTTCAGTTCTGGTGGAACAGCAGAGTGACATGAAAGGCACTACAACACAAATGCAGGGAGAAATCTGAATCAGAATGTAAGAAAGGGGCTGTGATCATTTCCAAAGGCAGCAACAGGAATTTGTTCTGACTGGCTTGCCCCAGACGTACAGCCAGAGAGAAGCAAAGGCAGGAGGTAGCTTAGGGAGAGATGGGAAGTCTGATGGGTGAAATAGGAAAGAAAGGTGTGCACTAAAAATAAAAGATAAAGATGTTTGTTTTTTCTGAGGGCTTTGTCCTATGGGCACTTAGCCACATCTTCACAAGAGCAAGTAGAGAAGAGGGTTAGGAGTGATAGAGGCCAAGACTTTCTGGGAAAGAATGGTATGTTTTTGCTGAAAAAAAACCAACACATTGTCACCAACAGAGCAGACACAGCACTGCTGAGTCCCACAGCCCTGTCAGTACTGATGATGAGGACAGCCTGGTGCCAGCAGCCTGCTTTGAGGCTGGGGTGGGGATGAGACATGCTGCTAGCTGGGCCTTTCTCTGCCATCACACTTCCATGCAAGACCTTGCCAGGCCGATGCTGGTGTTGTCTTCAATAAAAATCAAGGGGGGACCTTGAAGTTTCCCTTCAGACTTGCTTGCATTACATGTCACTGAGGCTGAGGGCCCCTTCCAGGACCTGCAGGGCTATGCAGGTCCTGACTCCAGCAAATGCTGCTTCTGGTCATCTGAGGGAGGACAGATCTGGTTCTCCATCCAGCAGGGTAGCAGTCAGCAGTGATGAGGTCTGATAGGAGCCTGCACCTGTGCCTGAACTGAAGGATTACTGTGCAACTGCTGTGCTGTGCCAACACAAAGGTTAAGCTGCCCAGCACATGCTGGCTGGGGCTGATGGCTCCGACACTGCTGCTTATACATCCCAAGTCTTGGCCAGGCCTCACCACTTTAGCTTTCATTCTTAGTAAATCATGAAACGAAATGGAGTTTTCTTCCAAGTGACAGGTAAATCTTGGCCAGTCTGCAGCTGCTGTATGGGTATCGCTTAATTCTGTAATCCCTTTGCCCTCCGTTCCTTGGTGCAGTGAACGCATGCTGGGAAGCACCGGAATGACAAGCGATTTCTCTGCGCCTGACACCTCAGCCGGGAGACTTGATTAAGTGAAAATATCTTAGCATTCATTTTTTCAGGTGCAGAGAGTAAAATACACCCAAGGAATCCACTGGGGCTGGGAAATATAGCAGAAACTCCCTGCTCTGCTGCCTGCCCTGCCTCTCAGGCCAGTGCCCCTGCTGTGCTACATTCACAGCCAGTTTTATGGGAGGATGAGCATTTGCTTTGCTCTTTCAGACTTTATTTGGGTGAACTAAGAAAGGCTTTTTCTGGGACTGGTGCCTCTTCAGCACTCCTTACAGTGCTGTCTTCTACCAGAATTGGGAGATCCAGGTAAATCCCATCAGCTTGCAAGGTACCATCCTAGGGAGCTGGAGTGGCTAGGAGCTGCTCCCATCAAAAAGTCCCAAGATGATTCCCACCAACATCTCTCACCCTGCCTTGAGTGACATTACTGCAGCTCTGGAGATGGTTATTAGTATTCAGTGGTACACTTTTAAGCAAAACCTGAGAAAGGAATTAATCTGTCAATAGGAATGAATATACTGGACAGTGATTTATGCAGATCCTGTACTCAGAGTGACTGTGTTCGTTTCAACTGCATCTCTCAGGCTTGTTCGCAGAGCCCATACACAAACTTGCATTTAAAGTAACATTACAGATGGCTGATCATTTATCCAACGCTTAGGTCCACGTGGGCACTGCTACACTGAGAAGTCAATGCTCAGGTGACTCACACGTTTCTGTCACTTGTTACAGAGCCCAAATGGGAAGGGACATGGTCAGGGCACAGGGCTGTGGTTAGTTATCCAGGGCACATACTGAGTTCTGTGCTATCCTGTGCACGCAGCAGCCTTTGTGCGTGCTTATAACTGCACAAGCGCCGTGCTTCATCACGGGGTGTATGTGCAGAAACATAGGTACAGCTGTGTAAATGCTGCAGTATACCTGTGAGAGTGGAAGAACGTGCCCTTCCTGTATGGCTAGCACAGCTATAGAACCTTCACATCCATCCTGTGTATAGCCAAAAACAGCAAAGTTCACGTGTGTGCATGCGCTCCTGAGAGCACGTGTGTGGTGACAGCCTAATCTGGCTGGTTGGGAAAGCATTTTGCGGGTCAAGAGACATATGCTGTGTTTTCCACCATCCTCCTTATTTGTTGTGACACTTGGTACAAGCCACTTCGCAGGTCTGTATCTTTTCCCTGGTTTGTACGCTGAAAGCAGCAGCAGCATCACCAATTGGAATTTTCTGTCATGTGTCTCAGTGATAATTTGTGCTTTACCAGATGCTTCTGCTTCTGAAAGCAAATTGTTCTCCAACTTTTTGTGTACTTGATGGCAGAGCAAGCCTTGAAAATATGGCTCGATTCACCCTGGAGGCTCATAAAATGAGAAAGAGAAGAAGCAAAATGAACTTTTCTTATTATTTGGAAATCCTTTCTATTTTCTAGGAAACTGATTGATGATGTTTGCATGATTCAGGGTTATGAATGTTTATTGAAGTACTGACAGCGTTATTCAGCCTGGCATAGGTGGGACACCAGGCCTCACCCCACAGAAAGCTGTTCCAGCTTTGTAGGCCGCTGCATTTCATATTGGCACGTGGGTACATGTATAGTAGTGCTCCCAGCTCTGCAATGAAAGCACATGGAACAATGCCTATGAATGCGTATGTATTTATGTAGAGTAAAGCATCTGGAAATTGAGAGAGGTTCCAACCCAAACTGCCAGTGAATTGGAGTTACAGAGAAAAGTACTTCGAGACATAATTGTGCAGCTATACCAGGACTGAGATCAGAGGAGGAAGAGCACAGTTAAATGAGCGAAGTCTCTCTGTCATGCTGTATGTGACTGTGTGTCATCCCCCCAGCCAGAGCCCATTGATGACGTGCAGAGCAGCACGGCTCCAGTGGCAGCAGTGCGTCCGCATCTCCTGACTGAGCTCAGTGGTAGCCGGGGGCTTTTTGACAGGGAAGAAACAAAACAAAGCAAAAACAAACAAAGCAATGCTTTTGCCATTATGGCTCATTTCAGGTCTCATTGTAAAATAAGAGTGCAACAGAAAGTAGGCTGCTTTGTAATAGACATGGTTTTAATATCTCAGTTAGGGGTAGCACTGGTCCTTACTGTTCTCACACACAGCGCTGACTGTCCATGGCTGCCAGCCCATGAGTACTGTTGCTACATGCATGCAGCCATCCTTCCCACTCCTCCCTCCTCCTTTCCTCTCGCTTTCCCATCTGCAGTGCAGAAAACATGTTTGCTACCTGCTGACTTTTCCCACCCACTTCGCAGGTGGGAAGGGAGAGGTATCGGTTATTTCCTAGTGCTTTCCATCCCCCAGACTGGCTGTGTTTTGCAGCAAGCTTCTCTTGTAATTGTTGGGATTATTACCATTGTATATTTTATACATATGCATGCATGTACACACGTGTGTTTTTTATATATATACATATATATATATATATATTTTCTTCAGTCTCCCCGTGCAGCTGAGAGACGCAACCAGGATTTATCTCTGTAATGAGAAAAGGGAGATAGGGAGAAGTAAGGGCATTTTTCTCTGACTTGGACTGTAAGTCATTTTGATATTCATTGTAAAAGATGCTTTTCAAATATTTAAATGTATGTGTGCTCACATATCAGTTCTTCAGGATGGATTGTATGCGATGTAATCACTGGTTTATATCCATCGCGCTCTGTGATGTTCTCCTGTATGCACTCCTTTGGTAACTTCATCTGAGAGAGGTGAAAAGATGGAACTGGGATTACTCCCATAGCCCGTGCTCTGCCATCATCTCTTTTATTGGGAGAGAAATACACTTGTCCTTGACCAGAGTGCTCATACCTTCACCTGACACAACCAGTTCTGGGAGTGGAGTGAGTTTAAAGTAGCTGAGCCCACCTGAAGAAAATGCTTTTACACCCTCATGGGAAAGGCTGAGCTGGGATTTTGTTTGATGATTAGCTCGGCGTGCTTGGTTATTAGTTCAAACAAAGGGTACTTTAGCTGAGGTGGGAGGACTGTACAAATTTAGAGGTACCAATGCCACCTGCCCAGCTTCACCCCAGTGTGAAAAATCTCCTCTTGCAACTGGGTGAGTGGGGGGGTGGGCAGGTTGGCTCTGACTCGATGTGGTCGGGCAATGAGGCTGGCCCTGCTGCGTGCAAACCCTCCCCCTTCGTCCTTGGAAGGTCTGCTCTCTGTCAGGTGTGCCATCCCGCCATCTGCTCCCAGCACCGAGCAGCTGGCACAATCGCCGTAAAGGCTGGCAGGAGTGGCCTCCCAGCCGCGTGAATGACAGCACGCACCACTGCTTCCTTGGCACAGAGAGCTGTGATTGTAGCTGGGAATTGGAGGATTGTAAACCTGCTGGCTCAGAGTTGGGGGAACAGCTCTTCAAGCACCCCTCAGACATTAGGAACCTTCCCCAGACCCCCACAGATACCCTCATCTCTGCAGGGAATTGTACACCCATGGCTCGGCACTCAGCTGAGGTGCAGAGGGGGTGAGGATGGGTTGGCAGAGAGCTTCCTCCTCAGCTCTGAGTTTTCCTCAAGTCCCAGTGCAATATTCCAAATCCAGAAGAAAACTGAAGGATCGTTTTCAAAGTTTAAGTTCTGGCTGTCATAGTTAAATATAGGCTGTTGGTTTCAAATGTTGGGGATGTTGTGATCTGTCTGTGTTTGGGAACAACAAGTGTGAAAGCTGGGTCCACGTATGAAGCAGTGTGCCATAGAAATTCAGACATATTTACCTGTAGAGTTCAGACTTGTCCTTAATGTTCCTGGGAACACCTCTTTTAGCTGGGGAGGCATAACTTACCCTGTGAAATGGATGTTAAGCCTTATTTAAACCTGTGCATTCTGTAAACAGGCCAGTTGCCAGTTTGGGAGAATTGCTCTGATTTTATGCTTTGGCGAAAGCATTCTTTATCCTAATGTTTGTAAGGTGCCTTGTTTTTCTGCTTCTGTTCCTCAGTCTTGGAGAATCACCAGCCTTCTCTTTGTAAGTAGTTATCAAACCAAAGAGAGATGGCAGCAGTTAGAAAAGGGAAGAGGCCCAGGATTTGAACTTGTACTACAGGAGAAGATCTGGATTTTGAGGGTTGCACGTCCCAGGTGGAGGAAGCCAGCTATTTGCTTTTGTCCCTTTATGGCAAAAATATTCACTGTAAGGAATGCTCCTGCTGAAAGCTCAACGAAAGCTGCTAACTGTGAAAGACTTTGGCTTTTTTATGAATTGGCTTGTTACTACTCAAGTCTTTCATCCAGACACTCCCAGGCACTTCTGAGACTTAAATATATGCTCTTCCTCATTTTGAACTCTGTTCAAAAGTCCTTTTGAAGGTCCAAGCTGGAACCCTGGCCCTCACTAATCCCTCTCAGTTGGTCCTCGTTGCTCTTAGAGCACCTTGAAAATGTGGCTGTATAGATACGAAATAAGTTCTTTGCCCTGTTTTCTGCCTTCAGAGGAGGGGGGCTTCACATTCTATGAGCTGCTCTCATGCCTTGGCTGTACCATCGCTCATCAGCTCAGAAGATCTGAAAGGATTGACAAATAGATTAATACCTGGCAGCTATGGCTGAAACTAGCTACCTCTGAACGGGCAATCATTTATCACTAAATTACTTTCTCTAAGCCAGGTAATTTCTGATCAACATGCACAAAAACAGAGACACAACAGTGATGTGATGTTAACCAGAGGCCATTTCTATTCCCTGGGCCGGTGCAGCAATGAATGCAGAGAGAATTGTCACTTGAAAGGTTTATGAAGCTTAATGAAAAGTGACACTGCAGGATGCTGGGGAGGGAAGGGTCCATAAGGTTAGGTCTCATTTGTCTGGTAACGAGTGAAATGTGGAGAGGATATATGACTGGAATTGTTGCAGGGCTGGCATAGCTGGAGTGAGGAATCCTGGTGCTGAGAAGGGGTGGGTGAGAGGTGGAGACAGACCAGAAACTAAAGTGGGTGAGCTTTGTGGTAGCCTTGCTTTGGATGGAAGCAAGAATAACCACATATGAAGAGTTCTTTAGTGTGAAGCGGGTGATGAGAGGTGAAGCGTGCCTGAAGCAGAGGCACAGGGCGAGATACTTTTGAAATTGTCACTGTTTGAAGCTCAGCGTAGAGATGCAAATCCAGAAGTTGCGGTGTGGTATGACTGATGTCATTTCTGTCGGCACTGGACCAAACGAGGAGCGCAGTCCAAGCCTTTTCGAAATCTGGGACGCTCAGTTCCAACATGATAACTCCTGAAGAAGAATGTCTTTTGCATTTAATGAATTTTAAATGTGCAGCGTGTCTTTAGGGATCTTTAAAATTCAGAGGAGTTAGAAGAGGTGTCTCACCTCCCAGAATAAGGCCTGGTGGAAAGGAGGAGCAAGGGCATTTTTCTGTGTGCCAGGAGAAGTCACGATGAAGTTCTTAACAGCGTGCCTTGGCTAACGCCATGCCAAGCGCCATTGACGAGACACGTCTGTAGTATATCTCTATGGCCATGCAAGGTTAATTTTATTGTGCCTCATAGGGATTCTGTAATTGATGTGCATGCATACTTTTAGGCTGTGCATGAGTGTCAATGCAAAGTAAGACGCTCCCCATTAACCTTCCGAGCTTCCCCTCTCCCTGTTCTGCTCCTCAGGGATTGCTAAGCAAAAACCTTGAGCATCTCAGCAGGTGCCTTTTCCCTAGTGCTCCATACCTGTCCCGGTATTTCCCAACTGATACCTGGAGAGAGAGGAGCTGCTAAGATGCGTAAGGTTTCTTTCTTGACAAATGTCCCATTTTCACAGGCAGTTGAACTGAACTGCAGCTTGTGCTCCGTTCAAACATGTCAATAAACATTATTGCAAAGACGTACAAGCAATAATGGGAATGTATAAAACTCACCTTTATTACTTCTTGCCATGAATTTACACGCTGCTCTAAACAGCTTTCACTCCTCCAGGGGAAGCCTTGGGATTTTGCCTTTACCAGCATGCTGATTTTCCCTGGTTTGTACCAGAGATCTGTGCTGCCTTGTCTCTCTTTGCACCACAAGTGCTCTGGACAGAAGCTGTGCAGCAGAGCTGTGCGTACCTGACTGAAGTTGCAGGCTGGCTCAGTTAAAAGCTGAAGAGGTGAAGTTGCCATTCTCCAGGATAAGCTGCTACAAATGTTATTGCCCGTCCTTTGCTTGATCACACAATGCCAAGAAGTAAATTACATTCGACAGTGCGGTGGAAGGGAACAGCTCAATTCCCCTCTAGCTGTAGCTTCACAAGTGTGGTAGTTGTATTTCTGCATGTAGGGACTGAGGCTGTTCGCTGCACTTCCGAAACATTCACTGATGTTGGTTGGGGTGTTTTGTGAACAGCGTGCTTCCTGGCTCTTCATCAGTGATTTAGCACTGTTTTTCCTGTAGTGAGAGGTGTATAGCAGTACTCTTTCAGTGTGAAAACATCAGGGAGAACACGAGGATAAAACCCATTCCTAAGTTGCACCATGGCAGAAGCAGGGTAAAAAGAAACACAGGTGTGGGGAAGAGATTCCCAGTCTGGGTTTCTTGGTAATTGGGAAGCATGGATCAGGAAGACTATCAGCACACTAGGAAAGAGGTGTTCCCTGTCTCTAGGACAGCTGTGCTTTTTGTTGCAACACCAGAGTGCAGGCAGCTTTGCTCTAAGCTAGGAATTCCTTTCCTTCCTCTCTGGGGTTCAGCGTCTGCCCCTTGTCTTGTACCTTGTCTAATAATTACAGCAGAGACTGCAGCTTTGCTCTGACTTCACACAGGACCAGCCACAATGGCTTGCTCTTGGTCCCAGTGTGTATTCTCTATTTCCTTTATCAAATCACCCAGTACTCCAGCAGGACTCTACTCCTACTGACGCTCGACATGAACTGTGTGCTCTTGCTATTTTATCCTGCTGTCACGTATCCTCTGCTCAAGGAGATCCTTCTGCTTGGGGAAATTCTTCTGCTTAGGGAAATCCTTCTGCTTGAGTGCCAGCTCCTATGGGCGGGTGAAGGACCTCTGGGAGCTCTGTGAGGTGTAGGCTGCACGTAAGCTTGCCTTTCCCTGTGGCCTGGCTTGCCCAGGAGCACAGTTCCTCTCTGCTGCCTGGGCCGCTTCCCAGTTTCCCAGCTCAGTGCCAGAGGGCGGGTTGTTAGTTTGCCTGTGGTTGCTGCTCATGGAGCTCTCGTTCTGCTTTGCTGCCCATGGCACTGATGCCAGTGTGTAGGACCCATGGCTTGGCTCTGGCTGCTGGCCTGCTCTCCTGCACTCCTGCAGAGCCAGCTCTGCTGGCAGGCAGAGCTGTGATAGTGCTTTAACAGCCTGAGCTGTCTAATGGCTGCTGCTCTCCTGTGGGATGCATCCCTACGGGCTGACCTCCCTCTGTAGCCTCCTGCCGTTTGGTGATGTGGACCCAGAGCTGTCTTTTGGCACTCACAAAGCCAGCAGCTCCTTGGAGCTCATGCAAGCATCACAGAGTTTTGGCCAACCTGTTCCTCCAGCAACATCTGGATGTTGATGGCTCTGTTGGCTAATCTGGCAGAAAAAGAAAAAAAAAAAAGAAAGAAAAAGAAAAAAAACAAAACAAAACACAAGGGAAAGATGGGAAAATTTGGTACTTGGTTTCCTTCTTCCCAACCATGGTCTCACTGTAGCTTAGAACACCTTGGACAAGCCCTACAGATGGCCTTGGTTTAGAGACTTGTCTTCTTCGACTGATTGATGGTAACTGGCAAAATATAATGGCCCATCCTTTCCATGCTGTCTGTGTCAGCCGCTGTGTCTCTGCCTTCCTCCTTTTTTTGTTGTTGTTTTCTTCTGGTTACAGATACAATGTTACACCTACAGGCAGGAAGGGAAGTGTCTGTGAGGTCAGCCTGAAGTAAGTAGGTCTAGGCTTTAATAGGGCCCAGGAAAGGCTGAGAGAAAGCTGCAAGGCTCTCATGAGGCAAAAGGCCATGAAGAGGGCATGTTTGCCCAGACTTAGGCACTGCATTGCAGCAACTAACCAAAGAAAGTACTTCAAAATTTGTTTTTAAAGCTGCATGCGTGGATTTCTGTACTAGCCCATGCTAGCCCAGTAGACTGACTGTATCCCAGTGGTTTCCAGCATCCTGAGCTGCAGACAGTCTGAGCACGACTTAGAGCAGCTGTGAAGTTGCTGCACTGACCAATTCAGTGCATGCAGGAAGCATGAAAGTGTTGCGATCTTTAATTTTGTGAGGACTGACTTTGTTTCAGTCTTCTGAGAATCACATCTGAGTTTCTGCCAAATCACAAGAAAGCACATGAGATGGCTAATAGAGGAAAGGCAATGGTTGAAGATTGCATTAAGCTGGCAGAGATCCTAAAAATTTCTCAAAAAGGGATCACAGTCAGAAAGTAGCTGAGGTACGAGGCTTCTGCTTTCACGTCTTAAAAAGTTTGGGTTCTCAAAGCGTTGCCAGATAAAAGCCAGTTCCTATGGCAGCTGGGAATGGGCTGACACTTCTTTGCTAGCGGAAATCACACCGTCCACAGTTGAAAATCCCTCCTTCCCCAAGCAAACAGATTTTTCTTTGTTTCCATCAGCACTGGAGTTTGAAGTCTGGGGGAGATTTTAGAAGTGTGAGACGTTTTCATGTTTATGGCATGGATATCTGTGGATATGACCCCACCTCTTTGTCTGCTTCTTTGACCTGTGTACTTACATGGGGTGGAAGATTTATTTTTTATTTAAAATGGAAGTACAGGTGTTCATGCTGATCAAATAAGCTACTACGGGGTTAAGATATCTTCACACTGTCAGAAGCTAGCTCAGTTGCAGCTGCTGGCTTTGCTAGTGCACCGCCCTGGGACTTAGCTTGCAATGATTGTGTTAAAAATGAGTTAATTTGTATATCTCATCAGAATTTGCTCTGAGAAGTGCATTGTGCTATTAGTACACTTTATACCCAGGAAAGATATATATTTAGTAAGATCCATTACTTGATTAACAAACAGTGCAGCAGGGACAGCACGGGCTGAGCTAGACATTTGAAGGGGAAAGATGCTTAAAGAGCTGTGCAAGGAAGCTTGTTATAAAATAGAGCAGGTTGTGTCAAAGCAAAGAGAAGAGGGCTCAAAGAAAGTAAATGAGGAAAATCTGTTGAAAGCAGAGAGGGAGAAAAAGGCAATGAGAGAGCAAGACCAAAAATGGAGGCTGGAGTAAAGGAAAAGCTTTATCTAACAAGAGGGAAGGAGAAGAAAGGAAACTGTATGTGGAAGAAAAAAGGCAGACATCTGAGCACTGAAGAGCTCATGAAAAAGACAGGATCAGTGTCTGCAAAGGATCTTAGAGAGTCATAGAGGGTGAATTAAACATGGCCCCAAAGGGCCCAGAATCTCTGAGCAATAAAGGAAAATGAGTTTGGGAAGGAAATAGTGAGCTACAAGTGCAAGCGGTGGCCGGATTCTAAGTCCCCATAAGCAGGAAACTTGTCTTTGTATTTGTGCGTGAAGTGCTGTGCACTCCTGTGCTACTGTCGTACAAGTGATACATACCTGATAAACTAGACAGGAGAGGGTGGGGGGGTAGAAGGGAAAGGATACACAAACATGAAAGGGAGAAGTGTGTTACATTTATTTTGAAGGGCGGAAGGGTTTCATGGAGAAGACACCGGTGCCTGGCTATCAAATTCCCGAGGGTTTATTCCTGGCTGTGCTATAAACTGACTTTGCGACCCTACAGAAGTCCGTTTACCTCTTGGAGACTGTTTTATTCATTTGTGCTGTGGGATGATGATTCAAACATGCTTCAAGCACAGGTGAGGAGGTTAAATGCTCACAGTCATCCCCCCCACTAAGCTCGTGTTACTGTTATCATCGTCATCATCTTTTACAGGTGACACAGTGACATGTCCCTGCCTGCAGAGCATAAGACAGGCAGAGAACCAGGAGGCTGCTCTTCCTGCCCCTTCCCACTCCTCTCTTGCCATCAGACCCAGCTGTCTCAGCACCCTGGTGCTGCTGGGTGCTGAGGGGCATAAGCTGGTAGCAGCGCTAAGGGCTGGGTGGGTTTTTGCCCACCACAGCTGCCTGCAGTGCCTTCTTACTCAGCTAAAGCTGCTGACAGCTATACTGCTATTTATTTATTTGGCTGTTGAGGACAGAAACAGCAGGAGATAATCATAAGAAAATCATAAAAAAAGAGGGAAAACCAGCAGATAATATTCTGCAGAGGGATTTAACAGGGTGAAAAATTGTCTCTTGCCAAACCGTCTCTGACACTAAACACTGCCTCCAAGATCTTCACTCTTCCTCCTCACCAGAGGCTTAAGGAAAGCGACAGGCAAGGCTCTGAGCCAGCGTCTGGGGGTTTTGAAAATATGACAGGCAGGAGCCTTGTTTTTTTTCTTCTCATCAGCATGTTTTTCTGAGGCATGGATGCCATCAGTCATTCAGACTGTTTCTGAGCAGGACTATCCCCTCCTCCTGCCACAACGAATTGAGAGGAGGACACTTGGGACACGCCACTCTACTTCCTACACCCCAGTCTTTCAACTGAGATGAATTTTGCAAGAGCATGGTCAAATAGCTGGAAGCACTGTGAGCAGCTTGCTACTGCTACAGGAGGTAGGAGTTTCAAAACTAATCCTGAGTTTGATGCTGCAGTCTGGCATCGGTGAGGTGGAATTCACTTGAACAGAGGCGGCAGATGAGATTTAATTCAGACTGGGCAGATCCTTCCTGCTGAAGCTGTCTTCGTCAGATTCCCCTGCCTTGCTGAAAGCTCCCTCTGTCAGGCAGAGGGGTCAAACCTTGGGAAACATTACTGTGCTGCTGTCAGGCTGTCATGGTGTTATAGTACAACGTAAACCATATAGTTCTGTGTGGTATGATGATGAAGTGGTATGAAGGGCAGCTGCTTGGGTCTGGCTAAGATGGGATGTGCAAAGTCACCCTCTGGGGTGGGCTGAACAGCCTCCATCGTGTGGCTGCTTTTAGGAAAATGCAAAAAAAAAAAAAAAAAAAAAAAAAGAAGCCCACAAAACAACAACAAAACCCCTTTTTGTTCTGCTTCAGCACAAGAAGCTTGATGGGAAACAGTTAGGCTGTCAGAAAATCTGTATTTGAGTCCCATCACTGCTAGAGGCTGCAAGTTTGACTTCAAAGACATTGAATCTTGCTGTTTCCCTCTTTCAGATGGGCACAGTAGTTCTTCCCAGTCTCCCAGGAGGACTGGTGAGCGTTCTGCTTCTTCATGTGTGAGGTGCCTAGCTGCTGTGTTGGTGATGGAGGTCTTGCAAATGGCCTGGTTAGATTTCCTGAGAACAACTGCAAATGGATGAGATCTCTGAGTTCCCACCTACCTGCTGCCCCCTTACAAGAATGTAAGGTTGTTCCCTGTACATTATTCCCTGCGTATGTCCCAAACAGTGAGGTTTCTCTTAAGGCAGTTTCTTACAGCCTTCATAGATCTTGCTGGAGTAGAGGAAGAGATCATACATCAGGCTATGTGTCGTGCCTCAACCCTCAGCTAGCTGACTATCTCTCAGTCTGTAATCTGCATGCATCCAGGTTTTGTCCAGGGGAAAGCAAAACAGCTGTTGAACTCTGCAAGGCAGTCAGAAAATGAGGGAAGATGTTCTTCCAGAGAGTAGTGAGGTGGGCATCTTCCCAGGACAAACCCCAAAGACTTGCCAGAAAACTAGTATGCCCAAATCTGGTTTAAAATCCATAAATACACAACCCTCTTTTTTGGGAAGATATTCACTTGCAAACAAGTTGGCATAATCACTGTTTAGGTGGCTGAATATGGCATATCTCTTCCTCAAGGCTCTTGTGTTGTGGAAGAACTAATGCCGATGCAGATTCCCTCATCTCTGTGTGGAGGAGCTGAGGTTTAATTTAAACAAGGATCTGTTTTTACCACCAGGGGTTAAAGTGCTTCAGTGAGGTCTACACCTCAAACTGAAGCAGCATTTTGATCAGCAAAGTGCAAAAGTAAAGGCTCTTTACCTATGCAAATCACAGTCCCTTGGTGTTACGGGCTCATTGGCAACATGAGGATGCAGGAAGATGTAGATCTACAGGTATTTGTTCTTCCCCGTGGTGGTGAATGAGGGGAAGTTTGTTGGTGGCTTTTTTGGTTGGTTTTGCTTTGTTTTGTTTTGTTTTGTTTTGTTTTTTGAGAATTTCAGGGTTCAAGGAATACAAAAGATGCTTAAAAACAGTCCTTGCTCCTCCCAGTCCTGCCTCATGGCTAGCATCAGACTATCAAGCAGCAATCTGCCCAGTTTGAATTAAATCTCACGTGTGGCAAGAATAATATCATAAAGCAGTGTATTTCCAGAGCTAAGTCAGTTTGCAGTTCTCCACTAAAGCACATGAGGTGTGCTCAAAGGTCATCCTGTCCCAAAATGCTGTCCTTTTGTGTATCTTCTTGTAAAGACAGAAATGATTCTCAGTGATAAGTATAATAGAACTAGATAGGGTACAACTCATGCCTATGGCTCTGCAGTTCACTGTGGTACCTTTGATCAAGCAACTCAGTGACAAAGCTGTTTGTGGGACAGTGTCCTTTCTCTGAGATATTTTGCATGTGCTGTGCAGTGTATCTGAACCCACTGTGCACCAGCAATCAAACAAACAATTCCAGCTTCCTCCAAACCAGTCGTGCTGCTTTTAGAAGTGCTGGAGGAAGCATGAAAAATTCCTTCTTGTTTGAAAGTCCTGAAGCGTTGGTCAGCAGGAGATCTGCTGCTGATAGACTCTTGTTCTTTGGCAATGAAAGAGATCATAAATTACCCCAACTGACCCACACTTTAGAAACATTACTTACATTCTTAAAAAAGAAGGGCAGATGAGGACAATAAGATCTCAGGAAACTTTCAGAAATGCTGCTGCCAAACCTGCTCAGAGCTCCCAGCATGATCCCTCGTTGCTGGGAACTCTTGCTCGAGCCCCTCTTTGTGCCTTGGACATGCTTTGACATTGCTATTCACAGAGACAAAAGGAGAAGGGCAAGGGATCGAGGCAGGCTTGGGAACACCAGCTATTTACATGGGAACAGTGGCATTAGGATCAGGAAGTATAAGGCCACCACCCAATTGCTTTCCTAATAGCCTGCTTTGACAACAGATGCCTTTGTTCTGCCATTGCCCCCAGAGGCATGGTGTCAGGAGTGTTAGCAGAGCAGTTTTTGAGCTACTGAATTGTTGTCACATTGTTGGCATAGGGACTGTGGTAGATTTTAGTGACAGGGCTGGTGCATCACCTCTGATCTGAGTGTGCTGACCATGCCAAACACAGGCTCCGGGAGAGCACTGCCTATTCCCTCTGCTCGGGGAGGCATCACATGGGTTGTCCTCAGATCGTTTAAATACAGCTGGGCAGGTGACATGTTGCCATTAACAGCTGGACATGAACTGCATGCACAGTGCAGATGTGGAGTTATCACCTAGATTATCTGGACACTGACGTTTCTGTGGCTTGTCTTTGTCCCACTACTCACTTGGGATTACCTGCTACTGGCAGCAGTTGGCAGCATGGGCATCAGGAATGGATCGACACTGCAGATAAGCTGCAGCAAATGCAGTGGCAGTGAGATACGATGGTAATTGGAAAGGCTTATTGCTTTCCACTTTATTTCCATGTGGGAGGGCCAATATCAGCTGCCACTGACAGCCATTCCATTTTGATTTTAACCAAATGAAAATGAATACTTTTCAATGGAGAATTTTCTTGACTGGGTTAACAGCCTCCTCCTACTTCCTTGCTCTCAGCACCAAACTTACCCATTAATCCCTTCATCCCATAGTCGGAGCAATCCACAGCATCAGCTGGGTATTGCAGGGGCCCTGCTTACAGTCTCTGGTTGTCCAAGTGGGCTGTGCACCCACAATTCCTGCTGCTCCAGAATTTCAGGCTGCCATTTCCAGCTCTACACATTTAGTGTTGGTTCAGGGCACCAAGAGGTGTGAGCTACTTCAGAAAACTGCCTTCGTGGTGATTCATCCATGTTAGACATGCATTCTCTGACACTGCTACCAAAGAAATGTGAATCTCCTGGCTCTCTGCTATACAGATCTGTTTTTTGCCTATACCATCTGGCTTTTTATCTCTACCACATATACAGTGAGTGTGACAGTGGTAGTCAACAGGACAATGATTTCCTCATTAGGGGCAAAAAGGAGAAAGAAAACAGGATCCAGCATGACTGTTTCAGGGTGGAAAACGGGAGACTTGGGTTTGTCAGAGCAAAACTACAGCAGGGATCAAAGGCTGCTGCTGGTGGCTTGTCACCGGTGACTGATTCTTGCTTTCTCTCACCTGCGTCCCAAACTTCATATCTCACGGCCAATGCCTTCCCCTCTCTATATTCCCTTCACACGTCGGCACTCAGCCGGCAAGCGGAGCGGCAGAGAGCGAGCGTGAGAGCTGGCAGGGAGTCAATATATTTCAGTGTTTTATTACTACGGAGCTGAAGTAGCATTTAGTTGGTTAGGCTCAGCACAGAGTGAGCAGTCTAAAGTGACTCAGATATCGGGGACAACGATTAAAGGCACAACAAAAAATCCATGGATTAATTAGCAGGTCAATGGTGGTTGAGTAGTTATTGCTAAATTACAAGGTTTGCATGTACGAGAAGGGATTGATCACTGGATCTGCTGGCTTCTCTGCCTGTGTGCTAGAGGTGGGGGTCAGTGAGATGGATTCCCATTGCTGCGGGGGCTGGGAAAGGGGTCAAGAATGGTAGGGAATGGTGCTGCCCAGGGTTTACTTGCCCCTTGCATGAGCATGTGTGTTTTGTCTGTTTAGTGGAGGTTCAAAATGAACTGATGCTATCTGCTAGGCAGCTCTGCAAAGCCCATTGGGCTGCCAACAGGATGGAATGGGGTGCAGCCCCAGCGAGTGGAGTGGAGGATGTGATGGGCATCGTTATGGGTGGATGGATGGGTCTCCTTTCAGCGCAAGGAGAAATGAGCTGTTGGGAATGGAAGTTCCAAAAGTAGGGCTCAGACAAAGTCTGTAAGGACATCAAGACACACTTGCCTCCACTCTTACTGTGGACTACTGGACAATTTTGTGGAGGAAAATGTCTGTATATATTTATATATATATGCACACAAACATAGAAAGGTATATGCACACACACAGACCACAGCTTCCGTGTTGGGAAGAGACACAAAGACAGAATTGCAAACAGCTCCTTTCCAGCATGCTGGGAAACAGACGCTCTTCCCTTAGAGGGCACAGGAGAGTTTGGAGAGGGACAAAATCTTTCCTGGTGTGGAGTGGAAGGGAAAACACCATTTTCTCCACCATCACCATGTTCTGTAGTGATGACAGCTGGAATTGATCAGAAAAAAGAAAATTATCCCCAAGATCTCCATGTAAATGCAAAGCAGGCTGCTGGGGGGAGGGGTTGGAGGGAGGAGGAGGGAGGAAAAGAGAGAAAGGGAGAGGGATGCTGCCTAATGGATAGAGTACTGGGGGACTCCATGGGCTCTGTGTTGGGAGCTCACCAGATTGCTCTAATGTGCAGAATAATCAAGCCGTCAGAGCCCTCGTTCCAGCTCTGCTCGGAGGCAGGCAGCGCCGAGAACATTTTATCTCATTTCCAAATGACTTTTTATGCCCAGTAAAATGCTGTTTTCATATCAATTAATAATTCAGCTAATAACACAATTAAGGAATCCGCCTTTTGCTGGGAGCCATTTCAAGGAGACGGCAGGGGAGGGGCAGGCATAGCATCAGGAGGCTTCAGGCTGATGCTTCGCTGCACTTGTGGGTCGCTACTCCTGCGCAGAGTTATCCGATAATTAAATGTGTGCGTCGGGGAAGCCAAGAGTTATGGGTCTTGTGTCTCTCCATGTGACAGAGGCACTGTGCATCTGTTGGCAAACACTTAACTTCTCTTTGAGCTTCAGTTTACCTCTGAAAAGTAAGGTCTGCGCTGCTTCCATGCCGTGTTCTGCAAAGGGAACGTGTTGCTAAATGTTCTGGTGCTGCTGTCACACAGGCCAGGTCTTCCTTATGAGAAGATATATGCCGTGTTAGGGCTTTGCAGAAACAAAATACCAGAGCTTAGTGGGTCATCTGGGATTTATTGTCTACCGTGTAGCAGCAGAAATCTTGGTATGTTCAGAGCTAGCTATTTTTATCCCGATTATGAGAGTCCAAGGGTGAGGCCTACTCTGTAGATTTCATATTGGCTAAGAATATGATTATTACTAATTTGAAACTGATGCAATTATACGGGTGCAAATCTTGATATGAGCAAAGCAATTTTTTTTAAATGTGCCGTGAATATGTATATAATCTATTTCTTTCTTTCTCCATCCTTTGCAAACCTCCTCTAGGGTATTCTGTGATAGCAGCTCTATTCCATTATAGTTCAAATCGTACAGTGCATGACGGTAGCCAAAGCTTGCGTAGGACATTTAACTGCTGCTCTTTGCTATCCAGAAGAGGTACAACAGAGCCACAGTAAATGGGACACACAATATCTGAACATGAAAATGTTGATTAGGCTTTGTTCAGAACCAAACTGGAGGGTATCTATCTTATCCTTTCTCAGGATCTGACCCTTGGTGTTGTTGCTTTCCCCCATCTTTGGCAGTTTGATTTACCTCTTGAAGGCAGGTTAACTTTTGGGAATAAATAAACAATCTCTATTTAGTTATTTATTGCTTGCGAAGATTGAGTCCCGGTTGACTGATTGATGGTTCTATCTCCAGTTCTATAAATCAGCACTTGAGAATGTATCACATGCTAGCCGCTCTCTGAACATGCAACTGGTCACAAAGGAAGATCTACTACTGCTTTAGATCTGCTTAGCTTACTCTCATCCTAGCTAACATTCCCCTTACGTCCTCTCTCTGGCTTATTTAGGTGGGAGCTCTTCGCTGGACTGTCATTATACATCTGTGTTGTATTGCAGACAAAGGACCTCTGTCTTCATGACAATCTTTAGATAATCTTTAGATATGTCAGGGATCTCAAGAGATCATCTGTTCCCTCCTTTAATCTCACAGCAGAACTTCCTTTACCTAAGCCTAGATTATCCTAGATTATCTTTCATTGCAACCATAGTTCAGATAATAAATCTAAGTAATACAGCGTCAAGAGGCAATAATTTTCTGTTTTTTTTCTGATATTGCTGTTGCCTCATCAGTTTGTGCTTGTTTTGTTGTTTTGGTTTTTTGTTTGTTTGTTCTTGTAGTTGGTGGTGGTTGGTTGGTTTTTCGGTTTTGTTTTTTTTTTGTCATTTGTTTGGGGTTTTTTTGTGATGTTTTTTTTTTAAGCAAAATTTGCATGAAACATGCCAAATAGTGTCCCAGAACCTCATCAGATCAGTTCAATTCTATGGGAGTCAGCAGTACAACTTTAGTCTCTTCCAGAGAGGGTGAAAGTATGATACCTTTGAGAAGAGCAGCTGTCAGCTGCAACAAGTTGGATTAGATCCAGAACCACAAATGGTCCATGACCCAATCCGCCCCTTCCTTAGCAAGAGGAGCCTTTCCTGCTGCACTTCCTTTGGCTAGGCTTTGAGATCTCTATGCCCTGCTGTTCACAGTCAGAATAATTTGTTCCCTCCCTGTGGTTAATGTTGTCATAGAGCTTGTCTTGCTCTTTTTCATTTATTTATTTTTTTAACAGAACAAGATGTTGAGGAAAACACCTGCTCGATTTTGCTTTTCTTAATGAATAATCTGTAAAACATTAAATAGCACCACAGACCATTAAATGCCAGGAGAGATAATGGCCATGTGGTAAGAGTGCTAGCATAGATCGTTCATGTCAGGCATCTCCTAACAAGGTGCCTGGATGTGGGAATCACCTGGGAAATAAAGACAGCCAGCATCTGTATGTTTTAGGGAAAGGCGCTAACTGTATTTTCTCTCTTTCTTGCTTTCTTTTTCTAGGTAAGTGAAGCTTTGGTTTTCCTGTGTGATAACTACTAGTTGACTGGCCCTTGATGAACTGAGAAACTGATGTTCCTCAGCTGAGAGTCAACAGTGAGGGTCGTTCAGTCTCAGATGTTCCCGGTTCTCCTGTTTGTTCGTGAGTTTTTGTCATAAAAACCCTTTGGAAAAGAATTTCTTGCAGTTCTGTGATCCAGCAATTGGGATGGTTAACCTGCATTGCTTTGTACCCTGTCAGTAAGCTTTTACTTGTGTCGGGGTACTAATGGTATGCATACTGTTGTCCTGGGCTAATGGAATGTCATCTGTGATCAGAAGTCTGTATAATCTTTTTTTCCTGCCCTCTTGCCCAAGCCAGTTTATAATGAAATCATTGAGCTCTGTCCCTATTGTCTGTCTTTAGCTTAGGCGTTAAGAGGGCAGTGCTCCTTCTGGAACAGGCACTTGTGCAACTTCTGCTTTGTGGTAACAGTATGAAGGCAACTGCATAGTGCCATAGTGCAATTTACATGAGAACAACAGGCTCAAGCAAGTGTGCTCATATCTGCAAAGCTGATTCCCATTTCAGATGCCAAGTCCTTGTGGTGCGTGACCTGAGTCTGCCAAAGTATCTTTGAAGGTATTTTTATCACTCCTGTTCTGAAGTTCTGATGGCCACATTTGAAATCAAGATTTATGTCAGTATGGACTTAGCATACATGAAGGCCGTAGTTCATCCTTCCAATTCTCAAACATCTCACTGTTACGTCTACACTGTACAGCTTGTAGTGTACTGAGCAGAAAACTGGCCACAGAATAGCATTTTCTGTGCACTTGGCTCTTCAGATCAGTTTTAATGCGAATGCTACATGATTTATTGTTGCTCTTCCTCTTACTTTGTACATCCACGACATTAGGCAGTACGCCAGACTTTGGTCTGGAAGACCAGTGAATAACAAGCTTAGAAATGCAGCTATAAGGAATAAGGGATTCTTTTGGGTACAGATACAAGTCCTACTTATACAGAAACAAATAGCCAGCCAGCTGCATAGGCACAGGTAACAAGAATTTTGCCATTGATTTCTGTCAGTCTGTGGTATTAAGTTATCATGGATTGGTTCTATTCTTTTTCTTCAACTATGGGAGGAAACAGTATTGGACAGGTGGTATTCAAATACATCATTTGTATGACATGTACTTCTGCTCACAATTGTGGTATTGTGGTCCTGGTTATTTAGAGACATTGTCCAGATTACATGCTATATTGTAGTGGATTTAGCTAAGGAAGGAAGATCTGGTACTGGTCATGGACCAGTCCTAAACTTGTCCTGAACAAGGGGTTCATAATAACCATGCTTGGGAAATACCATACTTCTATTGCTTAAGCAGTTCTGCTAGGATATTCCTGCTGAGTGCAGAGAAATTATGTTGAGTAGCTGATCTTCTGTTTTAAAAGGAGAAAATAAATGAGAAGAAAAGGATAAAAGGAAAAAGAAAAGAAAAAAGAAAAAAGAAAAAAGAAAGTTTGTCTGTGTGGGCCAACTAGAATAGTAAATATCTGGGAAACCGTATGGGAACATACAGTTCATATGATGAGTTTCAGATACAGAGGTAAACCATTCAACTATAAAAAAAGGAAAGAGAGTAAGGAACACAAGAGGAGAACAGATAGCATTCATATTTAGGACTGCACTGCTTGTGTAGCTTTAATATGATTGTTGTGTCAAGCAAAGGTGGTTCTTTTGCTAGTGCATTATCTGGGGCAGGTATTACCTGGGGGATGAACTGTGAGGCTGTTTCCTGTGTCCTGCAGGCTGTGTGAGTGGAGGAAAGCATCTTTCTGTAGCACCTGTGTCACCAGCCTGTGCACAGCAAGTTTTTGGGCATGTCTTCATATCAGGAATTTTCACCTGGCTGCCTTATCTTAAGCAGTGTAGGGCTCTGTGGTCTAGGCTTGTCCCTTTTGGATTCAGATTACCTCAAAGAACTTTACTGCTAGCATAAGGCTTAAATTTCTCTCTGATGAGCTTCAGGATGCACATCACAAGAACAAATGTGAAAAAAATGAAAGGCAGATAGTATAGTGTTTTAGCTGAGTTCAATAGGGTTTTCAGCACAGAAGATGACAGACCAAAATCTGGCATCTCTGCCACCCTGACACTTTAATGTATTTAGATCCCCGTTGCACATTGCAGCCATGACAGACGATTGCAGGCCAAAGACACCCTGCGCAGCGACATCAGGCAGAAAAGCTGTGTAATTAGTTCAGCAGCTACAGAGCCAGAGAAAATCATCTTCTGTCTGTGTCCAGATGCAGCATGCAGGGAAAAAATCTTTTGCGTTGGTTGCATAAGCAAAGCCTTGACGTTGCCACTGAGGAAAATGATTTCTGCTTTCCCCTGGCCTAAAAAGAAAAAACTCATCCTTGTTCCACAGCTGGAAAAGGGAAAGCAAGATTTGGCACACTTGGGACACACGGGTCATTGGAATCCAGATCTTCCCCCTGCATCTCCTCCTGCAGTGCAACATGCATTTCCTCATAACAGGAGCATCTAGGACCCCACTCTTCTTGCTTGTCAGCTGTACCAACGTGTGTGTCTGCTGGCCTACATTGCTGAGCACATGCATACACTTGCTATAGGAAATATCCCTCCTTGCTCCCTTCTGCTTTGTTACTTTTTAGCCAGATGAGTTTTCCAATCTCATTCATAGCAGTTGCACAAAGAACTGCTCTTGCACCCTGTGTGTAACACACATAACTGATAGTAGAGAAAGGCTGTGATAGGATTGGTAGCATCTTATGCCAACTGTGGCTTTAATTACTTGTTGCTTTTTTCATTTCCTTTTTTTTTCCTTCCATCCTAGCTTCTGCTATCCTGATACAATTGTATCATTAGTTCAAAAAGACTCAAGCATCATGAGGTTTTACAACCCTAAATAGATATGGGGTTCCTTTTCATTGGTATCCTATTCTCCAAAAATCTTGATGGTTACGCGTTTATCTGAAATGCTTAATTGAGTTTCTTTCTTATTGACATGGCTCAGAGAGCTGACGCTTTTAAGAAAGCCATAAAGCTGTGGTGATATTGAATAAATCAGTCAAGCTGCCATTTGTTCAAACAGTATCCTTATATGGACACTGGGAAGCAAGGAAGAAGTCCTTGCCCAACCAGGATTACAAAAGAAATTGACGCATCATTTATGGCAGCCTTCTTATCATTATCATTAGAGCTAATGCCATCATCATTTTCCCCAGTGAAAGCAAGGCCTCTGGGGCTTCTCTGCTTCCTGACAGTGGAGACACCCGTGTGCATATTAATACGCAGCTTTGCTTATGCTAATGGCTGCTATTTGTAACATTAATATTTTCTTCCACCATAAAAAAATAACAACAATAATAATAATGCTTTGTCGTGAGGATTTGAGCTCTAATGCGCTTTGCAGGAGTGGAAGGGGAAGAGAAAAGCTTCTGACCTAATTTTTGTATCCTTGAGGGAAAGACCAAATTTGCAGATGGCATAGGTGCTGAAACACTCGCTCTCCTCAAAAGCAGTGTGAAGGTCAGTGGGGAAACTGGTCCACTTCATGCACAAAGCAAGCGACAGCATCATTAGAGCTGATCGCTGAAAATTCCTGCTCAAAGGCACTCCTGGCACTGAATCAGCAGCAGGGCAGAGGTGGGTGCAGTCAGCCATCAGGGCATACCTCCTGAGCCTCAATATCCTGCTGTGGTGTAGCATTAAGAGTACTTCCCTTTGCTTTCTGGAGCAGATCTCTTCAGTACAGTGCAGAGGCTTTGATACTGCCCCATTCCTGCAGCATTCCATTGCCATCATTTCTGTCACAGTTGTCATCTCCGTGCAGAAAGGAAAGTTGGACCCCAAGCCTTTTTCAGTCTTACTGTAGTCACTGTAGTTATTGGAGCCACACAGGATGATCCCACAATGGGAGGTGCTGTGCAATGGCAGATCAGGAAAATTGCTATATATTTTCTCACAGAGTTTGCAGTTGTCTAAGCTCTCCAATGTCTAGATTTGGATTGCTGAGATTACCTGTTTTATTTCTAAGCTTCATTCTTTTCTGTGGCCTTTGCTCACTTCGCTTACAAGAAGGGCGCAGAGTTCTTGGAACGGGTCTAGAGGAGGGCCACTAAAATCATCAGAGGGCTGGAGCACCTCTCCTATGAAGAAAGGTTGAAGGAACTGGGCTTGTTTGTCTTGGAAAAGAGAAGGGTCCAGGGAGAGCTCATTGTGGCCTTCCAATATTTGAAGGGAACATACGAACAGGAGAGGGAACAGCTGTTTATGTGGGTGGATAGGGATAGGACAAGGGGGAATGGTTTTAAACTGAGACAGGGGAGGTTTAGGTTAGAGATTAGGAGGAAGTTTTTCACACAGAGGTGGTGACGCACTGAACAGGTTGCCCAAGGAGGCTGTGGATGCCCCATCCCTGGAGGCATTCAAGGCCAGGCTGGATGTGGCTCTGGGCAGCCTGGTCTGCTGGTTGGTGACCCTGCATATAGCAGGGGGGTTGAAACCAGATGATCATTGTAGTCCTTTGCTACCACAAGCACTGACTCATATCTCATAGCTCCTCATCCAGGCACCTTTTGAACACTGCCAGGGTCGGCAACTTCACCACCTCCCTTGGCAGGCCATTCCAGTGCCTGACCACTCTATTGCCCCACTAATGTGGGGGCACTGCATCCCTGCTCTGCAGCACAGGTGCTGAATTGTTGGTGTTCGGTTTTATGTAAGTAAATAACGAAAAAAGTAAAAGATTTTTGCAGGATGAGGGAGTCAGAACCTTTAAAAATGTCTGTAATTAGCTACTTTGGGAGCAAATAACGATATTTAATGGGCCCCTCGGTGATAATCTTAGTAGCTTTTCCTGATACCTGACAAATACTGAACATTGTGTACTTAATTTTAATTAACAACTCTTTAAAGAAAATGTCAGTGATGTGCCAGTACCTGTAGCTTATTTGGTACTAGGGGGGTCACTGTTTTTCTTGTTGCAAAAAGAAAGACAGGAAGATTATGTTTTTCTGGATGAAACTGCGTGATCCCAAGCAAGGATCTGTCTTCCCTTGCATTTCTTCTGTTTTAAACTATTTAGAGCCCCTCTTTCTGCATCAAGGGCTTATGGTGGTTTTTACCATTTTATTTTATGACATGAAGGGAAGGAGGAAGGAAAAGACCACACCATATATTGAAACCATACGTTACAGGATTCGATCAAAGGAGAAGAAAACAATAAGAAAAACATCCCTAAGATTATCTTTCTTTCAGAGCTGATGTTCAGAGATGTTCTTTCTCAGTAGTATCAGGTTCCCTGACTGTCTCAAAGCAAGAGACTGACTTCAGAATGCCATGTAAGTCAGAAATGAACGACACCATCCTCGCCAATGCACAATCAGCACAAACAATTCTCAAATACCTGCATTTGTTCTTTGCATCAAGGTTCAAGACATTTGAAGGTTACAGTTTCATACTTTTCAGTAAATACACAGAGGTTAATGAGATTCTTTTTTTAAAGTGAGCTGAAATTTTCTTGAAGGTTCATGGGAGTTCAACCCATATATCACAACTTGAGTGACTTGTGTCACAACCGTGAGATTTAGGAATACTTCAGAAACAAGAAAATTATGCATGCAACTTAAAATAGAATAGAAATGACACCTACTCCAGTTCAAATAATGCTAAATCTAAAAACAGCTGCAAACATTTTACTCTAGTGTTCCTGATTCTCCTGTATCACAGCTTTTACTGCACAAAAACTTGTGAATGAAACTTAGAGGAGGTTGAACGTGGCTTTGATTTTTGGAACTCCTTGTACATTATTTCAGAAACATAATACTGAGCCCATTGAAACCTTATTGTTTTTGAGAAGGTAGCAATTTGCCTTCAATAGAGAAGTGAAATTCCAAGTGAAAGCAAGAGTCGTAGCTAGTAAAGAATTAGGTATTCAACAGTCTTTCAGGACCAATTAGTTGAAGGTGCCATTGGCAGCATAAGCAACAACTATTTGACAGGACGCTTTTGGAAAAGATGGAAGTTTCAGGTTTTCTTTACTAAGATGGTTCTGCAGTAAATTCTTCTGTTTATAATCTTTGTGTGAATTTGTTATTGCTTTGTCGATTCTACTATAGTGGCTTTGGTTTTTAACGATGTGATGTAATAAGAAAAGTCATCTTCCAAGGTTCTCAATCAGATAAAGGTCAGTCATGGCTGTGGTAGAAACACACCAAGAATTATTCAAGGGTTATTTAAAATAGGCTCTGAGGGGTAGGAACCTTAAAAGAAAGCGTGTTCTTATGGCAGGGAACACAGGACTGAATCTGCTATGTGCAGACATCTCCGTGTCCAGATTTGGTCAGCAAAATCATTTGGTTTTGCTGCGCAGCTCTGCCTCAAATAGATGGAGATATTAGGTTCATTTGTACATTCTCTGTGTCTGCATTGGCAGGATTCCTCAAATACCTGTGGAGAGGCACAAGGTATTTGTCAAGTGCAGTGGCATAAAAGAGATGTCATGGAAAATGATAGCATTGGCAGTGCAGCACTGAGGAAGGCAGTAAGACTTTATGGATTCTCTGGTACCCGTGAGTAACACGCATTGATGTTTCCTCTCTAGGCTACTGGGTGCTTTTAGGATGCAAAGAAAAATGGTACTAAAGGGAATACCTTGGTTCACTGGTTGTAGAACTCACTCAAAATGCACAGGTAATAAAGCAGCGTTGTCACTTGTGCCAAAAACTATCTTGGTTGCTTGCGGGATGGTGCTTGCGGGAAGGGGCAGTACGGTTGCAGGGGCACCAGTGGCAAAGAGAAAGTACTAGGTAAGGGAGGAGGTTAGTACCTTGTGTGCATTTGTCCTTGTAAATGTTCCTGCTCTTTGTTAGTAAGCAGGGGATATCCTCCTGCTGGTTGTTTGGTCCCTAAGCTTTGCAGGGTCTGAGCTGGGTGTAGCACCTGCCCTTAAAGGCAGCCTAGGCTCTTGCATAGTAATGAAGTACTCAAGTAAGTCATAAAAAAGTCATTCACAGCAACTGAGATGGCTTGTCACACGTGATGTGTTTGCATGTGTACCTAAGCTCAAATAACATTCTTTCTTGAGGACCCAGAGGAAGTCTCTGTTCCCAAGTAGTTTCTCCCAATTGATTTCTCCTTGGCTTGGTGCAGTAAACACGTGATACAAAGCTTGGCAGAGACTGCTTGCTTTTATCTGTGCATCAGGAATGCCTAGGATAGGTGAGATTCCCAGTGTAGTCTCTTGGTTCAAAGAGTGTTTGGTTTAGCTCTCTGTCTCTCAGCCGCACACGTCAGCTCTGCGTCTGTTGCCCCCTCATGACATCAACTACCAGACTGGAGCTCATTTGACACTAAGGTTAATTTTCTTTAGCCACTGACAGACTGATTTAAGTGTCAGCTCGTTACAATGGCATTCTAATTAAAGCCCCACGATAGCCTTTGACCCCCAAAAATGACTTGGAAGAGAAGAAGCAAATAGGGTGATAAGCTTTGATACTGGCACATGGGAGGAAATATATCCTGCCTGACGCTTGTGGGTGTCAACTCCAGTTTTATCAGATTGTCCTCTGGAAAGGACTGATTATTAGTATTTATCTCCCGGAGAAAAATTCAGCAGCACTGATTTCTTTTGCTTCAAAGGAAGTTGTACCTTTTTGCTGGGAATAGATTTAGTCCTCTGCCTTCATTTTCAAGGTGTATTTTGTGTAGTTTCTCTTCCAGAAATGTTGATCACTACTATGTGGAAGGTCAAAACTTTACTAGAATGTAGGAGCACAATTGCTGATCTCTCTTTTTTAGGCTATGGCTGGGGAAAAAAGAGATTTGGTTAAAGCAAGGGGGTTTTTTGTTTGGTTGTTTGGTTTTGTGTAGTGCATTTGTGTCTGCATCTACATGCTAGAAAAATTATTTTGTTTCTGGTATGATACAGCCTTTGAAAAAAAAAATAAAAATGGGACAGCCATCCTGGGTCTAAACATGTAAGTCCTGCACAGTATCAGGACTATCTGCTGTCCAAAGTAGATCCTTTTAGCAAAGCTGTTACAAAAATGCACAAACTCAACACATCCTAGCTAGGAGTACTCTCTGCCAAATGAGACTCTCATTCTTCTTCTGTACCTTGATTCATGCCATTCTCTTCCTATCCTATCAGGCCTCCTTGCTTTCTATTTCCCTGCTTCCTTCCCTCTCCTGTCCTTTAATAGCTTTTACCCTCTCTCACTTCAGTGGCTGTGTCCTTAAAACTTACAGAGGATAAAATATCCTCTTGTCTAACTTTGGCTCCAGCTTTCTGACATTGCAGTGGAGAAGAGGAAAAGAAAAATGACTGACAAACAGAAACTTTGCAAGTGCTGGTGGATCAGACTTTCCCTTCCTAGATCTTCACAGCTTGACATGCCTCAGTTGCTTGATTTAGTAAGTCAGACACTGATGCTCTTAGCACATGTGGTGAATAGTAGTTTCTTTTGCAGTGAGTTTTCCTTCCCATATTTTACTCAATTACTGACTGTGTAGGCTGTATATGTGAGCACAAAACAAGGACTCTGAGTCTGAAGGTATCAGTTAGTGGGCAAGCCAATGTGGGAGGATAAGAGTAGGATGGGGAAGTGCTAGGTCTGACAATTTCATCAATGGAATGATGAAATCATAGTATTTTATTATTGACAGTAAAGGGGCCTGGAGGATGTGATCCACTTGAATTGAAAAGCATTGGCAATCAAATAGTGTCCTTTTCCTTTACTGATCGTACCTGGTACATCTGAGAATGTACCTTAGTACGCTAAGTCTGTGGATGGAACCCTGCAGAACTCACATAAGAATCCTCTTGTTTCTTTGATGAATGTGGAGAGGTAGGTTTGCCCTCCATTGAAAAGGTGGAGAAACAAAGCAGAGAGTAAAGGTGTCATATCAAAATTGTGTCAGAACGTGCTAAAACTTGACTGTTGTATTTCAAACTTGATCCAAAGTTCACTGAAATCATTTAATCTTGCTAAGAGTCAGATTGAGTTGATTTTATTTATTTATTTATTCATTCATTCATTCATTCACTCATTCATTCATTTCATATGGGTAAATACCAGTTAATTGAAACAGAAACTTAGGTGGAATTGTTTTCATTTCATAGAATCACACAATGGCTTGGGTTGGAAGGGAATATTCCCCCCTCTTCATGCATTCAGGCATATGCTCATTGCTATCTCCATCATCTTTAAATCAGAGTAAAATACTTGGTTGCAGAGACTTTCAGCAAGGAGTGTGGGCCCTAAGGGGGTTTATTTTCATACAAATGTATTATGCAGAAGGTTGATCTGATCACAGGCAATTTGAACTATCTGTGCAACCCTAGGAAAATTCCTTTCAGAAATGTAAATGATGTGACACTCCAAAGAACACAACAAAACCAAACAAAGAAATGGAAAGGAAAGAAGAAAAAAAAGTTGGAGTGTGTACTGGTGCAGATTATGGGCATTTTCAGAGACACCAGGTGGAGGACACAAGCTCTCAGAGCTCTTTCACCTTCCCTCTTCCTCCTCTCAAAGCATAACCTTCCCATACAACAGCAAACTGTTGCAAGGTGCTGGAGGGAGAGAGTGTTGCATTAAATACAGTTACAGATTACAATAAATGTTTCTATGGCAACAAGAAAATGCCTTCCACGGCTTTTATTTGTTTATTTATTTATTTGAGCAAATAGGCGTGAAGTGAAGGTTTGTAAACAGAAGGCAGTGGACAAGATGTGAGCAGAGGGCTTTCTAGTGCCCTGCCTATGGTGCTGGCTCACCTGGGCGTACATTTCTTCCGCTGTGTTGGGCATCTTCAGCCTTGTTTCAGTCAGTTCCAGCTCTGATTTTGGACTTTGCTAGAATAGGAAGGAAAGCAGGAGGGCAACAGTTTTGTGCTTTTCCAGGTCCTTCGTTACTGATCTACTCAACAGTGCCAGAGGCCCAAATAGCCTGTCCTTTCACGAGGGAGTGAGCAAAGCTTTGTTTTTCAGTGGGATTCCCCCATCCTGCCCCATTGGAGAAGCCCACTCCTGACCCTGCAGAGATCTCTCTGGTAGAAGTAATAAGTGTAATGAGGGCAAGTTAATCCCTGCTTTCATAGAATATTAATCTTCCATTCACGAGAATTCACTGGGCAGAAAGATGCACTGTAACTGAAACCTCTTTGGCTTCTTCTTGCCAGCAGTGCATGGAGAGGCCCATCTATTATTAAAAACCCTATTAGTTGTGGTAAGATTGTACCACCCCCTCTCACTGTAGTTTCTAAGTATTGTCTAATTGGTTTTTATGACTATGCCATCCCTGGGAGCATGTGGAGCTGAAATGCACATTTGCTCAAACGTTTGTGTTCCCTCATCCTTGGTGGGGATGCTTTTAGACCATTTAAGGTTTTGTCAGCAGGATAAAAAAAGAGAGCGAGAAAGGAAAAGAAAAAAAAACAACTGAGGGGAGGCATTTCCCAGGCTGGAGACAACAAGTAGGCAGGCCCAAAAGGCTCAGTTTGGCTGATCCCCACAAGTCCTCCAGTGATCTTACCCCTAAAGGTACACATGTTTTGTGTCCCCTAGTGAGTACAGATGGCTTGAAATGCAGCTGGTGTTTGCAGCTGGTACTGTGAACCTAGGGGCCCTCTCTGCTGAGCTCTCCATACATATACCGGCACTCAGAGCAGAGTCTGCTTACTCAGGAGAGGAGCTGGGAGCGGAGCTCATTGAGGACAGGACAGACTGTGCCTATTAGGCACAGGATATGACCAGATTATCATGATGACTAGCAGCCTTTTTACATGAGACTGGTTCCATCTATTGCCTTATCCCTCTGTTTTACCATGCTTTTCCTCTGTTTCTCTGCCTTTGGTCTTTCCCCTAAATATCCCTTCAGACTTAATACGATCCTCTGCATCCCATAGTACTGTACCCATTAAGCAGTACTCCTGTTGATCTGTAAGATGACCCAAAGGTCCTCATTGGTTGACTCATCATCATGATGTTGCCAGGATGTGGAGACAGTGTTGGGGCAGGCATTTCTCTGACCAGGTTATTTGGCGTTTTGGTTATTTGGTTTCAGACTCCCCACTTGATAGCGTCCACAATCCTTTATGTCCGTGCAGATGAGATTTTTAACTTACCACCCAAACCACACGTGCTGCAAGTACCCAAAGGAATAAGCATCTTACCCTGTGTCATGCACATCTCCAGTAGTAGTAGCCTCTCACTTGCCTCGCGCTCTGCTACAGTCAGCATGTACGTGGCTCCAGCTGGATGTGTGAGGTTTGCATGTGGAGAAGTTCTGGCCCTCTGACTAATGATATTTGGGTGAAGGGATGCCACATGGCCTCAAAGTGCTGGGTGAGGTCAGTGAGATTTCCATGTTACTCCCAAGCAGTACAGGCATCGCTTGTTTAGAAATGACTGGATGGCAAGGAACCAAGTCTGGTGAGGCATTTCTGAAAGAAAAAAAAAACACACTGATACCCTCAACAAATCTTTCTGTCCCTTTGATTTCCTAAATATTTTACACATTTTGGGCCCAGAGTCCTTAGCAGTAGGTACAGATAAGCCTTCTTGTGAGGTGTGATGTGACTGCCTTCTACATGTGAGTTGTCCAACCAGGAAAGTGTAACAGCTTGATAAATATGCTCTGCATGGGCATTAAACAAGCTGTAACGCAGCATCGCTGCTTGCTCAATTCAGACTGGGACATTCTAGTTTTTGTGGTCACTGATCAAACGAAATTGTTTGTTACGGCCGGGTAGTTTGGTGTGTGGTCTTGATTTCATTCATTCATTTCCCAGGCACTGCTGCCACGCACCAAGCTGAACAGTTTAGATAGGGTATCAGTTGGTTGAGCAGGGCAGCTTGAATCTGTGTTTTGATAGTTTTACCGTGCCCTGAAACAGGCACTCACGCCACTGCTACGTGCTAATGAGAGCAAAAGAGTGTTTTGCAGGGATTAACACCCAGCGAGATGTTCGTGGTCTCCCCCATGTTGCACAAAGCCTACCCCCTCCTTGCTTTGTGCAGGCTGGCAAGGCACACTCACACCAGGAGCTCTGGCAGGTTTTCTATAATGCTTTTTTCCCTCTCTTCATGCAGTCTCCTGCTGAATGTACTGGGTAAACAGGTTTTTCTCTTTCCTTCCTGGAAGAGACTATTACAGATTGCTCCACTCTTCCTGTCAGTGTTTCACGTTAGTGTGCAGAGCATGTTGTTCTTTGAGCAGTGCCCGTTGTTCTAATGGGATCCATTTAAAGCAAACTCTACTGTAATTTCATTTTCCTTAGAGAGAGGGGGGAAAGTACTTTCTACTCGGGGCTATATCCATGCTACTCACTTTACATCTCTCTAGCAGGATCTGCAGCACACTGATTTCTCTCCAAGATCACTAGAAAATGCTGAGAGCTGAGGGGCCCTGGAGGAGTGTTTGCAGATGCGCTGCTGCTCTGCACCACTTCCCACAGCCAGAGCCCCATCTCCTATCCCTGGAGCAGCCTCAGCCATGGCTCTCCCTCCTGTTTGTTGTTTGGTCTGTGACAGCTAGACCATGCAATCTGCAGCAGGCTGCACCTTGCATTCAGTTCTTTAATGCGCATGATGCCTACTATGGTTTGGTGTTTGTAGTTTTTGGTTCCAGCACTGGTATTTATTGACTGAAATCACCTGGGAGCCTCCCACACCAGTGAGTGTCCTCTTTGTGTAATGTTGGTGCATCTATAGTGCCTGAGATGCCCTGTAGCTCTGGGCAGAAATTCAGCGAGGAACTGCTGAGCAGGGCTTTTTCCCAAGGGCCCCACAGCACTG
Organism: Lagopus muta; assembly: GCF_023343835.1. Lineage (NCBI taxonomy): Eukaryota > Metazoa > Chordata > Aves > Galliformes > Phasianidae > Lagopus > Lagopus muta. The sequence goes on from NC_064433.1 coordinate 81,357,766, forward strand.
TAAATCAGTCTCCCTGTAGCCTTCTGTGCATTAGCCTTCAGGGGATGCAGAGAAACTTGTCTGCTGGCTGGGCCACCAAGGGCTGGCTGAGATGTATGGGCGGCCAAAGGAGGGAGTTGTTTTTCTGTCTGAACCGCTTGCTATTTTCCTGTTGTGTGGGTTGGGATGTGTTGCTGGATTTGCTTTTGGTTTGATGTATTGTTGTTTGTTGAATGGCTCAGGGGTTTGTATATAACATTGAAATGACTGGGACCCATGAGGGGTGCTTTTTTATCTTGGCATTTAAAAAGAAATCAAAATAGATGAGATGTTTTTCGCATAATTAAAGATCACACCTAAATCAAATGCTCTAGACCTCAGTCTCCTCTATTTCCCCACTTCCCACTCGTCTCCCCCTCCTACACGCATACAAAGTTCAGCTGTTTCGGAATGCAGCTGAGAATTTCCTACTGTCTAGAAAGCATGAACTAAACCTCTTTTCCTCCCTTTTTCAAAGAAAAAACAACACCCACAACATGCAGCACGTTCGTGGTTCTCGTGTCAGCACTGTAGCTGGCACTCCTCTCTAGTTTCAGTGTAGGTTATTTCTGAATTACCCTAAATAGACCATTCCCCCATTCGGAGGTCAAGGTGAGTGCAATGATAGCCAAGTCCCCTTGTTGGCAGCTCTCTGTGGGGAATGATATTAACCTGCACGCCTCTCCCGCTCCTACTCCCTACAGCCTGTTATTAAACAAGGACAAGTGGGTAGCTTGTCTGTGTCTGTGTGTGAGAGCGCGACTCTGTCACCTGATGCATACAGATGGCTTATTAACCAATTAATTCATAGGACTAAATTGGTTAAATCAAACTAAATGACACCCAATTGCTGTACAAGGGTAGAAATGGATTGGAATAAGTGTTTCTTAAATGCCAGCCTCGTTGCGCAAAGGAATGAGTGGTGAAGGGAGGAGGGGAGCTCATGGAGGAGCAGGGAAGGCAGCAGACACTGGCAGCAGCACAGGCAGAGCCATTCAGGGCATCATGTCCTAGGGAAGGAAGCATCTCGCGAGCCCGTGGCTGATTGTGCTGCCAAGAAATCAGATCTCTCTTTTTGCTGATGACATTTTAGGGCTGGGAATTCCTCCTGAGAGAGACTTCCAGTTCCTGCCTTCAGTCTGTGGGCAAGAAGAGGGGGCTGCTTGGGTCCTAGACTTCAGTTGAAGCATGAAGAGTCATTATTGTTAGTTTGTCTCAGGAGTGAGGGTTTGAATTTCAGAAGTGCAATCTAGTTCTAAAGTGTCTAAAGTCTCTTGGAGCAGCTGATGTTCCTAGAAGCTCAGGTTTTTAGTCCTCCTTTAACTGGGCCCCAAGGACCAAGTGGCTTCAGTGGAAACAATTATATATTTTAAGTCTTCAAATAGAAAAAGCACAGAAGATGTCATGTGTGCATCCATTTTCTGGAGGATAACCCCACTGTCTACCTTACCTGCAGCAAGATCATCAATTGCTTAGGGACGCTCCTCTGTAATGTTTCCCATAGTGGCATTATCTGTACGTGTGTATTACAGAAGACTTTTCTCCATAGGACAGCACTCCTTTTTTCCACACCAAATACTAACCTTTTGCTCTGAGTTGTGATACAGATGATGAACTTGATCGGATTGACTGAATGACTGGAAGAGGAAGGTATTTCCCCTGATCCCAGTTCAATTTAACAACTACTGCGATACATAAGAGTCATAACCCAATTTGGAATAGGGGAGGGAGTACAAAAGCAAAAATACAAAAAGCAGAGTTGTGCATCAGAAACTACTCAGTGGAGTTTTATCTTACAGTTTGAATGTTTTGCCTGCCTCGAGGCTAGATCTTATATCAGCATATCAAAGCTGTGGTTGCTTGTACCACTGTTCTACTGGAGCTGATTATCAGAGGGAGGTCTTCTAGTTGCTTCCTTTGGCCAGAGCTTCATCTTGATAGCCATGACTAAAGGGGAACGTGTATGGCTTGTGTTAAATTGTAGAAGGGAGCTGTTCCATAAGGGAATATGGGAAATGCTGAGGTACAAGTCCTACATAAGATGGGTGCATGCAGCATAGTTTATGAGGTTTATGGCCTTGTTCAGCATGGCCCAGGGCTGACTCTTCATTGATCATCCACCTTGTGGTGTCTTGCTAAATGCATATCCCCTGGATAGCATTTGAAATCTGTACCCCTGTGCCTGATGGCACAAAACACAGTGGCACAACCCTGGATCAAGCTCCACATAAGGGTGAAGGTCACAGCCAGTGAATTGTAGACTTGTAGAATTACTTGGGTTGCAAGGATCTTTAGAGACTGTCTGGATCCAATCCCCTGCCGTGGGCAGGTCTGCCACCCACTAGATCGAACTGCCCAGGGCCCCAGCCAACCTAGTCTTGAATGGCTCCAGGGTTGGGGCTTCCACTGCTTCTATAGGAATGATTCCAACATTTCACTACCCTCTGAGTAAATAATTTCCTCCTAATACCTAACCTAAATCTCCCCTCTTTTGGTTTAAAACTATTCAGCCTTGTCCTATCACTATTAGATCATGTAAGAAGTCAGTCTCCCTCCTGTTTATAAGCTCTCCCCATGTATTGAAATGCTCTCCCATAGCTTCTCCAAGCTGAGCAAGCCTAGCTCCCTCCGTCTTTCTTCATAAGAGGGGTACTCCAGTCCTTTGATAACATTCATGGCTCTCCTCTGGACCCACTCCAACAGCTCCACATCTTTCTTGTACCGGGTGCCCCAGGCCTGGACACAGTTCTTCAGAGGGATAGTCCCCTCCTTTGCCCTCTTGGTCACCCTTCTTTTGATGCAGCCCAGAGTATAATTGGCCTTCCAAGCTGCAAGCGCACACTGCTGGCTTGTGTCCAGCATTTCATCCATGAGGATGCCCAATTCTTTCTCTGCAGGGCTGCTCGCAATGAGTTCTTCTCATCTTTACACATATCTGGGATTGCCCCAACCCAAGTGCAGCATATTGCACTTGGCCTTGTTGAATCTCATTAGGTTCACATAAGCCCACTTTTCAAGCTTATTGAGGTCCTTTGGGATGGCATCCATTCCTTCTGTTTATTAACTGCACTGCTCAGCTTGGTGTCAACAGCAAACTTGTTGGGGGTGCACTGATTCCACTATTCAGGAGCAGAGCTTACTTCTGGGATGGGAGCATTCACTTCCTTGGGATGGGCCAAGCGCCTGAAGTTAGCTCTGGGTTGGTCAGTGCTGTCTGTGTGCAGCTGTTTTCATTGTGTGACTCAGGAACTGTGTGATATGGTGAAGGACACTGCTGCAAAACCCAGCAATTTGCATGCATGCATTCATGTAATTCTGCTTGTATGCCATTAACATATATAGGCATAAATTGAAACATCCGTGCACATGGAGTACAACCCATTAAAAACAAAACCTGTGCATTCACAAAACTGCCAAGAGTATATTCACCAGCACCCTGGTACTAGCTGTGGATAACCGCCAAACAAACACATGCTTGACTATTATGTCAGTGTTAAAATTGCTCTTCTTCAGTTCCTGCAGCAAGATAAAGTCTCCAAAGCCCGTCATGCTGCGGCATCTTTTTCAAGGCTGCAGTATACGGAGTGTGTATAAAATATTGAATCATTTAGAGCTTTTCATCTTTGCTTTATTTATTTATATATATTTTTTTTTAAAGGAAAGAAAAATAGGATTTACACTTTGTCCACTGACAGAGCAAATGTTTTATGTGCTGGAGCCATGACCGCTGCTCTACAGCATTTTATGCATATATTCTTTTACGTTTCTTTCTTTTTTACAGTCATGCTACTGAAAAGGGTCAAATCAGCCATTTGGAAGGGTAATTTATTATTCGTAGATCAAATTGCACTCTAAGAGTTGTAAGACCAACTTTGGCCCCTTCTCACTAACATTTGTTCTGGAAAGATCCCTCGCTTTCCTTTGGCCCTAGTAGTTTTTGGTGTCTGAAACTATCACTGATGCCAGAGGTGGAGTGGAAAGGAGTATGTTGTTCCGACACGTTGAGAAATGGTCTGACACCCACCACACGTTTATTTTGGATAACAAAGACCTTTTAAGTTAGTGAGGCACTCACAGACAAGCTGGGTCTCTAAAGACTTCTTCACTGGTTCTCAGATTTCCTTCCTTCAGCTTCTTCTCGATGTACCTGTTTTCTGGAGGCTCTGATCATACTCTGTAGTGAATTGGCTGAACATATTGCTTCACAGTCTGTGTGTTGTATCAGCCTGTTTTAGTTGGTAGCAACTCTTCATGTTTCATAGTAGCCCTATAGGGAAATTTCGTTTGAAGAACCTGTGGCTTGAACCACACTCTTGTCCTGCACTGTGCCATGGCCAGCATTGCACAGGAACATCACTTTTCCATATATCAGGAGAAGCTAGAAAGGCTAATTTTTTAGTATGATCAAAAATTTTGGGAACAGATAAGTCACTCCAATCCTCTGAGCTGTTTTATTCCTCACCATTTACAATTATCTGGACTGTCTCTTGAAGTCTGAAGAAGAAGCAGGTTGATCTTGTCTGAGTTTTTGTTTTTACCATTCATTTGAACAGATCAGATAATTCAGAGTCCTTTCATGGGCACCGAGAACTTTTTTATTGTTTCTGTGGTCAGGAACTCTAGACACAAAGCAACAGCCCAAGGTAATAAGAGAAGAGAAAATTTTAATTAAAAAGAAAGAAGGAAGAGAAAAGAATTCTATTTTATTGCAAAAATGGAAGGGCTGAGGAGGCTGTTGCTGTTTGTCAGTGTAGTTAGGACTGTTATTGCCAGCCTGAGAGAAACCTCAAAAGATTTTGAAGTTCAGATAAGGAACCAAAAGTTCTTAAAATTCTCTGAATCTTACGATGATTCTCTTCAGAGAATCATAAAATAATCCTAAAATCTTTGGCCTGTGCTTCTCATATCACATTCAGAGATGTAGCTTAGACACCTGTACAGTTGCTGTCCCTGAAGCAATTCTCCAGTTCCATCAATGTGTGCAAGTTGGCAGCACTCACATGTAAAGAAATGCGTGTCAAGTTTAGAGGCAGATATGTCAACCTATACTTTGCCTTTGCCGTTAGGATGTGTAGAATAAATCTTTTCTAGGTCGCCTTGCCTGCAGGTTGAGTGGGACTAGGCAGATGGAGTGGAGTTCAAGGAAGCATGAGGAAGTTTATCTAATATGTGAAATTCTGCAGGTACCTTGATAATCTCCTTCTTTCCCTGAAGGAAACAAGGGGAAAATCTTTGGGGACATTCATGTTTCAGCTCCACAGAGAAGTGCCCCTACATCTCCTTGGAAAGCTGGGAAGAAAAAGGAAGGAGTTGGAGAACCAGAGGATTGTAACATAAGTCAAATCAAGATCCAGTTGACCAGTCACCTCCTGCTGGTCTTTTCTGAGTTGTCATTCTCCTAGAAGTGCATCCTCTGAGATGATAAAGAGCACCTGAAGTGCATTAGCAAGATCACATCTCTTGGGCCAGGAGCATTCTGTAATTCCTGAATTGTTTTGATGCAAAATGACAAGGAGATTTGGAAAAAAAAAATCCTTCTTACTGGCTTATTTTTCTTCTCCCTTTTCTGTCCTTGTTTTTGAAAGATCTAGGATGACTCAGGTGTAAAATAATGTCCAAACAATGAAAAGAACATTCAGAATGAATGTATGTCCAAATGTTCATCCTCTTGCTTTGAGTATTTATTTTCTTGCTTTTCTTGTCACTTCTCTGTGACCTTTAGCAAACTAGGTGTTTTGGCATTAAACACAGAAGTTTGCTGTAAAATGGAGGGGCAGGGAAGCAATTCTTTTATGCTAACCAACATATTCTGGTCTGAAAATGTATTTCAGCAGGTTTTCACGTAGTGTTTGGGCAGGAAAAATTAAGTATTTCTTGTCTTTTGCACAAGTCAAAGATGAAGAAATTTGAACTTTCCTTTTTATTGGGAATTGCTTTACTTGTGCTATCTTGCTTTGTAACAGCTTTGGAGCACATCATATTTTTTCAAGGTACTGGGTGGGTGACTCCAGGAACTAATACTAAATTTCAGTTGCAAGAAAGTGGAGAGAGGCAGCTGTGCATTTAATGCAGGAGGCCTGGATCCTGATCTCTGCCTTGCCATGCACTGCTTTTGTGACCTTGGGAATGGCGCACAGCATTTTTGTGACTGGATTCCCCATTTGTGAGCTGCAGAAGGCAAAATTACTATGTTAGTGATATTGTAAGGATACATGCTGTCCAGTCTGTCAAACGTTGAATTGTAACGGTGACTGGCACTGTAGGCAGGAATGAGCTGGGCTTCTGAGAAAATGCTGTGGGACAGATTCATTCCTTTCTCCTGCAGGCTCTGCGATCTGTGTTTGCAGTTTCCATCTTCTGTATAACAAATATCAGAGCTTTGTAGCCCTCAGCTGAGGCAGTGATGTCATTATCTTCATTTCACTCTTGGGAAACTGAGTCATGGAAGAGCTGTGTGCAGTGGCAAGGTCTGAAGAAAGACACCGGGAGGAAAAAAAAAAACAACATGAAATGAATGATTTCTGCCTTGTTTTCAAATAGCTAGAATATGCTGATAATAATTCTTCCTGAACTCATCTCAACTGCGTATCAGGGGATAAGCATGTGTGTAGCAAACCCAGCTGTGCATTGCAGTCATTCCGTTCTTGCTAGGGTTTGGAGCGCAAAGTATTCCTCTGCAGTAGATCTGGATAACTGCAGTTTTGGGACAGGGAGCCCTGGTGTGCTGGCCCGCACAAGTTGCTGAGCTTCCCGCTGTGCATTTTTAACTTTGGATCACTGACTGTATCGTTTCCACTAGAGAGGTTTTAAACACTGCTTTTCTTGGGCAATGTCAGACGGTGTTTAATGAAGAATAAAAGAAGCAGGGTGTTTCATACTGCTTTGGGGAAAACAGAAACGTCCCTATAGGAGCACTGAGATGCAGCAGCAGAGGTGGGTGCCAAGCTGGCAGTCCCAGTGCTCAGCTTGTGACTGCACGGCATGGAGGAGTGTAAGTAACAGCCACTGTGTCTTATTGTGGCAGAGGGAGAAGGGTCACCACTCCCCATCGCTTGGCTGTGATGAGCAGGAGAGGGATGTGGCAAGCAGCCGTGCTGTGAATGCAGCATCAGAAAGTGTTCAGGAACTGTTTCTGTCTGCATTTCTTCCTAAAGTCACAATACTGTCCCTTCACTGTTCTTCATCTCTCACTTCCCGGCTGAGCAGACACTGGCATACAGCAAGGCAGCTGGCATGTAATGTGCCTTTCTCCCTTCACTCCTGCTCTTGCTGCCAGTTTTGTCTGTGTGCTGCCTTTCTCGCACACTGAGCATGCGTTCTTTGGGGGTCTTTCTTCCGCTGAATGTCTGTCCCCTGTCTGGCACTGGCAGGACCTGCTCTCTCTTCAGAGCTAAGTGGGTAAGGATGGATTCTCCCTCCACCCCCAGTCTGTGAGTTTCAGTGGTGCTGGTGTTTCGTTGGCCGCATTGAGGCACTTGGAGTGTTCACCTGAAGCTGCTGTTGCTGAGTTGTTAGGCCATAGGTTTTGTTTGTTTGTGCCAATAATGGAAATGTCTTAGTACCTACCAATTACTAAAAAAAAGAGGCAGCGGTAATCTCATTTATCTTTCTCTTTCTGTCTCTCTCTCCATTTTTCTCCCCTCTCCTCTGGGACAGAAGTAAATAAAATGCTTGATAAAATTTAGGCTTTATGTGTGCGAGAGAGATACTTATTGTGGTGAGCTGGGCTGAAGAAATGAGATTTGCATAGATATGGATGGATAAAAAGAATAAGAGATTGGGAAAATAAATGCCTGAATACTGAATAACTGAAAATATATGGATCCAAGTGTATGCTTGGAAAAATGCTATGGACTTCAGCAAAGCTGTACTCTCTTGAACTAGCTCTGTGCTCAGCCCCTAATTTTCCATATTACTACATTACCCTTTTTGGCTGTTTGCTCCTTAAGTGTCTCATTTGTGGATATTCTTTCTCATTAGGATATGAGAGGGGAGAGTCAGTGTTTACTGTCTTGTAGGTGCTTCTCTACCACAGAGATTTAGCTGTGCTTAGTGTGGTTGATGACAGGGTCGTACTCCAGTAGAGGCCTTGGACAAAGAAAGTGCCCGTTGCCAATGAGAGTCAGAACTTGATGAAGCCCTGGGACATAGCCATGCATTATAAACAGACAAATGGTACAAAAGGCCAGGAGTCCTCAACTTGTCTATTTGTCAGGACAGAGACATAGGCTTCGATCAAAGATTGAACTAAGCTAGATGATTTCCTCTTCATACCAGTATTGGGATTTTTGAGACATGCCTAGGGCCATTATGGCAGATTTTGCTAGAAGATGTAAAGATCCTGGGAACGGGTTTTCTTCAGGATATTTCACTTCTTTCATGTTGCAGTGGTGACACTTAAGCTAGGGCATCTGAAAATTGAGGTCTGACTCAGATCTAGATTCAGAAGACCAGCTGTCATGATGGTCAACAGATACATCAGAGAAAAGGAGAAAAGTGGCACATTTGGAGAATCCGATCCTCATGCTAAGTTTCATTTCTAGTCATGAGAATTAGGAGTCTTCAGTTTACTTTCTGAAACTTTAATATGTCTTTAGAAATGTTGCTGTCGTTCATTGTCATAATTCTGGATGTTGCGATATGTCTCCGTCCTGCCCCGTCTGCAATACTGTGAGAGTCTTCCTTTCAATTATTTCCTTCAGCTTTGAGTCCCACAGTCTAATAATATAATGTGTGGAAGGGGGGGAAAAAAAGGAAGAAAGGTATTCCAGCACTTTTGAATTCAGCTTTTCATTTCGTTGAATGCCTTCTTAGTCCTTGTTTCCCAAGCTTGGACAAAATCTAAGCTGATGAAGAAAGGTAGCTACTTACTTTTCATGTGCTTAGGTCCTTTGGAGAGTCTATGGAAAGCATATCTGTGATCTCTCCAGGCCAGCCCCAAACCTGAAAATTGAACACATTGGGACCTTTCTTCCACATGACCATTTTGTGGCTACATTTCTGGTCCCCATACGCGGATAGAAAGCAGGTTTGCTTTGTCGCAATCCATTTCTGGGCAGCCCCGTGTGCAGTCTTTCCACATGATGAACGGGCTAATTAATTTACAGGACAGAGAGAGAAAAGAAAAATAAAGGAGGGTGAGGAGGGGGACTGGATCAATTGACAAATTGAAATGTCATTTCCCAGCCTGCAGCTGGATTCTGCTGTCTTCTCTCCCCCCTTCTTTTTTTTTCTGTTTTAGCCTTTTGTGTTTTGATTTGGTTATAAAAGCCAGGACATAATTGAAACTGGCATCAGAATCAAACAGTGTGACCTTGTCGTGTTTCTTGCAGTCCGGCACCGCAGCCCACTGGGAATGAGGGAAATAAAAGAGGATGAGGAGGGGCAAGGGAGCCCGCCAGCATGGGGACTCCCTTGGCAGTGAGACTGCTCGCCTGCGTGTTTTTGAAGAGCTTCTCTTCTTTGCCTCTCATCCTGCCTCCTATTTATTTAGCTTTTATCCAAAGCAGCTGAAGTGTTTTGGCAGGCAAGGAGAACGTGATGTAGGAGAAGGAGCAGGCCTGGAAGGTGACAGTGGAGCACGATTGCCCCTTTTTCGTAGGAGCTCTCACATAAATTTGCTATGGGAACTACGTGATGTGGGCTAGCAGTTTAGGAAAGTGATGCCAGCCTGAAGGAACTGGGAAAACAAGGGCCTTAATGTCTTCCCCCTCCTTGGCCTGACGAGCTAAAAGGAGCAATTTTATTTCCAGGACACGTGGCTCCAACTGTGCTCCCCACTTCCGTGTTGCAGCAGCACCCCTTCAGGGTGATTCAGCCAAGAAAACTCATCTCTCCTCTGAACTGGGCAATTGCAGGAGTTAGATCTGCTCAGAAGAAAGATTGGTGTAGAAAGACCAGCTGTCTGGGGCTAATCTGCAGAAAAGTAGACCTTGGACCTAGCAGCACCCAGCTCTTGGCTGTACCCTCCACAAGCTTTTGGGGACAGGGCTGTGGCATAGCTTTCCCTTTGACCCTCTTCTATATCAGGGAGTCTAGCAGGTAGGAGGGCATGGTGTACAATCAGGAGTCTCTGACTGTTGGAGGGGAAGCACCGCAGGACTGCAACTGCATAAACCAGCAAGGAATAAATCTCCACTAAATCTGTCCCATCTCTGCTGCTGTAGTTTTTACAGACCAGAGCAGGAATTAAGAATGAAAGAAGTGATGAAAAGAGGAAGCACAAGGAGAAGAGTTGGAGGGGAAGTTGGTGAGAGCAGAGTGGGTTTTCCATGCTGCAGTATTTGTTTTGGAGAGAAGGGCTGTAAATCTGTTACCCTGTCATGAATCCCTAGGCGCTCAGCCCCTAGAAGCTGGTTGGCAATCCTGGCTCATTTACCTGGCCAGCTTTCACAGGCTCAGCAGTTCTTCAGCTGCAACCTGTTCTCTGCCTTCCACTGCTGCAGGACCTGAGGGGAGAAGCCAGCAAGCTTATTTACAGGCTATTAGAAAGCTGGGTTTGAGCAGGAGGTAGTGGGTGCAATTGGTGTAGCCTGTATGTCCCTGTGGCCCTTATCCGCTCTGCTTATATGCTGCACACTCGTTACTTCACTGTAGGTTTACAGAGAAACTGCCATAATAAAAATAAAAATATGTATTTATGTATCAGCCTGCATTTCTTTGTTCTGATATAAATGAAGTATAGAGGAAGTGAGCAAATGGAGCTCCCGCAGGAGAATAGATGAAGAAGCTTGAGTCAGCAGAAGCAGAGCAGGAGGACCGCGATGGTTTATGCAGGCCTTGATGCTGCCTCATGGAAGACAGTGATTTGTGAGGTGGTGGAAATGAATAATACCATTTAATTCAATCGCTTCTTTGCAGACTTAAGCCAAATTCCAATGTGATTTTGGGATACTTTTGGTTACTGATGTGTTTTCTTTTGAGAATAATTCAAAAGATTTTGTTCACTCTCAGCTATAGAAAACTTGCACGAACTTTTATACAGATCAGAATTGGGCCCTTCAGGGAACAGAAGACATATTTAAACTATTATATATCTTTCAGAGTTTATACTGATTTGTCATGGTTTGGTTTGTTGGTTTTTTGTTTTTTGCTCTTTTTTTTTTTTGCAGTTTGCATTGATTCTTCAGTGTACCTGTTGTTAAATTTTTGCTCACTATCAGATCCTCAGGTGCTGGCATCTTTCTGCAGACCTGAGCTGTACACCAAGGGCTCTAGTTGGTAAACACTTAACAGCTCTATTTCAAACCACAGAATACTCTCCTTCCACGAATATCAACACAATTAGTGAGATTACAGCCTTTACAAAATGCTACTCGCTTCTCCCCCTGAGTGAAGTGTTTGCTGGTAAATAATGCAAACTGTATTTTTATGAATGTTAGATCAAACTTGCCAGTGAATGTGCTGTGGTTTCACTCAATGCCCTTTCATCCTCTCCCTGCGTTTGTTTGAACAATTTCATTTTATTGCAATTAAAAAAAAAAAAGAAAGAAAATGAATTTTGGTATCATGAAAATATTAATTGAAATTGAATGTTAGAAATTCCGCCAAGGATGTTCAGGTTAGGAGGATTTGTGCATTACTCTGGCCCTAGCAGTTGTCAGAGAGAATCAGTCTTGAAGTCCCTTGAGCCTTGATTTGACCTACCAGTGGGCAGCAGCAGATTTTTAGCAAACAGGTAAGGGAACCACCATAGCTGGCAGTTAATATAACATATTTATCAATAATAATGATTAGTTTCGTCCCTAAGCTATGAGGCAATATAGTCTTTCTAATCAGGATTCGTGCTTTGTATTTGGGTAAATTCTTGTAATTCTTTGTTTCATTTTGCTGATCTGTTGGCTTTAATATAATGTGGCAATGAGTTCCCCTGCCTAAGTTCAGTGTTCTGTTAAAACTAAATTTCTCTAGTAAATTTGTAATCACCACCTTTCAGGTTCATTAACTGCTCATTTTTCTTGCATTATAAAAAAAATAAGTAGCTCTTCACCTTCTTTCTTTGTATTACTCAGTATTTTATAGACTGTTATCACAACTTCACTTATTTGTCTTCTTTTTGATATGAACTTCCCCCCCCTTCATTTTTGCTTCATATATGCATTTTTCTGCTCCTGTTATCATTCTTACCACCTTTCTAAAAAAGAAGCTAAAACAATACATTGTAACTTATCTGGCCACTAGTCAAACCATCTGGAATTCCAGCCTTCACCTTTGAGGGGGAAAAACGGGGGAAAATCCATCAAATAAATTGGAAAAACGAATACATTTATTGAACTCACCATCTGGTAGTACACATTCCACCAGCAGACAAGAAGAACAAAAAACCCAAGCTAAATTCAACAAATCAATTATTCATTGTGAATTATTCACTAGCTTCTATTCCAAACACTGCCAAGATGTGTTTGTTTATTTTTATTTGGAGTTTAAAAAAATCCATGGCAACATTGCTGTTTGTCTTAGCTTTCATGTACAAAGTGCAAACCTGTGCTTCTTTACTGAATGCCTTTATTTAACCAAAGAAAAGCAACAGAGCGCAGAAGAATAAAAGCAAACTTCTCAGAAGAGAAAATACTGTGTATCTAGAAAAGTACCGTTTCACCGTGTCTCACAGAATGATAGATATTCCTGGTGACCAGGCCATTCTAGAAATATAAATGCAAAAGCCTCTGAAAGTGAAATTTAATCTGTTGTATCAGTTCTGTCTGTCGCAATGGTCAGATCACTTTGGGCTTGCCTGTGCTGGTCTCTCTTTAGAGCTGCCAGCTGTATCATGGGACTTCAGCAGGGACCTGGATGTGATCTGAGGCAAGGACAATTTATGATCTGCTGCCTGCTTTGTAAGCTTTCTAAGAGTTCTGCTGCTGGAGGGAGCTGGGGAGGGTGGTTGCATGAGGGAAGTCAGCAGAAGTGGCCGCCGTGTGTTCCGCAGTCTACAGCCTGCTCTATAGAAAGGCTCAGTAAAAGAGGCATTCCCTTTTCTTTCCACTTCTGTGTTGTTGGGTTTTTTTTTGTTTGTTTTTTGTTTTTTGTTTTTTCTCCAGACTCAGTTACACATAGCAACTAATTACCTTCTAATTGAATATTGACTGAGGGGCAGTCAGATAAGTTGTTTGTATTAGGAAAGCAAAGGAAATAAAAGTGCACTATGAATTATACTTTATATTGATTGTAGTCTTCTCCGATACAAGGTGCTAAGTGCAGGGCCTTAGAATGAAAACCTTTGGGGAGAGCATTTTTCCTCACGTTTGCACAGTGCCTTGCACACAACCTGGCTCCCTTTTCCACTGCTCTGGTCAGACACCAACATTAACACTGGTGTTCAAACATCCATGTGCAGGTGCTGATCTTGACAACCAAACACAAGATTCACAGTGCCTCATATTAGATGCTCAGTTCTGACTTAATGGGTGTGTTGCCCCAGAAAGCCCTGATGCCTTCACGTGGGAATGAAATCACATTATTTGCTGATGTACTTCTTCCAGAGAGTTACTTTTGGATGCAGTTTTTATGCCCCGATCGGTGCCTAACTGGTCATCAATTTAATATTTGCAATTAAATCCAAGTACAAAACGTTCTGCCAGTAAGCTGTGGACAAAAATGCTGCTGTCCCCGATTGCACCTAGAGAGGAAGTAAGAATTCTTCTTGATAAAGCTATACTCTCCATTACGTGCTTTCTACCTTTTAAAAACTGTGGCCCAGATTCTAGGAGCAAGGGTTAGAATATTCAAAACAGTGGCATTTTCTATCTGCTGATGTCCTCAACTTCCATGTTGCTGTTCTGAGCACTTTACTGTGCTAGAGCTCTCTACTGCTTCTTTTGACACTGATGCAAGGATATATTCAAAAAGAAGGACACTGAGATTGAAAATGAAAACACACAAGATTAAAAGTATAAAAAAAAACAGAAAAAGCGAAACAAAACAAAAAGCCCAACAAAAGAGAGAAAGATTAGAGACTTTTTTTCCTTAGGAAAAAACTTCATTTTAATCGTTTGATTTTCCTGGCTTCCACTCAAACATCACTTCTGTTCAGCTCTTTCTGTTCTTGCTGCGTTGTTTTTTTTTTTATCCCTTCCCTGATTTGCCCATCCCCATTTCCTTGCCACAGATCTGCCTGAGCAGGGCTGCAAATGAGGACTGTGTAATGTCACGGCTTATGTCATGAGCTGGAGATGTTTGTGCATCTGCAGGAAGGGGAGAAGCTAAGTAGGTTCATCTGCAGCAGGTATATTTGTGTCCTCAACTATGCAGAATCTGAAAGGGCAGAAGCTGAAACAGCAGAGGATGTGGGACTGCTCTGTTGTGGTTTGGGAGTGCCCGTGTTCTCATGGGGAATGTCTGCAGAAGTTAAGAGCTTCCAAGAGTGTGTAGACACTTTAGATCTTTCTGGACTTTGTACGGGCCAAAGCTATATGAATGGAGAGGGCACAGGGAATTTTGGGACTTGATAACAGGAAGTTCATAAGAAGCAGACTCCGGTTTGTTTGGGATTTCGTTGAGGAGGCTTAAAATTAATGCTAACAATGCATAAGACTGCCAGTATTTTTCAGCAACATTTTTCTTTAAGGTACAGGGGAGTTTTGTTGGCATTTACAAGTGATTTATTCTGACAGTTTTTGTATGTTCAACAATAAATTAAGTGAAAATAGGCTAATAACACATATTCACTGATGCCTTAGCAGCTCAGAAATGGATTGGAATTTCCTCTCTGACCTCACTCTCCTTCTTAAGTATACAGACAATCATGTGTAAGCCAGACAAAGGCAGGATTCTCAAACAGAAAGGATAGGTAGGTTGGGAGCGCAGAGGACTGAAGCAAATGCCTCTCTAATTACTGATGTGTGGTGACAGAGGACTAAGGAGATCATTGGAGGCTGCAGTATTAGTGACAGTGCAGTTTTCTCCCAGCTAATAACATGTACTATGAGAAATCACTCTTTCCAGGCTTTGAATCTTTCTGGAAGTTTGAAATCCGTGGCAGTTGAATGTTTCCCAAAAGTCCTTGCAGCATCTTGCACATCTCGAGGATCTCACAACACGTCAAAGACCCCTCTTCCTTGCCAAGCTGCTGTGCCACCCAAAATACAAATGCTCTGTCTGAGAGCAGTGCTCCTTGAACTCTGGCAGACCGTGCCCATTGCCTTGTAGAACAGATCCTGTTTTCTGCCTTTTTTTCTTTCTTTTTTCTTGTCTGATGTTGTAGAGCTTGCAGGCCTGCTTATGGATATGTTAGGACCAAAAAGACTGAAATTCTGGAGGGATGCGTGCAAGGTAACAGCGCTTTGGAGAGGATACTGAATGGTGTGTATATAGGCCAAGGATTGAGAAACCCTGTGGAAGAGCAGGCTGTGTATTGTGAGCTTAAGAAGTTTTTGATCAGCTGATAATTCCTGTCCTTTCCATTTCCTATTTCTCCTCCCTTCCAGTAGCCAGGGCATTTGGTAAAACCTCATGGCTGATCTCCCATGCATTGAGAGTCTGTGCTATTGCAAGAAAATAGCTGTCACAGATAGGTGATGGGAGGTTACAGAAGGTTGTCCATGGTGATTCAAGGGTGAAACCCAGACTCCAGCTCTTCCCCTTGTTCTCTGCCCAGTGCCTAGACATGTGGTCATTTGGCACTCAGTTTTCTGTCAGCTCAGCCCAAACCATACAGAGGCTGGAGACCTGATGCCAGTAGCATGCCTGTAGTAGTGGGGAAAGAGTGAGCTGAACAGGTGGAAGAATCGGGCAGCAGACAGCGTATCAAACCAACATGCTATAAAAACGCTCCGCTGAAGCACGGTGACACTGCAGGGGCTGCTTTTCCATCAGAAATGGACTGGAGCATCCCCAGTGCAGTGGTTGATGTACTCACCTGTCCAATTCCTGCTGAGGCAGTGCAGATGGGAGCGTAATTCTCAATGTTTGTGGGGCTGGAAGCAATCTGTCTGTCACCACCTCTTTTCCTCCCCTCTTCAGCTACTTTCACTCTCCCACTTGCCATGTCCTGTTTTCTTGTAAACAAAGTGGTGGCTGATTTTTTGGACCTAGAATGATAACAGGTCACTCTCTCTCTCTGTAGTTCTTCACCATCTATTGCAGCTGCCTGGAGCTGGAGTGTTGAGGGCATTTGCCTTGACTTTATTCAATAAGTGATTGTTTGCTTACTTATAAAGCTCTTTTCTATTTGCCCTTCCCTTCCCTTTATTTGTAAAGTTATTTTCTATTTGTCTTCCCCTCCCTTCCCCTCCCCTCCCCTCTCCTCTCTTTTTCCAGTCAGCAGCAAGGGTGAGGGGTTTGCTATTGGATCTGCTTTGACTGTGCTAGATCCCATGCATGTTTTCCCACTTTGCTGAGGCTATCTCTTGTAGACAAAGGGAGTAATGAAGAAACTAATGGCCCTCACTCCCCCTGAAAGAGGAATCAGTTTATGAAAAGAGAATAGAGAAGAACTAGACCACTTGCAACATGTTCAAAACCTCTTTTTCCCCCAGGCTTGTCCTGAAGCCTCCCTACTGGGAAATTCAGGCAGCTGTTCAGCTTGCTGACTGGGTGGGAGTTTAAAGGCAATCTTTGTGTGCACAATTGCATAAAGTAATTGTGTGTGCATTAACATTTTACCTGGATTTAGGCATGTGCAAATGACTTGCTGAATTACTTTGGAGCTGGAGTCGCAGTAAGAGATTTGGGGAAACTCCTCCTCTTTGCTGTGACAAGCAGCATCTGGTCCAATGTAAAGTACAACTTTCAGTGCAAATATGTAGATGTGTTTGAGCTTATTCTTTGTTCTCTGCCATTACCAGGACGTGGGTTGGCAAGCTAAAAATGGCTTTCCGCCAACATTTAATGGGAGCATCTCCCAACTGTGAATGTGTGTGCAGAAAGTAAATGCAAAAGAGAGAGGGTTGTGGTGGTCAGAGCAACCACTATTTAACTGGGGAAAATTCTTGTGTAATATGGATTCTGTAACTTTCCCAACTCTGGTTATGATACATTTTAAAATCCATACTGCTGTGAAGGAGAAATTATAGCCAATTAAACAAGAGTACCAAACAGAGTCTGTCCCCAAATTTTCCCTTTTTTGTATTTGTTGAACTGCACAATTATTTTAAATTGAGTGTTGCATATTCATAAACTGCATTTCCAACCACCCAGTCTTCTGTTTTATGGATCTAGTTGGAATATTAGCATATATTTCAGTAGCTCATTTCATTTCATTGATCCCAAAGTTCTTTACAGAAGACACGTACGATGCTCATACTGACAGCAAAGAGCAGCCACCTCTGCGATGGAATATAACAGGTGTTTAACAGAGCTCAGATTCCTCCCACTGCATCAGCTAAACCAACGTACAGCTTCTGCTTTTTCCAGCAGGAATGTCTAGAGGGATTGCTGTACAAACAGAACACAGCAGAAGGATTATAGCACAACCACAATGCTAGCAAATTTCTTTGCTTAGATAGGTATTAAGACCTGTCTTTGAGAATGACCTTAGACCCCAAGGGTTATTCTAGGTGGACTGATTGTGCAGGTGTGACCTGAGGTGTGGATTTCAGCTGCAGTTGCAGCGGAGAATTGGGTTCACACACATACTCTTACGAAAACTACTTCAGGTGTTCAAGTGAATGAGGCCATTTTCGAGTGAGGGTGTATTATACAAGGGAGTTAATGGGTGCAGCTATGTGTTTGTAAAATCACACCGTACCGGCAAATGGTGTAACTTTCCTGTGCAGGCAGAATCAAAGACCCGCTCCGTGAAATGAATGTTATCAAATGCCTGCTGCTTTTTCAAATACAGAATAGGGGTTGGTTGCTCAGGGGAAATTTTAGGACAGCACCCAGCACATCCCTCTCTGAAATGCCTGCTTGGACTTTGTGGTGGCACCAGTGCATTTCTGAGTCACTAGCAGCATTGTTTGCAATTTCAGGGATCTCCCATCCAAATAGTGACAGTTCGTTTCTCAGCTCTGCTTAGCTTGTCAGATCTGTGGCAGGGTGTCATGGTTGTTCAGTCAGTTACTGAATGGAGGGAAAGAGAGACATCTTTAATTTCTATAGCCTTTCATTCTGATGACATTTATCAAATTTCCTCTGTCTGACAAGTTCAACCTAGATGTGCTCCTCTGCCTTCCTGCAAGTGCCCTGGTGATGGGAAGGGAAGATGGAAAGAAGGGAAGATGGGAAGGAACCAGTGGACAGCAGTTACTTGTAAGAGGGTTGGATAAAGGAAGAGAAGGTGAGATGTACTAAAAGTAAAGAAGCTCGAAAGCAGGTGACTACAGAAGGACAAAAAGAATAGACAAAAGGAGAGGCAGAAAAAGTAACTAGTTGAGTTTGTATGAAAGGCTTTTTAAGCCCCCACACTGCAGTCTACACTCTTTAAACTACTTGAAAAACCAAATGATACTTTTACTGTGCATCTGCTAATGTCCTCATCACATAGTTAATTCTGTACTGCCCAGTTCCTAGCCCTCTCCTGCATTTCCCCTATATCTTTTTTCTTTTTTTCTTTTTCTTTTTTCTTTTTGGCTTCAATTAATGTCTTTCTTATATTCCTTCAGAAGGTTTTTTAATCCCTTATTTCTCCAGGCCTGGATCTAGAAGTGTCACAAGAGGTTTCTTTCATTTCTAGACAGAGGGACAACCTTAGTAGGTCATGCCCACCTACCCTCTTTCCGGGGCTAGACCAGAGGATGTTCCAGGAGGAGAAAGGCAATGAGGGATCTATACTGAATTTGGAGATCCTTCTGCATCTTTTCCCCCATCTTACACTTATTGATCTTGGTGCTAGCAGGACTGAGAGCAGTCACTGCCTCCTGTAGCCACCTTGATTAACCAACTGTCCTAAATGGGTCATTTAGAGGAGGCCACTGGGCCCATCACTAACACTCAGCTCTGCCATTGGCACTGGGCTCACAAGCTTGTCATATGCTTCTTGGTGCATCAGAAGGTAGACTTCGTGGGGATACTGCATCTGATGCTACTGACTGGTAGCATCTTCTCAAAAGGATGTGTTAGGAAGTCTTGATGATGTGCAGACATAGGTCTGGTCTCTTTGTGGCTGAAGGATGTCATGGTGGGGACAGCGGCCCTTCGAGCTCAGAGTGTGCTTGTAGCACTGCCAAGTATCAGGGAGTTGTCAGCATTTATCAGGACATCTCATGAGTCTTTTTAGCATTTATTACCAATCATGGAGAGGAAAGGTTGAGCAGTGGGATGGCTGAAACAGAAAGCAAACTGGGTAATGCAGCTCAGGTATCCATGTCTTGTTGGGTATGACAAGTGGAAAAAAGCCAAAGATATAGTCATTCGTTGATTCCCTGTACTTGCAGATATCTGCCTGAACGTGCAACATTTCCACACTGATAGCATTTCTGTTGCATGTTACTGTCCATCTGCGAAGAGATTACACATTTAGCATCTGTCTACCCATCCATCAGCGTTAGGTTTCTTTAGGCACCCTTTAATGTGGGTTTTCAGAGCCTGCCTTGCTTGCCACCTCTTCTCTGCGTTCTTCATCCTGCGTCTAGTGTGGATGTTTGCTACTTCATGTCTCGGTTCAGCAGAGACTTACTGGCTCTCTTTCATGGAACTGTGTTTTTTTTCTTATATTTTCTTCCTTTGCTCTGTAGATTTTCTTGAACATAAAATAAAAGTCAGGTAGGTTCAAACATTTGGCCTTACTGCTGGAAGATAGAAACATGACCTGCTGTGCATCAGTTACTGATGGTGTAGGACACCATTATATTAGCTCCTTTTTGAAAATACGCAGTATGTTGGATTCCTGACTTGCTAAGCTTCCCAATTCTGATTTTCTACTTGTGATTACAAAACACATTGCGTTTTTATTCATATGTATGAAAAGAGCCATCTTGGTATAGGCAAAAGTGGCTGACTTAGACATCAGAGCACATGCACAGGTGAACGTCTTGAACTTTTAACAGCTAAGCTATTAGCCATGCAGTCACGTAAAGACCTCCACTGCTGAATCTGCCAGAACTGGTTATCTGCAGAGACTAAATAGTTCTGTGTGGGGTTGATGTATCCTGGAGGCTCGAGGCAATTAGCTGTGGATGATGAACACGGAGTGTAATGATAAGTCCTCAGGGCAGAAGTGCTCAGCTGCTCTGCTCCTGCGGATCTTGGGCACTCTGCAGGACCCAACCTTCATCTTGAGGTTCATCCCTGGCATGCAGATAAACAGAAGGCTGGACTAACTGGGGAAAAAACTGTAGTAAACACTGTGCAGAGAGTTTCAGAGCTCTGCAGATGAAGGTTGTGGGTTACAGAAACTGCATAAGTCAAATAATTTTAGCTCTTTTTTCTTCTTCTCCTTGAAAAGAAGGAAAGTAGAAGCTAAATGCAGTCTGTCCCCTGTCCCTAGTTGAATCACTAACTTATTCTGTCTTGTAATAGCACTTAGAAACCCTGGTGTCATTATTAGCATTGTACAAAAATATATCAAAGAACCAGTCTCTTCCTCAGACAGCTTGCGATCTGAAGCCCACATCCTGCAAAGCCTTACAAATATGTTTAACAATATGTTGCAATTATTACTGATCATAATTACTATTATGGAACATGCAGTTCCCAAATATAAATCAGGATCCCAGGCTACTGGGCCCTCTAATGATACACAATAAAGGCAGTTCCAGAACCGACAAGTTTACAGTGAAAATGTTGAGCGTTGACCCTCTGTGGGATTTCTTGCAGTGCATACA
Source organism: Lagopus muta (assembly GCF_023343835.1). Lineage (NCBI taxonomy): Eukaryota > Metazoa > Chordata > Aves > Galliformes > Phasianidae > Lagopus > Lagopus muta. Next base: position 81,378,486 of record NC_064433.1, read on the forward strand.
AATTCAGTGCCTGCATAAGGCCTGGCAGACACTGTGCATAAAATAAAGGAAAAGATAAGAAATAGATACAACAAAGATATAGGTGGAAGCATAAGGTAACAATGTAATGTAATATTAAGAATATAAATCTAAGATAGAATTGAGAATATTCCAAGAGCTTGGTTTTTTTCTGCACCATTAACTTGATCTCATTGCGCACCAGAATATATATGGATTCTCTGTTCTTACCTTACCTGAGAAATGCACAATTTCATATATAATGCGTGATAAATAGGATGTACGATGGGGTAGAATCAATGATGCAGGAGAAACTTTAACATATGGAAAGGCTCGACTTCTGAGCACTTGATTTCTCAGTCTTAATGTTTTATCAGTGCTGAATTTTTTGTACTGGAGATATATCTGAATGTGTGTAGCCATCTGAATAATCAGGTGAAACCAGAGCCAGACTCAGCCATGTAGAAATGGAGCGTCTTTAACAAGAAAGCTCTAATGAGCTTGTTGCAAAGCCCATCTGTGTTTGACAGGACATTTGTGGAGTGCTTGTGCAGCTGGAGTGGGCTTCTCTTTAGTGAGAGTAGATGGGAAGACTGGTTATTTCTATGTGAGAGAGCTGGGGATGTGAGGAAGAAAAAAACATTTTTTGTGTTATTTTCGGTTATCTTTTTGTTGCTCTATTTGTTAATGTCTGGATTTTCTTGAGGCTCTTTTCCAAATTTCAGATAAATAAATAAACAATCCTATTTTTTCCCCATAACCTTGGGGATAATCTAGGCTGCCTCTGTAATATGTCAGAAGTTTTCTGCTTTGGAGTGGGGAGTGGTGGGGCTTAGAACATGTTATTTTAGACAGATATCTATTTGGACAGAGTGAAGAACCTGAAGATGATAAATGGCCTGTATTTGCACATTTCCCAACTGAAATGCTAGCATTACTGTAGGCCTATTTCCCAAATCTGATCTGAAAGACATGCTTCATACTTATGTCTCTTCCTAGTGCTTTTATGCCATCGTAAAGACTTTACTATCCCATCAAGACATATTAACATTTTTCCTTGAGCTGGGATGGCCTGAAAGTGGCTTATTTTCCAGAACTCATCACGCCTTCTCTTGGTAACAAAGAAGTCCCATATATCCTCACTTTCACTGCTTTTAGATGGCTTGAAGGAGCCTGTGAAGTAGCAGTAGAAAAGGTAAGGTACTCAGATAAAGTCTATGAAAATCCAGCCAGAGGGGCTCAGGAGAAAATAAACTATACCACCAGTGCTTTTCCCAGTGTGATGACCACAGCCCAGTTTTTTTTGCCTCCTTTCTTAAGGAAGAACATATGGAGTGATGAGAATATTCAGTGGAGGAAGGTAACAGATGATGCATAGAAGCATTATGTATGAACATAAACATAAATATATTATGGAAAATATCCCATAGCCCCAGCAAGTGCTTCCCCTCTTTCCTTCTTTCCCTTTCAAATCATTTAAATTAATATTTTATTTTTGTGCAGCTGTAGGGAAGGCATATATTATTGACGGGATCGTGTTTTCTCAGAATCTCTCCCAGTTCCCTTACTTTCTGTGGCAGATAAAGGAAAATTTAAAAGGAAAAGCAAACAGTAACTTTTAGGTTTGAAGTTATGGCAGTACCCAAAGTTACATCCAGATGCTTAACAGAAGTACTCTCTGCATGCTTAACTTTATGGCTCTAGTTCTACTTGTCTTACCTGGACACCCAGTATCATTATCATTAAGGCTCCCATGGGAAGGGAAGAGTACCTAAAGTTTGGCTCTTAGTAAGTTATGGAAATGGTACAAGATCTGAGTGTGGAGTTCACATTCTGAAGGATGACAGTCATCTTGCTCCCAGCCCTACCTGTGATTTTGAGTGTTAAAAAGCAGTGCTTCCCAGTTTACACAGCATGCTGTAATGATATGTATGCATGAAGAGCTCTAAGGAGAGAAACGTATTGAACTGTTGCAGTCCCAAGCCAAACAAAATTTGCAGTTGTTTCTTCTGAAGCAGGCCTAAAAATTTCTCATCCAGAATTAGGAGAATTTAGGTGCCCCGAACTTCAGCAGGGACTTTGCTTGCTTGGATTTCACAGAGAAGAGGTGATAAAGTCAGAATTTTTGGATCCAGACCAAATTTGCTGAACAGGACACCCTAGAGAAAATCTGGGCAGAATCTCCAAGTGAAGGATAGCAAGCATTCCTGTTAAAGCCAGTGCTCAAAGGTATCCCTCAAACTGCCAAAACATGAAGATGCTGATAAGGCTGTTCATGATCTCAGTTTCAAAAAGGCATCTGGAAATAAAAGATTTCTTGTGGGGCATGTAGGTGTCTTTTAACAGGTAGGCATGGAGGATATGACTGACTCTGTTTTTTTGTTGACTTTTTGTGAATTTCTGGGTAAGATATAGTCAAGATTCAGTGATTTGGACTAGAAATAACCCACATTTCAGATTGTTTATCTTCTGTAGCCTCCTTACTGCTCAAAATATCTTTTAGAAGAAAAGCTTGGGAGCATAAACTGCTCCTACAGGCTGATCTAAAACATGTTCCTTTCTGGCTAGTGGTAGTGTTGAGATTATCAATTCCTGGGTGCAGCATAACCATTTGCCTGGTCCACCATGAGGTCCTGTGCAAAATTTTCAGTTTCGGAGTGGCAAAGGGTTTGCAGTGTTTAGAAACCCAGAGCATCACCCTCAAGGAAGATCACATCAGAAGAGCTGTCTTGCCTTGCCTTGCCCTGGCTCCTCCCTTACCATCCCATCCACCCCCAGTGCCACTCCCAAATACGATCACCCCTCTGCTTGCTTTGATCACCTCTCTACTTGCTTCATGCTTGAGAAGACGCACAGCTGGAGCAGAAATTTGCATCCTCCTCTGTGTCCTCCCCTTCCCAAGCATGCACAGAAAGAAAATTCAATTAAGCAAGTGATTTGCTGTTGTGTTTAAGTTACAATAGTAGTAATCACACCAATTATAGAAATCAGGTTGGCAATCATGGACCCTGCCCTCTGGGTTGCTATTAACTTCATTCCGGTGTGTGATTTTCCTCCGCCCCACTGAAATTGGTGAATGTCACCTGCGTATATGCCTGCTCCTCCAGGATGTAATAGCATCTTTAAAACCTAACAGCCAATTGCTGCCCTCGCACGTGCATTGAGATTTATCCCTACCTCTCTTTATTACAATAATGAGTGGGTAGCAGATGTAGTCAAATGCTGTTGCAGTATTCTCCCTCTGCCCTCCCTCCCTTTTCCCCAGCAAGCGGTAGTTTGAATCTTAAGCAGTGTCTTGGATTACTTAGTGGAAACATTCTCCAGGCCCAGGGGAAAAATAGTTACACAACTGCCTAGGATCTTTTTTTTTTCTTCCCTTTTCTCTTCTTTTTCAGTTTAATCATTCTCTCTACTTGGGTGAATCTTCTTTAATTATTAAAACTGTACAGTGAGAAGCACTGCTAACTATGATGACAGATGTCTTCCTCTTTCCTTCTCTCCCATCCCCAGGATTAGCAATGGACATCTATGCTCAGCCAAAATATCACTTTGTTGTGATGTAAATTTCCCTGTGATTTTTCTTTTTGTCTGTTTCTCTCGTGAGTGTAGGCAGATTTCTTGTTGGGATCCTTTTGTTACCACTCCCTCCAGCTCTGAAAGTGAGGGAATGGAAGATTCAATATATATGGCTGCTGGAGCATTTTTGAGAAAGATGCTTTTGGTCCATTATCTTTGATTCAGGCACGAGATGCTTCCCTCTTTCTGCTGTGAAATGCTGAGACATTGCGTTTCAAATGTGGCCCCTGGCTTCAGGGTGCAACAGCTCCTCTGAGTACCCAGATACCCTCCAAACCCAGAAGCACTGAAATCACCAGCTGCTTTCAATAGAATTGGTCATCACTCAAATGTACATATCTATGAATGCAGAGCGAAATTGGGTTGTGACATGCAGAGGGAATGAGCTGAAGTGATGAATGAGATTAATCTCAAACAATTTTTAAAGGGCTTTGAGATCTTTGAATAGAAATGCCAGTGAAAGAGGAAACAGAATTACGATTGTTCGCATTGATACTGTTCTCTCATCACCATTTTGCTTGCTCCCAGGGCTGGAAGACCTGTGCATGTCTCAGGGCTAATCTGAACTGCAGCGTAAGGTCAGAGAGCTCCAACCAAGTGCTCTCTTGCATGCTTACCTCACCTGCCCTTTCTGGTGCACAGCTGCTCCTGCCATGCTCCTGCCTTTCCTGCAGGCACCGTGGCTGAATCAGGTGGTCACCAATCACTTGTGGCATTTACTGCAGTCCAGTGAAGAAGCTGGTAGGGAGATGCTAATTTAGCTGTTAGCTGCTTGTTCAAAAGTCAAATTAGCCTCTCACATCTCTGCCTTTTTGGGATCATTGTTTTTCCTGTGGTTGGTCTGCTGTGTTATTTACACTTTTCACAAGAGAGGTGGAGAGCCATCTGGATTTGGTGTGCAGCCAAAGCTGATCTGAATGCCCACAGAATTAAAACAGAGCTGACACGTATGGGGAATATCAAGCCCTTGAACAGGTACGAGAGCAGCTCTGGAGCAGCATTTTCCCAACATACTGTGCTTGGTAAATTGGGCAGCACCGAAGCATTTAAAAGATTCTCTTTGTTACGTCTGTTGTCTACTGCATGTCTGATGCTACAGCTCTCTAAACAAGCTCATTACAAATCAGTGATGTGCTTGGCTCAGCGTGTCCACACCACAATGTTAGGACCCAGCCAGTGATTGCAGAACTGCAGGCTTTGGGGTGGTGCTGCTACAGCTGGAGGCAAGGTGGCAAGGAGGCTGCTTCAATGGTGCTTAGGCTGCCATGGGGCCTTTACAAGAGGCCGAGGCTGCCAAGTGCTGGGCTTTGACAGCAGCACTGGGCCAGCTGCCTGGCTGCTCCCTGAGCAATTCCCAGGTCGTGTCATTGTACAGAAGAGACTAGTTTAATCCCAGAGAAGGGAACAGATGGGGAAGGGCAATGGCAGCATTTCAGGATTTGCAGGTGTTGCTTGCTGCGGTGCCTCTTTTGATTGCCTGCATGGAGAGGTGTCCTTGCTGCCACCTTTGCACCCTGTGGGCTGAGGAGCTCTTCAGCCCCAGGCAGGCAGAGGAGGTGTGCTAGGTCCCAGCCAGCCACTGTGGCTCTCAATCCAGTCTGCTTTCCCAACACAGCTGCCCAACTCACAGCCACATGTAAATCTCCCCTTGCTCCTCACCTGCCAGAGCCCAGGTGGTGAAGGATCTGGTGGCAGGTAAAGTAATCAATCTGGAGGGCTTTTAGCAGCACGTCCTGCCATCATTTGACAGCACATCTCTGTCAAGGAGACTGTGCCTTTCCTCGATCAATAAATCAATCCATCCTTTTTTACCTTTGTGCACCTGCATGTCAGTCAATTCATGCCATGGACAACGTAGAGCTGGCATTCAGGTGGCACATTAAATGTTCCCTCCCACCAAGGCCTCTCAGGGCAAGTTCAAGCCCAGGGCAGGGCTTGAACCTGCAGGATCTCTGCAGAATCTCTGCTGGTAGCTGTGACAGCAATCTCCCACATCTCATCACTTTCTCAGTTGTTGAGTGGCATCTGCTATACAGGGCATCCATGTCAGGATGTCTCCATGCCGTGCTGAGCATTTCTCTGAGAAGCCAGGGGCTCGTAATCCCTGTAAGCCAGAGGGCTTTGTTTCCCCTAGGTGCCATGGTCACTGAGTCCAACATCTCCCCTGTCTCCCTCTGCAGTGGAACTCTGCCAGCATCTGCCATGCATCCCTCAGGAGCTCCCAGCCACATGCTGGAGAAGTGACTGTGTGGCCGAGCCGCCTCTGTCTGCCTGCTAAGGTTTCTAGAGACACAGCTTGTGTCAGCCTCAATCTCCTATTTATCTCCTCATATTCCCACTGTCACAACCTCTTCCTGCGAATGCAGAGTGAGGAGGGTAGAAGCATTGGGCAAAGAGGGACTGACAGACAGCTGGGGCCTTGGAGCTCTGCTGTGAATAATATCTGTGCAGTGCGGTGTGTTTGCTTGTTTGCTAAGGATTGAGGGCCACCAAGTCAGTTTGCTCGAGAATGTCCATCTGTAATAGCAAAGGGAAGGGCTGTGTCTCTTTGAGCATCTCCTCCACTGGGATGTGATTGTGAGAAACTAGAAACAACTAGTTTGGATGTTTCATGCTAATTTAGGGCAGCTGCCTTGGTTGCTTTTTGCTCCTGGCTCTCTTGGCAAAAAGCTTTGTCTCCTTTAGTAGCTTTTTCTCCAATATCTCCTATCTAAGTATACTACAGGGGATCCTGATGTTTGGATACCATTAAAATGCCTCATTGTGGGCTTGGGAAATCCTCAGACTAGTCCCAAAGTATTCAGAAACACTGAAATTGAGATGTTGAAAGCTTCCCGATGGAGTCAGGAGGAGTCACTGCAACATATCAGAGACATCTGGGAGGCAGCACCAGACTGCAGCCTGTATTATCCTGTTCCTTACCTTTATGCTGTAACAACAAGATCAGCCTTCCTCTCTAGACACATCTAATTGTGTCCTTAGGCTATCATGACTATAACTACACCGCTACTCTAATTAGGCTTATGGTTCAACATCTTTCTTAATTTCTCCTTTCTTTAATTTCTTTGAAATGTTTTGGACAGCCTTCCTCACTTAAGCAGCCTTTCATCACCTAACATCCTTCATTGCTTGCTGCTGATGTGGCCTGTGGAGGTGCCACGAGACCATCCCAGCTTCCACTCAGCTATCACTTGCAGCTGCCAACAGGGCAAGAGGAGCCCCATTCTCATCACTACTGTGAGTTTCAGGCAAGGGCTCACTGTGCTGCAGAGTGACAGCTGCAAAATTCCTGGATGACCCTGGGTTTGTTCCAGTATTAATTGTTCTTACTTCTTTTTGGAGGTCAGGCCCTGCCGCTGGTTGCCAGCTCCTCAGAGAGCTGAGAGAAAAATGGAGACTAAAAGCTTAAAATGTGGTCCTCCTCTCAGAAAAAAAAAAGCAACCTGATAAAAATAGCCTCTTCCTCCAGTGTTGCTCTAATTCCTGTGTGACTCCAGGTCAGTTTTGCTTGCTCAAGACAGAAAAGAAGTTTTTGCTGTCTCTCTCTCTTGTTCACCACAGTGCTTCAGGAGAGAGACCTGCAGGTTCTCAGTGGGACACCTAACTAAGGTCTAAAGGAAAAAATGAGCTTCTTCTTGGCAATGAGAAAAAAATGCCCAAAGCACAGGTTTAATCCAAAGATCCTTGCTTAGGTCTGCATGGTTGAGAATAAGACTGAAGTGTGACCAGCAACTTAAATCCTTCAGCAGGGCACAGCGGGAATCACAGATTTATGACGAACACCATTTTAAGTATCTATTTCCAAGAAACTTCTTCAAGAATTATCCTTCAAATGTTTTGGCCAACAAGTGACTTGCAAAGTCTTTATGACGGACGTAAGCCTGCTGTTTGCCTTCAGTTCAGAAGATATACTTCTTCCCTGTAGGGTTTTGCAGTTTTAGAGTGTAAAGCATGTCTCCTTCTCTTGCTGCTGTAATTGCTGTGAATGGGTGTTTCATAGAGAGGCTCAAGGAACCTTTCTGAAGAAAGGAAAAAATAAGATAATCAGAAATGGGTTGCACACTACATTAACGAAGTATGCACAGTCGCCCTGCTTCAGACTATCCCATGCCCAAGAAAAAATGCCCTCCGGTTGTCTCTCTGTTAAGCTTGAACACACACATCTCTTCTTATGTGCACATCTGCATATAGAATGTGTATTGGGAGTATGTATCAGGATCTGGACATGAAAGCCCTTTCTCCTTACCAAAAGAGATTGTTCTTTCTGGGTGCTCCTCTCTCCTCCTTCCCACCAGCTCTGCTCCCTGGTTTTTTAAGTTTGCTGAATGCAAGGGACTACTAATCACAGACCAGGCTTGGGAAAGCAGAGGACTAGCACCCTCACCTCTCTGCATCGATGCTCTCATCTAGCTTCTTCTCTGCTAACATCTCTCCTGCCCTGGCTGAGAGCTTCAAGAGAGGGTTGTCCTGAGGAACAGACAAAAATATGCCCTCTGTCACCCTGACCAGAGCTGCTTGAGAGAGGAGGAAAGATCACAGCTGAGGCTCCCCATGGGCTGTGCCTGCATGGACACTGCAGGCTGGGGCATCTGTCAAATGGATCTTAAAACTTGCGACCTTTCCCACCAGTGGTTGGTCAGCACCCCATGGCAGACTTGCTTTACGGCAGGTCCCACTACCGATGTTATCAGCTCCAGGACATCCTGTGGGGACAGCACTGCAAATTAGGTCAAGAAATAGAGAAGCCAGGCTGGAGCTCTGAGAGATACACCTTTTTCATTCATTCCTTCCCAGGTGCCTTCTCAAGCAACCTAGAAGTTAAGGGAGGAGGGAAGCAAAAGCTCCTTCCAGTTAGCTGTGTGAGTTTGCTAGCTGAGGGGCTTTAAGGGCAGCTGCCAACTATAGTAAGGCTTGCACGAAATTCAGAGGAGTTTGCTGTTTGCATGTCAGATGAGGTAAGGAAAAGGGACTCAGTGATGTATACAGAAATAGAAGTCACCAAGCCAGCTGGGGAGAAGAGGAAATGTTGCTTATTCACAGGAAAAAAGAGTGTGTGTGTAATACTGTTTGAGAGGTATTGCCTGCTTTCCCATTCCTCTCCTATTCCCATTTTTTCATTCTCTTGTGATTGGCACAAGTCACCCCACAAGCATCCCTAGATTACCACTTCTTGAAGAAATGAAGCTCCCAGTGCCTTGAGAAGTGGTTCTGTGGGCTGCACAAGGGCTTTCCTAAAGCAGAATGCTGACCTCAAAACCGATGTGGAAAAGGATTTAAATCAACACATCATCATTTGGGAATGTTCCATGCCCTGTGTCCTAGAACTCTTCTGCTGTTTCCTGCCTTGTAGGGAGTGTTTCCTGCCTTGTATACTGTAGATTGGTGGGCCCTGCTTGCCCACTGCTCAGAGCCACGTGCAAATGTACCCCGCTGTCCTACCTGCGCTGCGATTTGCAGCCATTCTCCCTTGAACTGCAGACTATGCAAAGGGAAGGAGAATCTAACCCCAACCATGCACTGTGTGGTCTGGAGCTGGTCATCCCTGTCCCCTCATTTCTGTTACTCATTCCTGGGGGTTCTCAGAGTGTTTCTGCAGGGTCAGCCATTCTGGCTTGAAGTTGTGAGAGTGGTGAGGGATGAAGCTCGGGATGAAGCCAGGGTGAGAAACAGCAAGTGAAGCAAAAGCAGAGAACAGGCTCTGACTGAAGATGGATTTTGCCCCCTTCTGTCAGCTTCCTGCAACAGACCCGAGCTGCTGCCTCAAGCTGGTTCTGAATTGCTGTGCTTGGTGCATTTGGCTGTACAGATGCTGTCGACAGCCACTCGCATCCTTCTCCCAGACACTTACTGGTTACAGGCAAGGAGGCCAGAGATTATGACTATAGTGTTTGGGGAGCTCAACTTTAAAGGGTCAGAAGATATTAGGGTAGGGTAGAGAAGTTGGTGGGGGTATGGAAGGGATAAAATATCTGCTGGGGCAGATAGCTGAGGGGTGACTGGCAGTGTCTGAACAGATCTTGGAAGATGCCAGTGTATTTTTGCCTACTAGAGCCACTTGTGAAACTGCTGCTGTCCTAAAAACTGCCAGTACATGCATGTTGGTCTCACAGGACCATAAAGGCAGGATGCTCCCACAGGCCCAGTCTCCTAATGGATAGCAGGAGGAGTGATAGAATTGCTAAAGTAATGTCTCCCCTCCCCTCCGCTTTCCTTCCCTCTCCTCTTTTTTTCCCTCGTTTTTTTTTTGGTGATTTTACAATTGTTATTTTTAATAACAATCTGGCCAACAATAGCATTTTGAATCCAAATAGACTCAGGAAGACATGCCTTCAGAGCTGTGTTAACCTGCTCATGTCCAAGCTGAAAAGCAGATCTGTTGGCCTAACCCACTCCTTTTCAGCCACTGTCAGGACAGGTTCATCTCTGGAGTGCTCCTGAGCTCGCTCCAGGGTTCAGCTGGCATTAGCAGAAGTGAGGTGGAAATCTTAGAGGGAGCTTTGCCTTTTTCTTCCCTGTGGCAGTGTTGAATACCACCTGATCCCACTGCAGCAAAAACAATGTCCTTTAAATTGGTGCATGGGGTGTGCCTGTCTGGTGGAGGGGATCTGAGTAAGCCCAGGAAAAGGTGTAAAGGCACACCTCAGCCTTCCTGGCATTTCAACAGCAGACTGGTATCCAAGTGTCACAGAGCATCTTCCAGTGCATTGCTCCATTTCCTTTTCCTCTCATTATTTTGCATTTATCTATGGCCTTTGTATCTCTTGGCTGCAGCTCAGGCCAAGCATGGGCAGCTCACCAAGGCACCTGTTCCCTATCTCTGTGTCGCTTTCCCCCTCTTCTTATTTCACAAGGCAATAGATAGAGGTCACTGGGTAAAGCACCTAGCCTTCTGCATGCAGATTGTATCTACACAAGGCTTGGCAAAATCTGGTCAAATTCTAGTGATGAACATCTTTCTAGGTTGGCCAGGGTGGGATGAAAGCAATTGTACGTGGTACATTGGTTCTGTTTTTCCCCAGTGACAAGTTTAGTAAAGGCTGCATAAATGCTTAGAAGATGTTTGCAGCCCTTTACTCTCCTGCTCAAAGGCCTCACACTTCATCTACTGCCTCGATCCAGGGACACCAGAGTCCAGGGATGGTAATCTCCCTGCCTGCCAAGGCTGTGAGCTGGTGCCTCTTGATGTCCTGGCAAGATCATCTTGTGGCTGCCGTGTCTTTTCCCCAAACAGCTGAGGGTGGCACCTGCGACTCTGGGAGGGAAAGCTGGACAGGTTTTTGAAGTGCTAATGATGATTAGTTTGTCTAAGCCAGCACAAACTATCAATGGGCTTGAAATGTTAATCAGGAGAAGGGCCTAGTGCTAAAGAGCTGCAGAATGAGAAATGAATTGGGAAGCAGGGGGAGAGCAAAGCTGGAGATGCCTAAGTGGGGATTTGACACAAGTATTTTCAGCTGCTCAGCTCAGTGCTCTGTGAGAGGGATGGATGCCTTTCTCTTCTGCATGCCTGAAATACCTTACTTCATTTGCAGAAACATTCCAATTGTGAGTAACTTCATTCTGACTGCATAGGAAAACCTCAGGAATTGCTCCCCAGATCCTGCTCTTCCATCCAGGGAGCAATGCTGTTCCCCGCTCACATGACTCCCCTTGAACTTGCCCTTATATCCTTGCACTGCCATTTTCTGCTTGTTTATGTTGAAGTGCGTTTACTTAGCACAGTCCTGTAAGATACTTGCACACACCTGATTTCAGACAAACCACGCAGGCTGCACTTTCCTGTAGACTGCATGGATGGTTGGACTCTGATAAACACTATAAATATGTGCTCTGTAAAAAGTATTTGCAGATATTCTCCTCTCTCTTCTCTCTCCTATTCCTTTTGTAGATACCCGTGCATCTCTCTACACTTATCTCACATTTGCACTTGCACTGCAAGCCTGTAGTATCTCAGGTTTACCGAGACATAGAGGAAGATCTTCCTCAGGAAGCCTTGCCATGCTGTTCTGGCTCTTCCAGCTCCCAGGTCTCCTTAGAATGGCATTGCTGCTTGCACACATCTCCTGCTGGAATCGTGTTTTCAGTGAGTGATTGTAGATAGGTGCAGTAATGGTGTCCCCTAATCACACTGCATCCTGGTGCTGCATAGATGGGACTCTCAGTACCTGCTCATAGGAGCAGAGTGCCAGGTGCTCCCGTTCTTTTCTTTGAGATGTTCAGTAGGCTCTGTGGAACAGCATATGCAATAAAAAAAATGGAAAAGAACAAGAGAAAGAAAAAGAAACACGTCATTTCATAGCTCTCCAAGCACAGACATGCCTAGCTTCCTGCTTAAGGATCTGAGCAGCACAGCTCACCCAATTAGTCAGTAACGTAAGGTCTGCCATACCAGGCAGAACCAAGAATCCATCTAGCTGCCTTTCCTCCATATGTCTCCCACAGTGACCTGCAGCAGATGCCAAGAGACAAATGTAAGAGTGGTGTGGGTGTGTAATGATACCTCCTTGTTACACTGTCTGAGCCCCCAGTTATCCTGCAGTGCCTGCTCTGTGCTGGATGGTTCATGGTCTGAACTGCAGTCTGCTCCCTGACCCTGCCCTGTCCTGTGGCAGTGAGTTCTACCACTGAAACATGCACTGCCTGCTTAGTTGGGCATTTACTCATCACCCGTCTGTTTCTTTTGGTTCCCATTGCTTATACTGGAAGTGTCTTCCTTACTTTTTACGTTACTCATTATCTTATATTTCTGTCATGTTTCTTCTCAGTTGTCTTTGCTGTAGCCTGAAGAAATCTAATCTTTTTGCTGTGTGAAGAAATACCCAGACTAGAGGAAGCTTGAGGAAGCACCCCAAGCATCCTTAGCTTTTGGCACATTGAGCATCTAGTAACGTAGATGGAATGATGGCATTGGTGGACAAGGGAAAGGTGGCCGATGTCATTTACCTGGACTAGAGCAAGGCCTTCGACATGGTCCCCCACCACATCCTTATCTCCTGATTGGAGGGATGTGGATTTGATGGGTGGACCACTTGATGGATAAGAAATTGGTTGAAAGGCCACAGAGGGTGGTCATCAATGGCTCTATGTCCAGGTGGAGGCCGGTAACGAGCGGCATCCCCCAGGGGTCTGTCTGGGGACCAGTGCTCTGTAATGTCTCTATCAATGACATTGACAACAGAATCGAGTGCACCCTCAGCAAGTTTGCTTTTGACACCAAGCTGAGTGGTGCGGTTGACACGATGGAAAGAAGGGATGCCATTCAGAGGGACCTCAACAGGCTGAAAGGTGGGCCGGGTGAACCTAATGAGGTTCAACACAGCAAAGTGCAAGGTTTTGCACTTTGGCCATAGGAATCCCAGGCATCCATACAGACTGGGAGGAGCAGTTCTTGAAAGCAGCCCTGCAGAGAAGGACCTGGGGGTCTTGATGGATGAAAAGCTTAACATGAGCCAGCATCTCGGAAAGCAAATTGTATCCTGGGCTCCATCAAAAGAGGGGTGGCCAGCAGGGAGAGGGAGGTGGTTGTCCCTCTCTACTCTGCTCTTGTGAGGCCCCATCTGGAGTACTGTGTCCAGGTCTGGAGCCCCCAGTACAAGAAAGACAGAGAGCTGTTGGAGAGGTCCAGAGGAGAGCCACAAAGATAATCAGGGAACTGGAGCACCTCCCCTACAAAGACAGGCTGAGGGAGCTGGGCTTGTTCAGCCTGGAGAAAAGAAGGCTGCAGGGTGACCTCATTGCAGCCTTTCAGTACGTAAAGGGAGCCTACAAACAGAAGGGGAATCTCAACTCTTTGAAAGGGTAGATAACAGCAGGACAAGGGGAAATGGTTTTAAGTTGAGGGAGGGAAGATTTAGGTTGGATGTCAGGGGGAAGTTCTGTACAGAGAGAGTAGTGAGGTGCTGGAACAGGCTGCCCAGAGAGGTTGTGGATGCCCCGTCCCTGGAGGTGTTCAAGGCCAGGTTGGATGGGGCCCTGGGCAGCCTGGTCTGGTATTAAATGGGGAGGTTGGTGGCCCTGCATGTGGCAGGGCAATTGGAGATTCATGATCCTTGAGGTCCCTTCCAACCCTGGCCATTCTGTGATTCCATAACCTCTCCTTTAACTGATGCTAGAAGTCAACCTGGTAATGAGTGTACAAGCACTATATTCCAGTCCAAAAGGAACGCTTGTGTAGCCTGTCTGCCTTTTGTATGCTAAGGATATTAATATCCTGTATCTAGTGCTCCACCAAAAAGGCATTCGAAGAACATCTGCTCACTGCATTTCCTGTATTCTTGCTCATTTTCATGACTCAGGCCCTTAAGTAGTCCCATTTGTGCCAGCTGGCAGCACTGTCCTGGGCACCTCACTCCTCAGACGAGGCTGACACCTCACAGACAGACCACAGTTAATGCACCTGGGGACTCTGGTCCAGCCTCTGCCAGTCCTGTGACGTGCAAAGTGTCTCAGCCTTTTCTCAGAGTGCATATTCCTGAGTATGTTATTCTGTGAAGGAGATAACAGGGGAACTGTTATCAACGCATCTGGTAAGAGTCCTGGCCTTGTGCAGCTATGTAATTATTTGCATCCCTGGCACCTTGGGAGTGCCACCTTCTGCATCTGTCCTTTTGCAGAGGAGCAGTTCTGCAGTAGGCTGCATAGTGTAATCACGTCAGAGGCCATTAGGATTAGCTCTGATCTTTACAGAGGCAAAATCCACTTGCAGTAAGCGGCTCAGACAAGATGGAGAGAGCAGCAGAGCTCCCATTTTGGAAACTGATGTAAAGATAAGGAATTCCACTAAAGAGAAACACAGAAGAGAAAGCAATAATAATAATTAACCTTCTTAATCAAGTAATCTTTTCACAGCAAGCAGAGCCTTTAGTTAGTTTAGCCCCATGTGTTACAGTATAGCAGACAAACCATTTAAGTCAATGGACAGACACATTTTCCTTTAGCAAGCTTTGGAACAGGAGCTGGCAAATGAGCCAGGCACCAAGATCTGACATAGCCGTTGTTCCTAAGCTTTCATTGGGTAGCTGATAGGAATGTTTCAGTGAGAGCTGCCCGTCAGAAGATTGCCGTGTTTTATAGTTCAGGTACTCTGCTAATCTCGTGTGTCCACCACTTGCTCAGCTTTGCTGTTTCATCAGAAGTGGCTCACAAGTTTTCTAAGAGCATCAAGCAAAATCTTCTAGCACTGATACATAGTCAGCACAGCCATACTCCTGTCTTTGTCTCGCTCCCTGGGGACAGCGTTGCAAACCAAAGCCATTTGCGTTAATGTTCGCAGCAAGCGAATAAAATGGGCCACGAACACCATCAAAACAAATCTGCTGTTTATATTTGAATGACTGTTTGGTCATGCTCTAATAGCAATAATCATCAGCAGTAGCAGCAGGGAGCCAGCATGCGCGTTAACTGCATTACGTTTTCATTTGACATGAGTAATTGTAACATTCTGTGAAGTTGTTCTAATAGTTACGAGGCACTTGTTGGTCCACAAGGTGGGAAATGGTAGAAGGCCAAATTAAGGTAGTTTGCCTGACCCCCAGTAACGAATTGCCTCACTCTCTCCATAATGCAGTAGTACTTGGACTGCTGATGATTATTTTTAAACTATATTTAAGGCACATTGGCCATTTTCTCCTCTGCATGAGTACAGATAACAATGAGAGATGGCCCCAGTCAGAAGCCTGGTATCTGAAGGCTGGATGCAGTGGCTGGATTTTCTTTACAGCTTTTCTCTGTTCCAAACTAAATGAAGGCCCCCACGTTTAGCCACTCCCATGTTTTGTAGGGGAAAGACAAGAATCGGTTATATTAAACAAAGAAAATTCTCAGCTAATAAAATTGACTGAGTATCCAGTCTAGTGATGCTCTGTAGGATATCCTTAGGTCTTCACCTGCACTGGAAGTTGAGCCATGGGTCAGTGACCATACCACTGGGGGTTCAGACTCAGGATCTGAGGTACGCTAGCTCTGGTGTGCGAGTGCCCAGCCTGTTGCACTGAGAGGCTCCAGCTGAAGGCTGAGGCTGAGCACTGAGGCTGTATTTCAAACTTATCTCTAGTCAGCACTAGAACCACTGGATGGTCATCTTTCTTATTCTCTAAATTAAAAAAAAAAAAACAAAGTTGGAAGCCAGGGGCCTCACAAGGAGGCATACTTTGCTTACTTCTGCAAACTGTGGCTAGGCCTCTGCCTTGGTGCCCTCCCTGCTAGTGGCTGGCACGTCACTCGGTGTCACCCCAGGGTGACCTCCTTGCTCAGCACCATGAGGTTCTGACTCCTGTTCACAGCAGGACTTAAACGGAGTAGAATGAGGCTCCGATTACAGTTCTAACGAGGATGAAATTCCCGATTCCCATCTCGTGCTGAGATCCCAGCTGTAGGAATTTATCTGATTGTTACAGCCATGCTGATGCTTGCTTCTCATTCTGCCATGGCCTCGCAGTGTCTGTAAATAGCAGAGTGCTCCTTGTGCAGCCAGGCCAGGCAGCTTTCTCACATGGCAGCAACCAATCGTTTTGTTCACTCACCTGTGCACGCATTCATGGTTTCCTAGTTGCCTCTATGAAGCACTTTTCCAAACGCATACCTGCCTCACTGCTGGACTGCAAAAGGATCTCATGGGACCAAGGAGAAAGCTCCGGAAAGACCTTAGAAGAGTGTTTCTAAGGATCCAGCTTCACTTGTTTCCAGCTTTTTTTTTTTTCTTCTGGTCCAGGATCAACCCAAACCCCTTACACCAGGCCTTGCCCAAACTTTGCTTGGTTCTGTACAGGTCCAAGATGCATGTGCTCCCTCCAGCTCTGCTCCCTCCAGCTCTGCTCTGAAGCAGTCCAGAGCAACTCAAAGTTTCCTTCTGTTCAGCTGGATACAGAGGTGTCGTGCACCTGGCTCTCACCTGGGGAACTGAGCTGTTCCTGTGTGTTACCACTGTCTTCCTCTTCAGCCAAGTCTGTGATCTCACTTTGGCTGTGTCTGGTTGGCCCTTTCTGCTCTGTCCTGTTTTCTGTGCCATTTTGTCTCACGTGGGTTCCTTTCATGTAGTTTGTAAGGGATGCTGAGACTGCCCTGTGTGCTCCCAAGTGCACCCAGAGCCTGATGAAATCTGGTTCAGACAAGAATGGAGGAGGAAAGAAACAAAGATAAGTGAAATGAAGATGGAGAATAGGGTAAGGAGTTGGCACAGGTGTTCTCCATGTAGGGCCAGGCGGCACTTTCAGGCAGCAGAAGCACGTGGCGAACATCACTTCGCATATGAAAATCTAGTTAAGCTAACGAGGTCCTTAATTAGGGCTTTTATTATCTTTTAATTCTTTGCTTAAAGGAAAGTGATTACAAAGCTCATCTTTATGATACAGCAAACTAATCTTTCATTTCTGAAGTGTTTTCTTTGCTTTCCTTCCCTTGCCACAATAATGAGGAAAGGGAGAGAGAGAAAAGGGAGGGAGACAGAGAAAGGGAAACAAAACCTTGAGAAAGAGATTGTAAAGCACAGCGTTTGAACCTGTATGCTCCTGCAGTAGCATTTCACTGCGGATCAGAAAGAGCCTCAGGAAACTGTGACTCAGTAGATGGGAACAAGTGGGCGAGCGGCACAATGCTCATAAAGCCCAGAAGCACAGAACACTGTGGGCTCTTGCTGCAAGGTCTGCAAATCTCTGTGCCCAGCAGTGGGTTCACTGCCCACCAGTGCAATTGCCTGCCTATAGGCCATCTTGCTTCATGCCCTACAGTCCTACATTACAGGGTGGCTTATGGAAGATGCCTCATATAACAAAGCAGAGTAACCAGGGCTGCAGGGCTCATGTTTTATCCCATCCTGTTAAACTCACCTACGTACAGTCCTGGGCTTCACATAGAGAGCAGTTCATCCAATTGGTTTTAATTTATTGCACACTTGAGGGTCTGACACTGGATAACAATTTTTTCTGAGTTTTATGTTATGGCCATTTGTTGAAAACTGCTAAATTTGTGTTTCTTATGAACTTTGCTGATTTTAAACCTCGGTTGCCGCTTCACCTACTTCTGGAGGCATGAGGCATTATGGCACGAAGCCACGTCAACTAATATGGTGATCGTGATTGATCTCTACAACTAAAGAGTGTAAGGCGGGATTAATAAAACAGTGAGAAGCCCAGGAACCTCCTGCTGTGAGCTCCGCAGAGGCAAGTTGTGTGAGCCAGAACTGATCAGCTGCCTGCTGCTGCATCACACAGATCCCTATGCTGGTGGTGGAGCACTCCTTTGGATATCATATAAAAGAAGGTGCTGATCATCTGTTGCCTTGCACAGTCCTAGGGCATTTCTCATAAAAGTAGGGATGTTAACATCAACATCTTGGCCAAATTCTGTTACAGATTATTACATTCCACTTTCAGAATTCCTTCTCTGTGCAATTAGAATTTTCCACCCTCTTCCCTCCTTTTTTTTTCTGGCCTACTTGAGCATTGCAGAACAATTGCTGCATCCTGCACCACAGATAGCTGCATTTCGGTTCTTGCAGATGTGATCTTTACAGTACATATTTAATATAACAGAAAACACAACCTCAATGAATCTAAATACCATCCACTTTTCATTGCTGTGATTGCAATGTCTGCCATGCATTTTTAAATTCAGTTAGAACCCAAGATAACGTAACGTAGATTTTTTAAACCTTCAGCTTTCAGCCTGGAGTACAGCTGTGCATTGGACACTGGGCATCACAGCAATTTGTATCTATGCAATCACTTTCCCTGGTAAAAGAACATCAGCTTTATCTATGAAGTTGTAGATGATGCTGAAGACAAATGGGCTGATTTTACAAGGTGCTTGCTGTCTGCATTTCCAATTCAAGCTAATGCTTAGTATCTGTGAAAATTAGGCAAAAGATTTTTTACAACCACTTCAAAGTGCTTTGTTGTCTCTTTCCTCAGTATCGTTCATATTTATCTAGATTGAAGGAAGTTTAGAGAAGCAAATACAATTACTGGCACTTCTTTGTCAACCTGGCAATAGCTTCTGTCTATTCTGCTTAGAAATCTTGGTCTAAAAAGGTAAGATACGTGTGTATTTTGGCTTTCCAGACAATGCCTAGCGGATGCCGAAACAGCTTAGTCATTATGATATTTTTAAAGTGGTGGATTAGAGTCAGTGTTTTTAACTGTTTGTTTGCTTCTTCTTATTAATCCCCCCAATACCAGGTAGCTTAATTTTCCACTGATTCCTTAAGGACACACTGACCTTAGTTAGAATCAGTATGAGGTAGAGAACACAGTGTAGCATCTCCATAAATCTAATTTACATTATAAGATGAGGATCCTGCCATGGCATTTGCTTTGTCTGGAGCTCCAGTTAAGTCAGTTTGGCCTGATCTCTGCCCACAAGGTTCTGGTTTAGATTCACAGGTATTTTATGTACTGGATCAGCATCGCTTTCTAGCTTCCTGCAAGACTTGCCAAAGTCTTTCTTTGTGTTAACTTCCCTGTACCCAAATTAAAACATCATCCATTAAAAGTCTGACACCTTGTAATCCCTCAAAGATCTGTGCAATTACTCTTCGTAACACCTTGGGAGCAGAACTTGTACCAAATGGCCTTTGCTTCAATTCACTGTATAATATCCAAATGGTGTATTAAAAATCACTGGCTTGGAGCCTGTGCTAATTTTTTTCACCCCCCCCTCAAAAAAAATCATGTTTTATACACAACATTTAGAATATTTCTGGTTTTTGTTTGTTTGCTTTTTCCTGCTAAGATATTGGCTGTCTTTTGTGTGTGTGTGTGTGATTTTGATCAGATGCTATACAGATTTTATGGCTTCAATTCATTCATGTGAATCAATACACATCCGTAGCACATTTGACTACTCAGTTACAACCACGTAATTCCTTCAAACTGTAAATTTTTCTTCTGTACCAGTAAGCGTTTGCTTTTTCATATGGTCAGGTTTCGTTTTTCCACTTGTTAGGGTAAATTATACCCTTTTCTGGGTGGGCCTCACATGAAAATTACTAATTTATCAAAGTGGCCTTTGGAGATGTGAGGATTCCTATGGTCTGTTCAGGATTCTGCAGAGATTATGGCACACATCGCTTTTTACTAACTCAGGCTATGTCACTTTCAAGTCCTAGTATTTTCCCTGGAACACATTGCAGTTTCCCAATTTAAAAAAATACAGCCATGCCATTAACGTTTAGCTGTGTTTGCCTGTCTGAGCCATTTATTCTGCACTCTCTGTGCCAACAAAAATATATATGCCGTTACTTTCTGCTCACTAAATGTGCAGGGATAATATGTGTGCCACAGCTTTGAATTAATGACTGTGGGCCTTTCTTGGCTTCTGTTCTCAACATTGTTGTGTGGCTGGGGGGTTTGTGATAATGAGAATTTGTATTTCTCTTTTGGATTCTTTTTCAGATTCCCTTCTTCTCCAGTTTTCTCTTTTTGAAATGATGCAGCATGGACAACCATTCATCACTGAGTCATACAAAGCCCAGCTGTGCATTCTACTGCCTTTTAAAATGTCTCTGTTTCTTGTGTGACTTCTTCTTCAGAGATTTACATCCATTTGGGGTCTCATTCGATGCCCCCAAAAGCCTGTGGAATAATCCAAATTGCCTTCTATGGGCTTTAGCTAAGGCTAGGTCATTTTGTCCTGAGGTTATGAATTTCTCTTTCAATTAAAGGTTGTGGAGCTTTTCAAATCCATATGACCATGCTTAAATTTCTGTCCAGTCCCCACTGCATCAGTTAGATCACATTACCCATGGTTGTAATGTTTTTAAATGATCACATTTATATAGTAGCAGCTTCTCCCTCTGATTATCAGAGCTTGAGCCAAATCCTTCCCAGTTTCTTCTCCTCCCATGCAAAAGCAGTGCGTGCCAGCAAACACAACAGTGTCCACTGTGTGAATGGTACTGTGGCATTTTAAGTGCCTCCTCTGCAGCTTATTGGCACTGGGCAACTGTTCAAATTCTGCCTGATGCTCTCTTTTCTGTTACTATTTCCTGATAATTCGAAGAATTTAGGGAATATAAACACTTCTCTTCCCGCTGTGACTTGGGTCGTGGTTTACTGGACACTAAGAAGGAGAGGCATGGTGCTTTTATGAAAAGAAAAGTGTGATTTTATGTACAGGAATATACTCATGATTCTGGAAGTGTGTGAGTGATTCTGAGCACGCTCAGAGTATCAGTACACACATCTATATAGCCAGTCCCGTGGTAACGTAATGCCACCTCAGCTCCAAGAGCTAGGCCTGAAATAAATACCTCTAGGGTTTGACAAAATGTTGATCCTGGGCTTGGTCCAAGGATGCAACATCTCCGGACCAGAAGCAAGGCAAAAAGCTGAACACTGCAAGCTAGCTGTCATGAAAGCGAGAAGATAAAACACAGGAAAAAAGGAATTAACTAGGAGGCATCCATCAAAGTCCTTCTTGAGGTGAATAATTACACTCTCTGTTAATTACACGTAGTACCATAGCTTGGCTTTCATGATATATGTCAGTTTTTATTGCTCTTGTTGTCAGTTTCTAGATGTCATAACTCTGCTCCCCAGCAGCCTGTCATCAGAAAGAGCTATGCTAAATGAATTCCATAAAGAGAAGCATTTGCTAATGTTTGTTTCTCCAGGAGCTGCAGTGCAATAGGGTAGCTGGAGCTCGTGTACCAGACTTTCCAGGGGGGTTGTGCTCAGAGCTGACCTATTTCAACAGCTTCTCTATAGAATTGCACCCAGAGCCTGAGTAATTCTTGCTGTTGCAGACAGAGAGGTGTTTCTTTGTGCAGGGTTTGTTCTGCTACCTCCAATCTCAATCATAAACCACAAGCCACTGTTATCCCCTGGCTGGTTGTCCCTGGTTCTCCTGTCTGCATGGTGCATTGCATGCAGATATATCTACCTTCAGCTTCAGTAGAAGGATTTCAGGAGTTTTCCAGCTCTCATGTGGGACCTCATCTTCTTCCCTCTCCTTGTGTGTGGGCAAGGCATGTGGTAGTCCTCTTT
Source organism: Lagopus muta (assembly GCF_023343835.1). Taxonomy (NCBI): domain Eukaryota; kingdom Metazoa; phylum Chordata; class Aves; order Galliformes; family Phasianidae; genus Lagopus; species Lagopus muta. Next base: position 81,400,040 of record NC_064433.1, read on the forward strand.
CAAAAATGTTTCCCAGGTGAACCTTGTTTATGATTATGGAATGACAGAAATAAGCAATGAAAAAGTGTACTTGCTTATTCCGAAAAGCCCTTTCAGCTCAAACTCACCTGGTCAGGGAGATCCACTAATATTATTTAATTTTTCTTTGTCATACCAAGTGATTTGTTAGCCAGCTTTCTCAGAGCATACAAGCTCTTGAAAGAATTGTGGATGGGCGTTATGGTTTAAGCTACTCAAACAGAAATGTGTGAGGGTTCTGTTGCTTTGTCCCTTACTTAGCCAAAAATAAATACATTTCACTATGCAGTTGAAAATTTTAATTTGTTGTAGTCATGTGGAAAAGTTTTAAGTTTAGTCCACAGGCTGAAATATGTTCTCATCAATTTTCCCTTGAATACGTTTGCATAAGGAACAAATTAGTCAAAAATGTCTGTGTGCCAAAATTTCATGAAGAAACGTTGCCAAAATTTTTAGAAAACTGTGCTGCAAATATTTTATCCAGCTCGGGTGTTCAGGATGAGTAAGAATGAGTGAACATTTTCAGAGCAGGTTTGTGTATCTGGTTCTTCTGTGCTCTTGGTCACAGTCAATATCTGCAGGCTTGAATATATTGAGGCCTGTAATACCCCTGTGAAAACAAAGACAATTACTTTCTCCTTCTTCATGAATAAGAGTTTAAAGACTGAGTAAGACCACCCAAACTAAGCATTTTAGGATAGGATGAAATGTTGTCTGGAAGTGTGTAGGCTATAATGGGAGATGATGATAGAAATCTATTTCATAGGTAAAATATTAGGTTAGATGAATCCTACTAGAAGTGAGATGTCTCTGACAGAGAAAGAAACAAAACTGTTTCAGGGATCCAACGTAATTTATGGGCCCTTCTTTCATTTATGTCATTTCAATCATCTTCCTCTCTTCCAAAATACTTATGTTCTAATACAAGCCAACTAGCAACCCAGGCAGAATAGATCATGAGATCTCAAGCAAGCAGCGTGAACACAGCAAACATGCACCATCACAGAGAATTGAAGCTCAAAAAGCAAACCTGTTGAGAGGGAAGTGTGCAGATATACTGGTCTTGGTGGCCATGCTGTCAGCAGGAACTGAACTAGAGACTTCAAGAAATACATTATCAGATGCAAAGTTCTGCCAGACTCTGATCTTCTGCTCTGGAGGGGGAACAGCTGTTTACAAGGCTGGATAGTGATAGGACAAGGGGGAATGGTTTTAAACTGAGACAGGAGAAGTTTAGGTTAGAGATTAGGAGGAAGTTTTTCACACAGAGGTGGTGACACACTGGAACAGGTTGCCCAAGGAGGCTGTGGATGCCCCATCCCTGGAGGCATTCAAGGCCAGGCTGGATGTGGCTCTGGGCAGCCTGGTCTGCTGGTTGGCGACCCTGCACACAGCAGGGGGGTTGAAACCAGATGATCATTGTGGTCCTTTTCAACACAGGCCATTCTATGATTCTATGATGATTCTATGAAATGATAGGGAAAAGCTGTACTTCAGGGACTGTGGGGGACAAGCAAGCCATCCAAGAAGCGCTTGCTTGTAGGAGCAGGATCAGCCTAACACTTCAGATGCTTCCCTTTAAAAAAAGGGCTGCCTGGAAATACTGAAGGATTGCATGAGGTGGCTCAGGGTTTTGCTTCAGACACCTGTCAAATCATCCTCTAATCTGCCTGTCATAGCCACAAGCCTCAGCCCTGGCCCTCTCTGCAAGGACTGTGAGGAGTACAGGGGCTGCCTCTTCTCTCATGCCTTGCCTGCCTTTCCCTTCAGGGCAAGCCAAGAGGAGCAACATGGGGCCGCCTTAGTTCAAGGCCAGATCTCCTCCATGGCTCTCATAATGTTTTCAGACCACCTGGCAGAAGTTTATTTCCTCTGGAATATAAAATATCTGAATTTGGCAGTAATAGTAGCCTAAAATTGCTTTAACTGAGCTAAAACCAATAATTTCGTGGGTGCTGGAACTCATATAATCACATTTGTTCTGTGGTTAGATTCCCAGGTATCAGAAAATGCTCAAGCTGAAGCTTTCCATTCAGTTAGTACAATTGTAAAGTCAACATCACATTGGGGTGGGGGGTGGGGGGGTTCTGATGTCTAATAAGTCAGTCTTCTTTTGGGGAATAAGAGGCAATTGCTGGGCCTCTCATGTTCTTATCTAAAGATATTTCTGATCTTCTCTGAACTTATTTCTGAAATTTTTGGGGATATAACAGCTGAGAGACCATTGTTTATGAGTCAGAACGAATGGAAATGAATGCTTCTCTGCTGTCTTAGACATTCTTGGGTTTAGCTGTGCTCTGCCTTCTTATGTAAGTGCAATAACATCAGATAAAGCCAGAACCATTAAGGCAGTAGACTTTGAATTCCCCATCGTTAAAATGGAGTCCATGGCACTCAACATTGTAGGGGCTGTTCTGGGGAGTAAGTGTGAAAGAATCAGAAGTGTCTGTTCAGAGGGTTTAAGAGAAAGAGGGATATGCTCTGACTAGTTGAAAGAAGGTAAGGATAGAACTTAATTTTGCTGATTGGATTTTAGGAATAGAGGGTAAAGAAGGACAGGAGCTGAATTAGAATCTCTCCTGATTGTATCTCCTTTGAAAAACTTTCATCTGGACTTTCTGTAAGGCTGTGATTTTTGTGCAGGCACACTTCTTGTCAAGTAACATTGGGATCTCATGTGACAGAAAAATCAATAGTTGAAGCTCCTCAGCTTCTTACAACCCACAGCTGTTCTCTGGTAGCCTCCAGGCTGAATTGTGGTCCCAGGGACAATTCTTGCTGCCACGAGGTAGTATGCAATACAGTAAGGTATGTTTGCCATTCAGGGAGAATTTGCCATTCTGGTCAAGATGTTGGAAAGGCTTGCTCTAGAAAATCAATGTCATTCGGAGATGACAAAAAAAAAATCTAGGTGATCTTAATGAAACCTTTACATAGATACTGTTTGTGTATTTATTGTTAGCTCTCCTTGTGAAAACTTGATGTGTGGAGGAGTGATTTAATTCAATTACTTCAAGATTGTGCTTAAAAATGTTCTCCTAAGATCTCAGCACGTCTCTTAGCCTACCAGCATACTCAAAGACAGTTCGCACAATGGAAATCTGAGATCTCACATTCAAGTTAAATCCCACACAGTTGCTCTTGTTTTACTCAGATCAGCTTATGCTTCTCTCTAGGAATATGTTGCCCAGATGCTTGGGGCTTTATAAGAGCAAGTGTTAACAAGCTTTAAGCCACAATTCGATGTTAAGTTTTCTCTGATAAATAATATCTTTGAATTGATGCCAATATAACCTTTGCTATAACATACTCTCACCATCTGATTCTCAGAATCTAAAGTTCTGGTGATTTCATCCTTTAAAGCAGCAACCGCTCACACACTTGTCAGGAAATGCACTGAAAGCATTTTTCCATTGTTGACTGAATCTCTCAAACATGATTGTTAGGGGATAGCCAAGTTGATACCAGCATTCAAAGCACTTCTACCTAAGCATTTTCACATATTATTGAAAACAAACAATCAAAAACCAACTAGAGCAGTCCTAAAGATATCACAAGCCCATCTCTCTACCTTGAAGCAGAGTCACCTGTACCTTTTACTCCTTTGTGTGATATGGTTTGAAAACTGTCCCATAATGTGGAGCTCCACAGCCTCCCCACGCAGACTTTTTTAGTACTTTACTGTGCTTACCAATAGACCTGTAATTTCTCTTGCTAGCTGCCATACATTTTTCTTGCTGAAAATTAAGTCAGTTATGCCTTGCACTGTCTGTGTTATCCCCTTCCCTTTTGTATACATTGAAGATTGTTGTCATGCCTCATCCATTCCTCCCTTCTGATAACTGATTAGCTCAAGTTCTTTCAAATTCCCCTTGAAACAAATGTTTTCTTGAATTGTAACCATTTCTATTTGCTCTCTGTTAAGCTTTGTCTACGTCTTTCTGTAATTGTCCTCTGCAAAACAGGACACAGCATTCTACCTGAAGCCACTCAATACTTGGTAGATTGGAAGGATCAAGAGCATCCAAATTCCCATGTCTACGCAGTACTTGCCTTTTTTACAATGATACAACACTGCTTATATAAGTCCAGTTTGAAAACCGCTGCATTCCAGCCACCTCCAATTTTCTAATGAAATTCTATCTCATTGTTTCAGTATCTTATGACCATGCAGTTGTTTAATCTTGGTAAAGGCTTTAATTGATATTTTAATTCAATTAATTCTGTTTTTAAGAGTGTTTCTCCACTCTGTAAAGATCCTTTTAAATTCTAATTTTAGCTTTCAGTCTTCCTTGCAAGGTGTCACCTACACAATATGTAAGCAAGGTCTCAATTGCACTCCATCATTCAGCTTGGGGAAGATGCTCAGTATTTTGGGCCCTGGAGTCTTGGTGCAGCTTTCTTTTTTTTGACACAAACTACTGAGAACAAGCCTCAAAGTAAGACTGTGCCACTGGTTTTACACCTACCCTTGAGTCATTACTAGTCCATGTTTTCCGAGATTGCCAAAGAGCGTATTGCAGGCACTAATGTCACAAATCCTACTAAAAGTCAAGATATATGGCATCTATTGCTTGTCACCTATGCCCAAGGCCCATTACCTGTCACACAAAGAAATTAAATTGGCTTGACACAATTTCTTTCTGACAACTCAACAGGGCATGTTACTCATCTCTTCATACTTATCCTTTTAGCTTCTTACGTATAGTTCGATTATTTGCTTCAGTATTTTTTCTTGGGATGAAAGTTAAACTGAGTAGTCAGTAATTTCCTAACATAATTTTTTAAAGCTAGACACCATGTTTCCTCTTTCCAGACTTCTGAAATCTTTTCTGTTCTCTATGATGCATTTTCTCCATGAACTGAAATTACTTCAGCCATTTCTCTAAGTATTTGGAGGAAGAAGTTCATCACAATCAGACAACGTGAAAATATATTCCTCTGGGTGTTGTTTTTTCTTTTTTTCTTTTCTTTTTTCTTTTTTTCTTTTTTTTCTTTTTGGTCCTAGGTTATCATAACTTTAGCTTTCGTAATGCTGACATTGATAGCATAGCGTTAGATGCTTGCACTCTACCTTCTTAATTATCTGCATCCCTTATATGATTTGGCCTTTAGAGTGTCATCTATCCCTTCCCCTTAGCACTTTCCTTTGTATTCCTGTCTCTGTTGGTGATGGAAGGGGGTATTTTCTTGTTACTTTTCAGCTGCATCCCTACATCGTTCAGGTAGACACATCCCTGTATCCTCTTAATGGCCTGGTCTGTGTGCTTTCTTCTAATGCCTGAGCTCAGCAAAGTGTCTGATTTATTCAAGTTGGTTTCCTGCTTCCTTCCCATCTGCCTTTCCATGTTCTGCAAAAAGATAATTAGCACTGGGTCTCTTAGTATTGTTTTTGGAGTAATTCTCAGCTTTCCTTTTCTCCTTTCTCCTTTAGACTCTCTTCTTATAAATTTTACCTACCATTTATTCCATTTATTGGAATATGCCATGTCAATGCTCCTTTTTTTTTCATGTTGCTGTCTTCTTACTTGTCATGGATTTTGAACTCTACCCTTACTTTTTTGCTTTCACCAAAACTGCCTTCTGCTTTCATAATCAGAGTTTGCATTGGTTCCAGGTATTAAGCTTTTTTCACCAAGAGATGCTGCCTTTGTGACTGTAGCTCTTTCTGCTCCACAGCACTTGCTGCCATAATGGTGTTTCCCTTTCACATCCTCCTTCTCCTTGTCTGTCCCCCTAGTCGATGTTTGTAGCAGCAAGACTTGAAAGCACTGACTGAGCTGTAAACACAGGGGATCTGAGCTGCTGTAACTGCCCTTCTCCCACTGGGTCACTGGTTAGCAGTTTTGTTTACTTGGGGCTTTGAATTCCTTTGGGCTTGCCTCACATTGCATGAACTTCATGGATGCTTTGCGTTTGCTTTCTCTCATTTAATGCTCATTGAAGTTGAACAGCCCATTTCTTGCAGCTCTGCTTTGATTTACGTATCAGCACCAGTAACAACCTGATTGCATTACCTTCTTGTGTCAAATCCGGTCATTCCTACGGCTGATGCAGGTCCACATTAAGATCTCTTCTCATACAGAAGTGGCTTCTGAAGTGCCTTCACTTTTACATTTTCCTTTTGATTTCTTTTTGAATACCCTGTTACTTTTCTACGATCCCATAACAGGAAAAAATTGCAAATGCCTATTTGTTTCCTTACTGTTTTGCATGGAAACCTTTTATACACTCCAATCTTAAAGTTACATGTGTCACAGTGCCAATTTTAATGTGTGCTTACTTCTGTAGAATAATTTGTTGTTTGTAGTTTTTTGTACGTGTCGAATAATTTGTTCAAGGGCTCTGGTGTATGTGTTCTTCTAACTGAAGCTATCCTGAATTGACTGTAGCTATTCTGTAGTTAAAGTTTCAACTGAAGTTTACCTGATTTTGAACAGATGTTTGCCTTATGAGATAGATAAACAGAGGAATAAAATGCTCCCCAAAAGACAGACCATGTGAGGCCTTGACTAAGAGATTTTTTCCCAGTATGAAATGAATAGGATTCACTGGGTTCTTGGTTATAGCTACCTAATTATGGACTTTTTCCCATGCCAGAATGTCCTTTCATTCACTTTGCCGTTTTATAGCATACCAGCAACAATAACAGCAGCAAGGAGATTAAAACCACTTTAGCAGACTCATCTTGTTGAGATCTACTGCACAAGAGCACTGAAAATTAGTTGATTGAACTCTAATTTGAAAAGTCACTGACATTATAAAAAAATGTCAGAGGGCATGTCATCACAAACAGGCTTAAAATAGGATGTCAGATGACTGCTGAAGACCTAATTCTTCTTTCTGTTTCTTTTCTTAATTTGTTTAGCAGTACACAAGTCCTGAAACTATACAGCAACTGTCGAAGCAGCTTTATTAGTAGAAATTCCCCCATGCTCTCAGATGACCTGCATTTACAGATTGTATAAATGGTAGAACAACAAACTCTCTTCAAGAGGATCTGAACCAAACCTCGAGAGAAAACTAACTCCATAACCAGTTCTCTCTTTTCCCTTTGAATTTCATCAACCTTTGCTCAAGACAGTGCTTCCATTTGGAAAAATTTAATGGTGATGTCCTTCTTGTGTGATGCTGATAAGGATTACAGTGTTCAGAAATATTCTCTGCTAATGTGGACAAAGCAAGGAGATCCATTGTTTTGTTTTCTGTTTCAGAGGCACGCTCTTAGTTTGTAGGTGTTTGCTAATTTTGGATTTAACTAAAACAATCTTTTCTGCAGTCAAAACTCAAATGGAAAAGCTCTGTGCTAGTTTGGAGAATACGCTGTGAATTGCATCCAGTGTTGCAAAGCTGTTGTGAAGGTGTTGTAGTAAGGAAAGGTCAGTAAGTCCTGGTGAGCCTCATTCAAATGGGAACAACCTGAGCCTGGGGGAAAGAGGAAAGCAGGCAGACAGTCACACAAATAGCAGATACCCATTTCCTTCAAAGAAGGAAGAGGGTTGTCTTCCACCAGAAGAGCAAAGATGTCAGGAATTAATACAAAGTCATGTCATGCATCCCATTGCAGATCATGCTTGTCATTCCTGGACAGCTGAGCTTCTCCAGAAGCAGCTCCTGAACAACTGGAGCTGTGGCCCACTTAAGGCAGATTGGAATTTGTCATTCATCTTAAAATTCCAGGCTGTGAACTGCAGAGGTTTAGGAGCTTTTTATGAGCATCTTGAGTCTCTCTACATTAGGACAGGAGCAGGACATTTTAAATCAACACGATGGCTGTCAGACTTAGTCGCAAGCCGCAGCCCGCAGGGAGAATTAAGAACCAGAAGAATGCTGGCTGCACAGAAGAGCAAAAATGCATGTTTTAATAGTGGTGGGGTCTGTTTCAATGGTGAATCTGGGTACGAGGAGGGAATTCAGCTGCTGAAAAAACAAAACAGGTCTTTCTTCATGTCTGTGAACTGGGATCCTTGGCTACCTAGCAGGCTCATCCGAATAATGTTTCCAAGTGATGAGGCAATACAGTCAGAATGTGATTGCGAATGCTTTTTAGTCTTATTATAGATTTTTCTGTTTCTTACGCTAGCCAAAGTAAAGAAGGATTGATTTGTGAAAGCTCAATAGAGCCCGTGCAGTTCCCTTAGGATGCCTTTCAGGAAGGGTGAGAGGCGATTTCCAACCTTCCCTCTCAGCTCTGAAGGTCTGAGGAAAGGACGGACATGAGTTCTGTAAGATGAAGGGGCTGGAGCCAGCCATGGAGCTGAGCTGCAACGGAGCCTGGCTCAGCTGTGTGCCACTGGGGCACAGGGGGAGCACGGCTGTGCTGTGAGTGTGCCAGAGGGGCAGGGGAAGGCACGATGCTGCTGGCATCCAGGGAGGCTGGGTAGCACATGGGCCCTGCACGTGAGGCACAAATATAGACGCTTGGTGAGTGCCCAGCTGGGGCAAGGTCTATTTTGCTTTTTAAAGGAATGCTGTCAATTCGTGTTTGGCTGACAAATGTTTTGATTGAAAAACAAAAAAGGGGGGGGAAAAAAAAAGACAGTTTTGTTTTGCTTCCCCTTCCCACCACACACGAGCAAAGAGCAAACAATTCCCATTAAGTAGTTCACTTTTTAAAAGTTACACTGCAAAGGGTGGCCTTAAAACAAAACCTGCTCCCCTGTTACCTTCTGCCAAAATTGAGTGGAGAGAAAAAGGAAACGAGCTGCATTGATTTTCACTGTCCGAGCTGAGAGAGCACAACAAAGCTAACAGGGAGAGGGTAGAAGACAGTATGTACTTGGGAATCCTCTTCCCAAAAGTGGTATGAGGAGCTGCTTGCCACTCGACTGTGTTCCTTTAAAAAACATTGTTGCTTTTTAAGTGGCTAGTTCTGCTGTAAACAAATCTTGGAAAGCGCCTGTGGAATCAGATGTATTTCAATTAAAGAACTCAAAGGAAATAGTTTTTTACCTACAGCAGAGTATGGAAATGAGGGTGGGAACATAAAGCGTTTTACAAAGCAAGATGTGAGCTCCTTTGAGTGAACAGGGAAGGAACAGCTGTGAAATGCTGCTAGCAGAAATTGGATGTTATGGCCAAAGGTTTGTTTCTCTCTTAGACTGTTTGCTAGGGCATAATTGTTCAGGTACAAACAATCAATCAATCTTCAAGTGTAAAGAAAGGGTCACAGTGTCCATTTCATCAAACCAGACCGGTACATTACTTATATGCCAGCTTAAATTGTCTGCGGGAGGGAAGGATGTCAAAACGTCATGCCTGCCTCAGATTTGTTTTCTTGTAGACAATGATTTTTTAAATGTCTGGCTGTGGTGGCTGTAAGTGCGTTGCTCTGAAACAGGTAGTCATTGCCCACCAGGGAGGCCAAATTAAGGGTATTTTGGAACATGCAGCGGGATGCTGAGTAAGTCAGCTCTTACTTTGCCAGACGTCATTCAATAATGTATTTGGCTTTCTTTTTACCTTATTTTTTATTTCCTATTAGATGCCTGGAAGGGAGGTTTGTGCGCAGCAGCCGCTGGTTGTTGTACCCATGTAGGTACATGAGTTGTATCAACTTCTTGAATTCTTACTGGCATCAGAAGGACTGCCTGTGACTCAAGCTACACATGTGCATAAGTATTTACAGATCTAAGTCACAGTAATCACTAAATTCAAGTTAATGAGGCTTGTACAGGTTTTAATTTCTTTATGTGGGGCCCATATTTCTGCTGTTACTCTGCGCAGGCTAATTCACGAGCAGCTTAAGGACCCTGTTTGCCACCTTCATCTTTCTGCTCTGGGTACGTTTGGATTTCTGCCCATTTATTCGATGCTTCCTTGCCTGCAAGCTTGCAGCCTGAGTAGTTCCCCATTTCTCACAGGAATCTTCCCTGGGTATGGGAATAAAATGACGTTCAGGCCAAAAAAACAAATGTCTGCAAGGTTTCCCAAGGCTCCTGTCAGGAACAGACAAGAGATGCACAGCTCTGCTGCATGATGTTCTCCACTACAGCAAATGCAGTTGGATTCTTTGTAATGACTTTTTCTTTTTTTTTCTTTTCTTTTTTTTTTTAAAGACTTCTTCGTTGGCCATAAGAAGTAATTTGAAAACAGCTATTAATATGAAAAACCGGAAGATTAACAATGTTCAGAGAGGGGTTCTTTTTTCTTTGGAAGGAGAGGGGGTAGAACTGCAGGAAAAAATAATTGGCTGGGTTATATTTTATATTGAATCCAGTGCAAACACGGGGTTTATGCAAATTACAAAAATACTGAGTCCCACATGTAATTGGGGCCGAAAGTTTAACCTCTAGAAGTAAAAACACAGCCAAAGTAATGGAAAGAGTAATCGCCTTTAGCTCAGCATAGGATGAATCTCATGTTTTCTGTATGCAGCAATTTGCAACTTCCAGAGCAAGTGGAAAATGTTTTGATAATTTTCCATGTTTTAAGTGGAAGAGAGTCTGGTTTTAGGTTATTTTATCTTTTTCCAAAGCCAGAAAAAATTCCCCAGTTGTGTGATTTTAGCTTATGGGAGGTTTTCCAGCTAGCATTGGCTACCAGAGTATCAACTGTGCTTATGTTTGCTTCATTACAATTATGTGTTGGTGGTTTATGACTTTATGACTTGCACCTTGTTTTCTGCAACTGCTGCCTATGCATATGTTTTCTAAGAGATTTGAATTTTGAATCCTTTGCGGAGAAGAAAAACCCTCTTGGTCTTTTTTAGGGGGAGTTGCTTTGTTTTTATCTTCTGAAGTGAGAAGCCTGGCAAAGGTTCAGTCTGGTATTGCCTAACTCTTTGAATTATGGGTCCAAATTGTTCAAATTGCAATGAGGAGGAGGGAAGGGGGAAAAACAATCTTTTTAGCTTCAGTACCAAACCCTGCAATTATGAGCTGAAGTTTGAGAAATGTGTATGAAGAGTTATTTCAGTGAGAGCTTAGAGTGGAAAATGATAACAACCTCAGCTATGGAGAGGCTCCAACTTAGAATCATAGAATATCCTGAGTTGGAAGGGACCCACAACTTCTCCAAAACAAAACCATAGTGGAAACCCTCTGGAAGATTTTTGTCCTTCCAGATCTGCCATCTGCTCCTTTAGTCACCTGTGACCAACACATAGAGAATTAGGTAGGGGAAGGATGTCAGAAATAGAAGGTCCGCATCCTCTGTTGCTTTGGAGATGTAAACTTCATGAAAACCTGCCCTGGATATTCCTGAAATTTTTTTCATGGGAACAAAGAGAAAGAGGGCAAAAAGCTTTCTTGCCAGAGGTCAGTGGGGAGTCTTTTGACACAGAAAAGATGGCATTCTTTTGGACCTAGTCACTATTAATGATCTGGATATGGCATCCTATTTCAGTTCTAGAGGAAAAGGTCTCTCCTGAGCTCTTCCAAACGTGTATATGAGTCATCTCTATGCTAGGACCCTTTTCCTAACATCTCAGACTGGTATTTCAGATCTGATGCCACTCAGTCCATGAGATCACCCAGTCATGGAGTTCACAGGCATTTTTATCAGCTGGGAAATGCAGTAACATGGAAGTGGGATGCCAGAGTGATCCCACAGCTTGTTCTAGGAGGTGGTGATGGAGGGAGGTGCTGGGAGAAGCTGCAAACAGAAACACTTTTATGATTGCAGGACAAAGGAAAGCGATTTGAGTAAACTCTCATGGGGAACTCTCATGGCACTCTACTTTCAGCTGGGTGAGCTGCAGTGCTAGAGGGGGCTGCCATCAGTCTGCTTAGGGAAATAATGCTCTTTTATTGCTATTTTAACATTGTTTTGGTTTGTTCTGTGTTGTTTTAACTAATTGCTTTTATTTTCTGTGGCCCTGTAGTCTCTTGTATTTTTGCAAGCAAAAAGATGCAAATAGTGTTCAGGCATGAGGACAGGAATAATGGAAGACTCTTACATTGATTTCACAGCACCAGACCTGGGGACGAAGGTCTTGGTCCTCTTGGTATGTCTGACTTTGGGAGCCTGGTAACTCAGCCACTGGCTCCTCATTTAATCAGGCATAAGCAACAGAGAGGAGATTAAGGCAATAACAACAGCTGTCAGAATATAGCCTTTTTAGTGGTGTATTGGAATGGAAGTTTGGCCTGCGTCTGTCTCAGCTGAGAATGCTTCAGCAAGTCCCAGAAAAGATGAAGGAATGAGTGTGTGGCAGAGTCTGTTCCCTGGTTTGCTGTAAACCATATGTCTGCCTGTAGCATACACAAATACTGAGTAGGTGAATAGGTGACTCAGATGTTTGGTTGGCCATATTTTATGATTACCAGCACTACTTAGTCATGCAGGCTCTGCCAAATAACTTTCAGGCACTTAACACCTGTGGATGCTGTCCCTGTCAGCGTGCCAGAACCGAATGCCATCTGAATAACAGCAGCTCTGGCCCCTTGATGTTGTCTGCTTGTCTAGCTGAGCCAAGCTTAATGCACACAGGAATTGTTTTACCTGCAAATGAAGCAGAGCCACTCTGCTTGGTGTTGCTGTGTGTGTTTGTACTGTGCAGGCAATGACAAAGAGACTATTTCTCATTGAACTGCGGGTAACACAAATGCAATTATCTGTGTTGGTATTTGGCCACTAAAAATACAGTAGCATGCTTGGAAGCCAGAGAGTTAATGATTTTAAATCTTCATGAGCGGCTGAAGCCAGCCTTCTCCCCCTACTTTCTTTTTGCCTGCCTTAATGTAGAAGTTCCTACCTTTGAATTGCAGGTAATTAAGCTGGACTCCTCCGTGTTGAAATGTCACACTTACCACCTATAGGCTTCCTATCTCCAGCTTTAAAAGGAATTATTCTTCCTGCAGCTCCTGCTGCTCCTGTGTTCCACTCTTATTAACCTTGTGGTCACAAAGAACAGACCCTCCTGTGTTTTCATTAGATCTGCCTACTGAAGAGATGCAGCTGGGAACCAAAGGAAAATAAGCAGAGAAGGAATCGACTTATTTCACTTGTGAGGTGAGGATTGGCAAACAATCCTTCTAGCTCTTATGGTCCCCTCTGACCTGGTCCTTCTGCTGCATCTGTCACAGCCGTGTTTTCCTAGTTTGTCTCTCAGCAAGAAAGTAGTTGTAGATACATTTTACTATCATTCAGCCTCATGATACAAAACTCCTGGTTTGATACAGTCATAGAACTGAAGAATATTTTCATCCAGATAGGGGCCCTGCACTTAGAAGGGCTCTGCAGCATAGTAGTGTGCTTCTTTTGTGTATAATCCTAAGTGCAACTTGAGGGCACCCTGTGCTGCAATGCTGGAAAGCACAGATGGTGCTAGAGTCTGTGAAGGATGTTCTGGAGCTGGTTCAGAGAAACTTTAATCCATTTGAGGAAGGCAATCTATCAAAATGTAGTGCATTATGTCATAAACCCCATTCAGACCCATTCACTTGTTATAGCACTTGGCTCCACTTACTTGGAGGCGAGCAGTGATGGTCATTTGGAGGTTTCTGTAGGGAAAGCTGATCCAAAACCCCGTATTTGTGCTTCTTCTTCATTGCTCTTTTCCCACTCTGCAAGATGCATGGACGTGCCATGATAGAGCTGAGACAGTGCTGGATCTGCAGTGGATGCCAGCAGGAGACTGATTAAAAGAGATGACTTAGTCTCCTCATTAGATATTCCAACTCGTGCATTTACTCACAGGGCCTCACATACCTCAATGACACAGAAAAAGGCACAGGAATTCAAATGACAGCCCTTCCTTCATCAAGAGGGAGAGGATTTCAGGGCTTGGGATGGCACTACTGCGGGTGTCCTCCATCTCTTGGCTTTTTCGTACAATCTGAAAAGATTTCTGTACAGAGACACAGAGACTCCCAATGTGATTCAAAATCTCCTTTTTGATTTTGAGAAAAAATGTGTTGTTAGAGAAAAGAGAAGAGCAGTATGTGTACAACAGAAGGTGGTTTCCCAGCCACAGGAAATGGTAGATTTTTCATGATTACTCACAGGCAAGATTATCAGTTCACATATGCTAGCTCTGTTAAGTATTGAAGTCATTACCAAATCAGAAGGAGATCTGTAGCTACTTTGCCCTCATCTAGAAATGATAGCTTAGGATAGCTCAGGTGACTTAAAAAAAAAAAAAAGCAGTGCTCAAAACATTCAGGAAAGAGCCTATCTGCTGATGGTTATGGGCTGGAGGGATAGGAGCATCCTTTCCCGTCAGGGCACAGACCATGAAAAAGCCAAAGCTCAGAAGCTGGATGTTCTCAGCTCCCAGCCCACACTGCAACCAGGCACTGGTGAGAGCTGTGACAGACCTCACCCCTCTCCCAAGGGAGACTGAACTATAACTGGGTGGCTCAAATTGATGTGGAGCTCATTGCTGCGATTCTTTCCTTTGCAGTTTGACCTGGGAGAAATGTGGGTCTTATGCAGTAGGTGAGAATGGCTGCAAGAACTCCAGTCATAGCACTACTGAGTGCTTGCAGTGGGCAAGCAGCTGCCCAGTTCTTCCTATGTCCTGAGCTCGCTTGATGTCTTGATCCTTTTCCTATCCTCCCACAGGGCCAGTTGTGCACTAAGCATGTAAAGCAGAGGCATGAGGAGTGCTGTTTGGTTTCCTCCCTTCTGATGTTAAAAGCTTCTTCCCTAGAAAATGTTTTCCCTTCCCTCAGGGCTCTCTTCTCATCAATCGAGAACAGGAGTTAGGCAGACACACAACTGATTTTTAGATCTTCATAATAAACAGTTAGCAAGGCTTTGGTATGTACTGTGCTCTGGAGCCCTGGGATATGCAGAGACACTGCTTTTCATTACCAGTTCCACAAGATAATGAAGTCTTAGTTCTCCCTTACAGCAGTCTGAGGACATGCAATTTTTTCAGATTGCTTGGAGAGGCCAAGGAATGGAAGGTACCAGAGGTAGGGAACAACCAGCAGGACAATCCTGAGCCTCAAAAGCCTCTCCCTCATGATGAAGGACTACCACTCATCTTTCTCTGCCTTTTCCTGTGTTGTCAAGGTGTGTGAGGCCCTGTGGATGTTGGATAGGATGAGGTCGAGAAGAAGGATGAGTTGAGGGAGGCAGGAAGGTCATATCTGCACTACTGCTGTTCTGCTTTTCTTGATGTGGCTTCTCTGTGCTGTAGCAAAAAAACAAACAAACAAACAAACAAACAAAAAAAGAACCAAACCATTGCCTGAGGATTTGCATGTTTTATTCTAAGATCCCTGAATATGAAGAGGTGTAAACTGTTTCCTGTCCCTCCAAGCTGTGGGGTGACCCTGCTCCAGACAGGATAAGGTATTTGCCTCTGTCCGTAGTGGGATGCTTTCCCTTGCAGGCATAGACTTGTCATAAGTAGGAAACAGTGCTGTCATTTCATACTCCCTGCTTACATGTCCTCATCTTGTTCCCCAGACAGCTGTGACCTGTCAGTGACAGGCTGTGGCTAAGCTGTTAATCACAGGAATCCAAGTACGTGAGAGATGAGTGCCCATCCATTGACCATCAGGCACCTGAGGAAGGAGGAGTTCAGTGGAAGGTTTGATGTGGGTTGGTGCCTTGGCAGGGAAGAGTGTTACCAGTAATATTTTATGCAGTGAGAAGGAGATGGAGGGAGCACTTGTGAAGATCTGAGACAGGAGTTTGGTGATCAAGGTTCAGGAAGAGAGACTACTGGTTTTGTTAAAGAGTGAGACAACATGGATGAGGCTATTTTTAGGAACATCATGTCCAGGCAAGTGGATGACAGTCGTACTTCACAGCAGAAATTCTGATGTTGAAGTGCAAATGCTGCTGAGCTTGTGCTGCCAGCCTAATGAGCAGAGGAACATGACGAGCCAACTACAGCAAAATAGGGATTTAAATAGCATGGATCACAGGGGATTTGAATGGGAAAGAGGAGATGTGCAACAGTAGGTTGCAGAATGAGTGCCTTCTTTTGGGGTAAGAAACCTGTACAGCTTTCCCCTTAGGGCACCATGAACATTGGAAGTAGGGTAAGCAGTGATGGTCATTTGGAGGTTTCTGTAGGGAAAGCTGATCCAAAACCCCATATTTGTGCTTTTTGAGAGTTAACTAGTCTAACTGGATGGGGAAGGTGCTGGTTCTTTTGTCTGAGTTGTGGAACTGGCATTGCTTCCTGCTTGGGTCTGCAGGTGCAGGGTACATATTCAAGCATACTCCCACTAGAAGGAAAAGCAGTTTTAGAAACTGGACTTTGTCTCCTTGCAATCTTTTTCCCATATTCCCCATCCCTTGCCTTGGAGAGCAAAAGACAGTAAACCAAAAAGGTTAAAAAAGGTGAAGAAGAAAAAGCCCACCATACCCATTTAAATGTAATGCCCCAGTTTGAACCTTGCAAAGATTCTGCAGAAAATGGCAGCTAGGTCAAAAGCCTGATGTGGAGGGAGAGGAGTAGGCTGAAGGAACAGCCCAGTCGTAAGGACTGTTACCTCACAGCTTGTGCCATGGCAATGACGCAGACCCCATGATTCCAACAGCCAAGCGTGGGCCTGCTATCACCCAGAAGTTGCTGTGGTAGGAGATCACAGTCACTGTCATGACTGATGAACAGTCTTCTCTCACTGATGAGATGGATGTCAAGTGTCGTGTGCCAGCAAGGCTTTCTTTCATCTAGCCTGCTCTATCTGCCAAATGTTTGGTCTGGCCCCACGCATGGGATTTGCAGTGCTGCTAACTAAGTTGGCGTAGAGACAGGGTTAATTGAACTGCTGGAATGGGTTGGTGGAGCCTCTTACTTTGGGTTGGGGGGCTCCAATTAGATGTTGTGCTAAACTGACACCAGAACCTTTTTTTTTTGCTCAAAGCAAGAGCAGATGTGCGCAGAGACAAATCAAATTTAGCAGACTGTCTTAGAAAATGATTTCATTAAAACAGGTACAGTTTCTCTGCGCAGATTAGACCAGAGCTAAAGCGGTTGTTAAAGCGACTGTAGTTAAACTCATATAAATTTGAGTGCAGACAGGCTTTTACAAATTCATTTGTGTGGATCAATCGTGCTGCCGATTCAACAGAAGCACTTTGCAGAGCACAGGAAATAAGTTAATTTACTGGATGTCATTTGCGGGCCAGAATTCAACAGGCTCACCTGATGGTCAAGGCCATACCCAGGCCCGTGGAATGGGACAGTGCCATTAGTTATCACTGTGGTGGCAGATGGGCTGTATCTCACCAGCCTCCAAACATCACCTGCTCTCCCTGCTGAGCTGTTAGCCCTGTCCTGTCTATGTTAGAAACCAGTTCAGCTGGGAGCTTTGTTCCTAGCTCTGACTCTGCTGGGATATTGAGATGACTCTGTTTTGTGAGGGCAATTTTCAAAGCTTTCAAAGGCTGGTGTCACACCCAACATCTTTCTCAGGCTCAAAATAATGACAATTTTCGTACCAGCTCCAAAATACCGACCCTTTCCTAAAGGAGGCTCCAGCAGGAGCGTGAACGAAGCTGTAGCTCATCTTTAATAATGCTACTTTTAAAAATAAATCATGTTTTATGGATCTAAACTTAGCCTCTCCAGATAAGTGAGTCCCGAGGCCGCTGTGATTAATATGCAGCGCTGGAGCGTGGCCCAGCAGGGCCCTGATTAATAGCGATGACATCATGACTTTTAAACATTCAGTTAATGCTGGCCCCAGTGACAAATGGGGATGCGCAGCATCGCTTCTCGTGGCATTTGTGTTGCTCGAGTGAGGGCTCAGAACGATGCCCCTTCACCTCCTTAGCCCTGCAGATAGGATGTAAAGGGCTGGAATCTGTGGGGCTGGGAGTCAAGCTCCATCCCCCCAACCCTGTCTGCATGAATTCTGAGTCTGCCAAGAGAGAAGCAGGCATGCTGGAGGCATTCAGGGCCAGGCTGGATGTGGCTCTGGGCAGCCTCGTCTAGTGCTTGGTGACTCTGCACATAGCAGGGGTGTTGAAATTAGATGGTTATTGTGGTCCTTTTGAACCCAGGCCATTTTACGATTCTATGATTCTGTGATCCACCTGCATCTTCCTCTGTCATCCTGCTATTCAGAGAGCTTGTTTAGGGGCCTGAGGCTACCTCCTGCTCCCTGCTGCATTCCTCCCTGCAGCATGTGCCCCTACTGCGTGTCAAACCTGGAAAGCTCTGGCAAGATCTGTGCCTGGAAATCATAGCTTGGGTCCTATTTATATTTTCTGTTCCCAGAGCTTGAACTATACAAGTCCATTGTGTGGAGGGCAATCTAAAAGACCAGACTGCTACAGCTTTAGCATCCTGCTGAGCAGGTTTCTTAGCTGCCTAACATTTTACAAAGACTTTTTTGCCTGGTTTCAACGTAAATTCTCCTCCACTATCCCACCAGCACCAGAGAGAGAAGAGCTGTTTGAAAAGCTCTGCTTGTGTGTTCAACTGGTAAAACCCTATAAATGCAGATCGCATTTTGGCATCCAAAAGCAATTCCAGGAGGGCTCCTGACTGTTTGGATTTTATAATATGATTTGTCTTTTGCAGATCTGTGTCCCACTGGCATGAATCTCAGGGACCAAATCTGTGGCAAGCTTTGGACTGGCAAACATCTGCAATAGACTCACCACTTGTGCTGTGCTGGGGGCTCTGCCAGGCACTGCTCTGTAGCCCCACAGCTGTTAAAGCTCCATAAAAAGGCAGTGGCTGGAGACTCTTGCATTAAAGTTATTTTTGGTCTGTTGCTTTCTCTTTGAACTTTCCTGTATCAAATGATGGCACTACATTTTTAAGAGCCTTTACTGTGGAATAGCTATGTTGCTTTGGACTTGCTTGGCATGTAAGGAGGCTTTTTTCTTCCCAAACCGCTCCCTCCAAATCCCAAGAAATCTTATGCTGTGCTGTACAGAGCATATTTCACTATTTTAAAGGTCTGAGAATATAGAAGTGTTATAAATATATAACCTCAGAGCTACTGAGTCTCCGCCAGGGAAATGTTCACCTTCCCCTGTGTGTGACAGGGAATGCAGACATACTCTTTGTCGATGTGATCTTTGCTTTGTGCCCCCACCCATTCAAGAATGCCTCACCCTCATAGCAAACCCCCTCACTTCCTCTCTGCTCAGTCTCATTCTTTGCACTTCCACAGTCCTCGCCAACTGCAGTACTTTCTGCTGGGGCAGTGATTAAGTGCATCTTGGAGTGAAAGTAGAGACGATGGGATCAGGGGCATCTAATTTCGTGTTGTAGCCATGGACTTGTGTGTGCTTGGTTTTTCCATGCTTCAGCTTTCTCCTCAGTGTCAGGAACAAATTGGTATTTGTCATAAGCTCTTTTGATCCTTGAAGAAAATGAAGGGCCATTTAATATTTTTAGAGTAATAATAATAATGGAAGAAAAGGAAGGTATTCTGGTATCTGAGAACAGCAGGTATTTGTTTAAGAGCGTACTTTAGAATAATAGCAAAAAGGACCTTTAATCTCAGAATTTCAAGGCGCCTTGTAAACTATAAACATCGATTCTCTTTCGTCTTGTTATTCCTTGTGGGCGTTTTACCACTATAAAATGAAGCAAGGAGACCTGATGACCTTACAGCAAGAATAAATGAGTATTAGTGAGAATTGGGGCTAAGTACAAGTGGGATTCGGGTGGCAGAAAGAAGTGGGGAGTGTGCTGGAGATGGGTGCTTAATGTCCATGGTATTTCATCCATGGGGATGTGCATTCTGGGTAAGTCACAGGCTCACGGACACCTGTGAAAAAGAAATTTATATTGCCCTAGGGAAGCTGAGTAGTGGGGCATGTAAATGAGACTGGTCACTCAATAAATTTCTCTTCCAGAGACGTAGCTTTTAACCTGACAGGGAGGTGAGCGGGTGAGCGGTGTTGGATAACAGAGCGGACAAGCAGCAGCCAGGGAAGTTTTCCTTTGGCTCCTGTAAGTAAAGATTTCCTCCTAAAAGCCAAAGGAAGGGGCTCTAGATTTGCCTGTCTAAGAGGGTCCCTGCTTGTCGCCTCTACACTGATCATGATATGCTTTTTTTCTTTTTCTTCTTATCTTCCCCAGTTTCTATAAAGCAAGCACTGAAAACCAATTTGAGCTGTTCTGAAATTTTGGTTTTCTTTGTTTCTCTGCATTTCTGTTGGATTACGTCCCTGACATTATTGCCAAGAAGTTAAATAATACATCTAGAAATGGAAGAAACTGAATAATGCAGCTCTGCAGCTTATAGCTTTCCTAGTACTCTGCCAGAAAGCTTTTTGAGTTGAAAATTGTGACTGGCAGGCACATTTAGACAAAAAAGTTTTGGAAATGATTTTTTATCTTTTTTTTTATCTGATAAGCACCAAAATGTACTGCTGAAAACTGTAATATTCAGAGCAAAATAACCAGAGAGGTTCAGAAAAAGTAAACACAGATAGGTAGGAAACCTGTTTGCTTAACAGCTGTTGATGGCTGCAGAACATGGATTATTTAAGAACTGTGGGCTGTGCCGCTCCGTAGCAGGAGCTGGACACGGCTGGCTCATCTGGAGCCCTATGCAAGATGAAGTGATGAAGGAGATTCAGACTGTCTCTGGGTTGGCTGAGGATTTCCACTTACTCAAGTAGGTGGAAAGATTTATATTGTTAGGTACTGTAGAACTGGGGACACTCATCTTGGACCCTGGGTGCCTTGGGAACCTGCTGGATCACCTGGATGTCTCCATTATCTCTTCTTATCCGTGGATGCCCTTTGCTGCCTGCTCACACCAATTCCCAAGCCTGTTCAGGAAGCTACTCCCTCTTTCTTATGGGAATAGAAAGTGCTAATAAAAGCCCTCTAAAACAAACTGAACAGAACCCCACATGTTATGTCCGGACCTTGCTGAGTAATAGCAATCTGCCTCTAACCACCTACTCCTTCCTCTGCTTACCCTCCTGGTTGTTTATGACCTTCGCTCATTGTATCCTGTTGAATGGAGCTTGTGTATTCCTTACACACAGGAGCTGCATCTTCATTCATTTGTGGTAAACGCCTGAGACACTTAGGGCACTTGAAATTAAATAATCAACGGTGAAACAAAAGACCCCAAATGAGCACACAGACACATTGTCTGTTTTATTTGCGGATAAGTTCTGTCTAAAAGCCAGCAATGCGTGATGCTCCTTGCTGCTTTTTTAGTTTAAAACAGCTGTTGTGTACATTATTTGAAGCCATATACTTGCACTCTGTGATGTAATGATAACAGGAAGCAAGAGGTGAGAAGCAGGGATATCTCCTGCTTTTACAGGTGAGGCTCCAGGGAGCCTCTGGGCTCTGATGTAGATTCTAAGAGGTCTTATGTCCAAAGAGAATCCCCTTTCTCCTTTCTTGCCACGCATTTTTGGGAAAAAGCCTGGGAAGCTGTATTTGCCATCTCTTCTGAAGAAAAGCCACATGAGAGCAGTCTTGCACAGCACCCTGGGTGCAGGTGGGACATCTTCAGGAAGAAATGTGTAGCAGCACAGTGAGTCCCTCCCTTTTCATGTGTTTTTGCAGGACCCGATAAGTGCATCTGATTTAAAAATTTGGAAAGACTGTGTGTATTTTGTATTTGTATGCATGTACCCAAACCTTCCCTCTGATCACTGTAAGTGGCTGCTGGGCATAAGCAGCTGGAATATAACATGTTCATCTCTTCTGCCAAGGGCACAGAGCAGCAGCTGGGCCTTTGAGCCTTGACATGCCACTTTCCGTGTCTCCGGTCCCCTCATGCTGTCTCCAGCCCATTCCATGTGAAATCTTAAATGGACAAACCCTTGGTTGCCATTTAGTCTGTGTCCTGAGCCTATGAGGTCTGGCCACAAAGCAGAGGGATACCAAAGGATGGCAATGGGCAGAGCAAGTTAACCCCGTGGGGTCTGATGGTGCCAAGCAGTTGCCAAAAAAAGTCTTGTTTTGTGTGAAGAGGCTCAGGTTGCTGGTTACCTGCCATGTGCAGCCACAGTTTATTCTTCTTTGTCCTTATTTGCTGCTTCTGAAAGATTTGTGCAAGCTCTGCAGCAGGTCTGTGAGTGCGGTCCAAGACCCTTGGGGCTGCTGTATGATTGTCAAATGGACTTGGTGAATTGCAGCCCTTTCCCATGTTGCAAGGTGTTCATGTTGTAAAAAACACCTTTTGAAATGGAGGAGTGGGCAGCCAGCTTCAGGGCTGGGCTTATAGCAGAATAAACATACTGGCAGTGCACAAAATTAGACAATAATTGGAAAAGCATGTTGGTGCTCCAGTCCCCCAGAGAAGACCAGAAAGTTTCTAGGTGGGTAAGGAGCAGGAAAACTTCTCCTTCTGTGCTTTGTCCATGGAGTCAGAGGGATTCTGTTGAAACTGCCAGGTAAATAAGTGGAAGTTGT
Source organism: Lagopus muta (assembly GCF_023343835.1). NCBI lineage: Eukaryota > Metazoa > Chordata > Aves > Galliformes > Phasianidae > Lagopus > Lagopus muta. Next base: position 81,422,322 of record NC_064433.1, read on the forward strand.
CCATGTAAACCCCCTCAGGCAGCTTTGGAAACCTAAACTATAAGCTCCAGAGATGTCAGTTCATTCTTATTGTCTGCATTTAAAATAATGTTTTATTACTATTATTATCATCACTTTTTTAGAAAGAAAAAAAATAGTGAAAGGAAAAAGAAAGGTGAGGGAGAAAAGGAAGGACCTACCGCAGGAAACTATCAAGGTTTGATAAGGTTTGATACAAATGAGCCTTGGAGACGAGAAACCTTGCCTCATGCATTCTGCATGCTGTGGGAATTATGGAGAAGATGGAAATATATCTTGGTATTTAAGGAAGAAGATGAAGGCTGTGACATGCTGATGAGTATGATGTAGCTCCAGCATTTTCTTTTGTTAACATACTTTTGCAGATATGATATTTTCAGTTTATCAGTGCTTTTTTTTTTTCCCTTTATTAGAAAAGACTTAAAACCATGACTTTTTGTGAAAACCACTGTATAATCCCCATTTTCAGAAAAGCCTAAGCCTGAGATGGTGAATGGCTCACAGAACAGCTGAGATTGGAAAGGGACTTATGGAGACCACCTGGACCAGCCCGTCACTCAAGCAGGGTTGGCTGCAGCAGATTTCCCAGTGCTGTGTGCATTTGGGTTTTGAGCATCTCCACAGACGGAGACTGCACAGCCCATCTGGGCAACCTGTTCCAGTGTTTGACCACCCTCACAGTTTTTTTCTGAAAAAAGGAGATTTCTTGGGTTTTGATTGCGCTGCTGCAAGGCCCTGATTCCTGATGGTTTGTGAGAACAGCAGAGGTAGCAGCAGTGTCCTTTCACTGGAAAGTGGAAAGATAACCCAAAAGGATTCCTTTCTACACTTACTTCAGTTTAGAGAATTGATGGGAGGGACCATCTGGAGAAAGCAGGAACTAATTTGAATTGGTATAACATGGCTTCATCTGATAGTGTTTTAGTTTTAAACCTCGCCTTGTAATCAGACTTTCACATTCTGTTTGTACTGAAAACAGACAAGTGCCAGTTGTAAAACTTAGTCCTGGATCTGGACTCAGTTTTTTTTCCTTCTCCACAAGCTTTAGGAAGCCTTGATTCAGATTTTCTTTTTGTTTTTCTCCTTTCACTTTCTGGCCAAGAAGAAATGCCTGAGCTTTGATTTGGGATCTGTGAAAAGCAGTGAATATGCATAGTTCTTAGGAACTGCATCTTCCTGCACGTCCTGGAGTGTTACAGAACACATTAAATAGGAGCTCCCTGCTTTCCAGGGCTGCTGGTAAAAATTATCACCATTTTACAGAAGAGAAAAATGGAACAAAATCAAGGGCAAAATGACATGGTGGCTCAAGGTGACCCAAAGAGCCAGTGCTGGATAGAAATTGCTGCAGCCCTGATTCCTGAACATGCCCTCTGGCACCTGCAGGTCATCCCAGATGTCTCCTCCCTCTTCTGAAGTATCACACCTCACGACCTAATCCTGCAGGGTGCCAGACATGTCTTGGAAGATGCCCTTAGTGTGGAGTGGAAGGGATCTGCACCGATGGGGATTACTTTGGTGGTGCTACTCAGGGCTTTGGTGCAGCACAGGGAAGGGAACTGGGCCTCTTGGGACTTTGATCAAAGCGATCCTCTAGGCAGAATGATTGCCCATCAGTAAAGAAGACACCACAGAGAACCACCGCCTGGTTCTTGACAGTGTAATGGGATATTCATGACAGTATAATGGGATTTTGGTGAAATGTGATATTTGATTCTCATTACTGGAACACAGCAGGGGCCCTTTAAGTCAGAAGAATTGATTTTAGAATAGGGCTTGTTAGAACCTTTCTGTCCCACAATCAATGTAAATGGGCAAATATCATTCTCTTTAAATCCAGTTTCCTGAGACACAACTGTGCTGGACACACATCAGAGAAACAGGAAGAACACTCCCATACACCATTAAACCTGAGAAAACCAGACAAATTCTTCATGAGCAGGAAGACCTCCAAAGGGAAGGCTGAGAGAGCCGGGCTTGAGTGAGCCAAGTTACACCCTCATCCCTGGTGCAATGCCATTGAAGTCTGGAGAAGAGAGAGCAGAAGGGAGCTGTGAGAACTGCCTGCTGACACATGAAGGGACGTGTTGCAGGGAGGAGAGAGACCAATTATTCTCACCATCCGACAGAAGTGTGGAAAATATATAGGTCAAGTATTAGGAGAAGAAACTTTCTAGTGGGGGTGTAATTAATCAGCAAAGGTGAGCCAGTGGGAGCTGGAAAACCAGGCCTGCACTTATAGGCTGGGAAAAAAAGAAAAATGTTGTTTTGTCTAGAAGGGCAGGGACTTGGGAATTTGGGTATGTGAAGTTTACATCTTGTCCCTGTCTCTGAGTACTAGCAGTTCCGTAGAGAGGTGAAATTTGAAGGATCTGCAGTTATGAACAGGTCCATTGCCAAATAATATATGTCCATCTGTAAGAACACGAGCAGTTTGAACATTGATAACTACTCAGTCATTGCCTTGCATAACTGCGAGGTGAGGTACACCTGCCCAGGACTGGGGCTACCTCCACTGTAAACATTATACGTACCACCTGTATTGCTAGGGAGAAGGCATTTATTGTTCTGTTACAGAAAGCTAGGAGGAATAATGTAGAAATGCCAGAGGAAATACTCTTGGGAAAATTCTAAGTGATTTAAAACCAGTTTTTCATCTTTGAAAAGTCTAAGAGTTTAAAACTTGTGTCACCTGACCTGTAAGAGGATGGTGGGGAACGTTATAATCTTGGAAGCATTTATAAAGAGTCTAAAAATGTTTTGCTTCAACCTTACTGAAGCATTTAACTTCTCCTTTGTGTTATATTCATATAATGCAAAAGCAATTTTTTTCAGCCTTATCCAAATGAGATGCTGTCATGAAAACTTTCCTTGAAGATTTCAGCACAATTGATATTTTCCTGCAAAACATGTCTTTTCTGTTCATCTTGAGTTTTCTGCCAGAAAATGTTCCTTTCAAAAGCCTTGGGCCAATGCTAATTACCATTATGCAGCTGCTGTTACTGTGGTAGATGCTTTAAAAACATAGCCAGTGAGAATGTGAGTTTGTAGCCTGTACCTCATGGCTCCTGATGCACTGGGGATATTTCATTTCCTCAGCTGACAGCATTGCTGCCTGATGGATGTAAATGGTAGAGCCTTAACTCTTACTCTCTCAATGTGACCAGACCTTTTTCTGTAAGTGTAGTGTGATGTGCGTCAACACCACAGTGCTCAGGCACACTTACCTGCACAGTGGCAAGGAGATGCTAAGGTTTCCTTGGAGCATCAGTATTCCCCATATTTCCCTAGGGGCACTGTATGAAGGTTTTTATCTTCTAAAATGAAATGAATATCATTTCTTCCTGTTAGAAGGGTATCAGACTGGCAACCCAGAGTCTGTGATTTCAGTCCAGGTTGATGTTGCAGCTAAGACATGTGCACGTGCAGATGCCAAGGCTTCCTTTGTCTTTTGTTGGGCATTCATGAGGATAAGTGAAGTGTAAATGTTCCCAGTCATCCATATTTTTTTCCTCTATCTCAGTCCCTGAAATGGTTGTATACTGGGATTTTTATGATGATTGAAAAAGCAATGTCTCTTGCTCCATAAAGCAAGCTGAATGAGAAGATGTTTCTTCTGTCCCCCTCCCTCACATCTTCAAGAACATAGATATATCCCTGTTTAAGAAGTACACTTGTGTGGAGCCTGATTTCTCTGGAGGAATTACAGTGACAATGGTTTCAAGTCTGGGGCTTGCCTTAATTTAACGAGAGGCGCACATGTCACACCCTGACAAGAACATTCAAGCAAGGCTTGTTTGCCTGTGGATGGTCAGGGCAACCACACCCTGACCATCCTGAGGTGATAAGGTGGCTCACAAGGCCACTTAGAAGCAAGTGCCAGGCCCTCCTCAGCTCCTGCCAGAGCAACGGGGGTTGTTCTGCGTAGCTGGCACCATGTCCCCAGCACCATCTGGGAAACACAGTGACATGGAAAGCAGAAGAGCAAGAGAGGAGCCTCAGCTACATATGAGGCAGTTTCCACCTCAGCTGGCTTCTGCTCTCCTAGAGTTTCCAAGTGCATGGGGAGTGAGAGCAGGACCTGCCACTGAATGCAGAGGTGTGAAAGGCTTGAGGGCTCTGTCCTGTCCCTCTCCAGGCAGGTGCAGGGCTTTTATTTGAGCATCACACTGTTAGGATTTCCTAGGTGACATTAAGTGGATTCATGGCTGCAGCTGAGCCCTGACACCACAGCGAGCCCCAGCATGTTATGGTGCCATTATTTGGTCTAATGAGGGGAATAAATACACCTGGAAGTAGAGAACCCTCTCTCATCCTGGGGCTCTGGCTGGCTGGATGTGAAACCTTATCAGTCCAGTGCCATGCAGGAGGCAGTGGCTGATGTTTAGTCCCTTCATCGGGCACGAAGTGATACTTGAGCACCGTTGCCTCCCAGTCACCTCCATCCCTCATTACCCTCCCTCTCCTCCCACTGCCCCCTCCCTCTATTACCACCCACCCGTAATGTATACTGCACCAGCACAGCACCACTGCAATAACAAACACCGCCTCATTTCAGCATGATGAATGAAGAGTTTTAATGAAACTGGCCTAAGCCGTTGCTGGCAAGCTGCCTGTTTTTTGTTTGTTTTAAGCAGGGGTGATCCATCACCCTCCCGCCTTCTCTCCAGCACAGCATCCCCAATCAATGCACCGCACCAGCCTCCCTCCCGCAGCCCTCAGTGACCCATTCCCATCTCCCCACCACTGCTGTGGCTCTCCCTGACCCCAACCGCTGCCAGATTTGCTCCCTGCAGTGGGGATTTTGGTTGGGCATCTGTCCTCTGTTAAGGCAGCAGGTTAGCAAGGTGCTCGGGAACGTGCATACGCAAATATCTTCTCTGCCTGTTCCTTTCCAGTCGACGGTGCTCACATAACACACGTATAGCTCACTAATAGTACAGTTGAATGTCTGCTGAGTATTAATTACCCTTGCAGTCTGCTCTTTCATTAGGGTCTCCTGTCTCTCCTGGGACAGGCTGTAAATCAAAGGGTGACTCATGGCTTTTGGAACTGGCAAATATAAATAAGTGATCCCTGAACAGGGGAAGAAATAACACTGAGCTCCACCCAATATCTTGGCAAAGATATATATATATAAATAAAAGTAAATGCAATTTCAAAAGCAAGAAGCATTTCAATTAGGTGAGCAGGTGCCAGCCTCCAGCTCAACATTTTAGAGACTTTGTGGGAATATGGGTAAGAGGTCTCTATGCATTGCTTTGTCCTCTTGCACAGCTTTTCCTCATTAGAAGGCAGGGAGAAGGAGCCATTTTGTTCTTTCTCTTTGCAGCTGTTGAGAGAGTGAAGCTGAAGTGCATGTGTGTGAAAGGTGGAGTGAGGCAAGACAGAGGGAAAGAGCAACCCAACTCAAATCACAGGGCTTGGTATTTCCTCCAGGTATGGGTTTCCTGCAAGGAAGGAGTAACTTGCTTTTCTAACTGCTCTCCAACTGCCGTCGGTATTTATGTTTCTCAAAGCAGCGTGATGAGCTGTGCTGAATAAATGCCATTTTAAAGCCTTTATCCAAGTATTTGACAGCTTTTCCTGGAGAATGACCCACAGAAGTTTATTTACTCCTGAGAATTCCCTAGGCAAACTGATTTGATTCCTTTAAGCAGATGAAGTAGTAAAATATGGGGTACAAAAGAGGCCATGGGAGAACCCATGGGAGTTAGCAGAAATTTCAAGAGAGAACTGGAAAAGTTTCTGGACAAAAGCATGCACAGCTGTTCTCATCTATTAAAGTTGTTCTGTGTGCCCACATTCTTGTTCCCTTTGTGAGCACAGTGAGCACCAAACTTTGGAGCATAGCTGCCCTTCCTGTAAAGTCAGTCTTATTTTTGGAATGGGGAGATGTGCACTGTCCTCGCTGTTCACTACTCCTGATCTTATTATTGAACATGTTTCACGACCACTCAAGTCACAAAACAACTTTGCAAGCTGTGGCTTTTTATGACAGAAAAGGTCTTTTCTTCTTTTCTTACCTACTTATTGTCTCATCCCATGATGATAAAACCCCCCTGTGGAGTTGAGGTAACCTTGCATGCCCCCAGTGTGGACTTACAGGTTTTCTTCTTTGGCTGTTTCAATCAGAAAAACCTGGCTGTACCTTGTTAAAGACATCCAAAATCCCACATGGTTTATCCAAACTTGTTCTTCATTCAAAGAAATAGCATCCTGTACAGCTTGCCAACTGTATGGGAACTGTTGAGTCACGGCCTGAACCACTGATTGATCACCTGAAGCAAGGTCTGAGTCAGGCATGGGAGCACAAATGAAGGCACCTGTGTGACTGGAAGGGATGGAGCCTGGCTGCACCTCTCCTAGACCCCATTTTAAGGGCTGACTGCCGCTGGGGAAGGGTTTCTTTCTGGAGTTCCCTTCTTTTGGAGTTTTCTACTGCTAGCCTAAGAGGTGGGTGAGCATCTTATTTTTGATCATCTCTTTCCTCCGTGATAATCTTTCTAATTCTAAACCTGCAAAATGCTATCCTAACCATGCTACTCTTCTAACTGTACATTTGTTAACTGTACGCCAACTAAAGTGACCCCATTTTGTTGTAGGAGGCTGACAATAGTTGGACCCTATGTAGGGGACTGGAATGTCTGTCCTGTGTTTGTGGGGCAGTTATTCTCATCTTTATTCACTTGCTGTAAAAATAACAGCTGGCCTTAAAGAGAATAGTTTGACCTTTGAAATCAGGGTATCCCTCCAATCTAAATGCCTCTTTTACAGAATATTTTTCTGAACCTTGGTCAATTTTTCTTGAAAAGAGCTTAAAATAAATGTACTAAGGTCTTTCGTTACCAGGAATGCATGCAGGGATTCAGTTAGTCGACTGCTGTAATGCACAAGGAGATGGAAAAAGCATATGGAGCCTGGGCTATCTAATCTAATCTCGCTATGTCTATATAATCTGGGTAAATGGCTAATCTATTACAGAGAGATAATAATAATTAAGGCTGCAACCAGGTTCCATTAGCAAAATTGATGTGCCCTGATCCCTATTGGGTTTACTTTGAAAGCAAAGGGGATTTTTTTTTTTTTTCCTATAGCTCAAAGAAAATTAGTCTAAGTATTTTTTTTTCCCCTTCAGTTGCGAGGCGTTAACAAATTAACCCAGATTTGGAAGTTTGGCTCTTACCTATCATTTGTTTTCTCATCTTCTGGCTAAACATAGCTTTATCACTGTCATGTATTCCAAATTTGCACACTGTGAAAGCCTCTTGAGGATCCACTGTTGGATGTATTAGTGGAAAATAGGTTGTAAATCAGCAGAATCGTTAACTCTTGCTTTATGTAGGAGCAGTGGTTGCTCTGTACTTTGCAAAGAGATGTTCTGCCACCTATTTGCCCCTCGCTAATCCAAAGAGAGCATTTTTTCAGGATGCCTGGAAGGAGCTTTTCATTTACACATGTCCTAGATCTTCAGGATATCTGCAGTCCAGGTGGTGGTAACAGAGTAGACCAGACTTTACTCATGAGGAAATTTATAAGTATGGCACTACTTGGGACTGACACCTGACACATGGGATTTTGTCTTGGTTTGCTTTTACTGCTCTCTACAAAAGATACCTATATTCTGTCAAGACAGGAAGGAGAAGTAGTACAGGGCTGGGATAAGCAGTACTGTGCTGTTTCTTCCACGTGTTCTCCTTGTGGCTCTCCTGCAGCTTCAAGCAGATTGCTAAGCTAAGAGCTGTATTTCACTGATTGCTCCAGATTTGAAGGGACCAGGTGCATCATCAAGTTTGGCCTCTAAATCATTTAATATCTTTAATTTAGAAAGGTCTACAAGAAAAAAAAAAAAATTATAACAAAAACAAAACACGTTTGTACAGCTAATCCAAAGATCCCTATGTACAGATCATGGAATGCTGCTTAAAACCCTATACTGCCCCATAAAGGGGGCAGATTTTTTCTTTCTTTTTTTTTTCCTTTCTATGCAGAATAGTGATTGGTAAGCCCTGCTCTGCAATGAAGAGTTACTTCTAAGTTCTTGGAGAATCTGCCAATGGAAATGGCAGGGAGCATTACTTCTTGTTAACCGTGAGCAAGTACAGTGGTGAAACCACAGCAGATGGGAGCTGGATTTGAACAAACAGTAGCTTTGGACTACAGATGTGCAAAATGGCACAAGCTGTAGAAGGGGCATTGTCTGGGGGAGTTTGTACTGTGGTATTTCACAGATGTCCATTTACTGAAGAAAACTTATAACCTGGAGGGAGTTTAATTATTTACCGTAGGACCAAAGGTAGAAATGCTTAGTAGATTGTTTGTTTGTCTGCAGCTTTCTGCCAGCGCTCTGTATAGATGAGAAGGAAGAGAGTTTGTCTTGCTGCGAGCAATTAGCTTTTGGCTGGGGGTTGGGATCTGCACCCAAGGATGCCAGTTGTCTGGTAATTCCAGCTTGTCTTGGTCTGCAATGCTTATAAAGCAGGATGGAAAGATATGTATCCTAGAAAGAGAGAGGCAGTGATTTAGTGTTTGTGGAAGTTAGACAGGCGTTTAAACTGGTCATGTGTAGAACATGCCGAGCTCAGTCAGAACTGGTGTGCTCGTGCTCCCTGCCTCCTGGCTCCTGCCATCTTCCTTGACTTATTCAGAAAAGCAGCTGGTCTAAGCTGCTCTGTTGAACTTGGAAAATACTCAGTACCCAGAGGGGATGGGGCCTGCACTGTAAGAATTTCTGTTGTTTTTCTGATTTGAACTTAATGATGTTTATGGAAGCAAGGAGACAAAAACAAAGGCTAGAATTGGACAATACATAGTTGGGAGCTACGTGAAGCCCCTTGGCCATGTCTTCAAATGAGCCGTCCCTGTTGTTCCTGGCAGCCCACATACAGCTTTTCCAGCAGCTCTGCTCATCCATGCCCCACAGCACTGCATCACTGAATGCTGCAGGCAGGCTTTGGTCCTCAGTTCTCTCTATGCTCCTATCTCTCTATCAGCTTCCTCAGCTTTCTAAGTGTTGGCCTTCCATTTCAGGGACTTCTGAAAGTGACCATTTTCTTACTTCAGATAACAGCAGATCCTATGTTCTGTTCCTCAGTGCTGTGAGCCTCAGAGCCTTGGAGATAAATATTGAAGAGTGTAGCAGAACAGAAATCACTCCAATTAGATTGAAAGCTCCAGTAGTTTGGGATGGGTAACCAAGGAGCTATGGAGAGATTTCAGTGTTGTCTCCCTGCTTCTATTTTCCTTTATTTCATTCCCTACTGTTTCTACCCTATCCCATATGGTATCTGTCAGATACTATACTCTTACCCCCAGAACTCTTAATAAGGAGGAGATAAAAGTGCTCCTTTATTAATAATTGTGAAAAGTGTTGTGTGTGGAGTTCAGAATCATGAGAGTAAAAGAAAGACAGTAATTAGCTTGTTTCTGTATCTCTGCTCACTGAGGCATTTTGGATACAGTGAGAACATTTTTGACAGATTTTTTCTTTTGGTTCCCCCCCCTCCACCTCCCTGTTCCTTCTTTTCTTTTGAAGTATCATACAAAGTTCTTGGGTTTGTTTTTTCTTCTTTTTAATGATAAATTCTATAATCCATGTACAGTTGTTTCTTGGTTTTTGGTTGTTGTTTTTTTTTTTTTGTTCCCCTCTGACTTGTCAGCGATATCGGCTCACAACACATCCCTTTGTTTGCCTGTTTTTCTAGGCAGTTCTGCATTTGGTCTTCTGAAAGGAAGTAAACATGCCAATTTTCCATTGACGAGCAATGTTTAAGAAGAAGTGATTTCATTAGAGGGGTCCGGAAAACCATTGTTCACCAATTTCCTTTGTCCCTTTGCAGGGGATAAAGAAAGGGAATTTAATAGTCTTCATTTACTGTAGGGCTGAGCCCTACAAAGATGAATGCAGGTGGCGTTCCCCACAGGTAGCGCACAGGATGAGACAAGATGCTGTCTACTGACTAGACCTGCTGTACCCCTAGGGAAAATCCTATAGGAAAGCAAAAGGCCTGTGCTTGCAGGGGCTGTGAAGGAGGACAGAAGCCTAAAAGCAGCCCTTGTGCGTGGTGCTGACAGCCTGACCAGAAAACAGAAAGGAGCTGGTGAAATGCCTTCCCAAAGGCATCTGCTATGAGTTGGGCTAGGACAGACATTTTCTAACTGAAAGCCAAGGGTCCTTGCAACTGCTGTAGCCTGTCTCTGAGTCATGTCTGTTGAAGGAATAGCAGGTGTTTATTTCCCTTTCTTAAGAAGAAAGAAACTGAAAGCATGGGAAGTGCGAGAGGAGCACTAAATCGGTGTAGCTTTGTCCCTTATTTTCTTTTTGCATGTAATGGATCTAAGTGGCAAGACAGGGTAAAAGAGGGAAGGAATGCAACATCGGTTTTGATGACATCAATAACAAAGAAGATTTTCCCCACCTAATCTTGGAGCCCCCTTTCAGGAGTTCTTGTTTGTTTTCTATATATTTATTTGTTTTCCTGCAGGGAATAATTTGTTGATTTGCATTAAGAAATAAATGAAAGACCAAAACCAATATGGGATAGGCTTGAGAGATCCTTCTGATTTTGAAAAACGTTTTGCAGTGGACAGCACCAAATGAGTACTTGCAGCCAGCAAGAGATTGCTTTGACTGTAACATTTTCTGCAGGAGCCAGGTGGCTCTTAAAGCATCCAGTCTGCGTAGTGTGCGGACTGTCTCCAGATTAGTATAGAGACACCTGAGTAAATTTGGTTAATTTCTGTCCAATAATGAAAAATGCTAGATTTAAAAAAAATAAAAAATGCTAGCTCTTAGTGCATTAATTAAAAGCTCCTATGAGACAACAAGGATGAGTGGGATGCAATAAAGACACTAAGAAAGAACATTATTGTAACGAACACTGATTAATGGGTCTTCACATAGTGGTGCTAATGGATGTTTTTGAACTTAGAAAGGAAGCGATGAGACAATTGAGTAATGAATTTTGCCATCAAAAAATCGCAGCTGAGCCAACATCACCATATAAAAAGGGAACTGATTTATTGATTATAATGGAAAAGACTAGGAGATGGATTTAGTGAAGACACAACACATTTTTATTTTTTTTCCAACAGGAATATCCTTAAAAGGCTACTCATTTTTGTGTCCCTCCCCAAACTGGAGGAGTAGTAATTACATCCTTTGTTTGTACAGTTCCTGAATGTACTCGGCATTAGTGCCAAGCGTGGGGCGTATGAATGCAAAGCTTAAATAAAAACTCAAAGTTGGAGGAGGCAACAAAGAAGACAGACATCATTGTTAAAGCACTGCTGAGTTTCTGCATGTGTGCAGAACTTGAGAAATCAGCTAGCCTTATGAGCATGCCTTAACGTTTTACATGTGACAAGTCCCAGCCCTCAATTGCACTGGAGTACAACGTACAGCCCCCCCCACTGCATCCTGCACACAGCCTTTTGGGGACTAATTATTACCTCATCCTGAAATCACTTTAATCACCAGAGGGAGGGAGGTGGCATCTGTTTAACATCTGCACAGCAGTAGGCTGCCCACCAGTTTGAGACATGCAATGCAGATAGAAACGTCAAGTTGGAAGTGCAAGGAGTGCTAAGCACAGACGTTGCTGCAGTGCAAGTATGGCTCTTGGGCACTGAGCTCTGCCCCGTCTCCTGATATATTCTCCAGCAGTGAGGACCCTGTTGTACATTCTGGGAGACGTTCCTCAACCTGCTGTACCTTGCTGTCAGGAAGTTTTTCTCACATTTGCTGTACATTTGCTTTTTTCTTTTACTGTTGGTATTGATATCCTGTCTCCTATTTCCAATCAAGACAAGCAGATTTGACCCTTTTGTTCTTTGACCATTCTAATTATCTGACTGTTTTGTTGCTCTGCTCTGCTTTTGTTTATTTTTGTCAATATATGCTGCGTAATTAGGTGCTCAGGAGTGAATATAGTGTCTTGCATGCACTCACATGATAGCTCCACACAGAGAAAGCGATTCCCTGCCTGCGCCAGGCAACTCCACACAAATAGGTGAGGGAAGGTTACATGGTCACTGAAGACTTTGCCTTTGTCTTTGGAGACTGTGGGGCATAAGTTGGGAGAGCAGTGACAACTGTGATGGAGCATCTGCTCCTGGTAGAAGTTCTCAAGACCTATTCTTCACCATAGCAAGCCTTTGGGCAACCAGGGCCCACAAAACTCTTCTTCACACCACAGGTTGGGAAGACATGCCAATCCTTTGAAACAATGTCCTATTCTCCAAAGGTTTGGAGGTTTTGTGAACTGGAGTCTCTCCAAACCCATGCTGCTTTGATTCTGAATCTTATCCAACATTACTGATTCGAAACACATTCTTTTTGAGAGCTTTCACCAAACTGCAGGAGCTTCACAGTGATGTGAGCATCATAAGTCATCACACACGCAATGTAAACAGCCCACAGACCTGAAGGCATGGAGGAAAGGAGAGATTTGTCCAGTGAATTGGTTTGCTGCTTTCAAACTTTGAATTACCACTGGTCCAAAGTCAGGCTTTTTCTCTGCAAACTGAGAACCAAATGTCAAAATTTCCAGTGAAAGAGAAAGTGAGGAGATTGAAGTGATTTGCTACACTGGGTTTGTGAGCTCTTGGTTGTAAAAGAGAGTTACGGGGCAAGCCTGATCTATCCTGGAGTTATTCACGTTTCCTGATCTTTTGAGCAGAGGCTAAGTCAAGTAGCTTCAGAGCAGAGAACCCAAGGACCCTGCAGTGGAATTGGAATACCATTGTCTTTTCAGGTGTAGCATATAGCAGGATCCTGTCAGTAATAATTGCACAGAACCATCCATGGGCACATCGAGGTACCCTATTTCTGTCACTCTTAATGTGCTTGGTTTTGCTGCAATTATCCATCTATTGATATCAGTGGTGAAGAAAACACTGGTTTGAATGGGAGTGATGACATGAAAGCTATCTGAAAGATGTCTTTGGTGCTAATTGTGAGTTTACTATTTATGAAGTAGGAAACAGGACTGTTTCCAGCAGAAATTGAGGTGAAGAGTGAGGCATGCTAATTATTGGGGTGGGGAGGTACATTACTGTCTGCTGCTTTGGGAAAGCAAATACTGTTGCTGCCTAGACTGTACGTGTTGTAGGATCAATTTGGGGTCTTGCTGAGATCCTCAGGAGCAGTGCTGTGGAGTCAAACTGTGTTTCTTCCTGCTGTGAATGAGAACAGAGTTCCAGTACTGAAATCCATCCTTAGCTACAATTCTGGAGTAGCTCTATTGACTGCACAGAGAGGTTGTACGGTCTCCTCCTCTAGAGATATTCAAGAACCACCTGGGACACTTTCCTGTGTGACTTACTCTAAGAAACCTGCTTTAGCACGAGGGTTGGACTTAATGATCCCCAGAGGTCCCTTCCCACCCCTTTGATTCTGCAATTCTGTGATTATAGCTGGACTTACCATGGGTTGTGACTGAGAGAAGGATTTAGCAGGTTGGTCCCTGGGGCTGTTGAGCTGGCATCTCTAACCAGAGCTACATTTAGTTAATGTATACAATGACTAAGTGTTGAGGTGTGATACTCCAAAACTTGAACCCCATTGAGGACAGACTGATCTTGCATGCTATCAACTGTGTTCCCCCAAATGCAAATAAGCCTGTTTGTGAGTGTGAGTAACATTTTTCTTCCTGCTCTTAAAGAATGCAACATAAGTCAGATTTTATAGCACAAGAATGACGTAAGATCTGCCTCCAGCTGTTTCCATATATGAGTCTCTGCCTTTGCTTTGGGAGCAGTGTGATGCAGTATCTATCCAGTGTGTCTTACACTCAGACCAAAAGGTGCTAAATGCTGGGAATTCCACTGGTATTTGTTGATGGCTGGTGGCTGACTGGAGTGAAAGACAGATCCCAGCAACCCCAAGCTGTAAAGTGAGTGATTATTTGTCAAAGAAGCAGAAGGTGCAAAGTCACAAGAGAGGAACAAATGTCTGGGGAGAGCTCCTGGTGTGTGGAAATGGGCTGGCATGGCACCTAGGTTTGAGTCTAACGCAGGGCTCAAGTGGCAGGAAGTTAGTGCTCTGCAGGGTAACTAATGCATATAGTACTAGTGCACTGGTAACTAGTGTTGTCTTAATTGTTTCCTTCTCCTTCTTGGAGCCCGATTGAATGAGTACCAGGTTACTGAGCTGTGTGTGGTCCTGGAGTTGGTGCAGCGCAGGGGCTGGCTGGCCAGGAGCAGAATGTGTATGGGAGCAGCTTGATCACACTTCAGCAACTCTCCTGTCTTAACGAGAATAAAATATCTGTTTTTGTTTCGTTTTTGTTTGTTTGTTTTTAAAAAAAGAGGGAAAGCAATTACCTGGATTGCAAGAGTTTGGCAGGCAGTAGTCCTGAGCCTCTCCCTGCAATAAAACCTGCTGTGAGAGGCTGGAACAAGCTGCAGTCATCCCCAGCTATTCCTCCAGCACAGCCCTGGCTATATTGTTGAGAGGCTCCACAAAGTCTACTAGGGATTCTGTTATTGCTATTGATTTTACATGGGAGATGCTTAGATATTGGGGGAAGAGGTCTGCAGCATAAGACCCATGACAGAGGCATCTTCAGAGCGCTTTTGGCCTGTGCTGCTACAGCTGCAGGCAGCTCATTCCTGTTTTACTAGTCTTCTAGCTGCTCTTGCTGGGAGAAAAGCCTGCTGGCTCTGCTCAAGGCACAGGGAGAAAGAGGAATTCAGCTTTTCTCCCCATTAACAACATGCTATGCACAGCACAAAATACCCTAATGTATATCTTTAGAATATACTGCAGAGCTATTTCTTCTCCTTTTTTTTTTTTTTTTTTTTTTTTTTAATAAAAACCTCTCTTTTATAATAATAATAAAAATGCAATTTATATACAGTATCTTCATATCCCAAATATTTATAAACATAGTTATCTTTGGTCGACTGATTCCAGGAAGTTTGCCAGCACATCAAAGCGATGACATTTTACATCTCATATTCTTTTCATTGTGAGCAATGAGATGCTTCTCAATTTCTTAACTGATTTTTCAGATTTTCTTTTAAGGCTGATCTAAGCAGGGTAAAAACTTGCAGCGCCCAGAACAGATAGAAAATTCCATGAGATTTAATAAACTCCATAGTTGGCTTGATGTTGCGGTAGGGTATTGAAAAGAAATATTATTGACCATTAGTCTGCCGCACAGAAATTCTGTAAGTTGCTGTCATTGGAAATAAGCCTGTAAGCATAACACATTACAGACAACTTTCTTAGAGCCTGGTCTCTAGTCTGACAGTTTCTGGAGCCCAAATACTGTAGCTTCATCCCATACCGTAGTTCTGAAGAAGTATGGGGCCCAGTGGTGCCTTGGTCGAGTATTTCCTGGTGCTCACCTTCAGGTCAGATTGCAAGTGCAGAAATTGCATGCTTTTTTGCTGGTAGCTGATTGTAGATGCAAACTGGGGAACCTTTTGAAACAATTGTCCCTTAATTGTCATAATGTCCTTTCACCGAGCCCTGGCACATTGAGTTTATTTATGTTATGTGTTTTGCTTAAGACTTTCTCAGTGAAATCCGTGAAGAAAATGCTATGGCATTCCTGAAAGTTCTGCTGGATATGGTCTCTGGATGTTTTTAAAGGTCCATCTTCTAATTCAACTCCCAAGAGGCTTTCAGAAACTAAAGCGAGCAATTGGAGGCAGCAGCATAATATGTCAAATGACCTACTCAGTGCTTTCTTTCTTGATCTCTTCTTTTCTCCATGTAGGTTATCCATTTGCAATGAAAATCATAGCACCTAAGCCATTTTTGCATTGTGTAGAAACCATTCATGCACATCACTTTAACGACAGGGGAGCAGACCTGCTGAGAGCTAGCCTAACAGATCCTGCAAGTGCAAGCTTTAAATGGAGAAGATGATGGATGGATACAGTATATGGGGCCCAGAAGACAAATGAGCATAATGAAATGGGTACGAACTGTGTAGATTTGAATAATGTTTTGGGTTTGGGGACAGCAAGGGGATGGACTCATTCTTAGTGTTCAGCTCACTGTCAGGAGTACCATCAAACAGGACTTCTTCCTGTAAAGTAACACCATTGTCTTCCTTATTTTCCATTCTTTCAGATACCTTCCATCGCAGCTAGCCCAGCTATCTCTTAAGATGCCTATTAGCCTCAGGATCACTACTAAGCAAGGGACTAATTTTTTCTAGAAATATACAAAATATGTGTGCGTTCATATGTGCATGTGTAACACAGTGTTTCAGGATGGTAAAGCAGGAGATTTTTAGGAAACAAATGCTATGCAGGAAAGGAAATCAGTCTGGTCCTCTGCCTTTCATGACTGGACATGGCACACATAAGAGGTAGGATGTTGAATTCATGCTATCTGCTTTGGGTCCCAAAGCCACAGTGTATTGGAAGAAGCTCCAGGAAGAGTGACAAAAATGCTACGAAGTTTGTAAAGTATAGCATAACTGAGAAGATTAAGGGGGCTGGTATATATTCATTGAGGAGGAAAGATGTGTGAAGAGAGATGTAATCACTGTCTGCAAATCCATAAAGAGACGCTACTGAGAGGATAGGGATCCATTTTTCTCAGTGGTTGGTACAAACAGGCATAAGACATAATGGTCTTGAGGTGCAGCAGGGAACAGTTAGTTAAAAAATATGAGGGAAAACTTTATAACTCTAGTGCTAAACAGTTTGGTGACAGAGCAGGCTGCCAAAGCAGGCAGTAGAGGCACCAACACTGGAGATATTCAACACAGAGATGAATCACCCATCTGTCAGGGATGGTTTAGGTGTAATCAGACCTGTCACAACGTGCAGCAATGGCCTGGATGATGCACCAGAGGTCTTTTCTCACCCAAATGAGCCTATGATTTGTCATTTGTGCCTAATTCAGTGCACAGTATTGTGTGTGTGAATGTTTGCACTTGATGCCTAATGTTTCTGTGCACATCTGCAGCTCAGATGACTCCTGGCTGGTACTGCCAGTTAGTTCAACATTTTCTTTTCTCTTTTCTTCTTGCTGCTTTGCTTGCCCTTGGTCTGTTTCTCTTACATTTTTACATTCACTGCTTCTTTGCTGACTCTTTATTTTTTGTGACCTCTTAGCTATTTTTCTTTCATGGTGATGCACATGTGCCTGAAAGTGTGTGTGTGCATGTATGCGTGTGTGTGTGTGTGTGTGTGTATATGCCCCTCTCCATGTTGCCTGTCTTTATTTTCCTCCTTTTGTCTGTCCTGGGTTGTGACAGCAGCAAATAGAGAAGTGCCAGCAGCAGAAGTATTTTCTCACTATGATCGAAGCTGCTGAGAATCACCCAGTTCTTGTTTGAAAGCTGTAAGGATGTGCTTTTGGTAACAAACTGGCCTGATGGGCAGTTGGTGCCCGACAAGGGATGGAACATGTTAAACTCTGATGTATAGGTCTGTTTCATATCTAATAATCTAAGAATCAGATGGAAATGTTGATCTGTTTGAGGGTAGGAAGGCTCTGCAGAGACATCTGGATAGACTGGATCAATGGGACAAGTCTAATTGCATGGTATTCAATGAGGCTGAATGTCCGGTTCTCCATCTGGCTCATAACAACCCAATGCTGCAGAATGGACTGGGGAAGAGCAGCTGGATAGTTGTGTGGCAGAGGAGGATGTGGGGATATTGGCTGACAGCTGACCAAATATGAGCTAGCAGTGTTTTGATGTGGCCAAGAAAGCCAATGGCATCCAGGTCTACATTAGAAATAGTGTGGCAAGTCTGACAAAAGAAGGGATTGTTTTTTAATACACAGCGCTGGTAAGACCTCAAGGACAAATTCAATTTTAGGCCTCTCACTTCAAGAATAATATTAAATTGGTGGAACTTGTTGGTGAGGAAAGGAGTTGGTGATGGGGACTAGAAAACAAGTCATGAGGTATGGCTGCAGGAACTGGAGCGATTCAGTGTGGAGAAGAGGAAGCTCAGGGGGACTTCATCACTGTGCAACTACCTGACAGGAGCTTGTAGCAAAGTGGGGATTGGTCTCTTTTCTCAGGTGATGAGTGGTAGGATGGGAGGAAATGGCCTCAAGTTGTACCACAAGAGATTTAAGCTGGCAATCAGAAGGAATTTCTTCACAGAAAGGATGGTCAAGCATTGGAACAGGTTGCTCAAGGAAGTGATGGAGTCCTCTTCCTGGAGGTATTTAAGAGATGTGTGGATGTGGCACCATGGGATGTAGTTCAGCAAAGGGACTCAGTAAGCCAGGTGGATGGTGGGACTTGATGATCTCAAAGGTATTTTCCAACCTAAATGATTCTGCTTCAGTGATTGTGCCAGGAGAAGCTTGACTTGGCCAACATTCTTCCTTGTCTCTAAGCTTGAGCCCCATTTCTCTGCAAGCTCCCCATGAGAGCTGAACAACCTGTGCCAGCCAACCAGCAGAGACAACACAGCTCACTGACAAAGATTCTGCTGACAGTGATGTGCTGCATCTTCCCAAACTTGAGGCAGCACTGAGAGAGCTTTATTAAAGTAACACATGATAAATACTCATGCTGAGTGCCAGGTGGATTTCAGAGGTCAAAACTGGGGAAGGTTTCTTCCAACAGCAGTGAGCATGCTTGAACAGTCACCAAAGCCAAGTGACATGTGCTTGCTGATGTTCTGACAGAGAGAATCATTAAAATGCTTTCTTTTTTTTTTTTCGTGAGTGTTCAAGTGTGCACACAAAAATCTGTGTATTCTGACTTCATTTTATAAACTACTTTAGATCACTTAAACATGTGTTCAGCTCCTCACAACTTACATTATTCAAATCAACATCAGATGTCTTTCTAACAGACTTTCTTTGCTTCACTCGCGTTATCCACTTAGAACTAGGGAAACTATGGGCTAAATGTAAGGTCTGCATCCCTCAGGGAGAAGCCCTGTGTGATGATTTCTTCAGTTCTCATCTTGAATATCAGTGAAGTTATCTATTGTATCAAGAAAAAGTTAAACATCAGGAAGTAGACAAGCTAGATTATATGAGAGCCCTCACAGGGAAACAAGGAGCCTATGGTAAATACATTAATAATGAGGATGAATATGCATGTTTACTCAGAAGTCATCTGGCACTACCTTATAATGGGCTGCACTAAAATTACTTTCCAAAATTATAACTCTGCTTTTTCATTTTAATACTGGTCTACAGCAAGTGTCTTACAGTGAAGCTTTTCATTACATGGCTGCATAAAAGTTTTCATGCAATGCTACTTTTTTAAAAATTATTTTTATTTAATCTTAATCATCCTTATGTAGCATCTTTTGTGCTTCTCTACTGTTCCATATATGGCAGATGAACAGAAGCAATGAAAGTATTTTGTACAAAGAAATGCACAGCAAATTGTGTTACACAGTACACAACAGATCAAGAACAGTAACAAAAGTAATAGTGAAGATGTGCTGGCATATAGAAGGGTTTATAATTAAATTGCAACATTAGTAATTCCATTGTTGGTGTTTCTTTAATATGTCTTATGAGAAATGCTCTATTACTGCTTAAAGTAATTACTTTGTACTTGAAAACATGTATATATTTTAATGTCATCTAGAGGAAGAAAATCTCACTTTTCAATTTACTTGTACTTGTCCGTTTAGAAGCACATCGATAACTTTCAGATCAGTACTTTTGTAGGATAAATTATTTATTCAAACTCTCACTCATTAAAGAAAGAATTTAACAGCAGTTTAAAGAAAGCAGATTGATTACCTAGAGGAAGTAATATTGGAACTTTATTAAAACGGTAAAAAATAAATCAAGTGCAAACTACAAAATAGTTAGATTGATACGTAAGAGAGCTAGTCAAACAAATCATCAGTTATTGTCATAAAAACTATCCACTGTTAATACAACTCTGTACACATATTTCTCAGAGAAACAGCTTTGGAGATAGTAATATAATGAATTACTGTGCAGAGGTGTATCTGTCTGCAGCAGAGAAAATCTATCTTATTTTAAATGTGCGTGGGTGCTGAGAAATTATTAGCATAGAGGCCTGGCATCAAGGAGAATATGGCATAAAAAGAAGCTTAAAGGTCATTTGCTGTGATGGACCAAGAACTAGCAAGCCTGGTAGAAGAGAGGTAGAGCAGAGAAGAAGAGGAAGGTATGCTTAGCAGGAGTTGAGAAGCTCTAAGAATTTTGCCCTCAATTTCTAAAATTGTATGGGTCCGTTAGGACAATTTTATCTTTCTCATGAATACTGTCTTTTGATAAAGGAAAAGCTAAAAAAAAAAAAAAAAACTAGAAATTTGAGTGCCATTTCTGTCTTATCCAAAGCATAGTCTTAACTCTGTGCTAAGCTGATTCCCATGCAGAGGAGAAAAGCAAGCCTCCTTTCCCTTCTGTAGAGCCCTATTATGCATCCTTGTCTCACCGCACTACTATGAGCATCATTTGTTGTTAGGACTGCTAGCACGTTTCTCATAGAATGATTCATGGGTGTATGGTGAATTGTAATCAAACATACACGCTACTAGATCTTGGAACATTAAGGAACAGAAAGGAGAGCCCTTCCCTAAGGCTGCATAGGAGGCAGGTTTGGTATCTGAACTGGCAGGCTGATCCACTGCCCTAAAAAATCCCACAAGCGGACTGTTTGGTTAATAGCAGAGGAGTAAAAGTCCAGCCTAGTAGTATCCCTGTCCAACCAGGAGAGAGGTTTCTCTAAAAGATGTTTTCCGGTCCATTGTCCAATCTAGATGCTTCCAATGAAGCACATGCCATGTTGTGGCACAGCTGAGTTGATGGAGTGGTCAGCAGGAGGGAGGAGGCATGTACCCAGAAGCTGTCATTCCTTGCAGCTGATCTTATGCCACAATTTGGAGAGCAGTTGCTCGAGACATTTGGTTTAAAAAACAAAAGCAGGTGACCTGCTTGGCACCTATGTGCTCAATGCTGGCTGCTCAGTCCCTTGGCTTTCCTTCTGCTCCCAGCCGAGTGAATTGGAGAGTGTCAGTCTGATCCTGTATTCAAACTCAATCACTTCAAGATGAACTGGGAAGCTGAAGTGACCTATTAGCGCAGCCAGCAATCTTTATATTTTTGTGATTATGTTTCATGTATTTCTTTACCCTTTGTTCAATTACGGCAGGATCCCTTTCTTCATGTCCGCTCATGTTCTCTCTCAGTGCTAAGTGCCAGCTGTCACTGCCTGCTGGATAATTACCATTTTACAAACAGTGTTTAGGGAAATGCCATCGGTTCCTGAATATGTGGCTGTCAGTGCTTATTTGAGGGGCTTTCCTATGTTAACTACCTCTTTCCTTTTCAGGCAGGAGGGCAAGGGAGGGGAAAGAAGCCAGGAGATTTGTCTTGTCTCCAGGCATTTGAAGAAAAATAGCATTTTATCATTTTCGCATTTTGACTGTCAATGCTTGCTCCTTCCTCCACCCTCTTTTCCCATTTATGCACTCCTCTCACTTTTTCTTCGTGACAGACTGCTCCGTCTGTCCTTCTTTGCAGCTCCAGTGGCCTGCAAGCAGCTAGTGGCAGCAGTAAAGATGGAGCTGCTTATCACAGGGGGTTACTAATGGGAAGGAGGGCATATTCTCAGAAATGGTCTTGGCCCCTTATTACTGTAATGTTTCTTAAAGCTGCATAGGTCTGCCTAAGGTGAAGCGGGGGATCAGGAAAAAAGCTTCAACTCTGATTGCCTGGTCACATGAGGTGGTAGCATGAGCATAGCCAAGGTGTGACGAAGCCCAGCTGTTGCTGAGAGAGGCTGAAATTTGGGGTGTCAAAGCCAAGAGCTTCAGTGAGAGAGTCTGAAATGTGGCTTTCACAAGGCACAAGCTGCATGGAGTCCTGCCTGCGAGGATGGCAGGGGAGCAAGCAGGGTCTCTGCAGCAGTTGTGTAGAGTTTAATTTGCCTTTGCTGAGAAGAGTAATGACAGATGCATAAAAAAATACATACATTCACCTGGACGGCCCAGACCAAACTTGAGATCTGTCAGCTTTTCTGTCATTGAAAGAAGTTTCTTTCCCCCTGGTGACAACTGGTAGTAGTTTCTTAATCATTTCTTTGGAGCCTTAGTCAGCAGAGGTCAGCACAAAAATTAGAGCCCTGTGCACTAGTGGCAAGACTATGTGTGAAGTTGTCCCAGTAGTACTCACCTCCATGAAGAAAGAATTTCCCCAAACTGTCAGTATTTTGTCTCTGTAAACAGTTTTACCATCTATCTGTTTTGGGGATGACTGAGGAGAAGGCAGGAACTGTTCCTTTGGCGCAGCAGTAGCTCCAGGGGCTCTCAGCTTTTTGCCCTGATCTGAGCAACAGGGGTTCGATAAGGGAGGGACCCGGAGGGATTCATCTCAGTCTCAGTCCTCCGACAGAGAAAAATAACACAATCCCTAGCAGAGTCTGAGTAATTATGTCAACCAGTAGGGTACAGGAGCCAGCATGAAGTGTGCATGATAGCTGCCAAAATGTCCAGACCGGGTTGCATAGACCTTCCCCCTACTGCTACCGCCATGGCTGCATCTCTGTGCCATGCTGCATGGTTGTCTCACTGTGACACGGACAGCTGGTCTGCTGTGTTCTGTTGAACTGGCTGGTGCTAGTGCTGTTTGAAGTAACATGATGGAGATGGATTTCTGCAGCAAACCTTAAGTACTGGCATAAAGAATTAATACCTCAGTGCAGTGGTGACTTGGGCACTCGAAGTGGCACAGATTTGCAATTCAGCAATAAAGATGCTAATGTCTACCTGACTGGAGGCATTCAGCATACAGTCAATACCTGTCCTGTGTCCTCAGCATTGCCTCTTTTTTCAGTTTGCCTCATTTTCCACCGTGGGCCAGGGCCCGTTGCTGTGGTAACGTGTGGTGGGATATGGCTTGTTTAATGCATGCAGCTCCTCAGAGTGGATTGATTCAGGGCCTTGGGAAAGAAGAGGAGAAGGTTGTCCTATGCAAGGAGGGAGATCTGTCAGAGATGAGTCTCTGCTTCCCACAGCTGGCACAAAAGCAATTGTGAAATTGCCGAGCTGTCAAACTGAAGTGCCCAGCTCTGGGGAAACTCGTAGGATAGAAAAACCTCCTGGAAATTTAAAGATCCTATTGATATTCACACATCAAGTCTTACTCCTCCGTAAAAGCCACTTCAGCAGAGACAGCGTGTATACACGAGTTCCTCTAGGAGGTGAACGTGGATGGGCATAGTGCTGTGCCTCCTCCAGGTCAGGGAATGGCAGCTACCATTCCCATTCAGAAAGCCCTCTCTCAGTTTCTGCCCACCCTAGTGCTCAGCTCTGCCCCAAACTAGGGAGAGGGTTGGTGGACCTGGAAATGACAGGAGGAGAAAGGAAAGAGACAAAGCACCTCCAATTCTTTATGTGTGACCAAGGAGCTTGCTTCTAATATCTCATTTTCCATCATCTGTCCAGTGAAAAGGCTATGTCCTAGCCAAGCACCTTAAAGGGGAACAGGGAGATAAATTCTTGGAAACCCTGACACCAGTGTTTAGTGGTATCCTGCACAGCCCTGCAGCCTGCTCTCTCTGCAGTCAGGCTGGGAAGTGCACCGGCCCCTACTTTACTGTAGCAGACAACTTGCTCTGTTAGGTTGCTCTAAAATATGGAAAGTGCATTTGAAATCATCTCTTATTTTGAAAAGTATTATGTCAGCCTGCTGCTCATACTCAACATGTAATGAAACACGTTCATTAGCCATTTGGGTCATCACTTCTCATGCTTTTCCGAGTTTGAGCTGCTCAGCAGCAGATTGCAAGGCATTTTTCTAACCATCCTTTCCAGCCCTCTATAGTGATAAGCAATATGTTGTGTACTGTTACTATCATGGTTATAAATGACCACCGTACCACATGCTATCCAAATTTAACATGCTGAGACTGTTCTGTCACTGCAGCTACTCCATTCCTTAATAGCTGTCCCCAGAGTGAAACTGCTTTTAAGGAATACAATGGCTGCTGACTCCTTCTGTCATACCAGGTCTTGCTGCAGCAGAATTTGCTTTCTACCTCCTTACTTCAACACCATTTGCTAAATCATTTCAGTGTCATTGGTGAGGTATTGTGATTCTCTTTTGGGAATCAGTATCCTGAAAGATTCAAATCACTTTGTTTGCTGTTACCTTCCAGCTCACTTCTACTTACTCAGTGGTTTAATAATATCAAAGAACAGCACAGACGTAGATGTGTTTATCTCCTCCCAAGGTAGGGAAGAGTTAATAACCAGAAGTCGTGTACTAGAAACTTAGTGCTGGTAGGATCAGGCAGATATTGAAGGTCAAAAACATGAAGTGGTGGCAGGGCTAAGAGCTAGGCGTGTAACCATCATTTCCCAACCCAAAGCCTTACTTCTTTCCTCTGGAAGCAGCTGGTTTTCTTCCATCGTTTCAGCCTCTTGATTGCCTTCTCTCTGTGTGGTTATTTATCACTTAGCCTGCAGAGCAATTTTGGTCCTGTTTATTTGAGAGATGCTATACAAAATACAGTTGTATTGTATTTCATTTCATCCACAAGGCAGCTTTCTCACAGGGAGGCCAGTTGCCAGTAAGGACAAAGAACCAACAAAGCAAAGGGCAAGAGTGCTCAGCACTTTCTTGAATTTGATCTACTTCCTCCTTTAAAATACACACAAAACCAAACAAAACTACTTTACTTCATGGAAGGGGCTTAGAGTTAAATCTTGGGCATAGCACAGGCAGAGTCATTACCTAATGAAAGGAGGCCTATTGGCTCTCTCCTCTCAGTTTAAGACTGCCTCTTCTCCTCCAATCTTTCAAGGGTAAAGCTATTAAATTAAGCAAAACCTGAATCAAATCCAGGCCATGTCTATCAAGAAAATTGCTATGCTAGCTGGATTGAAAGGCCCCACATTTGCTCTGAGAGCACTGGCATATTTCCATAAGCCAGCATGATGCTGTAGTAGACCAAGTCTGAAAAGCGGAACAGCCACCTTGGCGTGCTGGTGGAGGCCCAGTTGTTTCCAGTCAGGAGTGTGAGGAAAGCTGAGACCAGAGAGATGGATGGAGAAGGAGAGCTGGACTGCGTGACTTTGCATGTTAGCGTGAATTGATCAGTTATGCAGACAGCTCTTTCCTAAGTTGGCTGTTCTGTCAGAAGTGCTTTTCTCGCCGTCTGAGCTGTTCTTTCTGTAAGCTGGCATTTTTTATGTGAGCACATTTTTGGATCAGATAAAAATACAAACGGAAACACCATTTCTGGTCTTTCAGTCTCCTTGTCATGCTTCTGTTCTGATCTCGCTCTGTATCTGTCTACTCTCTGTGTTTCTTGCTGGCCCTTCGCCTGTTACTCACCATCTTTCCCTTCCTTTTTGTGCCACTTTGTGTCCAGGTCTCACCTAAATGAGCAGCTGTCCACTTGTACCTGGCCTCATTTCTCATTGTTCACTTGTCTTGCCTCTGTTCAGCCTACTGTGTCTCCTTCCTGTGCAGCACAGAGGCAACTTAGAAAGGTTGCAAGGTGGGAGCCAGCAGCTCTTGACGGTGAGCTGTGCAAGAATTATCCAGTTACCAAAAACTGTGTGTGTGCTGGAGATGAGGTGCTGGGGACTGGAACAAGAATCTGAGCAGACCCCATTGGCAGAGATCAGCATTTCATTCTGCCTTTCATCAGTACTGTGTGAGGATGTGTGTCTGTGTTTATGTGACAGACCCAAGAGGCCTGAGAGGCCATGTACGCGGTGCCTGCTGGAGCTACCACTGTTGAAGTGCTTACTTGCGTTCACTTTCATCTGAATGAGTTCATGGGATGATGTGGGTTGGAGACCTTAAGGAGTCTGTTGGATGTAGTAGGATGTGCAGGTCTGTGCTCAGAGCCAACAGGATGAACAGTGTTGACTCAGTATGAGGCTGGGGAATGGGAGCTCCAGGGTACTCTTTCACAGTTGATCTCTGGCCTCCCAGCCAACTACCAAAAGAGGCTATTAAAGCAGGAGGAGGAAACCTGTCCTGTCCCTTCAGCTTCCCTCTGGATCGTGATGGGCATGTTCCCCTCCTTCCTCATGGAGCACAGTGTAGCCAGCTCATATTCAGCACTTCTCCCTTGCACTGAGAAAGTACAGTTTGTTCTCTTCTTTTATCCCATGTTCCTGGAACAGGCAGCCATGAGTTGAAATCCCACTGCTATCTCCTGTCAGTGTTGTCTGTCTTCTTCAGCAGAGCATAGTACAGGAGCAGCCACACTAATTAGCTGGACTGGGAGGTCTGGCTCCCCAGCTAGGGAGGAGCTAGGCAGGCCTGGAGTAGTGAAGGCTTAGGGTACAGGGGAAGTGCTGTGGAAGGTCAGAGGTTCTGATGTACCTCAAGCTGCATTCCACATTTCCTCAGTGCTCCATCGTTCTGATTGTGCTTGCTATTGAAAATATGTTTGGGTTAAAAAAAAAGAAAAAACAAATCACATCCAGGCCAAGAATAACCTTTACGTGTATACTGTAGCATAGGGGTTGCCTCTGTTGCTTTATGTACAAGCATACTTATACCACTGGTAGCTTACTGGACCTTTTTTTCCTTGTGTCACATTTTTAGGGTCACATCCTTCTCCCAGACTTCCTTTTCCAAAGCCTTGCATTCACCTCCAACTCTCTACTAGAAGTGGGTGCAAAGCTTGTGAACTGTGTCTTTATAAGCTATATATGACACTTTCTTATTGTTTTTCCTCAGATTTCTCTTCCTTTTGCTTTAATGAGCCTTTGACTTTTGCTTGCCCTCTGGAAAGCATGGAATATTTCTCTGTTGTTTTTACAGAAAGTCCACAGCACAGTTACCTAATGAATTTGTGTAATTATTCAAACTAACTAACTGCAAAATAGCTACATTTCTTTCCTGGACAGGGAGAGCAGGCAGGTGCCAAAATGTAGTTACTGTAAGGGCCTGAATGAACTATGGAGACCTTTCTGCATGTGAACATGGCTACATGAGGTGAAAGAACAAAAACATAATGTGAGGTTTTATTGTCCTGGGGAGGCAGGTCATTGAAAGCAGCCTGACAGCATAGCTGAAGTTGATAGCTAAGGCTCTGCAGTTCAGCTCTGGGAGCTTGAGATGCACAAGCAACAGGCTGGGCTGCACAATTGTTCATTTGTGAACTTTTCTTACTAGTGAATCCTATCTCCATTAAAAAGGAACTACTGTAGTTTGTTACAGGGGGTCAGGATTTGTGGTAGATCCCTGGAAACGGAATCTTCTGTAAACAGCTCATACTCTTCAAGCTTTTTTGAAAAGACCTTTGAAAAAAATATTGGGATCAGTTGCTATACTGTAGAGATACAGGGTATCTTTTTCACACCAAAAATCTGTTCCCAAGGTCTAAGATTTAGTAGGTGGAACTCACAGAGCACCTATGTAAAACTTCAAGACAGCATACTCTGTGGCACCATGACTTACTTGCAGCTGCAAGTCTTGTGTAGAGCTGCCGTGCACAAACAATGCTGAGTTTCACTGTATATCTGGAAAGTGTTTGCGACTGTAATGGTACTGAATAATAGAGAAACAAATGACAAACCCAAGAGTTGCATACACTCTCCATATAGCTCTGGAAAGAGACACCTTGGATTCTCTTATTCTGTATTTATTATACATAAGATCTTCAGAGATGTGTGATACCGATTTTTCTTTTCTTATGCTAGTAACCCTACTGAAGCTGATGGGAGTCAACATGGATAAAAGCTATTGGACTGCTTAACCGAATGTTCATTGAAACAAAACAAGCATAAATGTATGCACAGTCTGCAATGTAGCAGGGCCTATCAGTGCATAATATGGGAGTAGCCTTTATGATGGGTGTAGCTGTGGATATGTCTAGCATCTCTCATCTCTCACTGAAAGCTGCCATTTTACTTTGCACTCTTTTCTAACAGGAAATATAGCTTGCACACAATATGCCAATTTGCAAATGAAGCTTTCAGAGGTGTTCACAAGCATGAATGAATTAAACCTCACAACTCCTCTGTGCAGTACAGGAGACATCCTCACCTCATGCTGAAATGCAGCCACCTGTGGAAGGCAGCAGCTGTTTAATAGTGCATGGTAACGTTTTACAACTGTTGGGTACAACAAGTGATGACAGAAAATACCCAGATTAAACTTGTGGGAATTAAGCCTAGGAAACATAATTGCTGAAATTAAAACACGTGTAGTTTAAGTTAGCACCTATGCAGAGTACAAACTGCCACTGATCCCTTAATGAACATTTGTGGTGAGGGTTAAGGCTGTGCAAATATTTTTCTGCCAAAACATTTGGGATAGAAAAATCGGCTTGCACTGAGCCAAATTCTCTTTCTGTTGTTATTCTCTTATACTCAAGTGCTATCTTTTTTTTTTTTTTTTTTTCGTATTGGAGGGGGAAAAGGATGGAAAACTTTTCACTTGACAAAAATTATTTCATTTGGCCCAAAGCAAAATCTTTCACAGCAGTGACTTGTAAGAAAAGGCCAGGGAAGGCAACCTTCACAGAGCTACTGTTATTGCTGCCGATGTAAAAAGCAGTACTACGAGCAATACAACACTTCCTAAGGGTATTCACCGTGCTGTCAGTGGACCAAGCTGCCAATATCCTGCCTACCTAGAGAGGCTGAGTCCAGTTCCTTCAGCTTTATGAGTGGTACAAAGAATTAAAGTGCAAGGAAATATTGTTATGTCTGTAGAGAAGAAAGACAGAGTGAAAAAGCAGGAAAAGAGCATGCCATATCTAAGCCCTTTAGCTGGTCCTGCCATTTTAAAGGAATCTCTACATGGCTGGTCTGAGCTGCTTTCTCAGTTGGCAGTGAGAGCACTTGTCCAGCATAGACCTGAATTTCCACTTCTAATAGAACTGAATGGTTAATTTAGTAGCAAAAGAAAGCACAACGGGCTTGTTTCATCTCAGCGTTGTTTTTGTCATGTTTAACTTACCGTGTGGAACAATTTCAGTAAGCTGTATTATCAGTTGAAATTTCTTTTTCCTTTCTTTTTGGTTGGTGCCCAAAAGCAGCTAGGCGAATGCATATCCAGTTGTATTTAAATTCACACTCTCACGGTTAGAAATTCACAATATTGCTTTCTCCTCTGGTGCCAGGGTTGCGGATGCCTCCTTATGATGAAGGATCTTATTAGAGTTAGCGCTCTGCATCAAGGAGAGACAATCAATTCCTGTAGGAGATTTAATTTTAATCATCTGGTCTGGCTTCTGTCTCCCTGTCTCTTCTATAAAACTTTCACCGTTCCCTACTCCTTGGTATTAGTTTCTGTGGATGACAGGCTGCAGAGCTTGTCCTGATAATCGGAAGCAGGAGGTTACATTAGTCCCAGGTTGTGTTGCACACAGCAATTCTATTTGCAGAATCTGTTTGCTGCACGGTTAACGGCTGCTTCAAACAGCGCGCAAGTAATTTCCAAATGACATATCCCCTCTCGATCTGCAGCTATTTTAAACTTGGTTTGCCACATGTGGTGTGGCCGTGGCTTTGGAGGGAGTTGTTTCCTGCACCCCTCCCTTTCCAGAGCCAATGCTCTGCTGCCCTGAGCTGAATGCTGAATACTGAACTCTTTCGACAGCTGAACTTTGGGACAATTATTATTCAAAGAATAGTTTTAGTAGCTCATACAACTAAACTAGCAACCCACCATTTCCAGATGATTTCTACATAGGAAAAAGAGATGGCATTCATCCCGTGAGCCAGGGTGAAATTAGCCTCAAAGTTCTCGTGCTAAGGAAGAAATTCAGGGCAGGCACACAGCATTACAGCAGTGACTTCTATGAAATTCTTTTCACTTTTGTTCATAATTGTGTTGTCCTTTAACCTGCAAATTCCAGTGCTGCTGGGAGGTATCTGAGCATAACTGCCTCTATCTTGTACATTCCCACATTCATGCAGCCTGGGCCCATCTCCTTCTGGTACTGCAGTTTTTCAGCAGCATGACTGATTTATATCATGGTGGGCTGGAGGGAATCAGACTCTTTTGCTTTGGCCATTCTCCAAATATGCCTTTTAGGAGCACTCTTCTTATTTGCATTCCTAACATTGACTTTAATGTTGGGATTCAGCATGTTCACTCTTGGGGTTTCTTAGCTTTAAAGCCAGATGTGACTTTGGAATTGACCTTTCTTTGAACATGATCCAAGTAAAACTTCAGGTCTAAATGGTAGTGCATGGTATAGTTTTGAGTTTCTGAGTGTAGGACCCTCATCTATGTTTTTGTCCAGAGCTCAAGCATCTGCTGTATGGTCCAAGGGGACCTTATAGTGACTTTCCTGTACCTGAAAGGGACCTACAGGAAAGCTGAGGAGGGACTTTTTATAAGGGCAGGTAGAGACAGGATGAGGAGAAATGGCTTTGAACAGGAAGAAGGTAGATTTGGACCAGATATTAGGAAGAAATTACTTGCTGTGAGGGTGGTCAGGCACTGGAACAGGTTGCCCAGCAAGGCTGTGGATGCCCCCTCCCTGGAAACATGCAACAGCAGGCTGAATGGGGCTTTGAGCAACCTGGTCTAGAGGAAGGTATCCCTGCCTATAGCAGGGGATTGGAACTAGGTAATCTCAAAGGTCCCTTCCCACCCAAAACATTTTATGATTCTCTGATTCTATGATCTGCATTCCCTCTCCTTGCCCGTATACAGCTCCCTTCCTCCCACTGGGCATATTAGGGCTGGGAGGATGTTTATCTCAGCTAATGGAAATCTTTTGAATCCTTTTCTTTGGGTTGTTTCAAATCTCAGTGGCTAGGATTTAAAGCTGGGAATGCTTTCTGGTGCTTCTGTCCAATTCTCCTTTCCAGCCTTCCTCTCATCAGGCTGCTCTTGTTCTCTGATGCTTAATGGTTCTATCAGGCTGGCACAGGGCAGCGTCCACCTTGGTATTATAAACCCAGCTGCACTTTCCATTTCTGGTCTGACATAATTTTCTAAGCAAAACTTATTGGTTTGTTTTCATTAGTCTTTATCAAAAAAAGACTATTTTTATCTTATTCAAAAGAAATCACAGTGAGATATTAGAAGCCAGCAAGGAAGCAGCCATGCTCTGACAAGAGTCTTAAGAATGCTTGAGTGAAAATACTCACCTTGATCAATACTAAGACTTGGTGATTGCTGAATTCATAGCTGCCACTCCATTTCTGTGTTCACAGCAGCATAACAAATGAGTGGGAAAATAAAATAATAATAATAATAATAATAAAGCATAGAATTCAATGGCTGTCAAAAGAATCTCGGCTGAAATGAAGTTTACCTGGTGAAAGGCTATTCATTACTCACAGCTAACAGAGGTAAAGGTCGGGAGGGAGCACAACTCAGCAATAAGGCCATGGCCAGACACAACTCCACTGTCTGCCTCTGCACTTCCCAGTTTTTTAACCACTTGAGTTTTTGCATCCTTGAGTCTGAGCAATAACAGGATTTTGTTGAAGGAGCTGGTTGGGAACGTTTGGGTTACTTGACGACTTCTTTTTTGGCTGGGAGACGTTGATTTATTAAAGCTGGGGCTATGCAATATAAACATACCAGTTCTGATCATAATGGGAAATATTTCATTCTGATTTTTTGTGTCTGGCATATCAAGCAATCAATTTTATTTTACTTTAACTCTCTGTAGCATTTCTTTATCACCAATTATTTGCTACAAGGCTGAATGGCTAAGCGCTCATTACAGGGAACACTGGGGAAAAGCAAAGCGGTAGCCTAGGTCAAGTACTCCAAGGGCTCTTGGGCAAATGAATACGTTTAGAGCTGTGAAAAGCTGAAGCTCCAACCTTAGTGGCATGGTGGTTTAGCCAGGGCTGAAGGGAGCAGTACCTCATTACGGAGTGGAGGCAGGGGGCCCGCTGTGGCTGTGCCCCTGGGAGAGACACACACTGCATGCGCATGCGTGCACACACCTGCCTTTGATGTTCCTTAATATCTCTCTTTTGAAGTTCTTGAATCCTGGAGCAATATCCTCAGGTCTTTCTTTCTCTTTTACTAAACTGAAGGCTTTCAGAGCTTGGAGCCTAGAAACAAGAGATGAAAAAGATCTCTTATATCCTTATCAAGTTTTTGCTTCTATTCTGTTTTGAATTTGCTTTTAATTTGAATTTTCTTTTAATAATGATACATGGATCCTGCTGATATTTTTCAAATGCTGATACCAGAAAAAAAACCAAAACAAAACCAAAAAAACCTCTTTTTTTTTTAAATATTGACAATTTTAACCTGCAAAAAAGAAAAAAATGAAAACCAGTTTTCCTTTTTCTCTCCATCACATTAAACTCTAATAACACCATTGCATTTTGCAAAGAGGTTGACAGCTTCGCCATGCGGTATGATATCTGTGCAACTGTTTAGCAAATGTGCACAAATGCTTAGGGCTGCAAATGGAGATGGGAAATGTACACTGGGAATGGATATAGCTGTGATGGGCCCCCATACACATCTCAGCTGTTCTTCCAGCAGCCTCTCCACTCGGCAGTACTAGTTTTAAGGAGTAACAATCCCCTTCATCTGTGTCTCCCTCAATATCTATCTCTGTGTGTCAGCAAAGTCCCACACAGTTATCAGGCTGCTCTGCAGTCTGCTGATGAATAACCACTGGATTCTTTAGCTTCTGCTTTTATCTCTGGAAGTCTCTGGTTCAAGCCTATGGTGTCAATCAAATAACTTGATTTTGAATGTGTTGAGCACACTAGGATTTTCCCACTCTGCAGTTAGGGAAGGCACTGCATAGCCTTGTAATAAGTGTAAAGAACAGAACATGTTTCTGGACATGTTCAAGATAAGCTACGATCATTGGTACAGTCACCTTTCTGTTGTGCCAGGACGATGACTACACAGTACCTTAGGAGATTCCAAAAAGTCTCTTCTTTCAGCAGTGAGGAGTTGTATCCTCCTTATTAAGGCAATGATGCTCCTTTCCTGCTTGGGCTGTGCACTGGGAGGCAAGAAACATCCTTCCACTGGTAGCACCCCATTCCCTTGCATTGCTGACATGTGTGGGGCTTCTCTGGGAATCAAAGGAGTAATAAGTGCTTCTTAAAAGCATGGACTTTAATAGGTCTGCTCGTTGTAGGTACCTTGCTCTTAGTCTGGAGTGACAAGTCCTTGTACTGCTCTGTGTTTGCATCCCATTCACTTTCCCTTTTAGTGCTTGATATCAGTCATCCTTGATCCTTAGGCTCTAGTTAGCATAGCTGCTTCTCTTGTGGAAATGGGGTACTTTTCCTAAACAGCACCAAGTGATCTTCCAGCTTCCTCTATATATAGCTTGCATTCCTGTGCTCACTCCTCATTTACTGAGCTCAGACAGACTGGCAACATGCACATTTCCCTTTCAATGAAGAACTTCAATGCAAACCTGAACACGACCAAATTTAACATGAACTCTGGTAAATATTCTTTAATAGGAAGACTGTGGGTGAAGAAGGGTTTGTTTATTTACAGTGAGATTTCCAGTTTGGTCTGATTTCTTTGAGTTCAATGGCCATGAGAACAAACTCAACTGTTTGTCAGATAGTTTCAGAAGGTGAAAAGGAGGGAAGGAAAATAAAAGACGTTTTTCCTTCACAAAAGGGTTGTGCTGTGCTTAGACAACAGATTCAGGCCACTTGTCTTCTAAACCGTTCTGCCAAATGATGAGGATAATTTTGGCTATATAAGTGTGCACTTTTTTTTTTTTTTTGGTAATGATATATTTTAAGCATTGTATTTGCATACGTGGGCTTAGAATAAGCCAAGGAAGCACAGACGAAATGCAAATAGAGACAGACAGCACAGAGAGCAAGTGAGAGCACGTGAAAAGAAAGTGCCAAGGTCCCAGTCTTTTTCTTCTGAACTCAGTGTCACAGAGGGGGGTTGCAGAGAGACAGACAGATAGAGCCATGTCAGAGACCAGGCAGATGGTATAACTGTCAGAGGGAAAATGCAACACAGAGTAAAGGAGACTTCTGTACATGCTATTGGAAGTGAAATATATTTTTTCCTTCTCCTAACCCTTATTAAGGCTTTAATCTTAATCCTATTCATCATCATTAACTTCGGCAATTGGCCAAAATATTTAAATGAGGTGAAATGAAAAGATTTAAGAGTCCACTGAAGTCTCATCAAACCACAGAAGAATAATCTCCAAAGATTAAGAAAGCTGCGCTGACCCAACCTGCAAGGAACGAGAGGAGGAGGAGGGGGAGGGGGGGCTTCAGAGATGAAAAGAAGTTACCAATTACATCCTTTGACTAACAGTATTGAGTCTTTTTTCCCCTCACAATAGCCAAGTGCAGGAAAAAAATTACAGAAGATGAATTAAGAGTTTAAATCCAGTAAAAGGAAGGAAAAAAAAAAAATAGCAGGTAATATTTTAATAAGACTTAAATGAGTCTTCCAGAGGGACTGGAGAGCTCTTGGGCCTGCATCTCTCCCCATTTCTGGGTGTAAAATAGGCTTTTAGCTATCACTGCGCTATGAAGTGCTTTGATGTTTATTCTACAAGGCCTGATTTTTGTGCCTGACGCCATTTGCTGCTCCTGTGTGTGTGTGTGTGTGTGTGTATTTTGTATGTACATTCCCCGGAGGCGCCCATTGTAACTCGGTTTCAGTTACCCTTTAGTTAATGGGCACTTAAAATAAAGTGGCACCCATTTCGCTTTAATTTCATGAAAGGGGTAGAATGCTGTTTCCTTTCCATTTCCAGATGAAAGGAGCAGGGCTGCAGCTTCATAACGAACCTCAAATGAGATGGAGAGAGCTGATAAATTTACCTATTTCATCGGCGTATAAATATACATGTGTGTGTTTATTCACACCTGTGTATGGAAATATTCTGTGCATGAATAAAATACAGCCTAAGAGAGAGGCACGGGACCTCCAGGTAGTTTCAAATGCTGGATGGAGGTGGGTTAATTTTTGCAGAACTGCAACTCAGCCCCTTGTGCATCAGTGACCGAGTGCAGCCTTCATTTGGAAGGCGGAGGGTAACAGCATGGCGTGGGTGTGCATTGGTTGTTTGGGTGTAATCACGTAATCTCATTTTAAACACATATATTTTTTAGAGACTTTGAGACATTTAGTGTGGCAGCTAATGTTGGGCCACTGAATTGTGCCCTTGAATTCCTGCTGCATCAAGACTCTGCTTTGTGGCAAAAGCGAGTCACGTTTCTTTCTCTTTCTGTCCTTGCAAAAGCTGAATGGGCAGATGTGCAGTAAATTGCAAAAGTCCGTAAAAGCCAGCTGGGGTGCCAGGGAGTTGTATCCTAGTCCAGAAGACATGTGCATGCCCAAAGCTGTCTTTTACAGGTATTGGCAGTCCTGGGCCAGCCTTGCCCCAGGGAGTTGTGGATGTGTGTGCGTGTTTGGCTATTTCTGTTATGCCACACGACTTCTCTATTATTTCACGTAGTGCTGCTTGTCCAGTGTCTCTTGATTTCCCTCCTCCATGTAGCTTGGTCTAATAATGCTAAAAGCAAGATGGGTACGGTGCTGGCAAATACTGAGGTTCTTAGTAACTTTCTGCCTCACTGCTAGCAGCACAAGTGTTGTGTAGCCCTTACCCTACAGAGAGTGAAAGCTGAAAGGTTAATGTTTGGAAAGCTGTATTGCAGCCTGTAATTCTGCATTTGCAGCTCTTGTATTTTCTCATAGAATTCTTACCTTATACTGAACCTATCCCATGCAGCTTAAGGGCAGACCTTTCTTCCCTCAGGGAATAGCCTTTTGATGACATTCAGAACGGGAGGCAATGTGAGTTCTTAGAGGAGAAGCTCAGCTTGAGTTGGGGGATTTTGCATAGACTGCATGTAACAACTTATCAGCTTGTGGCATTTGTACAATCTGTATCTTCATTCCCACTGTATAACCCTCCAAAAAGCCACATTCCTAGCTCTTCCTATCTTGAGAATCCACTGCGCTTTTAGAAAGATGAAGTGGTAAGGACTGTCTGCAGACCTCTGCCAAGTGAGTTTCCCCCTTCTCTTCCCCTGGTTGACCATGGCATTCATTTCTCCATCCTTCAACTGCTCTATTTTATCCCAGTGCTGGTCATCCAGCCAGCCTCGCATAGTGGATCCTCTACTTTCACCTACCCATCTACAACACAGGCCACACTTGCAGGGTAAAATATCATCTCCGTCAGCACCGACATCCGTCACTTTAATGAACAGCAAAAATCAATCTCTAATTGACAAAAACATTTTTAATCAAAGTATGAGGCATTTAGAGCACAGAAGCAGCCTTTCATCTTCTGTCAGTGTTTTCCTTTACAAGCGGAAGCAGCACAGGTATCTAGCTGGCCAGAGAGGCCAAGTGGTGTGTCTGGGAGAACACGGGGAAAGATTTCTAATGATATCATTAGAAAAAATATGCTGGACTTCACCGTAACCCACTTAGTTTGATTCATGAAGAATTAATAGCAATGGTTGGCAGAAAAAGGGAACAGAATATGTTTTAACCAAAATTCTTTAAGACGTCACTTAGGACGTGAATTTTTCCTTTCTTTTAACACTTCCTTGTGTTCAGCCTATCTAAAGATTTGCAATTGATGAGCTGCAGTGTGCTTCTGAGACCTATCACAATAAACAGGAGAGGTGAAGAAACTCAACTTAGCAGCTCTGGTATGTGCCATAGCTGTTAGGGATACTACCTGTGTATATCTGGAGTTTGTGTTAGGGCAGCTCTGCTGCTGGTGAAGACAGGAGAGGTGGTAGCAATTGTAGCAGCGGTTGTTTGAAAACCTATGGAAACCTATGTTAAATACAAATAAGGGAAACTTCATGCAGCAAAAAGTATAATTTTCCCTCTGCTTATGGAGTCCCTCAAAGATTTATATGGTTACCATGGGCAGCTTGGTATCCTTGCCAGTGTTTATGAGCCATAAAGGGCAAGGGAAGGTTATTAGAGCACCATCTGGGCACTTTGGTCTTTTTGCCATTTCTTACAAGAGGGGATTATTGAGAAGGCGGCTTTATTGATGCCTGGCACAGTTTGGGTGCCTTGGCATCGCTGCCTATACTCGTGATAGAAAGGGCATGGAGAAGTGCATTGCTAGTGACACTGCTTTAGCACCTTTGCCAGTGTTTGAGAGGGAAGCAGTTTGGAAGGTGCAGCAATATTTGGTGTTGCATGAGCTCACTGGCAGCACTGCCTTGCCTGTGAGAGGAGCAGCAGGGAGATGCAGAAGTTGGCACACCATGCTGACATTATGAAGGGAGAGATGGAAAAGGAGGGTGCATCCTCACCCACTGTAGTTGCCAGTGTTTGCAAGGGAATCGGGCCAGGGGGCTGCAGTGGTACCCGAGCACCATCTGGCCACGCTGGCATTCTTGCTGATGTTTGCGAGATTGGCTTTGGATAATGTCTTTTCCTGATCAAAGGCCAGCGTTTTGGATGTAAGCCTGGAATACGTGTTACATAAATAGTATGTGCTCCTTTCCAAATGGCTCCCACAGCCACAGAATCGTAAGAGCTTCACGGGAACTTCAAATTTTGGTCCCTTGCAGAGAAGTGACACCTCCAAGTATACTGATTGAAGGCCTATTAACTCATCCTCTCCTCCTCATGTCTTGATCAGGGAGTACGTTCCTTTGGTTTTTCTCATTTTGAACGCAAGGGGAAGAGCTGGTGGAATTCCCTCAGCATTCTCTGGAACCACTCTATGGAGCTATGACCTGTGTGCATAGATGTTCAACTGGGAGGAGATTGTTGTGGCTCTTTCTGTGTCGATGTTCCTAATGCTCAATCAGACTTTCATATGTTCCAAAGAAGCTTTAGTATGTACACAAAGAGGAAGAAATGATTTTGGCGTAGGAGCAAATGGAACAAGG
Source organism: Lagopus muta (assembly GCF_023343835.1). Classification (NCBI taxonomy): domain Eukaryota; kingdom Metazoa; phylum Chordata; class Aves; order Galliformes; family Phasianidae; genus Lagopus; species Lagopus muta. The sequence continues at coordinate 81,460,071 of NC_064433.1, forward strand.
TCCAGAATGAGGCAGAACATCCGGGATTTGGCATTGCAGGTGGATGGAGGACGCACATCATGAGGAAAATAGAGAACAAGGCAGAGATGGACCACAGAGCTGCAATGGGCATGGCTCCAAGGCATGTTTTACTGAGCATCCAGCACATGCAGAACAGCTGTGAGAAGGCAGCATGAGGAGCACGCTAGCTGGTGGCTCACCTTGCCTGGCGTATGAACATTTGCATGCTGCATAAACAAGGCAGAGCTGGGAATCGCTGCTATTGTGGAGATGCCAGGAAGCATGACAGAAAGCAGAAGAAATGAATCAGTGACAATTTCCTCTTACAGAAATGCTTACCACTGCTGCCCATCTTAGGGCTCTCAAGACTACCTCACTGGCATTTGCTTACCACTGGCTGAGCTAGCGTAGATGCTGTCATTCATAAAATATGCAGATGCCTGGCCAGGTTACTGGGTTCTCCTGCAGCACGTCTTTCCTAAGCTATGTTGAAATATATGGATATCCTTCACTTATGAAGATGGATGAGATCTATAGATCGAAGGTTCCCCATGTATCATGCCAGATGTCATGCTTGGACCTGAAATATGGTGGAGAAGGGGGAGGGGTGTATAAGTGAGCTCTGATTTAGGCAGAACCACTTTAGATAATTTTTCCTTGAAAGGTGAAATAGAAAGCCGTTATACAGCTAAATAGCTTGCCAGTTTGAATCTATCCCAGTTCAGCAATCTCGGAAGCTGCTACCATGCAGCAGCCTATGATATACAGAATGTGCTTACATCAGAAAACCCACCATTTCAAACTGCCCCCCTTGCTGGCAGACTCTGCAGAGTGGCCGTAGGCTGAACAGGACATCGAGAGAGATTTAACCTCTAGACCAGAGTACCTGTAGGATGAGATCCAGCAGTCAGAGAAGGAGATCATGAGATTAGACGTTTGTAAGCATCATTACAGACCTTGGGTTGCTAGGAGCAGATCTGCTCCCAGCACTACCAGTGGGGCAGATCTGGCTTTCAGAACATGTGGAAGCTGTGAAAATCTTCCACAGTTCATATGAGTTCCAGTAGTGAGATTTTAGTAACTCTAAGGTCTGTCATTTTATTTTTTTCCCCTTTTTATTTTTATTTTTTAATAACTTGGTATTTACCAGAAACTTTCTACAGGCAGTAATGCGAATTTTCTTTTTCCCCACTCCTCAAGTAACTGGCAGGATGCACAAGGGATTTATGCTCTTTAAATCTGTGTGTATTTATGAACATGCATATGCACATGCATGTTTCTGGTGACAGCTATGGCAGCCACATCAGTCCTCCCCTTCACTAATCCGGCTCCCTCTTGGCCAGTTTGACTAACAAGAATTTACCAATCGAGCAGCAGAGCAGAGCAAACATATTAAAAACAGTATCGAATGCAGCCTTGCAGAGAGCCATTGGCATCATTCATCCCACAACAATCTGTACCACACGCCTCTTCTCTGTAAGGCCAGAGACAGCCTTTCCCAGCCTGCAGCCCTTTCACAGTAGTAAATGTAGTGGCTTTCTTTCTGCTCTGTGACAACAGATAGGAACTCTGTCAAACACCTCTCTTCAGAAAACTCTGCTCCTTTAAGAATTTGGTTTTGCCTCTGTATAAGCTTGACTTGAAGCTTGAAAAAATAGCTGTTATATCCAGACTGTTTGTGGTTCTTTCAGAACAGGGTGGCTCCAGGTATTGCTCCCAGAAGAATAAATGATCTTGTCCAGTTTAAGGTGGAGTTATCAACACATCCACTGGGATCATGCATAACTACCAGATAGACTGAGATCTTCTCTATTCTCTGTGCTAAGATAATTTCAGCCTGTCACTCCTTATCATATCCCCTTTAATCATGCAGAATATTTCCTCCCCTTCTCTCTTTCATCATGCTTGTAGGCTTATCATTTTCCCCTTTAGCCTTCATTCAGTTGTAATATTCACATTGTATTATATATTCTCTATACAATTAAGTAGGAAAACTGTCACCACAGGATATCTGGAAGGCCAGAAGTAAGAATGGGTTCAAAAAAGGATTAGAGAGTGCATGGAATAGCCCATCAAGGCCTGTTATACTCAGATATGTATGTAAACACTGGCTCAGGATATCCCTCAGCCATACCAGTACACAGGGAGAATATACTAGGGAGAAACATCACTGTATTTTGTCATGTTTTTTTATAGGCTTTTCACAGGGTGTTTGCTCTGGCCAGTGTCAGAGAGGCTGGGGGCTAGCAAGACCTGTACATCTAACACCATTGGGTTTACATTCATAGGAAGTTAGGGATGAGATGCTTTATTGAATTATGGATAAAACACCTTGCTCTATTGTTAAGATAATTGCTCAATATAACTCTAAATTCTGTTCCCTGAGATTTATTGTGTTGTGGAGTCTTCCTGGATTTTTTGTGGATCTTCTTGGTTTTACAGACTGCAATTACTCTTGCTTATTGCTGGTTTTGCAGAAGCACTTAAAACAAGTGAGGTCTTTCTGTAGAAGTGGCTGTAGATAACCAGAACAAAACAATCTGAGTGTATTAGCTGTATATTTTCCTAGTTGCATCTCAGTTGTTATCAAAGTTAGAAATCTCAGGGGAACACAGGGAGCCAATGATTGAGAGGTGGATTTTTACAGTCTTGAAATGCACTGCGAAGTTGTCCTTTTTGTCTTTATGCTCTTGGCTTGTTATATACAGACTGTTGTAACAGTGTCCTGAAGGTGAATGTTGCTGCTTTGTTTTTTTACGTTTAGAAATACCGAGATTTTAAAGCCTTCCCTTTCAGGGTTTGAGTGAAATTCTAGCTCAGGAAAAGCAGACACAATCTGCTTTTTCTCTATCCCCCCTCTTTTTCCCAGTTTGAGAAAAAGGAAATCAAAGAGTATTTAACAAATTATGAGGAACCAGACTTTCTCTGGTTGGAAGCTCTCAATTCTGTATGAAAGCTTCTGCTGACTTGACCAGATTTTGATCTGAACCTCCCAAGCCAGAACTGCACTGACTTCAGCCTGTGGCCCATCTCTCTACAACCTCTCTTTCCCCTCGCAGTGGCTACAAACTTCATGATCTGATGCTCAGATTTTCCTTGGTTATCTTTCAGTCACCAGCTGGTGGGGAAAAAAATCAGACATCTGGGGAGTAAATTAGTGAGGAATTACTCTCATCTGACAGGGAGTTGATACAAGGTGATGCTGCTGGTTTCATGTTCATACTCCAAGAAAAGGAACCTATAACTTAGGCATCTCTGTGACTTGCCTACTTTGACCCAAAGTACAGCTTTCAGGGAGTAGGCAATTGCATGCAAGTTAGATGCATGCAGAATAGCAGCAGGTACTCTAAGATAAAGGCTGAATTAATGAGATGATCCACAGCTATATTTTTGCCTCTCTTTCTCTCTCTCCGCCAATTTGAAGCAGTAAACCCGGGCTGTTTGTATTTTCCTATAAATGCAAATGAGATAAAACTTCCATATCAGTTTAAAATTTTCAGTCTGCCTTTGTGTATCATAAAAAAAAAAAAAAAAAAAAAAACAACCTGATAAAAAGAGCAAAAGCACAACTTTGTTTGTTTTGGAGGTTTTGGGTGGTTGTTTTTTTTGTTTGTTTGGTTTTTTTTGCTTTTCAGTTCACATCTAATGAAGTAATTACAGTGAAATACACTCAAAATTCAAGACCTAATTAAAGCAAGGAATAAAATCTCAATTGATCCATTATTTAGATTGGTGAGAAGTGAGCGAAAGGAAGCAATGCAGAAGGTAGCATGTTCGGGGAGGAAAGAAGCATGCTCCCTCCTGGAGAATCCTGGTAGCAGGGAGATCCTGGGAGGCTAGCAGCCCAGTAAGGATGTGCTTACATAATTTACTAAGAGCTCATCATCAAAGAAAAAAGCAGGAGCAAAAACAAGCCAGTAAGTCAAAAGGATGATTTTCCCAAACAAACCCAGGTGTTGCCAAATAGATTTGAATTGGAAGCCGTCTTGCACAGTATTCTCATTTGGGATGGATGGCTCCCAAACTACCCAGTAAGTAACACTCTTAACTCAGCAGCAAAGTTTCTTTCTGTTTGCACATGGGTGTAATTTGTTGTACAATCTGTCTTCTATCTGCCTCTGCCTCTTTACAAGCATAGGGTAGGACGGCCTTCAGCACAGGACAACTCAGGCCTGCCCACATTGTGCTGCTCAGGCATCTCCAAAGCAAACTAAACTCCACAGGTGAAGCCTTAACCAACTGACTTTCCCTGCCCTTCTTTAGCAGTTGCTGTGAAAAATCAGAGTAAGAAAAAATTTCTGTTTACATGGAGATGGTTTTAAGCTCTGGTTGAAAACACATCCCATATTATTTTATTCACTAAGGCGTCTCCCATATTTTTTGAAGTACTGCCTTAAAGTCCTGGATAACCACCCTCCTGGCTCCAACATCCCTACACCTGCATTATTATTCCTATTGCATTTACACTAGAATGATACTGTAAGGGGAGATATCTTGTTTGGATTTATTTCAGCAAGTTAGTATGCTTTTCTGTAAAGCAGCAGCTTTCTGTGTTTGTTGTCTGAGCCACTAGCAGTTGGGTGCACCTTCAGCTTAACTAAATCTCATTCTCGTGATTGACCCTCCTGTCCCATGCTCATGTCTGGCTGCACAGCTGTCCACAGCTAGTGATTTGGGTGTCGGGGAGGCCTTTGTCACTGAAAGAGTCTCCCTGGAGACTCTATGGGTGTTTGTGATCTTTCCTCGATCACAAAATGTGCTGATGACCACGTGATGTCCTTTTTAATTATTTTTGTTTAACAATGAAAGAACTCTAAGTGCTGAGTGTTTCTTTGTCAAGGCACAATTGAATATTACTCTGCCGTCTTCAAGGGAACAATCGCCAGGTTTTGCCGGCCTGGAAATAGTCAATTCACTTTCAACCAAACGGGTGCCTTTGAGGGACAGTAGTTGCCCACTGTCTTCATCCTGAGCTGTGAGTACCCAATGCTCCTGAAATTCATCTCTCTTCATTACACACCTAGATTCAGGCAAACTTTTGAAACCACAGCCCCTTCTTGTTTAGATGCAGGTTGGAGAACAGTGATTGCAAGGCATCTGCAGGAACAACCTCGTCTGAACAAACATCTTAGACTGAAAATCATGTCATTTCTACTTGTACTTGTCTTCCGGGGGACTAAAGTAAAGCTGCAAAACAGTTACAGTTGGACGTGTAAATGCAATGGTGGAGTTTAGTCAGCAAGTAAATCTCTTTTGCAGAGCTTCACCAAGGGACAAAGCAATTACAGCTCTGCACGTAGATGATTTCCCAAACTGCTTTAGATGGTTTTTGCCATATATCAGTACATGAAACACACTGCTGATTCCCTCGATGGAAGGCACGGTTATCAGGTTGCGTTTTCCTAATGCATTTTGGGGAAGCAGAGTGGTTCTGTGTTGTTCAGGTTATAGAATAAATGCTACAGCTTAAGTCCTTGTAGTGCCAAACAGCTAACAACTGTCTGCACCAGAAGGAGGAGAAATTCTGCCTCTTCCAGTCAGCTGTAGATGCCTTAGGGTCACAAAATTGCTTCTCACACTTCTGCTTAACAAACAAGTCCTTAGAAATGTGCAGGAAAGGCAAAATGAACACTGGGCTTAACTCTGCTTTGTGAAAATGGACCCTTACGGTCTCAGCTGCGTATATATCTGTATGCGCACAGAAAAAAGTAAAGTAATAAACGCTGACTACAAGACAGCTTTTGTGTCTATTTTGACAGTTCTCCAAGTAGTATCCCCAAATTCCTCCAAAATCAAAATGTTCTATTTTCCCATTTTCAAAAAAGTTTAATTCTTGGGTTTGTGTCAATTGGAATCAACTTTTCTTTAAAATAAAACCTCTAATCATTTTTAATTAAATGCTTGAAATAGAAGAAAGTATTTGATTTGAAACAAAACTTTTGCTGACGTTCCAAAATCACTAGCAAACCGAAACATCAGTCATGAGTCTGAACTGTTTAACTATATCAGTGTAGCTAAGGACAAATGACATTCAACACCCTGCCAGCAGCAGTGGTTAAACTCGATAATTGTTTCTTTTATTGTCCCCCTTTGCTAAAAATTTAAATCCCTCGTTATGCAATTAACTCCTCTTTTCTGCTAAAGGCTCTTGTCTCTCTTGACAGGCTCTCTGATTACAAAATGTCTGCTGCAAACTCAGAGTGGCAGCAGATGCAAGGGTAGGAAATTTGCTTCCTCTGGTCATTACCTGAGCAGATTGGAGTTCTCGGATCTGTAATGGACAGAGGAGGGGAGGGTGTAGCCAGAGCTCCTGCACACAAGATTCCCAACTATCATCCTCTGGTTCTGCTTTCTTTATCTCTTCCAGTTCCTTCCCTCCTTCCTCTGTTGCTGCTTTTTCTTGGGGAACATCAGCTAGCTGTCACTGCTGGAGGGAGCAGTGTTTTCAGCGTCAGGCAAGTAAGCGAGTTGGATCAGCTCTTTCCTGTAGCTGGTGGCAGTTTACCTTCTCACTTCTATCTCAGAGATAAGCCCCTTGCTCCGCTTTTCATTGTCAGCCATGAAATCGGCTGCCATTTCAGAGCACCTCTCAGTAGCTTCCAAATGCTTTTGACGCACTTTGCCTAAACAGGAGACTGCTGAGAATAGCTGCTAAATCTTTAAATCTGGTTTCACACTTAGCCATCTTTGTGACTTTAAGTTTGTTGTTAGCACAGCTTGTGTTCCAGGTCACCGAGAGCCTGGGATTAATACGCTAAGACTAGGTATTAATATCAGAGTCTAGCAGTTTTATTGAGCCTCCCTGCTCTGGCTAGGATCAGTTTAAACTAACTAATGCTTTGCAGACTTGCCCCAGTCTTTTGTGATGCCCTGAATGGGCATGGAGAATGGGAGGCATGTCCCCCCCTAAGCATTTCCAAACGATCAGAGAAAGTGTTAAGTCAGGATGTTACTCCACCATTGTTTCTTTCTTGATTGTAGACCGGCAAAACTTTTCATCGGGTCATGGCTAAAATCCCTGTTTCCTCTGAGTGATACAAATGCACTGACTGGTAGCTGGTTTCTAAAGACACTGGATCTCTTTTCTCTGTGCTTCTTTCCCTCCTTGTTGCTTAATGAAACCATTCACTCACCTGGCTTTTCTCCCTCCTCCCCTTCAGTCTCCATCTGTCCGCTCCAGGTGGCAGCTCATCTGGATGATAGTGTACCTTCGGTATCATGGCTCTTGCATGGATGATATTTCCTAGGCACAGCTTCTGTTGGATGTGCTGGAGATTATTCATTCCAAGTTTTGGAAAACGCCCAGCTAAGATGGGCAGGAAGAGAACTGTATGGTTTTGACCAACTGCTTTAGAACTCTAATGGTATGTGGGACTCTCTAAAGCAAGGGAACTTTTTCTGCATGTCTGCTTACATATTTATTTCATGGAAGTATCTCCTTAAGCATTTTACAAGCTGAAAATGGCAGTTGCATTACAGAATGAAAGAACCATCCAGGTTGGAACAGGCCTTTAAGATCAAGCAGTCCCTTATGTGTCAAACATAAGGGTGAATAGCAGACTCTTCCTGCAGTTTCTCCATTGGTATGAGCTCTGAAATCATGTCAGTCAGCAGAATTTGGCACAAAAACATACAGGATCAAATCATCTTGGGCCAGCCAGATGTTTCCACACTAGGAGCATCAAACAAAACGTATTCAGAGCCAACAAGTACCTTTACCACTTGTTTTCTAAGGACAGACATTCTCTCTCTATGTCCTAAGACTTTCTGGATCTCTCCATCTCGCTGATCCTTTGTTATATAAACACTGCTTTTTCTCAACACTTTCCAGCCCCTTCCTCATCTTTTGTATCTTTTCCCTGCAGCTGTGACACCAAAAGAGCTCTCCTGTATACCTTTCCATTCTTTGAGTTTACTGTCACAGTACCCACAGAACATGATTATAAAGCCCAAATTGAAAACAGTATTGATTTTGCTGCTGAATAAAAGGCTAGGCTTCATGTCTTCTTTTGGTCTTTGCCCAGCAAGCAAGACTCAGACTGCGAGGCTTCCTTCCTATCTCTGGGCTGCATTCCCTACCTGCTGTGTGAAGAGGAGCAGTATTTCCTATTTCATTCACTTTTTTTTTTTTTCTTTTCATAGCTGTGGTTGGCCTCCTTGCTCATTCTGTGTAAAGCTCCATCTACAGCCCAGCTTTTAGAGCCATCTCTGTCCAGCAGAACTCATTCCCCTGCTGGCTATACCTGTTTCCACTTTAGTGTGCTGAAAGATTCAAAGCTAATGATTGCCAAATTCCATTCAATTTTCAGATGCTGTTACCCATGGCTTTACTACTGTTGAATTACAGTGGCTTGATGTTTTTGGTTTTTTTTATTTTATTGTGGGAAGAAGTTAGATACCTGCCAGCAGATCTTCCTGATCCTCTTCTGCTTCTCTCCCTAGATGCTCCCTAGATGCCTAGTAGAGTTGTATCTACTAAACCTGCCGGTATCTTTCCTTCAGCCAAGCAGATTTTACCATAGTAATTGAGTATTCTCATTCCACTTCCTTGCACCTTTCTAAGCCCTTGTAACACGTCCTTAAATCTCTCAGTCTGTCCAAAACCTGAGCAAGTTCCTTCACTTGTGGTTGCATATGGCCATCCCTCCATTTGCCACCTCTGCAGATGTGCAAGCCACTTGGTAAGTGTGAGGAGGCTACATACAGCTTCCCAGTACAGCTGCAGTCCTTTGGAAGTGTTGCTTCCGCATCCCTCTCTGGAGCACACTTCTGTGCTGCTCGGGCATTGGAAGAGCCAGTTCCACACCTCCTGCTTGTGCAGGTCTATCTTGAGCGTCTGGCTGAGGCTGTGGGGAGGAGGTGGCAAGAAAGGATAATGCTCGTTACAATATTAAATAAATCAGAGGAATTAGCTCTGAATAGAAAGCAGCAGCTGGCTTTTGTGGTGTTGTGAGAGGCTTTGCCAATTATGCAATGTAAATAGAAATTGTCTGACTTCCACGGCTCCTAGGCCATGACAGGTTTGAAAAGTCTATTTGGCAACTCCCTTGGATCATGTCCGCAAAATCAACCTCTGTTGAGCCTCAGAGAGCCTCTAGCCTCCACTGAAGAGCAACCCTTCTTCAGGTCCATTCTCTGTCAGAGCTGTTACAATGGGAACCTCCAGGCTCTACTATACACCCTCACAGACTGACACAGACTCTCCAAAAAACTCAGTTTTATTCATATTAACTGGTAACACTGTTAGCATTATACTTGTTATCTGGTAGCTGTGCTCTGGTAGTTTTTCAATGCTTAGAGCAGCAAAATGAGGCCAGCATACCAACACCATGGCACTTGCTCTAATTACTCTGCAAGGTTAATTTGCTGAGGCTGTGCGGGTACGTGTGCCTGACAGATTGATTCCTTTGTATTCTATTAGCTAAGGGAGGAAACTGAGTTTCATATACATATGGGGGAAGGTGAACAATTAGGAGGAGGGGATCTTTTGCTCTGGTAGCATAGGCAGGTCAAGGTTATGCTGAAATGAAGTTATAGCTGAAACACGAAGTGTAGATACCCTGTTCAAGGACACCAAGAAGGATTGGGATGAAAGATATTGAGGAGGAGATGGATTCTTTGAATTCAGATGGTAGCAGACTGGTAGGGTGTTCAACCTTGACAGGAAACTGGGAGAGAAGGGAGTTATATACTTGTGTGGGTATGCTCAGAGAAAATTTTAATTGAATCTTGTTTGACAGAGTGTGACCGTAACTGAAAGTTTAGAAGATTACTGTCCAGGGTTGAGAGCTACAGTGTGGAACTCTTCAGAGAACACATAAATCTGCAGCCAGGAACCTGAAAATGTAGCTGTTACATTAGAAATGCTAGATAATAGTGTTAGACTAGATCACAATGTCTCTCAAGAACGAGAGGCACTCACAAAATAGTGTCTTTTCCTTATTCCAAAAATAACTGTACTTAGAAATGTAGGATGTTCCTGATACAAGGATACTGTCTTTCTAACTGCTAAGAAAATGAGATGGTCCTGTTTGCTCCACAAGAAGCTGAGTATGATGCAGAAATGTTCTGGAGCATATCTCTGCAGAAACATCAGAGAGCAGAGCATATCTTAGCAGAGCAGTGAAGACACTAGTGGAAGAATTTTGATAGGACACGGTGGTGGTTCCAAATGCAGTTGTAAAGCTAGAGCTGGAAAATGACAATAACTGAAGAAGACCGCAGTGACATGTTTCCTAGAAGTAACCATGTAAACATATTCACCCCACATTAGAATAAGAGAATCCTAGAATTGCTCAGGTTGGAAAAGACATTAAAGACCACCAAGTCCAACCACAACCTAACTGTACTACCCTAACTCTAACAACCCCTTCTGCTAAATCATGTCCCTGAGCAAATGTCGCCTTGTTTTGCCAAATGAGCAAGCTGACAGTGAGGAGCAATGCCATGAATCTGAGTGCCTCCCTGTGTACAGACATTTTGTTTTTGACTTAGGTGCCCAGTGTAGACGCAGCAGAATTTGAATTTTCAGCCTTCTCCAGAAATCTTAGCTTAGGGCAGAAAACTGCTGATGAGTTAGCAGGGGGAGCTCTTCCTTTGCCTTTACCATAACCTTTTCCCCTGCATGATGTTAGTAAATCCTCCCTTGTCATGATTTCAGACATAAATCTGAAATTCTGTTTTCATAAAGATGCCATAGGTCTTGTAATAGGAGTAAAGGGAGTAAGGCAAACTTCCACTCTTGGGTAATTACATTCTGCCTCTGTAGCTTCTCCATCAGCTTTAGTGTAGAGTGGGTCATTTTCTGCAGGCAGGAGCAGGCAGAGCAAGAGATGTACTGGTAAGAGGTCTGTGTTTGGATTTGGTCCCATCCAGTATGTAACATGATGTGAATTTCCAAAAAACTCCAGATTGCATGAAACCACTGGGGATCCGCATCCCTGGAGAACTGCCCCAGCTGTGGCAATGATCTCTTTCCCAGTCCTGTCAATCAAAGGATGGAAAGAAAATGTCTTTTGCCTTGCATTAATTTAGATAGTTTGTGGAAAGGATCTGAGTGAGGTGTGTGGGAGGATAAAAACTTCCCTGGTGCATTTTGTGATTTAAAAATAAAAATAAAAAGAAACCCCGTGTGTTTTGAAAACTCTATTAAAAGAAATGTAGTTCTGCAGGAGAGATGCATGAAAGAGGAAAGCGAGGGCCTCCGCAAGGTGAATCAGAAAAAAAAAAAATATTATTTGGGACTGACATTAGGGAATAGAGCTGGGAGCTGAGTGAAACAAATGGCATTGCAGCATATGAAGCACATGAAGTTTGTTTTATATGCAGGCCTCATTGTATGTACTGGTTCATTTAGGCTGAGAATGGAAGGGGATGAGGAAGAAACAGTGTTCTCATGTAGACCCACTGGTGAAAAGAACTTTTTGGCTGTTCCACATAGGCTCACATGCCCCTTTGAACTAGCAGTGTAAGAAAGGCAAACTACTCTGGAGCTGTTTTGAACAGGTTGCCCAGAAGGGTGGAGGATGCCCTGTCCCTGGAGACATTCAAAGTCAGGCTGGACAGGGCTCTGAGCAACCTGATCTAGCTGTAGGTGTTCCTGTTCATCGCATGGAAGTTGGACCAGATGACCTTTAAAAATCCCTTCCAACTCAAATGCTTCTGTGATTCTAAGCTCACAAAAATAGCTCCTGGTAGAGAGAATGACCTGAGATTTGAGGACAAACTGATTTACAAATGCATGTAACCCCCTGTCCATCCCTCTGCTCAGCTTAGGGCATGGGAGGCTATTTGGAGACCCTAAAAACAAAGAGGTGTTGATTAAAATCAGTGTGGTATTTGTTGTGCAGAAAAAGAGAGTGAGAATGTTGCTGCCTGGTGCTCTCTATACAGATAGCAAATTTCAGTTATAAGCATTGGAAAAGGGCAAGCAGAGGCACTAATGTGAGAGCACTAGTGGTGGGGAATAAGCAAGAAGGGATCTCAAATGATAAAGGAGATGAAATGAGCTTTTTGTTTGTGGAAAGGTAGGAAGTGTGACAAACTCAAACCTGAAGCTTATGTTTTATTCTATATTTTCTCCTTGACCCCCGGAGAATACACAAATAAAATCAATTAATGGGCCTTGAAGAAGAATCATTTTAAACTGTTCAATTAAACCCCGCAATGCAGAGAATAGAAAGGAGAGGGGAGAAAAAAAACAATAAATACGTCTTAAAAAATGGACTTGTCTGAGGCGCCTGGGCCCCGACATGCACCATTACTGACGGATCGAATCACACTTCCATTAACACCATAATCTTATAGACTCCACAGGCCGTAAAAAAGGGATTTACTTTAATCAGGTTTGGTTAGGGCTGAATTTGAAAAGCGCTACAAGTGAAATAAAACACGACCTCGTCCCCCCTTTGATTTTCTTTCTTCTCACTCTGGCTCTCTAATTTACAATTTGCCAGCCGCCAATGGCTCGTTTCTAATGGCCACGATCCAGTGGTGTATATCGAGCTCTCTCCCTTATTGTGGCGGAAATGATTAGGCAGAACATAGACCTTTCATTTCCGCCCACACCTCCGTCTTCCCTAGACAGATGCCTAGCACATGGCATTTCCTTCCGTGCAGGCTTTGGTCCTCTGTGTCCCCCCAGTCCTTTTCCTGGATGCTATAGGGATGATATTCAGTGGGGAGGGACTGGAGCAAAAGAGGCATGGGTAAGAAGTGAGAAAGATGCCTGTTGGCTTCTAAGCATCATTACTGACCACAAAGGAAACCAGAAAGCCACAGGAAATCAAAATGATGTGGGTTTTTTTGTTTATTTGTTTGTTTCTCTTGCTGCCTCCTTTATCTTTTCCTCTTCTCCATCTTTCAGTCTGCACAGTTTATCACGTGGTCATAGAATCTTAGAATCACAAAATGGTTTGAGTTGGAAGAGAACCTAAAAACCATCTTGCTCCAGCTCCTCTGCCATAGGCAGGGATACCTCCCACTAGACCAGGCTGACCAGGGTCCCATACAACCTGGCCTTGAACGCCTCCAGGGATGGAGTACCCACAGCTTCTCTGGGCAGTCTATGGCAGGGCCTCACAACCCTCTGAGTAATTAATTTCTTCGCAGTATCTAATCTAAAGCTACTCTTTTCTAGTTTGAAGTCACAACAAGGAGTCCCTCTCCAGCTTTTCTGTGCCCCTCCTTTAAGTACTAGACAGCAGCAGTGAGGTCTCCCTGGAGCCTTCCCTTCTGCTGACTAAACTAACTGTCCTGGCACCTTTGTGATTCCTGATACTTTTTCCTTTGTTTCCAGTTCAAGGCTAATTCAGTGCATGCTGTGTGCAAAGCATGGAGCTATCAAGTGGCCATTAGAGTCTTGCTATCCTTAGTGATAAAAAATATCTTATTTTGTGTTATTTAGAGAGGTGCCTTAGCAGAATGGTTTTAATCAGCTTCCATTCTCTTGGGTTTTGTTGTACGTAGATCTCTTCAAATGAAATGCTTCCTGTTTATTTCCACAGAAACTACAGTAAATACAAAAAGCACGATAACACTATTTGATAGAGCAAAGTCTCAGCTACGAAACACTATTTTGCATCATAGTCACTGCCATTAGCTGTGCATTTTTGCCGCCAATGAACAAGAGCAAGCATGCTGCACTCACACCAGCGGAGATGTCCCACTGCCGCTGTTGCCACCGTGGAAGCACACCGCCACTGCCTCACTGTGCTCACATCCAATATTTGGTCTCCATAAACTTTCAGCAAGTGTTGACACATGTCAGTGGATGCAGTGTCTTCTTCGTGAAGGAATTCAATGACACACCTTTGCTTCATTCACACTTCCATGTCAGATGCCATTTTGTCAGACTGCCCCTCTGCTGCCATCTGTCACTTGGCAACAACATGTAGCAGAATATTAGTGGGAAGGTTCAGCCTCTACTGCCATACCACCAACATCCACTTCTGATGTTGTGGGCCAATATAATAACATAGGAGGCATTACTTTCAGAGTAGTCCTTTTACATCTCTAGATGTCACATTTCTAACCATAGCAATGTTGTCACTTAGGTAGCAGTGGTGAGGAACTGTAGGTCACCACGGGCTCCCACCTGTAGTAATAAAAATAAAAGAAAGCAAAGAACAGTCACATTGGAGTAGCTGTTGCTGCCTGTGCCTGCTTGTGTTGTGCTTTGGTCTGACAGGGCCTCCACGTGCTCCTCCAGTATAACTGGCCAGTGTGGTGGGAAATTGGCTGGATAGCAGTACTAAGTGCAAAGCAATGAAATTAACTCATGGTGTCTGCGCAGAACTCTGCTAGGTCAGCTGTGGCTAAGAATTGTTTTGTGATAGCTGGATGTTGGCAAGTGTACTTTGGTTCCCAGCAGGGTGCCCGTGTGAAATTATTTGGTTGTTTCACAGAGTTGCAGCTCCCTGAAAATTTCCCTCACTTATCTCATATTCCCTCGTTCCGCTCCAACGCACAGCCCACATCTGTGAATGAATATGTAAATTCCTAGTGTTTAACTAGAAAATGCTACCCACTTTTCCTATACAGCGCTAGCAACGTACGCCACCAGACTGGACATGTTCCTCAAGGTTTTCAGGATAAAGGCAGAAAAAAGAGTGGGAAGGAGAAGAGTTTAACTGCTGCATGGAAGATCTGATAGGATGGCCAATTGACTTGGTTCTGGAGAGCCACGCAGCAGGGAGCACATACTGCTCTTCGGGTCACTCAGTCTTGGTGATTCCTAAGGAAGGAAACTCACCAGAATGCCTTGTAAAAATAGCTTCAAGCTGCAAAATTTGCAAAGCCCTCCTAAATACATTAATCTCTGAGTCCTCAGAAGTCCTCACAGCCATAAAGCATCGCTTTGCATCTGCATCAGGTATAGAAGAGCCATCGGAATCATCTTGATTCTGCTTCACTTTGAAATGCTCGCACTAAAACAGGAAAGGTGTAAAGGAAGTTTATTTTTTTGGGAACATGAGATCAAGCATTTAAAATGGAGTAACTTCTGCATATTTTTGTGTCCTGGTATGCACTGGTATGCATGCATCATAGTTTGCACTAGGAGCAACATCTGGACATCTGACTTCATGCCTGTCTTTCTTGGATTTTGCTCCACACAGCTTTACCATCCTGGAGCTGCTCTGATGGGGCAAGAAAAGTGGCTTATGAGAAAAGTACTCTAAGGTGGACATTCTGCTTTCCTCCCTCTTGAAGATGACAGTTTAGCAGCTACTCAAAAAGTCCCAGGAAGCAAGAGGTGTATTGGCAATGAATAGTTTTGTTGTGGAAGAAGATGCTGAAGAAGGTTGAGGCTGTGAGATGGGCATTGTGGGTGTTTGTGTGTGTGGCTGGCAGTGGAGGGGGAGAGAGGAGGGAGAAACTTGAGGGAAGCAGAAGAGAGGAGTCTGAATGACAGTTTTGTCATGGCAAGGCAAGGCTAATGTTAGCAACTGATAATAAAGGCAGGCAAAGGGGAAAAAAAAGAGCATAAAATTCACTTTAAAAACTCTCCAAGTTTAAAAGCTCCCCAGAGGCTTTGTAATAGAAAAGGGCTTTTAAGTGCTATTTTTTCCCCCTGTTTTTCCTTTGGGGATGTCTCAGAGGGATGATTTATTGTCTAATGTATTTAAAGTGACAAGGCCAATTTTGGAGTGCTGGCTGCAGCGGTGCCAGCAGCGCTTCTCACGGTGCTGCAGAGCGCACCCTCTGCTGCTGGCTGCTGGCTGCTGGGCACGGGGCTGTGCCACTGCTCTCTGCACACAGCAAGGTGAGGGAGATGCCCTTGCAGACCATGTCAGCACCCTGGGTTAGCTGGTGAAAATGGAATGAGCATGCTTACTCATGGAAGAAGACAACTAGAGGCCTGCCCCAGTTTCTGCACCCAAGACAAGTGCCTTTCTGGTGCCCTTTATCAAAAGAGCTGCATCACCATTTCCTTTCCATGCTGCCTTCTGCTGTGGCAGCTGGCCCAGTCATTGTGCCACAGCTCTGTCTTCTGTTGAGCTTTCTGCAGGCCAGTTTGGGCTGTTCCTCTTCACTGGCGACTCATGAACTCTTACCTTCTTCCCTGGGTCCATTTCTGTGGAGCCTTGCTGCTCAGGCATGACTGTGCCCTGCTTTCTTCATACCACAGCAGCTGCTGCAAGCAATAAGCTTCACCTTCCCAAGGAGAATATAACAAATTCTCAGGGCGAAGGATTTTTATTTAATATTGAGCCTGTATTTACTTTTGCTCTATTACACTTATATTTATATTCCTTAATACAATTCCTCTACCTTCTTGGTATTTACACACTTGTAGATGGTTAATCTTACCCCTTGCCAAGCAATACATATTTAATTATTTTAATCTCTTCTCATATGTCAGTGCTTTCAGACCCTTAATGTTTGGGGGTGGGTTTTTTGTTGTTTTTTAATTGCTTTTTTGTTTTTTTTTTTTTGCTACTCTTCTCTGTATTCTCTGCAATGATCAACATTTTCTGTAAATACACGTTGCCCAGAACTGAAGGCAGTGTTCCAGTTGCTGTTGTGCCAGATCCATACAGAGGACCAGTACCGCCTTGCTTTCTCATGATTTCTGTGCAGATGAAGCACAGGAGTATGTTAACTTTTATTTTATTTTATTTTATTTTATTTTATTTTATTTTATTTTATTTTATTTTATTTTATTTTATTTTATTTTATTTTATTTTACTTTATTTTATTTTTCCCCACTGCTGCTATAGAGCAATTCAGATCCGTAACTTAACTTACTGCCCAGTATCTCTACAGCCTGTTCATCTCCCTTGTAACCATTTTCCAAATCTGCCTCTCTTTTAATGTCCTTGTTTCTGTAGTATTTTTTTTTCTCTCATATAATAGCCTAAGTTATTCCAGGTTGATTCTCTTTTTTTCTATTGGTCCCTTCTCCTAGACTTTCTGGTTTATGTTATATTTTCTCTGTCTGTAGCAGTGGGTAATGGAAGAAGCTATTCATGTTTCTGTACACTTTCTGACACTTTGCTCTACCGTTATTTGTGCTTGTTTATTCACTCCCTCCCTGCAACGGTGCCCCTTCCTTACAAATAAGCGGTCAGTAGTCAGGCAGCTGTGTCTTGCCTCTGAGGGAGCCAAGGAGAATCCCCTTGACCTGAAAGGCAGCAGAAGCAGCAACTATCTCATGCTCAGCTTGGCCATGTTAATGCTGAGCATGCCAGCCAGCTTTGCATGTTCTAAGTACTGTGTGATGCTTCCTTTTATAATCAGTGTGAGCATCACTGCTTCTCCCAATCGCCTCCTGCACTTAATTGACCAATAGAGCTAGACATATGGAGGATCGAATCACAAACCCAAATCAGCAGTTGTCAGAGGAGATTAATTCAAACAGGAAGCTACAAAACACTTGTTTTTTTTCTTTTTCTCTTTCTTTTTTTTTTTCCCCTTGAGCTCCAGTGGAAGAAATGATTATTAATATCCCCAGCTGTACACTCAGGCAGATGGCAGTGACTCTGGTGCACTTTCTCTGACCAACTTTCCACATGATTTCTTTAGCATTTAAGCAACAGTAGGAAAATACTGAGAGAGGGAAGGAAAGAGGAAGCTGTATTTACACTGCCTAACTCAAAGCATCTATGTTAGGTTAGCCTGTGTAAAAGGATAGTCTGTCTTAATTCACTGCACAATCAATGCAGGGAGAGACAGGTTCACTCTGGAAATGCATGACATCGCTGGCTCTCTGGTTGTCTAAAGAGGTGAACACCTTAAGTCAGGTGTACATATCCTCTTTCCTTTGATTGCATTGTGCTTTTTAAACATTCTCAGGAGTCTCCAGCTCCGAAACACATCCAGTAAGGATGCTCTGATGGTATCCCACTCTGACTGCATGCTGCAGCCATGCTGAGATTCAGGCTCCTTCATGTTGGCTGCTGCATGTTCGTCTGCCAAAGAACAACCTTTTCCCACCCTTGCAAACTAAAGAGATGGCACAGCCAAAGAGGGACAGTGAAGGGTGTAGAAAAGAGAAGCAGTGACTCAGTGAATAGTGATTCCTCCTGAGAAAGGAGTCAGTGCACAGGGAGACGGGAGGTCAGCCTTCTGATGGCAGTCAGGCACGATGGTTTCACCCTCCCAGGACAAATATCTGCAGGCTAGACAGTCAGTGCTTTTCTCTCGGGATAAGAAAGATGCACAGAGATGCCCCAGCCTTCCAGCAATACTGGCTCTGCACTGTTGTGCTACTTCAGAGCCACCCTTTGCTTGCAGCTTCCCGGAGTGATGTTGTGGCTTGTAGGTGCTTCCCACCACCCTTTGCTGTGTGCTGGGAGAGCCATGTGTCGTGCTGCACTTTAACAGATGTCCTCAGAGCCATCCCCAAAAGCAGCAGCTCCAGACTCAGAGAAAGGTTGCTTCAGGCATCTCAATTTCTATCTGTATAGCTGAGTTTGTGATGTACCTTATACTACAAGGGGTGGTAAAGCAAGATATCCTGCTTCGTAAGACGAATTTCAGAAAAAAGACCCATTTTCTCCCAGTCCCCTTGAAAATAAGTTCCCTCACTTCCCCTCCTTGTCTTGTCTAGTTGCAGGAAAACACAGCTGTGGGCCTCCTTTCCCTGCTCTGATTCTGGGGGAGGAGGCCTATGGAAGTGATGGGTAGGATGCTGGGTATTGGATGGGATGACTTGTGATGAGTTCCACCTGCACGTAGGGTTGGGGCAGTAGGTAAAAGCACTGAGAGACTAACAAAGCTACTGGCTTCAGCATGTGAGGGTTGTGGACTAGGCCTATGGTGCGTGCATTGAGGATGTTTATGACTTACTCTCTTGCTTGCCTGCTCCTGGAAATAATTTGGCTGCTTGCACACATTGCTGGGTTCTTGATTAACTGTAATCAGTAATGGAGAAGAAACTGGAGCTCTTTGCAGTGAAACCCTCTGCTCGATACCCAGAAGTAATTTTGCAATGTTCCATTCTTCCCCTTCAAAAAAAAAGAAAAAAAAAAAACTTGAAAGCGTGAGGATGCATGAAGATTGGAATAGAAAACATTGACAATCTTATCATACTACCATATAAATCAATAGTATGCACTTGACTGGAATAATACTGATTGCTGTATCCTGCAAAAGTTATAGAGGATTGAGGTGGGATTTGAAACTCTGAGACTGGCCTTTTTCAAGAGACGCCCAGGCCCATTACAAGCTGTTTCAGAAAGCACTGAGTGAAAACCCACTGTCTGTTTTACACGGGTGGTCTGGGAAGATCATCAAAATGGTCTGAAAGCATGAATGTTTGGTTAAGCAAAGGGCCCAGCTGCAACCCTGGCAGCAGATGGGAGAATTCAACGGGATGATTCCAGCCCTACGCATGGAAATGTGTACCAAAGGTAAGAGGGTGCAGAACAGTTTTGTGCAAATAATTGTATGTACATGGGGGAAATGAGCTATCTTAGTTTGAGTGGATGAAAAATTGCTTTGAAACTGAACCCTGACTATTGTCACCTGAACTCTGGCATGGAACAGAGTTTATTGGGTAAACTCTGTCCATATTTTCCTGGAAAGCTAGCAGTTGCCTGAAATGAAGAAATGCAAATTCACGCTCCTAACTAGGGCAGCAGAACTCAGTGCCGTAAGAGATCACTTGGGTTGTCAAGTGAGCAGGATTAGAGTTGGTCAAGGAATTTGAGAATAAACACAGTTCTGTTGTGCAGGATAAAAGGAGACGGTGATCGATATATCTTAGAGCTTCAAGGCTTAAGCCAAGCAGCATCTGACAGGATTAGGAAGGAACTTTTTAGACATAGACTGGTCATCCTGTAATTGTCTGCCTGGGATATTCACATATCCTTTTCTGATACCCTAGTGCAGCTGGCTGGCTGAAAGAGCCAACC
The DNA here is from genome assembly GCF_023343835.1 of Lagopus muta. Lineage (NCBI taxonomy): Eukaryota > Metazoa > Chordata > Aves > Galliformes > Phasianidae > Lagopus > Lagopus muta. The sequence continues at coordinate 81,479,930 of NC_064433.1, forward strand.
AGTGAGGTGAGACCTCTGAAAAACGTACTGAAAAGAGTATTGCAGTTCTGTGTGTAGTAGTTACTGCAAGATGGGATACAACAAAGCTTGAATTTCTGGGTGTAGGATGGCAGTAGGTGCTATATCGTGCTTCTCAGTTACACCTAAGAAGAGTGGAAAGGAGAGGCTGCAGATCAGGAGTTGTGATGGTACTCTGCTTGGGACTGAGCCGTCACCAGGGGAGTGGATGGATGCAAGAGCTCTGGTGTGGTGAGGGAGCTTGCCAGCTGCTTTCTGGAGCTGTGCAGGTGTGCAGGGATTCATTACATTCTGCAGCCGCTGTCATTAAAGCAGTGGCAGATGTTGTGAGATGTGACTGGTGCAGCCACAGGGGACACAGCAAACCAGGTGTGATGGTCAAAGCAATAGAAAGGCTCCAGCAAGCTGAGAACTGTGGAGCTGGGTCTTGCTGTAAATACGGTGGTGCCTTCTGTGTGCGGGAGGCAAGCATTTGGTTTCTGGGTCTTCTCTGTGGGTCTCTGTATTTTAATTCCTAAACTCAGCGCTCACTGTTTTTTCTCCCCTGTTTCATGCCCAGTTTTTACATCTGAATGTAACCTGACGTAGGCAATGTGTATACTTGTGTTCTACTACTGTTTTTAGATAAAGAGAAATATCTTCTGTGTTCTGGCCACCTCCTCCGCAATGGCAATTACAAACAGCACGCAGTAATATACTCTATAAAAGGCACTGTGCTTCTGCAACCTCTTGTTTATGTGCTGTTTTCCTCTTTCTGATAATCATGCAGCACCCACCTACCAAATGCTTCTGTTTATTACAAAAGCCTAATAAGTAATGAGGTGATAATGAGAGAAAAGCAGAGTTGGTTGTGTCACAGCTCAGCCTCAAGAGATTCAGTGCATCCCCCTGTAGGAACGTGGAATCAGCAAAGGTTACATTTGTTTGGCCTACTAGAATCAGGATGCAAAAGGAGCATTGTTGAATTCTGTGGATACACTGAAACAAAAGAGTGCAAAGGGAAAAGGACTGTGTAAGCTGAAGAATGATGTTGGCCCAAGAAAAGCAGGGAACGTCTTAGAAGATTGCAAATTAGGAAGGAATTTTCTCAGTGTTTGAGTAGCAAGGTTCTGAAGAAGGATGCCTGCTGAAACTGTTAGGGTAAATGCTTTGAGCCATTCTTAAAAGAATATTAATCAAACTGTGAGGAAAATGAGTAAGTCACAGCTTGGCCTTTCATACCATGAGTTTTCTCTTGTGTGTGGGACTAAACCTGCAAGCAATGCTGGGTTGTTAGTATCTCTCACCTCTGGGAATAAATAATCTAATAAGGATGTAGGTGAAATATCCTTGGAGCTATTTTTGTCTGTCTTGGGTCTTTGACAATCAGTACTGTTGCATTTTAGAGCCTGCCTGAATGTACTCCTTCATTTGAATTTCTCTACTTTAAGTATCAGCATTTCCATTTCACAGATAAAGAAATTGAGACAGAAAGGTAAAATGACTTGCTTAATGTGCTCGCAGTAGAATCAGCACTAGCACCCTGAATGCTCAGTGCTGTGCTGCATCTGCCACTTTATACTTCTGTTACTGCACAGAAGGTCTGGCTAGCAAGCCTCTCTGAAACCTGGTGGGCTACAGGCTTTCTGGCAGTTCTCTGAGACATCAGCATGTGTCTTTATGGAAGTTTTTAGGGTTATGGAATCTGTTCTTTTTGCTTTTTACGTCTTACAAAGCATCGAGTAAAAATCTCAGCAAGTATTTGCGACTCTTTTCTACTCAATCCCAGAATGTGCTTGTTGCACTTATCATGACAACATCTAGAAACAGGTTTTTCTGTTCATGCTGATGTTGAAAGACCTGATGATCACTGGACAAGAGGTTAATCATGCAGTAGTGCAATCTGGCAGATTGGGAAAGAAGAGAAAGCATGCCCATCCTGCTTTTCCCTGCCTAGCTCACAGTCACGGGTCCTTCTGGTACCAATTTCTGACTGCTGTAAACTGACCAGCTGCTGCTGTTCCCCATAACTGAACTACGATGGCACAAGGACTGTTGTTAAATACAGATTGATATGTTCCTGCTTGCATAATTGGAGCAAGCGGGGTTTAGTATATCATCTGTCATGGTGTTTTTGTCACACTACTGGTGATGGGTTGGTAGCTCACCTTGCTACTGAAATGTGGGAAGGGGAGAAAGCAAAAAGCAGTCACAGTCTTTGTACATACTCCTTTATGTTTTCTTTCTGCTTGTCGTAATTGTAGGTTTCACTGACCATTTCAGATGATAGATAGGAAGTCTCTTTTTTCCTAAGGGATTTGGAAAAATAGATATCTGAATGTAAGGGAACAAACCCTTTGTTTTGATCTGACTGAGGAAGAAAGTCACGGAACCAGCTCTTCATTAAACCTCATAGAGTTTACTCAGGAGAAAGCCCCAGGAATGTGTCTGCTGTGGAGCTTTCCTTGGCTTCCACACCTTCTTAGCCACTGGAGCTGTGCAGCCATGAAGCACACAGCTGTAGGGAATAGAGCCTCATTAGTTCTATGGCTTGTGGAGCTACTTGTTTAATTTCATGTTTGATTTAAGAATGTGTGTATATCAAGCACTTAACATTCCTCTTCTCTTATGTAAGTTATACTGAATCACATATACTGTTTGTTTTTCATAAGTAATTACAACATAAACTCTGAATTATTTTATAAATTTTAGCCTAACTGTAGTATTTACGCAGGTCTCACACTTCTGTTACAGAGTGCAGAGGCTCTACTTAACCTGCTCAGCTATTGAGAGCTGTCTGCCTATCCATCTCTTTTCTCATAAGTACAAGACGTATTTGTTTTATATTGCTCCATATTGCACATAACATGTGGCAGTATGGAAGAGATGGAAGTCTAGCATGAAAACTTATTACATATGCATCTAAAAGGGTCTGGGGAACAGAATGTAAAAGGGGTAGTATTGGTGGCTGGCTGCCTTGGTAGTAGAGATTCCTCTTGGTAGTAGAGGTACTCTTGTGAATCAAAAAAGGGCAAGTTAAGTGAGGATTAGTGTTTAAGGCACTGGGCTGGAACTCGAGAGCAATTTTAAGCTGTTTCATGGACTTCCTGAATGACTGTGAATAGTTTATGGGATTTTCCTCATTCTCGTTCTGTGAAGGCATGTAATACCACCATCCCTTATCATGTGTATTTATATGGCTATGTGATCTGGGACACAAGTATCTGCTGTGTGTTTATACGGCTTTGCATGAAATCGGGCACTAATCTTCGTGTAGCAAGTTGCTACTGTAAAAACAAATGGTGATAGGTTTATTAATGGAACATGGAGCAGCCTCCTGGTTCTATGGATTGATGGGGTTGGTAAGTGGTATGAGAGTCATACGAAAAGCAGAGAGTAGGACAGGAATGATTTTAAGTACGCAGAATTGTTTTAATTGGGAAGCAGAACTGCCAGGATTTTGAAGAAAGCATTTGAAAGACACAGAAGCTTAACATTTATAAACCTTTCTTTTCACACAGTGTTTTGATTACCTAGCCAATCTCTTTACAGGGTACAAATGTTTAGTGGCATTGATCATCTGCGAAAGCTGAAACAGAAGCCTCGTTATTCATCTTTTGTCCAGCTGCAATGTTGGCTCAGATCGAGGAACTTAATTACCTGGTGTTTAAGTACAGTATTTAGACAGTGAAAGTTCTCTCTCCTGAATTCTGAAGCTGCATCTTAACTTGGGAGGGAAGGCTATCTTGTCACCTTGAGCCCATGTGTGGTGTCACTCATCAGTCAGATGCTCCCCGTTAGCAGGACGGACTCCAAAATGACAGGCACAGCCTTCTATTTCTAGAGGATTCAACACTTAATTACTTTGTTTCTGTCAATTGCTTTAGGCACAAGGAAAATCTCAGGCTCCATGGTGCCAAGGAGAGGCTGCTGAGCCCAAGGAGATGACACCTGGCTGAGCTCCTGGTGCTTGGTTCAGTCCCCACAGCAGCGTGCCTGCAGCGGTGATGAATGACCAGTGCTTGGTGGGGTTTTCATGCATTTGTCAGGACAAGAAACCTTAAGTCTGCTCATGCCTGTGCTGCTGATTCCTCCTGGAAGCTTCTGGTAGTGTGATAGGGCCTCAGTTTTCAGCTTTGCATCGCTGGTTTGAGGTGTCTCCAGTTTTGTAGCCACACCACCTGAGGCCTTCCAGACTCGATTCGTCTTCTGCCACCCAGACTACTTTAAACAGTTGAGGGCAAGTGGGAACGTCAGTGCTCTGCCTCTCAAGTGCAAAATACTATTTCAGCATGAAATGGTAAGGCAAAATCTTCTTTGGAAATAATACCTGTGGGCACTTACAAAAACCTATTTGGTCATAAAAGCCCTCTTTCCTTGCCCTCATGACAAAACATGCCCTCTGGACACCATCTCTTCCCAGACCAGGTAAGATGAAGTCATCTATGGACCCAAACTCTGTCAAGTTACTGTGTGCCAGCAAATTAATGGCACCTTTCCTTCTCTGCCACTGAACTTGCATGGCCTCCCTTTGGAGTGAGGGCTAATCGAAGCAAAATTACATCCCGCAGGGCCTTGCAAATTCCCTAGTGGCAGGAGAAGCTGCAGCATGAACTGAAACCTTAGTAAACACGAAAATCCACAGGAGTGAGTTGTTACAAATGCCCCAAGGGCAGGCAAAGTTTCAGCTGGTGCTTTCTCTTCTTTACACACTGAAGTCAATCAATCAGAAGATGCAAATCTGTAGAAAATGAGGCTTCATTAGTTCTGCTGCTCACAGCACTCCCTTGGGGTTTTGCTGGCTGCTTTTTTTTTTTTTTTCCTTCCCCTTTAATGTTACATCACATGTCTTAGAGCTTCTTGTTCTTAATGTGGTCAGGTAAGTCTGAGGGAGAAGTCTTGCTCCCTTGCTGTCTTTTGGAAGTCCCTCTGAGGTTTTTGGCAGTTCCGATTAAAAATGGAAGGGCAGTAGTCCTTCTTTCACAAGCACTGTCTGATGGACAAGAACTTGCAACCTTGTATGATTCCGCCTGTGACCTGATCAAGAAAAGGAGTTGCTTTTCAGTTAGATTCTCATGGGGATGTTTTGGTTCAACTTCCACAGGGTGAACAAACACATTGGTATAGGTATCTCAGTGCAGGCTTTTGCCCATGGCCTTTGAGGTCCTGGTCAAGGCTCCTGCAAAAAAAAACATTGGGCAGTGTGAAAGGCAGCAATTTTTTTTGCCACTTTTCTAAGTAGGAGTATTAATGTTGTTGAGTGGTTTTGCAAACCCTCCCTGAATCATCAAGTCCTTTGTGAATGAACCTGCTGTGCTAACCAGCCCTTGGAAGTACAATAGCCCTACTTCTGCTTAATCAGGACCTTTAAAGATACTTGTGCATATGAAACCTCTGTGGAATTTCTACTAAATGGTTAATAAGCTAGGCATATGTATATTTCTCTTCCATATAAACATATTTTTTCTGTAATATTCTTGATTTCTATTAGCCATTTTGAGGTAAGGAGGCAATTAGTCTTTGCTTTTTGTCTTTTAGTCCTATAGAAGCAAAATAATCTGGATAGCAGGGAGCACTGAGAAGGACTGCTGAGGCAGTCATGGCTGATCTTAGCATGTTCTGAATTAGGATTAACAGTATAGTTCTGCATCAACTGAACATGGCTCTTGGTTAGATCCATGAGATGCTTAAGCAAATAAATATTTAATTACAGAAAGGGGTTCTTTCTAGCAAGAGCTTCTGAGTAAAACTGATGGTGGCTTATACTCTGTTTCTGTCCTGATATGGACTGAAAGGGAGTTGAAGGTGCTTTGTTTACCTTGGTGTTGTTTTGTTTCTTGGAAGAAAAAAAAAAAAAGAAAAGAAAAAAAAAAAAAACCTCCAGCATGTTTTGAGACAGCCAGAGCTGAACCCCCTGATCAGTGAGCCTTATTTTTAGAGGGGCCACTTGGAAAACATCTCTGCTTAGGCCCATCTGTGTATGCATATAGTGCCCTGCAATGCATTGCAAGTCATGACTTGAACACAGATGTGTGCTCCACTCATCCTCCTGCTGTTCCAGAAACATCTCTTTTTTTCAGAGCTTTCATTCTTTGTGGCCAGTTGCTGTATTTTACCCCTGTCCAGCTGGAAAGTGCCTTCCGTGGTATCCATCTAGCACAGCAAGAGACCGTGATTGCAATCAGTTACTCCCAGACCAGTTTGCCACAGCCTGATGAGAGTGAAGAGCACTTCAGGCATGCTGATCTCTTTCCCTGCCTGCTCCCTCACTGCTAGCTTTGCAGAACTGCTGTGAGTTACGTGTGCTTGCCTCTGCAGCAGGAAGAGGAAAGCAGTGGCTGCATCCCTGCCTTGGCTGCTAGGGCTGGAAGTCATCTGTGCGCTGGCTGTGCCTGAGAAAAGGAGAACCTATTTGCATGGCCTATTTAAATTCTTCAGGCAGCTCACATTTCAGTGTTTTCTGTGGAACCAGCAAATCTCAGCATTTCTAGACAATTTATCACCATGTATTTCCCCCATTGGGGACAGCATGAAATCTAGTCCCAGCGAGAGCACTGCTTGCATTTTGCATGAGAAAGTGCTTGCAGTTTTAGGTGCTAGATGCCAGCAACCATTCCAGGGCTGCTTGCTATTAGTGCTGTTATAGTTCACCAGCAGGAACTTCTGGTGTTGGACGTGATGAAGCCACCTTTTCCTTGGTTCATGGCACCTCGTGATTTGAAATACTTCAGTACCAGAAGCCTGAGGATGCCCAGACTGACTGCAGCAGGTTGTGTCCAAATCTGTCTTTCTTTCTTGCATCCTTCCTGTCTGTTTCTTTTTTTTCCATCTCTCCATTGGCCACATTCTTTCTTTATGCCACAGGAAGCATCCCAAGGAGAGCTGTCTTTCAAGTACTCTTATAATGGGCTGACAGGATCTTTACCAGGCAAAAGCATGATTCAGAATGTGTATGTCAGGCTGGTATCCTAGAAAGCAACTGAACTATGAGTTGTCTCTAAACTACCAGATTATTAGAACATCATGCCCTATCAGAAATGAGCCAGGTCCCTCTAAAGCATTAAAGTATTCAGAGCATCTCAGTTTACTTCAGTATGAGCATCACCTCCATAATGAAGTCTCCAGGGCTCAAATTGTTGTATTGCTCTGTTAAATTCACATTTACTGGTCAAGGAGCTGTTGTCTCTATTCCTCTTATGCACGAGGGATTTTTCCTTGATAAACAGCAAATGCTTCTATTTATCTTCCTTTAGACTTAGTGATTGAGCTGACTGGGAAGTTTCTATTGAAATTATGTTTCTGCTATTCCCCTACAGAGCAGACTGGATTCCTGGGGTTTGTGTTTCCTTAGGCATGCTGTGGTCTCTTCTGGTTGAAATGGCAGCATACTGTTGGTCAAACAGCCATGTTACATCATGGTGCGCAAAATGAATCTGGATTATTTGATGTGGAGGACAAGGAAAAAGAGAGACAAATTTAGTAAGTTTTTCTTTATAAAAACAGGCTACCTGATGGAGCTTGGAAAGGGAGAGAAATTTGAACCACACATTGAAACAAGCATTTTATACAAGGAGTAAACATTTATTTTTAAAATCATTACGTTATTTAACGTGCTGAGTCAAAGTTTTCAAAATATTCCCTTTCATGAAAGCCACAGTTCTAAGTTTCTTACTAGGATTAGAAAGAGAAGTGGGGTACCAAAATGCTAGAATTTGGTGCGGATATCTTTTCTGTACTATTTACCACCTCACAGAGTTGCTATCTCTTAGTAGTTGTGTTCTGTGTGAGAAGGGTGTATGGGAACTGCTGAGTCACAGCCTGAACCTCTGATTGATCACCTGAGGCGAGCAGTGAGGCAGCCAGAGGAGCACAGGTGAAGGCAATTCACCTGTGCTGCCTGGCTCCACCCCTCCTAGACCTATTGAAGAGCTGGCTACCAGTGGGGAAGGATATCTTCAGGAGATCTGCTCTATTGGAGTTTTGTGAGTGAGCCCAGGACAGGGGTAAGCCGCCTATTTATTCTCTTTTTGTTATCGTAGTCTGCTTTGTCAAACTCTCTTGTTTATTTCATAATTATAACATCTTAATATTCATTGATTATAAACACAGGTGTGCTATAACTTGAGCTTCCGTACACAAAAACTGAAAGCATCACCAGACCTCACTGAATATGGCAGCCTTGTGTTGCTAGTGGTAAGACAGTTAAGTCTTAAAGATGACCCATCTGAGAAAGTAAGCCTGGAAATAGGTTGCCTGTAAATGCTTCTTGCCTTACAGGAGAGGGGTAGGTGCTGGCTATAGGTCGTCTTAGACTGGGTTACCTTCCAAAAGGCAGAGAGGACAAAAGCCATGTGATGGGAGTGCTGTAGGCTGGGGGCTGTCTATTAAGTCCATGAGCAGATCACGTGGATAATTTGCATTCAGCTCTGAGTGAACCATGAGCACTCGCCATCTTCCTCTCTCCCTTCTGGTCTCTCTTCTTGAGTGAAAAGAGCAGTGTTTCCCTCCTCTTCCACCTGAGATCATTTAATGTTTGGGATGGGATTGATTTCACTACTGATGTCTGTAAAAGTGGCAAACTAGGAAATGATATGCTGTAACAACTGTGTAACTATAGGATATTTATACATTCAGTCTGATTACTCAAATGTTACTTGGCACTTTATTCCACGAGTGAGTGATTAGATGATAAACTTCTTATGCAAAAATTTCAGCATCTGAATGCATTATAAAGCTGCTATATCTCAGTGTTGGAGAGGAGAAGGAGTATGTTTGGAGGTGATACTGGAGAGGTGGAAGGAAGGCAGCTCTGATTTACAAGCTGCAGGACCTGGGTTTTGTTCATGTTGATTTCAGCTGTGATGGCAAGCAGTGCCCCCTGGGCCTGGATTTTAGCCATTGACAGTGGCACTCACAGAAAGTCTGATAAGGAGCAATTCCTATTCTGGAAGGTGAGTTGGCTCACACACACTTATTTTTCCCCTTGGGCAGTTCACTCCATAGACACCAAAGCCAGGTTCTCTGGGGAAGAGAGGGGAAGGGGTTGTTGGAGCAGTATCCTAATATCAGCCTGTTGTGGGACAGATGCCTGTGTCTTTCAGCTGTATATATATATTATTTATATTTCAGAACTGTATATATATATATTATATATTTCAGAACTGTATATATATATTTCAAAATATACAAATTACGGGGTGTGGGAAGCTGGTAGGGATTGGTCAGCCAAATCAGATGCAATGTCACAGCCTGAGCTGTGACAGAAAATCTCAGTCATCAGTGACACCGCCATAACACACTTCTGTGCTTCCTGGCCCATGCTTCAGTGGGGCTCTCTGTGGGCAGCTATAAATTTCTTTTCATCGTGCCTCTGCAGCCTGATTCTGTCTTCCAGAATGCGAGTTTTGCTTGCCCTGCCACTTCAAAGGTTACTTCCCAGGCATACGATGCTGCAGGTGCTTTCTGCAAAGGTCTTTAGATGAGATTTCAGTAATGGCTCTGTTGCTGTTCTGACTGAATTAGAATGAGCCTGCCTTATGGAGGAGTTTCCACACTGTCTCAGTGTCCTGAATTTGATTACGGTTGTGGATTTCTTTGTCTTTTTACTTTTTCAGAGAAATTTGTGAATGCTTTGCCAGACGCCTACGCAGCCCTGATACCAATCATGCAGGGTGAGCTGTAAGAAAATCAATGCATCACATGTGTTGGCAGTTCCAAAAAGGAGATAGTTACTGAAGTTAGAAATACCCTAGCTGTAGGTGTGGGTGTTTCTCTCCCTCTCAATATTATGCAGGCTTCCAGGGAAACAATGGATTTACCTCAGGGTACAGTTGCATTGCTACAGATTCACATCTGAAGAAGTGCCTTGTGCAATCTGATACCCATCATTGCTCAAGATTTGACTGATTTTGAGAATCATCATTATAAGCATCAGGATTCTGTTTAAAACCATCTTTCTCTGTGTGTACCCACTCGACAGCTATTGGAAATATAGACCTATATAGCACAGTCAACATACTGGCTTGACAAGAAACTACTTTTGCTAGACTTGGAAGCATGGAAAGGTAAAGGGTCAAAGGTAGTGGAAACTGGCCTGTGGTTAGCTTTGCTTTGATAAACTCAGACCAATGGTAAGATTGTTTTGACTACTAATACCTGGTAACCACAGAGGGTCAGTGTATAAGATGCAGAGTTGCTGATGTCTAGTACACGCCTTACTGTCTTCCCCTGTCCCCCTCTATTATTCAGGGCTGCTGATTTCAGATGAAGTCCTCTCTGCAGCTACGACAATCTCTGTCTTGTTTCATTCTTTATTTGCAGTGTTGATACATGACTTCTTAATGTTTTTCCTTGTGCTTTGATCCTCTCCTCTGGAAAGAAGTCAGAGCTCCCTGTGAAGGTGAGCACAGTGTGACGTAGTTTCCCTCTCCTTAAATATCTTCTGAAGTTTTCCTATTGTGGTGCTTTCAAAAGCAAAGCCTCTAACTTAAGTGCTCAGAAGTTGGCAAAAGTATGCTAAGCAGAAGCATGAGGAAGTTTAAATATTTAAGACTTTTAGATTAAAACTCAGATTTGATTCCTGTTTGGAATGAATGTAAGGTTTGTGTCTTTTAAATTAACTTAGATTGGCACTTCATCCAGACCAGTGCATCTCAAGCAACTCATTGTTCCTATTGTTTCTGCTTTGTTTTAACATCTCTTTATGTCCACCTTTTAACTCTGGCTTTGCATGTGGATGTTAAATCCTCCCAGGCAAAGACTTTTCTTTGTACAGCATCATAATTAATATCACGAAATCCTGCTTGTGATGGTTTCCTGTGCTCTGCACTAATGCACACTGGTCCGACAAATTTCAAGGCAGGGATGTCCTCTTGGCTCAGTGAAGAGCATTGTTCAAGGCAGTCGCTCTTGGCATCACCAATGCTTGCTCGGCACAGCTGGATGTGAGTGGGACAGCTTGAAAAGGACTGATCCATGGCATGAGGGTGCTTTTTTTGCAAATACTCTCTATCTCCTCCTAGTTGAAAAGGTTCTGCATTGTGTGCCCAAGTGTGATTGTCTCCTCTTCACTGCCCTTTCCTTGCTATCAAGGACTGGCAGTGGTACCTGCCATGTTGCTCTTCCTGTGAAATGTCAACTGAAGCAATTCAATCTTATACCGATTAGCTCCAGCTAAAAAATGTCAGGAAAGCATTCCTTGCCATCAAAGCTTGCCTTTGTCAGAAGAGCTGGCTGGTGAGCAAAGAAGTCAGAGATTACTGATATGGAGCGATCAATTGAAGAACTGTAATTCAATCAAATGGTTCTGCTGGTATCATAAACTATGAGAGCAGGGCTCAGTCCGTTTTAGAGATCATCAGAGCCCTGTGACTGAGTTAATACAGACTCTGCGATCGATGAAACTCTCTCTCCCTTACCTCCTTTTAACTTACCCTCTTGCTGTCTGCTTTTCCATTTCTCCTGTTTGTCCTCTGCTCCTCCACCCTTGCGTGCTATCTGCTTTTAATTTCCCTTGTCGCCTTTCCCTCCTCTTTTACCACCTTCCTTCTGCTCCTGCTTCCTGCTTTGCTCCTTACTCCTGAGCCCAGCCTGATGTACGTGACAAGGTTGGCAGATGTTTTGTTGTTAAATGAAGGGGGCTCTTCAGTATGTCAATTCTGGCAGAGTGTATATTTTTTCCATTTTGGGACATCAAGAATTCATGTCGGGGGTCAGGAATACAGATTAGGATTTTTCCTTTCAAGAAGGTTTTAGACTCTGTGTGTGTCTTTCTCTGTTATTTCATTAGAATCATAAAGGGAATATCTGTCCAGGTGATGGGCTCATAAACACTATTAATGCCACTTAGATCTTCATGTATTTTTCATGAGCTGAACACATGGCTGTAGATAGCGGGCATACGCAACCTATGTAGTGACATAAAAATTTAAATTTGCTGGTGGGCAGCATGTCTTATGGCTGGCAAGGGGTGCTTGGCCTTTTTATTTTACCCTTAATCAGAACTTCTATTCTTTGACATTTTGGGTTGACTAGCTGCACCTGCTGTCCAACACAATTGTGTGAGCACTGCCTGTGATCACTTTGTAAAACGGCTGTGAGCATGTGTGCCTCCAGCTGTGCTGAGCCACAGCCCCAGGGAATCAGGTAGCTGACTGTGTGACAGGGTGAAGGGACAGCACCGAGAGCAAATGTAAGCTGGATGGCACCATAAGAAAGAGGACAAACTGGGCACTGTGTGAGAATTTGGTGTTGCCACTAGTCCCACTAATCAGCAGACTGAGGAGCAGATGCTTTACTATGGCAGTGGCTGGGCATTAGGTCTTGGGATCTGTTACTGGCTACAGAAGAAGTGATTAGATCTTCGTCACCACTAACACCTCAGCTGCAGCAGGAGACCTTTTCTTATAGTTCAGGTCTCTGTTCTGTGTGCTTCTGTTTTGGGGTGCAGTGACACTGATGTACCTCTGCACTTGGCTTAGTGCTTTGCTGCTATTTCCTATTCCCTTTTCACAACGTGCAGCAGGAAAGCCCAGCTCTTTCTTTATCTGTGGGTGGTACATATTCATCAGTCTAGCTCACCAGATCAGAACAATCAGCAATTGACCGTATGTTGAAAACAGACACGCTCATTAATTTTAGGAGCCAACGTTCACTAACCAAAATGGCTCATAAACTACCCCAGGGGATCAGGGAGAGATTGAAAATTCGAGATGTGATGCCTTTGCAGCAACAGGACTGCTGGTTCTTCTCCTCTCAGCTCCTCAGTGATTGTCTGGGATCTCATACGTGGCATTTGTGGGCCCTCTTCCTCTTGCCTGCATCCCTTACCTGTGTTCAGCACTGATGAGAAGAGGTGGGCTCTGGAGGCGTGCACAGCTGACAAAGGCAAAGCACGGCTTGGTGTAACCTCCTGGAAACTGAGCTGCTCTTCTCATAGGGAGCAACCATCCTCTAGGTCCTCTGTGAATTTCACAGCAGTCCAGTTAGATCCACAGTGCAGTCCCTTGGGCATCCTACTACAGTCACCACTGAAGTAGGAATATCAAGTCATAGCCACCTCAGCTTGTTTAAGCTATTCTTGTAGCTTTGAGTTAGACATCTCTTTGGTGTTCCTAACACAGAAGACTTCTCCCACCCCCACATACTTCAGAACTTCTGTTCTCTTTCAAGTATTCTTTTTTTTTTTGTTCTTTTGTTAAAATCATTTCTCTTCCTTCAAGCTTTTCAAAGTACTTCTGAGGCTTCTCAGTCACACAAAGAACGCTTTATGGGTTGAATTCCTAGTAGCATTCCCTGTATTTCTGGCTATTTCATGTTTCATATAATACAGGCAAGGTCTCTAGCAAGGACTGGTGATTATGGGCCATTCCATGAGACAGCTTGCCCACCCTGAGAAGCTATAAAAAGACTTAATCATCAGAATGCATCGAGCCTTCATTATTTAAAAAAATGGGGCTCCGTTTTAGTTGTTTTTAGACAGACTTCAAAAATGTATACATGAGGGCTGTGAAGAGGGAGATGGGCTTACAAATGATTTGGTCATCTATAAAAATTGCTTACCTTTTTAAGAGATGTGTTTTAACTAACAGGATAGAATTAGAGTTGCACTGCAATTTGAGGTCTGTTTTAGTGCACTTGAACAGCTGTGAGAATTTTGGCAAGTGGTTGTGGAGCTTGCTATCGTGTTCTGGTGGGTGTGAGTACATTCACACAGAGCAAAGGGGTATTGGCATAATGCATGCATGCATTTGTGTGGCCTGTGCTGGGAGTTGAACAAGTGATTAGCATTAATGGAATTACGCGGGCAGCAGCAATGGTATCATGTACTCTGTTCATCCTACACAGAAGCAGCATTCTCTGTCACGACTGAAACATTCTGCCTTCTCCCACATTATTTTTCAGCCAGGATGCGTGTTTTCTTTTTTTTTGTTTCCTGAAATATTCAGCTATAATACACATCTGAGCAATATCTAATGAAACCAAATGTGTGTCTGTGTGGGGGCGGAGAGCTGCCAGCATTTATTACAACAAAAGGAATTAGTCATCACAGGGCTTTGTCATGACCTTCTGTTTGTCTGTCTCGTATCCCAGAAAAAGCAGAGAAGCTGCTTTTTAATGCTGCTTCCCCTTGGATCCACTTCTTCCAGTGAAAGTAATTCCCACAGAAATGACTTTTACTCGCTTCTGAAATGAGGAGGAAAAGTTTGGGGAAAATACTGCTAAGATTCCTGATAAACTGGTGAAGAGTACATGAAGTTAAAACTGCTTCCCAGAACTTTGTATTAGAAGCTCATCTAATACGAGTCTCAAGAAACGAATGACTTCAGTGCAGATGCCTCAAAAATACTGAATTTTCAGAAATGCCTTGAAAATGATAAAAATGTGTAATAAAACTTCAGGGGCTTACAAAGATTGAAGAAACACGCAGGTCAGTGGATTTGTTGGAGAAATAGAAGGAATAAATCTAATTTACTCTTTTAAAAGTTATGTGCAAACAGCTGCAATGTGTCTGTCTTGCTCAAGCCATTTCCTTTCTTCTTTGTCACATACTTAACTACATTGTCAACAGCGATTGCATTTGTGGAGTACTGGGTGAACAATTTATAGATAATAGATGTGGGGTGAAAAAGTATGACAGTTCTGGAAGCATCTTGTCTTCATTTAATTTGACCATATTCAAACCTGCTGTTGTTCACTACACTTCAAAGGTAGCCTGCTGTGCTCAGTCAAATCCACATACTTGTGGTGAAAATTATTCAAACTTTTGAAAGAATCCTGGCAGTTTTGGCCTCTTGTTCGTGTTCTTCAGTGGTTGATAAGCAGATCGTCATCATCATTCCTCACCCTGCCTTGATTTATTGTCTGGTTGAGATTATTCAGAGAATTTCTTTGAATAACTTTGGTCTGTTAATATGTGAACAATTTGTCTGATACTCCGTCTGACTCATGGTTGTAAGATCTAACTGGACACAATAAGCCATGTGTTTTTCTTCCTGTTTCCTAATTGGATTACTGGAGTGCAGTCATGGGTGATGTTATAGATTTTATGAAATTGTAGAGTACATTTGATGTTCATCAGTATTTACAGCTGCGGCAATGTATTTGTTATTTTTTTTTATGGCAGGAAAGTTTCTTCTGGTGATATCACTAACCAAAAAGAAGATGCAATAGTGATGAAATTAGTGTCATATTCTGGAGATCAAAAGACGGTTTTGACTCCTAAGGAGGATTTTTTCTTTTCTGCTCTCTCCAGACTTAACAGAGGCAAGTGAAGGAGGAGAACAGGAGTACTTTTATTTCATGGTTTGTTCAGGCTCAGTGGGACCCCCTAGCTCTGAGTGGAGTCTGACTAAACATTGCCTTATTTCTCTGGTGCTCCTTCAGCCTTCCCTGTTTGTCAGCTCACTCTGATAAGAAGTCCTTGGCAGGGTAGTGGTACTCAGCTTCTGATATGTGAAACTGATGAGGGCAAGAACAAGCAAGGGAAGTTGCCCAAATGGGAAATGCCACTATCTTTCACAATTGCTATGCTGCTGGCTTTTGCTTCAGTGAACATGTGGCTCACAGAGGCCACCTACCACACAGAGAGTTTGCATAAAGGTGAGCATGGTGTCTTTGAAAGGGGAAGCAAGGTCTGCAGACAGCTCTGAGCTGATGGTCAGGGGAGACTGTGCAACCACACTGCCACTGATCACATCTCAGCTGATATATCATTTGATGTCTCATTAATGAACAGTGGAACAGCTTGGCTTCCTTGTTTGGCCATTTATGAGTAGGAACTTAAATATTTTAAGGGATGCTATGACTCAAGATTCAGCTTGGCTTTTGAAGATGAAGCTGTAGGAGGTCTCTAAGTCATCTTCTATAGTAAAAACATGTCCCACTAGGATGAAAGTGAGAACTTCATACTTAATAACATCTGTGATCTCATGTAGGCGCTCATTCCATCCATCTGTTTCCATCCCTTTGGTTTACCTGTATGGTACCATAGAGGTAGACATGGGATTGTTGAATGTATGCCTGGAACTTAGAGTAGTGTTGTAAATGGGAGTGTACTGCTGATTTATATAATGGTATGAGAATGTACTCATATTTCTTTGTCAGCAAAGCATTGCCTTTGATTCCCCCTACCCTCATCTACTACCTGTGCATGTTGATAGATTTTCACTGTGTTGCCCACATCACTCAGGTCTCTCTGCTGGGTGGTAGCAATTAATTTAGGCTATAGGTGTCAGTGTGGATAGTTCAAACAGGTTTGGCTGTTTCACCTTGTATTTGTTGCACAAAATTTCTGCTATTATGCTATAGGTATGCCTAGCTTGATAAGTGATC
Source organism: Lagopus muta (assembly GCF_023343835.1). NCBI lineage: Eukaryota > Metazoa > Chordata > Aves > Galliformes > Phasianidae > Lagopus > Lagopus muta. The sequence goes on from NC_064433.1 coordinate 81,496,259, forward strand.
TCTGAAGATTCTTATTATATTGCAATCTAAACAAGGCGAATCTTACATCTGGATTTTTTTCATATTACTAATGATCTGTAAAAATACGCAAGTAATAAGCACAGGAAAAAATAGTCTGAGACTTATCGTATACTACATTGCTCTTCAGACATAATGGAAATGTTTGGGGTCCATTTTGTCTTGTATATTTCTGATTAAATGGCAGGACCATATGAATCTGAAAGACTGTTAGATTTTGTTCCTATTGCTGTTCTAATAATGTAAAATGAATGATATTCTAATCATGAGTATATACTAGTTCATCAATAACCAGCTTCATTTTAACTTCTCTAAAGTAATGGAAAAACAAGTTTCAAAGGGTTTTTTTTTTCTGCTTTTTTTTTTTTTTTTTTTAAACTGCCTAGAATTGGCAGAGTCAAGAAGTTCTCACTCACATTAACAGCAATTTGTTTCCTTAGCTTCCGTCCTTCTGTGCTTGGACATGTAGCTGTTATGTTAGGCTTCCTTTCCTTTTTGGTCTCCTTTATCATGGCATGTCTACTTCTTCTTTTTTTTTTTTTTTTCTAAGCAGAAATCATGTATTATACCTAGAATGTTTACAGCTTGGTGTTTTCATCACAAGAGATGCTAAACTACAACTCTATGCTTTTAGTGATGTTATATCACTGGATACTGTGTGTGCTGAGACTACTGCTACTCCAGTGGTCTATGTATTAGAGGACCGGTGTCTTTACTGTCATAACTCTACTGGAGTCATTGGAACTGTGAAGAAGAAAACTTGGCCCCAGTCTATCCTTCTTGAATACTTTATAGCCAGGTAATACAATATCCCATTGATCTCCTTTTCTTTTTTTTTTTTTTTTGTCATTTCTCCACATTTTGCTATCAGAAATACTTGTTGAGTTATGGTCCCATTCTTTTGCTAGGAATTCTGTGCTGCTTCTCAATTTGGTACAATAGCTAGCTTTCCATATGTCTTATTCTTGGCATTGTGCCGTCTAGTCCCTTAACAAAAGGAAACTTAGGAAGCCATTTCCTGCTTGTCATTTTTGCCTCGCTCACTGTTTGAACACATCAGCTGATTTCAACCAGAAGTGTCAAATTTAGGTGGTTAAAAAGCTTTATCCTCTACATTTTATGAATATAAGCATGTAGCTATTCCAAGTAATGCTGCTAAACGTGAAACTGTAGAGTGAGCTCTGATGTTCTGGGCACTGAAGAATTCTTTCAGGAGAAAACTCAGTCGTGGTTAATGCTTCAATCAGTGCTTTTACTCATGACCAAAGATACTTTTGGGAATCTTGGCTTATTTCATTTCTTTTGCCATGACTCTTAATATGTACTCCCAGTGATGTCCATGAATCCTTGATGTCTTCCTCCAGGTGCTGAGATGCAGTTTCTTATACCTGGGGTAGGACAAAGGGCTCTCTTCAGTCTTGTTTCCAGATTGATTTGTCTGACACGAGTACCTGTAGCATTTCAGTCTTTCCTCCCACCAGTAACTGCAATAAGCTCTTTAACCTTAGTAGGTAAATATAAAACCCCAACCAGTACTCACTAGTGAGTTGCCTAAGCACTGTGTAAAAATGCGAAGCACTGACACTAGGGCCAAAGGATCAAATATTCTTCATGTTTACCATAAATACAGCTTACCATATTTCTGAATATCAGAGATGGTCACTCCTTCCATCGTGTGAGGAAATATTTAGCCAAATCTTGTTGCTGTAAGCCAAGTCTCAGCTAATGGATTTGCTCTATTGTCTCTCGTAGTTTCTTATTCGTTACAATCTGGAACACTGGAGGTGTTGGCTCTGAGGTGTGTGCTGTCATCTCCATAATATCCCTGTAAGCTGTCTTTAAAAATAATTCTGGCTCTCTACCAGTTCAGCAACTCGGGCCTCAGAAAGAAATGCAGGATGCTTTAGTTTACCCTACCAGGTGGCCCTGAAAGGAAATTTCTGGATCAAAGTGATGTTTGGCTTGACTCAGCACTGGGGTAGCTGCAAAGGGCTAATCTCTGACCTTAATTTTCATCAAGTACTGATAGAGGATTGGAAACTGAGCAAGACAGAAAGCTCAGAATGACAACAGATCAAGATAGGACCAGGTACAAGGATGTGCCTGGAGAAGGAGAGAGAGAGAGAAGAGGTAAAAAGTATGAGGGAGCAAATATAAATGAAAGCAGGGAGGGAGGAGGTAGTGAAGAGAGCCTAGTTTTCATCTGTCTTCAGCACTGCAGCAAGTGAAGGGGCTTGGGTTAATGGAGTGTCTGGGTAAAAGCTTGGCCTGCTCGACAAATGGAGGAGAGAAATAAAAGGGAAGCCATCAAAGGGAGCAAGAGGAGAAGAGGAAAGTAAAGGCTGTAATTCATGGATGGAGAGACAGGAGAAGATAAAGCTCTAGGAAGACTGCAATAAAGGGATGTTGGAGCAATAGAGAAAGAAGGGCAGGGTATTAATAAAATGATGGAAAATGGAACGGGGGGTGGAAGAGCTTATGACAACTTAGAACTGCTCGAAAAAGGTCATGCATGCCCTCTGGGCTCCTAGCCACACAAAAGCCAGAGAAGACTGTCATGGTAGATAAACAAGGGATGGTAGGATTGAACACTATTTATAACTTGCTTGTCATCCAGCATGGGAATGGAAATGAATATCCTGCCCTAGTAAGGTTGTTGGGGCATTGCAGAAACTGGTGTCTGGTTTCTCTTGGCTGTCAAGTGGGAGGACAGGTGCCAGATACTCACACACGTTTCCCTTCTACACAGAGGTGCTGGGAGGGTTTGTGAAGGAAAAGAACAGATCTCTGGAGGAAAACAGGGCTTGTTGTATTGAAATCTGTGCTTCTATGCCTCCTTGTCCACTGGCTTAGGAAAAGTGGGTGCTTCAGGCTTTGATAGAAGTTTTAAGACCAAAGAAAATCAGTTTGAGAACTTAGTGTCAGGTCCTCTGTCTGGTTCCTTAACAGCATCAGAGATGGATCCTCAGAGGAAGTTTTATGAACTGCTGATCAAGAACAGGAGGCTTTAGAGAGGTACAGTGCTACTCTGTTATGCCACACTGTGGCTGTCTAGCTACAGCTGAATTCTTCCCAGATACAATAGGGGACAGATGTGCGTGACTATTCAATTGTGGTGCTTACATCGAGCCTTATTGAGGGCTCAGCAGGTTGAGAACTGTGCAACACGCAGATGGGATTTGTGCCATCAGCACATGGAGACAAGCTCTCCTCTCCCCTGGTATTATCTGAAGTACAGCTTTTCTTGCTTCAAGTTCAGATGGAGTGGAGGAGGTAGGGTTTTGAGATGGAAGTGGGCTGAGAAGTTACTGGATGTCACAGTGCGGTTCCTGTTATTGAATGTCTGTCTGCTTCTGGGATGCTGGCAATCCTTTTACTCTCACAGCAAGCTCTTCACGCTGATTAGCCATATGGACACTTTGAAAAACAGCTGAGCAAAGAGGTCTGAAAATCCAGATTTTTCCAGCATGTGGGGCTCTGTCCATCTGTGGGTATCTGTAGGTCAGATGATTCCAATAACAGTCCCTTGGTGGAGACTAGGAGTGGACAGCTGTTCTGGAGATCTCTACCAGTTAGCCAGAAGGAAGGGAGCTTTCACTGAGATGCTCCTTCAAAGAGCTTTGGCAGGAAAACCATGTCTGAATGTTCCTCTGCCAGGGAATGTAATATCACAGGTACTACAGAACAGCAGTAACAGACCACTTTGCCGTGTTTACAGGCCTAATGTCTATCCAGCTGGGGTGAGGTTTTAGTTATTATGTCCTGGGAGGATTTTTGGGTAGGTGGGCACCCGAGCCTGGTAAGCCAGGCTATGTAGCAGGCAACTCTTATAGCACATATCTGTACTCATCCCTCAAGAGATTTGTGTGTTTCTGCATAGGCACAAATCCCTGCTCATGTGAGCATGTAAGTCATCTTCCCTTCTGTAATTTCTCATTTTGAAAATCTGTGTTCTCCCTAGAGAAGGGGAAAGGCAAGCAGGATCATCTGTCTGACAAGGTTGCCATCACTTCTCACCAATGTTTGAGGGCTTTTGCAAGTGATCCCTTTCCAGCTTCCCATCCTTACCAGACTGTGAGAAGCAAAAGGCCACCAAGTCCACATGCTGTACTTTATTTCTGGTAGTGTGTATTTCTTCAGTATGCCTGGCATTTTTTCTGATTACTTCCATTCCATCAGCAAACAGCCCTGCTGTGATCTCCTGCACGTGCCTCAAGGCTTTAAGCCCATCTCATCCTTCCAGAGCAGGTGGGAAAGGGAAAAAGTGACTTCATCTGAAACATCAGTTGTCGGCTTTTTACAGATGAAGGCAGAAAAGAGTGTCGTATCTCCTCCTTCAGTGGCTTGTAAACGGGCTTTGAGCAGGATTTTAATCTTGAGTTGAGGTCTCCCTTTTTTGTTTGCATCCCACCACTCCTGCTTCCTTCACATGATGGTCTGAGGTACATATCTTCTGTCATGTTTTAATCCTTACAGTGCCCCAGGGAGCTGAGCCTGTCATCCTAGGCTCACGGATGGGCAATGGATGCACAGATGCAGATTAATGGTGTGACTATGTCTTGGAGACAAAGATCTGAGCTCTTTCTATGCGAGTTGCCTCCCAAATCTGGAACCCAAGTCTCATGTCTTGTCCTATCACTGTCATAAAGGGTGGCTCATTATTTCGTGCTGACTGCTGCCTGCTATATTTTGGCCTCTGCTTCCTCCATGAAATCATGGTGTCATTATAATGGACAATGAGCTGATAACGGCCATGTAGTAGGTGATGTGTTTCTTATTCCTGACAGTCACTGATTGTCTTATTGCTTAAAGCAGAAAGGCTATGACTCCCCACTGAAGCTATATAAAGTGGCAAAGCTACATCCCGCCCCTGCCAGTCTCACAGGAACAGTCAACACTTACTTAACCTTTAGTGACAGGTGACATACCTCAAAGAGAAACAATGGTTTGTGGGTAATGGTTTATTTATTTCTTCAACAGCAAGCTGTAAATCCACCTATTTATGGAAGCCACATTTCTTGCCTATTGTTCAACTGTTGCTCAGAAGTGCAATTCTGTTATCAGCGTGGATGTCAAACAGTCACAGCTCTGTCAATTTGATGTCATGTCTGCTGCGGGAGGAACTAAGGTTTTTTGTGTGTGCACTTGCATTTTGAGAGAGTAAGTGTGAATGAGCTGGAGAGAGAGGAAGAGAAGGGGCAACCTTGCATCAGTCCTTCACTCTTCATAGAATTATGGAGTCATAGAAGCATTTAGGTTGGGAAAGATGCCTAAGATCATCTAGTCCAATCATCCACCTACCACCGATGTTGCCCACTAAACTGTTAGTATCACATCTGCGTGTTTCTTGAACACCTCCAGGGATGGTGACTCCACCACTTCCCTGGACAAACTGTTCCAATATCTAATCATTCTTCCCGAGAAGAAATTCCTCCTGATACCCAACCTCCCCTGGCAAACTTGAGACCATTCCCTCTCATCACTTGTTACTTAGGAGAAGAGACTGACCCCCACCTTGCCACATCTCCTTTCAGGCAAATGTAGGGAGTGATAAGGTCTCCCCTGAGCCTCCTCTTCTCCAGACTGAACAATCCCAGTTCCATTAGCCACTCCTCATAAGACTTGTGCGCCAGGCCCTTCAAAGCTTTGTTGCCCTTCTTTGAACACACCCCAGTGCCTCAGTATCTTTCTTGTAGTGAGAGGATCAGTACTTGAGGTGCAGCCTCTGCAAAGCTGAGTACAGATGGTAATCTTCCTGCTGGCTCCACTATGCAAAATGATGCAAAACAGGGTGCTGTTGGCCTTCTTGGCTCCTATTCAGCCAATTGTCAACCAACACCCCCAGATCCTTTCCTTCCACAAAGCTTCCTTGCCATTTCGCCCTAAGCCTGTAGTGTTGTGTGGGATCGTTGTGACCAAAATGCAGGACCTGACATTTGGTCTTGTTGAACTTCATCCCACTGGCCTCAGTCCATCAGTCCAATCTGTCTGTGTGCCCCTGTAGGGCCTTCCTACCCTCAGGCATTACAGCACTTCCCCCCAACTTGGTGTTGTCTGCAAACTTACTGAGGGTGCATTTGATCCTTTCATCCAGTAAAGATGTTAAACAAGCTGGGCCCCAGTACTTACTCCTGGGGAGCACCACTCATGACGGGTTGCCAGCTGGATTTAACTCCATTCATCACCACTCTCTGGGCTTGGCCATCCAGCCAGTTCTTTACCAAGCAAAGAGGATACCTGTCTGAGCCAAGGGCTGCCTACTTCTCAAAGAGAATACTGTGAGAGCTAGTGTCAAAGGCTTTGTTGAAGTATAGGTAGACTATGTCAATAGCCTTTCCCTCATTCACCGGGTGGGTCATCTGGTCATAGAAGGAAATGCACTGCCCAGAGGGTTGATCAACTCTTCTTCTTTGAAGATATTCAAAACCCACCTTGATGCTTTCATCGAGTCATAGAATTGTTGAGTTGAGGTACCCTTAAAGGTCATCTAGTTGACTCTTCTCCTATGATCAAGGACATCTACAGCTACATCGGGTTGCTCGGAGTCTGGTCCAGTCTGACCTTGAATGACTTTAGGGATGGGGCATCTGCTGCCTCTCTAGGCAACCTGTTCCAGTATCTCACCATCCTTCTTCCATACATCCAATATAGATTTCCTCTCTTTTAGTCTGAAACCATTTTCCCTTGTCTTGTCCCAGCAGACCCTGCTAAAGAGTCTGCCTGCACTTGTGTAACCCACTCTAGGGAGCCTACTGGGGCAGAGAGGTTGGACTAGATGACCTGCAGAGGTCCCTTCCAACCCTATGGTTCTTTGATTCTGAGACAAAGTTGGTCAAGCAGGACTTGCCTTTCATGAACCCATGCTGGCTGGGCTTTATCTCCTGGTTGTCCTGCACTTGCCACATGATTTCACTTCAGATGATCTGTTCCATCACCTTCCCTGTCAGGTCAGCCTGACAAGCCTGTAGTTCCCTAGATCCTCAATACAACGCTTATAGATGGACATCAAATTAACAAGTCTTTAATCCTCTGGGACCTCTCCGGTTAATCAGGACCGCTAGATGGACAGTAGAAAGCAGCCTGGCTATCAGCTCTGCCAGCTCCCTCAGTGCCTTCAGATGGATCCTGTCTGTCCCCAGGGACTTGTAGCAGTCTAGATGGAGTAGAAGGTGTCTGTTTCCACCTGAATCAATGGGGGGTTCATTCTGTTCCTCATTCCAGATTTCCAGGTCAGAAAGTTGAGTACCCTAGTTATAACTGGTCTGATTTCTAAAGGCGTAAAGATGTAAGAAAGGCAATGAGAACTTCAGCCTTTTCCTTATCCTCAGTGATCGTGTTCCCTTCTGCAACCAGTAAAGAATGGAGATTCCAGAAGAAATACCAGCATCCTGAACAGTTCAAAGTCTGGAAATCCAAGGCAGCAGTTTTCCTGACCCTCCTTCTAACTTCAGCAGAGAGTAAAAACTCCTGTCAAATCTGCAAGGAGGTATTACCTGTTCTTTTAGGTGTAAGTGCATGTTTCTTGAAGCCTAACACTCACTTCTGTTACCTGTGGAGGAGGAGGTAAGAAATGAGTGCCAAAACATATAACCATAAACTCAGATAATACAAATCAGCTTAGCATCACTACGAGTGTAAGCTGTTCTCCTTTCCTTAGACCAGCCTGCAGATTGGCTTTGTGAGTGTACGTGTGCTAGTGCACTGAAATGTTATGTCCAGCAGTGTTTTGTTTATGAGCACTTTCATTAATATGGAGGTACCATGTCTTAAAGGTGTTCATTTAGTCAACCACATGACTTCATCCTTGTCTCATGAAGTCATGCGAGAAGCCAAGGCCACAATTTTCAGCTGTGTTACCTTACCACTGCTTCTGACGCTAATCCTAACTTAAGGAAAACTTCCAAACCTGTAGGGATGCTTTAGTCCTAGATATTTGACAAGCTTCATTTCTTTAAATATTTCCTCTTAAATATTTTGTGCATCTTCCATACTGCTGCTGGATTTCCTCATTCTCTCTGCTGTGGTGCTTTAGTGCTTTTATTCAGTGTATGGTGGTATTATATTTCAGCAATGTTCAAACAAGCCTTTAATTTTTCTGGCATTTCTGGATGTGCAAATGACCATTTGCATGTGAAAAATGAGCACACTCACTACTCTGCAGCTACCCATAAATATCGGAGAGTACAAAATTGGAGGCTGCAGTATGCAATTTAGCACAGTGTCTTTGTGCCCTGTTCTGTTCAATTTATTGTTGGTGAAGCATGCACCTATGCATAAAGCTGAAGTTGTACACGCATTTTCACTCTAAATGCTAAATTTCAAATAGAGCTGGATGGGATTTTTGGTTGCGTACTTCATTCATCAGAAATAAGCACTCTGCTTGACCCAAGTGATTTGTGAAATATTTTGGCCTCAAGCCCCCTCCTTCAGATTGAAGAATTTAAAATTTTTTGCTCCAACTTTTTCAGAATTTTTTTTTTTTTTTTTTAACCTCAGAATTCTTTGACAGTTTCATTCATTTTTCCTTTTGTTAATTGTTCTAAGGGAACAAGGGAAAAACAGGGGTGAAATGACATTAACTGCAAGCATTTGTGGGTATCTGTGGGTGGTGGAGCACCTTGGCAAGAAGATTCAGTGTTTCAGATAAACTGTAAATAAAATACGTTTCTTTGGCCAAAAAAGAAATTGATCAATACTGAATAATTTATTCCCAGACAATGCTGCCCATAGAAAATAAACAGGCTGCTTAGGTGCAAGGGCAACCACATGGGATCTGCACAGATTAGTTTAGGTCTGATAAAGCTTAATACCTCAGCTGCCATATGAATGCAGCTGGGCTGGTTTTGGGCATTCACTCAGTGCTCTTCTCTGCAAAGGTGCTATAGGCTGGGCATGAGATATGGGACGGAAAAACCTGAGTGTGTCACCACCAGTAATAGTGTTGTCTTGTCTTTTCTCCAGGATCTAGCTTTTTTGTTACTGTATCCAGTAGAGAACAGGTCATATTTGCACATCTTCATTTTAAGGTGCTTGCAGTGTTTGGATGGAAACCAAGCATCTTTCTTGTCAGCTTTTCAACTGAGCTTGGAAAAAAGTGATAACACAGTCATTGCATCTGTAAATGGCAAAGTCTAACTTCTCAGTTGTAACAAATGAAAATTCTCTTGCTGTCTGGTTTGCAAGTGGATTTCGTTCTTAACTTTGTTATGATGCACAGAAATTGTGATTTGTTTGGGATTCCAGCCATTGGGAATAAATGCCTGTGACAGGCCCCATCTAACTTGACCTTGAACACCTCCAGGTTTGGGGCATCTGCAGCTTCTCCGGGCAGCCTGTGCCAGTGTCTCACCACCCTCACCACCCATTATTTACTCAGGCAAATAATTTTCTCCTAATTTCTAATTCAAAACTTCTCTCTTATTTTATATCTGGTCCCCCTTGTCCTATCACTACATGTCCTTGTGAAAGCATCTCCCCAACTTTCCTGTAGGCTCACTTTAGGTACCGGAAGACTGCAATGATCCTCTGACCCTTGCCTTCTCCGCACTAAACAAGCCTATCTCCCTCATCTGTTTCATAAGAGAGATGCTCCATCTCTCTCATCATCTATGTGGTCCTCCTCTGGACCTGTTCCAACAGCTCCACAGATGTGCTGGGGATCACAGGCCCAGATGAAGTACTGCAGATGGGGCCTCGTGCAGGCAGAGTAGAGACCAGGATCACCTCCCTTGCCCTACTGACCACCACCTCTTTAGATGCAGCCCAGGATGCAGATGGCTTCCAGGCTTTAAGCGTGCGCTGCCTCCTCATGCTGAACTTATCAGCAAGCATCCCTAGGTTATTCTGTGTAATGCTGCTCTCGATTCACTTGTTGCTTAGCCCATATTTGTGCTTGGGATTACCCTGAACCAGGTGCAGGATCTTGTACTTGGCTTTGTTGAATCTTATGAGGTTCACAGAGGCCCGCCTCTCTTACCTGCCAAAGTGCCTCCAGATGGCATCACTTCCTTCAGGTGTGTTGACCGCCTCTCTGGGGAACAACCCTTATGACTGGTTGCCAGTCACTCCATATACCACCACTCTCTGGGCTCAATATTCCAGCCAGTTCTTTACTCTGCAAACTGTGTACCTGTCCAAGCCATGGGCTACCAGCTTGCCCAGGAGAATACTGTGGGAGATGGCATCAAAGGCTTTGCTTAAGTCTAGGTAAACTATGTCAATAACCTTTACCTTCTCCATCAGGCAGGCCACCCAGTGACTCACACAGCTTGGTGTCATCTACAGACTTGCAGAGGGTGCACTTAGTCCCACTGTTCTTGTCGCTGACAAAGATTGGGCTTGTGTCCAGAAAGTTTTGCTTCTGTGATGGAATTATTTTTTTTTTTCCTGTTTTAAGTCTCCCTCCACACCTGGTGTGGCTTAGAGAACTGAGAAGTGGCTCCATGCAGAGGGTCCTGGGCTCATTACTGAATATTGTGCCCTTTTGGCAAGTCATTGCATCCTCTGTGCCTCTAAGTCCCTCACAGCCTTGATCCAGTGTGAGCAGTAGCAGGCTTTTCTGAGACTTGGAGTCTGTATGGCCAGGGGCTGGCACTATGGGACCTTGGCCGTGTCCAGCAGAGCTTACTGAAGCATGAATAAAGCCTTGTTTTGCTGGCTAGCTGCACACTTGGGGCCCTGGTCCACACAGCGCCATCAGCCATGTACCATAAGAATGATCCCCCAGCCCTACCCCGCTGTGTAATTGAGCTAATTCTTAGCATCATATGACCTTTCGACTATTAACTCTGCTTGAGGTATAGTTGTGCTTATGCACTTAGTTTATAAATAATAATGAAGAGGTGAAAGCAGAACAGGTAGGGGATTCTTCCCCAGTCATTTGCTTTAAAGCAGGAGCTGGGCAATCTTCCTTTGTGTTTTCTGAAAGGATTTTTACAAAAAACATACTTTAATCTTGTTGAAACTCATGCATTGAAATGATGAAAATAGCTTTGGGGTGGACACAGAGAAGGAGGTGCCAGAAGTAACCTTAGGGAAGTAGAGAGGTGAAAACAGTAAAGCATTGGGAGTTTATATTCAAAATAATCACTTAGAAGGGAACTTTTTTCGCAAGTGTTAGAACTTTTAAAACAGAGCCATTTATTCCCAGTGCAATGCTTTGGTTTATCCAAACAAATTAGTTTGGGGGTTTCATTTGTTTCTCTTTGCTTTTTAACTTAAACTAGACTTTTTGGTAGGCTTTTTAGAGCAACTCAAAAATAACTTATTTTGATTTGCTGGCAAACCAAAAAATCAATTATTTCCACAGTTGTAAATTGTGCGTTTATAAAAGACAAATGCTCTATTGCTGTTTGTCAGTGTGTTGCTCATGAAGGAATTTCTTTGTTTATCCATTTTTCTTTTTTAAAGAGGCAATGAAACTCAACACAAAAGATGTGGATTAAAGCAGCATCAGAATGAAATGCACAGAAGTCAGGAAATGCTGGAATCACATGGTGGTCTTTAAAAGCTCACAGGCTGTTCTTAGGGCAGGATTTCTGCCTTGTTCAATGAGGGGCTTAGATAGTGTATGATAAATAACGTGTATCGCCACACAATGAATAATGAAGGAGAAATGAAATATTGAATAGCCACTTATTCAGCAAGTTGCAGGCTTCCTGTGGACCGAATGTGGCAGGGTCCTGCAGGAGGTAGCAGCTCAGTGGAAGTAAAGGAAAGCCACGTTAAAAAGTCTGCACAGGAGGCTGTGGTTAGGAGCATGAGAGGGGCTGTTAAACTGCCATTTGAGCGTTTCACTTCACAAATTTCACATTTTAGAAGTAAGATCAGTCTGAAATTCCAGATACTACAAAAGATTGTAAATGGCTGTGAGAGCTCTTGAGATTATCTAAATCAAGCCACTATGTAAAACGAGGTCACAGTCTTGCCCGTTGTGCTGCATGGGAAAGCTGTGAAAGGTAGTGAAGGCTGTGCGTGGTCAGGGTACTTGCACGCACAGAACAAATAGGCTTGCTGGAGCAAACACTGTACATTGTAGGTTGTGTACAAGATCGTTTGCCAAGCTTACAGCCTCTGCAAGAGCTGAACTTTGTTTCTTGCCACATTCTTTGGAGAATATTATAGAGCAGTCATATAAAGCAAGATGACAAATCTCAGGGGGCTCCTATGCTGTGGCTGAGTAATGCTGCTGTTTCCCAGTAACTTGGTAGCAGAAGGAAATGGAGTGTAGCCTTTTGCAGTGTTTCAGTAAAATGCAAGGTATATTTTCTGCTTGTTCTAGGGACGCTCTTAAGTAAGACTGGGGGCACTCTGGAGTCCCAGTGCTGTGCTGCAATGGAGTGCCTCTGCTTAGGCAGGAAGATAGCTAACTTGGTGCTTATGCATACGGATTATTGCTATTGTAAGTATGGTTTGACCACCGTTGAATCTAAGCAACCACCTAAAAAACTGATTGATTTTCAGGTAGTTTAGTAAGTTGAGTTGGTTGGCAGTGAAAGATTGGTCCAGCAAGCGCTGGAGTTGGTCCAGCAGCAGTGCTATGCAAAGGAGAAAAGATGGGGCAAGTTTCCAGTGACCTGTTGGATCTGCTCAGCTGCTCAAGGAGTAATGTCTTCGGAGGAAAGGTCATATAGAGCCATTAACAAAACTTGTACCAATATTTGTTCAAACTTTCCCAAGTTCTTGCTATTAGCCTGTGCAAATAAATTTAGCAGGGAGTTGGCAAAATGCCTTGTGTACTGTTAACCCTAGTAGTGACTGGTTGCAGGATCCCTGGCCTTCTCTCCTAACTTCACCTTGGTGAAACCTGGAGGTTTAGTGCCAATTTGGAGCCTTCATGCACGAAGTGGTGAGTGAGAACTTGGTAACAGGCACACGTTTGAAATGGCTTGGCAGATACCTTTTGCTTTTACTCCCAGATCTTAATCTTGTGGAGTTTTAAAGCTGCTCGGTTCTATCAGGGTTTTTTGGATAACAGTGATGAATGCCATTGCACAGTGCTCTGTAGTGGCTAAGTCACTTTTGCCATTTTCTTTCAAAAAGATAATCATTATTGGATACTGGCCAGGTCTAGGAAATCTCACCTCCAAAGAGCAAAAATTTCAGCAAGTCAGAACTCTGGAAACAGCAGAGGAATTCTTTTGAGTTCTTAACTGAAGCAGATGTTGCTGCTTGTTCAAGGAGCAGCATGCCAGACATGTCAAGCCAAACAGCATGCCAGAGAACTAGGGGCTACCACACTGCCACAAAACCTATTCCTGCTGCTTGATTCTTCCTCTTGTTCTTGTCCTCAAACATAAATTAGGACACCACAGAGCATGTTCTATGCAGTGGTATGTTGGTGGCACCAACTATGTTTTCAAGTGCTGTTATTTCCTCCTGTGTATTCATACACCTTCCTGCACATGCCTTAAATTTGGTTTTGGAAGTTGTGGGTAGAGAGAATACAAATGATTCAAGGAAAGGGAGCACTAAGAGCAGGGACTCAAGATGACACTGGACTGAATCATGAGAACCCATGAGACTTGGGTTCTCAAATGTCTGATTCTGAGTTGTGTGGAAGTGATGGGTCCTGAAATCCTCTTAAGGTTGGAGCTTCTTTGGAAAAAGGTCCAGGCATAGGATTGTAGTGTCAGGGCTGAACTAACACCCAGTACAAAATTTTTGTAATATCTTGGCAGTTAGCTTCCTGTTTTGGCAGGGAGGTGAAGTTCCTCCCTGTCCAGTGGCAGAATGTAAAGGGAGAAAACTTGAGTGGAAAGTCTTTGAAAAGGATTTTGCTGAACTCACTAGCATTGAAGCATACATAGGAAGCAGAGGGCCTCAGAGAAATGTGTGCCAGGTTTACTTCAATCCCTTCTTTAGGAGGCATATATCAGGGGCTGCCATAGCCAACTCACTGCTCTGCTTCTGTGGGAGAGTGTATTTTCCTCACCGCTGTTATCAGCATGATGCCAACAGATATTCTGTTTGGGTGCAAGCATACACAAGAATTTGCTTTTCTGTGTAGTGAATGTAATATGAGGTCGAAGTTGGAAATGTCAGCTCTATAGCTGCATGTTGCTGGAAAGGCCAGCAGAAGTCAGAGAAGACAACCCAGGGCATATAAAATATTGCTACACAGCTCAGATGACATACATAAATACATAGGCTGGGGATTACGCTGCCAGGCATGGGCTTGTGCCTATTAACATATGGTCTCGCAGCCATCCCTTTGGGTGCTGGTTTTTGTTTTCTGAAAATGTTGAAGTTTGGTGTAGAAGTTGTGTGTATTGAAGTGTGTACTGTTTCTTTTCTGATCAAAACCTGCTACTTTAAAGCACCAGCCTTTCCAAGGAAAGAAGGGACCAGCCTGTTCTGTCCCATGGCACTGCCAGAGTGCTGAGTCCATGGCAGCAACTGGAGGTGCTCAGCCCACGTTGGATTAGCTGGGAGAAAACAGCAGTGATGCCTGTGAGGAGATACATAGTGAGGCAACAGAGCGGTGGTCATTAGCTGCTCCCACACATCTCAGGCTTTTTGACACAAAGGGGAAGAAACCTCATTCAGTGGTGTGAGCTTGTGAGGATCTGGTTTCCATAACAACTCCAGGTCTTCTCTTCGTGTTCCAGCATCATCTTTTTGAGCCGCTCCTAGAACTTGACTTGTTACAGCGCAGCACGCTTCAACAGCAGCTCACTCCTCTTTGGCAGCTGGAGCGCCCATTGTTACCTTGGGAGATGACTTATTTGTCACAAAGGCAATGCAGAATGTGAAACACAAATCTGCAGTGTCTGTCTAGTCTTTCCAGCCTTTTCAGTGGCTGGTATGTTTGATCTTCCCCCAGATGGTGACCTGCTGGTCTTTAGCTAAACTGTCTGTATAACTCAAGGGTATGTATATGCACCTAAGCTCTGACTGCAGTTACATGGTGGGGTAACTCCCACCCCTACTGGCACACTAGGGGTGCCCAACGCACATAGGACTACCCACTCTTTGTATAAGTGGGTGTCAGAGCTCACAAAGGAACAGTGCCTGACTGCTGGAATATCTTTTAGAAAGGTATTAAAAGCTGACATGGGTTGCAGCAGTACAGAGGCTGTACATGTGGTGCAGAAATACTCTAAATCTTGAGGAGCTCAGCAGCGGGGTTGGGCATGGTGAGCATCTCTGCAGAGCTGGCTGCAGGCATTCTCCTTTCTGCTGCTGGTGACAAGGAACAGCGAGTTCTGTGAAGATGTCTGCCAGACTGCTACTTTCCTTTTTAAGTGTTGATACGGTTTGGGAAAATATCTGTGACTGTGACTCCCTGCTTGCTGGCAATTGAACAGTCAGAAGTAGAATCATAAAATCATGGAATATCCTGAGTTGAAGGGGACCCACCAGGATCATCGAGTCCAACTGCTGACTCCACACAGCACCACCCAAATCCAATCCCTGTGTCTGAGAGCAGTGTCCAAATGCTCCTTGTACTCCAGCACTCAGTGCCGTGCCCACAGCCCTGGGCAGGCTGTTCCATGCCCAGCGCCCTGTGGTGCAGACCCTGTCCCTGCTCCCAGCTGCCCTCCCCTGACAGCTCCATGCCGTTCCCTCGGGCCCTGTCGCTGTCACACAGAGCAGAGCTCAGCGCTGCCCCTCCGCTCCCTGTGAGGAGCTGCAGCCACCATCAGGCCTCCCCTCAGCTCCTCTGCTCTGGGCTGAGCACACTACTGGACCCCAACCGCTCCTCACACACCTTGCCCTCCAGACCCTTCACCATCTTCATAGCCCTCCTTTGGACGCTCCCTCTTACTGTTACGTCCTTTTTGTACTGTGGTCAGGCTGTAAACCAGCTTGTTTCTATAGCGCGTTACGTAGTTAGATCAGTTGGCATTGGAGTTCAGCTGTGCACTAGTGCACATCTCTAGGGGATGTTTCTTCCTTAATTTTATCGAAAAAAAGTTGTTAAAAGGTGCAGAGACTTTTGGAGGGAAGGTCTGACAAGCACAGCAGCCTGGGAATGGTGGCTTGCTCTGACTACTGTCTCTGCGTGGGTTCGCAACCCTGCCACTGATGGGGCAGCCCTCAAAAGCTGGGAGCAGCTTCATTTTGCAGGCTGTCAGCAATGCATGCAGCCCAGAGCAGGGGTCAGAAAGGCGCTAACACCCTCTGCTCCCATCTGTTGTTGCTCTGTCCCATCTTTTCCTGTTCACTCTACTTCAGTGTTTGTCACCAGGGAAGCCTGAATGCATAAAAGAGAACCACAATTGAGACTGGCATTGAAGTAATAAATTTAACTTTGAAATAAACGATACCTGTGGGTAATAGGTTTGAAATTGCTGTGTTCCTTGGTAACAGGATATAATTATAAGTACCACAAGATCTGCAGGGCAAAGGTGCAATTATCCCCCTCATTTCAAAGTTTCAGTGAAAGCATTACTACAATGTTGCCACAATTCAGTAACATGGAACAGTGAACTTATTGGGAAGATAACAGCGGTTGAGCACACGCTTCTTTGTGATCTCTCCACACTGGAGCCCTCCACCCAACAATCTTGAAAATGCACAATATGCTGTGATAAAATCCACCCAGCCACAGTGCATCGCAGTTGCTGTGAGATTGCTGAAGGGTTCCCTTAGTAACTGCCAGGGAATGCTCGATGAGTGATGGAAGCGCTTTATACCAGCGGGCAGGTCATCATTTGTTACCGCGCCATCCTACAGTAATTAAAGGCTATTGAATGATATTTCTACACTGTAACC
Source organism: Lagopus muta (assembly GCF_023343835.1). Lineage (NCBI taxonomy): Eukaryota > Metazoa > Chordata > Aves > Galliformes > Phasianidae > Lagopus > Lagopus muta. Next base: position 81,512,996 of record NC_064433.1, read on the forward strand.
GTGGGGGGGTGGGGGCTGCCTTTGTGTCCCTACTTACAGTTGCTCAGTAATTACAGAGTAATGACTGATAGCATTCCTGTGTTTCACTGGGCTGCTTATTGTGTAGGGTTGTTCTCTAGGAGTCTGGGGGTGATGCCCTGAATGCAGCTACTTCTAACAGCAGTCCATCTGCATACAGCTTTATTGTTCCACCTCCTTAGGTGCTGGCAGCAAGAAGGTGATTGTGCCAAGATCCGCATGGACTGAGGATATCAGAGTTAGGGGTGTTGCTGATGGATAGGGTATTCAACTGATAAGCGGGATATAGCTCTAAGGGGAAATGCTGTATTTCCAGTGGGGTGCTGTCTGTCTGTCTGTTCATTCACTTGGATATTGATCGGTAACCCATGTTTGGGATGGGTTTTTGTTCTGGTCCAAGGTTAGCTAGACAGCCATCATATAATCATTTGAGTTGGAATGGGCCCTTGAAGGTCATGTAGTGTAAATCCTCTGCAATGAACAGGCTAGATCAGACTGCTCAGAGCCCTGTCCAGCCTGACCTGGAATGCCTCTAGGGATGGAGCATCCACCACCTCTCTGGGAAGCCTGTTCCAATTGTTCACTATCACTGGGCACGTAACTTGAGGCACAACACCCCCATGGTCTCAAGGGGCCTTCCTGGAGTTGTACTGCTGCAGAATAACGCTGTAGGTGTAACTATGCATACAGCTTGGTCTAAACCTTTGCTCACAATGCAGAAATAGGGCTCTGGGGGCTATTAAACTCGAGTAGAGTTCATGCATGGTGCTCCAAAGCTAGTGGCTGAACACAGTGGGAGCTGTAAGTCAGCCCTGCCCATTCCAAAGCAGTGAGTCACATAGGGCCCTTTGTGACCTATCCATGTGCCACCCAGGTATGACATACACTGCCGCAGTGGCCCCACAGTGTCTGTCAGGACAGTGATGGGACAGGGCAGGAGTATGTGGGTCTGGCAAGGAGAGAGACCCAAGACAGTTTCCACTGCAGCTTTTCCTGGCACCACTCATCCCAGAGGATGGAGGAGAAATTCCCCAGCTGCCTCAAGGTGGCTTTGGTGGAAAGTGTGGCTCCCTAGAGTCCTACAAGGTGTGCAAAGTGAAGGTGCTGTGACTCGGTGAGTGAAGGTCCTGAATAAGCCTGGGGCCACCAACATCCCCTGTTCAGTGCCTCCCTGAGAGCCGTAGGCATGGGGATGGAGAGGACAGAGCTCCTTTGTCATGCTGGGCTTGTATTTCCTAGGGAGCGAAAGTGGGAGCAGCTGAAATGCTGGAAGTGGTATAGCGATAAGAGTCCAGAGTAACAACAGGTACTATTTAAAATTAGCAAGGAGCATTTTTATGCCAACTGTAGTCCTTTCTAGAGTAGTGTTTGAAAATATAGCCTTGGCTTGCCTCTCCACATCCTTGCTAATCCTTGTAACCCTGCCCTGCATTGCTTGTTTGTAGGTACAAGCTGCTTGTGACTTTTCCTTGTAGCATCCAGATTTGGCTATTTTTTGAAAAGATAGATTGGATAGTCCAGGACTTTGTGAAGCCAAGAGAAATAAAGCCACAAGCTGCAGTGCAGAGGCTCTGGGACTGCTGCAGTTCTTGCTCTGCTGGGGAGTATTTGGGAAGAAAACTCCAATTACAAAGCCACAAGGAGAACTGCTTGTCACATCCAAGCCTGTTTCTCCTTTTGGAGGCTGCTGCAGTGCTGCCAGACTCAGTTCTCCCGTGTGTGAGCCTGACTGTCTCTGTTGCTGGGAGTGATGATGGTGGTTTCTTTCTTTTCTTTCTTTTTTATTAAAAAATGTAACATTTGGGTCTTTGAAATTGAAATGGATTTCAGTCTTATATTAATTATTGATAAATGGAGCCTCAGAGATGGAGATGAAGCCTGGCATGATTAAAGACAGACAGTTTTTAATTTTATGTCTCTCACAGTGACAGAGGAATCCAGTTTAATAGGAGTCATTTATTAAAAGGAACTTAATCACAAGCATGCAAGTAATTGGGAGTGAGATAGCAGGAGAAATGGGGGGAAAGAGGTGTGCAGGGGGGCAGTCAGTAGGGGTGGGGATGACCCTGTGGTGTATAGAGGCCCTTTTCAAGTCTCAACTCGTGTGGGGAACACAAGAGGAAGCCACAGAGCCTAAGTACAAAGGCAAGGGAGCCACGATCTGGCAAAACAAAGTAGTGGTGAAGCAGCTGAACCCGAGGCTCGAGATGACATCTGAGCAACATTAAGAAGGCCTTGCCATTTACAAGGACCCGCTGCCCTGCCTGAATGCAGAATGAAAATGACAATTTTCTCCTCCAAAACTTTACAGGCTAATTAAAAGGCATGACACAAAAAAATGGATAAAGAAAGACAAGGAGATTATATTTTCCTCTGAATGTGGGAGTAAAAGTGTTACTCTCCCTGTCAGGCTTACTGAAAGGCATGTAGGTAGTTGGTTTGCATTTTTGTGATGCTGCTCTGTAAGAATGCCACTTCAGGAGGCCTGCAGTGATCGGGCCCCTCCTTCCTGTTCCCTGGCTGCACTGCCCACTGGCTAGCAGGTGGTGAGGATGCTGCTGCTTTAATGTTTATTCATTTCTCAGGTTGGATGTTACTTGGATTGACTGCATTATCAGTCTGCAGTCCCTTTTGCGATGGCATTGTCTGAGCTGTAAGCTAGGGGGATTGTGTGTGGTGAGCAACGTCAGCACCATCAACTGCTGCTGCCTGGTGAACTAGAGAAACCGTGGGTGGTTGTACCTCACTCCAGCAGTTCCGATACAAACTTGATTCCCACACTTTCATCTTAGCACCATTTTGTTGCTTTTTCTGTAATGGACGTTGCTAAATTTATAACTCTTTGCTGTGCAAATCTGACTTTGCTGTATTTAGTGTAGCCTGGGATGGGAATGCAGCATTATTAAACTGTACTGCAAAAAAATAAAACAGGGTAAAATACTGGGCAGCTGCTTGTCAGGCAAAAGCTGGGCAAACTCAAAGGGACCATGGTAAAATTTTTGCCTGAATTGCCAGCTCTTTTTGTGAGAGCTTAGTACGAAGACTAGCATTTTTGAAGTGCTGTTTTACTGTTACTTTTGTCTTGGGATAGTCTTGGTAGTAGAGATGGGGATTGCAGTGTTCAAAATGACAGGAACAAATGTGTCCACCATCTTTTGTGGCTAATGAGATTTTTATGTGGATTAAGTAGAAGCACACAAGCAGTGGAGGACAAGAAAATGAATTGATGTAACACTGATATTCATTGAAGGATGGAAAGAGAATGGAGCATTGATTTAGAGAGTTTTCCACATCATGTTTTTTCTCGCTATCATACATTACAAGTCTCATTGAGGAAAAGGAGAGTTATGTATGCCGTAGAAGAATGTTGATGGCCTTAAGAATATGAGATTTAGGGGGTGTAGTGGAAATGCTAAGTCATGGTTTGAAGTGATTGAGCACCTGGAGGGAAGGCAGGGCCAACCCACTGGAGCTCAGGTGCATGCACTCAGTGGACTTGATTAACTGCAAGCTGTGAAGCCAGGATCCACCCCTTCTCAGACCTCATTTAAGGGTTGGCAGTGGAGGTGAGGGTTTTTCATTGGAGATCCCTGCCTACCTGAGGCCTTCTGGGCGTAAGTAGAGTTTCTTCCTTTGTTTCTGCATCTATGGCTTATGCATTTGGGTTTGTCCCAGGCTGCAACCTGGGGTTTTGCTAGTCTGCTATCACTGCTGTGCTTTCCATCATGTTATAGCATTATCGGGGGCTGGGGTGGGGCTCTCTGATAAAAGACTATGGATTGAGGGGGAGGAGCAGTAGGAATGCTGGTGACCAATTTAAGGAGATTTCCCATTTGTTCTCCTTTTCTCTGTTCCTGTCTACTACATTTTCATGGAATCCATATGGTATTCCATACTTTTAACAAAATTGATATGATATACCTGAGAGGATTTTGGACTTCATTGTCCCTTTAGTTTCTTCTGATGAGAAGATATTTCAGTTCTCCACATGACAATATTTTTTCTTATTAAAAAGCAAATGCTAGTTTGGACCATTCTTGTTTTTTTCCAATTCAGGAAAAGAGATTGGGGAGAGCATGGAAAGTTGACTTATTAGTCCTTTTTTTTTTGTTGTTGTTGAAATAAGCACTGGTTTTCAGAGTAATGAGTATTACTCTTTTCAGGGGTGTTACAGGAACCCAGTCCTTCCTGAACTTGTCTGTATAGCTTCTGACACGTTTGCCATGTGGAACTTTGCTCTTTTTGTTCAGATGGATTCTTGAGCCACTCTTCCATACCTATCAGGATATAGCTTCCTAGCTCTTCTGTAGCATGTGCATACAGGAAGAAACACTTCTCATCAGGGTAGCTGTTTACATCCAAGATAAAAGAAAACATCTTGCTCTGTCCTTTTCATCGTTCTTCCTCTTTGTTCTTTGGTCTCAACTTAGCTGCAAGTTAGAAACACTGCAAAGCTGTACTTGGCGAAGATGAAGAGAGTAGCACCTAATGATCAAATGCTAGGTGTTCAGAGCCACGCTTGTAGATAGGCTTCTGACCAGGCTGCCTGAGACCTTCATGGAAAGCTGGTCTGGCTAAGAGGGTAAGGGTTTAGCATCAGTCATGCTGTCCTTTGAACGTGATAAAGTCTTCAGCCATTTCCCTAGGGCACTAATGCAAAAGATTATAAAGCAGCTCTATAATTTTTGTCTATTCAGAATTTAAACTACTATCAATCATCTCAAGTTTTTAGTGTCAAATAAGATAATGTAGCCAACTATATTATTAGAAAGAGATGTGTTTCTGAAGCAGTGAATGTCTGTGGGTGTGTCTGAATAGCGCTTAACTAGATACGCAGTCTCTCCTCAACAGTGCTATTTAAAAAGAGCTTCTGCTTGTGGAGGTGGACTCTGACTCAGGGAAGCCATGCTGAGGGATGTGGCCATCTACTACTTCCTTTGTAGCTTGAATGTTTGGTAGGGAGGCTGATAAAAAAGAAGGATATAACATCACACAGTCTGAAAGTAACTTTTCTATTGCCTTTACATAAAATAGCTCTGGGGCTGAAGAAACTTGGTTGAGAGGTGGTCTGGAAATGATCTGATTTGCTCTATCTGATGGTCACTCCCTCTTTTGTTTTGTACTCTTTAAAGAGGAGTTTTTGTGCTGGTGTAGATGCTGGAATGACTGATTTAGATGTGGATAGCTTGGTGCATATAAGCAGCAATAGCCTGGACAGCTGGAAAGCAAGCATAGTGCCGCAACTCTATTGTAATCCTTGATAGAGGCTTTCCTGAGTTGGAGAATTAATGAGTTGGAGTTCTGGTCCCTCTGTGGAAGCCAGGGAAGAGATGTGAGAGTAGAAATAAAAGGAAGGAGGGAAGGCACGTTGTGCTGAGGAGGTACTTTGGGGAGAAAGAGAACCGGGGAAAGCTGTGGCCCACAGATAACCTAAAATAGAACTGGGACACCCCTCAGATGCCACAGCGGTGGGTGGCCCGTACCATACAGGAACACCTACGGCAGCCTGCAAAGGACTTAGGCTGGAGCAGAGGAAAGAAGCAAAAAAGAAGGAAGCAGAGGAAGGAAGGGATGGGGGGGGAGGAAAATCAAGGAGCAGCAGTAAGAAATCACCACATAGTGCCCCAACCTCTTGCACCGCCCATTGCTTCACCCAAGGAACCGATGAGACTGAGTGCAAAATATGGCCAAAAACAGGACAAATTAGCTGGGATGAGGTGGCAGGTGATATGTTAGACCGAAGTTGAGCCTGGGGGACTGGAAAGAAGTAGTGTACCTAAGTGTTTAATTATTTATCATCTTTGTTTTTGCAGTGTCTCCTTCAGTAAATAAAAGTTTATGTTAATTGGCAATAAATCAAATTAAGTGAAATTCCCAAAGTTAAGACTGTTTTGCCCATGACACTTTAGAACTTACTCTTGCAAAAAACTGTTGTATCTCCCTCACAGTTATTTATAATCCCTTTCATCTGATGATTTGCCTTAATTTTAATAAGCAATAAGGTAGATTTTTCATTTTCAGAAGGCTATAACATTATGCCTCCCTAGAAAGTTGTAGAGGCTCCAAGCATGCTCTGTTGTGGTTCTCTTTTTTTCTTTATTAGCCCAGTGCAATCAAAACAAGCCTACAAAGCTAATGTTGGGAAAGAGCTGAGTAAAAAGTTTATTGGCTTCCTTCATACTGGTGTTTCTTAACCAAATAAAATCTTGACTTGTTTGTCCATGAACTCTCATAATGCCTTTGTACAAGAGTGTTCAGAGGACAAAAAGGAGGGCTCATCATTTCCTGTACTGGCAAGTGACTTTAAGATAGTGACTGCACTCATCATGCATTATAGAATAATGAGAAGAGATACTTGTATTGATCTCTTAACAGAGAAGCCACGACAAGCCATAAAAATGATGTATGGATTGTTTCACGTCACTGAAATGCAGCCATCTCAGGTGCAGGGCCTGCTAGCTACTAATGCATGCAGAGGTTTGGGGGTAATGAAGGATACTGAGGAAGTGACAAGTGGCCGTGTCACTGTGCTCTGATCTCCATGCTGGGTTTTTCCATATGGCATTGAACACTCCTTACCCAGGGTTTTCAATCACATTTGAATTGCGCTCAGGGCGAGGCCTGGCTTACTTACAAGAAGAAGGATGAAGGGAAGAGTATGCAGATGGTTGGTACTTTCAGTTTTATTCCCTTCCACCAGCAGGGAGTGAAGAGATATCAGTCTTACGTGCAAATTTACTTGGTTGCTTTGAGGCTTTTGTTTTAGTATTGTAAAATTCTTCACGTGGGTTCAATTCTTCTCGCTGCCCTTGCACTCAGTAGCCAAACTCCTGCTCTAGAGAAAACAGTGACTGGTGGTACCTTAGAAAAAGCTCCTTTGTTTTCTTCTGGAGTTTTTGTTTTTCTTTTTAAAAGCTCTGAATAGACAGATTCATTTCCAGCTATTATAGTAATAATGACCTTTGCACTAGAAAAATAATGATGGCCATAACGGTCTCCAGCCAGGCTATTGTGGGACCCCCAGTGCTGGAGGCCAGGCATCTGGCCCAAAAATTACATGTCAAAATATAATTGGCTTCAGCAACAAAGAGAGGGAGCAGAAGGAAGAAAGGGGAAGTCAGCAGGTCGAATAGTGAGGTTGCAGGTGTTTGTGTCTAAATGGCCTCCCAATGTACCATTTTGCTCCTATAATGGCACAGGATTAGGAGAGGAGAATAACTGAAGTCTTATCAAATGTGCAAGTGAACAGCATAGCCCATCCACCTCCTGTCCCCTCCTTCAGACTAAATTTTAAAGGACTTTAAGGATTTGGAAAACCAGATTTAGCAGCTGGAAATCATTCTCTCCCTCCCCTCGTTCTCCATCCTCTTTTCCATTGCCCCCTCCATTTCCTATTTCTGTTCCATTCAGTAATTAACCTTCAGAATAATCTTCTTCCAGAACTGGCTAAGCTGTTCTTCTGTTTCCCTATTGTTGTATCCTTAAGACATAAGCAAGACCAAATGTTGTGAATTACTGATGGGTTCTATAATCTGGAAGGCAGATGAGCTTAACAGGGGGAAGGAGTAACGGAGGGGAAGAGGGTGAAGTTTCTTCTGCTGGTAGGGAGGAGAAGTTGGGCTTTGGGATTTTTTTGGTTACATCTAGTGTTGCTCTTTTTAGGTGGTTGTCCTCTTGGGCTCTGCAGAATGAGAGCCAAATGTGTTGTTGCCTTTTGAAAGTCAGAAGCATCACAATCAGTGTAAGCAGAGGAAGGCTGTTTTCCTCCCCCCCTCACTTTCTCATCCTATATATTGGAAACTGTTATTTTTTTTCCATCAGTGTTCATGTTTTATTCTCTACTGTTCATTGCACTCTCTTTTTTTGCTATCAGTTGCTCCCAGTTGTCATCAGTCCACTCAATTTCTAAGAAGGTAAGCCCTTGGCAGGCAGTGTGTTATAAAACAAGGTCTCTCTCCTTACCTTTCTGTTCAGTAACTTATCTGGGTGCAGGCTATGATTTTACACTAGATTTTGCACTAATTTGTTCATTTTTGTCAGTTGTTAGATGAGTAGTTTGTGTGACTGAATTTTTAGCCCCTGGTTTATTTGAGAATTACTTTTTTCTGAGTATCTGTTCCTAATTTTCCGTGTCATTTGATGGATCATGGATGCCACATGACATTATTCTTGTTCCTAGATCAGTGAATCAGAGTTTGCTACAAGTTACATCCTTTAGCCTGTTGACAAGCTATCTATGAATATTTATAAGTATTCAGTGACTCTGATATTCACATAGCACAGAGGGCTGTTCAAAATATATGCAAGGACACTTCTGAATAGTATGTGTACATTGAGATATAACTGGGATCAGAATGTGCACGAATATTTTAGCATTATCTGCTTTTCTATCTCTGAACAAGCATCTTTATCCTTTCTTTCTTTGAATATGATTTTCTTGCAGCTTATTGGAGAGAAAAAAATGATCCTAAGCCTGTCTTAGAAATGAAGCACCCAACTTTGCTCCTTCTCACTGAGTCATTTGGTTCTTGTCTCCATTCAGTGAGGTTTTTCTCTTGAGGTGGGTAGGGTGGCTGTGTTGATTGGTGATGGAGAAGTCAAAAAGACAGCAAGAATGTGCATAAATATTATTTGGGAACAGCTGTCTTGCTGACCCTAGTAACAGTGTTCACATTGCCTCAATTTGATCTGTAGGCAAAAATACTGAGCTGGTACAATGTGTTGCAGTACTTCCTTGCGTAAATGAATAGAAAATCATGTAGCCAGAAGTCCTCATGTTGATGAGCTTGCTCAGCTGTCTGTGGGCTGAGTCACAGTTGTGTACAGGCTAGGATCTCAGCTTGCTGATACGGGTCTATAGCCCACATAGCTGATATTCCTTCTCCAAAGAATTTTGACTCTAATATGTTACTCCTTTCTGCTTTGGGCTATTGACTTCAATAATTTTAGATCAGCCTCCACTGAAAATAAGATTTTGAAGTAAAATAAATACAGGAGTTGCTTCAGTGTTTTCTGGGATGTGAGCCTTTGCTTTTTGGTATTTTTTTTTATTCTGCTTAAAAATATTAATGAAGCATTGCATGAAACATTCATCTTTACGGAGCAATATCAATGTTTGCATCTTTTCTGTGCAGCAGCTAATACCAGAATTCACTTAATTAAAAATGAAATGGTGAATTATAATGGCAGGGCAGGAGAAGGCTCGAGTTGGAAGCCTACCGAGTATTGGATTTTCAGTTGAGTTGAGTGATGCTTGTAGCTTTGCCACTAAGTTCTACGATTCTGTGTTTAAAAAGTTGTGAGAAATTTAATGGAAGCACCTTGAAACTCCCTGGAGCAAAACAGACTTCAGCTTTCTGTGTGTGCAGTGACCTAGCACTGTGGATCCTTGGCCTATAACGGCATGTACCTTGAAGAACTAGATGGTTAGTAAAGATGAAGAAAAGGATCTTGCAAAGCACTTGTTTTTGCTGCATGCAAAATAACCCTGGGAAATAAGCCCCCTTCACATTATAGAGCCAATTCAGGACTAATTTATTATGTTTACTTTTAATGGCTCCCTTCTGACAGCTAATACAAGTATTCCACGTAATCCTTAAGATCTGTCTGATATTCTCACAGCCAAATATGAGAGCAGTGGTATTTTCTAGTTCCCCAAGTGATCATCTTCTGATGTGCTCATCTTAAATGAGAATGTGAGTTCTTTGGGGCAGGAAGCTATATTTTTGTTTCAAGCACACCCATAACTGCTTAAAATAACCCTGTTCTTACTGTCAGCTGAAAAGTTGGTCCTTTCTGATCCAAGAGGCTGTCGCTGCAAGGAACTAGATATGCTTTTTCTTGGTATCTGATGAAGACTTTTGTCATTTCTGAACTAAATTTTCAAGAGAGATGGCAAGGAAAACCCACGCAATTACAGGGTGGAACTACTGCCAAGGAGCTGCAGTCCAAGACTGCAGGTTGTGATTAACAGCTCTATGGCCAGGTGGAGGATGGTCAGGAGTAGTGTGCCCTAGGGCACTGTCTTGGAACTCTTCTATGAAGAAAGGTTGAGAGAGCTGGGCTTGTTCACCTTGGAAAAGAGAAGGCTCAAGGGAGACCTCGCTGTGGTCTTCTAGTACTTGTGAGGACACTGTGAAAATTAGCCTCCTTCCTGTTTATGTAATCTGGTAGTGACAGAACAACGGGGAATGGCTAATCTAAATGGCAATTTAGATTAATTATTAGGAGGAAATTCTTTAATCAGAGGGTGATGAGACTGCCGCAGGCTGCCCAGAGAAACTGTGGATGTGCCATCTCTGGAGGCATCCAGGGCCAAATTTGGTGGGGCACTGAAGTCTGATCTGGTAGGTGGGCTCTGCTCATAAGGAGGTTGGAAGGGACCTAATTCCAAACTAAGCCATTTGATAATTCTCTGCTACGATCCTGTTTGCTCATTTCTTAATTTTGTTTCTTTTCTTTTATAGGTAAGTCTTAGGGCTTTTTAATCATCTCCTGATTGTCCTGAAAGTAATGGTAAGTTACTTAATTTGATTTAAATATTTTTACATAAGTATTCTTTCATATATACTTTCACTAAGTAATTTGGATTGATGACAAAAATGCTATGGTGTGTAATGAAGATATTGAAGGGAAAAGATAAATAGATATGCACTTCTTCTGAGTCCTAGTCATTGTTAAATATCTTGATGCTATTTGAGAGTAGCTGTGGTAAATACCAGTATTTCACTGTAACTGATGATCATTAATAGTTACAAAATATCACAGCATCGTGTAATCCAAATATATAGCCAACACTGCTTCTATGTTGAGCATGGGAAACAGCAACCAATGTGTGTACTGGAGTTGGTTATATCCAGGAACCTTAAGATCTTGCTGAGTGTTGTATTAAGAAGACCTTCGTACTGCAAAGCCTTCCTTTCTAGTTGTGTTGGAATGGATGTTGTGCAACGATAGAACTTTCTTGAGTGACAAGGAAGGCTAGTATATTCTTATGGGATAGGACATTAGCAGAGTCCATCGGTTTCCAAAGGAAGTTTTCTGTGTTTATCAGAAACTTACTGCGTTCTATGACACTCGACCTTTACTGTAATGTGACAGCTGAGTTCTGTTGAAGTTCTGGAAAGTCAGAGTAAAAACATCCATACTAAAATGCAGTCTGGAAGAGGCTGCTAGCATGTATCCTGCTCAGATCAACCTATTGACTCAAAGTGGGTGGTGCGATTTAGGGGAATGGGCATCTCAGCCAGTGTCAAGATATGTGGTCTACTGAGCTGAGTAGACAAGCTGTTTCCTTAGAAGGAACTTCTGATTCATATCTTAAGCTTTGTTCAGTCTAAAGTACCCAGAGTGGCACACTTCCAGAATTGCTTGCTGTTTTTTTTTCAGTAAAAGTCTTCATTTCACAGGTAAACCTTATGGCTCTGCCTCACACTATCTGCCTAACGTGATAAAATGAGTAAATGAAATGTCTCAAATGTTGATACTGTGCTTGGATTAAATGAAGAAAACTAAGTTGGTTAAGTCTGTACAATTAAGAGATTACTTTTGATGGTCAGCTGCTATACTTGAGCTCCTTCCATTCTTGCTAACAATTTTACATGCACTGGTTGCAATGGTTTTTCCGAAAGTCAATGTGGAATTAATTTAAACAGCAAATAGTTAATTGGCATGTTGGCAGTGGGAAGATGCTTATAGTCCAGATGTGGTCTGTCAGTATCACTACAGCTTTGTACTTGAAGAATATCTCTCTTACTCAGGTATACAGTTTATTTAGTGGTTGAGGAGGGTAGAAGGACACTAGAGTTATCCAGGTCCTGAGCAAAAATGTGCTGAGGATTTGATTACTGTTGCTGTGGAGCAGCAGGTAGTCCATGGATTCTGGGTTAGAGCTGGTGCTGAAGTCGACAGCAGAGCTTTCTCTTTTTTTTTTACTCTTGTCTGTCTGCAGTGTGCCATGGTCCGTGATCCTCAGTCACACAGAAAGGAGTAAGCAAAACTGTGCAAAGTTTGTCATCTATCCTAGTATTTCAAGCTCCATTAGAATCAGAAAGGTTAGACACATTGTTTTCAATATGGCACAGGACAAAACTATGCTGTGTGACTACAAAGAGGGAGTAAATCAAAGTGCCTAAAATGACATTAAAGAGTAGGGACAAAACTCTCAAAAGCACCTCAGCTGCTCACGAGCTTGTCTTCCTGAAAAATCAAAGGAGTTGGGGATCTGAGTTCTTTTAAAAAGTGGAACTTGTTTTTGAAAGCTACTTTTGAAGACACATGCTTTGTATTTGCAAACTTGTTTGTTCCACATCTAGGGAACGCGCTTATTAAAATCAGTTACCATGATGTTCAGGGTACTGTGGTTTCTTAACACAGTGTCCTCTGATCAAGAGAAAAGCTTTTCAGCAACTGGTGCAGGGTAATCACCATATGGCGGAGTGTTGTGGGATGGTTTATTATGGTGTAGGATAAAGTGGAAACCTGTAGATTATGTGGTCTGTCTCTCATTCCTTGTGAAGTTCATCTTAAGACTGTGCAATGCGTTAGTGACTTTCCACTAATGCTGAAGTTGGACATCCCTCTGTGATCTCACTGTGCTGAAAAGCTCATGCTGCTTTGTTTCTTTTTTAAACTCCTGGTTTAAGTGTATTCATGGTCAGTAAACATCCATATGTTCTAATGTCAACATGATCTCTTAGTTTAAAGAGCTCTTTTTCTTCTCTGGTGCTTACCCATCTGATGAATTTACAGCCTGTAATCACACAGCCTTATATCTCTTGCTGTCTTTTCTATCCCGTCTTCCTACACATTCAGACAGGGAATGGAAGGAAGAGTTTCCAAAATGATCTGCTGGGCTGATGTAGCACCATCTTGATGGGAGCCGCGATGCAGCTGAACAAACTTTCACCTCAAACAGCCTAATGTATTGACTTCATACGGGAGAACAGGGCTATAAAAATTGCAACCCTGTGTTGCTTCAACAGTGCTCAAGCAGTGAAGATGGATATCAGCCTAAGCAATATAAAGGACTCCAAATCTGCTTAGTGGCATCTGATGGCATATTTAGTGTTAGTACTCAGATGGGCTTCACTACAATGTTTTTTGAACACATCTGCTAGTCTGTGAGCTTTCTTTATTAATGAATCACAAAGAGGCACTGGGAATGAATGTATAGTTACAAGTGATTGGTCTGCAAATATATATTTTTTTTCTCCTTGGCTTTTAAATTACCTGCTTAGTATTTTAGGGATTGCAACTTAGTGGGAGTGATATGCCTAAAGGCTGTCTGAGCGTCTGGAATTCTCCTTCATAAAGCAATTCTCTGGTCAAGCTTTCAGGTGCATTTTATATGGGAGAGTTCTGTTGATGCCTATTCAGAGGCTGTCATGTGCTTTATGACTATATATTGGTGCCTGATATGAAGACAGAGTCCAAAGAATTTGCAAAACATGGCACCTTGCTGTGTCTTTAAAGAGCTCGTGAATCTTCATCATTGATATTCTAACCTGTCTTGTATCTTTTAAATAAATTTTTCTAAACAGTTCTTAGGCAAGGTTTGAGTTAGGACTGTGGGTTTTACTGAATTTCCATTTTCACTGTTGTACTTCTCTACTTTTGAGGATATCATTGTGTTGTGCATAGCTGGTTGTATTCCCAAGACTCAAGGAAACTATTTCCTGGCTGTCAGGATGAACAAATGGCTCCTGTAATACCTTCGATCATTTTCTTATTTACAGACAATTTTATTTGTTTTACACTACCTGAATTGCCTTTGTAGGTCTTCCAAATGACACCAGCATTCAAACACATCTCTAGTATTCGTCTGTTCTGTTTAGGTCCCTGTTGCTTGCTCCTTATGTTCTTTTCTATGAAATTTGTATGAGCCTATATAGGCGTGACTTCACAAACAGAAAAATAATTTTCAGAACTGATTTTGTGGGGAAGTGGTAGTCCTGAAACAGGAATAGCATGACTGTAGTAATAAGCCAAATGCTGCTGTGCGGAACTTTACCCCTCACAGAGTTGTCCTTATGGGAGACACCAGAACACATGGTGGCTAGTTTAGTTAAGAGCAGAGGTAAAGATGCGATGTTAGCTATTCGTGCCAAGTATTTCTCAGAAGAGTAGATTAGGCAGTTGATGCTCAGTGTGTGATATAGATTTACTACGATTAATTTGTGAAGTCTTTTGCCAGACATCGCTGATGCCTGCTAAGCTGTTTCTTGCAGAAGCCAGGTGGGCAGTTGGCAAGAGCTGCTCATTAGCAGCAGGAAATGCCAGTTCAGATTGTGTTGCATACAAGCTACCAACCACCTCAGTGACAAAAGAGCAGTGCTGCTGTTTGCATAGAGGTCCATGGTTCCATGGGCCTCAGGTCTCCATGCTATTTCAGTGCTCCTTGAGTGGTAAGATCTTGCTAAGGAAAAAGCATCAGTGAGCATGGCTGAAGATTCATCCTGATGTTTTGTCTAAAGAGTGCAAAAAAAAAAAAAAAGAGTGCAGAATAGTACAAGAGTGCAGAAAATGACCTAAAGGTTTTGCTGACAAATTATTACAGCTTTCTCACAACTAAGGTAATGTAAGGTTGTTGGAAATATCCAAACAATTTTTGTCAGGACGATATCTCTGATAAAAGCAGATTTTATTCGTGATTGCAATGGCGGGCATCCCGCAAGCAGGAGCGCCCCTAAGGACACAGTGACAGCTTTTTGTACCTTGTATCCCCTTTTGCCCATCCCCTGCCCCGTTTCCCTGTTGGCTGGGTACACCACGTTCACAATCTTATCAAAGTTTGCGTTTGTTAATTGGTGTGTTATCTGCTGTCAGTCAGCAGCCATCCTGTTGTTTCCAAGATGTCTCGGTGCTCTTCTTGTCGTATTGATACGGTGATTTTCTTCAAAGTCTTCATTAAATGAAGAGCACCGTGGGCAGGTGCATGATGCCAGGCCTTCTGATGTCTCTTCTGGAGCTTCCTTGGGCATGCCATCACTTGTTATCTGGTTTGATCAATCTCATGCAGGATATGCAGTGTGTATGATAAAATATACGTATATACACCTATATACAGAGCGTGCATTCCTGGGGGGAAGGTTCGTCTAGAGGATAAGTGATGGAAAATAGCAGAGACACTCCCCCACCACCATCCCCAAGTAAAGTAGAAAGACTCCCAAAAAGAATTAATGACAGTGGAGACCATGAAATATAAAAAAAATATATATTATCCAATTCTAATGCAGAAACAACATTTGATTCCCACAAGGTGAATTCATATTGCTGGGACAGTTTCTGCTCTAATAGGCTTGCTCAAGTATCTTTATCCCGAAAAGAGACAGAGGAGTTCTTCTTTATTATTTGAATAAAAGGAAAATCCATTGGGACATAGCCCTGTGGGGTCTCAAAATATCAGGGGACACAGCCCCTCTTTTATCCCTGTACTTCTACACTAGTAAATCCTTCCCCCTTTCCCCATTGTTTGAGGTACTCAGGGTTCACAGTCTTCTCATTTCGCCTATCACTCTTTGCTCTGTCCAGCAAAAAAGATTTACATGCAGGTACTAAGTTAGTTAGTATCCTGCCGTATACCTGCAAAATAAGTTTATTTAACCAGTTCTTCTCAGATCTTATTTTGCAAGGACATCCTTTCTTCCTTCATCTCAATCTGTATTTGGAATGACACCATTATATGCACAGAGTTAGGATCCATTTCACCAGTTATCTCCTACTTGTGTCTGCAGTTCAGGTTATGCGGTCTGCAGTGGATCTCATCTTCAAAACTTCTAAGCTCTCACCTGTACTTGCTTCAAAGGATGCACTGAAGTCTTGACTTGTAACAGTGGTCAACTGCAGAATTGCAGATGCCTGTAGCTTCTAATGTGCCCCTGGCTGCACAAAACTCTAGGTCAAGGTGCTCTGAGTGTCTTTTCCTGGTAGGTGACCATGTGAAAAGAAAGCTTGTATATCCAAGATGTTAAGTGGCTGTTATTCATTAACATCTGGCAACAGCCAGGGGATGGTGTAGCAATACCTCTCGGTTGGAAGCTTCTGCAGAAGTACCAGGGGAAAAAGAGATCAGCATCTAGCTTTTAGGATGTGATTTATTCTCATCTCATGCCACTCTTGTTTTCTCCTCCTGACTGTTTTTTCCTTTCTTTGTCTCGTAGTGTCTGTTTGTTAAAATAATCTTTTCTTTTCCCTGCATGAGCTTCTGTCATTAGATGAAAGGTCATGGATATAATATGAATCTGCAACGATAAATACAGTGCAAAATGGATTGAAATGCACACGGTAAAGAGGGTTTCCAATTAAAAAACACTTTGCCGAGCTTGCACCAAACAAACAGCCACACAGCCCCTGATTTCCATGCTTATAATTAGCTGCCATTGAAAGTTAATTACTTTCAGGACTGAAGTGAAAGTTAAATGCAAAAAAAGGGGGAACTTTTTCATAATGTTTCAGCACAAGTGTATAGTTGCCAACTTAAAATCTAGTTTTGTTGTTTTAAACTGCACATCAGTGATATTTCCTATAGGCAAAAACAGCAAGAGTGGAGAGAGACCAAGATTTTCAGTGCTGCTTATTCTTGACGGCTTTTTTTTTTTTTTTTTTTTTTTTTTTTTTTTTTTTTTTTTTGAGCATGCTCATCAGCTGAGAAAACTGTTTGCTTTCAATAATTCTTGCTGTGCTTTCTACAGATCAAGATCCTTCAGGGTATTTTCAGGCTGGGCACCTGGAGGAGTGTCCATGCTTTCAACTCCCCCTTGATGTGAATCAGTTTCCTTGAGTGATGGTGTATATCTCCTTTGTAACAAGCTGCAAGAAACTTGATGAGGAACAGAGTTGAGTGTTGTTTCTACACAGAGGCAGTAAACTAAACTTCCAGTACGAAGAAGGTAGATCTAAGTCTCTTGTTCCCAATTCACTCAAGATTCATGAATCAAATAGACACTTCAGTCTATCACATGAATAATTAGTTATATCTATATAGTACACTTAGGTGAAGTTTTTGCATATTTAGGGGATGTGACAGGTTTTGTTAATTCCATTACTGGGGACCATGTTTGTCCTTGCAGCATAAGGAATAATATTCAAAATGCCAAGAAAGAGTGTGGAATTCTTTACCAATACAACATCTCACTAGCAGAGATAGGCAAACCATTTGGAAACTAATTTGGTGTACAATGGCTCTGTTTCCACATCATTACCTTAAGGATCCTCTTTCTCTTGCTGGCACCAGAACACAGGAATACTGATATAACTGGGAAATAAAAGTGCATGGAGAATGTATGCTGAATAAAGCATTCTCTTTACTTAAATGTCTTGCTCTATGAGGAAAGGAGCTGTAATTGATAGAGCTGATAAGCCTTCCCTTTCCATTTGTGAAAAAGAAATAGAAAAATCTATTCAAATAAAGAAAGCAAAACAGATTTCATTTAATTTTGATAATCATTGTGTGGATTTATGTGTAAAAGGAAGGCTTGGTGAAATTAAAGAAGCTGATCAACTGTAATCAACTGAATGACCTGGTGTCACTGCTCATAGTGGAAACCAAGACAGACTGCAGGCCTCTTGGAAACACTTCTCCAGCTAGAGAGAGAATGCAGGAGGTTTAGGAAAATATCAGCCATGTGAGAAGGGTCAACCCTGGTAGCTTATGGAATTTCTATATGGAGAAAGAAATGGGTTGTAATCCTAGTGCTGCTATAGTCAAAGCTTTTTCTTGATATTGCTTTGCAGAAGTGTGTGAAAGCACTTCTGGAGCATGCTTACATCTTCTGCCCTATGCTGACAATGGTATTCGCTGTGGAAGGACAAGTCAGTCATGTTGTATGGTCTCAGGCACCCTTTTCCCAGGTGAAGTTTCTGGCCCTAATTCTGCAGTGGAAGCTTTGGAGGAGTCAAACTATCTGTAGTCTATATCAAGCTTTTCTTCTAGCCACAGAATCAGGACTTAGCTTTAATCCTATCCTGCAGCAGAGTATGCCAACATATCGCTTGAGAAGCCAGCCTCCTCCTGAGCCAGAGGAGCACTTTGACATTCCTATGCCAGCTTTCTTGGGGAAGGTTTTTGATTGAAGCTTTTGGAGGGGCAGGAGCAAAATAGAGCAATTTCATTTCACTTGGAGTCTTCGTGGCAGCACATTACTCCTCTTCTTCCCCCTCCCACCTTGTTTTAAAAGAAAACGGGGAGGAACAATAGCAAGCAAGGCCTTCAGTGAGAGCGAGAAATAGAAACTCATTTACAGCTGGAAAATATAGAAAGTCAGGAAACTATTGAATGATCTGTAAAAGGGGCATGGTTTGCTTGTTTGCTGTTCCATTCACTGTCCTCCATGTTAATCTCTAAGAAGAGAGACAGGCCATTTTCTCAGCCAAGAACAATTTACCTGTGTGCTGGCATACAGCAATTAGAGCAATTTAGAAAACAAAGAAATCCCATTCCAAATTATCATTTAGCTGCTGACATCAAGGGATTTTTTTTTCCTTTTCCCTCCTGTTCAGAAGTATAGGAACTAGGAGCATTCTTGCTCTCAGAACGCATCAGAAGTGTGCTGTTTGCAGGGATGGAGTGCAGTGTGCCCTGAGGGGACAGGGGCCCATCAAAGTTCCATGGACCTGTAGTGTACAGGTATGACTCTAGGAGCAAGGACTCTAGGACTCTCCTGTCCTTGCTCTTTCTGAGTCCAGAGATTTTCATAGGGTAACTACCTGCTTTGTGGAGGATGTTGTAACTAGGATTATTCCTTGTTGTGGACCAATAGTCTTTGATCAGTAGCTGAAAAAGCTTCTGCTTCCACCTGCCTGTGAATCCCTGCAAGCAAAGCAGTGACCAAGAAATCATGTGAACGCACAGTTTCCAGCTGATGATGTAAGCCTGTTTTGTTTGGCCTCTGTTCAGTATCACTATAACGTGTGCATATGACTGGAGCCTGGTCAGACAACTTTCCTGGTTCTGCAGGTTACGTTTCAAAGTTGTCATGTGGCAGGCAGCAAGAAACTCATCTCTCCTGAAGTTCATAGTGCTATGGGGAGATGGAGCTTCTTGAGAGTCTCCTGAGGCAATGGTCTCAATGTTTCTGAAGCTCTGCTGTGAGACAGGGTTGAGCCTGCTGCCTCCTCTAGCACCTGTTTGACTGACTTCTCCTATGGCCCAGCCTGGGTGTCTGGCATGTGATACAGCCCTGGTACAGGAACTTGCTGTGGTAATCTCAAACAATGCATGGCTAAGGAGTGACAAGTTCCTTGCTGTGGGAGGAAGACATCATCTGTGCCATCAGTGACTCTGTGATGATTTGCTAGACCAAGGAAAACATGGCCCCTACAATAGTATCTAATAGAAATGCTTAGGGCAAGTAGGAATAATTTGCTGATCTCAAACTTGTAATAGCACCTTTATGCTGGGGGAGAAAGCAGGTGTTCTGACACTGTCTGTACCTTACCATTCTCCAGGATAAGAAGAAGATCCTGGCATCTGAGTGCAGTCAGTTTCCTTCTCCCTGCTAGCACTGAACTCCCTCAAATTGTCAGAAAGGTCAGAATCCTGTGTTAGTTGCTGATTTGGAGCTCCAAAGCTGACAAAAAGACAAACTATTTTGGGGAGAGTATGATGTCTGTATGGGGAAGACTGCCTCAGCTATAGTTAACAGGGATAAGTATGCACAAGTGTTAGGAACAGGGGAAGTGCTGTCCCAAAGCCATTCACATCTGTGTGCTGCACCAAAAGCAGCAGTGAAATAGCAAACCACAGATAAGCTGATCTCTCAGCATCTTTTCTTGAAAATCACTTAGGAGAAAGAGACTTCGGCATGAAAGTGGTAGCACCCAAAACAATCTCAAAAAGGGAATTTCTTTTGAGGTCTTTGGTTTTTCTTGTTCTGATCTGGAATTAGCACTGAGATAATACTTAGAGCTAATAGAAGTGACAAGACTGGTCTCCTTGTGTCTTAAACTACCTCCATAAGGCTGAGCTGACTCAAGGAGGTCTTGAGGAACAGCTCGTGCATGAAAGCATGGAGTGTATTGGGGGACATGAAGCTGTTAGTTACAAAAATAGGAACATACATCTTCTCCCAGCTGTTAACATGCTGATCTAGTTTTCAAGGAAAGCCTCCCTCATTCCTCTCCTTTGCATGCCAGATAGAGGAGGCCCAGTGGCTCCCACTCAAAAAGATGCCAATGAAGGCATGTCCTTGGCTTACCCTTATTTGTGCACACATGCAGCACATCTTCGCTGAGGTAGGTGCTGTGGGCCAGGATGGACCCTGTGTGCTGCCAGCTGCACCACCCTGATCTCCTATCCACCTGCCCTGATCTGCAGTGCCCTTCTAGACAGTGATTAGTAGAAAGAAACCAGGTCCTCACCAATTCCTTTGCAGCAAAGTGAAAACTGTCTATATGTGAATGCATTCATCTTCTAATCACCATGCTCCTATGGAGCCTCAGGTTAAAATAAAGATGTGAGTGGCTCTAGAAGTAATCCTTCTGTTAGTTGTACACAGTGCATGTTCGCACTTATCCCTTTCCTCCTCCTTCTGCTAGAAGGCACCAATCCTTCCCCTCCTTCCCTGGAGCAGTCCACCCCATCATCTATTCTGCTGCTGTGCATGCCATGTCATTTCTTCTTTTTTATTTAATTTAATAAAATGAGTGTGTGGGCTGATTTGCATATTCATGGATCACTTGATTAATAATTGATGAGAAGGCCTGGGGCAGGTGGTTGAGAATGAAAAAACATTTAGCAGGGAGCAGAGTGGAAAGAACAGATCCCTGGCTGGCATGTGTCCACAGGGGGAAGAGCTGCCGGGGGCTGGGAGGGAGGGAAGGGGAGAGTGAGAGGCAGAGCAGACAGTGCTGAATGTCACCAGTGGAATGTAATTTTGTCAATTTAAATATTTAATCATGTCCTCTGAATTGGTGACATTTCAAGTCCCAGGGGCTCTTTCTTCATGGTGCTTTTGGTAGGAGAGCAGGTGAAAGGAGGTTTTTCTCCTTCAGATGGGAGGAGAATGGGCCGGAGATTGTAGAGAGTCACGTGCCAGGTCGATGATTTCTGGTATGAATCTGGCGAGTTTGGGGGAACCTGGTATTCAGTACTCTCCTGCAGGGATCTGTGAACAGGGCACGTGATAGAAAAGAAGGTGGCAGGGGAAGCTAAAAGCGCACCAACTTCTTGGGATCTCATTCAGTGAATCAGGAATGTCTGCCTTTTCCCTTCCCAAGTTTCCACCCTGCTTGTCCCTGGAAGGCTGTGTCAAATAAATGTTGGTAGGCTTAGGTTTAGTTGACCTCCAGGTTTTGAGGGCAGGAAAGTATGGTGTTACTTCATGCTTTTTACATATATAATCTGAATACAGATAACCTATCACATTCATCTTGGAATCTGTTGTTGTTCTTTTTCTGCCAAATGTGCTTCTGCAAAGATATACTGGATGGCTTAGGGAAAAAAAAAAATGTTTTGGTTTATTCCCTGGAAATCATCATGGGTAACACTTGGTATTACTGAGAGTAATTAATCTATTAATGTAGATGTGGCAGAGGTTAGGGAGACCTGGCTAGTGAAGGAACAGTGGTAGAAAATCTAGGGTTGCTCATGGCTGTTGAATAGTTTTAGTTCATCTTCATTTTGAGGGCTTTGCAAGCTGGTGGGACAAGCACCTTCACATTAGCAGCTGAATTTCATTGTCTGCACAAGAAGGGCAGGCTTGGGTTTTTCACCCTTAGAAGGCAAAGGTTTCCATTCTTCTATGTGGTGCAAACTTTCTGTCTGTTTCCTCTAAGGCTGGAACTATTCTGAATCCAGTAAGGCAAAAATGAATTTTGATCTGGAGTGATTCTCACCCAGGACTGACTTCTGATGTGTTCGTTACCTGCATATGTCAGAACTCCTGACGTTCCCATTGATGGTGACAATGCATAGGGGAACTGGGATCCATAATGAATTTTATCTCCTAGTGGATGGTTTGATGGTTTATTTATGAATGCTCTTCATAGATTAAAAATAAAAGCAGCCTTAAATAACAGCTCAAGGAGACACTGACCAATTCATTTCCATTAAAGTCCATCTGTCTATTAATAAATTGTAAGACAATGCAATTTACACAATAACTCATCTCTGTTCATAACATAAGTAGTTGTTTTTCAATTGCATGGTATTTAATGATGCAGCTTTTTTTATTATTCTCCTCCTTGCTGGAGAAAGGGATCAGTGATGAGCTTTTCACCCTCTGAACTCTGCTGCTGAATTTCCCAGTTGTCTCAGGTGGGAGAGCTGGGATCTTGACAAGCTCTGAATTTGCTTTAGCTTCTACGTTGGTATCTGTCCTTACAATACCCCCAAAGGGTGCTATATGTACTCCAGTACGTACTCTGCTTTAACTCTGGTGTATCTCTTAACCTGTCTCAGAGTTTCCTTCTGTTTCTCTTCAATACCTTCAGTTTGAAACTGAGTTACTTCCATCTGAGATACTGCCTCCCTTCCTTATTTGGAAGTAGTTTCTTCCGGCAACTGTCTCATGCTGTTACTTTGAGGACAATAACTTGTATCCTCCGTGCATACATACTGAAGGATTTGGCATCAGGATCTCCACTGGGTGCAGGAGGGCCACTGGGAAAGTTGTGTCAATTCATCTGTGAGCTGACACTGCAAGAACTTCACTAGCAAGAGCCTTGGCATAGTGCGTTTTTGTAAATATATCAGGAAAAGCTGCAAAGACATCTTCAATCTCTCACTGTTCTTGATCTTCCTTTTCAGGACAAAAGAGTAGGTGAAGCTTTAGTAACAAGTGAAACAATCTGAGCACCCTGCAATTCTGTTTTATCATTTCAGGAGCAGATACATGCTTTGGTAATTTTATACTCCCACCCTGTTCTCCTCTTAAAATCCTAAAGGAACATCAAGGGGTTTGAATCAGTACACAAAATAAAGCAGCTTCTCCAGACTTTGCAACTAAGTCTTTTTAGACAGAAAAAAAATGAATTGAAAACATGTAAAGTGTAGACTTCAGTGGAATATCCTCTGCTATATTTTCTATGCCTGAGATGGAATTATTCTGGTGGCAAATATCAAACAACTAAACCTTTGAAACCTTTTTCGTCTTAATGCCAAAGGTATATGGTAAGGGTGAGGGGGTATTTGAGGTTCTGAATCTGCTTTTTAAACTTTCCTTCTGAAATTCAGGTCAAACCTTATTTTAAGAGGAGTCCGTTCATTTTTCTACTAATTAGGAGCCTATGATCCAAGAAAAAAAAGAGCATCTGGGGTGAATGTAGATAGATATCTTTATTCTATCTCTGTGTATTTGCACATCCCAATGCTAATTTTATAGCGGATGTACATATCCAAAGAAACTTGCGTGGAAGATATTTCAACTGGTTGGAAATTTGTAGAGTATGTAGCAGAGCTTTTCATCCTTGCTTTTGCTAAGTCTTGAAATTCATTCCTGGATGCTAAGATAGGCATGTAACTTTTAACTGGATCAATTTTTCTCCTTTTGAAGAGAGTGGTTGAGTCTTCTTGGTCTCTCCTAGTATTTTTGTCCCCATTATCACTCTGTCTAATCACAACTACAGACATGATTAGCATATCCTTGGTGGGAAGGACCTGTTATTCTTTCCATTTCACAGGAGGGGAGAAAGAGACCCCAAACAACTGTGTGAGTAGTACAAAATCCCAAGGGAATAAACTGAAAGCACCATCTAGGGAAAACTGCAGGAAATGCTGCTTTGGTACAGAATACGGCTTTACTGAGTGTTTGATTTTGTAATGTGAATCCTCCTCACTGGAATCTGAGCTCAGACTCATTTGTTCACCTACATGCAAGCTGGTGGTAAGCATCAACCTCCATCTCCCAAGACCATGGTTTACCATAAGCGTGTTTTAGCAAAGTTACTGATTTGGTTGGCTGAAAGATTTCCCACATCTGGATAATTTTAGTCAGATTTCTTTTTCAGGTTTGATTTTTATCAGTATCTGAGACTTTGGCCAATGGTCACAGGAAAGAAACTCTGCTCATAGAATTCAACTCTAAACTTTCCACAAAATATGAAGGGAGAAATGATGGTTTGTAGTTCAGGCCTGTTTCATTGCTAACTTCCTTTGCTGTGTAGTTAACCTCAACAGTGATTGTAGGCATATTGTACCTGTCTTACAACTGTCCTGCTGGTACCACGCGCAATTAATATGACACCGGGGAATGTAATACATGCTTCACGTCATAGAATTCAATTCATTTAGCCATTTTCTTCCCTGGATGTGTCTTGGCTAAGGTCAGTGGATTTGCACTGAAATTTCGTTTGTCTCACTGTGCACATACTGCTGCATTACCACAAGATCCCAATTAACAATGTCAGGCACATTTTTTCTCCTTTTCTTTTAATAGGAGAAGAAAACGCACAATAAGCTGATTTTTCACAATGCTTTTCATGCACACAGGCCTTGGCACAACCTAGGGAATAGCCTTCTATTGCTAAAAATAATAGCTCTAAAGTCTTTGCCCAACTGTTAACTAAAATTTGTATAGTATGGTGGATAAATCATCTGCTTAGTACGTCTGAAGCATTATGTTCCAATCCTGTTAAAGTTGTAGTTATTCAATATTTCAATTAACTCTTTTCTGCTGATATGATTATATATTAATTAAATCTTGCTAATATTTTCAAAGCCGTCATAGAGGAATATATATGATCAGATAGTTCTTTTCATGTGTATGAAAGGCCTGCTAGAGAGAGAACTGTGGAACTGCGAAGAGATATACTATCTCTAAACAGAAATGACTTTAAGGAAAGGGCTGGCTGTGGGAGAGGCTTGCAAGCATCTTACTCTGTTATATGATTCTGTTTTTTTTCACCACACAAGCACAGTTGGGTCTCAGCAGAGACAAAATTGTAAGAAAAGACAGAATCGCAAAACAACGGTGATGCAACGGCTCACACTTCTCCTTTTTAGCTACTTGTGCAATGATATTCCTGTGTAGCAAGAGGGGTTCATGTGTTGGAAGCATTTTCTCATTCACAAAATCATATGGAGTGGCTTGGGTAGGAAGGAACTCAAAGCCCACCCGCTTCCTACCCCTTGCTGGGGGCAGGGCTGCCACTCACCAGATCAGATTGCCCAGGGCCCCATCCAGCCTGGTCATGATCACCTTCAAGGATGGGACGTCCACAACTTTGGACCCATTTCAAATCATTAATTAGGGGTCCTGTGATGTATCCCGTAAATACAGGTGACATTAAGTCACTGGAATATAAGCTCTGAATGAGGCAATTGAATTTTCGTAGTGCAAAGCTCAACTCTCCTGCCATTGTCATTGGAGAGTGATGCTCTTGTCCAGCCCCTGTGCTGTGCAGTTGAAGGCAGCCCTCTATCTGAGGGTGAGTGATGTGGGTCCTGCTTCTGTATCTAGAAACAAAACCTTCTGTAAAATATGGAGCATTGAGCACTGCTTTTTGAACCATGTAGGACAGAGTTGTGGCCATCTCAGTCTCTGCCTTCTCCGTGTGTTTAACACCTGAGCCCTTCCAGAACCAATGCAAGCTGCTCATGATCCTTTGTCATTTCATTTGACCGTACAAGCAGCTCACTTGTGCCTGGCCTGGCAGCTTTAGTCTTTCACTCTTTCCTTATCTCGGCTCATTGCCAGCGTGCTGTGATTTGGATCCATCCCATTAGTCCCTAATGACACCCCCATTCAGTGTTTCTTTACTGAACCCCTGTGCTAAGCCCTGTCAGCAGTGGGGCAGCCTGGAGCATGGGCTGTGCAGGCTGCCTCTAATGGATGGGCCTGGGCCACAGGGCTGACTGACAGGAGCTCACCTCGGTGGCATTGAGCGCTGGTCTCTGCCTTGCCATGAGAGTAAGCAGTGGTGGAGAGCTGTGATCCTGCAGTAAAGGAGCAGGCAGTGCCCTCCAACAGGCATGGGCTTTTGCTGCGTGACCTGCTGTTTGCTTTGGTAGCTTGAATGCAGGCATGCTGCCTGCAACCTCATTGCTGAGAGAAGAAATGTTTCTTTTTAAGTGAATCTTTAAGGCTCTTTTCTCTATGTTCATCCTATTCTTCTCTCTTCTTTTTTTTCCTTTCCATTTGTTCGCTTTTTATCTTCTTCTCCCTGCTCGGCACCTTCCATTCTCCCTATTCACATTTTCCCTTGTGATCAGGAGAAGACAGCATTTCCCTGTTCAGATCAGGTCCATTTGTTCCACCTGCTGTCCATCACGCAGCTCAACAGCATGCATGCTTCAGAGGGGAATGTGTGTGTGTGCCACACTGTACATAAATGGGGAAAGCATTTCTATTCTTCTCTGTCCAGACCCTGTTGCCCTGAATTTCACATTTGTTCAGCATAGCTTTCAACATTGTTATTTCTCCTGAAATTATCCAGTTTCAGTATGTGAGCTGACAGCCTGCTGTGGCGCAGATCCCACAGGTTCTCCATCACAGTGGGAGGTTTTCCTTCTTTTCCCAAATCAACTCCATCCTAACTTAATCACTTCTCATCGCCCTCGGGTTTCATTCCTGCAGTTCTGATGATGACCATAGCTTGCCCACTGTGTCATGCGTTTCTCTGGGTCAGATATGGTTATGTTCCTTCATAAATTGGGCTCACTATTCCTTGGACTCTCTCTGTGCAGCACCCCGGTGGCTCTAACAGATCTGACTGGTGTCATAGCATGGGCTCTGGACTTGCCTTCTGCAAATGTCAGCTCTGCCCCAGTTTTCCAACATGATCTTGTGCAGAACAATGAATCTTCCACTGCCTTTTCCTGTCTGTAGAGCAGGGATTTAATTTTTCTTTCTATGCTTCCTGATGGTTTTGCTTGTCTTAGTTATTCCTTAGTATCAGATGGGCTGTGTCTGTGCCCACAGCTGGAGCTCTTGCTTGAGTTCCTGTGTGTTAGGGCTAGCAAAACTTCTCCCCCAAATACATTCAGAAGTGCCAACATCCAGCACATGGATGCAGATCAGCTGAAAACAGTCTCTGTAAGTGGCCAAGAAAACACATTTTATTGAATGGCATCAAGCACAAGCACTGCAACTTTTATAAGGTTCACCGGACCTGGCTTCATCACCTGGTGGAAGAGAGGTTTTTATTAATCCATAATTAGTATTGATGGATTGTATTGATGAGTTTGTAGCATTGGGCTGATAATGGGTTGTTGAGATTGTTTAGTTTTGATTTGTTTATTTTTGGCCAATGGCGTCCTGGCCTGCATTAGAAATAGTGTGGCCAACAGGAGCAGGGAGGTGATCATCCCCATCTATACAGCACTGGTGAGGCTGCACCTCGAGTAATGTGTTCAGTTTTGGGCCCCTCACTGCAAGAAAGACATTGAGGCCCTGGAGCGTGTCCAGAGAAGGGCAACGAAACTGGTGAGGAGTCTGGAGCACAAGTCTTATGAGGAGCGGCTGAAGGAGCTGGGATTGTTCAGTCTGGAGAAGAGGAGGCTCGGGGGAAACCTCATTGCACTTCCTGAAGGGAGGTTGTGATGAGGAGGGGTTTGGCCTCTTCTCCGAAGCAACAAACAGGACCCGAGGAAATGGCCGCAAGTTGTACCAGAGGAGGTTTAGGTTAGACATAAGGAAAAACTTTTTCTCAGAGAGTGGTCAGGCACTGGAATGGCTGCCCAGGGAGGTGGTGGAGTCGCTGTCCTGGCAGTGTTCAAGAGGCGCCTGGATGAGGAGCTGCAAGATATGGCTTGTGGTAGCAATGGTGATGAGAAGACGGTTGGACTAGATGATCTTATAGGTCATTTCCAACCTCGTGATTCTATGGTGAGAAACTTGTCACTCTAGCAACCACCAATTGGTTGGTGAACTGGACTGAACCTTTGTGGTCAACCAGGAATAAGGAGTTCAGTCTCTGAGGGGCTGATTTAAATATAGCCTTTTGTGAGCACCAAGTGGCACAATTGATTGATAGTGTGATAGATATGTTCCCCTGCTCTGGGATCCTGACCTCCAACCAGGTTAGCAAGTCACATTCTGTTGTGAGTGTAGCATTTCTGGAGATTTAAAATCCTTTAGTACCCAAAAACAAATTCTTTCCTTGGGGCTGAGAGAAACCTTCTGAATGTAAACAGCTGCTGTAGTTAATATTACAGAATATATAACGCTAGCCAATGCATAGTTCATGAAAATTTCAATAAGAGGGTATGAATTTTGTTTTCTTCCATGTGAAATATGTAACGAAAAAGGAAGCATTGGACCCAAGAGCCAAATTTAGCCCTGTATGGAGCAATGAAAATAAATAAGACTTTATAGCATTTTTGTTCTATTGTCTAAAATGGAACAAAAGATTGTGAGGTGTGAAGTCACAGATGCAAACAGAACAGAGGGTTGAAAAAATGAGCAAATTTAGACCTACATACTCTGATGGTGGTTGCATCATGTCTCTGTGATTAGAATCTGGGAGATTTATGGGGTGCTGCAGGACAGAGAAAGAGGAGAGTATTAGTGGATGTTTGTTAAAAATTTAATTATTTTGCAAAACCTAATAATTATTTTTGTGTATATGAAGTTCAATTATAAGTGTTTTCTAAGACTTCCATTAGAACTTTCTGAAATGATTCTTTGTGAAAGAGCAACAATTAAATAATGCATTCTTGAAACTCAAGAGAAAATTACCTAAAGGTTGGAAAATTAGCTTAAAGGTGCAGTAACAGAAGATCATTCAGCTTTGACATTATGTGGGAGGAATCAACTGATCTTCAGCATCATAGATTGCTGTTACTTCATTTTTATTATTTTGTATCAAAAAATTTAAGGAAGGCATATGTGGAGAGTGATGGATCTTGGTTGCAAGGGAGAGTTCATATAATCAGTGTCTTAGGGATGGATTGAAACCTGTTCCCAATCCATCCCTGTTGGATATATGGGGACTTTTATCAGTTTCAGAATAAGGTGGCAAGAGCTAGTGAACCAGAATATCTCCCTGCTTCTTTTACTTTTTGGAGTTAGCTTTGCATTTAAAATATTGAAGGCTTTCATTTACTAGGAGTGGTGGGAGTAGAAGGGGGAAGTTATATGACACAAGAAGTTATCTGAATTAAAAACAAGAGCAACAGTGAAAGCCAACTGCAGTCATTAAAAATGAATTTCCAGGAAGGCTGGGAAAGGGAGATTAAAAAATATTGTGATTTCTGTCACGACCACATTGAAGCTGGGCCATTAAAGATGGTATTGTTTGGCCCAGCTGTTTTAGAACAATTATCTGTTTGACAACAGGCAGAAGGATAAGCTGCCTATTGCCCGTTTCTCTGAGATGCTGTATAGAGGCTACATGTGTGTGCATGGAGCATGCTGTCATGCCCTAGCATTCCTTCCTGCCTCATTCCCATGTTGAAAAATGTAAAACAAAATCCTGGCCCTCTACTGAAAGAGATGAATAAGGCAGAAATCTCAACCATAGACCCTCCTAGCTGAAACATTTAATAACATGTATGCTGCCAGAAGCCCTGTCTTTATTTCTTTATTTTCCTCCTATTTGGTCACAAGTCTGACAAGATCACAAATGAATGTTTGGCATGTGGCTGTGTGTATTTTAACACCCACTATGGCAACCACTTCTCAGTTTCTTGTAGTTCCTTCTGCTGTATGAATTAGGCTGGTTCTTTTAGCTGAGGAAGGAAGGTTCTTTTAGCTGAGGAAGGAATACTTAAGCAATCCATTTGGGGAAATATTCTTCCCTCTGTCCATATACCTGTTTTTGATAATGCTCCTTGCACATGTTCTGAATCTCAATCTTTCTTTCCATCTTTGGTTCCCTATGATGGTTCTGAGGTCTCAGAGGAAAATATGCATATATATATATGACTATATATATGTATAGTCTCAGATTTCTTAAATATCATTCAGTAAGAAATTCAGTGAGCAGAGT
The DNA here is from genome assembly GCF_023343835.1 of Lagopus muta. Lineage (NCBI taxonomy): Eukaryota > Metazoa > Chordata > Aves > Galliformes > Phasianidae > Lagopus > Lagopus muta. The sequence continues at coordinate 81,542,882 of NC_064433.1, forward strand.
CTCTTGGGATTGATTGTTTGTTTCTTACTGACAGCAGGAAAGTTTCTGTCACTTTGCATATCCAAAGGGTAGGTTTTTTTTGTTTTCCCTTCACTTCCAGACCAATAGTTCATCCCTTAACTGAAAGCCAAGCTGCCTTCTTGGTAAATCACCTGTATTCAAAAGGAAGATGCAGCTAAAGGGTCTTAGTTAAAATGTCGCAAACAGTAATGTTAATCACTCAGCTCTACAGATAGGGCTGATGAAGAGAGGAACAAACTCCGAGGAAACATTTTACAGCATTTATTTTTCAGAGGTTTTTGCGGCTGTACTCCTCTAGGTAATTCCTGTCAGCTCGGCTGTACAATAACAGTAATCTATTTCTTAAGGTAAACGTGAAGTTTGTGATTTGGCTTTTGTTTTCAGCCCAAGATTACTTCAATAACAGGCCCAGGCCAGCAAGTGTTCAATCTCAGGTATTGTGTGCTGATCTCAGAGTGCAGGCTCATTCAGGGAGGAAATGCAGCAGTTTTCTCTGAATGCTTCTCTTTGGAGCCCTTTCTTCCCTTCATGCAAGGAGTGAAACCTGCTCAGGCTTGACTTTCCTCCCCAGGCCTAAAGGAAGGCAAGCAGATCTTCAGTGGCTTTTTTGAGCTTTGCTCTTGCAGTCACTGCTCTTAGACAGGGTTAGATACTGGTGTGGTGGGGCCTCTTCAAGGAGAAATGAAGTTGCTCTTTGTTGGGTGCATCTGCAGTAAATTTTCAACTGCTTCATGGGGTGAGGTGGCACCCTGCCAGTGCAAGTACAGCCTTAGGAGGTCAAGTGCACATCTTGGTCATTAAATGCAGCACTTCCTATAGGAATGGGCATTTTACTTTCTGTAGACATCATAGAAGTGACTGCTCCTTCCTCAGACACAGCTCTTTCTGATGGATGTGGTGTGCTTCTCCACTTCCTGCCCTAAATGGCAGTGTACTGTTTCTGAATCTTTTTCTGTATCCATCACGTACACAACAGTTTGGGAAATCTTTCACAGTACTAAGTCTGTTGTGCTTAATAAAGCCATGTTTCAATGCCTGTCTTGCCAAAAGGTTATGAGCTATGCTGACTGTATGATCTCTGTTACCACTACGTTTTATGCTGTGGTTGTTTGGCAGCAAGGCAGAGAATTTCTCCTTTGCCAAAGCTTGTGCCACTGGCACTTACGTTAAATCAATCTGTCTGCTAAGTGCTGACAGTACAGAGCCTATGACACATGGCTCTGCTCCTAATTCCAGTTACTAGAAAGTGATAGTACTGCACGCAAGCCAGCCAACTGGTTGCTGACGAGCAGTTGCAACAACTGCTGGTCATTGCTTCCCTTTCAGTTTGCATTCATCTGTATTTCTATCAAGCAGATGACCTGATCGCCACAAAGTCTCATCTTGTTAATGGCTAATGAGCAGTTCGCAATAGCTGTGGAGCTGCAGCATCCCTTCCAGGCTAGACATTGACAGGCAGTAAATAAATATCACACTCTATGCTTGTGTTGGAGTACTGGTCATGCTGTAGTCATTGCTCTGCTTTCTGTAGCTGCTGGCATATCATGTTAGTCCTGTCCCTAGGTTTGTGCATGGGAGGGAGGAGAGGATTACTTCATAAGAAGTTAAAACATGAAATTTGTCTTCCCCAGGCTTTATGGGGCTGCTGAAATGTGATGTGTCCTTGCAATATGAGGCTGTTGGTACAGTGGATCTTGCTGCGTATTGAATTTGTTTTAAGGCTCTCTTTTTTCTTACCTTTTCCAAGGTCTCTACTGGTTCTCTCCTTCAGATCAATTAAAAATGTGTTCCTCTGCTCTTGCATTGGACCTGTTTAAAACTTTTCCTCTCAGCCAGTGTTGCTGAGCAGCATTGGCTTGGGAATATGATGCAAGAAATATTCATTGTGTTTAAAAAAAAAAAAAAAAAAAAATTCAAGTACAGAGATATGCTATTAGTTTTTCTAGCCTTTTAATAAGGAAAGCTTTGGCTAGATTGTATTTTTTGATTGCAAGTCTCTGTTCTGTTTAAAATTTCCCCGTGCATCAGCTTTCATTTTTGAGGTTTTATAAGGAAAGGATGAGGACACTGCAAGAAGATTTTACAAGGTTACAAGAGTGCAGAATCTACTGGAAATGATAATGAAGGGTTGATGAAGAAATGCACCATGAAGCAAGAGGCAAAGAGCATGACTTTATTCTCTGTGCAAATGCGGGGAGTTTTTATGTGCTCGTGTTATTTGGTCATATGCACATTCTTGGCCAACTTCCTTGGTGATTACTCCATCTCAATGGAAGTCTCAGTCAGATCTCTGGACAACTGAATCTGAGGTATGCAAGCAGCTACTTTCTCTCTGACATAAGCTTCAACAAAATGGCACTGGGATGAGATGACTCCTTTGTGTAGTAGAAATGGATACGCTTTCAAATATGCATGTTTCCTTCTTGTCCTGTCTGTGGGCACAGCTATTCATCCACCTACACAAATGTTTGTTACATGGCCTTAACAAGCCTGTGCAGAGACATATTTTGTTTTCTCTTAGTTGTTCAGGAGTTCACCTACAAATAATCCAGGACGTGTCACTCAGCCAGCCGGAACAGCTGCCAGGTCTGTAGCACTGTCACATGGTCCAGGCATGGCTATCCTTATCAACATCCATTAACCCATGTGATACATGGAGAACGTGGATTGTGGACCATCAAGTAACTCAGACCCAGTCCTAAGTGCCTTGTCATAGCTATGGACCTGAAGTTGCATAGGCACTTGCTTGGGTTATGGCAGCATCCCAACTCATGATGTACAGTCATGTCTGTATGTGTTCAAGCATCCAGCAGCTCTTTAGATTACCTGTGCTTTTGGTTTCAAAGTCATGGGTCATTTAAATCAAACAAGATCCTGGTCATCCTTTCAAATGTCCCATAAAACAAGCCTGTTGAAATCTGGCAAGGCCAAATCCTTGCAGCTGTTGGACCTTGGCAAAAATTTGTGAGATACAACCATATATGCCTGTGGAGTTGATGATTCACCCAAACTCTCTGAATCCTTTTGTTTATATTTGTAGATAAACATGAATGTGTGCATATCGTTTGTTACCTGTGTTGTGTAAAGAACACATTTGTTCTTTCTCCCTCTGCACTTTTTCCAAATTCTGATTTTTCCCTCATTTCGCACATAAAACTGTACCCTGCCTTTGCAGTTAACTTTCCTGTGCAAAGCTAATTGTGCCAGATTTTTGCAGGGCGGCTAAACATACACTGTGGACCAGGTTTGTGAGATCATGCATCACCTCTCACTTGCACTGACTTACCTGGTGAGGGAATTCACATTTTCAGAACTGAAAGGCTGCCTCTTCAACTCTGCAGTTTTCATGGGTTTCCCAGGTTGTGCCTTGCACTCTGCTGCTTATGTGCCAAACGTGAGGATGTACAGCACATGCAATATATTTTGAGAGGCTTGACTGTTTCAAGCTGCTTGTGACTCTGGAAGCAGCTTTATTTAAATACTGCATGCAAGCTGGTATTTCAAAATAAGAGAATAATTAAGGCGAAGGGGAGGAAGGGAGGGTATCAAATATTCATGTACTTCAAAGAAAATACAATCACCTTAGGTGTCCTGTGGCTACAGAATATTCAGGAGCAAGATGTGCCACAGCAGTTTGCTGAACTTCTCTGTGCGTAGGTATCTCTGAGAACTTGCCTAAGCAACTGTAGTAGTGTTCGTGGATGGGCAGAATAATGTAGGGAAAAATAAAAAATATAGGAAAGCAGAAAAATGCCAGCAGGAGTGATACTTTGTTTTCCTAAGCACAGTCTGGGGAGGGTTTATGCTCTTTGTGCGTCACACTTGTTTTTGGGGAGGAAGAAATGGAGAAATTATTTGGAGGAGATGAACTATTTCAGTTTCTCATTTTGCAGTGACATTGCTGATTTGGAAAACTTCCTTTCAAAAAATAAAAATACAAAGAATGCTTGAAGGGAACAGGCATTTTTTTCTTGTAGGTCAAATAAAATCCTTCAACCATTCTGAAAAGATTGTTTTTCTAAAAAAAACAAACAAATTAAATGATAGGTCTGAGTCTTCCTGGAAAGAAATATTTTCAATTTATCACTTTGACCAGTGGACAGAAAAATTGTGCCTGGCGCTGATGAAGTGTTTGTTTTAGGGACAGGGGAGAAAAGGGAAAAAATGCGGAGAGACTGATAGAAAGACTGAAGCTGGTGCTACCAAGGTGAGAAGAGGGACTGAAAATGCTTGTACCCATTTCAGGGCTCCATGAACAAGCTCTGGTCCTTCAAGAGAAAAGGGACTGAGCATGTCTGCACCAGCATTGCCGCGAATAGTCTGGAGCGGATGGGCAGCATGGTTTAGGCTCTGCTGACTGCACTGCTTGGATGAACAGCAGCACAGTGCCTGGCCCTGGGCGCCAGAGGCTTTGTTATCAACATCTGTGGTCTTGAGTACAGGAGCAGGAGATGGAGAATGCTGGGATCAAGGAATTGCTCCACGCCTGCTGAGCTGTGGAAGCAGAGCTGTCCAAGAGGTGCAGCTGGAGCCCGTATTTCCAGATGTCTTAATTAGGGAACATCTGTATGAGAGTTGTGAGACCTGGACCCTTCCAGTCTGAGCTTGTCAGAGATGGACACAAAATGGTGATAAAAATTGGCTTTACATTCAGGACTGAAGTTTTGGCCCAGGGAGACAGTACTTGTTCACATAGCCTGAAGAGAGGCATGGTGTGAAGGAAAAAACAAGGAAAAGGTTTAGCATTAAACGTGGAGGTTGGTGGCCCTGAATGTGGCAGGGGGGTTGGAGATTCATGATCCTTGAGGTCCCTTCCAACCCTGGCCATTCTGTGAAAAGAAGGATAAAAGCAGGGAGTGAATCCAAATCAAACCAAGCCAAAACCTAGTGTTTCCTGGTGTTTAGTGCAGCCTTACTACAGAAGAAGCAGAAAGCATTCTCTTTAACCACTGTTTTCATTTCCAAGTCCAGCACAGATATATTTCCAAAGTGTCATATATGTGTCAGAGCGAAGTATATTTCTGAACTCTTCTTACCCTGCAAATAGTATTGTCCTAAATAAAAAAGGCAGTTGCATAGGCAAAGAAACTGTGGGCTAGCTCAAGTGAGCAGAGTGTTTTAGATGTGTTTTAGTGCTGGTGTGGAGCACTCTGGGAATAAGTGGAAGGGCTCCTATGCTAGTATTTTAGGAGGCCTGGTCTGGTGACACTTCAGCTGTGTAGGTTGGGGTATACAGGAATCTCGGAATCTGGCAAGCCCTACAGACATCATCTGGCAGCCTCAGTAAAGAATTGCCTTTTGGTTAAATGAGATCCTTCAGACCTTTTTTCATATCCAAAAGATCCATTACATAGTTATGGAGCTTTCTGTACTTGAATTACCAGTTTCAGTCTGGGTTTATGTTAACAGCTGTTGGATGTTGTTTTTGAGGAAAGAACGGGTAGATCTATAGCAAGGCAAAGGTAGAGGTTGCTTTGGATCTTGTCTGCAATTAGATTTTGCCCAGACCACGTTAGGGCCAGACTACACAATGTGTCTTTTGTACTCTTCTACCTTTTTTTGTGGTACCTTTCTCACATGTGAGGCAAGGAACTGAGCATCTAGCACTGTTGATTTAGCTCTCAATTATCTTCTCTATTAATCTCCATAGTCTCTGGAGAGTAGAGCTCTCTCTCCCTGCTGTCAGTGCTGCACTTAAGGATCTGCAGTCATCCTCAGCTCCCCTGCAGCGATGAGATCCTCTGGGCACATGGGAGAATATTGGGATTTCTGTGCTTGTTGACTAGGTCCCAGAAGCAAAGTCCCTGCGGTAAGCTGCTGGGCTTTTGTAGAGGAAAATCTTCCTTTGTTGGGTTATGTCAGAGTCAGAACCCAACGCCAAGATGGATTTAAACAACTTAGCATTGGGTTTTGAGAACATTTAATGATGATAATTGCAGGTCTGCTGCATGTGAAGATAATAAATTTCCTGTGAAGGCTGATTGAATGCGAGAGCTCAAAAAAGACAGAGCTCTTCTCTTTTCATCAGCCTTCTCTTCAGCCTCTTCCTGCAGAGTGCTGCACACTGGTCAGAGGAGCATTGTGGTTCTGTTTTCCATTTATATTTGAAGCGTCAGCACCGTCTACTGCTTCCGACTAGAAATTGTAAAGCAGGACCAATTTCTGGTCAGTTGTTAAGGGAAACTCATTGATTTAATTGTGCAGTCCTATAAATGCTATAGTTCCTCTTTTTGAGGACTTGTAGGTATGTTCAGTGTTAGGTGCTGCAGTTCTGCTAATGAAGTGATATTAAACTTGTACCTGTGTGTAGGTGCATTGACCTAGATTTATCAAGCTGTTACATTTAATGCTTAAATTGCACTTGATTGGCCCAGTGCTCTGATCTGGTCTGGCAAATCCTATATATTCTGTACTATGCTCCTAAGAGAAATTCCCTAGCTGATCACACATTTCTTTGCACTATTATAGATCTTCTCCTATCCATTTCTTCTTGCTCGTTTCTACTTATTATCTAGGGAAGCTATTTGCAGCAGCTTGTTCACAGGAACATGTGAAATTACCTTGTTCCTCTTTGCTCAATGTTTCCACTGTTAAAAGAACAAATATTTGATTTTTTTTTTCCCCTTAGCTGGAAACATCTTTTTGTATACAAGAGGATTAGCGGATTTTTTTTTTTCCTTCCTTTTTTTCCAATTTTCTTCCAGAGAGAAAAGCAGTTGGGAGTTTTCCACTGTAACAGGTTCTCATTAACAAATACCATTTTGTTGAAATCAAAACACTTTGCAGAAACTTACTGCAGAGTTGATTTCAGCAAACTTATGATCCACCACCGTCCAAGGGTTGCCAGAAGCCAGCTCGCTGGGCAAGCTGCTGAGAAGCACGCATTTCCAAGAGCTATCAGTCCTAAAGCAGAGATTTCTACTATGCAGAAACTCTCAGTTTTAGCCAGTTTGTTAGCACTTTGTTTGTATCTGTTTGTTTTTTTTCCCTGAAGCATTAACCAGTCGCGTACCCTAAGGGCAAGCGCTAAGTGATAAAACCTGCTTCATTGTTAATGTGACCATGGCTACCACCTAGCATCAATTTTTTTTAGAAGCCCTCACAATCCTGGGTTAATGTTTATAAATCCTTTACACAGATGTGAGGTTTTGCTTCTGGAGCACGAGTGTTATGATGTCCCAAAGGACACAGCACAGGCAATAGCTGAGATTTGCCTTTGTGTAAAGATGACCTGCATAATGATGCATTGCCTGTTGACAATCTGGGGACACAAGTTGTGTACAACTCACAGTAGCAAAATAATTTGTTTATAGCACTTAAGCTAAGGCAGCAGCTGTTTGGATTCAGACTGATAGGGTTCTATCTTGCAGGTAGACTGAATGCAAAAGAGTTATTTTGTATTTAGCCAACCTCTGAAATGTGAAGTACTGAGAGTTGCATCAGCAGCTCAGTTATCCCTGCAATCTAGGCTGGATGAACATATTCTGCAGTGCTTTCTATAAGAAGCTAGGATAAGATTCTAAAACAAACCATAATTTTGTCCCATTTGGGATGAGTTTTGCTGGACTTTACAGCCTTTCTGCTGCAGAGGTCTGTTTATAGCTTCTAATCTACTAACTCTTCTAACATGGCTTCTAATTGTTCTCCCAGAGAAGGCTCATTGACTATGCTGAGCACCCTGTCCAAGGCATGGGGACCTACAGAGGAGCAGAGCTCCATCTACGAACAGCTCTGGTGTTTTAGATGTGCTGACCTGGGTTCTGGGTACTCACCTTATCTTCGGTTAGGATCAGCTCACCATGTGGTACTTCCAGCCTATGGGAGATGATGTGAGCCTGGAACTTGCAGAGCTTTCCCTGAAGTGGTCCTAGATTTTAAAAGAAAAAGTAAATGTTTGAATGGAGACAGAAATCTGCCATATTCCCCAGTATCAATATATTCTCTGCTTTCTTCTGCTTTTGTCCTATAGGCAAGATATATGCCAGTTTTCTTACAGAGACAGTCAGATATTTATTTCAAGCCAGATGAATGTGACTGAGGATAAAAAAGCAAGCATGAATCTATTTTAAAATGTGAGATTCTGTTTTAAAACAAGGGAAGAAGCAAAAACTTGAGGAAGAGAATCAAATATTTATGTACTGCAAAAGCAAAGTGATATAATTTCAGTGACATTGTTGCTAAATGACTGTTCATCCCCCATCTTGACTGACAGATAAAACAGGTTGGTGTCAGTTTGAAGTGGCTCCTCATCGTGCAACTTATCCTTTGCAGTCAGGGCTCTGGCAGCTTCCTTTGGAGATCTCCATGGGGAAGAAGTGAGGAAGATTACAGACGTGCAAATATACCAGCCATTAATTCAATTGTTTCCTTTGCTTGTTCTGCTGTTGTTGTTGCTGATGGTATTTGTTATGTATTCTGCTGACTGTAAGATTATGTATGAGGCCCGTTAGTTCAGTTCAAAAGAACCCAAATTCTAGTTGCTTACAAACAGGGAGATGGTGGGGAGCCTTAAGAAGGTGGGAACACAGAGTTCATAATGTAAACATTAGCTTGTGATAGTCCTTTTCAAGCGTCTGCTGCCCTGTAATCCTGGAAACACTCGCAGCAGTCGATTTACCTGGGTGCTGGGTAGCAGCCCCACAGGGACTCCAGTTAATGCTTTTGGGTCTGTATTCTGATGGTAGTATGAGGCTGTGCTGACAGGAGATGGGATGGAGAGAGGGGAGCTGTCTCCATGGGGCATCACTTACAGGAGTCTGCCATCAGTCAGGGAAGCACTCACTGCTGCTGCCTGCTCGCTCTGTGTGGAAGCGGTCAGCTGAGGGGATGCATTGATTTATGGCCAATACACTTAAGCATTTCCACAGAGGTTTTATTGGGTCTCTGCCTATAGAAATGGATTGGGTTGGAAATGATCCCAGCAATTGCTGGGTATGTGTAGGGCTGTGTCAAAAGAAAAAAGAAAAAAAAAAAAAAGGAATAAACTGGAGGGGAGAGAGTGCTAAGCAGGAAGAGCAGGACACATCTTGGACACTTGGGATGGTGGGGGGGTGGGGGAGGGGCTGTCTTTAATAGTGCTAAGCTTAATAAAAAGTTAACAATTATTCTGGATGTGTTAGGCATAATCTGCCAGCTGCTAGAGTCGAACCTGGTGTCCCAAACAGCTCAGTCCCAGCATTAGTGTCTGTCTTGTCATATCCAGTAGGAGAACATAGTGGGGGATCTTTCCAAAACATTATGCATAATGTATCTTAAGTCATACCCGATGTGAGCAGCTTCAGCTCTTCCACTTCAGTGGACTGAAGTACACTGAGCATTTCCTTTCATTTCAGCTTGGCTATCATGAAATGTTTTTTTTATGTAGCAGCCTTGCTAATCCCTTGTTCTGTTTCCTCCCCCCTCCCCACTTAGAGGACTGTGCTTGCAGCAGTGCTAGGGTTAATTAGCATGATGTTAGTATGGGAAGCTAGCAACAGCAAGAGCAGAGCAGCATGGGCTCTCAAGTAAACGTGGCATCTTAGCTAGATTAAAAACAAGGTTGCTAAGCCTTCTCACATGCACCTGCATTTATTATCCACTGCTGATGTACCAGCAGCCTTCCTCTTTCATTTTGTGCTGGAGAGAGAGTGGCTGTGCTGCTTCATCCCCTGTCCAGAGATTGCATATCCACAGGTCAGGTTATGGCTATGGCCATGCGTGCAGAGCTGGGACTGCAGCGTGGCCAAGAGGACCCCACCGATGTTGTAACAACAAACTGAAGATATGCAGCGAGGAGTTCAAGGCTCCAGGCAGCTCTTAGGGAGATTTGCACAGCTGTGAAGTCTGTGTTGTCATGTCTGTCTTCACTGCTAGGGCATACTCCAAATTAACACTCCCATGGTTGTCCTCCAGCACTGTGGCTACTGATTGTATGCCTCAGTGAGTGCTCTGGCCTTCCCACAACCTATTCCATCCTCTCCATTATTCTTCCCTTGCTTCACTGTGGTGGGGTTTGCAGAAGAACTATTAACATCAGGGCTTTTAAATGACGGCTCTGTTTTCTTTAGCTACAGACTCCATCTCTGCATTGTTCTGCTAAACTGTTGGATGAATGTGCCAGAGCACGCTGTCATAGAAAGCATTCCTCATTATCTCTCTTTTGGAAGGACAGTCGCTCTGTGATGCTGTGAATAGGGGTAAATATATACACAGTGAATTGAACTGAGCCTTTCAGTCCTTTGCGGTGCTTAGTTTGTTAGCAACTCTACAAACTCAGAGTTGAGCATTAAGCATCTTTAGAGGCATATTCTCTTTATCTCTTCAAGGCTGCTCAGCTCTTTAAGATGGTCTGAAGATACCTTTAAAGAAAAGAAAATCAAGTCTCTCAAATCAGCAATGGCATCTCTGGAGAGGGGAGTGATTAGTGTGTAGTAATATAAAACTCTGAAGTAACCATAGGATTCTCCTTTCTATAGCAGTTTTTTTTTGTTTGTTTGCTTGTTTTTGTTTTTTTTTTTCCTACATAAATCATCTAAAAAATCATGTATTGAAACAACACCCATGATAAATTGCCTGTGATGGATATATGGATGGCAGCAGCTTACCGGTGTAGAGCAAGCAGGATAGTGCAGTGAGGGGAAGATGCTTTGGCCAATATAACATCCTTCTCTTCAAAATGGAAATGTATGGATTTGATGGATGGACTGTTCAATGGATAAAGAATTGATTTTGAGATCATACCCAGACAGTGGTGGTCAACGTCTACATGGAGGTTGGTGACAAGTGGTGTTCCTCAGGGCTCAGTTCTGGGACAGGTGCTCTTTAACATCTTCATCAGTGACATGGACAGTGGGATCTAGTGCAGGACCCTTAGCAAGACTGGGAATGATGCCAAGCATTGTGGTGTGGTCAACATGCCTGACAAACAGGATACTGCTCAGAGAGACCTAGACAGGCTCAAGCAGTGGGCCCAGGTAAACCCTGTGAAGTTCAACAGACCCAAATGCAAGATCTTGCACCTGGATCATGGCAACTCTCACTGTCAGTATAAGCTAGGGTATGTAAGGATAACGCAAAGCCCTGTCAAAAAGGACTTAGGGATACTGATGGATGGCAGCTGGACATGAGCCAGCAATGTGTCCTCATGGCCCAGGAAGCCAACTGTATCCTCGGCTGCATCAAAAGCAGCAGGGTGAGAAGGTGATCCTGCCCCTCTGCTCTGTGCTGGTGAGGTCTCACCTGAAGTATTGCGTACAGATGTGGAGTCCTCAGTACAGGAGAGATGTGGACGTATTGGAGTGCATCCAGAGGAGGGCCACAAAAATGATCCAAGGGATAGAACACCTCTCCTATGAGGACAGGCTGAAGGACCTGGGGTTGTTCAGCCTGGAAAAGAGAAGGGTCCAAGTGGACTTTTAGTGGTCTTTTGGTATCTAAAGGGGGCTATAGGAACTTTAGCAGGGCCTGTGATGATAGGACAAGGGAAAATTGTTTCAAACTAAAAGAAGGGAGATTTAGATTAGACGTAAGGAATAAATATTTTTTAGAGTAAGATGGTGAGGCACAGGTTGCCCAGAAAGATGGTGGGTGCATTGTCCCTGGTCACATTTAAGGTCAGGCTGGACACGCTCTGAGCGTCCTGATCAAGGTGTAGATATTCCTGTTCATTGCAGGGGAGTCAGGCTATATGACCTTTAAAGATCCCTTCCAACTCAAAAGATTCTATGATTCTAATATTTGTAACATGCTGACCAAATCTTTCACAGGGTTAATCAAGTATGTGCATGTTCCCACCAAAAAGAAACATGAGCTGTGAGTTTTCTTAAGGTTAGCAACACATAGAATGTTTTGGGCATAGATCTCATGGTAACATGCTCTCTCTGTGCTCTGAGCAAGTACAAGGGAATTTGCCATCTTCGGGGAAAGGGAGAACAGCAGCAAAAATCCAATCCCACAGCTCTAAACAAGAAGCAATGATTAGAAAATGTCAATAGAAAATTTTCCTGTTGGGAGACATTGTATCAACAAGATCAATGGTTTTTAAAGTCAGACTAGTGTTGACAAAATTCAAATTGGATAACAGAAGAAATTGCTGCTGTTTTCTGAAAGGATTTTTTTTTTTTTTTTTGATTGCTTGATTATATGCTTTTGGTAAAACAATATTTTATTATCACTCAGAAATTTAACTTAGATTTTATTTATCAAGACGCAGCACTTAAACCGTCAGTATTTTTTCCTTTCAGCATGATGTTTTGGGGAAGGTTTCAAAATTTTAAATAAGACCATTCTTCCTTTCTCTTCCTGGATATGTTTTTCCCCATGACCACAGCATGGTGCTTTCCTGGGGCAGCTGTTTTTTTCCACCTGAGGATTGCTGTGTGCAAAGTAAATACGAATTAATTAATCCTTGCACAGTTGTTGCGACATAAGTATTATCTGAGCTTTACAGACACGGATGTGGATGTCTGTTCCCAGGGGAAGAGGAAGGAAGGACCAAATGCAGAGAGGTGGTGCCTCCTGTTCAAGGTCATGCAGTGACAGGAATTGCACTGATTTCATACTGCTCTCTATCTGTACAGGCTTCTCCCTTGGGGTTGGCCTGTGGGCAGAATAGAAGAGGTTGTACAGTCATGATTTTCCAAACCTTGGTGGTAGTGAGCGCTTCAGGAGGTGGAGTGCAACAGGAGGCCTACAGCAAACACAAGGAGGAAGAGGAGGGATGCAGTGCAGTGTGTGTCCAAATACCTGCTGAAGGCTTTACCAGTTTTGCACTCATGCAGGCTTCTGTCATTACCATTGCTTTGCACTCATGCAGGCTTCTCACATCTCCCTGTGCTGCTTAAAAAGCTGCACTTCTTCTTTTCCAAGCACTTTTTGTCTTCATCACCACCTGACCTGACAACTTTGTTAATCAGTGACTTGCCACCTCTGCCTCCAGCCCAATATCCAGGGATGACTATATATTTATTCATATACTTCTGTATTTTTCCCACTGCATCATGGCTTCAAATGGCCACTGTCTGTTTCTCTATCGTGTTTATCTATGTTTATCTAAGAGAAAAAATGACAAAGAAATCCCGAGAAACAGGTGCAGGGACCCTCCTGCTGCCATTGGGTGATTCTCAGCTGCAAAGGTCAGTCTCCTCCTCTTTGAAGAATGCTGTCAGCTCTGGAATGGGCAGAGGTTCAGTGTCTGGCCTCCCTGTTGACACATTTAAAGATTTTGCTCGCATCTCTCTCCACTTGAAATACTTCTAACAGGCCCTTTTGAAAAAGCTGCAGCCATGAAGCGGTGCCCCTGCTGCTCCCTGCTTCAGCTTGTTACCAAACCAACATGCGTTATTAGCAGACAGTCCCCTGCAACCTTGCTGTGTTCTTAAGAATTTCACCCTTTTCCTATGCACTTTGAAGGCCTTTAATCTTTTCTCACAAATAAGGAGATGTACCAATGGAAATAGATTTGTAAAAGTAGCAAATAGGAGCTCTGAGGCTGACAAAGAGATGTAGCTTACCTGATCCAAACTCCCAGGAGAAACACCTCCTGCATTTGCTGATGGCTGCATCCATACAAAAGATGCATTGTCTGAGGTTGGTCAAGACTGGGTTTTGTCCTTGGCACTGTTTATATATGTTTTGTTTGGTGTTTTTTTTTTCAGTTTGTTTTCCCAAAGAGAATTTCAAAGAAAGGTGGAAGAGAGGTTTTTTATGTCTTCTCTACAACTAAAACTTTTTATTCAAATTTTGCTTTTCAGCAAGATAAAGCCTCCTCTAATATTTCTGCTGAAAGTGAAGAATAGGAAATAGTTTTGTATATATTGTTTGATTTTCTCCAATTTAAATACATATCTTTTCTATGGAGTGTATCTCATGAGTTAGTCTCCAAATTTCACTGAAAAACTTCTGAGCAAAAGTTTTCCAGGAAAAAAAAAGGATAAATTCATTAATTGCCTTGTGGGTTTTTTTTGTCTTCTCACTTTTAAAAATGCAACGATTTCAATACAGGCAGGTGGAAGTGGATAGCTTTGTAGCTATGAATGTTCCAAATGCAAACTTGATCAAAATTTTGTTACTTTTTTTCTTTGTTTTACATTCAAAATGACCGGCTTCACGACAGCCGGCTTCAGAACTGGCTTCTTTTAGCCTAGATCAGAAGGATGAGATTTGATGTAGTCGTACCTATGAAATAATGCCCAGTAATAGACCCTGAGGAGTTGCAGATTATGAGAAGTAGAAGAAAGACAAAAATATCTGAAGTGTAAAGCAAAATTTTGGAGGAAAAAAAAAATGCTGTGGAGCTCAAGAGGATGCTGCTATTAGCTCCTCCCTGCCTCACATTTCCTGTTTGTAAAGTAAAGCTGACAACTAGAGCTAATAGATTCATTTGGGTTGTACAATTAAGAAACGTCGATCCTTTTGTTTGCAAAACAACTCTGAGAGGATTTCGAAATTTTCAAATGTATTTGCTGTTTGGCAATTATTTAAGTCAAATGATTGAAAGTTAAATCATTTCTGCAAACAATTATTGGGCTGTAAGTTTACTTCTGAGATCTTCGTTCTGTGTTTCTCAGGTGTAGAGAAGAGGGAAATCCAGCAAGATCTTGATATGCCCTAGGTACAAGTTACTGCTGCTCCTATTGCTTGTTGCAGAGTTTGGAAATTTGATTGCTTTTCTTTTTTTTAATATATTTTTTATTTTTTCCTCCCCTGCTGTTTTTAAAGACTTGTAATATTTCATTTCCTTGGAGAAACATACTTCTTCCAGCTGGCTTGTGGGTACATGTTTGCTTTATACATTTGTGCATTGAGACATTTAGAATTACAATTAGGTGGTAAGGGAAGTCTTTCTGCCTCTTTAACAGTTCCCACTAGAAAATGAATTTTCTTAGGTAACCAACAAGCAGAAACCACTGATTAGTGAGTTGCAAGCACCCTTTTGCCTGATCTTTGGCAGTTATGTCTGTTGTTCGGCGCGTCCTTGAGACCCTGGTCATCATGCAAACAGAATGGGATTATCTGTGTGGTGGAAAGCAAACTGGCTTACAACCTGGACGCAGAACTACTTGCTAAAGTTCTCCCCTTCAATTTAGCTACTTAATTAAAATAAATAAATAGATTAAAAATGCATTAGATCAAGCTTGTGCTGACAATGCATGGCTTGACATTTAGATTATTTCCCCCAGTACAGGGAGGCCTGGTCTGACATAGCTGCTCTTCCTGGTTTTTGATGGGATGTGCTCACATGCCTTTCATAAGCAAATTCTCTTGTGTACAACTTTGCAGTTCATTTCCTGCAAACCCTTTGTGGCAGTAAAATTTGATTGCTTGAAACTCTGTGGAAATGACAGCACAAGGGTGCAAGTGAAATGAATCAATTCACTGTCAGTCAAAGGAGTATTTGTGGAGGATTTTCAGTGTCTTACCTACCTCTTGCGAAGGTATTTACAGCACCTACATCCCAAGGGTGTGATGAGACTTAATTTAATAAAAGCTTGTGAAGTGCTTTACGTTAGAAAAGAGGTTAGTGGTGTATGTGGTGGCTTCATTTGAATGTGCCTTTGAGCTTTGTTGTTTTACCTGGTCTTGCAGGTAGGAGTGCTAGAAAGTCTGTCCCCTGCACTTCAGCATTTGAAGGAGCAGTTTATTCTCCGGGATATTACTTGAATATGGCCCACAGCCTGCTTTGACTTGCTTAGTTGAGCTGAAAAAGCCAGGAACTCCAAAGCCTCATGCAGGCACTGGAGAAGGAATTCCAGAACCTATGAACTTTCTCAACTAGCATTTTACAAGCATAGATATGTTTTGTAGTAGGTCAATGGGACAGGGACAGCACTATGCAGAGAAACTCCATGTGATTTCTGAAGCCAGATAGTGCTATGCTAGTGAGACAACTATGCCCAAGCTGATAAACCCTGTTTCTCAGCAGGGCTGATGAGCTTGTGAGTAGGTCTGTGCTAACCCTGTAAAAACTCCTTGCACATCCCAGGAGCTAAGGTTGTGCTGGGAACAGCATTTGTACCAGACTGCATTTGTCTAATGTGAGGATGTCCTTGGTGCTCTGCAAGGAGAATTGTTTTGCCCGGTGTTGTGGTTTGGCAGCAAGCCCCTTCCTGGTGTGCTTGTTGGCTTTTGTGATCACCCACAATTACCCATACACAAACACTGCTGAGCTCCTCTGTGGTGTTTGGTTTTTCTCAGCCCACACAGTATGTGAAAGCTCTTAGTCCTGCTTCATAAAAAGAGAAGAGTGAGGCACAGGTATATATAAATCTTCTATTTGTGGTTACAGGGAAGCTGAAAAATACACAGACTTCCTCAATTCACAGGATAAGGTTAACTCCAAATTAAAATGCCTAAACTTTTAGGAGTCTTTCTTGTAGACACCTGCATGTGAGTTGATGTCTAAACAGCTGTTAGAGCTGGTAGAGATTCAGTGCAGTCAGTCGAGCTTAGGAACTTAATTCAACTCATCCTAGAGCAGGCATCTCCTGATCAGCCGAATTAACCTCTTGACTTTGCTGTCTGTAAGGACTGAGTCTCCATTAACTGTAGGAGGAAGTGAGACCACGCAGCTCTGACTTGTGGGAGGTTCAAGCACAGGTTGATTTCCATCTCAGCTCGCAGGACAGCTGTGCCTGTGACTTTGCAAACTGGCCTGCAGATGGAATTTAAGGAGACAGGAGAAAATCTTTCAGCCAGATCAGACTGGGGACCAGGAAGACTTGGAGGATGATAGAATGGCCTGGGTTGAACAGGATCACAATAATCAGCTAGTTTCAACCCCCCTGCTGTGGGCAGGGTCACCAACCACTAGACCAGGCTGCCCAGAGCCACGTCCAGCCATAGTCTTGTATGAGTCAGAGAGGACTCGTTCACCTCCGTGAAATAGGATTACCCATGTCTGTCTTTCATAATGAATCAAAGGAGGATAAAAACCTGCTTTGGGAAAGGGGAAAAATGAAAGAAAAAAAAAGGAAACTAACAGATGCATGCAGGCCTGAGACAAGAAGGATTCATATGTCAGTCACAAAATAAATTTTCCCTTCTTTCTTGCTCCCTCTTATTTCTACTCTCTTCTTGCTCTCACTGGAGAAGGAACATCTGGTTTAATTATATTGACGGACTCTTGTCTTTGGCTTTGTAAACCATTTTCTACACTAATGTATGGAGGCTGTAGGCACAGCAAGATTGAAGTTTCATTACTATATTCCTTTAAGAAGTGTTCAGTGACTGGCTCATGCAGCTGTCTGGATCCCTTCTGGGTGAAAGTGCCAGGGCAGGAATCTAACAAACCAGACTGCTTGGAAAAAGAGGAAAAGAAAGAAAGATGAGTTGGGGGGAAGCAGGATGAAACTGGGTACTTATCACGAATTTGTCTCCTGTGCTTGTTCTGATTTTTGTAATACAGAAAATGCATTTAGAAGATTGTGGACTCACATTTCAATTCTATGTGAAATTCTACATACAATAAGAAACGTTCATTTTTAAGCTAATTTCTAAATGTGATGGTGACGTATTTTACTTTCAGGCTACTTTCATATTGGTAGCAACCAGGAGCATTGCTGTAGCTGAGTCTACGATGGGTCCACCTACCTTTCTGGCTCTGGTGTATTTGTTCTGATAGAGCTATGTTATCTCCTTTCTCTCTAGATGAAACACATTATGCCTAGTGAACATCATTCTCCAGCTACTCCTTATAGTCCCTTTCTTTTGTGACAGTTTCTTAAGGAGAGTCATGCGTGCTCTGGTAGAATTGTTCTGTGAGTTCAAGAGCTGCAGGCTGTAGCCAAGGTGGAATGGACCAGAGAGAGACGAAATTCCAGCAGCTGATTTAAGAAGCACAGGCAATAAGCTTAGGCATGAAAGCAGGAAAGGAGGTGGTGAAAGAATGGGGTAGTAAGTGAAGTGGGGGTAGGACAGGATGATTTGTCTCTTTAAGGCATTGTTTCAGTCTCCCTTGAAAACTCAAGCAAGCAATGATGTGTCAAATATATCTATTTCACATTTTCCTTCAAAGTAAGAGCAAAAAAAAAAAGCAACTTCCATTAAAAAAAAAAAAAATTAAAAATCTGAACACAGTAAGGAAACAAGTACTGAGCTCAATGCCTGCTTGTAACTTTCTCAGACAGTTCCCTCTGGGCTGACATTTTTCATGCTTGAAGTAAAATAGCATGTATATAAAATACACATGCACAGTTCTACTCTAATGGGAAGTTTTGTCAGAATTTCAGTGATAAAGTTTTATGTAGTTTTGGTGGTGTTAGTTCTTAGTTTCTCGAAGCTGGCAAACGGTTTTCAGTTGCTTCTGTTGTACTGAGATGACAAAAACTTCTCATTTAATTGCTAGTGTGCTCCTGAACATATGCTCTGGCTGTCTCGCTTGGAGGGATTGGGGATCTGTTTCTGGCTAACCGTGAATGTATACACACAAAGATTGCATTTGGTGACATATGCAGTATATGCAGGAAAGAATGCCCTGTACTCTTATGCCTATACCCATACCCAAAACCAACTCTCTGCCTGTGCACCATAACACCTGCAGAGTCTCTCCTGCAGAGAAGAAATTGACTCTTCTCTGATGGTGCTGTGTTGCCAGGAAAGAGCACATCATGAGACAGGAACTCTTTGTGAACCTCCTCCAGTTTGTAGGTGGCAGTGGTATGGCTTAATGCAGGCATTTGAGGGGCTCTCTTACACCTGTGAGATAACATAGCACTCTTTTCCTGTTCTCTCTTTCCTCCCAGCTATCCTCAAGGCTTTAACACAACATGTCCAATGTGTTCTTATGGCTACCATGATGGTTGAATTTCTGGTTTTGCCTCCTTGCAATTTTAACGTGTTGTTTTATTCTTTAGTCCCTTCTAAGACTCTCTTTAAGCCCTCAGAGCCGTTTGAGTTAGCCTTTCTCTATTCCCTCCCCCATAGCGTGCTGCGCGCCATCCACCCAACTAGAAGTTGCAGATCCCATGGCCTTGTTTATTTTCCTGTGTTGCAGCAGAGAATTTGATTGATTGCACTAAGGCAGGTTTTGAAATGGGTATTTCAACAGCTCCAGTGCTGGTTGTCACAGTGCTTCAGGACGGATGTGTGCGGATTTTGTACCTGTCTCGCAAGTGTAACTGGGAAAGGAAAATACATACTGAATAATGAAATCAAATAGAAATGCCTTTAAAGTAATAATAGAGTAAACAATCTCAGCGTGTCATTTCCCTTAAAGGAAAGCTTTTGCTATTTAACTATATAAACATGTACATAAACAATAGTATGAGAAGAGACAGTGTTGTTTTCTTTTGCATAAGGCACGCTATCTGGTCTGCTGTTAGAAATCTGATTTCATTCATGCATTTGTGGCCTCTGTGATGTTCTGAGTTATCAGAAAGTTGTACACGTTTTTAAAACTCCTTTACCTGTTACTGGAATCATTTGACAGACTTCTTCAATCTTTAAAGACTTTGCAAATCTGTGTTTTTTTCCTGGCTTATGGTCTTGGTGGGAAGGCTCATAATCTGCAGCTTGCATGGTGTGCACCATCAAGGTAGGCACTGCAACCTCAGTGAAACATACTTCAGGGTCTCTTCATGAGCACACCCTCACTTAAGCTTTACAGGTGGCCTTCAAACTTATGTATTTCATTCCTGATACTGACATCTTCGTGGTGGTGTTGTCTTCATTTAGAGGCCAGTCTCTTGTGCAAGCAACCTGAGCTTCCTGGCATTTTTTACAGAACTGCTTCCTCAAAGAGGCACTTCTGAGCTCTTTTCAAGCTGTTTAGGGCAAAAGCAAACTACAAATTCCAGACCTGCAAGTTAGGGTAGTGCTATGGCAGCTGACAGCCGGGGCTGAGAGCTGCAAGATGTCTCAAGTCCCTGAGTGCTCTAAGTGCAGGCTGCTTGTCACGCTCTTTTCCATGTCACTATTTACTTTCCATCCTTTTACCATTCTGTTTATGTTCAGGCACACCTGTAGTTTCTATATAAGCAATAAGGTAACAGCTGGGGCTGCTATATTAGTATTGCAAACACTGCAGGGGCATAATGGATTTCAAACCACAACACTTCTTTTTCTGTTAAAATAATAACAATAAAAGAAGACAGGAAATTTTCTGAGCCAATCGCATCTTCTCATCCACTACCTTGCCCTCTTTAGCGCTGAGCTGAACCAGCACTGTTAGTTAAGGAATTAGAGCCTTCCCTGTTTGTGCTTGGTGATTCAGCCCTGTCTTCAGAGGCTGTGTTCCCTGGTGCTACAGAGCCACACACAGCATGGATCTTTTATTTCTGCTCCAATCCCAGGGAAACATATAAGAATCTGCATGGTTTTAAGGAGTTGTTTGTCCCTTTTACTTCCCTAGGGCTGCCATTCTGTTTAAGTTCAATAGTGCGGGATAAGGGTTTGGGGGAGGTTCCAACTGGATCAAATCCAGAATAGGGCTAGCTCTGCTGGCATGGGGTGTATGTGTGCATAATTGGCTGCTTTAGGAATTATAATATAGCTACTGTAAGTATAACCATATGTCTAAAACAATGAATTTATAGGCATCTACAGTGTGTCCATTGCTATTCAATGGGAGGGGAAATACCATGAGACCTCTGCATCACCAGATTGTCAAAATACAGCTTCCTGTATATA
The DNA here is from genome assembly GCF_023343835.1 of Lagopus muta. Classification (NCBI taxonomy): domain Eukaryota; kingdom Metazoa; phylum Chordata; class Aves; order Galliformes; family Phasianidae; genus Lagopus; species Lagopus muta. The sequence continues at coordinate 81,563,507 of NC_064433.1, forward strand.
TATAAGTATTATTTCTGTCCATTACTTACTTCTTTTTTTTTCCTGTTTAGAAAGAAGATTTGTGATTCATTCTTTGTAATGATTTGAAACTGTTTGTTTGTTGACTTATTTATAAAACACCTCCAGCACATATGGCTCTGTACTTGTAAATGCTATTGACAGGTCCACTCTCCTGCAACTCTTTCAAACTGGCATATGGTGTAGCAGTGCCATGCTGCACTGACCTGGCAGGGGCATCATCTCTGGAAGGTATGATGGATTTCAGGAGTGAGCTCTTAATACATGTATACAAGCAGGTGAGGGAGGGAAGATGCATGTGCTGCTGTACCCTCAGGGAACAGCGCTAAAAAGCAGAGCCCCTTCACTTCCCAGTTACAGAAAGACTTTAACCAGGAATCTCACTTAGATTTCACTTGTTTGAACAACAGCTGATGGCATGGTTGTGGCCTCCTGTTCCTCTGCCATTACCACTTTGCAGAGCCTAGAAGTTGGTGATAATGCAGTAGGGATACTCTTAGAGCAAATTCACACTGCATAAGTGTTTGTTCAGGAACAAGTTGTGTCCTAGGGAGCTTGCAGTCTGTATGCCTACAGCAAATGAAGGATGGAAGATGATAACTGCAGAGAATTTGAAGGTGACTTCTGCCTTACGGATGAAGGAGAAGGTACCTTCCTCTCCAATTGCTTTCCCACAATGTCACAGTCCAGTGTCTTTGCCTTGGCAAAATGTAGGGAGAGAAGCTAAAAGAATGCCTATGTTACTTATGTCCATATTTTTTTCCATCCCCTGAAACTCTCCCTTGCTTGCTGCATCTCTACTGCCCAAGTTGCTTCTTCTTTCCCACCTGCCTTGTTTGCCTTTCTCACCTAGTACTCAACTTTACTGTTACTTTTGTCATCCACAGCATTAAAAGTGAGCTCTTCTCAGCTTAAAGAAGTTGAATGCAAATCTTTTTGTGCTGTGGTATTTCATTCTGAAGAATGTCTTCCGTTTTCTATTGATAAGAGGCCAAGCCACCGTCAGAGCATAACGGTGCTGAGCAAAGGAGATGGAAAGGAGAGCAAGAAAACTGCTGTCTTAATGGGGTTTGGAGCCACTGACAGTCTCCAGAGTGTAATGTCTTAGATCCACACCTCATCACTTCCCTACCCACTCTCCCCCTCCCCCCAAAAAAAAGAAGGAAAAAGAGTGAGAAGCCAAGACTGACTTCGCTAGTTTGCGTTCCCTTTCCTCCCCCCTTCCCAATCTGTCTTCGATCTAATGGAGAAACCTACAGCTCCAGAACTAATACTTTCCCACATTGTGTTAATCCTAATTGACTTGGATATAAGTTCCCCCTCCTTCTATCTTCAGCATGGCATTACCACCTGCCCCCTGGGAATCTGCAGCCGCCTTTACTCGCTGACTCTTACCAGCAGCTTTTACACACAAAAAAAGAGGTTTCCCAGTGGGCTGTAGGCTGCATCAGGTGCAGCTGGAAGGACAGAGGCAGTGACCTTCTTGGAGAGGTCGGTGTTCAAACTCTGAGAAGTTGCTTGTTAGGTGTTAGCTGAGCTCTGGGAGAAATTGGGATTGGGAATTAGTGGGGTTTGCATCCCCTTCAATGCTGGTGATGCTCATGAGACACTCCTGGATCTTCTGCAGAATGGATCCTAATGGGTGTGTAACAGGAGGGACTGTTCAAATCTTTCCTGCTTTTGTGCCAGTCCCTTGAAAGGGAGTGGTAACAAATGTAGTACAGAAATGAGCTGCAATGCTGAGCTTGCACTAGCCAGAGAAAATGCAGGACAGAGTGAGAATCTGTTGTGTCTGTTTACACTTGTGAAATGACTTACATTGTGTTGTCCTCATGGTGACTTCAATTACTCTAAGACCAGGCATCTTGCCTTCCTCCTATCTGTCTACCCGTAATTCCCTGGACAACTGCTGACCTCTTTCTGCTTCCATTATTTTTCCTTTTGTCCATTCCGCTAGATATCTGTACTCCCATCTCTTCCATCTCCTTTCTTATCACTAGTGTAGCTAGAATTAGTTAATCCTTTCTTTTTGCAGATGGGAAAACTGAGGCAAAATCAATGAATTGATTCTGAGTTTCTCCCAAACAGTGACTAAGCTGAAATTCGTGCATCCTGAATCCTAAGCCCTGCTTAGAATCATTCAGTGGCTTAGCTTGGAAGGGAACCCCATCAATCCCAACCCCCCTGCCATGGGCAAGGTTGACATTCACCAGCTCAGGCTGCCCAGGGCCCCATACATTCTGGCCTTGAACACCTCCATGGATGGGGCATCCACACCTTCTCTGGGTAGCTTATGCCAGTGTCTCACCACCCTCTGAGTAAATAATTTCTTCCTAACATCTCACCTAAATTCTTCCTCTTTTAGTTTAAAACCATCTGGCAGCACAGCTGTTCAGAGCTAGTTTTCCACATGGTTTCTAGTGGTTCAGATGGACAAAGCAATGCTCTTACCTTGGTTGTTTCTCCATTCAATGCAATCTTCTGTGATCAGAATGGTGTGAGCAGCCACATACAGCTGGTGCTGTGGGGAACAGAGAGATACTGGCAGAGAGAGCTTGGATAGGTAAAAGAACTGGAAATCAGATATAGGGAAAGGAGCAAAGATGATGGAAAGAGAAAGTGCACTGAAAAAGGAGTGAAGGAAAATGCAAGGTGATAAAAAAAAGTGGGGTGCCCAGCCCAGAAGAGGGAGGTGCAGCTCCTAATAGGGAGAGTTACATCCACATAGTTTGGCTATGTTTGTGCAGCAGGGGGGACGTGGTGTGTGTTTGTTTTGGAGTTGTAACTGCAGAGAATTACATGCTGCCAAAGTTGCTTAAGAAACTGGAAATCGAGTGCCTGTGAGCTCTCTTCTGTATCTGCAATCTAAGCAATTTGTTGCCACTGTGCTGGGATTTGATCTCCAGAAATAAGGCAGAGAACACAGGGGAGTAAAAGGGGATTAGTGCAAGAGCCTTTCTTGCCTCTGTCTCTGCTGCTGTGATTGCTTTTCCTTCTCAATAACTGTCTCTTTCCCACTAGTGGCTCTCGGTTCTCTTTCTCATGTGGCAACATCTTCTTGGCTCAGCCTAGCCTGAATGTTTTTCTTTTTGGAGCACTCCTCTGAAAAGGTGTACCCTGGCTGACAAGCAGCTGATTTTTAATCCCCATCTACCTCTAGGCAGTTTGCTGTTCAGCTTTGCTCCACTGTGAGCTCAGGTGGCCTGTGACAGGAATGGGAGCTGGGGACAGCATCTCTTGTCTTTTCCTATTACTCAGACCTCTCTGGTTTTAGAAAGAAGGCAGAGGTTTTTGTCTTCCTTGTAACGAGTGGATGGGCCTCTAAAGACTCTTGATTCTCCCCTTTCTGAATACCCTTTACAGCATTTTCGTGTGCCCAGCTTCTTTCCCAGAATTGCTCCACTGCCTGCAGCAGTGGTGGCCCCAGCTGCTGGTCCTACAGATAGGAGAAGGAAAATGTGATCCCAGCAAGGAACTGCCTCCCAGATTAGCTCTAAGAATTTCATTTTTGTCACAAGAGATGTGCGTGGGGCTGAGAAGATACTGTTAACTACTCTTATCTATTGAAAGTGGCTGGAGGCTCAATTTATTTCATGCTCTTCATTGAGCAACACTAATAGCAGTGTAATTTATGTAGAAGGAAGTGGATAATGAGTAAGTTAGAGGACCTTGCAAAGATTCTTAATGTATTTGGTTTGTTTTTAGGGGCTACAGTATCATGGGCACATTGTGAGGTTATTCCACAGCCATGGAAATGTGAAGTCTTAACCCTGTGCTCTGAAGCCAGGGGCCATGGTTTGCTATGAGGGACTAGCTCTCGCTTAATGGGTCTGCCATTGGAATCCTTTGCCTCTACTGTCCCTCTGGCTTCTTCCCACCTAGCAACTTCAGCTGGGCTCTCCATTTTATTGTTTACACCCTGTGTTTTCAAGAGCAGAATGAGAATTGGCTGTTATCTGATCAGAGATAAGGGACTGCTTGCTGAGGACTTGGTTCACCTGTTTTGTTGTTTTAACTGCTGGGGTCTGGACTGCACCTCGGGAAACATCTTTGCCTGAAGGCCCCTCACAGTGGTTTGGAGAGGCTGTGGAGTACAGCAGAGTCACTGTCAGACCTAAATTGAGCCCAAGGTTTACCCTGCTGAAGGTCAGCAGCTGAGGTTTCCCAGTTGTTGAATGGACTCAAAAACCTTGAAGAAGCAGACAAATTACCTGTAACAAGACCCTTGGATTAGGAGGCTGTATAACTAAGTCCTCGATTGTAGAGGTCTCACAGGGCAAAGGACACTGCCCAGGCTGTCACCTCAGCACAGGAGCTGGGAATGAGGAGGCAAGTTCCTCTTCACCTGCACAAGAAGTGCCCTCCATTTAAATTAGGACATGGACAAAGATGTTTGGTCCAGGCTCACCTCCCCAGACTTGGGATAGACTCAGCTTCTTACCTTACCGTTCTGTGTTTTAACTACTCTACTGCTCCTGCGGAATAAATAAATGAAGAAATCTGATAGTCCCTAAGTAATCATTAGCTGGTTGTTGTGTCCCTCTGAAGACTTGAAATGCCATTTTCCTCTCTCCAGCTTCTCTATCATGCCAGCACTGCAGTTTCTGAACTCCATTATTGCTCCAGTAAATATTGATCATGGTATATGAAAGCTGAAGTTGTCTCTCACTGCTTTTCCCTCATATTGCTCTTTTAACCTCACAAAGCCACTGGGCCTTCCACTATTGTCCCTAGGGCAGCTGCTCGCGGATGCCTCAGAGGCAAGGAGCTCTTCCTGCCCCTTACAGCTGATGCAAAGGGGTAGTGCAGAAGGTGATAGCTGAGGATGGTGATGTGAGGAGTGATTCTGCTCAAATTCCAGGTACATCTGTGAAAGCTAGTGACAAATACCAAGACGTGGGAATCCAGCTGATCCTTGTTATTTTTTTTTGCGATCTTCCCTAGTTCTAGCTGCATCCATCTGGTTGTTTAAGGGCTGAGGGAAGTACTGAATTGTGCACACCTAGGGTAAGAAACACCACACTTTTGCTATGTGATAGTGACAAATAGAACTGTGTTAAAGTAAATCTTCTTTTTCCAGATAAATATAATTAATCTGCTGTATGCAGCAGCCTTTCATATCAGAGGACCTGGATGCCCTTTATGTTTAGATCACAAGTGAGTGATTTGAGTAGATGCAGCGTAGTCCTGAGGGGACATTTATTCACATCACTAAACCATCACAGAACTGGGAACAATTAGGCATGATTGGCTGTCTTAATTGAGAAAAAGCCAAAGGGACTGCAATAAAGGATAGTGTATTGATGGAGCCCAGTGGGCTCCCAGGACAAACTAAAAGAGGGGAGATTTTGACTGGATATAAGAAAAAAATTATTTTCAATAAGAGTGATGAGGCACTGCACAGAGAGGTGGTGGATGCCCTATCCCTGGAAGCATTCAAGGTAGGTCTGGACCCGACTGTGAGCAAAATACCCTAGCTATAAGTGTGCCTGTTCATCGCAGGGGAGTTGGACTAGATGGTCTTTAAGGGTCCTTTCCAACTCAATTCTGTGACATTCTGATGATTGTCGCCAGGAGGCTGAAGCTGGTGTAGGAGCCCCTAGGCTGGGGCAGTTCTTGGAGAAGTGCTGCTTTGCAGGATGGGCTGAGTTACTTGAGGGGAAATGGAAGTGGGTCTGAATTGCTCTGTGATTAACCTGACAAAAAAAACAAACAACAAAACACCTGAAATCTAAGAAAGACTTCTATTGCCATATAACATGTATGTTGAACTGGTAAATCCAAACTTCTCAATTTAAAGCAGAAATCCTGACAGATGGACAGCATGGATGAGAACAAACAAGGATTCTCCTTGCCCTGGATGTTTTCTGATCAAACTTTCAGCAGTGTTCTTAATAGGCCTATGCAGTGCCCCGAGTTCCGCTGTGACCCTGAGCTGCATTGTATTTTTTGTGTACTGAGCGCAAAAGCACAAAGCTTCAATCTAGGTGTTTTATGTCTGAGATTCAGGAAAAGGACAAATATTGGGTCTCCTGGCCAGAGTAAAAGGAAGGCACAGATTACCCACAAACATGATTTTCAATGTCAAGGCTCAGGAGTCACATCTACCAGTGCCAATCCTGCAAGCTCTTTGCTAAGCTCTCTGTCAGCCCTGCTGAGGCCAAGGGTAACCCCTGAATGCTTTATCAGGAGCCTGGGTGAGCATGATTCCTAGGGGATTGGCAACCAGGTGGGCAGCAATGAGAAGTTTTTCTCTTGGGTACAAGAGAGAGTATTCCTGAAGTCTTAAAGCAAGTTCAGAATTGAGGCACACTGAATGTTAGGGTAAGCTTTCCCTCTGCTCTTTCTCAGTTGGAAAAGACTTTGCATTTCTGACTGCCAGCTTCTTAATGATGCTGCAGGAGGTTAGGTTCAGCTCTGACACGTAAATCACATCCACCGTGAATCTTCCCAGGCACTGTTTGTCCAAGCTCGCTGCTCATAGCTTCCCTCTGTCACAGTGTCCCATTAGTTTGCCCAGGATGGGTTAGGTACTGAGGGCTACTGACATTTCCCACTCATCCTTAGGAAATGTTTGCTGCAGGATTGAGGTGAAGTCTCCAGTGCCTTGCTGTGGCACTGCAGAGAAAAGGACAGGGCTACCGGTGGTGCTAGAGGAGGGGAGGATAAGGGCAGGAGAGGGCATGGCAAAGAATTATGCGGATGTGCATTCCTCCAGAATTCAGGATATCCCTCTGTATAGAGACATCTTAAATGTGATGCAGTGGTGCTTATAAGAGATTGGTCTGCCTGGTCTTTCTGTCATTTTGTTATGATGATACCTGAGTGTGGTGGGTTTTTTTAAAATAGAAAGCAGATTTCAGATACTTGATGCTTTGCAAGGCTGTTCTTTTTTTTTCTTCTTTTTTCTGTGGGACCAGTGCTTGACTTCACAACAGACATGTATTTTTGTGCAGAGGAAAACAAGTGCATCCCAGGTCACGAAATGTGATCCAGTAATGTGGTACTCTATGAGCATGGGGCACATTCAAAATGAGAAATGATGGAGGTCAGCTTCCACCACTCACCCTACACTGAGAATCAGCTTCTTTTAAAACACTTGCTGCTAATAGGACTGCTGGGGGATTGCTCTGTGTCGGCAGAGGTTCCAGAAATAGGGTCAGCATTAATATGTAAGTGACCTCCTGAATTAATGTTTACAGTAAGGAGCTGCAGGGGGGCAGATGTCTATCTCTCTTGGAGAAGAAAGCCAAGAAGACAGGGATTGGTGAGGGCCATGGCAAAGCTGCTCATTAAGTAGAAAGCTTTCTAAAGCGCTGCTTTCCTTTTCAGCTTATTTGCAGGATGAGGATTAGTTTTAATTGCGAGGTTTTGCAGAATGGAAGTGCTTAATAAGCAGAAGATGCTTTACATGTGCGACTGTGAACAAGGGAGGGTGGCAAGGGGGTGCGGGGAGCGAACCACAGAAGGGCAAGCAGGAGTGTGCCAATGGATGTACACAGGAAGCAGCAACCCACACGTGCCCACTCCATGTGTTGCTCCTGTTGCAGTTTTTTTAACTGAGAGCAGTGAAGTTGCAGCTTGTCATCAGTGGCTGAGCTCTAAAGGGGAATCAGACCTCCCAGCTCCCGTTTCCCTGCTGTGGTTTTCAGGCAAAGTTGCCTCATGCTGCCATTCCTCCCTCTCTTCATCCTCTGCAAAATTGGCCCTAGACTCCCTCTCTTTTAACGATGGCTCTCTTCCTTTCTTTGCTCCTCAGCCCCCTCAGCAGCGCAGTCACTGTCAGACAGGCTTTGGCAGTCACTGTCAGAATGAGGTGAGGGAGCCTAGGAGTCTGTTGCCGCCCTGTCAGCAGAGAAAAAGAAATTCCCATGGCCAAGAACCTAAAATAGAAGCAGACAAAATAGGCCAGGAGACTGCGCTGGCCAGGCACTGCAGTCCTCTCTTCTATTCTTTTCCCATTATCTCTCAGTCATCTGCAGAAGTGCAATTTACAAGGCAGAGGTGGTAGCAGCAAGAACAAGCAGTGACTTTTTCTGCCTGACTTTACTACAGAACACCAATGGATGCTACACACATGCAGTCTATATAGTGAGTTGCACTCCCATCTGGTCTAAATGACTGGGAAAAAAAAGAGATTTCAGATGAACTGTACCTTTCTGTGTGTATTTGAATTTGGTCTGAAGAGAGACAGCTGGAGACAGGTGCGTCATATGCAAAGCTGATATGATTGCTTATCATTAAAGTGCCTAGGCGTTTTCATTATCCAATGTAATTTTCCATTGCTTATCAGTTTGCCAAACTTCATCCATTTGATATGAAGTAGTTTGTGCTGAGGATTAGCCCAGGGCTGAATATTTGTGAAAATATCAGCTAAAACGTCCAGAGATTAGGAAAACATATGTTGTCTTATTCATTAAAATTTTCCTGTTTCTGTTTTGAAGGAAAGTTTGGCATTTGGGTGGTTTGGAGGAGAGACCGGAATTTGGCAGGTGAAATAGCCGTGGTGTCAGGGACTTACCTTTGGTCGTTTCTGTTCAAATCTACCTAGATGTGGCCAAACTACAAGCTCTGAAAAATCTCTGTCCATACGTACTCAGCAGAGACTTGTTAGGGTTTGGCCACTAAATCTTCCATCTGTATCAGTCATGCTCCATCCAGTCTTGCCAACTGCTGAATTATTTGTAATTCTCATACCATTTGGTGTTTTACTTAACTTTCCAATACCCAGATAAAAGTAAATTTTTAGTTTCTTTGGAAAATGAAGTAGTTTTATAACAGGGAAACAGGGGGCTACACACACTCAACACGCAACGTTCCTTTAGCTGTTTTTCAGGGAAGTTAGCTGTGATTCATCTGTCAGAAGTCCCCTCTAATCCTGGCTTCCATTACCTTTGTGCATGTTTTCTTTCTCCCAAAGAATGAAAAGTATAATGAGACTTTAAGGCATGCATTACAAAGGAGTTCTGCTACGGTTATAAAATAAAACCCTTCATCTTTCTCTTAAACTTTGAAGGGTTGTGGGAGATACTGGATGAGTTTGGGTGTCTTGGGACTTCCCTGCGTAGGTAGTAAGTTGAGAGGGTGCAGCCCAGTTGCTGGCAGAGTAGGTAGGTTGGGTGAGGATTTCATCTTTCCTATGCAGAGGAAAAAAGTGGGAAGCTATAGATGCAGAAAGCCACCCATCCTCTTGATATAAGTGCAGGAAGCTTTCATAAATTCTGCAAAGTATATTTGTGTGAGCCTCCTGACTGATCTTGGACAGTGCACTTCTCTGCAGCTTTTCAAGGAGTGATACCTAACGTTACTTTCCTACTGGCAGAGAGTTTTACACTGGCTCAAAAAGCCAGTTCTGGATTATTTGATTGATTTGGGTAGACTGAAACTTCCATGATTTCCCATAGGAGCCCAGCGTTCATGATTCAGTATTCTAGAGGCATTCAAGATATGAATCATTTTGATTTTAACTTCAAAATGATGACTGTAATTCATTGATCGCTGGAGACATGCTATCCATATGGGTTATGATGTTCGTGGCTCTAGGTTGGGGGGCCAGCCAACACCTATTCCACCTCCAGAGAATGTCTGGCGCTGCTCCAGCCCCGTGCCGTTGTTGTTCTTGCTGCAGCATTTATTCAAGCTCTCTCTGATTCGCATCTCTGGTTTAGATGCTGTCTCCCACTTGAACAGTTGCATATCCAGACTCTCACGTTGTTGGTTCAAACACAGAGCTGCTGAGGCTGAAGCCTCTGTTGATTTCTGTGAGACTTATAGTAGCTTGCCATTGCTGGAAAAGACTTAATGCCTCTACTGCATGAAAGTAAGTTCAGGCTCTTTTGAGAAATGGCAGGGGGCCGAGGTAAGCAGTTTTTTTAATTAATACAGAGTTTTTCTATGACTCATCAGCCCTACCTGCTTCATTTATTATTTCCAGCTATGAGATATTAGGAAAACGGGGTTATTTTTTTTAGTTATGCAATAAACATGGAAATTATGCAGAACTGTTGGAGGGATATGTTTTATGAAACACATATACTCCTTTGTTTAAGTTAGAGAGTTAATAGTGGAGAGGGGTGGCAGAGGGAGGAAGAAGAAAAGGTTTGTTTGTTTTATTGTTTTGGTGAAAAAGACAAAGCAGGAGCTTCTTGAGGGACTGTAAGATCATAGAGAACACATTACCTTAGAAAAGCTGAGCAATTTCCTGATGATTGTTACAAAAATCAGTATTGTTGTGCCTGCAGCCTCCTCTTAACTTAGGGACTTCTTACAGGGAACTTCTCTAATGTCTGTCAGTTGGGTATAAGGTATGTGTAATAGAAAAGGTACTACTTCAAAAGGAAGGATATTAGAAGTTAGAGCAGTCTTAACAGTCCATTGCCACTTCTTTGTAATTCCTAGAAGTCTTCCAAGTGCCATAAGCAGTGCTTTTAACTTCTGAGATATCCCTCCTTTCACCACACTATTTCCCAAAAGAAAAATGTTTGCAGAACCATCAAGAGCCATCAGTGCCAGGGAGTAGAGCAGCTTGGTAACTGGATGAAGGGGAATGGTAAGAAGTCTGTCACGCTTCTGATGTAAGCAGTGTGCTTTTCTTTTTCTTTTTCTTTTTTTTGCTTTTTTTTTGCTTTGAGCTTGGTTGCAGAGGCTACCAACAGTTAGTATACGGCATAAAACTGATTCCTGAGACGGCTGTGGATAGAGAGCAAACTAGGTGGCTCTAGTTAAGATTTCGTGCTACTCTTAAGTGTTTCAGTGCAAGGGAAATAAGATGTCTTCCTTACGCTGTCTCTAACAAACATTCAGACTATGTGACCATAGGTCAGAGAAAGTAAGAAGCCCTATGTCAAATATTCTCTTTTGGATACCGAAGATAAAAAGATTTTTGTTTCTTAAACTCATTTCTAGTACTGAGTGAAGTGCTAACTTAGAATAGCTCTAAACTTAAAATAAATTGTTTCCATTAAAAATTATAAAAAGATACAATAGCTTTTCAGTGATGTGAGTTGTTAGTGGGAGGCTTGACAAAAACAACTCTATTTTAAAAATCAAGACATTTGAGTGTTGTTTGTGCCAAAGAAAACATATCTTGCCTTGACAAGGAAAAAAGATCATTTATTACTACTCCACTTCTTCTTGTGGTCTTCACTTATTTCATTCAGATACTTCGCATTTATTCACATTTCTTATTTGAAAATCGTTGGAGTAATTCTTCATTAGTTGTTTGTTGTTTGATTTCAGGAAAAATTCCTGAAAACTTATTTCTGAAGGCTTTAGAACAGTTAGCATGATAGGATGTGCCATTGAAGAGTGGTGATGTGTCATGGGAGATGGAACGTGTATTTGACACAGCTGAAATCTTCGCAAACTCACTCAATGAGAGAGCAAGTTGCCTTTATACTGAGTGCTGTCAGCAGCAAGTTGCTGGTATCCCATCGTGGAACGGAGCTGTTAGATTGAGGTAATTAAAAACAGTACTGAGACTGTAATTGAATTCTATTCAGGAAGGTACACCTTACCTAGAAGCTTTTTTTTTAAACTACTACAGCATTGAGATCCTGCTGTTATTTTGTTTATCAGGCAGGATTTAAGGGATCAGTTGGTGCAAGTCTTCAGCTGTTCATCAGAATATGACAGCCTCCTACTCTGTAGGACAGAAGAGTTCTCTGACCGTACCGAAAACAAACACATTTAATTGTTCAGTGTGCGAGGGGCTAAAATCCAGAGCCAAATCCTACTGCTGTCCATGGGATTTTGTCCAGTGGCTCCCCAGGATCTTGCCCATAGTTTACATAGTGGTATTATGTGTTGTGCCAAGCCCATCTCCTCTTTTCTTCAGTCTCTCTAAAGGCTGAGTATAATGACTACAGACTGGTCAACAAGCAAGCATAGCAGCCATTGTCTAGCCATCCCTGCCTGACCCTCTCAATGAACTGCAGCTAAATGAAGACCCTTGGGGAAATCTGCTGGAGGCAACAACAGCTGTAAAAGGGGATGACTTTGAGTGGTACCTTGTCATTTAATGGGACTCCCTTTGCCTTGAGACTTACTTTTTGCCCCTGGAGCAAAGAGGTTCCCTCAGGAAGTGGAACTGGCTCCTTTTGCCTCTGTCAGGCAGAGTTTCTGTAAGGAAATACAAAGCAAATAGGGCTTGCTTCCTTTGAGCATCTGCAGAATGGCATAGCAGGTGGCAGTGAGAGTCTATGCAGGCCAGTTGTCCGGTCACATAGAGCAAAGTGCCTTTGCAGAGGAAGGAAACAGCACAGAAAGAACAAACTGGTTATTCAGGAAAGGAAGGCGAAAGCATTCACATGGTGCCAAGAAGATTTTCCCTACCATCACCAAAGCCTGTGAATACACAGGCAATTAAGACAGAGAAAAACAGAAGGTTCTTTTCTCTCCACTACTGCATATCCAGTGCCTGATGCATTCCTCCTCATTACCAAGGACTTAAACAGAACAAAGATCTGCTCACATCCTTTCCAGTAGGAGCAGATGTGATGGATGAGATCAGCCAAATGGTCAGCTAGGATCTACCCCTCAGCCCATGTTTACCTTCCTTGGACACTGACCTCGATGTTTAACACTGAAGTCAGCTCAGTTAGGTCAATGCTGCGGTCATTCATTCCTGTTGCATTACAGGCACAGGCAATCAGAAAACAACATTAATGCAGATCCATAGGGAGAGAATTGCATGCAGATCTTTTGTGCATGTGTGCCCAAATCATCCAGGCATAAAAGCCCTAGATGGCTTATACGTGCCCATAAGGTTGTTGTATAGGCAATCCATTTGTGAAGGCAGCTGCGAACATGTCTTCCAGTAATGGTGTTCACTGCTTGATAAAGTCTGGTTTAAAATTCCTTACTGGAGTAGCTGCAGCCATCTTTGTCCTAGCTGTCCAGGTCCTTAAAGGCATGTTCCCAAAAAGGAATTAAGGGAAATACACCTCTTCCCACCAATGGACTGTATATAGATCCAGTTCAACTATTGTTTTTTTTACCATGATAAGTTTAACCAGTGATGACCAAAAATGAAGGAATCCAGCTCAGACTAAGGCTGTGTTAAAGGTAGGCACAGTTCTCCCAGGAAAGGGCCTAGTAATGAATTGAAGTTTTGAGTCATATCTTCAGCATGACAACTGTAATTTGAGTTGGTAGCAGTATCACTTACAGATATAGCGACACTCAGCTAAGAATGCAATGCAGGAACAGCTCAAAAAGCAGCTTTAATTGAGGCAAACATACCTACCTCTGTGAGGAGGTCAGGTTGGCATTCAGAAATAATGCAAAATACATATGTAATGATGAGATAGGTAACGGGGCAGCCAAGCACGAAGTGACAGGTATTCATGTCACCACACATCTGTGATCTGTCTATGTCTTGCAAACCAAGTGTGGTTCTTGGTGCCCATCTCTAAAAGAAATGTGCAGAAATACAGGAGGTCCAAAATGGGATGCTCAGGTGGTGAGAGGCAGGGAGCAGCTTACAGGGAAAAGACAGTCACTACTGGCTGTTGTGGGATGGCCTAAGATGATCATGAAATAGGTTTGCAAAATCACCTTTCCAGTGGAGAAGTTAGTCATAGAGTGACTGTCATCTCTTACAGTGAGAACAATCATCATCTAAGGATATAATAAGGAAGCAGCTTTAGGTAATGCAAAAAGGAAGTGCGCACCGTGTAGCTATTGTAGGAAACCTGCTGCCACAGAATAGCTAAGGGATGAAAAATAAAGCTGATTTTGGCAAGTGACTGGATAAAGTCCTGGAAGAAGAGGTCTAGTACTGTGCAGAGGCTGATGTGAGTGCAGAACCTGCAAGAGGAGGGCCCAGAGCAGCAAATGGCAATGGGCTGGGCAAGCAGACTGAGTTCGGGCCGTTGGGCACTGACCTGTTTTCTTAACATTTTCTGCAGTGTCTGCTGCTGCTCTTGCAGGCAGGACACCAAGCCAGGTTAGAAAATCCAGGTAGGATGTATACAGGGGATTCAGAGAAATGACCTGGGTACTTTTGGCAGAGCTTGATGTTGGTTTTGAAGTGCCAAAAGCCTGGAAAATATATTGATGTTGAGAGATGCTTTCGTACAATGGAATGACTTGAGAAATGAGTCCTATCATTCTAGTACTGTTTCAAGGTAAAATAGTACAAGAACTTGTTTGAGATCTCTTTAGCAACAACAAAACAACAACAAAATAAAAGTACAAGAAGGGAAATGTAATTAATGCCAATCAAAATGGATTTATGGGAAATAAATCCTGTCAGAGTTAACTGATATCTTTTTTTTTTTTTTTTTTTTTTTTTTGAGATAGTAGTTGTTGATAAAGGTAATTAGTGTAGATGTGATTTGTTAAAGCATTGGGTGTTGTAGCTCGTAATATCTTGATAGAGAATCTGGAATAGTACCAAATAACTTGCTGTGTATTAATAGTTTAAAAACAGGTTAAATGGCAATCAAAATACAACTGCAAGCAGGGAGTCATTATCACATCATCTTGTGTCACGTTGCACAGACTGGCTCTCATCCCTATTTTATTTACTATTTTTTATCAATAGCAGGGAATAATATGTAAAAGCAACAGAAGGAACACTTGTTAGTGACACAAATGATAAAACTCTGCAGACAAGCCATGAAAAGGGACAAGATCAAAGATGGAAAGCAATAGCAGATTTCGTGTTAAACTTAGCTTAGGGAAACAGTGTATTTTAGTACGGTCAATTATGAAGCACAATGTAAAGACATAGGGAACAAAAGCATTAGCCATGCTTTTAACCTGAGGAGTCCACTCTGAGAAGTAGCAAATCTAAAAAATATGGTAGATAATTCTATAATTATTTATTATTGTACAGGAACCCTAGATCAAAACTATGCCAGAAGACACAGTGCAGGCTTAGAGGTGTGAACAGAGGTACCTCAGGTGAGAGCTCGGGAAGCAGTGCATCACTTCTGTGCTTGACAAGTGCTCAGTTAATGCAATGCTGCCTAATGTTTTGGTGTCCACAGTTCAAGAGAGATGCTGCTCAACTGAAGGAGCATGCAAATAGTGATAATGCGGGGGGTCGTGCTTCACAGTCTGAGCCTCCAGGAGAGCAGCCTCTTGAGTTTATCTGTGGGAAACCTAAGGGCTGCAGTTTGTAAATACCTACTTAGAGAACTAAACTTTAATAAGAGGGCACTTCAAGCCAGCAAACAACGTATAAAAAGAGCTAGTGGCTGGAACCAAAAGCCAGGCAATTTCACACTAGAAATGAGGCACAAGTTTTTTCAGCAGTGAAAGTAATTAAACATTGGAACAATTTACCATGGGAATGTGGTGGATTCTCTATCACTGGCAATTTTAAAATCAATACTAGCTTTTTCTTCACAACATATGTTCTATCCAAGCATGAATTAATTCAGGGCAGTCTTATGAGCTGTGTTATTCAGAAGATTGCAAGAGAAGTACGCTCTTCCTTCTGGCATTATAATCTCTATTTTTTAACTCTTGGGTGATCCCTTCCTTCTCCCCCCTCCCCTCCCTGCTTTTTATTTATTTATTTATGGGTCTCTTAACATTCTTACATGAATGATCACATATATTTTTCAGTGTTGTTTCTGATTTGAATACAAGAAAATGATTTTATTTTTCCCACTTGGACAGGCTTGTGTTTTCCATCTCCAAGTTTTCAATATGAGTTTATCATCATTAATTTTAGTTTTGCCCATGGTTTGCCTTATAATTCCCCTTTTTTTTTTTTTTTCATGCTGCAGTGGTAGTTGCAATTCTTCTAAGGGATCAGTTATGGCTTCATTGGTACTCCTAAGTAATGCAGTCACAACAGTGTCATCAGGTCCTGCAGCCAGCTGGCACCACATCACTCATCCCCTATCTTGGTGCATTCTCTTAACTGTCAGAGCAGTCAGGCCATGCACAAATGGCCTGTGGGGAACAATTCCTCCTTTTCAATAACTTCCACACCATGATAGCTGGCATAGGTACCAGTGACCACAATAATAGTTCAACAGCGTAGACTTGTGCCTTTGCCATTTTAGTTATGGAGTATAGATGAAAAGCCCTGCGTGTCTGTTTTTTTTTTATTGTTAGAGCTTGTTACAAAAAAACCTTCAAAAGTATCTTGTAAGAGGTTGAAGCCTTTCATGGCAAACCGTACATTTTGATGAAAATTTTGACAAGTGTATGTCCAAATAGTGGATTCAGCTTTCTAAATTCCTTTTAGTAAGGCTGATGCATTTCTTCAGAGTAGCGTAAAAATACTTTGATTAAAATGTTTTGATAGATTCTCATTTGACTTTTCTACTAAATATTATATATTGTATTTTGTGTTTCATGTCGCAGTGCTTTGATGTTATCCAAACGCACCATGCCAATATCATCAAAATGAAACAATCCATCATCATTCTGATAGAATATTTCATTTAACTCTAATCTTGATTTTATAGAGCTATTGTTCTGCAGGATCTTCCAAAATTTTAGCTTTCAGCTTGACTTGAAATGAAAACAAATGATGAATTTCCAGAACTTCCCCAAGAGAAGCAGCAGCTTTTCTTTTCTTTTTTTAAGGGAGGAGAGAACAGGCTAAATCTAAGCATACACTATGCATTGCAGTAACTTCTATAGCTATGATTTTAAGTGTCAATGTGACCTCTTGAAATACGTTTGTTGCACATGTCCACAGTTAAGGATGGGTATCAACTGTGGACTGAGTATAAAATTAACTGCAGACAACTGTGTTAGCCAGGCACCTCAGCTCTCATGCCTTAGTCATTCTTTACTGCCTACATAGTCAAGTCAGACAGCCACATTTAGTCAGCAAGATGGCTCTTGAAACAGGTATAGACCAACGTCTTGATTCAGCTGCCCAAATTTTAGCTATATGGAGCTGTTTTAGTTGCCTTAAAGTGTGAAGACTTCTGCAGATGATTTAGATGGCAATGTCATGGGATGTTTTGAAAGACTTGCACACTACTCTGTGGAGGTGATTCCCTTGTGTGTTATTAAGAGTACAAATGTAAAATGTAAAAGCATTATCATAAAAATTTAAGTAGCTTTTGGATCCTTCAGCTGTTTCAGCTCCATCTCATCTGCTTTCACAGAAAATGAAGCATTCCTTGATGATAAACAAGAATAAGGTGAAATAAGAGAATTATTCATTTTCTTGTTACACCACTATCTTTTATTTTCAGTGCTATATTTCAAACGCACTACTTTAGGACAATCACAAGTCTTCTGAGCTGCTACTCAGCTTAGGGACAGCTCTCCTGGACTTGTAGTTTGGAGGAAGGGAACGTTAGACCATTGAATGATGGTCCAGGTCTCTGCTGGGGTCGATAAATTCCCTGAAGAGCACCACCTGAAAGGTTTGAGACCTGAATTTGGATGCTTGAATGAGGAAGGGAAACAGTAAAGAGAATTCCAACTTGTTTTGTTTTTTGTTTGTTTGCTTTGTTTTGTTATCGAATACTAAGGTATCAACAAAGCTAAAACAATTCATTTCTTCATTCTTGCTGTCAGCCCTACTTGAATTATTGTAGCAAGACCTTCAACTACCACAGGGCTTTCAAGTAAATCTCTTTTTAAACATGTATCTAAGTGTTCAAGGAAGCTAACCAGCCCCTGGAAGAATTCTGAACTCAAAAAAGGACAAATGCTAGCAATTCTGTACCTACCTCTATGACCCCTCTGCATGCGCTGTTAGTGGACTCTAACCTGATACTGAGTCACTGTCATGGAATAGCCCACATTCAGGCTCCTAAAATACTTCATTGTCCAGAACAGATCGGCAGAATCCAAATAACCCATTGGGAAAGAGGCATGACTGCTAACTGTTTGGCATACTGTTTGTTGTCCTAGGTCTAAACTGTCTTGGTAACCAGTCTAGTAGCTCAGTTAGTGTTGGTGGCTCCAGTGGTGAGAAACACTTCCAGGCACTGTTTCATTTACTAGTAGGAGAACTGCCGAGGAAGCCAGCTCAGAACTTTGTTATTGCTATTGATCTGACACTGAAGGGTATTTCAGTGATGAGCAGCAACATAAAATGAATAGATGGGAAGGTATAGAAATAGGTCATGTTTTCATCTGGATTCAATTTCTGATTCTCCAGTGCTTTGTGGTGGTGTTTGTATTCTCTCGGTTGGTTGAACTGGCATCAGGACAGACTGCTGTTTTCTGTAGATCTATTGGCAGGGGAGATCAGCCCAGTTCTGTTCTGCAGCTGTTCTTGCTGAAGCTCATTGCATGTGTGCCATTTGTTTGCAAAACTTGGTATGAGGGGTTCTGTGTTGGAGTTGTGTTCTCATTAGCCCATTCAGCTGTCAAAGATGGGCTCTAGCCTTAGCTTCCATATAGTTGGCCAAGAAGGATTGCCCTATCAACTAGTTTTGGAGGATTTTCTTTGTGGAGTTTTATCTACCTAGAGGATTCTTTATGGCACACAGCAAAGTTGGGTTTTTTTCATAGTAATTCTTTCATTTTTAGACTGAAACTCAGTCATTCATTAATTATGAGGCTTCTCCATATATAATTTAAAAGATATTCAATAACTATTCTCCATAATAAAATTTTACTTTGTTTTGGTAGTTTGAGGTTCATTTTCTCTAAGTTTGATCTACAGCTTCCAGGCAGTGGGTTGTGGAGATCATCCTATGCTGCTTAATACAAACATCGTTGAGTGTTAGCACCTGTTCCAGAGTTGATTGGCTGGAACTCAGGATTTGAAGAACGTCCAAGGAGGCTAGCAGGTCACAGGTGTCCTGTGTCCATGATGCAGAATGCTCCTCCAAGCCTACGAGTGTTCTAGTCTCCATGCATGTCTGCATAGGTTATATTTTCAGTCTTCATTTTTGAGTTACTGTATGAATGTAATGAGAGGCTATGTTTTTCTATAAATTTAATTCTGAGTGCCAGCCAGAGTCAAAAGCTGTTATTTAAGCTTATGCCTCAGAAAAATACCTTTGCAGCTTTTGTCTGATACATGCTTGTTAATGAGCATCTGCACGGTAATGTGGTTAGCACTTAGTTTTCTAGGGAAGAATCCCATTTGAATTCTCAGGATGATGTTATTGTTGGCCAGATACCATAATGCTTCTTTCTTGAGGATGCCACTGACTAGATTGCTTAAAAATATCTCCGTGGTGTGCAGGGATTAAGTGGATCTTGGCTTTTGTGTATCTGTGGTAGTTAGTTAACCTGACTGCACGTGGTCCTGAAGGGCGTCTAGTGGGCGCACGTGCCCCACTCGCAGTGTTCAGCTTGCACCAAACTTTAGAGAAACATATGAGAAAGGGAAGGTTTTGTGATACGGAAAGCTAGAGTGCCAGAGCCACAGCAAGCACACAGAAGGTGGGGGGGAGTGATGTATTTAAACATTTAGCCAGAGTTGTGAGGAGGAAATTGCAGACAGGGTAGAGCGGAACGCTTGTTAATTGTCGATTTTCTGGGCATTCTACCATAGAGGCACTCGCTCCTGTCTTGTTACTTGCTGAAGAGGTAGAGGGGTTGAAAAGGGAAAGCCATTTATTTTTCTGTGTGTGTTTTTAATTGTCCCTCCTGAGACGGGCTTTTGCACAGTTGCATGTTCAATCTGTTGCTCACAGTTTGTTTTCTGACAGTTGAGGCTCTACTATCAGAATGCACCAGCTATAGTGGGGTGAGACAAAGGGTGGCATTGCGGTCCCATGGTGGACAGGCTTTGTCAGTCATATTTTGGGTACATGTAGAGTTGTTCTTATCTTTCAAACCTAGACAAGGAGACTTGTTCCTCCAGTATCAACTTGAAGTGTGACTTCCATCCTGGTGGGTCTCCATGGTTAGATGCCCTACTCATTTGCCCTGAACAGCTGTTGTATGCTTTTCCTTGCAAAGATAATACTGATCAAAAATATGCTTTGTAGTTAAGGAACTGACATTCTCTCATGTTACTGATAAGAAAAGTGATAAAGCAAGCTGTACTGTCTGTTGCTGTTGTCATATCACCACTTGGTGATGGAGGGCAATTGGGTCTCCACGGTCCATTTAGTTTTTGGTTTTTCCTGATGGTTTTGCTTCTGCTTCCAGACTTCTTCCCAGTTCTGTTACCAGCATGGCTGGTCAGCACAGTATGCTGAGGAGTTCTGATTCACCCCAAGAACAAAGCATAGAGATTACTTAAATGGACACATCGGCTTTAATAGCAACAATGACCACACAATATGGAGATACCCAATTTCTGTTTCATTGCCTTGTTTTCAGTTTGGTTGTGGCAGCAGGAACTCACTGGGAATTAAATCACCCCGCTCCTCCACCGTGCTTTGTAGGCTTTGCCGAGCTTTGTGATGTGGTGAGACTTCTATTAGTACCAAAACACATCAATTGGACTTGCCAGCAGTGCCCTGCTGTGTGTAGATGGCAGCTGGCCAGATGTGTTGTTGTACTCTGCTCTGAGCAGAGCTCAGGGAGGCTGCCCTGAGGGGTGGCAGCTGTTCTCATTAGCGGTTCCTGCAATGCTCTACATAAACCTGAAACATGGATAGCAGTAGTAGGGAAGTGAGAATGCATGAAAGAGAAGAATAGATTAAATTTCTTACCTTCTACAGGAAGAGAAATAGAGGGAGAATGTCAGATACCTCTAGGGAGCTCCTGCTGGTTTTTGTGGGTTTTTTTCTCCAGAAAGCGTAGCAAGGGCCATTTCATTTCTTAGTCCTTGGGAGAAAGCTTGGTCAAAGAGATCACAGGTTTAATAGCTCAGATTAAATTCAGTAGTAAACAGGGAGAAATGGGTTCTCACTATCTATGGGCTCAATATAGACTTTTTGGGATAAACAAGCAGAATATATTCTATAAGTTTTCCATACATTTCCACTGTTTCTGTTATTAATACTCTTTTTCCATGCTTCTCTCCTCAACATTCCCTCTCCCTGTACAGAGATCCAATTCACTGAGTCCAAGTGATTATTAGGATGTTAGTCATCATTGGTCTGGAGTTCAATGAGCAGGCATCATGTAACATACAACAAACTACAACTACCAAGACTCTGTGTCTGTTTGTGCCTTGAATCCAAACTTGAAGCAGCCATCACCTCAGAGTAGTCTGGAAATGACTTCCATAAGGTCTTTGCATTCAGTTCTGCTGAGACATGTGGATATGGACTTGGTTATACTGTCTCCCTTCATGATGTGGCTGTGGAGCTCTTGATGTTTCTAAATAATATCAGGATTGTTGAGTAGACAATAGTATGTATATTAGATTCCCTTGATCTACTGGACTCTCAGACATAGAGTGTAAAGCAATACAGGAGCACTGTAAATGCACTTCAGTTGAGTAGATGATACATGCTTCTTTGAAGTTGCCTTGTCAGTAATTGTCATGATAGGAGTGCATGTCTGAAGTATGTTTATGTTTTCAGGAGTTTGTCAAAACAGAGTTTCATCCCACTGGAAGTGTTGAGACTTAGAAATGTGTGTTATTTTTCCCCAAAAGCAGATGGGAAAAAAAGATGAAATTTCTCTCTTTTTTTTTTTTTTTTTTTTTAATGAAAGAAATATTTAGGCATATGGAAAGCTTTTCTTTTGACATCATAGAGATTTAATTTCAGAGATTCTGAAACATTGCATTTCTTCTTTATCATCTCAACTGCTAAATGACTCAAAATATTTCAGCTTTTAAAATGGAACACAAACTGGTACATACTCTTACCTGACTAAAATTAAACATGTAAGTGCTTCCTAGTAAAAATGTCAATGAAATGGATTCAAATTTCTATCAAAGTATTTTTATTCTCACATGAGTGTTTTGTTTTGTTTTTATACCAAAGTTCTATTGAGGAAATTCTCACAAAAATCTTTATAATTTGTTTGGCACTGGAAAAGATCCAAACATATCTTTATAATAATAAAAATATTATATATATATGTATGTATGCATATTCCAACAGAATGCATTTACTCCCCTTCCAAAAGTGCTTCCTTGACAGACTGTGTTGACAGTACCAGATATTACAGCTTTGGAATCAAAGTGGGGAACTGGCTGAGAGGTACTTGTCATGAATTGCAAATAGCAAGCATTTAGCCTAAAACAAACAAACAAACAGAAAAACCCACAATTGCTAGGAAGGTGGTAGAGAAGCCCACTTAAACCATGCTGTCTGGGATGAGAAGATATTCGTGATTTTGCCTTTATCCCATTTTCCCTGCTAAAAGACCCACATGCACACACATTTTCTTGGTCTCATTTGAAAATCTTAGGGATGTTCAGATATATTGTATGTACTCCCTCTGGCTAATTAATACACTGCAAGATATCATTGCACTCCAGAAGCGGTTCATTGCTCAGACAGTAAGAATATTACTTATCTGACCAACTGCAAGGAAGCAGTACCATTTGAATTTGGAATATAATGCACGTGTTGAAGCCATTTATGAAAAAAATGCAAACAATTTAACAAATGCAATTGGGAAACAAAAACAAACAAAATCGAATTCAAAGCAATGGCCCTCTGGTCATGGACAGAAGCTGAATATGTTGGCTGTCTTATCTGGCATGAGTTACTTGATCAGCTGTACATACAGACATTGTCCACCAGGATTTGGATTGGGAGCCAGGAGCTTGTTGCTAGGCCTTCAGCTGGTAACAGCCTTCTATCATTAAATACTTCCCTGATAGAAATAGCTCACATTTAGAGAGCTTTTATGGAATCTTGCTTACTATTTAATAGAGAATTTGAGTCTTTCTATGAGAATCTTTTTTTCAGTTCTATATTGAAAAGACGTTGTGTGGACTGCTTATTAAGCTTCTCAAGAGCCCTGTTAAGGCGTTCTCCATCATAATCTATAGGGCTGTTCTGCAGGGCCATCTTGTAACCTGCCTTCTGGTACTGGTTCCTCTTCTTTTTCCTCTTAAGCCAGACAAGTCAGTCAGTGTTCCTGCTAGGTCAGATACACGGCTACTGCTCATCAGCTGAGCTCCCAAGATCTCCATGAGGTATCAATGAAGCTCTGTCTGTTTATGAGGGCCCAGGATCTGTCCCTATGAATATCTCTGTGTTTTCTCTCTCATGCCTTCAACTAGCATTGAAGCTAATTTTTAAATAGAAAAACAGCGTTTTTCTGTTTGAACAGTGACAACTGGACTTCAACATTTTTCTACCCTTGCCAATCATAAGTAGCATCACAGGTGTCTTGAATTTTGCAGCAGCCTCTAGTACTGGAAGAGAACACTTTGTTTTTCTGCGAAGTGTTTGGCAGAGCGTGACCAAAGAGGGGAGCCAGAACGTCAGCAAAGTAAGAGAACTAACAGCAGTCAGGCAACAGGATGTAATTAAGGATTTCTGGATGCTTGCGTGGGCCTGTCACTGGTGTGTATTACTGTCTTTCAGAACACATCTACTAGTTAATTAAAGCTAAATGCAGATCACCTTCTCTGCTTTCTTTCCTGTTCTGTTTTTTTCCTGGTGGTTTTTTGTTGTTGTTGTTGTTGTTGTTGTTTGTTTTTTAGTGGTGGTGGTGGGTTTTTTTTCTCCCTTGAGCTGAAGGTCTTGGATCACTCCACTGATTAGAAGCAGTGATTCGAACTGACTGCAGAGTCCTTAGCTAGATGCATAACTGTCTATGGAACAGGAAGCAGAAGCAGTATGAGAGAAATTTCAATTTATTTAGCTTCCTGTAATCCATGTTATTATGGCTCTCAGCGCCTCCCCTTTTTATGACTCAACTATATTAAAGAACATGAGTTGCACTTGCATAGCAACTGGGAACAAGTCTTCTAATAAGCTGCTCTTTGTGTTTATCCTTCCTAGGAATCAGGTGGCCTCAGCACGTGAGGGAGCATCCCATGGGGCCTCTGGGGGGCTCTGGGATGGGAAGCAAAAACGTAGTCACTGTGCACAAACTCCTTGGAAGTAGGGAGGTCTCTGGAGCATGGTGTAGTGGAAAACAAGAAGCAGGGTTGGTCAGCAGCAAGGTGCCACATGCCAGAGTATAAAAATGAGGCAGGGGTGATCTATCATCTGTAAATGGCATGCCTTGATATTAAGAAAACCTAGTCGTGTCTTTTCCTTTCCACTAAGCAGTTCTCTATGACCCCGCCTGCCTGGCTCAGCAGTTAATGTATTGTGCATGGGAAATACTTGTATCTATTAAGTATTGAATATTTTACACTCTTGTTGCAGGAACATTTTTCTCAGGATTTTTGAATGTAGTTAAATGTCATGTCAACGTAGTGGGAAATCAGGGTACCAGTTAGAACCAGGAAAAGACCCCATTTATTCCCACGGCACTTCTGCTGACATTAAAATATTTATAATCTGTCTCTGCTTGGACAGTATTTCCAAAAACGGGCACGTTTCCTAAGAGTTGGCCAATAACTATTTTAAGAACCTCTTAAAAACTGTAAAAGCATTTTTATGTAGTACGTGCTTATAAAAGTATGTGGCTACAAGCAGCATCCACAGGACATATTTGCAGTAGCAGACTGTCTGTTTCCACTCATCTTCAAACTGCAGAAGCCAGAGTCTGGCATTCTGGCCCTGATCATCCCATGTGTGAGACACTAATTCCCTGTGCTCAAGAGAATGAGTAAAAGCCATCCCATCCTATTTTCACTAGTGACACTGACTAGATGGTTAATGCTGTGATTTGGGAAACATTGACAAGGATGTTGCCACAACCCATGTGCGAGCCACTCAATGTCCCCTTTTTCTTGCAGATGGAGAAAAAACTTTCTGACTTGACAGCATAAAAGAAGGGTGGTTTTTTTCTTTTTCTTTTTTTTTTTTTTTCTTTTTTTCTTTCCGGGGGGAAAAATTATATAGAATTATGTCACATCAAGAAAAACACAATGATTAAAATAACTTGCTATGAATATTCATTCTCAGCTTGGCAGATGGATGAAGTGGGCTGAGCATTTGCAGAATATTGCTAACTGAGCTCTCTTCCAGAGAATAACATTTCAAAAGAATTTCCGATTAGGTCTGTTGGCCAAAACTATAAAGGATTTTTCTCTTCCTTCTTTTCTTTCTTTGGCATTCTGAGCTTCCACCTTCCTGCCGAAATGATTTTCTCTCTAATCAACAGTTTTGGATACTTCTGAAGCCTCACACTGAGGCCTTCCAGATGGGTTCACTGCAGTGGGAAAGAGAAATAGTCGTTATCATTATTATTATGATTATGATTATCGTTCTTAACTCTTACATTTACATAAACATGCTTGTCCCAAAGGATCTCAAACTGGTTTGCAAACAAGGGTCATTTCCACCCACCAAACAGTTGCTTCTGAAGGAGTGAATATTTTGTTGAACTACCTTTGTGATAAGGAAAAAATAGACTCTACACGTTTGGGAGGTTAAAAAAAAAATAATAATAATTAATGAGAGCAAAATGACCCAAACTGGAACTCAGCTGTGTTTGCATGTCGGATATCGTGAAAGACTGCATGGGCACAGCAGCAAGCAGTAGCAGAGTTGCAGAGGTAGCAGAGTTGTACCTCCTTGGAGTGTTGCAGTGCCCCCTAGCA
This sequence comes from Lagopus muta, assembly GCF_023343835.1. Classification (NCBI taxonomy): domain Eukaryota; kingdom Metazoa; phylum Chordata; class Aves; order Galliformes; family Phasianidae; genus Lagopus; species Lagopus muta. Next base: position 81,589,002 of record NC_064433.1, read on the forward strand.
GCAGCTTTCAATATTAGTCCGTGTAGGCTTTAAAGGACTCTTTTATCTAAACACCGATGCTGTCTCAAGTTCGGTTTTCAACAAACCAAGTGAAGAAATGCATGGGGCTTTTAGTAGGTTTTGTTGTTTTCTGTGTAGATGTGGCACTGTACCATGCTTCTGAGCAGAGCACGCCACTAGCTCTTTTGAGAAAGCTAGGATTCAGGTGTTGCTATATCGTGCCATTTTGCCTAGTCGTGTGGGACTGCAGAAAGATGTTCCTATGTTAACTTTCCAGAGCTGTCAGTGCAAGTAGGAAGCACGTGTTAGAGAAACCTGGAGGCTTTTACTGCTTTGGACAGATAGAAGATGTGGAGAAAATATGACCATTCAGGAAAAGAGCAGAGAAATGCAGGTTTATAAGGAAAAGAGGAATGTAGCAAACAAGAGTCTGCTTCAAAGTGATTTGTTATCATCCCAGCAATAGTTCTTGTTTCAACTGAGCATGATCTCTCCTGAGAAGAGGAGGAATCTAATCACGATGATTGATAATTCCTTCAGAGGTTCCCCAGTAGGTATCATTTCGGACACGGAAAACTGCTCTCTTCTAAGAAAGCACACAGGGGCAAAGCACGTAGCGTACTGCTCTGAGGGTCTCCCATCTCACTTCAAGTTCAGCCCTTGAACCAGGATGTTTCATTGCTTTGGAGAGCAGAAACAATTGTTTGAGGGCCATCCCAGGAAGGCCCCTGGCAGGTTGATGTGTGAAAGCCGGTGCTCCGGTTTAATAAACTCGGTACCACTTGTACACCTCTCTGGCAAATGGATAGTGACACAGAGTCACCAAGCTTTGCCGGCAGTGTTGCCTGAGGCTTTAATTGCTTTCCACATAAAGTTATTTATCTCCACATCAAGAGGGTTGAGACCACATTTAGGGAGTAATTACAAAGCTGCCAGAGGGACTGGTGTTTGCCATGCCAGCCAGGCTGTGATTTATTGGTTCTGCTTGTGCTTAGAAAGTGAGCTTTCCCCCTCACCTCTTCCCTTCATCCTCTGCGTTGTGGCCAAAGGCATCTGTATCCCGCAGTTCCTTCCTATGCTATCTGTATGGAATATAATGGGTGGCTCTAAAGAATCAAATACTGTGAGCTTAGTCCTGAACACTACTCTTATTGCTTTGCTCCTGAGGTACTTTTCTCCTTTCTCTTTTATTTCTTTTTATATAAAAGAAATTGTTATTAGAATTTTCAGTGGGATTTAATGACGGTATTTGGGGAGGCTTTGCATGAGCTCTTGATTTTTTCTGTACCCTTTATAGAGCAAATGCTTTCTTAGAGCGTTTGAAATGCCTCTGCCTTATCAGTAGGGTCTGTACGGTTTTGGTAGTTGTTTACTTGTGAAATATGAGAAAATGCAGTGTGTTCAGACTGTAGTCTTAGCTAACTGATCTGTAGATCTCTGTACTGTCCCTCCCTTGGGCTTCAAATACCCACCGAGGCCCAAGTGCCTGTTGCTCTTGGTCTGCATCCACCCTCACTAATCTGTTCCTTCATTTGTTCGTTCCTTTTTGATTTGGTTTTCCATAGCAACAATTTTCTGGTAAAACTCTGTTCAACCTGAGTAGTGGTATAGTCACACACTGTTGGATACTGAACCTTAATGCATCTCTTCTGCTAACCCAATGGAATTTTATGATCTCTAGCGTGTTTATGTCAGTGGACTGGAAACCTTGCCCCAGCAGAAGTGTGATTTCACCAAAGATCATAAACTGCAAGGATGAAAGGGATCTGCTTGACTACAAAGAATACTTACCATAAAAAAGGAAAAAGTGAAAGAAACTCAGCAATTGCCTAAGTAGCATGCTCTAACGCTTTGCTATCCTTAAAACTGATTTTTTTTCCTAATTTACAAATCAAATCTACCATTTTGTATGCTAAGCTGATTTCTTTTTTTTTTTTTTTTTTTTTTTTCCCCCCTGACTGCTGCAGACACAGAGCAGCCTCCTAAAAATAAGATTTCATGTATTCAAAGACTGTTAGTCCTGTAGTCCTCTCTTTTATAGATAAAACAGAAATACTTATGCCAGCCTTTCTTCACGGGTCAGGCTTTCTAAATCTCTTCATTTTTTCTTCCACTCTGGATTTATTCCAGGTGATCTGCCTCCTTCCTGAAGTCTGGTGCTCAAAACTGGACAACAGCTCTCTCCAGATGATGTTTCTCCATAATTGTATTCACCTTTCTCATTACACCTTGTGCCTCTTGCACATTGTTCTCCTTTTAACATGGCATGCATTTTCTTGCTCGGTTGCCTCATACTTAGTTTGTGAACTCCAGTCATTATTGCAGCACCACTCAGTATCTAATCAGTGATACTCATGACACAGTTTGTGTATGATATAATTCCCCTTTCTGATGTAGCACTTGGTAGTTTTTTCTGTCAGATTTCACCTCGCTTGTTTTGGACCACTTCTCCAATCTTCCATGATCACTTTGAAATTAGTTCTTATTCTCCAAAATGAGAATACAAACAATCACTCTCAGCTCAGTGTCTCTCACTGGTTCTCACCAGTGCAGAGAACCACAGAATAACAGCAGTGTGACCTTGATCTTCTCCCCAAGACATCTTCCCCTGGCAAAATCACTGTAAGAAAGGGTAATCATGAATTATTTCAAAGTGGAACCAAAGAAATTTTGTATTTTGCTTGCTTGTATGGGTTGGTCACAGTGGGACTGGATTCCTTTGTACTAAAGGGATACCTGTGTAGCTTTGATTTCTTCAACTTGTCCATTTCAATGTGTTGTTTTGTTTTAAGAGTTTCCTCAGCTGGCTTTCTAGAGTCTTGTTTACTTTTCTCATTCAGAAGTGTCTTTCTGACTCTCAAATAATTTTATTTCCTTGTCCTTATTTATTAGGATGGGGATTTAATCCTTATCACTTCCAAAATTACAGCGCTTTCAGCCAGCTTCCTCATTAGTTTTACAATCCTCTTTCAAACAATTTAGTGCTTCACTTCAGTGGTTTTGGGTTGTTTTTTTCCTGGCTTTTTTTTTCTTTTTTTCTTTTGTGGAATCCCTGAAGGACATGCAGCCTGATCGTGAAGTGGTCACTGTTTTTCAGTGTATCAACAACAGTTGCTTTGCAAATAGACTTCTGTCTTTCATGTCAAATTGCACTGAAAATAGCCTCCTCTCTTTGAGCTCTGGAGTAAGCTGTTCTAAGTGATAATTTATTTAACACATCAAGAAATTATTTTCCTAAACTGTCACCCAACATGACACCTGAATCATTTGTGTAAGCAGATAACCAAAGTTATCCACATTTTTCTGCTTTATTAGAATGATTGCTGCTTTGATGTTCATCAACATTATGCATTTAGCATTTTTTTGTTCTCTTGATCAAGAGGATGGTGATGTAACCCTGCTAGTATACTGATATTCTTATAGCTGGGGCTTTTGGAGTTTGCTTTGTGAACATGTCAAGACATTTTATCACTGGAATCTGGTGAGGGGGTGCAGCACCCTCATCTCTAACTGCCTAGCATGTTCTTTGTTGTACAGCTTGGAACCCAAGATTATATCCTTCCATTGATCTTTGTCATTCCATTAGCCCTTATTATAGCAAGTTTTTCTTCTATTACCCAGCATTCTCACTTACCCATTACTGCTCTTAGGCTTCCACAACACTATGTGCACACATGATGATTTTTGCTCTTGGCTTGGAACCTAATTTTATTGAGATTCTGAGTCTGAAACTCTGTTATTTCACAGAATTTATTTCTGAAGCTATAGTGTTTCTCAGCTTTGCTTCAGCTAAAGTTTCTGTCCTGTCCTTTGCTCCCAGATAGCAGTTATCTCTCTATTACTGACAGTCCTAGCAGATGTCTTTGTCTGACTTGAACGCTCCTCAGCACCTGCCAGCTTTCCTTAGCTCTGAATTTAAGAAAATCCCCTCCAAATCATTTTCATTTTCCAAAGAGCGGTTGGGGTCTACTGTGGTTAAGATGGAGCGTACCCTCTCTACAAACACAGCATGTTTGTCTGCTGTCTCTACATTCCTAGTAACATTTAAACCCTTCCTCTTTATTTGATCTTTCCATCCCCACAGAGTCCATGTAATTCCAGCCGTCTACGCAAGGTAACATGGTACCTATGAAATATTTCAGAGAAACCTGTCATAGAGACTTATGTGTATTTTAGATGTAATTCTCTAGAGTGTCTCTTGTACGACTATGTATTATTGTTACAAGTACGTGGCGTGACCCAGAACCTCTCCTCTGCGCTCATTGGGTATTGGTCTGGATGCCTGAGGAGAGCTATGAGCCCTACGAGCCCTGCTCTCTCACTGGCAGGCCCATAACTGAGTGCTCTGCTCCAAACTGCAGGCCATGCTGATTTTTTGTAAGGCATTCTTAAAGTGAGGGGGTGGGTTTGACATCTTTTAACTTAAATGTTGAGGGTTTATTTTCAGGTGGAACAGTAGAACAGCCCCTTCACTTCAATTTCTGACTCCTCCTCAAGCTAACTTTTTTTTGTGATGGTTGCCTGCTGGAAAGCTCATGTGAGGCACTGCACTGCTATCCTTCCCGTGTATTGCTATGGTAGAAACTAGAACAGATTGCTGAGTGGTGATGGGGGGCACCTAGGGAAGCAGAGACGATTGATAAATTGGTAAATAAGCACTTTACACCCAAGTAAAAGTTGACTGCAAATGTGTCAAGGTCAGAAGAGTTGCTTTGTTGAAAAATGAGAGGTTATATCTATGCTACTGTTTGCAGATGCCTCAGATATTAAGCTGGTTTCTGTAAACAGACCATGATCTGGCATCTTAGATAATTCTGTGAATTAAAAAAGCAATAAAGTGATTATAATCAAGAGTATAAACCAAAATGCAAGGGGAAAGCCATGGAGATGCTGGAAATGTGGATTCAGAACTCAGTGTTAAATCGTTTCTGTGCTCTCCTTTTTCTGTCCATTTCTCAGGCATTGTGAGTATAACATTTGACATTGTAGCCCTGGGCTGGCACCAGTAAACTTGTTACAAACAAAAACGAAGCAACCATCTTTAATTTGGTTTTATGAGGAAACTCAGTAGCATTGTGCTCTATCTCCCCTGTCTGTGAAATCTCCCTGTGCTCTGTTGGGGATAGGATGGGAGTAGGCCATTGCTCCAGCCGTTAGAGAGTGGGCCGTGCCCTCAGTTCTGCCACTGACATTGTGAGCACTCTTGGAAATGTCATGTTCTGCCTGTGGATTTCCATTTCTTCTGCTAAGATAAGAGAGCTATCATTCCCCCCAGTGTGAGCTGTGTTCTGGAAATCTTAAAAAGCATGCATTCTGTAAGTGTGAAGCCCTATTTTTTTTACAATTTATCAGCTTATAACTGGACCTCTCTCTTCATGTAGATACATAAGTCTCATTTTTTCTCTGATCTTTGCCCCCTTGACCTCTTGTGCTCTTTCTCTTTTGGCTCCTACTGCTCTGTGTGAGCATGAGATGTATTATTCAAATACCCTCACACTTCTCTTATTGCTAATTATATATTAAAGAGGTTCTGACTTCATTTTTGCTCTCTTCAGAGTCTTAGTCCGGCCGTGACACTGACAGAGAGGGCTGCCGGAGCTTGGTGAGAACTTGTGCAAATGGCACTTCTCTTTTTGGGCTGTCAGTCTTAATGGAATATTTGATGAGCTGGTAATAACCTCAGCACTCCTTATGTGCAAAGCTAGGGGAGCTTTCGTTTATTAATACGTGTTTGCAAAAATAACATTTTCTACAAAATGTTTTCCTGTGATTGATGCCACTTTCCATCAGCTTGGTCCAGGTCAGTGAAGCTGTTTTGAAAGATCCCTCACTGCTAGCTTGTGTGAGTTTCATAAGATCCCAGGGAAAATAGTGTAGAGGGAGTTGGAAAGCTCAGCTACTTCATGCTCACACCAGTGTGCAGAAACCTTTGGGCTGTTCTGCTCCCAGGGACGTATTGCTTAGGATGCATTGGTTATTGCAGTTGGAAGCATGAAGGAGGTGGTGTTAAGTCCACACTACTGTTTTATAAACACAGATTCATAGTTCCAGAAAAAGCTGTTGCATCATCCAGATCCACCACTAGTAGTTCCTCAGATATGAGACTTTCACTAGATCTAAGCCTGAGACTTTGGCTTAGACTTGTGGTTACGGATAGATGTATTTGTAAGCAACTGTGGAGGTCTGGCATAAGGGTGTTCATTGGATTTTGCATGGTCATTTTTGGTCTTTGGCTGTGGAAAATCATTTTATCTGTTTCTCTGTCTGTGCGAATTTAAGAACCCAAATTTGACCACCTTTTTTGTGTGTGTGATCTTGACTGCTCATTGATTTTGCATTTGAACATTGGCAGCTGCTGAGACACTGTATTGATGGACGTAGCATAGGGACCTAAAGATGACAGAAAAATTACTGAATCCAGTGACTTGCTGAACCAGAGATGAGTCTTTGTTCTGTCACCCGCTCTATGAAAATCTGACCTAACACATGAATTACGCTGTATCTTGCATATCAGGGAATCAGGATACCACAGGCAAACGTCTGTCATATCATGAAATGCCAGAGGCTATAGCAGCAATTTCTCTTAACAAATTCCCTTTCTAAGATATACCTAAGTTACACCTTCCTTTGTTTCTCTACGCTTTTGTACAGCATTCCCTTCCCAAGTCAACCAGGCATGAGTTGTGCCATGGCTAGAAGAACTTAAAAAGACTTTCTAAGGCTGTGGATGCTAGAATTTGTGCCTATGTAGATAAATTGAGAGGTGAATTCTGAATGTAGTCCTCAACTGTCTCATAATGCAGAAGTGTTTAAGCCTGAAAGGAATACAATGAGGCCATTTTCTACCTTAAAGTCGTGAGAGAACCAAAATGTTTTTCATTGTATAGTACACACTGTGGATACTTTGGCATCCAAATAAACAAGCAAAACAACAGCTCCATCACACTGTAGGCAAAATCCCTGTTTCAACACTCCTTTGAATACAGAGGACCCCACCATCCCCCATTCTTGCTGAACACCAGGCTCTCAGAGTCTTTTTTTGTTAGGGACTATTGGAATTTCTTACATTAAAACTCACACTATTTTCTTTTGATTTGTTGTCTTTATTTTGAGTCTTTTAATGCATTAAGCTAGTAAGTAAATAACAATCTACATACATCTGATAGCAATAGATTAAACAGTATATTAATATGACAAAAATCAAAACAAAACGGATTTAGAGAAAATGTTCTGAGACTATTGCAGTGAAACATTTGAATGCTTTGCCATCAAACATTTCATTGAAGTTGACAATTCCCATAGAGAGGTTTTACTTTTGATTTTTAAAAATGGAATCGAAACTGTTCAGGCAGTTTCTTCCCTAATCTCCAACAGTTTTAATGATAGATCGACTAAATTTCATCAGGACCTTTATCCATTAGGAGAGTGTCAGCTCACTGACCCGAAAGACAGTGTCTTTTTAGAAAATACAAAGAATCAAGAAACTTTGTCTTTTGATGCAAATTCCGATGCTGACTGCCTGGCTCACACCATATTGGTTTTCTCTTGAGCCCTTCCTTTCAGCAAATGAGGAACAGTCATTAGGGCTTTTTTCACAAGAATGTAGTCAACAGATGCTTGCTTGTATATGACTTGTATTACTGAGGTGCAAAGAAATGTACTGCTGATGTACTCATGTATGGGTAGCAGACCCAAAACGGGCTGCTTCGCCTTCTAGTGCAGTGCACTTTTGCTGCTGGCACTCCGTGGCAGGACAGATCATAGCACCATACCATAGTTTTATCAGATGCCTGCAAGACTGTGCTTGGACATCCTTTATAGAAGAGGTTCTCAAGCAACCAAGCTGCTGTTTCAGCAGGATGCAGTTTGTGACTGCTGTTCTCCTTTGATAAGTATTAAACCAACCATTGGAGGGGCTCTTAGTGGTTCTGTACCGTAGATGTTGAGAGTAGATGCAAAATGGATGTAAAACTCCCATGCAGTTGCTAGTAAGAAAATGCTTAACATGTACGCCTGGAAATTCTCTCTTTGTTGCCTGCTCACAACAGGAAAAAATGCATTTGCATAATATGATAATGACATCTTAAAGGGAAGTAAAGGTACTCGTGGCAGTATTTGTGTATTCACAGTCAGTTTTACTCCGTCTCACATGTGAAATTTGCAAATTATTTGTCAGTCTAGGGTTATAAGAAGAGTTATACCCCATGTTGTTTTTCCTGGTACAGCCTTGGAAGGGATGAGTCTCAAAGATCACCCAGGGCTCTGGCACTCAGCAGAGTGATGGGGCTGTTCAGCCTGGCAAAGAGAAGGCTTCAGGGAAACCTGAGAGCAGCCTTTCAGTACCTAAAGGGGAGCTGTAAGAAGGGAGGGGAAAGATTCTTTAGTAGGGCCTGTTGTGATAGGAGAAGGAGAAATGGTTCCAAACTTATAGAGGAGAGATTTAGGTTGAATATGAGGAAAAAAAAATTATGCTAAAGATAGTGAGGCACTGGAGCAGGTTGCCCAGAGAGCTGGTGGGATGCCCCATCCCTGGAGATATTCAAGGTTAGGTCAGACCCTGCTATGAGGAAACTGAGCTTTTATCAGCCTTATGCTTATGCTGTCTAAGTATTCTTCCTATAACATCAATTTCTTACCACTGGTGTTTTCTTCCATGTTATAAGAAGACTGTAAAAGTGATCAGTTTTTGTTCCCAGTGATTTTGTTTTTAGCTTGAGAATTTCCCGGGTGACTGCCACAATAGTGTGTGGGTTCTTGTGAATGCTTTCTGAAGCCACTTTTCTTAAAATGCTCAGACAGGGCTTGTTTTAGTATTTGGAGAGGTGTCAGTTTGAATGTCTTAGCCAAATTGAAATGTGGCTGTCTGCCTTTTTAGCTCCCCCATCCATGCGAGCTGGTTTCTTCACCCCAGACCTGAAGGCAGTTTGGCATTAAATGAAATGTTTTCACCTGCAGCGAAATGCTTTGGGATGAAAGATACTGTACAAACGAATGATTATAACAAGATAAGTAACTATAGTGAAGATACAGTATCTGTGTTTAGTAGCTCAATGGATAAGCAGTACTTTTCCCAAGCAAATAAGCGTCATTTGTAGCAAAAGCTGTGTGAATTACTGAAAAGTTCATATGATGTTTGGGCTGTGCTATTTCCTCCAGTACCAGTGTAAATCTTTGCTGTGTGTTGACGTCAACTTTCTCTTTTGAAATCATTCCACTTTCTTCTACGAAATTCCACTGGATTTATGCTGATGAGAGTGGATTTTGGCCCCTTAAATGTAGCCCAAGACAATTACATCTCCATTAAGAAATTAATTCAGAATTAATGCAGTTATTGTGCAGTGATTAAATCCCAAACTGCTGTTGGAAAAACTGAATTATTGAGGTTTGCCATTTAAGCTGTAGCTTGTGGAGACATAATGAACTGGCCTTTTATATTACGCGATAAACCTCATGTTCTTAATAATCACTTGGAATTGACTTCATGTAAATAACTAGTACAGCTGCAGCAATCAGCTCCTGAGACAGTGCAGCTATCTTGCCAGAATTTTTCTGGTTGCTGCATTTCATTCTACTTTATTTTTTACTGTGGAATTGCTACAAAACCAACCTGTATGGTCTCCTAGCAGCTCAATTAATACCTTGTGTAACTTGTAAAGAGCTCTTTATGGATATAACAGGTTCCTTATTGTAGGTTAAAAATGTACCAATTGAATTTGATTGTTGCCATTATTATTGTTGATGGAGTTTTTCCAACTCTGCGAGATGTATAAATTACAGTGGTTGAAGCTCAATAAATATGGTTTAACAGTAGAGCAGTTTGTATTTAATCTTCCATACAAGGGCTGGTCCAATAATCCAGAAACTGATAGTGCAAGTGTGCAGTTGTGTGTGGAACACTATTCGTGTATTTTTAAAAGTGGTTAAGGGACCCCATGGCTTTTGAACATCTAATTCCCTTAGCTGCTTTTGAGAATTGTCATTATAGAAATAAGCCCTGTTTTTCAGTGTGTGTCTGTATGGCTTAGTCTGAGGTTGGTTGGTTTGCATTTCCCAGAAAGAGTACTGATTTCTGTTACTGTTCAAGGAATAAGGCATAGATCAGGCCTATTACTAGACTGTGTGGAGGGATGTAAGAACTTCTCCTTACCAGGATGATGTTCTTACCTCTCTGCTTGGATTAGAGATTTTGAAATCTGAATGTCAGACAGTAAAATCAGAGAGAGCAGCTGCAAGTTCAACTCCTTTCAATTGCAAGCCATTAATTTAGGAGCTCCAATCTGAACTTGAAGAAATCTGTTCAGCTCTCTTATTTTCTCAGAAAATTTCAGCCTAATGACTCATGTTCAAATATGAACATAATGTCTCTCTTATGTGAGAAGACTCAAAACAGCAGGGTCAAAGAAGCTACATTTTGTAGGACATCTTTTGCTTTTCGCTAGCAAGAAGTGGCAGTGCACACACTAGGAAAAAAAAGCATCGTCTCTTCGTAAGTTTTGTCTTCCCCAACTTGCCAACAGCTGTGCCACCAGGCAGACTGCAGCTACCTTATGGCACTGTGGTTTTGCAGAACAGGATTACTCATAAATGTGTGGGTCCTGTCCTGTTGTGTGACGCAAGCCTCCAGCGGTTGCAGCACGCTCTCAGCATAGCTCCAAAGGGTTAAACACAAGAAAACTAATCTCCTTTCCAAATCTCTCAGCCACCACTGGTTTCTCCTACATCACGCGGTTTACCTCTGTTCAAGTGCTTTCTGGAGTTTCACAGGTGCAGCTGTCTGGGTACCCATTTGTCTACAATGTGATTATAATTATTATTTCCTTTCCAAATCAACTAATTGTGTTTTGTAGCTTCTTTGTCCACCTCCTCCTCAATCACCTTCTGTTTCTGTCTTCTTTTTTTGGGGTGAAAATTTCCCGAGATGCTGTTCAGCCAGAATTTATAGAACAAGAAACAAATTGTTTCTGGAGAGTGCTGTTTACCTTTTTTATTTTCTGCATTGTTAGCGACACAGAGGTTTCATTAGCAGGGAACAAAATGAATCCCAGGGACAACAAGTAATATGCACACAAATTATTAAAAACAAAAAAACAAAAAACCCTAGCAACCTTCAAACAGGAAAATAATCAAACCCCTGGAAATAATACAGCTGAAGTATGTACTAATAAGGAAGCAAACTGCCTTCAGGATGATAGTGCAAGGTAGAATTAGCCTTTTGAAACCTTGGGAACCTGGCGGTGCTGTAACCAAAACCAGCAGGGTCACCACACGTGCAACATGTTGTTAATTCTCCAGAGATCTGAGTCCAGCTGAAAAAGCATGCCAAAACGGTAATCACCTTTATTTCTTTATGGGTGTTTGTTTCTTTTTGCTCTGGCAGTTATTACAGTGGGCACATCAGGAAAAAAAAAAGAAAAAAAAAAGCATTATATGGAGGTTCTGCATGTCAGATGGTTCATCAGAAGCATGATGCAAGCACCAAGCTGGTAAATGGGAGCAGTGCAGGCCAGGAGAGCATGGCACCAGCACAGTTTGACTCAGACGTAGGTTCTGGAGGCAGAACATCAAGCAATAGTGTTGCTGTGGCTTAGTTGTCTTGCATTTATGAGAGTTCTTAAACTAAACATGCCTATTTCTGCTCTTCCCTTCTTCCCGCATGTTCAAAATGTGGTGTTACCAACTGTAGGACAGGTATAGAGTTCCTCTGCTCTACCATAGGTGGCAGAACTGCACAGCTTGCTCTCTGTGTGTGAGGAAAAAAGTTTATACGAGTGTGTGTCTGGAACACACCACCAGGAGCTGACTGGCTTCTGTGCACCAGTTTATTACCGGGGAAAACCCTCACTCTTGCAAGTGGTTCTAGCAGAAAAGCTTCGAATCTCCACTTAGGGTTGAAGGGGGAAAATAAAACAGCCTTTAGCCTCCTTTGAGCGTAAGGGAATGGAGCTTGTTAGAGCAGATAACCAGGATACTTTTATGAAATGGATCAAGCCCCTTCACCTCAGGGGAGGAGGTGTGAGGTGTTGATAAGACTGTACCACACAGAGGATATTTGGTAATTAGCTGTATCTCTAATGTAATCACTCACTAAGAGGTTTAGCTGAGATGTGACTTACCCAGGAGAGGCACTAGAGGAAAGGGGAAGAAAGGACAGGTGAGAAAAGCGTAAGCAGTCTTTGCCCTTCTTTAATGCTATCTATCTGTGGATCTCCAAGAGTCACCCCCTTTTTGACAACAGATGTGTAGTATCTGTGACCTAGGTGGTATCCTCTTTTTGCGTAGGAAGGAATAAGTTATAGAAATGCTGATGTCTAATGGCTGCCTGATGTGTGAAAAACAGATGGGAATAGAACAAGTGCACCCAGAATAAGGACTCCACATAGAGTTCGTGGCACTGAAATACTCGCAAACCTGGAAGATGTGTGAACGAGGCAACTTCTGTTTCTACTTCACAGCAAGTCTTGCCTTGAGAAGATAGTTGTTATGGGTTTACTGGAAATAGCCTTTCAATCCTATTACAAACAATAACATGCTCTTTAGTCTTGCTGCTTAATCTCCTTTTCCCTTTTGCATGTTACCATAAGCAAGTCAAGAAAGACTCACTGGGATAGCTTAGCAATTTCCTGGTTGTCTCCAGATGAACACCTAGTGTGAGATTTAACACTGCCACCTCTCTTTGATATGCCACATGTAATAATAGCCAGTGATAACAACTTGGTGCATTTGACCTCTAAATGTATATACACTCTTTGATCTTTATGAGGAGGACCCTGACACAGCATTTGAAGGAGATACAATTAGGTTCTTCAGATATTTGAAAGTATTCCCCACTTATAGATCTCATCTCATGCCACAAATTCATACAGAGGAAGTATTGTTTTATTTTTCTAACTTTGAAACTGAAACTTGTTCTTCAGCCTAGGGGGAGGCCCTTCATGTTGCAATCCTGATTCTTAGCTTCCTGTGATCCTCTTTCATCCAACACTCCAGCAGTCTTTATGTGCGCACATCTAGGCTTCTCTGTTTGCACTTGATCCCTGCAGAGGCAGTTGGGGTAGCTGGGTTTTTGCTCTCCCTCTTTATTTTTCTGTAGTCCAGTTCCCTATGGCATCACCTTCCTCTCCAGACAAATAATGCCTTGAGGCTAGCCAACATCACTGTTTTAGCCTCCTTTGCATGGGAAGTTGTCAGGCCTCATCTGACCTGCCTTTCCATCAGGATTATAAAGGTGACGGATAGTCAATTTCAGGGATTCATGATCCATTTTAGCACAGTGCTTCACCTTGCAGCTAAGTAATACGGCTGTGATAAAATCAGCCATAATCACTGCATCTTACTCAGCACTGCCTTGGCTGTAAATATTGCCTTCATATATTAAAAGAAAGAAAAAACTCAAATGGAAGGAGAGGAAAAAAGAGATCTAAGGAGAAAAAGTCTGTTGATCATCACTGACCAGTGTGATATTTCCATGTACTGTAGGTGTTCTCAAAGAAGGAAGCAGGGCTTGGAGCTGGTGGCCTCCTTAGAGCTCAAGGAAGACAGTGTAGGGTGCAAGTGTGAAGTCCTTTTGGTGAAAATATAAATACATATAAATCTAAAGTCCTCTGACTCCATGGTTGTTTGTTTGCTGTTGTCCTAGCATGAGTGGGACTTTCTTTGGAGTAACATCTCTACCATAGCTTATTAGCATCATATAACCATTCTGTGCCTCAGGAAGTCAATACCGGATATGAAATCCAAACCCATCCTCTTTTGACCTACATTCCAAATTTCTACTGTGCTTTTTTTCAGTGATATGAAGTATGTGACTATAACACTCGCGGCACGTGGTATTTTTCAATCAGATGAGATGAAAGTTTTCTTTCCTCTGACCCTGCTCACCCTGTCCTGATCTTACAATGAAAAGCCATTATAATCAGAACGTACATGATGTATTTCTATGATTGCAACAGACAGCGAGGTTTTTGGTTGAATCTGTTGAGGTTTCCTGCCCTTTAGTTTACTCTGGAATAGGGTCTGGCACTGGGAAAAGCATGAAACAGTGGTGTGAAGGGCTTTGTGCATATCCCTAATGAGAAGCCAACGAGAAGGATTTCAGTTGCTGTTCCTAAAGGAAGGTGTGATAGACACTCAGCTGCAGATAATAAAAAAAAAGTGGCTGAGATACAGTGATGAGTATAGAGTAGAAGTGGATGAAGCTGTTATGCAGCCATTCTCTGTAAAGCTGTGCAACAGTTTCATAGCTGGGTTAAAGTGGTTGCTGTTCTTCATCTCGCTTTTTGCAGTGCCTTCTCCTATCTAACTGCTTTAATATACCATGTTCTGCTCTGTGTTTCCTTTTTTTTTTTTTTTCCCCATGAATTTATGATAGTCTTTCTTTTGCTCACTTTGTATCTGGAAATAGAAAATGAGGAGGTGAGAAAAAGGGGCACATTTCCTTGGCTTCAATCTGGAAAGGGGGAAACAGCAAGGCAAGTAACAGGCAAGTAACTGTGAGTTTGCATTATCTGAGGGAGTAACCCATACACTGGACTCTGGGGCTGCCTTCTGGCTGTCTTCTGGCAGTACGGGTTGCATACTTGTCTTTCTGATTTGCTTTTATTCCTGCATACATATCTGCCTCTGTTGAACTTCGGCTGAACTGCATTGATCATCAGTGCTCATTCTATCTGCTCTGGAAATTACGAGAGAGAGAGAAGGGAAGGAGAAGTCTAGCTTGAAGTTAGCATCTCTTCAATAAGAATTTAATTTAGATTTTGCACGGTTACACTATGTTGGTTAAATCACACTATTATGAAGAGAAAAAAAAATTGTTTCTTATTCTGTAACCTCTGGATAAACCCAAACTATCTGTTCAGTAGCTACATTTCCGCTCTTTCTTGATTCTAAGGGCAAAATAAGTGAGTACATCTACTGAAGAGCAAAAAACAAGTTCTCTTGCATGCCTGCATCCACTACGAAGTGTCTGCCTGGACAGCAGGCATAAGACAGATTTCATAGGGTATACCATGCTGTTGGCTGCCTGAATCCCCTGTACTGCTCCTTCCCTTGTGTGTTGTCAGGGGCTTGGCTTCAGCAGCTGGCTGAGGAGTTGTCTTCCCCAGCAAAACCTGTGAATAGCATAAAGTCATCCACACTAACCTTCTACTTCTCTGGAGGAGAGAAGGAGACAGGAGTGGTTGTGGCAGGTCTGCCCCCTGCTCCTGGAAATCATGTCTCTTTCTCCCTGTGCTGATGAGAAACTGGGGGGAAGCTTTGAGCTTTAAAAGTGGAGCAATACATGTTCCCAGTAAGAAAAAAACATGTGGAGGGAAGAGAAGCTTCAAGGCATCCTTGCTGTGACAATGGTTGTTTATGCGGGGCTGAACGTTATTTTGGTTAAAACATGAGCACCTTAGTGATATCCTTGGTGCTTCCTGAACAGTTGTGCTCTAAGGACGAAAAGCTTAAAAGAAGCCAACAAAACAGAACAAAACCAACCATCCAGCATGTGAGGAAATTGGTTCTTTAAAGACTAATTATAGGATATAGGTCTTTTTGTCTTGGCTTCCTGGATCTTTTCTTTCTTCTTAATTGCTACATCAATAACCTACAGATATTTTGGAGTTTAGTTTGAGCATCTGAAATGAGTTTTGACAGCCTTAGTCCACTTAGTCCTCGTAACCATTTCCACATTTTTCAGAAGACTCTGGCTTCTACTGCCCATTTTAATTGGTGTCAAGGCACAGTGGCTGGGAATTGTATGGGGTGAGACACATTGCTGCTCTGTCCTTACCAGGAACAATTCATAGAATCATAGGATCATAGAATGACCTGGGTTGGAAGGGACCTCAAGGATCATCAAGCTCCAATCCGCATATCTAATACTAGACCAGGTTGCCCAGGGCCCCATCCAACCTGGCCTTGGATACCTCCAGGGATGGGGTATCTACATCTATCCTCTCTGGGCAGCCTGTTCCAGCACCTCACCACTCTCTCTGTAAAGAACATCCTCCAAATATCCACCTAAATCTTCACTCCTTCAACATACAACCATTTCTCTTTGTCCCACCATTATCTACCATTGTAAAGAGTTGATTCCCCGCCACTTTATAGGCTGGCTCCCTTTAGTTACTGGAAGACTGCAGTAAGGTCACCCTGCAGCCTTCTCTTCACCAGGCTGAACAAGCCCAGCCCCCTCAGCCTGTCTTATGGCCCTTTCTGGGACCCTCTCCAACAGCTCCCTGTCCTTCTTGTACTGGGATCCCAGACGTGGACAAAGTACTTCAGATGGGCCTCATGAGGGCATAGTAGAGAAGGACAATCACCTCCCTGTCCCTGCTGACCACTCCTCTTCTGATGGAGCCCAGGATACCATTTGCTTTCCAAGCTACAAGAGCACACTGCTGGTTCATGCTAAGGTTGTCATCCATCAGGACCCCCGGGGTCCTTCTCTACAGCGCTGCTCTCAAGGACTGCTTCTTCTAGTCTGTATGGATGCCTGGGATT
This sequence comes from Lagopus muta, assembly GCF_023343835.1. NCBI lineage: Eukaryota > Metazoa > Chordata > Aves > Galliformes > Phasianidae > Lagopus > Lagopus muta. The sequence continues at coordinate 81,605,487 of NC_064433.1, forward strand.
CCTCTGGCCCAAGTGCAAGACCCTGCACTCTGCTGTGTTGAACCTCATTACATTCACCCAGGCCCACCTTTCTAGTCTATTGAGGTCCCTCTCAATGGCATCCCTTCCTTCCACCGTGTCAACTGCACCACTCAGCTTGGTGTCATCAGCAAACTTGCTGAGGGTGCACTCAATGGATGGAACAATTCCTTCAGATGAGAAGTGAAGCAGGATTTTGAGGTACCATGTGAGAGCAGTTCTGTACTGTGACTTTCCTCTCTGTGTCTTTAAGGAGGAACTCAGTCCTTCAGGGCAGTCAAGCCAAATTCTGCCAACATTGCAGGATTCCTCACTTCTCAAAATTTAGAAAGCTTTCACAGGTATAAAAGCAAAAATTTCTTTCCTTCCTTTCTTACAGTGTTTCATTTTCTCCAGGAAAATCTAAAAATAAATGAATGGGTAAATTAAATGCATATTTACAGATGCTGCAAGATGAAAATGCTCCAGTCTTTTATTCTGTAACATACTCCAGACACCACTTTGCTTTCCTGCTGTTTAAAATATCCCCTTACCAGTTTACCTGTTTTTCCTATCCATCTCTGGTTGTCTCTTCCCATTTCTAAAAATCTCAAGATTTTTTCCCTAGGGGGAAGTCGAAGAAAGGTGATATGAGGATAGAGAGTGCATGCATACTGAAGCAGCTTTAGGTAGAAGCTACTTCACTGAGTGAAACATTTTCCCTTTCCTGCCTATCTGAAATTGAAATTTCTGGTTCTACTTCAGGAAACACTGGCACTGGTAACAATACAACATTGCTGTGCTGCCTGGCTGGAATAATGTGCCCAGGACCAGAGAGTGCTGATTCCAGAATAGCTGTGCATCTTCACTGGGACAGTGCCCAGCTTGTAAAGCCAGGTGAACACAGGCAAGGCTCTTACTACTAGAGTAATGGCAGCCCTGGAGGGTTAAAAAGGAACAGCATTCTGGTGGGGGAGAAATTGTTTTGCATTGGGACCAAAGCTGGATGGAAAACTACTCTCCAATATTATCTGAGTATGGCCAATCTTCAGGTAGAACCGAGGCACCACGTTTCTATACTGCAAAAAGCTGCATCTTTGAGGAGATGTTTACAAGGAAGATGAAACAGTGCTAAGCTTTTGATTTGTTGGTGAGCTCACGCTCTTAGGAACTGCATTTAGGAGCACCCTGCCCAGACAGCAGATCACTCGGCAAACGAAATGCTTCTGGGCTGTTACCTCAAGTTTTGCCTGAAATGAACTGGCTTGTTGCTGTTCTTTTTGGGTCGATCATGTTGCCAACTGCTTGTGCTAAGATTGCCTTTGTTGCAGTAGGTGCTGTGATCTGATTCATTAAATGTCATCTTTTAAGTCACCTTCTTCCCTTGAAAGAAAGACTTCCTTCCTCTGGGGTGTACACAAAAGAAGCTTGGGTAATACATGTGCCTTATTTAGTTTTTGATGTCTTTTCTTCTCCTTCCCCCTTTCTTTACTCTCCAGATCAAATTCTTTCCAGAAGACTTCTTTCTCCCATCACAGCAATGCTCCTCTCTCTGTTCCTCACCTTTCAGCAGCTGGTCCCAGCAAATGGGAAACAGAACATAGCTGCTTTTAGTTTAGTAATACCATCATCTTTGTCATCCAGAGGTCTTCCAGATCAAGTGCACTGCTTGAACAACTGCTGTCTGGACAAAGGAATTGGTGCAGAGTATTAATAAAGAGTATTAATATCGTTCATGATCATTAGCTACAATTCACTGCCGGTTAGTTATGGCCCTAGAAGTAGTTACCCAGTTGCTTTCTCATCCATATTAAATGGATTATCTCCTCCTGGTAAATTAATGCCAATCCTTTGCAGTGTGTGTGGTGGGTTCCACCAGCAGCTGTGTGAGCCTTCTCAGAATTCTGGATGAACTGATTTTTTCGGTAACACAGTGCTGTGTTATTGATCGCAGTAAGACAAAAACCTGCTATGGTTAATGGGTTATCAGATGTCTGTTGTAATAACTTTCAAATGTCTAGAATTTCTCCTTTTCTTAGTAGTCCTGGAGATTTAACTAGTTATAAACAACGTTCCAGTTACTACCTCCTTAAAGAGCATGACTTGTGCAGGTAGTATCATTTTCACAGAATCATCAAATAGCTTGGGTTGGAAAGGACATTAAAAAGATCATTGAGTTCCAACCCCCTTGTCATAGGAAGCTTTGCTATCCACCGGCTCAGGCTGTGTAAAAAGTCTCCTTCCTATTTATAAGTTCCTCAAGTACTGGAAGGCCACAATGAGGTCTCCCCAGAGCCTTCCCTTCTCCAGGCTGAACAACTCTCCAATTCTCTTATCCTGTCTTCACAGGAGAGGTGCTCCAGCCCTCTGATCATCTTAGTGGCCCTCCTCTGGACCCACTCCAACAGCTCCACATTTTTCTTGTGCTGGGGGCCCCAGACCTGGATGCAGTACTGCAGGTGGGGCCCCATGAGGGCAGAACAGAAGAGGACAATCCTCTCCCTCTCTCTGCTGTCCACCCCTCTTTTGATACAGCCCAAGATTCAGTTGGCTTTCTGGGATGTGAGCATGCTTTGACAGCTTTTTTTTTTGTCTCCCATCGACAAATATCCCCATGTTCTTTTCCACATGACTCCTCTACATCCATTCATCCACATCTGTACTGATAACAGGGGTTACCACAGCCCAAATGTAAGGCCTTGTTGAGCTTGGCTTTATTGAACTTGGTTCACATGGGTCCACTTATTAAGTTCATCCAGATCAGGTCATCTAGCTCTTCCAAAACAACTGAAGTCTGTTTTCTATTGCAGAAAGTTTTTATGGGTTTTGTGCTCTTGTGGCAGCGCCAAAGCTGCCACCAACTGCTAGAACATATGCTAATGGTGCTGTGGAGTTCTTTCCTAGGCATCACCTTGAACTGGGTGTGCCTTATTCTTTCTTGCTTGTTTCAAGTATGTTGACTTTTTTAACTGTCTACTTTATTTAACTCCCTGCTGCCTCAACTAGATACTTAAAATACATTGAGATAGTAGAAATCACTGGCATGATATGGAGCAAGTATTTTCTTTGTCTTCATTTCAGAAAATTGGCATGCCTCTATCCAGTCTTAGAAATTCATGAGTAGTGTTTTGCCAGTAGTCTTATGAAGCTCCCATAACAAGGCTTCTCAGAAGATTTTGTAGCCATTTTTTGTTGTTGGGTAAGCATTACAATTACAAAGCTCTGCAAATCACATGGAAAGGACACACTGCAATTCCAGATGCAGAAGTATACAGCAGAAGCGTGGCTGCTGAAGTCTGAACTACGGAGATCTAAGCTGCAGTCTTTGTTTCCCTGAAGTTATTTAGCCTTCTTCCACCAATTTTCAGTTTTTTCCTCCGCACAAAAATAAAGACAGAGTCGAGGTGGCTTACTTTGCTGAGGGAATGCAATTAATCACCTGAGCAGCAATGGTTCATGCAGTCTAGTGGTTGTATGCCTTAATAGTGACCTAAGGCCAGATGTAGTGGAGGAAGGTAAGCCATAAAATAGGAGCCAAAGGTAAGAATAAAGCTATATCATACAACTTTGTTAGATTTCCTACACTGACTATGGTCCTGTAAGTAAAAAATTTCTGGGTGAAAAGGTGGCTGTTTTGTGCATGACATTACAGACTAGGAAGGTAGAATTTTCCCCTCAAGTGCTAGAACTGGCACTCCAGTGTTGGTGTCTGGCATGAAATATGACATCTGTTCAGATGGATGTACTTGGGCTTTTCAGCTAGTGTAGAAAGGAAAAATGCAGTGGAAGCTACTGAATTTCTGATGCTTTGTTTATAAAAGTGTTGGTGTTTTGATCGTGGTCTGAACAGACATGTTGAAAATGTGAGAGACTACTTGTCCCTGTTCTTTTTTAGTGAAGATGATGACCTGATCAGTCGCTATTCATGCAAGCCACTCACTTGGAGGATATAGAAGAGATTTTTGAGTTAAGAGAAGTTTTTGTTTGTTTCTCTGGAAAAAAATGTTCTGGTGGCTTCCCTTTCATTTCAGTTCGCTGAGGTTTAAAACAAAGTTAGCTCACTATTCTTTGCCAATCCCTTCTCCTCGCTTTTTAAAAGTAGATCCTCAGGTGATATAAGGAGTCATGGAGTTACAGCAATTTAAAGCCATCTGTGGAAATGCCCCTGGGTCTCCTGGGATGCAGTAGTTTTTTGAATTTTCCACTCATCAGAGGATGTCTTGGGTAGAAAGAATATGAATTTCAAATGTTGAATGGAAGCAGGAAAAGAATCCCTTGGGGCTTATTTTACACAGGGAAATGAACTGATAGAACTATAGTGGAATAATTATAATTATACTACTGTGGCATAGCCATAAATGAGATAGAGTAATTGTATCAGAAGCATCTTACTTTTATTCTCAAATACTGTGCTTTCATAGGGAGTTATTCTGCCAGTGCTACAGCAGACGATCATTATTATCATTATTGTTCTTATTTATTAACCAGCATTTAATTTAGCACCTTTTTGCTGCAGTTTTCAAAGTGTTTGAAAATACATCGTTCCTGTTTGAAGTACTACTCTTGTCCTTCGGGCCAGTTTCTACAAAATCTTAGGAAAAATCTTCAGACCTTCTTTATTCATCATAAAAATGAAACAAAAAAAAAAAGAGCAAAACCCCAAGTATTTTTCTTTTGCAGGTCACCTTAAATATACATAGCTAAGAGCCAAAAGAGATGAGTTGTTTTCCCAGCTCTGCTACTGACTCTCTGTACGTGACCTTGGCCAAGTTATTTCACTTCCACAAATGAGAATAATAGCGTTGACCTCGCAGATGTATTATGAGGCTTTATTTCTAAAGCCTGCAAAGCCTTTCGAGGTCTTAAAGTGGAAGGAGATAGCAAAGTTTGAAGTCCAGCTATTATTAAACACATTTATCATATGGGTTGGATACAGGCGTTTCAGCAATCTGATCTTGGTCTTCTTCATTTTTATACTTCAAAGCCTAATTAAGATTTAGATTCTGTAAGTTTCAGTGATTTCTTTATTTCCAGTGTATAGTTGATAACTGTGTGTTCTCCTTTACCTTTCCACAGCCCTGTAAAACAAATCTGTGGCCAGTGTCTTATCCATTCAACTTCCCTCATGGCCGTTCACCAAGAGACAGGCTGATGTAGGGGGGCTGACAAGATCAAGCATTGTTAGGTTGCTGATCTCTGCACTTAGGATTTTAATTACTTATCTTTGTGAGACCTCAGTGGCCTAATTGTTGCTGGGGCTCTTGAATCTTCCTGAGAGACTGGGTTGCAATCATGGCTGGGTAATGCTTATGATACCTTATCTTCGCTGCTAAAGGAAATCGTCCCTTTTGTTATAGTCTCTAAACATCGTGAAATGATTCCATAATGGCACCTCATTAACACCTGGAGCCTTTGCCTGTTAGTCTCCATCTTTAACAGCCTTTGTGGTTGGATACCTTCTCTGTGCCCTCCAAAAAGTAAATTCCATACAGTTTATTTGTTCCTAGCAGGACTGTTTCAAGTCAAGCATATTTTAAGCATAAGGAGATGCTGAAGAAGGGAAGCTATATCTTTTACTTTAGGGAATGTATTTTTCACGTCTTCTAAGCAAAGCAGTGTTTCAGTGGATAGTACCTGGTAACCCTGAAGTGCAGACCCTCTGTGTAGACCCACTAATGACATCTGAGAAGTGAACTCTAGGTGGTCATTTGATTAAAAGCATATTCTCTACACCGGGATCCACAATCCCTCTGTGGAATGTGGAGGGATCTGTTTATGAAAAAAAGGTTGAAAATCAATGCTTTAGAAAGCCCCACTGGTCTGTTTCCACAGCTGTTGGAAGTGGCAGTCTGAAAGAAGGGAGATTTGTATGAATGAGTAGCCAAACCAAATTCCTTGAACATTTCTGATTATGTTTCTTGCCAAACAAAGGCGATACATTAGCTGCATTGCCTTGGCCTGGTATTTATAGTAGGCAGTGACGTTGTTTCTCTGTAACGCTTTCTCTCAGTAGTTTCAATTAGGCGTAGATCAGCCAGAAGCGCTTTTGAGAGTCTCCTGTTTCTGTAGCCCCAAAATAAATATTCTTCAGCAGGCATCTCTACTTAAGGGATATCATTCCTCCTCATGAAAAGTTCTTCTCCCTGTGCTAATCAAATTGCATGGAAGACGCAGTTTTCTCCTGTCACACCTCTGTGATAAAAGGTACTCATGGACTGCTTTATCCAGGCTTTCTCAGTGCAGGTCTATCTTTCAGCCAAGTACAGTGCTACTTGCACTCTAACAGATAGAAAAGTGATTAACAAAAGTTGAAGGCCTAAAATTTTGGCTGTGCTATTTGCTCTGCTATGTCATAGATGTCACTAACTTTATTTGAGAGATGAGGAAGAAGTGGGGGATGGTTGTTGGCATTATGATGTTGAATAAGGTTTATAATAGCAATAATCCTCCATGAAAACAGTTGTTATCATAGTTAATGCCTGCTTTGTCAGTGTGTTAACCTTCCTTGGCTTTGCCTCGGGCCATTAAATGACCAACCATTCGTTAAACTCCCGGGAGCGACCAATTTCAGAGGGAATATTATGGAGTTCATTTGCGAAGTGAAGCACTTGGAATAGCATGCATGTATCACTTGCTACCACATAAGCGTGCGCACCTACACCAGCACTCATGTGCATGAGCTTGATTGCAGACACAGTGCTGTCATCACATGTGGCCTCATTTGTGTTCTAGTGTGCACTGATCGTGTCCTCCTGTGTTAAGTATGGATCCAGGTAATACAGATGGGCTACAAAAAGGAATAGAGGACTAGAATTGTCATTCAGATGAAACCTGAATGATCTGCATTGTTATTATCACTTTTCCTACTTTGACCTGCTCTCTTCCCCAGAGACTCTCTTTCTGATAGTTCTTCACCGTGAGAGGCTAACTTGTCTTAGTGTCTTTCATGATAACTGAACATAAATTTTAGTCTTCTACTTTTGAGCTTGACATTGCTTTTACAGCCCCTTCTATAGCTTTCCATAGCTGTACCTATAGCTAGCCTTCTATAGCTTTTCTATAGCTGTACCTGTGCACTTCTCAAGCAACTGAAGTTGTCAGTTGCTTCCTGAAGTGAATAAATGAGCTGTGTTAAAGACTTGACTGTTTGTTATCTTTTTTTTTTTTTCCCCTACTGAAGAATTTATCTGGCCATGTAGCACTGGGAGATGCAGCATCTCCGTGCGATCCTGTACACCAGACACCATCTGGGCTGGTTTTCTCAAGGCCAGGGATTTCACTACGTACCAGAAGAGTTGTTGTTCATACATTATGGTGATTGTGGATCCCGCCACATGCCCCTTGGCCTCTTTCTTTGTGTCTGTAAAATGTTACATAAAAATATGAAACTTTATACCCAGTATCGCTCACTGAATTTTGAGTATAAATCTGTTTTCTCTCATATCAATTTTAGAGAGATTTACTGTTTTGTCAACAGTAAAAATGGCGTGTGTGCATTCTCCTGCTGATATCCTCCTGTGTTTCAGCCTTTAAAAGTTCCCTCAGGCAGGGATCCTGTCTTTCTGAGTATCTGGAAAGCAGCTAGAACAGCCAGCAGCTAGAACATAGTATTTCTTCATGCAAAGAGGAAAAAAAGAAAGAAAAAGATTCTGCGGTATCAGTAGGATTGCAAAGGTTGCAGTGAAAGCTCCTACTGCTGAATATTGAGATCTATTTGAAAAGACAATGCAAGACAGCACACTGTGGCAGGAGCAGCAAGAGGGCACGCCAATGTCCCTGGCACCCCTTTGCTTGAAAGGGAAGCGGTACCTTTTGCTTCAGATATGCAAATGCAGGTGCTCTTTGTACTTCCTCAGCACTTGAGAAATTAAAACGAAAAGAAAGGGTTCTCCTTCAGTGCCAGCCACTCTTAATTGTGCCTCTCTGTCTTAATACGAGTTTCGCTACTTTTTAAGGGCTCCCCTGCTTTCCTCCCTGTCTTTCTGGAATAGTAAAGTGCTCTCACTTGCTGCTTGGACACTCCCAAGTGCTGCTCGCTGCAGGTGTCAGTCTGACAGTTTATGAGAGCACTTCATAATCCCATAAAGAGACAGAGAGGAGAGCACTTCGCAGTGCACAGCCAGAGATGCTGCTTAGCTTCGTTTGCTCTTCACATGCAAATTAGGAAGGCTGCTTTCACTACACAGGCCCTTCAAGGCACACAGAAGTGCAAACATTTTCAGACAGAGTCTGTATCTGGTAAGCAAACATCTTTAACTTTCCACAAGTGCGTCTCCCTTGTCCTCCAATCAAATAAAAAAGAGCGAGGAAGCTAAACATCTAACTAAATAGTTCTTAGGAATAGAAAGACTGTCAAAAGCAAATGAGCTAGATAGCTAAATAACAAGATTTCCTTCTGTCTCGTTCTTCTGTGAGATTCCAGCCGTACCAGCAAGGATCTGGGCAAGAAGCGTGAGCAGTAGTTTAGGCTGCTGGTAAGTTGGGCATCCAGAGAACTCAGATAATGAGCCTTGAGCCTGTGTAGCATTAAAATACATTAAGCCTGAGGCTTATCTATTTGATTCCTAAGCCTTTAGGATGAAATTGGTTCACGTTGTTTTGGGTTTTTAAAAATTACAAAGGTTTCTTTAAAAGTCAAAAAATAAAAAATGAACTGTATACAGAAAAGAAAACGACAACAAAAATACCCAACAACCAGGGTGTGGGTCTCAGCTTCAGAGAACAGTGACTTGAAAGAAAAAGAAACATTGCTCATAAGAAGCTGTGTGGAACCTGATGCCATGAGTGCCTTTAGGACAGACACTTCATTAAAGCACAAGTAGCAAGGGGATGAAATGTTCAGTTTGTAATTCCTTCTTGCCTCTCTGGTACATTTAATTTACTTTTAATATAATTATTCATTGCTTAGTACAGCCAAACACTATTTACCTAAATATCTGCACTATAAAACGTGCTTATCCATAATGAGGTCATATCCCTCAGTTGTTTCCATCATATCAAACAGTACTTTGTTTTGCAGAGCGTTTTACCAGCATGCCTTATGTGACTTCCCCTCTCTGTCAGATAGATAGAGGAAGGTGAGGGTATGTTTTTAAGCACAGTCCTGCCTATCTCTGGATTTATAAAACACTATTGCTAGAATTTTGGGCAATGTAACAAGCTGCTTGCTCACTAGTTATTCACACAGCATTGCATTACCCAAACACAAAGTCTGTTTTCTACAAGCGAAAAGAGACAGCAGTGTGTGCTGGGGAAGGAGTTAAGAATACATAGGATAGGGCTTGCTTTCTCTTCTGACCAATACCAGGGTAGAACATTTCTTTTTGGATTCAGAGAGACAGACCAGTGCCTTAGCAGTAAATCAGATCTGTGATGTGTTTAGGTTTTATAATGCCGGTGAGCGTTAACTTATGCTACTACTTGGGCTTCTGTGGGTGATGGGACTTCCCGCAGTTCTTGTCTCTAGTTAACATCACATGCAAATGAAGCTATTATAATTCATACTTTTAAGGCATATGAGTGGCAAATTAGCAACCACTACTTCAGGAAGAGATCGGACAGCCTTCCCACAGCTAGCACTGGGCTGGAAGTTAGCGATATACATGTAAAACAGGAGCTGGAAAGCTAAATTCCTTTAAGAATGGATTATACGAGTTCCATGGCTTTTCACTTCTGTATCAGATGTGAATGCTGACTAGGGAATGGACTCTTGTTTTCTGTGTCATGGCGGTAGCTCAGAAGACTGTGTAGGCTTCCCATCAGTTCTTTCTCCTTGGAACAAAGAATGTTGAGCCAAATGGAAATTCTTCTGCTGATTCTGTTGACTCCTGTGAGCTTTGAGCTGTATAATGGTCATCTACGTGAAGTGCATATCCCCAACCTGTAAACTGTGTCTCTTTAGAAGAGAATCCTGACTGAAGGGCCAAGCCTGAGGCAGTCTCTCTGTATCAGCATTTGGGTATGTCAGTGGAATAGAGTGTGGAAAAACAAGCACTGTTCCCCGTGCTTTGGATTAATAGAGAGTTTCCTGGGACTGGCAACACAATAAATTAAAACAAAAAATGAAAATACCAACAACAACAAAAACACTTCATAATAAATTTCCATGTAAGAAATGCCTATCTGAATTCTGGTTTCGTGCAGTTTGTTGCACTCGTTTGCATGTAGCATCCTCGTGTGTCATTGTCCTTGAAGATGGTTAGCACCTTTTATCCACAGTCCTCAAAGTCACTGCAAAGCAATAATGAATTAAACTGCACAGTGCCCCTGCTAGTTAGGTAAATGCCATTTCTGTTCCCACAGATGGGGAGAAATGAGGCACAAAGAGGTTAAATGCTTCACCTAAGGACTTGCTCTAATGCATCGTTTTCCTTTTTCTGCATGGTGAGGGCTCTGTCCCCCCTGCCAGAAAAAATGCTCAGAACTGTTCTTGGACTCTAAGCAGATCTGATGAATCCCATTCATACTGACAAAACTTGGGAGCTGGAATTATACTCTTGTCCCTCAGCTATCTAAAGTGAACTTCTGAAACTTGAATTAAAGGACGTCTTTATTAGCTAGCTGTGGTGATAGTAGGTAATAATTGAATAACACCTCTCAGTTGGCCTATCCAACACAGGGCTACACGATCGTAGTGTACAACAAACCATGTAACAATGCACAGCTTAGTCCTGGTTCTGTGATATGGAAAAGGTCTTACAGTGGCTTGAAGCTTTCTGCTTTCCATTTTGGGATGTTTTAGGGAGATAGCAGCACTGCTGAACACAGTGACGCTTGTTTCCGTATAGATTAAACTTTTACATACACTTCTATCTTCACCAATTTGTCATTCCCCTCCTTTCTCTTACCCCCATAGTTTTGGGAAACAGCTGTCATCACCATCTTGCTGATGAGGACAAATGGTGGAAATGACAGCAATGTCATTGTGTTTGCAAACAAGATAAAAGCAAACCTGAAACTCAAATGCACTTTCAACTATCAAGTGGAGAAAACTGTCATCAGATCAAGACTTGATGGTAAAAGAATCCTCCCGTTCTTATTTTATATTCAGGCAAAAAAACAAAATGATGAGAACTAGAAAAAGCAAGTTCCAGGATCCAACACCCATAATCCCTAAGAGGTTGATAGACTTTTTAATATATTTTTCTTTCTTTATCACAAGACCATCCGGGACATGTGAATGATCATACTCTCTTCCACTCCCAAGTGGCTTCAAATCTGTTGTTCACTCATGATCACAGGCTCCGTATGAAAACACAGTGCCTCTAAATGTGTCAGCTGCAGGGGACAAGCCTGAGCTTATGAGGCAAAGTTTTGTCTGCTAGCTGTCTTGTAAAAACTTTGTTTTTAATTTAAATATGATTTTCTTCAAAAATACTTGCAGAGAGCTGTGTTTTTCCCGTGTTGTTTCCACCTTATTACCTCTCTGACCAGTCAGCAGTGAACAGCTGCCAAATTGCCTTCTCACATCTCTGTGGACTGTGTACCATTGCTTCTACCATCTCTGCTCAGGAGCTTTTGCACATAAAGGTGACAATGCCAGCCCCATCTTAGTGAACAAAAGCTTCACTGAGGCTGGATGTTACCGATTGGAAGGAGATAACTCGTTCCACATGTAAGCAGAATGAAGGGAAAGAGAGTGTTCTGCCTGCCTGTCTTACACTTCATACACCTATGCTGGTATATATGTGAGCATTCATCATTATCTGCTCCTGAAATTGCTGCTTCTGAAATTCGACAGGTTTTTATTAGCTCTTTTTTTAATTATTATTTTTATTTTTAATTTGGATACCTGTTTGGCTAAAACTCTGTTCTTCCAACTTTGTCTAAAAAACCTGAGGTGTTTCTCTAATAGATCCTTTTCTCTCAATTTTTTGCAGTTAGGAGGGTAAGCTGTGCTGTTCTTGCACTGGTGTTCTTACTCTTTTGTTTGTATCTTCTTCTGTCAAGGTCAGCTGGGGAGGTGGGGACAGAAGATGTCCTACAGCCTTTTTGAATCTGCATGTCACATATCATCAATTACTTTTTGACAAGTTCAAGCAGTCAAACTCCATAATGAAATGCCATCCCCCAGGTAGCTGAGATGTACTGAAGGGTTCTAAAATAACTGTAATAAGCAGAGATTCTCTTGTTTGGTCCTCCAAGCAAGTTTTATGGTGCTGATGAAGTAGTTTCATCAAGAATTCCTTTGACCTCTCAAAAGAGAAGAGAAGTTCAAGCATGTAAATTACGTTTGATGGTATATGAATAGACCATTGTGCTTTACATACCGTGTTTGTCCAGTGAGAAGGTCTTTATCCTAGAAGCTCAGCACTGACATTGGTTCTTTGTTATTCAAGTTAATTATATGCTTTGGGGATACTGAATGTAGCTGCTTCCCCTGTAAGACCAGTCTTATAAAACTGTGATTTTGTTTTAGATTCCTCAAGTCCCACTTTGTTAGAAGCAGACAGAGAAATGAAGGAAACTTCTGCAAATTCACAGGCATTCTGTTAAAGAAATTTTCTGAATCAAAATAAAAGGAGGAAAATGTCCTTCGTAAGTGCATTGGATGTACAGTGCACATACATTCCATGACCTGAACTAGGTGAAACAGCCTTTTAAGTAATAGCCATGCTATTCCTTGCTGAAGTTGGTGGGACTTAGATAGCCGGGTTCCTTTGAGTACTTACAGCTTAAGGGGTTGCAGGAAGGCGAAGTCCTGGCGCAGGGAAGAATAGAGTGCACTCAGAGGTTTTGTTGCAGGGAAAGTATGGGAGGAATAGGGAATGCATTTCCTTTATGTTGGTTCTTTAGGCGCTGCTGACAACCTTCTTAAATATTTTAAAGTTTTTCTTCTTACGGCTTCAGAAGTTCATGTGCTTAAGTAAATCTCTTGGGCTGGGAACCCAAATTAACAACTATGTCGGTTCCTGGTGGAGGGAGATAAACAGTGCTGATTAATCAAACTCAAGGAAATGCTAATCATGTTGTTTTCTGAATCTCAGAGAAGTTACAGAGTTTGTTTATAAGTAAGTGGTTCTAGCCCTTTCTCCTTCTGCACTTAAAGTCTTATTAACCAGAATTTTTCCTTTCTGGTTTTCGTTCTTAAATTGATAGACAAACCAGAGAGGGAGAGGACACAGATCAGGATAGAAAAAGATGAATGGTGAGGAGCCTCTCTCCGCTGTTATAGATCCCATTCAACATCAGCACACCGAGTGTAGGAAATATACCCTGAAAAAGTACCAGCATTGGTGGGACTATTGCCTTCTACATTGCTTCATAGAACAGGTGAAGAGTTTTTTTGGCTTTTTTGCTGGTGGGAGCAGCAGGGTTTTGGATGGAACTGTAAGTTTGTGTTTAAGAAGACACTGACAAGTCCAAAACCAGACTTACTGACACTTGAATCTTGTTGGGAAGCCTAGACATGTGTTGTTTCTGGTAGCATGAAGGATTTTACTGCATTCAGGGAGAAATTCCGAAAGCAGAAATATCACCCCAGTGGTATATCTTTTGGGTAGTACATCCAGAGACTACACGTTCATCCTTGATTACCCTTTCTTGGCATATCACTTGTTCCTAACAGGGAGGAACTCCTCCTTGGCATATCACTGGGCCATATACTATATAAGTGAAATGGCCTCAGCTTGACTTCAGATGTGGGTGTTTCAGTTTTTTGGTATTTTTTTCCTTCTTTTTTTCTTTTTCTTTTTTTTTCCCAGGTACATAGCACTAATTAAAATCTTTCCTTTGTTAGTGTTGCTAGCGGGAGGACCTTGAAAAGGATTTTCATTTCTTTCTTTCCTACTTCTGTAGAAATTTTGGAGAACAGTTACAAAATTGTAGTTGTTTTTTGAATGTGTGACCAAGTGCCATGGTGTGTGTAGGGGGATCTGTAGATATTGTAAAAGCAGCTCAAATTTTACCAGCAGAAAAGAAATAATTTCTTCAGAGCAATATTCAGAGTGGGGAAAAAAAAAACAAAAACACAAAACCAACACAAAATCTTCATCTAAAACTCCTTCCATTGGAAAGTGATTTTTTTTTTCTTTAAAATTCATTTTGAAGGATAAGTGCAAATTCCCCTTTAGATGTTCTAGAGTGCAGCTTTGATTGTTCTTGTACAGAGCAACTTACTGTCGTAAAAGCTTCCTTGAGTGATTTAAATTTTGAGGCAAAAGGAAGACTGACCTAGAGTAGAGTTTTAGAACACTTGCTTTGGAAGAAGTTTCACAGTCTCAATTTTCTGTTTTCAGTGATTATCTCACACTGCTGCCTGAAGGTCTAGAAAAAGTCTTTAAAGTAAGAGGTTTCTTTTTGCAGTTCTACTGATTCTATTCACTTTCCTGTCCTACAAAAGGCCTTGTTACAAGCTCATGACATTCAAGGTTTGCTTGTAAGTGATTTTCAGAGCAACACTTTTCTACTAGTGAACCATGACAATGACAGTATACAATGGCATTCTGGATGTATGTTCTCCATCCAATGTTATTAACCCTGTAGCAGATGGTCTGCGTCTTGAATAAGCACTGTAACCCAAACCAGGTTATTTGTGTTCCTGCCTTTTGCCTTTGGGCTTGAGTAGGAGCTTTGAACATCCTCTCCATAAATATCTCTTGTAAAGTGGGTCATTAATTCTTTAAAATGTTTCACTGTCAAAATAGCAGTGTTAAGGGGTGTTTGTTTTGTTTTCACATTCTCTAGTAGTTTACAGAAAAGGTCTTTTCTTTCTCTGGCTTTCAGCTTCAAAAGCTTCCTGATAAATTCACTTGCCCACCTTGGGCAATGGCAAAAAGTTGGAAAGACAAATCCTGCCCTCACCCATGTAACATCACTGCTGTAAATCCCTTCTACCCTGGCATAAGAGCAGCCTGTATTTTCAGGCTGAGTGCCTCTGTACAGGAGGAGGAGGTGTGGGCCTTACATCTGATTACAGGCAGAGCTTTTCAGAGGCACAAATGGAAAGGAAGACATCAGTTACTGCTGTATGGCCATGCCTGGGTTTGCTACTTCAGTTTTATTATTCTTTTTTAAACAGCTCTGATGATGATGAACAAATAATGATAGCTGTGGCTCATTCAATCTACCTCTTCTGACACTCCAGGGCTGATTGGAAGAAGGAGCAGGGACAACTTTGGTCAGCAGAAACAACAAATTTTATTAAATCTTCTTGAAGGACAGGTCCATGATAGAAAAAGAAGCACATTTTGCAGGGCTGTTCTTTTTTTTCTCTTCAGAATCTTTAACACGCTTTACAAGATTAATTCCCAGCTAGCTCTAATTGGGAGATCTGCCATTGCCGGCAAGATTATTTGGGGGATATTAATCATTTCCTCAGCGGTCAGTAGGAGGAGGTGCAGAGTTGACATCTCTGCTGCTTACCTATGATTTGAGATAACCTATCAACTCTTCAGTCATGATGTGCAGAAGCATTTTTAATGCTCTTAATGCACTATTTTTTTCACTCATTTGTGCTGATCCATATGCAGCTCTTTCTCATTTGTTTGTATACCCATTTTTCTGTGTCTCTCTCTCTCTCGGTCTTTATCTCATTCTCCCATATATCCTTGTCATTTTTTCATCATCCTTCTGCTTCATCTTTGTATTTACTCAGTCTCTATTCTCTCTTTCTCTCTTGTTTTTCCCCTTTGTCAACTTGTTTTTCTTTAGTCTTTTTTTTGTGCATGTCTCACTTCCTCTCTACTCTCCCTCCTCTACTCATCCTTTATCTCTTTCCCACTCTTTCTCTTTTTTCCAATTCCATTAGTGAAAGTAGATAATAACTTGTGAATTCAAGTGGAACTTCATTTCTGAAACCGTACACTCATGCTGGAACCCATTAAGCTCGATAGCGAGAAATGAGAGAAATCATAATTATCAGGCCAGTAAAATACATGAAACATAAAATTTGTCAGGGAAAGTAATTGAAATTATTGGAGCAGTTGGGTCCTGGTGCTGTGCAGACCCTCAATGATAATGGAAAGGTTACGGGCAATGTTTAGCAATGCTGATGAGGCCCAAGGTGACTCAACGCCACCACAGTCAGCAACTTTATGCTCTGCTTACATTAATTTGCTAATCCATCTTTGGAAATGGCCAGGCTGAGCAGTGCATTGGGGTTCGTAGAACCCTTGCCAAAGAGCCAGTATAGGCAATGTTGCAAAACTTTTGCTTTCGTTTTCCTATTACTTTACCTCCCTCTCTTCTGTTCCTTCTGCTTCTTTCCTCCTATCTGGGCTTTCCATCCATTTCCCTCCACAGCCATTGCAGGGTCTGTCTGTACAGTCACAATATGTTGATTATTTCAAGCTCATACTGTAGCAGTCCCGTCCACTCCTCTCGTATCCCCCTCAGAGGAGCTGTGTTTAATTGCAAACCACCAGGGAAGTTTAGGAGCTGTTGCTGATGTTGCCATTCTCTCTTTTCGGGTGGGGAGGCTAAATCAAAGAAAACTGAAGCTGTCAGCATCCAAGCTGGACATAATACATTTATCTTTGGCCGTGCTCTCCCTTACCACTAGCTGAGCCTTCGTCCACTTCTTGATTTAAGATATTGCTGGCACTGTTGGAGAGCAGCGCAGCCTTCAGTGCAGCTAGCTGGTGCCGGTTCAGTGCATACTAAGTATCCTTTTGGGTTTGGGGTTGTATAATGAAATGTTATTGCATTTGCTCCAGCAAGGCAGCCCTGAAAAATTGGCACAACTGTTGATCAGACAAGGTACAAAATCTACTCTCCCACTCTCATAAAGGCAAATGCTAATGAACTATTTGTTCTGCGCAGAGAGAATGATTTTGCAGGGCTCTTTGTATTTAAAAGAGGAAGAGAGAGAGAGGAAACAGCATCTGCTACTCTTTAGAGCCTGAAACAGCTTGTGAGAGTTACTGAATCATCCAGCCCTGTCTTTATTTCTGAAGGGTTGATGTGATCTGGAGGCAGTGGCACAGGAGCCTGCGCTTTCTCCTTAGGATTGCTGTGATCGTGCAAGCCCTGATCTGAGTAGCCTATTACTATCTTTCTGTACCTGTCCTAACTGTGCTGACCCATCCTCTGCGTGTTGCGTCTAGAAAGGGGACTTTTTCACTCCCCGTGTGCTTGGTCCCAGTCACATGCAGTGCTCAGAATGCCCAGGGGCTTTGTTCAAGGGGGTTGAGGTGCTCTCTGCTGGGCACCTGCTTTAGTCCCATCTGGCAGAGGGAACCCATTCTTCTGAAAGGACCCCAAAGCCTGATGGGGCTCATCCACACAACTTGGGCACAAAAGTAATTGTTGCATCTTACAGGCTTTTTCCAACCGTAATAATTCTATGACTCTGTGAATCCACATGAAAAGAGTGGTAGGGTCTGTTACAGTGCCCCTACTAACCTTTTTCTCTCTTTAGCCCAAACTGTTGTGTGCTTCCCTTGCTGAGGGACTGATGCTTTCTAGTAGCACTCCAATGTAAGCAGTTCTGTGGGCTGCATTGGCAGGAGGACTGTGTTCTCCAGCTAGGTGCACAGCTAAAAAAAAAAATAGGAAACCTGATAAAACCAACAATACAAATTTTAATGAAGTGAAATCCTCTCTCCAGCAATTACTCCTAAGCTGTGGTGGTGTGCCTGTCATTTTCACAGCAGAATGCAGTTAGCTCTACTAGATTTCAGACCCCAGAAAAAAGGGTATTTAAAGAGGCGTCCAAGCAGCCTCTTAGCAGCAACGGCGGGAGTAGCACAGCTTATTAAGGCTGATGCCTTGGTTCAAAGCAGAGCTCCTTATTATGGGGAATATGTTACACGTAGCTTGTCTGAGGGGGCCGATTGTAGATATATCTTCTGTTAATATTCCTGATAGCGATTATGAAACCTCACTGCTGCAATTCAGGAATAATCCGTGGTTGTTTTTCTTGCACCCCCTCTCCCTCCCAGAAAAAACTCTTGTGTGGATGCACTGGGTTTAAGAAGTCTCCGCACAGTTCTGTCAGAGAAAAAAAGAAATCAACGGCTGCGGTGCCACTAGATAATAGAGAAGTTATAAGGCACCAGAAGAAAATGAGACATCATTACAAATGGCCTGGGAGCAAGAATTATCGCCAGCTCTCACAATGGCTGGAATGCTCTTTCCCCCTGACACTTGGGAAGATAGCCTTCACGTTTCAGGGACTGGAGATTATATTGGTATTTCTGTCCCTGGGAGCCTGGCTTCTCTAAGTGGTTGAGAGAAGTTGTAAGCAAGCCCAGGGGAAGATGAAAGAGGGGATGGTTTTCTTCCTTGCTGAATTGTTTTTTTTGCTTCTGGCAAAATCTGAGCCTGCTGTTCCCTGGCAGCGTGAGCACTGCTCCTTCTGTGTTGGCTCAGCCCTGGAGGGTGAGCAGTGGCTCACCAAGGCAGAAGGATGTAGCATCCACATTCATATATTTGAACCCCCCATGAGGCAGTGCTCTGCCCTGAGGTGGTCTGGGAAGCATCTCCAGTGGTGCCAGATACCCTGCTCCATTCTCCAGCCAAGCAGTGTCTATCAAGCAGCAGCTTTCTCTTGGCATTGTGTTGCTAAACCCTGAATTTATGATGAGCCTTGTGAGCATCTTTCTTCCCTGAACAACTGCAGCAGCTGACAAGATTTTGTAAGAACTTAAACCCTCTTTATTTCTTGAAATTCGCAAAATAAAAAATGGTTTCCTGCTATTGTGGTTGCAGAAAAATATCTGGAAATACATGGAATGCAATTATAATCTCAATCCTGACGTCACATTACAGAGGGGAAATTAGAAAGAAGTTGATTTTATTAAGTCGTGTTATGATTTTAAGGGCATGGTTAATACTTTTTTTACTTGACGACAATTTGCTGCATGAATGGAGCTTCAGAATGGTTGCTTCAAAATATAAGTCTCAGATGATTCCAGTATTTAAAAGAAGCCTATAAACAGGAGGGGAGAGTAGCTGTTTATGAGGGTGGATGATGATAGGACAAGGGGGAATGGTTTTAAACTGAGATGGGGAGGTTTAGGTTAGATATTAGGAGGAAGTTTTTCACACAGAGGTGGTGACGCACTGAACAGGTTGCCCAAGGAGGCTGTGGATGCCCCATCCCTGGAGGCATTCAAGGCCAGGCTGGATGTGGCTCTGGGCAGCCTGGTCTGCTGGTTGGCGACCCTGCACATACAGGGGGGTTGAAACCAGATGATCATTGTGGTCCTTTTCAACCCAGGCCATTCTGTGATTCTGTGATGGTATTCATTCCTCTAAGATCGTGTGGGAACTGAAGTTCGACATTGTCTCTAAACTTATGCTGTTGCTGTAGTTTTTGTTTAGGTTCTTAACTGGGGTAGTAGAGGTAGATGAGTTTGTTTCCCTTTTCTTTCTTGTTCTGAGACCTCGTGCGTGGTAGCAGAATCGAGAGCAGTGTAGGTTGAAAATGCTACCAAATAGCTTTTATGTTCAAGAAAAGATAATTATTCTTGTGATGAAAAGATGAGGGGATGAGTAGTTCTGAAACTGCTTTTCTTCCAGTCAAAGTCCAAATAAGTTTTGGTGGCAGCGATGAAGTTTCTTTGCTTCAAAACTTTTTTTTTTCAGTTTTTCACTTTCAAAATTAATATCAAAGCTGCAGAGAAAGAAGATTCTCGAGTGGCTCAATCTGCATATTTTCTCATTAAAAAAAGAAAAACATATAGTAGATTTCCATGTGATAATATGAATAGTCCAGATTTTATTATTTTTTTTTTTAATGGACTTTAATTTTTAATGAGACTGATCCTTCAGCTCAGTTATTTATAACTCCCAGCACTTAATTAAGTCCAGCGAGAAGGACTGACTAAGTGGGAGCATCTCGACCTGAGCTAGCAAATGGCAAACAGAAAATGTTAAGTGATGAGATGGGCTTTCAGCATTCCGCTGTCCCTTTAAATCTCTCACTACGCAAGCATGGCAATACGGCACAACAAGCAGGGCTTCTGCTTCTGGTGCTCTGTTAAAATGTCAATTTTAAGAAAAAAAAGTGTCTCTAGGTCAGCCTTTTGAGGTCTGGGAATGTGTCTGCTTGTGTGGGTGCTGCTGGCAAGCAGTTCGTAGACACCAGTGCATCAAAGTGTCTAAACAACAGGGCATAGCTGGGAGCAAGCCGGAAAATGAACTGCAAAGAGAGGGGCTGCCTAGTGCATATTAAACCAACTCACAGGCAGAAGTGATCAGAGAGAAAAGGAGCTGGTTGTGATCCACTTCAGCCTTCTGTAGTATGTGTGGGGTGAAGGAGTGAGTGTTAGAGGTGTCGTAGCTGTCTGAAGGAAAGTGACCTATGCTAAGGGAACATCCGCGCTCCATATACACAAGGCAGGGCTCAGGGGCAGGTGGTTTTGGAGCTGCTGCCATTGTAAGCTTTCTTTTTAGCAGGTGAGCAATGGATTTGGCTGGCATTTTTTTCAAATTTCAGCATGATGTTGTAATTAAAGCACCAAAGAGCTCTGGCACTGGGAGACATGGATTGTGCCCCGACTCCTCCATGCATCCTCTGTGCAGTTGTCAAACCATTTAGCTCTGTGCACGGGCAGGTAGTTGAGAATACTGTTGTAGCTGAAGTGCTTTGGGACTCTCATTTTCAGGTTGCTATAAATTCCTATTAGAACAATATGGTGATTGCTTGTGCAGGCACATATTACAATATTTCCGCTGTTTCCACAGAAAATGAGTATTTTACCCTAAGGTAAAAGAAAGAAGCAATAATGTTTTGGTGTTTGTAGTGAGCCCAGTTGTTTTTATGTGGCAGCAGTAGGCCCAGTCAGCTAGAACCGTAGAAACACGGAATATCCTGACTTAGAAGGAGCCCCAAGAGGTCATCGAGTACAATTCCTGGCTCCACGCAGGACCACCCAAAAATCATACCAGATGTCTGAATCAAACTCTGTGTAAGCACAAGGCAAACCAAGTCATGTGGTTAGTGATTGCTGAAGTACCTGGGTCCCCCCACCACAATCCTTTCCATCCTTCTGGTGTTGCTGGATAGGTAACTGGAAAAGAAGTTCCAGAGCGGGGAGGTCATGGATGCTTCTAACTTGGAAATCTGGACAGAAGGGATTTGCTCAGACCTTGCTGTCAGAACCACTTTGGAAAAGGTTCTCTGTCACTCAGCTGTGGGCTTTAGCACAGCTGACACCTCAGAGTTCACAGAATGGGATCCTGCCAATGGCATGAAAGCCTTAGTATTTGTCCAGTTTTCGGCAGGCTGGTAAGATTTTATCTTGAGCAACATGGAGTTTGGTCTTTCTACATGAAGGTACAATATATATGCATTCTTGTTGCAACTTCTTGGGGTCTGGCTCAGCTCTGTTTGTCTTACTGGCACCACCAGAAGGTGGATGAGCTGTCCTATAAAGTTGTCAGCAGCAAATGGCTTGCAAGATTGGGATGAAATTGTCTTTTCCTTGTTTTCCTCATTCCTTTTAGAGAATGAGTCAGTATGTGGTAGAACAAAGTCTCTGCCACACTAGGATTATTCTGCTTCTCTCTCTTATTGCTATACAATGCAATCGTGTCTAAATCGGTTAAAGCAGCGTTATGGCAAAAGTGGTTCCCATACTGATGGACCGGACATGTGGCCAGAGAAAATACTTGTCTGTTGCAGAGCACTGCTGGCTTGGAAGTTAGTCTGTAGCCAAGCATTGAGCCTATTCAAGCAGAGACAAATCTTCATAGATTTCAGCGGTCCTTCAGTATGCTACTGAATGTAGTTTTCTAGTTACTACTTCATTTCAGAAGGCTGGGAAGGCTTGTGGGGATCTGCCTTTTAGAGAGACATCATGGTGTATGATGACCTCTCCCAGACTGTCACTGTTGCCTGTTGTAGTTTGGATTTGTGAGAACCAGTGAATGAGGAGAATCAATTTGACAAGTCTAAGATTTTCTCATAGTTGTTATTCAGAGCTACTTGCTAGCTAACATCCATAAACACATTACTGGCTTTGCAATAATCCTTAACTAATCATGTGTTTTCCATCAGTTCACTGAGTCATATTATACCTGCTGGTCACTGTAGTCCTAGATCACACAGTGATCTTGTTCTTGCAGTGAATATTGCATTTCTCTCATATAGTTTTTAATGAATTCAGAAATTTCCTGTCTTCTCATGAAGTCACTTATCATGAAGACTCCTATCAGAGAATTCACTAGCTGGTGTTCTTGCTCAGAGTGAGCCGACGACTGAAGTTACTTTGTGTCACATGCACACACTTGTGGAACACTGCTTTTGTACTAATCACTTAGATGTGTTGGTTTCCCTGCATGGTTATGCCACTTGTATAGTTCTGAAGCACCTGCCTAATAGATTGTAATTGCCTGTGCGTGTACAGAAGCTGTATTGCTGTGTAATGTTAAGAGCTATTGTTCAGAAGTGCAGAAGAATATGTTTAAAAAACAAAACAAAAAAAAATTGAGTTCCATCCTTGCAGATATGTCAGACTACTGGGAGGCAAAAATAAGCATCAGTAAATTAGCAATGGTGCTGCATGGCAATGAAATCAAAATGAAGGGCATGCTGGAAACAATAAATACCTCATTCTTTTGGAAGCACTAAAACACACAAAAAAATGAGATCTCTGACAGGTAGTCTGTACTCCACCAAAGGTCTGCTTTCATCTTCAGAAGACTTTGTGCCTTCAGGTTATACATGTCGATGCAGGACAGGTCAGTACCCACGGCACTTACTGTTGTGTTGTTCTATACATGCTGCTACCTATTCTCATCCTGTACTGTAACACTTGTGGTTGTGATGGGTGTTAAGTTGCTTGTGTTGTATTTTCTGTAGCTCTATTTCAGCTTACTAGTATTTGTTCCCTGCCCTGACCTTAAATTAACTGGAAAGTTCATGTTCTAAGTGCTGTTCAGTTATCACAACTACTAAATAGGGAACCTCCCCCCCCAGAGAAACAAAACAAAGCAAAACAAAAATGCCAACAATACACAGAGAAAATGGAAGATATGCGTGCTCAGGGAGATGTGTGAATCATGGTGAGAATGAACCAGATGGGTTCCCAAAGTCTCAGTCACCTGGAAACTCAGATGGAAGCATTGATACTCAAAGCTCAGAGAAAGTGAGGAACCTTTGCTGTAGTAAGAATTCTTATCAACATATCTTTATGTTGATAAGAAATACAACATATCTTTATACATGCAAAGCCAGGGACGAGACAAAGCCTATTTATGGAAGAATGATATTCTGGTAGGAAATTTCATTTTCTTTCTGTTGAGTTGAATTGTTAAATGTAGAGGTCTGCACTGCTGTAGCTACACTTTTCTTGCTAACGCACTAGTTTTGCTGGACTCTGAAGGACATGCACCTGTAGTGTGGCAGCATATGTTACTTCCATTTATTTAGGTACTGTGTGTTGAACTGTGAGTTAGTGATAACTACCTTACATAAGGATGCTAATTATGTAATTAAGGCAACAGGAGACAGGACTTATGGGTTCTGTTTCAGCTGCAGGCATGTACTTTATGTGAGACCTTGGGAAAACGTCGAGGTGCCTCTTGGATAAAGAAGGTACAAGCTTACAAAGTAAAAAATAATTACTCTTCATCTTTTCCATGTGTTGCAATTTTAGATATATATATATATTTTTTTTTTTTCAGGAGGGCTTTAGTTTCTTAATGTAGGCACAAAAGATATCTAGTGCAATGCAGCTTAGCTTCTTCTCGAAACAGGAGTGCCACAGCACTGTCCTTATCTGCAGAAATACACAGCTCCTGTTGTCAATAATGAAGGTCATCTCTTTGCACGTGGAAAATTTCCATGGATTCCAATGAGGAAGAAATGGGAAATTCCTACAGTTAGATGGGAGAACGTGAGGAAATGTATGGAGCATCAGGGCACAAAAACTAGACAAGCCATTGTGCCTTTCCAGTGAAAGGAAACTTTATTTTTTACTTAATTGTTTTCCAATGAAATAACATGACAGTGCTGCCTGCCCCCACATGAGCTGTCTTAGTGACATGTGGGTTGTGAACACCTGCTCACACCTTATGCTGCACCATATCAAGAATGTGAAATTCCACAGAAAGAGCTCAAACACACCAAAAGCATTACTGCTCTGCTGCCCCCTCTTCTCCCTAGATTGGGGCCGTCCTGTGTACCAAAATTATCCTGTACATCTTTCAGCTGGTATGAGATTCTGAGAGTGCTTGTGAAAGCCCTTTTTTGAGTGCAACAATTGTTCTTTATGCAATTGCTCTGAGCTGTTGCTATACATCTGTTTAACATTCCTGACTTGTTTCAGATCTAAAGTTTTAGATATTTAATGCAAAACAATAAGGGGGAAAAAATACCCTCTCACCAGTCATTTGTCTTCATCACAAGAGGTGCTCATCCCTGGTTTCCATGGCGATCGTGCAACTCGGTGATTTGTTGAAGTTCACACCTCCCTCTCAGCTACGAGAGAGGAGATGCTAAAGGAGAGGCCAATGTAATTACTAACCTTACAGCTCTCCAGCAGCCCTGGGGCTTATCTGCTTCCATCAAGAGAGGGCTGTGCCTGAAGTATGGGAACCTGACAGTAAGAGGAGTTATGCTTCATGGAAAGCTGAGGAGGGGACAGAGGAAGCCAAAGGTGAAAGGTTTGCTTACCTCTAGAAGATGCATGAGGTACATGTGGGACATTTTCTACCACATTAAGTGTTGCAGTTAGGAAGGTCCAAAAGATGATCCCACATATATTTTGTCTCACACTACACTCACGAGTACTCATATATAAGAGAGAATCTGGAATAGCTCCACCTGAAATAAGTGCTATTATACTTCTATAAAGCAAGGTGAGGTGGGAGGAAAATTGGTCCTTTCTGATCGTGGTTTGCAGCAGTACTGCACTGTCAGTACCTTTCCTATGAGGGTGTTTCTAGAGCAAGCAAATTAGAAGTTAAAGGAGAACTAAGAAAGCATTTTATCCCTGTGAGCACTGTCATAGCACTATCATAGCTCCAAGTGGAAAAGTAGTGGGGTCGCTTCACCTCTCAGCAAACAAGGTCTAGGTCCAGAAATCACCATGAACTTCAAGTGCTTGTTTAACATTCAGGAGCTGAGACATTTTCAGTGGCTGTATTGTGGAAAAGAAAAAGAAAAATTAGGACAAAAATCCAATGAATTCTCTGTGGGCAAAAAAAACAGGAGCAGGAGGAGGGGTCTCAAGCTGTTTTCCCCTTCAGCTCTCTGGGAGCTACTCTGCACTGTAAATCCTCCTGAATGCTAAAGCTCTGCCTAGAGTTATTTCTGGACCTTCTTCCCATGACGGAGGGGAATGCTGAATGACTCTGAGCTCTCAGCTTCTGAGTAAAATTTACTATCACTTTTTGTCCTTGCTGTCTTTCCAAAGTGGTCATTTGGCTACAGCAACTATCTATGTATTTGTATTTGATTTCTGTGGCCCTGAAGATTTTAAGGAGGGAGAGAAGAAATCCGTGTAAATTCATTGGGTGTCAAAGACCTGCTTGTTTGCTTTAGACCTCTTAACAATCCTGCTCCACATCCCACTTTCCTTCTGTATTCTCTATTCAGCTTGAAAAATCTGTTTCAGCCAAAGGGGACTTACATGGTAATAGTTAACTTCAGCAGATAGTCTTGTTGTTGTTCTTTTTCCTTCAAGTTTTTTAAACAAATATATAGAATCAGAAGACTCTGGGGAATGTCATAAGATTCAGAATTGCTTGAAGCATATGAACAATGGTGTAAAGAAAAAACTGTAAAGGAGGAACCCAAGCACTACTAAAGACTGATAATTCCATGTGAATAGTAATGAGTGTGTCGTAGCCCTTTTTAGACACAAAGAGAAGCCATAGCCTGGGCAAATGGAGGAGAGTAGAGGCAATTTCACACACTTCTAAAGAGTTCAAGTGCCTGCAGACTATCGCTTGTATCTAAGATATTTGGAGTGTGCTGTCTTTGAAATGAGAACCGATTTGACCCAAGTCCTTTACTAAAAGCCAAAACCAGAGCCATAATTTTCAGTAGGTTATATCTTTTAACGCTATACTGTTTATTTCCTCAGCCTCTCTTATCCTAGCTGTTGTCTTTTATTTTAGTTTAGCAAAGTAAACCCAAAGAGTTTTCAGCAGAGGCATAACTGATGTTCCCTGTGCATCACTTGCATGTCCCACATCTCCATTGCCTATGGACTGTCTTTCCTCACCACAGCTGTGTTTAAGACTGTTGAAGATTTTGTCATGGTAGGAACGTTTCAGTTAAGTGTAAACTGGCTGTGAAACACTCAAGCCTGGCGGATGTAGTGTAAGAGCAGAAGTACCTTAGTTGTCAAGTATTAATATCACTGAAATTTTACCATCATCTCCTGTATAAATCATTATCTCCTTCCAGCCCTCCCTTCCCCCACACATACAGTTTGTCTGTAGTCTTGGGCAGTTAGACAGCCACAGTGGAGGCCTCCTTCCGTCCTGTAACACAATTAATTAATTCTGAAGATTATTTTAGGAACCTTATTTCCTTCCAGCTTCCTGCAGCCAAGCAGCAGTGTACAAGAAGAGTACATGCAAATGTTATCAGTCATTCTGTTACTATTATGGCATTGAACCTTGTCACCCAAAAGTCATTGCACCGCTCATCGTGCGATCACAGCATTGAAATGTTTCTGTATTGTCCGCTGCAATTTTTCTCCAAGTACTATAGAACCTGTAATTACTGCAGGGAGAATAACGTTTTACCCATTAGGCCAGGAAGCACTCAGAAGCATTGTCTAGAGCGTCGTCAACATTTACAGGAAAATTGCTACTAGTTCAATTTAACCTAATGTTGAAGCAGGTGGGTGACTGAGCAGACAAGGTTGTGGTGGCCAGACTTGGCATTTATTGCTATTGCATACAGTTTGTGCAGTGTTGGTCTCAACAGATGTAAATAAAAGGGTGGAATCCTTAGCTTAGTTTTCAGAGCACATTCCACTGTTGTATCAGACTGGACTGGGTTGGAGTTAATTAAATTTGCTTCTTGCTTGTATGATAAATAAAAAAAAGGTGAATTAAACTAGATCTGAGAATTAAGGACCACAGCATCTTACCTCACAACTAGGCAGAGGTTTTGGCCTAAGGGTAAAGCAGGAGTAAAGCTAAAAATCTGAGAAATAGAGGAATTGTAGAGATAATCTATCTTCTCATCCTTATTTCTTTCTTGTGGGCCTGATTGCTTGATTCACCATCTGGAACCGCTAGTGGGGAAATGGAGGGTGCAAGCAGGGAGGCAAAGAAGAACAGCTTTATAGAAGCATCATCTGACTTGTGCAGAAATGAGGCAGGAATGCTCAGGTCCACAGCAATCCAGCAAGAGCAGCTGTTTCACACAGAGGTAGAGTACCTCTGACCCAAGGCAAAAATGAGTTGATCAGAAGTATATTGCTCATATGAGCCCTCAGAGGCTGTGGGATTCTACTTGTAACACTCTCCAAAACCAGGACTTGTTTTCATGTGAGGTAGAAATTTTCAAAGAGAACATCCTGTGAAAGGGGCTGTGTTGCCACCTGTTTGCTTGCACTTCATCTCTGCTTGTCTTGCCTTGCAGCAAGATCTAGAGGAGTGTAGGTAGTTAAAAAACAGGGCAAAAAAGATGTTTTTCTGCCAAGTTTACAGAGTAGTTTAAAGTTCCAGGACAGAAAGTGTTTCCTCTTTTGTTCCAGATAAACATATTCCTGTAAGGAGTTCTTGTTAGTTGTGCTTTATTTTAGCTTATCTAGTCTACTGGTCTTAGAGCTAGCCTCCCCTGCATCTGTAAACATGTACGTGTTCACAAATAACAAGTAGAGGTTGAGATGTGATCAAAATGAAGAAAGGCTGCAAACCCAATAAATGAATTCCTGTGGTCCATGGGAATGTATAAAACATTTGTGTCTTGAGGAGATTCAGAAGAGGCAGGAGAGGTGGGCACGGTGCTTTTCTTAGAGGGCATGCAAGTGTGTTCAAAAATATCAGAGCCTGAGAGGGGCAAAATGTGGGAGCTTGCAACTCTGTTTGGTCTTCTAGACTGGAGAGCACTGACTTATGCAGAGTCGCATAGGGGAGAAGATCTAAAAGCAGTGTTCCGGTTGTTGGAGAAGCAGAATACAGTGTTACCTTGGCAACCTGAGATGTTCCATGTTCAAAGGGAGATAAGAGTTTTTAAAAGTGTGGAGAAAAGTCTTCACCAGTGTGGATGTGCTGGCAAATGGCTCTTCAGAACAGCAGTCACCTGAGCGCAGCCACGATAAGACTTTGAGCAGTAGTTGCAGTCTATCTGGAGTCTCCTGTGCATGAGTGCTTAAATCTGTGGGGTGAAAAAAAAAATTGCAAAGGCATGTGAGTTGTATATGAGTTGTAATCTTTCATTCTCTTCAGTTTAATCTTCTTTTTTCCTAGGTCTAAGGTACCCCTGTTCATTCACTCACTGAGGAAAGAATAGGTGCTTCTATAAAACATCCTTTTATTTCAAATCATGAAAAATTTACATTTAAAGTATCCTGTAGATAAATCTAATTCATTTTCAAATTCTGCTGTAGGCACTTTTTCTTAGGTGGCAAGGTGACCCTTTGCATTGCATTGCATCTGAAAATCCCCTCTGGAGCACTCCCTGTGTTTCGGGGAGGGCACAATTTGGGGCACTTGTGGGTCTCGTGGATGATTGAAACTTTCATGAGAGTAGAGTTTAAATCAGGAGAGCACTGTGCTCTCTGTACGTTTTCTATTCTGTCCTGTAGTTCCAGGGTATTACGCTACTTGGGCCATTTCTGACAGAAGTTTGTCTAACCTTAAAAAAAAATTTCTTGGCAGAGAGATTGTATAACAGCCCGAGGTAGTGAACTTCTAGTTCTTATTCTTGCAGATAGAAATTTCGTTTGAATATCTTATCTAATTCTGTTCTGTTGCAAATTAAATTAATTACCTCCTGTTCAATCCTCAGCAGACACAGAGAACAATTGATCACCATCGTCTTTGCTATATTTTACATAATGAGAGACTGTTATCATGTCACACCTCAGGTTTTCCTAGACTAAACAAGCAGTTCTTGTTCTTTTTTTCTCCCTGTATTCTTACAACCTGTTTCTTGAACCTTTTGCTTTTCTCAGTGCTATGCTTGTGACACTTGTTTACCCAAATCTTCAGGTGCAGAGGCAGGTTCTGGGTGGGTGATGCTCAAAGATGATGGTACAGTCATGATGAGATGATAAGCATGATGATACCTTTTAGAAATAACATGACAATAAGCATAAAATGGCAGTGATCATCACAAGCAACTCATTTGATATAGCATTCTTGACAGCCAGCAGGGGTGGAGGCAGACTCCACTCCTTATATGGAGTCTGCTTCCATGAGTGCTCCATCGTATTAGCAGGTTATCTTTCTTTTTCTTTTTTTTTTCTTTCTTTCTTTTTTTTTTTTTCAAAAACAAAACCATAGTACTGTTGAGGAAGAACAGCAGCCAGAGAAGTGCATGCATATTAATGGTGACATGATGTGTGGGGCAGCTAGGTCATTCTTTGCCCTCTCAGAAGGAGCGGTAACATGTGGGGACAATGTGACTGGGCAGTGAGGTGAGCACAATAGTCTTTCCAGCCTTGTAAAAATTGTCACTATGCCCAAATAGTAGAAGTGATTCTGGGTCAATGAAAAGTTGTTCAGTGTTGAGAATTGTTTGCAGAGATATTGCTGCTGTTAGCAATAACTGGTGCCCTACACAGACCCATGTTCCTCTTTCTCCTGGAAACACCGCTGGAGGGTGTTTGCTTGGCTAATTGCAAAGATAGAACCCACAAATCAACACCTTCTCCTTAAAAGAGGTCCTTCAAATGCTCATGTTTTAAATAGCCATTGTGAGGCTGAGACTAACTTTATTCACCAGGGTGTTTTGAGCAGCTTTGAATGAGGAATCTATCACAGACTTACAAAACAAATGTTACTCTTCTTTCTCTCCGGGAGTTGTCTGTGCACATTATGTGATCTTCTTGAATAATTCAGCATTCAAAATCATTTGTCAAATAATTTCCATGAATAATTTTTGACTTACAGCTTGTCCATGATCTATTTATTGTGAAGATTTGAAATCAGATCTGACTGATGAGCTCTGATTGCACACACTGGTTACCTAGAGTAGTGCTAATCCCTGATGGGATGGGCCTAGGCCTTTGAAGCACATTTATGCAGTGAACGCTTATGATTAAGAATTTTAAATTCATTCTTCACAAATAATCTCCAATGGCTGCTAAAATTTGCTGTTTCTGTGAACATTTCTGCCAGTAAACTCATTAGCTAGAATAATTGCACAAAAAAACAACAACACCACACAAGGAGAGGAAAGCAAGGCAGACCAATTTGTTTTCAAATCAGAACGAACATTGCTGAAATATTCTAATGTTCCCCTAGTCCTTTGGGACTTAGCTGTGTGAGAGTATTTTGTGATCTTGATAGGCTTTCATTTTCCTGAAGCTTTAACAGCCCCTATTTAGTTGGTGGGTTCAGCGCTCACCCAGTTTCCTTTTAGGCAGACAAAGCGAAGACTTTGAAACTGCATCGTATGCTTTCTGTGTAACCACAGAAATGCAGAGGGTTAAGCATGATATTTACAGATACAGTTCCAGCACATTGTTTGTACCTGGTTACTGTGTAGTATTTTAAGACTTTTTGGTGAAACAGAGCAGGTACCTGAGTTCTAAGGGATGCCACGGGTTCTGATTTTATTGCTCTCGGTTTCTTTTATGTTTCTGCGGAGGGAAAAAGAGAGAGAGCCTTTCCTTTATTTTTTGTTGGAACCAGGAGCCTGTTTTGGTGTTGGCTGATTAGCTTTCGGTATCATGTTTAAGTAGATGCCTACATATAAATTTGCCATCCTCCTGTCAGCTTTGGTTCCCTTCGGTTTGGTCCCTTTCCTTCTTTTTCTCTTTTCCCCACTCACTCAGGACATAAACTTTAATGATGAGATTTCATGCTCAGTCAAGTTTTTGAAAGCCACTTATGAAGCATCAATCAGATTATATACCTGCCCTGGCTGGGTGGCTGCTTTTCCCTCCCTACAAGGGGTTGATGGTCAAAATACATAATGAGCTACCACTGACAGCCTATCAGACTTCCATCTCTTTCTGTCTTCCTCAGAAGCCTCTGCAAATGATGGCTTAGTCCATCACCATGCAAACTGCTAGTACTTGACATTGCTCCACAGAGCATGATTGTTTCCCTTGCTTCATAGAATCATAGAATCTTATAATCATAGAATTGTTAGAGCTGGAAGGGATTTTTAAGACCCATCTAGTCCACCTCCCCTGCAATGAACAGAGACATGCACAGCTAAATCAGATTGCCTGGGGCCTGATCCAGCCTCACCTTGAAAGTCTCCAGGGACAGGGCATCCACCACATCTGTGGGCAGCCTGTTCCAGTGCCTCACCACCCTCACTGTGAAAGACTTTTTCCTTATATCTAACTTAAATCTACCTCCTTTAAGCTTGAAAGCTTGTTCTATCATCACTCTGCTGAAGAGTTTATCCCCTTCTTCCCTGTAGCTTCCTTTCAGATACTGAAAGGCTGCTATGAGGTCACCTTGGAGCCTTCTCTTCTTCAGGCTGAACAGCCTCAGCTCTCTCAGCCTGTCCTTATTGGAGACGTGTTCCATCCTTTGGATCGTTTTGTGGTCCTCCTCTGGATGCACTCCACAGGTCTATGTCTCTCCTGTACTGAGGACTCCACATCTGGACACAGTTCACCAGGTGAGGCCTCAGCAGCACAGAGTGGAGGGGCAGAATCAGCTCCCTTGCCCTGCTGGCCATGCTCCTTTTGATGCAACCCAGAATATAGTTGGCTTTCTGGGTCATGAGGGCACATTGATGGCTCATGTCCAGCTGCCATCTACCAGTACCCCCAGGTCTTTTTTGACAGGGCTGTTGTCAGTCCTTTCATTTACCATCTTGTATTGGTAGTGGGGGTTACCTCAACCCAGGTGCAAGACTTTGCATTTGGATTTGTTGAACCTCATGAGGTTCTTCACTTGGGCTCACTACTCAAGCCTGTCTCGGTCCCTCTGGATGGCATCCCGTCCCTCTGGTGTGTTGACTGCATCCCCACAGCTTGGTGTCATCAGCAAACTTGCTGAGGGTACACTCAACCCCACTGCCAGCATCACTGGTGAAGATATTAAACAGTGTCAGTCCTGCTGCTGAACTTTGGGGAACACAGCTCATCACTGATCTCCATCCAAACACTGAGCCATTGACTGCCACTCTCCGGACTTGGTCCTGCAGCCAGAACTTCATCTGTTGAACAGATGTTGTCAGGTACTGTGTCAAATGCCTTACTGAAGTCCAGATAGATGACATCAGTGGCTGTTCCCTTGTCCATTGTTGCACTGACACCATCCTCATAAAAGGCCAGTAGTTTGATCAAGCAGGATGTGCCCGTGGTGAAGCCATGCTGGCTCTCCCATGTCATCTCCCTGCCTTCCATGCGCCTTACATAGCTTCCAGGAGGATCTGCTCCATGATCTTTCCCAGCACAGAGGTCAGACTGACAAGTTGGTAGCTCCTGGGATTGTCCCTTTTACCCTTCCTAAAAATGGGCATGAAGTTACCTTCTTTTCAGTCAGCAGTGACTTTATCTGATTGCCATGAGTTTTCCAATATCACTGAAAATGGCTTGGCGTCTACATCAGCCTGTTCCTTCAGGACTCTGGGATGCATCTCATTGAGATGCACATACTTGTGGGTGCTCAGGTTCCTCAAGCGGTTACGAACCTGATCTTTGCTTATAGTGGGAGGGACACTGCTTTGCCAATTCCCTCTTACCAAACCAAGCATCTGAGTGCTGTGTGATGAGCAGTTATCAAAGAAGACCAGGGCAAAAAAGTTGTTAAGTACTTCAGCCTACTCCTTGTTTGTTGTTACCTGCTTGCCTGCATCACTCTGTAGCGGGGATATGCCCTGTACGCATTTACGCTGCCTCACATGTCCACTGACACATGAGCTGTCTGAACAGTCTTTACAGAAAAGACCCATTCAATGTCTTTCTACTTTTTTTTTTCTGTACTTCTGCCACTGGCTTTGCATGGGATTTTGTGTTTCTCAGCACATTTTTACCACAGCTGGGTCAAGAGTCTCGTTTTTCTGTTAGTCTTACTGCATGACCTCTGGTACTCTGGAGAAACACAGGAGAATATTCCTACAAACAGTATAATTAATTCAATCACACTGGGACTGGCACTGATAAAGGCCAGGGCCCAGCAGCTTCCAGTTCACTTTAGGTAATTATGGCTCCTAACTTGTAGTAAAAATGTTTGGAATCTGCTGAAGACTTGCCTACACAAGGGCTTGAAGCTTTAGGATTTTTACAGTTCTAGGGACATAACCTGCAGAAAATCCCTTTCTACACCTTTTCTTCCTGTGCTGGCCTTTGGTGCTAATGCCTCCCATCTGCAGCAGATGGGAAGGAAAAGGCTGTGGTGGTGTGTGTGCTTGTGAAATGCCTGAGGTTAGTAAGTCCTAGCTCTTAAGCTGAAGTCATTTCTATAAAATACTGCATTGCCCATCTTTGACACAGCGGCCTCTCTTCTCCTCTGGAGTGTTGTGCTCTCTGAGCAGTTCTTCCAGACTGCCCTGCAGAGTTTCAGTTCCGAATGGCCAGTGGCTGCATGGCATTCACTCCTTGCCCCACAGTTGGTTACTGCCAGCAGATGGCAGAGAGGACAAAAGGAGACAGTAACTGCAACTAGATTTACTAAAGTTTGTTTTTCTAATTCCTGTGCCCAGGGAACAGTGTTCCCTAACCATATTCAACTATGGATTTCTGAGGTCAGCCTTATCTACTGCACCGTGCTGCTTCACTCATTAGTCTGCAGAATATTGGCATTTAGTTGAGTCCTTCTGTCCACTCCATTTCCAGCTCAGCGTTATTATTTGTCAGATACTGCCTACCCAACTGCTGTTTAAATGACCTTTCTAAATGTAAAAAGTGTAATACATAAATACTGTCCACTGAATAAGAAAGTACAGATTATAGCTAAAAAAAAGTCTCATTACCCAGCTCTGATGTAGGATATAACAGCTCTCATAACATATTTTGACTTCTTCTAACAATATAAAACAGGAAATACAGAAAAAAATCGTTGTATGATTTCAAATGATGGCGAGAACTAACAGAGGGAAAGACCTAATTACATTTAAGTTTGGTGAGGGAGCTATGACAAGCAACCACAGCTCTTGAAAAAGAGCCTGAGAAGTTATTAGTTCTGTAGCTGATATAAACAAACGTCCACTAACATCAGATGTACAGTCCAACCAACACTTGATGACTTTGAGGATGAAATTAATTCCCCTAAATAATGAACATACTCTCTGCCAAATGGATTTGGAATTTTATTGTTGTTCTGTTGGCTCTTTGAAGCAAGCACAGTTTGTTTTATTTGTAATCTTTTGTATCCTTGGAATGTCGTTGTTCTGTAAGGTCCGCTGTAAATGAAGTGCTGATGGTTTGAGTTGTCCAGGCCTCTGCTTTTCTGCTTTAATTAGTTGCAGAGTGGAATTAACACAAGAGGTGCAAGTGGCTTATGAAGGCTTTCCACTTCCAGGAAGCATGCAAAAGCAGCAGTGTGATGAAGGCCTTTTCTCCACCTGAAGCCTTATTGCACAACTGAGTAAAACACAGGGCCATGAACTTCCCTTTGCCTTTCTGCCGAGTCTGAATTCTGTAGCAAAGTCTGTTTCCAGGAGTAAACAATAACCTTTGCTCTATAGTGCTCCATCACATAAAAAGCTTATGTTCAGATGCGCCAACACCATCAGGAAAGTCCCCTTCCTACACTGTCCTGTGCAAACCAGTGTTCTGTAGCATCCCTTAGCTGTGCAAATACAACCCTTCTGACATGCAGCTTGTGTTTTACATGAGAAAGAACAAGACAAAACTTCCAACGCACATAATATGCAGCTTGCATTGCGATCTCTTCAACACAAGCTTGGCCCTGCTTCAGGTCTTGAAATCAGAAACTGTTTTATGCAGCAGAGGCTGCGGTCATACCCTCAGCTAATCCCATCCTTCTGTGCTCACCACCAACTCCTCTTTGCCTTTCACAGTTCTGCTGTGTAATAGGCCTCTGTCTATTTAATGAGTTGATGAGCTGTTTTCAGAGATCAAATACGCTCCTCGGTACACACGTACCTTCATCTGCTAAAGCAAATTCTATTGGCTTTAGGAAAGAAGGGTTGACAGTGTAGAGAAAAAAGACTGATGAAGGGAAAGGCTGCGTGATTGCTGAGCATTCAGATTTGGGAGGCAAGAGGGGCTGCTGTTTTATTCCTCCAGTGTTCTGTGTATCCATCACTCAGACAGAATTCCTGTTAGTGGAAATCTAATTCTTCAGTCACTGGCCAAAGTTAATTAATTTGTAAATATATTTCATCTTGTAAGCAATAGCCTTTTCCAAGAGAGAAGCTGATAAAAAGAGCAAAGGTGTGAAGATGTCGTGTGACACATGTCCACCCCAGGGGACGGAGGTGACACCAGGTAGTTCCATTTCCCCCATCAGCAGCCCGGCCCGGCAGAAGTTTTCATTTTACTCTGTGCAGCAGTGCTGAGGCTGCACCAGGATAATGCATCCAGTTTGGACTTCCTGATTGTACGGGGATTTTGAGAAACTGAGGCGAGTCCAGTGGATGTCAACCAAGATAGCAAACAAGAGTGTGTGGCTTGTGATGAATACTTGAGGGACTTCTGTTCATTTAGATTGGTGAACAGGAGATACTGGACTGAGCAGATACCAGCTGGCAGTTACTTGACAGAGTTGCAAAGACAGCAAAGCCAGACTCTTCCCAGTAGTGGCAAATGACAGAAAGCAGTGCAGTGAACACAAGTTATACGGTTTGGTTGAGCTAGTCCCTGGTGAGTAATGTTGTATAGGAAAAAGTACCCAGATTGTCTCAATCTCTCCCTTCCAGAGGATTCTCAAGACCTGGCTATACAAATCCACAGCTGGCTTGATGTAATATTGAGTGGGTTATGAGACTAAACGGCCTCCATGTTCCTGTTCCAACAACCAGTTCTGTCATTCTGCCACCTTTTTGTTGAAGCTGTTCATTTAAATGTAAAGGAAGACCAAAAAAGAAAAAACAAGCTGAAGTAGGCACATATAAAAAGCAGCCATCAAACCAAAGTTGTGCCATTCTGGAAAAGTGAACCTTCCAAAAAATGAAATAAAGATCTTTCTGTGGAGCAACTGAAGGTTCTCTTGGACTCAGAACTGATCCCTTTGTGTTGTGGAACTCTGTTTTGGCAGAGAGGAAACTGTGCTTCAGCTTCATTTAAATGAGAAGTTTAATGAATTAAATATAATTAAATATGAAATTAATATACATGAGCAGCACCTTTCCTTATGTTTAGTTTATTTTGTTGTGCAGTTCCTTAACTAATAGTATGGGGATATGAAAGATGCTGAACCCAGAAGAGGAACAATGAATGGGGTATTTAAATAATGAGATGCATAACATACAATTAGGGACATTCACTGTTTTGGTAGTAGCAAAAAAGATTATCTGAACCATTTCACTGGTTCTGCTTGCACTTTCTTCACTTGTTCTTTTTGAAGCTTTAAGGAGGAGGAACACACTTTCTAGAAGTTAAAAGTTTCCAGGTTCCAGGCGTTGATCTGCATGAAATCTGAACATTATCAGTATTTTCTTAAATTTTCTTAAATTCCTTCTTCCATGACGAAGTCTAAGAAGTGTTTTTGGTCTCTCTGGCTTGATGTTTGACATTACTCACTGATGTTCTGGCATTACATTAGAGCATTTGTTGTAAGCAGTGGCTAACTTCTCTCTGCAGAGATGAAATACGTACTTTTCCCTTGTCATCAATGCAATGCATACGCTATGTGTGCTATAAAATTTACTGCACCTTTAATTGTTTACTTTAGTGCTTCTCAGTGCTTGTAAACAAAGGAACAGGAGGTACTTACGTGTCTTACCAAGTTTAACAAGTTATGAAAAAAGTTTTTTGTTACAGAACTTCACAGTTTATTTCCCTTTCAGTTTTCCCTCTTTCATTAGTAAGTGAAGACGTAATTTGTTAAATTCTTAGTAAGTGGGATTGAAGGGTCACCAGATTGCTAAATTAAAGGAACAAATTAAATATCGATACTAAATTAAAGTGTTGGCTGGGCTAGTGAGAACTGAAAAACAATATCTGGACTCTATTAGCAGCTTTGAAATTGTTGTGGAAAACTGTCAGCAAAACATGCAGTCTTCCATATATCATCCTCTATCTCTGCTATGGCGGGCAAAAGAATTCACCAATGACAGGTGCTGTCACAGAATATATTTATTCTGCAACTTTTTATTTTCTCCGTCAGCTACAATGATGGACAATCATGTCTTGTTTCCTGAATGATGGCAATTTCTTAAAGATTCTACAATTGCTGCCCTTGAAGACTGCCTGTTTCACGAACCAATGTCAAATTCTATCTATATGCCTTTACAAAACACTTATAACTGTGGTATTTAAGCACTCTACATGGATTAAAAATGAACAGTGAAGGTGCCTGGAGAATAGTTGGTAAAATCTACTTAAATTTTGGATTTGGTGATGTAATATGATTTCATTGGGTTGACAGAGGTAGAAAGACACAAAGAAGTACCAGACACTTCACAAAATATTCAGAAAAAGAGCTTTTCATATTTTTTAACTCAAAAAGAGATTCAAGTATTGAAAAATTCGAGAACAAATTCTAGTTGGCAATGAGACTTAAATCTTGACTTGCAAAAGAATCAGGGTTTTTTAGTTACTATGTGATGATGGGAGGTGGGTGTTCAATCAGCCTGTGATAGGCTTTGCCACTAGATTTACACTTCCTGTTCTATATTCATTATTTCCCCATTGGCACGTCAGTTGAGAATTAACAAAAAGTACGTTAAATGATGAGTTTAGAGTCCAGGTTCTTTGCTCTTCAAGCAGTACTTACTTCCATGGAGCTTACAGATTCCAGGAGCAAAGCTGCTTGACCTCTTTAGGAGTGGTGGTTCTTTTGGCTCCCCAAAGACATAACCCTGCAACACGGAAGAGATTCTCAGCTAATGACTCGGCCAAGTTCCATCACCTCAGAAACTAAAATTTTGCCCTTCTGCTGCAATCACTTTATTGTTTAAGAACTGCTTAGAAGGTCGCTCAAGCTTTGTACAAGTTCTGCATAGTCTGGGAGACCTTAGCTTTATACTGTAAACAATGCATTGGATGCTGTGTACCTCTCATATATCTTTCTGTCAAACTGCAAAGTCCATTTTGTCTCCAGAGCACTTTTTGATTATAGTACTGTTCAGCACCTTTAGCTCAATTGGAAAGCCTCCATACTGAGCTGAAGGATACAGGAAGAGGCAGGAAAAAATCATGCACTCATCCAACACTGAAAATACAGGGATACCAGTATTTCCCATAGTGATAGAGCAAAGCTCACCACTGGTGAGTAGAACTTTACCAAGCTATTGGTTTCATCAAGATGGTGGAAGCAAACCAGTAATTAAGGATAAGCGTGATAAGCTTTTGGAATTGATGAAGACAGCCACAAATGGGGAGGGAAGAAGATGTATAAGGCATAGCTCTTGCCCTACCTCAAGAAGTTTCTTCTCCCTTAAAGAGATAGAAGGAGTAAGTTGAGTAGGCTCAGGGAGTCACACAGGGGCTGGGAGAATCAGCACAGAAGCAGATGGTTCCCCTCTTCTGTTTCTAGAGCCCACATAATTACAGCAATATGCAAAGAGCAAAAGTTTCCATTACTTACAGGAGTTATTGACTAATTCCAAGTGTCTGACTGAATAAAGCATTAGCAAAGCTCTGCCCTGTACTCTCAAGAAAAGAAAGTGTACACACAGCCAACCGTCTCCTTGGCAGTGCACAGAAATAGCAGCAATTTGTGTTGCATTTGGCATCTTCTTAAAATGTCATTTTGGGATGATGGTGGATAAGCTGATATGGATACTTGTCACAGCCACAGAGTATGCAAATTCCTTGGGATGTAAGGTAACCAGCAATATGGACAAATAGATTAAAAAAAAGATTGTCGGTAATATGCCTTCTTTAACAGAGCAAGGAAATGTGAGATTTACTGAATATATGTCTTTGAGTGGCTGTGTCAGCAACCTGAGATAATATTTGTGCAAAGACACTCAGTAGAAATGGGATACACGTTCCTATGAGTAGTTTGTGATAGCAACTAGTGTCCAAGATGCTAACAGAGCAGTAGCAGGTAGCGTTACATACAGAGCTACTAGAGCAGGCACTAGAGCATTTATCTATATAACTTGTTCAAAATGGGAGACCGATGACTTACGTGCCATAACTGCAGCAAAACCTGAATCTCGGTATGTTCAAGTGGAGAAAGATGTCCTAGCTTACAGTTATGAAAAATTTCCAAGATGTATTTGTTGGAGGCCAGCATTAGCTGGAACTGACTGCAAGCCATTCATTGCAGTTTGCAAGATGCACTGGGCAGACACCCGCTGGGCACAGAGGGATTATTTATCTGTCCACCTGCAAACGTGTGATTTGCAAACTGAATAGTGGTAGAAAAGGTCTGGTGGCTGCAGTTACACTCCTAAGCATTTTTAAGGGTGGTTTACAGCAAACCACATGAGCAGCCAATCTGATTAAAGAAGAAAACTCCACCTTCCTAATCTCAGGAAAGTTTGAAGGATTCTCCTGATAATATAATTAAAGAATGAACTTTTTAGAAAATTGGTGAAGCTATTGGCCAGAAGTTTATGTGTCCACTGCCTTTTAGAATTAAGGAGAAGTTCTCAGCACTGTAAGGGATTTTGTTTAAGGGCAGTAGGATGTTGATCTGAAATGTGTTACAGGGAAATATGATTAAAATGATACATGAAGGTCATTTAGGGATTGAAAACTCTGAGAGAGGTCAGAGATGTTTTTCACTGCTCCTTAAATGAACAGTGATACCAAGGAAACTACTGAAGTGTCAGAAATAGAGGTCAGTGCACTGAATGAGACCATGCTGGTAGCACAGGAAAAAAAATCGTCCTTGAGCAAAAGAGGGATAGATTCAAAGAAAAATGTGCTGGTTCCCTTTGAAAACTTAGTTGAGGATGGTGCAGCCAAACAGGTGTTTGCACATGTCAAATCAATTTTTGCTGGAAATAGCATATGTGATAGATTCTGAAAATGGGGGGAATGATACTGGCTCTAAAACACAATGGTTCCAGCTCACAAAACAGAGGCAAATGTGTTACGTTCATCCAGTGCAGCAGTGTGAAGATTGGTTGTGACCCTGATCCTTCACAGAAGCCTAACCCCCATTATTTGTACAAGTTTGTTGTGATCTCAGGGCATTACTGGCAGGGACTGTGTTGTTAGCTTCAGCTCTGAAGTAGAAATGCTATTAAGACATTTTAATGGAGGAAATGGACTACACGCACGTCTACCGAGAGGAAGGACTTTGGAGATAGAATGTCCTGAGGTTTTGGAGTTGCCCAACTCTTCTGAATGTACGGACTGGATTAAGTTAGCAGTAGAGAAGCAAGTCATGAGTCAAATGAGGAGGTTTTGTTTTCAGAAGTAGATTCCTAGGCTGGAAATCACATTTCATTTTTGGATCCCAGGGATTTCTCTAACACTGCTTATGCTGTTGGAATACAGTTCTTACACTAATGATCTACATCTATTTCAAATTTTGAGGTGAAACATGATTTCATTCAGCACGTACAAGAATGCTAAGGACTGTAAGAAATGAGCAAACAGTTGGAAAATTCTGCAGAAAGTCTTTTCTTCTTTCATTTAATATTATTCTGCATTTGTTTTTTTTAGTCTTTATGGGTGCATTAAATGCAGAATTTTTAGCCAGTTGCCAGTGTAATGTCACTCACTGCTTTGTCTCAAGCCTTGCTCTTCCCAGTACAGTCTGGGGGTAGAAGCAGCTGCCGTGAGGAGGCTGTGCTACACCTCTGCAGTGCTGACCAGCATACAGCCAGCAGGTTTAGCCCTTGAGCTCTCTGCCCACTCTAAATCCACTCCTGATCTTATCTAGATTAGCCATTTTATACTTTTCCCACTTGTCGACTTACAGTCTCATTTCAGGTCTTATCTCAGATTATCCCTCTGATTTTTTCCCACCTGTGCTACTTTGTCTTTCCTCTTCTATAGTCATTTATTATTGAACACTACACTGGGGTCATGCTTTGTTTTTAAACTCTGGAAAGCGGTTCCAAATGGCATGCATGGAAAGAGCCGTGCAAGCACACTGTGTAATAACCATTTTCACCCCAGAAGATGGCTTTCACTACTCACGGACTTTGGCCTACACATTATCAGTTACCTCAGCACCAAAGAAATGGAGACACAGCACCAAGTGTTAGGACCCATGCTGACAAGTTGCAAAAGCTTGAGTGGCTGCAGATGAGCAGTAGAACATGCTGACAAGTTTATACTCACTCTGCAGCTTTTTGATGGAACAAAATAGGGGTCACATCAATTCAAACCTTCCTTTACAGAAACAGAGCAACTCAGTTAGTTATTAGCTGGGAATTAGAGTGGAATGCAGCTATTAGATCTTGGTGGAAAGGCTGCCAATTTTCATTATTTCAGACCAAAATGACAGTTCCTGGGGTATTCAGTATACTTTCTACCTCTATGTTCTTGGTATACTGCAATAATATAAATTACACATTAGGAATATGAAATCCCAGGTAGTGTGAGGAATGGCACAGTACAGGTATTCTCATAATATGGTTAATAAACAAACATTCTTTTGTTTGTGTGCTTTCAAAAACTGTCAGTATTAGTGCTCAAGGGAACTTAAAAGGACAAGGGAGAACAAATGGTATTCACAGTCTGTCTCAATCCTACCTAAGTTAGGAAACAATGGATAGGCAGACACTGTAGTGAATCCTCAGATTGTCTTTGTGGTCTTGGAGGAAGAGGTTCATCGTTTGCACTACTTGGTGATGAATCATCCCCACAGACAGCATTGAATCTCACCAATGGGCTGCAGAGGGTTTCCCCCTCTCTGGCTCCACTGCTCTGCATGTGTCTCTTGGCACAGGCACTGCAGGGCGATGTGTGTTCAGATGGCTGTTCAAATGGAAGTGTTTGCTAGTGGTGGATGATCCAGCCAGCTTCTCAGTTAGCAAAACAGGTTGCCAAATATTTTTAACAACTGCTGTGATAAACATTTGCTACAAAGGAAGGTTGAGAACAAAATTAGAAGAGTTGTCTAAATTTGTACAGAAACAAGCGTTATCTTTGAACAGAAGTTCCCCCCAGCACCTCTGTTAGCCCCTTCAGCAGTCAGTCCTTATGTAATCAATCATGTCTGAGCATGTCAGAAGGCAACAGTGTCACTTCTCTTGCTTCTGCCATTGTCCTTCTTGTTCCTCAGCTCTGGACCAGCCAGCATCCCCATGGCGCTTGCGTATGTCCTCAAGGTTGTGGTGCCTGCCTGCATAGCCCTTCTTTCCTACATAGTGCATCTGCTTTCCAGATGCAAGGGGAGTAGGTTGACTGATGCCTCTGTAGAGATGCTGAAGGTGCAGGGTACAGCTGTGGGAGATTTAATTTCCTCCTATTGTCAGAGAAAAAAATAATAAATTAAAAAAGGCTTACCCAGCAGCTAAAGGACTAGTCTAATATTTGGGAGGCGAGGGCTCAACCACTTCCTTTGCTACGGACTTTCAGTGTGACCATAGGGCAAGCCATTTTGTTTCTCCCTTTCCTTAACTGCATAGGCTGATGTTTTTTCCCTTGTAAGGATTTTCTAAGGCACATTGTAAATTAAGATCATGGAAACCTCAAGTGCTCTGCTGATAGGTGTATGTTATTAAAGATTATGCATGCTAATTAAAGAATGGGAATAAATGTGTAACAGTGATGCACTGACACATTACGTATTTTGTTTTCCCTTTCTCTCTTTTAAAATGTCTTCAATTTACCGACTTCTTACCTGATTACTCTGACTAAAAAGCTCTCAACTGACAAACCACCCTTTGGATTTGTTTACTCTGTGGACTCTATAAAGGAAAATGAAAGAAAATTACTGCTAGGAAAAGTAATGAAAGCTTCAGCAGTGACTGGATCTCACCTCTTAAATCCGTAGCATTTGAGGAGCCATTCTGTTTCTATTGCAGAAGTTCATAGTGTCTTAAAGTTGCAGTTTAAACAAGTTCTGGTGCTGGACATCAGGAGAGGCTAGTGAGTGAGAGAATGTTTTCATGAGCGTTTCAGTCATAAAGCATGTGTTTTTAAGGGC
The DNA here is from genome assembly GCF_023343835.1 of Lagopus muta. Classification (NCBI taxonomy): domain Eukaryota; kingdom Metazoa; phylum Chordata; class Aves; order Galliformes; family Phasianidae; genus Lagopus; species Lagopus muta. The sequence continues at coordinate 81,648,666 of NC_064433.1, forward strand.
TGTGTGGACCCCAGTGATCTGTGCTGTTTTGTAGGGAGTTGCAGTGGCTGTTTTCTATGTTGTTTAAAATTACAGATGGTTGGGAATGCTCCGTGGGAATGATTTTCTGCAGAAAGATTTTTTCCAAAATTGAAACTTTCTTTTGGGAAATCAAAATGAAAGACTTCATTTTATTGTCAGTTCAACCTGAATCATAAAACTTAATTTTATAGAAGTGAACCAAATGTTTTATTTTGAGTCAGTTCAATACATGTTTAATTTCAACATTTCAGCTTGCTAGGGACCAAAATGAATGTTGAAATGTCAATATTTCTCAGTGGATGGGAATTTCATTCGGCTGTATTTGAGCTGTAGTTGAAAAATTCTTCCATAGGCATCACAGGCCAAAACTGCTAATTCTGAGCCCATTTTCAGTCTATGCTTTCTTTTGATGGGTGATGCAGGAAGCAGGTAAATCTAATAGTTACTTTCCTTAGTCGGTTGTAAATAAAAAAAAAAAAAGAATTAAACTGGTGACATGTGGATCTTAAAGCTCAAGGTCATGCTGCTGGATTTGAAATCTCTTCTTTGCAGACAAACATGCAGATTATTGTATTCATGTTTTGCTCAGGCGTTGCTGGCAGGGGAGGGTGGCCCGTGCAAAGCTGGTCCAAACCACCTCCTCTATGAGGTGTTTCTCTATTTCTGTTACAAGTGGTTTGGCTCCACTTGTATAGGTGGTGTTTGGAAATGCTTGTACTCAGAGTAACATGTAAGTGTGCTGTCCCACTAGAGACAGAAGAAGCTATGGTATTTAACTGGTTCTCAAACCAGCTCTAAATACATCCTGCTCCCTGCCATCACTGCCAAGGATCATTTTTCCCTGCCTTCTCATGGTTTGTGTCTTAGTGTCTCAGCCCCACATATAGGGCCAGCATTATTCCAAGAATGCTGCAACCACAGAGAATCAAAAACTGTCTTTGCAAACACAAAAGTGGTCTCTCATTTGTACCACCAATAAATTAAAGAGTTTAAATAGGGTTCTGCTTGTCACAGCTCTTCAGAACTGTCTGTGATCCATCCAAGACCAAGTTCCTTATACATCTGGGGGAATAAGGGGAATGTGTCTGTTTGTTGTTTCTGAGCCTTCTCTGTTCCCTCTTGCCTGCTAAGCCAGGAGTTGCTTCACCTCAATCTGGGGGGGTCTGTTGTCACTGGGTGGTTGGTGAGTAGAGGGAGGGTAAAGAAGCAGCCCTGTTCCCCCAGCCCTAATGGACTCATAGGGAGCATTTACTGCTTGTTGGCATAATGCAGGCTGAGCTGAGCATCAACTGTAATGGGAGCTAGAAATACAGATGCTTGCTTGCTAGAACAGTAACCTGCAGGAAAGAAAACACCCTCTGCCTTCAGAGTTGTCTTAAAATATTCAAGTCAATCTGTTCTTATTATACAAATGCGTCTGCTTCAATAGGATGTCAGAGGTGTCAGTCTTTTCCTTTTTCTTTATGGTTGTCCTAAAAACAGGTGTTTGATCAAGATCATGTACTTTGTCAATGGAGATCTTAGTATACACCCCCACTCCCGCCCTCATCCCCTTCCTGCCCCTGAAGAAAGGTCCCTTTAATCAGCTCTAGAGTGCTGTACCAATTACCTTCCTACAGGGTGACCTTTTTATCTCATAATGGCATTTTGGAATCCAGTCGCCCTAACCTCACTGGGAGTGTATGCATGTCACACTTCCAATCCTCTCTCTCTTCTTTCCCCCCGCTGTTGTTGGCACTGAATACGGCCTAATATATTCATGACCTAATTAGAGTAATTTTTGCATAATAACGACCTCCCGGGGGAAACTTTTTTGGGGTGTTTTTTATGTGTGTATGTGTGTGTGCATGCACACTCAGACTGTTCAGACACATTAACTGGAACAAGTGTTTCTTAATTTTCAAATGTTTCTCTGGTTATTAGAAGTATTTTTATGTTATTTAAAATGGAAACGATGCAAAAAGAAGCCCCAGAGGAAAGGGATTGTTTTACTTTTCTGCTCTCTGTTTCTCTCTGTTACTTTGAAGCTTATGTCTTCTCTTCTGAATGTCCAAGACAGCACCATGCTGCCTTGCTGTTATTGGATGCTCTCACTTTCAAGGTTTCGCTCTCATCTTTGCCAGCTTCATCCTTCCCCTCTGTCACGTAGCTTCTTCCCCTCTCCCCTCATGTCCTTGTTTGACCTTCAGGAACAGGTTGCCCAAGGAGGCTGTGGATGCCCCATCCCTGGAGGCATTCAAGGCCAGGCTGAATGTGGCTCTGGGCAGCCTGGTCTGGTGGTTGGCGACCCTGCACATAGCAGGGGGGTTGAAACCAGATGATCACTGTGGAACTTTTCAACTCAGGCCATTCTGTGATTCTATGAATCCTTCGTTTGCTGTGATGGTCACTTACTTGACCTTATCTTAGCCAAGGGCCATGCTCTCTGTTTCTGACATCTCAGTCCAGGTCTGTGTGGGCTGCTGTAAGTGGTGGCCCATCTTTGCAGACCATCTCAGCCCTGCGATGACCCTGACTCTGTTACTCTCTCACTTGTATGGAACTTGACATGTCTTCATTTCCTTGCTGACCTTTCTGTTTTCCCTCACTTTGCAGTTTCCACTTTTTCCTCCTCCTCAGCTTCTACTGCTCATTGTTCCTGGAACGCAGCTCCCACTGCCAGCCCTCTTTTCTTGAGCTCCAGTTGTTCTTTCTCTTGCAGTCCTCGCTGGCTCTCAGCTATTGTTCTGTTTTCAGCCTCCGCAAAAATGAAAATACAGCCCTTTTTGACAGAGGTCATGGTCCACCTTCCTCAGTGTTACGTTGTTATAAATAAAGTAAGTCTGTTGACCTTGACTGTGTTAGTAGAGATTTATACCAGCAGGACATGTTTATTTCTATAAGCATATTAATTGTGTTTTCCCCAAACTGCTGTTTAAAGAGCATTAAGGGGTAGTGTTCAGAGCACTTACTTGCTCTAAAATGACACATCAGGATGAGTTTGCTGAAAATGTTATTCATCTGTTTTCTGCTTTCTATGTATTTACTTTAGTCTTAGTAAATAGCTCACTCAGGTTTTACATCAATAAGAAAAGACAAGCTTTCCATAGACAGCTGTTTTCTAGTGTTGACAGAACCTTCCGTGCCTTGAGCACTCCTGTCTCTTGGGCTCTTGTACCCAGCTCTGCTGACTTTGTGCTGTATCACAGAACCACAGAATGGTTGATGTTGAAAAAGACCTTTCCTACAGTTCCAGGTTTTTCCAGTTCCTTTGTACGCATTCATCCATTACTTTGGCAAATGACTCCAATTATTATTGACCTGAGCATATTACTATATGAAAGACAGGCTGTTCTGCTGCCTGGGTCTGCAGATCCATCTCCTGCTTCGGTTATAGCCCTTTATCTTGTACCCAACTTGCATCATGCTTGGCTGACAGCATCCCCTGTCATTTCAAGAGTGGGTATACATGCCAAAAGGGAATAGAGAATTAAACAGGTATGCTCAAAACATTTCCCAACAAAATCTATGTTTTTTAAAAGAGTCTATGGGAATGGTACAGTCCACATTAAAAAGTGCCATGAAACATTCATCAGTGCTCTTCACTATAACACAGTTTGTTTTGGGGTTAGCTGCAAGATACATTGGGCAAAAACAGGGTATGTATAAGGTTGTTTCACATCGTGGCATATCTGTGTCTTGATGTTGCTCTTTGCATTGTTTTTTCAAGTGCCCAGACCTTTGCATATGCAAAAGTACATGCATATGATAAATGGGAGCCACTTCAAATGTATGATGCAGTTGGAGAATTGTCATTTGTTACTTTTAAAGCTGTACTTCAAATGCATCTTACGTTTCATAATCTTTGTGTGCTGTTTCAGTAGGCATGTGGATTGAGCATTAATATACACAGATTGTGGGCAGTGGATTTATGAGTAAGAAGGTACAGATGCTAAGATCCCAAACGCTGCTTGATTAGTGTATTACATTTGAAGGTACCACAGGAACAGGTGGGCTTGGGTGTTGGGATGGAAGGCGAAAAAAAGAGGGATGGATAGATTTGAGATAGTTCTGAATGTTTTCACAGCAGTTTGGCTTCAACGCTCCATCTGTGCTTGTGCGCTATACATGGTAGGGATGGCATATCTCTTTCAGATCACAGGAGGAAAGACCATTGTGAGGATTGTGATAATCCTTGAGCATGGTGGAAGAATTCATAGCAAGAAGAGAAGAGGCTATGAGAGCCTTTTGGGTCAGTGCCAAATTACCATTGGTAACCTTTTCATTCCTGCTGCTACTGTTGTTGGGTTTTTTTTTGTTTGTTTGGTTGGTTGGTTGGTTGGTTTTTTTTTTGGTCTTTATTTCCTTCAGTAAGGCAGAATTCCAACATGATTTGCTCTTTGCCATCTTGTAACACCTGAACTGGTCCAAAGAAGGGGGACCTCCTCAACCAAAATAGAATAGCAGAGGGGCAGAAGGGAAGAACACTGTGTTTAAATGAGAAACAATAGATAACTGGAGAACACTTATTTTGATACTTGGCCATCAACACTGTATCCCTAACTTTCCAGAAGTTGCCTAGGAACTGAAACTTTCATTCCCAAATTCTGCAACACTTCAGGGCTTCTGTTATGATGCCAGAATGAGAATGCTTTGAATCTGAGCTCTGACCACCTGGATTTGTGCATTTACATTTTTCACTATGGACTTTCTTAAGAGGTTGCTGCTATGTGCCACTGCTGTTCCCCCCTCTTGTAGAAGTACCAGGAGTACTTCTGCCTGTGAGCTTGATATGGATCAGCAAGTTAGGATGATGGTGCTGGACACAGAAACAAGATCAGGAATTTGAGTGTAATTTTTGTTGTTATGGTGGCATTTATGAACGTCTTTCATTAAATGCTGTCACTTGCTTTTGTCCTTATGATGTTCATAAGAAGGGATATAATTGTTTTTTTTTGTTTTTTTTTTCTGAGGTTAGGTTGGGTTTCTTTATTTTTATGTAGGGTTTTGATGAGTAAAGGATTGCAGGATATTCTTACTAGTGTAAGTCTCTTTAAATTTCTGAGTTGCTTTTGCCGCATCACATTCCAGTTGTTTTTATGTGCTCTACATTTACTGGAGTAAAGGCATTTATTATTATTATTAATTAATTCTTCTGACCTACAAAAGCGGTGTTGGTAACAAAGCTGAGCATATATTAGAAATCAAGAGCTTTGGTTTCACCACGCTTTATAATGTAAAGAACTACCAGCAACTCAGAATGCACAAATTAGGTTTTCCAAAGAACTTCAGAAGTGCAAGGCTTGACATTTACAGAACAATGAGAAATCCAAATCACTGCCTACTGCTTCCTGACTCCTTCTTGACACCAGGTGCATCTTCTTGTTGTACCTGAATGGAATAAATCTGGAATAGAAAAGGGGATGACACTCAAGAGCACTCAAAAGACTCTGGAGCTCCCAGAAGAAAGGAAAAAGAGGGGAACAAAAAATGGAACAAAACAACTGTATTAAGCTGAGTGGAGAAAAATCTTATTTAAATTCCCCTGACAGCTTTCTAATATTGCTCTTAGTGTGGTACTAGGAGAGCATGATACAACTCTTTGCAGATTTCCCCACTCCCTAAAAATCTTGAGGTGAATGAAGGTGCAAATGTAGAGAAGGCTTTTATTCTTCTTGTTTAAGATTTCCACAGATACGTAATAAATCCTTCAATCTTGCATATTCGATTCTGCTCTGACTCTTATCATTTGGGATCCAGATTGTTTCATCTTCTTGAGGATTTCTGAGGGAACAAAACATCAGCATGGAGAAAACTGATGGAGAAAAAAGCATGGAGAAAACTTTATTCCTTTGCCTCATGTCATCCCTTTCCTGACTAACCACAGCAAGCATCTAAAAGAGAGAGGAGAGAGGGCTGCTGAGTAACCCTGTAGGGAAGGCTTCTTTAACAGCTGGATCAGTGAAGTGCTTCTTCCAGAGGCCCGTTTCCTTGATTGATCTGGTTGACGTTTTCCCTTTTCATCATCCTTTTCTTCTCTTGGCACTTCATTTTAATTCATCCATGAGTAATCCTCCTCCTCTCCAGATGCCTTATTAAACTGCAGCCCTTCTTGGCCTATCCTTACCTTGGACCCTTATGCAAAAAAAAAACCAAAAAACAAAAAACAAAAAACAAAACAACCAACAACAAGACAAACCCAAAAAAACACAACAACATCACACTTTCATTAACTGTCTTTTTTTCTGGCAAGATGCGCATCTGCATGATCCTGATGTTTATAGTGGCAGCCAAGCTGTACCTGAGAAGTCCCAGCAGTTGTTTCCTTTTCTCTTTTCAGCAAGGGAACGACTACTGCTTGCAAAGGCCATTGACTTTACTGACAGAACATTTTTCATTGGAAAGTGCCTTTTGCTGCTGCAGTATTTGTTTGCAATGTTGTTTTATCATTTCTGAATCAAAAAACAGTAAAAGTGCCTTGATTTCATCTAAATGAAATGTTTCAATTGTTCTAGACCAAATGTTTGCACGTGTGTTAAAATTTTATTTCATAGGAAATGTCAGAGCTGTTTGGCTTTGTTCTGACTCAGAACAAAAACAGATCTTGATGTTGCCTCCAGTAGGAAAGAGAAAAAAAAAAGAAAAAGCTCTCAGCAGGAAAAGTCTCCCAGTCTCTAACTTACTTTAGGGAAGTTAGTATTCTTGTCTATGTTGGGATTTTCCCTCAAACTCCATTATAGCACGAGTACTTCTGCTAGTCATGTAAATGGTAGATTGACCAGTTCAGAGAGAAGGCTTCATTATGGTACCAGTGCTCCCTATCATTTAGCATTATCTAAATGTGCTGTGCAGGCACAATACTGGGTATTGGGCTATCAGCACTTTGGAATATTGGAGCTGGGCTCATCCAAACTAAGGCAAAGGTAAAAGATATGAAGCAAAGCTCAGCAGTCACACAGCCAGACAGATATGCATATTTGGTTTTGGTAGAAGAGCCATCATCGTGTTGCCAGAACTTCCTCGTTCATGTTTATGGAAGTGCCTCTGAGTTCCCAGAGGGATCTTGCTTTGTGAACAGGTATGAGACCTCTGTGCACTTTTTCCTCTCTCTGGTGTGTTTGGGCAGCACAGGGCCGTGTTCACAAATGCAGGCATCTACTGATCCAAACTGACAACATTCCAACCCAAAAAGTATTTTGAAGAGAAACTGACTCTAGATTTTCAGATTCATGAGTCTTCAAGAGGCACCTTTTGAGATAAACTTAATTAAGCAAGTCATTCTATTAATCAGTTCTAATTACCCATGCAAATCACAAGCTCTCCGGCCTGTGGTTAAGTGAAACCTGATTTGATCCCAAGTGCAGCCAGGCTTAGCGAGTCCGGTGGGTATTTGCAGGAACGTGCCTTCTCTGATCTTCCTGCTTCTCTTCAGACGCAGTAATCTTCTGGAGACTGTAGTGTGAATTGATTAGTTGTCATGGGCAGAGTGCCATTACCTTAAACACTGGTGAGGATGGGGAGAGAAGCATTGTGAGGGGTGAGAAGCTTCCTCTGCATCCCTTTGGCTCCCACGTGTGTAGACATCAGAAGGGCTAAGTCTGTGGGTAAGAGGGGAGGCTAGCTAGTCATGCAGGCGAAAGGAGACAGTTGCCCCTTTCAAGGCAGAGATGTATGGTTGTTTCTGGAGAACCAAGGAGCCAAATCCATCAAAAGGATGTGGCTTGGTGTACGATGTGATCCGGCCTACCTTCAGGCCCCTAATGCCATTCTCCATCTTAATCCCACCAGGTAAGGCAGCTGTGAATAACTCAGTGTTAGGTCGGCAGCCAGTGTGGACAGCGGAGGTAAACGAGTGAGTGATTGCTGACTTCACCTTGATTGATTTGCGAAACACAGCGCTGTTGGCTAAAGGGCTGAGAACACGGGCTTGTTCTTTCTCTTGCCTTTAAAGAGTCAGCAGCATAAATATTCATTAACATAAGATTGGTGTTAACACTTCAAAAAAGGCTCCTATTTCACAGAATCTCTGCTGCAAGACCGAGGTCTTTGATTGCATCAGCGTGGAGAAACTCCTTTTGCCTGACCTGGGATTTCCCTGGAACTGGGCTATAGTCAGCCGTCCCCATGGGCTGCGTGAAGGAGTGCCCATGAAGCAGGGAACAGCGTGGAGCCGAGGACTATATCCATATATCTTCCTGGCAGCCAGTCCCTGCTATGTAGTGGCACAGCTTCCCTAACATGAGCTGGGTGGAGCTCCAGCTGAGCTCTCCAACAGGGAAGCCCAACGCTCCTTGGTTTATTATTATTATTTACTTCTCTGCTAGCATGCCTGCCAACCCTGCGTGCACATGTCCATGTGCATTCTCCCTCCCTTTCACACTTCCTTGCATGGCTGGCAAAATGAGCTACAAGCAGATAAAAATTGAAACATAGAAGAGAGCAAATTACAACATGTTCAATTATCTTTTTCAAAATCATTCTTCATCTCTGCTGTACTTGGTGGCTGGTAATGTTCTCTTAGCAATCTGACAAGGGCATTATTTTCTCCCTTGTTTTATCCCTTCTCTTGGGTGGTAGGTGGTCAACGAGCCGGGACTCGTTGGGAGAAGTTAAGCAGCGGGGCCAGGCAATTCAGGTTGCATGAACCAGAGAGCCAAAAGACCAGTGCTTTTCTGGTCTCTATTCAGCAGCTTGTATAAGGAGTTCTCCTTTCATTAATTGCAAATGTTTCTTCTTGTTTCATGCAAATCTTACAGTGGCAAGCAGTGCTTCCCTCCCCACAGCTTTTTTTGCAGAGCTGTGCTTTGTTTCCATCCTTGCTGTTGTATTGCAACTGCCACCCACTGCCAGCTCGCTGCCGGCCTCACCGAGGGCTCTGCTAATTTGCTAATTAGCAGGCTCCCCCTCCTGGCTCCTCGCAGCAGCCCTGCGAGGTAAGAAGGGCTTGGACCACAGGTACCTGCCTGCAGTTTTGTTTCTCCCTTGAAGGGCGGGGGATTTGCTGCTTCGTTGCAGATTTCTTGGAGCAGAATTTTAGTATTGCTTCTGGATTGACAGCACTGGCAATTCAGGTTTTCTGTCTGTTTACAGGATGCTCCGGGGTGAGCGTCCTTCTGTACCCCTGAGACCAGCACTGCGGGATCACCTTTTGGGTTGAGAGGAGATTTTGTTCTTTATGGTCTATTTAGCTCTTGGCCTCTCCGCTGAGAAACTGTCAGTGAATATAGTGTCAAGTGTGGTAGTGATAGTTTTAATAATGAGGACACCTGTCTGCTGTAAAATAAGATTACATCAAGACATTTTATGCAGTTCACATGTAAGTTAGGAATGACTTTTGGTGATGCCAGCAGGGATTGCATTAAAGGATTGAACAATAAATGCAACAAATTGCCCATTAAAATTGGGAGAAATTTCTTCAAGTAATGAAACATATTTAAACGTGTGTATTATAAAGGTGAAACGGTTGAGCAGTTTCCAAGCCATATTAGGTCTGGTAAAGAGCTTGATCAGCTTAAATCTGAAAGGGAATGTTTTGTGGCTTAAAGCAGAAGCAGATTTTTTTCTAATTGTTCCGTTATTAACATCGGCATGGCAGTGTGTGATTTTAATGGAGTGCTATTGTGAGGATAGTTAAGAAGAAGAGAGGGGCTGTAAACAAACTATAGTGCTTGTAATGCAGATCCCTAGGTAAAACAGGGTGGCAAGAAGAACTTGGTTTCACCCCTGTTTTCAGGAAGATTGCCTTGTTCACAGTTGCTCAAAAAGTCACTGGCAGAACTGGAAAGGTGGCTCATCTTTTGGGAGACCTAGCTCAATATTCAGATCTAAACCAATGTTTTCTTTTGGTTACTTTTGTGAAGACAGTTTCCAGTGAAGACTTGAATGTGACATCTTCATGGTCTCCAGTCATAACGATATTCTTAAGATATGTGCTCAAAAACCCAAAGAAAAGAGCAGTGTACTGATGCTGAAAACCAAAGACAGCATTTAATGAGAAAGAAATTGTACTTATTATTACATTGCCGACATTAATCCACTGGTCTACAAAACCAGAACAAGTAGGAATATACTTTCTTCTTATCTCCAGTTAATATACAGGAAAATAGGGACACAGTAGAGCTATTGTTTAACCAGCATCACACACTAAACTAGGGATAACCTTTTAAAAATATATATGTATTGTCAAACACAGTGTACTTGTTCAAACCAATGCAAAGTGCAGACAATCACAGTGTTGCATAACATACAGTTGAGGTGCTCCAAAGTAGCCATCGGCATCTGGGACAAGTTCAAGACACTTTTAACAAGAGGACTGAGAAACAGAGTCCCTAAATCAGTAGCCTTTTTAACAGATGTAGGCCTAGGGTTCTTAAAATGCACTTCTAATAGTTTAAAGTGTCATCCAGGGAAGTAACATTTGGGTTTAAATTTATGGGGCCAATTGAATGTGTGATATAAATCTATATTATTTAGCAGTTTCCCCTGAAGTGAATCTTGGAGAGATTTTTATCTTGACAGTAGCCCTTTAAAGGAAAAGGAAGAGGAAGGCATTGAATTGGAACAAGCCAGCATCTCTCTGTGTTTGTCTTTGGTAAACACTGCAATTTATTTAAAGCACATGGAAGGCAGAAAGAATACGGTGAAGTTAAATCCCAACAAATTGTTTTATATTTACAAATGAATTAGATTATTTGCATTTGTTGTGTTTTTTGGTTTCTTTGAAACTGCAAATTAATGAGAAAAAATTATTTCCGAATCTTATTTTACTTAAAGGCGAGTTTAGCAAAGGCAATTTGCATGTAAATCAACGTTTACCTGACGCGTGCAATTTCCACAGTTAGATAAACCATAACATGAAACAGATGAAAGACATGGGAACTGTATAAAAATTCTTTGAAAGATAATAGGCAGCAGTTTGCAATAAATATTCATTAAGTGAGAGGTTGCCCTGTTCTCTCTCTGCTGCTATCCGTGCAGCACTCACCTCTTTCCGACAGCCTCCTCGTTATATATCTTTGCTCTCCTATTTCTTCCTTATTTAATCTGTCTTCTTTCTTACAGTGTAGCATGGGTCACTTTCATTATGGGATGCCTTGTGCGTTTCCATCAGCATTCTGTACTTGTGGGATGCATAATGCAGACCAGGAAGAATGCATGTGATAAAGCAGCAGGGAGGTATGGGCTGGTTGCAGGACAGAGCAAAGCAAGTGCCTGCTGGGCTCACAGGGTGGGAGGGCAGCTGTGGCCCTGCTGTCCGTTCTTTTTTTGTGTGTGTGTGAAAAGAGCTTTGCCCTCATCCAGTCTCCCGAGGAGCACCATTTCAGTTGGCCGATCCCAACATGTAAAGCTTTGAGCCTGCTTTCTAGGGCACAGCTGTAAATAAAAGGATATTTGAAAGAAGTACAGACCAGAGAAAGTCCATAGGTGTGCCAAATCCTGCACGCCTCTGAAAACCAAAACCCCGATCATAGTACCATAGAATCATAGAATGTCTTGGGTTGAAAGGGACCCCAAGGATCATCAAGTTCCAATCCCCTGCCACAGGTAGGGCCATCAATCTCCATGGTGTAGGCCATCGTCTCTTTGGCTGTTTTGACATTCAGAGGTAACATCAGCATACTGCCTGGGTCTTAGGAATGTTTTGAGACTTCTGCAAACGATTCAGCATGCTCAGAATTTCACCCAAATATCTAATACCTCCAGAGAGAGATAGATCAGTCTGTTGTCACGCTAAGAATATGGCTGTCATTCTAAAACCTGCAGTTATAGGAGCAACTGGTGTGTGACCAGTTGAAAGATCAAATGTTCCACGTTGCAGTGAATTCACACTGCATTTTATTGTATGTGTCTTCTGCTACCATTATCACTATGGTATCTGATCACGTGCCTGGAGAGCCATCAAAAGCTGTGTTGATGTATGGCCAGATTGCGGACTGGCAATATGCTGTGAAATTATAATAGCAGGAGGTTTGCAACATGTTTGTGAGGGCTGTGTTCCTGCTCCCGAAAATAAACTGTTTTCTCAAATGACTGATTTCAAGTTTGAGAGGCCGTATGCTACTCACGTGCTGCACTGCGGGATTTCCACATGCACAATGAGCAGACTTGCTCAGGTGGCTCATGTGCAGCAGACCCTTAGGATGGTCCTTACTGACGGCCTTCTCTTCCCGCTGCAGTGGGACTGTGTGCTGGTTGGACAGTGCAGTCCTTTGTATTGAAGCGCAGGTCCTATCGCTTTGTTGTTTGTATGTGTCATCTGTCACTTTCTTTTCCTAAATTTCATTTTGTTTCGTCCTGTCAACCTGTAGGACTGCAGCTAGAACATAGCTCTGGGGCTTGCTCTGTCCTTGGGAGCAGTTGTCGTCTTTCCTGCCGCTTGTGTTGTAGAGCTCTGTGATCATTTTCAAACACAAAGCCAACTCCATTCTCTCACACTCTCTATTTGCATTTAATATCCCTTAAATGATTAAAGCAAACATTCCTAATTAAATGTTAACGTGCTGTAAGTATCTGCAGCCAGAGTACTGGCCGCCCCTCTAATCTCATATATGTGGACATAGCACCTGGACTTGAGGAGAAAATTACTTTCAAAAAATTTGATAGGGGAAGCACGAATGACTTATCCAGCCATTCCTGTTACGTTTACTCTTTGCCCTTGGGAAGATCATTGTGCTGCTGAAGCCTGTGGGTGCCCAGAAGCTCAGGAGGCTGCTTTCTATATATTAGAGTCCAGCCTGCAGAGACACAGTGTGCTAGCCATCAAACAGCAGGCTGTGAAACATGGGGCAAATCACTCAGTGTGGGGATTTGACATGGATTCGGGTGGTTATTTTAAAAATGAAATAAAATTTGCTTTTCAAAGAAACACAATCCCTGTTTCACCAGGTTAGGTGGTTTGCATTTCTCAGTATGCTTTTAATTCGTATCTATTGGCAGAGTTCTGATGCTTTCCTTTTTCCTCCAAAAGGGTTTCCACCCTATTTAGACTGTGTCAGCACCGCTTCGGTGTCTCACTCCAGACTGCGGCACCCGTAGCTGTAGTCAGTGTGATGGCTGAGAAGGGTGTCTCTGCGGTTGCACTCCCTCTGCTGACTGCTTCTGCAACGCCAGCATTGAGAGCTTAAAAGTGGACAGATTCATTAAAGTGCCAGAGTATATGCAGGGCAGCACAGTAACTCTAATATCACCACGTGGGCCCTCTGATTTGCTTTCATCCCTGAACCGTAGACTGACTGCAATACTCACAGACACAAAACTGGTTCACTTGCCCATCTTCACGTTGTTTTCTGACATTCTTGTCTTAAGAAACTTGAAGTCTGTGTTCTGTTTTAGAATCCCTGACTTTAGAGCCCTCTGAGTTCACTGCTGTCTTTCCGAGACATGCTTCTTGTTCTCGCTTTCCTTCATGGTGCATGACTTGCTCTTCGGCTTTTTGTTCCTTGAATGTTAAAGGTCAGTCTCCTGGAAATAATTGTTCTTTTTATGCAGACAAGACAGATGAGATTAAATTATGTTACTAGTCTAATACGTGCTTCTCTCTAGAATTTTCCCATGCAGAATATTCTGGGTAATTCCTTTTAAGTTAATGTACAAAGTTTGGGGAGAAGGGTGGGGTCTGTTTGTCACTGTCTCAATTTTGTCTCATGAGAGCATCTGAGCATCCTTAAAATCAGAAGCAGTAGTGACACAACCGTGTCCTTACATGGTTCAGTGCCAGTATGGCTCCAGTGAACTGCTGATTGTCAGTCTTTCAAATTGAAGATCCTAAAGCATTGAAGTATCTGCCATAAAAACTGTTGCAAGCCATTTCCGGACTGAAGAGCTGTTGAGGGAAGACAAGGCGTGGTGACAGAAGTACTTTCTTCTGCTGTCATGGAGATCACTTTTGTGTCCTCCCTAAATCTCAGTTGTCGTCTAAATCTTCTATCATTATGCTGGAGATGATGATGTTTCCTTGCTTCATGGCAGAGCGTAGTTTGTTGGATTCCATTTGCTTACGAGCTTCAAAGATGCAGAAAAGGTCTCCTGATTTTTTTCAAGCCTGCTCTTTGAGACGTTAAACCTTTTGTTAAAATGACTGTATGTGTTCAAGCTAGAAAAAATATTCATCAGGCTGGAAAAAAAGAGTCTCTCTCTGTAGACTACTGGATATGCCAATCAGGTGCCTAAATGAAGGTACCTACTAGTGGCTGACCCCCAAAAGAAGGTGAGACTCTACTGTAGCTCTAAATACGAAATACTGAGTCAAATACTTGTTAAACGTTCACATGGTTGGCAAGGACCCATAGTTTCCCAGCTAGATGATGACTCAGTATCCTAATCCCAGCTCTCCAGATGTGCCCGTGTCCTTGCAGACAACAAACCACATAGAGTTGCCAAGCTAAATAGAAATGAGCTCAATGAAGACTAAAAGCTGTGCTTCTTGGGTGCAAAACAAGGTTTGCTCAGTTTCCCTGTGAATACATGCAGGTTCAGAGTTACTAGAAGTGCTATATTCATTGGTATCAAATGGCTCTTTTGGGGAACTTTTTAAAGAAGGGCGAGCAGGTTCCCTCAAGGCTTTGTTTTAGAGAGCTTTACAAGGCAAGCTCTCAAGTCACCTTCATTCATGTCAGGTTCCTGCAGGAGAAAAAGCAGCACGAAACAGAAGTTGCAATTACAGCTTTTGTTTAAGAAGATGCTGTCAAGCCCTTTAAGTACAAATACCAAACATGTCTTCAAAGTTTTGAATTATCCTGGGGACTGTGCTGTATATTCCACTACAGTAGTCTTGCTTTTTAAAACCAGTCCTCTGGTATTTACTAATCTGAAGAAAATACACGACCCTTTCAAGCAGAGATAAAAAAACCTACTAACAGCTGATAGAAGGGAATGCTCTTCCAGTATTCTGGGCAGCAGCTTAATTTTTTGAGGTGCAATTCCTGATGCACGCGATTGTTTTTTTCAACAGCAGTTAACACGCACGCTGATTTTTGAACGCCTCGGTTCTCTATCTGTAAAATGGGACGATAGCTTTGTGAGGATAAACGCTTACAGCGTTGTGTAGAATTTACAACCTGAGATGACAGAGTTGTAAGTGAGCAACTAAAATTCTCCCGAGTGCAAGTCAAGGTTTCACATCGGTTCCTGCGTTCTTTACTGCTGCTGAACATTCGGGTGATTAAAGTTAAGTATTTGCATGCTGCTGTCAAGTTGTGATTAATGTAAAAATAGTTACTTGCACAAGGAAATAAAGTTCAAAAGAGGAGGTTTTTCATGTATGTTAGATCAGCCAGTTAGGAGACAGAAGCTGTGCTCTGTGGCTCAGGTGAGCGTTGCAAATCACTCCGAGTGTTGAACAGTTAACAGGATGTTTACTGCTGCTGGTTCCACAAAGGCACAGCACCTACATTTCAGCTGTGCTAGAGGAAAACAGTGCTTCTGACTTTGTCTGAAGAGGTCACATGCAAGGTGCAAAAACTAAATTAGGGAGCGTGGTTTAAAGAGCTGAATAGATGACCTTGATAATTTCATCCAAAGGTCATATGACACTTTCAGATAAGTCCAGAGAGAAACATAAGTCCTTGTCTTTTCCTGCGCAGTTTACAAATCAGTGCAAGTGATAAGAATGTTTTGCAATGCACAGTTCATCCAGTACCAGAAAATAGCACCCTTAGAAGTGTTATTTATACAACATTAAATATACTTTCACTGTATTTTGTGAAAATTTTCAATTTTTACAATAGCTGATATTTTTTAAGTCCCACCTCAGAAGTCCTGTGATTATGCCATAATCATAGGTTTGCTATGTTTGAATGGGAAATACTCTTTTTCTTCTTGTGGTTGTGAAAAATAATTTGAAAGCATGACTCATAAGGACTCAAAACCTAAATTTCAGATTAAAAAGCCAACGTGTATGTTTTCAAATCTCAGGGTCTTTAAGCCAATCTCACAATTATTTTTTAGGCTTTACTCATTATTTTTTGCTGCTTGGGGTGACAGTTCTGTAGATGAATGTTGAAGGCCTGCCTGGTTCCATTGTGCCTGTTTAGCTTTGTGTACATATGCTGCAGTAGCTGAAGTAATGATTGTGGTTGTGATGGCCATGTTATTGTATGGCTGATATTTTCTCCACTTCGCTGGGGATTCATATCTTTTCTGAAACAGATTTAAGTGGAATGCGGGTATCTGTACCCACAGAATATTCATACTGACTGGGATTGGGAATTGCAGCCAAGGGGCAAATATTAACATATCTTTGAATCTTATGAACCTCCTGAGAAATATTACAGCAATAACATCCAATATCCACCATATTATTGAAAATTATATGACACCTATCAGTCACTTTGATGTTCATGGGACCTGAGCAGTCTGTCTGACTCACCTCTGCTTTGTGACCAATCTACAAAGTGCAAAGGGATCTGCTCCTCTGAATTTTCCTTGCTGATTGCAGCACATCCCTTTCGTGAACATTTCCTTGGCAGGTCTTTTTCCTCTCACCAAGCTGCTACAGCTTAGCCTGGCTCTGCTCCCATGCCTTATTCCTATGCTCAGTGGACAAATCTGTGGCCCACGCTGGGTGGCAGAGCCCTGTCTCTGTGAGTGGCTCCAGTGGCTTCAGAGTAGTTCATGTCTTTTGCGCTTGCTACCCTTTTGAGTTCCATGGGGGCAACTCAGTCACTTCCTTGTCGCCTGTGTTGGGTTACCTGCACCACAGAATCATAGAATCACAGAATTGCTCAAGTTGGAAAAGACCTTCAAGATCATCAAGTCCAACTGCAACCTAACCATACTACCCTAAAGTAACCTGCGTGATGAACAGCCAGGAACGCTGCCACTTCTCAGCTCTTTCTTGCTGTGGTGTCCAGAAAATCTTTACATACCACCTTAGTGACAGCCACTGGTTCAGCAGCATGTGCAGCAGGAGAGTTTCTGTATTTTAGGAAATCAATATGTCCACTTGATGTGACTGTAATATTTCTGCTGTAGGGTGACCCTCGGTAATATATTACTAGGAGTAACAAAGGATTTTTTAACCTATTTGATATTTCTTTGAATCCTCATATTTCATTTTTAATCCAACTGATTAAAATCCACAATATTTTCTGTTACAAAAGTTTTGACAGCTTAAATCTAATTTTTGCATTTTCTTATATCATTAAACTGTTCTACTTTATGCTAATGTGTAGTAAAGAGGGTTATTAGCACTGAGGGTGAACCTTAAAAGGGTTGGAGGTTTGATTCATCTATGAAGAACCGACAAATTTGGATTAATTATTCAAATCTAATCCAAACCTCTCGAGCCTGCAAAATTGGACTGGAAGTCTCAAGAGAACAGGTTAGCTTGTGGAATTTCTGGTGCTGCCTGCCTAGCTTTCTGATGAGCCTTCATAACCAGTAAAACCTTTAAAATACACCACCTTTCTAAATTACATATATATTTTAGATTCACCGCTGTTCAGGTGCATCTGGTGCATAAGCTATTGATCACGGGTGAGAAATGTTCTGCTATCGCAGTTCTCCGATTTGGTGCAATGTGTGGCACTTCAATGGCATTGGGGGTCAGGAGCTTAATATGGCTGAGAGCAGGCAGCTAAGATTGCTGCCTTGTGAAAGAGATATCCGCAGCCGTGTTTTTATATCACCAGAATCGTAAATTGCTCGAAATATTCTGGGCTATTTTTTGTTGAGGAGTGATTCTGCTGTGAAAAGGTTAGCATTTATTTAGCTTGACAAATAGTTTTGGGTTTCCTAAGGCTCACCATTTAAAACTATGTACCTACTTAATATTTGATCTTAAATCCCAAGTTAAGTCCCTTGATGATTAGATGTTCTAGGACTGTAAGAAATAGTTCTGTGTCTGGGTAGAAATATATAGTCTGTCAGGACGAAAATTATGCTCGGAGGGACAAGCACTGAGCCTAGCTTTATATTTGCAGAGCAGCCAGCACAGCAGGGTCCCTATCTTGATTTGAGACCTCTAGGAACTACTACAAGATAAATATCAGATGATAACTCATGCCATTCTGCAAGAGGACTACAGATTTTCAAGGAACACCAGGGAGTTTTGATTTTTATGACCCCAAGAGGAATAGCACAGACTTTTCTCTCCATATAATGGACAGGGTTGGTTGGGCTTTCTTGTTCAGTGACAGGCCAGCAGGCAATGCCGACCCGTGCATCTGACCTGTTAGCAAAATTCCTCCATCTCCTCCAGTACCCTGATTGCAGAGCGAATGAAAGGAGGTTCAATGGCACTCTGTAAAAGGTAGGACATTCATACCTGTTGCTGGGATGCAGGCAGAAAGCGTCACAGCTCATGAGTTCTGCAGTAAAAGGCAATTAATTATCACCTCGATGACCTCCTTTGCTATCAAATCGCTACTCAAATGATTTTACTACTATTTATAATGAGGCAAGATCCATACTATTTTATCCAGTGATTTCAGTGGAGGCTGATGGGTGCTCAGCACATTAGGAAACCTCGTATTTTATAGTTCTGCCACATGACTTCACAGATCTGCTTTTATACTTGTACATGAATTTTAGTGCTGCTCTCCTGCTTCTCTCTGCCTGTGTGTTATTTAGGAATCCTAGTGCTTAATGTGATCCAGTGAATATAAGGCTCAGAACAGATCAGTATATTCTGATCTCCAGCTATGTGGCTGGAGATCTGAGTAAAACCCTGCTTTTGTACTCTCAAGCGCTTCTGGAAATCAGATATTTGTTTGTTTGTTTTCCATTTTCAAGGAAATCACTTATCCATTCCTCACCTCCCCCAGCCTCTCTGTCTAAAGCAGTCAGGTGGAAGTGCGAGTGCTGATAGGTACAGTATAAGGCTTGTAAAGCTCTAGTTCTTAACCTTGTAGGGTTCACCTTTGTGATGAGGTGTGGGACTATGAGCAGCAGCTTCACAGATTCCCTCCCTCTGCCCTCTCCTTTTCAGGAGAATAAAGCAGTGCCCCTTCTACCAGGTTTCAGTGCCAGCTCTGAGCTCTCTGGAGCTTTGCACACCCTGGAGAACCTTTTTGCTCCAGCTGCTCCTCCTGCCTCTGTTGCAAGTCCCAAGGGCAGAAGAGTTTGAAAGGAGGGGAGAGCAATCGCTCAGGCCAAGGAATCCTGTTTCCCAGAGCAGTTTAAGAGTAAGGGAAGAAGGGGAACAAAAAGCTGTGGGAAACACAGGTAAGAAAGCTGGCGATTCGGTGTCACATTCAGGGGGGAGAGAAAGGACAAGAGAACAGAGAAAGGTTGGTTGCAGACATCTGGACAAGGCAGAAGAAATAATGTTCTCTCCAAAAAAAGCTGGGAATCAAAAGATCCTGACAGTTGTATTTTGCCTGTATCTGTGGCTGAAGCAAACAATTAGGGGGAAAAAAAACCAACCAAATTAAGCAAACAAAAAAAAATCTTAACTTTATAGCATCATTGCAGCGCAAGAAGGAGCAAAAAACTTCTAAGGGATGACAGGAAGGCCACATGAGGGAAAGAGAGAAGACCTGTTCTATCTCTGCTGAGCCCATGCTCTGTACAAGCTAAGGAGAAACCAAATTTGCGTTTTCTTTCCTGTTAGTGAAGTAGGGTCTGAAAACAACATCTCCTCCAGTTGTTAGTGCTGCCAGTCTTCTGGTTTCTGTACCACCTGCAGTGTTCAAGGTCTGCTTGCGTGGTCTGGAGGGGAAGGGATATGCCCTAGTGAACATGCTTTGCCCACAGTCATCATTCTGCGATCTATTGAGGAAGAAGGATTGGGTTCCATGGCTCCTTAGGTCATCAGCAGTCAAACAACAGAAAGCTCAAGTCAGTGTCACCTCTTGTGCAAGGAGCAGCCTTGACTGCAGTCCCAGCATCATTTCTATCTTTCTGCGCTTTAAATACACTTCCTTTTTCTTTCAGATTTTCTCAGCCCTTCCAACTGTACCTGGTAGCTTTGTTAATGTTGGGTTGGGTTGAGAGAGCTCTCTGCATGGGGAGTATGCATTCCTTCTTCAAATGTAATTTTGGTTTGGAGATTAGGGTTGGTTGGTTTGTTTTTCCATCTTCTGTGTTCCTGAGCTGTTGTAGTAGTCCCACTAACAGCTGTCAACGCCCTCAACAGAGAGACAGACAGAGCAACCAGAAAACAAACAACAGACAAAAGGAAATTCAAAATGTGTTCAGAGAAACACACTACTTCAAAGGCGAGAGTAGAAGTCCCCCCGGAGCTCATTACTATAGTCAGTGGAAGGGAGGGGTTTGGGAGAGCACGGAATGGGAAACTGTTTTCTTTCCCAGCAACTGCAGCAAACATCACAGCTTGCGGATATCCCCCCATCTCTTCCATCAGCCCATGCACCCTGGTTTCTTCTTCATCTCTGCACCTCTGTCTCTTCAGATCTTAGCTGACACAAATCCTCCTCCAGGTAAAGCGTGCTTCATGTAGACAGTCTTCTTCCTGGGAGCTCTTGTCAGATTTATGTGCGTGAGAAGCCTCGCCACCAGTAGGGGAGGACAGAGTCTGTGATCTTTTTGCTTCTTTGCTGGCCTGGGACTGCCAGCTTGGGAAACTGAGAAAGTCTATGGTTGCAGATGGTGCGAGGGGACCACTGGCCGCTGGGAGTTGGTTTGTGAGACCTGTCAAAACCTGAAACCTGTCCGTTTCAGCCTAACTGCTGTCTTGGAAACGTAGACGGAGTTTCTTTAGCCAGTGAGCTCACAGGTTTCTCTCCAAAAACAGAGGTTATTCTAAAATGACCTGCACTTTTGTAACACTCTGCTGGCTCCTGTTCCATGACTCGAGACTGTCACTTCAGTCTGGCCAGTCTGTCTTTCATGACATCTCAAAAGGATGGTGAGGTAATGGGTCATCTCAGAAAAATTAGCTCTGATCACAGGAATATCCTGCATTGGGAAGGGACCCAAAGGGGCTGTCGAGTCCAACTCCTGGCTCCATACAGCACCACCCAAATCTAAACCCCGTGTCTGAGAGTGGTGTCCAAACGCCCTCTGAACTCAGGCACTCAGTGCTGTGCCCACAGCCCTGGGCAGGCTGTTCCATGCCCAGCGCCCTGTGGTGCAGACCCTGTCCCTGACCCCCAGCTGCCCTCCCCTGACAGCTCCACGCCGTTCCCTCGGGCCCTGTCGCTGTCACACAGAGCAGAGCTCAGCGCTGCCCCTCCGCTCCCTGTGAGGAGCTGCAGCCGCCAGCAGGCCTCCCCTCAGCCCCTCCGCTCCAGTTCCTACTGAGGTAGTGTCTCACCGTACACAGTAGTTTCAGCCACGTGAGGGCTCTGTGAGGGGTGTACATTTTTTATTTATAAGACGCGGAGGAGAGGGGACTTGCAGAAAGATAAGCTGTGCATGGACTGTGTGCCAGCATTGCAGCATGTTCCCTTTGGTCTTTGTTGGTTGCCTGGTATGCTGTACAGAGGTGGCTCTGAGTAGAATAATGAAATACTATTATTGGGATGCCGCAGAGAGGCAGAAGAACGGTGGCATTGTACGCAGGTTTTATTTACAGAAGGAGTGTTAATGGAGAGCATCTGAATTACTGCATGCAGAACCGCATGAGCTGGTGGGCCTACAATAACAAAATAAGTGTTTGTAGCACCGTGCTCAGACTGCACTGGGAAAGCAGGAGGATGGTAGCATAGAAAGGCTACGTGATGTTATGTGCCGTGGTGCGGTAGTGATAAGCATCTTGTACATTAGAGCCTTTCCTCAGAGGTAGTGAGTAGATAGTGGGTGTGATAAGGTGCGCAGTGTGAGAAGTCAACACGCTGGATACCTCACAAAGCAGACAGTGCGAGGCTGTTCATCAGTGGAGAGATTACAACAGAGCCAGCCCATGTTTGAAGGCTTCCAAAAGCCTTCCCTTGACTTTGATCATTTGCAACTCATTCTCCCAGTACACAGCCAAGACCCACTGATCTGGGAAAGTATTGCAGCTGTTGCTGTAAACCTCCAGAAGGATCTAAAAAGCTAATTGCAACAGCCAAACCAGCTGTTAGAATAAGGGCTACATTCTCAGTCCTCAGATCCCAGCATGTCCCTGTGGGATGGAGTTTCTTCTTCAGCTCTAGGAAGCTGAGGGGAAGCAGCTGGGCTCTTTGCTGAAGCTGCATTAACGAGGCTGGGAGAGACTGTTCTGCCAATCAGGAGACTAAAATCTTAACAGCTGCTGTCATTTTGGGCCAGAGTGTGGAAGCTTTTATAAGGGACAGGATTTTTGTGTTCACTTGAGACATAGGGGAGTTTGTCTTTCTATTTCTTTTAACTGTTTCCTTCCTCAAACACAGTAGAGACTGACCTGACTGAACCCTCATGGGTTGTGCTATGCATTTCAGCTCCCATCTTTCCTTTCACAGCCGGGAAGGAATTTCTGCCCACAGCATCCTGGCTTTGCTGCAGCAAGACTGCTGAAGTGCGTGAGCAAGACAAGGGGGACAACAGAAAGCTTTTACAGGATAATACCAGTAATGGTGGGGAGTTTGATGCTCACTGTTGCGTTAAAACACTAGCTTGTGTATTTTTATGTAGTTTTTCCCAAGTGTGATAAACTAGGAGTGATTTTTTATCCCCATTCCTTGGCAGAAGCATTTCGTGTGTTACAGGGGAATATTCTTTGTTACAGGGTGGAGGAGGAATGGTGAGCTAAGGATAGTGAACGATAGCACCCTGTTGTGTGGTCATCTCTGACAACCAGGCAATCACATGCAATCACTAGATTCAGTAGCACATCTTGCTTTGCAGCCTGGTTAAAGCACAGAGTCCAAGTGGGTTTATTATGGAGGCACTGGAGTGTGTCTGCTCCATAGTCCCTAGGATGATCCACTTACTCAAATTATCCATTTTTTCCTCGTCCTGTAGGGCATCCCTGTTATCTTCCCTCCCTATTATCCAAGATAATAGAGAGCTGACTTGCAATAATGCAGTCACAATGGCTCCATAGTGTCTGAATGATTCCCATGTGATTGACATTTTGTGTCTGTCTGAAGCTTCCTGAAGAGCAATTCTCCATCAACACTTCTTTCATCAGTAGGCATTAGGCAGAACAGGGTCCTATAGCACAAGTCTATTAAAGCCAAAAAAGAAATCTATTTCACTGTGACAAACAGGAGATGTGAATTATACAAATGGATACGGTGCTGCTTAGAGTGTCAATTCTGTGTGTTTGTATGACGTACTGTAGCTGGGCATCAAGGTCAAATAGAACCTGAGGGTCTCTGTTTTTGGAAGCCAGATTTCCTCAGCTGCCCAGGCTTAACAAAGAGTGCAGACAAGAAATGGGGGGGAGTTGAAGCATCTCCATGTTTTCAAGTCTGCTGTTAGGCAAGAGCAGACTGTTCAATTGGAAATGACAAAGTCCCAAACTATCATTACTCCACTGTGGGGTTTTCTTCAACATTTGGAGGTCCTAGCCCATACTACATGTAGTATTTAGGAAGATATCGCCTTTCAGTGCTTTTGTGAGTCAAAGTTTTATTTCTTATTATATCTCAAAGGCCAAGAAGCAGCTCTAGAAGTCTGTGAAAAAGATTACAAGCTTGGTTTTGCTAGCTCAGCGGAGATGGGTATTTATCAAATTCAAAGTTCTGGTCAGTCAAGGCTTATGAGATTCAGAACCCTTAACCACAATCCACTACCTTAGTGCGGTAGGTGGACTAATGTGGGAGTGAGAGCAGGTTCTATGTTCTTCTCAACTTTGCTCTTTGTTCAAAAGCAAAATCTGAATTCTGTATTTACTTCTCATGTTAAGGGGGGGGGGTGAACCCAGAGCCCTTCGTAGTTTACAGAGCCCGAGGAGCTTCATTCCTGCTTTTCGCTTTGCTTTGGTATAAGAGAAACATGAGCGATGGCCCATCTGCATTGAAAACGCCTGTAGGTGGAGATTATTTATGAACCTGGAAATGCAGCCAAAGGCCAGCCCCTCAGCTGGCATAAATCTAAATGCTGTTGACAAAGGTACACTCAATTACACCGGCTGACCTGATGGTTTAAAATTTCTTACAAATTCAATATACTTTGTTCTCAGCAAATGTTTTGTCACTAGGCTTTGTTTTTCTGTAGGAATATTTTCAAAGTAACACCAGTGTAATTTCTCAGGCAGCGGGCTGCTTTAGCTTTGACTTCCTTTGCGTTGTGCAAGCATTTTGCAATATCCTTACCTTTATGTTGTGGCTCTTGCTACTTAAGTAGCCCATGCTGATCTCTGTGGTGTGAATGGATGACTGAAACTTTTTTTCCCTTCCCTTCCCCCCCCCCCCCCCCCCCCTTTTTTTTTTTTTAAGAAAGAAAAAAAAAAAAGAAAAGAAAAAAGAAAAAGTGAATTATGCACTTTCCAGAACTAATCTTCAGGCACTTGATCTGTGCTAAAATGCATGAGGCTTTGGGGATTTGTGAACATTTTCATGAATAATAAGAACTTCACAAATAACAGGAAAGCAAGCTTACTGATCTTATTCCCAAATCTTTTATACGTAGAAGAGATATGAACAGTTTTCAGAAAGAGTATGGAGGCAGGTCACTTTTTTTCTGAAGTGGAAAAAAAAAAAGAGAAACAAAGAATGGGGCATGCGGGAAAAGAAAATGAACCACATAATTTGCAAGGTTCCCACATCCATGAGTATTCCTTAACTTTTATAGATTTTCAATAAATTAGCGTAACTACTGTATCCAGGGTTTCTTGTTGTTGTTTTTCCCTTCCAATGTTGATGTGACTGAGAGGGAATCTGAATGCAACAGCTTTAGAGAAGAAGAGAGGAAATTATCATATTTAATATTTTTTATACAGAAACTGGTGTACTTTATGATTAACTCTTTTCAGCTCTGCAATGTGTGTGTGTGAAAGTAGGGAGGAGAAATGAGAATTAGCCCATATTTTTCCTGGCATGAGGTACTGTTGCTGCAACACTTGTATGGCTGGCAGCGTGAGACATAATATTACCTAGAAGAAAACTTTCAAGTGTTGAATTAATTTCCCACCATCTGCAATCTGTCTGTACTGGAAATCTAGCTCTAAAGAGAGAGAAAAAAACTGGGGAGCAGATCTGGATATTTAGCAATTAGGTTTGGAGAAATTAAAATTATTTTCAGGAACTGTTTTCTTGTCAGCTGTTTGGTGGCTGGAAGTGCTCAGTCAGCTGGGGAGCTGGGTTTGGAAAAAGTGCTTTTGCTTAAGTGGCCTGAGAGCATTGGAAGAGAGGAGCAGTGCTGTTTTGCAAAGCTGCTGCCAGTTGCAATTAGGGACAGACCATGGGTGCTGGCAAACGAGCCCTGAGAAAGCATACATGTAAATTTAGCTAGTAGTTATGTCCAAATGGGATTTGCTCAATAGGATGGCATTGGGTAGGGATGAAATCTTACCGTGATGCAGCTGTAGATGTTGGGAGAGGAAGGGATGGATGGTAGATCAACACAGAAGGCACTGAAAGGAAGAGGGAGCAGCAGAAAGGAGGATGTCAGGCACCTGTCATTTCTTTGACTGCTGCCTACATCACTGAAGCATGGAGAGAAAAACCCTCACGGGAGAAGATGAGTCGCTGAATATTCAGTGGAACTGCCTTGTGCAGAGAGCCTGGAAAGGATGGCCCTGTCTGTGCTGCTACTCTTGCAGCCGGAGCATGACGAGCCCTTCCCAACCTACAGAGTGACAGGGGGTAGGAGACAGAGTGAAGATGTGATTGCTGGTGGGAGTTCTGTCTCCTGTAATATGCTTATGTTTCTGTGTTCTCTTCTAGGTAAGTGTGTAAAGTGCTTTTGAATGGTTCTAAGGAGCTCTGGCCGATGCTGTACAGGCATCGTTCTGGTTTCTTCAAGGAGGAGGAAAATATTGAACTCTCTGAAGTGGTAACATGATAACCTGTGCTGCAGATGTGCCAATGGTCACTAAGGAGCAGAAGCATGCTGGGCCCATAACCCAGAGATCGATGGATGGAAACCATCCTCTGCTAGGCTCTCATTTGATGGTTGGACTAGATGATCTTAGTGGTCTTTTCCAAATTTAATGGTTCTATGATTCCATCTATCAGTGTGTTATTTGTATTTGGCTGTAACCCACTGCCTGTCAGAATCAGTATTCTTAATTCCATAGTGCAGCTTGCAGGCCATGTCCTGCATCCCATTGTGTGCCACCTCTTGCTCACTTTCCAGTCCTTCTGGGGCCCTCCCCAGAGGATTAGAGGGTGTTTTCTAGAAGAAGTGCTTAAATATCAGCCCAAAAATATTTGTGACCTTTGCTGCTCTTCTATCTTGAGATATTCTTGGATATTCGAGTGTTGCAGCAATCCGTATAGTCAGTTCTCATAGCTTGCCACTTCAAGTGCAGAGATCTCCCAGGACGAGGTTTTCTAAATTTCTCTTTCTCTGGCTGACTTTTCATTCACCCAGTGGGGGATTGTTTTGAGAACATAGTGACAACTAAGCAAAAGAAAATTCACAGCGACACTTGGGGCAAAGCTCCTTGGCAGCGAGATGAATTGAGCTTCTCGGGGGAAGTCCCGGCAATGCTGTTGTTTGAGATGTTCAAAACTCTGTAGGTCAGAAATTGCAGGGAACTGTTCTTTGCTGGCATATGGACATAGTGGTGGAGATGATGGGTCTGTCTCCTCTCTGACAGCTTTTATTTTTTTGTTATTATTTATTGTTTTATCAGCTTCAGATCATTGATTTCACCTCTATTTCAGTCTTGCTGTATATACTACACAGTCCATAATAAGCATGGTACTAAATGATATGCTTTTGTGCTGATGTGGTGCTTGTTTGTTTCCCAGTGGAACAAGATGATATAAGCACATACATTAAACATATTTATGATAAATTTCTCATCTATTACTTTTATTTAGAGTGGTTTTGAAGTAGTGCAGATTGTGCTGGAAAACAAACATCTTTTTAGAGGTAGACAGCAAATCCAAAA
The DNA here is from genome assembly GCF_023343835.1 of Lagopus muta. Lineage (NCBI taxonomy): Eukaryota > Metazoa > Chordata > Aves > Galliformes > Phasianidae > Lagopus > Lagopus muta. Next base: position 81,675,538 of record NC_064433.1, read on the forward strand.
GTATATTTGCATCCTTACTCCTTTTTTTATTATTATTATTATTTTACACAGGCAACTACTTTGCAGGGTAAGGGAGAAAAAGAGCTCACTACTTTCATACAGTCAGGACAATAGATTCTGGCTCATCTCTACTTGCTGGAGAATCTCTCCTCAGTAAAGCAGGGAGACCACAGTAAACTGAAAACAGTGGCCGTGTCCTTTCTTTGTTGCTTTGAGTTGGGACAGCTCTCCTGAAGCTGGGAAACTCTTTGGATCTATATCTTTAAAGGCTTAGTGGATAAAGCTATCAAAGCAATTCAGTATCCATGCACATGGCTATTATTAAGCATCTGTTTTTTGTTTACAAATAGTCCCTACCCCAGCAAAAAGGGAGTAGGGAAAATGACCATGTTCAGAGGCCAGGGAAAATGTGTTGGGTGGTAAAGGCAACTGTCATCTGATTTCTGTGCCCTAGAAAGACCACAGATATATGTACCTGTACGTGTCACCTGAGAGCTACTGCAGTGTGGTAAAGGGTGAGCCCTTATGTGTTTTAGGAAAGTGTGTTTCTGAAGTGGTCCATGAAAGGAAATTGATGCTTATATTAGATAATCATGTCAAATAAGAGATCTCTCTTGAAGTTGAGTGCCTCCGTTCTTGGCAAGCCTGCTACCTCTTGTCCTGACTTACTTGAGGGAATATTCTTGCCTCCAGCTTTTTAATCTTCACTGATGTCTATTATTTTTCTAGTTTTCCTGCCCTCATAGATAGGCTTCAGCTGGACTTAGCCTAGGTTTCAAATGGTCTTATCTGGCTCAACCATGTAAAATGTAGCTCTGGTGTCCTGCTGTTGGACCATGTCTATTAACTTACTATGAGACTGAGATTCATAGGGAAGAAATGCTTTTCAGATGCACGATTCCTTCTTATAGTTATAGATTAATCTTATTATAATGAATGCTATTAGATGTTTTCTCTTAGGCTTATCTTTCATATCTTCTTTAGCTCTGGTAACGACATTAAAATGGCCAAAAAGCCCCTGCTACTGGAAAATTGTTAGAATGCCTTCAGCAAAATACCTTTGATGCTCAATTTTTATTTTTTATTTTTATCTTTGTCAGCCAGACCTTTTTATACTTTTATTATGGTCCTTCTGAATGAGGTATTTGGCTTGGTTTGCTATTTCTGAGCCTGTTTCCCCAAAGACTGTAATTACCAAGTTGTATGGGAATCCTGGGGCCCTCAGGAAACCTTTTTTCCTGATCTGTAACCTGCAGGAATTTAGTTAGTGTAATAATTTGTATCCACATTCAATGTAGTCAACTGACTTTATCTCTGATAGTGACCTTTCTAGTGAACTGAGCTGACATACGGTGTTCATGTATGCAGTTTGAGGCAGGGCTCTGGGAAAGCAGCAGTATGGAGCAGTCTTAAGCCCCTTAAGGAGAAGAGTCATGAAGTAGCTTGGAAAATAGTGAACATTTCTATATCATAGTAAGAGCCAAAGGCTTGCAGCCATGTTGGAAAATGCTTCCAAATTTGGTTACAAGGATGAGAGGTTGCAAGCTTTTGAGCTTTCCCTCTTCATTCATTTCCCATTGTATCCACCAATTCATTTACTTTTTCTCTGGCGTTCTTCTTTGCTTTCACATTCTGTTCTTTGGTCTTCTGCCTCGAATGCTAAGTGCCTCTTCTGCCCTGCATACTTCTGTGTGTTTGCAATCTTGTAAAATTTATAATAAAGCTGAGGCCTGATTGTCTTTGAAAGTAGATTCTAGCTGGGTTATTTATCAGCTATGTAGATTGCATTTCCTTGATCTAGTTAGCTATTTGGTTTATAAAGACATATTGCATGCAGTCAGTGGATAATGCAGTTATAAACTATGTTGCATAGAATTTCCATTTCTTGTCTGCTGTTTTGGGAACAGATGTGAAAAATTTCATCCTGATCCAGTGGTTTTCACTGTTGATGTTTTCTCGTGAATGTATTAGGCATTCTTCTCCCTGTCTGGCTTTCTGTTTTCTAAATGCTCTTCTTCCATGGATCAGTTTAGTTAAATCCTCTGCTGTATGGATCTGCCGGCATGGGCCCTTTTGAAGTCACTAAGATGAGCACAGTGCTCCTGAGAATGAAGGACTGTTTGCATTGGCAGGTAACACCAAACACTTATGACTGAGTGCAGTATGTAGTCCTACCCTAAATTATAGCAGCAGAGCCCTCTTAACACCTCCAAACTGAATGTAATTTGGCGATTACAGTCCAGCTTGGCTTCTAATATTTGCCAATAGTCATGTGAACCTGATAGTGATTTTGGTTAGTATTTAATACACTAACTCACTAAATCCCCAGATTGTATGAAGATCTCAAGAAGAGAAGATAAAATGTTTTGAGCTTCTCGCCATGTAATTATCAGTTTTGTCCAGTGCTGTCAACATTACCAATAGAATGGGCTCGATGTGAGTCAAAAGGAGCCTAGTCTGTGGCACAGCATCAGAGCTTTTATGGGCCCCTAGAGAGGGTATTTTGAAACACTGGCAAGTCTCATCAGACAATGATACGCTGTCTTTCAAGTGCCTCTCTGCAGCGGTCTGTATGCACTGGTGGAACAAATCCAGTCAGCAGCTCTCTTGCTACTGTCCTTTCATCTGGTGATAAAGTAACAGTCTCCAGATGTCTGCCATGGTGGTGTTCAAGTAAGGGGGGAAAGGAACCAGTGGACAAGAGGACCTTTGATACAGAGATGCTAAATTTAGGAGTGGGACCTTCATTCTTGTCTCCTGGGCATGGGTCCAGGTGAGCACACGTAGGTGGAGCAGAATGCAAATATGTCTGTGCAGGCAGGGCAGTGATCTGGATCTGAGATGATTTGGAGGAGGTGTGTTACAGCAGTTAAGCACAGGACATTTCTTTGTTGGGAGCTGACTTTGATCTTGGAACAGGACTTCTGTGTGAAATGAGTTCTGCTAGGTGCTGGTCCCTTTCCAATTGAGTGACTCCTGTATTTGGAGATGAATGAGGCTGGAATTCAGCCCACTTTGCAATTGGGCGCATGTTAACCTATGTCCTCTCTGTGAGACAGATTTGCCTGGCGCTCGGGCTGTATCACCCAGTGCAACTGTGAAAGTGAGAAGAATTTGAGAATAAACCTAGAAATAGAGGGTATGCATAACTGACTGTAAAGGCACAACATCTGCCTGTTTGACTCACAAGCTGAAGTTTCTTTCACAAATTTATCTCCTACAGTCTTGTATCCTCTGATTTCTCTGACATGTATGTTTATATCAATCTATAGGTTGGGAAGAGATGATATCTCTTCCCGTGCACCTGGTCCAAAAATGCCTCTCTACTTCTGTCTGCCTTGTGCCTTCTGATATACACTTTTGGCTCACAGGTACAATAGATGTACCTCAATTAAGTGATTGGTCAGATAGAGAAATATGCTTTTGACAAAAGTGTGAAATTTTCCAGTAGTCCTCTGATGCAATAGTGACTGTAATATGTGCCACACAAACTGCATTTATGTGGATCGAGCTGAATGGAAATACAGCCTCGCCATAAATTAGAGGACAGGGGACTCTCTTTTCTCTCTACATTCCTGCTCGCCTGACTCCCCTAGCTCTTCACTCTTTCTCTCATTGCCTGCCCTTTTAAAACTGCTCAGCAGCATTGTATAGGATGCTGGGACTGGGTGTTTGAGCCGTGGCCATCCATGCCTCTGTTTTACAGGTGAAGCCAGATAGACTCCACAGCATGCTAGGAACGATGAGCTGCTCTGTTGTGAGAGGCTGTGCTGTGCGAAGTACCTGCTTCTCTCTGATCCAAGCCCCTGCAAACTGTTGTGCCCACCACAATGCCACCGCCAAGAACTCACAGCAAGGTCATTCTGTGCTTGCATTGTCCTCCAGGGAGATCCACATGCCGGCGGAGTTAATTACACTAACAGCCACAGAAATTATATTGGCCCACCACTGGCCTAGTGAGATGAATATCTCCATTTCTTAGTCACAGGGGGATGTTAATGGTATTTTTATTAACTGGTGACCTGTTGACTGCTATTAGAATATAGATTGTATGCATAAACCAGGTCAGGGTACTGAAGATATGATTATAGAGCAATTACTGTGTCAGCCAGTGTGGCTTCTAATCAGAGCTGGCAAAGAGTCTTTGGAAGCCTGAAAACTGTTTTTGGAGTCCAGCAAGAAGAAACAGCTTTGAATCAAAGTCTGTATTGTGCCCTTACATCTTTCTGGAATTATATGTCTGATTTTCTGCGATTAGGATGGGCAGTCGAGGCAGAAAGAAGTCTAAGAAGGAGAGCTTTAGTGGAACACAACAGATTAAGGGAGTTCAAAGTGTGAAAACTTTTTTTCTTTTCTTTTTTTTTTGTTATATGGTTTATGTTTATTCCACTGAGCTGTCTGGGGATGCTAATTCTGCTCTTGCCCTTTAAAATGAACTGCAAGGTCATATGGCTGAGTGTCTGAGATGTCAGTAAAAACGATTACACTAATACATGCATTTCATTTGATGAGGGCCATAGCTACACAACCAGATTTAGAAATGCTCCACGTTTGTCAGAACCATTAAAGGAAAAAAGAATTGATAAAATGGAGAGTTTGTGCTTTAGATACAGAATCAGGGGCTGACTCTTCTCTGAGATGCAGCTGCTCATTCAGAGGTTGAACTGGATGCCTCAGTTCCCAAAGAGTAGCTTTGTTCCACCAGCAGTACCACTGAGCCCAGTGAAACGATAGGAAGAGGCAGAGGAGCTGCTCTGCAGGAATGAGAATTTGAGACTCACGTGTGCCTGGGCTGACACCTGTAAACATATTTGTATTCTCTCATTCACGGACTAGACTTGAACATGCTTGAGGTCACCAGTGCACCTGCCAAATACATTTTATATTTCATGTTTTCTGTAGTGAACATTGGCTTTACTGGAGGGTAGGGCGCAACAATATTTGTATGTTTATGATTATCCCATTTCCAAAAAGAAAAAAAAAAAGCTCTAAGACAGCTGAGATCTGAGCAGCTGAATAATGACACAGTAATCTGAGGCAAAAGCCAGATTTGTGTGTCTGGTTCGCAGGTTTATGGAAAGAAAAAAGTTGTTGTAATTCAGGAGGAAACAAAATGGTTATAGATTTCATTTGATGATTAACATATAATATGCAGCTTAGAGGATAAAGTCTCTTCTAGTTTGGAGCTGGAATTGAGCTTCTATAGAAAAAATAAAATTTGAATGATGAGTCTGCTGCTAGACTTTCTGCATTGAGGGAGTTGAGTTGCATGCTGAACCTTGAGGAGGAGGCATGTTTCTGTTTTTTCCATCAGGTCTTCAATGATCTCTGCAGTTGCCATTGTTATCAATGTGGTTAGTAAGTCCTGAGTATTCTTGAAAATTCATCCATTGATCTTTTGAGATTTGTTCCAATTCTGTCTCCTTTTTTAGCTTGTGAATGAAAAGGATGTATTCTGAGGGGGCAGAAAGAGAAGGTGGGAAGAGCAAGAGATTAATGCGCTTCTTGAGCCAAACTCCTCGTGAGAGTAAAGGGAAAAATGTTCTTTTGCTGCCGACAGAGCTTCAATCCACCATGAAATGGTGGCAATTCTTGACATACTTTTTTTAAGTCTTAAAGTTTATTTTGCGTAGTGTCCTCACGAGAGTGTTTGCTTCTGCTTAATAACTAAATAAAAGGATATCATCATTTGTAATCTGAAACATAAACCATCAAGAATTAGAATGGCACTGAGAGGCCCGATAGCAGTTATTCTTGCAAGTGTTAAAATTTTTTTTAGCTAATGTCATGATTCTTTAGTGTTTGACTTATTATCTTTGAATACTGAAATATGCTACTAAGGCAGATTTTCTTTCTTAAACACTTTTTCTCTGACTAACTTCCCAATCCAGCAGCTTGGCATCTATTTAATACTCTGTGTGTCAGAAATTCCCATCTCGGAGATGACTCTATTTCCATCAAAGCAGCAGCCGTACTTTACAATTTCACTTATTAACAGCCTACTGAGATAATTGGGTCTGCCCAGCTCATTAAAAGTAAAATATTGATGTTTTCTTAGGGTGGATGTAATTATCTTGCCCCCCCAGGGAACAGCAGCATGGAGGAGGGAGGGTGTGGTCTAATACACATCCTGCTATGCACCTGCTTGTGCTTTGCAGCGGAGGAAATTAGGAACTCCTAGCACCGTTACATCGTTAACAATAGGTGAAGATGGGGAAATGCAAGGAAAGATATTTGAAAGATATTTTCTTTCTAACCTGAAAAACAAAACACAAATTGACTTTTTTTTTTTTTCTTTTTTTTTTTTCTGTTTAAATGTCATTTAAATCCTGGTTATAGCAGAAGTGTGTCACAGTGTTTCTGCGCGTGGTGGTTTCACGCTGATGGCAGCTCAGCTCTACCACTCCGCTCTCTCATTTCCCCTCTTCAGCGCAACGGGGAGAAAATATGATGAAAAAAGGTTCATGAGCTCCTGGGCTCCGCTCATAGAGGCCACCACCACAGCCACCCCACCAAAACCTTGCCGCATAACCCCAGTATACTAATGTATAATACTATACTATAGTATACTCTTTGTAATATACATCTGCAAACATTCCATTCCAGGGAGAGATGTCTCCTTTATCTCTCCTTCGTGAGGAGCTGCTGGTGGTGCAGGTTTTTCTTTACTGCCCCACTCGATGCTACTCAGATGAGATTGATGGAGCCAGTTGTACAGGTAAAAAACTGTTCCAGCCTTTTATTTCTGAGGGTTTTTTTCCTCCAGCAATTGCTGATGTCTTGATGCCTCTGCGGGGCAGTAGATAGGTCACTCTCAAATCCAGTAGTACTGGTTATCAAGTGTAATATTAGACAGTAATGACTTATAGCTATCATAGATCCACTGGTGAACCAGGAGCACTGAAATACGGATGCTCTTGTACTCCCTTGCTGTGAGTTACCCAGTTTGCCTTGTCCAGCCGCAATTGTGAGATGTTTCAAAGGTGCTGCACAGGCAATGGGCTTTATTTCCCATTGCTGAAAATGGACACAGAGGGATATCAGGATTAAAACAAACAACAAAAAAGGACTTTTTCCTCCCCTTTCTTTCTGGTTGTTTTTAATGAGTGGTAGAAGACCACTTCAAAAGAAGATCTGAAATATAGAACACCGAGCGAGACTTAGATGTTCCTATCTCATTGTCCTGTCTTTGGCGCACAGAATCGCACCTCTAATTGAAAATGTGATAAAGGCTCCTGAGTCATTTTGGTTGCCAGTGAAGGTATTTTACATAGCTCACATATTTAGTTAAGAAAGTATTGCAGCATCCAAATCAGTGGAGACAAACTGCAGTTTTCATGCCTGGCTATGGTTAGGCTGTAGGATCACATCAGTTTGTTTCACTTCCAAGAAGAGCTGTACCAGCTTAAAAGCTGCAAAAATCTTGATGTGCTCTCTCTTCTGTTAGCAGCACTGCAGAGGCATTTTCTTGTTTTGGAGAAAGCCTCCTGTTCTGCTATGCCACAAATGATGTATACAGCTCTGCAAAATGGCTGGAGGCAGCATTATAATTTTTCAGGTTGCTTTTGCAGTCAACTCTGGAGTGCTTCATATGAAGGTCAGTGATAGATGTCTCTTGAGCAAGAATTAGGAAAATGGTGTAAAACCAGCAGGGCTTGTTCCTCCTGTGCTTTAAGAGCACACTGCCTCAGATTTGGTTAATACAAAAATGGGGCTCTCTCACCATCAGTGTGACTTAAAAATCAGCCGCTTCCAGGATGCCAGCCAAAAAAGAGAGACTTTTAAGCAGGCCAGTTTCTGCTTAGGCAGACTGCAAAATAAGTGGTCATGTTTCTGAAAGAGCTCACCATGTTCTGGCTGTAACTGTCACAGTAGGAATTGCTGGGCCCAGGGCACTTTGGTATATCTGGCCTTTATTTGGATAATGGGAGCTGAGCAGTTTGGAAAAATCTGTCCCTAATTATTGGTGCAGAGCCCTTGAAAATCTGGCCCTAAGCTCTTCTCAAATAAAAAATCTGGCCTCATGGGCACAACACTGTCAGAAGCAGTGCCTGGCATAAAGTGCTTCTTATCCTTTTCAGTGATTCTGTCCTCCTGTGAAGTTTCTAATTTATTTTAATTGCTTTAAAACTTTTTAAATGAGGCTATTTAATGGCTAGGATTTTGACTTATGGATCGAAGCTTCACTGCACTCCACATTAAATGGCGTGCATTTCGTTATGCCTAAATTCTATTGTTATGCCTGCCCTTTGTGCTGCCTTTTCATTTTCCAGTTTGGGGGTAGTTACGTTTCTAGGGCTCCCATCTGTCATAATTTAGTGTTTCTTCAGCACTTTTTCTCATCTTAGGAAGCCATTCAGCATGTCCAAATATTGCTTTATGCCTGCATGGACAATGCTCTCTATCTTTGGAGGCGTCTATTCTGTTTCACAAAGGGAAACATTGCCGTACATCTGACTGTGGACCGAATGCAACGACGTCTCTTTGAGCCACTGGGTTGTAAAGAGATGAACTCTCTGGCTGTCCTCTCTCAAAGCCTTTCATGAGCCTGACTGTTCCTGGGGGTTTCTTTGCATGGACCACAATTGAGCCTAGTTCTTCCTGTGATTGCTGTTTCACAGAGGGTAGCGCTACGCGGAGCTAAGAATGGAGTTTTGTTGCATTTAAATTCATGTCCCCAGTAGCCATTGGCTGGAGCTAAAAGGCTGAATCCACGTCTTGTTAATTAAGTCCTCCTGTCTTTCTTGTGAGAACTGTTTTGAATGGCATTTCTCTTGGTCCTGTCTTCTACCTGGGGTGATAGTCTGCTCTGCTGTTCCTGGCAGCAGAAAGAAAGATCCCTTTGACAACATGCCTGTCTGAAAGTGGGGAAGGGGAATGGTGTCAAGAGAGCAAAGAGCTAAAAGTGAGATACAGGAGGCTAGAACTGGGCCAGGAGACTCATCATCCATCTTGGGTCTTAGAGAAAATGGTTGGAGTCCATAGCAGCTGAAGAAGTTGGGACTTTTGCCTCTGTGCAGCTGAGGCCACCGTTGTCACAGAGTTTTTGTGCATCCCATGACAGACTGTGGAGCTGTTCCATGCCTCAATTTCTGTTTGTAGCACAGGAGCCACAAAGTCTGCCTGTCTTTCAGAGCCATTCTGAATGATTTTTGCAGCATTTTTTTCTCTTGTGTTTTGTTTTGTTTTGTTTCTTCTTCCTTTGCATTAGCAGGGGCAATCTGATAAGAAGGCAGCTTTCACAAGGACCTTCAGCTTTGTGTAGAAGACAGTATGATCTGCTTAATTATGAGAGCAGAGGGTTTCTTTGGTGCATAGAAGTCTATTGAGACCTATACCTGGAGTTGTTTTAGCAAAAGTGCCACACATTTCCTGACCAGAGCTACTTCTTGTTTACTGACCTGGCCAGATGAGATTCCAGCATAGGTTTATACTGCTGCAGAAACTAACACTCTGAATTTCTTGCTCCAGGGAAATCAGCTGCTGCATTCTTCAGTTTCAATGAAACTGAAGTTTCAACTGAATTTCAAGGGAGAGATCCTTTGGGTTACATCTGCTTGTTTGTCAGATCGGTCTTTCTGGTGTTTTTGATTTTGGTGAGGGATTGATTTTCCCTTCTTGCACAGCCATTGTGCCACAAGTGGCAGAAGAGCAAATGCTCAGTAGGAGCTGAGGTACCAGTAATGCTCTGAAGCCAGTCAGAGGTGCACTGTAACACCTGGAGATGACTGAAATTTGGAAGAAGAGCGTGTGTCATTGAGGCAGAAGTGCTGTGTGCTTGCTGGAAAGATGGCTTTAAGGAAAAGGGGTGGTCTCTGTATTTTCTCATTCAGTAGCAGTATCCAGTCACTCATATCCACAGTGGCAAGAAACCACGAGCAGAAAACAATCTGGAGATGTTTCTCTGCCAGCATCCTGGAAGTTGTCCTGGGGAAACAAGGTTTGCATGCTAGGTGAAGTTCAGATAGGTAGGTGGTTAGCAGCCCATCAGATGCATTCACCCCATCCTGGTGCTTTTATTTATCTATTTATTTTAAAGGTATCCCCTCACCATTTAAAATACAAAATAATAATTAAGAGTTTCTGCAGAGGCTCCAGATGGATTAGGGATGTCTTCCCAGAGGTTGGCTGACATTTCTGTTCTCTGAGTGTCTCTGCTCCACTCCCTCTTCAAGCAGCAAACCTCGATTCCAGCGGCCATCTGATTAAACAACAAAGCATCAGCAAGTACTAAAAGTCACTTCTCTTGGGCCAGGCTGCGCTGACAGTAAGGGCAGAAAGAGAAAATGATAAAAGGGGAGGAAGTCTTTTGGTGCAAAACATGTCTCTTGCTACTGCATGGAGAGCTGGAAGATGAAATGTTTTCCTTCGTATGATCCTGGCTGGGCTGCTGCTTGCTGTGTCCTAATAGCCTGGATCCTGGCTGCAAGTAGACAGAGATTTGATTTGTATCCTATGCGCCACTGTGTGTGTTTGTGTGAGGATGTGCAAATAAGGGCTGTTAACTCCATGATTAGACTCAGTTATCCAAACACTTCTCCACGTGAAACATTGTTTTACAGAATTTCCTCTGGAAGACATTACCACACCTCCCTGCCACATCCTTGCCCCATTTCTCTCTGACAGTCCTCTCTGACTGCAAGCTGCAGAGTGCTCAGTGCTCTGCCTCAGCTTGCACTACAACTAAGCCACTGCTCCCTTGCTGCTCTCCCAGGGCACCCCACACAGAGCTCTGCCTCGATGTCACATTGCCAGACACCAGGCATCACCAAAACAGGCACTGCTTTTCCACACTTGATCACTGTGTGCTAAGGTGGTAACACTGCTTTCACAACTGAATTAGTATCCCTCCTAAGCAACGTGCTGGGGAGAGCAGTATGGGACAGGGAGCAGAAATACCTGCTTGAGTTGGTTCTTGATGTGCCTGCCCTGTGTGACACGCAGCTCTGGTAATGCGACCAATTTTAGGGCTTTTATCAAGAGTGTTGTTATAGTTGGTATATTTTTTAAAGCCACAGCTCTTGGTGACATGCTATTACACAAAAATCCAACCTGCTGTTATTTTCTTTTCAAAGGAAGTTTCTAGTCCTTCTGGGTGAAAAGGTGGACAGAAGAGATTTATTTGAAAAGGAAGGAGAGAGGAAAGAAAATCTGCAGTGTTCTTTTTAAAAAGAAGTTACACTTTTTAAGTCAAGCATCCTGCATTTGGAGGAATGTGATTATTTTTTTTTTTTTTAATAGTTAGAGCCCCCTGTATTAAGACAGCTTCACCATTTCATCATAGCCCGCAGTAGTCTTTTATTTTGTGCTACATCTTGCAGCAATTGCCCCCAAAATGTGGATGTTACTGCATTTAGTCCTTGCTGATGCTAGATGGCTCTGGTTCAGGTAGTAAACTGTCTTGACTTTTGGTTTTGTAGCCCTCAGAGCAGGAAACACTTTTTAAGTCACAAGTGAGAGCCCACTCTTTGCTCACAGGAGGTGGTTACAGCCTTCCTTGGGCGGGCTTTGGTCAGCAGGCTGAGCAAGCACACTTGCTCTGCTCCTTCTGCTCTCACATTTGACTTTTAATTTTTGCAACTGAATTATGAAATGCCATCTCCACTAGCCGCTGCCAGGAGCAAGGAGCATTAATATTGATGTTGGAAGGCCCTGCTGCAGAGCAGTAAGGTGATTTAAGGGTGAGAATTATCAGGGATAGCATCAGAGTAAATAAATTCAAAGTCCAATTTATTTTTTCTTTCATCTAGCTCTGTGTTTTTGTGTTGTTTTTTTCTTTCTCTTTTTTTTTTTTTTTTTTTTGTGTGTCAAGGCAGATTTAATAAAATAAAATAATTTAAAAGATGGAAGAAAAGGTGTATCGACAGATTCTGTAAGCTGCTGACTCAATTGGTTTATAGTGCTTGTGCCTTGTTCTTCCCATTGCTCTTCAGGAGAGAGGCAGCCCCACGGAGCCCAGTGGCCAGAATCTGCCTGTTACTTTGTCAGAAAATGGAGTGAACTGGGCTTATTCTGGGCATTGTGGCGGAGGCTGTCACGTCTATTGCTATTACCTCTTCTGGTAAACAAGTTGAGGCAAGGCTTCTAAGCTTCCAGCTGTGACAGAGATGGCGACATGTCCCTTGTGCTTCGCCTGTGCTGCTGTACAAGGCCCAACCTGGGTAGTCAGGTGCAGGGCGGGATGGGCAGTGCGGTGCCCACAGCACAGCCACGCTGCTCTGCAGGCAGGCAGAGCTGTCAGGCCAGCAGCTTTTACTTGTCTCTCCCCAGGGACCTCCCTGAGTCATTCCCTTTCCATGCCAAGCTGAAGAGTGAAGTGACTGCAGGACCCACAGTGCTTTGTTTTTGCAGTGAAGTGTGCAGACAGGGCGGCATCATGACACACTGTTCTGTAGAGTTAATGGCTCGTTTTGTTGCTGGTGACTGATGCCAACACTGGGACATTTCCCTACAGAGAAGCTCTGCAGTAGTCAGGGCTCACCACCACAGTGCAGACCAGTATCATGCTCATGGGCCTGCAGGAAATAAATATGACTCGGGTAGGAGGGACTGCTTTTTTCTTTTTTCCCACAGCAAATGCCAACAATACATAGAATCGTAGAATAACACAAGTTGAAGGGACTCATAAGGACCATCAAGTCCGATTCCTGGCTCCAGACGGCACCGCATGATGCAATTTCCGTTCAGGTTTTCTTCCCTTAGAAACCAGAGATTGCAACTATGGTTCCCTAAGACACTCCTCTTTTCCATAGGCCATCACACTGCCATTCCCTGACCTTCCCATGTGGTAGCAATAACTACAGATGGATTGGAAATGACAGTTCATGGGGGATGCAGATATGTAAACTTGTTTTCCATGGCACTGTCCAGTTTGATATCAAGGCTTCTGCAGCTCTTGGGGAGTTTTACCTTTTTTCCTTCTTAAGAAAACTGTGCTTGCTACTGTGCCTGCCTCTAGCATCTCCCTTCCCTCTGAAGGTTCAGTTCTTTTGCCTTCCACAGCTAGGGCATCTCTGCTTTAGATGTTGCTTTTGATGGATTTTTTTTTTTCCCTTACCCATCTTAGTTTCTTCTGACCCCTATTCTGTTTTTATAATGAGGCCATGTTAATTCATGCTGAGTGCTTATGAGTTTTCTTTAAGCACAGAGAGGTCACTGAGAAATGTCTGGGAGTGTTTCTTTCTTCCCATGGCTGCGGTTCAGAAGGTCTGATCAATTTATTTCCCTATCACCATCAAACCATTTCCTGGCACAATTAACAGCAGTGCCTTGTGCAGGCATTGTGAAGGGAGGGGAAGAAAGGAGCAAATAAACTGACATAAGAGATAGGGATAGGAAGATAGGGTCTATGAGAAGATAGGTCTGCACCAACAAAGGTCTTTCTACGCAAATACCAGATGCTTTGCTGTTGTGTGGCAGAGGCCAATGATTTCGCATAGTGTAACTGGTAAGGGAAAAGCAAATTAAACAGTTACTAGAGAGAGAGGCAGGTGGTTGGTACCTTGCAGCGGGCTATAAGCAGACCTGTCAATCTTCTTCATTAATTGAAGACAGGCCTTAAGGGGAGCACTTCTTCGGGATGTTTACTTAGTTACATAGAAGGCCCTGTCCCTTAGCGAGAGCCTTATCATCCTTATTAGTGGTAATACAATAATAATAATGCTGACAAATATTACTTCCTCTTGAATGAATCCTCTTGGAGTTGTTTTTATTATTATTATTGTTATAAAAAAAAATCAGCCTCCTCATGCTGGGCTCTAATTACCATTTTTATGAGAACTGCATATTCTCCTATTTGTGCAAAAAGGTTTATCAAGAATTTCTCTTCCTGTACTGCATTTTTTAAGTTTTTCTCTTCAACCTAGGCAATAGGTGTTGGGATTTCAGGCTGCATGAGAGAGCTGAGTTGCTGGGATGGATGGAAAGCTGAAAGATCAGATTCCTGGTTAGGTTGAATTGGTACACATCCAGCAGAGGTTCTGTTGCTGCACTGCTTCCTGCCATTTGAAACTTTCACACAAATTGAGAAGAAGAGAGTGAAACAGTTAATCCCTGTGAAGCATTTATCCAGACTCAGCAACAAACATCTCACTCTGATTTGGGGAGCTGTTTTGTAAATGAAAAATAAAACAAGCTCTTTTAGTCACCCTCTGAACTTTCTGTGCCTTGGCTTACTCAAGCAGAGCAGTTCAAATTAGAACAAAACCAGAGAAATTTCTCATGAAAGTGGGTAACCAGAATTATAACTTCTTTCAGATGAGATCTGACCAGTGTCTTCTGTAATGACGTCTCCATTTCTTTGTCAGTACAGTTGCCCCATGAGGCATTCGTACTCCCAGCTCTGTCTTCTCCATTGTTCTTTCCTACTAACAAGCTCCCTGCTTGCTTGACAAACTTCAGCTGTAGTTCTTGACCTTGCACTTCATACTTTTCTCATTTTTGTTTGTCCAGTCCTCAAGGTCAGGTGGTTCATTGTTTATATGTCTCAGTCTCCCTCTGCGCTGACAGTGTTTTCCAACTATGTGTCATCCGTTGACTTCAATAGCACGCTCTTACTTTTATGCTAAGATCAATCATGAAAATATTAAATAAAGTTGGTCTCAGTCCTTGAGGAGCTCTATTAATAAACTCCCCTTTCAGCCTGACCGGTTGTCATCTCTTTCATCAATTTCATATTTGCCTTACAATTCTTTACTAATGCCATAATCTGCATCATAACTAATAATTCTCTTTTAGACACTGGATCCAACATTTTACTTAAACTGTGATAGATTAGTTTACTACAATTAGTCTATTTTGTTTAAAAAATCAGTTATCAGAAAAGGCAGTCGGTTTGTTTAGAGCTTTCACAGAAACTATACAGCATTTTATCCTATTTTCTGCTCACCTTGATGTCTTTAATTACTTCAGCTTGTATTCCAAAGCCTTGCGTACTGTTGGGTTACTGTCTAAGTAAATCTGTAGTTGCCCAAATCACTTTCTCTTTTTTTTCTTGCATTTATGCTTTAAATTGAGTATTTTGCAGTAACATAAGACCCTTCAATTTTGATCAGTGTACTGAGATCCTTGCAGCTTACCCTGCAGTGTTCCTTATCAGTTCTTCAAGTGTTCTGGGGTGAAAGTTCTCTTATTCCACCTACTTGTGTGCGCTATGAACAGAGTTTTGCTCCACTCCAGGAATTATTTCCATTTTCTCATTCTCATTAGCTATACTGCCCTTGTTCTCTACTCAGTATCACCATTCGTATTAAAACATTAAGCCAAGTCTTCATTTATTTTTTGGCATACGCACAGATCTTCCTCATTCTCTACACTATGCTGACTGCATAGCACTCCTGCTTAGTTTTTCTTTGCTGTCCTTTTATTAATATGACCAAGGAGTCTTTCTACTACTATTGTTAATATAATTTGTGAGGTCTTAGCATACCCTGACTTTTGGCAATCATCACCTTATTTGTATGCTTCTGGACCACAAGAAACATTCATTTGTAGATTCTTTCTTCCTTTCCTTTCACATTTTACCCCCTCACCAATATCCTTTTTACAGGGATTTCTTGTTCCCAGAGCTCTGCTCTATCATTCATGAGAGAGAACATACAAAGTTTGCACAGGACATCAATGCCTGAGTATATTAAAATAAAATTGCAAATTCCCATCAACTTTTCATTACTTCCATTTCATGTTTTTAAAAGAGGGCATAAGCTTCCATATTTTAATAACCAAGCTTAAACCAAAGGTACACATTCAGCCTCTACATCTGAAATGTGGAGAAACTTCCATCAAAATTCCCAACACAGAAGCTTGAATTTGTGTGTATTTTGAGTATTTGTTTGTGGACTCAATGATACAGAAATAAATTTTGCCTCTGCTGCTCCAGTAATAGGTGGGTGGAGTTGTCTCATTGTGAATGATACTTCCTGGGACAGATTATAGCTATTGAGGTAGTGAAGGGTCAGGAGACCTTGGGATGTGAACAAGTGAGATCAATCCAGACTTCACTAATACTGGCACTGTGGCTTGCTCTCCTTCCATATGAAATGAGAGCAAAGAAGGTGCCTCCCAGATTACTGCTCAGTGAAGATTAGACAAGATGGAGTTTGCTTGGATTTGAGCTTATTTGTATTCATTGGAGTCCTCGACGCCCACCTCAATTCCAGCAACCTAAAAAATAATGGTTACGCTAAAGCTTTCCAGCAAATGCCCACAACACAGATCATTATCATCTGAGTGACAGAAGGGAAAGAGATGAGGGGGAGGAGAGGCAAAGGGAAGCAGTACCCTGCTGCTGCTGTCTGGATTCACATCGTGCAACACCCCAATAGTCACAAAGGGAGAGTGTTTTTTCCAATAGAAATTGCATGCATGTGCCCTAATAGTGAAAGCAGAGACTTGCAGCTCCACACAAACATTCAGGTGTTCACAAACACTGAATTTAATGGAACAGCACACAACTACCACAGAATCTGCAGTCACTGTTGTCATCCAGACACCCTCATGCAATTAAAATAATAATAATTATTACTATAACAGAACTGTACTTTCATATCTATTACCTATGGGTTAACCATTTAAAAAGAAAAAATAAAAATAAAAGAAACAAAAACCCAAATCCTCAAGAACAGAAAGATTTAACATCAATACAGGATACATGTGCAAGAGCTGAACCTTACATCTCATCTCCCCAAGTACTTTTCCTTTCTTTAATTCTTCATGGTCTGTTCTTTGCTCTTCCATGACTTGTAGTAACTTGAGGCTGTGTATTACATGAGTACAGGGTCAACTAGGGAGCTGTGTCTTTTGAATTACTGAGGGTTATCTGTCTGAGTTGTAAGTTGTAATGTGAAAAAGTACATGGACAATTGTGCATTGATCGATATGGACCCATCTGGGCATACAGAGTTTGTTCTGTCCTTCACCTTTACCCCAAAGTCTTATGCTATTCTAAGTTTAATGGTAGCTATTCCCCTTGCTTGTCCTTAGTTAATCAGTTAAAGGCAGGTGTAGGATATCCATGACAAAGAGCTGTATTCTGGTGCTTGTCTCCTGAAAGGATCAGTACCTACATGGCTGGGTTGTCTATGTATGGGAACCTAGTACTGGTTTATGCTCTTGTGTGTGTGCCGTATGCAGTGAAGGCTGCACATGTAACGCAGGGCCTGTGCCCTTCAGGAGAGCCAGGCAGTGTACACTGGGGTCCCTCAGATGGCATCAGCTGCCTGTATTTACAAAACTGAATCACACCCTGTTTGATTCACGGGAAGACAATGTAACGGTTTACTATTAGATTTCAACAAAGCCCGAGTACACTGCAATGAAAAATGTTTTATAGGGTTAATAGTTGATATCTGTGCTTGCACAGAGACAGACGTATAACTGCAATAAAAGCCAACCAAACAGGCAGCACATGAAGGCTAATTATCTAAATGCATTTTCCCCTTCTCTGTTTTTATTTGCTACACTTTCAAATAGCAGAGAGAAAAACTGTACATAGAGCAGTTGTTTTGACCAGGTTTTGTATCTTCCAGATTTGAGCATGTTGGGCTTTATAGCAATGCTATTTCATTGTCTCAAGCTTCAGTGCCAGTTTATTTGCTTTGCTACACATTTTGAGGGGCTGTTCTTCTTAACTTCAGAGGCAGCGTGTGTGTTGTTGTAGGTAACAGTGCCAGGGGACCTTTCCAGCTGCCCCTGAGTGTAGCAGTAACAGAACAGTTACTCACTACTTGATATTAGCATGTTTTTAAGAAATTTGAGGAGATTTATGCACCTATGCATGAAATTGTTTGAATGTCTTTTGGCAGTTTGGGAATGAAGAGTCACAAACTAGATGTAAGATGTAGAATGCTTGGCACAACTCATATCACTTCAGCTTGCTTTGCTTTTGTATGGCATCAGCCCATCACTGACTTTTTAAATGGGAAGAAAGAGATGTAGGGAAAGTTGAGCTATCTCACCAACAATGGGAACTGATGTACAGTATTTCTGAGAAATGTTCTTTGTTGAGAAAAAGGCTAATAAACAGCAGGCCTGTGACATCCACTGCTAGAACATCCATGAAGACTGGTATTCCTCCCACTGTGTAACTTCTGAGGGATGGACAGAGGAAAGAATTCAGGTCTTTGGAGCATCATTTACACAGGTGGTTTTTTTGTTTGTTTGTTTGAGGGTTTTTTTACAGCTTTTTGTTTGTTTCTTTGCTTCTTTTCTGAAAGAGCTCCCGCAGTCTCCCTTAAAAGCAGTTTTCTCCTGGTTGTTGTCACCTCTGCCCACCACCAGCAGAGTGTGTATGCTGGAATGAACAAATGCTCTTCCATCATCTGCCCCTCTAGAGGGATGGTGCAGTCCTTAGCTGCAGCTGGAACAACATGGTTCTTCAGCTCTCTTAGCTCTAGGAGATCCATGATTCAGCCTCAATCAATTGGCCATTTTTTTGTAATTTTTAAGACTCTAACCTATTCTACGACTGAACTTGAACGTAATTTCGTAGCCTCTGAAGGTGGAAAGCAGGAACATTTAAAACTGATCTTAGAAGATGTAGTTCAGGGAGTTTCCCTTGAGGAAGGGAGGGAGGGAGGGAAAAGGGTAAGAACATACAGTAAGATCATGACTAAAGGAAGTGGGGCTTCTCTTGTGCTATGTAAGACTCTGAAAGTTGTATTTAGTTGGCCTTTATTCCTTCTGCTTCCCCTCATAATGGCAATATGAAAGAAATGACACTTATCAACAAGTATGTGGTGTTAGCTATGTTTGGCAAACTTCAATGTAGGGTAACAAATGCAAGAGAGGATAGCAGATTTTCTTCAAAGAGGACAGTGTGTGTGTTTGTATGAATATCTTAGGAGATCTCCTCTCAATACATATTGTTCTCTTCAACGTCAAGAACATCATTTTCAGTGAAAGTTTATTGAAAGCATGAGAGTGCAAGGGAAGCAGCACAGTCATAATGCTGATGTCAGCAGCAGGACTGCCACTGTTCCGATCCTTCTCTTGCTAAGCACCTGTTCAGGCATCGATGGAAATTAGAGTCTCTGAGTTGACTGCATTTCTTTACGTGACATCTCTTCCTGTTACTGTTAGCTTACACAAATATCAAAGATCCCAGCGGTGTGAGACTACCCTGTATGTTGAATGTACACAGTGCCCCCACAGTTTGACTGCAACAGCTATCCCAATTTATAATTAGGATGTTCCAGTCAAGGATTTGAAAGAGTAATGATATGCCTTTGTCTACATAGGCAATATAGCAGACCTATTGGAGAAGATCTGTAGAATGAAATGTCAGGACCTGTCTGCAAAAATTTCAAGGCTAGGAAATGTGTTTTGAATTAGATCTGCCTGTAAATTAAATACCTACTAGCATCTGCATCTTATTTTCAGCAGAAGGAAATCCAGTCTGTGCACTCCTAGAGTACTTTGTAGTCCAGACTCAGGGAATGGGGATGACCTAGAGATGCACTTCAAAATCTCATTTGTGCCGTGAACTGAAACACTGCTTCCTTGAAATCCTGGGAGATCTTTCCATTCAAGAAAAACATGGGGAAAGCTGGCTCCTGGAAAGGGGAAGTTCTTCAGTATTGTCATTCCTGTATTGTCATTCATCACTATCAATAAATATGTTTCTTGGCATTATAAATTTAATTATAGATTTCTAGTGATGGTGACCAGGTTTCTTGGGTTTCAGAGGAAACATAGTACTTGAAATTAATGGCCCCACTGGATTTCACTTCATCACTAATGATGAGTTCACGAAGATCTGTTTGGAAATAAGCTCAGCGTAGACAGTGTTGTGAAACTACCCAAATTGGATCCATCTGCAGTGATCAAGCCTGGAACTTCAAACCTAAATGCCTGTGAACTTTAGAGCTTTATTTTACAGTTTGAATAAATACCTGCCAAGTTTTGGAAGTCTGTATTCTCTCTGAGCTTTTGAGTTGCAAGCATAGGTCAGTGCATGCTTCCATAAAGTATTCACTGGCAGTTCTCCTGGGTTAATATTGTATTATAACAAGCCTGTCAGCGTTTGGATAATACCCTCCATAACATGCTTTAGCTTTTGGTTGGACCTGAAGTGGACAGACATTTACACTTGATGGCCTATGTAGGTCCCTTCCAACTGAACTATTCTGTTTTTTATCTTCTCACAGCTTGGATGAGGCACTACCATAAGCAGGTTCATCACTGCAGAAAGTAATGCCAAGATGGCTTGATATGCTGTGCTGTGTTTCTTCCTGAGATGGTGATGCAGTATACCACCATGGTGTGGTGAAAGGGAGTCACAGTGCTACTTAGTGAGACAGTGCTGTATAAAATCACAAAGTAATGTGATATAGATTACGTGCTTTTCATGTAAAAGTGAGATCTGGTCATGGATGTGCCTGTTCACAAGAACTAAAGATGTGAGGATGCAACATCCTCAGTATTCCCTAATTAAATCTACCTGAAAGAGGCACCAGAGCCACACAGTAAATTTTGCTCCTTTTACGACCAAAGTTGATAAAAATACAAAAGGACCCCACCTCTTAATTCCTCTTGGTGGCTTTCACCATAGCTGTCCTTTCAGCTTCGGTTAGAAGGATTCTGGGGAGCATTTAGTGCAGGTAAGCGTACCAGAGAGATGAAATAAAACTCAGTTTAAGACATGCATAGATTGCAGGACTTGTCTCCTACACTGTATTTTCCACCACTCTAATTGCAAAAGCGTGTAGAAAGTCATGTTGCTGTAATGAAGGATAAATATCTTACAACTGGAAGCACAGATTTTTAGCTGTAGTATTCCAGCAGCAAAATTTCAGCTTAGACATTTACTCTTCTAGAACTCTTCTAAAAAATTTTAGTAGACACAGAGGTCATCTGCACAATTTCCTGTGATAAGCTCGTCCCATGATGTGACCCTTAAAAAAACCACTGACATCCCACTCCAAAGATGACTGCATTTTAGCAGCAGGTGTAAGGAAATGCCAGTATTCTACAGTGTGTATTTAAATCTTCTGAATCCTTCACGATAAAGTGCAATATAAATGTCTGATGATAATAGGGTTTGGAAACATTGTCCTTGCTCCATACCTTGTAGCTGGTTGAATGATTTACTGACTAATTATCTGATAGCAGGTAGCAGTAACTTACCCCCAAAGCACATATTAGTGATGTTGATAAAAAAGACAGCCTTAGCCAACATGGTTCACCACGATACCTACAAGGTGGGGATCCTTTTGAAATAATAGTATCAGCTCTATACGTAACTCTAAAGGCAGGAAGAATCCATACTTCATGTAGTTTGGGAGCAAAACTGTGAGAGTGTAAAGAAGGAGAGATCTTCTAAGTGTTACAGTTATACCTATCTGGCATTAGATTTGGTATTATCTAGTATTATTTGAGAGCTATTTGATGAGAAAAAAAGGCATCAGAGTCACAAAACTGATGTTTCATCAAATCAGATTTGGGGGGCAAAGGGTGGCCTTGAAATGCCTATTTGGGGCTCTCTGATTCCTTTCTGCCACTGTTTATGAAGCTGTGCCCGGCAGTTCCATTAATGATGCCAGCACACAGGTCAGGGATGCTGAAGGAAAAAGTGGAACTGCTGCTGAAAGAGCAGGAACCTGTTGCCAAGTGAATTAGAAAAGGAACTTAGTATTTTCTTCATCTCAGCCTTTGCTGGTAAGATTTGCTTTTGGGAATCCCATGCCTCTGAGACCAGTAGAAGATACTAGCACAGTGAAGACAGGAATGGTAAAGGAGATTTGAAGACATTTAAACAAACCAGAGACAAACTAGTCTGTGAGACCTGACAAAATGCATCCTTGAGTGCTGAGGGAGCTGGCTGATGTTCTTGTGAAGCCAATCTTTATTGCTTTTGAAAGGAGTTGGTAACTGGGGGAGGTTCCTGGAGACTGGGGGAGAAAAAAATGCCATATTCATCTTCAAGAAGGGCAAGAAGGGATACTCATAGAACTACAGGCTGGTGAACTACCTCTCAGTCTCCGGAAAGGTAAAGGAAGAAATTATCCTGAAAACCCTTTCTAGATGCCGTTTTGGAGTTGTCAATGCAGATTTGCAAAGAAAAGACTCGTTCAGTGAGTGATGCATATTGGGGATTTTGACAGTTGATATTGTTTGATATTGTTGGGTTTTGTTTTAGAAAGGCTTTTGATGCTGTCTCTTCACTGACAAACTGATTAAGTACAGATTAGTAAGTGTACAGGAGGGTGGATTAAAAACTAGACCCAGTCTTCTCTGTGACAGCCAGTGAAGGTATAAGAGATGACAGCCACAAGCTGCAATACAAGAAATTCCATTTAATTACAAGAACGAAAAGACTTTTTAACTGCAAAAGTGCACAAACACTGTAACAGGCTGCCCAGAGAGTTGTTTGAGACATTAAAAATTACACATGGCTCTGAGCAACCTGCTCAAGTTAACCTTGCTCCAGTTAACCTAGCAGAGGAACTTTCCAATCTCAATGACTATCCTAGGAATCTGAATGCTTATGTTTGATGGACAATATCTGTGTTAGTTTCAGAGCTGTAGACAGAGAATGTAGATGGTCAGCATGCTGTATGTGAAAGAAAACTAATGTACACTTCCACTTGTAGAAGTTATCTTGAACTCATTTAAAAATGTCTGAACAGCATCTCTTGGTTACTCACTTTTCCAAACTTCTTTGGCATGAAAGAGCTGCAGTCACATAACAATCACAGAAACTCTTGCATTTTGGTAAGATTTCTTACTTATCTTGGCAAACATTGATGTAAGCACAGAATTTCATTTTTTTTAAGTTGTTTCACTCCCATTTGAAAAGGCAAAATTATGTGTTGGCAGAATGGACAGTGAAGAGAGTATGCAAAGATGCTCACTTTCCCTTTGAATCTCGTATTGATGACTGTATATTGACCCATTTGCGTGATGCAAAAGCAGTCCTCGGAAGGAATGCAAAAAGAGTAATTATTGTAGTTCATGCCATACAGATTCTTCTGAGGTATTCTGGTGATTCATCTGCACATTGAGACAATCCTCCTGATCTTTAATCGGTAACTTGCTCTTGTGTGTTTTTGGAATTAAATCTGCTGGCTAGGGCAACAATGTGAAGGTAAAAAGAAGAACCAGTACTGCTATAGGAAAAGCTTATTTAAAACACTTATGGGGAGGTGAGGGCAATTTGGCAACAGGTTCCTTATCATGTAAATGCTAAATGTTCCAGGAAAGAAAATCCAGGAAAGAAAATTGATCAATGCTGAAGACAATTTTTTTGGCTTTGGCAGTCAGGAGAGGAGCAAACATGTAGTTGTTTCATTTATAAACAGAGCCTGTTTGTTGTTAAGCCACTGCAGAACAATAAACTTCCTGTCTAAATAATTGTCTATTCCCACCACAGCCCTTGTATGCTGAAGAGATACAGGAACTCAAGGTTCTGATAGAAAATATTGATCTTTTGGTTGAGGTCAGCTAGTGGTGATGAGAAAGGAAGGGAGAAGGATGGGAAAGTGTGAGCTCTCTACGTGTTATTTTTTTTTTTCCCAAGAGCATCCACTTGAAGAAACCGCAGGAAATGTCCTTGTTTCATTAGTTCATTGTAAAACTCTCCCCTTTGCAATTGAGACATTCAGCCTCTTGGGAAAGACAGCTAAACAGAAATCCATTTACCTTTCACGTGTTTTTCATAATTTCCCCTGCTACTTTGGTTAATTAATTATCACCGCTGTTTGTGTTTAAACAAGGGGTCTGCCTCCCTCCCTCCTTCAAAGCCCATCTGCTCCTCCATGACCTTGCTGTGAAGTCATCACACGCTGACTTTGTGAAAGCACAAACATTCGCATGGCAACAGACAGCTGTGTGACAAAACCAGAGCTGTGACCTCACAGCAGGAGGGGCCAGGCAGCTTCTTGGGAGAGATTTCTCCCACCAACACTGAAGCTTTTGATGATCGCGCAGAGGAAGGCAGGACGTTACATCCTGAACAAATGATCCTGCTGTCTGAGTCTTCCTGCTTTAGAAGTTGTCCATCGCTTTAAATCCTCTTCTTCAAAGAGACTTTTTTGACTTGCATGTTTCTCATGCAAGGAGAATGGCTTCTCGCTCAGATTTCGACTCAGAAGACATCGTCAGGAGGAAATAGGGATGGATGTAATCACAGAGATGGGCCTGGGTTTCTAAAAAAACCTTGTAGGTATATGGATCCAAATTTTCATTTGTTCAGCTTGGGCAAACAAACCTAACTCTTGAAAGGCGGCCTGAGCTTTATTCTGATTGCACATGGATTTCTATCTTTGTCTGCCCCCACCCAAAAAGCTATCTTATGAATGAGATCAGATGTTCCTGTATAGAGCAATCTAGCGATGAAAGCTTTTCTCCATAAACATATTTGCATGACTGGATGGGAAGTGGAAATTGAGTCTCATGATCACAAAGCATTTTTAATGTAGATACAGCAAGACACATCAAAGCTGAATAACATATAAGTGGTACTTCACAAGCAATCTGCAGAAACTGCCTCAGTATGAGTTGATTGTGAGAGCACAGAAGATGTGGCTTGATCAGTCTGTTGCTATCTTCATCCTTGGCTGATTGCTTGGTTGTTCCATGAAATGGCAGTCTTCAAATCTGCACACCTCCTTCGTTAACTAAAAGTAGCCAGTGTTTCAATATCATTCATTACTGTTTATTGCCTGAGAACAATTCATAGTGCGGTTTGCTACTGTGATGGGCTAATCGTGTTGGAGTAACTCTCCCCTTTGGATCTAATATGCGATAATGCCATGCTTACTTAGAGCATGCACGATGGGGCCACATTGATTTGACCCACAGCAAGCTTAACTTTTCTGGAGCCCGTTTTCTTTCATGATAGCACCTCCATAACGCCTTCACCACAGCCGTTGACAGGTAGGAGTCAGTGTCCTCAGCAACCCCATTTTGCAAATAATGATACTAAGTCACAGTGAGTGGAAGCAATTTCTTACAGTTCTTCCATCTGTTCCCAAACTAGGGGGAAAAAGAAAAAAAGCCTGCACAAACTGCATGTTTGTTATTATCTAAATGCCAAACTGCCATCTTCCATGTCTGATATTATTTGGGGGATTGAGAAATTGGTAGGAAAGAGGACAGAAGATTGAAAGGATAGATGTCAGTTTACATTGGGATTGTTTTTCAACATTTTAGGGAAATGAAAGGACTTACCTCAAATTTTAAGGATTTGTCTAGTCAATAGGTGGAGGCAGAATCTAAGGGAAAATCAAACCCTTTGTGTCTCATTGAATGGCTCTCACCCAAGCATCATTTTACTTCATATCTGATTTGTCCTTGGCATTCCCTCCAGCTGCTGCAGCTGTTTGCTTTGAGTCCCATCTGATTCTTTCTTTATGTCTTCTCATCTGGATCACTTCTTATGTTCTGCTTGAGAATGAACCATTTCCCATCATTTGCCAGCATCCTGATGTATGTGACCTCTCCTCCATACACAGACTTTCCTTTCTATGATGGCTTTGCTTACTTGGATGTTTGGACATATGTACATGCATAACACATAGAAAATATTGATTTTTTTTTGCTGGAGGTCAACTAGTGATAATGAGAAACGAAGGGAAGTATCTCCCCAGGTGTTAAAGCAGGCATTTCTGTTTTGCACTAACAGTGCATTTGGTTTTGCTGAATTTATGTTCTTGCAAAAGTAGTCTTCTCGGACTCCAGTACCCTGCATAGCATGGAAAATTATTGCTCTCAGATCTGGAAATCTTTCTTATCATTGTAATAGAATTACTGGTGGAATCCTGTAAGAAACTGGCCTTTCTGTTTTGCCGTGCAGTCCGTCTGCAGGTTGTTCCTTTGTTCTGGTGTCATATTCAGCAGAGTACCATGGAGAGGCTTGTTGGGGGACAGCAGTAATGTTATACTTAAGTATGCTTTAAAGAAAGAAAAAGGGCAAGAAGTTTCTTTAGTTTGGCATCTTCTATCAGAGGCAAGATAATAGAATTTCTAAACCCATTGATTTTATGGCATTAAGAATCTGCTTGATAAGTCAGTCTCTGTACACTGGTGATCACTATCTCCAGCTGTATAAGCAGTACTGTCCCCATTTCATTTTCAATAAGAAATTGAGGGAGACTTAGCTTTGCTGAAAACTATGGAGAAAATAAGTAGCATAAAATCTCTGTGCAGTTGGCTACGGCACAGCTATTTATTATTAAATACTGCAGGGGTCAGAGAGAAACAGTGTTGGAGGAAGCATGAGCAAAGAATTCTTAACGGAGCCCCAGGCAGCGCTGGGGCTTTGGGGCAGGAGCAGTGCTGGTGGTGCTTCAGCAGACCTTTCCAGTGGCAACTCCCAGAGATGGGCAGGGGGTTTTTGTATGAAGGTGTAGCAGGGAAAGGGGCAGGAACTGGGGCGGTGGGGAGGTCCCTACAGTCCTACAGATGTAAAGCATCTACAATATTGAAGCTCCAGGGAAAAAGGATTGTGTTCCCCAACCACTTTGCCAAGACTCTGAAAAAGAAAGGGAATAAATGAGGGCGAGTGGAATTGCAAGAAGGCCCACGGCATTGCCAGGTACCTTGGCCAGATAGATGCACAACATCCCATTCCAAATGCTGCCTCCCTCCATGGGGCTGTCCAAGTCTGTTTTCTACTTGGCTGGTTGTGCTATTGAGTCCCATTTGGAAGGATTCACATGTGACTTAAGACTGTCCTCTAAATGTCTGACTCTGTCCTCTACAACATAAATAATGCAAAAACAAACATGCCAAACAGTAACCTTCACTTGTCTCCCTGACACTGCTGGAGGGAGGGAGGGAAGGAAGGAGCGAGTGTGAGCAAGTGAACTAGTAAACTGCATGCTAGGCAGGCAGGAGACTGGCAAGGAGAGGCAAGGTACGGCACAAGGAACTGCAAGAGCAATTAGATCCATTCTGCAGCCCAGCTCCACTGTTTTAGATGATGCTGCCTGCTGAAGCAGTGTATTTGGCACAGAAGGCCAGGGAAGCATCCGTCCCCACGCTGGTGTGGAGCAGCCCTCCTCCCTGAGCAGGATGCAGGGGAAGATTCAGCAACCTCCCTCCTGCTCATTTCTGTTCTCTGCTGACCATGGCTAGAGCTGGGTGAAAGCACTCGTACTTCTTGAGTTCAAGTCTTCGTTGTACAGCTTGGCTGCCCTGCTAGCCTCCAGCAAGTTAGTTAACATTGCACAGTGCGTGCTCCCTTCGTTGTGCCCTCTCCCAGAGCCCCAATTCTCTAAAGTGGAGAAGAGATTCCCTTTTTCTTATTGAATGTACTTGTGATGCAAGTATTCATTAATTGCAGATACAGTCATACGCAGCTCGCATGCTAAAGTACTATCAGCTTTGTGTGGAAGACAAATGCACGCTGACTTAAAAAGCTGAGATTTTTATCTCTTTCTCCTCGCATGGAAAATATGCAGCAAGTTGTCCTCGTCCAGGGACTTCGTAATGAAGAAAAAAAACTTCTGTCTATCTCTGTTTCCTCTCCCTGAGATAGGAGGAGGTAGGGAAGTGGCCTGCATACTCCTTCCAAAGAAGAGGGCTTCCCCATTCCAGTAGTGGAATGCTTCTGTCAGGTTGAAAACTATGAAACTTTCTCCATTTGTACATGGGAGAAAAGCAGAGGCATTTTTCTTCTTTTTCTTCTGGTGCCTTGCAACTTCATGGGGGAGTGTTCTAGGGAAGAATGTCAAAAATACAGGTTTTGGACAGAGAGAAAGTATTCCCTCTGTGTAAATAAAATACTCTGCCATGGAAATGTGGGTAAGTGGAGTCCTGAGGATCTCCTGAAGATGTGTGCTTTGGTGGGCACCTAGGGAGAGCACACGCTGAGGTGATCATGGAATGAAAGCTTGCCTTTCAAAGAATGAAAGCACAGTGATTCATTCAGGTTGGCATGGGCTTGAACCTGATGGATTGGAACGGGACATGTGGGATGGTCTCTTGCTGCAAGGGAGCCACCTGGACAGATGGTGAAAGCCAGGCCCCAGCTCAGCTTCTGATCAGAGTCCAGCAGCCAGGCAGGTAGCTCTCTCCAAACCAACTGTGAGGCAGGCAAGAGGAGAGGATGGCACACAAGGAAATGCTGAGAAGGGCTTCAGCCTGAGAATCTTGGCATCGAGGAGTCTTTAGAGAGGGGCTGTCCTGCTCCCAGTGGACTCTAGGCTGAAGGAAATCCAAGTTTCTGAGCATTTGCTAATCAGGTGGCACTGCTTAAGCATAAAACCGGAAGCCTTTTGTTTTGAGGAGTGCAGAAGACAACACTGCAGGAACAAAGCAGGTGAGATTGCTGGCACACAGGAGCACTGGGTAACTAGCTGCCTTGGAAGCAAGCTATTGTGGGCTGATTCCCTGGGTACCGCTGCCCCTATTCTGCTGATCTGTGTTTGCACAGAGCCGGTTCCAAGCCGTCATCTTTGCACTCAGAACCTGCCTCCCCATCTGCTCACCTGCCGTCCATCACTGCCTACATTCTGGGATTAATGTTCCCAGCCCTGCATGCCAGCAGTCTGACTTTTTCAAGCTTTTGTAGCTTATTTTCTTGAGGATCAGAGCAACTGTTCTCCTGTCCCACTGTTCAGTACACACCAACTCAATCTCTGTCATACTCACACACTCTTGTGCATACATGCATGCGCACACATGTACACACACACACTTAAGTTAGAAAACTTTTGCTTGTTGTGTCACTCACAGCATTAAAAGAGTGTTTGCTTCAGCAGTGTGATTATCCCATGTGTAAGGAATTTTTTCTTCATTTTTCTTCCTTGGTTGGAGGAAGGCAATTCTGTGCAGAGCTTGCAAAAATTTGTTTGCGTCTTTATTAATGGGGAGCGGAATGTTGTCTCTAGTGTGTGACAGGAGAGCCTGAGCCATTATTTTAAATTTTTATTTAAAAGGCAACAACAGTCACAGAAACCTCACAACAGAATGTCTGCTTCTTACCAACATAGATCATCATCATCTTATAGCTATATGCAGAATAATCTGTTTCCCCTCAGTCTTGTGCCCTAATGGGATGCAGTTCCTAAAGAAATGGGATTTACAATTCATGCAGGTTTTTAATATACCATCAGAATGCTGCTGTGTCTGAGACTTACTTTGGATCCCAGCAGACCTTCTCACCAATATTGACTTGCAGATGAAAACTACCATGTGCTATTAAAATAAAGAAAGATGCTGAGCTTTGTCATCATACAGTTGCAAGACAGAAGCATTAGGCTGTATCACAGCAGTGGTGGCAGGGGATTTACAAGCCTGGCAGAGTGTCTTCAGGCCTCTGATTCCTTCTTGGCTGGACAGGAGATGTTTGTGTGCAAAGCGGTGGTCAGTGCATGGCATAAGCCTGTGTCACTGGTGCATGCAGTTGGGCAGTGTGCACTGCTAAGCACATTCCATGCTGGGGTGTTTAAATAAATAGCTTTGATGCAAATTTATTGAAAGGCTCTGACCCATGGTTAAATGATCATGGTTTTATTATTGGCTGTAGTTTTCTCACTTCCCACATGTACGCTCTTAGCTAGAGCTGGGAGAGAAAATGGAGAAGTGCTGCATGTGATGGGACTAAGGCCTGACTTTCAGCTTTTGCAGCATTTTAATAATACCTCTTTTCAGCCTTGGAAACAAAACAGAACTTAATCACCATCTTTGACTTAACTGTAGGTCCAAGACAGATGTTTCTGGTAAACTGTTTTCGGAGTCCAGGATGGGTTAGAAACAGGAAAGATAATTAAGGTAGAGTATACATGAATTAAGAAATAATATGGAGGGAAAGGAATCTGTATGCATGTGAGATACAAATGTGTGGGAGGGTGCAAATAGCCACTGCTCTCTCTGTAACTGCATGTGTTGTCTTCTTGGGTTAATGAGCTGCTGTGCCTTAGGAAGCCACTCAGCACTGCCCTTCTGTGCTTACATTCCTGCCCTCGGGGAACTTGATCCAAAGTGGTAGAGTTAAATTGGGCTTTAGTCCCTTGCATTTGCTAAGATTATGCCCACAGAGTTGTACAACTTCAGCACAGTCAACTGATTATTTGTGTCAAAGCTATTTATTTTAGTCTTTTATCTAGTTCTTTTCTTGTTCCCATTGTTGCTGCAAAATGAAAGATGTTTGAATTTTTCAAGCTGACCACAGATAGTGCTCCAGGACCTTTATATCAAAGTGAAGAAGCAGGAGGAGATTGCAAAGGGAAGCTGATAGCATCCATCCTCACAGTTGGCTGCTGGGGCTCAGCGCCAACTTCAAGACTGTGTAGCTGAGGCTGGCCCCCCTTTTTTTGGTGGCCTTCGACCAAAAATCCCAGTCAGCTCTGCAAAAAGCCTCCACAGGGCCAGTCCCTCCTCCATGTGAGCTGCTTTTAAACTGAAACTCTACAATTCAGTCCTTGTCTGAGCTACATTATACTAGGAGTGCCTGTCTCCTGCTTCAGCCACAGCCATGCCTGGCCATGCACACCTGCATCCTGGCCCCATCCCCAGGATCTGTGTCTGATGCTGCGTACTCTCACCAGGCTTGATCCTGCTTCTTTCTTCAGGGTGCCTGAACACAGAGATATCAAGGCCTAAGATGCACATTGGTGTGGACCAGAATGAAAAAATAGATTAAATTATGTATGTGATAGTAAGTATGCTGAGGCAAGCTCACAGCTGCACTCTCCAAACTCAGCTGTCTGTCCTGTATCTTGCTGCGTTGAGGACTGTGCAAGAGAGGTACAGGGATAGGTTGGCTGACTGTCTCACAGATGAGAGCCAGGCTCACTGGGAGCAGTCTGCATTTCTTGCTATAGGATAAGAAAAATATCGTAGCGCATATGATCATTCCAACTGGACAGAGGACTGATACTCAGCTGTATGCGATCACTAGGAACACATGTAATGGCTACCTGGACCTTGAGTTCTGTTAGAGATGTAATGTTGTGGCATGGATTTCATTTAAGAGTAAGCTGATCAAAAACTCTGAAGATACTTCTTATGGAAGTACTAACATCTGAGCAGGTATCTTTCTTCCCAGTCTAGAAAAGCAAGCCAGAATAAACAAACATGTCTTTAAATGATGAATATTCTGATGAAGGAATGAGGAAAAATATGAAAGCTTGCTTCAGGTTCAGTTGCCAGATATCCCAGCCTCTTCGGGGCCTCACAGAAGCTGTGATGCAGGGCCCACCACATGCTTGTCCTCTCCTCAGGGCTTCGTACCCTATCCAACTACATCTTCCATAAAGGATTAGAACTTTAAGTTATCAGAGAGAACATCTTTATTTTGTCGAAACTTCATCTTCCAAAGGGAAAATGTTGTGGTCAAACTTAGTCATGATTATGCAGCCAAGCACAAGGATTATAAACAAAACAAAACGTATTTTCGGTATGAATAGCTTTTCATTCTAGATTAAAGCAAACAACCAGAAAGAATATTGGTCTCCCATGAGAGAGCAATGTATTGTTGAATCTATGGTAAGAATATGCAGCAACTCTGAGAATAAAATGGCTGTTGGGGAGAATTTTGGAAACATTTTTAAGAGGAAATACACAGAAAGCAAAGAAGCAAGAATTTCATGCTTCTTCCACCATAATAATAATACTTTGCCCAGTGCGTATGCTTTACTACTCACTGCAGCCAAGAGCGAAATTCCCTGCCCGCCAAACAAAATCAGCAAAAGGCAAGACTGACTTTGCAGGCAGGAAAACTTCACAAGTGCATCCATCAAATCCTGCAATGGGACCAGTGAAGCACACAGGCTGCAAGGCATCAGTAATGAGAACAGGAGAATAAAAAACCCTCAGCAGTACGGGCTCAATAATTAATCAAAGCTGAAAATCTTTCTAACGAAGGCAGCAACCCCAGCAAAACAAAAAGAGAGCATTTAAGGAGTTAGGGATCTGAAAAAGAAAGGAGTTCTCACAAAAGTCATCAGTAAATGGGGAAAGAATGGCTGCAGCACTTCTCCTCCTGAGATTCTTGAGAATGCAATGAAGCTGGTACAGCAATAGATAGGAATCTTCTTGATTTTCCATGATCTGATCCATATGAGTGCCTCTACCAGTAGCTAGCTACTTGCATAAGAAGGAGGTCATTCTGCAAAGGAAGAGTTCTGCTCAGGGAGCCTGCATCTGAGAGATGTCTCTAGTTTTCAGGGTGACACTGTAAATGTGTTTCTTAAAGTCCCTATTCTAATGCATAAAGTTGTCTGGCAAAATTCCCAGGTTGAGTCTCAAGACTTACTTAATTATGAATCAAAGCCTTAATATATACCTTGCGCTTCTACCTCTTTCAAACCAAGGACCTAAGGTTACTCCTTGCACTAGAGGAGGGAAGTGTTTCATACAGTTGGTTGTGAGGGGTAGATGCACTGTAGTCATAGCAAATGTGAAATAGGAGCCATCTCATCCTGACAGAATCACAGAATTACAGAATGGCCCAGGATGGAAGGGACCTCAAGGATCATGAATCTTCAACACCCCTGCCACAGGAAAGGCCACCAACCTCCCCATTTAATACTAGACCAGGCTGCCCAGGGCCCCATCCAACCTGGCCTTGAACACCTCCAGGGACGGGGCATCCACAACGTCTCTGGGCAGCCTGTTCCAGCACCTCACCACTCTCTCTGTAAAGAACTTCCCCCTGACATCCAACCTAAATCTTCCCTCCCACAACTGAAAACAATTTCCACGTGTCCTGCTGTTATCTACCCTTTCAAAGAGTTGATTCCCCTCCTGTTTGTAGGCTCCCTTTACATACTGGAAGACTGTAGTGAGGTCACCCCACAGCCTTCTTTTCTCCAGGCTGAACAAGCCCAGCTCCCTCAGCCTGTCCTCATAGGGGAGGTGCTCCAGCCCCCTGATCATCTTTGTGGCTCTCCTCTGGATCCTCTCCAACAGCTCTCTGTCTTTCTTGTCTTCTGAGGGCTCCAGACCTGGACACAGTACTCCAGATGGGGCCTCACAAGAATAGAGTAGAAAAGGACAATCACCTACCTCCCTGTCTCTGCTGGCCACCCCTCTTCTGATGGATCCATTTGCTTTCCAAGCTGCAAGAACACACTGCTGGCTCATGTTAAGTTTTTCATCCACTCTCAAGGACTGCTCCTTCCAGTCTGCATGGATGCCTGGGATTCCTCCAACCCAAGTGCAAAACCTTGCTCTTTGCTGCATTGAACCTCATTGGATTCACCTGGGCCCACCTTTCAAGTCTGTTGAGGTCCCTCTGAATGTCATCCCTTCCTTCCACCATGTCAACTACACCACTCAGCTTGGAGTCATCAGCAAACTTGCTGAGGGTAACTTGCTGCCTCCCATTCACTTTGTGAGCGACAGGGCTTCCAAGGCCATAGAAAAACAAGCTGATAGTCACAGCCAAGTTTTCGCTAAGCACTTGAAACTTTTCTTCCCTATAGTTTGATGCTTCTTGAAGGTATAGAACAAGATAATATAGAGATGGCTTCTGTGTAGAAGCCAAGCAAGTGAAGTAGGTATTTTAGCAAGAATGCTTTTCTGTGGCAATGAAAATATTTGTCCAGCTGCCTGCACTGCACTCGTTTTTGCTATGCACGTGCCAAGGGGACTGCAGTTCCCTTTATGGAAATGAGCCCTTACGACTGAAGAAGCACCCATTGATTGAGAAATTGGCAGCAAACCTGCTCAGAAAAACAAGTCTCGAGGGACACATTACTGTTATCTACCACGCTCTTCTGCAGCTGTCTTTGGGACGCATGGCCCGTTTCAAAGTCTTTGATCAAAATCCTGAGAGATCTACTAGTTTCTCTGTGAGGTTGTATCTTTTCTACATGTAGCCTTGTGATACAGTGATCAGGTAGAGTGACACAGGTGGCACAGCAGTCCCACTAACTGAATCCGTATTGGAGTTCTCTGCTGCATAAAGAAAAGATCACTAAATCATTGGTCTGCCAAAGCTAACTGTGGCACCTGTGTCTTTGTGTCATCTCCTCACATTCATTTCCATAAATCCTCTGCATTT
Organism: Lagopus muta; assembly: GCF_023343835.1. Classification (NCBI taxonomy): domain Eukaryota; kingdom Metazoa; phylum Chordata; class Aves; order Galliformes; family Phasianidae; genus Lagopus; species Lagopus muta. The sequence goes on from NC_064433.1 coordinate 81,709,490, forward strand.
AATCTTATACCTCTGTCCTGAAATCACACCACTTCTTTTTCCCCAGCAGAAGAAGAAAACATCATTGTTGTTGTTTACACTAACTAGAAACAAGCAAATAAAAGTGGGGATGCGGTCAAATTAGAACTGATAGATAAAATAGATTGGGAAGATAGATGGAAACCAAATTAGCTGTGAAGCCAGTGTCAAATAGAATAGAAAATCATTTCCACCCAATAGCCAGCTGAAAGATTTAGCAAGACAAGAAGGAAATAATCAAGATTGCCTAATTGCCAAGTAACCTTTCGGTCTTTCTTTTACTCCCTTTCTTCTCTGATACAATCTGTCTCAGATTCCTCTATTAAAACGGAGGAAAACATCTTTTGATGTGGTCTGCAATGTGAACTGCAAGACAGGCTCACAGAAACTCCTTCTGAAAGAAAGGTCCTTTATGTAAAGCTATCTCTAATGTGCCATACAGCTGCCTCATGAGATTTTTGGCCAAAGGAAAGAAAAGACAACATGCCAGCAAATACTATGCATGCTGTTCCCTTCTGGGTTGGCTCTGTTATCTAGCATGTCACATACAAAGTTTGATATGCAAACAGTGGGTGAAGAATTAAGTAAATAGCAGCGATATATGGGGTGCACTTTATCTCCATGAATTGCTGATAATCCCTTCCTGGGGGTGGAAAGGGAGAGCTTTGAGGAGCCGAAGAACAGCTTTGTAATTAGTGGGAGCCTCTGGTCACATTGAGAAGCAGTGTTCAACAGCAGCGTTCTTGGAGAAAGCAAAATTTTACAGGGTTGCTGTGATGGAAATCTGTTCCTACAAGCCTGGCAAGAGGGGTTCTATCCATTTTTTTCTAAAGGACTTAAAGGTATGTAAAGACTATAATATATTCTGTTGGTAGAAGAAGTAGGTAAAGAGCTGTGTGTGTCAGGAGATTGATAACAGCATGCCTGGATTTTCCTGCAGGTGACTTGTTCAAACCTCAAGTAGGAAAAATTGTTAGAGGTGCCTCTCAGAAGCAAGCTTACTTTTCCTTGCAGTGCATATTGAACATTAGTGTTAAAGTCCCTCAGAAGCAGGCTCTCTAGGTTCCTGCAATCTGTGAAGATACCAGGTGACGCCAGTAGGAATCAGGCACCATCTAGATGTCGAGTGCCCATACATTTTCCATTATCTATGTACTTTTTTTTCCTCCCAGCCTGTTAGGTGAAGGAAAACTGCCTGGCTGGTGGTCGCTTTTTGCTGGTTCAAAGCACAATACCAGGAAAAGACAGACTTGAAAAGCCAGACGTGAATGCTGAGCGCTGATGAGAGTTGTGCATATTGGGTTACAGCTCCATCTGGGAAGGCTTTCCACATTTTCCAGCTTCAGTGGGGTGATGACCGCCTGCTCTCCAAAGAGGAGGAGGCTTTGGCCACAGGCTCTCAGGTGGAGGAGGAGAAAGTCTAGAGCTCTTGCTGGGTTTCTGTGTAAACGCCAAATGTTATTTCTGATTGACTGAATGCTTCCTTTGAAGTAGGAAAGAGGGGAAAACTTTATGTTAGACTATACGCTTCTCCTAGGCAGACATCTATGGCATTTTCATTTCTTTTTTCTAAATTAAAAAGAATAGAAGGCTCCCTTGAGAACATCTTGGTTGTGTTCAGGGCTGAGAATAGTTTTTAAGTCTTTCTTCATTACAGAAAACAATAACAACGTCTTGACAAAAGGCGTGATGTTACCGAATGCGGTAAATAGAAAGTTAAAATAAATCTCCGTGATTCAGACCTGAGTGCCTCTGAAAGGCACGGAGGTAAAGACAAAGTGCTTGGCCTTTTCAGCAAGGTTGGAGCAAGGATTCTGTAATAAACGCTTCCCACTCAGCACTGCTCTGAGTCCTGTCAGAGCTGAGTCTTCAGGGTGGTTGTCTAAGCAGGTTTTTTTGCTGGGATTTTTGCTAGAGCAGTTTGGTTCTTAGAGGCCTACGCCATCTCAGTTCACCAGTTTGCAGAACTGTGTGATGATCCATCACTGCTATGAAAGTCTATAAACCCATTTGCTTACAGCGGCCTTTACATCGAACAGAACTACATGAAAATGTTGACATTCTCACTCAAATTTTACTCAAGTTGATACTGAGGCAGCAGTAGTGGCCAAGGGGATAGCAGTGGGGCCATGACTGGACCTCCTTGGAATGCATTCTCCGAGCCCCCCGGGACAGGGCCAGAAAACAGAAAAGCTGCTGCACGTGAAGCAACCATGTTTCCCAAAAGTGAAGCAGGTGAGGGAGGCATCTGTGCTGATAGTAAAGGCAGCCCGTGAAGTAATGCTGTGTTTCTGCCAGGAGCCGGAAAGGCCTATTCTTAAAGTAAGTACCTGTTCTGAGAACGTGGTTTAATTTTTCCCCCCCTCAGGGAGGTTGCTTTGAAGAAGAGAAAAGTGCTTTTACAGCAGAGTTGCAAGCGAATCCTTTCCCCTCAGTGTCATTTCCTACTTGTTGAGAAAGAGAGAGCAGTTCTGGGGAAAGGAACATTGAAATCATCTTCTAAATCACTTTGGTTATGGATCTCTTCGGTATTGTATGAAAACCCGGTGTAAATACACCATTAAGAACAGGTCTGGTTGAAACAGGCCACACATAGCCAATGTATTCAGATCAAATGGGTACAGCAAAAGCTCTAAGTAAGTAGCAGATAAAGGGGGAAAATGCCTATTAAATAAATAAGCACACATACAAAGACACGTACAAAGCAAGCAAGAGAAAAATCTCGTGTGACTCTCATGGGAAATAATAGCATTACTGTAGGAGACTAGGCAGAGGAATGAGGCTAATAAATGAGAAATATCTAGTATATCAATTCTATACCCCAGCAGTGAATTGTGCTGTTTTATACTGCAACTAAGGCTCTGGATTTTATTTATTTATTAACATAAAGAGTCAAAATAAATACTGAAGATTCAGGGAGAGGGTGTGAGCTGAATCCATTTCTTCGAAGTTATACTAACACATATGTGTGGAGAATGGCAAGTGCTGGTGACTGTCGGATCTACAGAAGATCTTTCCACTTCAAGCTTTATGACATGCAGTGTGACAGTAATGTGAGAAAACCTGCCTCAGTTTTCCGAGAGTGTAGGTCTGAGTGATGCAGTAGAAGTATAGCAGTGTCAAGGGCACCTTTGCCAGACAGAATAACTATTTTGTATAAGCTATTTTTTTTCTTTTTTTTCTTTTTTTTTTTTTCTGAGATCCCATTTACTGCCTATATGTTGTTCTAACTTGGCCAGGAAACAGTTATAAGTGGCAATATAATGCATCTGCTATCTGATAAGGACACAGTGAATTCAGTTTGCACAATGCAGAGTCAAGCAAGGCAGCTAAAAACTATCAAGAGGTTGGAAAATAAAGTAGCGGGATGCTTTTTTTCTTCAACCTTACAGACATCTTAGGATTTGCCTAGTTCTTATTTTCCTGCTAGAGGGCTCGTGTCACCTACCATTGTGCACATCAGGTATATAAATTAGATCTACCTAAATGATCGCTGAAAGAAATGGCAGCATTTGCACATTTTTAACATTTTGCAGCTTAGCTTAGATGAAATTCACAAATTAAGAATGAATATTTAGTTTAAACTCGCCTTTCTTGTAAACATGCATTATAATAAAGCCCTTAAAGGCAGTATAATAACATATCCATTCTCAAGTAACACCACGCAAGGCATTCATATTTTTTTCTGTGAGCTTTGACAAATGTGTAGGATCTTGCAGCTGTTCAGTATTCTGGTTGTTTCAAACAAACAGAGCTTAATGATGGTTTCTTAGGAGAAAAGTATCTGAACAATGCATCATAGATGAAGAGGTATTATAGTGAAAAGCATGTGTGTTCTAACGCCTATGGAGTTTTGTAGATAGGTTGCAAAATCAACTTACGACAAACCCAGGTAAAGTCTTCTTCTCATTGCTGTCCATATCACTTTTAGCTGATAATCTCAAAAAACATGGCCATATATCTTGGCATTTTTCTCCATCTATGTATTCCAGAGTGATTTTGCTACTGGCATTTAATACAATTAAATGCATTGGATTTCCATGGTTTAGCGCAGCACTTAAATGTAAAAAACTGCTCTTCGAGAGACCATTACTGGAAGGCTGTCTGCATTTGACTGCCTCTTCTAGGACTTGTTACATTTCTATTCCTTTTCTGATCTAAAACTCCTTCAGTCTAAAATTTCACATATCAATCTTTTACTGTCTCTTAGCTGCTGATTTTACCACTATGAAACCAGGCTCTGGCCTATGATAATTGTGTAACCTAGGGAGTTTTTGGATTCCGTTCTGTTCATAGTTATGTCCTAGCCTCTTTAAGCAAAAATCTTGTGCACTTATACAAGTGAACAAAACATTTTGCGAAAAAAAAAGATTGTAATTCATGAGCTTTTTATATGAATATGTCTAACCTGACATCATGTGTCTTATAAAGGGGACTTCAGAAAACCTGTCTTATGACAGATTCTGAAGTCTGCTCCTTTTATCAAGAAAATTGTCTTCCTCTTTTTGGTGAATTGCAGTCTGCTTCTGCTGTGATGGATCTTACTCTGCTAAAGATTTTATTATGCTTAAAGAAATTGACTGAGACCAGCATGAGCTGAGGGTCAGCCAGGACCAAGTATAACAGTCCCTGCATAATCCTTTGGTATTTGAGGTTAAGTCACCTCATCTACCGTATTACCTTTCCCTTCCTAGAAACAGCCGTCTTCGAGTTAAATCAACATATGCATTCAGAAAATGTCATAAAGATAATCAGTCTTTCATGCTGTGTGCACAAATTATTTCAGGCTACTTCAAATTTGTCACAGGCTTCTTGCTTGCAATACATTTAGAGAAGCCTCACCTCTCTCCTTCTTACCCTCAGTGTCAAGAGGACTGAGGATGGGGGACAGAAGCAAGGACAAGTTTTTGGATAAAACTGCATTAATTTGTTGAAAGTAGCAGTAAGAGAAACTTTGGAAACCTGTGAATGCAGATAGCTTCGGCAATGCGTATTGAGCCCCAGGGCTGAAATCTATGATTCAGGGGATGCAAAGAAACAGAATATTACCAGCAATTTGAAAAGAAATAGTTGATGTTGTTTTGCTGTGGTTTGGATGTATCGCACACATAGATAAAAGCTGGCTAGAGTTTGTTGATAGAGTTTGATAACAAATTGCATGTAAGGCTCAAATCAGTTTATGCTTCTGCACAAAAAGGTTGGCAAGATGTCACAAACCATACACACTTAATACAACTCTGTGCATCTGTTAATCTAGCTGGTAGCTTGTGAAATTCTACAGTAATAAATTGCTATTGTGAAAATCTACGGTAATAAATTACTACTCAGAAGTGTTTGTAGTCTCCAGGGAAAAAAAAAAAAAAGAAACTAAATCTTTTGTTTAAAATATAATGCACAGTGCAGGCAAAATTATTATAATACATCCCTTAAAAAGAAGGTAATTTACTGTTAAAATCTGTCAATTATTACAGTCAAGCATACAAGTATAATAAAATAAGCACAACTGTCAAACAAAAAAAAAAAAGAAGCTCGTGGAAAGGGCAGTTACACATTTGAAGTTTTAGGAAAAAACATCAGATACATTTGAAAAATCATTCCTGCTGGTTGTTTAAGGCAGTGATTAAAAAAACGCATACACAAGTAGAGAATTAAGGCAATATTGCTCAGTTCTAACAGGCACTTTGTGGTGGCAGTGGGGCTTATTTTTTCTTTTTCTTGCTTGACTATGCACATGTCTAGCTGATTTATGCATCTCCGTCTCTGAACCCTATACAGAGGCGGGGAGAAACATTACAGTCATGTTGCAGATGGCATAAATAGAACTGCTTACAATTACAAACCATATCAGCAGCAGAGCCAAGAAGAGAAGCCAGACGTTCTTTCTTCTTTACTTTGAATCCTGTGTCCAATTTAGTGAAGACTGTGGTTCTAAAGTTATATTAAATTAGGTCTCTGATCCCCATCTCCCCTGACCTGTGTAAAAATAATAACCCAGGCCCTCAGCTGCTAAAATCACTGCAGCTCCATCTGGCCCATTAATGTGCATGTACATGCCAGTGGACAAGATTGCAAGTTGTTACCTACTCCCTGCCTAACAAACCTGGCAAAAAAACAAGAGTAATAAACACATAAAACTGTCATTAAATTTCCAGCTTAGGTGGCAGAGATTTTTCCCTCTGCAGCACAATGGTGAAGATAATAGGCAAAAATCCACCATTTAATACTCTATCAAGAAATGACTATTCTTCTGGTGAATGTTTAGTGGAAGCCTATGTACATATAATTGTTTGCTGAGAGAGACAGAGAAAAATATGTTGGGCTTTATGCAGGTGGTAGGCTCCTAATCTCTTGTCCCAATAATTTTAATAATGGAATTAATGACAAGATTACCACAGCCACATTGAGATGATCTCTGATGTGAAACCAACAGAGTGTCATGGCAAAGGGCTGGTCAGCAGGGATGCATGATGATAACTTTCTTCTGTTTTTATTTATTTATTTATTTAAATTGTGTGTGGGGAAGCAGAGAAAGGGCACTGCTCTTGATAGCCTTGGCTCTCTGTTCATGAAAGGGCTTGCACCAGTCAGCCCCTCTTGTGGGGCAGCTCTGGGCTCTGATGCAGGGTTGGCTTCCTGTGCCCCAGCAACAGAAGGGATGTTGAGGCCCAGCAGACAGTGAGCCCCCCTGCTGCACCTCTGCACGGTGAATGTGATGAATGGCTGTATGAATAGCACTGTGTTGCTGTCCAAGTCAAAATCCAGGATTTCTATCAGGATCTCTTCCTCCAAGCCAGTGAGGAATAGGGGCTAGATGATGCTGTACACCAGCGTGTTTATGTGCGGCTGTGCTGCTCATCCCTCCCTGGGATGTCCCAGCTGCCTGATCCCAGTAGGGTCAAGTAGCACGAGTGACTCTGAGATGGGTACTGAGAGCTGCAGTAGCAGCAACCAGAGCACATTAAAGCACTAAGGCTCATCCAGTCCACACTCCAGTCCTCTCATATGCTCAGTTGGAGGGCAGGCAGAAACTGCTGAGCTGAGCTGCTGCAACCGTATTAAAGCAGTGCTGGCCACACAGACACAATCCATCACCTGGGGATGTTACAAACCATCACTTGGTCACATTGCAAAGCATCATCTTCACTCAACCTTCACTATGGAACTTCAGCACCTGTCTCACCCAGATGTCATAATCCATTGCTGAGTCATCACGATGAGCCATCCTCACCTGCAGCATGTGCATCAGCAGCACTCCAGACCCAGCACAAGTTCTCCAACACTACTGCCCACTCCATTCCCCACATATCATGTGCTTGGCATCAGTGTTTCACAGCAATCACCAAGGCCTTGGCCATGTCTTCCCATGTGCCCCGTTAGGTCGCTCTGGCCATGGCACACAGCTCCAGGGATGTACAGCAAAGGTTTTTTTTCAGTATAACTTCATGCTTCCCTCTGAAATCTGTAGCCTCAATGCCTGGGATTTGGCAGTATTCAGAAGTGTTTTGCCATGTGGGAAATTAAAATCTGCAAGTACAAAATTGCTTATTTAAAAACAAAGAACAGCAACAAAACCCATGTTAGTTCAATTAAAGGGTCAGTCCAGGGAAGCCAAAATAGATTTTTTATTTGCTAAGAAGCAAGGGACTGGAAAAAGATACATCTATGTAGCAGGTATTTCTAATTAACCAATGAGAGTAAAGGCACTTGTTCCACTTAATCACAAAGCAACAAAATGGAAAATAGCCCTTCTCAGCTTAAGAATATGCTCTGAAAAACAACCTAGAATGAAGGAGAAGCTTGTGGCATTTCAAGAATATATTCTACTTCCCTTCTCCATCTTGTAATCAAAACTGCTTCAGCCTAAACAGGTATCTATTTTTAGTTTTGTTTTAGGACAGGCTTAGTGCTTTGTGGTGAGCAGATGGGAATTTGATGTTACATTCTGTTTCAATTGTCTTTCACTGAAATTAATTGAAATAATGATCCTCCTTATTGATGTAACTCCTGTTTCTAGAAGTGTCCTACTGTAAGAGCATTAGAATCTAAAGAATTTAGAATAATGTATCTCAATACAGGATTAACACGAGAGATGGTCCTTGAAAAACGTCTCGGATTCAGGCAGCATGATACTTGAGAACTCAAGCAGCATTTTACATCTTACTCTTAGGTCTTTAATTGCTGCCACATCAAATAGAGCTATTGGGTTATCTATTTTGGGTCTCCTATGTTGTGCCTAGAGGTTCTTGCATTTTGGGCTGCTTTCTCGGAATCTCTTATCTGATGTAGTCCCTGTGCCCTCTTCCATGTTGTACACACCTTGTCATCTTTCTGCATATCAAGAGGATGGAAATGGATTCCAGTGCCTATTAGCAGTTTGGTGGGGTAGCAAAATGGCGCCAATGTACATGCATACCTCCATGGAGCTCCAGCAAGACCCGTGTTTTATATCCTGCCTCAAAACCAAACAGGGAGAACTGCTTCTTAATTCACCAGTTTTATCTCTCTGGGCTTAGTGAATTCTGTGCTCATAAAAAGTGAGAGACAGCTATTGCAGGCTAAAGGCTAGCACAGCGCAAGTTTCATGCATACATACCACTCTGCTAAATACACCTTACTGCTGACCCTGTGGCATGTCCTACTCTAATAATTCATCCTCCCCTGGTTCCCATCACTCCCCACACCGGTTCATTCTTGGCATTTCTGTTGTGCCTTGCACTTCCCTTTTAATATTGCAGGCTTGGATGCTTCCTGATTAGTGACTGAAACTTATGCTGAGCTCTGCAGCAAGTTTTGTGAAGGGTCTAGGGTGAAACCTTCTGAATTCATTTTCACTCTTGATAGAAACCAGACAGTGAACTTTAGTTTCCAGATGAGGTAATGATTCGCCAACTGATCCCTTGTGCTCCTTTCTGATTTAGGATCTTCCTCTGGGGAGATGCTCGTACATTTAGGAATGAAGTCACTTTTATAGCACACTGTCCTGAATTGAAAATCATAAGCATGGGCCTCTCTGAGCCCATTTTCTTTGTGCTAAATGGGAATGTGTTCTCCAAATGAGAAAATTCTCTTTTCAGCAGATGGTTCTTTTTTGCTTTTCTTTCCTTTTTAAAAACACAATGAAACTCTAAAGACTGGAAAAGGTCAAATATTTTAGTGAGCTTTATTCAAGGAGGAGGAAGAGATCTATCACAGGAGAGCATACTGAGACCCCTGAAATGTCAAATAAGCAGATTATTTGGTTACCAGAATTGGGGCAGCTGGTCCCAGGCGAGGACAGTGTCACAACTTCTTAGCAGTCTTTTTCAACGCTTAGCTTTAAGATTTCTCCAACTCAGATAGAACAAAAAATCAACAAACTATGTTTTTTCATATCGAAGAGAATTTCAGACAGAGAATAAAATCCCAGCCCTCTTTAGATCAGACAGATGTAGCCATTCAGTTCAAGGAGCATGGATTTCACCTGAAGAACAATCACCTGTGTGTCTCCTTTGATGAAGTAAAGTGACACATTTTGAAAGATGAGAGAAAAAATAAGCATTCATTAAGGTGTGGGCATGGACCAACTAGGAGATCTGCATCTCATCTGTAGGATAGACGTGACAGCCATAGGTCTTAAATCATCCTGTATGGACTTGTTGATACAATCCAGAGATGCAATAGCCTCTAACAGTGGTGGGCATTATGTCCGAGTGCAGGGATCATTGACACAGGAAACTAAAAGGATTTAATAAATATCTACCCTGTATAAAACGTTTTCCCTCCACAAATCTCCAAGCACTTTATGCAGGAGGTAAGCATCATTATCCCCATTAATGGGTTTTTCAGATTTTTCCTGCAGACATTTCTGGTTGGGTAAAGCCAGGTTAGCTGAGAGAGAAAGTGACGCTGTTAATGATCCCCTCACGCTTCATGGAGACCTAACTGACTGCTGCTGTAGGCCAAGTTGCAGCATGGGCAGCTCCAGGTTTTACCTTGCTTCGCCACATGTGAAATGAAAAACAAGTGAGAACAACTCACCGTGATGTTTTCGTGTGGTTCCAGTAGGTTTCTCCCAGAGGTCAAGAGTTTCCACGTAACCCTCCTTTATCTTTGAGTCTAGGGTGACAGTTTGGGGTAATTGAAATACAGTGATGGATTTTGATCACACTTTCCTTATAATAGCAGATAAAATCCGTGTATCCTGCCTTAGACCTGTCTTGTTACTTCACAGTGCTGAAGTGGGTCTGTGCAACACAATGCAGAAAACCACATAGGTGACTCTATACTGTGTCGAGTTTCAGTTATATGTGGTGTGGAGAGTGCTAGTGGACCTGTGGGTGGATGCTTTGCTGCATGGTGGTAAGCATGGTTTGGATGCAGAGGAATTCTTGTAGTTTTTTTTTTCAGGAGTGTTACAGCTGAATTAGCTCACAATATTCTTCCAATTTACTGCCTGGACAGCCACCTAAAAGAAAGTCTTTGCCTCCTCCTGGCAAAGGTTTCTTCACTCATTTTCCATGCTCAGTCTGTTGATATTTTGTGACTAAGATTGGTTGGCTCTAAGTGGTTGGAATTATATTTATTTCTCTGACTTCTGTGACATTCACAAGGTGAATGTATAAGCCAAGCATGCCTCTCTTGCTAGACGCTAGATGAAAGAGTGGCAGCTGTGGTGCCATTCTTTTTTAATATCAGAGACATTCTTAGAATGAGTTGACCATTCTTAAACATCTTAAAGGGTCGAGAAGTCCTTGTCAAATGCTATATTTCACTATCATCAAGCCATCGTTCTTCTAGCTTTATGGGGAAAAAATATTGATAGGCTTTGCCTGAAAAATTCCAGTTACACTAAGACCTGCAGTATTCATGCTTTTGACCTTTTGGTTGCTTAAAGTATACTAGCCAAACTACAGAATAACTGTTTAGTGACTTTTAGTTCAAAACTGGATGTTATATCTTGAGCAGTTTTACATTAGAGTGGTTAAGGAATGCTTGCAGGAAACACAGATATTATTTCAAGACAGGTTGTCTTCTGCCTTTGTAATGCTGGACAGCACGTTTCATTTTTATATATCAGAAACAATTACGGAGATGTTTTTGGTGAATATCACATCTAATATACTGAAGTTGTGAGGCCAAAGAGTTACTCCAAAATGTCTTGTTCTCTCAGCTCTCTCTTTCCATGTGATCTCTTTGTGTTCTTTGCTTAAGATGGAAAGTAGCCTCATTCCAAATGCAGTAATAGAATGACAAGTAGAAGAAAAACAAAAGTAAAAACAGAAGATAGGAGTGGGCAAGACACCACAGGCAGAAGTTGTGGGCAAGGAATGGATGTGGTTTGTAATGACACCAAATGGCATCCCTCTGAGGGGAATGTGGAGCTTGCCTGAAAAGGACCTGGAGCCTATTGGCACCTGCGGCCTCAAGAAGCACAGTCAGTTGACAGTATTTTCTCTGTGCTTTTTTAGAGAGTGTTTCTGGAGTTCAGTGACTTAGATTCTCCTAGCTGACCACCATGAATGAAGCAGAGGACTCTCGTCACTCATCTCCTCCTGGCTCTTTGCAGGAGCTGACAGCCCCAGGGACCCACCACCAGCCTTGGTGTATCTCCTGTTTGGTGCCACGTGAAAGTCAGTCTTCGTGCAAAGCTCTGCTTGCCCATGGCATCCCCAGATAAAACTCTTCATGGGAGGATGTTGCTAGCTCCAGTGAGCTCTGCTCACTGCCAGTCACCGGTGGCATTTTTATTTTTTGCTGTACCAAACAGAAAGGATTAATAAAAAAAACAAAGTTCATAAGAGCAGTAAGAATAATGAGAAAGCAGAGCAGAAATCCCAGCCAAACATACCTTCTTTAGTGGAGGAGAGAGGGGAAGCCTAGAGTTGCAGCACAAATACTGATTATTCCTGTCAAGGATTTGCTGCTGTTGCTATGTTACTGGCCTCTTTGGAAAAACCTTGAAGTATGGGGTACATTAGGAGCTCATTAGGGTCCCGGGGACTTGTGCTAAATGTACAATGTGTCTTTGTGCAAAACACACGTCAGAAATAACAACATAAACTTTCTGCACTAAGGTTTGCTTATTTCCCTTGTTGGGTTCTCTGCTCTCCTTCACTCCTGCATCGCTCCAGTTGTTCTTCCATGGCAGCTGCACTGTTTGACAGGACGGCAGAGGTTACCTGGATAGATGAAGATGAGCTCCATTTCACTTCGTGAAGTTTTCTGCTTTTCATGCAAGTTCCCCTGTGGGGGGAATGCAGGAAAGCAGGGAGCGTGATTGGAGACGCATCTCAGATCTGTTCAGAGTAGAGGTTTAATGACACTCTGGGGATTTTGTGTCAAGTTGGCAGAGCAAAGAAGCCTGAACCTTAGGAAATCATGGGTGCACAAAGGCCCATTTCAGTCGGAGGTGCTGGAGCACAGAGCAGAGCAGGCAACCTGGAGCTGGCTGCTCAGGTGTGCTGGAGGGAGCCCAGCACGCCGACAGCTGGTGGGAGGACTCAGGGCTGTTCTCAGGGGAACCTCGGCAGCGTGCCTGCATCCGGAGATAGCGCACGTGGGCTCTGCAGGGAGTTAGCAACGTGTCTGGGCTGAACAGAAAATGTGTATCTTCGCTGTTTTACATAATATTTAATGAATGATATATTAGTAGCCCCAACAGGATTTTAGTTTTATTTAATGTAATTTATAAATTAAACAGTCCAGACTGGGCGGAGAAAATTAACCGGCAGGCTTACTGGAAACAAACTGCCGGTCTTAGAAACAGACAGCAGTTCCATTACATGGATCATGTGCCATTTAGCTAACTAGGCATGAATTAAGCAGAGAAATACTCTTTTAGATTGCAGAATCATCAGTTTCCATAACTCATCAACCTGGAATCTACATCTGAATTGGGAGCAAACCTCAGACTGTTTGTTTAGGGAGCATTTTGAAGAAAGAAAGAAAAGCAAAAGAGCTTTCTCTGCACAGACCAAAACAGATGCACAGGGGATCAGCCAACAATTTTCCAGACGGGTTCTTAGAATTCAAGCATAAGGGTAGCACTCAAAGGCATGAGAGAGTTGTTGTGATCTTAGCATCTTCAAATCTGGTGGCTGAGATGGCGAAAATATTTCTAGCTGAGAAAGCAGTAACCAGCAACATACCTGATCAGAGGGACAAGGCTAGGGCTGTGCTGTGTCTTACACATACAGACTCATTGGCTGTTGCCAACTTCGTGATTCCTGTCTGCAATGGAGGAAGCCAGCTCAAGGTAGTGTGCTTGTATGAACCCTATCTGGCTACCTCTCACAGCTCAGCCATTTCAGAGATCTAGGCAAGACCTCTGTAGCTAAATGGGAACCCCATTCCTAGGTTGTGTTTTATATTTCTTTTTGTCATATTCTTTCTGTTTGTTTTATTTTGTTTTTTCCTCTGACTTGTAACTTAAAAGCCTGACATGTTCATTGCTGCTAAGTGAACTTTTCCTTTGACCTAAATACTAAGTTTATCCTGTGCTGTGAGTCAGAGAAAACCACTTACGTGCAGGCAGTCCTCAAGGAATGGCACCTCGTGGTATCTTTAATGAGCATGGAGGCAGGGACAGTTTTCATCACTATGCAAAAGAGTAAACTGGTAGCTTTTGGGGTTTTTTTGGTTTTTTTTTTTTTTTTTTGGAAGCCAGTTCCCCTTGGTGAGCAGGAACATGCGTCCCTCTGCAAAACTCAATTGAGAATAAGCATCCTCCATACCTGGCCCTGAGCAAACCTGAAACCTCCTTCAAATTTTCCCATGTGTTGCATGTAGGAAATAAAGGACCTCAAAATGGCGCTCACCCAAATAAGTGCCCTGGACAGATATGCTTAAATAAACATCTTCTGCTTCTAGACTGGGAAGGACAGTACGTGACCTTCTTGTTTTCAGTCTGTGAGATTATTTGACAATTTAGAAGCTCATGACTATTTTTGTCTAAGAGAGCAGACAAACCCGGCACTTATGCCACCTTCATACTGAGCTTGTAAATTGCCTGCAGAGTCCAAAAGCACTTCCTCCCCATCTGCAGAAAAACAAAACAAAACAAAAAAACACCATAGATTTTTCCCCTTTTCATTGATGTAGTTTCATGTAGTTTCAAAGAAAACTTTCAAGCACGGAGTGTGCCTAATTAACATAGTATCTGCCTGAAGCAGTTTCTCTAAGGTAGATTTGATCTATATCCAGTCATTTGTATTTGATGTTAACCCTGAAACCTAATGACTCTACCTGCTCTTCATGCTAGTAAAATCTTTCAGGGTCATGGCTTACCCACATCTACTCTGATGGCTGGCATCAAACAAGTGGACATTTGTGGAGTCTTTCTTACATGGAGGAGTTTAAATCCATGTCCTTCAGTTTTTAATTTGTGTTCAACAGCACCTCATTGCTAAATAGGATCCTGGGACCGAGTATTTAACTGTTCTGCTGAAAACCTGCCTTACCCATGGTTCCTCAGTAATGCAGGCCCACGGTTTCTATAGGGAAATGTATTGCATGTCAAAAAGGCAAGAGCTATAGAAAATAACTGGAACATAATGCTGAAATAAATAACAGCAGAAATTCAGTACTAGATGCATTATTAATTATATGAGTAATGAGGACATAATATTCAACTGGCATCCTTAGAAGTGCCCCTAAATCTGCTGCAGCACTGGAGGTTGCTGTAACTAGGGGCTCTCCTCTGAGCTTCAGTCTGTTTTCCTGTCTGCACAGGGCTCTGGCTCCCCTGCTTTGGTGGTTGGTATAGGGGGACTAATGAACTGGCATTTGTAAAGCCCTCAGAAGATAGGCATTTGCCTTTCCGAGTGATGAAGCCCCCTGAAATAGCTGTTTGGGAGTACCTGGTCTCTTTTGCCTACTGATTAGGTGTGATTAGAGCAGCTTCACCTCAAGGTATCTGTCCAGCCACATCCCCTTAAAAAGCTGCAACCTCAATTGTAGTATCCCTTAAAAGCCAGAATTATTTCCATTTCTTGCTTATGTATGCTGACGGGCAGCGACAGCAACAGCCTTGAGCATTTTGGCTATAGTGGGAACTATAACAGTCGTTCACTTTGATGAGCATAAAATTCTCGCAGAATTAAAACCAACAGATACCTTGAGAGCCCCAGCTCTGCTCTCAGGGTGGGTGAGTGAATGTATGCTGCCATCTAGCAGCTGATCTGGGCTCCTGCCGGAGCTCCCCGCCTTCCGTGCCAGGTCTCCTGCCTTGAAGCAAGTTTGTTGACTATTAATTAGTTTCACAGGTGAAGGGCTTTTCTTTTTCCGTTTACATCATCATCGCAGCATGTTGGACTAAACACATTGAGTGGTCCTTGCTGAAAACAGCAGTGCAAAGCTAGGAAGCTGTGTGTGCATCTGTGAATCCTGGCATCTGTGTTTGTATGAACATGTGCTTGCATGTGCTTGCATGTGAATTTATGTGCACCCAGCTTTTCTAGGAGTGAGAGATGCCTTTCAGGGGATGGCCACCATTGTGCAAGAGACAACTGCCAAGTCCAATAGGCCTCAGGTGAAAAAAAAAGAGACAGCTGACTTCATGATTTGCAGGAATAAAACAAGATCACAGGAAATTCAGAGGGAAAATAGCTGTGCTGCTAGATTGACCTTTATAAGAGTAAATGTAGTCTCTGTAGATCAGGCTATCTGATGCAGAGTGGACACTTGACCTTAGGGATGAGGACTGAGAGATGCTGATGGTGCGGGTGGAACACATTTAATTCTTTTTCAAAAACCTGAATGATCTTGACAAGGGTCCAGCCTCTGCCATACCAGGCGCGTCCCAAAACTATGGTCTCTGCTTTAAAAAGCTTTGGCCAAATTTCAAAGGGTTGGAAGGTAAAGGATTCAGTGAACTCTTCAAAGGAGCAGCTGGAATAGTCAGAAAGTGAAATTTCAGATTCACGTGAAAGGCTCTATCCTGTTAAAATGTGTGTGTTAGGGATGGCATAAGCAGTGCACTGCCCTAAGTTGTATATACCATTTTAATGCTGGAATGGTTTATTCTGGGGAGGCCAGGAGAAATTAGGAGATCCATGTTCTGTCTTCTCCTTGCAGTCCTGCTAGAAGTATCATGTAAAGCACTTAGACCATGCATGCTCTCCCAGTGCCAAGTAGTTTAACAATATCACCACACACTTCTAAGCCACACATTTTCTTAGTTTCACTATCCAACCATCTCTACTTTTACCTCTGTTATTACTGCTGTTTTGCTTTGCTTTTGCCTGTGGCTTTGTGTATAAAATGGAGTTAATAAGCAGTTTTCCATTCTAACCACCGGAATTGGGTGGTTTGCCTTCTTGACCATCTGCACCCCATTTATGCTGGCCTCTGCTGCTGTGCTGTGAGACCTCGTGGATGATCATCCAACTGCTCTCTCAGACTCTTTAACAAGTCCTTCTGCTTCCTTCAGTGCACATTCCCACCCTAAGCTGCCTCCATCTCTGCTTCTCACTCTGGTGCCACGTGGTCATAGTTCTTGCTCTTTGCCTTACCTCCTCACGCCTTTCAGTACCTGCTGTTCTTGCCTCACCACACCTCCAACCTACCACCCTTTTTCTCCCATTTTTGATGCAGAAGAGCAGAATTTTTGTACTCACCTACCATGGAGCAGAAAGCCAGGAGAAGACCTGTAGCTGCTGCCTCTATTGAGAAGTGGAAAGGAAAAATCACTGCAACAACAGAGGAAAGGGTGTGCTGGTCTGTGGTTCAGTTAGTTTTTTCCGTGGCCTCATTCTTTCTTTCACTGGATGGATGAACGATGCAAGTGCAAATGATACAGGCTCCATCCTACTTTCAGGAGATTTCTTTACTGCTTCCATGCAGAGATTCTATTTTGGTCACGTTTCCACCAATGCTGACCACCTGAGTGACAACCATGAAGTTAGTAGGTGGTGATCACAAAGCTGTAATAGAAAAATTTCTTACTCCACAAGATGCCTCTATTTGGGATCTAACTGCTATTCTGAACCTCTGTATGTCCACAAATTGCTCAAGCAATGACATGTTTACACTTGAATTTCAATTGCTTGGAGTGCGTATCTGTTTGGAGAGCAGAATTCTCCCAGGAAATGAGGGCAGAATGGTATGGAAAATTGCTCGTCTGTATCAAACTAATGGCCCATCCAGTCCAGTATTCTGTCCTAACCATTGCCAGTGCTAGATACTTTAGAGAGAGAGACTTCTAACAACCCCCTAGTGTGCCCAGTTTTACAACACAACATAATAGGGAGACATTGCTTTCTGACCCCTACTTGCGATCATTTTATACCCTGAAGTGGGAAGACTAATAACCCATATGGTTTTTATTCTAGCAAGCCTAGCTGCAGATGCTATTCTTGTAAGGTCTAATCCTTTTCTGAATCTTGCTAATCTGTTTTTCTCTATAATATCCTCTGGCAACAAGTTTCACAGGTTAATTATACGCTGATTGCAGAGACTTTCCAATCATAGGCACAGTTCTTTTGTACCTCATCCGTGTATTTTTAAGTCTCTTTCAGCATCCAGAAGTGCCTGCAAATTTCTTTCTGCAGAAAAATAATGAAACTCACTTTATACTGAATTCTGCATGCATAGGCCTTGAGTTACTGATATTATCTCAGTTTCCTTTGAATTCAGAGCATGCTTCTTTCCAAGTAATCTATCTGGTGTAGCTATAAAGAACTTCTCCCTGGGGTTCTGTCCTGCAGCTCACACCTCTAAAATTCACTCTCCCAAGTCATCTATAACATAACCCACTCTCAAGTCATAGGTAAGTCATCTAGTTAAACTACAGCCAAACCAAATCATGCCTTTATGTGTTTGTATTCCACTTCTCCCGATCTT
Source organism: Lagopus muta (assembly GCF_023343835.1). Classification (NCBI taxonomy): domain Eukaryota; kingdom Metazoa; phylum Chordata; class Aves; order Galliformes; family Phasianidae; genus Lagopus; species Lagopus muta. Next base: position 81,727,328 of record NC_064433.1, read on the forward strand.
CACAGCTCACTAGATGCTACATACTAGGATTTTCTGCATGCCTGGAAGACAACCAGCCCCTTTCAACCAGCCTGTGTTCCCCTGTGGTCCCACTGTCTTTCAAGAGAGAGTAGGTGATTACTCCAAAGAGCGTAAGTAATGCCAGAGGTGCATTTCCCTGTGGGAGCAGAAAGAATTCCCTGAGTTAAACATATCTGCTCTGTGCCCACGTGCAACTCTTCTAGAAGCTCATGATGTGCTGGCTGCACTTTGTCCCCAGAACTCCTTGGCTACCTGACCAAAGCTGTATTTGCAGTATGTCTTGCGTATTTGTGTGTGTGCAAGAGTGATGCGCTGTATATACACTCTTTCCCTGTTTGTATCATCCAGATGACTTTATAGCAGGAGCTGAAGGGTGCTTTAATCTCCCACATCGATATTGGCCAGCGTGGTATGATTGCCCAATATTGTGAGGCCATGCCTCTATCCCATTCAAACCAATACTGCATTGTCAGACTGTTTTCTAGGCAGCGCACCTTTTGACAGCATTAGGTACAGAGCAATTTAGGGTTTCCAAGTATATGCAGTGTCAGTGATGGAAGACAGACCACACTTGGCCCTTGCAGCCTCCCTCTTGCCGTTCCTCAACTATCCTCCCTGTTGTGTAAGGATCAGCTGAGTGAGTGTCCCATTCAGATCCCTTTACATACTGATTGCACCTGTCAGAGAAGGTAATCATTAAGGATCTCAGCTAAACAGAATAGGAAAGTGAGGCAGAGGGAGGCTTAATTACTTGCCTGAGGTCATCTTGTTTCTCAGCCTAACATCCAGCTCTTGTCACATCTCAACTACTGGGCCAGTTTTCCTGCTGACATGCAATTGAAATATTGCTATGACTCTCACACTTCTCTGTTAAATGGCTGCTCTATAAATAAATTTTCCATTGAAAATGGCACATTAGAAAAATGCTACTGCATAATTATTATTTCGTGTTGTGAGGGTTTTAGTCATCACATAGAGAACTCTCCACCTCAAAAGTCAGCTGCCATAGCCATTCCTCTTTACTGTTCAAGGAAGAGTGCTTACGTGTAACATGAGCCAAATTAAATGTACCAACGCAAACCAGAAGATGCAGAACGGAATAACTGAGACAGTCCTCTTGGATTCTCCTTCAGTACAGGCTAGAAAGGCGTTTTCTTCTCACCTGATGGGCTCTGGTAAGCTTAACTTCTCCACTGGAACACATGGAAGTGGACAAATGAGGGAAGTGACTGTAACATGGGCAAGGCTCTGGAGTGTGTCCTGAGAAGGCCAACAAAGCTGTGCAGGCTCTGGAGCACAAGTCTTATGAGGATGGTCTGAAGGAACTGCGATTATGTTCAGGGAGAAGAAGAGGCTCAGGGGAGACCTTACCACTCTCTACAATCTGAAGCAATTTGAAAGGAGGTTGTGGTGAGGTAGGGATCGGCTTCTTCTCCCGGGTAACAGCGATAGGATGAGAGAGAATGGCCTCAAACTGCATCAGAGGAGGTTCGGGCTGGCTATTAGGAAAAATTTCTTCTCTAGAAATTTCTCTAGAAAAAGTGATGAGGCATTGGAATAGGCTGCCCAGGGTGGTGTTCAAAAAACATACAGATGTAGTACTAAGGAAAATGGTTTAGTTGCAATATTGGTGGTAGGTGGACGGTTGGACTAGATGATTTCAGAGATCTTTTCTAACTTTTCTAATCTTTTCTAGTGATTCTAAGTGCATTGGAAAGGGAAGTCTAGCATCTTGTGTAAATAGGAAGACATAAGGCTGGGAGAAAATAGGCTCGCCATTTCATATTTTCAAGCTGTCTGCTGAAGTTTTTGTCAAAGTCATTCTAATCAGATATTTTCCTCTAGCTATTAAAGTACTAATACCTCCTCTGCTGGAAATGTCCTTATTTTCTTTATGTGCCCAAGAATCCAGGTAGCCCATAAAGAAAAGTCTGGTTACAGAAGAGGCTGGAAGTTTGAAAAAAGAAGCGTGAGGCCATTACATTGGCAGTTAGAGTCTGTCTTACAAGAAGGACATGTAGCATGGCAGATGTTGGAACTGTTCTTTCTTGGTTTGATTTTCATGGGGCCTCTGATGGGGTGGATGGACACAAACCTCATCTTCCCATCTGCAGCATGGTCCTACTACTTCAGAGTGTGCTGGAGGGATGCACAGAGTCAGGAGGGACTCAGCAAGCACAAACTGCTTTTCAAAGCCTGTTGGCAGACACAAGGGATTCATGCTTCTCTTCTCTCCCGTGGTAATGAACTCCCACAGAGAACGTACCAAGTGTTCTGTCTTCCTTCAGTCCATCTGTGTGGTGAGGTTTTTATGGCCCCTTCCCTCTGTCTGGGAAACAGGGAATTTAACAGCTTCTTCCCAGCAGCTCTAACCCCTCCGAATTAACGCCGGCACTACAAAAGGAGGTGGCCACCTGGTTCTGTGGCTCCCTGCTGTCGGGCGGTGAGTCCTAATGAACCTCTCAGGGGGAGCACCCGCAGGAGGAGGCTGATGAGCCTAATAGACACTTTGGTCCCTGGAGCTGAGAGTCATCAACAGCAGCAGGGATGGTGATTGGGAGGGAAGAGATGAAGGGCTGACGTCTTGCCTCTCAGCATTAAAGGGCTGACGAGCCTTCACGCCATCGTGCCTCTCAGTGTTAAGCTTCCGGCATATGGTGGCTAGTGATGTGTGAAAGTGGGGCTGTGTAGCTGGCACAGTGGGACTTATCATTCCAGAACTGCTTCTCCTTCCTGCTTGCCCTTCCCCCTGTGCCTATGTGCTGCCCTTGCTGGTGACTCATCAGCTGCTCCATAGGTACCTCATCAGCTTAAAAAACACCTGGGAAAGCTGGGGTGTCTCTATGGGTAACCAACTTATAAGCCAGGAAAAGCAGAAAGGTGCCTGATATAGGAGCATCTGCCCTTGTTACATCTCTAGCCATATGTAAGCGTTTCTTTTTTAAGTTATTTGCTGGTTGCTGGTCTAGCTACATGCAAAACTCCATCCGTCAGCTAACCCCTTTCAGAAAGAGACTAAGGACTGTGGATAGCGTCAGAAATAAATGATGCTTTCTCCCTCTGTCTGTATCACAGAAGATCTTTAGAAGAGGTGTACTTAATGGAAAAACCTCTTTCCACATTTATTAAGGGTCTGCCATTTTCCAGTAAGATTATTTACGGTGTTCTAACCTAGTACTATGAAACACCTGAATTTTGAGAGTTAGAGAAGGAACTACTGCTTTTTGTTTTTATTTTTTTTACGTTCTGCAAAATGATGTGACAGTGGTTTATAATCTGTAATGAGTGTGATCGGTCCTGTTTATACCAGTGCAGTGATACCAAGAGTGCTTGAATAACATGATGATGGATATTGCACAGGAAACTAGAGAACAGGGTAAATACTATGATCCAGGTAAATATCCTGGCTTCAAAACACACTCGTCTAATGTGCAACATCTGCCACTATCAGGCTGAAAATTGCCTCAAGGATTTTGGAAATTAGGTCATAACAGGGAATAAATTTCCATATCTTGGTAGTGTTTTATTGCCATATGGAATTCATGAGACGCATTGCTTTTTGCTTTTGGGAAAGATTGGTGGACAAGGTTTGCAATAGAGTTTCAGCCCAAAAGCAGCTAAAATGCTAGGAAAGCTAAACCTTAGCAGAAAGCCTTCAGGATCTTTTGAGCGCTCTTCCTCTGTCAAAAATATATTTAGGTTTCTGCACAGTTTCTTGTGTAAGAGGGGAAGGGGGACTCCTAAATCTCTCTTTGAGCAGCCATTCTCTCTCCCTCTTGCCCTGCAATTGCTTGCAGAAAAGTGGCCCTATGTTATGGGTGGATGGGAAATGCTACTTTGTCACTTAATTTCTGTGACCTTGTTAGATCCCTTTGTCCTTCCTTGTCCTGTTTTCCCTTCTGTGATGGGAGTCTTATGTTGGGAAGTTTTGTGCTTTTCTCATTGATTTGGGTTTTTAAGCACAGTGAGTAATGCAAAGTAAAAAGCAATAATATTTTTTTGTTTCAGTATTTTAATGTTCTCACTCTTTGTATCTCCCACACTTGTGTAGGATGAAGGATAATCAACTCAATGTAAACTCTGCTTTGTGGACAGAACTCCATTTACAAAGCCCCAAGGTCTCTTGTTTGTTAGTTTTTTGGGTTTGGTTTTGTTTAGTTTTTTTACAAGACTTCTTCATGGCTCCCATTGGTCCCAAGGTTGAAAAGAGCATGATGTAAATGGATTTTACCCCCAGAACAATTAGAAAAATTATAATAAATAATAAAAAATTTCTCCTCTTTAAGAAGCCAGATCTTCAGCTTTCATAATGCATTCCTGAGCATTTTGAGCATTTTAGCTACTTGAATTTTCTGCAGTGTAAGAAATCCTCTTGAGAGTGCCACGACCTTTCAGGTTTGGTATGCTTGGAATGAAGACACTATCAGTCCTTGCAAACAGCTGATCTCTTTTCCCTAACTCATTTTGTTTGGAAAGTGAACTGTCTGCTCATCAAGGAGATCATTGCAATGTTGTTTTCCAGGCATTTGTCTCCCATGTTATAAATGGTATTAAAATTACCAAGGGCAAAAAGGAAATTGAAGTCCTGGCTGTGAATACATATGGCTTCCTGCATTTGAGTACAAACTTTCTATGCAGCAGTCACTGGATGCAGAACTTGGCTGTTATATCCAAGCCTCTGTGAGTTTTTTTGAAAGCTTAGATCTGTGTCGAAGGCCTGTCTATAACAAATGTTTTCAAACAGTCCTACATAAAGATAATTTGTTAACTGTTAGAGGCTGTCAGGAATCCTAGATCACTCAAAGTGGACTTAAGAGTATTCACCCGATTAATTAAAACTGAGCATGTGGGCTCAAACATGTGGCGGTTGATTTGCAGAGAAGGAAGATGTATTAGAGTAAGATTCTAACCATCTGCTGTAGCAAAGGAGACCCTGGCTGACAAGACAGAGTTGAACAAAATGAGTATCCAGTGAGACCAAATAAAAACATTTGATCAGATTCTTAGAGTTTAAGAGAAATCTGAGATTTAGAATTCAAGACCTTTCCTGGTTATAAAGGCTGTCTGAAAGGCAGGAACCACTTTAAAAGATTGCGCAGCCCAAACTGTCCCTGTCTCACAGAACAGAATCGTTCTCTGTTCATTTTTATAGCCCTACAGTGGAAGAAACTAAAGAGGCCTAATGGCTGATTGGTTTTCTGCCACCACATTATTTCACTGTTTTTCTCCAGGCAAAAGAAGGCAGAGTCTCTTACTGATTGTCCTTTTAGGTTTTATTTTATTGCATCCATGTGGCATCGCATTTCTGGATGCATGTGCCAGGGAAGAAGTCTGTAAGATAGATTTTCATACTGGACTTACGAGGATCAGTTGATAGAAGTCTCTGTTCTGAATTTAGGGTGTGACACCTACAGTTTAGGAACTGGTAAGAGCTTGAGTCAGTGCCTTATGGTCAGGATATGCAGTTTGAGTTTAGAGGAATTGACCAAGCTTTTAGTAATGAAGAAGCATATGATGAAGAAATATGAAATGTATTTATAGTGTGAAGATTTAGTGTATGCTACAGAACACTTTCTAGATTTTCACAGCGTTTTTAATCTGTAGACTGAGAAATTTGTATTGTTCAGCAAGATTCAGGAATAGAGACCTACTCACGCTTAAGCCAAAAAGCACCTTATTTATATATCCTCCGTGCTTTGTCACTGTGCAGGTAGAGAAGCATGGGCTAAACAAGAGGTTGCTGATACAGGAGATATGACATAATGCTTACAAACCAAATCAGGACTCAGGCAACCTGAGCTGTAGTCATAGATCTGCCACGAATGTTTTGTGCGACATCTTTTGTGCAAGCATCTTAAGTCTGTCTTAATAAACTAATTGTACCTTGCAGCATTTCCTAACAGTAAAGCCAGGTGGCATGGAATGGCCCAGATCAGTGGTAGTAAAACACTAAAGTACCCCAAAGAGTGTAGCGCTGAGCAGCCCTTCCTGCTTACAGGTGTTTCCCTGGGCCATTCATTTCTGGGAATCATTTAGAGTAGGTGCAAATTTTAGTAGGGCAAATCTATGCAAGCAAACTTGCTTACAGTTTATTGACTTACTGTTTATTAATGTTACTGTATCTGGGATCATTCTTGGGCACATTTAAATTTACTGGTAGAGCACAGTCGTTGCTGCTGTAGTCAACTGATGGCCTGGGAAAGTGTTCAAGGAGCTGCTGGGGCAAGAAGCTGGATCCACCACCTCCTGTTCTCCTTTTACAGCCCTTTGTTTTGTTGGGAAGGAACCTTAGCTATATGGGCTGACAGGAGCTATGGAAACTCCATCTGGGTCTTACACTTACACTAGGACAATCAAGGGACCAGGCAAACCACTGCGCACCACTCAGTCCTCTGTCTATAAAGTGAGGGTAATAGAATTTCCTGACTTAGAAAATATGATTTAAGGCAGCACAGTAATAGTCGAGGTTAAAATACTCTGCTATATAATTGCTATGCTAGCCAAGCACTCTTTTTGCCTTAAATTGCTCCTGGGTTTTTGGAATCATTTGTTATGGGCAGGTTTTTCTAAAACTGCCCATGGCGTGTTTCTCTTACAGTCAGTTCTCAATTACAAAAAGTAATAGGAAGTAGTATATCTGTGTCCTTTGCTTCATCCAAGCTAATACAAGCTTGGATGGCAGCCAGATGAACCATTCACTCATCCACTATAACAATTTCTAAGCCTTTATCATTCGTAAGGATTGTATGGTATTTCTGACAGCTGTAGAAAAGCAAATAGTAGGTATAATCCAAGTATCTAGATTTTCAAGACTTAATTGGTCTAACCTTATTTAGATTGTACCTTACTACTAACTATGAAAAAAAAAAAAAAAAAAAAAGGTTTAAATTCTTCTTCCAGCAGCTGCATATGTATTACTGGAGGTCTTCAAAAGCTGCCTGGACATGGTCTGGGCACCCTGCTCTGGGTGTCCCTGCTGGAGCAGAGTTGAGCCAGATGGACCCAGAGGGCTCTTCCATGATGTGATTCTGTGATTTGCTGTGGGGTCAAAATAAACTCTACTGTGCCAGTCATCTTCATCTCTTTCGCACTCCCTGTGGGAGCGCAGTGTTGAGAGTTTTCAGCAATTACCTGATGGTGGTTACATTAAATTGATAAAAGAAACCTCCATTGTTTCCAGTGAAAAGGCAGTAGTGTAAAACGTCCGTTCACGGGCTTTGGCACAGCTGATTCTACACACACCAACAGTGCTGTTTATTTTATTTTTGTCTTATCAGCAGGTGAGTGGCTTTTCTTTCTTTTTTGTTTTTTTTTTTTTTCAGTGATGCTCTCTGCCTTAGCCATTTTTGAGAAACATCCTTTGCAAAGCTGAAAAAAAATCTTAATGTGCACTTTGTAATATGGAATTATAACTTCACATTTGCAAAATCAGCTTCTCCTTTTAAGATTCCCTTATTTTGGATTACTCAGGACTGTGATATGAATGCAGCCTGCTGAGTGGGAAATTGATGTAACCCTTCCCCACCTCTTGTCGTTTCTGGCTGTCACTCTCACCCCTTTTCCACCACGTAGGTTAAAGCTATATGCTGCTGTATCTCTTAAAGGCTCTCTGCTATGGCTAGTCAAAGTAGTTTTAAAATAAAGCACTGCTGCTTGAGTCACAAAAGATATTTCCAGGACCTTTGGCAATTCTGCCAGCTAGACTCCTAGAATGTGGCCGACTTCCCTGATGCTCGAGATTCTAAAGACCTGAAACTCTATGAATGTGAAAGGAAGCTGCAGTGAAATTCAACTGTAAATAATATTTTTCTGACGGACAGGTCTATGCTGTGCAGAGGAGCATTTTCCTGTATCTCACTTAAAGGTAGCTGTTTTTTGTTTGTTTGTTTGTTTTTCACAGTAAATAATGCTCTCTCTTCCACTCATCAGTTTTGGTAGCTGCTGTTCTTGTTTACTCTGCTTCTTCGTGGATCTTTGCCAAGGTCCTGACAACACAGTGGCAAAACAACCTTGTGTACCCTCCCATTCTGTGTGTACTCTGAACGAGCTCTTTGCTCATTTTTGCCTCCCACCAGAGCTGTGTTCCTTTTCCCTCATCTGTAAGGATGGACAAATTAAAATAATTTGTCAAGATGTATACAGTATGAAGGAAGCTCCCCTGAAATGAAGTTGTTAATAATACCCCTATTGATAGCAGAGAAAGTCATCTTTGGCGTAAAAAATTCCCTATCTCTTCCTATTTCTTACTTTCAAGTCAGTAGCATCCTCTTTCCTCCACCTAAATTGTTAAATAAAGGTTTGCATTTCTTATATTAACATTCTGGCCCTGAAGCTTGCTCTTCTTTGTAATCATGTTGTCAGGGAGGTTTGCTGGAATCCCACACCATGTCTGTTCCAGCCCCAGCTCAGTAATTGTGTTTCTTGGTTTCCTTTTGTATCAAATGAAACTGTTTTCCTGAGTAAACAAACAGTATTCCCACTCCCAGCTCTTTATCGGTGTATACCTTGTTTCAAAAAAATTTCTTTGAAATCTGCATAAATGCCGTGTTTACTGTAAAAAATACATTGGCCAGAATAACGATCATTTGCATGTTAATAGCTCCATCTCAGTAGGTGGCTGTTAGTTATTGCCGGTCTTGCTTGTTACAAAGGATGTGAATCCTTTTAAAGTCCTAATCTTAATTGCAAAATGATTGTAGTTTTCCATAATTCCCTATATTTCAATAATTTTAATCTGTTTCAAATGAGATTTCTTGACATGCTATCACCTGCTCTGTATGTTATGCCTGAGCTCTGCACATCTTCCAATAGGCGTGCTCATTGCCAGGCTGTTTGGTGTTTGAACTGCAAATGGGCCGTTAGCCAATTCTTTCCCACTGAACTTCCGTAAAGAATGGATTGAGACTTGAACTTGTGCATTGTGTCTGGACTCCATTTCATTCTCTCTGCTCTTCATTTCTTTCGCTGTATCTGACAGAGAAGTGACTGACATGGCAACGTGCTGCTGGCATCATTTCCACTGGGGGAGTGGGGTTACTGGGGTGCATGGCTCACTGTCATCATCAGTTTACGTGGCCTTTGTAGCACCAAATAGTTGGTGTTTAGCACACACAGAAATGTGGACTCTGTGTTTTAAAGGGGCTGAAAACAACTGTGTACAAGAACTTCTATGAACGCACCAGTGGAGATCTGTAGTGCACAAAGTTGTAATGGCTCAGCATGGAGGAAAGCTTAGGCACAACAAGGCTATGTGATGATGTGCTTTCCTATGTAATGGGCAATCTTAGCTCCAGATGGCTTGCATCTGGAGATATTACAGGTCTACATGAAGTGCTCGTGTGCTTTTCCTGCACTGTATAGGAAAAGTGAAATGTAAAGGAACGTTACTCAGGAAAGTCTGAGTGCAGAAGAGAAAGCCTATTAAAGCAGTTGCTAGGTATGCTAAGCAAAGCAGTATGGTTTTTACCCTAGGCCTCTTAGGGGCTTAGCTATTCCTGCTCTTAATTCCTGGTTTTGAACTTGAACATCCCAAGATAATATGAATCTGCTGTGACTTATCTTCTATCCAGTGATGGAAACTCTTTTCAGATTGGTTGTGTATCCATTGTAGAAGTCAATATTCTCCTGAGCTGTACATAGACAGGCACTCTAGAGGTGCAGAAATGGCGTGTGGTGGGGATGTTATGCTTTAAAATCATCCCTTCTTTTTGGCTTGTAGCTCACTGAATTCTTGTAAAATTATTGGAGCTAGCCTTTTCCAGCAGATTTTCTCAAGTTCTGTCCCAGGCCTGTAAAGAGGAGATCATCTGTATAACACAGAGCTTTCCAAAATGCATCCTAGTTTCATGGCTCTTTCAGGGAACAACAATCCTCACAAACAGACATGCTCGTGGAGGTCAGGCATTAGTGTACACAGTAGCATATGCATCTTGTGCATTCATTCTGCTTTAACGTCAGAATTCAAGAACCATATTCAGGAACTAGAGTGAGTTTAGTGGAGGCAATTAATATGGTGGTTGGGGCCTATGGTACAACTTAAAAAAAAAGACAGAAGGATCCAGGCTTATTTAATGTAGTCAAGAGCACTTGAAATATGATTACAAAGAGAACAGAACCAAGTGCTACTAAATAACAACAGACAGTAAAACAAGGAGCAGCAGCCACAAGCTGTGGCTTGGAAGATTCAGAGAGGAAATAAGGAAAGCCTTTCACTGGGAAGGTGGTGCAGCACTGGTAGAGGTATTCTGTAAGTTCTCAAGTTGTCTGTGTTGGGGCTTTGGGGACCAGCAGTAGCAAGCTAGCTTGGGAGCCGGCAGCTCAGCTACTTGGTCTCTCTTGCAGTGAGCAGGGACTGAATCTAGCAGAAGGTATATTCTTGAGGCTCGTTCAGAAATTATTTTTTTAATGACAGGAAAGCTTACTTTAGCTCTTTGTAAAGTCATCTTTTCCTGACTTGCCTGTGCCTTTTAAGGTGATCTTCTTTCTGTCTTTGTAGAGTGACTGTGTCTTGAGAGCAGCATCCCTGTGAGCATTTGTGGGGTATAGCTGTCGTCGCTGTTTTAGTGCAGTTGTTGGAAAAGATTGGAACAGATTGGTGCTGTGTGAAACTCACGTCACATGCTTTTATCGAATACACTCATAGTGGGATCTAAAAGTTTTAGCAGCATGAATTTGGGAGGGTCGTTTCCTTTATGGCTGGGGAAGAGGAAAATGAAAAGTGCACATAAAAACTTCTTTAATTCTTTCCCTAAGTCTGTCTCCAAACTTCTGTTATTCACAGAGGATTGTTTCTGCAGTTACAGAAGGTAGGCTGGAGCACGTGTGTTGGAAGAGGGGGACAGATCACCAGTCCTTTGGAAAGTCCTTATAGAGAAGTGATGAAGCTAGAAAGGAGAGGGAAAATAATCACAAAGAAATTATGCTGGGAAGAGATCAATAGCCAGAAAATTGCTCTCGTCACTCGACACCGGGACAGATGTGTTTAAAATCCTTCTCTTTATAGAGGAGTAGCCTTGAAATTGACCCATTCCATCCAGTCTATTCTTTTCATGTTAAAGCAACAAAGAAATTATTGAAAATGCAATGCCGCCTTCTTTCCAGCATAAAAGATGCAGCTGCCTTCCTTCCCCAGGTATGCAGACTGATTCCACTAACTGGGTTAGGACGGGTTTGGAAAGACCTTCCGGGGGTCTTCATAATATGACCACTGAATACAGCTCATCTGTATGGGGAATGATCTAAAAAATGAACCCCGTGCATCCTTCAAAGTGTGATTGCAGGGAACACTTCCAGAGGTTAAAACCTACAGGCACGTAAACATGGTTTTGTTACCATGTGAGGGCACACACCTCAGTGTTACCACTGGTGTACAGATAAACAGTGAAAGAAAGGGGCAAGCAGACTGGGAGAGGTGGAAATGGAGAACAACAAAACAGTTTCTGTGATGGGGACCTGTGGTTGGAGATGGCAGTATCCTTCCCAATGGATGGTTAAGAGGATTGTGAGAAGGGACATAGCTAATCAGTACGCTCAGTGTGAAGCCCACACAGCATTAAAGAAGTGAACAAGCAGGGAGACTTATTTTTAAATTTTGAGAGATGCTACTTTGTGATAAATCTTTTTCCTTTCCCACCTTCAGTCTCACCAACTTCTTTGTTTCAGTAGAAACTGCATTGTGCTGCAGAGCTTGGAATAGCACAAAAGGGTGATAGAAGCCAAGGACACATGCCAAGTGATGGCAAGGGATTGCCCTGGATTTCCAAGCTCAACTGATGAGATGCCAGGCAATTTTATTTTAATTCTGTAACAATGAATTAGAGCCTGCTCATAGTCTGTTCTATTTCTTCTCCAGCTCATTTCTTTCTGGAAGGATAATTAAAGGGTGGCACATCTAAAATTTCAGTTATCTACAGTTCCACCTGTGTTAAGCAGTTTGATTTATTTATACCTATTGTTACACGTTTAAATTGATATTTATTTTGCTTGGTATAAGACAGTAAGAGTTGAATTCTGCGCACTGCTAAGTGCATAATGTTTGCAAATATGAAACTACTGTTTCTGCATGTGACTCAATTCAGTTAAAGCTGGTAGTATCTTGCAGGAATGCCTTCCAGTCATGTTCTTATTCTGCGCCTGGCTTTTATATAGGTCACTATTTCAGTTGCAGTTGGGTTTGAATTCTGCCAGATTCACATTGTTCTTGTTTAAATGAAGCCTGTAGTTTTCAATTTCACTTCAGTTCTCATTAAGAAAATGTGACGCTTTCAGCACTTGTTAAAGCATAATCCGTACATCACCAATAGTATCCAACTCTTATGTCCATCAGGAATAGGAACAGAGCATTCATAAGTAGCTTCTGAGGTCCTAAAGATCTGTTAATAGCTCGGAAATTTCCAGGCAAGATATGGTTGTATTTTTGAATAAGGCAAATTTGGCATCTGAGCTTACACTCATTCTTCAGAAAAGATTTTTATGTTGAGGAGTCTTTTGATTTATGCTTCTAGTTGCCTAGTCTTCTTTCTTGAAATGGGAGAGAGGCCAAGGGCTAGATTTTCAAAGGTATTCAGATATTTCACGATGCAGGTAGATACACAGTGAGATGCTTAAAAAAAAAATAAATTAGGTTGCTCACCTTTCAATTAAACCACTGAGGATTAGGTATTCATGTGCCTTTGAGAACCCTGCTTTGTGATTACCCCCATCATTAGACATCATTTAAGTCTTTTCAGAAGCATCATCTGTACTTTCATTTCTATTCTGTGCAATTCAGACAATAGCTTTTCTTTCCCTTACAATCCTATTCAGAACATCAGTGTGTTATAAACAGGGTCATATAAAGTCCCTTAAATGAAAGAGCAATAAAAGCCTCGCTGTAGCAGCTTAGAGAACTGCCTACTGGGCTTAAGGGTGTTGCAGAGAAGATGCAGAAAGTAGTCAATAGTACTGGATGGGGCAGCTGAAAAATGAGAAAGGACAAGCATATTCTAGACCATCTGTTCCTTTGGAGAACGAAGCTCTTACAAGTTAACACCTGCTCTTGTGTACTCAACACGATGCTAAACATCTCTTCCGTGGTTTTTGACTGAATGACATCCTTAGTGCATTTGCTTTTTCTGATTATATTGAAATGTTAAAATGAAGCAAATAATGCGTTTTTCCTTCACTTCAGCTGCAAGTAAAGAGGAACCAGTGGCATTGCACAGGCCTTCTGAACCTACTGGTGTTCAAGACCTGCTGCTGTGCCTGCATTAACCGTGATGTTAGCCCTTCAACATGCAAAAGGATCTATTGCCTCTGTCAGTCGAGTTGCCCTAATGAGAGATTTTCATCACACAAGGATGCAAAAGGGTTGATGCCTGAGTTCTTAACTAGCAGGCATTCTATAAATACTTACTGTTTATATATAGATATGTTGAATATTTAATAATAGATATATAAGTTAAATACAAGTATGGGATTTGCAGCAGAGAGAGAGAACAAATGAAAAGGCCAAAAACAGGTTGCAGTCCTAAATTTGCTTGCATGGATTATAAGAATAGGGCAGTTGATACAGGGATGTCTTATACTTGGATGCACTGCCTACATCTGGTTTCAGGGCAACTTGTAAAAAGCTGGAGCAGGCCTATCTTACGTCCTGGGTAAACAAGACCATTTCTTCAAGTAGAACCAATTTCATAGCACCTTTGTCCCAGTTCAGCTTGCTTCCAGCCAGTTGTGAAACTCCCACAGAAATAAATCATTTTACAGTATCACAAATCCCATCACACACTGCTGGTAATGAAAATTAACCTGCCTAGATGCATTTGACTTTGGAAACTAATGATCAGTGTTCTTTCCTGGTCATTGCACAGTCCAAAGAGCCAATGTGAGAGGTACTCTAAGAGCAATGAAGACTTGGATCGGAAGGAGAAAACACCAAAATTACCACAAACATTAAAAAGAGAAAAATGAAGCCTTATGGATTAAAAACAGAGGCATGTATGCTCTTTTTGATTCCACAGTAAAGATGGGAAATCCTAGTTTGTCTTTAGGCAAATTATGATATGGCAACAGTCGTATCTATTGCAGTATGCCTTGACTGCCATTAAATATGTGATGGGAGATGGATATGATCTAATCTTTAAGTCCTAATCCTTCAACTTTTTGGAAGGCTGGATTCAGATCAGAACCAGCCAACCTACTTTGCCATTTGGCCTCCTTTGAAGGTGTTTGGTAAGAGTCACACCAGTGGAATTAAACCTGAGATTGCCGTAATCTTTGCAAAAATGTAAGCGAGTCTTTTGAGATGTCTGTCAGATGAAATTTCAGGGACTTGAATTCGAACTCTGATTCAGCCTCAAGCTCATGTACCTTCCCAAATCAAATGCTATTGACTTGACCTCTCCTTCCATTTGACCCAGGCCTATGAGTGTTCTTGCAGAGTATATACTCAATGGATTTACTGCATACAGCTAACCAAGTGTGGGTTGGTTGGCTGTCTGCACTGAGTATTGAGAATTATTAAATGTTTAGAATCAGGTGAGGCAATGGTGCAGAGTCCTGCATGCATGTGAACTCCATCTCATACTGCTCAGTGTTTTTATTAACATTTTCACTGGAGACTGGAATGGAGAGTATGCTAATCAAATTCATATGCAAAACAAAGCTGGAAGCAATCGCCAATGCATCGGAGAATAGGATTAGCCCAGAGACTGACTATGATGAATTCAAGAAGTGAGCTGAAATCAATAAGCTGAGATTCAATAAGCACAAATGTAAAGTAGTTCACATAGGAAGGCATAATTAAATGCAAAAATGGAAAATGGGGCTGTCTGTAGGCGGCTAATATGGACGGAGAGACAAAGAGGTTTTGCTCCTTAAACCAAATCTAGGAAGACAAGGAATCATTTTTATTCTTGGTAGTGAACAGCCAGTAGCTCTAAAAATTAGCTTCATGTCCAGATCTAGCTTTTAGCTCCACATGAGCTTGTCACTGATGATGCATAATTAAAGGTGAAAAAAAATCCATCCTAAAATCATTAGCTCAGCATTTTCTGCTCTCCACAGAAGCTGTTAGCTCTTAAATAAGGAATTTTCAAGATTTTGTTGTTCCTTCCTCAGCTCTCTGCAATCCCTTATCAGAATCTCTCTATTCTTCACATCTCATGTGGACTGTCAGAGATGCATATTTGCAGAACTCGGTGGACAGCTATTTTGCCATGGACAACAACTGTGACCAGTGTCATAACCTACCATACATAGCTCCTGCTGGCTGTTTTATGTCAAAAAGCAGCACATAATTTCTTCTAATTATTGATCTTTGCACCTGAATTTCTAGATTGACATGGGCTTGTCAGTGAGAAGAGAAGGTGTCTGTAGGCTGCAGTGCTTAAAGCGGAGTCTTGGTATCCTGAGCTGAGATAGATGAGCAGATCTCTGTACAGCCCTTGCAAACTTTGATAGAGAAGGATTGCATGGGTCAGTACTTCCTGGAGAGAACACAGGTTGTGTAGGGATGAGATTAAGAGAATTCAGTTCCGCTTCAGGCAGGTTTGAGCTGTAAAGCATAATGAGAGAACCAGACCTTGGCTTGGAGGGAAGGTCAGGGGACACCACCTTGAGTGGCGCTTGTCTATAGCGTGCTCATTTCGTGCACTGTCTGTCCAGGACTACCAAGCAAACACTTCACTCAAAGTTCCATATTCTTTGCAGGAAAAATAATATGTACCATTGTTTGAAAGGAAGTTTGTTTGCTTATTTTCAAGAATACAGTAAATTCCTTCTATTACCGTAATTGAGCTGTTGGAGTTAAAACCTAGCCCATATGCCCTGAAGGAGATTTTTTTCAAGTGCTGATCAGGCAGAAGTAGAGTGTTGGTTCAATCAGCTGCTACTGTCATGGGAGGGACTAACTGGAGATCATTGAGGACTGTTACTGCATCATACCAAAGGTCAAAATCTGCCTTTGTTCAAGCCAGAAACTGGGATCTTTTGAGAGCCACTGATGCTCACATTCCCTTATTAAATCCATCCAGGCTCTTTTGCTGAGAGGACTCTTCTCTAGCTAAGAGTTGATTTTATTTTCCAGTCTCCTGATCTTTCTCTTGTTGATCTTGGGCTAGAGATTTCTGTTTTGAAAATGCACTTCCAGGAATCACAGTTCTTGAAGGGCCTTTTGAGAGGCAAAAACAAAATGTTTTGTGTGCTTGAGGCTGTTAAAGAAGAGTATCTTTTATTTGTGAGGCCAAGAGAACATCTTTAAGTGAGGTGACAGCTAAGAGATTAGCTGGAGCTGTCAGTGGGCTACGTGCATTTAGATATTCCAGGGTTTCCAGTGGGGGACCAACAAATTGCATGTAGAGAGATGTTAGATACTATGGGTTGCCTTGATTTGAAATTTTGGCTTCAGGATTTGTCTCAAGAGAAACATCATTGTGGCAGAATTGCTTCTCATGAGGGCTGTTGTCATGTTTTTTGTTGAGTAAAATTTGCCTGAGTGGGGCTGTATACTTTCATCAAGATTCACATCTGTGTGTGCTTTCTGTCCTCTCCTCAACATTCCCAAACTTACCTCTGTAATGGAAATGCTAAGTCAGAGATTGAACTAGTGATTGAGCACCTGGTAGGAAGCCAGGGATCATGCAAGGGAGCTCAGGTGCATGCAGCGTGTCTGATTGACTGTAAGGGGTGGAGCCAGAATTCACTCCTTCCCAGACCTCACTTAAGGGTTGGCAGTGGAGGCAAGGGTTTCTTACTAGAGATCTCTGTGTACTTGAAGCATTTTGAGGGTAAGCAGTTTATTTTCTTTGTTTCTGTGTTTGTGGCTGTTCCATTTGAGCAAATCTTGCTACTCTGCTGCTGTTGTATCACATTACAACTGTGAACAAATTCAGAGGTATTAGCATACTATTGTGGGGTGCTGTGCTCCTCCTTCCCGTGTAAACAGTCATCTGTGATGTTTTCAAAACTAAGTTTTAGGGGTGGTTGGCTTAGGATGAGCTTTAATTAGTTTAATAGCAGTTTGATACAACTGGCAGGGTATTAGGGTGCAGGAAAGAACTCTGGAATGTATTTATTTCCAGATATATCCTTCTCATGTAATAGCTTTGAAAGACCATTATAAGATGACAAAATTCAGGGCAGTCCTGAGGTTTCTCTCAACTGTGGTGCACAATGAAGTGGTGTATAGCTGCTCCCAAAGTCAGGAACAGCTAACAATTGCTTTGGACTCCTTTCTGTACCCAGCAATTCTTGTGTGTGGCTGAGGACTCTCCATGCTGCTAAGGCCATAGCTGCAATAAGAATTCAGAGTTAGGATGCATTAAGCAAATTGAGCTAATGCAGCAAATAGCGTCTAGAAAAGATATTATTTTGCTGTGATCACTTAGGACTGAGTGCAGTAAGAAAAAGGCGTAGGACCCATTCATTAATGAGAATAGGTTTGGCATAACTGACTTGATTGGTGGGATAAAGCACTTGATTATAACGTTTAAAATGTGGTTTTTGCCATTAAATAGTGAGAGGAAAAAATAGCAGTTGAAGTGGCACCCTGCATAGAACTACTCTTAACTTTTCACAATTACTGACAAGTCAAAATTTAAGTTTTGATAATGATAAGTCATGCCTGCGAACACAGCCTAGGAGAGGGGCAACATGTGAGAGTATGTCTGCCTTAATTGTGCTCAGGTGTATTCCTGTGCATTGAGTACAGCTGGGGCAGAGCAGCTGTTCCTGTGCTGATGAACATGCTTTCCATTGAAGGAAGGGTGGCTTGATACACTCAGTGGAGAAGGGTCTCAGGAATGCTCTAATTTCCAAGTTGTGCCCCAGAGATTCTTGTGAGTGCTTCCCAAGCTATGCTGGGGCTGTGCTGGCTGCCCAACAGTGCAACTGATTATTTTGCTGTTTCCAGGACCACCTGAAGGCAGTGTTTATCTTATGAATATTGATGCAGTCTGACTGCCCCAATCACACCAGAAAAGTGTGATTGGCTGCTCCCTAGCGTGCTCATCTGAATGAATGTGAAGCAATTGAAATGTTAGCAGAGATGTCAGCGTTGACCACCAGCTGAAAGTCTCAAGCAATCATTATGTCTTCTAAAAAAGCCTGGACTATATATTTTAACTAAATGTAAGGCAAGAGACACAGAAATCCACACATGAGAAGGTGGAAAGAGTAAGAGTTAGTATTATTGCTTAGCATGAGAGAACAATGTGAGCACCTTGAGCCTGGCTGTCGTCATTATGAACAGTGCGGCTTTAGCATTGAGCTTTAAGCAGGACAACAAAGCATCTCTGCAGAAGTTAAGAGGAGGAAGCTCAAAAGCTCTGTTGAAAACATTTCAAGTTGGGTAACGCTGCCCTTCAGACATGGGAGCTAACCTTTCGTTAGGGATTCAGAGGTGTTGCTTGGATAAGGGTAAGCCGTAAAACCTTGACAGCAGAGATGGACAGTTTGTGTTTCCTTAAATAGAGGAGGAGCTGAAAGAAACAGGGTGAGAATACAACGTACTGCAGACAACAGGAAGGGAATGTGACCTTTGTCTTTCTGCACTGATTTGAGCCTGGCAGGTTTGCAGTAGTAAGACCAGGAAAAGGATGTTGTAGTGATGAGAAGGTGAGCTAATATGAGCCTGGGCAGCTGTTCTGGCTGCAGAGAGTCAGGAATTTGTGCCTTAGATGTTTTCTAGCAGCAGCCTTCAAGTTTCCATACAGAGCTCAAATGCAAGGACCAAGAAGGAGGTCTGAAGGAACAATAATGCCTGGGCTGAAAGAGTGATGGCTTGCCAGGGTGATGGTGTGCTTTGCAGGGATGGGAGAAGCAGGTGTTTCGGAGGGAGGGTTTCTCTTTGCGCATATTGAACAATCCCTTGTATTCACCACTGGGTTGAAGCTCAGCAGCATGTTCATTTGCATGTCTTCTAATGAAGCGTGAAAAAAATTTGCATCATGTTCATGTAAAGCCGGCTCCTTCCTGGATGTTCCATATGGGGCGTTTCCAAGGTGTGAAGGGAAGTTACTGGAATGTGCTGATATCCCAAATGTGGAATATAGCTCAGAAGCTGTGCAGGTAGTTTAGGCTGGAATTACCAGTCATAGTAACCGTTCCTTTGTTTATGAAATTGACAAGGCATTTTTCACTTCATTAATAGTTTTGATGGATGTTAGCAATGCTTAATAAGAGTAGACATTTGAAATCCATGGGCTCTGGTAAATTGTGCCACAGAGCTCACAAGAGGTGATTGAGGTGATCTCCAGATCACAGATGTTAATTTTAAATCTTTGTGGGAGAATAACAGTAATATTAGAGGAATATAAATGTTGCGCTGCATTCGAAGCAAAACAACCAGGATCACTTGAGCCAGCAGTAGGGCAGTTATTTTGACATTGCTCCAGAATAGAAGTGGAAATAATGATATAGAATCCAGCAGCTAAAGAATTAGATGGTAAGAATGTCATTAGCACTAGTCAACACAGATTTAAGGAAAATAGGCTTTTTCAAACAAATCTGCTCTTTTCTGTGGTATTAGAAGTCTGGCTCATAAGAATGACTTTATACTTGCATTTTTGTAACATGATATAATACCTCATGGCATTCTGATAAAATGTTAACACTGTGCAATTACCAATAAAGCAGAGATTAAGTGAGTTGACAGAAAGCTAAATGATAGATCTCTCAAAGCAGTTGTCAATAGGGAATCATCAAATGGGAGCATTCCTGAGTAGCTTCTGAGAAGTCAGTACAAAGCCCCACTTTATTCAGCATTTTTATCAATGATCTGTGAATAAGTATGGTGATGGGGAGGGCTAGGGGGGTGAATGACACAAAGATTAGCAGATGGATACAAAAAAATGACAGTGAAAACCTCGTGCTTGGATTATTTGAAGGCTGCATCCTTTCTTGCCAAGATGTGTAGGATACCCAAAATTAATTCAGATATTTAGGGGGGTAGAATAGCAAATCAGTCTTTCTGCTAGCTAAAAGACTATATCTTGAAAAGAGGAGTAAGGTGTTGTACAAGTGGAGCTTAGACTTGCAAACAGTGAGGTAATAAAAAGGATGTTAATGATGGTGGATCTCTAAACACCACAACAACGAACTGTGGTAGGAACTGGTTTTCTCACTCATGGCATTGGTGAGTTCAGTTCTGATACAATACACCCTTTTCTAATATCCACGTGTTCAGAGCATGCTGTGTATTAAACAGGCACACGAAGAGCATTCAGTGTGACTTTGTGGGGTGGTGAAAGTGTCTTGCAGTGAGACTTCAAGATCAGTCTGTTTTAATTTATTTGAAAAGATTGAAGGGGGCTTGATTACAGGGCATAAGTATCTTCATAAAGAAAAAGATGTATGTGCTACAAAATGCTTTAATCTAGGGGAGAAAGGCATAGCAAGGACCAAGACATGGAAATTGATGTCGGACCAATTCAAATGAGTAATTAGGCCCAACCTTTCAACAGTGAAGCTGATCAAACACTGGAACAGACTCCTTTAGGGCATGGTAACTCTTCATCATCTTTAAGCCAAGACTGGATACCTTGCTTTTTAAAAAAAATAAAAAAATAATTAAAAAAATTAGCCAGGTAACAGTCACTGAGCTAAGTACAAGGAAAATGGGGTGAAGATTAAAGCCCTGTGACATATCGAAGGCTAGAGGGAATTGTTTCAACCTCTGTTCCGGCCTTAAAACATACAAATCTACCGAACCTGATCTCTCTTAGCAGTGCTTTGCTTGTTTCTTTGTGCTTTGCATTTTTCTTCTGCCATCGCTCATAGGAGTGTATTGCACAGAAACTTGCAAAAATGGCAAACAGAGGCAAGCAACACCTTTAGATGGATCCGAAGCTTCTTTACATCTGCTGCCCTTCTCCTTACTTCTTTCTGTGATGATTGATGGGGGAAGTTCTGTTTCCTGATGCTGAAATGTCATCTTTTCTCTTTAATCTGTTTTTGAGAAGAACATTGTTTACTCTGGTGTATTGGTTGTTATTACCAGGAAAACGAGTAGGAAGCATTCGTTGCCCAGGTGATAATCCAAGCAGCTGAGAGGAGAGTCTAACTGAAGATGTAAAAATAAATGGTGGATTGCATGAAGTATGTCAAGGTAGCACATTGGTAACTACAGTCGCAGCAGGAGCAGTTCTCTTGTTCAAGAGTTTCTAGTAGATTGGAGAGTTGTGCAGTCATCAGTGGCACATAGCTCCACAAAGGAAAATGCCTGTTTCTGGACCTGAGATACAGTAATGCTAGACATGCTGCTAAGCAGCACCTTAGCAGGGAGGGATTTAGGAGTGATGGTAACAGCAGGCTCAGCAGGAGCCAGCATTGTGCCCTGGCAGTCAAGGGACAAACACTCTTCCAGGTGCATTAAAGAGCTTAGCTTTTAGTTAGTCCTGAAGTGGCCAGGCAGTTGGACTTGATGATCTTTCAAGGTCCCTTCCAACTATTCTATTCTCTTTCAAACCTTTAGTCAAAGCATAGCAATTTGTGCTTGAGCATCTATTGAACTCAGCAAGCTAAAGCCTTGAGATGAACTAAAATAGGGATACTAAACTCAGCATAACTTGTTCTCTTGATAATTTCTGAGAATCTGAGCTAGCTTATGTTAACATTACATTTACAAAGCCTAAATGTAGTATGTTCTGTGTTAGCTAAGTATCAGAGGATGTTTCTGCACTTAAACACAAATCCAGATGCAAAATGAATGGTATCAATCATACAAGTTTTGGGTCTGGGGACAGGAAGTCATTCATACCAGTGCAGGTACTCCTCCTGTCCTTGCTATATGACTTGAGAGCCTTGCTATTGATGTTAGGTCTTTGAATTTTTAAGCGAGTTAAGTCTCACTTCATGTACTCTTAAGACAATCCTGTCAGTGAGGAGGCAGCCTGTTTGGGACACTGGAATGTGTCAACTTAGCATAAGCCTCTGTGCAAACAGAAGGCTAGTGCTGTAGTTCAAAGATGATAGTTGAACAAGATTTGCAAGTCAGAGGCTTGAAATTCCACAAAGGAAAGATCAAACAGCCTCTTCCTTTTAACAAGCATTTCATTTCTTTAGGGGACTGGACAGTTTTCATCCAGAAAATAAATGCAGAAATTTCATGCAGAAATTAAATGCCACTATTGATATATATAACAAAATGTTATCCCTGACACACACATTGTCAACTGCCAGCTCATCAGCATATCTGGGAATCCATAGAGATGGTCCCTAACTAGCTGGATTCAGAGCGGTTGTCAGCGGAGATCATACTTGCACCCTGTCCCTCTCTGAAGTACACATTCTGAGTTTTACAGATAATTTTAGAAGCGTCTCCAAGCCTGTGCATTATCCCTTTAACAGCCCAGACTACAAACTTAGGCACCAGCACCTCTGAACCCTGTGGCATTTGAATTTCAAATCTCCTTTCTGTGTATTATTCTATTTCCATTCCTGATCTTAAAATGCGACACCCCTCCGCACCAGCTTTCCCCAACCTCCCGAAAGTGGTGCGAGCTGGAGAATGCTAATTCTGTTTCACGACAAGTTACAAGTTTCTGAATTTTGTTTTTTGATCCATGTTGGATTACACCCAAAACTTTTCAAGCATTTTAATGAAGGAGAACTGTGTTAAAATGTCTACTCTGCTTTTGGAATGGAAATGCTAAGTATTTTGATTTAGGTCTCTCCATCATCCTATGGATGTATTTGGCTAGTCTGCCCTAGACTTGAAATGTTTTGGCTTTCACTAAGCATCACATTTTGACCAGAACACATTTAGTTGGTAGTGCTCCACCAACTTAACTTGAAATTTTGCTATGGTAGTAGAGCACATCTCATGGTTAAATGAACAGCTGATACTGTGACCTCTACAAGCAAGCAAATAGATGCTGAGATGGCTTCTGCCATTACTGATGTCACAGCAGATACCATGGTGACATGTTGCCGTGGACATGATTGCCATTGCAGACCTTCTCAGAAACATTCCAGGCTGTGTAGGTATGTGTATACATTGCTGGTTAGGGGTTGTAGCTCCTCTGTTCAGAAGGTTTGGTTATTTATTTACACCAGGAGCATTTTGATAGTTACTTATAGAATCATTAAGGTTGGAAAAGATCACTAAGATATCTAGCCCAATTTTCGACCTGTCCCCACCATGCCCACTAAGCCATGCCCCTGAGTGCTGCATCTGCACTGTTTTTGAGCATCTCCAGGGACTCCACCACCTCCCTGGGCAGCCCATGCCACTGCCTCACCATTCTTTCTGAGAAGAAATGTTTCCTAATGTCCAACCTGAACGTCCCTGGCACAACTTCAGGCCATTCTGTCTTGGCCTGTTGTTATTACCTGGGAGAAGAAGCTGATCCTCACCTTGCTACAACCTCCTTTCAGGGAGTTGTAGACAGAAATAAGGGCTCCCCTCGGCTTCCTCTGGATTGAACAATCCCAGGTCCTTCGGCCCCTGCCTGTAAGACTTGTTTTCCATACCTAACACCAGCTTCATTGGGCCCTTGTCTGGATGTGCTCCAGGGCTTCAATGTCTTCTTTGTGGTGAGGGGCCCAAAACTAAACGTTCAAGGAGCGATTGGTCTTCTGCATCATGCAAGATACAACAGTAAGCCTACTGTACATCAATCTAAAATGATGCTTGGGGAATATCTGGCAGCTCAGAAAAATATACAAGTTGTTAGAAAGGAGATGTACATAGAATGGTAGAAAAATGGACAGAGAAGGGACTTCATAGAAAAGCATTTAATGTTGTGACCTGACTTTATCAGAAATACAGTAAAAGATTTGTCAGGTGCTTAAGATTCTCTTATATAAGCCTTAAAACACCTTTGGTCTCTGTTTTTAAGCTCTTGCTGGTTCTGGTGTTGTCCTACAACTTTGATTCCTATCCAGATGCACCTTAAATACAGCTATGGGTTTGTAGTCTTATTTCTCCTTTTGGCAACCTGTATGTGGGAGACTGAGGATACAGTGTCAAATCAGTCACAGGTTGATTCATGGCCATGTCCTTGCTACCACTTTCACCATTCTTTAAAGGCTTCTCCTGGTTTGATCTGCTTAGCTGATCTGCTGATGTCCTTGCAGAGTGGAAGCAGGTACTGAGCTCCCCTGGGTTGGCCCTGCCTTCCCACCAGGTGCTCAATCAGTGTTTCAGGGAGGGAGCTTAACTTGGCACAGTTGGTGTGGTGGCAGAAAGGTGCCATGTGTTGGGAAGACCGTGTGCTGCATCCTCCTGCATGGCTGGTGTGCAGCTGTGCCCAAAGCCTCCAGCTGCAGTCTGCCTACAGCTGTAGTTCAGGTTGCTGAGCTCTGTGCTCAGCAATGGGAGGACAGAACAGAGCATGGATGCAGTGCTGCCGAAGGGCCTCCTGTGATGCAAGAAAGCAGGGGAATGTTTAAGTAGGCTCCATCCAAGCAGGATGAGTGCTGTCAAGTAGTTCTCTAAATTCTTTCACCAATTTGTCTTGATTGCATTGACACTCTCTTGGCATCCACATCCTGTCATTATTCCAGTGAGTGCATTTATGATGAGGAAGGTTTGTGGAAAGAGTAGATCTCAGGTAAAGCTCTCTGACAACAAATTTTGAATTCGCAGTTGGCAATATTGGCACTCGAATCTGATTTTGAGAAGTGAGGTTCCGTCAGGCGAGGGAGGGAACAAATGTGCCAAGGGATGCAGGAGGCCAGTCCCAGCTGTTCATGCTTTTACAATGTGCACCTTGCTGGGAGGCTCTGGCATTTAAGCGGTGTGCTACAAGCTACTGATGGAGATCACAGGCAAATAAGTTTCAATCTGGACTAATTTTAGCTAGCATGGTCTGTTTCCAGTTTGTGAGTGGAAGTATTTGATGACTGTTTCTTTCATTCTGTGCCTCTAAAAATGAATGGAAGTGAGTTTGGGGGGAAAAAAAAACAAACAAAAAAAACCAACCCAGATCCTGAAATATAGTGGAATCACTTGCAGCTGTAATTCCATTTAGCCTCTCTCCCTTTGTTCATGTTACTTACCTCAGAGCTAACTAATTTTAATTTTTTTTTTTGGGGGGGGGGGGGGGGGTGATGTTTCCTTTGTCAAACCATTGCACTCTTCTATTTCCCGCTGTAGTGGAAATGCTGAGACACTGCCTGAAATAGTGATTGAGCACCTGGTGGGAAGGCAGGGCCAACCCAGGGGAGCTCTGGTGTATGCAATACACCTGAGTAACTGAAGGGGTGGATCCAGGATCCATCCCTTCCCAAACCACGTTTAAGGGTTGGCAGTGGAGGTGAGGGCATTCCTTGCTGGAGATCCCTGCCTACCTGAGGCCTTTCAAAGGGAAGCAGCTCTTTTCCTTCATTCCTGCATCTGTGGCTGCTGCATTTGGGCTTGTTCTCATTTGCTGTAGTAAAAGATTTTGCCACCCTGCTATTATAATCCCATTATAGCATTATACCTGTTTTCTTAATAATGTGGTTTAGGCAGGATAGACATTCACAACACCCATCAGTAGGATTCACAAGAACTAATTTCATGGATCTCCCCGTCAGTTGCACAGATGTGGGTACTTAGCAAATCCCAAAGCCGACTTCTTCACTGTGGAGCATCAGTTGTCCAGGGTGGACTTCAGTCATCTGACTCTTGTTTTCCTTTGTCCTGGGGAAGATTTAACTTGCTGTGAATGTCCTTGTTCTTTAGTGTGATGTGTGAGCTACTGGTTATAATACATGTGAGGATGAGGGGTTTCTTGCTCATTCCATCCCAAACTTACTGATGTGTGTTTTTTTTTTTAACTTGTCTGTAAAATGAAAGCACAAAGTGCCATACAGAGTTGTTAAATTAACTCATAGACTTAATACGTTACAGTATGTGAAGCACCTAGAAGTCAAAGGGCCCCCAAACCCCTAAAAGTAGCATTTGGCACAGTACTGGGAAGTACACACTCTGCAAGGGAAACAACTTTTAATTAAATTATCAGTGATCCTGATTTAATCAGGCACTCTGAGTGAGACAAGACTGAGCTTAGGCAGAGACAAAGGAGTCCTTTCAAAAGGACCTTGCATGGTCATAAGGGACCCTACAACTGCAGGGTGCAGGTTGCAAGTAATGGTGCTCTGCAGTCTTGTATGGTTCCTTAATTCACTGTGAACAAAACAATACAAACTCCTGCTCCCTGACCTTATTTCTAAGGAATGGCTTTATTTTTTTCCTCCCTGTTCAGTGGAATTCTGTGTTCAGGCTCCTTTCCACACTGCTGTATTGAGGTTGGTGGATCCTAATAAGCAGGTGCTCAGGGGTAGCTGCTATCCTGGTGTGGCTCTCAGACACCAGCTCTCTTGTCCTTAACAGAACATTTTGGGATCTTTCTGACTGCTGAATGCTGTGTAAATGCTGTGCATCGTTATCAATTAAACTGTGTCACCTCATAAGTTAACTTCTAATTACACAATTACTTTATGTGGCATTAATAAAAAGTAATGTGAAATTTTTCAGCAAACTCTAATTTTAAGTAAATAATATTTTTTGAGACCAAGTGATTTATTAAATTAATTTTTTATTAGACCTAATTTAGACTTCAAGCCATTTTTACTGGTGCTACCCCATAAAACTATTATGTAATTAGTAATACAGTTGTCATACTTATAAGTAATGGCTTTACTTAGAACAAATTAAAAAGAATTAGATTTTTTTAAGAGAGTACAGGGTCTCAGGGGTAATAATAATAAAGGATAACTTACATAGGAAAGGTGTAATGAAGTTTGATCATCCTTTGGAAGCACGATCTTTATGGAGGTCACCTCAGCAGCTATTCTTCCCTCACAAGAGCTATTTCTAGGGTGGAACATGCCATGTATTTTCTGCCTTCACTCAGCAGTTAATGAAGTTTGTGGGGTGCAAGTGGTTTCAGTTTCAGATGTTCTCACCCCACAGCAGGGACAGCTCACAGAGCAGCCCCTTCCCTAGCACAGTTTTACAGGCAGCTGAGCAGGCTCAGCTGACATCAGTGTGATTCATGTTAATTGAGTGAGCTTCCAGGTGCAGCAGCTGGCCCAGAAGTTTGGTTAGCCCATAGGTGGGAGCTGCAAGCACTGGGAGGGAGGCTTGATGGCAAGCTGCATGCCCTCAGCTGTCCCAGCTGTTGTTAGATTCAGCAGCTTCGCACCCTGTGATGAGTAGTGTTCAGAGTTGTTGCCATTAAGCGTCGATACCATTTGGTGATGGAGGGTGTCCAGGAGAGCAATGTAGTGCTAGGCCAGTATCTAGCTTCCCCTTGGAGGGATTGTAATTCCACCTGGGTTCTTTCGGGCCTGAACTCTGGGATGGTTTTTGCAGCCAGGCCTGCTGATGTTAGGTCCTCTATTGCTTTGCTTTGAGAAGTTAAAACTTCTTCCCCGTGGGAGTTGTATAGCAGAATACAAAATGCAGAATCTGAGCCAAAAGAGAAAGCTCTGGGCAGAACAACCCCTGGGAAGCCCTTGCCCCAGGGAGAGACTGGCATCACCAGGGAAGGCCAAAGCCTGTGGCAGAACAGGCAGGGAGAGCAGGGGAGAGCACCTGGAGTCTCAGCCACCCACACCGTCCCTATTATTCCCATTGTAAATAAATTGTGTTTATCATTACTGGCACCCTTTGTCTCCAGGCTTCTGAGGTGTTGAAAGCTCTGGTTAAATGGATTGCCCAAAGAAAACACTGTCACATTTGCATAATATTTTCATAGACACTGAGCTCAACCTGAGCCTGAAGGGAGACAGGGATGTTCCCTGCATATTTCATATTCCCTTCCTCAATTCTCACTAAAGCAAGCTCTAAATTGTGGCTTGGATATGGGTACACGTATGAGAGAGGGAGAGAGAAAGACAGATGAGAGGTCTGAATCTGTCTGGGGTATTTCCAGACACTCAACTTGAGGAGCTACTTACACCCCATGGAAAACTCTGAAATAGTGCTATTTAGAAACAAAGCTGTTCACATTTCACTTTTTTTTTTTTCCTCCAGTATTCTTCATTCTTCATTACTAGGGACATCTGTATAAAAACTGTCTTTTTTTTTTTTTTTAATCTTGGGAATTCATCTGCCTCTGCTGATTATCCCCTCCTTCCCCTCTCCTTCTGAAGTCATTATCTTCTGATTGCATTACATTTGCAGCCGTCCCACCGCGGGCGCTCTTCTCATCAAGATTCTCCAGTTACACAGGGAAAAGAATCGGTCAGCCTGCAGAAATGGAACCTTAAGGAAAGTCTGGCCTGGGCAGAAGTGAGGTGCTTGGGTCCAGTCTGGGTCACTGCCCATCTCAGCCATGGCTGTGCTTGACCTCTGTTATTTCTGTTAGGATGTAGTCAAGTGTTTTCCACAGACAGTGTCTGATCAAGAGTTGGGGGAGGTATTTTTTTACAAGATGTATATTTGCACCAAGATGCAATGTCATTCACATTGCCTACTCTGCAATTGTTGGTAAGCTTGGATTCATTTAAGGTAACTGTTTCATTGCAGGAGTGGGGGGGGGAAGTGCAACAGGAAATGCAAAATGCCATTCATATCCTTCAAACCCCAACTGTAAGCTTGCTGTAGGGTTGCCATATAACACTCTGGCCATATAATATTTATCTGAAGTGAAAAAGTCTCCTTAGGAAAGGATCAGGTAGAACCTTCTCAGCACACATACAAACTACAGTTTGTAATCTTGGAGTCAGAAAGTGAATTTTATCACAGGTCTACTGTGTCCTGCTGCAGCAGCAGTTTTCACAATCAGTTTTCCTGGGTGCTAGAAGAAAAAAAAAAAAAAGCCTTTTGTCTTTCTAAATCCCTTAACAGAATTAGCAAGGGGTGAAATTATCCTGTTGAGTATAGTTTCACTGGATTGGGAACAAAGCTGAGGTCACAAAACAAGCTGATGCATAAGCTGAACCCAACTCCCAGGTGTTCAGCCACATCTATCAGACCACCCCCTTCAAAAATTATCCTGCAGTATATTTCACTAAGCCCATCTAGAGGCTTAAAAGCAAATTCATGCATGCAGCATTATTAATATTCCTCTTTGTCTGTCCTAGCTTCCTTCCTCCACGAGAGGAGGATCCAAAATAGCAATGATAAAATTGTAACTTAAAGGATGAAGTTAAAAATTCTTCATGGGGTTCTGTATAAAAATTTAGTGGCTTTAGGAAACAGCTCTGCTGGCAAATCTTTGTGCAGTTGACCCATCAGAAAAATGTTACCACTGTTTTCTACTCTGCTCTTAATTACGTGCAAGTGGTGTCATAGAGGCATTGTTTGTTTCCACTGTTCAACCTCAGTACCTTCATACAATTTTTTTTTTCTGAAAATAGGGTGATAGGTCCCTTTACTTTTTTTTTACTTGGCAAAACTCATGTATGCTTAAGACAGCAACAGGGTCATAGCGGTAATGCAATGCAAGAGGCAGCAGAGTTTGTAAACAACTTTGTACAGGGTGAAAATGACAAACCTTTATTTGCAGACAGATGCCTAAGCTGTTCTGGTTCGCCCCAGGAGGCATTGGAAAGGTGATTCTAAATAAGAGCTCCCATACATGTGTTTGCTTTGTATCTCTGAGTAGGGGATGCCAGCAAATATTGAATTTACTTCTTGAATTAAGTGACCATGCAGCAGCACATTATTGCATTTAACTCTACTTTGGTACTGCAAAGAGTATCGGGGATAGGAATCAGTTTAAATGTAGGATGATCTGATTTCCTACTATCCCATTACAGTTGGTGGCTCCTGCAGTGTTATTGCACAGGCTTGGCATCTGCGGCTGATGGGTGCTTCTGCCTCTGGACATATTTGCAAAAGAATAGGCAGCGTACTGGGTGGTTTGATCAAGTGTTTGTTCCTTACAGATATGTGAGGATGAGACCATGATCTTTTTTTTCCATTTTAAATCATCTAGGTGAATCAACGTCCAGCAAGTTGTGGAGTTGTTTTTGAGTTCTTCCTCCAAAAACAGCATTAGGCAGGTAGAGTTCTGTAAGCAAAAGAGACTGCTCAACTAGAAACCAAGTAATTATGCAGAGTGAATATCCCTATGGATACTTCCCAGGGCTGATCCATACTTAAAGATGATAAGGGGGTTGGTTAAGTTGCTCCCAGTTGTGTATCCTTTGGGGAGATGAGGCAGAAAATAAGTCTGAGGCCAGCAACAGCACAGCATCTGGTGAGCCCAGCACGTATCCAGCTTCGTGTGCTATGTATGTCTTATTTAAAAAAAGAAAAAAAAGGCAACAGAGGAATTCACATTGTTGAAGTTAATCGCTGGATTAAATTGCCATTTGTCAATAGCAATGTAATTTGTATTATAAATTACAGCAGCCTAGCTCTCAGACGCATTTTATCAATGTGCTTCAAATTATTTAATAACAATATTTTTTCAGAAAATAAGCAATGGCACTTCTTTTCACCCCACCCCTTTTCACATCAGCCCATTCTGAGGGTTTCCATCAGCGTAATAGCCAGCTCTGCAAAAACTCCTGCTAAATAAATTATCACCAGGAGTCTCAAAATCCATTACCATAAACAAAGCCATTTTCCCCTCCCCAATCGATGGCCTGCTGTGTTGCTGCTAATGGGACGGTACACACATGTTGCACAGAAAGGAATTCATTTGCAAGTTCATCAGATTTTTTTTGTTCGTCTTTCTTGATGGAGAGGGGAAAGGAGGGGAATATTGTGGGAAGATTTAGAAAACATCTTACTGAACTCCGTATCTCATGCAGAGGATAAGTCCTTCAGCTTGCAGTAAGGGACACACTGGCTTGCACGGTGGGAGAGAATTTTCTGCCCTAGTTTAGGGCAAAATGGGAGAAGCAAAAAATGGGAAGGAAGCCCCCAGAGAACGTGATTGCTGCCTTTATCTGGGACATTGTTTTTGGCAAGCAAAACATCCGTGTATTCTGCTACTGGTTTACAAGTGTATCTGAATCGTTTCTTGTTATATCCTTCTCTGTTTCAGCCCTGTCTTTATCCTGCAGCTCTGCCTTGGTGCTTGCAGGCTGATTCCCTGCTCTCGTACCCCACACACAGTCTGTGGGTGCACTGCAGTCATTTTATTCTCTCTTATTTTGGACTGAGTACACTTCTCTTCTTAAAAGTGAATAATCATTGATGTTTCTTTCTCTTTTTCTTTACAGGTAAGTGGCCGTTCCTGTTTTTATAAGACCACTGAATAATCAGCAAACCTCAGCTCTCTAAGGTACTCTTTGTGGTATGGTTTCTTCATAAGCACCTTGAAGTATTTTCCTTGTCTGCGTTTGTACAGCACCTCAGCAGGAGGTTCGAGATAGATGAACTGGGATTTAACCTTAACCAAACAATAATTCCTCTTCTTTGATTTGTGAGGTTTAGTCGAGCCTTACCAAGGTGCCCAGAAATAAGGAGCTAACGGTACAGTGGTGGGAGAGATTGTGTGTGGCTCTTTCAGCTGCCAGGTACAAATACATGAAAGGCTGTTAGCACAGTGGGAGGTATGCTGTGCAAAGCTCTCCCAAACATCAGGTCGGCTTATGCAGGTGCACTGCCTCTTGCATATTCCAATTCCTTTTGCACTGTTCTCAATGGGTGCCTGTTAGAGGAATGCTACCAAGTCTGAGGTGCACACCCGAGCTCAAGTGCTCCAAGTGTTTCTGTAGACGTTTCTAAATCTGGCAGGGCTGGTTGCTAACTAGCAAGCATTCAACTGTATCTTCTGCTGCTCCTTCTCCTGGGAAAGTGTTGCACAACAGTGCCAATGGGATGGCAGGAAAAGACATGTGTAAGTCCCCAGAAGCTGTCTGCAATTGCTGCAAAGTTGTTAAGTCATATATTTTTAATTGATGCTTTTGGTATTGGGAATCCAGAGCATTTTCTGTCTGTCGTTTTCACCCCTTCTGTGATGTGAAGGTGTTCAAAGTGATTAAAAGGGAAACAATGACACTGTATTTATTTTCAAGAGTGTGGAAGTTGAGTCATTAGGGAAAAAAATAATACAGCAGTGATAAAGTCATGAAACAAAGTAGTACCAATCACTGGACAGAATGCTGGCACATCATAAGACTGATTTTACTTCAAACACAGGGCATTTCCATGGGAAAAATAAACCAAATATGAAATTGCTCAAATGCAGAGAACCTCAATTCCCTGAACAGAACAATTTTCAAGACCTCTGATTAGTTGCACGCTAGTTTTTGGTGCTGAATGGACAATTATTTTGTGGTGTGACTAAACTATTATCTCAAATGAGTTGGACACAGCTCTGAGTATTACCAAGAAATGAAAGTCTGGAACATATTAAATATCAATATTAATTAATGAGTCTTGGACACATACAGGAAATTGCCTTAAACCTCCAACCTTCTGAAAATATCTTCAAGTGGGATTACTGACATGAAGGATTTGATCTAATTATCAGTGCTAATTTCTTTTATGATGGTGGTAGCAACACTGTTGTTAAAAAGGCGCAGTCAAGATTAGTCACCTACAGTATTAATGTTAATCCCTTATCCTTAATACTAATATTTTAAAACTAAATCTTTTAGAAATTATCACCACCAGTGCTGCTTCACAATTTTATTCAGTGTAGGCAATTAGGTAGTTTAATTTTCTCATCTTGATGTGCTGGTTTGGGGCTTTATTTCTTTGAGTTTTCTTCGCCTGAAATTGACATTATTGGTTACACTTTTCCGGCCTTTGTGTGATTTGAAATGCTAGCTGTACACTATAAGAGTAGGAGGCAGGTGGATAGATTGAAATGATTTAGCAAGATTGTGTTTTTCCCTCTGGCTTAGCCATTAGAGGTAAGCAAACTCTGTGAAATAAACAAAATCCAAGAAAATTGTGATGAGGGGCAGGAGAATAACAAGAAAAGGAATCTGTGCAAGATAGAGGACCTCCATCTCCCCAGTGTGATTTTTTTTAATTTTTTTTATTTTATTTTATTTTATTTTTTTAATGAGAAACCTGAGCTCAAAGCCTAGCACTATACTTTCTGGGATGCAGCAGAGGTCTTGTGGTGGCATTGGGAGGTGTATACATGGCTCTGTTTGCTACCAGCAAAGCAGGTACTCTTAGGCTATGAGTCAGCTGTGCCTTAGTAAGACAAATGCTCCCAGAAAAAGGCCTCATGAAAGCTTGGTTGCTTCGTGAGCCCGGTGTCTGCCAAAAGAGTTTGTAGACAAGGGAGGTCTCTGAGGGAACTGACCAGCTGAGTTCCCTGAGAGCCTTCATCCTTGGGGACAGAGAGAATGCAGTTGAAAACCTGCTGCCTCCAGCACTGACACAGAGAAATGCTACATTATCTGTGAAGTTCATTATCTATTACTTGGATCTTAGCAAATAAAGTTGCTGCTGAAGAAATCCCATAGTCACCAGTGTCACAACAGACAGCACAATGTGCTATCAGCTCTTAAATGTCCAACCCATCAACACAAATTGGTTCTTCTGAACAGCAATCCCACACAGAGATCAGGTTTCCCTTGACACTCCTTTTTTCCTCCTCTCCTGGTTTCCTTTCTCAAATACTTGGAATGGTCAAGTGATCTCTTCTTGCATAGATCTTGGAGTATTATAATTGGTGCACAGTCCTCAGCTGGAAATGAATGTATTGAATTGGTGCTTTGTTTTGTTTCTAGTGCTGTTTTATTGACATCTCTTTCTGGGTAATGATCCAGACCTCTGCAGTGCTTTTATATCAACATGTGATGCTTTGATAGGGAATAGCAGGCTGGGACAGGGCTGTGTAGCTGGCAGGCTTTGATTCAGCCATTGTGCCAACGGGTACAGGACTTATTACCTGCTTCTGAGCAGACAGCAATTAAAAAAATGCCACTTTTTAGGGGGCTGTCTCATTGCTGTGCATCAAAACAATTGAGCAATAAAGGGCAATGCACAAGAGAAATGTGAGAAAACCCGGCAAATTCCTGTGTGACAGTGACACTCATTCATAGTTCTGCAAATTAGCAAATAAAGATGATAACAATAATAATAAAAAAGAATAAAGACGGTGAATCACATAACACTCTCGGTTCACATAGTTTGAAAATTGCTAATTGTCTATACCTTGCTAATGCTCAGATTTCACAGGAGTAATAAACTTTTGGTAATGTGGTACCTCTCCCCCTGCAGACGTCAATCTTTGCTGAGCAGAGCAATATTATTGTAGGTGGGAATCTGTGTGCAATGTACTAATTAATCTTGTACGTGTTAAAAGAGAGGAGGTAGAGAGGGAAGGAGGAAGGGAGGAAGAAAGTTTCTTTCAGTGGTGTAGTTGCTATGTGCAGCTGAACAAAGCACCAAGATTTAAAGGAGATGCGGGCTGTGGAAAATGATAAAGAATGCAAATCTATGCAGTTGTCCTCTGTGACTTGGAGAAAGAAAGAATTAACTAAATGGGGGTACTCATAAATGTTCATGTTTACATGCGTATGCATACATACATTTGTAAGCTCGTATGTGTGTATGCAAACAGGTGTATCTGTCTCAGTCTCTGGCAAGAGACTGTATGGTTGAGATAGGACTCTGCAGCTTGTGCCTTCTGCTTTGTATGTCCAGAAAGCTGGGCATAACTAGTTTTCAAGTCATTTGTCAAAGATCACCCAAGCAGGTGAATAGGACTGACTTCAAGTGCTCATCCCAACACAACGCCCACTATAACATTCTGCCAGCTCATCCCAGCTCTAGCATCTCTGCATCACAGCGGGTGAGAGGACAGTAATCCTAACTAACATGAGAAAAGCATGAAGGGTTTGCCAGGGTTCTAATGCATACCTCTTTTCCTCTATCCTCCAAATGCCCCAGAATGAAACAACTCCTCTAAAAAGTTCTCCGTGTGGAAAAACAAATCTACTGATCTAGCTATGTTTTTAAAACTTCATAGGGAAAAAGGGCTGGAGAGCTACTGCTTTTTTATTATTATTTATTTATTTAGGCTTTTAAATGAAAGCACAGTTCTTCAGAAGTAGTTTTGGCACCTTCTTTGAAAACCTGACGCCCTCTTCTGATGTTTCTAATTCATCGTTGACTCACTTCTCAAGTTTTTCTTTTTGCCTTTTCGAAATCAGTCCCGTATTGCTGGAATTCACCACTCTCCTTTCAAAGAAACTACAAGCTGCTTTCATGATAGGGTGTTGGTAAGAATCACTGGAAGCATTCTGGAAGCATTTTCCAAATGTTGTACATCATCTATATGCTGCTGAGTGCTGCATTTAAAAAAAAAAAAAAAAAAAAAAAAAAAAAAAGGCTTGCCTGAATCTCCCTACAAAATACTCTCCGTGGATTCAGGCAAGCACTTCTTTCTAGCTACAGGCAGTGTAAGCTTATGAAGTGGAAACCACCTTGTTGGAGAGAGGTATAAAGGAGCAGCCTGACTCTCTAGTATGAATATGATGGAGTATTGTTTTCTTCAAGGGAACAGCAAGTTGTGTTTTTCTTTGTATAACTGGTTCTGGCCACAGCCTTATTTGGGAGTGGGCTGTGACCACCTTGTTTGAGGCTGGCTGTCCCAAAAGGATTATCAGTGCTGTGCCACTTACCTGAGAAGCTGAGGGTGTGCAAAGCGGTGCCCACCAATTGCATCTGCAGCATCCTCAGAGCTTGAGCTTCGTGCAGAGGGATTCATTTCACATGCTGTACATTATTGGTGGTCTCTCAGCAGGCAGGGCTGGTTATTTGTTTCTATCCTACCCAGCTTGTTGCTTTCCCTGTTTCTGACCTAGCTAGCGTGCCAGTCTCTTGACAAGCCCCTGGCTGGCCAGTGTTCAGCTGAGCGGCACAGGTGCTCAGGAGCCTGCCATGGATGGTCTGTAAATCAGTTTGTGCTGTGCAGCAAGGCTCTGGCTTAACGATAAGTCAGAAGAAAAATGTTATTAATATTTAATGCGCGAGCTGAACGTCTGGCGTGCTGTTATTAGTTACACATCATGAGGGGTGCAGTATCGGCTACCAGTCAATGCAGGTCGCTTCCTCCAATGTTCTCATTCTGCAGACTTAATTTGTACTGTATTTTTCCATTCACTGAGACAAATATCTGCTCCATTTAAAGGGGCTTTGTCAAAATCTTCCAGCTAAATCTTTAAATTGGTGTGCCTAGCTTTCAAGACCCCTTTCTGTGAGACGCTTGATTACTTCAGAGAGCAATTCCTCAAGCTGTAGGGCACTGCTGACTTCCAGAGGGGTTCTGTGCTACATTCGGGCTGTGAGACCCCATTTGGAACGGGCTGCCCCGGGAGGTGGTGGAGTCTCCTTCTCTGGAGATGTTCAAGACCTGCCTGGATGCCTACCTGTGCGACCTGCTGTAGGGAACCTGCTTTGGCAGGGGGGTTGGACTCGATGATCTCTGGAGGTCCCTTCCAACCCCTACAATTCTGTGATTCTGTGATCTGGCAGATGACCCTTTGGGGGTGAGACGTAGGAGTCATGGAGAGCAGGTCTGAGCTGAGTCTGCCTGAACCTGTTCTTCAACGGTCTACTGCTTGCAAACCCTTTAAGTACAATATCCAAGCCAGGGCTGTATCTTTTAGCCAGCAATGGTGTTCTGCTGCTGAAGAGCACTGGATAATCCACATCTGAACTCTTCCTCAAAGCCTTTCTTCAGCCAGCTTCCCAGCATGGAGAATGCAGGGATGTGCTGCTAGGATTTCTGATCTCCACACATCATGTGAGGATAGATAGCTGTCCCTGGCTTGGGCTCTTGTTGTGCTGTAGCAGCCACTGAGCCTCCAGGAGGATGAGGTTTTATTTATGAATTGAAGTAAAGCTGCGCAGGGTGAGGAGTCCAGGCCAGTAATTTGTATGCAATTAGTGTAAAAATTATGCTTTCTCAGAAAAGCATCTGGCCAGTTTCTGCAGTCCGTTCCCTTCTATTCCCCTACCATACACAGTCATTGGACTGGGGTACATTTTCTTACTTGTTTTCAAGTCTCTTCACGGCCCTCTTGCTCATAAAGGTGTTGTTTATTATTATTTTTTTTCAACCTGCTCTAAAACTACATGCTAAAGAAGATTTAAAAAAAAAGAGAGAGAAAGAAAGGAAAGGAAAGAGAAAGAAAGACAAGGAGGGGAAAACCAACTACAGTATTGCCCCCAAAGAGGACACATGGTTTACAAATAAGTGACTTTTCTCTTCCCAGTTACTTAATACTTTGTGGGAGAATTTGCAGCTTCAGGCATGGGTTGGCTTCTTGTGACAGTGAGACTTAAAGGGATCCCTTCTCATTTCACATTGTTTCAATGCAAAGGTCTCTGCTCTTTGCTACAGGTCACGTTTAAAAAGAGGAATGGCTGGCAGGGACAGGGATTGTTCCCCTCTACTCGGCTCTTGTGAGGCCCCATCTGGAGTACTGTGTCCAGGTCTGGGGTCCCCAGCACAAGAAAGATGTGCAGCTCTTAGTGCAGGTCCAGAGGAGAGCCACTAAGATGATCAGAGGGTTGGAGCACCTCTCCTATGAAGAAAGGTTGAGGAAACTGGGCTTGTTTAGCTTGGAAAACAGATGGCTCTGGGGAGACCTCATTGTGGCCTTCCAATATTTGAAAGGAACATATGGGCAGGAGGGGGAATAGCTTATGAGGGTGGATATTGATAGGACAAGGGGAAATTGATTTAAACTGAGACAGAGGATGTTTAGGTCAGATGTTAGGAAATTTTTCACACAGAGGTGGTGATGCAATGGAACAGGTTGCCCAAGGAGGCTGTGGATGCCCCATCCCTGGAGGCATTCAAGGCCAGGCTGGATGTGGCTCTGGGCAGCCTGGTCTGCTGGTTGGTGACTCTGCACATAGCAGGGGAGGTGAAACTAGATGATCATTGTGGTCCTTTTCAACCCAGGCCATTCTATGATTCTGTTCTAAGTTATTCCTGAATCCCAGCATCACAGCTTATACTGAATTCAGAGCTCACCCTTCAGAGCTTCAGCATCATTCATTCCTCTTGCGCTAAACTGACCAACTCTTGAAGTCCTGCTTACTTGGAGTCAGCACCAATAAGAAGATTAAATGAAGCAAAACAGTTGTATTCATAAAGCATGTCTCTTCTTATGGCGTATGGGGGGAGGCACATACAGCTCCTCTTTCTCTATTCTTTTTGCAAGATAAACCCAATTCCTGTTCATTTGGGGGGGAAATCACAAGAAAAGCAACAAAGCCATACACAGGTAATAACACTTCAGGAGTGGCTTCTGGGGAAGAAAAAAATAGTGTATTGCTCTCAGCGGAAGCAGCTGCTTTCCTTTCTGTGTATTAACCCATTCCCCTTTGAATACCTTTTAATTTCTCATTCCCAGCTGTTTATATTTTTATGCTAGATTATTTCTTCAAGACACTTGACTGGAGCAATCTTATCAAATTGAGGTCAGTCTTACTGTAGGACTCCTCCCTCAGCCATTGGGCTCAGTACTTCACATGGGAAGAGAAAAGTTATCTCAGTAAGCGAAGACTGTGAGAATGAGATCTGACCAGAAAGTTCTTATTTTAAGACTATTCTGACTCTGCTTAACCAGCTTATTTTGACCACATAAGATATTATTAAAAGATTAAAAGTTCAGCTCCACAGTGTCATAACTTTGTTATTTTTAAATTTTAGCACACATGCTGGAAATGCATTAAGGGTAATAGAAGTCTGTACACAGTGATTTTTTTCTTTAAAAACAAAAACAAACCAAAACAAAAGAAAAAGACCAAAACCAACCCAATAAAATCATTGTGTGAAGTAGCAGGATGGGATGGATAGGCATAGAACGTGTTTTGAATGATTTTATTAACGCTATTACTAATAATTTTAAAAATAGCTTATTTTCATAAAGTTCCAGTGACATAATCCTTCAGGCTGTGACCTAGTGCCCACTGGTGTCAATGTCACCAACTGGTGTCAGTAGATTATCTATTAAAAAAAAAAAAATATTTTAAAATATAGTAATTATTCTCTCAATTGAATAAAAATAAAATGTTCTTTTGTATCGGAATTAAGGCCATGGTAGTATAGGATCCTAGAGCATTTTTACCCACTTCAGAGTATTAGTCTAGAGAGAGGCAGAATTCCAGTTAGGAATAATTGCATGTATTCTTGCTATGCTCTTCTTCTTTTTTCCACTTCATATCTCCCTGTCCTTCCTATAAATTGGCTGTGTTTCAGCAAATTGAAGTTTTTTGTTTGTGGAGTTTGCAAAACATTCAGTGATTTCTTGTGGAAGAAGCATTAATAACTTAGCATATTGGTGCTAATAAGTTGTGTGCTTCTTTTTTTTTTTTTTTCTTTTTTAAATCACAATCAGAGTATGAAGATTTGCTGTGAATTGCAAAATTAGCCAAAGCCGCCTGGCATGTCGCTGCTGCACTTTTTCTCTTCCACATGACATATTCTTAACTAAGTCAATCATTTACATGGGCTTTAAATTTAATTTAAATGTAATGAATTTAAATTGGGCTTTGCTCTATTTCAAGGTTGTTGGGTTACTTTTCTGTGAGTTAACATTCAGCGCAAGGGATTCAACTTTAGGTTTGCTGTTTCAGTTACTCCCTCTCCTGCCCCCTCTTTTTTTCTTCTTTTTTTCCCCCTTTCCCACTTTCCCAAATCAAATCCAGTCCCACCACCTGGTGGCCCGGGAAGTGTGTGGGAAGGAGAAAGGGGCAATGCAGTGGCAAGCGACGCGTGCTGGGAACGTGAGGATTGACAGCAACAGAAAAGCATTATGAGAAAATCAAACATACATTTTCAGGAGGAACCGCGCGATTCTCTCTGCGCATTACTGCCTATCTCAGTAATCATTCTTTTCCTCGATCAGGAGCCCTCTTAATCCTCCACCCCATCGTCCTCCTCTATCAAATCTCCAATACTTCTGAAACAAATCAAATCAAGAATTAACCTTTCAGCCGTGAAACATTCCTTTGCTATGGTGTGTGTGTCCCCTGTTAATCACTGTGCTGCAAAAACATGAGGCAGAGAGTGTGTACTCCATCAGAGTTACTGGACTTCTATATTTTCTACATTTGCCCTTGTAAAAGTCCCTTGTTCCATCTCAGCAAGAATCTCATGATGCCTTTTCTCAAATGTTGCACTGGGGAGATTCTGGTCTGTAGTGGCCCTAAACTGGAAGTGGTTCTGGAAAGCCACTCTGCCCAGAAGTCATTGTGCATCTTTGGGGATGATTGCCACATAGGGAGCATATAAGCAGGAAGGGAAATG
Source organism: Lagopus muta (assembly GCF_023343835.1). Classification (NCBI taxonomy): domain Eukaryota; kingdom Metazoa; phylum Chordata; class Aves; order Galliformes; family Phasianidae; genus Lagopus; species Lagopus muta. Next base: position 81,767,458 of record NC_064433.1, read on the forward strand.
GCTGTCTATGAGGGTGGGTGGTTATAGAGCAAGGGGAATGGTTTTAAACTGAGAGGTTTAGGTTAGATATTAGGAGGAAGTTTTTCACACAGAAGTGGTGGCACACAGGCAAATCTTGCCCAGGGAGGCTGTGGATGCCCCATCCCTGGAGGCATTCAAGGCCAGGCTGGATGTGGCTCTGGGCAGCCTGGTCTGGTGGTTGGTGACCCTGCACATAGCAGGGGAGGTGAAACTAGATGATCATTGTTGTCCTTTTCAACCCAGGCCACTCTGTGATTGCCATGGTGCTGCTCATTCATTTAGGGAAGGTTTTCTTTATTGCACTTGGAGAGGGACTATAAGGAGAGCTTACTCAAAGTCAGTGATTTAAAATGAGCAATTTGGAGACAAATTCTAGGCAAAGAAAAGGTGAAGCAGAGTGGCTTGAATTTGAAAGGACTCAAGAGTGAGAGAGAGGGCAGTTTTGCATAGCTTCAGGACAGTGCCTCCCAGAGCCTGATCCCAGCATCTGCCTTGTAGACATAGAATATCCAAACAGGATGCCTCAAATAATTTGCTTATTTCTGTGAAGTCTTGGTATTTTCTTGGTCGTTTCTGCCATATCCTGTGCATTTAATCCAGGCTACCCACTGTCTGTGTATGTCGGGTAATTCTAGACAGTGATGGGCAAGACTGTCAGTGTTGCACTTCAGTGTACCTTCTGAGGAAATGCTTTTCTCTGGTTTCTTTTTTTCCCATATTAGTATCAGGTTACAGTTTCTTTTACCTATCTGCCAATGGTATAAATTGCTACCATTCTGTTTTCCCTCACCTGGATGTCTTCCCCCTAAAATAAGGTCAACAGACTGCAAATATGTTAGTGCATTCAGTCTCTTTTCATCTGCAGCTAAAAACTGGGGTGCTACTGCCACTACACTTAGTCTTAACTCTCTTACAGTGGCTGCAGGTTCCCCAGGGGTTAACAGTGCTGGTTGCAAAGTGCAGAAAAAATATAGCAGCTCAATAGTAATGAAGTAACAATGTACTAACATAGCAAAAAATTGAGTGAAAATTAGAGCATAGCTGATTCATCACTGTGTTATTCTACTTAAACCAGTAGTGAATCAGAGCCAGCAGCTTGGGGAGAGGTTGTTAGAGTCTTTATGAAGTTTAGAGCCATTTACCAGCATACAGTCAAATTCATTTTGTTTCATTACGGTTATGATAACCTTACATATTTGGGGACAGTGAGTAAATTTTGTTTTGTTTTGGGTGTGTACGTTGTTTTGTCTCTTGAAGGACAAATCTGTTGCAGAAGTTTCTCTGTGTTCCTGCCTAATAAGAGCCAGGCTGTAAACCTGTAGTAAAACAGTTGTACCATCAAGGGGTATGCATAGTAACTTTTAAAGTGGTGTATCATTGCTGTGCACTTGTAAATACAGCCGTTCTACCTACTGTTGGTCTTGCCTTCTAATTAGACATACTTAGAGTCTTCTCTAAGTAATATTTCTGAGAGTTAGGTAAATAATTTATAGGGTACTCTTCACAAATGGATACAATGTGAATTCAGAGCTAATCTGCTCCTCTGGAGGAACATAAAATTATCAAGCTTATACAAGAGCAAGCTAATTAGAAAGCAATCATCATCAACAACAGCTGTTCTTAGCTCACTGAAGGGCGGAGGCTTCTCTAACACTGTCCACTCATCCATTTCCTCTCTCCAGCTTTCTGAGACACAAAAGCATCTCCAGAGCTACTCCCATACAGCCATTCCTGCCAGTTGCTCCCAGCTCAGTGGTCTGTCTGTGCTGGCAGTGGGTTCATTTCTGCGGTATGTTATTGCCATCTCACTGAGGATGGATGTGTATCTGGGTCACGGTTGGAAGTGGAAAGATGGGGGATGTGTCCAAAGTGTCTTTCATCCCACTATCCCAAAAGGAGGATTTTGACCACAAGATTTTGGTCTTTTTTATTTCATATATATATATATATATATGTATGTATGTATGTATGTATGTATGTATGTATGTATGTATAAATTGTAGTATTTCAGTGGGGTTGAAAACTGTGGTAAATGACAATAATAATAATGAAAAAAAGTAATAATTTCTATGACATTACTGTTAAGAAATAACATTTGGAAATGGTGAGTCAGTTCCCTTTCCTGACTTCACCTTTGTTCCTTTTAACCCCATCATGGGCTGTGTTTCACCCATTGGGTGGAAGAACGTGTCCATCAACTTGTACCTCAAAAGTGAAGTCATAAACCCCACAATATAAAGCATCCATGAATTTGGCAGATACCCTCTTGCCTTGTAGTCACCACGTGGCACATAATGGAAAGCCAAGAAACTTATTCATTGTAGCTGCCTCAGTGCATACTGAAGTACCTTCTTCTAGCAAATTTGTTGTGCTGGTAGACTGGAGAGGGATGAATTAGCTCTGGAAGATCTGTGAAGAGAGAGAGAGTGGTTAGAGAGGTTTTCAGGATCACTCAGCTCCAACTCCTTCCTAGTGCCCCAGCGATTAGAAGAACCTTGCCAACGCGTCATAAAGCTCTGGATGGTGAGGAGGTGATCTGTTGACAGCAGGCCTGGGGGCACATGCTGCTGGAGGCAGTCTTTATCCTCAGGAATGAATGACAGAGAGGTTTTTTTAGAAGGATAGGGTGGCCTCAAAACATTACATTGCTTTTCTGCTTTGGTGAAGGATTCATCAGAGAAGCCTTCAGCTGCCAAATATCTGACCTTGGAGAAGGCCAGGCTGTCCCACAGAGAACTGAGATTCTTAATTTCTTAATTCTTCTTTTTTCTTCTTAATTTCTTTTTGCTCTCCTCCCTGCAAAACACAGAAGAGCTGAGAGGAAGGGGAAAGTTGACTGTCAGTGGAAATGCTTTGAGAGACCTCACTAAGGATAGGCTCTCCTTAGCAGATGATGCTGTGTGAGTTGCAGAAGAGGAGACTAGGTTTGGGGTGAGGAAATATGGGTATCTGAAGAGGAATTCAGGGTTGGCAAAGCCTGCGACAGCTTTATAGATTAAACTGCTGCCAGATGTTAATTGTTTTCTGTGTAGTTTTCAATTGATCTGTAATTTGACTGTAGATTCCAGGCTTTTATAATAAATTGTGTACAAAGCTAGCCACTTAAGGTGATAATAAAGACTCAAAGGCAGACAGAGTCATAAATTTGGACTTATCCAAGAGTAAGAGATGAGTTAGGGCTTCCGTGGGAGTGTTTTATTTTTCTTCTCCTTCCTGCATTTTTGTTGTGTAGAGAAATGGGAAGGAACTGGAGTTTTTCTGCTCTGGAGACAGGAGCGAAGCAGAAGGTTGGATCCTAGCTGTGCTGCAGACACATTCCTTTCAGTGGATGATGCCCCAGCATCCATTTAACCTGGCAGATTAAAACTCCCATTTGTTCCGATAGGGCAGGAGCCTTTTTGGTGCTCAGGTGTTCTCCTCTGTCTTCGTTCATGTATGTGCATCCACATTCACTGGTGTGTGTGTCCATCTACTATTTTGGCTTTTCACTGTGACAGCTGCTGGCTTGGCTTGTTGTGGTGAAAGCCCTGCTGGAGGGTAATAACCTGCAGACCTTGCATCCTGGTGTGGTGTCTTGCACTTAGTTTCAGAGGTGTTAAGACTGCCTGTGGACAGATACTTCTGTCTTCATCTCTGGCAACTGCTAGGAAGCAACTGTCAGGCCCCAGATGATAAAAATTGGCTTGGATGGAATACTTCAGGCCTTCTGCTCTTTCTGTCACTCTGTGAATGGGGCACAGAGTTTTGGTCTCAAAGATTTATGATAGTGAGTATCTGATCATGATTTGTAGCATGCAGTGCTGTGGCACTGAGGTGTGTGGCAGAAGTTGGCCTCAGCAGAATGACAGTTTTCTACTTGAAAATAGTTTTTGTCTCCCTAGCAGAATGTTCTGCTGCACTCTTGCAGGAAAATTGAGTGATATGGGGATTACTTAGGGCTTTGAGTAGTTGCGAGAGTGCACATAGAACCCTCCTAGAGGAATATTGAACAGGAGTCACAACTGGGCCACTGTGAGCTTGGCTCTACTCCTGGACGCAGGGCACGAGAGCTCATGCATCAGATAGGGGAACTGGAATTGTTCTGGTGGCTTCAGCAAAACTAAACTGATTAGCATCACCTGATTGCATGGCCCTTTCCCATTGTTTTTTGCAAAGGCTGACAGAGCGATAACAATTTGCAAACTGCTGAGGACAGCTGCTGTGCTGTTGGACAGTTCAGGGGACTCTGCAGGAGTCAGGAGCCTCAACGGGCCTGAAACACTGGAAACAGAAAGCACCAGGTTTTCCTCATCCTTGCCCTGTGGGGGCATCTTTGCAGCAAGTTTGGAATCTACCCACATTGGTTTCTGATGACACCAGAGCTGCTGTGAGCATTCTCTTCTCCTAGTGCCATGCCTGCCTCTGCTGCTGCTGCTGCTTCCATTCGAAGTCACCCCTCTGTCTCCTTCCAGCTGCTACCACACAAGCCCATGCATTTTGATTATTCTTTGAGCTCCTGCTTCAAAGGAGTGTGTTTACATAGTTCTTCCCAGAGTACAACCCCTTTGTTTCAAGTTAATGCTCCTGTGTGACAGTAAGCCAAACAAGGGGCTGTAAGATGCTGTGCTGATGCACAAAACCACTTGTGTGCCCATATCCCCCACTGAACATGTGCATTATGTTTCGTTGTCCTGTGTGTGAGCTGCCACAAATAGTGTGTGTGTGTGTGGTGTATGCTATAGGTTCTGAGGATTTTATTGTCTGGCATGCTCTGGTGTCTCACTGATGTGTGTGCTTTCTGCATGCTCTCCTGCCCTGTGATGGTAGCACCCTCCGAGAGCAGGATGGCAGCCAGCTGCTGGCTCATAATTTGGCGTGGGCTGTCTGTCACATGGGATTAGCTTTTCTGATGTAGGTTTCTATGACAAGCTCTCCTTTTGAAGGTGTAGAATTGAAGCTGAATGTATGCAGAGCAGCACTGTGCAAGGTGATGGGCTCTTGTATGTGCATACCTGTAGTCGTGCTGTTTGTCCTGTGATGCTTAATATGAAATCCTGAGTGAGTTCTCCTTAGACAAATATATCTGAGGAGTTCTCCCTTGTATAAAAGGTCTTAAGATTGAACTTCTACAGCAGGATCTACTGTCTTGCAGAAGAGGCTGCTGAGAGAAATGAACAGCCTGATCTAGGGAGTGGTCAGAGATGAGAGAGCCCAGTGTGGAGAACTGTGCTGTTAATTTACTCTCGTCTCCCTTTTTGTGGAACAATAAATCCTCTCATCCCACAGACAGTGCATCCTGCTGAGAGCTAAAGCAATGAGATTGTGTATGCCCTGCAAGCACTCATCTGCCTGGAGATCCAAGCCCTCCTTCTGCTCCCCTCCTTTACTACCCTGCCCTGTCACAACCAACCACTTTATGACCTAAGAAAATGGTTCCTGTAAAGGCTAAAAGGCACCCAGCCTGCTAGCATTTAGAGAACTGTTGGACTCTCCCCTTTTCAACTGGTCTTTGCCACTTGAAACTAATTCATGAGATCCATATTCCTTTTCTCACTGTGTGATCCTTGGAAACAGAAAGCAAATGAGAAAGGCACACTCAGTTTCTACCCGCAGATGCAGCAGAAGCAGACAGCAGTTGCAGTTGAGGAATTTCTTACCTTTGTGCTTGTTTTTACTTTCTTTTTTTTTTCCCCTGCTGCTCTCTTCCTTCAGAGTACCTTGCGCTCATCACTGTGCTAAGTCACTTGTAGCCCTATGACTCTCGATTGCCCTGTAGAGAGGGGTGGGCTATTAACTGAAGTGGAAAGGGTTGGTGTGTTGTTACTTCTTCCTCAGCAGAACTGTCTGAGAAAGAAATAATATCTCAAGGACATCTCTCCTCCCACTTTGGAATCCCTCAGCCAGCTGGAGAGGATCTTGAAATATGTCCAGTTCAGCCGAGCCCTGTGATGGGACTTTTATTGCTGCTAACGAGGCAGGTCACCATGCAGTACCTGCCTGAGGAGCTTCAGAGCTGTTCCCCTTCCCTGCAGCAGAGATGCTGCTCGCCCTCTGACCTGCTCCTCTCCCAGAGGCATCACACCATCCATGCTGTCATTGGACAGGTTGCCCTTCCCCAGAATCTGCTCCACGCCCTGTTTTAATTAAACAACCTAATCTTTTAAGTGACCCTATGCCGTGACAGCTGCTGTAGGGCCTGCAGAGTCCGGACGAACGTAATTACTCACTTTGGAGATGCTGTGCTCGGCCATCCAAGTGACAGGGCCTTCATCTTCCTATTCACGCTTTCCAGTACAGTTTCTCCTGCGGTGCCAGACCCAACCTCCAGCAGGTGGTACTTGCCCCAGGCACTCCTGCCTGGCTCTTATTTAAACTGCCTTCTGCCTGCAGTCCTTTGTGCAAAAACTCACGCCTCTGTCCTTTCCAGCACACCAGCTCTGAGTTCTTGACTGAAAGCCTACAGCTGGAGACACAGCAGTGATTTCAAGTGATTCCTCTCATTCACTGGGAGATTTTGAAGGCCTCAATGGCCTGACTTTGGACTTTAGGCCAGCAGTTAATGACAGTTAAAGCCCCACAGCTCAAGGCGTGGAGTCTTCCACAGAGCAGAACGCAGGAGAAAGGGATGCTACAAGGTTTGGTGGTCTGCTTCTCCGTGTTTAGGGGAACCACATACCTCACCTGAATGGCTGCAACTGCTGGGCACATTTCTTTATATATGTCAGTTTATTCTGTGTTGTAGCTCAAGGGCATTTGAAGGACTCACTGCAAACTGGGAGAAAGGGATGGGTCTTACAGGTGGAAGGAGGAGGAGCTGCCATTTGTTTTGTCACTGGAAATTGTCTGATCCTGGCTGGAGTCCTCCTGTTTCCCTTGGCAGAGGGGAATGTGCAGGGAGGGGGAAAACCTGTCTCTTTAATCTGGAGAGTCGAAAAGGCCCAGATAAATAAATAAATAAATAAGCTTCTTCTCTTCATATTCTGGGCTGAATCTCTCTGAAGGGAAAATGAAAGGGGAGAATGAGAAAATCATAGTTTGTCCTGTGCAGCGAGAATGTGTCATCACACCCATGCTTCTAGGTGGTGGGTTTGCTCGTGAAATGTCCTTATTTACTCTCCCACGCTTTGCTAAAGTGTTTTTGCTGAGCAGAGTTGAAGCATTTTTTAAGAAGAGTTTGCTTCTCTCGAGCACTCTGTAGATGGCACCGCTGCGCCCCTTTCCAGGAACGGGATCTGAAATGCTAACGTGAAGTACCGGTGCCATCTGCTGGCAAAGAGGAGTTTGTCTTCTCGTGAGTTTTGTTCTTACTGGCTTGAATGCAGCAGGGTAGCTGCAGACTGCTCCATTTTGGGTGTTTGAGTAGTGGACTGTGAGCTCCAGCATTTCTAATTTGGATTGATTTGTTTGTACGTAAAGATTTTGTAGCCCTGACTTCTCACTGCAGGACTTGCAATGCAGCCCTTGCCTGGTGGTAGTGTCCCCGTTCCACAGAACGCTGAAGGACTTTATGGAGATCCCTCAGACTGCTGTGTCCAGATGGGATGGAAGATGCTGCCCCATAAAGCCTTGTGAAAATGAGCTTTGCAACCTCACATAAAGTACTGCAGAAAGGACTGTATTCCTCTCTTCAGAGTTTGGATGGTGTGCACTATGAAGATCTTTCTCAGATGCTCACATCCATCCCTGTCCTGGGAGAGCTCAGCAGGCCTGACCTTGAACACTTGGCACTGAACTTGGCATTGAACACCTCCAGTGACGGGGCATCCATAGCTTGTGCTGGTGCACCATCCACATAGTGAAGAATTTCCTCCTAACAACTAATCAGCATCTCACTTAGTTTAGTTTAGTATCCTTTAACTTGTCCTATTGCTCTCAGACTGTTCAAGAAATTGGTCTCTGTCTTGTTTATAATAAGCTTCCCTTACTGGAAGACCTCAATAAGGTCTCCCCAGAGCTTGCTTTTTTTCTGAGCTGAACAAGCCCAGCTCCCTCAACCTGCCTTTTTAGGAGCAGTGCTCCAGCCCTCTGATCATCTGGTCCAGCAGTGCTGACCCTTTTCACTGCACTGGTTGCAGGAGGTGAGAGAGAGTCAGCCCTGCTCTTCTTACCCCAGAAAAATAAAGGCATCATTGATGACCTTTTTCACAGCCTCAGTCTTCATCTCTAACTCTGAAAGGTGACTGAAGGTGAGGGGAACACCCACCATAGCACAGCAATTATTCTGCACAGCTAGGAGTGAAACTCTGAACCATCCCTTCACTTATGCATTGGTACTAACACAGCTTCAGGCCTTGGTGAAAGCTGAAGACCAGGATCTCTTTTGTCTCTCTTTAAGATCTTTGCACAGATTGTGGCTGATTATACTGAAAGCAGGTCTGGAAACAAGCAAGGTCCATATTAGGGTTTCATCTGGATTCCTTCAGAGCTTCAGAAATGGTTGTGGTGATTGGGAGAGGTGAAAGGATAAATGGGGAGATATGTTTACCTCCATAGGAAATGCTTTTTGTGAAGATAACCAGTGAAAGTGTGACACAACTTTTCTGAGAAAGGTCTCTCAAATTCCAGAGGGAATTTCTGGTGTAGGAAGGATAAGGAAATGGCAAAGACTGAATAGTATCCTGAAGACAAAAAGCAACATTTGTCTCTGCTCTTCCTCTCATTTTTTCTGTTTTTCACTGTTCTTTTTTTTTTTTCCCCACAGATGTTTTATGTTTTCCAGTATTCTTAGGCTGGTTGTGTTTTGTTTTGTTTTGTTTTCTTCAGAACAGTCTCAGAACGCATTCTTAAGGTTCAGGTTGGATATTAGGAAAACATCCAAAATACATTAGAAAAAAATCCTCAGGAAAAGCTGTGAGGTACTGGCACAGATTTCCCAGGGAGGTGATGGAGTCACTGTGGGCATGGTGGAGATGGGCTGACAGTGGTCTCTTCCAACCTTAATGATTCCATGATTTTCTGAAGTAGGTGACTCACAGCTGTAAGTGCATGGACCTCATAGGTGAGAGCTTTCTAGAGGAGTGGTGACTCTTCTGTAGATAGCCAAAGGCTGAAGGACTGCTTTAATGGCTTCTGGCACTGCAGAACAGCATCCTCTTTTTTTTGCATTATTTCTGCCCATCATTAAAGCTCCCATTGCCACTTCATGAGCAAATGCTGCACTTTCCTCATCAACTTCCCAAACCTTGTGCTATCCACATGCTTCAGGTAGAGCTCTGCCAAGCAGACTGTGCTGCAGACACTGCCAATGAGAGCTAAAGAACAAGGATGTGGGAGTTGCTAGGGAAAAATGGAAGAGAAAAAGTGGAACATGTGGGTAGGGTAGGGGAATGGAGTTGCAGGATCTAGATTTCTTTTTTCTGTTTTGTATTTGGTTGTGAATGTAGCAGTTTCATAGTCAACAATAGCTGAATCTTCTTTGACCGTCATAGAGAATAAAACTCATGCACTTTCACTCTTAGCAACCTCACATAACAATGCAGGAAGCTGCAAAACTTTCCAAATCCTTGCTTGTTGTGTAATGCCTTTTAAAGGATCCTCTTGGATATAAGTGACAGTGGCAGCATGTGAAGCCGTTTCTGTTCTCTGTGCTGCAGCCAACAGAGAGCAGCATCGTTATATGTCTGCTCACACAGGTGGTGAGGAGAAGCTGGTATGAGCCACTGCAGTGCCTTGCCTCAAGAGGGAAGAGAGATCAGGAGCGTTCCTTGGGAGTGGCAGCGTTGGTCCAGGAGGCACTGAAGCATCACATACGTTTGTGACCAGTGCCAGGCCAGGCTCTGACTGAGATTTGGGCAGAAAACATGGATAATAAGCTGTAAAGCTTGTTGGTTTGTTTTAATCAAACTTGACAGCAGATTGTCAAAACGTTTACCAGCTCTTGTATTAGGGAACTAAGCTAGGTAGCACAAGGCTGTGCTCTGAAATACATTTCCCATCTGACAGAGAGAAGTCTGGGCTTCTCGTTCTTTTTGTAGGATGGGGCTTGCAGCACTACCCTGGCTCTTGAGGGTGTTATATGGGTGAAGCATGGATGTCTGCAGACTGTGGAGTGGGGAAGCAGGAGGTAATGGTCCTGAGAGCAATACACTCCTCAGCCCTGGGGGTAAGTTGAGTCAGATTTGGATTGCAGCCTGGTGGGTATGTGTGTGAAGGGCCACAGCAGGCTGTTATCTAGGAAAAGGTGGCATTTATCTATCTGGGCAGCACAAGATACCTATCTGTGCAACATCTTCTCTGCTAGAATTAGTGGCTAAAGCCATGTTGGTACATCTTCCCTTAATGCACACACAGCTAAAGAGGTTAGGGTGGGCAGGACCCACTTCCAAAATAGCAGATTCTTCCCCTGTGGCTGCAGGTGCTGCCTCAATAGGGAAGCATGCTGTGGCTTGCTGCTAACCCACCCATGCACAAGCCACAGAGAATTAGCCAGATGGTTTCACTTGAAAAAATCAAAAGTGCAAAGCCATCTGCTCTCCTGTCCAGATGATCGTGAACTTGACTTCTTGTCTACCAGTCTAAATTGAATCTCCCAGAGGGCAGGAATCATTGAGCCTGATGGGGGCAAGAGGACTGCAAACAGCTTTATCACTCGAATTTCTTGTGGGCAGAAGTTTCCAGCATGTGTTGCGGCAACCTTTCTGAGGTGAGACAAATGCCAGCAAAACAGCTATTAGTCAGGGGAAAACATCAGCTGGGAAGGCTGCAGAGCACTGGCTGGCTCTGCCTGCCTGCAGCCCAGGGAACGGCAGAGGGAGCGCTTGCATCACTCTCAGGGATACATCTGCATCTCTTCCCAACCAGGCATGAGGGAGAGCTGCTCAGGGAATGGGTTAGATGCTCCTGAAGATGCTTATGCCTCAAGATGCTCATGACTGAGCTGATGGAGGAATGACACTGCCAGAGCATGCAAGCCTTCAGACAAGGATAAGAGAGAAATGCTTGCACAGGGGACAGTTGCTACTGAATGTAAATTGGAAAGATCTGTAGGACAAAAAATTAGATCCTATATAGGGACTAAATAGAGCTTGGGGCCGAAATCTTTCTCCAGCAATAGCTAGAAAGCCTAACTTGACTCTGGTTCTGTTCTCCCATTTTAGATTTGTGTGATTTTGTTAGGAAAGAAGTCCCCTTGCTGGAACTGTTGTAGAAATCATGGCAGTTAATTCAGCGTTGCAAGCAAATGTTTGTATGACTAGAGCATAATTGTGTAGTTGCCAGCACTCATGTTTTGTCATGAGCTGAGTAGTATTCTCTGTGTTCCCAAAGGCCTTAATGTTGAAGTCACAATAATTTGTCTTTCACATTTCTGGCCCTCATGCTTTAGACAACCAGAATGAGCCTGAAAGGTTAAGAAGAAAGGAGGGGAATGAAAAGAACACATTTGTTTTTTGGAAAAAAAAATGAAAGCCCACCAGGGGGCTGACTCCCGATTTTATTATTTGTTTGTTTGTAATGTATTGGTAACGCAGCACTGAGGAAATGTTGTGAATTTTGCTGGTTTCCTTGGAAGTTAAATTCCCTGGAAGCTATATTCATCCATTTGAGAATATGCAAAGCTACCACATAACTCTTGCAGTCACTCAGGAAAGATAGGTGCAAAATCCCAAACTCACTGCTAACAAGTAAGGTGAAAATAAAAGATAGCTTGCAGAGATAAAGGAACAAGATTCATCAAGACGAGCTCTGTTCAGCAAAAGCTTGAAAGTACAAGCTTACTTTTCTGCAAAGAAATCATCCTGCTGACTTCAGTGGATTTTATTGTGTTCATATCCAAATGATTTTGAAGAGAAAATAGGCTGGAGGAAGCTGGGAAGCAGTAGTGGACAGTTCATGAATTGGAGGAGGTAGAATTAAGCTAATAAATGATTCATTCAGAATTGTTTACCCAGCTTTAGCTAGCATCAGGAGGGAAAGAATGCAAATGGGGCTGATTATCCAGCTTCACTTTGTGCCACTGAGTTGTTCTTGGCTCAGGAACTCTTCCTACAAAGGGAAGGCTTGCGCACACTATCACTTGAGGACATTTATCACAGAATTGGACAAAGGTCTGAGAATGCACAGCAGGAAATCCTCATGGCAGAGCAGAGGGCTGGATTCCCCAGGTGCTCTTTCCTTATCTGCCACAATGCTTTAGTGTTGGTAACCATGCACATTGCTAGCAGAATTGCCTGAATGAAATTGTGATGAGGGAACTCTCCCCTAAGAGTTGAACACAATAAGGATTGCTAATAAAGGTACAGCAGAATCCTTGTCAAGTTGCTAACTCTTTCTTGCAGAGGAAATAGCAAAGCTAAAGTGAAAATACCTGGCTGATTCTCTGCAAAATCTACAGCCAGCCCTCTGTCTCAGATGAGGATTTTGGAACTGGATCCACCCACCAGCTCCAGTGACAAGCAGCAGGAAGCCCAAGACAGGCCTCACACTGATGGTGTTGCTCAAGATGACTGTGTTTGCTGTTCCTCAGTGCCCCTGAACAAGCAACCCATGCACAGAGATGCAGGAGGCAGGCCTGTTTATTTTGTGACCTACTCCAAGCAGAAACTGCTAGCCAAAGAGAGGGCAGAGCAGTCTCTTGGTGGATGTGATACCTGTCATTAGATGGCCTTCCCTTGAGAACATGTTCATCCACAGGCATAGGACAAAGAACTGAGAGTGCACAGAAATGCTCATAACAATTTTTTGGGGCTGGGGATGTATGGGGGATGGCAGGAAAATGCCCAGTGCTGTTTAAAATGTTAATGAAGTTACCAGCAAAGCCATAATGATGTTCCAGAGGAGAGGGCCAGGGAAAACATGGGCTCTACTTTACTGGGAGTTTAAAAGAATAGCATTGGACAAATGTCTGTCAGGAATGATTTTAATGTAGTTGATGTTTTGGGGGGAAGAGGATGTCTAGGTGATTCATCAGCAGTCTCCCAGCTTTATTTTATGGGATTCTAGTAGTATGGGTTGTAGGGCAGAACTGCATAGTAGCTCAAAGTGACTACAGATGGTCAAGAACTCTGCTTTACAAGTGGTTCTTGTCAGTGTCACTCCAGGACATGAGGACTAATGATGCTGTAGAAGGAATGACAGCCACTCACTCATGAACGCAGCCGCCTTCAGCACCTTAAGTTGTCTTTGGAGGTCTCCCATCCACGAATCTGAATTAATGCTCCCCTGGAACAGGGAGAGAGAGACAGAAGGAGATTTATGGTGGTTTGCAAGCCTGAGAGAGACACCATGACTAACAAGCTAATTAGCCCCTCAAAAGCTGGTAGACAAATGGAGAAGAGCTTCTGTCTAACCCGTAGCCATACATTTTGCACACTGCAAAGGCAACTTGCCTGCAGGGGCCAGCAGAGTTTGCTAGGAAAGAGACTTCATGTACATCTGCTTCCCATCTCGCCCCCTGCACCTCACCATGGTGACAAGGTTTCCTTCCAAACAAGATGTCTGAGGGGTAGGTGAAAGAGACTTTGGTGTTGGAGTTGGGGTAACTGAAGCGTGAGCCTGGTGGAGGAGGGGCACCAGTAACACTGTGCACCCTACATTTCTTGAGGCTCCTGCCTTGCGAGTTTCAGAGCGAGGGAGCAGCCCACTCCACCTCCATCTCTGTGAAATGGATGGAACGTAAGAAATGTTTTAAATAATTGAGTAATGAAATGAATATATTAATGCTCAGAGAGCGAGAGAGGGCTCCTGGTTGGACTCATTCAGGCAAACAGCCCCTGACAAGCCAGGAGAGAAGTAGGGTCAGCATTTATTCCTCTGGAGGGGATTGTTCAGTGGCTCTCCACGGAGCCCTCCTTTTTCACTCCCATTTCTTTGTTCAGTGATTGCAGCTGATTTTCTATCTCCAGGTTGTCTATTCAGCCCTGCTCTCATACTTGGCTGTCTCTGCATCTTATCTTCCTATAGCTTTACGCTGTTTAATCCTCCAAAACACAGGCATCCTTCTCATCCTATCCATCTCCAAGACGTATGTTCACCCTTATTCTGTAGCCACTTTGCTTCTTAGGAGCATTTAATTACAGGTGAGATTCATCTTCTCTGCAGATATGCTGCCTCTTGTTCAGGAGACAAGTAAGTGTTGAACACCAAGTGCACTTTGTTTCTGGGAACACTTGCAAGGCTGGCAGCTGAGGCTGGCGGTCTGAACCATCCATTTGCTTATGCAGGAGTGCAAGCACAGAAACACGTTGGGTTTGGTAAGTCAGGCAGTAAATGGCACAGGAGCTGGCATTAAGAACTGTTGAACTGTGATTCTAGTGAAAAACAGGGAGCAATCAAGCTGGCTGCAAACAGCTGCTGCACAGTGTTTGTTACACCCTGCTCTGCCCACACCCATCCTGCCTGCAGACCCCAGGCTCGGGCTGCCCGTAGCAGCTCTGCCGGTGCCTCTGTCCACCCTGCCAGCCCCCCTGCCCTCTCCCCACTGCTTCAGGACTTAATTCCTCTTTGTAGAGTCTGCCAGTGTTGCTGATGCATGTGGCGATTTGTCAAAACGACCGTTCAATTCCAGAATATTATGACAAAACCCGCTGATTCCTATCAAGTGTAACCTGAGTCATATTTCAGATCCTAAATCCAAAGTGCTTAAGGAATCACTCAGCCATTTTTTGTTTGTAAATGTAAATGCAAATCATACAGATACTAGCTTTGCCCTGCTTGAGCACTTCTTTTCCCCACTCAGATCTTCCTGTTTGGATTATGTGGGGAGCAGAACCTTTGGAGTTCTTGTAGCCCTGACGCTGAAGTCAGCAGGGCCCTGCTGCCTATGCTAAACATAGCAGTTGTGCTGCTGCTGTGTTGTACTGAAGGTGCTTTATGTTGAAACCTAGGGTGAAATGGACAAGTGTAAGTCAGAGCAGGAATGGGTTCAGAAGAACATGAGAAGAGATGAGCTGGGAGAAGCTGGGAGCTGGAGGCACTGCTGGAAACTTAATTTTCCTCTTTCGGTGATGAGAAGATTCCACAGATCAACATAAATGAGTAGCTTACATAGAAAAAACCACTTAAAATACATCTACAAGATACTTATATAATAGTTATGGAATCAGAACCTGGGTAGGGATCAGAGCAGCAGCTGGTGAGGAGAGGAGATGCTGATGGAGAGAGACAGATGATTTCTGGGTGCTGCGTGCAGGGACGGGTGGGGAGGAGGAGAGCACCAGTAGTTGAAAAGTGGCAGCTCTCTCCTTCATCTGAAAAGTTATTTCTTATGCAGAGTGAGTGTAACCCTCCAATGCGTCTTCCAGTTAGTGACACCCAGGAAATGTTTTATGGATGAGACTCCATCACCTGTTAGCATGAAGAGGAGAAGGCAGAGCCACCGGTGATGGATGATCCTCTGGAAACTGCACCGTGTCCTCTGTACCTCCAGCTCTGTGCCTCTTTATCATGCATCATCACAGCAGCATCCACCTGTGGCTGCCGGGAAACTCCCAGTTCCCATCTCCTCTCCCACTTAACTTCCAAGATGTTCTGACATCTCCTTCTCTGAATCTGCCTTTCTTTCTGAGTAAAGATGGATGAACTGTGGCCATTTCTGCAGGTGACAAAGGGATTGTTCTTCTCCGGATATGTTGTGTAGAGTTGTTACTTGTTAACCCTCACTTCCTCAGTGAGCATCCTAGCATAAATCAGATGGTTTTGTGGCTTGGGGGACAAAGCAGAAAGATTTTGCAGAGGATTTATTTTGAGTGGTTGTGGATACATGCTTACCAGTTTGAAATCTTTGTGTGCAGTATTTTTTGTTTCTTTTAGTAAATACTCTTTCTCTGCGTCTATGTCACTGTAAACTACAGTTGTTAATGACACGGGGAATGACAGAAAATAACCATGATGCGTATTGGAAACCCCTGGCCCCCAAACCAGATTATGGTGAGAGATGAAGTAAGGAGAGTGCTTCAGAGGTGACAGGCCAATCCCGCTGATACTGCTCGTTTGCTGAGCAGCCTCAAAATCCAAGCACTTGTCAGAACCTCATTTAATAAAAGTCATTTTCTGTATACCTTTGGAAAATACAGACAGAGCCTAGGTACTGGCCAGTGTTTCAGTGCGTCTGTTCTTGGATGGTGCAGTATCAATTAAACCTTCCTCTTCAGTCCCCAGTCATCAGGAGCTCCCTTCTGTGTCTGCCAAGCCCAGTTTACAGAAGCAGGTCTCTGACTGTGAGCTGTGTTATTGCCATGCCAACCCTTTCTTCTTTCCTGAGTCCCTGAGTCCCATCTTTGTTTTTGCTTCCTGCAGGAAGCCTCCTGCTAACTCCTCATTAATCAGCCGGCAGTTCACTTCAGCGCATCACTTAGTCTCATCTACGTGGTGCCCAAGCCTCCCCATCTTTTTTATTCCTCTGCAAACCAGAGATGGCTTCAGTGTATGAGAGCCCTGGAGAAGCAGTGTAGTGCTGGTACACTGCAGGCTGCGAGCAAAACCCCAGGGTTTATTTAAGCATGCAGTTCTGGCTCCAGGTTGGGTAGCAAGGGCAGTGTAGGTAAATTCCTCAAAGCTCTGCTACCTGCCTCCCAATTGCTTCCCAGCAGGCAAGTCCAAGTGATGCAGAGGGGCTTGGGACCAAGCTATGCCCGCATTGCCTCTGCATGTAGCATATACAGTGTCCCATAGAGTAAAGGAAGTATCAAGCTACGAGGCTGAGGCTATCCTGACTGCCTGGCCCAGCTCTCATCCATCACACCCACATCCACATGGTGCACGTACAGCAGGCCTGATAGCAGGGGAAGATGAATGCCAAGGAATGTTGCTGTGGTAATCGCCCACCCCAAGAGGCAGAATTTGTCCTGATTGCCAGCGAGCTGGGGATACAGCCTAATAATGGGTCCTAGGGAGCAAATTTATTTTAGTTTTATTCCCCCTCACCCCCACCCTTTCCTTTGCCTGAGTGTTTAGCTCTGAAAAGAATAATTTATCAAATCATTTTTCTTCAACTTCGGAGGAGGAAGAAAAAGGATGGAGGGGAAAAAAGGGCCCTTTGCTGTTTTAATTGCTTTGCGGTGTACTTGTGAGAGCGGAGCCGAGCTTATCAAAGCTGGTGCAGCTGAGTCCCTGCCACTTGCTAATGAGAGCTGCCACGTGAGCAGCCACGCTCCTCCGATGGAGCAGATAGTGCTCCGACCAGGCAGGGCTCAAACACTGGCATGTTCGCTTAAATGAGGAGCTATGAAATGAGGGGGGGGGGGGGGCTGCTGGGGAAGCTTGTTTTACAAGGACTCGGAAATCAAATTAAGGGGGTTGTTTATCTTTTTTTTTTTTTTAAAGGCAAAATGAGGCGTACAACCTAGGATGTTGCTGGACTTGTTTTTCTGATGATTCATTTCTGAGTCAGGTGCCAGAGTCTAGGGAAAAAAAGGAGGTTTTTTTGTTTGTTTTATTTTGCTTTTGTTTTTCCTGGAGTGAATAAAACACAAGGAGCCAACTGGATTCCTGGAGCTCATTTGTTTCTCTCTGTGCATCTTTCAAGAGTTGGGTGCTGTGGCCACTCCTGAGAGCTACTATGGAGGCTAGGGAGATCTAGTTGCAGGGTTGGAAAGGCTGATTAATTGGTCATAGCTCTTCAGTACCAAGGAACAGTCCTGAACCTCTGGCTCAGGATCATTCCTACTGAGTCTTAATATCTTAGTACAGTTTTATGTCATTTCTGCTAAGTTTAAACTCATTGCAAGCCAGTTTCTGGCAGGTGAACATTTACACTAGCTGCCAAGGTTCATGGGTTATATCATAACTAGCATCCTGACCTCCAGCATTGGGTTTTGCCATGGCATTTTAGTCACGGACACCTCATAGCTTTTCTTCATGTGGCTACACCAAAACCTTTCAACGCAGCTACCACTCCTTATGCAACCCAAACAAACCAGCTAACCACCAGCTAGCCCAATTTTGAGTGGCAAGTTGGATCGGGTGCCATCCTGAAGTCTTTTCTGGCTTTTATTCTTTTAGGGTTCTGTAGTTATGTGCTCCTGTTGTGCTGAGGATGAGCCTAGGGTACCCCCAAGTGGAGTGCATCCAGGATTGTACCCATCAGTGAAGATGACTTCTCCCAGCACAGGATTCAGCACAGCATTGCAGGCAGGAACACAGGATGTGAAGGAGGTGACTAAGATCTCCTATTTAAGTTCCTTTTCTATAACCTTGCTCTTGTCCCTCCTGGCTGTCAGCACACTTAGGTTTCACATTTTTAATTAAAAACTCTACAGCCAAAATTTCTGTAATATTGTGAAAGCAGAAACTGTATTCTACCTGACTGCTTGTCAGTTTCTTCCAATGAAGAAACAATGTCAGTTCTCTAAAATATCAAACGTGAATAAAATATGTTCCCTTTTTCTTTTTTTTTTTTAATCTTTACTTAAAAAAAAAATAGTTTCATAAAAAGCTCTCTTGAAAGCAATGATGGGACAATCTATTATTAAATGAAACAAATCAATATTAATGCAATCTGATGGCTGAGATTTGCTTGAGTAGTATTTTATATTCATGTGTATGCTGTTAACTCTGCCTTATTAGATATCCGCAACATGGGTGAGTTAAGGTTGCTGTGGGAACCATCATTTTTTAACTTTCCTGACTTTTACGCAGGTGAAGTCAACCCCAAGCTAGCTTGCATTAATATCGTGTAATTTCCTTGATTGAAAAAAGTGTTGGAGTACTTTATTGTCTGTGTTCCCGCATTCGATTGCATGTTCAGCCCAAAAGACTTCAATTCATAGCCCCACAGCAAAGAATTAGAGCATTTGAGCTGGAGCTCTCTTTTCACAGACACAGAGGAAGAATAAAGAGGGTTTTTTTGTTGTTTTTTTTTTCTTTTCTTCCAGAAAGCACTACTCCAGGAAGAGTGCAGAATTCTGCACTATGTCAACATCCGAAATGGTGGGAAAATGATGTCAGGCGTGGGCTGTGCATGTCACCAAGTGAATGCAATGCTAGTGTGAGGCTTCATTATGCTCTTTGCTGTTCCAATACATCTTCCTTTTACCATGTCTTTTCCTGAGCTTATCAAGCTTATTCAGGAGGAGTGAATCTAGTGGATGGCACCCTGCCCACAGCAGGGGGTTGGAACTGGATGGTCTTGAAGGTCTCTCCCAACCCAAGCCATTCTATGACTCTATGATGATTCTATTTAATTGCCTATTACTAATTATCTACAACTTAACAACATTAGTATCTATAACTATATTGGCTGCAAGCTCTTTATAGTTAGTGGAGTGAGATAGCCAGTTAGGAAACTGTTTGTCAGACATTTTCATCTCATGTCCTCAACAGGATGGGATGCTGTTTTCACATAGAGCCTCTGTTTCTAGTACCAAAACTGGCTTGCAGTTCTCTGCAAAGCTCTGCTTTGTGCCATGGAGAAATAGCCTCAGAGCTGTTTCTTTTACTGGGCATGGTTTGTACTGTTCAGCGTATTTTCAACTACTTGTAATCAGCACGTGAAATTTTACCATCAATACAAGTTTAGCTAAAGCTGGAGCATAAAGGGAAAATAGCAGCTCATCTGTTGTAACTGTTGGATAAGGACATGTAAATCTGGGAATAGATGTGGAAAAGAAGAACCTGGAGCTGGCATCCTACGTTCATCTACTCGGGAGGTATTGAAAATAGCAAATCAAGCCTCTCTGTGTGGGAAGCAAGCAATCTTTAATAGTTGGTTGGCCTCTTTTGGCTAATAATGCTAGTCAAAATGAGTGGTGTTATTGATAGCAGTCATTTTGTGTAGGAGCTGAAAAGAATGCGTGAATCTCAGTTTAAGACATATGTTGTAACTCTACTTATGCAAGGGGATAACTGTTTCAATGGTTAACTGAACTCCTGCAGTAAGTCATTGTGGCTGTTTAGCAGAGATAGGACCATGCACACTATTATGGTGTGTTACGGAACTACATAATTTATTATTTTGTGCCTTTGTTGGATGGTGATGCTTTTTGCAATTATTTGTTTCAGAAAGACAACTTTAAGCCAGTCAGTGTGATCCTTTCAGTCCAGAGATGGAATTTCCTTGGGGCAAAACCAGTTAATAAAAGTTAAGTCATTGCATAACGGGACAGGAAAGAATGCCATGTGACTGAGATGGCCAATTAGACATCATGAATATTCAGAATACTCTAATCGAATGAAAGCTCATTACAAACACTCAGACTGAAATTTACTCATGTAAAATATTCATTGAACAATTTTGCATAAATAAATAATAAACAATAATAAATGCATAAAAAATTTGTTCATAGACCATCTATCAGCAAGGGAACAAAAAGGACGGAATCTGCTAAATAAACTGAATGTAATGAGTAATCTGCCTACTGCGAGTTCTCCCATGGTAGGTCTGCTGGGGAGATCTGACATGGGCATCTCTCTTCTGAGAAGATATGAGTGAGTCTGAAATTTCGCTGAACATGTAAACTGGAGAAAACTTAGAGGAGCAGAGAGAGGTTCAAACCCGTTTCTGCCTATGAGCAAAAGCAGCCTCTTGTTCAGCCAGCCAAGGTTTACAAAACTCCTCCCTATGCAGAGGATATGCTCAGCTTCGCCTGTTGTGGTAGAGGGATGCTGAGTGAGGACAAAATTGAAACTGTAGTGGGTGTGAGGTGCAAGGGAATGTATATTGCTGGACACATGCAAACAGACTGTAAACAAACAGAAAAAGGTCAAAGCTGTCCCAGAGCTGCATATGAAATAAATGCAAATATCCGTGTCCTCTCCGCCTACCTGCTTGGTTAGCAGGGCCAGGGAGAGGAGGGGAAGAGCAATCAGAATGCTGTTCCAGTAAAATGTGAAAGCCAAAGAGCTGTTAGGAGAGAAATACCAAGGAAAGGTGCTCTCCTCTGATTGGAGATGGCTGCAAGTGGAAAAGGCTTATGCTCTGATCATACTGTGGGGATGCCCATCTATGTAGCATCTGGCTCTTGGGAGGTCTGTGAGACAGCCTGACCTATTGAGCATGGGCTACGCAGATGCTGTGTCTTCAGGGCAACTTTTGTTGTTTGTTTGAACAGATGCTAGAATAGCAGCTGCCTGCTCTCCAGTTGTGCCCCATCATGGGAGCAGTGAGCGGGACAGGGATAGGGATACAGGGTGATTGCATAGCCCTTTGTGCTGCCCAGTAATTAGAATGTAAAGGTGGTTTGTAAGGGTTAATTTAGTGAGATTGCTTACATTCCCACTGCTTACTCTGAGCTGTGGTCTTGGGCTGTTCAGGGGTGCCACCTGTTTTCCTTGGCCTTCAGGAGGTATTCAGCATCTCTGCTGATTAGGCAAGGGATGCAGACCGGGTGGGCTTTTATCTGCTGTCATGCCACGTGTCCAGTTCCCAGCAGGTGAATGTGTGATGCTAGCATGAAGAAAAACCATCTCCCATTGTGAAAGAGGATTTCTGAAACGCGGGATTTTCTACTGAAGTGGATGATTATGTGTCTTTCAGTTTGGAGTTTTGAGCTTTCTTGGTTGGATTTTGGTTAGTTGGAGAGAATCCTCCTCCTTTAACTGTTTGCAAATCCCTACCCTGTTATCACAAGACAGTTAACTGTCTAATCACATGGTTTTATTGCATGCTTAGCCATGAAACACCCCATCCTGCCAGATGCTCTAACAGACTGTATTAGGGAAATAATAACAAGGCAATTCAGAAGGCTCGTCTCATAGCTGCTGGGTAATTTAGTGACCAGGCTGTTCTGTAATTTTGTTGTCACTGTGGCTCTGTGGATTTGGCTGGGAAAAACTGTGTCAACACATGTGCCATTTGCCATGATGGACTGTGTGTTCTCCAGCCACGCTGCATGGGAGGAGCTGGTATATGAAGAACTGGAGGTGTGCTCATTTCTCTTTATTGCTAGTCAGGGCGGACCTCTGCAAGGGGGCTGATCATTGCTTTCCTTGCTAGCTGCTTTATTGGAGAGATCAAAAACAGAAATTGTAGTGTGGGTTGGTACTTCTCATCCCTACAACTGGTATTTCTAGGAGAGAATGGAAAATATGGGATAGGAACTCTTTATCTGTTCAGGCCAAAAAGTTATCCCTGGGGCTCTCTCAGATTAACATTTCTGCAAGCACCAGGATTTATCGAACAGAGGAAGGCAGAGAATATATTAAACCATCTGTTTCCCTATTGAAAGACACTGTAAGGTAGGACAGAGATGAGTGTGTCTCCTTGTTCACGGCTGCTACGTAACAGTGAGAGATGGGAGATTGAGTGCTGGCAGGAGACATTTAAAGACAAGTAGCATTCGGTAGGAGCCTCAGTAAATTCATATTTACTAGCAAAGGAGGAATAGCAGCGTATGAGCAATGTGCAAGTGAGAAATTTCTGTTCCATCGATCCTTGTCTGTGCTCTGTGCCTCAGCATGAGGCTTTCTTCAGCCTCAGTCTGTCTGAACAAGGCTTGGTTTGAACAATCCCTCTTTTCCTCGAACCCGGGTTGTAACCCCTTTGTAAAAGCACAGCTCCCTCCAGGCAGTGATCAGAAACCCACCTCCTCCAGCCATGCTACTCATTCATAACCCATGCCTCAAATAGACTGCTAAACAAATGAGAGTGTGGATGCTTCACCTCGTCCTTGTGCCGCAGCAGATGGCTGAACAGCACATCCTGCCAAGCAGAGAGTGGCAGAAGCTCATCCCTGGTGCTGGGCAGAAAGAAGAAAAGGGTGTCTGTGACTACCAATAAAGGGAGCAGTCCTCTCAGCTTTATTGAGCTGGACTGGAAGAAGCGTCTGTTTTGTAGCACCTATTCCTCTCCCAAAACGATCATAAAGATTATTGCTTAGTTGTATTTTTATCTCTCTGCTCTCACATTTCCTTCATCTGGACAGCAGAAGAGAGGAAAGGCATCAAAGCAGGCCTCCAACACTACCCAAATATCAGATGAGGAGTATTTGTGTTTGGGAGTGCTCAGATCTTTAAGATAAATATCGCTTGCACTGTGTTCAGTGGAGATTGCAGGGGGAAAGCATCCACATTTACAGAGGAAATGAACTGCCCAGTCACTATGTATAAAGTGAATGGAAGGTGCTCGAAGGAAGAGGTGGCAATTAGGAGGCTTGTTTGGCGTTTGAGAGAAGAAAGTTCAATTCCCTGCTGTGTCATACATGACCCATTTGTCAGGCAGGTCATTTAGCCCTCTACTCCCTGAGTTCACCATTGCAGTATGACAGTGGCATCCACCTTACAGAAGCATTATGAATGCAAATATGCTACCCCGAGGTACTGAGATACCATAGAAAGAAAACTAGTAAACACAGGTACCTAGAATGAAATATGGCCCCTTAATGCACTCTAGCAGTGTCAGAAACCATGCAGTGACAAAGGTCCAGCTGACGGTCTAGCTGACTGCAGGCAGCTGAACAGGGTCTGTTTCTTGCTCAGAGCTTTGACAATGCTTAGCATATTACAGAGTGTTCTTGGTTGCTTCCTAGACGTTACCATATTATTAAATAATCATCTACTGAAATTCCTGTAATAAAAGTGAACGAGCTGGGATTTTTCTCCTTCTGTTTCTGCTGCAAAAGCACAGTCTAGCATACACCAAGATGTGCCCCATACTGATGTCACGGAGAGCAGATCTTGCACAGAATTAAGAAATTCTAATGCCTGCTTGTCGATGAAGCTGCTGCTCAGAGGTGGAATGAGGTGGCACGTCCCTGTGCCACTTCTTTAGCACACTGATAACTATGCCATCATTTTTATAGAAAACAGCTCCGTTCATAGAGCTCTGATGATCTTAACAAGTGCTGCCACTGCTGCTGGGTTTCTGCAAGGTTATGCTGATTTAGGAACTGTTTCTTCTCTGGAATGCAAGTTACAACTCATCCTCTGGCTGGCCCAATCTTCTGTGACTGGCCTTCAGCGCTGTGCCTCTCAGAGAGCTCAGCAGGAGCAGGGATGCCTGATGGGCAAATCAGCAGAAAGCTGTCTCCTGGCTAGTAGCAACTGCTCTATCACAGCAGCCACAGTGTGGGCACAGCTGGGGCTGTGCTGTAACTCCTTGCACCGCTTGAGTCAGCACAGAGCTCCCTCATGAGTCACTAGCTCAGCATAGAGGCAAGACTATGTGGGGTGCAGCAACTCGTGCACACGTGAATTGAGTCTCCTATGTCTTCTTGAAGTCCTGCACTGTAGGATGAATGGGGACTCCCCAGTCACCCTCACGTGAATGGGAACTTGATACGATGTGATGCAGAGATCTATCTTCACATCCAGGAAGGGAGCATGCACACCCACAGAAACACTATACCTTTGTCATTTTACTCCCCAATTTGAGTTCTGGGCATGCAAATGAGAGCAGTGCTGAAAGTCAGGAGCTGGGGATACTGCTAGATGATCAGAACAGAGAGTTTAAAATCCCTGTTTGCAAGCAGACATCTCAGGAAATCTTTGGGAAAAAAAAGATGGATGTCCATGGGAGACTTCTATCCAAGCACTGACCTATAGTCTGGTGACTCATCCCATCTTCAGTATGACCAGTGGTAGATCAGAGGCAGCTGTCAGTCACTTACATTGCACCAATTTTGGGCTATGCAGTCAAACAAAGGTATTTTTCAACTTTTATTTCATACCATGTGCAAATATGGTATACATTCTGAACTGCTCGTATCTGCGTCTTAGGTTCTTTCATGTCCCTGTTAATCATTTTTAGACTTTTTTTTCATTCAGATTTTGAAAGTTTCTCATATTAGCTTATTTCTATGGGTTTTGGTACTCTCTGTTCTACTACCATGGAACAGTGAGTTCCACAGGTTCTCAAGTAGGCACAGTATGACACAGATGTGCAATTAGTGAAGCTACACTGAGTGCTTTCCTATTCCTCTCTTTTGGGTCGCTGAACAGTAGCATACCATTCATACTTGAGGTTCTAGAGGTTGTCCTGGTTTTGAAATGGTAAAGAGCAATAGCATGTTCCCAGCAGCTTAGCAATACAGAGAGATACATTCTCTTCTCTCGCTTCAGGGTATTTAAAGCTGCTTTCCTGTTATGCTTCTGCAGTCAGCAATGGACCTCAGTGCCTTTCTCCTTCCTCCTAGCTCTCCCCACTTCCCTCTTTATAGCTGTAATAGCTTCAATGAGGTTTGAATTCAAGCTTTCAATATTCCATGACCAAACCTCTGCAGGTAGCATGGCGAATTGGTTTCCATGCCTGAGATGCCTGCTTTCATAGAGCACGTTGAGTCATTGTGCCAAGGGAGGAAATGGAGCAGCCTCAAACTAACCTGAGAATATCGGTCGACTCCAGAGCTCTTGTGGAGGAAGCAAGGAGGGCTGGCAGAAGCCCTGATTAGTTACCCTACTGGATTTTAAACTGGTTTTTGGATGAAGAATTTACTGGGAACTCTGTGTCCTGGACTTTGTGCAAATCGAACTACAAGTGAGGCCAGCTTCAGAATTACTGGAGCGCTGAATAAATTGTGTTGCAGTGGCTGCAAGTTGAGCACATAAGTCTAAGTGCTTGGCACCCAGTTGTTAGGAGCAACAGCAACTAAACACAGCAGTGAGAAGAGAAAAGAATTTAGGGTGGAACTGCATGGCACCCAGTGTGTGAATTCTGGCTGCTGCATCCAACATGGACACACATGCACAGGTCTTACAGCTGATAAGCGTGCAGCCCGGCCTGGCAGGTGATGCAGTCAGTGTGCACATGCTCCTCACATCTCTGCAGGTGGCTCTCCCAGCTTAGTGCTCCTGTGGGTCCCACAGGGTCCTCTCCAACCCCTCTACAGTGCTCTGTGGGCAAGCCGGCCCTGAGAGAGCATTCTGGGGACCACACAGGAGACCACTGGGATGGATTAGCCAAACATTTTCCCATGGATTGCCTTGCTACGGAGCCAGTCTGTATCCATGACAGGTTTACTCTACTAGCAAACCCTCAAGGGACTTGCATAACCACTTAGACTATAAATCTGCCCCTTTAATACATTTAGTCTGCAGCTAGTCATTTCTCTCCTGTGATGTTTCTCATCTCTTTTCTTCACTTCTCTGCTTTAGAGTTGCTATTAGTCCTGCCTTTCTTTCCCCCCTCTGATTTCTTTCCCTCCTCCTTTCTTTCTCCTCTGGTGATAGAGTCCACTGAGCAGTCTGATTGCCACACTGGGGTTCAGGTCCTGCTGTAGGGTGGACATATTACCTTGCCTTTTTTCCTTACCTGCTACCTCATTTTAAGATGCTTGCATAGGCACAAAATGGAGCACCATGACTAGACAGATGCATTCTAAACCTATTTATTAACCACCACTGTGGCAGTCCTCGTTTCCCTTTCAGGAGTGAAGTATGTGTCCATTTCTCTTTTCTAGCAGTTTGTCTTATTTTGCATCTTTCTGCATGCCTGCAAGCAAGTTAAAATGCCCTTGTGCTGAAAGTGTTGGGGAGAATCCTTCACAATTCAAGCATAGGAGATGCTGGCACCTTGTTTTTGCCAACAGTTTGTAATGTTGTTTTACCTAGCATCTGAAAAGTAGGCCATACTGATGGGTTCAGAGTCCTGGAGAAAATATTTCTGCCTAACATTCTACTTCTCTTCTGCCTCTTCAAAAGCACTGTGGGCATAATTTTACAGCCCTTCTACCCCATAGGTATCCAAGAGTTCACTGGGCAAGGGCAGAAACGCCCTGCTTCATGAGGCTTGCACATTTAATCCATCCGAATAGGGAGGTTAAATCTCTTAGTATGTCATGGATGTGTCTATGCATATATGCCCACCAGTGCACTCTCACATAGAAACATCCCAATATCCACGTGACTAAACAGAGAGGAGTGCTTAGGGGAGAATGAGCTGACCCTATTGGGGCCATAGAGGTAGGATGAGGGAGAAAGCCCCTCTCCTCTGCTTGCCAGTGGAACATGTCTGGGAAAGGAGGGGAGGTGGCAGACTTGTGCTGTCTGTGCTGGTGAAGCAGCTTCCATTAAAGCCAGAGTGCTGCTGGGGGTAAGCCTGAGCCCATTGAAGAATCCCTGCTGCAGTGTGAACCTCACTCCTCAGTGCAGGACATTGCATAAAGCTACCATCTGTCCTAATGTGATGTGTGTTTTTAACAGCACCAGCATCCACTGTGAATTTATAGTGATTTTTCATTTAATCCCCTTGGCATGGCTTGCTAGTTGTTTTGCCTTCAAATAACATAGCAAAAGGAAATTCCTCCATGTTCTCTGTCGCTGGTCCTGATTTGGATCTGACATACACACCATTTGGAGAGGAGTGAGGGAAGAGAGTAATTTTCCAGTTTCACTGCTGCTCTTTTTTTTTTTGTAAGAGGCAGGTGCTGGGGGATTGTCATACCTGGATCACTGTGCTCAGGAGTGAGTTACTGGTCTAATAAGGCCACCTTCTTTGGCATTGGCCAGAGGAAGCTATTTCAGTAAAGCAGAGAATGGCAGTCATTCTATGCAGAGAAAGCAGTAAATTGCAGCATTGCTCGAAGAAAGAGAAGTGAGACCTCCAAGCTGAACTGGCACTGCAGCGTTTTGCAGGACCTGCTCTTTTAGCAGCAAGTTTCAGCTTTTGACTTAGAGGACCACAGGGCAGGTTGTACGTAGAAGAAATTGAATCCATGATCATGAAGCCTGACTTAGCAAGCACG
This sequence comes from Lagopus muta, assembly GCF_023343835.1. NCBI lineage: Eukaryota > Metazoa > Chordata > Aves > Galliformes > Phasianidae > Lagopus > Lagopus muta. Next base: position 81,795,009 of record NC_064433.1, read on the forward strand.
GCTTTTCTGGGCTCCACTGATTTCCTTTGCCAGAGTGTTAGTTTGCCTCTCATGGAATATCTTTCAGCTCTTTTCTTACACCCTTTGGGAAGCAAAAATATAGATTACATATACTGCGCAGGGAGTGAAAAAAAAAAATAAAATAAATCTTCTTCATGCAAACTAGATGTCTTTTCCACATCAAAACATCTTGGTTGCAAAGCTTGTCGGTAGCTTTTGTCATTCTCTCTGGGCAAAAACACACTTTTGTTTTTCAGAATGAGACAAAGCTCTCATGTCTAGCCAGCTTGGTGAGAAACATTGAGTCCGTGCACATGGTTTCAATTCTGCCTAAATTCTTGTGTTTCTCCATAGCTGGCTCTAGCTTTCCTGATGTTCACACCCAGAAGTGTCAGCAAGGGGTCAGTAGTAGAATCAAGACTGTTCAAATTTGGCCCCTCATCCTTGAGTTTTTGGTTCAGTGGTCAAGAAGACTGCAGATACAAGGCTGTGTCTTGGCTATCCTAGCCTAAGTAGCTGGGAATGGGAAGGGTACAGCAAGACTAAAAAGTTGTTCCTGCCTTTATATTTTTCAGCAAGTCTGCAGAATAGTCTAAAAGCAATGAAATACCAAATACTGTTAACAGGAACAGCTCTTTTCTGAATCTGTGAAAAACACACAGTTGCCTGTTGATCGTTATCATAAATTGCATTATATCCTACTTCTCAGTCTTTTTCATTAGGAGATCCCAGGGCTCAGCTGCAAATGTAATGCCCACATCTGCAAAAAGCTAAGCAGCCCATCTGTATTCACAAGCTGTTATCTGTGGTTTCATCTCTGTTACATTGCCTTTATATAGTTTCCATAGGTTGTTCCATGCCAGGCTGCTGCTGTTGTATCCAGACATCCTGGCTTCAAGTAGCCATAAGCTTCTCTTGGCCTGCATAGGCTGTTTGCTTCGCATTTTTTTTTTTTCTTCCCCTGCCCTGTTTCAAGTACTTTTTTCCTTTTCCATAGAAGCTGGTCTTATGCTCTGTGTGCTGTATGCACTGGAGCCAGTCCTCACTGCTCTGGAGCAGGGTACACCTTTTATTAGAGCTCTGTAGGCAGGGTGAGTTTATAGACCCTTTCCTCAGGGACCTATCATACTTAAAGTGAAAATTATGCACAGAGATTGTAAAGATTCGGAAATCCCAGACATTCTTTACTAGCATGAGTATGTGCAAGGCATGGAAAATCATACATGGCAGTTACCTTTCCCTGCTGGCCCCTAAGGACTCTGTATTCCTGTGCCCACCAAAGACCTCACAGCCTTTCACCATCAGTGGCTGAGGGAATGCTCTGGCTTTTATAAGAGCTGGCTACCTCCACAGTGTGTTCCCATCAATGCAATGCACTGCTAGGTGCTCTGCTTTTCCTTCCTTCCCACTTCCAGCCTTAGTTTCAGCTTGGAAAACCAGCTTGCCCTAGGCAGCAGCCAGCTGGTTTTCTTTTGTGCTCTGTTTGAGTGGATGCCATCAAAGTTTAACAGGCCTATTCTGTTATCATTGTCACCTCCTGTGGATTTTAGTTCAACTTAGAGGCAGAAAACCTCAGAAAAGAAAATACAAAAAAAAAAAAAAAGCCACAGAGAAGGTATGAGAACCTCTCAGATCTTGGAGTCCTCCACTAATGCTGGAGCCCCTGGTATCAAACAGAATTCATAAGCTTCACTCAGACACATTATCCACATAGTCATGGCAGCTCACCATCCGCTGGCACTGGCATGAGTTGATCTGGGGTGCAAACACTCATTGGCACTCACAGAAAGGGGAAAGCGTGTGTGCAGCAGGTGCCAATGCAAGCAGCATCCTTTGGAGAAATGACTGTGGAGCCGCCTGTGGTCATGGAAACCACTCCTGCCTTCCCTCCCCTTCCAGCACAGCGAGACAGAACGGTTTGTTCTTGCCATAGCTGCCTTGTGCACAGCCTGAGCTCCTGGGAAGCCGAATGCGGGCAGCCCTTTGTGCTGCGCCGTGCTTTCAGCGGCAGGCCACATACAGTTAACCGTCCTCCCCGCACCCCACCAACGCCCCTTCAAAAGGAAAATTAGATCAAAGTTTTATCAGTTCGCTGTGTTTGAGAGTAACACATGCCAGGATTAATAGTTCTCAATTTTTCAGAAATATTAAAATTTGCTCTCTATTGTCAGGACAATAAATCTTTTAGCCTGCAAGTTCATCTTGCTCTGAGAACGACCAAGCGATTACTGACCCCAATTACACAATTAAATCTTTGAAATAATACTGTTTGATATTAAACAATTACATTTCTCATATGAAAATATCACCATTCTCTTGCCAGCTAAGAGAGTATTAATAATGTATCTACACAGATTCTATTGTGTGTTAATAATGAATGTCTACAAAACCTTATAGGATGTTAATACTGCATGTACCCACAGAGCTCTATAGGATGCTAATACTCACCCACAAGGCCCTGGGAAATGCAAATAGTGAATGCAAAGCAAAGAAATGGGATTGCCTACCCATTCTAGTCTTTAATACAGCAGTCTGCTCTGAGCAGTGAGAGCAGTGTAACATCACAGAAGAACGGGAGGAAAGTGCGGTCAGCTGCTCATATAAGATGTGAGTGGTAACTATCAGAAGTGATGTTTGAGATCTAATAAGAACTGGGGGCTTCTGGCATTGACTTTGCTGGGATTTAGAGTGGAGAGTACGAGAATACGTGGGGCAAAACCAGGTCTAGTCATAGAGCAAAATGGAAATGTGGAAAGTGTTGGTACACTGAGCAGGAAACCCTTAATGCACTTGCAAAATACAAGCATGGCAGTCTGTTCTGGTCTCTGGATGTAATTAATAATTGAAAGCAACAATATTGCACAAGGAAAGGAAAGATGAAAGCTGTCTCAAAGAACTTAAATGCGGAGATGTGGAATAATACCTGAAAAGATGGAGTTGGAGTCTCATTGCTGGCAGCAGTTACAACCAGCATGGATTAAGTTGTAGGAAAAAAATACAGAAAGGAATGTAATGACCTGGCTCCACTGGTGCTGGGCTAGGTGACTGAAATGGTTACTGCTGCCTGTGCTGTCGCTGGTTATGCCATGGCTGCATGTGCTCACAAATCCTAGCAGCAGCGAATGCTGGTTTAACAAGCATCCACAGAATTTTCACAGAAATATTTACCTCCCAGTTGCTCCGGGATATTGAAATACATCTCTGAACCTGATGTAAAAATAAGCAACTGCAGCATCTTGTCGGATGACAATAACGTGCCTCTGCAATCCCACGCCAGAAGCTAATAATTCAAAGCCACAAAATGGAAGTTGCTTAGTAGTTATGGAAAGGTGTACTTTCTTTTTTTATACTAGATCCTGAGCACTGCAAGCAGAGAAATGTCTCTCTTTAGTGCCAAACAATATTTTAAAGTTGCACTGCAGGAAAGCTGCCCTACAAATTGAATTGTGGTAGAGCAGGCAAGGTGTCCTGTTGCCACATGTTCATTCCTATAGATAGCACTTTCTATTCCTCAAGCAAGCAGGACGTGCTTGGCAGGGTTCTTGGTTGTGCCAGTTGGCAGACTGGCAGCATTATGGTTGGTTGGTGCACCCTTCTGTGTCCCATGCTGGATGGGACCCTGAAAGACGGGCTGCCAGATGCACACAGAGTATTCAGGGCACAGCATTGTTTGTATGAGAAGTGACTTTAGAGAACATAACCCCTGACCGATAAGAGTCAGAATAGCAAAACAAAACAGAAGAATAAAATGAAATGAACCTTCAGACAGGTCCCTTAGGAATAGACTGGGGCACTGGTTAACAAAAGAACTATTTGTTTCCACGATAAAACACTCCTTTTGTGTTCTCTTCTGTGTGTATTGTAGTGAGTATATTGACTGGCAGGAATGTTCATGGGAGCACTGAATTTTATGTAAATATTGGAGACTATTTGCAGGAGGCAAATTTTGAACTCATAAAAAGTAGTATTCTCTATGGAAGCCTGATCCTAAAGGTTACTCAAAAAACAAAAACATACAGTGGGATTTACGGAATATATTTCACAGAAATGTATCTAACTCAGCTCCAATTTTGAATATCGACTATCTGGGCACAGTTTGTGGACAAACAATATACTGAGAATTATTTACAGAGACAAGTCAGCAAATAATTGCAAATGACAAATAAATTTGAGAAAATTACAAACTGCTTGTGGACAGTTCATGAACAGAAGTGAGGCAAAATTAATCAGATAAATTATTCACAATGAATGAATCTCTCAGCTCTAATTAAAACTCTGTAGGGTATTAATAATACATGCTCACAGAACCACAAACAGAATCTTATAACCAAAAGGATCCATCTGTGTCTGCCTCACAGACCTTCCTATCCTAGAAGGGCAAGCTGCTGTTACCATCATGTCTCAGTATCTTGTTGTGTTTGCATGCTGATGGTGCTTGCTGCTGATAAAAGCCCTCTTTGCAGGAGGTATGTGTGGTTAGTGTGGTAGGTTTCCCACAGATGTTTGTGGTGCAGAGGATCTGCTCCTTCAGAGTTCTTTTTGCTCTTCCAGCTCTAGGAGGATTCCTGGGGAACATGCATAGCATTGCCACTGCTTATCTGAAGTCCTTAAGGTTTTTCCTTCATGAGTGTTGCAAATGATTTAGAAAATGATTTAGAAAATGATTTTTTTTTTCTTTTTTTCCCCAAGATACAGATACAAACAAAGACCTAAAGGCTTAATCCTGAAGATTCTCACAGTGGGAACTTGGCTAGCGCAGAGATCCCTGCACCGACTCTGCCAGTGCCCCCAGTGGCTCGCAGCCCTTTGTATTGCAGATTGAGACTCCCTGCACATAGGTCTGCTGTGACCTGGTGTGCTGCCTGATTAAAGGAAGCCTTATCCTAACAGGAATATTTTGAGGGGCTTGATCGCTGTGCATAGCAGGACTCTCTGCCATGGGCAAGGAGCAGAAAGCCCAAGGCATTAGGCTGAGTGATGGCTGTTCTGCCTGTTGAAAAAATGCCAGCAAAATAAGGAGACTTGCTCTTCCTCCCTCCCAGAGTTGTGTTATTTAGCTCTGTTTGTGGTATAACTGCACCTTCATACTCTGAGGAACTTCTCAAACCCATTCCCCCTGCCCTGATTCCCTGTCTTGCAGTCAAGACTTAGTCAATCAGAAAATTGTTTAATACTCCTTTATTCCCAAGAGATCTCCTGGCCTTCTGTGTTCCATCAGCTTCTTTTCTACCAGCTACCCCCACCCTTTCTGTGTCTTTTATCTGCCCAAACCCAATCACTCTTTCCCTCTTCTTTTTTCACTTGTCAAAAGGAATCAGAATTCAATAAGAGCAGGCTGCAAAATATCAGCATTAATCCCCTTGTTCTCATGGGGCCAGTGCCATGAGTCCCTGGGTCCCCTTATCGGCACCAAACTGTATTTCACCAGCTAGAACCCTTCTGATAGCATGAATACCTGCCATGCAGGTGTCTCCAGCTGACAAGATAACACATTATCAATCATATATCCCCAATTTATGCAAAAAGCCCGTCTTCCGTTTATTTCATCTCATGGTGTATGAAGAGCTGGTGAAGGGAGGGGCCGAAAATTAAATCCTTTCTGTTCCCATACACCCTTAGAGCCAAATGACACGTCTCTTGCCTGTCCACAGCAAAGGCCTTTCTCTCCTGTAATTCACTTATTAGCAGTTATGCGGTGATGGTGGCTCAGAAAAGGAGCCCTGTGGAAAGCCACCAGTGACTGGTCATGAGTCTGATGTAACTCCATTAATTACAAACTTTTATGTCTGACCTGTCAGCCACCTGCTCACCCATTGTAATAGGTTTTTCTCTGTCTGTATGCTGTATATTTATCCAAAAGGATACTGTGAAAAGCAGTATGACAAGTTTTGCTGAAATCCGCCAAGATTACATCAACTGGCCTCTCTTGCTCAGCCAGATTGGTAACCTTCTTATGAAGGAGGTGCAGTTGGTTAAACAGGATTTTCCCCTTGTGAACTCATGCTGGCTGTGAGCAATGACTATGTTGTTTTTCAAGTGTTTTTCAATAACTCCCAGAATAATCTTCTCCATAATTTTGCAAGGCAACAAAGAGAGAGTGACAGACCTGATGCAGGAGGCAGAAGATGTTCAGGGTACATCTTGCTCTTCACTGGCCATCTAAGGTGCCCATTACAGTCATAAAGGAGGGCAGGACCTTGCCTCTGTGAATCATAGAATCATAGAACGGCTTGGACTGGAAGTGACCCCAAGGATCATCAAGTTCCAACCCCCCTTCCACAGGCAGGGCCATCAACCTCCATATCTAATACTAGACCAGGTTGCCCAAGGCCCCATCCAACCTGGCCTTGAGCACTTCCATGGATGGGGCATCCACAGCTTCTCTGGGCAGCCTGTTCCAGCACTTGCCACTCTCTCTGTAAAGAACTTCCCCGACATCCAATCTAAGCCTTCCCTCTTTAAGCATAAAACCATTACCCCTTGTCCTATCACTATCTACCCAAGTAAAAAGTTGATTCTCCTCCTTTTTATAACCCCCTTATAAATACTGGAAGGCTGCCATGAGGTCTTCTTGCAGCCTTCTCTTCTCCAGGCTGAACAAGCCCAGATCCCTCAGCCTGTCTTTGTAGGGGAGGTGCTCCAGCCCCCTGATCATCTTTGTGGCTCTCCTCTGGACCCTCTCCAGCAGCTCCCTGTCTTTCTTGTACTGGGCACCCCAGACCTGGACACAGTACTGTAGATGGGGCTTCAGAAGGGTAGAGTAGAGAGGTCCCTCTCTCTGCTGGACACCCCTCTGAACACATGGCATCTTTAAGTTGTGAAAGCTCTCTGTGCTGGCAGCTCGCCTTCCTCCTGTGACAGCCCCAAATGGCTATTGCCTGCCAGGGCTCATTGGCAAGGGTCTGTAGGACAAGCAAGATTGGCTTCAGTTCACAACTCTTTTAGTCGTGTCCTCCAACACGATTCAGCCTTGTCAGCAAGGTGGGTATAGTGTGGGATGTGCATGAAATAGCTTTCTTTACTTCATCCTGCAGAGCAGAGTAGGACAAAATTGATCTTAAGTGAGAGGGATGAGGAAGGAATATGCAGTGTCTGTGGCGTTGGGGGTTTTTATGCCTTTAGTTTTGTTCTCTGGACTCTGCAGAGTTAATGGCACAACTTCCATGTCTGCAACAGGTATTGGTATAAAAATGCCTTTGACCAGTCTAGTTTGTTTTGTTTACTGTAGGGAACTATGCTTTCATAGTAAAAGGAGCCAGTACAGGTCTAACAGTTACTTTGGTTGAAATGCTGGGATAAGATTTCACAGACTGAAATAGTCAGACCTGTACACAGTACTGAGTTGACCAGCTTGACCTTCCACTGAAGTGTGATCGCAGTGGTAGCCATCATATGCAAAGATCCAGTTTAAAAGTCCTAAAAAAAAAAAATAAGTAAGAATGAATGATACTTAGTAAGTAAAGAAATGGAGATGCAGTACCATTTCCATTCCTGCAAGGTGGCATTTTCTCTGCTCCGCAGCACCCTTGGTTCACAGAGTGGCTGATGATGTGTGGGGAAGGAAATAAGCATCAAGAGCAAATGACCTCATAGTCAGCGAAGAGCTTGGCTTCTATTGCAAATGCCTTTACTAGGATGGAAAAAGGTAGGAACCAAAAGAAAAAAAAAAAAAAAGGCAGAAAGCTCAAGGCAGAAAAAGGCCTGGAAAAGATGTCTTTTCAGTTGTTTCCACAGCATCTGTTCCTAAAAGGGGTTGTGGTTCCTTAAACATATATTTAACCCTATTCTCACAAGTCTTTTCTGTTCACTAATAAAGGAAGATTCTAAAAACAACAGTGAGCCCAGGTGTATCACAGGGCAGTATTTATCTTGGTCTCTAATCTGTACTTGAATTGTAATGTGCTTGGAGCAGTGACTGTATCCTTGGTCTTTGTGTGTGCAATTCTTATCAGAGTGGATTTCTGTTCCGCAAATGCAGCTCCCATATGCTGCCTCAATACAGAAAATTAGTGATGGTAATAAATCACAGCCAGCACTGATTCTGGAAAGACCAGTTGTGTGGGAGAGGAAAAGAACAGTGGCTGTTCAACCTAAATCATAGATGTTCCTGTACTCTCTTAGAGTCTTTGTCCCCCTTCAGTGTCTGCCCTTGCTACTTATTAAAAAGTAAAATGACTCCTTTAGGATGAAGGCTTGTTCTGTTGGTACTGAAGATCCCAGCTTTAAGCTCTAGGGACAGGTGTGGCATCTGCCATCACTCACGGTGCCCAGAAATCAAAATGCTTATGCCTGTTATGTCAGTGAGAGTGTCTGTCTCTCTCTGACAAGGGAGTCAGTTGACTGGTGGACTTGCTATAATGAATTAGCTAGCTGAGCCAGTGTTCCTTTTCTAACCATCATGGGTAATTAGTATTCTGTACCACTCCAGTCCTTCCAGATGCAGGAGTCCCCACCTTTGCACTGATGCACTATGGGGAGATCTTCTCTATCTCTGGACCCTCCAATTTTCCATGTAACAGCTGATATCACTCTCCAGACCTCTACCTCCCTTTCACCCTTGGGACCTCTCCATAAAGACACCTGTCTTATTCGATTAGGACTGTTCCCTGTGGGGACGTGGAGATGTATGGATCACGTCTACTGCAGTTTCCATCTCCAAACTATGACATGTCATTGATCAGCATCTTCTTGCTCTTGTGTCTCCTCCCTCAGTCATGAATGACCTTGATGGACACTTTATGTTGTACTGCCTTGTTTTCCCAGCACTGAAAAACGTGCTGGTGATGCAACCAGAAGCCTTCTGTTTCTTCTCCTTCACTGAAGTTTTTGTTATATCCACACTGAGAGAGAACATTAGCATGAATGAACATGATGGAGAGCTATAAAGTTTTTATTATCACAATTTTAGGCTGTTCATCTTATAAGAGGCAAACTAACTCCTTGGGAGGGAAGAGTATTGGGAAGCACTTGCAGAGCAGTTTGGGGAGGAATCCCAGTGGGGATGGAGGAGATGAAGGACAAGGGAATTTGTGTTGTTCATAAAAGCAAAATGAAGATAGTTTGCAATAATCAACCCTCAGCTACATGCAGGTAGTGTGAAATTGTCATCTTGATGTGGCCTAACTTTGTGCATTGGAGAATCGTATTTAGCCTCTTACATGCACTAGTTTGGTCTGGATAATACAATTACTAAAAAGTGGCTTGCATAGTGCCCAGGACAGCTGCCATAAGTGTGTGGATGCTCTCTGGGCCTGTGGATGAATATACTGTGGATGTGTAAGCGCTTTTCTCTTATTTACTCCTCTCACCCTCCTCCCCTTTTAAAAAAGACAATTTCTGTGCATCTTTCCCTGGTCTCTGGACTGTGACTTTCAGACAGTTTTCGATAAGTCTGTGTGGGTGTGGGTTGTTTTGTCACTTATTACCTGGGCACTGCAGAGCTCGCTGAGTTTAAATTTATGTGTTCCGGCTTTTATTGCCGTGCCACTTGGCTCTTTTGAATTATCTGAGTCACCAAATGAATTTTATAGTCCACTGGGGGCTGTCCATGCTTGTTAAGGTGATATTTCCATCTCCAGCGTGCTGTGGAATCTCATCTGCCACACAGCGATCGCTTATGCTGCCAGCTGCCTATCACTTCTTCAAGAAGCACCCCCTGCTCCTTGGAGACTCAGGCAGTGACTGGACGAGTTGTAGCAGGGCTCCTGGGAAAATGCACGACTCACAGCAGGACTTTTGCTCAGGAAGGAGGTGTCTGATGCTGTTGCATTGTTGGCTCATACCAGCTGCTTGCCCCTGAGCCCTACTTCAGGTACATCCCCCAGTAAAGAAGGATTATCAAGCAGAAGAGGCGGTCCCATGGTTCAAGATCCATCCTTTTGTTTTGCCATAAATTGTTTTCTCGATCTCTTCTGGAAGCGGGTCTGATATTATGAACCCCAGTGTCACTTCAGTAAAGTTGTCAAAGTTTCAGGGGTATTTTGAGAGTTTCCCATGGCTTGCATCAGGTCTCATAGCACAGCAGATCTGTATGGTGGCAAAGGTATGAGAGCAAGTGAGAAATTTATTACTCTGCAGTGATGAATGCTGTGTGTTTGATACAGTGCTGAAGTGTGAGGAGTTGTCCAAGGGCAGACCTAATGGCTTGTACTCCTAGCAGGGATCACAACACTCTCCCTCTCCATCTCGGCATCCAGAAGACTCTCTTTCCCAGGAGACTTCACCTCTTCCCGGTGCCTCCCCAAGGGCCCCCGCAAGCACTTGCCATGACTGCTTAGATGTCTCCAAATGACTGTTTCTGTCTTGGAACCTTTTACCTGTTTTCCGTTGGCAAAAAACAATTAGTATGTCCCTTGTGCCATTTGTTGGCATGGCTGATAAGCAGCCCATGTATGGCTTTGCCAGGAGCCTGCAGGTAGAGAGATCAGCTCTGTTTTTCAGCTACAGTATGTTATCCATCACGGTGGCAATACAGTGATTGTTCCTCGGATGATGTGGAGTTCTTGCATTTTTGCCCTGATCCCCTTAACAGAGCTTCCGGTGGAGTCAACCACTAGAAGATAACTTGCTGCTTTCGTTTTCCTGCACAAAGGGCTCTTTGATGGTATTTCTCAGTGAGTCTCTGCTGGACTCCATGTGATGTTGTTTCCTTTCTCCACTCCTCCATTGTAAACTACCAATCAGTGATATATTGCAGCTGTTTTCATGATTCATTTTCTTAAGCCTGTCGTAAGGCTAATTGGTTTTCAGTTTAAGTCCTGGATCTTGCAAATTACAGTGTGTGGGCACTTTGCAGGATCCAGGCCCCAAATTTTCAATCCCCATTGTCATTAGCTGTGCTAGACTCTGCGTTAATCCCTCTCCAGCTAACTGTCTTCACACAGCAATTTAACTGCTTCATATTAACCTAGTGTACCTCTTCCTGCTGATTGTTCTGCATTCCTATGTCACCCTTGTGAGCACCCCTTGTATCCCTCCTACTGAGTGCAAATAAAAGCAAATTATGAACAAAATAAAGCTTAAAGCTACACATCTCCTCCCTTTCTCCCCATTCTGTCCCTCCAAAAAAAAAAAAAAACAACACCAAACCAAAACAGATTCCTGTAAGGAGTTATCATGTCCATCATTTAACTAAACTGTACCTATCTAGTGTTTTTAATCTCCCCTCATAAATCAATCCCTCCAGGTCCTTATCTAGTTCAACCGTCTGGAAATTAAAAAATAAAACAGATGTCACAATAGGACAACTCTGAAATGTCTTTTCTGGGGAGGGATTGAGTGGTAGCAAATGATATTTCATATTTTATAACCCCTTCCATCTAAGGATCTCGATGTACTTTGCAAACAGGAGTGACTTAAGGGGTCACTGTGTCCCCCGTGAGGCTGGAAAGGCTTGTCACAAATCTGTGTCAGCTAGCACCTGTCTTTATGAAGCACGTGCAGCTGCTGGAATTGCTCAGCCTCTGCAGGGATTGAAGTCATTTTTTCCTGCTGCAGGAAATTAGCTTCTACCTGCTTCAGTTGCAAGTGAAGAGGAGGCTTCCCATTAGGAGCAGAAGGCTTCTTACGGAGATGTGAAATACTGACTTCTTTTAGTAAAGCTAACTGGATTAAATGTGTACGCATTTAATAAGCTATGTATTTTAGAGGCAGGAAAAGTCAGACACAAAAAGACAAAGTGATATGTTCGGCATCATGCAGTGAACAAGAGAGTGAGGGAGTCTTCATCCATTGTTTTAACTGCAGAACCATTCCCTTTTCTGCAAATAGCAGGAAATTTTGACTACTTATGGCCAGCAGCATGAAATTTGGGCTATACATCTAGGGATTCAACAGAATGGCTTTATCAGAAACTCCAGATTTGCTTACAGGCGCCAAGGGAACAGTCTTTCTCAGGAGATTTCCACTGCTTCCTGCTTCAAGGAAGATTGTTTTCAAGGAAGACAAGAGCAGCTGTCTTTCTGGTGGTATCTTGCCATTCCACACTGTCCTCACAGCCCCCAGAAGGCACACTGGCCTGCCCTCAGATGAGATAGCAGAAGGTACCAGGTCTTTTTCAGGTTTGGCTGAATTTCTGAATGTAGGCTTGCATTTTTTCTTCTCTTGCCCTTACTGATCCAACCCATCCCCAATAATTATCTCTCAGATTCATCCTTTCCCTCCATCCCGATTCTCCTTAACTGCTCATTGAGATTAGGAAACATCCTTTTAGTCTCTCTCTCTCATCCTCATTAAATCTTCTTTTTATTTTTTTTTTCCTTTATCTTCATCTTCTCCTTCCTAGACTGTCACTAAATTAAAAAAGAAAAAAAGTAAAGAAAAGCTCTTTAATGTGTTAAAAAAAAAGTCTTTGAAAATGATACCGTCTGTGTCGCTTCTCTCTCTCTGTCTCTCTTGCTGTATGCGCTTATTTATTTATTTTTACAGACTGAACTAAAACTGGCTTATTGATAAAAGCCACAGTGGCTGCTGTTTGCTGATGATTAGATGCAAAGAAGAGGCCTTTCCTTGCTCAGATAGGTAAATATGTAAAAGATGTTATTTAAATTGAAAGAACAGGATGACAGTGTGCATTCCTCCTCCCTCCACCACCACATGTCACAGGCACAGATGTCCAGGAAAAAGACAGGACTAGAATCCAAAGATAAAAGCAGAGTTTGCCCACAAATGTGCACTTAACCCCAGGCACTGATTCCAGAAACTGCTGATGTCCCCAGGCCCTTGAGAGATGTTCCTCTTACTAGCAGACTGCAAATTACAGCATCTCAACCCTCATGGTTTCCATTAGTCAGCCCTAGAAAGGAAATGGTACAGAAGAGCAGCTTCTTACCCAATGCGAGCCGGATCAAGATGTTCTCTTTCAAAAAGAAAAGACAAAAAAGTAACACTTCACTGTTTGAAATACTTGAGGACCAGTCCTAAACATCTTCTCACAATACCCTTAAGTTTGGAAATTTGTAATCTGAATCAAAGTGCTAATAGTCAGAAAAGACTACTAATCCATCTTCACTCTAATCTGAATGTGTTACTATATGAGCATGTGTCCAGGTTATCTTTGTTCTCTCTCTCTCAAATACTATGAACAATGAAACTGCAGGAGCTTTTGTGTTACCTACATGCACTTATCCAGAGCTATGTGCCCATAGCAAGTCAAAGTTGTGCTCTTGCACATTTAGAGTTGTTGGCAAACAACCTGCTGCAGGTAGCTTGCTGCAGTCACACTTGTGGTATTGGTAATGAGGTTGGTAACTCCTGGTTGTGGAGCTCCAGACCATCTGTGTGTGCCAGCTGCCTGGGCACTGACATGAAAGAGCTGGGTGTGATGGTGGCACATAGAATCACAGAAGTGTTGGTTGGAGGGGACCACTCATTGGACCTCCAGTCTCCTGTCCAAACATCTCTCAGAGGGCCACACGTCAGGATCAAAAGTGCTATATCTCAGTAGGTTGATTTCCTCTTCCCCCCTCCTTCTCCCACCTCATTACCTCCTCAACACTCTGCCAGCACCAAGGCAGCCTTGGCTGCCTATCCAAGTCTCAGTTCCAGAGGCACATGAGGTGGCCTGTTGCAGAGCCAGCATAGATCCAGATTTGGTTTTTAGTTCGGCTGTAATGTGCTTTTGGCTTATGAGCAGAACCGGCTTCAACCTTTGGGTATCGCAGCTGTAGAAGGCAAGGAACGGGTCCAGTGCACTATGCACTGGGGCCTTTTGTACGTCCGGTGGAAGGTGTGTGTGGGGAAAAAGAAGAGAGCCTTTGGATAGTTGGGAAACATGACAAACTCTTATTCTTCTAGTCAGTCCATTCTCTTGACTGAAGAGTTGATGTCACAAATAAAAAGGTACGTCATGACTCGACGAGCACTGGCCTAGGAGAACATTACTGCCTAGAGAAGACAGCAGTGAAGGTCTTTCATCTGGCCTGTGCTTGAACACATAAAAAATGATTTTAGAAGTAGAAAAAGAGAAAGAAAAGCTACAAATTGATAAAATCAAGAACTCAAACTGAAAGAGCAAAGTAGGAAAAAGACACAGATACCAGAAAGGAGAAACTCTGCGTCATGGGGAAGGTCAATATGATTTATTTTCATGAGCAGGATCTAGTCTTGGAAAGGTGGTTTGCATTTTTTTTCCCATGTGGTTACCTATAAGGAGGCATCTAGGTGAATTTGTAATAACAAGTGTCAATTTTGCTGCGTTTAATGAGTGATGTGGTTTGTACTGGAAGAAATCATGTAATATACAAGCTCGCATTGCTGCACTGATCTGAGGAAGTCAGTGATACTTTTTAGTTTGCCCTTCAGGGTAAGTAGGACTGGATTCTCGACAACATCAACAAAATGTTCTTGAGAATACAGCAAGGGTGCAAATGGAGAAGAGGAGAAGGGTTTCTGCCAGATCCGTGACCTGATTTCTGCTGGTGGCATTTTGTTCAGAGATAGACATCGGCCTTACTTTTGTAGTGGAGCCAAACAAAACCCACAGCATATCCATCTGCATTTCAAGCCGTATCATTATGAAGTTGCCTTTGAATTTTCCAGTTCTGTGTGATCCTGCTGCCCTTGACTCCTGTGGTAGAAAATACCAGTTTATATAACCGAGGGCTGTGCCTTGCTTTCTGGAGTTACCTCAAAAAAGCCACAAAGCCCAGTGAAAACATGCATCCTATATCTTATGTCTTAGAAATGCTGCAGGCATTTACCAGATCATTCTCTATGATTCTTCAGTGCTTAGTCACTAATTGTTATTCACTGCTCCCACAGAGCATTTTGTTTTTTATGACGTGTGTAAATGGCACACTTATTACCAAACAAGGTTTAAGAGTGAGAACAAATCTAGTTTATTCTAATAAAGTGAAAATTAAAACAGTGGGCTACGCTATTGGAAATGGGAGTTATGCAAAATGAGACAGCAAAATGGACTGTCAGTTATCTATGTGACACTTTTCTTCTCTTTCCTGCTCTTTACTGAGGAGCTCTCTCCCAGCCTGGGACTCCTAGAACTGAGAGTGAATGCCAGGAGTTATTCTTCCTGAGTGAATAGCTTACATGGCGTACGGCCTTCCAGTATATAACCTTCCATCTTTGAGGAACCATGGCATGAATGTGCCTTTTCAAAGTGGCTCCTTACCTCACTATTCTCTTTTATAAGTTTTGTACTTATACAGAGAGAATACTTACAGAGTATTCACTAATAGCATCCTTTCCCTTTCTATTACACTGTTCAGATGATTTCTGAGAGGGAAAGGGAGAGGGAGAGGAGAAACAGTTGGAAGGACCTTCAAAGACCAAGAAGCACAGCTGACTGGCCACTTCAGGGCTAAACAAAGGTGAAAGATCTCCAGAAGTATGGAGCATCCTCTAGAGGGCTTGATGACTTCCAAGAAAAAAGGGAAAATGAATCATTCTCAGGTTTGTATCCCTCGTGCAGGCATCAGGCCCTTCACTCCCTTTGATACCACTCCTGGTGGTCCCCAAGCAGAGCTGTCAAATGGTAAGATGGTGGGACAGCCATCGTCAGGCTGATGGCAGTCCTCATACAGAGGGGCTATTCGCCTCTGTGCTGTAACTAACAGTAGTGAGGGGTACCAGGAAGGATCTCTGTTGGGTTGCTCCCAGTCATTCCATATGAGAGGTTAAAAAAAAAGGTGTTTCAAATGTTTCCTTTCTACATGCCTAGAGGCTGCTTCTGCTCCTCACTCTCCATCTTTTTGATTGTTTTTCTTTATATCCTTTTGCTGTCTTGCTTTTTTGGATGGGAATCTCTGAGGGACTGTGATAGTCTCTACACCTGTATGCCCATACAAGATCCAGTAGTTAGGGGCTTCACCATTAGTGGGGCTCGTGAGCCTAAAAACAACCAAGCGTAGTGGTTGGGTATTTGCTGGGGTGAAGTTCACATCACAGTGTTACAAGGTTTCCAAGCTTCCTCAGACCTAGAAAGTGATCAAATAAAGAAGAAAAAATGCTTAACTTAGCATGAAAAAACCTGAAAGTGTCAAAAAAACTGAAGGCAATGATGCCAGTCTCCCCTGGCACATGGCAGAGCAGCCTCTCTCCCTTTGCTACCAACGCAGGCCTGTCACTTCAGAGGGACATATGGCCCTTTCATTTCTCTGGCTGTCACCACAAGAGCAGAAAGACCACCCTGGAAGCCACCACCCCTACTGCTGCCCTCCCCTTCTGAGCAGGAGAAGGGACAACCTGTCGTACTGTACCTGTTATCTCCTGGGGAAGGGAAATGGAGAGAAGTTATCCATTTTTCCACAGTTGGGGCATGGCCACAATGCGGAGAACAGCACCAGCAGGGGCTGGCCATGGTTGGAGATGTGCAGCACGTCACCTGCTGTGAAGGCCTTGGGGGCCCCTCTGCTATGTGCCACTGGGATTGAAGCACTTTATTCTTTTATCAAAGAGAATTTAGATTGGACATCTAAATCCCTTTAAAAACAGAGAAGTCTTGATGTTCTGTGTTCCCAGTGTTTGATGCGGGAGTGTTGCAAGGGGCAGGTAACACTGGTTTCCTGGCCCCATCTTGCATTGCACAAGTCCTATGGCATGGTGGGGCAGAAGAGTCCAAGACCTACTGTGAGGAGCAGGTCCTTACAGTGACCTTCAGCTGGACGGATGGGGAGTGCTTTCAGTTGTCAGAAAGATGAATGAGTAAGTAAAGGCTTCTTTAGATCTCTTAAAGGACTGTAGTGAGCCTTTTCCCATGGGAAGACATTATGAAAGCTCGAGCACTGAGTTATGGAGTTTGGCTTTTATGCTTCTGGTGACTGATGACTCATATCTTTGGCTTAGAAAGCCTTGCTGTCCATTTGCCTGCCACAGCTTCCCTCAGTTTGAGCAGCAGTGCATCATTTGATATTCCTTTTTATGTACAGGTAATACGCACCGTTATGTATAAGTACAGAAGGCACAATCACAAACTTGAAAGGCACTGGGTTTGCAGAGTGCTGTGGGAGGACCAGGAGGGTGACCGAGTGTCAGTAGCTCTATTTTCATAGTGTAGAGGGGAGATTTTTAAAGGGTTGCAGTGTGCCTCTGGGAATTTGGTGCTCAAGTTCCAGGTTTTTAAACATGCTGGTGTCTCAGTAGGTTTAAGCAGTATAGAAAGATGAAGGTAGCAGCTCTGGCAGCGCAGACTTAAAGGCATGATCCCATATGCTTGAGGTGGCAGGGAAAGAGGCAGTGGGATGTGACTGGAGGGGAAATGTGGAGGAAGCTGAAATGTGGTATCACTGGTAAAGGAGGAGGCTGAGCTCAAGGTGAGTTCAGACAGGTGAAAAGAACAGACAGGGCTGAAATTGCTGTAGGTTTCTGTAAGTGAGAAGAAGAAATTGAAAACTCAAGAAATTGAAACTCAATCCGGTGGACACTTCAGAAACAACAGAGGGATGAAGTGGGATAGATGTGCTATGACAGGATTTCAGGGTGAGGAGAGAGAATGCTAATGGCTATATTGTATACACTTCGTGTGTCAGAAAAGCTAGGAAGAAATTGCAGTGTATGGAAGTGAGCAGGAACGAGCAGCCAGGCATGCCTCCCAGCTGTCAGGACAAAAAAGAAGGGCTTGGGTGCTGGCTATGTTGCACAGTTGTCATCATCCCAAGGGACTGCCATCTGAAAGCCTCTCCGTGGGAGGTTCACTATTTCCCTTGTCAGTACTGCAGTCTCTCATTCTACACACTGAAGAAGCGGCCCCCAGGACTCAAGAGACCAGGCTGGGTCATAATAGTTTCATTCCTCTTCCAGGCCTACCACCTTTCCAAAGGCTTCTGCTTTTCTGCACTCTGGGGAAATGAACTTTCTGGAGAGAAAGAGCACAGATATTGTGAAAACTATTTCAGTGGAGTTGTTTAATTGCAAAGGAGGAAAAACAATTTGTAAATTAAATGAAGTACCCTGTTTACAATTAAGAAGTGTAAAGAATGATCTGAGAAGAAACTGACATTTTGTCAGTCTGATGGCACAGTCGAAGCCACAGGAGATACAGCAGAGCATCTCAAAGTAACAAAGGAAGCAGTGGCTTTTAGAGCAACAGGAAGGCAATTAGCTTTGCTTTCCCTACAGTTCCTTAGATGTCTGCTTGCTGTTACCTAACTGTCCTGTCTGCCTCTTCATCCCGTGCTCTGCTAGGCAACGTGCACACTAGAGGGTCACAGAAACTTGAGGGGCAGCTGAGAACGGCTACAGTATTAACCACCTGTAAACTGAATTGCATCATGTAGTCTAGCACCTGCTCCCACCCTAACAAGATGAGTGGGAAGGGTTTTCACATGAGGTAGTTAACGTGTTCGTCTGTCTTTTGGTCTGTATATTGCAATAGAGATGTGCAGCAGAGGCTGGGTATTCCTTGTAGTGGTGGAGCTGGGGTTGCTTTTGCTGTGTATGTTTGTAGTCTAGCCTCCAGGCTTTCCCCTGGGTGGTGTGAGGCTTCCAAAAAGTGGTCAGAAGGAGCTAGAATCTATGAAGCAGTCACACTTGGTAAGATGTTGGCAGCAGTAGCTGTCTAGCCAGTTGCTTAACTATTAAATAGTATGTCTGTACTCTCCTAGGACATCCTGCAGTAAAAATTAATAGTGATTACATAGTGATAATACAGTGGTTCTGATAATAGTCATATCAGCCTGTATGTAAAGAGATAAGAGCCAATACTATAAATACAGTAATATCTATGTGGAGAGTCTTAAGAACATCACATATAATAAATGTGGCTATAGTATTTGTAATGAACAGTGTAGTTCTTTGCCTATAAACTCTGCAGTTTTCTTGCAATTAACTTGCCTCATTTTATTCCTTTTTTCCTCTCTGTGCTGTTGTAACTGCATAAGGATGCTTATGACTTAAGTAAGAAGCTATGCTGAGCTGAGTAGGTGCCTGTTAATATTCACACTAAACTTTAGAGCAGAGACTAAGGCAACAGGCAAGTTCTCAGGACAGCCTTGTGCTCAGAGCTTAGAAGGCTTTTCTGGATTTCCACTTCTGTTAGTCTTTCTTTTTCTTGTGCTATGCCATGAGAAAGCACGTGAGGAAATGGATGAAAGCTTTTTAAGCTGACTCACTAAGGTTAAGGTGCCTTGTTACTCAGCGTATGCACACTTAGAAGATACACAGCTGTGGGAAGAAGTCCCGCCTCCTCTGAGAAACTGAAGTGAGCAGAGATAGCAGAAAAACCCTTCTGTGTGCTTCACACTTGTGCCTCCTGCCTGTGGCTTCAGGGAGGAACTTTGAGCTGCTCTGCGCTTCCTCAGGGCTTAGTCCCAAGATATCCATACATTCTTTGAATGCCAGCAGCCAAGGATGGAAGCAGGAAACTCTGAGGTTAGTGCTATCAATTTTTTTTTTTTTTTTTTTCTTTTCTTTAAAGAAAAAGGAAATAGAGGTGTCAACAGAGGGAAGGCCTTCCCTGGCTTTCTAAGCTGGTGCTGCTAGGGTTAGAGAAGTGGGTTACTATTTCAGGACATTCCTTCTCAGTAGAAACACAGGAGGGAGACTTTTAGATTCAGAAATCCTATTAGGAGTGACCTGTGCTAACTGAGGATAGCTGCTTTTCTGTGGATTGCAATGTGTGGAGGGCACTAAGGTTTTCTCAGGCCCAGGTGGTTATGCTTTGAAAAAGATGGCACAGCATGTGGTAAACTGATCAGCACAGTGTGCTGGGATGATAAGGAGGGCAAAGTATCCTCAATGAGAGGGGAAAAAGTCCTCAGGAGTGCAAGGGATTGTACAGCCCAGACCCTGCTGGTGATGCTTTACACACAGAGTTAGCTGCCCAAAAGCTTGGCCTTCTTCTTGGCCTAACAGTGAGTTGTACCTGTTGGGTGGCACCAACTGCAGACGCTGCCTGTGGACCCAAAGCTTCTCCAGACTTATAAAATTCATACTAAAAGACTTTGGCTGCAGTGTTTGTCAGAAACCCAAAAGGATCCTGATGGCACAGACAGCTGCCTTGCTCGCCTGCAGGGCAGCAATGATAGAGCAATACTTTTGAGTGGATAATGGGGACAGGAGTGGTGTGGGGGATGGTGAGTGAAATGGGCCACACAAGTGCTCTAGGAACTTTCTAGAGGTGATCGGGGTTACTGTCAGGTGTGGTCTGTTCAGCTGGCTGCTGTGCTGCTGAGAGTGGGTGAGGTGGTTTCCTTAATTTATGTTTAGAACAGCATTTTCAGCTGATATAAATGCATTACTTGCAAAATTTAAAATGGTATGTGTAGAGTTGCAATCAGATATTAAACTCAAAAATCTGACAATGTCTCTTTACCAAAGATTTTCATAGAATTATAAAATGGTTAGGGTTGGAAGGGACCTTCAAGATCATCTAGTCCCAACCCCTTGCTTTAGGCAGACACCTCCCTCTAGACCAGGTCGCTCAGAGTTCCACCCAGTCTGACCTTGAAAACATCCTGGGAGGGGGCATCCACAACCTTGCTGGGCAGCCTGTTCCAGTGCCTCACCACCTTCACAGTTAAGAATTTCTTCCTAATCTCTAGTCTAAAACTACCCTCTGCTAGTTTAAAGCCATTTCTCCTCACCCTGTTGCTGCATACCCTTCCAAAAAGTCCCTCCCCCGCTTTCCTGTAGGCTGCTTTTAGGTACTATGAGGCCACTATAATGTCCCTCTGGTGTCTTCTCTAGCCTGAAGAGCCCCAGTTCTCTTTCTGTCCTCATAGGGTAGGTTCTCCAGCCCTCTCATCATCTTCACAGCCCACCTCTGGACATGTTCCAACAGCTTGATGTCCTTGTTGTGCTGGGGGCCCCAGAACTGGACACAGTTCTCTAGGTGGGGTTTCACATGGACAGAGTAGATGGGCAGAATCACCTCTATTGACCTGCTGTTCATGCTTATCTTGATGCAGCCCGGATATGATGGGCCCTCTGGGCTGCATGCACACACTGACAGTTCATGTTGAGTCTTTCATCAACAGACACCCTCAAATCCTTCTCCTCAGGGCTGCTCTCAAGCCATTCTCTGCCTAGTCTGTGTTTATGCTTGAGATTTCCCTGATACAGGTGCAGGACTTTGCACTTGGCTTTGTTGGACTTCACAAGATAACTGGCCCATATCTTAAACCTGTTCAGGTTGCTCTGATGGGCATCTCTTCCCTCTGGGGAGTCAACTGCACCACTCAGCTTGGTGTCATCAGCAAACTTGCTGGGGGTGCATTCAATCTCACTGTCCATGTCACCTACAGAGATGTTAAATCTAATCCCAGCACCGATCCCTGATGAATACCACTTTTCACTGGTACACTGAGCCATTGACCACAACTCTCTGCAGCCACTCAGCCAGTTCTTCAGCCAGCCAGTGGTCCATCCATCAAATCCATTTTTCTCCAATTTGGAGACCAGGATGTCATGTAGGACAGGTGGATGATGTCAGTTGCTCTTCCATCATCTACTGAAGTTCTAAATCCATCATAAAAGGTCAGCAAGTTTGCCAGGCATAATTTACCCTCAGTGAAGTCGTGTTGGTTACCACCAATCACTTCATTTTTATTTTTCATGTGACTTAGGGCCTTCAGGAGGATCTGTTCCATGATCTTGCCAGGCACAGAGGTAAGAGTGAGGGCCTGTAGTTCTCTACATCTTCTTTTTTTTTCCCTTCTTGAAAGTGGGGATTATGTTTCCCTTTTTCAATTAGTGAGAGCCTCACCAGACTGCTGTGACCTATCAAATGCAGTGGGATAGTGGCTTAGAAACTTCTTCTGCCAGTTACCTTTGAATCTGTGAATGGATCACCTCGGGTCCCATAGACTCGTGCTCCTTCAAGTTTTTTTGGTGGTCTTGAACCCGATCTTCACTTACAGTAGGCAAATCTTCCTTCTTCCACTTCTTTCCTTTGTTTTCTGCAACTTGGGTGGTATGACTAGAGCTCTTGCTGGTGAAGACTTTTAATAATCCCTGTCTTACTAGAGGGAAATCTTTCTCACTTCACAGTCATTCCTTACTCATGCAATCACTTTTTGGTAGTCTTTACATCTGTGAATGACTGTTTTCAAGGATGAAGTATAGGAAATGTAAAATTTCATCTGAAAGTCTCTGAGACCTCATTAAGAATTGCAACTGCTGCCAATGATCAGCTAGTTTCCCCAAAACAAGTTCAAATATCCCCCTAATTTTATGATTTTGTTCCTCTGTTTTTTAAAATGTTTTAAGAAAAATATTTAAAAACTTAAATGTTTTGTTATTTACATGTTAACAATATTGTATATTTTATGAGGGCTGCTCTGAAAGTAATGCCTCCTATGTTATTGTGTTTGCCAGTGACGTCTGAAGCGGATGTTGGTGGTATGGCAGTAGAGTTTGAACCTTCCCACCAGCATTCCATTACATGTTGTTGCTATGCACCAAATAGCAGCAGAGGAGCAGACAAAATGGCATCTGACATGGAAGTGTGTATGAAGCAAAGATCACAGAATCATGAATACCCATGCATTACTGCAGAACTCTTAGGACTCGTATGGCTCTCTGGTTGCTATCCAGTATTGTTTTCTTTTTTCTTCATGTTGACAGTGATGAAGTAGCAAAAGGAGGTCAAATTGAAAGGGAATTCAGGATGTTGATAATGTGATAGGTAAACAATTAGCTGATGGATTGGGCTCTATGTGTTACAGAATTGGGGTTAAATCAAATTGGTGTCCAGTCAGTGACGGTGTTCCGTATTAGAGCTAATTCTCCTCAGTATTTTCATGAATATATTGGATGCAGGACTCGAAGGTATGCTAAGTGTGTTTATAGACAAAGCTAAATTAGGAGGAGCTGCTGACTCCCTTGAGACCTTGCAGAGAGGTCTTAGCAAACTGATGGGCTGGGCAATTGCCAACCCTGTGAAGTTCAACAAGAGCTAGTGTGGGATTCTGCACCAGAGAAGGGGTGTGAGTCTATGCCCCTGTATCTGTATACAGACCAGTGGATGAGAGGCTGGAGAGCAGCCACAAATAAAGGGATCGGGGATTCTGGCTGAAAGCAAGTTGAATGTGAGTCAGCGTGCCCTGGCAGCCCTAAAGGCCATCAGTACCCTGTGGTGCATCAGGCCCAGCACAGCCAGCTGGGTAGGGGGAAGGGTTTCTCGCTTTGCTCTGTATTGCTGCAGCCTCACCACCAGAAGAAAATGGGAGAGGTCAGCAAGCAGGGACCTGGAAGGAGAAAGAAATAGAAATTGCAGTCTAATTTTTTTTCTCTCTCCCTATCTTCCCATTTCTCAGTCTTGTCTGTTTGAGGCTTCGTGTCAAATACCTTTGTGCGTGTTCCCCTCCCCACTCCCAAATCTCATCTCTCTTCAGAGCCTTGGCTTTAAATACACGCACATATATATGCAATTAAATGCAGGCTTTGACTTTTCGCCTGGGAAACTGGAGGGATAAGGTGAGCTAAGCTTTTAATTACGAGTACCCATTCTGGGAGGCAGGGAATTCAAGCTGACAGTAGATGCTGCAGTGCTGTGCTTAATCCCGTCTTACAGGGAAGGGAGGGAAAAAAAACATGAATCTGCTGGAGAAAAGGTTTCCTGAGTATATAAAGAAAATATTGTTTCTTTTTTCTTTCCCTTTTGAACATTTTTTTTTTTCAATGTCAAGTAGAAATTAGGCATTAAATACTGAGAATTTGATTATGGCTTTTATTAAGGTGAAAGCATTAATGTGCCCAGCTGACCTCTAGCGTCGTGCTGTTTGTGCTAGAATGGGTTATGTTCATCTAGGCTTCTTGCATTAACTTGGCTGGAGTCACAGTCACAGACACTTTTCTTTCGTTTGAGTGATTATCTTGGTGGAGAGATGAACAGTGTAGGAGTTCAGTGGCACTGCTTCCAATATGAGCACAGTTGAGGTTGCTTGGGGAAAAAATAAAAAGTGTTCATTTACATTCTACAAAGAAACCACTAACGGGTTTTCCAGCGCTACAAAAAGTAAAAGTTGTTCTCTGCTGTTTGCCAAGTATGATGCATGGTCCAGTCTCGTTCATGCCTCTCTTCTTTTTTTTTCCCCTATTCCTTCCAGTTATTTGTCCCTGTGGTTTAGGAACAGTAAACTGTCTCCTTGCTTAAGAGGTTGTGAGCCTACAAAGGGAGGTAGGATCAGGCCTGGAGCCAGGATAGCGGGTGCAAGTCACAGGTGAAGACTGGACTGAAGAAGAAAAGCAGAACAGAAAGTGAAATGTGCTCACATAGCATCTCTGCTGAAGTGCTGGAAGGCATCACATCTATCTTGTCTTTGTGTCCTCCTTCTCCCAGCCTATGCTACAGCTTTGTCAGTCAAACTCTGTGCTCTTTGCAACTGTCCATGTGCTATTTTCTGTAGTGTGTTTTTTCTGCAGCTTGTGCTGGAGCCTCTGACCAACCAGCCTTGGTTCAGGCTGGAGCTGCTCTTGTTTCCACTACTAGCTATTACAAGCCTTTCCAATATTTTTCCTTCTCCCTTCCTTTTCTCTAGATTAAGTAGAATCATAGAATCATAGAATCACTAAGGCTGGAAAAGACCTAAAAGATCACCCAGTCCAACTGTTCACCTATTCCCAATAGCTCCCACTAAACCATGTCCCTCAACACAACATCCAGTCTTTCCTTGAACACCCCCAGGCTCGGTGACTCCACCACCTCCCTGGGCAGTCCATTCCAGTGCCTGACCACCCTTTCTGAAAAGTAATACTTCCTCATGTCCAGCCTGAATCTCCCCTGGCGTAGCTTGAAACCATTCCCCCTGGTCCTATCACTAATGACACGAGAGAAGAGGCCGACCCCCAGCTCACTACAACCTCCCTTCAGGAAGTTATAGAGAGCAATAAGGTCTCCCCTGAGCCTCCTCTTCTCCAGGCTGAAAGTAGTTGCGTGTCTGTGTGAAACTATTCCATTTGAGTATGTCCATGAAAGAGGAAGAAAGGTCTTTACCTTTCATATAGGAGAGTCAGTTATTCCTTTAGGGAAGCTTCTCGCAGAAGGACATGGGGTGCCATGTACAGGAGCATAACATTCTTATAAAGGGTTTTTAGATCAAGAGAAGGTATTAAGGGCCAGGTTTAGCAGGAGCCTGTTAAAGAATGAGGTCTGGGCATTCAGAGAGCTGGTTAGTCAGTGGCACAGTGGAGCTCTTGTTTTCTTGTTTCCACGCTTTGGAGGGAGCTGGGCTAATATCAACATTTCAGATGGGATTTTTCTTAATTCGAGTTCTTTTATCTGAACTTATGCAGAACAAGAACTGTAAGAATGAGTCTTCTGCTATAGACTGTGACCCTCTATGCGGCATAAAAGCCGAGGCCTTTGCCTAAGACTGCTGTTAACTGGAAAACCTGACTGTCTTACTGATAAGAAAAATCTCAAAATTTCACTACTGCCTCTGAAGATCCTCTGTAATACCATCATGCCTCCTGATTAATTTCCATAATGCAGTTTTGCCAGGTAGACCTCTGTAACCTTCTAGCTGACCTCCCTAACCTGCTGTTCCTCACAGGTTCCTGCTATTAAGAGCTGAATAATCCAGCCAAACCTACTGCCTTCAAACAGATTAATGGAGTAGCCTGACATTTATATAAGACGGATTCCCTTCTCCAAAGATACCATCTGTACAAAGCCTTTATTTCTTGGCCTCAGCTCTGCTTTTTTTTTTTCTTTGTTATTTTTTTAAGATGCCTTTTTTCCTTTGCTTCAATTCTTCAACTTAGAAAACTGAGTTGTATTTACACAACTACAGTGTGTCACCTGTGATAAAGGAAACCTGTCCCAAGCTAGCTAGCATTCAGTTTAGGATTTAACAGCCTGTATTAGATACAGTGCTCTAGGTAGACTTCTCTGTGCCACTTCAGTCAAGTGGGAAGTGTGACAGTGAAGTTGGTGGTTGCCTAATGAAGCAACATCCATCGGGATCTGACAGCCAATTTGTGCATGGGGAAAGAAAGCACTTGAAAAATTAAGACATTTCTTAGCTTGAAACTAATAGTGTGTGTGCATGCATGTATGTTTGGGGGGGGTGGGGGGGGCATCTCAAAAATGCTTAGAATCCCAACAAACCTAGCTGCACCTTTTGTGAGTCTTCTGATGTGTGGCTTGCAGAAAATTGTGAATCCCTTCAGTGAATAATGTTCTCAGTCTTCAGGATTGCCTTATTTCTCATGCCTTAAACACTGACAGCGTTGCCCAGTTTCATGAAACACAATAAAGGTGAATGCATGGAGGCTCTGTGATATTGGGCTAGTGTGGTGACTAGGAAGGGGGAGAGAAAGGCACAGATTAGTCTTGGAGAGGTTCCCTAAAGCAGCACAGGTAAATTTAGAGGTTGTTTTACTTGTGGGGAGAGTATTTTTGTTTATTTTTTCACCTGAGGGTTTGTTTCCTATTGCCTCCTTGACCTGCGTTTTGCAGATGGAAGGAATCTCAGCCTGGAGCAAAATTTTCTTTTCTCACTTGGCTGTGCTGGTCCTGACGGAAGGGTTCTACAAACAAGCAGCAGGAAAAAAATGCAGAGTGTCTTGGTGCCCTGCTTTGTGTGATGCCTGAAAGCTCTCTGAGTCATCACTGGGGCAGAGCTGAGATACAGAGTGGGACTGTGGGGGTCTGAGCTGAGGACCTCAGTCTGTTGGCTTGCCTCTCCCCCACTTCTCCAACTCCAGCTGTGGAATCCCCTTCTGAGAGGCTCTTGTAAAGGAGCTCAGCATGGCCATGCTGGATTCAGCCCTCTGACCTGCTTTTCAAACCACCTTCATAGCACAAAGCAGGTCTGGAGAAGGCTTGTGTGAAAGCCTTTTGGGAATGGATTTGTGGAAAGAGGGAAAAAAGAGAAGTGGGATCTAATAGGCACACTGGGGAAGGAAGGAGCAAAAGAGAAGGGAGCTCTCTGATCTGTTGTGTGCTCAAAGTACCTTGGCCATGGGCTTGCCCCTAAGGTGATGCTGGGGCGGTGAGACTGAATGCACAGTTGGTATGTCAGGAGGATATGTCTGAGAGAAGCGTTTATTTAAGACAATCGTGATCAAATATTCATCACCTCTCACTCCCTCCATCCCACTACGGCTTCTTTCTTGCTTCTCTCAGCTGGAAAAGACTTCAGAGTAAAAGAGGGAGCAGCACTTAAATGCTTATTTATGTTGTCATTTCTAGGCATTTTATCAGGTTTCTAATGAAATAGATTTTCTCTCAAGAGGTGCATATTTTCTGAGCCAGAGGGGGAGAACACTACAGATTGCTGAAAAAACTGCCCACATTCAATACATTTGTTGCATTATTAATGATGATAAAAGCAAGAGGTTATAAACATTTTCTTTTCTAAGTACTAATTGTAGCTGACCTTAGCTTTAAAAAAAAAAAAAGTACAAACAAACCCAGTAAGCCTAAAATGTAACTGTCAGGGCAAAACTCTCTTCTTGACAATCCCCAATGCTTTCACATATATCATTTCTAAGAGTGCTGCCAGAGCCAAACCATTTGGGACTAGAATTATAGCAGAGATTAGCAGGATTCTGTTCCAAGAATATCTTTATGGTGATCACTTGTCACTTGTCATTACAAATAAATCCTATTGGTCTTCTTTCCTCAGTCTCATCCTTGGCTTACTTACACTTGAGAAATCATTCTTCTTCTCTCTTTTACCAGCAAGCAAAATTCAGGTTGCTTCTTCAAGTGGCTGCTGGTTTATCCTGACTCAACACAGCCGTCAGCCCTGGGTAGGGGAAGATGCAGGAGTTTTTCATGCTTGTGTTTTGTCCTGTAGCTGATAAAATGTATTCTAGTTGGTGTTGTTGGATTCTTTCACATTTCTGTGTTTTCACGTGGGGCATCAGTCTATGCACAAAGGAACAGACAGCTGACCCTGCATCCCATTTCCTCGGACAAAATGAAGGTGCTTTTTGAGCCATGACTCTGACTCTCAAGGGCACCTGGAGTGTTCCAGCAGGACAAGTTTCTTTTCATGCTGTATTGCTCACATGCACACAGGAGAAGCCATCTGAGTAAAATAGCAGAAAACAAGTGCACGAAGAAATAAAATAAGCCTTTCATTTGCCTGCACCAGTTTAGTGGGCTAGCTAGCTGATTGGAGAGCCCAGGTATCGCGAATTTTGTAGTGCAGTCCCACCTCGTGAGCTGTATACCTTCTCTTGGATGCTGATGCACGCAGGGCTGTGGACAGGGTAGCTAATAACTAGACTGTCTACTTCAGTGATGCTGGTGCTCTTGTTCAAGGCAGCATGAGGCAAATTTTGCTGGCTGAATTCTCCACAGCTGTCGTGAAACCCACTGAGTTTTTATGGGTGATGCTGAGACATCCTAAGTCTAAGCAGCAGAAATGGAATATGAAGCAATTAAGGAAGGTATTGCACTGTTACATGAACAAATCAAGTTAGTTATCCATATGAATGTTCAGAAGGGTTGAGAGTTGAATAGTTACCCGCTGACTTGTGTTGCTTTCTTTGGAGCTTTAAAAAAGACATTGTGTGTTAACATCGGAGCTTAGGCTGGTGTTTGAATATGCTTTAAAAAACCAAACACATTCACTGATATGTTGGCTTTGTTTGCAACAGAATGCCTTATTTCTATGTATTATTTCAGTCATTTATTATTTATGTTACAGCAACAGCTAGAAGCCTCTTTTTGCTAAGTGTCATACAGATTCATTGTAAAGGGAAAGTTTGTCTTGTCTGCTGGAGATGTGGGCATGCATTCAGAGAAAGGAGAAAACTAATTGCAGAACATGGGAAGGGCTCAGATCTGTTGGATTCTGGCTTCTCAATGTAAACAGTGGCCCTCACAAAGGGCTGTGTGAAACAAAGATGTTGCCCTCTTTCATGTGAAAGCTTTAGTTTGAACTGACACTGGATGGAAGCCTTTAAGTATATCATACAACTAGCTCTGCTTGGATGGAATGTCTTCCTGAATTGTATTGCACAGCTGAAGAAAACTGTGTTGCCTGAAGCTGGTGGCCTCTGTGTTTTTTCTGGAGCGTAAGCATGAAAAAGGTTTTTCATGCACTTTCCAGAGGCAGAAAATTAGAGGTCGTGCTTAACTTCTCTCCTTAGTAGAACACATTGTCCGCATTGCTCAAGGTACCTGGGGAATCTTCCCCAGATGTGCATGCTAACAACTAAATGTTTTGATGGCTGCTGGTCTTTGAGTTTAAAAGCAGTTGGAAAGGGACCAAACCCTTGGAGATTCATATTTGCTTTCGTTAGGATAATTAAAGAGCAGCATAAGCAGAACAGACAGACTTCCCCAATTTAAGATTCAAATGAGGGATTCTGTGAATGGTATTTTGGATCAAGTTTTCCTTCATGCTATGCAAGGAAATGGAGTTCCAGCAAGAAGAGGACGGGGGTGATTTGAGAATCTTGTTTTTTTGTTTTGTTTTTTTAATGCATCTTCTGTCAGTACTTGAATATGAGACACAGATGATCTCCTGATCTTGGTATAGAAGTAGAGTTATTCACAGGAGTGAATCTCCCAAAGGATTTTCTTGGTTGTTTCTCTTGAAGAAGAAAACTAAAGCTGGCTTTGTGGAAGAAACTTCAGAAGTGTTTCAGTAGAATGACAAAGTGGTTGTAAGGGGAAAGAGATGGAAGTTGCATGGTGATGGGTTTCAGTGTGAGAGGGAGAAATATTAAATGGAAAAGACGTGTAGATGCAGCACTATAGGACTTGGTTTAGTGATGGGACTTGCTTGGTCTGATTCATGGTTGAACTCCACGGTCTTGAAGGCCTCTTCCAACCTAGGTAATTCTGTGATTCTCTGTTTCCCAAGTGGCCAAGTTCATGTATTTATTCTGCTTTGGTGGACGTGCGTAGCAGTAGAGCTGGCTACATTGGTGTTCTGTGAATGCAGCCATACAGTGAATCTGCCACTGTGTGGATGATCGTGGAGGAAATCATAGAATCATGAACGTTGGAAATGACCACTAAGGTAATGTAGTCCAGCCATCAACCCATCACTACCATGCACAAATGAGCTGCTTTCCTGGTTCTAGTGCAGTATGGAAGTTAATGTGAACTTGACAGATAATCACCCACTTCTTCCCCTGTACCACAGCAAGGATAAGCAGCTGAAAGCATGCCTTCCAAAAGTCTTTGTAACAGTGGTACTTTGTGAGTAGGTACTATAATGGAAAGAGTTGTGGTTGTGTTCTTTAATGGAGTGCTCTTCAAATCTCCTTTCCTTATCTGGGTAGTATTCTTGTCCTTTAACAGACAGAACATCAACTTTGTAGCTTTGCTAATATTCCAGCATATCTACTCTATATCTACTTTATTTGTGTCATTATTTCTGGCATTAGCCTTGCTTTCTTCTCACGCCCCTCCCCCCCCTGACACAGCTAGGCCAAATATCAAACAGATGCCTTTTCCTCAGGGATGTCACTGAACTCATTTCTGACAGACAGGGCTATTTTCTTATTAATTATTTAGTCAGTTTCTCTGAGGAGATCTAGGCCCTTTCAAAAGCACTTTCTGGTTTTCTTCCAGCGCGTTGGAGCTGCGTGTGCACGGTGGTACTGTGCCACACATGTGAGCAGTGTCCTTGTGTCTGAGTCGACTCTTGTTCAAGGAGTAGACTTGCTCTTCCCAGCGAGTTCTGGTGTCGTTACTTCTGCTTCTGCCCATGGAACAGGTGCCAGAGGGCACGTGAGGGGAGGCAGTGAGTCCGTGAAGACTAGGCATAAAGCTAAGCAAGTAAAAAAAATAATTGCAGGAGGCTGTCCTTCACCTTTTATTTTGTAAACACTCAAGTATTAAATATAAATGAATCTTTCAAGGATGTATGTTTTCTTTAGGGATGCCTGTTTGCTACATCCTTGTTATAGGAAAGCTTGTTTCTTTGGGGTCTAGAAAGCAAAAAAGATATCATCTTCTCTATCCCTGCTTTCTCCTCCTACTCCCACACAGTCTTCCTTTTTTTTTTCTTGCTTCCTTTACTGAATGATAGGAGAGCAATGAACGCTGCAAAGCAAGCATGCCCTTACATAAACTACCTAACCAAAATCTTAAGCATATTATAAACCTCAGCAACCAACTTTTTCACATAGCTTTGCCTCTGGACCATGTTTGTTTAACCTGTGTCACTCACTGGGGCAGCTACCCTGCTTTGAGTGCTGGATGCCAACGTGTTCAACAGAGCACAGAGGCTGCAAATCAGAGCTTACAGGTCATTGTCTATCTTCTGCAGACTGGCATGAGCAGCTCGGGTATGTATTTTTGATAGCAACCCCCTTCTTGTTGCTTCAGATTAAAATGTTTTTCTGCAGTTATTTTATATCAGTGCTGCAAATTAAATCACATAGCAGGAGACATCACCTTGTTGGCTGCTTTATTTTTTGTAAGTTAAGTTGCCTTGTAGTAGAAGCAGACTATCATTGGCTAAACTGCAAGATCATTACTGAATGTAGTATCTTAATTACATCATATGAGTGTCATGTCCACTGCAAAGTACTGATGAGATAATCCTAAACCATACCAGCTGTCAGCAAGAGGAGAAGAGGCAGGTTAGGGATGCATTTAATTTTTGTACTTCTAGCTGTTTTGCATAAACAAGCCATTGCACCAGTATTGGTTTGAAAAACATGCAGATTAATTATTGTACATTTACTAGCAAAACTACCTTTTTAAAAAAAATAAGTCTCTGATGGCATCTGGGATGTAACATGGCGCTATTGTTTTGGGTTTTTTTTCTTCAGTGGGGAACTCGCAGCGACTCCCCTCATAGCCTCTTGCAGCAGGGAGCAGGCAGAAGCAGCAGCTGTAGTGTGCTCTGGTCCCAGCTGGATGAAGCACATATGCCACAGTATGAAAGCTGTGCCGCTAGGGAAGCGATCAAAGCTTCACTACTGTTGCATTCAGAGTCTCCTTCTGCCTTAGACCCAGGAGCACAGCTCTTCCCCATCCTGACTGCTTCCAGGGGAAGGTACGGTTTCTGTGTAACTGTAAATAGCTGGCACCTACAGTCAGTTCCTCCAGTCTCCTTCCAGTGCCTTCCAGTTCTCTGCATGTGTGGTGTCAGCAAATGCACAGCAGTTCTGCTTCCAAATGGGATTGGGCAAAATAAATGAGCTGAAACTGCAAGAGGATTATTCATCACAGCAAAAGCTTGAGCTGCCGCAGTGTTTGTCTTCTGTAGTGCCTTTGTTATCAGTTCCATCACCAAGGCCAGCACACCTTGTTGTGGGTTAGAAGTCAAACCACTACGGAGGGGCCATTCCCTTCCACTTCGGTAACTAAGAGTCAAGGGTAGAGGTGAGTAACATTACATTTGGGACAAAGGCACTGCAGGTCGTGGTTGGGAGCATTTCTTTCTTTAGGGACTACAGATGTAACTGTAGGGGGTGAGCTTTTTCCTCATTTCTTTCCTTAGCTCCAGTGACTAGAGGTAAGGTTTGAAGTTCTTTTCCAATCTGTTTATTTGCTCCCTCCTCTATAAAGACAGAAGAGTTGCATCCATCTTTTGCGTAGGGAGAAACGTGAGAGAGTAGTATTAAGTTAATGGAGGACAGGCTGAATGACTGATAACCTGTCTGTCCTTCTTACATATTCCCTCTTCACCTCTTTCAGTCATTCATGTACTCTATCACTTATTCTCACAAAATGTATGCAAACTGACATCTAAAGTCTGAATGTTTTTCTGCCCTGCCCTTTTCTCTTCGTACTTGTTAGTTTACTCTGTTCCATGTTCTGGTCCAAAGAGGAGCAACAAGACTTGTGAAGGGCTTGGAGAATATGCCCTATAAGGAGTGACTGAAGGAACTGGGGCTGTTCAGTGTGGGGAAAGGAGGCTGAGGGGAGACCTTATTGTTCTCTTCCAATACCTGAAAGATTATTTCAGTAAGAGCAGGGCTGGTCTCTTCTCACTGGTGACAGGACAAGGGGAAATGGCTCCAAGTTGTTCCAGGGGAGGTTTAGGTTGCACATCAGGAAGAGCTTCTTTACAAAAAGGGTTGTTAAGCACTGTAATAGGCTCCCCAGGGAGGTGGTTGAGTCACCATCCCTGGATGTGTTTAAAAACCATTTGGATGTGGTGCTCAGGGACAAGATTTAGTGGCGAGTTGTTAGAGTAAGGGTACTGTGGTTAGATTGTGGTTGGACTTGATGATCTTGAAGGTCTTTTCAACTTGAGCGATTCTGTGAGTCTATGTCTTTAAGGGGAGATCAAAAAACACAAGCATGGGAAGGTGTAGCAGTAGGTATAGCCAGCAGTAATATGAGAGATGACATGAAGGAGGAGAGGAAATTCAGACAAACTTGCTGAACCTTGAAAGCTCCACTGCTTCTTGGCTCTCCTGAGGGCCATGTCTTTGCATGAGCAGGAACAGCCTTAAGGCTGCTCTTCCTCACAGCAATGTATCAGTTGCTCCACAGCTTTTTGTGACTCCCATGGCACCTATGTTCTGGCCCCAAGAAAAGCTCTGAAAGTTATCCTCTTACTTCTAAATCACTGTGGCCGCAAGGGAAAGAGGCTGGACAGCTGTATGGAAGTGGCCTATAATTTTGGATGCTTTGCTCTCTGCTGAGTATCTCTGATGACATTGCTTTCCTTCAACATCAGTGTGCACGCAGGTTTATTCAGAGTAGGGTCTGTAGGGGGAAGTGTGGCTTTTTTTTTTTTTTTTGACTTCTGCAACCTGTCCTGTGTCTGGAACTCCATATGAGGAGCTCCCTCTTCTTTTCAAGTGGCCCTTTGAAGGCTAAAGGAGAATGGGGACCAAAGAAGTGAAAGGTATGTGCAAGCAGGCGGGTTACTGAGGACCTGTTCATATTAGGGCCATCTTCTGATTCCTCGCTTTAAAGACATTTTATCTTCACTTCCAAGGGAGGTCTGTCCTTTGCCCTTTTTTCCTAAGTAACTAAAATTCATCAGATAACCTCTTAAGGCCAGGCTTAAGGCAAAATCAGTCTCCAAAGGAAGCAGCAATTGCTGTAGCTTAGACAGCTAGCAGAATGTGAAATCCATATTGGTTTTTAAAAGCACAGGCTTTGTCTTGCTTATCTCTAATGATGACAAGCAGCAATTATTTTTATTACATACACATGTGGACATGTGAAATACAGACTGTGCTAAAGGCAGGAGCTTCCTGGGGGACCTTGTAGTGATCCTCGCTTCACTGCTGAGGGCAGCTGAATCCTTTCTTGAGCAACGTCCTGTGTCAGTGTTTGAATCAAGTACCCTGATTGATCTGTTTTCCTCTGGAGTTTATTAACTGCTCTGTTCCCCTAGGAGAGCTGGGTTTGGAGGGGAGATGTATGGCAGTGAGATGAGCATGCACTGTGGCCCCACCAGCTGGGGCTCTGATGGAGAACCAGGGGGTTTTAAATGTCAGTGAGTTAATAGCATCCAACTGGTCCCTGAAAAGGAGGATGCTGCAAGCAGAGGCTTTCTTCTGGGCAGGCTGGAAGGCTCCTAATTACTAGAAATCAAGAGAAAAGTCAGTCAGGCGTGAGATAGAAACCTCACAGTGGGGAAACACCACACTGGGAAATGCCTAGTGAGCAGACAAAGTTTCTTAGCTCTTCACAAATGTAGAAGATGATTACCGTCAAGTTTCTTTCTCTTCCTTGCTCTCCTACTTCCCTGTGGAAAGAAAAACAAGCTCTGTCTCACAAGCTGTGCCTCTCCTTGTCAGTCCCTCTGGGGTCCCCACAGTTATGCAGAGCACTTTCCTGCTGCTGCACACTTTCAGCTGGCCCTCTGCAGCCCAGGGTAGAGTTAATGAGCTGGGGACGCTGCACTGTGCTCCTCTCCTTGCTTTCATTATGCTTCTTACTTCAAGCTTGCTCTTCTTCTTCCCCCCTCCCTCCCCAACTCATATGTATACACTCAAGATCAACCTGGCTGTGTGAGTCGATCATACGATGCCTTGCTTTGGGCTGCCAAATGATCCCAGAGAGCTCTGATTAACGTGAAAAACTGGTGTCAGGTAAAACCAGGACATTGTGTGCTCACTCTGCAAGATCTGATTGCTTGGGAACACAAATTGAAGGGAATGGTGAGGTGAATTAACTCCCTGATAGGATTGGGGAGGACCAGTCAGCCACTGCCTTGACAAATCTGCCTTGTCTTTGTGTTTTCCTGTCCCCATTTGTCACTGTGAAGATTTCCTTCCCCCTGTAGTTTCTCCCCTGCGGTTTACACATAGTCTTGGGAGCCAGGAACTCTCTGTTTGTCCTAGATTCCTCACAATTTCCTGGAGTCACTGAATTATTAGGGCCAAAACAATCTGAGTGTCTTGTGTTGCTCGGAGGGGAAGTGCCCTTGCTTTTTTCGTGCCTGCCTTACAGAGCTGTTTTTCTTTATACAGCTTTGGCTCAAAATGTAATGCTGGGAAGTTTTCTTCCTCCTGTTCTGCAGCAGTGGAGGTCACCCAGTAAGATCTGAGTCTCGTGGAGGTGAGGAAGGTCAAGTGAGGAAAGCAGGAAGGCACACGTGTTGTGCTTGGTTTCTAGGAAGTTTGTTGGAAGCTGTTTGTGTCACTTCAGACCTTTGTGTCTCTCTCATAGCCTGCAGCTACGCGTGCTACTGCTGATATTCTGCTTGGTTTTTGACAGAAACCACAAGTCAGGTTTTCTGTGAGAATGTGTCACTGTCCTTTGGCTGTGTCATAGCACCTTGTAATCATGGATATGTGCCACTGTGCTGAACTCTCTGCCCTGTTAAGTCTGCAGCTCTCGTGTTAGCTGTAGTGTTGAGGACAGCCCTGTAGTGCAGAGTTCCTTCGAAACTTGACTTCGGGCTTGGACTCTTCCATGCTACTGGTTTGCCCTGTACAGGAGCCCACTCAGTGGGAGGAGATGGCCATTTCTAGCTATTGCAGGAAAACAGCCTTGCTTTTTTTTGGAAGCCTTGGGAGAGGAAGGAGGGAGAAAAGTATGAAAAGCCCAGCAAGTCATCACTCAGTCACAGAGCTGTGACTCAGCCTTAGCTCTCCCTGGAAACTCTGATCACATCTCCAGAATGTGCATGGAAAGCAGTGCTGAGGCAGGGAAGCGTAAGTCTGGGGTCAAAGAATTAACAAATGGATGTTTCAGCTGAAAGCACAATGAGGTCTCTGCTGCTGGAGCTCAAATCACTTTGCATCTTTATAATATGAACAACGCTATTATTAACATACAACTTGTGTGCTGGTTTTTTTGGTTTTTTTTTCCCCTCTTCTGCTCCAGAGGAATGGAATTCCCCTAATCCCTGTTTTATAGATAACATGAGGAACAGGCAGGTGAAACAGTCAGCAGCCTAGCCAGAGATGCAGCATTTTCCCTGGAATCTATAGTACATTTGTATAATACCTGGGCTCTTCATCTTAGTATTTAAGGCTGTCTTTGTAGGAGAAAGGCTTGTTTGGGTCTGGGCTGATGTTTTTCCCATGGAAGTAAACGTGCCTGCTCCTCTTCCAACCATCCTTAACACCCACTGTTTCTGCAGTGATTCACTGCCCACTGAGTTATGCACTGTCATCTTGTACACGGGCAGGTCTGTGCAGCTTGTTTGGGATTCTTTGAGCCTGTGAGGTTACTCCTAAGAGGATGTCCCCGTAATACTCTCTTTGTCTGTTTTGGATATTAATTACAAGTCACAGGTATGTTAATGTAGAGTAAACTTGTTGTTTATTGCATACAGCCATCTTTGCCTCGGGAGGTCACTGAAGCCAATTATTGTAAAAGGATTTCAGAAAAGGGCTGGATAATTTTATGACCACTTGTAATTTTATATTAAGAAGGGGATAATCAAATCTTACTCTTTGTGGCAGAAGATGATAACCATAGGGACTATGAAATGGCTCATTTTCTCTCCTGTGCCTTAGCTGACCATTAGGCTGGAGGTTTCACCTGCCTCTCTATCACTTTAAATTAATTGCTGCTGAGCAGAGCAGACTAAAGGCCCTTAATCTTCTGATTTCATCTGGCAGGTTGAAAGCTGTTAGACTTTGGTCTGCTTCTCCTGTCTTGTTGTTGGGGAGAAGCAAGTAGAGATATTTCCAATGGAAATCATTGGGTGCAGGAGCAGCCCCAGCTGCCCTGTGCATTCCTGGACAGGTCAAGCTCACAGCTGTGCTCCTGGTTGCAGGAGCAGTGGCACAGCATCACAGGTACATGGTGAATAGCTTCTGGCCCCAACAACTCAACCAGAGCAGCTGTCACATTGCCTGGCTCCCAGGCAGCATTTGTATGAGCAACCTGTCTTGGCAAATGATTACGTTGGATTTTGGATGAGAAAAAAGTCTCATTTGTTCCAGGCTTCAGCTGCATTGCTTGCATTGGCTCATCTTTAGGATGTTCCTTGGGCAGGGGATGCCAAGCTGACGGGATTGAGAAGTGAGGGTAATACAGGGAGTTTTTCATTCTGTGGCTCTGCTGTGCTGGCTCCATCGTGATCCATGGCTGTCTGCTGCGTTTGTTCTGTAAGGTGCTGCAAATGGATGAAATGTTTCACTGAATAATGAATTGTGGCCTTTGAGGCAGCCGTCTGTGGAGATGCTTCAAACCATTTTCAATTGTGAAGAAAGTGATGTTCTTGCCAGTGGCCTCTCCAGCTTGCAGAATTCCTCGTGCAGTTTCCTCATCAGCTTTCTGTATAAAATGGAAATTTCAGCTGCATCAGTTTTCAGTCACTACTAGACAAACTGTTTTCCCTCCCCAGTCTTTTAACCTGTCTGCTTGTAGGCAGAGGCCAGAATGCAGGTTGTCACAGATATGCCATAGGTGAATAAAGTAAAACCAACTGGATATTTTATCTAAACACTCTGTATTTTAGCCCTCTGCATCTGAAGGATCCTGTGCAGATGCACTTTGGGGAATGCATCTCTTCTGAGGCTGGATATGGTAGCAACTTCTCCACTGCAACATTAACTGTTGGTTGAGATCATAAAATATAGAAAGAGCTCTGTGTCCCGTTAAGGAAGATGGAAATGGTATCCCTCTATCTTATCCTAGCTAGAAGACAGCAAACATCTGTGCGGCTGTACGTGAGAGTCTCTTCAGTCTCTTGCTTCAGTCAGTAACGCTCTGAACTGGCAAATCCACTGCCTTGGCATGCTGTTTTGTAGTGTTACACTGTCCATCTCTTACAGATGGGAATCCTAAATACTTGATGGAGAGGAATGAGATCAAAAGTAGAAAAACTGCAGGATTGTTGGCAAAGGAGAATAAGAGATGCTGTCAAGAGAGGAACTGAACTGGGAAGGGGAGTAAATGAGGCAGATCGATGCAAGAAGGCTGTTCAAAAGGCAGGACGCAGAGCAGAGACTTTCAGAGCAACAGCAGTGAAAGCTCTACCACATGAGATAGTGCACAATGAGAAGAGCAGTGGTTAGATAACACAAGAACTCCATCTGTCAAGGTTTACATCTTGACATCCATCAGATCCTTCTCCTTGCAATCAGTGTTCCCATCTCGTTCCAGCCCTCCACACCTTGCTTTGTGCCATGCTGCTTCCTTCCCATTCCACAGGCTTCAAGCTGTGAGTATTTCTCCCAGCTGCCACAGGCTAGTCCAGGTGATCTCATGACTCTTCAGGCTGAATTTTTCTTTACCTATAATTAAAGGAGCAAAACAAAAAAATGTTCCTTCTCAGTCAGCCTGGTGGCTCTGTACCGAATTTATCAGCATGTGCATCCTGATGCTCGATGTTCTCCCACAAATTGGGCATTGCTGTCCTCAGGTCATAGGGCTGTGTGTTTTTCACTGAGTTTGGTCTTCTCATTATCTGCTATAATTGGGGAAAACTTTAACTTCATGGGACAGAAGCTGTCAAACCTATTTCTCTGGTATGTCTGTAACTGCAGGAATTTGTAAAAATAGAGCCAGAGCAGCATAGAGCTGATTGGAGCTTGCAGCAGTTTACCAACAACCACTAATTGCCAGCTCTGTTCGGATGAATTGGAAATGACCAAGATAATGCAAATTAAGAAGATGTTCCCTTAGCAGGGTTTTAGCAGCTTCTGGGAGCAGGAGAAGTCATGCAGCTCTCTCTGATCCTGAGAGCAGAGTTCAATTTGTGGCGGCTTCCTTAGGCTGGGAGTAAACCTGTGAGCCCCTGGACCACGGGCTGCCTCCGGGGCTGTGCTGGTAGCTAATGCCATGCAGAACCAGGGTTTCTCTCAGTCTATTTTGGTCTGCCTATGTAGCTTTTAATGAAATATTTTCAAACTTTATCAGTAAGAATTGACGCCGTGAGTTTCTTACGCGCTCTGTTTTTTTCCTGAATGTAGTAGTGATGTATTGGGAAACTCTACGCCTGAGAGAATACGGACAGGGATATGGGATCAGTTGTGTAAGAGATTCCTGAGATTCCCTTGTTCTCTTTGTTCACTTGTTGTGCAGTTTTGTGGTACTCCCCCTGATAAATCCACGAGCGCAGGTGGAGTAGAGCCTGATTATTGTGGGAGGACAGAGGGGAAGCCTCCCTGCTCTCTGAACCCTTCCATCACATTCAAGAAATGTGCCTATGGGGAGAGAGCCCTGACACGCGTGCCCTGTGTTTAAGGCAATGGAAAGAACTGTGTATTTTAACAGTTTGTGTTTCTGGTGGTCTGCTGTGGTAGGCAGATAGAGACCCTTCAGCTTTTGCAAATGAAGTAATTTCACCTTTTTTGTCCCTACCTCGTACAAGTTTTTTATTTTATTTTATTTTTTTGGTGGGAGAAAGTAGCCTGCTCTGAATAAGGAGCAAACAGAAGTCAGATCCGTTCCAGGCAGGGGGAAGTTGGATACTGTAAGTACAACAGCACAGCCTCAGCAAGGAGCAACCTGTAGTAAGCATGGGGCTTCCTCTTGACAAAGGGTGTGGGGCACTGGATAGATTTAACCTGGCCCTGCCAGAGAGTGGCTGTCATCACATACTTCCAGGGGTAGCAAGTAATGGTGAACCTGACAAATATTGGGTTGGAAATTGTCGTCACCAGATGGAAGTCTGCCCAGATGTCTGCTGATTTGAAACTTGCTGGCTGTTATCTGGGTGGCTGCCCAATCACAAAAAAACTTGTACTGAAATGGCTTGAGGTCTTGGGTGCCATTCCTACCGTTTCACTCAGGGAATAAAATCAAGAGGAGCAGGCTGTCTATGGACTCTGTCATTTCTTTCTGGTGCTTGTCCTATGGCAGTGGATGTTTCTAGGAACAAGCTTGTTAGTTTCTTTATTTCCATGAATGTTCTTACGGGCACATTGGGGTGTGAACACTGCTAAAGTACAGATATTTAAAAAAGTTTTTTTTTTAAAAAAAAAGAAAAAACGTGTTTTATTTCCCACTTTTCTTTGGAAAATGAGATTGGTGGGAATGCGTTTGCATGTGCGTAAGGTAAGGCAATGATGTTCAGCATGGCTAGCGTGAGTGCACTTAATACTACACACAGAGGGAGAAACTTGAGACTGATGGTGTAATTGTTTCAAATTAAGCTTTTTTTCCCACAGTGAAGGCTCAAAGAAAGTTGAGGATGGCTGCCATGGTGCAGGAGGTACAGAGGAAGGGCTTTAACACTGGCAGTAGAGTGCCAGCAGTGAAAGAACCCAGAGGTTCAAACATAATTCTGCACTTCCACTCTCTCTTTAAGTGGTGTGCTTATGTTAAGCAATTCTCATTCACAATGAAATCTGGTGTACTTTATTTAATAACTGTGTCAGGGGGTTCCTCTGGGATCCGGAGTGCCAGAATTGGTTGGCTTTTTAATGGGGCCTGTCAAGGGAATTGGCTACAGATGGGGAAATGAGACGTGTTCGCTCATCTCTGGTTTTAACCTCCCAGCTCTGGAGTAGAGGGTGGGTTCTGTTAAGTGCACTTTGTGGCTTTTTCTGGTCCGTAACAGCCCTCTACTTAATGCAAAATGCTACTTCTCAGCTTTAACTCAGCAAGGCAAAGTGCACTGTTACAAAAGCACTGTGGGAGGGGAGAGGACGGAGAGGAAGTACGCATGTTTATTTGCTCCCATTACAGCACTGCTGTTATGAACACAGATCGAAGCTTTCCTTCCAAAAGGCCCCTTGGCACAGGTTATTTGCACATAAATGGCTGCAGGTGATTTATTTATCTGGCACAACTGGGTTCTGCAAAAGAAACCGTGGGCTCTACTTCCAATACGTTAATACCATTCCAGAGGGCGTGGAATTTGCTTTGCTGCGGGAGGCTGCAGACTTGAAGAGCATGGCTGAAATTTTCAAAAATCTGGGGTAATTTGTAGATGTCCTTTCTGCTTACTGGTATAACTTTTTTGAGCATAGCACTAACTATCACATAGGGATTTCGATGCTGTGGTACAAAGGGAAGGAAGATTGTTAGGGAAGGAGTTAGGAAGGGAAAGTTTGCATTGCCTAACTGGGTTAGTGTGTTATGCCACTGTAGAGGAAAGAAGAGTTTGAATACAGGGGAACAAGAAGGGGACTGCTGTGGGCTTGTTCATTAGGTAGAATTGACTTTAGTGATTAATGAATGCCGTGGAGCTAGGTGGTCTTGAAGGTCTCTTCCAACCTAATCCATTTCTATGTAGTCATACAAAAATGATTCCTTGATATGAGGGTGTATTCTACCTCTATCTGAATTAGCTATATATGTGACTGAATCTAGATTTTGATGACTGAGTGTTGCCCCTTGAATACCTCTGGTGGTGGCTTGTTTCCTCTGGAGCTGTTGGTGTCCACCATAACGTAGACGTTTAGCTACATCATTTGTAACATGAATTACAGTATTTTTGTAACTCATTAGAGAGAAGAGAATTTGTCATAAAGATCAAATTCAAATGCGTGCAGTGAC
The DNA here is from genome assembly GCF_023343835.1 of Lagopus muta. Lineage (NCBI taxonomy): Eukaryota > Metazoa > Chordata > Aves > Galliformes > Phasianidae > Lagopus > Lagopus muta. Next base: position 81,836,704 of record NC_064433.1, read on the forward strand.
TATGGTTGGACGATGTCCTCACTGGTTGGGTTGGTGAGGATGTTGTGTACTTTCACTTCAGCAACGTGTTTGCCATCTCCCTTCCTTGTTAGAAAATATACGAAGTGTGGGACAGATGAGTAGATGTAGTGATGCAGAGTCTGGTTGGAGGCCTGTAACAAGCGGTGTTCCCCAGGGGTCAGTGCTGGGTCTGGTCTTGTTCAACGTTTTCATCAGTGACCTGATGAAGGGATGGCATCCACCCTCAGCAAGTCTGCTGATGATACAAAGTTTGGAGGAGTGGCTGACCTGCTGGTAGGCTGTGCTGCCATTCAACAAGACCTGGACAGACTGGAGAACTGGGCAGGGAGGAACCTGATGAGGATTAACAAGAGCAAGTGTAGAGTCTTGCACCTGGGGAGGAATAACCACAAGCATCTGTACAGGTTAGGGGCTGATCTGCTGGACAAGGGGCTCCGTAGAGAAGGATCTGGTGAACAACAGGCTGGCCATGAGCCAGCAGAGTGCCCTTGTAGCCAAAAAGGCCAGTGGTATCTCGGCGTGCATTAAAAAGAGTGTGGCCAGCAGGTTGAGGGACGTGATTGTTCCCCTCTAACTCTCAATGTGGTGAGGTTACATTTAGAATACTGTGTCCAGTTCTGGGCTTCCCAGTTCAAAAAAGGCAAGGATCTCCTAGAAGGAAGTCCAGCAGAGGGTCACAAAGATGAGGAAGGGCCTGCAGCATCTCCTGTATGAGGAAAGGCTGAGTAATGTGGGTCTGTTCAGCCTGGGGAAAAGAAGACTGAGAGGGGATCTAATAAATGTCTAAAGGGGTGTGGGAGGCAAATGGATGAGGCCAGGCTCCTCTTGGTGGTGCATAGTGATAGGACAAGGAGTAGTGGCCCAAAACTTGAACATAGTAAGTTCCATACAAAGATGCAGAAGAACTTCTTATACTTCTTATGAACCTGCAATAAGGGTGACAGAGCAGTGGGACAGATTGCCCAGAGATGTTGTGGGGTCCCCTTCTATGGACATATTCAAGACCCATCTGGACACCTACCTGTGTAATCTACTATAGGGAACCTGCTTTAGCAGGGGAGTTGGACTTGATGATCTTTTGGAGGTCCCTTCCAACCCTGCAATTCTGTGATCCTACTGGTCTTTCGCAACCTTAATGATTGTATGATTCTTAATGATTCTGTGATCTATCACTACTGGTTTTTAAGATGAAAAGGACTTTCCAGGTAGAGTACCTGGATCCTAGAAATTGAGTACCAAGAAGTAATGAGTTGCTGGGAGAGGGATATGGTGGGGAAGGGACTGCAGGGATCAAGTGGTCATACATATCAGTAGGGTGAACAGAGGATGCTGTGGAAAGGAATTTGTTTTAGAAAGTACCTTGTAAAAATTGGGGTCCTCAGAGCCGTCTGTAGAGAAAGCGGTCTGAAAATCTCTCACATCTAACTTCAAAGGTGCCCAAAGGCTTTCAAGTGCAAATATTTAGAAGCTTGAGCATCAGTTGAGAGCAGAGGGGATGGCTTGTTTTCCCTCTCACTATTTTTTTTTCCCCCCCCAAAGGGAATTATGAACTGTTATTTCCATAAAAGTTTTCCACAAGGGAAACCTGTTTCCATCACAGCATATTTACATGAAAGGCCAAAAAGCCAAAAGTCTACAGTACTAGAACTGCAAAGCACTTATGTCTTTAGACGTCCTTCTTCAGGAAAACATGAATTGTTTTTCTCTGACCTAACCTGTTGCCTCTGAGCTGGGACTTATAGAAAATCTCAAGATAGAGAAGCTCATGTTTGAATTGGATTAAAATTTGGCATCCACTAATCAAACAAGAGAGGAGCTGGAGAGAAAGGTACACTGAATGTTTAGGCACCTGTATCGTTGACCAGCTGGAGCCAAGAGCATAGGGTGTTTGTCCTATCACAGTATGCAGAATTTTGTACAGCATGCTGGTCAGGGTATGAATTGAAAGTTGAAGGAGCTGGGTCCATATGCTCTCAGATAACTCTTAGACAAGTCCTTCAATCTTTTAGTCCTTTAGCTTGCTGCTTGCAAAAATGAGGGTTGTGACATTGTCTTAAATCAGAAGCCTTGCAAACATACATATGTTACTGATGTTCTAGTTCTGAAGATGATATGAATGCATTCAACAATTAAGATAAGCCAGCGATTGAAGGGTATGGAAGGTAGTTGGGTTTAAGTTCTGTTTTGAGTTCACTTTCCTGCAGGCCGTGCGTAAGAACTTGAAATGAGTCTGCTGGAACCTGACATCTAATTCCTTCCCATCTCTAGAGGAATAGAAAATACCATCTAGAATGTGTACTTAGGAAGTCAGCACATGTTGATTTTTAACAGGGCTGAGGTTATTTAATCTTTGTTACTTTTAGGTGACTCAAGATTTTCTTCAATGCCATTGGAGGAAATAAGACAATTTCCTTTTCTTCCTCCTTCTCTTTTATGACAAAAACCCAATCTGCTTAGGGTTAGCTCTGTTATAAAATTTTCCTTTTAACAAACTCAGTAATACAAAAATGTCATGTGAAATCCTTCTTACCCATTACAGAACAATAAATCTCAATCTAGAAGCTGGAGATCTCTGTGGAAAAAGTCTCTCTCTAAATATGTATATATATTTTTTAAATTTTATTTCAAATTCTCTGTTGTTTTCTGCCTGTCTCTACCCCCTGGAAAAAAATGTCCTTATGTGAAGTAAATCAGCTTCAGTTTTCTTGAGATGACAGAGCAACTTCTATTTATACCAATTTAAAAGTCTTGGATACGGGATCAAAATGTGAATGCAGACAATGTCCAGCTATTTCTTAAGTGACCGTAGTTTGAGCTCTCCCATTGTCTGACAGCTTGTTTGAAGAAGGGTGGTGGGAGTGATGGTCTGGCATAGTAAAGAGTGTAGAAAGGCCTGGAGAACAAAAAAGGAGTCAAGATCTCACTGGGCTAGCTGACTCACAAGGAAGATAACACTGTCAGAGAAAGCCTGAGTCAACCCTGCAGTGGTAGGTTGAAAAAGATCTAAATATATCCAATTTCTGTTCATGCTATGACAGCTTATAATATTCTTAACCAAATATTCATCGTATTCCTACTGTTAGAATGCAGCCCTGGTGCGAGCACACTGCGAGTCTGGCACTCGAGTAGCATTTGGCTCTGTGCTTTGCCAGAGTCATCCTAGGTGACCTTGGGTAAGTCACAAAAGGAGAAATGAATATTGTGAAATCCCCTTACAAGTTGTGTGCTTCCCTCTTTCCTCAGGAATCTATCAGAGTTCCTAAGCCAAATATGCCCTTTTCTTTTTTTTTCCACGGATGTGGGAAAGTCTATGTGCAGGGTGGGGGACAACAGCAAGGTTCTCTTTTGTTTGCTCCAGGTTCTTCCTCTTGCTGAATAGCTCAGGTCTGCATATTCCTTGAAATGTGGGCTTAAGTCCTTACTGGTAATTGAGTATAGGAAGGATTTGCATGAGTGTGCTCTGTACTAGATTATAGCTTTGAAAAGTGCTGCTATGTCCTCCTTGTCTTCAAAGAGAAAGAGAAAAGGAAGACGGGGATGTGTTCGGGCAGTAGGAAACATACTGTGTGTAAAACCCAGATGACAAGGCAGTGAGGGAGTATCTAGCACATCAATTCAGCCAGAGCATGGCTGTGAAGGAGGGTTTTGAATGTCTGCCAGGTTTAAGTGGTTATACACATGTTTAATTGCAGAAATATAGATGTCTCAATAATGGATGAGCATAAAGATTACCCACAGAATTACCTCAGGTGCCTCCAGGGCATTGAACAGAAGCCAGGAGGAGGTTTGGTGCATGGCCAGTAGCACCTACGTGTTCAAGGTCTGTTTAAGGATCCTGCACTTGGCTCTCCAGTAATGTCAGCACAGCTCTGCCTGCCAGAAGTGTCACAGGGATTCATATCCAAAGTGCAGAAGTGCTGGGACACTACAGACATGTGGTGCTTATCAGTGCCTATGAAATGTGATCAGGATGGCTCCTCAAGGGTGCATCTGCAAAGGTGAGACTGGAATTTAAATCTTATTAGCTCTCTGCTGCAGGTTTTTGCCAGCTTGGTGTAGCTGGAGATGAAGGAGCAGATTTTGACCCTGAGGCCTGTGCAGTCCCTGAAGAATGGATAGGGGTGCTGCTCTTAGGATGCAGGTGAGCTGACATGTGAGTTGGAACACTGCTGGCAGAAAATGCAGCAGGAGGGGCCGTAACCTGGCAGCAGCAAAGCTCTTAGCCTTTGTGTTTTGCTCAAGCCTGAAAAGCTGTAAAGGTCAAGGCAAATTCTGGGCTTCCTCACAGTCTTCCTGCAGCTCTGCTCCAGATGTCTTGGTGCTTTAGTTGTTTTTCGTTTTGTCTCTTCATAATTTTGTTTCTCTCCTTCATTTTGCTTGTGTGCGTTTCTTGCAGTTTATAAGGAATCAGAAGTGGGGGAGGGGGGACTTTCAGCATTAGGAAAAAATAGCCAATGCACCTCATGCCCACATGGCTCTCGCACACACACTTCCTGCGTTTGACAGCAAAATCAATTAATCATTAGGAATCTCCTCCTGGTATCAGCACTGAAAGATTTCTTCGCTGTAGAAGAGAAAAAGCATACAGGAAAAAGGCAGAAAACGTAAAACAAACAAACAAAAAGCCCAATGAAAGAAAATGAAAACCCACATTTTCCACCTGCTTTCTCTCTCTTGTTTTCCTTTCACATAGCCACACACTCACACCTGCAGATGTTGACACAGCGATCTGGCTGGCTGGAGCTGCCACTCAGTACAAGCACTGTGGGAGGGCAGAAAATAGCACTCTGAGGAATAAATGTGTCCCTGTTGGTCCCGCTTGGGAGGGTTGTCTTGTGTGGGTCTCCTCTTTATCCCCTGCTCTCTTTTCTCTGTTGAGTGTGAGCATGTCCACAGGACTCCTTTTGAATTTCCAAAGAGACACACTTGCCCCTTTCTGCCCGTTTCTTGCAGGGAACAAATGTGCAGAATGCTGTCTCTGAAAACTTGACCAAGAGGTTTTCTGCTCTGATGGAGATTGTTAGTCCCCTCCTTATCTTCTGGGATACGTGTCCCCTGTGCCAGTGTTTGCTTCTGATTTAATGCAGTGCTGAGAACAAGCTGTATTCCCAAGCTGCTGTGTAGAAAGAAGGGCAAATATGTCATCTCTGCCAGCTGAAATCTTCAAGGTGAGAGGAGGGATCAAGCATAACGCAGGAGAAGCTCACATGAAGGTGACCTGGTGGCTGTGGGGTTTTAGTTTTGTTTGCAGAGAAACCATATGGGTATCTGTGCATACTGCTGTAGGGAAAGCAATTCCCCTGCAGAATAAAAAATGACATTCATGGTGCTTTGATCCTATATGTCACTAATGCAGCTTCAGCACAGGCTGATGTTAGTCAAATGCAATTGCCCTTAGCAGGCCACCCAGCATTTCCAGCTGGAGGAGCGCATGGACTAACATTTCTTCCTCTGCAACCAGGGCCCGCTCCATGCAGTCTCTGTCCTTGCAGGGAGTACTGGCAGCAGGTCTCTCCCTGGTGTCCTCAGAAGGCACCAAGCAGAGAGCTTCCTGGTTCCTGTCTACCCTTAGAACATGAAATCGCCTGATGAGACAATGTGGAGATTAAATGAGGAAAGCTTAGGCTGTTAAGGTGATTGGGAGCTCACTGCAGCACAGAGAGATATCTCTGCTCTGCAGGCAAGATGGAGGGTTTATTTTTTTTGCCTGTTGGGTTATTTTGTCTTCCTCCAGGCAGCAGGATTCACATTCACAGCATCGCAGTTCCTCCTGCTTACTCCACACCACACTCTACCACCACTAACTCCTTGGCCCAAGCTGTGGGTGTTGGGACCCTGCTCCTGTTTGGTGATGAGCATGCATTTCTCTGTCCCACCCTGTGAGACCCCAGTTTCTTTTAAACAAACACTGCACCCCACAAACATTTTAAGGAGACTTTTGCTGATATAAGCATTAAAATTCAATGGCCTTAACTGCAGGATGTTTGAATTGGAAATTATTTGCTTTCTCTAATCCACCAAATAAGCCAAATAAACCCAAACTGCCTCGCTGCAAAGGTGACTCTCGCTTTTTGTGCATTTGGAGTTTGCTGTGATGATCCTGAGTATTTCTCCATAACCAAAAGGAAATAAAACCCATCCATCTGTGCCGGCAGCTCTAAAAGATTCTGGTTTATTCGGGCGGGAGTTATGTGAGGAAAGGACCGTGGCTGAAAGCACCACAGGGAATTAGGAACGCTGAGGCACGATTCTGCTTCTGTCTTGGTGAGTGATATTAGTCGAGTTATGAAAACTTGGATGTTTTTCCCCTTCATTCAAGCCTAACTCAAAGGCATACTGCATAAAAAGGCTCACTGGTGCCAATTTTTCACTCTGCCTGGCATCTGCGGCCGGGGATGGTGTTAACAAAGAAGCTAGTGGTTGGCTCTGTGGCTTAGAAGTCAATTGTATGCTAACCTCTGTGTATAATTTAAGAGCAGCCTGAGGGAATACTAGTCCACGAGTTCCTTTAAACTCTACCATCTGGCCAGGGCCCCTGGTGACAAAGATGTGGAGTCAGAGAGCAATAGTGTTCCAGCTGCACCCCATATTGCCTTCCATGTTCCCCTTACCAGGGGAGGTGCAGTGGGAATCCAGTGCCATCAGCTTCAGCTGCGCACCAGCTGGGAGCATCCTTTTGGGGAAGGTCTTCTCCCTCAGAAGACAGTGGGTGAATCACTGTCCAACTGTTATGGCCTAATTCTGTTTTGACAAGAGTTTTAGAGGGAAAGCATGGATATTCTCAAGATGAATTTTTCAAGTCAATGCCACAATGAAAATACTGGTTTTGTTGTTAAACTAGTTCCTGTTTTCTTGTTTTGTTTTGTTGTTGTTGTTGTTATATATGATTGTCTCTGGAGAAATCATCTCCATTTGAATTTCAGGGAAGATTATTTTTATTTTCTGTAAGTCCAAAATGTGCAAGTTTATAAATCAGTAAAGACGGCGCTCGATCTCAGTTCTGCCTGGTCCCCCTGTAAAACTGTGTGCTCTGATTTAATACGAGAGTTGTCTGTCGCAGACAATGGATGACTCTACCTAACAGAACTGTTGACGCACAAAAGTTATTTCCATCACATCTACAAGCTTAAAGAATGTGTTTTGCCGATGCAATTAATTTGAAACAAACCCTGTGTATCCTGTAGAAAAATTAGGACGCAGCAAATCCTGGCAAAAGAATGGCAGCTCAACCTCTTTCCCTGTCAGAAGTGCAGGCAGAGCAGAATAGTTCAAGGCAGCTGGGACTGCCCCAGCCACAAGATTACAATGCCTCTTAGAAGATGTAGGGGTGCACCTGCTGTTGCATGGAATCGCATGAGCTTGGATGTGTCAAAAACAGCATGTGGAGGTGGCCCACTGTCTTGCAGACCTTAAAAGGCAGTATATTGCATGATTTTTCATTTTTATTTTTTAATTTTTATGTCTCCTCTGGGAAGGTGGGAAGGTAGAAAAGGCCTGACGTAGTCTGTGGCTTGGTCTTCGTAAAGGTCAATGAGTGCTAAGCTCTGACTGATTTGAATGTTAGAAGTGATGCCTGGCTGAGTCTTGCGTTACCAGGAGACTGGATTTAGGAGTGCTGGGGCTTAATGTGTCAGGATGTTTGGCAGCAAGTTCAGGCAGTACCAAAGCATATGGTATGTTTTATTAAATACCTGCTGACAATTTAGCCAAGAAACTTGGCAGCCAGCATGTGATGTCCAACTGAACATGTGGAAGCTTCCAACCACCGAGGCTGATCTCCAGTCCTTGGACAAACAGGAAAGCATTATGAGAAGTTAGTAAAAACAGGCACCACATTTTCCCTTGTGACCCAGCCATCAGTGAGCAGTGCATGCCCAATGGCAGGACAGTCACGCAGTGTCTGTAGTGCTTTTCGACAGTGCAGTATCAAAGGTTTCTGTACCAATGTGTTTGCTATTAGGTTTCCTCATTCGTGCTCCCACCTTTCTTGGCTTCTCCTCAGTGCTGGAGTGGGAGGACACTGTCAATTATTCTATTTGTGCTCCATCCACAATCTGAAACTCTGCCCATTATTCTAGGGCAGACAGATGTTTTTGTTGAAATGAATGGCTGGAAACAAGTTAACAATGCCGACAGTTAAATTGACATAATTAGACTTCAGAGTTAATACCCATAGAGACCTTTGAGAGGAGCTGGTATTTAACATAGCTGTTGTTCTTTTGAAAAGGGATAAGATGGATCTGTATTAGGGAATAAAAATAATATTAAAGAAAAGATTACAAACTTTTTTTTTTAATCACAAAGGTTATCACTTTGCTAAATGCAGAACTGAAGAATCCCATAGTCTGTGTTGAGTGCTCCCAGATGTTGCATTCCAGTGCATTGTTAGGTGCTTATGCAGTCTGAGCCTTAATTTTGCTTTCTGAAATATTTTTTTGCATTATTTCTTGGCTTAATTGTTTTGTTTTGACATATATCCCATTTGGTTTTCCTGTATTCAGTCTTTTCTCTATTTCAACTTTCAATTTCTCTGTTGCAACTCTTTCCCTTTGTTACACATACTAGCTTGTCATGATGCAACATTTTAGGTCCAAGCAGGCAAACCTATACCTTCTGACATTAAATCTGCAGCTGTGTCCTTTGTGCCTTCCACTGCTCTTACAGAGTGCCCACATAGCTGTGCTATGCCCTGAGCACGTCATGTGTTACTGAGTTCTAATTTTGCTTAGAACGCATAAAGTAGAACAAAAAATGAGCTGCCATAAAGGGAAAGGGAGCATCTTCTTAATAAACTTATTTGTTCCCTTACCTGGAAACTGCTCTGAGCAGCCCAATACTCGCAGAGGTACTTGAATTTTTGCTCCTGTGCAGGAATTGTGCAGTGTAGAAGATCAAGCTGTCTGCCTCCATTTGTGTAATGAGACCACTGGAGGTAGGAGTTGAGACTCAGACTGAGATGCACGTGAAAGATCGTGAAATGCTCTTTAAACAGATGTACAATTACAGCACTTCATATTTTCCTGGAACACTGGCTTTGTGCTATTAGTTTCCTGACAAAGAAGTTTGTTTAATGTTTGATTTGGTTTTTGTTTTTTTATTTTTTATTTGCACTGCTGGAGCCAGAGCGTAGTATATCCAGAAGCAATAGAGCTTTTATAGGAATCTGTGCCTTTCAAGCTGGCATTTGCCCTTTCGCAAGCAAAAAAGAAGAAGAAAAAAATAATAAGAGAGGCTGAAGTCTTTACAGTGCCTAGTGAATCCCCCAAGTCAACCACAGAAGTCTGAAGGCCGACAGCACGAGGTGCACCGTAGGCCCCGGTTCTCCTCCAGGAGTGTTGTTTGAACACAATGAAAAGGGCTTCAGTTGCAGAAGTCAGAAAAAAATCAGTGCTCTGCAAAGGCAAAGGATACCAAAGGATGCTTGTGTTGGGAGCTGCCCTGAAATGAGGAGATGCGGGTGAGATTTGGCTTTGCCTCTCCCTGCAGTTCCAGGTTGCTTGGATCCTAGCCCTTGTGGTTGGCTTTCATTCTTCCAGAAAGCCATAAAATGTCTTTTGTATTGTAAGGGAAACAGAAAAAGCTAGAATAAAAAGTCAGTGAGTGAGGAGGAGAAAAGCAGTAAGGGAATTATAAAAGTGCTGCACGCAGCTTCCCTAAGGCCCCTCTGCAGCCCCCATTTCCTTAGGCAGCCTGCCCAGATTGCAGGCAAGCTTGTAACTTCCTCTGCCTTTATAATGGAGTGCTTTTCCAGAGTTCCTTATCAGAGTCTCAGTACCAGTTCTCCAGGGCTGTTTGCTACATGTCTGGCTAACGAGCAGAGGTGTGCTCTGTGAGGGTGCTCCCCCATGCTGACCTCTTCTGTCTCCATGCTCAAAATGGGGACTTTCAGTCCAAAATGGCATTTATTGCAGACAAAAAAAAAGGGAAAAGTTTCAGAAGGTTGGACTAGATGATCCCTGGAGGTCCCTTCCAAACCCGACGATTGCGTGATTCCATGACAGAGCACAGTTCACTGAGTATTTTTAACATGAGAAATGATTCCAACCTCTCGCAAATTAGCAAACTCAGTATATAGACTAGAAAGGTTGGCTGGTTTTCAAAGAAAAACAGAAGAAAATGCCCAGGAAAGAAAAAACATTCATTACTGCTTGCCCATGAAGACAAAGAATACTTTAAGTCTTTGTCCTACCAATTGTTCTAGACCTGTTTTTAAAAATAAAAGTTAATGGTTTTGTGGTGGCTTGGCTATGAGGAGCTGTTTGGATTTGATGCAGACCAAACAGTGAGCAAAGCCTTTGCGTATGGGATAAAATATGGCTTTCTCCCTACCATGCTCCATAGCTGAGCTTCAGAGTTTTGCCACTTTGTTACTTTAGGCATAAAGTTAGGGTACCTGATTTAGGAGGATGATCTTTGAAAGTGACTTTGATGGTAACAGTCATCCTGCAATTTGTCTGTCTCTTCATTCTTGAATCATCCAAGGTGCCTAGACTCTTAGTACGGCATCTTTGATGAGATAAGCCTGGATGTAAATCCTGGACATATGCTGTTGTCTTGTAGGGAGGGAGGGTGTTCTTGGCATTAGCATAAAATTGATGTACCTATCACTCTGGCTTACATGACGTTGTCTGAGTATCACAGATGGTTGTAGTAGACCTTCTACTAACTGGTCTTGTTCAACATCTTCATCAATGACCTTGATGAGTAGCCAACCTCATCAAGTTTGCTGATGAGACGAAGCTGGGAGGATTGGCTGACACGCCTGAAGGCTGTGCTGCCATTCAGCAAGACCTGGACAGGCTGGAGAGCTGGGCAGTAAAAAACCAGATGAGGTTTAACAAAAGCGAGTGTAGAGTCTTGCATCTAGGGAGGAATAATTGCATGCACCGGTACAGGTTGGGGGATGAGCTGCTGGAGAGGAGCTCTGCAGAGAGGGACCTGGGTGTCCTGGTGGATGACAGGTTGGCCATGAGCCAGCAGTGTGCCCTTGTGGCCAAGAGGGCCAATGGCATCCTGGGGTGCATTAAAAAGAGCGTGGCCAGCAGGTCGAGGGAGTTGATCCTCCCCCTCTACTCTGCCCTGGTAAGGCCTCATCTGGAGTACTGTGTTCAGTTCTGGGCTCCCAGTACAAAAAAAACCAGGGATATCTTAGAAAGAGTCCAGCGGAGGGCCACAAAGATGGTGAAGGGCCTGGAGCATCTCCCCTATGAAGAAAGGCTGAGTGAACTGGGTCTGTTCAGCCTTGAGGAAAGAAGACTGAGAGGGGACCTGATCCAGGTCTATGAATATCTAAGGTGTGGGGGGCAGAGTGGCAAGGCTGGATTCTTTTCTGCAGTGTGTGGAGACAGGACAAGGGGAAACAGCCAGAAAATGAAGCATAGGAAGTTCTGCACAAATGTGCACAAGAACTTCTTTACAGTGAGGGTGACGGAGCACTGGAACAGGCTGCCCAGGGAGGTGGTGGAGTCTCCTTCTCTGGAGATGTTCAAGACCTGCCTGGATGCCTACCTGTGCGACCTGCTGTAGGGAACCTGCTTTGGCAGGGGGGTTGGACTCGATGATCTCTGGAGGTTTCTTCCAACCCCTACGATTCTGTGATTCTAGGGATACCTAATGCTCATGGCCCCCTGCACTAATGGCTGCTCAGGGACATTACTGGAGAACATACCAAAATACTTGAATACCTGCCAAGTTCAGCATCTCTGTGCAACTGTTAAGTGAACTCAAATGACAGATGCCCTGTTCCTGTACCCTACAATTGGGGTGTGAGTTTTTAGTTCTTGGATGAAATGGCTGCACAGAGAAAACAAACTGGCCGGAAGCTGAATGTGAGCAAGGGGCCAGACCACAGCTGTGATTTTGAGAATCACAGCTACCTCTACTCACTTAGGACTGAAAAACACCTTGTCATCATTAGTCTCTGGTCTGTCAGTTTGAAAGGTGCCTCTGTAGAGCTAAAATTTCATGTATTAGTGCTGCTCTGTAACAGTGTAGAAAATGATCAGCTTCTTTTCTGCCCCCCCCCACCCCAAAAAACCAAGTTTCCAGTACAAGATGTATTGTGTTTTGACTTCATTATTTTTTTTTCCTCGGACACAGAGGTAAGCTGATTAACTTGTACAGGGAAAGCAAATATGAAGTTGCAATTAAGGGCGTGGTGTTTGTCCTGAGAGCTGACCCAAGTGTACTAGGTGACTGCCAAAAGGTTAAGTGCAAATGTGTGTCTAATCTGTCTGGATCTCGGGCAGAGCAGATCTTCCATCCGTGAGTTCAGAGTTGGCTGGAATATGAGATGGTTTGTTTTTCTCTGTTACTGAGTCAACAGCCATGGGGTGAATGGCTATCACAACTCTCACAGGTTTCTATTCCAGGTGTAACATACGCTTCCTTTGCCTTTCCTTTTTCAGTGTAAGTGTGATTTGCATGTATGCAATCAGCGAGATACATTCAGGCTACCAGTAAAATAAATTCTCCATCTCCCCCCCACTCAAATGTGTAGCAGTTGATCTACAGGAACAAATGTTGAGAAAAAATGATTTGTGGCGGATGTTGTATCATTACCTCACTACTGGAAGTTATTTTGAAGATGTAGAGAAGAACCAGACTATTCTTAAACTAAAGCATATTTACATTTTAGATACTGAATGCTTATGAGCCATAATGTATACCACAGACATGGAGAGTAAGCATTTTCTTGATACATAAGTCAGAATGCCAGCTCAGAAAGAAAACAACCAGATGTCTATTAAGCTATTTTTGTCAGGGTTGCTTTGAACTCCATGCCGTATTTAAGAATGTCAAGTGCTTTTCAGTATCAGACTTCTTCACGTACATTTTGAAATTAATTTTTAATGGCTGTGAAAGATGAGTGGCTATCATCCTCGCTTTCTATTTGATGAAGACTATTGATGTGATGTGCTCAAAGTGGTGAGAGGAGTAGGTAAGCCTTCTGTTTTGGCTAGTTGGACTGGCATTTCTTTGAAGTGTTGCAGCACAGGTGAATTGGATGAAGAATCTGTTTTTTGCTGGCTGTCAAGATCGCAGTTTTGTTAGTCCAGTAGGCAGCACATAGCCTCTCATAGAGGTGGTACAAATGGGATCCATGCTGTTGATATCTCTAAAGAAGGCCTGGGAAGACTCTGTGCCAAAAGCACCAGTGCTGGCATTTTGCTCAGTGTTACCCTTGGCTTCTATTTCACTGTTTATGAATGAAAAAAGAAAGTTGTCATCTCAAAAAATTAATAATAATAACAATATCTTTAAGAATTATTAATGGCTAGTGCGCAAGCAGACAGCAGAAAAGACTTCTTAATTCCCAGAAAACTTGTAATGGACTAGTGCCATATGTTTAGAACATATGGACTGATCAAATAAAATGCTTCTGGAGGGAAGCATTTACACCTTGCTTGGCAGCATTTGAAACCAAAATGTAAAAACCATGGTGGATCAGCCCTACCTGCACTGCAGACACTAATGAGGCAAGTGGAGAGCTAATGGACTACTGATTAAGCATGTTTTAGATATCCATTTAACTAAAGGAAATATTATTGGGCTTTGCTTACCCAGGAGGTCAGAGATTTCACAGCTTAAAAATGCAGGAAGCATCCCTGAGGGTTATTAAGACATAGCCCCTCAGATCTCTCAGGAATGAGCATTCAGCAGTGCACCATTAGTCTGTCAGATCACATGGTCTTATCACCCTCCTTTCCTTCAATTTTTGCTATATTCACCTGCTGGATCTTGTCTTAAATTAGGCTGTGAGCTCTTTCTGGCTTTCTTTGTATTTGCATAGAGACGAGTACAATGGGGTCCTGATACTGAATGAGGCTTTTGGGTCTACTATAATACCAATATATGAGTAATGAATAGCTAATAATAATAATAATAGTGTCTGCTTTGTGTATGAGCTGCTGCTGCTTTTTTTTTTCTTTTTTCTTTTTTCTTTTTTCTTTCTTGCTCTTATTCTTGTGAGTTACCTCAGCCTCAGTGGCTTGAGCCCACAATTTCTTTTCTTATTTTGCTTTTCTAAAGTGCAGTGTCTCCAACCTAGCAAGCAGACATACACTGATGTACTAGAGAAGAGCACAGGTGGAAGAGGGCATGTGACAGGTAGCATAGATGTTCAGTCAGGTCAAATAACAGTGTTATACCTTGGGTCTTAAGCTGCGTCCCAGCTGTCTTTGCCAGTGTTTCAGTACTGTCTCTCCTGTGGTTTATTCTGATTCTTGTGACCTTTTCCAGCTCTCTTCCTTGCTTTACAGTTACAGAAGCAGGATGCCAAGGGCAGCTCTGTGTAGAAGCCCAGGCTGTAAACAGGGATGGCTTCTCTAAGTGGAAATTGCCTGAGCTCAGAAGAAGTATCTCTAGGGACAGACCAACTTTCCCTCAGAGGGAAAAGGCTGGGTAAGCGCAGAAGGCAGCCTATGCAAAATGAAAAATAAATCTCCCCCAGAATAGTATATGTCAGAGTTAAAATGTAAAAGAAAGAATAAGGTACAGTTAGTTACCTGTGAGCTGCCGTCATCTAGCACTGACTCCATCTCTGTTCAAGTACTTGGGCGCTTTTAATGGCTGCCTATTCTGGCACTGTCTTGATTACCTAACCCTTTATATTTGAGAGACATATTTCTTTAGTAATTTTTTTTTTTAGTGATAAAGTGGATGCTTACCTTGTTCATCTTCACACACCTTTCCTTTGAGTTAGCAGTTACTCTTAGATTTCTGTATTGTCTGTTCAGGCTTCATCTTTCCATCTCTGTGAAGGCAACCCATCCTCGGGACCTTTGAGCAGGTATGGCTAATGAAGGGTCAGTCTTCACTTCAGCTTGTAATTTCCAGCCCAATTGAAAACGTTGGTGCACTGGGGTCCTTACAGGGAATTTTGCACCAGAAAGGCCAGTTCTATAATAGATTCTCTATAGTCCCTCTTGCTCCTCACACCACACCCTTGCATCGTGTTCTGATGACTGGCTTTGGGGCCAGAGACATTCCCAGCATTCACTTAGTTAACTGGTTGAAGCTGAAAGAAAGGGAATGATGCCAAAAGGAAACTTGCTCCCCATATACACGTGCATCCACTGTGGAGTAGAATGTGATCTCGGGGATGCAGCATGGACTTGGCTTTTAAAGAGCTGCATGCATGGGCGTGTGCCCTGTTTGAAGGGGGAAATGATGATTTGGGAACGCTGTAGTCTTCCAGAACCAAAAAGCTGTGCAGAGCATTGCTACCTCCTGTTTTCAGATGTGCGTATGCTCTGTTGACTGACTTGGAGTATATTTAGGAGATAACCAGGAATCTGTCTGCCTGTCTGTCTGCAGGGGGTATAATGCAAGGGTGGGTCTTTCCCACTATAGTTTTTGGTTGGAAGGAGGCTCTGAGAGGGGTGTAGAAAAGGAAGGAGATAACCCTTAGGAAAGTCAAACTATCTATTTATTTAGTTATGTGTTTTGGGTTGCATTTTGCATTAATCGCTGCCACACACAGGAGCCCTGTAATTTATTATTGGTGATAAGTGTGGACAGTAGCTATTATTTTTGCTCTCTGTTCTAAAACGTGGCAAGCAGGGACACTTAGATTTATGGAACATGCATTATTCAAATCTCAAGGCCCGATGGCTCAGCATGAACAACCCCAGCTATTTCCAGAACCTCTCAGTCCTTCCTCCTTTGTTCCTCCTTGTTTTTCCTTTCCTGTATGTTTTCTTGCTGTGTTGTTACGTTGGGTGGAATTTTTTTCAGACTGGTGTAGCTCCAGTAAAACTACAAGAGTGACAGAATCAATCTCACAAGGAGTTGTGGTTGGGTAGATACCTAACTGTTGGAAAGGTGCTGAT
This sequence comes from Lagopus muta, assembly GCF_023343835.1. NCBI lineage: Eukaryota > Metazoa > Chordata > Aves > Galliformes > Phasianidae > Lagopus > Lagopus muta. The sequence goes on from NC_064433.1 coordinate 81,852,558, forward strand.
GTGGCAAAGTGTAAAAGTTGAGCAGTTTCCTGGGTCAGTCTTCTTTATTTAGCTTTTAATATTGGACCGTACTGGGACTGCTGTAAGGCTGGAACAAAGGCTGTATGTCTTCTTGCCTGCCTCTGCTAGCACTTCAGGCACTACACCTACAAGACCTCTTGTCTTTAGACATGCGCTGTCTCTACATATGCCTGAAATCACTTTCATGTCTGCAATCAACATGTTAATCGGTAAATGTCATGCAAGCAGAGGATTTAGATGTCTTCATTCTCTTCTTTGGGTATACAGATTGTGGTAGCCGGGAGGGTTCTCTTGGCAGAAGTTGCCTCTAGCCCGACCATGGATTTGGCTAGTTTCTCCCTCCAGCTGGTTGTGACTGCTGTTTAATGAATAGTAAAGAATTTCTGGGGAATGGCGAAGAAATCAGTTTCTTGGAAACTCCAATTTGCAGTTAGAGGCCGAAGGAAGAAAAAAATAAATAATCAGGTGTGAAGCCATGAGAAAGCCAGTAAATTTTAAGGAGCCTTCAGGCCGGGAGATAAAACCTGATGTTGGTAGCAAAACTGAAAATGAAGTCTTTATCACTGAAGAATAATGTATGGAGGCCCAAACAGAGCCACAGCTTAGAAAGACAAGAATAGTCAAGTAGTAATTCTCAAAGAAGGAGTAAAATTTGAGCAAAAAGAAATTCAGTGACTTAAATACCACCTGAAGAGGTCTCAATAACACCTAGTTCACACGCATGCTTCTGAAGTGTTACAAGTCTCCAAGTGTGAGCACTTCTGTGCTGTCAGGGATATATTTTAATTGAAATGCTGCTCTTCGTGTTATGTAGCGTAGTTACACCTACTGTGGGCTCATAGGATAAAACCACTACATCTTCACACACATTACCCTTATCTTGAATTGTATATTGCCTTTTAAAAATACTGTTGGAAATAGGTCATCAGGAACCTGCAAAACAGGATATGGTAGAGAACTGAGTAAGTGTGACATGCTATGGGGGATCAGAAAACTGGAATCTGAGGGTTTATTTCCCATGCATTAGTTCACACAGATTTTATCTGCCACCCTGTTAAAATTGTAGAGAACTGGAGGGATCTAGTTGTACTTATGGAAATACAGTATGTGGATAGCAATCTTCAACTTTACCCAATGCAGCTGTATCTTCTCAGGCCATTTGCGTAGCTGCTGTTGAGCCCTGGTGTTCTTGTTATTTCCATGCTATATTACAGCAGAAGAAAACTTTCTCTTCTTTCTTTGGAGACTCTCAGGATCTGCTCCTAGGGCAAAGTATCTCTTAAAAAAATAAATGTGAGGCACGATGAGAGAAAAACAGATAAATATACGACAGAGAAAATAGCAATTTTGAATCAACATTAATTGGGAAAAATCAATGAGTTACAATAAAATCTGTGTGTGTGTGTGTGTGTGTGTGTGTGTAAAAAATGAGGTAAGGTCCCAGACAAGCATTCTATGTAGATTTGCTTAGGCTCTGCCGAAATACCATTTCTGATAGAGCCTTTGGAGAGACAGATTTCAGGTCTCAAAGACATAAGCACGTTAACTGTTTCTCAGCCTCTGAAATACCATGACCAGGAAAAACTCAAAGTCATGCTTTTGATACTTTAGGAAAGAACTGTAAGCTGTACTAATTCAGAATTGAACTGAAGTTAGAAATCCCAATTCCGAGAGCCGCTGAACTTTGACATGTCATCTGGAACAGAACTTTGTGCCTGGTGCCTCTCTATAATAGGATTACTGTGAATTATCCAAACTGAAATTGAGCACACGCAGCAGCGTCACATGGACTGGGGAAACAGGTTATCAGGCTCAAGCAAATGTTGTTTATAGCAGCTAATTTCTTGAATGCACAAGGAGTGCTAGCTCCCATTTTAGGCACTCTGGACGTTAATTCTGAAACGGAATATTGTATCTGGTTGGAATATTTTCTCTAAGGAAAAAAAATCATCGTATTTAATATTTTTAACATAGTATAAAAATAAAAATGAGTTGCAAATCAGGATGGCAAGGCAAGAGCAAACTGTTGATGGAAAATTAATTTCTAAGAAAATTTCAGAGGAAATTGAGCATGATACAGTTCAGAGCTTTGATGAGATTGACACATAGCTGCAGAATACTTTGATTTCCACAAACTGGCAGTCCTTGCAACACTTTTTTTCCATGAGACATTTTTCCAATCAGTGCTGCTTATTGTGGCTCAATCATTATGAGTGACTTGAACGGACCAAATATGTTGTCCTCCCAGGAGAATCACTTGAAGAGTGACATGACACAGAACTTCAAGTAAGTAGATGATTAAAAACTCAGATGATAGTTTTAAGAGCCTAAAGGGAAAAGTAAGGATATTGAAATCCTTAGAATGCTTTGTATGTTATTTATTGTGTTAGGATAACGTCTAGAGGTGAAATACGATTCCTGTCCCAAATTCAGCCTGTTCTAAATAGAGAATGCTTGAAAGTCTGTTATCAGGGTGCTATCAAGTATCTGCAAAGTATTTTGTCTGCTTCTGAATAGAGGTGGGAAATGAAACACAGGGAACTGTGGACATATAAGAAGTAGTCTTTTAAGAACAGGCTAGCTAGAATGCTCAGAAAGTTTAAATGGGCTTAAAGTCTGGAACCAAATAGTGCAGGTCATGCTTGTATGAAAAAGAGAAAGGCAACACAATTGAGGACAATCATACACTGAGTGCATCAGCAGTGCCAACAGCACATGCCAGAGGTTTTTGGCAGTACAAAGGAGACATTAATTGAACTGTCAGGAAATAATAATTAGTGAAGTGTATAAAGACAATTAATGTATTATTTATAATGTTGTTCTTCTCTGAAAAGTGTCTGGAAAAATGTAAATACAATGGTAGGTCCCAGTAGGAAGCTGTGAGGGTTGAAATTGATCTTTCAGGTAGTGGGGTATGGTGAAGGCCGCACTATTTCCAGCAGCACCTGGGGAACCCTGTAGTATGTGCTGTGTGTTCTTTGAAGGCACAGCCCAGGTTTTTAGACATGTGTTAGTTAAATTAAGCATCTCGGTCTTCACTCCCAAATCCTAGCTGCTGTACTTTCAAGATCTGTTCCTTCCCATGTCTAACATTTCTGATCCTCACATTCACCAGGATGTCTGTATCTGTGAAGAATAAGAATGGCTAAAAAAGAGATGATGAGCTTTTACCTTCAAATACACCAGAATTAGGTCTTGACTTTTCATAGCTTCCCTTTCCTCACTTGTTTCTGATGTTTAAATGCTGTAGCAGGTGTCTTCTTTTCTAGTCATGAGTGACACTGGCAGGGTAAGGTTTCTTTCTTGCATCCCTTTTTCTCATCCTAACTCTCAAGACATTGCTGTTTTTAATTCCAGCCTAATCCAAGAGTCACCGTTTTTTCAGTGGATCCTTTAGTAGACTGTTCTAAAGACCTTTATCCCCAGCAAGTCTTAGTAGGGTCTAGCAAGCAACATGCAATGGATTTGGGGCTTCACTGTCTTAATAGTTACGAATTTTTTCACCTATCACTGCCTGCTTATCCACTTTTAAAATGAGCATAATCTAAGCTTACTTAAAGCAGTAGTTGGAGTGCTGACAGTCTTAAAGAGGGGATGCTGGCAGAAATGGAAAGGACATGTTGGATGCTGAATCAACGAATATGTATCATTTTAAGTTTTTCTCAGAATCTCTCTGTGATTGCTCTAGGGATTTTCTTGTTTTCATACTAAACTCTGAATAGTGGACTTCCAATCTAGTGCATTTACATTTTTGCAAGCACCACTGCAAAACATCTGGTATTTCAGACAAGTGTTGTGGTCCTTCCTGTGCTAACTTCTTAGAAATTTCCAGGTGGGATGAAGGGAAAGAGCTGTCTTATTTAGTAATCTGTCAATTAGTTTTTTATGTAGAATACTTGCATTTACTCAGGTGGTTATTTTAGATCATTGTAGCAGGGTCAATGGACTTTTCCAGAATGAAGAACAGAGGATGAGATGCTTCTCTAACACACGTGACCTGTATAACTCAGGCATATGTAATAAAAGCATCTTAATAGGCAGTTGCATGATTCCTGCATTACACTCCTGCTCACTGCATATAGTCCATACAGAAGTTCTCTACAGAAGGGCAGTCAGTCACTTCAGGTTTTAGCTCTATTGGTTTGCTTTAACGGTGCTGATGCTATTAAATATGACAGCGCTATATATTCTTAAATCTGCAAGGAGCTGGTTTAGTGCCATGATTTTATCTAGAAATCCTTAACCATTGTGAGGCACATTGCGTTATGAAACAGAGTAGGATTTAGCAGAAACACAGTGGGAGTTCCACCATGTGTGCTTGGATCAAACATGGCAAAAGAGACAGATATTGTTCTACAGATCGTACCAAAAGAGTTTTGTGGGACATAACTTAAACTTACTGCACTACACTTGATCTTAGCCAAAAGGCTGAGAAGCAATACAAGCTACTGAAATTAGATGAGCTCCTAAAACAAACTGAGACAAAAGAGATTGATGAACCTCTATAAGGTGGGTACTAACCAATTGCAGCTTGTCTTTCTCCTTCTTGAAAGCAGCACTGTGATTGCTCTTCAAATCTTTGTAAACAGTCAACATTTGGAATAAAATCTCAGGCTAAAGCTGGGCTTCACCAAGGAGGCAGCTGTGCTGGCAAGAACCATGCTCCCACAGTATTGCCTTAGTATTCACTTGAGCTTGGAGAGGAAGGGAGGTTGCGCTGCGCTGCTTTGCAGCAGAAGGCCTGAAGAAAATGAGAGGATCAGAGAAGTCAAGCAAGTTGGTGTGTTTGTCATTAGATGAGAAGATCTCCCTTTGAAGTTGTCTCAGGACCTGCCTGAATAACAAGGCCTGTCATGAGTAGACCGATAAAGACCAAGTGCCTGACAGTGACAACAGTAACATTTTACCATTCTGGTGGCAGCTGGACTTAAAAGTGAGCTGGGAACAGGGGCTATCTTAGTGCTGTGTGACCAAAAGCCTGCTGTAGAAGTAGTGCTGCAATGAGGAATTAATGTTTCCACAGTGTTTTTTAAAAGGAGGGAACCTTTTCTGACGCTTTGCCCTTTTCAGAGTCTGTATGTGTTTGTCAGCCTCACTTGAGCTTTTAAAGAAGAATTTTACACCAGCATCTCAGTGGGAATTAGAAGATGCTGGGTGTGCTTGAGTATCTATCTGTCAGGTACAGGTTATTTGCTCTCATCACCAAGTGGAGTGTGCAGTTTGGGATTGCTGGGCACCTCTTCTGTGAGACAGCCTGGAACTGGGAGACCAGAAGGAACGACATGTCAGCTCTGAGATTTGTCAGGACAACTCATGGGGCCTTCTGACTACAAGAGCAGCTGGTACGGGAGGTGGAGGTGAAAATGTACTCGCAAGGCTCTTGCTCAGAGGGGAATATCAGGCATTATAGAAACCCTGCTGTTTGTAGTTGGGGCAGCTATCTGAATGTGTAGAGGGACAGCTCCCAACTGCTATCCAAAATTTAAATGTTATTTCTATTTTTTTTTTCTTTTTTTTTTTTTTTAATCACATTATACATGTGGCCAGTATACATTTATTTTTTTTCTGGAACTCTTCTTTCAACCATGTTCTCCCTGTATTTGTTGTGGAGACCTCTTCTTTCTGATTTAAACCTCTATGAAACATAGTCTCTTTTTACCTGTCAGAAAGCCTTTAATTATGGATGCTGCTTTCTTGCAGTAAATGTTGACCTTAAACCTTCCAGCATGTGGTACAGCTGGCAGATCCACAGACATCTTTGAACTAAGTGTGTAGAGTTCAAAAATTTGTTCTTCTTGACCATAGGGTGTTCTAAATCATGGTAGAAGTCCATGGTTTGCTGGACTCAGAGTGGCTGCTTCACAGATCCCAACCTATTGTAGCAGTTTTGTTAAGAGCTGCTAGGTTTCTGATGAACAAAACAAATGAACATTTTTATTCTATCCATGTCTTTCCTGAATTGATCTTTATAACCATTGCAGTCCATGGATGTTGTTGAAGATCAGGCTCTTGCACTAGCAATGTGAAGGCAAATGATTTCACTGTCTCTAACTTCCAGCCAACCATTGCTGCTATTGAGATAACGTGTGTTTTCGTTGCTCCAATGTTTTTTTTTGCCATTCAGTCAGGGCTCAAAGGTGATGGAAAAAGCAGATTGTCCTTTAGTTTAATAGGTTGCCCTGCTGTTTTCTGATGCTGAGATCCTTGGCTTAATTTATTGCTGCAATGGATTGCTTCCAAATAAGGATAATCCTCCTCATGCTGTTTCTTCACTTGGTTACCTCCAAGTTCTTTTCACTGGCAGCATCAGCCTCTGCAATTCTGATTTATTCTTGCCAGGAGAGTCTTATTTGTTTGCTGTGTTTATTGTGGTTATGGTCCTAAACCCGGTATCTTCAGTAGCTTAAAACTTTCCAAGACAATTGCTTCAAGGCCTTGAACTTTTTCCTCATGTTTTCAACCTAAGTTGAAAACCTAGTTCCAGAAGAAGAATTTGCTTGGCTGTGTTGGTAGACATGATTTTAAAGTCATGACTTTTTTCTTTTCCTGGCTAAATTCATTGAAATTAACAACTTTGTGCTAGGTCGATTCCTGATTGCGTGAGGGAGAGAAAGTGCCAGGAGTTTGCTATCACCAAATTCCTTCAAGAATGCTGCCTACAAAGCAATGGCATCTCTCACATCTGCTCTTTAATAAATAAGATGTTTAATCTGGCTTAGTGAATCTTCTTGGCTCTTAAAGCTGGAGCCTGGCTTTCACCAGGATGCCTGTATCTATGAAGAATAAGAATGGTTCAAAAAGAGACGATGAGCTTTACCTTCAAAACCTCTCAGTGGCTTTGAAGTGGCTTTGGCACTCTGCACTTTTCTGTCCCACTGCTACAGTCCTCTGTACTCACATGACTGTGGAAGATACTAGAGAGGAGAGGGGTGAAACTTGTATCACATAGTCCAACAAAGCCTTATTTTGATCCTAATTTCCTGCAAAGACAGAAGAAAATAGCATGTGATTGTCTCCTCTCCCCTCCAGTTTGTTGGGCGTTTTCATCCTTTTTTCCTTCCCCTCTCTTTTCTTTCTTTTTTAAGGAGTGTGAATGTGCGGAGGTGCACAGAGGGAAATAAGTTATCCTTGCAATGTGCAGATTCTGGTTGACTGGCAGAAATCAAATAGGACTTCTCCAGGCAACCTTCTTCCAGGTTCACAACATTATAGGCAATGATTCTCACCGGCAGTCTATAACTCTTTCTGTAGCTCTGGGAAAGAGCACTGTTACTTCATTTTAACTTTGTGCAAATTTAATTATCAGCAGAAATTCATTTATGGTAGTAATTTTCGACAAGAAGCTCTTCTTCCAAATAGAAGCTGAAAAGAGAGCACGAGAATGCATTTAAGACAGGCAGATAACTTGCTGTCTAACCTCGAGAAATGCTCATATTCAAACACCTCATGCACATGGAGCGTCATGCTCCAGCAGACCCTTCACCTCCCTCTGCAAGGGGCCTGAGATAAGGTTGCTCTGTGAACCTCGGAAGAATGAATTTCTCAGCTCCTGCACGATTCACATCTCAGCCTGAAAGTTGCATCAACAGGCTATTTGCTGCTAGACTAATTACTGGATATCGACAAGGGGGGTAGATGTTTTTGCATGCTCAACCTCAGCTAACTGCATTAACACAACAGTCAGCTTTCCTGCTTTAAAGCCAGTGAAGGGCGTTCTGCCTCAGACCTGTGCCCTGCTTGTTGGAGTGCTGCAGGGGAGAGCTGAAGGCTTGATTGAAATTTGAAGTTGTGCTCTTCCTGCTCAGTCTTTTGCTGAAATGGTTTTTAAATCTGAACGTTGCCCTGTCACGGAGGCACAGCACAAGGTTGCAGCAGGCCCTGGATAAGAAAGCACTGAGGAATGGGAAGTTGGCTACTCACCTGTAGTGCAAAACAACCTCATTGATACGCAGGAGACTTCAGTCTCGGTGACTTTCAATGTCTTCCACAGCATCAAACTGATATTTCAAAGAGATTAAGAACTGAAGGGAACATATGATATCCATTTAAAGCCAAGACTTCAGATTTAATGAAGGCTGTATCAGAATGAGATATGATTCAGATATCAAATTACATTTGTTTAGCCCAACACAGCTTAATAAATCACAGCAACATTTAATAAATATTTATCTTCTTTTAATCACCCGTTAGTGCTTTTTCTGATCTCCCCATTCCCTTAATGGCTCACTCCTGTATTTATGAAATGTGATTTCCATTTCTCTAATAATCAATACATCTTTTTATTTTTTATAATTTGGGCAGCTTTACTGAACTTTTGTGAGATTTAATTAAGATTAAGGTTTAATCTTTAATTTCAATATATAAATTACCCCGTGTTTGCCATTAAGTCATTATTTGGTAACTCATTGGGTATGAAGTCTTGACTGGAAATGTGGCAAGCTCAACAGTCATTACAGTATAAATGTTAATGAACTTCAGGGGGGAATCTTTGGATAGGAGGAGGATCGTGGCTGCAGTTACGTCTCTCTAGCTGATGTGTGTAATTAATAATGCGAAATGGGAAGTAAGGAAGGTAGGTTGTGCGTGGCTGTCAGAGCTTCTGTTTGCATGGGTGTCTGGTGCAGCAGTGGAAGTCAGGGTGAGGTCAGTTGGAAAACAGCAGCTTGTGGAAATAACGCTTGTACACGGTGACTCAGCTGCCAGCACGGCATGCAACGTGCGAGGAGGCTGTGAGTAGGTGCGAGTCTCATGGGGTATTTCCTACACCATGCCGAGCTGCTTCGGACTCAGAGATTGAGCCTTGCCTAGCCATCTGAAGGGAGATCCAGGTGCTGCCAGCGGAATGACTCGCAGCAAGACCTTGACTGCTGCCTAAATCTCCTTGAAGGTGGTGCTGTGCAGCTGTTCCGTGCTACCTTCCCCATCATCACTGGCTCCCAAACTCAAAATAATAATCTGTGAAGCTCCGTAGGTGGTTGTCAAAGTCTAATTTAAATTTCAGGGCACATGCATTCTGCAGCCCCTTGCTAATCCCAGACACACTATGGATCTCATCTGCCTACTTGCTTGTCCTTCCTATGAAAAAAAAAAAAAAAGAAGTGAACTAACAAAAAAACCAGAGGGAAGCAAAATGGTATGTTATTACCTTGTCACAGCTTGGGCAGGCACCTGGATACTGGGGAATGCTCTTAGCTTCCACCATGCAGATAGAACCCATCTTCCAGAAAACTCTCACAGGTAGTTAAGTTAGACATATTTTAGTCTTTCCATGAGTTCGTATTGTTTAATGACATTAGCATTGCCTTTGTCTTCTGTCTGGCACTGGAAAATTTCTGTTGACTCCCCTTCAGGATCTTCTGCTATGTGCAGAAAACTTTGGTTTACCTACAGAGCCACGGAAATAATGGCTAAAAAAAATCCATAAGGATGCATGTAATATTTATAAAGTTAATGCACTGTTCTTTGAATATTCCATGCTTCCATAACATCTGTCACATATCAGTGTAATAGTCTCTGAATTTTGTATGACTCCAGAACATCACATCTGCCATGGCCATGTTTGGCAGTCTGCTGTCTAGAGGGGTCATAGTGCTTCTTTTCCCTCTTCCACGCTTAATATAAACCCCATGCATAGGATAAGAGCCTTATGGACTTCATTGAGGGTATCACTTTTGCCCAAAATGTTGTAGACTCGATTCAGAATTTTTGCTTAACCTCTGCACAAATTTTTCAATACTTACAAAATTATCTAGACCTTAAATTCTGCTCAATCAGTTGTTAACTGGGCTTAATGCTTTCAGCCTTTGCTCTTCATGTCTTGTTGATGGTCCCTTCTCTAACCATATGAATGTTGCAGAGTAGAATACATATTCTGATGCTTCTGTTTATAGGTTTGAACAATACAACCATTTTATATCTCGTCTGAGAAGCAGCCGCTGCTGTAAATTAGTGAAGAGCTATCTCCTCTCTCTGGTTCTGTCAGTGTGATTACTGCAACATATCTCTTTACTTGAGCCTACTATGACTGTGGCTCCTTTTTTGGGACCCTTTTCCTTCCAAATCACTGCTGGAAGGAGATTATCTAAGGAACTTTGTTGTTGTTGTTGTTGTTGTTGTTAGGTGTCACAGCCATTTGCCCATATTGGAACTGTATAGACATATACTTTGGATTGGAAACAGGTTGAGAACAGTAGACTGGGACACAGGGATGAATCCTCAGTGTTTGCTGCACAAGGCACATCTGATGAATGGCATTCCAAACTACCTCTTCTGTTGGCTCTCCCACTGGAATGCTGTAGTGTACCTACAGCAGTAACATGAGGAAGGAAGAGGGTTTGTTTCCTTTCTCTTCTGAGCCTTCTGCTTGCCACCCATCAAATGTTTTGAAAACATCTGTGAGGAAATTGCTTGCAGTTGCAAGGGGCTGGACTTGGTCAGCAGGTAATTTATAGACCAAAGTAACTTTAGACTGAATAAAATGCTTCTCTCTAGCGTAGTCAGCATGACTGCAATCAGTTGGGGTGGAAAATAAACATATAGTTTATCAGATTCACCAGATGAAGTGCATTAATCCAAGATGCGTGGCAATGCTTGCATTAAACATCCTTTGTAAGAGTTCTTCTTGGACTGCTTTTGCCTTCTACCTTTTGTCTGCCTTGAGACTGATTCCTCAGCAGTGTCTTGCAGTGAGCAAGGAATTTGAAGGGTTTCAGGAAAGCTGTGTTTGATATGTGTTAGCTGGGCAGCAGACTGAACAATTGCATCAAATCTACAATACCCACATTAAGGTTCTTCGTTAATGGCACCTAACCTCGATTGTTTGAAGGAGATTCTCTGGCAAACTTAGAGGCCTGATCCAGCAATAGTGCTAGTACAGAGCATGAAAAAGAATACCTTTGCTGTTACACCAAAATGTCTTCTGGTTTTGGGTAGGTCTGTTTGTAACCTAGCAGCAATAGCTCTGGTTTGAGTTTCTCTGTTGCCTCTCTTTGGTTTACCTCTATGGACCATAAAGACTGTGAGTCCCTTTAGTTTCAGGGTTACTAGAGGAACTGTACGTTATGGCATGGTAAATGCCCCTTTTGCTAACATATCCCCAAATTATTAGTACTTATCACTTTGAAAATCAGTCCTTGGAGGAAAGAAGGGAAGGAGATTGACAGGCTGACGTCTGTCCTCTGGCATCAGCGTGTGCTGTGGTGTCCTGGGGAGCTTTGGTCTAGATTTTGTAGGCCAGACAGTTCAGGGAAAATCTAAAACGCTGAAGAGGAGAAGATGGATGCCTAAATGGGGGAAAGCATTAATTGCAATTAATGTACAGGAGGAGTAGTTCATCAACAGTAAAGCAGGCGAAGTCCTGACTGGCCAGCCAGCTGCCTACATCTATCACTGCTCAGCACCTGCAGGCAGACATTTTGTTGTGCTTATTCTGCAGCCGCCCAGCACTGATAGAAAAATACCTGGGGAAGAGGAGAGACAGAGAACTGCAGACACTTGAAAGGAATTTTGCATAGGCACAGGAAGAAATCACACCTGCCAAAGCTGAAAAGTGAAGTGGGAACACTTGTGGCTGGGCAGGGGGAAGAAACTTCTTCCCCAATAGATCACTAGGAGAGGAAAGAAGACAAACAGCTGTACTGCTGGAGCATCGTCCTTCCCTTCCCCAGCTCTGTGCCTTGTTGAGGATGAATACCCTTGCCTTTTGCATCTTGTAAGGGTGATTGCTGCTATGCTTTGCTGATTGCATGGTTGCCAGCTTTTTCTGATTTTTTGTATTGAATGGCAAAGCCATACTGACTTTTTGTTTCATGGAGCTTGCCAGAGACCACATTAAAAAGATTCTGGCTTTTGCTCCAGAGCACTAGTTTGTACCATCAGTCATTTTGACATTGGGTTTCCAAAATTGAGTCCAGATGCTAATTTCTTTAATGGAAGCTGCAGATTCTATAAAGGCCTCCTTCCACGTTGCCCTTGGATCTTCTTTCCCTGGGAAGAGGTGCATACTGTTTTGACAGACAGTTCCTATTTGCATTGGAGCATGCAAGAACATCTGGGGAAAGAAGGGAACTTCACAGTTGCCTGTGGCTGAGAAGAAAAAGTCATCTTAGCACAGCAGATTTGGATGCCTTTGGCTGACAGATGCCACGTGAGTTGTGCTTCTTAGAGGCAGAACAGCTCGGTGTCTTCAAAGCACACCAAATCCGTAGGAGTCACTTTCCTGGATGCACTGCTGTTACTCTGCTTCTTGTTATTAGTGTGTCAGCCCCAGCAGGAAAGCTGGATTTGAGATAAGGCCACAGTTGGAAATATTTGGGTTGGGCATGCTGGTTGTGTAAGGGAGGTGCTCACAGCCAAGGCTGTGCCTGCCTGGGAGGAATTTGGAGTGAAGCAGCTCGAATCTTATTATGCTAAAGCTGCACCAAGGGAAAAGTCTGCACACGCATGTGCAATGGATAAAAATAAGCTTTTGTTGTATTTTGTGCCCTCCTTAGTTCCCACAAGTAAGGGTCTCTCTCTCTTAAGCTGGAGGAGAAATTGCTCAGCATGGAGGGGGAGGCTCAGTTGGTGTGCTTGAATCACTAGAACAAAACATACCCCCTCAATATCAGAGAAAACCCATCCCAGCCATCAGGATCCTCAAATCTGAGTCTTAGCTAGATGGTAACACATTCATGCTCTCCAGGTGCAATTACGTGTCATACACAAAGGCAGTCTCATCTCCGCTACAAACTCTGGGACAGGAAAGTTCTGTTTTGTTCTCTCACTCGGTTGGTTTGACGTAGCAACTGGCAAAAGAGGATTCTGTTCTGTAACCACAGAGTGCTGCTGCTGTCCATCTGTTGAGATGCTGACAGTGACGTGTAAACCAAAAGAACCCCACTGACATCAGTGGAGTCATTTCCACCTTAATGAGGTACAGGGATTGAAGTTGGCTGTGACTTTGGACCAGTTCATTTCCTCGTGCCTCAGTTTCCCTAGCTGTGAACACATTGATTACATGCTTTCATCAGCTTACCTAGAGTGGTTGAGATTTCTAGGTTGTCTGCAGAGGTTGTTGTAATCTTCAGATGTTGTAGGAGTGGGAAGGATTATCATCATTATTTCTGACAGGCAACTGTAATTCATCTTTGCTTACCAGACCCCTATGGTAGTCTTATTGTGAAATGAGTAAAGGTTGCTTCAGCGTGGGATTCATGTGAGTTTATTTGTCATTGAGCCTGGTAATAAATTGGCCCCAGACAGTGTTACCCGAGCTGTGCAAACAGAGAAAATTTTATGATTCTTAATTTAATTTGTATTCTCCATTTCTCACTATTTGTATTCTCTCAAAGTCTGAAAAAAGCTTCTTCTCCATTTGATCTGGACATTTCCTGTGTGATGAATGCTGATTATTTCTTTCTCCTCCTCCTGAGATATTTATATTTTTGATTTTTTTTTTTTTTTTCTATAAAGTAGGAAACGATGACTTAATTAAGTCATGTGTCTCCTGAAAGTAAAGCTTTTTTAGTTATTTTAAGCTCCCTCCACTGGAGGCTTCTGCAACAGCATTGGAGAATGGAACAACCTCAGATAAATACAACGCTACTTAATTTTATACAGTGCCATTCTATAAGAAGCATGTGAAGGTAGAGTCATAGAGTCATTCTGAGTTGGAAGGGACCCATGAGGATCATGGTGTCCAACTCCTAGGTGTTCTTCCTATGTCTATGGTGAGCATTTTGTGAGGGAATCTTTCAGGCGTTTGATGTAACACTAATTTCTTAACCCTTATGATGACAGACCTTTGGGAAGCAAGTGGAGTGCTTTCAGAGCAAAATATGTGGCTGCCAGTAAAAAGCAACCTTAAGGAACGTACTGAGGGGTGAGATGGGGTTATGCTAAGAGCTGCAAGGAGAAGGTTCTTGGAACATGTTGAAAGGGCAGTGAATGTAGTAGCTCCCAGAGAGAGCAACTGCACCAGAAACAGAGCAAAGTACCATCCAGCCCTCACCAAGAGCAATAGGAGAAGAGGGCAGACAGAATTATTTTTCCACTGCCAGCAAATCCACCTGTCTTGTAGTCACATAGATAAAGTTGTTTCACGTAGGTACTAGAGAGCATTCAAGCTTGTTATGCATTTCCGAGCTTGCTTAATCAGAAAATAAAATCAGACTGTATATGTGAAAGCATTTCATTTTCAAATGTTTCAACAAAACAGCAGGCAGCCGGTGGGATAGCATTAGGATCACTGAACCACTTCTTGGTAGGCTTTAATTTGCCTAAGCCTGACTGTTTGGCTTTTGTTGAGAAGGAGGGAAGATGATTCCCTGCTTCAGATCACTCTGCTGAGACAGTGGCTTTTTCTCCATCTGGTCCATCTTCTGGCCTTAAGTTACACCATAGGAGCTTCAGGTTGGATATTAGGAAAAATGTCTTAGAATGAGTGGTGAGGCAGTGGCACAAGTTGCCCAGGGAGGTGGTGGAGTCACCGTGCTGGAGGTGTTCAAAAGCCCAAAGATGTGGCACTGAGATGCACGGTTAGTGGGGATGGACTGGGGTTGACCTGATAATCCTAGTGGTCTTCTCCGACCTTCATGATTCTGTGATTCTGTAAAGGGAGATAATATTGCTCAAGCTGAGACAACCAGGAGTGGAGTTGAGTAGAAGGCTGGCAGGATTGACTGGAACAAGCTTTTAGGGTGAAAACTGTATAAGTATTCCTCCCCCTGCCTTTGCTGTGAAGTGTCACCACGCTCTATTCCCTCCCATTCCTCCTGCTTAGAACCACTGTTTATGGATGCTGTCGCATGCTCACCACAACCACACCACTCTCAGAAGCGCTGCTTGGAGCGCTGCCCCTCCTCAGCAGCACACAGCGCTTGAGGAGCTCGTCCTTACGGGGAGGCCCCATGCACGTGCTCACTTTGCAGAGGTAGGGGATGACAGCGCAGAGAGAAAGCTGCTTGGAGCGGTGGTTTTTCTTCATTTTTGCATACAGCTCTTTAATAGCTGTGTAATAAACCAGTATTGATGAAAGAGGCCATTTACCATCAACTTATTTGGTTTTCTGCGATGAGCTAATGTTTAATTAATGTGCAATAACTTTTGCGACCGAATGTATCCCGTTAGATTTACTATAGGGGACAGTTTGAACATCAACTTAAGCGGCCAATGACTGCAAATGTATTTATTAAGGTTTAAACATGTGTAAATGAGTTCGTGTCTATTTGCAGAGCTGTTAAACTACAGTAAATATGTTCTTTGTCAATTGGTGGTTAATTAACATCCATTAGTTCTCCATTAAGAGCACAGTTTGGTGTCTGAATTTCCTTGCTTAGTACTAACTTTGAATTAAGGCTGCATTTTCACCTCCTTCTACAGAACAGTGTTTCCAAAATCCACTTTCTCCATAGGGCTGGAGCGCTGGGAGCAAGAAGACGTGCCAGTTTTTGGAATGTGCTTTGCAAGGCAGGAGGTTCACGAAGGGACAAGTGGAATCTTAGTGCTAGGCCTCGCTGCTCCTATTTATAAGCTGAGAAGCTTCCCTCTTCTTGCAGCTCAGCCTCCCGAATGTTTGTAGGCACTGCAAGTTACGGAGCTGACTCACATGTTCAATGCCTTTCCACCTCTGAGCATTTTGGGATTTGCCAGTGCAAACACTGCTAACACCTGAATGGAGGGGGTACGCCGAGCAGATCGCAGAGGATCTGTTTACTACAAAGGAAATATTTAAGGTGGGCATTTCCGAGCAAAGGCTGTGTGGGGCAAGTTCACAGAATTGTAGGGGTTGGAAGGGACCTCTGGAGATCATCGAGTCCAGTCTCCCTGCCAAGGCAGGCTCCCTACAGTAGGCTGCATAGTAGGTGTCCAGGCAGGTCTTGAACATCTCCAGAGAAGGAGACTCCATAGCCTCTCTGGGCAGCCTCTTCCAGTGCCTTGTCACCCTTACTGTGAAGAATTTCCTTTGAATACTGGTGCAGAACTTCCTATGCTCAAGCTTACAGCCGTTTCCCTTTGTCCTGTCCCCACAGACAGCTGAAAAGAGGTTGGCCATGTCCCTTCGACAGAAGGGGTGTTAGGCACCCTGTCTCCCCGCTCGGTTGGCCGCTATGTCAGCAAACAACCACAAGGTGACACTGTCCCAGTACGTTATTTATGTTTTGACAGGGGAGCGTAGATTACACTTGGCATAAAAGAGTGTTCTGGGCATCCGGATCTGTTCCCTGCTTCTTAACTGGGAGTTAGGTATGATGCCGACATCACGCACTTGTTGGATCTAGAAATTAAAAGCATTTTCAAATTGCCAACTCTCCAGGCAAGCACTGCCTTTTTACAGAATGAGTAGCTGTAAGAGAGTGACATTCACTACTGCTCACTCGGTTGTCTGAGAATTTCATCCAGCAACTGAGGAATGCCTGACCAGTCACATTACCATCCCAAGCCATCACAAACGTTTTGTCTTTCTCCTCCTTTCCTCTGCAGCTGTCAGAATTTGAGGTGATAGAGCATATTGCTTACGGCTGAGGATGGGAAGAGTCCTGTTGCTTTCTGCAGTTGTGCAAATATACAATATACTAGCTGTGCAAGATACAGCAATGAAGGGAAACATGGGCTGCTAAGGCCAATATTTTAGGAGCTGGGTTTTTACCCAAGGCATTCCAGTGTCTTTATGCTAGGGTTTGGTTTCTTCATTGTTTTACAAGAATGCTTCAGCTCTTTGCTGGAACTGATCTTGGATGGTAATGCTGAGTGAAGGTATGATGTGGTACAGGCATAATCTGCGTGTTGAGGTAATAACCAGTGATGTAGATTAGACATATAAGTAAATGGTTACTATGATAAGAATAAGGTACTACAGCATGTGTCATGTTTTATCAGACATAGTATCAGAAGCAGCTGAGATAAAACCCATTTGTAAGGTACATGGAAGTACAGGTAAAAGATATGCTCGGAAGGGTGGCCTTTGAACCTGTTTGCCCAGTTGTGATGTTAGGTTACCTGTGGCTATCTTGTTTAACCAGATCAGGTTTAAAGAGCTGACCGTGTTGTTTGTGTGGTCATGAATAACAGGCTGAACTTGATACTGTTCTTTTGCCTCATGCTCTGCGCCTGCAAGCGTCTGCTTTGGTTTTAATAACATTAGCTAAATTGGTAGCACTGTTAACTACTTCCCCTTGATTTCTCCCTCATGAGCCTGCATGCCTCCCTGCATTTTGCTACTCTGAGATTATTAAAGGAACAGGCAGAGAAAAGAACAAAACTTTGATCAGCTCTAGCCATCAAAGCCTTCCTCAGCCTCCTAGTAATGGGGATCATTGAAAGAAATTGACCTAGTTTATTTCTAGGGGTGGGGGCAAGAGGAGCTTTGAACTGAATAGGAAATGCAGTAAATGGGCTTTCCTAGAAAAGCAGCAGATTCATAGGATCACAGAATCATAGAATGGTTTGGGTTGAAAAGGACCATAATGATCATCTAGTTTCAACCCCCCTGCTGTGTGCAGGGTCGCCAACCAGCAGACCAGGCTGCCCAGAGCCACATCCAGCCTGGCCTTGAATGCCTCCAGGGATGGGGCATCCACAGCCTCCTTGGGCAAGATTTTTCAGGCTCATCCTGGTTCCCTGCATCATTCCACAAAGAAGAAGCTTTTTGTGGTTCATGATTTGGTAGTGGGGAAGAGCCCTGTGCTGCCATTGGTATTGAAACCGCATCCTGCCCATTGGTAATCATCTGCATGCATGCCATTATGAGCTTCTGTGCAGTTAAATTAGCAGCTTTGGTTTGAGGCATGTCTGTAAGTAGCAATTGTAACTTGTCTTTCTTTTCCCCCACCAATTCTAGACAGGCAGGTCCTTGAAAGAACAAATCTGTAAACTGTGAGCAAGTGGACATGGTGGCCATGTCAGTTGCAGGCACAATGCTAAGGCAGCAGCAGCAGAAACTTGCTCCTTCAGCTCCTTGGACACAGGCTTGATCTGAAAGAACTCATCCCAGAAGAGCAGTAATCAAAAAAGTAGTATCTATCGTAGGGTGCTTTGCTGACTTATAGGAGGAGAGCCAGGCTGAATTATAAAGCGTGAAACTGTCCATTGGGGCTGTTGGGTTTTGTCTTCTTCCCTAAATTGTCCAGTTCTCTGTGCTGCAGTCAGTGCTGCCCAGTCACAGCCTCAGCAGGGGTGGGGAGGATTTCTGGGGATGTTTTTCTGCAGAGCAGACAGGCAGTTGCAGCCTTAGGGGAGGATGGGGACGCGCGGTGCCTGACCAATAGTTACGCGCTCAGTGGGAGACCTGAACTACAATTCCCATGAGGCATTCCATTCCCAGAGGCAGAAGCACCGTACTGCTGGGAGACTCAGAGCAAAATGCACTAAATTCAGAGTGCCAAAACGTTTTGGCTCATTGGAAAATGCTGAAATTTCCCAATTAGCCTCTATATTTCAGATTTTTTTAAATATATATATATATCAACATTAATATTTCAGTCCTTAACTTGAATTTGGGATGAAAATCAGTGATGAAGCTGTTGGAATTTTCCATGAGGAAAACATTCTGATTTGTTGTTTCTTTTCCTTCTGAGCACAGCTTTAAAAAGAGGTAGCTGCACTTGTTTCTGTGAAGTGCTTTGATATACGCGGATGAAAAGAGCTATAGAAGTGCTAATTATTGTCACACCGGTTTTAATTATTCTGTCAGGCTGAGGAGCAGCTGCCAGTTTTCAGCCAGCAGTGGGTTTTTCAAGATGTCCTGTCCACAGTTCTCATAGAAACAATCAGATACTTATTTTTAATTGTTTTAAAAAAGAAATCTCTCTGTGCTCAGCAGATGCTACATCTCTCTGATGGAAGTTCAAATCCACCTGTGTGTGGGATGTTGGTATCAGGGCAGTAATTAAGGGAAGAGATGGAAAGCTCCATTTGCTAGCTAATAGGGAGCAATCTCTGGGGGAGGGGAGGAGGAGGAAGTGGTTGCCAGCCAGGATGAGATGCTCTGAAATTTGCTGTGCACAACATTTTAAAACGGAAACCACAACGTCCAACATTTGGGAGAGGAGTGATTTTTACCTCTTTCCTATTTGTCGCTGCAGTTATTTATTTACATTACGTTTTGTTCTGTCTCTGGGAAGACCTAAACGAAGCACTGCATCTTCAGTCAGCTCAGAGAAGCTCAGCAGAGCCGCACAGCTCAGCCAGTTTCAGGATAAACTTTGTTTACCCGGCAGTATTGCCAGCTCTCAGGGGAGCTGGAGTTGGAAGGCCTCTGCTCTTGCCTTGCTTTTCAGCCGTTCCGCCTGGCTGTGCTGCCTCATCTGTGTCAGTGGAATCCTAAGGCTATGCTGGCTGTGTGTGTTTGTCCCTGCAAAATGATCCGACAGAAATCTGGGGGATTTACCTATGGTACTCCAGCAAAGACAGCCTGCCTGGTATAAAGAAGCCTACTGCGTGTGCTAAGGGAGAGATTAGGATCGGGGAACTGATAGGCACAGGGCTCTTTAGGGTGTTGTGTTCTCACAGCAGAAGTATCAGTGCTGTGAGCTAATGGAAGGAAAGGAACTGTATGGACCAGAAGTGACCTGAGGATGCACCCAGACATATCAGGAAATAGGCTACAAGTATTCATGGGGCCATCTCCAATGGAAATGCAAGGTGTCACATAGAAGGGACATCGGTGGCCATGAGCGGATAGCTAAGCTCTGGAAAAGCCGCCTTCCAGTGCAGGCTCTTCTGTCTGTGAGATTTATAGAAATAAGATGAAGTTTTTCATGATCTTTCGAAATTGCATTATGTTTTCAGAAGAAGAAACATTTGCAGAAGGCACAAGTGGCAGTGACAGGTCACTCCCTCACTGTCATATGGTTCTGTGCATCCCTGTGTCAACAAACTGGTGTCTAGGGCATGCAGCAACTTTTCAGTGCTGTCAGTTGGCAATTGGTCTCCATTAAAGGATAACAATGATATTTCTTTGGAGAAGAGACTTTCTCTTCTGTGCTGGTAAATGATGTGTCAGGCTGTTAAATCACAGAGGTGGTTTTATTCTGTCCCATTTGCTCTGTTTGCTTTCTTTCTTTGTATTTCCGGTGTCTAGTTCCTCAAGGCCAGCATGGTGTGCTATATGTAAATCTAAGAAGCTTAAAAATCCAAGTCCTTCCACACGTGTGTTCTCCTTTTTAGGGGAGAAAGTCTGCTATATAAAACCCTGTGACATGATAAGCAGTAACGTGGCATTGATTTCGATCAATATGAAGCAGAAGGATTTGCCCCATTGCGGCGGCTCCTACTCAGTTGTCGCCTAAGGATTAGGAGGATTTTAAAGAGATAATGCACAGCTATTCTTCCTGTCCTGGAGAGAGCTTGGTGCCGCTTCATGTGACTCAGCTGTAAAGCAGAGGAGACAGACACACAAGGAAAATGTGTCACCAGGACCTCGAGAACCTCTTTCAGACTCTGTGACGCTGGCCCGGTGACGCCCATGTAACTGTTCTGCCTGAGCAAGGAAAAGGGCAGAGGGAAGAACACTATTTCTTCAGAGAGTTGCACAGAGAAACAGCACAAGGGAGTGAAGATTGCACGTGAGGGCCAAGTCTGTACTCTGAAAGACAGTGGGTAATTTCAAGTTTTATCATATAGTAGAGGCAGGAAATGAGGGTGGGTTTTTGTTGTTGTTGTTTTTTAAATTAATGTTGAAATGTAATGTGGAGTTATCTAAAAGCAACTTGCATGTTTGGGGAAATCCTACCAGATATTTTCACTTAGAAAAGTCCAGCTGAATTCACACAGGTACTGGGGCAAGTAGTGCTTTCTTTCCTCCTCTGTGGTTGGCAGACATTAGCCAAAGCCAGGCAGTGTCAGGATAAGCTTCAGTTTGTCCAAATTGCCTTGCAGCAGCTGAATTTCTGCCAGTCTTCCAGCAGGCTTCCACCTCCCTGTGTCCAGGATCAGGCCCACACTGTAGTTTTTGTTCCAGAGCAAAGGTTCTGTGGCCCTGTAAGCTTCTTGCCAGGAGTGTTTATTGAGGAGTGAAGAGATAGAAGTATGTTGCAGCAGTGTCAGCATTATGTTAACTTCAGCTGGGTTGGCCAGCAGAGCTCAACCTTTCTATCTTTCTCAAGGGAGCTTTGAGGTGAAGCTGTCTTTGGGGCATGTATTAACAGCCTAATGAAAACAAGGCAAGCTGACTCCAACATCTGGTAAGCACAATGGTAGGAAGTAGCTTAAGATTTAACTCATGTTGTACAGCACAGAAACATACTGCTGTATTTGTGATAAGCTGGTAAAACATATTAGTTAGTTAAATGTGTATTCTTTGCATTTCCTAAATCCCGCTATGGACAGTGCAAGAGTAATTTTCTCAAAAGATCATCTGTACCAACTTAAAATCCTAAAAGCAGTTCTTTTTCCTTTCTTTTGAAGAAGGTAAATCTTACTCTGAGATTCCTCTGTTTCCTTTTGAGGAAGGCCAGTGAGGAAATAAAAATAATATTTTTTATATATATATATATATATATATATATATATATATATATATATATATATATATATATATTATTTCTCATTGCCTATATTCCAAATCTTGTCAAAAAATCAGAAAGCATTCATCATTTCTCTAGCCAGTCTAAGACAAAGGGAGAGAATCTACTTTTGTAGGCTCTCTGAATAATGCTTCATGTTTTGTTTTGCTTTCTGAAACACTTTCTGGTCTTAAACTTTATTACCCTTTACCTTAACTTTCCAAAGTCTTCTATTCTGACTTACTATTAATGTGACTTAATTGCTGTGGTTGCCATATGAGTCGTCAAAACAGCTTTGCATCTTTCTGGGGGATGCTAGAATTTGACATTCTCTTTTGTGCTGGCAAAATCGTCAGGGGAGATGAGAGCTATAACCTGGTGGGGAAAGTTATCCTTAACTGCTGGATTCAGGGAATCAGACAAAGTTGAGCAGCTTGCACATTGTTTTGGGGCTTGCCATTAGAGCTTCATTAGCTCCATAATCATATTCCAATTACAAAATATGTCTCTCTGTATACTCAATTCCATCCATCTCCCATACAGCTATCCAAACACATGGCAGCTTTATGGAAAGATATTACAGGAGCCAGAAACATGCAACCTCGGTTTCACTTTGTGAAAGCTCTTGAGTCAACTGTCAGGAGCTAAGGGTCATCTGCTCAGTAGACATCCTCAGTCTTTCTGTTACATGTAGTAAACTAAAAGCAAAATGCCTTGTTCCCCAGTCATCAAAACATTGACTCTTTCCTGGCCATCATGCTCAAACAGTGAATTTTAAGATTGGCTCTTTGGGTTAAGGAGATCTTTCAAGAGCTTCAGAATCATTCTGGATGATATAAGGAAAAACTTGCTGTCTGAGTGAAACACTTTTTTTCTGTCCTTTCTATTTCTGATTTAGTTGGTTTCCTTATTGTAAACACTATTCTCTATTTAAAAAAAAAAAAAAAAAAAAAAAAAAAGAGAGACTGTAATACGATGGAAAGCACAATGACAGCAGAGCAGCAAGGTCTCAGGCTGCATGGAGTGAGGATTCACTGAAACACAACAGCCATGGGCACACAAATAAGGGAACCTTCCTGAACAGGACTCTCCTCCAGTGGAGCGACCGTTATCTCTTCTTGCATATCACTGTGATATGTCACCAGGCCTAGGATTCTGGAGCTCTTCTTTCAGCAATGACAGACTACTTCTCTGGATGAGATAGGTGGCCCATTGTGCCACTGTCTGTGCTTTGGCCACCCCTGCTTCAGGAAGGTGGATCAGGTCTTTCACCCATCGCTGAATTGGCAAGGTCATCTTAACTAACACTGTTTGGGTTAGTGGCTCTACTGCCTATAATGTGCATGTGCCTGAAATAACTGTTTTCTGTCATACTATCTCTTCTGCTCCACACCAGACCCAAGATGAGAACCCAACTGGGGTTGGAATAGTTGGGCTGCCATAGGCCCAAGCTGAACCTGACCTGAGTTACATGGACATAAAGTTCAGCTGGAAGGGTAGAATTGCATACACCTAGTGCTTGTGCCTGTTTAAACTAGTTTAACAGCTAGTTAGGCTGGAAGGCCTCCTGTTCCATTCTCCCCCTGTCCCATATTCGGTCTTTCTTTGTGAATGGGTATAAAGGCCTCAGCATGTGTGCTCAGTGGGGTAAAAAGGAACATCAGTATTCCAGTATACCCAAAAATTCTTGCAGCTGCCTTGGCACAGTAGGGACTGGGAATGCCTGAACCTTGTCTGTTTATTACACTGGGTAGTACTTTGGTCTTTCCCAACAAAGCTACAGCCAGGAATTTCACAGATAGGCCTGGTCCTTGCACCTTCTGTGGATTTATAGCCACCATTTCTCTTGCAGATAGGTAGAGAATTAATCTGCTGCCTTTTCTAATGCTTTCAGCGAGTCAGACATCAGCATGAGATCATCAGTATAGTGGTAGAGTTTGATGTTATCGGGTTTATTCCAATCCGCTAGGTCATGCACCACTAGGTTATGACAGTACCCTTGTAGCAGGACCTGAAAGGTCCACTGCCTGCTTCCCCACTTACATGCAAACTGATCTTATTATTCGTCATGGATGGGAATACTGAAGAATGCATTTGCCAAATCTAGGACACAGTGGTAGGTTTCTATCTTCCCTACTTAATTTGTCTGTAAGGGAGGCAATACTGGGCACAGCTGCATGATCAGGCAGCATGGCCTTATTCACTTCTCTGTAATCCACTGTCATTCCCCACATTCCATCTTTCGTACTGGCCACATGGAGGAATTATACAGGCTATGTACAGGTCTTACGATTTCTTATTTTTCAAATTCCTGCACCATTCTTGAGATTTCCTCCTGCACCCCTGGGCTTCTATACTGTTTAGTGTTAGTAATCTGACGCAGCTCTGGCAGGCAAATCGGTTCATGTTTCATATGGTCTCCTAATATTGCCTGCACTGCCCGGATAATAATACATCTCTCAGTCTGAATTCTCCCACAGTTGTCTGGAGAGTCAGACCCCATAGTATATCTATGCCCAGTATATACTCTGGGGCTGGAGCAATAGACATCTTATACCCTTGGAGTGGGAGTCACCCAACCCCCACCTTCAACCTTGTGTGGGTTACAGGGACGGTCTGTCCCCCAAACCCCCAATCATCACCCTAATCTCCATGGAATTTAGTTGGCTCACCATAAACAATTGATGTTTCTGCACCCATGTCTACTAATGCCATCACTTGTTGTATGTTCTTCCAAGACTGAAAAACAGTTAATATAGGGCCCCCAGTCCATCTGGGAGTCAGAATCCCAAGTAACTGCTCAATTGCCAATTCTTTTTCCTCAAGTGGCTCAGGCATAGTGGCCCAGGTCACTTGGGAAGGCTTTTTCCTCTTGTTGGGAACTAGAAATGTAGAAACTAGATCCAAGACTAGTCCAAGTTCCATGTTCTTGTTGGCACTTGTTCAGTAATTCCTGTCCCTGCTTTTTTGGTTTTTTTTTTTGAAATTTTTTATTTTCCTCCAGCTGCTTCCATAGCTGGAGGAAAACAGGATTGGGCTGGCAATCAATCTTTGCAAATTGAACCCCAGAATTGATTAAATCATTAAACATCTAGTTTTGGGATACCTGCATGGGCCCCAGTCAAGATGTCCACAGGGTGGGTCTCCTAGTTTTAGTTACAGAGAGGACCTCTGCCCCTTCTAATGTTCTGATATTGTGCCTGGTCTGTAGGCACTTGTTTGAACAATATGCATTAATAGTTAATGGTAGCAACCCATGCTACAGTGGATTTTGCTCCTACTCTTTCTTCTTTGTTAGGAAAATTTGTTCTAGTTTATTCAAAAGTTCTGCCATCTTGGAAGGGGATTTAATAATTGTACCATTGTCCATTATGGGTCCCCATTCTGAAATGATTTGAGCAGCATTCTGCCAGGGGGATCCGAGGGATCCCAGGGTTTCCCCCAGGAGTTCCTCCTTTGGAGTATTAGAGGTCCCGATGACCAGCCAATGCATTATCCTTGTAAGATAATCCATCCTAAGTATATATACTGCTGTCACTCCTGCCTGGTTAGTGTAACATGATGGAAAGCACAATACTGACAGCTGAACAGCAAGATCCCAGGCAGCAGCAAGTGAGGATTCACTCAAATGCAACAGCAGTTAGCATAGAAACAAGAGAAAGAAGCTGCTTATCTTCAGAAGGCCTTACATATGCAGAGATCTCCAGGGAAATATCCTTACCTCCACTGCCAACCTTTAGCTGAGGTCTGGGAAGGGGTGGATCCTGGCTTCGTCTCTTCAGTCACTCAGGTGCACTGCATGCCCCTGAGCTCCCCTGAGTTGGCCCTGCCTTCCTATCAGGTGCTCAATCACTGGTTCAAGCCTTAACTTAGCATTTCCACTACAAAGACCATAGAGCTTAAAACTTGGTGGTGTTTTTTTGTTTTTTTCTTCTTCTTCAGTTATCTCAGTAGGTTGGAATGTCATAAATGCTGGTTTTACCTCACAGAGCATGATGATGTCATAGTCCCCTTTCCACAACAAAGCATACCCTTCTCCTCCCTCCTCCGAGTTTCTTTCCTTATGTACTTACAGTGCCTGGGGCCTCAACCACGACTCTGTTGTGCTGGGTACGTCAGAGTGGGGAGCATTTTCTCTCTAGTGAAACTTAAATCTTGTGAGCAACTCTCTGTGCCATCAAGAGCAAGCAACCTTTTCAGTCCAAAGATTTAAGCCCTGACATGTTACCTATCAACCTTATATGTAAAATAAAACTTTAGCTTTTTCGATCTTTCTTATTGCCAAATGTTGAAGGATGTAACCACATTATATATCAAGTATTGATTTCTTCCAGTTTGCTTTGGATACTTTTGAGTGCTCATGGTCTTTCTGTGCTTCGATCAACAGTGCTTCATTTGTACAGTGGCATTGAGGGGGCTCTGTGGTGTGGATGCTTTATCAGAGTCCATCTTGGAAGGGCATAAAGGCAGCAGGGGCTATTTTGAGGCTTTTCTTTTACCTCTGTAAACATATGCATGACTGCTGTTTTGCTGATAAAAATATGATTTTCATTTGCAGCAATATATGTATGAATATAAAATAGTGATTTAACAAAGCTTAATTGTAAATAAGATAGCAACTCCATAAGATGTAAGATGGCAAGGACAGGGTTAAACATACTTATCCAGGAAGACCCTTCTGTTGAGTCACAAGGTTCAGAGTGGGCCACTTTGCTTCTGAACTCCTTGAACCAAATCAAGGAGTATATGGATGGTTGATAACACTCCTAAGTCCCAGACTTTGTCAGTATTTTATGTCTAAAGGATTATATGTTCACAGTTAATCTAAGACACCATCTTAGCAAAACTTAAAAAGTTCTGCAAGCTATTAGTCACTTACTGAGGACCTGTCACAGCAAGGATTCTCTTGATGTCAAGGCATAGGGAATCTCTTCAGTAGAGGCATTCCTACTCAAGGGGAGATTGTGTTGTATATCCCACTGTTGTATAGGAGAGCTCAATGTGCTCCTGGGCTGCTCACTGTTTAAGAGATAAGATGATTGACTCATAGTCATATTTGCGAACTGAATGCAGATCTTAGTTTCTTCTAAATTTGGCTTGAGTGAGACATTGACCTGCACCGTGGTCAGGTGAGTGCATTGCTCAAGTTAGCCCTTAATTATTGTGTTGTTACTTGTCTTCCCCAAATCCCCATTGAGTGGAATGCAGCCATCGTGACCTGTCACATCCATCATGACTGTCACTGATGTTTATTAACTGCTCAAGTTGGATACAGGAATCACGACCACCTTTGGTGATTGTCACTTTAAAAAGATTACAGGAAATATAGATCAGGTTGCAGAGGGATGGAGGAAGCATACTGTCACGTGATATCAACATTAATTTATAGACGTTATGTTTACCAAAATGCTTAAACTTCAGTGCCAGTTGTGATTCCCTTAACTTTTGTGATAACAGTGCAAATGTGTTTTATATGATGGCTTACAGTGTGGAGGCATGTGTCTGGTAGCATAAGCAGTGTGACTCAGCTGGCAATGGTGTTTGCAGATATCCCTTACTCACAGGTATCTCAGTCCTTCAGCCATGGAAATGAGGCTGAACATTTCAGTTTGTATCAACAATGCATCCTCAGTCTCATCATAGTTATAATGTGAACAAGGCACCAGCTTTTCATGAAGCACTCATCAAACATCAGTAAGGGACAGGTTTGTTTTGGATGTTCTTGAGTAATGATGGCGATAATCTGCATGACCTACATTGCTTGTGGCTAGGAGCTTTATTAGTTTGGCTTCTTGGTGTTTCCTTATTGATTGAGTTACAGCAGTAAGACATGACAATTAATTATAGCAATTTGGCTACCAAAGATATTTCACTGTGAAATAATTTAGTGTACCATGTATGTCAGGGACATGAGGAGAGTTTGTTTGAAGTCAGTGGGAGAAACTTTTCAAAAACCTATACTCTGTTGTGTCCTTTAGTAGAGAGGAGAAATAGAAAATACCTGGATTTCGTCCAGACAGCCAAATTTGTCTCAACCTCCTCTTTCCTATTAGCTCAGAATTTTCCTTCTCCTTGGTGGATGCTTAACAGATCTTCTTGTAAGGTCCCCATTTGCTTCTTGGCACTGGAGGATTGGCCCAGATGGTGACAGGACAGACAGAGCGTGTAAGCACTGTTTATGGCATTAGGTTTCTCAGGTGGTTCCTTGGTATGTCCCAAGCACGCACTCAGTACAGAAATAACGCAAGGTTTGGGAGCATGGGAACTGTAGAACTAGCTTCACCTTCATCCTACTAGCAGCTGCCTTTTGCTTTTGGAACACAGTCCTTTTCCTGTCATCCTCTGAGAATTTTCTTTACTAAATACCAGCAGAGACCTAAAATATAGGTCTTTCTGTGGCATATTACATCATCAGATTCAAGTTTCTTACTGACAGCCATTCAGTTGCTTTGGGTGTTGGGAAGCATTTGGAGGGGAATGGAAGTGTTTTTAGAGCGTGCTTGTGATGCAGGGGGATTGGCCCTAAGGTCCCCACTAGGCTCTCACGTCGTGCGATTCCCTGCAGACACACATGGGCAGAGAGGTGCTGTAAGGCCATCGGCTTCCCGCTGGCATTGGTCCTGCCATTCTTCTTTGCAGAAAGCATTTCTTGAATAAGGGGCCTTATTCTGAATGCTGCTCTCCGTTCGTATTGTGTTCTAATAATATCACACAAGAGACATGAAATGGCTTTGATCATAGGGAGTAAATGCCACCAAATATTCTTCTTCCTGAAGGAGAAGCCTTTTCCTTACATCATTAAAAATTCATGACAATAGCAGCTTCATCTTTTCAGGACTTAGCTACTTTAGCAGATGAGGAGAGTGGGCAGGGATAACAGGGGATGCTGATGGACAGAATAGGGGTGTCCTGCCAGAGATGGAAGCAGTAGAAATAAGCACTTCATCTGCTTATGCCAGGTCTGTCAAAGGCTAGTCAGATTCACTGTTTGTTCCCCATTTTGATGAACAATGAATTTACTGGAAAATAGTTGTAATTCAGTCAAATGAATTTGGATTTGAAGGCATGCCTTAATTTCCATATTTGCTTTGCTATTTCTGTGTTGTGATCATTCTCTAGCCAAGAGGAATTTACAGGAAGCAGGGTGAGAGGTGGACTCAGGAGGTGAATTTACAGCCCCGATGAAATTAGTGGCAAAGCTCCATGTGATTCTATCAGGGCTAGGACTCCTCCAAAGGGCCTTTGCCTGTCAAGATTGTTTTTGCCATCTCAGAAACTCTTAGAAATTTCAAACGAGGAAAATTGGTGGGCTTTAGGCTTCTTCTGCTCCCAACCTTCATCAGATCAGTATGTTTCAAGGCCTAGGACTTGTGAGGATAACTCCCTGCTTTTGGCGGCACTTTCTCACCATGCCAAGACAGGCTTTCCTGCCAGCTGCTTTGTAGTAAGCACTCACCACACAGAAAGTACCTCTGCTAAAGGATTTTTGCATTCTTCCATGTGACTATGTGAAAGTGCTTTGTCAAGGTGAAAACTATCCTTTTCACAAATTCAGGCCCTCCTTGGTTCCTCACTTCTATCTGGCAATTGCAGGGCAATTCCTTGCAGACAGAAAGAATAAGGTGAAAAGGTCTTATGGGCCACGTTTTTTGACTTCAAAGTAATCAGTGATAGGTATCCCCCAAGGGCACCTGAGGCAACCTCACCTACCAGTGCTATCAGTCTGGTATCTGGGGTTTGTTTGCTAGTCCATTTGTGTGTCACTTTTTAAGTAATGAGCAATGGAAATGGCCTGCTTAGAGCTCCTTCTCATCATCAGAGAGGTTTTGGGGGGCTTATTTCATTACCCTGCTCCAGTCAGATCCAACTGTAGGGCTGTTTGCACATCAACAGCCTCTGTCTAGGCAGCTGCCAGGGTGCTCTGTCCGACCTGCTTTTTGTCCTCCCCTGATGTCTGCCCGCAGGAAGAAGCTGGCAGGCTCATGGCGTTATTTAAAAATCACCCGTGTGTTGTATAAATTAGGAAGGTAATGAAGTGTTGCTGAAGGCCAGGGCTTATGCACAAATCCTCAGGGGTTCACGGGAAGCAACGCTTCCATTCCTCTTTGGGCTCTTTTCTTTTTGTTCATTCAGCAAGCTCTTAGATCTAACAGGTTTCTTCAGAGGAATAGATTGTTGGAAGGGGTGTTTGCTGGCAGTATGGGGACAGGTTGAATTCCTACAGCTGCCTCTGCCCCATAAGGAGAGCGCTCACCTGTTCTCATACTGGAAGCCTTACAAAATGTTCCCAGCTCTCTGCTCTAAGGAGCTGTTTCAGGATGGGTTGGTCACTCCTCCAGCCCAGCTTTAACAGCACTGTAAGATAGGCTACAGAGAAGAATTTCTGTTCCCTCTGTGGGTATTGGCTTGTCTGGTAGGTACTGTTTCACCTGAGCAGTTTTCAAGTATGCCCACCTTGGGGTTACTTTTGTTTATTCAAATTGATGAGTTTGAATGAGATTAGATCAGGGTTGTTGAGACAGACTGCCTCTGCCTCAAGCAGTGACGCCCGTGGGCAGTGCAGCTGTGCTGCTGCTACATCCCATCCCAGGACTATGCCGGAAGCAGAGCGGAGCTGCCTGACAGGACCAGCTGTTGGAAATGCCACCAGCAAAATCCCTCATCCCCTGGGATCCCCTTATTTCTGCAGCTCTCAGTGAGAGGGACCTACTTACCCCTTCCACTGCTTGGACTTGGGCTTGGACTCTAAGTTCTCATTCCTGGCCCTATCCGCATGCAGTCTGACCCTCATCGCCAGCATGGCACAGGGAATCTGGTGTCTGCCAGCTCTTGTGGGGGCTGCTGAGAGAACTCTATTTCCCTTCCTGGCATTTCCACCCTGGGGATGCGTGGTAATGTATTTAACTAGGATCAAAATTGGTACAAAGTGAGACTCAAACAGGTACAACACTATTCTTAGGGGAGTTTCTAACTACAGATGACCATTTAGTCTAAGCAGATAAATGCATGATTGGACTCAGTGGCTGGATTGTAAAGAAAATAAGTTGGTGCTTAAAATAAGATGAGAAATTCTTGACTTGGGGGGGATAACTAATTAATAAAACCACTGATCTTAAATCTCTGCAACTGGAGGTGCGTAAACCAAAGTTGGGAGAGTCTCTTTCACAAGGTCCTCTGGCACCTTGGCACAACCAGTGGTCGTGGCTTCTTGCCAAGAGAAGTGAGTGAGTTTCCATGGCTTGGGGCAGGCAGCTGGACAGCAGCTTTAAAACCTATAAATAGGGCTGTCTCTGACAGATATAGGACATGGATGCAACTCAGAAAAAGGAGAGACACTTAAAAATATCAGGATGAGGAGACAGGAGAAAAGAGCAGAAAAGAAGTGATGTAAAGGTATCCCTGATTTGCAACCTTTAAGAATGGTATTGAATCTGTGGGACAGTTCTCCCATCTCGTCATCTTGAAAATCTGGACAAGTTTAGGAATATGTTTTCCTTCTTTTCAGATTTGAATGCAGTGAAATGATGTCAGGTGTTTTCAGAAGCATGAATTTCAGGCAGATTGTAATTTCAGAGGGACCCTTCTCCAAATTTCTGCATTCAAATTTATCTCCTTGCTTGTTGTCTGTGAGGTTTTCTGACAGTACCTGCTGTCCTGATGGCATCACAAATCTTGAGAATCTTTCTTGTCTCGCTGAAGGCCTCACTTTCAGTTTCATAAAAACTATGTGGGAGCTTCTGTTATGGACAAGAAAAAGCATGGCACAACAGCCTGCTGCACTCTATTCATCACAATAAAATTAATTCTCTGGTGATGATGAATGTATAGCATGTATCATTTCAGAAAGACTTGGGAGCTCTGTTCCGAATCATCACTGTCAGAATGATTATTCTCATCCATTAGTATTGTGTGGAGAGCTCCATGCTGGAGCAGGTCACTGAATTTAGAGCAAGGCTCAGCAGAATGGGTTTTACCACTTCCTAGTCGTACAGGATTCCTGTCTGCTGTGATCACAACACCCTTGGCAGTGGCCACACAGTCATTTAGGGGTTTGTTAATGACTGTGTTAAGAAACACATCACAAACTTGCCCCGTGTGTTCCATAGATTGTGGCTTGCGGAGACTTTTTTTATTGCATCGTCAGATCTTTTTACAGTCTGTGGTGCTTCATACTTTGAATACCATCAGAAACTAGAGGTTTACAGGGATCTCCATTAGGAGGCTGGAAATTACGACGTGCCCCATGAGACATTACTTTTTTAAATGGTTAAATTAGGCATCTGCTCTGAAGTGTCCTCAAGAGAAGATTATCTCTCTAAGGGCAGAGGGAGACAAGGGAGATTAGCCTTTTAGCTTTTGTGAATTCCTCATTAAGTGATTTACTTAAAGTCACAGAGCAAATAGGGATGGAAGCCTCCCAAGTCCTAGAACCTCCCAACCTCAGGGTCATCTCTGCTTATATGTTGGGTGGGACTTTCAGCTACCTTAGCATCCTTTTGTGAAGCCAATCCTAGTTACTTCTATTGGGGCTGTAGATCTTCACTAGCACTGGGAGGGACGTTCCGGGAAGACACTGAGCCTACACAGATAGAGCTGCTGCCTTTCCAGGCATTTGTACAGGAAGTGAAGCATTTCAGGCTCCACTTGACTCATCAAGTGTTACTTGACAGTTGTAAAGCAATGATTTCCCTCCCAGAGCAAAAAAAAAACCACATGTAGCATCCCTTTGAGAAATGCCAGAGCTGGACTCAGCTCTCTCCCTGCTTCCAAAGCCATGAACAGGAGAGGGCCTTGGGAGGGCAGTGCAGGCTGCTGCCCAGTAGGTCTGCAGACTCTGTGTGCAGGTAGGGTTTAACTGAACAACTTCTAACGAAAATGGAAGCTCTCCTAGTTTCTCATTCCTCAGAAGTAGGAAGGACTTGTTACCAATGACTTCTTAGTTCTAAAAGCACTTACTGTGGCAGCAACCAGTAATTAAGGCCACAAACCAGTTGTGATGCTAATTCTGTAATGCCACTCAATCATATCCTGCTGAAAAAAGGTTGCTGTTCTTCTCCTGTCTAAGCTTTGGATTTGGTCTTTAAGGGTGAATCTGAGCATGAGTACAAATCCATTTAGCCAGTTGAACAAGATTTTCTCTTTCAATGATGATAACAGTTTTCAACCCAGGCAGTGCAGAAGCAAAGGAACTTCCAAGCTCAAGGCCTCACATTTAGGTGGTGGAAATCAGGGATAGCTTTTCAGCTGTGGGGGTGATATGTCAACTTAGGGCAACTCAGAACCTGGATCTTGGTCTCTAAATTGTCCATGTGGAAGTGATCGATTGTGAAGAGAGATCGATGACACAGTAAAGAGGTTACAAGTCGGTGGAAATCACTACTGCTCTGATACAGGAGGAGGTTATGTTACAGCTCAGTGACCACACTTAGAGTGTTGTGCATGTACATGTTATCATCCACAGTTATGACCTATCTGTGACTGCTCTTGATGTGCTAAATCCTTCTGTCTGATGAGGTTCTTAGTTCAGAGGAAGCTTGTTCTGGTTTCAATATATGTCCTGACATGTGTCTCAGGCCTAAGCTTGCTGATTTTCAGATTCAAAAGCCAGACTGATTTATAGATTTGCAAACCAGTCATAACAAGCCAGTTTTTCTTAAAATAAAGCACATGCTGAAAGTGTTATTACTAGTATTTGAGCTATCATACACTTACATTTCCTCATATTGCAGAATGTTTCCATATAACCTGTCTTCTTTAAGTGCCCTGGGGATATGAGTAAGTGACATTAATGCTCCAGTCTCCATAGGATGAAGATGGGTAGACAGCATCTTGCCCTCAGATTTTCTTCTTTTCAGTTTCCTCATGGAAACGTCCTCTCTTTTTGCAACTCGCTTTTTGGCCTGGTGTAGATGGAGGCCACTGTATCTGGCAGGTACAGCTGGTACAGCTGGAAGAATGGTCTGAGTGCAGCCTAGAGGAACTCTCTTTAAGTGTGAGGAAAAAGGTGTTAAACATTCAAAGTTCATTTTGTCCTCAGTTTGCCTGTAGACGCACCTGCTGCATTCACAGGCTTTTCCCCTTTTAGTCTTGCTTCTCCTCCTGCTCCTCCTCCTTTTCTACTCTTTTGTCTCCCCATAGGCCAGAAAGAAAAGGAGGGTTGAACATAGCTGCTTAATTAAATGATACAGCCCTTTGCCACCATGGCAGAAATGTATGCCAGGAGGATCTGCAGGCACAGGAAGCAGAGATCATCACTGCCCTGACACGGTTCCTTCATCTTCTTCTACATGAAACCACTTTGCCTCTTCCCCATTCATAACTTCTCTGCCAATGGAACACAACTGTATTTTCTCTGCATGGCTGAGGAGTTGTGAGTAGGCTCTGCTGCTGAGTACAGCAGTGTATCTTGACTAAACATGTCATAGCTCACAAAACATCATATGTTTTCACTGACCACTGTAGATACCCTAAATAAAGTCCCTAGGTGCTTGGATTTGACTTGCAGAGCAGTTAATGCTGTCCCCTTGCAGCAATCAGGTGTGTCATGAAATACTCTGAAGGCTTCTGTGAGAAATTCTTTGCCTTTAGACAGTTCAAACGCAGAGAAGTCCATCCCTGTTTGTGTCCAAAGTCCATGATTTTAGTTTCTGCTGGCTTTCCATCAGAAGCAGATGGAGGAAGGTGATGTGGTACCTATAGGACTAGGCTCATGCTGCCCATTCCATTCCTGTACTACAGCATATTAAAAAAATGTTGACTCGTCAGGCCAGAACTGACAGTTTTTAGAAGGTAGGTAAGTCAGAAGGCAGTCCTGCTGCTTTCGTTATCAGCTTCCAGCAGGGGGAGATGAGCATAGAGAGTTATTTCTTCCGGGAGCACACACCGAAAAACCCATGTTATTTATTTTGCTCATGAAGCTTTCTCCTAGCATCTGTGTGATTCTTGCTTGTTTGGACTTTTATACCCAGGCAACTTCTTCCTTTTACTTCTGTATGTTTTTAAAAGCAAATAAGACAAATTTCAATGTTTTCCCAAGGTTTACAAGACCCTCAGGGGAATTTAATCCTTATCCCTCTGTTTATTATGATGATTATTATTAAATAGTTATGCTAGAGTGGTTCTAATGAGGATTGCATAAATGTCTGAGAAGATGAAGGCTTTGTTCTTATTTCCATTTCAGTGGAGAGGGGTCTCCGACTGCTGTGATGCAACTATGTCATTGGGAGGCATAGCCAAGTGCAGTCCCACCTTAAGTCAGGCTGTCATGGGGGTCTGGGGATAGGATTCCTGCCTTCTCCCTCTCTGAACCCTCCTCTGTCACTGTCTATATAAAACATACCAGTGTCACTTTCCACGAAGTATATTTAACTAAGCATTAAATTTAGATTTAACTGGATAGTTATTGCCTCCTAAGTAAATACTCTGAGATAAGGAAATATTTAGTGAGCTCTAGCAGTTGGGTGGCAGATGCTTCTTGCATTACATAATAGTTAATCTTTGACAAATATGTTTTCCTTACTCCACTGGCATTTAATTTACATACAATAGTTCTTATTAAATGTAGATGGAACATATGTGGGAGGCCCTTGTAAAACAGATCCATGCAAAGTTTTGATTTGCAAAGAGGAGTGCTATCTAACTTCATATGGGGCTGGGGCTTGTACTCAAACTGTTGCAAGAGTCCAGAGGCATCTTCCTGATGCCCATCGTACCATGCCTGGGATGCCACCAGGGTGATGGCACCTCTATCCCTTGTGCACAGGGCAGTGGCTCTGAGTCGCTCAGCAGCAGGGGCTTCTTCAGTTCTGTCTTCAGCAGCTCAGAAACACTCAGTGTGTGTGGATGAACTGCCAAGCCCTTTCTCCTTGCTCCCCTTCTCTGTTGCCATCCATACCAAGTCTCTTGCTGGGAACTATCTGCATCTGCTCACTCCCTTGGCTTGAATACAAAGCAGCCATCTCTTTTGCTACTGCTTGCATGACACTGGAGAAGTGGTGTCTTGACCTTAGCCTCTAATTTGTGGGCTTTTAACACATGCAGAGATTGTTTAAGCACCCACAGACAGCATAGCCTTTCCATACCAAGACTGCAGGGGTTGGTTCCTAGGGGTTCAGAGAGGACTGGATGCATTCCTGGAAGAAGAAAATCAATAGAGGGCCATGAACTACAAAGACATTGCCACTGGCTTGGGACATGCCGTAGACACAGATCATTGGGAACTGGGGAAACGCTCAGGGGCAATCACTGCCCTCTTGCCTTGAGCTCATGATTGGCTCAGCAACAGGATGCAGGGCTGGCTGGACCTCTGCTCTGATCCTGAGCCTCCGTTTGTATGGCAGGGGGTCACTGCTTGCATCTCCCTAGTTTGGGTCTGACGTGCCCCCAGGAGTCTTCGAACTACTTCTCCCCTCCGTTTTGGCCATAGAAGGGTTATGCTGGTCGAGCATTCCTAGGAGCCGTTCTCCATCCCTCCCTCCCTCACACACAGGGGAGCGGGATGGGGAAGCAGCAAGCCGGTGACAGCAGTAAGACACACGGCCTATTCCTCTCCATTAATTTCATCTTTTTTTTTCCTCTCACTCCGGTGCAGGGCCGTTGTGTGCTCCGGGAGCCTTCCCGGCGGGCAGCGCTGCTGCAGGGCTCGGGGCTCAGCTGCGGCTGCTGGCACGCGGGGAGGACAGGCTGAGCATTCACACTGGCGGCAGCTCAATACCAGCATTGTCCGCCCTCCGTCCCTCAAAGGCTGGGAAAAGAGGGGGGGAGGGAGGGACCGAGCGAGCGGGGAGAGCTGGGAGGGAGGCGGAGGGAGCGATGTGCCACTGTTTGTTTGGGGAGAGAAAGTGTGAGAAGGGAAAAAGCGCTGCTTGGGGCTGCAGGGGCAGTTGCCAGCATTGCTCCTCCTCGTATCGGCGAGCTCATAGCCAAGTTGTTTGCACTTTTGGCCGTGCTGCTTTGAACACGCAGCCCCCTTCTCGCAGTATTTACTCCTGTGACCGTTCACCGTATTGTCCTCCATCCTCCGTACCCCGCTCCTGGGGCCTCCTCCATCTGCCTCCCGCAGCCACCCCCGCCTGCCCTCAGCCTCGCCACCTCCCTTCCCGGCTCCCCCATTCCTCCTTCTTCTCTCCCATCCTGCCTCCATTCTCCCTTTCCCTCCTGTCCCCATCCTTCCTCCTTTCTCTTCCCAGTCTCCCAGCTCGCCATCGTCTTTCCCCTTCCCGGGCTCCCTCCGCTCACGCACACACACTCGCGCATCCCCGGCCAGTCCCATCGCGGAAGCCCGGTCCCGAGGATCAGAGGGGCTGAGGGCATGGGACCGGGGATGCAGCCGCTCCTCGCCGCTCCCTTCCCGCTCTCGCTCCAGCCGTGCGGCCGAGCCGCCGTCCTCATCTCACGAGTGCGGCTCCCTCCCTCCTCCTCCTCTCCAACCTCCTCCTCCTCTCCCTCCTCCCTCGCTCGCTCCGCCTGGGAAAGTGGGTTAGGAAGGGAGCTGGGAGCTGCACAGCCACGCACCGAAGCAGGACCGGCCAGGCGCGCAGCCGGCGGCACGGGAGCTGCGCTCTTCTTTTTTTTTTTTTTTCCCACCTTTCTCCATCGCTCCAGACGGGTTGATTTAATTGTTGCTGGGTTTTGCCGCCTGACTTTTGCGTCGTTTTGATCTGCCTTTCTGACACGCGCACGCTCCTCTTTTTTCCCTCTCTTTTCCTCCGCTGAAGGTTGTGCACAGACTTTTTTTTGGAAAGAGGGGGGGAAGAAGCCGGCGAGAGACCGAAAAGAGCACAAGAAAGTGGCAGCTGAGGGCTGTGAAATCACCTCCCCTTTCCGGGGCTGTCTGTCAGAGCGAGAGTTGTACATTATTATTACTGTTTTTCTTTCTCCATCCATCCATCCACCCATCCACATACACGCGCAGAGAGAGACGAGTGCAGGCAGCGAAACTCACCGAGACCAGCCATGGTAGCGAGGGCTCAGCCTGATCGGAAACAATTACCACTGGTCCTACTGAGATTGCTCTGCCTTCTCCCCACAGGGCTGCCAGTCCGCAGCGTGGATTTTACCCGCGGCACCGATAACATCACCGTGAGGCAGGGGGACACAGCCATCCTCAGGTAGGGCGTTCTGCCAACTTTTCCTTTTCCGTATGCGTGTCTGTGCTGCCGTGCTTGCAATGCATAGATGTAATACTGTGTGCGTGCCTCTGTGAGTGTTATTTTGCCTCTCCGACTGCGGTAACGGCAGCTGCTGCAAGCAGGCTCCGCGTGTGTTTGTGCCTTCGTATCAAAACATTTGCAAAGCCTTTGAAAGCCTCTCGTAGTGCTCTGGATCAAAAGAATTTCAGCGGGGAAAGATGTGTTTGTGTGAGTCTGCTCTCGCCAGCGTGCGTTCGCCACCAGCCCAGCCGTATCAATGGAGAGAGTGAAAGGGATCCAGCTGTGCTTGCCAGATGTTCTGTTGATTATGCCGTGCCTCTTGTCGTACCTTTGCAAAAACTTTATCCCTGGTGCTGTGGGAACTCTCGGACAAGTTGTTGCAGGAAACTCTGGCTTTTCATTTTATTTATTTATTTTCTGTGCCCGGAAGGGAGGGCAAATGGATACAGAAATGGGAAGGATGGAGAATAAACAGCGGGAGAGCTTTGGTGTCCCCGCAGCTCACATCTCACTCACTGCGCTGGGTCTTTTGCAGGGCTCGGTGGGTGGGTGTTTGCTGTGCCTGAGCAGCTGGGAGGAGGAGGGTGTCTTTGCACACCAAGCCGTGTTTTGCTGGCAGTGTTGAGCACTGTATTTCCTTATCCGCCGTGTGGGTTTTCCAGCAGTAGTTCTGTGGCTTCGCAGGCTTTTGGTTCAGAGCGTCTCAAATAGCTGAAAGCTGCTCCTGTGGGTTTATTTTTCAAATTCTGCCTTGCTCAACTTACCTGCAGTAGGTTCCCTACCAGAGGAAAATGCTGTGTGTGTGCATGTGCTGTATATTATGGCTATAAAACTACTGGACGTAACGTGAAATAAAGTCTGTAATCTGTGTGAGGAGCTGATAGTGCACAAACCCTGAAGCACCAAGGGAGCAATTCCCTAGCAAAGCGAGCAGCAGCCACAAAGTTTTCTTTCTCTTCCTCTGAAATAAATCCGGCTGGATGCCACCAAACAGCCTGCAACGTGATCCTCTGTGCCCTGCATCCCTCCCAGTTAATGACAGAGGGTGTGTGAGCCAGCAAGATGGGATCGGGGACGGAGGATGCTAGGAGAGAGATGTATGTGTCTGTGTGTATCGCTTCCCTCAGCCCCCGTGTGCTGGCTTGTTTTGATCCTGGCATATCCGTTCACAGCTTCCATTCCCCAGCTCTCCAGACTTGTTAACTCGCGTGTAAGATTTATCCACACGGGGTAATAGGATTTACAGAGTAATTCATCTGCCTTGCATACGCGATGGAAGGGGTTTAGAGGCGACACGGTAAACACCTAACAAGGGGTGTTGCCTCTGACTCCGGGCTCCTCTCCTTTCCACTCAGTAGCAATTCCTATATCCCATTAACCCTTTTCTGGTGGAACTCTTGGCCGGCTCATCCCATTTTTTAAAGGCAAATCCCTTCCATCAATCCTTTGCCTTGGTCAGGCAGATGTTTGCTGGCGTATGTTTGGGACAGCAGCTGCAGACAAGTCATTAAGCTCACTTGCCCAGCCAGGGGTCACTGGATTTCCATTTCCCACTTAGCCTTGGAGCTCTGAAGTTTATCTAAACACTGTGTGCTGAAGCTGCGTTTGCAGCAGAACAAGCTGAAAGATGGTGGGGATGCTGCCTGCATGTGTTGCCTGCAAAAAGTTCTGTCAGCAAGCCAAGCAGGGTGACAGGGAGTGTGCCTGGGAGAGTGGTTTTGGGGTACATAGATGTGCACAGAGAGCGTGGCCTCCCAGTGTTAGGTCAGGCACTAAAATGCAACATCTGAATAATGAGATCCAGCTGTGTTAGCCAGATGTGTGCCAAGTGGCACAGTTGGTGGGAGCTGTGCACCTCCCAGCCCTGCAATTGCAGCACCAGGTAGTATGCTGCTCCTGGCAGGATGTGCTTCTGTCACAGGTCAGCATGGACAGTGACCTCCCCCAGCTCTTTAAGCAGATCTCATGTTTCTGAGGAAGGGAGGTTGTCTCCCTCCCTTTCCCCAGGACTAGTCCCATGTTTCTGGGACATTTTGGTCCTTGCTTCAGAGGAGGGGCTGCAGCCGGGAGATGGGATGTCAGGTTGCAAAGGGAGAGGGTTCCCTCTGCCTTGAGGTCCCGCACAATGACTTTCATTCCCTCAGTTTTAAAGCCAGACTCTGTTTGCTTGCTCCCCCCTCACCATCTCCCCTGCCGCTCCAAAACATAACTCATCATGACAGCCTTGTGTTTGGAAAACTCCCAGCATCTCGCTCTCAGTGCCTACAGACCCACTGGTGACAACACAAGGGGAAGAGCCAGATGGGGAAAAACTATTAGAGGGTCTGTTCTGACCGTGCCCTGAGCAGATCTTTACTTCCACAGAGAGATAGGTAAGAGATTTCTGTACAGAGATCGTATCACCTCTTATATCTTTGTTACACATCTACTTCAGAGCGAGCATGCAGCAGCAGTTTACCAGTGCACAGTAGCTCCAGCCTCTAGCTTGAAAGGAAAATGTAGGAGGGAATGAAAATGGTATGCAGTTGGAGAGAATGGAAGGCAATGTACATAACGATAATATTAGTAAAAACATTCTGTTCCTCCAAATTGTGGCATGGAACATTCAGCGTGGCATGGAAGACGGGGTATTCTCAGTGCATCTGCTCCTCGGGGGCCTTGCCCATTTATTTATGCTGTTGCACTGGTAGGCGGAAGAATGGGCGGATGGACTAATCTATGAAGGGGAGAAAAATATTTTCCTATTGTAAGCCCTAATGTTCCTAAAGGAAGCCACTCCTCTGGAGCTTCATCTACAGCTTGTTAGAATGGAATTATTCTGGGAAGTTTGAGTATGACTTTTTAAAGCCATGGCATTTAAATATTCCCCTGATACGGACATTAGAAAAATGTTCTGAACGCTATACTGGCTCATCTCCTAAATGACCTGGCACCAGGTTTGATTCATCTGTTGGCCTTGCTGAAGGTTGATGACTTTCAGCGATATTTTGGCATGGGGAAGTTAGTCAGGGAATTGCAGAGAGTGAGAATAAAAATAGCTTGTGATGGACTATCCACAGGGAAAAGGGTAATGATCGGCTCCTTGCAGTAAGACTGGAAAGGGAGGAGGGGGCTGAAAGGTGTAAGAGGTGAGAAGGGCTGAGCAGAGCTGCTGGGGTTTGTCTTCGACCAGGAAGATGGAATGGGATGTTTAGGAGACGATGCTGTGCATCAGGGGCTCTGTCAGATTTAAGAGTTCATTTTTAACTCTGTCTTCAGCAAGTGAAGGGGAACACTGAACCTTAATTTGAGTACTGAGAGGGAATCGTGTAATTCCTGCCAATGCAAGATCAATTTCTGCCTGCAAGATCATGGTCACGAGGTTTTCAGGTTTTGTATGCAACTTCCCTACTTGATGTTAAAAAAAATTGCCAAGCAACGAACACACAAAATATCCCCCACAATCAATTAAAACATGAAAAGAAAAACACAGCCCTTCTTTCTGTTTGCCCACTTCCACCTCATTTTTCCTGCAAGCACTGAGTGAGCAAAGGCAGGGGCCCAGTGCTAGGAAGGGGATGAGAAACAGGAGGACATCAGCTCAGCTGTGACACGTGTGGTAGTGCAGGGAAGCTGCTGCAAGCTGAGGAAGCAGGGGACCATGTCACTGTGTTACATTTGGCCTTCAGGTAGAGTTGCAAGCAACTTAGTGATGGAATCTATGCTGTATGATCACACCAGAGTACCTTTACAGCACTGTTCTGGGGCCATCAGAAGGACTTGCAACTTGCCCAGTGCTTTTGGTAGTCATGGTACAGGGACTAGTTTGGCCTTTTATGTCTTCTGCAATGGGTCTCGTTGCTAGCTGGAAACAAAATGGGTCTCATTCCCATTCCCATCCATTCACTGATACCAGGAGAAATCCACCAGAGCCAAAGGGCACTGCCAGAAATACCTCCTTTGTCTTTGGGGCAGTTTCCTGGGGACTGCCAGTGAAAAGACACAAGTGACACAGGGCCTAAGCTGCTAGGTGCTTCTCAGGTGATGCTGAGCCCCATGGGGAGCTGGGACCTGGCAGAATCTAGAATCTGTTTCATGGTGTTTGAGTTTTTCCAAGTGTCAGCTTTTGGTCAATCTGCTTCTGAGGCATTAATGAAAACTAACATTTAGCTAGGTGTCCAGTTTCCATTTTTACCAGGTAGGAGGCTTCAGGCTGACAGCATGTATGGGAGCTTTCATCCTAATGGGCAGTTTCTAAAAGTCCATGTGGCAGGATGGCCTGGCATTTGGTGACCAGCAGTGGCAGTGGCACTGTTTGTGTGATCCTGTGGTATGAGCAATTTCTGCTAACCCTGTTAGTGGCTGCCCTGTGTTTTGCTGATGTTCCACGTGTAGAGCTGTATGGAGGATAAAGGCACTTCAGGCCAAGTAGCAGCACAGCATCACGACAAAGCTTATGCCCTATACATACGTTTTAAAATAAAAGGAAAAGCTCTTCAGATTATACTTATAATTAGCATATGATTTATAACAGGGAGCACCGAGTTGAGCCCTTTACTAGAAATGAGAATAGGCATGTTCAAAGGTATAATGCTACATAATAATACAGTCTCGGCGGTAAAATTGTAACCCTGCTTATTAGTGGTATTGTTGTGGCACTTAAGGCCACGGCTAAGTCAAGGCACCCTTTGTGTTAAGTGCTATGTGAGCGAAAGTGAGTCCCTGGCCATTAACTGGGATGGGCAGGGAATGGGGGAGAGGGG
Source organism: Lagopus muta (assembly GCF_023343835.1). NCBI lineage: Eukaryota > Metazoa > Chordata > Aves > Galliformes > Phasianidae > Lagopus > Lagopus muta. The sequence goes on from NC_064433.1 coordinate 81,894,954, forward strand.
GAGGCCCAGGGTGACCGGCCTGGCCCCAGGGCGACAGCCCAGCAACATCTCCATTAGGCTCAGCCACACACTACAGCCCAGCAGATGTGACAAGCAAGGCTTCCCATGTGCATCCCGTTCTTCTCTGGCATACAGTGCTGTTGTGATGTGTGCATGTTGAGAGGGCGTGTTGGGGTCTGTGTGAAAGGGTCCACACTTAGCTGATACTTTCCTTCAGAAAAAAAAAGAGAAAGAAAAAGAAAAAGAATTAAACTATAAAAAGAAGTATATAAATGCAGTAACAGATGATGTTGCAAAACTTCCAGGTCTGGCAGCAGATGGTGCCATTATATGAAGGCACACACGCGTACATAGATGTCTGTGTGTATACATATGATAAAGGGAATTGCAGTACGTACGGGAGATCGGCATCTCTCCTCCTCTCACATGCACGTGCGTATGCACAGCGTTACGCACAGAACACCCAGTGAGGAGTGGGGAGCTTGTCAGAAGGCTCCCCACTCAAGGGGACAAACAAGGACAAACCAATTATAAGCAAAGGTTGGCTGGAAATTAGGAAAAGATTCTTCTTTTGGTGGAATTACTTATGTTGAATAACACTGTACGTACAAGTTGCATTCAGAAAGATGGAGGAGGAGAAGCAGTATCAGACTGTATGGCTTTAACCTCCTCTCCTGAGCCTGCACGCGCACTTCAGTTTGCAGCTGAGCACCATATGCTTTCCTACATAGTTGACATTAAAATTTATATAGTGGGATGTGTTACCTTGGAGTGTCTTGGAGCCAGCACCTCTTCCACACTGCTCCCCTCCTCTGCAGGTCACAAGGAGAGATTGAGCCTTAAAATACCTTGCAGTTACGGGAATTTGCAGTCTCGTAACTATAAGTTTTCAAAATATATATTAGACGTACCTGCCCTTTCCTTCCAGACCCATAGGCTTCCCATTCTGACGGAGCTGCAGGGCCACCACTTGCTGTGACGCAGCTGCAGGGCTCCAGCAGGCACACTGCAAGGCTGGATGTAGCCATTTTCACCTCCTTGTGTTGTCCATCAAAATTCGCTCTGGTTTGTGTGAACTCTGGCTCTCCTGGAGTAAGAGCAGTGGAGGGCACAAAGGTGAAGTCAAGAATTTACTGAGTTTTCTTTTTACTCTTCTCTGGCTCAAGAAGAAACGAATGTGATTTTCAGCTGAATCTGACACCAAAGCATTTGCTTCAGGCTTCAGGCACATCTAACATGTCTGGTTTTATGGTAAGTAATGGGAACTAATAACGTTGAGTTTCACCTCTGCCTAGAAAGCAGCTATTTCAAAATAATCCCAGCAGCCAGTCTCCTCGGTGCACGCCTCATTCTGCAGATCTTGTTATTAGGAGCAACTCGGTTGTGTGGGAGAGGCCTGCTCTGACCCCCAGGCGCCCCGTTGTGCAGGGAGGGGAGAACCAACCCCGCTGCAGCCCAGCTGAATGCACCGGGGATGGGCTGCTCTAGCCAGAGGCAGCGTGATGGAGCTCTCTGCTGTCCATCACTCTCTCTGTCCCAGGATGGCTGTTTGCACTCAGTGAGAGACCGAGCCTCAGAGCTGCCTGTCTGCCTGGGTTTTGGTGCTTTGCTGTGCAACCAAAACCCATGAAACCCACTAGCAGGCAGCACTCATGATTTTGAATAGTAAATACAAATCTCTCCTCTCCCTCTGTGTATCTTTCTCTGTTATTAAGCTGACAGGCACTTAGCCAATTACCCAGTTATAGTCTCAGCTGTACTTATGGAGGAGGAAGAGACAACGTGCACAGCTCCTGTCTTCAGGGCTTCAGCTGAGCCTCCCTTGTGTGCTGTAGAGTTTTCCCTTATGTGGGCTGCTTAAGACGCTTGGGGAAAGAAACCAATGACAAAGATGAGTTACGGGAGGGGAACGTGGAAAGCAGGAAAGGGGGCTGCTCACCTAAACCAGCAGCATGGGCAGAACTTCCATTGTTTGCCATTGGTTTTGTGTTCAAATTTGGCAGAACCGCGAGTGCCTTTGTTGAAAGAGGTCGCATTGGGGGTGGAATGCGATGGCTACGGGGACACGCTCTGTCTTTTTTGGCTGTGACAGGGCTGAGAGTCAGAAACTGCAGCGACAGACTGTGAATCTGTGCCTTGAAGTACGGGGCTATGTGTACGTGGGGGATGTAGTGTGAATCCGTAACTCGGAGCCAAGAGCCACCCCTAATCCCTGATGCATTGCGCCTAGAACATACAGCCTGCGCCAGCTCAAGTGTTTACTCCAAACAGCAAAATTTAGGCGAATAGAGCTGAAGTGTTCTGTGAATATTTTCATGAATGTTAAAAATGAATTCACTTTGGCTGCAGCTGCGCTTCCTTTGTGTGTGCTCATGCATCCTTTTTTGTTTTCCTCTCTCCCCTGTGTATAATCTGAGTGGATGAGTTTTCTTTGCCCCAGCGTTCACGTACAGAACATTTTAAACAGGTTTGTAGATGAGGAAACAAGGTTCTAGCTGCAACTTCAGCAGCTGGCAGCCTGTGGCTGTGCAGATCTGCAGGCACGTGCCCTTCTCTCCCCAGGCACTAACTCGGTGCATACGCTGTGATGCTCTTGATACGTATTTATATAGGATGTTGCTTGGGGAGCATTGGTCATGGTCCTTGCAACACCTCATCAGAGCCTGAGCGTAAAAGCAGTGGAACAAGCAAGATGTGGAGCTGATCGCAGCTTGAGCCACAGTAATTTATGTGCATGTGACAACAGAAAATTACCTTTAAACTCTGCACCCAACCAATCAATCTTGCAGCAGCCTGTTTTTGCTAGGAAAGGTGCCTCAGGCCAAGCCTATCAAGCTCAGAAAAAGAAAGGTTAAAATGTTCTACCATCATAATCTCTTTCTTTTCGTTTGGAGGAGAGGAGCCACAGTGACAAAGCCAGGCTGACTCCTTCACGATGAGCCCCTCCCACCCCCAGCTCAGATTCCCAAAAGGAGTCGGCAGGAATTTCTGTGGTCTGATCCCAACTTCATCTTCTCAGGGAACAGAAAGCATGTGATGGAGGGGCATGCTGGAATTAGAAAGCGCTTGAGAGAGGAAAAGCATCACCATGGCAAAGCAGCAACCCTACTGGATGGCTGCAGGTAGCACAGGGACTTCAGGAAACCCCCCTGGATCCAGGCTGCCCTCTGAGCTTGCAGCAGAGGGACGTGGGAAGTGATTAATCCCCACAAATTACTGTCCCCTCCTTGCCAAATACAATATAACATGATCCGTAGTCTCCCTCTCTGCAGCTATGGAGCACGGAGCCTGCGCCAGCTGCAGCAGTTGTTTATTGGAGCCCTGTTGTATTCAAGCCCCCTCCTTGTGTGAGCTGTGGCATGTGTGGTTTGCTGGAGCCTTGGTCCCTTGAGCGGAGGCGCATTTATTAACAGTTCCCTTGGGCTAAAGGACAGTGAAGATGGGCAGGGAATGCTGCACCCTCCTTTCCTTATCTCCTTCCCGTTCTTGTTTGCAGCTTGCTGTTTCTCAGATGGACTCTATCCTCTGTGGGTTTGCTGGAGGATGTAGCCCATTTTGAAAGCTTGGCAAATGCAGCCCCTTGTAGTGGCTTTCCCCCTCAACTTTCCCACTGCAGGCTGTCTTCTGGAATGGATCAGCTCAAAATGAACAGAAGCATGCTTCTTTATTTAAAGCCAAAAAGGCAGAAAGTATAAACACTAAGAAGTGTGCATAGTCTGATCCTTTCTCACTTGCATGCTACATAAAGCAGCCATGGTTTTGGATAGCAAATAATTCAGGGCAGTATGCTTTAAAGTGTGCTAAGTGTGGGCAGCAGTAACAGGTGTTCTTATCTTAATGAGGGACAGAAAAGGAGTTGCCTCCTTCACCAGCTGAATTCATTCTTTAGGGCCTCCTGCTATTATACCTACTGCTTGCTGACACTTAGTGTGCCAAGAGCAGATGCAGCACCTCATCTTCTTCCTTCCACTGCCATCCTTGGGTGTCTTCTGCACCCAAGGACAGGGGGGTCAAGCACATATACAATGGTTGTCAGTTGGGACAGGAAGGATAGATAAGTTCATCGGGGGACAGGTGGCGTATCTTCATCTCTGTTTCCCCTCATGAAGCCTGTACACAGCTCCCCCTGTTTGGCATGCTCCCCGACCCAGCCTGTGACCTTGATGAAGCTGTCTGTCACATCTCTTCCATGTCTTCTCCACTTCCCCTACCTCTCCTTTGCTTTTTGCCTCTCTCAATCCGTCTCTTTCTCACCCATTGCCCCTCCTCAAGCATGCTTTTATTCCTGACTCGAGCCACTTCTTTCTCTTCTTTGTCTTCTGCTCTCTTTGCTCAGTTGTCCTCTTCTTCAGACTTCCCTTCTTCCTGGACCTGGGTGCAAGAATGGGGAACTGGGGGAGAAGCAGAGGAGGATGGCAGAGCAGCATGGAGACTGTGATGCTCTGGCCTCTTCTGCTTTAGATGACAGACTGAGCTCTGAGCTCTTTTGTGGAGCCCAGCCACTCAGTTAGCCACTGGTCTTCAGGCTGGGCCTGCAGAATATTCCCAGGGCATTTATTTTATGCTCCAGTGAAGAATGCCTGATGCCTGTTTGTCCTCTGAGTGAGGGTAGAGGCTGTATCACCAATAAAGCTCCTTATTTTCCTAACAGGAATGTAGTTACATCCCAGTGATCTGCTGCTCCTGCTTTCAATTGCAGCCCAAGTTGGAAATGAGTGGAAGAATAGGGCAGCTGACAGGCAAGAACTGAGGCTGCAGGCTTGCGTGAAAGCAGCTTTGCTGCAGTCTGCAGAAGACCACACTGCTCTGCTTATTTCATGTGCTCTGTGGTTCTGCTGGTAGAAGATAAAAGGGTGCAGAAGGTTTGTTTTTTTCCGTCACGTCCTTCTTGGGTGAGAAATCTGACACTCCTGCACGATGCTGATTTGGGGAGACCCAAATTGGTACTGGGGTACAGATCTGACCTTATACAAACGGCAAGGAAGACAGATGCACTTAAATAAAAGCAGTAGTGCAATGCTATGGAAAGTCCTCAGTGTTCAAAGTGCCAAACCTCTCTGGCCATGAAGAGAAGCAGTTTGTCTTTAGCTATTGAGTTATGATCATCTCAGACAGATTAGTCCATTGTAGGAGAGGCTTTGCAGAGACTCTGGAGGCACCTCCGCACATTTGGCAGGGAACCATGAGATGCTAAGAACTAAAGCCAGCTACTGGTGCTGTATGTGCATGGCCCTCAGTGCTGGTAAGCCTTTTTTATCCTCCCATGGTACCTCTGTTTTGTGGGACAGGGTCTCCAAAGCCTTTGTGGCAACAAATTCAACCTGGCTGCCTTCACACTTAAGGGAAACCTGAGCCTGGCATCCATAATCAGGAGCAGAAGGTGCTGCCGGCAATCTGTCTTCCAAGCACTGCATTAAACCCATTTTAGCTCTTTCAGCTAAATATCAAATTATCTGTCCACCCACACATCCTCCCCCCTGCATCGACTGTGCTTAGCGATGGGCCATCTGTAGGACTTCCACCAGGACAAGGGGGTCCACAGGGGTTCTTGCATAATGTACTTTGTGCGTGTTTGTTGGCCTTTAGAGTGGCATTTCTTGCCTTCCTATTACTCTGGCTGCTCTCCAGTACTGGCGATGAATCAGAGGCATGCAGGTCTATCCATCTGAAAAGTGTGTCCCAAGGTGGAGCAACAAGCAGCTTCCTTCTCACTTGTGTTAGGAAGAGGTGCTCAGATGGAGGCCAAGTGGGTCAAGGACCTTGAGCATAATCGGGACAGTTAGCCTTTCAACTGACCTCTTTTTTCCTTACTAAATTCAAAGCAGGAGCTGTTAGGCCTAAGGAAGAGAGGTCTAAGGATGAGGTATGATTAATGACATGTAAGCAGGTAAGGTGCAAAAAGAAAGAAATAATATTTTCTGCAGGAGAATGCAATGAGGAATGGTTTTAGACTGCAGCAAGAGAGATGGGCAGAATGTCAGTAAGAACTCTGCAACAGTAAAGACAGCAAAACATTGGATCAAATTGCTTTGGGAAGCTGTAGCTCCATTACTAGAGGGCTGTAAGGACAGACTAGACATATACAAGGAGTGACAGATGCCACAAATGACGAAGTAGAACTGATCCATCCTTCACATAGAGGAACAGACTGGACGGTTCCTTTGGGTCTCTTGCCCTCTACTTCTCTGCACATAGCCTTTGGGCTCAGAGGATGGCAGGAGCTCGGCAGAAAGACATCTGAAGGCAGAGAGGAGCGCCTTTGGAAGGAGCCTTGTAAACCTGGCCAGGAGGTCCTTGCCCATTTCTCCTGCTGCAGCTGCTCTTCTCCTTTCCATCCCTGGAGCACAACATGCTCTGAGCCATCAGTAGTTGGTGCCTCTCCAGTCCATGCATGTTACACTAAAACTGTCTGGCAGAAGAGGCAAGAATCAATATCAATACTGTTCTTAAAACCAATTTTCTGTTGAAGGGACACATACCTGTTCCTCATCTGCTGCCCTGGGAGGGCTGTGGGAACCTCCTACCACAGATGTGACAGGAGAAATGAGTTGAAAGTTGCTTCTTAGTGGAGAAGTTTGAAGTTGTTACTGAATGTTCATCTCATAAAGCTTTGTCAGCATGTTCTGCTAATGAAATGGTACCTTTCCCTGCTGTGAAGTCATCTCTGTGCTCTGGGATCTGAACATGTGAGACTCAGGGTCTGCCTGAGGGGTGGTTGCGATAGTGTTATGAATGCTGCTGGGGCCTTTCACTATGGGGGAGGTAGCATGTAACATAAGGCACAAAGTCTTGCATCCACTGCTGTGCCTCAAGGCAGAGATTTGGCTGGCTTCCAGGGACATCTCAAGCAACGAGAAGGCTCAGTGCAATGGGGATGCAGGCGAGCACAGGAAAGGATGCTTGGGGAGAGAGAGGAGCAAGTTAAGAGAGGAAAAACTATCCAAGAGTGGGGGTGAAGAATGCGAAACAAATCTTGAGGGCCTGCTGTAAAGCTTGGATGGATGTCCTTTGTCTTAATCTTTCTCCAGCTGTAGTGACCAGGTTGTTACAAACTGGTCAGGCAGGCTGCCAGAGGCTGTCTCCATTGCTCACCCATCGTCCGCTCTTGTCCCGTCTCTGACTCGTGTTTTCTTGTCAGCATTTCTTTCCAACAGATCGATCCCTTCTTGGCTCATCCCAGTGATTTTTTAAGCATAGAGAGAAACTTCCTCTTGGTGAGTGAGAGATAATCAAGCTGAATTTTACCCATCTCTGAAGTGCAGGCACTCTGTGAGCAGAACCAAAGTCAATATCTTGGCAGATGCTGTTTTGCATTGATTTATCTTCTCTTGGAGTAGGCTGGATGGCCTCAAAGAAGGCAGCACGGTCTCCTGGCCAAGCCCCAAAGCATTCGCAGGCAACATTAGCCTGCTTGATTCAGGATCAAGGAGCTGCTCTCCTCACTGTCTGGGAGTAGAAGACTGTAGTGCCAAACTCACAAATCCCTCCTTTACTCTTGCGTTCACACTGGTGCTAGTTCTTGTGCCGAGACAGATATTGGGCTCTGAGCAGCAGCTCAGGGTGCTGAGCTAAGCCAGCCTCATCTGCTGGCTTAATGGAGCAAGAAAACAGCCGTCTGTGCTGCTGCTGGGGCAGGGAAGAGCAGCAGGGGACCTGCCCCAGGGGAGCTTGCAGCATGGGGGGGGTTTTCCCTTGTGGGAAACCGGGATGTGTTGAGAAAAAGGGAGAGGAAACTTCTCTGTGAGCAGGGAGGGCCTCCAGCAGAGCAGGCAGGGGGCTTTCAAAACCACAGCTAAAGAGAAACCATGTGTATGATCTCTAGCAGACAGCTGTGTACAAAACCGGGTCCCTCTGGCACCATCCCATCTCCTCAGCTCCCTCCCAGCCCCTCAGCTCCCAGCCTGGCTGAACCCATCACAGCTCCTCTCCCCCCACCTTGCTGCTTTCATGCTAGAGCAGCACTGACACATCTCCAGCTCTGCAGTCTCCCTGAGGGCCTGGCCAGATGCTGATTGTCTTCATGCCCAGTTGGGGACAGCAGGAATTGTTATAAAATAGCATTGATTCCTTGTGCAGCACAGAGAAAACTTTCCCGTACAAGTCCATGCCTTTGCTCCTGGGACTCGCTGAGATGTCTCTCAAATGTCACAGTACGTTTGCAGTGGAGAGTACCTCTGGAGGCTTCCTGTGGGCTCAGGTCTTGATCCAGACGGAAAATAGAACGAGTTGGTTGAATCTTTCCTTGCAACCTAATTCTTTCTGCTTCCCCTTGTCATTTTTACGTGAACAGAAGAGGCTTGGGACTGAAATAAGAGAAGCTGCAGAAGCGAGCGCTTCGGATGCAGGAGAATGCTGTGCTGGGGGAAGGAGAGGGGCCTGGAGCAATGGCTGAGCTGGGGTGCACAGGGTAGGGGCAGAGCTGGGCTGAGGAGCTGGGGGTGCAGGTCTGCCATACTGTCACGTGAGCGTGGCACATTAAGGGAGGGCAAGCATTTCTACAAGACGGCAAACAAAAACAAGGGGAGCTTCTTCTCCCCTTGTGTTGCTTTGCTGTGGCAGGAATCTGTGCTATGTGGAGGAGCCCAGAGGAACCTGTGCAGAAGCACAGCTCCTGGCCCCCGGCTCCCTGCCCATAGGCACAGCTGAGCACGCAGCACCTGTGAGCAGATGGAGCCCTTTCTATCTCTCCAGTTGACACCAGCTCCATTTGTCCCCTGCTTCAGCTCTGTTTGAGTCCTAGGCACTGCGTGCTGCTGCTGGAGCTGGTGTTGGCACCAGCACATGTTCCTTCACTTGAGGGCCTGTGGCCACGGGACTGGTGCTGTGCTTGTACCATGCATTATGCCATCCACTTCTGTTTGTGATTTCTGCCCTGTCCTTGCTTGTTCTCTGGTTTCCTTTGTGTTTATTATTCTAATTTATTGAGTTACCTGAAGTGTTGCTGCAGACACCAAGGCTGCTTTGCAGAAATTAACGATTGTGCATTCTGCGTGGTGGTGCCTCGTATAGACTTGGCTTTTATGCGATGGAGCTTAAAATATGCTCAGGGAAAATGAAAATGTTCACCTCCATTATAAGCACGCGTAGATAAGTTGTTGTCAGATCTGTGCCAGAGCACGTGGAATTACTTTGAGACTGTTTTGCTCAGTAGTCGCTGCCGTTTCTGAACCTCAAGATACTTTAATTAATTTACCCTTCGAAACAAGTTACAGTTGGTCACTCCATTCTGCAGTGGGAGAAACTGAGGCTCAAAAATGAGATGTGCTTAAGCAAATCAGTGGCTGGCCAAAGGCCGCTTGGTTTATAGGTGGTCTTCAGAGTTGTGCTAGGTAACAGGCTGCTGCACCAAAATGTCGCATGAAAGCCTCCTGGTTTGTTCTGGGCTGCATGAAAGGAGGAGTGGCCAGCGGGGAGAGGGAGGTGATTGTCCCCCTCTACTACAGCCCCATCTGGAGTACTGCGTCCAGGTCTGGGGCCCCCAGAACAAGAAAGATGTGGAGCTCTTGGAGCGGGTCCAGAGGAGAGCCACTAAGATGATCAGAGGGTCGGAGCACCTCTCCTATGAGGAACGGTTCAGGGAACTGGGATTGTTTAGCTTGGAGAAGAGAAGGCGCTGGGGAGACCTCATTGTGGCCTTCCAGTACTTGAAGGAGCTTATAAACAGGAGGGGGAACATTTATGTTTATAGGGAGGATAGTGATTGGGCAAGGGGGAATGATTTTAAACAGAGACAAGGGAGGTTTAGGTTAGACATTAGGAGGAAGTTTTTCACACAGAGGTGGTGACACACTGAACAGGTTGCCCAAGGAGGCTGTGGATGCCCCATCCCTGGAGGCATTCAAGGCCAGGCTGGATGTGGCTCTGGGCAGCCTGGTCTGCTGGTTGGCGACCCTGCCTGTGGGAGGAAGGTTGAAACTAGATGATCACTGTGGTCCTTTTCAACGCAGGCCATTCTATGATTCTATCATAATATAACAGAAAAGTGGGGATGCTGTCTTCTCAGTTGTGGTCAGAAAGGGCCGAGCTGGCAGTTCCAGTTCACTGGCAATGAAGGTACATGCAGGGAACATGCAGCTTCTTTTGTGTTTCTGAGAAAGTCACTGATCACTGCTCACACTCAGCTCCCAGTACATGAAATGGAGATTCTGGTCCAAAGGATAAGCAGGATGGTGCAGAATGAGCCTGCATTCATGTATCTCTGTAAAGGATACAAAAGTTAAAGATAGCAGTGTGGACTCTTGTGTTGTTTAAGGTGTTCTCATTTGCTTTTCTGGTAAAGAATAAAGAATATCTAAAGAATTAATTGCACAGTGCTTAGCAGCTTGCTGGGCTCTGCTGGGAAGATCTGGATGGGGACATAGGAGATGACAGACCTGCGTGTCTTGGAGGTGTGCAGCAGGTCCTTTCAGGGGCTGTAAGTCAGTTGCGTGTGCCCTCCCAGCTCACTGCGTTCCTTGATGTGTCCATGCCAGATTCGGTGTTTCTTGGAGATTACTCAAAGGGGGAATGTATGATGCAGGGTGGAAATTCTAGCTGCTGGGACATAAGCCACTTGTGTAGTGTGTTCTCACCCCTCTCTTGCCTGAATGCTTAAAAATCCTGCAGAGAGAGTACTTTTCAAACAGACTCTTAATTAACATATGTGAATTTCCTCACAAACAGAAGAATTTAGGAAATATCAGGTGATAGCAGAAGTCTTTTAGAGCACTATCTTGCATTTCTTAATCGGCATTGTGTAAGAAAATAGAAAACCATCCTAAGTGGGCAAATATGCAAAATGACTTGCTGATATGAGAAATTTCTTCTGTGCCTTAGGCGGATTGTCTCCTGCATGTGGTTAGAAACAAGAGGATTTGTATCACAGATGTTGGGGGAAGAGGTTGTGAGGAGGAGTTTTCCCATCACATATTAAGCAAACATTGGTATTCTTGCAATTCACATAATTGCCTTGCGCTCCTTTTGTGAACAGAGTTTGGCCTTGGTAATACATAGGTGGCTCCAAAAGTAGTGCTTCTTATTTATTCCCATGGAAACCATAACAGATACAAAGAGCACAATAATACTATTCAACAGAGCAAATTCTCAGCTACAGAAATCTATTTTTCTAAACAGCCTACGTTAGCTATGAATTTTCAGTTAGCGATGAACAAGAGCTGTACTTGTAAAGATCTGCATGACAGACATGACCCACTGTTTCACAGCTGCTTTGACAGCTTTGTTGCTATCACAGTGTTGCCCACGCAGTCCATCTTTCATTGGCCCAAGCAGATGGAAATCAGAAGATGCAAAATCTGGACTATACAGCAGGTGTAGTAGGACAGTCCAGCTAAAACTGGCAATGTGTTCCATGGTCTTCCAAGTGGTACGGGGCCTGGTGTTATTATTGTGTTGCAAGAGAAAGGCTGTTGTCTTCTCTGACCTGACCCTGGAAGTTTGAGCCTTCAGCTCAGTCAGTGTCACAATGTAGTGGTTAGAGTTGATGGTTTGTCCGTGTTCCAAGAAATGCAGCATAGTCACTCCTTTTTATGGCAAAAAAACAGTGCACATCACTTTACCCACCAAGGCCTGCATCTTGAACATTTTCTTCAATGGAGAATTCACACATTGCCATTCCATGGACTGTGCCTTTACAGGGCATTTGCCTTCTCTGTGCTCTCCATTATTTTGTTTATTGCTGGGCTATCTGCTCTGATTTGTTTCCTCCCGATAGCAGAAGGCCCCAGTCTTTTCAATCTCCCTTCTCACAGAAGTTTTGCCAGGCCTCTAACTCACTGCTGTCACCCGTCCCTGAACCTCGTTTATTTCTATTGCGTCTTGTGCAAATATGGTGACCTGATGTGGAATATCGTATTGCGGTACAGCACTCTGCTTGGCCTTGGTTTTTCTCTCTATCTCCTTGCAACCTGTCATCATGTTTAGATTTTTTTGTCAGTTCCAAGCAGAGGATTTTCAGGACTCTTCCATATACGTATGGAGAAATCTTCTTTTCTTAATGATTAAATGATTTAGAAGCCAACAAGATATCTCAGATTATTTTTTCCAGAGTGTGCACCACCCTGTGTCCTGTTCCTAGTAAGACCTCTTGCATAAGGCAACACGTGCCTGAGCAGAATATCCTTTTTTTCAGTTTTTTTCTAAGCCAAGTTGCTGCACTGCCTGCTTGCACTCTTGTTTAATGGAACCACAGTCTACTCTTCTGGTTTGTTTTTTTTCCTTAAAATTCGCTGTTTATTTTTGAAGCAGTCTTCTTGCCGTCCCTGCAGGAAGGGTCCTGCTGCAGGGCACAGTGCTCTTCTCATCACTCAGGCAGTTGCCTCTGAGGCAGAACCTGGCAATTAACAAATGGCACGTGGCAGACAAGAAGTGAAGAAGAAGGATGTATCCAATTGAGACTGCAAGTGGAGTTTGGGATGGCAGATTGTAATTAAACTAATCAGAATTCAGACATGACTACCGTCTTCGCACCCGGCGCTTTTGAGAAGTGTCAAGCAATCTTTGATTATAAATGGTCTCTTCCTTTATACTCTTATCATACTAAAGATGTTGTCCAATGTCTGATGTATTAAGTCCTAGGAGGCTAAAAGGTACTAAATAGCTTCTTTTGCCAGAAAACCAAAGCCACCTGTACAAAGCCTCTGTGGGCTTGAGCAAAGTAACATCCCCAGAACTCTGCTGTTCTGCACAGTATCCACCTGAGACTTTTTTTCTGTATTTTTCAGAGGCCATTACATTTTTTTTTCAGATGGAAGTAGAAAGCAGCAGTATTCAGGTGGAAGAAGCAGGCATGGAGGCTGCTGAACAAGATGTAGCCATAGAAATCAAGAGATAGAGAAGGAGAGGTATCAATACGAGCTTCCTTACCGCAGATGCTTTTAGACTTGCCTATTACTTGATCACTTATTGTATGTAATTACTTCAGTCGAACTTTCTTTGAGCTGTGTTATTTCATACAGAACAAGAAATCCATTTGCCTTGTAAGAAACTTCTGAAACCATGTAGCTGACCTCAGCTCCCAAAAGAGTCCAGTGGAGAATTCAAACATACAAAGGAAAAACGCTTGAGCAAAATACAAGAAAATTGCTTGGCATGGTTTTGACCTGAAATACGCCCTAATAAGATGCTGGTTGCAAAAGCTGAGATCACGTGATGCTCAACAGTCATCCAGCTGTGAATAGCTGATTCACTGTTTTTTTTTTTCCCCTATTTAAACTGAGAGGAAAAAAATAAGGACATTCTTAGTCTGTGTTACTGAAGAGCAATAGATTTAGGTATGGCTCTGTAGGAAGAGCCCCTAGTGCTTTTGCTATCTAACCTATTGTGTTTTAGTACAGGAAACGCGTATTGGTATACGCTCTTAAAATCTGATAAGTTGGCAATAGTAGCAGACTTCAAGAACTCCCTCTGACCTTTTGGGAGGAAATTAGTCTCCTGTATGTTCAGAGCACTACCTTCTTCCTTCTTTCTGGAAGAGTGCAGTTGCAGAGTCCTTTTGGATAATCAAGGCTCCAGCTCTTGATGAAATAAAACAGCCTTTTATAACAACAGCACCTCCTTCCCACATCTCCTTTCCTCCCAGAGTGCAGTTTACCTCCCACCACGTCTCTGTAAGTTCCCTGTTTGTTCCTCCAAAACATTTTACAACTCTTTAATGAGACACGTATCTCCAATTTACTACTATTTAAAAGGGTAAGCAGTTAATGTCATAAGACTGAGAATGCCTGGTAATTAATTATTAACTCCAAGGACCTAGCTATCTCTCTCACCAGCCTTGTCTCAAATAGCATCTCTCTCAGTTAAAACCTCTGTTCACAGTAATTAAGTAGGAAGGAGGAGGAGCATCGTGGAGTCTGCCCAGCCAAATCTAGCTAAGACCAAGTGCAGCTCTGCCAGGCTGCCCTTTCATCTGACTGTCTGGCACTGGCATCATGGGAAAACAAATTTGCGTGACCCTTCGTGCACTCCAGCTTTGTCTAACAGCAACTTCTGCAAATAATTCAAGGGTATCCCCTCTGCTCCCTACTGCCAAAGTACGAAGCTGGTTGGGATCGTCCCCATCTCTGGAAGGGCAGCCTGTCCTGAGAAGACTGCAGCCATCAGCCAGCAGTACTGCTGTGCTCCCTGAGAGTGCAGCATTCAGAGCAGGAAGCAGGTTTGCACGACTGGCCCTCAGCACCTATGCAGCATCCTGTAGCACTTGGCTTAGGTTCTGCCCTTTAAACAGCATTTAGCCTAGAGTTGTGCAAGCAGAAATGCTAGTGTGTTGGGAAGAAATGTTTGTTAAGCATATACAGTGCCTGATGCAGAGATGCAGAGCAAGATGATTGAGGTGAGAGCCTGTGGTTTGCAATGGGAATGTGCTGAAAGCATTAGTGGTGGGTTTACAACCTCAGGTCGAGCTGGCTTGATGAAGGACTCTCTCGTCGTGATCTTGCATGGGAGAGCAAAATTGGGAAACCCATGGTGTGTTTTCTACACTGCTGACTCACTATGCGTGAGTTTTGGCATCCTGTTTCCACTTTCTAGACTTCCCCTTCCTTATCTACTCTTTAACAGGGATAAAGATGGTTAACACCTTCCAAAACTGCCTTCAGCACTGAAGGAAAAGTGCTAAATAGCACTGGGGAAAAGCAGGGTTGGTTCATTGTCTCATGGCCAAGTTTCACTTTGTTTAGCTATTTAATTGCCTCTGTACTTTCAGCTAGAAGAGGTATTCTTCAGAGCTTCCTTAAACTGTCTTGTGGTGCATCTGTGCACTGCTAACAAGCGAGGCTTTTCAAGTCTAAAGGGAGATGCCCTTCTGTGATGACTGAAGTGATCGCTCATTGTTCCTTTCCCATCTCCCAAAGGTGCTGCCAGGCTTTAATGAACTATTCATCAAGTGCTTTGAGATCTTTTGATGGAAGCAGTCCAGGCTAGTACATGATTCTCACTGCCAGGGAGAGGATGACATCCAGCCATTTGCTGATTGCCTTCATCTGCAGTCAGTAGCCCCTTTCTTTGGATGGGGGAATCCAGCAGCAAAAACCCTGCTGCAGACTTAACATGTGAACAAATAGGAAGCTGTAACTGTGTCAGGTTCTTTTATTGCAATGTTTTTAATTGGCTAGATCTGTGGAAAGGACAGGCAGGTCGGATCTGAGATTTCTGTGGGTTTTTTTGGTGCGTGGTTGGTTGGTTGTTTGATTGTTTGAATCAGGGCTTGCCTTCCTGTTGTGGCTCTACTGCACAGAATAGGCTGTTTTTGCCAACTGCTCCAAGTCAGATGCTGAGTTGATCAGAACTGAGCTTTTGTGTGCATGACTGTCTTCTGTGCAGTCCTTGTAATTTTACCTCTGTAATAAACTTCTGTGCATAGTGGAACTCGAATGCATTTGCTGTGCCAATAAATCCTGTGGCCTCAGCATGGGATCCCTTGTCTCTGTGTGAGGATGGATTGTGAAGCAAGTAGGAGATAGACACATCAGTGTGGGGGAAGTCTGAACATCGTGCAGATGTCTGCCCTCCCTGGACATACATCTAGCTGCTTCATAGTGGCACATTATTTCTGTGTCATATTTTGAAAAGGCTGAACCTCAAGCAAGACAATACATTCCACTCCTGCTGTCACGTACTCTTTCCCTCCCCCTGCTCCAAGCGGCCTGTTTCTGTGTGCTGGAGGAGCCTCACCTTGCTCCCTCGCTCCACATAGCCCTATTTCTTCTTTCTTCCTTTATGCCTCTCTTTCTAATTATCCTTTTCATCTTCGGTTTCCTTTGTTTGTTTAACCTCTCCCATCTCATTCAGAGAAATGCATTCCATTTCTCTCCCCTCCTGGCAGTGCCATTTCTGTACCTGTGTGCACAAGTTGCCCCCACCTCCTGGGCTTCAGTTACCCTTCTCCCATAGCTGTCTTCTCCTTTGTAAAGTGCTTTGAGGTTCCTTTATTCCTGCCACGGCCATACCTGTGAGTCAGAGCTACGAATTCTTATCCCTTTTGGCTGGGCCCTGAGTCCAAAGAACAAAAGGGCGAATCTTCCTTCAAGGAGCTTGTGCTCTGAGCAGCAGGGATAAGAGGTGAGAGCAGGCAGCGAGTGCACAGAAAGCACAAGATACTGCAGGTCAGCGTGATACTGACAGCCAGGCCCTACAGAAGTGCCTAAATGATATTACTCCCATTTCTTT
The DNA here is from genome assembly GCF_023343835.1 of Lagopus muta. Lineage (NCBI taxonomy): Eukaryota > Metazoa > Chordata > Aves > Galliformes > Phasianidae > Lagopus > Lagopus muta. Next base: position 81,911,115 of record NC_064433.1, read on the forward strand.
TTCCCCTTCTGCTCTCTTTTCTATCCTTTTAATCACCTCTGGGTTGTCTTTTTCTTCTGTCCTAGAGATTATAGGGCTTTGTCATTTTGTCTCCAAGCAAAGGGAGAGAGCACAGAGTGTTTTCATTAGGCCAGGGGCTGGAGGGAAGGAGCAAGCCGTGGTATATGCTAGCTTTAATCTTTATGGTAATACTTTGGTAAATATCTGCTGTTCTTTCTCTCCTGTCAGTGTGGCAGCCTGTGAATGATATGGAGTTGAGATCAGGGGAAGAAGAGGGAACTGCCGAGAGGATTAGGAGGTTAAGATAGGATTATGAGGTCAGAATGGAGAAAAAAAAGAGAGAGAGAGAGAGAAAAGAAATAGCAAAAGAAAGGAAAAGAAAATGAAGTGTAGTAGTTGCGATAGTGGAAAGTGAGGCAAGTATACAGGGTACTGGAGAAGATGAGACTTTTATGAATGGGTCGATGAATTCAGAGGTCCTGGAGTCAATAGTCTCTCTAAAATGATTTATTGAACAGAAAATCATTTGTTCCATGTTGCTCCACAAAGGCTTTTCTTCTTCTTCGCTCTGGAGAAGGGGTCTGGCAGGGATATACAGACACCACAGTACCCGGCAGCCCTGCTCAGCCAGGAGAGCACAGCAGGAGAGACTGTCAGGAGAGGTGTGTGAGCCACCACAGCTACACTGGGGGAGCTGGAACTGGGAAAGTCCTTGCTCAACTCTGACAGCCTCCCTCCCTCCCTCCCTCGTGGTCCTGCTGCTCGGTGCCCTACTTTAAGGCAGCCTCCTGCTGAGAGTGATGGAACAAAAGTGAAAAAGGTGCAAGTGCCTGCTTCCTTGAGCTGATCTGTGTGGAGCTCAGGGAACAGATTTGGGACTTTGGACGTCAGGGCAGTTTCAGTCCTGCTTTTGGTTGGTGTAATCAAAAGGAGAGAATGCGTGAACCATGTCTGGACTCAGAAGGAAGTGACCCAGACCATTGCACACATTTAATAAGTTTGGATGAATTAAACCAAACAGGTCAAATGTCTGATCTGCCTCTTCTCCTCTAAAAAATAATGAAATGAGAAGCTAAAAAGAATGCAGCATTGGGTTTGGTAATGAAGCCCTTGGAGTCAGGGCAAAACGAGGGCCTCCCTCTCTCTGTGTGAACTCAGCAATGCATCCAAAGCATCCACACCTCCAGCAATGCTAGTGGAAATGTGAGTGTTCCTTCTCTTTTTGCATGTCACACAACAAAAAGGTGTGGAAGCTGCAAAATGGCTTCCGACCACTGGTCAGCGACAGGTCAGTGGGATGCAGCAAGTGGGGAGCTGAGTGCAGTCTGTGCACACACGTGGTTTCCCAAGCATTCTGTGAGGCCTGGCATGTAGTCTGCCCTGTAGGCTCTGCTTCTGCATTAGCAGGAGTTCTGAAGAAGGCATGGATGCCTTTCCAGAGACAGGGACTAGAAGGGAGCACACCACTTCCTCTGCTGTAGGCTCAGTGATCTTCACAACTGATGGCAGCCTGTAGCCTTTACATTATTTTATATGATGCTGTTGTTTGACACTGCCTGGACATGTGGCACTTCCCAGCACTCGAGAAGCAGAGATGTGCAGTTCTCCTTCAGTTTTCTCTGTGGGCAAAAGTGAGTTCTGGATGGTCTGTGTGGGTCTGTGAGGAGCGCTGCTCCTCTCTTTCTGTTTTCTTCTCCTGAAACAGGTTCTACTCCTTTGAGGGCATGTGGTCACTGCTTGTCTCTCTCCCCAAAAGGAATGAAAGCTCATTACAGCTTTTTGCCTCTTTTCATCCTTCCTTCTCCATTCACTCTTTGGAAAGCTTGAGGCAGCAAGTCCTGTGTTCTCTTACATCCCTGATACAACTCAGTCGTTCTGTGCAGCAGGGTGAGATGCCTGCTGTCAGCAAAAGTTGGGATGCTCATAAAATCTGGGCGTGTTTTCTCTTCACATTGACAGCCTTTCTGACCATCCCTTTCCCTCTGCCTCTGAGCCCTTCCAGTCCTTCATTTGTGCCCTTGCTTTCTGAAGTCACCCTGTAATTTGTCACTTTTTGGAGGTAATGCTGAGTGCAGCCCCACTGAAGCAGGGACTTTTGCTCTCTTGGACTGTGTTCTCTCAACTGGTTAAGATCTTCAGAAGATGCTCATGGGCTTTATGTAATTTCCATCTGCATTCAGACAGCTAAACTCCATTTCATTTTATTTGCATTTAACAATAAGCTGCTTTTCCTTAGCTCTAAGTTGCAAATTATCAAAAGTCATCAAACTCTATCCATTGAAATTAAATATATAGTCCCTAATCAAATCCAGGTCAGTTAATCTGACTGGCTGCAGAATGGTCCCAGGGCAGGACTAGGACAACTACTGTATATACAGGGGTAGAAAATTCTTTGATGTATTTCACTAGGGGCCACACAAGACATTTCTGATATAATGTGATTGTTCAGACGAATGCCTAAGCTGCCTCGGCTCTGTATATTCATCTTTAATTACTAAAATAGGACAGATAATTCATAACCCTTGAGGTCTTTATTTTCTGACAGTGAAATTCAATGTATGCTTGGCCGAGGGGGAGAAAGGTAGATTCCAAGAGCAAAAGAACAAAGTGAGAGGAGTAGATGAAGAAAGCAAAAAAAAAAAAAAGAGATATTAAAATAAAAAGCATTCTGGAAATACGAGGGAGAATGAGAAGTAAATGAGGAGGCAGCATAGAACAGCCTAATGGTCAGTTGTACATCCTTTACTGTGAGTAACAGGGCTGCATTACACATTATCATGTTGTTGCTTATTATCAAATACAACTAGATGCACTGATCTTGATGTTCCTTCCACTTCTGTGTTTTGGGGAGGGGTGTAATGACTGTTTTAATATAGGCTCTTTATATAGGGAGAATGAGTGACAGTCCTTCCTCCAACGATCTTAAATTGTGTATGTGGTTGCATCTTACCAGCAGAGCCAGTTGTCAAATAATAGCATCTTTGAGGATGTGTTTTCACAGAGTTTGGAGGACGAGGTTCAGAGGAGAGGAGGGATGGAAGGGAGAAAATAAAAGCAGACAGAAGAAGAAAATACAGATAAGGAGGAGAGGCTCAAATCACAAACTGACTGCAATAAAGTCAGAGGGAATTAAGACAGACCACCACGTAACAGCAGAAGGATAGACATCAAGATCCTAGCAAGTTGAGAGGCAGTAATGTTGATGTCCTATGGCTAGGTCACTGCCAGTCAGTGTAAATGCTGCTGCACATTCGCAGCCAAAGGGGCTTAGCAAAGCTAATGAGCAAGGAAAGAATGAGGGACTGGGGAAGGAGAATTTCTCTCTTAAAACTGGCTGGGAGAGGATGTCTCTGTGCGAAAGGATTTGCAAGGCAAAACAGCACACACTAGTGCAATAAATAAGCCGAGCTAGGGAGACAGTGAAGGGAGGAACAGGAAGTCAGGTTGTAGTAAGGAAAAGGGAGAGCCTGGCATATTTGCCCTGTCTAAATCTGCTCGGTCCTAGTAATTAGAAAGAACATACTGAGAGTGCTCATCAGAGTTGCAAGTTTAATGATTCAAAATTACAGCAGCCTGACATCCATTAAGCCAAAGCATTTGTTTTGGAAGTGTCATTTTTCATGAGGGAACACTGTCAAAGCACTGCCCAGTCTTGTGCTGGCAGAGCTTTTAATGGCAACCCAAGACTGATGTGTCAGGAGCATACAGGGCAGGAACTAGGGGTTTTGGCAGAGCCAAGTTTGAGAAACGGAGGGGTGAATGAGTAGGGATGCTGCAGGGCAGGAGAGGAACACTGGTAGGACTAGGTGAAAGCATACCTTGTACCTTCTCCTTCTTGGGCATTGCTGTTTGTAAGTGTTACGTGCACCTACATTTTTCATTTAAGGGAAGTGTAGTTTCTGCTTTGTTTCACTGTGCTATGAAATCTGTCACACTTAGGGGCTGCAGAGAAACATCTGTCCTTAGCCATGGGGAGCAAAGAAGGACCTGCTTTGTTTTTTGCCAGGGGTGGTGGTCATTTTTGGGCACAGAGGGGTTACGGCAGGAATCTGCTAGCAGTGTTGTTCTGCCAGTCCCCAGCAAGCAGCCATGTGCTTGCTCCCTGCCTTAGTTCCTCCCTGCAGCAGTGTGCAGGCAGCAGGATCTGTCCATTTCACAGGAAGGCTAATTCATGTGCCTGTATGTTAGTGAAGACGACTAACAACAATATTGCAGAAAAGCAAAATCTGAAGAACAAGTCCGTGTGCTTTGAGTGACAGTACTTCTAACTGGAGGTACACTTGCAGACTGTGGCAGGGAGTAAACTGTTTCAATCAAAAACTAAGCCATGGTGAAAAACTCGCTGAGCTTCAGGTCATGCAAAGACACAGGAAAATCCATCTACATTTTTCATCTCAATTTATCTCAAGCACTGAAGCATCATCAAGTCAAAAAACCACAAAATACCTTATGTGAGAGCCCGTGACCTGTCAGCATGAACCTGCAGAGCACGTTGGGCATTTCAGCATGCTGGCTCTTGACAGAGAACTTGGAAGGACATCAGGTAAATTCATTAGAAACCAGTAGTTCCATTAGTGTTATAAGGAAACCTGTTTTCTGTGCCTCACGTATCACAGCTCTGTTGGGTACTGATGATGCACAAATAGTTTAAGTGCTTCTAGTAGGCGGATTTTATACCTTTCCTGCTGAGTACTTCCTTTGGTACTTGGTAATGTTCCTCGGGTGCATAGCAATGTCAGTGTTTTAATACTAGCAACAGCAGTAGCTTATGTTTATCTTTTATCACTTAATCATTGATTTCTGAAATACGTTTCTGAATGTCAAAACCGTGGATTCCAGATCTGTTTCAAGCAAACCTAGGAAGTAGGTTTGGTTTTGAGTTGCTAGAGTTCAGGCCCAGCCTTTTGACCAAGGACCTCCACCACTGGTTCCACGACCTAAGCCAGTAAGCAGGGGTAACAGCTGCAGTCACTCTAACCAGTACTGATTATGCCAGTAAGTTAATGAGAGAGAAGGAACCAAAAGGCTTGTGCAAGTTCAGCTCATGTAGAGAAAGCATTCACTGCAAAATTTAGTGCCAGTTCTGAACTTTCTCTGTATGTTTCTGAGTATTTCAACACAGGATTTATTCAGTCTGCTGCTGCCAAGTGTGTGCAAATTTTGTTCTACGCACTAAGGGCTCATGTCACATCCCTGATGTCTGTACGTGTGGAGTTGTTAGAGCAAAAGACTCATGATAATGCCTTAGGGCAGGAAGCGACAGCATGAGCAAAGAGTATTGGAAGGCTGGCACAGGAGCTGAGGATTGGCCAAATTCTGCCTGCATCCCTAAGAAGTGTTAAGTGACTGAGAGACAGCTTCTGCATTTCACTGAATCACAGAATTGCAGGGGTTGGAGGGGACCTCAAGAGATCATGTGCTGAAGCAGGTTCCCTACAATAGGTCGCACAGGTAGGCATCCAGTTGGGTCTTGAATATCTCCATAGAAGGAGACTCCACAGCCTCTTTGGGCAACCTGTCCCAGTGCTCCGTCACCTTTACTGTAAAGTTCTTCTGCATGTCTGTATGGAACTTCTGTGTTCAAGTTTTAGGCTATTACTCCGTTATGCACCACCACGTGCATTCATTTGTCTCCCATCTCCATTTAGATATTTATAAACATCAGATCTCCCCTCAATCTTCTTTTCCCCAGGCTGAACAGACCCAGCCTTTCCTCATACAGGAGATGCTCCAGGCCCTTCCTCATCTTTGTGGCCTTCCACTGGGCTCCTTTCAGCTGCCAAGTAGCTCCAGATCTTTGGTTCCTGTGAGACTGGGACCATGGCACCTGACTTCATTCCAAACAGAGGCAATCAGCCTGTTCTTGCCTTACTTTAATCACCTTCCTACTGAAGGTTGGCTGCTTTTTGGATAGGTTTGTATCCCATATATTTTCTCTCTGCACCATCTGTTCGCAGACTGGATTACAGTTGCTGCCAGTTAAAAAGCAGATTGCCTTGGCCCAAGGTCAGGATCGCAGCCCCAGTGCCCTGCCTGCCTCCCGTGGATTTACACGCTGCACAGAGGGCTCACCGCCTGGCTGCTGCTTGCCCGAAGTTCCCACCTACTGCCACGGAGGGATATTCAGGTCCTTCCTCTTGTACCTTGCTCCCATCCTCCTGGACTCTGTCCTCCTATATGCCCTACACTTGGCTCACTTTAAAGGCCAGGGAAAGAGAGGAGAAGGTAAAAGTACTGGCTGTCAGCCTTGATTTACCTCCAGTGACACACCGTGCTCAGACCTGTCAGTACGCCAGCCTCAGCATATATCAGCTCTGCTTGCCAAATTGTTTTGGTGACTTCTGAGAGACATTTGAGCCCTGCTCTGCCCTGCTGGTAATTCAGAGGCTGGCTTACTTCAAGGAATGGTGAGGAGGTGCTGAGCAATAGGATATCTGTCCCACCATCTGACTTTATCTGACTGGCAGAAAAGAGAAGAGGGATTTGCAGTAGTGTGGTATTCCTCAGCCATGGTTGTGCCCTTCACAAAAAAAAAAAAGGGGGCCAATGCATTTGCTTATCAGGGCACAGTGGTATCCAGAGGGTGAATAGCAAGGAGATTCTCTGATCAATATTTATCTGAGGAAAGCAATGGAACCACTGGCATGCCTAACCCCAGATGCATCTGAACCATAGTCTTGTACTTACGGCTGTACGGAAACTGGATGCACAAATCTCCCCATTTCTTTTCCCTTTCCCTTCCTTCTGATTGTATGGACTCTTTGCAATCTCTTCTTGATTTTCTCTTCTTCCACCTCAGACCCTCTGTAATTTGTTCTCTGTGTTTTGAGGGCGGTGCTGGGCCTCAATCGGCCTCTTTGTGGCAAATTGCAGGGCTCTGCTCCCTTGTTTGACATAGCACATTCCCTTATTCTACTTTCTTCTTCCAACTTTAAGTCACACGTAGTGTCAGTGCCACATCCTCCTGAGCTCTGTGAATCTCAAAGGGCTTTGTCCTTTCTAGACGCTCACGTTGCCAAATCCAGGTTCAACCACCCAAAGTGACTTCTAGACCTCCTGCACTCTGACCTATCACACTATCTCTACACCTCTTAGTCAACAAGGGCTCACAGCTCAGGCTGTTGTTGAAAAGCTGCTTGCTTTTTCCTTTCAATTCTATTCACTCCAGTCCTTTTATCACTCCTAATGATGAAAAAATCCTCCCAGACACATACTCTTGTAATATGGAGGCTAGTTATTTTCTCTCTTGTATTATCCCTAGTCTGTTTCTTCCTCTGCCACATACAGAAAATCCATCTCTTTTTTTCTCTCAATGTTTCTAACACTTCTTCATGTCTTAATCCTCCTTAGTCTTGATTATTTTAACATTTGCTTCCATACTTCCTTGAAAGTCTACCCCCTTTCTCTGGACACCATAAAGTGGCATGCTAAAATCTCCCCTTTTCCTCTGCTAGTGAGAATTCATTGTCTTTCTGTTTGTGTGACTCATCCTGATGTCCTTTGGACTCAAAGTTCCTTGTCTTTGCCTTCATGATCCTACAAAATCCTGCTGGTGTTTCTAACTGAACTCTCACATTCCCTGCCTTTTTATAACAACGGTATTGTCCCAGTCATTTACCAACAGTATTCCTCAGATACAGCAACACAACACCCTTCTGAGACCATTTCTTCTTTGTATTTTTACCTGACACCCCAAAGTGTTTCTCTTCTGCACTTTCTCAGTGTCAAAGGAGTAACCTTTCCTGCCTCCTTCACTCTATGCCTTATCTTAGGCACTTCTCTTGGCAGTGAGGGATTGCGTGCTTTGCCCTCAGCATTGCTGGATGGTGCTCAGTGACTTGCATACCCATTCAGTTGCCCTTTAATCCAACCACACTTGCCAAAACTTTAGTTTCTACTACCTCAGTAATCCGCCCTGCTTATTTCAGCCCCCGCAAGAAGCTGGGGATGCCAGGCTGGGAGGTATGTGCCCCAGATTTGGGTCTCAGTGCTGGACGTGGCTGGATTAGGGATACCGTGGCAGTTGTGTAATAGCACTAAGAGGATTGCTGTTACCTTCCCAAGCGTGACTCAACTGAAACTTATTTTGGATGTAGGTGGGCAGGTGATGTGTCCCAAGAGGAAGGGGAGGGAACAGATTCCTCAACCATAAGTCATCTTTTTTTGTTGTTTAGTGGTTCTTGTTGCTAGCAGTACAGCACAGCATCCAATTTCTGGAGCAGAAACGATCCTGTTGGCCTGTCCTGCTGCAGGGCCGATGCAGGGCTGGGTGGGGAGCAGGAGGCATAGAGCTGGGCCCTCGGTGCAGGGCAGGCTCTGGCAGGGAGCAGGCTGTTCCCTCCATTAGCGGTATAATTCAGGATGCGACCAGGATGACCTGGCTGGATTAATGAGGTGATTCCTCTGCACCTCATATGGCCTTGAGCTCTTGTCGTTTAGCCTCAGCCCAAGAGGCCTGGCTCTGTGCTGAGGGGTTGGGGAGCACGGGGAGACCTGCTGCTGGTTGGAGTGGGGCTTGAGAAAGCCAATACTCTAATGAACCAGCAATGGCACCTAATCAATGTGTGAAAAATGGGTAATTCTTCCTAATGCCCTGTTAATGTTCTCGTAATGATCTGTCAGGGAACTCTGGCTAATTATCGTCATGGTAATTTGGCACAGGTTAGCTTGGGATAATGTGGCCTGTGTGACCAAGAGCACATATTGCCACCCATGGCCTCCTGCTCTGCTGCTCTCTCCATTTCCTCCCGCTCTTCCCCTGCTATCTCCCTTTCCTGATCACAGTTGTAATTAGGCAATTAGTTGATTGATTAGTTAATGTTTGTACAACACTTCAAACATGCATAGTCCCAATTCAGCGATCTTTGTTACTGCTTCTTTGCTTCTGTCTTTTTTCTTGCTTTTATGATGCATTTGTCCCTCTTCCTTCTTCCCCTCCTATTCCTACCTCTCCTGGAGGTTCAGGACATATTTGTTCTGGTGTTTTTCACACTAGCCCAAAGACCACATAGAATCCCTATTTCTTCAGCCTTACCACCATGCCAGGGCATGTGCTTTCTCTTACAACAACTTCAGTCTTGCTGTCTTGTCACAGTCTACCACTGCCCGGTGCACAGAAATCTGAAATCTGTGCCGTGTGATGCTGGAATACAATCGTGTTTTACTGGCCAGTATGTTGTTGACCTCGAGTCGAATTTTAATTCATGTAATTTTTTAGGGAGCTTAGCGAAAGGAAAGAGTACATTGTGCCTTTGAAAGTCTTCTTGTTTCCCTGCGGTGCTAAATCAGGAATACCGAGGACTTACATTTAAGCTCTTGCTACAGTTAGCTTGAAGCTAGATAGAAAGGAAGTGAGTGGGAGGGCAAGTGGAGAGCGACCTATTTGCACATTAATGTATGATACGCCTCATTGTATTATATAAAGGCCTGGTTTGCATATGTTTACATAGCTTTTCAAAAGGGGAAACCCAGTCATTGGAAACCCTCAGGATGAGCATATGGCTATAGAATGGCTGTACATTTACAGAGGAGCTTTCTTCTCCTAGCTGACATTTATGTAGCACTTATTTGTGTCATCCAGAAGGATCCCAAACCACTTAGCTCACTGCTGAAAGGCAGCCAACTCTGAAATGAAACAAGTTCACCATTCTTGCAGAGAAATTCCTCTGCAATGAAAGTTTAGGATGGGATCTGGAGATCCTTTCTGTGGCAGAATATACATGCAGAACCTTGGCTTAGGAAGCTAAGGGTGCAGCAATATGCCGATGCCACTGTGGTCTGTTGGGACTTCTGGGATTTCTTAGTGACAGGCCATGGCCAGTCTGAATAATTCTGCCTCCTACACCTGGGTGCTCTTTAATAATAAAATCACCTTTGTACATAGCCAAACCGCAGCTCCCTTACTGTCAAAAGACCTAAAGAGTCTTTTACTACTTAGGAAGGAGTGGAGCAAGGCTGTGTGTCAGTTTGGGTTTCTTGTCCCGGCAACACAACTTCCCTCCTGACTAGTAGCATTGCCGGTTCTCTCCATTTGGTTCTACAACAACAGCTTTGCCATCCCTTAAAGACTGTGAAGATGTCACAACTGCTTAATATTAACAACTGTAATTTTTCCCTCACTTGTCTCTGGCCTGGCTTGGCTCTTGAGAATGCCTGGCTCTAATCTTGAGCCTTCTTGTCTATTTGCTACTTCTGCAAAGTGGAGATGCTTTTGTAGTTGGAAGCCAATGCAGAATGTCATTGTGCTGAGAGCTGGATAAATCCTGCCCAAATGTAAAGTGTTGATAGTCAACAGACTTGTTTCTAAAAACCCTTCCTCCAGTGAGTGACCTGGAGCTGACCCACGTTTACTTTGGTATCATTCAACTCAAGTCTGAATCTGGCCAGGAACACATTTTGTCTCTTTGGTTTTGTTTTTTTCTTCTTTTTTTCTTTTTTTCCAGGAAAGAGTAATTGTGAAAATGGAGATATTACTTCTCTTTTACCACTCTGAACCACTCTGTGTTTTGTTCTAACCCTTTTAGAAACTGTTAATTTACTGAGCTGTGTTCGCTCAATGTTTCCAGAGAGAAGAAAACAAGTACCAGTGTTCCTGCCGTGTGAGTGGCTTGAATAGCAATATAGGAAGAGAGAGCACAACAGACAGAAGAGTGCTCTGGTACAAGATTAGGCAGTTGAGATTTAGTACTGAAATGTATAAACCAGAGGGCATATCTGTATGTCTCATCTGTTTACTGATCAGTCTCCATGCCTATTCCCCCTTTCCTGCTCCCTCCCTTACCCATTCAGACACAGTGGCCAGCACTGGGAAGGAGTGTATCTTTCCTTGCAGAAGTGTGTTTCCAATTACAGGCCCTTCAGGCACTCATTCTGATGAGAGATTAGAAAATGACTTTCCCTCTGCTGCTCATTCCCTCTCTTAATCTACCTGCTCCTATCCGTGTGTATGGAAGTTTGATGTGCTGCTTCCCTTACTTCTGGGTCTCCCAGCGAGGAGATACAGAGTAGGCTGAACTCTGGCTCTGAAACAAGACAGAGGACAAATTATGACAAATGCTTATAAAATTCTGAATGTCATGGAGGAGGTTTCACTGAGTATTTGTAATGCAAGAGCTAGTAGCAGGTTCAGCACTGACTGAAGAGGAGTTCCTTTTTCAAACACAGGATGTTTTGTGTAGAACTCATGGGAATTAGCACCCAGAGCCACATTCAAAAAGGCTTCTTTAATCTGCTATAATAGCAGCCTGTAGATTGCCACCCTTACTCATGCATTTATTTCTGCTACTGCATGGGGACCTATACTGTCCTGCCATTGTCACCCTCGGTTTCCCCTTTGTGGGATTCACCATGGTTATGGGGTTAGTCATAGAATCATAGAATCGCCTGGGTTGAAAAGGACCATAATGATCGTCTAAATTCAACTCTCCTGCCACAGTCAAGATCGCCAACCAGCAGACCAGGCTGCCCAGAGCCACATCCAGCCTGGCCTTGAATGCCTCCAGGGATGGGGCATCCACAGCCTCCCTGGGCAACCTGTTCAGTGCGTCACCACCGTCTGAGTGAAAAACTTTCTCCTAATATCTAACCTAAATCTCCCGTCTTAGTTTAAAACCATTCCCCCTTGTCCTATCACTATCCACCCTCATAAACAGGCATTCCCCCTCCTGTTTGTAAGCTCCCTTCAAGTACTGGAAGGCCACAGTGAGGTCTTCCTGGAGCCATCTCTTCTCCAAGCTAAACAAGCCCAGTTCCCTCAACCTTTCTTCATAGGAGAGGTGCTCCAACCCTCTGATCATCTTAGTGATGCTCTGGACTTGATATTTAAGCCTTGGTACTTAAAATGTTCCTTAGCCTTGTCCAATTTTCCAATTTATTCCCCCCTTTTTTTTTTTTTTTTTTTTAAATGTGTTAATTTTTAGCCTGTAAAAAGAGAAATATGGCATCAATTAATCTCAAATTCTTCTACTAATTATACAGCTGATTCATGCCCTCCATGCAATGCTTTGTCACCCCTTAATAAACTTTAGCAAATACGCACAGGGGTCCCTTAGCAGCATGCACATAACGAACCTCAAGTTACACTGGTTGGGTTTCTTAGAGGTACAACGTTGCTTGTTCCTTCTTTAAACAGTTTCCATTTTGTATGATCTTTTGCAGCCCAGGGTCTCTCCAGGGCTCTGATCATTTGCATTGCCCGTGTCTGCTCCTCTCACTCATTTTTTAGAAAAGTACTGGAGCTGACCAGCCACAGTATTCCAGCTGAAGGCACGGCTTGACATATGCAGTGGCATTAATACTTTTCTCAGTGGGTGAGATTCACCCACCCCTGAGAGAAATGACTCACACGAAGTCTAGGCACCACTTAAATCCAACGTAAGCTGTATTTTGTTGGCTTAGATGAGATTTTGCTGGAGCTTTGGCCTCGCGCTGAGCCTCTGCACAGGAATGATTTTTCACCAAGTATTATTTTTGCGTCTTAACGTTTCATTTGCTTTGGGTCTACTATTGAGGTACGCCGGAGAAAAGTCTTCATTGATCTGCCTACAGTAACACAGTTTTTTTTTCTCATCGGATCATACTTAATTTTACAACCCAGGGAGATATCTGAGGAGTGTAGATTATTTTTCCGAATGCGCGTTGCCTGTGTCAAGACCGAAGCTCTTTCTGTGGTCTGTCCAGCTGCTATGTATCAGCTTGACTCTTTGAGGATCCACAGAGTCCAGGATTGATCATTTTATATTAGCAGTAGATATTGGTCTCTTGCAATTTCCTTCTCCCTCTCAGTGCATTAGCTGATGTATTGCGTATATACGCAAGTCGTACAAAATTCTCAGCAGCACCCTGCTGTTTTCACCGTATTAAAAGAAGATCCATCATTCTTTCTTTTCTGCTTTTTGTCTTGTAGAGGCATGTTTTCCACGAGAGAACTTTACATCTCCGATGCAGTATTCCTTAGCTTTTGTAACAGATTTTTCATGAAATGCTCTGCCAGAGTCTTTTTTGAAAGGCAATTTATAAGAATATCCACGTGTGCCTATCTTTTGCAGGGAAACAAAAGTCAGAAGTGAAAAACACTCAAAAAGCAAATGAAAGGAATAGCTGTTGTATACGGAACTGTTAAAGATGGGGCTCTGTTGGAGAGTAAACACCACTAAGGATCCCCGTGGTCAAGACTGCAAAACCAGAGCGGAACAATCTGGGCATCTCTTTTACTATGACCTCAGCTGAACCTCATATACTTCATCAATTCAGCAGGCCCACTGGATTTTCCCAAAAGAGGGCCAAAGTAATGAGCATTTATGTGCTCTTCAGCAGTAAAGGGCGAAGAGAATTAATATCAGTTATTATTTTCCAGTGATGCCAGGCCTCGAGGCTTGTTGTCACAGTGATGTTCTAGCACGTGGCAGATTTCAAGCAGTCACACTTAGCAAAACTATGAACACAGGGGAAAGTTGGCCTTCCTTTGTTTCTTCAAGGAACGTTTTCTTCTTCATCTTATTTTTTGTCACCTGATTTAACAGGCCTCCCTTCAGGTGAAGGTGCAATCTTAGGGCAGCTGATACTGGAATGCCTGTGAAGGGTACCCGCTGAAAAGCTGTCGGGGCGGTTTTGTTTTCTATTTATTATTGTCCTTGATGGCTTCAGAAGAACAAAATGTATTTCCAAAGTCATGCATGAGCATGAGCTCTTGGAAGGACATAGCCAGATACTGTACAGCAGTTAACAGATGGAGACAGGAGCACATCCTGAGGACAAAGAAATGAGGTTGCTCTCCAGTTTGCATTTCTCCTGTGCCCTCTTCCACCTCCATCATATTTGTGCACTACAGACGTGCTAAAGGCATTGGTAGTATATCTTGCTGGAACAGGATGAAAAGCCATCTTGCTCTTCACTTTCCCCTCTTTTGCATGCCTTCCCCTCCTCTTCCTCCTACTTCTCTTCTTCCTCCTCCTCCTTCTCCTCTTCCTTCTCCATCTTGTCTTCCTCACACACTCAGATGCCTGCACGCACACAGCCACACGTGTGGATGCACACATTCCTTCCCTTGCAGTAGCTGTCCCTTCAAATCATGTGTTGATCTCTGTGGGGACATTTCTTGGCACAACAAAGGAAAATAGATCTTGTCTGTAAGAATATCTTAGGAAGAAAAGCCACACAAAGATGAACCTCTGAGTAACAGAGTGAGCGAAGCTGAGAGGAAGCTGTCTTGTTACATATAATTGAATCCCTCAGCACCCTTAAGTGACACCTTTCTTGCTTACACATACAGGAAATATACTGCACAAATCCTATTAAGCTGCAGCTAAACTAATTTAGCTGGTGGAGTGGGTGGACAAAATCCTTCTTCCTTTAAGAAATTGTGTACCACTGATTGCCTGATAAATGTGCACGAACCCCCCTGTTTAAAGAAGATGCAAGGACTGACACAATGCCCAGGCTCACAGCTGGAGTAGAAGGAGGCAGGTATTTCACGTCAGTCAATTACTTTACAATGGAGAAAAGCATGCACAGACCCTTCCCTTTTGCAGTGAAGGGGCAAACTCGTGGCAGCAGAGTGCAGTTACACTGCTGGTACGTCAGTGCTCGTGACAAGAAGTGGTCAGGCCCTTGTGCTTAGGTTTAGCCATTAAAGTGGTTGTTGCGTTTCGCACCTGCCATACAGCACATTGATCTTGTTACATCTAGCCCTTGCTTAAATCCATCAGGATTCTGTATGCAGAGGCAGACAGGCAAAACCTGGAATTTGTCATAAGCTCTAGAAGAAGAAAGCAGAGTTTAGGGACTGGTGAACAGTGCCTTTATGGCCACCCAGAGCTGTAAGAATGAGTTAATGGGCTGTTGTCACAAAGGCTGGCAACATCTCGTTGCAGCATCTCATGAAGAGCAGGTGAATAAATTCAATTCTCACCATATCTCTGGCTAGCAGGGTGCTGAGTACTGCTCAGTCACATGAAGAAAGTCAGTGATTTTCCTGTACTTTGTGGTTACCTGCCGTAGAGGCCCAGCTCTCACATGTGTTGATGGGGAAATGGTCCTGGTGCTGGGTGCTGGAAGCTAGGTAGTGCTTCATTCCATTATTATGAATTTATTATGCCATTGTTCGATTCTTTTGGAACCTTGTTAGATCTTAGCCTCAGTTATTGAAGGGAAACTAGTATGGCTGCAAATAGAAACTGACCTGTTGTGATAAGTTCCTGATCATGAACTCTGGGCATCTTCCATGTACAAAATTAGCCATGCAGCAGTAAAGTTGGAATTTCTGAACTGTGGCCATGTAGACGTCTTCATTTGCATCTCCAAGGCAAAAAACCTGGGGTGGGATTACCCAGCTCCCTTCCAATAACTGTGCTACATTGAGGAGTCAGAACAGTAGCTCTTAGGATGATTCTCATTTTGAATGAAACTTAGGTTGGATGAGATTATACGGCAAGGAGGTAGATGTGTTGCATGGTGGAGAATCTCCTTAGGGCCTTTGCCTGATATATACTTCCAGAAAAGTTGATGTGTGGCCAGTGGTCTCATGTGCTGCTTGCAGTGCATCTCTTTTCTGATAGTTGTTAGTCACTGAGCTATCTTAAGCAGATATGTGGCCTTCATTGCCCTACTATATGAGTACCTCTCAATCTTTTTAATGCATTGTCAGAGCACCTCAGGCGTGCAAGGAAGTAAAATTACTCTATTTCACAGATGGGAAACAGGGAAATTGATGGTGAAACTCTTAGAAAGATACAGATACCAAAGTCTTGCCCAACTGCCACTCTTGGCTCTTAAATCCAAATGCGCTTCTTCAGTGATGGTCGTTTCTATATAATAGATGCATATTTGTGTTGTTTACCATCATTTCTATCCAGGTACTTACACTGTATTTCTGTACAAGCCCAGGAGAACCCTAGTCCTATTAAGACTGAGCAGCTTAGCAGCTTGGCTTCAGAGCAGAGGCTTTGGGCAGAGGTGCGAGTGCCTTGCTCCACAGGCTATGCATGATCCTTCCTTTCTCAGGCCCAGTGCATTTTTATGGTAGATTTAGGACGAAGGAAATAGTATCTTCTCAGCACCGATGGGGATTATGGGAGTTCCTCTGGGAAATGGAAGAGTATGATCTGAACCTCCTCAGACAGAAACCAGAATTAGACCTACATCCCTAATGAAATTTCAAGCTGCTGAGATATAACATGAAGGGGAGCTGGTAGCAATCGTTTCTTTCTTCACCCTCTTTTCTGGAAACATTTTTCCAGGAGAGGGCAGATTTTTACCTAAGTGGTTCAGCTATAGAGACAGGTAGCATTTAGCAGGCTAACAGGCACTGCACCCCACTCCCACCCCCTTTCCTCCATTACCATCTGTGCAGCATCCCTTCCTAGTCATATGATTATATGACTTATATGCAGGAGCTACTGCAGAGCTCTACTGGAGGACAGGGTGTCCAAAGACTGACTTTAAGCATGCAAGGCAGCAGGTTGCAAGAAAGGAATGACAGTCTAGGATTCTTTGGCAAAAGTGGTGACACAACTGGTAATTTAATAGCTGCTAACTGAAACAGATCAGTGTGATACAACAGGAACACAGCGTGGTACAGCTCCTATAGCCACTGATTATCATTCATTCCACTCTGTCCCTTTGGCTCCTTCAGCATCAGAGAACTCAAAAAGGTGCAGAAAAGAAGGGCCGAAAATACAATGTGAGAGGCTTCAAGTCCTGAGCTAACAGGACTGGCTAAAAATAAAAGAAGGTCTTTATAGTCTATGAAGAAGATAAAGAAGGAGAAGCTGTTAAGAGAGGATTTAATTAAGTGTAAAATCCTAAATGGGACAGATAATGCCATGGCATGTTACTGTTCACAGACTGGCTCAGGGAGAGGACAGGCACCTGCAAAGGAAATGAGTTCAGCTCAGCTAATTTGACAGGACTTATTCATACAAAACCTACATATGCCTGTGCCAGAAAGAAGTGAGAGGAAGGAGCTTCAGTGTAGCACAGGTAGAAAGGCTTCCCAAGGGGAGCAGGGGACCCTAAGTGTCTTAGTTAGAAAAGGAGATGGATGGTCTAGCATGAAGCAGGAGATGGTCTGGTGACCAGCTAGGAGCTTCCTGGCCTGGACCATGGAGTGTGGCACAAGTAGGAAGATCTCTTTTGTCTCAAGCTGGGTAAAGTTGCTGAGGTAGCATTAAGACCTCGACAAGACTAGTTAAAGAGCAGCATGACCCATACTGTGTATTTTACTTCTCTGAGTGGTATTCTCAGAGCATAAAATCTGACCTTCCCAATGCACTTCAAGAACAATGGCAAATATCTTCAGAATCACAGAGAAAGGTTTGTCCTGTCCTTTGCTCTACTGAACTTGCAGGAGAATCACATTTGCTGCATGCAATAGAGTGTTGTTCTTGATGCATCTTAAATGCCAGAAACCTGCCCTGGAATTGCCTCTGCCTGTGTTTCCAAATGTTTTGCCAGGGACTGGGGAAGAAGCAGTTTAGAAATTCAAGGCCTCTGGTGCGTGTTTACCATAGCATATTGTCCGCTGCCAGTATTATACTGGATCTCATTTCAAGTTCTAATTAAAGTGTAAGCATGAGAAATATGTCTAAGGAAGGAATTTCCATCCTTTAAGTTTCATTTCCTCTAAGAAAACCTAGAAATATCACCAAAAATAAACTAAAGGCTCAGAAGCCTCTTTTTCATTTCTTTCTCCTCCTTCTTCCCACCTTCCCCACTTGTATTTTTTCTGTAGTTCAAGCTGGCAGTATTGCTGATAAATTCCTTATGACATGGTCGCTGCTCTGAAGGTTACACTGAATAGGGGAAATATCATTAAAGCCAGGATAGCGCTTCAAATGGAAGATTTTCAGTACCAGTAGTGAGAATAAGGATGGGAGAGGGCTGCAGGGGTGAACTGGGGAAGGAGAGAACATATTCATTAAATGAGATCTGAGAAATTAGTGCAGCGCCTCCTCTTTGGCGTGCTGAGAACAGATTTTGTTTTACGGATGGAGAATGCAGTTGGTTTTGCAATACCAATACTGAAAAATGATTTCCAGACATACGATACATTGTGCAAAGATTTGCCAAATTTTCCATTTAGAAAAGAATAATAGTATGAGTATTTAGCTAATGAAAAATGTAGACAGACAAACAAAACCGTCCTCAAATGCCGTTTAGCTGTTGCACATCTCCTGGGAATCAGCTGCTGCTTTCAGTCTGGTTTTACCTGCTATTGCTCTAAGCTAAACTTTCCATTTATATGAGAAAAACTGGAGTCAGGAGGATTACAAGCACCTCCGCTTTTGATTTTTAATAAAAAGCGAACATTTACTTCTCAACAGTTGCAGCAAGAAAGGGAATTAAACCTGAGGAGAGCGGGCTGACCTCTGGGAGCACGAGCATGTGCACACACGGATTCTCCCTGTCTCTCTTCTTGTTGCCCAGTCCTTCTGCTGGCATACACTGTGCTGTGTGCATGCCTAGGTGTGTATGTGTGCCTGCCGTGCTGTATGCTCTTGCACGCTTGATTCCTCGCAGGTGACCCCATGTGAAGATGCACATGTGGCCTCTTCATTCATTCTCCTCCAGCTATGTAGATGCACAGGCCTTCATCCCCTTTTTCTTATAGCAAGCCCCTTACAGCATCTCTAAAACCGTTCTGTAGAATTGTACTCAGCTATTCAAAGACAGGAATCTGATCCATGAAAGTGGATTTTAAAATAGCAAATGCAAGAATATATTTGAAGTCTGTCTTTTTGTTCCCTGCTTTGATAGCGCACATTTACAAGTTTTTATTTGAATCCCTAACAGCTAGAAACTTGGTATTTGTATTTGAAAGAAAAGCTTCAAGGCCTTTGGTTGGCCATCCAGCTTTAGAAGCTGGGACTTTGGGGAAAAAAAACATACCTACGTAGTCACAGAGCACTGATAAAATCGCAAAGGTAGGCAATATCAAATGAAACTTGAGATTACAGGAGAGTTGGCCAGGAAATCCCCACACCGGTGCTTTTTCTGTTGTGTTTTCTAACCCTGCTCTGGTTAGTGCTTCCTGACCCAGCAGCAGGAAGGGAAAAAAAACCCTCTCTCTCTTCACTGGATATTTATGCTCCCGTGACAGCTATCACTGTGCCAATGCTGTCCTGAGTAGCAAGGCAGCAGAGGAGGGTTTTCCAAGAAGGAATAATGCAGGCGGGGCTGAAGAAGCAGATGTACATTATTTGTATTGGCAGAAGGTGAAAAACAACCCAACCCCCTCCCCACCGAAAAGCACACTTATAATTAAAACCCAACAGATTTATTGCTTTGACTCATTCTGGAATTTATCAAAGTATCGCTGTGTGGCACAGAAGTGTATGGCATGATTTACAGTGGAAAGGCACGGCAGCGATTCCCTGCAGGAGAACAGAGGGAGCTTTGTTGCCGCTGTGATAGGACCAGACGTGGTGGGAGAACCTGGGGAAGCGAGTGCTTTGTCAAAGCCGACCTCTTGCCTCCTCCGTGTGTGTGTGCACAAATCTAGTCACTCCGATCACATCAGATGCTCTAACCCTTGTGACATTATGTATGGAGAAGCAGGCGCTCGTAGAGCACACGCTACTTTCTTCATCATCGTCATCTAGTTGCTTTTTAGAAATATTTTTCACCTTCTGATGAAGAAAACACGCTGGAAATTGACAGCAGGGATAATGAACACAAGAAGGTGTTATAGATGGTGGCAAACTAGGAAACAGGTTTCTGAACTTCCTAACTTGTGTTCGTTTAAACAAATGGATTTATGTTTGCATGCGGCATTCAGTAGTACATAATTTTTGCATTTCAGAACACCGGGGGAGACCCTCTGTAGGCAATATAAGAGCAGTAAATTGTAGACCTGGCAAGTGGGCTGCGTGAGCCTTGTCATGAATGCAGAGCTCGCCTCAAATTGTAAAGATGTGAGTTCAAATCCCTCTGGGGGTTCTGTTTTTATTAGTAATACTTCATAACTTTAATTCTAGATGTCAAATGGATCACTGCACGTTCAGTACTTAATTATCTCCATCATCCAAAAATACCCTGCCTCTAATAAAAATATTTAAACAGCTCTTCTAGGAGCATAGCGTGATGAAGGGCCCTCCCTATTCCTCAGAATGTCCCAGTTCTGCTGATGATGTTTGTTAGGTGGAGCAGTCAAAAGCATCAAAGTGGCTGAAGCATTTTTGTCTAAGAGGGGTGAGGTGTGGGACTGAGGCCTGGGTAGCTCTGTCCCACCTAATTTTAACTTCAGATAAACCAGTAATGGTGGGATGTCAGCAAACCAGACTAAATATCCAGCATCACAGGATTGTAGAGGTTGAAAGGGACCTCTGAAGGTTGTCAAATCCAACCTCTACTAAAGCAAGTACCTTACAACAGTTTGCACAGGAAAGCATCCAGGCAGGTTTTGTGTATCTCCAGAGATGGAGTTTCCACTACTTCTCTGTGCACTTGTTCCAGTGCTCTTTCACCCTCTAATGAATGGTTAATTGTTGCTGTGCCATCGTGCCTTGGGGCTGCTGTAGGAAATGTCTCCAGCTAGTTTACACGTCAGATAAATCACAGTCCTGTTCACTATCACAGTTTGTATACATTGCTTATATGAATCCTTGAGTTTCGCAAGGAAAGTGAGAAAAAGCAGACCCCAAACATAGTAAAGTGCTCTGTAATTATGGCCCTGTGGTATGTTTTTTTCAGATGAGAGGAGTTATTTGTTTCTTGTGGCGAATGACTGTGAGCCCTGTTATTGCTAATGCTCATGAAGAGTTTGTGCTTCACTTTCCACACAGAGGCTTCCTCTCTCTGTTACACACAGCATGCATGGTAAAATAAATTATTTCTTACAGTGTAGAGTACAATAACTGCTGCTTCCATTCACTCTTGGGCACTAAGAAGCCCAGAGATTCTGTCACCTTGCTGTCAGACTGTTATTGTTTCCTTTGACAATGGGCAGAGAAAAGGGCATTTCCAGAGCAATTTTTGAATGATTTCAGTCTTTCCACTGTGTTACTAATACTGTTTTGTTCTTGTTACTATATGGTGTGGCTTTCACTTTGTGCAATAGCATTTATTTTCAAGGATTGCATTCTGCTTATTACGTTATTATATTCTGATTCTCAGATTGTACCAACATTCTCATCCAGTCATAACATGGAAGCATCACTGATAGTTTTGCTTCAAACTGGGGATCAGTTTCATTCAGAATGTTTGAAAGCCCTCTAATGAATCTGAGCAGAGTTTCAACCCAGTGACAGACGGATGTATTCATTCAGCTTATGCCTGGTTTTGCATTTTGTATTTCAAATGTTACACATGGCAGTAACAAAGTTCTGCTAATCCTTGGTGCTAAACAGAGCTGGTCAAAATGAGGATAAAACTGCTGGCGAAGTGTCTATGTTAAAATAATTCTGTCTGTTTGTTTGTTTATTTATTTATTTTCCACCAGTTTTGGAACCTCTCGGTGTTTTGCAGAGCAATTTTGCAAGAAATGATCTGGCAACTTTTAGATTTTTTCAACACTTACAGGAGAGTGTTGAGTTTTCTTGTCTGCCTGACATGAATTGGCAGGAAGGGCTGTGTGTACAGCTTCCACTGAAAAATGCCAATTAAGTAATGTACTACTTGTTGAATAATTAAAGCATCAGCCAGCGCACTCATTAAGTGTTCTCAGCAGCTGATCCAAGTGGTTGCACTGGGTGGTTGGGCACTTTCTGTGCTTGTTGACAAGGTTTGTTTTTTTTTTCAAGATACAAACTGTCATTCTAAAAAATCTGCAGTTGTGGCTGGGATAAACACGTTCGCAGTGTGGCCTGCAGCCTGTGTGTTTCAGCAGGGCATTTAGACAGGCTGGGGGTGTTTGAAAAGCACCCATGCTACTGGCAGTAGCAAAGTTTGATGATGGTAATGAAATCCATATGGTACATGCATGATATGAAAGACTTTCTTTGGGTATGGGGTGCCGGGCCCTGAGCTCTAAATGCCAGTAATCTCCCTCCCACCGTGTTGTCCTTGCTTTGTTCATCAGTTTGCCTTATTGTGCTTTCCTCCTCCTTCTCCCCAGCCTGCCCCACCACTGCCTACGGCCCCAAGTTTCTGCTGCGTACTCATTTCCTCCTTGTAGATCAATTCAGCCTGTCCTGGCCAATTTGCACTGCTGACTGGCCTCAGCAGCCTACGTCCTTGTCACTGCTGTGCTGAATTAGAAATTAAACCATGTCGGATGAGAGCCACGGAGAGGCCTTCTACAGGTTATCGACGGAGTCTGTTGACAGTTTCCCAAGCCACTATCTTGCATCCCAGCCAACAGCAGCAAAAGAAACTGGGTCATTCCAGACAGAAGCCTGGCTGTTCTTGTCCAGCAGTGACATCAGGAGTGGTTTTTACTCATCTGTAGGATAGCAACGTGTGGCAAGCGCTCATACAGAGGTGTATGCAAGCATCTTGTGAGCCTGTTTGACCACAGGCCTGCTCCAATCTCACATTAGGCTTTTATAGTTTTAATTAGCTAAGAAATAAGTCTTCAGCTTTGCTTCATTGCCAGACACTTCTAATGTCTCTCCCTAAGTGCCTTCTGCAAACACAGGTCACTGTATAACTGCATGGTCAGTGCTGGTTGAGATGCAGGTACTCATTTCTATAGTGGGAGTTCAGAACAGGGTAAGTTAACATAGGAAAAGTATCTGACAGGTGACGTGGCAAATGGCAGCTAAGCTAGGTGAGGCTGGGAACTCAGTTTTGCAAACCAAAGCTATGCCTGTTGGCACAGCAATCTCCTTAGCCCTCACGCTTTCAACAGATGTATTCAGCACAAACCCTCCCTTGCTGCTGTGACACCAAGTTCAGTTGCACAGACCAGGAGGCCCACAGGCCCTGAGCCCCAGCTAGGCTGGGACAGCTGAGTTCTGCCTGCAGGGAGCCAGCCCACTTCTCCTAGCAGCCCAGTGTGAATTTGACCATAAGGAACTCCACTGAAGTAGGGAACTTGCAGCGGTGGAGTTCAACATCTTCAGGTGCCTTTGCTTCTAAAAATTAAAGAAGAAAAGTAACAGGGAGAAAGTCCTGTTTGAGGAAATAAAGACATTTTATATGATGTACAGTTTGACCTTAAGATGTTGTTACCAGTGCATCTGAGGAAAGAACAGATGCTTCTAGATGGACCAAGGATTTTCTTTCCCTTATCAGAAGGTTAAAATAAATGCTTTTCCCCTGCTGCTCCTTTTCCTGCGGTCCTCTGGCTGATAAGAGGGAGATCAGTGTTATCAGACAAGGAGGCAGGATAATCCTCAAGGAGGGGGCCATAGCCCTGGAAGGCGGTAGGGCAGTGGAAGGGAAGGCTCTGCATGCCCTGGGGAGGAGAGGGATTGCGTCCCACCCTTGCTCCATGGCAGGAGGCAGCACAGCCCATTTACTCAAAGTGAGAGCTGGGCCCAGCTCTCTGATTCAGTCATGGTCTCAACTGCCTTTCCCTGAATTTTCGAGGGAAGTTGCACTGATGGGATGCAAGCCCTGCTCTGCAATTCAAAGGCAGGTTGGGAAATCTTTGCATCTGAGAGCCAAGCTGGACTCTTCGCTAAGGTGCTGCTGCAGCTGGAGCTTCTCTAACTCTGGTTCTGCTGACCAAACAGGAGGTTCTAGTTCCTGCTTCGGGGGCTGTGCTGGCTCTGTCAGGAGAAAAAAGTAGTGAATGCTTATTTCAGTCAAGAAAGTGAGTGGTGCTCTCCCTGATCAGCCCAGGGGAGAGATTGAGTGTGCAGAAAACCCAGTGTTCTTGCACAGTCACTTCTCCAACCCGAGCAGCGTTTTGAGGATGCAGAGCTCTGCTTGGCGTGGGAGGAACTAAGCTTTGTGCTGCTGCCTCAGCATTTGTGCCATCCGCTTGTGCCGAGCAGAGTATTTTTTCTTCTCTTCTCTTTTTTTTTTTTTGGAGTGCTCCATGAAATTGTAGTGACTCTTTAATTATCTTGGGAGCTCCATGAGCTATTTTGATGTGTTGCCTCTCTGGCTTTGGCACACGCTCTGGGCTGATGACACATGGTCACCATTCTCCATCTCCGCATCACTCTGTCACCGCTGAATTTCAAATGTCGCCCTTGAATTTGACACGTAGGGATCTGGCCAGACTTTAAAAATCCTCTCCTGCCTTCAGACACCAGTGCAGGTAATAAAAGGGATTTATCAGCCTGCACTTCTCTGTGCCTGTGGGAACGAGCAAGGTGTAAATTCATACTGAGTTCTCAGGAGACCAGTTTGCCTCTTTCTCTCAAAATACCGTATAGCATAACTTCATTGTCTTGGGATTTTTTTTTTTTTAATTTTTTTAATTTTTTAAAATTTTTTTGCAAATTGTATCTCAAGTTCTTACAAAGCAAAACAACTCACAACAATGGATAAATGAGGAGTTGAGAGCTGGCAGTCAGAGGGGCCAAGAGCAGAACAGCAGAGGGAGCGGGGCCCAGAGAAAGAGGATGGGGAGATGTGAGCTGTGAGGGAGAGCAGCAGAGATGGCTGAGCTGGCAGGAGAGCTGCTGTGCACAGCGGGAGCAGAGGAGGAGCCGGCTGCTGAGCCAAGCTGTGCGCAGAGGGAAGAAGAAGAGGTGGGTGCGGGAGAAGGGAGATGGCAGGGAGGTCAGCTGGGTCCGCCGCAGGGAAGATTGCACAACAGGGGCGGGTGGTTTTCAGAAGTATACACTGTTGGAGCAGCATTGTATGAGTTCTGATACGGAAAGATGTAAGTAGGCATGTACCAACACACACGAAGGAACTGGAGAGCCGCATATCGGGGGAAAAAAGAGATTTCTTCTTCACAGCTGCGCAGTGCAAAAGCTTGGAGACATCTTTGGGATCAGTGCCCTTCAGTGGTGACTGGTCCAGAAGTGCTCCCTGCTAGGGCTGCTCTCACTGGGGCTTGCCAGCAGTGTTCCTCTGTCCCCCGAGTCCTTGGGTGTGCAGGCCAGCCACTAGCCACTTGTTTTCTTTTACCTCTCTTTGCTAAATTGGTTTGATCAAAACATACCCAGGACCTGGGAGTCTAAATAATGGTCTTGCACTTCCCGTGTGGAGCTCTGTAATATTTACTGAGCCCGACGGCTTCATTCTCCTTGGCTCTGACTGCATTAATGGCTGGCTGCAGGGAGGGAGGGCAGGGATGAAGGATAGCTGAGAGGGGTCCAGGCGACACGGCTAACGGATGGCCTTATTAGAGACACTTTCCTGGGGCCTAAGTGGAGCTTTTTTGTCTGAGTCGGCAAGAAGTGGGTCATTTTGCTGGGCTGTCAGGCCCCAGCTCTCACTGGAGAGAGGATGCGGTGAATGCAGCAGCATGCTGGCTTTTGGATGCTGCACCTGGCTGGGGGTGAGGCAGAGAGACCTGCCTGTGCACTGCCCTTAGGGACCCCTTCCTGGAGAAAAGCAGACCCTGAACGCTGCCAAATCCCACCCGATTAGCAAGCAAAATGCAGAAGGAAGCTGGTAGGGAAGTAATGCAGCTGATCCCACTGCAGAACACTCCTCTCCCAGCTTTTATCGCTACCTCTCTCTGCAGTTCTCTGGAGAGGCGGTGGTGGCTGACGAGGGACTGGCTCAAGCTGCTATCCATCTAATCTGGCAGCGGTTTTAGAGACCTAGTGACAGCTGGGTCTCATTGGTCCAGTGTCGGGTCACACCTGCAGGGATCTGAGACTGCTACAGCCATGCAGGGAGAGTCCCAGCTCCATCTTAAGCTCTCACTGCTGGTGGCTTTAGCTCTGCAGATGCCTGCTTCTCTCTGTAGTACTGGCCCAGTCTTGGGGATGTTGCATACTTACTCCCTCCTCCCATCCTTGCCATCATAAATGTGTTGATGGATCACCTGAAAAAAGCAGTATCAGAAGCAAACGAGCCAGAGTACGCTGCAAGAGACTGCTCTGAGGGTATTTCCAGCTCAGCAGGAAACCCAGTCCTAAGAATTTATAGCTCAAGATTGCCAGAGTTGAAGTCTGAGATAGTCTCCAGTAAGATTTACATTTCTTTCGGCACTATCCCAAATGCAGCTGGTGATTCCTGTGATGCTCACCAGTCCTAGGAACACAGATTGCTACCAGAGGCAATGCTGGGTTTATCCCAGCACATCTTCCTGAGGAGGACCTGATTAAAAAAGAGCAAATGTGCTGTCAGCTCTGTCTTAGAGGAGATGAGAGATGGAGTCCTTTTTTGTTAATAAGGAGGGCTTGGTGCTGCATTGCATTGGCTTCCATGTGAACTGGTGTTATGTGAGGGGTATCTGAAAAGGATGGTACGGTCGGGGTAAAAAATTTCTTGTTTCCTGAAGTGATATTTGGGTTAAGTACCTCTGGCTCAGCATGCTGGAGAAGGGCTGCTGTGAGATACTTTGGAGGAAAAACATGACCAGGTGAAATGCTATGGTAGGAGACAGGAGTAAAGAGGAACATTTGTTACAAACAGGCCTGTTCTTTCTTTCTATAATGAGGGAGGTGAGAAGAACGGCCCAGCTTCTGACCTTCCCTGTGCTCCATCCTCAGTTACGTTGTTTTTTGAGGTCATCTTCTGCACAGACTGAACTGTACTCACCCTCAGAGTAAACTCTGCTTACATTCCTGTGAGGCAGGAAGCAAAAGGTCAGTTTGGTATGGATTTACTGACACCCACCCTGGTTTTGTACTCCCAGGAACCCACCACATTCTGAGCACCATTGGGCAGGATGAGAAACCAGACCACAGGCATTGCTCTGTCCTTGTCCAGCTCTTCAGAGATCTGCTGCACATAGCAGCCTTGAGTTGCTGGTCTGGGTGAGACAGATGTAATAGCTGGTCTCTGGGATTGCCACGTGATTCCGAAAGGTGCAAGCAGCTTGTACCACACCGTGGCTGAATTACCTATTCACAGCAGACATTTTCTTCCTGATTGAATGAGGTTAATGAACATCTTATGCCTGCCAGCATGAGGGTATGTAGTCCTTTATCAAACATAGGCGATGGTTCTGTTGTTGCTATAAAAGCTTTGCTCTTTTTTTTTCTTCTTGTTTTTAAATCCTCCTCTTTAATTTGCAGCAATAAGTTCTAAAAGTTGATTTTATGTAACAGGAAAAAAAAACCACACTGCCTTTGGACAAAAATATTTTGAGTCCTTTTATCGTGAGCTTTATAGTGTGTTCATATATATATTACAACTGGGAAGGATGGTCACTGTTTAAAAAGAAAAGAAATCCGATATGAATGATCAATTACTTGATTCCCCCAAACAATCAACAGCCCATGGCAGATTGCCGTATCCTGTGGCAGTAATGAATTAATGATTACCTTTAGATTAGGCTTGTACTGCATGCCTGAGACCCCGAGAGCATGGCTAAATTGGCTCGGATGGAGCTGGGATTGCTGAGTCTGTATAAGCCTCCTTGGGCTGTGATCTTGTCAGAACTCATACACTGAGCTGAAGAGTTTGATTAGGCGGCCAGGCCTGTGGGGAGGAAGCGGGAAGAGTCTGGACTCTTTGATAATGAAGACTTGAGCTCACATACCTGCAGCGGGCTTTCAAAGGCAGCAGGCCCTATGTGCAGACCCAGGCAGGCGAGCAGGCTCTCAAGGAGCTCCAGCGTCACCGTGGGGCTTATTCCAGTCCCCAGAGCATGGCCTGGATCCCAGTGCAGCGTGCACAGCCAACACGCTGGCCTCCCTCCCTTCTCTTTCCTGGCCCGTGGGACCTCCCTCGGCAGCTGACACAGTCCAACCAGTCATAGCTTTTGACGTGGGCAAGATCTGTCTTCCTGGCATTAGGGCCTCAATTAGCCTCTTCTATTTCTAATGCTCTAAATTTGCGTGGTGAGAGCTGGGATTAAGGACAGGCAGTCTTAGCGCAGCTCCTATTAATAAATAAGGAAGATTAGGAGCTTTGTCAGATAGACACTGCTTCCTCCTTCATTTAATTATTCAAGAACACCTTGTGTTTAACCCTCCACCCTCTGAATGAAGTAAATAAAGAGGTCTGAGATTATTAAAGATAACATTTAAATTAATTTTCTGTGTTGTTGGTCAGGTAAGAAAATTCGTCCTCCTGTAATTGAATGATCCTGGTGCTGGCTTCCGCGGGTTTTTAAAGAAGTCTTTTGCTCCCTTTTTTGCATAAATACATTTTTCTGTCAGGTTGGGAATATTTCTGTCTGTGCTCAGGGACTGCTGTGCCTACTTACAAAGCACAAGTAGCAGCAGGGCAAATTTCTTCCCTACCAGCAGGCCACAGTTCAGCTCCTGAGGGACCACATTTGGAATTAAACTAGGAGCGAAATTTTTGTGGCCCACTTTTCCTCACTGATACTGCCAGAAAGAAGGATGTCTGATGGACTTTGTGAGGTTATCTGAGGTTTTCATCTTACCGACACCTTCTAATTCATTTCATAGTTGGTCCTCTAAGAGGCATTAGTACCCAAAGAAAGAACCTGCTCCCAAGGATGCATTCAGGTTGCAGTGACCTGGAGGTAAAAAGTACTTCATCCCATTCCTATGCAGCTAAATCCCCTCGGGATGTGTATCTCAAAGTGTGACTACAACAGTTTCCAGATGTTTCATATCTTCTCATGCTCTATAAAGAATGATGACTAAATTGCAGTTTAGTGACCTTAGAGATATAAAAAGGGGGAGGGAGAGAGGTGGCTGTCTGGCAGAGAGCTTTACAGTAATGGGATCTTTGCCAGTATCATTCATGCTTGAGTCAAGGACTTTCATTTCCCAAAAAGAACTGGGGATTACTGCAGCTTCTGCAGCTGCCCTGCAAGCAGATATGTCCTATCCAAAGATGTGGGTGTGTGCAAAGGCATCCTGGTGTCACCTCGCCTCGTAATAGGAACAAACGTAGCAGAGATTGGGATGCTTAGTCTAAAAATCATGAAGGAAGAGATGGCAGCTATTAGCCACAATATAATCCGTTTGTCTTCTGTGCCTCTGGCCACAGCGGGCTCTGCAAAGCTACCTTGTGCATGCTGTGAGCCCTTATGCAGGCTGGAAGGGCTGACTCAGTGCATTCTTCTTCCATCTCAAGTTGCAGGGCATAATTCCTGATCAGCTAATGTGGATTAATTGTTTCAGGATTTATGCATTTTTTTATCTCTCAGGGGGTCTTTGGATTCACTGTTATTTGTAACAGTGAGCTACGCAGGGGCAGATAAGAACCTTGAGACCACCATCATTTGGCTTGGAGCCGTCTTTTGCTGATTGCTCTTGCCCCATGTACATCATTTTGGAATATAAGCCATGATGCTTCCCGGCACGGGCCATTTCTTTTTTCTGATGACCTAAGATCAATAGACTGTGTTGTTTCTAAGCAAACTGCTGCTAAACAGCTCTCTGATTACATCTCCTGTTTTTGTTCCTAAGCAGGCCTGCAAATTTCTGGGCATGTAAAGGCACGTTCACTTTGAGGAAAACTTGTTCTACATCGCCTGTTTCAGAGCAATTTTCATCTAGGAGATTAGCAGAGCAGCACAGGGACATCTTAATGTACACTCAGTAAACTCAGAGTTGGTTTTTCAGAGCATCTATTCTTTCCAACTTTAGAAGGTGCTTTCAGCAAATATTCTCTGCTGTTCACTTGGCATTGACTGTTTCTGTAAATGCTCTGGCAGCAAACTTATTCAGTAGAATAGTCCCAGAAAGGGGTATGACTGAAGTCACCTAAATAAATAATGTAGGGGAATATTCACTGATTTCTCTGCCCAGCATCTTGTACAGTGCTGTGTGCTGTTCTTGTTCGTGTAATGGATTACCTTGTTCTCCATAAAACACGTGATGGGGATGGATTTTTGCCATTGAAAGAGCCTCCAGTGGCAGAAAGGAAGAACTCGAGATGAGCAATGTACTTCCCTCTCCATATTTCCTCAACCTGTACAAACTCCTCCTGCTGCTTTCCTCCCAGGAGCCATGAAGGTCAGGATGCTGACGCTGACTCTGAAGCATGAGGAGGCACCTTCCCTCCCATGGAGGGCGATGGACCAATATTTTTCCAACAGTGTTTCTCCCAGCTGCTGGCGTGCCGAGCCCTAGATCAAGCTGTGAATTAAACGTCCCTTGTACACAGACGAGGCATTCCAGCAGCCCTGCTTGGATGCCCACTGGAGCTGCAGTTCAGCCAGGACCTTATTGAAGCTCAGGGCTAAAGACTCAGGGTGCGGAGCCCAGGTAAAATTAGGATAGTTTCTGTAAACCCAGATTGCAATTATGTGGTCACCTTGGTGCTCCTCCTTTGTTGTAACACCCCCCATGGTCTCCAAGGAGTGACTCAAACCCAGCTGAAGCAAGGAGGGAACTCCCTTTGGGAAGGAAAATGATGACTTCTCCTTCATTTGGAGAACGCTATCTGTAGGTGGGTAACAGTTGTTTTGGAATAACCGAGAGCGTAACAAAGAAAGGGGCTGGGAATGCTTTTCCATTTTCACAGAAGTGTGATGATGATAGGACTGCTCGCTGTGAGACTTCATTCTGTACAGAGTGACACTATTTAGAGAAGCCACGCTCACACGCAGCGTCCTTTGCTCTGCCTGCACCTGCGCTCTGTGTGTGCTACTGCAGATGGAGGGCATTAGTTGTGTTTTGCTCCACTTCAAATGCATCTCCCTTTCACTCCCTCTTTGTCTTTGGAGAATGTTATGGCAATGAGCTGAGCAGGCTGACAGTGCCACATATCCTTTGTATGCACACGCGGAGGCACAGGAGTAAGCATCCCTGCTGCAGCCTGGAAGCTTTCTCTTTGTAATAGAATGCGGGCACACACATAGTAAGAGGGAAGAGGAATCCTCAGTGTGCTCTCCATACCTTTTGTTTGACATGGGGGCTGTGTGCATTAAATTAAGACTCGTGCTTGGGCAGTGTGTCCTTTTATGTAAGAGGGTCATCTCATAAGTGGGGCAGGTCAAAGCATCTCGTGTCCCACACTAAGCAGCTTTGACCCATGTAATGCACGTCAGACTATCACTCTTAATTTGATAAACTGAACACTAGATTGATAATCCTGCCTTGTTTTTCCCTCTTCTCCTCTTTCTAAATATATCTGTACCTCTCTGTCCCTTAACTGTGAACTTGTATCTACCTCTCTCCATAGATTAATCATAAATATGGATATAGATGACAGAAGGTTGAGGGCATGGTGGGAAGGCAAAGCTATCTACCTCATTTATC
Organism: Lagopus muta; assembly: GCF_023343835.1. Classification (NCBI taxonomy): domain Eukaryota; kingdom Metazoa; phylum Chordata; class Aves; order Galliformes; family Phasianidae; genus Lagopus; species Lagopus muta. The sequence goes on from NC_064433.1 coordinate 81,942,263, forward strand.
ATTGCTACAGTGGATGTTTGGGTGGTGCCTCACCTGTCCAAGGTCCACGCTTTTCAAGCAGGGTCAAGAGCAAAGGTATTGGAACAAACAGGTCACAGACTAGCTAATTTTAGTCTTCTGCTTTGTGTGGTTAGCTCTCTCTGAGCAAATGAATCTCAGGCCCTTGGCGCGCTCTTGAGTGACTAGAAAAATTATGCCTGGTAATTTTCAGTCAGCTGGAGCAGATTTACATTGAGGCACGGAGAGTCAGACCCCTCGATTGCAGTATATTAAAAGGATGAACAAGGGCTTTTGAAAGGGTCAGAAAATGAAAGGGATCAGTTGTTGGCAAATATTTGTAGACAAGCATTCAAATCAGCACAAGGGTTTTGTAAAATTCTAAAGATTCAAGGTCATGACAGTGGGAATTGAGGACTGGGGACTTTCTTTTTGGCACTGAGCAAACTAATTGAAATATTAATTAAAAGTATTTTTAAAACTACCAGTAGCATTGAAATCACCAAGTTAAAGATGAACCAAAAATGTCCCTCTGTCCTTTCAGACCATGCTGACAAGCGTCTTGTGTGCAGTGATGCAGCAGTGAAATAATCAGCTGTACCCTGCACTGATGCACTGTCTGCTGACGTGCTGCGTGCAGTTTTGGGCAACATGCCTTAAGGAAGAGGTAAACAAGCAGGAGAGAACCCAGAGGGGAGCAGAAGGTTTTCCAAGAGGCTTTGAAAACACGACCTGTACCGGAAGGTTAAAAGGACTAGAACTGTAAAGTTTCACTTTTCTAAAAGGGAAAGGAGAGAAATATTAAGAGTCTTTGTTCTTATAAATTGTTCTTTTAAAGGTGGTATTGATCTGTTGTGCTCTGAATCCCAAGATGCGAAGTTGAATACTACGAAGGCTTTCTAACTATGGGAATAACAATGTGCTGGAAGGGGTTAGAATCATAGAATCATGTGGCCTGGGTTGAAAAGGGGCACAATGATCATCTAGGTTCAACCCCCCTGCTGTGTGCAGGGTTGCCAACCACCAGACCAGGCTGCCCAGAGCCACATCCAGCCTGGCCTTGAATGCCTCCAGGGATGGGGCATCCACAGCCTCCTTGGGCAACCTGTTCAGTGTGTGACCACCCTCTGTGTGAAAAACTTCCTCCTAATCTCTAACCTAAACCTCCCCTATCTCAATTTAAAACCATTCCCCCTTGTCCTATCACTATCCACCCTCGTAAACAGCCATTTCCTCTCCCTATTTATATGCTCCTTTCAAATATTGGAAGGCCACAGTGAGGTCTCCCCGGAGCCTTCTCTTCTCCAAGCTAAACAAGCCTAGTTCCCTCAACCTTTCTTCGTAGGAGAGGTGCTCCAGCCATATGAATCACAAAGTCAGAATAGGTGAGAGAATGCAGAGCCTCTTTCATTGGCACTTCAAGTCATGTAGGCTGATGATACTCTCCAGGAGTGGAGTTAAAGGTACATTTGATCCTGTCTCGGTGTGGTAGGCTGGACTAGATGATGTTCTTGAGGTCCTGGCTGGTTTTACCTTGCTGCAATTGCTGTGATTCGACATGGTCAAACCAATCTGACTTCCATATAAGCCAGCTGTCTTTTCTTTACCATACTAAAATTACTCCCGTCTGAAACAGATGAGATACCAAGAAATGAGTACATTTCATGTAAGCAAACTTTTCTAAATGCCTTTAGGTTTGGTTTTTTACTCAGTCTCTTACAGGAGATTATTAAGGAGCAAGCTTGTCACTGGGTAAGAGATAAAGCTGTATCACAAATAAAGTAATAAGAAAAACAAAATTTACTGAATAAATGCAGAGGGAATATATAGCTGGTTCTCATCATGAAAAGATGCCTCAGCTCAGTGAATGTGTCACCAAACAGTGTTATGACTTGTGTTTAATATGGATTAATAGCCCCAAAATGGGAATATTGCTTGGGAGGAGATGTGTGTAGATAATACAGCAATATTTCGGTTGCCCAAGCCTACAAAAGACACTGAGGAGCTCTGGCAACGAGCTCGCTGAGGTGGTTTACAAGCGTCATGAGAGTAAATGAAATTCAGTGTAGCAGAGGCAAGGTGATGCACTCAGGAAACAACACATTAGAATTAGTCATGCTCGTTTCTGGGTTCTAAAATAATTGTAACCACTCAAAAGAAAGGAACAAACAAACAAACAAAAAGAGACACGGCTGTGAGCAGCTCTGTGAAAACATTTGTTCAGCCTGTAGTGATGGTGAAATAAAAGCATGGAAGATGAGAGAGTGCATTAAGAAAGGGGTAGAGAATAATAGATAAAATAATACAGTACCATTATATAAATTGATGGTACGTGCTCTCCTTGTACACTCTATTCAGTTTGCTCACCTCATCGCACAAAAGGAAATAACAGAAATAGATGAATGACCAGAGAAAGGGAACAAAAATGACTGGAGTCTTTTAATAGCTTTCTTCATAAAGAATGATTAAAAAGAGCAACACTGTTTTCTCGAGGAAAGACAAATAAGAAGCACTGTGACAAAGGTACAGAAATAGTCACTGCAAAAAATAAGTTCACTCAGCCATTCCTATTTACTTTGCCTTCATTAGAAGAAAACAGGAGAAGCAATTACATGAAAAGGAAAACGATTCACACCTGTGAAGAGGAGATGCTCTTTTACAAAATGGCTAATTAACATATGGAACTTAGTGCCACCAGATACCACCCAAAATCAGAAACAGAGCAAGAGCTCAATGAGATTCTAGGCTGACTCCTGTGTGCGTGCTGGTAACACTCAAAGGCCCACCAGCAAAGATATGAAGAAACACTGGACAAGGTAATACATAAGACAGGAGAGAGCAAGGGGTCTTGAATCTTCCTGTTCCTCAGTAACAAACAAAAAATCTATTGTCTTGAGAGCAGGAGAGGATCTTCCTTTCCAACACATTGTTGCATGTGTGGACGGTGTGGGAGTACTTTGGTAACTTATTCTAGAACGAGCCATTTGTAGAGATGGGATGTGATTGAGGCGAATTATTAGTTACCTGTTTTCTGTCTTTTGAACTGTGGCATTTTGAAGATTTTGGCAAGAGAGCAGCTGGCTTCTGGTTCCAATTCTGCCATGGAATCATTTTGGGGTATTTCATGTCTCTTTCCTCAGTTTTCCTGTCTGTACATAGGATAGCTGTATTGGTGCAGCCTTGTAGGTTAAGAGACTCCAGGATGCTTAACCAGTTCTTGTTTGTTAGTTACTGTTAGAAGCTGAGATGGGCGTACTAATGATGCTTGGTGAAAAAAGCAGTATGATAGGCTGTGATGTCCAGGTGTTTCTGTGTTATTTTAAATGTGACAGGCTGTTGTATTTTCAGGCAGAGGATGTGTTCCCCTTCCTCATGCTACCCTGTGGTCCTGTGGCTATACTCATGCTCAGGAACCTGCTCATGAATCAGGATCTTCTTTGCAAGACATTAAAGAACACCTTATGTTAGCATTAACTTCTTTTTTTGTGGGTGCTCAAATCCTTCACCCCCAAAATCAATTTTGATAACCATGGATATCGACTACATTCAAATATACCTTCAGGCCAGCAGTGCTGCCTTGCTTTTCCTGGCCGTATTAGTCAGAATCTAGGGCAGTTTCTCTGTGTGCATGTTCTATCTGCAACTTGCAGAGAGTTCATTCTGTTGCAGAGTGAGGAGCAGAAAGCATCAACTGCAGATCTGAAATTTAGGTGCCTCCACTCCACCTCACCTGGATGTCAGCCGTGCCATGGACTGTGCCAGCACACACAAACCTACACATCCTTCTTTTCACCGCAGCTCCGATTTCTCCACATGGTGACACACGTGTTTCAATGAGTGTGTGTTCCCATCATTCCCCAGTGTCCCATCTGGCACAGTTTGTGGCTGCTATGGAGCACACATTTACAATTCCCATCAGGCAAGAATAAATGGTTGTAGCTGAAATCTGTCCCAAGTGATAGAGGAGTGTTTAGTCATCTCCTTACTAGGAAATAATCCTAGCAAGTACTTGGTTGGTGCTTTTTATTTCCTAAGTGCTTTACAAATATCAGTTAATCCTCAGGTACCAGCACACCTTTTGCTTGGCTGTTTGCACTGGGGGCTGAACATCAGCTCTTTGATGATAGAGGCAAGAGCCTTTACTCTCTGAGCTAAACAGCCAGCTCCAGTTGCCTGTCTTCTAGGGTGTCTTTAGCCCCTCCATCTTCCCTGTTCACGACCACAGAGGGCAGATCGCTGCATTATTAATTTCTCATGCTCTCTTAATACCTTCCATAAGCGAGGAGAAAGGAAGAGAAATGCCTCTCCTGCTGCAAAGAGAAACCTGCCAGATTCCAGGGAGATACTTTTCTCTTCCCTGCCCATCCTGAATGGTGCATTCCTCTAGATAGTTTCTGACCGGCAGAGAGCAAATCATAATTTAGATTTCTTTTTTCCAAAATCAATTAGACTCTTTCAGTGGTAGAAGTAATTTGTGTGACTTTTAATCTTTTGCCTCAGACTGATCAGCACTTTTTGAAGAATGTGGAGCCAATGTCTCTGCTAATCCAGGTAAATCAACCATATCTGGAGACAGACGGACAGAGAGGGAAGGAAGGGAAGCTATTAAAACCAAGGAAGGCCCGTCTCAGGATTAAAAGGCATCAGTGAGGTACCTGATTTATAGGAGAAGAGTTGCCTTTCAGTCATTTTTAATGGAATATTATTAAAGGAAAATCAGGAGCTGTGAAACCTTTTGTGTCTCATCTCCTAATGTATTTATTTCTGCAGCAGGGAACCCTGTTAACCCCACCAGGTAATGTATTCCTCGGCTGGCACAGGTGGCAAGGTTGTCCCCTAGAAATTTTATTACAGAACAAACTCTGTTAAATATTTGCACATGAGAAGTCTGTCTCAAGGTTTCAGGGTTCTGCAGTTTGCTTCTAAAGAAAAGTGCCTTGTGGAGCTGCTGAGTCTTGCTGTGTGTGGCTATCAGATACCATCATTTCCACAACTCTCTGCTTTTTTTCTTTCCCCAACACAAATTAATTTAGATAGATAGACTGCTAAATAAATGCTTGCCTAAAACAGTGCTGGCCTCTGGGCAAGGGTTGGGTTATGCTTCCGAATTGCTTTCCCATAATTTTTTAAGCAAACTAATAGTTGGGATTGTCGTCATTGTAAGGAAGGTGAGTTCCACATAGCAAATGACATACAGACCTCAATCTTGCAAACACCTATTTCGTTTTCTGTACCATTAATAGTCCTACTGCAGTTGCTGGGAAGTCTAAAGATGACTATATTGAAATGTCAACCCCAGATATGAGTAATATGGAAGATGTGGCTTTCTTGTGATATTAGTGAAGACTCTACAGGAGAAAAGGCTGTTGGACTGGATCTATCCTTTGCATTCTTCATTCCTGCCATCACCATTCATTATCAGCAATGCTTTCTAGTGCGTGCTGAAATCCTCACAGAGATGCCAAGACACTTGTTCATTGGCTCTCCAACTGGACTGTTTATGCAAGAGGAGATTCTTAGAGGCAGCCACCATATTGCTAACATAGCAGTCAATCGGACTTGCTCAAAACCCAAAGCATTTAGCTGCTTTTGCATTAATTATTGAGCCACAGGCTTTCAAATCCCTTGCAAATGTAAATCAGAAAGTTGTGTGTGTGCATCTTTATGCATTCCTGCAAGGTGTTTCCATCAAAAGGAATCACCCCCTACAGTCATTGGTTTCAGCCAGAACAGTGGCACAGTGGGAAGCATGTTTACATTCAGATGTTACCACCTCAAAAGCAGAATCAGTAAAAACATAGTTTTGATTTCATAGGATCAAATAAGAGAATATCCCAGTGCTTTCCTTTCATTCTACTAAGTCTTTTAAGCAGCGTTTGTTTAAACAGCATCAAAGTATTTATAAGCAAATTAGGCAAAATCACGTAGTAACCTGATAAGGAAGGTGTAAGTTTTTTCTTCTAGGACCTCCCACGATATGCCTGCTGAATAAGGCTTAGCAATGTGTGTCACTGTTGTGGGCTTGCTAAGAACAAGTCTGCCATTGGGCTTCTTCGGGAGCTTTTATGCAGCAAAGCAGTAAATGGCAACACAAGATAAAAGCTGGTGGAGAACTGGGACCTTAGGCAAGCCAGAGAGCCAGGTTATGATCTCAGTGTAGCTGGCATAAGGGTGTAATAACATGAAAATGGTTATTGCAGCTTCTGTGTTCACCTCTGCCATAAGTCGGTCAGATTTAGGTTTACTGAACGGATCCATGCATGCTGACACAGGTGTGGGTTATGCAGCACTGTGTGGATGGGCAGAAGGAAGTTTCTTGTGATGTCTCAATTTTATCTCATTCTGGTTCAGTGTAAATGCTTTGCTGCCATCATAATAGACACGGGTCCATTTAAATTCACCTCAGGTTTCTCTCATGCGCCTGTGTGAGCTGGAATTGTGATGTATTGGGAGCATATGGTGAGTTCTGGGAAAGCAGCCCTGCCAGGGGTGTATTTCATCAACTGGTGATCCAGAGATCTTAGCTGGTGGTTGGTGGTGTTTGGTGCAGTCATTTCAGAGCCCCAGTTCCACTGGCCACAAGAGCTCTCAGATGTTCCACTTCTGGGCAGGATTTTGCATTGCTGCTGGGCAGTGAGGCTCTGACTCCTGGCTTCAGCAGGAAGTTTCTCGATGCGCTTACAGAAAAGACTACATTAAAACCAGCTGAAAAGCTGGATATTTTTCTCCAAAGTGATGATCTTGCAAAAAGTTCCCATTAGCAAATTTCACATAGTCAAAAGGGTCTTCATTTTTTAGCTGAAAGATATTTCTCCATGTGAAAAGTCTTTTTCTTTTGAGGGAAAAAACAGTTTCTTTATTTATGCAGGAACCAAAATTTCCATTTAAAAAGTGTTCCAAACGATGGCTTTCAAGCAGATGCAAATCCATTCTTTCTCCAACCCGAAAACTGTGGCACACACTCATCTACACTTGCAGTTGGCTTCCCACTCTCTCTGCCCAACATCTCCCTTAGGAGAGCACCTGAGAGCCCGGCCTTGTTCTTTAATCCCAGCAAAAGTTGTGCTGCAGCTGCTCCCTGAAGATTGCTGCACCACATGAAATGACTATGCACAAAATTTACTGATACGCTGTGTACTTCTTTAGTAGAATATTTTCTTTAGAACATCTTCACACCCTTCTCCTCTTCCCCTGCTTTCCTCCAAGGGAATATGAGCCTTTTTAATTTTAGGTTTTCATTTTGTTTTGTTGTATTGTTTATTGCTTTCTGTCTCTCTGAGGTTCCCATACAAGACTTAGCTGCATCTGGCTTTTATTTGAGGAAAGTCCAAGCTTGCTTCTCTCGACCTCACTGCTGGGTTCTCTCTCTCTCTCTCTCTTTTTCCTTTTCCTTTTGTTTGTGTTAGGAAGCCCTTGGGCTTCTCTGATGCTTTTCATCTTGGGACAGTGGTCTGTTGTATCTGATTCTGGTGTTAGAGGAAGGAATAATGAGGATGGAGTGCAATGATTGTTTAGTGCACTGTATGTATTCAGGGGACTATATTTTGTATATATATACTATTTGTGCACACATGTACATATACATGTTCATGGATACATATTATACTGGTAATTGCTCTGAGCATCTTTGTTGCTTTCCTGTACTGCAGCATTCACTGTTTGCTACAGGGGAAAGGAAGAGCAGAGAGCACACAGAAATGTCACAGCTGAGAGGGTTTCTGTAATCCTCCAACATATGTTAAACATTAAAGCTCCTTCAGCAAGTCTGATGTGCTCACAGTCATCATGGGACCAGCAGTTAAAGCGCCCCAGTGCTGCCAGGAAAACGTTATCCTGGCCCTAATTGAGAGCGACTTAACTAATGTTTCATTTCCTAATTAGTCCTTGTCAGCCGCTGGAAGACTGCGGATGCTGCTGGTGGCATGGGGCCCATCACTGCTGTAATTGAAGTCGTTCTGACAGTCCAGGGCTTTGGGGTGATCCATAAAGTAAGGCTGATGGTTTGGGACCAAACTGGGTGGTGGAGGAGAGAGGGTCAAGCATCAGCTGAGGCACCGTGTGAGTGTGCTGTGCCAAACCTGAATGGTCACGGGTCAACTCTGAAGCGACCGAGATGGTAGGAGAACAGTGAGGGGATGAGGAGATCACTCTGCTGAGCTCGAATGGCTGGAGAAAGCTCGCCAAAGAGAGCTGCTGTTACTGCATGGAGGTGAGGAGGAGCAGATCCTTTTCTGGAGAGCAGGTGATGAGCAGTGACAGACCAGCTGTGAGGAAACAGCGCGAGTTTGGTGGGAAGAGCTCAGCCTCAGCTCCCTCGCTCTTGAGTGCTGTGATTGAGCTCCTGCCTTCTCCACCACCCCTGATTGGGTCTCTACTGGGTCAGGACGTCCCTTAGCTGTGTTGCCAAGGTACCTGAAGCAGAGCCAGGGACTGTGGGCACCCAGGACAGTGCCACATCAGTTGGGGACAGGGCATTGGGCTAACGATTGGAAAATAAACTTCTAAAAGCCTCTTTCAGTTGGAGATGAAAGAGGGGGAACAGAGTTTGTGAACAGATTCTAGCCAGGAAGAAGTGATTTGGAGCTGCTTGGCAAGGGGGTTATCTGCCTTTGCTTGCCAAAAACCCTGGTAAACAGTAGGTTGGGATGTATCTTGGGGAGGAACATGGCTCATCGCACACATTGCAGGATTTGTGAAGGGGAGCATCTGGGCACCCGTGACTTTGGCAAATACAGCTGGCAGGCACCTGAAGGACGAGTGGGCAGCAGGAAACCTGCAGGAAGAAAATACAGGCAGAGCCAGCTCTGAGGCACATCTAGCTGTGCACTGGGTGCTGTAGCCCTGCCCATGCCTCGAGTCATTGTGATGGTCACAAGAGAGGTCTGCAGGTGATGGAACACGTCACAGCATGCAGGTGTGCTGAAGGAACAGGAAATGGAGTCAGATCTCTGGGTTGATGTGTGAGTACCATGGTGAGTAAGAAAAACCCAACAGCTTCTTGCTTAATGAGCACAGTTCAGTGGTTCAAGCTGTAAATGGATAAGCAAGCGTAGATTTGTAGCACAGCATCAAATGAAGGGAGAGAGCTGGCTAAGTGCTGGGTGATGTACTGTCTTAGTGGGATGATGCTCAGCATAGGCATCTTTTCCCAGAGACTCTCTAGTTTCTTACTGAGTACCCCATAAAGGTAAAAAGGGGAGCTTTCAGATACATGTAGAACCCCACTGTGTTTGTAATTTCCATAGCAAACACGACCCAACCCGCTCCTAGCTCCTGCCTGGGTGATTTCTCCCTTTGTACCAATTGCGTTGCTCGACCTTGTTGCCCTCTGTGAACCTGTGAACTCGAACACAGCATAATAAATTCCCACTTCATCCCAGGTGCCTGTCAGCCTGGAGCTCCTGAAGTAAGGTGAAGAGGGAAAGAGGGGGCTCGTGTCTCTTTACCAAATCAGGCTGGCTCTCTAATGCCCCATTAGCATACCACACGCAAGCATTCAGCTTTTAATTAGTTACGTGGTGTGATAATTAAGTAGCATTTCTCCACAATTTTCCTCTTGTGTGGAGTGGAGGGGAGGGGGACGGGTGCCTGTTGGGGCTGGGGGTTGAGGTTGTGTTAATGCTGTGAGTAATTGCGACCCCAAGGAGAAGGTGAAGCCAAACGCAAGCTCTCCTGGGGAGCCAGGGAAGCTGCCGTAGTCTGGCTCCATCTCCCTCCCTCACCCAGCAGTGCAGGCTTCCCCTTCTTCTCCCTGCAAAGCTCTGTGTAGAGAAAATCATCTCCCCTGGCTCTGAGCGTGTGCTCCTTCTCTTTCTGGGGGGGCAAAAGAGGGCCAGCATCCTGCAAGAATGACAGTTGCCTGTATTTATGGGACTGCTATGGGGAGAGGGAAGGATCTGGTGGGGAAGTGCAGGATCAAGGGAACCATGAGCTGTTCCAGATCTGGGGAGCCACGCACAGAGCCAAGCTGGAGCAGTAACACAAAGGTGTTTTGTAGTAACAGGGGGAATGGGACATTGACAGAGTAGGGCAGGAGAGAGACAAGGGCAGAGCATGATGGGCTGCAGTGCACCATAAATTTGGTGTTTGGCTCTGCAGCAGGCATGGGAGGATGAAACAGCTTTCCTGCCATCAGGAACAGCAAGGGCCTGTGCCCAGCTGCAGCAGGGCAAGCGTGGCCTCGTCAGTGGGGAATCTCTTATCGAAGTGTGGAACAGGTATAATTGATCCATGCAAAGCAGCAGCAGAAATAAAATAAAGCCTATTACCAACGCGGCCTGTTGTTTCAGCAGCATGCACACCATTGGGCTGCTTATGACAGGGAAACAGATGGTAGTTCTGTGAGCCTCGCACATCCTGGCACGCATGGAGATTCAAAGAGTTACTGCATCATGGAAGAGGCAGATGCAAGTTTGTTAGGTTATAAAACAAAATACAATTTCACAATGAACTCGGCAGCCACACCATCCCTTAGCCCGTTCAGAATTGTCTGCATCGAATATTTCTCCACTTTCCAATCACAAATTCAAATGATAGTGAACTCTGAAATATGGTGGGCTTTTCTGCTTGTACGATATGTGGGAGCAGAACTTGTGAAACAACTTCTAAATAATTTCCAGAAAGGCCTTTTGAAAATGATCCATTGGTCTTTGGAGTGACAGCATAAAGCTCTTCCTAGGACATCACTGCCAAACCATGGCCCTGGGCTTTCATCTGCTAAGGTGAGCTCTGGTACCTGGATTTGCCTGCTCACCCTGGTACTTCAGGCACTCCCGCCTTAACCAGCACGCAAAGTTTTTGCCTTTGTAGTGTCCATCTCAGGGGGTTCTACCAACACTTCAGTCTGTTCCCCGCAGGCTGAGGAGACATCTCCTCCAGCTTGGAGTGTTAGCATGGTGCTTGTTGGGAGTGGCACCATTTTAGGATCTGCATCTTTGCTCCTGTGGAGAACAGCAGCCTGTCTGTGGAAATGGCCAACAGCTGCTCCAGAGTTGTGCTCTCCATGCACACGGGGAAGGTTTCTAGGAGGCTGCTTAACAAATGTAGATGGCAGAGATGAAATGGCAGGGCTCCTGTCATTGGTGTTTGGTGATTGTGTGCAAAGCAACAGGAGCGCTGAGTATCCGTGAACTCTCTACGAATGTAGAGAGGGTGTTGAATAGAAGGGTGTTGAATGGAAAATGGCACAGCTGTGATGCATCTTCGAGTTTAGGGTGTCAGGGAAATCATTTTGAAGTTCTGCCAGTGTAAGATGTGAGGCTTTTGCCTTCATAGCAGCTCACTTCCCTGTTGGGCAGCTCTGAGGATGAGTGCTTTGCTCCCTTCCTGCTCTCCTACCCTACCTCCCAGCTGCTCCAATGCCTCGTAGTGCTGCCCTGCTCTCCAAGTCCCAGACCTGTTTTACCCCAAGCCTGTCATTCCTGCCCAAATGTGCTATGATACATGAAAGTGTCCAGTAGGATAATCATCTGTAATTACCAAAACACTTTTTTCCATTGACGAAGCTAGGCTTGGAGTTTGGAATACAGGGCGTAAAAGACCAGCAGAATAGAGCTTGATTGATAGCTAGCATGATTGCAAAACTACAGTACCTGCATCCAGACAGCTATAAATTGTTCCACAGTGCCTATCAGCCAGTTTCTCTTGAAACATTTGATTAGAGCTTCTTTCAGCCACCCTTGGCCCTCCCCAGCTGCTAGGGAAAGGGCTTTTGTATGAGAAAAGCTTACATGATTCAAGCTGAAATCGCGTCCTAAATATTTGAAGCGACATGAATTGAACACCCACATCTTTTTCTATGGCACTGAAACTGGCTAGAGAACTGCCTTGCAAAATGATAGAGCATTCAATAGCCAAAGCATAAAATTGCTTGCCCAAAATAAAATGGCAGAAATGCTGGAAAATTATCTGCCCAAGAAGAGGGTGTGTGTGTAGGTTTTTTTGTTTGTTTGTTTTGTTTTTAATTTGGTCACTGGCACAAGTGTCTGAGCAACACGCAGATTTTTGCTGTTTCCCTTGGGAAGAAGGTGCTCGCAACCTGGGGAGGTTTGTCTTCACATCCCATTGGAAAGCGCCATAGCAGCATCACTGCAAACTAAGCTCAAGGTCACTGACAGAACAGGGACTTGAACTCCAAAATTCTTCACACGCTGCCCTGTCCTTTCTCCTCTTCCAGGGTAGGACTGAGGGCTGGGGAACACCCAGCGGGTGTATGTGAGTCACGTTTTGCAAAGCTGTGCAACTATTTAAGCGTCCTACCCAGCTTAAATGGCAATGGGCAGAGACCTCCCACGCAGAACTGTCAGAGCAGCGTGTATTTATTTATTTATTCTCTTTTGGATAATTTAGTTTAAATCAATGTGACACACACTGGTATGTTTTCTAGTATAAATCAACAGGAAAATATAGTTCTGTCCTTGTTATGTGTACAGGCTGGCATATCCATCTATGCGGCTGAGAAGACTCGGGGGGCCTGACAATGAAACTTCCCAGAGGGAACTAACTTTTGCATTCCCTCCCCCAAAACGTCTATTGCCTCCGCAAGCGCTTTTTCTTTTACTAATGAGAATAATAAGCTTTCACAGAGAGAGACTTGCAACATGTGTTTACTGCAGGGAAAGAATGTAGATAGAGGTTCGAAAGAAAGCAAAATAAGGTTCTATCTTGTTCAGAAGAAATGGCAGTTGAAGGAAGAGAACTCAGAATCGCTGAGGATCCTTGAACTTGGTTTGGGGATTCTTTTAATGGAAGTAGAAGTGAAATAAAACCACTTAGCAGTTTTGAATCAAAATATCAGCTACACTTGGAAGCAGTCTGTGAAGCAAATTATTTTTGTATGTATAGCTGTTAAACAAAAACTGAATACGTTTTGCAATACTTGATTTCTTCAAGTATTTGCATGGGAAAGGAAGTAGCACTCCACTTCTATGGAGCACTGAGTGCAGGGGATTTTCACAGTCAGACTCCATAGGCCAATATCCAAACTGAGGCTCCCAAATCTTCTATTCCCTCCCTGTCTTAACATTCAAATATTTCCATATTAAGACCTCAAACAGCTGAAACTTCAGCATGACACTCACACAAGGTGAATGAAAAGCATGCCTGGGGAGAGCACAAATCATTAGTGAAGTGAGTGGTTGGTCTGCCTTTTTCCTATCGCAACCCTTTTGCAGCCATCACAGAGCAATTACAAATAGGCGGATGCAGGACCAGAAAGGCTGGCTTTCAGGCTATTTTTCTAAAGGAAAACAGGGCAAATCAGTTGCAGTGCACTGACAGAGTGACATGCCATCCTTAGATGGGTGCAGGTGAAAGGAAAACACCCAAGTTGTAGCAACCAGCACATTATCTCAAGGAACTGCAGAATACTGCACTGGGGATAGGGTGTAGCAGTGGGGGAAAAAAAGCAAGCCCGAAAGAAACTGGTCTGTGCTATCACACCCATTGGAAATGGGTGGCTTGCTGCAGCTTACAATGCTGCTCTGTCTTCTAGGCACCTTGACACCAAGAGGATGCAGACAAATCAGAGAGAATCCAGAGAACAGCAGCTAGGATGATTAAAGGGCTGAGGGATTGACTTATTAGGGAAGAAGATTAAAGGAACTAAATATGTCTAGCTTGGCTAAGTGGCAACTTAAGACGGGACATGAATTATAACAATCCACCAGCTTTTGAAGGATGCAAACAGCTAGGAAAGAGAGAAACAGGGAGGAATTGACAAGTCTGGTTCAAGGGGTGAAGAGTAGCTCACTGAGCTTATGATAATTTAGGTCGAATAACCAACAAACAAAGAATCCCACCCAATATCCTGGATAGCTGATGAGTCTTTGAAGGAAGTAATAGACAGTAAACAGTGAGTTGCATTTAAATAGAGATACACCGTAAGAGCTAGACCCTGTGTTTGGTAGTCTCCTGGCAGTAGTTCATCAGCACTGCTGTCTTGCTTAGGCCAGTCAGTAATTGCTCCTGCTCAGATCGTGGCTGCTAATGCACAGAGGTGAGAGGCTGCCACAGAGGGCAGATCTACTGGGAATGGGAACAACAACGTGGGGATGCTGTGAGAGTGCACTCAGTGCTCTCTTCCTGTTTTTTAGGGGGGATGTGAAGCACCTGAAAGTCCAATTATCTTTGTGACTTTATCTTGCCAGTGGGATCAGAGATGAGGTTTGTGATTTCATCTTCTCATTTTCTTCCTGCATATCACATAGCCATGGCAGAGCGCATGTGCTGAGCTGCCAGAAATTCTGCATATTATGGAGCTTGCTGTACCGACAGCGTGAAATGGAGGTGTCAGAAGGATTCGTGCCACTAATTAAGCTGCTGTGTGTGGAAACATAAGCGTTGTCAGTATTTAGCCCCTACCATGCCTTAAGGCTCTGCTGAGGTGTTTTTCCTTTCTTTGGCTCGCTGCCCCCCCCCAAGCTGCCTTCTGAGGGGCTTCTTGCTTTGCTGCCGGCAGGCCCTGCATGGGTCCATGGAGAAACAGAGTCTGTGTTTTTTGGGAGAGCACCAGAGATCTGGACCTTGTCAGGGAGGTGTTTGGGCTGGGCTGTATTCCCAAACCAGACCATGCACACGGCTTCCAGGAGCATCTATCAGAGGTCAGGCACAGACAGCCAACGTACCACTTGCAGGAGGAAAGGAGACAGCATACTTCTGTCCCAGTAATAGGGAGCACAGGGCCTAGGTTGCATTCCTGACCTTTCATATGGCTTAGCAGTCCTGTCCTAGCCCTGCTCTTGCTCAGGTGGGCCCATAGGAGAGGATGAGGCCCGGCCCATCTTTTTGCACTGTGGAGATAACGCCTGCCACGCTGTGAGTTCTGCAGGCCGGGGCACGTTCTTCGTGCAGTGAGGGCCAGCACTGGCTGTGCTGCGGAGGAAGGGCCTCATCTCTTGGTGTTATTTGTGGGTCTGCACTTCAATCCTCCACAAAGTATGGAATGACAGCACAAAGGTTTCCCACTGCGCAGCATCAGCCCTTCCACTGCAGTCAGGGCCGGGTGCTGCTGCTTCTGGCCCGCCAGCATCGCCTGTACTCCCTACAGGTTACCTAAACACCCCCAGAGCAGCAGTGGGGGCAGGTAGTGCCAGCAGTGCCGGTGTCAGCAGTGCCAGCAGCACACAATGCAGAGGTGTTCCCATACAATAAGTTCTGCTCGATTGCAGGCCAGCCCTCCACCAGGCGTGTGATCAAGTACCCTCCCCACCCCAGCCCCCTTTTTGCATAGAGGCTGTTTTGCAGAAAACACCATGGGGAAAGCGGCTTTTGCTAAATGTTTTATAATGTGCCAGGGAACCTTTATCAAACATTTAATCCCAAACCTGGCTTTGAAGCAGGGAGGCATACAATTCCGTAATTAATTTTTTTTTTTTTTTTTACCTTCTTTTGCTAATCGCTGATAAAAAGCTTAATTCTATTAACAACTCGACTTGACAAATTGCACCGTTCAACGGAAGCGTTTAGAAATTAATTACGCATTTTATTGCATAAGATCGGATAAACAGGGGAGCGCCGGCTGAGCGGGAGAGGAGCATCAGTGCTGGGCCCAACGCAGCCGCTCTACGGATTGGTAGCCCTTTTCTTACACCATCTTGGAGCGTGCGATTTACATGGCGAGAGAATCGCTGACAGGACTGTTTTTCCATTTGTTTGTTCTGGTCTCTTTGCTGATTGCAAAAGTTCCACGTAGGAGAGTTTATTTTTGTAAAGGTGAATTGCAAAGCTATGGTGAAAATTCAGCTAAGCACAAATTTCTGTGCTGAACAGCCTCCGGGGGGGATAGCCGGGCTCCACGAGGCTGAGGATAATGAGAACAGGGGATAGCAGAGCAAACCGTGAAGGAACAGCAAAGCGTTGTAGGGCACAAACGGCAGATCGGGATGAAGGGAAGCCCAGCAAGTCGTATGTGTAGCTAGTGAGAGAACCTGTGGGTTTATACTTGTGCATGCATGTAAATTTGCATCATATGAGCGTTCGCAGATACATCGCACATGTGTGTATGCATGAAGACACAAATATGCTCCCAAATTCCCCGTTATGAAATTCAGTCATTTGTGGTTTCATGAAGCTATTCCAGGAAAAATGGAGAGATATACCAAAATGGCAGATTCGTTTTATCTGCCATCCTAACATACCACAGCTGTCCATAAGCAATCCTTAATGATGTTCAGACTCAGAGCCACATTAGCAGACCTCCAGGTTTGCGGCAGGGCTTTTCTTTTGGGTCCTTGTTTGAACCTCCAGTGAGATTTGGGCCCATTCCTGTTAACTTGGAATGCATGGATGGCATTTCTCCATCCTTCCCACGCTGCTGCCTGTGTGCTGGCTTGTTTTTCTCTCGGCTTTGTTTTTATTTCTTAGAGGCATACCAATAACCTTTCTCCTTGGCTGCAATCCATGCTGTTGTGACCCTGATGAGTTCCAATCTGAATCTGGAAAAGGCAAGAAAATGAACTTCATTTCTCACTGCTGCCTCATTTTCTGTAGGTGGGCCTGGCAAGTGCAGGTCCCCACAGGCTGCCCAGCCAGCTGGCGAACACTCGCTGATGAGTAGGGCTTGGGAGGAGAGGGTCACTGGGGGTGTGCTGGGCATATACACACCCCTATTTGTCCTGTGTGGACAGCGAAGCCCATGCACCAAAATAGGGATGATTGAGTCCATCTTGAACTCTCCCTTATTCCCTTGGTAAACACAGGAGCAGTCTCAGGAGTGAGAAAGGATGTCCACAGGCACATCCTTGCTGTCCTCCCCTGCTGCTGCCCTCCCTCGTGCACACAAGCCACAGCAAGTGGACAGTGTGGGAGCATGATGATGTTTTCTGGTATCTGGCAGATTTCTGGTATCTCAGTTCATGGTGCTCCCCTAATTGCAGTAGGCACAGGGGAAGGCAAGGACCACGTCAACAGAGAAGTCATTGGTGTTTCCTTGCAGCACCTCTCTCCTTACATTGGGAATTTCCTTTATTTTGGTGGCATCGGTTGGGATTACTCAGTTAAGGCTAAGTTTATACTTCCACTTTTAGGCTTATTTTTAGTTTTCCAACCCATGTTAGGAGAAACTAATTTGTTTGCAAAATGAGATATTCAAAACCATGTAAAAGATGCCAAGGAGAGGTGGGACTTCTTTCTTTTTTTTCTTTTTTCTTTTTTTTCCTCCCTTAGCAGGATTACAAGTGTTCATGATTTGCCACAGCATCCACTAACTTTATCATCTCTTATTACATCTCTCTCTTTGACTCAGGCACTCCCAGCCGCTTTGCCTTGCCAGAGCTCACAGTGTCACACCCCCACACAGGTATTTTTCACAGGCAGCAGCTGGCAACTGGAGAGAGGACCCCCCGAGGTGGGGGCATGGCCAGCCCTCAATAGCTTGTGCTAGGAGAGGGAGTCATGGGGTTGTGGTGATGAAAGGCAATCGGGGAGTAATCGAGTTGTGGGAGCATAGGAGAGGCAGAAACAGATATACAGATGGTGCACGGCAACTAAGAAAAGAAACATGGTGAAGGAGTGAAAGAAAAATAAATAAAAGTTAATAGAGCTAAGCAAAAATACTGAGAGGAGAAATATAGTGCTGCTGAAAGAGGGAACAGAATGAACCCAGAGACAGGCAACAGGGACGTTGCAGAGAAAAAAATATTAACAATAAAAGATAGATCACAGCGTGCTAGATGGCAAGAAATAAACAGCAAGTTTAGACAATTTCAAGGAAAACTATTGAGTCAAAATGTGTAGAGGGAAAAAGGAGAGAGAGGAAAGAAGGCAAAGTGGGGGGAGAAGAAATTCAGAGGCAGCTTTGAAAATGAGAATTAAGTGACTGAAGTGTCAGTGCCAAATGAGCATGGTACTCCAAGGTCTAAGGCATTTAGCAATGAAATCCAGAGGGAGCGATGAAAGCTGCCTGGTGGCAGCCCCCCAGCCCACCCCTGGGGCTGCCCGACCCCACAAGCTGCCCACATGCGGATCAACAGCCCCCATCAGCCAGGACAAGTGGTTTCGGGAAGGGACGCACAAAGGAAAAGGGAGAGGAGAAATGTATCTGCCCTAGCAAGCCTCCTTGCTGCAGGGTCTGTGTGGTTTCAGGGCTGGGTGAATTTGTCCCAGGATGGGTTGGAGGTGCAGGTGGATGCCGGCAGTTCACCCTGGCCCAGCTGGCATTATGCAGGATGATGGGGTATGAAGGAATGCACCATTGGTGTCCGGTGAAGCAAGAGGAATTCACTGGTATTTAAAGTTAAATCAATGTGCTGCCTGCAAAAAATGATCCTTTGCCCTGAATATTAATGTCAATTTGGCGTATGATAATTTAAATTTAATTTAGTTGTATAGGATTCATTCTCAGACCTACGCATGAATAGACAAGTAATTTTGCAACATGACTTCATCCAGCCCTTCTGCTTGTAAAGCCGTCACAATGCGTTCAGCCACAGGCCAGGACGTCCCCATCTCTTATCCACCGTGGTGCCCCGCTCTCCTTCCCTGCCTCTGAAATGTGAAGCTTGATGGAGCGTGGCAATGTGTGATGGTGAATAGGAGAACAGTAAGCAAAAAATTTTACCCCTTCCAGTGTCATGAGCAAAATCCCAGCTGCACTTTGTGCTCTGGTGCCAGGAGCTATTAATAGAGGTCTGCTAAGGTTTATTAATTATAGCATTATACTGGGCCTGCTTCAAAACGAAGAGCGTGTACATTTTGTTCCCATTTCCCCATGTATCTTCTTTCTATCATCTGAAGAAGCATACATAAGTGCAAAGGTGTTTTGAAAGCAAAGGAAGAATAGCCATGCAGGAAGCTTCTAAAACTCGTACGCCAGGCCCAGCATACCCAAAACACCTCAGTGAGAGCTCAGCCTTTGCTGGTGCTGTGGTTGTATCTGGGCAAAATGCAAAAACATGGTGTCCTCAGACTGTTGGGAAAATCAGACTTTATTTTCGATTCTGAGCTGTGCCAGTCGACAGCTCCCTGCAAAACCCACCAGGTGAAGCACATCAGTTAGAGCTATTTATTTACAGACCTGCCACCCAGAAGTGCAGCTGAACATCTCAGCTTCCCTTAATAGAAACCAACATGACCTGACAGACTTTGATCTTCTGAAAATAACACCAGGTTCCAGTGGTGACGTAGGGCACTTTGGGAAGTCTGCGAGGGACTCTTCAGGTTCCTTCACTGAACAGCTTAGTAGCACTTAAGAGCATGATCCTGTAAATCTGCTCTTAGGCAACTAGCCCATTGAGTTTAATGGGATTACTTGTGCGAGTAAGGCTTTGTGAGATGCAGCCTTAAGGGTGGTGGAAATGTAGGGAGCTGGCACAGTAGGGTATACCTTGATGGAGATGCATACATCACTGGGAATAGATTGTACTCCCAGGGCTGTGAGCCATTTGGTTTGCACCAAAGGGGAAGGAGATGTCGGGAAGGATAGCAGAGAGGCTCAGTGTGGGCAGTGCAGAGATGGGGACCGGCGATCCCTAACATGGCTGAGGGACCATCAAAGTGGGATGTGTATGTGCAGGGAGATTCATGAGTCTTCCGTTCTGATTCCAAAGCAAAGCTTGACATGATGATGTTTGCAAGCCTTCTGCCCTCTGTCTCTGCAAGTACTGAGGTTTGGGTAGAACAAATGCTCATGAAAATAAAATTCCTACTATGAGTATTTCCATCAAAGGCAGTTTTGAAATGCTCTGTTGAATGGCGAAATTTGCATTTGTGTTGCCAGCTTTTTATCCAAGTCACAAGCTTCGTTTTTAACCTGTTCCTCTGTTAGTTGGGTCAAGCTGAATAAATGTGGCACTTCTCTTCCTGTTTGCATCCTGGAGCTGCCTGTCTGCAGTGGGTTCCATTGCTTCGGCCTCACTCTGAGCTATGCTGGCTGGCTGTGATGGAGCCCTCTCATAAGCCCGTGTTTGATCTGTGCATAAACTTGTACATTTTCCAGCATTTCTGTAACATGCCTGGCTCGTGTTGTGTTGATTTTGCTAGCGATACGGGTGTTAGTCCTGCAGTATGTAGGAGGGAGTGGTAGGGCTTACAGCTGGCGGTAATGCTCACAGTATGTGTAATGTGTTGGGAAAAGATTATTTGCTGCCAGAAAATACGTCAGTAATCCCGAATAATAAATGAACTTGAGAATTGGAGATTTCCCTTGTTATTACAAAAATGCCATGGCTTTGGTCACTTACAAATACACATAAGTGTGTTTGGTCAGCAATGCAGATCTCTCCTGGTTTTGGTGAGGAAAAAACACCTGAGTCCAGGCTTGTCCTTCAGGTTCCCTGCCTTCTAAGGAACCATCTGAAAAAGGCGCAAGTAATGTTTAGCTTCAGGTTTTGCAGTCCTGTGATGTCCTGTGAGGTCTTGTGATGTCCGTCCAGGAGGACCTGTAATGTTCTCCACATGGCATTTTGCTGAGGATGGCATCCACTCACTGTAGACAGAATTTCTGCATCTAGAGAGACAGGCAGGGAGGAAGGATGATGTGTCATCCCTCTGCCCTGGCAGAGGGAGGCGTCAAAGACACGTCCCTTCTGGCTTGGTGGACTGGGAGGCTGCCCCTGCACTGTCCCTATGAGTGTCTCAGACCCGAGGACATCTCCCATTTCCTTTATGTACGCACAAGTCCAGGAACAGCAGCACATGTGAACGAGCATCACATAGCAATTGGGGCAAGTGTGTTTGTCACCTGTCAAGCTTGGTGCTGGCACGTCTGGATCTGCACATCCACCTGCTTCAGGAGAGAAAACACACCAGCGTGCCCAGGGGATGTGCCCGTATGGTCCCCACGTGTGGGGCTGCATTTGAGGCATGTCGCTGTGTCCTCTGCCCACGTCTGCCTGCGTGTGCAACTGCGAGGGTTGTTAATCCTGTTTATAGCCGGCAGCAAGATGGGCAGGGAGCCGCTTAACAAGAGCTGACACATGAAGAAATAAGGCTTTTGTCTCCGTTGTACGTTAAACAATTCATGAGGTTTGGAGTTGAATAAGACATTTAATGAACGTTGGCCTGCTCGGGCTGCCTGCAGCTGGTCATTTCTCACCAAGGCCTCGGTGCTTTTAAAGGCAGAATAAGGAGATGTGAGCCATGAGTCATAAAATTTTAACAAATAAATGGCATTTCCTATTTTTCTTAACATGTGGAAATAGATGAGACTGCTAATAGCAGCATTTCCAAATATCTGGAACAGCAGCAGGTTTGTAGATGTTGTGGGAGCACAGCTAAATGGCGGCGAGGATTACACGTGGATAGTTGTATTTACCTATCGCTGGCATTGTTTGTTTGGTGTACAGAAGCAGGGCCAGGATCCCTGCTTGCTTTGCAGCAGAACCTTGCTAATTCCCTGCTTAGATCTCACACGTGTGAGGGGCAGAGTGGTGCAAAGGGGATGATTCGTGAGCTGAGCAGACCTCGCAAGGGTGGCTAATTGGGGGCTGGAGGAAGGGGGGCTGCTGAGGTGCCCGTGGCTGCGGGAGCATGTGGTTGCCCTTATGGTTTCATCTTGGTTTTATATTATGCGAGATTGTCTCCCTTTACACTGAAAAAAGGGGGAAAAAAAAAGAGAGAGGGAGAGAAAGACATGTTTACACACTTTAAATGTTTGGAAATAAAACTTTACAGGGCTGCTGTTATGTTGCTGTACTCCCATTTGATTCACTTCACCAGGTTCTGTGGTGCCAACAAGCAGCATCTATTTGTGCTTTTGCAGTTTGTTCTCCCCATGGGCTGCGGGGAGCCGGGGTCAGTAGCCTGCAGTGTTGTGAGACTGGGCTCCCCCCAGCTCTCTTGGACATAGGCAGTAAGCACCAGCATGGATGCTGCATCTGGGGCCACGTGGGCTTTCTGATGTCTCTCTCCTCAGTGCTTCCAGATGGGAGCCTGGAGCAGAGGCAGAGGCAGGGAGGGGTGTGCTGCCACTGCTGCTGAAGTGTTGCAATTTAATTTGCTTTTAGGGGGCTGTTCATTGCCGTTGGCTTTGCGCACAGCTGCTGATTCCCCATCCCACAGGTAGCAGGAAGGTTGCCTTTCTCTCCCTGGTGCGTGTGAAGCCCCACTGCTGTGCCGGGGCTTGAGCTGGCCATCCAAACCAGATGGTGCAGCTTCATGCTCAGCTTGCACCACTGCCCAAGGCAGGTAGTCAGTGCCTGCATACCCACTGGATGATACAGAAAGCAGCTGCCCTACATGATGCTTTTGTCCATCCATTACAAGAAGAGAGTAGCTGAGCCCTGGGACACCAGTCCCACTGGTCCCAGCAGCACGTTTTGTTGGAAGGGCTTTGAAAATCCTGTTTATAATCCCAGTCCGGCTTTCAGTACGGCAACAGGGACTTTTGTTTTGGCCTGCTCATAATACTCAGGCATTTTGCTCCAGAACAAAGAATCCTGTTTTAGCAACAGTCTTTATTAGTGCATATTAATGAGCGCAGTTGGTGTCATTTATTTTAACATGGAATTTAACACTTTCTGTCTCTGCACTGGATTAATAGGAATCTCATTGCCTGTCAGTGGGAGGCAGCCATTTAGGCTGTTTCACATTATGTGCTCTGGCATTTAGTGCACTCTTTAGATTGTAGCCTTTCAAGACAAGGGTCTTCTTTTCCTTCTTGTGCAGTAGATTCTTCCTAATGTGCAGCTATATATATAGCTATTACTGCTAATTCACCTAATATGGCATGGAGAATTGGTAGGACTTTGGAAATGTTGTGACGAAGAATCATGCAACACGATACATGGTGTTAGCAGTTACAGAGGTCACAGGATTGGGTTTACATTGCATTTATCTTCCTCACTTCTCCAGCTCCTCATGCCCTTGAACCACACGCACCTCACAAAGAGGGGGAATCAACATGGCTTCATCATGGCCTCAGTAGAAGAAGAATGTGACCCAAAGGTGCAAATTGCCTTTTTTTTTTTTTTTTTTTTTGGATGTCTCCTGACTCCAGTTGTTACTGTAGATCTGTATGAACATTCCTTTCAGATTTGTGATGCCCCAAGTCATCATTTTTTGTTAGCTAGCCTTGGTCACAAAACTTACAGATGCAGCTTTAAAATAAGCAGCTTTGTAGTTGCTTCCTTTCACTAAAGACATGCCTGCCCTCAAACACAGGGGCGAGAAAGTAGAGCAGGGGATTACAAGGGAAGATGATATGCCATGCACAAATACACATCGACGGCCTCGGGCTTTGACACCAAATTATTATGCTAATGCCATGCACATTGGTGCAGTGACTGTTTGCAAAGGCAGTGTCTTTTAGGGATGGGTCAAAACTGTTTTATCATAGGGCTCATCCTGTGAAACTGGAGTTACAAATCTGTCTTGATGCCTGACTGCTATGAGATCTACAGCCCGTACCTTGCTTTTCACAGAGGTGAAAGCTCCTTGAAGCAAATCATGTTGGCTGGTTACAAGCCCTTAGGGTGCTGTCATTAGAGAAGCAGGAGAGGGTGAGCAGAGCTGAGGTCCTGGCACAGAAGCTGTGTTGAGTGACACTGGTGCTTTCCAGCCATCAAGTGGCATTTGCTCAGTGTCTACTCCTCGGGCTGAATCTGATGACACCAAGATGGCTTGTTGTGTCTGGTGGCTCGAAGCCCTCCCCATATGGGACAGGGACAGCTGTAGAATTTCCACTTTGTATTTTGGAGTCAAAACTGGGGAGCAGAATAAACCTTGGAACAGCATTTTGCCTTAAACCAGCTGTCAGATGGGAAAATCACAGTCTTTCACCTCACATGAAAGAGTCAGGGAACCTATCGCTCTATCCATCCTTTGGTGTCTATTTTCTATGACTCTCTCCCTTCACCCCACCATATGCGACACACTGACTGTGCTGTCTCCCCTTCCTCTTTTCTGCCCCGGCGTTGTGAGCTGGAGAGTGATGTCTAGTAGTGCTTTTTGTCATACAAAGTGCAGAGCAATATGAGGATGGCAGCCCTACGGGAGCAGATGGCATCACTCGCCTGGCTCTGTTTCCTCAGACAAAGTAGGATACTGCAAACTGGTGCTCGCTTTGCATGGTACTGTCTGCTTGACGTATCCATGGGTCCTGTGTAGTCTGGAGAAGCAGGCAGGCTGTTAGAACGGCTAATGTGAGCAGGGTGTGGTGAAGGCATGTTGGGAATGGAAGTCCTGCGTGTTTCTGGCAGTGTTACTTCTCAGAGGAAAGGATAAGATGCCAAAAGAAAGAGGCCATAAAGAGGAGATTTCTCCACTCTCCTCTGCATGCGGAAGTGTGACCAAGAAGTGCACTCTACCACTTCCAGCAGTGGTGGCCAAAAATATAGGATTAATTAGAGCAGGGAGGAGAGGGAAGGTTCACGGTTCCAGGATGTCCAAGCTGTGAGCCATCTCCTAGCCAGGCACTTTCCATAGCCAGGAGCCCTCCTGCCCCGTCCATGCTGTGCTGCATGTGACAGTACTGTCTCCTTCAGTCATGTGGGAGCCTCCCTAATTTTGGCTTGCTGGCCCACCCTCTCCATGTTAGCGCGTTGCTAATAATTACCATTTTTCAGAACTATTTTGACTGTTAAAAAATGCTTTTTTAGAAAAAAAATAAAAATAAGCTGATTAAAAGAGACTACTCATTAGCATAAGCTCTTTGCCGTTCAGCCCTCTTCATAATTAAAAGCACTCATCTGTGGAGACCTCGATTCTCCCCTGTCCTCTGGGCTAGCTTTTTGGACATTTTTCCCTGTCAGTTTGCTGTATTTTACCCTATCCTTCTTTTTCTGGTTTCCTCTCCAGCAGCTTCCTGGTAATGGTGGCAGAGGATTCAGGCAGGTGGAGGCTTAGGTATTAAGTATGAGATGAAAAACAGGACAAATTTGCTGTGCCTTAAAGCAGTGTCTTCTGTTTATGGCTGCTGGCGTGGGAACAAAGCAACAATGTGCTGTGTGGCAGCCATCTCTGCTCTAAACAGCATTGGACCGGGGGTGTGTATGGATGGCAGACCTGTCATGCACCATGCTTACAGCCCTTCACCAGGGGAGCGGAGGGGCAGCGCTGAGCTCTGCTTTGTGTGACAGCGACAGGGCCCGAGGGAACGGCATGGAGCTGTCAGGGGAGGGCAGCTGGGGGTCAGGGACAGGGTCTGCACCACAGGGTGCTGGGCATGGAACAGCCTGCCTAGGGCAGCGGGCACGGCACTGAGCTGTGAGAGTTCAAGGAATGTTTGGACACCGCTCTCAGATATAGGGCTTGGATTTTGGGTGGTGCTGTGGTCCTTGTGGGTCCCTTTCAACTTAGGATAATTCCCTGCTTCCTCCTTCCCTCGCTCCCTCAGTACCATGCAGTTCTCTGTGTCTCCTGTTTGTCAGTAGCCACCACATTTAATCCTGAAATGCTGGCCTTTGTGAGTCCACTGAGTACTCTGGAAACCTGTGGAAGAAATGGAGGAGAGCCCTACCTATAGTTCTCAGCACCATCTATGTTTTTACAATTAAAGCCCTGAGGCAGAAGCTGCATTCAAATCATCTTGCAGCTTAAGTTTTATGAGTGGAAGCTCACCTCCGTGGGGTGGACAATTGCTCACTGTTACTTGGCATAGACAAAGGGGATTCCGTTGCCTGAGTGAACCCCTCTTACTGGTGCAGATGAGGGAGATTTCTCCAGACAGTCTTGTTTAGAAGTCTATTTATGGCTAATATTCTCCTGTGATGTGAAACGATGATGGACCTTGAAGTATTCCATCAACTGTTTGCTTTCCCAAGGAAAATTTCTGTGGGTCACTTGTCAACTATGGCAGATGGCAGCAGTCAGCAAAAATGTGGTTTCTTCATTTAAGAAACTGCAACCATGACTACAGTTGTGCACTACTTGATGCTACTAAAGGGCAGCCAGGTTGGTGCGAACATCAGCTTTTCCCTAAACAAACTTGGGGCTGGCTGGCAAAGATCTATAACCTATTCCAGGAACAGTAGGAGATGGCAGGCCTTTTCCTTGTCCCTGTTTCCCTCTCATTTCCTCACTACCAAGACTGCAAAAGGACTGGAGTAATTCCAGTTTGCCTGGGAGGAGTCTTTAGGTAATGGGGCCATTTGGCTTTATAGCACCTTTTTGCTCCTGGAGCAAAGCTTAAGAACTGTAACTGGTACCAGCTTTGGTTCACTATCTCTACTCTCCATGCTTTTTCAGTGTCTTATGCTTGGCCCTGCAGGAGCTGACACAGCTATAGAGAAGTGAGATTGGCGTCTAATTTGCGTCATGCCTCAGCAGCTATAGTCTGACTGCAGGCTTTTTCTTCCCAGGGTTCCTCTAAGAGCCGGCAAAGAACAGCTGATTTTTGGATCCATGAGGGATTTGAGATGGCTGGCAGGTTAGATACACTGGGGCTAATGGTCATCTCTTTCACATCAACTTTCCACTGGTGGAAGTCCATTGATTGTAATGAAGTGATGCCTGATTTACCGTGACAGCCAGAAAAGCATCGCTGTTACTTTTATTTATTTCCCTTAGCTCTGTAAAACGTAACACATCTGAAGTGAAGGGGAATATGTCACAGTGAGAGACTTACCCCAGTGAAAAGCACTTGAAAAGCTTCTGGACTCTATGCTGCAAAATTCACCCCACACTCCTCCATCTTCTTTCCCTGATTTGTATCCATAAATCCCCTGTCTCCTCTGAGCTTGTGTGTGCTATGCGAGGGTCATCTCAGCGCTGGATATGGGGGTGGAGAGAGGGGTACACTGGTGTTGACTCTTGATCATACCATGGTACCTCATAAGTAACTTGGCAGGAGTTTGTGACGTGACAGCAGGCACCATCAGCCCCAGGTATGCATTCAGCCAAACTATGGCTGCAAAGTCACATTTAAAAGGTCAGGAGCAATGTTCTCGGTTTTCACTTTCCCCCAGCACCATGGACTTGCTTGCTTGACTGTCTTTTTCAGAGCTGTCAACCTGGCTAAGGTCTCACCTGTGTTTCAGAAATAACCTGAAATGAACAGCCTGAATAGCCTGCAAAGGTCAAGGCAATGCCTCACTGCTGGTGAAGGGCCAGAGTCACTTGTTGTTTCACTCATTTCATTTGGTAATGTTGAAGATTGTGGCTCAATTTTTCTCAATCCAATAATCTATGTTTACCTTCGCAGAAAGGGTGCATGCTACTGTCCTTTTTTTGAAGGCAGGGAAACTGAAGCAATAACGCATTTATACTAAGCTGCCCAGGATATCTCCATGTGTTGCTTTTCACCATCAGAGCTACAAAAGGAGAGTGAATGATGTTATCTGCAATGTACAGTTATAAAAATCCAGTCATGTTGATTGGAGAGAGCTGTCAGGGCAGCATAGTGTGTCTTCTTGAGTTGCTGTGATGCCCAGAACCAGCAGGCAGGCTGTAGTTAGCCTACAGTAGTTAGCTGTAGTTAGCTGTAGTTAGACTGTGACTCTCCAGCCTGGGTGCATGGCTCTGAAACTTTGCAGGGAGGACAGATCAGCAGGCCGTCCCTTTGCACCACAGCGATGACTGTACTGCACTTCTGCGTAAATGAGCAAATAGAAAGTGGAAGTGGCAAAAAAGTTTCACTACGAAGTGTTCACACTTGTCCTCAGTCACAGCAGTGCTACACATTTAGCACCTTCAGCATCCTTCTCAAGAGTGGAGACAAAAAGCACGTTCATCCAGCCCTTTCCAATATTTGGGGGAAGTGTTGTGCTGCTTTCAAGGGAGGGCATTACTGTCATGAACAGGCATTGAAAATGCAGTATGTCCATCAGTCACTGCAGAATCAGAAGCATCTTCACATTGTGTTTTGCTGCTTACAACCACAGAATTCAGAGGCAAAGGTTATGTGGGAACAGTGTCCTACCTTCCCATTACAGGAGTTAGGTGGTCCCTTTCATAGAATCATATCATAGAATGGCCTGTGTTGAAAATGACCACAATGATCATCTAATTTCAACCTCCCTGCTATGTGCAGGGTCACCAACCAGCAGACCAGGCTGCCCAGAGCCACATCCAGCCTGGCCTTGGATGCCTCCAGGGATGGGGCATCCACAGCCTCCTTGGGCAACCTGTTCCAGTGCATCACCACCCTCTGTGTGAAAGACTTCTTCCTCCTCCTTCCATTTCTCACTGAATTTCAAACTGATAATAGCAGAGGCTTCTCTGGATAAATGGTCAAGATAAATGATCAAGTTGTTTCTGATTTTTGTCACAGGCCCTGACTGTTTCCCTGTGAAACTGTTGCTTTGCCCCTATGGATGCTGGCTTAAGTCCTACAGGAGTCCTACAGACTCCTAGCTTAGTGGGTTTGTGAAAAGTCATGGTGATGAGGTGCTCTGCCGAGGAAATGAGAAAACATAGGGACAGTACTGGCGTGGAAGGATGCTGAGAGTTTTATAGATAATGAGTTTTACATTCAGACCATGGTAACATTAAAGTTATATCAAGTCTTAGTTATTTCAGGTCTTAGGAGAACTTGCCAGACACTGCTGCTCTTTCTCATAGCAATAGCATTTCCACTTGACCCAGGGCACTTAAATACTGTGGTATTAACTTTAGAGTAGACAAATATTTGTGGATAGATAGTTTACCTAGAGAAGGAGATTTATTATTTGCTATGTAGAGTCAGCAGACTCCATGGGAATCCATGTATTTACTTTCTGGGGGCAGTGTAGGTTGCTGTCTACAGTGAGGCAGTGTGTACGTGGGAAACTTCTGAAGTTCTCAAACTGACATGTTTGAAAAGCAATGGGTTCTACAGGGTAGATGGGTGGGTAACCCTGTGTTTTTTTGAACAGTAAGATCAGGTAAATTCTGATCAGATAAATTCTGATTGCCTATTTTCTATTCCCTCATCTGGTGAAACCCTGCATATTAAGTGTAAGGAATTGAGATGTATGTAACAGTGGTTAAATTCAAAAATGGAACACAAATATAGTTCTCAATTTGAACTATTCAAGTCTATCCAAATAAAGCTCTTGTCTTTTATCCAAGACTTTGTGGAACACTTAGGTTTCTACTACCATGCACCAGCCTTTCATAGTCTTACTTTTCATCTGTCCTGCTAACACATAGCTCTTTGATATCTGGCTACAAAGATGGGACTCTTGAGGGACACAAGGAGTTAAGCAGTGAACAGAGCAGTCACCTGGCTAGTAAATTAGGGAGGAGGACCCTGATCCTCTAGCCAAAGTGCTCATATTTGCTAAGACTGGCTCCAAGCATCAGGTTGTAAGGAGTCTTCCCTCTCCCTCAGGAATCCAGGTCTTTTCTTTAGTTAGCTAGGAAGAGAAAAACAGAAGCAAACCAAAACAAAAAGCCTGACATCAGATCTAATTAATAATAATAGAAAAGCCAATTTCACAGCCCATTACCCCTTGTAGCCAGGTGGGGGGTAGGCAGGTGATGAGGAGGAGGGACTTGAACAAACATGGGCGGGTGTGTTTGTGGACCTCATGAAAGAGGTGGGGTGATGGTGACTCTCAGAGTTTCCCTGCCAGACGTATTGCTTTAGGCTCCATTAACCCAGAACCCAACAGAAGGTACCATAGCCAAGGGGAGAATCTTTAAAAATGCCGACAGCATCATTTTGCTTCATTAGCAGGGCTCCTGCGTGCCTCGTTCTCTCTTCCCCGCCACCACGACCCCCTCCCTCCATCCATGCCCCCTCCTTTCCCTCTCTTTCCGTTTCGTTTAACTGAAGGCAATTCATCTCGTTTTAATTAATTTTTACTTGCAGCGTTATCACCCCAAGTATAAAGGCAAAAAGTTGTTTTTTTTAATTACAAAGCTAACGGCATTAATTACCAGTACAGTAAATGCATCAACGCTCAGGAGCCAAGTAGCGTTTGGAGGCACTGAGGCAGTGAGCGGCTGTGACAGCTGTAAAGGGCTTTAGTTTTTTATTCCTTCTTCTTTTTCTTTTTTTTTTCTCTTTTTCTTTTTTCTCCTTTTTCCTTCTGTTTAACAACCTCATCATAGAAGAGCCTCTCTTTGGAAAAAAACAAAAAAACAAACAGCCTGAGAGTGTCTAAAACACAAGTCACCTCCAGCTGTCCACTGGGATTTGGCATTTGGAAGGGGTGTAGCAGTGAATCCTTGAATGAAAGAGTTGGAAGTGTCAGGAAGAGTCCATTTAGTTCATCTTGTGCCATCAGAGCAGATGCTGCTGAATCTGTTTCAATTCTGGTGGATATTTTGTCAGTCTGCTTTGACAGACTTAAGGAAGTGCATGTTTCTGTGGTCTTCCAAGTCTGCATAGTCCAACTCCAGCTAGTTGAGTAGTTCAGCCTGGTTTCACACTCATTTCCTAAGTGTATCTTTGTGAAATGGGATATTTGCAAAACTTTGGTGGGCTGGGAAGTGGAGATAAGACAAAATGACGGGGAGCTAACCTCTGTCCAAGCAGGACACATGGGCCCATCTCCAGGAGGTGAAGGTGACCCTTTGCTTCAGCTGCGATCTCCACAGACCTTGAGTACAAACCAAAAAGCCTAAGTAGTTTCACTCTTTTGCGTTTAAAGAAATAAAAAAAAAGTGGGTGGTATTATACAAGAACTGCATTTTCTTCTCAGATTCACTGTGTGCACACAAGTGGTCATTCAGGTCTTGGGTGAAAGTCTTCTTGTGAGGATAAGGTACGTGCTGCTTCAGTATCCTTGCACACGTGTGGGAGGAGATGTGCAGAAAGGAAGGTGCTCACATGCCCTGAGCGTGATGTTATGCTGATTTGATCACGTATCCTCAATACCCAGAAGCCTTCCCTCACTTCTTGTGTCTGAAAGTTTTTATGTTGGAAATGACTCAACCACAAAGTCTGGTTCTGAAGTGGTAACTGTGGTTCGGTCCATTACTGAGATAAAGCACAGGGTATGGTAAAGCACTAAGTCAGACTCAGGTGATGTGATGTAAAAACTTGTTGCATCTGACATGAGGTTACGAAATTGGGGTGGGGGATCAGGATGTCATTCGTGGTCCCCATTCTGAAAACTTCTATCAGCTCCTGTGGCTAACGAATGTAAAATGTCAAGTCCAGGAGGAGAATGTGGGAGAAGTCCTCATTATGTAGGAGCCACATCATTGCATAGATTTATATTTTGGGTTTCAAAACATATTCATTTCTCAAAAAGAGACTTTAAAATGTTCTTGATTTTTTTTACACCATACAAAGCAGCACTTGATGACAGGGAGAACAGTCAAGAGAATAAATAGCTTTGCCTCTCTGTAATGTGTGGAGACATAAGGACTTTGTCTCAGAAAACGGGTGCCAAGTGTACTGACTTTGTTAGAGAACTGGGCTTGGAAAGTGAGGTGTGAACAGCATTGACAGCGTTGGAGAGGGGATCTTGACTCTGTGCTAGGCAATTAAGAGGCATCTGGCCCAGTATCTTTTGTTTCTGTATGGTCCCAGAGGCAGGTGCAGAATTGGTTCAGAAGGAGAGAGGGGTCAGGTTGGCGACCACACCATGGTAGTGACAGATGAAGGAGGCTTTGTCTTCACCAGTCAATGGTCAGCCTTTGAAGGAAAGGAAGGATGGTGCAGAAAAGGCCCTTCAGTAACTAGGTGAGCCAGGGAAGGAGATGCAGCGTGTAAGGAAGGTTGCTTTTGCTATTTTTATACGAATAAAGTAACAAGTATGTGGAGGATGGACCCCAGACAGAAGGCTTACAATGGGATTCCTGAGCCATGCTTTGCTTTGAGCTGTTTATGGCCCAAACCTTGTCTGGTCCTGCTACAGTGAAATACCTCCATTAAATTGTACAAGGCTGTTCATTCAGCCCTCTCTAAAAGGATGAGAAGATAGGTCTTTGTATGTCCTTGCTTTTCAGTAACCTGGATGTGGGAGGACAGTGAGAATGAGTGAAAATGACCCTAATAAAGAAATGTCTATCATTTTCTTATCCCAGCCAGAAATTCTGTGGCATAGAACATTAAAAAAAAAAAAAAGGACTAAAAAAAAATTTAAGAACTTGGAAACA
Source organism: Lagopus muta (assembly GCF_023343835.1). Classification (NCBI taxonomy): domain Eukaryota; kingdom Metazoa; phylum Chordata; class Aves; order Galliformes; family Phasianidae; genus Lagopus; species Lagopus muta. The sequence goes on from NC_064433.1 coordinate 81,974,168, forward strand.
ACCCGAAGGGAAAAAGTTATGAAATTAAAACCTAGAGAACCAGCAGAGAAGGTGCTTTAAAAATCTGTTATTAAAGTCACAGGAGGTAGCACCATAGCCTGAAATGAAAATCAAAATAAAAACCTGGAAGCAAAAAGGTAAGAGAAACTGGTGCACTTAAATAGCAGGTTATGTGGGTTTATTCAAGTCAGAGAAAGAATCCTTTAAAAATTGGATATTCCGTCCAAGTGATGCTAATAGGATGGAACATAAATTGCAGCACTGAGATGTAAAATTGAGATTAAAAAAAAAAAAATACTGAAGAATAAACAGCCAAAGATAACACAACCAATAATAATAATTTCTTTACATACCAAGAGTTGGGAGCCCCAGGGAGAGTCAGTTGAGGAGGTAATCAGGATGGATAGAGATTGCGGGGAAGTCTTGGTCATTACTAAAGAGGAGAAGAGGACCCTGAATGCCCCCATATGCATTTTGCAGGGAAAAGAAATGACACTGTCCTCGGGTGATGTGTGAGTAATAACAAATCTGCGTGTAAAATGGGACTGTGCCAGATCTCCCTGTTATTCCAAAGAGATTCCATGTCTGCAGGTCCCAAATGTGACTTGTTGTTCTTTATAGAGGAATTTATATCCCTTCAGCTTTACCCTGGTACCACCATATATTCTGTGGGGAAAAACGACCTGAAAAGAGCAGGTATGAAATTAGAACTTTTAGAACCAGCAGGGGACTGCTATAGGAAGACATCCTTATTAGATTCACAGGAGGTAGTACCATACCCGTAGATTAAAATTGAAATCAGAACCTGGAAGCAAAAAGGAAGTAGAAACAAGGGCAGTTAAATGCCAAGTTGCACGGGTTTATTCACATCTTTAAAATAAATAAATAAATAAATAAACAAGCAACAAAAGAAAGAAATGTAAAAAAGGAGCATCCCAGGGCATGGAATGCCCTATTCTTTTTTGTTGCTGTTCTTAATGATCAGGGTCTTCGTCTGTATAATCTTAATCAGTTTTGTTATTCCACTTTGACTGCTTCTGTTGGTCATCTCCATTCTGAAATGAGCATTTCTGTCACCCACGTCAGGCTTTGGGCTGACTGCTGGCATGGCCTCACGGTGCCAGGTACCTGCCATGGGCTGTGCCAGTTGCAAGTGGTAGTGGAGGATAAGAAATGAGTCAGGAGTATGCATTAGAGATGTAGTTCAGAGGAGTTTGTTGGAATCAAATCAACACGTTACCTTCTGTATCGCATCAACGAGTTACCTCCCGCATTTCAAAATATGAATTTCTTCTCTACCTATCTCTTCCTCTCCTCAAAGTATTCTCGTGAGCACCCTTGCATTTCCCCTAGGCCCGACCTTACTTTCTGCTTAGTCGCTGGATTGTCCCTCCCCTCCCTTCCCTCCACCCCCGGCCCCTGCCTTCAATCTGCATCCCAGTCACCTTCCCGCTTCTGTTCCGCGTCCTTCTCCCTTTTGCATTTATTTATTTATTTCGCTTCCCCGGGGAGGGAAATGGAGAAAAAATAAAAATAAGTATGCAAATGAAAGGGAAAAAATGGAGAGAAATTTAATTAAAATGTGTGTGTTTCTTTCCCTTCGAGTGCTTTAGGGTGGAATAGCAAATTGTTAAAAAAGAGAGCACTCAGAATAAGGTTAAAGAGCTGAAAACTGATTACATGCAATTGAAAATGAAAGCAGGGAGGGGGACGGTGGAGATGCAGTGTATTGAGATAGGTAAAAGGCTCAGGGAAACTCTTGCTGGAGATGGGGCATTTTTCAATGTGAGTTACAGCCAGGCAGGCGCTGCATGCGAAGTCTGTGACGGGGTTTCAGATGCTTTACATCAGGAGAGAGGCAGGGAGGGGAGCTTTTTACTTTGAAGAGCAATCTGGAGAGAGCACTGTGCAGATGAGAGCTGAAAAGAAAACAGGTCAGGGTGGAGGGCTGGAGGTGAGGCATCTGCTCCATCCATCCTGGTTTGCGGTGGTAGCTCTGCCATGCCACAGCAGAGGGCAGCGCTACCAGAGCCTCCAAGGGTGAGAGGGAGGAATAAAACAAGCTCATGCGTTACGCAGGATCTGCAATCTTCATTTCTGAGCTTGATCAAAGCCCTGGATAGGTGTGTGTGTCTGTGGGAATGGGAAAGAGAAGTTGTTGGGAGCTGTGTTTTGGCTTATGAAAGATGCCAGGGTGAAATCCGAGTTTGTGGGGGAGCTGAGGTTCCCGGCCTCAGGCAACTGTGGAACACAGGGCCCACTGCTGATCTGTTCATGAGGGATTCTGGCAGCTTTTCCTAAAATAACAGCTCCATTAGATTGAGCACGGGTCCTTCAGGAGTAAAGCTTGTCTTCCCTGTAGGCATGCTGGGTCGACATAAGGACCAGCTACCATCTTGTGCATCCGTGAGAATGTATATATTATCAGGTCTCACTTTGGAGCAGTGTTTTTCCATTACATCTTCTCCATTCTATTCTCATTCCATTGTGGGAATCATTTCTTGGCAGCTTCATTTTGTAATTAAACAGCCTGTGAAAGACCACATCCCCACTTATGCCCAACCTTAGCTCCAGCCTGCCAAAGCCTCTTCATTACCCAGAGCCCACGGGACACCTCATGAATTTCATTTCTGAACCAGTGTCTGGCCCAGTGCAGCCGTGAAGAGGCACATTCCCAGCAGCTCTTTCCCAGCGCCATCATCACCTGCAGCAGGGACTGGGGGCTTTGTCTCGGAGCTGCAGCAAAACCCAAGCCCTCCTTTATTTGCTGCTAGCGCATACTGCATTCAGATGCTGATCCTGCACTTCTTCGAGCCTTAGCTGGAAAGAGAGGAGAACAGGGAGTGCTGGAGGCAGCTGCTGGGCTTTGCATACTGTGGGTACCTGGAATAGTGTTTGGAAGGGCTTCCATCCTAAGTAGCCATCCCATCCAAGTTACTGACCATGGCTCGTCTGTGTGCTTTTTCAACCCTCTCTTGCTAGAGGCTTGGTGGTAAGGACAGTCAGATCCTTCCCCCTCTGCCATAGCAGAGGTCGAGGTTGCAGCTTCTATAACCTACCAAGGGCAGCTGTTCCCTTCTGCCCTCAGATATTAAGGGTCCAATTTTCCCTTTCATTTCCTGTGCCTTCTTGAGGGAAAGAGAGAAAAGAAGTCTCTGCTGTGATGCAGAGTGATTGCTGCCATTTGACATCGGCATTTATCTGCTTGGTCTTTTCATTATCTCCTTCCCATTTGTTTCTGCTCATTTTCAAGTGTCTGCTGATCCTCTTCCTTCCTCTGGGGCTGGCTGTTGTTAAAACTCCACTGCTTACCTGCTCCGTATATCTTGACTTATCTGCTCGGTTCACGTCTCCATTCATTGATTTTTTATACCCAGCTGCTAAATGAGCACTATTTGCCCCTTTTCTGCAAGCATCTTCCCCTTTGCTACTGCAAACTCCTCCGTACTCCAGCTAAAGCACTCTGGATTCTCATTACAAACAGCAAAGCTGGTAGGCTTCTGATTTTTCCTGCTTCTGCCTGTGTGCCAGTTGCTTTATTTTCAGTATAGAGGTCACACCGCTGCTGACTCTTGCTAGAGATGTTTCCCTAACTTTGAGCCCAATTTATCAGTCAGGAAACATGGCTCATTTTTCCCAGGTGCCCAGACCAGGAATAGCCTCTGGCTGTTACATAGCTTTTCAACAAACTGTGTCAAGAAGCAACAAAATCCTGCCTCTGGGAACATGTTCCCTTTCTTAGTTTTATTCTGTATTGTTAAAATCTCGGTTAGTGTCTCAATTACATATAGACAGGTACAAGCTACAAATTCAGATCAGAAATTCACGGATGTTTGTATCCCAAGGGCTTGTCTGCCTCACTTTTTTGTACCAAAGCTATATAGATTCATGAGGGATAAGCTACGAATACATCTGTAGGAGTATCACTGTGCCTACATTTGAGGGTTATTCTGAGCCATTCAAAGCTGCTTTAGTAGTGCAAAGTCTAGAAGCAGGCCACCCCCAAAGTTACTGCATAAACCTAAGTGCTAGAAAATTCAGCTTCCAGTGCAGACATGCACACCAAAAGCCAAATCAATGCTTTTTATCCAGTACTATAGCTGCAGAGGTATCAATCCCACATTTCGTACCCATAAAATCAGTGCAATTTCTGTTAACTTTGACATATATCTTTTTCAATACTCACAAGGCCTGCTGTTTTAGGGGGGGAGAGGGAATAATGAAAGCATGAGACACACAGCACAGCTTGTGGTCTGCAGAGATCTTGTGCAGCATTGTCTGTTGAACCAAAATGTAGATATTGTAGATATAAATGGAGGCATTGCAGATAAAATAAGACACAGCAAGAATCACTGCAGATTTCACAGAATCACAGAAACACCACGGGTGGAAAATACCTACAAGATCACCCAGTCCAAGCATCCACCTATCACCAATAGTTCTCACTACACCATGTCCCTCAACACAACGTCCAAACGTTCCTTGAACACCTCCAGGGTCAGTGACTCCACCACCTCTCTGGGCAGTCCATTCCACTGCTTGACCACTCTTTCAGAAAAGTGGCATTTCCTAACGTCCAGCCTAAATCTCCCCTGGTGCAGCTTGAAGCCATTCATTCTAGTTCTATCAGCAGTTATACGAGAGAAGAGGCTGATCCCCAGCTCACTACAACCTTCCTTCAGGTGGTTACAGAGAGCAGTAAAGTCTCCCCTGAGCCTCCTCTTCTCCAGACTGAACAATTCCAGCTCCTTCAGTCGCTCCTCCTAAGGCCTGTGCTCCACATCTCCACTGTCCTGGTGTGTGTTTGCTGCTGTGGAGTTAGGAAGTCTTTGGGGCTGGAGGTTTTTTGAGGCAGAAAAATGGTTTCTTTGCCTTCTGTAAGTGAAGTTTTGGAAGAGAAGGTAAGTTTGGCTCACTGGAAGTCTCCAGTGCTTGTAACTGTAGGAAGTTTGTGGTTCTGGAGGTTTCTTGGTTACTCTGCAGTGACAATCCCTATGTCTACTCCCAGTTAATACAGACGTGTTGGGAAAGCATAATCCTGTGGTTGCCTGTAAAGTCCCACATCTAACATTCCCTCTTGGATTCAGGAAAGAGAAACCTGTGTAGGTGTGAATTTCTGTGGGCTGCAGGAAAGGCTGCCCAGGAGCTGGGAGGCGAAGCAGGCAATTCTGCTTGTCCCAGCACGGGTCCTCAGCTTTGCTTTCCCAACTGTGGAAGGCTGGCAGCATGCATATGTCGCTCTTAATCTTCCTTTTGCATCCCTGTTTTTGTAGTTGTCAGAGCGCCATATTATGCAAATTGGAATTAAGCAATTAAGGCGATAATGTTTCCCTTGAAGAGTTTGACAAGGCAGAAGGAACACAGACTGCTTTCCAGACAAGCTTTTGGTTGCATATTTACCTAAAAACAAAAGTAAGAAGGTGATGGACAGACACCCCCGCAGCTCCATGGCTGAGCCACCGCAGTTATCCTCCCGTTCTGCTTATCTCATGCCCGCTATCAAGGCCATGGGTCAGAGGAGTTGCTCCCTTGTCCCCTCAGCACGTGAGAGGCTAAGGGATGCCACAGCCCTGCATGGCGTTTGCATCTTAAACAGATGTTTAAGGGTAGATCTCAGCACCGTGCTGTGCTTAGGTTCAAGGGCTTTTGACACTGACCCAGCAGCTGGGCTATCACACAGCTTTGCAAAGCTGGTATTGGGGATGAGGAAGGGTGAAACTGCTGTCAGACGTGAGGGTGCAAAAGTTCAGAGCTGTCAGGAGTTCTTTGACTTTGTGACTTTGCTGTCTCTTGTGATTTCTTCCCATCTTGCCCACAGCGAAAGTTCCTCTTGTTCTCAAAGACAACTTTCTAGTCTTCCTTCATGTAGACTTGCAGTAAGTTTGGGAAAGAGGCCGTGGGTCTGCTATTGAACTATTTTGCCACAGCAGTGATTTTTGTGTTGCAATCAAAGATGGTCTAAAACTGAAGCTGCAAATCTCAATTGTCTTTGAAAGCAAGGTGCTGGGAGCTGGACTGACCTCTGGAGATTTGTGCTGCCGTTGCCTTTGCGCACTCTTTGTGTTCAGCAGTTGAGGTAATGCCTTTGAAAGCAGTTGATCAGATGTAAAATCTGCTTTGAAGCAATAATTATGTGACGGATCGGACCCTGGGGGTAGAAATCTGCAAAATGGCATCATTTGAGATGAGCTTCACCCTTTGTTTTTTCACAAGCTGTCCTTTTTTTTTCCTTGGGCTGTAGGTGGTCACCCCTGCTTTGAACTTCACTAGCTCTTGAGCATCACATTTTCCGCATCCTCTGCAGATCCCAATGGAAAAAGGAAAGGGGGAGGGGGTGTTACGGAGTTGTTGCCAGCTGAGATACAGAGGACCTGATTCACTGTGGCTCCGGTGCACCCAGGGAGTCACTGGCACAAAACAGTGACTCAGAGGTGGTGACTCAGGCTCCAGCTCTCTATTAAATAGTCAGCAAATGTGGCAAGCTGAGTCCCAAGCGACACTAATGACTGAGAAGAGATTGGAAAGCCTGGGGTCTAATGGGGTCTGTTTCCCAGCTGGCGTGGGCACACAGGGAGGCATTACCAGAGAGAGGTAATGGGTTGATCGGGCTGTGTGACAGAGCAGTCTTTTGCAACAGCATATGGGAGTGCACAGGAGGATTTGCTTTAGCTTAAACCCTTCCTCAAGTTCCGTGAGCTAAAATGAAAGAAGGCCTGCTCAGAGATGATTGTGAGAAGCTGAGAGGATATTGCAGAGATGGATGACCCTTTTCCCTAAGTATTTTTTACTGCTTATTTTCAGAAGAAGGATATGGACGAAGGGGACCCTTCTTCCAACCCAGCAGGGCTGATATTAGGCTACATTTATGGGTAAAGATGTAGTGAGTTAATCATCCATTCTGAGACCCTGCTTCTCTTACATGGAGCAGCTTTCACATGGCAGCAAGTTGTCCCCACGGGCATGAGTGTCCAAAGCTGTTCTTTATGTCTCCATCTTGCTTGGTCACTTCCCAGTGAGGTCAGCTGAGCTTATTCTCAGTGGCAGTTGTTTGGCCTGAATTAGTACTCAAGGAAGCATTGGCTCAATCGATCCAGATAGCTCTATCTAGCCTTTTTTTAAATAAGGCCACAAGTTCCCACCAGCTGCGCATCATTTATCTGCTGTGGAGTTCAGCAGCCAAGCTGTGTTTGTGGAGACAGGAAAAACAAATAGAAAAGAAAATATCCTGGAACAGCAAAAGGTAAATGCCTGTTTCTGCTTTCACTCAGGGTAGCCAGAGGAAGTACTTAAGGGCCACTACCAAGCCTTGATGCCCTCCATCCCTCCTCCTTGCTTGCCTTTAACTGCTCTCTGTGGCCACGCTTAGTGGCTGTTTGCCTTTGATTTACCGTTTAACCAGCATACTGAGCCCTGGTTCCAACTGCGATTGCTCTTTTCCTCCCACTAGCTGAGAGCTGCACCGTGCTGCCCTCCCTCCCTCCCTCCTCAGAGAAGCTCCGGACGCTCTGCCGGATGCTTTAATGAGCTTGCATTTTCCTGAGAGGCCAGATCTGATCGTGACTTGAATGGCAGCTGCCAAGCAGACAGAGCTTTTAGTTTCAAACTCAGCAAGAAAATGGCTTTGCCTTCCATCAGAGCACCTTGTGTACTTCAGAGGCTCACTCATTATGAGCAATTTCTATTAAGAGCTGAGTACCTTTTGTGTTCCTTGGGAGCAAAGGATGCTGAGTGTCTCCCAGGGCCTGCTCAGCACCGCTGAGGATTGCGCCTGCTGTGTGTTTGTGAACTAGCATCAGCAGAGATTAGACAAGCATGCTGGGAAGAGTGCGACTCCAATTGCAGTCCCTGGAGGCTTTTTTGTTGTTGTTTCTGCTGGTTCACTAGGTATTCTCCCCCACCCCCTTCTTAATATATTTATCTTACAAAAGTTGCATTTTGTACTCTCCTGAAAAGCATTTGCCATTTTCTGTATGCCTGGCAGATCTTCTCGGAGTGCTCTGCTTCCCACTGGGAGCTGCAAGCATTTGAAGGGTAAATACAGTGAAGGATACAAGTTTCTTATGGGGGTTCTAGGCTGTTCAACTGAAAAGCATGAGGTGTCATAGAAAGAAGATTGTCAAAAGTGCCCGGGCGTTGAGCAAGGCTCGAGTCCTGCTGGTGGAACAGGTCTCCAAGAGGAGGGAGAAGGTTCTCCTTTCCTAAAAACTGAAGAGGAGAAAGAAGCTTATGGGTATATGATGGGATGTGGCGGGGGAACCTCATAAGCAAATGAGACCTTTTCTGCCTCAGTGGATAGGGGAACTCAATCGAGTCCTTCTGTGACTGTAGTAGCCACAGAGCTTGTGCACTTACAAAGGTGAATTTAGGCAAAGAGTGCACAGAATCACAGAATCACAGAATCACTCGGATTGGAAGGGACCTCAAGGATCATGTAGTTCCAACCCCCCTGCCTAGCAGGGCCACCAAACATACACATTCAGATCAGGTTGCCCAGGACCCCGTCCAACCTGGCCTTGAACACGTCCAAGGACGGGGCATCCACAACCTCCCTGGGCAGCCCGTTCCAGGGCCTAACCACTCTCCTTGTAAAGAACTTCCCCCTAACTCCTGTTACACATCAGAAGTCACTCTCACAAATGGCCTTCAGAGAAGGCAGTCTCAAGGAGCATCCCTGAGCACCACCATCTTCCTGGCAAGGTCTGAGGATAAGCCCAGTGGGCTCGCTGACCTCCAAAGAGCAGATGATGATAAGGATGCTGAACTGCAGTCCAGAAGGAAAGATTTCTCCTTCTTCCTACACTCCAACTCCCACAGCTGGATCTGAGTAAATGACTCATGCCAGCTGCAGCTCGCAAAGTGACAAGAAATAAAGAAGCCAAGGGGACAAGGGAGAGTAAAGCCAACTGAGTTCATCTGCTGTGCTGTTAGTATGTTATGGACCGTGCTTTCACGGAGCTCAGAGGGGCTTCAGCTCTGCGACAGGAATAGGGTACATGTGCAGTATTTCCTGTGCAAGATGTTTTACAAAGTACTCTGGATTGGAAAGAGTCTGAGTGGCAAGGAACTTCATTAACTACAAGAGATGTCTTTAATAAAGATGACAATAGTACTGAAAACACCAGAGAAGCACTGTAAGATGAGGAAGGCCCTTTATGCTAGCATCCTATTAAGCAACAGAAAGCAGGCTGAGAGCAAACCTTGGTCTATAATTTCAGCAAATTGTGTTTTATCACACTTGCCCCAAACTATCAAGCCTTTGACCCCCAGTGCAAGTGGAAGGAAACCCTGTCTTCATTTACACTGCTCTTTGTCTAGAATGTGCCCACCAAAATCCCTGGAAGCACAATAAGAAATACAATCTATCTATAATTAAATGTCTGTAAATCTCATTGAACTTGAGAGTGGCTGACAGGTGGATGAATATTCAATTGAAGTATTGTACACACTGTCCCTTTTCTTCTGAGCTTTCCCTAGAATCAGCTTTTAGTCGCTTTGAGAGGCAAGAGAATGGACTTTGCAGACTGCCTCTTTAACCTGTACAACAGCTTTTCTGTTCTGTGCTGCATCAGGATTTGCCTCCCTGGCCTTCTGGGAAGCAAAGAGGTACCCGATCCCTGTTCACATCACTGAGGATGTCACCAATGCCTATTTTAGTTTCAAGGATAAAGTAACTTCTAGTCACATTTGAAACCTGTGAGCTATGAAATCCACAATCTGAGTTTTGACTATCTTATGACCTGCTCCATGCCTGACTTCTTTCTCTGCTCCAGTGTCCTGTTCCATGCATGACCATTTATCCATATCAATGCAGTAAAATGCAGGTGAGGAGCACAAAGTTTTCTCATTCTCTTTTGATTGCCTTTTTCACTTGACAACAGTATATTACAATACTAGTGGCAAGGCTGACGATTTTGGTTTGTCACCTTTGATTCTTACTCCTGGTCTCTGATCGCCGCTTCATCTCATCAAACAATACAGGAAAAACTCTCTAGCCCATTTCTCATATTGTATTAAGTATTTAAATCACTCTCCATTTTATCACCATGCCTAACAACATCTAGGTCTTTGTTCTAGGCACATCCCTGGAATAGCACAGGCCCTACAGTATTCCTCAGCAACTTCATACAGCAGAGTATGCCCGCCTTCAACGCTTGCTCTAGCTTAAAGAGTTTGAGCCAATGCATCGTAGTCCCAACTCTTCTCCATTAAAATGCAGGCACGTGCTGTTTGTTTATCTCCCTCTGGGAACAAGCCAAGAAGAGTATTAGTGTCTAGGAAAATAGTAGTAGTAATAATAATAATAATAATAATAATAATAATAATAATAATAATAATAAAGCCCCTAGGTGACAACTCAATGTTTTCCGAGGTCTGGTTAAGTTCTTTGGAGCATAGAACTCCATCACTTTTCTCAGCAGGGTATAATTACTCATAACTTGAAGGTTTTATCTCTGGGCTTCCTGTATGAAAAGGGAGAAAGGAGGTGAATCTTGCATTCCACGAGAGTATAGATGTTTAATTAAGTATCGCATTTAATTGTTCCAGACTTCTGCTTGACAGTCACTGAATTTTGAACATTTTGTTGTTTTGGTGTTGTTTGTTTTTTTTTTTTTAATTGGAATTGAAAAGAAAAAAAGTGTCTGACATGTAAATGTTGTCAGTCTCATGTCTCACTCTGTGCCTCAGGGTGACATGATCCAGGACTGGTACCCAGGTTCCTGCTGGGAACTCTATTTCCACTCCGTTCTCTGGGGGACAAGTTACATTCTGCTTCCAATAGCCCTTTCTGTCACCTGAAGTCCAACCTGACTTGTGCCTGCTCCCTGGCATTTGTATTCAGGTCTTTCCTCTCTCTTTCTTCCTGTTTCTTCAGGACTAGGGAAAGAAGGGCAAACTGGACCTTGGAATAATAAATGTTCTGTGTCTTTCTTACACCTCCATTCATCCAAAGATCTCAGAGCACTTCGCAGGAATTAATAATATAAGGCTCGCTCTCCCTCTGTTAAGGTGACTGGTTTTATTGTCCTTGCAGTGATAATAGCAGTCTCTTTGAAGCCTGCTTTGTCTCCTGTCGGATTGGGAGATCTCCTATCTGTAAAGGAAGGAGAAGGTAAATCCTCTCCAACACTGCTTCCCAAGAGCAGAGATGCCTGTGCTGAGGCCTGAGTGGTGGTTTGGATATGGCCAGCACCAGCATTACAAGATGTGAGACCCTGATGCGCAGCCTCTGCTGGGAAGGGGCAACCACGTGAAGGCAGGAAGGCTGCTGGGGGGAGTTGGGTCTTTGTGAGATTCTCCTCTTTGACCAAACTCTGGAGGCTTTAGAGGAGGCAGACCTGACATTTACATGCTGTAAGTAGGGAGATCACAGCTAATAAGCTCTGTCTGTGAAGCATTGAGAATTGAGTCACTTGTGCTGATTCTCATCGTAAACAGTACCCAACCACAGTTTTTCCAGTGGAGTTGTTTCTTGGGGCTGTCAAAACTATGACAGAAAGAGGAGAATTCAGTGATTTGGTTTCTTTGTCTTTCTGCTCCTTTCTTGAGGATAGACAGAAGTGCTGTCTTGCTTTTCCTTCTATGTCTCTGCTGTAGTTTCTATATACAGCACAGCAACTTTTCTGTGCTGCCTTTGTCCCACCTGGTGCTAAAATCCCCTGAAGACCAGACTCCCTTTACCTCTGATTGAGCTTCTGTGCCTTGTTTTCAGCCCCAAGAGACAGTGATGAAGCAACATCTCAGCCTGACTGAAATAAAGTGCATTTGAGCCTCTTTGGGTTGTCTCACAACAGCAGGTTCCACCATGGCTTGCTGAAGCACAGTTTGCCCGTGCTGTTAGTCATGCCCCAACAAGATGGAAGGAGATTTTGTGGTACCACAGCAGCCCTCCAGTTCAAATGCCTGCTGGGACCTGTAGGAAGACTCTGTGACAGGAGGGGGATGATAGAAAAGGAAGGAGAGGCACATCAGCTGAAAAAAAAAGAAAGATGAAGAGTGACTGGAAGACCCTACTCTTCAGTTATAATAGGCTTCATCTATCAGATAGATTGCCTTAATGTGTCTCCTAACAAGGCTTCTCCAACACACACACACCCTTTACTTTGGTTTACCTCTTTGATACTGTCACATGTTCTTCATTTTCCAGTGCATTGCATTCATTCTTTGCCTTTAAACTCCAAGGATTAAAGCAACTGGATAAAATAAATAAATAAATGAAATTAAAAGAGCTGACATTTCATGCTGTTGTCGGCAGCCTTTGATTTTCTTCCAGAACAAGATCATTACTTTTCTGTCCTGCTTTCAAAAAAAAAAAAAAAAAGAAAAAAAAAAGAAAAAGATATGCATAGACTCCTTATATATTCATTTATCACTTGTGGGATGTGGTAAGCGTGGGGAGCAGTTAAGGAAGGAGACACTTGTGTCTGCAGTGTAGGGAACCCTAAGAGACGGGAAGCTAAAAGCTTCCAAATCTAGTTCTGGGAAGGGGACATCCTTTGGCTGAATTGTTCATAGAATCCCCAGGACAACAACTTCATGGTCCAGGCTGAAGCTACCATAGTAACAAAGGTCATCTAGATGAAAAACAATCTAAACTGTGAAGTTGCAGTCCAAACAATAATTCTGCAAGCCTTCAAAGAGGAGGAAAGATGACCCCTAGGATTTTCGGCTCACTGCTACTAGCATGGAGACTGGGAGGTAATTCATAAAGTGTGGTGCTGGCTCTCATTCTGTGCAGGTTTGGAAGTTCCTTGGCCCAAGTTTTTTATTGACAGTAGATTATATCTATCCAGGAGCTTTTCCTAGGTTTGAAGCTTAACTCAAATTTGCTGTGTCTGTGCCTCTTCAGAGCAGACTGAGCTGTGGCTCTACATCCACAATTGTGGTTGGAATCAATGAACCTGCTGTGGAATGTTTGGGAACCCACTGGGGGCACATTTCCCACCATGAAATTGGAGGATATGCGGCAGTTCAGATCCAGCCTTGTTTGGGCTCTGAGCGTATCATAAATCTCTGGCACTGGGTGATGCTTTGCTGTGCAAACGAAGTCCAAGGAGAGCCTGAAGCAAAGAAAACGTGTTTGCACTCTCGGTTCCAGCCTGAGTGAATCACAGAGTGACTATAAATAAGGAGAAGGAAACTGCTGCAAGGAAGCTGATTACATGAAATCGTCCATTCCCTCCATTTCCTTTTTCCAGGATGGTTCAGTGCATCATCTGTATGTTTCTGACAGGACAATTTTGGTACATCCTAATGCCGAGCCTCTTAACAACTGTGGTCGTATCATTGTTTTCTCAGCCATACTGCCTTACAGTTGCTGCCCTATGTTGCTGAGAGACTTTCTTGAGCTATCTCCTAACAAAGACGTGTGTTATAGTACTGGCAGTTCCTTGTTCAACCTGGGCAGAAGGCAGCATCAGCTGAGAGAAGAGATGTTAAGGTCTGATACATGCTAGCTGATGGAGGTGAGTCTTATGGGACAACCTGGCATCATTGCCGTACACGCTCCATGTAAAAGTTCTGTGCATGTCATGCAAATGTTAAGCATGCCAAGTAATGCATTACAATTAACTCAAAAACCTCTGATTTTCATGCGTTTCATCTTCCTAAAATCCTGGCTATAAAAAGAAATGGAATCTTTTGAAAACTTTGAAATTCCTCTTGTCAGGACCTCTTGCCTCAGTGAGCTTCTTGATATGGACAGATTTCCATGTCTGTGTTGGTCTTACAGCATGAAGTCAATGACAAGATGTATGTTAAAGGTCAAAGGCCTAGAACTGGATGACTCAGTGCACATCCTTGTGGTTCTCTACTATGTGTTGCCTTTTCCTGCCAGCAGGACAAGCCAGCCCTGTTTACCTGTTTGGCATGCTGGGAGTTAGCATCAAATGTTACATTCCTAACCACGCTGGCTGCATACTGCACAAACAATATCAAAATACAAAATCTGGTTTCCTATCAATTGTCCAAACAACACCAGGATGAGTCACTGGTACAGGTTACCTTGTGTTGTGGTTGATGCCCTGTCCTTGGAGACTTTCAAGGCAAGGCTGGATAAGGTCCTGGTCAACCTGATCTAGCTGTGGTGTTCCCGTTTATTTCAGGGGAGCTGAAATAGGTGGCCCTCAGAAGTAGCTTCCAACTCTCAGGATTCTGTTATGCTATGATTCTCCCCATGGTCATCTCAGTCACAACTAGAGAAATAAATATCAGACATGTTTCTTGGTTTCAACTGTGACAACTTATTGTGCAGCTGTTGACTTAATTAAATTAGAATGACCTCTAAAAGTACATCCATTAAGAGCAATGCTGCAAAGCAAAGTCCCATGGTTCTGCATTGCTCTCAGAATGCTCACTAAGAGTTCTCAGTGCAGAGTCTTGGTCAGCAGTGACACACATAACTCCAAGTGGCTCGCTCAGCAATCGCTTCATCACATTCAAATGCGTTTCATCCTGATCAGAAACAGAAGATCAGCAGCACCAAAAACAGAGCTCCTTTCATTGTCCACAAAGACATTAGCAGCTTACTTGTGCTACTCTGCAACTACCCTGCTTTGACATGAAGTGGATCTGGTCTCTATAACCTGATGACTGTTGGACATGCCACCCTAGCAGAGATGTAGACCTGCTGGGCGGAGAGTTCTCTTTTTATGCTTATGTTCTCAGGGTATATCCTCCAAGTCACCAGGCAGCTTTCACACGAGAACTGGAGTCACAGCCATTCAGGGTTGAGACCACTGCAATTCTTCTCTGTTCAAGTATGTCTGGAGAAAAAGTTCTTGCCTTTGTGGTGCAATAGAGGTGATTCAGCTTCTTAGTTGCTGAGCTATTGCCTATTGCAAACTGTATGGAGAAGAGTGAGTATCTTAATTTTTCAAATTAGGCTCAGAGAGTAGATGATGACTCTCAAGCCTGTTTTGTACCTTGCAGTACGGAACCAAAACCCCTGAGAAGATGTTCTCAAGGATGGTGATTGCACTGTTGATCTGAGACCTGGGACATCTGGGTTCATTTGCATGTTCTTCCAAGCATCCTGTGTGACTTAGGGCCTTGCTCAAATGCCTGTCTGCCCAGGCATCCAGGACAGGGAAAGGATTTAACCTGGCCCCGTTTCCCTGCACAGTCATCACAGAGAGTCAGGTGTTTCCCTTAGGCCATCTCATCGTACTCTGGGTCCCATGCTCATCTTTCCTCTGACCAAAGAACTAAGATTTGCTACCCTTAGATAACATGTGACCTCAGTCCCACCAGCTGGGATGCAAAAAAACAAACAGCAAAGTCTTTTGCATATGGGTAGCAGCAGGTCTGAGCACAGCTTTTGCTTTGGTGCCCTGAAGTAGCCTTTTTGAGAACATTTCACGTTTTTCCAACACGCTGCACAAGCATCAGTGATTGCCCAGTTTCTGTACTTTGCCAGTTTTACTTTCTACAATTCAGGTGCAAAATGCTACAAACACTATCTGGCACCTCTGCCTTGTTTTGGTGAGAGGAGATTATGGCATTTTAGTACGTGCTCCAAAAGTGAGAAGTCACAGTTTTGGAAGCGGGGCCTGGGGTAATGGCTTGCTCTTAGCAGGATGATAGAACACCTTGGCCCATGCCCACAGGCTCACTGGTGGCTCCATTTTAGCATGCACCACTTTGTCTCTTCCTCATCAGATGCTGGGAATATTTGTTATGGCAGACTCTAGAGAGATCAGTGCTACTTCCAAGCCTTGATCACTGAGCTGGAGTAACTAGTGGGTTGATTCAGTGCTGTCACTGCTTCCTTACAAGTTGCTGCTAACCCCTAGCCTGGTGTTAAAGGAAGCTGAAGTATTACTTACAAATATCATCTGTCAGAAACGGCTTCTGCTACTCTTGCAGCGTGCAGCACTTTATACCACAAGTTTTTGCTCAGAGGTGATAGTGTGAAGAATATGGATAGCAGCAAAGCAGAGGGATGTTAGAGCATTGCTGCTGTGTGATAAGCAATTTGTTTATAAACGGCTTCAGATTTTCTTCCAGTGTTTTAGTGGTTGATAAGTGCTCACTAAAAAGAGTAATTTTTAGAACTCCAGCTGTTCTTTACAAACTGTTTGCTTCAATGAATCATTACTTGCTCAGTATTTGCACTCTTTTATTGGTTAACTGAATATCATGCTAATTGTCTTTCTCAACTGGGTAAGTAAAATATTGGTCAGACTTTTTTTTTTTTTTTAAATTAGGCTGTTGGGAAATTTTTTCATCCTGCAACATTGATATATCAGAATGGAAACATTTTACAGAAATGTCTGTTTCTGTATGCAGCAGCCTTCAGCTTTTCAGAATCAATATATAAATTCTGGTCAAAAGGCAAAAGAGAGAAATAGTCAAATTGGGCTCTTACTGAACAGGCAGGGATCTTGTTTAGGCTGCAGAAAACCCTGTCCAAAGCCTTGTATGGCAATCTGGCAGGATCTTGTACCCGTATCTTGCATATACCAAGCAAATGAATGACTGTTACCTGCTCAGGAGTGGCCCTTCCTTGACCCAAAAGAAAAAAAAAAAAAAGAAATAAAAAGTTTAAAACTTTGTAATAAAACTTAGGAACAAATTCCAGAACTTCAAAATTTTGCATGCAAATGAATTAATGTATTTTAATTCTTTGGCCAGTCCTATGAATAACAAATAGATGCTGTCTGGTGTGTATCAGCCTTCATGTTACGAAGCATGAAACCTTGGCAGTTCACAATTTTTCACTGACACCAAGAAAGTTGTCAAATGCTCACAAGTGACAAGTGCCACGAGTGCATAAATCACAGCCATTCAAGCTCAGCTTTTTTATTATAGCAACTGCTAACCGATCAGGGGCATTTTCTTTTAGTGTTTTGTTCACTCAGTACTAGCAAATACAGTATGATGCAGTGAAAAAGAAGTGGGAACACTAGGCAGCTTCAGTTATTGCAGGATCTCATAAACTTGCTTGAAAAGGATGAAAACGTCAGAGTAACGTTGTCTTTTGCTTGCATTTTGGTTTCATCTCAATATTGGTAGTTTTGGTTCTTAACCTGAATCACTGTTGGTCATTATGTTGGTACGTGTGAGCTATTCGGCTGATGATCATGTTCTGCTTTAGAAGTGCCTGTGTATGACTCGGAGGTGAAGTGGCTGCATTTGGAAGCAATTTTGAACATTTCTTGATACAAAAAAAAGAATATTTGAATACAAAACCAAAGAAATTGTGATTTTTTTTAATGTCTACTTTTGGCGAATCTGTTGATATCAAGTGTACTTGCAAACTGCAACCTCAGATACTAGGAAATAATCTTTTGGGTCTTAATAAAGAACAAAAAAAAGTCTTCAGACAGCTGTCCAACTCTGGGAAATAAATGGGAACAATTTGATTTTAGCCATGACAATGCACAATCTGGCATTTTTTGAATGAGAAAAACTTGGAGACTGGAAATTAAACTGTCAGTGCTGGAAAGTATGGGACTGTGAAGACCACAAAGTGTTTAATCAGTGTGTTAGGATCATTCCTGAAAGGGGCAGGAAACAGATTGCCCTGGAAGGACAAAACTCCACAAATGTAATTGCAGTGTAAGGACAGAAGAAGGTGGGTGCAGGAGCGTCAGGAGCTGAACAGGCAGATGGAGGACAGTGAAGTTTGCTTTTCAATATATGCACAAGAGAAGAATTCTACTGTCCCGAAATCCTTTCCACAAAGTCATCCTTAAACTGGACCCATAACTTGAGGGAGAGAGCAGAACCTGACTGTTCAGGCGATGCTGAGGGGATACTGATGGCTCTTGTAAGTGCATAGTCGAATAGTTCCTTGGATGGACAAGGGAATAAGAGCAAGGTCAGCAGTGGCATTATGCTATTAAATTTCCTCATGCAGGCAGCCATTAGTAAGCTATCTCTGCTTATTGCTGTAATAATGTATGCTCTGGCTCTGCACTGCCATCGGATACAGAATTTTGGACCCTTTCTTCACTGTTGTTGTCCCCGATTGCAACCGTACTGCCGCACCAGAAGGAGATGCATCTTTCACCCCAGCTTTTCTGTGGCACCATCCTTGACAGGGATGTTCACTCCAGTTCCAGAGACGGAGGTTACATCCACAGGCTAGTGCGATGTGCAGCATCTGCAACAAACTGAGACCAAGCACATTCTCTGTAAAGATGAGCTTTGTTTTGCTGTTACAAAAACCTCACATGCTTTTTTTTCTTTTTCTTATCTCTCTGATCCTAATCCTGATGTCTCCCTTTAGTCTCGTCTCAAACGGTATAGCAGAGCGCAGAATAAGATAATCTGTACCAAGCAAGTCATGCGGCTTGGAGCTGCATTGAAGGAGGGGAGGGGTGTCAGGTGAGGGTTAGGAAAATGTTCTTCATCTTTTCTTAAGGGTGGTGTGTGTGGAACAGGCTGCCCAGAGCAGTGGGCACAGCCCCGAGTGCTGGAGTTCAAGGAGTGTTTGTACACTGCTCTGACATAGGGTTTGGATTTTGGTTGGCCCTGTGTGGAGGCAGGAGTTGTACTCGATGATGCTTGCGGGTCCCTTCCAACTCGGGATATTCTATGATTCTGTGTAAATAAAGCCTAGTGACACCCATGTGTTAGGTATGCTCAATTATGTGCTGCTTGCCCACTGCTTGTCAGCTATGTACTACAGTCTGGGGTAGTGCCACTAACCAGTCGCTCCCCACACGGAGCAAACTGCACATCTGTGTTTGAATGTCACTCCCTGCATGCGTGTCTGATCATCATTTGTAACTGATGTCAGGGAGATTGTTCTTGGTGTGGAAGTGAGGAGCCCCAGTTTCAGGTCTGAATGAACTACTCTGCTGTGACTTAGCTTTCCATTTTTCGACTGTTTGTTTTATTTGCAAAGCCCTTTTCCTCCATCCTCTCCATCTCTGTCGCTCTGTTTGTAGAGAAAATAGGCAGAACTGACATGTAAAGGTGCCCTCAGAGCCAATTTGCAGCAATTGGTAAAGATCAGACTGCATCCATCTAAAAATGCCTATCCATAGGGAGCTGCCTCGGAGCTGAGTGTTAGAGAGTGTTTTAAAGGCACAGCTAGAGCACGAAAAGGATCTGTTTTTAAATTGGAGAGGGGCAGATCAATTCAAAAACAGCAAGGCTGTCCTCAGCCCTTCACCTACACCTTCTTTGAGAGCTGAGACAGTGATTGCATTTTTATTTGTTGCCGTACATTTTTGCACTGCTTGGTTTTAACTCAAATGGCAGCACTAACGCTAGATACACTGTATTAGCAGCTCTTTGTAACTACCAAGCAGACAGCAGTGAGCAAAAAACTGTAGTGTGTGTCTTTACAGATCCAAATCCCTTGGCATTTGGGTCTTGTGCTGCCAGGTTAGTGGGTTGGCATTTTTGTTTTGTTTTGTTTCTTTGGACCTTTTATTTTATTTTATTTTTATTTTATTTTATTTTTTGTAAAGCTAAGACTTCGATGGAAGATTTTGGCCAAAAATACTGTTTTTCCTCTTGCCCTATCTACCTAGCCAAAATCATTTGGAATTTTGTTTGTTATGCCAGCTAGAAAAGGAAATTGGCAATAAAATCATGTTTCTTTGGCAAAGTCTGTCTGTTCCCAAGAATGTATCCCGCCTTATTTCTGTTGGGCAGCAGGGAGCAGACTATTGGAGCCAGTTATCCCATTCACTGCTCCAGCTTGGTTTCAGCAAGCGCCTGATGTGAGAACCCCTCTCCTTGGGCTCCCTTCTGCTGGCTCATCCTCAGTTCTGCTCCCCCCTCTGCTAGCTTCAGCACACTGCCACGTTTTCTACCCAAGCTGTTTTGATGCCATTTGCATATTCAGCAAGCTTTCCTTAGCAATTGCAAGCTCATGCTCTCTCTAACTACTGCAATGACATTTTCAGGTAGGTGTTGCAGGAACAGTTAAGGCTCTGAGTTTCAGCAAGGCTTAACTTTTGTATCTTCAGAGTTTGGAGCAGTTTGGGTTCATACTTTAGAGGGAGAGCCCCCAAGCAACATCAAGTAGGATAAGGCATCTGCAGCCCTGTGGCTTTATGCTGGCAGCTGATGCAAGGCTTTATCAGTCATGCAGTCAACAGCATGCACCTTCAAGTCATCGGTAAGGTTTATGATGCTAGGAGAAATTATCTGATTCTGTATTCCTTCTGCAGGCTTGTTGTCTCCCTCTCCCCCTTGTCCCTTGTGTGTAAATGTTGCAAAGCTATCTTTTGCTCAGCTACTGATTAATCCAGCATTAATCGACCTCCCTTAATTGTACTTGGCTATTTTCTCTCCCTTTATCCTTAAATTGCTCTACTGGGCAGGGGGTCTGGAGGGCAAACACATTCATTATCTTACCGGCAAACAAGATATGAATCGCACTGCAGGGGACAAAATTAAATTTACAGTTTCCCCTTGTACATGTCATAAACTATTGATTTAAAACAAGAGGGGACTCAGGAGTGGAGCCAGTACATCGGCAATCTTGCACTGTTTTCGCTGTATTCTTCCAGGGGTGCAGAGGAGTAGCGGGTCCCCCAGGGGATTTGTAAGGCAGTGAAAAAGGCAGAGGGTAGTTAAGGTGTAGTGTGTCTGGTAGCTCCATGGGCAGCTTACCTACGACTCTCTTTCTAGCTCTAGATCTTAAAGTCCTGTGGTAGTCTTAATGGACCCACAGCAGATACTTCTTCCCACATATGCAAAGACTGTTGTGATAAGGAGCTCTTTAGAGACTCCATGTGTGTAGCCCAGTCCCAATGACAGGGAAAGGAAGGGATTTCAGACACTGGCCGTGGTGTTTGTTGTTGGTTCTTGCTCTGTCTGCTGTGCCAAATAGAGGAACTATTGGCTGGCAGCATGAGCAAATCAAAGAGTACCTTTGCAGTGCTCAGTCAGCGTGAGCCCTAGCAACTGGCGCATTGCTAAAGCACAGTGTTTGCCTCATATCTCATGGTCTCTCAAACAAGACTGGAAACTCTCGTGTGATGAAGGCCAGGAAAAAGCATACAGTCCATTCACACAGGAGAAATATCCTGCATGTGGTACTGGTTGTCAACAGCGTGCCACGCTGTGCCCCTCTGCTAGTGTTGGGAATGTGGGAACATGTATGGGGCTAAACACAAACCCAGTGCTTGGTGGAACGTCATCTATTATATGCCTAATGATGTTAAAAAAGAATTTAGTCCCTCCTGTGCTGGCAGCCGTTTCTCATTACCAGTTAATTGGACCTAGATGCAGTCACTGTTGAAATCTGTTGTCAGTAGCAAGTTGTTATATTAGAGTAGGTGCACCTTGGGAGGGTTGCTTACGTCTCCAGACAGCATGAGAGAGTCAAAGGCTGCAACTACATAAAACATTTTCCTTTTCCTAGGGTTTCCTAGGGACAGATCCCATTAAGGTGTACTCTGGCAAGACTAATAGGGCTGCTGACAAGGGCTGAACCTGTATGTTGTCCAGACAGCAAAAGGGTTTCAGCACCTTTTCAGCACAAGAAATCTTGTTGCTTCTCCCTGACAGCTGCAAGAAAGGTGGGAGGATCTGCTGGAGAAATCTTCCTTTCCCCTCCCTTGCCTCCTCTGAGATGGTCCACATGAAGAATTAGATGCAAGACTCTGCATACTATCTGCTATAGGACCTAATCTAGCAAGTGGCCAAAGATAAGCACTGACTGCCGAGATTTGATGTGAAAATCTGTGCAGAGGAAGCTCTTTGCAGTGAGGAACTTTTATTAGCTCCAGGATATTGACTACATACACTCAAGCACTGTCTTCTCTCATCTTATCTATTGCTTTAAATGTGTGCCTACCCACTGACCCGACTCTTCCGGATCGTTCCTTTAATCAGCTTGGGGATGTAGGAGAATATTTTGTCAGAAAATATTTCTGACTGCCAAACTTAGTTTATTTGCGTCTCATTGCAAAACAGACCCCAAGAGGTGAAATGCCGTAATCACTTGCATTTCTGATTCCCCAGATCACTTGCCTCTAAATAACTATGATGTGCTGTGAGGACTGGGTAAGAATTTAATTATGTTATCACAATTAACCTGCCATCTTTTTATTTTATTTTTTTTTTCTCTCCTCTTTTTTTTTTCTTACAACTACAAAATTAACTTTAATTTTGAGCCAAAGGCTTTGTTGTCAGCAACTTTATCTGCTATTTGCCAACTCACCACAGAATCCTTTCTACTAGCACATAAAATAAGAATTCACAAAGCACTGTAAAGCTTGAATACGTCTTTACTTGCACAGCTTCTCCTGTTCATTTTCAGGATAGTCTTTTGCAGTCTGTAATATATCACTAGCACTGCCCCTTCTTCCTTCTTGTGTTGTAGATTTCCTAGGGTCATAAAAAACTTTTATCAAAGAAAACCCTCCCATGTGTACTCCATATTCTCTGCTCCCTTGCAGTACCTTTTCTACAGCTAACTTAGGACCACGGCTTTCATTCCTGTGTCTTCTCCACAGAGGATGTGAGCTTCTTTCAATCAGGGTGAAGCATTCAAGCAGCGTGGTGAGTGCTTTTCAGTTCAGAACCATAGAACACATTGGGTTGTAAGGGACCTTAAAGATCATCCAGTTCCAAGCACCCTGCTTTGGTAGGGTTGCAGTCCCCACTCCAGTGTATGAGCTAGTAGGGAGGCACTCAACTACCATTCACCCAAAGACTCCTGCTTGGTACAGTCAGCTTTGTAACAGTGTCATTTTCATCTCTCCTTCAACACTACTCCATTTTTTTTCTTTCAGTGTAGTTATATTTGCCATATTGAGAGGTTAAAGTGACTTTCCGCCCACTTTGGGCAATTGAAGAATCTCACATGAGACAATGAAGTTACGGTTCCATTTGTCACTCAGTTTCCACTGTTCTCTTTCGTGTGACACATCTTCCCCTCCTTCCTTACCTGTTCTTCAATAAGGGATTTCTCTACTTTTCTCGTCTTCTGCATAAGCCCAACCCTGAAGCAGAGCAGCTGTCTTATCTCTGCCTGGCCCAGGGGTCTGAGCATCTGGATGAAAGTGCTGACTCTTCTCTTTTGTGCGGTGCAGAAGATGTGCCCTAGTACCCTTCATTTCCAAGCAGAACTGGAGCTAGTCCAGCCTGTGAAATCTGCCTAGAATCTCAATTTTCCTCTCCTTGCCTGCTGTCACCAGAGAAATCCCAGCTTCATCAAGTGCTTATTCTGGTACTTGGCTTGTTGAATTGCTGGGGAAGGTGACTTGAGAATTTTGGGTTCTTGCCAGTCATTCACAAGCCAATAGCAGCAGAGGGAATAGTCACTCATAGCACCTGTGCCAAAATGTGGGCATAGGCCTGGGAGCTTTTAGGAGCCCTTGAAATGTCACAGTATGCAGTTGTTCAGGGATTCTGGAGGGTCACCTGGATTTTCTTATCTGCCCCGTCAGCAAATGGAAGTTATTCTTCATCTTTACTTTGTTACCAACCAGAACTGACCATAAATCACTTTCAGGAGTTGTTTTTGCCTTCTTCCTTCCCTGCCATCTACCCTGTATGGCCTGTGTTCCAGCCCTCTCTGAGCCTGCACTTCTAGGAGTATCCTACATCATGGCTGTTTGTTCTCCTGACTGTGTTGTGTATAAAGGAATTACTACAACATATGGTCAACACTCCACACTTCATATGTTATCCATCACATTACAGAGTTCAACCACGTGTCCCTCCTGCAGCCTGGGAAAAGAGCCTGCCCAGCTCTCATCAAGTGGTCCTGTTAACTTGCCCCTCTGCAAGAGGCTTTGGGATCATTTGCAGGCATTGCTCAGATGCAAGGGTAGTACCAAAAAGTTGGCAGTGAATGGAGCGATGAGGAAGCGTGCGGAAGTCAGCTGGGAGAAGGGACAGTATGGAGTAAATTAGGGAGAGAGGAGGAGTTCAGGTTGTGAATGGAAAAGAAGAGAATAAAAGGAGAGTGACGACTTGAGGGAAGAAATAACAGCTGTGTTTTGAAGGAGATGTAAAATCAACATTCTTGCCTCTCTCAGCTATTAAAAATCTCTTTGATTTTGTTTTAAAGCCCAGATTGTTATCCCAAGAGTCAGGTCTAAATTCAGAGTGGGTAATTGCAGCCTGACCTACTTGTCAGACCCATTCTGGTGGCAGTAGGGTCTCACTTTCTGAACCTAGCTGTGTTGTACTGCTGCTATGATCTAACCCAGAAGTGGCTTCATCTCAGTGCTGAAGGAAATGACTGTGATATGGGTCTCTCCAGTTTCATCCCAGTTCCTTCCTAGGAAAATTCCTCATGTTAGAGGGAGGTACCTCCACCATTCGGGAACAACACGTGCCTTCAGAAATGCACAGAAATTCCTTGGCAGAGTAAACAAATGTGTGCCTGGGAATTCCCACCCCATTGGAGAGTTTGGGTGGCGGCAGAGAAGGCAAGCAACAGGGTAGAAAGGACCAGCTGTGTGTTGTAGAAAGGAGGGCTGTGTGTTGTTCCCTTGCTCACTTGATGCTGATAGGTGGCAGACTTGTTTTGAGAGGCTTAGAGGGCTGATATGTTTGAATCTCCCATTGAGTCCTTCCACTTTCAGCTTTCAACCAGTCCTGTCACAGACAAAACTGCCAACATCCTCTTTGAAACTTAGTTGGGAAGGCAGCTTTGGTGGTCTCTTGTCCAACGTCCTTCTCAAAGCAGAGCTAACTTCAGCATTTGATCAGGTTACTGGACCTTGCTGCATTAAATTTTGGAAATCTCCCAGGACAGAGGTTCTTCAGCCTGCCTTGGCACCTTTCCAGTGCTGCAACACCCTCATTATGAAAATATATATATTTTTTTCCCACCAAACATTTTAAGAGCTCAAAATTGCTCCAGTTGTACCCTCAGAACTGCTGATGGGAGGGAAATATTCATTTACTTTGGCCTGCTGTTTACACTCTCATTATTGCAGCCAGCTATGCCTTTAGCCTTCCTTGCTGCAAGGGCATGCTGGAGAATGATCTTCAGCTGTTAATAACAGGGACTCTCTGGTCTTTTTCTGCAGGGCAAGTTAGACCTCATTCTGAAGTGTTGCCCGGGATCATTTCAGCAGATGAAAGACTTTGCGCTTGTCCTTGTTGAATTTCATGAAGCTCCTGTTATCCAGTTTGTCCAGGTCTTCAGAATAGCCTCCAGAGAGCCCCAAACTTCCCTGAGTTTGATTTTCTTCCTAAAGATGATGGAGATTTGGTGTTGAGCTCAATGGTCCTTGTAGATCCCTTCCAGCTCATGATGTTCTATGATTCTATGGTCATCCAGGTTGCTGATGATCAGGTACACCAGTCTGTCTGACTTTGTGCAGAGAACTGAGTACTACTACTGTTAGCATGGGTTAGAGTGCAGAAAGCTGGGGGCCTTCAGCCTCTGAGGTGCAAAAACAGCTTGAGATACCTTCTGCCTTGAAGGGAATGCAGGTTAAGTAGACAAGGCAGAGAAAGGGCATGAAAAAAAAAAATGAGACCAAGGGATGTTTTGGCTTGCTTGAGTTGACATTTCAGGAAGCTTCATTGCTGAGAGTAGAAGTGTATTTGCTGAGCATTAGGGCAGCATGATAAACATGGGCTGCCCGGCTGCCTGGCTCACTGTGTGCAAGTGTTATGGTATTACTGAGCCTGCAGACAAGCCAGGGAGCTTTCTTTTCTTCCCCACCCCACCTGGCTTTTGAACCTTGAACTTGCTCCATGGAAATGTTCAACCCACAAACCGGCTCCATGGAGCAGCTCTGTCAGTGCTGTGGGGATAGGGGCTGCCCTAAAGGGAGGCAAGATCCCATCCCCAGATGCTTCCATCCACACTCACCAGCCCTGCTCAGCAAGCCCAGAGCTTCAGCTGTTGGAGAGATTAAGGAAGTAGTTGAATCTGCTAATGCAATAATAGTAATTAATAACAATAATGGGTGCTTTTAATGTATTTTGTCATGATTTACTAGGCAGGGAGTGCCGTAGGAGAGCAGAGCACTTTGCAGTGAGAATAAAAAGGCAAGGTGACTGGGCCCTAAATTGCACATCTGGGCGTGATTTGGAGAGGCAATTTATTGAGACCATAAATGACGGCTTTTTCAAGCAGCTTGTTTTGGTGCCTGTGAGGGAGAGCACGGCTCCTGATTTAAGGCCCCGCTCTGCAGTCCTGGCTCACAATATAGGGTTCCAGGAGCATCCCTCACGGCAGAGGAGCCCACTCACTGAGGATGCCCTCTTTTTCCAGGCTCTCTGGTTGCAGTGTGGTCTGCAACAGCCCTGGCTCTGTCAGTCCCTCAGAAGCAATTCCTTCTGCCCCTAAAAACGAGCTCTGTGAAATGTAAAAGGCTGTGGAGAAGCCCATCCTCCCAGCACAACTTTAACGCTTCCATTGATCTCAGTGATTTTGTGTCAGCGTTGTGGCATGAGTTGGCCTCCGCGCTGCAGAGCCTTGCCTGGGCGAGTGGGCACTTTTCACTGGGTTTTATTAGTATTACTTTGATAGGGCCTGCAGCATACAAAGAGCTTGCCAGGATGCAGCATGCCCTTCCCTGAGGCTGCAAGCATTGTGGTGGAGTGCCGCAGGTAGTGGCCAGGCACGGAGGCCTGGGGTCCATAAAGCCTCCCCTGGGATAATCTGCTCCTCAAATAAGCTGGAGGACAGAGTAAATCAAAGCAAACAAGCCAGAGGAAAAGCAATCCTTAAAAGCCCTGGGCTCATCTTGGCAGTCATCCCTGCCTCCGTGTGCAAGGAGGCCATGGAAGCTCCACATGGAGGGGGATGGGGAGGCTCGCCAGCCACTCTTCAGAGCGTGGGCACTCATTAGAGCTCATCAAGAGCCTTTTAATGAACTTCCAAACTAGCAGGGGTCAGATGTAATGGTAGGTGATGTGTGAATGAGAAGGAAGCCGGGAAGAGCAAGAGGCAGCAGTGAGGGGACTGTGCTTACACAGTGCTGGGAGAAGGATGCCATTGAAAGCTGCAGCAAAGGCGGCAAGCATCCTCCCTATGCTGTCAGCCTCTCACAAGGCAGTCGGCAGCTGGGAAGAAGGAACAGGGGCTGATGCTGAGCAGAGTCTCCATGCAGACGCCAAGCACCCTGCTGAGAATTTTAATTCCTTGAGGCCAGGGGATTCTGTCTGTGGGCTCACTTGGGAGCCTCCTCTGCCCAAGCAGGGCTATGCTTGCAGCCTTGTGGTACAGACCCACACCCAGAGGTGTCCACATGTGCCAGCAGATTTGGGGCCAAGTGATCCAAAATCAGGGTGCAGGGACATGTCTGTGTGAGGGGCTATACCTGCATGTGGCTGACACCCTGGAACATTGCAGTGGCAGCTCTGTGGGCATCGTGCACTCGTCTCTGTGCGGATTTTTGCTGATGGGGATGATATATGCATACAAAGTATTTTGTTATTGTTATTATTACCCAAAGTTATGGATCAGCTTGAGAAACTCAAATGCAGTAAATCACTGGGACTGGGGTAGCATTAGTCTCAGGGCTCTGAAGTAAATAATGCATGAAATATACTGACAGCAGTGTCTGACAGATCCTTATAAACTGCATCTCTCTAACGAGCGCAGAGCTGCTAATAGCAGGGCTGGATGCGGGAAGAAAACACGGAATCCTTGCCGCTTTCAGACAATATGATGCAGATCAGCAACTGCCACTCCCGCAGCCAAGGACCTGCTGTAGAGAAGGGATGATGGCATGGGGCTCTGGTGGCAGACTGCTGTCCCTCCTCCCCCCCCCACGTGTCTCCAGCCTGCCCTGCCTTCACCCCAGTGCACTGGGAGAGGAAATGCTGAAGGCATGCTAACTGCTATTATTATTTTTTTAATAATCAAAAGACATCCTGGGAATTATGTGTCTATGAGCTCTCTTTCAATGCTAGCCAAACTGATTGTGGAGCTAATTAAAGACAGACAGGTACAATAGTCGGATAACTGTAACACAACAGGATCAATCCTGTGCGGCTTCTAGAAGGTAAAACTGGGCCTTTTTGAGCCACGAGTTTTTATTTTTTTTAAGTTCAATAAAGTAAGAGATAAAGGTGATCCCCAGCAGACATAACGTGCTTTGATTTTCACAAAGCCTTTGATAAGGCCTTTCACAGGAAATTATGAAGGGAAATAAATAGCCATGGGAGAAGGGGCAAGGTCTTGGCATGGTTTAAAAAATGGTTGAGTGCTAGGAAGCAGAGAGCAGTTGCACCTTCCATGGAGAACAGCTACAGTGGGAGTCAGAGAGTTACTTGGAGGACTTCTGTCTGCCTGCATTTGTTCGTAGTGTTTTGGTGATGACCCAGCCCAATGTTAGGGTGTCACAAGGCCCATCAGCACCATGGTGGGCTGCAGAGCAGTAAAGCAGGCTGCAAAAACAGCCTCCACTTCAGCTGCACGGTGATGAGCTGAGCTCCCGGGCTTCTCAGGGGGAAGAGATTGGGAGTCATGGTGAGTAACTCGATAAAAGCTTCTTCACTGGGTAGTATCGCTTCCAAAAGCAGAGAGGATGCTTGGTTGCCTTTAAGGGACAGGAAAACAATAGGGAATATGTTATAAAAAATGACATTATCTTGAACACTGGCTACACCCTCATTTAAGACAGCATGTAGAATTACCAGAGGGCCGTGAAGCATGCTTAGTAATCTTGTGAGATTTACCTACAAGGAGGCAGTCGGTTGGACCAAACGGGGCTCTTTTTTCTCTTTTTTTTTTTCCTTCTGTTTTCCACTGTTAGCAATCTCACAAAAACACACGAGTGCCATTTCCCCTTTGCATCTCTCCCTCCTAGTGCTTGGTGACGTGCCCTCTGGCATCCCCATGCATGCACTGCCTGATCCTGCTCCAAAGGGATGGTGAGCTCCACACATCCGAATGCTGTAGGCTTGTAATTGAGTTAGTTACACTAATGAAGGGTGCGGCGGAAACGGATTGGTCCCTCCTTCTCTCCTCCTGTAACACTAGAACAAGAGGTCACTTGGAGATGCTAATAGCGGCTTAATTTAGACCACATGAAAGGAGACACTTTTTCGCACAGCAGGTAGTCAGTGTGTGAAATCCACACTGCCTCCGGAGGTCAGAGAGTCAAACGATGCAGAAGGATTTGTGAAGTTTCTGGGTCATTTTTTTTGCACTATAACAGCTATCATCATGGAGAATACGAGAGCACCCCCAGGCAAGACCCCATGTGCAGTGCATGGAGCAGCAGTCAGTGCTGCCCTAGTGGCTTTAACCTTCATGCCCAAAGGAAGCCAGGGTTGGTCTGGTTAGAGATTATAGAGTCACAGAATCATAGAATGGTCTGGGTTGAAAAGGACCACAATGATCATCTGGTTTCAACCCCCCTGCTGTGTGCAGGGTCACCAACCACCAGACCAGGCTGCCCAGAGCCACATCCAGCCTGGCCTTGAATGCCTCCAGGGATGGGGCATCCACAGCCTCCTTGTTCAGTGCGTCACCACCTCTGTGTGAAAAACTTCCTCCTAATATCTAACCTAAATCTCCCCTGTCTGAGTTTAAAACCACTTCCCCTTGTTCTATCACTATCCACCCTCATAAACAGCCTTTCACCTCCTGTTTATATGCTGTCTTCAAGGAGATCTTCCCCCCAGTGTGTGTAAATATCTGGGATTGCCCCGACCCAAGAGCAGCACCCTGCGCAAGTGTCATGCTTTCATTTTTCTTCTGTTCCACCTCTAACCCAACTGTCCATCTAGCATTCCCCTTCCCTTGGTGTCATGCATCCTGAGTGGTAACAGAAGTAGTGCAGCCAGCAGGAGCAAGGAGGTGATTGTCCCTCTGTACTCAGTGCTGGTGAGGCTGCATCTTGAGTACTGTGTTCAGTTTTGAGCCCCTCACTACAAGGCCCTGGAGTGCATCCAGAGAAGGTCAGTGGAGCTGGTGAGGTGTCTGGAACACAAGTCTTATGGTGAGTGGCTGAGGGAACTCAGATTGTTCAGTCTGGAGAAGAGGAGGTTCAGGGGAGACCTTCCCGTATCACAGCTCCATGAAAGGAGGTTGTGACGAGGTGGGTGTTGGCCTCTTCTCTCAGGTAACAGCAGTAGGATAAGAAGGTATGGCCTCAAGTTGTGAGAGAATAGATTCAGGTTGGATATTAGGAAAAATGGCTTATTAGAAAGAGTGGTGAGGCAATGGCATAGGCTGCTCAGAGAGGTGGTGGAGTCCTTGTCCCAGAAAGTGTTCAAGAACCATGGTGATGTGGCACTGAGGGATGTGATTAGTGCACATGGTGGGGGTTGGTCAATGGTTGGACTTGATTTTAGTTGTCTTTTCCAACCTTAATGATTATGTGATTTCTGTGAGGGCTCTGTTTCAATATATAAATGAATCTTTTGCTCTGATGTTAAAAAAAGGGAGGACAGTAACTCTGCAGCTGCCTTTGTCCTGGCCAAGTCAGTCCATGACCCATAGTGCTTGAGTGATCTTGAGATCTCTTGAACATGGTGTCTGTGGACTGGTGGCTTTGCGACTCTTCCAGTCAGTTGCCTGCATTGCCTGCAGCACCATGAGCTGCTCAGCAGGTCTGACTGTGTGTAGGTGTTGGTAGATTCTCCCTGTGGGCACCACAGGCCAGAGATTGTGGTAGTGTTGAAGAGCTGTAAACATGGGAAGGTATTTGTATTTATCAGCAAGAACAAAGCATAAAGGAACAGGGAAAAATATTTGCAGAGCTGTCTTTGTCTTTAGATCCATGTTTGACTGACCTGGAGTCCTAGGAAAGCCATTAGCCCCTAGAGGTTTGGACTCAATCTGTTGTTGCTATTTTTCTTCCCGTTGGTAAATCCAGCTCAAATCCTTTTGTCACTCTGCACTCATTTTGACAACAGGGGCTGCCTCACAGCGGTGCAGAGGGCTTTACAGGGGATGGAGCCAGGACACCAGCGCTTCTAGTGTCGTCCTTCAACTCCTTGCTGTAAGAAGTGGGCTGTTGGGTGCGTTCCCTTGTAGATAGCTGCTGAAAAATCTCAGTTCGTGTACACTAAAAGTGATCATAATTCACTCAAGGCTTCTGAAGCTCTACACACAGCTCTCCTTCTGGCGGCATCACGGCAGCTCTCCAGCTATCCTGCCCGCCTTTTGCTTTCCACTGTTGTTGCCGCCTTGATAGCTGCCTGTGTTTTAATATGTCAGCCTGTTGGATTTTTTTTTCCTTCTCTTGTTTCCTGTGTTCCTCTAACAAGCAGCTTGCAACAGAACAAACAAGCAATGCAGGAGTGCTCTAGGCAAACGGGATGTTTGGTGTTTGATTTGAATACATACATATTTTTCTTGGTTAAAACTTGTGATATTCATCAAACACATCGAGGAAGGCTGTGAACAAGACCTCTCTCTTTTTCCTCTCTGACACACACTCCTCATCTCAGACGAATCCTGCACACCTTCTCATTCTCACTCTCGCTGTCTGCTTTCCCTGCAGAGCGCAGTCTCTCTCACATCCTTGCATGCAGATTCTATGACCGAGGTCTCATTCTGGCATATATGAAGCTGCCTTCTTGTCTCAGCAGACCCTGTGCACGCTGCAGAGGACACATGCACCCATGCACAGCTGCTTGTGCACCCACAGGGGCTCTACTGCCAAGAACAAAATTGCTTCTAAATTACCTGGCTGGGTATGGCTGTGGTAGGGAGGAGTGGGTGAAGAGGTGAGGCAGGGCTGGAAACAGTGTCATCTTTTCACCTTTCTGCACTGGTGAAAAAGAAACATGGAGGAGAGAGCATGGCCTTGTCCCTCTGTCATTCACTTGCATCCCCTCCCATGCACTCTTGTACCATTCTCCCCAAAACTTTCTTGGTCGCCCTTGCTGATGGCTCCTTTTCTCTTGTTTCTGCCTGTCTGTCAGGCCCTGATCACATCGCTGTCAGGGTTGCAATGACAGCAGCTTTTTCTGACAGGTGGATATGGTCCTGTCACTCGCAGCAAAGCTCTTCAGCACCCAGATCCGAGCCGAAGTAGCAGTGCTGGAAGGCACAGCTAAATGGTCAAATGTGACGATGACATCTCATGTTTCTACATGCACAAGGTGACAATCCTGCCAGGTTCGGCTGTGTGTTTTCAGGATGCCCTGCTTTCAAAGAAAGCCTTGCAAACTGTGCTTTGCCTTTATGAGGACTGAGATTTGCTGCGGCTCTTAAAAGAAAAGAAGGCCCTAGACTTTTCTCTCATGTATGTCTCTCCCCTCTCCTGTGTAGGGAGGCACTGTGTAGCCTTCACCTTGCATGAAGCAATGACAATGTTTTGGCTGCTTTGATGGATGCCGTGGGTGTGCTCTAGAGCAAGCAGATGGATGCCCTTCACCCAGAACATGACCACGTGCATCCATAAAGCCTGAGAGGTGCTCAATGCGTGCACAGCAGGCGAGAACTCTCAGGTTTTCTGATTACCGTGGTGGCAGCTGGTAACCTTCCAGCAATGGGAGTTTGGAGTGGTGCATTCCCATGGCTGCTGCAGTGCTCAGATGGTGCTCGGGTTTGAACTGGCACCAGGCAGGCTGGGAGCAAAGAGATTATTAACAGTGAATGCGAAGAAGAGGAAAGGTGTTTAGGCAGCTCCTACTTCGCATGTCTAATTCGGGAGCAAACCCTTCTGTAACTCCCCATTCTGTGCCCAAATTCAAACTTTGCAAAAGCATAACTCATTAAGCATTAGTATACCGTAAGATAAAGACCTTGCTTGCGTAAGGCCATCAAGCACCGATATTGACTCTCCAGGACATTTCTAAGGCTATTTATATCACAATAAAGCCTTTTTATTAGCGTCATCAATCAAGAGAGACCGCATTTTGGCCTGGAAATGATTCTGCTTGAGTTTCCAGAAAGGAGAAGAGCAAGTAATTATGGGATGCATTATCCTCAATCTCATCTGAAATCCCCTAATTGAAACCACACAGGAGTGGAGTGTATTGGTTATAAAATAGATGGTAGGGGCATTGCTAGCACACCTATGGTGAGTACAACCTTCCAGTTCACAAAGGGGTAGAGGCTGGTTTTTCGGTGGGTAACACAGAAGTTGCTTATGCCCATGTCTGAACAAGGAGCATCTGCATTTCCCTGCAGTTGTGCTGAGAGGGGGCACTCACTGCTTGCAACTCACTGTGCCCTCAAGGTGCTTCTCTGTGT
This sequence comes from Lagopus muta, assembly GCF_023343835.1. Lineage (NCBI taxonomy): Eukaryota > Metazoa > Chordata > Aves > Galliformes > Phasianidae > Lagopus > Lagopus muta. Next base: position 82,007,217 of record NC_064433.1, read on the forward strand.
GCAGCTGAGCATGGGCCGTGGTGCAGGTAAGGGAGTGCGGCTTCACATTGCCTGTGGGGGCCTCCGAGCCTGAGTAATGGCAGGGCTTGAAAGCTGTTACAGATATTTGATAATTAATTGGCTGGGAAATCAGTTTATTTTAATGACTCTGGTTAAATAAAGTAGAGAGATAAAAGGACTCTAAGTTCCTGCGGTGCTAAACTACTTCCAGGGACAGAGACAGCCCATTACATGTCTGCTTTTATGCCAATGGAGGCTTTTAGTTCTTGCAAAGGCTCTCCTGAATGGTGGTTGAAACCTTTATCTTCCCCAAATCCCAGCAGTTTGGGTTTGGAACAAGAAAGGCTGAAGAGTGGTTTATTACCCAGGATCTGCCAGGCGGGAGGGGACAGGCAGTAGAGCTGCTGCCGTAACCTCGTGCTTCACCTCCGGCCCAGTACTTACCGCAACGCGGCTCCACTGGTGGTTTATCACTGCTGTATACTGCTCTAGGGGGAGCAATGCATGTAGCTCGGTTAACCTCACTTGTCTTTCCTAACACTGGCAGATCTCACACACTCAAGATAGCATCACGGAGAGGAGACGTGCAGCAGCCCAGCATGAGCAATACCGAGGCTGGGCAACCCTGAACTGCTTTTCCCTGACGAAAAGCTGCAGCAGCACAGCCAGCACGATCACCACAGAGTCAGAGAGGGGTTGGTCTCAAGTCCCCTGAGTCAGTTGTCTTTTATCTTCCAGCTGTTTTGGAGGTATCCTTGTTTAGCACATGGATGTGTTCCTTGAGGGAAAACAACGTGTCCGGCCAAAGAGAATAAGGGATTTGACTGGGATCTCAGCATGAAGATTTCAGAGGGTCATACTGGTGTGAGCTTTACATGGGTCTGTAAGAAGATGTTTTGTGTGTGACTGTTCCAAGTGCGTGGAAGGACCTCAGCAGCAATGCTGAAGGAGAAACTGTAGGATCTGTTCCTTGCTTTGAATGTGAACTTTCATCTCGAGCCAGTGCATCTCGTCCTGAGGGTTGTGCAGCAAGCTGTGGATATATGAGCAGTGTTCCCAGCGCAGTCATATTTGTCAGAGTCTGCAAAGAGCCTGCAACACCATCTGTTTTAGTGAGCAGATAAGGGATTAAACTGCAGGAATCACGAGATCTATGCAATACATGGAGGGGGGGGGGGGGGGCCATGCCAGACGATCACAGTACAGCTTCTTTTTTTTCCCCAAAACCTAAGAATAACTTTAACATTCTCACTTCTAGGGTTTAATGTCAAAATTAACTACTATTTCACTCCCGTCTCGCAAATCCCAAACAGCTCTCATTGCTGCCAGTACTGGTGCTTATGCTGCTGCAGATTAAAATTCAGCACACATCCTCTCCAAGAAAGAAGTGCTGTTTTAATAGAGCAGACCAAAAGAAAACACTCAGAGTGGTAGAAGTACAGCAGGACCTCGTGTTTGCTGCCTTGCGGCTCTCGGAAGTGAGCAGTGTCCAAGGGTAATTTTGGTTTAGGTGTCCCACAAGGTTGTGCAGTCCTGTGTAAATGCCAACCAAGCACAGACGCTGGGGATGCAGACACCCACCGGGTGGGCACGACGTCAGCTCCCTTGCATGGCTGGTGAAAGCCTACCTCTAGCCAAGTGTAAACGCAGAGCAGGCTACAAATCCTCATCTTTTAAACAATCCCTGGATCTGAAACCTCCTGCCAGCTGGAGCTGCTTTTAACTGAGCAGACTGAAGTGCTGTATTTAACGAATTCATTTAGAAGCTGATGTGAGGAAGCAGGGCCGAGCCTCAAGTCATGTAAATCTAGGCATCTCCATTTACTTAGCAAGGCCTCATTGACCTTTGATTTACACCGGCTGAAGCTGCAGTTGGGCATCTCTCCATTCACTGCCAGACTTCGGGAAATCAGTTAGCACAAGCAGTCTGCCAGAAGAACCGGCAGGATCAGGCATGGTCCACGTGGGCAGCCTGAGCGCTTGCCATGGCAGGAAGAAAGCAAGCTGCTGGCAGCGCAGGACCGAGCTCTGTGGGTAGGGGACTGACTGTGCGTAGGGGAGAGGTGTCATTGCACGGCAGGCTTCTGGGAGAAGTGGCACGAAGGGCAGTTGGTCCAGGTAAGGTACTTCTGGGTAAACCCTTCCAGCAGGATTCAGCAGTATTGTTTTTGCTAGGAAGTGCAAAAAAAAAAATATTAAAGTTTGGTTTTCTTGCCGATTTGCACAGCTTGTTTTGCCAGTTCTTGAAGACTGCAGGTCAGAATGTTCAGGAACAGTCAGAGCGGTTGTCTGCGATGCCGCTGGGAGCTGCGCGGGAGTTCATGCTCCAAAGCTCGGAGCCAGTTGACCCAAGCCTGTTGCTTTCAAACCGTGGGCAGCATGAGTTTGTGCTCTGGCTGCTGCTTTCTGCTCTGAATTAGTGTCCCCAGGCAGTTCCCAATTAGAGAGAGTGAAAGCACGATCTCTCACAGTAGTGCTCAGATAAGTGTGCCCAAAGGTGGTGTCTGGGTTTGTGAAGGCTGTTTTGCAGCCATCACTCCCCACCTCTCACCATCCCTCCCCACCTCTCACCATCCCCACTGCACACCAAGCAACTCTGCCTATGAGGCAGGTCAGGTCTGCCAGGTTTCACTGCAGGATGACTGCGGGAATTACTCCTTCCCCATTACTCTATGAGTCCTGCCTTCCTACCAGTCTGTTTCAAACAGGAGGTTTTAACCAAGCTCCTGGCTTTCGTATTAACAGACGAAACACTATCAAATGTGCTTGACACTTCTTTTCCACTCTTCCCTCTCTCCTCTGCTGTTTATTTATTTATAAACATGTCCTCTTCTGCAAGGCGTACTGTATTGGAGGGTGAAGGTAAGCTCAGATCAAAGCTTTTCAGAGTTCTCCCTTGCAGCCACTTCTCTTCTTCCCCTCCCCTGCAAGCCTTTTTCCAGTGCCTCCTTTGGAAAGGCTCCTTTGGTGGGCTGAAGTGGTGCATTGGAAGGAGGCAGAATGCAGCAAAGCTGCAAATAAAGGGACAAAAGTATTGCCAAGCACTGCCTAGCTTTTATGGCTTTGCCATGGTTTCCACTTAATGAAGCTCTTTGGCACACAGGATAAGCAGAACACGTCTGAGCCTTTTAGCACTTTCTTCTATGATTATAAAACATCTGTGAGACGTATTTTCAATAACAGCTCATGTTCAACAGCAAGGTAAAGGGCTACATTGGTAAAGAACTCATTCTGCCAAATGCTATTTAGAAATGTTGGTGTTGTACTGAGAGCTAGTAGGCCCCAGAGCAGTTTGGCAAATCTGATCTTAATCTCAGTGCTGAGTACTTTTAAAAGTCAGGGGTCAGTTGTGACTTTTAAGGGCTTGAAAACTTGAAATGCTTTTGGGAATATGACCATCTGCCAGTGGTTTTTGGAAATAACAAAACATTTAGTCTTTGTATCGGTAGTTTATTCAACTAGTAGTTGATTGCTTAGGAATGTACTTAATGAAAAGAAGGCTGTAGCTGTATTAAGTATCTGAGACATTAGAGGCTTCCTTGCTTTCCTTGGGGGACTCTTCATGAGACTAGCACTTGAAGGTGGTAAAAAAGTTCTTCTTCCTTCAAGTCTGAACACTTATTTCTCCTCTCTTTCTTGACTCAGTTCTCCTTTCTGGACCCCCACACATCATGCTAAATAATTCCTCTCTTCCCTTGGTGCTTTCAGCTTCCAAAGAGGTATAGCTTGTCAACATATCCCTTTTAAGTCCTCTCTTAGTCAAGTTATACATATTTAATGTTTTAAGCTTCCCTTAGATGCTGATCCCTTTCCAGTCTTTGATGGATTTTGTTGTTGCTTGCCTCTGAATTCCCTCCAATTTCCCCATATCACTCTGGTAACAAGGTAACCTGGGATTGACTGTACCGTCCAGGTGCGCTCCGTACTCATCCGAAGTTGGTTTTGGATGGAATTAAAAAAGAGAAGCAGCAGAATCTCTCAAAGGGAATCTGCTTCGTGTCTTCTTCTCTCAAGGCATTATTTCATGATGGTATTTCAGCACTGGCTTCAGATATGGAAATGAGAACGTGTGCCTTGCTCAGAAGCTGTTTTCTGCTTTCATGTGGAAGAGAGATAGAAAAGGGGAAGAAGGGTTAAGCTCCTCAAAGGCTGTGTCTACATTAGACTTTTTTCTTTCTATTTCCTACTGTTGCTCGCATGGGTGTAGTTTAGTCCACAGTGGCACTGATGACAGCGTTGGAGCAGTCAAGGAAGCCAATGTTTCTCTGTACATGATCTGTGCAATCTCTACAAGCCCCAACTCCACCAGTTGTGCAGCAGCAGTGGGAGCTTTAGATGGAAAGGGTCAGTTGTAAATAATAGCTGGAGTGTTGGCACATCAAGGAGATGTCCCTCTTGCGGATGCAGCAGCAGGAGGGATAAGGCAGGTTAGGCCCACCATTGCCCTCATTGCCGTAAGCCATCCTTCTCATTCAGCTGCTGAGGGCAGTGCTTGGAAGGGTGGATGATAATTTGGGTGAGTCATCTCAGGTATTCAGAGCCTCAGAGAAGATGGGAAAATTTGGTCTTATTTTTGCTAATATTGCTCCCGTTCCCACTGTGCTTTGCCTCTAAAAGGAATTTCGGTATTCTCCTTTCCCTTTTGGAGAAGGAACAGTATAGATGGAAAAGATACGGTCCTCAAAACAGCACAATGTTGGAAGCCAGGTAGTGTACTACTCAGGTGTTGGGAGGAACTGTTTCACATCATACAGAGCATGGAGTCACTTCCGAGTTTCCTGTAACACTTAAATCTGATACACGTCACAGCCCTGTACCAATTAAGGGTTAATCTATGAAATTCTCAGCAACAAATTATCAAATTATCTCAAAATGAGGATGTTAATGAGTTTAAAAACAAAAGTAAAAGGGGGCAAGGGGTTAAGAAATTCCTGGGGATAAAAGAGGTATAGTACAGACTTACAAGGTGGAATGCAAACTGTCATTCAGACAGGAGGCCAACTCATATTTGCTTAAGTCTAGATTAATGGGCTTTTGTGGCTGGAAAGGATCATGAGATTTAGATGGTGATTTACGCCGTCCTTTTAGTAGGTGTTCCAGCTTTGTTTGAAATGTCTGTCACTAATTACAGGAGGATGAGCACTGGACCATGCATCTGGGTGCTCAGATCCTGCAATCCCCATTCACTGCTGCTGCTGTTCCCAGTTCATTCCCCAAACATTCGTGTCTGGACAACCCTTGCTCTATGATCCCATTTCTTTCTGCTTTCCCTTCTTTCAGAACTGGCCTTTTCTGTACTGATCTGTGGCATCATCTCATTCTCCAGTAGCTGTGCCGGCTGCCTTGATGTTTCTCGCCAGCTTTTGCCTCTCCCTGTTTTTTCTCTCCCCCCTCCTGCAATGTAGCATTGCCTTTCTCCATCTGCCCAATTGTCTCTCTGCTTTTTATCTGGGTGCTGGAGCTCCAGGTGCTGTCATTCTCTGCGACAGCACAGAACGTTTCGCATTGCCTCTGCGGCTGGATAATTACCAGATACTGAGTCACGTGGACTACCCAGCCAAACCCTCCCTCCCCTCCTGTCAGAGAGGAGATCACATCTCGGAAATACGTTTCCTTTTTATTATTATTATTATTATTATTTTTAAGAAGAAAACCAAGGGAAAGTTTGGAAGTTGCTCTTCTGGAACGACCTAGTGGTGAGCACATGAACGTTATCAACAAGGCAGTGGCGTCTCAGGTAGAAGGAATACTTCATCTCCAATACTGAATTTTGTGAAGGAAGGTAAAGGGGATGATAGTCCATAGGGGCAACTTATTAGTCACTCCCAGGCCCATTCTTGGTGTATTCCTGAGGCAGAAAAAGATTATAACAGTACAGAGACTCTTGAGTTGATGCTTAGTTTCAGGTCCTTCTACAAATTCAGTGTAAAAGCCAATATCCAGTTCCCAGAAGAGACTAATTGTCTTTCAGTGAGCTTCAGTTCCTAAGCGACTGCAGGTGCTTTTTAAATGCCAGCTCATGTCCTGCTGATGGTAAAAGCACAGCATCCTTGGCGTAAGTGAAGCGAAACCCAAAGACAGATCCTCTGGCAGTGTTCCCCATTGCCATCCTGCATCATCTCTGTTATTCCCTGGTTTCCCCTTTTGAAAGTGCGGAGGTCCCAGTGATGCTACGAGAAGCTGCAGACAAGCCAAGTGAGGCATACACTCACGGCTGGAAGAGGTGTGTGATCAGTAGCTGATTAGCGTCACCTAATCATGCTTCGTCGAGATCAGAATCAGGTTTCTGACTGAACTTAAAAGGTACACCAACAAGTCCCAAAAGGGAAAAGGAGGGAGCTCGTGGGCTTTCCTCAGCAATCTCATCCTCCCATCTGATCCCACTGCAAGACCCTGATGGAAGCTTTAGGAGCTTTATTTGGAAATTTGAAATGTACTGGGTCTGGCTAGGATGGAGTTAACTTTCTTCATAGCAGCTCGTACTGATATCATTAAAAGGTACCTCTGCTTGAATGGATGTGGACTAGAGCTGTTTATGCAGGTATACTGATCCCCAGAAGATGGGAAGAGCTATAAATCAAGCCAGTATAAGTTCTCTTGTTCTGGTATAGTTACATCCACCCCAGGAGAGTACTGGCATAACAATTACTGTAATTTTGGGTTTGATATTTTTTTTCTATACAGAAAACAGAAACCTATGCTCTTAAGAAGTCATTTTAACATAAAGAAAACCCATGGGAAACCAGCTGTGTGTCTGCTAGTGAGAGCCCATGCAGCTCTCATTTTTAGGCTGGAATATTTTTGGCGAATTCCCTTGGATTTCATTTTCCGTCCGTATCGAATGGAGAGATGAGGATGCTCGCAGCACATGAGCAGTTCTGCACTGATAGTCATATTCGCTGGTTGCAATCCTTTTTGCTTTCATTAAAAACAGTTGATGTTAGGGAGAGCGAGATAGGAACATTTCTGTACAAGGCACTGGGGAGACCTCATCTAGAAAGTTGGGTATGAATTCTGGTCACGGCAGAGGAGTTCAGACTGAAGCAGGTGTGGAGAAGGGCTACTGGGATGTTTAGGGCAATGGAGAGTCTATCATACAAGAAGAAACTAGAAGAGTCTGGCTTGTTGAGCCCAGCAAAATGAAGGCTGAGAGGGAATATGATTGCTCTCAGTGAACACACTGGAAGATAAGCACCCAGGAGAGAGAAAAGTTATTTAAGCTAAAGGATGGTGTTGGCATGAGAGGAAATGGATATGATCCAGCCATGAATAAATCTAGACTTAAAATTAGAAAAAAGAGAAAGAAAAAAAAAAGGTTTCTAATCAGCAGAGCAGAAAGACTTTGGGCTGCCTGCCATGCCAAGCATTGGAGAGGGCACTCATGCAATTCAGATGGAGAGTGAGCAGTGGTGCAGGGACCAGAATTGTTGTGAGTGAGTGGTGAGGGGTTAGGGTTAGGGTTAGGGTAGGGTTAGGGTTAGGGTTAGGGTTAGGGTGAGCTTTGGAACTGCTTTTAGCTGATGAGTGTTAGCATTTCTCCTAGCAGTGCTAGTGGAGCTGGTCCTGGCTGTGTAAATAAATGTCTGCAGTCAGGAGCAACAGAGCACATCTCCTCTGGAGAAAATGAGCCAGGTGAGATTTTCTTTGCGTCATGTGTCTAGTTTTTCCAGTAGTTAGAGGTGACATTTCTGGCTGAAGATCCCAAAGCACTTTCCTGGGGTAAAGGCATTATCCTTCGCTTTTCTACTGTGAAATTGCCCAAGACCGTTTTCAGTATTGTGGAAATGGTGACTGAGATGTGTGTGAGGATGTCCAGGTGCCTTTCTCCAGTTCCAGTTTCCAGTTGTCCACTCCTGGATGGCTCTTACACAATTGTCAGGCATTGAGTGAGGAAAGGAAAGATATCAGTAGCAGCTAGAAATGGCGCAGTAGCTAAAAATCATGAAGGAGCCACATTATATTGTACTGTTTGTTTTATTTTGTTTTATTTTTAGTTAAGTTTTTGGGGCCTTTTTTTTTTTGCTTTTTGTGGGTTTTTTTTTGTTTTTTTTGTTTTTTTTTTTATGAGATAGCAAAGAGGCTAAAGAGGCACAGCAGCAAGTTTTCTTTTCCTTCTCTGTGTATGGATTGAACTGATGGTAAAATCAATAGTTCCTAAGTCCCTGTAGTGATTGTCCAAGACGTGACCATCACCGCTCGCCGCCCTTCTCAGTAGCTACATCAGCAGATGTCAAGAAATTAAACCCGAAACCACAAGGAAAAGCTGAATGGATGGATCACAAATAGTTTATTAGCACTCACTAGCACTGATGGTAATGCTTTCAATAAGCCTAATGAAAAGCGTTTGACTATCTCAGTGAACTTGTTTATCGATTATTAGTGAATGATAAGAGCCATTTGATATCTTGCAAGATGCCTTGCTCCCATTGCCTTGCAGTTAAAATGTCAGTTAACATGCCATTTAATATTCTATTAGTATTGAATTAGCACTTATTACACTGTGAAAATCATCGCCATAAATCCTTATTAAAGCATGATCCATAAGGTTGGGTGGCATCTCTGGCAGAGTAGGAGGGTGCATGTGTGCAGACTGACATGCTGGGAAACCTGAGTGCATGTTTGGAGCATGCCTGGGCTTGGAGTTTCCACACTCGTACACTGATTTTCTGTGGCAGTTTCAGAGGCGCAGGTATGCCCAGATGAGTAGTTCAGACCCAGTTTGCTCGCTCGTCCAGTTTTCCTCCTTGCCTTTTCTTTCCCATTCTCTCTCACATTATTTTGGTTGTACCACTGGCCTAGGGATAACCCTGGGCAAAAGCAGCACGCAACACGTTCTGGCACAGTTTTTGTTTTCTGTAGTGTGTCTCCTCCTCCTGTCAGTCACTGAGGGCCCCTGGGTGAGCATTCTGAAGGGGTATCTTTGCACCTCATCAAAGAGCATGGCGCAGAAATGGCGCACCTGCCTCCAGGCAGAGTAGGTGGTACATATAGTGCAAGTCCAAAAAGCAGCATGACTGGGTTGGTGCTGTGCTGGCGCTGTTGTACTCTGCTCGTGCAGATAGGTGTGTTGCGGGTTTGGAAGTGGCTGAGAAACTTCAACACCCACTGAGTTCAGCTGCAGCTGTTAATCTGCTTAGTTTCTCAATGCCATCCCCCTTGGGATCTTCACAAATCCAAAATGTGCACAGAGGAACTTGGAATACCTTTCAGAAAGATTGAACCTTAGGCTGGGGTCTTTTGGGCTGCTCTCTAAAGCAAATGTTTGTCAAATCAGGCTTGCTTCCAGCCTGGCCAGCAGCTTGGTGGGCCTCTCAGCTACTCCCACACAGCCTGGCTTTCCTCCTACTCCCAGGTAACTCAGTACAACCCAGAGTGCATCCACAGAGCAGGGGAGTGGGAGGTGCTGGCCGTATGGTGGGGTCACGTCACACAGGACACAGCTGTGGCATGGCCTGAATGAAATGCATTCAAGCAGAGGACCTTGGAAAATGTCTGACCCGTGCTAAAAGGCTGTGTGAAAGCCTCCTAGCCTACTGTCAAATGTTTGTCTTATCATGAAGTGATAATCTTTATCCTCTCTCTTTTCTTTCTCAAAGGCAACACATGCCTGAATAGTGCCAGGGAGAGGTGCTAGATTATTTGGATGCCAGGAGGCTGTGAGCAGAGCTCTGAGCAATGGAGGAGCGAAAGCTCTGGAGACTGAGCTGCTCTGTCCTACAGGCTGCTGACGGACAGGCTCTCTCAGCCTATGTGAGCCTGGCTCTGATGGGTACAGCTGCCAAGAGAGAGAGAAGTTGAGTCCCCCTTGTCTTCTTCAGCTGTGAGCTTAACACCACAGCTTCTTCTCCTTGTGCTGCTGAAACTGAGGGCTGGAGAAGCTGTGTGCTGAGCTGACAAAGCTGAAGCCCTGAACCTTTGCCCTCTGAACTGGCAGGGGGCTGGGAATGCAACTCCTCTTGTGTGCTTAACTTCTGAAGGTGAGCGGGGAGCATGTGAAGGACTCCTGACCTTTCCTACTGGCAGTTAGAAGGGATCTGGTGACTGGGATCTCTTGTGGCCTTCCAAAGTCATTTATTGTGCGTGTGTAGGCCACAGACAACAGGAAGTGAGACCAGGAGCTGTGGCCACCCCAAATCTCAAATGTTCATGAAGCCTTTCAAAAAATCCTTGTGAAAGAATCGGGCTTTGGGCCATGGTGATGAGTAGCTGCTGTGCCAGCAGGATTGTACTAACTAGCACCTGAGCAATGTAGTAGAGGGAAGGGACAAAATGGAGACACTTGTTAATCTCTCTCTCACCTTTCTCACCATCTTCAGGTGTTATGTAGAAGACAGAAGCTCCAAGGTGGCCTGGTTAAACCGTTCTGGCATCATTTTTGCTGGAGAGGACAAGTGGTCCCTGGACCCTCGAGTAGAGCTTGAGAAGAGAAACCCCCTGGAATACAGCCTGCGGATCCAGAAAGTGGATGTCTATGATGAGGGGTCCTATACGTGTTCAGTGCAGACACAGCATCACCCCAAGACTTCCCAGGTTTACTTGATTGTGCAAGGTAAGCAACATGCCTGAGAAGCGAGCAAAGAGAGACAAACATGGCAGGTGGAAGGATCTGTGTCCTTCTTAGGGAAACCACAGAGCCAGTAGGCTGTGGACCTTGCAATGGCAGCCAAGAGTGAGCAATTCCTTTGGTTTACAGCAGGAGCCAGCAGGGCTGCTCCTTCCTCTGTGGCATGGCGTGGCTTTGCTCTGACATCAGTCCATCCGTTCCAAAGCAGTGACAGAGTAGGGAACATCAGTGATACCAAGGCATATTCTAGATACAAACCTGGCTCTTGGCTCTGGTCCTTCTGGCTCTGAGGGGAAAGCATTTGTTTATGATGCCACTTGTTGGGATGAGGTGCTTGTCTTGTGTCTTCCCAGATAGCCCTCTTGTTTCTTCATCGTCTCTGTCCTCAGATTTTCTTTCTTTTTTCTTACATCAGCAAGAATGTTGTGCTTTTTGGCCTTCTGTTGTCAGCCTCTTGCAAGGCTGGGGAATTAATTTTCCTGGATGTTTTTCTGTGCAGGGGCACTGGTTTGCAGGGTGCACTGTCTCTAGGCATGTGTGAAACCTGGTACCTGTGGTAGCAGCCGCCTACCTTATGTTATGTACTCCATTTTTAGCTGCCCTCCTCCTGCGTATGTCACAGGGAACTGGAAACTTGGCAATCTGAAGCAGCATTGCCCTGTCTGCCTGCCTGCATGCTTGGTATAATAGAGAGTAAACACATCAAGGAGGTCACCAATTACTGGTAAGGGCACTATGGAGTTTGCTTGTTCCATCCTGCCTAGACCAGAATAGCAAACAAAACAGTTGACTTTTTTTTTTTTAATTTAATCTTCCTGCAATTCTGTCTATCTGCCTATTTATCTAAAATATTTATAGATTAGCTTAAATAGATAGATACGTATGGCTGTGTTTAATACGTACTGCAGAAACATTCAGCTTCTTTGTTATCAGTCAGATAGGAATTTGTTGTCTCTTTGGATCTGTCTAGCAAACAAAAATGCTCCAAATTTTATTTCTCACAGCTAATGTTTGGATTATTCTGTGTATAAATACATGTACAAATGGACTCTCCTCTTGCTATTACTTGGCCAGCTCAGGGCTAACTAGCATGTTGAGTGTTCATCAGCAAGACAAAGTCGGGCTGTGTGGTCAGGGGTGATGCCTTACATTTGAGTGCAGTAAAAATGAAGTTCCCAATTTGTCTTGTGCAAAATCCCCCTTCAGCAGCATGAGGAGTTATGTGCACCAGCACTCAGAGCAGGTCTTCTGGACTGTTTGAGAGTTTGAGGGAATGCAGCCAGCATGAAACGCACTCACAGAGCCCTGAAGATGTACCCAGCCTTGCTGCTTGCTGCAGCCGTGCAGGTAGTTTACTTCTGGTAAAGTCTGACCGCATGCGGTTTTCATTTACCTGTCCAGAAAAAAATTGGTATGAATGAATTTTAGAGCCATGCACATGTATTATTAATTTTATTTGTGCCCATTAGATACAAGTGTAAGCAGCAGAATTGAGTTCTCCAGCTGAGCTTTCAATTAAATGTGTGGGTGTCCAGCTCTGAGCTACTGCCACCTTTCTGAGGATGAGAGAATTCAGGTACTGGCACACTCAAACATGCCTCAAAGCAGTGTCTGTGGATAATCTTTGCTTAACGTGTTCCATGAATTTACCAAAAGACCCACTGCAACATCATGCTTACTTCTTAAGCCTCTGGTCCCAGAATTCTGTAATTAGATGAAACTCACAGCTTCAATTTTTCTAAAATTAAATGTGATTTGTTACGATTGTTGAAAGAAAAATAAAAAAAGAGAAATATAAATACAAATTCCTTTACAATTTGGAGGAATTAGGCTTATTTTAAACCATATTTTTATTAGTTTAAAACTAATGAATAATTCATTTTAAATAATCTTAACTAATAAAACTAATTTATTAGAAACTGGTATACACTGCAAAATATCCCTTTTCTCTCACTGTATCATTTTCTCATATTGATTATTATTATTATTCCCAGATGTGCAGTTTGCCAGCCTGAAAAATAGTCTGTCACTAGTGCAAATGAGAGGAGTTTGGATATTGAGTTGTGTGCTAAGCTTTTTAGGTTTCTTATTTAATATAATTTATTTCTTTCTCATGCTTTTGTGTAATAAAATTAAAAGCATGGACTGGAGAAAGCAGCGGGCATCCTAAACTGAAAAGTAAATAAATGTTTTCAGGAGGACACAGCTACTGAAAAATTAAATAACAGGGTTGTTAGTTGATTGATGTGCTGGTCTGGCAGGAGGATGCCTGGGCTGACCATCAAAAGTTCTTTCTAAGCAATCAGGCTGGTGCTGCCCACACTTGCCACCAGACATCCTGCAGTGTCTGCTGATGGACATCAGCTGTGCTCATGCCCTTTCTCTTGCTCAGTTAGTGATGTGCCAGGTCTCTGCTCCCCTGCATTGGGTACCAGAGGCAGGGCCTTAATCTCTCATTTTTCTGCAACCTCATCTAGATGGTCACTGTGAAAGCCCAGCCTCCTCATGCCAAGAAACAGATGAGCTGGCTATATCAGAGACTAACAAGTAGGTAGGTACAGGATAGGTGCAGTATAAATAAGGAAGGCCACTTCCATAACTGCAGTGCCAGCTGAAAGAGATGGGTTTTGATGTTTCCTAAGAATTGGCTGCATTTACATCATCACAGCTTAATGGAGTTTCATTTCCACTCTTCAGAAAATCATAGAATCATAGAATATAAGATTATCCAGCATTCTTTATGACTCTTTCCCCTTTTTCAAACTCTAAGACTGCTCTACTTGGAGACGTAGACATCCACTGCTCAAAGATTGCTGAGCATAACCATTGGCTGGCTCTTCTGTCTTTCTGACTCAGATAGCCAACACTGTTGCCAAAGTGGGGTGAGCTGGAGGCAGCTGTCTCTGCCCAGCTCAGTCACAAACAAGTGCTGGTATTGTGCCCTTCATATTGAGGTGAAGACATGAAAAGGCAGCTATAACCCACCAGCATTTTATGCTGCCACACTGTTGGTGTAGTGGCAATTAGAGACTTTCATTTGCTACTCTGCATATTTCTTTTTGCCTTTGATCAGAGATGCAAATATCTGGAAGGGCCCACAAGAGGCAGCATGCTCCCTTCCTATGCACTAGAGACAAGATCAAATAGATGTTGGTTGCTTCCAACATGTGTTTTTTGAAGAGACCCCATGCACCAAAAGCCGTGTATGGCCATTATCTCATACTTGTTGTGCTTGGAAAGCTTTTAGTAAGATGTGATCCAAACTGTTTTTGTTGCCAAATATTTATGATCCTTCCCCAACGGATGATGGTAATTTATCCTCCTCTTACTCAAAACTACCTTTCACCTGCCCATTAAACCCTATGTCTTAGACATCTGCAATCAAGCCTAACTGGCTGATTTCTCACAAGTTGTATTTTCCATCCCTTATATTGTGCTTTTTTCACTACTGTACAATTTGGTAACGCTTTTCCTTAAATATATTGTCCAGAACCTAAGCAAAAGTTCTAGTTCAGGACTCATTTGTGCAGGTGAAAGGTAAATAAGTGACTGTAATATTTTGCATATCATGCTTCACTTAACTGACCTTAGAATGAGATGAAATTCACCTTTTATTTATAAGAATACCTCATTGCTTTCTCTTATTAATTCCTGCAGCTCTCAAGTAGTGGCTTGCTGCATGTTGTGACTTGATGCACATTCTCCATTTCTACAGCTGAGCATTAATTGTGATTTCCCCCTTCCTGAGCACAGCATTGGTGCTTGCTGCTGTTGCTTTCCATCCAGTTGATTTCTCAATGGAGATGGGCTCCGTGGAGAACATACTTGTAGTGGCCCTCATCTTGGCTTCCTCATTGAAAGTCAGGTGCCTTCATTCTACCGCATCCCAAAGGCGTTAAGTGAAGCATTAAAAAGATCAGGGCACAAAGAAGTCCGTGGTAACAACTCACAAAACCTCCCTCCCCGCAGATAGCTGTCTGTTGTTCACAGCTCTTTGAAGCATCCTGATGGTGATTTAACATCTGCCATATTTTCTTAGCTTGTTCAGGAGGCTGTCAGGCCTGCTCAAGTCAAGATATATCACACACTGCTCCCTCTTTATCCACTATGCCAGTTATCCTATAAAAAAAGGGGTGACAAGATATATGTTTGCCAAAAGTGCATTGGTTATTTTTTCCTTTACTGTATCATTATCCTCTAGGTGTTTATAAAGGGAATGTTTAATTGTTTGTTCCAGTACGCTCAGTAACTTGTTCTAGAAGAACAAGTCATAAAGGGAACCTGGTGGCTGCCCCTCTCTAAGCTCTGTCTTGGGCTCTTCTAGGGCTGTAGCCTCAGGCCCTTTTCAGACATAAATAAATGCCAGAGGATAAGTCCCAATAGTCCTCACTTAGCAGGGTCACAGGCACAGAGACACAGAGATATTAGCAGGCATGGGGCTTAAAACTTTTGGCACTATTAAAACTGTCCAGCTCAAGCTAAATTACTCTCAGGTAGGAGCAGGCAGATAGTTGCTGGTTTTGGCTGTCAAGAGGCTTTACACCACGGCATCACTGTGAATGGAGATGGCCAGGAACTCTTCAGTGGGACAAAAACATTTGACTGGTTTTGGCTTTGATTAAAATTTCATCAGGAAGGTTTTAGAGGTGTTAGGTTCCTTTTGTGGTCAAAACTGGGAAGAGGAAAAAAATACAGAATTACTGTAATTTATCTAAAAGCTAATGGTCGTATCTGGAGTATGGAGAACTCACGCTTGCCTTTTTGCTTAGACTGTGGGACTCTTGCAGCCTCTAACACTTCTTGTGATTCCCAGTTATTGGCAGTTCAAAGGATGTGCGCTCTCCCTTCTTTAGATGTTTATTTTATGACAAAAATTCAAAAGAGCTTTGTCATTTTGGCAGAACAAAAACAACTTGGAAGCATCAGCAGCAAGTTCTCATGAAGAGGAATTCTTGTTTTCTGCCCAGCCCTAATCACAAACTCGAAATCAATGTGTACCAGCTAAAGGCCAAATCCTCCAGTTTTCTTCCAACTGATCACAGGCATTATTGTGTGGAAAGAACCACACAGGTTCTTTCTCCATTATGCACGGCCTTTGAGGAGCTCCTTGCTTACAAAGACTCAGAGTTGGCCATTCATTGTTTCTAAGTGGTACAAAGATGTAGTTGTTGATGCTGAGATTTACCCATTGAAAAATTATTAACTCTATTTAGTACATTAGCTGTTGCCCTTCAGTATCCATTCCCCTGAAATTAAAGGACTTAGTGCATGCACTGCAGAGCAAAATTCCTTGTCCACAAAGGCAGCTGAAGCTAGCCAGGCTTCTTGTGTATAAACACTGCCCTGGCAGTGAGTTCCTTGGTAAGATCTAGTTCTGGAGTTTCCTCTGAGGAGGAAGGGGGTTTTCTATCTACACAGCCTTTGCTCTCACTGCTGAAGATAAGCATAGGGGAAAATTCTGCCTTAGGCTTCAGAGTTATGGGAAGTGTTTCTGGGCACAACTGGAGCAAGGCACACCAGTGTCTTTTACAGGAACCTGAAGTTAGATATCAGATGGATGTAAATGTTGCTGGACATCTTGGGGTAAGCCAGTGAGACAGAGATTCATGTGACCACATGTAGCTGTTTCCACTGGAGTGACTCACCTTGGACTCCCTTTATCACCAGTGAGGAGAAGCAGGCCCTTCTAGGACATTAACCAGTTCAACCTAAAGGAGCGAGCCAAGCTTCATCAGATGAACTGACCCACAGACATGTCAACTTGTCTCCAGCAGCTGCAGAGGGGAGTGCAGGGTGGGCAATCTGTGTGGAGCTGTGCACCTTTTAGCCTTTCTAGACCCCTTACTGTCATTCTACTGCAGTTTGTTCCCTGACAGATATGGGGTTGGTGGCTCTCAGTGCTTGCAGGTGGTCACTGCAGACCAGAGCTGGTTTCAAGCTAAGCAGAGTTTTGATGGGGGCCCATCTTCCCCTGGCATTTCTGGCCTTCCCACCCCTGTGCTAGAAGCAGAGCAACTTGAAGAGAGCTGAAGCTATTTTTCCTTTGCTAGCCAAGCAATAAGGATGTTGGAGTCAGGTGCTGTTCTCTGAGATACGTTTTCTTTCCTGCTTGGTGGGCACAGAGCCCAGAATTCGGAGGGATCTTTCTAAGTGCTAGCACTGTAGCATTTTCAATTCCAGGGAGTCTGCAGTAGGTAAGAATGAGCACAGACCACTTTGTCTTTTTCAGGACATAGCTCCAGTGGGAAAACGACAGCGAATTTGGCATGCTGTTGCAAAGAATAATGAGATAACATGGGAGTATGAATTTTCTGGGAGGGAGAAAAAATATCATTTTACTGGAAGCAGTGCAGGAGAAGAAGAAAAAAATGGAGGGAGGAGATAAATTTGGATTACTACAGGGCTGGGAGAGACAGGACCAACGTGCACAGAAGGAAGTGACAGCAGATCAGATTGGTGGGGAAATTAAGCAGAGAATGCAGAGAATCGTCTTGGGGAACCGAAGCACAGTAGATTTTGCTGCCCCCCTTCTGTTGTTATTGTGGACTGTAATTTCCTACCAGCAAAGTAAGTCTAGAATTTCAGGCACACAGTAGCAGTGGTGGCAGCCTTTCTAGGTTTTCTGTGCTGGGTTTTTGTTGTGTCCCCCCCCCCCCACCAAACCAATAAATTACAAGAAATTGCACCTGGTGTTCCATAGTTTACCAAGGAACTTTCTGCCACTCCCCATCTGTTTATGGTCTCCCCACAGTGTCCTGATTCCTCTTAACTTTTATTTTCCTATCTCTAGGCAGGGCTGGAATGTTACTATGCAGTGTAGGTTTTGGCTCTGCTTTATAGGTTGACTCTCAGCACTTAGTGCATAAATCAGGAAGTTTTTCTGGAAATATTTTGGTGCTTGCTTTGCAGGTGCAGGCAAGAGACAAAAACAGAATACTTCAAAAAATGCTTACTCATTTTGGTGGAAAAAGTATTGCATAAAATGCACTGAATGTTTTCCTGTGGCTGGGAGGAAGGGTCTTGATATGATAATCCAGTTCCGTATATATATAACTCATCTTAGCTTGAGTGGTCTCTTTAGATAAGTATCATCTGACTTTGCGTGATTTTGCCTGTTCAGCTGATTCAAGGTTCAGACCAATGCTGTGAAACATTTTCCCTTGATATTTTTTTGTCCATTTTTCTCAGTCTACTGTCCCATGTCTTAGCTGGGGCTGTTAGGCAGTGGTGTAGGGACAATATTTGCTTTCAGCTCCATAAACAGCAAGTATCTAGTCCCATGTCTGCTAACCCTTGAGAGAGTGCAGATAGCCATTAATCGTATATCCAAGTGTGTTCCTTCTCTCGTGGCTGGAACAGCAGTATCCATGGTAGCAAAAGAGTTGTTTTGAACAGTTCAAGCCTTGAACCTCGACTCGATTTGCCCGTAGCAGGATATAGCCCCTTTGATATCCTAAGTAATGTCTTGTCAAATGTTGAAGAAAAATTTGTTCTGCAGATAAAAAGTGCTCTGAAAGTAACACCTCCTGTTTATTTCCATGGAAACTACAACAGATACAAAGAGCACAATAACACTATTTGATAGAACATATTCTCAGCTACAAAATGCTTTTTTTTTTTTTTTCAACTCAGTCACTACTACTAGCTGTGCATTTTTGCCAGTGGTGAACAAGAGCCTGAATGCCATGATCCTAAAATTCTGCGCCAGCGGAGATGCCCCACTGTCACTGTCACCACTACTGAAAAGCACCACCCACTGCCTCACTGTGCTCTCATCCACTGTTTGTTCTTCATAACTGTTCAGCAAATGTCAATGAATATCAACGGGTGCCGTTTGTTCCCCAAGGAGAAATTCAGTGACACACCTTTGTTTCATCAGCACTTTCATATCAGACGCCATTCTGTCAGACTGCCTCTCTGCTGCCATCTGTCACACAGCAACAACATGTAAGGGAACACTGGTAGGAAGGTTCAACCTCTACTGCCATACCACCAACATCCGCCTCTGACGTCGTGGGCCAACATAATGAAATAGAAGGCATTGCTTTCAGAGCAGCCCTTGTAATGCTTGTTGTAAATAGCAAGCCTGTAACTATTTAGTAGTTTAGTAGTTATAAAAAGAAAAATTTCTCACAAGATCTGATCTAGTCTAAAGCTTTGTATTTCTAACCTACAATAATAAAAGATGTATATCTAGTCTCCACTAGAAATTTTAGGATCAGCTTGTATTTTTACTTGCGCTACAGATGAGAGCTAAAGGTTAATCATGCTCCACCTTTTCCTGTCTCAGATCAACCTTTACTGTAGCTTTACTATCTATTTTATTTTCTTCCTTGCGTTTGAAAGAAATATTGCCAAGTTGAGGTTAGCTAGATTTGTGGTTTGCTTAGCTGAGTTTTTATTACATTCAAACCCCAGAGATACTGAAGTTAGCTTGGCTTGCTAAGGAAACACAGTATGTAGGATTTTGTTAGTATGGTTATTCTGTTTGCCTGTCCTTCGTCTGTGTAATCCTCTGCTCAGCTACCTCCAGCACCTCTTGTATCCACTGAGACCTCGACTTAAAACATTCCCACCAATGTCTTCCAGTCTCCTACTGCATCCCTTTCTGATGGGGCATACAAAAAGGTTTTCAGCTACATGTCAGTTTAGATCTGTGGATGTGCCAGCTGGCTGGTGCCATGTTCACCAAAACTGGTCAAGGGCTCTGAAGGCTGTCCAACGGATGAGACAGGAGGACCTGGGACAGCCAGGAATTGTTAACACACAGAACAGTGTGTTACTTTTTATTGTTTTTCTTATTTCACCGGTTCCTGTGGAGTTGATGCTGCAAATCTGCCATGCCTGAAGCTCCATATGGGATTCTCTTGAAATTCCAGATTCCTGGGGCCCAGCAGCTCAAGTTTCGTGGGTTTGGGCGATGTGTTACTGTCTACACTTGTAGCTGTGTATTAGTGGATAAGGACCTGGATCAAAATTGCGATTCCACTGAAATTAGAGGGAATTTTGTTTCATTGGCGTCAAGACAATTGGAATTGGCTAGAAACAGATTGTAAAATAAACCTAGATGGAGCCAACAGTTCAAAAACAACATCCAGACTTGCAGAAAGAAGCAAATTTATTTCCTGCTTTAAAAGCTTTCCATTTAATATGAATTAATTACAGAAAGAAAGAAATTGCCACATCAGGAAAGGAAACAAGGTAATCATATTTCTAATGTGAGACTGTCCTCGTAAAGGTGACTTTGGGATTTGAAGGTGAGAGAAGGCAGATAGATAGTTACGTTATCTGTGCTGTATCTTCCTACCACGTGTTTGTGTCTGCACAGTGCATATTGATCCCAGCCACCTCGTTGTAACCTTGTGCTCCTATGACTTGTCTCTATCCAGTTGCTAGCCATCATCTCACTTCCCAGCAGATGTGTCATTTGTCGTTCTGGTGTACGTGTAAGCCGTATCTTGGAGGATATGCCTCCAGCTACTTTCCAGAAAAACAACAAATGATAAACTGTATTAAGTGATAGGCTTTCAGGGTTCGGGTTTTGATGGCTTTTTCAGCACTCAAGCTCTTCTTTTTATCTTCACAAATATTGGAATTGCTACCTCAGTAGCAGCTCCTTACTCACCAGAAAGTGAAGAAGCATTCTGAGAAAATAATGACTTAATATCACATTTCCTGTATAGCTGCTAAAACGTCAGTAGTTGGTTGCTTGAAAAAAAAAAAAAAAAGTCTCCAAAATAACAGAATAGCAGCTTGGTTTAATAAAGCCTGAGATGTGATAGTTAAGGAGAAAAAAATAACTTGCCAAATGTGAGTACTGCAAAATAGACAAAACCGACACAGACACTTAGACATATGGCTTCCATTTAGTGAGTATTCAGACAGGGAGCACTTTCTCAAAATCAACCCTAGCTTTTGAAAATATCTTGGAAAAAGTAAATATTAGGTTAAAATGTGTTAATCTCCAACAGAAGACTGGAGAAAAGTAATGGATTAGAAAAGCAATAGCAGAATCCAGGTTGTTCCTGGGAAAGAAAGAAAAGCTCACCTTGGCGATTTGATTTAGCACATGGTAGATGTCATCAGTGATGCTGAGTCTTTGTCTGTCAGCAGGGAGACCTGTGGTAAGAGAATCAAACCCTTCTTGAGCCGTGTGTGTGTAAGTCTGGGAATATTCAGACTTCTGAATCAAGAGATTGGTTTGTTTCCTGAAGGCACATCAAGAGTTGCCATCACTTGTTTGTTTGCCTTTCACTTTGGAAATCCCTTTGGAAGTCCAAAAATGGGGATTGAGAGCATGGTCTGTTCTGATAGCAAAAGGTTGAGGCTGTTGAGGCTTGGACAAAGCTACGCATAAAATTCCCTCCACCTTCGTGTATCGGATTTACCTTACATCATCTACTTGATGGCACTTGTCCAATTTGAATGAACAAATTCTAGAATTTGTTCCAGGAATATCTTTATTACATGGACACATGTAGGAATGAGGAACAGTGTTAAAATGTAAAACTTCCAGGGACTCCTCAAACAGGAAAGTAGGGTATAACTACATTTTTCTTCTCATTCCATGAAGGTTACCTTTAAAAAAAAAAAAAATCGGTGAAGGAAAAAAAAATTGATAACTAGGGAGGTCCTCTTTAATGAAATGAGAATTGGATTTTGGTGATAAGTTTTAATTTAGGGCAAATAATTTAATTGGAATGACTCATTAATTTTGGGGTTCGTAAATTGGGCCTCTGGCAGCCTATTATCTTCTCTTTTCCATTCTGAGTATTCTCTGCCTGCAGTATAAGAAAAGCATAAGAAAACTCCTTTGCCTTTAATAAGGTAAGGAGACACTTCCTTTTACTGTGTGGTGAAGGGACTCTCATGGTGCTGTTAATGCAATGGAGTCTCACCCTTGGGTGAGCTTAGCTTTTGAGCTGCACTTTTCCCAGCACCCTGGCTGCAGTTGGTTGTAAGAGAGGTTAGTTGTGGTCTGCCTGGCAGGGCCGTCACAGGCTGGCTTGGGAACCATTAACAAAATTGTCTGCAAGAAGATTAGAACTGTGACACAAGAAGTTTAATGTCAGGACTAACGTATAGCATGTAGGTAGCTCCAAAAGTAATGCTTCCTATTTATTTCTGTGGAAACACAACAGATGCAAAGAGCACAGTAACAATGTTTGAAAGAGTAAATTCTCATCTACAAAACACTCATTTTCAGCATTATCACCACCATTAACTATGCTTTTTTACTACTGATGAATAAGAGCCTGCGTGCTGTGCTCATAAAAATCTGCACCAGCAAAGGTGACCCACTGTTTCACAACTGCTATGACAGCTTTGTTGCTAGGAAAATGTTGCCCATGCAGTCCATCTTTCATTGGCCCAAAGAGATGGAAGTCTTTAGGAAGTATTACTTTTCAGAAAGGGTGGTGAGGCACTGGAATGGACTGCCTAGGGAGGTGGTGGAGTCACCGAGCCTGGGGGTGTTCAAGGAAAGGCTGGATGTTGTGTTGAGGGACATGGTTTAGTGGGAGCTATTGGGAATAGGTGAACGGTTGGACTGGATGATCTTTTAGGTCTTTTCCAACCTTGGTGATTCTATGATTCTATGATAAGTCAGGTGTGCCAAATATAGATGACACTGTGGGTGTGGTTGGACAGTCCAGCCAAGACTGGCAGCATGTTCCATGGTCTTCCAAGAGATATGGGGCCTGGTGTTATCATGTTGCAAGAGAAAGGCTGTCATAAATCTCTGGCCTGACTCTGGAAGTTCCAGCCTTTGGTTCAGTCAGTGTCATGATGTAGTGGTCAGAGTTGATGGCTTGTCCGTGTCCCAGGAAATGCAACAGGATCTCCCTTTCCTATCCTAAAAGACAGTGGTGTGGGCTGCATCTGAGCTTCTTCTTTGATGGGGTATTCACCTGCTGCCACTCCACAGACTGCCATTTTGACTCCAGTTTGTAGTGGTGACACCATGTCTTGTCGCTGTCTTGTCATGTCAGATGCAATCCAGGAAACTGTCACCTTCAGCCTTGTATTAGTTCAGCAGGTCTGGTCAAACCTGCATATGGTGTTCTGTCTGTTCCGTTGTGAACATTCGTGGGATTCGTCTGTTATAAATTCCAACATTGCAACCATCACTTCCAAGGAATTGAAAACAGTATTGAGCACTATACACAGTTCTATGGTCGTAATCTACCGATTCACATGGATGAGCTGATTGAGACACTCTTCATTTCGTGGTGTGGCAGCTGTGTGTAGCCATCTGGAACATGGCTTGTCTTTCACGTCGCTGAAACGCACCACTCACCACCTCACTATACTCACATCCAGTGTTTGGTCTCCATAAATGTTCAGAAAGCATCAGTGAATGTCAATGACTGCCATTTTTTCTGCATGGAGGAAGTCAGTGGCACACCTTTTCCTCACACGGCAGCAGCATGTAACACAATATTGGCAGGAGTGTTCAACCTCTCCTACTGCCATACCACCAACATCTCCCTCTGACATTGTGGGCTGACACAATGAAATAGGGGGCATTACTTTTGGAGTAGCCTTTACTCTGAATTAGTGGGTGAGTGACTCATCTGTCAGTGTTGTGTTAACCGGAAGGTTCGGCTCTCAGCTTTGCTGTGTGGTGAGTATATCCACCAATGTGTTAAAAGCCAGTGAAGACTGGCAAAGTAAAGCAAATGGTGTGAAGAGCCTTTTAAAGGGAGAGGAGCCAAGAAGCAAGATCTTAAACTGGAATTTCTTGTCGCCCTCATGCGGGTGCCACTGCAGCAGCTGTAGTCTAGAGTGTCTCTTCAAAATGACTGTCCTTTTGTTAGTCTAATGGGAATGTGACTTTTGGGTATGTTCCTGTTTTGAATGCAAAGACAAAATACTTGCCAAAGTAGGATAAAACTCCCCAGATAACCGCAGAATGGACTTTCAGTTGTAGAAGCCTTGTGATTTTAACTATACAAATCCAGCTGTGATCTTTAGGATTATGCCTACTCCCAGTTTGTGATCTTCTCTGGAAGTTTAATCCACTTATTGACCCGCCGGAAAGAGATTGAGAACAAAAATCCATGAAGAGACCAACCTTGGCACTCCAAATTGGGGTACCTTGGCTTTCTCACTGCCAATTCCTTAGCCTGTTGCAGAGGATGGAAGTGAGTGTGTTTTTCACTGTTGTAGAATTTCCATGTAATGTGTGGTCTGATCATATTCCAGGAGAGTATTTACAGGTGTGCAAAGCCTGTAGACCATCTTTGCAATTGAGGCTGACGTCTTGGCTGTGCCAATACTGCCTCTGTGAACAGTATCAGAGAGAGCCCTGGACTCCAGGCCAGATGGCATAGACTGGCTTATGTTCATGCTATGTGGTTGTCCTACCCTTTGGAACAGATCATGCTGACACTGCACTGGGCACCGGCGAGGGGTTGGTCTCCTCCTTGTTCCCTCTTGTGCCTCCGTGGCTGTGAGACATGCAAGGGTTTTTTAGTTAATTGATTGATTTGTTGTATTTTCTGCTTAAAAGAGTCTGGAATAATGAGAAGGCTGGGACAGTCTGGCACAGTGGTGCTTTTGTAACTCAGTGCCAGGAGTGTGTGTTACATGGCACAAGGGTGCATGGAAGAATCTGAAAGCTGGGGACTGCAGAATTTGTGTTGGAGGATTTTCCCAGGTCAGGGGAGCCAAAGCTGGCACAGTCTGCATGTCTGGAGTGGGCTGGCCTTGTCAGCTGTGCCTGAACCTCCTCTGAAGAGGATGCACCAGAGCCATTCCATAAGAGAAACTGGGACTGAACTCATATGCATAGCTCTCCAGAAGACTGAAGTGAAAGTTAGTAAACCATATTGACAGTGTAGACATAGCCATTCAAGATCATAAAAGGATTTACCTTGTTTTAATAAATCCAGGGTGTGTACTTGGTACTGCTAGATAAATTACACAAGTGCTCCATCAGAGGCAGGATTACAATTCAGGTCTAGAAATGCACTTCTCTGTCTCTCCATTTTTTATCTGTAATTCTCTTTTAAGGTTGCATCTCTTGTCTACAGGCACTTAGCCATGCAAACAGAAGGTGTGCAATACAAGTGAGATTCATCACACTTAATTTTATATGTCTAAATATTAGTAGTGCAAGCCTAATTGAGATTTACACAGTGAACTTTTTGATATCTGAAATCTGGTGACATGAATCTATCTTGTGTGTTTATGCAGGAAAGCGATACTGTGTAAGAGACTGGTTCTGGAGACTGCTATTAGCCATAGTCTGACAGTGCCTCCTTGGCAGGGTTGACTGGCCTTGACTCTTGCCATAACCTGGACTTTGTGACGTTAAGCAGTTTAACACTGCCTTTTCTTTTTATCTGTAATCTGTTCTGCAGTGGATAATGTTTTGGTTATAGTCCCTGATATATTTACCTGTTCTCACAACCGGCAGCTGCTTTTCCCTCCAAATCTTCTTGTTTTAAGCCTGCCATAAATTCTTATAAGCTCTCCAGTGGAAGATTGCCATCTTCTTGTCTGAATACTTTTGCCTGATACTGAGCCAGAGGGCACAGGACTCCCCTGAAAAGGTTTCTGCACTTGCTGCTCCCTCAGCCACCAGCCCAGGAAAGCCCTGAGACAGATGCTAAATTTTTCATTAGATGAGTATTCCTTTTCTAGCCCAAACTATTCTAGGCTACTCCATTTTTTCTCCTGGATTTTGTGCTGCCCTTGTCTCACTAGTCCTTGAACTCCTTTAGGACATTGGTAGTGTTAAACCCAAATGCTTCTTTCTCCCTCCTTTCTTCTTCCTGAAAAAAAAACTATATAAGATTTAGAAACAAAACCACAGATATTTAGTCATTGAATCCTGCAGTTGTAGAGTGTTGCTGTAGTTCTGCAAAACCCATTACTCCTTATGAATTTCACAGTATTACCCTCTTCTTCTTGGGGTTTAAGAGCACACTACTGACTGGTCTGCCACCCAGACCCTTCCATTCTCTTAAAAACATACAAACAGATGAACAAAACCTACCCTGCAACTCAATTTTTCCAGTCATATTGGTTCGGTGGGCACGTCTTCCAGCAGTTGCAGAAACTCCCAAGTCTGCACCTGAATAGCAGAAACGTTCCTCTCTTTGGCCCCCAGATCAAATCAAATTGTTGTTTATTTTATTGCCCTGATAAATTTTTTATTAACTGCGTTACAATTCCATGAGGAAGAGGCAGGGGGAAGAGAGAAAAAAGCTGTTCAGGAATGCAGGCTGGGCATAGTGCCCACAATTAATGGGGTAGCAGTGACCAGCGGGTAGTTGAAAATTCACCAGTGCCAACTGCCAAGAGCATTTTGCTGCCTGTGACAGCTGGTCATCATTATTGGACGACTGCTTCTGTGTACATCTTAGTTTTGTATCTTTGTATGCCTCTTACCCAGTCACTCCCGATTTCTGTTGGCAGGGACATACTGAAGCAATTAGGGCATGCTGGATGGTTGTAGGGATGAGTGAACAGCACTGAGAAAATATATAAAACATAAAATTTATCTCTTACTGCTGCCCTAATTCCATATCAAGGAACTTAAACCGCTGTCTCTGAGATAGGGTTCCCTCAACATTGGATGAATTTGAATTGGGGCTTTGGAGCTCTACCCAGCCACTTGGTTAGGCCTTATTCCTTGCTGCTACAGGGCAGTCGATCACTTTAAAAACAGTTACAACCTATACTGACTGTGAAAGTCATCTTTAGCAAGCAAACCCAGCCTTTTAATGCACCATATATCTGGCGTTTGTGTCTGCTCGCCCACTAATGAAACTGAACAACTAACCTTGATGGCTTACACTACACAGTTGCCACTAACAAGGGCAAACCAAGACCACTGTCTGTGCCATCCAACCTGAAGGAAGGGATCTGTAAGTGTAAAAGTACTGTATGGGTCTGTTACAGCACGTATGTGAGGCACTCGTTCTCCTTGGGAATGCACTGAATTCAGCAGATGAGCCAAAGCAGAATAATTGAGGTGGAGAAAGACCTCAGAACAGAAGGGTTAAATGCAATGCAGGCACATTCAGGTGAGGGCGAAGCAGCAGCAGCAGCATTCATCTATCTGCAGAGAAGTTAAAGGAGATAAATCCTTGTATCTGTTTTCCCTGAAATTTTTGACATGGAGACCCCCACAAGGAGCAGCTGTGTGGTAACTCACAAGAATTAGATGCGTAAAGACTTGTTTAGGATCTAGAGGGAACTCCAAGGCAAAAATGCAGTCACCATGTGTAATGTGAACACGTGAAGCAGGAAATTGTTGTAGATGCTAATCCTCTTAGTTTTTTTCTAGTTTCTGTTCCTCCTTCGTCTGCTACGCTCAGCCATTGGCCAATCTTGGAAGGGGAACCTCAGACCAGTGATGGAAATATCCATCTCGTGCTCTTAGGAAAATGTACCTTCATGTCTTCAGCTTTCCAACTCAGTATTACAGAGCTAGGAGCAGTGACCTGCAATGACCCAGGCATAACTGGGGAACACTTGGCACCACGCAGGGAGAAGGAACAAAGGATTCTGGATGACTTTTTTTTTGTGGCAGACTCAGAAGACCTGAGTGGAAAAAGAATTTGGTTCTTGGGATAAATCTGCCATTCAGTTGAAGAGAAGGCTGAAATCAGTCTTGAGGAACATATTTCACCCAGGGATGCTGAGCCTGGGAAAGAAAGAGGGTACTGAGTACTTCAGACTAAAGTTCTTATCAGACATGACACCTCAGCAGGGAAACTATTACAGGGCATTATTTACTTTCTGTAAGTATGAAAGGTAACTATACTGTGAATATTGTTTTTTTTTTTTACTTCCATGTCTCTATAAAAAAATGTAGTAAAAATTACTGTGCCAAAAGCCATGTACAAAAAGACACTCCAAGCTCTGTCCCAATAAGTCATTGTGAGACAGCCTACAAACATCAAGAGGCACTGGCTAGCAGAGGGAAGGAGGAGTGCTTTAATTGGATCCAGAGTGCTAAATCAATGGGAAAACACTTCTCATAACTTGTCCAGTATTCTAGCTTATCATCAGTTAAAGCTGCTTTTTACAGGATCCCAACTTGTTCATTAGAGGACCAATCACTGAGTTGCCTGCTATGGTTAAGCAGATATGCTTGCTGTACATCAGTTTTCTACTCCCTGCCTTTTGCTGCTAGAGAGTTCTTGCCATCCCCATCGTGTCTTCATTTCACTTGTTCACAGTGACACAAAAAGTCTCCTGCTTGAGGTCGGTCTCCCCATTATAAAAGTATCCTGTAGAATTAGTCAGTCTCTAAGACAGGCATGTATCAAAAAAAAAATAAGCCTTCGGAAAATGGTAGCAGTCTGTCAGTTCCCATTAGCTAATGCTACCTGGGCAACCTGCTGACTCTCCACCATTGTACGTGGGAGAGAGTAGTTTTAATGAGCAGCAGAGGGAGTGGAGAGGAGGCAAAAAGGGAAAGTAGTTTAGAAGTGATATTTTGGGTAGCACATGACATAGCTATGTTCATAGACATGTTTGTGCTGGTGCCTGTAAGTATGTAATTGAATTTTGCAATAACTGTGTGGCTTGCCTGAACTCATCAGGAGCTAGCAGTAATATTGAATGATTGCATCTTGGCCCTTCTTTCTTTAGTGGCCTCTTTGAACTGCAGCAAAGTTGATCAATACAAGTAGAATTGTTGCAAACTGTAAAGAGAAATGTGGGATAAGGATCTGGCCACTTGGGAAAATGGCCAGCACTGCGAGCACTGTCAGGGCATGAAGGATGCCTGAGGAAGGCTGAGGCCCACCTGCATGCAGTTAAATCTGGGAGAGGGAGATCAAAGACAACAAGAAGACCTTCTTTAAGTACATCAGTAGCAAAGGGAAGTCTAAGGAAAATGAGGTTCCACTGCTGAATGAGTTGGGTGCTCTGGTAACAGAGGACACTGAGAAGATTTCTTTACTTCGGTCTTTACCAATAAGACCTTTAGGAAAGAGAGTCTGGACAAAGGAAGATCTAGTTAGAGATCATCTAGGCAAACTTGATGCAAACAAATCCATGGCCTCTGATGGATGCACCCAGGAGTGCTGAGAGAGATGGCAGAATTGGTTACCAAACCACTCTCTATCATTTCTGAAAGGTTTTGAAGGAGGGGAGAGATGTCTGAAGATGGGAGGAAAACTTATATCACTCTTCCAGAAAGAGCGAGAACGAAGACCTGGAAAACTACAGGCTAGTCAGCCTCACCTCTGTCCCTGGGAAGCCAATGGAACAACTTACTCTGGATGGCATCTTCAAGCAAGTGGAAGAAAAGGAGGTTATCAGGAGTAGTTAACATGGATTCACCAAGGGGAAGTCATGCTTGACCAACCTGGTAGCCTTCTGTGATGTCATAACTGAGTAGATGAGGGGAGAGCAGTAGCTGTTGTTTACCTTGACTTGAGCAAGGCTTCTGACACTATCTCTCATAACATCCTTGTAATGAAGCTTAGGAAGTGTGCAGTAGGTGAGTGGACAATGAGATGAATTGAAAACTGACTGGCAGAACTCAGGGGGTTGTGATTAGGGGTGCAGACTTTAGTTGGAGGACTGCAGCTAGTGGTTCCCCTAGGGATTGGTGCTGGGTCTGGTTTTGTTTAAAAACTTCATCAGCGACCTGGATGAAGGGATAGAATGCTCCCTCAGTACATTTGATGGTGATACAAAGCTGGGGAGAGCAGCTGACATACCAGAAGGCTGTTCTACCATTCAACAAGACCTGGACAGACTGGAGAGTTCGGTGGAGAGGAACCTGATGAAGTTCAACAGGGGCAAGTCCTACACCTGGGAAGGAACAACCACATGCATCAGTATGCATTAGGGGCTGACCTGTTGGAAAGGAGCTTTGTGGAGAAGGACCTGGGCATCCTGGTGGACAACAGGTTGACCATGAGCCAGCAGTGTGCTCTTATGGCCAAGAAGGCTAATGCTATCTTGGGATGCATTAAAAAAAGTATGGCCAGCGGGTCAAGGGAGGTGATCCTCTCTCTGTACTCTGCCCTGGTGAGGCCACATCTGGAGCACTGTGTCCAGTTTTGGCATGCCCAGCTCAAGAAAGATGGGGAAATACTGGACAGAGTCAGTGAAAAGCAACAAAGATGATTAGAGGACAGGTATGTCTCCCTTATGCGGAAAGGCTGAGACGCCTGGGACTGTGCAGCCTGGAGAAGGCTGAGTGAGGATGCTTGTAAATCCCATCTAAGGGATAGATATCAAGTGGATGGGGCCAGGCTCCTTTTGATGGTGCCCAGTGACAAGTCAAGGTTTAGTGCACACAAACTAGAACCCAGAAACATCTGAGAAAAATTTCTTTACTTTGATGGTGATAGAGCACTGGAACAGGCTGCCCAGAGAAGTTGTGGAGCCTCCTACCTCTGGAGATATTTGAAACTAGCCTAGACACTTTCCTGTGCAGCTTACAGTAGGGAATCTACTTTAGCAGAGGCATTGGACTAGAGGATTCCTGGAGGTTCCTCCCAACCACTACAGTTCAATGATTCTGTAGTACAACATAACCGACTTCACAGAAGTTGCTCTAAATGTATTGCAGCTAGTTCTGGAGCATGGCAAATTGAATCTAAGTAACTAAACAGCCTGCAAACACCTAACAGAATCACCAAACATTTAAAGAAGTTGTGAAGTTATGTACGGAGGTCATAGCTAGGACTAGCAAGGGCAGATCAGGAATGGGATGTATTCAGCTGTGAAATAGTCTACCAAGGACAAAGGCAGAAGAGTCATTTCTCAGAAACTTTTAAGACTAGTTGGCAAAACACTATTAGATATGCAGCAGAGAAGAAACCTGCCTTTCCTAATGCCCCCAGCTCAGTAAGATAGAATAAGCGTGCAAATGATTCTTCTGTCTCTAGAGTATGTGAACATCTGAGATCTGAATTGCTGCAGGTCCCATTCTTCTCCCTGGCATTTGACCTACATTTATATTCTAATTGACTTAGAGCGAAGACTCACAAAGCTTTCTCTTTTTTGCCTGGATGCTGAATTTTCAATGAAAATATAAACTGTCATTAGATGTTGGGCAGATATTGGGCGTAAAGGAGTTGGTTTAAGCTGCAAACAGCACAGTTTATTTCAATGAGTCATTTGGCATACAGAATGCTTGTGACTTGCAGTGACTCTACTTTTGGAGAGGAAATACGTTAGTATAACTAAATGCACCCCCACTGGATATTATTGTTAGCACAAAGCTTGCTGCTGGTGAGTGTTGAAGATGTCATGAGCCTAGGTTAGTTTTTTTGGACAGTTCCTCCATCTTCACACTGGGAGCTGCTTCTGGAAACACTTTTTCTGCCAGGCCCTTATACTTGATGTGTAAGTGGTGCAACTATTTGTTTTGTTAAGATATTTGTGTCTAATCAGCTTGTCTATACTCACAGACTGATTTTGATTGTCTCTAGCATAGCATAGTGTTATGCTTGGGTAGGCAGGAGACTAGGCCCACTACTAAAGGTCTCCAATAACATGAGATAAAACATCTCCTCCATCATTACAGTTTATCAGTAATCAGATGCTCCTGGGCCTCCCTGTCCTTTTTTGGCTGAACACTAAAAATATCTCTTTCAGTTTGTGCATCAGAGGGAAGCTTGCCTAGGGGAGCTGCTTGCGTCATTTATTATTAGGAACTTTTAGATGTTAGGAATTCTAGGTCTTCCTCTTCATCTTGCTATCCATTTGCAGGAGTTTCCTTGCTCTCCCATCTCACATTCACCACAGAGAAGGAAGTCTAGTGTACGGTTGAGACTTGGCTAGGGTAGGAATTCTGTCAGTTTAAAACATCTGGGATCTTTATGCGAGAAGGACTCTCTTGCTTAAGCTCACAGAGCTCTCAGCAGACCAAGAGAAAATATGCCTCTCAAATATTCAACCTTTAAATAGGGCGTCCTTCATGTGGTAGTATGGGGCCAACTGTATATATACAATATATACCATACAAGTCTGAGGATTGCCCAGGAAGGTAGCTCTCCAAATAGTTCCCCTAGCATGTTTCTGCTTCCCTAGAACGTCAGGCTTTGTTAAGGCCAATTTTTCTGAGGTTTGACAATATGAGGCTCCCATAGTTCCATTTCCTTATTGTTTGAGGCTGCCTGACAAGTTTGAGCTCTTCTTTGGAATGTAAAGGGCAGATGCGTATTTTGTTTTGGTCTGATAACCATTGTGGACTAACAACCAATACAAAGAAGAGAAGGAAATAAATCTCTCCTTTTTTTTAGGCTTGCATGAATGAGATGTCCAAGGCCCCAAAAAGACTGTTGGAGACTTCCATGTTACTGTTGACTTTTGTGGAAGGTATTCAAAAACTGTCGCAGGCAGCAGATTCAAAGCCTTTAAATAGGTTAAAAAAGTAGGTTGCCCCTCATCCACAGGGCAAAAAAAAAAAAAAAAAAAAAAAAAGTTGTGTTTTCACTGTTCCTCCAAAGCAAGTAGCTAGTTTTTGGCAGAGTTTTTGTGCCTGAAGGCATCACAGTATAATGTGTCTCATAATGGCTGCACACCACATGCTGTGAGCTGTGGAATTTGGAGAAAAGGTATCTGTGCTGGCCAGGAGAACAGTGTACTCCCAGCTGCCTTTGTTTCCCCATCACCTTATATTGCCTTCCATCAGATGTGGAGGTGAGATAGAATCACAGAATCACAGAATCGTAGGGGTTGGAAGGGACCTCTAGAGATCATCGAGACCAGCCCCCCTGCCAAAGCAGGTTCCCTACACCAGGTCACACAGGTAGGCATCCAGGCGGGTCTTCAATATCTCCAGAGAAGGAGATTCCACAACCTCCCTGGGCAGCCTGTTCCAGTGCTCCGTCACCCTCACTGTAAAGAAGTTCTTGTGCACATTTGTGCAGAACTTCCTGTGCTGCAGCTTATGTCCATGAGATGAGATAGGGCTCTCCTCACCACAGATGTGGTGGAGGGAAAGGCATTTTCCCCAGTCTGCCTCACGGCTGCCTCCTCTGACAGGTATACAGTGCATCCTGTTGTGCTTGCCTGTGGGCAGTATTGCCTCATCATGAAAGGGGATACAGGAACAAAGCAGATGGGGCAGCATGCTAAGATATTCAGTGAGGATCTGTGGTAGCCATTCCTGATACAAGGCAGTGGGAAGGGGAGACAGGCCTGACTCAGCAGTGCAGAGGAGGCAGTAAGGAAATTAGGCTTTATTCTACTTTGAAGTAGCAAGAAAGGGCGCTTGAATGTTTGGTGCCTACTGGGGGTATCTACATCAAATCCCATGCTGAGCATCAGGCTTCTTGAGTAGCTTTGTGGGAGTTTTTTCTGTGCCCTAATTCTTCACCTGTAAAACGGGATGCAGAAAACTTGTATGCTGGGTGCATGGGCCTTGCAGATGCTTTGCAAGTTCTCAGAAGTGATCCCATGTTATCAGAGGCAACTGTAATGAACATAACCAAGCAGGTAGGTTTTCTTGGCCTAACTATGGCCACTGTAATACTCTAACTTGAAAGCAGGGGCTCTGATGGACACTCTTCTCCTTATTTCATCTTAGACACAATCATAAAGTCATAGAGTATCCTGAGTTTGAAGGCACCCACAAGGATTATCAAGTTCAACTCTTTGCTCCATACATGACTACCTAAAAATTAAACCCTATGTCTGAGAGTGTTGTCCAAACACTTTTTGAAGTCATGCAGGCTCCTCCCATTCTTGACCTACCCTATTCTTTATCTCTGGAGAGAATCACGTTGAAGAGGTATTGTGAGGGAGCAGTGCTAATGGTAGTAAGGCTGTTACTTCAATGGTGGGGACAGGGAAGGAGAGGCTGTGTGATGGTGTACCTAAAAAAGGTCTGGGAGGGGGGGCTGTGGGCAATCTCCTTTGTGCACCAGGATAGCATGTGCCAGAGTCCCAGTCATGAGAGACAGTGTGAGGGCAAGACACAGAAAGATACTGGAGCACAGGAGAAAATCTCTTAATTTCATAGCTTAATTAAGCATCACGTAGATTACACAGGGCATCCTGTGGTGCCATTGGTATATCTTAATGCTAGAGGGAATGAGGAAAAGCAAGCCATGTGGGGGAGTGCTTTTTCTGTTCTTCCTGATGGAAACATTCCATTGTAGATTCCTGGCTTTCAAGAAATATGCCTTTCCAGAGGGGAATAACAAGGAGACGCTTGGCTCTTTAACTCACTCTGTTTCCTATAATGAATTGGGGTCTTCCTCCAACATATGCCCAGACAGAGAGGAAAGGGAGCACGTGCAATCAGTTCTCACTCAGCTAACCAACGAGATGTGAAATAGGTTCCAGGGTGGATGATACCCTTGAACGAAGTCACACTGACTTGATTGCTGTGATAATGTATGGATACTCTTTCCCGTAAAGTCTTCCATGTAATTGAACCCTGTTGTCTGGTAACTGGTATCGGGTGAGTAAATCGTTGCTTTCCAATGGAGGTTAAATGCTGCAAGCTTTGTTCATAGCATCTTATCCAACTGTCCCAAGCTTTCTCTTTACCAATGGAAACCTGCCCTTCAGGAAAACCCTGAGGCATGCAAATGACAGAGGGATTCCTGCCTCCTTTACAGGCATCCTGAATGCAAAATGTTGTATAGTGTGGAAGTCATGGTAGGCCACTCTGACTCCTTCCAATTTAGTTTGGGGCATTTTTGCTCTGCAGCTCAGACTGTCACTTCCATTTCTTGCTTGGCATGCACTGAAGCAGCCCTATTTTTCACTCTCTGAGCTCTCTCATCTCATGTGTCCCTGCCTACAGCACAGGGGTTGGAACTAGATGATCTTAAAGATCCTTTCCAACTCAAACCATTCTATGATTCTTTGATCAGTCTTGCATTTATTCCTTCCTTTTACTTCTCTTCTTGTCCATCCTTTGTATTTATTTTTTTCTTTTTCTCTTTCACCTGGAGCAGGTTGCTTCCAGCTACCCTTCCTAATGTACCGCTCATTGCTATTGCCTATAGTAAGTCACTCCCCCATATACACCTCACTAATGCCTCAATTTCTCCATAGATAAATTTAGAATGATAATTATGTGTTTCACCAGTGCAGGAATTACAGGGCTTGGACAGATGATGTCTGCTGCATACTTTGAGGTCCTTGGTACACACTGACAATGGAGTCCATGCAGTAAGGCTGTGGGAAGACACACAATAGAATAAAGGATGCCCTTGGCCCACACTAAAACAACTGTCATTTTCAGTTCCTGTCTGTGAGGGAATTCACAGACTTTAGTAGCAATGGTATCCAAGATAATGTAAAAACAAGGAACAAACTCCATGCTTTTTTTAATGCCATCATCTTGCTGATCCCAGGCAGCTGCAGAAAGTTTCCCCTTTTTGGTATGGACTGTCTCATTGAAGACCAGTCTTGGGGGTTGACATGGGCAAAACCGTTTAGGGAAGTTCATTTAATTTACTGCCAATGAACACTCAGGACACCTTGTGTCCTTTGCTACACAAACAGTGGTAGCTATGCTTAACAGGGGTCCATCATTGGACTGTTTGCCTAATATTTTCCATGGAGTTACTCCTTTGGGTGAGGATAACTGTTTTAATTTTTCCTCCTACTGCTGTGTTGATCAGGCTGGAGTTTCTCATCTGGCAGATGCTTGCACTAGAGGAGTGATTTTGCAGAGGATCTGTGCAGACAGTCATACATCAGTCCTCCTATAAATTTGAAGTGACATGCCTGTCAAACTCGGGCAGAGTGTGAGCCCTGGGAAGATGTGGGAGAAATTCTGCTAGAGTCAGATGAGCTGTGCCAAAGCAGAAACAGTGCAAGGGAACAGAGGATGACATTCTGAGATCAGGCAGAGGTACTGTATGCTGGATGGAGGGTGGGGGCTTCATTTTTCACTGTGTGACTGACAGGTTTACCTTCATCTCTATCAACCCTATAATAGAAGTTGACCTTTTCTCTCCAGCAATACAGTTTCAATTGACAAACCCTGCCTCTCCCTCCTTCCTGCAGTCTGTTACAGTAAAACAAGGCCATTCCATCAACTTTTGGCTTGTTTTCCAAAGGAAATGAATATTGTGTGATCATGGTGATGGTCAGCCCTGACTAATTTCCACCACAGTTGCTGGAGGAATAAAGGCTTCAGGGTTATTAGAGCTCCTATGTATTTTGTGCAAAATATGACCCAAAAGGTAAGAAATGCTCCTTTCAGCACTTTCATGGACCAAAATCTAGAAAGAATGAGCTCAACTCTTTTTCAGACTTCAGAAAATCATTGTAGCTACACCACCTTTCATGGCAAAGCCACAGGAAACCAGAAATATGCTCAGAGGAACTTGCATTATGCTCTTATCTTTACCTTTGCATCCTCCTGTGTAAACAGATATTGTTCACAGTACCTTTCCAAATTACATAGAGATTCATGTAGCAAGGGTGTGCTATCAGCAGAACTGTAGCACCTTGTACACTGCAGAACCCATGCAGTCATTCCTGATGGGAACATTGTGTCGTGGGATTTCAGCTGGGAATTGCTTATGCAGGCTGGATTTGTATTTGAGCACATGCCTCCATATTGCTGCAGTGCCAGTAAGCACAGGGTTCACATTGTTCCTAAAAAAGAAAAAGCTGTGTCAAAGGAAAAGATGTTTCCTTAGCAGCAGACAAATTAGGCTGTATCAAGTGGTAGTTCTGGTGTGCACCAAGTCCTAGCCTGACTGAAATCACCAGCTGCATGAGTGTCAAGGGTGCTGAAATGAACTGCAGTCATTCTTGGGCTTTCACACAACCCCGTGGAAGGTTGTGACTGTTGGTCATTGGGTTTGCTGATGTCCTACTGTCCCCCTTCTATCCCATGCTCTTAGTCGTCACCTTTCATATAGCTCTGCTTCTCTGGAGGAAAGACTTATCAAATTCATAAAGCTTTAAATACAAAATATTTCCAGAGCAATCTGACAACATGCTGGAGTGAGGTGACGGGAGAAAGGTCTTTTTCTGTTGTCCCATTCTTTTATCTCTGAGACATCTAGTCGTAATCAAAGCAGCTGCAAACTGCAAGAACATGGTAGAATATACTGTGGGGTTGCTTGTGGGAGCTCTGGCTTTATTGCCTGTGTGCCAGTGAGGACCAGGACCTCTGTGGATTGCCTATAATGAAAGGGGCGTGCTTGCTGCATGGGTAAGCATGTGGAACATATGCGACTGTTTGCTGTGAAGGCTCTGAGCCAGCCAAATCCCTCCCTTTTACTCCAAGCTCTTTCCAACTATTCCAGTCCTACACAAACATCTTCTCCCTCCCATCCTTCCTCTCGCTTGTTCCAGCATCCCAAACCAGGGCCTTTGAGCTCTGCCCCTCCATCTAATCTGTGCTTCCCTGTCTAATGACGTGCGCTAATGTGCGCTAACAGATGTCTGAGCAAAAATTAGCTGTGGTGTCCAAATCAATTAGACTGGAGAGGCTATGCAGGAGCAATTGCTCAATAGGCTGTGCAGGTTGCCTTTCTTTTTCTTTTTTTTTTTTCTTTTTCTTTTTTTTTCTTCCCTTTCTTTAGAAGAGGTGAAATTCTGCAGCCAAGCCTTAGCCTGCTTCCCTGCCTTGCAAACTCCACTTACAGGCAGTCTACCTCTGTGCTTAATAGGTTCTGATCTGGTCTCCAGATGGAGCTGGCTCCACCAGCTGCAGGCAAGCAGCAGCTGCTCTCTGAAAGGAGAGGTACATGCTTCTCCAGAACCTCACAGCATGGGTACAGCCGGCACGTCAGAGGCAGCTAAACGGTCCTGGCATTTTTCATGTGTTTGCCTGCTTCGCAGGAAGAGCAAATTAGTTTTACAGGATCAGCCACTTGTGGAGCAGCATCTTGTGGAGAGTTCAAAATGGGCTATGGCACACATAGACTTCTTGGCACTTGGAAGCGTGGCTAGAGCTCACCGTATGTAGAGAAAGATTCTCCATGGTGCTGGGAAGCAGAGAGAACACAAATACTGAAATGTACTGTACACGCTTTTCAGGCAACAAAAAATCTGCTGCCAACAGGTGTGTCTCTCTGTAGTTTTATTGTGTCCTGTGATGGAAGTCTTTTTCTTCAAGGACCTCATGGTAAAGCTGGTGCTTGATTAAATGGGTTTCTTATGTTGCTTGTCAGAGAAATTCAGTCATAGGCCCCAAATCAGCCACACTGTTTGCAAGTGAAATACAGATGTGTTTCTAGAAATTAGCTCAGGGATAAGTGGGAAATACTGCTGGTCTTTCCTTACGTACACTATTGCATCTGGACCATTTTCAGAACAGCCATTGCTTCACTGCTGTACTCTTGGCACTGACTGCAGTTTTGAAGACAAGATGTAGCTGCAGTGTGTAGAGTTGACCGAAAAGTCAGTACCTTGTGTATGAAGTGGAAATGCATGACTTGCAAGCATGTGTGGAAATACACTCTTCTTTTTGGGAGCTTTGTTTGAAAGCATACACTATCAAGAACAAATACATACTTAACAACTCCTTCATAGAAGTCCTTATGAACTTCATTCTAGTTTCAGTCCCTTTTCCATTAGCTGCACCTACTTTTTGAGAACAAATAGTATTTGAAGACCTAATATGTTATCTGAGTCCTACTAGTTTTGGCACATGTAATTCTTCATCTCAGCTGCCAGTGCTTTTCACTCCTAGCTCTAGGTGTTCCCTGTTTCTTGCAAGATGGTGCTGCATGAGATGCTGGTCAGCAAACAGTAGTCATTTAATTTAGGCATGCAAGTACACTGACCAAAAGAAGAGGGTTCAAGTCATTTGTGTGCTTTGCAGAAGTGGTGTCTGGGTACATTTAGTCCTCTCAAGCCCCCAGCCCTCCCTCAACTTTTTTTTTTCTTTTTTTTTTCTTTTTTTTTTTTTTTTCTGCAAGCTTATTGTGTCTTTTTCTGCAAGCTATCTGTGTCCTATTTCCTATTTATGACTCCATTTTGCCATCAAAGTTGGCTGGCTCCTCCTTCCCTCTCCACCCTCCACAGTTAAGCATCTGTATTTCAAATGATGTTTCTCCAGTTGTTCTAGCCTGCTTTTTCCAAAGTGCATCTTGGTTTTGTTTTCCTTTCTCCATTTGTATCTTGTTCAGCCCAATCTTTTGAGGCTTCTGTAAAGCAGCCCCCCCTGCTTCTCTCCTGCTGCCTCATCCCCAGCCCCATGCTGTGCCCACCTTTTGCCCCATCCTGTGTGTGCAGCCATGGGCTGTGAACACTCACCAGCATTGTGCTTGGTTCTGTCAACCAAGCTTCCCAGCCACATTTATCAAAATTATCCCACAGTTCCTTGCAGAGCCGAATATTAATAGGGTTCATTTAAAACCAAGAGTGTTACTAATGCTTTTTTTCCTGTGTGCTAAATGGGAGGAAACAAGAATTACCCAAACAAGCACACATGCAGAAAGTGAGGCTGTTTGGAATAGTAAATAAGGCAAGTGAAATTGGTGGCAGAGGAAATACAGACCAGTCAGAAGGCATTCATGTGCCAAGTGCCCTAGTAGTCATTTCTCCCAGACCTAGTGGCAAGGCTGCTAGAGCATCCCTTTGATGGCTGGCTGGCATCCCTCTGATGCCAAAGCTGCCTATTTCTGCATATCAGTCTGATTCAGCTCTGCTTCAAAGGTAGGATACAACTGGTGTTCCCTTCTCTCTTTGCTATGAAGGCTTAGGCAAGAAAATTAGAAGTTGAGATTGGGATAAGAAGGGAGCTGGAAGATTAGTTAGGCAGGTTGCAAGAGCAAAAACATTTGCACCTTTGTCAGGTCTCTATTCATGCTCCTTTCTTTTAGATCTGTCTTTATTCAGATCTGCTATAGCCCTTTGCCATTCCCCAGTCAAAAGAACTGTCATTCTGTCTGCCAATCCTGCATGTCAGACTCTGCATCCTCCTCTTCATCACTGTAGCCCAGCAGCCAGAACAGGCTCTTTCTAAATGCCCACTTTCTTCCCAGATTAAAACTGAACCTCCAATGGGTTTGTAAGAGAGGAAGCATATAGAATTGCATATAGCACTAGAAAAGATTCTGAAGTGCTTTTATGAGTATCCACAGGTATGTAGCGTGCTGTCATCAGATTGAGAGCTGCTGAGGAATCTTGCCACTCCCAGAAAGTAGCAGACATAAGCTGCCATAAAGCCCTGTGTAGGGAGAGGGGGAGGTCCCAAAGGGCACAGCTGCACCCTCGTGCAAATACTGGCATCTGTTCATCCACTGAGAGTCCATCCAGCACTGCTTTCTGTCCCATGTCGTGGGGCAGGCTGCCCTTCACTTTCTGTTTGAGGTTTCAGCAGCTCACCTCACTCAAGCCTCCATTTGGCCAAACGGAGCTGCAGCAGCCCCAGGTGCTTGAAGAAGCAGCAGCATCTCCTTTGGCTTCCAGGAGGCCACTGCTTCTGAAATGCTCTCCCAGCTCAGGAGATCCTCATGTCCTAGGGATACATACCAGCCAGCTTTAAGAAACTCTTCATCTCAGCCTGATATTGTCCTTGACTTCTCCAAGGAAGCAGCTTTCAGGCACCCTGAAATTTTTCTCCTAGCTTTATTTACACAAGGATCAACAATGCACCATCAGGTCATAAAGCAATCCCCTGCTGTTTCTTGGGTTTAACTCTGATTGCAGCATTTGGGCACACGTTTAGTATTGCCACGTGCATCAGTCAGGGACTAATTCTGTTCATGGTAATGTGGGTAAGAGCAAGGATTGCCTCACTCTTTTCAGGAATGACTGTATTGCTGTGTTGCAGAGATCCTTGTGACACTCTGCAAGCCCCTCACGCTGAGCTTTCTCCTCCCTCTTTTCCTTCTTGCTTTGACCTTTGCAGCCCTGCCAGCTGTCATACTTAAAACAGCCCAAAGTGCTTTGTGGCTCTAACATGGACATCTCCAGAGCGAGGCAACTTATACCAGCTGCCTTACCCAGGCTTTTCCTCATCCTGTTCTGCCTAGTCTGGGAAGCCAGCCCTGGCTTGGGAAATGGAGGATTTGAAGAAAAATCCCAAGTGCATAAAAGCACTATGATTGGTACCTGTGTGCGATTAAATGCGGTCCAGCCTTTCAGTGCATTGCTCTATGGTGATTCTAGTGGTAACCAAAGCATAAAAAGCTCACGTAGTTGGCATTAGTGCAGGCCAGCTCAGTCCTAGAAAAAAAGCGTTTGTTTCTAGGGGAAGATGAGCATGCTTTTCCTATCTCCAACCTTTGATTTATTCAGTGATAGGCAACTGGGAGTTAGGGAATGCCAAGGAAGCTTTGAGAAAAGTGCTTGAATTTAATTAAGGATTGTGAGACATCCATGGCTTGCAGGAGGGAGGTCGTCTGGTCCTATGGAAGCAGGAATATCAGAGCATTGTGGCTGGTCCTAGATGCCTTCTCCTCATGAGCAAAAAGGGTACAGTTAGTCCAGGGAAAGATGGGATTTGTTCCTGGTGGGAATGGCAGGAAGAGAGGCGTAAAGATTAGGCTTCACAAGGGGGAACAGCAAAACAGTTGTTTATTACTGATATGAAAGCATCTAGGGATGCGAATGTAGAGGAGGAGTTTGATGAGAAGAAACAAAAAGCCTTGTGATTCTGGAGCTTTATGGAGCAAAAACAGATCCCGAGCAGATTTCATTTAAATGTGCAGTTTTATAGCTGTTAATGTGTTTCCTGGGGAAAAAGGAGGAGGGATTTAGCAGCAGTTACAATAAAGTAAATCACTTAAATGGAAGCAATT
The DNA here is from genome assembly GCF_023343835.1 of Lagopus muta. NCBI lineage: Eukaryota > Metazoa > Chordata > Aves > Galliformes > Phasianidae > Lagopus > Lagopus muta. Next base: position 82,048,446 of record NC_064433.1, read on the forward strand.
GTGTTCCCCAGCCTTCCTGCCTGTCAGTCAGTTCACCAGTGTTTGCAGAAGGAAGGACACAATGGTTTTCGTGCTCCTCATTCCATATTTTCCCAACAAGAAACCCCCTGTGTCTCCTACCCAGCACCTCTTTGTAAACCTCTGTCAGCCCCGTGGTTGTGTCGGATGGATACCTCTGCAGCTATGACTTAGTGGTCTTCTGTGCCCCTTCTTCTTTGCTGCTGGGCATTTCAGACACACAAAGCTGTGTGTTTTAGACTCTTTTTCCATGTAACACTGCTTCCAACTAGTTTTTGTCTGTTTGGGATTCTGCTTGGATTTCCAGAGGCTGTTTTGACCAACTAGAACTTGAGGGGAAAAAAAGAAACAACCAAAGAAAACAAAACACAAGACCTTTCCTGTGCAGTCGTTTCACAAGAGGACAAAATTTAATTGCAAAGTGAATTGGGGAGATCAGAGCAGCAGTGGCTGCAGGCAGTGAGGGGGAAGTTCAGTGCTAATAAATGAAATGTCCCTGATCCAAGGAGAGAAAATAATCAGCACAGCTATAGGACAAACCTGGGACATGACACCAGGCAGCTGAAACTGTCAAATTAATAACACCCCTTTAATTTTGTCCAGCCATGCTACTAAGCCCTTTTCCTGTAGTTGGGTTTCTATTGGGCTATAAGCCACGCTGTCTCCCCAGAATAAGGAGAGGAGCTAGGACAAAAGAAGGAGCTCAGCGGGGAGGTTCATAGCATTGCAGAGCATTTTGAGCATCTCACTACTGACTTTTAAAGGGAACAGCTGTAACAGGCGGTGTCTCCAAGGGTGGGAGCTCTGAAGGCTCTGCTCCTAGTCCATGGAGATGGGGAAGTGTTCCCTGAGACACTGAGGGCTGAGACCGCCTTCTCCCTCTGGCTGTGCCCACCTGGCTGGAACAAAACCACGCATGTAGCACTGCATGCTTTTTCCTTCTCTCCACACACTCTCCTCTCCGTGTTGTTATCCAGAGGGGCGAGATTCAGAGCTCAGGTATCTGAGAAAGAGAGGAACAAAGATTCCTTCATACTGCTCGTAACGTGGCAGTAGCCTTGAGCATACCTGGCCTGGGAGCATGGGGCACAGGGGAGGGCAGGGAAGGAACAGAAAGACGGATGCTGGGCGCTGCAAGCATAATTGCTGCCTTGCCTATAGCTGAAAAGAATGCTGCTGCCATTCCCGCTGGGGCCAATTTGCTATTGCTGCTCTTATCTCCAGTGTTCATCAGGCTGCGGCTACAAACTTGCTCTGTCCAGGAAGGCATGTGAACCCCTTCTCACCTCCTTTCACCTCATGATTTGAAAGGGAACAGTGCACAGCAGCCCATCAGGGTACGGAGAGGAGTGCTGATAAACTGCAAACACCTTGGTTTGGGAATGACGAAAAGGAAGCCTGAGGTATCAGAGCTACCCAGGTGTCCTAAGAAGGGTTTGCGTGCCTGAAATGAGGGCCTGGCCTCTACAGCTAGGTCCTGAGTTTGGTTTTGGATATTCCGTCTGTCTGTGTGTTAATAGCACTCAATTCACAGCACTGCACTTTTAATGCACAAAAACTCCTTCTCAGACCGCATGTCCCTAGGATCTAAGTCCAAAACTGAAAATATGAGACTTCCTGACAAAAGCCCTCACATCCTTTGTGGTTTTCAGCAAGTCCCTTAAATTCTTTGGCCCCCATTGCTTCTCCCCTCTTAACTGCATTGCCTTTAAAACTTGAACTAGACTAAACTACCTCAAACAATGTTATTTTAAGCATCCTGCTTATCATTTTCTGGGGAAAAAAAAAAAGCTGCATTTCAGACTGAGTTGCCATGTTCACTGAAGCCCAGTTGCAATTTTTTTAGTAAGAATTTAATATTTAATTTGACCATTTTGCACTGAACAGCATGCAGAATTAAAAGCACATTTTTGCGAGTGAACTAATAGTTCAGATTCCTTATTTAGCTCTTAGCCAACTGAAAAAGAGACTTACTTTGTAACTTCCGATTCTACATTTTTGTGGTGCAGACTGGGGAACGTCATTTCATTTTGCTTATTCCGATTAAAACCAGTGTTCTGTCTGCAGGTCCCAATCAAGTCTTTCTAAGGCTGCAAACAAAGGCTGAGAGATAGTCCCTGCCCTGCAGAGTCTACAGTTTAAATAGACCAGATAAAAATGGAGCGGTAGAAAAAAAAGCATTGCTACTCCCAGTGAGATGAGGCATGTGGAATGTTGCCCAAAATAAGAGCAAGTGAGTGGCAGGGCCTGGCTCTGAACTGCTGTAATCAGTAAAATATTCTATTTTTGATAACTTCCTTGTCTTCTCTGTCCCTTGGCACCCCCGCCTGCTTAGAATTTTTTAGCATACATAAGCATATATTTCGTAGAAGATATACTTTTTCTACTTCTTTTGCCCAGTCAAGTTTTAAATACCCCAAACCGAGGAGCTGGAGGAGGCACGAATTGACCGCAGGTGATAGGAAGAGGAAACAGACAAGATTACTTCTGTTCATTCCTGAGTTGTTCCTTTTTGGATTTTTTATTCTGTTTTGGTTTTGTCTTCTATTTAAAAAAAAAAGAAAAGATCCTAGTAATAAATACAAAGGCTGTTCCAAAAGTAACACCTTCTATTTTGTTACGTTGGCCCATGACGTCAGAGGTGGATGTAGCTAGTATGGCAGTAGATATGGAACTGGCCCATCGATATTCCCTTCCATGTTGTTGCCATGCAACAGATGGCTGCAGAGGGACAGTCTGACAGAATGGCTTCTGACATGGGAATGTGGATGAAGCCAAGCTGTGTCATTGAATTTCTTCATGCAGAAAAAATGGCACTCATTGACATTCATCAATGCTTGCTAAACATTTATGGAGACCAAACAGTGGATATGAGCACACAGTGGATGTGAGCACAGCGAGGCAGTGGTCGTGTGTGTTTCAGCAGTGGCGACAGTGACAGTGGGGAACCTCCGCCGGTGAACATTGTTATGAGCATGGCATTCAGGCTCTTGTTCATTGCTGGGGAAAATGCGCAGCTAATGGTGGTGGCCACTGAAAAAGAGTGCTTTGTAGCTGAGAATATGCTCTATTTGATAGTGTTATGGTCCTCTTTCTATCTATCGCAGTTTCCATGGAAATAAATACAGGGCATTATTTTTGAAGTAACCCATGTATAAAAGAACACAGGTGCACTAGGTGAGAGGTTAGTCTATTATGTTGCAAGGATGCACAACCATGAAACAGTTAACACTTTCAAATGCAGTCCTACGATCTTCTATATGTACTGTAGAAGGGACCAATTCTGGCTAAGTTTGCAAGAGTGTGGAGGAGGTGCTTCAGTGCTGGGATAATTGGTGAGCTCTTCATGATCTGTACAGCTCTTCTCCGGCTAACAGCGAGCTGTTACAGATCATGCTCAGATAAAGGCTGCTTTGAGTCATTAGCCTTATCCATATTGTATAATACTAAAATGAGCATTGGTCTAGTCTGGTCTTCGTGTTCAAGTGAGTTGTTGTGCATGAGGTGTGTCATCTTTTTTGTATTTAGACTTACCAATACAAGGACTGCCTTTCTTGTTTTTTCTAAATCTTTAGGGTGCTGCTGCATACCTGGATGAATCGTTCCACTGAATATGTTATGTTAGTGGTGCTAAAATGGACCTTTCTTCCACTGCATGATGCCTTCATAATTTGTCTGAAACTTTACTCTTCTACCATTTAATCTGTCTAGATGCCAGGGAATTTGCTGTCATCTTTCACTTCCTCAGCATTGCTCTTCACCATATTGAATGCATGCATTTCAGTATTTTTCTCTCTTAGTCAGTGTGGTTTGGGCCTCAAATGAGGAGGCAGTACGTTTGAAACATGATCGAAGCTGATATACTTCAACTTGTCTATAAAGACAGCTATAGACTAATGTGCCATTCCTAATACTGACGTTTTATAGACTGGACCTTACATCATGTTTGTACCTACTAATAGGGGGCCAGGCTGCTTAATCATTTACTCATCTAGAACTTAACCCACATTTTTACATTTGTCAGTCCTTTGAGAAGTGTGTTCCAAAAGTTGCACACCCATTCTTTCTGAAAAGGTGCGTGGATCTCTTCAGACCCATGGTCTTGCCATGACCATGAAAGGACTGTTATTTTCCCAGTAGAGCTAATTAGCTTGTTTAATTCTATTCTGCCTCTATACCTAACCCCTGCATATCCCATTTTGTTTGTCTGCCCTGATGGATGTTTGCAGCTCCTCCCAACTGAGCATCATCCACAGCTTTCATTAGGGAGCTACTTCTTCAGGCTCATTAATGAAGATGTTAAATGAAAGCAGACCTCACACAGATTCCTACAGCACCTCGCTTACCCACCTACTTACAACTTTGCTCTTACATGCCCCTTATCGTTATCCTTGTTTATGGTTCTTCAGGCAATTTCTAAGCCGTGACAGTGCTTCTAACCCAAGACAGATTGAATTAAATTCACTTGCAGGAGTTTGTAAAGCGCTATATTAAACATTGCACCCTCTGAATTCCCTGCAACCCTGAATTTAAAAGCAGTCTAAAAATAGTATCACTGGCCATGCACAGATTATACTGGACCATCACAAGTTATAGAGTTGTGGTTTTAGAACAGGTGATAAATATTATTAGTTTGATGAGGCTGGAAGACTGCCCCAGCTCAGGTCTCATCATCTCCAGAATTGACATTGCTTATGCTGTAACATCATTCCTGAGCTACCTGATTTAGAACTTCCATCTGGTTTGTAAGTTACTGTTTTTCCCTATTGAATTAATAATTTAATTGCTTATATAGGCAGTAGCTTAAATATGTGCTTAGTGCTTATCCTTGCTCCAAAAGTGAATTCCAAACTCAGTACTACAGTACAAGGTGAGAATTGGGCAAGGTTTTCATTCTAATCTAGTTCAGGAAAAAATAAATTATATTTCATTACTAGTCTTTCCCCGGTGAACAATTATATCATCATTACTGTTTTTTTTGTTTTCTATATTTCTTTCAATCTGCTGTCTCCCCAAGGGCATGATTTTGAAGGAGTCCCAAGAGGTCTGTACATGAGAAGGGTGAGATCATGGGGAGAAATAAGCTGGTTGATGTCCCTATGGCCATTTCTTAAAAAACGCAGACCAAAACAGAACAGTGATCATTAGTAAAATGCTGTGAATGATGATTCATATAAAACTGTGAAAGCTGTGATCAGAAAATGTGATGCAGCTTCCTACTGGAAGACCAGTTCTGCCGGCGTCAAAGTGTTTTGCAGGAGCATGGTGATGCAACAAATTTTTTTGACAGACGAGTGTCACAACAAATCATTTTAACTTCCTCATTTCATTTCACTAATGTCAAAACATTTAACTGCAATGAGGCAAAAACGTTTCATTTTGACTGTATCATTACATTTAATTTTGTTTAGATTGGCATGTTAATTTTGATACCATATATTTATACCTAATGTTGCAAATTGTTACAAAGCAGTTGAAAAGAACCTCACTTTTCATGCTCTTAAAATATAGACTTAAAATGTTTGCAGAGTTAATATTTAATGAACAACTGCATTCTCTCCCTGAGGTAAATATCTTATCCTACAGTGGTAAGAAGCAGCCTTCAAATATTTCTACCAGTGCTGCTGTCCTCTGAGCTCCATATAGTTTCTGAGGTCTGCGTGCCCTGTCACATATAATTAGGAGCTGTTGAGTGAATTGATCGGTTAATTTCCATCTCGCACTCAGATGCATTTAATCCATTAGCTGATGATTTGCAGAGATTTTTTTTTTTTCCCCTGAATATTTCCTCACCTGTGTTTTATCAATAGTTAAATTGATTGGGTCACCGTTACTCACTGCTTGTCCAAACCCTGTTTCTTTGTTTGCCTCTTTCCAGTCCATGTGGTATTTTAACAAGCAGTTGGCACTTCAGTCATTTAAATGTCATCATGAATGTCACCTCTTTTTGTTTATTTATTAATCAGCATACCTAGTATCGAATGATATTTCCAAATAAAATTCTTTCTTCCTTTCCTGAGCCTCTAGCATGATCCCATTGCTGCTTCACAATACTGTTGTTTGCACCTTGGTCAAAGACCCAGCCAAAGGCAAACCTTCTTTGAGGTGTTCTGAACGCCTCAGCAGTTCCAGGAGAGCAAGTTGGTCATGGTTGTTTATAAATGGCTTTTGGTGAAAGGGAATTTTCCACCTAATACTGTTTCTTCTGCAAGGTATCGTCTGCAAATTAGGTTTTCTAAAAGTAGGCCTAAATGACCAGACTGATCTTCGTAAAAGAAAAAGCCTTGGTCAAACTGCAGAGCAGTGAGTCTGAAATTCTGGGCTGTTGCATTTCCACTGTGACCAAAAAGCTCAATTGAGATCCAGGCTACCGATGCATTAAATACTGCATGCACCTAGAATCATAGAGTGACTTAGGTTGGAGGGGCCCTCAATGATCGTCCAGTTCCAACCCTGTGCCATGGGCCTTGAGCACCTCCAAGGGCAGCCACTACTTCTCTGGCACTTGCACTTGGCTGGGTAAGTCCTTGGTCCAAAGTCTTTGAAAACAGAAGAGGCAGAAGAGGAGGAAAGAGAGGGCAAAGAGAGTGGCTCAGAGCTGCCAGAGAGCTCCATGGCAGTTAGACCCAGCTGTGGTTCTGCCTTCCCTTACACTCCCATCTTCTGCCAGCCCCAGTATCTTCTGCATCTGTCACTGCCTGTTTCTTCATCAACTATTCCTTATTCCTCTCATCTCTCTCTCAAATATGTGTGTACAACTCTGGCACACGATGGCAAGTACTACTGAATTCCCGTTTTTTTCTCTGAGTAAACAGACGTGTTCCTCAGCTAAAATGGGGATGAAATTTGCAGCTCACGGTGAGACAGAGAGCAGGGCAATTTGCCAACAGTTTCTGTGGCTTCTCTTAGCTCATCCCAGTACCAACACCATTCTGTAGGCAGCCTCACTCTAGCTAGCAGCAGCCTACCTAGGTCTGGCTTTCCCCTTCTCGCAGCCACTCTCCACTTTAAATAAAAACAGCAAAACCAAACCACACATCCTTGTGAAGAAAACTGAGAAACAAAAGAGATGGCCCATCAGCTGCTAGGAGGATAGAGAAAAAGAAATATTTCATGCCCTGAGGACAATGTCATGTTGCTCTAGAGGGGCATGATGGACATAGACAGGTATCCAGGCCCCTAGGAGCTGCAGTCTGCTTGCAGGCCCAGCTTACTTTCCCAGCCCTAGTTCCTTCCTGAGTCATCTTCCCCCTTCCGTCTTTGATGCCCAGAAAGTCTGTAGACTTGAAGAAAACCAAGCCAGTTGTCAAGAGAGTTGCATTCACCATTTGGTGCCTGTACTTCCCCTGGGAAATTGCAAAATGCCCTCAGACTAAGAACGATTGGAAGCCACCAGTTTAGATCATTTAAACTAAGTTATACTAACCTATAGATCCCATCTCCTGGAAGAGAAATGTCCACTCTCCTCAAATGAGGAACACATTGGTAATTTCCCAGTAGGCCAAACACAGCCTTCACTGTGCAAACAGCGAAGTAGATTAAAGCTGCACTCAACTTTAATACAGCACCACAGCCCAAGGGCACTATAGCTGCTCTGATTTGGGGACCAGGCAGATCAGAATGGAGTCTGGCTCAGTGGGATCCCAGTTCTCATTTCGTATCAAATTGAAAGTAGCCAACAGAGTTACATTGTGCAGCTCAGGGACCACAGTGAGGACAGCTTTGTCTTGGCTGTTTGGCAGGTTACAGACCACCAGCCAAATGAGAGCTCCTGAAGAGGCAAAAGGTTTCAGGAACAAACTGCAGTATGTGTGCAAGTGCTTACATTTGTATGCATGTATGTGTATACATATTTGTAAGTGTTCTAAGTATGTATGTATTTTATATGTATATATGCGCGGATACTCACATATGACAGTTTTATGCCATACATATTATTTTTCTGCATGGAGTTGCCTGATGCAGTGCATTGGAACGCACATTTCTATCAGTGCTCTCCAAATATCCTTACAAATAGTTGTAAGTCTTCAGTGTTTCACTCTGGAGCCAGTGGGCTCCTCCTGTTCTTGTAAGGAATGCATCTGTAATCAAAGAATTGTAGAATCATTTGAGTTGGCAGGGACACTTAAAGGTCTTCTTGTCCAACTGCCCTGCAATGAACAGGAATACCTACAGCTAGATTAGATTGCTCAGAGCCCCATCCATCCCCACCTTGAATATCTCCAGGGAAGGGGCATCCATCTCCTTGGTTCTGTTGGTCAGGAGAGCATCTTAGTGCAGTGCCATCCTGATACAGTCAGCCAAAGCTGTTTGCATTTTGGTGCTGTGCTTCCCGCTGCTAAGTCAAGAGAAAGTTTTATATACCTCTGAGCTTTCCATCACACCTCTCTTTCTCTTTAGCTAGAGGTATGGTTTCCATCTCCACTTTCCTTTGTGTTCCCTCAGTAATGCTGACCATGCTCAGTGCCTTATACCTCCTCTTGAACTACGGGTTTTTGTCTGTTCATTGTCAGCATCTTTCCTACACAAATCAGGAGATGGCTTGAGACATGAAGAGTGTGCATCTGCAGTGCTCACCTTTGACTTCCAACAAATCCCTTCTCTGCATTTCTCCTTCTTGAACCAGGTCTTGGTTGCTGTCAATCTCTTTCCATTCTGCAGTGCAACTGGCCGGACATCTCAAATCCCAAACAAGTTTTCCTACCCAGCACGATGGGGAAGTACATCTCCTTCCCTGTTGTCACCACCTCTCTTCTGAGGTAACTAATAAATTGCTCTCAGTCTTTAAATGGGCTGTTATTTCTTCCTTCCATCAGCACTCTCACTCTTAACTCTCAGAGCAGCTTCAGCTTCAATGAATTTATTGGCATGACAGGGTACATAGGTGATGCCAACGTTGACAACTTAATTCATCAAGTGCTACTGTCTTTCTCTCATCTACAGTCTTCCGTCACTCCTTTTCTCTTTTCCCTTCCTCAGCTTACCTTTGTCTGTCTGGCCGTGTCTGTCCTTCTGTCTGAAGTTGTCTCCCTCTCCCCCTCCTTTTTGCTCTGGTAGCCTCCCTAGGTGATAGTTAGCTATCTCACACTCAAGACAATCTGTCTCTCCTGACAAACAGAGCCATCAATCAGAGGGCTCACCAGAGGGGGAAAGAATTGGTCTTTGCAGCACGGTGGCTATTTTCTTCTCTTTGCAGCACATGTGGGGCTGGGGGTTGAGGGCAGCAGTCTTCAAACTGACTTACAGAAGCCACATTTGCTTTAAGGCTGGTCTGGGACTGCAGAAGAGAGAGCTGTTGTGTCACAGGGACAGAGAAAAGAAGAAAAACCCATCAACGCCAAATGTGTATAGGCAGGTAGAAATATAATTTAAGAAGTCCAACTTGACAAAATCCCCCCAGAGAATAAGGACTCTGTTAAATAGAGTAGTAAATGATCTGTCCTTCTCACCCCCCCAGTCCCATAATCTTTTGTTGGCATGGCAATTGCCAAAGTGTATAAAGAACGAGACAGATCCCTCAGGTATCTGTCAGCACTAGATACAATCTACCCAGGACAGTGTGTGTGTGGTATTTAATCCTCCATACATCAAGCATATGCCCAGGATATAGTGTCACACTGTATTTGTGCTGCATCCCTTGTGCCTATTTGTCATGAGTGTCTGTGCCTGATCCAGTGGCAGGTTGATCCATAGTGTGATGCCATCTCAGTTACGTCTCTGCTTTTCCTCAGACTTTGGCAGAGTTTTCATCATTGTGTTCTGATGCAAAGTTTCTTTGTTTTTTTAATCTCTCTTTATACTTTAAGGAAATCAGTTTTTCAGACTCCACCTTATCATGACCATCAGAATAGAAAGTGTAGAAGTATAGAAAGTCCCTCTCATCGATCAGCATTCCTGACTGCACTGATTGCACTTCTGCTCATTTTTAAGCTTTTACAATGTTTTCTAGATTTTTTTTTCCCGTGAGGCATGTGGCTGATTTTCTCCTTTATGAAAAATCAACTTCGAATCTTAGAATCATAAAATGGTTTTGGTTGGAAGAAGCCTCAAAGATCACCAAGTTCCAACCTCCCTGCTGTGCATGGGCAGAGACACCTCCCACTAGACCAGACTGCTCAGGGCCCCATCCAACCTAGCCCTGAATACCTCCAGGGATGGAACATCCACAGCTTCTCTGGGCAGCCTGTGCCAGAGCCTCACCGTTCTCTGAGTTAAGAACTTCCTCCTAATGTCTAATCTAAATCTGCTCTCTTTTAGTTTAAAACTATTACCCCTTGTTCTATCACTAATTACCCTTACATTATAGCGTCTCTCCCCATCTTTCCTGTCGACTCCTTTAGATAATGAAAGGCCACATTAGGATCTCCCTGGAGACTGCTATGATGAACAACCCCGATTCTTTCAGCCTGTAAAAGAGTATTTTATTTTTACTTTACATCAGCAATGAAGAATCAGAAACAGACTGTGTAGTCTGTCTGTGGGAAGGTCTGCCTTGGGTTTGCCCTTTTTGCTTTGCCAAGAAAGTCTGCAGCATGATAATTCCTCATGGAGAATTCCCTTTAACAGTCTAAGGCTTTGCAGATAGTCCTCCCCTAACCTTCCTATTCATCATTTAGGGCTGTAGAGGTGAAGGCATTGTACCTGTCATGACACCAGTCAGATACCAATCACTGGGGATGCCATACATCTTGCACTCAGTAATTCTCTAAGAGTAGAATGGACAACTGAGCCTCAGAAAGGTGGACTGACTTACTCAAGGTCATAGCAAAAGTGTGCAGCAAAACAGTCACTGAACTTGGAATAGCAGACCTTCTGAGTCATCCACAAAGTCGTTCCTCTCTTCATTTTTGAGTAGAGTTGCTTACCTTGATAACTATGATAGGTGCTCAGATGTGTGTATGCTGTTATGGCAGAGACACAGGCTGTGTTTTCCTTCGACCTTAGCTTTTGATCACCCACAGTGATGGAAGCAAAATGTAGTTTGAAGTGTTCTTTGGTGAGCAACAGGGAAAATCACTTCATTCCCTCTCTCTGGCCAGTAGTGGTAGATTCTGTGGTGGGTAGTGTTTTATTGCTAAATGTCAGACAAAAGGTGTCTGTAGAGGTGCTGTCTCACACAATATGAAGGTGCAGGAGATCTTTTCTTAATTATTCTCCTGAGAGGACAATGCCTGCCCATTTCTTCTCAATTTGTTACTCACCCTTCTGAAATTTCTTACAAAGCCCTGCTGCTTCTTTATTGCACACTCCTGCAGGTATAACTTTCTTGTAGACACCCAGGCTTCTAACAGCCAGACAACTTTGGGTGGGTAATTCCACTCAGCTCCAGTGGAACTTGCCTACCTACGGATCTGGTTCCCTGCACCTCTTTGCAAACCCAGCACGTAATATGCAAGATAACTCAGTTTGCTAATACTGAGAGACCAGCAAAAAAATTCCTGTCAGTTTTGAAGAGTTCGGACTTGGAGCTCATTGAGAGAAAAGGGACAGCCAGCATCTTTAATGTGCCTTGCTAAAGCTGCAGGCTATAAGTAATAAGCCTCATGTCTGGACGTGGGGGAGAGATTCTCCTTTAATTGAAATGGCACCAGTAATGTGTTTACAGAGCAAAGCTCTTGGAATCCATCCCTCACATCCCTTGTGGTTGTCTGTGCATATACAGCATGTCCTTACCACATGGCAAAGCTTGGAAAACAAAACAATGGGAAACTTCTAAAACCTCAAGGTGCTGCTGCACGTGGCTGAACCAAAACAGAGCACTCTTTCTTTTGGCAGAGAGTCTCGGAGAGCAGAAACTCTACTCCTCAAGAAGCCTTGGCCCTCAGTTGGTTTGTGGGAAGGAGTTTGTGGGAAGGAAATCACCACAATTACATCTTAGCTGTAGTTGGCTGCTTGCTTTGTTTGAAAATGCCTTTCCTTTAGAAGCACTGTATTTGCTTTCTTGTCTTTACTGCTGGAGCATATTTGTGTAGATGAGCATGTCTGACAAGGGATTTTTTGCCTTGAACTCTCTAGCTTTCCTTTCTCCGATGGCTGATGATAACATCCTGACCTTTATAAATACGCTGCTGCAGCTATCACCAAGCTTTACAATAACTAACAATTGAAGGTCTCACAGCTGGCATTTCATAACTGCATGTGCTGAGGAAGGCCACCATCTGTGGATTCAGCAGCAATGAAATATAGGAATGTACTGAGCAGCCCAAATGGAAAAACTATGAAGATGCACTTTGAGTCTTTTTCAGGCTCAAAATGTGCAAGATTTTTGGAGATTGGTCTTTGGATCAGGTTCTTTTTTGCTTGATGTGATTTTGGTGGGGCTTTCAGCAACTCTGTGCTACAGCATCAGTCTTATTGCTGATCTGACTGCACAAGCAGCTGTGGTGTCTTCTGTTATAGAATGTTCATCATTCATTGAATTGGACAAAGTGAATCCTCTTGATGGTCAAACAGCTATATTTTCTTCCCAGACTGCTGTCTTAATCCAAGTTGGAGAATTATAGTACTATAGTTCAATCACAGCATATAGTATTCTTTGCTCTTCTCTGAATCTTTGCCCTTAACACAGGAATGAATTTTATCCAGAATTCTTAAGATTTGAGTATGGGATTTTTCACTTTATACTTTGTACTAAAAACAAAACCAGCATTTCCAAAATGCTGCAGTAGCTTTGTGCTCCCCTGGAAGCCTGGAAGCAATCTTGAAAAGTAGTTACAGTAAGCTGTCCTGCTCCATTTTGCTCATTTCAATGCATAAGAAGGAAAGTTGATAATAAAAAATGTTTTACATCTACCACATACATTTGATTTGAGCAAGAGGCTTGCAACTGAGAAGTTGTGGGTATTGGTTGAAACTGAGCCAGATCCTTGGGTATGTGGTATGCACAAGACACTTAGAGCATTGTATTCACTGCCCTGTGGCTTATCAGAGACTGTGGCATATACCATGGTCAGCCAAAGGAATCTGAGAGCAGAGTTTGGAGAGCTGCCTTTTCTTTTCAGCCTGTGTGTAGATTTCCGTCCGATGGTTCATGAGGGCTGTTCTCTTCTGTGTTGTCTGTCCCTAATGAGCTGAACATAAGCAAAAGTATGCAATCTGAAAAATAAATCATCAGACAAACAAAAACTCTTTGTTTCTGTTTCTCCTGACTGTACAGCCATGATAGACAGCCTTGCCTTCATCCAGAGTGGGCTGTCTGCCGAAACTAGCTTCCTACTCTGCTTTCCTGATCAGGAAAGCCTACTCATCTTTGTAACTCATAAACACCCTCTCTGAACCTGTACCTCTTGCTCTGAAATAGCATAGGCTTTTCTGTCTACTTTCTGACTATACCTGGCCTATGCTTTCCAGTCTACTTCCCAAAAAAAGAGGTAATAGGCAGCAACAAAGGACTGCTGGGACTCGGTTAAAAAGCCATAATATGGCTCATTATTTCCTCTCAGCTGTCCCTGTTATGGTTACAATGCTTCCCGAAGCCATCGCCCATTCTTGCTTTAAAAGAATTTGTTCAGAAATCCTTAACATCCAAGAAGGATCTCCCTGGACTTTGAATCAAGCTTGAAAATAATCATACATTAGCTGTACATCCCATATACATCCAACATGCTTAATATTTATATGAGAACGGTTTTCTGAAGAAAACTCTCTGAGATGCATTTGGAGGACTTAAATGCTAAGCAGAACATTTCTCACAGAATTTCTCACAGAATTCTTCAAGGAGGGCGGGTTATGTCTGCAGAAGAAAAGACCTTTCATTACTTCAGTACTGTAACTAAATACTTCCAGATTTGGGGAAAAAGAAAAAAAGAGAATGGTCTGAAGGAAAATATAGGACACACTCGAAGCACAAAAACTGAAAGCTGTGTACATTTGTAGTCCTAGAAGTGTTTGGGATTAGGCAGCATTCCAAGGGTTAATCCTTTGGGATGAGCGTGGTAAGTACTTCTGTTGTTGCTTACACATGTCTTGTGAAGGAGGATGTTTTTTCACAGCGGGCCTCTCCAGGAGAATTGGTCAGAAAGCATTTGCAGCTGGCTTCAGCAAGTGCAGTCAGTTTTTGAGCTAAGAGAACCGAAGCGATGCCGATGGCAAATGCACAGAGCTTTCTTTTAAAGAGATGAACCACAGATAAGTGGATCGCTGCAACCCCAGCATAAATTTGATATGTTAATTGAAAAGAAAAGAAGTTGCGTAGCAAGCAACCAATACTTCACGTACAGAAGTTGGAATCTGGAGATAAGGAGATATCAGGCATGTGCCTGGCTTGTGCTTTGTACTAAGCATGTGGCTAAGAACCTGGTGTCCAGAATCCACAAACATGGGCTGGTGATCCTTTGCTTGCCCAAGGGGGGCAGCCAGAATCCTTGGTGAAATGCTGACAGCATGGGAGCAGGCCTGGGGCTCAGGCTTGCAGCTGGAGCTGCTTTATGGTAGAAGGCTGGGATCTGAGATTAAAGGTGAGGCACTCGGCTAGAAGGATGAGACTGCTTTTAGCCCCATCCCTCAATTAGGAAGTAGAATAATTTCTCTCTTGACAAGTTCATGGAGATGAGTTTAAAACAAATCAGTAAGATCATGTAAGCAATAGAATCCAGTTCTGTGCTGACTTTTCCAATGGGTCTCAGATAAGGCAGTTCAGCAGGTTTTCACTCCATGCTTTTCTCTGCTAGGAATCAACGAACATACTGAGAGTGTTTGCCATGCAATCTGATGTGGAAAAACAGCCCAGGCACTTAAATATATGTCAGATGAGACAGAACTTTCCTTTGGACAAAATGGTTTGGCTTGTCAGCACTGCAGCGAGGTCTAACATGCTACCCAGCCCCGTAAACTGAGGGGTTTCCCACATGGCTTTGATATGACCGTGTCCTGTTTGTTGCTCCACTCCCACTCAGTGCAATAGGCACAGTCCCCATTTAGATTTAAATGATTCCCTATGTGACCACCCAGCAAGTGAGGCTCAGCTGCTCAAAAGGGAAGCTTGCTGTCATGCAAAGGCCAAACTGGCAGCCCCCCGTGCTTCCTTCAGCCTGTGTTCTCTGTACATCAGCAGCAACTGATGTTTGGAAGGCAATGTGCCTCAATGGAGCAGGCAGTGCTGGGACTGGCTACTGCAGGTCTCTGGTGGCTTCCTTGCTCAGGATGTGGCAGACCATTCCCTAAAGGCTGCCAGGGGTGAACATGGCAAAACATTCCCTTACAGACAACGGAAATAAGCAGTTTTTACATCTTGTTGAAAACACTGCAGTGTATTTTGAGAGATCTTTTTGAATCCCAAGGGATTCAAAACAAAAACAAACTTTCATTGTTTCTTTCTACTTCACCAGAAGCTTTAAAGCTACTGGAAGAGGCACTGGTAGGATGAAGCAAACCTAGCAGAGCAGAAGGTTGGAGAGATGTTTTGAAGTCTGCATTTTTCAGTGAAGTTCAACAACTTCACTCTCTGCCCTCCTGCCCTGGTGACAGCTTCATCTCTCCGGTTGAGGCTGCAGCATGAATCAGACCGTAAAAAACACGTCTCGGGTCTCATGTCGCATTTCATCTGTAAAGTGCTTCCAAGACATTAGCATGCCACATCCCAAAGGGCATTGAATTTTACTTGCTAGCCCTCAACTTGCTCCCCGTGCAGACTAGAGTAGCAACAAGCTGTTTCTTGTTACTACTGCAAAGAGCCGTGATTAGCCTGCTGCACACATAAGAGGGAAATTAAACCATTTAGTTGTGTTTAGCAGCTCAGCCCCTTCTTCAAGCCCTCTCTCCCCACTAACACATTGACTAAACAATGACTAATGAGGCCAATTTGCTGACAGTTAATTGCCCCAGGAAAGGACCCCTAATTGTGGTGAGCAAGGTGGAAGCTCTAAAGCATTCAAGGGCGTGTGATGGTCAGCAACCCCCTACCTCTGCCTTGGGGCCTATTAGCGACTTGGTATTTGTTGCAAAGTGCCGTTAATTGGGACCTCGGGACAAGGAAATGAGAACTCTGGAGGCTAATTGATAGGCACCTGCAGAGGGCTTTGGTAGCTGCAAAGTTCCTTTGACTTTTGAGAGAAGTCCTGATGTTTTCTTTTTGCCCTGAAAGCCAGGGGCTCCTGTGGACTGGTGAGCGGGAGTCTTATTTTGCCCAACAGATGGGGGTCCCACTTGCCAATAGAGAGGGAAGTAAACAGACTGGAGGAGGTAACTAACTAATAGGGATATGTGGAAATGGTTGTGGTGACTTTCTTGTCTGTATTCAAGGTTCCCTTCTTGGGACGAGCTATTAGAGCACTTAGTGGAGATTATGGGCTGTTGGGCTTTCTTATTTTCAGTACTGTTTGCTTCTACTTCTTGGGTAGATTAAACAGCTTTTGCTGTATCTCAGGTCCAGTGAGTGGGAATAAGACTTTTTATTATTATTATTTTATTTTAAATGCATTTTGTAACTTACTGACAAAATACCGAAACATTAAGCAAGTTTATAATTTTAGACTGGGGAGCAGCTGCTTTGGAGTGTAAGTTTGTAACTCACAGTCTTGTGCCAAGCTCCATTTGCCAAAAGGGAGCAGCCAGGTAGCCTAGTTATGGATGACAAGGGGTGCTCTCTAGTTCTGTCCTCTACTGCACTCCACTCATGAGCCAGCCTCTGCGGATGTGAGTTTGCATCTCCTAACCATTGGTCTGACTCATTTGGTAGGAAATCAAGGGCACAGCCTCACTCATTACCTGCTTCCATAGCTACATATGATAAAGCTGACCTAGCGTACACAATTACAGCTAATATCTCAGGAGGAGTTTTGAGCTCTGAAGGGGTTTGGTCATAAAAGGCAAGGATAACAACAGCAGATGTTGTGTGTTCTCTTGTTTGTGGTTTCCTTGCTGCCTCCTGTATATGGCCCCTGGCTTGTAATAACTGCTGTAGCGGGTGTTTTTGAGACATGGCAATGTTTTGTGAAAACAAATCACTTGCTTTCATTTTGAGAGCAACAGTGATTGTGCTGGGGGAGTGTGCTCTATTTTTCATGTCTCGGTCTTTCTTATTATATAAATTAATGTGAGTTGCAGTTGTCATGAAAGTAACAGATTGACAGCAATTAACTTGAATGGGCTTAGTGCAAAGCAGGTTTTGTGCAACCCTTTCCTACCTCGCTCTGTCACTGCACGTTGCCTGGGACTTGCATTTCTCCACCAGCTCTGCCCTTGCCCCTCCTGCTGTGCAGCCCCCGCTCTTCCAGACTTGATCTTCTTGAGAAGAATGGTTAGTGGTTAATTTGTTGTTTATGATTTACAATCAATGACATGTACTAGGAGATGCTGAGCTTGCATCAGGCATATCGTAGATCTGAAAGGTAGAAGAAATAAATAGGCATTCATGAAAAGCTGTTCTTCCTTGAATTCATTTCCAGCCCTCCAGAACGTGTCCTTGGTATGAGTATGGCTGTGTTATGTGGTGTTCTGCACATCGGTCCCTTCTCTCCCCCCTTCCAATGGGTCCCTAAGCATAGGGTAAAGTCTGCCCTTTTATGCTGAAGGGAGAAAAACAATCTGGCAGCTTAGTCTTCCTTAGCAGTACCGTAGACCTGGCAGTGCTTTCCCAACATCACCAGAGCCAAAAGGATCCGACAGCAGCCTGATGTCTGGAGGGGCAAGTTGTTCAGCTGAATAGAAGAACGTGGGAAAGTGCTGTTTAATTGTAATGCTTCCCATTCTGCAGGTCTCCAGGCTGTGATTTTTTTGCCCTGATGCTAGTGGCTCAGAGAGGCCAGGCGTGAGAGGTTTTGCTAGATGAGAGTCACTAAGAGATGGCTGGGCAAGAGGAAACTGTCACATCTCAGAAGCTCCTCAGCCTACAGGATTATTTTTTTTTCTCAGCAGTCATCCTTCCTGCAGTCTGGGAACTGCGAACATATAACACAGCCCACACTTGGGAAAAAAATAATAAGGTCAAAGCTTCTCATTTTAAGACTATCCTAAAAAGGTGTGTACAAAGTAGTGACAAGTGCCAAGTAGGCAATGCTAACTGTTGCTGGTGCTGACAATTTCAGCATTTTTAACATGCCATCTTGACATCTTGAAAATTAAGTCTCTTTATTGTCTGAGAGAAATTAATGTCCGCTAAGATCTGGTCACTTTTAATGCTGACTGGCTGTTAAGCAGGATAATCTAAACTGGGCTTTACATTCACAGAAAAATTATTTCCTATGCTATTCCCCTTCCTCTCAGCCTTTCCTTGCCCTCTGTCCAAGGTAGCAGGCTGAAGGCAACCAGACATTACACTTCTAACAGGATTTCAGCCTTGAATGCCCTCTTTTCTCTTCCACAGAAAAAGTGGCAAGCTAGATATGACCATCTGGAAATATCCTTCTCCTCTTGGGCATTTGGTCTGCGTGGTCAGATCTATTTCTGAGTTCGTTTGATGTGCTGCAAACTAAAATGACTTGACGGCTTTGGAAGGGGCAGGGTGCACATGTCCTAACTGAAGCTCTGCTGCTGATGCCCAATGGTGGCTTTGTCTGCTGAGCCATTTGGCTTGCATTGACCGTTCTGCCAGAGCCTCCATCTGCTAGGCCTACTTCAGCTTAGTCCAGAACAGACCTTTTCTTGGTTTGTTATGGGGCTTTTTTTTCCTGATGCAATCCCCAACCCTTTGAGGTTAAGATAAGTCCCTGGAACATGTTGTCTAGCACTGTTCTTGTCTCCTCAGGGCTCTGCTTTCATGTTTTCACCAGCACATCACAACTCAGCTGTGCTGAGGATGCTGTGAAATCACTATCCTTGTGTCCACTGACAGAGAAGTTGGGCACAACTCTTGCAAAAATAGCAGCACTCCATTTTTCTTTCTCACGCTAAGCCTACAAGTTTAAAACAAAGCCTACTCAGTGCTGAGCCAGATCTCATCATGGTGCTGCAATTCAATGCTGTTTGTGCATACCACAAATGTGAAACCATAAGTGCCTTTTGGAGGAGGCAGGGCATTTGATTTCCTACCTGGGGTATTTTCTTTCTGCTGTCCTTTCTGCAGTCCTGAGGCATTAGTGGCCACTTCCGGAGAGCACTGTGTGACTGTTGTTTTGTACTGCCAAGCATTTGCTGTGCAGAAAATCCTGAGGACAGGGCTGTGATAAAGGGAAGGAAGCAGGAAATGGATCGCTTTCACAGTCAGTGGAACTCTCATACATCCCTCAGCCTGGTGAGATATAATTATTTGGCAACATCAGTGTTTTTCAGCAATGCTTGCTTGTTGGTTTTTTTTTCCTTATGTCTTCTCCAACTTCTTCCTACAAGTATGGATGCACTACTAATGGCTCACAGGAAATCATTGATGTAAAAGGTATCAAGGCTTGTTTATCAGAGGATTTTGCTTTGAGAGAAAGGGGTTGATTTTCTGCTCTGCCTTGCTTTACTCAGTGTTGTGCTCTTAGGAAGATATCCCTGCTCTGAAATTCCTTATCTCCTGGAAAGGGAACCCAGGTGCAATCAACTGTCTCTTACGTCTCTTACTCCAGTTGCCTCACCAAGAGCTCAGCCATCAACACAAACTCTTGCACAGCAGACTGGCTTCCAAATTCATTTCTATTTCCATTCTGGTGCCAGTTAGAGAAGGTTGCTTAGGTTTTCATCCAGGCAAGGGTTGAGTATCTCCAGGGATGGATATTCCACCACCTCTTTGGGAATCTGTTCCTGTCTTTGATTTCCCGAAAATGAAAGTTTCTTCCTCATTTTGAGTTAGAATTGTCACTGTGTAGCAGCTCGTCTGCTGCTTTTTGCTGATCACTGTGCAATTCTGAATGTCGCCTGTGCACCTTTCCACTAGGTATTTGTAGACAGTAGTAAGACCTTCACTCTTCTTTCTCTCTTTGAGTGTGAACTTACCCATCTTTCTCAGGCAGTGCTTGTACACTGTGCGCTTGCAGCCTTCTGATCATCTTGGAAGCCCTCTGGTGGACTTGCTTCTGTATGTCAATGGCGTTCTTGTACTAGTGAGCCCAAAACTGGATGTAGTGCTTAAGAGACAGCATCTGAAGCACCATATAAAGAGATATAACCACTTCCCTCCACTTAGGTGGTTATGCTCCTGTTAATACAACCTAAGATATGGTTCATCTTTGTTGCAAGGGCACAAGCTTACGCTAAACCTGTGGAACCACTACTTCTGCTGGGCTACTTTTACCTATCCAGCAAATATCAGGGTGGCTGAAGTTCCCTGCCAGGCCTGTGACTTTGAGGCTTCTTCTGTCTCACAAAAGGATACTTCATTCACTGTCTCTTCATAATGAAATAGCTTGGTAGCAAAAAAAACAGCCATCAAGTGTGATGCTTTGATAGCCTCTGATCCATAGCTCCCAGCCAGCTCACCATTCAGAACACAGCTGGATGTACTCCAGTCATTGTGATGACTGTATTTGTGCACAGCCCATTTGAGATGGACCCGCAGCTTTCACAAGCAGAAGTGCAAAATCCTTTGCTGTTTTGCTGGTCCCCTTTGCTCTCTAACTGACTACGGTGCCGTCCTTTCTCTCCATACTATGACAGTCCCTCCCCACTCCTCATTTCAATCCCTCCTCACCTAGGTTAGCAAGCTTGCCTGCAAATATGCATTTGCCTTGTTCAAGTAGTTCCTGCTTGGGTGCCCTTGCTCCTCCAAAATGATGCCATGGTCATAGATACTGAAGGCCTGGCTGTGAGTTTGGGGCCAACAGAATGGGGGTTGTAAACACCATTTTGCTATGAATCCAGGTATGCAGCTTGCTGACGTGAGTTGCTCTCTTCAG
Source organism: Lagopus muta (assembly GCF_023343835.1). NCBI lineage: Eukaryota > Metazoa > Chordata > Aves > Galliformes > Phasianidae > Lagopus > Lagopus muta. The sequence goes on from NC_064433.1 coordinate 82,069,214, forward strand.
GCTTCATTTCCTTTTCCCCACCTATCTATAGGCAGCTCTGCCTCAGAAGGGCCATCAGCCACTCCTGCCAAGGAGCTGAAAGAGGAGGTTGCTGTCTGTTTACTCTGTGGTAAGCAAAGCAGAAAATGATGTTGTTTCATTCCTCGCTACACACAAATTTGGAAGCTGGGGAAAAAAAAAGTAGAAAGTAAGAAGATTCCTTTTTAGCTAAACTCCCTCACCTCCTCCTGGGCATGATGCATGGAAGAGACACAAACATGAGGAAGGAACAAACCACGGCTTGTTTTGCCTCAGAAAATGGCTGGGAGGCTGAAACACAGGGCTCGCTCCTTGCCCACAGCCTCTGCTTAAGCCCCTGTGGATCACTTCATTTCCTGACAGAAACTCAGTTACTTGGGAAGGCCGTTAAGGCATCAGGAGCAAAAGCTGTGGCTGGTATGAACCTTTAACCATTCTACTGTGCTTTGGGAGCTGTGCCATGGGAGGTGCGGATAGCGTCTGGCATCCTGCTTAGCTGAAAGGCACCACAGAAAACTTCCTGCTGTTGTTGTACCTTCACACAGCAAATCTCCATAAGCCATGGCTCACATCTCTGCTTCTTGAACTTGTTGTGGCAGTCAGGGAGGAAATGAATTTATGGGCTCTCTAGATCCATTCCCAGTGAGTGTTTGGTAACACAAACAGCAACAGAGCAGGGCCACGTGCCCTTACCATGAGTTGTATCTGCTCAGGGAAGGCATCAGTAGCAAGTGTACCTCTGATTCTGTGCCTTAGGTCTGGAACCCTGCAGGAGGAGATAAAATAGTGTCCAGGGTTATTTTAGTTTCAAAATGAATGTTGAGAGCTGGGGCAATGTGTAGTGTTGACCTTCTTCTGTGCAGCCTTGGGGCAGTAAGGCAAGTTCCAAGAGGTTCCTTTATGAAGCCTACAAACATAAAGTATCACAGTTGCAGAAAAAGATACTTCTACCTCTTCGAAGATGTAGGTCCTCAAAACAGAGGTAGTCCTGTAGGGCAGCTCCCAGAAAAACAAAATTAAGGAGAGAAGATAGCTAAAGGAAGTCTTGTGCAAGAGGCTTTCCTGGAGATTCTGATTTGGTCTCCTCATTGCATATTTCAGGTGAGTCATGCTTGTCCTATGACTGTGCCTCCACAGAAGTTAGTGCTACTGGGCTTTTGGGGCATGTATCAGGTGCTCTCTAATCAATGCTGACAGCTTTCTCACAGCCAGAAGACCCTACTTTTTCAGTGTTTCCTGACTCGGCTGTGACCTTGCCCATGTCTCTGTTTCAGTTCTCTTTTCCCTCTCCTGGCTGCTTTACCCTATGCGTTACTCCTGAAAGCAGAGCATTGCTCTATGTATCTTTTTCCATTCTCTTTTTACGTCTTTGAAACCATTGAAAGGTTGTTACACTTGAATTGATTTTCTCAGATGCTAAGAAGCCATAACCTTATATTTGGAGCACTGTTCTAATTCAGAAAACTGGGTGGTAAACTGGAGTGCAATCTGTGAGAGGAGTTCATGTCTGCCTTTGGTTAATAAGTAGGACCAGCTTCCCTCCAGAATTAATGAGGTCCAACTTTGTTTTGTCTTCACAGTTCCACCAAAGATCTCCAATATCTCCTCGGACATCACCGTGAATGAAGGCAGCAATGTGACCCTGGTTTGCATGGCAAATGGGCGTCCAGAGCCTGTGATCACCTGGAGGCACCTCACCCCAACAGGTAAGTGACTCAACAGGCCTGTATCCTGCTGGGGATTTGTGAACTCTACAGTAGTTTCTTTCTTTTCCAATGTTACTGAAAATTTTAGTAGAAATTCAGGCAACTGCAGAAATGAGGCAAGGCTCCTCAGTGCATTGCAAGCATGTTTTGTAGCATGACCTCCAAAGCATGATAACCAGATTGTCCCAGGGAACAACTGAAATTACTTCAGTAGATTTTGTGCCGAACTGGACCTGTGATTCTGTTTAGCTTTGGCCTTTGTCTTGCTGTTCTGATCTCTACTGCTGGTAATGCACATGAAGGGAGTGGGAAGAAAACGATGCTGGAGTGGGAGAGAAAGAAGAATTTCTGTTTGTATATTACATAGAAGAGGTTCTTTCTGAAAAACTGAGTTTGCTTCCCATTGATTCACCTTAAAAGGGAGAGGAAGATAGTAGTAGAGGTGATTTTATATTACTTTCCACTTTGGCAGACAGTGTTCTGGTTTTTTGTGCGGTGAGTAAAGGAGATATTTGATCTGCCATGCAAAAGAGCAGTTTTTGTTCTGCTATCTAAGTAAGTACACCTTCCATGTTTGAAAATGTGGCAAGCTTGGAAGGAAGATGTTCTTTAAGTAGTCAGACTTCATGGTGATAGCACTATGAGTTGCAAGGAAACCTTCATTCCTTAGAACTTATCACAGGGGATGGGAACAACTATTGGGTTTCTCTTCTGTATCATGTCATTTGAGGAGAGAGCTCCTTACTGGATTTCCTTTTTGTCATCATAAATTCTGTCATCTGAAGCATGTGGGGAAAGCATTCATTAACTCTGTATAGTATTCTGTGGTATTGCCATATGTGTAAAGGGTTAAGGAGAGCTTGAAGTATGCAGAATACAAGCCTTCTTTGTATGCTAGAGAAATTTAAGCTGTCAGCCAGCAAAGGGAAGAGAGTTGCACAAATAAAGTTAGAGAGAGGGGGCCAGAAAGAGATGATAGAACGGGGCCCAAGTGCTGCATCCAGAAGCCCCTGGATTTGATGTCTGTGGTTCACGTTGGCGTTGTTCAGGTTTCCTGTCTCATCTCTTCAGCCAAAGCATTCATGTATTTGAAATCTAGATATGCATCTTGTGGTTTGGGCCTGTTTCTTGCAGAAGAAGGAAAGAAGATGAGTAAAGACTGCCAGGAAGAAGTGGGAAGAGCAGATGTGGGGAGCTGATGTGGGGAACACTAATCCTTTATGGTATCATTGTCACTGCTTGATTTTCCAGATTTTTTAGTATTAAGCACAGATGTGCCATTGACATGCATGGTGAAATCAGTCCTAACTTTTTCACCTTTAAACATGTACTTAAAATCTTTTAATGTTGACAGTATTCCTCTTAAGATTTATTTCCTACTGAGTCTTCTGTCTTACTGTACCCTCAGACTTTTAGTCTTCTACCCAACTTTTTCTTGTATCTTAGTATGAAACACACTGTGAGCACAACCTAATGTTCGAGTTAAAGGAGTTATAGGAGAATTAAATCTTTGTGAAAACTGAGTCCTGACATGTATCAGATGCATCATTCAGAAGAGCAATATGAAGATTCTTGTCTTGGCTCATCACTTTGGCTGCATACTTGTGCTTTGAGGTGTTTTTCAGTTGTACTGCCTTCTCCATGGTATCACAGACTTCATTTCTCCCTTCTGAGGATTCCTCAGAGCATATTTCTATTCTGGCAATCCTCTCTGGTAAACAGCTGGACTGGGGAATCCCACCCCTGCTTTTATTCCTGTGTCAGTTTTCATGGGTCTGTTCATCATTTTCCCAGTGTTGTGCCTCCTCACTTTTCTTCCTGTGCTATGTGTCTGAGAGACACTGCCTTGTAAATATCCATCAGTGTCTTCACACTAGCCCTCTTTCAATCAAACTTCAGGCCTTCCTTTTAACAGTGAAGCCCACCAAGCTCCTCCTTTCTAATTGGGGAGGGAGGACAGGCATTCCTTCATGACAGTCTGTCATGTCCACATCTCACTGCTTGTTCTACTGTCTCTTCCTGCGTCTCAACCCATCTATTAGCTTTTATCCATACAGAGGAACTGATTTCAGGCAGAAGTCCAGTCTTTGTGTAGCACGCATACCAGTAGGACACTTGTCCAAAATGAGGGACAAAAGGGTTCCTTTTATCTGTTTTCCCTGAGGTTGACAATTAACAAAAAATTCCAATTGTATTTCAAAGCTACAGTGGTTAGAAACATCTTCTTATCTTGGAATCTCCCTTTTCCGTGATTGTCAGGCATTTTGGCTTGATTTATGCTAGTTTTGAGCACATCTGCTATGCATCAAAGAGCTATTTTAGACATTGTAAAGGTTTCTAAAATCTCTCTCTTTTTCTCTCTGTGGATCTTTTTGTGATTAAACTCATGTCTGCAGAATTCTAAGAGCGAGTGTTATAGAGCTTGTGTAGGAGGTTTTCAGTGGACAGGTTATGAAATTAAACCAGCACTGGGGGTCGAGAGAGCCAAATTACTTTTTCTTTGTGCACTTTCCTGAAGGAGTTCATTAGCAAATTTGTCTACTGTTTATTTCATTCATTGATTCGGTCAGTAGTGTTTGGCTAATTACCTAGGTTAGGACCACAAAAATGATTTATTTCTTGTTGGCTGGGAAGTGGAAGATACAAATGCAAAGGGAAGTCGGTGATGCTGCCTACTTTGTGCAAAAGAGGCAGAGATGCATGTGATCATTCATTTAAATGAACCATCATATCCCACTCGTTTGCCTATCTGGGAAATAGAAAATTCATTTTAAAAATGCTGCATGCCTTCCTTTGCTGGTACTTTAGTGAGTACTTGAACAGGGCATTTTTCTCGAATCAACTGTAAGTCCCCAAGCCTTGAATCAACCCACAGGAAAACCCTCTCTCCTTCTCTGGTGAAATAACTGAAGTTTGTCTGTAATTGTTGACTCTAGCACCTGGGAAGAAGACAGATAAGGGGAAAAATACTTAATAATTCAGATGGCAATTGACAATACAGACCAGCTTTAGTTCCAAGCAGTATATAGTAATGAAAGCAGAAATTACATTCCTTGAAATGATTCAAGTCCTTGCTCTCCTCCTCTGTTTCTCTTCAGGTGGTTGTCTGACTGGATTTTAACAGAGCAACCAAATAAGAGAGTCAGCCAGACCCTTTTCTTCCTTATCTGACAGGTTCCAGTGCTCTAGGACCAGGGCAACGGCATCTAACTAGCTATGGATAGCTTAATAGGCATTGCCTGGGAGCACAAACATCAGTAGCTCTTCTCCTTCAGCCAGCAGAGGTCTTATGGGATTGCTGACCTGCAGTTTCCAGCACCTCTCTGCACACAGTCCAATTGCCTCCCTTGAGATCCAGGACATGGGCTTATTAAGCCTGCTGCGCCATGTGACTTCTTATCCCACTGTGTGATGGTAAGCCTTAGAAACCCTCTGAAATGGATGTATAAGGAGTCCCTGGTTTGTTCCTCTAGAATGGGGATGAGTATTGGAGATTACTAATACAAGCTAGGTGACTTGGCAGTTGGCAGCATTAGGAATATTTCACTTGGGGATATCCTGTAGGCTCTCATCTCTTGAAAGGGACAAAACTCAGAATCTCCCCTCTGTGACTTTCTGTAAGGAGTGGGTGCTATCCTGTTGTTTTCTTCTTACTATTAACTCATAGCCTACATGAAGGTATAGATTATTTTTCCTCACTGAATGCAATCCAATCAAATTCCCAGTTGTGCCACAGGCTGGAGAAGGCCCCAGCTCAGGGCCACATATCATTCATCATGCTGGCAGGTTCTGTGTGGGCTAACAGGGGCGGCCTACCCATCTGTGGCCAGTTTCATTATGAGATGCTCTGTTTTCCCTGAACCATGCATCAGGAGAACAACTTTCACAGTCAAGAAAAAACTCAGTCAGATAGTTTACAGATGGTAGGCAGTGTCTGCTTTTGAGCTCATCTTAGTTTTATTTCACGTCTTTCTTGACTTATGTTTATTCAGGCTAATGCATGTTCTCCCTACCCATAAGCTGCTGAGATCAGAATCCAAGAGGCAATCATTTATCATTCCTCATCTCTCCATCTTAGTCAGAGCCATGCTAGATGCTTGGTTGACTGAAAAAGCTTCCTGGGGAAAATAAATATTCATGTACATTCATATACTTCTCAATAAACTCTCTCTCAACAGCAGCCCTAAAGCTCTTGTGAATTGAGTTAACAGCAACATGGACATGGACTGTTGTTGCAGGCATCACCAGAGATCTCGCTACCAAGCCCATTGTCCTAGATGGGCAGACAAGTGCCAAAGAAAAAGGCAGCTTCTGTCTGGAGGAGCTGGTATTCACAGTGACAGAAAGAGTCATCCTTCTGCTGCTTTCTCATGAGGTGTTGGTTAAAATCTCCCTGAAGGCTTTGCTCCAGGATGCTATGGCAAGTTCTGTGACATTAGTAGCCAAGTGTTTTGGCAATCTCAGAGGCTGTTACAGGAAGGCAAAGCTACACTGATCTCTATGAGGCTCAGCTCGAGGTTGAACAAATGGGATTTACTGGTTCTGTGTAACCAGTAGAGTTGCAAACCATTCCATTTTCTTAGAGCAGTTACAGTGTGAAACCTCTATGAAATCACCAGGTATTTCATTCCCAGTCTGACTTCCCTGACCTCAGCATAGCAAGGCAGTTTGGCATGGAAGACAAGAGTCTGGATTCCCTCATATTCCTCCTGACATTCTAAGGATATGTACTTTAGCTCAAAAAAAGAGCTTAGTTATGGCAGTAGTAATCACAGCATAAAAAACAGTCTAGAGGAAAGCAGATAAGTATTGATTACAACACCCAAGTTTCATGTCACAGTGTAAAATGAAAGGAGATGGGAAGGCTTGTCAAATATGCCAGGTTAATTCCCCCTAGGGGGTGGTAGAAATTCTTATTGAGTTTTAGAGAATTTACCATAACCTGGGAAGTTTAGAAGGGTAGGGAATACAGAAGAGTGCCTTCCTGCTCTGTGTAATTGAGATGGTATACATGTAATATGTTTATAAACAGCTGTAGAACTCACTGCCATGGAAAGTTATTTAAAGATAGGAACTTGGCAAGACTCAAACAGTTTGTGTGTTTCTGAGGATAATGTGAACAAATCTGGATATTCTTGTTATTCACACCAAAATACTGAGAAGGATGTTATACTTCATGCTTTGGGGCTCAATTTCTAGAGATGAGGATGAGACCTAAATTGAAAGAGACAGATTATCTCACATCCTCCACTCACTCACGTATCTTCCTTCAGTATGTGCAAGTCCCCTTTTAGGGTCAAATACTGAACATGAAGGAAGCAGAGAGCTCTCTGAAAGCATGAAATTTAAGGTGACCTTGTCATTCACACGGGCAACTTTGGTCTTTATGTCCAGTGTTTGTTTGCCTCTCCTTGCTGTCCAAAGCCTTAATACTTCACTTTGAGTTTGTAAGGAAAGCTTATTTCTGCTCAAAGAAGATAATAAACAGAAAGCTTTCATACAGAGTCATCACAAGTCAACCCAGTAAGCATTGGGTGGTGACATGTGGGAAGGGATTTTCTGGTTATCTAAGCCATTTGCATTTAGCCCACCTTTCTTCTACATTCTAAAAACCTTGAGTTGAGGAGAAGGAGTTATATAATATATATAATATATATAATATATATATATTATATATTATTTTCTTTTAAATGTGATTATTTTTTTTAATTTGGTGGTGTTACTGCATGAGCTCTGTTCATCTGCCTTTGCCTAATCTGGAAATGTAAAGTTTACAAGGTACTTGTTTCACTCAGCTTTCTACGATGTTGGAGGGAAAGAATGCTTTTTAACCATGTCTCCTTTCTTTTATTTCTTGTATCGTCAAAATACTCTGGAAAAAATCTGGTCTTCTCTTCCACAGAGACCTCTCACTTTGTCTCTTATATGCTCCCTGTTTGTTTCAGGACTCATTCTGAAATCTTTTCCTCTGTTAGCCCAGTTTCTCTCTTGTCCAATGTTGTACAGGAGGATTTGGGGAAGGTTGCTGGCTCACAGAGTTCCTGGGAAAGAAGCCAAAGTTTCAACTTTTTCCAGGCTTTTCCAAAAGGCATCCAAATTTACTTCAGTTTCTATTTTCATCCCGGTTACTTTGGCTCCACTTCCCACCCCACCTCCCCTTCCCCCCTTTTTTTTAGAAGTCACAGAATCACAGAACCTTATGGGTTGGAAGGGACCTGTGAAGATCATCTAGTCCAATCCCCTGCTACAGGTTCTGGAGTAAGTTGCATCTTACTTCTTATCCCTTCTTCTTCTTGCATGACCCAGAAGCAAGAGCCTCCCACCCCCATCTATAATAACGTTACGTGATTAAGTCCTGCTCTCTCCCTGGTACATAGAATGGGTTTGATTTCTTCCTTCTCTATGCAGCTTATATATCATTAGGTACAGATCGTCCTATTGTAATAGTGCTCCATTCAGTCCCTGCTGTCTGTGTTGCTGTTTCAGTACAAACATGCTTCATGTTGATACATTAAACGTTCATTGTCATAGCAGCTTTAATGCAGCTTTGATTTCTCTTTCCCATTCCATGACAGAGACAAAGAGTACGGCCTCACAAGTATTTTAGCACTTGAGGAATAGGTGAATTAGTCTGCTGGGAGGAGGGACTTTGCCCTGCTGCCTTCGGCAGTGGTTGGAGGGAAACATCTGTGGTCTTTTGGTCAGTGTTTGTCTGTTATATCTTTGTCAGGTTTTTCTGTGCTATCAGTGGGAATATGGTAGTTGTGTACCAAGTTAGTGGCTTTCCTGCCAAATAGAAATGCTATGGGTTTGTTTTTTTTTTTTTAATAGCAAGTTGAAGTCTGACAGAATTGCCTCCATTTTTCCTCATCCCAGAATGGGTATTGCTTTGAGTCAGTGCATGGTATTTGGATCTTTTCCATGGCATTTTAAAGGCTGAGTTATTTTGTACCTATATAAAAACTTTCATTCACCTGCAGAAGAGCAGCATCTTTCTAGTTCACTGCGTGTATAATATTCCTGTCTGTGCAGTTCTGTATAGTCACTACCTCTACCTTCAAGTGCTTCTCAACTGAATCACAGAATCACAGGGTTGGAAGGGACCTCAAGGATCATGAATCTCCAACCCCCTGCCACAGGCAGGGCCACCAACCTCCCCATTTAATACCAGACCAGGCTGCCCAGGGCCCCATCCAACCTGGCCTTGAACACCTCCAGGGACGGGGCATCCACAACCTCTCTGGGCAGCCTGTTCCAGCACCTCACCACTCTCACAGTAAAGAACTTCCCTCTGACATCCAACGTAAATCTCCCCTCCCTCAACTGAAAACCATTTCCCTTTGTCCTGCTGTTATCTACCCTTTCAAAGAGTTGATTCCCCTCCTGTTTGTAGGCTCCCTTTAGGTACTGAAAGGCTGCAATGAGTTCACCCCACAGCCTCCTTTTCTCCAGGCTGAACAAGCCCAGCTCCCTCAGCCTGTCTTTGTAGGGGAGGTGCTTCAGTCCCCTGATCATCTTTGTGGCTCTCCTCTGGACCCTCTCCAACAGCTCCCTGTCTTTTTTGTGCTGGGGCTCCACACTAGGACACAGTATTCCAGATGGGTCCTCACAAGAGCAGAGTAGAAGGGGAGACTGAGATGTGCCTGTTTAGCCAGGATATTTGGGATTTACCAGATTATTCTTCTCCTGCTGACTTTCCGTGAGATGGTCTTGAAGGATTCCAGAAGACCAGAAATCAAAACTGAGAAGATGAGAGTTCAGAATCTTATGTAATTAATGATGATAGGGAAAGGAATTGTTGCCATACACTAGCATAAGTGGAATTCCAACAGCAAGTTGATGAACCTTACCAAATTCACCTTCATTTCCACCTGCAAAAACCTTTTGAAATCAAGGGACATTGCTGGCATGACTAGGAAGAAAAAAGATCTGCTTGCCCCTGTCCCTGCTGTTTAGTAGGTTTTGTCTTGCTCTTTCCCTACCAGCCTTCCCTGTGCTCCATTGTACAAACATGCCATTGAGCACACTTGTATCCTACCTTTAAGAAGTCAACTTCAATAGACTTTTGGCAGAAAACATCACTGAATGCAAGATACTGCCTGTGTGTATGTTATCGTGTCTCCCTCTAGTGATGTGAACTAACGAGTCTGCTTTGGGTCACATGTGCTTGGTGCTACTTCTTCAGTGACAGGTATTTTTTAGGCTTTATAGGGGCAAAGAGGTGACGTTTTAAGACTGGGTCCCATTTCCCTGATGTCTGGAGGTCATACTCATCACTGGCAGCTCCATGTTTACAGCTAGAGCTCACTGCTCAAAATGTAAAGTGTGCTTGTAAAGATACAGAAAGGTTGACTATGAATTAAAGAGATATTAAATTTAAAATGCTGTGAATTTTCTGGTTTCAGTTCAAACATCCTTAAAAAAGTGGTTCCTAACAAGGAAATGGAAAGGCTGCATTTTTTCCCCTTGTAGCTGTAATCTATAAGTACTTTCACTTCAGACAAGCATATTCCTCTCCTTTCGCAGTAGGATGAAGATACACTAGGGAAGGTTAAGGTAGTAGCTTAAAGCTGTTCCCTGCATTACTATTATTACATTTCATTTAAAGAGAGTTCACCAATTTTAATATATGGTGTAGTTTGACTTCAGCTGATCTCAGTGACGGCTGACTTCAGTGCCTGATATATGCTGTATTGGAGCCAGAGTGGCTGTCTCCTCTGGTGTGAGGATCTCAATGAATGTGGATGACAACATCCATAGCAATGCATAGAACAGTGCTGTCTGGAGGGAGTTAAGCATACAGCCCCAAAGTCTTCAACCTTTCCAGCTTCTCCCATGAAATCATTTGATTTTTCTCTTGGCACTCAGAATCACAGAATCACAGAATTGTAGGGATTGGAAGGGACCTCCAGAGATCATCGAGTCCAACCCCCCTGCCAAAGCAGGTTCCCTACCGTAGTTTGCACAGGTAGGCATCCAGGCAGGTCTTGAACATCTCCAGAGAAGGAGACTCCACCACCTCCCTGGGCAGCCTGTTCCAGTGCTCTCCGTCACTCCCTCTACTTGCACACCAGTCCCACTGATGAAGACACTTAGTATCTATGCCCCATGAGCTGCAAGAAGTCTGCTGACAGAGATGAACTCAGGGCAAAAAATAAACCGGCTTTGGGGGGCAGGACATCCTGTCACTGCTTGCTGTGTTGACCACAGCAAGGTCAGGCATCATTCAGCCTTCTGCAGAGTGGAGGCTTTCTCCAGCATCTGAATACAAATGTCTTGGAAGTGGGAACATGCCAACTGAAAGTATTGAGTTATTCTGGTAATAAAAGGCTGCAGAAGAATCTGGGGATGTGAAGGCTGGTGCTCTTTGCCCCCCTCACTCAGACCTTCTTTGTGAGCATTTCAAAATTGTGTCTTCAGAACATCCTTCCCTTTCTTGTCTGAAGAAAAACAGGAGAGACTGTAGACATGGGATTATTTTAACTTAATTTTTTTAGGAGGTGAAATTTCAAAAGCATTGTTCTTATTTTTTCTACACTTGATTTTTCTTTCTTGCTGAACCATACCAAAAGAAAAAAAACCACAAGTCTTCTCATATACCCTGTACTATTTCATGCACTGGCTGAGCAAATCATCCCTTCTCATAGACTTGCAGTGAGTGGCCACCTCAGTATTAGCGTGGTGCGGGGTGCAGAGCAGGCAGCAGGAGAATGACTGAGTGCAGGCCCATCCAAACAGGGAAGAGTCACTGCCTGATGCAGCCACTGAAGTTCACACCAGGTTGGGGCTGACGTGAGTGATGTGAAGGATGAGCATATCCTGAGGATCACCACTGGCCTGCAGCCACCAGTAAAAGTGCATAATGCAGGTAATAAGGGCCTGGAAAAAGGCATTGATCGTCAGAGATTTCAATTATCACAGTATTGATGTAAGGCTGCAGCAGAGAGGAAGAGCCACAGAATTTGGAGAAGGCCATACCCACGACACACTCCACTGGGCAGCTCAAAAGCCCATGTCTTGTGTCCCAAAAAGGCCACCAGTGGGACATAAGCTGGCTGCAGCTTGAGGTAGACGAAGAAAGCAGTGATGGAGGATTCCTGCTTGCAGTAAATGTTCTTGTGGGCCATGTCCTACTTCATGAGCCTGATTGAGGACTGGCAGCAGTCATCCCACTGAGTGGATAAACATTTAAATCAGTGAAAGCCATGTGGGTATCCATGTGCATACTGCTGTATGCTTCACTTGGGAGCCTTTTACTATGTGCTCATTTGTTTGTTCAACCTGCTGGTTGTGTGCATGCATTTTGCTGCACGTGTAAGTTTTTTGATGTTTACCAACCTTACGCACCTTCCTCAAAGGCTAGAACTGTGAAACAGCAGTAAGCATGCAAAGTGAAAACAGAGAAGGAGAAAAAAAGTATCCTGAGTCATGCTGTATCTGCAAGGAAAAGGCATCCTTTGACTGCAGGATACGGATCTGTACAGCTGTCCAGAGACTGCCTATAGAACCTAAAGTACAGCTGTGTGAAGGGAACAGGAGAATAATTAATTATCTTTAGTGTCACTCCTGGTGAGATCCAAAAAGTCAGAAATTCTGTGAACTACAGCTCAGACCAGGCTCCAAACTTTGCATCTCCAGACTCCTTCTGACAATCTCACTTGTATCAAATGTGTTTGTCCCTGATGGACTTGGTGTCTTCTGGGCAAATAAATAATTGATTCTCATCTCTGTCTTCCCTTCTGCCCACGGGACTTAAAGCTAATTTGTACTGACTGTTGGTCTTTGGGTAAAAGGCTACTGCAAAGGGAAACCAGGGTGTAAATAAAGATGGATGATTCTTGCACCGTGAAGTTGTAAGTAGCCACTCATCCTGTGAGAGGTCTCCAGCTGTGAGAGGGTTCCTTCAGGAGATTTCCAGGGAATTAAGCAGGTGGGGATGGGAAGCCCCTATGACTTAAACATTTCAGCAAGCTCAGCTCTAGGCTCAAATGCCTGGAGTTGCACACACCGCAGCCTGGGTGAAATACAGGCACACAGTACAGGTTGCTCCATGTGAGAACCTGGCTTGTGCCTCAAGAAGTGGCAGGGTGGGTCTCAGAGTCTGTGCACAGATCACAGGCTGTAAGGAAGCTGGGGATGAAGAAAAGTCACATTTGACATGAGCATCTCCTGAGTGAGACCCAGGAAAGATGCAGAATGGAGACTGTTAACTCAGACAAAAGTAATTAGAGGAGCAAAATAATAGATTAATGAGCAGCTAGTGTCAGGGGAACTTAATAATTATCAGTAGAGGGTTTTCTTCAGTGCATAGGCTGGCTGAGGGCAAGAAACATAGCAAGCAAAACTCTAGTTCTGTTTAAGGAAGCTGCTAGGGGATTAGGGGCAAGGGATGTTTGGAGGATGATAGCAGAGGCTGAGTCAAGTGCTTCCTTTGAATCTCTTGTTTTCTGTAGCTCAGGTAACAGCTGAGGAGGAGGGGGATGTGGGAAATGCTAGATAGTATCTAACGGTGTTAATAATGGTTCAATAAAAATGCTCTGATAAGAACACATTAAAGTTGCACAGTTAAGCACTTGCAAGCCAGGTAAGGTGAGATTTAAGGTTACAAATACAACCTTAACTCTTCTCCTGCTGAGTATACCTTAGCAGGCAGCCTCTAATTAAGGGGCATCAGGCTACTTTCCAAGTAATGTATCATAACACTGGTTAATGCTCTCTTCAGCTTTGGGCAGGATCATACGGTGCTTTAAATGTTGTGTGTGTCTGTGTGTGCCTGGTGAAACGTATCCATTTTAATAATGGTGCTGAGAATGCTGCATTAGTTGCACTTGAATCAAATAGTGTGGTTTAAACACAAGGTCCGTTTAGAGTGTTCAGACAGAAGGCAACCCACCATCCATTCTCTTGGGCCACCATCTCATGTCTCAGAGAGCAGTACGCTAGGAAGGAGTCAACATTTGCTTCAAGTAATGTTGAATGTAAGAGATTTCTGAGGACTGATTTTGACTCCTTTAGCTGTGTGTGTTGCATTTTTGACCTAATTGCTTTTCTGAAGTCACTCTGACCATAAGCCAAGATATTACTCTGTTACATCAGACTGTACCGCAAGATGTGCTTGTCTTCTTTGTCACTGAGACTTGGGTTTTCCATTATCTTATGAATTTATTTTCCTCTTAGGCATTCTACACTTACAGCTTTTAGTCTCATTGCATGTACCGTGGTTTGTGATACAGTGGAAAAGAGAATACGTATAAATGGTAGATCTATTCATAAGGAGCACTGGAGAAGTGAGGGCTTGCAGCGAGGGGCTTAAACTGCACACTGCAGATTCTTGGTAGCTATGTGAAGTTGTTAGCCCTGCCCATGCTATGACCTCACAATCCTTTGAGGAGTATCTATCCCTTCTGCTGTGAAAGTGACATTAGACTATGACTCTCTCCAAATCTGTCATCACGTGAGTTCAGATGCAGACTTGCATATGTTTGAGAGTGTCTAGAGCAGTCTGGGATGCCCTGAGCTTTATTTTTGTATTGTGAATCAGTGTTCAAAGAACAGATGGGGTAGCAGGAATGCCAAAGGCAAGTGAAGTAGCCTCAGCAGTAATCAGAGCTCTGTAGATATTTCTGCAGGTTTCCAAAGGTATGTTTGGTTGTCCCAGCAAGGAAGAATCAGGTTGTGAGAGCTGTCCCTTCAAGGCCTACCAGTCAAAATAGAGCAGAAGCTCAGCAAAAGGGTTTTGTGTGAAAAGAGAAGGTCACAAAACCCAGCCAGTCCTCTGGGAGCTGGCCACAGAAGAGCAGAGGTCATGTGCAAGAAATGAGAGGACACCTGTGAGGAGACAGCTAGAGAATTTCACAGAAATTTCCCCAGCACGGGAAATATGGTGATTAGTTTCCACAGACCTGCACGCATCTGAAGTGAGCTAAAAATTTCCTCACTCAGAGACTTTGGGGATCACTGAGCATAGTTTGTTTAAAAGAAATGAGCTTCATCTGAGAGGTTTTGCAACTTGTGCTAATGAGAGTCTGTCTGTCAAACTTAAGTGGCATCAAGTGGCTCAGAACAAGGGCTCTTGGGCGTTAAATGGTTCCTACCAAATACCAAGCCCATTACCATGATTGGCTGTTATAGCCCTCTAAACGGCAAAAGTGATTAAATTGGTCGTTATGAAACACTAAAGATGCATAATTATGAAAAATAGGGCTTGAGTAAGAGGAGATTTCATCTCACTCACTGGCTTGTATCTCAAGGAGGAATCAATGCAGAAATGTTTTAAAAGCAGCCAAGGGTTGCCCCTTGTCTGGTTTTCTCCTGGCAGTCTGGAATCATGAATGTGTTTGGAAGGGAGCGTGTTTCTTCAGTCTCTAGGCCAATATATGAGTTGGAGCCTGAGTATAGCAAGAACCTCGTCTGCACATAAGGTTAAAATTCTCCCTTGCCAGGGGAGGCTTTGACTCCTTGCTGTCCCTCACACCCCATGGCTCTGAGAGAAGTCAGCTCTTCTTGGTTGTGTGCCACAGGATCCATCATACCCATCCAGCAGCACGGAGCAATGAGCTGTGAACATGTGTCCTGTGCTGAGCCAAGCCCCAGCAGAGAATCATTTGGGCAGAAGAGGTTATGTGGGCAGGAGCAGCTCCAGAAACTCGGTGAGAGCTAAAGCATCAACATACTGGTGTTTATTTAGCAGACTGGGCAATCAGAATTAAGAATTGAGCATTTTTCAACAGGAAAATGCTGTGGGAGGCTTTGAGATGCAGCCAGTACCAAGCAAACCTATCCATACCCAGCTGTCCCTCATTTGCTGAGCAGCTAACCTTGGCATATCAGGTGCTCCTGCCTTATTCAGGAGGCAGGGATGTGTGCTGCTGGATGCTGTGGGTGTGAGGGCTGCTCCAAAAATCATGCCTCTTATTTTATGATGTTGCCCACGCTATTGGAGCCAGATGTTGGAGGGATGGCAGTAGAGGTTGAACCTTCCCACCAGTATTCCCTTCCATTTTGTTGCCGTGTGACGGATGATGGCAACAGAGGGGCAGTCTTGACAGAATAACATCTGACATGGAAGTGCGGATGAAGCAGAGGTATGGAAATGAACTCCTTCATGTGGAAAAAATGGCACCCGTTGACATTCACCAATGCTTGCTGAATGTTGATGGCGGCCAACCTTTGAATGTGAGCACAGTGAGGAGGTGGGTGGTGTGTTTCAGTAACAGCGGCAGTGAGGCACCTTCATTGGTGCTGATTGTTAGGAGCACAGCATGCAGGCTCTTGTTCTTGCTGGTGAAAATGCACAACTAATAATGATGGCTATGTTGAAAAGTGGTGTTTTGTAGCTGAGAATGTGCTCTATCAAACAGTGTTGTGGTGCTCTTTGTATCTGTTGTAGTTTCCATGGAAATAAATAGGATGCATTACTTTCAGAGTGGCAAACAAGCATTTTGTGCTCCTAGGAAACTCTCTGTTAGCAGACAATGGTTTGTGCCTCATCAGTGAGCACTGCTGAACTTCACCTTTACACTTCAGCTCCTTCCCTGTGGGCTGAGGGGGCATCTCCTCCTTACACGAGTGGCACTGTTTTAGCATCTGTATGTTTGTGGCTGTGGAGAACAGCAGCCTGTCTGTGGAAACAGCCAACAGCTGCTCCGGAGTTGCTCTCTCCATACCATGGGGAAAGTTTCTAGGAGGCAGCTTAACAAAGGTGGATGGCAGAGATGAAGTGTCGGGGCTCCTGTCACTGGTGTTTGGTGATTGTGTGCAAAGCAACAGGAGCGCTGAGTATCTGTGGAATACAACAGGTGTTGAATACGAAATGGCACAGCTACTACCTGTCTTTGAGCTTAGTATGTCAGCGAGAAGGGTTGTAGAGTTCTGTCAGTGAAGAATAGGAGGCCTTTACCTTTGTAACAGCTCCCTTTCCTGTTTTTGGTCAGCTCTGAAGGTGAGACAGGTGCTTTGTACCCTTTTTGCTCTCCCACCCAGCCTCCCAACTGTTGCTCTCGCTGCTGCTTTAGATTGCCCCTCAAGTAATTCTCACGATGAAAGGCTGGAATAGCACCAAGGACAAAGCAGAATATGCGCATGGTTATTCTCACAGCTCCATCAACCCAGACTTCCTAAAGCTCAGATGTGGGTTTGCACAGGCTTTCAGTGGAAGCAGGTTATTTATTTATTTATGTTTTAGTATCCTTTTAGTTCTCTCCTTTGATGCCACCCGAATGCTAGAAGAGCTCACTTTTACAACCTCCTCAGAAAGAGTAATAGCTGTGCTGAGCTATACGTAGCCTCTGGGGGCTCTCCACTCTCCTTGGTTGCTGCATTTCTCTGTAGGTGAGCACTGCCTGAGTTGCTGAGTCCATGTCCTTGTTTTTCTGGTTGAACCAAGTGGTCACTGAATATGAGCTCATATTTACATATTACTCCTTCTCTGTCTGATATGTAATGTACTGGCAGATCCTACCTGAAATTCTGCTGACCATTCATTTCCCTCACCTACCCATGTCTGCCTTCCATCTTTCCTTGTATGACAGCTGATTTGGAGCACCTTGCAGAAACCTAATTTTTTTGTAAATCACATGCCTTTAAAAAATGATCAGATGCTGCTTGGTATCAGAATATGTCATTTAAGGCATTAGTCACTTCTAAGAAAATACTCAGTGTGTATACAATTTATGTTATCATTTGTATCCCAAAGGGCAAGTAATATCATCTTCAGGCGTATGTGAGAGTGTGTGAGCAATGCTGTTGGCTGATTTGCTGTGTAAAATTGCCTTCCCTAGTACTTCTGTTGCTGCTGTAGTCAAAATAAAACGTGCCTTGTCCTAAATGGAAAGCCAACTATCTCCACTTTTTGAAGAGACTGTACTCTTCACAAAGATAAAGTTGGAACACACCCCTTGGCTCCTGCTCACATTTAATCCTCCTCCAAGTCCAGTCTACTTACCCAACTTGACCTGTCTGAAGAATTGCTTGAGTTAATTTAATTGGAGTTAGAAATATCGTGAAAGGTTTTAGACCGCTCTTGTGTTTTGAACAGAGGATGGCTTGTGAAAATGGATTGATTTCATTCCTTAGATGTCTTTCTAACTTCTTTTCGTGACTTGTTGTAATTTGCACATAGTTGTTAGCTTAAATCCCCAGCTGTACAGGAAAAGATTACTCTTTGCAAGAGTGAATGTTTGCCTCAAATTCTGATTCCGGGAATGCAGACATATTTCATTATTGCAGCTTGCTTCCTGGAAACAATGTGACCACAATGAAGTTCCTTGCCTACACACTGGCTTGTACATATTCGAAAATGCCTACATTTTAGACTCTTCCAGAATAATGAATGCATCTGAGATTTCCCATATTATTAGCTTAGCTTATGCTAAAAAATAATAGGGTTGTGATTGCCATTCTCTTTGGATTTGACATTACAAGTGTGTGTATCAGGAACTGGATCACTTGAGAATTAAGCTTGCTCACTTCCCTGCAGAAATAATTTAGTCCAGATGCCTCAAAAAGCTTAATTTGTGTTCAGGGAGCAGCTTCTCAGGAAAGAATGGATTACAGACACTGGAGGATAGAATGAATGAAAAACTGAGCCTGGGTATTGCATATGGAACCTTTTCTGTCCTCTCATTTGGTCTATAAGCCCCAACTGCATTTTAATCAGTTGCTTTTGACAAGTATGATTTTGATGACAAACACCACAGTGGGTGGACACCAATAATATTGTTCTCACAGGTTTCAGAAGGGCTTCAGAAGTGTCCTCAAACACTGCAGCCTTCATGATCAGGACGTCAATATCCAGAAATTGTACCTAAACATGGAAGTTGCATATTTCTAGCCTAGACATTTTTATACTAATGGCAAATACTATGTTGTGATTGTGATCTTACTTTTTTGCCTGTGACACATCACTTTGTTTTGCCTATATGTTGCCTCTCCCTTTGCTTGTTGTTGTTGTTTTTAATCTAGTGCTTATACTCTGTCAATAAATCTAGGAGGGAACGCTGCAAATTCCATGTTTTCCACTTCTCAAATCCTAACTTGGAAACTCAAATTCAAAATGTTAAACAGAATCCATGTGTACTGCCTTCGCATTGCTGTGGCAAACTGACTGCATTGCCTTTAAGATGCTGGAAATAGGTTCCCAAGAAGAAACTGCATTCACGAGTTGTCTGGAATAGATTTTCTGGAAGTGACTTTAAATACAAAAGTACTGTCAAAGAACTACCCTTAGCAAAAGCTACTTATTTAGCTGGCTAGCCAGCAAACCCAAAGACCAGACCATGTATTAGATGTCCTTTACTAGACATCAGTCTCGTGGAGGTAGGGACATTGCCTGTAAGCTTGTACCAAAGCAATCTGTTACCCAGCTGTCCTTTTTCTCACCATTTGCCAAGTTGGCTCTTTCCTCTCCAGAATTCCCCAGGTCAGGAAAAGAAAATGGAGTGAGGTACACTTGTCAATAGCTCTTCCATCAAAGCCTGCCTAATTTATATGCAGGCAATAAGTGAATTATGCCTGTAGGGAAAGGCAGCAGAGACAGGGCTGTTTGAGCAATTTTAAGTGATCCTTTCCTGTTTGCATTTTTCAGTGTTTTGAAGGCCATTTGTAACTCTACGTTCTCAGACTTGTGAAAGCATATGGTAGGTAGCAGGGTTTCACACAGCCTCCTATACTTACCTTGAAAGAGAGTGCACCTGGCAATGAGGTGTTGTGCAAGAAGATTGGAGCATTTGCTGTCTCAGCATGCTCTTATCCAGAGGGTGTATGGCAGTCTCTGAAGAGTTTGCCCTGTAGGTGCAGTGCTCAGAAGTGTTGTTGGACCTCTATCTCATGCCAAGAGCTGGAGCTGAGGGAGTGGGAGTGTTGAAGAGAAGAAGCTGGCAGGGAGCTTGGAGCAAATGCCCATAGGCATCAAGAGGGCTGTGATAAGCAGTGTGTGTGAGCATTTCACAGTCAACATCCTTGAGAGCGGTGTGACTGAGTCTGCCCGGGCTTCTCCTCCTGTAGCTCATTTTATCAACACTGGTGCAGGATGCAAAGCAGATCAGGTCTCCAGACTCGGCCTCCTGGCTGCCGAATACCTCCTGTGCTTTGTCCTTCTCCATTTGCCCAAGCATCCCTTTTACAGCAGGAAGAGCAAGATTCTCCTCTTGCTATGAACCCAAAGCATTTCCACGGATTTTTGGAGGTTGTTGCTGGCCACATCCATACTGTACCACAGTACAATTACCGGAGACACTCTTCCCCTCTTCCCACCCCATACTGTAGTGGGAATCAACTCTTCTCGTGGCATCAACCTCAAAAGTCAGTATTCATAGCCTTTTTGCTCCTTCTCCCTGCCTTGGTGCTGGCAGCTGCTGTTCCACTGCCTTCCCGCGTTTGAGATACCTGCCACAGTAGTGAGATCCTCCTGCAAGCTCATTAATTGAAAGGAATTTCTGTCTGGCCTGAAGATGTCAGAAGGCTGTTTCTGTAAAATGAGGCTTGATCTACAGTGCAACAGTCTGGATCACCAAGACTCCTTGATGCTCACTGCCTGCAGCCAGCTTTTCCATGGGGACGTTAATTAAAGCACAGTGTTTGGGGTGTGGTTGCCAGAGCCCCCCAGCTCTGCTGCTGGTGTGTCCTCTGCTGCAGCACTGTGCAAGGGGCCGTTGCTTTCTTCCCCTTGCCTGTTGTGCCACTTCCATTTCTCATTCCCATCAATTTGAAACAGAGCCCTGCTGACCCTGTTGACTGCCACTCATACATTCCCTGGCGTGGTTAATAATAATGGCCTCTGTGGGAAATGATGGGGCTGAGACAGCGAAGGGATGTAATGATGCTATGGCTGGGGTAGGCAGAAAGAGGAAAGCGAAGTGACAAGAAGCTAAGCAGCAAGAGAGTGGTGTGATGATAAAAACAAACAAACCTGCAGATGTCTGAAACCCACAGCAGAGGTATCCCTGAAATAAATGGAGAGAGACAAGCTTGAGCCCCTAAGGGAAAGGAAAGGGGAAAAGAGAGAGAGAGGGGAAAGTGAGCAGAGAATGATCCAATAATTGAGATGGCATCAGGGAAGAAAAGAACTGAAAAGCACAGAGGGAAAGACAGGCTTGGAATTGGCAGATGGAAAAGAAAAAGGATGAGAGGCAGAGGGAGCAAGCATGGATGTAGGAAGATGTAGACAGTGAAAGAAAAAGACAGAGGGAATAGTATATGTAGAGCTAACCATAGGGAATGCAGGCAGAACTGGAGGTGGAGAAGCATGGAGGGAAAGATCACGTAATGCAGAGGAGGAAAGCAGAGGTGAACTGAAGCCAAGGCAGAGAAAGGAGAGAAAGCACGGTATTTGGGTTTAGAAGGAAGGGGGAAATGAACAGAAAGTGGGACATAGAGAGCTGAAGAAAAGCTAGTTGAAGAGTCCCAGGTCTGTGCTATTGAAATTCACCAGAGAATTATGAAAGGCAGGATCTGGAAACACTGAGGGTCTGATGGCTCCTTCTTCTCTGAGGCTTCACCTGTCCCTGTCAGGTTCTTGGGATCTGAAGGTAAAATTCAGGGAAGCACTTTTTCCTTTTTGCATAAACAGAGTTTATTATGAGGGGAGATTTTTTGACCCTGCGCTGCAGCCCTGGCAACTGTACCAACATAGTAGGCAGGTTTGCTGTACACGTTCTTTCAATAGCAGGCATCTCTTGGCTCAGCAGATCCACCACTTCCTTGCTTCTTGCCTGCTGGGTGCTGCACAAGAACGATGTCTCTTTCTGTTGGTAAAATAGATCAGTGCTGACATCGTGCACTGTCAGAGATTTTTCTATATGTGCAAGCGGCTGCTGTTGCCCTTGGCACTCCTCAATAACCAATTATGTGACTATCTGCATTTTCTGGCTCACTGTTTTTTACCCCCACACAGATTAAATTAGAGAAGATGGTTGAATTTGCTCTTGGTAATTCCTGTCTTTTGGCTATAGCTGCATCAGTGGCAGTTGCTGGAGAAGAACTGTGTTTGCTGTGCTATGGGAAAGTTGGCCAATGTGTAGTACTGGCCCATAGCTGCCCAGAGAAAGTTAAGTGGCCAAAGCTTCTGCAGGGTTCATCATTCTTCTTAGCTGCTCACATGCTCAACAGTTGAAAGCCATTTTGCAAGTGGTCCTGCACTGACACCTAGCACTTGTGTCCTGGGCTCTGTGCTCAGTTCTTTCCTTGCCGTCCTGTGTAACAGTGTATAAGACAAAGATCTTTCTTTGCCTCTCTGTTCCCTCCCCCCCCCCCCAAAATGTCTTCATGACTGTCTCCATGTGAATTTTAGCTTTGATGTACATCTAAGGCATTTCCGATCTTTTTGATGGGATGAGGCAGGCATGCACTTACGTTAAGCAGAAATATTTTTTTAGGATTTGGTGACAGGTGTAAATGCACGTACACGTCTGGAGCTTTGCTTACTTCAGACATTCTGCAACATTTGTCAAATTGAGTCATTGGGGCTTCTTCTAAGTAAGGCATGAGAATAAGTCTGAAAACAACTGCACAAACAGCACAACCACAACAATATTTATTGTAAAGATCTGCATCAATATTCATGGAACTGTTTTTTATTGCCATCCTTTTCCTCAGCTTTTTTCCAGCTCCTTAGAAATCACACCCCTCCCATCTCTTGCCATTTCAATTTCCACCTGTTTCATGTCAAGTGTTGAAATCAGCTCTTGTCCTATTTCTTCTGTTAAAGATGAAACTTGTTAGTATCAAATACAAGCCGTCATGGCATGTGGAAAGGGAGGGACATAGGTGAGCCTCATGGCTGGCATTCTGATGCAGAGATTTGGTTTTCAATTAGATAATGCTCTCTGAAAAGAGGGCTGCTGGAGCACATGGGACAATATTGACTAAAGCACAAAGCAATTCAGTGGGTGACCTTCATGCTCCCAAGGATGTAGCCAGTCAGGATTCATGGAGTGTAAATGCCACCCAATCAGTATTCATTTCATGTGACTCGTAACCAACCAGCACCAGGGAAGGGATGAAAGGCAGCATTCAGGTATGTAATATGATTATCAGATAATATATCAGACTGCGATTCCACAAAGCCAAAGGGTCAACAGGACTGGAAAATGTATTTCACAGCTTCTGAGAAGATGAATTTTTTGAAGATTAGTGTGTTCTCAATATAAAATGAATAAATAAATGAATAAAATAAATTGTTGACATATAATATGGCTCCCACTTGTCCCTAGCTGACAGCTCCTGGAGACTATGTCTGTGGGAACTGTCCACACACTATATGTGTGGACATCCTTGTTCATATTTGGTCTGGGTTGTGTTTGTACATATGGAATAAAAGGAGAGTTCTGGCCCCTTCACCACTCATCTGTCAGCCAGTCCTGGTTCCTCTAACTGAGCATGCTTAGAGAAAGTTTCCTGCTAGGCATCTGAGTGCTCTTTCCTTACCAACCTACCAAAGATTTGAGTCAAATCACCATTGCCACACAAAGTAGCAGACATTTGCTCAAGAGTCAGCATTTTCTTGGCCTTCAACGGGGTGACTTGACTCCCTTGTGTCTGGGAGGATGAGCATGGAGATTATTGCTATGACTGACTGAAGTCGTGGTGTTAAAAGTTTTACCAAAGTACTCTCAACTGTTGGCTCCAGAGAGGCTACAGCTGTGATAATGCTATAAATCATTACACTCATAAAACAGGGTCCCAGGCATTTTTTGCTGCTGCTTCTGATCTCCAGTATGAGGAATGGTCTATGATGCTCTGTCTCTGTGATGCTCTGTCTCTGTGATGCTCTGTGATGTCTCTGTCTCAAAGATCATCTCTGAGTGATCTCAACAGCGGCATTGTTTGGGTTCAAAACCTCGCTCATATATAACCCCCAACTTCAAAAAGGAGAAGACAGTAGACACAGACTGTGGGTTTTCTGGCGTGTAACTGAATATGGCTGCCCAAAAATCTGGGAGCTGTACCTGCAAGGCACCAATGATAGCTACGCTGTAGTGAGTGAGAGCAGCTTTTAAGACAGCCGCTGTCTTTTCTCATGGCTCAAAGAGTGAGTAACAAGAAGTAATAAATCTCAGAGAAAAGAAATGACCTTTGAATCTTCTCACTAGAAAATCTGGCTCTCTTGAACTGAAAAAAAAAAAAAAAAAAAAAAAAAAAAAAAAAAGGTAGCTTAGCTTTGGAAATAAGTATTCCTTGCATTAAGGGAAAAAGGGAAGTGTGATTTTTTTGTAACTAAATTTCAAGACCCTGAGGGACCGTCTAGTTTGATTTCAAGTGCTGCACAGTCCAGAGAATCTGGCAACGCAGTTCCTGTGCCATATCCATAACATCTGTTGGAATGACACAGTAGTTTCCACAAGGGCGCAGGTGACTCCACTGCAGCTTTTACATGTTCCTGTGGAGCACTACCGCCCAAAAGAGGTTCCATGAAACCTGGAGCCCCAAGAACATGACCTCTTCTTTTCCTGTACCAGGTTCCCTTCTCACATACAGCTTCCCGCAGCCTGTGGGGAGCGTGAAGAATCAGAGAGATGAAAACTAATGAGGTAAAATATAATCATAACTCTCCTTCAAGCTTGCAAGCTGCTCAGATCAGCTTCTGGGGACGAGCAGTCATTTGTCTTTCTTCCACACTGGTTCGATCTGGCTTAGCTTGCCTCCTCTGAAATACTCGTGATTGGAGTATCTTAGGTGAGAGAAGCGTAATAACTTTGTGCTAC
Organism: Lagopus muta; assembly: GCF_023343835.1. Classification (NCBI taxonomy): domain Eukaryota; kingdom Metazoa; phylum Chordata; class Aves; order Galliformes; family Phasianidae; genus Lagopus; species Lagopus muta. Next base: position 82,093,638 of record NC_064433.1, read on the forward strand.
ACTTAGGACACCACTGTCACATTGAAGGATTGGGGAGGAGCCACTTCATCCACGGAAAGGATTTGTATTCGGTGCCTGCTGAAGTGCAGGCAGCTTCTTCTGGTCTCGGAGGGGAGCAAAGCACCCTCTTGCATTTTGTCTGCTCAAAAAAAATGCTTTGAATTCAGGAATATAGGGTAAGGAAGGAGGAAATCAGCAAGTCCTTCCTGGACATGCACAACTTTCTGTCCCAGTGCAAGCACCCTGACATGGAAGTTTCTAGTTTTCACTGTTTCTAGTGTAGTGCTGGAGAGAGGATAAGGAACTGCAAATAAATGAGAACAGATCTTACCCTCAGGAATGTCCTGTGTAGCAAACAGAAAAGTTCTTGTAATGCATGCAAGTTACAGAGGATGTTTGTGTGTACACTAAATGGAGCCAGAAAGAGAGGCCTCCAAGGAGCTGCAACATCTGTTTGTGCTTTAGGCTGTTTCACAGCATTGCAGTGGGCACATTTTTTGAGGTTCCAACTTTGTATCTTGATGTATGTTAACTTGGTGCAGTAGGATCTGCTACAAGTAGTAAAATAGAAATTGGGAAAGAAAGAAAATGCAGCTGGGTGTATGTTGTGTCCTGAAAAGCCAGTGATCAGCCAGTACATAGGGAAAAATGTGTCAAACACAGTAAATCTGGAGCTCTGTCAAGAAGAGGACAAAGGAAGACTTTGTATAAATGGAAATCATAGAATGGCTTGGGTTGGAAGGAACCTCAAAGATCATCTAGTTACAACTCCTGCCACAGGCAGGAAAATACAGAGAAATGTGATCTATAACATCTTCTGAAGAGAACTTGTTGTCTTTGCGTGCAGCTAGACTTAGTTTCTCTTACTTCCTTAAAGAAATGGAGTAATTGACAGGCATTTGTTGCTGGCATGTCAAAAGTGGGAACAGATTGCCATTCTCAGCTTTATCTGAACTGCTCAAATGTTTGTCCTCTGTGAGCTACATATGTGCTTTTGTTGTGAGATGGTGCAGGGCAGTGTGCATCCTCAAACAGACTGAAAGGTCTGAGGGACTGCCTGATTTCACAGTGGTGTGTAAAATACAGTAAATCTGTCAAGTATACCAACTCCCAAAAATCTCTGCGGGGTTCCTGCTCTGAATCTCAGGATGACCACTAGAAGGCAGAGCGTATTGCTGGACATCATCTCACTGGCTAGAAATTGCTTGTATAATCAATAAATATTAAGATGTTATAATTACAAAATAAACAAGAGAGCTTGGCAAAGCAGATAATGATAACAAAAAGAGAACAGAAAGAAAGCTTACCCCTATCCTGGGCTCACTTACAAAACTCCAGCAGAGCGGATTTCCAGAAGAGATCCTTCCCCACTGGTAGCCAGCTCTTCAATAGGTCTAGGAGGGGTGGAGCCTGACTCCAAGCTTATTAAAATTTGGGATTTAAACTTGACACGTTAGACAAATGATCTTGAAAGTTAGAAGTAGGGAAAGGGTGATCAAAGAGAGATACATGTTTTCATACCAACAATGCAGAGAGTGGAACGTTTATATTCTCTGTCTCCCAGACCTTCCTCTGACTTTGAAGGAGACGTCTGATTGCTAAGAAATATGATAAATTATTTGTGAAGCATAGATAATCTAACTATACTATTTAAATAAAATGGGGAAATAGCTGAATTGTATGCCCTGATTTAGAGTAACATTTGTAGAACTCAGATTTAAAATGTATGTCCTATAAATAGAGTTTTCTATAGCTGTACAGTGATGGAGAATGCTCAACAGCTTGGCTAGGAGAAGCCTGCCAACATTTCCAACTGAGGATAGCTACAGGTATGCCAGTAAGAACATGCTGAACAGACCTAAGAGTCCAGAAACATTCTGTATGTTCCTGTCCCCAAAAGATACAGAAGAAATTTTTGATTTAAAACTATTCTGAGTGTTGGCAGAGTTACCATCTGAGAATTAGATGAGTGAGTAATCAATCAGAGACTTGCTGTGGCATCAAAAGCTTTTGGAAAGATAGGAATTAGAAACTCTTTGGGTTTTTGAAGAAGAGTGCGTATTTTATGTGGTCAACCTCCCTTGAAGTGCTAGCAATAACTTTCTTAGGCAGTGAGTGAGTTATAAACTGTGACAAGTGCCTATACCTGGAACTTGAAACACCAATGTTTTGTTTGGCAGGCCTCTGAAGCTTGCAGAGTCTGAGCAAATGGAGAGAAAACTCTGGGGTTTTAAAACCTAATACAGAATTTTGTATTCTAATAGGTCTTTTCTCACCACCTGCACTTGTAGCGGTGCCTCCCCAGGAAAGTGATCAGTGTTTTATTCATTGATTGATTAGATAATGAATGAAAGTGATGAATTGGAAAAGAGAGGATAGAGGCTTTGGAAAAGGAAATGCTTTTGACAGGTGTCAAGAGAAACACAGAAAAAACTTCAGAATTAATGGATTAGATACCAAGGGAACCAAGAAAGTAACACTCACCTATCTTTGAAAAAGAAGCAAAATCCCAAGGGGGAGTTGCAGCAGGCTGCCAGCAAGCTGGAAACAGAAACAATGCACGATGACAGATAAGTGGTGCTTGTGTTTATTTTAGGTTAAGAGAAACAGTAGAGGTGATTTTTTATTTTTTTTTAAGAGGATTAATTCTTTTTTCTTAGAAGCTATTTCTGTTTTGCAAAATTAAAAATGCAGTGGATTCTTTGATTTTATAATACCTTAAAATGTAGCATTGAAGAAGTTATTTTCCTATTCATCTTTTTTATTTCTCAACATTGTATTTAATATTATGGTAATACCATACATATTTTGAGAGTGTATGTATATTTACACTTTCCACTTTGTAGTTTCTGGGATCATCTCCATTTTTGAGTTAGCATGTAACTGCTCATTTGTTATACAACTTCAGAAGATAAGAAAGCTAAAAGGCTAGAAAGGGGGAGTTTTAAGAAAAGCAAAGGTGAAAAGATAGATGTATGTATCCATTCAGCATCAAGTGGGGAAATGCACAAAGAGCAAAACAGAAATACGAAAATGAGATGTTTCCATTTTTGTCAGACGAGAATTTCTTTTTAAACACATTTGAAATTGAAGCTAAGTTTCCTACTGAAGTAGTTTTATGTGAGGAAAAAATGTCATTTGAATAATACATCTGCTGTAGAAAACGTTTATTTCAGGAGGAGTACCCCTCAGCTGGAATATTTGGTCTGGTTGTAGGAAGGACAAGAAGGGCAATGGAGCTCTGTGTGTGGCCTTCCTATCAGAGAAGCTGCAGTAATTCTGGGTGCGGAATAGCTTTAGAAATGTTAAGGGACAGAAATAGACATTATGGTTTACTTCTGTATGTTACTTCTTTAGAATACATATCTAAACCCTTCCAGTGTGCATTCAGCTGTGACACCTGCCTTATGCAAAGGTACATGGTATTGAATTGGGTAACAAAGCTTATTTTATCTGTGTAAATGTTGAAAATAAAGAGAAAGTGGAGTGTGGAAAAGGAGTACATTAATATAGACATATCCTTCCTGCCTAAGGAAACCCATACCTTAGCAGTGAGTGGGGTTTATTGTTAACCAGCAAAGCATATCTGGAGAATGACTGCAGAAATGGTGAAACAAATCATTTTAACATAGCACAGTGGGGCTTGGAGTAGGAAGCTGACAGACCTGAGGTCTACTTTTGCATTTGGTGTGGGATGAGTGACCTCTTATGAACTGTGGCCCTTCTTTGTGCCTCAGTTTCCTCAATCGATGATATTAGTTCATCTTTAGGGCACTTTAGACTGCATGTCTTGAAAATGTTTTTGTCAGAGCTCAGCGTTATTTATCCTAAATGACAGCACCTTGTGTTCACTGTGTGCTTTCCTCTATTACAAGCCCTTTCTTCACTTGTAGTTTTCCTTATTTATGTCTTTGCCTTCCCATTACCTTTGTGTTAAAGCTCGCATCTGCATTGATTTTACATCACTGCACCGTACTGCAGTCATTACAAGTTTACATTTTGGAGAGATCCTTTTGAATCTTTAACCCACTGCTCCAAAGAGACTGCAGTGGATAACCTCAAGTAGACTTTTTATAATGGGGGAGGTGAACTGACCACTTACTGTCAAGGGAAAGGGCCAAGTAAATTTGAAATAACTACATTCCTAAAGCATCCAAGTCTCTCTTCCCCGAGCATATGAAGATTTTCAAAGCGGGACACTGCCAGTATTATAATAAATCACTTGGGAAAGCACAGTCCTAGAGCGGGAAAGTTAAAGAGCATTGCATGTCATGACTTCCACTCATTTGGTGGTATGAATCAATTGGAAACATGAACTCCCTCCCTCCATTCCTTTGGCCGTGTCATTAAATCACTGTACTTGCAGCAGGCTGCTTTGTAGATGTTCTGGCAGTGGCATTTGCTAATGACAGCAAAAGGAGCTGGGCCTGACAGCTCTGGAGAATGCCGGATGTGAATTGCTCATTTCTCTCTTGAACCTGGATGCCACAACACACCATCAAGTTGTAGTAGCTGGCTGGAGTATGGTTCTTCATCTTTCTGCCTCCATTCCTCACCTGCAAGGCATTTTTAAAAGCACCTTCCTACTTCAGTCTGAAGGAAACATTCTCATAGTTAGCATCCCTGCACAATGGGAAGAGCTACACAGGCATATGTAAAATAGGTCATTAAGACACAGGAAATATTTATCTATGTGCCCAGTGAGGAATTTGCATGATGCTCTGAGATGTTTCAAAGTGTGAAACTGCTGTTGCACATTGGCTAGGAGGGGTGGCTGGAACCAAATACAGGATTCTTCTGAGCTCTGCACCCAAGTTGGGGTAACTCCCATGGAATCCTTCACTCAGCTGGCAGGAGCTTTAGAGAGAAGGCCTTAAATCTGTGTCATAGCACCAGCCTCACAAGGGGAAGAATAAAATGTTAGTTTCTGCCTTTGGGCGCAGCAGAGGAAGGTGTTACCCCAAGGAACAGAGACACATGAGCAGTCTGCTGGGAGGAAAAGAAAGCCTAAGTGACCTGTCAGTCAGAGACTTGACATGGACTAGAAAGCTCTGCAAATGGTCTCTTTGCTTGAACAAAGCAGACCCGAGTCTCTTCACTGTAAATGCAGGTACTAATAAGTGTTTCTGTGTTTAAGTTGCTGTACAACTTCAGCTGCTTGTCACAGTATTTAAAGCTCAGATTTACAGTGATACTGGTAATTGCTCAGAGATGGCAGACTGTAGGAAGCAGAGGAGCAGGTATCTTTTCATTTTTGAATTAGTTACGGGACTCGCTCTCCAGGAATCCTGATGCTGGAATTGCAATATCCTGACAGGGGCATAACTATGTACTGAATCAAACTGGGTTCCTAATAGCTTTGCCTAGCAGCTGAACGCAGGGAGTTTGAGTTATTCTTCACTGAATAAACGGTGAGACTGGAAAATAAAAGATCCTGTGATTAATTTACTGAAGAACAGAAGAGATTCATTTTTTGTGTGCTTAGTCTCGCTATTCAGGGGAACTTGCTCATGCTCATGTTCTGTTTGAGAATGTGCTTCTTTAATGAGCTGGAGACCTGGAAGTTTAATCAGAGCTTAATCTGTGAAACAGCAATTTTGAGGTCACCAAAGGACAGATGAGGTGGCAAGACTGAGTGTATATGGTTTGGATGAAATACAGTGATAAAGGACAGTTCCTTTAAAGGAGACATTCCTTGTTATTACCTTGGGGTTTTGTCCTCTAAGCCTGGTCCACATTCAAACTTTCACTTCTGATGGTGCACACTGTCAGATTATTTACAGTAGAAGTACATGGCCAGTCTCAGGTATGGTCAGAATGGTAGCGTGTGAACAGTGTGGATATCAGTTGTACTTCACACAGTAAGATATTTCTGTCCTGGGATGTGCAGGGAGCTGTTTGACTGTTTCAACTTCTGTTTGATTTTTCATCAAAATCAACATGACTTGATCCACTGGGAGTTAAGAATTAAGAAATTAGTGGAGGAGTACACCTTGCAGGCAAGATACTACAAGCCTGAAGTAGCATTTGTGTGAAGCAGGATCTCCCATGGTGGAAATTTTCCCTTGGGATTTTTACACCCGTGTGGGTTCCTGCCAGGAGCTGGCTGACTGCTCACAGACAGACCCGGTCACTGGATTTGGGGGAGGTGTCCTGGTTCAGCAAATCCCCATGGAGAGCCCAGAGAAACCAGAGTTATTAGAAACGGGCAGTACGGACTGTTTGTGTGAATAAATCTCTGGCATCACAATTTGAAGATTAAAAACTGGCTATTGAGGACCAATGAAAAGGGGCAAATGGAAGATTCCGTAGTTTTCTTTCTAGGTGGAAAACCAATTTTGCATAGAGAGCCTACCCCAAAGATCTACAGAGCCAGGCTTCCCTGGAAAGAGAAAGCCCTGGTTTCCGTTGTGCCTGCCTGCTGCACTGGGAAAACTAAATAGAGCTGTGTGATGAGGATAAAACAGCAAGGTAATGCCGACGGCAAAGTACTGCTGCCATTCAATATTTTTCAGTGCCCTCAGGCAAAACTGTTTCTAGTTGGGACAAGAGGAGTGTTGATGTGCTAATTCAAAGGAAATGTTTGGCTCTAATTGCGGTGAAGGGAGAGGAGGGTGGATGGGTTTAACAATAGATGAACTGTAAGAAGACGTGGCATAGTGACAGAGAGGTAGATAAGGACTAAGATTTGAAGAAAATGGCTCCAGCTTATTCTACCAGGCTGATTCTAATGAGCTCCGTTCTGCTAGCCCTCGTGCTCATTTTCAGGGAGCTCTTGTGAGGCTATGCAGCTATTGTTTGTCCCCGGTAAAATACAGCTTTCAAGGCAGCTAGTCTTGTTATTCCTGAACTCAGCATTGCATCTGAGTCAAGGTTGTTTTTTTCTCTTCCTCAGTTTCAGTAGGTTAATGTATTTAATCCCCATCTTGGATACAGTGAGTGGATGTGGGCATAAGTACTGACTTGGAACTTGGACACAGCTGGTGGTTTCAAGGACAAATTTTCGAGGAGATTTGAAAGCTTGGGGGTTAGGTTCTCTTACAATGATTGCTCCTTTTTACATGCCTAGATGCTTCTTGATTTCAGATTCAATGGGGGAAGGAAGTGGCTGACTAGAAGGAAACAGACCAACCCCAAGCTATTTCTTCATCATCTCAAGCAAGAAATCCCCTTAGAGAGCTCATTCGACTGAGATTTCCAGCTCGGTTTCACGAAGTGAAGCCCCTCACAGTTTTGTTGGAAACATGATATAGGGCAGTTAGGGAGTTAAATGGTTTGTCTGAACAAGTGACCCTGGGAAGTTACACCTGTTCCTTGTGTGCTGCTTACTCCATCTGCAAAACACCGATAAGGATACTTACTGAAGATAGGAATAATGGCTGAACTGGTGTCCAAAGACAGTTGAGGATGTCTGAAACAACTAATTGTTTCTCTCAGTGGCCTTTTAAAATTCCCTGTTCTCAGTACACACGGTATGTAAGTTTTTGCTCATGTTAAGGTTGCTATGCGATTGCTCACTTACCTAAATGTGATAGGAAGCAAGCAGCTCAAGTATGAACAAATACAGTCTATTCGTAATCACCCTCATTAACAAGGTTCTCGTTCTTGCTCCACGGAGGCTAAATGCTTCCACGTGACCCAGGTCACCACTGGCAAACCTCATATTACTGAAGCAAAGAGCATTGGTGTAATCCAGTACAGTGACATTTGTTAACATTAACTGTTCATTAACAATTTCTGAGCAGCAGACATGTTCATAAAGCTCACAGCCTGCTCACGGATAATTCATGAGAATAATAAAAGGATTCATTATTCATATAAGTTCTTTACTGTGGAAATTAAACTGGCTCTAATACCTCACGTGCATTGGTGCATGTTGGGAAGGTTTATTTGTTGCATTTGTCTTGTGCTTCAAATTCATGGAATTAAAGTTACTATGGAGAGATAAAGCAGTGTGGACTGAGTCTTTACATATATCATTAAGGCCTTATGAATGCAAAGTCGTGCTACCTCAAGTGCACAAGTGTAGTAAAGGCAGTGCTAGTATTAGGTATACTGCCTAATGTATATTCTGTAAAAGCAGTTCTGTGGTGCTTTACAGCAGCACAGCTGTACAGGACCAGGAATATGCTCTCACAGCATATACACAAATACGTGCCCGACATTAACTTTGTAAATATCATGCCCAAAAGCACCGCCCTCTCTCTTTCATATCTTTTTTTTTTTTAAATTTATTACTATTATTTTTTTAACTGTCTCTCTGCTGAGGATTGCAGTTCTCTATAGGTAGAATAGGGTAGCATCAAACTTCTCTTATCTGCTTTAATGTGAAATCAGCTGAGTTTGCTGAGGTTGCTGTTGACTTTTTGCCTTAAGTGGCGTAGGAGATGCTGGGAGCAATAATCTTCAGCAGAGAGATAAGAGCAAGCGTGGAGAAGGGATAGTGCCTTCAGAGATTAGGCTTGAAATAAGAGATACCTGACCACGGCTTCCTATTCCTAATAAGACTATTACTATCTGGATAACAAAACTATTTGTAGACCGAGCATTAATACTCCTGATATAATGGTTTGAATGCAAACCGAACTACACAAATGATACAGAAATCAATGAGTATATCTATTCAGTCTGACACTAGCATAAGCTGTCTGTTATTGAAGATTTGAAAGAGTCGTATTATACATCCTAAACAGAAAGCTACACACACTGAAAGGCCTGAGAACAAATGGGCACTTGAACTGTGAACAAAACGGACTGTTGCATGTAAATGAATGTGTAAGCAGGGAGATATTCCCCTGACAGGCATCCACATGCATGCCAAGTAAAACTCACCAGCAAGGCATTGTTGCTGGTAAGAGTGCTGTAATAATTTTCCTGACTACAGGGCCTTGAAGATCCCATGGCTAGTGAAAGATGTGTAAGAATGTAAGGGGAGGGGGGCAGTCTGTTATATTTATTTTTGCTTTGTGCACTTTGGCAGTGGTGAAATTGCTTCTTAACCTTTTCTTCTTATTCATCCAATGCATTTGAAGTGATAAAACTCCTTTTGCAAGCAGGGAGGTGAAGCTGCCACCAGGGAGGAAATGAAATGTCTGTTCTTCTTACAGACATGTATGTATTTGTGTACTGGGGCCTCCCTGATATTTTTTCTCATTTTAATATTTTTTTCCCCTCCTTTCAATCTGCGGAAAAAGAGCAGAAAGAGAGCAGAAGCACCAGTGTGAATAGTGTTAACAGCCCTCTTGCAGTGCTTGAGTGGGCAGAGTTAGAGGGAAGTCAGAAAGTGAAGCCAAAGAACGACCTAGGTGAGGCCAGGGCAATCTCTGAGGCTCCTGGCCAGCACACTTCATCCTGTTGTCCCCAAAATGTGTTACTAGAGAAGCCGAGCCAAGTGCCATGAAACTCCTGTTGTTATGCCAAAATCAGGAACTAGCTGCAGAAAAGAGCAGATTGTGTGTAAGTGCCTTAAGCACTGCCCTATTACTACATGCACATTAAAATCACCACTGGACTACCAAATTGCTTGTGTGTTAGCCAAGTCGTACTTTTCTCATCTGAGACCACCACAACAAATCAAACTCCTGAGAAAAGGCCTTGCATGAATGTTTATGGAGTGTCCTTCCCTGCTGGATGGTGAAAGGACCTACTTCAGCCTCATCCTCCAGCATAAAACAGTCCTGTTGCCTCCCCTCCCTTATGATTAGGGAGGACAGAGCTAAACTGTGCTCTTGCTCCAACTATAGAAGATGTGAGGTAAAAGAGCAGAGCTCCTTATCACTGCTTGAGCTGAAGGCCTTGGACTGTGACAGCTGTCAGCCTGCTCCTTTATTAAATACCACTCCATTCCCATGACTCCCTTCTGGAGCAAGTGCTTAGAGAAAGGTGAGCAATGGGCTAAGGAGAGTAGTGCTTAACCTCGTGCATAGTCTATTCCCTGCATGATCAGGTTTGGGATATGGGCATGGAAGTTGAATGATTTTGACTTATATCCTGTTCCTAGGCACACACAGAAGGCAAGGCACCGTGATGATGCTTTCTGATATCGTATTATCATTTGATATTATTGATCAAAGAACTCTCTGTGCAACAGTAAGTAGATGAGGGTGGCTCTATTCATGTTTGCTGGACAGATTGTAGGGTTAGTATTGTCCCTACTCTTTTGCTCTCTTCTCTGCACATACAAGAGATGAGAGACTTTGCTGCTTTGCCAATAACCTACTGGTATGGCTCAGTTCTCATGCTTAGAGGGTGGTAAAGCATTGGAACAAGCTGCACAGAGAGGTTATGGAATCTCTTTCTCTGGAGGTATTCAGAACCCATCTAGATGCTTTCCTGTGCAACCTGCTATAGGGAACCTGCTTTAGCAGGAGGTTGGTCTAGATAACCTCCAGAGGTCCTTTCCAACCCTAGGATTCTGTAATTCAGGAGGAGCTGACTCTGGTAATGTACAGGAATACGGACTAACTAGCTTGTGAGATCCCTTCAAGGCTTTTATTACATACATCTGTTGTAAGGTGAGCACTGTATTTCCACCATGTATTAGCACAGTCCAGCCAGCAGGCCTAGTTTCAATGAAAGTAAGAACATTGCAAGGAGGAGAAAGGGAAGGTAACAGAGCACAGGACACCTTACAGTTCAAATTGTAACGATACATCAATGTGCTGAATCAACCTAACTCACCCATGTAGGATTTCCTTGTTAAACTGGCTGCAGTTTTCAAGACATACAGTTATGCTAAGCTGCTGTGAGCACACAGCAGTACTCATCCCAGGGAGTGCTTTCCTTACTCATGGTTCCTCAACCGCAGCCCAGCCAGGTGCTATGGGACTGTCCCAATGCCGTGGGACTGTCTCTAGCACCAGCCACACTAAGTAACAGGACTTCACCTTAGCTGGCCAGTGACTTCATAAATATCTGAAAATTCTCTTTCCCAGATGGCATTTTACAGGCAGAGAAAGGGAAGACAAATAAAACCATTGTCAATAGACCTGTGTATGATCTGGCTAAAAGGGAAAACAATATTCCCAGTGAAGAGGCCAGGATGACACATTTCAAAGTCTTCTCTTGGATCCCAGCCAAGCAGGCATACTCATTTTCACCTATGTTTTGACCAGAACTTGATGATCAGGAAATCTCTGATGTATTGTACATGAAAATATAGGTAATTTTTAAATTAAAAAAAACAAACAAACAAAAAAACAACTTTTGCCCTTCAAAAACTGGGTGCTCTTCATGACAGCAGCAGCCTTTTTCCAGAAGTGGCTGAAGACTTCTGACTCCTCAACATGGCTTTAAAACGTGAAGCTTCTGTCTCTGAGTTTAAAAACACTGGAGATTTTCTGATTATCTGTCAAACAAAAGTCAATTCAGTCCAAGTTCTCTCTTGTAAAAAGCAAGGAGGTTGTAACTGCAGTGTGATGGCCAGGTTCCCAGGTAGGGGTGTAGTTACTTTCTGCTTCCCTTAAATTTACCTCAGCAGTTTAAGATTGGACATGGTCCACATTACCAAAGACAAACGGCTGCTGTGTCAGGCTGTGGAAACTGTCAACGCAAGCCTTACGAGAGCAGCTTCCTTAGTATCCTGCCACAGAGTCAGCCAGATGCCAGGGTCTAGATTGGAAATTATGAGTCAGATCTTCAAATGGAGCAAAATGACCGTGTTCCAAGTCAGCGCTTGATTTATGTCCTCCAAAATCTGGCCTGCTGATCTCAAAATGGATCAAATTATCTGAGTTTCTCGACTCTCTAAAACCCAACCTGATCTGTGCATGTGAAACATGCTCTCAAATACGTCAATTCATGGATACACACAGATTGCAGGGACATCTGGCTGACAGAAACTTTAGAGGACGTAGAACTTGTGGCAGTGGGAAGGAATCCATTATCTGATTAAAAGACTAGCTACAGTGGGAGGAAAAGTACTTGCAATCCACCTGTTGATCAGAGACTTACATGGGGAGGATGCTCAGAGCTCACCGTTAACCACTTCTTGCTAATCAGCTTTGATGCAATTCTGCCTAGGCATGCCTAATTCTTGCAAACAGCAATTTGAGACATACAGAACACGAGCAGGTACTGTGACAGCATCTCTAAAGCCTCCACTCCTGCCCTGCGGCCCCCTGGCTCCCTCAGCTCCCTGCCCAAGCTCTGCTCCCCAGCCTTACTCCATCACTGTCTCATCACTTGTCACACTGAGCTGTTTGATGTTCTATCTGCAGCTACCAAGGCTACACCAAGCCAAGATCTTTTTGTCAGAGCTGAAGCCAGGAAGGTCACATCTGATGCCAGTGGCCTAAGCCTTCTTCCCAAGGGATGTTTCATTTCGCAGTCACCTTTCTGGTTGGCTTGGCTCCCCAGTAACTCCTCAGTGCTTATAAGCAGTTGATGTGTAGACACAAGCGAGCAGCTGCTGAAAGAGAAGGAGTTAAGAATCATTTAAATCATTAGGTTTTCATCAGATCTCATTCTGCTGCTGGAGTGCCTTGGAAGCATCTGTTAATAAAGCAGGGAGGGGGGCAAAGAATAAAGGCCCTCTCCCTCGTGTTGAGATATCTTTTTCTATCCAGCTGCACCCAGAATGAAAGAGCTATCAAAGAAAGCTCCCCCATTAGCCATCAATTCAGAGCAACTTCAATCAGTCAGTTCTGCTGGAGCCTGCGGGAATATCTCCCTAGCAGCCTCCTACATGCTGCACTTGAGTGCTCAGAGAGAGCCACATTAAACCTGGCTGCTATCAATCCAGAGGCCTCCTTCTCTGTAAGTTAATGAGGTGAGCTGGCTGGCAGCACTGACAGGGAGCTGAGGAGTTAAAATGGAAGTGGAAATGCAAGGCACCCTGTCTGGAAAGGCCTGCACACAAGAGGGAAGCAGCTAAGTCACCTGCCCTCTGTCATGGGGCTCTGCAGGACTGGAGTCTGCAAAGAGGGTTTCTGAGCAGTAGCAAACCCACGGGAGGTCAAGAGCAATGGAGGGCAGCCACTTACCAGGATGAGGCCTGGACCTTTCCCCTTAATGGGCTGACAGCACTTGTTGGCATGGCCTGTCATCTCTACTCCCAGCCAGATAGCCAGGTAAGAGAGATGGTGTTCACCTTCATCCCCACCATGATTCCTTTTGCTACGCATACATGATGTGCCTGGTGACCAAGTCTGGAGAGGAAAGGCCATGCCCCTTCTCTGCTGCTCTAATGAGGGGGCAGGTGGCTCACATATGTTGCTTTCCCAGCTGACACAAAACCTCCCTGTTTGTCAGGCAGCTGGAGAACGGCTGAGCCACACAAAACCAGAGTAACTGTCAATTTCCTGGCCATTTTTAAAGACACGGAATAAATCACTGCTTGAGACCAAGGGTCTTCTCTCAGGCCTTGTCTCCAACCATCTGGGATAGACAAAACTGAAGCAAATTCCAAATACATCCAGTATTACACTGGCAGATCTAGTCCAGTTTTCAATGCTGAACTGTTTTCTCTTTTGGCATCCATCTACTACACACAATTTTATTTCCCCTTCCTTTTCTTGGGAGAAGTTGCTAGTGCTAAAGGGAGATTTCCCAAGATAAGTGGGCCTCCCTTTTTGAGTGCCACTTGAAAATTGCTCTTCTTGTGTATCAGAGGCTATAGGTTGGAGTGGGAAGAGTGCTGTGACGTGAAGACAAAAGTCACACACCAATTGAGTTTTTGTCAACAAGAATGACTAGGTCTAACATGAACTATAGGGAAGTTAAGCCACTTTTGATGCAGTATACCCACCTGTCCTGTATCATGAGGTTTTCCTTCAAAGTAAGTTCTCCAATGCAAGAAACGCTGCATGGCCACCCCTATGAGCATAGCAGAGTATTTTCCTTGATTCTTTGGAGACTTGAGTGTTCAAGAGGAATTAGCAGTTCAGAATGACCAGTAGGAAATGGCCTACTGTGACAGCTGGTAATAAGATGCCTCAAATGATGGTGAGTAATATTAGGTTGCTCAAAAAGTAATGCATTCAATTTCTTTCCACAGAATCTACAACGGATTCAGAGAGCACAGTCACTATAGTACTACTTGATAGAGCAAATTCTCAGCTACAAAACATGCTTTTTTCCACACCAAGTAGTTATGCATTTTTGTCAGCAATGAACAGGAATCACAGAATAGGAAAATTGTAGGGGTTGGAAGGGACTTCTGGGGATCATCCAGTCCAACCTCTCTGATAAAGCAGGTCCCTTATAGTAGGCTGCATAGGAAAGCATCCAGACAGGTTTTAATATTTCCAGAGCACGAGATTCCACAACCTCTCTGGGCACCTTGTTCCAGTGCTGTCAACCTCAAAGTAATTAGGTTATTTCTCATGTCAGATCAGTCTGTGTTTCAGTTTGTGCCCATTGTCTCTTGTCCTGTCACTGGGCACCACCAAAATGGGCTCAAACCACTTGACATCCACCCCTTAGATATTTACAAGCATTTATGAGATCCCGTCTCATAAATCCTTCTCCACACTGAACAGTCCCCTTTAACATCTTTGTTGCCCACCACTGGACTCTGTTCAGTAGTTGCCTGTCTTTCTTGAGCTGGGGAGCCCAGAACTGGACACAGTGTTTCAGATGTAGCCTCACCAGGGCAGAGTAGAGGGAGAGCATCACCTACGTGCTGCTCATGATCTTGTTAATACACCCCAAGATAGCATTAGCCTTCTTGGCCATAAGAGCACACTACTGACTCATGGTCAACCTGTTGTCCTGCAGAATGCCCAGGTCCTTCTCCACAAAGCTCCTTTCCAACAGGTCAGCTCCCAATGCATCCTGATAAATGTGGTTATTCCTTTGTAGGTTTAGGACTCTACGCATGCCCTTGTTGAACCTCATCAGGTTCCTGTCCACTCAACTCTCCAGATGGTCCAGGTCTCACTGAATGGTAGTGCAGCCTTCCTGTGTGCTAGCCCACATCCCCTAACTTTGTATTATCAGCAAACTTACTGAGGGAGCACTCTATCCCTTCATCAAGGTCGTTAATGAAGATGTTAAACAAAATCAGACCCGGCACTGATCCCTGGAGAACAGCACCAGTTACAGACCTCCAGCCAGACTCTGCATCACTAATCACAGCCCTCTGAGCTCTGCCACTTCTCAGTCCACCTCACTGTCCACTCACCTATTCCACAATTTCTAATCTTCATTACAAGGATGCTGTGGGAGACAGTGTCAAATGCCTGAAGTCAAGGTAGACAACAAGAATCATTCCTGATAATTAGCTTGTTTTGAAAGACTCCACACCCTCCTAGGATAAATTAATCTTGTGCATCATTATTCTTTCTATATGTTTGTTTGTTTGTTTGTTTTTACCAACTTCATGATTTTGTCACTTTCGTTATGTACTTCAGTCTTTAAGCTGATCTTGTCTTTCCTTCTCACCCATATGTTCTACACCTCTAGTCATTCTTTTGCTCTTTTATGGACTCTTCGCATGTTGTGCATTTTCTTTTTATCCTCACCCGCCAATGTTCATCCTTGCCAGTGGGTTTCCAGTTTGTCAGGTAAATATATTAGTGAGCTGATGACTGTGTCTTACACAGTCTGAATGTAGGTATTGAGACTAAGCAAGTATGGGAAAGCATTCATGATTCCATCAAATCATCAGATGCCCACTGATTGTCTGCTGATTTCTTATGCTGGGGCTTGAGCCTGGAATTGGCCTGGCAGCTAGCTCTTCTCAGCTGGAGGAAGTAAACAGGTAGGAAATGAATCCTGCAGGTCAGCCAGGCCACTGATGGATATGTGCTACTAACACAGTTCCCGTATCTCTTCCCATCTGCTTCCATCCTTTTCCAAAACTGTGGAAATCTTCCTGACCGCTACTTGGTAGCTGAGCCATGAGACCATAAATAGTCATTGTCTGAAATTAGAACAAATATCTGGTGTGGTGCCCTAGTTTTGCTAGTGCTGTAAGGCACTCCAAATATTATTTCACTAGTGGTCTACACCATTGCTACTTCTTAGAAAGTGCCCCCCAAGCTGAGCCAACAGGATGCACATGGATTGTTGAAAACGCATCACAGAGATTTATGGCAAGCCTAGTTATCCTCTTTTTATTGCAAAATATCTCCATCTAGTTCAAGGATGTTCTTGGGAAGCAAGAGGTAAAAAAAAATTCACTCTCATGGGAGAACAGATCTAGTTGCAACCTTCACATGCACAGTTAGCTCCTAAGTTCACCATGACACAGTGGGACCATAATCCACATGTTTTGTTTATTCCTGCTCAAACTGGCAGTTACAGGAGGGACAGATGTAGTCCCACTGCCTGTGCTCCACAGAGCACATGTAATGAAAGCTCTGCATCCCAGCCAGCATGTCTGCAGACTGAAGGTTAAGCTGGCAAAAAAGACCTAAGGTCTGACAAACAGCCTGGAGTTTGTTCACATGCATGCTCTCTCATTCTCCCTTTCCACCTCCTCCCTGACCTTCCTTCCCTGACCTTTTGCCAAATATTGTCTATTATTTCTACAGAACAGTGGTTATTTATTTATTTTCCTAAAACTGTTTCCTCCGCTGCTACTTCATTACAGCCTGATTTTAATGGTCTTCAAGATTGCTCCACTGAAATGCTAGACCGGGAGCTTTGCTTTAAAAGAAACGTACTGTAACACTGATTTCTTGCTCTCCCTTACATTTCATCTTCCTTTCTTGCATATGTGTTGTAGAATCTTGAACCCATGTTTGGTGCTGTTGGAGAATAGAATCTTTGTGTCTCGAGGAGAGAGAAAAGAAGCATTAATTCCCTGCAGTAACATCCATGTACCTGTCCATCACGAGGGTCTGGCAAGCCAGTTTCCTCCTACCAGTAAGATCTCACAGTTCAGTGCCTGAAAGCTCAGGGGTGAAAGTAGGTGAGAGAAGCTGGGGTTGGAGGTAAAGGGTATGAACCTGTCTTTCTGTGATATTACACTGCCCAGGCAGCAAGTGGTGTTGGGTCTTAGTGCATTCTGGCTCTGGCGATTGACCTCAGTCCCTTTTTGCCTCACTTTTTTCCAAATTTGCCTGGATGTCAAGAGAAGGAATTCAGTGAATGCTTCCCAACCTTCTGCTTGGTATTTCTGTGAAGGCAGTATAGGCTCTCTTGCAGCCATTCTGCACTGCCTGCAGTGCTGCACCTGCAGTTCAGCTGAGTCCCAGTTCCTCACTTGTCTCTTTTCCTCTTATCTCATTAGATGCCAAAGTTTCTCTTTCCCCGTCCCGTTACCCTCACTTCCACTTCCTTCTCTGGAATGAGCAGGGAAAAAGTCTTGGGAAAGTCTAGGTTCCTAGGTCATTTTTGCTTTGAGACAAATAGCCTAACAAATATATAGCAATGGCAAGGGGAGATACAGACAGTCTGCCAGGCTTGTCTGTCCATCAGACAGCAAGAGTGTAGTGCTTTATTCACTTGCTGCATCTTCTCATACCATAAAGCACAGTCCAAATGAAGGCTTGGGGAAAATGGATTTCATACTCCATAAAGAGCTCATTTCTTGCACTGCTGGGTAAGACCATGAACTTCTCCAAGTGGGCTCTGCTGTGCTGAAAATTAGAGAGACCTGAATGTCTGACATTAACAGTGAGCAAAACATTGTGCTGATGCAGGCCCTGCTCTGAACACCGCATACTGAAGTATCTAGGGACGACACCGCAGCCTTTGAAGGCTCTTCTTCTGTTAATAATAATGACAGGGTACTTCAGATGCTGTATACCAAAGGGAAATGCATTCATGTTTTCTAAAGAAGAGTGGGATGATTTATCTAGGGAAGGTAAAACCACTAGCTATCTTGGGCTGGAAAGTATGCCAGAAATTCATTCTGCTCATGTTACTTTAGTGCAAGAAAATAGTCCACAAAGAGAGAAAATTAGAACCATGAATACAGAGGAAATCTAAGCCAGCAGCTACATGTACAGTGGTGAACTTGACACAGGTGTATGAGTGCCAGGATGTTGCAAGGTTTGGTGGGTGCACACAGTGAGCAGACCTTAACTTCGAGGCTGGCCAGAATGGGTCAGAAGAAGTAGTTATGGGGAGAAGCACAACATATTGGTTACTTAACTTTCCCCAAGATGCTGAATTACCTGTCCCTCTCTGTTATCTGGCTGTGTCCTGAGCTATACAGGCTGCTTTGGGATTTTGGCCACTCATCCTGGCTGCTAACATATACTAGAACATCCCTAAAGAGACTGCTGTCTGCCTCGTTACCAACTCCAGCCCAGGGAGCTTTTGCCCTGTCTCTTCCACAGCACACTTGTAAGCATTTCCTGCACACAGGATGTTTCTGAGGAACTGGTGATTCTGCAGCAAGTAAAGGGTTGTTTGGACCAGTGCCTTGAGCTGGACCTCTACACGTAGGTTGTATTCATTCAGCGCTCCCTAAGAACAGCAAACTCATCCTACAGTTCCAGGTTTTCTTGTAATGTGGCCTTTTTCTAGCCAGTTTATCCTTCATGTTCGTTGTAAAAACAGTGTATGTTGTTGCCTGAATTAGGTTCTTTTCTCAGTAGGCATGAGCCTTTATTTCAGCAGCTCTGGTAAGTGTTTGTCAGATAAGGTAAATATAGCATTATTCAGAATAGGCATCACAGCAACAGACAGCAGGATACGGCCTTGCTTAGACGAGAGCTCAGAGCTTAAAGAAGTCCGTTCCTCCTGACAGCCCTGTTTTTCAGGGTGGATTTCATCCCTAGTGCATCCCTTGTGCACGCTGTTATTGTTCAGTACACTTGCAAAACCTTGGATTCCACACAGCTTTCCTGTCCCCAGCTTCAGATACGTGACTTTCATTGAAATCAACAGGCAGTGAACGGGAACTACTTCCAGCTCAGCATATACACTGCCGAAAGCCTGTGAGCCCAGAGCTTGCTCTTGCTTACCCACTGTAACTGCCCTGGGCTACATCCTGACCTTTTGGGGATGGGTGTAAGTCTGGAGTTAAGACTATCAATTGTGATAGTGTGCATCTAGCATTAGACAAGCATAGCAGAGATCAGAGCCTGCCCATGCTTTCGCCTTTGGTGTTTGATCTTTGCTTAGGTGCATACAGAGCAAGGGTTACTTCCGTGTCCATTTCCACTCTCTATTCCACATATTGTTGTGCTGCTGTGCTCATGCACTGGCTCCATGGTCTCATATACATGCTGCCAAATCCATGCGCTCATTTCTGGATTATCTGAACGAGAGGACAGCCTGCACTTGTCAGATTTAGTCATTTCAATCTTTCCTGTAAACGGAATTTCCCAGAGCTGGCTGTACAGTGTCCTGCCAGAGGAGGACAGCAGAGATGATGGCTGGGTATGCTGAGGGATGGAGCAACTTTTCCTGTAGCTGCCAGAAAGAAGGAAATGGCCACACTTCAGCCTGGTTTCATAGTTCAGCATCTTAGCCCAAATCCAGTCTCAGGCAATGGTTGAATGCTGTAAACAGGGACAGCTGGCATATAATGCATGTATTCATACTGGCTCTGCTATGGAGCTGCTAATTTCCATCAGAGTGATTGAGCAAAACTGATCAAAATGCTGTACGTTGTCTGAGATGGGTTATCTAAGTACTTTTGTTAGGATCCTAAATCCCTAGAAGCAGGCTGCAGTGGACCAACTATGCTGCAGCTCCAGGGCAGTGGGGACTGTCATATCCTAACCAGTGATGTGGTTTCTTCCCTCTTTAGAGACATGCTGCCTCAAGAAATCTTGCTTTGGAAAAAGCTGTTCTTCTTATCTTAGATCTCTAACAGAAATGACCCTCTTGTGCATCTTAATTTTCTTTCTGATTTCTGTTCCTGAGTGAGTAAAGAAAGAAAAATTTTGTGTCTTAAGCTGAGCTTTATATATCTGAGAACAGTGCAGGAGCCAAGTTGCTGAGAGTGCTGGAAACCACATATATGAATGCATGTGTGTGTAGCCAGAGCTGAACTAGAGTACTTGTGAGCAAGCCATGTAGGGCAGTGTGGGATGGCACTAGAACAGGACCAGAGGGAGGGAAGTGCACCTCTGTTTCTGTTCAGAAGAGGTTGAAGAGGATTTGCGTATGTAGCATGCATATAGCTGAGAGTGGAACAGTAATTAGGAGTAAGTGAAGGTGAAGCTGAAAAGGGAATTTCATGTTCTGTGGAAGATCTTTCCTTGTAAGTTATTGTTCAGAAAGGTTATTAACAGGCAGCAGTACAAACTGTCCTGAGCCGCATGCTCTGCTTTTGTCTGACTACAGGATTTTTATAAGCCTTTTTTTCTTTGAGAGCTGACAACATAATGGTCCTGGACAATGCCAAATCATCATCTGCACGCTTGCTAGGGGAGCTGGGCTTTTATATGAGAGCGAAGAAGATAAAAACAGCACACTCAAAGCAGGACCAAAATGACTGAACAAGAGAAGGAGAGTAGAAGAGAGAGACTTAAATGCTGTTTGCTGGGCTGGCTGATTTTTTGCCTTCTGTTTACTTCGCTTCGATTTCATCCCCTCCCCTTCTCATCATGTTCTGGACACCTTGTTTCAGCTCTGCTTCAGTCACTGTGTGGGCCTGTGTTTGCAGAGCATGAAGGGTCTGGTTGTGCAGTAAATACCAAATAGAAGCTTAAAAAACAGGGAAAAAAGCGCTATGAAAGGAAATTGGGTACAGATGTTTTTCTCTCCTTCCCCAAGCAACATTTCTGCTCCTGACAGACAGCACTACAGACTCCACCTCCAATTGGACTCCACTGAAATACTTCTCCAGAGGTATTGCACGAGTGAGACCTGTTGGGTCAAGGCTATAGCCTGGACAAATTGGAACCAATGCCAAGAGGGTTTCTGCATCCCAACACAGGCATCACTGCACTGCCCCGACTGAGCTGTGACTCCTGGCTTGGAGGCCAGTTTCGGTCCAGAAAGAGGGGCTTGGCTGTGAGTACTGCCTGCTGACTAGGGGTCAATCCATGTTGCAAGGCTCAGACAGAAAGCCAGACTTCTCTAACACTCGTGTGTCTTAAGAAAGATCAGTATTCAGATACTTCCTGACAGACTCTCATAGGCAAACCAGGGGTTTGTGTCTCCAAAGCCCGTCTTCTCTCCTCCATTCCCTTATTTCCATTCCCTGAGGCTCCTTATGCATCCCTCACTGTGCAGTTCCTTTGGTAATGTGGTGAGAGGGTGAGCAACAATCAATCTCCTGCTCTTTTTCCTCCACTTCCCCTGCGAAGATTGCAGGAGCTGCTGCAGTCGTTAACACTGAGACACTGCTGTGAAGCATTTCTGTTGCCAGTTTGTGTTTGGTAGGAGGAGGATTTCCTTCAATCAGTGGGTCCCTAAATTGCCCCAGATATACAGTGTGTGCTGGCAGGGATGGCATCTGGCTTTATCAGCTTTGTTGTTTGAAACAAGCTCCATACAGTAACACTGTCACACAGGAACAAGGCAGCACATTGCAATTCATGTCAGTAAACCCTTTATGCTGTTGTGTGTTACCATTAAAGATATGATTGTGTCTGGCATTACAGAGTACTTTAGAAATGTTTTAGGACATTTTAGCTCACTGCACTAGGCCCATTGTCTGCTTGCCTTCAGCAACAAATCTGGGGTGCCTTACTAATCTAAAGTCCAGCTTTACAGAGGAAATCCTCTGAAATAATGTCATCCTCCTGCATATAAAACCATCAGAGCTTTTTGATGTCTTTTATCTTAGACTATTCCCAGGCTGATAGCAAATGGGGAGCAGTAGCTCTTTCCCTTTTCTAATGGGATAAATCTGCTCCTGCCAAGGTGTGAAATATTGCAGCACCACAATTTAACCTGCAGAGAACTGGAAAGTCTGCCATGTGCACTAAGGTTTTGGTGGGGAGGAGAGTGAAGCAAACAAATACTTCTTTAGATACCTGATTTGCTACTCCTGAGTGGTTTGAGACTGGCTGGGATTTTGCAGAGGAAGTATTATGAATGTAGAGTCTGGGTGTCCTTCTGTATAGCTCTGCTCTTTTTGACAGTACCTTTGCCTGTCTATTAGGTTAGCTACCATGCTGCATTCTCAGAAGACCTATGGATCAGCGTTAGGAATCTCACCTCTGTAACTGGAGCCCTTCCTGGAGACTTTTTTGTATGCTTGCTTGGGAACAGTACACTTTGCAAAGAGCCTCAGTTTTGCTTTATTATGTGATTGCATATAAAGAGCTTATTAAAAAATGAGTAACAATAACCATGTAATTAACATTACATTTGTTATCGTCCAAGCCCTGTGTTGACTGCTGGTGTTTGGCACAGGCACCGACATGCAATTAAAAAAAAAAAAAAAAAGGCTGAAAAAAAATTCAGAGAGTTTTTGAAGGCTTTAGCAGTACAGCAAACTAATGTTACTATGCTAGCTCTTCCTTGATATTTACACTGAAATCCAGAAGAAGCTAGTTAGCCTGGACACATTTTCTAGAAGGAACTCAGGTACTGAGGTCCAGAACAGCTCCTTTTCTTTCCAGGCTCCAAAACACTGAGTCATTTTTTTTAGCTCCAAAACAGAGTCATTTTTTCTAGCATGCTAGAAAAAACTGCTCTTTTTTGCCTTCTGGCCTGAGCACAGGAAAGACTGCAGAGAGTGGGCTATTCTTCAGATGTGAGCTCAGCTGATGGAAGCATCCTCCCTGGCCCTGCCACCAAACCAGCTGGTCTGATCAAGGAAACAGAGTCAACCAAGGGAACTTTACTGCAGCTGAGAGCAGAATAAAAGCCTGAGTCTGCAGGTCCTCAGGATGCTGGTGAGATGCATTGAACAGCAAGGTGCAGTCAGCCTGTGCTCCACCTGGCTACAGCTCTTGCTATGGAGGAGGACTGTGATAGTTCTCATTATTTTGAGGAGAGTAATTTTTTTCTGTAGTATGTTGGTGTCTCTGAGTTATGGTCCTGCTGCTCCCCTTGTTACTGGGGTATATGGGGGCAGGACCACCAGTATATGCTTGCATCCTCCAGCAATAGACTTCACAGAACTGCCTAGGAGAGAGGAAACCAAAATAAAAATCACTTCTGTGTCCAAAATGCAGAGAAACAGATAAGAAAGTGTCCAGTCAAACAACAGTACAGCAGAGATTGCTTTCTGTGGGCTGTAAAAAAGGTGCTCAAGAGACGAAATGACAGGCAGCAGCTTGGCAAGCATTAAACATTTTTCTTGGTCCTTCTGCGAGGTACCAGTCCCAGCCAACCTGCAGGCTTTTCCCACAGGGGTCCCTCTTTTTCCCACAGGCTGGTTTCTCACTTCAGGCTTGCCCCATCCCTTGGCTCCTTGCTACCAATGACTTGTCTTCTTCAAGGAGTACTCTGACCAAGTCTGAAGATGGGATCTTTCTGTAAAGTACATCAGCTGAAGGGTTGCTAAGGTACATAACCATATGTGAGAGTACATGGCACTGCACAGAGCTAAGAGGGAGCCAGAAGTCCGAGGTCTGCTTGGCAAACAGGTTTTTGTGGTACCAATCATGAGTGCCAGGAGACCCAGGAAAAAAAAAAAAAGAGCAAACACAGAATCGGATCAGTAAATGGGAATGAAAAAAACACTCTGCTCACTGTCACCAGATTGGAATGAAAGGAAACCCTTGCTATTGAGCCCCGGGATGAAAAGAGAGACATTCCCACCCAACGCCTCCCACTGAAGCTTTGGCTGTAGATGCGGGGTTTGTGCTGCGCTTTGTCTGCTGGTAAGCTGGGATGCTGCAGGGCTTGTCGGGGAAAGGGGAGCAGAGATGAAAGTTCTGCTGATAGCAGTGGTCTGTTGTGGCCTCCCCAGTACAATCCGCTGAATCAGAGGGAAGCAGGCCCTGTGCTGCCCACGGTTTTTACAAGAAAGGAGATAAGTCAGAAATGAAAGGAAACACACCAGTCAGTTGTAGTGGCTCAGAATAAATTGCCGTACTCTTGTCAGCAAATTACCTTTTTCTGCAACCACAGCCCCCTCCTGTCCCCACACACTGGTGCCTCCCCCTCCTTCTCCCTCCATTCCTCATGAAGCTGCCTCCATGTTTGCCTGATGCTCTTTATGTAGCATCACCGTACTCCTGAGCATACTGAGATGTGTGGCTCAGCTCTTGGAAGGCCAGAGATCTGACCTGCACCCTCGGATGACTGTCAACCATCCTGTCCCAACAGGGGATGTGCCAGCAGCTCAGCTTTCAGCACGCCTCACTCTGCTCTCATGGCAGAAATGCTGCCAAGGCTTCCAGGAGGACACCGTGAAGCTGTCCTGAGCAAATATGGCTTTGCCAACACCTTTTGTGCCTTCTGTGAGCACAGAAAACCTTTCCTTTATGCACATGTGCCTCCATCATTAGTGTCCACATCAGCATGCTGCCCACTGCAGATTTCTCCTCCCTGCTTCCCTCTCAAGCTGCTCAGAGCCAAGCAGGCACTCTCTCTAACGCAGACCTGGCCTGAGAGTAGGCCATGCTGCAAATGGCGACTTGGAGAAGGCCCCTCACAAAGCGCCGTAGGCTGCAGTGTGTTACTGACTGAGAATAGGACATGCTGCTCCTTTCCTGCCATATGCCAGCCTCTGCCGGAGAGCCATCTGCGGCCTGCTCCCAGCTCCTGCTGCCTCAGCCTCTCCAAGCATAAAGGCAGCCTCAGAGTGATGACTACAGAGAAAATAATGTTATAATAACCGAAAGGAACACTCAGAGCTCCTCCAGCACTGCACAGTCTGTTCAGGAAGGCTATAATGTTGTAGGAGAGCAGCGCTTGACCGATGGAAGCTGATTTGTGTTACTGAAAGAACATGTAATGTCGTATTGGATAATATCATCCCTTTCTCTGTGTCTGACTAAATCTCTGAGCTTTTGATTTTCCTTAGCTTATCCGGCTGTGACACTTCCTGCGCAACGGCACAGGATAAGCTCCTTCACCTCTGTGCTGCTTGGGGGATGATTTTTTTTTTCCTTTATCAGGGCACACTCCAGAAAGGCATTGGATGCTGGGTTAAATCTGCCCTCCTAAGATTTTACTTAGCAAAAGGAAAAAAAAAAAAAACAACCACACGTAAAAGCTTTTGTAAAGCTTCTGAGAAGATAGTTGGCCAGACATTGCAGAGCTGTGCTCCTTGGCCTTATCTCCTGGGTCTCACAAGCTGCAGTGTCCCAGCAAACTGCAGCAGCTGTGGGAGCAGTTACCCTCGAGCTGCAAAAGTAATGCCACCGTAAATGTAAAACAACATAAGAAATGCCAGAATTGTGCCACTGAAGTTGCGATTGTGACAGTGCTGTGGAGCCTGAGTTGGGCTTGCCCTATGATGAGAAAAGGGATGCAATCCCACTGGAAACACACTATATATATTATAATAGGGTGCTTGGGTAAAGGGAGGAGCACAACTGCATCAGAGTAGGTACAAGCTGCCAAGGTAGTAAGTCAGTGTGGATCCTGAGCAGGATGAGCTGTGGGAATTACAGCTGGTGGGAACTGGTTTTGTCCAGCCTCACTTGAAAGTACTGGTTTTCATAGGTTCTCAAAGGATTGCAGGTGCAGGCAGTAAGGGGAGCATGGCATGTCTGCTACCATGGGAGAGAGAACCAGCAGGACTGTGCTGAGGGCAAATCCTGGGGAAGGGCCATGAATCAGCCAAGTACCTTATTTTCAAAACACGGTGCAGGTGAGATGTCTGTCAGGCCCTTTGCACTCTCCTAGATCAGGGTTTGTACCAGGTGCTCAAGGAGCCTCTAAAAGCTCACCTTGGGCAGAGGACGTGCCTCTTCCCTTTCCCAGCATGTGGCATGTCCATCTGCATCCTCTGACATATTAGAGCAACACCTTTGTGACAGAGCTCAGCATAGCCTTCCTTCCTCCACCAGCCTGATCTTGCAGCTATTTCCTATGTATGCCAGCTGTGCTTCTGGAAAACGGAGGAACTCCTAGTGCACAGCTTGGGTAGGAATATGCATGCTGCCTTTTTAGGGGCAGCTGTGAGGAGGGTGGCATATGTCTCTCATTCTTTTCCTGCTGCCCCTGGCAGGAGGAGCACTGTTGCATTACGCCAGCGTTTAAGAAATAATAATAATTAAAAGCTTTCTGATGAACGTGGTTAATTTCCTATTCTAAAAAGCTGCTAAGGCAGCGCCTTTTGTGCATTAGCATATTTGCAAGGTTAATGTAGTGTACTTAATAAGATAAATAATGCTTGTCATGATATTTCAGGCCAATTTTAAGGGGAGGGAATAAAAAATATTTTGCTTAACATCTTAAGTTTTTGCCTGGACAACTTTAAGTTAACTAGTGAACTACCACTGAGTGCTGAAGTATGTTTCCCACTTCTCCTCTTGGCAGGTGTTCATAAGTACTTGCAGCGGGTTAAAGGAGACTGCTGAAGCACAGATGGCACAGGCGAGCTTCAAGTGCGCTCTCAGTGACTGCCATGTTAGGCATCACTCTGGAAATGTGGGTGGGAAGGGCATTGGGAAGGCAGCAAAAGCCTTAACAGGCTGAAGGAAAACACTATGGGATTGGGAACATCTATGACTGAGCAGGAGGGGGCAGCAATACCAACAGAGAATCTGAGGCTACAAGAATGGTGAGCAGTGATCAGCCATGGACTGATGTGGTGGGACTACAAGGCTGGAAGAGGTAGTGGAGGTTTCTCAACAACTCAGAATTCTTTTTTTTTTTTTAAATGTTTTTCTTGAACCCTTCACATCATGGTTTATTTTCCTCTAAATGTCCAGAACCAGGGAAGCATTTGAAAAATCCCTATATAAGACACTGTGGGCCAAGGGAGACAATCATAAACCTTCTTACCTACCTGCCAGTGCTGGGGAAGTCTCAGGTAATGGTTAGCAGAGAGCCCTTGTGTTCCTAATGGCTTCTCTTGCCTCCTCTTCTGCAGAATGATTGGTTTCTTAGGCTTTTTAATAATATACAGTAAGAGCAGCAGCATCTTTAGACAAATGAGGCCACAGTGGGCAGGGAAGAAAGATGAGAGAACTTCCCAGGCAAATGATCTGGGGCACCTGGCTTGCTACTCCCACATGCTCTTCCCTTCTCTCCCATCCTCCCCCTGACCAGTCAAATAGACCAACCAGCTCATTATTTTCTCATAATGATGAGGAGAGGGAGGCAGAAGCAAGCCAGCAAGATTGTGAGTATTTGTTATATAAGAATTTTAAAAATGAATATGCCACCCAGATACATGCCACAGTGAGAGGATGGAGGAATGGACAGGTATTTACCCATCACAGAAGACTGGACCAGTATGATGGGGGAAGAGACAGCAGAGGCAGCTGCAAGATGAGCGCAGAGGGGGTGGAAGAAATAAAATAAAGAAGCTATAATGCACAGTGGAGAAAGAAAGATACAATAAAAAGGTGGAACGGGAAGAGAGCTACAGGCAAGGAATGAGGAGGATGAGTAAATAGATACAGCTCAAAGACAGGTGGATGAGTCTGGCAGAGGGAGGATGGAATAATATGTTGTTGTAGGCGTCTGAGGGGGGAGGTTGTGAAGGGTGGAGGGCCAGCGAAAGTGGGTAGATTGATTTTGATGTTAGCTATATTGCAGGTCAAACACAGTCCTCACATCACATCGACTCCACATCTGTTTCTTCTTTTACCTGCCTGTCAGCCCCCTGCTGTGTCCTAGATTTTTCCGATGGAACCCCTCTCAGGCTTGGCACTGCCTGCCTGTCAACCATGGGCTGGGGGGAGCCCAGGGCATCAGGTGAGGTATGTACTATCCCCTGTGCCCACTGCACCAATCTCAGGGCAGGCTTGCAGAGTTGTGACCCAGTGCGTTGGGAAAGCACATCACGTGTGTGCATACTGTGAGGAGTGTAAGCACATTCTACCTCCTTTTGCCCTCCTGCCCTATCCCCAAGCAAACAGACAGGTTCGCTCCACAGCACAGGGGCATGCAGCCCCCAGCATGGGTCTTCTGCATCGCAGCACTGCAGCCTGTTGTCAGCTTGCAGCAGTGAGTCAAGGAGACAGAACTTTTCCCCTGCCTCCATCCCAGCTGGCTGTTCCTTTCTCTGGCTGGGGGACCACAAACAATGGCACTGAGCTCTGCAGGGGGACTCTGCTCCCTGCCCTGAGCTTCCAACTCCTTCCTGGCACCCCCACCGCTCTGCTGATGCTAGTCATGTGGTAACTGTGATGTGCTGAGGGATGACACCTTGCTCACAGCCCTCCCTGCTCTTCCCTCCCCTCCTGTCTGCTGGCACCCAGTGGTTTGCTGGCTCTTTTTCATTTCTCTTCCTTTACCTTCCCATCTTGTTTTTGTCCTCTGGAAATAATTCTAAGCAGTGTGATGTGCTGCCTTAGAGGAAGCAGGATTGCTCTGGGCAGTTAGCCACACATCTGGATAAGGATCTTAAGAAGAAGAAAAAAAAAAAAACAACTCTAAAACACAATCAGAATTTTCTCCATTCACAGTTCCTTTAGTGCTTGCTAGGGCTGCTGGCAGAGCTGGGAGGAGGAGAGGGTCAGCCCAGGGCTTAGGGAGCGAAGGAGCTGAAGGTGAAGGCCAGTGCTTTAGAAGCAAAGATGTAAACAGAAAGAGAACTGTCAAAGCTGTAAGAAGCTCAGGGTTGAGATAACCGAGGGAGACACAGTTCAGGACTGAGGTGCACTGTGTGCAATGCAGTGACTGCCTGAGGCACTCAGCCCAGTGCCTTTGCTGTGCTTTAGTGCTCTGGATGTTGCCCTGTGAACTTCACAAACCAAGGAAATGCAGGAAAAAATGCAAAAGAAAAGGAAGTCCAACTAGTTCAGTTGTTCTGAGCAGAGGAGGAAAAGAGAAAATTAATATTTCATGCTTTCCCATGTAGAGCTAAGTCTTCCATGGCATGCAGAAATACATATGCATGCATATGTACGTACGTACACCAACTCTTAGGCAGTACTCACTCAGAAAAGCTTCAGGAGCAGCAGAGAGCCCCATGCTGAAACTCCCTAGATTTGGCTCCTGTCCCTAAGCCCAGTCCTTGGCTGCCCTTCCAGAGCATGTTGGCAAGGGCTCTGTCAGCTGCACTGCACTGATGGAGTTGCAGTGGGGTTAACAGTAATACCGGGGAAGCTTTTGCTCATTCTGTGCATCATCTGTCAGCAGCATGCTCTAGGTCTGTTTATGATAGCAATCAGATAGCAAAACTTCCAGAGGGAAATGCCCCACCAGAAGGCGTTTGTGCAGTAGGCACGGGAATTGAGAAATATGAATGATGGGTGAAAATGTGAGCTGGTATTTATATATATATAATGATAGCTCTTTACTGGGAAATGAAACTCAGCAGGGGAGAAAATACTGTGTAGATTTCAAAAGTCTTCACATGTCCATGCACCATAGAGCATTTCTTCTCCTTCCCTTGTTCAACCCTGACACTTTAGATGCCTCAGACTTGAGCAGTCTGTTTGAACTCCCTGCTGTTAAAAAATCTTGAGGAGACAGCTGAAGCACTTTGCTGCTGACGCCTTTCTTCCAAGGCATCCAGGAGCCAGGTGAGAGCAGTATCTGGGCTAGTTTTTGCTCCTAGGAGAGTAGGCAGACTCCCAGCTGCCTCCATGCCCTGTTATGCCTGCTGGGGGAGATAAAGCTGCTGGGTCTTGCTGGCCTGTGGCTGTCCTGTGCTGTAGTGAATCAGTGATAATCCCAGCTTGCTTAGGAGGTGGGATTTCTGTCTCTAGTTAGGAGAGCCTGAAGGGTTTCTCTTTTACAGAAAATTCTTAATAGGGGCTGGTCTGATTTTTGCTGATAAACCTGCATTTTACTCAGGCTTATATGAAGGCACACTTTCACAGCATTGTGTATCTGTGTGCATGAGTTCCGTGTCCTTGCCTTACTGACATAAAGAAGTGCCTTTTCCTCTTAGCTTCACAGATCCAGAAAATCACAGACTCACAGAACTGCAGGGGTTGGAAGGGACCTCAGGAAATCATCAATTCCAGGGCCCTGCTAAAGCAGGTTCTCTACAGTAGGTTGCACAGGTAGGTGTGCAGACGGGTCTTGAATACCTCCATAGAGGGAGACTCCACAACTTCTCTGGGCAACCTGTCCCAGTGCTCTGTCACACTTAATGTAAACAAGTTCTTCCACTTCCGTACGGAACTTCTTATGTTCAAGTTTAGGCCATTATTCCTTGTCCTGTCACTGCACACCACTGTGAAGAGCCTGGCCACATTTGTCTCCCACCTCCCTATACTCATTTATAAACAGGTCTGGAGCCCCCAGTACAGTAAAGACAGAGAGCTATTTGAAAGGTCCAGAGGAGAGCCACAAAGATGATCAGGGGACTGGAGCACCTCCCCTACAAAGACAGGCTGAGGGAGCTGGGCTTGTTCAGCCTGGAGAAAAGAAGGCTGCGGGGTGACCTCACTGCAGCCTTTCAGTACCTAAAGGGAGCCTACAAACAGGAGGGGAATCAACTCTTTGAAAGGTAGATAACAGCAGGACAAGGGGAAATGGTTTTCAGTTGAGGGAGGGAAGATTTAGGTTGGATGTCAGGGGGAACAGAGAGAGTGGTGAGAGAGTGGTGAGGTGCTGGAACAGGCTGCCTAGAGAGGTTGTGGATGCCCCGTCCCTGGAGGTGTTCAAGGCCAGGTTGGATGGGGCCCTGGGCAGCCTGGTCTAGCATTAAATGGGGAGGTTGGTGGCCCTGCCTGTGGCAGGGGGTTGGAGATTCATGATCCTTGAGGTTCCTTCCAACCTGGACCGTTCTATGATTCTGTAATCAGATTCCCTCTCAGTTTTCCAGGCTGAACAGACCCAGGTTACTCAGACATTCCTCATACAGGAGATACTCCAGGCTCTTAATCATCTTTGTGGCCCTTCACTGGATTCCTTCCAGGAGATCCCTGTTGGTTTTTTTGTACTGGGGAGCCCAGAACTGGACACTGTATTCTAAATGTGGCCTCACCAGGGCAGAGCAGAGGGGGAGGGTCACCTCCATTGACCTACTGGCCATGCTCTTATTATCCTGCATCCCAGAATAACACTGGCCTTCTTGGCCACAAGGGCACACTGCTGGCTCATGGCCATCCTGCTGTCCACCAGGACTCCCAGGTCCTTCTCTGCAGAGCTTCTCTCCAGCAGATCAGCCCCTAACCTGTACAGATGCTTGTGGTTATTCCTCCCCTGGTGCAAGACTCTACACTTGCTCTTGTTAATCCTCATCAAATTCCTCCCTGCCCAGTTCTCCAGTCTGTCCAGGTTTTGTTGAATGACAGCACAGATTTCTGATGTGTCAGACACTCTTCCCAGCTTTGTATCATCAGCAAACGGCAAAAGTTGAACTCTATCCCTTCATCCAGGTAATTGATGAAGATGTTGAATAAGACTGCACCCAGCACCAACCCCTGGGAACACTGATAGTTACTGGCCTCCAACCAGACTCTGCACCACTGATGAGATGTTCTTTCACCATGAACATTATCAGCAGAAATATATATGTTTCCAATGGAAGGATTGTTTTTGCTGAGAATGGTAGATTAGGCAGAAGGGATTTTCTTCTCTAGAAGAACCTCCTGGCATTGGGAAAAGTATATTTTGTCTTGAATAAATTAGGGAATATCACAAGGAAATTCTTCCACCATCTCACTTTTACAGCCATTCTATAATCAAGATTTTAAGAAGAGAGGGATTGAAGATCCTGAGGTAAAGGATGATGGGAATCTTTACTCTGATCAGTTCTGGGATATGGAACTCTCGGATGAATGGATCCATGATACTCAATATTTATTCATCATAAATGGATTTTAACAGTAGTGATTTGATTGTGCTAGACATATTAAGTATGAATCAGTGAAAGAGGTCATTCTGAGGATATCCAGAATCAGAAGAAAGTCAGGATCTTGGGAACTCATGTGATTTTAATGCACTTAAGTAGAGGTGGTAAGGCTTCTTTTTGCACTTGGCACAGTGAAATATTGACCGTTCACATGAACTCTCCACCCTGGGCGTAAATTATTGTAGAGGGAATTGATTTTGAATCATGTTTTATATTTAGAAATATATGACTTATAAAGTGCAGTGCAACATGTGGTATGTAGGGTGTCTACAGTAGCAATTGAGTTTGAATCCTGACTGTGCTTTGGAGGCATCTCTGCATACTGTGTGCTGGTTCCTGTGGCAGGGATGATCTTTGAGCATGCACTGCACTTTCCAATGCAGCTAAACCAGGAGATGCACAGACTCACTGGCCACTAAGGGAGTGTAATCTATTGAGCCTGTCCTGTGGTTCCCAGCTAGTCCCAAGTAACCCCCTGTGATGGGAATAGCTCATCTCTTAAACAGTTTTGCTCTAAAAGTCTGTCTCTTTTGCACTGCACTCTCAATAACATAGACACAGTGGCAGGCCAGGCTGGGCTCTCAGTCTCAAGAATTCAGCCTCTAGAACCTATTATTTCTTGTTGGAGTTATGGCCACCTAGAAGAATGTGAACTTGCCTGGATAATTATTCCATCTGATACTTTTCTCCACCATTGGTAAGCTTGTGTGATTTAGACTTGCCTGTGGTCTAGACTTACCACGCATTGACTGCCCGTTGTTTATGCTGATGAGATCAAATGCTTTCACATTGACCCCTTGATTCCCTGATGCTGGCTGATAACAGCTCTTTCTCCAAAGTATGCTGGCAGTGCCTGGTGGTTTAGCTGTGTTAGGTGAGAAAAAGAGATGTCAAGAGATCACTCTCACAGTGTGCTCCACACATGGCAAGGCTGACGCTTTTCCTGGTTACCTGCAGGGAGCCCTTCTCTCTGGAGCCCTTCTCTCTAGGGCCCTTCTACATAAGAGCACTGTAGCACAGTGCCTTCTGCTGCTTTGACTGGAAAATGCTGCAGCCCTTTCCCTATTGTAGAGGTACCTGCCAAACTTCCCATCTCTTCTCTGTGTCTGCCAGAAATTGAGTGTTTGCGGCCTCTAAGGTCAGATACTGACAGCAAGAATCAAGAGAGAGCCAGCACTGCGCTGGTGTGTGCTGCACCCACCCTGCCTATCCATTCCCTCACTGCCTCTGAAATGGTGATTGGTTCAAAGAGAAACTGAGTATTGAGGGCAGTCACTACCTTTAAGGGTGCCATTAAGCCATTGTGCTCTTTCTCATTTCCTTTTCCCAGCACTGCAGAGAGTTGCTACTTAACTGGGACTTTCCAAATAGCCTACTGGAGTTAGCCATCCAGAGCCAGTGACTTTCTGTGCATAGAGAGCATCTAATTCTCTTAAAGCCCATGGCAAATCCCAGCATCATTTCCTATGCAGATGACTGCTACACAGAAGCAATTAGGAAGATAACCAGTATCTTCCCTTCCTCTCTTCCATTTTTAAAGCTGCAGGGGACAGTGGCAGTATTTTGGTTACAGATAAGTATAAACGAAACCCTAAGGTGCTGGCAACCCAGAATACTTGTATGTAGCAGTTTTAAACTAGCATCTAGATTTGTATCTCGGATATGGTTCCTAGCTTTGCTTCTTTGAATAGTAAATCTTTTTCACAGTTTGAACTGTGAATATAATTTAGAATTAATGTACCATGTATGTCTTTGATATGGCCAGAAGGGACAAGTTATGTATCTGAGTTGGAGCAGAAAGATGTATCACCGTATTGGCAGGATCTTTACCACCAGAACAGGAAGTGCAGGAGTGTTAAACTAAAGAGACATGGAGAATATTTAGGTCTGAAAGTGTCAAGTATGTACATCTGTGATAGCTGCTACAGTTTGGTGTGAGATGTTTCAGGTGTAGAAGTGGAGTGGAGGAGGCATGAAAACATCTGCAGCAAGGAACCATCTTCTGCAGCCACCATATTTCCTTCTGTTAGGGGTCCAGCACTGGGCAGATCCTGATCCTGTGTTAAGGTTCCTTCTTGGGTACATTCTTTTCCTTTTCTCTTCATCTGTGGGAAAGAGAGAGAGAAGGTTTTTACTGTGTAAAATTGTTTATGGTTAGAAAGCTGAACAGCAGTTTGCAGCATTATATGGCCTTGTTAAGTTATGGTCTGCTTTTCTGCTTGTTGCCTTACTTGAGAAGGAAGGAAAGAATTAGCGCTCGCTAAATCTGAATGGTAAAATTAATCATGGCTGTGATTCAGTATGGGCAAAACAGCTACACATTTCTCTGTTATTTTTAATTTTGGATCCGAACTGCAGAGTGTATGGAACCCAAAATAGCGACTGAATTCCTGGGAGCAACTTCATTTCCAAATGTGAACGTATCAGAATTGCCAGGGACTGCAGAAAAGGTGCAGGCAGGTGAGCCTGCTTTTAAAGGATCAAAAAGCCCCTCCATTTCTTTGGAGTTAGTCTGAGCTGTTGGTAGTGAGAAATGTCAAGGCTAGAACAAGGCAGATCATGGAGGTCTGGCTAAGTTTGACCTGCTGTTTTTTAAGGTGCCCTGCCTTTCTCTCAAGGACTGGCTAACACCTCGTGTCTCTCCTTTCCATTTCTTTTTTTCTTTTTGTCTTTTTTCAGGGAGGTCATTATTATTACTATTACTATTGCTATTATTATTATTATTATTAGTTTGCAGTGTTTTTTGGGTTTTTTTTTTAGTCATTTGTGTTGCGCTCTCTTGAGAGCAATGAAAAGAAATCAAAATGCTTTTGTGAGTTGTGACAGAAGAGTGCAAATAGATTGATTAAAAACGCTGTTTCTTTTTTTAATTTAAACAGAGCAGAGCCTTGTGGGTAATGTGCATAATGTATGCTCGGTGGTAACAAGCTGGCTGTGGTGAGAGAGGAAGAAAGTGAGAGAGAGAGGAAAAAAATTGGAAGTGGAGCCAGTGTTGTTCTGCCTTTAAACACAAGATTGATTTTACATTTTCCCTGCGTGTCACTTTCATTACTAGCAAATTAATCCTTCTCTCTCAGGCCTGAAACTTATTTCTGGGGTTTCTCATAAGAAAATAGCTTTTGGTGTTCTGCCTATTCTTAAAAAGGGAGCTCAGGGCTTGACTACATGAGGAAGTTGCACTCATTTAGCCAAATGTGTAATTTTAAGATTGACCCTGTTACAGAGGTGCAAATGGCTGGTTTGTTTTCATTTTGTTTAAGTCTGCTATGCAACTGACAGAAACACAACCGTCTAGAAATGATGCAATGGTGTTGACCAGAGGGTGAGTAGCATCAGTTTCACTATGTTGACAAAAAGTTACCTCTTCACAACTATTGCATCTGGTCCAGATAAAAAAAAAAAAGCCTGTGGCTGGAAGGATCAAGCCCTCAGGAAACCTCAAGGAAGGAGAATGGGAGGTGTTCCTCACCCTAAAACTGCTCTGCACAGCAACAGTGCTTTGGAGCACAGGGATCTGCCATGCTGCTGCAGCCCTCTGGATCTCGGGGAGTTTCTAAGCCTAATAACAGGCCAGAGTTATTGAGCTCTTATTTCAGGTCAGTGATTGCAGGCAATTTTATAGTTAAATAATTTCACTGCCTGAAGCTACAATGATATTGCAAGTTGAGCAAGCCATTTCACCACTTCTGGGTTTCTAATGAGGGCTTAGTGGGACCACTCTCTCTTCAGTCTTCAGTTCACAGTACCAACCTTAGAAATTTGAACGTGCTTTATTTCCATTTAAATTACCTGGTGTACATTGAGCTTAAATCATTTCTTTGCAGTTGATGACCACTTGGGTCATTGCCTAGATAGCAAATCCTCTTGCTTTGTTGTTTGACTCATCTGTATTGATTCCTCTGACAAAGTGAGAGGGCTCTTCTGATTCAGTTTTGGCTCGGAAAGCTGGAGTGTGACCTATTGCCACTTCCTTTGTTAGGTTAACTTTAACATTTTCATTTACCTTCCGTTTAAGATGAGCAGGTAGATCCCAGCTGGCCACTCTCATGGAGAATCACTTGCCAGAGTGATCCAGATCTGTTGCGCAGATCCATAGAGGCTCCCATAACGGGGCTATGTCTGAGACCTGCAGTGGCTGGCTAACATTTGGGTTAATGCAACAGCAATTTCTTACCATCAACTGCTGCCACAGAATGAAAGTATAAGAGTATGTTTTTCGGGCTGGATTGGGCAGGGTACTGCAGTCCAATTGACAGTGGTGACTCATAATCAACTCGGGAAGGTTAGGAAGACGGTCTTTATTTTTCCTGCTGAATATCAAAGAGCACACAAAAATAGCCATTTGCAGCGACGTGAAGATTTTCTCCTATCAGTGAAAATACAGCCTATTTTATCTGACCATAGGTCAGGTGTTTATTTGGATTAACAAACAAAAGGCATGCCAGATGCAAGGAGGAGAGAGACTGCTTTTGAATCAAAGGACTCTTATTTTGTCTTTTCCTTCTGAAAACTCTGGTGGCAGCATTTCAAGATGCTTAGGCTACGTTTCAGTGAAAATGACTGCCAGCTTTTCCTTTGCTGTGTGGTGGCCAATTCTGATGGAGGATCTGGTATGTGATTAGGCTTCTTAAGTGGCAGGTGGGGGAGTGCATCCACTTGTACAGTTATTGTTAAAAGGAGGAGCTTTTGGGACTTCTCTGCAGGAACTCTGGATTGTTGGAAATGTTCCATCGGGTTTTTCAAAAATGCTCACTTATAGACAGGCAAATCACAGTTTTTACTGCTGTCTTCTGGATTTACAGGAGCCTTGAGAAAGCCATTGGCTTCTCTTTGAGCGTATGCTTGTTCAAGCATACCTGCGCAGAGCAAAGGAGTGCACAAAAAATGGCTGCGCTATACTCAGTTCCATTCTGAATGACTTTAAGGGGAAGGAGCCAGTGAACATCTGAAGTACTTGCTGCTGCTCACTGGACACCAGAACTTGTAGGAATTTGGACTGATTATCTTCAGTGTGAACAGTGTGGTATATTATTGACATCCCTACTCCTGCCATTGCAGAGGACAATCTTATTTTGTCCTCTGCTATGTGTCCTATGTGTCAAACAAGTTAAGCCCAGAGTGATTCTGTCTTGAAATGGAGACCAAGCTCTATTCCCTTTAGAATAATTTGCAAAAAATGCCCCAGAAATTATTTCATGGGAAGACAGTATCTCAGTCTTGATGCCTGCTCTGATGTGCGAGATTGCCAGCATTGTTTTTAGATACGCTGTGCTTCCCAATGGACTCCTGGGAAGAGCATGTCATTTGGAAGACACTGATTGTTGCAGAGTGGACCCAGAATGACAGCAGAAGAGAGTGTCCTATAAGAGTAGAAGTGATCAGTCTGAGGGGGTTTCGGGGAGAGCAAAGGCCGCTGCAGGGCAGGTGGGTGGACACAAGCAGAAGCATAGGGTTTGCAAGCACAGGATTTGCCCACAGTAGTGGGCATGTTTGTACCTTACAGTATAAAGCTCTTCTTTTCCAACAACAGAGTTAATCAGCATTGTAAGCAAGGGATAAAAAATTGAGGATGAACATCACAGAAATTAGAAGGAATGGGGAAGGAATTTTGTGTTGTCTTGTTTATCAAGAAACAGAATTTTGCTGGGCCATGATACTAAATTACAAGCGTATTATCCTCATGCCTTCCCAGCTCCAGTGCCAGCTCTTTTCTTTTCCAGGTGAGGCATTATTGTGTTAATTCTTGCAGGAGGAGGGGAAAAACAAGTCCAAGTGCCCCTGTTTGAAACGTCCTATCAGTGCATAAAATATGTCTGCGGATTTGAGAATTACGCTGACTTCACAACAGTAAATTTCAGATAAATAATTTATCTCCTGCAAACACATTTCTGTGCTCTTACACATCCATTTGTTTCTGGAAAGCAGCGGGGGCGATGGGGAGGCAGAAGTGATTGGTGCTCACTGGGGAACTTCCCGTGGTGCCGCCTGTAGCTTGGGTGTTGTTGGCTGCTGGAGGTGAGGTTTTGTTCTCGCAGCCACCAGCTCCCACATCATAAATAAAGCCATTTTGGAAACAAGAGGCACCTTGAGCTAAAACTGGCATTTCTCACAGTATTGGCAGATCAAGCCAGCAACTGTTGATTTTAAATGTTTAATGAGCAATATGTTGCTGATTCTGGTAATAATGTTGTGTTTGCCTAACCTTTCTCGGTATGCTCCCTTCTACTGTATCACTGGCAGGTTT
This sequence comes from Lagopus muta, assembly GCF_023343835.1. Classification (NCBI taxonomy): domain Eukaryota; kingdom Metazoa; phylum Chordata; class Aves; order Galliformes; family Phasianidae; genus Lagopus; species Lagopus muta. The sequence continues at coordinate 82,131,572 of NC_064433.1, forward strand.
CCAGGAGAGAAGGAAAGGGAAAGAAAATAAAAACCCACCGGGAAGGTTGAAGCAGGTGCAGGGAGAAGAGGAAGACTTGAACGAGTTAAGGAGAAGGGGCATAAAAGGAAGGGGTAGAACTTAATTAAAGAGAAGAGACAGAAGCAGGATATTGATGCCATGCCAGAGTATTAAACTGGAGTTTGCAGAAGACAGCTTTTCCCTGCTGTGATATTCATACTGAAGAAATTGGAAGAGAAAGAGTGGGTGCTAGTATGAGATGGACAGGAAGAGTCGTGCAGAGCTGACTCCAGGTCCACAGCATTGTCCAGGAGTTCAGTCAGCTGGTTAAAAGCGGGTGGATTGGAAGAGAAGAAGCATAGTGTAAATCAGTTAAGGTGCTCAGTTACTTCTGTGTCAGGCTCATGCAGTGCTCACTCTGAAGGCTGTCAGCAGTATACTGTATATTTTCCAATTTGCTTTTGTTTGACCTGTAGTTGAAAACTCTGAGTCATTCGTCATAACCTTCTGTGACACTGGGTAGCAGGTTGTGGCCGTATTGAGGTTTATGTGCGCGTGAAGAATACGAGGGAGGCTTCCTCAACCAGAGGAGGTGGGAGCATGGAATGGAAACTAAAAAAGACTGCTTTTCTAGTCATAAATGGATACCGCATTCACTGCTGTGCTCATCCTAGACTAGATCCTCCCTCTGCTGGTGTGAGCGCTGGCCACTGCTTGCTGTACAAGTCCAACATCGTGCTTAATTTATAACGTGACTATTGTACTGGGGAAAGTACAAGACCGAAATACTGGAAGCTGAAGGCTTCAGTCTTCAGAACAGAGAGGTGTGGGGCAGCAGGGTCAAACGCTTCCCGCTCCAGTGCCTCAAGTTCTCTTCGGCGTCAGTTACGCAGAGAGTTACTGTGCAAAAACTGTGGAAGGTTTTTGTAATATCTTGATTGGGCTCCTGAGTAAGAGCAGGCGTTTTCTCATCTTTTAATCATTACCTGTTTGAATGATGCTTAAATCAATGCCTTCATGCCAAATGCTCACTGCCCTATTAGAAAGTCTCTTCTTGCTTTACATAATGGCTTATTTATTGCTTCCATTGTATGTACAGCACAATATATATTGTCCAGAAGGGAGATACAGATACTAGGTCATATGCGGTGAAGGAAGATTTTTCTCTTTTTAATGAGGAGAATATCAGCTTTGCAATGCTTGTTATACTTTTGTTTCCAGGCTGCTGAGTACAAATTGCATTATATAAAATTGACCACACAAATACTACGTATAGAAAAGTGTGATTTGAGACACTGTTAGAAGTAGAGAGCAGCAGGACACAGAGGATGTATCTAAGAAAAGCCTTGTCAGAAAAAGAGCAGTGATCCACCCAGGCCATGTCTTTCCTCAAACAATGAGAGAGGCTTAAGAAGACGGTGTCCTTTATTTATATAAGCTCCCTGATTTATTATTTTACTTTTGTGGGATAACCTGTCACCTCCTTAAGTTACTTGCTTCCTTGTTAAGAAGTGAGTGCAAAACATGAATGTATGTTCCACATTAAATTTTCAATTTTTAAGAGCAACTATGCATAGGATTGCTGAATTGACCTTCTCTTTCTGTTGTTTACTCTTTCCTTTACACCATCATTATATCTTCTATTGTTTGCCTGCCTTCTTGATAAATGCCTTAAGGACTGAAGTTGATATGTGCAAAAGATATTTTTGTGAGACTTGAGCTTTCCACCAGGGTCCTTAAGTATAAATAGATGCAGACTGTAATTGGTTCAAACCAAACACCTCTTCAGTAGGTCATCTTCAAGGAAATTTCTAGCAGACATGCTCTTTCACACGTGGCATTCTTTGTTATCAACAGCTCCCAGTGATTTCTCTTTAACTCCATTAGTTGTAGGGGATTTTTTGTTCTGTTTTGTTTTTCTCTCTCTTCTTATAATTCCATACAGCTTCGAAGTGGAGCAACCAAGTATTTTCCAATCATGTAATGGGAGATGGAATTGTCTCTGTTGTAACAATCTCCACGTTTGCCATGTAATAGACAACTGTAAAAGCAAAACAAAGCCGCAAATACAGGAACTCTTCTCCCATTTGCTATTTCTCTGTGAATGTTTTTGTCATTGCAGTAGTTCAGATGAGTTATGGCCAGATTTTGGTCTTTTAGACAGAAATATGATTGGAAGGAGAAAAGAATAGGAAGACATGAGAAGTAATAATAGAGGAAGAGAAGGAGAAGAAAGAGAGGGTAAGACAGAGAAGTGATAAGGCAAAAAGGGGTACGTGAGCTGAAAAAGAGGGAAAAGGGTGAGAAAGTGGAAGCAGGAAGGTGATGGGTCAAAAGCAGGAGAGGTGATGGAGATCTCTGGGATGGCAAGCTCTGAGGGTTGTGAGCTTTTCTTGCTAGGACAGAGCCCTGCAGAATTCAGTGTAATCTCTGGCCGGGCCCTTCAGTTTAGGGGCATATAAACAGAGGAAGATTTATTGTGAATTCTGGTTAATAACTTTCTCAAAGGGGAGAACTCCTGTATTCTCTTTGAAATACAATTTCTTGTCTCATAAACTGAACCAGCTGTGACTGTTCCCTCTGCACACAGACTTTTTTCATCTTCTTTCCTTTTTTTTTTTGCTGGGTGTATGCGTGTGATTTTGCTTAATGATTTTTCCCTGCAGAAGGGACCCAGAATGTGGTGCTGTACACAGTTTTGTGATCAGTGTCTTTGCACAAGCACAAGAAAAATGCCTTGGGCATTTTCTGCTTTTAGAAAGGAACAAGTGTTAGGCTATTAGTCTGAATCTAACTTAGACTGCATTTCTCGTGAGAAAACTCAGTAGGAAATTCTCCCTCATCATTCCCTACAAAGGCCCCTGCCTAACCTGAAATTCAATTTATCATCTAGTCTTCAGTGAAGGGGCTGGAAGGGCTGTTAGCACCTTCACAGCTGCCATGCAGACAGCAGGGAAGGGGCTGTAGGTCAGCATCCCTATGTCCTTTGTTCCCATCCGAGCTCTTAAGGCATCTCTTCCTGGACAGGGCTGATGATATACACCACGGAGCAGGTAGGGACCTAGATTCCCACCTCAAAAGGGAGTCAAGGCCATCTCCCTCCTCGTGACTCTTAAGCAGTGCTGAATGGTCTCTGCCGGCATCGTCTTTGTGGGTACTTTAAATGTTTACTCTATCTTTAGTTTCTTAATTGAAAAGAGCACAGCTTGTCCTTGGGCTAGTACAGAAATCTACCAGTGTTATGGATGACTGAGTGAACAGAAACACAGACAGGGAGTCATACCTTCCTACCTCAACTCACTGTCTACTCCAAGTTAAGGTGTTCAAATCCCTGAATCATTAGGCAAGTGATGCATTGGTTGACATAGCATTCTAGAAGAAATAGCATGTGCAGATATCCAGAGGATGTTCAAATTAAGAAGGTTAAATGTCAACCTTCCACTAATTTCTGTTTGGCAAGGGCTTGGAAAGGCTTCTGGCTTAAGAAAATACCTGAACAAGTACCTCAGTCTCTCATTCCACCAGCTTTCTATCATGACTTCCTATACATACCTTTAGATGGAAAAAGAACAGGGAATGGAAGAACCAGGATTTCCTTGCATGTGAGTGGAAATCACCTCATAGCAGACTGCATATGACAAATGCTCTTTGACAAGCTGCAAGTTAGCATCAGAGGATCGTAGAATCATTTGAATTGAAGAGGACCTTTAAAGATGATCTAGTCAACCCCTTTGCAATGAATAGGGACATCTACAGCTAGATCAGGTTGCTCAAAGCCCCATCCAGCCTGACTTTGAATGTCTCCAGGCACAGGGTATCTACCACCTCTCTGCACAACCTGTTCCAGTGCCTCACTACTCTTAGCATAAGAAATTTTTACTTATATCCAATCTAAATCTCCCCTCTTTTAGTTTGAAACCATTTTCCCTTGTCCTGTCACAAAATGGGAGGTGTTCCATCCTTTGGATCATTTTAGTGGCCCTTTTCTGAAGGCGCTCCAGTGGGTCCGTGGCTCTTATGTACTGAGGATTCCACATCTGGATGCAGTACTTCAGGTGAGGCCTCACCAGCACAGAGTAGAGGGGCAGGATCACCTCCCTTGATCTGCTGAGTGTGCAGCTCAGCATACAGTTGGCTTTCTGGGCTGAGGGCACAGTGCTGTCTCATGTCTAGCTTGCTATCCACCAGTACCCCTGGTCCTTTTCAGCAGAGCTAAGTTCCATCATTTCATCCCTTGGCTTGTACTGATAGTGGGGGTTCCTGTGACCCAGGTACAAGACCATGCATTTGGCTTTGTAGAACCTCATGAGATTCTCCTGGGCCCACTGCTTGAGCCTGTTTAGGTCTCTCTGAATAAAATCCCATCCCTCGGGTGTGTCAACCGCATCTCACAGTTTGGTGTCAAACTTGCTGGTGGTGTACTTGATCCCACTGTCAATGTCATTGATGAAGATGAACCCTGAGGGGTGCCGATCGTCACTGATCTCCATCCAGACATTGACCCATTCTCCAGCCCTTCCAGGGCTGTGTGAAAAGTGCTGGATCTTGCCTTCTGGATCTCCTGCGGTGCTGAGATTGTTTGTGGGCTAAGAGTACAGCTTCTTCCTTGTCTTCTTGAGTCATTAATCACAGACTGTCTCATAATATGAAGCATTCTATTAGCTGAGGCCTTTTAGAGGAGTCGTCCGCATTCGAGATGCTAGCACTTACTTATCTAGAAATGGGAGGGTAGTTAGGTAATGATATGCTTTATCTGCCTTTAATATGATGGAGCAAACAGAAAATAATGAGGAGGCACCAAACTCACTCTGTCCCTAGGCTTCGTTATAGAAGATCATAGAGACATATTATCTATCTTCTGACTTGTATGTTCCATGCATGCATATATACCATGTAAGTGGCAAAGCTGCTAGCAGCTTTGAGTTGCGTGTGAGCAGTGAAGTTGTTTACCACAGATCAATATAACTCAAATACATCTGAAAGGCTCAGAGTTCAGTAACCACTTGCATGTTGTATTTCCAGCCAACACTATCTACTTTCCTCACTGCTTTCCCATGGCAATACACATTGCTTAGACTAACCCTGTGCATCCCCTCCAATTTTAATCAACCTTTAACTTGTATCTCTTGCTCTCTGTCTCATTTCCTTATCTTTCTCCCTTTCTGTAATTTTCTTTCAGACTTCTTTCTCACCAACTATCTTCTTTATGCTTTTTTTTTGTTTTTTGTTTCATTTGTGTTTTGTTGTCTTACTTAGTTCTTCCCCAGTTCTCCATTCTCCTTCCTTCACCTCTTCATCCCTCTCTTTCCTGCTCTACTCATCCCCATGTATATGTAAGCTCAAACTGCCTAAAAATTATCTCAGGACCTTCTGCTCCTAATGCAGCATTAAAAAAAAAACAAATAGTCTGCACACAAATCCACCATTTTAATGTAGTTAACATTCCTCTCCTCCTTCAACTGTTCTGAAATTGCAGACTGCATAAAATCCCACCAGGATATTGACATAACCTGTAAGCCGGGAAGTTGTTTTAATCAAAACCAGCATCCCACTTGGAATGCTGAACCTAGAAATACAAGGACAGCAGTTTAGAGAGCAGCTGAGAAATAGGGAAATAAGTGATTGGGGAGAGGAGGTTTAAGAGCCATTTTTTTAAATTATTATTTCAATTCCTTCTGGTCAGAAGTTGCAGGACTTTTGTTTTTTTCTTTTTTTTTTTTCTCCATTGAGTCATCGCCTACACAGAGTGCTCAGATGGAATATTGTTATTGGAGATGTGATAAAAAGGAATTAGATTGGGTGTCTGGATTATTAAGAGGGGTTCTTATCTAGTAAAAGTGTCAGAGGACCTCAGTCCACGGAGCACAGATGATTACTGTGGATGAATTCCTGGTCCTTGGAGGCCAGGTGGGAGGGCACAATTGTCGTGTTCCCCCCCCCCTGTAAAATTTAGAGCAGCCTTGGCTGAGCCACTTACAAAAGTGTCTGTTACGTTGCTTGGAAAGCAGCGAATCAAAGGAAGAGCAGAAGATAGCCAGAACTATTTGTCAATTTTGAACTTGTGAACTCCACCTGTTTCCTTCAGTCCACGTTTCAGTCCAGGTTTCTATCTTTGTCCATGTGTGACTGGCCCTACAGATCAGCAGACAAGGACAAGATGTTGATAATTGCAGATGCTTTCAGTGGCAATGATGATAAAGAGGAGAAGGGGCTGCAGTAAAGGAGAGGTGACCAAAATCTGCGTACTGCAGTGCTGGTAAATATGCCTTTGTTGATGCAAGCCAATGTTACAGCACTCTAGTCTGCCAGGAGGGAGAAGTGGCCCATTTGCAGTCTTGGTTTGTTGCGAAGGCAGCGTAGAAACCCACATGAAGCATACAGCTTTTGCGTTGTGGTGATGAGCGACAAGGGGAGATTTCTGTCCCCAGCCAGTGATCAGTTTATTCACTCAAGTATGAGGATTGATAGCACTTGTCACTATTAGCCCAGCTAATGTAGCTGCAGATGCTACATTTAATCATATAAACTATGTGGCGCAATTGCAGAACAAGGGCCTCTGGCCCATTGGAAAAGGGAGTGAAGCAGATTCCTAAGGGGCTGGTGGAGAGCTGCAATCAATGTGCATGCATGTGACAGAAAACAAGAGGATGCGTCCTGCTTCTGCACAGCACTCTTGAGTAGGGATGTGTGTTTGTGTGCATGCATGTGTATGATCTGCTGAGTGCACATGAGAGAACAAACTGAAAGGATCTTGTGTATGAGATCAAGAGTATGCAAGAAAAAAGGCAGAGTTCCACTGTGCATGGAAATAAGGAAAGGAGAGGTTGCGGCAGTTCCATGGGATATGCCTACTCCACTGTGGCTGTCTTTCATGTTACCATATCCCTGACAACTTAGTCTTGATATCTGCGGGCAAATGGGGAGACAGAGCTGCACAGATTTATAAAGAAGAGAACAGCTTCAGAATGCTTAAGACCAGTGCTCTTCAACAAGGTGTTTGTAGTACTGTGAGGAGAAAAGAAGCTAGAAGGAAGCATGACAGACCTTTGTGCTGCTAGGAGGCCGTTGCAGGGGTGGTGTCTAGCTGGGTCCAGAACTCATCTGAGTGCAGCACTAGCACAGAACAGCTTCCCATCTTTCCCACCTCTCAGTGTCATCCCCTTGCTGCAGCAGGGGCCAGAGCAAATGGCTGAGAAGTGTGGAAGGGCAGTGCTCGGTTTTGTTGCTGTGGGCTGAACTCAGGATTTGTGAGAGGCTGTGGAAATAGCCCCACTGACGTGAGATGGGCCACACCTGGACTGTAGCCTAGGTAAGAAGGATCAACCCTGAAATGTTCTCATGCAGAAATGGAGCCAGTCTCTGGTCACATCTGCCAAAACAGTGCTTTTTCTTGGGCGAGCATGTAGCTGTGTAGAGGCAGGCACAGTGCAGCCCTTGAGACAGTGAAGGCAAATGGTGCTCTGAATTGCAGTCCTCCAAAGCAGAGAGGAAGCAGAGAAAGCTCTGCTGTACCCAGGCAAGATTGCAAGCATCTCCCGCGTTCGTTTTCCTGCCTGCCAGCCTTCCCTTGCGCACCTCATCATGTTAATGCTCTGCCATGCGTTCAGTCCCAGCCTCCACGCATACTTTCCCCCATTCGTGCACCCATGCACATACACAGTTTTACTCACCTTCTCCTACTGCTCAGCTCTGTTACTAAGCTCCGACATGTCTGCATTCAGAACAAGACCAGCAAATGTCAGGTTAAAAATGAATGTGTAGGGAATGTCCCTTTTCTCTAAGCTCATACCCTGCTAATATATACCCCGAGGGGGAGGGTATTCATATATACAGATAGCTGTGGCTTTTGCTGAAGAGGAGCAAGGGAGATGAAGGTCTGGCCCAGCACCTAGCACTTCGAATGAAGTGACTTGTCAAGTATGCAACTGTGGCCAAGATCCTAGAAGCAGTAAATTTAGCAGCACTCACTTCCACTGACAGCCTGTCATGTGCTTGAAACATAAATAGTGGTGGAGACAAATCACTGCTGTTTTCCTATTAAGCTTTGGCCCACTGGCCTCCCAGCTTGCCAGCAGCATTTCTACCTAGCCTGTTGCCATGCCTCATCTCAGGGACGGATGGGCCTCCCCATTGCAAGCTTTGGAAGTCGGGAAGGGAATTATTGTGCTGTTATTTCCTCAGGTGTCCTTGGTGTCTGGGTACTTGCTCAGCAGCTGATGGATTTCTCACTCAGGCCGTGTGCTGTCAATCCCTCCTCCCTCTGCCCAAGGTTGAGGGGACATGGGCCCTCTCCCTGGAGGTCTCAGGGTTTTCACCCCTGTCCCTGGTTGCTTCCACGTAGCCTCACAAGGTCGTGCTGATGGAGTAAATGAGGTGCTGATTTGAATAGGGGAGCAAAGGTGACATTTTCCAGTGCACCTGAGTGACTTGCAAGCACAAATGCCATTAAAAGCTGCTGGGTCTTGTTCAGTTAAAGCGTTTAGAAGCTTTTGGAAACCTTGTTTTCAAGCATTAATTATTATATAACCATTTAATAAAACATGTCATCAGAAGCTTACATTAATCTTTACAGAGATGAGAGATCCCTTCGTGCTCTAAATTGAGGAATCAGCACATTTGCCCTTCTTCCCTCTCACCTATCAGGTGTGATTCCTCTTTCCTTCTCTCCTCGAGGAAGATGAAATTGTGCCGGTGATTAAGGTGTCTTGCTCCGTGTTGGTTTAATTAGAACAACTGCTATTTCAGCTATGGTAAAACTCTTGTGCTAATAAAACACCTTTCTCTTCAGAAAGGTTGCAGAAAGGAGCCAATGAGTCTGGCACATAAAATGAAGGTTTCTCATGCTCTCTCGGTCAGTGTTTTTGGTCTGCCGTCTGTACCCTACATCCAGTACAGCTGTTGAAGTTTTCTGTAAGCATCATGGAAAGAAAAAGCATTGGGAACTGGGACAAAGGCAATGAAATACCTTTTTGTTTATTTTTTTTTTTCTCAGACTTTCTTGTAGTCTCACAAGGTAACGTGGTGGAAGAAATGGGAAGGTGGTTTGAAACTGTTTCTTCTACTCATCATCTTCTGCTTTCTCCCTTTCTGATATCTCACTTTCCTGATGGGAGAGGATCTAACTCATAGCCATGATTTGCAGTAGAGCTGATGACCAGCAGCTGCACTTGCAACTGCAGGAGCAGCGTCTGGGAGCTGAAAAGCTCAAAATCAGGGCCTGTATTTCCTCACTGCTTGCCTCCCCTGTCCAATTGTATAAGCTGCAAGATGAGCAAAAGCCTTCCTCCTCCTTCGCAGTCAGCCTTGCTAGTTTGAGAGAGAGAGAGACTCCCTGTTCTTTGTAAAGCAAGGGTGTGTTTAATAGCATAGGAATTAGACACCCTGTGCTGAGGCAGTCATTTATCTGGACCAGTATCACTATGAATCAACAGCAGATAACTCAGATGATAATATCACAGGGGCCAGCCCAACTGATCTGAAGTTCCTGCAGTGTACGAGCCCAGGCAGTTATCTTAGCAGCACACTCCACCCTGCTCAAATCCTCTGTGATCCTTGTTTTGATACCTGGCAGTGCTTCATGCACACTCTGTCTTAAGAGCAGCCACCCAGCCTCAGCTTCCAATCCCCCACGTCCCCTGGAGAATAGCCCCTTGCTCCTTTCATGAATGACAGGTATGGTGATGGTGTCAGGCAGTCTCTGTGCTGGACCTAATTGAGAAACATTGCAGCAGGGAGAGTGGCCAACAGGAAAGCAAACAAAATGATTTTTCAAGGAGCTAATCCACCAATACAAATATTGGCGCCAGGCGTCACAACACACTGACGTGTTTTTGAAAGGGTAAATCTTGCTGAGGGGTGGCTTAACTCTTTGACCCCATTTCTACAGTTCAAAACTATAGCTGTGTAAAAGATCAGCGGAAAGATCCAGGCTGATACGGAAATCCCTGGTCTTTACGATTTAGTTGTGAACTCTGTGTTCAGAGTAGCCTCGCTGAAAACAGCGATGAGCTACAGGAATTGCGGTCTTGCAAAAGCACATGAGATTCAGGGGCTGTGTGATCTGTCTGTGAAATGATTCACTCCAGTTTGCAGAGAAAGAACAGCAATGTATAAGCTTCTGAGTTAACACTGCTTCCTATTTCGAGTAAATCTGGGACAGACTGTAATTTCTTAGGCCTTTTTCAAGTTCTGAACATAAAAGCATGGAATTCTGTGAGCTACACTGAATCTTTGTATTATTTTTATTTTTTGTATTTCTTACAATGTTTAAGTTACATTGAAGTTCTGGGTTCATTCTTACCCCTTCTCAAAAAGTGCAAGTGTACATAACACAGAAGGCAACAAACCCACATTTAAAAACAGGGAAACATTTTTGTGGATGCCAGCGAAAGCATGCCGCTTGATTCTTGCACAATAGTATATTGAGCATGTCTTGCTCTACACAGGACACAGGACTCTTGTAAGGAACATAAGAAGGACATTTAAAGATGCCACCAAGCACAGACCAACCCTGTGGTTCTTACACTGGCTGACTGGCACAACCAGTACTACTGAGCACCATCACGTGAGGTTTCCCAAAGTTCTAAGCCTGACATAAGGGTTCATGGAATTAAAGTGAGGACATTGCAGTCCGTTCCTGCTCCCTGCTGGCAGGATAGAAGCAATCTGGTTCAGCTGTGCTTTATGGAAAATGCCCCAGAATGGACTTCTTGCTGTTATCTTTTCCTTAGCCTTGAGTCCTCAGGGAAGAACTTGTCAAATTTGTCTTCCAACTGCTTAACGATGATAGCATGAGTGCTTTGTCCAAGATGGAAGAACTTGTAGGGGAAGGAGTAGAAGAGGCCAAATGAGAGGAAACCAGGTGACCCGGCTATGGGAGACAGTAGTGATTGGCTGCTTTCTGTTGCATTTTAATTACCTTTCATTAGTCTCCATGACATGCAGAAAATCTCAGTCCCATGCAGCAGGTCTCAGCTGACATTGCCTTCCTGTGCTTAACACAGTGGGCAACAAATCCCAGCTGTGCTACCATCCATGACTGCACATCATGTAACTCCTAAACTTGGGGCTGCTGGGCTGGCACTGGCGTTCCTTGTTGGACCTCCTGATTTCAACCAGCTTTTTATTAGCTGCTCCAGCACAGTCTCCTCAGCCCTGAGGACTTCTCTACCTTTCCCTTCCAATGCATGGTTTTATTCAAGCATCTGGTGTCATCGCAGGGATTCCTCCAGCTGATTATGATATCTGCCTCACATTGTAAAGTAACCTCCAATTTTAGGGATGGAGGAACAGTGCAACTATTGGTTTGTTCGTGTTTGTATGTCATTTTCTTGGCAGTGGGATTAGTACTTGATGTTTCTTAGCACTGTCCTAACACAACTCACATCGCAGCATGCAACATTTAGGGAGCATAATACTGTAGCTGTGACATTAGATGACTTAATTTACCTTGTGGCTGATAATTTGCTTTATACATTGGCATCACGGCCAAGTTTTGTGCAAGAGCAATTTAGCTATTAAAAAAATGCTATTTCTGTTCATTAAAAAAGTGTTAGCAAACTTGGGTCCAATTCAATAAGTAATGGTGGTGGGTGGGGGAGGGGGGGAAAGAAGAAGAAAAGAGATGGACATCTCAAGCTGAGGCAGAATGAAATACCTTTTTCTGATTCAACAAAACCAGAATTTGGTATTTCAGAGAAAGGTTCCCTTCCTTATGTCCGCATAAGTTTTGAACAGAAAAAATGTACTCAGTTATTGAGACATAGTGGTCTCTTGCACACCTGCTCTGTGCCCACATCCAGTGGTGTGTGCATGAGACAACCTTTAGTGGCCACTTATGAAAAGGGGGAGCAGGAGTTTGGAGACAGAGGCTGCTTTCATCCAGAGCTGTTGTACGTGCACGCTAGGTGTGCAGGGTTTGGAGGAGGGTCCACAAAACCTACACACCTGCTAGGTGTGCAGGCTTCCTGAGCTGTTGGGGCACAGTCCTGGATGGAAAGGTACAGCAGCCAGCTCTGCACAGAAGGAGAAAATGGGATTGCTTTTGAGTAAGGTCCCATGAGCACCAGGAAAAGTCATGGCAGGATACTTCCTCCTGATTTGACTCATTCGCATCCATGGAACCAGAGCTCGGCCAGAGCCCTCACTGGCACTGCAGTAGTTTTTTGGTTCATGTGTAATAGCTACAGACCTAAGGGCATAGGAGGCATGAGGCCAGCTTGAACAATAAATACCCTGCTGTGCCTTGCTCCCTGAACAAAGTAATTATTGCCTTATTACATCTGACCCCTCTCTTCCTGTCCCTCTGGCAGTGGTGACTCCATGGCAGCCTGTGCCTCTCTGCACTGTGCATCTCTGTTCACCACCATCTCTCTTCCTGCCTTTATATCTCACTCTTTGGCTCAATGCATTTCTCTGTGTCTGTAGCTGGCCACCATTTTCTCTTTTTCTCAGTCCCTGAAGAATCTCACTTTGTTTCCATTTCCCTCTCCCAGCTTCAGCTTCTGTCCCTCTCTTTGTTCCCTCTCTATTATCTTTCATTTTCTCCATCTATTTTTCTCCGTATCCTGTGCCATGCTCATTTTTCTACCTTCCCTCCTTGCTGTAGCATTGTAGCACTGACGGTCCCTTTGCTCATCTACCATCTGCTGCTCTCCACTGATCTCTTTGCTAAAAACAAGCTTCTTCAGCTAAGGGACAGAAAAATTGCCAAGTTCATTGGAATCTGTGATGGGTGAGGAGACGGAGGCTGATAAATGAAAACTTCAAAGTTTTGAATTTAAAAAAAAAATCCCAGCTAGATGTAAAACAGGAAAATGATGTCTAAGTCTCCTGTGGCTATTTTTGGCTTTTAGAAGACTATTTCTAGGGAATACAAGTTGCAGAGGGAAGAAAGAAAGTTAAGAGGGCAAGACCTTCAACAGTAAATGGACAGTGCAGAGGGAATAAAACTTCAGCATTGGAATTTGCCACACACAAAATACATCACTTCAAATGGCATTTATTGATTTGCACTCCTTTTTCATCCCTTTACATCTTGTTTCAGGCAGAGGAGAGCCCAGCCAGGACACACAGCCCTTTCTGCTCACCCCTCATCACAACTATAAAGGGGCTTGGAAGAAACACACAGAAGCAGAGCATCTGATCTCTTTTTGCACATACCAAATGCAAACAGATACTTTCATGGAGCTTGAGCTTCAGTTTAATAGAAAAACACAACGGAATTAAAAAAAGAAATGCACTGAGGAAATTTCTGCACAAGGAGGAGCCCAGTGTGGGAGGCACAAAAAGGAGAGGATGGCACACATCATGGTTGCCACCTCTACGAGTGCACCCATTTCTAAAATGTCCATAAACACATGGGGAAAGTCCAAGTCTGTGTTTCTGCATGCACAGTGTGATTTGGCAGCATGGATGAGAGCATAGGCAGGTGTGCATGTCACTGGGGGATAATATACAGAGGGGCTTCTGTGAGGGCTTCTATGAGGGCACATCCATGGGCTGCAGAGAAGGATGCTTCTTGCCAGTAGGCTGGCACTGCAGGGCTGGTTTGCTGTTAGGGTTCATGATTTAATTTATGAACCCAGGGGATATGAAATGTGGCTGAGGCAGGCAGGCAGAGGAGACACACAGTAGGCCCCTCACAGCAAAGGAGTTGCCCCAAAAAAGACAACACAGCTGGGGGACAGCCCTTGTGAGCAAGGACGGTTTTGGCAGTGAGGCCAGGATTGTTCCCCTGGGTAGTGCACTTAAGGCAGATGTTTTCTGTCAGTGGGGAACAGAGCAGCTCACTTGCCACGAGCTGGCAGTCCCGCTCTTTGCCTAACAGAGTATGTTCTTTGTTGTATGCACCAGAGAGCACTGCCCCAACCTTCTCCCTCCCCGCTTTGATAAACTGCAACGTGACAACCATCAGCTCCCTGCCAAAGCTGGCTTCTGCGCTGAAACATTTGTAAATTTGCTCTGTGTATGGAGCTGTGTTTCTGTTCCCCCCGCCTCGCTTTGCCTTGGAGGTTAGAGTTAATATGACTCACCTAATCTGGCTGCCAAGGTGAATTAGTGAAAACATCTCTACAGCTCTGTGCAAGATATCACAACCTGACATTTTTCTAACACACCGTGATATATCTTTTTTCTCTCTCTGATGCGTACTATGACACCTCAATTTTATATAAATGCTCTTTGTTACGAATGGTTAATGTACTCTAGGGAGACAGGGCTGCAAGCAAACGGGTCCTACTTGCAATGGGATTAACCAAGTTGTTTTAGGAAAATGTTGATGCCCAGGGTTGAAACAGATCACTGCTGCGGGGACAGGATCAGTGATACCACCACCACTGTTTCAGACAGCCTATCACAGAAACTTCTCCTGAAGTGGTATGCTCATATCTGCATCCTCGGGCAGAGGAATGAGGAGCTAAGTAGGCTTGGTGGTATCTTCAGCTTCCTTTAACACAGAAGCCTCCCTTTCACACATGCTGGTAGAGCTCCACTGGGCAAAGCAGCAGCCCCTCATATGAATCACCTGCTGGTAAGGGCTGCACATTGCTGCTGGAAGCCCTTCTGCTGGACACAGCACATGGTTTTAAGTGCATGCGTATACATCAGAGAGGAGCTGAAAAATATCTTCACTTAGGAAATTGTGCACTTCTTGGGATACTTTCTGGAGCCCCTATGATGCAGTGCTCTGATAGACAGACTTAGCAGCACCCCTAATGAGGGTGCCACTCCATTAGAGCTGGTAAGTCACCCTCAACCCTTTTTTCATTACAGTGACAGTCTTGTGACAAGGGCAAATTGCAGGAGAAGCAAGTCCCACTTGGAATGAGCCCTGTGTATAAACAAGGCAGAACTGCAGAGCAAATGATTTGCAAAGCAGAGGCAAATTATGTTTTAACCTTTTCCCTGTAAGTCTTTCCTGGATGTCCAATTAACTTTCCAGTCAACTGGCTGACCTACCAACTGGGAGTGCTGCTGTGAGAGGAGTGGAGTAGTGGTTGTCAGCTCGGACTGAGGGTGGCATTTTCAAAGAGCATTATTAGCAGGCAGCAGCGTGTTAGAAGATGATGTGGGAATTAGAGGAGATCCCAGCCTCCCAACCAAAAATGATTCGTGCTATGGCAGAAACACACCAGATGTATTGGCTATACAAACAGCACCACAGTGCAGAAGTGTTGCAGTTCTCTGCCTATGTTCAGCTGTGGCGATGCTTTGTATCTGAAATGCTGTGTACAGTTTAGGGTGTTGTCAGAGAGATCTAAACGGAAAGAGCAGGAATGAATAAGGTCTACAAAACCTCACCAATAGAGAAAGGTTGAAAGACCTGGCACTATTCAGCCAAAAAAAAACAACCTGGTGACAATCAAGGGAAGAGCATAAGTGATTTAAAGTTGATAAAAGACTATTGCAGAGAAGGAGGGAATGAGTATTTGTTCTTTTTGTCAATAGGTGGCAAAGACAAAAATAATAGACTTAAATTGAAGCAAGGAAGACTTGGTCAGGCTGCAGGGAAATGGTTTCAGCAGCAAGGACAGGGAAGCACAGGAACAGCCTGTCCAGAGAGACTGCGGAGCCTGTCACTGGAGGGCAGGACATGGCTGTCACCAAGAAACAACCCTTGTGTCATGCTGAAGTATGGGAATGGGCTTGATGGGCACTGAAGCTCCTTCCCGTACCAGGACTGGCCTAGCACTGCTCCTACAGGAGTTAATATTCTCAGACTTATTCATGAGCTACCCCACTGAAAAATACCTATGCAAATCCTGCCCTACTTCTTCCTCCAGGAACTCTGCCCTGGCTGTCCATAAGCACCAGCATAAGATTGAAGCAGTGTGTCAGAGCATTGGCAGGGTTTTGCCAATGGATTGCCTTGTAAAATACATGTTGCCATGCAGAAAGACATACAGGTTTAGATGCTGTACTAAGTAACATGATTTAGTGGGGAAATATTGGTGATAGGTGCATGGTTGAACAGGATGATCTTGGAGGTTTTTTCCAGCCTTGGTGATTCTATGATTCTGTCATTGTAAGGCATCTCAGCCGACTGCTAGGGATGAGAAAACCTGCATCAGAGCAGTTGGAAATTAGAGATTTACCAATGAGGTATCCACTCATCTGAACATCTGGTAGGAGTTGGAGGAGGGATCACTGAAAGAAAGGGGAAAGCTTGTCTTCCTATGGGCTTAAAAGATGCATGTGCTGTGTGTCTCCATGGCAGGGGATGGTTTTCCCTTAGAACGGTTCTGAAAATTGCCTGGAGAAAAGAAAAGGGCAGAAATAATGGTGTGATGGACAGATTTCTGAGCAGATTCTGAAGTTGCTCAAGTTCCTACCTCTAGTGCAGAAGTCAAATCACTCTGTGTGTGTGGTGCACCCAGCTTGCCCAGGCTTATACACTGCAGCAGCCAAGTGTCTGTGGTAGGATTTGTTGCAAGTGACTATAGGGAACTTGAGCTCCGAAGAGGGGCTTAAATCAGTGCTGCAGAGCCGAGGAGCAGCCCTGTCCTCCGGGCCTTGGCTGAGCTCCGTCAAACTAATGGGAAGTGGGCACAATTTCAGAAGTGCTCAGCACCCTTTGAGCAGAAATTGTCTCCTGGGCAGAGTTTCACTGGAAAATCTGACTGTTCTCCTAGAAGCCTGAAAGGGAGTCCTTGTTGTGTTGATGTTTTCTTTGAGGGGGTATGAGGGGAAATCTGTCCTGATTCTCGAGTCACAGCTTTCAGAGCTGTCCTAGCGAGGCAGCACAGCTTAAATGTGTCATTTCATATACCGTAGATGGAGGATTCGTAATGATTATTGGGCTCTGTGGATCAAATGACACTTGATTTCTCAGTTTGGATGTGTTTAACTGTATGTAGCACGGCCTGATCGATGGCTCTTCAGGGTGGCAGCTGCTCTGAGAGGCAAAAAGACATTTTTCCCAGTTTGGCAGTGATGAAAGGGCTGCTGACAGTGCACCAGCATATCTGGGGAACCAGCCACCCCTGGTCAAGCACATCAGTGGGCTGACTTCTCTCAGTCATACCACAGAACTCAGTCCATCCTCACCTGATGGAGATTGTGTCTATTGGGCAGCCTGTGCAACACTGTACTACCGCTTGTGCTTCCTTCTCAATTTCCTGAACCTGAGTTTTCGATAACTAAATGAAATGCAAATATCTTGCTGATACGGCGTCTGAAATAACCTCGAAATAGCTCCCTCAGTGGCTGTTGTTTATTTGCAGAATCGCTGTTGTGATTGTTCCTCCATAGCAATTAAGCAGAAGGCTTCCCCAGTCTGTATGCCTACCAGAGAGCCATCACCTGTATTTTTCTGTTCTGCAGGAAGGGAGTTTGAAGGTGAGGAGGAGTACCTGGAGATCTTGGGGATCACACGAGAGCAGTCGGGCAAGTATGAGTGCAAAGCTGCCAACGAGGTCGCTTCAGCAGATGTCAAGCAAGTCCGGGTCACTGTGAACTGTGAGTACCTCGCAGGAGAGCAATCCTTGCCCACGGGCAAGGGTGGCTGTGGGGTAAATGGAGATGTCCTCCAGGTCCATGTTAAAGGATCTGAAATGGGGGGGAGCTATAAGGCGCTTACCGTAGGGTGGAGTTTGTTCTTTAAATATCAAAATATGTAAGAAAAGGGGAGAAAAAAAGAGAGATGAATCATCACAGAATGGCGTGGGTTGAAAAGGACCACAATGATCACCTAGTTTCAACCCCCCTGCTATGTGCAGGGTCTCCAACCAGCAGACCAGGCTGCCCAGAGCCACATCCAGCCTGGCCTTGAATGCCTCCAGGGATGGGGCATCCACAGCCTCCCTGGGCAACCTGTTCAGTGTGTCACCACCATCTGTGTGAAAAACTTCCTCCTAATATTTAACTTAAACCTCTCTTGTCTCAGTTTAAAACCATTCCCCCTTTTCCTATCACTATCCACCCTCATAAACAGTCGTACCCCCTCCTGTTTATATGTTCCCTTCAAGTATTGGAAGGCCACACATGGAAGGCTCTCCCCGGAGCCTTCTCTTGTCTAAGCTGAACGAGCCCAGTTCCCTCAACCTTTCCTCACAGGAGAGGTGCTCCAGCCCTCTGATCATCTTAGTGGCCCTCCTCTGGACCCACTCCAAGAGCTCCATGTCCTTCCTGTACTGGGATCCCCAGTCCTGGATACAGTACTCCAGATGGGGCCTCACAAGAAGTTTCAATGTGTTGCCCCTGTCACTTCCCTCAGACGTCCTGGCCATGCTGTGTTTTTACTTATTGATATTTGAGATGACAGCATAATGAAGAGCAGCTTCAGCAAGAATAGATAAGGTTCAGCCAGCTCAGAGTGAGCATCCATTTGACTCGGCTGCGCTTACATGGGCATCGTGCTCCAGTGGCCTGAGGGAATGCATGGTAGAGGCACCATTAGTGAGAGGGGGCAGAACATGACTTTTAAGCTGGTTTCAGGTCATGTGAAAAAAGCCTTCTGTGCGTCAGTGCAGTACAGAAAAAATGTTTGGCGAAAGGAGCCTGCTATCCATCTCAGAGCACTCACAGGTAGTGCCATGTGGCTTACATCCCACTCCAGCTCCTGTGAATCCTCACTGGGTGATGCACTGCTGAGCAGGGCATGGACCACTTTGTGCATGCACACACACAGGGCAGATCCACCTCATCCTGCAGGTGCCCTTGCAGTGACATATGTCAGACCGTCTTCATTCCTATAGCCTTGTATGTGTGTATGGCCACCCCCATATGTGTATGGCTCATGTTTGGCACTAGTTATTTGGTAGGAATATACCCACTTCACTGCTCTGTTTCCCTGACTGGAAGCTAATAGCTCTGCAGCAAGGATGGATGAATGTGACATACACCCTCTCCTGACCTTCTTCAGGTGACACACCAGAGCACTAACTTCAGCTGCAATTCAGGTGGTTGCAGGCATGAGTCAGCATGTGCACACGTGCCCTTGATTCATAGGTAGCACCCCCTGTGAGTTGGCAGGGGCAGACCTGGCAGCAACAAGTGGCTTTGCCCATCCCTCTCTCATTTCCCACCACATGTGGTTTTAACACATCTTTGTGCCATTCTTGCTCTTCCTTTCCCTCTGAGCCCATCACATCATGTCAACTTTTCTGCCTTGCTTTAGAAGTCAAGGTTGCAGGCATTGCTTTTGGGGTCCCTGCAGCATCTTTGCAATCCAAACCACTTCAGCAGGAATTAGGTGTTCCTGCTTTCAGCAGGGGGTTTGGAACTAGATGATCTTCCAACCCAAACCATTCTGTGATTCTATGAAAATTGGATGGTGGGAGTTTAATAAAGGCTGCTTCATGGGCAGGTTTAACCAACTAGTGTGAAACTGCAGTAGCAGATATAATGAACTAAAGTTTTTGTTTTATGTGTGAAATATGTGGTTTGCTTTGTTGTTTGTAGGTTTTTGTTGGTTTTTTTTTTGTTTGTTTGTTTGTTGTCAAAAACAACTGAGCTTATAAACCCGAGACGTTCCATTAAAAGCAATTAGTATTTTCAGATTTTTCTATGAAGTATAATTTCAGTGCTGTATTTAGCATGGTTGGATAAAGTCTACGTACAGTTTTGACTTTGTTTCAACTTAGTTACTGGAGTGCTAGAGTGAGATCCTTTTTCTCATGGAATATGAAAATAAGATCTGATGCAGTACTGCAGTATTAGTACATGGCCTAATGTGTAATGTGAGCAAATGATCATTTCCTGCAGGACCAAAAGGTTGCCAAGCACACGGATAGATTCAAAGAGGTCATGAGATGCACAGAAAAAAAAAAAATTGGTCCTGTTTGGGGGATGAAATCCAGATATTTACATACTTCTTATCTTGCTTTCTTAAGCTACACATGCAGTAGAAGCAATGAAAATCACAGTAAGATTGAAAAATGGGACCTGTCCCAAGTGAGGAGCTCCCATGCCATCCCTTATCACCTGATCTCTCTCGGAGGCTGAGCAGCGGGCAGGTTGTCAGCCGACTGCAGGAGAAAGCAGTGTGTCTCTGCTTCGGTCTCACACCACCACCTTCAGGCTTCTTGAGTAATGGCCCTGGCACATTGCAGATGGGAAACTGAGGCCTGGGGAAGCGAGGAGGGAGAGCAGCGAAGGAAGCCCACTCCTGGCTGCCCCGGCCAAATACGGAGCGGCTGCATTTCCTGTGCCCACCGAATGGTTCTGTTTATGGCACGACTCATTGCGCGCTCTGGGTTTAGTGAAGTGGAAAAGGCTTTTCTCACAGCAGCCGGCAGGGTACACGGCTTGTACAAAAAATTGGAGAAGGAGGCTTAAAAAATCACCTTCGCTATCCTTTTATTACCCCTCCTCCTTCCCGAATTAAAATATTTACGTGAACCCTCAGCCTTTGAATGCAGGATCCTATTTCTGTACACTTATTAATATTTATGATGTTAGAGGGCGCACTGCAATATCCCTAAAGCCCTGCATAAAATCCCGATTAAGGTCAGGAAAGGGATCACATTGAGCTGGCTAATGCGCTCACAACAAACTTCTCTCAGTGCGTTTTCCAGACAGTGCTATTTTTTTTATTTGACAGGCACGATCCATTCTGATTATTTTTTTTGGCCTTCCTGTGCCAGGATGGACACAGGCAGCAGAGCTGTGCTCCATGCACAGGCAGGGTGCTTTGCGGTGGCCTGAGACTCAGCATGGCAGCTAGCTCTGAGTCCCTGGGCACTGGTGATGGCAGACAAGGTGCCTACTCCCTCCCAGCAGCCAGGTGGAAATAATCCTGCCTTTTCATTGCTCCATCTTGTCACTAAGGCTGGAAAAGACCTGTAAGATCATCCAGTCCACCCGTCACCACCATGCCCACTAAGCATGTCCCTAAGTGCCGTATCTACATGTTTCACGAACACCAGGGACGGTGACTCCACCACCTCCTTGGGCAGCTAGATCCAATGCTTCACTACTCTTTTGGAGAAGAAATTCTTCTTGAAATCCAATCAGAACCTCCCCTAGCTCAACTTAAAGTGATAACCTCTCATCCTATTGCTTGTTACCTGAGAGAAAAGATCAACCTTTCCTTTCTTATTATAGTTTTGACATTAGACGCAAAGGTTGTATGGAAATCAGTTTTTATGGTAGTGCTAAATTCCTGCTTT
Organism: Lagopus muta; assembly: GCF_023343835.1. Taxonomy (NCBI): domain Eukaryota; kingdom Metazoa; phylum Chordata; class Aves; order Galliformes; family Phasianidae; genus Lagopus; species Lagopus muta. Next base: position 82,152,682 of record NC_064433.1, read on the forward strand.
CTTTCTTTTGCTTCTGCTTTCTTTCTTTACCATTGATAAAGTCTTTCTCTCATCATCTTCTCTCTGATAAGGCCATGTGAACTAGAGATCCATGGGTAAATATTCATGAATTACAGGAGTCTATCATTAACCTCAACTTTACCTGCATATGCCTGTGCAATTATGACAGAGCTTTATTCAGTGCCACTGAAGAGAAGCACGCGTAAGAGTAATGCTGGTATAGTTATTAGAGGAGTTCAAAGAGCAGATATTTTTCAGAGGAGCAGGGGCTGGATGTGCCCCAGCATACGGCTGCTATAGTCTTCCACCAGCACCAATGGTTTGCTTAAGGAAACCAGTTCCTGAAGCAGTTCTACTTTTTTTCCATCCATCTGGAAGTTGTGAGTTACCCAGTGTTTCCTTCCTGCAGACCCTCCCACCATCACAGAGTCCAAGAGCAATGAGGCAGCCACGGGACGACAAGCCTTACTCCGCTGCGAGGCATCAGCAGTGCCCACGCCTGATTTTGAGTGGTACAGGGATGACACCAGGTAAGGCCATTAGCTCTCCTTTTCCTTTCTCTACATTTCAGTCCACTCACTAGGGCATCCTTAGACAATCAGCTGTCATCCTCAGTTCTTCTCTTCAAGCAAATTACTCTCTGTGTGCTATATAAGTCAAGACTGTCCCTTCAGCCCAGGCAGAGGCAGTGTGATTGGGACTAGAAAAGGCAGTCCTTCTCTAAACCAGAGATGCTGAAGGGAGAGCTAAAGATGAAGCTCCTGCCTTTAAATCAGTAATGGAACAATTCACAATTAAAACATTAGTCGTGCTTCCTTCCTTCCAGTGTTCATGTGTTAAATAGATCGTGATAAAAAAAATAGTGTTGCTCTCCAAGTATGTAACTCCAATCTAGCCATCTACTTCTAGGGGAGGTATAAGAAAATGAGTAAAAGGATCTGTTCCTTATACCTGAGCATCTACATTGCATTTAGAAGGTAGTGTTATTACTGTAGTTTTTTGGCTCACCCATGTCTGCAGGCTCAGGGGTGGCCTGGCTTTTGTAAATGCTCATATTAAAATATATTAATTGGTATGTTTCACTAAAAATCGTTGTTCCAAGTATGAACTAGCCTTCAGTTGGTCGTAGTAAGTTCATTTCCCAATGTAAGCCAGTGCTGAACAAAGGCTTCTTCCCTTTCCCTCAGCTTTTCTTTCTTCTCCACTGCTTTACCAGAGGCACTCCTCTCTGCTGCACCCCTTTTTCCTTTCATTCACTCCTGCTTCCCATCAGTGCCTTCCCTGGCCTCTTTCTTCTCACGTCTCATCACTGCCTGCCTCCATCCTCACCTGCCAGCTGGTCTGAAGAGCATTGATTTCCTCCCCAAAACACAATGGCCACTGCACTGCACTCCTCTTCTTCTATCTTTCCAGGATAAACAGTGCCAACGGTCTGGAGATAAAGAGCACGGGGAGCCAGTCTCTGCTGATGGTGGCTAACGTCACTGAGGAGCACTATGGGAACTACACCTGTGTGGCTGCCAACAAGCTGGGAGTCACAAATGCCAGCCTATACCTTTACAGTAAGTATAGAAGAGGGCAAGGGGAGGTCCAGGTCACTCTCACAAAGAAGAACCAGGCTGTGTTGTAAGCATGCAGGATCACTGGTCCGTAAAACACTGCTTGTCAACCTTGCCAAACCTCTAGCTGAGAACTGACTGCTTTGGACACATACATGTCCATACTCAGAGTGAAACATGAACGCAGCCAAATTAAAAGGTTAAGGTCAAGCCCTTTGATTGACTTTATTTGCCAAAGTCAGACTTTGTTAAAATAATCAAAATGTGTTTGTTTTAAGACTGGAACTGAAAACTCCCTCAGAGTGAAAGCCCTTTTAACAAGCAGAGAAAAGGCCAAGGCTCGGAGGGGCTGTGACAGCTGAGAAATGACAAGTAATTCAGAGAGGTGGAGAGAACTAGCCACTGAGCCTGAGGAGAACAAGAGAGTCAAGAAAAAGAGAAATGAGTTTGAAAGCAGGAGAAAATGGGAAGGAAGGAAGTAGCATAAGACAGAATGATTTAAGGGGGCATACCTTGGGGAACATGGGGGAAAAGATAATCAGCAGGTGAGATATGAAACAACTTTCTGGGATCTCATTGCTCCCTTTCAATGACTGAGTTTTTGTGGTAAACTTAAGAAGAAAGAAGCTGGGGCCATGACAAACTCCAAAAACAGAATTACCTGCTGATTCCAAATTTTGCATCTGGTTCTGTCCTGCCCTATGTTAGCCCCCGTTCTTCTCCTCCCACCCATGCACACATGGGTATATTCACTATGGTGTTTTCAAAACCCAGTTCTGTATTCAAGGCACAAATCCTGGACTCAGCTTTCACTGCACATTTCTATTGCCTCCAGAAATAGACTGAAGCAGAATGACCCACTCACACAAATGGACCAGAGACTGAGAAGTGACATAGGGTTGTATTCTTCTGCTGATCTCAAACTGAATTAAAGCACTCAGGCCACGACCTGCATGACCTTCTAAACAGAAACAAAAATAAACTATGCAAATCTGTCTTAGTGTGAGAGGCAGTCTAATGTAGTCTCTGTTGTGGGGTCAGATAAATCAAAGTATCAGGAAAAAAAAGTGTTTTGGTTTGGTTTTGTTTTTTAGCAGATGTACTGCAAAAGTACAGATCCATTGGCATTCTTTGTTTGCCACCTCTAGATTTATTACATTGCAGTTTGAATTCTTGTAAAATTTGGGTGCGTTCTGTGGATTTTTTTTTCGTGAAGAATAGATTTATCATAAAAGTACATATATTTGATTTCCTGCTGCATTTGTCAGGGAAACAAAGCAAATTTCTACTTTGAAGGTCTTTTCACCCTCATCTTGTGACTGTCATGAGATTCAAATGAAATTCTCAGGCAGCAATCTGGAACACAGTTTTCAGATACTTGAGATTTGTTCTTGCTGATATTAATATAATGCTAAGTTTAGAATCCATTATTTGTGGCTGCATTCTAAATTTGGCCCTCTCTATTGGTTCCTGTTGCACAGATGAGCTGAATGCATCACTGAAACAAAATATAAGATGAAATTCAATAATGTATGTATGGACACGTGATATTAGACAGGGGTTGGTTTTGCTAGAAAAGCATTTTGCATGACTTGAGAGCTTCACCTCAAAGGATCTCAAAGGATTTGCTAGCAATGAATATTTTAACATTGCAAGTTATTCAGAAATCAGTGAGTGTTATTAGCACTTTTTGCAGTAGGAAGACTAAGAAACAGAGTGAAGAAGTGGTTTACCCATGGTCATGAATTCAGTGGCAGAACCTATAAGAAAAGTGAGGAGATCTTGCAGAGTTGCCAGTATCTATACTGAGAGGAAAGGTGGCAACTGTTACGGATGACTTGAACAAGGAAATAAAGTGAGGGTGCTATTTTAACCTCCTTTTAATGTGCGTTGAGGTAACTTTCCTTCTATCAAGTTGTTGGATTTTGTTCATCATTTTTGCAGTAAAAATTCAAGTGCTGTCTGTGCCGTGAAACACTTGAGAACTTGTGAAGTAGCAACTTCACAAGAGCCAGAAGAATGGAGGTACAGGAGGTGAGAAAGATTGGATGATTTTCCTCAAACTGTTTCCAACTTCTGTTTTTGTTGTTTAGTTAATTCCCATTTTCTTCAGCATTCAGTGTTGTGGAGGGAGAAAGCCATTGTGAAAATTGTGTAATATTATTTCAGGAACTCTCCATTCTCCTTCTGGTTAGTATGGAAAAGAGAAAAACATTAAATTCAGGCAGACTCCTGTTGGTATTCCTAAGGTTAAAAAATCAGGGAGGAGGTGAGTGAAGGGAATCAAGCTTCATAAAGAAGTGGCCAGAAACCTACAAGCCCAGCTGAAAAAATTGCTGTACTGATCTCAAATAACCAGCAATGTACAATCCCAGCCACAGACTCAAGCATAAGAAAAATTAAGAAAAGCAACGCCAAGTTTTTTCAAGGTACAGTGCATACTCAAATACTCAGTGTTTTTCTTCCACAGAATCCAGGATTTTTATTTTAATTATTTTTAAATAGAGATCAAGCTCACTGTAGGGCAGCATCCCAGCAGGGAGGCAGACACAGTGGCCCACTGTAAAAAAAACCCCTCACAACAACAACAAAAAGTGGCTGTCAGCAGTGCAGTAACAAGCAGAAAGTTAGTAATGAGGTACTGGCAGCTTTGTCTGAGGTGGAGGGCAGATGGGGAGCTAGCAAAATGATGTGAAAGTACAGTTCAGCAACAGAGAAAAATGGGTGTCTTCCATTCCAGGAAGTTTCCGCCTGCATTTAAAAACTCTGAGAGAGACCAAGTGCCTTAGATGTCAATGCCATAGTTAGAAGATGCATTAAATTACAAAAGCAGCTTCCTAGAGCTGTATGAATAGATAGCTAGTGATCTTCCATAAAGGATGTAGCAGCATGAATGCCTGCTGTAGGTGGAGAGATTTATACCCCTCTCTCCTGGAGACAGAGCTTATAGCAACACACAAATAGCGATACTGGGTCTGTCTTACCCAGGGTCCTGTCTCCAGCAACAATCTGGAATATGTTTGCAGACAGCACACATATGTACTGTCTGATGATACAGAGGATCTGATAGCTTGCTGCCATCCCCTCCTCCTTGCTTCTTACTCCCCCTGCTCTATGCCCCAAGCTTTTGTTATTTCCCATACTCTGATACCAGTGGGCCACACACCAAGGCAGCTCAACTTGTGAAAACATAAGGGAGCTTTACCACCCACCCTCTAAATGCTCCCAAATGTTTTCTTCTGTTGCAGGGAGCTGAGTTAGTTCGGGGAAAGGTTCAAGGGGCACCAGAGCCCGTGCAGGAGGGAGGGACATGCCCACACAGAATCATAGAATCATAGAATGGCCTGGGTTGAAAAAGACCACAATGATCATCTGGTTTCAAGCCCCCTGCTGTGTGCAGGGTCACCAACCAGCAGACCAGGCTGCCCAGAGCCACATCCAGCCTGGCCTTGAATGCCTCCAGGGATGGGGCATCCACAGCCTCCTTGGGCAACCTGTTCAGTGCATCACCACCCTTTGAGTGAAAAATATATATGGACAAAGGAGCTGGGAGGCAGCACCATGTTGTGCTGGAGGTGGGTTCGGCTCTGCAGAGCCTGGGAACAGGGCTGGTAACTCGTAGCACAAAATGCCATGAAACGAAGGAAGTGGGCAGTAGAACTCCTGAGTGTGAGGGTGACCTGACAGAGGTAAAGCCAGTCTGCTTCACAGAACAGCGAAGGTGAGAAGCAGCAGCACAGCTAAAGGGAAAGGTTTTTTCCCCACAGATATATGAGGAGAGAGGGAACTTGTTTCCTTCTCATTCCATTAAGCCAACAGAGTGCTATGAAAAGCTACAGATATAAAAGCCACAATTTATATGTTAGCTCATGCTGCACAGTGGTACACATATGTGTGTATATATATAAATTATATATGAAAGTATATGTCAGATGCATATCTGCCATACAAGCATATGCATACATAGGCTTACATGTATGAATATATGCGAGCAAACTCATCCACTGGCACACAGAAGCAGCTGCAGCATCTGGCACAATCGTGCAAGGCAGAGAAAACCAATGAAAGCCCTTCCAGACGAGTTGACTTCTGCCTCCTGCAGAGCCAGCTTATCCCTGAGGATAAAGGAGGAGACAACAGCGCGGTACTGCACACCTCAATGCAGTCCTGCTGCCTAAATTGTCTCAATTATGGGAGACTGCCACCTCAGCAGGAGCCCTGCTGCATCCTCAGTGCCCTTCAGCAAGTGAGGAAAACGGAGGTGAAGCAGCACCTGGCAGAGCCCATGCCAATTAGATGCAGGCAGCAGGCAGCATCCCACCACCACCTCTCAAAGTGCTTCAGGTACAGTTATCAGTTCGGTCCAGCAGTTTCAATCCCAGCTAGAGGCAAGCTCCTCGGAAGAGCTGGCACTTGCCTCTCACCTGCCATTGCTTGTTAGCACCCTGGAACAAGTGCTAGCTGGTGGGCACCCTCTCATACCCGTTGTCACAGTACTCTGCCTTGTACCTGAGCATCTGCTTGTGGTGGTGGTGTTTGCTATGGTTTGGAGTAAAGTCTGAGGCTCTCAGCGCATCCCCCGTCTATTCCCACAGGCTGTCAGTAACAGAGACTTGGGAGAGGAGAGAAAGTGGTGAGGGTGACAGCCAGATGGAGCGAGGCTGAGACACTGCTAATGAGCCAGGGTGGAGCAATAAAGGCTGCACGCAGCAGGCAAGGGGAACAGAGGGAGAGTCCTTGAATAGAAAGCAGCGTGATAATGAGGCCATAGTGCTTTGCTTTAACTGCTTATGCTGTGCAGCCTGCAGCCTGCTGTGTGGGAAGAAGGTAAAGGGGAGTTGAGTTATTTAACCAAACTAAATAACAAGGAAGTCATGTCAGCACAACAGCCTGCTTTCACAGAACAATAGTCCCCTGGTGCTACATAAACACAGAGATCGAGGCTAGCTGTGTATTTTCTACACAAGAGACAATCCCCCCTGTCCCTGCTGTGGTCTCCCATGGCTCCATTACCACTGTGAAGGCAGGAGATCTGCAGTGTTACAGGTCCTTGTGGTCTCCAGCAAGTCAGAAGCCAGCTCCTTGCACCAGGAATGCTATACAGAGAGCATTGGCTTCCAGAGAGCTGGGACTGGGGTGATCAGAGTGCAACAGTGGACTACAGCTGTATCTTACCAAGCTGTATGTACATCAGCAGTGATCTTAGCAACACCCTCACAGATAAACCAGGAGACAACTCATTGCCTCAGGCCTATTAGCTTTTGCATAGTGACATATTTCTGCAGCTAAATGTCTGCCTCCCAGTCAGCCCTTGAGTAGGAGCATGCCTCAGTCAGCACAAGGCATCTAGCAAGCTCTGCAGTTGATGAAGAGAAACCCAGCGTAGAGCCAGAGTAGAGTCTGGTTTGGTGGGCTTATATTCATGGTTCTGCTCCTGACTCTGCCAACAGATCAGAATTTGACCTTGGACAGACTGCTTCCTTGCTTTCTTCATCACCTGCTCTACCTGTAAAATGGAATTAACACTCCTTCTGCCTCAGACTGAGGTCTCTGACTGCTGATTTCCCTCAGTGTCTGTGCAATTCTTTTGAGATCCTGGCATGGAGGAAGCAAAGCGTGAAGCCAGCAGTGATGTATACCAGAGGCTTGCTGTGATGTAGAACAAGGACACACTGTAAAAACCCAGTAACTGAAACAGCAGGCTCTGCTTGCTGCTAGAGATCGGTGAATCTGTAAAAGCTCTGCTCCTTTACAGAGACAAATGCCCAGAAGAAACAGAATACCATTTAGATTCACCAGGCTGACAATTCCAATGTTCATATCCCTAAGAGACCTCTCACTGGCAAGAAACCCATTGTGGAGAAGGTTGTGTGGAGGCAGTAACTACCCACAGAGGACCTCTACAACTCATCCTGCTGCCAAAGGCTAGCTTCCAGCCAGAGGTGTAGCTAAGAGGAGCTGTAACATGATGACATGAGTGGTCTTGAAATTCAGAGAGGAGATGTGGCCCATTCATTCCAATTGACCTCACTGCAGGTGCTTAATCCCTACTGCTGTATAGATATTATTTGTTTAGTTTTTCAAATGACTTCTCTCTGACTCCCAGTCACAGCGGACGTGTACTAGGTGTGTTGCTAGAAAAATGCTCCATATATGCAACCTATTCTAGCTCATCTAATTTGGGGATGGACAACTCCATCAGGTTTGTATTTGCTGCTTGCTTGGTGTGAAAAGTGGCTTTTCTCCTGCATGTTGCTTATTGTTTTTTTTCCCCCCTTAGAACGAGTTTTACCCACACTCCCCAATCCTTTTCCAGGTCAGTATATGTTTTATGTCAAAGTAGCTCTCTAACCGGGTCATTCTCCATCATCCTGATAAATGCAAAGAGCTGGGGATGGGCAAAACAGGGCAGGACAATAAGGGCTTTCCCCCCTCTTCCACATGCCATTTGTTCTCTTCTCCTCCCTTATTCTTCCCTCTTTCCTCTCCCATTTCAGGAAACCAATTAGCTAAAAAGCAACAACCATTTCCCAAGCTTTGATCCGTGACACCATGTCCTCATCCAGGTCTGGACAGTATTCACAGGGGATCAGTTTTTCTATAGACTGACTCCCTCGTATATACTCTTTCCATCATATCCTGATTTGGATCAAAAGCATAAGGAGACCTAAAATTTTGCAGGGTTTGTAGAGTGGATGAATGAGAAGCTGAAAATTAAATTGCTGCCAGGAGATTTTTTTTCACTCTAGTTGTGCAAACTATTCCCAATGAAAACCTTTTTTTCCTCATTCCTTCATCATACACCCCTAAATCTGTCCTGTAGCTCTGCCTTTGTGGCAGACAGAATGAAAGGAAAAGCAAGGTAAAAGCATATACTGCAGTAAAGTGTTATGGACTAGTTTATTGCAACGGGAGAAGGCATGAAGGCAAAACAAAGCCTGAATATTCTTCCTGCCCTTGCCGCATGCTGCCCAAGCCTCCCTCAGGTACAAGCAGCATGGCCCAGGCTTGCTGAGTGCACCTGAGGTTTGGGGTTTGGATGTGATCCTGAGGTAGTGTAAAAGCACAGAAACTCAGCACTTTCAGAAATCAGGCTGTTTCCAGGTGCTTGAAACTAAATCAACAATAAGGCAGCCGGTCCCCTTATTCATGTTAACATTTTGGCCTAGAGCTCCTCAGTATCTTTGTTTCACTGCCATATGGAGATATACTCAGCTCATGGGATGCTCTGAGGCCTCAACAGTTAACGTCTATGTAGAGCTTGGAGGTGGAGTGCTATTATGAACCCATGTTGTGTTGTAAAAGGGCACCTGCCCAAGTAAAGCACCTGCAGGTACTCCCATGGAAAGAACAATAAATGCTGGGTGTTACATCAGCTCCATTTAACAACTCCGTGTTTTCAAATCATGCTCTGCTCTTGGCAACTTATTTAGGCTCAGGATGTAGCCACAATTGCCTATTTAAAAGGCAAATCCACAAATACAATTAAAGAAAAGCACCTAAAAAAGGAGGAAAAAAAAAAAAAAGAAATCAAACTACCATTAAAATGAAATCCCAGAAAGTGATTTGTAAATAACATTCAAGGAGCTGAAGAAAGGAGTAAAGTAAGCCGTTGGGAATGTAGCATGGCAAAATAAATCCAATTAAACACCATTATCATATGTATTGCAAATGAAACGTGTGCTTGGATGTGAAATTGAAGTTGCTGAGGCTGTTTGGGATGTAGGTTTTTGAGGAGTTTTCCAATTCTGCGTCTTCTCTTTTAAGCAGAATTCTCCATTACAAATATTTTTGTCTGATGGAAAACCCAGGGCTCTTTCTTTTTATGATTATTTTTATTATATATCCTTAAATTCCACAGACAGGCACTGTTAATTCTTTTCATAGCCAGCCCTGTTTACTGCTGGGTTTGAATTACTAGTCCATTAAGGTAAATGATAAAGCAAAAACCGCAATCGATTTCCAACCAGATTTCCATATCAAATGCCCCTCCTAATCAAGCTGCCAAGACCACCCTGCAGAGCTTTAGTCTGTCCTTTAACACACTTCCCCCTCTGCCTTTGAAGTTGTCGTTTCATCCTTTTGCTGCTCCCTGTTCCCTGAGACCATCTTGAAGGACATCCCAGTGTGACATCACTTCTGTGAGGAGTCTTCAGGAGTCTGTGATGCCAAGCGCAGGAATATCTCCACTGACCCTGGACACACTAAGAGGATTTTGCAGAGGGAGAAAGTAGAATTTAAATTCTCATTTGGTTTCTGAAAGCTCATACCAGCTTCTGTAATGTGAGCATTCAGCACAGATATTGGTACTTTATCTCAACATTTGCTTTTACTTTGCTGTTCATCTTCAAAGAAACCTTAGGTGTAGAATTGCCTTGTTAGACCTTTTTCTCCCAATGAGTTTGTGTTCTGAGATGCTGTCCTCAGCTCTCAAACAAGCCTTTTCTCAGTGACCAAAATCACAGCCTCCTCCCTCTTCTCCCTTAATTTCCATTTCTCTAAGCCTCAGTAACACTTCCCTGCCCTGTAGGGCTTTGAGCATTAATTTAAAAGGAAGGTGTTTTGAGATGAAGAGCACTGTACTCATTGTAAGCGTTGCTATCATTAGCTAACTGCTGTGGAAACATCTTGCTTTCAGGCAGGCTAGAGACTCAGAAGAAGCTCATTCAGCTAAACACATGGAACTTGAAGGCTGTATCCGGGAAAGCTGGTAGAGCTCAGCTGATTCAGCTCTCAACTGACGTGTCCCTGGAAAAATTTCCAGCTTTCCTGATTTTGCAGCAGGGCACTCAAAATGCCCTGAAAAGTCTGGCAGGGTGGTGTTACCTAATCACATTCTCCTGTCCTCATTGTAACTTTGCTTTGTGATGGGACCTTAATGCATCCTCAAGTTGTTTTCAAAAGGGATTTTCTTCTGAAAAGGGAGAATTTTCTTATTCCTCATTATACTCAAAAAGGACAGGGCCAAGCGGGATCTGCTGAACCTCAGAAGTCTATCACTGTTATGATGTTAGCTCCATCTCCATCATCCATTGTCCCTTGCCCTCAGCCCTTTGCACATAGACTCACTCCCCTGTGATTAGCACTAAGACTAATCCTCACCGTGGCTTATCCAGACTGATAGGATTCAAAACCCATGATTCTTCCTGTCAGGAGATTCATGATGAAGACTGACCACAGAATAACCAGGAACTTTTCTCAGCAGGATTAAGCTTCAACCTTGGGAGCTCTGTGGGGCGATAATGCATTGTCCAGAGACAAGCATCCAGATCACTCCTTGGGGTCTGATCTGACATCAGTGCAGTCATGATCATCAAGAGAGCAACAAAACATTTATAGCAACAGTGTTAGCAATTAGTGGAGGAGGGGGGAGAGAAACAGAATGAGCAGTCCTGTGTTTCTGCCAAAAAGGTGTGCTGATTGGAGAATGACCCCTGATGACTACAGTCTGTAGATTGTAGCTAGTCTCCATTTAGCTGTAGCCTGTGTAGCTTGTGCTGTCACTAATGCCTTCATGGGGTGGGTGGAAGATGGGAGAATGGAGAAAAAAGATGTTCATTTGGGTCTGATGACCAGAGTGGGAAACAGAGATGTGATATTGTCTCAGTCCTCTTCTTCCTCCATGGAAATCCTAGCTGTGGAGAAAAGAGAGTTCATCTGTTGCATTGATCTCCTCCACCCATTGCTGCTCGCCTTTTGCTTCCTCCAATGCCTGGCCCTGTCAGTCCTGCTAAGCAGGCAGCTCTCATGTGAGCTGTGTGTCTTTGTTTTGGCAAAAGGATAAACATCTGAATATTTTAAAGCTAAGGAGTGAAGCATGGGGGAATACATCAGAGATTACAGCCTGTAAAGAGTTAACACATTATTTGCAGGAGGTTTGCCAACTAGGCAGTGATATGAGAAGAGTCCAGAGAAACCAGTCCTCCAAGTACAATGTGGCTGGTTAAAGAACCCATCTGTCTCGAGTCTTATTCATTGAAGTGAGAACTTGCTCTTCATTTCCAAAAAATGGTCATTGAAAACCCAAGCCTTGACAGTCTCTGAACCATATTAGTCTGTAGAGCTGGGAAAAACACAGCATAAACAAAGACCAAAATAGCCAATCTTGTACCTGGGATAGCCAGCAAAACTCAGGGCTCACCTTGCTTCTTGCTGGTGGTACCCAGCCAGATTTTCCCCTTTTTCCCAAAAGCCCATTCTCCACTGCAGAAGGGGAACAGCTCTGCAGGGTGAATCATGCAAGCCAAGCTTCTCTCATTGCTAAAGGTCAACATCCATGCTTGCCAGGTCTGCAAGCACGGTAGTGGGTGCCAAGCCTGCTGGGGCTTCATGCCAAGGGAACAGGAAGAACGAGACAGGGCAAAAGCAGAAGGCCACAGTATTGTTTGGTTTTTTTTTCCTTTTGCTTCATAGGCACCAGCCAAGCAGTGGCATTGTGTCTTATTTTGACCCTATGGTTAAAATAATATCAAAATCAAAGTGATTATAGTCCCTTCCAAAAGGGCTCATAGGAATGTAGCTGGGGAAAAAAACAGACATCTTAGAGAGAAAAGAAATGCTAAGAATTATTTCTATTACCACCGATACTAACATTGCTTCTGGAGAGCAACAGGCAGTTTCTGTTTGCTGAGACTGTTTTAAAACAACATCTTCTTCTTCCCAAAAAGTGCAAAGAAAAAACCCCAGCTTTTGTAAAGAAGAAAGAGACACAGGGGAGAAAGAGAGAAATAGCTTTATTGCTTGATCTGTTTCTGTACTTTTTGTTCATTAATTTTAATTTAGATTGATTTATTCCAGAATGAGCCCTGGATTGCATATATTTGCATAACCCTCCCTGGTAGTAATGCTGTGGAGAATCCAGCAAGTGAGGAAAAGTGGAAGCAGAGGGTAGGAACAGAGACTGCAAGTCCCAGAACAGTATTCCTCAGGGCTGGGCCCTACACTGGGACAGTGAAGGCATTTCAAGGTCTGTTTAGCCACAGGTATGGCTGTGTGCATGCAGAACAGCCCTGCAAGGCAGAGGTCAGAGCTCAGCAGGCAGGAGGGAGAGTGGAGGCTGGGTGAAACCAGTGGGGGAGAAATCACACAACTGCACTGGAGAGATTAGAAACAAACCCCCAGAAAAAAAAGCGCCATGGAATATCAGTTGTCCAGCAGGGACACTGATAGCATCAGAGCTGTAGCATGGACAGATTACCCTGCAGAGCAGAGCTCAGACAGGCCATAACCCTCCTGAGGCAGATGTCCCCTGCCTGCAGGACACTCATAACCTGATACCATCTGTGTGTTAGATGAGTTTCCGAAGCTACCAGCTGGACGTTCCTCCGCAGGGATGATGAGACTGACTTCTACCCATTGTACAACAGTGTGCCTAAATCCCCACTCTGCCTCTCGGTGAGCTGCCTGCTGAACAGACTGGGATCAAAGCGTGGAGGGCAGCAAGAAGGAGAAAGAACAGCCATTATTGTCTTGATTTAATCCTTAAGCACGCACAAAAATTCCTCTCTCCCCCATTAGAATATGGCCAAAGAGTAACTCCCACCCTCATCATCCTCCTCTCTCCCTCACTTCCATTTCCTCTCAAGAATTTGCCTAACAAATTGGCCTCCCCTCTGGTTGTTGTCCCAAGTGAACAGTCTCTCCATTCACTAACCCATGACGGTAAGTCGGTTTGGGAAGCAGCAGGTTTATCTTCCCGGCTCAGGCACTGCACCAGGCCCGCTTGCGATCCAGTTGCCATTCAGTGTCTGCTCTGCTGTTGATAAAGCACATTACACATGGCTGGGCTTGCATGATTAATACAGCTGTCTAAGCGCTCTCTCTAAAAACAAAAACAACCGGGAGAAGGGAGGTGTGGGATTTGGGAGGGAGGGGGTGCGCAGGGAAGAAAAGAACATTCCAAAGAAATCAGGCTTGCAGTAAAAGCAGAGTTCTCCTGGCAGGCCTGCCCTGCCACGGGCGAGCAGGTCTGTCAGCAGAGCATCCCAGAAGAAGGGAGAAACCTAGCAGCAAGGCAAGCAAAAGAGGAATGCATTGGCCCTTCCCCAGCGTCACCTGCATGTCCCTCTGCAATGTGGATGCATGGGCAGGAGCAAGGAGTCGGGCCATGGAGAAGGATGTGCTGTGATCAGCACAGCTCCAGTGAAGTCCAGACAGGCTGACTCCACGGTAGGTGTTACAGAAATGCATGCTTGCTGATGGGCCAGTGTACTCCTGAACTCGCTGACATGACATGCTTGGTGGTGCATCCCACTTTCTTCTCCAGCATTATCCATGCTTTAAAGCCCTGCTTGCACTGTTAGGATACTGAAGTGGCCAGGAGTCTCACACTGTGATTGTACATGCCTACACATCTGTGTGTCTACACATCCTTTGATGTGCAAACTACAAATAGCATGAAGAAATATTTACTTAGGTGTCTCCCATGCTGTAGAGGTGTACCGCAGCCTATGGGCCTGCCTTCTCATGACTTTGAGAGTTCTCGTGTTTGCTGATCAGTGAGGAAGGCCTGCAGAAGAGCTCAAGGGCAGGTCAGGGGCACCATGCTGCAGGCCCTAGAGGAGAAAGTTAAGAGGGGCAGAGACAGTGGTACAGCTGAGGTAGTGGTACAGCTGGATATCTCACATGCTGGTCACTCTCCAGCCCAACCTGGTTCTCTTTCTGCTCCAGTCTCCCCTCCAGGTACCCCTCAGTGTGTCCCTCTCTCTTTATTTCTGTTCACAACCACTCCAGTCTTTCCCTTTTACCTAGCAAACCTTGCTGAAAACAGCAAGGATGAAGTGAGTAAACAGACACACATAAATCTGATGAAAATATTAATTTTTCAAGAGGTTCCAGAGCTTCCCATTGGCAAGTCTGTGAGTGCTCTTGTTAAGGGGAGCTATGCTCTTTGTTCCCTAATGAGAAGCCAAACCATCATCGCTGCTGGTCTGCTGTGCCTTACACAAGTGCTTAAGATGTGAGCAGAGATTTTCCTATTTTAAGAAAAAAGCAAAGAAGGTTTAGATGATCCCCCCAAAAGGCTACGCTACATATTTTTTTGGATGGTTTGCTTGTAGGATGGAAGTCCTCAATTCAAAGACAATCATTCAAAGACAAAGGAGTTTTAAGTAACTGATTCCATATCAGCAATTTGCCAAATTTTTGTTGTTGTTTTTAAATAATCTCTTACAGCTGCTGGGAGAACAGAAAGGGTGGAGGACGGTTCTTAGCTATGAGATCTTTCTGATTGATATATGCATGATAGATCTGGTAATGAAAGATCTTTGTAAATTTGAAACACAGGTCTTCTAGCCACCACCAGCCTTACAGATCAGGGTGACGGTTCATTCTAGACCAGCATTACTGTGAGCCAGCTCTAGAATAAGTGGTGTAAGCAGCCATCTCTTGAAAACCATAGCCTGCTCAGAGAAATACAATTTCAGACCTCAGAGAAGGATGGGTGAGCTGCATTACAGCATGAATCTTCACTATGACATGAGATATGATAGATGAGTACTTAGTGCACCATGAATGAGCTCCAAAACATGGGAAAGAACTGTTCAGTGCTTAAAAAACCATGAGCAAATTCTGACATACATTAAACAGTGTGCTAAGATTGATAGACACCAGAGACATTTCCTTAATCTTACTGGAGAGCTGCTGCAGGGCATCCTCTATCGCTTACACAGTGGTACTTCTGCTTCTAGAAGAGAGAGTCTATTGCCAGTGCAGTTAGAGTCAAATTTTAATTACAGAAACAGAACTCCACAGATATTAACTGGTAGAGAGAATGGGGTAAAGCAGGTAATGAGCGAAATAGTTTCAACATTAAGAGCAGGGAGTGAATAAGCATGTCTTCTTCTCAAAGTAGAGGGGGACAGACTGAAAACCAGGAAGAAGAAAGCCTCAAATGAACCCTAGTAAGTAGAAGCTGCTAATCCTTAAAGCCGCAGAGTAGAGTGCAAAGCCTTGGAAGAAAGAAATTAATAACTTTCAAAGTATGACCTTGAAAATGGAATTAACAGTATTCCTCCCTTTTAAGCCTTCATGATAATAAAGATTTCATCTTCTGAAGCCCTGGCAAGAGTCAACAGAGTAGAAAAATGAGTTCTTGCAGAGGGGCTGGCAAGTGTAAAACCTAAGGCCCCTCCTTGTATCACTATGGTGCATATTCACTTTCCCTTTACCTTCTCCCTTAGAGCATTTTTTATTCCTCCCTTATTTTTGGTCCTCTTATTTGTTCACAAAGCCACTCTCCAGCCATTGCTATAAGTATAGTTAACCTATCAGCAGCAACAGAGCCTCATAGCACGGAGAGAAGCTTGAAAAACAGCTTGTGGCTCCACTTGCTTTACCATCATTCCTTCTTTTCCTTCACAGAGAAGTCCTTCTAGACTGTCCCATGCCTTCTCCTGCCCTCACCTTCAGTCAGAAACTCATGGGGTCTGATCAGCATCTTGCACAGCATTTTATCTCATGTTCTTTGAGAAGATCCCAGGGACAGTCACCAAAGCCAGGAAGAATCCTGTGGCTCTCTGACGCCCTTTGGAACTTCTCTGTGTGCCCTCCTCTATGAGCACTACAAACTTACCAAGAGCTTACCAAGTCTTACTAATGTAAATAAGATAAAAGTGGACACCAGCTGCCTCTTTTCCTGTTTCCATTTTGGTCTGTTCAGGTGATAGGACCTGGGAGCCAGTGGGATTCCAGGCTGGTGAATGTGAGTGAAACACGGAGACGCATGCTGGGTGATTGAGACCACAGCTAGGTGATTTTGTCCCTCTCTATTTAGACCAAGAACATGTCTATTCCCTGCTTGCAACCAGTACCATTCCGTTTGAGATGGCATGTAGCAAGGAAGGATGATCATAGTCAGTGGATGGAACGGAGCTGACTTAGGGTCTGGCTGCCAACTGGACAGAAGAAAGGGAGCATGGCCTCTGGCTAGCTAACCAGCATGGCTAGCTCTGCAAGGGGCTGGCTGCACTCAGACTCCCAGCTCTCCTCCTGGTGCCGGTCTATCCCATCCGACACAGGCGGCAGCACCCACTGCAGAGCCCTTGGCATTGCAGCATCCCTCCTCCAGCACCCATGGGCTGGGCTGGGCTGCTAGCCCGTTGCGAAGGGACTTTCGCGGGGCTCTGCTGAATCCTGCAATGGTGTTTTCTTCGTAGCTGCTTTATCGCTTGTTTTTCCTTTGTCTTTTCTCTTCCTTCCGCTGCCACCTGGTGGGAAGAAATGCACATTGCTTAGGGCGCAGCCATTCGCTCGCCTCTGCGCCGGCACTACAGCAGCTTTTCCTACGCCTGTGAGCCGATACAGCTACTCCATCCCACCTCAAGCACTTTGCTTGGCCTGGCCGTCCTGCGGTGTGCTGGGGAGGCTGCAGAGGGAGGAGTGAACTTTCAGGCTGCAGTCAGCAGCGAGCAGCACACCAGCCTTTCTCTTAGTGCCAGCATCTTGAAGTCACGGTAAAAGGGACACCCAATGTAATGCAGGGCCATAATATTGCTGCTGGCCACCACAGTCCCTAGAAGCTGAGGGAGGCCGTGGATGCAGAGGTCTTCAAGGAGCCTATGAGTGCCCCATCGCTGGAAATGTTCAAGGCCAGATTGGATGGAGCCCTGGGCAGCCTGAGCTGGTGGGTGGCAGCCCTGCCCATAGCACAAGGTTCGGTGGGCTTCGAGGTCCATTCCAACCCAGGCTGTGCTATGGTGCTATGATAAGTGTCTGGGCAAGGTCATGAAAGAAGCAAATTACACAACATGGAAACATTCCCCTGCCAGAGGCACTAGCCTATGATGCAGTAAGCAAGTGAGACCCTGCTGTGGGAAGGGTCATGCAGCCATAATGGCAGTGAGTGCACACAGGGCTGATGAGGCTGCTTCATGCCCAGCACAGCACAGATAGCTGAGGCTGGATGTGGTTATCCCATGGCAGCAGTCTGCCCTGCTGCACACCTCACTGTCTGCAAGCACAGAAAGGGAAATGCAATTTTACTCTCTGTTCCTTCCAGATCTGTTTGATGTGGCTGGTCATTCGGGTTCTGGGGTCCCTTAGGGGCATGTTTATGAAACACTGCTAGATAAGAGTATTAACGTATCATCCTCACAAGCCCAATTTCCCTGGCTATGATGGAAGGAACCTCCTTGTATGTTATTGCACGGCCATGGCCACAGAGGGGCTGCCCGATCGCGGGGACCTATCAGCCCAGGAGCCGTGCTGGCAGGCGGACTCCCGGAGCCCGGCTCGGGCTTACCGGGACGTGGCAGGAAAGCGCCGTAGCTCCCCTGTAGCCCCTTTTACCCGTGGGCGGGGATGCCCCATGCCTGGCGCTGGGCCCAGGATGCTCGGACGTGCTGGGGGCACCAGGGGGCGACGGAGACCGCGCTGAGTCTCGGCTTGCGGCAATTCGTGCCCATGTTTCGGTTCCCAGAGATCGGGAGGTTTTGTTTTGTGGCTGGGCTAGAGCCGGCCCGCATTTTCACAGTGCGTGCGATGCGAAATGCATTGCGGTAAGGTCAGGGATCAGGTGCAGTCGCAGGATCCCGTGCAGGTGCTGCGGTGACACAGAGAGCTCAGCAGAGGAACACAAGGACATGCAGTCATGCAGCTTGCATCCTTTCCAGCCATGGAGATGGTATCCTTGGCTCATCAGATGCCCACATGCCTACTTAGTGAAGCTCAGGGAGCAGGAGCTGCTGAGATCATCATCACCCTGCATGTCTTCCCTTATACCTATTCCCTTATACCTGCTCTGGAAGACTGTGTCCCATATCACACTGTACTATACCCTACCCTATTTACCTACCCTACCATGCCATGCCAACACACACAATTCCCAGAACCATGCAGCAATACTCAGGCAAGGTCAAACACTGCCTCTGCCTTGCTAGGTGCCTCCATAGGTACACTGTGATCCTATATGCATTGTATAGAAAAGTGGTGAGGAGGGGGCTGGTGGCTGCTTGTGTGTGTGTTACAAATGGTATTTCAGATAGAAATATAGTGTTTTAGCCACGTAGTGAAAATGAGATGGCGAAAGGCAGTTTGTGGACAGCATGCCTTGCCTGGTGAGTTGTTGGTTATTTGGTGGGTCACGTTTTGTGACTTATTAACTGCCAAAATGTGGTACAAACAATCCCAGAAAATCACTCCTCCCAACTTATTTGACCAAGAAAAATGCAGTCTCTGACACAGGGTCAGGTAAGTGCAGCAGCTGAGCTCATTCCTGAGTTCAGTGAGGAAATAAGATCCTATCATCTAAACAAAGAGGGAAACAATGCTGTAGGTTTTGTGTGACAAACTGCAAATGAACAGGGAATACCTGAAAAAAAAGAAGCCATAGATAGAATACAAATTTTCCACATAATCCACTACATTCCTATCTAATGATGAAAGAACAGCTGATCTAGAATGTGAAAAGCTACCTTAGAAAGAAATGCAACAATTGCAAGTGCCACAGAATTTATGAGCTCTGGGGAATGCCCTTTGTGGGGGGGCTGCCCAGTTGTCATTAGACAGACCTCAGCTGCTACCTGTGCTGCAGCAGAATGGAGCTCATACCACAGGCTGAGGTGGAGCAACTGCATTTGACCTGCTTGGGGCTCTTCTGAGCAGGGGTCTCAATATTTATCTATTTGATTGTTTGTTTGTTTGTTTTGCCAGTAGGGATATCTTTCTCCACAGCAGGATTGTTCTTTATATAGACTCAAATCCACCTCCACACTTCAGAATCTTATTGTGTAAAACAGTGTGCATACATGTACACACACATATATATACACACATGGAAATGATGATGAGCACGCCTTTTATGAAAACACAGCAATGCACACAGCTCTGCCTCACTATAAAGGAGAGGCTGCTGAGGCTTGTCATTGCAGGATGAATTTAAAACAGCATCGCTGCTTTTAAAGTCATCCAGGAAAGGAAACCCGTCAAGGAAAGGATGGATGAGAAGATGTCAGAAGCGTTTGCACTTAATATTCCTGGAGCAAGCCTGTGTTGTTTGTTGCTGCAGCAGAGCTCTCTTCCCTGCCCCCTCTGGCAGACCCACATGCACACACAAAGATTCATTCTCCACCCTTGCCAAAAATCCTGGTTTTGCCCCTTAGGTGCCATGCTCTCCTCCTCCCTGAATAAGGAATGGTGATGGGGAAGTCTTTGGGATGAGGACTTGACTGATTGGACCAGTATGATGCATCAGTCCCTGCAGAGCTGGTGTCTTTCTGCCAAAGAATCATAGAAAGATGATCAAATCATGGAATCATAGAAAGATTATAAAAGCATAGAATGATAGAATTATTAAGGTGAAAGGGATCTTAATGCCCATCCCATTCCAGACCCCTGCTATGAGCAGGGACACCTCCCACTGGATCAGCCTGCCCAGGGCCCCATCCAGTCTGGCCTTGAACACTAGCATGCAAAATTACACCCAAGGGTCACCCACCACAAGGATGGGGACAGAGCAGGGGATGCCGTGTTGTGAAGGTTCACGTGATGTTGGTGGCCTTGGGTTGAAGCCTTCCACTCACTCAAAGCCCCATTCCTGCGGGCTGGGTGTCACACAGGGAGAGAGTGCTGGAGCCCTGTGTCCCCAAGCCAAATGTGACGTTGTCCTCTTTTCTCTTCCCTTCTCGTACCCTGCAGGACCCGGCACGGGGAGAGTAGACAATGGCTCCGTGAGCTTGGCCGTCCCACTGTGGCTGTTGGCAGCATCCCTGCTTTGCCTACTCAGCAAGTGTTAATACAAATCAAAATTAAAAATTAATAATAATAATAATAATAATAATAATAAACCAACACGACAACAACAACAACAACGACGACAACACACAAAACAAAACGCATTATACAGGAGACAGAGCGAAGAGAGGGGAGAGAGAAAAAAGAGGGGGAGAGAAGAAGTGAGAGGACCGTTTCAATCACAACAACTTCTGCCTGTTCAGGAGCAAAGAGGGGGGAGAGGAAAAATCACAGCAGGACCACTCAGCAACGCTTACATGATTTCCGACTGCCGGCCGTCACAGCACCGACCTCACAAGGAGAGAGGCAAACGGGGCACCCGCAGGGCCCATGGAGCCACAGGATGCTGCGCTTCATCCACATCGATGACACCGAGCTGAGCAAAAAGAAGATCCCTTTTCTTTTCTCTCCTCCTTGCTGTTTTCCATACTCCTCACCTGCCTTCCTCCCTCCCTCCTCTTTCTTTCTTGTGCAGAAAGAGGTCTTTGCTTCAGTGTCTATAGCCACTTAACTTTTTGGATGCCCTTGGTCATTTTTGTGAGCCGATGCTCAGGCACTTCATACTTTTGGGAAGAAAAAAAAAAAAAGGAAAAAAAAAATCATGAACAGAGCAAGTTATCAAAGCTCTCTGCGCACTGGTGTCCTATGAAGAACCCCTTCCTCTCTTCACATCATCCCATGCTCCTGTGCACTTTGCTAAATGCTTTCTGTCCTGCACCCTCCCTCATGCAACATCCCGCTCTGACCTGAAGGAAAGCTATGTCCTTCCAACCCAGCCTGCTCTTTTATTTGCTTTTTTGATTCTCTCCTTCTCCCCCTCAATTTGGCCAAGTGTCTTTCTCCAGTGTGTGCCTGCGTGCGTGCGTGCATGCGTGTATGTGTGGCCCTCGTGCTCTGTCTTCTCTTTCTCTCTTTCTCCTGCTCTCTCTAAGCATGCTGAAGAACAGTCCATGTGTACATACACCCATCCCACTGTAGATAACGTCCTGCCTTGTCAGTGTGAGACCGCATGCTGAGAGATCTCTTGGACTGAGAAGAGGGCTGAGGAGAGAGGAGCATCTGCAGCTCAGGGCCCCATGTTGGCCCCTCTCCAGAGTGCCTGGTCACCTTGACAGCAGGAGTCATTCTGCATCCTTTCTTCACCTTTTTTTCCCTCCCACCCACACCCGTCTGGCTCTCAGCCTTCATGTACCAGCAGAGCAGCTCATGTGGGTGTGAACCCCACAGTGTGATGGTTCCTAAATAGAACCAATGCCCCCTTCTGTTGTTGTCTTACTGTGTGTTTACACCGCTGCCAGGATGAAGCTCACTTTGCAGCTTACACATACAAAACAAACTGGGTCAGAAGATGTCCAGGACCTATGAATGTAAGAATAAAAACAAATATCAGATCCAAAATTCTGGGCTTAGCCAGAAGGGGCTTCAAGTGGTACAGTGAAGAAGTAGGCTACACTCTTGCCTCTTCCTGTGTGGAGGGTGCTGGGCCTGCTGGAGAGGGCTGTTGCTTCCAAGCAAATCCCCTGGAAATGCCATGCAAGTGCTTGGCACTGCCAGGCCATGTGGGCATAGCAGCATCATGCCCAGCAGCTTGCACATCCCAAGGCCTGGTGCCTTCCTCCTGGCTGCCAGGCTCAGCTTTTGGGGCAGCAGCCA
This sequence comes from Lagopus muta, assembly GCF_023343835.1. NCBI lineage: Eukaryota > Metazoa > Chordata > Aves > Galliformes > Phasianidae > Lagopus > Lagopus muta. Next base: position 82,174,623 of record NC_064433.1, read on the forward strand.
GCAGGCAATTCAGCAGGCAGCCTGGGTGAGTGAGGAAATGAGAAAGGCTGAGGGGTGGATAGTGGCAGACTTACTGTAGGCCTGCTGTGGGCTTGAGTGATGTTATATTATGCTCAGTCTCCAGGCCTTGGTGCCATCATGTCCCATATCCCTCGGAGTATTTGTATGCCCCTGTCACTGTGTCTGCATTTCAGGAGATCTGTGTCACCCAGCACGTTGGTCACAGCTCCAGATTTCCTGCTGTAGCAAAGGCTCCTTGTCCTCTGCGGGGTGACCCTGCAGCTGCAGGCTGATGCTGCTCCCGAATCTGGGAGTGGGAAAACTCCACATGGCCAGCATGTCTGGGTCCCCCTGGATCTGTTGTCACCAGGCTGCCCTTCCGGTCTGGGTTAAGTCCTTCCTGTTTAGATTGAGGGTTCTCTTCCATGGCAGCCTGTTGGTCACTGTGGGGTCTGTCCTGTATCTTGTCCTGCACAGGTCAGAGCCCTGTTGGGGTGCTGCTTGCATGCTATGTCCTCATGGGTTTGGGTGTTTTGAAGAGTTTTGAGGAGATTATTATTTTTTTGAAGAAAGCACACAGGTTTTTGCTTTAAAGACAAATATGTTACAAAAAGCAGGACACCCAATTGCTGAAGCCATCTTCTTCGCTGCAGGAAATGGCCACAACCTCGATGCTGGCTTCTGGTCTTTCCTGCAGGATGTCCACAGATTCATGTCCTGGTTGTGTGGCTGTGAGGCAGGCTTACAGCAGATCTATCCCAGGTGTGCCCCATGGGTGCTGCAGGCACTCCACTCTGCCAGATCTCTAGCAGGTATTACTCAGAGCATCTGCCAAGATAAGAGCTCAGATGAACAGGGGATACATAAGGTCAGCTGCTCTCCCTTCCTTTGGCCATATCTCAAGCCCTTTCTTCTAGAGCTCTCTTTCTCTGCATTCACGTTCCTGCCTCCCCATCCCCTGCAGATAGCTATGCTCTTGCCTCCTACTGCCTCTTGTCTGCCTCTAGACTGGAGAGGGGGGTTTGGAACAGGACACCAGTTCCTTGAGCTTGTCAGTGTCATTGTGTTTGGTCAATGGAGATTTAACATTTAGTGTTATAAAAAGAAGCGAACGAAATGAAAAAAAAAAAATAAAAAAAATTGTATTTCTTCTACCGGTTTGTAAATATTCCAGGAGTTACATGAAATGTCTGGTAATGTCCAAGCAGAGGAACAAAGACTTAGATTTAATATATGGCCCCGTACTTGCTAGCAGATTTCAAACCCTTTTGGATGGCCAAGCGGAGGGTGGAGGCAAGTCTTTCTGGAAGGAGCTGGGCAGCGGGAGTGCTACCTCAGCCTCCCACAGCATTGCTTGGCACATCTGGCGGGTGGCAGGCAAAGCAGGCAGTATGGGACTCTGCATCTGAAGCCTGTACCATGGCACTTGTGCTCATTTTTGTTCATTTCCAGCCCCGCAGCTGGCTGGTATGTTGCTCAGTGATGCACCCCCCCCCCTCCTCCTCTCTTCACCAGTGACGTTGTGTCGCCTCATGCTAGCACTGAGTGCATGTTAACGTGCCATTCATGAAGATTTCATTGGTGACATGCATTGTGTCGAGAGTTGGTCTTTGTCTGCACAACTTTCTTACGCCACTGACTGTCGCTGCTTAGGCAGACCTCATGTACTGCTGCCTGCTCCCCTCTTGGTCAAAAAAAGCCTGAATCCCATCAGTGATCCTTAGCTCTGGGTGCATCCTGGCCATGCCCCCAGACCACTTGGCTGAGCAATCTCATTTGCAACATCCGAGCCCCCAGCACAGATCAAGTTAGTCATGCCGTCATCTGAATGGGAGCTACACGTCTGGAAAGGATCTTGGGGGAGCAACAGAGAGTTCTGAGGATTCAAGAGCATTTTGGGAAGAGGATTTGGGAAGTCAGAGGAGTTGCATTTGAGTCCTCCTCAACCTGCCATTGTTCAGCTCCATCTTGTGCTACATCTTCTTCCTCCCCTAATGATGGAGATCATGGGCAAGGATAACAACTCTTCTCCACCCACACCTCTGATCCAAGCACACTGACTGGTCACCCACACCATCACAGTGCTTGATGTGATGTAGCAACAGTGACAGTCTTGTGGAGGTCGTAGTGGGTGAGAAGTTCTCCCCCTCTCTCTTCTCCTGCTGCATGATCTCACCGCTTCTCTGGCTCCAGAATTCCTTGAGCTAGGGATGCTAGAAGTGAACTGTCCCGTGGAAAGAGCAGCATGCCAGGCAGGGAAGCAGAGGTGAAACTGGATGGTAATTTCCAAGGTGTGATGGTAGTGGAAATGGGTAAGGACGAGTGCTGCCCGTCATCCACGCACAGAGCTCCTAGGCATACCAGCGGGCAGACTGTGCCTCTCAGCACTGGTCATAAAGTGGCTTCATTTCCAGCGGGATACCCTGAAGATATTTTATTTTAAACTGCATGACTCCTGCTACAAAGAGCTGTGTCACACCATTAAAGCCTCTTTCTCTTTTCCTTCTTGCAACTTGCTAGAATGGTGCTCACGTAGATCCTGCATCCCCCCAAAGTTTCTGCTTGGCTCCCATCAGGCCAGGCTGAGATATTTACTGTGGGAAAGCAGAAGTCAGCTGGGGGAGGATATGTAGGTGAGGCCCTCTGTATCTCTGCAGCGTAGGGAGATGTGGTGGCAATGAGATCAGCCAAAACAGGGCTTGGGAAAAACGAGCATCTCTCCAGGTTAGCCCAGAAGGGTGGCAAGTGAAGAGTCCTTCCTTTGTTGCAGATTGAGGTCACTTCTATGCTGCAGTGCCTCAGCCTGCCTTGGTAAGCCCTGCAGAGGCACCCAGGCAACGGAGAGGAAGGGGCAATGCATGTCAGAAGGTCACAGGACCATACCCCAGGTGCAGTTCCTAGGTAGGGCAGGACCCCCTTCCCCTCCCCCTCATCCTCCCTCTCATTCTCCCCCTTCCCTTCCCTTCCCTTCCCTTCCCTTCCCTTCCCTTCCCTTCCCTTCCCTTCCCTTCCCTTCCCTTCCCTTCCCTTCCCTTCCCTTCCCTTCCCTTCCCTTCCCTTCCCTTCCCTTCCCTTCCCTTCCCTTCCCTTCCCTTCCCTTCCCTTCCCTTCCCTTCCCTTCCCTTCCCTTCCCTTCCCTTCCCTTCCCTTCCCTTCCCTTCCCTTCCCTTCCCTTCCCTTCCCTTCCCTTCCCTTCCCTTCCCTTCCCTTCCCTTCCCTTCCCTTCCTCACCCTGCCCCCACATAGATATGTCTGTATAGCCCATGCATAGATGGGTGCAAGGATCAGGTCAACCTGGAAGCCACTCTGTGAGCACAGCACCTCCCAGCCAGGACTGCTCTCCAGACTGTCACACACAGGCACACACACACACCCTGTGTCCTCTGCTGTCCTCTGCCACACAAAGCCTAACATGTGCATGCTCCTGGTGATGGCTCCGTCTGTCCGGCACACAGTGAACTCCTGTGCACGTGCAGGAGCACAAACGTGCGAGGACAGGGAGGAGGGGGGCAGAGGGCAAGTGCCTGCCCTGCGGGGCCACCGTCACCCACAAACTTTTCAGCTCTCCCAGCTGGAGCCAGGTTTCATCCTCTAGACCTTGAGAACAAAGGCCAGTCCCTTCTTGCTGCACGGCGGGGTGGTTAGAACTCTCCTCATTAACAGTGTTATATACATATAAATATATATATATATCTATATCTTTATATATATTTTTCCCCAGCACTGTAGACATGAGCTGAACTTCTCTTTAACAAAACGAGAAAAGGGCCATTTTATTTTTCGCCATTGGTTTGTTTTTGGAACTAGCTCTGTGAAAGGCAACTCTAAAAGCGCAAGTGTGTATGTAGTGGAAGCGATCAGAAATGAAACCACCCAACCAGTGAATGAGCCAAACCCAGTGATGAAAACAAACAAACAAAAAAAGAAGCTTTTTATTTTTTCTTTTCTCAATGTATTTAACTTCTGTTATCTTGTTTCTGTTTCTTTACATGTATGAATGCTCTGCTCTTCTGTGATCTTAAAAAAAAAAAATACAAAAAAATACAAAAATGAAATAAACGTGAAAAGGAGGTGATGTTCCTTCGTTTCCCCTCCCTTCCTTGAGTACCCTGCCTTGTCTCTTCTCCGAGTCTGTCTGCTGGTGGCTTCTCTGCTGCACAGGGTCTTGGCAATGCTGAGGTCCTGGTCCATGCGCACTGAAGCTCAGAGTGAAGGTAAGGCAGCAAAATCCTGGCACACACAATCTCTGTTTTCATTAACATTTTAAATGGTTATTTTTAATGGTACATTTAACTAAGAGTAACTTATCCATGGGAAGAGAATTTGGCTGTTAACACTGGCATCTGCTTAACAAACTGAAGCTTTGCATTTGGTGAGGCGTGAGCATAACACCAATAGCATTACTTGCTAAGAGTAGACTCATTAGCATTAATTGCTGCAGTTAGTACCACAAAGAGCTGCCCGTATCTGTAACAGCAGTTATTATATGTACCCCATTCTCCACTGGAAAAGGCACATAGGAAGTTACTAGCAGTGATGCAGACATACCAGCAAATGAAGATCCAAATTCTTGGCACTTAACTCAAAAAAACCATCCACAGGTGTAATAAAGGGGATGAGGTGTTCTGGGGTCGGTGTTCTTCAGCCTTCCTTGCTGGAGGACTGTGTTCAAACACAGCTGAATTGCAATTGGAAATGGATTTATGGACAATGGCCATCATCAGATGCACAAGAAAAGGCATGTCTCTAAAAGTATCTTGCATTTCAGCAAAAAGTAGCAACGTTCAGGTTGGATCTTAGGAAATGCTTCTTTTCTGTGAGAATGATCAGGGACTAGAATGAGTGCCCGGGAAGGTGGTAGAGTCACTGACCCTGGAGGTGTTAAAGAAACATTTAGATGTTGTACTGAAGGACATGGTTTAGTGAGAAATATTGGTGAAAGGTGGATGATTGAACTGGATGATCTTGGAGGTCTTTTCCAACCTTGGTGATTCTATGATTCTAAGATTTTACTGTCCAAAGCACACATTGTCAGAATGGGCAAAAGGGCTGGATACAAGGAAATACTTTGCAGTGGATGAAACACAGGATTTACCACAGCTGTGCACCAGTTGGCACTCTTAAGGTTGACAGGACTTGTCTCATGTGCCCATCATCTGCTGGAATCCCAAGGCAGTGTATTTGATTTAGAGACACCATATTTTGGTGCTTCGGACATGAAGTACAAATTTTTACATGAAGTTTCACCAAACGTGACATCCCAGGCTGGGTTACCAATCAGGATGCAAACATCACAGCTTACCAAAAAATCCATACCCAGGCAGCCCAAAAACATGGGTGCATCTCTGAGTTGCAGTGAGTTGGGGTACCCAGGAAAGGAATGCTTTACTTCCAAAGAGCGCCTATCACCTTGCTACTACTCTGTCATCTGTGCTACTAGCACTGCCCAAGCATGGCCGGGGAGGGTGTCTGTCCAATTTTGGAAACACACTGTAGAAAAACTACTCTACACAGTGCTTCCTGTTGATTAATTCCTGCAGAGTATATGGTTGGTAGAAAACTTACTCCTTCCTTTTCAGAAGTCCCGTGTTCCCTGTTAAGCTCAAGAATGTTACAATACCCAGGCAGCTGCAGGAATTAATGTTTTGGCCATTTTCAGAAAGAGGAAGGTGCTAAATGAAGTGCTCACTAAGGCTATCATACATTCCAATAACTTTGGTGGTAAATCTTAATTTCAGGTCTTTTAACGTACTACATACAATACATACTGCCTCTCCCACCAGTGAAGCCATGCAGTTTACCATCAAAATTTTCATGGTCAGAGACAGGAAAAGGTGATGTATGCCATTAACAGATGGTGCTTTATTATCAGGCTGGAGGGAAAGGCAGCGCAGAGAGAAAAGTCCTTACATCAAGTAAAGGCTGGTATGTCTTCCTCTAGGGCCACCATCCATTCGTAGAGTGACCTGAGAACTGAGATCTCCACAAATCTTCTCCCTGGCTGGTGATTTACTGGTTTGCATAGAGCAGAGTCAAGATAGACCCCTTGCCAGTGTTTGTGCATTGGTTGTCTTCCTTGTGAGAGGAGGTCTGGACTCACCCTATCTTTCCATGACAACTTCTTGACCCAGCCTTCCTTCTACCATAGAGTCCTGCACACCTTCAGCACAGCATCCATCCATGGTGTAAAGGTGCTTTTCATAGCATGGACACCGAAATGTCCAGAGAACCATCACTGAGGACACACACTCTGCCCTGTAGTTACTCCCAAGATGGCCTCTCTCAGTGCAGCTGGGGATCTCCTCCAGCTCTGCAGAGAAGAGGTGGGGGATTTGTGCTGCTGCCTGCTGGCAAGGATTTGCTCCATGAAGAAGCTGTAGTGCTTGTGGTAATGTTGCGACTGCCCTAAGGCAGCTCCCCTTCCCCCGGCTGGGGCACCCCGAAGGTGCCAGGTCTGCCAGGAGGGCATCTGCAGGCAGGGGAACAAAGGCAGTGCAGGATCTTTGTGCCTCTAATGATGGCTGCGATGAGGGAAAATTAGCGCCAGACAGACAAATGGGGACTCATTTCAAGAGGCAGCGAATGAGACAAAATTGTAATTAAAAGCTCAGGAGATTAACTCTGTGGCAATAAAACTTTATCTCCCAAGGAATTCAGCTCTTTCTCGTTCTCCCACTCTCGTGGGCTGCACCCTGGTAGTGCTTCCTTCCCATCCTCTGGTGCTTTTTCTCTTACATAATCGCTGGAGCTGAGGAAACATTTATTCAGAGCAGGAGAGTGAATCTGCTTTGGTGCTGTCCTTCCCTCCCTCCTTTTTCAATTCTTATCTGCAACAAACCCTTCCTGTCTGCAAGGAAGGCAAAGGGGAGCAGGAAGTCATCCCATCTCCAATGTTCAAAATTGGATATGCTGTGCTTTATAAAGCCATCTGACAAACTGGCATGTCCTAATAATAGGACCTGGGATGTTTTGCCTTGGGATGCAAGGACAGAGGCTGTGAACTCTGGTGTTTGCCCGTGGGAATAGGCTTGTCCTTGGCCAGACAGGCAGTTTGGTTTAATGAGTCCTTGTCCATTCTGAAGCACATGTATTCCTCTGCTCCATGACACCTCCATGACACAGGGGATGTTTTTAGCCCCATGTCCTACCAGAGGGATTCTTGTGAAGGGTGGGAAGAAGTGTGCCTTATGGGGAAGGGCTCATGTTCCACCTTGTGGGGTCTGCACCTGGAGGGTGGTGACAGAGGAGAAAGGCCTTAGCCAGCATCAGCGTGTTAATTTACGAATGCATGGCTGCATAGGGTGCTCAACTCCATCATCCTCTACTCTTACTCTTTTGCATTCCCATTAGCTGACACACCTCCCCACCTTTGCTGGCAATTGGTAGTTAATAGCCACAGGGGCTTTGCCAGCTTACGGCTTTCCTCTCCCATTTCTGCTTCTAGTGCTCGGTTTTGTTGAGCAAGCATGAGCCATTTGGCCTCATGGATTATTAATGAAGATGGAGAACTTTTCCCTTCACAACGTAGCAATGGGTGGGTTGGCATGGCAGGGGCTGCAAAGGTGGGAGTGGAGAAGGGGCACACTTCAGTCTGGACTCACTGCTGGGATGATGCACCTGTTATGCCAGTGGAAGACCAGGGTGTAACGATCTCCTTGGGATTTGACAGCACAGAGGTGCTAAGAAAACACTAGCAAAGGATGAAGCACTTTTCCAATAAAAGGGGACACGTTTTCAGGCAGGAGTGGGCAGAGAAAGTGACACCCCACATCTGGTGCGCTGGGAGAAGAACTGCAGCCTGCTCGGGGAGCAGGGGCAGAGCTAGAGAACAAAGGATTCGCACAGTTCTATCCAGGCACAAGGGAGGAGAGGCTGCAGCTCTCCGGTGAGACCACATGCCGTGATTTCTGCAAAACCAGGCAAGTCACGCACTTGTGATGGGTCACTGGAACCTACTCAGGTGGAAACGGAAAAATGAGTTTCCCTCCCCAGCACTCAGCCTTTCCTAACCAGCCCTCCTTTTGTGTTTTCCCTCTTTTCATTGCCTCTGCTCACACTGCCTGCTGGTAGTCCAGAAAATGGAAAAAGAAACAGAGATGAATAAGTGTTCGTGAAGAGGGGTGTCCATATGAAATAATGCACACCTGGGAAGTTATGAAGGTTGCTCCAAAAGTGACACCACCCATTTATTTCAATGGAAACTACAACAGATACAGAGAGCAAATAACACTATTTGATGGACCATACTCTCAGCAGCAAAACACTGTTTTTCAGCATGGCCACCACCATTAGCTGTACATTTTGGTCAGCGATGAGCAAAAGCCTGCATGCTTCACTCATAAAAATCTGCACCAGTGGAGGTGCCCCGCTGCCACTGTCACCACTGCTGAAATGCACCACCTCACTGTGTTCACATCCACAGTCTGGTCTCTCTAAACATTCAGCAAGCATCAGTGGGTCAGTGGGTGACAGTAACAGAATACTGGTGGGAAGGTTCAACCAATAATGCCATACCAACATCCGCCTTTGAAGATGGGATTTGACATAATAAAATAGGAGGCATTACTTTTAGAGCAGCCCTGGTTCATTCATGGGATCCGACACACAGATACAGAGCTGGCAGCCTGCAAAGGTGCCATCCCTTCCTCTACACAAAGGTATGCTGCACAAATCCATCGCAGTCTGAAAACCACTCTAGAGCAAAACAAATAGATCAGAAGAGAAGGACAGAAGCTGAACTGCCTTGTGAATGGAGATACTATTAGAGTGCGGTGCCAACAGGATAATGGACTATCAGTTACTGTTAATACTGAATAGGAAACCAACACAAAGCGAGTTTAATATAGTTCTCCTAAAATTTCTTGTCACTTCTGCTCTTCCTTTCTTCGAGTAACAGATGAACCTGTCAGACTCCAATCTGCCCCGTGGCTCATGGAAAAAAAAAAATGTTTATGGAAAAAAAGTAATAAATTCTGCTCCTTCAGAAGCCCTTTTGCTACGCGAGGTGCCTTATCAGTCAAATACAGTCAGGAATGAAGAACAGCAGTGTTCCCCGCCTTCAATTGCATGTGATCGTGGTGTGCAGTGACATTCCCAGGTGGCACAAAAGCAGGACAAGAGCATGGGGTATCTGTGGGGTATCTGCAGTCAGTCAAGAAAGTACATGCATGCATGATGGACCTTCAGTCCAGCTTAGAAAAGGATGGATCCCAATGCATCACTTCATACACGGCTTTCTCCATTATGAGTAGGGCAGCATGGATGGCTGCTGAGGAGAATGAGATCCCAGTGGCAGGGATGCAGCACCTCTACCACAGCACAGGTGTTAGAGCGTGCAGACTGTACAGAAGGGATAGATTTTGGGGTCTCTTGTGGCTTAGCACTTGAGCCAGGAGCAGGTGCTTCCTCTCAGCCAGCTGTGGGGCTGAGCTTGCTGTGAGGCTTGCCGAACAAAAGGCAAATCTTATTTTCCCCTTCAGCAGTCACAGCAGCAGAAAAAGGCAGGGCTGGTGTGTCTGCACAGCACAGGCTCCTTTCCATATATGCATGACTGTCTGGCTGCCCTCTCTCCAAACACTGCAGCACCCTGCAGGCTGCTGCCCCAACCCCTTTTTCCCCAGCACAGTGTGCGGAGTAGCCCCCCATTACCTATTCACATATTGAATTCAGATATTAATAAAAGGGTAACTCTCTGGTTAGAGAGGTAACTCAGCACCAAAGCAGATTCACTCTCCTGCCGGTTTGCCCAACAAAACCTTCTGTGCAGCGGGCACAGAGAAAGTATGGATGAGGAGCTGAGTGAGCTGTAAAGGTGTGCGGGTGCTCCCCTGGGGCACCGCCCTTAGCAAAGTGCTCTCTGCAGAGATGCTCTCCGGGGGCCTTTTCCTCACTGAGTGCTTTATGAACAGGGGCATTCCCCGGAGATGATCCCCGGAGACACTTTTACCCCCAGAAGGCAGCTGTCTTTGTGGTGTGTATTTTTAACAAAGCTTAAAGGTGTGTTTTATTCCCGTCCTCTCCCCCGCAGAACAAGTACTCTGGAGCAGAAAAATTATTGATCTGATTTGCACAAGCTCCTGAGGGATGAGCTCACTGCAATTTTCCCACAAGAACAGAGAGGATAAGTCACATATTACGTGTGTCATGGGCAAGATGTGACGTTGTGTTTCTTGGCTTCCTCCTGGTTTCAGACCACGATGTTGATTTGGCAGTTCAGAGCACATCTAAGACCTGAATTTGTATTTTAAATGAAAGGGGACTTTCTGCCCTGATGGTGAGCACTGTGGGACAAAAGGAGTTCCTGGTTCTGGACTTTGCAGTCCCCAAGCTCCCCAGGAAATCCAATATGAAGAGAAGAACAGTTTTAGTCATAGAATTATAGAGCCATAGAATGGCTTAAATTGAAAGGGGCATCTAAGATGATCCAATTCCAATCCCCTGCCATGGGCAGGGCTGCCACCCACTAGGTTCAGACTATTCAGGGACCTATCCTTACCGTGAATGCTTTCAGAGATGGGCATCCAAAACCTCTCTGGCAGCCTGTTACAGCACCTCATCATACTTTCAGCAAAAAAATCTCACCTGACATCTAATTCTCCCCTTTTAGTTTTCTGTGAATAGACTCAAATTCTTCCAGTCTGTGCGATATTATGACAGGATTGTCAGGCGAGTTTTGTGCAGTGCCACCAGGAAGGAAATGAAGATGACTACTGTTGCATGAAGCATCCAGACCCTGTCAGGCCAACAGAGCAATGAAAGGAAGCCTGAATCCTTCTTCCACCTGTCCTTTGTATCTCTGTGAAATCACCTGAGAAGGTACAGGAGTTTTTTTTCTGTTTGCTGCAGGGCTGACAGAAGTGCACTCATAGAAGCTGAAGGCATGGCCAAGATCTTTGCAGATGCCCTCAGCCTCAACCCAGAGCCTTCAGAAAAGTTCTGCTCAGCCACTCTCATTGCACAAGATGCATTCTCCTGCCTCACAGGACAGCCATCACTGGAAAAAATAACGCTGTGTGCCTGTTCACAGCATTTTGAACCAACGTACAATACATTTCCATGTGCAAGTACAAGCAACTACTTGCTTTAGAGTGGTAAATAGCGATTTTTATTTTGTGGGGAGTGTGACATGAACTGATTTGAGTATGGATGCATTGTGGAATGTCTGATTGCTCAGGGAGAGAAAGTCAAGCACTGTAACAATTGCTTCACAAATCATAATTCACAGAATATTCTGCGTTGGAAAGGACCCATAAAGATCATTAAGTTCAGCTTCTGGCCCCATGCAGGATCACCCCAAATCCAAACCCTATGTCTGAGAGCAGTGTCCAAACGCTCCTTGAACTCTGACAGCTTGGGGCCGTGCCCACTGACATTAGGAAAAGATGAAGAACGTTTCTCTAACCCCAGCTCCCCTCCCCTGACGCAGCTCCATGCCGTTCCCTTGGGCCCTGTCGTTGTCACACACAGCAGAGCTCAGTTCTGCCCCTCCGCTCCCTCCGCTCCGCCATCAGGCTCCCCTCAGCTCCTCTGCTCTGGGCTGAGCACACCATGGGACCTCAGCTGCTCTCCATACACCTTGCTCTCCAGACCCTTCCCTACCTTAATAGCCTTCCTTTCAGCACTCTCTAATAGTTTTATGTTCCAACCTGCAAGCAGAGATGAGACACAAATCTGAGTCACAAGTTCCATGTTGGCTGCACCCATCACAGTGCTTTCTGACCACCTCAGCCAAAACAAGTAGTTCTCCCTTTATTATGCAAGTGCCTGTCTGTTGAACACCTACACATGTCAGGGTACAACACATGGAAAGAGAAGCTTTATCATCTACCCGTACTGGTAGATGATAAACCATCTACCAGTGGCTTATCATCTGGTACTTAAGTCCTCAATTAAATGTTTTTTCTACAGTGAGAGTTAATTGCTACACTCTGGACCTGACATGTTTAAACCTGAGATGCTCCGTGTCTGCTGGCACATGCCTGCTGCTTTGCAAACTTCCCTCTCCTTGCCTGCAAACACACAAATAACCCATAACCGGACTCTCCTCCCTCTGGGGTGCGTGGTTACGAGCACCGTTTGGCAGTAAAGTAAAAACATGCAGACTCATTCACAGCAATGCTGCTGTGCAGGGCTCCGTGGCAGAGCCTGTGGGCGTGCGATGAATACCTAGTAATTAAGCTGATTCTGGGCACGCTGATTATCACTTCAGGACGATGTGGAACATCCTGCAAGCACTTACACAAACAGCCGATTCCCGGGGCACATGCACGTGTGCGATGGGGAAGGGGGGAAGAGGAAGCAGCCTGACGAGCGCTTTGAAAGTGAGGTAAATAGGTGTTGGTGCATCTGCAGCTGTGTTGGTTTTTTCCTACCAGGCAGAATTGGGAGCCCCTGGCTGAGCACCTCAAAGTAGCTTGCAGTGGTAACACTGTTGTAGCAAGAATCTGTTTTCTCAGGGCAGTCTCCAGGCCCTGCTATTATCTGTGGAGCCACCAATAAAAACTTCCTCAGGACCTGGACAAGCTGTGGATGCCCCGTCCTTAGAGGCATTCGAGGCCAGCTTGGGTGGGACCCTGGGCAGCCTGATCTGGTGGGGGGCAGCCCTGCCCATAGCAGGGGATTGGAGCCAGAAGGGCTTTAAGGTCTCTCCCAGCCCATCCATTCTGTGATTCTATGATTCTATGACTTTCATTTGGGAAACATCAGACCAGTCGGGGGCAAGATAAGAAAAAGGAAATGAGCACACCTGCAAAGGATCTAACTGATATCATGGCGGGTTGTGCCATGAAGTCTGACTGCTCTTGCTCTGTGCAAGGGAGGGATACACAGACCCCACCTGGCCTTGATCTTCTGAGACACTTCCTACAACACAGTGCAGTGGCACTATTTGTCACACCCTTTCTTTCCAGCAGGACCTTTGCTGTGTCTGGAACTGAGCATCTGAAACCCAGCACACTTCTGCGCTCTCTCCCTGAAGCTCTGGGTTTTCCCTGTATCCCAGCACAGCCTCAGTGCTGAGGCAAGGAGGGAGCTGATTGCCTCCAGGCATTTTCCATCAGCCTGTGCAATTTCTGCAAAGCTCCTGGCCTCACAGATGAGGAAGACAGGCAGGGAGACAGACATGGGCTGTATGTCTGCAACAGGGTTGGGGCAGCAATTCCAGGGAGTACGCTGCCTAATTGGTTTCCTTCCTTTCCTGCTGTATTAATCACCTTCCTGTGCATGCTGCCCTGGGCTCATTTTGAGGGCCCAGCAAGAGGGACAAGAGCAGCCCTGGCAGCTCTGGTCACAGGCTCAAGTCTCTTCCTCTGCCTCCCTGGCTCCAGGGCAGCCTACTTTCCACTCAGTCCCTCTTCGATGCTCTCTAATGGAGGAGGAGGTGAGCATGAAATGGACTGCTAAAACCCATGAATATTTCAGAGGGAAAAGTCAAGGGACTCCATTAAATCCTCTTCAGTCTCTGCAAATGGAGCGGGGGAGGGTGCACTGGTTAATGAGAGACTTCAGCGGCATCCAGGCAATGTCAGGAATGCACCCAGCAGCTTCCAGGCTGCTGTGACCATATGCATTTCACCCCATATCACGGCACCCTTCTCCATACCTCGCTGTCCACACATCCGTCCGGCACTCGTGCTATCTTTTCCTTCCCCAGACAGGCCTGAACAATGCCACAGTCCATTGTATCTTCTGCTACTGCAGCCTGGCCCAAGGTACCTACCCAATGATCATCACCTGCTCATCCTCTGCCCCCGCTCCCCTTCCCACTCTCATACCCGCTTAGTCCCAGCTGCCCTTTCACATCCTTTTGGCTGGCTTTGAGCCCCATGTTCTCCTCCTCCAGCAGCCCACCCTCTCTCCCCGCCACCTTGTCAGCTTCTCACAGCCCCATCCCCATTACCACGGGCTCCAGACATTTTTTCCCGCAGTCAGCAAACAGTGAGCATGGCGGCAGCTTTCATAGCAACAGCCAGACGCAGCCTGACAGCCCCATATGTTTTGGCAGAGACAGTTTCTCCCTCTAATGGGCCCAGAGGAGCGCAGCTTTCAAAGGATTCAGTGTGGAAGTGACAAGCTGGAAAGCCTTATTAATGGGATCTCGGCTGGCAAGGGGCAGGCGGGTGGGGAGTGCGGATTTGCCCAGCAGTGGGTGGAGATGGCAAGAGAGAGCCCCTGTCTCCAGGCCACCACCACCCTGCCATGCACAATGACATGCCACATACCCTACCATCTTTCCCAACCTACCTTTGCCCCACTCATCCTCCTCCTCCTTCTGAGGCATAAAACTTAGCAGCTGTATCCCTATGGTTATTGGGTTTTTCCTAAGGTCTAGTGAGCCTACAGGGTCTTTTAAGACTACTTTTTGCCAACTAGCACTGAACAGGCACTTTGATGACTAGATGGTCCCCAGAGAACACCAAACTGACCCCTCATCAGTCCTGGGGATGCTTCACGGCTTCCAGGAGGATCAGTTCTCCACATCACAAACAGCTAGACTCCAGCACCCTCTTAGGGCATGATTGCACTTAGCAATTTCATGGCTTTTCCTATGTTGTCCCTATAATGTTCAATTACATCACAAACTGAGAATATGAAAATGAGGACTCTGCCTCACAGCACCCACAGTTAGACCAACCCTGCATTTAAACACAGACAGGAGGTGAATGAAGCTCATCAAAATCTAAACCACAGACCGAATGAACGTGCGTAGATAAATGGCCATGGATGGGCACCCAGAGCATGCAGGGGACAATTGAAGGGGACTCTTCTCCGTTTGACCTCTCCTTCACCAAGAAAATTTGGTTCTCCTCTCGGTCAGGGTCCTAAGGATGGCCACCAAATACTTTAGAAGATGACATCTCAAGAGAGAAAAAAAAACAATCACAGACTCTGTAGAGACTTCACCAGCAGTTTCCACCTCAGCCCAGACAATCTCCCCCCTGCTATCCAGCCAGCGATGGCCTGCACCATCCTCTCTCCCTCGACAGATAATGACTCTTATCTCTCTCCTGGCTTAGCATCCACCCATGGTTCCCAAAAGTCTAATTACATTTTACTCATAACTTGTTTCATCAATTATCATAATTAAATTAAGCTCGAAGCAGTGCCTTTCTACCTATACTCAGCTTATAATTCAGGTTGTAGGCTGGTTCATTTATAGACTAAAGCACCCTGAAATCCGCCTGTTTCTGCAGCTACTGCACCTCATCTGGTACAAGCTGCCACCTCTGCAAACTCTGTCACTGCACTGCAGATTCAGTGCTGCTCCTTGGAGAGTGCCAGACTTTCACTGCCTTGACTGTCTTGCTCATGCTCACCACTCTGTGCCAAGTGAAATTAAAATTATTTCCTCTTTAATAAACAAAAACAGTCCTATGAACAGGAAAATAATTTCATTTTTGATAAACAAAAGTGATCATAAGTACAGAAGTGCGCAATTTCCTTTGTCTGGCATTTCCTGCTCTTCTTCAGAGGGCAGCAGCTTCTGTCAATCTGGATGCCAGCCTTGCGTATGACAGTAAAACAGGGCAAAATGTAACTGATTAGGAGCCAGTAAATGTCTGTTGCATGGTGCTTGGTGCTGCCTGCAACACAAAGGAAAGCAGACCTAGAAATGCGAATGAAAGTAACTCATCTTCTGCCCTTACACATTTCTGAAGCTCTCGGTGTGCTTTCTCCAAGGAGAGGACATCTCCCAGGAAGGTGTGGGATAAGTGTGGGCAATGCCATGGGAACCAGAAACACATTCATCTGCCCACACCTCACAGCAGTCACGGGGAGGCTGCTGACACAGATCACGTACATAAAAAGCCTCCCAGAGGAGGCTGTGTACCTGGACAGCACCCAAGGTGAGCCTCATTTTGTACAGTTTGGGCAGAAAATCGATTCCACCCCACAGTGGCAAGAGTGTGACACTGAAAGGGATGCCCAAGAAGCTTTGTGTGCCTGGTTGGAAAGGTTCTGGAGGGGACTGATATGCAGCTGAGAGTCTCTGCTGACACGTGTGCCGAGGGCTAACAGTTCAGCCTCCTGTCCCCACACTGCCATGCAGAGCACCAGGCAGCCCTGCCACCCTGAGGGAGCCATTCACTTGGAGGGAGGCCTTTACCTGCTGTTTCCCAGCTGTTTCATCCCACCAAAGCAAAACCAATCTGCCAGGGCTGAGCCCTGCAATCTAGCTCTGTGGCTAATTGAAACCACTTGATTTTGAATGCTAAATATTTGTTTGCACACAAGCTGGAGTCCACGCCTTTTTTGGAGAAGCGTGGGGCATCTGATGATTACATGCAAGAACACAGACATCTAATTGTGTCATTTTCATTTGCAAATTGGCACTTTGTCCAGAGCCCATGTGAGATGCTGAGGTCTGCTCTGTTTCCCAGGCAGCTCCTTGGAGCCCCATCAGGAATTTTCCTGGGCCCTTGCTAAGCCAGCTGCTGTATTTCAGAGAGGAGATGCAAACGCTTTCTAAATCGTGCTTGCAAAGCTTCCTGGGATGAACAGATGAGATAAAAATGTCTGATTTCAGCTCTGCTCTTGAGCTGCTGACATATACAGCACAGTATTAAAGACAGCAGCCTAGCACAGCTTCAGGAATTGCTGCTCTGTTCATATTTCATTGCACTTGGCACAAAACTGATGAAAGGACTTGGTGGGATTCCTAAGGTGCTGAGGTATGTATTCTTATCCCAGTGGGTTACCAAAGCTTCAATTCTTATGGGGTATTCGATATCTTTAGGTAGAGTTGCATAGAAAGCAACAAAACAGAACAAAAACAACCAACAGATTGTCTGATTGTCTAAAAAATTTGGTACTTGCTTTTCCTTAAACATGCTGGGTGCTTTTCTTAATGGTGAGTCACATCACTACTTGCACACGCCAGCAAATTCCTCCACTCAGAACATCCCAGGCCCAGCACTTTACTGCAGACATGGTGCAGATATGTGGTGGTGAAGGCACAGCTTTCCTCAGTTTGGCCACATCTTGGGGAGCACCAAGACAGCCACAGATCTTTCCTGGGTCAAGAGAATCTGCAGCTATATGTGTTTCTTATTATATAAATATCTGGTACTTCTGTATGGGAAGACCACATCTTGCTTTGGTCCTGTGTCTTCTACCTCAATGGATATTTAACAACAGTAAAAGCATACCAGGCCTTTTACTTCACCCTTTCATTTTAACATAATTTTTTTTTGCCCAGAGAGAATAAACAGAAAGTATTTCTTTCCACTGTAACAGGATTTAACTGGAAAGGTTGCGGGATAATGGAATGAGATTTGTCAAACAAGCTCTGAAAATCTGCACAAGGGAGAAACTGCTATTCCAGGAGCAAATAACTGCACACAAGAGCACATATCTGTAAGTGAGAGACTTTATTTGAACCAATTTTTCAAATACAGACATCTGTATTATTCTCACTTCTCGGGAATGTTTTCTGCTCAGTTTTGAAGCTTGCAACCTTAGGACAATATTCAGGACATATGTGTACATTAGATCTCTGCAGATGGACACATTCATAATGCACAAGTACAATGAGTGAGAGACTCTTTCCAGATCCTCACACAAGAGCATCGGAAATGGGCCGCTCTAATCGTCAAGTTCTGCTCTTATTAGCTTCCAGACACGTCACAGTTCTTTACACTCTCTAGGCTGTAGCCTTCTTCTTCGGGCCCTGATTTACCACTGTGTTACTTCAGCTGTATGCCAGTGTAACTCCTCAAAATAGGGCTTAGGTGATGCATAGGGATGTCTTTTGTTCATTGGGAACAGGCATGAGCAGAAAAACCAAGCTATTGGATGAACGGCTATCCTAGGATTTTCTCTTATGAGAGCAGTCAGGATCTCGGGCTGGGATTTTTGGAAGTGACCGGTGGTTCTGGGTGTGTACTACATCAATCTTAATGCTCACAGTACGTTGAGGACCTCAAAGTTTGTGCCCCAGTATGGAGTCTCCAAGTTGGGCGCTCCAGATGTGAACCACTTGGTCACTATCCGGTTCTGCAAATCTCAGCCTTCACCTTTTCTTCCGAGTATTGCTCAACAGAGGAATGTGGTAATAAAGCATTGTAGGTAAGAATGCAGGCTCGCATATGACCTGAGATCAACACCCTGAACAATGGATAGAGGGTAGTGTTTTCAGGGCCACCTAAATGACTTGGGATTTATAGCTCCTTTTTCCAAAATGACTTGAGAATTTTAGCCCTGACATGGGCTTCAGATAGAAGCTTGGACATCCTTCAGGATCTGGGCCTTAGGAGCCTTAAGTTAATTTGAAAGCCAGTGAAATGTATACTCTCAAGCACCCATGTCACTTGGGTTATTCTGAAAATGATACCCTATATACATATGGGTAGGTAAGGGGCAGACTTTCACAGGCACAAGTGGCAGTTAAACATGTAACTCCCATTGATTTTTTTCCCCCTCGGGGACCTGGAAAACTCCCCCCGAGGAGTTGAATCCTCCTCTTGCATTATTTTCACACCAGATTAACACCACTGCTTCCAGTGGAGTGACTCCTGAGTTACCCCAGTGTGAGCGAGAGGAGAACCAGTCCTGAGGTGCTCTAAATATCCAGTGAAAGTGCTAATGTGGCAATGCGGAAAAGTGGGGAATCTAGCACAGGCCTGGAATAAGACTCCGCCACCGCCACCCCAGTCATTGAGCTCAAGTGGTCACCAAACGGACTCTTGGCCAAGAGGGCCCAAAAGAGCCTCCCCTCCACCTCTGCAAACCACAGCCTCACTGCTTCCCTCCAAAGACACCTATGACAAACACCAGACCTTTGGTACAAAAAGCCTCATGTGCTATAATGTGCCATTTGGAGAGCACCGAAAAAAAACGAACTACCTCATTTTATGTTTTTCTTCCTTCCTTTCTTCCTAAATTATAGTCAATTCTTTCATCTACAGCAACATGCTCCCCTAGAGACAGTGCTTATGTAGTCACCTTACATGAGTTCCTTCCAGCTAAGGCCACTCATGGGGCTGTGTTAGGGTTTGGTGCTGGAAAACACAGGGTCTGGAGGTGTCCCAGCAGGATACACTTCCCTCCCTTTGGAGAGTGGCTCACAGAGGATCTTCTTGGCTGATGCAATGCTTCCAGGTGTTGTGGTTTTTTATATGCTATCAATGCATCAAGTCCATGGATGCCGTAAGCATTGCAAAGCAGACCAAATTCAAGCAAATGATTCATTGCACTGATGGGGGGGCTGTTAACTTTGGATTTTTTATGGTTTTCCAAGGCTTAATCTAGATGAGGTGAAATGTCAAGAGCCGGCCTACAGCTGTTAGGAGCATTCAGTACAGATGTGGATCACTAGCACATCTCACTGCAGAGGCACCAAAAAGTCCCTCCTGGACTCAGCTCTGCGCATGAGGCCAGGCACCATTCTCCCTGCAGGAGTCACCTTGTCATCCCCTTCCCTCTCCAGACACAAAGCAACAACCACAGACACCTTCAGGCAGGATATATACTCTTCAGGGAAAGAGAAAGAGATACAAGTCTGTTGTTGCATTAGGAGCAGTAGAAAAGCTCCAGCCACTCTGCTGGATACTCCTCACTCCCCTCTTCACTTCTGTGACCTCCTGTCTTTTGTGCTGCTCTCAGCTCACATGATACCCTGCTAGAAAATTCATTCCCCCAAAACCCCTGTTTTCCTTCCAGTTTCCGTCCTGTGCTACATCCTTTGAACTGCTTCCTTTCAGCCTTTAAAGTCTGACTGAAGAGGCAACACAAGGAAATCCAAATGCTTTTCTCTGCTCTCTTCCTGTACCCTGCAGACAGCCCAACTTCCTATACAAATCTTGTGTACTACACATGAAACCACCTCGTGCTCAAGGCAGGGTTTGTCTGTGCGCTCTCTCTCACGCTCCCTTTGCCCTGACTCTCTGGCAGGATCAGGACACGGTACAATAAGAAAGATAGGGGGGTGCTTGGTTACAGCCAGTAAATTTTAAACTGGAACCAAGGGAGAGGAATTAGTATTCAAATTTTTTTAGGTTTGCAGTTGGTAACCACATACCCCGTTCTCTTCGTGGGGGGGAAAAGAAAACACAAAACCCAACCCTTTGTTCTCTAAGCAACATGGCAAAGTATGTTCTTATAAACGGTGGCAAAACACACGCGATGCCCCAGCCATCAGCCAAAGGGGAAGCAACATGCAAAATGCAAAGATAAAACATCCCCAAGGGAGAGCAAATGTTTCTGTTTATCAAGGAGGGAGGAAGGTCTATGTCCAGGAAGACATAAGAGGTTGTTTTCTTTTCCTGATAAAGTGAAAAATTGTAATAATAAAATGGAGTTAAGAGGGAAAGTTTGGGGTTTGAAGTCAGAAGAGCAGGGATACCAAGCGGTCCTTGCAGACACGCAACCCTTAAGTAAACCCTTCTAAATGGCCATGACAGGAGATGAGGTCAAATAAAAGCCATGCTTTCTCCTTCCTGCCTCCTCCTGAACACTTCTCCCACACTTCTGAGAGCTGAACCTCGCTCCTCTCCGTGCAGCGCTAGAGTCACAGAGCGTCCGCAGCGTCCTGGCCGGGCACCCAGCGTGCCATGAACAGCAAACATACTCTGCCCCTCTCCTGGTGCGCCCCGTGCCCATCAGAGCGCTCTCCCTCCCATACCCCATCCGCAGGCTTGTGAGACCTGGCATACGGTCCAAGCAGTGCCTGATGTCCGCGCTACATTTGCTGAGTTGAGGTCAGGCTGGAAGGTGTCTCAGGGTTTAGTACCCATCATGACATGGGAATATTAGCATATATATCGTTTATGAAGTATGACACAATACCTATCTGTCAGTCAGCCCATCTTTCTACCTATTGAGTCTGTCTAATCTACTTCAGCTAGCTACGTTTCACTATCGCTATCACCTATTGCTCCATGTTACCTAATTTCTTCCTGTCTCTCTCTCACCTTTTTCACTCTAACCTTTCTTACTCTAGCTATACTCCCCTCTCTCTCCCTATCATCCATCTATCCACTCTAAAGTCTTTTTTTCCCTTCCTCTCTTTAATCCCTGTTTTAAAAAATCTCTGTCCAATCTCTCTCCCACTCTCTCTTTCCCTCTCTTTTTTCAATCCTCCCACTCTCTCTCTCTCATATTTCTACACAAGGCCAGGAAGCGCATGGAAATGAATCCCTACACATTTTGATGGCACATCCAGTTCAAAGGGATTCACTCTGAGGAGACACAGTTCATCTTTTCTCCCTATTTCCAACAAAGAGATGGAGGAGAACAAAGGAAGCGGGAATTAGCAAGACTTTGGGGCTGTCAGCAGACTCATTTTTTGGTGCTACTGCTTGTAGGCCAATTTAATCCTGTTCCTGCCAACAGCACTGTTCAGCAGTCCCAGCAGCCATTTGGCCTTTGGGCTGCCCGTCCTTCATGATGGAAGGCCAGGTCGGGTGGGAAGTTGGGGGCAATCCTGCATCCTGTGGGCAGTGGCCAGGAGGTATACACAGTGGTGCTTGGATGAAGAGCCCAGCCTCAGCTGTGCTTAGAGCAGGCTGCAGGAGGTGGTCATAAATGACAGCTGAAGCCCAGGCTGGGTGACTAAACCTAGGTTTTACCAGGCAGCAAGGGACAAAAATTTCTCCAGGTGCTTTTGGCTGGTTCTGACACCACCAGACCTTGCCATGACCACATGCCTATGCACTTATTGCACTGCCCCAGTACATTTTGCCAAACAGAACATCTTTGGAGAACAATGCCACATCAGTCAACA
The DNA here is from genome assembly GCF_023343835.1 of Lagopus muta. NCBI lineage: Eukaryota > Metazoa > Chordata > Aves > Galliformes > Phasianidae > Lagopus > Lagopus muta. The sequence continues at coordinate 82,196,344 of NC_064433.1, forward strand.
ACTTCTTAATTTCCATCCCAGTGAGGCAAACACCAGTGGGGACCTGGCCCTTCCTGGCTCTCAATGCATTTCTTGGCAGGGCTCAGAGTTTCAGCATGGACCAAAGCAGGTCCTTCAGATGGCACCCATGGGGCTCCCTGGGATCACTCCTCTGAGGTCACTGTGCTCCCCTAAAACAGGACTTAGAGGACTCCTGGAAGCGCACTTCTTTTGTTCTTTCCCAAGATCAATTTTGCTACTTTTCTTAAGCTAATGCCTCACTCAGAGCTGATGCCTCACTCAAAATCAAAGCCTGCTTCCCTTGAAAATCCCCTGAGAGATGCCAAGGAGGAGAGTGCTTGGCCACTGACCGATGGTAGAGCAGTGGCTGAAGAGCAGAGTGGGGCCACGCAGCAAGCAGGCCACCAAAGAGCAGTCTGCACAGAGGCCAGCAGGACGTACAGCAGCATAGAAATGCGACACGGTTATGTTAATGATCATTATTCTCATTTATTATAATTATTGTTCAGTTTGAAAAAGGAGCCTGGAGCCAAGCATTATGCTAATTGGCACATGTTTTTTTGTTGTTGCTGTTGTTCTAGTTCTGAAAAGAAAATGGGATTTAGTACTATTGTTTGTTCATTTGTTTTGTTAAGTTTGTTTGTTTTTCTTTCGTTCATTCCATCACATTGAAAAAGGAAGAAAAGGATTACTATTCTTTTTTTCCTGCTTTGCTTTTGTTTTAACTCACTCAGTAAGTCTGGACTCCTCGGATGAACGGAACATTGCACACACACACTTGGAGAAGAGAGAGAGGAGAGAGAGAGAGAGAGCGCTCGCGGTGGGCAGACAGACACACGCACGCGCCAGGTCAAAGAACTCTGATACAGTGCAAGAATTTTCCCAAAATGATTGGATCATCATTACCAAAAAACTCGCCATAACAACACCAAGAAACAAAGAAATGTTTAAGCCACACTGTTTGACTGGGATTTTTCCTGCTTTTTTTTTTTTTTTTTTTTTTTTTTTTTTTCTTCTTTAAATGTTTGCCACACAGAGAGAAAAAGGGTTTAAGTGGGAATGGGAGAGGGACGGACAGGCTCACAGACGTGAGCAGGAAGGGGGGAGATCAAGATCGGGGCAGGAAGGAAGGATAGAGGATAGGGGGAGGGAGGGAGGGGCAACGGGGAGTCATTTCTTAATGTTCAGGCATTTTCTTGGTCCGCCTTGCTCTCTTCTTCTTTCACCTCTTCCTGCTGGGCACTTTCAGTAGGTTTGGTTTCTTCTACAGCATCTAGTGGGAAAGAGATGATTCAGCATTAGTCAGCCACAATCTAGAGCATCCTGCACATGCATGCAGTCATGCACAACAAAACTGCTGGGCTTTTGGCTTCTCTCTCCCAAAGGAGACCCAAGTCTCAAGGTTTCTAGCATTTCTGCGGCATGGGAAGAAGATGCCCAGGTTCAGCCTAGCAGATGGGTGCATGGCTCTCACATGAAATCTCCAGCCCTACCAGAAACCTGATGCAACTGGGAGGAGCTGCCTAGAGCCCTAAGCCCAGCCTCCTGCTGATGTGTCAGTCAACTCTCATTCATTTCACCACACGCACTGATGAAGCTCTTGGCTTGTAGGGTGAAACCAGCTAGATCCAATGTCTGAATTATCCTTTTATTACACCCACTGGCTGTGCCAATCACCATTGAATTTCTCAGCTCTAATTGCTGCTACTGAACTTCTCAGAAGCTTGGAAGAGGGAAAAAAAAAATTGTAACCTGTAACTCAGATTCCTCTTACACCAAACAGAAATAACGAATGGGAGCCTTTGGACAAGAGGTTGTCTTTCTCTCCAGTTTTCTGGCCTCTCCTTCCAAAGGCAGAGCTGCATGGGGGGAAGCAGTGATAGCAAATGGAGGGTGGATCTGCAATCCCACAGTAAACAAACCATCAGGGAGGGGAAGACAGAGGCAGTCAGGAGGAACAAGACAGTGGTTCACCAAAGGGTTGCAGGATAATGCTAAGGTCTTAGTGCACTGGAGTGGCTGGTCTGCCAATTCTCCCCATTCCATGCTTACTACTCCTCAACCCACCTAAACATATGCACTGACACTGTGGAGAAGTCAAGCAAGGATCATCGCTCCAGATTTATTATAAATAATAGAGAAAAGAAGTGCCAAAGGGCTGGGTGGTGCAGGATGGGGTACAGGACTGGTATGTCACATACTGCAGCACTGGTGCTTGATATACCTCTACATCATCTATGTATTTCTGGTGGGCTCAAGGGTACCCTTGAACAAACCACTTCCTGGCTTCTGAGATGGGCTGTCATCTTGTGTTACAATGGCAAATAAAATAGGCCAGGGTTTGCTCTCTTGCCCTGAAGCTACATGGCACTACTCAACTCAGGTACATATGGCTAAATCCTTGCACTCCAGAACAAGAAAGGATGTGTCTGAGAGCTGTCTGGAGCAAAGCTAATTGGAATATTAAAAAACCACAGTATGGCCCACTTTGTCAGCTTAACATTACAGATGTTCACATGACAATGTTTAGTTTGTGAAGGTAAGCATCCTCTCATCCATGTTTGTCACTAGTCAGAATACTAAATGGGATGTGAACCATTCCTGACTGAGGCCGATGATGCGTTTTTGCCTGGTCCATTCGATGCCATCAGATGGCAGACTTGTATTTGCTTCCAGCACTGGAAGCAGGTGCCGCAGCTCTCACACCCCTCTCTGCCTCAGCTCCTTAGCCTCTCTTTTTATGCCTTCCTATGCACCATTTCCACGTGCATCACCTTTAAGGTGTAACATCCCAACCTAAATCAACTTCATCAACTGCTCTGCTTTTGGAACTTAAAACCCTTTCTGTCTTAATGAACTTCAGACATTGATTTTCCAGTAAGAAAAATTCTTCAAGAACATCCCCATCACCCAATACCATGGCCTGAGATCCTGCATTGCCAGCCAGCAAAAGCTTCTATGCACTTGCTTTCCCCTGATACCGAGCAGCAAAATAGAGTGCTTCTTAAAGACCCTTTCTATATATAGTACAGGTACAACAATGAACCAAAGACAAAATAGACTACTGATAAAAATGGGATGTAAAAATGGATAGGATTGCAAAGCAGACTAATTTGCCTTAGTTTGATTAATGTTTCCAAATGATTCAATCACACTCCCCATAGAGGGCAGGGAATCTCTTTTATCCTGCTCTTCTCCAAGGCATTCATAGCAGGGCACATGTTGAATTATGGAGCTGAGGACATGCATGGCCATCTGCATCTCAATGTAGGCCAAAACAATGTCATTTAACCAGTAGCTTTGTTAGTCTAGATCCCAGTAAGACGAAAGGTCTGTTTTCCCGTACGTAAATGCAAGATAAATGGAAGATCAGCAAAGGATGGGCAACTCAGCATAAGGAACACAATCCCAGCCACATTTCATGTTCTAAACATGTGTTTAAAACTTTTTGCTTCTTCTTAGTGAAAATGCACACAGATTTCAGCCAAGAGTCCCCACAGCCTTCTCAAGACAGTGTAACAGAAGGGCACATAATACAACAAGCACAGGGACAGACACTGGGAGGTCCTGAGTTCCTGCTGTCCATAGTGAGAGCCTTGCCCAAGCCATACAAACCATTAAGTTGCAAAGATTCCCTCACTGCAGTTAAAACTGGGGTCCTGGTTCTACAGAAGTAGGATCATATAGTACTATAGGCTTTCGACAATTGTTCTAGTGATGTGAACAGGAATTCTGGTTGCATTCAAAATGGGGGAATAATGTGGGATTGCTCACGATACTGTCCCTGCTGGCTCACCACAGTGGCAAATCTAATTTCCAGGGGACTGTCTGTGGCACCTATAGGGCCTTGGCTGGCAGAGGAATTTCCTTGCTGCACAGGATCCTTGCTGCCCACCCTGTACTTCTCTGGAGGCAGTTGGCAGTAGGCAGACATTGCACTGACTTCTGCCATGCTGAAATAGCCTATACTGACCCTAAGGTTAGGGAGCAGCAGAAAGGCTATAAAGTCACTTCATTACATATTCAAGTCCTCTGCAGAACAGAAAGGAATCAGAAAAAAAAACCAAACATATGCTGAACGCAACCTTCAGTCACTTTTCACCTTTTGTTAATGGCCCAAGTATAAATAAGAGCTGTATCTTTCTAACAAGAGCTATCAAGCCAAATTCATCTAGCCACTCTCCTTTTAATTGTACATGGTTTCTAAATGAGGGGAAATACCATACCCACACGTGCACCCTGCTGCCACTAACCTACGTCTCACTTCCTAGCAGCTTTAGCACAATTCCATTGATCTTTAAGACAAGGGAAAAGAAGCAACCTGGTGTTACTATTCAGTAATGAGCTTCAGCAAGAGGTAACATCACAAAGGATAAACAATTCAGCATAAAAAATGAAGTTCAAGCTGTGGCACTGCTAAATCACAGCAGTGAAAAGAAGAGGGTTCTCCCCGAGCAATGGGAGCATTGCAGCACAACCCTACTGACATCAGGGCCAGTTAATAGCAGTTCATGATTCACAAGGAGAGACGAGACGGTTTTGCCTGACTCACCCTTCACCGGTTTGTTTGATGCAGGTTATTTCTGCAGTATGTTCTCGGGGGTTTTCTCCAACCTAGTTTTCAGCGTCCCAGTAAAGTCTGCCAGGTATCCCTGGGGAGATTATTACAGACTTATCCTGGGGGATCTCATAGATCAGAGAGGAGCTTTCTTCCTCTCTTCCTGGATATCAGGCTTGATTTCCCACTGCCTTGAACTCTGGGCTGTTGCACATGTTGATTTGTAATGGACAGGTACAATTACACAGCCAGACCTGTACAACCTTGACATTTCACATTCACTTTGCACTTTGTTGAACTAGGTGTAAAAGGTGACAAAAAAAAAGCAGGTGAGAATTCAGGGCATCAAGGGGAAATGTTCTGCACCCTGCTTGAGGAACAACAGCATGCCATCCCAAGTGGTCAAATTTCCACCTGTCTAAAGCTGCCCCTTCAGAACATGCAAGCATTGTGAGGTCTCAACCAGAAAGACCAGAGTGCCTGTGTCCACCCTCAGTGAAGATAACAAACAAGTGGCACTGCCTTATCCTTTAAGATGGGCCTGGACCAGGGCAGCAGAAAGATGCACTGGGAGACATCACAAAATAGGAATGTTGAAGTAAGAGAGGATAGAGAGGATAGGGACCCTATTCATCACCTGGCAGCAATGCACAGACATCATCAGCTGGTCTTCTCACCCTGCTCTCCCTTTCCAATTACTGAAGATAAACATGGCATTTTTGAGGCTATTAACTGAACCTCTAAGGGCTGCTTCAAAAGTAATGGCTCATATTTTATTACATTGGCCCATGACATCAGAGGATGTTGGTGGTTTGGCATGAGCCTGCATGCCACACTCATCAAGATCTGCACCAGTAAAGGTGCCCCAATGCTTTTTTTGCCACTGCTGAAACACGACCCACTGCCTCGCTGTGCTCACATCCACTCTTTGGACTTCAGAAATGATCAGACGTTGTCAGTGATTGTCAGTAAGTACAAAAACCTTTTGGACAGCCTTGGACAAACCCTAGGCTGTGACCATGCAAGTGCTTCAAGGATAGGGCTGTTTGATGGGAGGGACTGAAGTGTGCTTGCTTCCCAGCTTAAGGGCTCTGTCTTGACAGTTGCCTCATACCTAGAGCTTGCACCTGACAGGGAATTTTAAGTGCTTTGTCCATGGGAGAGAAATGATACATAAATAAACTACAGATCCTTGATGAAATAGGGTCTTTAGGGAGCTTCTGCCCCTCAGCACTCTATTTCCTGGAAATGATGAGAATCATATCCATAAGCTCTGCTGGTGACCAAACATCTTGAACATATGCAGCTCTGGATGCTGTGGAGACACAGCAAGCGTGCAGGTAACAGCATGGCTGGATGGTGGCACCTCCAGCTGCCTTTGCCTGTGCTGCACTCTAATGGTTGAGCATGCAGGCTTCTCTCCAAGTCTCCCCACTGCCCTACATTAGTGAAATTAGGTTGAGTGGATTTCCGGGTAAAATACTGTCTCTTGGGACCTGCCCAGCTCCCATCTGACTTGCCAAGATTAATTAAATCAGAGCAGACATCAGTTTATGACCAGAGTAGCAGTAACCTCTCTTCTCATCATTTCTTTTGTGGCTGGTGGCTTGGGTTTTGTTTTCCTTTTCTTTTCTGTTCCATTGTAGATCTTCAAATTACCACAGCTGATGCCAAAATAAAAGAAATTGCACAAACACTCTGGGACTCTACTACAGATGCAGGAATTTTGCTTCTGCTGCTTTCCCACTGTTTGCATAATTATTGCTGATATTGATTGTGTGGCTTGAACATGTCTGCGTGCTAACGCATTGCCCATCCCTCCTCAACAGCTGCTCTTTCTCAAGCATTGGCCACAATGTGGGTCCATTTGCCATACTCAACTCCTTTTTCTCTCTGCCCTCTGCCAGCTACAGTTTGGCCAGAAATGGGAGTGAAAGCCTGCACCGTGTCTGGTCTCCTCTTTGCTTCCAAATATTAATCTGGGTTTTGCTGCCCTGTTATAAGCAGCCCCCGTTTACCTCAGAGAGGGGAATTTTTTGGAAGGTAAGGAATACAGGGAGGCCCCATTTGAAATCTGTGACCTAAGCATCTCCTAGTTTTAATGACATTTGGGTCCAGATTTGGATCCAGGCTTCACAGCTTGATTCATCTGTCCCGATCCATCTGTCCTTCTTGCCAGCCAGAAGCTGCTTCCAGGCAGTCTATGGTAGGTCTGAAATTGCTGAAATCAGATGCAGCTCGGGTTCAGAGCTGTTGCTTATACAGCTCCCTTTCTGATCCAAGTTAGCCTATTGCAGTCAGCCCTGCTATGCACCATACACAGCTCTAAAATCCTACGCCCTGTCCGCTCACTGCTTCTGTGGATCGACAAATTTATGCTGGGAAGTGAAGAGCTGCGGAATTCGGACAAGTGACTGTTCCTGTTCCAGGGAGAGGGGTTGAGAGACTTTTCCCAGAAGCCTAGGGAATCCCTTGCTCGCTATGGGCAGACCCAAGGCAAAGCAGCAGGGAAGTAGAATGTGTTGTGTTCATGGATCCTGCTGGTAAAGGAGGCACATGGCATGCTGGGGAAGGGGTGAAGATTTGAACAAAAAGGTGAATGTGGCCACAACACATGGCATTTTTGGCCTCCCACTTCTGCACCACATCACCTCTGTTTCAGCCTTGTGTATGCCAACCCCAGTTGTACCAGCAGAGAGAGGAAAAGCCACTTCTGCCAGTGCCACAGCTGATGACTGCGGGCCCAGCTTGGGCAGCCTTCTCCTTTCACTTCAGCTCAATCCTCGGAGGACAACCAGCCCCAGATCTGTCCTCCCAGCCACATTTGCGCTTTGTCAGGCTGCCCAGCTCATAGCTTAGGGATTTCCCCTCCTTCCCTTTCTTCCCCAGCACCACCGAAATCCCACCCTGCATTGGCATCTGTGCGTGCAGGAGGTGGGAAGGGAGGAGTGGGTGATGGGCTCAGGGAGGGGCTGCGAAGGGCTGCAGCTCCATGGCCCAGCATCTTTCCCAGTGTCTAGACACCAGCTGCCGGGTTGCCATGGAAACACTCAACTTGGGCGGATGGGCAGAAGCTGCAGGGTCTCCAGAGAAAAGGAAGTGGTGCAGCATGAGGGTGGGGAGAGAAAAAGGGAGATGCTCTTCGCAAATGGGAGGTGTTAACCCTGTTACAGCTACGTTTGCAAATATTTCTGCTTCCTGGAGAACTGGGAAAGGAGCGGCTGTCCTTTCTTCTGCTGCTGTTTCCTTCCTGCACACAGAGGCAGCCAAACCTGAAGGCTGAGACAAATGACATGCCAGCTGCTGGCAGACGTGTGATCACTGCCTATTGACAGCACTTTGGGCCCACATACAGCACCTATGGCAGGGCCGTTGCAGACAGCTACAACGAGAAGAAGCCTACAGCTTACCAAAGTGGTTAGGTTTTTCAGTCATAGTTCTCTCTCAGCTGCCATCATAGCTACAGCAAATGCAGTCCAAGAGTGACACAGTAGTTGAAGAGGAGGCAAAGGAGCTTTTTTGGTGTGAGAGTGCCTCAGAGGCAGATGGCTGGCAATGAGGTCTCCCCAGAGCCTTTTCCTCTCCAAGCTAAACAAGCCCAAATCTCTCAACCTTTCTTCCTATGAGAAGTGCTCCAGGCTTTTGATCATTTTTGTGGCCCTCCTCAGACAGCTCCAACAGCTCCACATCTTTCTTGTGCTGGGGACAAGAAGGGGGGGAACAATCACCTCCCTCTCCCTACTTCTCTTTTGATGCAGCCCAGGATACTCTTGGCCTTCCAGCTTCAAGCATACACACTTCAGGCTCATGTCCAGCTTTTCATCCACCAAGACACCTAACTCTACTGCAGGGCTGTTGAATTCTTCTCCCAGTTTGTACACATATCTGGGATTGCCCCTTGCTCTTGATTTTGTTGAACCTCATTAGATTAACGTGGGCCCAATTTCAAGCCTGTCCAGGTTCCTCCAGATGGCATCCCTTTCTTCTATTACATCAACCATACCATCTGCAAACTTGATAATGGTACACTCCATCCCACTGTCTATGTCATTCATAAGGATGTTGAAGAGCACCAGTCCCAAGATGGACCCATGGGTCACCACTCATCACCAGTCTCCACTTGAACAAAGAACCATTGACCAGAACCCTCTGACTGTGACCATCCAACTAACTTTTTATCTACCAAATAGCACTGCTTCCAAATCCATATTTTTCCAATTTAGGGACAAGAATGTGGTTCAAGATCATGTTGAAAGCCTTGCACAGGTCAATGCAGATGACATCAGTTGCATTTTTTTTGTCCACTAATGCCCTCACTTAATAGTAGAAAGTCAACAGATTGGTCAGGCATGATCTGCCCTTGGTGAAAGCATGCTGGCTGTTTCAGTTCACCTTCTTGCTCACACGTGCCTTAACATCTCTTCCAGGAGGATCTGTTCCATGATCCTCAAGATGTGAGGCTCATCTTCCTTAACAATGGGAGAGATGTTTCTTTTTTCCAGTCAACAGGGACTTCCTCTGACAGACATGACTTTTCAAATACGATGGAAAATGGCTTGGCAACAACACCAGCCAATTCCTTCAGGACTCTGGCATGCATGTTGTCTAACCCTGTCAACTTGTACATACGAGAGGTATGGAAAGCATGACTGTCAGTGAAGACCAAGACAAAGAACTTGCTTAGTGCCTCAGCCTTCCCCATATCTGTTGAAGCCAGATCTCTCTTCTCATTTATCAGAGGAGATATACTCTCCTTTGTCTGTCTTTTCTGATGCATGTATCTGAAAGATCCCTTCCTGTTACTTTTCACGTCTTGCCATCTTCCATTCCATCAATACACTGGCTTTCCTGATCCCATCTCTGCATGTCTGAATGGCATCCCTGTATTCTTTCCTGGCCACCCATCCTTGTTTCCAATGCATATACATTTCCATCTTTTCCCTCAGTTAGTCCAGTAGGTCCTTGCTCAACCATGCCGGTTTCCTGCCTCCTCTGCTTAATGTCTTATGCTGAGGGATGGAGAGCTCTTGTGCTCTCAGAAAGGTGTCCTTAAGGAGCTGACAGGTCTGTTCCATTTCTTTGTTCCTAAGGACAGTTTCCCAGAAGATCTCATCCAGTGACTCCTGAAACAGCTAGAATTTCACTCCTGCTCTTTGCCAGGCCCACATTGCTCAAGCTCACACACTTGACCACGCCATGATCACTACAGCCCAGTAATGCTTTACCTCTGGCTGGTCTGTCCAATACCTGGACCAGAAAGTTATCCTTAATGAAACTCAGGATTATCCTGGATTGCTTGCAGCTTGCTATATCATTTCCCAGCAGACATATGGGTGGTTGAAGTCCCCCATTAGTATGAGAACCTGCGAGTGATGCCTCTTGTAGCTGAAGCAAGAAAACCTAGTCAACAGGCTCCCCGTGATCAAGCAGAGTGTAGTAGACCCTGACCACCAGGTGTTCTTTATTGGTCCAGTCCCTAATTTTAATCCACAAACTCTCAGTCTGGTCAGGGCTGTTTCTCAGAGGCAGCTCTTTGCTGTGTATCCACTTCTTAACATAGAGTGCAACTCCCCTGCCCCTCCTACCTTGCCTATCCCTTCTAAAAAAGCTTATTTAATAAGGTATAATCCCTAAATCATACATTTGTGACGCATCCAGATCTATGTGAAACTTAAGAGCCCTCTTCATTGTGACCTTCCCAAATATCTATAGGCAGACAGAATGTGGCAGACAGCAATGTATTTATGTGATCTTTATCACCATAACAATGGCCTAACTCACAATTGTGGAGGTATTTAATTATTGTGTCCTCCCAGTGGGGAAGCAAGGGCTTTTATCTGCATTTTAGAGACACAGTATGAGGAGTTGGGATGCAGTCATACAAGAGCCTGTGGTATTCCCCAGTGGCTGAGTCTCCTCTTCCAGCAGCATTTTCATAGGGGCAGCAACTTGGTCATGGTGTTCAGAAAAAGGTCTGTGATTTCTGAAATTCCCTAATTTCAGGCTAAAACTGGAAGTGCAGCAACCTCAGCAATATTACCAGCCAGCCATCACAAGACAGCAGGTAGAAGAACAGCATTTATAACTTTACCTCTCTGAAATAGGAATAGCTGAGAAGAAATAACCTAGCAGTTATTCTTTGCTCTTCACATTCGCTACTCCAGTAGATTTCACAGAGGTCCTGCACACCATAAAGGCAACTCTTTTTAATTAATTAAATACCTTGTGATTTAAACAGCTTGAATACAGAGGTTTTTACTGGCTTCCAGCTGTGGAATGTAACTCTTGGCAGCTGTTCTTGGCATATGCATTGAAAAACAAGATGTCCCCATCTCATCATACAAGAGTACTCTCTTGTGCCACCCATCTTTTCCTCCTAAGTTGGATTAAATGCTGGAGAATGGTTTGGAAACGGGGAATGTGAATGGAAAGAGTACCAAGGTCTTCTCAAGATGCATCCATTTATTCTTTAGCCTCTCTACCATTGTTGCCCTGTGAGATCATAGAGGAGAAATCAGAGGAAAGATAAGAGGGAATGGAAATACTCGGAACTGATCATGGGCAAGTGAGCCAAAAGCAGCCTGACTGAAGTGATTGCTAGTGATTCCTGTACAATCGGGACAATCCCAGAAAAGTAATTAATTCAGGGAATGAAGCTTACAGCACTTTGGAGATGGAGGTGCACATTTGGAGAGTCCTGGCAGATACACAGAGAGTGACAGCTCTGCTGATCAGCCTGGCAATTGTGGTAGGATCAGGAGGGGAAAAAAATGAACCCAAAACAGTGGCAGCCTGCTGGCATTCATGCACTGCTGATCCTGAAATAACAAGGGCTCAGGAGAGGAAGGAAATATGCAATGCTGGAGCCTTTGGGTCTCAGTCTTCAGCTCCTACCCACCTTGTCACATGGGACAGGCTGTGAGGTTGCTCTCCTCCCCTGCTTTGGTAATATCGGCAAGGGAAAAGAGGCCAGAAGAGGAAATTTTCTGTAATTGCAGCAAAAAGGTCTAGAAATTCCTTTGGTGCATCCAGAATTAATGTGCTGCTCCTCCCCTTGTTCTCCTCCCCTTTCAGCTGTCACTGACAGGAAAACAAATTACTGCAGCCCTTACTATAAGCCACACTCCCGCCTCCCTTCCCCCAGTCCAAAAGACATGTGCCATTCATAAGCTGCCTGACTGCTAGTCTCCATTATTAAACCCTGGAAGGCTGATAAATTGGGGATTCATGGAGCCTGCAAGCCTCCAACAACTCAGATTGCCATGGAAACCAGTGGCAGACTCCATCTCCAGCAGAAATGATATTGATCTAGCTGAAGGCAGGGAATTACAATCAAGGAGAGAAAATAAAATGTCTCTTTTTCTTCCTTTTGCCACCCTCCGATTTTGTGCTGAAGCAAAAGGGAAATTTCATTTAGAGATCATTAGTTTGTTTCAAGGCTCTGCAAATTTGATGCTAAAATGAATACTTGTTGTCAGGCCTTCCACGGCCATTTCGTTGATAACTGCCCCCAGCAGTTGCAACGTCACCAATATGAGCTCTTTGCATCAAAGATGTTAATATTTCGCACACGCTGACCTGTAGGGTGCCAATGTGTTTTGTGCAGAATAAGCATCAAAACACACCCACAGCTCTCTGGGAGGCAGTTTGGTATTAATACTATTCCCACTGAAATTACTGGGAGCCTTTGCTGTTCTTTTCAATGAGAAGAGGTCTTCACATGCATTGTGACAGCCTGGACGCAGGAAAAGACACTGTGAACCAAGTAGTCTGCTGGGGAAATCCTCATCTGGAGAGAACATGAAGTGGCACTGCTGGTGCAGAACACCCTTCCTCTTAAATCCAAATCCGTTCTTTGGGACTGCTTAATCACAGCCCTCCATGGCAGGAAAGAGCAGGAATAACAGCACCCATCCTGAAAAGGTGAATGGGTAATGACACTTTTCAATCTAACCCTGCAAAGGCCTGATCCTCCCTGGTTGAGGACCTCTTCCCTTAGGTGCCTATGACAATGTCTAAGCGTTGTGATGTGAGAGAACCCAGCTTATCTTACAGCAGAAGGCCAGGCAACATACTTGCCTCTTCTGCCCTAAGAAATCTCTTGCTGTGAAAGGAGCAGCAGTAGCATCACTAATTCTAGTTTTAGTCTAAATATGGCAGCTTTAAAGAAAAAACAAACACAAAAACAATAACAAAAAACACAGCAAAGCAATCTTCTCCCAGGAAGGAGAGACGTCCCTCTCATGGGAGGGATGTACTGTCCTCCAATGTGAGCACTGCACCAAGTACATCAGGGCGGCTGCCCCACAACAGCCATTTCAGTTTAATTGGCTTTTCACAATAACAGTTGAATTAGGAAAGTAATGAATTTGGTCTCTTTGAACAGAGTGGCTGCAAATGCTACAAATGACATCTTGCAGAGGTACAGCCAAGTTATACCCAGAATGGTGGTGCAGCATGTTCATGTTGGTTGTTACTGGCAAAGTTGAAGTTCATTTGTATGGTTCATGTACTCTTATCCGAGGCATAAACTTGACCAGGCCTGAGCAGCTCAGAAATTGCACTGAAGCAGAGACAATGGCCACTGCTTTGTGCTCATGTTGTCTCCCTTGGTCCTCTGGCAGATGTTTTTCCTTGGAAAGTTTCTTGGCTCAGGTCCTGCATGCTGCTCATTGAGTGTTGTTGGGGGATATCCATGTGAATGAACATATCTCTCTTGCTCTTCCTCTCCTACTGGAGCTGTTCCACTTCCATAAGTCATTAAATATTCATTAGGCCAGAGAAAAAGATTGATTCTGCAGTCTGGTAGTGAGGATACTCATCTGGAAAGGGGGAGATCAAGCTTGATCCCAATCTTGGTCCCAGTAAATAATAAATAATTTATATGAAGTGGAACAACTACAGCAAGAGGCATCAAGAGAAACATCCAGCACAGCCAACAGCCTGATGTCTTCCCTGCTGCTAAGCTTATTTGATTTCATTTTCCTGATGCAAGGCACAGACACATGTTGTCTTCTGCCACTTTAGGGAGTACCTGACCCCTCACATGCTTGCTACTATAAAAGCAGACAAAGGTTTCTCTTACTACTTTCATCCAGAAATCCCACAGTTCCTGATTCTGGTGTGTTATGTTTCATTCTGACAAATTCATAGAATCATAGAATGGCCTGGGTTGAAAAGGACCACAGTGATCATCTGGTTTCAATCCCCCTGCTGTGTGCAGGGTTACCGACCACCAGACCAGGCTGCCCAGAGCCACATCCAGCCTGGCCTTGAATGCCTCCAGGGGCTTCCACAACCTCCTTGGGCAACCTGTTCAGTGCGTCACCACCCTCTGAGTGCAAAACTTCCTCTTAATATCTAACCTAAACCTCTCCTGACTCTGTTTAAATCCATTCCCCTTGTCCTATCACTATCTACCCTTGTAATCTGTCTTTCCCTCTCCTGTTTATATGTTCCTTTCAAATTTTGGAAGACCATAATGAGGTCTCCCCGGAACATTCTCAGTTCCCTCAACCTTTCATCCTAGGAGAGGTTCTCCAGCCCTGTGATCATCTTAGTGGCCCTCCTCTGGACCCGTTCCATGAGTTCCACATCTTTCTTGTTCTGGGGGCCCCAGGCCTGGATGCAGTACTCCAGATGGGGCCTCACAAGAGCTAAATAGAGACAATCACCTCCCTCTCCCTGCTGGCCACTCCTCCACAGCCCAGAACACAGTTGGCCTTCCGGGCAGCAAGCACACACTGATGGTTCATCCGTCTTCTCGTCTACCAGGACTTCCAAGTCCTTCTCTGCAGGGCTGCTCTCAAGGAGACCTTCCCCCAGTTTGTATAAATAACTGGGATTGCCCTGGCCCAAATGCAGCACCTTGCACTTGGCCTTGTTGAACCTCATTAGGTTCTCATGGGCCCATTTCTCCAGCCTGTCCAGGTCCCTCTGGATGGCTTCCCTTTCCCTTACTGTATCAACTGCACAGCTCAGCTTGGTGTCATCTGCGAACTTGCTGAGGGTACACTCCATGCCATCATCTATGTCATTGAAGAAGATGTTGAAATTAAAGGGATCTTTAATGAAAACAAGTTTCATTAAAAAAATTAGAGTCTGGCAGGACTTAGAAGCTCTGCATGGAGGCAGTCTAAACTGCAGTAAAGCTCAGGCCCTCTGTTTGACAGAAACATGTGTACTTGTTTTGCTAGAAATGAAGTCTAGAACCATGCAACATCATTCAGGAATGACTGGAATTTTCTCTTTGTTCCCTCAGGTAGACATCAGTGACTCCATCCATCTTTCTCAGTCATTTGACTTCAGCCGTGAAGGTTTGTAGCCTAAGGCAGAAAGAAACATTTTATTTCTCATTCTATGTGTCTTTATTGAGTGCAGTGAACAGTACTGAGTTAGTATCTCTTGAGACCAAATCTGGCCATTCACTCACAGCACTGGTGCTGTACAGTGGCAGGGCTGTGTGTTTCTCCCCAGTGCCTTGCTGCTGGGCTGTAGGTATGTTAGGAGGGGTTGTGTCATAGACAGGAAGTGAAGTTTAGTCCCTGTGCCTGGCACTGTGTTTGGCCACATTGTCAGGTCTACAAACAAAGAACTGACAGTAGCGAAGGGAAGGGTTCATGCTTACTACCTTCATGCACACAAAAAAAGCTTAAGGATGTGCCAAAACCATTTACATTGCTGCAGGATCCTACCAGTCCCACTGGCTTGCCAACCTGGAGCACTCTCTGAATACAGCAGAGTTGCAACTTTCTGCCACAAGTTCTGACCACAAGTGAAAGCAGAAGGCCAATATTTATAGAATCACAGAATCATATAATCACAGAATGGCAGTTGGAAGGGTCTCAAGGATCACCACATTCCAGTCCCCTCCTCCCCCAATCCCTCCACACGAAGTGTTTCCAACAACTAGATCAAGTACTAGATTAGATTGCCCAGGGCTCCATACAACCTGGTCTTGAACATCTCCAAGGATGGGGCATCCATAACCTCACTGAGCAACCTGTTCCATCACCTCACCACTCCTCAGTGAAAAACCTTCCCCTGACATCTAACCTAAATCTTCCTTCCTTCAGTTTAAAAACATTTCCCCTTTTCCTATCATCCAGTTCCAACCCCCTGCCATGGGCAGAGTTCCCAGTAACTAGATCAAGCTGCCCAGGATCCCATCCAACCCAACCTTGAATGCCTCCAGGGATGGGACATCCACAGCTTCTCTGGGCATCTCCAATGGCTTCTCTCTTGTTTCAGCATTGGTGACTGAAGATTATTCTGAATCTCTTACAACACCGATGCTAAAATAACAGGTGAAATCCTAGCCTTACTTAAATTGGTGAGGTTTATATTTCAGCTCTGAAGCTGCAGCTGCCATTGGTGAGTGTTGCTTCTGAACAGGCTGTAAAAGATGGAAGTAAGGAGAGAGAAAGAACAGGAGCTTGAAGACAAATTTTGGAATAGGCAATGCAGGTTGTCAGAGCCAGAATATATACTTATGCCTAAAGCCAGACAGAATGTGGGGATAAAGTATTAAAATTCACCAAAACACTAGGCAGTTATGGACTTCATCCACACAGGCTTGCATTCAAACCTTCTTCCTCCTTCTTAGAGTTTTGCATCATTTTCAAATCAACAGGTGCTCAAATCTCTTCAGAACCAAAATGGTATTCTAAAAATACTTTGCACCACCTTAATTCTGACTACTTTTATCCCATTTTCCTTGTCTTCCATCAGCTATCTAGTAAGATCTTTGAAACATTTTTCACAGCTGGTAAGACAGTTCTGCCAAAGTCAGCAGCACCGGGGAATGCTACTGCACACCAGCCACTGCTCTCACTCCTGCCCTCTCATCCCTTTCTCCATACATGAAATGCATTGTCAATTCTGGTTCTGCAGTACTGCACAGCTTTAACATAGGGATTGGGATGCTCTTCTAAATGTTTGAGAAATTTTCTTCTTCATTAAGCCCTGTAGGTTACAGGTAATGTCCAGTCATCATTAATAGCATTTCCAATTACTGTTTCTTGCTGGAGGAAAATGAAGAGGTTGAAAAGTGTCTGTTTTCTTTCATAATGAAAAGAGGATTCGTTTGCTTGAGGTACAGCTGGAAGCGTGTGGTCATTTGAACACTGGCTAATTGGGACCTTATGACCTCTATCTAAGGCTTATTTACATGAAGCCTTGAGTCTCACTGTTCCTATCATTAGGATAACAACATTTCCTTTGCATCTCTTGTCCTTGTCCAGTTCTTTAGTTCTTTCCCTGAATACTCTGCAGCTCAGCAAAGGGCCAATGTCCAGCATGGGAACCTGGCTGCCAGAACCTCAGCTGAGATTTAAGCCCTGGTCCAATGTCGCATGCTGACAGTGATATTACATAGGCCACAGAAAGGAAGAAGCAGCATTTTCACAGACCACATATTCACAGTTGAAGATGATAAAGCCAAAGATCTTTATATGGTGTAGGGTATTAGAGCTAAAGGATACGGGAAGGGATCCTCTAGTTGGGAAGAAAACCACAGATCTACTTGCCTGCAAAATCAAATTCCCCTTCAGAGAAAAGCTACAGCACTCTTTATTACTTAATTTTTTCCGATACTTTATTATTAACCATCTCCTCTACTTTTCCGCATGCAAAATAGTTCAATATCAACAGAGAGAAAAGCTAAGGAATTAGGAAGTTCTCCTTTATATCTACAGCATTAATGCAGCCTTGAGAAACACACTGTGCTTAGAGATGTTCAAATTGAGCTTGCATGAGTTGGGGTTTCGGATAGTCTATTGGAAGTTCAGAACTGGAGGTGGAACCTACACACAAAGCCAACTCTAGTAGCTGTCTTCATGTCCACCACTGACTTGTAGGCCTCTTGCAACTATTTCCATTTCTTTGGTTCTCCTGACCACTGCCAAGTCTCACAGACAACTATATGGCTGAATATATTTGTGCTGTGCTTTTACAAAAAGGACACCTTTCAAGTATAAAATGGACCTACATGTCATTGCAGTCATCCACGATCATTGAGTGGCTGTGTTCAAAAAACAAATATGTTAGTGTGTAAAAGGGCTGGAATGAAGAGAAACACAGAAGAAATACTGCCTTCCTGGAAATACATAACAAGTACAGCCTTTTCTGGACTAATGTATGTAGTGTTTGTCACCCTGTTTCACAAAGAACATTTGTAGATTAAAGGGGTGTTCGGAGCAAGAGACAAAGCCTGGGAATTCTTTCATACAAAATGCAACAGAAAACATTGCTTGCATTTTTGTCAGGAAAGAGTGAAATAGCAAGGTCTGTGGTACTGTGCCATCTGTGCATGTGCATATAGAATACACTATATACCATAAGCAACAGCATAATGTTGCTTAATAGCATAAAGGGCTATCAGAAGCTTTTGTTCTCTCTGTGCTGAACACAAGTAAAGAAAGATATTTCAGGCAATGATGTCCAATTCATTGGTAATCCTTCCAGACATGGTACAGTTGATTGGAGTTGGGAAAGCTGTTGACACTTAGTTAATCAGATATTGTGTATTTTTATACACGCCACATAAAGCCCTAGTTATAATTAGTATCGAAAGAGATGATACATCACGCTTTAGGTGTTAAATCAAATTCTAAGTGGCAGAGGACAGGGATGGGTCCTAGCTGTAGAGAGCCTATAGCAGCATTTGGTGCTGGCCACAGCAGGGTAAGTACAGTAAATAAATCTTAGGTCTGACTTGTATTGGCAGCTTTTATGTCCCTCTGCAGTTATTCTATAACTTCACTCTGCTAGGCTCCATGGAGCTGCTGCAGAGATTGGAAGCGATCGCTGAACTGCCACTGGTAATCCAGTATTAATGCACCTATTATGCAGCACTCAAGGAATGTTGAACTAATCTGATCCCTCTGACCTGCTGAACCTTCCCAGTCCCATTTCTTTCTGCAGTCATCTATACCACTGAGTCAGTACCGCTACCTCTAGAGTGACGCTTCTTGGATCTGTAAATCCCAGCTGATACTCTGCAAGCTTATATCTGTCTGCAAAGTTCAGCCTACTTGATCCCAGTGCAAAGATTTGACACTGGTGGTGCTGCAGAGCACAGCTGAGAGCTACAGCAAACAGCTGCCATTTAAATTTCATTGTCTGTCTGCTCTGTCCAAGAGTCTGCTATTTGAAACTTCCTACACTAAAAATTTAGCTATCATTTATGGCAGAGGGGATTCCTTCCATGTGGGGATTCTGGAGCATTTTCTGAAGATGGCCTGTAGCAGGTCACTGCAGAAGGCACTGTAACAAGGACATAGTGATTGAAAGCATGACCTAGGCAGTTTAACCATGGACTTTGTCTGTAGAGACCTGTGTTAGTGTGAGTTACCACTACGCAATACACATGACATCAGTATGTACTGCCTTCAACTCCATCTGCATGTACTGCTTGCAAGAGCTCTTTCCTATAGAGGTCTGTAGGAGTATAATGCTCTCAGCAAACCTCACTGTATGCATCACCTAGGAAGTTTAGTACTACACATGTCCAAGACTTTGTCCACTTGTGAGAATGCTATATAGATGTAAACAATAGTGAGACTGCTGTTTACAACCTCCCCATGGACAGGAAAGCCATGCAGTTTGCCATGATCAGTGAGGAGTGGCTCACCTGATACTGCAACAGCTGTGGTTCTCAGCATTAAAAGGTGTCATCTTTCCTATAATTTCCATCCTTCACAAAATAAACCAGTTAACCACTCTTTCTAACTGAGGCCTCCTTGGCCTAAACCAGTGATTAATTTGCTTTCCTTGGGAGGCATTTTCCAGAGTCATCCCACACGGTATCAGTAAATATGCTTAATGCCACCTAGAATTTCATTAAAAATGGTCAGGTCTTTTACACTGCCTACATGTATACCGGGCAAGCAGTATCTCATTTAAAAATGGCAAATTTAACACATACATGGCACCAGAGATAATATTTCACTCTGCAACAGAGAAGAAAATCTGCATCTATTACAAGTTTCTGGTCGTCTGAAAAACTCTGCTCCTCACGGGGACTGCAATCCACATATCCACCTAGGCACAATGCAAAGATTAAAATTTTCAGAGCAGCTGAGAACTAGGCACATACTTTGTCACCCTGAACCATGGTGCAGGTAACCTAAATTGCATTTATATTCTTATTTTTTTGCTTGAGTAATACTACAGACAGGAAAATTCTGGTATGCTTGCTTACAGTTGTTCCCTCTGGGGTGCTCATGGGAGGACTAGTGCATTTGCATTGTGTGCCTCAGCTGCCAGGTGTAGCAGCAGAGATAAGCTCCAGTGAAACAGGAATGTCAGTGAGGTTGTTCTGTCTCCTGCCAGCTACCCACAAGCCAAGACTAAAATTCCAGTTATACAACTGCAATCCTCTTGCATAGTGCAGGCTGTACTCTAGCTCCTACATGACAATGGACAGTCTTCCCTTCCAAATCTTTATACAGCCAGTGCTCTCTAGATGCAGCAACTATTGTCCTTCAATCAATACACTGATTGAGCAATAAACAAAGAACTTATTCAGCTATAAACCATGAAAAAGGATCTGCAGGGACTTGCTGCCTCTGAGGAAGTGAACATGGTGCCTCCCTGTGTTCCTTGCTTGCAGGGTACGGGGCCCCAGGGAGAACTGTGGGCTTGCACGCATGCAGGACAATTGACATCTGGCTGATTTTTCATTTCAGCCGTGAAACTACCCCATTGTAAAGCTATTTCATCAAGCGGGAGAAAGCAATCTTCATTGCTCAACAAAAGAAGACCAATTTGTTTCCTTAGGCACAATTTACTCTTTCACATTTCTGGGCTTTGTTGTATCCTTACCTGACAACTTGAGAATGCTTTTGAAGTGAGAGCTAGCCAAGTTTGGAGATGAGCCTTGAAAACCTGGTAAATTACAAAGAGAATCTAACATTGTGTGATATTCACTTCTTCTCCTCATAAGGCTCACAGTATCCCTTCTTCTATAATTTGCTGTGCTGGATGCTGATCTCACTTCAAAGCTGTATTAATGTAGATTCTTTCCAATGACTCTGATGGACACTCTCCACATTTAAGTTAGTGCATCCTAGATTTAATATCTCACCTCTCCATCCATATGTAAGGTATAAATTCCTTCCAGTCATTTTTGAATTTTGACCTGTTGAGTAGATTGTCATTCAAGGCAATTTCTCTAAGCATAATTCCAACATTAAAGGGGCAAAAGTTGGATCATAACTAGAAAGTCAACAAAAATAAGTATTGGCAAGAAAGCTCAAGTAAGAGAATACCTTTCTGACATGCAAGTCATCCACTAGTCATGAAGAGAACAGAAAGAGGTCTTTCTTACTTCAGTCCTGCATTGCCACTGAACAAAGCCCAGTGACTCATTTCATAGTGTCCTCAGATTGGAATCTTCCTACTCTTCTCAGAGACGATTCACTGAGGATTGCTTAGAAACTGCCCTACTTTACAATTCAGAATGCCCATGATATGAGAACAACTAATAATGGATGCAGGACAATTGGTTGAAGTCATTTCCTAAGCCACTACCAATATACAGGTCGAGTACATGGAACTGAATAACAAAAAGGGTTGAGGTCTGTCAGGGGAATTAGAGGATTGTATGAAGAATCACCCAGCCTCCCTCCCACTCCAGAAACATTAAATATTAAGCATTTAAAAATCATGTAGTCCTCTTTATCCATTAATTAGCCTTTTCCTCTCTTCCTGTCTTCTTTGTCTTGTCTTCTGATAAAAATAAAAAATCTCTGACTGTTTCTTGTGTTTGTCCATAGAAGATATCTACAGATAACACGACATAGCCTGTATCTACAGCCTGTAGTAAAATTCAAGGCAGATGAACATGACTGCACAAAAGTAGCACGGTCGGCATGCCTCACAGTAGTAGCAGCCAAGCATGCTATGGCAACCAGCCAACCAATGACACTGGCAAGGAGCCAATTTGATTTATTTTTGGCAGCCTGAGACTGCATTCTACTACTGTGCCAGTCTTCGATCACAGAAACGATAAGAGATGACCTTTGAAAGCCAAGGGGACAACTTCTGGGAGAAGGGAACTGATGAAGCTGAAACAGGGTCTGCCCCCAGGCTAGCAGAGTACCGGAGTGGCAGATGTTTGGTAGCCCTCCCTCTTCCAAGAACAATCAACTAGTTCAGTCAATGCCAGCAACCATCAGTGAATGATATGTTTACTGGGTGAAAACTGGGAGAAAGGTTGAGACACATGTCTGTAAGACCATGAAAGGTGTAAGTGCCAAGAGAGAGAAACAGAGTTTCAAAGAGATGAGAGAGAATAATAGAATTAAGATAAGCAAAAGAGAATTTAGGCATCCTAACATGAAATATTTTCTGTCTGTGGGATCTTTGATAATGTGACAATGCTCTTCTGTGGAAGATGCTATGAAGAGAGAGCTGCTTCTTACTATTCTCGACATTGCGCTATAGAGCATGTTGCAGAACACAACCTAGCATCCTCAAAGAGACAGACAAGAAGGCCTATTTAATCTGTGGGTTTTTCTTCTTCATTTCCTTCTTGCATTGCTCTGGGGCCCAGCTGTTTGACTTTGTGGCTAGGAGGCTGATACCATCCTTTAATAAGAATTTAGAAAAAAAAAAATCTATATTCATTAACATTTAAAAGAGAATATCAGTTTAACTGTGGCCACACACCTTCCATGTTTGCTTTCTGCAAACATTTGTAAGCTTGAGTATTACTGCATGCATATTAAGTGGGTCTGAATAGATGCACATACTGGCCTTGAACAATCAAATAATCACTGAAAGCTCATTTTTAAACACTTATTTGATTGTAGATTTTGTAACTTACTCTGTTGGCTAGTTATTTACATAAGCAGCAGTATCATGTGCAAATGTGTATTAGATTGTAATATTCTCATTTCAAATGATGTTAAGGGCAACAAGACCATGGGGAAGATATCTGCAAATGACTCAGAATACTGAGTACAAAAAAAGAAAACATTATTTGATTACTGACCATTGAAAACAGGTAAAATTAAGCAAGTGAAATATCTTAATGCTATGAATTGCCTATCTCTATTCATTACAGAATATTACACTGAATAAAAATACGATGTTAATTCAAAGCAGAATAGCTATTCTTATTTAGGAATAAGGCACTCCAAATCTTAACCAAAAGTTAATTTGCACTCATTATTCTGTGTACACAAGACTCCAAAACACTGAATTACACTGTTTTTACCAGTGACATTTATACCTTTGCTTATGTACAAATACAATGCAAGTACAGCATGCAACATACCAAATTAGATTTCTCAAATCATATACCATTTATTTTGCCACTCAACTCATCATATAAAGTGAAAGACAGAAGGGATGGAGACCACCAAGAGCCAACATGGTTGAATGCAAATTCAAGATTTATCTCTAGAAATGCTTAAATAAAAGGAAGTAAAATAAGCATCCCTTTGCTGTTATGTACTTTCAGCTTAGAGTCACACTCCTCAAAGCAGTTCCCCTTGTCTGCACATTAAAACAGAATTATTTTGCACGAGCTCTTCTCTGAGTACTTATCTGTCCTTTTGGATAAGTACTTCCTTATCTTTCCACTTTGCTGAGTGGGTGCAGTCACCTGAAGCTCTGAGTTAGCTATGAAGCTTGGAAGCCTAACTGTAGAACTGGATTTATCATTTTGGAAGAGAAGTCATTCAAGCAAATGGAATGAGGAAAAAACATCAGTGAGTGCAAGTCTGGATGAAGATGCTCTCTAACATTTACATAACGCCATTTATGAAAATCAAGGTGGTACACTACGTTTTTTTTCCTCAACAAGCTATTGATCCCGGTTGAGTGCCTCATGAATGTGGAGGTCAGTTACACTTTGCACTGCCTCTTGATCAAGTTTCATGTGGTGCCTGCCTCTGATGTACTGTTTCTTTTATTTATGTTGTTTTTCTTTGATAATTTACAGAAAGTAAAGACCAAGAGCAAAAACGTCCTCAGGTCTTTGATGTGTTTTCTACCTATCTCAGTATCATAATTCAGTAACTGCTCTTTATGGTTTGCAAGCAATATGCTACTGTCAAAAATGTTCACTTTTGCCTCTCCAAACTTTTGACTTCTTCCCAGGGGAACTAGTTAAACAGACCTGCAGCTTGGTTAGGAGAAAGAATTGGAAAACACTTCCTAGACTGACTGCATTCAGCTCTGTCTCTCCTTTCCTCGTTCATTGAGCTGTCAGGGCCTTTAATCTTCCCTTTCCTACCTGATCCTATTATCAGCTGACTGACCCTCTCTCGCCACCGTGTAGAAAAGGGCTAGATGGCGCATATACCTACCTAGAGGAACAAGAGCCTCAAGAGGAGATGCAGTTTTTCCAAAGATATTGGGAAGCAGAAGAGAGGATGTTAAGGAATAGCATGCACATCCACCACCCACAAAACCCTTCGAAGGCATTCCGTCTTTAAGTCTCACTCTGATTCCTGTGATGGAATCAGAGGTCTTGGAGCCATCTGTATGAGAACAAGGCAGGCACCCATTTCTGGAGAGGCCCACTCCCTACCGAGGCGCTCACTCACCTGTCTTCTCTTCGGTTTGGCTGCTCTCCACTGTCTCCATTTGGGGTTGCGCTGTTGCCTTGGCAGTAGCATCCTCTGCAGCAGGGGTGGTGGTGGCAGTGGTGTCAGCAGCAGGCACGTCGGCTTGTTTAGGCTCCTCTTTGTCTTGGGCTTCGTCAGCCTTCAAGGATGGCGAGTTGTCAGTGGAAGCTTTAGTGGCACTTTCCGTCTCGGCGGCGGCAGCGGATTTTTCCTCCGAGGAGGCGGCAGGAGTGGCAGCCTGCGGGGCTGGCTGCTCTGAGCCCGTGTCAGCGGCTCCGTTCCCTTTTTTCTCCTCTGCTGGCGCGCTGCTGTCTTTGCTGCCCTCATCCAGCTGGGCACTGTCGGCGGCGCTGGCCTCTGTGGCAGCAGAAGCCTCACTCTCTTTGTTCTCAGCCGCTCCGCCAACAGGGCCTTCATCCTTCTTGTCGGCGGCCTCAGACTCGGATGCGGGGGCATCTGCCTTCTTCTCCCCCTTGAGCTTTTTCCTTGTTATGTGTCCACGGAAGCTGGCCTGGATTTTGGTCGCTGCCTTATGAGCTTTATCTTCTGGTTTGATGCCATCTTGCTCAATCTTTTGGTCCCCGTCCTCATTTTTTTCAACCTTAGAAGAAGAACAAGGAAGGAGGGCAGAGGAGAAAACAGGGTAGTATGGTTAGGTTGTGGTTGGACTTGATCTTTAAGGTCCTTTCCAATCTGAGTGATTCTATGATTAGGTAAATTAAGATTACTCCAGACACAGCCCAGACTCATCTTTAATTGGGAAATTCCCACCCTCCCCTCCTGCTAACAGGTGACAAGTTTGGAAGCAGCCATTGCATTTGTTATGGGTTTGAGGACAGCGGCTCTTATTTCATGGCTGGGCAGACACAGGGGATTGGCAAAAGGAATTTGCCATCACCTCTGCTAGCGATGCTAGAGCAACTTGCCTGCATGGAAAGGCTTGCACTAGCTGGACTGTCACTGCTGGCATGATTTACTTTCCCATCCATTTTGAAATTTTCCATTTTTTTCCCCCAGTCACTTTTAAAACACTCTCCCACAGGGGTGTTCCACAGTCTTTCCAGATCCTCTTATGCCTTCAAATCTTTGTTCCTTTTTAATGAAACTTTGTTTCACAGGTGTGTGACTCTACATCGAGTGTTTCATGCTTTATAGCTTTTTGACTCAGATTTGCCTGCAGAGACCATTACTGCCACCCGCCCTGCCACAGATGCAAACTATTACACACACATACATATCCTCCTCACAAATGGCCTGCCTGCAAGCATTCTGAGTCCTTTTTCTCTGCTCCCCACTCTTGGTTTCATTGTAAAAATAATGGACAGATAGATATCAGTGTTTCCAATTTCAGCAGATTATGACTATTTCTCTGACTGTTGGGTAGAACACAGCTTTACAACAAAGAACAAGCATTCCTCCTGTTTTTTAGACTTAAGCCATGCATTAAAGACTTAAATAGGACCAAAACAGAGCCCATACTTCATGCTGGTCTGCTGCAGACAGATAATGCTCAGTTTGTAAAATCCTACTGAATTTACAGGTCATACCATTCTTCACCCCAATAACTTTAGCTGTTCTTGGGCAAGTAGCAGCTCAGCTGCATACTGATGAAAGGACACTGTTCTATTAATATTCCCATTGGGAAGCATTCAAAAGAGCTACTCAGAAGCAGAGGCACTGGCCTCTTTGCTGTCTGCGCCTGGTTTCCAATGCTGGCTCGGGTCACAAAAGAAAGAAAATGAGCTGGCTGAGAAAGATAGCAAGTGTTTATTTCTGCAAGGGAAGAAGAAACTATTCCTCAGGCCACTGCAACTGAAAGATGCCATCTGGGGAAAGGACCAGAACCAGAAGTTCATAAATACGCCCAAAAAGACTGCAGCTGGAATAAGGGAGGAGACACTGCTGTATCAACACATAGTGCTGGAAAACAGTGCATGTGAAGAGGGTGACAGTGGACTGGCTACAGTCATCAGTCACTGAGAAACAGACTGTAAGGGATCGTTCCCATGCAGAATGAAAACACTGATGTGAGACAGATGGGAATGCACATGTGAACAAAGCAGTGCCAGCAAACCCAATATTTGGCCACCAGTAAGCAAGAAGTACCCACCACATCCTTCTGGGGCCACCAATGAGGACAAGGTCCCCTCTCCTGATGTCCAAGCAAGATAGTTCTCCAGATAAAAAGGGGTGAATTTCAATAGAGATGGTGGAAAGGAGCTAGCAGCCCCAAATAATCATGGAAAAGAGCTGCTCCACACAGCTGTGTAGGATTAAGGATTGGTCTGAATGCACCAGCACAGCTGATGTTGAAATGTAACCCAGGTGAGCAGAGCAGAGTTCTGCACAAATTCACCTACCCTGCTCTTCAGGCAAGCTGTGCAGTTTCCACTAAGTCCTGTGTTGCTGCAGCAACATTACTACTGCCCAGGGAGGTTGTGGAGTCTCCTTCTCTGGAGATGTTCAAGACCTGCCTGGACACCTATTTGTGTGACCTGGTGTAGGGAACTTCCTTTGGCAGGGGGGTTGAACTCGATGGTCTCTGGAGGTCCCTTCCAACCCCTACGATTCTGTGTAGACAAGTTGGTTTAAGGAGAGCTTGAATATATATGCGTTATACTGAAGCCAGAGCAGCACAGACACAGATACACAGACGTAGATATTCCTTTCTAGCACCAAGTAACACATGCCCTAGCTTTGACACTCACAAAGATCTGTGATCAGTTTCAAACAGCAGCATGATTGGGAAACTGGAAAAATAACTACAAGATCCTAAAGATCCAGTACTATATGTCGGATTCCTGTCAAACCAATAGTGAACGTGGCAAAGTTTCAGTCCTTGGACAAAAGGTGAAAATTATTGCTTGAAAGATCTCTTGCCACTAGGACAGCTGTGATGAAATGTAGCCTTGCTGCATATCTTGGTGACAGCTTCCTCCTCAGCAGGGCTACGCAGTTCTGCGAGAGCTTCTCTCCCTCCTGCTGCAGGATGGATTCTCCTGACACAAGAGTTCTGATTAAGGTGCATGCAGGGCTCACTGGCCAACCACCCTTAACCTGACCAGGAGTGGGAGAGTGCTTTTCCTCTTCTGGGATGTCAGACTGGAACCTCACAACCACAACTACTGTATTTCAGAGCTAGAAGGCTCACTGCTATTCCAATGACATCATTGTCCCCTTATCCCAATTGGGATGACATCAGCTTGAGTCCCTGCCAGACTGCAAGGTTCACAATTGCAGAATGTTTTTCCAACAGTGCGCTTACAGCATCAACTCAGATATAAAAGATAAGGAACATGAGGCTGGGTCAGACATGGTTTTAAGGTCATGAATAAAAACAACGTTCTAATAGTTGGACTGTGTCAATTCAAACGGCTCTTAGTAGCCCTCAAGAATCCCACTTCAGTTTTTCTCCACTGCAGCATCCTAGGCATTTGAAATGA
The DNA here is from genome assembly GCF_023343835.1 of Lagopus muta. Classification (NCBI taxonomy): domain Eukaryota; kingdom Metazoa; phylum Chordata; class Aves; order Galliformes; family Phasianidae; genus Lagopus; species Lagopus muta. The sequence continues at coordinate 82,223,925 of NC_064433.1, forward strand.
CTTATTTTGAGCTACTGGCCTGAAGCTATCTCTGGGATAGGACACGATATCCATCTAGTATGTAAGTCATGTTGTGTAACAATGGGTTGGATAAGAAGCAGATTGTTTGGAGGTAAACTTCTGTTCTCACAAAAGAAATGAGGGCTCTTCATCTGTAGATTACGCACACAACAGATAAGGTTTAATTAAGGAAGTTGCTCAGAAATAACCTGTACACAATGAAATTCCTGGAAAGCAATTTGTCTTCCTTCGAAAGCTAAAAGGGTGAGTCAGCCTTGCCAGGATGTATTCAAAAGCACTGCAGTGGAAAACAAGAAATCTATCTGTCTTATCTATCCGCCATGCATGTATGACATCTTGGTCATAATATTGTAGTATTCTGGTATAAAAGTGACAATTATTATTAGTGTTTGTACAGACTCAAGAGCCCCTAGCCAAGAAAGCAGGTCTGGTAAGGAAAGTTTTCATGTATTATTATTCAGTCATGCACCCCCTTCATCTATAAATTTATGTATAAACTCATACTAATACTTAATATTGAAATATTCACGATATTCTTAATGTGCATGGAACTTGAAAATACTAAGGCTGGTTCATATATAGGTACATACAGAGCCAAACACGTCCTTCATTTAGACCATCCCCACATACCCTCTGAAGCCAATGTACAAAGCTTTCCCTTTATGAGACATACTGGTAGGATTTCTGTCTCTATCTGCATACCCCACGTCATCTTTCCAATCCTGGAAAAATGATCCTCTCACCATCTCAATCTGCTTGTCTGCCACACCTCCAGCTTTCTAGGACATTCCTTCCCAGGCAGACAGTTCCTGTAAGTGAGACTTTCCTTGCTGTCACATAGCTCAGAGTAGTAGATGAGAAATGAATGCTTAGGACATAGACAGGGTAGAGGTTAGTTTGTAGGTAATAAAAATGTGGAAATTTCATTGACCCAAGACCCCAAGATTTCTAATCTCTGGCTACTTTTCTACCTTCCATCTCCAGAGCTTACAGAGGTATCAAATATAAAAAATAATGAAGAAAGCTCTGTTTTAACCTCCAAGACCAGCTAAAATACGTTACTCTCATTTTAACAAACAAACAAACAAAAAGAAAACAACCTTGTATTTAGTGAAAAGATATATGGACCTTAAGTAATTCAATTTTCATGACACCTGCACTAAGGTACATGTAGAAATCTTTCCTTCAGTTGACTGGGTGAAACAGTGCTGAATCAGCTAATCATTGGTGGTATTTGTGGGGTGAATTAGAGAATGGCTTGGGTTGGAAGGGACCTCAAAGCCCATCCAGTCCCGAGCCCCTAATGTAGGCAGGACTTTCGCCCACCAGCTCAGGCTGCCCGGGGCCCCATCCAACCTGCCCTTAAACATTTGCAGGGATCAGACATCCACAACCTCTCTGGGCAGCCTTTTTCCGTACTTCACAATCCTCTAAGTGAAAAAATGTAGTTTAAAACCATTCATCCTTGTCTTAACACTATTTGCCTGTGTAAAAAGCTGGTCTACCTCTAGTTTGTAAGTTCTCTTTAAATACTGGAAGGCTGCAATGAGATCTCCCTAGAGCCTTCTCTTCCCCAGGCTGAACCTGTCCAGCTCCCTCAGCCTTTCTTCATCAGCCCTCTGAGGAAGATACACATCAGCCCATAATGCTCTAATCTTGACTACTGTACAAGATATATTTGACTGACATCATTCAATTGATTTGCAATGAGATTTAGGCACCTGATTCTCACTGATTTCACAGGATTGAGTCACCTCAAAGCTTTTGTGGGCCTGGCTCTGCATGACCTGATTTGTCTCAGATACAGCATTTAAGGAGCAGAGTGCATTAAAAAAAAAAACACACAAAAAACCATCTGTCTCCCCAGAAGGAGTGAAACATGGACACGTGAGAGAGAGAGAAAAGACTTTCACATCTTGTGAAGTGAGGAAGCAATTTAGCACAGAGAACAGCTTTCTTTTTTAACCCAGTTAAATGGTGTGAAGACACCTGGATATGGGATGGCACCTCTTAGCACAACCTGTCTGCAAGTCGAGGAAACAAACAGAGTTCCTTTTATTCCCAGGCTAGCAATGGTGATGGTGGCAAAACACCCCGGAAAGAGAAAAGGTTAGTTTGTGTCTCCAGAGGCTATGCAAGATGGTTCCCCAGAGTATAACCAGCAGGGTGTCAGCTCTTCAGCTTTAATACTTGAGCAATTATTGGGTTTCCATTATTTTCCCTATGAGATTCTCTCACAGATGTGAAATTTCCCCTCTGTTTTATGATACCTGAAATGGAACAGGCTTATGATAGGCAGGCAATAGATGGATGTTATACACTTGTGTATGGTGACTGAGAAGTGAGGTAGAAAATTACCTAAACTAAATCTATGTAAGTATTTTCAGTGTGCCTTCTCAATAAATCCACTATACTTTCCACTTTGGTGTCATCTACTACTTGATCTCCCCATAGTTCCAGTGTTTAAAGTGAGAAAGGCACTATGAATGCCTATACTGCCTTTGCAGGCTGGGTCAGAGAAGGAAAAGCCTCGTACCTGAAGCTGATGCAAAGTGCCCAATGTCCAACACTCAGACTTTTTGGAGCAGAATGGCTGTGGGAAGTCTGTGAGAAATAGCACTTGGGTCTGTGGGAAATACTACTTGGGTTTGCTGCCGTGGCCACAGAGCACAAGATGCCTTCACTCATCTTTCAGCTCCATGTGCCCAAATCATACTTTGGTGCTACAGCCCACCACAATGATGCTTTTACAGGATATCAAGGATGTATGCTTACCTTGAGGGCTTATATGTGTGAGGGTACCTGAGAACACAAGGTCTGTGTGGACTATATTGAAGGTTTTGAGTGCTTGCCATAATCAGCATCTATGCTCTTGTTCTAGGTTGGATCTTGGCACATGCCATGCTGCTAGCTGTGCCTAGTCTTCTTTTTGGAAAGAAATACCTGCATTGCTCCAGAAGGAGCCAGCCAGCAGGTGTTCAGGTCAAGGCACAAAACCTTTTAAAGTAACACCTTTACATGAAGCAGTAGCTTGTATCCTGCAGCTCTTATTCATCCCCTCTGTGCGAGCACAGGCCTGCATCAAGCTCTGCTGAAGGGACATGTCCCTGCTTCTCCCCAACCCAAGCAAACTGCAGGCAGGGATACCACAAATCCTTCCACTGCTGGTCTCTGAGGTTCACTTGACCTTTACTAGGTTGCACCAAGGAATTATGAGGCATTTTGTGCTGGCACCCACAGAGCAGGAGCAACCAGGCTGAGGCCCTATTACTAGTTTTGCACACAATATTTCTCCCTGCTAATTTGCCCAGGGTTTTTCTAGCCAGCAGAATGACAATGAAAGGCTCAAGCCCCAAGACCATCCAATCCCTAAACCTTCTTCTTAATCTGCTTATTAGTCTTAGACTTCTGGTACCTATGACAGTAACTCTTAAAACTAATCACTCAACCTTGTGAAGAGAGAGAGTAGAGCATCAAGTAGCTCCCTCCCTGCTTGATGATAAGCATGGGGCTGTATTTATTATTTTTACTATTATTATTTTAATTTACATCATTGAAAATGGGGGCAATTACCATCTGAGAAAGCATTCACAGGTTTGTTAAAGTCAAACAAACATCATAAGCAATTAGGGAAAGCAAAGAACGTATTAATTCCCATGACTTGGGAATATGCTCAGAGGGTGGGCTCTGCCAATGCAGCAGTAAGCTCCCCCCCAGCACAGCCCCAGGCCTTGCCACTGTCTGGTTGAGCAAGGAAGTTGTGGAGATGAAGCCCACAGTGAAAAGAAGGGGCTCTGCAGAGGGCTGATCTGGTAAGAGAGAAGGCTAGGGCAGTGCCATGTCAGAGCTTGAGAGGGAGGGGGAGAAAGAAATGAGAATGTAGGACTGGAAAGTACAAAAGAATTAAATTGGGAGGAGAAAAGGAAAGGAGAAGAAGAAGTAAAACCTTGTCAGAACCAAGCCACTTCACTCAGCACAGACCACCCCCATCAGCCATGCTCACCTCATTAACTGTGTTCACATCAACCAAGTCTTCAGCAAGGAAAACTCTCTGACTATGCAATAGCCTCCCTTGCCTTCCCCACACTGCTCTACAGTAAACTGTTCTGCGAGATGATGCTTCTATAACACATTGCATCCCCCACTGCTTTATACCTGGGACCATCCCAAAGAAGAGAAGGTCTCTCTCCTCCTCAACTTCAGCTATTGATAGGGTAATACTCTACACCTGCTTCCTGTGCCCACAGCCATGATGGGTGGCACAGGGGTGCTGCATCCCACTGAAATTAGTGGCAGACCGAAGGAAGTCACAACCAAGATTCTTGATCAGGATCTGGCAAGGACAGTCAATACTGCTTTTCTTACCATTCATTATCCACCCAGTCAGACTTTTTTCTTCTGTTTTTCTAATCTCCCAAAAGTGAGCCTGAGCCACGGGACCACCTTCAGTCAACACCTTCCTGCTCCACAGGGAGCAGAGAATAGCCTCTTTAATCATCAGAGCTACTTCCAGCAAAGCCCAAACAACCAGACTTGCAGGTCTTCTACATTACTTGAAAAATGCTCTAAACCAGATCGTTCTGAAGCATCTCACTACTTTTTCAGCTTCTGTTTCAGACAGACCAATGCCACAACCTCTCTGCAGAGCTGAACAGTGCATGTATTGTGACCTTGTATCCCTGAAGGGGAGGATTTCATAACAAAGGCTGCTACCTATTGGTACAGATTCAGTCTCCTTACAGGTGCAGCTTGTTTACTTGGCTTAAAGTTTTGAAGGGTTCGATGGCTCCTGGTGGCCCTGCCTTTCCTAACCAGCCACGATTAGATCTGCTGGCTCAGCTTCTTGCTCTGCAGTGTTGCCTAACCCTACTAACACCAGACCTAGTTCCACTAAGACTGCAGTTAGCTTTGTACCTGGATGGCAGTGTTGAGTGCTGGCTCTGATTTTCACAGCACCTCCATTTACTGATTTGTGTTGTGGCTCTTCATGTTAATTTGGGATTTTCTTCATCCATACAGATGCATTTTTTTGTTTCTGGCTTGCCCCGGCCTTTCTCTCCACCCACCCTTACTTCAGTGGCACCATTGGTGCTCATGGTTGCTCCACAGACTTTCTGCAATGCAGCAAATAGGGCTCTCACTACAGTATGCATATGGACTCACTACAAGTAATGGATAAGACATGGCCACCTCTTATGGATCTGAATTTTTCCAACCAACAGCATGTCTTGGATACCAGAGACCTTAAAGGAAATCTTCTGTGAAATTATTCTTGGCCTACTTTTTTTTCTTTTCACTCCTTTTATGTGTTTAAATACAAGCAGAGAAAGGAGGGAGATGTGTATCTCCTCCCTACTTACCCTCATCTTAGTTGAAGTGAGGATGGAAAGAATAAAACTTACTCTTGAAATATCATAGAGGAGAATGGGTCCTTGGGCCCACTATCAGCTCTTAGATATTGCTGACACAGAAAAGTGTGAGAAGACCTGGACCTTATCTCTCTATTCCTCCTAGCCCAAAGTTTGTACAGCTCACTAACAGACAGTTGCACTGAGATCTTATTGGAAATTCAAAGCCAAATGCAATGTTGGGTGGCTAAAGTGGGGTGTAATTCTATTGATTTCAATGTAATTTTCACCTGAGATAATATTTATAAGTCCTTTGTGGTCTGCTACTCCAAACTGCTTGGGAAAGATGACATTGCTATGTTCCAAAAGGACTCTGATCCTAATTGAGTTAGCATTTGCAGTGCTGTGAGAGTCTCAAATGCATGGTGTTGTAGCAAGACAAAGTATTGTGCAATATTTAAGCTTCGCTCTTATCTATTCCCTTCTGTCAGTGTAGGATAAGAACATCCTGAAAGGAGGGATGAGAGCCTGTCAGAACCTGAAAAGGCCTCCAGAGGGGACCTGTATGACACAGCTTCTTTCACTCAAGTATTTGGGGCTTGACTGACTGAGACCATACACCATTTGTGTTACTTTAATACTTTTCAGGGTGCATAAAGCTGAAGAATCAAACCCTTGATTGCAGCTGTCACTCCTGGTGGCAGAGTGCCCACAGCTTAATGCTGTCCTTACCCCTCTCCTGTCCTTCAGGCAGGGTTGTCACCAGAGCGCAGACAGGGCTTTGATGGGAACTTTCCCTGGGGGCCACAGGCAGAAAACGTGACACCGAGCAGCCTTAGGGCTTAATCACTTATTCCAGAGACTGGCACTGAGCTCTGGGAAATGCACATGTGGCTTCAAGCCATTTTGTTTCCTACTTTGCTCCTCTACTGTACACAGCTCAATTGAAAAAGGAAGAGGGGGAGGCAAGCCTGCAGTGCATGCTGAGATAGACCCTTTGTGGACACTGTTGAGTTAATGTTGTAAAGATCTCCAGCCAAAAGGAACATGTTGAATAGATGTTGGGAAAAAAGCCTAAGTGTTTGGATCTGCCTCTCATAAGGGCTAGTATGCCCACAGACATGTAAAAAGTCTCTCAGAGCTTCCCCTAAGATTCCTGCTGTAGATGAGCTCTTCTGTCTTGCTCTTATGGACATCCCATCATTAAGTACATTTTATAAGAGAGCTTCAAATGGCTTTAAATATTTTGGTCCTAAAATCTTCTGGTTTTGTTATTTACTTATTTATTTTTTCCATTCTTCACTCAGGAAACAGAACAAGCTCCTTCTACTTCTTTTGTTCTGCTGTGGATGTGTTATGAGAAGTGGGTTTTCATCATGAGCAGAACCTGTGAGGTTTCTTCTCTCATGAGCCAGTGCAAAGACAGGCAGAAAGCAACGGCATAAACGTGTAGACTGTCTAACATCAGGAAAGTGTGTGTTCAGTCTTTCAGGAAGAGCCAGCACACACAGAGTGCCCAGCTTTGTCACAGAATGAAGAGCAAATAGAAAGCATTGAAGGCCAGTTAGATGCTCTCCAGGGTCCTCTCAGCCCTCTCTGTGCACTGCAGCAGGGCTGATATTGTTCATATTTAACCAACTCTGTAAGATCAGCACCTCTTACCAGTATTCATTCATTTCCCCCAAAGATGATTCTCTGGGTTTCTCTGACAGCTTATTCATTTGGTAAGCTAAAGAGTTCCTTCCCAGAGTTTCAGTCAGCCCCTTGCTTCTTGACCATGTTGAGAACAGCTTGCTTCTGCTTTCTTAGTAACATTCCTTTATAAATCAGTAACTCCCATCTCTCATACTGTTCTTTCTTACCAGACCATTCTTCCTACAAGTCTTAATCCCAACTCGGGGATCCTACTTTACTTACTTACTGAATTCACACTTGTTCTGCTGAGAAATGACTAAAACATCACCCCAGCTTTAATGAATAATGAAACACTATACTCACGAAAATAATAATTAGCAGTGTAGCTAAAAATACATCAGTGTGTGGATCAGACTCCCTCCCAAAGGCAGTAAGAAAAGCCGCAGCCACGAACATAGATGGTGATGAAAATAGCTCAGCACTTTAGAAAAAAAGAAAAAAAGAAAGACTTCAGGGGAACTTAGGAATGGCCAAGTATCCTATAGATAGATAGCAATCCATGCAGACTGTTCAATGCAGTCCTAAGCCTGACTGCTCCATTTCCTGTCAGCCTTTCCCAAACGCCATTCAGTACATTTAGGAGTTTTCTGAGGATGTCAAGAGGTTGGATAACTGAAGCTGGCTAGGACAAATAAGATGGAGTGGAAGGAAGCCAGCCACTTTTCAGAGGTTCTTAGAGTTTTCATCCGGGCTCCTATTGTACTAACAGTGAGTTTCCAGATGAAGGAAGAGGTGCCTGCTGTGAGAAGAGCCAAATGCAGGAGGATTTATGATGATGACGATGGTTATTATTTCTATATCCTTGGGATATATCTCCCTTGTGGTGCTGGGACAGGAAGCAAAGAAGCAAGCAACAGAAGTCAAGACAATGAGAGTGCTGAATACAAGAAAGTTCACAGGCAGCATACTGGTTTAAGGAGGAAAGACAATTGAGATACTGTAGGGACCAGCTTGCTTTCTTAGAGCACCATCAGACAGAGCCTTTTTTTTTTCAGAAAGACTTAATTTCTGCTTCTTTGGGAAATCACAGGACAAAGATGACTCTTGTGAGTCCAATTTGTTGATTCATCAACAGTAACAACATTTAGTCCTTCAGAAGACATGCTACTGGAATTAGGCAAATTGCAGGTCTGCTCAAATGAAGAAAAAATTATGGTATGCAAAGATTACGGTCTATGTTATGTGGAGGTTACATCAGTAATTATATTCCACTTTTCAGATGAACTGTTGGCTTAGCCATGAAAATAGTCACAAATCCCACATATATTATTACAGTGAATGATTACTGTATCAGATATTTTAGCCTTGGAATCTTCTCGTTTTGTTATTTGTGGGTTGTTTGGGTTTTGTTCATTTGAACCTTTTATTTCCTTCCTCTTCAGTGAGAAAGAGGACACTATCATTGGAGTATCACAAACTGCATGTCACAAACGTATATATATATATATATATATATATATATATATATATAAACAGAGGAGTACATCAATAACATGGGAGCAATCTACTGCCTGAATTCAGTTGGCATAACCTATTCACTAAATCCTGCTGAAATAAAATCAGAAATGAAGCACAGATGCAGAATATTTCCAAACAGAATAAATTCCACAAGGGTCCTTTGAGCTCCTCAAGAAACAACAAGTTCCAAATGCATGAATGGTAGTCTTCCAAACTAGTCTCTAACTCAGGGTTTCACAATCTGTCTAATCACTAGTAATACTTAACAGCATTGAATGTAGATGTGAAGACCCTTTTGGGGCTTTCAGATACTTAACATTTTGATTTCAGTGTAATGCAAAGGACAAGAGTTTCCACCTGTTTCTTGCTTTGGTTGCAGAAACTTTTATTTCAAAGCCTCAAGAAAATATAACACATCCTCCTCTCTCCTCATCAAGGTGCTCCCTTTCCAGATTGCACTTTACAGACATTAATAAATTGCTGACATTTTAGTACGCGTTTATATGCTTTAGATCTAGTGGGTCCGTATAAACTTGATTCAATGAAGAATTAAAGGGTCAGGTCTTAAGGAACCAGTGGTGGGCTTTTCACAAATGCCTCCTTGCCTTAATCCTGCTAAAACCAGTGAGAATTAAGCACCAAGACTCTTCGAAAAACCTCTTGGGCTCCTGCCTATACAAATCTAATTTGTCAGGACAGTTCTGTAAATTACCCAATGCCATCTTGCTACTGTTGGAAAGCAGCACAGTAAATATCTGCTGAAAGATTGCGAAGGAAAACAAAGGAGCTTAAAGAAGACTTAACGCTTGAGAGGGAATTCTGGATATTTGAAGCTCAGGAAACTCAGGGGTATAAAAGGATTACAGTAAAATCTTGGTCCCGATTTTTGCAGTCAGATGGTGGAAAGTGAAAACGCAGGAGGCAGACAAACTCCTACAGCCCTGCTCTACTTTGCAGAAGTCTTCTGTTAGCCTGGCCCAGGATTTTCACAGGGCAGCTCCTAGTTGCATGTCCCTCACCTTTGATTAGCTGGCTTTATATGCTTTGGGTTTGATTCAGAGCAGTGCTGAACACTCAGAGCTGCAGCTGAGATCAAAGGGAAATGTTTTCAGATATGTGCAACAGAAAATAAAAGCCAGTAGTAAAAGTCACGTCTTTTCTCAGAACTGGCACCTGAAATTAGGGAATCCTGTTGACCAAACAATCTCTTTGTGCCTCAGTTGTCCATCTGCAAAAACAGAATAAAATATTCAGTTATCCCACATAGGTGTCACAAAGATTAACTAAGTCATGTCAGGGAAGTTCACAGAATCACAAGGCAGACCAGGAGAAAATTAATATTTCTGATTTCAGAGCAGAATCTGAAGAGTATTTACTGAGTATAGCTGTGGGGTCACATGCTGACTTATTATGAGTGAACAAAATATTGAATAACTGCTCATTAAGTGACTGCTGTCCATTCTGTGACCTGAGTGTGGCAGGAATCCCTGGATAGAAAAATAAGATGTACTCCTGCTATTAGATGTGTATTAAAATACATACACAAGAGGAGACCGTTGTGAGTTTGCACAGGCAACTACACTTCCAGTACTGGCTAGCTTTGAAGTACTTAACTTAGCAGCCTTAATAACTGTCTTTTAACACAGTTTCTCTGTGGTCTTTTTCACATGTACACTAGCTCACATTGCGTCTAAAATCTAAATATATCTTCACTCTTAAAAATGCAGGATAATTCCATTTCTACCCTGATTTCACCTTCTAGAATGCAGCGAACTTCATCATGGGAGTTCAAACCTCCTGGCCTACAAAAACACCTGCCAATGTTTGGGCAGGTTCTAGTTTGGCCACTTTGCAGAAGAGAAGGCACTATGGACACCTCATTGCAGTCTTCCAGTATTTAAGCAAGCTTATAAGCAAGAGAAGGAACAACTTTCTACATGACCTGATAGTGACAGGACAAGGGGGAATGGCTTTAAACTAAAAGAAGAGCTATTTAGATTAGATATTGGAAAGATTATTTACCCAGTGGGTGGTGAGTCTCTGGAAAAAGTTGCGTGGAAGAGCTGTGGGTGCCCCATCCTTTGAGGTAGTCAAGGACAGGTTGGATGGGGCCATGGGCAGCCTGAGGTTGTGGTTGGCAGCCCTGCCCACAGTAGGAGGGTCGGAGCTTAATGATCTTCAAGGTCCCTTCCAATTCAAGCTGTTCTATAATTCTGTTACTCAATTTTTCTATGTTCAAGAGGTGCCAAACCCATGGCAGGTACCAGGAATGAGGTGAGGGATTTTCAACAAGTAGCTTAGGAGGAAGTTTTTCACTCAGAGGGTGGTGACACACAGGAACAGGTTGCCCAAGGAGGCTGTGGATGCCCCATCCCTGGAGGCATTCAAGGCCAGGCTGGATGTGGCTCTGGGCAGCCTGGTCTGCTGGTTGGCGACCCTGCACATAGCAGGGGGGTTGAAACTAGATGGTCTTTGCAGACCTTTTCAAGCTGTTCTGTGATTCTATAAGACCACGAGACTGTCCTCCTATACAGGAATGCCTACTGAAAAGCAGCCCTAGCACCAGCAAAGTGTGCTATCAGTAATGTGACGTATCTCCATAGTAGGAGTCACACTTCAATTCCTCAGTCTCTGTGTGTGGCTTAGAAGCCACAGGTTGGTCATAGTCAAATTAGGAAAGGCAGAATTATCGGTGGAAAATGAGATATTTTTCTTAGCAAAAAAATAAATTAATGGAAAGTAAGTCTTATCTGGCAATTTAATGAATGCACAATTACTGCATCAGGGAAAAGCCCCCTGAAGATTTCACTATTTAATATGTACAAAAAGCTACTGAACAGAGAATTACTTTGTTCAAAGGATCAGTTATATCCTTGCCTAGTTCCCAGCAACTCAGTAGCTATCCTGCAGTATCAGAACTGGAACAGCAAAGGTGCTGCAGGGCAAGAGCATGGGATGCTGATAAAAGTGGAACAATGGAATGGCAGAAATTCTGCTCAGCATTTTTCTCTGCTCTGTATAACTGAGTGCTATTTCACTGCCACTGGCAGCAAACTGACCTCCAGTTCACACTGCAGTACTTGAAAATCGCGTTTTTTAGAAACTGTGCCCATCTCCAATTGTGATTCATTTCTCCAGGCATTTCTGCGACGTTCAGAGTTTTCACAAATAGATTTCCAAACAGCAGAGTTGCTCTGTACTCCAAAGAGGTACTCAGCATACTCTGCTGCTCGCTGCACCTGACAGCAGGAAAAGCTTAGAGGCAAGTACCCAAGAGAGAAGTTGAAACAGTACAGCTTGGAGATATCAGTATCGATGCTACCTTGCTGTGTGAAGCTGCGATGCAATTAATTATATGTGAGAGGTAGAGCTGGATGGGGCTGGATATGAGGAGCCAGAGCAATGAGAAACACGTTTTCCTTTCTGTGGGACCGGGTCAGAACCACAGAAGAAAAAGAGGAAAAACCAGACCTGTCAGTGGGGCCAATCACTGTACTTAGCAAGACAGGAAGGCTAACCTCAGTGTGGGAAGGCCCATTCAGTTGTATAATTCTGTGCTGTGGCAGTGGAGATGCTTTGGGGATCAAAAAAGGAGTCGGAGTTGCTCCAGGATGAAATCCCATCTGATCTGAAAGAAGTGAGAACTACAAAATTCGCACCACCTCATAAATGCTAACACAAGACCTGCATTTTCATTACCTCTGGCAAGCATGCATCTAGTTTGGCCAGATTCACTTTGCAGCAAGGCCTTTTTCTTCTCTACAATGATAACCTCTCCACTTCCACCCCTAACTGGCCAAGGAGGGGGATCCTGCCTCCAGACTTCACATCAAAACCTTCTCTTATAGCCAACTCCATATAGTGTCTCTCCAGATCACTCAGCCCTGGCCAATGAGTCTGCAAAAATCAGAGGACTAACTAGAGGAGCAGTCTCTTAAGATGCCATGATGGGCAGTCTTGCCAGAAGGTACTCAAAACAGGAGACAAGGTGTCCTCATAAGGCACAGGCTTCATAACTAGTAGTTAGTTTTGTCAGGTTTACAGTGTCATGCCATGCTGACACACCTCAAGAGAACAGAGGTACAAGTCTTCTTCTATGCATGGAGTGCAGGAGAATTGCTTTTGTTCAAAGACTTCTGAATTTCTGCGTTGCAATTTCTCTATTTCCATTTCAGCCTCTGTTAAGACAAAACTGTTCCCTGAGCATGTTAGGTTGCTTTGTGCCCTGGTGGAACAGGAATCTAAACTTCATGAGAGCAGCATCAAGGTTGGGACATAGAACCTACAATGCCATATACCTGCCTGCTTTCTCGCTTGTCAAATCTAGGTCTTCCTCAGGAGATCCTCCCACACAATCCTACAGACAGATGCATGCTCCATTCCCACAGGCACACACACAAAATGACCAGCAAACCAAGCAAACAAATGATTTACATTACTCAAGCCACATCTTCCAGGTGCAAGGCAAAGGAAGAGGAAAAGAAAAGTATGTTTCCCATTATTTCTAGATTAGTTTATGGAAGGAATGTAAATACTAGTTTAAATGGTATTGATGGTACACAGAGGAGAAAACAGACAGAATGACTTTTGCTGATGATTCCACTTTCTTCTGTGCCTCAGTTTCTGCACTCACAAAGGGAATAATAACAAGAGAGGTCTAGGCTTGATCTGTTAGGGATCTAGGATGATACTACAGAAAAGGGTAGTACTAGTTTCAATGACAGAATATTTGGCCCATTTTGGTCCAGTAATTTTGCAACCCCTTATTCACAGGCACAAGTACACAGTAGTGTGACTCATGCATTACATAAAAAGCCTGTCCTACAATCATCTTTATGGGCACATGCTAAAAGCTGATGTAGAAAATGCAAAATGGAGACTTTCTCTGAAACTTGGCTTTCACACCCTTTTGAGTATGCCCTATGATAATTTTTATCATGTCATTTATTTTTTTCTGCAAGTCCTCCCCACCCCCAGCTACTATAAAAGATAGGCAAAGCTCACTGAGTGGGTAGCTATTCAGTATTTCCCTTTATCCTAATTTCAGGCATGGCAAAGTGCCTTATTCGCCACACATCATTCAAAGCCAGGACTGAATACAGAATTACTAATTACCTCACAGCCTTTTCTAGGGTACTGTTTTGCCACAGTATCTCAGTGCTCCATGAGCCTTAACAGATGTTCTCACCAGGGAGGTAGGTGGGGTTGTTATCTCTACTTTACAGACACTGAAATCAGACACAAAGAGTGTAAGGTGAAAAAGTCCGCAGCATCTGCTGATTTGGGGTCCCTAATTTGAGACGCCTTGGATTAGCATTTCCCCAGATCTGCGTGCACACTGGGAGCAGAACTCCACACAATACCAGCTCTGCATTTCTGCCAGTCAGAGCCCAGGTGTCTCAGATGGAGAAACCAGAAAATGAGAACACACCAATTAGTGGCCACCCCTGGCAATCTCATTTATAGGCATTTTCAGTATCACACAGAAACCTGTGGCAGGAGGCAGGAAAAATTCAGGAGCAGAATTCAATTGCCATAACATGAGACCATTCTTCTGCTTTCAAACAGCCCTCCGCTCAGTTCAATACACAACCTTCATCGCGGGCAATAAATGGAACAGGAGACTATAGAAAACACCTTTGTTCATGGCAAAATTCATTCAGTCCCTAAGTATATCTCATTTTGTGCATTGAATGAGGCTAGGATCCTAGCAAAAAATTAACCCACCCACTCCTTTCCCCTCCTTCCCCCCCAAAAAAATAAGATCAACACACTATTTGACCATATAATTAAGGACCAAACCATATGCCTGTATACAAGAGAGGGCAAATTAGAGAAGGAAGGAATGACAACTCTTTAATTAATTATTTACATTCAAAGTGTCTGGCTTTGAAAACTCAAAATTTGCTTTAAGAAGTAATTTCCTATTTTAAAAATGCAAATGAAAAAGAAAGGAAATAGGAAATTCCATCTTTTGAAACTATAATGGCATTATGTTTCCTTGTGTTTTAATGCTACAGTTGTTGCTTATTAAATGGTTGCAAAACTCTTACACTTTTTCTTCTAATATCAACTTCAGACACAGCCAAACAAAGAAAAAAAAAATTAAAAAAATCACAATATGCTTTTGAAGAAGATACCTACCAAGGAGCTTCTTGTCCAAACAGGAAAAATTCAGCAAAATTCCATGTAGTTAAAAAGACCATCTTTGATTGTTACAATTTATCTCATCCCCTAAATGCTGGGTAATCCTGACTACAGGGAAGATGTTTTGTTCCTGCTTTTCTGCTTTGCAAAGGCTTTGGAAGAACCTAAGAAAAGGATATCTTGCTGAGGGTTGTATGGACTCAGCACATGATAATAGAAGATACTACAGATCAGCTTTATTTCTTCCATAATCTCATGCAGCAGTACTTCTTCTGCTGTACAAGAATTTATCCAAAGAAAGTGAAATCCCTTCAATATTACATCTCAGCATGTTTTATTTAGTACTCCCAGCAACCGCTGGGACACATCATAATGGGAATAGAGGGGAATAAGTACTAAAGGTGAGTGCTAGTAGGGGTACAGCACTCCAGTTGGGAATTCCTGAGTGACTGCCATATAAATGCTTTGAGATAATTCATGTCAGACAGGTAGAAGAAGTCACCAACTGATAAATCCCTACTAATCCTCTCCTGAGGGTGATGAAAAGGAAATATCAGTGTGGAGTTCCAGCAGATGACCAAGTTCAGAAGACAGATAGTGGAGTTACATCTAGGATGAGATGACTTGCAGAAATCATAGCTTTAAGGCCACCAGAAAATATGTGCAGAACTAGACACCTCATTATCACAATACACCAAATGAATGTCTTCTGTACCTATAAGCTCATGCTAAAAGCAGAAGACAGAGTGACATCTAAACTGCCAGGATTTAGGCATCTAGCTCCAGTTATCAGTGAAGCATCATCTGTTTTGGACTCCAATCCCTGAATCTCTGCTCAAAAAGGACATAACTATAGTCCTCTCTGACAGCATGCAATTTATAGGCTTTTAGGTAATTATCTGAGTGCTCAAATTACGGTACCTACATTATGCCCCAGTTCTCTACCTGAAGAGATCTCAAGTCTTACTTTTCCTACTACAGAAGACTGTTCAGAGTATGGTACTTCTAGCTTTTCATGCTTAATATATTAGGCTTTTTTTTTTTCTTTTTCATGGAAGAATTAAATTAGCTTGAGACCAGAGACAGCACAGAAGTACATCTAGCTTTACAGTCCAGTGGCTAAGCACTCTTCTGCAAAGGGGCAGATTGGGTCCAGTTCCTGCTTCAGTGAATATTTGATACTAATCACAGAAAATCCTCCTTGGAGACCATATGAGACCATTTAGTCCACCTCGGGTTCAGCAATACCTCAAGAGCCCTACAGTGACTGGA
Source organism: Lagopus muta (assembly GCF_023343835.1). Lineage (NCBI taxonomy): Eukaryota > Metazoa > Chordata > Aves > Galliformes > Phasianidae > Lagopus > Lagopus muta. Next base: position 82,239,866 of record NC_064433.1, read on the forward strand.
GCTGCTGCCATGGCTTTCTCAGACAATCTACCCCACTGCATCAGTATTTTTTTGGTGAGAAAACTCTTCCTAAACCATAGTCTGAATCACTTTCATAGCCCATTAAAGACCTTCACTCCCTCTTTTATCCATTCTGGATACAAAGAAGAGATTATTCTCATTTTATTGCACTTGTTTCCTATGCATTTGAAGACCTTTATCCTAAGTCCTCTCTGCCTTACGCCTTTTATGTTAAAAACAAGCTAATTATTTCAGTCTTTCCTCACAGATTACATTTCCCTTGACCTCCAGCAATTCTCACTGTCCCAGTTTGCACCCTCCCTCACTGGACCAGACTTTCTTAGAGAACGATGAAGAATAAAGCATGGCATTTCAGCTGAGACTTACATGTCCTGATCAGAGCAGAAGGCTTATTATGTGCATCTTACAGCCTCTACTTCTATTTGCACAACCTGGTAAGATGAACTTGTGGTCATCTAGAGATGCTGTCTCCCCTCCTGAAGGATAGCTGGTTGTTGTGTTGGCCACCATGGATAGCTGGGTGCAATTTATTAATCCTATCCATGCAGAGCACCTTGGATTCATTCTGATGCTTTTCAGACTAAGTCCTTGGTTTGACAAGATTGCCTTGAATTCCAGTAAATTTCACCAACATATACCTGGTTCACATTGTCTGTATTTTAAATAAAACACTTCTTTTAGCCAGTCATCCAGGTTGAAATTAAAATATAAAGTACAATGTACTTAATGAGAACACTTAAGCACTAACAGACCACAGCTCAAGCTGAGGCAATCTGCTCAATACAGTCTTCTATTTCGACAGGAAATCAGCAAAAGTTACTCATTGAGTAGGATTATCTACATCAGTTATGCATCTATGTTTTAATGTTTTCATTTGGACCATGCTCCTTTGCTTCACTTACGATAAAGGCTTGTGAGATAATGTCAAAATCCTTTAAAATGACAAGGTATGACAACAACTTCCCCTGTATCCACAAGGCTTGTTACAGAAGAAAGCTAAATTAGTTTGACATGATCTATTCTTGACAGATCTGTGCTGGTTCCTAATCATCTTCTTTATTAGATTATTTCCACCATTTTTTTTTTCCAGGAATGAAGTTAGACTGAGTAGTCTGTAATTTCTTATCTCCTCCTTGTTCTTTTTCAGGTTTCAGACACTTCACCCAGTCCTCACGAGTTTTCAAAGCACTCAGAGCTTCACAGATTGCTTCCACCAGCTTCATAAACAACTCAGGATGGTTTGAATCAACCATATTACATCACTACATTCTGATCTGTTCTTACCCATTCCTACATCTTGACCTTCTTCCTTTGGCTGCACATCATTTTAGCCATCTACTAGCAGTTGACCATGCCACTGAAGACATGCAAAATAAGCGTTAAATACTTCAAGAAACATGATGTAAAGTTCTAACTGAAGCTCTTCCCTCCCTCCATGAATATCGTAAACACCAAGGTAGAGAGTTACGATGACATTCTTATACTTCCTTCCTCTGGTCCAAACAATATTTGATTCTTCCATGCAACAAATGATCATTGTGTCCAAGAAACATAGGGATAAGTGGGTCCCTGCATAATGTCTAATATGGACTAATAGCACATTCTCCTTGGAGATGGGTTTTCAGATCTACTCTGGGAGTAACAGTCTATTTACCGCATTTCTAGGTGATTACTTCAACCAAAGTGTCTCTGGATTACAGGAAGGTAGTAAATTCTCTTCCTCTTGGATGCACTCTGCAGAGGCTTGATCTGACAAACTTACCCATTTTGGCTGTGCAGGGAAAGCAACTGGAAGAATACTTGGTTTGTTGCTCCCAACAGCTTAGCTGTTAAGTAGGTATTGAGCTGATTAATGTTTATAAAACTAAGATTATTTAGGGATTCTAGTAAGAAATCTTTCAATGTTTAGGAAGCCCTACAGGTATATGTATAATTACCTCAGGACTTGAGTTACCTCCATAGTTGGAAAGGAAGGAAGATCTAAAGTTCCACAATGTCAGACAGAACACCTCTAAGAAGGTAGTTGAACTTGGAACAGCATAAATCACTGATTTCTGACTTCAGAACAATGGTAAATACTGTGATACGTCTTGGACTCCTCTTTCCAGCCACACCTTAATTACAAAGGAATGAAATTCTACAAGATAAGGCACTGTCTTATGGTATCTTTTCCTGCCTTGTAGAATCCCATAATTCAAAGGAAGAAAACAAGGATCATAAAACAGAAATAACTGAACTTTAAAGGAAGATTTGCTAATCCTATAAGCCCTATGGGCTCATTTTTTACTAATTTGTCAATTCTTTTATCTTCCAAGAGTCATATACACTGGCATCATTATGGAAGGTTCTTTTGGCTGTATGTCTAGTTTTACCCTGTAAGAGGGTATTGATTCACATTAACTTTTGTAACTATGCTCTGTAAATGATCTAAATTCTATTTACTTCATGGAAGTTTTTGGTTAGCTTCAGTTCTGTTACTTTGAGGGTGTATCTTTCTTCCTTGCTCCATTCTTCCTCCCCTCCAGATTGAATCTCTTCTAGTCAGTATTTCTGACTGGGCTTTGGAAACATAGGAAAGGCCCTTTAGAAGATCCTGCACTTCAGGAGGGATTGGTTGCACCCCTTTCATGCTTTTTACTGCATTTTTAAAGGTCCTGACTTCGTTAAACATCAATTTTCTGTTGTGGATGTCTGTCCTCAAAACTCTTCACAGGGCTTCCCCTGGGTCTTCCACTGGAAATGCAAAGAGCAGGAAGGGTTAAAAATACTGTACTTCATCCTTGATCAGGCAGAGTCTCCATTCTGACAGGTTCTGACTCAGCCTGTGCTGTCCAGCCCTTTGCAAGCTGCCAGTCTGACTACTCCAATGAAACAAGTTAAGAAGGAAATAGTAACACCAAAATGTTTCTGGTTTTGAGGAACATAAAATGCAATTTCAGTGCAGCCCTCTAGTCTGCAGTGAAATGTCCCTGCTGAGCACAAGCCCTTTGGTCAGCTTGTAAAAGCCCCTTTACATCAGTTCCCCATTGTTCCATTTCCCCAGAGTTCCGGTGCAACCTTCCAGCCACACCATGCCCTGCTCAAGTAGAGCAGATGATGCTATCCAAGCATTTTCTCAGCAGTGGATCTCACACTTACATGAAAATAAAAATGCCTGCAAGTTTTACTTCAGCAAATCAGCAAGTCACACTTGTTTCCTTAGTTCTACATTTCAAAACACAGATAACTTTAATGAAATTCTTCTTAAATCCACCACTGAATAACATTCCTAAATCTGTGGGTAAACAAGAGGAAAGCATGGTGCCATACTGCCCCAATATCCTCATCCTTGAGTACTTAACATTGCAGATTTATAAGGTTATTGGATACTACTGATAAAATAAATAGATTAGATTCTATTCGATATTGTGATGAACTGGATGCCAATTGATAGGTCTTAATTATAAGAGTAATCGAAACTAAATTATTCTAAACATCATCAATTATTAGAAGCTATCCCAACTGATGAAAACTAGAAGTTCCTGGGACCACAGTTTCACTCCTAGGAAATTACGAGAAGAGTGGAATTAGACTAGCTTCAGAGCTGGGTCCAGATCCAAACACACTCCTCTGACTGCTTAAATTTTAGGGGCATTCAAACCAAGCAAGTAAGATTCTTTCAGAGTCTGTTAGCTTTACTAATTACCAGCCTTCAGAGATACATGTCTCCTACATTGAAAATGTTTAAATATTATGAGATGTCCCAGTTTTCTATAAATATATACCATGATTATAGCTGGAATTAATTCAAGAAACTTCAGAAGTAAGATGAGTAATGAATGAGACTGACATTTATTGGTTATAATTTGAAAGAAGATAAGTACATCCTGGCTTTCTTTTCAAGGAATCAAAGCCAACCAGCCCTGGTGGGAAGAAGGCAATCTCTGGACACACTTTTGACTAACAAGACAGCTAGAACACACCTTGACACCTAAGAGTGGCATCAGCAGCTGAGGGACAGGCCCAGAGGAAGCATGAACCATCAGGAAAGCAGGAACTGATACTAGCATGTACTGTATGAACTGCTTCTATGGCAGCCATACTCCTCCCCAGCTCCTTGCTGGGGTTGGGCAGTTTTTCACCTATGTGACAGCAATGAAATAAATAGGTGAGAATGAACCACTCTGCTGTCTCTGCCTATAGGCATTCATTTTCTTCAACTGCAACACCTACCCAAGTGGAGGAGACCTGGGGATGCTACAAATGCCAACCGGAAGCACAAAGGAAGAACCTTTGTATTTTCTCCTAGCAGTTTCCCTGCTCATTCCAGAGCCAGGAGGGTGAAAGGAAAAGGCCCCTGATGGTAGTAGAGAATGCTGCTGCCAGCAGGACTTCCCAAGAAGCATAGACCTATGGAGGGCTAGTAGGTACCCAGCTGGAGGAGAGAAGCAGCAGCAGGAGGACTGCATGGTTAAGGGAGCAGGAAGGAGGCAAGGAGAAGAACAGAAGAGACAAAACAAATAATAGGAGGAATCACCAGGATCAATGTAACTCCAAAAGTTACAAATTCCCATTTTTATATGGAAAACAAAACAGTATTTTCATCAGTATTTCCACCCGACATAAATTCTGTAGGTTGTACAGGCTGGTGCACAGTGATAGTAGTAGAAGAGTAGCATACTGGTGAAAGGTAGGGGGAAGGTTAGGTAGTAACCCTCTCTCAAACTCTGGTTCATCGTGGTTAAAAATAAGTCTGGGGAGAAATTCAGTGCTTTGTTTATTAGCCACACAAGTGGCTAATAAACATCCCAGCATGGGCTGAGGACAGATACAGCAATGCTTTGCCTGTTTACATCACCTTTCACCTGAAGGCATCTGAATCCCTTTTTTTTTTCCCCACATACTAATTGTTTAGATTCCATTTTAAAGCAGCATCTTGCAGAGAGGGCCATGATAGCCAGAAAAACTATGCCTTCATCAAGTCAGAAAGCAGGTTAATAGTGCTGTTAGAATCAGCTAATTCAGAAATCAGCTCTCCCCAAACACATTCCTGTATACTAACTATTGGCCTGTGGTGCTTGCAACCATGAAAAGCCATGGAGTTTTACACACACACACTCAGCAGGTAATAGAGAGAGCCCTAAGGATATATAAACACCTTCTCCACATGAGGCTATCAGAAGTCTGAGGTTACATGTTGCCTCCCAGCATGCTCAGGAAGATCTTCGAATTAGAGATGAAATGACTGCGAATGGACTTCAAACTTTGAACTTCAGTACCTGCTTCCAGGATACCTGCTCTGCTATTTTGGTATTTCCACTGGCAAGGCCCATTCATCTTTCACTCAGCCTTTCTAGATGGCCACCCTCATCTCAGCAGCCTAGTATTACCCTGGATGGAGCTACTGGGCTGTGGTTGTTGCCTTACAGTTGGAAATCGGTTCTTCATAGCTCAGATGCAGCCAGATGTGGACTGCTGCCTAATGCCTTCCTGAGATTTGCCAGCCTCAAGGCAAATGGGTAATGAAATGCACAGTGACTTCCAAAGGGCATCAGCACAGAGGGCTGCCATCAAAAGGTTTCCCATCCTCAGGTGGCTTTAGCCTGGACCTGTCGTCAGAGCTTTCATTCATTCTCAAACCCAAATAAAGCCCTCCCTTTGAGGAAGCCTGAAACAACGGAACAGCAACGGACAAGAGGGGAGTTATATAAAGGAAAGGATACAAGGGCCAGCAACACATGGTCTGAGCAAATGGCAGTCAGTGATGTATCACCAGCAGTAATGCACCACTGGGAGCATGAGAGAACTCAAGTTATGCAAACTTGGTGTAAAAGCAAGCTTTTGCTTCATACTATCTCACCCAAAAGCTAAGGTAGTCCTTGCGTTATGCCTGCTGGTAACACCTCAGCATGTATGTACTTGCTTTGTACAGACCAGGGTGAGCCCACATATGCCCCACATTCTCTGCACGTAGAGCCAACAAGTTGCTCAGGGGGGCACATGTCCCTGTGTGTGAGGCCAGTGAACCCAAGCAGGTATACACATCCTTGATTTACATCACACAAGTCTATCAGCCTGTTTTTATCCTGCTGTGGGCAAAGGGCCAAGTTTACCTTCCCACTAGCATAAGAAGGCTTTGCAGTATGGCAGATGTCACAGTGGGGTATTCTCCCTCCACAGTGTCTCTGGGAAATGGGGAGGGAGAAATGCAGTGTCTGTGTAGGGCAGCTCCTAGATCACAGAGTCCATGACAGCTGGCCTGAAGTGAGAGCAGACTTCAGGAGGAATCTGTGCACTTTCATCTTCATGTCAGTGAGAGCCATACAACAGCAGGAGAGCTTCCTGTCAGATCAAGCCTTAAGCAGGAGAAGACTCAAGTGTACCAGGCCATAGCCTGTAGGTACCAGTGGTACTGCCTGCTGCAGGACGCCGGGGATTCCAACTCAGGAGCAAGTGGCAAAAAGAAGTTTCAATCAACAGACTGGCATCTCTCTTTTTGAGCATTACGGCTGTCCTTCTGTCCCTGGCAACTCTGCCTACATTTGCTGAAGAAGGGGCTTGTCTGCACCATTAAGAACCTTTACTTTACGCGATCGAGAAGAAATCAATGCCTTTAATTGTCAGCAGTGGCAGTGGAGGAGGACAGGGAGATGGGAGGGGTGTTTCTCTGGAGACATGCTTCTCAGGAGAAATCCCAGTAGTATTGTCACAGGAAAAGAAATAGTAAGGACCTGAAGTAATTAAACTTCCAGGCAGCAATTGTTTACTGGAAGCAGCACAGAAACGGCTCTGAGCCTCATAGAAAATCAGGGCAGTGGCTTGGCTCTCCTAGGGTGCAGATGCCCCCGCCCTGAAGTCAATGGATGGAGGTGACATTTACACCATGCTGGTGAGTGGAGAGAGGAGAAATGTGGATAGCCCCTTTCCTTTACTTTTCCTTTTGCTTTCCCTTCCTCTTCCCCCTCCATCTCGGTGTTTATAGGCACAGCCATGCCTCGCAAGTTTGGAAGCATCCGCATCGTGCGGCATAATCAAGTTATTCTAAATGAGATCTGAGACATTTTAATATCCTGAGGCCATACACCCTTAACTCCGCGTGCATCTTCCTCTCTCTCTTTTTCTCCATTTCCTCCTTCCCGCACACCTCTGCAGTTCCTGGAATGACAAGACACCTCACCGGCTGGCTGCAATTGCTAAAACACTCCCTAATGCTTTCTCCGATTGCATTAAGCGGCTTCTTCAGAGATACAGCCCTGTTTATTCATGCTGCTCGTGTGGAAGGGGAAAGAAATGCAGACTGCCTCTCCCCCTCCCTCCTTTGATTCGATGGGTGTGGCAGGTTTAAACCTTTGCAGCCGAGGCTCGCCAGCACTGGGCGCGGAGCAGAGGACGGAGCGGGAGGGAAGCCGTCGGATATGGCTGGTGATGAATGAGACTCATCTCACCCACAAGTGGGAAACCTGCTTGCGGGTTATTGTTTAATCACTCATGCAATCCAATACTGAGCACATACCCCCATCACGCCCATCTGTTCCAGTATGCGGTGCATACAACACTCGCATTTCTAGACACCTATCTGACTACCCAGCCCTGCAAATTACTGACCGCATCTCTTGCCAGAAGGAAAGGTTACATTCAATTTTTCAGGAACTGCCTGACACAGCCCTTACGTTATGCCTCTTTTTAGCTGAATATTTTGCGGGCACGGATTCAGAGGTGCAATTGGCTGTGGGCAGAAATGACAACACCAAGCTATCTACATCTCTCATGGGCGTGCAGTCAGATACCTCGCTCCTCACGCTGGCATTGCACCCACAAGAAGGAATCATCTGCAAACTGCAAGTGTGTGAACGTATTTGTCTTCGACGGGCGGGAGAACAGACGCATACAGACGCACCTAGACACAAATGTGAAGAGATTCCTTCCACGCCCAAGCCTGTAACTTCAATGGTTTGCTCTTTTGCTGCCAGAAAGATGGGACATCGGGGGTTTCCCCTAAAAAAATAATATGAGGTGAGCTGTCCTTATTTTTTGCGATGGAAGCTCTGATCTGTCCTGATAACTCATTCCCTTTTTGTCCTTCCATGAAAGATCTGGGTGGGGACATAGGAAGAGCCCAAGCTGAAAACTGCAATCTTTTTCTTCTCCAAATTAAATATGCCTCTAATGTATCACCAGCATCGCTGACCGCATTGCTATATTGCCAGTTTGGCAATTTCAGCGTATATTGAGGTATAGGAATGGGAGCTGGGCTCCAAGCCCAGAAACATCCATGGAATATGCACAGGCAGGCACATTCAGGATGTATGGTCACATAACGATGAGAAAGCATGTGCAAACGGGAGCATGTGTGCTGGTGCATATATGTGTAGTAGGGTTGCGAGCGATCAGAGAGCGCGGATGTGTGCTGCACATGCACGCGCAAAGGGGTGTGTACCATGCGGTGGATTAATGTACAGGGCAGGGGGAGAGCACCGCGTGTGATCCAGATACCTGCATGCCACGCATTTCTTAATATGATAGAATACGAAGTGATAGGAGCGGATGCACGCAGATGTAAAGAACAGCATGTTGCAGTTTGAATCAGGAGTGCAAATGCTCAGCCTGTGAAAGTGGAGGCAAAATTATTCCCCAATAGCTTTTTTTCTGACTTCAGAAGACCCCAATGCTACTTACTTTATCTTAAAATTTGCCACGAACCTCTGCACTCTGCCTCTCTGCCTGCCTTTTCCTCCTCCGCTCTTTTCATCCCATAACTGCCAGCTGAACATGCTGTGCTGGCTGGCTGCAGTGTGATCCCCTCTCCCCCCAGCCATCACCCCCTCCCTCCAGATTTTAGCAAACGTATCATTAATTGCAGAGCATTTGAAACCTGCATGGGGAAAAACACAAGATGACGCAGGGTCCCTTTCCACCCTGCTTGCCTGCCCCTCCCCGTTATTCTACAAAATCACTCCTTCATCTGATAACACACGTTTCTCCATTCAGAAACACACCTTTCCCTGCATTTTTTTTAAGCACTGCACTGTTCTATAGTATGGGAGCTTCTTGCATCAATGTGCTAAGCTATGGCTCGAGAGTGCTGCAGTGCTATATTGTAAAGGATATATCAATGTATGCACATATAAAGTAACCACTGTGGTTCCACACCCAAGACTGAGTTGAGCTTTGCTCTCAGAACAAGGATCCAAGCTCTTTGTCATTACCTCTGAACCTATAATTAGGGGAAGTTCCCCAAATGCCTTATAAAGATATCTGGGGGCATCTCCTGTCTCCAAGTTTTACCTGAATAAATCCAACATCCTCCCAAGAAAGTCCAAGCAGCTCCATGAAAATGGGCTCTTTTAACAAGGAGCAGGTTTGGGCTTTCATACAAAATAAAAACAGGGAAGGTGGGAATGAATTATATAGCTTTTTTTTTTTTTTTCATTCAAATATATCATTTTAGATACAAAAATTTCATCGCTGACAATCAAGCCGCCGCCCGAATTTCCTTATCAACCCGATTTCCTGACAGGAAAAGCCAGGTGGAACCAGGGAAGAGAATGAACTGGTTTCCAACAGGTTCACACCGTGAGCCTCTCTTATCCCACCCGAGTTCGGAGCTGGCAGAGGCGTGGTCCTCTGTCTCCTCACCAGCTGGTGCACAGTTGTCTAACTGGTTGTACTACGAAGGGTACTGCAAAGAGGCTACATCTCCCCTCTCCTGGCCAATGCTTTTGTTATTAATTAATTACACTTTTCATTATACCATAGGTTGGAAGACGGGGAGAGAAAAAAGAAAAAAGGAAAAAATAAAAAATAAAAAAAGCTTCAAGTTAATTCCTGCTCGGATTGTTGTAAGACAAAAAAAAAAAAAAAAAAAAAAAAAAAAAAAGGAATGCACCTGTTCTCCGAGCCACCTCACAGCACATGCCCGTAAAGCATCTCCCATTCATCAGAGCCAGGAGCAATAGAAAGCACTCTGACCAGGGATCAAGGCTCACCGGGCATCCTTTCTTTTCTTGGCATATGATGAAGAATCGCTTCCTTTATCTCCAAGGTAGAGCCAGATCTCATCACGCTTCCTGCCAGCCTCCCCCCCTCCACCCCCCACCCTACATCCACACCCTCAGAACCACCGAGAGAAAATCCCAGGCAATGCATCTGATCACAATTAAAGCAAAAAATAATACTAATAGTAATGGGGAGATGCTGGTAGCTCCCCAAATGTGGACACAGGCCACCCCCCTCCCCACATCAGCAGCCCAGGAAAACCAAAGCAGTCACGCTGAAGGGTGTGAAAAGAGCCTTCAGTCGCAAGATGCTAAAGAATTGCAAAAGAGACATCTGCTGAAAGCAGCTGAAATGTCCTCCCCCTTGCCCCAGCCCCTACCCAAGCCCCTCACACATGCGGGCAGACACACACCCCACGGGCAACCAAGAGCCTGGGAGATTTCTTAGCAGAAAGAAATATAAAAATCTGCAGTTCTACCTGTTTTGTTCTTCTCATACAGCACAGCATGATCGTATTGTCCCCTTCCTTCCTTCTTCTTCCTTCCTTCTCCTCTCTGCTTTTCCTCTTCTCTCTCTTATCTCTCCCCCCCACCCTCTCCGCTCCCTCCCTCCCTCCCTCCCTCTCTCTCCTCTCTCGCACACGCACACACGCACACACGCACACACACCAGGGCAGCGAGCAGTGACTGGAAGGTCCACAGCCACCGCTCGTCGCACATGCACCCGCCGCCTCTCCCTACACCCTGCCCAGAATTGTTCCCCGGCGCTCCCCGACTCGTCCCCTCCCCGGCCCACCCCACGCCCAGCCCCGCAGCCCCCCCAGGTCCCTTGGCCAGCCTCATGAATAATTAACATCTCCAATCTGGACCCAATTACCCAACGCCTTTCAGAGGCTACTGGGAAGAGGGGACGCGGCGGGAGCCCCCAGCCCCGCTCCCACCCGAGCCCCCGGCCACGGTCGGGAGTGGGATTTATACATGGAGGAGCACGGGGTGGGCACGGAGGGGAGACGAGGGAGCGGGGTTCTTGCCGCCGCACGCCGTGTACTTCATGCACAGGTGACGTACCGTAGGTGGGAGCTGTCAGCTAAACGGGAGTTGGAAAATATGTTAAAATGGCTGTTAGAAGCCCCCCCCTCCCCCTCCCTGCACACCCGCAAACATATATGCACACGCTGCCATCTCCGTGTGTGCAGGCACAAACCCCCATGGCAATGTCTTGCTGTCCCTACAACGGGACAACTTTCCCTCTTGTCCCCTGAGTCCATCCTATAGACTTTGTGTGGGCACAGAAAACGATACCCCTGCAACAGATTTATTATTTTTTTAAATTTAAATAGCACTACAGAAGTCATCGGTCTCCCTTCTCTATAGTTCTATATTAATTTCCCTGCCTAAGTGATTTCTGCATCTATTGATCTCAGCCAGCGAATTTCTGTAAACTGATTTCTGTAAAACTATGGTAAGGGAGATGTGCATGTTCACACACAACCATCCCTATGCACGTGTAGGGGCAAAAATGTATGGGTCTGCATGCACGGCAGATCATGGCAATGGGTGAGTTGGAGTGAACATTAATGCACACACACACCTCCAAGCACACGTCTTGAAAGTTTTAGCATGGTGTTTTCTCGGAATATATACAAGCAGGGTAGCTATATCTGTCATTCTGAAAAAATATTCCAGACAATGTTTAACGCAAAGCATGAGAATGTTGAGCATGTGAAAAATATAAAAAGACTGCTGGATTTTTAGGATTTCATCTACTGAAATTCAAATGTAGCTTATTTAATTTACTGTGTCTAGGAGGCACAGTCAAATGCTGTTCTCTTTCATAGTACTAATGTCACTACATCAACTTCTCAGTTACACCATGGAGTTACTCCTAATTTACTGTAATGTGAAACTGCTCACAAAAAAGAAAAAAGAATCTTAGGTTATTAGTAAGTGTAAATATAGCTAAATAGATTCTGAATACAAATATTCACACACATACAAATAATAAATACAGATATAGATACAGTTTCTGAAATACCCCTCAGCGCAGACTCCTGCATAATCATATTCAGTTGCTATGACATCATTGCAATTCCCAGCACCCCATATTTTTTTTTTAAGGAAAGTAAACAGCATTTCAAAGAGAATCTATCTAGCTACATCTGTGTGTAGTTTAAGGGAAGTGCCTTTTAGAGTTAAGCAGGTATAAATATTACTTCTGGATTTATCGTCTAGAAAAGGGAAACCATTGCACGGTAATGAGATGCAGAGAAGATACTAAACTGGGAAGAGTTGTGAGCACCAGCTGACAGCGAAGTAAACCAAAGGATTAAATAACAAAAATTAGATTCATCTTCAGAAGATGCGTGCAGAGGGAAAGAAGGCAAACCATGCAATCGTAAAAGAAGTGAGAAGTGGATCTGCAGAAAACAATTGGCATCAGATCAGAGGAAGGGATGTCGGTGGCATAAACCATTGATGGCAACTCCATGTCAAGGCAATGAGAAGCAAGGCTATAGCATTTTGGAATATGCCTATGGGGCTTACGAGTCTCTGCCCCAGCTTCAGATGTTGCCGGGGCTCATCTTCTCAACAAAACTAGTGTGCCGTGAGCTCAGATCTGCTTGCTACCCCACACAACGTGTGCCCTTGGGATACAGAACTCGTCCTGTTCAAGCACGCACTCTCTGTCTGCAAATATAACCCTGGACTCACTTTGGAGATAATGAAGAGGAATGGGAACTTCTAGGATGTGATTCAGATCATCCTATAGCAGAAGCCTAAACTGGGTCAGATGAATCACACTTCAGAAGTGTTTTAGAAGCTCATGTTCTTCCCACTGAAGAGGCCTTTTTAGGGAACCTCCCTGCTGTAGGGAGCCCTGGCAAGGAAAGCCTGCCTGGCCCCCACTTTTCCCAGACACCCACTCAGACAAGGAGCAGGCTGGCAGCTGAATGACTGCATGAGTACAATGAAGGCAAATCCAATGTCCTGTATGCACTTGGGGTTGCTGTTCAGCCCCTGAAGTCAGAGCCAAAGTCAGAGCCACTTTGCTTCACATCCAGCCCCATGAGCACTCAACACTCTGACCCACTGCAAACCACTTCTGTCATAAAGACAAAAGTCCTTAATGAGTTTGCTGTGCATGTGGAGTTAGCGGTGGTCAGCCAGTCACTGGAGAGTCACATCTGAGTTCCCTCTGAATTAATCTTCTCATGTAGAAGAGCCATATACTGTGACCCAAGTTACCACCTATTTTAGTTCCTGACACCTTCTTCTTTAAAAATCAGGACCCCTTAAGTACTTTTAAAAGTGGTACTTTACACTGTTTACCCAGCTGCGTGGTTTTGACAATGATACGTTTGACGATCATGTGTTTGATAATTATATGTGAGGAGGCTAAAGGGAAGTATCATGGCGGCTGCAGCTCCTCACAGGGAGCAGAGGGGCAGCGCTGAGCTCTGCTCTGTGTGACAGCGACGGGGAACGGCATGGAGCTGTCAGGGGAGGGCAGCTGGGGGTCAGGGACAGGGGCTGCACCACAGGGCGCTGGGCATGGAACAGCCTGCCCAGAGTTCAAGGAGCTGGTGGAGCTCAAGGAGCATTTGGATAAAGCTCACAGACATAGGGTTTGAATTTTTTGTGGTGCTGTGTGGGGTCACGTGTTGGACTTGATGAATCTTGTGGGACTCTTCCAGCTCAGGATATTCTATGAGTTTGTGATATCCCTATACCTGCTGTCCTGCCATTTTGGCTATGTCATCACTTCAACTTGTAGGGTAAATTATCTGATTACCACATAGAAAGGAAAAAAAGGACGAGTCCACAGCAATTATAGAAAAGTTGAAAAGAATGTGGAATTTGAGTATGAGGTTAATGACACACACTTCAGCCAAGGCATTATTGAATATCAGAAGCAAAACTCAAGGAAAGTAGAGGTGAATCCCCATTTCTCAACGTCACTGAGTCAAGATAGGATGCTTTATCCAAATGACTCTTTCATCTCTCCACTGTGCTGCCAGTGCTGGCTCATTCACCACTCCTTCAGAGTTTCTGGATAGCACTGCACTATGCAGTGCAGACATGCCCTGGAAGGCTCCTTTGACCTTGGCTTTTGAACCTATACAAGTAAAAGGAAGAGCAGTTTCAGAGAACAACATGAACTGGGAACTGGGCAACAGGGCTGGCAGGAAGGGATGAACAATGAGTATAGATTTTAAATGCTTCATCTGTGAGACTTGTCTTAATGACACCTGAGGAGGTGGAGAAGTGTGGTATTTTCAAAAGCTGTAAGCCTCAAGAAGGGAAAGGAATTATTTGGAGAGATATATAGCCTACTGTTTGGTGTATGCTGCACGTTCCTCCTCTGTGAAGGAAGGTTTGGTTAATGTAAAATAATTATTAAGATAACTTCTTTAATTCAAAGCCATGTTTTCAGTTTAAAAGACTCCAGATCATTTAAAAGTAATGACACGTATTGGTGGTTGTTGCAACATAGGGTGGAGGAGAGGGAACTGAGAAATGCAAACCAGTGCTGTTTTCCTGTTGACTTCTCTTGCAAGGTTTATCAGCGCCTGAAGTTACCCCAGTAGCTCATGGTCCATATTGGTTCAAAGAAGAACCATCTTCAGTTCAGCTGCAAATCTAGGTGCTACAGTAAAAGCTCATCTTCAGTTTTGGTTTAAAGAATCACCTTGTTTGAACTAGTTTCTGTGACTATCATCAGGCTGATCTCCTGGACAGAAAAAATTAAATAAAAGCAAGTTAAAGGAAGACAGTTTGCCTATAGGAACCATCCTAGTGGCAAGCAAGCTGAGCTGAAGAGGCGTCTTTTCAAGAGAGGCACTGTGAAAGTCCTGTTACTAAGGATATTTAAAGCTTCAGTATAAACAGAACTGAAGTGAACGACTTGCTTTCGTTAGGAGATAGATTGGATTTTCTCTTTATTCATATGTTCCACATATAGTGGTAGCCTTGCCTTTTGTTAGCCAAATTTCATACTGAAGGGAAAAAAGCCAATTTTAAAAAGATTTTTTAGGATCCTCATTTGAATAGGCATTCCTGAAAATCCCTCTGTTGGCCGTTTGCATTTTTAATGTCCTCTGGAGCTATCCAACTCTGGTCTCATTTGGCCTCACTTTCAGTCATCTAAAGTCTATTGACACAAAATAGTGTAGTGTACCACTATGAGCAAACTCCTTTTTTAGCCTGATTTAGATATATTCAGGAATCTCCCTGGAGGAGTGTGGTTTCCAGTATAAGGGTTACTTATGCTACCTTAGATTTCAGTTAATCCTGAGTTTAAAAGTTAAAAAAGGAGAGCCTGGTTTATTTTGACAAGACTGTCCATGTTCATCAAGCTGAAATAAATGGCTTTGAAACCCTGATTTTTAATAGTCACAGTGCCAGTGTGGTATTGAATCTTTTAAATTCTGATACCTTATCTGGAAGGCTTCCAAAAATGCCAGTCCGGGAATGCTCTATTTCATTCAATGTCTTTAACAACTGCTTGGTAGCTCATCCTCTGCAACAGTGAGTACACATGACATTTGTAATTGTTGCCAACTCACAGGTGCTCTGCATTTATTCCCAGTGAATTCCACTTTTCTTTCTGTACCTGCACAGCTGGGTCACAGTACTGAAAACACATGGCTTTACAATTGGAAACATAGTAAGAAATGGCCTCAAGAATTTCCATGTTTTTCATTATTAGAGAAAAAATGCGTTTTCTGTAACTTGTGTGGCATATTCAAACTCAAATATCTGGGTGGAACCAAGAGTAGAAAGATTTTAACATGCACAAAGAATGGTCTTTACAACTCCCAGGTCATTATTAATTATTGTTGAGCTTCAGAATGATAAAAAATGCAAACACAATAGTTAAATACCAGAACAGTTTAATGCTGAATATCATAACTCTTTAATAAAATGAAATCTCATCTGTTTATCTGTCAACAAGAAAAATATCTTCATGGAGAGCAGACAGCCTATCCACTATTATTCTCTATATAGTATAAGTCTGCCATTGGAGAACACAATACGTTACAAGCCAAACCAAATATATGGCAGGATGACACAGGAAGCCCCTTCTTTCTTCTTCAGGGACCTTTCAATCTGTGCTGTTGGGTCCACATAGCAGTCCCTTGTGCTGTAGACTCAGGAAAGCAAGCTTTGAACAAGAACCAGCTGTAACCCAGATGGACCACTTACCTATTTCTCAAGTTGGCTCCATCATTTACTCCAAGTTATAGAATCATAGAATGGCTCGGGTTGGAATGGATCTGAAGGACCATCAAGTTCCAACCCCCTGCTACAGGCAGGGTCTCCAGCTGCTAGACCAAGTACTAGATCAGATTGCCCAGGGCAGCACCATCCAACCTGGCCTTAAATGCCTCCAGGGATGGGACATCCACAAAGTCTCCAGGCAACCTGTTCCAGCACCTCACCACTCTCTCAGTGAAAAGCCTCCTCATGACATCCAATCTAAAGCTTCCCTCGTTTAGTTTAAAACCATTCTCCCTTGTCCTATCACAATCTACCTGTATAAAAATTTGATTTCTGTCGTGTTTATAAAATCTCTTGAAATACTGGAAGGTTGCAATGAGGTCTCCTCGCAGCCTTCACTATTCCAGGCTGATGAAGCCCGGTTCCTTCATCTTATCTTCATAAGAAAAGTGCTCCAGTCCATGGATCATCTTTGTGGCACTCCTCTCGACCCTTTCCTAAAGCTCCACATCTTTCCTTTGTTGAGAGCCCCAGACTTGGATGCAGTATTCCAGCTGGGTTCTCATGAGGGCAGAGTAGAGGGGGAATAATCACCTCCCTCACCGTGCTGGCCATTCTTCTTCTGATTGAACCCAGGATGCCATTGGCATTCTGGGCTGCAAGTATGCGATGCCAACCTATGTTAAGTTTTTCATCAACCATAACCTGTAAGTCCCTCTCAGCAGGAGTAGTCTCAAGGAGTTCTTCTCCCAGTTGGTATAGATATCTGGGATCACCTCAATCCAAGTGCAAAACCTTGCACTTTGCTTTGTTGAAGCTCATTAGGTTCACAAGGGTCCACCTTTTGAGCTTATCAAGGTCCCTCTGGATGGCATCCCTTCCTTCTGCTGTATCAACGACACCACTCAGCTTGGTGTCATCAGCAAATTTGCTGAAAATGCACTCAATCCCATCATCTGTGTCATTTATAAAGATGTTAAAGAGTACCAGCCCCAAGATGGACCCCTAGGTGACACTGCTCATTACTGGTCTCCAGAGCCATTGACCACATCGCTCTGGCTGCAGCCTTCCAACCAACTCCTTACCCAGTGAATTCATCCACGCTTCAAATCCATATCCCTCCAACATAGATAAAAGGATGTGATAGGGGACCACGTCAGAGGTCTTGCAGAAATCCAGGTAGATTGCATCAGTTGCCTTTTCTTTGTCCAGTGATGCTGAAGTCCATCACTGAAGGCCACCAGGCTGGTCAGTCATGACCCCCCCTTGATGAAGCCATGCTGGCTGTCTCAGACCCCCTGATCATCCCTCATATGCCTTAACATATCTTCCAAGAGGATCTGTTCCATGATCTTCTCAGACACAACGGTGATGTTCATCGGCCTGTAGTTCCCTGGGTCTTCCTTATTCCCTTTTTCCAGTCACTGGGGACTTTGCCTGACAGCCATGGCTTTTCAGATATGTGGGAGAGTGGCTCAGCAACCACATCAGCCAGCTTCTCAGCTCCCCAGTTCCTACCTAGAGGTGCAGGTTCAGGGCTGTGAGGTTCAGGGACATAAGAATCTTGGCTGCCGGTGAAGACTGAGGCAAAGAACTCGTTGAGTACCTTAGCCTTCTCTATATCTGTTGTAGCCAAGTCCTGCAGTGTCGTGGCTAAGTTGCTGCCAGCATCTAGGCTTGTTACCTTACAGTGCCACGCAAATGATGTCCATGCTGCTCACTGCTTCTTGATGTGATGGGACTTGGACAGGCATGCACTGAGATGTGAGTCCAGCTCTAACTTCATAGCATGAGAAAAGTAGAGGATTCCATCCCAGTGCTGTTTCAATTCCTTGTTGACTTCTTCACTGATACATTGTCATTCCCCTAACACTACAGTGCTGCATCCAATAGATCAGATCTTACCTAACTTTCAGACCTTAAGGAAACAGCATTAAGAATTTCTGACTGTGGCCATGCTTCAGTCACAGGTATGTGATGACCAGGCCACGTATTGAACAAGATCACAGCAGCAGGCTTCAGAAACCACAGAGAGGGTTTTTAAAAGAGTACCTGTATTGTGAGGTGCTGGACTGAACCGATAGGATATTTTCACTTATTTTCACATTTCCAGAACTATACAAGGAGATAGTAGAACAGTTTCTTCAGTTTATTCAGTTTCTACTGAGAGTAGAAGACTGTAAACATCCACATGAGTAGAATCACTGCGGCTCTTTCAGAAATAAAGGCTGAAGCATTTTTAACACCCACCTTAAGGCCCTAAAAAGCAGCTCTCCCCATTGTGACTTCATTCAGGTTGGACACAAGATCTAGAAAGAGGAAAGTCCATGTCCCTCAGTTTTTCCACCAGGCATGCATGACACATACAGAGGGTTTGTTCCCTTGCAGTGAGCTCCACGGCACAAACCTCACTGTGTCCAATTAAAGTAGAACAGTCCTTATCCAAAATACCAAGCACAGGGCTTGATCAGCCAACTGGTGTGTAGTTAGGCCTTATCATTGTTAGAGTTCCCAAAAAGTAGTCCTACTTGAAACCAGATTTTTAAGATTTTTAACCAGTGATTTTTAAGATCTCTATGAATTGCAGATAGGGACTGTGACACTCTTATAGGATAGAAGTGCTCAGTTTGGTCTATAAAATTACCAGTATTGGAGAACAGAAATTTCTAGTTAAGAATCCCACAGCTCAGCTTCCTCATCACTTCACTCCAATGGCATCAGAGCTCTGCATTGGCATGTGTGTGCATTAAAAAAGATTTATCTTACACTGACAGAGGTACACCATGCACAGCCCTCACAGTAGTGCCCTGGTATAGCAATTATTGTTTGCTTTCCAGGACCCCACTGTCAGCCAAAAGAATTCACCCTGGAGGGCAGGAAACACAGATGGAATTTTATTAAGAGTCCAGGACTGTGCAGGCAGGAATCCAAACCTGCTGCCCTGTGGATGGAAACTGCGTTGCAGGGAAAGGCCCTGTTTTAGCTCAGCTCCACGGGACACAGAGCCATGTTTCTGGAGCCTGTCTTACTGGAGATATAGAAGCAGCTCCAAGCATAACAGTGAATTTTCTTACTGTGTAAATCCATGGGATTAGCTCCTTCCACAAGTGATCCGGATGGCAAGGAGAAAGAGAAGCTTTCTGGGGTGAGGCAGCTTAATCTCCCAGGCTGCCATACAGTCCCCCCCACTACTTGACAGAACTGTGTTATACAACATCAGTGGCATAAAATGTGCCTAGCACTGCTGCACACTAGTTTCACAGTTCACCCAGGTTTTCCCATCCTCCTGGAGTAGTTGTCATCCACAGCTGCCAGTCCTCACTACCCAGTAGGTGAGGCACAACAAGATGTGGGCTGAGGCCAGAGAGAGGGAAATGCAATCCTGAAAAATGCGGTGAGAAGGAGCAAGCGAGGTGACAAGGACCTGCATCCAAGTGAACAGGGATTTTTATGGAACAAAATAGCACAGGAAATGCAATACTCAATGGAGGTGGAAAGGTCTCCTTCAGCTTGAGGGAGAGAGAGAAAAGCATTCATCTACCGCCTGCATCAGAGAAGATAAGTATTCTGATCTTGACGATCTTTTCATGTGTGTTCATCTCAGCAGGGAAAAGTTAGAATTTATTTTATTACTGTATGCTGTAAAATATGAAAGGCAATTCTACCCTAATTTATTCAGCAGAGAGGAGGAAACGGTTCATTCTCTGTTTGTTATGAAAGCTAAACCCAGGTATGAACAATGTTCCATAGTAAATGACAGAGAGTTTGAAAATCTTATCCATATCATATGATCATCTATTGAAAGGTTCTATTGTTAAGGATAGATACAAGGGAATACAATTTCAGCTGCTTCAGGAACTGTAATTCTGAGCTTCCTCGATTTCTAGAGTTCTCTACAGTCTCTACAGGAATCTGTGTTTTCTCAGCACAGCTTTTTGCATGCTATTTCCTTGGGTACTTTCTAAACGGGAAATAAGTCTTTGCAACATTAGAAAAGCCAGCTTTGTATGTTCTGCTTTCTCAAAGTTAGTCACAGCATAAAGATAAGACTTGAATGGCCTTCTGTTCAAGAACAATTCTGAGTTCAGTCAAAAACTTTAAATGTTAGTAATCCCTTCTTAAGGATAAAAGCTAAAAAAAAAAAGAAGAAGATCAGAGAAAACAAAACATCACAGGCAACACCAAGAAAAAAGAGGAAAAGATGCTACAGTGTCAGGTAATCTCCATTACACAACACACTCCAGCTTAACTGTTAGCCTCTAACGTTGAACAGAGTGCAGCATGGTCATTTTCACTCTTGCATTAAGCTCCAACAGTTACCAAGACATGGCTTGAGGCACTGTGATGCCTGCTAGGTCTTCCAACCTTCCTGCAACAACAGGGAATTAATAAGCCAAAGCTGAACCCAATAGAAAAAGGGAAGTTGCTGAAACACATTGCACATTAACACTGTTGCCTGAAAGCCAGTAAAGGTTATTAATTCTTAGACCTTTGGCAAGTACTGCCACCTTCTATGTTTATTCATCCAAGAAATCAAATGGTCTCCCAAGGGTTGTTTAGTAACTGTCTTATTTAATCTTGACTACTAAAAATATCAGGACTTTGCTGAATCTACCTTTTTACTATCTCGTCAACCTCCTGCAATCTCTTACTAAATCTTCTTCACACACAATTCAACCTCACTGGCCTGAAATTTGTCTTGCTATTTCCCAGGAAATCTAAGAGAAATCTACATCTTTCTGTGTAAGTATACTGGTCTCACATCCTGGGAGAATTAGAGGATGATTTTGTACTTTGAAAACATAAGACATACTCAGCATTAGACTACAATTCTGTTCCTCTGCATGAAAAAATTTTAGGAAGCATTTATTTTGTCTTTGTTGATCTTACAACTGATTTCAAATCCTATCTTTCCTATCGCTTCCTTCAACTCATGCAATAGATTGTATGAGACTTCCTGCCTGTCTCACAATAGTAAGGTCATCTGTGAATCAAAGAAATTAGTGCAGGACATGTCATTTCACCTAATTCTGAGAATTTCACAGCAGTTTTAGCAAATATATTATTAAAAACCGTAAGAGATGGTAAACCTTTCTGCCCTCTCCTGCAGTGTTACTAAGTGGAACAGATTCTACTCTGTAGTCACCACTTTTTGAACCACAAAATGCAAAATTGTCCTACCTTAATTACTTTATTGAGGATTTTAAACTCTTTATTTATATCCAATGCGATCGTGTTTTTGTAAAATCTTTGCAAGTATTCTAGTCATAATCTCATGTCTTTTCAATTTCTTTCGATTTGCTGGTAAGTTGTTGGATCTGCTGTGAATTATTTCTCAAATCCTTATTCCTTCTTCTAAGGGATTAAATCCATAGAAGGATCAAAGGTAGGATTCTGCAGACTGACGAAAATGCTTTGATAAACATTAGTTTGCCTGCCTTTTTCAAATTTGGATGCAGAACCACTTGCTCTCATTTAAAAAAAAAAATTCTTTGCAACATCCCATCCTCAACTTTGAGAACGAATCTTTCTGTTCTCCGTCACCCAGTCTGGAACGCAACAGAATTTGTTGCTTTATTCTGACCCCAGCGCTCAACTGCTCTTTGCATTTCTTCCAATTTTGGTTCTTTCACCAATGTTTCAGGTCTTTGAAAGATAATGAGTTAACAAACTTAAGTAAAGCTCCAGGTAAAGCAAAACCATCTAAACCATCTCCATTCTGACAATATAGAATACCAGCACTTTGGGTATGTGTCTTTAATAATGCAGTGCAGTTTTGATGTAATTTTCTCTACGGGTAGGTTTCCAAATCAGTACAGCATTTCAGACCCATCAGAAGCTATTTCTACATCAGCTGTCTGCAAACATATTCATTCTGCAATTTATGGACTTCTCAACTGTTATTGGGCAGCAATATTAAAGCAAAAGTTGTGTTGTATGGTTCATTTAACCAATGGTGTTTGTGATGCCCATGGTGCAAAGGACGGCTTTGAGCTGCAGTGGCATTAGAAAAAAACATTAAAAACAATGTTTTCTAGGCTTTCCCACTCAGCAGGAAGAAGTTGCACAGCCATGCAAGTAAATTATAGGCTTATCATTCCTCATCAAGCATCAGCACTGACATTCAGCAGAATCTGCATGCCCTTGCAGCAAGACCACAGAAAAGTAGTAGTTTGAACTGTTCTGTGCGTTTGTGCTTCCCCTTATTTATTGCCCCTGCTCTGTGATTTTGCTGCATGGTTATTCAACAGTTGCCCTTTGAATAAGAAGCATGTGGCACAGAGATGACTAGAAGGCAAGGCTAGAAAAGAGCAACATAGGAAGCAGTTGCATAGGGCTTATTAAAAAGGGCAACTAACTGATTCATCCATGCCCTCCCGAGCAAACCATGCCATATAAATGCTATTTTGAAATTAGCATTGTGGTATAAGAAGGATTAGTTAGCAATGATATGCATGCTTGAAGTGTGAATATGTAATGTCTTTGCTCCCTAAAGAAAGACAATTTTTTCCCCCTCCAACTGCATGGTTTCACTCAATTTATAATGTGTGCCCCAAGGCCATTTTTGCAGCCAATTCTAATTTAAAAGAATTAGCAGGATTTTACTTCTCTAGCATTGGACTAGCATTCTGCCTCTGACTCTCACTGAATATTGGAGAAAGAAGGCAAAAGAAATGTTGTAACCCAGCATAACAAGATACTGCCATAGGAAGAGATAGGAACCAGAGTTGCTGCCTCTTGGAGGTCTTGCAAGGAAAAACAGCAAATTTGCCAAGCTACAGATTGCTGTGTTAGCATGCAGTAAGGTTGAAAGAGCATATGGCAGAAATGGCTGCCTGGCTGTGGTGCACCTATTGCCAGCCCCGTCATTCAGAGCTGTGGAGACAAGATAAAGGTTTATTTTAGTGCCCTGACAGCTGACAGGAATGTATTGCAGAAGCTGCTGAATCTCAGTCAGGGAGAAGGAGAGGCAGGGAAGCGAAGTCAAAATCAATCATATACTTGGTGTATGCCAGTCTAGTCTCCTGGGGGCAAAAGATAGGGTGAGAACTCTTGTGTATTCTGTGTGTACAGCACATTCCATGAAGGGGTGCTAACAAATGCAAAAAGCAGTCAGCAAAAGGAGCTAGAAGAATCTGAACTTTATTTTATGTTGTACTCACTTTTCAAATATCATGGAGAAAACTATTGCTCTTGTCTATGAGGAAAGCTG
Source organism: Lagopus muta (assembly GCF_023343835.1). NCBI lineage: Eukaryota > Metazoa > Chordata > Aves > Galliformes > Phasianidae > Lagopus > Lagopus muta. Next base: position 82,263,296 of record NC_064433.1, read on the forward strand.
ATCTGACTGTCCAAAATGGAGAGGAACTTTAGCCTGCAAGATCCTCCTTGCAATGCAATAATCCTGGTAGGTTTCCACAGTTCCACAGCTCTGGACACCTGAGATGACAAGGAATGGCAGAAGGAAGAGGTTGTGTTTTTTTAAGAAGCATTTTGAGTCTTCCTACAAAATCAGTAACAATTTGTAGACTGAGGAAAAAAAAACACGCACACACACACACAAAAACCATGGCAATATGGCAATGTTTAGATGAAAACTTTCTACAGAGATTAAGTACTTTGTTAAATGGATGTAACTGAAAAAAAGATAATAATCCCATAGTTCTGCCTCAGTCGTTGAGGATGCTCCCCCCACCTCACCCCACATCTTCCTTTCTGTTCAGTTTAGACACACGATTTTAGATACATTCCCTCTAACGTGTCACAGAATCACAGAACTGCATGTGTTGGAAGAGATCTCAAGAAATCATCGAGTCCAACTCCCCCACTAAAGCAGGTTCCCTAGCTGCTCCTATCTTTACTGTTCTCCTGTCTCTACTGTTGATACCAGTTAGTTCTTTTCTTAATGTTTTTAAGCCAGAGTACTGCTGTGTTACTTCTACTTCCAGTGAACATACAGCCTTTTTCCCAACCAAAGTTTTTGAATGGTGTTCTGCATCTTGTCACGCCTATAGGCTCCTAATTTCTTGCAGTAGGAGACATCCTTTACACAACGCCAGGTACAATGCTGAACAAACTGCAGAAGGTAGGTAGATGTGTCAGTTTTTTCATGTTTTAAAAGAAGTCCAAATAAAAAGAAAAGTTGGACCTGGATTTCAGTGGCAGTCAGGAATAAACTTTGGATTCAGATTCAATAAGCAAGGCATTTGAGTCAGATTTATGTGCTTGCTTTGGAACAAAACGTCCCTAAAACAGAGCCTGGATTTACTCCTTCTCATTGTCATAATGTGTAAATGACACAACACGCCTCTCGTGTCTGATTGTTCCTCATGTTTCCTCTCGCTTCATGTAATAAAACACCTTTTAAACAAGCACCTTGCCATTTTGGAGCGGAATAATCTCAGTCTGTGCTTGAATTGCTGAAGGAGTGAAGGAAAGAAGGCAAAAGAAATCTGCCAGCATGGCTGAGAGAGAAGCTTATCTTGCCTTGGCTGGGTTCACTTTGGTTTCCCTCTTCAGCTTCTTTCCGTCAATCGCCGTACTAATGTATCCCCAAAGGTGCTGATCCCAGAACAATATGCTACAAAGATGATTACAGTCTAAAAAAGAAAAGAAAACCCTGTCACTATGGATGTTGTAGGTTTCAGCTTTTCACATTTAATCCTTTAATTGGTCTTTCTGGCAAGAAGAATTTGATACTTGGCTTTATTGCTGCATGGATGAGCTCTATTGCAAATCCCATTGGGATGAAGTTACAGTCATTTGGCAGTAAGAAGATCCTTAGCAACTTCTCAGAAACCTACCCAGAGGGTTCCTTGTTGACATCAGAGTTTTTGTGTGATGTCATAAAGCCTCCTAGGAAATAAAAAAAAAACAGCAGTAGAACCTTTGGATATCTGATGAGACTGTGGCAAGCCCTTATTCTGATACTGTGTGTATCAAGAGCTAAAGAAGTGTTTGGGTCTTGGCTTGTAGCCAAAACATTGATGAATGCAGAATACAGAGCAACACCTGAACAGGCTGTATGCACAATGAGAACAAATACTGTAAAGATATTGAGTGCGTAGGACAACAGGGAGAGAGAGCCTTGTACCAAGGTGTTTGGGGAGGACTAATCAATATGTATTTACAGTTTACTATTGTTTTATGAACAGTTCTATAGGCTATCTGCCTGCAGTTGGGCAAATCCAAACAAAGGCTGAGTAATCGGAGTGACAGACTCTTTGGAAGAGAAAGTTATGTCTTATGGGAGCACACAAGTAAAGTACCTTGTAATCTCCCGTGCTCCAGCTCAAGAGCAAATAGCAGCTTCTTCATATTCCAAATGATCAGCTCGTGAGGTAAGAAAGAGAGAAACTACTCAGTTTAGAATACAGTGAAACTTAGGAACTCTGATTCACATCCTATTCATTAACAACTGGTAACTCTTTCTTCTCAAAGAGAAGGGGAAAGACTTAAGTCATTGTAACAAGTGCCTCTTCAAGACAGGAGTATACCATTAGTTTAAAAGTCGCTGAATTAAAACCTGAAAATTTGGACCTAAAAGCCCCTCAAGTCAGACAATTTTTGCTGATGTAACTAATGAGGTATCTGGATCTTACGACCCATTGTCATGGCATATATGAAAAAAGAGCAGATTAACAGCTATCAAGCTAAAAATAAAAGCACATCACCTCAGATGTTGGGCCTACTGTGCTTACTGCAATGGGTGGGGTAGGATTGGTAGAGCTGTGCGTCCATCGTGGATGTCACCATGGCACACCCACGCCAACATCTCCACGGAGACACAGCACATTTCTAGCTCCTGCATCACCAACTTGTTGCCAAGGAAACAAGAGGATGCAAAAAGAAAAAAGAAAAAAGAAAAAAAAAAAAAAAGAAGAAGAAAAAAATCTCAATGACATTCAATTTTGAGACAGTCAAGAAAACCCTGAAAGGGATTTTTAAAGTGCCTGAGAAGGAAATGGAAATTGGGCTTCTAATTACAGATTCTCAACCAACTCCTCTTTATTCTCCGGTTATTCTGTCTGCGCACGTCACTGTCTTCCTGCCATTCTCTGTCTACAGAGGTACGAATGCCAGACATCAGTGAAAAGAGAATCAAAAAGAGCTTTCCTGGAGTGAAGGAGGAGATGAGGGAGGGAGAGCGGGGGAAAGGTTACTCAGTACAAGCAACAGTGGAGATTCCAGAACTCCGGGAAAGGTGGTGGACAGAAGCTGCAGGAAAGGAAACATGTGAAAGAAAGGCAGAGTGGGAGCAAAGGTTTCTGTGAGAAGAGGATGTATGCATTTGGCAGGTGAGGGTGTACACATGCATCTCTACACCCAAATGCATCTGTATTTTTATGTATGCAGCTGAAAAGGTATGTCTAAATCCAGACTTAACAGTCCAGAACCTGTTTTGTACTCCTCCAAAAAATCAATAAGTTGACTGAGAAATCAAGCAATTAAACATGGAAAAATTTGTGCTCCTTCCTTCCTTCCTTCCTTCCTTCCTTCCTTCCTTCCTTCCTTCCTTCCTTCCTTCCTTCCTTCCTTCCTTCCTTCCTTCCTTCCTTCCTTCCTTCCTTCCTTCCTTCCTTCCTTCCTTCCTTCCTTCCTTCCTTCCTTCCTTCCTTCCTTCCTTCCTTCCTTCCTTCCTTCCTTCCTTCCTTCCTTCCTTCCTTCCTTCCTTCCTTCCTTCCTTCCTTCCTTCCTTCCTTCCTTCCTTCCTTCCTTCCTTCCTTCCTTCCTTCCTTCCTTCCTTCCTTCCTTCCTTCCTTCCTTCCTTCCTTCCTTCCTTCCTTCCTTCCTTCCTTCCTTCCTTCCTTCCTTCCTTCCTTCCTTCCTTCCTTCCTTCCTTCCTTCCTTCCTTCCTTCCTTCCTTCCTTCCTTCCTTCCTTCCTTCCTTCCTTCCTTCCTTCCTTCCTTCCTTCCTTCCTTCCTTCCTTCCTTCCTTCCTTCCTTCCTTCCTTCCTTCCTTCCTTCCTTCCTTCCTTCCTTCCTTCCTTCCTTCCTTCCTTCCTTCCTTCCTTCCTTCCTTCCTTCCTTCCTTCCTTCCTTCCTTCCTTCCTTCCTTCCTTCCTTCCTTCCTTCCTTCCTTCCTTCCTTCCTTCCTTCCTTCCTTCCTTCCTTTTTTAATACACTATAGCACTACATTTAAAGGCTTTCTCCACAACCCGATTTGCATCCTTTTTTAAATGACAGCCAGCACATTCATTCAGCTGCCTGACTATAGGAGCTCATGCTGTACAGAAAAGTAACAAATATGATGAGAAATATAAAAAGGTGCTGAAAGTTGGCAGTACACTTAAATACAAGAGCACACAAGAGGAACAACAGATACATTTGCTACAAAGTGGATGAGTGTGTATAAAGAGGAGGACTTGTTGGGTGTTATTGCAGAGAGACGTGGCCATCAAGACAACCTGTAGATGTGCTGTCAAAGAGTAGTGGAGCCAGATTTCAACAGCACTGAAACTAACATGGTCCACAATTAGCTATCTTGGGGGATGAGCATAGAGATTAACGGTTTGTGTAAATGTGTGCCTATCATCTTACTTGAGCATGGGACATAGAGAAGGTTTCATTATATGATAGCACAAAGTGGCACAGATGTTGAATGGTTATCCTCCATAGCTAGCAGTATCGCTTGCATTTGTGTTAATGCTGAAACAGATGAAAGAGCTCTGTTTTCAAGTTCTTCTCTTCAGTACCTCACCACTTGCAGTCTCACTCTTCTTCACGCCTCAAAACTGCCATCAAATTTGCAGCCTGAGGTGAGATGGCTGTAGGCCAAAAAGGCAAACTTACACACAGAAGTTAATTATTGCAATGAAATACCTACAGAATGGCACTGAGGCATCCCCATTAAAACCTAAGGAGTTTTTCAAGGCTGGATATCCAAGGAATTCATGATCTATGGCGGCTAATACTAAAAGGATGCCATCAGTAAGGTTTGGACTCCATGCCACATAGAGAAGCAGCAGTCTGGCCATATCAGAACACCCCTCATGCCACTCCACTTGCCCCTTGTGTATACTTTTTCAGGACTGAGAAGCCCTCTACTAAGGCAGATTGCCTTCCCCTTGCTAGAAGCAGGCATAAAGGAGGATGTCAAGCACTCCTCTCCAAACCTGTGTAGTGATTGATAGTCTTGGAGTCCAACAGCAGTGGGCACAGCACTGAGTGCTGGAGTTCAAGAACCATTTGAACACTACTCTTAGAATTAGGCTTTGAATTTTGTGTGGTGCTGTGAGGCCAGCAGTTGGACTTGATGATCCCTGTGGGTCCCTTCCAACTCAGAATATTCTATGATCCTATTCTATAATTCTTTGAAATGATGAAGCCAAGATCAGATTAAAACATTTTAAGCAGTTGTCAGTGGCCACTTCAACCTTTTTCTTGGGTAAGATGATGATAGGTAGAATAACTAAAGCAAAGGCCATAGAAAGTTGTCTCTCTGCTTTTTCTGCCTCAGTGTCGGGCTCCTTGTAGACTCAGCCCTTGTCCACAAAGACAGAACACAGCGTGGGTAGATCCAGAGCGGACCTCTCATCCCACTAAAGCTGCAATGACAAGGAGTTTCTGCTGCTGAGATCTAAATATGTGTAAGAAATAGGGAAGCAGAGGCATTGCTGTCAACATGCAGGGGAGGTCTGAGTCAGGGAGAAGACAGTAGAAGTCTTTTTTCTCTCTTCACAGATGAAAAGGATTTCTTACTTCTCCAGCATATGGCTCGGTCATACTTTTCCTCTCACATATCCAAAACATTAATTTTTCTCAACAGAGAAACACTATTCAGATGATTATTTTCTGAATATTAAAAACAACAAAAAAAAGGGTGCTTCTAGCAGGTAATTAAAATGAACAAACTACTTGTGGGGAAAAAAAAAAAAAAGGATTCTTTTAAAAAAGGTGCATTTATTTCACAACTTCTAGCTTCTGAATCACTGGTGACATATTCATTTTTCCTGGAGGGAAAAATGTTTTTCTGGTAACTTGCTGTTTAGAATGGATTTGTCGTAAAATACCAAACAAGTGTCATTAAGATTTGCTTAGGACAACATACAACTTCTGATGATTTTTGATTTTTCTGTTAGCCCCAAGCGTTGTTTATCGATGAACCAAACAATTGCTCCAATTGACTCTTCTAAGGCAGACATTCTATAAGTTGCATTTCCCTAGGTATCATTTTGAATCTTCAACAAGCATTTTAATAATAACTATTGAAAGCCTAAGTGCTTTGAGTGAAAAAGTGAAAAAAAAGTCCAGGACATTCCACAATTTCGAAAAAAATGTTTCTAAACCTCTACAGTGGTCTCTATTGTAAAAAAAAATTGCAATAGAATTTTAAAATTATCTAAAATACATGTGGGCTTGTATGCATATATACAAGCTGTGTTATTTTATACTTAGACACTTTCATTTTGTGTAATAGACACACACTGTCTTTCTTCTAGGACACATGGCCTTTCCTCTTTTGAACAAGCACAATGCAGGCTCTCTCTTTTGTATACACACATACACACGTGTGCATACTATAACGCACTGCATTCACAAAATGTCGTGTACACAGCGTAATCTCACCCTCTCTAAAAGCACAAATAAATATTTCTTAGGAAAAGCACAGGTACATACACCTGCACAATGAAATCTTTGAAACACAGAGGCCCTGAGAACACGATTTTATCTCTCTCTAATACGTACTGTTGTTCCTTTTCCTAACACAATGTAATCTCTCTCACGCTCACTTTCTTTCATATACACAGAGACACACAAACGTACACATACAGTGTAATCTCTCTCAGATTCAACTACATTATCTACATTATTTTCAGAATTACTTTCCGCCTGATATTTTCATTTGTAGACTCCATCACTCACAACTACTCAAATGCTTGCAGAGGTGGAAGAATGTGGATGGAAGGGAGTCCTTGAGCATACAAACGCCTATGTGCTCACACAAAGAAGCCTTTTCTGGAAAGACTTTCTTTTACAAAGAATATGTTGTAAGTAACACTTTCACTTTGGATGCAGTATTGGTTATGCAGTGTTTCTTGTGATGATATTACTCCACTAACAAATGAAACTCAAACAACTTGATAAAAAAAGAAGTCTGCTAGATCATAAAAACATATTATTTCCATGTTTCTACCACTGTCACATATTTCATTGATATACTGAACGACTCTTGCTGCAAGCAAATTACAATATGCAGTTACACCGATATTCCCTGTGACATATCACACAGTGTAGGCCCTAGATATCAAAAGAAAAAAAAGAAAGATGTATAGAGGAGGTTCCACCTCCACTTAAGCTATTATTTCTACAACAAAAGTCTACACTTAAATCACTTGTATTAGCAGGATTGTTCTAATGGGAATATTAGATGAATGTCTGCCTTTGTGAGCTTCTTTACACAATGGAGACTGATAACAGTAAGAATTAGGGGATACAGTGCTGAGCAGTTCTCTTGTATGTCAGTGATTCAGAGATGGGGAGTTTGATGATGGTTTTGGGGGAACTCAGCAAAAGTGAGTTTCATATCCTTATTCTGATTTCCAGTCAATAAATTGCACTATAACCAAAACAAATACTAAAATGAAAACACTGTAAAGGATCGGGAGTTCGTCAGTGATGCTAAAGACTAGCAAAAGAGGAAGTTTTGCAGGGCTACATTGGGTGGCCAGTAATTTTATTACCTCCATAGGGCAAGTTATAAAGGAAAACTGAAGAGGAATAGAAAATATTAAAAATAAATAAATAAATCAGGAAAATAGCTTCAAAGGTGTTGTCTTAGCTTTATATATGCACTCTTGGTCACTAACATGCAGTAACTTGATAAAATCCCTGGGAAAATGCTACTTCTAGGCCATAAGGGGGATTCTGGCCAAGAATTTGGGTCACAGGATCAGGTGCTTAAAAAGCACTTCCTTGGAGATATGGGAAAGGGAGTACCTTTGTGGAGCCGAAACACATAGAAGACAGGCTCCATTGAGTGCTTGGATGTGCCAAGACATCTGTCGTATTACCAGTAGAGACTAGAGGAGAGGTTTTCCTTTCATAGTTTATGATAGTGTTCAAATTAACAATATCTTGCTTTGAGAACCTGTTATCAGAGCAGAACCATACGGCTCCCAGCAGGAAGCCTGCTGAGCCGGAACCAACTGTGATCACAGGCAATTGGAGTGGATGGATGTAGGCAAATAATAGGAGACAACAGATCCCATTTTAAAGGTGTGAAAGCCCAGAACTTGAAGAACTGCACTCAGGTGTGGTGGGAATGTGGTATCTCCAGCTCCTGGCAGTGAGACCTGCGGATAGTACATGTATGTTGTTAGCAGCACTAAACAGGGCATGTGAAACACCCATGCCTTGCAGACTTCTGGCATTTGTTAGTCTGTAGTCCTATGGAAAGTCTAAAGTAGTGGTTTTCTAACAGCATCAGTCCAGCATTCAGCTAACCCACAAATATCTAAACCCAAGCTTATGACAAAACTGGACTATGTCTAACCACTTTTGACAAGACAGAAATTGACTCTAATCTACTGCAGGAAGCACACATCACCACAGAGCTTGCAAAATCCATACAGTGAGCGTTAATGTCAGCCTCTTTCTGTCCACAGAATTGACAGAGCAGGAGCAGATGCGCTGCAAACTTCCCCCACACACCACATACTCATGCCCTCTGAAATAGATGCCAAGTGACCACGATCCTGACTGTAAGGCTGTTTATAACACTGGCGTGCATTAGAGGATAAAAGAACACTTCACAGTCAAGACCCAAGCTCACTCAGCCCCTGAAGGGCAGCTTCACTAAGCCCCTTTCTACAGTGAGAAATTCAGCTGTTGCATATAGCAAATACAAGCGTAACATGGCACATGAATTTCTGACACTGTGGCCTATGCTGCCGTGTCCCCTTTCTTGAGATATCTGATAGCCACCTGGTATCTGCTGCATAGAAAATATTCCCCACAAAATAGACTAAGAGACTAGCTCTGCTGCTCTCAGCAGCTGCAGACTTTTCTCCTTCTCCCTGACATCAAATATCCTGACACTGGGGATCCTTGCTATTTTGAATGCTATTTAGATGTCATTTCTGCTGCTCTGCCACTGACCTTAAAACCCTACATGCCGATCGCGAGAGATATTTATTTTTCAGAATCACCTTCACAGCGCTAAGTCTCTGAGAACCTGCAGGGGAAAGTCACTTGTGGGCTAGTCAGCTCACCTGGAAAGCTGTCTGCTTAGCATCTCCTTGTGGTGTCTTGGCCAATGGTTCATCACTAGGAATAAACCATTTTTGTGCATAGCTGATCAGAGTTTGCCACAGGTCGTTTGGTCTGTGGAGCAGTTGTCACTGCCATATTCCTCTCAGTTGCTTCCTGACCTTGCTGTTCCTGCAAGTCTGAGCAGAGGCCTTACTGTCAAACTTTCCAGGTAGAGCTCAATGCAGTTTCCTGCAGTTCTTTTACGTTTATCTCTAATGAGATTGACCCACAGAGGCCATTCCATTGGTATTCAGGAAAAAGCCACTAATCAAGCTGACAGAAAGCCATGTGACAAAGATTCTCCCTCTCTGTCTCTCTGTGTTCCATACTTTCTTCTTTTCTGATGAATCAACCTAGTTATCTATCTTTCTGTCACAATAGCAGTTAAGCAGCACTTCAATATTTCTGAAATAGAAACAAATGATATGCTCCTTTCTTTTTTCTCTTCCAAGGCTGTAGGAGGAATTGTTCAATTAGTTTTTAGGTGCCGTGATTTGTTTGCTTGTTTATAAGCATACATGTGAGTGGGTGTTTTATAGATGTGTGTGAAGAGCTCAATGGATAGGGCTAGGCTGAAGAACCAAGCCAGATTTTTATTAAGGAGAGTGGCGAGATGCATGACCTTCCATGGCTGATGTAGTAAATACCTCCACAGCACAGCCCGTGTCAGCAATCCAATCTGTCTCTTGCTTTTAATTCAGCCCCACCAACAAATCTGGGCAGTTGCCATGGAAGGAAGAAACTTAATGGGGGAAGGAAGAGCAGTAATTATTTCTGACTTGGTTGCTTCAAGATTTCTGGGCAAGGATAAACAAGATAGCCCCCATTGCTAACTGAACATCAAAAAGGAGGCAAATAATGTAGAGAGCGTCAGTACCATTTATGAGGCCAAAATCTATGGATGGGGAGGAAAAGAGCTTTGGGACACACAGGGTTCTCTTGGGTTTGAAGCAGCAGTGGAGCGAAACACTGTGTAAATCTTTGCAGAAACTTTTGACATTGCCAGTACTCTGAGACATAACAGAGGCAATTTTTTGGACAGTTTGCTCTTTCAAAAAATAATTTCTACAAAACTTCTCTAAAAAACATTCACGCCATCAAGTACAAATATCCCAAAATATTTTGCTCCCATCAATGACATACTCCAATGGCTTCTAACAACCACATCTAGTGGAACAGCTTTCATCCTTTTAACAGCTCTTCCTTTCTCCATGTGCCATATGTTGTGCGCAGATTCCATAAATAGAGAGAGCCGAAGGCAATATTGAGGGTCTCCTGCCATTTTTTGAAGCTAACTACTACTCAAGGGATAAAATAGTATCAAACATGATGTCAGGACTTCTGCAGCAACAGGACACGGCAAAAGAAAGCATTTAAGTTGAGAGAAGATATTTCCAGCATTGATTCACTGGGAGAGTGCTACCCCTATCCAGATTGCATGGCCATTTGGGGACTTCATATAATTCTGGGATGACTGTTTTGAGATTTTACAGTAAGTGCTATGAGAAGAAAAAAGTCTCTTTGTTCACCCTAAGGCAGTCTGTGTCTAAGTTTGTCCGACTGCCTACCAGTCTTCTGGCAATGACTTCTGACAGATTTTGTCTCTAGTTGCTACTAGAAGAGTAGTGGAGTCATTACTGCAAAGACCTTTCTTAAATGTATGTGCTCATGGGAGCTGGAACAGAAGGGAGAGGCAAAGGTGAGGTACTGGGTACAGAAGAACCCTGCATTCCTACTATGCTCATTTTGCAAGAATGTGTTATGAAAAGGAAGACAAGAGAATTGCTTACCTAGCTGGATGCACATTCTAGGTGCCCACAACACAAAAAGACTTCCTCCTTAGAAGTAACAGCTGATTTAAGAAGTGCTTAACTTCGGAAAGCAGAAGGGAAGAAAACGTATGTTCCAGCTGTAACACAGCTGCAGTGAACCATCCTGAAGTCATTATAGTGGCTCAGCATCTGGACCACAGTGGAAAGTCATTGCATCTCTGTGTGAGATTGGCTTCAAAATCAAGCAATGCAAAACACATATATATAAATACATATGTGTGTACGTATGCATATTTATAATCTGCATTCTTTTAATTTCCTTGCTGGGTTTTGAGTCCTCAGATTTCATATGGCTCATTCTTTTAGTGCTGTTTGCAACTCTGAAAACTAGAAGCTCATATTTACAAAAATGAAATATTTTATTATTGTGTAATCCCATGATTCTAGTGGCTGGGGATTTTAAGAAACAGCTGAAGTACCATGTAATGCACAGTGCTGGACACTGCTGTTCCGAGCATAGGTCTGTTTACAATCTTTCTGTTAATGCACACTTTCCCTTCCATATATCATAGCCTTCCTTAAAGCTGTGGATTCCTGGAACTGCTGAGCTACTTCTCAGTGGATGGGTGTAATGTGGGTGTAACGTTAGATCTGAAGCCATGTCAAAGTTACTTCCCTACAAGGTAGACCAGAAGCAATGGAAAAGCAGCAGGAGTTTCATCCAGCGTTTGTCTCAAAGATAGACCTTTATGCCAGCACTGGATGACATACTTCCCAAATAACACATGCCAGAGGGTCTCCACTGTCCCTTCCCAAGGAAAGCAATGCTCCCTTGAGGAGATGGCTTTCCCTTGCTCTCTCTTTCTTCTCCTGTTATGCTTCAATAATAGAAAATGCTGCATTTTCCATCAGTTAAGCTTGCAAATTCCTAGGCAGACAACAGACAGATCTCTCTGTTTGCTGGCCCTTCTGTGACCAACTCAAAGAATACAAACAAGTGATGAGGCAGATGCTAAAGATGGTACAAAACTACAATGTAAACAAAGGCTCTTGTGGGATGATGACAGCACCACCACTTGACTTCTGCAGACCAAAGGCAGAAGTGAGAACAGAATGGCTCTTTCCCTATCCCACTTGGATTCCCATGTAAGATTGTTCATAGAATAATAGAATCATAGAATCGCTCAGGTTGGAAAAGACCTTAAAGATCATCAAGTCCAACCACAACCTAACCACACTATCCCAACTCTAACAACCCACTGCTAAATCATGTCCCTGAGCACCACATCCAAACATTTTTTAAACACATTCAGGGATGGTGACTCAACCATTTCTCTGGGAAGCCTATTCCAGTGCTTAACAACTCTTTCAGTAAAGAAGTTCTTTGTAAAATCCAACCTAAATCTCCTCTGGTTCAACTTGAGGCCACTTCCCCTCATCCTGTTACGTGTCACCACTGAGAAGAGACCAGCCCCACTCTCACTGCAATCACCTTTCAGGTACTGGAAGAGAGCAATAAGGTCTCTCCTCAGCCTCCTCTTCCCCTGATGAACAGCTCCAGTTTCTTCAGTCACTCCTGATAAGGCATGTTCTCCAAGCCCTTCACAAGCCTTGTTGCCATTCTTTGGATCTGCTCCAGCACCTCAGTGTTCCTTCTGCATTGAGGTGCCCAAAACTGAACACACTGCTTGAGGCGAGGTCTCACCAGAGCCGAGTACATGTGTATATGAGATTCATAAAGCACAGCGACACCCCTCCTCTGAGTATCCAATACTGTCACAGAGACCAAAAAGCTGGGAGTCTAGACTGCATCACTAGTATTCACCTGGATGTTTGATCTTCACTATTTGCAGCAAAAGCAAACAATGTGAGACGATGAAGCAACAGACCTCTTGAAAAGCATATATGTCCAGCTCCCTGTAACCCCAGAGTAGGGAGAAAGCCAGAAAGCAGGCAAACGACAGCTGAGTGGAGCACTGCCTACATCTCCACTGCCCTTCCCTTCCCAAGCGGCAACCAAAGGAGGGCAAGTGCTTGGAAGAAGGCAGACTGGCTCCCTGATGCGAGAACCCTGCTCATAAAACTCAATTAAGTGGATTACAGATGAGCTCATTCCCAACGGTGGGTCACATTCCATTAGAGGTAGGCTCGATGCCAGGCGGACTCAGCTCTGCTCGGATGGCAGGGCAGTCTGCCCCACCGTTTACTGACTCTGCCTCTGATCTCACCATAGCCTGCAGGATTTCCTGCACCATGTCCTACCACTGAATGGCTGGCTCATTGCTCACCCCTGCTCACTGTCCCTGTGAGATAATCAGAGCTAGCTTTAGGTCATGAGGAAGGATGGGGATGGGCAAGCTCTCTGAACCCATGTGGTCTTGGAGAGTAGTGTAGGAAGGGAAAAGCAGAGGGAGAAAAAGTGAAGAGAAAGATGAGGAGAAAGGGGAGGTGTCCCTGAAGAAGCAGAGGAATACAGAAAGCACCAGCCCCATAAACTGGATCAGTGGTATTTTACATAAAAGTGAGAGTAATCAGAGCTCTCAGCTCACTAATCCCAAAGGATTTTTCACAGCATAGGTGTAAGATTACAGCATAGTCTGCTGTATGAATGTATATATTCCACCCACAGACAGTGCACTCCAGCATTCATTAATGGGTGTGTGTTTGCATATTGGGAACAAAGAGTGTCAGAGGTGGATTTATGTGTGGGAATAACTGTTTGGAAGCGAAAGGAGGGAAGGGAGAAGGTGAATGAACCTGTGAAGGGTGAGCATGTGTGGGCGTGAGGGCAAGAGAAAGATGGATGAATGAGTGTGTGGGTGTGTAATATATGGGATGCAGTAAGTCAAATGTTATAAGCACCTGCAGGCATTTTGCCAGATTTGAGACCTATTTTGACTTGCCTTGTGCATCCCACTTTCCTGTTCACTGTTTGCAAACGTTCCTGGCAGCGCAGCTTAATTTGTACAAATAGCAACCGACCGACAGAGAGCCAAATATGTTGTGAAATAGGCAGAGGAAGAAGCAGTTTTCTGTGCAGATCCAAGCAGCAGGGGCTTGGTACCATCTGGAACCTACGTACCAAGTCCCAGGAAAAGACCTAAAAGGGAGATCAATTTAGTTATCTCCCCACCACTTGCCATCCCACGTGAGGAACAAATACTTCAGATAAGTTGCGGAGTGAGACATGCTGTCTGGACAGTGATCTTCATAGGACATGGGACCCACACAGCGCAGGCATCTGCTATCCTGGCACAGGAGACATCAGCATCTTCAGAAAGAGCTTTTTGCTTTATCTCAGAAAGGCTGAGAGGAAGACAGCAGCCTTATGTTTCATTACCTTGTATGTGACAAGTGAATTCCATTTGGCAGTGGGAGGCATCAGGTTTCCTATTTGTTTTACCACCAGTTTACTGGGCAGTCTTGGACAACTCCACTCACTTTCTGCACATCTGTTTCCTAAGCTAAAAACCAAACAAACAAACAAAAAAAACAACTAAAATCTAGCAGTAAAGACGTGGGCATGAGATTTCTTGATGAAAAAAAACTGTGTAAGACTCAGGTGGTACTGTTTTTCTGCACTAGCAGAGAGTGATTACTAAATCTCTTGTGTTCTCCTTGGCAGCAGTATCCAACTCTGAATTCCAGGATTTCTAACTCTAGGCTCTCTAATCCTGCTGCTCCCTTCAGCAGATCATGACACGGGTTCTGGCTTGCTCAGAACTTCCAGTGTAACAGGTAGAGACCATAAGAGATAGTGAGAGATCACTCAGTCCCTTTTGCATGTCCCAGATTGTGCTTGCTACTCTCCCCTTGGCAATATCACCACTGGTTGCATGTTGTGTGTATTAGAGCCCAGTATAGATGGGACACCACAGTACTGTGGCCACACCCTTTCTCTCCCAACCATTGCTCCAGGAGAATACAGGGAGATGTAGAGCAGCCAAGAAGTCAGACTTGCTGTCTTTTAAATCTGCTTTTCCCTTACTTTCTGATGGGCTTTTCTTTACCAGCATCACTCTATCAGTTAACCTTGACACAAAGGTTTGCGCCAAAGTGCTGTGCAAACTGTTCAGAGCTGCCTTGCTCCAGCTGGTCTTGCTGCAGGTTCCTGTAATGGCTGACAGTACAGTGCTATATGCTCCTGCCTGTGTGTGTGAATTAGCCAGTCTTTTCATTTTACCTGCAACAGAAACAGTGACCTGTCTATGCAAACAGCCCCCTCTCCCTTTAAGTAGAGGCAAGACAATACATTGCCTCTCCTGGGAGAAGATCAGAGATGCTATCTGGGTGCCAAAGCACTATGTATTAAAAGGCTTTTTCACCCTAATAGTATATCAGGTCCCGTTCCAAAAGCTACTTTTGAACCACAGCCAGAAATGATGTGGTTCTATCCAACGTGTTTTTCTTCGGCTTCCACCCCCGACCCACCCCAGCACTTTTTGCTCCACGAATGTATTTCATTCAATAAACAGCTTAAGGCACTGCTTGCAAAGAGGATCTTTTGTGAAATACCACAGGTCTGCCTTCTAAACCTTTCAGCTGAATGACAATAACTGCTGTGGTTACCACAGCACAAGCTACACAAATATGATGCTTATGTTTAATTACACTGAGTGGCTGAGGCCACTGCCTTACTTTGCTCTGGGATATGTTCTTCTGAAAAGCAGCCAGGTAATTCAGCTGCTGCTGCCATTCCCTTAGTGCCTTAGGAAGGGAACAGGGTTGACAGGGAGTGGAATTTCTGCGCAGTTAACTATGGCAAGCAAACCTGAGCCGAGAGTCTCAAAAGATGTGACTACATCAGGCAGTATAGAGGTGGAGTGCCAGCTGTGGTTGGTGAATTCTAAGGAGTGTACATAAAGTTCAGTTGTGAAGTAAGGATTTGAGGGACTGGTCCTGTGCAAGAAGAGGAAACAGAAAGAAAATGGACTTGGAAGGGAAAGAAGATTATGAGATGCCAGTAACCTCAGCCCTCATAAATTTACACATCTTGGCCCTTCTATGGGTGATGCTGCCAGCCTTGCTTTCCATTACTCTGACAGAGTTGACACTAGTGTCAGAGGCATTTCATTACCTCATGCAGCTACTGCCTAATTTGTATGTGCCTAGAGTTGGCCATGGATAGTTCTGCCCCATATAACTCCAGAACTGGAAAAAATACAACCACTTGTGCACAGATTTGAACCCCTGTGAATTCTACTCAGGAACAAGGCTGATTAACTTCAATGCCATGCTATGTTAATACGGCTAATTTCTTTCCACAGTTCATGTCTCTGCATGGGTAAACACAAATATACCAGATCATCCGGTGCACACTGAAGTACCCACAGTACAGCACTGATCTGCCTATATGAACATGCCTTGTGTAGCCTATTCATGAGTGATGTTTTCATCTCCGTGGGCAATGTCTTTTGCAGTGCAAGCAGTTCTTGGACTCAAAACCTCTCTCATCTTCAACAGATTCCTCTCAGAATGCTTCAGAAATCTTCCACTACTAAAACTTGGCTAAAATCAGCCAAGCTTCACATGACTCTAGGGAGACCTGGATAAAAGAGAATCCAGAGGGCTGGGTATTTTTTGCTTGGTTTGATTTTCTTTCCTCCCTTGTATGAGAACTGGTGAATAGTGAGTCTACAGTACAGCTAGAGCTCCCTGCTGCTGCATTCAATTTTACAAGACTCTTTTTGGAAGACACTGCCTGCAATGGACACCACTTGGTGTCCATCTTCTTTATGTATAGCTAATGGGTAGACACTTGTCTTATTTCAACTTGTTCATTTCATGGACATACATACAATTCTCACATGAATTGTGATCCTTGGCTTTAAAAGGTAAAGACAGCTGCATTTAACCCTCTGGCCACACACTGCAGATCCCTGGGCCTGGCGCTTTCATTTCCCAGGAAGACTCTGCATTGCGCGATCACCATGGCAATAAACACTTTTCTATATGGTAACAACTGTTCTGAACTCTGGAACTTACTCCAGTCTGAAGATGAAGCCGGCGTATTGACACAGGCAGTCTGTTTTGCCTGTGAATCCCAGCTGCAGCATCTCAGCCTCTGCTGTTCGCCAAGCACCTTCCTGCACCCCACCACATTTCTGAGATGACCTGGCACACCCTTGGGGCACCGTAGGGGCTGCCACCAGAGGAAGCAGCTGGGCTGACCTCCTAAATATTTGATCAGGAGAACGGCTGGTGTCTTTACCAAGACTACCGCATGACAGCTCCTTGGAGGATGCAGTTGCCTCCGCCCTGCGCCGCCATCCCTCCGCCATCTCTCCCCGCCCCCATTCTCCCTCGCGTCTCCGCAGACGACTTCCCTTCCCCCGCCGCAATCGCCATGGAAACCGGCCCCGATCAGCTGCCGGCTGCGGCCCGGCCGCCGCGGCGCCTCCGAAGAAGGTGGTGGAGAGAAGCGATGGCCGCAGCGGCTTTGCGACCTGCCCGCAGGGCGGCCATTTTCTGCCCGGTCAGCGAGAGGGGCGGGGGATCCGGTCCTCCTGCCTGAGCAGCCCGGCGTTGTTGGGACTAGGGGAGGATGGAGCAGTGGCAGCACGCTGCAGCCTGTGCTTGCGCGGTTGCCGCAGTTCAAGTCCTGAAAGAGGAGGCTTCCCTTGTGGGGAAGGGACTCCTAAAGGCAATGTAGTCCAACTCTCTGCAATGATCGTGGATCAGCTAGGTCCGGTTGCTCAGAGTCCGATTCAGCCTGACCTTGAATGTCTCCATGGATGCCCGCGTCCACCATCTCTGGGCAACCTGTGCTAGTGCTTCAGTGCCCTTATTGTAAAGAGCTTTTTCCTTAGATCCAAGCTAAATCTGCCCTCGTTTAGTTTGAAACCATTTTCCCTTGGCCTGTCACCAGGCACCCTGCTAAAGAGTCTATCCTTCTTTCTTATAGCCCCTCTTTAGATACTGAAATGCTCTCCCCAGAGCCTTTTCTTTTCCAGACTGAACAGCCCCGGCTCTCTCAGCCTGCCCTTGTAGGAGAGGTATTCCATCCCTTGGATCATTTTTGTGTCTCTCCTTATGGGAGGACTGTATAGCATACCTCTTCATTGCAAAAGTTGTCAGCATCCCACTCAAGCCCCTCCCAACCTCAGTTCCCTTCATGCAGTTCCCATGTGCTCCTGCACAGACAAATGTGATCAAAGCTTCCAAAGAAGAGTTGTGCCACGCAGCAGAAATGGGAAATGGCTTTGGAAGCCCTCACAAAACCCGCAGCAGATCCTGTAGCAAATCAACAGGTCTTCCAGTAGGCTCTTATAGAACTAGCCTAGTGGTGCAAATGCATCTCAAATTGTGTCCTGAAAGTGGGTTGAAATAAAATAGGAAATTCAGCTTTCCTGTCTGAATGTACATTTTTTCCACCTTTCTCCGAGTTACACCTTCCTGGCTAGCAAAACCTCATCTCCAGTTTCAGCTCTGAGAGATTCCTGGCAACTGGAAGGTCAGAGTATGTTCCTAATTTTGGATTTATCCATAATCCTATCTTGATCTAGCCCTAAAAACACCTTCATCCCTAAGAAGCTCTCCTGGATCTCATCCTGTTCTCAGTCATGTCCCTAATTATGTGGCTGCTGAAATCTTTCTGCCCAATTTTGCTGTAATATTTCACAGTGTCCCCAACTAGCAATTATATGCCAGAGATCAAAAGGAGCGTTTCCTCATAGCCGTACACTCTGGCTCAGACTAAGATTTTGCCTGTGTATGTGAGGCAGCCCTATTGTCTCAGCTTTTCTAAATCAAACTGGTGTTGGCTGCTTGTTGTCCTCCAGCTTTCCCTCCCTGCATTTTCCCTATAATGATCTCTGCCTTTTACCTTTCTCCAGTATTGACTGCAGCTCAAAATCTCTTTTTTTGCTGTTGTCCTCCCATGCCTCAACACCAAGAGTTCACTCCCTAATATGACACATTAGAGACATGGCAGGTGCTGTTTGGCTTCACCCAAGGAATGTCTCCTTGACACTGCTGTTAGTAAATTATGAGATCTGATGTGATCTAATATGCCTGAGTGTTAGATGCAAACCCCCTCAGCTGTAAAATGCTAGGTGTAGTTGCAAGCAGCTCTCTATTTTCTGCTCCTCTCATATTTTCATATTACACTAAATAAATATGACCCTTCCTTCTTCCCTACTAGAACAACCCATTTATCCAACACTTAAATATATAAGTAATGAAGGTGATAGAAGTGCACGCTAATGGAGCATTAAGGCTGTAATTTAAATACACACAGAGCCTAGGCTATTCACTCCCTGTTACGTGATGTTAGGCCAGTTCTCTAGCTCCATGGACCAGAGGAAGAACACACATCACAGGGAGGTGAGTGCTGGGAGTTGCACTGAAGTCTTCGAGTCTGTCAGTCATAAAAATTGCTACTGAGGTTTAGACGTGTATCTAAACCTCATTCTATTTTGTCTAATCAGAACTGCTGCACCTCTTCCTTTAGAATGAGCTCTTCAATAAGGCATCTGTGCTTTTATTACTCTCCCAGCTGACCACAACAATGAAACTGCCATTGCCAGAAGAAGCTCTGGTTGACTCAACTGTGACAGCCATTTGGAAGCCACCCAGCTGTGTAGCAGCTATGTAACTAGCTAAGCAACACACTGCCTCCAGACAACAGACCTCATATACCAGTACTGCTAGAATCCACCATAAAGTTCGTTCTTTGGCTTATCAACAAATAGAGGAACGAAGTACAGGATGAAAAGATGGAGGAGGAAATAGATTGGGGGGAGAGTGAAATTAGATTCTGCTTGGCCCTCAGAAGCCATTAGGATGAGGAGGGAACGTGCAAAGAAAAAAATCAACCAATTACAGAGAATAAGAATGGGTAAATGAAAATAAACCTGTTCTCCATTTCAGCATGCAGTTTTTGCAAGTACACCCTAGTGTGTATGCTAGACTATCTCAGTCCCTTGAAAGACTTGACATGTAACATATACCATAATTAAACTTGTGCTTCCCAGCACCTTTAACTGCCACTCCATTAATTCCAAGATCTGAGAAAATAGGGTTCAAAGGGGTACCAATAGACCTTGTTGTCTGCCTTCCTTGCCACTACCCAGGATCAGCTACCAAGAAATGCCCACACTGGTAACTGGCGTTGTTTTTGTCATTATAATGTAGTGACATAGTGAGATATTAATCAAACCATCTGACAATCTGGGTGGTGGGATTTATCCCAAGTGTTTGTACTTAGAAGAATGAAATATCTCCTTCAGGGACTTGGAACCTTGCCTATTTTCAGGCTTAATTTGCCTTCAGCCTACTGCAGGGAAGTTTAGGATGAAGTTTTACCTCTTCAAATAGGTTAGCTGTGTTAGTCCGTCACTTATGAGTTTGGAATCCTCCACACTTTGTACCCAAAGATTAAAATTAGCACAAAACAAACTCTGTTTTTGCTTTGTACAGACTAAATCTGAAGAAGTGAAATCAATAAGTACAATGCCTAAATTAAGTCACCTATATTAGTGTTTATCTGGCCTGCATGTACCTTAAATAGTGGGAAAGCATGAGAGCCTCCTACTGCTAAACTTTGTGGGGTAAGGAAGGAGATGAAAATTGGATTTAGAGGCAGAGAAGGCCAGAGGTTGCTTAATAAGGGTCTTCTCACAGGAGGGAGGTCAGCCAGAAGGATGAAGGTAGGGTTGGCTTCAGGGCTTTGGGACAGCTCTTCTGGCAGGAGCAAACTAAGGGCAGAAGATGGATGGGTCCCACCACCATTACACAAGCAGCTCCTTCTCAAAATTCAGTATCAGCAGGAACAAAAATTAGCATACACCCATTTCTTAATTAAAATTGTGTTGGATTATCTCTTTTTTACAGCAAGCTCCGTTTCAGTCGCAAAACAGGTTTAGACTTCAAAAGTAACAACACAGTGACTCCCGGAACAGAGTATACTACAGAGACCAATCTTTGCTTTCAGTGGTGATTCACAGGGGCAAATGAGGACAAAATTAATATATGTAGGGGAGAAAAACTGACATTGCTGTGGAAACCATTTCATTTCATGACATTTTAAGTTTAAACTGTAAATTCCTGACAATGAATCAATGTACTTTTGTGTTATTCTACTGTTGCAGCCAACCCAGAGTGGGCCTTGATGACAAATACCTTCCGTGCTATCTCCATGCAGCAGAAGTCCCTACTGTTTCAGCCAAAATGCCTGTAGTGGCAGTATATGCTTTTTGTGGTTCAGCTAGGACTGGGAAACTTGATCTCATAAACTTTGTCAGCATGAATTATGATTTTATTATATTAAATTGTTTCTTGGCGTTTGCCCATACACCACATGACAGCCTGAGCAAACATGCAGTACAAGTCCCTCTGCCAGAACATGCAGGCACAGGGGCAAAGTTATGGTTGTTGTGAGACCTCCTATCTCTGAGCCTGTCCAATTTGGTCATGATTGACATCTCAGCTGTCATGTTTCATCACTGTAAGTCCCCCCTTCCCTGCCTCATTCTTCAGCCTTCAGAAGGTTGGTGCTCAGTCCTCTGTCTGTTCAGAGGAAGCGCCATGACCTACACGTCTGTCCCTGACCTTTAGCCTGATCAATAAAACTACAAATTGGTCTTTTCTTATCCTCGGCACTTTAGTCATAAAATCCCTATTGAGATGGAATGAAACACTGAACTTTATGTCTCGGCATCATGAACATATTTCGAGGCGGGGGAGAGAGACTGGCAGTATTTCAGCCATTAAATATACAACCCTCTTTCGTTCACTCACTCTCAGTGCAGCAATCTTGCATTTTATATTTGAAACTTGTAGAACATCCCTGTCAGTTCAATATTTATGTATTTTCCTAAATATTCGGGAACGGAGAAAATCCTGCATCCTCTACCA
Organism: Lagopus muta; assembly: GCF_023343835.1. NCBI lineage: Eukaryota > Metazoa > Chordata > Aves > Galliformes > Phasianidae > Lagopus > Lagopus muta. The sequence goes on from NC_064433.1 coordinate 82,284,837, forward strand.
ACTCTTCTTTCCACCACATTCTTTCCCCCTTTCTTGACTGTCCCCACTTAATGTTGCTGTGAATAGGGATGACTGGCTTAGGGTCCCTGTACAGCATCCTACTGGGCATGGGATGTATCTCCATTGCATGGAGCAGGGTATTCATGGGGAAAAGAGGGATAATTTATCTCTGTGAGGAGAAGGTTTGAAAGGAGGGCAAATTAAAAAAAGAAAAAACAAACAAAAACACCAAACAGAAGTGTTTAACCCCAATTTTGAGGCACTGTTGCTATTATTTCTACTATCAGATATTTTGCCACGGTCACTGCCTAAACTGAATCAGGCAGCATGCGTGGATGTTGGAGAGCACAACCCAGTGTGCTCATCTCATTAGACACTGCAGCGGTGTCAGCAGACCTGAGCTTGCACTTGCCCTTCTGCAATAAACAGTACTGAGTCTCAGGGAGTTGAGCCTGGAGAAACACATAAGGACTCGTTTTTAAATACCAAGAGCCTTTATCAGAAAATCAGAGGAGTCCTAACATGGTGATGGAGGTATTTAGTGTCATTTTACACTTACTGCAGAGCAATACAGTGGAGGGATGAGGCTGTACTGTGCACTTTTGCACACAGCTTGCATGACCTATTCCATTCTCTTTACAGTGAAAAGGCTGGTGGAGCCACATGACTTCTTTATGCTGGTGAAACAGTCATGTGTTCAACATGCACAGCTGCCAGTAAGACTGGAAACCATACTTTCTACTCAGCTGCATTGCCATGGAATGGCCCTGAATAACCTCCTGTGTCACTTCAGGGCTTTAGCTTACAAAATGAAACATGACTGTGAATCAGAGGAAGGAAGAAAATCATTGCAGGCTCTCTTTGGATTCTTTTTTAATAGTTGGACCACTCCTTACGCCAGGAATACTTGGCATCATGTCCATCCATCCTGAAAAACAGAAAGCCAGATGCAGTCAAAGGGTGAACTGGAAGACCAGAAGCCTTCCAGTCACTGAAAACTCGGAAGTGGTATGAAAATAGCACCACCTCCAATGCACATCATCCACACTAATGTGTGCTAAATAATACTGCCGAGTCTGCAAAAAATACAGTTTCCTGCACCTAAGCTTGGAGAAGAGACCAGAAATGTTGGAATCACAGCTCATGTGCAAGGCAGGCAGGTGACATGTTCAAAATGGAGAGAAGAAACAGCTCCTTTACATAACGTGCAGTTAAGCTCAGGAGTACCTTTCCTCAGAATTTTATGGATGCTCAAATTCTTTTAAGTTTCCAAAGTAATCAGATACCAGTCTGGAAGAAACAAACATCTGAAGCTACCCGATGTAGCTCTTCTGCTGGATTATACAGGGAATTTTTAAGCCAAAACTTGCTGGATGCTGAGAGAAGGAGTATACAAGAAAAGGGATGTTACCTGCTGTGCCTGCTTCATACTCTTACCAAGGCATCCTGTCAGCCACTACTGGGGGCAGTTTTCCAGGGTATCCTGAATGGTTTCTTTTGCTATAGTGTTTATGATATATTCTTACATAGCATAGGCTGAGACCAGAGTCTTCTGTATTTACACGCTTGGGAGGGAAATCCCAGCTCTTGGAAACAGGCCTTTTCCAAGTCTTGGAGTCACATCAGCTTTAGTGACATCAGATCTCTGTATATCGTTGCAGAGACGACACTTCAATCTTCATCCCTGCTTACCCTTTATTTTGCCTGCCACATGATCTTGGTGCCATAACAGAGACTGGGTGTTTAATGTACACTGTGATGCCTTGCAACAGAGGAGTCTTTCCTCAAAGAAGTTGGATGCTGAAAAAAAAAATAGACAAAAAGACACTACAGAACAGGCAATGAAAAGAAGCTGGGAAGAAGTCACTCTTATTGGAGCTGCTGGGAAGAGCAGTTCACAACTCTTAATGTCAAGACCTATGTATGCCGTGTCACTCAGTCCAGTCCCAGGCTTTTTTATGTCATACCTCTGCATAGTTTTTTTGCTATTTTCTTAAATGCTTCCTGATTTCAGATGAGTGCCCCTTCTTCTAATGAAAAGCATGAGGATCCAACGACGGATGACAGCTTTTGGTGATGGTTATATCTCTGTATCACTGTGTTCATCTTTCCTTCTGCAATGCCATTATAGGCCATAGGAGGTAAATATTTGGAAGATACCACACCTTTAGGGATCAGTCTGAGCAGCAAAGTACATTTCAAACATACCAATGTCCACCCACTAGTTTCCTCTTGTAGTCCATTCTTTCCAGGATGCAGGACTGATATAGCTGAGGCCTTTCAGGCAACAAACTACTGAAACAGTGGCATGACTACATCATGATTTTAGTATAACCAGGATTTCATACTCCAGCTTCTCAATATGTTGGCTGATAGTGTATTTGAGCTTATAACTTGAAGTACTCCATATGACATTCACTACGCTGCATACCAACAATTTTGTGTTGGAATCGACTTAGTCATACTGAGATCTTTATTCATATGGTTGAGCTGTGCAAGGAATAAATGTTTCTAGTACCAAATTCAAAAAGAATATATTTTATTGCAGACTAGAAAGTCTTCTTTGGTTGCAGTGCTGGGGATTTATAGCAGTTTACCAAATGCACAAACTGTGTGTGTGTTTTAAGCTCTTATCTCTATACTAAACTGCTTCCATAAATTTTAGGCCTAATGCTGCTTTTCAGTTACACCAACACAAAAGCAGTAGCTTCTATAGTATTTTAAAACAGATAAATTACAGAAGAATCTGTTCCCTTCTAGTCTCAGTATTTCTGAATGTTCATCATATCTATGTGTAGAACATATACGCACTCCAGATTAGCACTTGACCAAGTTTGGCCTTGGTGGAATGCAACTGATAGTCACTGACTATAACCAAGAAGGGCAAATTCTAAAGATCCATTATTTGAAATGATTTATGTAACAGTTATTGTGATGGATTTGGGGTGTTTGGTTGTTTTGTTTTTACAGTATATTGCTGGTCAACTCACAATATGTGCTATAGTTAGAGCTGTGGATAAAATAGCAAGTTCACAGAGGAAAAATAAGAAAAGAATTTACACTTCATTCATTTTTTTGTCTTTGCTGCTTTTAATGCCAAAATATGTTTATTGTATCCTAATCTACATCAAACTGTCTTACAGGAATATTCATTATTCTTTTATTGTCAGCAAAACACATTGAAAGAGGCATATTAAACATCTGGCCAACATACGTTTATGTGGCCCAAATGGCATATTTAAGTTCTGCAGTATGTAAGAATTCCTTTGGAAAAATAAAAGTCTTTGCTTTGGGAGAGAACCCATTGAATACAAGCTGATATAACTAAGGCAACGGTCTCTGCATGAGACAATGGATAGCTTAAAACAAAGCCTGAGTACTGCAAACTCCTGTACTCAGCCATTAATCTCAGATTAAGCCTAATGAGGGCACTTAGACAGTCAGAAATAACTAGCTTGCTGCCAAGCCTCAGTAACTGATAAAGAGACATGCTTGGGTGAAAACTGAATATGGCCAAAAGTAGGAAATGCAAAGGAAGTGAAAGGAGAAGGGAGTAGAAGAAAAAAAGCAGAGATTTGGGAGGGATAAAAAATAAAGGAAGTGGGCATGTTCTCATCCCCATAGAGGTCTCTCAGCCAAGGGTGCAATTGGTGGAGTGATATTTGCAGCTCACAGAGGTGTGAGAGCAGCCACAGCTCTTGTGAGGTTGGTGTGAGGCTGCCTGGGAGGTAAATTCCCGGGCATCAGGTCGCAGCCCTGTCAGCTTAGGTTTTCAGCCTTGGACGATTTTCCTGCTGTCAGTACGTTTTAGGGTGAGAATGGTAAGGTCTGCAACAGTGCAGTGCAGTGCAGAAGGAGAAGGAAGGAGGTCTGAAAAGCTGAAAAGAAGGGGAGCAAGAAGAGGATGGTTAGTACTGTGGGCAGCATCAGCGTGATGGAAAAGGTAATAGATTTCAGGAGGAGTGTGAGCAAGAGAGGGTGGCAGTGGGATTTTGAAATCTATGAGAGACCACAAGCAGGCAATGGGGTTCTGTCTCCTCTCTTCCAGTTCACTCACCACCTCTTCTGGTGCCCTTTACTTCGTGGAACACATGGGCTCCATTTCCAACCTGTTCCATTTCCTGCATCCCACAGACACCTCTCTCTACCTGAGCATCCTTCTACTTGCACATAGTTTCTCCGTCCTGTTTATCATTCATCCCACTGAGCGCAATGGTTCCTGTGACAGAGACTGCTGCCACAGGGATATGAGCACAGGGCCAGAACTAGGAAGACAGAAATGATGGTGTAAGGTGAAGGAGATGCAAGTGCAAATGACTGCACCATTGCTGTCAATGCAGAGGGTAGCAAAGGCAACATATAGATAAGAGAGCCCAGGCACCTAGTTATCCTTCGTAAGTCTTCACCTTAATACTACCGTCTAACTTACAGGGGTTTTAATATGTCAAGTGATGTGGCAGTTGACAGGGGAAGGTCTGTTCCTACAGAAAACACAGTTCATGGGGTATATGTGAGTGTGGGAGTACCTTAGCAGTCAAATTCCCCATAGCAGCTGCCACCTCTCCTGCAGAAGAGCCTGCTGTGAGACCGCAGCCTTGGGCACAGCTGGCTGGCAGACAGGCAGGGTGCAAAGGGGAGAGTGCTGGGAGTGCTGAGCAGAGAAGGAGGGAGATGCAGCGGCTGTGCCAGGTGGCAGGAGGTGGGGTGAAGCAGTGGGGAACTGATGTGTTGCACGCAGAAGGTGCACCAGCTGGCAGGGCTGAAAGTCCTGGTCTTACCAGGCTGAGCAGAGCACAGACAAACCAACACAGTGGAAAGGGACAAGACTGAGATCGAGGTCATATTCACAGCACAGACATGTAATTTTTACCACGTGACAGTTCTGTACCTTTATTCGATGTAAGAGTTAAAAGACTTGGAAATAATCAGCAAGAATAAACCTTGGATCACAAGCATCAGGGAGTACCCAATGAGAAAAGCACTATTCACTTGTTTTATTCGATAGTAGAGGAAACCCTGTCTTATTTTAAACTGGGATGAAATACTGCAGGTCTTGTCACATGCTTTAATCTCTTGGCTTTATAAATTTCTACAGGTGTGTGTGCCCACTTTACAAATTTAACTAGTGCACTAATCTGTTCTGGACTAACTAAATATTGCAGTGTTGAGTTTGGGTCTAATTTTCAAAAGCCCTATCAAATGGTTAAAAGGTTGCATCATATTTTCCAGAGCAACTTCAGCACTTTGAGATCAAATTTTATCAGTAGTCCATTTCGATTGGGCTCTCAAAATCACCCTCTGTACTTTAGGAGGGTTTGTTTTGTATTTCAGAAGCATCATAGCCTACGTTAAGAATGGGGAGGTCTTGGAGTGGGGGAGTCTTGGATGGGAGAAGTCAGCGAGTGCTGAGAGAATGGCTGCTACAGAAAGGAGCACAGGACATGCTAGGTTTGGTTTCTTTGGGGCAAATTAAAAGGGACATACAGTGATGATAACCATAACAAGAGTAACAACAGCACCAATAACAAGGGGAGGGTGAGCTTGCTGTCACATGAACTCTGGTAAATTGAACCACAGTGGTGCTGCTGCCCTCAGCTGCTCACCGTCTCCTCTGCCAAAGCAAAGCCGATGGAAGGGAAGCATGCCTGGATCAGCAGCTGTCCTTGCTCAGCCCACAATGGGCTGCAGCTCACACGTGCTATGATGAAGCGCTGCTGTTGAGCTGCAAGCATGCATTTCCCAGTTCTGCTCCAGCTGGCAGACGGGCTGGGCAGGGAGGGCACTAATATCCCATCGAACCCATAAAAATCAGAGCTCTTATTTTGATCCTCATGAATGAGGAGCCCTGCGTCATGCCTGACTACATGACTCTCCCATAGGATTGTCACACTGATGGCATCTGAGAGGCTCTTGACTGGGCAAAGCCCAGAGCAAATGAACATTTTTAATGAAACAGGATGAGCAACATTGTGTTAACCCAGAAGAATAGGGCAAGCGTGTTAAGTGCTGTGCTGTCTCAGGTCATAACCCCAGGCTGGTGCAGTGATGATGTGTTGCACCCTGTCCTGGGGACAGCCATCAACCCTGTTCTGGGGACAGCCATCAACCCTGTCCTGGGGACAGCTATCAACCCTGTCCTGGGGACACCCTTCCCCAGCAGCCAAGGCCAAGCCCTGCCCATTGCCATGCCTGCAACATGTCCACTGCTCTTTCTCTCCGCTGAAGCAGCTGTTGCTAGGGAACTGCTTAAAGTTCAAAAGACAGTGCAGGATGAGAGGCGAGCAGTGACTGAAGGATGGCAGGCCAGAGTCTGGCAGATGGAAGGGACAGAGGAAGGGAGCAGGGGGTTCTGGAGAGAAGGAGTAAAGGGTGGGGTGGGAATTCCTTCTCCCCCTGCCACAGAGCAACAACTCCCTGTCCCTTGCAGCTGCCCTGGGTTTTAATATACCTGGAAAGGGGCAGGTTGTGTTTCTTTCTTTTGATTTAGTGTGCTTTCACATTATATGTTGTACTTAATTTAATTATCACCCCTTCTTCCATCACTTTCCTCTTTTAATTAAAAGAGAAAGTGTTATTTTCACCTTTCCTTTACTCTTACAGATCATTATTCTTTTCCACTGAGGCACTTAAGCTGTGGAAACACTTCATTTTATAAATTCTGATAAAAACAAAACAACAGCTTTTTTTCTCTTCGTGCTCCAAATTTTCCTTCTTCTTGGAGATTTCTTCTTCCTGGGAGCTGACAGATGATCCGACTGTGAATCAGGGTTATACAACTATTCACCATCCAGAGCTACCTAAGCTCGAGTCAAGATCTGCTTTGTTCATCTAAAAGGCGTTTTTCAAAGCCAGCTGAACCCAGCGGCAGGTCATCTTCACATGAAACTCACTCTGCTTTAAGCTTCTTACTGCTCAAGCACTACAAATCACTGCTGGCCTGCAGCTCACCTGTAAGAAATGTGGCTCACATTTGCATCCTGTGACATCTGACTGTCCAGCAAAGCCACCGAGCACTGTTAGAGTTGGTATGGATCTCTGCATGGGTCCAAACCAAGGTTCAAACACCAGCATTAAGTACTCACAAAGACGCTCCAAGGTCCCTGTGACCACAAGTGCCTGTTGTGTGGGTTGGAGTGTGGTAAGTGATGGCGTTTGAATTTGAGAGAGTTCTAACTGTGGGAAGTACTGTCTGAATAGTGAACAACTGCACCTAAATAAAGAATAAGATTATATGGTTCATTGCCAAGCAGAAACAGAACCAAAATATTCTCAGCAATTAAAAAAAATAATAACATCATGTGAATAAAAGGGTTGGTAACAAGATATATATTTATGAAGTCATTGAAGAAAATGAAGTAAGCTGTATGTGAAGTTTCCAAACTCAACTGTGGTTGCAATAACTTCCAAAGAAAGCCACAGTTATAATAAAAAGCTCTGTTTTACTGGCTTCAAATACTACAGTGTGTAACTGACTTACAGCAGGGGCTGCTCATCCAATAGGTAGTATTTCACTTCAAGCATCTGGTCCAAAATCAGCCTTGGTTAGCAGTGATTGAATATTGTTAGTGTTTTGCTGGTCTTTGGAGGAACCAATGAAATAAGTTGGAGGTTTCATAGCACTTTCTACTGGACAGGTGCCCACACCACTGAAACCACAGCTCTTTGGGGGCTGGCTGCATCCACTCTTATTGGCAATCTCAGCGAAGAGGCTCACTGCTGAATGGAGTGTGGAGCAGTTTCCACGCTGATATTTCTTCCTGCAGAGAAGGTCCCCAGCCCTGTGCTGAAAAACTGTAAGGAAAATACTGGGCTCAGTGGCTTCAGAGGCCAGAGCAAGAAAGTTCCTTTCAGAGTTTGGACCAAAGGGGATAGAGGAAGATTACCAAGCTTGCAGGTGTTTTTTTTTTTTCCATTTTTCCAGGGGAGAAAGTAGTGAGGGTGCAAGCCCTACATTAGTGGGATGGAAATTCTGTTTGCTTTGATCTTCAGTGATCTCTTCTGCATCACCAAAGGAGCCCTGGCCTTGGCTGGGCTCCTCTGTAGTGTCTGCAGTTCTTCATGGCCAAAGATGTGGTTACCAGGAAGTCCATGAGTCACCCCTAAGGATGCAAAGAATAAAATGGCTGGATAGAAACCGTGTCATTTTCTGAACTTGGAAAGCTCACACTGTTCTTGCTGCTCAGTGACAGGCAGGAGGACTGACCACTGGAAATGAAGGCTCTTTGGCACGTCGGGTTTGGTCTTTAGAGGCTATTCACAGTGCTCTATAGCTCATCTTTCTGACTGACATTTAAATTTAACATATTGCTTTCACCTCATCTCCCTCCTCCTGTTGCTTCTTGGCAGGCTAATAAATCCACCTGGCTTTTGATGGCTGTCTGTCAGGCTGCTTCACCCAACCATCTCCAGGTCCTGTTCATTTCCCTCAGCAAGTATGTCCATCTTCTACTTTGCTCCTATATTTATTTGCCACTTGGCCTTGCAGTATCTGCCAGAATGTCGTTATCCTCAGCAGACGGTATTAGGTGGCTTTTTCATTAACCTCTTTGCTGATGTAGGAGAAATGCATGGTAGAAAGGGCTCACAAAGGCAGGCTGAAAACATGGTCAGCAGTGTTGGGAGAGAGGGACCACCCAGCAGCTGCTGTGCTCAGGAATTCCCTACTGCCATGAAAATCTTGAATAACTCATGCACCAGATGCTGGACTGCAACCAAAAGACATCAATGTGCTAATGCTCAGGGGGATCTTTTAGTCAGAGAAACATTTGCACGTAAAGCTAGCTGCAGGCCAGACCTGTGGCTGCAGACTAGTTTTCTGGGTGCCTTCTCCAGCCTCCTCCTACATCCCAAGCAATAAACTATGCTTTGAATCTTCCCTCTGAAGAATCCCTCCGGCTTCATTAACAAGCCACATTGGGTAGACAAGCTTTCTACCCTAGACTTTCATCTAATGCTGAGAGATATCCCTGACAGATAGAAGGGGAATCATTCATAGACACCTGTGTTTCCCCACTGATTATACAGGGAGTCTGAATACATGCTTATACCAGATGTCTGGTTTTTAGATGCTTAAACTCAGCTGCAATAAACCTCATGCCTCATAGTCTCAAGATAACAAACAATAAATGATTGGAAGTGAAGTCATCTGAAGTTAGAGTTGTCTTCAATATTTCCGTAAAGTAACAAATAAACACCAATATTCTACAGCTGGTCAAATTTATTACACAACATAAAAGACAAGTGAAACCAGAATAGGATGTTTCATGTCCAGAAGTGGTTTCTTGGGACCACAGAGTTTGAGTGAAGGAACTTAGTTGTTATTAATTGACTAATTGCCTTTGGCCTGAGCAGATAGAAAAATGCAGCTGTAGTTGCTATGGATAGGAAACAACAGCGCAGTCACTGGAGTATAAAGCAGTGAATGATTAAAGGTTTATTCATGCTACCTGATAGTCCAACTAGCAGAACAGTGGTGGTTTGATCAGATGTGGTTGAGAGGAGAGCTCGTGTCAAGAGCAGCGTTGCCCCAGTCAGAGCAATGAGGGCTGGAGAACGAAGGGGACAGGCCCTGGAGAACGGCACTGATGACGAGGTAATATTTCATAAGATGAAAGATCAGCAAGGCATAGCCTCAGCACTGAACCCAAAACAACTAAGCATGATTCCCTGAGAGCAAAGTTGTCTCTGCTGCCTTTCCTGCGCAGAGAGACTGATACCGGGGGATTTATGAAGAAGTTGTAGGAAGGGCTTTAAAATATCCAAATATAAATGGCACTTCTTGACACATGGGGAGAAAAAATCTGTGTCTGCGGAATCCTCTTCCCAATCCAATCAGTTTTCTCTGTGTGTTTTTAATAGAGAACAAGGACAAGAAAATGCATTTAGGATGCAGTGGTGTCAAAAGTGGTTGTGTGGTTTGCCACATTGCAAATACTGCAACATGATTGGAATGGAGCTCTAAAGAAAAACAGCTGGTACTGAGGATTTGATGTCTACGTTGCACACATTTTGGAGGGTTTAGATTGGTCTGGATGGATTCTGATTCCATGGGCTGAATGTTCATTAGTAAACACATTTTTGAAACATGGTTTTCCATTTAAAAGGGAAAGTAAAATAACTGGGAGACAACCAGAAGATTCACTTCAGAAGTGCACCTTTGGAACAAAATAAAATTATTTAGACACATGGTATGTAACCCTAAGCATGCCTCCCCTTCTATAAAATAGAATGAATTATGTTCATCTGCCCCAAATAGGATATTATTATCCAGAGTCCATTTATCTGTTGGAAGTGTAGTACATTAGCAGCTGAGGATGAATACTGTGTATTTAGAAACATTAACACTTGGAAAGTGTATAGGAATGCCCTAAAAAGAAACATACCCTATGTTAGCTATATTCTCTGTGCTTTAATGATCCACCCACATTCCGAATGTTGCCTCCCTCTTTTTCAATCCTTCTTTGGCCTCGTGCCACATTTATTTGCACAAAGTAGTTTTTCCTTTGCATTGCGTGTTGCTGAGAGCCCCTTGTGAAATGCTGAGAACCCTCAACGCCTGCTGACTCTGGTGAAAACTGATGGCACTCAACACTCCGTAAAAGAGCACGCAGTCTCCTGGCTGTTAGCAAAGGATGTAGAGGGCAAATGGCTGTGTGGGTGTGAGCATGTCCACAGGGAAAAGAGGAAGCAGCTGTGTGTGAGAAAAAAAGAATGACCAAGGAGAAGAGTTGTGTGTATGTGATAGGGGGAGACTAATACAGTTAAAATTGAAGTGATAAATCATACCTGAGATTTCTCCTGAGACCTATAAATAGGAAACTGAAAAGCATTTCCTTCTATTTATTTTATAAGTGCTATAAACTTTATCAGCTTTTAGTATTGGAGACTCGTGCAGTATTTATGGGCTGTTTACTTTAGAAGTTATTCAGAGGTTAGCGTCAGGAGGCTAATGAAAAAGAAAATTGGGATGGGTAAAGAAAAAGAGTGCTTTTTCCTACAGCCCCATAGTAATAAATGCATCACATCTAAGTTGCTTGGCCCTCTTCCCAATGTCCTTTGCTCCAGGGATGCCTGTATTTCTCTAGCAGGTACTTACCCTGAGCTTCACAGCTCCACAGGGGATCACAAAGAGCATCACTTATTGGTAAAAATGAAGAAAAACATGTGCTGGAATTCCCCTGGGAAGACTCAGAATTGCACAATGGAACTTGCATGCCTCAGAAAGCGTTTCCGATGCTTGGAAAGATGAAAGTATGTAAAGGTCTTCTAAATGGGCCAGAATCCAAGGTCTGCCTTGAGTAGTCTCAACTGCAATATAGAGGAAGGCCACTGCAGGAATGTCCTTTTTCAATGAGTAAGATGAGGGCAGTATTTTTGGATGGATTAATAATTCTAACTAAATAAGGACCTTCTTATCCCTCCCAGAATTTCACACCAAACACAGTTCAAATGCCTAATTTATTTCTGAGTGTTTGGAAACTTAATTTTAACTTTATGTGCTTATGCTTTTTCAGAGATTGCTTATCTGTGCTCTTTCCTTTCAAATAGAGACAACTGTTTTCAAAGTTTTTGAGAGAAAGATAAAATCTCTTCAAATTTATAGCTGGGAAAAAAGCATTCCAGAACCTGCTGTTATGTAGAACCTTCTCTTGGTGAAAGTTGCAGATTATTCACGTAAGGAAATATGAACATACAGTGACAACTGGGCCCCATTATGAAAAGGAATTCCCTTCAAAGAAAAGGCAGCAAATACAAACCAAAACAACTCTGAAGAGCACATCTTACAAGTAGGATGGGTGAATGAGCCCCAAATGGGGAAGAGGTGGACACCAGACATGGCATCAGCAAAGCGCAAGGCTTTTGTGCAGCTTGGTTGTTTCTGTATACAGCCATAGTATAAACACTGAGCTAAGAAGAGAACATAAAAAGAGGCAGCTTGCTGATCTCAAAGGCAGGGAGAGTAGTATACAAAAAACTTAATTTGTTCTCCATACCAAAGAGCAGACCAATGGGTTGTCCAATTTATCATTTATGAGTTCCTTAAGAGAAGCTCCCAGTGTGTAATAGGTTAATAAGTCATTAGTATGGAAGAGAAAATTCAGACCATGAACGCATAGTGGGAAGCTAGACACAGACATTCACACAAGAAGAGACCTGCTTTTTCTTCTTTTTTCTTTCTTTTTCTTTTTTTTTTTTTTAACATTCCAAATAAAAGACCAAAGTTCTAAAATGTTGTACAGAATTTGGCAAATTTCTGAAGTCTTCAAATCAAGATCAGACACTTTACATTTTAACTATACACATGAGTTATTGGACTCATTACTGAAACAGCTGGATAAATGTCTCTGGCATGTGTCAGATTAGATAGCGTATTAATCCCTTCTGTCTCTAAAAATTTAAGTTTGTCAAAGAAGAAATTATTTATTCCTATAGATGCAAAACACTGTCTATTGTTTGACTATAGAGACCCTATCCAAAAAGAAAGCTTTACGTGGAGAGATTCTATGGAGGAAGGTTTTTTTGCTTATGGAAGCCTGCATATTCTGGGTAATTTTTTGCCAATAAAAATTCAGTGGAAATTATGCCTTCAGCTTCAATAAAGATGAGGTTTAAACTGTTGTCTCTGGCAGCAGTTGCCTGTTACCTTCTGAGAAGCTTCAAACAATTCTTGAAATTCAGTGATGCCTTTCTTGCTTGTCACCTAGCACCAGGTGGATTAGCAGAATGCTTTGTGCTTCAGAGAGCCCTGGAACAAACCGTCAAGGATAGTTTTGTGGTAACCTCTTTTACATATGCTATTCAAAACTTCTGCTGCTGTTGACCCTGCTGGAAAAAAAAAAAAAAAGAAAAAAAAAAAATCTGACTGCATTATTTTTAAACCACTCTTTACAGATTATTTTTTTATTTACTTGTATGGAATTTGTCAAAAGAGCTGGAAGTAAAAGTTATTTGGCGTAAATAAACCACAATGCATGTCTCCTAAGACTTTATGTCTAGACCAGAAAGTTAGTTATGGAATAACAAAAGGGAGAAAGAAGAGAAAAAGAAGGTGTGGTGAAAGGGTACACAGCCAGCATCGTACCTAGCAAAGACTGAAAGAAAAATAATGATGGCCCATGGTTCAGTTATTACAACACAAAAGTTCAGAGAGGGCAAAAAGCCTGAATTACTGGAAAGAAAATGATTAAATGATTCTACTCTTTACTAGCCTAAGGAAGATGTAAGTGAATATGTTACCATTGAAACCAGACACAAGACAGAGATGAGGAACAGTCCTTTCTTGATTAAATCAATAAAAGGCTACATTTTTGTAAGAGTGCTATATGCACATTATTAACTAAAACAATATGATGCCGCTATCATTCTTGAATATCATGCATTTAAATTCCTAGGAAGTTTCTCACTTTTGCTTCAAGGAGTGGTATGGAGGAGTAAGTATTTATTTTTATTTCACATCCTAGGTGAAGGAGACCTGTGCAACCCCAGACCTAGGAGGTGTCTTCGAATTGTAGAATCATAGAATGGCTTGGGTTGGAAGGGACTTTAACAGTCATCCAATTCCAAGCCCCTTGCCATGGGCAGGGTTGCCACCCACATCAGGCTACCCAGGATCCCATCCAACCTAGTCTTGAATGCTGCCAGGGGGACAGCCTGTGCCAGTGGCTTACTACTCTCTCATTAAAGAACTTCTACCTAACATCTAACCCAAATCTCCCCTCTTTTAGTTTGAAATCATTCCTCCTTGTCCTGTCACTATCTGAGAGTGAAAAAGTTGGTCTCTCTCCTGCTTGTAAGATCCTGTCAAGTACAGGAATGCCTCAATGAGATCTCCCCAGGGCCTTCTCTTCTCCGGGCTGAACAAGTCCAACTTCCTCAACCTTTTTTCATAGGAGAGGTCCTTCCTGTTCATCTTTATACTCTGAAATAAATCATCGTTTATAGGAGTTAGTCATACTTTGTCCAGATGTATACACAATACCAGAAAGGTCCATTTGGCATCCCAAAGACCAGAACCAGCCTTCCTTTCAGCCCACCATGTCTCCTGTGAGGAAGTGGAGAACAGATGCTTGGGTAGCACACGTGGACCTAAGAATCAAGCACCTTCCCTCAGGGTTGAGAAAAAAGTGATGGTTAGAGTTCCACATGCAAGAAGAGATGGCACCAACCATTTTCCTTCATTCAGAGACTCCTGCCAGCAACCTGTCATCTCTTCTGACATCAGACCATGAAAGGATTTCTGGATCTCATCCTCCCAGTGTGGAAGTAGGTGACCTGTTACGCTGAAGCAATATTGAAGAAATCCTGAAACAAAAAGCAAAATCATAAAAATAAACAAGGAAACAAACAAATCCAATGCCCAAAAGAAACACAAACAAACAAAAAGGAAAATGAAAGACACTGAAGACTATAATCTAATTACTTAAGTCTTCAGTGATGGGAGGTGTGTGCTGATTCTACCTTTAAGATGACACGAGCATATATCTGACCAAGACCCATCACAAATGAATGCATCAGTAAACACAGAGCCACATACCTTCAGCGTAGGATAGTTATTACGTAGGAATAAAGCAAATGGGTCCATAAACACTACAACTACTGAAGCACAGTTTGCTTTCCATCTGTGACCTAGCATCATGTGACTGAGAAGCTTGTTCTGTATCTGGGATGCCTCCAAGAGCTCCTTCTAGTGTAGTTTCTGATGTGCAGTAAGGGGTGAGATCACATCTTCATCCTTTCCTTGCTAGCTGCTGAGATGGTCTCTTCTCTGGCTGAACAGTGTACAAAGCTTGATGTCAAAACCTGCAGTCCTCACAAAAACAGCCAACAGGTTCAAGTGTCGGAGGAAGGAGTGACCAAAATGCAGTGCTAAGAGAGAGCAAAAGTAAGCAAGTAGAGAGCAGGGAGATTTTGGATCCTTTGCAGTACTCTACAGCACTCAGGGGAACGAAATGGCTGCTGTCTGTGAACACAAACTCCTTTGGAGTCCCTGGAAGAGCGCAGGTACAATTCTTCAAAAGCAATGCTTCAATGCTGTACAAGCCCACTCTGCTGCTGGCTTGAGCTTTGTTCGATGATGTTTGCCTGCTCAAAGAGCAAGAAAATCCATCCAGGGAAGGTTTATTCATTTGAAAAGATTATGACTTTGAAGTGAAAGAATCAGACCCACTGCGATGAAAGAAGTGGCGGTTTTGAGGTGACAATGGCTTTCTCACCAGGTGACAAGACCATAAATGTCAATGGGCATTTCATTAGAGGGAAGGAAGGAATGTATAGACTAATAAAAGGCATGATGCTGACAGCAGCTTCTCCTCAGCAAACATTTCCGGCCCACTCATCTGTCATACAAGCAAAATTTATTGCCTCTACAGAATGCATTAACCCTTAATACATTGGCTAGGGTCCAGGGAACAGCCATTTCTATGCAAGTTATGTCCAGCAATAGAAATACAAGATTTGGCTTCAGGGAAAAGTCTAGTTATATCCTCCCACCCTGCCGGAGATCAGACAGTCTATTCTATGACTAAGGTTGGAAAAGATCTCTAAGATCATCCTGTCCAACTGTCCACCTTTCACCAACATTTCTGATTAAACCAAATCCCTCAGTACAACACCTAAATGTTTCTTCAACACCTCCAGGGTTGGTAAGTCCACCACCTCCCTGGGCAACCTATTCCTGTGCCTGACCACTCTCTTGGAGAAGAATTATTTCATAATGTCCAACCTGAATCTCGCCTGGTGCAACTTGAGGCCATTCCCTTTAGTCCTACTGGTAGTTACATAGGAGAAGAGGCTGACTCCCACCTCACCACAACCTCCCTTCAGGGAGCAATATGGTCTCCCCTGAGCCTCCTCTTCTCCAGACTGAACAATCCCAGCTCCCTCAGCCGCTCCTCATAAGATTTGTGCTACAGACCCCACACAGCTTCATTGCCATTCTCTGGACATGCTCCAGGGCCTCAGAGTCTTTCTTGTACTAGGAGCACAAAATTGAATGCAGTACGTCGAGATGTGACTTCACCAGTGCTGAGTTGAGTACAGAGGAATGATCGCTTCCTTTCTCCTGCTGGCAACACTATTTCTGATACAAGCCAGGATGCCATTGGCCTTCTTGGCCATCTTGGCACACTGCATCTTTCTTCACCTGATCACTAACACAATCCAATTTCTCCTGTCCATACCTATTTTTGTATCCTGCAAGCCTACAGCCAGTTCATTTGTCAGAAAAGGTGGTCCTAGTCTTCACCCCAAGACTCTCACTGCAATCTCTGAAATGCACCGGCTCCTCCCTTGCCCTGTTTTACACCTTGGTCTGAATACTTACTCAGGGTGGCCCTTGAGCAATTTTTCAGACACTGAGCTGTGAATGAAGATGAGTGAGGTAATCAGTACATAGACCTCATAGCTTAAAGGCAACCATGCTTTAAGTACACGATGATCTGTGGACTTGGGAGCTCTTAATATTTGGAACAAGAAAAGTCTTTCACTATCATCTTTTCTTTCATTAATTGTAACTGCTCCTATTTTTCTTGGTGGACTTCCAGAAGATCTCCCAGTGCAGAGTATCCACAGATGTAATAGGGATACATCCATTAGAAAATCTATTGCAGTTTGTGCTCTTTGCTCCTTGCTCCCCTCCAGGGGCTTCCTTTCTCCCCCTCTCCCACTGCCCTGGGGAAATGCTGAAGCCAGCTCCTAATTAAAGTGCTCACAATTCCCCACTGCAGCACTGGCGCCAGGCCCTGAAACCATCCTGCATCCGCGTCCCTTAGAGACACTCAGCCACGCTCAGACACCTCACTGCTCACTCCTTCTGTCACAGAACTCCCCAGATTGGCTCCAGCGGGTATCTTCTGTGTTTTCTCATCTGTGCTAATCTCTCGCCAGTGCAGCAGACAGGGGATGGGGAGGTCACTCGGCAAATGGAGTGAAGATCTCCCCGCCCTGAAAAAAATGAAAGGGGAAGAGCTGTGAGGGGAGGTGAGAAGGGCTGGAGCAGTGATACAACTCCGCCTTGTGCTGCTTCACAGTGACAGCATTTCCATTTGACTTGCTGTTGTCCTTTGCTGGGGTCTGATGCACTGCACAATGCATGCCACCCACATGACACTGAGCATGTAATCCACTTACTGCCCAGATTAGTGCTTTACAGGCACCGTGTCTACACTCACACAGCCAACATGGCCACATGGCCTACCCCACAAAGCAGCACAAACAAGTTCTGTCCCATGCATCTCCCTGTGCATGCTCTGCCCACCATAGGCATACTCATAGCCCCCCACCAGCAAAGTATTTATTTCTGAGGGCATCTTTTGTGCAGCACGGAAACGCTGCTGCTGAATGCACTATGCAACTAACACACACACATATCCCTACTGCAGCCAGTGCCCACCACACAGTGGTGCTAGGAATAATAATAATGCATATTATAATGCTCTGTGTGGAAATACACACCTCAAGTGTCCTTTGGAACAGAATCTGTATTCATACTCATCCTGGGAAGACTGTAGCTGCCTCATGTACCAGCATCACTTACAAGACATGATAAATGATCACATCATTTCTGATGTCCAGCCCAGGAAATGTACTAAAGGAGCTGTAGAGTTGAATCAGACAGGGCCCCTCTTCATTTGGCGTGTCATGCTTTATTTCTGCAATTAGAGCTGTTCCTTATTGGGCAATACAGGAGACAGAGTCATAGCACCTCTATTCTCTGAACTAAGCAGAACTCTGCTACACAGAGGCCTTTCCTGATATGCCTGGGACTATGTGCCAAAGTATATTATAGTCCCAGTACTATACTAAAGCATTATGTATGTTTCAAACCTTCTATGTAAATCCTCATCAGATGTGAATAAGTAAGCACCAACTTGATCAAAATCGTACTCATATGCAAATGCACATGTGAAACATTTATTCTTCCCATCAGCCACACATATAAGCTCTCTGAAGGTGCCAACTAAGGTCAGTTGGTGAAAAACAAGCTACGCCTCACAACCAGTCAAACTACACTGTGTCATTATGGAAAATTCAGTGGTAGGATTAATGTGTTTCACAGTAATGTTTTCACAGGTATATGAGCGACTTAAGAGCCTAAACCTTATTTGTACAAGGAAAGCAGACCTTACATGGCTGAACCTCCTGCACCAGTATAGATGAAGTTCAATTTTGCCACCACGTGAGAGGCAACAAGGGTGGACACTTGCTGCCTGGGGAGGGCAAGTAGGGGTACAAGCCATCCTCAGGACTTGGTCGCAGGATGGGCAGGGAGTTCTGCTTCCAGGGAGACAATGCACACTCAGGCACAGCCCTTGGCTCTCACCTCTTGGTCTGTGGGCAGGCAGCCTCCTTTCCCCTGGTCCTGAGACAGAAAAGCAGCAAAGGGACAGCGACTGTTTGCTGCCACCAGAAGCCTGCTGCTCTAGGCAACTGCCTGCTTCAGCTCTGTGTAGAGCTGGCACTAATCGCACCCGGCCTTGAATGAGGCTTAGGCTCAGGGGACTTGGCTGTTTTGGAAATTGTTAGCCTGTATTTCTCTTTCAGCTGTGGCAGATGAGGAGACAACGGGGCAAAGGGAGCAAGAAAAGCCAGTATAGCTGGAGTTGCCCAAAAGTTTTTACACAATATATGAGAAATTGCTATGGGAAGGTGGAAGCATCTACTTAGAGATTCAGCCTAGCAATGTCAGAAAACTGCTATCAGGTATTCTGAGAGAAAATCTCTGTGAAAAGAGAAAAATAGAAAATAATTTAATCAAAATGTTCAGTGAAGCGAGTTGAGTTTTCCTTATCGATTACTGCAAATCAAACTATTTCAACCCAGAATAAAAATGGTCTGGTTGACAGTAACGAAATGTTGAGTTTGCAGCGCCATTATGGAGTCTTGTAAGAATCACGGCACGAAGTGACTTGTGCTCCTGCTTCACATTGTGTGCTGGGGTCTTCAGGTGGAGCGTGCCTCCCCCAAGACCCACCAATGTCAATCAGTAAGTGGATTCTATCATTGCTGCAGCTGTGTGTTGCAGTGCATCATGAGCCGTGATGTCTGGCAGGGGTGCTTGGCTCTTAAGGGAAATGAAACAGCCTCCAGCTCTCTCACAAAAAGGAAAACAAATGGAAAATACAAGTGCAGAAATACATTGAAAGCAACAGGCATATGAAGATCCTTTCAATTATAATCTCTAGGGCTGGAGGCTTACGTACTATTTTGTTAGCTGATGAGTGAGTTTGCAGCCAAATACTGACCCCATTAGACTGGAACCGTCAACAAGTCTATGAAAACAACATAGTGTTAACCAAAAGGCTAAACAATAGCTTATGGTTGAAGTCATTATAGAGAAACAAACTTGACTATCAACAATCCTACCAATGAGAGGCACTTAAAGAACAATTAGTCATTGTTTCACCCAATAAAGAATCACCAGAATTGTCAGATTTAGGTAGAAGTAATTCTTTAAAATAGTTCTTAAATAAACATATATTTTTCTGGTATAAAATGTTGTACAGACCAGGAACAGAAATGGATTCAGACAGGGAATAAGCAGTTTCACTGCTGGTGACGATGGAACACTAGAGTTTCTCTGTGATATTTGAATTTCCTTACTTTCTAATGGTTGACAGCTGGGAATGTTTGATTAGAAAAGACTGGTCATTATTTATTTCCTCTCTTCCCTGTAGTTTTTCCTCAGCACTTAGAACTGAACACATTGGAAACATACAAATAAAAGAGGTGCTCTGATTGCGCGGCACTGAGATGTCAGTTTTTAGGTTCCTACTACTCAGCAGGGCACCAGCACACAACATGTGCTGTGTTACACTGGAGTGAAAATGTCATCCAGCATCAGCTCAGCCACATGCAGCCATCTGATTGTAAGAAATGCTGTGTGTTTCCAATAATTCCCATCTCTCCTCTCATCAAGGAATAACTATCATCTCTCCCCAAATCAAAACATAATCTGCTCAACAGGAAGCTAATAAAAGAAGTGCCATTCTGAGGGGACGAATGACAGGGAAATTTTTAGGCACATAAAATATTAATAAAAAAGACTGTTGTTGTTCAAAAATAGTCCAAGCTGCTATTACTTCATTTGGATTTGCTTTCTGGACAACAACCAAAGCGGGCTGTCTAGGAAAAGGATTGCAAACCTCATGCTTGCATTAAAGATGTGAGTAAGACTCATGCCAAAGGCTGCAACAGTCTTGTTACCTTTTTCTATGTGAAGCTATACAGAATGAAATTCTACTTAGTTACTGAATAGAACCAGATTTCTTCTGAAAAGATAGTCTTCCTCCTGTGTAGATCATCACTAGTCTCAACAATTTACAATCAGTGAAGAAGGTGGCTTTCATCCAGCATGCTAAAATACCTCAAAATAAGCAGTTTGTACTGTTACTGCTCTTCGGTGTCCATTACTGGAGCTACTTCTATTTGCAGATGTCCAAAGCAGAGACATGTCTAAGGAAAACAGTCTGACATTCCCAACCTGATGTGTCTATCTCCAGTTTTCTGCTAATCTTGTGCAAAAATCTGCCGGAAACAAAAAGGATTAAATTTCCAGTCCCTGTAGCAAAGCATATGGGACCAAATAACCCCCCAAACTCTTTCTCTCCATGCACATTTTCATGCTGCCAGTTGTGACCAGCCACTAAAGGCAGAACCCACTGTATCCTAGGAAAGCACTGCCTTCAGCACCAATTTCATTACTGTTTGTTTTTTTCTTCCCAACAATATTGGCCAGGTCCATCAACACTGCAGCACCTTTTGAATGAAAAGCCCCAGCAAGCTGCAGAATTCACAGCTATTTTATGGCTAAGCAAAAGTACTGGGAAACCTCTGCACTGGTGCTCACAGACTGTAGCAAGCACCAATGCCCCAGATACCTTCAGGGCTTGCTGGGATCTGATTTGGCCCTAGACAGCCCATCTTAAGCTATCACCATGGAAACCAGCACGTTCCTGGGCACCAGGCCACCTTTTCTTGGGACAGTCTGGTTTTTCTTGAAGCTCGGCTAGAAGTGGTTATTCTCATACCGAAAGGGGGTAATACTCTAAGTAACAACATACAGACTACAAACAAATTCCTCCTGTATTTCAAGGAAGCCTTCTGAGATTTGGTGGCCATTGTCGAGAGGAAAAATAATGGGCTGGCCTGCTGAAACATGGGCGCCTTGTGGGAATATTGACTTTACCATTTCTCACCAGACCTCGGGCCAGCGAAACAGTAAAGATACCTTCTAATAGTAGGTACAGGGAGAGGCATAACGAGATAAAAAATATCCCATACAGCAATGTGCTCTGTGGCCATTTTGTCGACATGGCTGAGTTGTGTGTGCCTTTCTCACACAGAGACGTACCATATGTTTTTTGCAACCAATTATCTTATTCACAGCTAGAACACATTCCCCTGCTAAGACAAAACCTGCAACTCCTGCTCCCCATCAGAGTCTCAGAATGAGCAGTGCACTGACAGTTTTGTCCCCCAGGGCCAGGTATCTAAGCCCAAGGGACTGGAAAACACCCACACAGCACCAAGTGAAAACACCAAATCAAACAAACCTGGAAGGAGGGGAGAGCTGCCAGCTCCTCAGGAACACTAACAAGAAAAGTAAAGCAAGGCAGCACGCTCCCTCTTTGCAGCTTCCAGTTAGAGTGCGCCATGACTGCAGCTACCAAGGTGGAAGAGCAGGTTCAGGGCCTGGCTCTGCATTACCTGGCAGTCCTGTGCCATCAGGATGTGCCAGTCACACTGGTCACCTGCAGATGAAAGCATTCTCTCTCAAGAAATTGCCAGAAGGCTCCTTTTAGTTCTCCATTTTTGAAACAAAGCTAATTTTTAAGACATTTCTGCAAAATGGAACAGGCGTAACAACGGCTGCAGGAGAGGCACAAAAGTACCCAAGATCAGAAGTGTTCTGCTTTACAGAGATAAAGACCTTCCAAACATCAAAAAACATTCCTAATTTTGAAACAGGATTGCAGGATTATTTTCTGCCATTGCTGAAAGAAAGAAAAACAACACACCTATGAAAAAAATGATGAATTTTTTTCAACACACCTATGAAAGAAAGGCTGAGACAGAGAGAGAGAGGGGAGTTCAGTCCTTCTCCCTATGTTCCCCGTGCCCATCCCTGCATCAGTAACAAGCAGCCTCAGGAGTGCAGGACAGGAGAAGAGGAATGGTGGCCAGGAGCAATGAAGGAGGCATTGCATTGATGGCTCATGCAAGGCAATGTGGGTACTGAGCAGGTTGCAAAGAGCTGATGTGCCATCCAGCACACCACAGAGGACAGCTTTGAACTACCAGTTGTAATGACATGTTGCAAGTCTCTAGGGAGACTTGGCAATGAAATCCTATTGTTACAGGGTCACCTGTACAGGGACATCAGAGAGGTGTCAGGCATAAACTCTGTGAGTATGGCTGTTTTTCTACAGATGCTCAGGAGGAAGCAGATTGCTCTAAGGGGCAAACAAGGCTGGAGCTGAAAAAAGATAGATCCAAGTGCTAACACAAACCAAGATGAAAGGCCAAGGGTTTATTTTTGATTTGTATGCTCTCCAGTGATCTGTGACCCACTCTGACCTCTCCCTCTGACCCCTCACCTCCAGCAGTTAGGGGGAGAATTAGTCACTCTAACTAAGGACACAGTCCCTCCAACTGAGGTCTGTGCAAGTTTCTTTAGGATTAGGGGACTGTAATTCCCTGCAGCATATGCTGTAGGTCACAGTGCTTCTCCTGTTGGTCGTCCATCTTCCATGGTTACTCAGCAGGAAGTCTTTTTTTGTTGAATTTGTTGCAGGATGCTCATTTCAGAATTGATCTTGTCACTACAATAGGAACCTCGGTTGTCACTTCTGGCTGCCCTGTTATTGCCTCATTTTTCCTAATGAGCAGCAGAAATAGTGAGTCAAGTTCTGCAAGCCTGATACTCCATTAATGCTGCTGAAAGGGTGAGACACTGCCCATGAGTTGCTTAGGGTATGCAGAGCTACAGAAATTTTGCTCTGTCTTATGAGTGAGCTTTGACTGGACCAAACACAGCTGGGATGAAATGACCGACTTCTTACTAAACAAGAAGTTAATCTCATCAGAGGACTCGATCAAAAAAGGTGGACTGCATTTCCTCAGGGTCTGCCCTGGTCCCATGGGAGGGACAACAGGGACAAAGAATTGAAATGGATGGCTTGCTCCCACTGCGGCCTCCCCAGATTTGCAATTCAATTCAATAAAAGGTGGAGCAGACTGCTGAGCTGCCTCTGAAAGGGTCAGAGGGTTCAGAAGCAGCAGGAGGGAAATGGAGGCAGGATGCAAGCAAGAGAAGGGACAACATTATTCTTCTTCAGTCCAGAGTGAACGCTTTGCCCCAGGGGCAGGAGAAAGAGAACCTCCCTGATTGAATTACCAGCAGGACCAGAAGAATAAGCGAGTGCTGGATGGCTGACACCCATAGCGTTTGGCAGGCATAGATGTGACCCAAATCAGGGTGAGCAGCATCTTACAGTAAGAAAACGTTTGCTCAGGGTACTGGAAACAAACTTTCTACTCTTGTGTCCACATCCCTGTTCTACCACCTTCCAAACATTCCTAACTTTCCATGCTATGGAAAAGGACAGAGGCAGTGTGTTATACCAAAGCACATAATAAGACAGATTAATTTTTTCCTGAGTTGCAAGAGGCTACTGAGACTGGCCCAGAAATATGTACTGAAGTGTGCTAGGAGACTACTTTAGCTTAACCCTTTACCTCTAATCCCTGGAGAGGGTGAGGTATTGTAGTAGGCAGCACTGCCTAAGAGCTGAGCAGCTAGCATGAATTACAGCACAGTGATGAGAGCGATTTAGTACGCAGACAGAAGAGAACCTGAAAAGGTCACGAAGAAAATCCCTTGATTTAACCACTAAAATGTACAGAATTATTAGTAAGCAAATTTGTTTCCTTGAAGTTTCAGTTTCTTATTCTTGCCCAAATTCAGACTATACTATTCATGGGAAGTTAACACTATCTAAATCAATCAGTACAGTGCATTAGCTTGCAATGCAGTCCTGTCCCAAATTTTTGAGGACAGAGCCAGCACTAGGGATTGTCAGCACCAAGAGAGTACTCACCTGGATGATAAGGAATTTTAAAATCATACACTTTTGCTCATCTACACATCTTTGGATCAGGCAGGATGTTGCTGGACGTGGCTCCTAGCCTGCTGTTGGAAAGGGAGTCAGGCAAGATGATACAAGTGGGTCTTTCCAGCCTTCAGAACTCAATCTTTCACAGGTTCATTTCTTTCTCATTCTTTATTTCTCTCATTTTATATTTTGATTTTCTTCTGACAGAATTATCTGCTGTCCAGCACTGGATGTCTTCAGGCAGCATTGCATACATCTCTTACCCGTAAATCTTTCTTAGCATAAAATGATGGTCACAAGAAGCAGACGTATCAGTGCCACTATGTCCCAGCTCCATTTTTCAATAGTGGCCTGTTCAAGCAGAGTATAGAACTAAGTGTGGAGCTTCAAACTGAAGTTTAGCAGGAGAGAGCAAGCTGCAGAATGCAATTCTGTAGTAAAAATTGCAATTCTGTGGTAAAATCTTCATGCTAGGGCAGGTATAAACTCAAACAGTTTACAGAAAAGGGGAAAAGTAAATTTAAGACTAGTCTTTATCTGCTTGTTTTTACAATACCTCCAAATGGCAACAGTCTTACACAGTCCTTTACTCCTCCTACTCCCCCTAGGAAGGATAGTGCATGTTTTCTGCCTTTCTCTTCAGAGCTTAGCAAGGCAATTTCTTGATTTCTTTACCACTCCCTAGGGTGAGCCTGGAAGCTTTTTAAACCAGATTACAGACAGCACTGCTTAGCTTCCGCTAAAATGGCACCTCCAGACTAAACTAGTCATCTTATGGAGTTTGATCTCTCCTAAATCATTTTTCTACTCAACATCCAAGCAGGAAATACATTTTTCTCATCTTTCTCCTATGCACAGATTTACCCACTTCTAATGTATTTCACAGCAGTCTGTATCCAAATATTTAGTGAGTAGGGTTCACATGTATTGCAAATCATATAAGAAAGCAAGCCATCTTTGCTAGGATCAAGGCCAAAGTCAGAACCTCTTCATTCTTCTCCATTCATCTGGATTTAACTCATCTTTTCAGAGCACTCTGACTCAGGCAGCCTCAGCAAAGTACAAATTCCAGCTGCTCTGATCTTACAGATTCAAAATTCAAATATTCCCATTTTCATGGCTACATGCTTCCCATACTTTGAACTTGCTTTGAACTTTGGGTTTGAACAAACTTAGGAGCTTCTGGTCATAATCAGTGAGATTTCATCTAGTGGCAAAAAAAAGGGGGGACGAGGGGAGTGAAAGGGGGAAGAAAGAAAAAGGATGTTCTTTATGGATCAGACAGAAAATCAGCTTTGGGTTCAATCAAAAAGGTCAGATGAATTTCCTAATGAGTCCTGCCTATGTTTTAAGCTCGCACTGACAGTTGCAGCCAGTCCAATTTCACTCCATTTCAGGTTTCATTTCGAATGTTTCATGCAGTTCTAGACCTCACCATTTTCAAAATATGTAACTTGGTTGTTATATTATATAAATCATATCACAAAAGAATATGGTCAGACTGTTAAACCTCTTCTCAATTGCTCAACTTTGAGAAGGCCATTTTTTCCATAATATGCTGAGGTTTTTTCACATGGAGGTAAAGAAGCCACAGATGTCTATATGGTAAAACTGTTTCAGCTGGGTCTTGCATATGAAGGTTCCTGCATATGAAGGGCCCTTGGTTTGGTGGAAGTTGCTGTAGGTACCCACAGGTACTGGGACCTACCTTTAGTGTGAGACTTCTGGATTCACTTCTGCCCCACGCTACCAAACAGCCTGTTTCTTGGGCAGCAGCACATCCATCCTGAGAGCCTGTGCTGCCACAGAGTGCTGGATGAGTTTCAGCGCATGATATGAGAGACTGATGATGAACGTGGTCACCTGAAAGGAGAGCAGCCCAAGGGCTTGCATTCATAAGGCAAGGAAGCTGTGGTTGTCTGATGCCAGCAGCATCCCAACTTCCTGCGTGCTGCTGCTCTTCCTGGTCAAGAAAGTCTTTTCTACCATTATTCCTCCCTTGTATTCTGCTACTTTCCAGTTGTATGAGCCCATTATAATACAGCTTTCTAGTCCTTCTTTGACAGGTTGAATCCAAGTATTTCTTCTTCTCCTCTTTCTGGAGGCAGTTGCATGTGATCACTTGAGTAAACTGCGTGTGTTTCACTGAAACCTGAATGATGCTTATGCAGTAAAGAGAGATCCAAATCCAAACTGCTTCTCCAGTTTGCTTCAAGCTGATGGTGGAGAGAGATAAGCGTGACACAACAAATCAGGTGCCAGCGCTTCAACCAATGCAACTTCATTCCTGTTCAGACCACATTTGCAAGCTAAGTTACCTTCTGCTTTTCCCAACAGATCAAAGCAGGTGCACAAAGGGAAGTGGGGTAATATCCATCCATGGAGATATTCGCAACTTGCCTAGAGTTGTGAATATCTCCATGGATTCAGATGGACACCTTAGCAACCTGGTCTGACTGGCCCTACAGAAGGTGGGAGAAGAAACCTCTATAACCTCCTCCATGATTTTCTGATTCAATCATCTTTCGAGTTGTTTGGCTGACACATTTTTGGGCAAGAAAAGAGTTGAAATGCCCACTGTTCATTATAAACATACATATATCAATAAGTAAAAATAGATATATTCTCATGTATAACAAACCTTAGTTTTGTTTTTTTTTTTCTAGAAGAGAAATGTGAGTTCAATTTTAGCTGAAGCTAATGCATCTCTCTTCTGCTTATACAAATCGGGTAAAAATATTCTACTATGTCTCATGTCTATCTGTTCTTTTTCTAACATTTTTTAGGTATCTCAAAACAACTCAACTGTACCATAGGTCTGAAGTTCAGCTTCAACTTGGATATTATTAGTATTATCACCTAAGAGTTCTGAAACAGAAAGGGTGAAGGAATTGGAAAGAAGAAAATTCCAATTAAAAGTAGGAAGTGTAGAGTACAAAGAGAGATTGTGAAGTGATGACGAATGAGTACAGGAAAGACAAGCAGAGACTGTCAAATAAGCAGCAGGAATGCAAGGAGAAAGGGATTTTAATTTTAAAAAACTTGATAACTATAGCTAGCCAGAAACTACTTTTTTTTCCTCTGGAAACATTTTTACAAAAATATGAATTGCTAGGATTTTTTTTTTTTAAAGACTCAAAAAAACAAGCTTTCATCAAAGACAAACCATTTTCAATACAAATAGGAAAGATATCTTTTCAAGTGTTTTCAATTTCCTTAATTTTTTTTAATAAAATATGAGGGAAAGATGAATTGTATAACTATCATAAGAATCACATAACCATAGAATGGCTTGGATTGGAAGGGACCTCAAAGACCACCCAGTTCCAGCCCACCGACTGTGGAAAGGGTTGCCGCCCACCAGATCTGGCTGCCCAGGGCTCCATCCAACCTATTATTGAATGCCTCCAGGGGAGCAGCCTGTCCCAGTGCCTTACCACCTTCTGAGTGAAGAACTTCTACCTAACATCTAACCCAACAGGAGAGCAAAGTCAGTCCCCTCCTGCTTACAAGATCCCCTCAAGTACAGGAAGGCCGCAATAAGATCTCCCCAGAGCCTTCTCTTCTCCAGGCTGAACAAGCTTAGCTTCCTCAATCTTTCCTCATAGGTGAGGTGCTTCAGCCCTTTGATCATCTTCATGGCCCTCCTCTGGAACCGCTCCAAGAGCTCCACGTCCTCCTGTACTGGAGGCCCCAGGCCTGGATGCAGTATTCCAGATGGTGCCTTACAAGGGCAGAGTAGAAGGGGAGAGTCACCTCCTTCTTTCTCACTGGTGGCCATTCTTTATTCTTAATGTCCACATTATCAAATGCTTTTGTTGCAGGAGGGCCAAGTGACAAAATGTGTATTTTCTCCCTCTCAGTATGTTAGAATATGTTCTCAGAATATGTTCAGAGAATTCTATCCTGGTGGCTCAGCCATGCTTTTTGGGAGTGGGAAAAATTTGTGGGTTCCAGTTCCTCATACAGAAGACTGAAATAATCTCCTTGCTGACACTATCAGCTTCTGTCTTCTCCTCACTCTTTACATCCGCTTGAATTTGCACATTATTTTGCCATCTCAGAAACTACAGCTCATGGGACACAAATGATTCAGCAGAAAAAGAGAAAAGAATTCACCCATCTCATTGCTGCCATACTTTCTTTATTCATCTTTTCATCTATGAGGACCCTGAAGTCCTACTCCACAGGGCTGCTCTCAGTGAGTTCTTCTCCCAGTCTGTACGCATATCTGGGTTTGCCCCAACCCAAGTGCCACATCTCACAGTTGGCGTTGTTGAACCTCATTAGATTCATGTGAACCCACTTCTCAAGCTTGTCCAGGTCCATCTGGATGTCATCCCATCCTTTTATTGTGTCAACTGCATTAATCAGCTTCACCTTAATGTCATTAGCAAACCTGCTGAGGGTACCTGATCTCACTGTCTATGTCATTGATAAAGATGTTGAAAATCACTGGCCCCTTGATGGACCTCTGGAGGATACCATTGTTGACCAGCCTCCACCTGGACACAGAGCCATTGACACTTCTCTGGCTGTGACCAGCCAACCAAGCTTTATCCACTGAATAGCTCAGCCTTCAAATCCGTACCTCTCCAACTTAGAGATAAATATGTGGTGCAGGACCATGTCAAAGATCATGCCAGTCCAAGCAGACGATATCAGTTGCCCTCCATTAGTCCACCAAAACCATCATTCCATCGTAGAAGGCCACCACATTGGTCAGAAATCTGCCCTTGGTTAAGCTGTGATGGTAACTCTCAAATCAACTCACATGTGCCTTAATATCTCATTCAGGCTGGTCTGCTCTGACCTTTCCAGGCACAGAGGTAAAGCTTACTGGCTGGTAATTTCCCACATCTTTGTTTCTCCCCTTCTTAAAAAATGGGAGTGATGTTTCCCTTTTTCCAGTTACTTTCAATGACTTCAGGTCTGGTTTGGCCCAATTCCATGACTGATGGAGTAGAGGGACCCACAGACCCCCACTTTAAAAAAGGAAGGGGGGAGGGGATGTAGGGAAATGGTCCTAAGAACAAAACAGCAGCAACGAGATAAGGGAGAAAACTAATTTACTAAATATGATAGCGGAATGCAAGATAACACAATATAGTGTAATGTAATTTCAATTGAAGCTAATAAATCAAATAAAATGAGAAAGAGAGTGTCCAAAACCAAAGGCCTTACTCTAATGTTGAAGGCAAGATGACTAGGAAGCACACACCCCAGTGACAAGCAGTGAAAGAAGGGGGGGACATCTTATGACTCACAAGCAGTTTTATCTTTCCCACTAAATGGAAAATGGAATTGAAACAGTGAAAGTGTTTTGGGATATGTAGTTCTTCTCTTCTGAGAACAAGGAATCCGGAAATATCAACAGTACACAGAACTGGAGCATTAACTCCTTAACTCCCAGTGTACTCCATGATGTTATGATGTGGAAAACTGATAACAAATAATCATAAAACTATGGCAGTCTGACAGCCACACGCTTTCAAATATGATGGAGTGGCTTGGCAACCACATCAGCCAATTCTTTCAGGACCCAGGGTTACAGCCTCATGAGGTAGTCTCAACTTGCTCTGCTCTTATGGTGGGAAAGATTTAGCTCCCTTGACCCCCACCTAGAATTTCAGGGCCATGAGAGGCATTGGAAGCCTAACTTGGTCAATGAAGAACAACGCAAAGAACTCATTGAGTACCTTGGTCTTTTCCATGTCTATTGAAGCCAATACTCCCTCAGAGGGGGGTATACCCTCCTTTGCTTGTCTCTTCTGACCAATGCATTTAAAGAAACCTTTCTTGTTATTTATCATGTTCTTCACCATGTTCAGTTCCATCTGCACTTTGGCTTTCCTGATTCCATCACTGCATGTTCAGATGGCATCCCTGTATTCTTCCTAGACCACCCATCCCTGTTGCCACTGCCTCTTTAATGATCTCACCTGCACTGGTGAGCAACGGGTCCAGTAAAACTCCACTTCTGGTGGATCTGCCCAATAACTGGACCAGGAAGTTATCCTCAACAGATTCCAGGATTCCTCTGGATTGCTTGCAGCCCACTATGTTTTCTTCTCAGCAGACATCTCAGTGTGAGAGCCGGTGAGTGTGGCATCTCTCATAGCTGAAACAAGAAGACCTCATCAACATGTTTTCCTTGATCAGGTGGTCTGTAATAGACCCTGACCACTTGATGTCCTTTATTGGTCCAGTCCCTAATTTTAATCCATAATCTCTCAGCCTGGCCATGGCTTTTTCTCAGAGGCATTTCTTTGCAGTCTATCCAATTTATAACATAGAGGACATATAACATAGAGGGCAATTGTCCCACTCCTCGTGCCTTCCTTATCCCTTCTAAAAAGCTTGTAGCCTCCAACTGTAGTATTGTAGTTGTGCAATTCATCCCACCATGTTTATTAAGTCATAGTTTTTAATTGATTCATGATTTCCAACTTGTCCTTATTTCCCATGCTGTGCATTGGTACAGTGGCACTTCAACTGGGCTATTGACCACATTACCTTCCTGAAGGAGCCTGCTGCCAAATCTACTTTGATAAATCTGAAGTTTTCCCCTTCTGCTTCCTAAAGCAACAGTGTACCCTGGCTTTTTTCTGTCTCTCAGCAGTACATTCAATTCAATACATTCATCAAATCTAGTTTAAAGCTCTGCTGATCAGCCTAGCCAATTTGCTGTTCATTATGCTCTTGCCCCTCCTGGTCAGTTGTGTCCCATCCAGTGTTGACACGCCTGATCTGCTGACTGTGTGTCCTATATCACAGAACTTAAAGCTCTACACCATCTCCGCAGCTGTTCATTCAACTGGTCTGTTCTCTTCCTCCTGCCTGGATCCCAATCTCCATCTGGGAAGATGAAAGAGAACACTACCTGTGCTCCCAATCCATTCAACATCTTTCTTCTAATATTTCTTAATTTCCTAGTTTCAGCCAGCTTAATAGAACAGAAACAGATAGTAGTCTTCCAGTTTTAACATACTTGGTAGCCTCTTCCTCATGTCGTGAATGTGGGATTCTGGCAAGCAGCAAATCTCTTTGTAGAAGTTATCCACATGTCAAGTGGGTGCCACAGTGTCCCTCAGAGTCGAATTTCCAATAACTAAGATCCTTTGCCTTTCTTTGGTGGCACTGGTTCTGACTTGGGTCCTCAGTTAAACCACCTTGACGTGGTTGTCCCTTTCTGGTTCTGAATCACTATCTTCATCCTCTTCCACTTTTATCCCCAGAGCTTCATATACAATGCTTCAGGAGCAAGGGAAAGGTGCCCTCTTCTGCTCTGAGCAGAGACCAGGGTCCTGTCTCCCTCATCTTGAATGTTTTTTGCCATTTGCCTCCAGGGTTGGTAGTTTGCTTAGCTTCTTCCCCCTGCAGGAACTTAAGACAACTCTGTTGGTCTGCCTACATCACTGCACAATAGCATGCATCAGTGTCTCTCTCTGATTGCTGATACTTCTCAGCCTGGCAGTCTACTCACAGTCTACTCACCTGCTCAAAAAGTTCATCAACTCAGCACACTTCTTCCCCTGAATCTTTCACTGAACAAAGTTTCAGATATCTTATGGAGTAATGTCAGCTTAGGGCAGCTTGGCTGTTGTCAAAGCATTATCCAGCACTGCTATTTCACATTTGATTGTAAGAATTTTACACATATTTAATATTCCTTAGGAGGAAAAAAGGAAACAAAGCAAAGCAAAATAAAAAACAACAACACAAGCAGATTACAAGGAGAAAATGATTTAACATCTGAAAAGATTACTGCATAGATCTACAAAGCTACAAATACCTTGAGATTAAACTTCTTCCTACTGTCTCCCTCCCTCTCCCAGCAAATTATTCTCAGCTTTCTGTTGTGTTTTATGCAGCCATGAACAAAGTCCTTCTTCCTACACTACTGTCAGCTGAGCTCTTCTACGCAAAGTAGCTGGGGCAAATAATCCATCATCTGGCCCCTCTGCAATTCATGAAATACTCAGCACCAGGCAGCTTTACAATGCAAAATGCTGACTTTTTACTTTTTCCTAACATAAGGCTGTGGATGTAGAGGATGAGGTTAAAATCATTTATTCAGAACATTTGCTGAAGAGCTATGTTGGGAGAGGGAAAATCCAGGCTAACCCCAGGTCCTGAGACACATCAAAAGCCCCAGTTTTTAAGAGTTACTGATCAAGCTAATTGGTGTTATCTGGAGTAGGAGGGGAATACATGAAATGAAGATCCATCTTGAGCCTGAGTTCCCTCCCTCTGCTCCATATTCTCTGCTCTTTTTCTTGCATTAGGTTTCTTTATCATTATGCTATTAAGGCAATGCAGCCTAAGGGAATGCCCGGAGCAAATACACGGATTCTTCTTACATTTTTGCAGGATCGTACACCAAAGATGTGCTTCCCATCTTTGTCTATGGGACTCTTTATTAAAATGCTTTGCAGGATTATTCCTGCAGGTTTTTGTTTTTTGTTTTAGTTTTTTTTCTGGGGTTTTGTTCTTCTCATGAGGAGAAAATCAGCTGGAGAAGCTGGCATCATGCAGTTCTCAAAATATTTCTGTTTCCAGAAGGGAGTGCAGCAGAGACTGCAAACAATGACTGTGGGGAGGAGGAGGGAGAAGAATGGATTTGCTCATACATTTTGCTTCCACATGGCTCAGCCTTACTCTCCAGTTGTTGTGACACCTTTGTGCCACACACACCCCAAGTCTGCATAGTCCTCCTATGCTGCCTCACCCTCCCTTATCCACCATTTGCTACCCTGAGCCATTGTACCTCGCTTCCAGCAGGACTATGTGAGAACTATTGTTGCTGTTTGACAGATGAACATGAAAAAGGAAAAGACAAAACATTGTAGTAGTTGTAATCTGAGCCAGAATTCAAATGCTTAGGGGAATTTCTTTGCCAAATCAGTGAACAAACAAACAAACAAACAATCTCTCTCTCTCTCTCTCTCTCTCTTTTTCTTATTTTGGCTCAGGAAAAACATTTCATTCAGTTTGAAATGAAAAAAAATTCCTTTCCATTTTCAGTATGCCTCACAATGAATGACTGCAGGCAGACACTGCTTTATTCAGTAGCACAGTGCTAAGACACACAAAGCACAGAGGGGCAGCATTTGCCATCTCTGGAGACTGGAATACTCAGGTTTTCCCATTTTAGGTCCATGTCCTCTGCCACAGAACTTTCTTAAGCAATTTAAGGCCAGTCTTCACATTGCTCTGCTCTGTATTACAGACGCAATGCATGTAGCCAATCTCTTTATAAATCCAACAGGAGAAGGATTTAAATATGTTATAGGAAAGTGGAACAGCACCTGTAGGAGGGTATAAAAGAGATTTACTTCACAAAATCTCAGGTTAAAATATAGTTTCAAGCAATTGAGGCAGTCTGTCTCTCCATCAGCATGAGTGAATGAATGGAACAGACAGCTAGGTTAACACGGGCCCTTCCTCATCAGCCTCTACTTGAGGAATATTAGGCAGGAAGGAATGAGAGGAGGAAAGAACTGTTTATCTATTCATCAGATTTGGTTATAATTATTGTATGATCGTGACTGATTTCATGATCATTAAGAGGTAGTGTAGTTACCAGAAACACTTGGTTTTGTTTCATTATGAGTTATGTACAAAGCTCTTTGAACCAGAGACACCACTTCTTACAATCAATACAATATTGCACAGTGACACACTAAAACCCAAAACTTCAGCAAGGACTCTTGACACTACATGAATAGCACATCTAACAGTGAAATTGCTTAAAAAAAAAAAAAAAAAAAAGAGAAAAAGAAGAAAAACCTCAAACCAGATCACTCGTATCCTAAAGAAGAGTTCTTCTCAGACTGTTTATTCCAAGATTTTTCATTTTGTATGAAGTAGTTATTAGTCTAAATGATACTGACATTTGATAAATGTAAGTTAACTCATTTCCTAAAACTCCAGTGAAAATCTCAGCTTTAGGGGAAGGGAGAAGCAAAAATGTTCACCTTAGGAGACTTTGGCAATATTAAGACAGGCATCCTGACGCACTGCAAGTGGTTGGGGAGGTGAGTAGTAAGAGCAGCATTTCAAACACAGTTTATCAGCAACCAAGGGGCAAAAACACTGAGAAAGTAAATAAACCACTTCTCAATATGGCAACAAGGCTAACTGGGAACTGCTTTGCCTCCCATTCAGACACTGCAGACCCACATGAATCTATTTGTTTCCCCATTTACCCTTCCTGTTGACAGGATGCAGTCTGGGTATGAGCCATCCCGGTTGTGCCAGGTACCTCAGAAGGCAACCGGGCAGCCCAGCACAGGTTGTCCCCTGCCTCTCCACATCTGGAGCAGGTGGATGTTGTTGGTTCATTCACTGCATCACTTTCAGTCAGGCTGCAAATGAACTCCATTTCAGTTTTGCTTATAAACGCTTTATCTTCACATTGCCGTTGTTCCCCAGGAATCTGGCTCTCCTTACGGCACTTTGTTCTTTAATGACTTTTTTTTCCTGGAATTTAAAAATAATAGTAATTACAGAAAAAGTCTTGCTATGCTGTTCTGAATAAATGAAGTCCCTTTGAGAAGAACTGTTAGCAAAAATGAAATGAAGATGTCTTCTGCCATGCTGCCCACACCCCTGTCGTATCCAGTCAATAGTATGAACTTTCTATAGAGAAGAGATTTTAACAGGACAAAAACTGGTACTGTTAAATTATGCAACACTCACAGTCTGATACGTGCACTCCACATCTTTGAATCTCCATTGGTATGACAGGAAAGATGTACGTGTTAAACTTCCATATAAACTTGAACGTTCTTTTTTGTCCTTCCTATACAAGTTAAATTAAAAGCCATTAAGCATGCTTTTTGCATACAAGGAAATACAGCAAGATGTGGAGCTGTATGGTAAGTGTATGTGCAATTGCTGTATGGGGAGTAATTGAATCAATGAAACCTGCTTGCAACACTCAGTCTGCACATGCAAGGATGCTGACTGAATTTTGAGAATGAAAGGTGAATGAGCGGGAACACCAGCCCTGTGACCCATGCATGTGGAATGGTGCAAGCTTCAAGCTGCACAAGAACCAGCTCTTCCCAAATCTAATTTCAAGCACAGAACTCCTTAGAAAGCAAAAGAGAATTTCATTTTGCAGGACTGAAGTGCTCCCTGAGCTCCTTACTGATACTGGCAAGCAGGCTGAAATATTGCCAGTAGATTTTAGCTTGGTTTCTAAGGAAACAAGGCCTTTGTGATTGCACAGGAGCATGTGTGTCCATGTGTGTGTACGTTAGCCTCTCAAATGCCCTTCACCTCCAATACCTTTTGAGCTCATCAACCAATCTCAAGCCAACCTTGCTGAAGGATATGAGCATTGGAGATACAGCGTTCTTACAAGTGTCACGAAAATATGTGCTCGCAGAAAAGATGTGCTGTTCATTCTGCCGCTGACAAGAAAAGCTAACAAACTTGCCCTTTTCAGACTTCAGGGAACGCAGGATACTGGAGGCCATATTCCATTATTTCTGCAGTTTGTAAACGTGTTTGTTTCACCTTCTTGAAGCATTATCTGACATCTGCTGGACTGAGCACACTGAAAGGGGATGATCAGCAGCCACTGTCCAGTGATCCATGCTGGAAGTAAGATGATGCTGACAGAGGGTCCCTGTATTTTCTAGTGCCTCAGGTCTTGACTTGAGTCTCATGTGAGGGGACTTTGGGCCATGAGACTCCCTCATCTGGTATTATTTGACCAAAGTGTCCCAAATTCCCTTGGCTTCGGTGCTTTTCTTGTTGCTTTTCACCCCCATGCTGACTCTGCTCTTTAAATGTATCCAGAGAGCATCTCTAGGAGGGAGGGAACACGGGCACCAACGAAGCGGAGATGTGCTTAATGCAGGCACCATTAATAAATCACTGATAGTTAAGATATAGATTGGGTGATGGGTGGCAGATGGGAAGGAGGAATGTCAAATTGCTTTTCTCATATAGATTATTGGATTAACAAGGAAGCAGCGGGCGTGTGGCAAACCGGTGTAACAAATTACTATCATAAAAAAAAAAAATGGAACTCATCGCGAGCTGGTAATAATGCCATGTCGGCCATTAGCTCTCTGCAGAGGTACTCAGCGCTCAACATCCGTCTTCTGGAAAAGAGACGGCCGCTGGACCACCAGGGTGAAGAAGGGCCCCATTTGCTCTGCCTTCCCCCTCCCCCTGCCTCCTAGCTCTGAGCTCATGCTGTAAAACAGGGTGGCCAACAGCAGCAGTAATGAATAATCGTCAGAGCTTTTAATAAGCACTGCTAATTATTCCCCCCTGCCTTTGCTCGGGCTCCTGCACTCCCCTGCACCAATGCAGACGATATTGGCGTGAGATCAGCAGGCAAACAGCAAACTGCCAAGCTGACTCTCATCTTGGGCTTCAATCCTGTTCCATCTCAAAGCAATGACTAAAATTCTGTTTGCCTTTAACAGAAGCAGATAAAGTCTTAATTCTCCTGCTGTTCCAACTGCCCAGCACAAGCTCCTGGCCTGCAGTTCAAGAGTTGCGTACCACCATTATGCTGCAAACAATTCCTCCTGATACACACTCAGTGCTTCAAGAGAAGCCTCAAGCTGGCTTTTCTCCCTTCTGTCAGAGTTCCCATTGCCTATTACCAGCAGTGAGGTATGTCAGAAAGAAGAGAGCCAGCACAGCAGGAGAACTACAATCTACAGGTGTTGTGGGAATAACAAGCATATCTTCTAAAATGTATGCATTCAGTAACGGTGAAGCTGTGAAAATCCTATGTGGAGAAGGAATGAATGGAATAGAATGGCACAGCACAACGTAGAACAGCCCAGTTTGATCACTGATCTATTCTTATGGATTCAGTCACTCGGTTCCTCAAATCTCTGGTTCAGCTTAGGCTAGGTAGAATCATGTTTTTCTTCCGTCCACCCACATTTCTGTGTTTGGCCACCTGTCCTTCATATGGTAGGGGCTGCACCCCCTCACATTAACCCCCCCAGCCGGTCTATCCCTGCATGCTGCATCCAAACCACACAGTCAGTGCATGTGAAAAAGGCTCTGCCCAGTCCTTATGGTCCAGACTCAAATAGCAAGCACCATTTTTCTGTTTTCCACACCACTCCCTCCCTTCCCTGTCAGCCTCATTTAATTGCTCTGGAGACAGCAGAAGCCAGAAATCAATGTCCAAACATTATCAGACTATTTCTCTTAGCCTTACAACTTGCTATAGAGTAGGCTAAATCACACTGTGAGACCTTCCTCTCAATTGAATGCCTTTCTCATGTGAGCAGAGTGCACTGTTGCAGCAGAAGTCAGCTGCTGACCTGTGCAGAGTGCCTGCCTGCGGGCACTGAACACCTTTCTGCATCACTCTCCTGCACAGGCAGTGAGGTCAGACTGTGCTGCTGCAAGATGAAGCCCACTTAATACGTAAAATCAAAAGCGAGCTGCTTGCCCAGGCAGTTGGGCTCTCTAAAATCCTTGTGATTTTGTTCAGCTGCTGATCTTTCCAGTCCAGTCTCATTTTGGCCAGAAGACTTAGAGAGCAGTCTGCAGAAGGGCCAGAGAAAGAACCAGCAGTTTCCATAGTTTCAGTGGTCAACCTCCACATCAGAAAAAAACTGGCTTTGTTTGTCATCAAAGGCCTTGTTGGTCATTTTCCTGACGAGGCCAAGGAATAATTAGACCATGGAGGCTGGGGCATCACAGGCAGACTTGACAAGGACACCAAGAGCCTCCTGGTTCATATCAGCTCAAATCTTGTAAATGATCTGTGATCAATTGGCTTTCATTTCCAGAGCTATTATCTGGCACTTCCCCACACAAAATTACCATTTAAAACTCTGTTATAGATGTAGTGTTGGCATGTGCATGTATGTGTTCCTCTGTGTGCATGTTGGTGTGTCCATGGGTTGATGGGGCTGATAGAACAGGTTTGGGCTGTCATTATAGCAAAGCCACAAACTAGTCACAGCTCTCCATGGAAACTCTAATCCCTGTGAAATAGGATCTTTGTTTGTTTTTGTTTTTAAGAAACCCATAAAAAATAACTGAGAGATTGTAAAGCTAGATAGAAAGATTGAAGAGGACAAGAAAACCATTATCTTATCTCACAGACTGCCCCAGCCCCAAAACAGTCAACTGGGTTTTAGGACTTGCTTCTGGTGATGGACTGGCTACTTATGTTTTCCACCCTCCTCTGTGTCAACACGTACCTCATCCTTTGTCAGTTTTAAAAAAAAATCAACAACAACAAGAAAAAAAAAAGATAAAAATAGAGGACAATTTCATCTCCTACACATCTTCCCCCATATAATTTATCCTGGATAGATGAATAGAAACAATGAAAGTGGTTTAAATGTGAAGTGGAGAAGTTGTTTGTCCATCATATGCTTAAGGAAAAAAAAATGGCAACAACACCCACTGATTATGCAGACAATATTACAACCTTACAATATACTGCTGAGTGGAATGGATATAGGAATGACAGTATCATGACATACCAGTTGGGTTTTCATTTACAGCTAATCTATAGCTCCAATCATTACTCACAACACTCACAAAGCAGAGAAAGCAGCCACAGCCCCAGCACAGAAAAGCAGCCACAGCCCCAGCACAGAATTTCACTTTGTTGTGGCATTTGAGCCACAGTTTTAGGGCTAGAATAACAAACTCTAGGTTTCTATTTTGTGCCTAGAGCTTCAAGTCCAGTCTATTCAAGAAACTGGTCATCTTCAAAGGACTTGGTGCTTTCAGTTCCCTATCCAAGGGGACTGACTTGTTACCAGTGATGTCACTTGCTGTTACCCAGTGCAGTGATGCCATCACAGGGCTAGGTGCTCACAGCAAACATCAGGAAGTAACGTGAACAGATGGAGTGCTCAAGTACTAAACTAGACCTGAATTAAAGGGGAAAAAAAAAAAACAAAGCAGAAAACAGACCCAGAATACATCCCAATTCAGTGCTCCAAGGGTAATGGCATGTTTTCATCTCCTGAGGTGCAAAGAGAGCACAGCACACAGTGGGTGAATGGTTGTGGGGAGAAAGGAGCTAAAAGATGGACATTTATGTTTCCCATGAGATGCTGCTCCTGTGCAGGGGGAAACACAGAACAAAGGAAAGTCGGAGGTGGAGGAAGGTTGGAATCGACCCAGACACTTTTGCTTTTTTGAGAGAAAACAAGGTGTTTTCCTGCTGAAAATCCTCTCTGCGGTAAACTCCCATTTTCTGACTGAAGAATGTTTTTATCTGAAGTCTATGGGTGCATTTACTCTAAGGTCACTTTGTCAGTGAGAAAAAATGTCCTGTTTTGAAAGGGAACCGGTGCCCTGAGGCTTAAGGCAAAGACTGTGTAGCATATGGATTTCTGAATTTCAGGCCAGTGCAAAACGGCCCATTTGCAGCACAGAGCAGCAGACATCATACAAGAAACAGTACAGAACCGCTAAAAAACATTTGATTTCTGTAATTAAATGAATTTATCAAGCCTCTGAGGTATGTATGAAAGTATGAGGTCATGCCAAGTATATAGGAAGTCTGTTTTCTAACATACAGGCAGGTTTCAAACAAAGGCTTCAGCAGCAGAATCTTTGAAAAAGAACATCAACTTCTCTAAGCATTCTTTGAAAGCTGCTCGTCCATCTGTGGACCATGGGTTATCCCTGCCACTGGGGCAGGTGGCCTTAGACCAGAGAGTCTTCCACCACACCTGTGGCCCAGAGACAACCAGCCCAGGTGGCTTCTTCCCAGTTAAAAGTACCAGATGCACCTGCAGGATTTAAAATGTGTAGGTTTTCAGGCAGAAAGCTAATCTTTTGAATCTGTTAATTAACTGGATGCCAACTGGAGAGTGCAGGTGTTTGGCAGTTTCATGAGACATGCCACAGAGTCAGCAGCTGCCATTGTATTGCCTGAACCGGAAAACGTTCTTTGCTTGTGGCCCAACACAGAGGTCCTGTACTGGGGGTAACTCAAATGCTGTGACTTTCTGTGTTGCAATGAGATTTTGGTCAGTTGCAGCCATGGAGGAGGACAAAATCTCAAACTGATGAGCCCCAGAAGACCTTTCCATTTCATTTAGGACACTGTGGTCCCAGCTATCTTTCTGCCTGAGGTTCAACATGACCACAGAGATGCCCCATGGGACATTTGCCGACAACTCTGCCCCCGTGAAACTGGTGAGCTGGGAAAGAGGGCAGGCTGGAGATTGTACCAAAGGCTCAGAACCCCAGGGATTCCCCTATCCTGGTGTTGGAGGTGCTTCATGTGGGTTATGGTACTGTGGGGGGAACAAGGGTCATTCATCCTTCACAGACTAATGCAGAGCTCTGCAAAGTGGCACAGCATCCTTACACTCCATCCTCATTCCTGTCAGGGCTCTGTGTTTGAACGAAGTTTTGGCAGCCCATGAAAATAGGACTGAGGGAGATAGCAATGGGATAGGTGAGAAACATCACGTTCACTTGAAAACACCTGAACCTTCTAAAATTTGTATCACAGGTAATCTTACTCATACCATTCTTTGGAATATTTGACTGTAGTTTTAATAATATGCTTTTCATTGTATATGATTTGCTACAGAAAAAAGAAAAAAGGAAGAAACAAACATTTCTGTCATGTATTTGACAGCATTGGAATGACATAAACACATTCAGGTTGGATATTAGGAAAAGTTTCTTCTCCAAAAGAGTGGTCAGGTGCTGGAACAGGTTTCCCACGGAGGTGGTTGAGTCCCTGTCCCTGGAGGTGTTCAAGAACTGTGGAGATGTGGTACTGAGGGACATGATTCAGTGAAGAAATATCAGCGGTAAGTAGATAGTTGCACTAGATGATCTTGGAGCTCTTTTGCAACCTTGGTGATTCTATGATTCAATAATTCTTTAAGAGATGGGGACAGACCTGAATGCCACTGCTCCAGTAGCACTGAGTTCAGGAGCTGGGCAGCTATGAGTGACTGCAAGTGAACCAAAAGTTTTAACACAAGCCCTCTCCCCAATCTATCTTCTCTTCCTTGGTTCTGTCTGCAGTGGGTGTTCTGGTCTGTAGTTGGTAGGTAGCTGCTGGGGACTGCAAAATGGACCCATTTATAGACATTTACACTGCTTCTGCTACCTCTACAAATAGCTTTAAAAGGAATGGTCTTGAAAATGGTGTAACAGATTATCAGAATTGCTCATTGCCCTGTCATAAGCAAAGAAAAGCTATGATCGCCTTTGAGAGGAAGCAGCAGTGCAACGCCAAGAGGATATACAGTGAGCATCAAGGCTTGATCTTTCAAGGGAGGCTTAGGAGAATAGTGTGTCCATCTCTCCCTGAGCTCCTCTGAAAACCCATAGTTCCTGTCAGGGACGATATCTAGCATTCATTCACCTAGTTCGTCTGCAGGAGGCTACAAAGTGCCTGACGTAGGCACAGAGCTGACAGAACAGCAGGGTTCCCTGGCAAGGCCACCAGAGCAGTGAACAGACAGCAAGGTCTCCTTTCCCCCACCCCCTAACTGATTAGCATGCTCAAGAAAGGTTTTGGGTGTGCAAGATATCTGTAAGGCCTGCTGCCAGCTTTTTTGCAGAAGCACTGATTTTCATGATGTGAGTTATCACTTTCTTCTAGTAATTATTGATAATGCTCTTGGATGAATTACAGACATTTAAAAATGAATTAGATTGCCTGTGTCTCTGTCTCTCCCGTCCCCTTTCTGTTTCACCACCACAGGATCTCCAGCTTTGAAATGTTGATACATATTCATTGCAGCTTCTAAGACTTGAAAGGCATAGCTAAAGGGAGAGCTCTGATCAACAAGAATGTGAAAGCAGCAATGAAAGCAGGATACGTGG
This sequence comes from Lagopus muta, assembly GCF_023343835.1. Taxonomy (NCBI): domain Eukaryota; kingdom Metazoa; phylum Chordata; class Aves; order Galliformes; family Phasianidae; genus Lagopus; species Lagopus muta. The sequence goes on from NC_064433.1 coordinate 82,326,773, forward strand.
ATGCAAGCTCAGTGAGTAAGCAGCATTTGAACAGTTAGCACAGTGAATGAGGCAACGGGAGATCTGAATTCTGGTTCTGATTCTGCTGTCTCTGATGGCTGTGGACAAGACCGCGTGCCTCAGCTCCTTTAGCTGCAGGATAGATGCAGCAGCAAAGCTTCAGCATTCTGAAGCATCATGCTAATAAACGCAGTCCAAAACTGGTGACAAATTAATCCAGCTATCACCTTTCTTGTCACTTCCACTTGTCAGACTGATGAATCCAGTGAGAAATCACGGGGGGGAGAAAAAAGCCAAGCAGTTACCAAAATCACAGGTGAAAGCCTCTTCTGCTCATAGTATCCAGAGCAGCATCCCTGTGGCATGTGATATGCATCCACTTTCGTACAATCATGCATGTGCACACATGCATACACGCTCTGTACTTGCACAGAGCTAAGTTTTGTTCTGTCTTGTGTTGAAGAGTTCCTAAACTAGAATTTGAAGCAACGATGAAAAGATGTTTAGGGGGATCTTCCAGATCTATTCCTACAGATTTGGAGGTAGTGAGAAAATGTAGGTGAAATATGAGCTTGTGTTTCTTTGGATCATTGCAACCGTGTAGGTGTGAAAAGTGAAGCAAATTGCCTTTGTGCCAGTGGAGGAGCATAATACTGGCATGCTCATTTGGCTCTTTCCTTCTTTTTGACTGCAGTTTCTTGTGTGCACTCCTTTGATGTGAAACTGTGTCCAGCACCAGAAGGGTTTGGGTTAGAAATCTCTGTTTAGGGCATAAGACAGAAAATCACACTAAGTAAGAATTCAATTATTAATCTGAAAAAATCCTTCCTAACCAAAGCTTCATCAGAACTAGTGAGAAACTTTGGCTTTTAGCAAGCTAGCAATTTTTTGTTAAAATCAGTGAGGTTGAAAAAGGCTGGCTGTGACATCTGAGCAGTTCTACCTCTCCTTGGCACAGCTTCAGAATGCAAAACTGTTGCATTTGGGACATCTTCAAGCTCTTGTGTGGAAGCTCACTCACCTGTTAAAGCTGCCTAGCCTATTCATTTTACGCCCTTGCAATTCAAACACCACTTGCAATTCTTCTCTTTCTTCATGAGGATCTCTTTATGCTTATGCTAAATATGAAGCTGGTAAAAAGTATCCAAGTAACAGCAACAAGCCTCTCAGCAGAGCAGGTTTAATGCTTGAGTAAGCTTTTTTTCTTACAGCTCCCAATATTAATACATTTCAGATATTTTCCCCAGAGAAAGAAGAGTAGCTTGCAGCTCATTCAATTTCTAGCCTTTCTACCAGGCTTGCCAGTGAAGAAGGGAGAGTTTCCAGCAGCAGTGGTATTTCTGACATTCACTGATCGAGTAGGAAATGGACTGGGACTAGGTTCGTTTCCTATCAGCTGACAGCCAGTCAGCACTTGATAGGAATTTGCAGTCCCTGCTGGGTGTGGGTTGGACTCATACTGGCAAACTCCACATGAAAAGGCTGTCTAACCCATTACTAAACTGTTGATCCTCCATCTCCTGTGAGGATTCATTTTATAGTCTTTATGAGTAGCTCTTGATGTAAAATGGTTGGGACTACAAAGATACAAAAAAGAAAAAGCATATACGAGAGAAAGCGTAGCTCTTTGTTTCTAGAAGCACAAAGATCCATTCCTGAACTCCTGAAATATGGAGGCTGGATAATGAACAAAATTTGATTTACGAAGGAGATGTTCTTCTGTCAGCTGCAGAAAGGTCACACCTGGAACATACAGGCTTTAACCATTACATATAAAGATGGATGCAGAGCAGGTTTCCAGGAACTCCAACCCACTGCAGTCCCCAGGGGCATGCTGTGAAGTTGCAAAGAATTGGGATTTTTTTTCAGTTAAAGTGGGAGTCCCTCTTTCCCCTCATGCACCCAGAAGAGAGGTCAAGTGAGAAGCAATTCTCAGGCAAGTAAATTGTCACACAGGAGCATTTGGGCTGAGCACTTTGCCTGTCCGTAGGAAAGCAATTTGGCCTACTTTATCATGAACCCCTATCAACCCTGAGGGAAGACATCACTGGAAACTTAATAACCCCCTCACAGAGCAGAAATCATGTGGTGTAAATCCCAATCTCTGTTTTCTTTTGAGTTTCTCTTGGAGGTTTCCTCTGCTCCTGCTCTGCAAATCTCTCTTCCCAGGGTAGAGCTGGCAAGATCTGCCTGTTAACATGAATCAGGCCCAAGGCACTGGCCAGATACTCAGCAGCAAAAGCCAACTTAGTACCACAAGGCTAATGGCTCTGTCTCAGTTTTACACCAGAAGACAGCACGGCTCAAGTGCATTATTAGGTATATTATGAAATTTGTTGCTTGATTTACACCTATGTTGACAACGCATTGTCTGTTTGGAGTGCCATTCCTTAATCTGTCCAAGAGGCATCAGCCAGGGCAAAGGAACAGTGATTTGGAGGGGGAATCCTGCTACCTAACTGCCAGGATGCCCTTAAGGCAATATCACCTTGGTTTCCCCCACACAAGACTCAGAACACATATTTAGGCATCCTTTGTTGAAGGGGACTAACCATGCCCCCAGTGTTATTACAGATGCTCCTTATTGAGGTCATGCCTGTGGCAGCTGATGCTCCTTCATAAACGATCACAAGTAAATCAGTGTCTTTGACTTACAGTGGCAAGATAGTTCTGTTTGATGACAGCCTGCTTTAATGTGTCTTTTATCAGTGCCTTTCTCCCAAGATAAGGAGACTGTCAGAACGATATCAGCAGTGGTTTAGGGAGAGCCTGCTGCTGTTCTAAATTAACAGCAGGACAGCCTCCATATACATCTCTTGGTGGGAGGTGCTAAAGGAAGCTTGGCCACAAGGACTGTGTTACTCATGGCACCAGTGTATATGCTCCTAACTACCAGCTGTATTATCTCTGCTGAGGGTGGATTAAACTCCAAGTAGGCTGCATATTCCCTTCTGATAACAGGCTACCTCATCTCACATCACCTAGGTCTGCGAATACTGATAGGCTCAGATCACTGTGAAGAAAAGAAACCCTAATCTGGAGCAAGGGAGAGTGTAAATGAATATACAGTTGTGGCTCTAAAAAAAACCCAAGAGATTCCTCTGGATTCACATAGCAGGTCACAGCTGAGTGGTGTACAGAGTATTGGAGCTGGTGTGGACCATCAAAGTAGAACATGGTCTCCCTCTATATTCTTATAAGACCCCACCTGGAGTCCAGTTCTGGGGGCCCCCACCACGACAAGAACACTGAGTTGTTGGAGTGGGTCCAGAGGAGGGCTACAAAGATGATCAGAGGGCTGGAGAACCTTCCCTACAAAGACAGGCTGAGAGAGTTGGGGCTCTTTAGCCTGGAAAAGAGAAAGGTCTGGGGGAATATTGTAACAGCCTTCCAGTACCTGAGGGGAATCTACAGGAAAGCTGGGGAGGGACTGCATAAGGGCATGTAGTGACAAGACAAGAGGAAATGGTTTTCAACTGGAAGAAGGTACATTTAGACCAGACATTAGGAAGCAATTCTCTGCAGTGAGGGAGGTGAGAAACTGGAACAGGTTGCCCAGTGAAGTTGTGGATGCCCCCTACCTGGAAGTATTCAAGGCCAGGCTTTGAGCAACCTGGTCTAGTGTAAGGTGTCCCTGCCTATAGAAGGGGGTTGGAACTAGGTGATCTTAAAAGTCCCTTCCAACCCAAACCATTCTATGATTCTACAATTTTCCAGGTCCTAATAGACTAGGGTCCACAGAGAGCAGTGCAGGGTACCAAAAGACTTAATTCAGATTTAAAACCACAGTGTGGGTCCTTGTTGATGTTAGGGGATGTGGGAACACTGAAGATGGGAATGTGAATTCCAGGCCACTGGGAAGAAGGGTAGTAAGTCCCAAGCTAGTAATTAAAGGACTTAGTTACGTGTTGTTATGGATGCTGTGATAAGGTGTGATAGCCATGGGCCAAGAGAAGTGGCATGGGAAATGGTTAAATAAATCTATATGAAAAGAGTTCATTGTCCATGTGAGAACACATGCGTATGCCAGAGCCTGGATCTGTGCTTCTGGCTGCTTTCCCAATCCAGTGCACAAGGCAAAAGGGGAATTATGAATCTATTGCACCAAGACTATGGTGAGGGTAGACAAAATGGACATACATTTTTCCTCAGAGGGAGAGGCTAGCATGTTTTCTTTTATCCATTCAGAAAGTCACGAATGCAAACAAGATGGTAGTCTTTTCTCACCTGAACATATGGCTTTCTCTCTGCAGTGCCAGTGCCTACCTCTGGCAGGCTGCCCCAGAGGCTCATAAACCTGAGCTGAGAGGCCAAGACTGTCAGTGCTTCTTCTTCATATCACCTCATTTCGGCCATGCAAGAGGATGTCAGGGGTATCTGAGCTTGATCTCCTTTCAGTTCACCTGGTGTGCCTCAGTCTACATGCACTGGTATGCAGACATGTTGTCACCAGCCCCAGCCTCAGGCAACAAGTTTTGTCCCTGTTGGCAAAGATTGTACTCCCAAAGTGCTGAAAGATGACTCCAGTGGCTTATGTAGGTTCCTTCTTTTTCATTCTCCTGCAGAGGGAAAATGCCTTCACTGACCAAGTCAGTGACCAAGCGTTCCCCATCATTAAGGTCCATCCTCCTGTGATTGCAGCTACCTGACAAAAACTGAGTCTACCTGGCTGCTTCCAAACTTGAGTGTGGTGCATGAGGCAGCCTTTAAACTATGCCCACATCTCTCCATTTTCATAATCCGAGATAGGTCTCCTTCCTTCTCTTCTCTGGGGAGGAACAGAAGGTTAAGCTGTTATCTCTGTGTTTAATTCATTCATATATGTAATAGCTGTTCCTTTGAATTGCTGACTCAAGACCCATTGTGATTACATTAAACAGAAAGTTTCTCATCCTTATTCTCACTTTTAATATTAGACACAATTAATACTTATGTTCACTGACTTTGGGCAAGAAAGTCATCAGCAAAGCAGCAGAGTATCATGAATATATATGTATGCATATACATATATATCTTGTCTATGTCTGCATGCATGCACTTCACCTCTGAAAAATGAAATCCTTCTGTATGCTAATTTTTCTCATTGAGTTTCCAAGACAACGGTAGTTGCACTGGTCTGCTTTTTTTGTCTGATTTTTGGATGGTCCTGTGTGGAGCCAGGATATGGACTTGATACTTATGAGTCCATTCCAACTCAGGATATTCTGTGACTGTGATTCACTCCGCGTTGTCCCCATCTAACTCCCTGGCCCCATCTTCAGAGCCAGCTTTACAGTCTGTAAACACATTGTGTTTAGGTTTTTAACATTTCTGTATCTTTTTCACATGTTTCTAATCAACTACACTGGACAGCCCTGCTACATGAATCAGTGAATACCAGCCCACAGAGAAGTTAGGTCTGAATAAGCTACATGTGAACTTGCAGAGAGCATCAACCACTCTGGAGTGATGGCTGTGTGAATTTTCTTTCTCCATGTTGCATGCGGAGTCACTTATCCCATTTATTTTGCCAAATAAACAACCTCACTTTGGTATGGGTAAAAGCATGTCCCTGACTTTCAGATTGTCCTCTTCACTATTGCCTCCTTCATTTCATAGAATCATAGAATCATAGAATGCTCTGGGTTGAAAAGGACCATAACGATCATCTAGTTTCAACCCCCCTGCCATGGGCAGGATCACCAACCACTAGACTACGCTGCCCAGAGCCACATCCAGCCTTTCCACTGTGTCAGTCCAGCTCCTTTCTTCCTTAGCTGAAAACCCAGATTATTTACCAATTGCACCATTCTCCTTCCATTTATCTCCTTTTCACTCCTGCAGCAAATGTTACCATGACCATGAAAACTATCAATTCACAGAGTTTAGGAAGATGCAGTGGGAAATCAGGGAAAAACCAAAACTTCTAGATATTAGTATGAGGTAGCTGCTCAGACTTCAGATTTGAAGGAAGCTTCTTCTCCACCTTCTCTCATTATTTGTAGCTGTCATTTCTTATCAGTTCAGAAGATCAGACTCACTCATGGGGCACATGACTACTGGCAGAATATAATCAGGTGCCTATGAAAGCAGCCCAATTCCTGTGCTGTTACAAGAAAGCATGAGAGAGTAATGGAATACTCTCTGGAAAGATTCTGCATGGAAGCTGTGAATCAGACGTTTCTGCTTATCTCTTATCAGGCTTTATTTTCCAGCTCTTTATAAGAAGCTTGTGCTGAAAAGCAACAAAAAAAGCAAACCTCAGGTCCAAGCTTTGTTTAGAACTGCTTGGATTTGGTGGATTCAAAAACCTGTTCAAGTTTGATAGGAATACATGCAGGTCTGAGAAATCCCTTGGGAAACGCAATCTTTCCTGCAGAAAGCTGGAAAAAGTGCTCATATTTAGTGATGAGGGAGAGTAAACAAAACCACAGATGCTCCAAAATACTGCCCAAAGGTTATTTCTATATGCAGCTGTGGAAGAATAACAAGCAGCAGTGCAAAACGTTGGGATTCAGGGAGAACAAAGGTTTGGAGAACAACACATACATCCTCATTGGCTGCTATAGAAAATAACTGCAGAAACGTCCAGCATCCTGACCGATCCCAGATCTAGTACAATAATCAGAAGCACTCATGCAGTCCCTCAGTTTCCAGCTCTGCTGGATGCAAGATCAACAGCAAAATGGCTTTCTTTACAGGCACATGCCTGGGTGTCACTCATCACAAATCTCCCTAGCCTAATTTTTTACTGTGTATATGCAAAAAGCACAGGAGATCAAATACAAAGAGGAAGATAAATAATAGCAAATAAAAATGAAATAAAACATGGACCCAGCTGGTGCAAAGTTGTGCTGTTGTGAGTGGCTTCCCTTACCATCCTTGAAGGGAGATAGCTGAGGAGGTCAGAAAGAGGACTGCTTGACTCTCATCTTCCAGGAAACTTCTCATCTATAGCTATTTGTTTGAGAAATGAAGATGCAGACAAAAAGCTCCATCCTAAAGAAGGCAAAGCCTAGTCTGAAGACACTCCTTCTATCAACACAAACTTGCCTGCTTTCTGCATCCCTGTAACTTTATGTGGAGCATCAGCTTTTATGGAGCATTGGTCTTATGTCAACGAAGAGCCAATTTTTAAGCATCAAGCTCAAATTTTACAAGAACTAGTGATTTTTATGCAGCCTCTTAAGGCTCTTTGTAGAGTTCAAGAGATTAAACTGCCCTATAGATACAGACAATGTTTTGTTTTGGCTGGATATTATCTAATCACGCTTCAGAATAGGGTCAGACACAATCCAAGTCTTATGACAGTTCTATTCACACCTACTTGTCACTAGTGAGTGCAGAGGTCTTCAACAACACTATCAGCTGAGGGAGGAAACAATACACAGTGAAAAATGGCTCACAGTGAGTCACTTGCTGCTACATGTACAACTGGCAGCCTCAAAAAGGAAGAATGTGCTTGTTGCTTGATCCTGAATTTATTGCTATGAATTACATTTTTCCCTACTGTTGCCCAAAATTAGATTTGCAACGCAATTTGAAGATCTCTTTTATAAACTCTTGCCTGTAATAACTGAAAAGATAGAAATCATTAAAGACTAGTTAAGTTGTGGATGAGAATTTTAATACATTTTTCACATGAGATTTTATATCTAGAGCATATATTTGCAGTCTCTCTTTAGAAATCCCAAGTGAAGTTTTCACTCAGCTAAACATAACAGCGTTGACTTTTACCCAAAGCATCAAGTTGTGCCAGCATTTCTGATACACTAATTACAGATAAGGCTGACATATGAACTCAGTGTCAGCTGTGTTGGGTTATATCAAAGGTCCATCTAACCAGGACCCTATGTCCAGCAATGACTGGAATGACATACTTGGAAAGTGCTTTTTCTCAAAAGAACAAATATAACATGTATATCTGGAATGTCCGTAATGTTCTGACATTTGGCTGCCCCCTGGTTCTCGCAGCAGAGAGTAACCATTCCCCATGCCATCTGTGAGAAGGCAGAACGAGCCCTGTGTCACCACTGGGTACATCTCTCATGGTAGGTACAGAAAGCCTCTTAACTGTACACATTCATCTCAATCGCAGCAGCTCACTAAGCCAAATCTAAGCCCAAGAAATGCAGATATTAAGCAAGGCAAAGTCAGCATACCCTTCAGGATACCTGCATTCTTTTTGCTGGACTAATTCATTGCAATTGTTGACAGTCTCCCTTGGTTGACACCTCCTTCTTTTACCTGCTCTGGCAGCCTATCTAACCCCTGCAGGAGTCCAGAGTCCCAGGGCCCAAAGCACATGCCCACTATCTTGAGGGATCCTGGTGCCAGCCAGTCTTTATATTCTTCAAAGTCAAAGGCCCTTTGTCTTTGTCTTTGCCCTGTGTCTCCTTTCAGTTCCAATATGCTCTTGATTTGAACTAAAGGATTTTCACTGAGAACCAAGGGGAGAGGCATGCAGCTAGACCAGAAAAGACACAGTAATCAAGACGTGTCCTGCATGAGTAAATAACAAGAGGGATGCTGGAAATGCTTCAGTCAACTCTGAGGCCAAGTAAGCTGAGCTGAACGCTGAGCAATGACCATCTCTGTCCATCTCTATTCACAGACCAGCCCAACAGGTATCCAGTATCTACTGTTCTGGGATAATCTTAAACCTAATTTGAGGGGTGGTGCAGGAAAGAGCTGTGATCAGATTCTCTGAACAAGTAATTTAAACCTTTTTCTATAGAGCTTAGCTGCTTCTTCCATATCACGTCTCTCCTGTTAAACTAAGGTTAAAATGAAGTCAGTATAAGGTAATTGTTGGAAAAGAGAAGAAAACAGCATTCTCTAGGTGATATCTGCCAGCTCCTCTCACACAAACACTAGCAGCATCCACATGCACTCACACACACACACACACACAAATACATACACAGAGTCTACTTCAAAGAAGGGAACTGTTTGAAAAGGTCAGCATTCTGTATTCATTTTCTGCCCTAAGAACCACAGAAAATACTCATTTAGTCGATCTTCTGCCCTGGAGAAGAATTACTATTTGTATAAACATGAGTGTTTTACCTGTTCTGAAATACCTCCAGTGCTGGCAATTCCCACAGTCTCCCTAGGCCATCTATTCCTGACCTCATATACCTTTTATTTAGCTTAAAAACTTGCATTTAGTTTAAGTCTCCTTTATAGCAATGTATGAAGAGAATAGTTTGTTTCATTTCTCCCAGTAGAAATTTCTTATATTTTTAAAGACTTACAGTTTCCTATGACTTCCCTCCAACCGCAGTCTTTTCTAGTCGATACAACCACATATCTTTCAGTCTTCCCTCACAGGCTGTGTTTTCTAGACCGCAGATCATTTTTATTCCTCTTCTCTTCTGTCCAAATAAAATAGCCAAATATTTCTTTTCATGCAGCATACGAAACTGGATGCAGTGCTTCAGCAAGGTTTTACCCTCACAGAGCAGAATATGGCCTCCAATGTTATCAGACTTTTTTTATAGCTTGACATGATGCCTGTCCTTTTTTTTTTATTTATTTTTTTTTAATTTGGTGACAGTTCAGCATTTATAGAATACGTGTAGGTACCTTCAAGTCTTATTAGGGACTTATTAGATGGGACAAATAGTTCATACTTTAAAATGAAGAGATGACAAGGTACAGCAGTCAAGTAGGAAAACAGGCAGAACTTATAGACTTATGTCTTGATCTGGAGAAATGACAATTTCTTTGAACAACATTCTGGCGCAGCTAGAACACCGGGCTAGATTTTGAACGTTTTATTGTATTTTGGATACTGAAAGCCAGAGAAAGAGTCAAAGAGAAGTTCATAGAAGGACAACAAAAATGATTAAGAGGTTACATAGAGAAAAGCAACAAAAAAAAAGTCATTCTCTATAATTTAATCAAGTAATAATTCTGGGGGAGTATTATAGGATTAAACAAGTGTCAAAGATGGAAACACAAACAATGCAATGGCTTAGAGTATTAAAGGACAAGAAGCAGATGGTCATGAGCAAATGCACTGACATGAAATTAATGAAAATATCATTTCAGTGTAACCTCGCATAGAACGGGCTTTATCAGGCAGTAGAATAGTTCTTACAAAAAGTGATGGAAGCACTACACATTTCTGCATTTGAAGCCAGCCTGGACAAAAGAAATATTAGTGGACAGCAAGGGAAATGTCTGTGGAGCAGTCAGGTCTGGATTATTTTTTGCCTACCTACCATTCCTTTTTTCAAAGAAGAAAATGTAAAAATTACACATATATGAAGAGAAAGACCACTCTACTGTATCTTTGGCCTGACTGATAGAAAAGTTCATACAAGAGATCATGGGGATAATTTGGGAATGAGGGAGACTGATCTGCAGCCCAGTGAGATCAGAAAGCAGCCCTCTTCTGACTTTGCTGGGATTAGGGAAAACCTTGAGAAAGTTACCTCAGGATTCCTAAAGCAGATATCAGCTTTTGTGTTATGTCTAAGCTTCTCACAGACAGAGAGAATTTGCTACTGATCCATCAGGGGCTGAGTAGAGCAAGTGTGACAGCAATGAGACAGGTGAATTCTTTTCTCTGTTTCTGCTGAATCATTTGTGTCCCATGAGCTGTAGTTTTGGAGATGGCAAAATAATGTGCAAATTCAAGCTGATGTGAAGTCAGAGTAATGAGAAGACAGAAGCTGTTGGTGTCAGCAAGGAGATTATTTCAGCCCTCTGCACGAGGGGTTTGAATCCAAATTGTTCTCACTCCCAAAAAGCATGGCTGAGCTACCAGGCCACTGCCAGTCACTCCAGCTGTGACTGCCTTGCTTTGCAACAACATACTGAGAGGGAGAAAATAAACATTTTGTCACTTGGTCCTCTTGCATCAAAACTGCTTGACAACAAGGTACTCGTTAAGGGGTGGCCAGCAGTGAGAGGGAGGTGATTGCCCCCTTCTACTTTGCTCTCCAGGCCCCATCTGGAGTACTGCACCCAGGTCTGGGGCCCTCAGTACAGGAGGGATGTGGAGCTGGAGAAGATGACGGCAGAAAGCTGCATGTCCTGCAGTTGCCTTGGCACCTCATACAGTGAACCCTGGTGGCATGGACTGCTGCTGGAAATAGCTGCTATACATCTCAAGGCATTGAATGCCTTGCATTCCTCTTACTTGGGGTCAATGGCCTTGCTTTCCTCCAGATCATACAGCCTGCCACCAAGGCGCGATGTGGCCACCACCCAGTTCAAGTGAAATGCTTTTGTGTTGAAACTGACAAGAAAAATTCCCATTTCCTGAGGAAAACCCCAACCCCTGCTACTTCAAGGTGTATAAAAGAAAGCCGTGCAGGTTCACACGCATGCCGTTCATTCTATGGCCTGCAGTGAATCCTGAGCTTCAGGGTGGCAGCCCCGCAGACACCAGCCCCGCAGACCAGAGCAGAGCACAGAGCACTGTGAGCCCAGCTGCCAGGCGGTGTCACACTCAATTTCACAGAGAGCATCAGGGCTTCTTCACAGCTCACACCAGGCAGCAGCTCTCAGGTCCCAGACATTTATGTCCTGAACAAGCCAGCTCATTTAGCTTTTGTCACAGGTGTTTTTTGTTGGTTTGTTTGTGGGTTTTTTTTTTTACTCTGCTGGAGTAAAATGCTGTTTGCACATCAGCAGGCCTGTCATGGCCTCCCTGTCACATCTATCAGAGGATCTCCGTGGATTCAGGCTGAACATCTCACGCTGCAGTGCTGGAACAGAAAGTCCTTTCCCATCTTGCGTGTGCGGGGGCAGCGGGCTGCTCTTCCACACTGCAGGACCGCGGGGGATAGGAGCCACCAGGCCCCATTAAACAAGGGAGGAGCTCAAGACCTTGCGGAACAACAGGGCGAGTGAAGCCATGTCCTTTATTGTGCCTGGATTTGTAATCAAGGCTGACTCCAGACAGCAAAATTAATCCATGCTCCCTGAATCTCAGCTGGAAGAAAATGGATTTGCTTTACTGACTCTGCCGAAGCTGAAACAATTTACCCTGGCTGAGGATCTGATTCTTATCCCTGCCTCAGGTTACTATGTGTGTTTCAGCATACAGCACAAAACCACGATCTTCCAACTGACCAGAGGTCAAACATGGCTTCCAGGCTGGAGGGCCAAAGCAGAACTGAATCTAGGCAACACAATTTCAGTGTGGTGTGAGAAACACCGTGCTGGGTAAAATGAAAATCCTATAGTAACACCTTGTGTGATAAATACCCCATCTCTCACCCCAGCACCAGCAGCTGAGGTGCCTTTCCCACAAACACAAGGGGGCCAGTAGCCCCTTGATACAGGCAGACCAGCACTGTTCCTGGCCCTGGGGGGGTGATGATAAGCAGTACTGCAGGACACACTGCAGGGAATGTGAGAGGCTGTAAACGAAGGTCTTCCTAATTAGAAGATGGTCAGAAGCACACACAGATTCCTTGTCCAGGGTAAGCTGTTCCACAGTATGTTTAAGGTGACATTAAAAGGTAAACATAGGAAATAACAGAGGATGTGCCAGTGGATGAAGCAGCAGGTGTGTGCAGGGCAATGCCAGCAGCACAAAGGCACGAGTAATGGCCAAAGAAAAGGTAAGAGTTTGAGAAAGGCAAGAAGAGGCAATTCTGAATCGTAAGCACAGATGACTAGTAAGCAAGACAAGATCTCAGAATATTTGTGATTTGTTAGCATGCTGTAAATCTGCATAGCTGGGATTCCATAGAACAGAAAAGCGCAGTAGTTGGGAAAGGAAAGGTACAGGCTGTAATATATCAGTGGGTCATGCCCCTGTGGCAAAGGACAAAGGAGTGGAATTATGGATCCTGTGTCTCCTAGCTAGTGGTGCAGTTCTAAACCAAACTAAATGCCTTGGGGGATTAAAATTAAACCACTGTAAAACCACAATTTCAGCTGCAAGGGCAAATATGTTTTCTGAATACCTGAAGTTCTGCTGCAAGAAGAATACAACTGTACTGGTAGTGAAGGGCTCTTGACAGATTTCCCTTGACAGCCTTACTTGAGTATCCTGTGGCAAAGTGATGGCTATGATGCTGCATCCTCTCCACACTGTGGCAGAATGCAACCCTTATAAGAACATACAAAGAGAAAAAGAGAAAAGCAAAAGTCTCATGGGAGATAGGGGGATATCCTGTAACATAAAACTGCATTGGATAAAGTATTCAGAAGTGTTTGATAGGAAAAGACCAAATAGCACCTAGTAATATTCTCTTAATGAGGTAATTTAACTGCCTGTAATTCTGTCCTATGCATTGTGCTCTCCCAGCACAGGAGTTCAAAGAGTTGTCACAACAGGCCATCAAAGGAGAGTTTTTATAATGAGTGGTATTTCTTAGGGACTCAGTATGGGGCAGATGTGCTGAGGAGAGCAGAAAAGAGAAAAATAGAGGTTACACTGAAAAACCGGTCATCAAATTCTATAGTCACTGAGCCATATTGCTGGTTAGTGTAAAGCGGCACTAAAATCAGTAGAGCATTTCCATACACTCTGGTCAGTTTTTGTTTAAGAGTGGATACACTTCAAATTCAGTTTGACATCTTTACTAAAGAGATTTTAGAAGGTTTCACCTGTTTGGTTCCCCCGTGAGCAAATGCTTCCCTGATACTAGAGTAAAATAAAGCTTTCCCAGCACATCTCAGAGGGAAGGCCTGGATTCAATTAACTGGCAGAGAAAATGCTTTTCTCTCTCTCTCTTTCCTTAAGACAGTGGCTGTCCTTACTTGTGAAGGTCACCCGCAGCATGTTCTTCAGGGAAAAGGTAGAAAGCTGGGGAAGCTCACGCTGTGGCAGCTGCCACCTTGGTAACCTCCACAAATACAAACATCAATTGTACAGAGAACGGTAACTGTTTTAAATAGGTTAAAAAATAAAGCCTGGTTATTTAATCTAGTGTACATGCTAGGTGGGTCAATATCCATCACTCTCTCCCCATCTTTCTTCCCCACCCCTCAGGTCTCTGAGGGCAGAGGTTTAACTCCCAGCTGAGGAAGCAGAGCATGCTTCATTTAGTAGCACCGCAGCAGGGCTGCTGGGGATGTCATGCTTCTGATGAGACATTAAATCAAGGTAAATACTAATCTTGTGGGCATCTCTGCTTAAGAAGCACGGGAAGAAAAAAACAACAAAACCTTCATGGCTCTTGTGCTTTGACCTCTTAGTACAGTGAAATTCCTCAAAGCAAGGAAGCCCAACTGCATGGGGTACAGGAGGTATCAAAGTTTCTGACTGGTTAGTTGTGCTTCTTTTGTTTGCTCTAGGGGGTGATTTTTTACAAATAAAAGGATTCTGCTAAAAGTAAAAAACAACAACAAACCACACAGTTTTCATCAACAAGAGCAGGCAGATACTGTCCCAAGGCCCTGGTTAGCACTCAGACCACAAAATCATCCTTTCTATTCCTTTGTACACTTCTCTCCCTTCCTCCCTGCTGTAAAACCTACCTCTCCCCTTACACCATTACAGCACACATACACTCTTTCATCCTACGCCCCAAATGATGTGGGCCATTTTCCCTGTCTAATGGATTCAAACGCTATTAGAACGCCAGCAGGTCAGGTCAAGCCAAATCTGTGCAGCAGTACCACAATATTTCCTTTAAGGCTAAGAAACAACAGGTAAAACAGCTGCAGTATTTCAGTCTCTTCTTCCCTTCTTCCCAACCGACTGCAAGGACCTCTCACTGAAGATGCATGATTTTCTCTTTGAAACAATCATGATGCAGCTGGTAGTTGCTGGAGATCCTAAGTATAATTGTTCAAGAATTCTTTTTTTTTTTCATAAGCAAGTAATTTACAGTAATTCTTGTTGAATAAAAATGCTGCACGGGTTGCACAGGGAAGGAGGGAACTGTGGTTTCACAGGGTGGGTAAAGAACATGACCAGCCCTCACTTGTACAGTGGAGGTGGTTGAGAGATAAAGGCAAGTTACCACACAGGGCCTCAGCTCTGCAGCAAGTACATGCACTAAGTCAAGGGGGCAGAAGTATGCCCATCATATGTGACAGAGGTCTGAGGTGCACTGCAGGGGCAGCTATAGCTTGCCACAAGCATCACCCTGATGATGGGCAGGGAAAAGTTTCCTCTAAAGGAAGCGGGAGGAGTGCAGAGGGAAGGAGGGAAAAAATATACCTTATTATTTGGGGTTATTGTTTTTGGTGGGTAAGAAAGAACTAAAAATTGTTTGATAGCATCGCTTTGTGAAGAACAAACAATTCCCTTCATTCTTCCTCTGTCATGTGGAATTAACAGATAGAGCTAAAGCCAAAGCTACTGATTTCATTAGGCGTACACTAGGGACGAAGTTCTCCCTGCATACCAAGCATGTCATTGTACATATTTAAAACTTTTCCTCTGACCACGTCTTTTCAATTACTTTCCCATCTCCACACCTCCCTAAACTCTTTGAGCAAACAACTATTAAACTCCAGAGAGCCTCAGACTCACTCTTCAAGCCCCTCCATCTGGATTTCCCCTCTTCATCTCCTCATCCAGAAATCTTACTGGGGATATTTCCTGACTCGCTGTTGTCTTCTCCCTGAAGCCTTGCTGCCACCCCAGGTGCTGCTGCTCATTCCTTTCTGACAGCTTTTCTCTGCTGGAGCTCTCACAGCTCAGACCTTCATTCTGCTGTTTTTTTGTTGTTTTTTTTTTAACCTAACCTGCAGAAAATCTTCATGCACACATGACCCCATTCAAGGAACTCTGAGTTTTTGCTATTCTATGATCTTTATTCTTACATCTTTGAACCCTAATACCTCATAAGAATGGCAGCCCACCCCAAAATCTTCTCCACTATTTGCATTACTTACCTTTGCTGCTTAGCATTCTCTGCTCTCATCATCTGAGTCTGACACTTGGGAGTCATTCTCAGCCCTTTTCCTTCGCAAAATGTGGCTAATTTCTTCATTGCCATCCTTTATTCTTTTGCACCTGTCACTTTCATATTGCTCCCATCAGCCACATCAACACACACCCAGCAGTGAAATTATTTCCCATCTTGATGAATCATCCCTCCAGTCACCCCAGTTTGTCTGAAATCAGATGCATCCCCCTGTGCACTACCAGTGCAAGACGGTGGCTAGAAGAGCCAGGAAGAAGACAGGCTGATGTGATTCTCTGGCAAGTTCAAAAAACCCTAGAGAAAGTTTTATGAACTCCCCCTGGGAGGTCAGGGCAGCTTTTTTGCATCCTTTTGGTGTCTCCTCCTGCCTGATTGAGCAGTCAGGCGTTTGGCTCAGGAGAAGTACCAACCCGGGGAGCCATGCCCTGGTCTCTCAGGACTGGGCTTTGGCTGATGTTGGTCCAAGGATGCCCACGTTCAGAATTCACATGTTCCCTCTTCCCCACCCGCCTCTGCCTGAGAAGGAGATTGTGAAATGGTTTTGTCTGTACTGCTGAAATCTTTGTAATAGCAAGATTTAGAACAGCAAACTTAGCGCTGAGGCTTGTAAGCCCCGTGGGGACTCAGGTGCCTTTCAGGCATTACGTGTACCAGTGGCTCTCTTTGTACTAACCGAAGATGACAGAGGAGCGGGCTCAGTGCACTCACGCAGACCTACATGACGTGAACCTGCTCTCCCCGTGCCCATGCGGGCAACGAAAAAGCTCTGTCTCCAGCCTCCGAGCATCTCTAGTGCCGCACACCCCCGCGGCACACCCACACCCCGCTCCGCTTCTCCTCTCCTGGCAGTTCCCAATGCCCACAGACGCGCTCCTTGCGCACAGAGCTCTCCTTTTCTTGCGGGCACACCCACCCTCCGCTCACCGCTCCCTTTGTCTCCCCTTTCACGTCCACGGAAACCTCCTCCTAAAGCCGCACACACGCACACCCCAACTGGAACCGGCCATGGGATGGAAGGAGATGGCTCCTACGTAGGTAGCGATGTTACTAGTGAGAAAATAAATACCGATCTATACATTTCTTGCTCTGAAAGGAGGGGGCTGGGAACGCCCTACGATGCAGACGATGCGCCCGCAGCGAGGCTGTCGAGAATGATTTTTCCCCTGCAGAGTAGCGGACCCTTTGGTGAAACATCAGGATCCTCGGTGGGGGAAACAGCGAGACAGCCTTCGTCACCGCACCGCAGCGGGGAGGGAGCGAAACGGGGCTCTCGGAACCCTTTTCTGCTACGAGAGAAAAATAGCGGCAGCACTGCCTCCCGAGGGCTTCGGATGCAGTTGCCACAGCAACGCTACATCTGAGTCAGAACTATTAGGGATCACCATGGCAACAAGTGTCTCACTTGCCATTTCCAGAAAGCTGGCGGCTTTGGGCTGCAACCATAGCAGGGGCAGGGTTGGGCACCCACCCTTCTGGGTCAGACCTGCTCCAGGTGACTCCTTGCGGTGTCCCCGGTCCCCGTGGCCCCGAGCCCACATCTGTCAGGCTGGATGGAGCCTCAGTCCTGGTGCCACAGCCCCGAATCGCTCTGCGGAGCCTCCGAAACGAGCAGATTTTTTTAACCTGTGAACTCCAGACAAAGGAGGAGACAAAGCTCCCCGTTGTCTGCCGGCTCTCGCCCTCCCCTCCACGCAGGAGCCTTCATGCTCCTGTGAATATTGAGTGGAGACAGCAGCCCCCGAGGGATTTGCATTTCACACTTGCCAGCAAATGAGCAACAGGAAGAGCACACCGAGACGCCAGCACGGTGCTGTTACCAATATGCGCATTAGGCATGCACTCGCTGCAGAGCCTGAAATTGCTCCTTTCTTTCTCTGCGCTTTTGTGGTCACAATGTCAGCGCTGTCAGTGCCCTGGGTCCTGCACCCATCAGAATACAGGCACATCTGCACGCTGGATCAAACCTCTGAATGTGCCATATTCATGTAGTCAGACGCACGTGTGCATGCAGAGCACAGCTCTGCCTTTTGCACAGTGCGCTGGCTGGTGATTCAGGCTCATGCAGGCAACAGGATAGAGGCTCTCTGGAAATGTGTGCAAAGCTTTTAGCACCTCCATGTTTGTCTGTGGGGAGTTAGGTGCAAGAAGAAAAGACTCCAGCCCGAAGGAAAGGGAGGAAAGCATCCCCAGCATGTTTACGTTGCCATTCTCTTCCTGACAGTGTTCAAAGTGACTCTCAGTACCATCCTGCTGTAGAACTGTTTGAGATGCTGGCAACACAGCTCCTGCAGAAAACACATGGGAATCTCAGTGACCCATGCGAGGCATTAGGTAGCTCTGGGTGCTAAGACTTCAGCTTACTTGCCTTTCCTGCTCAGTAACCTCCACACAAACTACCCATAATGGCCAATGGACACCAGAGAGAAGTTGCTATCAAATATGCTGGTATTTGAAGGGCAGATGAAGCACAGATTTGCTTGACAGGGGCTTCATGTTGCACACGGTCTCACAGCAGCTTAGCAGACTGGTAGAAGCACCTGCACATTCCTGCATTCCATGTTCAAGATAGCACATATTGGCACATCCATTTAGAGTGGTGAGACACTGGCACAGAGAAGCTGTGGACACCCTATTCCTGGAGGCATTCAAAAGCAGTTTGGATGGGATCCTGGGCATCCTGACCTGGTGGGTGGAAGCTCTGCCCATGGCATGGGATTGGAACTGGATGATCTTTTAAGTTCCTTCCAACCCAAGCTATTCTATAATTCTATCCTGCTGAAGGACATCCTTCATCCTCTATTGACTGCCACCTCTCAGGGAAGGAGACACCATGCCCAACATGCTGGAGCCAGATGTTGATGGATCCCTAGTAATGGGACTGTGCCACTGAACCTGCCTTTACCTCTGAGCTCTTTCAAGCTGAGTTGTAAATGCAGCTCCCTGCTGGCAGCCCACTTGCCTGGAGCTACTGCAATTTGAACGAGCCAATCTTTTGAAATATTTTTATACTGCGGTAACTAAATTAACAGGGCAGTAACAAAGCCATATCCGCTGCAGATCAGAGGGCTGATGGGAAATACCAGTAACAAACACTCACCTGCAAGCAGGAAGACTCCCTTCCCACTTGGGGCTTTGAAAATGGACGTGTGGTTACACGCAATCACAATTGCTACTAAATGGATAGGAAGCAGGTCTTTATGGTCCTGGAAAGACTGCAGCCGACTTTTTCTTCAGGACAAGCTTTAGGAATAAGCAGCCAAGGTGCCAGGGGACTTCCATCTTCCACACCATTTATCCGTGTGTTCCGTCAGTGTCATGGATCAAATAAGGCATGGTCAAAATTACCCACTGTTTTTGCCAGAAATAGTGAGATAGTTCCCCCAGAAAAATAGCTGGTGTGCACAGCGCTGGCTATAGAAGAAGTTCTTCCTGGATATGTGTTTCAGTTCTCATTTAAACCAGCCCAAACCAAAATCTCTACTTCAAAAACTAAGGAAAAAAAATCCTACAATGAAATTTTTATAAGTACGTAGGTTAGTAGACTTTAAAAAATGGATCTGACACTCCCAAGTCACTTCAGAAAAAAAATATTTCTTCATAAACAAGCTTCCCTTCAGCCGGGCAATGGAGAGACATATTTTCTAGATAAGGAGATGTTTGGTTTTTTTTCACTGAACTGTTATCATTAGTCCCCAGAGTGAACACGCCTGTGGTGTTGACTCAAGGCCATTCACAATTCATTCTTTCTCTGAGATTTCATTTCAAGTAATTTTTCTGCTGACCATGCTGTTCCCAGCAGTACCCCATAAGGCCATTCACACCATTCTTTAAATATTAGCAAATGCACAGTGCCATACTAGATCTATGAAACACCAGCTTCTTTCTTTTTAACAGAAGGATCTGCTGCAGGCAGCCGTGACCATAGGCACATGCATGGCAAATTGGTCCCTGCTAATGACTGAATGAGGATAGTCTCACGTATCAGTCACCTATTTTTTCAAATATGTTCCTCATTTGTGGCTTTTTTTTTTTTTTTCCTTTGGAGGAATAATAGCAAACCTGCTGGTTAGAAAGCTCAATGCCTCTCCACAGCCCTGAAATGGGCCTGGATTGGTCATAACCCTGCTGCTCATTTAGTTGGTCTCAGGACCTTTTGACAAGCTGCAAAAAGTTGGGTTGGGTCTAAGAGCAGCAAAAGATGTTGTCTCACGCCAAGGCCTGCATTTGGAGCTGGACTTCAATGGCATGAGTGTCAAGGGGCAGTAGGAGTGGCCAGCTCCGTTTTCCTGCTTTCAGATGTTTCTCCCCTCAAATGCTTACCTCACTCAGCTCCTGACAAGAGGTGAAATACCACAGTGACCAACTGGCATTCTCCCACTCTTCCACGGACACAGCCACTCAAAAAGTGATTTCACGTACCCATGCAGGGACAGCAGGAGACTATACAAGGGCTCTCTGAAACCTCTTCCCCCTCTTCAGTCTGAGGTCAACTTGACAAGGACACAAAATAGCACAAGTTTGGGCTGGTCCTGTTTTATCTCAGCTTCAGGTCTTTGGTCCATGTTCAACCCTGCAGATATCCCCTCTGGCACAGGGATGCTCCTGTCTGTGATCAGACACCTATGAGGTTGCCAGCAGCTCCAGAATTCTGCTGCAAAGAGATTCCTGTGCATCTGTTCAGCTAACACAGCCTTGGGAAAGGGATGAATTATGACCCTTCGGTCTCAGGTCTTTTTGTGTGTGGAAGAGAATGGGAAAGGCAAGGAAAATGTACTGCTGGATAGTTTTTGCTGCTGTGGCTCAGTTCTTGTTAAGTACTGATTAAAGCAAGCAAGCTGGAGGATTTAAAAAGGATTTTCCATTAAAATTAGTGTACAAAAGCTTTATTACTAGTCCCAAATGCTGGAAATCACGTCAGGTCTCATCAAAATCCTGACAGTGGCTTAAATCATGAGATTAAAAATAGATGTGTTGGCTTATTATTATTTGTTTTATGGTTTCTGAATCATTATGTTAAACTGGCATCAAGCTCTTAGTATTCTTGCACGCCAAAAGCTCAAAAAACTCACTCTAAAAATATTAATAAAACCCCTGAGATTCTTGACTTGTCATGTTCCTCCAGAGTCCCAGTCATCATGGGGGAAAAAAATACTGTCATAAGATCCCTGCTAAAACCATAAGATCAGCAAGCTTCTTTCTTCTCCTCAGGGTTTCCAAATATATGTTTCATTTGCTCTTTTCTGACAGCAGTAAATACAATTGGTGACTAAGCAGCACAAAGGCCAGGTTTAGTTTCAGGAGAAAGTAACACTTTCCAGTTATTTAAGTGTTGGCAGAAAGCCTGAAGATGCTGATAACCCAGCTATCAACTAACTTCCACGCTACCATATTGCTTGCACATTGCTTAGCATCAGCCTCTTGAAATAGATCCAATTGATTATGACCCTGGCTGTAGTCACAGGGGCTTGCAGCCCCAAGCGTGACCATAGCCCTTGCCTTTTTGCAACCCACACTAACACATACAGCACCCTCTAGCACCATTTGAAGGTATCAGGTCATATTTAATTAGATCAGTGGGCACCTCTACTTTCTACTACTCCTGGAGCTACTATGCTGTGCTTCTGTTACTCATGGTCAGCCCTGAAAAAGAGCTTTTCCAGCCAGAACAAATGAAAGTCCCATCCAGGTATATGGCAGCGGCAGGGATGGAAGGGGGAACAGAAAGAAGGTGCAGAAAGGCACAGACAGTGGACACCAAGCCATGAACCCATTTCCTCCATGACCAGGTAAGTCTCTGGCAGAGATCCAGGCAAGTCTCTAGTAACCAGCTTCCAGCAAATACAAACCCCAGGGGTGCAGCGTTGCTCTGCCCTCTGAGCCTCCCTAGCCTTGCTGAGGGCTGAGGAGCTTTGGGAAGGGCCAGCCAGGGTTTTTCTGCAGCAGTGGTGCAGTCCCCAGCAGATGTCAGACTCACACCTCGGTCTTGAGGGGAAATTTCAGGGCTGGGACTGAGCGGTCAGGCTGATAGTTAACTCGTGCTCACCCAAGTTTTCTGCAAAGCACAGAAATATGAATGCATCTGGACGTGCCAATTATTTGTGCTCCCTTATGGGCTCAGTGTCCATTTATTTTTAAAACAGCTCTCTTAACTATTTAAAGTAGGAGAGAGACAAATCACAGATAACCTTTCAGACATAGGCAACCTGATCTCTTTGTGTGCTACGTGGGACCTGCATGGCAGAGATCAGGGACGTGCCACCAGCCCTCACAGAGCAGGAGATCTTAGCATCACAGGCAGCAATGCAGGAAGGACCCCGAGATGCCAGAAGGGTTGAGAGGTATAGCCAGAAGATGCAAACACTGGGAGAGAAGAAATGCTGAGCGAGGCAGCTGGGGGGGGGGGGCTGACAACGCCTGCCTGTCAGGGGAGCAATCTGACAGGCAGACAGCCGGAGGAGGGGAAAAAACAGCTCACTCTGGTCCACGGACCCATAACTGGGTTATGGAGCTATGTAATCCACTTAAGCTCTAAGATCGTCCTGCCTCCCTCCCCCAGCCTTTACTCGTCTCTCCTATGCCTCTAATATTCAGAAATGTTTCCTCGAAGCTTCACAGGAAGTCTTGACAGCGGTTCAATTTGATTAGAGCTCACTGCAGAGTTTTCCCAGAGGATGGTGGGAAATGCAGAGATACATACCCCCCAGAAACCTGCAGGGTATTGACGTCTTCATACGGTATCTGCAGCACAGAAGAGACCTGCTCTGTAAGAAAGGCACACGTGCAGCAGAGAGGGTTGGTTGCTGCTTTTATTTTATTTTTTTTTTAACCTGCATTAGGAATTATATGTGGACACTTAATGCAGTTTATTCTAAAACAGCTGTCTTTTCCATTATGCTTCATTTACCCTGAGAGAGATTGGAGCAGCGCAAGATGCGAAAGGCCTCTTAGATCATCTAGCCCATCACCCCACAAATGAAGAATTAATCCCATTAAGGGCCACTGTTGGCTTCAGGATTTGGTCCTAATTGCACAAACACAAAGCCATTATAAGATTGCAGTCTGAAAGAGGAACTTTCTAGGTTTTTAGGGTATATGAGTTTTTAATTAAAGGGGCTTATCCGCATGCTAATAATGAGGAAATTATTGTCCACTTCTGTTCTCATTTCATTCCTAAATCCTGATGTGCTAGAGGCAGGGGGTGAGAATGTGCAAACACGCATATGTACTACGAGATCAACAATGCACAGGTATATCAAAAAGACAGATCCTTACCCATGAGGGGATTATGACGTAGTTTATTATATTGATTGCAGCAGCACATTCTAAACAAAAGAAAAAAAAAATCATTTTATAGGAAGGATCGAGATTGCAGCAAGAAACCCTGATCAAAAAAGGAGGAATCCACACTGATTTTCAAATGCTTTGGGTCAGGAAAACACAACAGCTGAACATGTTGTTAGCAAGAATGTTCACCCTTGTATTAAATAGGATTTATCTATAAATGTTTGGGACCCTAATGACAGGTTGTATGGGGCCCTGAGTAACCTGATCTAGTGCCTGACTAAGAGGTTGGCACCCCTGCCCATGGCAGGGGGGCTGGAACTAGATGATCTTTGAAGTCCCTTCCAACCCAAGTCATTCTATGATTTTATGCACAAATTTTGTTTGCTCTCTAATTATTCATTTAGAAAAGATGTTCAGTCAGGAAGGGGACTGGGTGATAAACTTCCCTGGAAAAAAATGAACTATGAGGGTTCTATAGAATGATGGTAACAGAGTTCAGAAGGTTGTCCCCAGCAGACAGGTACAAAGGCAGCAGGAGAAAGGCAGCATCAAGGGCACAACTCATGATGGACCACAGGGTAGGAAACTGCAAAGAAGCCCATTGAAAGAAGACCAAAAATTTCAACAGGAAAATAGAACGCAAAATTCAGAGAAGAAATAGTGTAACTAAGGAATCCAGCTATCCCTGCTCTTTCTTCATCTTTCAGCATATTATGGATGACAACTAAGAGCTCAAAGCCTTTGCATAACTTAATTATAAAATAATATCAACAGTACAAGATTACTAACCTTGAATTTGCAAATTTTCATTTTGTTTTGGGCTGAATGAATTTGCGCTTTATTTTTTCAGATAAACCATACACTCTGGACATCTTCTGTAATAAAAGTGTGTCCAACGGTTGAACAGTGCTAACGGATTTTAATAAAGGCTAATTAAGTAATGCTACAAGATTGGATAGAGCATAAGCCATGTCCCCAGCAAGCCCTAGAGCCAATCTGAGGGGAAAGGAGAAAGGGGTCTTATCCTTGTGAAGCTACAGGGGATTATTTCACCTACTGCAATTTTTAATAAGACTATCAATCAGCCAGGAGGGATGTTTACCCCCCAACATATCATACAAAGACATTCATTCCCTGGACACAAACAAATAATGAATTGTTCTTTGAACCAAGAAGAAGATGAGACCCACTGAGATACCACCTCAATCAAAACAGAAAGCACCGAGTCAGAAATATAACCCTAGGAAAGACAGGGTAGCAAACCAGACTAAATGGATGCATAAATGTTTGTACATTATAGAAGGAGGGACTGGAGTGAAGAATAAATTGTAGCAAGCCTTAAAAGAGATTTCTCAGATATGTTAGTGGTACAGATAGAGAAATTGTAACTGACACCTTAACTCCTACTGAATATCAGCATAGCAGGAAGAGCAAGAAGTGGGGAGCCAAGACTCCAAAATTCAAAGTTTTTCTGCTGCCTCACACTACCTGAACTAAGAGTTAAAGTAGACTCACAGCTTTACTTTAAAAAAAAGTCTCTGTCCTTCCTGGTTGTAGAAAGCTTGGAAACACAAAGCAATTACACCCTAAAGGAAAGTGAAATGAACTCAAACCTTGTTATTTTAAAATACATTATTAGATTAAAACTCTCAGGACAGATATATGTGGGGACAGCCTCCTGTTCTGTGAATGCTTAGGACTGCAAAAAGCTGCTTAGGGAAGGAGAAAAGAAGATTTCTTTCACATGCCACCTAGAAAAGATGAAGAGGACGAACATGAGATATCTTTTAACATTGTTTTGGCTTTTTTCTGTGTTTTCCTTTCTACATGGCACTCTCTGGTGTCTATGTGAGGTTATATCCCCTGAAAGATCTGCAATATCTTACACATATGTACATATGTGTGTGATATTGCACATTGCATCGCTATTCAGAAGCTTCTACACGTGTTACAGAATCATAGAATCCCAGAATCCCAGAATTTGGGCTGGAAGAGACTTCTAAGACCATCAAGTCCAACCATTCCATATTCAATACTGTACTAATTCTGTAGTAACTTCAGCAAAGTTTGGCTTACTATTGAATTTGTTAATGTTATTACCTGACTTAGCTGAAGGCAAAAACTCCATAATTTTCATTTACAGAGTAAAATATGAAGCAGAAAAACATGATATTTTAGAAGCTTAGTATAGAGTCATTGCAATAACAGAAGAGATAATTGTGGTAGTCTAAGAAAAATAGCAAGAGAAGCTGTTGGGAGAAGTATTATCTTTAGTCAGACCAATTGATACGGTTAGAAAAAATGATAAAGTTTTTTGCACACAAGCATCTTTCCTGTCCTTTCTCCCCACCCTGCCAAACATATCAGCCTGTCTAATAAGAGATGTTGCAACTCCTTACAAACCTTGCTTCATTTATAGAGAGATGAGCGTGTGATCAGGTGAGATGTGACAAGCAGAATCAGCCACGCATGCAAACTGGATCTTGAATTATTGAATGGCAACCATGTGGCTGCCACCCTAGCAAACAGATCTGAACAATAAGAGAGGAAATCTGAGGAGCATTGTTTATGGCCATTTGTGTTTCACCCCCAGATATCTATTTTTCATTTGTATCCATGTTTTTTAATGGCTTAATGAAAAAGATCTCCTATATGCTTAGCTTCACACGCACTATCTCTGCGCATGGGTTCACTCCCCCTTGCTTTCTACTGTCTGCCATTCAAATTAGCAATATCCAAGGAAAATATAATGGAGAATCAGCCAGTATTTGTCCAGTGTTCCTGCCCATGTCTCTGGATTAGACCTCAGGATGATGTAAACCAATGGAGATCCCCCTGAAATCACAGAGTTCTGATGACTCATGCCAGTAAAGCATCCAACTTGTTTACTTATTAGCTGTTTATATGTTACATGATAAATCGTTCCTATACTGACAGTTAATAAAAGATGTATTTATGTAAATGAGAGAGCGAGCACAATTTCTCCAGCATTATGCCAGACTGGAGTTCAATTATAAAGGATTTTTCTCTCTACAAAAATATCACTTAAAAGACAGACAACAGACAGACAGACAGACAGATGCCATGTTTGTTTTGAAATATTGGGGCTCTAGTTAAACACAAAAGCCATAAAAACTCTATTTTTTTCTCAACAAACGTAAACTTGTCATAAAAACAGAATTTCCATTTGGCGACACAGTTGTTTTTTCAGGTTCTGCTGGAAAGCATTCAGCCTGAAGAAAGTCTTGGATTCCCAAAGGCTCTTCTGTTGTGTTGGTTTTTTTCCCCTCCAAATATGTGTCAGTTCATCCACTATAAGAGATTTTCCGGCCTAAAAACCTTGCCTCACTTACACCTTGAGACACTCATACTAAAACAGCTTAGATCCACCATTCGTTAATGCTGGCTTTCTGTCTTCAGATATATGAGAATTACATACGTGTGCTGCAAAAAGAGAACTTGTAAGACCACCATGTGTTCCTCCCTAAAAGGGAAACTATGAATCAGTCACAATATACATCTGCAGCAAAACAATAGCTATTGTCCTTTCATTTTCTCTGACAACTGGAACACAGACATAGAACAGCAGGACAACGAAGTTGTGTCAACATGCAGGAGGGTTTTAGAATGCTTACAGATATGAGTCATCTCAATCTGCTATTGAACACTAGAACTTTGGCGTTCCAAAACTTTCTCAGTGGTTTGATTCTCTTTATTTTTGTCTTAATTACTTTTCCCCATCACTTCAGATAATGTGAATGGAATGCATTCAGGGCTTGCAGAAAAAATAAAAAATTCTCTCAGGACTGGGGAGAATGGTCAATTTTCACCAGACATTCTCATTTGACTTAATAACTCTTGCTTCATGACATACAGACACAAAACACCACATCCAAATATAAAACCTCCTAGCATTACAGATGAGAAAAATGTTGTCAAGATATAGCAGGAGAAAAGCCTTTGTGCTTTTTTATAGGTATACACAGGCAAAAGCACCTGCCCTGGCTAATGCTTTCCACTATGTTTAGAGTTTCTAAATTATTCTGCAGTGCCCCCTTTCTTTCCTTGCAAGGCACTTTTCCATTATTGTCTTTTAGCAGAACATCTTTGTCTCATCATTAGCAGAAATACTCTTCTCTTGTCTTTTGGGACTTGAATGAGAAAGTGTCGCCCTACTTTTTTTCTCCATTGTTACTGTAGGTGCACAGTCATCGTCTCTAAATGCAGTTTAAGATCACTGATTCTGTATTTGGTAACAATCTGACAGAATTTGGCACGCTACACGGGGGTGAGGTCATTTGATAGAGCAGAGATTCTTCGTGGGGATCTGAGGCTGTCTTGCTTATTATAATCTGTTCCTCCCAAGAACTCTTCTGCTGTTTTAACTTCTTATCTAACAAATATTTTGAGTACCATTCCATCTCTGGAGAGATTATTTGCTCCGTGGTCCTAAATACTGATATTACAGTCTAAACAATTTGATGGGCTGGAGAATGGGATTGTGCTTTCATATGGAGCACATGCAGCTCTTAATGGTGAGCTTAATGGTAGCTAGCAACATTTGCAGCACTATTCAGATTGGTACCACGTTGCAACATCCTTCCCCTTACATTGACAATTCTCCCTCCCACCCATTCACCTCGTATACTGCTCATCTGTTTTATCCAGCTAACTATCTCTAAGCACCTCCTGCCCTGATCATGACCCTTTGTATTTAAGTCATTACAGCCAAGCTCTTGGAACACACTGGGGATATGGTGAAAGCTGATCCCACAAGAAATACTGCAATTCTGCAGCCAACTCTGCCTAAGTCCCCACTCCACTTTTATTTGAGCCCCTGCCATGGGAAGTATTGAACTGGACTAATGCACAGCAGAAAGTAAATGCATATTGAAGAACTGTTCAAATTTTACCTACCCACATATTAAATGATCTTGAATTTGGGGAATAGATGGGCTAGGGAAGAAAACAAAGCAACAAACGATCTGTTGGACACGGCTTTGGAATTGAGTCAAATCTCCACGCTTATGTATGCGTGTGGTGAGGGGAGTGCACAAAGGGAGGGAAGCCAGGCAATGGGAATATCTCACTATGAGCTAATCTGTTCTTGCTTTCCTCCTCCCCTCCCTATCGCTTCTTTTCTCCCTTTCTCTCCTGGGGGATGACTCACACCTGCTCTGCCCTGATACTACCATTTCCCATCAGAAGCACACAGTCACTCTGATGTCATCCAAGCTGTTCTGTGTTAGATCCCTGCATTTCTGACATCTGTTCTTCGGTGTGCAGGATTCAAATGTGTACAGGCAAATGCTGTGATGGAGAACAAGCTCATAACTAAGCGGGGACTCCTGAAATCCAGCCATGCACCTATGACATGTTGATAATGCCTTGATGGCACTGCAAGTTTCTGAGGGCTTCAGACTACTGGGAACTCCATTTCATGACAGTTCACTGAGCCTTTCCTTTGTCTGGTCTTTGTGTGTCGCTGGCAAAACATTCACTGGTTGACATGAGGTCCTCAGACTACTGACTTTTCAGATGCAAAGATTTGAGTCATTTCATCTGCATTTGACCTTATTCTACGTATATCTCCTGCTTTAGCTAACACATACTTTCTCACTTGTATATAGACAATCATAGCAGCATTCTCTAATGCTTCCTACTTTGGTTTCCAAGCTCTGAAAACACTAATGGATAAAAAAAACAGGACCTCATCACAGTGACAGCAACCACTGTTTTAATTTACATTATAGGAAGCCAAAGGCACAAAGTAAATTAAGAACTTACCCAAAGTTGTATAAGGATTTAGGAACAGAAAATTGAAAAAGAATGAGGCAGTATAATCTCCAGTACTGTTTTTGAGAGTCAAGATTGCTCTTCAGTGCAGCTAAAAGTTTGTGCAGGCTCTTAAAATCAGTTAGTTCTGCAAAGTTTCACATCTCAGAGCTTCTCTGAGAGTTTCAGGTTTGGGTAAGCCTGTATACTGCAGGGACATTCAATAATACTGGCTGATGTTGACCTCCTTTATGGCTCAAAGCAAGGCTATGGACTGAACCAAAGCTCAGGAAACCACTGAGAGTTATAGGTCTCTATACCCACTGAAATAGCCCATGCACAGGAAAAACTGCATGTTATTCTGAATGTGACTGAGGAGGTATTATTCATTTATTATCCTGTGATTTATTCTCCATCTTTTGTGGGTACACCAGAAATACACATTAGGGTAGTACCCACTGTTCTTTGCACACTTTTCAAAGGTGGGAAACATAGTTGACTATGAGTTGTCAGAAGGAAGTTCTCTGTGTGCATAGATACTGTACTTATCCAGCATATACCTCTTCAGCAGACAGCTAGAATTATCTGAGGAATGTGACAAATGAAGGCGTGATGCTTTCCCGACCTAGGAAGATGTTTTCCTTCAGATGTGATCCCTGTACTGCATTCTGAGAGTTGCAAGCTTAAGGTTGATCTCCAGGAGAAGCCAGACGTGAGCCTTTTGCTGTGGCAGCTAAAAGCCCTGGAAGAGACCTGCTGGGAATATGAGCATCCTCTTCGGTCACAGCTGTCACACCAGAAATAAGGGACAGAGGTGGGCAAACTAGCTGCCCATCACAGCACATATGACCTAATTTTTGGATGTGCTGTGGACTTTAACTGACATGAACCCAGACTTGCAAACAATCCAGAGGAAAAGGAATTTCCTTTCTCCTTAACATGAGAGAAGCAGCCACCCTTTTACAATTAAAATAATCATGAGCATATGTCTGGCTGCTTGCATAAGCCAGTAAAACTAAATCCACAGTTACAAAAACTCTCGTTTTCTTTGGGAAATGTGATACTGAAATAGTGCCTTGGCTTTTCCCAGTGATAATTTCCCTTTTCTCTTATAGGACAGATAAAATAACAAAAAGAGTTCAGCACAGGTTTCCAAAAGGGCTTTTACATTTATATACAAGGGATACATATGCTACTTTCTAGAAATTTTTATCTGGTTCATCTACTCGCTGTTTCAGGTGTCACTGGAATTCACAGTAGGCCTGTTTTATATAAACTCCAGAGCTCTTCTGCAGTTCACTACGCCCTCACTGAGCCTCTGGATTTATGCTCTGCTTTCTTGCCTACCTCTCCTGAATGTCTTATCTTCTTCCTCCTATTAATTTGTCCAAGATATCGCCTACCTACCACAGCCTTCTTTCCTCTATTTTTTCCTTTGATTCATCAGTTTCTGCTTCATCTTTCACTCTGACAGTGATCAGCAGGGGAACTGAGGGCCACGAAGCCTGCCTGATCCCTCCACTTGGGTACTGATCACAGTTAGCAGAAGCTTTATAGCCCCATGTGCCTGACTGCCTCAAAACATGATGCAGAAGCAGTCACACACCATCTTTCATTGACTTATTTGCTTGTGATTGCAGAGACAGAATAGGACAGCCAGGAAAATAACCCTTTGTAGTCCTTGCTTCCAACCACAGAGATTACCAATGCAAGCGTGGATTCCTGTTCAGATTGCTGTGTGGTGCAGTCCATGAATGTGCACTACCTGTGTATCTCCTCTATCTCCCACCCTCTTGTTCCTGTTATACTGAGCTCTAGGAGGTGCCATCCTCCTTTTCTGTGGCACTGAAGCTGCACTGTCCAGTAGTGAGACAGTCCCTCCACTGCCTCATGTGATGCTGCCAAGTCTTACTAGCTACCTGCCATGCCCATACTCACAGATCCTCTAAACTTCTAATAAAATGCAATTAATTAACATTTAAATGCCAACACGAAATTCTTCAGTGATGTGCACTTACACTGATCAATATTTCCAAGAAACCTAAAGCTCCAGCTCACTGAATATGGAGCCTGGCCTTTGACAGGTGCTTCCTCATTCTGTATCATGTCTCCTTTGGATCAACATCTCCAGCTAGCATCCTTGGGGCTCCAGCAGGCAACAGGGCTGCACTCGCTCCCACTTTGATGACCTGAGCAGGAATGAAAGAACTGTTCAGGAAGCACAGAGAGAAATATCGAGTATTCTTAGGTTTGTCAGGGATGAATAATATATTTCCAGTTGGATGAAAAATAAGGGTTCTGATTGTATTTGAAAAACAAGTGTTTATTTGGAAAGTTAAGTGCTTTCTGCTGAGTAACTACCGCACTTTGAAGTTATAGAGTAGGCTAATAGAGTATTTGTGTTTTCTGAAGATGCAGAATTTTCTGGCAGTCCATGCCTGAAATTTCCCCTAGAAAATCCACAGGTTTTTGGTATTGCCTTTAGTACCTGCTAACCTTTCTATCTCACCATTTATCTCCATTTGCAGGCTGCTACTCCTGTCAGCTGGTCCTGTCAGCTAGCAGCTGCACTCACATGATTCTTCCAGTAGGATTCATGAGACAAAAGTAAGAGAACACACTGCATCAAATGTGTACACATGGCCCTTACCTTTCAAAACTGATTCATTAGTATGCATTTCTTCTGGAAGTTTTACTCCAGAGACTGGCAGCCTGAAATGGCTGAAAATGTTAGGACTTGCCGGGAGACAATAAGAGCAAAAAATGTAGAAATTCTCAGGCTACTGTAGAAGCCCATTATTTCTGTTTCCCATCTCAGGAGGGCATACAGCAGAGCTGGGAGAGGTTCAAGATATCATGGATATACAGAAAAATTCAGATACCAAGTATGTCTAAGTGACTGAGGAATCTTCAGCCTAGAGATTATAGAATCGTAAGTGCCGTGAAGATGTTGGGCACACACATACCTTCAGAAAGGAGAACCTTGAGCACCAAATAAAGCTAGTAAGCAGTTGGTTCAAAGCAGACAGAGGAGATATTTTTTCTTACAACACTCAGTTGAACAGCAGAGGTCACTGTCACAAGGCATTGCTGTGAACTTAGATTCAGAGGGGTGCTGGGAAAAGAAATTCCACGGTACCAAAATGAATCCTGGTTCAGGATGTCCTTGAGTTGGAAACAGTGCTGCACATATACTCAGAAGAAGTACTTCCTACACATGCTTTTTTCTAACATGCTTTCCTAGGTATCTACTTTTGGCCAACAGCAAAGACTGCATATTGGGGCAGTAAAAACATTGCTCTAACCCAGTACTGCTTAAAAAGAAAAGGAAAAGCTTCACTTTGCTGGAAAGGAAGAGGATAAGCATCCACATAATAGAAAAGCACACACTTCTATTCGTAGTAACTTTAGTTACAGCTTCATGGAAGAAACCAAGACCTGGAAGTGTATGGAAAGAAATCTTCAGCTCGATATAAGAATCCTTGAAGCTAGGAAGGCCAGTCTGTGATAAACCACTTGGGTGCCACTTGGTACTTCCGAGAGGCTGAAGGAAGAGCAGCTTAATGGCTTTTGCTTCACATTTGCTTTGCATTAATTTCATGTGTCTGTCCTCTGCTTGCTTGTCTGGGCCAAGTATAGGAATTTTCCCCTTACTTTGAAACATAACTTGTCTTCAGGATGGGAAAAACATTAAACGGGTCACAGTGAGTTGAGCATGCTGGCCTTCCTACTGGCACTGCGATTTTTCTCACAGAATTTTTCCACTATTCAGACCGCTGAAAACCGCTTGGTGTGGTGCCTTTGTTTCTTTTCCTTAAGTTTTCTTGGAGTGTTTTTGTTTGTCTCTTTGTTTTCTGAGTGGTTCTTTTTTAAAACGAATACCCCACTGTATCAGCAATATAGCATATTAATGTCCCTCCTGTCATCTTCCATGGAACATTTTAGTGAGCTTTTTTGGTCCTATGTTAGGCCGTAAGTTTGTTGTAAGCATTTATATTATGGCTGTGAGCAGAGCAGATGTTTTATAAAATTTTCTGAACTGGATCTTTAAGGCATGCTGGTCCTTCCTCTGGTGTGTTTCTGGGAACAAAAGCACTCTCCTCACATTCAAGGACAGCTTATTTGTGTCCTCATGGAGGCACAGTGATGGCAAACCATGCTGTACATTGCAGTGACGTTTTAGGGACTCATGGATTTATGCTGGCAGGGGAAAGAGCAGGTTTCTGTAGGTGTCCTGAGCTTGTCCTTCAGATCAAGATGGAAAAGCTTTGGTTTGCATCCACGCTCACACAATTTCACACTCAGTTTCTTTACTGTGCCTGCCATTCAACACAGAAACTAGCACTTGTCAATCTTTTCCAAAGTCCTCAGCATAACTCCTAACTGATTTGTATTTACTCACAGTGCTCAGAATAGAGAAATTCATTTGTGAAGCTAAGTGCTACCAAAGGGGAAGGTCTTCTGTCTCACAGCTTCTCATATCCTTGATCTCTATAGAAACCCCGGCTTGGTGCCAGAGATGAGGCCTGACCCAACACAGCTGAAACTGGAAACATTCTGACCCAAATGGTGTTGAAATGGGCAGACTCTGCAGTGCATCACAGCTCTTGCTATCTGCCGTCAGCTGGGAAGGCCACCCAAGTCCCTTCCTTTCTTATTTACACACAACAGGCCAGGATCAAAAAGCTCACTGTTCCTACATCCTCTCAAGTCTCAAAACCTCCTTTTATATTGGAGGAGGCTATAATCAGAAATGGAGGAAAGAGAGACCATTTAAAATCTGTAAGGTTGAAGTCCTCTCCCCTTTCAACTGAGTACAGAGGCAGCACGTGCTGCTGTCTTTGTAGATTCCTCTAAACAACCACAAATCTCGTTCCAGGAGCTGCGCTCAGCATCTACCTCATGCTCCTTTTCAGCCACTAGGCTTCCCTCCTTTCCCTTTGATTTTTCCATTATCTCCTGTGTATTCTCTGTGCGCTGGCCACTCCTTCAATTGAAAGCCATTACTCTGCTTCCTGAGATTCAAACAGGCTGCCACCTTTCATCAATAACAATTTCCCTTTTTTTCCCTCCAGAAAAAAATGCCTGTCTAGCAGACAAAGGAAAGCACCTCTCACATAAAAGTGGAGCAGAACTAACGTATTTACTGTATTTGCCTATTTTATTATTCCTTGGAGATGTATTAGTTTAACAGGTTTATTTATGGTACGTGAAAAGTTAAATATTCCTTTGTCCTTGGGATTTACATAAACTGGTGCAGTGTGAGATTCTGGGATTTTTAATGAGGTATTTGTCAAAATACTCTCACTGGTAGATTTTTTTTTAATACCCTTGAGACCATAAAAAATCATTTCACTACAATACTCCGCCTCTATTGGAGCCTGTGTGAGTGGCTTGTAATATCCTGCAGATGTATTCTCTTTAGTCTGTTGACTTCTCTTTGGAGCAATAAAGGAAAGACGAGCAGAGCCTAGAGGATGCATTGCAGACCCTCTCCTGAGCTAGGACAAAGTGGAGCAGCAGAAGCAGCAGCTTCATACACTCTGCATAGCTCCCTAGCAGGGACCTTGGGGATGCTGCAGAGCCCTTCTAGTGCTCACAAACGCCCATGTACGGAGTTAAGACATTCTATAAGCTGTTAGTGTAAAACCCTCCAGGCCAGGGAGTCTTCTCTCTCTGCTCCTTTCTTCCTTAACAGAATGAAGAGAAGCAGCTTAATGTCAAAAAAATTGACATTAAGAAAATTGGAGGAACAGGAGGAAAATTGTGGCACGTGATAACTGTCCTGAATAAAGTCGATGTGTGATGTCCCAGGCTCTCAGCACCCAGGATCGTTCTTATCTTTACTCTAAGGATACTGTCCATAAGAACTGGGCATTACCATGAGGCCATTATCACAGGAGCTGTGTCCAACCAACCCATTGCTCCTGTGAATTTTAGCATCAGCTAAAATGATCAGCCAAAAGGCACAGGTCAAAGTGAAGAATGTATTTGGTGACAATGACCTTTTCAGTGCTGTGTTAACCTGCTAACACTCTCAGCAGTGCCAGGTATTTACTTACGATGGTCTTTATGGGTTCAGGCCAAAAACATAGCAAGGACTGAACAGAGAGCTCAGATCCTGGTGCTCAGAGCACCACTGATCATCCAGAGGTGATCAAGCATCACTCTATGGGCAGAAGAGGTCCCTTTCTGGCCACAGAACAAGGTGGACAAGTGAGAAGGAAGCTGGTTCCAAACACAGGGAGCGGGATCAGTCCTGATATTCCAGGCAGAAGAGAAACAGGAGTGGGTTATGTAACTCATGTGGATCTCTCCCTTTAAGGACACAGATGGAGACAGACAGGAGACAATTATATAATAGCTTTATTTACAGGTTTGGCAAATTTCTTTGCAACTTCCACATTTCCTTTATTGTGCAAAGCAAGCCAGATGGAAAATGAAAATTAGAGCTAGTTAGGGATACCTTCATTAATTCGTTTTTACTTAAGTAATTCTTCTGAAAATTAGAAAGCTCTGAAAGTTCCTTTAAAAGAAAAAAATCCACAGAAAAAAAAAAAAAAAGAAAAAAAAAAAGGTTGCACCAGAAAATAAACTAATCCCTAATTATCAACTTAGTGGAGTGAATCAATATTTATTTCAAAACATGCTAACTATATATATAAACACAGCCTCATTCTTCCCCAGTCTGTGTGGGTGTTGGTTTCCGGCTGCAGCACAGCAAGCACAACCTGGATAGTACTTAATTCTTCTTGATCCCAGGAAGAGACAACATGAGCTCAGTTTGCACCACAAGTCAGCACTAAATCCTATCAAATCTCCATGCATGGTGACTGGCACAGAAGCACTAGGTGTAGGTTAATTCTGATGTGAAGTGTGATACCTACAGATATGCAGAAAAAGGCCTCAAGGGACATGGTTAGGATGGGTAGTTCCTTTACAGACCTTGTTTTCAACTTATGTAGAGAAATCATCACACACACGGCTGTCAGAATTAGGAATAACCTAAAGATATTTCTTTGTCATGGTTTCTTTGCCAGGTATGTATGGATTCCTTTCTAGCAAACTGATCAAGAGTCCACTGAAGATGCTTAGTCCTTCCATTGGCTTTAATAGGCTTTCTATCAAGGCCCACAAGGTAAATTCTATAAAGTATTAACCTAAATTCTATAAAGTATTAACTAATTCTGAGTGCCCTCAATTCTCATTGAAATGCCAGCAGTCAGCATCTCCAAAGGGGCTCTAGATCCTGCGTGACAGGCAGTGAGTAATTTATTTGTTTTTTAAGGTGACACTTCCAAGGTCATCTGAATCACGCGTGATTGGATGTCCATCTCTATGGACACAAATGCCTCCTTATCCTCATGTCGGCGAGAGAGGCAGGATCGATCAGCAATGTCACACAGTGATAGACAACTACAACAAAAATTGGGTGCAACATTACAGAGTAAGGTTGCTATTTACTGTAGGGCTGTTACAGCTCCTAAAATATTCATTCAATTTTTAATAGGTTATCTGTTAAGTGAAAGAAAAAAAAAAAAGAGCCAGTTCTCTGAAACTAAATAAACACTTGCTGAATGGAACCTTTAAATTTCAGAGTACATAGCTAGCTTTAAAAGCTGAAGTGCAGTCATTCATTATTTATAACCACTTATAAATTTTGAGTAATCTGCTAAGAGTTATTACCTAACACTTTCTTTTCAGTGTCCAAAACATACTTACTGCATGCAGACAGTGAGATTCAACAAGGTGAAGGAATGAAAGCGCCCTGCTCTTTTGAGCATCAGGGCTCCTGTTGGCTGTCTCTGTAACAGAGGGTCTGGTGCTTCTCACAGCATTCAATCCTCTCCTGCCTGGAGGGTTTGCAGCCTGGAAGCAAGACAGATCTAAACTGTCCCCTAGGTGTATCTGCCAAAGACATAGAGATAAAGGAAGAATCTCTTGAGAGTAATTCATCCTTTCCTAGGGGAAATTGAGATAATTAGTCAGGATGGGATCTTCCATCTCTTTCTGTTAATTCTCAGGAAAAGTCTAGATGGCTCTTTAGGTAGCTGAAGTCAGGTAAGATTTGCCCATTTATAGGCCACTCCAAGTAGTATTTTTAGCAAAGACAAACGCAAAAGGATTACATTTTAAAGGACCCCCAGAAAACTTCACAGAAGGGATGGGTTACCAGGATGGCATTCATCCAAAGATATTGAATATCCCAGCCTCCATGTTTCAGGAAAGGTTTAGGTTACATATTAAAAAGAAGTTTCTCACACAGAGGTGGTGACGCACTGGAACAAGTTGACCAAAGAAGTTGTGGATGCCCCATCCCTGGAGGCATTCAAGGCCAGGCTGGATGTGGCCCTGGGGAACCTGGTCTGGTGGTTGGCGACCCTGCACATAGCAGGGGGGTTGAAACTAGATGATCATTGTGGTCCTTTTCAGCCCAGGCCATTCTATGATTCTGTATGATTCTGTGATTCACGCTGGTCGAGGCACAAGTTGAACTGTCCAGGACAAAGGGCTGCCCTGGACTTGGGCTTTTGCAGACTCTTCCAGTCTTCTTCACTTCTTTGGCTGAGGGCCAGCGCTGACATTTCCAAGTATAAGTTCTTTGTTCAAAGGGGAAGATGGAACCATATCTTGTGCTAGGTGCAGCAGGTAAACACCTCAGGGGAATCAGCACAGGTATGGTGGGAACTAGAAGCCACGGTCACATATCCTAACATCCTCCTGGCTGCATTTGTGCACACTGTCTTTTCCTTTGCTGAAAGAACACAGAGTCATGGCTGCAAGAGTGTATGTGAGACAAAAGGTTCATTGGGGAGGTATTTCGTGCTCAGTAAGGAAAAAGCACTGCCTAGAAGTACGGTACTTCAATCCAGACACCTTTATCCTCCTCGGGTTCCCATTTAATTCTCAGAAGTATAAACAATATTATCTCCAAAACTAAGTTTAAGGAATGAGGATAATCTCTCTCTCTCTCACATGCTTGCTCCCTTCTATTTCCTTTTGCCTCCTTCAAAAATCCAAAAGCAAGCTTGAAATGCTAAAGAGAAGCAGCTGCACTAATGTCAGAGCTTCTCTGAGGACATTTCCCAACAGGCCTGGAAAAGGATTACACTGTAGCTGGTAACAGTAGGGGATGTTGATTTCCAAATCCCTTTTATTCAGCATTTGTGTCAGCGTTTTCATGCGTGTTACCGCTGGGCTGAGCCAGACGTAAATCTGTTCTTACTGGTCCTCTCATTAGCATGCATGAAACAAACATTAGCAGAGTGGGCATCCACACTGACTGACAGCAATCCATTTGAATGGCTCTGGGAGTGGATGGGAGGCAGTGCGCAGCGGGGTCTGGCAAACAGACACAGGAGGGCTGCTGCTGTGCCTGCATTGGTGTCGGCACACTGTTTGATATGGGCAGAGGCTGTCTGCAAGGCAGGGCGCGTGGCAGTCAGCATGTCAGGGGCAGCTCGAGGTGCTCCAGGTTTAGCAGGGGAAAGCAGGGGAGGTCCTTTATCCATCAGTGGAAAGAAATATATATTTCTTGCCAGGTCTGTCATCCGCTTCTACATCAAAAAACAGAGAACGAGTGTTCTGACCTTTTCATTTTTCAGCCATGGGCCCAAATCATTCCCACAGGGAAAGGATCCCAGATTTTTTCTTTTACTGCCCTTAACAGTGACTGACTTCTGTATTTAGAATACAGTGATGACTTAGCTCCTCAAAGGCAGCAGCAAAATAGCCAACATGGAGTAACAAGTTTCTCTGCTGTACAAAATCCATGATTTGTGCAGCTAATACAGTGTTGTTTCACAATGTTTGCTCTGCTCTGGTGCGGCCTCACCTCAAGTACTTGCGCATTTTTGAGCAATGCAATATAAGAAAGACATAAAACTATGAGAGTGTCCAAAGGAGGGCTAAAAAGAATGCAAAGGTGCTGGAGGACGAGGTGTATGAGGAGCGGCTGAGGTTCCATGGTGTGCTCAGCCCAGAGCAGAGGAGCTGAGGGGAGGCCTGATGGCGGCTGCAGCTCCTCACAGGGAGCGGAGGGGCAGCGCTGAGCTCTGCTCTGTGTGACAGCGACAGGGGACGGCATGGAGCTGTCAGGGGAGGGCAGCTGGGGGTCAGGGACAGGGGCTGCACCACAGGCTCACGGCCCTGAACTGTGAGAGTTCAAGGAGTGTTTGGATACCACTCTCAGGCACAGGACTTGGATTTTGGGTGGTGCTGTGTGGGGCCAGGAGTCGGACTCGATGATGCATGTGGGTCCCTTCCAGCTTTCTTTGATTCTATGATAGCATAGGTTACTATGAAAGCTTAGGCACATGGGAACACAAATTCTGCATTTGCAGTGAAGCTGAAATCCACACAATTTACATGTGCCTCCAACTGTGGCAGCTGGATTCTCTTTTCATGCACAAAATCTGCAAACAAGGCATAGGAGCAGACTCCACAGCAGATTCCACATTGCTAATGACACTGGAAGACTGAGAAACTGGTGCCTATCAATAGCATCTCGTGTGTTAAATTAATGACATGTACCAGAAGCAACGGAAGAATATTGTTGTCTTGGTTCCATCTGGGTCCTTTGCTGCAGAAGCAGAAAAGGATGGAGCTTTCCAGGCATAAACATGTTCTCCAGCCAATCTTTTATTTTTACTTTTTTTTTTTTTTATTTTTTAAACAAGTCACAGTATCAAGCCCATGTTGTTTCCAATTCTCCAATCCTCTAGTGAATTTCTCTGCTCAAGAAGCAAGAAGCAAACTACCTTGCAAACAATGTTTCTTTGACATGAAAAGTGCAGTGTTTTCCACAGCTGACTTCAGCACATGGAAGTGGAAAGACCCTAGTCCTGTTCTTTAGAGAAGTAAGAGTTTGTATATCAATGGAAAATGCTGGAAATCCATCTTATCAGTGCAGAAGTTACTCTCAGTTTATCTGGAGAACCATCACAAGTACTTCTGCCTGGATCTTGATGTCTTCATAACTCCAAAAACTTTGAATAGAGGCGATACAACAATATGCAAGGGCATTCCTACAGATCCTTTCAGTGCAGTGAA
This sequence comes from Lagopus muta, assembly GCF_023343835.1. Lineage (NCBI taxonomy): Eukaryota > Metazoa > Chordata > Aves > Galliformes > Phasianidae > Lagopus > Lagopus muta. The sequence goes on from NC_064433.1 coordinate 82,366,714, forward strand.
CAACACTGGAGTACTCCATCAAAATGAGGACAGGAGAATCCATCAACAAGCTGACAGCTTCTTTGCTCAGCCTCTGCTTGAGATGAACGCTGATCCCCTCAGAGGTGTAATCTAAAGCTTCTTCTACAGATGCCAGTGTTTGAGGCTTTATCTAGAGTAACGCCATCCTCACGTACCCAACAGCAAATGAGCACCTAATTCAGACTGCCTTTTTAAAAGCAGCCAGACACACCTGACCCTTAATGTTACTAGCTGCTGAAACAATCACACCTTAGCTTCATTAACTCACTGAGCAAACAGGTTTGTATGTTATGTGTTTTGATTAGCTTATTTAATAGTGCTTCTGTGTTAGGGATGCAGCACAGTCTTCCCACAACACTTTTCAGCCAAATCAGCAGTTTAGCTTCCCTCTATCCAGAAGCTGAGCACAGAGCTCTGCCCTTCAGTACCTGAACAGATTCCCAATTACCTTGCACTCAGAAATGTGAATTCATCCAGCACAGCTATGCAGTATTTTGTGGGGCAAGCTGGCCTTATCCCTCCGAAACGGTATTTCTGGAGAAATATAAGCCCTCAGGCTAGCAGGGCGGCCAGCACACCATCAGCATCAACCTTCTCAGAAAAGGGTACTCTCTATGCATAAAAACTACCACAAACAGCACTGTGATGCTAATCGTTTTGCCATGTTATTGCCAATAATTATCTTTGAGACCTTTTCATCTTTATTATTTCCACATCAGAGTCTGTGGCAAGAGACAGGAAAAAAATCTACCCAAATGCTTGTGCACATCTCACCTTTGTTTCCATCCATTTGTCTTGAGCAGGGACGTGAGTTGGCCGTTCCCAGAGATGAGCAAACAAAAATTGCCTTGAACCGAAGAAAGAAGAAAAAAAGAGGGGGTCTGCATTTCCTGTAACTTCTGATGTTACTTTTTCTAAATTGTGAAGTGTGTGTTTTCCCATCTTCTTAAGAAATTCAGCTGAATGACAGGGAACCAGGATGTCCAGGTGTGCATGTAGTGTGATGGTCCTGGTCATTGTCCCTCAAAGTGTGCACGTGACGCTGGGGAAAAAAATGTGTGCAATCCATGTTTTCCTTCTCCTTTTGTTCTCTTGTTAAAAAAAGCAAAGCAGCACAGCACCAACCTACTGGGGGGGGTGTTTTTATGTCAGTTGTAGGGTATTTTTCTGAAAGGCAGGAGAAAATTACCTCACTGTATATTTGGTGTCATCCCTTAATACTATAGTTACAAGACCTCTTACTGCAGGAAGTTGCCCAGCATCCCATGAAGCGCTGCTTTAAGTCAAAGCTGAGTGGATTTGGATTTCAACAGCTGAATATAACTGCTGGTGCACTGATGGTAGGAAACCTCAAACTCTTTTTCCTTGATAAAAAATAAATGATTTAGATGGACATCACATACTACATTTCTTATCATGGTTTTCTGGCTTCCTAGCACAGATGGCCACTTTTCAGTAACTTAATTGGTCAGCGAGATCAGCTTGTATTTCTCTCACTTACAAATTATTCTCTTCTTTGCACAGTAAGTACATTCATTGCTCAGGACACGTTTACACTGAGATTTCAAGACCAATTTGTTTTACAAAACTGAGCTAGATGCTGAAAGTATTTAGAGCCTCTGCAAAAAGGTGCATTCTGCCCCTGCATCAGAAGCCTTTCAGAAAAGGCAATGCAAAAAAACTGTAAATGGCTTTAGTTGCTCTAAAAACAGGCTGCTGAGAAAAGGGGCACCCTTACCCCCTTCTACCTCCATTTCTCCCCTTGTTGTCACAAGTGTTCATGGGGCACAAGGTAAGCTGGACCACAGCACTGGAAGTCATCCCAAGCAAATATAAAAGCTGGATGTACATCTGCATGGATGCTCATGCTGGCACAAGGCATGGCTAGAAACATGCTGTCAGGGTGAAGTGGAGGGAGGGCTTCAGCACCAAAACCAAGGTGGGAACAGAAGGCTTTTATTAAATACTGAAAAGCAAATCCCAGAGTAGCCTCTGCTCACTCCTCTAGCTGCAAATTTAAGCCAGATGCTTCACGCTGTCATAAATATCTTAAATAATTGGGTACATTTGCCTTCTAAGAGCAGTGGCATTGCCTCATTCAGCCATCTTGTGTTAGCTCTGTGGGATTTGGATACACCTGCAAGGTGTATACAGCAGCTGAGTATTGACTCATTTGTAATCCCAGTCCAGAGCCAAAGTTTAAAAGAAGCACTGAGAAGCTCCCTGCCTGTGGGTTTATGACTGGGGCAGTAACAGCTTGGTGCTGGTGGGAGCACTGATGGTTGTACAGCTAGAGTAAATGTGAGGTTGGAAAAAAATACCTGTGGGAATTGAGTAGTGAGTTAAAGTATGGAAGTTTACTTTGTCAATATTGCTTGTTCTGGTGAGTTTATTAACTCTCCTTCAGAGTTAACAGTAGAGTTAAATCCTCTACTTTAGGGTTTAACAGGCTGCTCAGAGAGGCTATGGATGCCACACCTCTGGAGGAACTCAAGACCAGGTTGGATGGGACCCTGAGCAGCCTGAGCTGGTGGGAGGCAACTCTGCCCACAGCAAGGGGTTGGAACAAGGGGAGAGAGCTGTAAGATCCCTTCCAACTCAAGCTCTTCTGTGATTCTAAAATTTTTTACAGCTGAAAATGTTTGACTATTACCTGTGATATCAGCAAGCAAAAATTAATGCAAAACCTGTCTAGCAGATTTAAACTCTTCACCTTTTCCTGCTTCTGATGCTGGTGCAGGTATAGGTGTATGCTCAGGGTTTCTGATTAGGAGGAGGGGAGAGAAAAATCAATTTTGGGTTAAACAGGAAACATATTTGATTTACTTGGCATTAGATTTCTGAATTTCTTTTCCTGGCTGACTCTATTTTCTGTTTCCTGTGTCATAGTGAAATATAAATCTGCTCATAATGAAGTGTATGAGTTTTTTCTTCAGTTAAATTAATAAATTTCTGTTAATCAAAATGGAAACAAAAATACCTCTTCTAATATTAATGCTTATAATCTACCTTTAAAAATACATTTGTGCCCTCCTACATACACCCCCTCCTGGTTCTAAATTAATTGCTGGTGCTAACAGTGCCATCTCTTGCACAAAATCTAAAATGGAGTTTCTGACCATTTATAGTCATCGTGATTCCTGTAGCACTCACATGAAGCACTGGCACTATGAAATCTGATGTCTAGCCACAATTTCTGTTCCGCTTCAACTAGATATCAAGTTATTTGTCAGCTTCTGCCTGAAGATTTATAGTCTCAGGCTCTGTTAATTAAGTATATTCTGCTTCAGAAGTAATCTGTGCTGTAAGGTGAGCAACATGGCTTCCTATAGAAGTCCACAGAAAATTTAGGGGTGGGGATTGGGAGGAATGACACTGTATAAACAATAATTATTCACTAAAAACATCTACTGAAGAATAGCAGGAGTATTCCTGCTTGCAATTGTTGAACCTCCATAAAAACAGATACCCTGTTTTTAATGCAAGCTTGTGTAATTACAATGAAAGATGAGGCAAAGAGAAAGCAGTGTGTAAAGAAATGCTACTAAATAGGAGACTGCAGAGCGCTGATAATGTTAAATGCCAGGAGCGCTCATTGAGAAAATAGCCTTCTCTTTTAAGAGTTAAATGCGCTTAAGTGGTAAACCATCGATGTCCTTTTTGTCTGTGAGTATCAGTTAATAACACAAGATGTCAATATTGGAATTGGCAGTGGAAACCAGTGCCCAAGCCTGTGCTTAATCACCAGACTGTGGCTCCCTGCTGTGCAGAGCGAGATGCAGTGGGGATCTGGGTGCTGCAGTGCTCAACTGCCAGGGCCCTTAGGGGTCAGCCCAGGCACAAGGCTAGGCTTAGGCTCCTTGTGCGTACCAGAGGAATGGTAAAAGGCTCAGAATGAGATCTACAGAAACCAGCCCATTGAATGTGCGGCAGTAGGCAACTGCCCAGACCCTAGCAGTTGGGAAGTGTTGGGGTGAGCAAGCCCTCTCCCATGCCTGCAGGCTCACTGCAGTCAAATCTATCTGCTTTTCTGGGACTTACTGCTTGGAGGGTGGGGTTTGCCTTTAACGGGACAGCAGCAGTGATACTCTGTGCTGGATGCCCTCTGTGGGCAGCTTGTTCCCACCTCTACACAGAATATACAGTTCCCGCAGTGTGTGTTGGCTTAAGGACTGGATGGTTTGTGTCAGTCAGAAAACAAAAATGCCTTGGAGTGGGAGAGAGACACAGACTCTAAAAGACATGTAAATAGTACCCACATCTGGATCCCTGTACTTGACCTATTCTACACATGCATTGCCATTAATGCCCTGCAGCACCCAGCTGTGTGTTGCTATCTATACAAAGAATGCAAGCAATTGTTCTTCTCCTTCAATATAACCAAAGAAGATTTTCCATAAAGGATTACCCGTATGGTCACTATAATTGTCCATGACACAGAAGGATTCAGGCTTGAAGGGTATTTATGCAGAGAACATATCACTTTATGTCAAGCTGAGGCAGGAGCAAAATAAAAGTGCTCCAATCAAGCACACAGACTGAAATTAATCTTGGAAATCTGTAATGTTCAAGCTCAGGTGTCACTCATGTAGAGATGCAGCTGTTATTCTAATTCTTCATCCCTTCTTTGGAAAAGGCAGTGGGATGCATTTGTCTTTGGAGAGAGTTTATTTTTGCCTGTTACTTTGTAAAAGCTGCACTATGAATATCTTGGTTTTGAGGAATGGGGTTAAAGGCACATTTGAGCTCTGGAGGGAAGCGAAGACACTGGGGAGCAATGATGAGAGAGTAGGAGCACTGAGCTGCGTTTTTAGGCCTCTAGACTTCTAATTCCTGGCCTATAACTGGATCTGCCTAGTCCTGACTCTCTGCACTGCAAGTGTTTTACAGCTCTTCCGTGTTCTGCAAAAAGCTTATTGGATATTATTGTGCTTTCCTTTGGCTTGAATGAACCAAGTCCCCTTAGTACTTTTAAGAAATACAGGAAAACCACCAATCCCATTTGCTTTCAGCATACTTCGCATCTTTACTTCCCACTGAAATAAGTCTGAGAGCTGCAAATCCTCACACTACTGTCAGTGCTTCACTGGAGACAAGCATATCAGATAACCTCTGCACCGACCATTGCCACAATCGGTACAAAAGTTAATTATTGGGTGTGGCATGTCTCTTCCATCTTTCTGCTAAATCCAGTCAGAATTAGGGCTTTAGGTAAAGGCAAATAGCTGCATATGGGGTCTTCTCCCTCCCTGCCAGGAATACGGGGCACATCCAGCATCCTCTGCAGCCTTGGCAGGCACAGATTGCTTGAAAAGCACTCTACTATTCTGCTCAGATCCAGCTTCACATGGGACCAAGCTCTGAATGTTTCTGGCTGCTTCATCAATAGGTCTGGTCAACAGATCAAGCCAAGCTTTTGCTGAACTCTCACTTCTTGGCTTCCAGCTCAGTGACAGGTTTGTTGTACGGTGACTGTAAAGACCTCTGTCCTAGATAGTTGGCCTTTTTTTCTTCATCCTTAATCCCAGCAACCAGTGTCATGGTGATAGTGAAGCTGACAGCCAAGATTGTTATACCAAATGAAAGTGGAAGCGTAGCACATGCTCCCATTGTACTGCTTGTGTTCTGGCAGGAGTGTCTGGCTGTAGAGGAGATTAGATTGTATGAGCCAAAATAAAATCACAGAATATCCTGAGTGGGAAGGGTCTCACAAAGATCATGGAGTCCAGCTCCTGCCTCCACACAGCACCACCCAAAATTCAAACCCTGAGAGCATTGTTCAGTTGTTTCTTGAACTCTGGCAGCTTGGGGCTGTGCCCACTGCCCTGGGCAGTCTGTTCCATGCCCACCACTCTCTGGTGAAGAACATTTTCCCAAGCTGCCTCTCCCCTGACACAGCTCCATGCCATCCCCTCAGGCCCTGTCACTGTTGCCAGAGAGCAGAGCTCAGCGCTTCTGCCCCTTCTGAAACTGTAGGCCGCCATGAGGTCTCCCTCCATTCTAGGCTGGATGAGAAGCCAGAGTACAAACTGGTGTTTGGCCTTTTGGCACACAGTCTAGTGGCTAGTACTTATGCCTTTCCATAATGTATTTTCACTGCTCTTTGGATTCATCCAGCTGTCAAGGTTTGACTCCCATGGGTATGAAGGTAGGAGTTGTGTTCATTTTCCATTTATCAACTAGACATTGTCCTCAAGTATATTTAGACAGAGGAATTGTTCAGCTTTCATCTGATTAATACAAATTTAGTTGGCTTTCACTGTGTATCATCAGGGATGATGTTCTTCCCTGTGGCTTAGGGAAGGACTGAACTGAGTCAGAGAATGACTTAGTGAACTGTGCAGTGTTCGAGCTTTGCTTTTCTTTGAAATTCTTCTAGTGGAGCAGGTAAAAGCACTTGCAAACTTCAATATTGCAGTGCTCAAAATTTGCAGGATATGTACTTCTAGCAATCTTTAGTCATCCTAGCAGATAGAGCAAAATTAAGCATATGCAGCTTGAAAGTATCTCAAGGCACTACAAAGAGAAGGCATTCCCCTTTTTGACCAAGGCTGGCAGAAGGGCAGGATGAAATGGCTTGTTGTCAGGTTGGTAGAGGGGCTGGCAGTAGTACCTACTTTTTTTGCTCAGTGCTTTAAGGTTCTCAGCACGCCACCCTCATCTACTGCTGTAGTTAAATTCAACCTCAGTGAGAAACTCATTCTTAAATGTTTGCAACAGTGTAAGCAGTGTGCTGTATTAGGACTGTAAATCAAACATTGTTCTAAAATTATTTCAAGCAAAAGCTTCTGCTTTTTTTCCAGCATGATCTAAAAGCGTTATTGATGTCCTGTCTACCATCTGTTTTACATATGAACCTTGTGACTCCTAGTCTTTCAAGCTCATTAATTAGAACAATAATAAGCATACCACAGCAGTTCTGAAGTACAGCTCTGAAGCAAAATGCTGGTGGCACATCTCTACTAGCATGGGCTTGTACTTTTTTCCCTTCAAGCCAAGAATGAGTGCTAGCTCCCTGGATGGGGAAACCTTCTGTGATCAGTCATTCTCTTTGCTTACAGGAGTGGTGCAGCAATAGCTCTTTGTATTTCCTCTTGCATTCTTCCTTGTTGCAGATGGGACCTGAGCAGAGAAAAGCTTTTGAATATTTTCTTCCTTGCAGCAACAAAGGCCAAACAGCAGGATTTTCCACTTCCACTTTCATGCTTTCACTAAGCTCATCAGAAGCTCTAGTGCCTGAAGGCTGCCAGTAGTACAGCATGGGTCTCCATGGGCATGCGCCTCAGTGGTTCTTGTAGAGGGCTGTTTGAAGGAGATGTAGCTCTGGAAACCAGAGGCCCCCATTTGGCATGCAAGCCACTGCTAAATGCTGGAGTCCTCTATTTCCAGTCACTGGCTGCTCACTGATGTCTCAATATAAGCATTATTTATGTATGAATGTAAGACAGTAACAAATGTAGAGCACATAGCTAACTACTTTTGTAATGCCTTCCCCTCCACCACCACCTCATAGTGTAAAGCTATATTACTCATGGCCCAAAAGAAATGCAGTCATCTTTGCTTCTGTGTCCCACCTGGGCAGGGATGTGCCTTGCCAGAAGACTGCTGTACCTTCTCATTGGGACAAAGGTGGGCATAGGCAGCTGCAGGTGGCACATTGAGGGTGGGCTTGGGTTTTATTTATAGGTGTGTGATAAACTGTCCCTAGCAACTCTAAGGTAAAAATTGGTTGGTGTCTCTATAAACAGATGCACAAAGTCCTGAAACGAATGTTTGTTCTAAAATGCCATCTGATAAAGCTTGCTTTTTCCTAGAAAGAGACATGTGGCCAGGCAGCTCCCTCCTCCTCCACCTTCTCAGCTGAGGGAGGATGCTGCCCTCTCTTGGTTTTGGAGATAAGCAAGGTTTGCCACCAAAAACTACCCCCCAGGAGCTGGTACGTTTGGAGGCCAAAATTAGACTGCAACCTCTGGCTGCAGAAGACGGTGATAGGCAGGAAGCCGGGCACAGCATCAGGATGTAGGTTCCCAGCTCTGGAGTGTTACGGTCTGGGCAGGTCACCTGGTGTATTGCATAGGGCTGCAGCAGGGTGTGGTACCCAACAAGTTTTGGCAGGTCTGGATCCAAAGTGGTCAGTGCAAAAGCATTTAAACAGAAATCCTAGGACTGAATTCTTGGGGTGGGAAGAAAAGTTCATATCCTCCACTTTGCCAGGAATGCCTAGGCTGAAATCTGAAGCCAGAGCCAGGGATGAAGTCTGCACCAGCTGTTCTCTTCCTATAGGGTGGACACTGGGGCTGGGATTCAGCTCAGGTCTCTAGATGTGCTTGTGCTCTGTATAAACTGTTCAGTGTGAGGGCTGAGTTTTTCATATGCCTTCCCCTAATGAAGGCAAGAAGGGGCTGAGCACAGGTGTTGCACTGAGCAGCAGACGCTGCTCTGCCATGCATGTGAGCATGTTGTTGGGGCTTCTCAAGAATGTATTGCCAGGGAAGTGGCTATACCATCCATTTTCCAGCAGGGCCTAAGGTGGCAGGACTTCTGTCATTCAGCCACTTGGGATCTCTTTAACACTGATATCAAATTTCACTCCTAAATTATTACCTTCTACAACTTTCCTGGCAGAAAACACTGCTTTAATTTTCTTGTTTCCTATTCTGAGCTGCTCTCAGCCCTCATTTCTTCAAGATCAGCTGAAGAGTGCAGTTCCCCCTGGAGCTGATTCCTTTCCTAAAAGCACAGCTGCAGAATGGCTTGAAGCTTCCTTCTGAGGACAAAAGGGGGCAGAGCTGTATGGTGGATACAGCTGGCTAAAATTAAATTTCTCATTAGATGTGAGCAATGCCAATGAACGTGTCAAGAACACTCTGTGAGTGGACAGAGCAAGTTTAAACACAAGATAATGCTATAGAAAAGGTTTTACTCTCCATGTCTCCCAGCTTCCAGTTTGATGCAGTTTTGCCTTAGGTGAGGCTGATTCTGAGCACCCTAGCATCTCAGAGTAAAAATGCCCTTAGTTACATACTGGAAAGCCAATTTTTTCTTTTAATTTTCAAATTCATATTAAAACATCAAGGAAGCACCTTCTGTTCCAAAGACACCCAAAGATCAATGCAACAGATCAAAGCTTGCACTGAGGTAGCCGCTGAAGAAGGTCAAGCAATATATGTGCTCTGCGCTGCCGAAACACAACCTTTAGATTCGATGCTAACTCTGAGGGCTTGACAGCAAGAAGCAATTGTAGGTGACTGGTGGTGAGAAAGGCTTTCCAAGAAGTGACAGCAGAAAGGATGCGATTTTCTATCTCAGAATGTCACAAGAGGCGGAAATCCAGATTTTGGTTGAATAGCGTGGAACTGGCAATGCCTACACATGTTAGGGCCTTGCTTTCTGAGTGTGGTGATCATGGTGGAGCAGTGGCTCGGTAACGATTCAGAAGGAACACTGCCATCTAGTGCGCTTTGAATAGAGCATTTCTGTACCGCTGAAAATAATGTGGTTTGGCACTGTGCATAGAAAGGCTGAAGGCACTGATCGATGGGAGAAAGCATGTATTTTTATGTTGTGTAACTTACTGATTTAACTTACTGGTAATCCAACTCCACTGAATGGAACCAGAGATGCTACTTCTAGCTCATTTTCATGAGCAATCCTTTAGCTGGAATCTGCTGTTGATGTACAAAACAAGTTTCCACATGCTCTGTGGATGCATGCTTGGCCTGCACTGCCTTAGCAATATGATTCCTTACCTGCAGTGAATGACTGTTGGGATGAAGGGACCAATACCCACCTTATGCCCACTTGCCCCTAAGCTGGTCTGTAAAGCTAGGATGGAACATGCATTTCTTAGAGGAAGCCTGATGGGGTCTTTTGAAACAAATAATGGAGTAGAAACTCTGCAGCCCTCTACCTGTTCAGGACTGACTTTCTCTCATCCTAACACATGCTGAGATGTAGGGTGGGAAACATCTACCTGAGGGTGCTATATAGCAACTGCACAGATCTCTGCACTATGTGGCTCCTCATCAAGGAGCTGTGCAGGCTTATCATATCATACCTGTTAGAAATCCCTCCTTTTTCCTCAGTATAAGGCAAAACAATCTGTACAGGGATATACAGGGATGGCTGATTCTTCTGATACAAGATTTGTCATAATTTGTCAAACGTGACAATTAGCCTGATAGCAAACAATTCCTTCTATTTTTTATTTTATTTTTTTAATTTGTGAGTATGTTCTTGTTTCAATGAAGGAGAACCTAATAGGTTTTGTCTCTGCAGCCTCTTCCACATAGGAAGGAGTGATCTCTTGCTCTCATCCTGCCTGTGAAGTAGTTGAAAGTTCTTCTATGATGGATCATGACCCTCACGGAGGTTGCAGGAAGATTCAAAGGGAACTGCAGAGTGTTTATGCTAGCCTCCAAATAGCTAATTAGTTTTAATTGCTGGCAGCAGCTCAGAGACTGCAGCTGTTTCTCATGTTCCTGCCCTGGAGCAGCAAAGCTGTTGCCTGCAGCGGGGTAGCTGGTTGTTCCTTCCTAGTGCAAATGTCTTCAGCCAGTTTTTACACAGCCAAGGAAAAGGGAGTGGCTCTTCTGAGCTGACAGGATCTTTTCAAAACAGCAGTACTGTGTGGGGCAAAGAAAGAGCCTGAAAAGATGTCAGCAAAGTAATAGATTCCTCACTTCCCCATTACTGACAGCACTGAATGAAGCACTGCTGCAGAGTTGGCTTTCTTTGATCTTTCCTAAACTGAGTGTTAGATTGTCTTCCTCTCTGTGTCTTCTGATGCAGCTATAGCTACTGGACATCAGTGTAAATTTGCAGCCTTTTTTTCATGTCAAGAAGTGCACCCAGTTCATCCTGCATCAGGTCAGGTCAGTGCATGAGCAAGTTGTGCAGCCTGCTTACATCCTGATGGGGCTGGTAGCTGTGCTCCTGCAGTCACCGTAGAAGTATGTGCTTACTTAGCAACAAGCAGCTGATGAATTAATCTGATCCCTCCACTAGATGGGATGGCAGCACCATAATTTCTAAGTGCTTCTGATTAAAAAGTGAAGTTTCAGCACAGCTTGCTCAATATGACGGATTCTCATGCCAGATACTCCTAGCCAGCGGCTGTGAAAGGTGAAAGCACTTATTTCCAGATCCTCCCCTCTAGAAAGGGCAGAAGAAAAGGAAATGATTCAGTGCTTTGGAGGCATGATACACAGATGATTGGGCCTGACATCATCCAGTAATCAGGCAACATGGTGGCCCTACAACCCTGTAGGTTATGTCCTAATGTAAAGACGAGGGAGTGAGCAGAGGCTGAGAGCTGTCACTTCTGCATTGTCACTATAAGCAGCAGGTGCTGTTAGCTGTACAGAGAAGGCAGACAAGCTTATTCTGGGGAGCAGTATGAAAGCAAACGCTTATCTACTTCTAGTCTTAATACTTAGTACAACATTATTCCATTGCTGCTACTACAGTAATAGTCACTCTGCCCATAATTGCAATTCTCACTGTTTATCCTAGAGTAATGATACTGATAACCTAAGTTACATCTCTACTCTTGCTTTACGCTTTTAACTGGGGGCAGAAGTTTTAAATGTCACCAGTCTGTGTGAAGAATAAGTTGACAGCACAACAAAGCAGTACCTGCATGTCCTGCTTCCCAGCCTCTTGAACAATATTCTGCATTATCAGGGCCCTTCATCACCATAAACTTCTCAGGAAACTGACACAGTCCCTTTAGAAAACCTCTTGGATTTTTACCTTTATGATGCAGCAGACTAGACATCGATTGTCTTGACTGTCATTTTTAAGGCACCTTATTACTGAAAAGGTTACATATTATGTTTTTATAATGAAATTTTGTTTAATCTTTTAACTTTAAATTTTCAGAATGCCCTGACGCCTCTTAGAAGGGCTCGTGTACCCAAACTGGAAGGTTGAGTAGAAGCCAACAGGGATTTGTGGGACTGGGGAAAGTGTGAGGAACAAGCAAGGCTTCTAGTACAAGCATGAGTTGATTAGCAGTGAAAAGATTGTATGCTTTGTAATTTAATGCCTACATTATGTTCCAAAGTTAATGTCCCCTAGAGAGGAACTGAATATTTCTAATTCCTCTAAGATAAAGCCTCAGAGGCCACAGAGACAGTCAGGCAATACCACATCAGGTATGTTCAACTAATACTTTAGTGCTTCCTTAGTAACCCCAAGGACTTGCATTTTGAAGCACACTTTCATGGCAAAAGATGAATACTATTCCCAGAGAATCGGGCAATACCCTGGTCCCTTTAGTTTGCATTTATTTTGAGCTAAGGGCCTCTCATCTTCAATATGGTACATCTTTGAGTTTCAGTTCACGGTGCGTGTTGCAACCACTGTAATTTGTTTGAAAAACAGCAGTATCAGTGTATAAATATGCTGAGAGCACTGTCACATATCGGATACGGTGGACAATGAAAAAAAATCTCTGTTCTACACTTATTGTTTGCCCTACAGTATAAAATCCACTATTGAATTTTCTCTGTGTATAGAAGACACTTCCATTCCCCGTAGGACAGAAAAAAATACTACAGGGTCAGAAATATAGCTACGAGTCCCCTGGACATCCCTTTGATGTGCTGTAATTGTTCACGTTTAGTGATAAAGAAAGCAACTGAAAGGGCTAACTCCAATATCTGTACTACATAGCTTGACTATGCCTGGATACAGCACAATTTCACTTCTGCATTGGACTATACTTACCTCAGTTCCCAGCTGTCCATCTCAGAAGGTCTACAGGTCATTTACATTTGTGTACTGCTATTCTAGTTATCGCTTTTTGTGATGTATAGCATTTATGCTTTTAGGATTTTTAGCTTTCATGTTTTGCCAGTGTCAGTAATTTTCTAAGGGAGCAGCTTTTCATTCCCATTGCAGGCCCACTTCCCCAGATCAGGAAATATCGACCCTGCCTGTGGTGGACCAGATAAGATAGATGCCAGCCACCTTGCCTGTTGATGACATTTGTCTACTGGTGATGTTCAGAAGCTGTGTTCCACAATGAAGGCCTCATTTAACAGGCAGTAACACACAGATAGTTCCCACCCACAGAGCTCACTGCCTAGGGTTATGGAAAAGTATATCAAGCAGAGGTCAAAGAATTGTAAAGGGCAGTAATGCAACATGGGCCTCTTGCCTCAGGCACGACAGTCAACCTTGCCTGCATACAACCAGCTGTCTTACTTAATACATACACACATACATTTACACATGCGAGCTGCATAAATTAAATAGCCTTTGGAGTGCAAACAAACATCAAATGCTAAATTCAAGCCAGATGTGATCCACTCCCTAAACACCAGCAAAGCAGTTTCAGACTGGAGCTCCATGTTGTTGGAGGTAACTTGGAAAGCAGGCCTGTGGGAAGGCTCCAACACTTGAAACACAATAGGCCCCTCTAAGATCTCCAGCTTAAGAGACTTCCTGGATGCAGAGTATCACCTGAAGGGGATAAAGTCTTAAACACTACAGCTTTTGGAAGAAAATAGGTGAAGGGCTTTTATGTGACATGGATTATACTCTACTTGGATGTTTGGAAAACAAATCTGTGTAAGTCTTTAAAGTACAACAGTATAGAGGATCCCAGTCCTATGTGTTCTATTCTTTGTAGGCATCTTTCAGGGTCTTTGTAGATCCAGGCTTTTCTCATTAATGTTGGCTCCGAGTCTCATTGCAGTACATGACTGAATCAATGCAGAGCTGAGCAGCTGAACACCTGTGTGGGTTACAAGATGCAATAGGAAGCCTCCTGCAAAGCATCCTGCTCCACGGCTTCATGATGGACAGTGAACCTGGGGAAAATATAAGTGGACTTGGCACTGAGAATGAATGCTTGTGGGAAAGGAGCAATTGGAATGGCCTTGTGGATTAGGAAATCTTTTGTGAATAAACTCAAAGTTGCCCTTGAAATTACTTCTTCAATTTCAAAAGACTGCTTCTGAATTTTCCCTCTTGATTAACTAAGAATTGCATCAGCATCTCCATTATTATTACTAAACAAAACTCTGTTTGAGTTTCAGTCCATAAAGTTTAATCAAATGCATTTTACTATTGCTGTCTAAACATTTCATCTGGTTAATGTCTAACTACAAGTATTTTTAATATTTGTACTTACTAAATTATTCGGAGAGAAGCTACTGATCGTAGGCCAAGTGCTGATGTCATTTACACCAACAATTAGCCTAACATTGCTCAACCTCTGTCAGGTGCTGCCAGGGTTTGAGGCTCTCATGTTCTCCCTCCTTTCTCCCAACAGGTGGCAGCCTCTTGACTTTTTTCCCCCGTCTCAGATTTTAGGTAATAGGCAACATAGAAAACATCCCTGTTGTACCTTTGACTTGAACAAGATTTTTGCCTCCCTTGATTTAACCTTTGCTTTTGAAACTAACAGCAGTGGGGGCAAAAGCCAGTCCCTGAAGCCCAGAGAAAGAGAAGAGTGGATTTCGCATTAATACATGAAACAACAAGGATGGCTTCACAGTCACACATGTAATGAAATAGCTGTCAAATAAGCCTGAGTCAAATACGGCGTGAAAGTTTACAGAAAGGGGAAGCAAACCCAGCTAAATTCCTCTGCTATTGCATGTTCTGAAGCACAGCTATCTTTTGCAAACACTTTTTAGAAACTGGGAAAAAAAAGTGAGTAGCTAAAAAGAACCTTGGCACCTTTCACACAGGCTTCGTGAAGCCCTGTTACTGACGTGAATTAAGGCTCAACAGCCCTGCAAGGTATGAACTACAAGTCTTTTACATCTGGGGAAGCTGAGACGCCAGAGGTGGTCTGTGGACAATACTAGCACTATGCATAAGGATTTTTGTGAGGGCTGAAATCATTTTATCTTGGTGTTATAACAGTCCATTGCCCACTGTGCCAGCAGTTATAATGGTACAAAGGTACATTATACCGGCAAGATTATTCCCTTTGCCCAACATGAACATATTATTCTGATAAAAGTACTTTAATACCAATATAGTTGTGTTAATACTAGTTTGCACGGCTTTACTGAACTGGTACAGTTAAAGCAGTACAACCTTGGCATGTAGATAAGGACTGAGTATCTTATCCAAATATATGGAGCAAGTAAATGACTGATCTGGGAATAGAACACAGCAGTCTTCCCTCCCAAGCTGCTTTTCAGATTGCCTGAAACAATTCTGTTCACATTTCTTCTTATTAAAGGATAACACAAAGCATCATTGTTTGTCAAAATGTCACGGTTTAAAAAGAGATGCCACCCTCTTGTTTATGAAACCAAGTGAAACAAAACATCCAGAAGTATTTGTTTTCTTTCCATCTTCCTTCCAATGATACCTGACATTTGTAGGGCCTGACAGTACAGATATTTGCACAGAATTCCTTGTGATGTTTATATATATGTATCTATAAACTTAATCAATATCCATTCTTAGTGGATGGTCTAAAAAATGAAAAGGATAAAAGATGCTCCTACCCAACTCTATGACCTTTGCTTTGTATTTCACATATGATCTACCCTGACCTCAGGCATAGAATTTCAGTGGTTCTGCTCATGACATGTAGAGTACTAGAAACAGCTGTGTTCCTAAGGTGTCTTATGAAGCCTCAGATCTCACAGGTTTCCTTTCTCTTCTGGTATTGGATTTGACTTGCTGAGCCCTACAGTGGTGACAGCTCAAGTATGTTGGCCAACAAGGAGGAACACGGCCCTCAGTGTGAAGGGTCTGATGGAGGAGGCAAGGAGTAGAGGTAGAGGAGAGGCCTTGCAGATCTGTGTGTGCTGTATCATCCAACACTGTAGTGGGATGTGCAGCAGTACCAAATGAAAAAACAGTGGGTCCTTATAGATTAAGAGGTAGGACATGTTTAGCCACTTTAGTATCCATTCAAGTTGCTTTGTTTCTGATTCTGTATCATCTGAGCCACTGTGTCTGCCTTTGTTTGTAGTGGTTCAGATAATGCACGATTGTGTTATTATCCTCCATAAATGAGAATTTCTAAGAGGTCTTTCTTCATACGTTAAATCAAAATCTCTCTTCCTTCACCACTGAAGAGTTTAAAGGCAATGTGGACTAGACATGGAGTTGGTTTCTCCAAAGGCAACAGAGAAAGCTCCCAGAGCACTGACAATGCAAGGGCTGATAGAGGCAGATGGAACAGTCACAGATTACTGAGAGCCAGACTGGAAGATTTCAGGCCAGTCATCAAGCCCAACTTAAATATTTCTAAAGTTCAAGATAATTTCTAGCTTCACTTTTTGTGGAGGGAAGAAAAAAAAAAAAAAAATCAACCCTACTAATTCAGTATTTCAGGACAAAAATTAATTTTGAATCATCTGGATTTCCCTTGGGAGGGAAATTTTGCTTTTCAATGAGCTGGAAGTGATGTATCTTAAAAATCCCAGGCAACAATCTCATATTGGTATTTTTAATTCTGAAGACCGTTCCCATGAGTTCCTAGTGTTTTTAAAGTAGGTCAAATTTTGAACACAAAAAAACCTTAAGAGTTATGCCCCTTTCATCTTTTCTTAGGAGCAATAAGCCTTTTTGGTATTATAGCTGGCTTAAATATTAAACAGGAAGCAAATTACATTTCCAGTCATTAAAGTACAATAGCACAGCTCTATTGTCTGAATCAGTGCAATATTAGGCCAGATTGTCACAAAATGCTCAAAAATGAAGTCATATTGTAAGAATGTAATGAAATAAGCTTTTCATGCTTTTACTGTGAGTTCTGCCTGATGAGGGATTACTTCTTCATTCCTGCCAACAAAGGTATGAAATTCAGGCCTCCAAACCGGAATTCAGCAAGCAATTATGTACAATTTGACATTCACGTGAATAGTTACTGCAAAAATGTAACCCATTCTAACTTTGTTGTTTACAAGATTACAAGCTTACAAATCCTTCTACTGCGTGACTGGACAACTTACTAAGATTTCTTTGAAATGACTCCATAAATTGAGGCATTTGCCTGCAACTCTGTTGGCTTGAAAGGAGCGTACACCATAGGGCTTTAAGCCCAAAGGTGAGCTAAAGGTGTGAAGGTACAAAGTGCCCACTGCTCAAACACCTGCTCATAACAACGTAGCATTAGGAAAGACCTGAAAGACCTTGCAGGAACCCTAACTGACAATATAGGACAAGCATTCCTGGTAGCCTCCCAGAAGATTAGCCCTGTTTACTGCATCCAAATAGATATTAAGCCTGCCAAGAATACTAAGCACAAGATGGAAAATGCTGCTTCTTGGAACAGCAATATGCTCCCATTGAGTTGTCTGGTGGAGTCTTGTCTCTAGCTAAAGCAGGAGTTGTCCGCTGTTGCTGAAAGATAAGAATTTCGGGTTACGTTCTCTTAGTGTTTCAGTTCCTAGCCTGTCCCAGCAAGGTAGTGTGCCACTCAAGACCTTCCTACTTCACTCTGGACAACTCAAAGGTGGCTGGTCCTGACATTATGCAGCTTTAAAACCATTCAGCCCTAGGGACTCTGTGGCTGCCAAGGATGCTTCTTGGAACAGCAGCTTGTTACAGGGCTGAACTCTTAAAGTTTTTTCTGACACCTGAACTAAAATCTTTGAGAGTAATCTATCTTCTGCAGTGATTTTATTTAATGCAAAAAACTTTGTGATGTTCATCTCTTTCTCCCCTTTTCTAAATAGAACTAATTCAATTCCTTTGCTGTTTTTTCATATGTCACGTTTTCCAAGGCTCTTACTACTCTTGCTTAAAACCTTTTAGTCTTTAATCTTCAGAATCTCTTCTAAATGCCATGTTAGGAACTGAACAGAGTATTCCAACTGAGGCTTTCTTGACACTGAGTACAAAACTCTCTTCTTAGTCTGACACTCCTGTTTGTACATCCTTGAATGAGATGTACCCATTTCACCTTTAATCTGTATTTCATTTGTGATCTGGCCTCATCTCTTGGATCCTTCCTGGGAGTACTTCCTGCCTCTGTAGTTATTCCTGTTTCAGGAGGAATAACTCAACTCTTCCTGCAGTTGGTTTGTTTCCATACCATTCTTAGCTTTGTACTTCATAGAAATGCTGTTGGTTGCATTGCTTCCTCCATTTAATGCAATTGGCTTGTATTCTAATCAAGTTCTCTCTGAGGTTTGTAATATTTTCAATCACAATTGCTCAATGAAAATTTAAAAATCATTAATGACAGCATTGAATAGAACTAGGCTCACACACTGCTGGAAACATTCTCCACAGTTGTGTCAGCAAATCAACAGCATCTTTCTGGGCATCTAATATAGCTGGCGTTCCTACCAGAAACACATCCTCGGGATTTCAGATGGACAACAAGTGCTGTCGAAGAGGAATCTCTAACTCTGCATCACCTTAAAATTCCCTATCCATCTGTAGAAGTGGACTTTAATTACATCTGTATACTGTCACCCATACTTGCTGTTAGCTCAAGTTACTAGCTGGGAGGTATCTGCTCTAATGGTCATATAATTTCTCATTTAATAAAATAATTCAGCTGGAGGAACCTTTAGTTCGTTCTAGATACTTAGTTACAGACTGTGAAAGATTTATGTATATGAAGTGTGCTCAGTTTTACCGTCATGCGCCATTGTTTTGACAGCCCAGATGAAGTTCCAGGTATGACATTATCAAACAGAGTATGCCCTAGAGAAATTATTTTTTTTCTGAGAGTTTTACTCCACACTCTCTCAGCTTAAAAATGCAGAACAGGCCACAGGAAAATGGAAAGAAAATTAAGGCTTTGATTCAGCAAAGAACCTTGACGCCTGCTTACATTTAAGTAGTTATACAGTCATGACAATTATGCTAGTGTTTAAAATCCAAGTGCTTCAGTAAAACACCGAGCCAAGCTTGATGGAGCTCCTTACCTTCTTTTAATACCACTTACAGTTTGCTTACTTATTACTCCTGTCACATTTAAAACAAATGAACCTTCAGAACAACAACAAAAAAAGGTTACATATACTAAAAAATAAAGGGTGTGCAATAGAGTTTCAGAGGGGTGACCCATATGACTGGAATACACATATAAAGGTATTGTTTAGAGAGTGTAATGAGGGGCTGGGGCAAATAGATGGCCTTTTTTAGTTTTCAGAACTGATGTGTAACAGTGTGCTAAGGGACTGTGGGCTGCTTGAAGCCTTGGGAATGATGAAAGGAGAAAAGGATCTGAGAGGGAAGCAAGGAGAAAGGATGGCAGGTCAGATGGGCGGTTCTGAAGCACGATCACGGCCAAAAACAGTGACAGAAGTGCAAAAAGGGCAGCGTCAGCCTGAAGGAGCACGCAGCAAGCACCGTTCGTGTCACAGAACGAGGGCGAGCCGAGAAAAATCCGCTGCGGCGCGCGGAAAGCTTCCCTCGGACGCGGGAGGTTGGGAAAACGCAAGGCAAAACGCCGTATGAAAGGGATGAGCTCACCCGCTCAGTTCCTGCGTGTCACTCGAGGAAGGAAACAATTATGTGTCCCTTCCTCCCACACCCGCGCTGGGCCCTAGCCGGCCGGCGCCGCTGCCTGAGGACAGCAAGTGGCACCCCACAGTCCTCCCTC
This sequence comes from Lagopus muta, assembly GCF_023343835.1. Lineage (NCBI taxonomy): Eukaryota > Metazoa > Chordata > Aves > Galliformes > Phasianidae > Lagopus > Lagopus muta. The sequence continues at coordinate 82,386,281 of NC_064433.1, forward strand.
ACCCTGCCGCCGCCCCAGGGCTAACGGCCGCACTGCGCACCACCGTCCTTGTCCCACCCCCAATCCCCCGCGCGCCAAAAGACCCCCGCCCGGCACGGGCCGCGGTGGTCCGGCGGGGGTGGAGAGCGCCGCACGATTGGCCGGCGGCGAGCCAAGCGCAACCCGCTCGGTGGGCGCCTATTGGTTAAGGCAAGCTGGGGCCACGCCCCCTCCTTCTTTTCCATTGGTCGCCTGCGTCCGTCGGGCCCCGCCTTGCCCCCCGCCCCTCCGGGGTCATTTAAGTTTATGAGGAAAATAAATAAATAAAGCGGGAAATTGAAATGCGTAGAAGCGGGGGGGGGGAGGAGGGGAGAAGCACAACCTAACCTGCTGATCGGGGGCGGTGCGCTTGCGGTGGCCAATAGGCATCCGGCTGCCGGGAGAGAGTGACATCTCCACTTAACCAATCGAAGCGCTGGGCGAGGGAAGGCTGGCGCGATCGTTGCACCATTGACCAATGGGAGAAGCCATCCCTTTGACCAACAGCTGCGCGCCCCAATAGAAAGGCCGCATAGCGGGCCGGCGAGCGTCGCTTCACCTATAGGAAATTCGCCGTGAGTCGTGCGGCGGGGGCCGGCCTCGGGAGGGGGGGGGGGGGTGTGACTCAGCTAGGAGTGGCGGGGCTCGGAGCCAATGGGGGCAGGGCAACGGGAGGGCCGGGGTCCAATGAGGAGATCGGCGCGGCGGCGGCGGCCGCCTGTGAAAGTGCCGAGCCGGTGCGCTAGGGGCAGGGGGAAGATGAGAGAGGTACCGCGTTTCCGGGGTCAGCGGGGGGTTAGGGGCGGGGCCGGGCGAGGCTCCGCCTCTCGGGGGTGGGGTCGTAAGGCGAGCTGGTGGCGGGGTGCTGGGGGTGATGCTGGGTGCTGGGCGCTGCGAGCTGTTGCGTTCCGACCGCCGCCCCGAGGCGTGAGGAGATCCCCGGGGAGGTTCGCTCCTCGGCCGTGTGTCACCCGCGGTGATTTACAGCTGCGTAACAGCCCTGAAATCCAAACGCTTCGCGGGCTGTCTGTGTGCCCAGGCTGTGCTCTCGTGTAGGATGCTACAAGTACAGCGTTAGAACTGACCGAAGGATCCCAGTGCTATTTGTGAAGTAGCAGTTTTCTGCGGGGAAGTTCCAGTTTTACTGAGAAAAAAAAAAAAAAAAATTAAAACGAAACCAATAAAAGCTGGATTTTTTTTTTTTTTTTCTGACCAGAAAACTAAAGTGATGGTTGGTGGCTACCTGCCTCGAAGACTTCTGCCAATTCTGCTTTCTGCTTCCAGGGAGAAAAAACGGATAACAAAACCTTCCCCTGAGAGAGCTTCACTTTATAAACCCCCTCTCCCCTCCTCGCCCCCCCCATCTTCCACTCCTGTAAAGGAATTGCTTAGAATTTTTATTCCACAAAGCATGCGAGAGCTTTACTTCGTATCCTGAAACACAGCAGAGCGGTTTTTTTTTTCATGGGATGAAAATTCCGGTATTTGGCCAGCCTGAATCAAAACTTCTGGAAACTTGGGGCCAAATCTTTGGCTTGTACAAACTGGCTGGCTTCGTTGTGTTTAGTCCACAGAGGAACTGGGCCTGGTTTAATTAACGGTTCACCCGAGGTCGTGCAGGGAGTTGATTTTAAAGCCGGGAGCTGAATCCAGAGCTGTTATTATTCAGCCTTGTCATATATCTTGAAGTTTACTGCACAACATTGTATTCTTCTTCGACGAGCTGGATTAATGAGTGCCAGAATCCACAAGACTGTGATTGCAACTCTTCTTAAAAATCGTGCTCTGAAAATCTATTCAATTGCAATCTTACTAGAAAAGAGAGTAAATATGTTGTAATTAGTGCATAGGTGACACTGACTACCGAGGGAGAAAGAGGCCCCAAAAACTGCTTTTGTTATTTAAACCTTTCTTTCAAAGTACAAAAGCATTTGATTGGCACTTCACTGATTTAATAGTCCATTTGTAATGCAGGAAGAACATTACAGAAGATTTTAGCATTATTTTAAATCTCATCATTTAATCTGTAGGTGTTTAAAAAGAAAAAATCCTCATTTCTAGGTGAAGGAAAGTTTTTGATAGTATGTAGATTCTGTGACTAGTCACTTGTTAAAGGTACGCAAGTCTTACGTTTTCCAAAATAAAATGGTTTGTGGTCTTAAAGTAGAACTGAGCTTGTTTGTTGCATTGGCATACAAAGAATCCTTCTGGCCCAGGGCTTGTGGCTGCTGTGGATACACTGTAGTGTTAGGAATGAGTTCCTGATTCCCTTACTTAAAAATCAGGGAGTTTCCAGCACTTCACCTAAACTAGAGAGCAGAGCAGATCCTTTGCAGCAGTTGTATCGTATGTATGAACTACCTGCTAGTTCATCCAGTATTCTGAATTTGCAGAGGCAGCCTTCCAGCTGTACTTGCATAAATATGCTTTGTCAAGTTTGATTTTTTTTTTTTCTTTCTAATTTACGCATGGGGAAGATACAAAGGAAACAAATCCAGATTCCCTCCCTTTGTTTCTGTTTGAGAGTGGAAAAGAAGACTTCATAAAGCACACGAGGGCTCGTCTTTGCCTTCCAAATGTTTAAGGGGTGACTTCATGGCTCCAGTATTATATGCTAGAAAGACCCTGAGTTAAACAGCAGTGAAATGACTTGCCAATGTCAAAGAGCAGTCAGTGACAGCGTTGTTACAGGCCCTCTGCCTCCCAGGCCACAGCTGCACCTATTGGCTTCGTTGTCCCATCCCTCCTACGCACATGCATGCCTGGCGTTGTTTTGGAAATACAGCAGAAACTTGATAATTCAAACTGATGACTGGGGGAGCCACTTGTGGAATTAATTTATTGGGTAAATTAGTGACTACATGTGCTGGCAATTTGTAATTTATTTATTTAATTTTTTTTTTAAGAGATGCTGTGTCATAGTGTATGATTTGTTCAGTTGCTTCAAACAGTCTTGTTTAATTGTCACTGCATTAATTTAGTATCCTGAAACAGTTTTTCCTCAATATTTTAATAGTAAAGTGTTAAAAGACCTCAGCATAGTTCTACCCTTTTTTTAAAAATCTTTGAGGAGAATTGGGTTTTCAGTACTTCAACAGGAGGTTATAATTTGGGATTAGAAATTAATCCATAGCACCTATTTTATGGTGCGGGATTTATGACATGCCTCAGAGGTTAAACCATTGCCCCGCTATACTGATCTGTGCCGTGCTGATTTGATTTCAGCAGGACTGCTTGACTAAGACAAATAGGATTTGATCCTTGCTGGGTAACTTTGGTCGGATTCCAGGTGGCCCTTAAGAGTTACGATTTCCATCTCGGTATTAGAAAATAAATGTTCTTTTTTGTTTATTTTTCACAGGACCCCGGTATTGTTCAGTATAGTTTGTCATGTGAGGCTGTAAATCCCTTCAAGCGAGGTGGGATTTGAGATTTACAAACTGTTCCTAAGTGATTACACACGTACTGCGAAGGAAAAGGCTGTCCTCTAGCCAAGTGAGGGCAGAACTCACGATGCTTAACTCATTAAGATTCCAAAGCGACCGGAATTACTAATATGGAATATGCTAGGAGAAAAATAATTATTTTTTTATTTGTTTAAAGTACTACGTTAATGTTACATAAACAAAATGCATACGTAATTGCATGCATAGTAGCCCAAGTGAATTTAGCAGCTGCTCTGAAGCAGCAGGCTATTGCAGAAAGCCTGCACCAGTCATTATGGTATTATTAACAAAACAAAAGCAAGATAGTGCCCCCAGAGTGGCAGCTTTTAGTAAACTTTAAGTGTTTACCCTTCCATAGTCATGCTGACCCTTGGTCTTAGATTTCAAAGCAATGCAAACAAAACCAAATCAATTTCTTTAATTTTGATGAGCCACAAATACTCTGATGAATCATTGCACGATTGAGAAGCAAAAATAAAAAAAAAAAGGAGTTGTTGACAAGATTTCACAATAACTGTGAGGTGATTTTGGAACCTCAGAGTTGCTTTGTGAAGTCCCACACCTTGTGGTTTGAGTCGAACTCTCTAAAAAGAGTTCAGGATGTAGGTTGTTCTGTTCCAACCGATATCACTGAATACCAGATTCCACTCTGATTTTTAGAGATACTCACAAAAAGTGGCCTGAGAAATAAGAAAATATAACCATCTGTAATCAAATTTTCTCAATGAGGAAAGTTCTGAGTCCGATTCTTTTGCTGTTTATTTGAATACAAAAAATTATTCCTTCAAATTTTCCTTTTTTTTTTTTTTTTATAAAATGAAATATGGGATCCAACTCGATTGTTGCTTCTTATATTTTCATGAAAGCATACTGAAGGCTGAGTACTTTGTTGCTGATTTTGGTTTTTGGCTTAAGACGTGGGACCCCGAAGCTCTCTGCTCTGCCACAAATAGCATATTTGACTTTAGGGAAAATTGCTCTGTCTTTGTTTCCCATCTGTGTAACAGAAATAATATTCATGTGCTGTCATCACAAATACTTGTGAAGGTATACACTCAGAGAATTCTGAAATGATGTTGTTACGGTTATATATAATATCACAACTAATAATTTCAGATACTAGGTGCCAATTATTGCATTGGCTATTTGGTTTGACGGTAAATGCCAGTGTTAGTAACTTCATAAACTTCAGTGTTGTTATTCTGGGTTTGCATCAGAAAACAGAACGTGGCTTAGACATGAATTTCCTCTTTGAAATAACTGAAGTGACATCAGTGGAATTATACAGGAATGATTTTGGCATTGATATTGCTGCAGGACATAGTGCTGAGTGCTTTGGCCTCATACAGAGTGAGCTGTCTTCACTGTGCAGGAGTTCAAAGCTTCTTTGGAGTTGCTGTATGCTCTTTACCATTTTAAGTTTTCCAGCGTTGCAGCTACAAAGTGGTGTTACTGGAAGCACCAGCAGGATTTAGAAGTGTGCTTGTCTCACACCCAGTGCTGGTTACACAAATGATTTAATCCCTCAACAACCTCTGTGCAACAGAAAAATAAAACTTAGGAACTTCAAAGTTTTAAAAAATTTTAATGACAAACTGCGATCAGAAATCTGGACTGTTCTCCTTATAAATAGTACTTTTTATTTCCAGACAATGCAGATTGCCTTCTGAAAGTCTCCGTGTCATTTTATGGGAGAAGGAAGCAGAAAATACACACAGTTTTCAAAAATTGGTGATTTCTATTTTTGCATGTATTGCACTGTGTGTATTTTTCTGCTGGAATCCTGAAGCTTCATTCCCACCTGCAGCACTCCTCATTCGGTGCACAGCCCTCTCCCATTGATGCTGGGGGCAAGCTGCCATCAGGAAGCGTAATTGCCTCAAGTTAGATACTGAATGACCTCAAAACTAGCATGGAAGTTATGGCTTTCAGGAATAGTGAAACAGCAGCAAAGCTTTTCAAAATAGTTTGGTGTTTAGGCCGCTTGAAAATGTTGTTCTTCAGTAGTTTTAAGTGCAATTGAATGAAGTTTGGGACTAAAATAGCAGGTCTGCTGTTCTGTTCGTCAGTGCCTGTTTTGTTTAGCAATTTCCCATTTCATAGCTGTAAAACGGACAAATCAAACCTTTTGTGCTGTTTAGGTGGGATTTAAAGGGTGGGTCCAGCTTCTCTCCAAAACATTCATAGCACTTCTCCCCCATTGTAGTATACGAATAACAGCCGCTGAACTCACCGCGAGCTTTTTGTATCATGTGGCTGAAAAGAAGAGCCCCTATTTATAGCATTCAGACATTGGCAGGTGCAAGACTGGGGAGAAACTTTAGTCTCACACATCCCAAACGGTTGTTTGGGAGAGTTTTCTGCGTGGTTGAGGCTGCTCCGAGGTGGGCCACAAGAATCAACAGCCGCGTCGGAGGCTGCCGTCTTGTTGAGAGCAGTCAGCTTCTGTCTCCTGGAGGGTGTGCGACGGAGAAGGGCCTGATGGTGCTGATTGCAGTCATATACTTAGCTATGGCAGCTTTAGCTATTATTTATAGAAGTGCTAATTATATCAATAGAAATAGCAATATTAATACTGTTAAGTGTCAGAATCTACGCTTGACAGCATGAACTAAACGCAGCTCCTGTGAAACGAAGCAGCCAGCTTGTCTCCCTTGTCAAACCACCAAGATGCATTTCAGGAAAGCACACACCCACCTTAATTGCTTGGGGTCTCAACGTTTTTGCTCATCTTGTTATATCACTATCATTTCAAGCTGGCAACTCACAGGCCGGCTGTTCTAATGAAATGTAGACTGTATCCTCAGTCAGTCCAGAACACTCAAACTGTGACTGAAATGTAGCAGTGGGTTCCAGTTTAAAGCTGTTCTGCAATGCTGGAAACTGAGAAGCCTCTCGAAGTTCAGATTCTGACCCAAACTTTTTCTTTTTTTTTTTTTCTTTGAGTCTTTACCACTTCTTGTTTACAAAATAGTTGGTGAAAACTCACGTAGCTCTCAATAGCCACAGTTACGTGCAGACTACGTTATAACCAGCCTTAATTGGCATCTTTTAAAGGGCAGAAATCATATTACCAAAAAAATAAACAAAACTAAAGGAAAACAAGAGCATATTGAGACTCATTTTCTGGCTGCTTTTTTAACATTTAAAATGTGCTTGATTTCCTGTCATAGCTCTTGTTACTTCTGCCTGCCTCTTGTGACAGCATTTTAGACTGACTTCCCACAGGAGCTTACAAATCAAGCAGGTTAATGTCTTCATTAAAACTGAATAACAGTTTACTTTGGGAAAAAACATATTAAATATTTCAGGATATTGAACACCAAACTACTATTAAGCTTTAACTAATGCATTTACTTTGCTGACACTTGCTCTCCGATGGGACGTGTAGCTCAAGCTAATGTCACTAGAAGTGATGTTTAAGGCTTCATGAGAAAGTGTTTCCAACCCCTCCTAGATGATTTTACTCTAATTCTATCACTCTGTACTTGAGAAAAAGTTTTAAATAAGTTATTTCAGCAACTTGCCATCCTTATTTTGGAAATGTACTGGGCATAAATGTCCCCTTTAAGGACTTAAATAACCCTTTCTGTGTCCTAGATCTATGTGGTACACTGTGTAAAGAAAGTGACGGCGTGTTGGCCTTCGGACACATAGAGTGTCCTCAGTATACTTTGCCCTTGGAAGCAAAATAGAAAGATTGTCACAAAGGGGGCAGGCTGGAATTCTGTCAGCCATGGCTGTAAACCTTTCTCAAGGTGTGACTGATGGGGTACAAATGGACCAGCAGAATAGAAATTAAGGCACATGGCCAATAAGTTAAGGCTTCTCAACTGGCAAGTGGTGGTATTCTGCGTGGGCTGCTGTTGCTGTAAGTCTGTGTGCTTGTGTCTTTCTCCCTCTGTGCAGAAACCAATTGCAGTAATGTCATATGGAACACGGACATCCTATCAGTAATAGGAAAGGGGGTTATTTGGGTTTTTTTGTTTGTTACACTGCTAATTCTGTTAGTGTAACTTGCTTTAGCGGCCTTTTTTCTTTCTTTCTTTCTTTCTTTCTTTCTTTCTTTCTTTCTTTCTTTCTTTCTTTCTTTCTTTCTTTCTTTCTTTCTTTCTTTCTTTCTTTCTTTCTTTCTCTCTCTTTCTCTCTTTCTTTCTCTCTCTCTTTCTTTCTTTCTTTCTTTCTTTCTTTCTTTCTTTCTTTCTTATTTTCTTTCTTTCTTTCTCTCTTTCTCTCTTTCTCTCTTTCTCTCTTTCTCTCTTTTTCTCTCTCTTTCTCTCTTTCTCGCTCTCTTTCTTTCTCTCTTTCTTTCTCTCTTTCTTCCTTCCTTTCTTGCTTTCTTCCTTCCTTTCTTCCTTTCTTCCTTCCTTTCTTCCTTTCTTCGTTCCTTCCTTTCTTCCTTTCTTTCTTCCTTTCTTTCTTCTTTTCTTTCTTCCTTTCTTTCTTCCTATTTTCTTTTGACCCCTTTATTTGGCAATCCTGTGGTTTACTTATCTGTTATCATCAGAGCCATGTCAGACTGAGGTGCGTCATTCTTTCTGGATCCAACTGCAGCAGCATCAGTACATGAAGCAATCTGACAACATTCTCTGGCAAATTTAAACCAATCCCTTTGAAGTTTGCTAATTTATAAAATAAGTAAGTCAACAAATAAATAAAAACAAGTTTCAATTCTGTGCAGAAATAACACTGGTGTTCTGTTATGCTGTCTTCTATCATTGGCTTGTGATAACCTGGGAACTTTCTTGACATCTCTTTAAGCTCTGTGAACAGGTGATCTGTGAGTAAATCTCCCTGAGGAATTGCAAACTTTCTTGAATTATTTACATCTACTGTAGGAATTCTGTCTCGTATCGTGTACTGGACTGAGTGCATGAGCAATATGAACTGAATAATGGGAAAAGAAAGAGGATGTGCTTAGCACATAAAGGACATGTAAGTCTTATGCATATTATGCATACATTATATCAAAATAATTCCTTCTGTCATGCTGTTGGTTTTAGTGGAGTTAACTTGAGGAAAAAAACTTGCCCACAGAACTGAGATTCTTGGTTATGGCCATGATTGTTGAGGTGGATGAATGGTTTAGAGAATTATTTATGCAGTAGGACTGAAGTACAAAGCCCAATTTAACTGTTAGCAGTGTCTGAAAGACGTCATCAGTCAGCAGCTATGTTCTAGAGAATACTGAGCCGTATCCTCATGATGTTTGCCACATTTGATACTTCCTGATGGGATAGTAGGTAATTAAGGAGTACACTTGGGATAGAAAATATTTTTCATCTTTACTTATAGTCACATTGCATTTAAGATCAGTAGAATTGATAACATAATTCTCATTTTTATTTACATAATTCTGTGGAACACTCCATTTTTGGGTCTTTTTTGCCTTGAATTTACTTGTCATGCATATTTATTCACGATATTGTCATTCTTGTCCTTTGAATGGTTGCACATGTTGGGTTTTTGAGATTTTTACTTTTACAGTTTGAGAATTAAAATCACGTTGCCCAGTCTTGACATGCAGGATACATGAACCAGAACTGGTTTTGCTACCACAGTGGCTCAGTGCATGTGCTCTTGTGGTGCAAATACATGTTCAGATTCAAATTTATTTTCTGAAAGGCCTTACGCACTTAGATTTTGTTTTCATTTCCCAGAAATGTTTGTTCTGGTAGAATGTTATGTTTAAGTCAAAGAATGTACAGAATGGTACAGGTTGGCCCAAAGTGAAGTCACTGGAAATCGAATACGGAAATGAAAAGGGTTGCTAATCCCACAGTTCAGACAACAGACCACGTTCCTGGTGCCAGGTGAAAGACATTTTCCTGTCCTGCATCTGCTCTGTGGATGTCAATATCTTCGCCTGTTCATCTGGCAGTATTTACCAATGTAGTACTCCTAGAAAGCATGACAACCTGAGCTTTGAGAAAACTATTTAAATTTATACCATCCAGATTCCCAGGTTAGTATTAACACTCTGTGTGTGTATGCACTGTAATAGAACTATGAGTCCCGGACGAGATCGTGGCTCCATCACTGTTGCAGGTGTTTTACATACTGTAAAATAGAATTGCTGTCTTGGGAAGCTTATAGTTAAATGGGCAAGTCGAGCAAAAGGTGAGAGGAACAAAACACAATTCCCACCATAGTGATTGCAGGCTAAGGCACAGAAAGGTTTCGTGACTTGATCGGGATAATCCAGAGAAAGGGAAGAGCAGTTTTCAGAGACAACTAACTCCCACTAAAGCAAGCATGGGAATGATGTGCCAACCTGCCATTTGTGCCTTTGAAAATTTCCCCAGGGAGTCCATTGTAGAGCCAAGCACTGAACTCTGATCTTCAGTCCCCCACCAGACAACCCCTCTTCTCTGCTTTAAATGATTTTAATTGAAAAATGCCATCAGTGTCTGTAAAGAATTACTTTTCCTCAAACCTCCAAAAGAAAAGGAAAATGATGTGCTGTGGCAATAAATTAACCCACGATCAAAATAAAAACCACAGTCTTGTTATGAAAAACAGAACTGGTGGATAAATATTGTGAATTTATGACACCACCGAAAAAAAAAATATCTACTTTGGTAAATGTTAATGCTATTAGAACTAAAGAAGTTTTTAATTATGAAACTATTCCAAACTCCTCTTAGCAGACTTTAAATGCAAAAGCTACTAAAAAAAAAAAAAAAAAAAAAAAGCAGAAGTTCGCCCCTTGCTTTTCTGCAGGCACTATTTATATCTGTGTTGGTGTTTGTTCCAGAGAAGAGAATAAAACTGAAGCCCACATGACCCTATCTTACTCTCCCTCAACAGCAATAACACCTCTCCTTTTTTTAAAGGAATTGTATGTTAGCTCACACGTTCTCATTGCTTCACGAGGAGGTAGACTTGTTTTACAGTTTGGAAAACAATGGCAGAACTCAAGGTTATCCCAGTCCAGAGAAACTGTTAAGAGTCAGATTACACTGCTGGAGTGACCCATGTTCAGGCCACTCCAACACGTCCCCAAATAATATTTTACAAGCAGGAGCCATCTGTGTGTGATGAGATCAGACGTAAGGAAGTCTGTAGTTGCCAAGAGCATTTGAGTGAGTGGAACTGTACAACTACAAAGAAATCCTACAGCATCAACAAAGGAAGCTAAGAGAAATATTCCCACTGAGCTCTTTTGGACTATTTTAATCTGACTGTTTGTTCTTGTAGTATTTTAAGGGATCTTTCTTCCTTTTGCACACCTAACTGTTGCTGACGGTATTGCAGCCTTCATGTTCGTTATTAGTAGTCTCCAAAATGGACTATCCCATGTTTTCTGAGAACAAGAGCAAAGTACGATTTCTGCTATGCATCCCTGTGCTCCTGTTGGGGTTAGCCAGCCTTTCTGACCTGGCTGTATCATAACTCACCTTTCCTCCCATCACAAACAGGCACAAAAGTACCCTGCCAAATACCCCTACTAGAATTCTCTATCCACTTCTGACCGTGGGGTTCTGGCCATGTGTAGACCTTAAAGGTATGGTGGAATGGGCTCATTGCTTATGCCTTTCTGCTTTTATTTGTTTTATGAAGTATTTCACAAAAGCAAATAAATAACAAAGGATAGGATTTTCAAAAGCTCTCAGCATCAGTCTAGCGCTTCTCCCTTTGAAGACAACGGGGACTTGACTGGAGATGGAATTAAGCCAACGTTGAGCGTTTTCAACAATTCCAGTCATAGCCTCTCCCCAGAGAACTTAGGATCTAACAAAAAGCATTAATTGATTAATACTCATGTTGCCCAATGGATATTAATCTTTAGCTCTAAAGAACAACTCTGATTGTGGAACAAAAAATCTCCTGAGTTTTTGTTTTGATTACTATGAGTTAAGTTTCCTCCCAGTTTGTTTTATTAGAAAATAGTATTTATTTGACTGCAGTACGCTACCTAAAATTGTTATACTTTGTTTCTTTATTTCCATAAACATAACTCTGTTTATTTTGGAAGGATGGTTACTTAAAAAAAATACAAAGTAATTTAAAAAATATATTGGTTATCTCCCATATTTAATCTTCTCTTGTAGTCACTATATGTAATTAGTGAATTAGAGAGAAGGGACATTTGAATCTATTTTCAAGATGGCATATCAGACCACACGCACTTACGGGGTAGAGCACATTTGTTATTTTGGGCAGTACTGAGGAATTTATGAGAAGCTTTCTTTTTTTATACAAAGTTAGTTCAGAGTAGATTAAAGTTTATTTCAAACTCAGCATATTTGACCTCAAGCATCATAAGAGTCATGTAGAATTGGCTCATGCTATTAAATTCCTACAGCGAACTCCATAATAATGATTAATTTCTTTCATAAACTCTTTTCATAATTAATACAGGTTTCATTGTGGGCACTGCTATCCTCATATTGATTATCTCTACAATTTAGATTGGCCTCGTGAAATGATGGCTTTGTTTACTCTGATGACCAGACATTTATTTTATTTGAATAACTCTCATCATTTGCAAGTCGAACTGGGGATATCACTGCTGTAGATATTACAAATATTTCAGAGCTGTTTCATGCAAGAGAAGGGATAATTTTTTGGCACCTGAGATTAATAACACTTTGGTGTTCTCTGATGCCTCTCATCTGAGAATGTGAGTTCTTTATGAACATCAATTAATTAAGCTTTAAGACACCCTTCTGAAATAGGGAGGCATTAGTAGCCTTTTGCACTCAGATTCAGAGGTGCAGACTGACTTAGTCAAAATCGCCTGGCAAACTATCACAAATATAACCCAGATTTGTTGATTACCAGTCTTTCCATTGTGAGGGATTCCTTTATCCTGGCATGGTAATTTCTGATGTGGCACAGTTGCTTTTGGCAAAAGTAGGTTTTTGAAAAAAAGATACAGTGACTGAGGATGTTTTAGCTGCCTGAAGAAGAATGGACCTTTCTCAGTGCTTGTTTCTTCTGAAAAATAAATTAACTTTACAGGATTTTCTCATAAACTGAAGTCAATATTAGTAAATTTTTCAGATTCTCATAATCTCCTATGGAAAAAGGGGATTTTCATATTTCTGGCATGTTTCAGAAGCACCTTTAGGGAAAAAGCAGAAAATATTGAATGACGAGACTGTGAGATTTGAGCGTCAAAGGAAAAAAAGCCACAAAGCAGGTTTTATAACATCACAGCGTACTATACAATGTTATGCAACAGGTGAACCTTCCTCTTGGTCACTCTTGTGTGCTAACAGTATAAATCCTCCTTATCCAGGAAAGCTTCCATATATCTCCAGTCCTCAGAGAGCTCAAGGATGGGGCGCTATATTTTATGCAGTTGTTGCCCAGGCTTTCAGTTTCCTGAGCCCCTCAGCGTTGCTGTGCTGTCCTTGTTTTGTGAATTTCAGAGGGTCCTGGGAGAAGCTGCAGCGACTGACAGAAGACAATCTGCAAAAGACCACTAAGAGAAATAGGAATTCCCATTTTTGAACTGAATTCAGCAACCCTGCTGCTGCCAGACCTACAAGCAGGGAGGGGAGACGTGGATGGAGCAGGCAGCACGTATAGCAGTTAGTGCTTGTGGTCCCCGAGCCTGAGGACAGGGAGTGCAGCTAAGGACATGGTGGAGTTTACAAGAGTACCTCATGTGTTGAGATGCTTTATAGTCCCCCCTGTGACTAGCCTAGCAAAAACCATATGTGAAATATAAATATACTGGGACTTAAAAACTGAGTTGTATTCCAGCCTTTTAAGTTAATTTTATAACATGCTGCATCCGGGGGCTTAATGTGTGCTGTAATGTGGTGCTAGCTGAGAAGCACCACATAAATGTGGTATGTACTGGAGGCACTAGAGAGGCTGATGGAAGATATGGGAAAGAGAAAGGTAGATGGTGGAAATAACATATTCTAGTGAAAGAAGGAATCCAGTTTAAACCAACTGGTTGCTTGCTTCCTTCAGCCCAATGCAACAATGAACTCCTGTTGTCATGCTGAGTCAGTTGGCAGTGACTCATTTTATCAGTCTTAAAATTGTCCAGCATTTCATCAGAACTGGATTACACAATGGGTTTTTCCTTTTCCCCCTCTTTTTTTTTTCCCAATGCACTTGTAATATTAATAGGCACATAAATCATCTGATGTTAACATGTTTCCTCATTAACTTTTACTTTTTTAATTATAAGATTGGTAATCATACAACTTCCCAAAGAGGGACATACGGAAATCCCAAATCTGACTTGAAATTGTAAAGTACGAACTTTCTTAGTTATTCACTTCTCTCAGTTAAAAATAAATTAAAGCCCTTTGTTACTTTCCACAGGATACTGGCATAGCTAACATATGCTCACAATTGTTCAGCTGAGGTATGTGTTCTCTATTGGGTGTGGAGAGAAAATTTGTATGTGGCAACAGCAGCCAACGTGTCAGGGATGATTTTTGTCCTCAGCAGGGCTTTTTCGGCCATTTCTGCAAAAGCCTCTTGGACAAAACACTCAAATGTGGTATTTTATTCACTGAAACACTGCACATGCAATGTGATTTATTTATGGGCTTATTTATTCCTTAAACACACATAAAAAAACATGTTATGTAAAACATAAAGAGAGCGGTTCTGTCATTAAAGCTTACGAACGTTCTCTTGGTCTTCATAGTCTGAAAATGTTAGCTCTGTCAGGTTTATAACTAACTCAGCCTATCAGGGCACTTCACCAGATTCTTTGATTTTAGCACCTATGCTGTTACACAGTTTCAATCACGGTGATATGAATAAATTGAAAATGTGTAAAAAGTGATGCTGAGTTGGCTGGACAGCGATGCATCTGTTCTAAAATCCGGCATTTCTAAGTCAACCATCTTGTGTGCCCTAACATAACATCTGTATTTTCCACCCACATGATTAAATTAATTGTGTTCAATCAAATCCACTTTCTAATTGTAGATTTAGGGCAAAAGGGTGGATTTTAATCTGAGAAAATCTGAACTATTGGAATATGCTCCGTTTCTGTCCCAAGCTATACACCCTGTTCTGGGCTTAATCCCATCTGTCTGTGTTTGGACTCAGTCCTGATGGCTGGGAAATGGAAAGCTTCCAAGCGTCTTTGAATAATTTTTTAATTTTGTTCTTCAGTGGTTCTAGTTCTTTGTTGTTAATTAGATCAAACAGTGTCTCCACCGAGGATGTAACGGTTGTGTCATCAGCCTGTAATCTGTCAGGTCCCTCTGAAACTTCCTTCAACTGCTTTTGTAAATTTAGTATCTCTCTGTAAAGTTCCTCTCTGAGTAAAATGTGTGCTATTTTTTGGGATCAAAGTCCTTCTTGTTCTCAGTGCAAATTTCAGCCTACTTGTTGATGCAGACATAAAGGCATGTGTTCCTGAGAGCAGCAGAAGCAGAAGAAATTATAAGTTTAAATAGCTTTGTTTTAACTTTGTTTCTTGCTGTCTAACGAGTACAGACATTGTGCTCAGGTATTTCATCTTTGTTCTTGGATAGTGTCTTCACTAATGTTTTACTAATACTGTGGTTTTCATTTTGCTACATAATAAATAGCAGAACAAGGGCACGCATTTCACTGTCTGCATGCTAGTGGCCTTCAAGATGTCATTTATCATGTTCACCTACCTCTCCTGCACTGTTCAGTGCTGTTGCTTTTTCTTGTCTTCTGCCTCTGTTTCTTCACTTCTTGTAGTGGACAGTTGAATTTACAAGTCTCTAAAATAAATGTTTCAATCATTGCTATCAATTGCTCCTTTTATGTTCCTTTGAAGGCAATATCATTAAGAAAAAGAAGAAGAAAAAAAAAGATTGCATCTGTCTTGCTAAGTAGAGCTTTTCTTTACAGAATAATCAACTAGTAAGCTCATTTTTGGGTCTTCAAGGCACAAAGGTGTCTAATGTTGAAGAGCATCTAGGAGGTTTGGAACACAGATTTAAATTGTCATTGCAGCTTTGTATGATAATGATAGCACTAAAAACATCTCACTTTCAGGATCATCAGACTCATCAGAGTTCTGCTTCAGTAGTTTCACTTAGAGGAACATCTCACCTTGAAGAGTAGGTAGAAACAAATTGTCTGTGCTTTTTGAGATAGATGTGAATTCATCTCAACTTCCTTAACAATTTCTGACAATGGCTAAAATATACTGCTTAAGAATGACGTCTCGTTTTGTATCACTTTGGTACATGAACTCACTTACTTCCTGTTGCTTTCTGCAACTTTAAGTGAAGTCAAATAAATTAATTTTCTTATGCATGTTAGGGATTAAGTTCCAGTTTTTAACACTGCTATGTATAATATTAAGATATTAACTGCATTAATATTTTTAATGTTAGTAGAACAAGAAACCAGCTCTCTAGATTTAACAGTTAGCAGTGAAAATCTGGGTGAGGCAGCTGGCTTTCCTTGGAACCTTGTTACAGAATACTCTGATGACTTAATGGCAGCTTTTAGATCCTAAAAATATCTTAAGATCACGTTCAAAACTTGACCCATTTACTACTTTCTTTTTAGCATCTGATGACAAATGATTCCATCAACTAGCAGCATCTCTCATCAGCCCCTGATAGCATTGTGTTTCCCCATGTAAGTAGGTAGGCAGAAGTGTATGCTTTTTTCTGTCTTTGACAAGGGTCACTGTACTCGTCACCCCCCTATTAAGTTTTAGAATGTTTAATTTTTTTCATTTTCAATAATTTAATTTTGAAATTAGACCCTAATGTTTCAGGTATCACATTTCCATTCTGTTTTGTTTTCATAGCAGCATTTCTAAGTGACAGATCCTAAATAGACAGCACTAATAGAAAAATGCTACTGGATTGTTCCTGTGCCTGACACTGTACATATAGGTATCATGACTCATGGGCTCTTGGCCAAACTCGATATAAGCAGCAGCAGCAAAATGTAATAACATTTCCTTTGGGACCATTGTGTAGTGCTTGAGGAGTGTTCTGCTGTCACTGTGTTGTCTGTATTCTCAGTGCTCCTTTATGGTTTGTGCTATTGAAAAATTAGATGCAGACGTGGTATCTTGGGTCAGATGTGTTTCTGCTTTTTAAACCATCTGTGGATTTGCCTGTTGGGATTCCATCTCATCAATCATGCCTGTGTGAGTTTTGTTTTGGTGATTAAAGTTAAGAAAGTATAGGGAGCACCTCTCTAGAAGCTAGTGTTCCTTGGATGCTTTCAGCTGCTGAAAAGATATTCTAATTTACCAGTGTAAATACTGTTTTACTGCTTTGTCTATATTTGTCATTGGCATATTTAGTAGTTCTCTATAGCTTAGTGTTGTTGGTGGCAATTTTTTTGTTTGTTTGTTTCTGTTTTTTAAAACTCTCTCTGGTGGCTGCAAAGTAGTCTGCACCTATGTGCCAGTGTTACCCCCTCTGCACGATTTTAGACACAGAAGTGCAGAATCACTGAATTGCAGAGGTTGGAAAGGACCTCAAGAGATCATCAACTAAAACCCCTTTTTAAAGCAAGATCCCTACAATAGGTTGCACAGGTAGGCGTCCAGCTGAATCTTAAATATCTCCGTAGGAGACTCCACAACCTCTCACTCAGAGAGCTGCGGTCAACAATGTCCCAACGAGCAGAGTTTCTCAGAGATTGGTGCTGGGATCAGTGTTATTTAACATCTTTGTAGGCAACATGGAGAGTGCGATTGAGTGCACCCTCAGCAAGTTTGCAGACCACACCAAGCTGAGCGGTGCATTTGGCACGCTAGAGGGAAGGGATGCCATCCAGAGGGGCCTGGACTGGCTTGAGAGGTGGGCCCATGCCAAACTCATGAAGTTCAGCAAGTCCAAATGCAAGGTCCTGCACCTGGATTGAGAAATTCCCAAGCACAGATACAGACTGGGCAGAGAATGGCTTGACAGCAGCCCTGAGAAGAAGGATTTGGGGATGACAGTTGATCAAAGACTCAACATGAGCTGGCAATGTGTGCTTGCAGCCTGGATGGCCAACCATATCCTGGGTTGCATCAAGAGAAGCGTGACAAGCAGGTTGAGGGAGGTGATTCTGTCCCTCAACTCTGTCCTTGTGAGACCCTACCTGAAGTTCTGCATCCAGTTCTGGGGCTCCCAACACAAGAAAGATGTGGAGCTGTTGGAGCAGGTCCAGAGGAGGGCCACGAAGATGATCAGAGGGTTGGAGAACCTCCCCTAAGGGGACAGTAGAAACACAAAACCATGAAGTTAAGGGTGCTTATGCCTGCTCCTAAAACGTGGGAGTGCTCCTGACCATTAATGGTTACAGTGGAGTAGTTCAAGTTACGATATTTTACTCCCAAAATTTAGAGTCTGCATTTGCTACAATTTTCAACGTGCTTCCTAGTCTTTAATCTACCCTGTAGTTAGCTGCTAGAAAACAAATTGAAAGTATCATCTTTTACTCAGGTATGGAGGTTTTTTTTTACACTCCTTGAGGGGAATGAGATAACTCTATGCACTTTTCCCTTATTTTATTCCCCGTTTTGCCTGTCTGCTCCTTGATGGCTTTCACTCTTCGATCAATTCCATCAGTGTTAATTGGAATTTTTTCCCATCTTCTCTTGTGATAAGAATATATTTTCATGTAATCTGTTTCTTTGAGCCCAGTGGTAAAAGGTCTGTCTTTGGGAATTCGGACATCTATTTTCCATTAAAATGAATGGAAAGTATTTGAGCACCTTTAAGCTATTGTGAAGCAAATAGTCTTGTTCCCCTGAAAGGGATCTTTTGCAGTGAATGACAACAGATAATCTTGAGCTTTGAAACACGTGGATAGTGCTGAAAGTCTGTAAGTAAACTCTGTCATTTTATTTGCCTTTCACATAACTTTTCTGTTCTCAGAGGAGTAGCCTTTAAAGTAATCCCAAAGAACTTCCCTCGTCATGAAATACCTAACATCCAAAACACACCAACTTTGTTACGTTGCAGCTTCTCCAGAAAATGATGTAAATTTGTGTCCTTCATATTTTGAGGCAGAGATCCGACTGAGCTGACTTTTGGCAGTATGGAAAACCATTGGTGTTTGTTTTTTTTTCCCTGGTGGTTTACTTCCTGTGCTCCAAAATTACAGCTTTAATTCAGGAGGTAAAAAGCTCACAGCCTCTCTGACTGTGAGCTTCTAATAAAAGATTGCACTAGATGTGAGCTGACACTTGGTTATTTGCAGTCAGATTCCTAATACATGAAGTCTTGGATGCTTGAAGTTGTGTTGACTTTGAAGACTACTGAAAAACATTTAAATGGTAAAATTATTTATTGGAGTTTTTTTGGGTTTTTTGTTTTTACCATTTTTTCAAGAAATAAGCAGGAAAAGAGGTAATCCTATTATGGAGACTTTGCTGCTCTTCAATACTTTGAGCCCTGAATAGATCAAAACATCAGCTTGATAGAGTAATGCTCCGTACATTCTAGCCCTACCTTTCTCAGAGCAGTTTTCTAACTGAATGATTACTAGCACTAGGTGTGTGCATGAGCTGGATATGATGCCAGAGCAGCTAGCCCCAGCTCTCATGACTGATGGTGTGCTGCCCAAGTAGCCATTGGCATGGCACTTCCAGCTGTCTCCCCATCCCGTAAACCCATACGTCATAGCCCCCAGTGAAATTTTATGGTGTGTTACAGCTTTACTATTTGAATCTCCAGGAATTCCAGACTGAAGTTCAGCTTTTCTTATTCAATTGGATGGATGATGGATAGCTTGATATTTTTGTTGGATTTCTGTTCAGACGTGATGTTTCTCTCTTGCCTGGTGCTTGGACCACAAATGGTCCACTGAACCTGAGGCTTTCATTTCACTGCTGTAGTAATACCTTTGTTTCTGAAACAGAAAGCTTTAAGATGTAGCAACATTTATGATTCTAACATTGCAAAGTTATCACGATATGGTAAAAACAAATGTTGATTCATTTCAAGACCACAAAGGGGTTTCTTTAAAAGCCATGCTTATGCCCTGATTTTTACTCATTTTTTGTTGGCTTCTGGAAAATTCAACAAAAGGAACAGTGAGGACAGTAAAATATCAGTTAATACAGAGCTATTTTTATTCCAAACTTCTGTTCATTTATTATTATTATTATTATTTAGTTTGTTACATACTATCAAATGGTTTCACAATGTGACCCCTGATTTTGAAATGAAATAAATTAAATGTTAGTTAGTACTGATTAGTGGAATATTAACATGGATTTTTTTATTTACTAAAAAATCAGGAAATTAAAGTTCCCCTGGCAAACTTAATTATGTGTAATTGCACAGATATTACAATGGGGATCTCATTATATGACCATAGACCATCCTTGCAGCAGTACTAAATATTACAGTCCTTACTAATAATTGCAAGGAAAGTCACAGGAAAAGAGCCATTTGACCATAAAATAGTATCTGACTCAAGCTCTTGACAATACCTGACTGAAGAGTAGCATTGAAGTTGGTACACTTCATTTCCATTATATCATTTCGAAAATATTATGTCACCTTGCTCGGTATGTTCCAGTTCTGTAATGAAAGACTGTTTTGTTCAAATACAGCTAAAATAAAAGAGCTGTTTGTCTATAGGATACCTAATCTTATTTCTGTCAGGCTTGCAGGATGACATCAATACTAACCTCACCAGATCTCCCAATTTTTGATAGATTTCTCTGAAAGAAAGGCTCTTATCTCTATTCTTGCGTAAATAAGACCTGAGGCTTAATTTCGAGTTAATAAAACTTTTTGCTTTTAATTTCTCTGCCTTTAAATAATAAACGCTTTCATCTTTTCCTTCCAAAATGAATTTCAATTAAAAGAAAAATAACCCCAAAAACATCCTTTAAAACAGCTGAACAAACTGTGTTCAGATTACCCAAAAATATTCTCCTTTAGGCCAAAACTGAAGGTCTAATTGGAACCAGTCTTGCCTAGTTTTCTAAGCGAATTTAGCTTATGTAAAATAAAATAATATTCAGACTGAGACATTCCTTTTCCCTATTACATCTAGTATGTCTATCTTTTTTATTCTTCAAGAACATCTTGGAATCAAAGATTATGAATAGTAGATCCTGCCCATCTGCATACAAAAATAACCCCGCTGAGATGGTCTACAGATGGGTAAGTTGTGTGAAAGGGAAACTTGTATACTTAGTTTTGATGTTATTAGTGCTAATATAACATTTGCATCCTTTCTAGTGTTTCCCCTGTATTTGATATGGAGGTCACCACGTCACCGTTTAATGGGTTTTTTATTTTTCTTACAGGGGGATTTTCAGACTAAAAAGGACAAATCTTCGCTTGATGTTTTACTCATTCTCATTTTCTTCTTCTTCCTGCTCTCTGTAGTGTTTCTTTGCCCAGGGAGAAAGGAAACAGAATCAGGCTCTTCTGTACACTGTTCAGGTCAGCCTGTTGCCCTAAACACCCCTCAAGTTCCTTTGTCTGACATTTCCTGTTACTTGGCTATGAGATTTTAAGGAAATATATCCAGAAACTCTAAGCATAGGGACTTAGCAGGAATTTGGACCATTTGAATTTGGGCCTTAGGGTTAATTTTGTGTTGAGTTGCTTACAAGTGTCATACAAGCCACGTGGTCTCAAGAGTCATGCCTTTTCAGTAACGTAAAGTTCTAGTCTGTTTGGTAAATACATTGATTTACCCTTGCCTGTTATATATGGAGACAGGTCTTACATAGGAGTTTTCACACTGTGTCTATATTTGAGGAAAAAAAATCCTATGTCATCTGAAGGGATTTCATGGTGAAGTATTAGATGAATAATGGCATTTAGCATTGTTCCTTTCAAAACTTACAGCGTTATTGCACATGTTGGACCTTCTTTTGGTGTTAGTTGCACAGCCTGAGATTTAAGGAAATTAATAAATAATTTTCCAGTTTCAAAGTTCTAAAGAAATACTTAAAAATACTTGGGAAAAAGTGTGAAAAAGCTAAATAATAACAATCTGATAGCAGTTAAGACACTTGCATAACTTCAGGCTTACTCAGGGGTTTTGAATATTTGAAGTTTCAGTACTGTCTGTCTCTTTTCTCTAGAGGTGGTGTTTGTCTCAATCAAGTCAACCAAATAAATGTTAAAGCATGGAATTTCTCTTTATCCATCTGACAAACAAATTTTATTTTATTTTTTTTCTTTAAGTAGCTACTCATTTAGAGGGCAATAGTCTCATGCAATATTCTAAACTAGAAGATAATTACTTCTTGAAAGAATACCATCTAATGAAAATGGTGACATAAATATTTTCCAGGTAGAAAGGATTCACGCCCATAAGCATACATCAACTCACACTCAGAGGGGCCAAGTTGCTTTCAAAATGTAGCTGGTGATACTTTTCACTTCTTTTTTTTCCATCTGGATCAGATCTCTGTCAACAATAAAATCTGAGCATCTGACCTGATATGACAGTCACTGGAATCACAAAATTTCTTTTCAGACTATTTAAAGGGGGTAAAAATGAACTGATGACAAACCTACAGCTTCAGCATTTTTCCTGTGGTCCATATCCATATCCATCTATAGCTATCTACAATTATTATGGCAGAAATCATATTCTCCTTCATGCTCCCTAAATTTCTGGGACAAAAATACAAATCTTTGATAGCTCATCATAGTTATGTGGTGGAAGAGAGTGATGGATGTGCATCCTCACTTGTTTGTCACCATAGTATCCTTCTAATGATAAAACTACTTTTTACCATTTGCTGATCAGCTTCTAATGGATTTCCTGAAGTGAAACATCAAATTTCTAGTTCTTTAAATACTGACTGAGCTGCAATATGATACTTTATAATTAAATTATAGATAACCTTTGGGAAGCATATAGTTATATAATAGAGGGTGTACAATACAGTGCAGTAGGGTATGTAACAGGATCCGCTTCCATTGTAACTCCATGGCTTGGATGAGGGCCTTACACATTAGCTCAACAGCTAAATTGGTCACAAATTGCCTGCTGATGCAAATAAAGTTGATATCCCAGCACTCTGTAAATGGAGAGGACAAATACAGATGGATCGGAGGCTGCGTGCTTAGCTACAGGTTGTTATATGTTGAATAATTACAACGTAATCCATACATTCAAAATATAAAGTTCACATATGATATTTCAAGTACGCGTACGAACTTGTGCAGGGAGATGGAGATAGAGTATGTGGGAGTTTGAGGACTGCTATGGATTTTTGTTCTTTTTATTGCAGAATGGCACTGTGGTCTGATATCGATCTTCTGGACTCTGTTTTATTAGGATTCTTAGTCCCTGTAGTATAAAGAGCAAGGAATAGTCTGTGTTTGGACAGAATTTCTTACGCTGCGTAGATCTCACTATCACAGCTCACTGATGTAGCAGCTATAATTACTCCACACAGTACTGAAGTAATGCAGCACTGTTGCATCTGATGTGGAATGACTGTACAGGCTAAGCATCATTTTGCAGCTTTTATGCAAGGTGGCCCAAATGCTATAAAGGCACAGTCACTGTTCCTTTGCCAACATGCTGATAGTGTCATCATAAAAGAAAGTGGGCATTTATGGTACATCGTGACTTGGAGGCAGATTTTCACAAAGCCATTGAAACAGTTGGAGACGTATCAGCTTTGCATCTGATCTATTATTCACCACATTCCTGGATTACAAACAAAACAAAACAAAACAAAACAAAACAAACAAAAACAATAGAAAAGCCAGTTCTTGTTCAGCAAATGTGCCCCAGCCTTGCCAATCAATTGGGCTGTCTGAGAGCCTGATCTATAAAGGCAACATAGCCTGAACTGACCAGGAAAGTCTGACATCCCAGTCTCACGTTTGTTTTCAGCAGAATGGTTAACTCTTTCCATTTAGCTTTTACTATTTGTACAATGAGAATAGCGGTAGCTTTTTACCAAAGGAAATTGTGAGATTTGATTTGTTGATAGGTGTGTGCAAAAGGACTGTGGAATCATGGATCAAAGCTGCTAAATTAAAGGAAAATGTTGCTTATTTGGAGTTCTGGCAGTAAGGAATGACTGCTGAGCTGGGGAAGCAGTTGAGATTCTTTGAGTATTGAAAAACTCCAGGAGAGCGCAGTATTCCTCTCCTTCTGTCTTCAGCATCTTCACCAGTAAATGTGCAGGGGTAAAGAGCATCCGCATGGTTCTTCTACATTTTTGTTGACCCCTGCTGATGTAAATCAAACACGCTGTCCTCCTGTTATCTTCAGATTTAGAAAACCTATTTTAATCACTTCATACAGGTACCTAATTTGAATCAGCCTGCCAAGCTGCAGGGCTCTTGTGCTTTTTTAATTGGCATCTTTCTTGTTACATTTGAACATAGTTGTAAAGACACCGCAGAACATGAGCAGAGAAAACTAAATCACCATTCCTGTTGGACTGGCAATGTGATTGTGTGTATAGCAGGGGAATCTGGAGGATATGAACGTGTTCTGAAGGGGACTGCATGGATGAAATCCAGTTCAGATATGTTGGCATGAGTGTTTCAAGGTCTTGCCCACAGTATCTGGCAAAGAGCTGCAACAGAAATTTTTCTGGAATTTTTAACACTAGTATGGTATCCTTACATTCAGCCTCAGGCCCATGTAGGTTATTGCAGTACATGGGATCAGGTGTTTTCACTTGGAATCAGTCTAACAACCTATCTATAATATCTGTAATATCTATAATATCTATAAGATCACTAAGAACCTCAAACTGTGTTTCTGATCTGCTCTTTCTGGATCAGCTGGAAGCCACAAGCTGGTTTATAAGAACAATTCTTGGTATTCTAGTAAAGCAGAGTCCCTGAAGGTGGTGATGAAACTGTGATGGGGCAGATAAGTGGAGTACATAAAAAATAATGTGTTAACCCATCGCAAGGATGAGCTTGGTTCAGGTTCATTGAGTCAGTCTTGCTTAAATGCCTGTAGAATTTGAAAACCAGCGTTTATGAAGCTGCTGAAAGGCCAAATTCTTTCAAATGAAGCAGATCATAGCCTCAGGTGTGGTTGTACGACACCTCTTCCAGTTGTGGTTGCATATAAGATTTGTCTAAACTCACCAAGCTGGTGAGCCTGGGAACATAAAAAGGAGAGGAGAGAACAGGGCACTACAGAGCATGTTATTTGGCACTGAAGCACATTCCTTCCCTCTCAGTCTGTCATCCAGAATCTTGTCATGTACAACAAAGACTTGCACAGCCGTATCAGTTCTGGAGGACAGTTTGACTTTCCCTGTTTTCCATTTGCTCTCGAAGATCAGCATGTTCTTAGGGCTCTGAGCTGAAAAGACAGGTTTACAGAGAAAGAAAAGCAAGTGTTATCTTTCGGGCAGACTAGGTGGCCTGAGGTATAGCGAGAGACAACCCAACCTCTGCTGTCCCTGCGGTATGACAGGCATGTTCTTGAGCACACGTCATGTGCTGTGCGTGGCCAAATGCAGGCTAGCTACTTACCCTTTCCTCTTTCTGCAGGTGAAACAAGTGCATTGGCACCAACCAATACTTGAGAGGAAGAGTGGTGGAAATGAGGGGATGGTGAGCAGACCAAAGAATGAACGTTAGCTTGTGGTAAGAATTCTGGAGTACTAAGACATTCTTATAATATCCTCGCTTTGGAGTAAACCTAATTTTTAAAATTGGAATTCAGAGACTCTTCATATTATTTAAACTGAATAGCAGTGTCTTGTGATTTTCATCAATTGGCTTTGATACAGACAACTCTTGATAAAATATTTATATTCTTCCCATAACATTCCCCATCATATAACTCTGGGATTGGAAAACAAAGCACTTCGTATGTTTATGGTGCTACTTGCCCATGGAACTATTGTTGGGCTCATTTTACAGATGGAAATACTGAGGCAGTGAGTGATCATTGGTCATTTGGCATGTGTACAGCCAGAACGAATTATATAGAGACCCACAATTAGAAAGTCTCCTGGAGCACCTTCTGCTTTCCTAACCTTACATACCCTTCAATAAGGTGATTGTGGTCATAAGTTCCAGACAAACAAATATATAATGAGGCTAAGTTTTGCTGTATTTGAAGTAACTTAACTTGTAGAGCTGTTTCCACGTACTCCATATGTGCATTTAGCTAAATCTTACTGAAGGAGTTGAACTAAGTCACCTAATAGAGATTTTTGCTCTTTGTATTTTATTCTAAGGTAAGAAAGGCAGTGTTTTGATGAAGGTGTTAAAGAAAGTAACTATTTGAAAAAAATTGCTTAATTATTTCTGTATTTACTGTACAGCTATATAAAAATGGGCTGTTTCTAAGCAAAATACAAAAATGTAGTAGCTAGCAGTGAACAAAACTAATCGAATTCACCAGTCACCAGGCTGGTTAATATTATAAAGCCTGCACATGAATCGTGAATATATGGCCAGCCTCAGGATACAAATCCATGAATCCAGGGAGTTTATCTGTCTTTTTAGAAAGCAGGCTATCCCTTTTTGATCACTACAATTTAAGCATATATTGCCTAATAATAAATATGATGATTAAAATGCATTTGGGGAAGTAGGATGTTGTAATAGAGCTTTGAATCAAAAACAGATTCATTTTACTTAATTTTAGCCATCCTCCAGATCACTGCCTCACCTCTCCATGTTCTGTAGGCTCCCTCTTCATTTAGGGGCATGGGGAGCTGGGCAGAAGGGCTTTTTAGAAGTGCCTGTCTCTCCACCAGCAACAGTGAGAGCCTACACAACTGCTTCAGACGGGACGCTTAACTTTTAGTTGACTGCAAGTTACTCGAGGTAAATTCCCCATTAAGCATCAAGAGATTTGGATCCTCATTTGTTTGTCCACTGATTTTCCACATCCCTGGAGGCGTTCAAGGCCAGGTTGGATGGGGCCCAAGGCAGCCTGAGCTGGCGGGGGGCATCCCTGTCCACGGCACAGCATTGGAGCTGGGTGGGCTTCCAGGTCCCTTTCAACCCAACCATTCTGTGGTTCTATAACTGTGATTCTGTGAATCTATGATTCATAGCATAGCCATGGCAATATCACTTAACTTTTTTTTTTTTTTTTTTTTTCTTTCCCTTGGACCCAGTTTTTCCAAGTAAAATAATAATTCCCTGCTGATGAAGTTGTTGGAGGAGCTTTGTCCGAGGGCGAAGTCCGGGCACAAAACCTTGTTTTGCCACTTTCATCGTAAGAATCAACAGAATTCCTGTGACGACGTAAGTTTACGCATGACGTGAGGCAGGGCTGGGTGAAAATTATTTTGAAAGCAGTGTAGATATGAGAGTGTATTGTAAAAATGAATGAAGATGTAGCAGCGAGTGATTGCGTGCGTTGGCTCCCCGGTCTTTTGTCTGCACACCTTGCTCCCAGCCTTTCTCCATCCAAAGAACACGAGGAGTGGGGAGAGCGTGTGCGAAGCCAGCCCTCTATTTTAACTACCCTTGGCCTGTTTGGGAGAGCGTCGTGAGAGATTGATGTCTGCTCACGGAACACCGCGCGCCGGATGCGTTGCACCTGTTCAGACATAAGCACGCTATTACAGATGCTGGGGAAAAGGTTCTCGATCCACGCGGGGACGTATTTGGGGAGGGGGTGTCCGATTGTTTACAGGGTCCCTCCTCTCCGAGCCCCGCCGTCCCCTATTGTCTAGGGAGCCGAGCTCCGCGCCCGGCCCCGCCGCGCACCTCCCTGCCCGCAGCGAGCGGAGCCGGCGGGCGGCGGGGAGGAAGGTGCGGCGGGGCCGCCCCGGAGCCCAACCTGTTGCTGCGGCGGCCGAGCGGGGAAGGAGGGCCGTCGGCCGCCCCGGAGGAGGGCTTTGTCTGCGCCCGGCTCCGCTCCCCCCCGCCGCCGCTCCCGCTCCCTCTGCCCGCCCGCTCTCGCTCTCGCTCTCCCTCTCGCTGTGGTTTTTGTAAGGTAGGTTGCAGCGCGTGTGTGTGTACACAACATCGAGAGCAGGAAAATGGACTCATTAGGGAGGCAGGCGGTCGGGAGCGCTCGCGCTGTAGTGCCGGGGAGACGGAGGCTATGAGGAGGCAAACTGAGGACGGGGGAACAAGGTAGGCCAGCCAACTTTTGGAAAAAAACGAGGGGGGGCGGGGGGGGGGAAGCCCGAGCCCCGCTCCGCTGCGCCCGGCGGCACTTCTTTCTCCGGCCCCCCACCCGGGCTTTAATTTGGAGATGCAAGTTTGGCAGAGCCCAGTGCCAGCCCGCGGCCGGGACCACCGCGCCGAGGCCTGACCCCTGGAAACGTGCTTCCCCCCTCCACTTATCTCAGGGTGTGCCCCCTACGATTCACTTTAATCACTTTCTCTTTTTTTCTTTCTTTTTTTCCCCGATGGCGAAGGAAACAAATGCGTTTGTTTTCCAACACCGCTTCCAAGTAAATCAATATCTCGCACTCCTGTGAGCAGCCCTCCCCGCCCGGCTCGCCGCTTTCCTCCTCTGTTTATGCACTTCCATCTGTCCGTCCATATATCATCTCCTCCTTATTTACCGCTAAATGGGTTTTATTACTATTTGCCGACGACTTCTGCCCGCAGCGCCGGCGACGGGGGTGAACGGGGACTCTTTGTTGTGTGGCTATATGTCGGCTATAAGTTTGAAGTCCAGGCTCGTCATGCGTTAAAATAAAAGCAGAAAAGAGAAAGCGGAGAAAGCAGGTTCCACTCCTCCTGACAGGGCTTTATCCGGAGGTTTTGTTGTTTGTCTGTTTGCCTGCGGGGGCGGAGGGGGTTAATTCGGGTGATCGTACATCGACTTTTTCCTCTCGGGTATTTTTAACGTCTATTTTTCATTATTAGTATTTTTCCAGTTTCCTTTCCTGGGCAGAAAGGAGACGCAGATCGCAACTTTTGTCTCTCGGAGCTGATGTCACGTTATGGAGGCATCGCCGGGTTCGGAAGGACCCCAAACTTTGGCGGAGGGAGTTGGTATCCTCAGCTGCCCCCCACCCTCTGCTCCGCGCTTCCGTCCGTGCCGGCAGGGACGGCAGGGGGAAGGGAGGGGATATTTTTTTACAGCGGTGGCAAATTATGAAATCTATCAAGCCATTTTGTCCAGCACGAGTAACTATTTATTTACCTTTTTTTTTTTTTTTTTAAATTTGAGCAAATATTCCTGCTTATTTGTCATTTCAGACCTTGAAGCTTTCCTCTGAATTAATCCTTATTGTATTTTATTTTATTTTTTTTGTGGTTGGGGAGGGATGTGTGATGCATTTCGTCTCCCACTGAGCACTGTCGAGTTTTGGAGCCCAGATTTACTGTGGGTTCTCAGGGCTGCTCACAGTGATCCATTCGAAATGGTCCTTTTATGTGAGCTCCTGTCAGTGCTGGTGGAGGGCTGAGCTGCTGCTCTGCCGGTGACAGAGAGAGAGGAGAAAGGACAGAGGCAGCCGTGAAAGTGAGTTACATAAAATGTTCTGGAGAACCCGAAGTAATTATGTAAAATGGACGCTGATCGGTGGAGGTCTCTCCATAACAACAATCACCTTTTTAAAGAGAAAATAATTTATTTAATAGCAAGAGGGCTGACTTCTTAAAAAAAAAATAAAATGCATTAGGCCTTCCTCTTAGCACAAAGAAGTGCATAGAGCAGTATTCCCAACCCACCTGGGACTGCTTCGGAGATCCTCCGAAACCTTCAAATCCTTTAAAAATATTTCTTAAAAATCCCTCTTTTATTTTATTATTTTATTTTTTTTTTGCAGCCAGTGCAAACTTCTGCTGCCAACAGGTTTTTGTGGCTGTTGTTGCACTGTTTTTCTCGCTGTCCTTTAACTTGCAGCTCCCCGGTTGCAGCTGAAGTGCCTCCCCGCTGAACAAACTAAGTTAATTGAAATCCAGAGCAGCACATCTATTCACTGGCACGACAACCGCTCAAACTACTTGCTCCATTTTATCCAAAGCTTTATTCCAGAACCTGAGCGAAACTTTTCAAGGTTTTCTCTATCACTGTGCCAAGAACTGGTGGCTTGTCTCTTAGCTGAGGAATGGCATTCATTGATTGCTTTTCCCCCCCCCCCCCCCCCCCTTTTTTTTTCTTTCTCTTTTTTTCTTTTCTTTTTCTGCTTTTCACTCAGGCTTCTACATTAATACTTTGTTGATAGAATTCCAGTGCACTCATGGCTTTGCACTGCCTCTCCTCCCAGAGCTCAGACCTCCAGCTCTGAAGCTGGGATGTGGGGGTCCCAAAGGCACTGTGGTCACCTGCAGAGGGACAGCTGATGTGGCCCCAGGAGGGGTGGCTGTGGGTTCTCTGGGGATGTTCCCTGGATGGATGGCAGTGCTTTTGGGCTCCTCGTGTGTCTTTTGAACTTGCGCAGGTGGGCAGCATCCCACTGGAGGGCAGCAATCCTGGCCCTGGGGGTCTCACCCTTTAGCAGAAGCCCAGCCTCACCTTAATGTTTCAAATAACTTTTAGAACGACTGTGATATATCTCTGCATTTTAGAACACCCCTACAGGGAAAGAAACATTTGAGCGTAGAAAGAGTTGGGAATAGGAGAAATGTTTTTCTGTATGCAGCAAAGTCTCTTTAATCTTAAAAACTTTTTTCGGTAGAAGAAATCAATTTACTTTGAAATGGCTTATTCTTAAAAAAAAAAAAAACAAAAAAAAACTCTTTGCCCTTTTGATGGCACAAAGTCCATCTGCAAACTGGGCACAACGGCAAAGGCTGCAGCATGCTTCAGTAAACTTCAAACCAGCGTGCGATGCTGGGGCTGGCACCCAGCGAGTCCAAGCCTCGGGACGGTGTGGTCTGCAGGGCCGGTGCTCCTGGAACTGCCTTGGCTCTGGGTGTGCGTTGTGCGGTGCAGAACAGACAGTGATCCAGCACCCCCACACCAAGGTAGTGCCCCGGAGTGGTGGTTTTGTGCCTCGCCGTGTCCTGTGGCCAGAATCAGTTTGGAGCGGGGCTGCGTGTGTGCTCCTGTGAGACAGAGCGAGGCAGCTGGGGCTGTGTGTGTGTCGGTTTGGGCCGCTGTTTGTTGTGGGTTTGCTGGTTTGTTGGTTTTTTTTTTTTTCCCCAAATGAGGCCAAAAATGGGGAATAAGGCGGTCAGATCCAAATACCAAACAAATAGCGAGCCAAATTAATTTTAATAGTGGAGGATTTTGCTTTTCTCTTACAGGAGGAAAAAAATACGGGGTTTGTTTATTTTGATAAAGGCAGTTGTAGCAATTTCCTGAGTTGGATATATCATTATTGTAAATATTGCTCATGGTTCTCTTATTTTCACATTTTCTTCATAGGCCCGGCTTATTCATAAGGGAAAACAGCTGCAGAAAATTAGAAAAATGCATTATTATTTATATAAAACTTTGATGTAAATAGGGAACAGTGTCCCCCACTACAGATTTCTGTGGGATGGCTTACAAATCCCATACAAGAAAGATTATGGTCTTACATAAATTGTTATTTAAATCATTTCAAGAGAATCCCGTTTGTTTTTGCAGGCCATATGAGTCTTTAGCAGCACGGTTTGAATAGGACTTCTGTTTAGAAATGGATGGCATGCTGTGGCCTTACAGATCTGAGCCGGTTTCACTCCTGTCCCATTTTATAGGGCCCTTTTACAGGGTGATCTGTGTGGTAAAGAGCTCTGCCTGAAAGAGATTTGTAAATGTTGATGGAAAATTAAACACTGAAATTTAACTTCAGGTTACTTCATCGGTTTGGTTTGGGTTTTTTTTCTTTAGCAAAACTTTCAGAAAACCCAAGCCCTTTATAAACGTTTTTTAAGATTTTTTTAAATGAAATAATGCACTGGAAATAGTTGTTTTTAAACAATAACTTGTTCCCTCTGTAGAGTCGGCAAGTTCAGTCCGTGCTGCAGAGAGAAAAGGATGGCAAATCAAAGTGAAACTGACTTCATTGATTGCTTGAGGGTGGCCCACGAAAATTCTGAAAGTAAACAAACAGCATCATCTATGGAAAATAAATTGGCTTTTTATTCATCTGTCCATTCCAGTAATCCCAGCTCCTCGTGCTAAAGAGCAGTGCATAACTGTGCACGAAGTTTGAAAGTATCGTGGTAATATTTGTACAGTCTTAACTTGAGCAGATTTACATGGGTTGTTCAGAATTTCAGTAAGGAGTGAATAAAGGCAAAAGCTTTCGTCTGGGACAGTTTTTGCTCTGACAGTGTTGCCTGTGTTCCTTGCTATTATTTCCCTTGCAAGTTAGCAGTTGGTTCTGACAGCAGCAATCCAGTCCTCTTTAAGAGGTAAGTGGCATTTTGGAATGCTTACTTCCACTCCACATTTCCACGTTAGTATGGCTCAGATGTCCTGTTTCCCCATGTCCCATGAAAGCTTTTTGCCTGTCTGTACTGGTGGCAGCTCAGTCTGGGAGCTGCTCTGCTGGCGTGGTCACTGGGGTGGACATGATGCCGGTGAGACGCTGCTAGTGGCCCCACATCTGCAATGGAGTGGGAAGGAAATAAGCCCAGCTTCTGCCCCATACATAGCAGCCTCTGTGTCTTGAATAGTTAAAGTACAGCAGCGAGGGAATGGGCTGGTTAGATAGGGCTGCCCCTAAAAAATATGCTGTTCCTGTGATGGCTGGGGTTTGGCTTTGGTGTGGCGAGAGTGTTGGGTCGCAGCCTGCCCTGTGGGGCAGATGCTCACGGTAGGAAAAAGCAAGCCAGTAACGGAGCCGGCACTAGGTGGCACTATGGAAAGAGAGGCCACGGAGCGTGCAAGCACAAAGAGCGAAATGTGGTGGTGCCAAGCAGGGGTCCCTTCCCACCAGCCCCGGGGAAGGCAGGTGTTAGGGCTGCTAGGGCTGCAGTCTGACCTCGCTTGCTCTGCTGCAACCCGGCTCTGCTCCTCAAAGCCCCTTAGCAAAAAGAAGCATTCCACAAGAAGCGAGTTCTGCCAATTCAAGCACTGGCAGCGTCTTCAGCACTTCGTTCTTAGTGCAGTGCTATACACCTTTCCTTGTGCTGTTGTGAAGAGAGCACAGACTCCATTCTCCAGCCAGTTTGCATGAGCGTTAACGGCAGTACAAAAGCTGAGCTCAAACCAGCACATACTTCCTCCAGCTTGATACTAGCTTGAATATTGCCACTATATACTGTTGTATTGAAAATCCTTCATGACTGCTGTGAAGAGGAAAGGAAACCTGAAGGGGCAGGGCAGGGCGTGTGACCCTTTGCAGAGCGTCTGTGCTCTATCTGTTGGAAACATTTGGCAGGACAGAAGTATTGCCATTCTGTAAGTCACGTCTGTAGATGACCTCTTAATGTTATGCTTCCGTAGTAAATTTATCTTGGGGTTGTGGTGGAGCTAAAAATGCAGGCAGTATGGTGCCATTTGATTCTGAGGTAAACATAGCATGGAAAGTACTGGCTTTTTTTTTTTTTTTTTTTAATTTTTTTTTTCTATTTTTCCCAACCAAAAGACTTACTTTCTAATATTTTACTTCTCTGATCATTGACAGCTGAAAGTATGACCCATCTCTTGCAGATACAGAAGTGAGACTGGGAAAGTTGCCTTATGGACTTCAGAGTTTTCCTTTCAGCCAACTGAAAGTTAATTATTGATTTCTCTTCCCTCTCCAGGGCTCCCTATGCCGTTTACTCTGGCTAGAAAGTTGGTGGTCACAGTGCTGGAATTTGGGAGTCATGGCTATATGGCAACATGGGACTTTGTGTTCAGGCAGTCAGGAGCAGATTAGATGGAGGCTGATATGGGGAAGAGTGAAAAAAGATGTTGGTAAAGCTTCTCTAAGCTTTTATGCAGGGTGGACGTAGAGACTGTTCTTCATGGCTTTGGCTCCTAGAAATTTTGATAGCTAAGTGAGTCACTGGTGTTAGTGACAGAGAGGAATGCTGACAATAAAACAAAACCAAACAAGCTAACGGCCCCCCAGACTCATTGTTTAGGCTCAGGCACAAGAAAACCATGTTTAACTGCTACTGTGCTCCCTCTGCTGGCTCTGCAAAACGAACGAATGCAATTCCCAGGAGACTCAGCCACGCCTGCCAGGACAGCACCCTGCAAAAACTGGGGTTAAGTAAGCAAATGGCTTCGAGCTCTCTTCTTCTCCTGTATTTGCAGAAGCCTTCATACAAAGTGTGCTACAGCCTTATATACTTGGCATGACACACTGAGCATGGTCATGAAATCTCAATCCACTAACTCAGACTTCTTTTGCTTTGTTTCCAGTCTCGCTTATATTTGATAGGCGTTTTTTTTTCTGCCTTTCCCAGAAGTTTGAATTTTCCATTTTACTGCTGCTTCCTCTAGGATTCTTCCCCTCTGAAGGAGTTTTAGATATGTTCATGTCGGTGCTTTTATCGTCCATTACAGTGTATGTAGGATCTGAAGAAGCCTGGGTGCAGCTAAGGCTTTGGCTGCTTCCAACTCTCTCTGTCCCAGTTAAATCTGCCTGTCAGCTCTGTACCGCTGTGCCCACTTCATCCTGGCCTTTGGCGTGAATAGCGGCTGTTTTTTCGGGATGCTCTCGAACATCCTTCCTCGTTGTGATGCATCTGTATTTCTTTTCCAAACATAGACCCAATTGTTTCATATGTTCCCTGCGCTGTGCGTTTTCCCCAGTAGATCTGTTTTCAAAATCCAGCATTTTGTACTTTCATACTATGACACACTTTGAAGTTCTGGATAAGGCTGTGTTGGAGAAAAAGCTGGAGAGAGCTTTATTAATTCCATTAGAATATTAGGAATGTGTGGAAGATTCCTGACACAGTAATTATATAGTGAAATACTGTGCTGTATTTCCCGTATTTTTCACCCCTGAGGACTGTCATAATGAGGAACCTCATCTTGCAGCCATAGGCATGTTGGTGGGAGTTGGCCGTGCTGAGTTGCAGCAGGACTGGGCTCGAGTTCTCCGTGTAGAACAGTGAAAAGTTTCCTCTCTGTGAGTCTCACGCTGCCCATCTAGGTGGCTGCTTATTAAATCCTTACCCAGTAGGGACAATAAACCAAACAGCCTGGTGGGTAGCTAATTGGCTGGAGTGACTCAAGCCACATATAAATCTCATTTGTACTCAGAACACTGACTCTCTCTGGCCTCATCGGTCTTCCTAGTATTCATTCGTTTGGAGATGGCCAGAATAGAATACAAAGAAAATCATTCCTTGCTCTTCTTTCTCAGCGTGTCTCTTAGGGTGCACATGGGATGATTCTCCATTATTTCCCTTGCATAGACCCTGCCGTTTAGGAACCCATCCTCCTGTAACATAAAGCAGGGAGCTGGGCCCCGTGTGTGCAGCCACAGCAGAGACATCAGGAAAGCGGAGCAGCGCCGAGAGCAGCTCACCCTCCACCAGGTCCCTTGCCATGAGGAATCGTAGCAGGGGTTGGTATGGAGATGACTTGCCCTCCTGCTGTACCTGCTTTGGGGATAAATAGAGAATTCAGCGCCTGGGGCTACCAATCTGGCACCTTTTGCTAGTACTAAGCTAATGATGTGATTAGGACCAATACACGTTTTCAGCAAAGGCCCGGCCTCTGCTGACTCACGGCGAACTGCTTGAAGCCCAAACACTGTTTTGTTTTTTCCAGCATTTCATAAAAACGCTGCTTTTATTTTCCTTTCCGAGCCACGGCCAAGTTCTGAAAGCTTCAAAACCTGCTCCAACCAGATAGTAAAAGTGCGTTTTTAAGATACTGACGTTTCCTAAATGAGTTGGTCTTTTCTGAGCTATATCAACTTCAAATCATTTATCCACTAAGTCAGTCGAGCTCAGCCTGAAACATTTTGCTGCTGTGAAAGCAGCTGCTCCTGAATGAGGTTAAAAGCCAGTTGTGCTCCTGCAGTACATTTGGCTTTGCTATACTTTGTGCTCGGCAAGAGAAAGCTCAGGCTTTTTCTCTGGTGCAGGGCTTTTTTTTCCTGCTAATCTCTGAGTCCCTTTTTACAGGAGATGGGATCCAATTCAAAGCTTTTCATAATAGTTTTTAGGCAATTTTTTTTAACCTATGTACAAAGATGTTAAATATTTTATTCAGCACGGAGGCACGGAGCAGTATGGGAAATGGCAGTGAGACTGCAGTGTAGTAGCTGGAGCAATGTATGCAAGTACATAGGTACTAGAAAGAATAACCCACTGATGATGGACGCAGAAGTCTTATTTTGGTTATAGTTTATTTTCCAATTTTCAACAAGTCTCCCCATTTCTCAGTTTCTCAGTTCTATGTCTTCAAGACAGGGATAATGACATTTATTTATTTCTGAGAGCAGTTGGGAGATTGGTAGCCACAGCTTTATCAACTAGTTTTAACATGTCAACAATCTCTCCCTCTCTACTTTTTATCCTATTGCCCTAGAAGTGCATTGCAGCCTTTTTCTTTACTTTAATGGGGTTTCCTTAGTCAAGTTTTTGAACGTGTACTCTTTCTCACAGAATCATAGAATCATAGAATGGGTTGAAAAGGACCACAATGATGATTTGGTTTCAACCCCCCTGCTATGTGCAGGGTTGCCAACCACCAAACCAGGCTGCCCAGAGCCACATCCAGCCTGGCCTTGAATGCCTCCAGGGATGGGGCATCCACAGCCTCTTCGGGCAACCTAGAGGTTCCCTAGCATGTCCAAGCAGAACGTACACCTGAGGTCCTGCTTGTTGGTTTTTTGTTTTGTTTTGTTTTTGGGAGAATTTTTCTCCACATGGAGGCAAGTGTTGGCATTTGCTTCAGTGGTAGAGATGGCAGTAACTGTTTAGCCCAACGCACGCAGACGGTACCATCTCAGGTGAATTTTGAATGAGTTGTGAGCCATATATTGCTACTGCAGTCATCCCTAGATTGCCCTTACCAAATTACTGTTAGCAACAGAATTGGCCCAGGTGGAGTGAGAGCCATCTTGTCTAGATCACTTCTGTATCTACCAGCCACAGGGACAAGTTCATTCTGCTACCAAACAATTTTCACTTCACATCTTTTTTTTTTTTTTTTTTTAATTTTTGAGGGAAAAGAAAAGGACAATAAAGAGGGAAGGAGTTAAAATGAACATTTCTGGAGTTCTCTGTTGGAGACTGGTTGTTTAGAAGCATTGTTGACTGAAAGCTTTAAAGGGTTATTGAAATCTGGTTGAGTGATGTTACTACGGAACGCTGGCTTCTATATGGGAGAAAGATACATGTGGAGCATTTAGGAGAGGGGGTTGGGACAATGTGAGCAATAAAAAATAAAAACTGAGACACAGGCAGGGGGCAGAGCTGCTCAAAGAAAATGAGGACAAAAAGTCTGAAGTTCATGCAAAAAGAGGGGCTATCTTGGTCCCACTGGCAGGAAAGGGAAGAAATGTTAGCAGAGGGGTTTGGTTTGAACCGAACCACAGTGGGGTGGGATGAGGCCATGGCTCTTCTCCCTCAAAGGAGCGGTGAACTGGAATAATCATCATACAGCAGTTATCTTGAAAGGACCGTGCTCTTGGGATAAGGAATTCCATGTGAAAGTTCTGGATGTCTGTGTATCTGCTCAAAAGTTTATGGTTCATGTTTTGCCTTAAGTTATGTTTGTGTAGAAGTGGAGTAATTGCTTAAAAACTAGAAGGATCAGCACTGAGCTGAGAGCCAACTTTAGCTTAGTATTTCTAGCTTACTGTCTGTAGTTGGCATCTATCTGAAGCAGTAAAGATGATGCATGGTACTCTACAAATGATCATGGCCAGGATAGAAGCTTTCTCTGGGACAACACTGCTGAATTTGACCTCATTTTTGCTGTTTTCAATACTGTTTCCCCTGTGGCAGCACACATAGGTGTATTAAAAAGATTCTTACCAGATTGTTCCTTGAAATTCAAGCTTACGAGGTCTGATGAAAATTCTTGCTTTCAGGTGTTGGTGATTATTCTCATCATACTCAGGCAAAACCTGCAAATAATTTGACATCCACAAGGTGCCTTTTTGTTGCTGATCATTTTGTTGTTGTGAAAGTTTAAACCTAAAACCTCATGGGATTGTTCTTTTATTTTTTGTTTTGTTTTGTTTTGCTTTGTTCTCATTGCCCAAAGAAGAGAAGTGCCAGTTCTGTCTAAGTCATTCCTGGGCTTTTTAGGTAAAGGAGTGCCACCGGTAGTTCCCAGCAGTGAGCAGTGAGCAGCTGAGTTCATCTGGGGAAGGGAATGCCTACATAAGATTCCAGGACAGTTTAGCCACATATGGCTGCTGATATGGATGAATAACACTTGATGTTTCTGAAGAAACATATTCAAATATCTCACAGTGTTCAACAAAAGTAATCAGTTTAGTTTTGCTTAGCTCCAGTAGCTGAGTTAATGTTATGATTTCAGTTTCTTAAATCAGGAACTATCGAGGCACGGGAGAGAAAGAGGAAGTGATGCCTTCCTTCCTTCCTCAGTTTATTGTACGAGCAGATAGGACCTGGAAAAGTAAAGACCATGTTCCATGGACAAAGAAAGCTCAAATGAGTCTTGACCATATTAAAATTGTTAATGCTTTTTTTAAATCACTGTGGTGTCATAATGCAACTTCTTTGCCATAGAAGTCTTGTACTTTCAGAGTGAGATAAAAAGACTTCACTGTAACTGGAAATCAAGTCCAAACACATTTAATGTGCCCACATGTCTTACTTTTAACAGTGGAATTAAAAAAAAAATAATGTTATTTTGTTTGCTTATTGTATAATTATTTATTATTACTCTGTTAGCTCAGTTAGTATAACTTCAAAGACTTGTAAGCAACAAGTAACTTTTGTTTTCCAGTTGGCTTTACCACATTGAGATCTGTCCCAGTAAGGTACTGAGTTAGATTTGATTCTGCCCAAGAAAGAGGTGTTTGAAAATGGTACCAATATGTCACCTCTATATGCACATTAATAATTATAAGGGAAGATTACACCTTGCTGAAATAAACAGTGGTGTTGCTGGCTTCATGAAGTAGTCGTAAGAAGGAGGCTGAAGCTCTGTATTGCAAATAAAGACAAAAGTACAGTCCAACAGTCATGTTGTTCTGGGCTTCTTGTGTGTATAGCTGCTTGTCTGCATCACTGCTGGTAAGCTCTATGGGAGCTGCAGTAAGTAAGAGAGAGGATAGCCCCTCAGGGTTCTTTGGACACACATATTTGAAGAGGATTGTTACTTGTCTGTATAAACTGTCAGTGGAAACGAGGCATATGCAAGTAATAATGGAAGCTTGCAAGTACTGGATTTGGGCAGAGCACAGTTGTATTACTGCTGAGGCATTTGTGAGGGAAAGAACAGAGCTGTTCGTACATTCAACCTGAAAACTGTGCAGCAAATAGCTGCATTTAACTTTCTATTTCCTGAGAATGAGATTCAAATCTGAATTCTTGAAAACTTGCAGGCAAGTTTTCATTTTGTTCTTCTTTCCCATGTCTCAAATGCCAAATTTAATGTTTACTGATTGGAAGGATGGCAACAGAAAGTTTTATTAGCCAGCACAATTAATACTTTCTCCTTTTGAGAGCCAAATTCATCTAGTTTAGTATGTTTACAGAAGAAAAGGCTGGAATGCACAGCAAGGCTTTTTCTTTATCAGACACATGTGGACTTACCATCACTGGATATATTTGCGAGATGCTCTAACAAAGAGCACTCCTCAGGCATATCTCATATTTCAAGACTCAAAGGGCAAAGTGAGTGAATGTCCCTTGTAGGAAATGGATGAACCAGGTTTTAATATGCGATCTCCAATTGCAGTAATCCTCAAGAAGCTTATAAAAGCCAGGATGGAATCAAAAACCTCCTCTTGTTAACCTCCAGAAGGACACAAAGAGCTTTGGATCTCAAGGCTGGTCTGGATGCCAAATGCACTCCTTAAGTACTCTCAGATTGTCTCAGCGTGCCATAACTTTTGGTAGATACAATATGGTTCATCCAGGAGATGAAGAGACCAGGTTTACTGGGAGAATTCCCACTCAAGAGAGGCTGATCAAGCTGCTTTGTACAGGGAAGCCAATAAATGCCTTATTTGTTTGTTAGTTTTCTCTCACTGGAGGTTTTTCCCTGCTATCCTTTCATTTATGCATAATGACCCATTTCATAGATTGAATGGTCTCTGAGATTTGTTTGCCTCTGCTTGTAGCACTGGTCCTATGAGAGACGTTCCTCAGGACAACTCCATTTGAATGCTCACACCTTTTAGAACACTTAGATCCGGTTTACCTTCTGAACTCAGATGTAGGGAAATTCTGCAGATTACATGCTTGCCTCTGCTTGCTATCTCAATAAAAACCAGCAACTTTGTTTCCTCATTGAGCATTTCCACCCTTATACATTTACTTACATAACTGAGCTTCCACGTCATTGTTTGTATGTTTCTTTCTTTCTCTAATTTGCTGAGATACAACATTTGCTGTATATAATTAGAGCACGTGTATTCTTCACAACTCCAAACCAGTGCTTTATATGGCATTCCATTTTTCCTTTGAGGTGCTATGAACCATATAAATCTACCTGGGTTTTGGGAAAAGGTGGATTGAAGTGCCAATGGCTGTGTAAACATTAAGTTAGCAAACCCAATGGATACTTTTTTTTTTTTTTTTTTAACTATTTTATTGAACTCATCTTTTTGTAGCACTTCCTCCTACCATGATGGGACTAACTGATGTGCTTAGGGGGAAGTTCTCCTTGGCTCTTCTGTTTTCCAAAGCTTCAAACATACTTAGGGATCCACAAGGCAAGTGCATCTTGGGAACTTGAAGAAAGATTGACAGGGCATTCCTTCTGAATGTTTGGGAAGCCTGGGTGAGTGAGCTGCATTTCTGGCTGAATCAGTATTAACCAGAATGGGTGAGACTCTGTGTCTACTCAGAAGTGCTCTCAGTTTAATTCTGTGGGGAGAGACCAGGAAAGGAGCAGTGCAGGAAACATGTAGGCAAATGCCCACTTTGTCATCTGCAAAAAACTACAGAGCTTCAAATCTTTTTTTGCTCTCTGCTTGTTTTACAAAGCTTTTGCTTTTCTGTAATTTCTCTTTTGACATCTATATATTTGACTTTAACAAAAGCAGCATAGTAAGCTGAGCAAATGGAGGAGTGTTCAATTTGCTTATTTTCAGCCTGAGCAGATCACATACCTGCTCCTTGTGGCAGAAAAGGCCATATGCCCTGGCTCCTTCTCTGATATGTGATCTTGTTGTGCATGCACAACAGAATGGAGCTGGGCAGAATTCAGTTGTGGTGCACCGAATTTTCTCATGTGATACAGATGTAATGTCTATGCTCAGGAGCTCCAAAGCTTCTCAGAATCACTGAATTTACTGTGAATGCACCAGAACTGATTGGGTTGAAGTGCATCCTACATGACCTGGCCTTTCTTGACTGCATCCATGTTAATCCTGCGCTTGCAAGGGATTGGGCCTTCCTGAGTGAGTGTCATCAGGAATGGGTCATGAGTGAGAGCAACTGTCCATAAACAAAGGTCAAGCATGCTTAGAACAATCTTCAAACACTAATTTAAAAAAAAAAATCAATCAGGTACTGTTTATATTGACCTTCAATAGTGCGTCTGGAAGAAGTGAAAATGTGAGTAATGTAAATAAACTGACTTTATAGGCCTTGTTACTCATCTAGGTGCTTCACCCCTCTGTTCCCCAGCTCTAAAGTGGAGTGACGGGAGGACCTTCTTCATGCCTTGAAGCTTAGCAAATGTTTTGCCAGGCACTCAGAAATCTTTAGGTGAAAAAGCCTGGTGATGAAACAGTGATTATTGCCACATTTACCTTCTCTTAGTCTGGCAGGAACAAGCAGAAAACTCAAACACTTGTGTTACCATGAGAAACGGAGACATGTTCCTTTCAAAAACTTTCCCGGTGAGGTGGGTAGCCTTTCATACTGTCTGGAAGTTTCTCCACAGAAACGTCTTCTAAAGCTGTAAACCTTTCCCTCCTTATAGTTTTGCCTGATCACCTCATCACTGGAAGAATACAGAAGTGAAACAAAGGGGGGAAGTACTAAAAGCAAGTTCTGACTACTTCAAACCTTGCGTTCCACCGAGATCTGTGGAAGTTTGAATGCCAGCCCAGGGTTGCAGTTAGCTTTCTGGGTATCAGGGAATGAGCAGAGGTTGCAGTATGGGTAGAGAGGAAAATGAGATGAGCAAGCAGTGAGTGTGTGTGGAGTGACTGGAGGAGCTGTATGTAATTGGCAATGTGGAAACATGGCTATGTCACAATGGGGGACATTGCTGTGTTTGTACCATCCCTCCTGACAGGATTTAGGGCAGAGGTAATTTAAGTAAGATGGAAACAAAGAGGGAGAAGGAAATGGAAGGTCCTGTGCTCCGGCAGCCACCGTTGGGGTGCCTGTGTTTATTCTTGAGTTCGTGGCAGTGCTGAATATCGTTGGGGCAGCGCCGTGTTCTCAGTATAAATAGAATCCATAAATAGTTTTGCAGAGAGTCGGGATTTTATTTTGCTTGTGAAGTTGGACTTACTGTGACTGTTGGCTCTGCCGTTTCTTTCCTTACCTTATTGCTGGGATAAAGTTTATATTGCTTAGCCTGAATTCGCGTATATATTAATACGCTTTCATCTCTTTCTCTGTTGCTTTGTTTATCTGTCTCTGTCTATCTCTGTGTGCGCCTGCTGCTTGTCTGCCTGCCAGTTTTTTCTTTGTCTCTATCACTTCATCATTGAACCCATCTGTGTAGAAAATGGGATATTTGGCTGTCTTGTATTTTTTTTTATTATTTTTTTCATTCGTGTCATTTTGTTCCCTCAGACTTACGAGGATAAAACTCGCACTCCTGGGGGTGCCAGGCGTTTCAGATCTTGCTTTTAGGAGGAGCTGTGATGCTTTTTGTGTCTGTTTGTCTGTCCATCTGTCTGCTGGTCTATAATAAGCTGTGCAGCGAGACAGCAGCTTACTATCTGTGTGTGTGAAATTAGCTAATTGGTGTTAGCAGCAATATTTTCACATGTTTTATAAGCAAAGTGCAGCAAGGTATATAAATGTAGATATGATCCAGAGACACACACACATACACACACGCGCGCGCACGCAAGCCTGTCGCTGCTCATGCATAGACGCTCAGAAGTAATTAATGTTAATAAGATTTTAATGTGCTTGTGAGATCATAATGAGGAGAAATGAATGCTGTGATTAGAAAAAGGTAACTGTGTGTGTGTTTTG
The DNA here is from genome assembly GCF_023343835.1 of Lagopus muta. Taxonomy (NCBI): domain Eukaryota; kingdom Metazoa; phylum Chordata; class Aves; order Galliformes; family Phasianidae; genus Lagopus; species Lagopus muta. Next base: position 82,428,720 of record NC_064433.1, read on the forward strand.
GCTTAGAACAAGATTTCCCCTCTTTTTTTATAAATCACAATTTCAGAACTTGTTTGTGATTGCATCAATCGGTTTTTATTTTCAAATTAGAGGTCTGTTCAGCCATTTGAATGATTAGCCAAATAAATGGGTAAAATCCTGATCGTAAGGAACAGTGCAGATTGGGAGATTTTTTTTTTCCCTCTTAGAAAGCAATACTAGTATGTGACAGGGCTGGGCACCCCTCATCCTTCTAGCATTACGGGTTGTTTTTTTTTTGATGCTGCTTTTAAAGCCTCATCAGAAACTGCTCCCAGAGACGGCGCTCATTTTTTACAAATAGAGATGTTTATCTATAGGTGTCTGCAGTGCATAATCAACCACTGAAACTATTGTGCCAAGGCACATTCCCGTTCTTCAGTAATGATGAATCCTCAGAGTCCAGATGATCACATGATACCTTGATAATATTTTGAAATAATTAGTTTAAGAAAGAAGAACCGTATAGGTTTATTTTTTAGTTTAATCAGTCGCCTTCTAAAGAAGTCAGATAGGAAAATGCTTGCAGGAAATATTTTCCAAGCTAAGATGTTCTTTCATCCTGGATGCTGCACAGCCACCAGACCGAGGCTGGCTGGAATCCAGATGGACACTAGGGGTCCTTCTCCCCAGCAAATCAGTGAAAATATTGTCCAGAGGGCTCTGCTTTCATTTGCATTCTTATTGTTGTCATTATTTTGAGTCATAAAAGGTATCAAAATATTAAAAAGTTCTTACCTGATGGCACTGCACAAATCACTTTCGGATTGGGGATATTTTTTTTTATTAACTGATGCTGAGAGATTAAATATTCTGTTTTAAAAACGTACAGTGTCTGCACTGTATGCTTCCCACTTCTTTCTTTGGTGGTGCCTGGCTCTAGTGGTGTTCAAAAATATTAATCTGTGTTTGAATTCACAGATTATAATTAATTTTCAGAAATTGCTGGGGTAATACAACAAAGTTCGGGATGAGAAATGATAGAATGTGGTGATCTGATTGCTGTTTCCAAAATTGTGATGAATGAAACCAAGTGTCAGTAGGTACAACTGTGACATGATGTGAGGTCTCCAAAGAAGACGATCTGACAGTTCATTTGAAAAGAATGAATTATTCTGGGGAGAAGAAACATCAGGCATTTTGTATATTTGTTATTCTTCTAAACACTCCCTTCAGCCAGCTGCTTTAATTCAGGAGTAAATTAGTCTTAGGCCAATGTAGCTTAACTGAATAAGGAGCTACAGGGAGCTTTGCTGCTGAATTAGAGCATCCACTCACAGCTTCAAGACAGCTAAGCGTGTGCATATCGAAGTTAAACATTTGGTTGATTTGCCTTAACTTTCTGAACATCTCCATGCAAGCTTGACATTAGAGACAGATAAACTGTCCCAAGAAATTCATTTGATACTGGGCCCCGGAACAAAGCAAATTTCAATAGTTCCTTACTCTGAGAAAAATATTCTGCCACCCAATTACTGCACTGTTCTTGTGAGAGTACTGGTTGTCCAGCCAGTCCTTGGACACTGGTGTTTTTCTGCGCAGTTGTTGGAGGGTACACAGATAACGATGATGATTTTTTCATAGAGTCACTGTACATGCATAGGCTCCAATATTTGGGAGTAAAACATGATGAAGGTAAGAAGTACTGCACGCTTACAGTGACTTCTAGAATTACTAAAAGAAAGGAAAGTGTATTCACAAGTTCTGTCTCCTTTTGGCAACTTGCTTAGATTTGGCTACTCTGGTGTAGGGTTAGCTCAAAGTTGACAGAGGGATGTGCATTTTTCTCTGGTTATACTGAGAGAATATGTTGGGAGCACAGCAATGGCAAGCCATCTTGGGAGAGACTCATTTTCTCTTAAAGAGGCCTATGTACCCTGTGAAAATAGGAGCTCATAACTGTATGTTCAGATTGTGCCCTGAAGAATGTTTTAGAGCACGTTTGCCAGCCTTACTTGTATTACATCCGTTTAATTTGACTTTATTCCTAAGTGCACATATAAGGTTAAAATGCTATTGATTAAAGTTTATAAATGACAAACTGTGAGTTAGCTGAATAGAATCTCCATGCTAAGGAACATGAGATTTGTCCATGTAACTTGCACAGTGAAAACTTCTGTGTATGCATGGATTTTAAAAAAGATCTGCTTGTTCTAGGTTTACCAGGCCAGCAGAAAAAGTGATCAACTTGAAGGTTTTTTTGGAAGTAGTCATCTGCTAGCCTCAAAATGGGTGTGTTTGTTCAAGTATACGAGCCAACCTTATGTTTATCGTATGGAGACAGAGAAAGCATATATTCTGAAACTGTCAAGACTGAAGGATTATCTCATCTTACTTGCCCAGTTCCATAGCTACGGTTCTATGTAAGCAGCTACTTTTTCAGAGTGCTTAATACCAAAAAACCCCTGCAGAATTTGCTGGACGCACCGAACTTTTAGTAGCATGTGGATTTAAAAGAGCCAGTCTATATGCCAGTTTTGAAAATGCTGTACAGAAGTCTTAGGGATCAAGATGAACTAAGAAACTCCAGATAAAAGGTACTTCTGACAAAAACATTATTTCAAATGGTTTTGTGATTGTAGTGTACGTATGGGAACATATGGGTGTCTGTAGGAAAAGAGCTGCTGAAAAAATCAAATAAATTGTTCATAACACTCTGTCTCTTCTGCTTCTCAAAGTGTTAGAAACTTCTGAGATAAATAAGGAAAGTCTTCTAATGAACAAGTAAACTGTCCATGGAGTAAGGTCCTACTTTGCTCTGCCATGGGATAATTCTCCAAATCTTTGAGCAATGTATGTACAGATTTTCTACTTGATTAGAGTTCTGTTTGATGTTATAATGGATATTCATACTAGCCATGTAAAATTTCTTTTTTTATTTTTCTTTTTTTTCTCTCTTTTTTTTTCTTTAAGTAAGCTCTTGATCTCAGTGTTGCTTTGCTGTGGGTATCATGTGATCTGCAGGTTGGATCACACATGGAAGGACTAGCTTAATTTTTCTGAAATATTGTGTGTGAAAGATATTTGGAAATTTGAAGTTTAAAGTAATGTAAAAGCAGACAGCACTGAGCAACTAGATGGAGTCAGAAATACGAATCACTGTATGAATTTGTCTCTTGGTATCTCAACTTCATTCTCTGGGGAACATGTGTCTCCAGAATTCCAGTGGCTTCACAATGGCTACAGCCATGACAGAAATATACAAAATAGTTTAGGTGTGTTTAGATATGTGCTAACCCATACACTTATGCCTGTGTTTACAAGTAGTGCATTTAGAAAGGGTAGGAATCCATAAGAAGTGTTTGAATAAGAAGTTTGGGGAATGGTTCAACTTGTTTGGAAAATGTTGGAACTTAATCTTGTTCCCATCCCCAAACAGTTCTGCCACTGAGATTGAGAGAATTAAGCTTTTTTACCTATGCCTGTATAAGTTACTCAAGAAATTGGCAAACTTCTTGAGTTTCCTCGAGCAAAGCAGTATTATGTATCTACTACCTCAGTTTACCTATTAATAAGATAGGGTAAATATTTTTATAGATTTTTATAACTTCCAATTGAACAGGTGGACTTTAACTGAAGGCGAGAGCCTTTGTTGTGTCGTGTGGAGCCCTTTCACATTTGCTAGGCACTGTACATTGTGTCGGGGACTCACTCATTTGTCAGTCTCTACATTACACTTCCTAGTGATGCAAGTCCTTGCAATTCACATTGGCCAACACGTCACAGCTGTGGGACTCCATGTTCCTGATGCATCTGAGCATCCTGCTGGCCACCTGTGTCTTCTGCATGCGATTCTGGGAAGCAGGCAGAGATCATTGTGTTAGCAATATCTATAGGGCTTAGTATCTCCAAGCTCTGGGAGAAGGGGCTCTGCTAGCAGGCATAATCTGTAGTTACAGCCCAGGTAATGGGAACTATGACATGAGCTGCTGTGTGAAGTCTTATTCCTTGGGCCAGATGAGGTCCTCTTGGCAGGCAAAAAGCTGTGAAATCTGCTTCAGGAGAAAAATCTCTGTAGTTCTCTTTTGTGATACATGCTAAAGACTGAACTTATCCATTGAGTGCATGAACCGCTCAAATACCCAGTGTCTCCCAGCTCTGCCCAGGTGGAGATACTTACCTGACCACATAATAAACATCTTTCCTTCAGTAATGGTCTGGGTCACCTCAACAGCAGTTAAGGCAAGTCATGTGGCATTGGCTTAGGTAAAACAGCCTGTTCTGCTCATGAAACACTGTCAGTCTCTGTTCAAGATTGGGGAGAAGGCCCGAGGCAGCACGGGGCAGGGAACATGCTTGGACCTTGCTTCTGTGAAAGAGAGGAAAGCAGGGAGGGAGTGAAGCAGGGAACAGTACTGCAGGGTGGGCTTGATGGAAGGGCACAGAAAGTGAATTCTATAAAAGCGGTTTTAAGTACAATCTGTGTTAGAAGCATGGGGAGGTGGGGGAATGGAGAGAAGATGAGAATCAACATTAGAGACTGTTGCCACCTGTGCACACTTGAGGTCATCAGAGCTGCGAGATGCTGTTGCCAGTGCATTGCTACCATAAGAAACTTCTCGACTTCTGGAAAGTCTCAAAAATATTATAAATAGGTATGGTTGAGGCCCATTCCTTATTGGATTTTCTGTTCTTCCTTCGTAATACAATAGCCTACTCTTGATGAGTGCACTATTAGCAAAGTCATGCACCCCCAGTAGAACTGCTTTTCAGCATTCTACCTTTGCTTCTTCTCTCATGGTGTTTCCTAACTTATCTTCCTTTTTCTGCCCCTGATAGCAAGTGACAGTAAGTGGTTAAATTTACTGCTGCCACTTTACTGTGACTTGGTGCTGGAAACAGACCAGCTGTAAGGCCTAGCAGGTCCTGGCTTATGTTCTAAAGACTCTGTGTAGTCTTTGAGCACAATGGATTTAGTTGTAAGCAATGTAGTGCATGCTGAAACCAAAGGGGGTTGACAGTCAGTTTTTTTTTGTGCATTTTTTTTTCCTACTCTCTGATATCCGTATTTATGATCATTCATGCTTTTTTGTAGGTATTCCTCTGCTGTTTCTTGAACAGCTGTCTCCATATTTGGACAGTTTGCATCTTGAAACTTGCCAAAACTGAGTAGAGTTGAAGGTTTACTTCCTGTATCCTCTGGGCTACGTCTGCTTTGATAAAGCCAAAAATGACGAATGACCTTGTGCTTCACCAAGATATTGCAAATGTATATCAGGTTTATAATTCACCATAACCTTAGATCCTTTTCTGAAAAGCTGCTGTTGTCTCACTTATATGCTATTTTGTATTTATGTCATTAATTTCTGCCTACGTACAGTACTTCACCCATATTCCTCTTGAATTTCATCCCCTGTCTCTAGACCATTACTTTTATTTGCCAAGGACATTCAGAATTTTATTCAGTCATTCAGTGCCTTTTCAGATTCAAGTTGTTTGCAAGTCTGATAAACTTTTTTTTTTCCCCATCATATACATTATTAATGAAAAAGTCAAATAATAATAATAATTTAAAAAGCCCTCCAAGGCAACAACCCAGTTGTTGTAGTCTTATATTTTAATAATTGTTTGACTCCCATAACCAAGTGCTTTTTTATCTGTACAATGCTTACAAGACGGTGCTTGCTTTTTTCTGAGCTTGCATGTAAGATTATTACATAAAACTGTCAAAAGGCCAAAATGAAGCCAAGGTACATGACACTGGCTGTTTTCCACAAGGCTTCTTATTCTATAGTGGAAGGAAATTAGGTTGTTGACATGATTTGTTTTCAAATCAGTGTTGATTGCTACTCATCTTTTATAGTTAAGTGCTTGCAAGCTGTTCTGATTCATTGTTCAAGAATTTTCTGGAAATTAAGCTCAAGTTGCTGGTCAAGAATTCCCTTGTTTCTTTGTTTTATCTTTTTTCTTGCTTTTCATGGTAGATACTGTATTAATTTGTCCAGACTTCACCTGTCTACCACAAAGTCTCAAAGACTGTTTCAGGCAGTTCTTTAGGTATACTGGGATGAAATTCATCAGGACCAAATGGCTTGAAAAATGTCTAATTTTGCTAAGTACTCTCTAATCTGTTTTGCTCTTCTGGAGTGAGACTGTACGACCATATCCCTCTTTGTGAGTATTAAGTGAATTATCCATGTCTCTTCATGAGAAATTTTGAATGAAAGGTGACATAAAAAGGATGTTAAGCACTTCAGCCTACTCACATCATCTGTCAGTTGATCTTCCTCTCCATTGATTTACAGATCCACATTTTCCTTCATCTACCTAATGTACTAATAGAATGGTATCTTATTATTCTTGATGTCCCTAGTTAGTTTTGTGCTTTGTGCTTTGAGCATAATGATTTTGCCCCTTCATGTTTGTACTATTCTTTTGCTCCTCATCATATATTCTGATACCTTGCTATTTTCTTTGGGCTTTTTATCTCCTGTCTTGATAGCAGTAAAGAGCTCGTAATTTAGTGATGTTAAAACCCTACTACTCTTCTTTATTCCTCTCTATTGGGATAGTTTGTGTTTATGATTTTATTAGAATTTCTCAGAAGAACAGGTATATCTCCTTAACTTCCTTTTCCCTGCAGACTTTCTCTGAGACTTCATTCTACACCCTTTGTGTTGCACTTACTCAGTTTGTTCACCCATGCAGGCTAGAGCCCAAGTCTAGAAAAAGTGTCCATTTAGTCTTTTAATTACTTTCTGTTGTACTAATTAAGCCTCAATCTTGATGATGTGTCAAGGTTTCTAGTTGATTTTTCTATTCACCAAACTTGTTCTTCTCTCAGTTCTTCTTGTAAATAATTTTCTTTTCTTGGGAGCTTTTTTGCATGTTTTGCAGATGATTGCAGACCATTGCAACTATATGGTTCCTCGGAGCTGTACTCTAAAATTAGTATTTGTCCAGTTTTTGTCCCAGTGTTGTGCAAGTCTTTTCTGCCAAACTTTGCTCATGCTCATTTGCCATTTCAACCTGTTCAAAACTAAAAGAAAGCTAAATGCTCTTTCTTTAATCTTAGTTAAACTGAACATCTTAAGGCAATGACAGATTTCCATAGTCATGGACATAGAACTTGTCATGCTGCAACTACTGTTTGCAGATGTGCTTGGGAGGAAATCTTCTACACAGGAGAAGTCAGTAGTTCTTGGCTTATTACTTGGAAGGATTAAAGGACATCTTAACACGCACCTACAGTTTTTTTCTTTTTTTTTCCTTTTTTTTTTTCTTTTAATAACAAATAGTTGGAGAATTCCAGAGAATCTGAAATTAGATTTGTACAATCTAGTTTCTTATGTTAGCTTGTTCAGAGATTGACATTTTAAAATAATGGTTGTGTACAGGTTACTAAATATCAGTCATTTCAAAGGAAAATGCAGTCAAGGCAGCAATTTAGTGTCCCTCTGTTATCAGTGAGAGGAGGAGAAATACCCTTGGAGTCTTACCCATTCTAAGTATGTTCGAGTTTTAGGATGAGATTACTGGCTCTCTGGAGAGTATCATGATGGCTTCAGTTAGATACCTAACTTTTAGATAGTTAATATAGGATATGCATCCCATGCCTGATCGGATTTATCTGAAGAAAATTCTGTTCAATTATGCAACAAAGGATGCTACCATCCTTTGTCTTTTTTTGGAGAGATTTTTTATGTTGGAATTTTCCAGAGTTTCAGAAGTTTATATACGTTTTTAAAAATTCCCTTTTTTGAAGAACTTTGCATCATCTTCCTTGCTTTTTGACTGTAACTTGCTCCCGTGTTTGCTTTGTTGCGAAGAAAGTGTCCAGATTCTTTATTTTGGTGTGGTTTCTTTTTGATGGATCATTTCACTGCCCCAGCTATTTGCTCTTCGACACTGCAGGTAAATACTGTTCCATGTTACCTTCCTCACAGGTGACATGCAGATTAGTTAACATTTGCACAAAGTATTGAGTATGTTAATCCCTCTTTGTAAGCTATTATGTATTTTTGATGACTATTTTTACTTGCATTTAGGAGCGAGCGACTCAAAATAAATGACCGTGAACAACAGATTAAACATATTTGTTGTTTTTTGGGGAATAGTTAATGTCATTTTGGTGCTGCCTAAGTTTTCCTCTTTATTTCTGTACAGCCGTAAGGTGCCCATGACACTATTATTTTGGCCACTCTCTTGCCAAAAAATTGTCAAGAAATTAGTGGAGAATTCAGAGAAGAGCAACAGAAGTTAAGAGGCTGAAGAGATTGAAATATGAGCAAAGATTACAAGAATTTAATATGTACAGTTTGGACTAAATGATGACTAAAACATATGATAACAATCTACAAGTATTTGAAGGGTGTAAAATATTAAGAGAAAAAAAAGAAAAAAAAAAAGGATTATTTTAAGATCTTCAAAGGGGTAAAATGCGGTGAGGAAAAATTTCAGTGTGAACCACAAAGACTTCCAGAGAACTGCGCGTGCTGCCTTCATGGAATGGAGCCTATAAGAAAGTGGTAAGAAGCCTGCAGTTTCATGCAGGCCTGGGATCGCACACGGGTCTGGCTGAACAGCCAGGTTTGCCTGCTCCCCAAATCGTGTTTTCCTGGGGCTTCAGAAGAGAGAGCTGCAGCACAGAGGGTTCCTTCCAGTAGCAGCAGCCTGCCTTCAGCTGCTATTTTTGTGGATCAGCCCTTTTCTATCATGTGGCTGTATGTGTACCCGTCCATTTGAGAAGCGTAGGCAGAATCACGCTATCACCAATGGATTAATTAATCTAATTTTCAACTCATTCCCTGCTGAGGTGTGAGAAATACCCAAGGAAGAGTAGGACAGAGGGGACATTGCAGAACTGGTCTGTTGGTGATGATTTGCCCTTGGCAGCTTTCTTTCCCACACAATCCGGACCTGGAACCAGAGTAATTTCACAGGTAAAGTACAATGTAGGCCTGTAGCAAATTTGGTTATGAGTTGTCAGAAGGTCTTACGTGCATCTAATATTGGAAGAAAACAAATGGCCCATCAAGAAAGGAAACTGAACATCACTTAACAGGACAGTTCTGTAGAAACTAGACCGGCGCAGGCAGCAGATCAAGGAAATGCAATAAGAATAGAATTTCACAGTATCTTGGCAAAGGACTGGAACAACAGCTTAGGTGTTTTTCTTTTCTGTTTGTTTCTTCTTTCCTTTCTCTAAGTTACTGCAATCACATGAAAAACTGTTTCCACATAGATGTTTTTACCCATAACCTGAGAGTGCTCAACAACTATTTGTTCGTTCCAGTAAAGGCTGCAGGTTGATACTGAATGCTTAGACTAATTAGCAGGTCTTCTACCATCCTAGTGAATCATAATGGACTAGTTTAAGCCTAAAAATATTTAACTGTCCTGACCACTATTAACTGGTTGGTATTTTTGCTTAGTAAGGGCTTCTTTACTGTTTACAGCTTGTTTTGCACTCTTAATAGATATTGACAGGAGGAGTGAGGAGTACAGCTCTTGCTCCCTCTTCTGCCCTCTGTTCCTCATTTTTATTTTTGTGTGTATGCAAAACCATCATGCATGCCAGCTTGGGAAGCTGGCATCCCTCCTGTTAAGACCAAACTTACTCTCTGTTGCAATATAAATAGTGCTTGCTTCCAACTTCAGAGCAGTACCCGTGTTGCATGCATTTTGTAGCTGGCTGGGAAGCAGGAGCTGTATTAAAGAGTTTTTCCATGTATATGAGGATTTTATATTTGTAGCTTTACATTTTCTGGCTGACTTGGAGCACACATCTGGGAATAGGCCTTTAAGCTTTTGTGATATTAGGGGGCTGGAGTATTTCAATTTTGGAGTGATTCAGTTTAAGAAAGTCCTTCTTCACTGGCATGTGCGGGAGAAAGAAAAGCAAATGCCATTCTTTATACTACTCCAAATATAAACCTGGGAGCACTCCCAGCTTTGGCAATCCTACATTATCTGTAAATCACTGGAAGAAGAGGGGGAAATTGCACCAGGTGAACCAGATGTATTTGGAAATGTCATTTAGTTTGCTAGTCTGGGCTTTTTGATTTGGTAAAAACACATTGTTCTGCTTTGTAAAAGTACCTGGCTAGGCAAAACTAAGACCATTTGGTCACAGAAAGGACACAGAGGAAGGAAGCTGAAGGGAGGTTTAAGAGAGGACATTCTGAGTTACAGAGGTAGACTTTGCTGTATGTATGTGAAGTTGTGAAGTTTTACCATCAGCGATTAGTCCTTGGGCTTTGGAAAAATGTTCTCTTAAAGTTACACTATAGAAAGAGATAGCTGTTTTCCTTAGACCCACTAGAACTGTTGTCTTCCCAATGGAAAATGCTGATCTGTCTGCCCCAGTTATCCCCTCGGGAAGTGCCTTGCCTCTCCTTGGCTCTCTGGGATTCACGGCCAGCTAAACCTTGGAGAAAAGGAATTACTTTATCCTTTTGTCTGCTGCATTTTGGTTTTGGTTTTGGAGTTGGGATTGTCTGCTGCACACACTCAAGCAAATCTCGCCAAGAGTGATGCTGGGTTTTAGGGTTGCGCTGTGTTGCTACAGATCATGTCACGTCCATGGGTAAACAGTCCAAAAATAAAAGCAGTAAATGATACAAAAAGGAATCCAGTTATATTTTTATATCTCATTAAGTTTCGCTCCTCCTGGTTTTATTGGCAGAGGTATAAGGGGAGTATAAAACTCCATCTGAGAAGAGGTGAGAAGAGTTGTATTGTTTGGGTGGGCGGACATATTTTTTTGCCCCCCTCCTTTTTTTTTTTCTGCTGTGGGGATTAAATGGGAACGGGTTAAGCTCTCATTTGTGGACATCCTTATTTTATCATGTATAGAAAACACCTGTTGATTTAAGAGTAGTTACTAGTATGCTACCAAGGGGTTCTTTATTTAGGTACACAGCTGAAAGAGCTGCTGCCCAAAGCTGTCATTTAACAGAGCAGATTACTTACTATTGCTGTGAGCCAAAGGTATAGGGTATAGGTGGGTGGACTCGTTTTTGAACCCTGAACTTTCCCTGTGTGGTGGTGACAGATGAGTAGGGTGGAAAACAGGCAAGGATCCACAAACACCAGTCTTGTGTCACCGTGTGCATGTCACCAGAGCTGTGCATTAGCTGCAGAATACTGGCTACAAGAGTTGTCCTCTATTTAATGTGAGGCTAATAGCTAATTTGTAGTGTTATCTTTTGTTATTTTGGGTGGTCCTTGACTGCCTACTTTACAGGAAACAGCTAGGATGTGGTTGGACAATTGTGTTGGAAGTTGACTGAAGAGCAGAAGGCTCCAGGGAGACCTCACTGTGGCCTTCCAGTACTTGAAGGGAGCGTATAAACAGGAGAGGGAAAGACTGTTTACAAGTGATAGGACAAGGGCGAATGGTTTTAAACTGAGACAGGGGAGGTTTAGGTTAGAGATTAGGAGGAAGTTTTTCACTCAGAGTGTGATGTAGCACTGGAACAGGTTGCCCAGAGAGGCTGTGGATGCCCCATCCCTGGAGGCATTCAAGGCCAGGCTGGATGTGGCTCTGGGCAGCCTGGTCTGCTGGTTGGTGACCCTGCCTGTGGGAGAAAGGTTGAAACTAGATGGATCACTGTTGTCCTTTTCAACCCAGGCCATTCTATGGTTCTGGTCCAGCAAACTTTTCAGTCTTTAAATTGGAGTAGTGAACCTTTTTTATAGGTTAATCCATAGTGAGTATCTTAGTTCTGCCAGATTTTGATATTGAAAACAGTTGATTTTCAGACAGAGGCTACGGGTTTGATAGAACGGGAGACAGGATTCTTTTTATAGCCATAATCCTGTGCTTTAAGAATTCTGTTTGTCTCATGTCCCTTACTTAGGATTTCTGTGCAGTTATTTATACCATTCTTATTGCATGCAGTAAGGGGCATGACTCCCCAGTGCGGATCTGCAATCATGATGATGCATGGAAAATTTCAGTTAGTATTTAATGAACTTCTTCATATATTCAGTACAAGGACATTGCTGAGGATGCAAGCCTTGATAAGTAGAAGTATCAACTGTTTTGTTTTGTTGTTTTTTTTTTTTTCTTTTTTACCTACTTAAAGCACTGAACTTAAGCACAGTTGAACAAGCATCTAGAGAAAACATATGATTTCTTAAACTCATTTCTGGAAGTTAGTATTGTAAGATGGCCTTGCAAAGACCAAATAATGAGGTATTCCCAGTGAAAGTGTTAAACAAAAAAATCTTAATTAAAGTATGTACGAGTTATGACTATTCTTCCTGTGAAAACACCAGTGTTTCTATCACTTCACTAAAGGTCTTTTTGTACAGTAGACAAAGGCCCGTAAGGAAAACAAAAGACTTTGTATCTAGGAATTAAAAAAGGAGTATTTTCTTTGTTCCAAGTAACCTATACTGTTAATTCTAGAAATGAAATAGAATATTTCTCTAAAAGCTTAGTATGCAGCTCAAGCATTTCCATGGAATGTCCTTTACTATTCACTGACTCACTCGCTATTCATTTATTGTTAATATATGGCACTTTTATTGTGGTTTCTAAAGTATGGAGGTTATGTGAGTCAGATGCAATTTAGAATAGAGATTATCTTTAAATAATCAAAAACATACTTTGCCAAAAATACTTAAAAAAAAAAAAAAAAAAAAAGATAGAAAGCATTGAGTGTTCTCAAAATGAGAAGTGCTTTTAAAAAATAGTTTTTTTCAATAAATAAGGGGGAAGAGGTGTTATGTAAACCTAAGTGCTTAGCAGACATCCGTTCACTTCCTCCAAGGAGAGAAGGGGTTTTAAGATTGTCAGAGCTCATGAGAAAGGCACATCCTTGAGTATTTGCACCAAGGACACGATGGAAACATTTTTCCTTGAAAATCTGCAGTGTGAACACAAAAGGTTGGAGGCGGCACAGATGATGAATTTCTTGAAGATTTTAATCAGGGGTGTTTTGGAGAATCAGTGGACGTTTGGATCTTTCCATAAAAACAGAAGAAAAAAAAAAGCCCCCCAAACAAGCACCTCCCTTTCTGCCCTTTCTTTTTTCACTTCTTTCTTCTTCTTATGTCAATTATGGTTTTCATAAAGTTGTTCATTAACGATATGGTGTTAGTAAGGGCAATTATTAGTTTTTCTGCTGTGACTTTGAAGTCTTTTTGTTGTGACAGCTGTTAGGCTGGCATTTCCTGGACATCAGTGGTGTATTATGATAGCTTGCCTGCTTCCCTTCTTTTGGATGGATTTTCTCAGAAAGGATAGCAGGTTGGCAGACTCAGATTCCTGTCTTATAAGAGCAGAAGGTGGATTGTAGTGCACTGTAGTTGAGAGAAATATGGGGATCCAAAGACTTAACAGCTTTTTTGTAACATACTTAGCAATGTGATCTGTAGACAGATTGAAAGGGATCTCGAAGTTAGAAAGGTGCATGCATCCTTTTGCTATTTGTTTTTAAATTGAGTGCAGCAACAAATAATGCTGGACTATCAAATTGATACCGAATGTAAATAGAGGCCACATTATGATAAATGCATATTTTTTTGCAGTCATGAAAAAACATGCTGTTGGCTTAAAAAAAAAGTCTAAACAGCCCTGCAGAGATGATGTATTTTCAACCATACATTAAGTCTCGTGTCTTTCAATGACAACAGGACTTTTTTCCTCTGCTGTTTTTTTTTTTTTTTAAGTAACCAAAGGAACAAATACGTCTTGGTTTTCAGCTTTATTCTGGTGCTTCGTGTACTCTGATGACCTCCTAATCACACTCTCTGTGACATGTCAATCTGCTGCTATGGAAAGTGGGTGATTTGGGCTGCCATGAAAGTGATGATATGCTCATATATCTTGTGCACTTAGGACAGAAAAGTTCAAAGAAATGCATTAACCAAATGAATGAAATGTTATGGGAGCCCATAATTCAGCTACAGAGTGTCTCTCCCAGTTCATGAGTGGTTCTTTATCTGTGTTGTGACTTTAAATGTGAGCACCAGGTGTGAAGATTTCTATTTATCTTTATTTCAGCAAAAACAAACACAAAAAAATTCAGAGCTGATGCAGATGATGAAATGTAAAGATGTGTGATGGGTTTAGTAAATAGTCATGGTGCATATGTCTAAACAAGGAAGGAGATTGTGGAATGTGGTGTTAGTTTATAATGCTCTCCTTTCATTACTATAGAACCATCTGCCTCTCTGGCATGTTCCTTAAAATTTTACACTGTGGTTTAAACCTTCAACATTACTGTGGTGTTTCCTCTGCTGAGTTAGTGGAATCATCTACATCACAAGGTAAATACCGGCAACATCTACAGCAAATTATTCTTCATCCAAACTGTAAGATATGACTGACTTTTTTTCTTAAATGAAGAAACCATTCTAGTACATAATTTGAGAGCCATGATGCAAATGTGAGTTTTGGGGCAAGAGTAGACTCCTCCTGGCACCAACATCAGTTCCTCTGTGATCTTAGATGCATTACCCAGATGTTCTACAAGGGATCTCCCATCTGTAATGTGCAGATAATGCTACTTGCCTCCCTGGTGAGGATTACCATGGTTAGTTAATGTTTGTAAAGTTCTGTGAAAATAGAAAGTGCTTTATTAAAAAATAAATAAATTGATAAAAATTTTATCCCTGCTGGATGTCCTCAATACATTGAAGACTGTGTTAGTAGATGTTTTTACCTTCAATCCAGCACCTTTTAAGTGTGGAATTGTGGCTGTTTGAGAAATGCGCGGCCCAACATCGTAAATGCACATTTCTTACTTTCTTCAAAGGATATCGTCATCATTTAACAGTTATGACTGAGCTTTTCTTCCAAAAGTTTTTTCTAAAGTTTATCTTCACCTGTTCAGTTTGATCAAATGGTTAGGAGATTTAGATTTATAGAGCTGCATTTCAATCCACCCCAGCTTGCTAGGAATCCTGGAGCGAGTCAGTTTGACACCTAAAGAATGACTCGTGACAGATTCCTTTGGATGTGCCTGATGCTCTTCTGAATACTGTGATGAAGAACAGAGAAACTTGTCCATGGATACAGACTGAGAATCTCTGTTCAGCATTTGTAGTCTATAAATTGGTACAAGGTTTGGAACAGATCTGTGATCTCTTATGTGCTTGTAAAACATGCAAAAATACAGTGTTTTAATTATTGGCTTGCTTCAGTGAATTTGTGATGATGGTTTTAGAAGTGGTAAATGTTTCTTTTGATGCATGGTTTAGGATGAAGGGTTAAAAGATTAGGAAGTCCAAACTCAGTTTATTAGGTCTCTTGGGTGTTTCTTTTTTTGTTTGTTTGTTTGGTTGGCTGGTTGGTTTTGTTTAAATTATAAATACTTTATGAAGAAAAGGAACTTGAAGCTCCTTGCCTAGGCTGATCTTCAGTTGTGGTGTGGATACTTTGAGGGTATAAACCACAGAGGAAGTTGGGATAAAACAGCTACTTAAAAAGAGATTAAGGGATTTACTTCATTGCCTCTATGGGATGTGATTTAAAGGGAGAAGAACCCACTTTTTTGTATCACAGATACTTTTATTGGCTATAGGTTTCAACCTCTTGGAAAGTTTCTCACATCTTTCTATCAGCCAATTTTTAATCCAGACCAGTCAACAGAATTGTACATTGCACTTGATTTCTTGCTAATTTTAAAAGCCTTCAGTGCCTTCTCTGATGGTGTAACTCTCTAGCCTTTTGGCGCAGATGGCAAGGGTGAGCAAGGACAATAGATAACTGAACCTAAATATTATTTTCCAGAGATAAAAGAAATTGAAAGTTGAGTTGTGGAGGGAAGAAGGCATTATGTAAGAACAACTGAACAGAGAATGATGACTCCAGTTCAAATGACTTGTTAAACTCTCTGTGGTTAGTTAATTTTTTCCCCTGTAGAGTTACATTTGGGACAGAATCTGAACTTTGTCTTCCAACTTGCCAGCTACAATCAGTGGGGGCACAGTACTTTTAAACTGTACAAGTTTGCTGACACCCTCAGAATTTGACGGTCACAGTTCTCAATAGTGTATTTTTTAGAAGTTTTTGGTAATCTTTCATGGTAATTGATTTTTATGTGACTGTTTGAGATGGTATGATTTGGGGCACTTGAAATGGGAAGCTCAGTACTGTTACCACTTTCAGTAGGTGGAGGTTTTTTCTGTAGTTCCAAAACAGCATTATATGCCAGTTAGATGTTGTGATTGAAAAGTGTTCTCAGTTGGCTCTTATTCACCTATGTCTGCCTATCCTCTGTGATAAAACTTTCAAGCTGCTTATATTTTCTTTCCCAAAAGCTTGACTCTAGATTTGTTATCTATTTGTGCACATTTATTTTATCTTTATCAAATGTCAGCTCAGTATTTCAACAATAGATCCAGTCATGCTTGAAGTTCTTACAATCCATTTTCAGTAGTGGATCATCCAATTAGGAGATCATGCCCTCTGCACTTCTGCAAAGCTTGATTTATTTTAGGATTAGAAGTATGCGAAGTCACGTTTGAGGAAAAGTTACTGGTGCCTACATAACTTTCTTTATTTAAAAAAGTCAAGTAGTGGAAATTGTATATTGCGACTGATTTGGTCTTCTAAATTAAAGATGGCCAGGAGGTGAGTTTGAACATCTTACTCTTCATCATCCATGCAGTTCATCTGCTATCTCTCTGTGTGGCTGTGCTTTGAACTTTCTTAAGTAATTCCATCCAAGACCAGTCTGTTGTAGGGAGAAATTAGCTCTTTGCAGTGTGAATTTGAGCTAGGTATTGTCATGTAGACTTAGGAATTGAGATTGGTCCCAGGTTCTTTTGTTTTAAAACTCTTCTCTGTTATCGTATAAACGTTGCCTCTGTGACCCAAATGTTAGTCTAGAGAAGAGGAGGCTCAGCTTATAGCTCTCTACACCTACCTGAAAGAAGGTTGTGGCAAGGTGGGCATCTGCCTTTTCTCCTGAGTAACAGTGATGAGGGAATGTAGCAAGGGAGGTTCAGATGGCTATGAGGAAAAATTTCTCCTCAAAAAGAGTGGAAAGGCACTGGAATGGGCTGCCCAGGGAGGTGGTTGAGTCACTATCCCTGGAGGTGTTCAAGAAGTGTGTAGATGTGGTACTAAGGGACATGGTTTAGTGGGCAACATTAGTGGTAGGTGGACAGTTGGGCTAGATGATCTTGGAGGTCTTTTCGAACCTTAATGATTCTGTGATTCTATGGTTAAATGATACAGAAGACTGAGGTAGTTAAAAGGATATAGGTTTGCTGGCAACTCTTAAGACTGTTGAAGTGAAAATAGTAACCTGTTCTCTTCTGTGCCTAATATGAATTTAGAATTGACATTCTAATACACTGTTTTTTTTGCTGTATTCCTTCACCAACAAGACATAACAGCAGCAGGTCTCGTTGACTTTAAAGATGCATGTGATTCAATTTGATGCTACTGAGACACTACCATTTTGGGATACTCTACTGAAGTTAAATGAAGATTGAAGACTTCTCTGTTGAAAAGGGTACAATGCACCACTGAATTTGTGAACAAGTGGAAGCTCTCCTTTTCTTTCTGGACTTTCTGATTCCAGCATCAGTCAAGACAAAGCAGCTGGCTAAATAACCAGATGTTTGCTATCAACCTGCCTTCATGGTTTGTGATGATATATGCTTGCTAAGAATCTGCCTGATAAAGCTGAATCAAAATACAAGGTTTCTGTGCTGGCCCTGGCATTTCACTTTTGTTTATGATCTTGGTCTTGCCTGTGAAAAGACAAAGAGAATTTGATTAATGCCATGATCATGGCTGCCTTTTTACTTGTCATATTTCTGGTTCTTAGTCTAGGTTGAGTGTTTGTTAATAGGTTCCTTTGGAAGACATTCAGTGTTAATAACGTTCTCTTTCTTTGGAAGTGTTTAAGAAATGCTAATAAAAAATCAATGCCATCCAACCCCCGGTGGTTTCTATCATGTAGCTTCTTCTCATTTATAAAATTTCATTGTTGTTGCTTTTAACCAAAACCAGCCAGTTTTAAGTCTACATATTAAGCCTTCGTATTTTTGGTCTAGAGTTTGGAAACAGAAGTGTCTGATACCCAGAGCAACATATAATTTTTTTTTCCCCTGTGTAAATCAAACCCAACTTGATGGATTAGGTGTTTTTGGTTTTTATATGTGGGATAGTAGTGGTGTTGGAAGGAAAACAAGTGAAAAGGACAAACATAACCTGTGAATTCAGACTGGCAGTCAATGTTCCAGAAACCTTAAAGTACTCTTTGAAACTTCTGGAAGGTTTAGCTCCGAAGATTAGGGCTCAAAAAGGCAAATAAAAAAATAAATGTAGAAATATTTCAGGTTAAATCTTTTCAATCTGTTTTTCTCCATGCTGCCTTCCAGCATCCTGTGTTTTCTCTTTGCATTCCATTCCCTGAAAACCTTTTCTACTTTAAGAAACTGTTGAAATGCTTATTTATGATCAGCATAGTATTCAAGATTCTCCAGCTTTTGAGGCACTGAAACCAGTGCTATGCCCTTCATTTCTAGCCCTACGGTTCCCTAAAACACTGAGAGACATAAAGATGAGAAAAGTACCTCCTGTGCACATATCCTGTAGTTTTTGTTCAATATGCCATAAAAATAATCCAAAACCACTCTGTTTTTTAAACACAGAAAGCATTTTAAAATGCTCATCAGGACTGACAGCTTGTATGAAGATTCCATCCCTACATAATTTAAAGCATCAGCTGTATCTTCCCCTCTTCCCTCACCCCAAGTTACCTGAAAATGAGTTTTGTAATGAGTTTTATAACTTTAAACAGAGAGCTGCTGGATACTGCCATAAATGTCATTCCATACATTAAAAAAATTGTATATTTTAAACTAGAACTATTTTTTAAACACAATTAAGCCAAATGCATTTGAATAATATAAGTAGAGAGAAATAAACTAGCTTAACTACAGCTACAACACCTTGCCTCATATTTGCTATCAGAACTTTAACATGGTTTCTTGTGCAATGCTGACACGGAGTTATAGGAATAACAAAAAGGAGAAACAAAAATAATATCTAAGACATGGAATTAGAGCATGGTTGTTGCTTGCTAACTGTACCAGCAGTATGTGCAGTCTGTGGGTCTATTGATCATTCTTTTATGACAAACCCATACTGCATGTGCCAAGTTATTGGGAAGAGCTCTATCTCAGCCAGTTAGAAAATCTTTTATGCTTTTCTCTCATGGTCAGGGGAAAAGAGTAGAAAATCTTAAGTCTTATCTGCATTAAAGTGGAGTTTCTTTGTTTATATGTCAAAACATCACCTGTTTACCTAGTGGAACTTGAGAGGAGTTCTTGAATGGACTAAGATTTGAACTTCATGGATCCAAATTTTACCTTTAAAGAACCCTTTTCAACCAAACATCCTCTTGAGTAAAAATATGCCATGGGCTTACTGTAAAATGGAAAATATTTAGACTGGGAATGGTCATTTCCTGCTGACATGACATCCGGAGGGCAGTGCTTTTGGGGTTACCTTTTGGCAGTGAAAGAAGAGGAGAAATAGGAAATCTGAAGAAATCACCCAACTGTGAGTGCAGAAGTCAGGACAAAATGCACTGAAGCTCAGAAGACAGCAAAAGAACTTGCAAGCAATTGTGTGCAAATACATCAGAGAAAATTGTATTTAGTCATCATACACTATTATGTTGACGCTAGTAGAGATTACATTTGGTTTTAGAGTTTTTAAAGGCTTTTACCAAATTTTACTAACAGTTTCCTGGGCTTTATAGCATTCATAAAAAATACCTGGTCAAAGCAACAGAACCTCAGAATGGTCACTTGCCTTATGTCAAGTCTCTTTACACAGAATAACAGCCATGTTTAAGTCCTTTATTTGAATAAGGTCTTGTCCCCGATCCTCACGTGTCTCAGGTGAAAGACTGTGCTGTTGTGACCTTTTTAGTTTTTCATAAAAGACTCAATAGAATTTGTTTGTTTGTCTGTTTGTTTCTGATGCAAAATGGTAAAAAATGAAATTGTAAAGTTTTGTGGAACAGGAAAAATCAACTCCTCTAAAAGATGCTGAAGCTATGCTTTCAATATTAAGTAAAGAATATTTGCTAAAATGATTATATTGAAGAACATAGGAAAGAATCCCAGCTTCTTCTGTACTGCTCAGTAGAAGTGTAATCAAAACTCTTTAAACAGGAAAATTGTTGTAAATAAGGACTTTTGTTTCCTACAGTTCTAAGTTATAAGGACCTGGTAAGCAAGAGAGAAAGTAGCTAAGCTCTTAACTTTACCCGAATTTCTTGAGGAAGAATCATTATAGAGGACTCTAGTAGTTTCTGATCAGCTACATATGAGTGCAAAGTGCAAGGATATGGATTTGCCTGCAGGATTGGGACTTCCCAACTTCCTGGGGAACAGCAAGGCCTTTCATTCCTTGAAGATGTGAAGTGCACATGCACTGAAAATTGGGTAATGTTTTCCCCAATCGTTTTTCAGTGCTGTTACCGTTAGCTGTATAAGTACAAAAAACTGCAGACAATTGCGGGGTTTTTTTTGTGGTTTTTTTTTTTGAGTGGAAGTTATCTCTTTAGAAGAGGTTTCCATTCATGTTAATAACTACTTCTTAAGTGCTGCTCACCTTGTTGGCATTCCGTGGTCTGAAAACGTGGCAGTGCAGTTCTCTGAGAGGGAATTTGACTTCCATTCAATTCCCACAGGCTTAACACCACTGTCCTTCCTTTCCGCTCTGAAGCACCTGGTAGAACGGTGCTTTTGGTTTGCTTGCAGTGGGGCTTTGAGAGGATTGTGGGTCCATTGAGATCCTGAATTAGGAACAAAAGGGAGAAAACCATTGTTCAATAATTTTCCATGTTTTAAGTCTGTAATAGAGCCCTCAAAGTTTCAGAGCATGCAGTGTTCTCTCAACCATACCCTGGCCTATATTAAATGTATGGCAGCTAGAGCTGGAAAAACTGGTATGGGGCTAGTGCTGTAGCAGGCAAACAGTGGGATACTGGTCCAGTCCCAAACACAGGGCTGTGCCACCTTTTATACATATTCAGCTGAGCTTGGGGATTGGTTTGCAAAGGCTGTTATGAACTTTGAGCTCTTCCCTTTAGGCCTCTGTTCAGTTTTAATACTGTTCCCCTGTTCCCTACTCCTACCTGTAGAAACAATGAAAAATAATACCCAAAAAGAAAAGTTGTAACTAGATTTTGGGCATTCAGTGCTGATTGGCACCCTATTCGTGGCTACGTAGATTGCAGTACTGAAAACAGTGGTGAGACATCTACATACTTCAGAGCAGATCTGACTCTTACTCCATTTTGTTTTCCTAGTGTCCATTTCATAATGACTATGAGCAAAGGCACTGTTATGCTTCTTTAATTACATTTATTTGATTCTAATTAAGTAGGATTTCAGTCTTTCTTTTTTTTTTTTGAAACCACTGTCTGTACTGAAGAAACATGAATTTGGAAAGAGAAGTGAAATGATATAACAATATCCCTTGATCTTACAAAGTAGAAAATAACCCATCTAGGCACATTTTACTGCTTGTTTTTTTCTTTTTTTTTTTTTTTCCTTTTCACTTCGTTAAGGTGTGCCTTAACTCCATTCAAAAGTACAATTAAGAGGTCATTAGAGTTGTGATGAGAAGTATTCAGAATTATAGGAATAAAAAAGTCAAGATTGAACATTTTATTTCAGAGGAGAGACTGGCAGTTTGAAGCCCTCACTTTTCTTTCTTATTGTTGTTATCTGTGTACAGTGCTTTTATAGCTGAATGCTGAAGGAAAAATCCATGTATTTTGTATGTTTGATAAGCTTTCAGTTGAGGCACTTTGTCTCCCTGGTATATGTATTTCACGTTGCATGTTGATGCCTCACACAGCAATTGAAAAAGGAAAAAGCAATAAGGAAAGGGGTAAAACAGTGATCATGAGGGGAAAAAAATAAAGACATTTATAAAACTGTGAACATCTTTAGAATATCCTTAGAGAAGCAGTAAAACCCAGATCTTTGCCCTGCTGATTTAAAAAAAAAAGAGAGACTAGATTTTACATGGGTGGTTCATCAGTTGGCTGTATAGTATGACCTAAATGGATGCTGGAGAGATGTGTAATATCTTATAATGGCAGAGAAACATGTATTAGACCTTTTATTTCTGCATATGCTAGTGTTTTTGTCATAGGTATTGAGTTTATCTTGGCTGATCCACAAGTTTCAAACAAGAGTGTGTTTGAGCTTTCTTCTTATAAACAGAAACACGTTTCTGATGAAATTATATTGCTCTACTACTCAGGATTTTTAGATTCAGAAAAAGAAAAGCATAAACTAAATGAAAAAGACATATGGGTTGTCTCATGTTAAACTTTTAGAGCTCTATTTTACCCTGTATTGTGATTCACAGGTTTTTGGAATCTTTCCGAGGAACTGTTATTGCTATACCTGTTTGTTTATGTAGTTGGTACTGTGCATTTCAGTGTCTCATCTGTCCACAAGGCATCCAGAGCAGTAGCCATCTTGCAGAAAGTCTACAGCTTCCATTTCTGTGGTTATAATCCATCTTGGGAAGCAAGAATGGGAGGAGAAAGAGAAGAAAGGTTGGTACAAACACAGATTTCACTTTGATTTGGAGTTGAGGTGTTGTGTTGAATGTTCTCTTAGGAAGTGAAATGAAGACATACAACTTCTTCACTGTAACTCCTTTCTCTGCTTGACAAGCCTGATCTTCTATGATCAAGCGATCTACCTGGTGGGTGAGGGAGAGGCTTTTACCGTAGCCCATCTAGACTTCAAGCAAAGCCTTCAACACTCTGTCCCACAGTTTTCTCCTAGTGAGGCTTCACCTTGACTACTGTGTTCAGTTTTGGGTCCCTCATTACAAGAAAGACATCGAGGCCTGAAGCGTGTTCAGAGAAGGGCAGCTAAGCTGGTGAGGGGTCTGGAGCACAAGTCTTACAGGGAGCGGCTGAGGGAGCTGGGATAGTTCAGTGTGGAGAAGAGGAGGCTCAGGGGAGACCTCATTGCACTCTACAACTTCCTGAAGGGAGGCTGTGATGAGGTGGAAGTCAGCATCTTCTTTCATGTAACTACCAGTGGGACTAAAGGGAATGGCTTCAATTTGCACCAGGGGAGATTCAGGCTGGATGTTAGGAAATACTTCTCTGAGAAAGCGGTCAGACTGCCCAGGAAGGTGGGGATTCACTGACATGGAGTTGTTCAAGAAACATTTAGATGATGTACTGAGGGACATGGTTTAGTGAGAAATATTGGTGATAGGTGGATGATTGAACTGGATGATCTTGGAGGTCTTTTCCAACCTTGGTGATTCAATGATTCTGTGATTCCAACACTGGCTTTTGGGAAAAAATGAGCTGGTGTGAAGCAGAGCATTCAGTGAAGAGCTCCTGAAAAAGCATCCAGTCTCTGAGACAAAATATTTACCACCTATATGACACATCTCATACATCGTAAGACCTAGTCT
Organism: Lagopus muta; assembly: GCF_023343835.1. Taxonomy (NCBI): domain Eukaryota; kingdom Metazoa; phylum Chordata; class Aves; order Galliformes; family Phasianidae; genus Lagopus; species Lagopus muta. The sequence continues at coordinate 82,452,130 of NC_064433.1, forward strand.
TCTGAAAGCAATGACAGAATAGGCTTTATCTTCATTACATCTCACAGCCTAGTCCTGTGCATGACTTTGGAGGATTTGTCTTAATGCTGAGCTTCCTTTCCTTGGGTGCTGACTTCCTGTTTACCTTGCACCCGCTGAGCTGTCCTCATGGAAGCGTTTGTCATGCATTTGCCACCTCCCCCTGTTTACCTCACCACTACCCCAAAAGCAAAAGCCTAATTTCATTGCTATTAATGAGTGAGTGGCACATTATTAAATACTTTTTTTTTTTTTGTCTGAAGGCGCATTATTCATTCTGGGTAGAGACATTTGCCCTCAGTCACATTTATCTACCTGTGTCCGTGTTTCAAGGATTTCCACTTTATTGATATTTCCATTAGAGGAATTTGAAGAATGTTCAATTACATAGAGACCATGAAGCATATTTACTTTTTTGTTTTTAATAGTCTGCCAACTGTTCCCTGCCAAACTTTAAACTGGGCTTATGACTCTTAGATATTTTTTTTTTTTATAACTGCTCTATTGTAATATATACAAGTAGTGTGCACACAAATAAAAGCTCATACCATAGCTTTAGAACACGGTGCTAGATTTTATCTGGAGGATTATTGCAGGCCTGTTTCTAATTTATATAATGTTTTCATTAATAGCAATACCTTTTTAAAATGCCCAATAAAATAGTGTAGCATTAGTTTAAATACAAATTTCAGTCATTTTAGATATCCCCCCATTGTAACAGGTCAGGCTTTTAACAGATGTCTCAATAACTTTGCTATTAGCAGGAATATCTCATGAATTAAAATCAGGCCTCTTTGTCTCTGTCACTCATTTAAATGACCTACATATTTGGCAGATGGAGAGGACTTGCTTGTGCATTAGTACTGATGGGTAGGGTTTTTTCACTTGTGTATTTTTGGAGGAGAAGGATTTAACATAAGTTAACGTTGTTTTTTTTTTATTAATATCATACTTCAGTTTCACTTTACAGAAATATCTTATTAGGCACATCTTGCCTTTTAGGCATAGGCAACATCTAGGACATTTCTCTTGGGCACCAGCCTTCTGTCTTAATGTAAACCTTTCAGTGAAGCAGTGGACAACTTTTTTGCAAGTGTATGCACTAATGGAGTTGAAGTAGAAGGTGTAATAATTCAGTAATTGAATAGGTTCTAGGTAAAGTCTGAAACCTGGGCCTTCCCGGGCCTTTGTGGCTGTAGATTTGCCTGCTAATGTCTTCTTATTTCTTCTTTTCCTGGCATAGTGAGAGTTTCAGAATTACGCTAAGGGTCTCGCTTAAAACAGCTCACTGACATGTTGTTATGCCAGCACCTGTTCCTGTGTCCTTTCAACAATCAAAAAGACTTCTTGAGTTGAAGATTTTGTTGACTCTCATGATGACAGCAGAGCTTGAGGCGTGCTGAGAAGGGTCAAACTGCAGGGAAAGGTTTAGTTGTAGGTTTGGTTCGTTTGTCTGTGCAAAATCACTGTCTGGTGTCCTGTGAACTAGTACATACAGAAGTGATTGCTTATTATTTTTGGTGCGTGTTTGATTGGAATGTAATTAGTTACACAAGCAATTAGAAAAGCTCCGCACCTAAATGTGCTGCATGAGGAAGCAATATATCTCATAGTCATTAATCAAGAGATAATAAAAAATGCAATGCGATAGAGTGAAGTGACTTGAGAGATACGTTTGATGTGCTCTTCCTCCCCCCCTTTTTTTAACTGGTGTGTACTACTGGGGTAGGGGAAAGAGATGCTAGCCTTCTGTGATTTCCATTGACATCATTGAGAGCTGCAAGTTCTTAACGTTTCTTCAAATCAGACTATTTGAACTCAAGCGTATAATATGGCCTGATCAAATTCAATGCCATTTGTCCAGTAAATTCACAGAATAGGTAGTTATGGGCACTGAATTGATATTTTGTTGCTGAAGATTCTCCTTATTTACACAGAAGTTTAACTTTTTCTTGCCCATGAGAACAGTCTACAAGTTAGCAAACAGGAGAGCTTTCCCAGTGATTCCAAACCATAAGAATATTGCTGTGATTGAAAGCAGAAATCATAAGCGGTGTTATGTTATCTTAAGTTTGCCCTTTCCCAAATTCTCTGCTGTTCTTGTGAGCTCTTGTGAACAGAAATATGGCTGAAATTCTCATGTGATGGTGTTGATGATACTTCTACTACTAATGGGAAGAAATACAATGTTGATGATACTACTGATAACCATGAGAAGAAATACTGCAAATTTCAAAACTAAAGTAGTTGCTCAGGATAATATAAATAGATGCATACAAGGTTTTGCCTTCTTATAACTTCAGGTCTTTTTGTACTTAATTAAGATCGAAGCTGAAGTCCGTCTGGTGGCCCAGTTCATTTTAAGACTTAGTGTTTTAAGGAGCTTCCGGTGTTTGAGGAACTGCCATCATTCTTCTTGACCTGCTATTCTATGTGCTTTACACCTGTGTAATGTCAGAGGAAAGAGTCTGAAAAGAGAGCATATACCTTTTCAAAAGAAAAACTAAGTGTTGAGGTAAAACAGTAAGTCATGGGGTTAATCAGCATCTTTCCGCATATCGCTGTTCTCTCTTAAATGGAAGAGGAGATTTTTGATTTATTAGAGGTTTTCCTGTAACAGGAATTGGAAACACAGTCCCATAGAACACTGGATGTTTATTATTTATGTTAAAAGTTAAAAAAAAAAAAAAAGTAATTATACCCTTTTAGCATTATCTTTTAACTCTTTTTCTTCTTATACTAAAAATGACCTTAAGGAGTGAGAAAGACACTTAGGCAGAGACAACAGGGGAAGGGATGTGGTACATCCTGCTCCCATTAACACTGTCAATTAGCACCATTTATCTTGAAATTTGTCCAGCTTGGAACACAAAGAATGTACGTCAGGGTTTGGGCCAGACAGAAACATAGAAAATGATGGTATTTGTGGAGACAGTAGCCAATGTGGGGGAGAGAGCAAAGGCACACAGTTGTTCTAAAAAGAGCTGCTTTTTTTTATGTGTGGAAATTTGATTATAAGATGATTCTTTCAACATAAACACAATTCTCTAAGGACTTATTAATGCTTCAGTAGCATAGTGGAGAGACACTAGTGTAGTCCGCTTTAATAGCTTTCTGGCTTGAACCCCAATACATAATGTTCTAGTAATAGTTTATGGGTGACTACAATAAATTGGTAGCAAGTGTTTTCCATTTTTTGGCTCTTCTTATCAGATCTGCTGGTGGAACATTTTGTTCTGAGAATATTGCAAAGGCAATTGATCTGCTTTGGATGTGTGCTCAAGAGTTTTGTGTCTTTTAAAATATACGTATATATGAGCTTTTTTGTCCTGTTCTGAGATGTACAGTACGAAGCTGGGGGCCGGTAAAATGTTACAGGGGATCTGAACAGTTGGTTAAACCCAGCAGGACTCCACCTTCCCTAAGTAGTGTTCTGTGAGTGCTGCCAAAAAGGCAGTTTTCCTTCCCCCCCGCCACTTCGCTTCCCAATACTGTCATTGTTCTGGTCTTTCCATGCAACAGTGGAAAACTTGTGTCCACAAAGGAATAAAGATCCTTCACACAAGTTCATTTTCAACCCAAATGGCTTTTTGAAATAGAAAGAAACATGGGATTTTTTTGCACTTCATGATGAGGGAAAGAACCATCTGATTAGAGATGGGCCTAATGATCACCTTTGATTTCTATTTGACATGGGGCTGAACTTAACTGTAATTACAGAGTGAGACTCCATGGCCTCTATTATGCAGGAGCTGTCCGGACACTCTTGGTCTTCAATTAATTCACAGCTCCAGATCACCTCTATGGTGAGCCTAATTGAAATACGCTGCTTTCATCTCCGCTCCCACAACTAGAAGATGAGTCTGGTAGCTGAACCCAGACCAGAAATGTCTAGTGAGTTTCTGTCTGCGGGAAGCCAAACAAGAACTGTCAGCCCTATTGCCTCTGGATGTTAATCCTCTGGATGTGACAAAAAAAGTCAGAGGTACAGAGTGTTGAACAGAAAGCAAATATTGCCTACGAGCTGTTGAGTTGCGCCACTGAACATCCAGCACTTGTTCTTAGCTCCATTTCCTTTCTGTAAGCAGCAGGCGTGCTCAGTCACCCAGCATAGTTTGTGGATGAGACTCACAATGAAAATGGGTACATTTCTCTCAGGTAACATTAAACACATGCAAAATTAAAGGCAGCCAAATACCTCCTTCATTCCTTTACGTACTGGAACATTTGTTTTATATAAACGTTATACTAGAAAAACACTGGACTTGGGGCAAAAATCAAGCCTTAAAGAATGTAAACTAAAGTCTGGTGATCTCAAAAGCACAGAGTGAATACATGCTTGAGAAATATTTGAAGGAACAATGTGGACTTTGCCTAGTTAATGTTAAAAGTATCCCAGATGACGGCAGGGGAGTCAGTTTGGTTGTCACATAAAGCTGCAGAGAGAGCTGGAGGTGAACAGAGAGCACTGAAAACCTGGCCCTGGGACAGGAAAATGGAAGTGCAAAGTGATTGAGAGTGCAAATTGACGAAGGAAGTTAGACACAGAGAAGTGCAAAATGACGGTTGCCATGCCAGAACCGTTTGGATTGGTTATTATACTGTCATAAGCCTAATAAATGTGGATATTTGTTCTCTGATAAGTACTTAACTTGTTACAGAAACATGTTATGGACTTACTGAGGGAGAAGAGAGTCATAATAAAAGGGCATTTGAGGGGGGACTCTGTCCACAGTGGTTCAGTGCTACTTTTAAACAGATCCCATCTTCTGGGTCTGCTCTGCTTTTACTGTCTGTCCGTTGTAAACAGGGAATTTTATTTTTTTTTTTAACTTTCTTTCCTTTTATTTCTTTATCTGAATAAGATCACACCATTATCACCTTGGGGGCACTGCTCTATATCAGTAGGGTCTTCTTATTTTCCTAGGGAAAAACCAACAACTCGTTCAGATCCTGTTCGAGGAATCTGTTGCATATTGCATCTGTGGAAGAGCTGCAGTTTTCTGTCTTTCATTCTCACTAACAGAGAGGAGGCTTCAGGCAGCCTGCAAACAATGCGTGAGCTTTCTGTTTCTCTCTGCAAACAGAAATATATCCCATTTCCTGTTGGGGATTCTGGGCAGAATCATCCAACAGATAATTTCCTGTAGTAAACATTGCAATAATTAGAGTTAGCGTTCCAGAGCACTGAACTTTAAGTATCTTTTATTATTGCATCGCAGAAAGTGTACAAGAAGCAACCCCAGTCAGATGTGGCTATTGTTGATCATTTCAGTTGTGTTATGGCAAATATACGACCTGAAGAATGCCCCTAAAATATATGTGCAAGACCAAGCATGCAACTCAAGGCAGAATTTGCACAGGCTAATTCAGCAAGAACAGTTAAAACTCATTTCCTTTAAAAAATAAAAAGCTTTCTTGTGCTTCTCTTCTTTGTGAAGCAATTTAATTATTTTTACTTACTAAGGAGCAGACTTTTTAAAATGACTTCAGCAAAATATTCATATTACAGACAGCCAGTAAAGTCTTGTATAATAGTTAATGCTAAAGTGAGCATCATATTTGTACTCAGGAATGTGGTGATGTTGAGAATGCCCTGCAAGAAGACTCAGTGAGGTTTGGTTCAGATTAATCTGCCCTGGTTAATAGAGGACAATATTTCAGTCATTTTATTTTGGATAGGTCTGAAGCAGAGAATTAGAGGGAGCATGTTTATTAAAAAACAACAACAACAGGAACAAAAAACCTGAAAGTACGAAAAGAAATTGTTGAGGCATACTTTTTACATTTAGTGTATTTCTTCACTGTACAAAGTGGTCTACTTACAGTGCCGTTATGTGTTTGGAATAAACAGCAGAGTGCTATATTTCACTGTAGGGTCTGTCCATAGAACGTGCTGGCTCTTGGCTCAGCTGTTTACATTTTTTTTGAAAAAGCTCCCATCTGTTACATCAAACTTGTTAATATAGGTCTACAGGATATAATAACATTAATGCTCTAAGTATCCAAATGAAATGTCAGAGTCCGGCTGCATACACTGAATTCAAATGTGGCAGTGTCCTGAAGCCACCCCTTCTGCTAACAGGCCATTTAATAATCCATGTAAGTATCCATAGATGTCTAAGTCTTTGAAGGTCTGTCAGGGGCCAGATGTACAAACACGGTTACAACATCAAATCCTCACGAAAGCTTTTCTGCCATGATAGCATGACCATATCAAATTTGGCCTTGATTATTTTTTTTTTTGGCTCTGAAGCTACAGCACCATCAAGACCTATTTAAAATGAAAGTAGGTTTGGTAAAGGAATTCTCAGAGCTTTATGCTGCTTCCAGTAAAGTTAAAGGCAAACGGGCATGTAAAAAGTTACACCATACTTCCATCTATGTTTTGCCATTCATTAGACAAACGAACAAAAAAACAACACGAAAAGAAACCAACACTTTGTGATTTGTTGCTTTTTTTTTCTTTTTCTTTTCTTTTTTGTTTTGTGTCTTGGTTTGCTTTGTTTCAATTTAATACATAACCGAGTCCTTGATATTTTTATTTCTTGTATGAGCTACTGTAATTTATTCTTATAGTGGCCATCTGACCAGAATGAAGATGTATGCCCCCTGTTTTGATCCTTGTAATGATGGAGGGTGAAATGTAAGTTTGTTATATTACCTTTCTTGTTTCTACTCCTTTGTATCCATGGTTTTTTAATTTACATTGCATTGTGAATGAAAACCCTTATCTTCTGCTGTTTTTTTTTTTCCTGCCACTCAAATTTTGCATCAACACAAAAGGTTTGTTCTTCAGTTCGTGTTTAGTATTTGGTCACGTTCATTATGAGGTACATCTAGAATACACAGATCACATAATATACATAAAATATCATTTCTCCCTGCTTTTTCCCTGATATCTCATTATTAAAAGCTATTTTTTTAGTAGATAGAAACCCAGTCTATGCATAAAACTGCCACCAAATGAGCTTTGCACATCTAATCATATGTATTTTTATTCCCAAATGCTCAGTGATCAACAGTAATTTCAAGTAGAACGGTTATAAATCATATTACTCATAAACACAATGCAACTGGCTAAATAGAACCAAGCAGAGGGTTAATAGTCCAATAATAATTAAAATAATCCTCTTCAATTCAGTAATAACTTTGGCCACCTGCCTTCATCCAACCCCCAACACCACCCTCAGTACTCCTTACAAAAATATTCACATTACAGACAATCTTGTGTAACAGATTAACATAACATATCTGGAACATTACTCAGAATTTTGGGCAATGGCAATCTGAATATGTTCCTAAGTTCAGCTTTTTTCCTCACACAACATCCTGCTGTTAACTCTTGACTTTTTAAATCAGTGGGGCTTGGTGTAACTGGAATGCACTGCCTGTGGTATCACATGGAGGATTTGTGTGAGCGTGTGTGTTGGAGCAGAAATACCACATGCTACAAGGGGTCAGCACAGATAGTATTGTAAGGACTGGCTTTCTGTCTTCGCTTTCTGATTTGAATAGCTGCAGTGCCTATCTGATGTCTGATTTTAGTCACGATAGTGGGTGATACAGAGCCGGATGCACAGTTGGATGTGTGAGGTAAATTTCAAAAATGCAAGGTTTTTTTCATTGAAAAAAAGGAGAAAATGAATCTCTTAGGTTCAGAAAAAGTAATGTGATCATCCAAGCACAAGGCTGGAAGTCAGGAAGCCTTTTTTCTTTTGTTCTTCATCTAACCTGGAGTTGTTTTTCAGGTAAGTTTTTCTTGCTTGTAGAACTGGAATCCTGCCAGGGACATTTGTGATGGAAAACATTTGGGGCACCAATTATTGTTGTAGTGTGATACAGTTTTCAGTCATTGTTCCTCATTTTAGGTAACCAGACCTAGAAACAAAATAACTCTGTTCTAATTTAACATTAAAGTCCCATTTTTTGTTACAGATTTCATCTTGTCCATTGCTAAAGTAATTGGCCTCTGTAAGTAAGTGCTAAGTAAACAGTCGAGCAATTTTTGCTGGTACATATTGTAATTCTCATTTTTAAATCACCTAATAAAGATTGCCTTTTAAATAGAGCTATTTGGATATATCAGGGGCGCGTTGTACTAAACAAAAAAGAAAAAAAAGAAAAAAGAAAATGAAAAAAAAAGTCTCTGTCATTTGAAAGAGACCATTTAGCTTTTGAACATATTTGCTCCACACTAAATAATAGATGTTATTCTGAGACAGATAGAACATGGTCTATATCCTTCTATTGGAAACTGCTTTCTTTTGTCTGAATACTTCACCCACTCCAACTACCTGCCCCCATACCAACAAACAGATTTGGCTAATATGAATTGTAGGTAAATTTTAGGGCTGTAATATAAATTATTAATTTAATAAGGTTAATATTTAAATAACTTTTTAATCATTAACAAAAGTGGAAAGTTCAGAGTTAAGATATTCTTTTTCCTCCCTGCAAAAATAAACATTAACAAATCATTCCTGTGCATGATGTAGGTTGGTCTGGTTTGGATAGTTCACTTGCAGTAGCAGATGGCTAGGAAGATATTGCTCTGGCACAGCATTATGATTACTTTCATGCCCTTAAAAAATTGTGCAGAAGTGCTATTGACAAGTTAGTACCTGAAGTAAGAACTATTATCTTTATTGGCAAATGGGTTCTTAAAAGATGCTTGTCACTGAGTCAACTGTTTGTTTTCTCATCATCATATCTTGAGAAAGAGTAGAGGCCATGGAGTGTTTTTCTAGTAAGTTTCGTTTGTTAAGCATAGCTCTTTCTGGAAAAAGCAGGTCAGGTCAACAAATCATGCACGTGTAGAAGGTTCAGCTTTGTTTCTAGAAAAGGCTGTTGCTCTTCTTTGGCTGTAGAAGGTCCTTCTACTCTTAAATAAGTGAGCTGATTGACTGGTCATCGCAGACATGTTGCAGGATGTGGCAAGAGTCCATGTTTGAAACCTAGTGCTGCCCCAGCCATAGGCATGGGCACTGGTCTGCAGCTGCTGCTGCAGTTAGCAATCTTCTCGACTGCTAGCATAACCATTCCCAATGGCAATACCAGCACTACTGTGGGAGCTGTTAGCTTGTAACTTCCATTTGAAACAGAGACTTGCTAAATTGTGAAGCAGTAGCCTGACAGTAAGACCCCCACATTCACTCTTCGGGTTTACAGAGAGAATGATATAAGCATTTCTGTTCTTTAAAGGTTATTTCAGCCACAGCCACATTCATTTTTGCTGGGATTCAGAGGTACTTCCTTTTCTGACTGCTAGGATTTGTGATGGCAGTCTGATAGCAGACCGTTATGACCTTTCTTTGAAAAATCTCATTTTGATGTTTGATGTGAGTTTTATTTATAGCCATTACTTACACTGTCAGCATCTTGAGTATTCCTGTTGGAGTTCCGCCGTGTGCTCAGTGCTACACCAGTCTCAGCTAGATGCAGCAATTTAGTGCCATTTGCTCACAGTGCTAGCAGCTGAAGAAATGGTGGCCAACATTTAGCATGCCCAGAAGCTAAGAAGCAACAGACTTCTGACTGTCTGAATTGTCAGAACATTAACTGTTCTAGGAATATGCACCTGACTTTTCAACATAGAAAGCCTACCCTGGCTTTGCATCTGAAAAAAAGATATCAATGGAACTCCGAGGAGATCTACTTTATGCTATTGATAGGGATATACATTTCACCCATCTTAACAGCTGGCGCTTAGTCATGCCTTCTGAGCTATCTCTATTGACAAAAGAAAAGGAGAGGCTTCTCTGGAGATTGACTTAGCCATTTGTACGATATGAGAAGGAATTGCACTCTTGAGATGGTCACCTCATTCCAGTAGTGGAACAGGCTGCCTATACAACAGTCTGTTGGATGGCCAAAGTTAGGTGAGATTATTTTACCCTTAATCCCTCTGTGTTGGTTTGTTTGGTTGTTTTTAACTGTTTTGAAAGGAAGAATAATATAGTTCTATTTGATTTTGCTCCATCCTGTGTATATAGTACCTTGCAATTCTTAATGCTAGAATTATGCAAATGCAAAGCAGTATGATGATTGGAAATGCTGAGTTAATGCGGCAGATTAATACTGGGATTTTTGTTGTGCCCTTTATATTAATTAATAGATAAGAAGGAAGGCTTTGTTGTTAAAGCAGTGGAATGTAACTTGTGATGAAAGTTCAGCACTCTGTCACTGAATTCCTGAATAACTTTCAGCCAGCTGCTCCATCCTCTGTGTCTCAATACATCTGAAAAAGTAGTCCCTGCTCTATCACTCTTGGCCTGTCTTGTCAGAAGAGTTCTTTCAAGGGACGACTGTCTCACAGTCTGTATTGCTGCAATGCCTACAACATTGGTCTTGCTGGAACCTGTAAACTTTGCTGTAATATAAATAATTTATCAACTGAAAACCAGTTTTTTATGATATATTTCAGAAATTTGTCTAATTTAACATATGAGTACAAATGGATAATCCATTGACCTGCGTTAAACAGGGGAAAGAAAAAAGATCTTTCTGGGTATGTTTGAGGAAAATATAGAAAAAAGCCATATATGTAGATCACGTATATATATGTAATGAAATAATAGTGTAAAATGGATCACATGTTTTGTCAAGAAACAGATCTCTACTATGTAAAGTACTTGTGCTCATAATTTAAATACTCTACAGCATAATAAGCATAAGTCTTTAACAGGAATGACTTGAAATAATTTTTGACTCTGATTGATTTAGGTAAAATTACAGTAAAGATTACTTTGATCTCAAAATATCCATTCACTTTTACTGGGGACTCTTCAACTTAAATATAGAGTCTCTCTTGAATTGTTTCCTTCAGACCTTAATTTATGCAAGTTTTGTTCTATATAAGTGGCATTCTCATAATGGAGTTATCTGCTATCTTGCAGTAGAGCTTCCAACATGGTTTTAATCCAAATACTGTGTACTGATATGTACTGATATATCTCAGCTAAGATTTTTACTAAATCAAACTGTCCTGATGTCCTTAAAGCAGGATGAATGTGAGAACTAAAAATGTCCTACTGATCTGAATATCTCAGTCTTCGTATTGATTAATCTCATAGTTATTTTTGTAAAAATATTAATTTTTTATTAGATCCATTCTTACTACTTGGTCTCTATGTACTAATTTTTACATGTTAATCATTATAAAAAATAAATACTATATCTGTAACAGATTATAGAAATTATAGGAAAAAATAAATGAAAAAGTGATATGAGAGTTGGAGCTGAATTGCGGGCGTTAATACTGTTTCAAGTGCATACTTATAACTCCCCTTACATTTAGACCAGACTAAGGAACATAAGCCTTGTGTCCATAAGTCATTGTAAAGTGGCAAATATTGAATTTTTAATGTCCCTCGCTGAATATAACTGAGAAAAGATACATTTTCAAAGATTTTTTTTCATAGAGGAAACACGAACTGAAATTCTGTATTGTGTTTTCATTTTTCATTGTTGTACATGCGTTGGAATAATTTTGAAGAATTCAGCAAAGTGCAAGAATAAAAAGAATGTGAAATAGGCTCCATTTTGTTTTTGTTTTGTTTCAAAATAAAAAATGGTTTTGAATGTCACCTCACAAAACGTCAACTGAAGAAAGTTAGAAAAGCTTTGGAACTAATATTTTGTCAGGAATGACAATAAACAGCAAGGGTCCTTTGAAATAATACTGAAAATACTTCACCGGTAGAAAAAATGCTTTGGCTGAGATCATATACTTCTGCAGAAGACGAGTCTTGTATTTTCTAAAACATCAGCGTCTGTCTTAGCTACCTCATTATATAGGATTTATAGATATATTGACAAAATGAACAACAGAAGTATAGAAAAAACTAAAACACATTGATTACTTAGAATATTCCTGCTAGAGTACTGTGGGCTTCAGAGGTACCTGGAGGCATCCCTTGCTAGAAGGTTATCATCCTGGGAGGAGTCACTATTCTGGTTTATTTCAAGGGCAGTAAAAACGGACATCGTTACTTGAAGTGGTTCAAGCAATTTGAAAGTTAAGAAAAGCTGAAGCCATTAGCCCAGATGCATTCTTCATGCACTTCCAAGGTAGTAAGAATTGCATTGGAACTGCTTTATGGGTCCGTTCATGTAGGCCCAACTTAGGTGAGGCTGAGGAATTCTCTTTATATGGCCCTTGCAAATGCCTGTAGGAGTACCTTTGATTCACTCTTTAAATAGAGAATGAAAAGGATGCTTTTCCTTGCAACTAAAAGATGAAGATGGGCTAAAATTCCTTTCCAGTCGTAAGTTCTGGACATCAGTACCTCCAAAACAGACATCTCTATAGCTAGATAACTGGATGCCTTACTCAGAACTGTTTTCATAGAATCATAGAATCATAGAATGGCCTGAGTTGAAAAGGACCACGAGACCATCTGGTTTCAACCCCCTTGCTATGTGCAGGGTCGCCAACCAGCAGACCAGGCTGCCCAGAGCCACATCCAGCCTGGCCTTGAATGCCTCCAGGGATGGGGCATCCACAGCCTCTCTGGGCAACCTGTTCAGTGCGTCACCACCTCTGTGTGAAAAACTTCCTCCTAATCTCTAACCTAAACCTCCCCTGTCTCAATTTAAAACCATTCCTCCTTGTCCTATCACTATCCAGCCTTGTAAACAGGCATTCCCCCTCCTGTTTATAAGCTTCCTTCCAGTACTGGAAGGCCACAATGAGGTCTCTCTGGAATCTTCTCCAAGCTAAACAAGCCCAGTTCCCTCAACCTGTCCCCCTCACAGGAGAGGTGCTCCAGCCCTCTGATCATCTTAGTGGCCCTCCTCTGGACCCACTCCAAAAGCTCCATGTCCTTGTACTGGAGGCCCTAGGCCTGGACGCAGCACTGCAGGTGGGGCCTCACAAAAGCTGAGTAGAGGAGTAGAGGGGGACAATCACCTCTCTCTCCCTGCTGGCCACCCCTTTTTTAATGCAGCCCAGAGCACAGTTGGCCTTCCAGGCTTTAGAGCTGTTCCAGGAAAACTTGGGTCTTCTTTGCCTGTCATTTGGAATGACCTGCTGCTCATACACAGTACATCTTTCACTGGGGCTTCCAGCTAACATTGCTTAAGAACACACTGCAAAGGCGCTGCATAACTCATGAGGGTGTATACAGCTAATCTACCCATGTAGTGAAAAAATGGAAGTGCTCATAAACTCAGACAAAAATCCTACTTTTTCTTTGTGGGTCTGGTAAAATGTGAGAGGTTTAGGGGACATTTTCTGTGTGCTTTGTTACAGTTGTCTCCACTGAAAGGCTTCAGCAAGCAAGTTCTCTTTTCCTTTAGCTAGGCAGCTTTCAAGGCCTCCAGAGGAAGATTTGAAATCAAAAGTTAAAGAATGTGCATATATCCCCAATTCTGCCTCTTTTATCCAGACATTGTAAGCTAATTTTTAACTCCATTATCATATTTTTATTTTATTTTATTTTATTTTCTCCACACTTCTGATGCTTGTCCTTATTTTCTTATGGTGGGAGATATATCTATGAAAGACACATATTACTTGTACTTTTTTTCTTTATGTGTTGAACAGAATTTGTTAAGTCATTTGTATGAGCAGTACACAGTAAGCTGTTTTCACACAACACGCTAAATATTAAACATAGACTATAACGTGCTAATAAAACATTGCTAATGTAAGTAGGCCACCTAAATTGGAAGATATGACAGTTCTGTGATTGGGTGCCTCATCTCCTGAATTGAAGCTCTGGAAGGCTTTGGTAGGCAGAACAAAGCGTAGTACGTAAATATTAACAAAATTATTAAGACCTAAAACCAGCAACAAATAACAAGGAAACAAAATAGGGTGGACCATGATGGTCACTAGGAGTAGAGGATATAACATACTATGTTTGTGCAGGTGTGTAGAAGTATAGCAGAAATGCTGAGTCACAGCTTGAAGCAGTGATTGAGCACCTGGTGGGAAGGCAGGGCCAACCCACAGGAACTCAGGTGCAAGCAGTGTTCCTGATTGACCAGAAGGGGTAGACCAGGATCCACCCTTTCCCAGACCTCATTTAAGGGTTGGCAGGGGGGAGGTGTGGGTCTGTTGTTGGTGGTCCTTGTGTTTCTGAAGGCCTTTGTAGGGTAAGCAGTTTGTTGGATTTTTTTTTTCTTTTGTTTCTGTGTCCATGGCTGTTGTGTTTGGGCTTATTCTCACTTACTGTAGCCTGGGATTTTGCTGTTCTGTTATCTTTGCTGTACTTTCTATCGCATTACAGTGTTATATTAAGCAATGAGCGATCAGTGGTCTGTTAGCACCTTCTAAATGTTATCTTAACATCCTTGTAAAGCATCCTTGTAAAGACTTCTGGTTGTGTGTGGAAACTTTAGAATAGATTTTAAGTGGCTTGTCTCACATACGCAGCTTCAGTGTGTGTATATCTTTATTAATCCAGAGCTTCCTAATCAGTATCATGAAATTGTTCCCAAAGAAAAGGTAATTAAGAAAAACAGTCTGAGGTTCACAACTGTGTTTATTCTACGTTAATAGTTTAGCATTTTTCTGGATGACAGTGACTGTATGATGGCTTGAGGTTGCAGAGATGGAGATAGCATTGTTCTAAGCTGTTGATTGCTGGAGACTTGAAAGGGTATGCTCCAACTTCATCATGTGCACTGCTTTAGCACATCTCCAGGAAGGAACTTGGACTTCCCCTTATATCCAATGTGTCACAGGCTATCAATATGATGCAGGATATGCTGCATCAAATTAGCACTGAGTTAGTTAGGGTCAACAATAAATAGGAAGAAGAAAGTACATAAGAATGGTCAGGTACGAACCAGTTACTTGCAGGGTCATCCTGGGCCTCTTTTACTAGAGGTGCAGACAGGGTTTGATTCAACATAGTGTCTTTACTGAGTAGAGAAAGTGGGCTTTTTTCCTGACTCAATATTATCTTTCACTGCAACACTTCTGACTGGAATCTTGACCAGCTTGCCTCTTAATCCTGCTCTTTTTCACCTGATCTACAGAAACAGGAAATGGTGCATATGCCTCTCACAAATGTCATTTTCACTCAATTGCAAGTTAGAAACAAGCCAGCTCATTCACTGGTGAACACATGAGTACAGGATCTCTATACTAAAACTTCTATTTCTGTATTTAAAGTTCCATCAGGGTTCAGTGAGAGGAAGGTATTTTGGGGTTATAAGAAATGTCTGTTCTTCAAAACATCCACCTCAGAAAATACAAGTCCACACAGGCTTAAAAAATATGTGTTGTGTCCTAGAATAAAGCATGTATTTCATGCTCTAAAAGTCTGAGGTTTGTAGTTGAAAAAGATTAAGTAAATAATTCAGAATTTGTTGTGTTTACCTGTTAATAATTAAGCAGGTTAGTCTGTGTACTTTTTATAGATGTTGAGCTTTATTTATTTTTATACTTGGCTCATGTAGTGATTTTTAAATCTGAAGATGTTTCCTCCAAGGAGGAGATGAGAGAAAAGTCGTCAAGGAGTTAAGTGTTGCTGTGGTGTTTTCATCCTGATGGGTAACTAAACTCTACCACACTGCCCTCTCGCTTACCCAACTTAAAGGAAGAGTGGAAGAAAACATGATGGAAAAGGGCTCAAGGATTGTGAAGAGGACAGGGAGATTGTTCACCAGTTACCATCACAGAGAAACCAGACTCAATGTAGGGAGGCTGATGTCGTTTATTGCTTGTAGCTAACCAGCTACTAACCAATCTCTCATCTCTGGGGAGAGAGGAGTATTCATCTTTATCTTCCCTTCTACTTTCAGCTTTCCTTATTTCCAGTGCTTTGAGGGAATTAATTTTTAAGGGTGATAATGATTTTTATTTATTTTTTTTTGGGGGGGGGACAAAGGCAGATACCTTTGATTCCTGCTTTCTGATGCCTGAAATTAGGGATGGAGGAGTCTCTTGTTATAATGTGGCTTTTGGTTTACCTCAATCAAGGGAAAGTGTCAGCCTCTTTTTGTTTTAGAAATGCAACCAAAATGTGGTGGAGAGAAATAAGGAACAGGCACATCATATTTCTGTTTTCTTGAATTGTGAATTAGTTACATTCTGGTGAAAAGTGCTAAGCTGACAGCTCTGAAGTCTGAAATCATCTTTGCTGTTTGAGTAGGTACGGAGAGGCCAGCAGCAGTGTGAGTTTCTCACAAATATATTTAGAACTGTTCCTTGTGGGACTGCATGCTGTGGCAGGTGATAGTTCAATTGAGTGGATCTGTCAGGGCATCTTTGCTTTCAGTAGTCACGATCAGGCCAATAATTTTCCACTTTCCTCTTGAATCTCCATGTCTGTTTCTTGGGGGTGGTGAAGAAGTAAACAATAACAAGAAAACATGATTAGCAACCAAATTACTCTGTTCTACATTCAGTGGTTCTCTGTTGCTGTTCACATAGCCCAGACCTTAGCATAGATAGAAACAGAATGAGATTAGGGTTTCTTTTTTTCTTTTTCCTGCTGCCAGGGAAGAATTCACCCCACTGTTGATAACATTCCCTCCCCACCTTAAGCAAAGTCATCGCCTAATTTTTGGAATGTTTGAAGTGTTTCTCTGGTCTTGGCAGTGTAAGATACCATTTGATATTTTCACTCTCGTTTTCCAAGGGTGAGAGAAAGCATGGGGCATAAGAAAAGTCAGTTGAAATGATTGGCATTAAAAGACAAAAGCTGCTGAAATGTGAGAGTGATCTTTGGTCTATATATTAAAAATCAAAGATGTAGAAAGACTGTTTATGTGAGAATTAATAGCCTGATTTTGTTGACAACTGAAGTCTTCATCTGTTACCATGGCATGTTTTAATTCACTGTCTGCACTGGTATTTCCTTCTGAAGAATTATATATGCTAGTTACTAGTACCACTAGTATTAAAAAATAACATTTGCCTCTCATGTTCCAGGCAATGTTTTCTGTTTAAGTTGAGTTAAATAAAGTTAAGAGGAGGTTAAGCTGGGAGACAGTGTTATGGAATGCTCTGCTACTTCCCTTCCTCCAGTGCATTAATTGCCTTCAAGGGTCATTTTGTTCTTGGCCTGGACAGTTAATCTAAGTCTTCTGTATAGGTAAATGTGGGTAAATAGTTCTCTTCAAATAGAATTTAGAAGTACGCAAAGAACCGGAGTTGTTTTCTAGAGGACTTTATTCTGCATTAACAGTGGGACTGAAAAATGGGTATTATTCTTTAAAACTCACCCCTGCCAAAAAGCCAGTTCTTATCCAGTTTATTTTATGGTCACAGGTCCAGTCAGTAGTCTGTTTCTGGCAGTTTTCATGCAGAAACTTTCTAGAATCTATCTTTATGATGGAAGTTTAATGCTAGTCATTTGATTTTTTTTTTTTTTCCTCCAGACAAACAAGCTTGTGTAGTGAATCAAGTCTAGTTCTCAGTAGACAGAAGTCTGTATCACAAAAGATTTTACTATGGTCAATGGTAATTTGTTGGTGCTTGTAGGTCCAATGGGAGAGACTGAACGAGCCACAGAATCTCATTACGGTCCCTCAGTTCAAGGCAGAGGAACAGCAATAAGCCTGTGTCAGTGAATCTTCTGCTGCTTGCAGTACTGTCCTGGAAATGAGAGGGGTTGAAACTCTAAGCTTGGCAGATTAGCTTTTTTCATAAGCAGTACATTCACATGAGTCTCTTTTCAAAAAGAGCATTACTGTGATGCATTGTCCATTTTGTTAAGGGCATACTTTACCCAATGTTCGTTGCCAGGTTGACTGAACCTGAAAAGTCCAAGAGATTTACTGGTAGTCTCACAGTGAATCACTGTTTGAAACTCTCTTGGTGCTATATTCTTACCATTAATCAACAGTGATTCCTTTCGTCTATGTGCTGCCAGAGTTTAGTTTGCATATATGAAGACTGTGTTTGTGAAGAATTGAATTGGAATAATGCTAATTTATCTTATTCTTTGAATGTTACTGTTTGTACGTAGAGCCTTAAAAAGAGAAGATTCTTGTATAATTGTTATCCTATAATATCTTCTATCCCTTCGGCAAAAGCTTCATAAGCAAGAGAAATGTAAATAAAATTTATGCATTCTTTCATATTATTGAATGGAATGTATTTATCTTAGTTTTACTTAATTTGTTGATAATTCACTGAATAGGTTTTTTTTTTTTTCATTCACAGCAAAGTCAAAAGGCCATGCTCCTTATATGGTATTATCATAAAGAAATGGACGAGTATACATGGTTCTTTCCTGTTAGCATTTATTACTGTTGATACTGTAGAAGCAGCTGGCATAGTGGAAGAAGCATTTCTAATTTAGAACTGTTTATGTTGTACATTTGTTTCTTATCTTTATGGTAGATCTCTTACTAATATACTTCATCCCTGAAAACACACTTTTTTTTTTTGTAGAAAAATATCTCAAGACTGAGGATTGTGATATATTTTGTGACCTTGAGGCCAGTAAGACCTTCCTAAGCTCGTGCTGCAGAATATTCACTTTTGCTTTATACATAAGGTTTATATTTCCAGTGGAACTGAAGTTTATTTCCTGAACTGTGTGCGTAGTTTTTCATGATGTCAGATTTAGAGGGTATTATCTGAAATAATTTGAGTCACCAATAAGCTGTTGCTCCAACTGAAACCATTAAATGTAAACACGGAGATTGGAATTTAAAACAAAACGAACAGCTTGTAATTTTAGATATGATATGCTCTGTTAGCATGTTAGTCCAACAAATAACTACCACAAGTGTAAGTCTTGATTAACTTAAATCTCATATAAAAGTAGTTTTAAAAACTATGTGGCAGAAATGTTATCACTTACTAAACTCAGACTTACAGAAATTTGGAAAGGATTAATTAAAAATAGTGAAAATCAAGATAACATAACAGTTACACTGACTTCTGTGCAGCATTTTCTAGCAAGAATTTTAACTAAGAAAAGGATAGGTGTTTGTCATGGCTGTACAAAATTTGAAATTGCTGTAGACCAGAGAAGACCTGAGACTTTTGATTTCACAGAGATTGAGGAGATAACATCTAAGTATCGCTACAGGCCCAACTAATCAATGAGTTTTAAACAGAGAAGATTTTCCTTCCCCTCGTGATCAATTTTCCTATGCTTTTTCCTGCTTTTCATTTATTTTGAATTCCCCAGCATAATGCACTCTTCCTGGGCTCACCCAGCATACTGTACAGAGATTCAAGTCATCTCTGACTGCAGCACATAGTTTGCCAGCCAGTACAGAGCGCTTTAGTTGTTAGATGACTTAGACAACAAAGCAAGCAGCACAGTTTCCTGCTATCACCTGTATCACTTAAACCATACACCCTCGTGCAGTATGTGTAGCAGCATCTAAAGGTCAAAATCTGATCTCATTACTCGATATTTTAGGCCTTCTGTTTTGCTTTATTCATTGTCAGTGCAGAACTGTCAGACGATTAGAGATTGTGGTTGTGTGATGTTAGAAAGTGCTACCAGCTGCCATACAGTGTGTCTGTTCAGGCAGTGACGGACCTTATGAAAGCTAAAGACATGCTATACAGCCTTAGTTTGAGCAAAATAAATCTTCCCTGAAAACAGTGAAAGACTCCATACAACAGCGGATGCTGGTGACTGACCCATGTAGGCTGGGGAAGTGTCTTCACGTGATGAACTTAGGGCATGGTTTGTTGGTTATGATTGGAGGTAGAAAGCTCCCAGAAAACAAAGGGAAGGCTGCAGATATGCAAAGTTGTGAGTGTGTAGGCAGGAAGGAAACAGAAGCACCTCTGTAGTAGCAAGAGAGAGGTGGGAAGTCAGGCCTGGAAATGATGAACTGGAAGGCCTGCTGTCATTGCAGCATCTTTACCTTGAGTAAGCAATGCATTGCATCCTTTCCTTCCTTATAAACTAGGTTGCTTCAAAGAGCAGTTCTTTTCTGTAGCATTTTACTTTTAGCAGGTAGCAGATCACAGGTCCATTAATACAGCAAATCATCTGAGATCTGGGGAAACAAGCTTATGGCAAATAATTGCTGTTGATTCAGTTCTGTGGTGTGACAAAGGGGTCAAAATCTCAGTGACTAAAATGTCTCTCTGTGTGTAGCTTTGAAAACCCCTCACCAGAGAAGGATTACGGAATACCGCTAAGCTTAGTTAGCCCATTTCTGCCATGGTTGAGCTGGTAATTAGGTTGGCCATGGGTTCCTAGATGGAAGTTCAGTACTTGGGGGTGATGAATAGATCTTGCTGCTCCTGTGAGAAAGCACAAAGCCAGGCTGGACTGGGCTTGGGAATTGTAATCTGAGTGAACCTCTCATAACCGGATTTGGAAATCATGCTGGTTAGATCCCTAGGCCTTATTTAGAAGATCCCTAGGCCTTATTTTGAACTGGTGGACGTAGAGTGCCCAAGTCTAATTTCTGACATCAGAGTACTCCTGTTTGGTATCCAGTTCTGAACACTTTGTCAACTTCTGTTGTATAGTACTAAGTCTGTTTTTAATTCTTTCTCGGAAAGCAGTCTATACAGAGATTTTCTGATCATTTTAGTCACTAAAGCCAATTATAGCTATGACAGATGGAAGGATATCTTACACATTTTTTAAAGAAAAATAGAAGAACCACTTTAAACTCTTGAACTTTTGGAGTATTTACTTGTAACTTTTTCCACAGATGCATTTGAAGATAAAAACAAGTAGCAAAACTTTGGTTGTGGCACCCATTTTTTTTTTATCCCTAGCTGGAATAGAACTACTTGTAATGGAAAAAATAAATGTTTTCTTTTAAGCATGAAGTCATATGAGTTGGTACCTACTGGATTGGTGTTCAGTTGTGTAAGTTTTCTCTCTGAACTATGCACAGGATGTGTCATGTTGTGTGCTAGCGCATTTAGCTTATTTGTTTGTCATCTGTGTGCTAAATGTGAATGTGTAAGACTGCTTTGTTTCCTTCACGTAGTTGTATATTGATATACATACACACACACACATACAGTATTCTGCTCACTTCCCCTGCTGACTCCTAGTTATTTGACTGTTATGAAAACTCAAGATGTTTTGTGTGCAAATCTCAAAACATAAGCTTTAGTAAGTTTTTTTTTTTTTTTTTTTTTTTTTACAGCAGCATAAAAAAGAATTGTTGAGAGCTGCTCTTAACCCTTTTGGAGTCCGAAGTCAAAAGGTAAAATTAAATGCTACTTTCTGGGGGTTTTGATGTTGCTAGTGTAACTGTTTGGAAATGCTATTTCTCTATCACATTTGAACTGAGATTTCCCCTAGGAAAAAAGCAGGGGTACAATAACAAGACTCAAAATATTATTAGATCTCGTTAAGTGCACCAGCATATCTGGGCCTAAATTATGCAGGTAAGTAACAATTGGTAAACTGCAATTATCTGTTTTACTTAATATAAAAACATTGGCGTTGGGAGTCAGTGGGACTTTCAGTAGAGTTTAATATTGCTAAGGATTTAATGATTTTTGTCTCGCTATAACTTGATAGTTTTTATGATATATGAAGTTTTTTCAAATTAAAGTAAGACAAATCCTGTAGCTCTTTTCTCAGGCAAGAATCCCTCAATGGGAGTTTTGCCTGACTGAGAACTGAATGAGGTCTAAATAATTAGCAATTAAAATATTCAGTTATTGTGCTACTGTATATAACAAAGCACTGGAGGTATTAAAAATTGCTAATCTCCTCCTTATTAAAATGTTAACTGCTAAGCATAATACAGCTTTGCATTTTCTATCATTTGTTCATGCAGTTCATTAGTAGAGGTGAAATGTTTGTGACAAATACTCATTTGAACTTTTAAGGGATTGACTTTGAGCAGAAGTGTGTGTTGAAGCCGTGATTTTTCAGTCAAACACTAAATGATGTACAGAGTAACTTTGCGTGGAACTTCTGAATATTTACAGAGCAAACTAGGTGGTAAGCTACTTGTCAGTAGGTGGAACTAAACAGTTTAGGTATTTGTATTTGTTTTCAGCAGCAGCTTCTTGTAGTGAACTCAAAGAAAGTACAGATTAAAGATTGTCCATGGAGTATACTGGGCAAGTAATCTGCACTGAGAGGGTTGAGAGACTAGCATGTGAACAATTCAATAATAAGTTAAGAAGGAGAGTTGGTGCATTTGTTCAACCGTGCATCCAGCTCAGTTAAAATTAGCATGTGAACTGTTTATTACTGAGCTAGTCAAAACGAGGATCAGACTGTTCTCTAACCCTGTTACTGCACAAAAGAATAAAAATGTCTATCCTGTGTCTTTTGGCACAAAGCAGGTGTAGCAAGATGTGATGGAGAGTGAGAAAGGAGTGGTGAGAGAAGGTGATAAGTAGTCAATGAAAAAGGTGAATATAGTATTACAGGAATAATTTGGTGATGGGTGAATTCCCCAAGGGAGGACAATCCCCTGAATACTCTTCCTCTCATAGCCTCTCCCTGGAGTAGATTTTGTTACCTCTTACGCCTAAAGATTTCTTCTAATCTTTCTGAAGAGCCATTCTGGGCATGGGCATTTAATTGTTCCATGTAATGCTGTTGACAATTCAGGCCGTGACTCTGCAAGGATTTACACATGTATTTCACTTACAGCATTATGAGTAATCTTATTGAAGTAGATGAGATTAATTGCAGGACATAAAGCTAAGTATGTATATTAGTCATAGCAGTAAAAGAGGTGTAGTTTTATGTATTAGTTTGTGTTGAGTGTGGAAAAGTTGTTAAAGATATATAAAAACATATTGGATTTTCTACCATTTGTGTGGCAGTTAAAGACAAAGTAGATTGTAACGAACTAAGCTTTTCTGCTTGTTCACAAAATCCACAATTTTGTCAGGTTCTCAGCTGTAAAGTGTGAAAAAGAATAGGCTGCTTTCATTTTCCTTTTTACATGCACAGTTAAACCTCCATCTAGAATGAGATGATCTTACAATTTATTATGGAGCAGTGAAGAGGAGAGAAATCAAACAGGAAGATGTGTGCTTCTGTGGACTCTTGTTTATAATTTCATCAGATTGGTACGCACCTCAGACATTTTACTTAGTGATAAGATATGCAAATTATTCTGGAGCCAGCAGCAATACTTTCACCTGAATGTCGAAACTGACAGGGATTTTTTAAATCAAACTTCAACAACAACTTGTATATTAAAGCAACTCTTCTGAAGATATAACCGAGTGCAGGTCAGTAAGTGCAGAATTGTTTTCATACTTCATACTGTTGATTTCCTTCCCTTCTGGAGTAAGAGAGTTGCAGGTTTACCTGTAAGTGTGGGATGTAACTACGGGCAACAGTGCAGAGGAGCTATAAATCTATGTGAAAGTATGCACTACAAACAGGAATGCATAGTGAAAGTGAGGAGACTTAAAAATGAGATTTACCAGAGGTGATATTTCCTAGTTTTCCAGATGCCTGTATCACACCTTCCATACCTTCGTTTTGTCTGTTTCTTCTCTCTTTGATTTTAGTTTTATGGCATCTTCAGTTTTATTGTGTTCTTAATTCAGAATGTGACAGTAGAAGCCTGTGGATACAGTGGGAAGTTTGGGTGATAGCTGTTCCTTGGGGCTGAGGGCTGAAGTTGCTTAAAGCTGTAGATGTTAGCTGGGGTTTTGTTTTTGAGCTTGCATATAATCATAGGAGGAAGGGTACCACTGAAAATACAGCTTGGGATTTAAATGTTAATTGTGTTTATTTTTGGAGTCTTAGTTCAAGTCAAAGTCCATAGCTTATGATGAGATAATAGCTGAATCCTGTGCGTATTCCTCAGCCTTAGTTCCTCTTCTTCCTCCTGTGAATGTCTGCACATAAATGCATCTGAGCTCTTCCATCTGAAGTTTGCCAAGGGCTTTTACTTAGAGCTTGTTTTCTTCTTTTTGTTGAACTAATGATGTATATTTATTAACCAGAAAGATATCTGGGCTGTAAACACTTAACAGGAATGCAAAAGTTTTTGTCCTTCGTTATAGTTTGAGTGTATGTGGTTGCATGTGAGAGAAAGAGAGGTGACTGCTGAGATTATGAAAGATTACAATTTGCTTTTGATGACGTGCCTAATTGAGTTTGTTTGGCTACTGTGCCTGACTAAATCCTCATGTATTTCCCACTCTGGTCTGCATCAGCGAGGCCTCACCTCACTGTGGTGTTATGAGCACCACTGTATAAGATGGACATAAAAGTACAAGGGATTCCCTAGGGGAGGGTCTGAGGATGGTGAAGGGTCTGGAGGACAAGAGGTGTGAGGAGTGTCTGATGTCCTGTGGTGTGTTCAGCCCAGAGCAGAGGAGCTGAGGGGAGGCCTGATGGCAGCTGCAGCTCCTCACAGGGAGCAGCACTGAGCTCTGCTCTGTGTGACAGCGACAGGGCCCGAGGGAACTGCATGGAGCTGCGTCAGGGGAAGTGAGCAGGGGTGGGGGACAGGGCCTGCACCACAGGGCGCTGGGCACGGAACAGCCTGCCCAGGGCTGTAGGCACAGTCCCAAGTGCCGGAGTTCAAGGAGTGTTTGGACACTGCTCTCAGACATGGAGTTTGGATTTGGGCTGGTGCTGAGCAGGGCCAGGAGTTGGATTCGGTGATCCTTGTGTGTCTCTTCCAATTCAAGATTTTCCATGATTCAGTGATGGTGAAAATGTCTTGTCAGTCGCTGTGATTGGCACCAGCCACTTACAGGTGAGATTTAGCTTTCTTCATTGAAATACTAGCAACATTCTTGTTTTAGTACAAGATAAAAGGAAGGATTTACATATGTGTTTGTGATTAGGGAGATGAGCTGTCTATGCGGTGTAAGCACCATAACATATCCTTGGAGAACTGATTCCCATAGGTCATGGGGTCCCCAGAAGTACTCCCTGTGGAAAAGGACTTTCCAAATTCTCAAGACTTCCTACTTATGCAGATTTAGGCCACTATTTTGTTTATAACATCTAGCACTAGGACCTACGTTGATGTTGTGGATACTTAACTCTTACTGACTTGAGCAGAGGCACTTGAAAATAATTAAAGTGAATGAAAAATCCATACACAGAGCAAAGCCTTTCATGGGGAAAGTGAGTTTATTGAAAGAAAGATTTTGGTGTTTTTTTTTTTTTTTAATACTTTCTTTCAAGGTCTTAAATAAGCAGTAAATGCTCTTGTTGGAAATAAAAACTGAAGCTCAAACTTTGATTTTGTTTTCTGCCATGGCTGAAGAGATTTCGTTGTTGATAGGTAGAAAAGACTGAGTTTGGTTTCCAAAAGCTGATAACATGAGGTAATGTATTAGTGTGAAATGCTGAGTGAGATACCAGTCAGTGAAATACAGTGGGTATTATGATATGTTCACCTTTGATGGATTGCTTGAGAAGAATTTGTAAGATATAGCAGAATTCTGAAAGAATTTCTGGAGGGCTGCAAGGGAGAGGAATGGAGGGGGAACAGCTGTGATGATTCTGATTTATTTTTTTCCCCTCTGATTGGCTACAGGGATTCTGATGGTTTAGTCTTTCAACTAGATGGATGCCCTTTAACCATCTGATCCAGTATTAATACCATGACTGCTTTTAACAACACTGATACTTGCCAGTTGCCATTAAAGTTGTTTACTTCATGCTGTATAGAAAACAATTGCCTATAGCTGATACCAATAACCTTATTAGCCTTACCAAAAATTATGCGTGCATATTTGATAAACAGTGGTATTTGTCATGTTCATTCAACATCAAGCTAAACAGAAGATTTTTCCTCTTGCAAGTTTCTTCCTTAAATGTGAAGTCCAGGAGGGGGAATTCATCTAGTTTCTTATGTTGGCATTAGAGTAGCTGTTGTATTTTCTTTCCTGTGCTGAGTTTGATTCCAGGAATCCAACAGCATTCCAGAAGGAGAGAAGAAAGCAGCATCACAGACTGCACTGCTGCTGCTCTACCTGCCATGAATAATAGCCCACTGGGCTAGTTAATCATTACACTAGCTTTCCTGTTCCTTCATAGCTGATTGCTGCCCAGAGGACGTGGGTTTCAACAGTCCTGCTGTCAACACAGTTCAGTAGTGTGTGTGTGTATTTGTTTACCTGCATGTATACGCACTATGTTTCACAGCAGATACTGTGGTAAAACTAACAATGCAAGGTCAGTGTGTATATTATTCTATACAAAAATAATAGGAGAGAATGTTTTATTTTGGATACACTGATACATTTTGCAGTGTATCTAATTGGCATACTAACAGAACATGTCCTCATTTAGTGCTATATGAGTGAAAAATTGCAGGGTGTTAAAATTTTTGTTCTTCAGTGATTTGGGTTGATGAGAGATGAATTGTAAAAGCAAGTGAGTGGTAAATCTATCTGGTGGTACAAGATTTCCTCTTCAAAATGTTACTGTCTCACAAAGTTCCATAGGTATATCTTTCACTTTTCACTATCTTTCACTAAGTAGTACTCTGTAATCCTTTTTAATCTTCTTCCCTTCTTTGCCTTTCTTTTTCATCCTCCCTTTCACTCTCTTCTCTGTCTCAGCATCTCCTTTTTTTCCCTACCCCTTCTTTCTATAAGTAGACATATGTTTGTGAGAGCTGATTCGGATGTTTGTATGGTGACTCTATGGTGGGGCCACTGAATAACTTTCTTTTGTGCCTTGTTCAAGTTTGCAAACTGTCTAGAGGAGACTATGCAAGATAGGCAATACTATCAATAGCAGAGCAGCAGCATTACTGAGTAGTTCAGTGTTATCAGCAGTGTGAACCAAACCCCTCTTCTTCCTTTACCAGCAAATTAAATGGCAGACAACAAAATGAGACAGCAAGACATGAACATAGTGTGAGCTGGACCATTTACATGGCAGCATCAAGCACATCTTACTGCCAAATAGATGATAACAGACAATTCTGACTCTGAAAAACAGCTCTGAGCCCATTCCCACTGGTTGTTTTCAGTCAAACCTGTATCGTTCTTATTAATATTAGTAGGATTTTTGGGATCATACAGGTCCCTTTGTCTTCAGAAGGCTTGTCTTCAGGATGGCAGAAAGAATTTACACAGATAGGCATTGTCCCTTTTGAGAGACAAGAAGGTGGAACTTGTGGTTTTTTTTCTGCAAGAAATCAATATTGAAGAAAACAATCAGAAACATTGCTACTCATGGAACACTTTCAACTCATTCATTTGACTTTTTAGTAATCTGAATTGTGGTCATTTGCAGAATGGACCAAAAAACATTTTCTGTCCTCCAAATTAAAATGCTTACAGTGATGTTTATAGGCATATGCAGATGTTCTTTATGAGATGGCATTGTCCCAAGATTTCAGTACCCATTTATAAGAGATTTCTTGTTAGTTATGTTCTAATGATTTGATTGGTAGGTGGTTAAAACGCAGTCTTTGAATCTTGAGTGCTTGCCTGGCATGTGAACTAAAAGTGAATCATTTCAGTATGTACCTTAAATATATACCTGGAGATTCTGGAGGCTGCCAAACTCAACCAGGAACAGAGAAACTCATTTATATCACTGGTCTTCAAGGGAGGGTGTCTTCATTTCTGTTGGGACAGAGAACCAGAGATTCTTGAAATCATTTGGAGGTGACTGAGTCTTTGTAGATCTTGGGGGGGAGGGGGATGACATGACCCACCATGTAAGTAATCTCATCTCCCTCCATGGTTCTTCAGGAAAGTGTGTGGAGCTTTATCCAGCCAGGTGTATGGGGAAGGGAGCTGCACAGGTTTTTGTAATAATGCACACATCCATCTTTCTCTGGATATCTGCTTCCTATGGTTTGGAGATCTCCCTGTTGAGTTTTGAGGCAACAGATACACTTGTATGTACACTGAACGTTAGTGGCTTGCAGGTAATCCATCCTTTTGTCTCTAATTCTAGGACTTTAGTGTAAAGTAGAATCACTTACCCAAACTTTGTTTATTACACTAACTGAAACTCAGTGGTAGGTGAGAAGCAACATGAACTTGAACATGAATGCTTTCATGACATTGACAACTTGCATTAAATACATTTGTGCTCTCTGGCTAATTTTTTTTCATAGCACATGCTTGAAATCTAATTGCTTAAATTTTCCATATCCTTAGTTCTGTTGTTTTTTTAACTCATGAAGTTAATCTACCTGCTAGATTTTATACTTATGGTAAAATGACCCTTCCTACTTTTGTTCCTTTCTTTGATAGAAACCCTCAGTTCTCTGAAAAATATGTGCATGTAAATAGTTTTCATCTCATAGTGCAGCCCTTGTTTATCTGAATATCTGTCTTAAATGGCAAAGAGAAGAATATACTGTCATTTGAAAGCAGATATCTTTTGCTTTTCTGATATGTAGCTATTACTTTGGTTAGGCTTGTGTTTAAATGCTTATATCACATTTTTTCTGGAACACATTGAGAGGGAAAGACCTCAGTTACAAGATCTCATTTTTTTTTTTCTGTTAAAATCCTTATTCTGAATGTTGAGTAACATCAGTGCTGAGGTTATATTTTGGCCCACTGTAGAATTAATACATGTAAGCCTTAACAAAGAGACCTGAACTTAGGTTTTGAAATCTCTGCACTCAGCATGTTGATCTGGATTTAGCTTCCTGAATCAGAATTTTGCCTTTGGATAAAATCATACTTCAGTTACTAATACTGTGACATTGAAATAATTGGGTGTTTTTTAAAATCAAGGGATGTGATTTAGCTGAAGGTTTTCCCCCCCCTTTTTTTTTTTTTTTTTTTAATGATTTTCTAGCTGGAGATTTTTTTCCTGAAGTCTTGCCAGTGGCAAAAATAAGGAGGGAATGTGTAGACTCGTGCAGAGTGCTCACTAGGCCAAAAAGAAAAAACCAAAAACCGAGAAAGAGCAACTCCCCTAAGCTATGTCTCAGTAAACTTCACATTTCTCTGATATGAACAGAATGCAAGATTTGCTTCTTACTGCTTTGGAGAAAAATCAAAAGAGCTAACCTTTCCATTTACAGAACAATTTCTGTGTGTTCTAGCTCTGTTTCTCACTGGAAATCAAACTGCTTTTTTTTACATTTTTTTAGACATTTCTCCTGCATGGTTAGTCCTTCATGTACACGCAAAAAAGCACACAAATTCATTAATCCTAGGGAATTGAAGACTTAGGAAGGTGCAGTTTTTGTAGGTTGCTATAAATATGTATAAAAAACTTCCCATCACATGAATTTCCCAAGGGATAGTACATGAAATCACAAAGGAAAATGCTACAGCAAAAAGTAATGAAGTAAACTAAAATCTGGATTATCCTTGTAGGAAGTTACAGGCTCAAGTATCAGCATGACACAGAAATGAAAAATGGAGCAGCAGGAGCCTAGCAGTGTTTGGATCTGAAGTTTTGTTTTTGATGTTCTTCTAGCATGAAGTTGTGGCACGATGTTGGTGCAGTCTCCTGTTGTCTCTTGATTCTTTATAGTTCTGGAAAATACCTGCTTGTTAACTACAAGTGAGATGAGAAGTCTTCATTGTTTTGCATAACTTCCTTTAAAGCGTTATTTGTTAATGCAGCTTTAGATGCACTAAACAAATGTAATCACTCCTGGGGATGATCTCAAACTGGGAACAAGTGCTTTTTTTTTTTATTTAACATTTTTAGCTAAGAGGAGGGGCTTCGGAAATGTCTGTTTGTTTTTTTTTTTTCCATCTAATATACTGCATACACTAAAATACCAGGTGGTAGAACTTTCTCCTAACACAACTGCTATTGTTTCGAGACTGCTCTACTCACACCGAATCTGTGTTGAAACAGGTGCCTCACTTGCTTGGCTCTCCTGGAGCACTTTCATGCACTAAAGCACTGCACACACAGTGCACAGTGGCACTATTAACAGTGTAGAATGAGGCTGGGAGAAAAACTCATATAGGGGCTGCACACCTACGTGCACTTAGTAAACAGAGACAGTTATCCTCATTAAACATAATTAAACCTAATATTGACTGTAAACTGTTACTTACCTTAAACTTCTCTGCAGACATTGTGGAAAAGGGATTAACTTAGCAGATAGGTACGCTAATTACTACCTTCTTCACATTAAAGTTACCATCAGGAAGGCCTATATTCATAAATAAAACATAGTAGGGGATGAGAGACTGAGAAATATGTAAATTCATTTGCAGAAAAAAGACCAAATTAAAAAAAGAAAGTTGAGTGATGCTACTGGAAGCAAAATGGCACTCTAGCTAATTACCATGAAAAGTATGATAAATCATGGACGTGTATCCTTGACTTCTGACTGATAGAGCCTGCGGAGTGCAATCTCTCATGCGTAGCTGCCTCTGACTGATTTAAACCCATACCACTATCAAGTTTGATGGGAAAGCACAAAAGTGTGTTATTTTATTTCCTTGGGTATTGTTGCTACCTCTTTTTCCTAGAAATGACTTGCAATTATTGTGAAAATACAGTCTGATTTCTTGTCTGCAGAATTGTTGTTTGATGCAATTGACAAACAAAGGCTCCAAAGATGGTCGAGTTATGTTTTAATAGCTATATTTTCAAATGCAATTGATCTGGTATATTGAGACAATTAGAGAAATAAAATAAAATGTCAAGGGAGGGGCTGCCTCTGCTTTGGCATATTTATTCTCAGGAAAGAGATCATGTCTTACAGCCAAGATAAAGAGTTAGAAACAATTTTATTTATGAATTTGTTTATTTTTCTGTAGAATTTTAAATGAGTCACACCACTTCATGTTTTTGATCTTTCTTTCCAAATTTCATCATCTTCTGCACTTTTCAACCCTGCAAATGGCTGAATGCATTTATCTGGGATTATACAGAATGAGAGGGGCTTCCAGGATGTGGCCATACGATGTGCTGTCATGTCACTGCTGCTACTGTCTAATCCCGTAAACACTTTATGTTTGAATACATAATTACATGATTGCTATTGGTGGGGTATCTTCTATTTTCCTACTGTATCTGTCCAGAATACTTTCTGCTCAGGTTGTTTCAGAATAAAAGTCTGTTCTGCTGGGTTAGTTCATGACAGAATAATGGGAGTACAGACCTAACTTTATGAGCCAATGCCTAAGCCCTGTGTACAGGGAAAAACCTAAGAGTGCCAATGTTTCAGACTCAAAGTGGGAATTTGTCATTACACTAGTATTCCTAAGTGGATATTTTAACACAAAATTATTATTGGCATCTATTATCCTTTAGCTTTTTATGAACTTGCATCACTGGGCACACCAGAGAAGAAATCTAATATGTGTTGTTTGTAGCTTTACTGAAAGAAGTGAGATAAGTTAATTTACTAGCTGAAGATCTGTAGCTACTACACAGTGAGTACCTTATTTTAGTTGGTTTTACTTTTTCTTTGTTTCCTTTTCTCTTTTTGGTTTCTTCTAGAAAGATTTATTCCCTGTAATATCAATGAGCTGTGCATGTAGGAATGTGTGCTTTCCGAATACTGGTATTATGCTTCAAGAAACAATACTGAGTAATTAACAATATTTTCCTGCTCTGGTAACCCTTATTCTTCCTCTATAGCTCTAGATAGCCAGCTGTAGCATGTGCTGATGGTATCTTATTCTTTCAGCAGTTTCACTGAGTTTTGACAGAATAGGTTTCAAAAATGTATCAGAATTTCATCTTAGGGCTGTGGATTTATGTAGCCGCACTCTGTAGTGATGTGTACAGATGTAAGTTTGTCATGACAGACAGTAAATACAAGGAGTACCCTGTGAGCAGTAGTGTCAAATCATTACCACATGGAAAAATCAAAGGCTAAAGGAAGAACAATTTGCTAGAGAGAACAGAAGTTTTAGAGGCTGGGTTGTTTCAGCTCAAGGAATATCTGCATCTCTTATTCAAAACTATGGGAATGCATGAAGCTTTCACCTGGGATTTGCTTTTGAGGAGCCATTTTCTGTCTGCTTCATTGGGAAGATTCAGAACAATTCTGTGATGAGTTGTTGCTTATTTTTTTTTTTCCTATTTCCCTTCCACATCTTTTCAAAGGGAGAAAAGAGGACTCAGTGGAGAGGAAAAAAGGAAACAAACTTGAGATGTGAAAGTTACAAGGCTACCTAGTCTGCATATGCCTTTTCATTATCAGGTTTCCTGGCCAGATTTCTAAGGACTTATTTTGATTTCAAGGGGAAATCTTGGTCCCACTGCATCTGTACCAGAGGACGGCCCAAATGCTGAGTGAGGATTTTACTATTTGGCCTGTTAGTAACAGCAGCATGCTTTTTATAAACGGAAATAAAAATTGGGTTTATCAGCTTTCTGGAGAAACATTCAAAACTAATATTTTTGATAAATAACCAAGATTAGAAAAGTTTCATTAGCATAAGAAATAAGAATATAAATGCCAACCATGCTTTTGGGATGGAAAGAAACTATTCTACTTATCTTACCACCCTAAAACAAAATTGGATTAATTCCTCTCTTCTGCACATACAGCTGATGTCCACTGGACAATTTACGTTCACTGGACACAATAATAATTGATCTCTTTGATCTCTTGTCCAGCTCATTCCCTTCGGTCTTTTTAATTGTGCGCTTGATGATTCTAGCAAAACAATTATCTAAGTAATAATATGCTTGAATCCCAGTCATCTGCAAAGCATAGGCCAAATTCTTTGAATCCATACTTGAGCAAAATTTCCACTGAAGTCAAAATTAGAAGCTTTGTTTCTTTGCAGATTTCTTTTTTTTCCACAGAAATTCCCTACTTACATTTTTCCACTGTGGTAAGGATGACTAAACACATTTGTAGATGGTTGTAAAAGTTGGATACAGATAATCCATTTTAAAAAGGCAGATATCTTTGAGGTTTTTTATTCTAGGGAAGGACGCATCTCATTTAAGCAATAATATTTCTTAAATAATAGCCAAATGAAGTATTTCAAGATCTGAATTTCCATTTTCCTCACAGCTGGGTCCCAGGACAGACTCAAGGCAAAATGACGGAGCGTAGACGTATCTCTGTCAAGTATAATATGCAGAGATTGGGGGTCAGACTTTTAAAGATGGATAGTACTCTTCGTGTGAGTTTAAGACGTATTCTTAATCAACCAGTTTAATTTTATTTGAATTAAGCAGAGTGTGTCTGTTTAAAATTCTCTTGCATTTTCTACTGGATACGTAATAGGTTTTGAACCTTTTTATCATGTGGATCATATCTGCCACAAAAGATATCTCAGAAAGAAGTCACTACTGGAGAAAGTCCATCACTACTTTTCTTCATCTGAAGTTGTTCCCTATGGAATGCTCTCAGGAACGATAGTAACAGAGCTTCCATCATTTCCTTTGTTTGTAATATCAGAACTAGGCTGTATCACAGAGGGATTCTTAAAGATTCTGAGCACATTTTACTGGTATCCTGGCATCTTCCCTGTGTGTAAACAGGCACCTTGAGGGAAATTCAGCTGTTGTGTGACTCCTTAATTATCAGTTGCAGATTTTGCTCCTCCATGGGTCAGTTCAGCAAGTTTCTGAAAGAAATTCCTTGTTGACCTAGGGCCTAAGAATGAGAGAAGAGAGACTGCTACTGTTTTTTCCATTACTAGCAAGGGAAAAAAAAAAAAAGGTTCCTTCTCATCAAGCTGTTTTAATGAGAGCTAGAGGGAGTCATGCTATGAGTATGGGTGGGGGAAAGATTGTAAGAGAGAGCTGAAAACTATCATTTTGGAATGGATGAAGAGAGGAGCTTGCAGAAACTCCTCCAAATGAGGAGAAAATTTCATTGTTATTGTAAGTACATTCAGCTACTGGGCTGTTGGCATGTTAAGTACCACTATGTATTGAGCAGAGAAATTTGAAGTCAGTCCTTTAAAAGCCTTATAAAGCAGTGTGTCCTCTGCTGCTTCTGTTTCTTATTCATCCCCTTTCATTTTCCTGTTTACTGTTATCCTTCTCCCATACACTGTCTTCTATGTTTCCTTCTCTAATTGTTTTTATCATTTCTTTGTTTCATATTTCTCAGTAATTTTCTTTTGTGGCTAAATCCCCAAATTTCTTGGTTTGTCCTTACTCAAGCAAAACTCCTGTTGAGCTCGGCCAAGCCAAGGGCTTATCTTCCCATGGTTTAGCTTTTGCTTGATAGCAGGTAATTATATTATATCCATTGCAAACTCTTTGTATTTTGAGACACACGCTTCAGCCAGTAAAAGGCTATTTAATGTACATTTACTTCTAGAAATGTCACTGAATCACAGATTAGAATCTTTTACCTCTTTAAAGACAAAGATGGGAGTTCGCTTGTTTAATGTTCAGTAGGATCTCAGTGTTGAGTGTCCAGGGAGTATGAAGTGCTTAAAGCAAATAACTTAGGAACTGAGGAGATAATTATATGTGAGAGGGAATATGGAAAGGAAAGAATGCAAATGCAAACAGGCCAAGACTGACTGAGTGCCACTGAATAATTCCTCATTTGTCCCCTCTAAAAAACACAGATAGTAACCTTCAATAACCTATTTGCATTAGGGAACATTTGGATGTATCTAAAATATTGAGGCAGTTGATGATTACTTTTAGCAGATGTTTGTCTGAGCCTACCCTTGGTCTTCAAGATGTCAACTTACGCTCTTTTGTTTTGAGTAGGAAATAGTGTTTTATCAGTGTAGTGTGGGTTTTATTTGGGCGTACAGATATTCCTGTAAAGGTTATTTTTGCAGTGCAATGGAGTAGATATGGATTTCATACAAAGCATATGAACTGTGAGCATCAGGCTGTTGTAAAAGAGTAGTCAAAACCAAAGTGGTGTTGTCCATAATGAGTCTGATGCACTGTTTCTCCCTTTCCTGAAGCTAAAAATGGTCACTCCATCAGGAGATTGTGAAGTGGGCAATGTTGGTGTGTGAGGCAAAAATCTCACTGATGTTTCAAGTCCAGTCCACCTATTCCAACTGACTATAGAAATGTATCTCGTTAGCTCTACAGCTAAACAGACAAAAGTGCCCACAGTGAAACTCAAGCAATGAACAAAAGTGCTAATATGGAAATATTAAGATAATATTTTGAATTCTGTCACTATCTCTTTTGGAAAGGTTACTGCCTTTCTCTACACGCTGTGGTGGAGAATAGTACTACTGTAGAACTCCTTTGGAATTGTTACAAGTAAAAACATAGATACACATGGTTGGACTTGATGTCTGTTAAGGTCTTTTCCAGCCTAAATGATCTTATGATTGTATGACTTAGATTTGCAGGTATAATCTAATATTAGAGTTTGTATCTCTGGTATGCTATTAATCCGTAGTAGAATGCTTCACTGCTGGCAATAGGACTGAGAATTCTCAATGAAATGGGTTTTTGTCTTGCCCACTGTGCCATCTTCATGTTAGATCATTGCATTTTTTGATGCAGTAGCTTGTGGCATTTTGTGGATATAGTATAGCTACCAGGTGCTTTGGGGTTAACGACTTGAAGTATTTTAATCAGATAGGAAAAATGAGAAATATTATGTTCTATGTTTGGAATGACTACCAGTGGACTTGAATGAAAATAGATGCTAGTAGCTATACAGCCATCAGAGTGAGCTTGGAGTGCCAACTGACTCTCTCTCACTTTCTGTGGTGAACGGTGACTCTGAACAAGAAGTGTTTCCACCCCTGCCTTGAGGTTATGAGATCTGGATATCTAGTAATTAATGCCACTGTATCTTTTTTTTTTTCTAACTGTTACAGAAATACAAAATCAGATGCTCAGATGGCTTCCGTTGGCTTAGCTCCACTGAAGGCAACAAAATGTGATGCCAACTTGTACCAGCTGAGGATCTGGCCCACAGTTAAAAGATAAAAAAGGGGCAGGCTGCCAATATGGCAGGGAACATATTGAGATTTATGGTAGTGACTTAATCAGTAAAAAGTTCTGCTGGAAGTGATTATCTCTCTCTGCACATTCACATTAGTCACTTGAGCTGGAGACATTCAAAGCTGGAGCACTACCTGCGTTGTCACGTTCCCTCTTTGCACCCTCTCCCACACTCTGTGCTGTGGAACACTGAGAGCATCCCACCTCATCCTCTGTGTTCTGGTTGGCTCTGTTTTCACAAACTATTGATGTCTGGGGAAAAAAAAAATACTCATTTGGGCCCGGCAGTTTCCTCACTTGGTCCTATCTGCAGCGTAGGTTAATCTGGGGATCTCTGTGACTTGTAAAATGAAGTTGAGGAAAAAGCTCTCTTCTGCTTTGAAGTGTTCGTCTATGCAACTAACTGATCAATGACTTGGGATCTGACCTACAGCGTGTATGTCCAGCTGCTTTTCTGTGACACCCTATTTAAAGTGTCACATTATTTAAGAAGGATAAACTTTCAGGAGTAGAATTATTTAAATATCTAAAGCCTACAAAGTATGTTGAGTTTTAAATGTAATAAATTTGCTTTTCTGTGCTTTAAAAAAAATAAAAAAAATAAACTAATCATTAGAACATCTCCAGATGTAAAGCTCAGCTGCAGTTTTTAAGAAGCTTCAAAGGAAGCTTTGAATGACAGCCAGTCTTTTACCAGGGTATATTTTTCTGCACTTTAAAGTAAGAGTGAGTCTTCTGTGGCATCTGTATCATGTAGGTGCTGAAAATAATGGTGGGGAGGCAGGACACAATGTTCCTCTCTTTTTGTCTTTGATGTTCCTAATTATTGTGTATTTCAAGGAATGCAGTACGTTAAGTGAAAAATTGTTGTCTGCGTTACAGAGTAACATGGAGCTCTGTCCATTTCTTACCAAGGTCAGTAAAAAGATTCCTGTTGCAAATTTAAACTAAAAGCAGGTAGTATCTTCAAATTCAGCATACTGTAAGTATGATAATTGTAGCTGATTCACTTAAACAGTACATGGAAACACTTAAGCATAATGCTAAGTGCTTATAAGAAAGGTATGACTTGTATTAACACATGGCAATAAACCTTTCAAGCAATACTTATTCTTATATTCTCAGTATTTTTCAGATCTTCCAAAGCACTTTAAAAGTTTCCAAATGGAAATATATTTTTCTAAAGAACCTTAGAGTTGTTATACAAAGTATCATTATCCCCATGTGATAGATGGGGAAACTGAAACACAGAACGTTAAG
Organism: Lagopus muta; assembly: GCF_023343835.1. NCBI lineage: Eukaryota > Metazoa > Chordata > Aves > Galliformes > Phasianidae > Lagopus > Lagopus muta. Next base: position 82,489,077 of record NC_064433.1, read on the forward strand.
TAACTTGCTCAAGGTTGTAGAATAATTCATTGCCAAGCTGGGGATAGATTGTTTCGTGACATTGAGTGTTCCCTGCACTATTCTGTGGCTTCTTGGTGTTTAAAAAAAAAAAAAAAGCTACCATGCTTTTATGATAAAATTTAAAAAAGCAGCTGAACTAGTTGTCTCATCTTTGCAAGTCTCTTGAAAAAGCACTGAGATAGTTGAACGTCTCTATTTGCTGACATGACCCTGTATAAGAAAACCGTGTCTTTACACACACATAAACACATACAGGAGAAGACCAGATGCCATCTTGGACTTGCCTGGGATTGCAGTCACAAACAGAGGGCAGATTTGGGCTGAAAAAATACTGAGTTGAAATTCTTATAAATGTACTTTAGCCTTCCAAATACTGTTCCCTGTATCTTGGACCAGAACAGAAGGTTAGTAGGAGATGGATGTCCCTAGTTATAAATAATTGTGACAACAACTAGCAGTACAGTGCACTTGAAAGAACAGCTAAGTCTTGCTGCAAAACGAATCCTAACTACAGAAATGACAACCTCCAGGAAAGTGATCATACATTTCTCATTCAGGTATTATTTCTTAAATAATTGCAGTAGGTGTGAGAACACCTAGTTGATAAGAAATCTAAAGTCAGATTATAGCACCTTTGGTGCAGGGTATAAAATCAGTATCTTTTTTAAAATTACAGTAGCATTTACCTTACAGTGGAATGTTGGTATGTTTGTGGTCTGGCTGGCACCAGTAAAGCCTTTAGTTAATCCAGTTTCTTATTTTACTGAAGCCACTGCAGGAAAGAATACATTCTCTTTCAGGTCTTTTGAAGCTTAGCTGAGGCTCGGTGCCTTGATGTAATTTTAAGGAAGAAGAGGATAACTTTATCCTAAGATTGTTGCCAAAATACTTCTGGTAGTTTCTAGAATCCCTGCTTAGAGTTTAAATATATATATATTTTTTTTAGATTGATTTTTGTCATTAATCTCCATCACAGTGACAAGCTAAGAAGTGTCTTTGTCCACCATTTCAGTGCAGCTGTGGAGATAAATCTGAGCTGCATTTACTTTATGATCCTTCCTAAGTGCTGTTGCCACATCAGTGTTGGCCTTAAAGTAGACGTTCTCCTGGGCCAAAGACCCAGTTGGCCCTTGCATCTGATGCCCTGTTATTACTTCTGGTGAGGAGTAACATATGTTGTATTTTTGACAAGGTTACTTGGTCCTTGTAGCTTACATCTGGAATGAATAGGCACTTTCTTTTGAGAGTTTCATTCTTTTTTAAATGGGAGATGGTTTTGTTGTCACTATGTCTTTACCAGAGGTCCGTGTTTATTTGCCGTGCAATGTGATGCATTGGGTATTGTGTGTCTGATTGTCTTGTGCAAGTATGAAGTGCCTATTGACATCTTTAGAACTGGAGGTACGTTAGGGGAATCAAAAAGCTTGCCTCTGTGTGTGTCACCTGCAGATGCTGTATCATCGCAGGCACAGAGAAGGAAAGATTGCACCCTGCACTTAACACAGAGAAACCTGAAGTAACTTGTGTTACTGTCTCACGATCTTGGAATCACATAAATAAAGCTGAAGTGGCAGTAAGTAAAATATCTTCTTGGAACTTCATTACTGTGTGTGCTTTCTGAAGTCTATGCAGACAAAAGAGATAAGAAGCCTTGCTGCCATTGGCTTTTTTTTTTTTTTTTTGCTAAAAGAATTGGTTTACCAAGTCATGAAGAAAGTAGCTTAAAAGAAGCTGATAAATGAGCCTGTGTTAAACATTTCCATATAGTTTATAGATTATGTTCCCCAGTGTCTTGCCTTTGCTAGGATTGCCTATGGTTTGCCTGATGGGAAATAAACCTGAGACCTGTAGTGTGAAGTGGGCTTCCTGTCAAGAACCTTCTACTCTTACTATTGAGCTCTGACAGTGGATAACCTGTAGCAGTGCTGTCCACAATAATTATATGCTACCAACAGCTATCTTGAGGATGAGTTTAAAGAAGAGAGCAGTTGCTTTGCCCAGGGAAATTTAGATTAGATGCAAAATTGAATTTTTCATAAGGCCTTGTTTTTACCTAGCTACGAATGTTTCCTTAGCACAAGTGAAAACTTTACACATTTTAGCTCAAACTGTACTCTACTAAGCCTCCTACATTTATACCCATCTTCTTGGCAGTCATCCCAAAATATGTTTGGGTTGAGGCATTACACATTACATTTGGTGAAGCTTTAGCATTCCCTGTTGCTCACATCAATCCTTATTTCTGTTTGCTCTTGTAATTTACAGTTAATGAAAATTCTAAGTTTACCTTTGTTTTTGTTGGCGTCTGTACAAGAGAACTCTTTAGCCTTTTCAGCTTCTCATCCAAATGGAAAGCTGAATTCAAAATGGAAGGTAAAGTCTATCTGAGCAGTTTCATTTTAAACAGAAGCCCTTAGCATGCATGTCAGCAGTGTAACATTTTTGAACAAACAGCAAGAGAGCATTGCTCAAGGCTTGACCTCTTGTGATCGGCTTGCTAAGTAGCAGCCAGAAAGCTAGACTAGTAGTTGATCATAACATTAGTGAGCCAGATACTAATGGCTTTAATCAGTTACTGCTGTCTTCCAATTCAGGGAAGATTCTGCCTGAAATTAACAGGACTTTGCCTGATAACCAACATGGGAACATGGCTAATAAAACCATACAGATGACCTTAACACAGTGCGGGCAGTATTGACTGAACAAACTGGGAGTTATTGCAATCTTTTCTAACAAGCCTAGTACACAATTTGTCTGATTTTGTTAGACTTTCAGTTCAGGAAACACATTTTCTGTTTACCTATAGCACCACCCACGAATTGAGCTGTGTATTTGCAATATTATACTGGTAAACAGTGGTCTGTATCTAATGTATCTAATTTCTGTACATTCCCTAAGTCAGATAATTTTTATTAATATTATACCTATGAAGACAATGTATAATTTTGGGCCACAAAAATTCCTGTACTGGTATGAAATTATTTTAAAGTAAACTTTTAAATACTCTTTTTTTTCACTTGTTATTGGTACCTATTGGTACTTGCTACTGGTACTGTTTTTTAAGAAAAAAAAAAAAAATCTTTTCCAGATGAGAAATGCCAATAAACTTGGAAGAAATTGTAAGCTGGAGTTACAATGCAGCTCTGTAAATTTCTGGGGAAAAAAAAGAACTTCACAAAGGCTAATCCTGACCAGGCCTTGCTGTATCTTTACTGCTAGGTACAAGCCATTTTTCTCATGTCATAAAAGTGTCGCTTTATTGGTAAGAGCCTTTATTGTATTCTAAAACTTCGTTTACTGCTTTCTGGTTCTTCTTGTGCTGCCATTGCATGGCTGTGCAGTCTGACACACTGGAGGACCAGGCATGGGAGAAAAGCACTGTTTGCACCTGTTTAAAATCTCCACTGCTTTGTGTGGTTCCTGGGCAACAGACAGGAATCCTGAAAAGCTAGGCTGCACTTACTCAATTGTTGCTGGCAGCTGTGACTTTGAGAGAACACATAGCAGCTCATTAGCAGGTTGCTTGTGTTATGTGACATGCACTGAGCATGGGAAACTCGTAGTTGAGCTTCCTCCCTACGCTGCTTATGAGCAAGACGGGGTTGTCTGGGGTTGCAGACTTGGCTGAGGAAAGCCTCACAGAGCACTAAGGTGAGTTTCTTATTGGTAAGGGTCAAGGAGGTGAGGCAGGTAGAAGTGAATCCATGTTTTGTGATTAGAAAAGAGGAATAACATTGTAGGTTCTCTGTGCCTCTGGATACTAGTTGCCTTTAGCAGTTGTTTTTTGTAGGTTTTTTTTAGAGTGTATTTGCGTTTGTATGATGTAGGTGGTAACATTGAGTGTAATGTATGTGGATGTGTGCATGCACATATCACGTGGGAATTGCAGTGTGGAAATAGAGGATGACTTCATGAGATAACTGTAAATTTTGTTATGAACTTTGATTTCTGGCTCTTGTTTGCTCTGAAGAACTGGAATTAAATCAGTCTTTGCAACCTTGATCTTGGCCTACTTAGGCAGCATCTTAGCAGCAGATGTGGTCACAGTGCATGTCTGATTGGCAAATTCAGACCATTTCATCTTCATACCTCCTGAGTTTATGCCTCTTGGCTTAAATTAAGTATTTCTGTGCTCTTTTAAAAGGAACTTAGTATGCTATAAATCTGTTTAAACAAACTGTAAAGCTACGGCATTGTTATGATCTGTTGAAGTCCTTACCATGAGTTGGTAGGATGAATACTGGTAGGATTTGGTACCATGAATGGCAGGAACAGACCTGCCTTTGCCATGAGGCAAACATTTACACTCTACACTAGGTTAGCCCAGGAGTGATCTATAGACCAGTCTCCTCTTCATATTTGTATCAGAGATATCCTTTCTGCAGCACTAGAAAATCTCCTTTAGATATGCAATGTAATTATTGACAGCAGAAGTCATTATGTAGGATGAAGAAAAACAAGAAGGAAGTCTGTCTGTGAGGCAAATTAGATACACTTGTGAAATAAGTGTGTGTGAATGCAGAGGTAAGAATATAACCACTTGTGCAAGACATCTGTAACCAGCAGATTGTCAGCAACTGGAAAGGTTTAGTCCAGGGCAGCAAGTCTCCTGCTTTGCCTTGCCCACAGCTCCATTGTATAAGTAACTGCCCTGGCCAGTGCCAAGGACACGTGTTAAGCATGTGCAGCTGTCTGTATGATCAGGAAGAAGAGGTTATGTGGACCTGGTAGATTTGCAGTTGTCATGCTTCAGATACACATACTCTGATACCTGTGTATTGCTGTTGATTTCTTTAGCTGAATAAAATAAAGCAGTAATTGTTAGGTACTAAGAGGACATAACGTTATCACATTTACATGTGATACAGCAAGTAGGAACCAGAGTATGCCATGAACTTGATTTATTTTGTTCTCAAGATCTAGGCTTTTTGTTTCCTCATCTAGAAAATGGGAATAACTGGGGATAGTTGCTGTTTGTATGTCATATATGAAAGCAGCATACTGTAAGCTTTCTCTTTATTCTTGTCTTGTCTTTACCTGCTACCACTTCCTTTATAGCCTTAAATGTGGATTATACTCTTATTTCATCACAGAGGGCCTTCAGAATTCAATATCTGAGATTAACCTAAGATATTTGACTATCAAATAGTGGAATAAGTGGTGGTATGTCTTTACAACTGTGTGTGTTTTTACTGTCTTTTGTCATGCAGTCTGAAAACTAGACCACTCTAAAGTTGTTAGCAGCTTGCATATTGGCATCACTTTAGTCAGGGTATGGTTTTTATTTGAGGACGTTTGAATGCATATGGTATTTATTCCTTAGAAAAACACTTGTGACCCCTTTGGTTGGCCTTGTTTAGTGCCTTCTTGATACTTCTTGATACTCCTACAGTCTACCTCTTCCTCTGCAGGTACAGGGAACGCAGAAATTTTTCAGATGTCTCTAAATCCTGCTCCACTGTTCCTAAAACTCTCAGAAATTAGTTCTGTAGGATTTCTTCTGTTAGCGTAGGGCATGCTGTTTGCTGGTAATAACTGCTAAATAGCACACACTAGCCATGAGTTGGATGCTTATGAAACACATGATAATAGGTGTTGTGTTTTACTACTGATTCACTTTATGCAGACCGTGTAATACCAAAACCACCCACTCACAAATAAAATGCAGTAGAGAAATGACATTCAAATGTTAAAGGTATGGCTTAAATTCTCACAACCAAGGACGATAAAGTTGTGAAACTCACTCTGTTTATAAATCATGCTGTTTTCTCAGGCATTCCAGCTCATCTAGTCAAAAGGACTCCCAGTCAGAGGATTATGTAAGATTCTACTTGTAGATACAGGAAGGTAGTTGGATATAGTAGCATCGAGTTTTAGTAGAGATGTTTTTGACAAGTCTGTTTTTAATTTCTTACTTGGGATCCCTGTGGTTTAGTTCATGTTATAAATTATTCTCGTGTCTTTAACGTTCTCAGGGGCTGACAGCCTCCAAAATAAAACATCCCCTATTTCAGGGGGGCATTCTTGCTTTGTTGCTGTAGAGTAGTAGATCTGCATTCACATGCCATGCCAGATCTTTCACCAGTTTCTCATGAACAGAATTGCAGCAGGAAGATGTGCTTGTGTGGGAGCTTTGCTATGCAAGCATAACACGGATTATTCAGAAATATCAGCAAGCCTGTAGGCTTTCTGGTCATAACTCAGAGCTACCAAATATGCCTTGATCAAGATAGCGTGACAGAAGGTAGCTCTGAGGTGGCTGCAGTATTGGCTAGAAAAACTTAAAGGGTTTAGTGACTTTGAAATGGATCATGTCTGAACACATTTTTGGAGGGAGGAGAGAGGGGGAAAAAGAGTGTCTTGAGGATTGTAAGAATGTGCAGAGCTTTCACTCTGGAGTCTGCTTTTTTTTTTTTTTTTTTTTTTTTTTTTTTTTACCTTGTTTTGCATGCTGCACCTTCCACGTGTCCAGACAGGGAAATGCAAAGGCTCTTCAGAGGCTGCTGTTCATTCTACTCTGTAAGTTCAACCATCTGAGCAGGTACTGAGTGACACGTTTTGTCATACTTGTGGTTTTTAAGATTAGTCAGAGCATAGTAAAAGTCCACTTCAGTGCTTGCTAGCCATCCTTGGCCCCTGCCTTTGGAGTGGCTTGTTGGTACATGTCAAATGGAAGATGAGGAAAAGCAGACAGGCAAAAGAAAGACATAGAATTATTTAATATACCTAATATTGACAGATGGTATGTAACATGTATAACGAAATCAAGTAGAAGCTGAATTTTGCTTCCAAAGTGCGGAACCCTCCCTTCTCAGGCGCTCAAGTAGCCAGCCTGTTTCATGGCTGAACTTCCTTGTCAGCATTCCAAAGCACGTACAGCTCTAGGTAGTAGCATTTTTGTTTTACTCTTTGTTTTGCATCTCATAGGTTGTCTGCTCTGCATAGTTACTGAGGGGTACGTCTTCAAGGGCTCCATAAAGCATACCTGTCTGCACTGTCACTGCTTTAAGGGAAAGCAAAGTCCAAGCACACGCTGGAGCACATAAATTTTTCTTCTTTTAAAAGAATGATAAAATTATAACATCTGGGCTATGTTTACTAGCATTTTTTATGTTAATATTCTCCTACATGTGGTTATCCTGTTGATTTGCACAGAAACTTAGCAGCAAAAAGTTACGTTAAAAAAAAAATTAAGAACAAGATTCGCACGAGGTGATCTTATTGTCTTTATTAATCGTGGCTTCAGGTTTCTTTTCAAAATTATTTTTATTTTTTTCCAGTGTTAGCTCAACTAAATCGAAATCAACTCAGGGTAAGGCTAATTTTCATAATTTATACAAGTGGGCCCAGATGGGGATAGTTAGAGCCTGAGACTGGCCAGGTGGTACAGGCAAAAAGCCTTCCAGAATTTGAGATCTGCTATTGTAATATTGAGGCTGATGACATCAAAGATTGTGAAGTTCTTGTACTGTGTTTTCTTTCTTTGATTTCTGCATGAGTTGTTTGTTGTATGATGCAAGTTTGATTTGTGGGTTTTCATGTATTGGAGATGTGTGAAGGAGAGTGTTTACATTAATGAAAAAGCTTTCTTTTAAAGAAAAAACATTGTCTAGTTACTCTAGCATTGTAGCTCTGGTTGATTGTGAAATAGTCAGCAGTGTGTTTCTCAGTGTGGAAGGATAAACAAGGCTCACCTGTGAGTTGGAGCTGTATGGAAGATTCACTCACTGAAGATTTCCTTGCAGGATTGCGTTGTGCTTTTGCTAGGCTGTAGATCTGAAGTGAAGGCTTTGACAATACTCAAGATGTGCAAAGGGAAATCTTTCTTTAACGGGGAACTTGTTCATTGGTATGGGTAAAACAAACTTGGAAACCTTTGAAGGTTTATTTTTTTGTGTAGTGGTGGCAGAATATTATACTCTTCTAACAAGCATATATCATTTCATTGCTATTTACACTGCTCCTTGATCATCCTTCTCCATTCTTGAACTGTCTTTATGTATGTAGCTGTCACAGAAGACTTCCATTTGCTCCCTTGCATCTGACAAAGACTCTAAGCAGGACAGATTCTGATTGTTGACTCTGAGTGTAGATTTTAGCCCAATTTACATAGATCAGATTTGGCGCGTTATCCTATCCCAAGTGAAAAACATGCAATTCTCTGTTCTTCCTGTTGTTTTGTTTGCCAGCAGCCTGGCAAGCAAAACTCTTTTCAAGTCCTGACCTGGGCTATGGCTATTTGAAGGCATAGAAAGAGGGAAAATAAATGGCAGTTAGTGGTTTTTGGACTAGTCTAATTGTATAAGGATTGAGAGTTATGTGCGGCAATTCATTATCACATTGAAGAAGAGCATTGAATTAACCACCACACCTTTTCTATAACTGAGGATAAAGGCTTCATTTCTGTCCGTAAGGGAAGCATTTTCTCAAGAAGGGCAATAAGATTGTCAAAAGATGTGGGAGTAGGTCATCCAGTGCCTACTATGTGGATCTGTAACCATAAGAGTCTGTCTTAACTTTATAGTGATCTGGCTGTAGTATTGTGAAACCCATGCTGATGCTAAAAGCAGGTGAATCATATACATCTTGTATATCAGTTTCACTGTCTTAAAAAAAATGAAGAGTTTTTTTTTCTTTTTCCCCTTCCTTTGAAGTTTTAAAGCAGAACTTGCTGGTGACCCACTTTTGCTAACAGTTCTCTTAACTAACCCCTGTACTCGCTTATACTTTTTTTTTTCCTCTTCCACCCACTGTCTGTCTAGCCTGGTTTAAAATTTTTATATATGTACTTTTAAAAAATTGATTAGTTGGAGAGCTGCCCGTTCTTCTGCGCTGTATAATAAGGATTTAAAAACTGCACGCTGAATTCTGTATAGTGTAATTAAAACTGACCCAGATTTGGACCTGAGAACACCAGGACTTAGCCAAACTTGCCATGAGCTGAGTTCTGATGGCAGATGGGAGCTAATGAGGACACACTACACTCCAGAATTTCCCAGCTGCTTGGCCCCTTTTTGTACAAACAAGGTTTGGAGAGAAGTCCCAATCCCAAGAGCATGTTCAAGCAAATGTACTGCACCCAGTGTTTTGGGAAACAAGGCAGTGCTGTCAGGCTGTTGCAGAAAAATGTTAAGGCATTATTTCCAAAGGGCTTTTACTGCGTATTTGAGTTTTACGCGTATGCTGTCTTCCAGCTTCCATGTTATCGTAGGCTGTGTATGACCATGTGACTCATAGTCTGCCTGAATAGCCTCTACTGAATTCTGCTAGGGGACTTCCACCTTAATTTAATGGAGTGTTAAAATTCCAAAGCACTGGGTCTCCATTTAACCTGTGGTACTCTTCATTGGGTTCAATGTCCTGGGACTGTTTAGGCAGATGTAATTGATTCAGTTTGAGGCAGCTGTAGCTGGCATGTGGTCTCTCAGATTGCTAGCACCTGCTTGGGTATTTTTTTTTAAGTTGTGTTTTTTGTTTGATGGTGAATGGAAGTGGTGCCAGAACCAGCGTTGGTCTTGGAGCTGCTAAAGCATTAGAGGTCTGTATCTCACTCCCCTCCTAGTCTAGCCACCTCATTACTGGTGCCTGCTGTAATGTTGGTGGCAGTGAGCACAAACAGCTTTATGTCTCTCCTTCAAGCCAGTGCCCTGCTGCTACAGACTCTTCTTCATAATCAGTGAGACTTAATTGTGCTCAGGTGTGCAGAGTGTCTGTGCACTCTTTAGAAAAATGGGTAGCCCATGGTTTGCTGTATTGTATGCATGTACCAAATGTATCTACTGCTTAGTCCAACAGTAACTGCTGGCACAGCAACATTACTGTTCATGTCTAACAAATGACCACGTAGTCCCAGGATATGCTCTTCAATATTTCTGTTCCCTTCCTCTGGTGTACTGTCCCTAGACATTGGTTAAAATGTTGCTTCTACAGTCAAATTTTAATAGGGTAAGATTTCAAAAGGGACTGTGAATCACTTGGTTGCCTTCCTGTATCATGTGATTTATCATAATCAAAGTTCAAATTAAACACGATGGTGCACTTGGTCAAGTACAGTAACACACAGCAGTGTGGTTTTCAATATGATATTACAAGATGGCATATTGAAACATTAATTTTTCTAATATATCCCTCCACTGACTTCCCCTCACTTTGTGCATGAAGTTTATGCGCCTTTTGTCTTGTCTCTCTGCGGTCCTGCTGGAGAGATAAGGGCTGTATTAAGGTTCTTAATTCCATCTGTTTTTGTCTTCTCCATTTTCCCCACAGCTCATTTCTTGCTCTTTGCTTTCTCAAGTTTAGTTTCTGTTTCAAGGCTGCAGTTCTGCACTTTGTCTTGAAAGGTGCCACTCCACTGTGGGGTTCTGACAGTGGAAAAGAGTGAATTTCTTAATACAGGTGTAATTATGAACTCCTACTTTGTTTATTTGGAACAGCTTTAAAAGCTGCTATTGCATGCATTTAGAAGTCTAAAGCTGGTTTTCTTCTCTCCTTTTAACCTGCATCTCTCATTTATATCAAATATGAGGAGGTGATGCAATGTGCCTGTGGATATCTGTGATAGAAGCAAAGTCCTTCCTTCTCTGGAATGGTCCATGGTTAAAGTGTCAGTCTACAGGTCTCTTCATTTTGGTGAGCTGAGACATTTGAGGGGTCTAGTAGTGACTTCCCTCAGGGTCTGATATATGCTTCCCTTTCAGCAGGAGGGAAATGGCAGTTGAAATGTATAAAGCATTTTTTCCCCCACTTTTTCGATGAGTGTAGCACAGAGCAGATGCTCCTCTTTGTTTTTAAAGCATAGAAGACAACTACTTCAGATGTAGTGAAATTTACTTTTAAGTTGTTTTTTGTGATTAGGTACAGGTAATACAGGGTAGTTTATCACCGTCTCTGTGGAAGTGGTGCTGCTGTGGACGTCTTTGAACATTGCCAAGTAAAGGTACAAAGGAAGATGAATACTAGAATTCCAGTTGACCCCAAATCACTTTTACAAATACAGTAAGATGGTGTCTCATCTTGATTTTTCTGATGTTCTCTGGTGATCTGTTGCATTTTGTTTGTTCGAGGGCTTGCTTTGTTTCCACCCTTGTTCCCACTTTGCTACTCCATTCAGGTTACCCACTAAAAAATGCCTACCAATAAAAACATTCACAGTGATAGCACTTGTCTGGAGGTGACCCAACTAACAAACAAAGCTGGAGCCACCAATACGGGAGAAGCTAGCTGGTTCTTAATTTAAGCCTTAGTAATGACTGTGGCCCTCAAGATTTGGCAATGTTGCTGTAAAGCATTTTTGCTATTTGCAGCTACCCTTGTGAATAAAATGATGGACAATAAATATGAAGTATTTATTTCAGGAGTTTTGAGTGCCCAGCATTCTTGTTAAGATTAGTAGAAGTATGGAAGGAAAGCTGTTCTTGAGATACAGCACCCATGGATTTGTATGTAAAGCACAACGGAAAGTCAGAAAGTATTGTTTCTATGAAAAAAAATATATATATTTTATTGGTAACAAAAATTGACAAATACAAAAAAAAAAAAAACCAGACCAACACAAGGCTGAATGTGCAAGCAGCACGTTCAGGATTTCTTGGTACCTTTCACAACTAGGCAGAACAGAAAAGCTTTTTCCACTCCTACAATTGTCTTGAAAATAAATATAATTTTAGGTCAGTAGCTAATGTCCCAAAACACTTTATTTCATGTATTAATACTTATTTACTGTTGTAGGCACTAAATAATTGTGAATTCTACACTAAGTACAAATAGTACAAGAAAATAAACAGTATTTATGTTCATATGAAATCTGCATGGCAAAGATGAAAAGTGTTTAATATTTTTTCTTTCCCCAGCCTACTAACATCCCAGACACGTGAGTTACAAACTAAGTAGTGTTTACAGTGCTGAACTATCTTATATCTTTAATTTTAAGTTTTTAGTTTTGAGATTGTACATCCTTTACTTGGATACAGTTAGCTGATCAATCTTGTGTGTAGGATGCTTACTTTTTGCGTTCATGGTGTAGAGCACTTTCAAAATTAAGATATATTAGTGACTAGCACAGTTGGATGACAGAAAGGACAACAAAGGAAGTTAATAAATTGATAATGAAGTGGGATTATAGAGGATTGAGCATGGATATTAGAACTATTCCAGACTTCTTAATCGCTACTACTCTGCTTTGATTCTATCTATTGGCTTTCTAATGGCACCACCCTGAAATGTATTGTTGAGTTTTTGGAAAAAGACCACTCGACTTGTCACTTATTGGCAAGCATGTCTGCATCCTTGACAGAGGCCAGTGGGTTAAATGGATGACAGAGACAAGATTCTTCTGTTAGCCATGTGGTTGGTCCCTCTGGAAGACACTTAAAATAAGTTGACAAAAATATTTTGAAGCTTGCAGTACCCTGCCTGATCTATGTACAAAGATTTTGTTTTCTGGGCTTGTCATTCCATCAGCAAACTCCTACGAAATCAAGCAATCAGTGACGGATTTAACACCGAATTGAATATAGAAACTAACATATCATGATTCTGACTAACAAATAAAATCATGTAAGATAAAGTGATTTCAAGTACAGACAAAGAAGTGCTTGGGAACAGAGTCGGCTCTTAATCTCACTGACTGTTTTTGAGAAGGAATCCTAGCCTGTATCTCTCAGTCATGTGAACCAAGCGGGTTCTTGCCAGAAGAGTGAACTGTAATGTGTGCTGCACACAGCTCCTGGGCACTTCCCAGAGCTTCGTTCTCCCCATACGCTGTGCTTGATGACTGGACAGAAGGCTGTGCTGAGCTGAATTTTATTGTTCTGTTGCTCTCCGTCTATTTGCCATGCACATAATCAGGAATTCAGTATGTCCCAGGAAACTTGTTTAACCTAATGAGAGCAAATGGCAATGGGTGTTCCTTACTTGGGACAACAGTGCCAACGTTTCTGCAGAATTGAGATGCATTTGGCTGGTTCCGGTGCTTCAAGTGGTTTTTAAACAGGTGTGTAATGGGTGCTGAATTCTCGAGCCTGCCTTTTTAATATGGAAGTTGCCAAATAAAGATCAACAGAAATAAAGATATCTATTGCAGGATAAATATTTTTCTTTGTATATTTATTCAGCATAATCTTTACCTTAACTTGAGTCACAGGTGAATGGAGAGGTGTTCCTTCTCATAATTGAGAAAGTCCATTACAGAAAACAACAGGATGTCTAACAAGGTGTCCTAATTAAAATTACCCTGTAATTTGAGCAGAACATTCATTTATATGTAGCTAAGGTTGACCTAAAACCTATCCAAATCAGGAAGATGATTATACACTTTTTCCCATTGAAAATAGAACTTAGCATTCTGACACTAAACAGCACAGTTCTGTTACTGTATTCAAGAGTAAGGGCTTTCTCTTCAGGGTTTTTTTTTTTTTTTTTTAAATCTTTTATGAAAATTTAAAAATGAGTTTCTCTCCTACCTCCTCACTTTGATAGCATTCACATGTGGTTGCATTTCTGCAGTGTTTTGAAAGCAGTCCCGGTATTGCTCTGTGCGTGCTGCAAGCCAATCTGAAACCTTTGGTCGTGGTTAGTGTGCTGGTGAACTAATAAGCAACTGAGATAGCAGCTGCTTAGCAGGACTGATTGGCTCGGGCTCGACTTCACTATCTGCGACTACGCAGTTTGTGACTGGCTTGGTTTGCAAGCTGAGTAATTTTGTTATCTCGGGGAGTGTGGGCCTGCATACATAATCTGCGCTGTATACACGACTGGATAGATTTTAGTTATGTGTATAAAAATGACCTATTCATGCTCTAGCTATCATGTTTTAAAATACTGACGAGGCAAATTGTATTTAATATAATTTATCAAAGTGAATGCTTGAAAGAATTTGCTAGCTTCAGAAATATTGTTTGTATTTAGAAGGGAATTCTCAGCATCTTTAACTTGACAGAATTGTACAAGCTGCAACTTGTTGCTACCCAGGCACAAGCTGGTGGAATTCTTTGTGCTGTTCTTCTGTTTCTCCCCATTTTCTACGCAGGCTGGGAAGGGGGAGGATTTTCAAAAACATTTGGCATGGGTCTGAACGTTCTGCTGATAGATTCTACTAGAACCATTTCCCCATAATTCTAGTGAAAAGAAAATCATGCTATTGCTCCTTTTTGATAATCCCACCCGTGAGGTCTAATGCAAAACGTAAGGAGACAGCTATGGTTGTTGAGCTGATGACTATCAGGTGTCCACACTGACTCTTTTAATTTTCTGAGCTACTGTGACTTGCAGTTACAGTGAATCCCCTATGGTTGTTAACTGACTAGTGAAGCTGCTCATTAGTGACTCCTCCTGAAGAAATTGTAGATGATGGTGCTGGGTGATTATTTACTGCTATAGGATCTCTCTAGTGTAGAGATTAAATGCTCTAAATTGTCTGTTATCCTTAGAGCAAGCAAACTGAAATAAGAGATTTGGACTGCAGTGTCTTCTGTATTCATCTGAAACCCAGAGTTGCATCATGCAACTTCCTGCACAACTGGTAGGACAGAGTGACTTTGGAAATGGTGGTGGTTAGAAAGCTTAGATTCCACTCTGGCCAGAATTAATGCGTGTACTCTGGGAAAAAATAGCAAAAGGGATACTTAATATCGTAACTGCAGAGATGTAAAAGAAAAGTTCTGCTCTTTATATCCAAATGTATTTTCTGAAGTCCTTGAAGGATTTTCAGGAGCTTCTGAATGTCCTGGTAACAGTGGCTCTTAATCGTGCGCTTTATCATTTGCCTTCGGCAAGAAAGCTCCATTCTTTCCTTTTCAATGTGGGACCTTGCCTTATTGCCTCAGGGAAGCATTACTGTAATGCATGTCACTTGAGGCTAATTCAATCTGCCACTTGGAAATTGCCCCTGGTGCAGATTGTAGCAGTGCACCATTATCTCAAGCTATTTTTCATCAAAGCAGAGTGTGTCTGTTCTGCATGATCTGTATAGCCCGTCAGTTTATTTTAGGTTAGCATGTGAGGTGATGGCTTTTCTTTAAACCTGTAAAACCGTGATTGCTTTGGTTTCCAGCGATGTGATAGGAACCTTTCTTTTTACCAAAGCAGTCCGAGGCATCACAAGATGTAGGTTCATGGAAGCTTAAATTGACTGATGTTGAAGCCTCTCTGTTGATGTCCCTTCACGTGTACAGACTCCTTAGCTGTAACCCCAGAATTTTGTGACTGGAAGTTGAATTGTCTGGAAAAAAAAAAAAAAGAAAGGAAAAAAGAAAAAAATTTCATTTGGTTCAAAGTTTCCTGGACCAGAAAATTATCTGATTCTGGCTCAAGGATGAGGTCAGGCACGTGTGTCAGAGGAAAGAGGCAAGAGAAGGGAAGGATTGTTGCAGCAATTTAAATTAACTGAAATTGGTACGATACTGGAAATAGTAACCCAGTGGTGTCACAGCATAAGCTGTAAATAGGGTATGTGACAGCTAAATGAACTTTGGCTTTGAAATTTACTTTCTTCACTGTTTGCTAAAACCTGTGTTTTGGTATGCATGATGAACTCTGAAGATGGCACCTCAACCTTTCTATCCTTGGAAAAGGGAACATGTGAAGGCTTGATTAATTTCTTTTATGAGGTTTGGTTGCTGTACACCATTAGAAGCTGAACAGACAGGAGGGGGGGAAAAGGGAAGAAAACATTTTTGTAAGCAGTAGGGAATTCTCCCCTTTGAAAAACAGCTACAACTTCATTAACATTTCAACCAGCTTTAAATTAAAATTTGTGTCTGCAAGTAATCTATAATGTATTTTGAGTGCCAGTGAGGTACATCAGGGAAGCGCTAGCACAAGTTTCCTCTAGGTACAGCTTGCAGTGCAGCTCTCCTGCCAGTGTTCCTGTGCAGCGAGGCCTCTGTGAGAAGGCCGGTCACCCCAACCCTGGGCCCGCTGCCTGGCCTGCACAGCCAGTGTGGCTGGGGTGAGCAGAACTGAGCAGATGATCGCTGAATGCAAAATACCACACCTTGGGTGGTATCACAGTGAGGTGATGAAGCCAGCAGCTCCGCTATGCGGGCAGCAACAAATGGCACGTGGTTCTGCATCTCTAGGTTTCACACATTTGATGGGAAATGGGGACATGCAGCTTGCAATCCTGCTTTTTTTTTTTCTTGCAGCACTTCTGTGTCACTTGCACGTGGATTAGAACTGCAGCCGCTCTCTGCAGTTGGTTATCCAACTGCAAAGTCTTTGGAGAAAAAGATTTTGCTGATGTATCGTGCTTTTGATGGGCTTGTATTGGAGCTTCTGCCAAGTGTTTCTAAAACTTTTCGTCTTTTGCATTTGTGAGATCTTAAAGATCCTTTTCTTCTCTTCTTGTAGGGAACTGAGGGCTTGACACATCCCTTGCATCTTCCATTTACTCTGACCACAGTCCCTCCCTGTTCTCACAAGTGGAGCTAAGCCCTGCTTCTCTTCCTCTTGATTCCCAGACAGCTACGTGGTAAGTTTTCATTATCCCAATACTTGTTGCCACAAGGTAAAATTCTGGCAGACTCACTCTAAAATCCATTAGCACTGGGCATTGAAGGCAGACTACTTCAAGCCCATCAGTGATCATTCAGTCCTGTTCCAGGCTGACTGTAGGAAAGGAAGATAGTATTGAATTAGCATTGGAGCTGAACTTCAGCATAGATTGTTATAGGAATAAAATATGAAGTAAAATATGTGACAGAATTAAATCCATCAGTTCTAATAAAGGAAACAGAAGAAAGCAAAGAAATCTTGGACCCTTAAATCCCATTAACCAGGCCAGAGAGAGAATGTGTTAAAAGAGAGCTGTGCTGTATCTTTTCTCATTGTTTGATGAAATAATCTTTTCTTACCCTTTAAGTGGTGTGTTTAAAAATCCTGGTATTTCTGAAACAAAGAGAATACACAGCCACCGAGCTAGCTGGTTTTTATACCTTCCTTTTCTGAGTATTGTCCTTCAGTACAATACAGAGCCATTTCTTTGTTCTCACAAGCTAGCAGTTAAATTGTATGTAAATGTATGCAAATTAGATGCTGTCTAATAAAGAGAGTCATTAGATGGAAGAAATATTTAGTTTAGGGGGGAAAAAAGAAAGAAAAGAAAGCAGGTGTATTTTGCAATAGAAAATGTAAGATTGCAAAACCCCCTCAAACTTTGGGTGAAGGCTTTTTGTAAAACCATTAAAACATTTTCTAAGACTTGCCCTATTCTTGGTCCTTTCTTCTATGCATTTTTATGTGTGTATGTGTATATACTTCTGCGGCCTTTTCCATAGAGCTCACATGGCTGTGCTGTGTGTATATGTACGTATTTGAAATGATATGTAAATACTGTATTCATAAATAATGTTTATGGTTACTTTAAACCGTATAGCTATGAATTTACATGCATGTACTTTGTGTTAAGGTGTGTTTTTGATTTCTGAGTCTATACAGGTGGAATCCATGTGGTAAATTTTACTCTCATGGATTGATTTATTCATTATATGCCTTGGCTGTGTACATTATGCTCTCTAAATCATCTACATCAATTTTATAAACCCCTCTCTTTTTCTTTTTTTTCCTTAACTTTGTTCACTGAACCTCAATGTTGGGTATGTTTCCAGTCTTTTGCTAGAATTTCCTACCAAGTAATTCCTTTTTAAATATGGACCTGATTCAAGCCTAAAGTAGAGTGACTTTTCTGAATGTGACAAAGCTGCATCCTGGAGCACTAAAGTGCTAGGAACATGTCCTCAAAGGCTGGAGATCAGATCCCACGCCTATGGGTGGAGCACTCAGCATCCATCTATGCTCTGAAAGATTTATAATTGATGAACCTTACATTCTTGCCACTTCTAAGGAGAAAATAATTAAGACTTTAATCTCTGTACCTTAGGATCTGTAGTTCTGATCTGTCAGTTCTTCTGTCTGGAGAGAATAGCGTACATAGATGACATGGCTCAATTACTATGAAGTCATTATTGCTTTTTGTTTCTGATGGTCAGTTGTCATGATTCAGGATGGGGAGCCAATACCTGTACTTCGGGCATATTTTTTCAGTTGCGTTTTTGCAAGTCTGGAAGCCTTAAGACATGTATATGTGTATGAAATGTAAGTATATAAAAATAATGTTGTTTAAATATTTACATATAAAGCCAAGAGATTGGCTTCCTTCCCAGAATTACTGGAACTACCTTCCCCAGGAACATTTGGACTTGAAAAATCTCTACAGAAACACTTTTCTTCAAAAACTAAACAACTTGTGAAATGAGGGACTAGCTATGCACCCTTAGCTGTTCATATTGGATCTGTTGTTTGGGGTGATGAAATGAGAGAGGGGAGAGACTCCTCTGCATGAGCAATACATTTCCAGTTAATTATGACAAGATGCTCTTTTATTATTCTCTCCGTCCAGTTTCTTATTGATTTATTTTATGAGAGAATATTTATGAAAAAAAAATGTATCAATAGGGATTTTTTTCATTGTTCTAGAACAGGTCCGTGCAGTGGAGTGCATCTGGGCCGCATTTAGTCCAGAGGCAGCAGTTCCTGTCCAAGCAGCTGCAGTGCAGATGAACTGATCACTCAGAGCTTTACTCTCTGTTTACCCCTTGTCCAAACTGTATCTGTTGAGCTACCAGCAGAGAGACCACATTGTGAGTCCTCTGTCTGATGTGGAAGTGTAGACAACATCATTGTAAGGATACTGTGGAAGATTGGCAATGAATATTTCACATACGGAAGAAGGATACCTTCATTCTGTTCAAGTTATTCTTCAATATGCATGGTATTCTTGGATAGGGACTATCCAAGAATCTAGATAGGAGATGTAAGGTGAGGATGGGAGTGCAAGAAGAATCTGAGCTGTAATATGAAGGTGCTAGAGAAAGATAAAGTTAATAAAGTATGTCAAGACACAGGGCATAGTGGTGAGAGAGAGGTATGAGGTAACATCAGCAAACAGAAAATGTTAACGATTTGCTCACTTGGGACACTGCTGTTCTAGGTTATCTGGAAGCAACCTAGAGCTGAGTCACTAGTAATGCAGACGTTTAACACAGATGTTTTGACACAGTTTGCAGTTTATACATGTAACTTCAGCTACCTCTCAGAATCTGAAAACCTGTATTCTGAGACACTAACCAGGGATATTCCTATTGAAGGCAGGACAGGCTAGCTGTCGACGACAGAACTTTGTCTCCCAGAAGTAGATTCCTCAAGAAGAGCTCGAAATACCTAGGCAGACAAGAACATGTTCGTACAGGGGAAGAACAATGCAGGATTAGGTGCAGCAGTATGATTAACTCCATGTTCCTCTCCAGAATTCCTCTGTTTGATGACTATGGATACTTCCTACTTCCTAGGATACATGTCTCTACCTTGCCCATCTTGATAATAAGGGTAATACAGCTTTCTGCATTCAAAATATATTGTGGGGATATATGGTATCCTGAGACATGTTGAAAAGGTGGAGCCAGCACTTTGAGGGAGGTGATCTTTGCCCTCTGCTCTGGTGAGACCACATCTGGAGTTATGCGTCCAGTTCTGGGCTCTCCAGTTCAAAAAGGACAGGGATCTCCTAGAAACAGTCCAGTGGAGGGTAACGAAGATGATTAAGGGCCTGGAGCATCTCCCATGTGAGGAAGGGATGAGACACCTTGGACTCTTCAGACTGGAGAAGGGAAGACAGGAAGGGGATCTTGTTATCTACAATGAGGGAGTCAAGTCAATAGGAGTGGACTCTTCAGTGGCAAGCAACAACAGAATAAGGGGCAACAGGCACAAACACAGACACAGGAAGTTCCGTATAAGCACAAGGAAGAACTTTACTGTTAGAGTGGCAGAGCACTGCATAGGCTGCTCAGAGAGATGTTAGAGTCTCCTTCCATGGAGATATTCAGGACCTGTCTGGACGCCTTCGTGTGCAAGCCATAGGGAATACTGCTTTAGCAGGGGGGCTGGATTCTATAATCTCTAAAGATCCCTTTCAACCCCTGCAATTCTGTGGTCCTCCTATTACATGTCTTCAGCAGTAGCACAGAGAACTACAAGGAATCTGAAGTTGTAATGTGGAACAACCAGCATTTTCACTGACGATCTGAAAATAAATGATAATTTTTTAACTTGTATTCCTCAAGAGCTTGTGCCTCTTAAAAAAAAAAAAAAAAAAAGTTCTAAGAAATAATGTATGCCACAGTAAACTATTCCTAGAGCTAACGAACAGGCAATGGGACTAGCAGCTTTTGCTATTACCTACTGCTTATTATTGTTATTATTATTATTTCTTTTTAATTATGCAAAGTGCTAATCAGTTTGATTATGCACAGTGCTAATCAGGTTAATTATGCAAAGTGCTAATCAGTTGTTCTCTAAGCACATGAGGAGAGCAGAGGTGCTGGCAGTGAATGGTGGTTCTAGATGGGGGTAGTCACGGCAGTCATTCCTTATTAAAAGAGTAGGTGAGATGACAGGGGTTTTTACTTCCATTAAAAAATAAATAAAGAGAAGATAAAAGCAATGAGAGTGATAGTTCTGGTGGAGTAATGTCTTCTTTCACAGCAAGGCAGACTTTTATTCCAAGCTGGCTCACGCTGTTGGATAATTTCTGCTGGAGTTCGAGTGCACTGATTTGGGCAAATATATTGCAGAGGGGTCTTGTAATGGGTGCGATACAAGTACCCCCACTAGAGAAATTGAGATGCAAAACCAGAAAATCACAAATTAGAGGACTTTTTCAATCTAATGAGCACTCAACTTTTAGGAACTGGTAACTAGAACATCAATAATGTAACATGGATGGCACTTCTTCATGTATATGTAGGGTTGAATGTGTGAGTACTCATGTACTGCATGAACATTCAAATTGTACTTCGGTATAATATCTTTACCAACCATGGGAACATAGGGTGTCTTATCATTGGGAGTGTATGTTAAGCTGCCTTTTCTCTTTCTCCTTAGTGCTAAATTATAAATTAAAATTTCGTGTTCTGGTGAAATTGGATCTCTTCTCAATAAGCTGTGTTCTTCTGACAATTACTGAAGATTCAGTGTGCCCATTTTGCTGTGCTCAGTGTCTAATATCTAGCCACTATTTCTTATTTGATTGTGTTTCACTATTGGTGTGGGATACATAAGCACCACTTTTTACAGTTAGTAATGGAGATGACATTCCCAGAGCAGAGAGCTACTCGCTCATAAAAAGTCGTGGGTAAAGGATCGTAAGCGATGATTTTGAAGTCATTAAGAGAAAAGATTAGCATTCTGTAAGGGCTTCAGTGGTAGAAGGTTATTGCATCAAGTGCAAAAGAAGTTTTCCTTGAAAAAGAAATCATTGTGGATGGTTAGCTAAGGGAAATCATGGAAAAATTCGAAGTATATTTAAGGTAAGAGGTGAAGCATCAATATAGCTTAAACCAAAGCCTAAAAACTAATAATATTGCCTTCTTGGCATTGTGACTACTACATGAGACAGAAGACACTCGAAACAAGTTTACTTCCAAGTGTATGGGCACAATTGCTCATCTGTTTTCATAGGTTTATTCTGGTTTTAGAAAGCTAAACCAGTGGTCTACTCTCAAGTCCAGTACTTTGTAGTTGGAATAGAAGAGTATGTGATCTAAGTGCTCAAAAGGATGTGCACAAGAAGCTAAGGTCTCAAATCTGCAGATGCTTTTTTCTCTGATTGGAATCCTCTGAAGCTAGTGCAAAGCTTTGCATACACTAATAGTGAATCAGTTTGCTGTTACTCAAGATGCTGCTCTAAAAGAGCTCAGCATGTTAGCCTCAGATCTGGATTTGATGTGTAGTAGCCCAAATTGCAAGCAGTTTCCATAGAATCACTATTCTGCTTTCATTTGTTGTCAGTGGCCCTGTTTCTGTTTACTTTTTCAGTACGCTCTACTCCTCCCTCATCAGCTCTTTGATGAGACACAATGGGAGAGTGTGTACAGTCAACCGTAGTTGGGGAAAAAACTCTGGCTTCTTCATGTGATCCCTTGGCATCATACAGCCTTCTGTGAGGCAGATCCTTGCTTTGATTGCTGTACCCAAAGAAATGCACAGTTGCACACAGATTTTTGTTTGTTTGTATTTTTTTAATTATTATTTTTGCCTTTTGGAGGCTGGGCTCCAAAATTGCACCAGGAAGAAGAGCGTTTGTTTGAAAAGTATTGTGCTGCTTCAGGCATATTCTTTGTTATCAGCCAGATATTTTCAAATGGGAGTTTTATCCTTTGGAAATAAAATCTCACAGATTTTGTGCTAGTATTACTTATTTCCCCATCTCCCCTATCTTCTACCAGTTCAGAAGTTGTTGTATAGTTAGAGGATACTCGCAAAGCCATTAGCATAAACCACACATTGTAGTATTTGTATGGTACAACTGTAAACCTACCCGAAGCATAATCATAAGCTGTGTTGCATTCCTCTATTTCAGATGCCTGGGCTTCTGATGGATTGTGGAGCTAGTCAGAAAAAATCACATTCTGCTCCAATTTTTTATACTTTTTTTGTAACCCTGCTAAGTTGCATTATCTTACTCTGCTTCTCTTCTCCTTGATAGTGAAACATGGATAATGATACGGACCTAACATGGGATGTGGGAGGAGTGCTAGAAGGCAAATGTATTATTTGCAAAGTGCTTTGATATCTCTGGATTAAAGGAGTTATAGAAGTGTGATGTATTATGGAGAGTTATCTGTGTTATTATGGAGCATCAGCAAATCTTGTGATCTTGAGTAAATTTGTGCAAGATAACACAAAAATATTTTGTGTGTCTCCCTAAAAAGTGAAGCAAGTGGATGGAGGAAGCTCAGTTGCCTTGGCATTAGGATAATAGGTTAGCAACAAATGACAAAATCCAAGTAAAGAAACTGTGCCTGTGATTTAAAAAACAGGTCTCAAGTGAATTGAGGATTCACCTGTCTGTATGTGTTGCTGCAAAACTCCTTTTGCATCTTCTTGAGGGCCTGACCTTCAGAGGTGCACACTAGCTGCTCTGTGGCTCACTAGAAGACGTCTGTTCATTGGCATTCACAGGACTGGGAGCTGAGGGGATTAATGACAAAAAGATCTAAAACGTTCACTCTGACCTTTTTAAAGTTACTGACCTGCGTTCAGGTTACAAATATACAGTGCTTCTCTCTCAAACTATAAAGATTCTAAGTCAGTAACTCCATCAGGCTGGCACTTCCTTGTGCCCAGCTGCCTTGACTGGAATGTAGGAGCAAGAAAACTCACTGTGCACACGATTGTCTTCTGGTGACACAAATACGTGGAAGAAACCCCACTGACATAAACTAACACACTGACACTGTTTGAAAAGTTGTTTTGAATGTCTTCTCCTATTGAGCTTATGCAATGGAGATAAAAAAAAAAAAACAAACCACAAAAAAAACCACCATGTGTGGTGCAGCCAGGCTGAGTATTTTTGCTCCTACAAATGTTTATACATTCTCTGGTGGTTGTTTGTATTGCTGTTTGTTGACTGTAAATTCCAGACCTAGATGTTTATAATGTGTACATTTGTAGGAGAGGTGCATGTTGGGGAATATGGTGAAGGTAATACTTTTTATGAACACAACCAAATGAATAGTGGATGGGTTTTTTTCTTACTTCCAATGTGGTGAATTAACCTTTGTGCTCACAGTGAAAGAGAAGGCTGCTGCAGCAGGAGTTGTAGTGAAGTGGGATATTTTCTGCCCAAATAAAGGCAGGGAGTTGCACAAGAAAGACCACCTCAGATCTGTCAGGTAGGAATCTAGTTAGGTTATCTTCGCTTCCAATTAATAATCAAGTCTGTCTTGCTCTCAGTTTCATTGGTGATGATGATGAGGATGATGTGTTTTGTTACTGATGACAAAATTACTAATTGCAGAGACCTCTGTAACCCCTCTGCTTTGGCTCAGTTTCTCTCCCTGGCCTTTCAGCAAACTTTCCTCTCTTTCACAACTGCTGTTGTCAGCATCTCAGTATCTTGAGTAGTGGGGAGTGTGTAGAAAATCTGGGGAGCTAATGAATGCATTTCTGTCCTCTAAACTGAATGGGCATAGCTTCCGAAACATAACATTACGTTAAAGAAGACTTCAGCTTAATCAGTCTGCATTTTTTGGATGAGATGTGATTTTTTTCCTTCAACTGTGTTTCTGTTGTATTTGTACGAGTCAAAATGATAAGTTTCTGATGCTCCAAACTGTTTAAAGCCTACGTGATGCTTTCCTTTTTGCTCCATCTCATGCATGTTCTCTCCCTTTGTTAGAGGCAGTTGCTGTTATAGCAGCCTCTCTCATTTGCTTAGAAGTTTGACTGAGTTTTAACCATTTGTAGTTAATGTTATTAGCTTTAAACGTAACTTTCAGTGAGGACTTCCAGTATGAGCTCACTGTTCAGAGGTCTGATACCAGTCATTTTGCCCTTTCTAAAATAGTATAATAGCACCTTCTAAGACTTCTTAGACCTTCATGGTTTGTTCAAAATGAAGCTTTGAAAAGAATCAATGACCTTTGTGTCGTTTTTTTTTTTCCCCCTTTCTTGTCAGTTGTGCATCTTGCAACCCTGATAATAGCTGTTTTGTGAAAATAAGGAGGTTTCTACTACCATTATCAGTTTCTTAATGAACTTGACAGAAGGAGGTCTGTCAGGGGAGTCTTAAGGCTGTCAACCTGTTGATGGTCACAGAGCACTGATATGTCAGAGTATAGTACATTCTCTTTTTCAGTTATGTACTTAAAAATCCAGGGAATTAAATACACTAGCTAAGCAAGGTGAAAGAGTATTTCACTTATCTGAAGTCAAATCCGTGAATGCTAGATTTGAAGCTGACTGAGCAGCCTTCATTTGACTTCCCTCTGCTTTTGCGCTCATTAATTATATGATCGCATTCTGTTTTCTGTGGGAACCAGTCTTCTCTTACTACACCTAATGGACGTGGCTGAGAAAGAATATAGGTTCCTTAGTGGGAGGCTGTTTTCTGTAAGATCAATTGCCTTGCTGCAAACATTGAAAAATGCTTAATAAAATGAGGCAGGAGAAAGCTGAGAAAGAACAGATTCTGAAGTTATGGTGCTTTTGCGTATGCTTGAAGAAAAAGTGCTTGAATTGAGTTGCTTATAAAATCAGACACCTATAGGCGGGCTACAAATAAACCTAGTGTTTCTGTGTTCTCTTATGAGTTTACTGGGGCTCCTTTTAACTCTTCTACTTCAATCCTTTTAAAACATTCTGTTTGTTTCCCTAAGATGTGGGGGGGGGAAGAGGTAGTAGCAGCCTGCAATGTGATTGTGTACCTGCAAAATGAGAGAGAAGGTAAATGACACTCCCTTGCCAAAATAGCAGTTCCCAAGATTTTGGCTTTCATTTGGTAGAAAATACACTATGTTCCACGTTACTAAGAAAAGTGGGCACAACTCTCTCTTCCTGATACTTCAACAGTTGTGTTGGCGGTGCTGCTCTGTGCAGAACTGGGCCAGGTTAGTTCTCTAAGCGCTGGGAATTCAGCTGTTTTCTTGTGCATTCTTCTTTTCATATTTTATTACCATAAGGAGAACACAAAGAGTGCTTGTTTCTTTCCTTCTCTCTTTTTTTTTTTTTTTCTCTCTAGTTGACACAATCAGTGTTATTTGAAGAGAAAAAAAATTGCACTCAGAATGGGAAATAGGGTGGGAAAATGTAATAGGATCTGCAAATCTTTTCTGTGTTGTCTGAGTAAATGGGAGCTGATGAGAGATGCAGCACAATGAGGGCTAGGGAATGCTAACTGAACTGGTATATAAAGATTGTTTCATTTTGCTTCATTTCGTTTTACTGTATTGAATTTGAAAAGGAAAATTGCGACGGACATGAAAGTTTGCAGTGGAAACACCTTGGGTTGCTGTACCCTTGACATGAACCTGGGCAAACATGAAAATGAATGTTAAATAAAGTGGTGCATGAATTTTGTAGGTGTGCTTCTGAAGCTACTTTTTGAAGAATGCCTTTCCAGAAGCAGCAACTCTGCCTTTGGGTTATTTTACTGTTTCCATTCTTAATCTTTTATTGTCCACTTAAGTTACCAATTAAGGAAAGGTTTGAGGTTTTTGGTATCCTCCTGTTCTGTTTTCCTTTCTTTTAATGAGCCAAAACCGTGCTGATTCCCAGACATGTATTTTGCAGGATTATATGAAGGCATCATTTTATTTTTTTTCATGCAGGCTTTCAGGAAGACGAGAATGGGATTCTTTACCCTTTTTTACCCATATGTAAGGTTCATCTTGAATTTCTAAATGAATTTAATGCAGGCTAGGGCAGAACTTTGAGAAATTCAGCCCTGGGTGTGATACTACTACAGCGATGCACTCATCACTAGACAAATTTTACTTTTTGTGTTAAAAGCTGTAGTGTTTTTATCTAACTGGAGTGGGTGCACATTGCTTGCTGACGGGAAGAGCTGTAGTTAAAATCGTATGCAAGTCAGTTCAGTCTGAAAAGTTGTCTTTTGCATACTATTATGCTGCTTTAGGGATGGATGATTTTGAAAAAACCTGTGAGGGTAGCATTTTTGGTTTTTTTTTTTTCCTAAGTCAAAATCTGTCGTGGAGGTCTGAAATAAGGTAGCATGAACAGCAAATATTTCTGCATACAATTTCCAACAGCACAGATTATAAGATTTGAGTCTTATTTAGGAGCCACAACTCTGTGAAATATCTTTGATGGTAAAACATTTAAAGATAAAGCCCTTTTTTTTTTTTTCCTCACAAATCTGTTTTTAAATAAGTGAATCAGTGTTCAGAATTAGGATTCAGCACTCTAACTTCAGAGTCCACCTGATGCGATCCCAAGGCAGACCCATGTCATGAAAAGATTTAAGCTGTTGCCTTAAAAAAAATTAACTTAAAAAAGAATTAAAAAAAAATTAAGTCATTTTATGAGATAGTCATGCTTGGCAAGTGTTTACCTGGTGATCAGTTTGTTTTTGATGCTGATTTCCTTACCAGTGTCCCCAAGGCTGTAGTAGCATTGGTGAGAAAGGAAAGAGAACTAAAGGGGATTGATTTTTGCTTTTCTTCCAGAAAAAAAAAAAAGAATGATTTAATGGTATTGTGTAGTAAAGTTTCTGCCACTCTGATGGCAAGGGAGAGATTGTGTTATTTTTATTTATCCTCGTAGCCATCACTAGACAATGCCACTCCCTTGTTAACTGAGGTCAGGCAAAGGGCAGAGGTATCTATAGGGAAATGACTCTTTCTGGGTGAGACTCATTCCAAAGAGCATCTCTTGAACTCGGTATCTAAAATATGCGTGTCATCAAGTGCCATGGATTCATCTGGCCTATTTTTGCTTCCTTTTTCCCTGGTTGCAGTTTTGAAAGTGGAAGGATTTCCCACTCTATAGACATGAACAGTTAAATCTTGGATACCAGAAGAAGAGTGAGGGAAAAAAGTTCTCCTCTTCTCTGTGAGTGAGTATCCCATGGAAGAGGAGGCAGTGTTCCCACTGTGATTAGTAGGTGTAATGGCTAGACAGCTGTAGGGACAGGTCTGAGAATTTAAAAGCTTGCTGAAATCCAAAGAGGTTTGGTGTTTCTTAGGGGGTGGGATGAAGAAGAATGCAGTGTAGCAACCAATCTTTTCTACCAATTATTTTAGTCTAAATCTTTATCCTGTGCAGTCTGAATAGCTATCCTATTTCATATCCAACAGTAATTCAAGGAATATTCTTTTTAGCAGAATAAACAAATTTTTTCTGCTTGACATGGAAATGCTTGTACTAGTAAATTTCACAGGCAGCTTATTCTCCCCTCCCCCCAGTATTGTTTTGTCTGATTATACAACCTTGAAAGTTTAAAATTGACTGGTTTACTGTAAGAAGCATTAAGTAAATGCAATCTCTCTGTTTTTAATAACACTAGCTCAAATTTCATGTGAGATCACACTAGTCCTCCAGTGTAATTAAGTTTATAGTTTTCTTATGCACTTCAAATGCCTGTGATGTGCAGTTAATAGTATTTTTCAGACAAGTATTAGGACACCTCGGCAGCGATGCCAATGTGGGCTGGTGTCTATCAGCAGTGCAGACACCACAAAGTAATGGAAATTGCAAGACACTCTGCTATAATTTGTCTAAAAATATGCATGACAGCAAAGCTTTTTTTTTTTTTTTTTTTTTTACCTGAGTTGAGAAAGTGGTAAGGCTCTGAAATAGAGTGAAGCTTCATAAATGAGTTGGACATGAAACAAGATTTTCAAGTTTGGCTTGAAGTCCAGCATTTATTGAGTCTGAAGTATCTGAAGTATGGCTGAATATCAGAGATCTTCTGCATCTTGGATTTTGTATCATGACTGTACCAG
Source organism: Lagopus muta (assembly GCF_023343835.1). Taxonomy (NCBI): domain Eukaryota; kingdom Metazoa; phylum Chordata; class Aves; order Galliformes; family Phasianidae; genus Lagopus; species Lagopus muta. The sequence goes on from NC_064433.1 coordinate 82,517,399, forward strand.
AAATATGATTTCTGCTTCATAAATTTTAACTTCAAGGTGATAGAAGGCTGTATAGGGAATTTCGGAATAAAAGTTTCTATGAACTTTTCCTCAACAAGTATATATATGTGTATGTGTGTGTGTGTATATATATATTTAAACATATAAAGGAATCAATATATTCAGCACAAAGGCATTCTTTTCTATTTCTAAAGAAACAAAATTATAGTAAAGATACCTATGTACTCCAGTGAAATGGGCTGAAGTTATTGAAACAAACAAAAAAAATGTTGTTTTCCTTCCCACCCCATTAAAGCAGTTTGATTTTTATTTTCAAATACTTTGATAAAGGCCAACAGTTGAAATTTTAAGGAGCTTTTTTGTTGTTGATGTTACTCCAAACTGGCACACTTGTCGAATGCTGTGCGTTACAGTCATACTCTGGACACAGAATTGGATTTGAGCCTGCAGCGTGTGCCACGGTGCTGTACCTTAGAAGAACACCCAATTTGTTCTGGTATCTTGGAAGTTCTGGGTCTAAGTCTGCAGCACCAGGGATGTGGGAGTTGTGAGACCCCCATGCGCTTGGTTGTGCGTAGAAATGTTGGAACTGAGCTCCTGGTCATCTTCTGAAATGATTGCCTCTGTTATATCAGGGCTTTGAGGAGTCTCTGTATTCATGCTAAAGTTCACACTGATAAACACACTCTCCTCCTCCAGCAAGCTGGAGTAGAGCTTGTTTCGGCAAAGTTTTTAAAGGCATAGCTAAGACCAATAGCTAGTGTGTGGGGCAGCTTCTCAGTGGCTGCCTTTTAAGTTCATGAGCTAACTCCTATGCAATGCTTAGGCAAGCTGTGTGTTGTGGGGACTGCAGATCTGTGTAATCTCTGGCAAGGAGCCATAAACTAGCCGTTCCCTTCCTTTCCTGAAACAGCACATGCAAATGCTATCCAACTGTTTATTTTGTTCATGCAAATTTTTGCCCATGCAAATTTAAGCTGCAGGTTTTATTCGTTACACGTAAAGAGGCTGGAATGTTCTTTGAAATGGGGAATAATAACAGCGAGAGTTAAGCAGCACCGTCTCTTTCTGTTTTCTCCTTAATCAAAGTAACGTGGCACAGACTTCAGGCTGCTACTTCAGTGAGGACTGCAGGATTTGGCCCAACAGGTATTAACCCATATCAATCTTCCGGGGAGCTTTCTTTGCCTGGTGTCTGTGGTGTCTGCCTTTTAGGAGGACTGCTGGGGGCAGGGAACAAAGCGAATAGGACAGGCTATTGGAGAACCTGCTGTGGCATCAACTGCCCATCGCTGGCTGGGAACTGTGAGCTGACATTTGAGAGAACATGCTTTATATGAGAAAGTGATGAGTGAATAGAAATTAAAACAAAAGGATTGAAAACAGAGCTGTAATCAATCTATCCCAGTATCTCAATAAACCAGGGACATTTTTTTCACAGCAAATTTGGGGCAGATATCAGGGCAAGTGCCACAGTGCCAGGGTCTTCCCCCTCTTTCCCTCCCCTTACATTGTTTCTACATTTGGAAGGTGGATGGTGCTGACTCATAAATTAAATTGGAGTAGTACATACAGTGTATATATATTTCTGTCACTTTGTCTCAAATTAAACAGGAACCTTCTCCCCTGACAAGATGATAGAAAAGTTAATTGCTCGCCCTGGCTTTAAATTGGAATTTGAATTTGCAAAATGCTAAAGGTTTATGAGATCTAAATCATGAGGAGCTTAAATTACATTCCTGTGATAAAATATTAATAAATCAATTAAAACATAAGCCGAGTATAATATTACTTTTTTTGTAGGAACCTCGAACACAATAATTCATTAGAGTGTGCAGTAACAATTATTGTATCTTTTTTAATTTTCTTTTTTATTAGGTTTTTTTTTTTTTTTTAATGGGGGAAACAGCAACATCAGATGGGAAAGCACCACACAATGGTGGAATATTATCCTGATACCGCATCTAGCCATCTCCTAGTAACAATGCACATGCTTACAGAAGCATCTAAGCACCCCTCACTACATACATTATAGTGTGGCTCCCACGTAAAAAGATGCATCCCCTAAAAGTCAGAGGCTATTTCCCCCTTTTGCAGTGTGGAAAAGAAGGGTGGCTGTATAGAAAAAAGGGAAGGGATCATACTGCTCCTGCTTTTTTTCCTTTTTTTCTAGACTCTTTCCTTACCATTTTATTATTCTCTTCCCATTTTCCTTTCCCTTCCTGGGTCTGAGATCGGTAAGATTTCAGTGTAAAAAAAACTGAAAAAATGCACAGGTTTTTCTGTAAAGCTGGCCTGAGTTTCATGCAGGGGAAGCCCTAGGCTGCAATGGATTTTGTTACTAGCTTTTCAGTTACATTACGAACAGCTCTCACAGCTCTAATCTTTACATAACCCATTTCTGCGTACTATATAAAGAGCACTTCAGGCACAGTATGAAACTTAGTTATTATTTGAGGAAGGCGGTGTTATGCTAGCTCAGCATGCATTTCTTATATGCAAACATTAATACACAAGGAATGCAATTATTATATATACCTGCACACCTCTAGTGCCTGTCAAGGTGCGGATTCCTTAGTCAAGTGCTTTTTACCTTCTGAGAAATGACTGGACTGCACGGTTTATCCAGCTCTGCTTGGTAAAGGGTCTAATTGCTATCATTACATTATTTGTGTTGCATTCTTGAAATGTTATTTAGTACAAATTACATGGTAGTGCCAAATTGGCAGCTCAGCGGACTGATGCCTGCTGCATACGTTCATAGCGGAGGTGCTGTGGACCCTGCCTACCCAGTGCCCAGGCATTGTTAGTGCTGGCAAATTGACCACGTAGCCCCCTGGTTTTGCTCATGTGGGCTGCTGGACTTCTCCTTGGTGCGCTTTCTCCTCCCTCTGTGTGGAGGCAGAAGTGTTTCTGACTAGATGAGAGAGAATGAGCAGAAGCTCACGTTGGGCTCTGCGCTTAGGGCAAGCAGCCTGTGGAGGAGGCCTACGGATGAGAAGGAAGGAGCGCATAGCTGCTGTCCCTCTCTGCCTGCTAGCAGCCTGCAGCCATCTCGCTTCCAGCAGCGGGGCAGCTGCTGTTGGCCAGCTGAAGGCAGTTAGGGATGGAGTACGCAGCCAGAGGAGATCCAGGAGCAGGTGGCTGTTGCTCCTGGCCACCTGTCTAAGGAATGCTTTCTGGTGCTGCCCTGAAGCCATGCAGGCACTGGTTTGCCCTAGGCATGGGATTCCACACAACACTCAAGGCCATCCCTGTGGGGAGAAGGGAACTGGGCGTTCTGGAGCCTACCTTACTATGCTCCTGCCTGTCCTTGCCTGGGGGTGACTTCATCTGGTAATTAACCTCAAGTTTCTACAGACTTCTCCATTTGCCATCCCTCTGCTGGCGAGGCCAGTTGGAGTCTGTTGTAATGACACAGGCTATAATAAAACTTTGTGTTTCTAAGCACATGTACTGTGTCACTACTGCTAAGCTCTTCATCAATATTGAAGACCCACTTGTTAGTTTTCATATCTATTGCTTTTCATTATCCTTTTTTTAGAAAGGGGACAAGGAAAAAGTTGTTTCCCACCAGCTGTCAGGGCAGCACAGCAGGCAAGTAGTGAAGATCCCATTAGCCTGTATGTTTTCCAGCAGCCCACCCTCTGAACCTCACCAGAATCGGAGGAATGCCAAAGATAACTAGTCCTGTCCACAGGAAAGTAGAAGGAGTTTTTTTAAGCTTGTTTTTTGTAGACCATTGAACAGCTATCAGGTATGATTAGGTTTTTGTGTTTACTGCAGTGAGCTAGCATTTAAATCACAAAGCTATAACTGAGGGCTTGCTATCACTAGAATGGTCTGATCTTTATTATGATTTCTTGAGCAGTAAACTATTGAGATCTCACCTGGTGTTGACTCACCGCATATGATAATTACATTTACTCAATAGTTTCCATACTTCACAACTACTGGGTTAGAGTGTGGCTGAATCTTTGTGAGCATTTCTGTAATTTTTTTTTAATTGATTAGTGAAAGTTGATGTGGGTGTAGGGAGATGTTGCAGACTTTTCTTGCATACAGAGATGATTTCTAACAGTAGCTAATGGAACTTTTAATGCCAACTTCTTTGTCGGTGATATCTTTCTGCTCATGAAAGGACTTGCAGTAGGACAGCGCTTTCTTGTGTCATGCCATCTTTGCTGGGTAGAAAACAGGCTGGATACTTGAGAAGGTGAGTCGATGTTTATGTATCAGCTCCTAAAATGGAAAGGAAGGGCACGAACTGGTCAGTGACAATGCAGATGATAGGCTATACAGCTTTGTCCCATCACAATTGGTTTTTTGCTTCTGCCTTGGGAAGACTTCCATCCTTCTGGATGGCAGCTTTTGTCAGTTTCTATGTCTGCTGGGGGCACTGAAGAGCACCGAGACTACGGTAAACACGATTTGGCTCCCGAGCGCTCATAATCAGGCTTACTTGTGCTGAGACAGAGATTGCTCTATTGCAGTGCCAGGCCTCTAGCAATACCAACTGTTAAATAATAAACAGGCCCTGCTTCTTGGCAGCGCCTGCCTGCCCTGCTGCCCTCGCCAAACGCTGTGCTTGTTTCTGGGCCTACCTGCCCACCTGCCTCCTGAAGCGCAGCCCTGGCGTTCGGTGTAGGTGGAAGCGGTGCAGAGACATCAGTCTGTGTCTAATCTGCTTACTTTATTATTCTTCTAGGACCTCGGGTGATACAGCAAACATGCAGTGCTTTGGCAGCACTAACAATGGCTTTGCTGCCATTCTAGATAATATTACAGACTTTACCTGATGCATGGGATGTTTTTCTTCTCTCTGTTCATCTGCCTGTTCTTTAAGTTGTTGTTTTTTTGTGTGTTTTTTTGGGGGGGGGGGGAGGGGGGGGGGGTGGAAGGGGGGGAAGGGCGAAATGGAATATTAGGGCTGCTGGGAAGGACTAATTGCTCCTTAATCAGCTTTGTTTTTTCCTGTGAATCAAAAATAAAGTGGCTTGTTCTCCTGGTGACAGAACGGTGTTTATCATCTTACTACATTGAAAAGTATTACCTAACCCTTTTCCTGTTCTTTATGATTAGAACGGGCACTGGAATGAAGAACTTTTATTTTTTTTTTCCTTTGTGAATTAAGGGATTCCATTGTGAAAAACAAGTCTGCCAGTGGGGGAGAAAAAAATATTGCATCCAACAAGCCCGTATTCTTCTGTTTTGGGGATTTTTGTAGTTTTCCTTTAATTTTGTTCTTACTGTGTACATGGTGCACGTGGAAGATGGTATGTCCTATTTTATGCAGAGGAGAAGTTTGAGAGCTTGGAGATAAGTTAAGAAAAATATTATGATATTGTGAAGAGGAAGAGATTATATTGCAGAGTTAAAATATAACTGCATGAATAGATTAGAATGTACATATTAATTTCCCCTTCGTTCTCTAAAACCTTGAGTGGAACACAAGCCAGAATTTTCACTTGGTGGGATAATGATATATTTTTTTTAAATCCATATATGAATGAATTTTAAACATAATCTTATTTTTCCCTCATATAATTAAAAATTGCTACATTTTCAGTCAGCTGAAAACTTTTTATGTTTTTGCACATGTAGCCCATCTCTGAAGGAATTTTCTGAACTGTAGATTAACCATGGCATGGATGCTGAGGAAAAAAATTCCTTTTTTTTTTTTTTTCCCCCCAACAAATTTTCACTATGAAAACTAGTATTTCCTGAAAGTCTGGAGGGAATTCTATCATATGATTTCCTGTCAGCTCCATTTGAAACTCCACCCTCCTATGGTAATTGTGGCAGGTGGCAAATAGAGGGAAGCAAATGTAATTAGTAACCAGACCTGGGAGCATTGCCCTGTCACTGGGTTTTCCTAGCAGCGCATTGCTTTGCCATTACACGTCTCAGAACTCTTCAAAGCCTTTGCATTATCTGTGTTGAGTTTAAAATAAATGCATGAGGGTAAGGTCTGTGGATCACTGATGCTAATCTCTCTTAAAATATGGAATGCTTTATATCCATATTGATTATGGATATTGAAAATGGATATCTATAACTAGAGATGTGTATAATAGGTAAATAAATATGACTGTCAAAGGTCAATCACTGAGTCATGTTAAATGCTATAGGATAAGGTGGAAAAACTCAAGCTTAATGGAATTTTCAAAATGCCTAAATGTCTTACTGTGATACATTTGAGCATTTCTGATTTTTTTTTTAATTATTATTATATGTGTGTTTATTTGTTTTTAATAATCCCTAGAGCATTTGGCTGTTTGATGTGATCTGTGTTGAGACTTCAGCAAAGTCTCGTACTATGTGTCATTTACTTGAGTAGGAGCAGGTCTTTACGGACGGTCATTTGATTTATTCTTAATGGGTATAAGTTGGAGTTCGGTGCTTCTGAACGTCTTTGGAATATGGGAGAAAAAGTAGGTAATGAAATTCTTGGTTGAGCTTTTTTTTTCTGAAATGTGTAAAATTTGCATAGTTTGAGACTTCTTTTTTTTTGTAAGAATGTTGAAGCAATGCCAACAGATAATTTTTAGGAGGCTAAATCAGGGCAGCTACAGGTATGCAGGGAGAGGCACTCAGGAGATTAATGAAGCGCCTTTGCAGCTGCTATTGTAGAAGCTGGAAACCTTGTTTCATTAAGCAGAAAAATAAACTACAGAAACAGAAGACTCCCTCTCCTTCTTTCTGAAAGTGTTTCCTTTCTTAAAATGCACATTTTACTCCAGTGGGAAGAGTCTTTTCTTACTGCTGACACACTCCTTAAATCATATTGTTTTCAGGCAGTAGATAAGAGTGAGTGGATGAGTGACATTTGCTGGTAACTGTAACTAAAACATAGTTTTAGTGACATAAAAAAAAAACTATTGCATTTATGAGCTGAACCATTTACTGCAGGTAGAAGGGAAAATTCAAAACTGGAGTTAGCAACAGAACCTCTCTTATTTCTTGCACTGCCTGTAGCTGTCCCATCTTAGGATGGGATTTATTTAAAAAATGTATTTCATCCAAAGAGGCGCCTGCTGAGTAACTGGTCAAGAGAATTGCTTCTACTAAATACAGGCTGCAGGGAGCTGTAGGAGAGGTTCAGTAGGTGGTGCTGTTCCCTTGAAGCCAGTTCTGATGCTGGGCCTGGAAGAATGTACAAGGGGTGCATATTCCAAAGATCCAGCCTTCAGGTAGAACCTGAAAAGCTAGCAATTTATTGCCGTAAAAACCTTGCTTATGCTTTTTGTTAGCTGTAGTCGTGTTGGAGGCATATTTAAACTTTTGGGAGAATGGGGATGGGAAATAACAGTACAGGATAAAATGCAGTGCTATCTGATATGTACTTGAACTTGGAGCTTGAAGAAAGTTTCAAGGTCCATGAGTTCTAGGAGTTGTAACTGGAAGAGGAGGGAAAAAGAAAAGGAAACAAAAAAAGAAAGAAAGGTTGAGTGTAACAAACCGGTGACTATGAACTGAGAGATTTTTCGTAGTTGTGTGGAAAGCATTCTTTCAGGTTGCACTGGATTTGGCCAAGAACAAGACAGGGTTGAATCTAGAAGCAGACCCAGTGAGAAAAGCAAACATTCCAGAGCTAGGAGTTGTTTGACTGTGAACTCTCAGCGATGGCTTTTCACTGAGCTATGTGCTAGTGGAATAAATAACAAAGAAAGCAGTGCATTTTTCAGAAGATATGACCAGTATATTTCCAAGCTGTCTCCAGGTATTAGAATTCTTTCTCTCAGAAATCTTCAGAATTATCGAAACTGGTGGCACAGTGCTGGATGTATGCATATCTTCTGTGATAGTACCCTTTGTTAAGGTTGTTCAGAAAGAATGTTCTAATTAGTTTTGGAGGTAACATAAAATGTAACACCAGAAACTTACTTTTATATGGTTCGAGGTTAGAAAGGACCATTGGATCATCTGTTTTGACATTTTCTGTGTCACAAGCTGTTATTTTTGCCCAGTCATCCCTATTTTGAACATGTTTATGCAGAGACAGCATCTCTCCGTCTTGAAGCTATCAGGAGGTTAAAGCTCCTCCCTTCCATTGGTAATTTTGTTCCAGTGGCTAATTCTTTTGCTGTTTAAAAATGTGGGATTCGTTTCTGGTTTGATTTGAGTTTTCTTTCTTTCTTTCTTTCTTGGCGTCACGTTCCAGACTTTGGTTCTTGTTATGCCTTTCTTCACCCGATTGAAGATCCCTTCAGAAAACAATGCAAAAAAGAAAAGTAAGAATGCCTTCCCAAGCTTACCCACTACCTCCTGTTTATGCCTCCAGGGATTGCGTTAGCTGTGTTCGCCACACTGCACTGGGTGTTCTTCTGCAGTTGTTTACTTGCTGTGACCTCGAACTCTTTTTCAGAATCACTCTTTTCCAGGATGTCCCCACACCCAATCCTGTAGATACAACATTCTCCTTTTTCTTTAGCGTGTGCCATGCTAAATAGCGTTTCAATTGAAGGAACTGCACTTTGTGCAAATGACTGATTGTTCACACCCACAGGTGCCCTCTTCTCCTGATCTTTTATCAGTCTACCTGTTTTTGCGTCACCTGGAAATTTTTATCAGCAGCGCTTTTATAGCTTACGAATCATTGCTTTAAAATGCTGGATAATGTTGGGGGTTATTACACTTTAACCTGAATCTTACTCTGGATTCCTCTCGTTGAAGATTAAGTAACATTTCCTCTGAGGGTTTCCATTAGCTGTTAAGCCATTCAACATGTGCTTTTGTTGACATAGATGGGAATGCTATGCAGTTGGTGCTAAGTTAAGTGCTTATAGAACTGGAAAGGGTATTACATGTATACCTCTATGTTCAGTAAATGTATGTGCTTAACAGAAAATGAAATCAGGTTTGTAACTTCCATGTGGCTGTGAATAAAATGCACTAGCCCTGGTGACCTCAGACAGAATGGGGAAGGTCTCCAAATGGAACTTTAAGAAGTCCCACATGCATTTTAGTGGATTACAGAGTTAACACTGGATCTGAATTGTTCTTGTATCTTACATAGAGCATATGTATATGCTCTGTGGGCATTGACGCTGTACTCCCACAGTCTTCTCTTGTTTGTACTAAAGCTCAAAGTAAAGCTTGATTTTCCTCAGCTGGTCTCCTCCTTTCATTTTTTAAAGTTGACAGGCTGAACCTAGAGGGGAAATCCTCAAAGTACAGCAGAATTGTAGGTATGATGAGATGACAATGAAGAAGCTGTGCTGTTGTGGATGTGGGAGGTTGATGACTCCTATAAACATCTCAGTGTTTCTTTCTGATAGCTCAAGACGTGATTTTTTTTTTCTCTATGAGCTCTTAAGATATTTTGCACATTAAACAAAAACATCTGCCTTTTTTTTCAGTCTCCAGATGACAAATATTGAAGGGCTCTGCAAGCAAGACAGGGGTGATTGCAGTTGCTTCTGCCTAGTACATAGAACTTTGTCAGATATGGATGGATGAGAGTTGTGTGGATAGATATATTTTAATTGCATGTAAAATGAATGTGTGGATTTTATTTTGTCCCTAGAGCACGTAGAATTCACCAAAATTTGGCTGTAATGGATTGCAGGGGGAAAAAGGAGGGGAAAAAAAAAAAGAATTAGAGTATACAAGAGTGACCTAATTAAAAAATTAAATTTGAAAAAGCAGACTAATGGCTTGTAGCTATGGGATAATGGAATTTGGGACACCGGTGACTACACTTCATCCTAATCTTGCATTTAATTGGCAACAGACCTGTTTATGCTTTATTATGGAAGGACTTTGTGATCAACATACCTTTGTTACGTGACACATTCTTTTTATGAAGCTATTGAGAAAAAAGAAAAAAAAAAAAGGGATTTTTATGTCCAGGGCTAAGATTTTCACTTGGATCTATTTGTATTTTATTCTGAGGGAAATTAACTCTGACTTAAAAGTTATTTTAAGAAAAAATTGCCTCCCTCAAAAGGTGCATACTTGCTATCAAATACTTAAGCTTCTTCCCGTTTGAAGTACAACCAAATGAGGAGCAATATTTCTAATGAACATTGTGTGGTAAGTTAATGTTATTCCTTGTAAAAATATTTAGGGTTGAAACTGTTTCTTCCTGCGTAGAGCAAGAGATTGTTTTGTTTTTTCTTTTTTTAATCTAACCCTTTGGACATTACTATGATACAAATAATTTAATTAGCAACATGCATGGGTTGGAGAAGTTGAAACTGAACTTAAGTGATTTCTGTGTTGTAATGACAGATAAAATTCATGAGTCCCAAGCTCGCTCTCAGCTTGACAACTAAGCAAAGTAACTGGAGTGTTACTTCACGTAGCAGCCGTGAACTGAAACTCTTTCAGGAGATGATTCCTTTACAAGGCAGAGCTTAATGATAAACCATTTGAAACAGGTTTTTTGTTGTTTTTTTTTTTTTTTTTTTTTTTTTGAATTACTGTATTTTTTTCACTCTCTAATTTATTACCATTTTCTCATTCTTCTTGATGAAAGTGGCGTTATATGTCTTAGCAGTTCATCTGTAAATTCAGTCCGTAAGCCCCTCCACCTTAAAAGTTCCTATTAGATTTGGTGTGATACCATGTGCCTTGGGGAGCCTGAATGATTTATTAAAATCCCCACCCTTCATCCCCTTCCAAATACGACAGTCAGAATTCAAAGTGAGAATAATTACAGCTATGCAGTTACAGCCGTTCTGAAAGACAGGGTAATATGAAGACTCCAGAGGAAATGTTAACAATTCTAATAGTTTTTCATGAAAGACAGAGAGACACTGTCAAACCAGAGGTTTAAACAAAGAATAGGTTGTTAAAAATAAAGTATAAAAAAGACTTAAAGGCCATCAAGGGCCAGCTGAGCTGTAATACTGAGCGTAAGCATCCCAAATACTCCTTGTCTAAAACACTGATATCTTGCTAGCAAAAAAAGACATGTCTATTATCTGCCCCACTAGATAAGTCATAGGGGACAGCGAGGAAAGAAATAAATCTTTCACTACCTCTCTCTGAAATACTAAATTAAGGTTAGTGGCCGCGTTTGACAAAGGAAAAGTGTTCTGTCTGTGTTGCATGTAGTGAGCTGTTGGTACGGCTGCTGCATTTACACAAACCGAATGGCACGCTATTGACCGTCATCTTTTTCTTTCCTTTTTTTTTTATCCTCGTTTTGAATAATGCATGAAAAAAAATGATCACTTCATAATGCCACAAACTCGCAGCAGGCAAAACTAATTCTACACTATATGAAAACAGATTTTATTTATTTAAGAGTAATATTTAAAGAGAACAACAACTTTTTTTTGACACCAGCTGCTGGGAAATAAATAGAATATTTTATGACAGAAAAAAAAAAATCTGAATGTGTTAAAAGCTGTTCCCAAGAGATGGATTGGAAAAATAAAACATAGAAATTGGGCAGATAAATTTACACTTATCGGCCACTGATGTAATTGGAATCCTTAAGAGAGTGAAGGATAGTTTTCAGGAGAAAAGGAAAGTTAGGAGGAATGGCAGGTTGCACAGGAGACAGTTTTTGAATGGCTGGTCTCCATGTGCCACTCAGGTGTCAGCCCTTTTCTGTCCTCCAGACCAGATGTATTATTTCAAGATGTTTTATTTCAAGTTACATAACGAGCCAGCCTCTTTTCTTTTCTTTTCTTTTTTATTTTTTTTGGTCTATTTTTTCCATATCTGACCTCCAGTTGTAAGTGGGAGGAAACTTCGAAGGGCTGGGATACAAGGTAAAGCTGCAGCTTTCTTTTCCTTGAGGTAGATTGCGAGTGCTTCAAGAAGTATTCTGGAGGAGGACATAAAAAAAACAAAAAAAAGGGGGGGGGAAATATTTGTTCTTGGCACCACGTGCTGCTTTTCCCCTCTGTGTAATCCTGTAACTGGAGCTGGCTTGGGGATGGAATGGGTTCCTTGGGCTTAATGCAGTGTGCATGAAAGTCCAAGGATCTGTCCTCCTGTGGCGAAAGGAGGAGGGGATGGGAAGCAGGAGAAAGCCTGTGCCATTGTTGTAGCTGAAAAGCATTGGGAACAAATGCCATCAGAATATAAATGCTGTTTATTGCATTTTCGTTTAAAATTGTTTAACCTAAAAACTCTTAGTGACAGAGGGAATGTAAATCTGAGGCTGAGAGCCTGAGTCACCAGCAGAAGTTTATTATTGCTCCTGATAACAGCTGAATTCCAGCCTTCCTGTGTGCTATAAAATGGGGCACTTTTGTCTGTTAATGGCGCCATGTGCACTGTGCTATCCTTATGGGTTTGTCAGCTGTTCAACTCCGAGCCCCTCTTGCCATGGCTTTGTAACTCGACTGTTAAAACTGTACTATGGGATGACACTTGGCATGTGAGAGGAGATCTCAGCAAGTTATGCTGAAAGTTAGGCTGTCCTCATGCAGCTTTGTGATGTTCAGACACAGCGGGTGTGGGTATGGCTCCATTCAAGAGGCAAGAAGGAGCGAGGGCTGTGCCCAGTGTTCTGGGGCCTTGGTGGAAAATGGTGTGTGATGTGCTGAGTGGCCTTATTGGGAGGACTGCCAGATGCCTCTCAACACTCTCGCATTCATCTCAGGTTAAAGTTATATAATTCGTCTGTTCTCATTTGTGCTACTTTTATGCATAAAGAGGTCTAACAAGCCCTTTCTTTGCGTTGGTTTTAATGGGTTAAGTGCACTTAAGTTGTTTTGCTGCAACTCAGGATTTAAATACCATTCCCCTTAATTAGTTAATTTTGTATAGAGCTTGGGCAGTATAAAGTGCTCAAAGTATACGAAGTATATTGTTATTTAATACTGCTAGTAAAATTTTCCAAGAGGTGGATTTCAAGGCTGTAACATAGTTGTAACCACTGGGTGATCATACTAATGTGACCTTTGCTCTAACCCAATGTAGTTTGGTACAAAGAGTGCTGTAATCATGTGAAGAGCACTGTTTGGCAGTTTTGTGTGTTCCACTTCATCAAGGTATGTGGATCAGCAATTTATTTTCTTTATTTATTTTTGACAGAGTGTTGATTTTCAAATTATTCAGAAGCTTTTATGGGGTTTCCATCTTGAGAATAATGCCATCAGGTTATTTTTTGACTTTCTAACTGGTCAAGGTGATCAAAGAGTACCTTTACTTTACTACTGGAAACTGCTGAAAACCCTTTAAACAAAGCAAGAAAATAGTGTTAACAGGTTTATGTAGCTTTATAAGTAGATAGGTCCAACCCCGACATATAAAGTTGTTCTGGGAAAATCAACCATTCTGTACGTCAGATTCAAAAGTGTGGGCAAAAGATTTACAAGAAAAAAAGGTCTGTTCAGGATACAACAAGAGGCAAAGGATAAAAGCCATCATTAGTGGGTTAAAATTCAAATCCTGAGCTGTGTGAAAAAATGGTGCATGTCTTTCACTGTAATGAATAAATACAAATGTCTGTTTGAAAGAAAATTTGTCCATGCTTTGCACATTCAATTTTGTATGTATTTTTCAGTACTTGTTCGTTTGGGCATTTCATGCCTTGCTTCAATGCAGTGATTAAAGAATGGCACTAGAAGTGAAATTTGTCCAGTGAAACAAATTATTGTCTTATGCAGTCACAACTTGGAAATAACTCTGGATTTTCATACAGATTTCAGTGTCCTGGTTTTGCACTACATACACCTAGGATCAAAATGTGGCCAGCAACCTAAAATCAGGGAGTTTAACTTTGTGTTGCAAGGTAACAGTTCATTGGCTTAGACATTCTTTTGCAGAGGTCATCGGATCTGTCTATCCTTGCCTACAAAAAAAAATCTTAAAATCCCCCATTCTTGATACATGACTGTCATAGCTAATGATGATTATCTCAGGGAAAACAGTTAAAGATGGTCACATGGGGATTTGCTACCAAATATTTAAATGTCGTACTGCAGCAGAGATAGAAAATCCATGTAGCAAATGAGCAAGGAGGCTGAGTTCCATCATCTGGAACTAACTTTTTGCTAAACTTTATATGAATTTAGGCACTGTTAGCAGAGCATGTTAAGGTTAAGGGGGTGCATAACCGATAGAGTTCTGCTCGATCAGTCTTTGAGGTCTCAGTTTAAAAAGCATCATTAACTCAGTGTTACCTTTCAGTGCCATTCTAAAATCTTTCATTTTAGACGAGAGGCCTGTGTGCAGAATTTAAGAGGCTTATTCTCTTACACAGAAATAATGCTGCTAAGCTGCTAGAAATCTCAGCAGCTTAATATAAATGTTCAAATAAAAAGTTAGTATTTTAACTGTATAACCTTCAAATATAATTAATAATGAAATCCTAAGCAGGAGCCTAGGGAAAAGCATTTGGATTCTTTCTATTTGTGGAATAGGTGCAGGTCTCTAGTGTGCAGTTGAAAATAGGGACTAAATATGAGCTGATGATTTCGGAAATCACTGTGTGCTGCTGAATGCAGAGTTGGGAAATAAAGTAGAACACAGGAGAAAATGAAAACAGAAAGGCCTGGGCCACCAACTTCATACTCAAAATTCCAAACTTTTGTACCAGTTGGAAGTACTCAAATGCTTTTAGCCTCAGGATTAAATTGTGTTATTGTGCCAGCGCAGGAGCCAGTTATTTTATTTGTCTTCATACCCCTACCAGTGCCACCCAAATAGCCGTTATTGTACAATTATGGGAAACAAAAATCACAGTAAGAGGGTGTGTCGTGACACCTGTTGCACTACCCTGATAATACTTCTGTCACAGAAAGATGCTTTGCAGAAAAACTGCCTCCCAGAGCAAGAAGGTGTTGCTGGGAGCTGATCCAAAGGTCGTGGTCAGATTTTAACTCGGAAAAGGCAGAAGGAAACCATCAGCTAATCAAGGCCCTTTTCAGAAGTGGCATGTGTTCTTCAGTACAGTCAGAATATGATTTCTCTTTTGGCAGTTGCTGGATTTGGAGTCTGTGAACCGCTTTCACACTTGAAGAATGCATGAGAGGGCCACCAGTTTGCCTCTTGATATTGGTACTTAAGCTCTGCTTCAGTGTTAGTTATGAACAGAAACTAGTTGATCATGTGCCAAAACTTTGGCCTCAGTAACGAAATAAGCAGAGAGGAAAACTGTCTGCGGGTACTTTAAGCATAAAGGATGTCTGAACTGTACTCTTCCAAAGTGCAGGTGGAAAAGGCAGATGCCCTCGAAATGACAGGTTATTTTCATTTTATTTTATTTTCCAGCTCTTTAGACTGCTTGCAGCACATCCTGCAGGCAGGATTAAGGTATAAATGAGGGTCAACTTGTGGGTTACTGCACTGAAATCTCTGGAGTCACATGATTGTAAAAAAGATGTGAGTGGAAAATGAAGTTCTGTGTATTCAGTAATCAGTGTTTACATGTTGCTGTCACACTATGAGACCTGAGGTATTGTAGTTATTTCCTAGATAGGTTGCCATTTTGATGAGAGCTTCTGGAGAAGTGATGGTATTTGCTAATAGAGCAATCATTCCACTTGTTGGAAAAGAAAAATATTTATAGACTTTTCATAAAGACAAATATCTGAAATGGCTGATGGTGCATTCAGGTTGCTATATAGTCCTGAGATCTTCTAAGCAGCCTTCCCAAACGATGGTGATATCCAAGTGTGCCTTATGCAACTAACATGTTGTTACTCTTTGATTTTTGAAACTAGTAGCTGACCACTGTGAAGCTATAGAAACTGAAATAAACATCCAATTGTTTTTTCTCCTTAATCCAGATTCAGAATAATGTCCTTGAAATTTTAAGATGCTAGCAGATAAAAATCCTGGATATCTATAATGCTAGCAGATTACCCTCACAATGTATTTAAGAGTTTCATTTGAGAACTTTCCTTAGCAAATTTGTTAAAGCTCATAGGGCATGCAGATTGTTCATCTTGGCCAAAATCAGATCTGGAATGCAGCTTGAGCCTTCTGACCTATTTAGCTGTTGATGAAAAGCAGAAGACTATTTATTTATTTATCTATTTATTGTCAATATGGTGCTTCTTGGTGATGTATTCTCTCCCACCTCAGGGAGACTTCTACTCAGAAACTTTTTTTTTTTTTAATCGAGACTGCAGAAGGTGGCAGAGGAAAATAAAGCTTTTTCAAGAATTTGCAAGAAATAATTTGTTCAATGAGCACAGGAATTCATGAATCTACCAGTCTGCTACTGGTTAGTGTTGCGATTGAGTGACTGGCTGTTTAAGAAGTTAAGAGCTGTCACTGAAGCATTTTTTTGGTGTATTTGAGCTGTTTCTAAACCCATTTCTGTGCTGCTTCAGCTGTGAACTGGTACTAACCTGTACTGCAGTTCTTGTCTTGGGAAATTTGTACTGTTTCTTTCTACCTGTTTGTTGTTGTTGTTTTCCTTTAATGAAGCCTGTAGGACTGTAGCTTTCTTTATTCAGGGTTATACTCCTCTAGCATATTTGGTTGAAATTGGTAAATGTATTTAAGGTATTACTAGGAACAAGATATTTCCAAACAGGACACATTTTTAGCCTTAAGGAAGCCAAGAGAAAAAAAACTGATAACATAGATGGATATCCTTAGTTATTGCAGCTTTAACCAATGATTTGCTCTATGACCTTTGGCAACCACTATTCTCTTTATGCTTCGTAAAAGATGATTGATTGAATTGATCTGCTCATGGGATGAGGGCCATTTTCAGATTCCTGACTGAGGATATCAGGGTTCTTTGTTGCCAAATAATGAGGAGGTAGAAGGTAATGATAAACAGGCTGTCAGTATTTTCTTAAAATATGCTAAGATATATCTTGATAATGAGTCATACTGAACGGTTTGAGCGGGTTCTTCTGGTTCAGTAACGCAGATGAAAATGTTTCCTGAATTAAAGAGAGCTTGGAGTATGGGCTGAACAGTCTGAAGAAAGGAGACCTAAGGGCTGTTGCAGATTTTGAGAGGTTTACTTGAACATTAGCTTCCCATTAATAAAAACATCTTCCAGAAATAAGGAGAGATTTAATTCATTATGTGCTAGCTATGACTTATTGCCAATTGAAACTCACCATAAGAGAAACAGCCTATGTAAGTTTACTTCCTTGGGATATAGTGGGGTGTTTTTTATGATTTTTCTTTTTTTTCCTTACATTGACATATCTGAAAAATAAAGCATCAAGAGCATCAAAGCATCCTTTTCATTCCTTTCACCTATTTGTAAGGTATTCTAGAGCCAATTCTTTCTGTGTCCCTTTTTTAAAAATTAATTTTATTATTATTGATAATGAGATGCAGCATGGGATCAGTGTAGTGAGAAGTTGTGTGTCAGCATTAGATATAGCAAGCTCAGTTTCTCCTCAGGTTTTTACTGCCCAGACTATTGTTTCCACTCTATTTCTACAACCTGTAAATTACTTGTTGAAACTGATCCACTGTAGGGCTTGCCTTACAGCTGATAGTTTAAGGAGAGGAGGGGATCTCAGCAACTTGCCCTGCTTCCCTGAAGCACGTGCCTGTGGCAAGGATTGGAACATTGCTGTGATGAGAGTGTTAGGAAGACTGGTAAATCAGGACAATTTAAAGCTTAAAAGCAAATCTTGGACACTGACATTCATCAACAATGCATATGGGCAATGGTTAGTTTTCAGTTATTATAGACTATCACTAGATATTCCAACAATTGGTTCTTAACTGTATTCTACATTAACCACAAGTGTGCAGTACCACATAGTTCCTTGTGGTTGGTTGTCCTGCAGCCCCAAGTGGTCTTAGTCAGCAAGGCTGAGGGCATCAAAGCTAAGAGCCCTTTCATGAGGGAAGTGGCTTCTTCATTCCTCATCTTCGCTTGCTCTTCCTTGAGGATTCTATGCTTCTCAGCCCTCTTCCCACCCAAAAGGGCTCCCAACATTACCTTATTTTTAGGGCTAGCACTCTCCCTCTCTAGATTAATTTTCTTGATCACTCTGATTCCAGCAGATATCTTTCCTGCCTGCTGTGTGTCATTTTTCTTATCTTACCGATTTTAGTATCCTTCACGTGTTTGGCTGTAACCTCTTTTCTGCAACCATAACGCAAGTATTTGGCCTGTCATAGTTACATCTTACCTACATAGAGGTGCCTAGCTGTATTACAAAATACTTGTGCGCTGTGCCCAGTTTCCCTTGTTGGTGTTATGGTCTTATGAAATACTTGTATGATTATTTCAGTGACTGATTCCAGTGTACTTAGTCTGAGTTCAAGGCAAGCAAATATTTATATCCAGCCCAGCATACTTCTAATTTAGGTGTGCAACAGCCTCTCCTTTGGCTTTCCCAAAAGGCAGAGCTTTCCGCTTCAGGCATGCCCTTTCATGGTATTTGTTTGATTCCTTCATGATGGTGTGGAATTCATCTTCATTGATTCCTCTCAGTACAGAACAGTGGCAGGACAGTGAGAATAACATGTAGAGTTCTGCATAGAAGATGACTTACTGTTCATGGCTTTTATGAGGCCATTGTGTAACCTCCCAGAGCTCATAGTGATTCTGATTAACTGAGTTTGTTATCCAAGATAAAAGGTCACAGGTATAATTGCTCATGCAGTGCTCAATTTCTGTATGAGCAGCAGGTATGAAGCTGAGCATTTGATATATCATGAATTTCACATTCCTTGATTATGCAATGAAAGGGCTGGTGCTTTCAGAATTTGTTGTAGTGCTTTGTAAAAAGAAGATAGTGTTTTGTTCACTTTGTTATTTTCTGGTTTTGTTGTTGCTGTTCTGTGGTCTGGAAAGTGGAGATGAAGGTGCTTCCCCTACAGGGCTCTGTGACGCGACCCAACTTTTGCCCAGTTGCTACTTGCCATGTATGCTTTTCTGTACTCTCTGATCCCCACTACTCTGGGGAGCGAATATCAGCCAGTAAGCATACTGCAAGAAATCTCTGGGGTTGTCAATTGGAAGATACACTTGACCATGCCACATTACATTTAATGAACTTTGTTGTTGTTGCTGGGTTTTTTTATTCAGCTCAAGACCCTGCTTTATTTTTACCAAGTTAATAACAGAAGGCTAACTTGCCCCATTTGTCAAATGATGGCAGTTGGACTAGATGTACTTGGAGGTCTTTTCCATCCTTGGTTGGATACTGAAGTGTTACAACGATCAAGTTAGGATGTCTCCAAAAGTAAGGTATGAGGTCTTGGCATGGGTAGCCTTTTCTTGCAGTGAGGAAAAATAGAACGATGCTTGTCTGAGCATGTCTATGGAAAGCAGCAGGGTGGGTAGGTGGGTGTGACAGGTGAGTTCACTACTGTGTGGTTCTCATAGTATTGCCTACACATTGTCAGTGTGCCATGATGCCTTTCTTAAATACAGAATGTAGTAAGAGGTGGTTAAAAGCTATAGAAGTTTCAGTTTGTAAAGGATCCCAGACTGTATTTAAATGTCTTTGCATGGTTGTTTGTCGTAGGCCAAGCAGAAAAAAACCTGCTGTTTTGGTTCTCAGTGTACATCCCAATTGGCTTGACATTATGTAACATAATGAAGAACCGTGCTGCTTGATTGCAAGAAGAGATCCGCAGTGATGATTCACTTCATTGTATTGCTTCTCTTCACCCATGGCTCTAAACCTGAAATGTATTGTTTTAGCTTTTGATCTTCCATTAATGGCACTGGTATTTTAGGGTGAGTGATTGTAACAGTTATCTGTAGGTGTTTCCCTGTCTGTAGCACTATTTTAATTCTCCTCGGATAGATGTGAGCTCTGTTTGAGATCTCTGCACTTTAATCTTCTTTTGAGAGAGTTTGGTATGATGAGAAAAGAAAGATCAGATTGTCATTCTCCTCAAAATTCTTTGTCCACTCTGGCTTATCTGCCTGTCTCTCCATCAAGTAATGACTGTGACAGAATAATTTTTATTTCACTAAAGGAGCTCATGAGATCCTTAAATGAGATGAGACACCATTTCAATTCCATACTGAAAGTTCTATTGTTTCTCTTATCAAGATGTGTCTTTTTTCTGAGTATTTCTTGAGAACTTTCAGAAACTTAGCAAACATTATTGTGAACTCCTGGAAGAGAAAAAAGCAGTTTCCTGTTTAATGCTTCCAACTACAAAATTTAATATAATTGACCCATGTTCTGTTTCCAGCAACTCAGAAGTTGTCCACATACCTTTTAAGAAAATTGCATCACAGCATTCAAAATGTAAGGATACAACAGAGATATAAAATAAGGAATCATTTTTAAAAGTTTTTACTTAAGGAAACTATTTCGGCATTGTAAGTTCAACTGTGACTTTCAAGTTGCCAGTTGCATGAAATCTGCATTAAATGAATAGCAAAATTTATGTTTGGTATAGGCCATATGCATCAGAGATGTGTACAAGCATGTGAAAAGAAAAAGGAGCACATGCATTTCCTTTATGTATTGTATATAATATGTGTAAATAACAACAACAAAAAAATGTAGAAGTCTAATTTCTTTTTGCTTTTCTTCTTCCCCCATCCCTGCTGTACTAAGTCTTTTCTGCTTCTTCTTTTTTTCTTCTTTACAATATATTGCAGAAAATGAAAAAGACACACATTTTAATTTTTAGTGTTGTAGAATATCTTTAAGATTCTTTCCACTTTAGTATTTCTGGCTTCTGGCTTTCAAACAATTGCCATTTTACCTGAAAGGGCAACGTGTTTACAGACTGTATGTGAAATCACTTTTGAAGGTAATGTGTTTCCTGAATACCTCTATTTTTAGCACAGTGATGGCTCAAAGCTAAGAACCCTTCCCAATTGGCATTGTACTTGTGGGAACTTAAAGATAGGGTTGTTAATTTTTTTTCCTGATACGAACACGTTTTAATGTGGGAGCCATGGTAGGAAATCTGAGACAATCTTCCTCTTATTCGTTGCTGTGAGGCTTTGCTTCCCTCCAGGTTGGATTTGTGTGGTCCTCTGTTTGAGATCCAACCACAACTAATTTCAGTGCAAAGTTAAATGCTGAGTGCATTTTTGGTTGTCTTCTCACTACCTCAAATGCAGTTTAGCAACTCGGAATAAGGTGAACCAAAGCATTGTGACTAACCAGTTTTCTGCAGGCCATCAGCAGGAGTCCACCAGTGGTACATGAATTAGCAAGCTTCTCTGTGAGAAATGGTGGTAGTGCATTAACCTTTTGAAGTGTACTACAAGTTAACACTAACCTGGAACATTTATTTAGTGTTTTACTAAATATAACGAAACAGATTTAATGGGCTAATATGTTTAAGTGGCCTCGGTACCAATTTACTGAATGCAGTGGGATTTTCTACAGCATACAGAGGTATGTTATATACAGAGGTATATTCTGTACACATTTACTTTGTAGAACTTCCTCCTTTTGGACTTTATGTGGCTTAGAACAAAGATGAAACAACTTTCTTCCTGTAATTCATCAATACAGTTATTTAGAGGGATCTTTAATTGTCTCCTTGGGTGTCAGGCCCTTGCTGTACTGGCTCTTTTTGTTAATACAGACTTCCATTCACTGAAGGCAGAGACAGCTAGTTACCTATAGTTCTGGGCTTTTTTGTATCATGACTTAGGAGATGCTAAGTTCCTCTTTTGCCCAAACATGCACTCCAAGCATAAATAGGAAATATAAAGCTATTAACTTTGTAGAGCACTGTTAAAAAATAAAAGCTTAAACTGGAAGACAGAAATGTGTGAGGGAAAGTCTCATGTCAGAGGATTGCTATAGAGGACCTGGCAGCTTGATTCCTGTTCTGCTCCAGCATCTCTCAGTCTGCTGAGGGAATCCTGTAGCTGTAATCATTGTATTTGTTCATGGGAAAAGAGTGTTTCAAAACTGTTTCAAGGTTCAGGGAAAAAAGGCTGAATATGTTTGGAAATTTCTGCCTAGTCATTGTACAAACTGATTATAGAAACATTAAATGTAGTTGAAAACAAGCCCCCATTCAGCTGACATTATATAATACCGTATCTTATGTGACACTCTTTAGTAAACACAGATGCATAATAAGAATGTATAGTTGTATACAATTCTTAAACTCTTGTTCTTTCTCTTACAACTATTTCTCCCAAATTTGGATTCTTTTTACATTTGTTTTTTTCTGCTTCCATATGCAACAACAATCTTTAAAGAGATAGCCACAGTGTGGAACAACATTAGGAGTTTTGTTTCCTGGTAAGCTCAATATATTTTTTGCAAGCACGTTTACTGTGAAAGGTAACAGTTCAGGTTTAGTTCCTTATGCGTTGCTGCTATCTTTGGGGGAAAGAGTGTGTAGTGCTCGTATACATCATTTCAAGTAGAGTTCCTCAGCAAAAAGAACTAGAAGGGAAGCAACTATTCCATGATAGACCCACTTCCCTCATGTAATATTTGTAGAGAACATGTTTTGGGAATACTGAGATCTTTGGGAAAGTGGAGCAGCGGGGAGGAGAAAGCTTTTTGGTCTTCCAAGCAGATTACTTGCAAGTTCCACTTAGTAAGTGCAGATACATTTCAGAGTTGTGATGATGAAATGTTTTGGAAAATCTCTGGTTTTATTCCCTTTAAGGTATAGTGAAGAACTGAAGAGTTTAGTTGTACAGTATATAAATGCTTCTTCTTTTTTTTTTTTTCTTTTTTTAATTTGTGAATGTTATTTTCACTGTCTTAGTAACTGGCCCTGAAATATTTTCTCTGGGCTTAGTGGCAATGCAAAGGCATTAGATCAAGAATGTTCCAAGATTCAGACTGGCTGGTATTTGCTTATATCACTGCAACTGAATGTTACCAGTTTTAAAATGCTTTTTTTGTTGTTCAGGAAATTTTAAAACAGCTTTGATTTCAAACATGAAACTTGGCAAATGAGTGACCCATCATGTGTTTTAATCACTTCGGGTATTTTGGAAAAGACTTGGAAATATTCAGTTATTAGTTGATTAGAAATCTAGTTGCCAATTGTATATTTGAACTTTTCTTCCTCCTTACCTGATGCAACACTGAAAGATAATTAGCATATGGTCTTGTAGTCCTTTCCCCAGTGTTAATGTTAACATGATGGAATTCAATTTTGCACTTTGCTATACAAGGGATTTTTATTTTTTTATTTTTTTACTGTTGAAAAACGTTTTAGATCGATTTCAATTCTGTCGTTTTGTTGACCACCAGGGGGGTGCATTTGATTTCATCTGTTTTATTTAAACAGATTCTAGAACTGGTTGAATACCCAAACTTTTTCTAACGATAATGATTTCCTGCCTATTGGGGGTGGGTGGGTTTTTTGTTTTGGAGGTTGTTGTTAGTTTTATTTTGTTTTATTATTATTATTATTATTATTATTATTTTTATCTTCTTTGATGCAAATGGAGCCAGAATGAATTGTCATCTTGGAACTTTGAATAATTCGATCATTGCAGAAACCCTGCTATTCTGAGCTCATACATAGCATATACTCTTTATCATATGTATTTGGTAATAAATATTGCATTAGATATAAGTGCATGCATGCTATAGTCCCTGGAATAATTACAAAGGTAATTTGTATTGCACCAGCCCAACAGGATGCTTTGAATCCATTCCTGCAGCATATATAAATATACTTTGCCCCTAGAAAAAAGTATACATTCTTTTTACAAATACAGTTTAAACTCATTTAGTAATTATGCTGACGATTTAATAGTTGTTTTTGTAGGATGTGGTTTGCTTTACATGAAACTTATTTGTTGTTTTTACTAATAGTGAAAGTAAATGGAAGGCATTTTTCCGTTCTTTCAAATATTATTTCCTGTTCAGATGGAATGATCAGTTTGAATTGTTGCTGATATGGTTTTTTTACTGTATTGTTTCAAGAGAAAAAAATGAGATTGAGCTTTACCAAATCATAATGCAGGAGCTAACTTTTCTTGAACTTTTTTATAGTCTCAGCTTGCTCTCATTTTCATTTCTCATAGGATGATATCTGATTAAGCAAGTATTATGTGTGTTGACTACACTGGGACATACCTGAAAGCTCACAGTGGTGTTACATTAAGGGTTCAAGCAGCAGGTTTTGTGATGCAGTCTGAAGGTCTCAAAGTCCCTTGGTGTTAAATTTCCAAAATTCTGGAGGTGAATGAAACTGGGGAGAGGTCAGAAGCATTGTTCCTATAACTTTGAATTTTAATAGAGTGTACTATAAGATATTGTTCAGTATCCTCCTTAGGCCTTGAGTTTAATATGGCAGTTGCAAAAACTGAAATGATGTGAATTTTCTCGGCATAGTTTGTGTCTGACATTGTGCAAAATGAAGCTGGTTTTGGACTTCAGGTCAACAGCCTACTGACAAAAGTACGTAATGTGCCTAAGTAAAAGCTTGCATTGATTTTTGTTTGTACACATGATAGGATAAACTTACTCTGTGCATAATCTGGAAGAGTCCTGATACTATTAGTGTTGCACCTGCTTGTGAATTGAAGTGAATTCCTCACTTCACTTTCTATTACCTGTACTTTCCAGTAAAAGATAACATGTCCCACCTTACATGTCGAAATCCTAAGATATTTCCAAGATGCTTGGTCGGAAGTTCCAAGGAGGTTCTACAGATGCATTGCTTGCTGTTGCTACTCTGGAGGGTAACAGAAGGATAGTGCCACTTCTCATTCTCTCCAGCATCAAGGAGAACTACAAATTCAGGTCTCTGTTGCTACCTCTGCCCTCCTTGTCCTTTTCTCTTTTTTGAGGATTGTCCCACCTTCATTCAAAGTCCCTGTGCAGCAAAGGAGGGGGAATGGAAGCTCTGCAGATGGGTTACAAGAGGTGGATTCTTACAGGGCAGGTAGGGCAGCTGTTTGAGGGAAGAAGGAGGATTATTAAATTCTGAGAGAAGAACAAAGGACCCAAAAACATAGGTGATGGGATGCTGAAAATGAGCCAAGCTGAAGGATGCAGTCTGATGACATCAGATTGTCTGATAATGGACCATTAAAGAGAAGTTGAGAGTGGGAATCAACAGTTTTCCAAAGTTTCTTAGAGTGGAAAACATACAAGCTCTACTCATTCAATTTGCTTTTGTTGCTTCAGGAAGGATGACATAACAGAAAAATAACAGAAGTTAGTTTGCCCTCATTCTTGGAGCAGCACAAATAATTTGGAGCTGTGTTATCTATGCAAGGGAAAGGAACACTCCTGCATTACTAAGAGACAAAAGATATAGTGAACTACATGCCTTGCTGCTATTATGGAGTTTGTCCTACAAATATTCAACTGGCACCTTTAATTGCTCAATTCTTAGAGATATTACAAATTCAGAAAGAAGGATTATCACTTTGATCTGTCATATGCCCTATGGAAAGAAAAACCACATGACAGTACACGTACATTTCATCTCAGTATAATGCCTTTCATCCAAGATCTTGCCCTTAAAACGGATAAGGGTCAGACTGAACTTCTTCAAGGCAAGTCACTGATGGAAGCAAAGGGGAGAGGAAGTTACCCATTACGCAGCAAGTACTGTGTGCACACGGTGTCTCAGTGGGGACAGCTCAGTGTTGCACCTTATACCACAGATCAGCAATGAAAAGGCTTTGACTGTTCAGGGGGATGGAAATTCAAGATGACAATTGAAGAAGTACCATGTTTACAAAGAAGAATTTAAGGACATTCTATGTGATTACTTTAAGCTTTAAATTTTAATCATTAGAACTAATATCCCTACTGTAAGAAAAGAAGCTAAATGATCTTGCTTGTCCACAGTGGCTGCAGCTTGGTTTTTAGTTTGCTTTGTAAGGGAATAAGTTTTGCAACTAAACCAAAGTAATGTGACACAGTCATATATTCACATAATGAAAACTTTTTATTTCTGACTTTAAAACCAAATTTTATGTGAGTATTCAATAACGTTTTTGAATGTTAAGATACATGAATACTGCATTGCTCTGGCCAGTGCAAATCTTCATTATTTGGACCTTACAATTTTGATCATTAAAAC
Source organism: Lagopus muta (assembly GCF_023343835.1). NCBI lineage: Eukaryota > Metazoa > Chordata > Aves > Galliformes > Phasianidae > Lagopus > Lagopus muta. The sequence goes on from NC_064433.1 coordinate 82,543,256, forward strand.
CCCTTCACACTGGACATACATCTTATTTCTGAATTATCCATTTTGAATGCTGTCAACCTTTACATTCTTATTTTTCTGTTTCTTAATGAATCTGTTTAAGGATAATAATCCTAGCCTCATTGCAAGGCGTCAGAGTAGGTTCTTCTTTCTGTTCTTATCTAATACCATTGATTAATAACTCATTGCTTCCTATCTGTCAGACAGTTCTTATCCACCTCATTGTATTATTATCCAGACCATAATTCTCTAGTCTCTCTATGAGCTTCCTGTGTGGTACTGTGTCAAAGGCCTTGCTAAAATCCAAACAAATTATATCCGCCACATTTCCTTTATCCGCCCAGTTTGTCACTGCACTGAAATACCTATCACAATGAAACATTTATTGATGTAAGTTTCTGTGTTAAACCAGAATAAATGTGAAGGTTCTGCTGTGATTATATGATAGAGCCTGCTTCTTAACAGGTATTATCATTTTATGCACTAAAGATAATTTGAGCCAAGGGAGACGACACCATTCAACAGGAGCAGTGAGGCTGTGCAGATCAAAGCATTATGAACCTTGAAAAGAACTGGGGGAAGCTTATACGCTACAATAACTTGCAATGGGTATAAGCAAAGTCCTTGAGCTGTATTCCAGATGATCAGCAAATGCCAGCTCCGGTTCTAAAAAGGCAGGGATCTCTTGGAAGGAGTCTAGTAGAGGATCACAAAGATGATGAAGGGCCTGGAGCATCTCCTGTATGAGGAAAGGCTGAGTAACCTGGATCTGTTCAGCCTGGAGAGAAGAAGACTGAGAGAGGATCTGATAAATGTTGATAAATATCTGAAGGGAGGTCTGAATGGATGAGGCCAGGCTCCTGTTGGTGGTGCACAGTGATAAAACAAGGAGCAGTGGCCTAAAACTTGAACACAGGATGTTCTGAACAAACATGTGAAAGAACTTCTTTATAGTAAGGATGATGGAGCACTGGGACAGGTTGCCCACAGAGGTTGTGGAGTTTCCTTCTATGGAGATAGGCAAGACCTGTCTGGACACCTACCTGTGTGACCTATTGTAGGGAACCTGCTTTAGCAGGGGGGTTGAACTTGATGATCTGTTGAGGTACCTTCCAACCCCTGAAATTCTGTGATTTAGAGCTGCTTCACAAGAATCTGTATCTTTAGAGAAAGAATCATTTGGGCAAGGCCTCAGGCAAGCTGCGTGCTGTCACTGTTCCTGTTCCTTGAGAACATAAACAGGATTTAGGGACAGCTTGTGCAAGAAAACAGTTGGAATAGGGAATGTCATCATTTTCAGCAGCAAACTTGATTACCATCATTACCCCTAGCTAGAAGGAAAGCTTCATGAGATATTTTGAAGGATGCTGGGTCCCACCTGGCACTAACATAACCACCAGTGAAACTGCACTTCAAGGGTCCAGGTCAGGTCTTAAGTGCAGTTACAAGGAGACTAACTCTTCACTGGGTTGACAAGTTCAGCTACTAACATACTTTTACAGCTGGGTTTCTCAAGTACTTCTTGCTTACTTTGTCAGCACTAGGCATTAAATTAGAGGGGTGGACTGTGCTATTAAGGAATCCAACGCGTTTAGCAGTTATGAGAGCCCTTGCAGTGAAACTGCATACAGCGCGGATTTTGAAGTTACCACTCGGGTTGATCGTGTGTCTCAGCTTCTATGTGTTTGAGTCTCTAAATTTCTGAAACCTAAATTTCAAGTAGTGTTAGTCTTATCCTATGGGCAGTATTTTTCATACTCAAATGAAAACAGTTCAAATGCTTTTTGGGGAAAGGGGAATGAAATATAGTTAAAAATACACCTTTTTCCTTACCAAACTTCTTTTCTAAATGCAACAATCATAGCTTGGAAGCTGAAGTTTGTGATGAGGACAGTCTTCTCTGGGAAAGTAAGCTCATTAGGTAGATGCAGTAAGGAAGAGGAAATCTCTGTAGGTATACAGCTTTGCAGTGAGCTAATAACAGATGCAAGTTTATCATTTTGACAAAGAAACCTTCAGTGTGCTTTTTTTTTCCTATGCTGCAGTGGTAGGGAATCTTGTTCCCAGCACAGTGCCACAGGTTGTCTTCTGCTCCAGCTCTCTTGAGGCACAGAACCCAGGTTTCTCCCACCTGCAGCCCTGTGAGCCAGGAGCTGCAGTCTTGCATTAGGTTTATCTGAAGCTCAGCTCTGTGGTTGACAGTGGGGCTGCATCTGGCACTGTGGCTATACTGTGTAAATGGCCATGAGTTGAAAGACAGTACTTCTTCAAGTGTACAGTTTTTCAATTCAGGAGGGCACACCTGTTTGTGAGGATTCTTTAAGCACAGGCGTTACTTTTTGTTCTTTTTTTTTTTTCACTCTATCCCCTCAAGAGAAACAACTGACACAAAAAGAACCTCTCTATATAGAGAAAAGACTCTTTGGAGTAGTATCAATTGAAGGACATTCACTTTGAAAAGCAGAAGTGATGTAATGCTCTATCTGCATTATTAAGGTTTATACTTCTGCATTACTAATGAGCTGAGACAGACCTTTCTGCTGATGTGCCTATACCAGTTCCAGTTTCAGAGTTTGCCTGTTTCTTGTTACATGGTGAGCCTGTACAGCAGAGATCTCCTTCTCTGACTGCTGTGACAAAATCAGTCCATGACTTGGTGTTTTCAGACATAAAAGGCCAGAAAGTAATCTGGACCATACCCTAAGCCATCATTTGGATTCTGAGATTGGAATGAGTTCTCTTGACTGGTGTCTGAGCTTATTTGAAAATTCTCTTAAAATTAATGGGTTTTCTTTTCTTCTTTTCTTTCTTTGGTTCTTGAAAGGGGCTTTCTTAGCATACGTGATTTTTTCCAGTGAGTAAGGGCATCCATATTTCACTTTCTGTGAGTAGTTATTTGGGGTACTTTCTTCATCATTGATGTGCAGTTCTAGAAGTGAGAACAATGATATGATCAAGTACTTTGAAAATGATCAATGATTGATGTTGTAAATTCTATGTAGAAAATGGAAAAGACGCCAATAAATGTTGCACTTGTATTTTCTCCTACCCTTTCCTCTCTTCCCATAACTAATCCACTGCATGTGATTCTCATTAACCTTCTCCAGTTGACATCAGGTATTCAAGACAAATCAAGCCCTTACAGAGCTTCCTTGCTGCCAAGAAGCAGTTTGCAAAAGGCTAAAATGTTCTGAAATGTTTTCTAGTAACAAATGATTTTTTTCTTTACTTAATTTTTAGATTGAGTGAACGTGGCCCTTCCAAAAATGGTGAACTAGATCACCACCTCCAGACAGACACAGCAGGGTGAGGTGCCTGTACTTCATGGAATATTGCTGACGTGACTTCAGTCATGTCCAGTCGATAGCTTTGCTCTCACATTTTTCAGGCTGTGCATAAATTTAATGGCAAGCAGAAATCATGGGAAAAAAAACCAACCATCAAAACATGCTTACCTTTCTGTGATTTGTTTTTGAAGCATTTACTGAGAGCCAACACTTGCCCTCCTGTTAACACTCCACTGATGTAGCTCATTTTCATACTCATCATTCCTGTAATTTCAGTTCTAGGGCTTCTCGCAAGCAGAATTTCACCAGCAAGCCAGGTTCCTTGCTTTTCTCAAGGGATTCAGGGCTTTCCTTAAAGACAGGAGAGCTGACTTGTGCTAGCCATCTGGCTAAGAAGCCACCTCCTTTTCAACCTCCTGCTCATATGTACTTGTCTAAGTTATTCATCTTGAGATCGTGAATTTCTTAGATCGTGAACTGAAAGATATGATTAAGATGGCAGTGATTGGTATTCTGTGTTTGATGGGGCTTTCTGTAGGTTGTGCTTTGGGTTTGTCTCCAAACTGTAGCTGAAGCAGCTCCTTGCAGCAATCTGGCTGTGAGTGCTGTATGTAGGATGTTGTATTAACTCCAGTTTTTTCACTGCAGTTTTTCAAGATGGCAGCTGAAACAGTCTCATGAGGCTCCATTTCCTTTAGTTGGTGGGCTCGTAGTGTGTGCCAGCTATGCCTGCCTTAAGGAGAGGGAGAGCTACATCTGCAAGCATTGTGCCCTGCTGCTCAGCTCAAATGGCAACACTACATGTTGCCTTCCCTTGTTTTCCTTTTCAATTAGAAGAACGTGCACAGAGCAGGAGGGACTTTGGGGTAATGCTGATCAACAGCTGTCAGGAGAGAGAAGGGGCTGCACTGTCATGTTTTCGTAGGAGAGGGCAAAATGCTTCCTCATTCTCTACGAGAAAAATGGTTATTTTGGACAAAATTTGCTGTGATTAAGTCCAAGCACCAATTTATTCCTATTTAGGTCATCAGAAAAGGGCTTCAGTGTGCAGTCTGTATTCTGGCTCTCTGTACGAGGATACATTTCACCCTCTGCTGAATGCTCTTTGTTTTCTCAGTTGAGGTCAGTTTTTCATTGCATTCATTAAAATAAATAGCTCTGGATTACAAATACCACTGCCCCTGTCCTTCTCAGCTGGCAAGCCAGCATTAGGGTCCTTAAGATTTTAGGAAAGGGGGTAAAATTGAAAGAGGGAGGAGAAGAAAAATGGAAGTTTGGAGGCTGAAGCTGTTAGCGCCCATTTGATGGTTGTGCTCCTGCCTGGTTTGGATGGACTTGCAATTGCTTTGGCTGGATCGCTTCCCCATTCCTCTGTGTGTCTTTCTAGGTGCTGATCAGAAGAGAGAAGGGATGTTATGTAATGTAAAGATTGTGTAGGGAACAAGGAACGTGTTTCTCAGATGATTCATCTTGCCGGGACACTTTGAGAAAGGTTTCATGCCAGGTTGTGCTGTGCAGGTGTTGTCCTAGGAAATCTGGGTGTGAAATCTTGTTCCTTTCAGTTCAGTGCTGAAGGTTTCATTCATTGTGCATGAGATTTGGTGATGCTTGTTGTGCTCTCCCCTTCAATGCTGCCTGCTTTAATATAGCTCATTTTGACAGAGTTAAGCCTGACAGTAACTGAGCTCATTTGTGTTTGTAGGATACATGTATGTATGAGCATGTTTGCATGCTGGCGTATCACACGATAGAGCATGTTTCTTGCTAACATTTATGGGGAAGGAATGTGGAGGATTATATAACACCGAAGCCTGAAAAGCTGTTTTGTGTTTATGTTAAGTTTTGTTTTGGTTTGCTTTTTGTTTTACTCATGGGGATCAAAAATAAAACTTTGGTGAGGAGTTGCCCCCAGACTGTGGGACGTTTGAAATCAGTGTTAGATTTGTGTCCAGAATTTATTCACAGCTCGCTCTCAATATGCAACAGTGAGGAAAATCGCTTTGACATTGAATGGGGCAAATTAGGAAAGTTCTGCTGTCATCTTTTTAAAATAAAATTTGAGCAAGTTTTGATTTGTTTCTTTAATGACTTGGTACGTTGCGTGTGTCTGTATATACAGCTATATGGTTTGTTATTATGAGGTCAAATCCTGACAACTTACTGCAAAATAGTTTTAATTTATTATTAATATTTTCTGTTATTCTCACTTCTCCTGGTTTTGGAACCTTTATAATTAGATATAATTAAAACCACAGGTTTATAATTCCACTCTAGCATTTAAACTTGTATTTATGGCATAACCCCTGGAGTTTTATTGTCATTCCAACTGTATTTTGAAAAAAAAAAAAAGGAAAAAAATGTTTTCTGCGTTTATACGAATGCTTTGTCTGTAACTACCACTTCTTAATAATTTGTTTTGCACGCTAAAATGACATTTTGTTTTACATGATACAAAGCCTTACAGGTTTGAGAGTAGCTATTTCATATCCCTTAACAAATGAGTGCAAGGGACCTTTTGCCTCGTGCACTTTAAAAACAGCTTTCCTCTTTTGGAACTTGTCTTTCTGCTCCTCCATACAACAGTCTGAAGTGCTACATGCTGGAGAGCTGATTTTTAAAAAATGTTGGCTGGCATTATGTAAAGCCACATTTTGCCTTTTGGTGCGTATGTTCTGGTCCTAGCAGTGTCCTTCTTTTACAGAAATTAACATTTTTCCCTTCACAATCGTTGATATGTGGTGATGTTTTTCTGTCATCTTTAATTGTGATGCTTTTTTTTTTCTTTTCCTTTTTACATTAGTATAAGGTTGATTGTTAAAATTAAGTGGCAGAAGGCTTCTTTCCAACTTATTCGAATATATTTTTTTGACTGTAGAAATATATTTTGCTGCTCTCAATTGCCTTTTTCCCCTTCTTCTTTTATTGTAAAATACTCTGGGAAGAGCTTCTTTTAACAAAAAAAAAAAGAAAAAAAAAAAGAAAAAAAAAGGCTACGCTTGACTGATAATGCATTGCTTTGGATGGTGAAACATTATGAAAGTTTAATTTTTAATTAAATCTGAAATACCAATTATAACTGAAAGAGATTTTAACCTGTTTCTTTTCAGACTGCCTGAAGTTACATTGTAGATGCTGAAATCACTGCACCTTAAAAACAAAAAGATTAAGCTGCACTGCATTCTTGTAAGTAAAAGCTTTTCCGGCACCTTTTGTCAGTATTTTTCCTCAATATACATCCGAAGTGTTAGCACAGTAACTGCTCTTGGATAAAGGTCAAATTCCCCCTGAATAGGATTTAGAAGTTCAAAGGATGTTTTATTTGAAAATTAGAACTAAACTTGAATCTTTCAGATCTTTAATTTCAGCCCCCTGAATAGATCTTTCTTTTTTGCTTTGATTGTTATTAGGAAGAGTGTGTGTCTGTTGACATACGGTTCCTACGGCTTTGTCAGTGAGGATTTCTGCACTTTGGAGTACAGAAAATAGAAAATAGTAGAAGGTTCCCCATAGCATAAAATATAGTTTATTCTCTTTTTTTGTTGTCGTAATAATTTTTTGTCCCTTATATAAGAAAAAGATGGAACATCTTTCTAATGACATCACAGGAGGCTTCAGCTGCTTTAGGATATAGACGAAGGCAAAGATGCCTTATTCATCTGTGCTGCAATACAACAAAGCAGTCAAAATTATGTCTTGTGTCTCTCAGTAAGAAAGAAGCCTCTTTCAAGGGCACAGTTATTCCATAAATGCAGGGCAGATTGTACATCTACCCTTATTTAGAATATGTTTACTGAATATGTTTGGGTAAATAATTAAGATTTGGAACTCCTGCGGATGGAGAACAAGCAAGTAAAAGAGGACTGGGAAATGCTGTAGATTCAGCTACTCTGAATTTACCAAAATAATATATGAGTAAAAATCCAAGAGTTTGAAGATAGTAAGAAAGAGTTGATTTTTCAGTTCGACACTGCAAAGCTGTGGAGTATGACAAAGCAAAGTCAGTTTGTTTTCTTCTCTGAGATCAAAATGTACAGTCTGTAATGAAATCCAGCGTCTTTTCCCAAAGTAATACTTCTGTACTTCAATATTGAAATATTTTAACTATTCCATGGTTGTTTTTTTTTTTAACTCTCTGTTCCCCAACTTTTTTTTTTTTCCTTCAAGTTGTATTTTAATGATTTAGTTTAAACTAGCTGAAGGGTACAGTACACTGTAGGCAGCTAATGCATGCCCCTTCTAGTGTGGAACACCAAGCATGACTCAGGCAGGCAGATTGTGCCATTCTGACTCGAATCCATTGTGTTTTTTACATTACTGGCAAGGGCCATGCCATTGTGTTGCTTAAATATTGTGCATTAACTGCAGGCTGTGGCTAGTAAATCGTATTTAACATTTTCTCCTCATCATGGCATATCCAGCTTCCCTGGCCACGAGAAGTTAACCTTGAGATTTAAGTGGAATCTGAACTGAGAACATTGGTGGATTTGTTGGGTCCAGCAACAATTTAAAGGGAGGTATTAAGAGCAAGGGGGAAAGTTAGAGGATATTTGTGAATCTGGTAGTACTGAATATCAAAGTTGTCTTTCTATTTTCTGTGAATAACCAAGAGAAATTTTTTTGGAAACCAATAGTAATTCTCTTTCCAAAATGTAACAGCAGAGTGAGGACTGAATTAAAGCATGTTGTTTGAATCCTTAGAATTCAAATAGTCTGTAAGCCCTGCATGGAAAGCCCTAATGCAGAATACCGGGTAGTGATATATGGACCTCATAGATGATGCTGGAATGGGCTTTTTTAGTTAGAGAAGAGATGGGAATCTAGGAGCAGGAATAAATACACAAGTGCAGAACTCACAAGCAGGGGGAAAAAAAAAAAATAAATTAACGTGTGTAGGGTGGCAAGCAAGTCAAGGCAGAAATACTGTACAGCTTGGTCCAGATCAGAGTAAATCAAGGGCTGAACTAGAAATGGAGCAGGGGATCATGACTATAGCTCTTTTCTGTTCGGTTCTTCTTTACATTCCCTGAGGTAGAGATCTAAGCATCTAATCTTTGAATTTCTTGTTTCATTTGTTTTATTTCCCCAATAATACCCCATCTGTAAACTCCTAGCTGCTCTTAAATTGTGTAGCTTTGTCATACAGCCTGTAATAGAGACAAACAAGTTGGGGAAACTTTCTATGCATGCAGATGTATGCTGTAAAATGAGACTGTGATTATTACTATACCTTCTGTTCATGTAACTATAGGGGCACCGTTGTTGTAGACAGTAATATGCTTGAAGAATTTATTTTCTTTCAGATACATGTTTACTGTTATCAGGTGTCTCTAATTCTGAGACCTTTAATGAAGTAAACTTTCAAGTATGGCTTTCCTGTGTTAACCTGAAAACAGTAAAAAAAAAAAATAGAAATAAAAAAAGGCAAGCCATGCTTTGCTAGTTTTCTATTAGAGAACAGGATTGTTTTAATTGAAGAGTGGAACCTTGTTTTAGGTAGAAATATCCTTAAAATAAATCATTAGTAGAAAAAGGGGCCAAATTTTCAGCTGTTATAAAATGACTTAAATGGCACTACAGGAAAATACAGATTCACAACACGTGAACATCTGGCAGGCAGCTGCACAAGAACACAGCCTTGTAAATGTAGTGCAGGCATTCTCTTAATGGGAAAGGTCTGTGGGCTTGATTCTTTTTATGTTGGGTGGTCAGATCAGCTATGTACTAAAATTATGTGGATTAATAGGCAACTAGATCCACTGAGAACCACGGGTCTACTCAAATACTTAACTTTTAAGATGTGCTTAAGTACTTCACTATTTGCAATTAACCCAAAATAGGATTAAGTCCAGTAAGAAGAGTTAGTTACCTCTGCTGACATTCAACATGTGTTTGATTTTAGAACTGGACAGTGGGGAAAGCATGTTGTCTGTGGAAGAAAATAAATTATGTGCTCACAATCTGAAGACTTATACAAGAGATGCACTGGATGTGCTTTAAAAGTAAATGGTTTTAGTTACAGCTGTCTGATTTTAGGTGTCATTGGCTGAGGCCAACAGGAACATACAACACATTTAAAAAAAAAAAAAAAAAAAAAACAACAACAAACAAGAGGGGTTTTTTCAGTTTCAATCTTACATGGCTTTGTGGTCTGTTTAATGACCAAGAGGTCTGGAGTTTGAATTTTGCTGGATGGTGGCTCATTGAGTGGCTCTGGACAGATCATTTAACCTCTCTGCACCTTGTTTAGCAGATCAGTTTTTCAATCTGGTTATGACTTCAGTACTGATACAGCTCTGTGAACATTATTGAGTTTGTTTTTGCAGAGCTCTTAGAGGAGAAATAGTAACCATTGTTATCATTAATAAGTGTATTGTGTAGACAAAACATGAGGGACAGAGATACAGTCACTCACAGAGGTGATCTTTCACAACTCACTTGTGCCTTTGTTTAATTCCATCACTCAAAGTTATCAAGGCCAACTCCAATTTATAGAAGTATTTCTCATGTCACTCTTCCCACTGTTGAGTATTTTATTGTTTGTGTGTTCTCTCTCCATCTGTTTTTTTGCTACTTTCCTTCATGCTGAATTAACCTTGCATACCAAACCTTATTCCCCCTTTTTTTTTGTATTATGCAGCAGAGACATTCACATAGCCTCAAAATTACAGAGAACAAATTCATTTTGTCTACTGATTGTTTGCTGATGATGTATGAAACAGACAGAAGACAGTTTGAATTTTCATAAGTTCAATTGAGCTTGCAGGCTTAAGGAAGGGAACAGGCAGAACCCAAGCCAATGTGACACAGTAAGCTGGCATCCCAGAGTATATGCAGCATGTATAGCGTCAGGATGTCAAGGCTATACAGGACTTCATCCATCAAAGCAGTGCTTTTAAATGAAGGTAGAATTTTGAAGCAACAAACAAGCTACCCCCGTGTTCTTCATAACACAGGGGTCCTCCTGTTTTCTGATGGATACGGGATCTTTCCTTTCCCTCCTATACCTTGCAGTTTTAACTGGAATTGTGTGTCTAATGTTAGTGTTGTTGAGCCTTGTACATTCGTGGTTGCTATTCCTCGGGCGAAATTTGAACCCTGAATAGCTCACTAAGACCTTTTTGGATGCAGAAAGAGTAGCTGTGCTGGAGAAGATGTCTGAATGCGAAATAAATATATAAGTATGCTTCTTTGAAGAAAGATAAGTGTCTTGGGGCTGGCTGTCACTGAGGAATTGTGTTAGCACTAACAAAGAGAATTAATTTTGCCTTTTCTCCCCTCTTATACCAAGGCATTAATCCAGAAACTCATGGGGATAAATTCTGTCCTGATTTTTACCTGTGGAACCCCAATGGAAACAGAGAGAGGTCATAAATGTTTGTCAAAGCAAAAATTGTCCTAGTGTTAAAGTTGTTGAGAAAGTAGAAACTGGTTGATTGTTACCTGATTTAGGGGCATGAGGGTACATAGAAGCCCTACCTGGCATCTTATGCTTCCAAAAATGTTGTTTTTATTGTATACATTATGCAGGGGGAAAAAAAAATCTAGTGAGTAAAAAGTTATAACCAGTAGCACAGTGATTAATTGTTCTTCATGTCCTCTGGGAGAAAGACCTGAAGAAATCAGTTCAGTGAGCAGTGAAAATTACCAAGGTACATATTAAGAACCATGTTCTGCCTGTGTAGGCAGTAAAACTGTGGAATACCCTACCTCTAGGTACTGTGGAAACTGGGGAAGTTTATTTTTTTTTGAAGAATGGCTTGGAAAACCACCTCAAGAGTAGGCTGAGGTGGACTGGAGTAGGTGAGGATAAGATTGGACTAGATGAGTTTTGTTTTATTCCCTTGCATTTCTCTAATTCAGCATACCATTTGGAAATGTTGGTATGTGGCGAGTACGTTCCTGATTAATAAAACTTAATGTTTGCAAAAATCCCCAGGGTTCTCATTTTTCCATCCTCTCATAACTAAAACCATACTGTCTCTTCAAAGATTTCAGTTGGACTGCCAGCATTTTGTTTTGACCCTTCTTTTTTTAGAGAAAAAACAGGGGAGGGAGTCATACACGCACCAAAGGACAGATGTTTGGTTGCTGTGCATCTGTATGGTTTCTTGACAGCCACTGTACTAATCCTGATTAGATTCAGTTCCTGTTTTTGAAAAATTGGATGAATGGAAACAGTCCAGGTATAGTCTGGTACAAAGGCCCGTGACAAAGATTATGGAGATAGCTTAAAGGTGCAAGTATGTAATGGGGCTCGAGTAAAGCTTTTTGCAAAAAGCAATTTCTCAGGAGATAATGAGCTTTCAGTTTTCTGAATTTTCATGCAAACATCCTTGAAAGATATTTTCACTTTGTGAAACTGCCAATCTCAGAATGCAGTTGGCCAGATAACATTTCTAGTTCTCAGATAGGTTTTAATCAGTCCTGTTCACAACGTAGCACAGAGAAGAGTTGGGAATGATTGTCAGTCAAGTCTATCACTTTTTTTTTTTTTTTTTTTTTGCTGTTGTTGTTACTTTGCAAAAATAATGGGGCGGAGTTTTTCTAGTTCTGTATGTTGAGACCATCGATAGTAGTGTGCAGAAGAATAGAACTCTGACTTTCATTGCATGAGGCAGCTCTTGTTTTTGCAGAATAGTGGCCACAATAGATGAAGATAGGAAAATCGTTCTCTAGTGTGTGGTTGTTTTGGTATATAAAGGAGTATGGTTGTGATTTACTCACATTAAAAAGACATGGGAATATCAGCACTGATCCCCTTTACAACTTACTACTGCATTAAGTTGTAAAACACATCAGTATTTCAGCACCTGAACATGTAGGAGTGGAAAATCTCTAACTCCATTTATCGAAGCACTTGCTGATGTAACTTCAAGACAAAGGGGAGACCAGAGCTCATTGAGCACATACCAAGATTATAAAGACACTATTATAAAGATTATAACGAGTAGAGATTGCCATTAAACAAGCTACAAAAGGGGAAAAAGAACAACATAGGCCTAGTCTTTTCTGATTCCTGGTACTATCCAAAATGAGACTCTTCAGCTAAATCAGAATATAAAGGGAGGAACTCCAAAGAAAAGCATTGTGGTTATTCCATATTTACATCAGTGCCCTTGGGGAGACTCTCACTGAATCATTTTAAATTCCAGCATCTGATGTAGGGCAGTCTGATGAACGTAAGACACCAAAAAATTCTGATCTGTTTTCTTCATTAGTGTAAGTGGTCTAGCTCTGAGTTTTATGATCGAGTATCTGGTTCTTCTTATTGCCCTCTTTCCCGTCATTGCCCCTGCATCTAAATAATAGATTAGAACAGATTTTAATTTCAGTTGTGTCAAAATTGATCTATTGTTTTCAACAGTTTCCACTGGCACAGAAGAGATCAGAATATTTTTAATTTATTATTTTATTTATTTAAAGAAATCATCTGCAGAACTGCACTGCTGACATGTTTGTTGCTTTGGTGCCAATGCATGCTCTGGAGGGTCTTCAAAATTCTGACAGGACGTGCTGTGATTCCATATGTGTTTTAGCAGTTCTGTGTTTCCTCATGACAAAAGAATAATTTGTTTTGTTCATGTGATCATCCTATACCATTCTGGTGATCCTGTGACTTAGAAGGACCTAGTTCTTGCTCCTTCCTTCTTCTTTTTGTACCTCTCTCCTTTAGAAACATTCAGGAGATGGCAGCAAGATGGTCAGGTTTGAGGTAATAAGCACTTGACAGGGAAATTTATGCTTTTAAAGGCCATTGGAAAAATATCTGGCTTTGCAATATGCTTGTGTTAGTAATACTGATGGCATCTCTGAGTCAAAGATACATTTATGAACCCACTGGTTACCTTAGCAGTTGAGTTTGGTTGGTTGTTGTTTTTGGTTTTTTTTTGAGTCTTCTTCATAATGTTTCTAAAGAATTTATTCTGGCTCGTGTACTGTTAACATGGGAATTCTGAGTAATTAAAATATTTAGTAAAGTGGAAGACTTATGGTAATGGTAATGGTAATAAGTGATAGAGTCCTGTGATTCTTAAGAGAAGAAACTTTTCATGGAATTGCATGTGTATTTTCCAGGATGACTGGATTTGTGCAACCAGACCACTGCGTATCCTCTCTCAATATGAACCAGTTTAGATATTGAAATCCCAGTTTATGTAGGCTATAGTGGCACAGTCCCTTTGCATGTAGGCTGCAAGATCAGACCTCCAGTAGGAAAATCTGCCAAATGCTGTTGTCAGAGTCTGAGCCAGAGAGAGATGAAACTTGTTGGAAAATACAAATGATTAGAAATGAGAAATCCTTGACTCAACAGATAGGGCTCCTGCACGTACTCATTTATGCCCACGAACAGCACCTGAGTGTGCAATTGAATTTGTTATGGTGCTTCATGGCTATATGATACTGACCCCAAGAATGATACTATTTACTCTTTCTTCCTCTGCTGCAACTTGGCATGTTAGTAATTCTTGGCCTTTCTTTTCCTTGTGTGTGCAGTTAAGGAAATACTGTTCTGCACTGCTTCCTCTGCCCTTATTCTAATCATGCTTGTAATTCAAGATGTTTGCTGTGATATACAGGTATCACAGGAACTTTAAAGCTAGCTATAGTAACGTTCAGATGCTTGGCTTTTAGGGGCTTTGAAAGCCTGAAAGTAGCATCTTTGTCTAGCACTTGGGAAGTGCTGAGGGCAAAGGGAAGAATCTCGTTGGGTGGACTGCTGCCTAGAGGATAAAGTTTTGGTGATCCTTCCGTGGGTGCAGTTTCTTACCAGCAATTATACTGAGATAGAAAGGATCTCGTCCTCGTTTTAATCATTAGTGTCCTGGAGAATTTCAGATGTGTTAGGTAAATCTTACTCTGTGAAATTATCAGCTGTTCAAACACATTTTATATCTCCCAATCCTTTCAGCAGCAGGAGAGAGACATAGATTTCCCATGGTTTCTGATATTGGAAAGCATTTCTGATGTCCCCGTATTGTCAGACTGTCAGAGGCACAGCTATGTGATTATCGTTATTGTGATTTAATTACATTTAAAAGCATTTACTTTCTAAAAATCTTTTACACTCTCTCTGTCATAATGTTTAGAATGTATCTATACCATACAGTGGTTATTCTTTAAGGCTCCTTATACCTAGAAAATCTTGTAAAAAAATAAAAAATAAAAAATAATTCTGTACAGGAAAGAAGACATTATTTAATGCTGAACTAATTCTTTGAGCTGCATTGCGATTATACGTGGAGGCACTTGTGGAAGTCTAGAAGGGATGATGGACTTTTTCTCCTGACTTTTCCCTGACGAGATCGTAGGAATCACAGACACTGTCTTGTATACACTGAGTCTCACTGCCATGGCTCCTTGACCTTAATCCCACTGTCTGAATGGGACAGCGCTTTACCTGTAACCCAATCCCTCCTGCTACCTGGAGACAGTGGTAGGTGAGTGAAATTTGGGGTGGCAGGTAAACCATGTTTAAACAAGTTGTCTTTGTAGCATCCTGAGAAGTTATACAAGCGTGAAATCTCTAGAATCTGCACACTATTTCTTTAGTGAGTACAATCATTTTCACACCTTGAGTCTTATAGATGAAGTGAGACCCTGATCCCAATAGAGTCGGTGGGATTTTTCCAGATTCCCTTCAGTGTGGCCAGGTTACGTTGCCAATGCCTGTGCTGGAGCTCCCCAACTCCATAGGGTAGGTTCTGTAATCCTGATGCGTTGTATGCACAGATTTTTCCCACCTCTCCAGCTGTGCTGCCTGGATGGATGGGTGCTTACTCTGCTGTGTTCTTGGCCTAGTTGAGGCAGAGGAAATGTTCACAGCAGAAAAATATGTGATGCCTTCTTTAGAGACAAGTTGATTTTGTGTGTGGTGTGTGTGTGTGTGTGTGTGTGTGTGTGTGTATGTGTATGTGTGTTGTTTTTGAAGCAAGTAGATTTAGATGTTGGTTAATAATAAAAAAAATGTAAAAATTGTCATATATGTATTTTAGCCCAGTAGTGGTCAAAGGAAGGTTTGTTTTGTTTTTAATCTCCTAATTTTACATTGTTTGGAATTCTTTTGTGAAGGTTCTTAAGACTATATTGGTTAGAAATTATTCCCCTTTCTCACCTTATCTATCTTTAATATTATCTAATGAAACAGTTTTCTTCTGTGGAGCTGAGGAGAAACTGGCAAATTCCATGTGCAGATCAGACAAACTGGTCCCTTGCGAGGCTGGGCTGTGCTCCCGCTAGTGATGAAACCAGGTGTAAAATCCCCAGTCCCTGCCTCAGTCTGTTTTTTCTGCTCCTCTTAACACTGATCTGCAAATGGAGACTCCCGTGTTGATAATTTCAGTGTTGAGCTTTCAGAACTGAGTGTGTGCTGTCCTGTCTTTGTTTAAATTTAGAAAAATTGACGGAGCTCATTCCACACGTTTGAAATCCCAGTCTTCACACATTCAACTAGCTCACGCATTCATGTGCCTGAATTGACAATAAAGATGTATGGTATCATTCTTTAAGAAGGGTCTTTCATTATTTCAATGGGATTTTTGCTACTTTCTGCCTTTTTCTCCTATTTGCTCTTATGTCTCTAATGCTAAGCTTCTTCTGAAGTTCATTCCTTAATGGCCACTTCCTGAAGAACTTTAGGTTGTGGTAAGACTACAGTTGAACAGAAAGCAATGAGCTGTAACAGAGACTAAACAGAAAGTGTTAATGCAAATTTTACCTATTGCAAATTACAGGGACTGGTGTTGCACACAGCTTCCTCTATTGCTGGGCTTACCATCACTGATTAGTTTACTGGTCCAGGGTAAAATGAGCTCTTCACTGCCCTGTACGTCTCTTCCAGAAGAGAAGAAAACAAATTGTGTCCTCTTGCCTCTCTGCTCTCCCTACTTCATAACTACAACCCCAATTATCTTGTCAAAGAGAAGTCTTTTTTTTTTTTTTTTTTATGGGAAAAGGGTAACATATCACTACAATATCTTCTGAACACAGCTCTTGCCTGAGGATTTGGTGTAACACAGAAGGGTCACGTTTTACCTTCAGGCCCTGTACAAATAGAAGTATAGCTTGCACAGTGAGATAGCAAAATGTGAAATTAAAGAGGGGCAAATGTACATTTACTTTATATATATAGTCACTTTATTCAGGCATATTGTTTTCCTTTGGACTGTTAAAATAAAACTTGTATCAATTAAAAATTTGTGAAGAGAAAATCAGAGGTTTTGCTTGTTTTGTTTTCTATCTACTGTGTGGTCTTGTTATTTTTTGCTTAATTCCATTACCTATAAATAGTAGTGATGTGTGACACTGCATGTTAATCTGTTTCTTGGAATGGAAGGGGCACAGGTTCAGGAAAGGTAAAGGTTCAGTAGGTACTAAGGTAATGCTTAGTGACTGTGCTTCAGTGATACAGAACATAATCTTTCTACAGGGACAAGTTATAGTGCAAATACAGAAATATAAAACAATAAAAGGACTTACTTGGAAACTCTGGTGGATTCATTTTTGACTTTTCAATTCTGTGGAAAAGCTCCGTTGCTTCTTTTTGAGTTCTGAATTCGAAAGGAAATGAGAAGTCAAACTTTCTGATTTTACTTGCATCTCTAAAATGCAACAAAAAGCTTATTAGCTTACTAGCAGATGTAAAGGAATGCCCAGATTTTAAGCCTCTAGACTCATTAACTGATATATATATATCTGATATAATATCTGATCTGTTGCATGTTTAAATGCTGTAAGGATGAATTTTGCCATGCTACAAACTGCATCTCTCTCTGGTTTTCCGACATTGTTTTTGTATCCACATACATCTGATTTTCTGTATTCGGTTAGACTTCAAACAGAATTAAGGTGCTCACCTCTCTTTTTGCTGACAAAGGCTGCTATAATAGATAGATGAGTATTTGTTGTGAGTGCCAGGAGGAATGGCTGTTTTGCGGACAGATATTGTAGTAGACGGAAGTATTGATTGGGTTTCACTGTAGTAAACATCGCCAGATGTTATCTCAGTGTGTACTGTTTATGTTAGTAAATAAATAAATCCTCCAGAGCACAATTATTCTCTATAATGTTTTTTTTTTAAAAAAAAGTTTACTATTGTCTCCTTTTATATGTCTAAGTGAACTTCCTCTGCTCTCTGTGCAGCTTGAGAAACTAATTAGAACATGTGCAACTGATTGTGAAATACAAATCCTGATCTAGACTCAGATACCATGTCAAGGCTGGGTCTGGGATCTGTTCATGCTGGCACATTGTCTTTGGGTAGTCTTTCTTCATGTGAAACCTTCTCTCCTAGGAAATATATGAACTCCCCCTTCACCCCCCCAACTGTTTATGTTACCAACCATGCTGGTAAACACCTTGTCATGGTTAACACCTGTGTTCTTTGACTCTTGGCAGACTCTCAAAGCTGGTGGTCACTTGCTACACAGAATGATGATGAGGTTCCAACATGGGTGAAGTCACTGAAGAAGACCGTTAAATCCCAGTGCTTATAAGCTCAATGTGTTAGTTACTAAATAAGTTAAACAGCTCTCAGAAAGGGCCTCAGCTTCGTCAGAGGTTAAGACTCTTGAGAGCCCAGATTTACTCTTCAGACTGAAGATGGACAGCATCAAACTGCATAGTAGTTCAGTGTGAGAGATGTGCAGAGCTGCTGCTTCTGTTCTTTTCTAGCACTACCTTTTTTCTTGCAAGTGGCAGATTGAAGCATACTTAGGTTTTGCATTTTCTTGATCACTGGTATAATCTGCTCTCCCAGAAACACCAAGCAAGTTCACAAGAGGTTTTTGAAGTTAGTTAGTATCCATAAAACTTCATGTTAAATGAGAGCTGAAATTACCTACTGGGTATTCTAAGAGTGAGGGTTTTTCTTATTTTATTTTTGGTGGAATCCTGTTGGGCTGAAATACTGTTTCCCTGCTTCAGTAGATTTAGCCATCTTGTAATTTATGACTTCAAGTAATGTGTATTTCCACAGACATCCAGGTTCCCCTGGCAAATTGGTTCACTCTGGAGACTCCCCAAAACAGACTTCAAACAGCTTCTGTAGGTTTAAAAAGATGTAGTGTGTATATGAATTCTCTGCTGTGGACCAGTATTAATAACCTTGCATCTCCTAAGTAAAATAATCTCTATATCAGATCTTAAGTTTAGATTCATGTAAAAGATGTGCTTTCCCCTCCAAGTTCTTAATAACATTATTAGCTGTTATTTCTGTTTCTGCCAGTTTATCAGCTGAATTTAGCTGTATTTAGATACCTTTAGGATTCTTTCATTCATTTTACTAGAACTCCTGTGATGAAAGCATAAGCAAGTTGTATGTTTGTTTATTTATGTATTCACAGGTATCCTTATAAAATGCTGGCTATTCCTTTTAAAATATTTTGTGATTGTGGAAAAAGACCATCAAACCTACATTTGTTCAATTAGAAAAAATGAATAGATAGCAAAGGAAGAAGAAAACGTCTCCACTTCTCACCTATTATTTCACATTCTATTTGTGAGTACTTTCAGTGATATATCTGAAAACATTGAAGGGAACTACTTGCTTCCCCAGGTTCCTATGTAGCATAAAGAATACTTGTCCGTTTAAAATGCAGTTCTGCTCCTCATCTTGCTTCCCTTTGCATAAAGTGCACGTCCAAGCAACATCCACTGAAGGAACAATTTCAAGCTGCATGCAAACATGTCTCATCAGCTGTGCATTTTTCCTGTTTCTAAGGAATAAAGATCATAAGTGTGAAATGAAACATAACAGGGAGGCACTGGAGTGCAGATCTGAAGGTAGAATTTGCATTGGCTACACTTCAGCACAGATGGTAGGAAATCTTAAATCTACTCTTGAGTCCTGAGACCTTTAGCCCCTCAGGTTAGCAAACATATCTAAGGGAGGAAACTGGAGTAAGTAGTTCCTGAGGGACTCTGATGATTTATGCTCCCTAGAAGAAAGAGCCACAGGGAATATGCCTGAGCATCACTGTTTTGTTGGCTGTAGTAGGATTTTTGTTCCGTGCAACAGCTTTCCTCATCACCGGTTAATAAAGTAAAAGGTGCAACACAGCCCTCCTCAGTGTTAGTGTTCTGCAAAATTAAATGCCTCGATTGTTCCTCCCATCTAGGCAGGAGAAGTAGACCAAAGAATAACTAGAGCTTACAGTTACTGCCTAATGCCCCCTTTGATTTTAAGGGGTAAGGAATGCATAAGCTTGCTGTGCATCCTCCTCAGTAATTGTGATAGAAAACATTTGTGTAATTCTCCTGTCCTCCGCTCTTGGCTTTGAAGTGATACAGGGACTTACTGTCAAACCAGAAGCTTTGAGGATAATTTAGGACTCCTGATCTCTTGGAGAAACAGTTCACATTTCAGGTAAACGGTGCAACTCTTAGCTGATTTGATTACAGGGAGATTGGTTTGTTTCCTGTTCGATAGAGAGACAGAGGTGTATTTCTCTGTTCGTGCTGTACATTTGTATGAGCCAACCTTGTTTTTTAATGGCAAGTTCCCACAATAAGGTGGGAACTCTTTCTCATGGACCAGTTTAGTTTTTTTGGCATCTCCTACATTACTGTGTGTAGTTACGCTATTTAATGCTCATTGAGGCAGTAGGTTTGTGATTCTGGTTCTTGGCCTAAAGTGGATTGAGATTCATAAAAAAATAATCTCAAATCACAAAGCCACCGTGGGAGTTTCATAGCTTCTGTGACTATCTCACTTGGGCTAGATTTGAATCAGCAATCAGGAGGTGAACGGTTTTGTTCTTATCCCACTGCCAATTTCCTGAGCTAACATAATCTGTATGTGTGCTACAAAATTTTATTTTCCAATTGAATGCGTCCATCTTTTAAAAATAGGTTCAAAAAACAAAAAGACAAAATGTAAAGGAAATTTACCTTCCAAAAAATACAGAGCAGTTATCAGGACTTTAAAATATACGTAAACATCAATTGCTGCCAAGTTAGTCATTACTAAGAGTTAACAACACGGGGGATTGATTGAGAGAATGATTGTTGCTGTAGAACGATGATTTAATAGGAGAATATCTGATAGATTTGACATGCTACATAAAATGTGCAGAACAGTTATTCTTTGGTAAATTGCAACTTTCGTTTGTACCCCTTACAGCCGTGTTTGTTCTGTGCCTTGCCACATTTACCTTCTTCCCTGTTATTCCCTTTCATTACTATAAATCATTAGTATTCACCATTGTTAGACATGTCAGAAAAAAGGCACACACCATTTCCCTTCCCCTTCTTGCCTTCTCTTTCACCTTCACCCGGTTTGTTTTCCCATAGTCGCCTACCAGCTTTGTTGTTCAGCAGGGCACTGCCAAATGTCTTGCTCCCCATTTTGAAAAGATGGCTACTGAGACTCAATTTTATTGCCTCTTGCTACTGCTTTCTTCATACGCACCCACTTCTCACTGTTCTGACTGATTGCTATCTATCCATTGCTTAGTCCTAGCAACATGCTTGGCGCTTTATAAAGAAAATAAAGGCTGTCTGAGCTCTAGGTTGTTGTTTTACAGGACGACTAGATGAAAAAGCCCTTCTATTGTTCCCGTCTTTACGGAGGAGCCAGGCCCTGTCCTATTTTTCAGGAATAATTTATGAGAGGTTACTTTTTCTGAAATGCCCACTACCTCTGTCAGGATCCTATTGCAAGCGTTGCCAGCACGCTTAGTCTTTTGTAAAGCCTGGTGGTGTATGCAGGCCATGCTCAGGTAATAGGAATCACCTTGTCCTAAGCTTTTATACCCTTTTGCAGCATATAGGGTATGCTGAAGTCAGAGTCTGGGTTAAAGATTGTCTTCTACTTGCTTCAGAAAAATGTGGGGCTAGCCTTGCTGCTTGTACTGTATGAATAATAATAATTAAAAAAATAATCCTAGAGTCTGATTACAACAAATAAATTCCATAACACCCTCTGCGCTATTTCTGTTGTTGTGCCAAAGAGTGTAACATAAATTGACTGAGAATAACATCAATTCAAAACAACAGCACACAATAGTGTAATTTGACCCTAAGCACATTTAAAAAAAAAAAATGGTTTAAAAGAAACAGGAGGAAGAAGGCAAAAATGGGACTGTGGACTGGCATTACAAACAGTGTCATGAAACCACAGCCAGAGGTATAAGCCTAGTAGAAAGAAAAAGAGAAGGGGGCTGGGGGGCGAGTTACTTATGAATCAGTACAACTGTGCTTTGTTCTGCATGAGTGTTTTAATAGAGCAAGTGTAATATAAGGATCAGGTGGGCTCGTGGGAATGGAACAAAAGGTTTTGTAAAATTAAAGCAAAATAATTATAGCTCTAGGTGTAGAGTGAGCACACTCCAGCAGTTGATAGCAGGAACCTGTTCAGAATGGAGAAGGGAGGAGGGAGAAAGATGCAGTTAGAAAGCTGTTTTGTTTTGTTTTTTATTTTTTAGTATTTTTGTAAACATACGTGCACAGATGCATAAACATACCTAAAATAAACAAATGTATATATGGATGTTACCAAAGACTTTTTGTCTGTGACAGTTGCAAACAACTTCAGAAGTGATTAATAATACCCTCACACAAAAATGCATTAAATGAAAATTTAAGGAATAGTCTCATATGAATTAATTAGCAACAGAAAAAAAAAATCACAGCAGATCGCTGTCTTTTTAGTGGAATAGAGGACTAGGGTCTAAAACAGATGTGATCCTATGACATGAGATTCAAGTATGTTCTTCCTGTAAAAGCCCAACAAGGAATATATAGAAAGTGCTAAGTGCACCAATTAATTAAGCTCAATGTTACAGAAGGGGATGTGATCTGGGTTCCACAGGAAAGATTTCAGCAATACATTGTGTTAAAGGATCTCCCACATTTGGGCAAAGCATTCTTGCAGCTCTCTTGCAGAAGAGCTGTTTCCTACATGAATTTAAGAGCAGTTTTACCTGTAAGATG
Source organism: Lagopus muta (assembly GCF_023343835.1). Lineage (NCBI taxonomy): Eukaryota > Metazoa > Chordata > Aves > Galliformes > Phasianidae > Lagopus > Lagopus muta. The sequence continues at coordinate 82,565,470 of NC_064433.1, forward strand.
ACAGCGTGGTTGATCCTAAGGTGCCCTCGATATCACTGGATTTTTGCTTTTACTTTCCTTTGTCATCTGTGTACATATGTATGTAAGTACTAGGATGCTGTGTAAAGGTAACTCTCTCCTCAAACTTCTGTCCCATGACCACAGACCTTCTCGAGTTGTTGGCTGTCTTCAGTGATGTGACAAAAGAAATACTGGGAAGACAGTACAGGTGTGCATCTCTCTCCATAAGTCATGTTAGGTTCAAAATGTTTGGAATCTCTTCTAGTTGTGGGGAGTGGCTTCCAAACAGATATCTTACTTTTCTTTGTGTGTGTATGAAAAGCATTAGTGAACACCGGTTGCCTTGACTCTACATGGCACCTGTGAGTGAGGATGGGCTCCTTCCTTCCTGTATGCTGTTATGTAGAGTGCTACAAGGAAAGCAAGCATAAATCGGTGCATATGTCCTGTGGAAAGGATCTGGTTTTGTCACAGAGCCACAACAGCTTCCCCCTGTGGTGGAAGGCTTGTGACGGGCACAGCTATTCCCACCTGTCCGCGCCGTGAGAGGCAGGCAGGCTGCAGGAGGGAGGTTGTGAGGCGGCCATGAGCTGTGGTAGCAGGCCCAGCTACTACAGATGGCTGGCACGTGAGATAAGGCCCTGGCAAGGAAGGGGGCCGATCAGCCCACCTCCCACCATATTTCCACTTCTTCTGTCATCAGATTTCCCTTATTCAGAGTTTGCTCAGGGTAATTGTTCACAGACAATATATTTTTGTGCTCACGCTGTAATCAGAGGCTGTTGTCAGTTGGAGCAGAGCACATCTCTTAGGTGGTGCTTTCTGCCAGAACGTGGAGGCTGAGATCAGAGTGAAGCTTTACGAGCTCCATTTGGTGCTTTTTACTTCCGTCTTGTTTCTCTCTCTGCAGGGGATGTGAAACTAGATTTGTCCTGTTTCCACAGCAGGGTTTTGGTTTATTTTGTTTTTCCATAGCATTTCATTCGGTGGCGCAAATCCAGAGGAGAGTGTGTTGCAGAGATGGATTTGAATGTCAGACAGAAAGAGTTGTGTTTAATAAACTCTTTGTTGTAAATTATAGAAACTAGAGAGCAGGAGGCCTGTGTTTAATACAAACATTCTGTGGTTAAATTATCACTTTAAGCGTTTACCCCTTAACATAAAGAGTGATGAAAAAAGGAAACTTTGCTAAGGGGGTTTCTTAAGGGTATGAAGCTGAAGACTGAAATTCCTTAGTTATGGGCAGTCATCTCTGACTCCTTCTGCCTTCTGTCTTTTATTTCCTCTGAAACATAAATTGATTATCATATAATCCACCCTGAAATTGAGCTCCTAAATCTCCTCTTTGTTCCTGTGAGAGGTCTGTGGTAATAGGAAAGATCGGGAGTTTTTAAGAGTAACCAAAAATCCCATTTACCCCCTGATTGTTCAGTATTGTGTCCCACTTATATTCCTGCTTCTGTCTTTCATCTTAGAGGTGGCAGCCTAACAAAATTTAAGTGACAGTATGGGACTACTTAAAAGAAAAAGGCAAAAAAATAAACAAACCCCAAAACTGTAGTAGGCTTTCAGGAAAAAAAATAAAATAAAAGGTGCTTTAGCATTATAATACGGTACTTGAAGATGACAGCCCAACATGCAAACAGTTGAATGTGCAGCTCCCCTTATACATAATGACTTCTGCTTATCTCCTGTGCTCACCAGCTTTTGAAAACTCTTTTCTGTTTCTGTCATAGCATGAGGTACATATCTGTATTGATCTCATTTCAGAGTGATTTGTCAACATGAACCTATTATGAAATTAAAGGTCAGTAGCAGGCCAGGCTTTTGACAGGGTAGGCAATGCACACTGGAAAGCAAGAGGTCAAGAATAACACATCAAATCCCAAATCTTCAGATGTGCCTCATGAGTAGCGTGTTTTGCTGTTTAGGAACAGAGATGCTTCAGAGTGGAGCTCTCGTTCACAGCAAGACAATATGCCGGTATCTATCACAGTCCAAGTCCTTGCAACACTACTGAAGTCAGAAAATTCAAGTCCCAGATTCTTCTATTCTTTTAAGATTGGTTCATTTTCCTTCTTGCTATTCCAGTAAATCCCGTATACAAACATGCATACAGATACGCATACAGATGTACTGATTTTTGTTTTCCAAAGCATGGACATAAAGTAATAAAAATAAAGCAAAATAATGTTGGGTTTTTTTTTTTTTTTTCCTTTGTCCTTTTGTTTTCTGGTAAAAGGTACTTCACAAATAGTTTATATTCCAGCTTCATTTTCTTCCATTCACTCTCTGCTAGGAACAAAGTCTAAAGGATTAAGACGGAAACAACCCGGTATTATATAATTCAACAAATAAGCAAAAAGTGCTCCAAATTGCACTAAAAAAAAAAATAATTAACATTTCCACTTCTGTTCACTAAGAACTGATGCAATGCTATTCACATTTCCCTGCTTTCCTTCCATCTATTTTGGAATTCAATGAGCAGTAACGTACAGACAACAGTAAAGACTGCTATCCTTTTCTTTGTTCTTTCATCTGATTCTCCTGCTCTCAGTCTGTAGGAGAATAAATCTAGTCGGGCTAGAGAATTTGCACCTTGCTTTTCTCATAAGGAAGATGAAGTTTTTTAGATAACAGTAGGGACAATTTCTGGTCTCATTGAAGTCATTGGCAGTTTTCCAGATGATTTGTTATGAGATTTGGCCTTGAGAAAAAGGATCAGTCACACTCATCTCCTTTTTATTCTGAACTAGAATGACCCATATCACTACCCAGTGATGGCTGCCTAGGATACTAGCAGTGAATTTTTGGAAAATGATCAAAAGTTCAAATATATGCAAGAATGCATGAAACCCACTGTCTAAGAGACCAGAGAGAATGCAGTCAGCCTCAGCAAAAGATACATGATTAAACAGAACCAAATAAAGCTGCGGGCTTGTTATGAAAGATCATCTATATCCATTTTATTATTTGCCTGTAAAATATTACGTTAGGATGAGGCCTGGAACAGTCATTTTGAACCTAAATGTAAGTATGCATCTCCCTGCATTCTCTAAAATTTTTTGGTTGCAGAGCACTATAAATGGTGCAAAACAAAGTCTCTTTTCCAAGTTCCCTACAGTGAACAACTTAAGAACATTTAGTTTTAGCTGGTTTTAGGACTTTATGTCCTCAGAGAATAAATACTGCCCCTTTGATCTCTAGATATAAAAGTCACCATTTCCCAGGAGCTGGAGAGGATCTGGGGCCCCGGAGCAGAGACAGAGACACAAAATGAGAGCCTGGCAGCTCTGGTCCATTCCCAGCATTGCTGCTGACTCCAATAATTGGAAAAAGACTATCAGTGATGCCCAGTAATCCCTATTTCTGCAATGAATTTAAGAGTACTCATTTATTTTAGCAACATTCATTAAGGAAGGAAAGAAAGTAATGTCAAACAAATAGTAATGCTCTCTGACCTTACCATTAACTTCTTTCACATTTTTATGAAAGCAGGTAGTCTGCAAAGTAAATTCAAAGTAAATTCACCTGATTTTGTGCGTTTCTGTCCTTTGCGGTGCCCTTTCCTATAGGAGAGAAGAAGATGAAAAACAGTGCTTGAATCCAACAGTTTTTCCTGTATATTGGAGGGGAGATGCAGAATGCGGGATGGCAGGTCAAAGAGAATATAAGATTGCATTACAATACAGCTGTGTCTGCATTTGAAAGCATTTCACTAACATGTTGTTATCTAGAGTTTTCCCTTTCAACATTTCTTGTAGGAGGTGAATTTTCCAGTTGGTTTGACTTTGCTGTCAAAAAAGTCAAGCTAATTTTTTTTCTTTCTTCTGATTAAGTGAATAAAATGTTAACAGTAATTAAGCCAAGGATCTTTTTTTTTTTCCTCTTTAATTTCTATCCTAATAAACAAACAGTTTATATCCATCTTTACAGAGAGACTTTAAAACCACTACTGAAAATATACTGTAAAAACACTCTTTCTCACTTGAGAGACAAAATCGCTTTGATGACCCTCAAACCTCGTGTGTTAAACTCACAAGTAGAAATCATGTTTTTCATTATTCCTGTTACCTCAAGGTTACTTCAGGGCTAAGGTTTCCTGTGAAGATCAAACAAGAGTTTGTTGGCTTTTTTTCATTCTGTCTTGCACATTCTCACTTACGTCCAGATTATGCCCTCTGAAAGTACTAAGCGGCAGTCTCTGTGGCCTTGGAGCTGGAGGGAGGATTGTTTGGTGTTTAAAAGGCTCTGATCAGCAGACCAACAGAAATCTGGTTCTTTTCTCGTTTCTGGCTCTGTAACCTTGGCAAAGTTAATATGTCTCTGCCTATATTCCCCAGCTGCAAAGGGCAGGTGGATGCTATTTCCTTGCATACGTCCTTTGAAGATGAACCTGCTCTTGGAAATTGATAAAGAGCACCAGAAAATGCATACGTTGATCTGCACGTGCCCTGGGTGAGGATGTTTTCCTTCCATTGCCCAGTCCTGGAGATCTACCATGCTTGAAAGCACTCACAGGGGGCCTCTGTGTTCATTCCTGTGTACGCTTTGTCAGTGGCTGCTTTAGGAAACCTCTGCTTCTCCCTCCACTGTTTCCCCAGCCGTTGAATAGGGCTGTTGACATACGAGAGAGTTCTGCATGCTCCTCTTGTGCTTTAGGGTGGTCTTGCCCAACTTGTCTTAGTACTTTGGAGTTTTTGATCCCCTTTGTAGGAAGAAAGGAATTGCTTTATAGCTCTAACGTAACATTTTTCCATTATTTATTTTCTGCAAATGTTCGTGTTCCTGATGAACTTGTTTTTGAAATCTTTTGCTGGAGCCTTATCCACATAGGCTGATCATATGTGCCCCAGATATAAACAGGAAGAAAAGGTTTCCAGTTCCATCTGCTGCAGTCTAGAACAATTTTATCCGCCATTTGCTGAGGGAAAGCAATTCTGATTTAAAGGGCATGTAAGCTGTGTTATTAGTCTGATAGGATAATGTGTTACATTCTTTCTTCCTGGTGGATTTTTAAAACTGAGTTGAAAATAATAGCAGTGCAGGAACTGAAAGTAAAGATGTAAAAAACTAAAAAAAGAGAAAAAAAGAAAAAAAAAGAAAAAAAAAGATCAGAGCTGGAATTCACATTAATAGCATAAACTGAGCTATTGGTTGGTTAAAGTCCTTCCAGAAAGAAACTTTGACCAAACACCCAGCCAGCTCTTTTCCAGCAACTTTCAGCAGAGGTAATTGGGAAACCCCACCAAAAAAACCCATCCAATTCTAGGATACAACTGCTTCACCAAGGCCCCAAATTCCTCTACCACTTGGTAACAGTGTAGACCGCCAAGTGACTCCTACTGCTCACCAACCAGCTGAAGCTCTCTCTTCTCAAGCTGGGTTGGTGACAGTCCCACCTTTGTGAATTTGGTGTTGGTAACAGTGGATTCTGACAGCAGGAGCTCAGGTTTGTGTCAGGGTCAGCAGCTGGCCTGTGGATTTCAGTTGGTATTTCTGAATGAAGGCACAGCGTCTAGCACCTGAATTTTAATTCTCCTGGGCCGTTGAATCCTTTGTTAATCACTTATCATTCCTAAACATGGATGGCATTTGCTGGATGTGTTGCTTTTTTCTCAAAATTAGCATTTTCTTTAAGTTTCCAATTTTGAGTTGCGTTTTACTCTTTGGTAGCAGCTGTAAGTGCCCAGCTATAGCTGGCACGTGGCAGTGACCCATTGTGTGTAGTGCTGAGAGCCAGAACTGTTAGGGTCTGAGGAACTGATGAGTTGGAGGTGCCGGTACTGTCAGCCTTTGTGGACCCCAGAAGGCACCAAGGCGTGCTGAGAGGCGAGCTGAGAGAGATGTTTCTTGCAAGAAACCACCAGAGGAAGTCTGTCTAGTTTCAGAAAATTAAAGTACCTTTGAAACTGAAAGCAAACAGGAGCTTCCACTGGAGAGAAAACCAAAAGTGCATTTAAAAAGTTACAGACATCACGTATCCATTTGTCTGTCCGCTCCAAATTCAGAAGTGGTTTCTTGCCAAAAAGCACCCATTAGGAGGCAGGGCCGCACAGAGCCCCGCTGCAGAAGCACGATGCCAGGCAGAGAGGAGGGGCGGCCGTGCTCCGCTGTCGTCCCCCAGGGGACGGCTGTGAAGGAAGGAAGCAGATCACAGTGTGTGAAGTCTGAGAAGTGACAGCGTTTTGCACTCAAGGCAACTGCACGAGGTTACCTGAGGACAGTGTCTGGCTCTGCTAGCTGATTGCTTTGAGCCTTCAAAAATCCAGTTAATGGGGGCACCTCCGAAGCAAACCAGATATCCCTTTTACCATGCAGTCCCTGTTGAGAAGAGTATAATTTTACATTAATTACACTGGATAAGTAAGAATTTGTTGTGTTCCGACTTGATCCAGTAAATTCCCATTTAACCCAGTTGTCCCTATTAAGTGTGTCAGCTTTCCTTTCAAAAGCTCTGCTGTGCAAAGACAAATTAGTATATTAGTGTGAAAATACGTACTTTAAGACAACAAAAATTAGGAAACCCTTATCCTCTTTTTTTCAGAAAGAATTATTTATTATGGAATTTTACAACGAACTCTGATTGCTTACAGTTGTTTATAAAAATCGAATTTATTTTTCTTCATGCTTTTTATTTTTTCACTTCTAAGCCTTAACAGAATTCCATTTGTCACTTTCATTTTCATTAATGTACTTTCATTTTCTCTAACGTACTTTCATTTTGTTTAAAGTTGATTCAAAGTTGCATTTTCAGTTTCTCACATAAATATTGAAAAAAAATTGACCTGAAAGTACCTCCTAAGACTCATCTACTCTTTTCTGCTCTCCTTAAATTATACATAGCATACACTAGACAATAGCTAGATCTAATTCTGATCTACTTTGTCAGTTTAAGTTAAAGCCTAAGGGAAAACCATCCGTTTGTCTTGCACACAGTTAGTATGTAAGTCCATTCAACCAAAGCTGAATGTGTTTTCCAAGACTTTCCCATTGGAGCACAGGTCCACTGTCATCTTATTGAAACCAAGGAAAACTGTCTTTTTTCTGTCCATGGATGAGTGATGGGTCCTAAGTGGACACCTAGAAGTTCTCCTGCTTTTAGGAGTATTAACCATCAGGTGTATTTTATGTTTTTAGAATGTTCACAGGCAAGTCATGCTTAGGGAAGAACGGAGCAGTGGGGTTTTAGTGTTTTGTATGTGTGTCTGTTTATTTTTGACCTTTCACATGCTATTTATTCTGTCATCCTATTTCACTTTTGTTAAATGTGCAGAAGGTGGTCTCAGAGCTCAGTGATCTCTTTACAGTTAGGCAGGTGTGTTTGGAGAGGAAAGTTGAATAATTTCTGAGGTAAAATAACAATCAATTTGGGCATATGGCACTTTGAGATATGCGTACAATAATCTCAGAGATGCCTGGATTGCTTAAGCATGTTATTCACTTGTTGCTCTTTACTGTCTGATACACGGGACACACACAAAATAAATGCATTATTTGCACAAAATAAATGCCTTTTATTAAGAATGTTTGATAGCTCTGGTGCCGTTCATGCTCAGAATGTGTTATTTTAGAGTGCATGTTTGTATGCAAGGGATTATTGTTGCATTTTATCATTTTATGGCTAGAATATGTGGAAAATGTTTTTCTGCAATATCACTACATCATATAAAACACACATGGCAATTCTAAATGTAGTAAAGTGTCCATGACATGATGTTAATCATCAGTCTTTGGCCCACCAGTTGTTTTCACTCATGTAAGAAGTAACCAGACCCAAACTGACTTTGAAAGGTGATCCATTTCTATCTTAAAATGGATGTAAACGGAATCTTTTTCATGCCTTTCAGTCCCAAGTGGGTCTTTTTTTTTCTCCCTGCTGCTCCCTACAAGCGTGTTCTTGTTTTGTATTTCAGAACCTGGATTTTCATTTAGCAATTAATGTGGGTGATTCAAGTTACTCCTTCTGTATTTTATTAATTTTTGCCAAATATAGTATTTCTCAGCCTACTATTGATTGAGCAGAATGGGGCTTGCCTACACAAAATTTCTTAGGAAATACAATTTGCACATCCAGATTTTTAACTACACCCACTCTCCCCATTATTGCAAGGTGTTAATCTAGTTGTATGATGCTGCCTGCACAGATGCATACCCTCTTTAAAAATAGGTTATGTGCCTAAATCCTTTAGAGAGCTTGAATACTGAATTTTTCTAGGTCCTGGTGCTCACCGAATATTTAGCTCTTGTGGTTACTGTAACAGTTTTTGTGAAGGTTTTTCCATGCTTTTGAAAGGTGCTTTTACTAATTAGTTTAATCCTAAAGTGCAGCTGAGTTCTTTTGCAGTAAAAGCAACTACTAATTTTAAAAGTAATTTTAAATTTACACATATCCATTTTAACAGTACTTTTGACTTGAGTACTTCTTTTCCAGAAATCTACCCTGGAGAAAATGTTTTTAATCAGGTTAAAATGGAGGCAAGATAGGAAAAAAAAATGTTTGCTGTGGCTTGACTGCAGCAGTGCTAATGAGCTCTGCTCTAATACATGGAGGAACATATGGCCCCCATCTGAATGCAAACTGGACACAAAGCAGTAATTCAGCTGAGATGTCCTGAATATTGTAAACTGGGTGAATGTGGTTGAAGGTGTTTATAAACGGTGGCTGAATCCCACACACTGACTCACTGCCTTCTAATGTCCGGGGCTCAAGGTGCTGTTTGTAAGAGTATAGAAAATGACCAGAGGAGCGAATTCTTAATTAATGCTAACAAAATAGCTAACTGAAGTGTTATGTTATGAAGAAAAGACTTCTTGTGCTCATGACGCAGCAAGAGACGGATTATGGAGAGGGCGAGTTAGGAGAAGAAAAATCACAGGACAAGCAAATTGAGTATTTACTGGCAAATAATTGCTCTCTTAAGCTGTGGCTCTCTTCCTAAATTCTTGGCATTCCTGAGCGCTAGAACTGTATTTTTAAAAATGCATCGTTACAGAGTAGATGCAAAAAAACCCTCAAAGGCTGATATTACAGGCTTGTGCAGGTAAGACTGTGTTACTGCCTATATTTCTTCTGAAGCTTTAGACTGACTGTTGCTTATGGATAGAATACTGCTTTTTTTTTTTGTTTGTTTCCAAGGAACTGATATTTTGGTTTCACTGCTATATTCTGTCTGAAAGTTAGGGAAATTGAGATAGTCCTCTAGATTGTAGTGCATGCGTTTGTGTCAGCTCGGATATGCCGATGTACATGAAAACAAAACAAGCTTTTAGGAGTCCAATTTTATTTAGTTTAATTGGGGTCTGGCTTTTCTAGAAGTGCCTCTACTTAAAAAAATCTATACAGCAATTGAGTGTGGGCAGAAACATGCCTCTGTGTGCTTGCATTTTGATACGGTTTGATTTCCACAAAGGAGGGCTTGGGAGACTGTAGAGGGACAGAACTTTTCCAAAATAACTCTCTGAATCTGCCCACATCCATATGTATCCCCTAGGTGCAGCTCCCCATGGAAATGAGATTTCTGGAAACCCCTCTGTTTGCATACCTGTCTCCAATTCCTTTAATCTTTTGAGTATAGCCACTTTCAGCCAACTTTGATGGGTGAAAGTGTCCAAGATACCAAAGCTTCCACATGTTTCGTGGAAGTGGGCAGCTCTTTAAAGGAGAAAAACTCTTTTAATGACACCACTGAGGGAAAGGCTACCTCACCATTTTACCCGAATTTATGCATCACAGACCCCACATGGACAGAAATCCAGAAGACAGCAGATACTTTTGGCTACCTGTGAATTGGCTCAGTTTCATGGAGAATTTGATTTTTTTTTGTTTATTCCATGTGTAAACTTCATTTTTTAGTACTGAAAAGATCTGTTAGCCTGTGGAGATCTGTAGACGGTTAGGAATATCTCTGTCTTATATGGTTCTTTTTCACATCTTAATCACCAAATAACAAAACAGTATCATTAGCATTTTTTGTCATGTCTACAAACTGTTCTTCCTTTCTGCCCCCACTTCATGATGCACATTAAAAGGAATGGCCAAAACTATCTCACTTTCCACAAGTAAATAAAAATAGTACCCACGAAGAGCAGAAATGTATTCTCTTTTACAGAGCTGTGATCTTAGTTGTGCCAGCCCTATGCTAAGGGGTATCCCAGCTGAACACTTGACTGATGAGCTCTCAGCCTCACCACGCTGTAAGCATTACAGAACCCAATATCTGGTCCCTCAAGAACAAATTGCTAAGTTCCCGGTGAGGAGTAACAGTGATTTAACCTTTCCCACGGGGGTGGTTTCTCCTTAGCTTGCATCAAACTGAAGTTGGCTTATGTCTTTAAACACAGTTTTCAGTCCTCATACTTTATTGTACACAATTGTAGATATTCTGTTTGTTGACTACTATGCCAGTTATTTCTGTAATTATGTTTATCATTTTTGTAATGGTTCTCTATTATTGTTATTATTATTATGGCAATAATCAGTTCTTTTTAAACTCTCAAAACCTCTTGGCCCTTGTGATGTCTTGGTGCAGAGTCCTGCAAGTTAATTATATATTATGTGGATAAAAAATAATAATCCTTTTATTGGTTTTAATGTTCTATCTTTTAGTTTTAATGTCTGTTTCCTCTTTTCTTGATTGGTCAGACTTACTTTCTTTTCTCTGTGCAGTTATATTTATATCACATCTCCTCTGTTCAGTCTTTTTCATTTTCTCTGCCGTTTCGAAGCTATCTAAACTTTTTGCATATGGAAAGCTCTTGGGGATTTTAATGAGTCTTTTTACTCTGAACCCTTTTTGTTTCTTTTACATCATATTTGAGGAAAGGTGATCAGGGTTGACAGCAAAATCCGGAGGGATGGCATAACACTAACTTACGTATCAGCATTTATAGTATTCTTCAAAGAATTTCCTTTGGAGTCTGTATGAGGTGCTGAGTGATCCCCAAAATTTCTGTTTCCTATGTCTGAGATGAGTGCTGTGAACTGATCATATGTTACAAGATGAAAGCAAGGCGAGTTATTTCTTTATCTCTGATATTAGGAAAGGTTAACTACAGAATCCTGTGAAAAGTTTTTTAAAGTCAAAAGAGAGATCTGTGGAGAGGGATCATTGTACCTTGTGTATTGTAAACTGGAAGGATTCCACAAGATGGTGATGGCTGACATCTAAAGGAAGTACAGCTTGTTCTGTGGCTTCTAGACCATCTGCAACTGACGTGGAAGAGATGAGAGGATGCCAAACAATAGCACAATTGTGATATAGTGGAAGTATGAATCAGGCATTGGTCTACCCTTCCTGGAAAACACAGTCAAAGCCTGGGACTGTTCCTAGGAAGGCACGCAGAGTCTTCATTTGTTTGAAAGAAATAAATTTTATGCACCAATTCAAGACCAGCAATCACATTAAAATATCTGGATCAAGCTTTTTCCAGGTTGGATTCTCAAATTTTATCTTTTTATTTCTGCAGATGTATAGAAGCATGTTATAGAAATATGTATTAAGAAGTCCCTGGGTCCTAGGAGAACGTATCAAGTTGACTCTGGCTTGAAGCAAGTGAGTTTTATTCCTATTCGTTTCACTTCACTCACCTCTTTTCCATTCTCTTCTTGCCACCTCCTGTCTTTCACCTGATTTTTCTTTTCCTTATTAAAAATTCTGACTGACCTGGTACATTTTAATATGATATAGATGGTCATATTTGTCATGAAGGTGATAAAGCATACTTCAGTGCCTTCTCACTTGTCCAAGAGATAACATGGGCTTCAAAAAGCAGGTGACTAACTGGAGAGCCCTGAGATATCACAGAGCTAACAGGTGCAGCTACCAATTCAGCTTCTGCAGTGCAAAGAATTTGTATTTCCCATAAAAATCAGGAGAAAAAAAAAAAAAAAAGAGAGAGAAACAGTGAAAGAGTGAACTCAAAGAGTCCAAATACATACATTTTAAAATTGTATTTATGGTAGATGATGCAGGGAAAGCATTTGTATGCCAAAAATAGCAATCCATGGCTAAGAGGGTAAGTTTCATGGCTAAAGCAGAGTGCTGAAAGGTAGAAACTGCACTGAATTCTTGTGGTCATTGACCTGCTGAGTAATTTGCACAACATTCCTAAGGTCTGTTTCCCACACCAAAGCAAAACTTTGTATAGGAAAAGATGAAAAAGGAAAGGCGTATTACTGCTGAAATGCTGAATACTGAAGTGGCTCAAAATGTGTTTCCAAAACGTGTTTAATGCATCAAGCAAAACAACACGTGTAGGTCATTAGGAAAAATCACACCACTACCAATACCTCTTTCTAGTCATCTTTCCCTCTTCTTACAGGTTTAATATGAGAGAGCCAGCATACCAGTGGTTAAGGAGCTATGCCCACACTTTTTCAGTTCTATATATTTTGACAATAGTGGGCTTCTCTGAGCTATTGATAACTTCAGATGCATTTTATTTGCGTTTTTGTTCATACTACCATAAATCCCAATTTAGAATGACAATGGCTGAGGAATCTAAATACAGCATTACTAATAATATCATTAATAAAATTTTGTGATGTTAAGCTTGAGTTGTCCATCTGAAATCTGTGGTGTGTGCTTACTGAATCAGTGCCGCAGTGCAGGACTGGGAGTCCTTCATTGTCACAGGTGACTTTAAATGCACTCAATCTTGAAATACCAGAGGACTTTGAAGTGGTGTTGCCTTTCCCTAAAAATCAGTAGAATTATCCTTGCAAAAGCAAGTAGTTTGTACAAGGTGATAAAATGATTGTTACATTGCTGGTGGAGGAAAAGATAAAGATCCAAACTACTAACTTTCAGATATGATTACTAGAAAATAAGGTCTTTTAATTCATGGCAAAAATAAGGTGTGGGAAACCAAGAGGATAACTATTCAGAATTTTAGCTAGTAAAGAAAATTAGGGTAGGGCAAATAATGAGCACGATCCTTACTGCCCAGGCATCGAAGTCTTTAAATTTTAGGTTGCAATGAAAGTGTTTCTGTATTTGGTCTATTAGGAAAGAAAAAATCACAGTAATTCCAGTCACATTTTTAAAAGCAATGAATACAGGTATGAGAAAGTATTATAGATAAATTATCCGATGCAGAAGTTTTTCTTAGAGTTACAAAATCTGTTATGTCATATTCACAGTTTTTCCATAAAAAGGTTTTTCCATTAGTCATCAGGTTGGAACAACATTTATAAAACTTGGAAAAACAAGTCATAATACCTATAAAACATTTTGAAAAGTTAAAATGAAAACTTTCCGAGCAGTTGATAGAAAAGAAAATAATGGGGAGCTTTTTTCTGCTTTTGTGTAAAAGGTGGGAGTGTTGACTGGAGAATACTATAGCCAACTGCAAATATATGAAACTGTTAGAGAAAAGATTTCTCTCCTGTTCCTATTTTCAGACAAATTACCTTCGTGGTCCTGGTCCTTTCGTTCCACACAATTATCGACTGAGCTGAAGGAGATCTCCCTATAGCTGTGAGTAGTAATGAGGCTTTAGCATTTCTTTGCACATTGTTGCTAGAGAGTGACCCCACTCTCTAGAAGGCTCACCTTTTCATTACAAAGGTGTTACTTCTTTTCTGCATATTTAAAGCACTGCTTGTGTTACTATGCAATCCCTTCACTGTGGAGTAACAGAAAATTCAAGCTGACATAAGTTCGAACAAGTTTCTTTAACCTTGGAAGTGAAAGGTGGCCAGTAACAGGCAGGAGCTTTGAAAGATAGCAGAAGAATGGATTCATTTTGGATTGTACTCAGAATGTTGTATAAATGGTCCAAGAAACTCAGAGAGATGCCACAAGCACCCTATTAGGGAGATACCAGTGACAGAATGAGAGCTGCTGTCCAAAACTGCTTGAGTTTTGACAGCATTACGTGATGACATCTGAGATGTATGTAGATGCCAGGCAGTGATGGTGTCCTTTGATGAAGTCATTTATTCATTTGACACTGATTTTTCCCCTTGTACCAGTGCATGTACTCTCCTGTGAGACAGAATTGATGTGATCTCATGAAATTCCAAGAAAAGCAGAAATCGGGTAGACAAAATGGATGCTACTACCAAGGAAACTCTACTCAGTACTCTTAGAAGTAAAGGATATGGTGATGAATCAGTCCGCTCAACACAGCACTTCAAGGGATAAATGGTGACTGGGCACGACTCACAGCTCTAAGTGCTATGAGGAGGTGATATCATGTGGCATATTTACCTGGGATTTTTGTGCTGGCAGAGAGTCGGGGAAGGAAATCTTTTTATGATCAAGCAGTATATCTCAAAGCAGCATTGGTTTTATGAATGCGAGTGATAGACAGTGCTGAATCGGAGTTCAGCTGAATTCTAAGCCAAGTGATTGCGATGAGGCAAATTATAGGGGAATTTATGCAAGGATCTCTGCTGCTATAGCTCAGATGATGGGTCTGTGCTGTTTTTGCTCACTCTTTTCCAAGTTTATTTTGTACTATAAATCATTCCTGTAATTGTGTTCTTTGTTGTTTCTCTCCTGACATGTTAAATCCCACAACACAGTCTAGTCTTGATGTTTTCCCTCTCTTTCAAAGAGTCCCAAGAGAGAGAAGCAGGGAAGGTAGATGTATTTGACTTTGGAAAATGAGTTGATGCCAGTTGCAAAGGAAATAAAATATATCATAGGGGTCTGCTAAGGGGAGGGGAGTGAAAACATTTCTTGTTTGTGACAAAAGATTGCCTTGAAGATTGCTTCAGCTTGATCAGTCTGAAGTCCATGTCTCACTGTTTCCATTACAAAGGCTTTAATGTTCCTGTTTCTTTTGGAAAAGGACTTCATCTATTTTGAAATAAGTCCAAGGCTCCCCAAATGTACTGTTTGCTTTTGGGCTCAAAACATGAGACCAATGCATTGGCGTCTCATTCTAGAGGGGCTAGAAAATTAAGTAATGGGCCAGGATAGCCAAGGAGTCAGCATGTGAGCAGCTCCATGGCAGCTGAGGATCATAGAATCCACAGCTTTATGCTGATACAGTGAGCACTACTTCTGCGAGGACTTTGAGTATGAAGATATTTGAGCACAGAACAGGGCCATGGCTTTCTCATGCTCTGGGCAATAGATGCAAGCAATATGCTTAGCAGACAGGAGAACAAGCTGTCAAGCTATGCCTGGCACAAGGACCACAGGATGGGAGAGGAACTGAAGCACTCTGCTGTGCAGGGAGTCTGTACTGCAGTGGGTCACTGCAGGGCTGTAATTAGATAAGGAAATCTCAGCCAGAATGAGTGAAACCCGGTAGATCTTTGTTTTACATACAATTTGTCTGGTTTGCACGTAGGAGGCTGAACTTCAGGACCTGCGTTATGAGGGCAGAGTACTATTCATATGATACCTTCTTGGTGTCAAGCCTGAAAGCTGATGCAATTCATTCCTTCAGAGGATCCCAGTCAGGATTTGTTCAGTGGGGTTGATCATTACAGAGCTGTAGTACATTAATTCAAGTCCTTAGCAAACAGTGGCTCAGTATCCTCCCCAAGCTTCCCACGGCTTCCTGTTGTGAGAACATAGCTTTCTGCTGTTTTTCCTTTATCTGCTCCTGAGATGTCCCTAATCTCTTCCGAGCATCAGCCCCCATTTTTCTGTTTGCAGCAGAGAACTTTTTCAGTACACATGTGGAGCTCATTCCTAACCTGTCGTTTTCATAGTAGCAGTTTAACCTGGTTTTAAAATACAGTTCCATCCTGATACATACATACAGAGGAAGAAAACAAATGCACCTTCTGGAAAGAGATGCTGTGATCTCTAAATCAGTGGCAGCCATCCCTCATAGTGTGTGATATGTTTTAAAGTTTAAGGTCTTTTTTTTTTTTTTTTTTTTTACTTTTTTAGTGTGTTCAACTATTAGCATCAACAGTGGATACATTTAGCTCTGGCTTTTTTCTTTACAAATCCTACAACCTTTTTGGAAATTCCATTCCTCCTGCACTCAGCTCTTAACTTTTTTTTTGTTTGTTTGTTTTTAAAAAAAGTGAAAGCAACTCTCATGTAAGATGAGCACAAGTGAGCTGCCAGGAGGTAAATTCTCTGTGCTGTAAGCAGGCTTCTATTTTACATGGGATAGCCACTGTGGAATGCAACAACTCTGAACAACAGATCGTGAGTCCAGAAAAATACAAATGAAGTGACAGCAGTGTTTACAGTGCTAAGTCACTTAAATGAGAAGATACCTTATTTTAAGTGACTACTGTCCTCCTTTGTTAACTTGAAACCATCTGGTTCTAAGCATGTTTGACAGAAGGACAGAGGCTACAAGGAGACTGAATCCTACCAGTTTTATGAAAATCAGAAGCAGGAAAGAGGCAAAACTTCCTCCTGCCCTGCAGGAGAGTCTGCAGCATGCACTCAAGATACATGCAAGGGTTGTCCAGCCAGCGGGGTGGACATCACTCACAAAGTGGCCTGGCAGCTGGCAGATGTGCTCCTCAGCATGTGTTCTGGGTGCCCTGCCCTTAGCAAAGGAGGCAGGGAGCTGGAGGTGCTGCAGGTAATGGCCAGAGGGAAGCACAAAGAACTCTGGAGGGAGCAGTCCTAGCCAAGATGTTTTGGAGGGGGAGAAGACGAACCAAAAGGGAGCCAAGCCTGTTGCTTGTTGGATGACTTGTTTAATTCAGATACACTCTGATCTGTCACCCGATCCAGAGGTATTTCAACAGTGAAGCATTGCTTTGAGGTTAAAGACTGCAACTAAAGGGGGAAAGACAGAAGTTCTGTTCTTTATCTAGGAGGTGTGAACTTGATGAACCGATTAGAATGTCTGTGTCTCATATTCTTTCTCTCTGAGAGAAGGAATACATGTGTGCTTCAGAGGGGAGCTGAGGTGCTTCATCCGTTTGGAAATGATTTTTCTCCTTTAGGAGACAGATGCTTTACCTTTTCCATGAAAAGCTGTAAATGTTTCAGAAACAATTAAAGAAGCTTCCTGACATCCTCTTGGGTGAGGAAATATGATTGCTGTGGGAAAACTGAGTCAAAAAATCTATCATGTGAATATTTTATTTTAATAGTTAATGAACAGGGAAAAAGAAAGCATTACTATAAAACACATGAGCAAGATTGTGGAAAACTTGGGCAGAGAAAGGGACTGATAAATTCTGTCTTGATTGACATCTCTTGAAGGTCAAAGTGTCTACCCAGTGTATGAGGCAGTGTTAAATTTGCTCATGGTGTATATATATAATCAGAAGACTTTGCCTCTTAGTACTACTCAATTTCAGAATACATGTACTGCATAAGGCTGGCTGGTAAAGTAGAAGTAAATATTTTGAAAAGTGAATACATAAAAAGATAAGCTTTTGGTTTCACATCAGCAACAATATTTTTTATTGTTTTTTATTATTTAGTATTTTTTACATGAAAACCTCAAATTATTTTATGAACAATACCTAATCACCAGATAGCATGCCTCTTCAGGAGATCTCCAAAGGTCTTGATCAAAATATACCACACCATTACACGGTGTTTGTGCATAATGGCATTTCTTACTTGGGAATTTGGAAATAGAGGCACAAAGAAATTATGTAGGTCACACACCAAATGAGTGGCAATTGAGGAAGAAAAAACAGATATCATGACCTTTTCCTCTTTTTTTTAACTCAGAAGATCGGTAGTCTTGCAAGCATGCACATCTGTTTTCAGTTTAAGCTGATTCTTGTTCTTGCAGGATGTGTGATGCTTCAGATGGTCCAGTTGTTTTGACTCCCTCATCCCAAGAGCCAAGGCATCAAATCAGTTACTCTAGGCTAGTGTCAGTTCTCCACTAGGACAAGCCTCCCTTTTTCCATCTCTAGTAGATTACAGGCTGAACACATACCAAGGAGCGTATTAAACTGTGTTCACATTGTGGCAGATGGATACTTATAGGATATATATGGATATTTATATGTATCCAGATGCCTATGGATACTTGAGTACTAATATAAAGTTAACTCTAGTACCTGTGGCAGTTTCTTTCCCCTGCTAGACTTCTGTACATTTATATCATTGTATAAATGCATCTGTATGTCAAGCATTCTATGAAAGAAAAAGAGAAACTTCAGCTGGTAGGAGATTAAACATTTATGGTGAGAAAAGACAGGGCCACCCATAAGTATTGGGTATACACTGACACTAAATGATTATTTTAGATTTGTTTTCATGTTTGTTTTTAGCTCAAGATTTTCAGAAATCGGCAATGCCTTTATTTGATTGCACTGCACTCAATGTGAGGTTTACCATACATTTAAGCTGAAATATGCCAGTACTGGATATTGTGAAAATCTCACTCCTACACGTACCCACTTTCACTTGTGTTCTTGAATCAGATTTGGGAAGTAAATGAACAGAAACGGGCATTATTATATATCCCAGGAGAGCTGGTGCTTTCCAGAATGCTGTCTGTATTTCAGAATTGCTGTGCTTTTAATTGTCTTGCAGCCCAGCTTGTCTTTGCATCCAGTGGGTTTTCTCTCTGGCCTTGTAAAATCCATGAATTTATGAAGTATACTAGACAAGAACCCTTTGCTCTATCCTGTGCCATTCCTAACTTGTGACACAAATAGAAACAAGACTAATTCTGTAAGATTCTCGTGAGAGAGGAAGGTATGTGAGGAAAACACTGTCTAGCCTTCTGAGGTCTGAAGTGTTAGGCTTGTTTCTTGGATTTAATTCCTTAGCTGTGTCACAAGTTTTGGACTGCTCAGTTCCTCTCCCTGGGCCGTGTATTGCAATTTTGAAGTCATCTAGATTCTCTATGTTAAATGTTTATGATTTTCTTTGTCACTTAGAGTCTGAATTGTCCCTTATTTTGTAGAAGGGGAATTCACTTCCTAGTGGTGTCGACAGCAGAAATATGTGAACTGTCCACTTCTGTTATGGTCATGATGAGGTCTAGATTCACCACTAACCATATCAAAAGGAGGCTTACGATGGAGAATATATGACTACCAACTGCCCTTTGCTCCTAAGAAATAGGCTTTTGCATTCTTTGTATCCTGGGAAGGAGAATCATTGTTCTGAAAACCATGCGTATTCACAGCATGATGTGCGTGATGAAGAAGGCACTCAAAGAAAGAATTAAAGCTAGGATGACATCAAAGCAATTCTCCCTTCCATGGTGGATTAATTACGACAGAATGAAACACCAGCTAACTTGAAAATAAAAGCCCATGTGTGTAAGTAGACTATGGCAGTTTATTCTAAAAATGAATTCTTCTCTCACTCCTCAAACTACAGCTCCAACAACATAATCTCCTACTTTGCTTTCTTTGACTCACCTTCTCAAATTTGCTGGCCAACCCATATTGTTGCTTTGAGATTTTTGCTGTTCTGTGTCTCTTGGTTGATTCTCAGAGCTGTAATAGATAATTGCTGGACCCAGTCTACTGATACTACATTGTGCTTGGCATGTGATATGAAGGGATGTTACTTCAGTGCTCCAAGCCTCTCAGTAGACTTTGAGATAAAAAGTTCAGTGTCCCAGCTGAGCACCCAACACACATAGTGGTTACATAAGAAAATGGGAAGAAAGAGCTTTTCAGACAGGAATCTAAGGAGACAACCTCAGTCTGTGTCCTTAAAATGGACACTATCCTATACGTTAAAAAACAAACAAACAAAAAAGAAGTGTGACTAGTCTTTTTTTTTTTCTTCATTTTATGTTACTTTATCTTAAGTGACTTACCCTTGCCCTTGTGTGGTGCTGTTCAGCATGCAGACATTGCAGATGAAAACAATCCCAAGATCCAACAAACTGTTCCCTCAGCCAGATAGTGCTGACTTCTGTCTCAGGAACAGTCACCACACTGAATTGCATTCAGCTGGTGAAACAATTGGGGAAAATAAGAGTTATAGAGAGTAAGTAGATGAGTACTCAAATAACAATCAAAGTAAACCGTGTGCATAAAAGGGATGTAAGACTCAAATCCCAAGCACATAATGTGGAAGCCAATTTGTAATCAATGGCTTTCTTTTCACATGTTCAGTGAGGAAATATTTGTTTTCCAATCTCTATGCATTGTAAGACAAGGTGGACTGCTGTTTGAAGCATATTTTGTGCTAGTGACTTTTTCTCTAGTCTTGGGCAAGTTAGTGATTTTGTATGATTTTTGATAGCTGGAAACAGTGGTACTGATTTCTGCCATAAACAGCTTGTAAAAATGTTGATGTATTAGGGGACCAGAACACAGTGATCTGAGTAATACATTTGTCTGGTACATTAGTAACATCTTTGTGAGCTCTACTTGTTTTCTTGCCCAAAGAAAATGTACTTGCATACAAACAAAAGTACATTTTCAACTTTTATTTCAGTACACGAACATGAAGACAGAAGAGAGACATGCAGTTGCACAGTTGTGCTAAATATGTCCTCCATTATTTGAGACAAAATTAGCTTTTGGACTCTACTGATTAGAACAAGACAGTGAGTTATTATTGAGAATATCAGTGATAGGAGAGAAACATTCTCTGAGCTTTATACCACACTTCCCATTCTTTTGTCAGCTTACATTATAAATAAATAACAAAGCAATTTGACACATGCCCATTGATTAAAAATAAAAATTGTCAGAGTGAGAGGAGAAAGACAAAAATATGAATTATTAATAACAATATTAAGCAATGCAAAAAAGATGCTTAACATGCAGGAAAGTCCCTGAAAAGTCACTTAGTGAAGGGGAAGAAAAGGACAGCCACAAAGACCTTGCCTCCACTACTTTGTGGCCACTTCCTCACTACTAGTCTAGCAACTTGATCCTTGAAGGTCAGGGTGGCCATATGAGAAAGAAGGGTGATTCTGTTAATTCGTGTTATCTTGTTCACCTCCTCTCTACTATTTCTAACATGCACTACCAGCAAGCATGAAGACCTCATGCAAAGTATGGAGTAAATTTAAACTGATCATATTCATGACTGAATTGACTATCTTGTGTTTCTGAGCAATCTTCTTGCCAGTGAGATTTGAACAACTGATTGATGAAACTGACATTTTTGTGGCAGAAGCTAGGCTAATTTAAACTCTTTCTAATTTGGTATATCACAGGTACCTGGGATTTAGTAAACAGATAGTAAGGCATGCAAAAGTATTGTTACTGCTAGTTGTAGTGTGTGTTCTGTGTACAGTGTATTGCCCCAGTTGATGTATCAAACTCTAGCTGGAGTAATTATGCATTTCTTTTCCCACCTTCTGTTGTTTATTTTGGTTGCAACTATTTCAATGCTTTCATTTACCAGGCCAGTTTGAATGGCTACTGGGTATACTGACCATCCTAGCAGTACTTAATTTTCTATCTATGGAGATCAGATTTCTTTTTTTTTTTTTCCCTCTAAAGTGGAAAGGAAGAAAAAGTATACTTGCAAAGAGCAAAAAAAGTAACTATGCGACTTCTCTGAAAACTGTAGAATCTCACTTAGTGACAATCCTGCGTGCTGAAAAATGATGATAATGCATGCTATCACAGTAGAAGAGCTAATCAGAAAGTCTTCCTGGTCAGGTACAACCAAAGGTCCTGTTGTGGTTAAAATAATGGTGTTTGTAGTGGAGCATCGTATGTTTCACTTCCTCATGTCCAGTTGGAAGATTACATTATGTGTAACTGGAGAGATGATATCACAACGAAAATGACTGCAGGAGTAGTAAAGCTCCTAGTCTGTGCTTATGATGTTAATGTTTTGAATTAACAAACTGTTAATGAATTCACAACATGATCTCCTATTTATTGTGTTTTAACTCTGGAAAGCTCCCTTTTAAGCATCTTTGGTTCAAGTAAGGGCTAAGCACTTGTAGCTTTTATGGGTTTCATTAAGAGTCAGAAATACTCAGAGCTTCTGAAAATGAGGTCACTAGCACTTAGTTGCATATGGTGCAGGTACTTCCATCTTATCTCCTTATTTCAACTTCGGTTGCAGTTAGCTGGAGAGTAGTAGGTACTCAGAGGTGTGATTCACCCTATCACAGTGAAAGGCATCCAAAATACTCTTGTGTAAATGCCCACTTCTGTTCACAGACTGTAAAGAAAGTCTGGATGAAGCAGTTAAAAAGTTAACCAAGATTCTTCTGTGTGTGTGCCTTGAGCTGAGTAACTGAAATTAGGGAGTTGTTCTAGAAGTCTTAGACTTGGCTTCTCTGGTTCTGTCTGTAAAATTGTTTTGTATGTTCTGAGAAAGTCATAGAATTGCAGAAAAGGTTTGGGCTGGACTGGAAAGGACTTTGTAACTTCTAGTTACAACCTACCTCCCACTAGAGCAGGTCACCTAAATCCTCATCCGGTCTGGCTTTGAACAGGGATGAGGCATCCACAGCTTCTCTAGGCATCCTGAGCCAGTGCCTCTCAACCCTCTAAATAAAGAATTTCTTTTAATGTCTTATTTAAATCTGCCCTTTTATTTTAAAACCACTACCTTCTGTCCTATCACTGTACTCCGTTAAAGGATCCCTCTCCAGCTTCTTGTAGAACTCCTGCAGGTACTGGAAGGATGCAGTGAGGTCTCCCTGGAGCCTTCTCTTCTCCAGTCTGAACAAGCCCAGCTTGCTCAGCCTTTCTTCACAGGAGAGGTGCTCCAGTCCTTTGAGTATCTTCATGGCCTCCTTTGGACATTCTCCAACAGCTGCATGCTGGAGGTCCTAGAGTAGGATCCAGAGCTGCAAGTGAAGACTCATGAGAGCAAAGTAGAGGGAATCACTTCCCTCTCTCTGCTAGCCACGCTTCTTTTGGTGCAGCCTGGGACACAGTTGCCTTTCTGGGCTCCAAACACATGTTGTCGGTTGATGTCAAGCTTTTAATCCACTGGTATCCCTAGGTCCATCTCTACAGGGCTGTTCTCAATCCACTGTTTCCCATCCTGTATTTATTCTTGGCATTGTCCCTACCCAGAAGCTGGACCATGCACTTGGCTTTGTTGAACCTGGTAAGGCTCTCACAGGCCCACCTCAGTCCTACTGAGGTCTGTCTCAATGGCATCCCTTCCCTCCATTGCATTGATTGCACCACTCAGCTTGCTGTCATCTGCAAACATGCTGAGGGTGCACTCAGTCCCTTTGTTCATGTCGCAAACAAAGCTGCTGAGTAGTACTGGTAAGATAGACTTCTCTTATTTGGTACACTATGTATAGAGGTAAAAGTTCTTAGTAGCTCCTAAATAGTTTTCATTTACTTTCTACTTTTGCATGCAGTATGAGTAAACGTTAACGCTGAGTGATTGTGTCAGTTGGTCTCAGCATGAGTACCACACACTATTGCTAAATTTGGCTTTATAGGAATTATTGGTCTCTCTTAAATAATTAGTACTTCTAATCTGCTAGATCTGGTCCTCAGGGTTTTGGTGAACGTTAATTTGTACATTAAAAGACTGAATTTAAGATAATGTTACTGGTTTGGAAAAGTTATATGAACCAATATTTGCTTAGCAGAGCCCAAGCACAGAACAAACTGAATGAAACAGAATGGCTTCTGTGGCAGGAGTGAGGTGATGGAGAAGGAAACAGCTATCCTTTCTCACATGTACCCAGTACTGTAGCTGAAGTCAAATAAAGACATGTGAAGAGATACTAGCATGCTATGCCTAGCTCCCCTGGGACTGGAAGGCAATCATTTCATAAATCTTCTGGTACCATATTTAGCCTTATTCTAAAATATTTTTCAAATGTCTGCAAGGAAATTTTTAAATGTTTAAAGAATTTTGTCTTCTGATGAGTTTCTTAAGAAAATGAGTTGGCTTTAAAATTAAGCAAAGAGAGTTAAGAGAACCTTGATAAGGAATGTTAAGAATCTGGGAGAAAGCACTTTAATAATACTGCTATAGTAATTTTCATCAGTCTTACTACACCCATGTGCAGTATTTCTACTCTGTAAACTGAAGCATATTTATTTAAATGATTTGCCAAATATCTTATCATGGGTAAGTGGCAAGCTGCAAATGGAACCCAGGAGTCCTAATTTGATTTCTTGTTGAATTCAAAGACAGTATTCAAAGCCTCTGAAAGAAAAACACTCAAGAATTCAACAGTAACACTCTGCGTGAGGAGTCTCCCATTTCAATAAATGTGTGGTTATGATATGTCTGTACTTCACTGACCAAGGTCCCTGAGGTTGCTTTCAATCCAAACCCATGTCTCCTTTGTGGGTGCACATTGCACTACCAGATCTTTCAGTGCTCTGAACCAAAAGTCTTGTTCTTAATGGACATTCTGGGGAAAATACAGCCATCTAAAAACACCACTACTGCCAGTGAAAAAAGCAAGCATGAGTGAAATAAAATCTGTAGAGTCATATGAGTACGAGCTGCAGCTTGAATGCTTCTATCAGTGCTGGGTTTTGGGGTTTTTTTTTAGAGAAGTGAAGATCAGACAGCAGAGGATATTATTTATCTTAAAACTCTGTTCTATCTATTTGCCATCTCTGTGAGATCTTGAATAAATATAGATAAGTCTCTGTGTTTTTAAATTTGTATTTGGAATTTGACAGCACACTGGATGAGCTTTACAGAGAGGTATTTCAGTGGGAGGTTTTTGAGAAAAGGCTCTACCCATCAGCTTGTCTTCCCAGTATATTTTGTAGTACATGATGACAAAAGGTGAGAGCAAGAGCAAACAATAACCATCTTAGAAAATCTCGGTGAACATTTGAAATCAGTAGGCTAAGTTGGCTGGTGTGAAAGTCTTGTGTACATCTAGTCCATAAAATCCAATCTCATAATCTTGAAAGGAAAATTCAAGAGTCAGGGGAAATGCAGTTCGACTTGATTTGCACAGTCAGGACTTATGTTTGTGAACTTCTGTCAGGACTGATCTCAGTATTTATATAAAATATAAAACTGATGTTCTTCCTTAGAATTCCAGTTTCTGCCAGAGTCAGAAGAAATGTTGTGCGTTACAGCCAGTTTACTTTGCAGAGATAGAGTATGAATTTCCTCAGCCGAGACATGGAGAGCATAAAGGGGAATTCCACGAGCAGTTTCTCATTAATATCTAATTTTGTGTGTGTTTGGCCAGAAACAGAAGGAATTTGATTTTCTTACATTTGTGCTGAGATTAAGACGGTCTGAAGAACAGATGGAAAGGTACAGCTTAATACACATGCACTAGCTGTCTGTACAGTAAGTACTCAGTGCATTTGCTTAAACACAGATATTTGGTACAACTTGATGCATCTTCTGACCTCTTGCTGCTTTTCCCAAAAGCCAGGAATCTCAGAAGTGGCAAGTCATGTTTGCTAGATGTATCCAAATATGTTGAAGCTGTAAGGCTTTTGCAGTGGCGCTTGAAAGCTACATTTAAGTAAATGATTTGAGCCCTAAAAATAAAACTTTGCATATTTGTAACCACCTCTGGCACATGATTTAGCGATGACAATGCTACCATGTGATGGTTCAGGAAAAATCCTTTTTCTAGGAGCTATTAGAGGTGAAAATACAGATGATAGATGTAGACCCATTGATTTCATTAATGATTACTTGATTACATTGGTGATCCCCTGGCATTTTAGGTCAGCACTTAGGCCAGGATTTTTACCTATAAATAATCATTCTGTGTATAATGCCTGCAGTGGGCGTGATGAACAGTTAAGAATAATTAGTATACAGTTTAACTTAGCTGACACACTTGTGCTGAGTGGTATGAATATGACTTGAATTCTCACACTGGTATGCATTCGTGCTTACTATTGGTAGACAAAAAAAATCTGGAAGTTAAATTGTGTTGTAACTTCTGTATTAATCATAGTGTCTGTATAACAGATGTTTTTAAAAAGTGAGAATTTAAGTCCATGTTATTGTAGTTTGTGCAGGTTAGGAAGATGTTCTAAATATCTGCAGTTTATTAAATTCTCTAGTATAAAGGAAAAATACCTATTATCTGAAGTTACTCAAAGGAGTATACTGTATGTTTTAAGACATCAGGTTATAATTTTATTTTTTTCTTTTTTAAGATGCAATCCTTATTAGAAGCAACACTGTGAAGTATGAATCTTTTTCTTCTATTTCCTGTAGTAGTACTCTTCTACAACTATTTTCTATCATGAAAATAAGCATAATGACTTTCAGAAACTTTCTCCTTTGCCCTTATTCCAGCAAACCTCCCATTGACTTCTGTAAGTATTTTACCCAAGTAGAGTCCAAATCAGAGCTAGCAAGATACTTCAGGCTTTTATGCTCTATTTAAAGGAACTTGAAAGGATAGATTTCTTCAGTGATGAAATCTGAGGAGCTCTTAAATACTGCCAACTGTTTCTTAACCTTTTCCAGAAAGCAATCTATAGATACTTTCTGCAGAAACCTGTATTTTGTTGATCAGGTCTGAAGGATTTTGCTTTGTGAAACTTCACCTAGAACCAGACCTGCAGAAAAGAGATCACTAAGATCAGTTTGTTTATCTTCTTCTCTGATGTGTTCGTGTTCCATACTGGACAGTTACATTTGCTCTACCTTGATAAAGACAAAGTTTGTGGTCTTTGCTTACACTGTGAAATGTATTTTGATTGTACACAGAATTCAGTGAATTTGGTGAAGACTCTGTCCATTAATTTTGTGGCTTAATGATTTATTTTCTGGTCAGTATTCAGGAGAGAAGATAAAAACACTCAGGTTCACATCCCCTATTGTCCTTGGGTCATGGTGTAGACTCTGGCCAACTATTTCTGATGCAGAAGGTTTAGTAACTTTGATTAATTCATGATCACAGAGTGCTTTGGGCTCCTGGGATAAAAAGCAAAATAGAAGTGCAAAGCGTTATTAATGGAAAGTATGCTTGACATGCTTAGTATACTATATTAAATATCATTTGGGGTTGAGTACATTAGAAGAGTGCGAGTAACTCAGCTGAAGGTAGTTATGGTGATGTCTCTAATTGAGAGAAACAGATTCTTAATCAGTGTATCACAACTACAGCCTTCATGGTAACTTCGTGGTTAGGTTTATGGATCGATTTTATTCCTCTGAATAACATATGGCCTAGAAACTAGGTGCTGACAGCATCTTCTGAGTTTGGGGAACATATGCAGTTACTTCTGGTTTTGATGTCTGGGAATTTCTCTTCCTCTCAAGTCTGGATTTAACAATCCTTCAGTTGCCATTTAATTTCAAAGAGCAACAGCATTCAATGAAGCATGTATTCTCCCCTTCTCCTAGCAGCTGGTAGTAGAAATTTCTGTTTCTTTAGGAACTCTGTAAAATATAACGTGAATTCTGGATCTATGTACACTGGGACAAATCTTATTTGTTTTGACTTACAGTAATACAAGATTTTCCACTGTGTCCCAAAGCCAGGATTCAGCATTTTAGGGTCTGTTCCTATGTTTTGGGAAGCACTGATGGAGAGCTCTGTGAAATCATGGGTACGTTACAGCACCGACTTTTCTTCAGAGCAGCTCAGCTACAAAGCTCTATTAGTGGAATTTCAGTGTTTATGCATAATGTGAGATCCAGAGGGATGTGCACATCTACATTAATATTTTGCTTTGCTGGCAATGGTTGCAGTTTTAATGAAAGTGAAAACCTGGTGTTTTCCTTAAAAATTCCACTCTTGAAGTAAACAGATAATGTCAAGAACCTCAGTTTTTCTTGTGAAAGTTTCTAGTCCTCATGATTGGAAAGAAGACACTGAATCATGATCAAAGCATAACGCAGAGACTTAGAAATGAGAAAAAAAAAGAGATAAATATAAATATAAAGCCTGATACTTATTAGATGGGTTAAAAAATTTTTAATAACATGTTTAGAATTTTCAGGGGGAGAACGGTGAAAGACGGAAGGGAAACAGTATGAGATCAGCATTGGTGGATCTCATTTGCACTTCATTTTGATTTTGGTCTGAAAAATAGTTTCATGGTCTGAATACCAGCACTGAAATCCCTGTGCAAGTTGAGTATCAGCAGCATGACCTGGAATAAAATTCACACCTTCACACCTCTATAAAGAACGACAGCAGTGGGGTTTTACTGCATATTTTGCTAGCCATTTAAACAAAGATTGCTTAAATTATGTTCTGTCTGTGCCTGTGTCCATAATATTTGTGTTACTTATCAGTGTTTTTATTAGTTGACCAAGAGGTGCACTATCGTCATTCATTTGAATGGTGTTTTCTGCCTGTTTCCTTGGCTGGGTTTCTTTTTCTCTCTGTACTCACAAGTACTTGGGCAGTGAAAGTACTAGTTCAAATAAATGTCAAAAGCATTATTTTGTTATCTCGTGCTGGTTTAAATGTGGACTGTGTATTGGTAAAAGGTATCTGCCCATTCAGACTCTAGCTGTTAGGATTGCTATAGGAATTACTGGATGAAAACTGTACTGCAAGATACTGAGGGTCTTCTGTGGCTTTGAAAGCTATGAAATAGCTCTCAAGATTTAAAATGAGTGTTTATGAATTTTTTTCTCTCCAAATTCCATTACAAAAATAACAATGACAATAAAACTTCAAATAAAATAGTTCATTTGCCTAGGGAATTGTTTAGTTTGTTACTTGGATTGTAGTACTGCCCCAGTTCCCAAACAGAATTAGGGTCTGTTTGTAGTAAATGTTTGAGTAGAAATTAAGAGGTTGCCCTGCTTTAGGTCTTCATAATCTACATCAGAGGTTCATACAAATGAGAGGAGACATTGCTATAGGCAAAATGTCAAAGGACATTTTGGAGATAATCCTGTTGTAGAGATGGGCCAAGCTATTCCAAGGCAGCTTCGAATCATGCAGACTGTGGTAGGCACAGTACCTGTTCTGTGGATGACAAATCTGTATAAAGTGAGATTCTTTCCTTTTCCCTTTTCCCTCTCTCCTCTCTCCTTTCTCCTTTCCTGTTTCCCCTTTCTCCGTCCTTTTCCTTTTCCTTTTCCTTTTCCTTTTCCTTTTCCTTTTCCTTTTCCTTTTCCTTTTCCTTTTCCTTTTCCTTTTCCTTTTCCTTTTCCTTTTCCTTTTCCTTTTCCTTTTCCTTTTCCCCTTTCCTTTCTCCCTTCCCTTTCCTCTTTTCTTTCCTTCTTTCCTTTGCTCTTTCATTTTTAAATGCTGAAGATCTTGAATTCTGCAGAAAAATTGACTGTCAGAATATTTCTGATATTCAGCTGACAGTTTTGCATTTAAAAAAAAATCGTAATGCTGTCAGTAAAAGAAATTTTTTGCAAAACAAAAAAAGAAAAAAGCACCCATTCAGCTGCAAATAGATTGAATTTTTCACACACACACACACATATATATTTTAATTAGCCTTTGTTGGGGAAAAAGTTGGAACCTAGTAATAATGCCTGTGACTCACCAGTTTCTTTAACTGACATGGCTTGAAAACTTTTTGAAAAGAACCTAAAAATGCATATCAGTTTCTAAGGGCAAATACAAGTCACCCTCCATACTCTTTTTCAAACTTTTGGCATTCCTACTGGGGAGACCCCCCTGGATCTAGCCAGAAACAGTGTGTTCTGCAGCAGGCTTTAGGTGGAGATTACGTCCGGAATTTGAAGTCAGATCCTGACTGTTTTGCAGATGGGAGGGAGAAGTAGCACTTTTGTTTCTTTTACATTTAATTTTCTTCCATTTCCTAAATAGAACAGTTCCTTACAGGAGAAAATCCAAAGAGAGATCCAGTTCTTTTCCCTGCCTTCCACCTGTAGATGATCTCCTGTGAGTAAATTAGGGCGTATGCCAGGAGTGCTGCTTCCCCAGCCAGCAGCATAAGGAAGATGTCTGGCTATGCAGAGCCAGATTTTTCATCTCTGTGTTTATTAAAGTTAGAAGGAGAAATAAGAGCTTTGGAAACTTAAAACATAAAATGAAAACAAACAAACAAACAAATGCATCAGCTGGCACTTGATGCTAGGAATTTTATATAATGGTGACACAGAAACAAGGTCTTCAGCATGTGTTTTCATCCAGCAGATATTATAGCTCCTCGAAAACTTGAGACTCTTTAAACTTCATTTGCTAGACCACCTTAGAGCAGTTATGAAGCTACTATCTTTTTCCTAAGATCAGGTGGATGTTTTTGGACCCTGAGGGATAACAGTGAAGCTATGGAGAAAATGTAGTCTTCCAAATAGTTATGGTGCAGTTTAGGATGAAGGGAGCTGTATGCTAACAGCTCTTAAATAGTAATCTTCATACTGCCACAGAAAGACACAGAATATTTAAATCAATCTGAAATCCTTCCAGCTAAAAATAAAATAAAGGGAATGGTGCAACTTGGCGAATGCATCTTGACCTCATGCTATTTTTACAAGTCAGACAGATGTGGAGCCACTGATAAGCTGGTACCCAGGACTAGATATCAAATCAGAAATCTGTGGACTCACTCTTCAAATCCCAGCACTAATCGCAATGATAAAGAGCTACCTTTCGATTAATCCTGCCCTGGACTTTAGACGAAAGATACTGCAGTTTAATTACTGAGCGAAATCCACTTTGTCTGATCTGCCAGTCTGCGCTGTAATGTCATAATATAATCAGCTTCACCCCTGTCTGAAGCTCCAGGGCTGTGAAGTCCAAGGACTTGTTTGATTGGAAGAAATAAAACGATGTTCAAACAACCACCAGCCACAGTGCTGTAATTACCAAAATCTTGTTTGCATCTGTCTGTCATTTTTGCCACTGGTTTTTTATGACACTGAAAGGCAAGGAGAGATTGTGGTGGATAAGAACAGCGACCTGACAGATGACAAATAAGATGTGGGAGGGTTTGCTTGGAGAAAATAATCATTGTAAAATATTCAGGCTAATTAAACTGGGTCTCTTTCTTATATATTTCCCATCGGCTTCAGTGACACATGCAAGTTCAAGCAAAGCCAGCCATTGGTACTGTCATCTCATAATTAAAACCTGTAACTGATCTGGGAGTGTCTCCTGCAAAGGTTCCATTGAGGGGACAGAACATGTCAGTGTGCGAGAAATACGTTTTTACCCATGTGAGAGCTGCAGCAGGGCTGCCAACGTGTGCAATGACCCCTACCTCTGCCAGCAGTGGGCACTGGCCGTGACTTGAAGTGACCATTTCTTCAGATAGAGGTCCTGGCTTACTTGTAGGAATCATCGAATGAGTCTTGAGCAGATGTACGTCTCATCTCCCAGAGCAGCATGGGATCATGTAACAAGTTCCACTAGAAGCAAAGGGAGGGTTTAGGGTGCTTGTGCTCTCTTAGTGTGTTGCCTTTCAGTGTCTTTCTCCCTGACCTCCTTTGTTAGGAGTGCCTCCAAGGCGTGTCGGTAGCAATTTCTTTTCAGTGGACCATAGAGAAGTTCATTACCTGCTTCAGACTTGTTTCACAGTGCTCGGTATGTACCAATTGGGCAGCAGTAATGTCCTGTTACCTCTAACCACAGCTGTACTGGGTCACTAAAAGAAGGTGAGAAGATTTAAGTTTTCTAACAAATGCTTTGTTTGGATATCTTTGTGGCAATTCAGGGAGGTTTTGACAGTGATATGGAGAGAAGCTGGCAAAGCTCTCAAAAATAGTTTGCATTCAGTTTATTGCTAAGACAGAGATTATAATGACCAGAGAAGGAAACAAAGCTTTCATCTAGCTGCCCTTTAGGGAGAGCACTCCATCCTGCGCTAGTGAGGTGAAGTCTGACTGACTTTCTTAGTGTCTTTTGACTGCTTAAGCTTTCTTCCCCCAACCACCTTCAAGACCTGATTTATCTCAACTAATTTTCTTATTGTTCTACATTCTTTGCTTTCCCTTTTGCATCTGTCTTGGCTATTTCTAGCTAGATCTTCCTTTTCTCACGTAATGTATTCCTTACAACCCATGTCATCTGATTTGCAATGATTCTCTCTTCCACCCTTCTAGCATGGAGATCGCATCCTTTCACTCTTCTCCCAGCTCTACTCCCCTAAAAAACACTTGCAATTTCCATCTCTATCCATCTGTTTCTGTAGAGTGAGCTACTAGACTATCAGAATCACAACCACAGCTCGATTAAGGTCCCTGTGCCACTTCCTCATCAAAGGGCTGTCTTGTTCAGCGCCTATGACTAAAGAGGCCGAGCACAAGATACCTCAAAGTGTTCTGGAGTTAGAGCCCGTGGGTGGATTTCTGTGCAAAGACCAGTTCTCTTCTGTACTGCAAAATCAGAGCAATGTCTTAGGGCAAAGACTGGGGATGAGGAAGAATAACATACAGCTAGCTGTATGTGTCTCTGTCTTAAACTTGCAGTGCATTTACTTTCTTCCTCTTTCTTTTGTACCCTGTAGCTGACAGTGGTGCCGAGCATCGCCTGTCAGCAGGGATGGCATGCAGGGTGTTTTGCAATGGAAATCTGGCTTTAAACCTAACTGGGTTTGTCACTGGTGTTTTAACTTCTGAATAGTATTTAAACATTTCAGTCTATGGACTGAGTTTCAGCAGGATCTATCCAGAAGAGGCTGTCTAGAGAATCATCTCTGAACCAGCTTTGACCAGCAGCAATGACCCCAAGTGCTTTATTTGTACTTTACTTTTGGCCTCAGTCTAATCCTTTACTTTAGAAAAAGAAATGTCAGAAGGAAGATGTGCACAGCTTCCTTTAAATCTCAGGAGACTACTTTTCAGCACGAAGGAGTCCATCTAGTTACATGGCCTTGCTAATACCAGCACACTGCACTGATATTCTTGCTTCCCAGGGGAAAAATAGCAAGGGAACCTGAAAAATAGTTGTATGGACAGTAACTACAGAAGTTATTTCTTTTGCAAATAGGAGGATAACGGAGGGCACAGGATAGTGCATAACGGCACTTTAAAAGGAAGGAAGAAATTAGTGTGATTGATGAGAATATTGTTTTACAACTGGAGAAGGATATATGTGGGGGAGTGTATGTAAATAGTCAGGTGTTTAGTATGCTTACAGGCATGAAGATGGGAGTATTAACATATTGTCTGTCATATACTTTGGTGAGGTGTGTGCAGTTTTGTGTCCGTGACACCATGCAGCAGCCTGATTAAAACTTTGAGGCCTTCCGCATAGATATGGCAGGTTATGAGAGTAGCTTATAGCTACCACCACATTATCAGGACTGCCACTAGCACTTCTCAGAAGGCCTGACTTAGGGTGTTCCTTGCTGTATACATTGTTTGAGCCTCTTACCTGCCCTAGGAAAATAAGCTTCTCTCTCTTCGCTCTCCATCTCAGTGGACTTGTAGGTCCCAGTTGTCTTAGAATGAGTTCCCTGACATCTACTAAGAAACCATGCTGCTATTAGCTCTAGTACTGTGTGAATTAATGTGTGAGGTTTTTTGCTGTGCAAAATCCAAGCAGTGATGATCTATACTTAAAGGACATAGAAGAGGCGGGAGATCAGGAGAAACGAGAGGAACAAGGAGAGGAGTAATTTGAGGATGGGTAGGAGAGAAAAAGAGTTAGGTTCATATCCCATCCTTCATGGGCCAGTGATGTCATCAGTTCTGGTTCTTCAGTACTTATATTCCTCAGCCTCCAAATCGTTTGCTTATCATAGCAAATTAGAATTGTTTGAGTTGGAAGGGAGCTTTAAAGCTCATCTGGTCCATCTTCCCTGCAATGAACAGGGACACCTACAGCTAGGTCAGGTTGGTCAGAGCCCCATCCAGCCTGACCTTGAGCACCTCCAGTAATGGGGCATCCACCACCCCTTTGGGAAACATGTGCCAGTGCTTCGCTACCCTTATAACAAAAGACCTTTTCCTTATACCCAGTCTAAAAGACTTATTCATGGCCTTGTACTCATGCTTATAAGCCTTACCACTTAGGAATCCACATGCATGTGGCTCACAAGATCATATTTATGAGCATGTTTTCCCAGCTGATTCTCAGTTCCAGCTACCCAAATTCACGTCCAGTTACCAAGACATCTTTTATTCATTCAGGAGCATTTTATTTCTGCAGAAATGAAAGCAGAATTTAATTTAGAAAAATGATAAATTTGGAAAAGATTAGGTGATGAATTGAAAGAATACAAAGTGCAGTCACAATTTCCTGGGCCCCAAGCGGCATAAAAAACTTTGCTGAAAGTAAGGTGATATTTGTAAATATCAGCAGCCATTTCACTCAAATATGTGAATCAAATCTAACTCCTGGAGAACCAGGGGCAAGAACTAGATCTTAAGGGCACTCCTTGACTGCACAAGTTACTGGGAAATAACTCATTTTCTCATTTAAAATTGCATTGTGTTAATGTATTAGTTCTAGAGCTATCAACGTGTCATTTCATCATAATATCCTCTTTCTGCTTTACACAAAGATGTCAATGAATTTTCTGTTCACTTTTGATGGCAGAGGTTGCCATCTCTCCAGGGAGAGATGCTGCTCAGAGAGCACTGGGGAGGAGAGGAGCCACATTCCCTGCTGAATGTATGGACCTGTGCAACAGCACAGGCTAGCTTCTCATGAAGGCACTACAGGGTTCCCTGGTATGATGAGGCCGCTAACTTTGGGATTGACTACAAAGCCCATCTAGGTTCATACTGCTTTCTAAATGGAAGTTAAAGGGAGACTGAATTTAAGCCCATGACATTCTGCAAGAGCAAGCAGAGAGTTAATATTTTTGGTCTCTGGCCTTCCAATGCTGCTAACAATATTTTGAGGGCAGAAGGCAACTAATTGTGATGTAACTTGAATGATTTCATCGCCCTACTCCTCTCACTCAGTTGGGACATTCATCAGCTTTCCAGTCACTGCTGACCTGGGATGCCAGAAATCTGGCAATCCTATAAAGCAGCTTAGCCAACCTGGAGATGATTTATCTACTCTGGTTCATTTCTGTAGATACATATATATTTTATCCATGTATGTGCAGAACACATCCATGCTTATAATTGTGTGGGGACTTTCAATTTTGGTGTGCTTTGTATGTATATATACTTAACAAAACAAACAACAACAACAACAAAAATCCCGACTGAACTACATCATGTCAAAGATGAGGGAAAAAACCTCATTTTTATGTCTTGTTGCCAATCCCCTAATCTATACATTTTTCTCTAAGCCCACTGCTCTAGTAAATAATAAAATATCATTCTGGGGACTGTTATCAGTGGTAGAATCTTTCTCCCCTTTAGCATGAAGAGTAGCTGAGAAACCAGAGGGGCAGCTTGCGTGGCTGTCGGAGCCTCAATTGAATTCATGCACAGGTCTAAAGAGATCAAAATTGTTTGAATTGATCCTTTCTGTTGCTCCTGTGAAGAGAAATCCCTTAAGCCTTTTGCTTTCTTGTCATGTACAGTCTCCCTTTGTCAGTTCATGTCCAAGGTCCCAGTTTTCATTTTTCTTAGGGATAGCAAGATCTCTAGCAATATCTGTCTTTATAATGTCTGCAGTGAGAGAGTATGAGACTGAGCGTGAGGCTATGGGGAGAAGGATAAAATACACACGGTGAGCATCTGACCCCTGAGAACCTTACACTGTCTCTGAGAACCACAACCTTATCAGGCATCACAGTTGTGGCTGCTGTGGCAAAGGATGACAGCAAAAGCAACTTTGCCCACCACAATTATTATTCAGTTTTGAGACCTGGGTTTTAAAACAAATGCATTTGGAGCAGAGATGTGGAAAGAAAGAGAAACACAAGTGCTGCTTATTGGGGGCCCTGCAGACAGAAAATTATTGTGTTTCTAACACTATTGATTTTGTGCAGCAGCTGATATTTCAATCTGGGTGCAGCATGTCTGAGAGTCTACGCATACTGTCAAGAAGAAATATGATAGTGTCTTAAAAGATTAATAATATCGCTGGTCCTCAGGAGGCTTGTCTTAATTCACTGGCCTGTTCCTTGGCATGTACTGTAATTTATCTAGTCTGATTTGAATAGCAAATGGCAATCGGCTGCCATTAGGGAAATAGGCATCAGTCTTATTGATCCAGGATGGGCTGGATTTTATTTAAGGAGAGCTGCAAAATGTTATTAACTTCCGGATGAGAGGCTGCAGGTGGAGAATTTTTTTTTTTGCAGTGTTCCAAGGGAGGGAAATTGCACCAAGTCTTGGAAGTCTTGAAATGGATAGGAAGAGGGGAGGATGTGGGAAGTGGGGCATCAATTGCTACCCATTTGTTTCCAAAGACACCCATTTTTTTCAACACAAATATTTGTTTTTCAGGGCTCTTTGTATGATTTTGTCAGTGAGGGACTGAGTTATCTATGAGTGAAAGCGTTTGGTGCGAAGAAAGTCTGGTGGTTGATTTTCCATATTGATTGAGATACAGCTGGAGCTGCGTAAATGGTTTGTTTTCCAGTCCCCCTCACTGTGCTTAATAAGAGCTACACAATTAATCTCCAGACATCACGCGGAATATGTACTCCTTCTTACAGTCTGCTATCTGTGTGTTTAGAGTTGCCACCAGTAAGTTGCCACCAGTAAGTTGCCACCTAAGGAGAGTGGCTGATGTGACTGGGAGGGAGATATAACCCCACAGCTATTGTTAAGGTTTGATCATGGTTTTCATGTTCATACCAGTCCTCATCTGAAACAACTCTGAGGGATAGAAGCCACTGTCTTTGGGTAATCTTTCAGTGCTGCAAATATTATGGGTACTTTTTTTCAGTGCATGTTGTTGTTAAATATCATGCTAGAGCCATGAATGTGAGGAGAACAGAACTGGTGCAATTCCAGACTCTAGAAAAAAACAAATTGCTTGGCATTACGCGGATCCTGAAAACTAAGTTTAAAGAAGTAAAATTACACTGAATACTTTGGAAAACTTCCAGTCTCATGACATGTCACAGTGAGATAACCTCCCCAGGGAAGTGGAGAATGCCCAGCTATTTGACACGCTTTCAAGTTAGACTAAGTAGAACATCAGGAAAAAAAGCGTAAGGAATACCCATACTCAGGAGGGAGTATGGAGGGAATGATTAAATACCATAGGTCTCTGCAACCTTAATTGCTGTAATTCTTTGATACATCACAGTCTCCCAGCAGGAATCACCAGAAAGGAAGAATCAGGAGTGCCATCTATTAAAAAGCTTATAGATACTTCAGTTCCAGCAGGAGGCATTATAAGGAGCAGTGGAGGAGTGTCGTGTGGAGGGACTTCAAACCTACCCTTCAGTCTGGTCTCCTGGGAAGCCAGCACTCTGGGGAGTGGTGCTGGAATAGCAGCTCCTAGCCCTCGTGCCAGGCTCTGCAGGAGGCACCAGGCAGGAATCACTCTTTCAGAAGATGGGAAGTACGTAATGGAGAAAGGGTTGGGGCAGGGAGGATGTCCACAGCTGGTCAGCATTAGCTTTTGCCTTTGAGAAGCTTCGCAAGGCTCGCAGGGCAATCTCACAGCATTTTCCACCAGCAGTCACAACAAGCAAAAAAAGGTGTGGGAACATTTCAGAAAATTAGCTTCTTGTTTCATGGACTTCATTTGCACCTAAAATATGGGCATAGGCAATAAAGCGCTACAGGAAATGGCCAAGCACAAAAGCAATAAAATAAATTGAAACTGACTTTGGGTTGTTTTTTTTTTTTTTGAGCAGCAGTAATTGCTATACATTGTGATGTTTGCATAAGAAATTAGTTAATGTGTAGGAGAATGACATGTGATACATTTTATTTGCCCGATGACTGTAGTCTCTGAGTGAATGACTTATTAAGGTTAATAAAAAAATTTTTGCTTGTGACTTGTAATAATACAATTGCTAGAATTTAACATCCTCTCATGCATAGTTGCCTAAAGGGGGGAAACTAAATTACACATACGTTCTAATGACCGACTGGCTATGCTTTTATTTATTTCTTAATGGTGATTTGAGAACAAACAATGTGTTCTAAATCGTTGGTCTGTCTGTCTTTCTGCCTGCCTGGGCAGGAACGTTATGGCTCTCTTAATTCTCCTGTGTGATTTATCATCTCCAATTCATTGTTTTGCATAACTCTGCTCAAAATGAAGAAATGTCATTATTTTGCAGTGAAAAAGTTGTCATTTGCATAATGCCTGCCATTAATTATTGTGAGACTAATGCAGTTGTTGATATTTTTAGGGCACAGTGGTACATCCTGCACCTTGTATAATGTCATTCTGAAAACATTGGTAGTTAATAGGTGCCACAACACTGCACAAATGCAAGAAAAGAGGAGGCAAAAAAAGAGGAAGGGCACAGAATGGAACAGGCTGTGGTCTTCATTTAGGCTTTTTGTTTCCTGAAGTACTTGGTGGGAGATGGCTAGAAACAGAAACTAGAGATAAGAAGCTGTGACACCCAAGAGGATGAGGGAATGAAGAAAGTGAAATGCTCCATTCTGCACATGTTAGAAGCTGCCTAAGCTAAAGCTGCCTTGTGCTGGTGATCCCTGGAATATGAGAAAATTCATGGGGGTAGTTAGTGACTGTTATCCCATAGCTGGCACTTTCCCCCTTGGAGAAGCCTTTTGTTATTTGTTTTAGTGGCTTATTTATTTTTACATTGGAGTTATTTTATGATTTCATTTCAAACATATAAAGTGAAAATCCCTGCATATACATAACAAATATTATTTTATAATGTCCTCTGAGTCTGTGAGGGGAGAACAAAACAAACAGATCTGACCCCTATTAAGAATTTAATAAATCTAGTTATTGAAGTATAGTTCTTTATTTCATTTTTGTGGATGAAGTTCACTGCTATTTGAAAGGGTCTCTTGATGCCTGCCACCAGTAGCTGGAGAAAAATATTCTTTCCCAGTTAGACTTACACATGGCCAGAGGAAAACATCTTTTTCATTACTTTTTCACTGTAAAGCTAGCTGATTTGGCCTACAGATATTGGGGGTGGAAAGAGAAAAGAGCAACATTGTAGGCATCCATAAATTCTGTACATTGAGAACATGAAGCTGGACCATTTCCAGTGCTTTTTCCAAGAACTTCCATTGCTCCTGAAGTACTTAAGATGTCGTGTTTTTTGAATAACGTGCATAGTAAATATAAATCATAATAATCAAGTGAAGCAAACACTTGAGTCTCAGGCTGACAGAAGCTTTCCTACATGTCTTGTACAACTAATACTGCTGCTGCAAGATAGTTCAAATGCAATAGGCATTCTTCTATGCCTTTTTTTTTCCTTTTTGGTCCTTAACAAAGAGTATTAGTGAGCAATGTGTTAACCTATAGCAGTGGTTGCATGCTAATGGAGAGAAGCTTGTTCAGAAGGCCTATATCATCATAACCATGATTTATAGTATATTTAGCAGGAAATAAAAAGCCCTGGGATCCTTTGCTATTAAGATTGCTAGGTCCTCTCTTTGTTTGCTTAGATCTTAAAATTCCAGAAAGAGAAAAAAGGGCGATTTACTCCTCAGATGCTGCATTTCACTGCCTCTGAAGGGGTGTTGTTTCTTCTCCTGTTTTCTGCCATTAGAATTAAAGCAACAACAAAGAGAATTAAACCGCAAAAGTTCAAATAATGCTAGAGTCTAACTGAAACCCACAAAGAGCAGGAAATTCATCTCCAAACAGTGCCAGTCTGTCCTCAGCTCACCCTATTGTCACAGAGAACTGAAAGTTGTTCCTACAGTGGGTGATCTTACCGACCACAAGTGCTGCAATTTGTAGTCACAATAGAAAACAATAGAAGAACAGAGATGGAGCTTTACTCTTGGTTTCTTGGCTTCAGTAAGCATGAAACAGACTCCTAATGCACATTAGGGTATTTTCTGTGTATTTTAATGTGCTTAGAGCACAAGTACAGTGTATAAAGTGTATTTCACAAAGTTGTAATTCGTAGTCGTGAACTAAATCCCAACAATAAGTTGCAATCTTTAACATTACAGAAATAATCCACATGTCAGTTGTTAGTATCTTATACTCAGACATGCCACTGCCCCTGCTTTTTAGAAAATAGAATATAAAATACCTCGTGTTGGTAAGAATACTACAGATAACCAATCAGGAGGAGAAATTTCTGCAAAACACTGTAAAAACTAAGTGCTAAAACCAATAATCTACCTCCAAGGGCTTTGCAAATGACACAGCTTTTAACCCCTAGAACAGCTTTTCCCTCTTGGTCCATCCCTGGTATCCCTACCCTATTGAAGAACTTTGCTGTGGACAAGCTGCAGGTCTGTTGGAAGAGCACAAATCTTAAGAGCACTCCTTCTGTAGAATGAGTTCAATAGATGCTTGGCAGTCTTTTGAATAAGATCTAAATTGCCTTCCTGTCTTTGATGTAGACTTCCTGCGTGGCCACAAAGAAGTCACATCATTTCTCTCATAATTTGCTTAAATGAGGAATTATAATCATTCCAGACATCTAAGGATACATTGTGAGGATCAATTCACGAAGATGGTTGAGATATTCAGACACTGCAGTGATGAGTACCACAGAAAAGCCAGAAACAAAAAGCATCTTATTTCATGAAAGACTTGGATGCCACTCAGTAAACAAGGCCTGGGGCCACACACTAAACAGGGAGGATAAAAAAAGAATATTTGAATTATTCTCATGCCTTGTTGCTCCCCATTATACAGAACACAAAATGTATAATCGTAGCATGTAAGACTGTATTGTAACAGTGCAGTTGTTGTGACAGGCTTCATCTTGATATTTTCTTACTTTTGAGTGCTTTCCTCTGTGACCTTAATGTTTCAAGTTAGTTTTTAAAAGATGTTTTTGGGTGGGGCAGTAGATTAACTGCAGATCCTGGAGAAATCACTGCATCATGTGGCTGTTGAATACCCATTAGAACCGAAGTGGCTATCGCTGGTGACTAATTAAGGTACATGGTTTTTAAGTTAGGAATGAATTCCACCAACTGGAAAACCAGCCAGCAAGGAAGACCTGTTGTATCCGTATCACAAGTTTCCTGAAAGAACACCTTGTTCTCTAAACAGTGCTCTTGCTGTTTCACTCGTAGGTCTTTGTTCTTAACAGAGAGTTTAGCTATAATTGTACCTGGGAAAGATATTAATCAATATCCAGCAAGTTGACAATGCAATTGTAAATCATCACTTGCAACCCTAATCCACGTGCTCCATAAATTCATTGTGAAGCCAGAATCCCTGTGATCTATGCATTAGCTATCTTGAAGCTTAGCTGCTCTCTGATAAATTTGTCAGACTGGTTCGTCGTGCTGTTTAGAAAATGGCAGAAGAACCTTCAGTTTCATTGTGCAAAGTAATGTGTTCTGCTTTTAGATCTTTGTGTTTAAAAGCCCTGGTACATCTTTCTGTTAAGATTTTGTCCAATTTCCTTTAGAAACCATTTTTACTTTTGGCATTGAAAACATACCATGCCAGTGAATTCCACAATTTATTTACATAACGTGTGACAAAGCACTTGCTTTTGTTTGTCTTGAACCTGGTACTTGATAACTTCTTTGACTGCTTCCTAGAAATATGTAATTAGAATTTGGGAGCAGTTATTAACTGTTCACGTTGTTCTTATTTGTCATGATTTTATAAATCTCCTCTATATTTTCCTAAATAATTTATTTTCCAGGGCAAAGAATCCAATTCTTTTTCATCTTTCTTTGTGCAGAAGTTTTTCCATACTTTGAATATTTCTGCACTTTTTTCCATTATTTTAGATTGCTTACATCCTGTTTTGCAGTAGAAAGTCAAGCCTACATATAGTATTCAGTATGTGAATCTATTATGGATTTATTTGAAGGGCATAATTATCAATTAAGTTTTGTTTTCTATTTCTGTCTCAATATTTCCCAGCCCCATCCTAAACCTCAGCGATCAATGCTGAGTATTGAGCTGGTGCTTTCACAGGCATACCTACAAGGATTCCCTACTTTCTTTTTTATGTAGTAGTAGCTAATTTAGATTCTATTGTGTTGTATGAATATGTGGGGTCATTTTCCCCATGGACGTTACTGTGTGTTATTAGCATTAATTTTCATTTTTCACTTTGTTGTGTGGCTTCTCAGTGTTACCAGGACTTTCTACAACATTTCAGTTTTAGCTTTTGCTGTATTTTTTTGAATGAAGTGCAAAGTTGGTTGTATCAGTCGTCCTGTTCTTTCCCCAGCCATTTACGAGCATATTGAACACAACAGGTCTTAATGCAAACTGCTGTGGGACTCTGATAGTAGTTGCCTTCCATTGCAAGAACTGAAAGTTTATTGCTTCTACTTGTTGTGCAAACAGTTATTAATGTGAGATGCTCTTTTCTCCTGTGTCATGGTATCTCTCTTTTAGAGTCTTTTGTCTTTTGCAAGGCTTTTCAATTGTTTTTGCTTTTCTTTTTTTAGCAAATACCACTACTTGAATCTCTTGCAGATGTGCCCATTGGATCCTCCTGAAAACTCTGTAAATTTTGTGAAACAGGACTTTTCTCTGCAAAAAGCTAATGTTGTATCTTCCCTTTCTTTTATCTGCCCAAATGTGTGTTATTTATTATGGTTTTTACTGTTTCTGTGTTGTAGTTTATAGACTTTCTGAACTATGTGGATCTTCCTAAAACGCTTTTTTAAAATTGGCATTAAATCACTTTCTATTCTTTTAGAACCCACCTCAATTTTGTGCAGGAGTTACTGGCTAAGTTCTTTCACGTATGATTTTCTTTATAACTGCTAGATTGGAACCATTTTTTCTTTCTGTTGCATATTTTCTCAGACTTTTCAGAGAAAGGGTTTTACTTGCAAGCCTTTATAAACTTTTCCATAATGAACACAAGTCCAGAGAATTTGAGCTTTTGTTTTGTGAAAATATTTTTCACCTCATCGTTGGCCTTACAGATCATGTGCAGGGCATTTGGGAAAGTTGTTAATGGTTTCTTCAGTATCTTCTTGGGCCTGAGTTGTTCTACTAAAGCTTTATTAAAAAATAATAATTTTAAAAAG
The DNA here is from genome assembly GCF_023343835.1 of Lagopus muta. Classification (NCBI taxonomy): domain Eukaryota; kingdom Metazoa; phylum Chordata; class Aves; order Galliformes; family Phasianidae; genus Lagopus; species Lagopus muta. The sequence continues at coordinate 82,608,144 of NC_064433.1, forward strand.
CACTATTTATTCATTAAATATTACTTCCCCTCTTTGGATAGTAGCTTTTTACTTCTAATAAACCCTTCCGTTAGACTCATTTTAAAAAAAAATCCTATTAAAGATGTTCTTTCACAGGTGATTATGTATTTGTTTTGTGAGTTCAGACTAATGACTATAAATGCATTACCATAGGGCAACTTTAAAAGTTCCTGCATCTAAAGATGTATCATGATTCTCTCCTGGAGATTTTTGCCCCCTTGCAAAGTATTTTCATCTCAAGTGGCAATCAAATTATGACAGTTTACAACCTAGCATAGTCAGGTAAATCAAAACTGTTTCTGGATTTCTTTAGTACCTCAGGCTGTAATTTGTTGTGCCTGCCAGACAAACTGCTGAGATTTTCCTCAAAATGATTGAGGCAGACAACTGGGGGTCAGGATTATTACAGCTATTCTAAGGTAAGGCTTTCCTGTTACGTGTAAGAGACCTGAATCTCTGATAACACATCTTCTAACATCTTAAAGCATTTTTCTTTACTTCTATTCAATTTCTCTTTTACTACATTCCTTACTTTGAATAGATTTATTTTTTTTCTGAAATTACATACTGCCATAGTGGATTTTGCTGTTATTTTTTCAGTCGTATAGATAAATGATTTTATTTGCATTGTGACCTTAATTGCAAGATGGTGCTTTAATATGCAAACTGAAGTAGGTTTAGTGTTCTTAGCACTGAATTAAACTCGTTCCTTCTTTCATAGCTTTTCTAACTAGCTGCTGCTTCTCAAATCTTCCTTTTTACATTTCATGGTCACTGTCAACATTTGATGGATGTTGCATAGTATAATTCTTATCCCTTCTTTTTGGGCATGGAATTAAAAAACACAGTATTTCTTTTTTTCTTTTTTCTTTTTTTTTTCCCCATTTTATTTATATACACTTTCTTTAATTCATAGCACTGTGCATTTTACTTAGTCATTATTACAAAGTGCAACACACAATGTCTGGAGCATTACAATCTCTCACATATTCTTTTTAAGCTTACTATAGTTGGAACCACTCACATCCTTTGTAACATCCCTCCCATTTAAAGGAATCTTCAGCTAAACTTCTCCTTCCTTGAAAGGAGATCAACTGTAAAAAAGAGTTTAACACAATATCTGACTTGCTGGCATCATATTCAGTCAGTCACTTACTCAAGGTAACATACTGCTGGAATCAGAAGTTGTCAGTGTGCTCAAGAAATGTTTTAACATTTGTTCTACATATTGGTTGACACACTTTCCTGTCTTTTGGCTTGTCAGAAGTGCTGCATCCCACAGTCCTGGGGATCCCTCTACCCCAGAGGATGCACTGGGAGCTCTCCCAGTAATACATTGTAAAAAATATTTTGAAGGGTTTTCAGAGTACATCAGAATCACAACTATCTGAAGAGCATGAGAAACACACTGAGTAGAGCTCGATAATCGCGTTTGTGAGTAACCAAAATGCTCTGCATGCTCATGATCTGTGGAAATAATTAGTAATAGAAGCAATTTACCATTTAATTAATAAATGACAAGGGGCAAAACCTTGTCTGGGTTCACTGAATTTGGATAATTGAAGCTCCGCTGTATTTTAGAATCTGAAATATTAACCATTATTCTGTGTGCTTGAGATAATAATCATTTTAAAAATGTGCAAATAACAGGATCTAAGTCTAGTTGATATAGTGCCCTGCATGCAGGGAAAGTTTGTTGTATTTGATTGTTTTTTGAAGTGCCCAGAGTCTGTTTCCCTTAATATATAGATCTGTGTAAGCTTTGAACCTTTAACTACATTCCAGTGCCAGTGAAGGGTTTCACAAGGCAGTGAGTGAATAACCTCTCACTGAGAGAAGGGAGAATGGGTGCAGCAGAACATTTTGAAACTGGTTCTTACTTCAGCAGCCCACAAAGCAAGATTGATGGAGATAAAATGTTGAGATTGATGGAGATGATTTTTTTTTAATGAAATAAGAGGGAGGTAATAATTGTGCTCTGTTAGAAATACCCGTTCAGAATGTGCTATAGCAAGTGGAAGGCTGGGACTGAAGAAAGGCATTCTCGTGTTACAGTGTATTCCAATGGCCTTAACTGCCCTAAACTTACCTTGTTTGCTACCAAATACAAGACATTGAAAAAGAGTTACGGACATCTGCTTTCCTCTGCTTTGCCTGCGTCTCGTGCCATCTCACATGTTTAATAGCACCTAACTCTGAGGCATTGTAGCAGCATGGCTGAAGAACAGGGATAGAACCCCTAATAGGCAGTAGCTTTAGAATCATTTTCAAGCTATCAAAATAGAATGCATTTTCCTTCTCCCTCATATTGTTTGTTGTATTCTATATTTTTATCTCTCAAATCTTCTTAATTCTGGCATCATCCAGAAATATACTGGATAAGAAAATAGGTGTGGTCAAAAATGAGACCACAGATTTCAATCTGTTAAGGACAGTGCATTGAGTCTAATCTCCTGCAGCTGATCTGTCTATTGCTAGTAACCTGTTTCTGGAAACACTGTTGTACCCAGGAGACTTACCTTTATTCAGTTCAGTTTGTACTATCCTCTTCAAGTATATGATAATTGTCTGAGGATGGGCAGTCCTTACAGAAGCTTAATTCCAACCCCACCTCGCTGTTTCATTCACAAGGAATTGGAGGAATGTGCAATTAAACTGCTATGAAGTCCTGGCTGTGCGGGTTCTGTCTACTGCTTCCAAAGAGGTAAAAAGAAAATTGGTCATTTCAATCAAGTTTTTATTGTACTTGTGTCAAGAGTGCTGCAGAATTTAGCATGTACAGAGGTCTCTGCTCTTCAAGGGATCCATTACTGGAAAAGCTGGGAGTCTGTTGTGTCAGAAATGATGAGTTGGCACCATTCATGGTGGTAAGGGAAGCTTGCTTATGCAATGAGCCACATCCTGCCCTCCTAACTCCGTGAGTAACTCTATTGAAGTCCATGCTAATTACTTCTATTAAAATCAGTGGAACTATTTGCATCAATAAGATAAGTAGGATTTGGCCCAAAGGTTGGTTAATATCAATGTTTTTAATCTCTCATTTTCATAAACGCTATATTCATTCAGCAATATGAAGTGAGGTGAATAAAGAACATTCTGTGCTTTGAATAGTTTGGCATCATATGCAGACAGGGCATGTGATTAATACCATATTGTTGGCTTTGTTCTTTGCTTTTCAGTTGTGGCTGGCAATGTCCTTTTCATAACTGCTGATATCCCCATGAGCCTATATAATCACTCGCTACAGCTTTTCTGTGATGCCCTTAGATATTTCCTGCACTCTGCAACATGTTTTTGTATTCACTTATCCTGCCATCAGAACCTTAAAATGTTTCTGATGTACTACTCTGACGTAGTCAGACCTGACGTCTGGCGGTGTGTTCACCTGACAAAGTTTCCAACCCAGACACCTTATCTGTGTCTTCATGGACATAACCGTCACACTACAAAGTCATGCCTTGTGGTTGTGCCTCTGGGAAAATCTGTAGAACTGCAGCACAATCCTTCAGTTGGCAGATAGGAAATTGTGCTTGCATTTGAGATAGTGTACTTTACTTGGCTACCAAAGACAGAATTAGAGGTAAATAATAAAAAAATCCTGTTCTCATCATAGATTTACAAAGATAGACGCTTTGATGGAAACTGACAGTCTTGATACTTTCTCCTGAAAACAGCCAATTTATGATGCTAATAATAAAGTAGAATTTTGATTAATGTAGAAATGTGACCCAGGAATCAAATCACTGAAGTTATCTTCTTGTTTCAGTGTTGTTAAAATTACATAATTAAAGATATACACCTATTGAAAAGAAAAAGAAATGTTCAGTAGATAACATCTAGTGTGCTTCTTTTCCTCCAGTGAACTTCCTGATAGTATTTAACTTCTTGGATGGACATTTATTGTTACCAGGAAGCTTCTTTTGTAAAGCAGACCGTAAGGACTGGTGGTTGTCTGTGCTATTTAGCATGTGTCAGTGAAGTGAAAGCCTTACCACAGTCAGAAAAGATTCATTAATGTGCCATGAAATTCTGCGCTGCCTTCTCACAAGAGATTTCCGTTTTGTTATGTTCTCACTCATGTGACATTCAAGACCAGATTCTGCTTTCAAAGAGATTTGAGGTCATTTGACTGACATTAAAGGATTTTTACTGATTTAACAGCAGAATACATAATTTATGACTACGCATGAAGTCAGAAATACTGTCAATATTATAATTGTTACATGGGTAAAACCTGCATGCATTTATAGTAATAATCCATTCGTTTTTTTATTAGTGTGAAGTTTTCAAAGGAAACTAGAAAATTCCCTTACAAACCCACTCCATGGAAGACTCAGTGGAATTTCCTACAAGTTGTTAAATATCTGACAGGATTCAGCTCCCTACTTATACTGTAGGAGTTGGCAGTCCGTATGTCACTATAAGTGCAATCTAGTCAGTTTTCCTGGATGCCTGAGATATCTGCAGGTACTGTGCAGGCAGGGAAGATAAGATTTGGATCAGCAGCTGAGGGCTGTGAAGGATTCATCCTTGTGAAGACAGAATACTATTACTCAAGTCTTTTCACAATGAAGTATTACGTGTGTTTACAGGTGCTGTAAATAGTAGCTTGCTAGCAAGTTGTATCTTGCATGGGTTATCCAGCTACATTTATGTTCATAATACACTTCATAAGCAGTTCATAAAAACTAATACATGATCTATCAATATTTTAAGAATATTTTTATATGGTTAGTACATATTATACATTTTGTAAGCATATCACAAGTGGATCTATAGGCTATAAACATCAGTTTGTTAAACTCAGTCCTTTCTAAAAGTTAGTAAGCTGTTTATTGAATCTTTTATTGGTTATCTTCTGGTCATGGTATCAGTATGGTCACCTGCCCATGTAAGAAGTTTAAAGGTTCTGAGCTGAGAGTAGAAGATAGACAGTCCAAATGAAATTCTTCTTAACACAGAATTGGACAGTAATAATGAAAACTCTTTTGAATTACACTGTTATTCAAATATTTCTTCTAATCAATTGTTGTAGACCCTATCTTTTAGCAATCATATCGAAAAAGATTCTTACTTGTATATACTTAGAGAAATCTCAAGAAGGCAAATTAATTATAATCCTGAACAGATGAAAATTCAGTAGCACTGAATTCTAGTTAAAAGCCTGGGAAGATTCTGATACTGCTGTTGCATTTACCCATTAATAGATTTCCCCATATTTCTGAAATCAGATTTGTTATCTCAGAAATATGAGGACCAGAGGTCACAAGTGAGAAATGAAACTGGGTTTTGTCATGTTCCTGTCCATTGCTTTGTCATCCATGACTAGTTTTAATTCTTAAGGGTATAGGTAGCTCTATATGCATCCAATTGAAGCCGTATAGAATTAGGTGTTCTACCTAAGATTTCTAGTTTCTAGGCTTTGAAGCCTGAATAGAATGACTATTGCTTCATTGCTTTTTGTGCTGAATTTACTGTGTCTTTCTCTAGAGTTGGTTTTTTTTTGTTTTTTTTTTTTTTGGGGGGGGGGGGGGGAGGTTGGACCAAACAAAGGGAAATAATTGAACAATATTTAAGAATTTTATTTCTATTTTAGCTTGTAAATAACCACATTTCAGAAATTAAAGTGAGGGAAGGTATGGGAACCTTCATATTAGTATTAAGGATGTAAGTCAGTTGGGTAGGATGTCTTCATTCATGTATTAGACTTTCAGAAGAGTCTGTTAGCCTAGAAAAATATATCTGGTGGAATAGTATAGAAGGCCTTCCCAGAATTACTTCCTTCCCAGAGTTATTTCCACCAGATGGATGAAGGAGTGGTTAGGCTTTGTTGAAATGCAGAATGAAGATTTGATTTCAGGAATGTAGAGGAAGGTGACTTGTCAAGATAGGGAGAACTGATGATGTATAGATTATGGTAACCTGACTATCTGTCTCCAGCAGTTTTCATAAAGTATGTGATAAAGGATGTAACCTTCATTCCTCACATTATGTTTCCGTGCATGCTGAATCTTCTACCTGTTAATTTTTCAGGACGTAAAGGCAAGCTTTTTTTGTCTGAGCAGGACCAAGTCAAATAAAGTTGTACGTGGGGAAATATTTCAGTACATTTCAATGTAACTTCTGAATTAATATCTGATAAGAAAATTTGATAGAATCATCAACGTTGGAAGGGATCACTGTTGATTATTTACTCTAATTCTCCTGCTCAAAGCAGCAACACAAAGATCATGTTGCTCAGTGCTTTTCTAAATAAGTTCTGGATATCTCTGAGGATGGAGATTCCACAGTCTCTTTGAGCAACTGTCCAGTGTTTGACTATCCTGACAGTCAAAAGTTTTTTCTTGTATTCAAAATGAATTGCTGCCCTTCCCCACATCAGGTATTTTCTACATGAGTATGGTTCCCCTTCAGTCTTTAAGGTAATTCCTCAAGATTATTATCCACAAAATCCCTTCTCAGTGTCTTCTCAGTGCTTACTGCAGGGAGCAAGGTACTGTTTCTTCATTGTGAAAGGAGCGAGTGATTTGTAACATTTCTCCAGGAAAGCTCGGATGATCATTTTAAGTTAATAGTGATACAATTCAATAGTTTCCTATGGTTTTTGCCAGTATTCTGTTTGTTGATGTCTTTCATTATTTTTGTGAAGATAATCTACAGAGCTAAACATTTTTTTTTTCCTTTTATTTCAAGATCCTTTTTCTGCTGGCTTCTGAAGAGGAATAAGGTGATTTTCTGTGTTCAAAGAATCACAGAAATATTTGAATGTAATAAAAAACCTAGAAGCTCCTGAAAAGATACATCAAACTCAGTGCTTAAACCCTGTAGCATTGCCATTTGGGAAGGCCCTTTATAAAATTTTGAAATTCTTCTGTTGATATTTCAGTTTCAAGAGCTTATTTTGTTCTTAAATCATTTGTAGTATGTGGGGGTTCAAGAAAGAAAAAACTCTGTGTTGTGCTAAGCTAGGGAGGCACTCTTGCAGCCTTCAAATTTTAGAACAACTTTAATGTTTCTCTTGCTGAATTTTCTAAGTCGAACTTTTACTCTTCTGCAGTGGTTATGGGTTAAATTGAGATACTGCTGTAATGGCACATTTCAGGAAGCATGCTGCCTACTCTTTTTCCATGTTCTATTTGCTGTTGGCTATATAGGAGAGCTTCTGTTGTGCAGAGAGATGATAATGGTACCAGTTTGTAGTTGTATGTCTTCAATTTCAGTTCTTGTTTGTTAGAAAGCACTACTGATCAGCTGTTGTCGATGAGCTTTCAGCCTCTGCTAAGATGAGCTGCTCATCAGACTCGGTCGGTTTGCTGCATGCATGTCATTCTTTGAGTTTGTCCCACTAGGCAAAATAATTCAGTTTTATAACTTTTCCTCACTATCTGCCTGTTGAGAAATCAAACAATTATTTTCCTTTTTTTTTTAACCTTCAGATAAGCATTGTTGGTCTCTGAAATTCTGATTCTACTTGTTCGTGCGTGGCTTATGTGTCCTGCTTCATGTTGAACACGTTTGGGGCAGCTTCAGCTTTGTTGAGATTAGTCAGGAGCATGTATTTACCACTTTGTCTTACGTGGTTTCAGACATCAACTAAAGCTTAGTATGTGCATAGATTTTACACTAATGTAATTGTTCTGATTAAATAGATTGATGTTTTTAATGAAGTAATTATACTAGATCAACTTCATGCATGGATATAGTTATACTAATATAAGATTGAGTTATATATCCATTCGGTTGCAAGAGCATAAAGCAACATGACTGTTTTCTTGAGGCAAAGATAGGCCTTATGTTTTTATATTTTAATTTATTTGAAAGTAAAGGGTTACTTTATCTAGTTTGAATTTTACATACCCTTAAATCTTCTTCAAGAAATTATGTAGTATATGAGTAAATCTAATAGAAGGAGTCCTAAGAAGGGGTAGATGTATGTCAGATATTAAAATAGTTTGGCAGACAATGTGCCAAGAATTGAGAGGTATTTATGTGTTCACATAACTGTTTCCTTCAAGCAATATAAGATGTATTAGCTGTTTGTCCCAGCGTATATTTTCTCAGTGCATTGTATATGGAGGAAGGTAGATGCATTTCTTCTGCTCTGGTAACATTCACTCTCTTTGTCACAAGAAGGAGGAATTTTGCATTAAACAGATCCCTTTTATGTTCTACCTACAGAATTTCAAAGAATGCCGAACAAATGAGGTAGGAGTTTATACTTTTGTGCATCAAAGAAATGCTTAAGTAGTTTCTTATATGTCTAAAGGCACAATGTAGGGCACAGCTTCTCAAAGAGGAACTATATTCTGTAATCAGTGTGTTGTTACCTCAAGAATTAAATAATACTTTTCACTTTGGAGATGCTCTTAAACATGCTAAAACTATAAAATACCCTGCTGAGAAATAAAAGTGAATGGACACTGCTAAGAATAGCATAAATGTAGGCTCATTACAGTCATCACAAGACTGTTATTTTTAGCAGTATGGTAGTATTTTCTTAATAGGCACTTCCAGATTGAGGGAGCCCAGATAATACATAGATGAACCTAAAATTCCTTATTTTCTTTTTCAAATTTGTATTTTATTTCTAGATATATAAACTTTTCAAGTACTGTTGACCTCATGTTACTCTGTATGTTGTGCAGTTAAAAAAATTGGCAAGCTAAGAGATTTTTTTTTTAGTATAATTTTAAAATAGTTGTGTAAGTCATCAGTGGATAAAGAGTAACTTTAACAGTGAATATGAGTATAATAATCAAGAAATGGAAATATAAAAAACAAAAATAAATCAAGTGATGATATGTGGAATAATTGTCTGCATAGAAAATATGTATGTATTTTATTTAAATGCCTTCTTGTCTGTTGATTATCTTAAAGCCCCTTCAGTTGGACCATCAAATACCGATTAAGCATCAAATTAATACAGGTCCAGTTTCTTGGGATGTTGAAGTGAATGAAAGAGCAACCATCCATAAGTCTTTGTTTCAGAAGTTTCAGAAGTAGTATTTTTAGATAGCCACACAATCTTGGCATAAAAGGTCTTCATAAGGGTGTTTTTGTTCTTCTGGACTGTGAGTTAAAGGATATTTTAGAACTTCTCTGTGATTTTTAAAATACCCTATTCATTTCTTTGTCCATTAAGTTATAGTTAATTTATAATGTTCATATAATATAAATAGATTTTAATAAATAGTTAAATACATTAGTTAAATATATTTCAACAATTATAATCAATGATAAGTATTTTAAGTTAAACATTATAAGTCATGATGATCATAGTGAATGTATAATAATAGAATACATTAAATATAATGCAAATAAGATAAATAAAAATATATAATTGTGCAGTTATTACCTGGATTTCAGTGTAGACTTTCTTAGACTTGAACATAGTTTTTCACTCCTGTAAAAAGATGAGCCATGTTGTATGGCCAGTATTGAAGTTTTGCAGGCTTGCATGAAGGTTATAGGTGAGGCTGCCTTTTTTGACTGCCCTTTGTAACCAATGGATTTTTTTTCTGTTTGTACCTTATGTCTTTGCCCCATATACTCAATAGTTTTTGGTTTAGGGGTTCCTACTCCTTTCAGAGAGCCCATGAGTGATGTGTTGAATCGGCAGTTCATTTTCACTGTCTTATGAACAATTGGAAAGCTGAAACAGCTTCTGCAAAGAAGGACACACAAACCTCCCAAGTGACTTTGTTGCTTAGCTTTGCTGTTATCTTGTGGAACCTCCTCCTCCAACACCCTTCTGAGCTGATATGATGTGAATGAATAAAGTACTGAATTAGGACGTTAAGATCATCCAGTGGAGACGTGCTATAATCTGTTTCCATAACTGGCCTAATGCAGGCTTTATCACACTACAACATCACAGAGACCTTAGTATCACAGCATAAAGTTTAGTCAGCTTCTTTTGCAGTTCTAATAGACTTAGCAGAACCCCAGCTAGCAGGGAAAAAAAAAAAGGCTGAGACAGACCTTGTCCTGACTGTGGTGACAGGACAGAGCAGCTGGAAGCCTAACTGGTGACGTGGGGAAGGGCGGCATGCTGGTTCTGCTAACAAGAAGGTGAATACTCCTGTTTATCCTTTGGTAATGTGGGAAAATGCTGTTTATTCTTAAAGCCTGGGGAAATGCACGACTAACGCTTGGCCTTAAAATTGCCAGATTGACCTGGATCTGGAGTCGCACCTTGTTTGTTCCCTTTAGGGATTTGTCTCCTGAACTGGCACAAGGTGGCTCAGCCCTGGCCTTTTTAATGAATAGCCTGAGGGAAGCTGCTAGTGGTACCATCAGGGAACCAGGCTGCAGACAGGCTGGCAGTGATTGCACAGCTGTGCCAAGCAAGCTTACACGGAAAAACTCCAGGCAAAATAACAGTCAAATTTGTTGCTGCCTGCGAAGCTACGGCAAAAGAGGAATGTAAGAGAAACTAATTGTACACAGTCCTCTCTAGGCAGCCCACTGAATCACAAACCTTCCTACAGCCAGCCAGGCGTATTCATGTAATTGTTTGGTTTTCGTTGTGTATCTGTCTTCATTTATGTTGTGTATGCCGCATATGTTTATATTTATACAAACCTTACTGTTGAACAGAAGCCTACTGTAAGTATGCATATTTTTGGTTATACCCGTATGTGTGTTTATATGTCTGTATATTTGTGTGCACGCACATGTGTGCGTGTATATATGTCTGTGTGTTTGAGAAACAGATGCACTGTAGGCAGATAAGGCAGATAAATATAGATTCAAATAGAAGCATAAGCCTATAAATATAGGCACAATATAGAGTGAAGGCAAGCGGATCGGCACACTTTCATTATTACTTTCGTTCGTGTAACGAACGAGTTGCTGACACTGAAATTACTGAAGGGATGACACTGTTGGCTTTCAGCAAATGTAGTGAAAAGGTAAGAAAACTTTTCAATATGAGCAGTAATTAAGATGGAAGATTTACCATCTTCACTTATTTGCTTAATACAATTTATCATATAATTTTTACCAGAGCTGAAAACAGAGAATGAAGGCTGCGTAATGTTTCTAATATTACCTTAAAATAAGCAAATAAACATAAAAATCCAGACCCACAGACTGAGAAACTGCTACCACTAGTTTCTGTTTTTACAGTAAACCTTGTGCACTGTGTTTGTGAACTTTCTGCTTCTGCTGCTGTACACATTTTCTTTGCTTCAGGTCCTACAGTCTCTTCAAGTGATTTTGAGAGGCAGAGTATGGGGAAAACATTTAAGTTTGTGACTAAATTAACTTCGAGAAACAATGTGAGTGTGTATGAGTGTATATATGTATCAAATCCTTCTTTTTGCAAACCTCTGATGTCAGTTCTTATATTTTTTCTCTCTTGTAGCAGTTTCACTTTGGCCAATCCACAGCTATGGCATAATTAGTTAGAGTCAAAAAGGTTTTAAACTTACTAGATATAAAGAAAGCACTGTAGTTATTCAGGATGGCCTGGAAAGTCAATTATTTTTTGTTTTAATTCTGCAACAATTTGATGAGAGTGATCAGATTAATCAGCTGCCAAGAGTCAGGCATTCTGTTTCCAACTCTGCTTCTTGCTTAGTGTGGAATCTTACCCAATTTGTGTACTTGTTTCACCATTTGTGAGTGGAATGGGTAGAAGTTATGTCACAGGGTTAGGTAACTGAATAGTATCCTGTTTTGTTAAGAGGTCTCATGATTTCATTGAAACTACTCATGGAACAAGGTGTTTAATATCTCCTCGTACAACGGAGAGAAAAAATAAGAATATAACTGTACAAAATGCTATTGCTGTTTTGCACTGCACCACAAACAATCCCCTTATTTTTAATTTATTTGTTTTCAAAATACACAATTAGCTGATGTGGATTGACGAGTTTCTGTATTCCAAAGAACACAGTGCAAAGCAGAAGAGAGGTAAATGCCACCACACACTCAGATATGCACACACTCAGACAAACAATATTCAGTGAGATAAAACATGACCAAAGTCAGAAAATTAAAATGTCAGGTGGTGGAAGGCTTGGTGTGTTATTTGTGTAATTCTAAAAGAGGCAGCTCAGAGCATCTAGGTTCTGGTCCTGAACTTTTTACATGGGTTGCTGCAAGCCACTTCTTACTCATCTTTTTTTATTTCTATACCTTAAAATAAGCTCTTCCGGGTATATATCAACATTCAGATATCTGGGTTAGACCCCAATTTAAAATCACCTAGGTGCTTTTAAAAAGAATTTCATTTTTGTGTCATGTGAAGTACCCTGTGAAGGTGCTAATTTTTTGCTCTATCTGTTGAGATACATGAATTAAGCTCAAGGAGGAGTCAGAAATTTTATAGGTACGAATAGTGAGAACCACTGGGGAAATTTGTATCTGCCACAGGAGACACTGGCACTTTTGCATTTCCTTGAGCTAGTAGAAGAGTTTTGTAAAGCATGCTGGCTTTGTTCAGGTGCTGTTGCTAGTAGGGCCCATGGCAGAAGCAGTCACAGATCCTCAGACATGCAACCTGCTGTTGGTCTGAACATTCCTGAGTTACTCAGACTCCCCTAGCATCAAACCTGTAGAGTGATATTTGAGAGGTGAGCTAACATAATGAAGTGCAGTACTTTAAAAGTTAACAAGCACTACTGCCTATTCCATAAACTCTTTTGAGCCCCTCCCAGTCTATTCCTATTCTAATACATACTATTGCATCCAGAGTAGCTTCAAAATAGGGTTTTGATTCTAGGGACTGAAACAAATATTAAGGTTTTTTGGATAAGGGCTACATTGAGCCCCCCGTTACTATAGAAATATGGTCTTTTCAAAATCTTGTAGGGAATATCTGCTATGAAAGTTTTTCTATCCCAGAGCATCATATATATCCCCCGTATCACAGGGATTTCTATATTTTGTCTTCTGCATTCCTCCTCCCTTCTCTTTCTAATTCTGATACATTAAATTGATAATTCCTCACCAGATTAATTTATAATGCTATATTGTGTTTGCAATAGAAAAAATAACTTAGATATATCTACATATTTATATAAATATTTTAATGTAGAAGTAAATTTCTACATGATCTAAGTCCTTGTATGTGTTGATTTCAGTCTGGATCAGATAATTGTAGCCGAGTTACAGAGTCTTGAAAAATGAGGTTTATTATGGAAACACTGACATAACCTCACTTATTTTGGTTTTGGCAGACACGACAATAATATCCAGAGACCTTTTTTCTGACTCTACTCTTTGCTAGTCTCCTTGGATTTTATTTTCTGAGTCTTTGCCAATTTTACTGCCATTCATTTTGACTAAAACCATCTCAAAAATATGTCAGTCTGCAGGAACCATTAGGAAATATATCATTACACATGTTTGGTTGGCTGGTTGGGAGGTGGGGAAAATTAAGTAACTTCTGCTGTGTCATGGTCATTTCCAAAATGGTGGGATCCAAGAGGTTCATGTGAAACAGCAGCCTGTGGGGAAAAAAAGTCAAAGTAAATTGCCAGGAAAAACATATTTCTTTCACTGCAAGGAAATACATGTTGCAAGAGGCCTGCAAAAGGTTTATTGATTATTTAACTAGCAAGAAGAGTTAGCAGGCATCTCTAATGTGTTTATTTTTTGTCTCTATCATTTTAATATTTTTTCATTATTCATTTTGCCATTAAAAGTCCATGGCAACCTAGCACTATGCTTTTCTCCTCCTACAGTCATTAAAAAGATGGAAACTGCATTGAAAAACATTAAGCTTACATACAAAATCATGAAATTCTAGAGTGATAACTTGTTTATAACCTTAGTGTCTCCCTTATGATAGTCTTTTCTGAGAAGTCATGTTGCTTTTTAGCAAATGCACAGCTATAGAATCTTTGATACATGCAAATAGTATCTACAGTTAATGTTTTTCTCTAATCAAAAACTAACAACAAAAAAATCCCAAGCTCCAAACCACAAACTTACCTGTTGTAGTGAAAAATAAGACTACTTTGCACATGTGTTGTGGGAAGAACGTGCATCAGAAATGAAAAGCAGTAACATACCATGATGCAAAAAAGAGCAGCAGTTAGTACTGCTGACATTTATTTTAGGATTTTCTGGCCTAAGTATTTCTCCATGATGCCCTTGCTAAAATATTTGGTAGAATTTCATAATTGAGTGGATTTTTAAAGCTTATAAAACTTTTTTTCTTGAAACATGAAACTAGCCAGTATTCACTTTTTAAGCTTTGAGTCTATCCATACTTTTCATTTTTAATGCTTTTTACAATAGATAGTTTAATCCTTTCTTTATTTCCAATTCTTTTAAGTCTCTAGATGTTCTTTTTTTTTTTTCATGTTCCCTATGTGCAAAACAGATGAACTTTTGTTTATTCAAGATCTCATGAAATTGCATATGAGGTAAACATTAAAAATAGAAAATTTGCACAGCAGTTTCCAACATTTTTTGAATGATTGAAGGCAAGCTGATTTTAATGGAAACTTCTGTCAGCTCCAGTTGACAGCCTCTCAAGTACAACATTCATGAGAACTGAACTCCATAATTTGTGTCCCCACATTTTTAGGGGATTTGGATCTCTCTTTGAAGCTTTTCTGTACAGTACTATTGCTTATAACCTAATGTTCAAACTAGTATTTAAATACATATCTCCTCTGGATGTTGGTAAAGTAAACATAGCCCTGTTGGAACTGCTCTTATTGTCATGAGAGCTTGCTTTGCCATTCCTGAAAGTTCTCTATTTTCTCTACGAACCTCTCTTACATATTGTTTCATGAGGTTAATACATTTTATGCTTCTGCTCTGCATCCAATAGGATGAGGACGTACAACATTCTGTGGACTAACTTAAAGTGTATTAACTAGTGCTGAGAATGTCCTCTTCACATGCTTTAAAGAACTTGGGATTGTTTTGATTTTTCTTCTTCTTCTTTTTCTTCTTCTTTTTCTTGTTTTTTTTTAATGTTTGTTCTATGGGTCAGTCTTCCTGAGACACTCATCTTCTATAGCGTCACTTACAGTTTGATCGTTAAGCATAATTTCTCTGGACACCAATACAGTCAGGTAGAGGTAGAGTTTGTGGTAGACTTCTGTGTCTCATTTCTTTATCCCAGTATTCTCGTCGTCCACAGAGGAGAAAGTACTTGGACACATTTTTTGTTGGCCTGACCGATCACTAAAGAGGGCTAAGTTGAGAATGCATGCCCAGCTTTCTCCATCCTGTTCCTTTTTCTCTAAGAGTCAGTTTAATTTTAAGAAAAATCAGACTAGTTAGGCCACACATGATTTTGTGTATAAAACACTTCTGGGGTTATTTCAATGCAGTTTCAGTTTTGTGCAAACAAAATGAATAAGCATGTGTAAGACAGGGAATTACTGTTTTCCTTTTCTCTCTAACCTAAAATCCCAACAGAGATTCTGAATGCATGCCGGCTGGTAGTATCATAGTTAATGTTAGTAGATGTGAATCTGAAAAAAAAGATCAACAGAACAATCAGAGACTTTGTATAGCTGTTAAATTTCCCTAAAATAGGATCTATCTTTTTTATAATGATGTGGGCTTTCTGTTTGTTTGACCTGTAAAGAAAAGCATGCTGTCCATTATATGGAGCTGGAAGAGAACAACATGTGAAATGCATGTCTTCCAGCAAAGATAATGCAAATGAAGCCTTAAGGGCATTGGTAGTTATGGGCTTTGTACATTTTGGTTTTGGATGTTTGGTTTTTGTAATCAGCATCCTCCTTTTTTTTTCTTTTTTTTTTTGACACTAGGCTAGATGTCTGTCATGGCTTGCAATAAGCCTGCTACTTTCAGTCTTTGTCAGTATGCTTTAGAGATTTTATTAACACCCTCTACATTCACATTGACGTTATTAGCAAAATCCCCAGCCCAGTATGTGAATAAAGAAACTGGTGACCAGTGGTTCAGAGTTGTGCCACCCTGGTGATGGCAGAGTGCTTTGTAGGACCCAGAGTCAAGTAGGAACAGGTAGAATTTGGAAACCCATGTCTTGTGTTGGAGACAAAGGATTCGGCAATGTGATGGGCATTCAGCAGTGGGAATGGGAAAATTTCAGCCTACTGAATCAATATGCTTCTTTTTATAGTGTTAGGGTCATGCCAGTGTCTAAGTCGTGGACTCCAGGTGTGTGTTTGCCTGCAAGAGAAAATAACAGAAGTATTTTGGCAGTCCTAATGGATGAGCAAAGCAGACTGCGTTTCTTGTTTCTGTTCTCCAGTTCCCATATTACCATGTTACCCTAACATCTTGAAAAATGCCAGGCTTTATAGCCCATAGTGTCTATCGTGCCTTTAGCTTAAGTAGTCCTACAGTACAGCAGATTCTGAAGGAGTGAGTCAAAAGTTGATCTGAGGTATTGCTAAAGGAATATTTTTCTTAACAATAACCCTCATGGCTGAAAATCAGTTTCCTTTGCATCTTTATACTGGAGTGCCACAATGACATCAGTAACATTTTTCTGGAGTTTATAATGAGATTTAAGTGGTCGGTGTGGGAGGGAAGCCCCACTTCTGACTGGTGGGACTGGTCACTGAACATCTGCTTTGCTGAAGGCCTGGCGGAGGGCACGAAAACACAGAGGAGGGAAAACGTGCTTGGTTCAGAAAAGCAGAATTCTGATCCTGAATGCTTTGCTCCCCTCTTTCCACAGGGCCGCTGTTCACACATACCTTAGATCCCCACCTCACTCCTCTGCCTTCCTCCGTGCGCAGCTCTCGCCGAGCTCTGAATGCATTGTATGGAGCAGTGTAAATCAATAGTAACTGCTGACCGCCCACTCGGGGCTCCGTTACGCAATATCGCATACCGTGTACACTGAGACAAAAAGGGAAAAAGCTCACACAGCCTTTACATTCAAAAGCTCTTGCATAATTTTGCTTTTCTACAGCCAAAAAAAAAAAAAAAAAAGGGAAATAACAGATGGGGAGCCTTGCAGTTTTTTTTCCCTTTTCTCAGGCTTTACCGAAAGGAGTTTGTTTAACATCCATGGTCATTTTCAGTGCCCTGTGCTGCAGATAAGCAAGCCGTACTTGCTCATGCATTAGAATAAGGCTTTCTTCCATCTTCCATGATGTGGTGCACTTCTCAGGTAATACGAGAAAAACTATTACAAAGCGTTTAAGGCTGAATTGGTTATTTGTTTAGCCTCAGCAGAAAAAGGAAAAGAAAAACCTCCCTTGAACTGCTCGCCTGCATGTTACAAAGCGAAAAAGGGACACCGAGTACGGGAGGTTGGACTGAATTCTCTTGTGTCTTTTAATATCTTTTTTTTTTTTTTCCCTTTCTGAAAAGCAAAATACTCTCGCTGCAATATTTATGTAAAAAGCCAGTTATGTAACTCTCGCCTGCCTTTCGCTTTTGCTACCTCTCCGGACTGTAAGGCTCCACTGTTTTTCCTCCCGACAGATTGCATTAAGACCTGCAAATCCCAGTGAAAGGAAGGAGCAACTGGGTGCCTGCAGCACAGGCTTTAATTTCGAGCCTTTTTAAGGGCTTCAGACTGGAAGACAATGGATCTATTTACGATCTTTTTTTGGCTGCTGGAATTCCTATTGAGTACTTTCCTGTCACAGTGTGCTCTGGAACATCCGTGGCTTCTGCACTGTGCTGTGCTCTCCCCCCCTTCTTTCTCCTGTTTTTTTCCCCTCCAAACTTCAAATGTATACAGTGGAAGTGTCCGGTCACTCTTCACTTAACAGCAGCAAGTGCAGAAGCAGAGTAAAATCTTACGTTGCTCTAAACTTTACTTATTCATTTTTATTGCATTTAAGTGATTGATAGCCATAGAAATGAGAAATTCCTTTAATAAGGATGAGCCGGCATATTTTTAATTGATTTCAGTCAAATGTAAATGAAAAATATATAACCCTGCTAATTGGAGGATTTAAAAAAAAAAAAAAAAAAAAAAAAAAGAGAAGGCAAGGGACTGCACTAAGAACATTTCATACTTTTCGATAACATTTCAGGAGGAAAATGTGCCTATATTGCAACCAGTTTATTCATAGCTTGATCCTCTGAGGATCTGACCTGTTTGTGGTTGCGAGTATTGTGTCAGGTTTGTTTTCTTTTGCCCTTTACAAATAGTTCTTGTCTGTGTACACATTCTTGGACAGATTCTTCCCTAGTGTAATGCTGCTAATTTTGTTGATATTACATCAGGGTGTATAAGGTCAATTAACAAGTTATAGGGCTTGATTCGTGGTTATTTTAAAGTGTCGTCCTGGCAATGTAAAGGAGTCATAAAGTGGGCATAGTTTATGCTCACGTTGGGAATAAGACATAATAGTTAAAGCTGACATCTTTTGACAATGATTTCTGAGACAAGTTTTCTTTCTGAAAACAGGAAGTGGAACATTTTACGCTGTATAAATATCTTATGTAAGTATGACGTGTTGTAAGTATATTGTATAGGATACATTTCAGAAAATTGCTGAGCAGTACATAGATCTTCAAAGGGGTATGAGAACACCTGAATTCCCTGCCTGGTTCTGAAACCAACTCTTCAGCTCTGGGCAACTAAAACTTCTGCCTCCATTTCTGTCTCAGTACAATCCTTATAGGGATTATTGTAGATACTTGCTTTATTGTGTCCTACAGAAGTTTTCTCAAATTATTTTGCTATGTTCATAAGGTGGATTTAAATGCAAAGGCAGAAGGTATTGAAATAATTTGGAGAGGTTATCAAAGCCACTTCTGGCCAGTGTTGCCACAAAGACCAAATTGCAGGCACTAACTGTAAATAAAAGTTAGCTGTTGATCAGAAGAAGACCCTAATTGTCAGAGGATTCTCCCTTATAGGAATACCAGGGCCTTGAAAACTCTGTAGTTGAAAAGATGGAGCTGAATCAACTTATCAGTTGCATTTTATGACATGGTTGTATAAAGTGGAGGTGACTAACCCGCCTTATCTTGACAATCCTTCATCCAGGTGTCCCTAATAGCTTTCAACCCTTTATAAAATGCTTAGAAGATATGTATGTGATGCGTATGATTTCAGTGTATAACTTAATCAGAAGAATGGTCATATGTCTTTGAAAGAAAATTGCTTGTGCCATTCTTCTCAGAGGCTTATTCTGTAAGTTTTTTGTCTGCCCTAATTACAGTGGAAGACTTATTTGAAACAGTTTACAAAACATGAAAACTTTTAGTGGTAGACAAGTAGAATTCACTCTTAAAGGCGTTTTCATGCTTTTCAATTATCAAGAAATTTCTTTTTATACCACTAGGTTCTTTCTGGCTTCCCAAGTCTCAAGTTCCCAGCTTCAATTTGTAGGCTTACACGTACTTGTAACAAGGCATTATTCTTTCTGAATGGTCCAATGCATACTTAATTATTTTCTGAGTAATTACTAATTAAACAAGACGAAAAACCATGGCAATACCTGCTGCTAAAAGTTTAGTTATTTATGTGCAATCGAATAGCAACCAGAATTGTGGAACTCTGTTTTCTACAAAATACAAAATTTGATTTATATTTGTAGGGGAGAGGGTGGCTTGACTTGACCAGACTTTAGGCATTCAACCCATGTAGGAAAACTCTGCTTCCACAAAGACAGAATAGGCAAAAGTGATGGTTCAAGCAGCTTGTGGAATGGGATGCTAATATTCAGTTTTACCAAACAGGATTTCATTTCATAACTTAAGAAAACTGTAATATTTATACCTAACCTGTTTGAGTCCTATCACTAGTGTGATCTGTGCCTTACCTTTCTTAAAACCAAGGTTGTTATTTTAGAGAAAAGGTTAAACATGAGAACAGTGGAGTTAAAAACAGCAGCAACAACAATGAGAGCTCTACATTAAATTTATTTTGAGTTTTCATTATTTTTATTCCCTGACACATGCTTGGTGTTGAGTATATTGGGGAAAAAAAGCTAATATGTTTTTGCTATATCCAACAATGTCCTGACTTAACTACAACCCCTTTTTTTCTTTTATAATTTTTTTTTTGCAAGGTTAACCCCTTCTTGTTCTTCAAAATAGATTTTTTATTTTTTTGGCACGTCTAACTCTTCAGTTTAGATTTATTACAGTTTGTGTCCTACACTGTCAACAATTCCCTGCGAATACAGTCAATACCGTCATGTTTTGTTTTGTTTTGTTTTGTTTTACTTACAGGAGTCCCTCAGAGATGATGCCAGAAAGAATACTTGCAAGGTGGCTGTCACAAATGCATCAGATTCTTTTCTCCCATCACAAAACCTCTGTATGCTTGTTTTGCTGTTAAATCTGGTTCAGGCAGGTGGTCCTTGACACCTGCAGGGAGTAATTGTTGAAGTCCAGCAATGTGGAGAGGTTCTCAGCATGGGCACAGTGCCTGTGGCAGAGACTCTTTGGAGAGGTGGACACATGGATGCTCCTTGCTCTCTCCTCGGAACAGTTGTTAATATTTTAGATGAGATATTAGGAGTAAATTCTTTACTCAGAGAGTGCTGAGGCTCTCGCACAGACTGCCAGTAGAATCTGTTGATGTGGTGCTGTTCAGGGCCATGTTGGACGGGGCCCTGATCAAGTTGAATGTGTCCCTGCCCACAGTAGAGAATTGGAACTAGGTGATTTTTAATTCCCTTCCAACCCATACTGTGATTCTATGGTTCTATGATTTTCCTCGTTACGAAACACAGTGTGTTCTGTTAGAACTTAATGCCTGTTCAAAGCTAGCCCAGTGAGAGAATGGACCATGCAATGTATCATACTCACTTTGGAAAAGGTATAAATCCTCATTTCATCCTTTCATCCCTAGCAATCATTTTCTGCTAGTGTCTAGGGTGGGGATCATGGCAAAAGTCTTTTTACCTTTCAGATTAGGAAGCTTTAAAAGCATTCTTTAAGACATCACTCAGCTGTCTAGAGAAGTTCTTGCAGGGACGAGATGCACCAAGAGTTCATCAGTGTAGGGGGGAGAGAGAGGATATTTTGCCCTGAAGGTTTTGCTGATTTATCTGTTATTTATTTGGGTTAGATGGACTCAGTACATTAACTGTATTGTGAACAAGAGCAAAACAAACTTGGTAAGTTTTGCAATCAAAACAAATAAAAATGTCTTTCATGGAAAGATTTTGTGGAACGATGTTAATAGAAAATGGTGCAAGAAACATCTCTGCCCCTAGATTTGGCTGCATATACTTCTTAAACTTTTTTCTTTTTTTTTTTTTTTTTTTTGCTTAAAGGCTCTATTCAATATCCTGATAGCCTTGTGCTCCTTTCATCACTTTAGAAAAAGATCACAAAGCTTCACCCTCGTCTTCTGGGATATTTCTTTTTGGCTTACAAAGAGTCAATGGCAGCTGAGGCTGGAAATGGTCTGTTCTGCTTGGAGAAAGGGAGGGGCAGGTCCATGATGGTTGTTCGGCCGTTTCTGAGAATCAGCTGCTTTTTCTTTATACTGCAAAGATTAAACAAAGAATGTTAAACATTTCCCAATTTAGCATTTATAATGGAAAGCGGCTGTAGGGCCACAGCTCGCTGCTGCAAGGGCAGGCGTTCATATTTGGAGTTGCTGAAAAAGGCTTTTATTTTCTTTGAAGACTTCTCCGTTCCTCTTCCAGCCTGGTTGCAGCACTTTGCAGTCAGGTGGAGGCAGCTTTAAATTTGTTGCTTTCATTTAAGTAGGAGCTGATTTACTTTTGGAAATGGAAGTTAGAGCAGCCCAGCTATCTGCAAAGTGGAGGAGGAGGCACTGTATTCCTTGAACTTCTCAAATGTCTGTGATTTCACACCAACGGGCAAGCAAAAATTGCCTTCCTTAGCTCCTGTTAGTAATAATATGTAGTATTAATGATCTAACATCTTAGC
Organism: Lagopus muta; assembly: GCF_023343835.1. Taxonomy (NCBI): domain Eukaryota; kingdom Metazoa; phylum Chordata; class Aves; order Galliformes; family Phasianidae; genus Lagopus; species Lagopus muta. The sequence continues at coordinate 82,629,957 of NC_064433.1, forward strand.
TTCAATTCTTCATCTCAGTTTCTAAAAAAAATATCTGTTGGCTTTGTTCAGTCATCTTTATAGTTGCATCCAGCTCGGAACCTTTGAAGTAAAACGTTGGAGTTTAATTCTTGAGTGCAGCAGAACGACATTTTTTGACCTACTGACAGCACAGCTTTTTCCATAGCATTTCTGTAGCGATTACATGGGGAACTGTGACTTTCTGTTCCTCATAGCAAAGGGAAAGAACTCCCGAGGATGGCTGCGAATGAAAAACAAACAAAACCAAAAAAAGGAGGGGGTGGATTTTGACATGTTAGTGTTAAATATGGTTATATTGTTTTAGTTATTTGTCATTCTTTCTTCTTTTGTCTTACTTGAAGAATCCATAGTCGAAACAAATACCTACTTCAAGCTTTCTTAGTTGAAGCTGAGGGGAATTCCAGCTTTATGCAAATACATGTTTTACTCTCTGCTGGAGTGAAATAAGTGTTAATAAAGTTAGTTTTTAAGAAAGCAGCTAAAAATGTCCTTCATCTCTCAATTGGCCAGATTTCATAAATTCAGCAGTTTTCTGTCATCACATGTGGACAAAATCTAAACATCCCATATAATTAAAACATTTTCAGAAAGAATATTTCTGGTTCCTTTTATAAATTGTAAGCTCTATAAAAATCAGATATCCATTTTCTGCCTTTTCTAGCCTGTCTGCAAGTAGGTTTTGTCTAAACAAAATACACTTGCACTCAGAGCTCACAAACATTTGTGTATTACTTAGGTATAGACATGAGTAATTCTATTTCCCTCTTATAATAGCTTAAATAGATTTGTAAATATTTGCCCATCTTTCTGTTTCGTAAGGGAAGCTTTTCAAAAAATCTTTTTTTTTTTTTTTTAATTTGAAATGAGTCAAAGTGATTGCATTTCTTATAGAACACTGGAATTTTTGGACTGTGCATCTGTTTAAGCACATGGAGAAAGACAAGACTGAGATCATGTAAGTCATGAAACTAAGGTTGAATAATCCATACTTTGTTCTCTCGCCATTTGTACAATTTATATCCAGATGCAAGTAATAAACCAAAAAAAGAAGGAAAAAAAAAGAAAGAAAATCAAAGAAAATCTAGTTTGCATGTATTTTTAAAGTGATTAATGAAAAGCAAAGTTCAAATGAGGCCACAAATCCTGGTGGTGCACAATGGGTTGATTTATTTTGTAAATAGACCATGGATAATTAACCATAAAACAAAACTTTTTTTTTTTTTAACTTGCATAATGACACTGGTTTCTTTTAGTTGCTGCGAGTCGCACAGAGGGATAACGACTTATTCACAACTGGTTGCGACTGGTTACAGCCAAGAAAGGAAAAATCCCAGAGCTGTTAGCGGAAAAAGGCTGTTAAAACCCTGCTACACTTGTAGTTTTACAGAGACGCATTTGCTAACGGCTACAGAGTGGGTGAAGTTGCCCTTGTACAGTAACGTAAAGAGAAGATATACATGCTCTAATGGTGCTTGCTGTGTTATCCCATGCTTTGGCTTAAAACACATTAGCAAAAGACAGCCCTTGCAGCTGGCCTTGTGGTCGGCAACTTTATATTCACATCTAAATAACATTACTTTATGCTGTGTTATAAGCTTCTGTGATGGCTATATCCTTACTTCCCTGTCAGTGGGGAAGAGTCCTCCGGATAGTCAAAATAGTCTGTGTTGCTGCCAAATCCCCTTGTGAGCCAGACTGTGATGGTAGTTTTTCAGATATGTGATACGAGAAAACTGCATGCTCAATTCCCCCCATATCTGTGTCTTCACATTCTGCAGTCATCTGTGGAAGAGATCTCTCATTCCCAAGAAGGAGAAGGCCAGTTTGTTGTGTGAGCACATTCACTACTAATCAAAACTGCCAGCTGGGGTTATAGCACTGGAGGATGTAAATAAACTGGAGCATGAGATGTTCAGATGACAATATGGCAACTTTTGTGGTGTTTTCTATTAGTTGTCCATATTCATGCTTACTTGTCTCTGGCAGCTTGTTAGAATGATGAGAGAATTTCTGTAGGTAATAGTCAAGTTGCAAGAGATTGGATTCACCACAAAGGCTGTATCTATATGAACAACTTAGGCTGCTTTTACGCACCACACTGTGCCTTAAAATTCTTTTGTCTATGTATATAATCTTTGAGGTTTGCATGGAGCTGATATTTGATTGTGCAGTGTTTGTGTGAAAGCTGGCTATGTGTGCAAATGGGCTGCATTTCACAGACAGTTTAAGGTACTTGCAAAAAGCCCCCTTCATTCACAGCTAGACAGAAGTAGTGAGTAAAAATGCTTAAAATCAGCACAGTTTTACATGTGTTTAATCAGTTTATCATAGGAGTGTTATGTGCCGGACTTCTGTGTCTTAAATTGATCTGTAGGCATTAGTTCTCTTCTGCAAATAAGGTGTACCTTTTTGTCAGCAAGACACCGTAGAAACTGAGAAGAGGAGCAGGTCATTAGTGTCAGTATCATGTGCTATCATAGTATCATGTGCTATCTCCATGAGCTTAATGTAGATCACAGGGCAAAAGGATTGCATGTGAAATTTTTAGACTAGATCCCAGATGCAAGACATGGCCTTAAATTGGTTCTTTGAACTTCTAACGAGAACTCCTGAGTTCCCACTGCAAGTTAATACCAGCAACTACAACACATGTGCTGCCACTTCTAATAATTTTTTAGGATGAAGGGTCAGTTTGAAGTAGCACTTAATTTGAGCAAGAGATTCCTATTTGTGGGTGGGAGTCACGCTGCATGCAAGATGAGCATTCTATTTTCAAGTGGCACTGCAGTGAAGACAAGACCCCAAATGTCAGTTAACTCTACTGTCTTTGGCTTCTGCTGAAGTCCTTCTGGAAAGGAAGCCAGTGAGAAAACACTTTGATAATGTTAAGTGGATGTGATTGTCCTGTGGGCTTTCCCTTGAAACTGTTATTTCTCAGACTTTTACTTACGGAATTTGTAGTGACGTATGGAATCTGCTACATACTGTTTATAAGTTTCAACTTGGTTTTATTGACTAACTGAATGCTTTTATTTTGTGACAGTCTTTTTCTGTGCTCTACATCATGCCAAAGAGACAGAGGAGTGGTGTTGGCATATCACTGTATGAATAGGTCTGTCATTAAATATTTGAAATAGAAACATCTGAAATAGATCTTGCCTGAGAAGAACAATGGGGTAACTAGAGAAAGCCAGTTTTCTCCAAATTCACTTTTGGGGGCTGGAGTATTTTGAAAAAGAAAAGAAGAAAAAAAAAGAAGAACAAAGAGATCAGGTATTAACACAGGGTCTTAAAAACATTGAAGCCTCTGAGGCTTGAAGTGAGATACAGAGGAAGCTGAGAGATGAGAGGGAAGAGATATGATTAGAAGAGGGAGCTTTTTTTTCTTCTTTTTTCCTTTTTTCCTTTGTCCTTGTATCTTTAAGATCAACTAAGGAAGAGAGAAGCTGATAATAGGAAAGTGAGAGTCCCTCATTTTGGAAAGGCAATTTATATAGGAAATTGAAGTTTTTTACCATAATGTTGACCTAAGCCCAAGGACCATCCACTGCTAGTGCTGAAGATGCTGAAGGATGAAGTTGTTTATGGGTATTTTGTGTTTTCTCTGGTCTCTAAAATTTGTGGTTTTGTTTTGCGGAGGTGAAGAGTGAGCGAGTCGGTCGTATTCCTGAGGCGGGGCAGCAAGGCTCTGAAATGTTGCTGCTAGGAAGGGGTTACAGGCAGCTTGAGCTGAAGAAACGTGCAGGATGAAGGAGAGTTTGCTCAATTCATTTCAGACTGTGGAAGCTGTCAGCCCGTGGACCCAGTGTGCTGGAGGTACATTCAATAGTCCGCTTGATGTGGGGCAGGGAAAGCTCTGTTAGAGATGTGACAGAAGTAATTGTAGCTCAGGCAGTTGAGCAAGCCTTTGTATTTCTCTCATATGGTAATGACCTGTTTGAAAAGATCTACAGTCTCTCTGTTTTGCCCCTTTGCTACTCTCTTCCCATGTAGCACTCCCCAGATCTAATACTTGAAATAAAAAAACACAGGAGAGGTAATCCCAAAAGTTCTCCCCAAGAGTTTCCCCATCTTTGATTTGCAAAGTGTGACATCAGTATTCCAGGAGGTGGGTTCAAGTTCAAGTCAGAACTGCTTTCATGGGGGACTAAGTAGTACAGTTGTTTGAATCCTTGGATTTCTGCTCCAAGCACTGCATTTAGCAATAAACTTTATAGAAAACAAATTACTTGGTTCTTAATGAGATTCTGTTCATGTTACAAAAGCCGTTCACCAAACAGCACAGGGCGCAACCACTTCTCAAAAGCATCTCAACACTGAAAAATATCCAGGGGTTTCCAATCACTGAGAACGATGTCATCATTTCAGGCCAAGCTATACTTGAGCTCTCTTCTCATCTTCCTAAGGGACTGCTTTATATGTTGGGGTTCTTGCTGCTGCCTGGTTGAGGGGAAATCCCTGAATTCCTCCTGCTGTAGGCCACGATTTATCTTGCAGCTTCAATCAACCTTGCATGCTCTGTGGTATTTTGCTTTTTATTCATTTGTAAATGCATGAGCAGTGAGCAAGAATTGTAGTGGCTGAAGAAAAAGGAATTCCTGTGTACTAAAGATCGTCTTAATTTCAATTATTCTTGTATTTCTCTATACATCAAATTTAAAGATACAAGAGCAGACCAGAAACAACTAACATTATCCTTACTTCTCACTCACAATTCTTCTGTAGAACTCTCTGTGACTGTATGTGCCTCTTAATCCTGGTCAGAACTGGTTTTGATATTTTCCCAAATGGCAATAGTAATTAAGGGTACTTGACCTAACAAGATTTGTGCTAGCAGTTACATAAATGATTGTCTGAGAAAGCCTCTTGCTTTTCATACATCAGTAAGCCCTGCTGGTCTAAGAGTAGACAAGAACAATATACAAGCTAGATTATTAATAATAGTTAGATTGTCACTGATATGCTGATAGAATTTTAAAGTTATTACAAGCTTCTGAGGTGCATTAAAGAGTACTGAAGGGTTAGAATCAGTTAAAAATATCTGATGGAATTCTCTTCTAAGGAAAATACTTGTATGCTTGTTCGTAAATTAAAAACAAAAGCAAAAAGTAAGGAAGAAAGAAATGAATACTTCCAGGACTCAATTTATTTTTATTATCTATATTTCCAGATAAAGCTTTTTTGCGTTAGTGAAACAGAAATGCTTGTTTCAAACTTTTCTTTCAAAAATGTATTCTGTGTTCTAATATAAAATTTAAATCAAAACTGAAAGCAACAATCAAAACAAAATTATTTTGTCAAAACAAAACATTCAATTGATTGATATGATTTTTTTTTTTTATTTTGTTTCATGGGCAATTTTACAGTACACTGTTTAATTCAGCTCTGAAAGAAAGGCAAATTTCAAAGTCTGTAGCTATCGTGTAAAGCAGAAATATTGGATTGTGCTTAGAGGAGTAATTCACCAGAACTCTGTTAAACCTGTTTAAAGAAAAAATCTACAAAATCTCTCATTCTATCAAGACAGTAAAGTTTTTTAAATGTACGAGGAGCCTTAGACTTCACAGAGGTCATGCATTGATGTCATTTGGAGCAATGAACTTCAATGAAGTGCATCCCCTATTCTTGAGATGTTTTTATTGTTGATTTGACTTTCTAGGGATGTTCATAACATTACAATAACAATCTCATGGATTATGTGAGATTCTGTTACGTGACTTGCTCTCTTTGCAACAGTTGATCAGAATATGTCCCTTCACTTATACGTGGATCCCCCTTGGAAATATATTGTCTTTTAGTCCGTAAACTGGGAAGCTTTTATTACCTTTTCAGCTCTACTGGCTTCCTTCTCTGTTGAGTGGCTGTGGACCAAATTTTTCAAACTCTGAACTTGGTAAAATTGCTTGCAAAATCCATGTGTTTTCCTCTACATTTCACTTTCTCATGTAAGATCAGTATACTTAAACACTACAGTTCTTGACCAGTGCCACAATATGTGATGTGCCTCGGCAGCCTATTCCACTGAGTTATGGTTTTGACTGATCTGAAATTCTGAGCCTAAATCCAGCTCAGTGGGAGCACTCTACAAAAGAACAACGTGAGTTTAAAGGGGATATTTTTGACTGAGCTTAGGGCTGAGAGTAACGATTAAAAGTGAAGCACATATTCAAGGGTTGCTCTGTTGCTGGAAAGACTATTGCACATGGAATGTGAAGCACCTGACCTTGTCACAACATTGTGAGCACTGCTGTTCCCTGAACGAGGGCAGGCATACTAGCACACTCACACAGTACCTCAGTTATTCTGGTGTGGCTTCTTTAAATTTGGCTAGTTACAATATCCTGTTCTTGAAGTTTTGTTTCTGTTTTTTGGACCTGTTAAGGGATATTTTGTCATACAGAACTGTGGGAATACAAGAAAGACTATTCAGAGCAGAAGCTGTGGAGCAAGATAAACAGCACAGAACACCTGCTTTTAAATAAATATGTGTTCTAAGGACAGCAGTGTAGTTTGTTCAGTATTTCTCAGTCACCAACCAGTGACAAGATAGGCAAGAATATGTGCTTTGACTAACAGCTGTCTCCTGTAATCATTGGCTATTTTTTAATGCAACAAAGCATATAACATGCTGTATCGGTAAGCACTGAATTTAGTGTTAAGAAAGCTGATTTAGCCTCTAGAGTATGTTTTGCACTGGTCTTGGGCATGAAGAGCTGGTATATTGAGTGTAAAGGCTTTTAAAAGTGTAAAAACAAAAGCTCCACCACTCCAAAGATCCATATTTATTTTTTTTTTAAGTTTATGTTGCAGACATGCTCTCAATATTTCCTGCATGCTAGTAGAGCATTGCATATCCAAAAGATAAGAATGTAAGCAGTAAAATATCCCAAGCAAACAGAAAGCATCTGCAGGGCTTGCTTAGCTGATTAATGTTTTTGGGATGGCTCATTTTAGCTTAACATGCCATTAATGCTTTGCAAATTTATATATACGTGCTGAGGGTTGTCCAGGAGTTCCCTTATAATGGTTACATTCAACTTCTGCACAGCACCTTAGTGCTTACAGACATGTAAGAGGACAGGAAACGTACACAAGAAACTGTTAGACTGTGCAGGATCTGGTCTACCAGCTTTAGTCACAGAAGAACATACTGTGCTATAAACAGGATATAAAGAAATATTTGTAAAGATACTTGGTGAAATCCTGAGATGCAACTGAAGTGTTTGTTAGCTGTTGTCCTAGGATTGATGGTCCATGTCCCTTTGTTGTGCTGCTCTCTTTAATAAATAACACACCAGACTCAGAGGTATGATTTAACTGGAAAGATCTGTATCATTAAAAACTTGTAACAGATGTAAAGAGAAAGCTATTCTGCCTCCCCTTCTTTTTCAGTGCCTTTTCTTTCCCCCACTGTGATAGCTGAATACTGACACATCTCTCTAAGCCTTCTCTTCTAGCCTGCTATTTACTTGCCAGTCTGTCTTCAGAAAGTCAGTCGTTTCTGTGGTGTACAGGACAGAATACTTAGGGGTATGGACAAGGAGGTTTAGTCACTTGAATAAATCCTCTCTTGCAGTGTGAGTTTGGAGATTTCCTCATGTGCTCACATACTCTTTCCATCCTGTCTAGAGGCGTGCTTTTTCTGGACAATTGAGATTGTAAGCATTAATCTAAAAGAGTTCCCAACTGGAGGATGTTGCCAACACTGTTACCAGAGCCTTCCTAAGAAGAGAGGCTTCCTTTCAGAATCAAATCTTTAGGTTTGTACAGTCTTTTCGACAATCTGATGTCACTAGAGATTCTATTTCTCATAGCATTGCTTCCAGTGGTAGTTCCTAGGCAAGAGAGATGAGTTTTTCCCAGTATGGCTCCCACAAAGCAATTAGCAGTCCAGTAAACATGGAATTGATTTAACCTGTCTCTGCTGTGTAACTCAAGTTCATTTTGGATTCCCTTTTCAGATCCAACTGTTTTGTATCACTGTAGTATGAAAAATGGCTGATTTCTGTGTCACAGACAACAAATTGTACAGTATGTTCTCAAATTCTTTCTTCTATAGCAGTTTGTAAAGCGTCTTCATTTCCATAGCCTTCTACTATTCAGCATGAAATCAATTTAGGATTAGGGTCCTTCGTAAGGAGAAGTCCTTCATTCACTCTTTTGTATGAGAATTTAGGATTCTTATGCTTTAACATTCAATATAAATATGAAACTGCCATATTTATGGAGAAATCTTGATTCAGATTTGCTATTATGTGGGGCACATAAGAGATTGTGAAATATCTTTGAAGCTGAAACAATGGGGAGCTGCTTACCTCATGGTATAATAAGATAAAATAAGGTCATGAACAAAATCACGTTTGCAAATTCAGCAATAGAGCTGAATGAATTATTATCAAAAAGTAATTTGGTTGCCAAATATAGCATTATTATCCAATCAAATATCCACAAGTTGATCAGTCTCTTTGGTTCAGGAATCACCGGAATTTATTTGATGGCTACCTTCAACATTTGTATTCTATGGACTCTCTGTCAGTGAAGGTGGAAGAGAGATGGCTGTGGTTTTAATGCTACTTAGCAAAAGCCTGTTCTGCAGTTTTCCTCTCTGGCATCTATCTTGTTAATTTAGTAGTAGTCTTTAATTTTGATGAAAGAGGCTAACAAGTTTAGCATTCATACAACAAAAGTTGACATTTAGCATACGGGAGATTTCATACAAGTTCACTGTTGCAAGGTGATGGAGCTTGATGATCCTTGAGGTCCCTTCCAACACAAGCCACTCTATGATTCTGTGATTCACGAATTCTCATGCATCCTTCACATTACATTTAGATTATTAACCCTATGATTGAAATGGTGGAAAGAACAAACAAACAAAAAGGTTAGAGCAGGCTTAGTGCTGCATGAGTGAGATGGGGAACAGGATGCTCCATGAGTGCATTGGCTTAGAAGACCAGAATGAAGCTCAGTGCACATGTAAGCAGAAACATGTTAGAAGCTACTGCAGGTGGTGCTGTGTTTGGAAAGGCAGCGTGGCACCTGTTCACTTTCCAGCCATCATGTAGTAGAAGAAAGGTGCCACACTGCAGGCCTGTGTTTGCTTCCCTACCTCTGTTCCCAAGAGGTTTGGAATAGGTACTGGCAAGTGCATGTGGCAGTCATTGTTTTTGCCTATGCTTTAGCATGTCCTATTGACTTTAAAGAGCCTCTGTAAGTTAACCAACATACACAAAGAACCCTCAGTTAAAGGGCTGGAAACAAAACTTAGTTCCTACTTTCCTGCCTATTAATTCAGTACATATCTAATTTGAAATCTGTTTGCTACATACACTTGCGTGCATATTCCTTGGCACACGAGCTTCTTGCCATTATGGGGCAGATCCCATAGATTTTCTGCGTCATTAATAGAGAGAGCCAGTCATTTAAAAAAAAAAGGAAATCTTATTTGCCTGAGTCGTTAAGATTTTTTCTCACAGTTCTGCCTGTGGCGCCTGTCACTAGCAGTCAAATAAGGACAATTTTACCATTCTCTCCTGCTGCTCTAATTTTTTTTTTCAGTGCCAGTACATGTATTTGTTATTCTTTATAACTCCCTTTGAAGTTGGGAATCCAAGGGGAATCTAAAACCGACCAGATGTTTCTGCTGCTGGAGACACAAAAAGACAGCAAGGATTAACTTTAACTGAAACTTAGCACTCTACAAAGCCCATTACAGTTAGAATATTTTTCTTCGGGTAGATTTATTTATTATTTATATTTGCACTTGCCATCCTGGGTAGGTGATATCTCAAGTCATCTTGCCCGGGAGGAAAATGGATGATTTATCCAAGTAAACAGTGTATCAGCAGCTGCCTGCGTTGATTTCCCTTATGGGGTTTCAGTTCCATTACACTGCATGTTTCCCACCCACACTCTCCATCCAGCATTTCATGTTGAGGAAAATCATTCCCATCGCTTTAGCTCCAGAGGACAGACATGTGGAAGCATCCAGCGGGAGGGCAGTGTCACTCGTGTGGGGGGACAGGTGGTACATGTGGGAAGGTACCGGCTGGAAAGCAGCGCTGTGTTTTAGCTCCTTCTTGCTGTTAGAAGGTGGGAGAAGGGAATGGAAGCAGGCACAGGAGAGCGGCTGTGGGAAGAATGGAATACGTTAACTTCTTAGATGGGAGGCAGAAAGTTCTCTCGTGTGAGGAAGCACAGGAAGAAATACTTTTATTGACATCTGAATGCCATTGGATGTTTCTGAAGGTGCAAGACGAGAGGAAAAAAATCTTTTAAACGGTCTGTGATATTAAATACGTTATGAATTCTTACAAGGTGTCCGTGTCCCAGTTCTGCCACTGGCAGAATCTACTGGTCTGTGCCTGCAGTCATGGAAATAGCATGGTCAGACTTTGTGGAGGGTTAGGATGGTAGCAGCGAAGAGAGCACGGCTTTGGTCTCTCTGCTAGGCATACACTTACACTACAGTTCAGATCCACCTCCAGATTTCACAAACACTCCAGATATCTGGAGTTGCCAAGTTATCTCATATGAGTTTATGGGACTGACCATTGCTCTGCCTCTATGTCCCACCCATATGTAACTTTAGAGCACAGTGACCATTTTCAGCCATAAAAGAACTTGAAAGATAATTCATGTTCTACAAAATGGATATCGAAAGAGAGGAGGAAAAACTCAAACTAGTGCCCCTGCTGAGGAAAAGAATAGCAGAACTTATCAGTGGAGCAAGCCTAGGAAGAACAGCTGGCTGGCCAGCACATGCCTTACTCCTGAGCAGTCACAGCACGTTGTCTTTTGCTCACTGAGAACTTTATCTTTCTTGTGGGAGAGGAGAGCTGTGATAATTGTTCTCATGTTGTGTAGAGCTTGCAAGCTCCAATCAGGAATCTGTAGGAAGAGAAGCTTTGTTAGTATTTCTTTCATGTCTCAGCTGTTTTGTTTTCGTTACAGTCCAGCTCTCCTTTTTGCTGGTAAGTCAAGGCACATCTCAGGCGTTTTCACGTTCCTCTCTTCTGTGGGGTTACATATTTTCCCTGCTTTTCTCTACGTAGATAGACTGTGTTGTTTCAGTAACTGCCAGGTCTCGATGTTGCAGCCACCATAATTGAGAAATAGTGTTGGGCTCTGCCTAAGTTACTCTTTAATTGGCCAGATGGATTGCTAATGCCTTCACTGAGGCACTGCCCTCCATCATTAGCTGTTGGATTTGCTTCCTAATATTCCAAGGCCCTGTACAACACCCTAATTTGTTTTTAAACAGGGAAATCAGAACCTTGGTAATTACATAGAACCTCCTAATAACCATCAGGTGAAAACAAATGTACGATAACAAGCACTTTTCAGAACAGCAAAAGGATGTGGAATTCAGATTTGCCGGTGACTCCACGTACTTAAAGCTACTTTTTCTGATTTTAAAATGTAAAAAAAAATCAAGCTGTAGAAAGACTGGGTGGTTTCGGGTGTTCCATTTGTTTCTGAGGAAAGATAAAAAGAAAATAATCACATTTTCATTTTATATTCTTAGAATCTGAGTTCCCAGCTTTGTATTAAAGGAATACAAGTTAAAAATCATGGAATTTGGGTTCTACGTATTTTCTCTTCTGTATTTTTTTGTTAAGGCATCGAGGTAGATGGTATGAAAGGCATTTATATTGGTCTCTGCTGATGAAGCTTAACCTAATAATCCAGGACTTGGATCTGGCTGCTTCGATAAAAACACTTTCTGAGAGATTTTTCCATTCAACAAACAAGGAGAAGTTGTTTAATTGACGACATCAGAAATTAGTATCCTGCCAGGACTACGTTGCTTTGCATCTTATTACTTAGAACAAAAGAATTAACATATACTCATTCTGAATTTTCAATATTTTTTTTCCTAAATTAATCCAAAGACGAAGTGGAAAGGTCTACCATAGGATTGTGAGAGAATGGGGAAAGTCCCAGTTACTTGCCAGTTATTACTTTGTCCTAGTTTAAGCACTTGACTCGCTTCTGGTGATTGCTCCATTTTCTTGTTTTTTATAGCGTGCCTGAATCTTTGAAATCTGCAGACATAGCTCAGTCTTTGAAAGGAAGAAATCCTCGCTCTGAAAATGCCAAATTAAGCTGTGATTCAGAATTCCCCTTAATTGCTAGCAACTTCATGTACAGAAAAAGCCACCACTCTTCTGGGGTTTTCCTCCATTCAACTTTAGCCTAAACTTCTTCTTCTATCCTCTTCCCACTTTATGATGCAAACTGAAATGAACAAAGCCAACATAAAAGAAAATAACATAGTTCATGTCTAAAATCTGGAGTTCAGGTCTGTGTGGACTCCTCACCTGCATTCTGATATTTCTGTATATATGTGTAAGACATTGCATTTAAAATATATACAGGAAACTGTGCCTAAGAAGTGTGTACCTTGTAACCATTTTCCTGTGTATAGTTTGAAAGAATGGCAAGGAAGGCAAAGGTGTGGATTTTAAAAATGTTTCTATGCTTTCGTAATACATCCACGGTCCATTTGAGACTGTTCTCATTAAACATAGGTATTCAGATACAGCATAGAAGTTAGCAAATAATTAAACAGATCCTGCTGAATTGTGATGTTAACACTCCAAAGCAGCCCATCCAAGTGGACCTGCAGGATTCTTGCTTACTTTTGCCAGTTTGTGGTGTTTTGTTTTTTTTTCCTAGCTGCTATACAGTGGCTTAAAAATTACTTCTTGTGTCTCTTACAAGAGTATTCTTCCATAGAGTAACACTGCAAGGGAGAGTACATGGTGGAAAGGATTTACTGTGGAAGTGGCATATGCAAAGGTATGGCTTATCTACTGTCTGTGGCATATTGTCTTACAAAGTCAAACAGGAATCCCTTTTCGTCGCTTGCAGTTGAGTATTGGAGTGTACGCAATGAGTCCAAACCAACCAGGAGCCAGAGGGCAGATTGCATATCTGACTGTGAAAGTCATCATCAGGCCAAGAGCTCAATCAAGCCAGTTGTAAAAGCATCTAGTTTCTCAGAGGTAGGACTGGACTTATTTTCTGCCCAGAATGCTCATTTAGAGAGAGGGAATTAGATACTGCTGCAGATACTCAAACACCAAGCAATTACTAGTGCTTCCTGCTGTACTCACTTTCTGAAGGTGCCAAGTGTGTGGATGAGGTGGGGTCATGGACACAGCCTCAGTCTCCCCAGAGAGCTGAATTATCCCAGCAAAGTAGTCTGGACCTCAGTGGAGCATGTTCTTGACTGATTCATATAGTTTTGTGTTCTGATGGGCGTGGAATCAGAGGAATTATGCCTCCTGTGATCTCTTCCTCAAACAGTGCTCCTCCTTCCCTTGTGATTTAACAGCTGTCTTGCAGCTGTGGTTCTTAGATCTACCGTTCTTAGATGTGCACTTTGCCCCATGGCCTCTTTCATCCTCCTTTCTCAGAGCCCTGGTCAGACTCCTACTAGCTGTTGCTTTGTGTCTGCCCTCAGACTGCTGGTGCTGATGTTCTGACAGCCTACCCAAATCCTTCTTTGCTCAGAGGAAATAATAACTCTCATTCGGTTGCTTTCTTAGCATTTATTGTGACATCCAAAGACAAATGCAAACTCATCTCTAGAATCATTATTCTCTTTGAAGAACAACGGATTGTCAGGGGAGGCATTTTTTTTGTGTGGATTCACTTAGAAGTTCTGTCCCCCAGTGTGGTTCTCCAGCTGCCCCTGTCATATCCTCAGTTGTTGTTTATCCAACTTTTAATAATTTCCTTTTCATGCTAGAAAGGCCCACATAATTTTCTCTGTGTGTGCATGTATTTGTATTTATTTCATGTTTCTTTATATCTTTAAATTCATAACATACAAAATATATAGAAAAAACATCTATTGCACAAGATAAATGTGTTACGTATGCATAAATTTTACATGCATATATAATTTCATAAAATGCATATGGATCTTGTGTGCTTACATTTTAAGTGCACTATTGCAGTTTTTCAGGTATCTTAATCACCTCACGTCACACCTGATTCCTGGAAGAAACATACTGATACATGAATAGCTCCACTATGCCCTATTTCTATGCAGAAACAATTGAGAGAACACATCTTTGTACTACTGAAAGAAGTGAAGACTAGATATTGTTTTCTCTTACTCAAAAGTGAGAATGACACTTAGTTCACCTGGGCATCAGCAATTCATGAGGGCATGTTTTCAGGATCGCCAAAGGTACCTTGAGGTACCTGTGTAATTCTGGACTGGCTTTGATTAATGGCTTCTTATTTTGACTAATCTCCATTTCCAGTAAAGATGGGAGTTCAGGCCTGGATTGGAACCAGCCCAAGGTGGCCTGAAAATCCCTAGCTTCATTTGTTCTATTAACAAGCTTTCACCTAAAAGTGTTGAGATGAGATCAGCACAAGGCTTGCCATAACAGAAACGTGCGCAAATACGAGGGTGGAAAATTGCTCAGAGAAATTGTCATTCAGGTTCTCTGGGTAAGATAGGAATATTGTTTATTTTCCTCTGAATAACAATAGCACTTTTACTTGTAGCAAAAGAAGTGGGAAGAAGCAGCTGAAAGACCATCCTTCCATCATGACTTTTGGTTTGATTGTCTCCAGTGAAGTTAATGTTTAAGTGTTGGCTAGCATTCTCAAAAAAAAGGTGATGATTTGCAAATAAAAAGATACAACATTACTGTCTTAATGGGGGTACTGTTGTAATGGTAGGGATGGAGGGAGCACGGAATAGGGGGGCAAATCAAGAGGGAATATCAGAAATGCAGCCCTTGCCCTACAGGAGTGAGTAGGATTTTTACCGAGATCTTTTTTTTTTCAGTTCTGTGTCTGTAAAAAAACCCAAAAACTTTGCAGCCTGCATTTGGCAGACAACAGTTAAATTGCGAGGTGCTAACCTGAAGCACAGAAGCCCTGGCTCTTTCCCTTGCTTCATCACAGCTCTTCAGAGGCCCCCAGGGAAGCCATGGGGGCATCACAGTTCTTTCTGCCTCCTGGGGAGGCTGGGGTAGAGGTGCTGGAAGTCAAGCAAAGCCCTGATGTTGGGGTGATGGAGGCCTATCCAAGAACTTGATATGGAAACCAAGGCTTGATCTGAGGAATGGGATTCATTGAACTGAAGGTAGAAAGCACGTATCTGTGCTGGAAAATGATTCCTTGTACAGGGATCTGTTGTGAGTGTGCCACATGCATGCGTGGCTGCAAAATGCACACAACTTTTCTTTCTGTGTTTCTTTTAAGATGTACACAATAAAAGTGTAGTGTAGTGCTGGTTTTCCATCCTGTGTTAGAACAAGGGTAATCTATCATATTTATAAAATGAGGGTTTTACAGGCATGGAGGACTTTCATCCTATGTTACATAAACGTAGGTGAGTTTGGTTCCTTTTTCCTCCTTTTCCCAAGTTCATGTCATACGAAGAAATTATTAAAACAGGTGAGAGTTAGGGAGATTCATCTTTAATCTGCAAAGGACTTTAAAACCTTTTTCCACATCACAACTTATTTAACTTCCACTTTAAAGACAAAGAGGAGCTCTGTGGCTGGGAGCTGAGGAATATGAAAGCTTTAGTTGCCTTCCTGTGAGAGGAATATGATAATATTCCCTGACAGAGAAACTATAAGGAACAATTATCCCAAGCTGTGTCTTTCAGACAACGCTGTCAGATTTTCCACTTCCTTGAGCACAGCTGGGCATGTGGTGCCAGGATGAGAAATTCCACAGCGGCTGGAAGCTGAGCACACTGGGTGCAGGGCTGCCCTTCAGCACTGGATTTGGGAGCAGACAGTAGAGAGAGGAGGAGGATGACTTTCTCAAGCTTTGAAATTGGAAAGAAAATCCAATTTGGTAGCGTAAGGAAGGACTCTTTCAAAGGTCCCGTTCCCAGACTGCTGCTTCTCAAAGAGTTTTATGTTGGGATTCAGACTCTTAACATACCTGCACTGCCTTTACAAAACAGATGCCACCTACATCCAACTGAAGTGTTTGGTTTTGAAAGGTAGATGCTTTTTTAGCTTGTTTTCTTCTGTACTGCTGTTGCCTGAAGTAAGCTATTGAATGTGGGGATAGTGGCTTGGTTTATTTGTTTTCTGTTAGCTCTGTCTTGTTTTACTTTTGTAATTGAAGTGCTTGCTCAATATTAGCTAACCGAAACTGGGGGCTGTGACAGGTAAGGAAGTGATCCAGGTCGAACTCCGGTGGGCATTCAAATCAGAGGTCTCTGATGCAGAGTTTCAGTCCCACTTGCTTCACTTGAGGTCAGACAACAATGTTGACTCCATCTCTGACTTTTACATATGGAGAACAGTGTGTGTGTTAGCTAAACTTCAACTGATAAGTTGGCTGCATACAGAGAGGCAAGGGGGTGAAGCGATTCCAAACAAGCAGAGATGATGAACTCCTGATCTGTTACTGTGCCTCCTATATACATTAGATTTTGTTTGATGTTCTGTTGGAAATATTAAATGATATAAGCAAATGTTTCATCTTCTGTTTTGATCAGTGTGTCCTGTTCTTGGTAACTTCTAAACTTCGAACTTCTAAAAAGGTTTCTAGCTTTTGAAGAATGGTTTGCTGAATACTTGAGTTAGATAAACTTTGGGACTCCTCTTAGATTACCTTCTTAAATTATCATTTAGATTGCTCATTGCATCAGATTACTTTGACTTTTACCTGCTGCTTTGTCTTAGTGCTCAGAAGGAATGGTCTCTTTTCTCATTCTTTGTGCAATTTTTTTCATAGAGCTTTTCCCTTGCCTACCTTTTTAATGTTTTCCAATTTCTCCATTGAAAACTTGGGAATTCTGGATAATTCCCTAGCTAGTAAGACTGTTCAAATAATGGACCACAAAATGTAGGCTGTTAATTATTTTTCTGTGCAATGGCAACGTAATGTGTGACAATGGAGCTTTTTGGTTACCAATGAAATCATTTTGGACTTACTGAAGTCTGGGATGATTAGCACTTAAATAACATCATGCTTCTGAGGATAGCAAAACACTTTTGTAGCATTTAATGAAGGAGGCCTTCCTTCCAGACCCAAAGGATATGCTTCACTACTTCTAGCTATCTTCATGGGGAAGAGAGGAAACTGGTTCATGGAGAGGTGAGGGACTAGACAATGTTATAATTAGCAGCTGTATTGCCTGATCAGGGTCTCAGTCAAATGCAAACTGAAAGGAACTGCCTTTCAGTCCTGTGCGCACCTTACTGGGGCCCACTGTCAGCAGGGAAGTCTTTCAGGAGCTGTGGCATTGCTGAAGCTCTCTGCAAGCAGACAAATTGGTCCTGCTGGGGGAGAAGACCCTGCTTCCAGCTGGTGCGGTGGCAAGAGAGAAGGGAGAACATGAACATCTATAAAATCATTCTGTTTTTTTTCTAAGGAAGAAGGTTTTTTTATTCAGAGGGTGGTGAGGCTATGGCACAGGCTGCCCAGAGATGCTGTCGATGCCCCATCCCTGGAGGCATTCAAGGCCAAGTTGGATGGGGCCCTGGGCATCTTGAGCTGGTGGGTGGCAACCCTGCCCATGGCAGGGGATTGGAACTGTGTGGGCTTCAAAGTTCCTTCCAACCCAAGCTATTCTGCAGTTCTAAAATAATAGATAGATAGCTGCTTCTACAGGGAGAGACTGGATGAGTACAAGAGTAAAAAAGAGGTAGGAAGATTGTGTGTGAGAGAGACTGATGAAGTGAATGAGTGAGCCCAAAGCATGTTGGACAAAGGAGAGAAAGGTGTGGAATACTAACAGATATTTGCTTTCAGCTACTAGAACTCAGATAGTCATTTTGCTTCCTGTGTAAACAGCACTATGTAGCTGACCATTTTGTAGTTGATGTTCAGCTCTGAAAAATCAGGATGTCTAACTGTATTTTCCAACACCTTTGAACTGTACACATGTAATAAATATCACCATGACATGTCCAAGCAGGATTGTTTTATGATAATGGTCAACTTGAAATTTTTACTTTTCATGTGAAAAGAGATGAGGTTCTTGAGTCATGGTTGCTGTGGCTAATTGTTCTTGCAACGTAAGAGTACTGTGATGATCTTCTTTGTGTGTTCAGCCAGTCCATGAGACCCCAGACACTGTGTTAAATTATTTTGTAAATAGGTACTGCTGATTTTCAATGATTTTTGCCTCAATAATTATAGCAAAAATGTACTTTATCTTGTCTGAGTGTAGTGGTGGTTTGGTATGTTTGTTTTCATTTGTTTACTTTGAATGCAGCAGTATTTTGCTGTACTAAGGATATATTTTTAAGTTCTAGAGAGAACCTGCTAGGCATAAAAGTACAGGATTAAATTTGCACTATGGACAGTGACTTAACGCCTTCAGATTCCTTATCACTGGAATTCCTCAAGGCCAAATTGGATAAGGCCTTGAGCAACCTTCTCTAATGGGAGGTGTCCCTGCCCGTGACACGGGTTTGGAACTGAGTGGTCTTCAAGGTCCCTTCCAACCCAAATCACTCTTCAATTCCACGACAAAGAGGAGAGATATACCTGTGTGTGAGTCCCAGGATTGACTGTTGTACTAGGTGAGTTTTCTTTTAAATTCAGTGTTCCACACTTAAAAATGGCCTATAAGCAAGGCCAGTACCATCAGACATACACGTATGGGACATTTAATAATGGTATTACTTGAAAAATGCCATCATTGTTACAGTTACTTATTCATTTCTTAACATACACACAGTTGAAAAGTGTCTGTGTGATGATTAACAAGATGATTTTACACATTAATATCAGAATAATCAGACCTCATACTTTTAAGGCAGCAACAAAAAGATGCAAATACATTTTGGAAAAGCATTTTCCTATCTGTAGTTGTCACTGGTTGGTTTGGCTGAGTACGTCACGACAACTTGACTTCATATTACTAAAACATGGTTTCTTAAGACATGTCTTTCACAAGATAAGTTAAGAAAATGAAACAACAACGATATGAAAAACTTGGTTAAATTTTTAAGTCCATTAAACGAATGCTGACATTCAGACCAAGGCCACTGGTTCTCAGCTGTTTGTCCTGTATCCTGGATACATACAACACGGGAGAGAATTCGATAACTGGAAAAAGTTAGCCTGATATTTGGTTCCATGTTGGAACAGTGTGTTTATTTAATTATTCCAGTCATTGGAGGATGGTCTTTGGCCTAATTTCATGTTGTCTCTGTAGTACCAAGCAGATTAAATTTGAGCATGGTTTGGGATACCAGGCTGCACCACTGCTCTTCAAAGCTGGTTTTGATGCACAGCCATTGCTCTTCACTGGCTCCTGAGATGCCTTTCAGATGTATGCTTTGCATTTGTATGCATTATTTTTACTCTTACTGCAGTTTTCAAAGAGTAGACAGAGCTGACTCACTGCTGTTGACTCCATGATCTGCTTCCCATTTCAACCTCCACCTGCCCAAAAAGTTTAGTAGTTGGCAGTGTGTCTCCTGGAACTGATGTCTGAGCAGTGAACCATTTTTAAGCAAAATGAAAGGTAAAACTCCTTTTGGTTTGCATAGCAGGAGCTCTAGGCGTGCAAGTGAACACCCATTTTGCTGATCGTTGTACCTAGGGATCTGTGGAAAGAGAAAGAGATTCTTTCTAAGCAAATGCACCTATTGGAAGTCAGCAACCTCTCTTCCTTTCTGTATTAGCTGGTAGGAACACAACTGAAAAGTAGCTTTTTGTGTTCTTCATATGACAAACGTTGAAATATCAGGAGGATAGCAAGTAGCTTAGTGAGGAGTGAATGGTGCAGACATATCCATATTTTGGTTTTATCATTGAATCACTGCATGAATTTGATCACTTAATACCTGTGTCTCAGTTTTCCCTGGTATTTAGTGCAGGTTGCAAAAATGCACACTGCAGTCTTTGATGCTATGGTTTATTTTTGTATATTCCAAGAGCCCCAGCAGTGCTTTAGGTAATGTGTACCCATGCAGTGTATGCTTCAGTAACTTACAGTTTAACCAAATTGTGACCGGTAGAAACTTCATTATGCTAACTTTCCCCATCAAAACCAAATCTCTGTTTTAAGCCTCTGTGAAGCAACAGCACATTTCTGGATTTTGGAAAAGGCTCAGATATACTTGAATGAATTTATTAATGAAGTATTCCCTCACAACAAACAGATTTGTGCTCTCCTATAATTAAACAGTACAGCAGTACTACTTCTCACCTTCCTTTTAGAGAAAGCGAAAACAAGCACCATGCAATGCTAGATAGTTTTCTCCAAAATGAAAGTTTTCTTGCTTTTGAATACTTGCGAGTATTATATTATCATAAACATACGTTTTATTTTCTTCTATGTTAATATATTTTTTTGTTTGCATTCAGATATTCTCCTGAAGAAAGAGTGTTGTTCACACATAAAAATCTTAAATGAGACAAACTTGAAACAGAAGTAAAGCTAGCACATCTGTTTTAATATCTCAGAAAGTAAACCAGCTGTGTATATATGATATATACATGCTAGGGTGCATGTTAAATTAGATTTTAAGAATTTGTTTCAGCTTAATAGCCTAAAATGTTATTAGTAACATAGGTAAGGAAATTACTTAATAAAAAATATATGATTTTTAACCTGACAGTGTCCCTCTTAATTAAGTTATGAGATCCTTAGATGAATGATGTTATAGAAGTACAGTGTGTAGTTTCTATTATTTATAACAGAATGCCAAAGAGCTAGCTCATACCGATTAAAGAAAGGAAAATCTCATTGAAATTTGCCATTCTGAGTAAGTGAATGGTGAATATTTCTAGAGAGTTCATAAAGCCTTATCTCAAACATAGCACACATCTAGCTCCTTTTGATGCAGGAATTACACATGTTGGGAAAATAATGGTGATACTATTAAATTAATAACAAGAATATTCCTAGCAGAATCAGGAATGTGATGAAAAATACAAATATTTCAATTGCGTTGCCTGATGAAATTTGAATTAGAACTGTGGGTACCCTCACCTAATTTACAAAGTTGGAATCGCACAGATTTTGTTGGTTTATTTATAAGATCTTCAAGTTTTCCTAATAGTCAGCTAATTGAGCTCCCCTACTAAAGACCCCTGTGGGAATTATTTCCTCGTGCACTAAGCTGGTCCAGGCTGTCTGTTCTTCAGCACGGCAAGCAGTATAGAGCTGCAGCTCTTTAATCTTCGGATCTCCTAACGATGACAGCAAAGATTTGGGGTTTTCAAGCTTGACTCTTGACTTGTTGCAGGGCTAAGGAGGGGATGATGTATGATCCACAGCAGAGCTGTGCTGGCACAGGGCAGTGCTGAATCATTTCCGTCCTTCATAGCAGGGTGGGAAGCGATTCAGCAGGGACTGCAGAATCAAACCCTAGCAACTCACCCAGGATCCCAGCTGCAAGCTAGTCCAGCTCAATTGTACAGTAAAACAGCAGGACCCTTGAGAAAGTTTGTTATCACTCACTTCTCAACTGCTGTTGGAGGTCCCTGACCTCAGTTCTTTCTTTGTCTATGGCATGTGTCTTCTGGCTTACAGCACTATAGAGATCCCATGTGGTAAATGGCTTTAAGAGAAGGAAGCATAAGAGAATCAAGAGGGTAACTATTCATTTTGTTGGTGTTTCACTTTTCATCAGTGAACTTTTACCTCTGCTAACTTGTTGTAGCAATTAGCTACTTTGGAAATTAAATTCTCTACAGTTTAAGCGTGTAAGAAACCTAAAGCATTGAAATCAATGGTAAATTTTTGTTTTGTTTTCTGAGAAGGCTTTTGTGTTCATTTTTATTTTTTTTTCTTTGATGTTAAGTGTTCGAGTCATTGAGGTAGAGTTGAGTTGATTAGTATCTCTTAATTTCTCTTTCTATTGCCTACCACTCTCTCTAGGGCTATATATGGAATTTCAATCAAAACGTATGTGGTATAAGCAGACTGCAGAGAAGATCTTGTAATGTATTTGAAACATAATCTGCTTTCAGAAAACTCCTAAACAACACAAATAATGAAGTAATTCATGTCAAAGGCTTGATTCTGGGAATACAGTTTAAGGACTCAAAAGACAGAATTCCTAAGCACATCTTCAAGAAAGTACATGTCCTATCTTAATATGATTATCATTTTAAGCCAGTTTTCTATAGCAGTTCAAGCTATAACTGATAGAATATAATCAAGTCTTATGATGATCATGCTTGGCATAGAAAATGAATGTACGCAAGGCTTTGGCTTAGATTAACCATGTCCACAGATGTGTTCGATGCATTTCCTGTTTTGCTTTATAAGCACCCCCAGTCCAATCCTTTAGAGACATTTTTATCTGCTAATAAGCATAATTACAGTAATTCCCGCTGTCATTTATAAAATTATAAGGCATTTCTGTAGTCAGTTGTGGAGTTGAAGACTGCTGAGTTTCTCTGACCAGGGAAGTTCTACTGAATTTCCTTAGAAGTCACTGGCACACCTAGTCTGGCAGTGCTTTTTCTACTAGATCATTAGTCTATTAAGAACCTCTGACTGCACAGAGATTTCCACCAGGTAGATGAGAAGTTCACAACTTGGCCACTCTGTACCATTTAATACTGGATGGAGAGTGTCTGATTTTCCTCTGAATCTTGCAGTTTTGAATCTTGACTGATTGCACTCAAAGCTTCATCACGTGCATTTCCGCAGGCCTACAGCATTTAAACCCAATGTAGTGAGGGGTTTTGGAAATCTGACCACCTGCAGAGAGTTTTCAGGAGCATTGCAGAGGGAGGGAAGTGCTCTGACACAACTCCACTGTAAATGGTGCGCCTTGAGGGACCTTGAGGTAGGGAGGCTGTCTTGAAGACCTTCTGGCGCTCGTTGCAGTTGTGTTATATCTAACTTCAGCCATCCTTTCTCCTTTTGAGAAACTCCTTTGCCGTGTTTTTCACACAGATTGATGAAGATATCATCAATCCCACAATTTGGAAACCTAACGTTATTCTCCAGGACAGGAGTGTTTTCTGTGGACATTCATGACAACAGAAAACCGAGTCATTTATCAGCTTTTCATCTTTCTGTAGTTTTCAAAAATCTTGCCTCAGATATCAAACAGGTTTCACTCTTCCTGGCTCCACAGGCAATGAATAGGTAGGTGTCTTGCACTGTCTTCTTAAGCACTGGACATCTGCAAGTCAACGGTATAAATATCTAACTGATTCTTCTTGTTTGAAGGAGTCTCAGGCTTCATGTATTTAAACTCATCCTACTTAGTTATTCAATATAATACCATGAAGTTCACAAGACGTAAGGTAGTCAGGTGACTGGACACCTGAACACATCCAGAGACTGGACTTTGATTACGTATAATAGTGGTATATATGAAGCATCTAATACATTTCCCTATTACAAGAGTTTGGCATGTCCTTATAAACTGGTAGGAGTTTTGCCATTGACTTGCATTTAAACTGTGAAAGGATTTTTGTTTTGAGAAAAGATATCTCAAAGTTCCAGAACACGCACATCTGTTAGCCAGACGTCACTTCAAAACCCTAAGCTCAGTAGAAAGTTTTAGAGGCTTTGTGGAAAATAATGGACTGCTCTGGGGAACTGTGGAATATTGAGATTAATCATCTAGACAGAAGTTTGCGAGTCTAGGGACTATTCAGCGCGGGAATGCTGAAGTCACTAGCAAAATGTTCTGGTAGGTCACTCAGTTCTACTGAAAAGGAGTATCGTCCTTTTGACTTTTGAAATCCTGCTGTATGAAAGTGGGTTGGAGTATAATAGTTCAGACAGGAACAGCACTGATAAAAACTGTGACTGATACTAATTTCACCCTCAACGGTATTTCTTCCATGCAACTGCTGTTTCCTCTTCCTAATTGACATTATAGTGAGGTTTTTTGTTTATCCATATGAATGGACTAGCTCATGCAGTGGTCTCAAGCAGCAAATAGCTTTGGAAGCCAGACAAAGTGAACTAATCTCCAGTTTATAAAAGTATTGCGATGCTGAAAGAGCAAATGTTTCAGCAAGCAGCTTTAAAGAGGAATTGGGGTGTGGAGTTTCTGAAGGAATGCAGTTGGAGGTGACAGTATACAGGAAGGCCTAAGCTCAATGGCAGACTGACTAGAGAAATTTGATTATATGAAGAAGGGTAACGGATGAATCAACTGGAAAAACAGACACCAGAGAGAGCAGACAGAATACAAGAAAAGAAGCATTTGACTGTAGGAAAATAAAACCAAGCAAATTGAGCGGTTTCCTACAAGCCAGTCTTTGAAACTGAATGAGGCATGTGAGATTTTTAAAATATCATTTATTTTTCAGAGTGCTGGGGATAGGGCTGCTCCCACACAGCTCAAACTGCTTCAGAGTCTGTCCTGTGTAAGGAGGGGTGCAGAGCATCTCACCATCTCTGGATCAAAGTCACGAGACTAAGTACAAAAATTTGTTCAAAGGGCAACTCCAGCAGTCCTTAACCCCAGTGGCAGAAGTGCCAGTGTTCCATACATGAATGTCAGGAAAAAAAAAGAGGATACGGGGGCATTGAGCCAACTGTTCTTTTTTTCTTTTTTGACTTCATTGTAGAAAAGGCTTTGCAGGATGAGAAAGGGAGGGATCACCGTCTGGTAATGCAGGGCTCAGTAGATTCTCCACTGCTCTTTCCACCTGCCCCCAGTTTGCCTTATTCTTTGCTTTATTCAGCCGAGGCAGATCTTCCAGCCTGAAAGGAAGACTTTCCAGAAAGTTATGGGCAAGCAGCCTGAATGGGAACTGTTCTGCAAACTTAATTATAACATTTGCAGTTAAATGCAAACTAGTAACAATGCAGTGGGATTAGCTGCGTTCAGCAGAGGGAGGCCAGGTACAAATGCTTTAGTTAGTTGAATCTGAATTTGAATGAGGCACCTATCAGCATTTAAAAGAAACATTCTCACCTCTGGTTCAGGATATAGTCCTCTTTTTTTTTCCTTTTTTTTTTTTTTTTCCCGTGTCTGTGTGTACAATAAAACCGTAGTCAAAGCAAAGCAAACAACTGTGTTTGGTTCTCCTTAGGGCTATATTGAAATCAATGAAGCATCTTTGTGATCTGTTGTTCTTAAAAATGTATGCGCTGAGTCACTCCCTCAGCATCATCTTCTTGCAGTCCACAATAGGATTTCACCTCGGGTTTCAGTGATTGCTTTGGAGGCAGAGGGGAATTGTGGATGCTTTAATTTTGCTCGTGAGCAGGCTTTCTTACCACTATTAGCCTCTCCAATTGCTGACTGGTAACAGAGGTGGTTGTTTGGGTGCCATTCCTTTCAGGTATTGAAGCCACTGTGAGTTTGAAAGGGCTCAGCAGAATGCCAGACACAGTGCAGAGACTTCATGCTGCACTATGTCAGCAGGCAAGCTCTTGCTGGAGTTGAGGTTTTCCCTATGTGACAAATGAGTTAAAAAGCTGAGGCAAGATTCTGATCTTTTACCCAGGCACGACTCCAGCAACTTTGAAAGAGTTACTTTTGACTTACAGTGTTATAACACAGATCATAGTCTGGGCTTCAATCAGGGCTTCAGCATTTGGCCTTGCTTCTGTGTAGGCTTTTATTAATTTATTTATTTTAGAAAAATGGACAATTACATTGACTTTAATAACCCTTACCTCAAAGTTCACATGAAAGAAAACTTTTTATTTAAAGGGGGAAAAAAAAAAAAAACCCTCTAAAAAAAAAAGAAATGTTTAGCTATGGTCAGCCAGGGTGGGAAATTCCATTGTGGCTGCAAGCCCATGGCAGGTAGAGTGGAATTTAATGAAGGAAACTGCTGTGTTTTTGTGTCTTTCTGTATGTTTTTCCTTTAAAACCAAGAGCTGGGCAGGCTTCCCATTTGACCTGATGTGACCCAAGCAAATTGCTTCTTATATAAAAACAACTGCAGACTTGGAGAATGTGAAAATGCACTGTATCCTTTTTCCAACTCAGGGAAAATGAAAGCCTGAGAAACAGGACGGCCCTGTCAATACTCGTTGAGCAAAACTATCACTCAAACCCGATAAAGAGAGATTAGAACAGGCTTCCTTATGCCGGAGGGATTCAGTGTAAGTTAGATCTCTTTATGTTTTGTGTTGGTTTTTTTAAACAGACACGCTTTACCGTCAGTAAGGGAAAAATCCATTTTTCAGATACTGTTTTTTTGTAAAGAGAGGAGAAAAGGAGCACTTGTAAAGGAGGAGAGGGAGGGAAAGGGGGAAAGGGGGCAAAAAACCCCACCAACTTTAAGTAATACACCCAAACTATAAGACAGAAATTGATAATTGCTCAAATGTGGGCAAAAAGCCCAGGTTTTAGCTTTTGCTGTAACTTGGGAGAGCGCAGGCACAGGGATTCAGGGTGTGTCTGCTGATATTGTATTCAGATGTGTTGCCTTGGCATGTGTACTGACGGATTTATTTAAAAAACAAAACAAAAAAAAAAAGCATTGTGTGCTCGTGAAATGACTTCATAAAATCCTTCCCTTTATGAATTATTTTGATCACAGGGCTTGTTGTTTAAATTTCTAAAGTACGGTGTGGTTTTTTTTTTTTTAATTGCCTTCTTTTCAGAACTGTCTGTTCTAAAGTTGGCACCTTCTGCATAACAGCGTGCGGAGATTAAAGGAGAAAGGAGGGAGAGGAGCTGGGGGGGGGCTGCCATCAGACCAGGGGGTGGCACGGTTCATAAATCAAACCCACCTCTGCTGAGGGTCACCACTGAAACAAGTTCTGAGCTCTCAGCCCTCTGTCTGCTGTAGGAAAGTGTAATCTTCAGTGGAGTGAAGAGCAAATACTCGACACGTCGCGTGCTGCCATGTTGCAGAAGGCAGAATAGACTTCTGTTTGCTGTGCATTGCTTAAAATGGAGGTGAAGGACTTCTTAACCAGGGAGGAAAGATGCTGTGATACAAGATCGGTCCAGCAGGGTCTGCCTTTCCAAAAAATGGGTTTTGCTTGTGCTCAGTGAGCTTCTGACTGCGGTTGTGGTGTTTTCCTGCCATGGCTTGTGAGCACAGCCAATACACTCTATAAGCACTCCACACTAAAGGGGCAGATGTTCAGAAGGACATTTTTTTTTAGACAATTTTGCCCTAAATATTGTGTTAGGGACCTGCAAAGTCAGTATGAGCAACCAACATCTACCATCATCATCATATAGATCCTGTATTTATCCAGACGTTTCAGGGGTACTTTCAGAGTAGGCATGAAAATCAGAATGTTTTACTGGATTAAGCCTTTGTACTAGGGATCAGGGGAGCTGGAGTTCCCTTGCTGTTTCTTTTCATTTGCTGGGGAACATTTACAAGGTCCCTAGTATTTTTTTAAATTTCTTTGTTCACTTCAGACCTCTTGTTGAGGTCTGAAGGAAAGTTGTGCTTCTGACTGCTCTCCAAGACTATTTCTGCATATGCAAAGAAGAAAGTCAAAATAGTCCTTACCTGAAAAGTGGTGAGAGCTTTTTATTTAAGTTTGTATATGGAGCGTTAGAATTTCTGGAGAAAGCTGGATATATTTTTTTTTTTTTTTGGTGGGTAATGCTTATATTTTCAGAAGGTTGTATGCAGAACCATGAGCCTGGCACTGATCTAAGGATAGGAATAACAGTTTTATACTATGTTTATTGATTTATTTGATTCTCTTCTCATTGCGCTGTCTGTACATGTGTGAGATTATGGCAATGATTTAGGATTCTAGATTATGATGAGGAAGATACTGATTTCCATGTAAGCAAAGAATCCTTGCTTGGCTAACTGAACACAGTGTTAAAGCAAAATACATTTATGTTTTGCTGCAGGGAATTTTTCTGCTGGAAGCAGAGTTTTCAGGTCCTGGTTGATATGCTTTTAACTATGTACGGGAAAGCTTCCAGAGGGTAAGAGTAGAAACCCTATTACTTTATTCTCGAGAGTTTGTCTCTTGATTTAGAGATGCTTTGTTCTCAGAACCTCTTTCTGTAGCCTAGTATATCTTAATTCTTATACAGAAAAATGTGGCTGTATGTGGAAATTTTTTGTTAACTTCAGTCCCTTTCCCTTTTCATATTAGACATCACTCTAATCTACAAAACTTTAGGCAACAGGAGATGAGTGCTGTTCAGCCAGACTCCCTTGATGGCATCTCTTCTTGTTCCTTAGTGAGGAGAGTCTATTAAATGTCACATGGTGGAGTTTATATAGCATTATACTGATCTAAAAGTGCTTTTTAACTTCCTGTGCTTAATCACTAGTGCCATTTTGGGTTTCTTCCATTATGAGTCAGACTCTAAAGCTGACCATATAGCTAACATGAATTGTGGTTCGTAAATCTCTGCTGCTCATGCATTTGGCTTTAATGGTGTTTTTGAGGAAGAGTCAAATCCTCCACACAAATATTTTCAGTTGCTCAATTTCTGTAGCATCTAGTGAAAAGTACAATATGTATGTCAACAAAATGTAACATTCTTATCATGCAAAACTTGGGGGGGATTCCTACTTTTCAGAACTTGCTGAGACACACAGATATTTCGGTGGCACATCTTATTTTCTTTATGAAAAGGTATAAGTAATCCACTCCAGTTTTAGGTTAGTCTTAACTGTTTCCACGAGTGCTTCAGGATATGTTTTAGCAGTGGAATGTTGCAGCACCTAGGATGGCAGTGCTTGTGGATTCAACACCAGATTTTTATGTTAGACCTATTCATTTCTTAGTTAATGTCAAGCTTAGAAATATCACTGAGTTCAATGTAATTATTCATATAGATGCCGTAGCTTTCTCAGTAAGAGTGCACTGAGGGCCATTTAGCTAAGTGGGAATACTTCTGGGGAATGTCTATATGCCTTGGTCTGGACTCTGAATACAGAATGTAGGAACAACAGAAAAAGCTACTGATGGAATTATAAAAATTATATGATGGTTATTGCAATTTGTAATACATAAAGGCTCAGAAAACTGATTTATTCATTATGGAATTTGAGAATGTCATTGGTTTTTGGGGTGTGTCACTTCTACTGGAAACTCTATTTGTAAATATTGCAGTATTTTCACTACATACTCATTTTACTTTATGTATTTGTTATATTTTTCAGAGCAGTGATGGCAATATAAAAACTGGTCTTAGTATCTTGAATTTATATTCATCTGAAAAAATTCTAAAGATTTATAAACTTAGGTCTTGCTCTTGCGAATACTTACCAGTACTTACTTAATTTTAATTGTATGATTTGTCCTGTAGGGCTAAAAATTCAGAGGAATAGCTAACCAAATGTAAGCTGAGTATATCTGTACATGTTTTTGTAATTAGGGTTTTGCATTTTTAAAGAAGCTGCACAGAAATCTTATCATCTGGTTTTTAAAACAACAAAAAACAATCACTTTTGGAATAAGAAATGAGAGCGTTATTCACTAACTTCAGACAGCAAAGCATAGAACTTAGGCTTTGATACTGCAAAATGGACTTTAAATAGAAAATTGTATTTATCAAATTTGAAATGTAACAAGCTTTTTCTTTTCTAGTACACAAAGACTTGCAGGATTTGAGTTCGGTCCAAAGTCAAAATAATTAGGATACCTCACTCAAGTTGTACTTGCTTCATTTACTTAAGAATGCATGTATAGCATTTGACAGAGTAGAGTGATATTTTATTTGGTTAAATTAGGGATTGAAGTTTGTGTAGTTTAAACTCATTCTGCTTCGAAGAATGATAAAGGACAGGAACACTATAATCATCTCGTTACATGAGGCCAGAACAGGTGCAGGATATGGAAGAATGAATGTTCTTTCTCCTCACATCTGTTCTCTGATGAACTATTTAACTCTTCTTGCAGGAATCTGTTTAAAAGCTTTTCCTAAGGCTTCTTCTCTGTAGGCAGACAGTTCACTGCAGCACCCACATGCAGCACTTTGGATGCCCTGAAAGTAACATATGTATGTGTCCTTCCTGTTTCTCAGTATGGAATGAGAAAAACAATGTATGTTGAGGGAATGTCTCTGTACCTTCCTTCCAGGTACAGCACACACAGACAAGATTGAAAAGCAGTATCATGATCTGTTTCTGCTAGTGGGAATAACATTTTCTGTTGTGTTTAAAACAATCATTAGAAATGGGTTGCTTTACATCCTTTATGAGCATCTATAAGTTATTCCAGTTTTGGTTTTTGAATAACCAAACAAATGATAAAGGCAAGCGAAACCTCATAAATGTTTAACTTGAATTTCTTTGTGCTTTTGCATCAACAACTTGAGTTTCTTATCACGTTAGGTGTCCTCTTGCTGGGAAAGTAAGCTGAGCTACAGTCCTCACCTCTTTATTTATCTCTGTGATAGAGATGCCAGAAGTTGGAGCTCTTGCTTTTTTTTTTTTCATATCAAGAGGCGTAGTCTCTTCTTAGTGCAGATTTCTACATAACACTAATGGTGATTTTAATGGGATCCATACATAAATCTCTTGTAGAGGAAGGGATCTTAAGCGTTTTGGTTTTCCCATCTGTATATTGGAAATGCCATCTGATGAGAAGGATGAAAAGAGTGCCAGCTT
Organism: Lagopus muta; assembly: GCF_023343835.1. Classification (NCBI taxonomy): domain Eukaryota; kingdom Metazoa; phylum Chordata; class Aves; order Galliformes; family Phasianidae; genus Lagopus; species Lagopus muta. Next base: position 82,660,431 of record NC_064433.1, read on the forward strand.
ACAGCAGAAAAGTATTAGAGGAATTTCTGCCACACATGCTTTCCCTGCAGTGAAATAGAAGCATGTGCTTACGGGAAAAGACTATTAAGTTTGTGAGGTTAAACTTCCCCCAAGCCTTGAAGTGCTGGAATCCAGCATATGGGTCCAGCCCATCGCTGCTTTGTGAGCTCACACAGTTGAAATCTCAACTACGGGTGAAAATGGCTGGATGACTGTGAAGAGGAAAGGGACCTGGGGGTGGTGGTTGATGCACAGCTGAACATGAGCCGACAGTGTGCCCAGGTGGCCAAGAGGGCCAACGGCATCCTGGCCTGCATTAGAAATAGTGTGGCCAGCAGGAGCAGGGAGGTGATCATCGCTCTCTATACCAGCATTGGTGAGGCCGCACCTCGAGTACTGTGTTGTTTTGGGCCCCTCACTACAAGAAAGACATTGAGGCCCTGGAACTTGTCCAGAGAAGGGCAACGAAACTGGTGAGGGGTCTGGAGCACAAGTCTTATGACGAGCAGCTGAGGGAGCTGGGATTGTTCAGTCTGGAGAAGAGGAGGCTCAGGGGAGACCTCATTGCACTCTACAACTTCCTGAAGGGAGGCTGTGATGAGGAGGGGTTTGGCCTCTTCTCCGAAGCAACAAACAGGACACGAGGAAATGGCCACAAGTTGTACCAGAGGAGGTTTAGGTTAGACATAAGGAAAAACTTTTTCTCTCAGAGTGAACAGGCATTGGAATAGCCTGCCCAGGGAGGTGGTGGAGTCGCTGTGCCTGGCAGTGTTCAAGAGGCGTCTGGATGAGGAGCTGCGAGATATGGGTCAGTGCTTATGGTAACAGTGGTAATGGGAGCAGGGTTGGACTAGATGATCTCATAGGTCCTTTTCAACCTTCTGATTTTATGATTTTATGATTCTATGACTCCTTCCTACTTAATCTTGGAAATGTGAAAGTCAGGATTTCAGATTTTTCTCTAAAATAACTGAAAATAAACCTTATAAGATGGTGATTTAGAATTCTTGGACCGACTTCTTACGATGGGACAAGCTTCTCTTTGAAGACACCTGTCTGTATTCTGACTAAATGGAGAATTTACAGACAGTTAAAAAAAGTGGGATGAAATCTACCTATTGGTGCGTTTTCATGTCTGTAAAAAAACGATAGCAGTTTTGTGTAATTTCTAATTTGACCTTTGCAATTGAGTGTTCCATGAGCTGACACTGATCAGTTGAAATGGATCTCTACCTCAGTAAGAAATCTGACTCATGGAAAAATTTGAATGCAGAGAAATCATCCATATTTCCAAGGCCTTTCCATTTTATATCTATTCCCCAAAACCTTTATATCTCTGAAAAATGAATACCAGGCTGCAGTCGCGCATATGCATGTTGCATTAGATACTGAACTACCAATCTGATCCACTTTTAGTGGAAGTTAGTCCAGGAGAGATGAGAAAACTGGGCACTAGGTGTACCCTGCACAGTTTAGCAGAGAACCCAAGTCAGCAGTGAATGAACTGCCTTTAGGAACAAGAACAACATAAGTCTGACAGAGTGGCACTCTATCCAAACTAGAAGAGCTGCCTTTTTCAAAGTATTGATTTGTTCAGGTGCACTGTGATGCTTTTTCTGCTTTACAGATCCTGATTTGATTATACATGTTCTGTTCTGCTTTGCTGGCAGGTTATACATTCCTTTTCAGATTTATATTGGGTCTAACCATAGCATTGCCTAGAAGAAAAAGCTCAGTTAGGTATTCATTGTTCACAAAGCTGTTTTTAAATATAAAAATGTAATGTATGTTTGTGTTTGTTACCACTTTTGTTTTGGGTTACTATTTTTACCTGTTGAATTCAACCCCACCTGCAGATACAATAAGTACATGTACACGCTCATGAACTAGACTAGTGATGGGAAAGAGAATATTCTGGGAAGATATCACAGGAGGCTTGCTTTCTTTTTCTATCTTTCGTGCTAGATGCACACTCTTGGACTCCACTAGATATGGAGGATTGGGCTAAATGGAGCATCTGCTCTCTTATATCAACATGTGGTTTTCAGAAGACTTTTCATATATATGTTTACCTGAATATATACATAGATAGATACATAGCAAGCCTTTCAGTCTCCAAGGCATAGTAATTAATTATTTTTATCTTGTCCTGTGACTTGTTTAGCAGGTTTAATTAATATTAAAGATTAATATGAGAGGAGGGAGTGCAGCTGCCAGTATTCCTGCCTAGATGACAGGAATGCTGCTTTCCTGCTTTCCAGTTCTTGGTTAAGTCTGGTAGAGAATGAACTGAGCTTGCTTCATGGGATGAGTTCTGGGAATGCAGTGCTGCTACCATACCAGATAATTATATGTTAGTCACTTCATGTTGTGTGTCTGTGTGTTCAGATACATATAGATATATGTTATAGTTTATTTATAAATATGTAAAAATATACAAATGTACCTGCATGCATTCAGGGAAACACTGCATTTAGTACTTCCAGCTCTAATGGCTTAAGCTGTAAGCGTAATTTGAACATCCATAGCTGTCCTTCTCTGGAACAGGACCTCATGTTACTTGTCTTTCTTGCAAACTTTTATCTAGGCACTTCTGTATGATATGATCAGCACTTCATTTGCCTTAAAGAAGTGCAGATGATCTAAGCTGCTCATTGTATGATAATGAAAGTGTATTTTAAACACAAGAGAGTCTGGTGATCTAAGTTTCTAACAGTACTGTGTGATACTGATTTCCTATCGTGGTTTTGGGTAGATCACATTACCCCTTTGCCAGTGTCTTCCCATCCCAAAGGCCACTGAGAGCCTTGACTAAGTAATATTTGGAAGTATCTTTGCAAATGTAAGCTAAATGTAAAAATGCATGAATAAAAAAAAAATAATAAATGCATGGTCTATAGGCATTCTGATGAACTTATCTGAAACTTAGCTCTATATCCTTAAGCTTTAAAAGGCAGAGGAGGTATCTGTAGTAGTACATTGAGTTTCATTCAGTAAAGAGGTTTTTGAAATATATTTTTCTGTATTGTTCAGCAAGCATTCACAAGTTGAGTGGGCTTTTTTTATGAGACCAAAGCACAACACAGGAGAAAGTATTCTATTTTCCTTTTCCAGTTTTTGCATTCTGACCTGACATTTATGTATATTGCATAAAGCAAATTCTGAATGCTGCAGCTTCACTTACTTGTGAACTGACAAATATTTCTTGTCATTTTTATTTTCTTTTTGTAATTTTCTAGGAGGCTAAACATACTGTATTGTGCAGCTCTTTCCAGATAGCATAGAAGGGCTTTGTTGGTGCAGTCAGAGGAGGCTACACTTTGTTTGTATGTGTCCAACTTTTCAATATAAAAACAATGTGTACCTGCATTTAACAGAAATTGTTGTGTCTACCTGATGATGCATCTTTAGAAGCCAAATAATCTAAGCTATGCATGGTTGGATAGACTCAGCATATAAAAACTTCCTTTAAATTAGTCAGATCTTTGATTCAAGAGTCACAGTTGAAATGAGTCAGTTTTCTTCTTTCTGGCACTGGGAAATTTAAGAAGAAAAGCAAAAGAATTCTTGCAGCATAACAATACCCTCCATTGTAACTCAGTGCCAGCCAGAGATACCAGGAAGCCAGGAGCTAGGCCAAATCAGCACTTATTTGTTAATTCCAGGAATGCTTCAAATATTTGAGGGCAGTTTCCGGACAGAGCGATGATGGCAGAGGGTTCTGGCATTGCAATTTGTCGAGGCATGATGGATCTTATGTTTGGATCTGTTCACATTTGGGCACACATTTCACTGCACTTTAAGTGATTGTCCTTCATGCTGTTCCAGCAAGAGTGGCAAAAAAACTGTATGGATGAATAAAGCAAACAGCCCTTCATCAGAGTTCCATCTGGAGGCCAAGTTCATTTTTCCTTTCTCTTTTTTGGAACAGAATTTTGCATCAAGCCAGAGGTCAAAATTCAGGCATCGCAATTGCGGTGCACTCACCTAACAAGTATGTATTGCAATTACTACATTTTTAGGTCATTTTTAGGTATAAAGGGAATTTGTCTTTCTCATTCCTTATTCCCTTGCTTGTCCTAGTGCTTTCCTCACTGTATGTGTGTTACAGATTTATCAGGTCTTTTTGCAAGTACCTCCAACTCATACAGCCAGCTATTTTTTCAAGCAGCCCTCTGCCTTTGTTACATCTGCATAACTCGCGGTTATTCTCCCATGCCAGGTCTAGCTCTCATTTCCTTGGTTTCTTTTCTGGTTGTTTTTTTTTTTTTTTTTTTTTTTTTTTCCTTTCTTTTTTTTAACTTCCATTCTCACAATCTGAATAAGTCTCTCACCCTATGATTTGAATGCAGACATAATGAAGTGAGATTCTATGGCTTGTATTCCTTAGGTAAAAGCGTGCTACTTGGGAAGACTGCTGGAGTTGTAAATTCTTTAATTTGTTTGTTTTAATTCCACTGACAAATGTTTCTTTCTGACCTCTGCAGTTGCATTCAGACTCTTGTATGAGCAGTGCTTTACATCTTTTTGTACAAACAAAATGCATACACATCAGTGAGTTCCCAAACTTGGTAGCACAAATTCACCCAGGAAAAAAAAAGAAAAAGAAAAAGAATAATCTAACAAACAGTAAATTCCAAGGAAAAAAATCGGTTTGAAAAAAAAAATGTAAATTTCTATTTTCAAGATTATTTTTCTGTAGTTGTACTTTTTAATCACATCTCAAAAATCTCACTGGGCAATGCTGCTAATATCTGTCAAGAATGTATGGTCTTTGGCTTCTGCTTTGCCTGATCCAGCGGTGTAATATTGTAACCAGCTTACTGCTCTTTTGTCAGAGTCACCATGCCTTTTCCATTTCTTTTTCTAAGCTAATAACTTTTTATAACTTCTTATGATATGTCTTATTTATTCGCTTATATTAGTTTTTTCCCTAATTTAGTGAATGTAGGTCTAGCATAAATCTGAATTTCTTTAAAACAACCTTTCTGCCATGGTATAAGCAGTATTCTTTGTTCACTTTTGGGGCATTCCAGGTGGTAGGGCCAGACTCACAGCCTCATCTTTCTTCAGACCTGGATGAGCAATGCTTATTGTAACCAACAGCAAATTGCAAATTATTGTATCCTGAGCAAATTGCCTCCTGCTTTTTTATTTTTTTTTTCCTCCAAAGTCTTCGTGGAATTTGTACCTTGTTCAGTGGTCAAGGATGACTGTTTCCCACTTGCCAACCTGGTCTTGTCTACCTCACTTCTCCCATTTCAGCCGTCAAGTGTCAAAAATAGCTAAGATTAACTGTTTCTCCAACAGCAGTCTGGATTGCCAAATAAGATACCAGAGATAAATACAGCTTCCTTCACGCTCACAAAATGACTTGAGATTATGATAATGCAGTTCCAATAGGGAGGCTCTTCAGCAAGTTCTGAGTGGCTGTAGAGCTGGCCAGAAGTGGTGAATACAGTGAATCCATTTGGATACAGAAAACAGTCCCAGGGAAAAAAAAAACAAGTTAAAATGGAGAGCAGCTATTCACATTTGGAGACTGGTGGGGAAACAATGGATATTCTTCATTAGTAGAGCGTTAGTTCAAGAAAATGTAGGGATTCGTTCTGAATTTATTCAGAGGTCAGACTTGGCTGGCTTTCTTATTTCGCACTTTTTATTTTCTTAACTGAGTGTGTAAGAAATAAAAAAGAACATGCAACAAGCAGCACTTGCTTTCTGCAACCTTGCAGTGCACGAGCAGAGAGAAGGTACGCATTCCGGAGGACAGGCCATTTTTATTCTCTTATCTGATGAGCACTGTGTAGTTACATCTTCAATCAGTAAATGTATGTTTTTAATATATACATCTATATACACATGTGCACGTATATATAATTTAAATCAATAACTGTGGAAAGGTGGAAAAATAGTTACAAAAATAAGCATTCTGGACAACAAACGAGCTTAGCGTACATCTAGAGGAAACTTGAAAGAGACAAGCCTTCATGAAGGAATAACGTTGAAACCATATGTTTTCCATGTACTGCAGACACTGTTTTAATAGATTACAAATGTATATAATCACCAAAGGTCTAAAATTAGTGGGTTTTAAGGAACTAGAGATTGACACAAGTCATTCCAGACAGTAGAGCACTTCTTTTCATCCAGATCCAGTGAATAAACTTATGTGATTGAGCTGAAGGAAGTATTGGAGCGGTGTGGTATGCCTCCAGCTGCTGAACAGAGCTCTGCAAAACTTTGTTGCTAATCTGTAGTATCCAAGAGGAAAATTTTAATCAGGCATTGTACCTCACAAGAAGTATGGTGGACTAGACCACAAGTAACCTCAGTTCTGTCCCTTCTCTGCCACTGTTACGCTAAAAGGTCTAGAATAAGGCATTCCTCCTCCTTGTACTTTGAGAGACCATCACAAATCTCTGTAGACCAGACTACTCTGGGAACTGCTGATGAAAGATGGTGGCTAGAAGTTTTATTTTGCCAGCCTTTACTCCCAAAATTTGTTTGAAGTTAGTAACATAGAACAAAACTCAAGTGAGTTTTTATGGCCCTCAGAGTTCTACAAAACGTTGCATACCGCATGTTTTCATTTCAGTAGCTCCAGGGCTACTCTGAGCTGAGCCCACCTTCGCTGAAGAGGTTTGTAAATCTCAGCAAAACCCTAATCATCTGGTCTGAATTAGGAAATGAAATCAAGATCTTCTGTTGGGCTGTAATGGTTTTATCAGTCTGTGTAGCACCGTCTACACTAAAGTGTGTTCTCTTCTCACTAGTTCTCTTGCAGCAGGGCTCACATGGCAGCTCTTCTCTGCTGCACACCCTGCTCAGTCTCCTGCTCGTCTAGATGAACTTCATCAGATGGCTTCATCCTTCGTCAGTTCTGGAATGTGTATGGCAACTGAGGCACACATAGTGATGTCGCCCTGTTCTGTGATATCACAGGCCTCAACTGAACATGATCTGGGTTCCTTCATCCATGATACCTTGTTCTCAAATGCAGTGTAAGGGTGACCATCCAATCCACACGGACACCTTTCTCGTGACTGCTATTTGCATTGTGTCTTGAGATACTTAGGAAGAGAGCTAAGTCACAGAGCTAGCTGGCAACATCACTCACTGAAAAGGTGTTTGAGCATGGCTAGTACTACAGCTAGCCATGTAGTGGCTCTTGCTAACTTCGCAGACTTTCATCCCAGTGATGCTTTTATATGGGGTTTCAAGCCTGCAAGGAACTCATTTCTATTTTAGCAGCACTCTGTACAGCTCTTAGTAGGAGGAAGCTTAAGAAAAAGAGATGTACGCAGGAGAAGTAAGGAAAGTAATTTTGGCCTACAGTAGACAGGCTTGGTGCTTCACCAGACTTTTGAACCACATCTCTGTGCTTTTTTTGCTTTTTTTTTTCCCTGTGGTGAAAATGCATTAACACAAAGCCTCAAACAGAAAAATCTTACTAGAACTTCTGAATTAGTAGAAATCTTCTTCAAGACTTTTACTTTAAAAATTGTCAGAATGTATCTAAGAAAAAGTCTGTTGCTCTATTAATTTCTTTAATGAAGTATTACTTCCGATGTCTGTCGAGAACAGACACATGGAAATCACTGAACAAAAATTTGAAATGTTAAAAGAACAGAATTCTCCGGGGAATAAATTATTTTTACAACTGGCCAATATAAAATAATACAGCACAAGTCTCTTAAAGTAGTAAGTAATAAGGGAATAAAACTGCTAAAACATTTTATCTGTCTTTCTCTGAAGCTAACTATGTAACAGCACTCAGCAGGGCCCAAGGAAAAGTGCAAAGGTGAACGCAGCTTAGAATCTGTCAGAGGGAACTTTCACGAGGCCTGTGCTACCTGCTGCTGGTTGTCAGCAGCCATGTTGCAGCATCACACCTGCTCGTTCTGCACCACCACTGTTTGCCATCCTGAGCCTTTTTCAAAATCTGGTGATAAGCTGATAATTCTCAGGGCATCCCTGAGAAGCGTGATTCTTCCAGTGTGACATATTGGGATACTGAGATATGGCGAGGATAAAGCCTTGGCCTCTTTGCTCTGACAGGTAACATGCTTGTGAAGGCCTCCATCTTACTGCAGCTAACGTGTTCCAACTGTGATTTCCCTGTATGCTACAAAACAGGACTGCCTTTGAATTACATCTGTATTTTAGCTTTGGGATATTGAAATGGAAGCAAAGCATCAACTTTATCTTAGTGGCTGCCTGATTAAAAAACTCTTTCAATACACTGTAAAGCTCTATGAGTGGACTTCAAAGGCTTACTTTACAGAGTGAAAAGGAGAGCGTCCCAAGGGAGATACAGTTCTCCACTACATTGCTGGACTGTGATTCTTGTTTTCTTTAGAAATCGGTCGGTCCCAGAAAAACTTTTTACTTTTCCGTGGAGGAAAAAAGGCTTTTTTTTTTTTTTTCATTCAGTAAACACAGAGAGATTCTTGGATGAAAAAAGCAGAGAAAAAGTGGAGATTTGGGAGAAGGCATATAAATGACATTTCAAATAAGCTTGTTGTGTCTTGGTAGGCCTTTGAGAGACCAAGTGATGTCAGTTCATGCAGGCTTTATCCAGTGATGTCCTCTCTCTGAGTTTTCTTCCTGTTTTTCCGTCCACTGTTGAGACAGTCTGCCCTGCAGCACTTATTTGTTCTTCTGAGATCAGTCACACAGTTGTATGGAATTAGGCTTTTTTTTTTAACTATATCTGTCAACTAACTTTTGGTTTGCTGGGTTTTTTTTCTTTCCTCCCTATTTCTCTCCCCCCAGTGTAAACTCATTCTCTATTAGTTTAATCAGAAGTAAGGCCAAGAACATTCATCTGAATAGTCTCAAACTTGGAGTATACTTTAAAATATAACCCTTTTTTTTTATACATATAAAAACACATGTTTATATATATTTGCAACATACATATTTATATATATATATGCAAAACTGTCTTCATATAATAGCACTTACTTGTAAAACTTCACCCAATCATAATAAGCTTTAAAGATGCTTGAAATTTAGAAATGGGACTACATTTTGCAACATTTCTGTTTTTTGGTATTCCTTAACCATGGGAATAACTGGCTCTTTCTTTTTACTTTGTTCAGTCATAGAGATGATGCTAGAAACTTCAGATTAAAACTGTGGGTAAAAGTAATAGAAGGTGAATGTGCTTTCAGAAATTAAAAGACTTTAAAAAGCCCTGCACCATGCTTACCCTGTGGCTTGCATCTTGGAGTATATGTGTTCTCCTGGTGTGTTCATTGTAAACAGAGTGCATTAATTTCAGAAATAGTGGCATATTTTAAACAACACTGTGGAGATTGTTTCCTTTTATAATCCATGTTATCAGTTATAATTTTCTCTTACTAATTATTTTAGGATTGAAATTGTTATATTTTCTTTGAGACCTGGGGGGATGAAATTACAGTAGGAAAAAAAGGCTTTAGTATTTTTTTAATGGTGATTTTGAGCATATAGAAAGAAATGGGGAAAGAAGGAGAATAAATTACAGTATTTCTAACATATTCAATAATATATTTTGTTTCTGCCTCATTTCCAAATTACACAAATGAATGTTGTTTAAATTTTGCTTGTAGATACCCTAGAGAACCTGGTAATAAATCAAATGCCAAACAAGTTAGTTCAGTAGTTTCAAAGTGGTCTGTATGCATAACATATGTAGACTGAACATCACTTGAGCCTGAACCTCACTATTTTTCTCTGTTGAGATCACTCTCTATTCTCATGGAAACCAACCACTGATTGACAGTAATGCTGTGAACTTCCATTTATTAGCTAATGCATTTTTACTGACTTTTCATGAAAATAGGAGCAGAGTGGTGCACTATGGAATATTCATGGAACAAAATTCCAGAAAAAGAGGTCTTAGGGTCAGGAGAAGGGAGGGAATGGGAAACAGATGCCAGATTGCCTGTAGAGAGTCCAAGCATGTGTTTTTGTTTGTAGCAATGATGCACATGCCTTTTGCGGGTGCAATTATTGCTTCTGCCTTTGAAAGTTTCACCATAAATCTGTTTCTCAATCTCCCTTCATTTTTGACCCAAATTAACCTCTTTTCAGTACAGTTACTTAACCTTATTTTCTCTTGGGAATATCTGTGCACCACCATGTTGTAGGTGTTCTTTCTTAAATGCTGGAGATCACTCTGAATTGAAATCCCTTTCTGGACAGATTTAATTCATTAAATATTTCTATCTTCTCATAATCTGCATGCCCTGGATTTTATATTTCACTGAGTCACTGCAGTGAACAACACCACATGAGTGAAAAAAGACATTCACCCTTTCTTTTTCGTCCCTGCCTACCATCCAGCTTTAAGCAAAGGCATACGATCTGTAAGGAGCTGAAAACTGGGACCTGAGGTATTTGAATATCCATTTAACATATCGTGACACTTTCCTTCTAATCTATCAAACACTTAAAATTCTGATTTCTCTTGTTCTGGCAATAGCTTGTCTCATTTGAGTGACACCTCAGGTCTAATGAAGCTGACTGCAGGTGACTCACAGCTAACTGCAACAGATGTGGGGTGAAAGCTTTTAGCAGCCGCACACCTCCATGTGGGAATTCCCAGCCCATTGTACCCATGACACTGACACTCTTCTATTTTCCCACATCAGACTCAGGCTTTAGCCTCGACCTGACAGATTTAAAGTCGCATAAGCTGTGTCTCATCACAGAGTATTTTATATAAGAGGGAGTTAAGTGTGTTAGCATTTATTAGTTTTGTTTGGGAAATGGACAAAGAACTGTATCTTAACATTCCTGTGCTTTGGGCCACTTTGAGCCTTCTATGAGTTTTCTAACTTCAGTTTAATCTTTGGTCTGGGATGCTAGCAAGTGTTTCAGCCTGCTGCCAGGTAGTTTCAGCTGCTGGTTGTACTGTACCTTACTGAATAGAATATGCACTGGTTTTAAATGTAATGTAAATTGCCATGAAGAGCCAAGTACCAGAATACAGAGCCCCATTATACTGCATACAAAGTGAGAAACTTCCATGCTCTCTCCTGAAAAGAGGAGCTCTTTGGTATCTCGAGAGCCTGTTTGCAACAGAGCTAGCATATTGCCTATGCTTTTTTCCACATGTTTGAATTGAGTTTCTTGTAGTATATCCTGCATGGGACTGATGCTGGGAGAGCGAGAGCTGTAAGACAGCTTATACACGTGAGCCCTGCAGTGCTGGATGGGTTAAGGAGAATCAGTAGGATTGGCAGAATTTCACAGTTTCTAATGTTCTGCTCACAGCAGTTTGAAGTAACTGCAGCCTATATCAGGTCTTTCAAAGCTGAGTGGTAGAACTTCACCCCACGTGGTGCAACCAACCAAATGGGACGCTTACTTGGGATGGCTGTTGTGTATGGATGCTTTTGTCCTAAAGGCACCATGAGCTTATTGATGCCAGCAGCTTCCTGTGATGCTATATTTCAAGAAAGCCATTATTTTGAGTTAGAGGTGCGTATCTGGGCCCTCAAAATAGAAGCTATTTAAATGCATATATATGTATTTTTATTTATTTTATTTTATATGGGGCAAAGTTGCCTGAAGCCTGTTTATTAGTTAATAACCACCTCCAGGTTACCGTCTCTAATCTCATAATGAAATTGAGTTAATAAATCTAAGATATTATTAAATAAAGTAAGTATTTAATATTACTTGTCCTCTTTGAATCCAAGTCGCAATACAACAGAATTTCATTTTATAAATAACACCTTTCGTGCTAGCACCACGGGGCATGATTCAAAAGAATCTAAATAGAACATGAATGCTGTAATCAAATGCAGACCCCGGGAAGGCAAATTAAAAAGGCATGTTGCTGGTTAGCGCAGCAGACGGGGTAAGTATAGCGGGTCACAGGAGAAAAGCTAGTTACAAAAACAAGGGCACAATCGAATGAAAATTGTTTGCTTGCCCACTCCAAACCATGACTGGCTGCTTCTCTGTCCGTGACCTATTTTTTTAATAAAGGAATATTTAGAGAGGCTCTTACATTTTAATTGCTTTATACTAAACAAGAAAACAACAAAAAACTCAACCCCGTGTTTGAATCTGGAGGACAATACTGGATTATCTATTTATAGAGAGTGAAGCTACATCTGGAGAAGACTTTTCCAGTAGTTTATCTCATCTCTCTCTGTCTCTCATCTGGTCTTTTTCTCTTTGCATCCACTGCCATAGCTCGTGCATCTCCTCCTACATTGAGGAACATATAGTAGAGGGGTATGTTGATGGGAAGTGCTGTGAAGCTTACCTTCCAGAGATCCTGCAAGTTTTCGGTTCAGAGGACAGGATTGGCAGGAGTGAAGGAAACTTTTCTCCAGGTCCTCAGAAGCCCAGTGTCAGAGACAGCCTTACCACAGTACAACTCTCCTTGCAGTGTATGCCTGACTCTGTTGCCTATATCATCTTGCTATCTCTCCTCCCTAAGGTTACAGAGGTGGAGCAGAGGTTAAGTAGAGGTTAATGGAGCAAAAACCAGAATTAACCTCCATGGGTTTATTGGTGGCTGCTACCAAGGTGGCCTCTGCTGCATGGGGAGATGAGGGAAGAAAAGCCCATATCTCTGAGACTCTGCTGGGTCTCTTCCCCTTTCTTTGTGAAGGTGTGGGAGAACATCAGCCCCTTGTGGGCTTGTCCTTTCTTGGGCTACTTAAGGCAGAGAGAGAAACCCATAGGATGTATTGTTGTTCTGAAAAGGATTATGGCCAGCTCTGAATTTTGTGTGTGTCTGTGTAGAACAGCAACAGAACACATTTAGCATTCAAGAGCTAGTGGCCAAGTCAGGAGGTAGAAATGAAACGATGTTGGTTTTCCTTATATATACACATGCAGGTACATATGTATACATCTGTATTTATATAAGGTGAATATTACAAAATACTGCCTAGAGAAACATGTTTTAGATGCCACCAAATTAAAACCCGTAATTGTTTGAATACAGGTCCCAAGAAAGAAATTTCAGTTACAGCATCAAGCTACGTAGAGTGACAGTATTTCTGCATGCAGTCGGTTACTTGTACTACAACAGGTAGCATCAGAGCAGCCTAATGCAACATAACAAATCACAAAAACTGGCCTGTTAACATTCCTATGGAAAGAAAAATAACATAAATAAAACCTTCTGGAGTGGTCTGCTGTGTTCAAGGTGAATGAAATATTTAGCGATGGCAGCAGCAGGAAGAAAATGAAATACGAGATCTTGCATCTCAAGTTATTAGTGACCTGTTAAAATACAGACTGACAAGTGCCTTTACCAAATTAAAACTTTGAAAAAGGGCACAAATGGGAAATGTCAAACCAAAAAATCAGTAGAAAATGTCGGTCCTCCTGGCTCTTACTGTTCTGCAGTTCTGAGGCAGGAGCCACTGTTAACAAGAGTGAAACAAGAGTGGCATGATTCTGAGGCTCTCCTGAAGCCTGTAATGGAAATAGGCCACACTGACAGGCACACGGTTGAAATTTGCTGAGATTTTGATCTCAACTGAGTGATCTGTTCTCTGCTTGTGTTGTTTTGTTTAGTTTAATTTTCAGAAACCTCACAGACCTCTTTTTTTTTAATAGATTTTGTTTGGTTCTTTGCTGCCCATTTTTATAGTACAGGCATCCCTAATGATTAATGATACTAAATAATCAGAATGCCAGTGTTTAATTTAGTGTCTGCTATTGATCTCTGGACTGTTAAGTGAATGACTTATTAAACATACAGGACTACTTTTACTTTCATCTATGTAAAGGCAGCTAAGTTTTTGGGAACCTAAGGTCAGTTGATCAGTTTGCTGCTTAGAAATGAGGAAAGTTTTACTGGGCATGAGTAGTGAGAGGTGAATGATGAGAAAATCCAATAAATGAGCAAAGCAGTTCTAGTGAGACAGATCTATCAATGCCTGCTCAAACTTCTCAAGCTTCTTAGGTCTTCTCCCTTTTTGGAGAATGGAGTCAGCTACGATACTGCCTTAAAGCACTTCACATGGGTGCTGGGAAGTGGGCAAATACCTGTTCATGAATGCCTGTGAGCTGAACATGTGCTATGGATTAGTAATGCCCTTACCGAGCTCCTCCTTGAGGATTTTTACTGAAATATCCAAGCAAAGAAAAACAAGTAGCTATAAAAGTGCTAAAATAACCTTGGACTTAAGTCGATCATTTCACTGTGAATAGTGTTTGAGAGAGAGAATATTTGGACTCAGATTACACATTTTTAATTGTTTGGTATTAGCATGTATGACCAGATGGTCAGCTTTACAGTTTACCAGTCAGTCTGCTATAATCAAGTTGAGTTCCTTCTTTCCCACAGCTCCTCAGGTGTTGTATGGGTGTTGTTGCTTTGATTATTCTGTACTGGGAAAATTGGATCTTGAAAATTCTTTTGTTTTATGAAGATCACCTTGGTACCATAGATTTAGTAATGCTTTAACAATGGTTTCCCCAAAAGGTGTAAACCTGAAAGAGCTGTGATTTACTATAAATTTTGCATTAAACACTCTCAGGTTTTCCTTCCAATCGTTCTTCAATCTTGAGCATATCTCTGCCTCATCACCTGCATTCATAGACTGATTGTTGCTAACAAGAATCAGAGGCAGCATTGCTTCGCCAGCAATAACACGCAGGTGTAAAGCTACTTAGTTTAAAAACGTGTTTTCATTTGTAACCTTGTGCATACAGGAACAACAGACTATGCAGTTTTTTGAGATTCAGGACACTGAGATTTGGGACAGGTAGAGATAAGCACTACACTCGCAAGGAAGGAATTGCAGCTCTTTCTTAAATGAAAGAGTCCCATAGAAACAAAGTGTAAATCAGGACTGCCAAGGCGTTTTCAGTATCTCATGATCTTTCGGTCTTTTCTTTGACTTCTCCCCTGAAGTAACTCCTCTCTGGCGGTACGCTGCTTTTCTAGTCATGACCCAAAACGTAGCACTGCCAAGCATCTCGGCTCTCATCAGCAATCTGTGATCTTCTAATGTTGTGCATGCCAGACAGATTTAATAAGCTCCCTAATAATGACTTGTAGCATACTGGTTTCTCATCGTCTCAGGCCATCCCCCCATTCTAGGTCTCAAATATGCTTGATAAATTATTTGAATTATGCATTCTGTTGCCATCTGTGGTTCCTCATAAAGAGACTGCTATTTGCCGTGCATTGTGCCAAATCATGCAGTAGTTTTTGCAGAGCCAGAGACTGGACTGAAATCACCAAACTCATGTCACTTGTGACCCACAGAGCAATCAAATGTGAGCTTTCAGTTGAATGCAGTTTTAGTATTGTGAGATGAGAGCGAATGCATAAAGTCTCCAGCCCATAAAACTCAAAGATTCTAGGGAGGTTTGGGAGAAATTCATGCGTATCTTTTTTAAAAAGAAAAACACCTATATGAAATGATCTTATAGCTATGCATTATAAAACACATAAAATGCTGTTATGTATATAAATGCACAGATATGCACAGACATGTATACACGCACATACATGTACTGTGACCTTCTCCTCCTTCCCCTTGCCTTGAACTTCCTCCCTGAATCTGTGCGAATGGCGGAGCGATGAGCATTTCTAAAGAAATGTAGCCCTGTGTGAAACCTTGGAATAGTGACATCTGTTGAATTTGGACAGTTTTGTTTGTCTACTGGGAAATCTCATGAGCTTCCCAATATTTTTTTTCTGAGTTGGCGTTGCCCTCCTTCCCTCCCTCCCGGAAAGGGAGGGTGGCTTCAGGAGACATGGCTGCTTTCTCGTGTTCTGGTGCGGTGTAAAGTTTTCCGTCGAGAGACAATAATGTACATTCCTCTGGCAGGACGAGATGGATTTTTTTGTTTCTCTTGCTGTTGTTTATTTATAAGACATTTCCTCTTGCTTAGTGGAAGTTTGATCATAAGAGGCTCCAGTGATTTTCCTTCCCACCTCTCCCCTCCCTAATTTCTCTGCCTCGGCACTCGCTCTGGAACACAGTGAACTCAAAAAGCCCATCGGCGCGGGGCACGCTTAGCAGCCAAGCCTTGCCACTCTCCAGAGACTGTGAGGTGATTCTCCTTCGTCACCGCTTGGACCAGGAACCACAGCCCTGGTGAGTGGTGAGCTCCCAGAATTTGATGCGTCAAGGCTTCTATTCTCGGTGCCTCCGAGGCAAAGCAGGAAATAAAGGGTTTTTTGTTGTTGTTGTTGTGTTTTGTTTTGTTGGTTGGGGGTTGTGGGGTTGTGTTTTTTTTCTCTCTCTTTCTTTCTTTTTCTTTCTTTCTTTCTTTCTTTTTTTTTTTTTTTTTTCTCCTTTTAAAAAAAGAATCAGCAACAACCACAGAGGAATATGGAGCTGGGAGCAACCACTGCTGAGCAGAGAGAAGGCAGTTCCACGCCGCAGGCTGCACCCGGTGTCCCCTGCCTTGTGTCCCTCTGCCTTGTGTCCCTGTGGGGCTGAACTCAGCAGCGGCTCCGAGGGGCCAGGGTGGGGGGACGAGAGGGCCGGGCGAGCTGGGAAGGGGAAGGCATGGGAGGGGGTCGAAATGTTAATCCCTCACTTGGAGTTTCTGTCTGGCAAGTTTTCATGCCTCTGTGTTGTGAGCATTTACATTATGCTCTGAATACCTGATTGCCCAGCCAAGCAGAAAAGAATCTCTACAGTGGATGCATAGTAAAAGAAAATGCTTCTGCGGAAGCCACCTCTGGGAATAGGAAGAACTGGTTGGTTTATAGGCTGCGGGTCCATTTGAGGGGGGAGGGAAAGGTTGCATTTATTTTATTTATTAATTAACTCTCTCATTTCCCTTTTTATTCTCTTGGTATGGGGAAATGGGAATCAGAAAAAAAGTGTATTTTGGAGAATTTCATACATGAAATTCTGGACACTAAAGAACTAAGTGTCTCAACCAACACTGGGGCACTTAAGCAGTTATTCCCAGCTGATGGATAGGGAAGCTGAGGCACAGAAAATGACGTTATTTGCTCAAGGCTGCATGGGGAAGCCAGTGGAAAAAAAAAAAGGAATAGGATGTGCATCTGTAGTTTCAAGCCCAGATTACTCAGGGTGTCCTTTTGTCCTCTCCTGCCTGGCTAAATGTATCACTTCTGTTAATCTTACGCTGCTGTAATGCTAAAGAAGGCCAGGGCAGTGCGTGGGTTGTTCCATTCATCTTTTATCATCTCTCATGTTATCTGAGTTGAAGAAATGAATCATCTCTTGACTAACATTTTCTACTGTTAACAAAGTAGGCATATAAGAAACACAGAGTAGCAGTCAAAATATTTTTATTTTGAGGTGTTATCCTGTTCTTTGAAACATGTTGTCCCTGGCAAAAGAACAAAATGTTTAACGGCACCAATGTATCTCACATGGGATATTAATTAGGAAGTGTTCTCCTCCAAGTTATCTTTTGAGTTTGATTCATTTAGGAAGTGTATCAACATACATCTCTGACCCCCATGGTAACACCTACCTCTTCAAACTCTGCTGTTGACCTGTGGCGCATAGAGGAAGTCCAGTCACCATTCCCTGGTTTCATGTCCAGTGTAAATTGGAAGGACAGCAAACAATGATTGGCATTGGCCAGTTTTTCACTGGAGCTGTCAGTGGCTTTGCCATTGATTTCAAAATTGACCTAAATGTCAAACCGAATGCAACCCAAGTTAAAGAACTTGCTATTTCATACAACCGATAAATAAAGCCATTGCAAAGGTTGGTGGTTTTACTGCGTGGCAATTTTTGCAAATATTTTATTTGGTCCTGATCCATTTGGGGCTCCCAGTCCCTCCCAATGATTCAGTTTCAGTCTGAAGTTTGACTAAGCCCAAAAAACAGATGGAGCATAGATTAAGCCTCTGAGTTGTCCTCTGGGCTTATTTTAGAACCACGAAGAACTGCAGACTCCTCTTTTTTTCATCTATAGAGCCTTGACTGTAGACTTCCATCAGCACTGTGCAGTGAGGGTTAGTTATTTCTCACGGTGCATTGCAGTCATGGAACCTCTCCCTGAACCTAAACTAAATAACTAGTTCTTAACAAAACCCACAATTAGGCTGGCCTATTCTCTCAGTAAAGAGTCATATACACACAGAGAATAAGCTTTCCGTCCATCAAAGCCCTAATCCAAATGGTCCTAGCTTTTGAATAAATGGATGTTAAGATCCAAAGTTGGCATTTGCATCACCTTTCTGCAGTGTACTCAAAGAAGCTGACAGATCAGAACATCCCAAACTTTCAGGCAGTTCACATCACAGGCAGAAACATAATGGATTTTTTCTTTTCTCTAAATGGGCTACACTGAACTCCCACACACGCTTTTTGGTCTGATCTTTGAAACTTATCTCTGATTTACTTTCTCCCTCCAGGCAGTGTAAGTCTGAAAGACGTAAGTACTTCTGAAATGGAAAGTTCTTAAAGCACAGTGCAAAATGTCTGAAACTTCAAACTTCTGCCTGTGTAACACTTGCTCTCTGGATAGACTGTAGTCAAGGGCTGTCACTCTGGTGACTTCCACCAAGAAGGCAAAACAGTGTTGAATTTCTTTTTTAAGAGTCTCTGTGTTGCTCTAAACCTCTCAGTGTTTAAATTATTTAATTAATCTATTTATTCTGCAAATCTCTGCAGCAGTAAAAGAACTTGTCTTCACTGGTATTTATGTACAACAATGTGGAGAAAATCAACAGTCTTTCTTATTGTGGTATAAGCTGCTTATTGACACTAGTCCAAGGTTATAATGGTTTGTCTATGGTCTAAAATCATTAGGGTGAAAATCTGCAATTTGAAATCATATTTTAACTGTCTGTTTAAACACTCTGGGACAGTAAGATGATAAACCGTCTCATTAGTGGTAACTTCTTTGCTTAGCACGTAGTGTATTTTGCCATAGCTTCTTTAAAAAAGCAAAATGAATGCATACAGCTGCTCTTTTATAAATGTCCTGTTTACTTCTCTGGGGAGACATTTCAGTTGCACCATCCCTTCCAACTGGAAATCCCAAAGTGCTGTAGAAATGCAGCTGAATTAAACCTCCTGGTGCTACCCGTAGGTGAAGTGGAGAAGGTATAATCTCCTGCCCGACACAATCAAAGAGCAAATGGTAGTCATTCACTTGCATTCAAACCAGCAGTTTATGCTTTTGGAGAAGAGAACATATATTTATGTAGTAGAATCCACAGCATACCAGTTCTGTTTGATGTGATATATTTTTTGTTCTGTTAACTGCATCAGCTGAGAACAAAGCACAGAAGAGGTTGTAATTATAAAGATGCACAGACTCAGAGGTACTGGGACATTTATAAAGTACAAGAACTTAAGCCATACTGCGAATCAGTTTTCACAGTAAAAGCAAATGCTTCATTTCAAGCACCTTTCCTCTTTTAAGGTACTGTAAGTGTTTTATTTATTTATTTTCGCCCCAGAGATTGAACAGTGGCTTATTTCCCGGGATCACAACATTGAAACAACACTATTTTTATTCTCCCCTTCTGTAAAGCAGAAGAGAAAGTGAAACTTGAAGTCATGTAAGAGGGAAAGTTATGAAAGTGAAAGGAAGTTGGCTGGATTGGAGCTGGATGACCTTTAAGGTCAAACATCTGATAATTCTGTGATTTGCAAGGTTTCTTGGTAAAGCGGCAACTAACTGCTGATCACTAATTATCAGCTGCAAAGTTGTGTTGTGATGTGGAACATTAGAACAGTTAACTCGTGATCTCAGCTGAAGGATAAAGGAATAACAAGGTGCATGAGCTGTAAAATGAAGGCTTTTCTTACTGTCCTGGATGGGGAAAAGAAGGATGGATAAATAACATGATGAACGTGAAGGGAAATATAACAGTCCCTGGCAGACCTGAACCTCTGCTGCAGATCGATCACTGTGTGGTCTTTTTCTACATCTCAGTTGCCCTTCTATAAAATGGAAACAGTTTTGGTTTTTTTTTCTGACCACATAGGACTGCAGGACAAGAAAACAAGTTTAGCAAGGCTCAAACATGCTTAAAACTCCTTTAAATCCAGCACATAGATCACACCGCTGCTGCACAGTTTGTTTTTCCCTCTGTGTGTGTTTCAAGTTCCTAGAATAGATGCAAGTTCCAGAGCTAGCATGGGTTTGTGCTGCTGGCAAAACAAAGCAGGTGCAAATTACGGTGGAAATGAAATAGCTAGTGCTTGGAGGCGGTGGAGTGCCCAGTTCACCTCAGGGTATGTGTCTGAGTTCACAAAACATGACTATCATGCATACCCTGATTCATTAGATGTGTTATCCAGCAAACAAGAAACCTAATCATATTTGAGTGGGAACATTCTTATGATAAACTCTGCTTTAGTGAAACTCCATATATAGTGCAATTTCTCCCGGCCGCGTATATTACACGGTGAAGAAAAGCTACCCTGCTGCGTATCAGAAGGCTGTAATTTCATTTAGGGGGTCTATTGACATCGTAAACTGCAAGAGCAGAGCTCAAGTGGCTATTTAAGTCATAGGAACTTCAGACTGAAATTACTGCCTGGCAGTAATTGCCCCTCCCCGGCGGGCATGTGGGCCCCTATGTACGTACTTAATGTTTTCAGCCATGTGCCTATAAATAATAAATCTCTTCCGTGGCCTCTGAAGAGAGCAAATCCAAAATACCAGTGTTATTTGCCACTGTTGCGATGGGGCACAGCCCTCGGGGTAGGACCGAGCATCTCGAGCCAAGGCGATGGCACTTGGCGATGTGACGTGATGACCGGTGCTCCAGAGCCGGTCCTCTGCTGGACCCAGAGGTGTACGCACATGGTGAGCAGCGAGAGGTGAACGCGCCGGCTGCCAGGGCTGTTTGTTGCCATCATAGCTGACACGTCTGACCTTTCCCACTTGTGTGTTGTAGACATCCAGCCTGGCACACGCAAAGATAAATGTGCCGTGCCACCTGTGGTCCCCAAGGCTACAGCGCAACTCCTATTTATATTGCAGCTCCCTCCAATCACTGCCTGCAGCACTGGGGCTGGCATGCTGCTGGAGAGGAGCGGTGGAGGGGAGAGGGCTCAGTGCTGCCCCGAATCTGTGAAATTTGGGAGCAAATCTGGATCTACCAGCAGCATCACCCAGTGCACCCAAACAAGAATTTCCCCTTTTTGGTTTTTAATGCACAGAGAGCTTTATCTAAATTGACAGAATTCTGTGTATTCCACCCTCATGGGTTTGTTTCCAGAAAAGAGTGAGGTCAGAGAGTGTTTGAGTTTTATCAGGAAGGTGAGGTTAACTGTTCATTAGCTTGTCAAGAAACCTGAAATCTAAGCCAGGCACAGGAAGAGACTTTCAGTAGGGGTCTGGACGAGAATCATTAGGACTGTCTGCCTTATATGTCAGCGTAGGCATTTTAATTTGGACATCTGAAAACTCAAGTGTGTCAACTTCATGTAAATTTTGATCTTTGTTTCTCTTATCCTCTTTCTTTTTTTTTTTTCTTTTTTTCCAGACAGTGAGAAAGTATTTTTTGTACTCAATGTTTCTCAGACCTTGGGGTGCAAGATAGGTGTCAAATTCTCAGTGGGAACAGAAACTGTATTTATTTCTTTTCTCTGAACTGGTGTCCTAGTTTCAGCCGAGACTACTAGTCTGGCTATTCTTACATTTCATTTAACAGAATGATGGTTCACCATGTGAAAATTATACAAAGTGTTTGGTCATAGCATTAGTATTTCCATTCTTCATAAAGAAAAACTTGATTTTGATTTCGAAGCTGGCTGTTTTTTTTTCTGGAAAATCATTTAAACCACTGCCTCTCCCTGTTAAATGCCACCATCCTGTGATTCCTGTGACAGTGGTATGGCTCACAGTGACACAGCAGCGTGGAAAGTAAATAAGCAAGGTTTGTATAGCTATTAGCCATGGCAGTCAGCAGTAGCAGGGGAAACTTTTCTGGTCTGAGGGGAAGCTGTTCACGCTTGCATTTCATCTGAGTTTGAGCAATAAACTGCATTTCTTCGTTTGGATAGATTGCTAATCTAGAGAACACGCTGAATATTCCTCACAGGTCTGTGACAGCACCGTGTAACATGGTGTAAATGGGAGAAGTGAATTTTGATTTCTGTGTTGCTGACTGTGGGGATCATGGGTGCAGGTATCAGTAGCATCTCTGCTTTTTTCTGTTTGTGTCAACAACTAGCCAGGTCTTTCTGTGCCATTCCTTACCCACTTCTACTTTACTGGCTTCTGAACCTCATTATGACTGATGTTATTGTGCTGTCTGTGAGAACAAAATGAAGTCCACAAACTGTGGATAACGGCAAATCCCACAGTACAGTGAAATCAAAATAGGATGTTGGATGCCAAGACTTAGAGTTCTCATGGTGCTTATCTCTGTATGGAATAACTGGAAGTGGTTACAGTTTCCTTTGTTTAGTATAACAGAATGTATTGAAGGTTGCATATCTTCAGTGAGATATTGACTGCCTGATGGCACGTGTCCTAATTCTGGGACGTGATGTCCTGGCGTGAAGATAGGGAAGCCTTTTGTCCCACTGAATCTCGAGTGCCTGAAATCTAAAGCTATGTTACTGTATTGGTGTCTGTCCAACAAAGATGTGTGTTCTACTTGTACCATGTGGAAAAATGAATAAAATATCTAAAGTTAAAAAACAATTCATAAACACCATATGCACATACATACTGCATGCACAACTTCTCTTTGAAAATATTACAATGGGACACCCTTCCAGATTCTGGTTGCAAAAGACTGTAACTTAATTTCTTCTACAGGTTTTTAGTCAAGAAATACTGCTACAGAGTCTGTTTGCTTTCAAATCTGCAAAAGTATAATAGACTGTTCTCTAAAACGAAACATCGATCTGTCTGTCTAACGTAGAGTGTTTCTAAAGCTATCATCCTCTGTACTGATAGGCAACAAACAGTAATTCACTTCTGGGGACACTGAAGCAGAAATTGGCAAGCTAATTTGTCTTCCACCATGCTTTGATGGAGTCCACCTGACCACAAGTCCTGTGCTGTAGCTACTTAGGTTAACTTGCCAGAGAGCTGATGTGGTCTTTATGGGAATGTGGGAGCAGTGTATGTACTCTGCAGGTCTCTGAGTCGTGTCATGGGGAAGGAGTATCCTTTGGATCCCAGTGTCATAAGCGGAAGAAAAAGGACTTTTTCCATATGTGCAGCACCAAACTTCTCATCCCCTATAGCTTCTGGAGGTGGCATCAGTGTTTCTGCTGAATCCCTGGCTCACCAAAAAGACCAGCAAGCGGTTTGAGTGCTCTTTTGGTCCCGTCTCCTGTTTGCATCGTTTGCTTTGCTGGCACAGCTCTGCAGTTTCTTTATAAAACTGGAGAGAAGCTGTGCAACTGGTTAGAAATGTGATGGATGACTTTGCTGCAGCACGGAAAGAAGAGAGAGTGTCTGACATATTCATTCTTCCTAGTGAAATCTGCATCTGGGTTTAATATTAGATAGCATCGCTGAGGATAATTGTGGTTGGCAATTTTTACTTTTTAATGACTTAAAATGACCTGTGATGTATTAGGCTCAGCAGTGTCGTTCCCGAGCATGGCTTCATTGTGAGACTTCCTGCTTTCATGAGGAGCGGAGGAAACAGGGCCACTTCATCCCTATTGGTGCTTTCAGTGTGCAGTATACTGTGGTGTAGAGAATGCTACAGCTGCTTTTACTCCAGAAATACCAGTAGACTGTTTGATAGTATATCAGAGGGACTTGCTGCTTCTTAAATTGACTGCTCTGTAGAGCAAAGAACACAAGTACACGGGCACACTGAGTCACTAGCTGTATTTAGATGTGTTTTTGCATTCTTTTGTGAGGAAAGATGTGTACTTGACAGGAGGAAAGCTAATTCTTCTCTGTCAGTCAGTGGAAGGCAGAAAGTTTAGTGAGAAGAGATCAGATGGGCTTGAATGAATTTTGTAATTCTGAACGTATCTAGGAAATCGAGCTGAATGATGTATAGAGAACTCCTCTGTCAGTGTGGAAAATTAGAGATTTGAACAAGATGAGTTTAATACTGAAATGAAATGAGAAGAAGTTTATGATTAATAGGGTCTGGCAGAGACAGCATACTTATATGTAATTTTGGAGGGTTAGGAAATGATCCATGAGCTGATGTGAATCTGAGGGTTTAGGGGAGAGAGGTAGCCCCACAAAGAACCCCAGCTGGCATGTCTGTTTTCAGAAGAAGTTCCAAAAGTTTTCTGCAGGAGGAGGAAAATGTAAGAGCAGAATCTCTGATTTCAGAAATCCTAAGCAGCTCTTAAAATATTTTATGAGACCGAAAAGATAAATTAGGAAGAAAGTGTTTATTGAGCATAAAACAGGTTGTTGGTTCATCTTATCATTAGTCCTGCATCTGAAGGTTATTTCAGGGGCAGGCGGTTTCTCTCTGGATACTGCATCTTCCCAACCAAGCAATTCTGGACATAGAGGCCAGGTTCTTCCTGCCCCTGCAGTGATCAGCATGCCATCCTGAAGCTTGTCAGTTAGCTACATTAACTTATAAATTGCAAAATATGCCGATAGATTAAATTTGCCTTGTCTTACATGGCCACAGATGTAGCTCATAATCATTAAAATTACTCATTCGTCTGTGAGGAAAACAAAGAAAATTATTTCAGAGAAGCTAACAGAAAAGGATAAGATTCACAGTTCTCTCATTATCATCTTTATTCTAGGTGAATAATTTGTGCTTTTATTACATTCTAAAGAACTTGAGAAACTTGGATTGTATCCCTCTCCAGGACACGCTGAAATTCTATGTATTTTGCCTTGCACACTCTTATTTTGAAATGTTCCTTCAGAGCAACAATTCCTTCTCCTTTAAAATTTTTTCCTGTGCAAGAGGAAAGCCTTGTATTTTCATACTGGTATTTTCTATCTTGTAATTATCCTCCTAAAGTCAGAAAACACAGATTAATTACTTCTAATGCAGAATTTGCAATAAACAAGTTATATTAGAAGTGAAGAAACTGCAACTTGTATCTTTGCCTGCCTCTCTCCAGAGCCCCTTCTTGTGCACTTTCCTTTAGGTGGCACTCCCACATTAACTTGTGTACAAGCCGAACAGCTGTTTGTGATCTGTCATTTATGTCTTGAAATATGATGGAGAGACTT
This sequence comes from Lagopus muta, assembly GCF_023343835.1. NCBI lineage: Eukaryota > Metazoa > Chordata > Aves > Galliformes > Phasianidae > Lagopus > Lagopus muta. The sequence goes on from NC_064433.1 coordinate 82,685,508, forward strand.
AGAAATTGTATTAATTGTGGCGTCCACATCCTCTCTTCATTAGAAGTTGAAAATTGCTGTTCAAATATTTCATAATCAAAAATTAATCCCAGTCTACCTGTTCCAAATCATATATTACATCCTCTGGGGATGAATCCCAAATCCCCATTACAATTTGGATGTTCTCTCCTCTGGGTATTGATTACAAATTCTGGTTATTGTTCACATACTTTGTCATAGGGGGAATTAATCTCAAGTTCCTGTCTACTGTTCTGGGATTGAAAGCTATCTATAATTAAGATTTTTCTATTAAATGGATATCGAAAATGAGCTTTTCTGTCTACATTTTTTGGGTTATCTTTTGGCAAGAAAACTGATTCTCAGCTCAAAGAGAGATTATTAATACTGAATATTTGGACCACCGGCTTGTAGTCCGCCAAGTTCAGGCGTTTTGCAGGAGTCAGTGGCATAGCTGTAGTGTTCTCTAATGCTGACATTTGGTAAGAAAATGTGAACATTTTCACGGGACTTAGCAGAGTGAAGCAAATACGATAGCTGAATAGAATCAGATGCATGGCATCAGAATTGTAAAGGAATATATGAGTGTGTGCTTAGCAATCCTGAAGCACACTACTGTTGCAAACCAGTTTCCACGTGAAATCAAAACAATCTTAGTCGTGTGGAAGGGAAGAATAATCTGTGCTCTTTCTCAGCAGTGGATAGAATGAGAACGAACATTCTGTGGTGAGAGGTAGCAGCAGTACGAAACCACCAGAGAGGCTGTATTTCTGATGTGTGAATCCGTGTTCTGATTTGCGGCTTCGCCTGTAAAAACAACTGCTATATTTTTACGTAGGTATAGGCTTTTGTGTGGAACGATGCAGAGGATAAAAGTTTTCAGTTCCACAGCTGTGTAGATCCCTGGTTTTCTTTTTTTTTTCTTTTTTTTTTTTTTTTTAAAGAAGAAAATCAGATCAAAACAGCCCTGAATTTAGAAAAAGTTGGAATCTGGACCTGCACTTTCTTGTTTCAGACCCACTGCTGCTACTAATAGACATGGTGTTTCCAGTGGCAACAGTTGGCTCATGCATTCTTTCACACTTCAGAAGATATCCCTGTTTCCCTTTTTTTTCTTCTTCTTTAGCAGTGGGCAGCCCTGCAACCTTTTGATCATGCCGACTTTGTACATTACATGACTGAACTCAGCTATGCCAAACATCCTTTTAGAAAGTTGACATTTATGCCATTTGAAAAAAAGAGAGGGGGAGAGAAGGGGAGAGGTAAAAGAATGAATCCCGACTGTTTCCTCCTGCCCTTTTGATTAGGAGAGCAGTAAGTCAGCAGAAGAGGTGGGACTTTTAACAAGCAGGGGTGCATGCAAGCTGGTTGTGGTCTGTGATGTGCACACACGTGAAGGAAAGAAGAGGATGAAAGTTAGACAACAGCAATCAGAAATGATTACAATGAACTAATGGATAGAAAGTGTAAGGAGACAATCAAAGAGACTAGATTAGAACAAGGAGGTGGTCTTTGATACTCTCCTAAACTAAACGAAGGAATTTGAATTCAAGAAACTTTCAAGGACCCTTTCAAACATAATAATTGTGATTGTGTAATGTCTTTTATCTGTTCTTTCATTTTCAATTGATATTTTGCATTCATTTATTATTAATTTTATTTTATTTTGTGCAGTCTTTAATATTTCCACTTCTCCCAGATTTCTTCCCACCTTTGTCTTGGAGATAACACTGAATCTATGGGACCAAAACGGCTGTTGTTAACATGCATAGCATACAAAGAAAACAGGGACAATGAGACTTAATTGTACTAGTGTTTGCGAAGGAAGACAGGGAGAGAAGCATCTTGCATAACTTCAGACAAGTCACATGACTTTGTTATGTCTAACTCGATCCCTTCATTTAGTTAAAATGCCAAAACATCATTAAAAAAAACCGTGTCCATTCCTGCAGTAAGTTAGACAGTTGCACCACTTGCTCCCTTTCCAACATGTTCACTTAGAATTTTGTGTTCTAAAAGCATTAGATTGCTATTTCAATTCTTCCAGAAAAGAGACAGATTTCTACAGACAGTGCTGGCTTTTGCTGAAGGTGAGCTACTGGGCTGAGTGAACCACTGGGTCAGTGCTTTGTGACCGGTCCTCATTCACTTTTTAAAACAGGAGAGGAAGAAAGAAGAATAGAAAAGGAGTGTGTGTGAAAGGAGAGAAGGCCAGAAGGGGCTGTAACGTTAGACAGACTCTTTAGTAACCTTAAAAACCTTTAAAAGTAAGTTTTGCAATGATGTGTGAAATAGTTCCCAGTGTAAAAATCTATATTGATTTTTTTCTTTGTTTGTCTACAGATTATTCTCAGAATAGAAAGCCTTTGACATTTTGCCTTCTTGTATATTTAAATCAGTCGTTTGTGTCGTCCACTCTCACATGCGTGTGTGTTCTGCCTGATCTGCAGAGGATGACTGCTTGCTGCTTCCTCCAGATCATTTGTAGAGTGGATAACTGGTTGGAGAGCCTCCTGCAAGACTGGCTAGTGTGGGATGTCTGATGGTAGGGAAGATCTGCTTTAGGTGGTGACCAGAGTGGGTAATGCTAATGGCTGGGTGTTGCAATCCAGGATGCAGTTGATTGCCATGAGTGTCAACCGGCAGGAGTATGATGGCTTTCAAAACTTACAGCTTTCTATGTTGTTAGGAGCTGGAGCTTAGCTTCAGAGTCCCTGTACTCATTTGCAGTCAGAAAATTGACTTTGTCTTTTGATTGTTTTTTTTTTTTTAATTCCTATTTATTTGCTTTGGTGATAGTAGTCCCAGATAACCTGCCTGACAAAATGATGTGGAAACAAGCTCCTCTTGAACATTCCTTGCGCTTATTTTATAGCTGCTGGGGTCAGCAAACGGTTGTAAGGTCAGAGACAGAGGGTATTTAGAAGAACTTGGGGGCGGGGGGAAGAATGTTGACTATTCTGCAGCAAAAATGTAAGTGGAAAACCACAGAGTCCTGCTCAGCTGCTGAAGCTGAAGGACCCTTTGCAGCACATGTGCAGCCTACCTCACCGAGCTGACCCCAAACACCAAGGCTGTGTTGTGCGTGGCTCCTTCTCCATAGTACTCCCATGCCACAGCGTGCTGGCCAGCACAGAGGGCAGCTAAACCGTGTAGGAATCGATTGCCCAAGGGCAATGAAGCAAGTGGCATATGGATCCCAGTGGCTGTGTGCAGACAGGCTTGCCAAAACCATATTTCTAACAGCTGCCTATAAATGGCCCGTTTATACCTTTCCATACATCATCCCTTCACCTCCTTCCTTTTTAAGTGATGTCTTATGCATAGATTTCTCCAACTGCATTTTGCATTATTACATTTTAATGATATTTGAAGCTCTTTCATACATATTTGAGTTCACTGATGTAAATGAAAAAAGATAAATAATCAGCATACTTGGTTTATCTGATGACATGAAGATGTTCTATCATAAGTTTGCCACTTTCTTGGATAAGATCAAGAACAATATCAAGTACAAGGAGAGGGTCCAAGTACTATCAGAATGACTCTAGAGTTAGAGTCCTTCAACATCCCTCCTTTGCAGCTTGGCCCCATTTGTGCCTCAAAATGTGAACCATTTAACCAGTTCTACCCCTTAAACTGTGTCACTTATGGGTTTGGTTAAAATGCAAAAGATAGAAGTGCCTCCTGACTTTTTTTTCTTTTTTTCTGAGAACGATCATCTCTCATTTTGGCTTTGTTTGAGGATGCTCTGCATGATCTCGAGGGTGTCGCCTCCTCGACCCCGCATCTACTGCCGACTTACGTTCTGTTACAATCTATTAGGAATCTTGAGGCTTGAGGGCAGAATTCTGTGTAGGGATAAAAAATGCTTTCATGTTGGTGCTGTGGGATTTTTTTTTTTTTTTTTTTAATTCTTTCTCTCATTCTCCATTTCATGAAAATTCATTAATCTGTGACATTTAAAGACTCTGTCTGAGAGGTGTCTGGAGCAGCGGCCGGCTGCATACATCAATAGTTTCTCAGAGTCTGGCACTCTGTCAATATTTGGGGGCCTCAGTAACAGCACTTAAATGCACTGCCTGCCAGCCGTCACGCTCTTAGCATGTCTGTAAGAGTCTGAATGAGCGGATATTAGCACGTCAAGTCCTTTCACAACTGGCAACACTTTAGAGACAAACTGCTTGGTAGGTATCTCTCCTCTTCCCTCCCCTCCTGTTTTCTGGCATGCCTTCTTTGTTTATCTGATATGATTTATGTATTTACACACAAATATGCATCCTGCAAGGAGGCATTATAAATCCCGAAGCTGGAGGAGGTATTATGGCATAATCTATATAACAGTGGAAATGGGCTGAAGCTGGATTTGGACCCAGGACCAGATTAAGCTTGAGTTGACTCCTGGGCCAGTTGAGTCAGGAATGGAGTTTTGTTTGGATTTCACGGTGCCAAAATCTTTAGAGTTTAATTCCAAATAATGAGAATCTTGGACAAAAATTTTACAGGAAGTGCTACTGTGGCAATATTTCAACCAGCTCCAAACCAGAAGTGGAAAACAAGCCATTTCAAGACTTGGGTTGTATTCAAATCAAAGCTGTTAGAGCAGGTTCAGAATCCAGACCTTCTGTTCCTTTTTTAATCCTATCCCACTGCATAAATTGGATTCACAGCTGAATATTACTCTAGAATACCCATGAAACCTCCCTGTTTAGTGGAAAAAATCAGGGAAGCAAAATACAGCTTTTTCTTTTTTCCCTGTGTGGTAAGCACAGCAAAAGAATTTCGATTCACAAATATTCATTGTACTCCTCCCCTCCCCTCTTTTATTTTATTGAATATTATGATCAGAGAATGATCAGTGCCTTTTATGATGCATTCATGATTATTTTCTCTTTACCCATTGTTTGCCACCTTTTGCTTGTTATGCCACTGAGGTTGGGGCTCTGAAACTGTGCTGTCTAGAGATGTGAGTGCCTACAGTGTCTGTGAATTTAAGTTGGCTTCTGATAGCTGAAGTTTAGGCACAAAACAGCCCATGAAACTCCATCTGAATGTTTCCAAATATCCTTTTTGTAATATTCTTTTTTGTTCGTATCTCACGCCACATACTCCAAAAGGAGATGAAAGGATGGCTGCACAGTGAGCCCTCCAGTAGGAACATATCCATGACTGACGTTTGGGAGCAAATTCTTTGAAGAATGAATATGAACTTGGGAGCACTCAGAAATCACATCCTTATCATTCCTTCTTTACCACGTCCAGTAACACCAGCTAGTGCCCCTCAGCTGTGACCTTCAGCACATCCTTCAATGCTAGCTTGAGTCAACAGCTTCTTAATCCTTTTCCAATAACATCTAGAAACTTTTTTCAATGAACTGCCAACCCTCACCCAGTAACACCTGCCAAAATTTGGCATGATAACAAAATAGACAAAATTATTCTGCTAGAACTACCTTGCAGAAGTTAGCAATATATATATATATATATATATATATTTAACTACCCCTTTTCAAACATTTCTCTGCTCTTTTTAGCGTTCTCTTATCTGCTGTCTTTGTCTTGAATTTTCCCTTTCTTCAGCCACAGCTGTGTCTGATCTCCATTTTCCTGTTTGTGTCCCCAGAGCACCTGCACTCATACAGTATTTTGTCACCTGTTGAAAAAATAAAAGGAAACCCCTGTGAAAGTTTACAAATCTCTCCACTGAGGTAGTGAGTAACAAGGGAGGCATTTATCCCTGCTTCGGGCCGGCAGCAAAGGGAAAATAAACAGGCTGAAGGCTTCCGTTAGTATTGGTGATGCTTCTGGCTAGATGGCAGCAATGGCCAGTAAGTACAATCGACAGAGAGAAGGATTTATTTTTAATTATAATAATTGCTTCTTTAGCATAGCATGGAGGGGAAGCAGGGGCATTAGCGTGCGGGCGGGAATCGCTGACTGCAGATGTGGCCCTTGGACAGAGCACAGTCGTGTTGATGCCGAGCAGCAGGGCCTGGAAGGCTTTAGTGGTCCCCTCACAGGAGGCTGTGGATGAAGCTCAGCCTCACTGATGAGCTGGCTGCGAGATGGCAGCGGTATGTTTTTGCCTGTTAAAGAGCAGCAGTCCGAAGGATGGAGAGAAATTGTACTCCAGGGTAGCTGAGGTGAGCAGGACTGGGCCCATACAACAAATACGATCACGCAGTTATTCTTTCTCAGGCTGCGCTTTGTTCTGCCTTTTACGGTCTCAGCAAATGAGCACGCGAGCTCACAGTAACCCACGCACCTTTTGTAACCAGGGAGTACATCTTATGACATAATGGGGCACATTCTCAGCTCTGTCCCCAGTGTTTTAAAAACGTGACTGATTTTATTGTCTGTGACAGCCCCGTACGCTCTGAAAAACCTCCCCACCCCCAGCCCTCAGCACTGCACGTCAAAGTTGAAGAGTTCGTCATTTTGCATTAGTTTCTCGATTATTTATTTTCTAAGAAATTCTAGCCACCTTCTGAGTAAGCAAGTGGGCCCTATAGGAGGTATGGGGTCTCCAAAGCAGAAGCACTCTAACCTCTTTCTTCCAGCCTCACAGACTGCTTCTGCCTCTTTACAGATATACCGTAGGACTGCATTAGGAGCTTGCATTTCCCATTCATACCAGTTGCAATATTGTGGCCGAACCTACATTCAGAAGAATGTGGAGGTTACCTGCTTGGCATTTCAGCAAGCAGCTTTAAAGCCACCTGTCTTGCCCTCTCTGAACGGGCTGAATGGGTTTATCCCCAAATAATGGGGACATAAAAGTGCCAAGGAGATCTAGGGTTTCAGACTTCACTCATTACACGTTCCTATTGGTTCCTAGAAGCAGTAAATAAGATGCTTTCTTTTACCACTGGAACTGATGAAACAGGAAAAATCTAGACTTGCCATCCATTCATATTTTACCTCTATTAATAAGTAATTAATTAAAAAAGAAAATGATGGTCCCATGATGGGCCACTAAGTATATGCAAGTGAAACTGTTGGCATTAAAAAGAGATTTGATTGCAGTCAAGCAGTTATTTATATTATAATAAATCATGCAGACTCCGGTTAAGATAAGCAATCTATTATGTTATATGCCATTCAGATGCACTTCAGGAGGTGTATCTAATGCTTAAATTTGCTTAGAGACAGCAGAGGTGAAGGATGGACAGACAGGCAACCATAAAGAAGTGAAATAACTCACCTTGGATGCACAAGCAGGGGCTGAACCAAAATGAGAAGACAAATCCCCCGCCTTCCTGGTCAAACTCATTAGCACTGGTCAAGTGAGTTTATTCACTGCTGTGTGTATCTGACCCATACTGTCTCCTCCCACGTCGAATGAATATTATAGAAAGACTAGGGCCAGGGCTGGTTTGCACTGCTACACTTGAAGAAGGGCCATCAGAAATAGCGCTAGAGAAGTCAGGAGCTGGTGGACTTGTAGTTTAGCCCTTAGATTCAGAGTTGGGTAAAACTGTTGAATATAATGTTTTCTGTGCCAAAATCTGCTTGCCTCACATACATGTTAGCCAAACCTATGGAAAATAAATAATCTGAGAAAAAAAATATTAAAAGAAATGCTTTGTAAAGCCAAAAACTTTTGTCCTTTGTGTCTAAACAAGATTTCTGGCTTTGTTTTGAAACAAAACGTACTTTAATTGAAATGTATCTAACACGAACAAATAGCTACTCCATTTTATAAAACTCCTAGGTGGTGGTGTTTTCTTCCTTTCAGTGTTCGCAGTTCGGTCAGTTACTCAAATAAATCAGTTATTTGCACAAGTCTAATTCTTAACTAGAACGTAGGCCCCTGGGGTCTTGGACTGTATATTTTCAATATAGTACATATTTATAATGCCAAGTACCATGCATGGTACTCCATGTACAGTAATAGCAAGCAGTCCAGTCCCCTGGAGAGATGGGGGCACTGGGGAAGACCCAGTGCATTTTTGCTCTTCATTTTTTATTTTCAGTTGTAGTAATATTTTGGAAGGTATTGCTTACAAGATAAAATTTGCATTTATTTGAGCTACTTACAAATAGGATTCACTGCAAAGCTATCATTAAAGGGAAATAAAGCAGAAGAACAAAAAATGCATTCTCAGCAAAGTTTGATACGTAGTCGCTTTCAGAGAACCTTGGTGCTAAAGGAAAAATGTCATCATCTCACTCTAACACACCCTCTCTCCCAAAATGCTGAAAAACAAGCAAATACAGGGTTGTTTGTGATTTACTGAGATGCAGATACCAACCAACTATATTGTCGACTAATTCCAGTGTTTCTGCCTTGGAATTTAGCTTTTTCCTATGTGATCATTCCTATCTTGAAACAGTTTCATTGAATGCAAAACCCAGTGCCTGTTTATCTGTGTCTGACTTTCAAGGAGAGGGTACTCTGTGTGTGTTATACGTAGCTGGTGGAAACTGTAGGAGTCACTTCAAGTTTCTCTGTATGTTGCTCTTGTTCTTTTTTTAACCAATGTGGTTTCTTTTCCACTTTTTTTTTTCTGCATTTTTGTTTGGTGACATACAACTTCATAACCGTTTTAGAGAAGGGCTTACAGGACAGAGTAAGGTTCTGGTTGCTCAGTGTGATCAGTCTCATTCATCTTGCTCTTTTCTTGCAGAAGTGCCCCTCAGCATGAGTTGACATCCACAAAGTGCTCTGCAGTGCTGTAGCCTGGGTTCTGGTAGTAATGATGCTCTCTCCAGCTGAAGTTCTGTACAGTGTGTGGGGCTGATGCAGTTTTTGGTGCTGCCCCAGTTCCAGTTGAGAGGCTTAGGCATATGGTCCTTGTAGTCTTCTTGTAATGAAATTAATTTCTTCTTATGAACCCAATTGGCTCTCTTAGTTAACGATGGAGAAAGATGCCTGTAGAGTTGCTTGGCCTTGCCTGCTAAGTCCTTGAAGATTATGGCCAGGCTTTTTGATAGAGAGTTCTTCAGCATTCACTTCTCACGACTGAATGATTTTAGCTGTAGAAAACACTGGTACTGGTGATTGATCCAGTGACTACCAAATAGGGATCTAGGATTAAAATATAAGAAAGTAGATTTTTCCAAGCACTCTGCAGCTTCCCACTTACACTCCTACCTGGCTCCTAGGTCAGCTTTGTGCATGTTTCTGAAAATTTTTCTTGACATCTGTGAAGATGCTGTGTCCTTACTTCCGAAAATCGGGGGCACTGCTGGACAAAGCAGGAGTGATCCCCAAGCTGTCAGATTTCTCTCTCACTTCCATTGTCTTCCAGCTGCTACATTTAAAACTACCTGCTGATTGGTGCCATGTGATTCAAGGTAACCTGAAATGTGGTTGGAAAAAAGAGTAGATAAGACGAGTGGAGCTGGAGAATTGCATGAAGGAGCTGCGAGTATGTTGTAGAAGAATGTAGGAGATCAGGCAAGTGTTTTTACTGAGTACATGTGCACGTAGGGAGCAGGGAGCTATCTTCAGTAGTCTTCATTTGTTCAGGATTTTTGCTGTTATATTTTGGCAGTCTTACATCGTTAGTCTAATCCTAATGTTCAAAATATTCATATAGGATTATCGTGCCTCTGAGACTGGAACCTTCAACAAGTGAGATACAGGAGCACACCTTCTCCTGCAGTTACAGTCAGTGCCTTAGTGTAGAAAAATTTGGAAAAGTGGAATTCTTACTGCTAGTGGTTGCAGTTTTCTTTGTGCACCAAATACTCCTGTACCAAGCAAAAGCTTGTCTACGCCAGAGCACAGGGCTACTTACTATCCTCATAATCCATTTCCTTTTACAAACAGCAGTGACTGATCTGAATAAATCAGAAGGGGACATTTACATCATATGTAGCCTCTTTTCTATGAACTTCATTAAGCCTTGGACCATTAGCTCAAGATATGTGATTATTTTGTTTGTTCAAACAGCTAGACGAGCCGAGTCTCCTCTGAGTGTTTCTTTCAAGCAAACCAGCATGACTGAAAACTGGGAGCTTGCCAGAAAATGTTACGTGAAATAGTAGTGGCAGGTTCATCTTAGTGTGGGTGGAGAGAAAACTGTACCCTCTATCTTACTACTTCAAACGTGCAGTGCCCATATGCCACAGATGAGCTGGTTTATGGATGGAGCATGAAGGCTAGTACTTGATCTGTTTCATGCAAACAGTGTGTGTGCTGTAGATATACTGTCTTGTGGATATGATTATCAGCTGTTGATGCAGTCTAAACACACAGCATCAATATTCAGTATGCTATAGACTATCTCATTTTTCTCCTTTATATTTAGTGTTAGTATACAGAGCCAAATACTAAAAAAAAAAAAAGGCAGAGGGGGTCACATGATTAAATTAATTCCATTAATTATTTAGAAACAATCAAAGGAAATACAAGACATCTGGCTTTAAGCCCAAACAACTCATGGCACTGCTGTTGCCTTGTAACCTCATCAGCTCTTAGTCCAGTCATCTCTCTTCTTCTTTCATTAAGGACACAGGAGATGGCCCCCCTCCTTTCCTGCCTTATTTCTGGCAGCTTGGAACACAGATCACAAGACTGGGCTATACAGTTGTCTGATTCTGTGTATTAAATCTGATTAGTTTTATGATGAAAAGACATCCTCCTGCATCCCCATGGTATACAATAGTGTTGCAGCCATAGGTTGTGTTTTTCTCAGTTTAAGGAGCTAGCTAATATAGGAAGGAAAATACTGTTGTTATTGCAGTGCTCAAAGTCCTTAAACATGTGTGTTATATTGTGCAGCATATACCATATAGTGAGAGATGGTTCCTGTCCTGAAGGGTGCACAGCCAAGAGTAGAAAGGAATTGTCCCACTCTCTGCTGTGTAGCCTCACCTGGAGCACTGTTGCAGGCTTAGTGCCACAACATCAAGACATAAAACTACTAGAGAGTGTCCAAAGGAGGGCTACAAAGATGGAGAAAGGTCTGGAGGGCAAGTGGTGTGCTCAGCCCAGAGCAGAGGAGCTCAAGGGAGCCTGATGGTGGCTGCGGCTCCTCACAGGGAGCGGAGGGGCAGCGCTGAGCTCTGCTCTGTGTGACAGCGACGGGGAACGGCATGGAGCTGTCAGGGGAGAGCAGCTGGGGGTCAGGGACAGGGGCTGCACCACAGGGCGCTGGGCATGGAACAGCCTGCCCAGGGCTGTGGGCACGGCACTGAGCTGTGAGAGTTCAAGGAGTGTTTGGCCACTGTTACCAGACACAGGGTTTGAATTTTGCGTGGTGCTGTGTGGGGTCAGGAATTGTACTCAGTGATCCTCATAGGTCCCTTCCAACTCAGGATATCTTGTGATTCCGTAACAGAAAGGCTGGAGAAGAAATAGTATCACAAGGAATGGAAGACTGTGTAAGAAGACTGTGGCGGAACCAGAAATAGAGGCTGGGACTTACCCAGTCCACTGGTCTTGGCGTACTTCTTTCCCTGGCTGAGGGCAGTGGTCCTGCCCTTTGTAGACGTGGCCAGGCATTTTCCATTTGAATAATTTTTCAGCAGAAATTCTTTTCTTGAAATACAAAATTTCCTTGGGAATAACTGTTTTACCCGAGAAAAGTCAAAACAAGTATGTCCCAGCTGCTCATTCTGGAAGGCTCTTTTTCTCTGTTTTCTAGCTAGTCTACAGAAAATATCCATGTTATTTGAGATATCTCAGGTGGATTTTTCCAGAACCACTTTCTCATGGGGAAAGAAGATCCACTTTTATTTTCACTTCCCAGCTTAGGAGTTTTTGCTCCCGCCCGTAGTGATTACATCCCCATGATAAGAAAGTGCTGTTTTCTGTTCACATCTGATCCTGTGTTTTATCAGTACAGGTAACTTAATGCAATTTAATCATGCAATTCTCACGTTCTGTAGCTAACTTAGTATATTCAACTTCCTAGAACAGTTTTACTGGAGCAAAACAAAGGATCTCGCTGATAGTTAGGATTCTACTTTTCTGCATACTGGTGAATGTGAACCCATTTTGATTCATAGCAAATGTGTTGAAGACACTCTCATTACATTTACTGTTAGTTGGGGGGTACTGACTTCTTGCATTAATCCAAGGAGCATGCTTTCACTGGCTGCTGTTCTCTTAAGAGTTGCATTGAAGAACTCTTTTTTTTTTTTTTTTTTTTTTTTTAATGAAAAGGCATTGAAAATTCTATCACTGTAAGGTTATCTTGGCAGTCTTTTACTTACTCTTTAGTACTGTTTGGAAGATGCACATTCCCAGTTATCCATTAAAAAAGTTCTCCTGAAATGAAATAAGCTTCCTTGGTTCTGAAAAGTGTACTTGAGACTGCTGCTCCTTATCGCTTGTGCTATTCCATAGCCTACACTTGTCCTCAAAGAATGATGGCATCAGATGAACATATTGGCTGTGATTTTTCAAAGTATGCAGTTAACCACATTTGATTCCCACTGCATTTGATGCATGTTAACACTACCTTCAACAAAGGCAGTGTTAGGCCCATGTAGAAGGCTTTAAAAAAACAAAAAACAAACACCACCTCTAGCACCCTGGGCTATTTGCAGGCAAGAACATATGTTGTAAGTGCTCATACTGCGTTACAGGGTTTTTGAAGGGACTTAACCTGCTCTATGAGTAATAGCGTAGTGCATTTGATGCTACAATAGGTATGTTTCTCTAATGTTGTCCCTCTAGGTTTATCATATGTTTTCAAAATATTGTATCCTCTGAAGCTGATTTTAGAGACATATTCTCCATATCCAATAACTCGCAGCTGAAGCTATTCCAAGGTTTAATGTATTTGTTTATTTCCTCGTACTAAAGCCAATGCTTTTCATTTTGTTGTCCTCAAATGTAGTCATTATGTGTAGCTTGTTGTTTATATAAAACTTATATTTTTCTTTTTTTTCTTTCCCTTTACTTTGCCTTCTCTTAACATCTACATGGCATGCTGATGGCAAGAGCAGCAGTCGTTGGCAGTTTTCCTCAACTCAACAAGAGAGAGAGAGAGATTTGGTTGGAATGAAACCTTGCTCTTCGTACAGTCTGATTGAGATGCAGCTTTGAAAGGTATCATCCCATTTTCTGTCTTGAAACCAAAGATGAAAACTACTAACAGGTAGAAATTTCAATGTCAAATCACCTGTTAATTCACTGCAGAAAAGCCCTTTGGCAGTTCGATTTTCACTGTATCCACTTGGAACATTTGAGTGGCAAATAACCACAGTATCTGTCTGTACCTGTGTTTTTGGTAAAGAAGCTAAGTTGATCGGGAGTGTTTGGACTGAAATTTAGGTTGTTAGACAGATAAAGACTTTTATTATCTTGGTCTTGCTTTTTGACTGGAGTAGCATTCATCACTCATGTAATTGAGACTAATACTGAAAGTATCAATCCTGAAGTAACATGCTCTACATGGTAAAGTGAAAAGAGATTCATTTAAAGTTCTGTGTATGGAGAGTCCAGACCTGCTTCATATCCTGGTGGACAGAAGTGAGGTATATGGTGAAACTGAAAATGAAAGCTGTGAAATACTCTGTCAGTAGTAGTAATACTTACCTTTTAAGAGCACTGCAAGTCAGAAAATCATTTCAAACTGAGTTAAAATGTTATCCTTGGAGTGCTATACAAATGCTCCTTCTGAACCATGCTTTGCAAAAACAGCCACTGTTTGTTAATATGGCATTAAAATTTTGGACTCCACCCACAGAAATTAATAACATTTTTGAAATAAAAGCAATGTAGGATACTGACACATTTATGTCCATATGTTCTTGGACGTGTGTCCTCCAGTGCATGATAAAACTAGAAATACCAGATATTCTTATTTTTCTTATTTCCTGTAAAGCCATACTGAGAAAGGGGGAGAATGTAAACGATGGCAGATTGACAGGCTTTGGCCCAAGGATAATTGTACAGCAGTACCATATTTTATATTTTTTTGCATCCTCTTATCTATTCTGTTCTACTGGTAGTACCAGTTGACTTCCATGAATAAATGTAATTTAGAGCAGACTTGGACCATGCTATTTATATCTGTGCAGACTGCTCCATGCTTGTGCAACAGTTATTTCTCGAGGATCTGCAGCGTTGTCCAGTGTCATGCAGTGCTTTCCTATGTATTTATGACATGAAAAGTGTTTTGAAACAACATGACAACAGTAAAAGCTGCATAGTAACAGAGTTACCCTTGGCTGTCCGTATAATATGCAATTAATGTGGTTACTGTGCTCTGAAGCCCTTCCAAAGCTGAATAAGATATTCTGAAAACTGGTTAAATACATTTTTTTTCCCAATTTTCTTAAAGATTTCCATTTCAGACGCTACAATGATAAGAGCATACTGTAATGCATGTCTTCAGCAGCAATAATAATGAAGGATGTGAAGTATATCCCCAAAATCTAAAGGTGTGAATTCTAATCAACAGTGAACTCTGTGAGAATTCCATGTAGTAAAACCTAATTCCGTGCTGAAGGGGAACACTGTGAACATCCAGCATAAAATAAAAGATGTTCTGTTCTCTGCTGCGCTATCTTGAGCCAAACTCGGGATCTAAAAGTGAAGCAGGGTTCTTTCATCACCAGTCATAAAGATGCTGTAAGTCAGATTGTTCCCCTAGGCTATATTTGACAACGCAGTAAATTGAGCTTTAGGAACTATCTACAAGATCGAGAACTCTGCCACCTCAAAGCATAAAGCATAGATCCACTGTAAATTCATTCTTTCTCATGCAGTTTTTGAAAATGTTTTGATGCTTTGACTTCATGCTTGCAAACTGCATACTTTATTTGGTATCTTGTGTCCCTCACTGCTATCGTTAAAATATGGAAGGGGTGGCAGAAATGTGATCTCATGCCCTCACATGATCACATGAAATCTGCACTTTGGAGATATCCACTAGTGCATGGTATGTTAATGTCAATTATGATCAAGCACCATCAGCTGTTTGTTACTCCCCTGCATTTTGTCATCTTCCTATTGAGTCCTTATAACTCCAGTCTTCCCAGAATGTTGCACAGGCAGCTGTAAGAGCAAAATCTGATCTGTGTTCAGAATGGGATCAGAAAATATGCTAGATTTTGTGTATGTGTATCAACACCTCCAATTCAGTGAGCTGTGTTGAGAAGAGTGAAAAAAGCTAAGTCTTGTTTCTTTCTCTAAATGAAGCTAGAGTGGTACTGGAAAAGTACAAGGACAAATTCTTTTTTATATAAACTCTAGAGAAACTAATGGACAGACAAAGCTTCATAGTTTTGATGTTAGGATGAGTTTGAGCAGAATTAAAATTTATCTAAAATTCTTATTGTTTTTCTCTGCCCTTTGCTTTTCTGTGTTGTGTGATGAATGCATCATGCCCAGATTTTGCAATTGCAGCTTTGTGCTTAAAAGCCACATTGACACAATGAATCTTTACAAAATTATGTTTCTGAACTCTTGCAGGGAGTTTGTAGTTTGGAAAGACAGAGCTGCATGCAAAGCTTTTCACTTCAGAAATGTTGTGTACTTGGACTTGTACAATTTCCTTCCTTCTTGGTAGGCAAAGATGATTCTGAGTCTGATGGTTTTGGTCTCTGGGAAAGAAAAAGAGGCAGAGGAGGGAAGAACTTTCCGATGATATTGTTGATACAGCTATCCTTAAAACCTATTATTTGGAATTTGGAGAAGTTTTTGATTTGTTTTCCTTCTCTCTCTGACCTAATTAATGTCATAGGACCTCCCCATGGACATAATTTATATGACAAATGAATTACATTAAAATTTGCTGTCATGATAGGAAACCTTTTGTTTATGGTAAATTTAATATGTTTTTGTTGACTTCCCTCTATAAATATTGAGCTACCAGCTGTAGTTTGTTTTCTTTATTTCTTAAATAATTTTGAATATATAGCAACTTATTGTCAGTATTAAAAATATTTGAAAACATAAATAATTAGGAGAAACATCGTAATTCAGCTGTTTAGAACAAAATTTTAGAACAAAGCTTCTGAAGTGGCACTAGCCTTTCCTTTTTAAAAAGTATAGATTATTGTAGAAAAGAGTCAAATAATAACTGGTTTTCAAGTGTACTCACCAATTCCAGGTTATTCTAGAGTAAAAGCATTGACTACCAGTCAGTGCAGTGCGTTGTAGGAAGGAAAAGTATATACCATTTTCCATACCATTTCAGGATTGTCTCCTCTGCAGCATTGGTATCAACCTTTTGAAGCCTGTAGATCTTTTGGTTGGCTGCTCGTTCCACCCCATTTTCGTGTCTACTCAGTCTACTGACTTCACTGAGATAATACACACATTAAAACATCTACCTTTTTTTTCCAAGGCTGTACTCACTTTTCTGAAGGGCTAAAGAGACGTGAGAGTGTGCAGATCCTTGTGAAAACAGCCAGCAATGTACTGACCAGAGCAGAAGGTCGTTTGCTGTAATTGAGGGCCAAATACAAGTTTGGAATTTATATGGATTTTAAAAAATCTTCAGTTACCCTGCAGCGAGGTACTTATTCTTAGGTTGGAAAATGACAGTAAGTTTCCTTTTCTATAGAGAATAAAATGCAGAAAATAATTTAAATGGGGATAAAATTATGCACAGTAAATCTTTAATAATTTATGTTTTGATTATATAGAATAATCCAAGGAAAGGAATTCCTTTGGTAAAAATGCTAAAGACAGAAAAATATCCTAACGTTAATTCAGAAAAATATTCAAACCAGTGCTTAAGGTTAAGGCTGTGCACCAGCACTGCATGGATGAGGCTCGTCTGTGCCGTGTCACAGGGTTTTTGTCCAAATGTGGCAGGGCTGCAGTGGCCAGCCAGCATCCAGAGCAGGATTCGAGGAATATCCTCTGTTAACTGCGAGGAGTGGCAGAGCTGGTAAATTTGCCTCAGGGGATGATAGCAGGGAAAGGCTATTGTGCCTAGAATGTATTTTGAAACACTGGATGCACTTTTTTTTTCTTTTTTCCAGTTTTCTATTTCCATCCCACATTCCCTGCTTTTATAAAGGACTCCTAAGTAATTTCCAAATTAAATTACCTCTCTAGCAGTTTTGTAACCCTCATAAATATGATAAAGACAGACTCTCTGTCTCACTTTTTCTTGTGACACTTCACCATCCTATGGCATGCTAAAAATCTTCCTTCAGCATCAAGACAGCATATTTCTTTGGTTAAAGTTCAGAGGCAAATATAAAATAGTTATTTATGTTAGGTCTGCTCTAACTCTGACATTTTTTGCGGTGATAATTTATTTTCCTTTCTTCAGACGAGAACATGGTGTTGTCCCGCAGTCCTCAGTTTTAATATGAAAATGGATCAAGTTCAGGTTCTGACACACTTGGCAGAGCACCATCGTTTCTCTACCCCTCCCTCAATCTGGGCCATAATTGTGGATATCCTGTGGATGGCAGCCCAGAGACTGCCAGTACTGGGAGCATACGGAAAGGAAGAGATGATGGCAATAGCTGTGTCGCTTGACCTGACATTTGCCTCATTTCTCGGCCACAGAGCGTGATGAAGGGAGCAGAGAGTCTAGTGTGAACTGCATGCAAGAGGTCATGGTTTTTAGGAGCAGTCCCCCCCACCTAACTCAGATATTGTTACTGGGTGCTGTCTGTGTACATATAAATAAGGGCTATTTTGCGTAAAGAGAAAGAATGCAAAAATAGGTAAAATTGTACTCTGGGTAATTCCGGTGCTTACAATTAAGTTGCACTGGAGATAGATGTTAACCCCATAAAATCCCTGGGTCACAGACCATCTTACAATAGACCCCGACAGCTTTGTGGAGACAGATTATGTCAAGCCCTCAAATTTGGAAGTGTAGCAATTCCTCTGTAGTAAGATTGCAAATGAACACCCATTCGGAGATTGCCAACATTATCACAGTTTGTCAGGGTGATCTCACAGCCCACAAAGCGCCGTAAGAGATTGCTTTACAAGTTCTGAAAGATTAGAGTGTTGAAGTATGTGACACCAGAATGATGCTTTGATGCCTGGCTTTGTCAGTCAGCCAGACAAATAAATAATATCCGCTGTTTTTATTAGTGTAAAGCATAACAGGTAATGGAAAAGTATAGAGAAACATTTCCTTGTCATGGCTACACAGAGCACTAAAATATAGGCTGAACAAAAATTGGATGCGTTAATGTCAAATCCTTAGAACAGGCAGTTGTGTACCTACGTGGGTCAGTAACTGCAGAATGGCATTTATGTCTGTTTCAGCAGCTAGTACTTTAAAACATTAGCATTATGGCATGGCTAAATGAAACAGCAAAAATCGGCAGTCTTGGGGTTTGGTCATTTACTGAAGCATGAAAACGTATATTGTAGTGAATGAGGGATGGAGTTCTGGATAGCAAGGAGCAAAAGGTCGGCAGTACGGAAACCATGGGTTCCTCTCCTGGCCTTGGAAGAGGCCAACACAGCTGTACAGCTACAACGTGCCATGGAAGTAAACAGCAGAAGAGTATGAAAGTGAAATTCAGCATTTCTTTCCATGTCAGGAGCTGTGGAAATGCTTTGATGTAACATGGAGACAGAGTTCTGTTATGAGTTTCAGGTATTTAAAACTTTAGAGATCAAAATAAGAATAATCTCAAAGCATATAATTGCTTTTTTCTTTTTTTTTTTTCTTTTTAAACTTTCTGCCAAAACTGAACTTAACAGGATGCCTTTCTTCTAGATTTGTTCAACATTCAGCCCAGGCTTCAGTATATGATGCATGGTCTGAAAACCATTTGTGGAGCCTCGGATAGCAACCATTTATGTTGTAAAGAGTTCCAAAGAAGGCAAATTCATCAGTTTTTGTACTTTAATACAGACTACTGGTATATTTTTATATATACTGGAGTTCTACCAAGGCTTAGCCATAGATCTGATTATTATAAAGGCAACTCAGCCTTTAAGTTTTGTGGAACAGAAGATCTGAACTGCTCATTTGTTGTACTTGTTCATACTTAGGGTGCCATTACATTGTAGGAGCTCAAGATCAGATGCTAATTTATGTATCACTGATCCACCTACAGGTAGAAAACCATCTCTCCTGCCTTGACGCCAAATCATTATTTATCCTTGACCTTGGAGATTTTTTGTGCCTAATTCCCCATCCCCATGAGCAGCAGAGAACTTGCAAGTAGCCAAGCATCAGTTAACAGTTGTTTACACAAACCTTGAGATTGCTTGGATGAAAGACCCTGTGCAAGGGCATAGAATTATTATGACTATTATTAACTGAATGCCTAAACCTAGACAATGTATTTGCACATGTAAGTAATTATGATGCACTTCAAGGCATTCTGTTTGTAATGCTTTGTAATGCTTTGCTCTCCATTTCCTACAAATCAAATTACTGAGGGATAGATTTGATTTCCACATCATTTTGAAAATATTTTCTTTTTCTTTTTTTAATTTCCTTTGTATTAATTTTTTTCAAAGTTCAAAACACAACCAACTGTGACTAAATGCATAAAATCAAACAAAACCCCCTTAAAGTATAACAAAATTAAGACAGCCTAAGATGATATGCAGCAAACAATGTAAATCATACCTAACAAACATGGTTGTAATAATATACCTTATCCATGTCTGATCCACTAATAACAAATACTTATTCAGAGAACAAATAACTCATTCTTCTTCTTAGCGAGAGAGAGGCAAGCCCCAAATTCAAATCATATCTCGCAGCTTCAACAAATACGAAAAACCTGCCAAATCTTCTTATAGAAATCCCAACAATCTTCCATTTTCATTGTATCTCCTGGGAACAATGGGACTGGGAGGAGGAGAAAAAAGGGCAGTTTTTACTGGAAACGTGGGTCTTGGTCTTGTGCCTTTTCCATGAGAATTCCTTACTGCCTTCTGTTGAAAGGTTTCTGTTGTGGGTACTGGGTTCAGGCCAAAACCAGAAGGCATAAGCTGGTGTTGTTTTTAAGAATTAGGGATTTTTCCCTTCCCCTCATGAGAAACTTCTCCAGAACTGTAGGCTCGGCAAGATTGTTATGAGAATAAAGATTGCTACTAGACTGTAATTAATACTTTCCTCTCTGCAACATGGCCAGATAGATTTCTGCCATCTTCCCATTTCCTTTCTGGTTGCAGAAAAGATTATTATTTGTTTAACAGAACAGCAGCATCCTCTCTGTCCTACAGTCAGGGAGCATCACCCTCTTCTTCAGTTCCTGTTGCCCTTCCCTGATCTGTATTTGCTTCAGTGGAGTTCTGGCCACACTGATGGCATGGTTACCTGCAAAAGGGGCAGCAGGCTGCAGAAGGTGAATTGACCTCCATGGTGGGTGGACTTGGTGAGGAGGGACATGGAAACACAAATTCAAGTATAGTTGGAGCCTCACAGATCAGAAATTAGAATTTGTCTTTATGTTCTGACTCTCCATTGCAAAATTATCTGCTTTCTGAAGCACAAGCCTGGGTAAACCTACAGTGTTTTTGTAAGAATGTCCTTTTTGTATCAATTCCCATTGACAGAGACAAAATGCTCAGAATATGGTTTAGTGAAGGGAGAACATATCATTACATCTCAGTTGTACTTTCTTCCTTTTTAATTTTTTCTTCGCACCCATAGACCAAAATTCTTTGTATTTAAGTGAAAATTAATTATTTTCTATACTTTCATGATTCTTTGATGAAGAGAGCTGGAGCTCTAGGCTTAAGCCTAGTGCCTGCCTTAGTCAAAATGGCCAAAGCAACAGAAACAAAGAGGTTCCTGGATTTAATCTGCAGCACAGTTGTGCTGCCCTACAAGATGAGAACTCAGTCACTCGCTGAAAACGTGATTCAGAAATTGAACTGATGGCATGCTGGCCCAGTGTGGTGTGATCTAAGCTGCACTGACTGCTGCAGTTAATCTTTCCAAATCAGGGTAGTAGTTTACATGTCTCCATTCACATCCAGAGTCTTGTCTGGTGTTTCTATCTCTCTCAGCTTGTCCAAGTTTTTGTTGCTTAAATGGTCGTGGGTTTTCACCTTGTTGGATCTTCCTTGTGAAAGCTCCATTTATTTTTTTGATCAGGATGAAGTTTGGTGAGTCTGCTAGAGCCTGACGTGATTTTTCACTCGTGTCTACTTTTTGAATTCTTGCAGGGAAATGACTGCATGCATAGTCACTGGTACATTCCATGGTAGCAGGAAGAGTTTGCTTATGTGCTGTAGCACTGAGGTGAGACCTGAAGGAAGGTCCAAGACCTGCCCAAATCCTGTATTCTCCCCAGAAGGCAGCAGTAGCAGATGTTTGTGAATGACAGCACCTGTCCTGTAATATGACCAGGAAAATAATCCACCGTGGAAATTTCACTTAATTGTCCTGAAGTGAAGCACGGTTTATTGATGCAACTGAAGAGTTTTACGCTCTGTTGTGTTTTGGTTATAGAAGAGCAGTAAAACTGTTTTCATTTAGCACATTATCAGTACAGCCATCAGTTCTAGGGAATTCTCTCATGCACAGTGCCTTCAGAACAGGGAAAGTAAACTTCTACAGTACTTAGCATAGTCTTCAAATTCTCTGCACACACATCTAAGAAGTGCAACAATTCCCTGAGTTATGGCCTAGTGTGAAGGCAAGCATATACAACTGCTTCCTTTAATCTTGCTGATGGGCAGCTAGAATAGACATACAAAATCTTCATAAGGCATCAAAATAAACATACAGATGTTCTCCATCTCTCTCTTCTTGCAGTCACCATGTATCACACAATACACAGACGGTAATAGATCGTATGTCAGGGGAAAACACAGACTACACCCCATGCAGCCATCACACCTTGAAAATAGACATAAAATGGTGAGTCAATATGAATACACAGCTCCTAACAGCCTAATAGAATAGATCGCACCACAGCCAGGTACATCTGTTCTCAGCACTAACCATTATCATTAGTTTAAAACACTTAAAATCACTGAGCTTCCGCAGGTCTGGGGACAGATTATACCAGGAAGAATCTGCTAAATAGATTTAGCAATGTAGCAAAGAGGGACCTTGGCTACATTAAAACAGTACATTTTGCATCTCGAAGGCTGTAGGCTGTTTTCAGAGGAGCAGTCTGAATGAGGAATGATGCTAACACCATGCAGCAATTTCTTTATCATCATTTAAATATAGAGCTTGAAAGTCTTGGACAAACAATTGTGCCAAACTGCAAAACAATTTATTTGTGAAAAATCGGGCTTGCCTTCTCTAGGAAGCCATCAGTTGTCCTGTAGCATGTGTTCTCATCAGACTAATGCATGAGATACAAATATCGAACTGTGACTGGACTGGAGTGTGAGTCTGACAGAAAGAATAAATCTCTGTTAGGTAGGAAAAGAAACAGGGAAAAAGAAAAAATAACAGATTTCTCCAAATCTCTCTGTCTTCCCAGTCTGGTATCTGACTGCTCTGAAGTGTGAGATACAGGTTCTTACATAGACATTGAAGTCAGTCAAGTCATGAAGGCTTCAGGGAAGGCTTCAAAAACAAACAAAAAAGAAGTCTTGATATACATGCATCAATGATTGCTGAGGTAGAATGCTATTGCTTGTTTCAGATTTGCTGTAGAGAGATTTTCCAAGGAATGTGTGTGACTAATTCAATAGGAACAGAGATGTCTGACTCTTCAAAAGAGGTGGAAGTGAAACTAGGCAAAATGCTGGTGATAAATGTATGAAACACTGGTTTTGGTAATGAAAAAGGACAGAAAGATGTGGAAAATAATACATGTATGTTTTGTGTATTAGTGGATAACAGGTCCAGGGAAATAGATAAAAAAGCTTTAGCTTTGTTTCTTACAGATTTTGTCAGGGTAATAAAGAGAAATGTTTCAACTTTATGAATAACAGTGGGAGACAAATGCATATATCTTCTCCCAGACTCAGAATTCCTCGAGAATGCTCCTGCTATTAAGAGAAAAAGCAATTACAGATATGCGTGGAAGGACAACCCTTTTTTTTTTTTTCAAGTTCACTCCTTATTCATCTTTAAGAGAGGACTGAGATCCACTGTTTCCACAGCATCATCTTTTTCATATCCCTCCCATTACTCATACCGCAATTAAAGAAGAGTAAAGGCTGGCCCAGCCATCAGGAGTTCTATATTTCTCCACCACAGAGTGGGCTGGCTGTGATGTCCATTGCCACTATGGCAATGGTGTTTGCCAGTTTGACCTGCAGTTTGGTAAGCTGCTGTAATTTTTTCTTAAAGGCCGCCCTTCCCTTTCAAAGTCCTGAGGATGATTCTTGATGAGGAAGGTGCTGCACTGGAGACCTTGAAGGATTCTTTTCAGGGAGTCTTCTTTGTGCAAGAGGAGTTTGAAGAGTCATACATTTTTAAGGCAGTGTGAATACGTTTGTGGAAAGAAGATAAGCAGATATGCAAGATGTAACTAAACTCCATCAGTTTCCAGAAAGTTCAGTGTTGTCTTTGTGCAGAACATGCCTCTGGTGCAGTACAGGAGCAGCACAAATAAGCTTCTATATTCCTAGCTTTATCTTCCAGCTGTCTTTGAATTTTTTGAATAGCACTTCCTCTGCTTACTTTTTACCAAATCCTGGAAGTTTGTAGTGTAAATAAAAAGGAATTTGGTGTCAACAGTGTGCAGTACATAGTGTAGATGTCTTTATGAAGCAGAAGATCACACACAAAACATCATAGGGTACTACTTTGTAATCAATTCTGCTAAATGTATCTATCTCATCTAAATGGACAGTACTTTCATCTTCGAGGTTCATTCTTTTCCTTCTCAAGTACAGTATAGTGTAATTAGGCACGAAAACTTTAGGACTTAGGAAGCTTTGCCTAGAAAAACACCAGGTTGTGTGTGCTTGGGAGCATGGATCGTGGTTAAAAAGCAAACAAAAAAAACCCAACAACCCACCAAGTACAACAAAGAAAAACCCTGCTGGATATTAATACTGCTTTCCTATATAGGTTACATCAAATCCTGCATATAATGCATGGAGATCAGAATATTACTGTGACAGCTCTGTTTCTCTGGCACAATCAGCCTGCCCGTGCTAAAGGAGAATCTGTAATTTTCTCAGGAGGCAGTCTGAGCCTGTGCACTTAATTCCCTGAGGAACTGGTGGTTAGCATATATCTCACCACTCTCTGCTTCCCATGGGAAAGGTATATCTTTCGTTATGTCTCCTTCAATACAAATACAGGGCATCAAGCACATTGAAGTGCCCCACCAGATCAGGAAACCATATTGCACCCACTTCTAACTCTGGAGAAAGAAGAGGGGAAGAACTGATTCATAGTAGATATGTGAGATAGCACACTCACAGCAGTATCTGGATGGTGCTCTGGCAGCATGGCAATGGTCAGGGAATTAAAAGTTGAATAGAATAGGTGAAAAGCAGAAACTCTGGCAGGAGGAAGGGGCAGCTTGTGGCAAGAAATAACCCACAGCATATGCCTGTTTGTTCAGCTCAAGCAAGAGGATAGGTGGGATATAATCTTTGTAAGAAAAAACAACTAATAAAGTTGCCAAGAACAGATATTTTATAATCTGTGCTAAATCTCTGCTGGAAAACATGAACAGCAATGAAACTGAGAAGACACTAAAAGAAATTCGGGGCAAAGTGCCAGACGCCCAGACGGAAGCAGAATGTGGACCAAAAAGCTTGCGACAATTGGGTAATTATGGTTTATGAATTTCAGCTTTAATCTGTAGTTCAGTGAGTCCTGATTAAATATCTGTTAAACACAATTAAAGTTTGTTTTTGTATTTCACCGTCTTGATCAGAATAATTAGAGACTGCGTGTTTCATGTCAAAAGTAGCAAGAGGAATTTTAGTGAATGAACATCGTTTTTAAAAGCCATTTGTAGCACCAGCTGTTGGCATTATTTTATATTTTAGTGTTATCAGCATAAAGACGGGTCCTCTCAATGCTGAATGCTTTCCAGCAGGGCTAAGATGCTGGGAGAGGCGTGATACAGCAGGAACCGTGCCTGGCCACAGGGCTATGCAGAGCGCCTCGGATGAAGCTCTCCAAGCTACAGCGTAAGACCGTGCACTGAAGTGGCAGAGGGCAAGAAGTGCTGTATGCGGCTCGTGTAGCACCCAGCCTGTGCTTCTCTGCCGAAGATGCTTCAGATAGCAAATGTGACCAGTGTTAGGAAAAATTGCTGGTTGGAGCTGCTGAGCTGAATTTGGATTTTTTCATTGCAGGGTCTTATCAAAAGCTCCGGGTGTCCCGAGGGTTAAACGTTGGAGTGTCAACCCAGAATGATAATTGTGGTAGCATTACAAACACTTTTGGGAAGGAACCCATAAACTGTGCCAGTAGTACCTTAGCAAAGGCAGCAGGCTTCAGGAATGACCTATGTGGATACTGAAAAGGATAGGTATGCACATTCCAGTTTCTGCAGGGACTTCCTAAGTGGATTTGTCTCCATTTATAGCTGTTTCAATTAAGTGATGAGAGGAGAAAAGGTCCTTTAAGCTTTTCCTCTAAAGAAGAGGAAATGAAAAAGGTTTAGTGGGAGGAAAGTGGGATAGTTTTGAGTAAAGACACACTGAGATACAACTTCCATAGATAGAATATATTTTTTCGGGAACCTGAAATGTATCCAAGTGTCACCTGAACATGGTTAGGGTGTGTAAATAAATCCCGGGGCGTATGTGTGTGCATGTATGGCTGACCTGTTTTTAGCCTTCATCTGTCTCTTTATCCCAGTGAAGATGAATCTTCAGTCACATTTAGTGATGCCTAGGGAGGAGGAGTAAATCTCAAATAGAATAAGCTAAAAATTGAAAATGCCTACTAAAGACGCTTGAAAGACAACTCCAGTTTCTCCTCTTGAGTAAGTGTTCTACTGCCTGTATGTCTAGTTTACTTCAAATAATGTAGTTCCTTTGACCTTTTCAGTTTCTGTCTCTTTGATGAGTGTCAAAAGAAGAGGCATGCAGCTCTCGTGTGTGGAAGAGATTTTATCTTCAAGCATGGGACTGAGATGACAGTCCTACTGCAGTCATCCTTTAATAACTAAAGGATCTTTTAGCTTTTGGTCACCAAATCCTTTAGCTTTTGGTCACCAGTGACCTAGAGAAAGGGGTCTATGTGGTTCATTACCATCATGCAGAACCATTTCGTTTGCTGGCAGTTTAATCATTCATTTGTGCTGTAAGCTTGAAAATTTGAGAAAAATATTAGCTTGTCTATAGCTTCATTTTTTTTCCAACACTGGTCAGCTTTTTATACTTTTTCACCTACCTTCCCAAGTAAGAGGGGGTGAAATAGTGCCAGAATTTCTAAATTAGCCTCCCAAGGAAATTATAGGTCTATTAATTCCTAAGTGAAATCAAGGTTAATGGTGAAAGAGTTGAACAGAACTTAAAAATCAAAGATAGTTTGGTAGACAACATCAAAGGCGTATCAAAAATATGGTGGTCTTTTTATAAGCTGCAAGCCCTGAAGAGATGGTGCCCCTAATAGAGCTGAGGGAGAAAGGATCAAAGTGATGATCATATGCGTCTTTAAAGCAGAATGAATATCAGGAGTGAATCTATGAAGTGACAGGTTTTGGATGAAACTTTCATAGCACTGGGATTGTTTATCAAGTTTTTATGCCCGGGCACAGTGCAAATGATCAGATTGCACCAGGGACAGAGGGAAAGAATACTTGGCTTGGGATAGGAAAAGTAAGACCAATTGTTGTCTGTGGAATGACAACATCTGTGTTTAAATGTGTATATTTATACGTATGTTACAACAAGTATCTTTTTAAGATGTGTATTTTATTAATTTGGACCATATCCTCTTTCTTCAAGAGAAATTTATTCTGGTGGGAAAAAGAAGACAGCCCTGGCATTTGGTGAAGTATGTGATTTTTTATTTTCACTTCATAAAGTTAGGAGAAGGGAAATAGAGGTAGGGCTTTTCTTTGTCTTCTCTTGCATTTCTGAATTTCTCTGATTTTCCCTCAAAACCAGCTGCTTAAGTGTATCTCACCAACTGCCTGAGCTTGTCCAAATCCACTACCTCTATGTCTGAGATAAATAAAATCAGGACAACATGTAGGTCTCTAATACAAGTTCCTTTATACGGGGATGGGAAGGGAAATGGGAATCCTGACTTACAATTCTATGTGTGTAGGACTTTCACATTGTGTGTACAAGCCCAGAGGAAAAAAAAAAAAAAAAGGAACTATTTCTTCTTTTGGCAATAGTGTACATAGTTCTTCCACAGAGTTTTATACTATGCCTGAGGGTCATTTCTCTTTTAAAAGAAGCACTGACAGCTGTGATGAATGGCATTACCTGGAAAGAGGGAATATCTAGATGTTTAAACAGATCAAGTTTCTTCTTATAGCACAGTAAACATTAGGTCACAAATCAAGCTGTTCTACTTTCATGGGCAATCAGGATCAATTCTACGCTACTTAAATGTGAACTGGAAAGACTTAAGTATAGCCGCATGCTGACATTAACAGAGGATGGTGGTTTATAACCTGTGTACATTGTCACAGCTATCCTTTTACATGAAGTCATGGATGAATGCCATGTGCCCATGTAGAGTTGCCTCCTTGTCAGCAGGCAAGATTGCCCGTCCATCACTATTATCTGCAACGAGGCTCATTACCTGCCAGCCAGTAAACATCTCACTCTCACCATCTGCAGTGAATTACAAAGTGACTGGAAGAATCAGGATCAGTTTGCCTTGCAGAATGATTGTCAAGTTCATTTTCATCTTTGGAGGCCCTTTGGAAATGGAAAAGATGGTGACTTGGATGGGAAAAAGGATAATGTCCATTACCCTCAGGCAAACAAGCTGACTGATGCTATTCTTATATACCTTCCATTTTACCAAGTGCAGGTGGCTGGAAATTTTCACAGCATGCAGGTGAAATAGTATCTTTTATTTTTGAATGGCTCTATCATTTGTGGTGTATAGCGATGCCATTTTCACATGAGCAGTACTGTCTGATTCAGGAAAGTTTTCAAAAAAATATTAATTGTACTCAGTACAAAAGCATCTCTCATTGACAAAGCTGATGCCCAGCCCATCGGGACCTACTTAGGAAGGAGGATAGCGTACCACAGTAGTTTTTGCTGTAAACATTTTGCCCATCAGTGTTTTTTTTTTTAAGGCCACCAGGTAACTTGATAAAACTTGTAAATTTTAGCATCACTGCATGGGCATACAACTAATTCTGGGCATCTGCTCTAGGGAAGGCAGAATCTATTTCGTAAACCTTTCAAAGGAAAAAGTAACCAGAGAGGCATGAAGACATGAAGAGTGTGATACATTCTCAATAAAGGATCTGCTGGTGATAGACAGATAGATCAGAGATTCTGCTGTGGATAGCAAGAAGGCAGGCAGGGAAATGGGAGCATTAGGGAGCAAAGATTATTCTTATGGCTTCTCCCTCTGGCCTCCAGTACCCGTGTAGAACCTGGCCTTGGGCTTGGATGTCTGTCCTTTCTCTTTGGCCTCTCTCCCAGCAAAATGCAGAGTTAAAAAAAAAATAAAATTAAAAATGGAGTGATATGTGTTTGGTATGTCAGCCAGTGGCCACATGTGCAGTGAGGAAATTTTCTCTGAGAGCTCCCAAAGCTCATAATCATTGTGCAAGACATAATTATACTCTTTAGAAATCCAGATCAGTCCATAGTAAGGGGAGGACGGAAGGGAGTGTTGCAGACAGATTTTAACAAGTGTATGTGTCTCCCTTCTGCAACAATTTTGGTCTTAAGTGCACTTGGCTAAATTCTCATTCTCCCCTGGGAGGGTTACTGGAGGGATTTCCAGGCTTTTCTGTCTGCCTTCAGCAGGCTCATGGGGAGCAAAAGTGATGACTACCAATCGTTGCACCTGCTTCAGAGAGGGGCAGTGCTTGCTCCCAGATGCTTGCCTCAGGGTGCCAGCAGGAACAGGGGAGTAGGAAGAGGCTGGCACTGCTGGTTAAACAGACAGTCCTCCCTCCTGGGAGCTATGGAGTGCCAGTGGGCACGCTATCACCAGGTCTTTGGAGCTGAGCGAATGCTAATGGCAGCATTTTGCCTGCTCCTCATCGGATAAATAGAGAGGCTCAGAGGATGATGGTTTCCTGAGCACTTGCTTCACTCTCACAGCACTTCAGAGGTAGCCAGCGTTCCGTTCTCTGTATGAATAAAGCTTTGTGCTGCTACTTCAGAGAGCAAAATCAAATTAAGCTGGAGAGCAACATGATTTCTAACTGGTTTTAACCACGTGCTTATCCAGCCTAATCTTTGTTGTTAAGCTTTGTCTTTGTTTGCTGAGGTGGAGAACCTGTTTAGGTTTTGTGCCTTCCTAAATATCACTAAAGATTTTCTGAGCAGTGATTTGTTCATAAAACGGGGCTTCAAAATGGCCTACCATTCTGCTTGTTTGTGATATGCAGACATCTGACTGACTACAGACGTTTCATCATTCTCAGATTTGCTATATTTTGCAACTGGAAAAAATGCTTTAATAAAGCAAATGAACAATACCCTCTGAACTCTTGAAGTGAATGTGGATTTTGCCTGGGGCAGTGGTGTCTGGAGGTTCACAGACATCCTTGCATTCTTCCAAAGCAAAATAGTTTGCACTTAGTTCTTGAGGGCAGCGTTTTGCGTGCAGGGATGATCAGATCCTCCAACCAGATAGAGGATTGCCAGCTATTAGCGTAATCTCTTTAGATCGCACCTCAGTATTTGGGATGAGAGGTGAATGTCAGCCACATAGTGTTTCCTGTGTTGTGTTTGGCTACAAGTGTTGTCACTTTTTCCATTGACAGAGACAGTGCAATGGAGGGATCTAGTTGTCAGATATCAGATTATCAAAACTGTGTAGGTGCTTAAAAGTGTGACTGATTGCCTGAAGGTATTTTCAAAACAACCTTAGCCAGTTAAGGAATGTTCCAATGATGCTGGATGTTTCCAGTTCTGTTTGCTGCCTGCTGTTATATTGGATTATAGCAGTTCCTCTTAAGATCTTTGTTATCACTACCAAGGCTTGCCAGCTCTCCCACCAGAGGATTTTGGAATACCCTTTAGGCTTCCATAGGAAGCATGTTGGGGGTGATGATGTGACTCCAGTCTGCTGCTTTGAAACCAAAGTGGAGTGGCCATTTGGCAGCTTTGGTTGAATTTGCTGGGGAAAGTAGGAGGGACATTGTGGTACAGTAGAGAAGATTTATATCCTTGGAACATACTGAAGAAACCTGGATCACTGAGAAGTTGACTCTAGAAACTAGCCAGGAGAAAGACAGAATACAAGTATTGAGAGTTAGAAGGCATAAATAACAGGAAAGCCAAAAAAAAAAAAAAAAAAGAGAAATTTCAACTGTAAAGCATAGAGAAATCTTGTAGAATGAGTGTTGCAATGTAAGCCACAACAGCACAAATGCTGTCATTACGCCTTGTTTTCTGAGTGAGGAATAGATAAACCTTAAGGATGGCAGGCTTGGCGGGCATCTCGTTTGCAATGAAATACTGAACAGACAAATCAGCTGCAAGGGAGACTTCAGCCATTTTGCAGTAAGCACAGCTTGGCTTGATAAATTGCCTCTCAGAAGAAGATATTTACGTCATGAGTCCAGGCTTAGAGAAAAGCTAGTGACTGCAGCTCTCCTTTATGTTATATTTTGTCTATTATGTGCTTCCAAATGGTACTTTTAGTGATATCAGTAGAGAAAAGATGACTGTAAGTATCAAGCAAGAAGGAAATGATAAAAAAGAAGCTGTAGAAAGTGTTTATCAAGAAACCAGAAAGAATGTCAGGCCACTTTTTAGATGCTGTAAAACCAGAATGATTGTTTAGATCTTAGTTGAAACCTACTAAATTTACTTGCAAAATATCCAGCCCTTGGTTTGAGATAATTCATGTAAGCAAGAGCTTTATTCCTATGTAGATAGGGATGCTGATATTCTAAAACATAAAACACAGATTTTTAAACTGAATTAAAATTAATAACTCCTAGTTAGAGGTGTCAGTCTTCAGGAATTTTGAATCGTGAAAAGAAAGACCTGAGATAAACACGAATCTACAAATTGTGAAAGCTCAGATATCCTAACTCCAGCAAGTCAAGCATAAAGAAGAGAGATCGTCTAGCAGAACAGCTGTGCCAAATAGAAGAAGTACTTGCAGTTTCACAAAGAGGAATTCAACACACTTAATATGTTGTTATAATAATTTAGGAATTTGTGTAACTTGAGAAGTGTTTTGGAAGCACACTCTAGAAGCAAAGAAAAATTGAAATGAGAAATATGTAATGATTTCACAAATATCTTTTTACTTAATGTTATTTTTCAGAAGGTCCAGATTAAAACTCGTTAGAGTTGATAGAGAAATTCCCACTGAGTTCTGTGTGCCTTGAATCAGACTTTTGGCAACTCAATGCCCTGAAAACCAGCAGGAAAAATGTTTTGGAAACCTTTGATTTAGGAAAGTGTGATCACAACATAAGAATTACTGTTCTTCCTTGTCATTGTTTGAAAGTTAGTCCAGCTCTCACAATTCTCCATAAAACTTATTCAGAAAGAGATGAGTGGAATTTTACACCAAGTATATGGTGAGATTAATTATATGAGGTGAAGTTTGTGGGATTTTAGCTAGTGAAACACCTGCAAAATGCTGCTTAGAGGTAGGATTTGAGGAAGACCTTGATTGAACTAAAGCTCTATTGGTTTAATGTTTAAATAACTGTGGCACTGTTTGCAATTGCAACATTCATTAAGGCAATTGTGGATTATTGTGTTGTTTGCTTCCTTTCCTTTTGTGCAATGTACTTAGTTTAGCAGAATGGCTATAAAGAAATGATGATCCAGTGTCCTTAATAGCATCTTTGTTGTGATTACTGAGATGGTACAAGGATTCCAGTGATGCGATCTTCTCATCTTTTCCTCATTCAGATCTCTCACTGTCTAGAAAGCATAAGTATCGACTGTGAGACTGAGTTCTAATTCCCTTTCATTTGCAATTTCACAAGTTGAACAACTTATAGTTCATCAGAATTGGGAATATGTATGATTTTGATAGTTTATTTTGTCAGAAAACTTTGTGAAATCCAGGCAGCTGAGGAAGAAACAACATGCCCATCAGTTGCCAAATCCTCCTCAGGCAATGCCTTAGGACATGGTTGGCCATGTTTTAATTTACATATCATGTTCCAGAGCTGAACCAAAAGGCCATGCTGAAGTATGGATGTGGCTGGTTACCAAGGCAGAATCAGTGGTCATTTGGAAGCTTTTCTTGTCATTTTCTGTGTACATATCTTGAGCCAAAATTACATGAGATTAGTTGTCTCTCAAGATTTCTCCATAGTACTTTATTTTTCAATAAGATTGTTGGAGGAAAATTGTAGTGCTATCTAGATAACACTAGAAAATGCACACCTTCTGGTTATTTATAGGAGAAATTTGAATCCAGTTATAAATAATTCTACTCTTCACTAAAGAACTTTTGAGACTGCATCTGCATGCATGTAAACAGAGACTTGTGACTATGTCACAGATGATAAAGATGTTTGAAAGCAGTTTTGGTATTTGAAAGTGGGGATGATCTTAATCTAGTAGGAATAACTGGGCAGTCTTCATCATCCAGAAATCTGTCTGAGCATCATATGGCAGAAGTTGTAACCTCTAACACCAGTGCTCTTTTATATCCAAACCAAATAATTAGAAACTTCCTTCTCTTTTTTATTTGCTATGTTATCAAATGTACGTTGTGTTGTTTGTGCACTTCTAGAGCAAAGACATGATGTGTAGAGAGAATAATGCTGCAGATATGTAAATGTACCCCAAGGTGTTTAAGATAGAAGTTAACGGGGCTGACACACGAAGAGTTGCCACTGTGAATACAATATCTGTGTGTCTGAACTTGTATACACCTTGAGGATGGGAGGTTTTGGAAGAGAAAGAAGGTAGGATCTTATCACAATTTCAGTTAAAGGTTACCAGTGAGGGTAATTGTGGTAATATATAAGCTTCAATATGTTACTATTGTTTGTGGGCATTGGATACAACTGCCCTTAACAGGGAAAGGTTTTCTTCACTTGAAAATGTAACTATACTGCTTTGGGATCCTGAGGTGCTTCACTGAATCTTCTGCTGAGAAGAATTCTCCAGAAAGCAGGATAATCCTTCCTGTGACATTTACTCACTCGATTACCTCCCTGTATTTTGTGCAGGCCACTTCAGGCTTTTCAAATTTTATTTGTTCTTGCCAGACCGCATTTATTCATTAGCTGCATTTATTGTAGTTATGGTTGAGACAGCACTTTTATTGTAAGGCCCCAATCTTTGGTGGTTTATAACTTTCTGAAACAATTACCTTTTTGGCTGAAATTTCTCAAGCTAGTTCTAAGCTCAGAGGTGAATAATGTTTCAGTAAGTTTGAAAAAAATCCATTAAGCCATTTATGAGGACTAGACGTTCCAATAAACGTAGGCGCATTTATTTTTTGATGACCTACTTATTCCAATAAAGTACATTATTATTCTGTTTTCTCCTGTTTTAATTTATGTTGTCTTTTAAAGGAGAATGAGGACATTTTATACTGGATTTTCAGACAGGCTTCAGCTGAGGTTTGTTGACATGCAGTTCTGCACAGGGAAGCATGCTTGCTGACTGTGCTTAGCTCAGAAGCAGGACTGTTTATGGGTGCGAAGGGTTTTGGATTTAGTGTCTTTCTCTACAGGAAAACAACTCAATCCCTTGTGCTTGTAGTGGAGATTTGACAGAGTGCATATGCAACTCAACTGTGCAGTGCAAGGCTAGAGGGAAAAAAACGGGGCTATCTTTGGAACATGCATCTTTGGTTGTGCTGTGATGGTAGGGCAGTGTGAAGATTCAGATATTGCTTGTGCAAAAGTGCAGTCAAGATACTTCTGCTGTCTAGCAGGCACGGGCTGCAGTTTTTTGTGATGATGTCCTGAACAGTGTAAACTAATTTGACAAATGATGAAGTCTCGTGTGATTGAAAAGACAGTGTGGTTTGGGTTTTTTTTTTTTGCACTTTTGCACAGACTGTAATTGAATTCCATGTGCTTTGTCTTGTGTCTACAGCATTCCTTTTTAATACATCTGTGGTGTTTTGTATTGTATGGCTTGTATATTGTATTGCATGCACTGAGAGGAAGTGGAATCAACTTCTGCCTTCCTTATGCTAGCATGATGCTAATAGAATTCTACTTAATAAAAGAAAGACGTTCTAAGTTTATGCCAGTGTAACC
Organism: Lagopus muta; assembly: GCF_023343835.1. Taxonomy (NCBI): domain Eukaryota; kingdom Metazoa; phylum Chordata; class Aves; order Galliformes; family Phasianidae; genus Lagopus; species Lagopus muta. Next base: position 82,719,609 of record NC_064433.1, read on the forward strand.
AAGAGCAGAATTTGACCCAGTGTGATTAATTGTACTGATGAACTTCGATGCTAAATTCCATGCCCTTTGCACAATTAAAATCTCAACTTTAACATTGCATTAACCCAGCTTTTCATTTAATTATACGTATTTAGTTGAAAGCTCCAAAAATGTTAATATTTTAAGTCCCTTCTCCTGTTTATAATTGAACTTTTTTGTGTGATTGTTTTCTGCAGTAATCAACAGGACATTAGCATGGACAGGAAATGAATCTGGAACTCTAGAGATTAATATTAATCTGCTAATGTCCTGTCCTGATGTTCTCAGGAATCCTTTCTTCTCCAGCACATTATGGTACTTTAGTAATCAGTAATTAGGGTAAGGTTTTCTCATGCCTGAACTATGTCCTCGTATATCTTTCATTTTCTGATTGCTGTGGGAATGATGGTTTTTCCCCCCCATGGAATCAGAGCAAAATGCAATGTTTCTTCTTCACCAGCCACACTGCTTAGACAAATGCAGGGTTTGAGGCATAGCATATTATCAGCGAGGAGATTTGGAGGCTAGTATTCTGAAATTTAACCTCAGGTTATATTTCTGTATGGCATTTGCCATGCACCCATATTTTGAAATACTGATCTTAATCCTCGTGCCAACTACATCAGTAAGCATGTACTTTGTAGTAGTGCTTTGGTAAACACAGAGCCATCAAGAGCTGATCCAGGCACTTAGGAGGCTGGGCCATGCTGAAATGCGTGTCCAGGGACATTCTCATCCTCTGACTATGTAGTCCAGCAAGGCTTTTTTCAGGTCCAGTTTCTCAGTGTAGGGCAAAAAGGCAGAGTGACCTTGATGTATCCAGCAGCTTCAGTATCTCCCTTAATATTCATCACTTCTCAGCCCATCTCGTTGTCCCAGCCCACAAACTGACTGATGCCACTGCATTCATTATTTGTAGCCTCAGAACTACAGTGGACTCCACTGATACTGCTTCCTTCTGTATTCATACGAGTTAGCCAGGACATCCCGAGTACAGAACTGCTCTCTGAGCTGTACTGCTTGTTCCTTGCCATTTTCTCTTCTTACCACACCCCAGATGGTCCTGGAACACTGCACCTTTGCAGCACCTAGGAAATACAGACCTATCTCCGTGAATGCCACTTCATTTGCATAACAAAGCTGAAGTGATTTTTATTTCTTTTAGGATGTATGCAGAACTGAGATAATTAGTTTTCAGGTTTTCAGAGAGTTGTAGGATTTGGGGAGGGGGAAGATAAGAAGAGCATGTTTGTTTTTTTGTTTTTCTTTTCTGGCATAAGTGCCTGTGGGTTTGATCCAAAAAAAAAAAAAAAGAATTGATATTCATCAGAAGCTCAATGCATTTGTTCTGACTTCTGATTTTTATTTTTATTTTTTGTTCTGTAATTTCTGTAAAAAAATAAAAACTCCTCTAAAAGGTGCAATGTTGAGATGCAGTATTGACTTGATTGTAGCAGATCATTCTACTTTAAAAAAAAAAGTCATTGAAATTGTTGTGTTTTCAGTGTTTCACTTTTGAGAAATCGGCATCTTCCAATGGCCATATGTTCTATTGGAAAAATCTCAAGTAGTCTTAGTTGTAGGCACCCAGATGATACTCCATTTCATGATATGTTCCATCGTATGGTATTTAGTACAAAAAAAAAGAAAACAAGAAAGTGATAGTGGAAATGACACCAAGGGCTGTCTTCAGAATAACCGGTTTTGAGTCAAAGCATTGCTTACAGCTTTAATTTCAGCAATATTTATTTTAATGTAGGATACTTCCATTTCATCTCAGATTGGGCCATGTCCTTTATGGCCTATTTGTTCCCATTAAAAATTCCTAGATTATCTGAGCCTTTGACTAGCTAATTATTTATTAGTGGTTTTGCATGATATTCTGGTAAATGACCTTCTGCTGTTCTTAGAAGATGAAGTGAATGGCAAAGTTGGTTTGAGTGGAACAAGTTGGCACTGTTTAATGTAGCAGAAGCTTTATGAAGAAAATGGTCAACAGTTAGTGCAAGCATGCAATTTGTGGAAAGTCTTTCTGGAATGTCACAGTCTCTTCCCCACCTTGTACCCCATAAGTATATACCCAGGTCTTAAGCCAAAAGCTGAGTACAGCTATTCTATCGTTTTCCTCCTTGACCACCAGCAGGAGAAAAGGTTCCATTTCAGCACCTAACTCCCATTTTGGTGCTAAATGTCTGTAGTAGTTACAAGGAAATCAATAAAAATACGATCTTAGACTTCAGCCATAGTTTTTTTATGCCACCACTTCCCACCTGTATGTGCAACCCTCTAATTTATAATGGGTACTTAAAAGATACTTATGGCAAGAACAGAGAACTGCTCAGCGTAGGCAGTACAAGTACTTAAAAGGATAAAGGAAATGAGTACCAAAATCTGTTGAGAGGGTCAGGGGAGGCCCAGGTTCCTCTGGCTGTACAATTTCTGCTATGGCACTGAAGCTCAAAGGTGAGAGATTAACTTCTGAATTGAGCAGAAAACCCAAAAGTTTTGACTCGTGAGTGGAGACGGCTTGCACTGGTGTGATAAACAGTTATCACTCCAAGCTATATGATCTGTCCCCTCTCTTTGAATATATGAGCTTGTTCTGAAGTGTCCCCTGAACCATCACGTTTTATTACCCAGCATTTTAAATAATGCTTTTTTAGACTTCTTTAAATTTGCTTAGGCTACAGTCTAGAATTGTGAGCAATAGCATTTCAAAAATCTGCTTCATGAACATCTCAGGCATTGCTCTAGCAGTGGTGAAGAGCTGGGGCTGGTCAACACTAGATATCCCAGTACCCAGCACTGGTTCTAAGTTATACCAGTTCCTTGTGCTCCAGCTTTGAGGCCAGGTTCCTTCTCCATCTGTCTTCCATCTGCTTGGCAGGAATGCCGATCTGATGTTCTGTACCTAATGTAGTGTGCCTACCTTACTATTAGATTTGAAAAACATAAAATGCTCTGAGGAAATCCGTAATATATACGTATTTTTGAAAGCTTGGCTAGAAACATTTAAACTTCATGCTTCGATCAGGAGAGTTGAAGCAAGCAAGATCTTTTTTAAACTCCCTTCAGAGCCCTTGTTTTCAGTATTGATCCAGTTTTGCTTTTCCAAAGGAGTCCTGGCTCTCAGAATTACAAGCAGGAGATAAAAGAAGCTCACTACAGGCACAGCCTTTATGCTAAGGCTCTCAGTGTCTTCCTGAGATATTGAAGGTCTTGAGGCCAATGGAATTTCATCATTTCTCCTCTCTTTGAACTGTCACAGGGATACAGAGTCTTTCCTTTTGATGGTGATGTATTGTCTTTTAAGAATGAAAGTTCATTTTATACCTGAAGTCTTTTCTTGGTGGCAAGGGGAAACTGAGGCAGGAAATGACTAGATAGCACAAGGGAGCACGGAATGATTTTGATGAGAGCAGAGGCTTTCTGCAGATACTGCTAGCTGGACTCCTCATCTGTTTTCTGTTCATTTGACTTTCAGTTCTAGTAGCTAAAGGACTGGGAGGATCAGTTCATCTAAGTATACAGAATGGTAGAAACCCCTTTGGATGTTTTTAATTGCAAAACTCAACTAGAAGTTTAAGGGCTGTGCTAAACAGAGTGTTTTTTCACTTAGTGTCATAGGCTTAGCAACATGCATTGTACATCTAAGCGATGTTTTTAATAATAAAGGACTGAATAATGCCGTCAGTGCTTTTCTTAATTCGTATAAAATTCAAAGTCCAAATGTGCAACAATTCCCATAACGGAGTGCCTGGTACCTTTGTGTTCGTTCCCAAACTGGAATGGTTAAAGGATTAGTTACTCAGCAGCACTCTGCGTAAAAGATCAGACTGGTTTGCATTTTTTTCTAAGGCAATTCACCCTTCCCTGTGGCAGAAAAGGACAGTTGTATTTATACTGACAAGAACTGTAAATCAGACTTAGAATAAACGTTGACACTGGTTCTTTATTATTTCTGGGAGTTGGGATCAGGTATGCCTTACATTAATGTCCCAGCTCTAAAAGGCCACAGAGTACTTTCCAAAAACTAAACAATACACATGTCCATTTTTTGGATTTCAGCTATAGTACATTGCAGCCCACTGCTCAAACATCTGTTAAAGGAATGGGCCCATTAAAAGAACACTGTGTTGCTGTGATGTGGTGATGCATTTTAATAGTCTCTTGCTGTACTTTTTCATGCTTTTGTAGTTCTGTGAAAAACCAAATTCTCCTCCAGCCTTTTAGCAGCGTTCACATGAACTTACTTGCCCTGGGGCTTACTGTGGGTTCCCCTTAAAGAAATAGGGTTACTACTCAGGTATTCTTCTTTCTTAGAATTGTGTTCTAAACAAGTCTTGCAAAGCCTCAGTTTTCTGCCAGATGCAAGGACATGAGGGCTTTGCTGGGTTGTTAATGGAGGGCTTAAAAGATCTCTGTTTCCAATGTGATTCATCACTCAGTAGTGTCAGATAGTCGTGGCAGGATAACTGCTCTTACATAGTTATTTGCCTGGGGCTAATAGAATTTCATGATAATTTTTCAAAACCTCACTAGCCCCTTGCCCATGATTTCTTCTCTACATTCACTTAAACATTTGGTTGTGACTAAAGTGCTTGCATATTTTATTGCAAACCATCTTGTTTTCTCAAGCATTTATAGGTTTGAGTCACAACTTTCCCATTTCTGGCAGCAAATAATGATTTGAGAATGGAAGACTGACCACTCCCTTGATCAAATTAAGATATTTTTTACTTTGTACAATGCTCCAGCTGGAAATGACTCCTTTTTTCCCAGCATGACCCTGCTCTTCTACCCAGAGAGAAGCTTCCATATGTGCTTAAAGATTAACTGAAGCTAGGGGAGTTGCACTGTTGCTTTAGTATTATTATTGTTTTATTAAGCAAAAGTGTGAATTTTATTCCATTTTTTACAGGTGAGGATAATTTCTGAAATTCAAAGCCTAAAAGCTCAAAATACAGGTGACTCTTTCCACATGATATGCTGCTGAGCACCCACAACTTCAGCAGCTCTAGGGTCTCCTAAGGTCAGCCATCTAAGACCTTTTGAACCAAATTCTGACTTTAGCTACAAAATATGCATGATTTATATAATTGTGACTGTAAATGAAGGCATATTTCAGCCTCTTGTCTTGCTAACATTGTTATAGCCAGTTGTATTCTGAAGCCTGAATGTTCTCTTTTGGTATTGAACAAACCCCACAGGTGCTTTATCTGAAGTATAATGGTTTTAGAATGTTATGGATACTTGACAGTGATTTGCCACAGTGTGCCTTTCCTGCTGTGGAAAGTCCCCAGGAAGGGGTTAATGGTGTTTGAACATTTTATTTCATCACCAGTTTCTCTATGCATTCTAAAAATATTTTCAAGATTTGGCCAAGACCAGGAGCTGGACTCAAAAACAAGTGCTGTATCTTTGTGGTCCTGCTGTAGCTGCTCAGTTCAGGGATGATGACGACATATTGTTGGTCACTCCTAGATTAAAGGTATGGGCACAGAGAAATAGTTAAGGTCAGACTGGGCCTTGCTAGGCTTAAAGCAAAGGCTTTTACCAAACTGAATCCAACCTTTGAAACAAGGGGAAAAGCAGCAAGCCTACTGCACGTGCTTGGCAGAGCAAAGCCATGGTTTAATGCTGCTGTGAGAGATGGCCTCTTGAGACCTGAAGCTTCAGAGCCTTGAAGTCAGGAACTTAATATAAACAAAGACTATAAAGAATAGCACCGCGTGTGCCTGTATAAATAGTGTACAAATCCGATTGTAATGAGACATTCCTGAAGTGATTTCTAAACTCTCTCATCCCAGACAGGCAAATTCCCTGTATGTTACACCACTGGGGGCCATGGGCAGGAATCACCAATGATGTGTTTCTTAGGCCTCGTGGTTGCAAAAGCGTGTCAGGGAGAAACATCTACAGATGCCTGGGTTGTACAGAAGAAACAGAGAGAATGCCTAAGGCCACCAAATGTGGATAGTTTATTGTGGCCCTATTGTAACTTTACTTATATCATGAGGGATTTGATATCTTCTGCTGACTTTATAGTCCTGGGACCTGCCTTCTGGCTGTGATTTATTTTTCTAGTTAAGTCATTGTTCATCATTATGAACTGAGATTATTTTTCTGTGTGTACTTGACAGAAAAGCATTCTTCAAGTTACACACATTTTTAATTTTCAAACAACAACCCCCCCCCCCCCCCCCCCTTTGCCCTTCTGTAATTATGGTACTAAGCAGTTATAACTCTTTACCCTTTGGTCTTCACAGCATTCTTGTCAGATTAGTACAGAGATAGGCTTAAATCAGATTGCTGCCTCTGAGGCACGCAACCAGCCCTGTGCTATCAAGAGCTGTTTAAATCTGCATCCAAATGCAGTCCTGTCCGAACACCAGGAAGTTAATGCAGAAACACGCCACTAAGGCAAGGCCGTACAGTCACCAGATGTACAGTGCAGAAGTAATTGTGTTGTTATTGCTAAGGCTAAAATCCTACAGGAGTAAAACGTAGTTGAGGAACCTGTTGAAGGGGAAAGAAAGAGGCCTGTTAGTTGACCTGGACAGATGTCAGGTGAAGGAATGCGACTGACTCTTAAGAAGATTTGGAACATCATTTGGGCAATCCTTCCAGGCCACCCAAAATTTGGCCTGAAGTGAAGAGCAGGTGCACCCAAGCACATCAGAGGATGTTCCACCTCTCCTGAAGTTGTGGGGTTGTGACTGCATGGCCTTTCAACATCCAGATGCTTTTCAGAGGGGAAGAAGACCCGCAGCGAAGGATGAGGGAGCCCTATCACAGACAGCAAGGGTTTGAAAGGCTGAGAACTCCTTTTCTGACTTTTCAGTTGCAGCAAATCTTGCACAGTGATCATTTTTCACACAATTAAAATTTTCCTTATACTTGCTTAAGTGCAATGATAGTCTCTTAGCTAAAGCAAAACTTGATATGTGATAAAGAAGGACTCAAAAGCTGAGTAGATAAAGGAGTGTTTAATTGTCTTTCAGAATTCTTCTCTTCATGCTATTTAGCAGACTTTTGCTACCACTCAGTACATCTCTTTGTCCTATATATTTTTTAAGCAACCCCCAAAAGCTCCCTAACTTTGGTTGCTTCTTGTTTGAAAGTCTTTGTGGATATATTTGCATCTCTCTTCTCACTCACCCCCTCCTTTCCCTTTCCATTGCTATCCACATGTAAGCTTATCATTCTTTCTACGGGTAAGGAATCCTGGTTGTCTTTGTCTCATATTTTGAGGTCTGCTGAAAGGGGGAAGGGGTAGAAACTTAGAATGACTCATTATTCTTGGCGTCTTGAATGCTGGAATCATCTTCAAAGGGAGTCTTAATTTGGGGGCAGTTGCACATATGAATCCCAAACCTTTGTAAGTTCTTCCCTTTCCTCCTCCTCTCTCCTCATGTAGTCCTAACAGATTTGGCAATTTCAGTTAAGCACGTCTGTGCAGTTTTTTAAAATCCATTACATAAGTTTGTTAGTTTAAGACTCTCTTTTTCAACATATGAGCCTAAAATGGCTTTGATTTAAAAATGGAACTTGGCAGGGAATTTGTTCATATGGTAAGATTATTTTTTTTTTTTAGTTTAGTTTAGTTTATAATATGTTTTAATCATTTTTGGTGTTTTCAAAACAAATGGTGAAATATGTTTTTTTCCCTTCTATTTTTGGCTACCCTCCTCAGAAAGGCCTTACTTCTTTCTTGTGTGTTTAATTTGGTTCTTTAAGAAGCCTTTTTAGATACAGGGGCCTTATGCTGCAAAATGTAGACTTAAACATCCCTATGAAGTGGGAAAATGTGTAGATAGATCCTGCTGTCCACGACTTTGCAACTCAGGGCTTTTCTCTGATGCCAAGCATAGGGTCACTAGCTGGGGCTCAGAGTATATACAAACATAGAAAGAAAATGGAATATGAGGAGGAGAGGGAGGGAAGGAAGTTTCTATTTTCATGATCAGTGCCTCCTAGTTATCTGAGCAATTATTATTTTAAGGACATTTTTTTCACACTCTGAGATGCAGCCAAGCAGATTGCCACCAAACAAAACTTTTTCTCCTATTCCCTAGACACAGGGACTCTGCATTTCCTGATTGACCCTAATTCCCCTGAATTATATTCTTACAGAAATATTCTTTTTTTGGTCTTCTTGGCACAAGAAATAACTCATAGAAGTGGTTTTTGCACTTCAGTCGATGGTTCAAACCATGCTTCTTGTTAAAATCTGTGCACTGGAACTGGCTCCTAATTTTTCAAGGGATCTTCCCTTCATATACCAAGGTCCCAACTCTGTAGGAAGTGGACAAGCAGGAGATGAATTGAAACCTCCATGCCTAAGGCAAGTGCCCTCATCCTGGGACCTCAGAATAAGTTCTTTCAAAGAAATGGGAAGCTCATCACTTGGCCTGTCAGTTGTATCCAGTTATGCAGAAGGCCCTAGCAAATGTTTCCAGCCAGACTAGCTGAAACAGAATGCATTTCATTTCTGCAAAGGATAGCAGCAGTGAGGAGCAATATCAGCCTGAGGAACAGCCCTTTGTTGAAGCAAAGGAAGAGATGATCACCCAAAAAAGGCGTGATGGGGGAAAAAGAAGTTGAAATAGCATTTCAGCTTGGTTAAGGTAAAGGGAAAAATGTTTTAGGATCCAAGATGGGCTTTGGAAGATTAATCTGAAATAAACACTCACAAAAATAAGAAAGCAGAAGGCGTGGGTGGTTATGGGGATTAGTACTGACATATGGAACCTATCAGCTTGAAGTTACATATTTATATCTGACCTAGATCACTCATGTTCAAAAGTCATTACCGTCTGACAGATGTTGGGGTGGCCTCTGTGAAGTGACTTAAGGGTGTGAGCCCAGTTTCTGGTAGCAGGTGTCCACACTGCACAAAATCAATCTGTATTAATTGGGCCCCTACATCTTGGAATCTTAAGCAGAAAGATCAAGTAGTAATTGTTCACCGCAGAGACCGTGCTGTAATATTTTATCCTGGATGTGCCTTAAGGAAAGAGTTGAAAAACTTTGGCAGAAGTATCATAAGAAAAGGCAACACAGCTCTTTGTGTGCCTGTTCTGTAGTCAGTCAGGCCATCAGTTTTTCAGATCTCTTGGACCAGCAGATTTCACTAGCACTGCATTTACTCTTACAGTATGCAGAAAGAAGGTATTGCATAACTGTCAGCTCATGCAATGTTGAATATACATCCATTTGATTTCTACTTTTGGATCATAATAATATAAACAGGAAAACTACATTTTGAATTCATTAAGTTTTTCCTCCACTGTTTATATAAGATAAAAACTTCTTTTTTTTTTAGGATTGATTGGTGTCATGTACATATTCATTCACTTCTGTTTATGCAAGATAATAAGAGTATTAACATGGAGGTGGAATAATGGTGTTTATAATTCCATCACCACTGTTTATATAAGATAAAAACAGTTAGAAAAAAAAAAAAGAAAACAGAAAAAAAAAAAACAGTGAGAGAACATTTGCTGTTATGTACATATATTATTTTTTTCCACCTCTGTTTGTAAAGAATATAAAAGGAAAGAATGTGTAACAAGTTGAAGAGGAGTTGGTTTTCTTTATAATATTTCTGGGCTGTTTACCTAAGATAAATTAATTTATAGTTGATGTAGCCTGGGAGAAGAGAATTGGGGTGAAAGAGTGAGCTAGTGGGGTTGTGCCTGATATTCTTAGTACATTGTAATCCTCTCCTTCATTGAGAAACGTGAAAGATGTGTGCTGAACCTTTCTAGTGGGAATATGGTACCACCTGTGAGGCAGGGGACATGTGCTGATGTCGTGCCAGCTAACACAGCAAGCGCTGCCAAGGGGTAAGGCGTGCTCTCGGGGAGGAGAGAACAGCGACAGTAGTCTGAAAAGATCTCGTGAACGTTAAACCCCTTGGTATCATCGTCGGTGGACTCAGTCCAATAATTGTGTGTCTGTATAACTCCTTTTTGTTCTGCAGCTTTGAAGTCTAATCCTAATTCCTTAAGGAAGAAAGGCTTGTAAAATGCCTGCATTTCGCAGAGACAGGGAATGTTACCTTTGATACAAGATTTTGTTGTCAGCCCTGCATCATAATTAGGAGTCACCCTTGCTCATACTCTGGACGTAGACATACTGACAGAGCAGGGAGGCTGGCAGATGTATTTCCTTGGGATGAACGCTGGTACACGGTTTCTCAGTGTCAACCAGAAAGGCCATTTATAGCTAATAAAAGAGCAACCGTGTGGACATTAACACATGCACACATAAAAAGTCCATGAGTATTCGCTTACTTTTACAAATGAGTTTGCTCCGGCTGCCGTCACACCCTCCATGTGTTTGCCTTGCGCAAACATTCGAGCGGGCAGGCTTTACTCTAGTGAAGGCAAAAGGCCCACTTTAGAGTCACATGCTCCTATTCTCTTCGATAGTGAACTATCAGCTCATGCATGTATTTACTCTGCAAGTGGTAAGTGCTGTGAGATGTGGCTTTGCACACATTTCTCACCTCCATTGTGCAGTCAAAGTAAGCAGCTCAGGAGCTATCCTGACCTTCTGCAAATGGCAATGGACATTCATATGTGACTAGCTTAAGTAAAAACAGCAAGAGAAAATTAAACTGCATCCCTAACCAGGAAGCCACAAAGGGTTGGTAAATCTTGGGAGTATCACATCAAAAATGCTTTCTTTCTCAAAAGAATTCACTTTTAGAATTCCATAGTAGCATTTCTCTAATCCTGAATGAATCCAAATCCTAATGATGTCTTCATCTCTTCTTCCCAATTCCTACTTCAGCTCAATAAATCGTCTCTGCAAAGCAAGCCATTTAAGCACATGCATGGGTCCATTTCTACTAAATAAAACCTGAAGTAAAGGTTAAATTTTAATTACATGCTGTAGTCCCATTGCATTCGCATGTTTGAAGTTAAGCACAGGCTTGAGTACATGGTTTCAGGGCTCAAGGGTTTAACATTAATCCAGTCAGGAGGCAAAAACAATGCTGTTCATCTATTGTGTGATATGGTCGATTGCATTGGTTGATCCCACCTCTGCACCCTTGTTCCAAATGTCAAGTACTTGAAGCAGACTACTGATGCTTAGTGAAGAGCAATGCTCAAGGTAGATTTAAAAAAAAAAAACACCCATAGGCTGCATTGAAAAAAAAAAGTATTGCAGTCTGCTGGTGGATGTTCCGAAAGCAAAGAAGGACGTGAATGAGCCAAGGAAATGATTCCTTGAAATTCTCTCTCTGCTTAATACCAGCTCCTACTTCCCCAAGTGCTGGCACTGGGATGGATGCAAAGAACCAGGATGGATTTGTCGGCTATGGAGAGGAAGCTAAAAGGGGCTGCAGTCAGAAACTTTTATTTTTTAGGTGAACATAAATTGTCACAGGTACAAAACGTCATTTCCTGAACCAAAGGCTACTGTCATCGCTATCTCAGAGCATTCCAACACACAATAATAAGTATCTTAATTATGGGGCTTCAGCGCAAAAGGCACAGAAATTTTACTTTTCAGAGTTGTATAATCAAGTTGCTCCACCTTGCTATTAGGCATGAATGGCAATAAGTGCTCCAGGGAAGCCTGGAATTGAAAGAACAGCAGGTGGGGAGCAGTGGGTCAGGATGGGTATGCATTTAGGAGAGCTGTGTGGGGAGTCCAGAACTAAAATAGCGGGAAGTGCTGTAAATTGGATTGAACGCATCGCTAGTGGACAGGGTGAAAGATTATACAGCATTTGTCTGTGTGACCATAATGAGCTTCTTTCCCATAAAAGATTTGGGGAGAAAGTACTGTGTGTGAATAGGGTCCCCTTAAGAAGCACTTTTAAAAGAGCTCATTTTCGATTCCAATCATGTATATGCCTCAGCAAGACTGTTGCCAGATGCTTGCAGATCTGAAGAAAACAGCCCAGCCCTTTTCTTATCATCTACCAGAGATGACAGACTCTAAAAACTCAATGGCACTTTCGATAACTTCTAACAAGAGCTGGGACTTGCCTGGCTCCATTTGTCTGGTCAAGGCTGTATTTCTGTGATTTATCCCATGGAGGTTTTCAGCAGAACCTTACACTTAGTGTCTAAATTAATGATATTCCTTCCTTTTTGCCATGACAAAAACCACTCTTCACTATATACTTTATGCTAAAGTTTTTGTCATGGACATATTCTGTAAAAGCTTTTTCAGCTTCGTCATTTTGACAAGCTGATTCCATTAAATCCTTCATGGTGATCGCTTTTGTATGGTGCGGGTAGGAGACACTGTTTGCTTGTGTGATTTTCCCTTCTTTGGAACAAGAAAACAGTGATCAACTGCAAGGTTACGTGGTATAGCTTATCTCTGTCCTTTCCAGAGCAAAATATATTTTGAGGAAATACAAGCATTTCGGATAGAGCAATCTTAGCAATTGGCCTGTGGTTATTAGTGTAGTACAGAACTTTTCCTGCAGGCTCTTTCAGGATGTAGACAGAAACTCAACAGGTTGGTTTGTTAATATCTGTGTCTATTAAAGAGCTCAGGCCACAGAAGACATTTCTCCCCACTGCGTTCCTCACTGTTTCACCTGCGCTGACATGGAAACAGTTGAGTGTTTTGACAAAGGACAACCTTCTTAGTTGTTCTCAAGTACGTGATTAACTCAAAATCCTCTGGTGAAATTTCACCACAGCGTGGCAATATCTTTGTCAGATACCTTGTGCTATCTGAGGTACCAAATGAGCCTGGACAACTATTGCTGGCTCTGCCCCTGCCATAGTGGTAACTGCTAGGCATTGGTGATAAAAGCTACAGATGATAAATTAGAGATATGATAATGAAAAAAAAAGATTGTTAATTTTTAAATTAGTTAATTTTTTAATTTTTAAATTCATCCCCTCAGGTGAGGAAGAGAGTTATTTTAACCTCAGGTTTGTGACATGAGAAAACTAAGATTTTGTGACTAAAGTGGAGTTTAGGTGAGGGACCAGATCCCACAAAATCTGTCCCGAGCACCTAGGTGTGCTTTTTTATCTGCCCTTGCTGCAGACTGACACAGTACCTCTTTGCTCTGTTTCTGATGAAGCCTGTAGAAGTTTTCATACTGACTTCAGTGATGGGCATGACCACTGGTCTTTTCAAGCTAACTGTCAGAACAGAATAGCATTGCATACAGCCAGCTTTTGCATAAAAAGAAAAAAGAAATCTCAGTAGGCTGCCAAGGGTATTCAAGCATCTCAGATTCCTTAAAGTATTTATCCTTGCCACAAACAAAAAGCAAATTTTAAAGCCTTTTTTTTCTTGCCACCTGCTAATGGCTGTACCATCCTTCCTTTTCCAGAGCATTTCCACAAATACTCATATTTCTCAGGCTGACAGCTTTCTGATCCCCAAGACTGAATAGCTGGTTATCTTGGCTTCCCATCTTATGTAGAGTTTATCTCCCTCATTTAAAACAGAAAAAGCACCGTCCGCATGCACTGACTATTATCCTGGTTGGGTTGTTAAAGTTACTGTAATGCTGACTTTATTTTCTGTAACAGTTCTGAACAAAATGTTTCCTTTGAAAGGTCTCAGACCTCTATCCTCCCAACTCCTAATCACAGTAATAACCAACCTCAAGGAGTCATTAGTGAAAACTCAAACAATATCTTGTAACAAGTCAGCTATGAAGAAATTGGCATAGTTTATCTCTTTGATTCGTGTTCTTATGAAAATAATGGGTTGCAAAATAAAGCTAGCATTGCTCTTGTGCTATACAGTATCCCTACTATCCCTTCAATCTGATTCTTTCATCTTCCACCCACTGATCTCCCAAACTAACATGGAATGTAACTCTGCAATAGCTTTACAAGATAGAGTTTGTCTATAGAAGTGATATGCTCTTACACTATAATGCCAGTTTATTGTGCTCCTTCTTAAACTGACTCACCTGTGAACATCCTTTTAATTTCTGTAACCTGTTGCAATTTTAGATAAGCTGGGAAGATGTTATAATGATTATGTTCAAGCCCAGCCTATACAGAAAGGTTTAGTTTTCTGAAGCATTTAGATGCAACAAACTATGTAAACTGAATTTGGATAAGTTCTTGGAATTGTTTGCTTCTGATTTTGTCTTTGTGAAATAGACATTATGCTTTGTAGGGAAGCTGATAAATAATGTAAACTATGGCTTGCCACTAAGAAACTGTAAAATCTTTGTATCTGCTGTTCGGTTTGGCTTCAGTAATCAAAGAGATCAGCTTTTCTTCATTGAAAGCAGTAGGCAGATGGCTTTTCAGGTTTCTTTAAGGATTTTTATTCTCACTTGATGTGGTTCAAACTGTAAACTGGATATGAAAAGATAAGAGACCATTTTTCAGTTTTGCTTTATAGATTAGAATAGCTTGATTAGAAGGGACTGACATGGCTCAAGTTCAACTGCCTGACCAAGTTAGGGCTAATTGAAAACTAAAGCATATTTTCGAGGGTATTGTCCAAATGCCTCCTGAACACTGACAGGCATGGGATATCAACCCCCTCCCTAGAAAGCCTGTTCTAGCATTTCACTGCTCTCAAAGTAAATCAGTTTTTCCTAACGTCCAGTCTGAACCTCCCTTGGCACAGCTTTGTGCCATTCTCATGCATCCTATCATTCAGCATTGAATCAACTTCCATTCTTTCATTTATTCATTTCCCATGAAATGGGAATAAGGACAATTCCTCCTGTATAACAAAAGGTAACATTAATCTTGTTGGTGACATTTTTTTTATAAATCAAGCTCATGAGATATTCATACTGAACTCCGAGAGCTTCAAGTCATATTAGTTCCCCTCTAAATGGGCTGTATTGATTTGGCTGAACTATACTGATTTTTAGATAACTGGAAAGCTTGGAAAAGCTCCCAAAACCCTCAAATATTCTTGAAGATCATCCCATCATTCTGTAATGGTGGTGGTGGTCCAAAGGTAATGCCTCCTATTTATTTCCTTGAAAACTACAGCAGATAGTTGTAGTGACCTGCTGTCGCTACTGCTGAAACACACCACCTATCACTTTACTGTGCTCACATCCACTGTTTGGTCTCATCAGTGTCCAGCAAGCATTGATGAATGTCAATGGGTGCAACTTCTACATGGAGGAATTCAATCCCATGCCTTTGTTTCATGCCATTTTGTCAGACTGCCCTTCTGCTGCCATCTGTTACACAGCAACAAAATGTAAGGGAATATTGGTTCAGCCTCTACTGCCATACCACCAGCTTTAGCCTCTGACATTGTGGGCCAGCATAATAACACAGAAGGCATTACTTTCAGAGCGGCCCTTGTATTATTCCATTTGTTGATTGGGTCAGCAAATGAAATTGCCTGGCTGAGGTACTTCAGGATGGCTTGGTGTCTTATGAAAAAGAAGTTCAGGACTGGAACAGTGTCACTTCAGAGAATGAAACCTTTTGGAAAAGGTGCTAGGGACTTACAGTGTGGTTTCTTTTATATTATGTCTGACAGAAACGCACACCTTTTGTTTTCAATTACATTTTGTAATAATTTGATTCAATCAAAAGTCTAGTGTTGCTCTCTATTTGTATTATCAAATGGTTTCTCCAGGTAAGGACAAAGATTAGTGGCCAGCTGAACCACCTGGCTATCAGCACTCAAACCCCCCTTTCTGTAGGGTCATGAGGGTCACAGAGAGAGATACATGATCAAACAAGGAATGAAGGAGGGAGGTGATACAGATAAATTAGCAGTAGCACTTAAGTTTAGGGACAGGATCAGATGCAGTGTAAGAAGATCAGACTCTGATTAGAGACTGCCTTCTTACTTCTTCTGCCAGTCATCCCCATCTAAAGAAAATGAAGAATTCAGTTCCCCTGAAACTCAGTTTTCAGGGCACGTGTCACAAAACTAACTGCATGCTATAGAGCACATTGTTCTCATACCAAATAAAAAAGGGAAAGCATTGTTCCCAGGAGCTGTTTTAGAGGATCTTTATAAGATAGTTTTGATTTATTTTAATAAGCAGAGAACAAAAAGAAGCAAGTGAAAAATAATTTTCCAAGTATTGATTATGGCATCTTAGAAAAAAAAGTTGGTTCTCCTTCTGGAAAATCCAGAAAGGGCACATATTTAACCTGTCTTTATGGGCACTGAGGGCTTAATGTTTCACACACTAGTGCAGCTGCATAACCCTGGTGACTTCAGTGGGTCTGCAGGGGTTTACATGGGAATGACATACTTTCTGTAATGCTTTTTGTCTAGTTCCAAGTGTTTGTGTTTAAAGCAGTACAACTGTTGAAAAAAAAAAAAAAAAAAGAGCACAAACCATATGATTATGGATTTGAAATCCTTACAACTTTCAAAATGATCTCGCTGCTGCTTTGCTCCTGATTTAACAGTCACCCTCATATTCAAGTCCTAAAACACTGCACAGAGTACACAGATCTCTCCAAAAAGAGCAAGCCAGATTTTTCAAGTGCAGTGTAAGACCAGCCTGGGGCCTCTCAGACTTTGCATTACCCCTCCCAGCTCCCCTGCAGCCCCCCAGCTAGCCAGGCTTAGCAGTACCCCCCACTCCATCCCACTGTGTTAGCTCAGCTTTGTGATGCTTACAAACTCAGTGCCCTTTAGTTCTGATCTGCAGTGCCTTCAGGGAAAAATGATATATCGGAGTAGTTATGTCCCAAATTGAATGTTAGTCAAATGTTAAAATGAAAGAAATATTATGGAAAGTCAGCATGTCTCACTTTGGAAATAAATTACGTAAAGTACACTGGAGTGTCATGGCTCTTGGGACCACATATGATCCAAAGATAGCATTTAGAGGAGTGATCACAACATTGCTAGATTTATCAGATCATCATAGAGGAACATTAATACCCAGAAAGAAAATAACAATTAGCAACAGAAAGCTCCCAACCAATAACTTAAACTCATTTTCCAAGGTCAATTCCTCATATTAGTAACCTATTTATATGTATCACTAGAGTTTATAGCAATTATCTCGTTATTAATAGAAGACAACAAGCCCAACTTCACTAATTGCTTTACTTAATACAGACGCATTTGGTTCATAGAACCGTGCTTCTTCAACTTTACATTTCAGTTAACTTAAATGTAGTCTAATTAAATGGTATGGTGTTATGTGATGGTACTTTCTTATTCTCTGTAGTCTGACTTCTTTGGCACTGCTGAGTTGAGAATGGCTATCTGGGTGTAGGTTAAAGGAATGTGGACCCTAGACCAGAGCTGCAAACCTCCAAGTGGGGGAAGTAGAAGATCTGCTTCTCTGTGCATCTCGCAGGAAGGGGAACATGACTTGATGTGGCTATAGTGTGCAACAAGGGATCCAGCTTGTTAGCTGCCAGATTGACCATGTGCCTCAGAATAACAAATTGACTTACATCCATGTGCAGAGCTAATGTTTCGGATGCAATTAATACCTTTATGGTTTGATACTGAAAGACGCATAACCTTTAGATAGATATCCTTGCATGTTTAAGTAGACAGGTGTTACAGTTTCTTCTATCTAAGGTTTTCATCTGTTTAAGGACTGTTGCTTGTGTGGGGGCCTTCCTTCTGCAGGTAGGCGGTGCTGTGTGAGGCTGCAGCTGTGACATAGCAGCCAACCAACCAAACCTCCTGGTTTACCTTATTTTTACAAATTCTTCAGATGTAGTCAGTAGTTACAGTTGTTGAATGTTACATATAATACCATCTCATGCCAACTTGAACTCAGGATCCAAGCTTAAAATGCTATGTTTAAAATATAAAACAAGAATGTATTCAACCCCACTTTTTTTTTTTTCTTTTCTTTTTTTTTTTTTTTTTTTTTTTTTGCTTTTTGCTCATTTAGCTCTCATTTTGCTGAACCTTTTACAGCAACTGCTGTTAAAGCTGTAACGTGCTGTTGCTTCCGAGAGTTCTCCTGCTCTTCTTTGAAAGAAGTTTTCCTCAGAGGTGCTTTGTATGGAGACTTTTCTTGTCTGAAGTTCTTCTTAGGGAGCTGGAGACCTCCAATGGATGTTAATTAGAGTTCAGTCTGCAGATGTAAGAGATTCCTTTTCTTATTTCATCTACCTCATTGCTTTCACTGAGAACAGCTGGTAGGACTTACTTCGGGCTGAGTTACCTGAGGAATGAAACAGCTCCTTCATGGCTTTTTGTTTAGCTTACAGAAACATGAAAGTTCAATTTTCGATTGAATTGTTTTTTTGTCTTATCAAAACATATTATCCACCCTTGCTGGCAAACAGTGTGTGTTGAAAAATCTATTCCATCAAGAATTTTCTCATGTATTTTCTAGTTAAGGGTCTGCAAAATTTTTGTTTGTTTGTTTGCTTTTTAATGTATTTGTGTGTGTGTGCATGCATAGCACTTATTTGAAGTATCCTTTTCCCCTTGCATACTTCTAAATTTGAAAAAGGCAAGGCTATTTTAACTATCCTTAATTGAAAAAGAAACAAAAGAACCCTCTCCTTTTATTACACTTTCTAGTCCAGATTTAACAATCTTAAGTAATAAATTATATACCAATTAAAGAAAACATTAGATATGTATTCATAAACCCACAATAATATGTGGTAAGATAAACCGCAAGGTTTTCTGTCGTCAAGTTTAAGAGTGAAATAAAAAGTCAGTTACCCTTTCCTCTGTCAAGCAAACTGCCTTTGGAAGATGAGTAATGGGCATATTCTCATTAATTACATTCCAAAATTTTTCTCAGATCATTGTTGCATTCTTAATACAACCACTAGTTGCGTATTTATTTCATTAGAAGTATACATGCCTATAGAATCAAGTTTTTTGGTGATACATAACCAAAGTACTTGTGGAAGTATGCTCCAGTGTATGGCAATATACCTTAATTCTAACATGTACAAAAACTCCTTAGCATTTTTAAAGATCATTTTATCTTGATTCTCCTGAATAGTAAGCTAAGACTTGATATATGACCATATAACTGTCCCTCAAGCTCAAGTCGCAGTATTGCCTTCCATTTGTGCTTTTTCACTGGAATAAGCTGTCAATTGTAAAACCATCTCAGTTCGTCACTTTCCTAGCTCTAACTAAACAGAATGATGTTTATTTCCTTTCTTACTAGATAGAGCAGCCAGCCCTTCTCTTAATACTTGTATGAATGAATGAATTCACAGCTATGAGGGCTGCACAGTGGCATCGTCCCTGTTCTCATAGGCACACAGAAGTAAAGATGCCTAATTAATCCTTTGAGAAAACTATTGATTTCAAAGAAAGCAGGATGGGGCTTCTGAGGAGGTCAGGATTTGCAGAATCCTGAATGTTTCTACCTGAATTTTCAGGTAGAAACAGGTCTTCTGGCCTGTTCCCATGCTTTAGCACACGGCTTAAGTAGATGTCATTATCAGTCCCCAAGCAGATACCATTGTGCAATGAGGACTGTTAATACAGAGGAAAATGAAATTCTAGATACTTGGGTAGTTAAAATAGGCATCACCTCAAGAAGCATGAATATATTTAAAAAAAATAGTTGAAGTTCCTCCATATGTTGCCATGTAACTTTCGCTGATGAGGTTCCCTGCCTCATGTGCTGTCTGAGGCTGAAGTGTTCTCATATGTCTGGTATCATAGTATGAAAGAATGGTTTGCGTTGGAAGGAACCTTAAATACCATTTAGATTCAACCTCCTGCAGTGGGCAGAGACACTTCCTGCTCATCCAGGTTGCTTAAAGACACATCCAACCTGCCCTTGAATACCTCCAGAAATGGGCATCCGCAGCTTTTCTGCACAGCGTGTGCCATTGCCTCACCACACTATGAGTAAAGAATTTGTTCCTAAAATGTAATCTGTATCATCTACCCTCTTTTTGTTTAAAACCATTAAACCTTTTCCTATCGCTACAGACCCTGGTAAAAATCTTTCTTATAAGCTCCTTTAAGTTTTGAAAGACCACTTTGAAGTCTCCCCTGAGAGAGCCTCTTCTCTAGGCTGAACAAGACCAGCTCCGTTAGCCTTTCTTGGAGGGAGATTCTCTAGTCCTCCGATCATCCTTGTGGCTTCCTCTGGACACTCTCCAACACTGTCATGTCTTTCTTGTGCTGTGGACACCAGAGCTGTATGCTAACATTTAACTGCCTTCCTGTGTATTTTTATAATTAATTCTAATACTAAAGCAATTTGCATTTCTGGATTCCTCAGCAAGATGATTGAAAGGTGATTTAATTGTACAGCACTGCCAAGGTGATTGTTGGCTATAGCATGAGTTAATGTGGAGGTAATAGGAGATATCACAGGGACTAAGATTTTTCTGGCCATTAGCAAAGGTGACTTCAAAAAGCAAACGATAATTAGCATGGGTTTCACTGAACCAAGTTTCCATCTGCTGCTATTCACTGGATTTTGAGCTGCTCCCCTTTGCTCTCCTATTAAAGATTTGCATGTATTTTCTTGTGTTCCCAGTGAAAAGGACACTTAGGGGAAAAGGATATAAATCAACAAATAACAATGTAACCTGCAGAAATATAAATCTATGTAGATTAATCCATGTTTCCTAAATTGCATACTGGATTGTAATTCAATCAAAGGGTATGGGTCTTGTGACGTTTATGAACATTTATGGATAGCATGAGTGCTCAGATTAAAATGTCAAACCTGGTATTCAGTTTAGAATCACATATTATTGTTGCTCATTAATATATAAAAACAACAATTATATCCACTGAAATCCTCAATTTAATTTTGTTGTAATCTGTCTGCTTTGTCAGAGATGCAGTGTAGCCTCTCTGCCCCCTCAGATCGTTTTCAGGGCTCCACTGAATTTCAGATGGAAGTCTCCCATTCTACTGTTTTTTTTGCAGCACAGCACTGGTTCAGTTTGGCCTCCTTTGAACTGAGGGGTTCTGTACTAACTAAATTATTGTCTTCATCCACCACTGGGACTGAATTGTAGTTCATATACAGAGAAGGTAAAGTGCCTCCAGGAGGAGAGGTATGGCCAGACTCTGTGTCTTAGATTCAATATGCTTGGTAGGTGGCATGTGATAAAGCTCTCCCCTTTGCCACTTCCGTATTGGTAAAGAGTGAAATTGTTTTGAGGTAAAAACACTCCGGTTGGAATTATCTGAATCCATCTGCAGTTCTTCCTGTTTGAAGTGGTCCATAATTTATAAAGCTGTTGAATGAATAACATTTCTCATCTTGGTAGTGTTACGTCTGAGAGATCCTGAATCGTTTTCACAAATGGAGCAGAATTGCTGTTCTGATGGCTAACTGAAGCCATTTAGTGAATAAATTGTTAGAAGCAACTAGATTCGAATTTCAGAAAGAACTCTGGCAGCTAAGATGTTAATTCCCTTGAAAGTAAGTGGTACTTGTGCTAACAAAGGTTAAAAAATTTCAAGTCCTCAGGTGGTTTACAGCCAAAATTGTACCAACTTCCACTAAAATTTGACATGAACGCCTGTCTCCTTGAAAATTATATTTAGATTCATAAATCAATTACCTGCTTACATAGCATAACTAATATGACTGGATTTTACCATCTAACTATCCATAAGTAGAAATTCTTCAGCATTTAGGAGACTAATTCTTAATAAAATCCTTGAGAGATTCCTAAATATCCTTAAGGTTTATGTCTTACTTGTCTTTTTGCCTTTGTGATTTAAATGGCATATATTCACACAGCTGAGAAAGTGGGCAGAATCTGCCCACAATGAATCAAGATCAGATTTAAGATTAGCCGCTGGCTATCATGTCCAATGGCCAAAACAGCTTCCAAGTAATAATGATTAATTAACACTAGGAATTGAATATGAAAAAGATCAGTGGATTCCTTTTGTCTACCCCATGAAATAGAGCAATACTGGGTGGAAAACAAATGGCAGAGAGACTGGTACTTATTCTGCCTATAGTACAAAGAACTAAGAAAAATAGTCAGCTTTCTCATACTTCATTTTTTATGTATTATGCAATAGTATACATTGAAATCCACTGTGTTAATATAATGTAATTAGGTTAAGTATGTCTCTTGTGACAAACAGTGTGGTATGATGAAAAGTTTCAACCCAGCATTTTAATGGTTCAGGTTCTGCTCATGGTTTCAATTAAGTCTGAAAGATTGCACGGGGCACTGAGAAGAGAATTTGGCCCACTTATCTCCAGCATACGTGTGCTACAGTTATCTAACCTGGAACGAAACATAGTTTCCTCAGACACATTTTGTTTTTCAAATACTTTACATGGAAAGTTTTGGGGTTTTTTAAATATATTTTTAAAATAAAACTTGTAATCAAGTATCTAAACCAATTACGATCATTTAAAAAGTTATGGTGTTTCAGTTCTGGTGATTCGCCAGATTCTGGTTTGCAGATTCCAGTATGTTCTGCTTGTCCAGGCTTACCCTACAGTTTTAATTGGGTATGACAGTCTTGTTCATTCCTTACAGCAAAATCTATGGTAATGTTGGTGTAAGTCATTACTCAGCACCTCCAGAGTCTCAGGCCATAATTTGTAGAATTCTTTGGCATCCTTGTTTTTAAAGTTGCTTGACGCTTTTCCTTAAGAGAACTTGTTTTATATCGCTTATAATACAGCCAAAGTCTAACCACTGGGCTGAAATTTTCCATTCTGTGTTTTTTTTCCCATGCTGGATGCCTCCCACTTTTTCTTCTTATTTTTTTTTTCTATTTTCTTTCTTTTTTATTTTTTTTCTTTTTTGCTCTGGGACTCCAAGGCACATTCTTTGGCTCAGACCTCTTGTCTAAGGTTCTTCCATGGTGCAGCTCACTGTCCCAGCTGCCCAAAACCCTGAAAAAATTAATTCCCGGCTACCAGCCACTGCAGTCCTTTTCATACAGTTGTGTCTGTGGGCTTCATGCTTAAATCTCCAGGAGCATTCTAAAAGGCAAATAAGGGATGCATGCTTAGCAAAGCAGGGTTTTTTCTACCAGAATTTCCCTGTTAATTTTCATCAGTTATGGATTTTTGAAAAATAACAGTGATGTGCTCTCCCCCATGCTGACTATGTCCATCTTATTCCATCTTGGGGCACTTCAGCTTTTCAGTGGGCAGCATCCATCTTCTCATCTGTCTCATGCAAGTCTTTCATATGTGTGCGAATAATCAGTTCCCTCTTCTTTAAAAAGAAATTTTGCAGTCAAATAGGGCCTCTCTGGGTGGCCTATCCAATAAATGCTATAAGCATCTTGTTTGCTGCCTTGCAGTTCTTATGATTCTCTCTGTTCTTTGCTGTATTTCTTCTACCACCACTGCTGGATGACCTAACATGAGATAAGCATACGTGCTTTCTCTTGCACTCATCTCTAACACGCCCATAATTCCCACAAATAATAGCTACAGCTCCGAAGAAATTTTCTACTTGCCTTCCTTCTTTCTCTCCTGTGACAGCTCCTCCTTTTTCTTCACTATCTCAACTTAGGTTTGTACTTCTGTGAATATTTTTAATTGCTTTGAGTAATGAGCTAATCTCCTTGTAATTGGCAGGAGACGATAGACGAGGGCCACGGCTTGACTTAAGTACTAGAGTGCACCATAAGGATCCCATGGTCTTTATGCACTGTGCTCCTGGTACCCTGCTCAGCAATCTGTTGGAGAATGCAGTCTGTTCTGACTGCCGGAATTTCTTTCAGCTTGGAAGGCAGAACCAGACTGATTCATAGTCTTTGTCAAATAGGAGTGTATCTTCTTGTTACAATTCAGAGCATTAGGCTTTGATTCATTTTGTCCATTGCTTCATCCCGTGTTAATATGTTTTGCACAGTTGTTGGCAGTAAAGCTTAGATATTCCTTTGTAGGCTTTGGAAACCAGACCTTTCGTCTACCGAAAGTTTGCAATCCCTTAGCCTTTCTGTTTTGATTCATCCGTTCTCTTCTTGGGGGTCTCAGGGTGACAGATCTGTCAAGTCCAAAAGATACTGTGTTGACAGAAGGAACTAAGACAACACAATTTTCCTGTGCAGCTATCAGCTGTAATGTAAGCATCCTCAGCCCTAATAATATGCCTAACCCCTCTTCTGTGAAGGTCAGGATCAAGAAGACGAGTTCTGTTTTAGAGTCCTGTATCATCTGGCATGGCTGCTAAGAAGGATGCCATTCAAATCTGGCAGTGTTTTTGTGATAAGAGCATTTGTCCATAGGAGCCACAAGCCTATTTCACGGAGGCTGTTGAACAGCCACCAGAGGATATTTAGTCTCTGCTGGCTTGGAATTATCCCAGGACTGAAAAACTCCTTGGCCATTGCCAGTTTTCTCAGCTATATAGTTTTGGGGTCAGGTAATTTCAAAACTTCCAAGATTTATGCAGTTTAAAATTTTTAAACACTTTTTTTTTTTTTTTCTCTCCTGTGGGAACTGCTACCATCTGTGAGGCTCCTCAATCCCTCTTTTATTTTGGTATCATTTAAAGTGCTTATTATCACTTAATTTCATAATTTCCTTTTTTTCTCCCTTTTCTTTACAGATCACTCACAGTCAATTTGTGGCCTTCCTCTGAAGGAACCTTTCCTGACTCCTGTGTAAGTATTTATTACCAAACATTTTATACTTTTATTGATTGAAGTTGTACATTTTGTTCAAGTTCCATTCAGATCAGTACAAAGCATTTGGGAACTCCTCTGTTGCTCCGTATGGCCACAAGATTCAGTACTGAGATGCTGTACTGATGCAGTAGCCTAGAATTTCAATGCAGCATCAGCTTCTGGGACTCAGGCTTAGTAACACTGCGATTGATTGATCTGGAATTGATACGTGCATTTTTGGCTGAGAGTATGTACATATCAATTTGGGGATATATTTGTTGTACAGGGTATTACGCTGTTGAACTCTGATAGTATATAGTAATCCATGCTGTGCAAGAGCTAGGTAAGTGTAAGAAACAGTCAGCTAACATTTCAACCCATCCCTGATGGATACTGTCATGGTGCCAAGGAGCCCTTCCTTATCCCACTCCAGTGTACCTTCCCATCTAGTAGTAATCTACACTTCTTATCTGGGTAGATTAAATATATTGCATTCACTTTGGCACCTAACAGTATCAGAATTAAAAACTTGTTACTAGTTTATTGGAAAAATGTTATGTAGGGGTCTTTTCTTGCCTGTTCTCATTCACTGGGGTTTGGTTGCTGCTACGTAATTTGTCAGGGTAGTGGCTTTCTTTGTTGGAGAAAATACTACATAAATCCACGTAATTGTATTATTAAGACTTAGAACAGGAAGAATTAAAATTTTAATGGTTTGAGGTTTTTTGGTTGTTGTTTTCTTTGAGGGGAATAAGAGATTGAATTTTTGAGAGAGTTTGCTCTTTCCTTCTTTTTTAATTTGCCAAGCTCTAAGCCATGTGATGGTTTTGTGTACTTAGAACAAAAGTTTGCACTTTGCTGAGAGTCTTTAATACATATTGGCAATGAAATCTACTGTATTATAACAATGAAACTTTTTGTTGTGAGATAAGGGTAAATATAGCACTACCATATCATAATATTTACTATAATTAAGTAAAGACAGACCGAAGTTTTCCAGTCCGCCAACCTATTAAGCACTGTTTTCAGGTATTTAAGCTGTATTTAGTGATTGCCAAAAACAATGAGGATTTTTTAATTTAGGATTAGAACTTCATGTCCAAATATGCCTGGACTTTGTGTTACCTCAGATCTCCATTTCACAATTTAAATTCATTCCTACAACCTGCTCAGAGAGGAAAGTAGATGGCTGTTAATATGCTGCCTGGAATTAAAGAAGAAAAACATAGCACAGGAAGAAAAATAGCTCTTTCATATTTGGAAGAGGAATTAAACCTGCAAATTTATGTTCAAGTCGAGTTCTGGTTGTTGAAATTTCTTCAAAGGAATGCTGAAGTGCAAAGGGATATTCTGATTTTTTTTCAGGTGTGTGCTGAAACAAAGAGCTTTCTTTTGCTGATAGAAAACCTAAATTATGTGTGTTTAACATTTAAAGGTGACTTGGTACTTTTGACACGCACAAAGAAATGGCACACTTGCTTCTCCCTCACCCTATGGGCACAAACATGAGCTATGCTTCAGTGACTGCCAAAGGTGGGATGACAATGCCAGCTACCACAGAGATGTATTTGAGCTGACCTCTCATGCCAGTGATGGCCCCATATTTCTTTCTGTTCCCCTTCTCCTTTCATTATAAGGTGTCCCAAATCTGTAATTTACAGCACGCTGTCCCCGTTGTGCTCTGATATATTTGCTGCAAATAAGTAGGAGTCTATGCGCGTGCATAGCTCCCCGTGGCAGTGTCAGGCCTGTGAGACGAGGGGAGCAGAGGCCCCTACAGAATACAACATGGCTTACGTCTAATGTGACATTTATTTGACTCAGAAAGGCAATTGATTAAAGTCCCATCAGACCTTTGCCATCATGTATTATGTATTTATCCAGCAGGGGCGGTTCATAACAGCCCCTGACAAATCCTATTATTTTTGTTGCAGAACTTCATAATATCGATAAAAACTGTTAATGATGCTCAGGGCCTCGAAGTGCGCACTGCTTGTGTTAACACTTCCTGTAGCAGCAACGAGGCCCTTTATGTCTGTGGCAGGAACTGCATGCCATCAGCACTGGTACAAGCACATCAGTACCCATGCTCTGCCTCAGCAGCGTGAGGAATCGTGTACAAGTGTTTGGATGGAAGCAATGAACGAGCTTCATGTTGCATGGAAATCCAGAGCCAAAATCCATCTCAGACAGTGCTTCGCTGTGTGACCACAAATAAACCATTTCTCTGATGTCTGCCTTTGTTTCTTAACCTGTGAAGCAAGACTCATACACCTTCTTGCTCCTTTAAGTCAGGTTTATTCTACAGTTGAGGGCTTCTTTTGCCTCTCCATTCTCAACTGAACAAGCTCCGTAGGATCCTCAATTTATTTCAGGCATGTGTGTAAGTTTGTCCTGTTTATACTGGCTCTCTCCTTTCTCTTAATAAGGTAGATCCTTCAGGTCTCTGATCTTTTAAGTTCTTTTTCATAACAGAAAAAATCAAATTGGACATGTTTGCATTAGAAGCTGTTAATGGTACCTATCAAGCATGTTTCTGATCTGTAGATAATAGTGGATTTGTTCTGTATTCTGCCTCATTTCCCATTGCTTGACTTTCTTCACGTATCTCTACCTACAACTTGATGATTATTCATTGTTCCTCCAGGTTATGTACCTGTCTGTTTATCTGTATGTCATCTGGTTTTCAGAGGTGGAGGGATTTCATGTTTCTCTCTCCTAGGCAGTATTCCCATTTAAGAGGAATATGATTAATCTCTGTTCCACTAGAATGTTCTCAGGAGTTTAAAAGAAGCAGGTGGATTCTTTGTTGAAAATAGACCTTTTAATGGAAGAAAATCATCTAATCACTCTTGAGCCTTTCTATCATATTGTCTATGATGCATAACAGCTATTGACAATACTAAAGTGCTTTGCAGTAAGATAGATAGCTACTAAAAAGAGAGGATACTCTTTTTACTTCTTGAGCACTACCCATTCAGGTGGAACCCATACAATATTGAAGAGTTATCCACTGTTAGCTTTGGGTAAGTGCTTGGAAGAAATGCCCCAAAGTGATCCAGATATAGAGAAGTTGCATGTCATGTTAACCTAATTCCATGAACATCTGTTCATTTCCTTGAAATAGGTTTCTGATGTAGCTGGGGTGAACTCCAACATTATTCCTATTAGATTCTGTGCTGATTCTGATTCTCTTGCTTTGATGTCCTGCTTTAAAAAAAAAAAAAAAAAAAAGCGCCATTTATTCTTCAGCTTCATGAAGACATATTCGGTCAAGTAATGATGACCTAAGGGAAGATGAGCAGCATCTTACTGATCTCATCATAGTTATGAGAACCATCCATCATATGATCAGCGATTCGTGTGTCAAAAGACACCCAGCAGTGTTCCAGCCTACCAGTTGGCAGTTTTTGAGAGTACGTATTCACTTTATCAGACATCATGATACTTGAATAGTCTTTGCTATCTATATACATGTTCTTGCTGTTGGTACTTGTTCATCAGCAACTGTTATCTGTTAGCACTCTGAACCGTCATTGTGAAATATCTGCTAATTAGTAGCATCTGAACCCCTTTACTTGGTTTGTGTGCTTGTGTTGTTTAGCGGATGAGGAACTTGAGAACAGCAACAGTGAACAGGAACAGGGAGGAGGCATCTTTTCTGTTCTCAAGTTTCTTAAGAAGCTCTCTGTTACTTCAGAGGAGAATAATAACCTCCAGGTCAAGCTTATTCATGAATCAAAAATGAACATTTGCAAAATGCCAAAAAAAGTCTAGATGTAATAAGCCTCATATTTACAACAGCTTTCAAGAGCTAGCATTTTTCAAGAATTATCATACTTAATGTAATAGATTGACATGCAAATTGTCCAGAGGAATCAGCTTATCCACTCAAGAAAATAAGGAGTTGTTCAAAGGGAATGGTCACCTACACAGCAATTTGAGACAGGAAAGGGATAGTACTTTCCCAGCTATTGTGTGCCTCCTGCAGAGAAGGAATTCTCCAAAAAAGAAAGAACATGAGCAAAGCCCCTAAATTTGGCATTTGTAAGTGAGAGAAACGGTGAAACAAGCTAGAAATAGAAGTGGAGGATAAATTCCATTCTGCAGTGTTTATAGAAATCAAACTGTGTAACTGAGAATCACTCTGGGATGAATGTTCTTATACAAGTGCCAGAGCTTCAACCTTGATTCTTTATCTGAAGACCACCATCAAATGGACTTAGGCAAAAGACTTGCATTAAAAAAAAAAATGACTCTGATAAAGTTCATGGTTTTGTTCTAAAATATTTACATATTTAATAAAAATAGATTATATCCAGAAAATGGTAAAATTAGCTGGGAAGGGAAAAAAGGGCAAAATGTGGTGCAAGTTTTTTGTTTAAGCATTATTTTAAGTGTTAATGTTCAACTTAATTAACAAATAGTAGCGACTATCCATAGATGTGAAGCTTGTGTGTGGATTATGACAGGGGAATGTAAGCAAGCTGTCTGTAATTGCAGTGACTACAGAATATCCTCTGATGCTGAATGAGATTGAATCTGAGATTGGCTAGCGTGACAACTGAAAATGTCACCCTTTTCCGCAATTATGCTTATTGGAGATCCTTTTGTTCTGAGTTATTTTTCATCTAATTAGTGTAATATAATGTATTGAGTGCTAGCTTTCCTTGAAATGTAACAAATTCAAAGTCCAGAAAAATTGGACTTTAAAATAGAAACTTCTGGAAGCATAGTATTTTAGGTTTAGCTAGAAAAAATGAAAGTGACAGAAAGAAAATGCAATTGGCCCGTGCACTTTTTCTTTTTTTAACTTCACATAGGCATCATTTAATCTATTTGGGTAGAAAAAAACACCTTACTGAAGCAGTAGCAGCACTGCCTACAGCAGTTTAAACATCAACCATCCAAATATTAAGACGGTCCAGTTTGTTAGGTCTGAAATCACTGTGCAAAATGGCACAGTGACAGACTGTGGCAGAGCTTTTCAGAATAATCTCTTTGCAGTTATGGTAAATTATCTTCCAACATGGGCAAGTTTGTTGCTGTTCTGCTGTTATACCATCACATCTCTCTCTTTTTTTTTTTTTTTTTTTTTGGAAAAATGCTGTTAGTCCTTTTCCTTATCTAAAAATTCTCTTTGATGCACTGAACTTTAACATCATGCTGTTTACCTGTCTCCTTAAAATGTACAACAGATATAAGGCAGGAGAAAAAAAGTGCTAAAAGCAAGTAGCACTAAGGAGTGATTATTATGAAACCAGGTATCCAGAAATAGATGGTTTCCCAAAAGCCACCTCTTTATCAAAAGGTCATAAATTTGACTGTTGAGACTGTCACTGAAATACTAGTACTCACAGATGTCTAAATGCCAGACCAAGTCTCCAAATGTATGCTAAATATCCTACGTATAGGACACCATGATTGAAAATGAGCTTTTCAGAGTATCTCATGCATTTCCTTATTCTCTCCAACTCTCACTTAAAAAACAAATGTAAGCCATCTACCAGACGTTTTCCTGTGGGCCATTACACAGCTGTACATGTCAAAACATAGAATCGTAGAATCCTTGGAGTTGGAAGGGACCTTTAAAGGTTATCTGGTCCAGCTTCCCTGCAATGAACAGGAACACGCACAGCTAGATCAGGTTGCCCAGAGACTGATCCAGCCTTGCCTTGAACGTCTCCAGGAGCAGGGCATCCAGTACATCTGTGGGCAGCCTGTTCCAGTGCCTCACCAGCCTCCCTGTAAGAGACCATTTCCTTATATCTAACCTAAATCTACCCTCTTTAAGTTTGAAGCCATTTCCCCTTGTTCTATCACCGCAGGCCTTGCTGAAGACTCTGTCCCATTCTTCCTTATTAGCTCCTCTTTAGATACTGAAAGGCCGCTCATGGAAGACCATTGATTAGTCTTCAGGCCATGCTTCATGAAGGCTAGTTTACCTCTTGATGGGAATGGGAAACCTTACATATAAAAGATTCATAGCATATTAAGAAATAATGTTTTCTTCCTCTGAAGTTCTTGCTCGCTGCTGCATCCATCATTTTGGATAATATCATGCTGAATATAATTCACAAATAGAGCCCCCCAGGTAATATTTTCATATGTCTGTGTGCTCAAAGTATTAGACTTTTGACACAACTGAAAGCAAATGCTTTTGGATTTTAATAGGTCTTGCTCTCCTCTTTCACCAGATTGAGTTTTAAATTTAATCGAGTAGCTGTATCAGTTTTCCAAATGCTGTTTTCTAGTGTTTTAATTTCTTAAGGATATGCAAAATGGCTTGAGAGCCATTCAGAAGCAAAATGAGGATTCCAACTTCAAATACCTACAATTTAAGGTATTTTTTTCTTTAACCAATCACAAAAGTAAGGATCAGTTGCAACATTTGGACCTGGATGTGTGTTTAAATCTGCCTTCACTTATCCTTGATGCCTGCAAAAGGGATTAATGGAATTTTGCTTCTTGCAGTAAACTCTGTTTTAGATAAAAGACAGAAATTAATGTGTTACAGTCTGGATGCTCTGCAGTATGCAGTGAAGGGTGTGAAGAATACCTACAATGTATGATCAGTATATAACCAACCTGAAAGAACAGTATGTTTCACAAATTGTTTTTCAATTATTGCACTTAAATCCTTCAAGTTTTAACGCTTGGTGTGAATTTCTTGCTGTGAATGTCCATGATCTAGTTATGACATTAAGAAATTAAATTCTGCCACAGAAGAATAAAAGAAGAATGCAGCTTTTCTTCTTTTCTTCCAATGAACTTTAATGGGAAGGTAACATTTTTTGTCACTGGATTACCTGTAGACTGAGGCATGCCTCAGGGAAGATTGTCAAGCTTATTGAAAATAAGCTGCCAGATGATTTCTTTTGGAGCCTGCAACTTAACCTCATATTGATACTTTCTACTGTGACTTTTGTGGTATTGTCTTCATTTTCCATCTTTGCCTACCTATGTTTTGATGCATGCCATCGTGGCACAGATTATGCCAGTACGATATTATAGCCTTGCTACTGGTCAACCCAGTTTGCCCTAATGAAGAAATCCATAAAATATCATAGCATGAAAAGATCAAGAAAAGCATGCAAGTAATTCAAGGAGAAGCAGTGGGGGTTGTGTTTGTTTGTTTGTTTGTTTTTGTGTAGTTCTTCTGTTCACATAATATTTTTCCTCACCCCATCTTATTCAAGCAGCATTTTGCTGTAAGGCAAGGTCCAGTCTTTAAGCAGGAGACCTGGGCATTCAGCTAGGAGATCTGTAGTAGAAGCTGCTTCCTGTTCTGGGAATAGAAGTGCTTCAAAAGCACAGAATTGATCTAGATGCTTAATGCACATGTAAACTGTTGAGAGATCTGTAGCTCTCTCCCAAAGGACAAAACTGTAGAAATAACATGGAAACGTCACCAAAAATGTATTATAGCAAAAGTGAATAATGCCTAAATATCGCTAATGACAAGTTTACTAAAGCTGATAGGTCCTTTTATGGCTGCTTAGCATGCTCCCTCTTTTTCCTCTTTCTTGTCCCCTCCTTTTGAGGGGTCTCAGAAAGCAAAATTGTGGAATTACTCCTCCCAAACTTTTAAATTTAGCAAATGCTATTTTTTTAAACTGATAATTGTGAAAAAATAGCCTTCATCTTGCCCGATAATTCTGTTTTCAACACTCCCCTTCAGGTAGGCATTTGCTCATTTTACAGTCCTTTTGCTAATCTTCATTTTACCTCATAATTTCCCTTGTGATACCATATCAAATGCTTTACTGATAGATTTAATTTACTACACTTCCTTTGTCTGAATAATCAGTTATCTTATCAAAGAAAGTTATCAGGTTAGTTTACTACAATCTACCTTTGGCAAACTTATGTTGCATTTTATCCCATTTTCCATTTGCCTGTATGCCTTTCTCTTTTTTGCTTGAACATTTGCTATGGTTTTGCTGTTGAAGCTCCTGATGTTACATTAACATCAAACAGATGTGAGATCTGAATCAGTTTCAATAGACTGTAGCAGTCTTGCAGAATCCTATTCATTCTCACACCTACAAAGTGTTAAGTTCTCATCTGTCAGACAAATAAAATATCATCTATTATTTTTCATTGTCATAACAGCAAAGGGCAGGTGAGCTGATTTTGAGCCTTGGCTGGTGAATGTTTCTGGTGATTTGCAAAAGGTTTTCTAGAGATAGAATCAGAGACATCTACCTGCACATGAGAGTGCTTGGGCACTTGCATTAGCAATACCTTAATGTATGTATCAGTAATGAAAATCTTAATTAAGAATGCTGCATCATTGTCCATGAACACTCCTTCTTTCTCTGTGTGTGAAGTCCTTTGTGTATTGCAGCATCTACCTGGTCCAGACAGACAGAGCTCTTCAAGAGTGCATCTGGCAGATCTTCTTGTGATTATTAAAAACCAGCAAATGGCAAACTCTTACTCTTGTTTTGTCTCAGCCTTGATGCTTAGAATAGTGGGGCATACAGTATAACTTACAGTTTGTTTATTTTTTATTATTTTTTCCACTTTGATTGGTTTCAGAATTGATTAGAACTGAACGATGTAGCTTACAGTTACCAAAATGTGCACATGCACTTATCTACCCAACAGTATACTTTTTCCTTTAGAAACAATGCACTTGCCTAGACCATGTTCTGTTTGCACAAAAAGTATGCTAATGTGATGTGAAGACTGAGATTTTAATCTCTGTAAATTCAGGAAATTTAGAGTTAATGTTCCCACAGGAACCTTACCTCTGCCCCTTTCTGACAATTGAGTCTTTTACTGCATGATCCTTAGCTCTGGGTTTACCCAGGCAATGGAGTACCCAGAGAAGAAAATGTGATGGGTAGGACTGCTGAGTTTTTCCCCATAATTATGTTACAATCACATTTTGTTTGTTGAATGCTGTCTATATGTGTGATGTAATTTGAAACAGATTCAGAAAGCCTCTCAAAAATAATGGGCATGAGTTACAGATGTACAGATAAAAACACAAATAGTGTAAGGTGAGGAAGGATACACGCATGCACATTATGCACACACTGCTCTGCATGAAAGCCAATCAGAGTTGTGTCTTTTGCTTTCAGATGAGTCAGGCTGTCATCTCAGATTCACTGTCATGTCACTGACATTGATAGCCTCTCTGGACTCACACCTGCACAGTGGGAGAATATGTGCCAGAAGGGATGAGAGTAAAGTACTGCTATTTTCTTGAAATGAGAAGAGCTCAGGAGTTCCTTCTTGGCTGTACAAATCCACAGAGTTTAGCCCTATACAAAAAGCTGCACATGCACTGACTTTCCTTTTGCACAGAAAGAGTTACTGCAACCTAACCAGAGAATGCTGAGGCCATAGGTTTGCACGAGGCAGAAAAGTCACACATGCCTTTACATCATCGTATGAGAAAATAGTTTTGATAGTGAAGTCTCTGTAATCCAATAATCAATCAAACTGCAGCTCCTGTTTCAGCCACCATTAATATTCTCAGAACCAATATTTACTTCACTAAGGCATCAAAACCTGAAATGCCTCAGATTAAATGAAATGTTTAAATAAATGACTGCTTGATATCATGTCCTTGCACTTTTATCTCGGCAGAATATAAGCAAAGAATCTTCTCCAATCTGATGGCAAGATCCTATAATTAAAACTGCAGGAGTATGCAATGGTAAATTGAATTCAGAACCCTTATGGAAAGCTATTGCCAGCACAGTGAGGGCTGTATACTATGGTAAGGGGAACAACACAGTGTCCTTGTCTACCATAAGTAACAATTCTGAACTTTTGGAGAGCAGATAACCATAGGTCTAGAGCGAGAAGACAGTGCCAGAGCTACAGCAGTTCTCCTCAAAATGCATTTGTGTATACGGAGTGAACTACAGGCAGGACAGAGCCACCTCCTAGTGCCTGCCAGTCTCCTGTGTTGCATCTTACTTAGACTTACTTAGATGGCAAGAATCACGACTCTTTTCCTTCATTTTTGGTGCTTGGGGTTTTTTGGTTTGGTTTTCGGTTTGTTTTTTTTTTAATTTATTTATAAAGTTGAGAAGTTTCAGTCGTGTCCACAGTTAGAAAGCTGTAGCTTAAAGTCTGGTAGAATCTTTAGGAAAAGAAAGATATTTTAATGTGGTAACAGCCTTATTATTTCTAAACCAAATGATTTTGAACATGGCAGTGCTGCTACTTCTCTTTCAGGAATATGTACGTGTCAAGTTTGATGTTTTAAAACAAAGCTGTGTTATAATTATACAAGCATGTTTGAGAAAAAAAAAAAAAAAAAGGCTTATGGAAAACTTAACAGCTGGAAACTGTTTTTTGCATACTTGGATGACTCAAAAACAGCTGAATGAGTTTTTGCAAAGCTTTACCAAAAATGTCACTTCTGAATTGAGACAAGGCATGAGAAATTTCTGCTGAAAAGGTAACAGTTTCAGAAAGATATAAGCAAATATAG
This sequence comes from Lagopus muta, assembly GCF_023343835.1. Classification (NCBI taxonomy): domain Eukaryota; kingdom Metazoa; phylum Chordata; class Aves; order Galliformes; family Phasianidae; genus Lagopus; species Lagopus muta. The sequence continues at coordinate 82,754,566 of NC_064433.1, forward strand.
ACAGAGATTATTTAATTCATCAACTTTGACTGTACAGTCCTTAATGTAATGCTAGAAAAATAAAAGAATTCATATTTATCTGGTTTTTCAAAGATTTCAAAGATCTGTACTAGAATTTAAGGAACTAAGCTTTGTAGCTGTGAGTTAATCAAATATTAATATTTATATTTCATTTGAATATCACATATTCAAACAGGAAAACAAAGACACAGAGAAAGGTGCAGGGCTTGCCAAAGTTTGTGTAGGAAGAAAATGTGAGCATGTTTAGCACCCCCATGCCTTCAGATTGCTCAGCTTTTGAAGTGCAGCTGCTCCCAGGCATGCTTGGCACTGGGGAGCCCAGGGCTCGTCCCTCTCCATCTCCCATAGCAGGTGAAGAAAGAGTCTCACCCACACTAGGTACCCAGCTTGCCTCTTTCTGACTCCCACCTCAGTACCAAAGGTGAATCCTGCCCCATTCTGCTCCTGCGTTCAGGTACTGTCCCCAGCCCCACACATGTGCACACTCGTCCTCCTCCAGGCGATGGTGACAGAGGTGACAGAGCTGCCACTGGCAATGTATTCCGGGGTCTTATTCAGGAAACAGTCCGATCTGTAGCTCAGCAACAATCATTTTACTGTTTGAAACCTCGGTTGGTGAATAAAAGCCATTTTATTGCTGCTTAGTTTGGATGTTGAGCTGTGTTGGAGGAAACTGCTCTTCTTTCATACTGAATTTTGTTTTAGGGCGGTGTGTGTGAAAAATAACACAAATAAGAGTATTTTTGGATGACCACACTGAACAGTCAGCAAGAAGAAAAGTACAGTATGGTGCAGGGAAATCTGTTTGTAGTAAAAGCAATATGAGCTTGTGGCTTGCAATTGGGATCAAAACGTGGGTTTTCGCTTGAGTCCTAGCAGAAATGCTCCCTCTGATGCTGAGAGAATCTCGTGCTTTCCTGTCATTGCCTTCATTTCTCCCTCTGCATATTAGCAGTAATCATGACCCAGCTCTTCAGAACACTGTTCCACCTAGAAGCTCGGCTGTTACCAGCAGTTTTGTAGAAATGCTGTTGTGATCTAAGAAACCCTCTCCCTGTTGAAGCACAGAGCGCTGTTGCTTTACCTTGCCCATCATACAGGCTTCATGGTGCTCCCTCTTTTAGCTCTGCATGATGGCTGATGCCGAGATTGAGAGCGTTGCTCGGCTTGTCTTGCACATTATGCAGCAGATTTCCAGCAGCAACCCCAGGTTAAGGATTCAGTGCTGATATTTCATTGGGCCATAAATGTAATTCCATTTTCGAAGCACAGCTGATCTGAGGTCCTTGTGAAATAATAATAATCAGGGAGACTTCAGCTTGCCATTTCACAGGCACATTTGCAGCAGCCCCAGAATTAGTTAGATTTAATCTGCTCACCTAAACTGTGGATTCATATGAAGAAAAAAATTGTATCTAGGCAGCTAGGAACACCTATCCGAACACATTCCCCCAGAACAGCCAGCTACCACTGATCTTTCTTAAGCTTTTTGAAAGCTTCATCAGAGTGCTCTGTGTATTGACCATCTTGCTCATGAAGGGCCTCCATTTTGTTTGCTCTTCATCTTTTGCCCTTTTGAGGTGACTGGTGTTTCCAGGGCTTCTAGCAACAAGCCAACCTTGTTCTCCTGCCAGCAACAATCTGCTGCCTATGCTCCCAGAAGCACCGATGTGCTTCACAGAATCACAGAATCACCCGGGTTGGAAGGGACCCCAAGGATCATGTAGTTCCAACCCCCCTGCCTAGCAGGGCCACCAAACATACACATTCAGATCAGGTTGCCCAGGACCCCGTCCAACCTGGCCTTAAACACGTCCAAGGACGGGGCATCCACAACCTCCCTGGGCAGCCCGTTCCAGGGCCTAACCACTCTCCTAGTAAAGAACTTCCCCCTAACATCTAACCTAAATCTTCCCTCCTTCAACTTAAAACCATTTCCCCTAGTCCTGCTGTTGTCAGCCCTTTTGAAGAGTTTACTCCCCTCCTGGGTGTAGGTTCCCTTCAGGTATTGATAGGCTGCAATGAGGTCACCCCGCAGCCTTCTCTTCTCCAGGCTGAACAAGCCCAACTCCCTCAGCCTGTCCTCATAGGGGAGGTGCTCCAGCCCCCTGATCATCTTAGTCGCCCTCCTCTGGACCCTTTCCAAAATCTCAATGTCCTTCTTGTACTGAGGGCTCCACACCTGGACACAGTACTCCAGGTGGGGCCTCACAAGAGCCGAGTAGAGAGGGACAATCACCTCCCTGTCCCTGCTGGCCACCCCTCTCCTGATGGAGCCCAGGATCCCATTTGCCTTTCGAGCTGCCAGAGCACACTGCTGGCTCATATTCAGTCTCTCGTCCATCAGGACCCCCAAGTCCTTCTCTGCCGAGCTGCTCTCAATCTTCTCCCATCTTGCTCTACTGAGCTGCAGCCAACAGCTCTGTACCTCTTCTGGTGCTCCTCATGAAATCCCAAACATCAGGGTGTTAACTTTTGGGCACTACGGTATAAGAGGAACAAAGGAATGCTATGAAGATGGGGAAGGGTTTGGAGGGCAAGGTGTGTGAGAAAAAGCTGAGGTCCCATGGTGTGCTCAGCGCAGAGCAGAGGAGCTGAGGGGAGGCCTGATGGCGGCTGCAGCTCCTCACAGGGAGCGGAGGGGCAGCGCTGAGCTCTGCTCTGTGTGACAGCGACAGGGAACGGCATGGAGCTGTCAGTGGAGGGCAGCTGGGGGTGAGGGACAGGGGCTGCAGCACAGGGCGCTGGGCACCGAGTGCAGAGTTTGGACAGCACATTCAGAAATAGTGTTTGGATTTGGGCTGGTGCTTTACGGAGCCAGGAGCTAGACTTGCTGATCCTTCTGGGATTCTTCCCACTCAGGATATTCTGTGATTCTCAAACAAAATGACCACTTGAACCACCCTTTAGCTGGGCATTTGGAGGAAATTATGCTCTTCAAATTTACTAGCAGTTTCTCTGAAATCATGCAAATAATTTTTCTGGCCCAAAACATTTCCACTGTTGCATTTAAATATTTTCTGATTTTCATACAAAAACAAGTCAAATGCTGAGCAGCATCGTTCCACATCTCTCCTTCTTGTACATCTACACTCCATGCAGAAGGAATTTTCAGGTTCTTGGCTATTTTTGTCAGGACTCATTTCTTCTCGATTTCGCAAGTCATCTTTTAGATTGTATGATTTTAAAATATTTGTTAATCAGAGGTTGATATGTTGAGATGACTAGATAGAGAAAAGAGCAGAAGGAGTAGTAGAAGGCAGAAGTCAGTGAGCTACGCTGTTGGAGATAAATACTTACTTGGAGATAGAACCGCATCCTGTAAGGCTGAGAGCAATGTCAGTAGGACGGAGTTGCAGGCTAGCAAATTCTGTGCTTTTCCACTAACTAGTATGAGCAACACTTAAAAAAAGCCAAAAGCATAACAGATCTTTGAATACAGTTGCACTGGAACTCTGTCTGAAGTAGGAGAAGCAAACTAAAACCCAGTAAGCAAAGTCTTTAAAAAAATATTTCCAATGACAATAGTTTGAATACAACAACTGACATCACTTAAAACAGCACAGGTGCATATGGGAGGCATGTCAGAAGCAATGGAAACTCTGCATCCTCTGTGCAATTCCTCCACTTCAACAATTATGGCTTAGCATGGCTGCCTGTGCAACTCCAGCTCTCACCTTTTTGGACTCTTTCTTTTCAAGCTTTGTTAGGATTGAGTAAAAAATAAATATGGAAGGAAAACAATGAACATTTTTGTTTTGTTCTTGCCTACTTGAAACAGCAAAATTAATTGCTGTTTTGGAATGAGAGGCAAGTATAACCTCTCAACTTGAGCAACACAACTGGCTTACAACCCCTTTTTGAACAAACAGAACCATGAGCACAGGCAGAAAAGACTGTAAGAGCAACAGGCAGCAATGCAAAGCATTCTGTTGTGTGTCTTTAACAGCAATATGGCCTTTTTCTACTGCATGTGCACAAAGTCATGTTGAGCTTGCACAGCAAGGTTGTGCTAGCAATGCATGCATAACTCACCTGCGTGTGCATGCTCTTTGTGAATCGTTCTGTCAGCCCATTTGAAGTTTGCCCTGGGATTTTGCAGTTGTGCAGTCTTGGAGATCTCTGGCTTGTCAGAAAGAGCAATAAATGAAATTGGTTTGTATTGCAACAGGGTTGGTAGGAGGATCAAAGCCTTGGTATAATATAAAAATAAAATATTTGGCTTCTACTTGCTTAAATATTTCTATTTCTCTCATTTTTTTTTCATTAGTATTTCCATCTCCAAGTATTGAATTCTCCAGTAGTTAGCAAAATATTGTACCAACACAGTTATTAAAGAAAGGATTGCCTCTCTAGTTACTGTGAGAAGGAGAACGTGTCACTTGTATGAAGGCTCTCAGAGACTGTGTTTTTCTAAGGTTGATCAACATTTCATTTTAAGTTCACAGAGGCAGGCACCTAGACGGCATCACATACCTGATAATTCCAGCTTACCCTGAGAAGTCTGTGGTCAGCTAGAAATTTGGCAGGTTGTCTCTCAGGTCAGGAAGTAGTTCTGGTTTACAGATTTAAAAGCCAAAATCTGTTTTAGTATTTCTTAAATGTCAAAACAACCCTCTGACCTTGAAAATGACTTTCTCTGTATACTTTTTGTGCTATTAAGTGAAAAACAGGCCTTTTTCTTAGTGAAATAGTGTAGCCTGGTAGTTGTCAAATCTGAGAATTGAGGGAAGAAAAAGTGACTTTTACTCATCTATTTCTTCCCTTTGCCAACACAATGAGCATCATTCGTATCAATAGCAGCTGGAAAGGAAAAGTCTTACTAACTGCTAATGCTGCTTCCAGTTTATTTCTATAATGTACACTCCATCTTCTGTCTGTATTATTTCAGATCTTCTAATAACAATACACAGGAGGACAAGATTTGCTGCTGTAAATCAGAAAAGCCCTCCTCTTCCTCCATTTCAGTTTGTACCCTTCTAAGTGTTACAGGAAGGAAAAGGCCGTATTTAATGCCAAATGTATACTTCTCTAGCCCAGACAGATGATTCCCGACTCTTAATATGACTACTTGCATTTAAATACGACATTTGAGCAGTCCATTTAGTTTATGTATCTCCAGTATTCTCATTTCCTATAGAGTCCTTTTGCCACTTCTGAATGTTTAGTGATTTTACTTCCTCTGAAAATGTGCCCTTCTTTCATCCTGCCTCCTTCTTTCCCTCACTCTTTGCTCACTCCTGCAGTTCTGTTACGGTGAATCACCAAACATTCTATAAGGTGAACTCTAGTCCTTTTCTACCTCAGTTATCGGTAGTATCTAATGTGACAGCATTCTCCAACACTTTCTGCCAGAGGGGTTCCTGTGGGTAACTGTTAATGAATTAGTTCTCCTTGGGGTTCCCCGAGCAGATAAATCATATTTTCACCATTTAACTGAGGAGAAAACTGAAGGACAGTTCTTGATTTGACAGAATGCCTAAACACATATTTCTTTTATTATAAGGGTCATTTTTAAGAGACTTTCTGTGAAATCATTGGAAATGTCTACTTCAAGTTGTCTGCTGAAATGCATCTTTATGTGTGGTCTTTATCGCAATTAATTAATTAGATAATATTGTTATGTAGAGGTGAGGAAACAGAAGTATAGCATTTACTTGAAATCATACAACCTGACTGAGTGCTGATGCTCACAGAGTTAAACAGCTTTCTTCTTCATCTTTTGTAGTTCCATTCTTCACTTTCTTCCTGGAGCTGATCATCTGAAAGATTGAACTCTATATAGACTCTTTGGAGAAGAGATTGAATTTGGAGGTGTTAGCTTTAGCATTCTGAGGTGATGGTTATTCAGCCATTTTACAATGTAATGTTAATAATTATTGAGTACATTGAAGCATTAAAAAGTAATACCTGTCAACTTAATATAGAGTGGTACGCCAACTTAATGTAGAGTAAACACCTACTACTGGCCTGTAGTTTAGTTATTTAATCTTGACCTAATCCACCGTTTAAACCAATTTCAAAATGAAGTTGTTATATTGCTGAAGGTGATTGTTTGTTCCAATCTATAGGGCTAAATTCAGAAGTGGCACGAGTAATAGGAGAGAATTACAAATTGCACACAGGTGTGAGGAAAATAAGTGACAAAAAAATATACTCTCGTATATTGCCACAGTTCTCTTTTTTCCTGCTATCACTCATCCCTGTTGGTAGCCATTTCTGCTGACTTGACTTTGCCCCACTTCCTGCCTCCAACATTCAAGTTTCAGCAATATACTGAACATCTCAGATGGAAAGTTGGTACAGATTTACACTTTCTCTGCCCTGAATTCACATTTGCATCCATCCCATGATCTGGTGTAGAAGTGATATCACAGTGGGTTCCACTGGACATTTTCAGTCAGTTTACTTGACCTTGCACTGAGTGAGGGCCACAAGATGCCAGAGTACTTCTAGTGACCTCAGTGGAATTGCTACTGAATCACTGTGATGTAAATATGAGCAGATCTCAACTCAACAGCCCTCAGTGATGAAATGTTTCCAGCATCTCGTTTCAGGAAAAATAGTAAGCCCCTTTGAAGAGAAATACCTCCCTCTTTTTTTTCCCCTCTCTCTCTGAATGCCTCCACAAGACAACGTGGGGGAGAGGAGGAGAAGAGCAAATATTCAACAGGAAATTTTTCATTTTTCTTCAGTCTTTTTGAGAAAAACTTCCCCCTCAATCAAAGCCCCCAAAGACAGAGCCTGGAGACCTAACTGCTGGCTTGAAAAAATAAGAAGGAAGGGAAGATGCCTGGTCTTGTAGCAGGCATTCAGCACAGTACCTGTAGTACTGTGGTGTGATGCTGAAAGCTGTAGGGGACCTAGAGCAAGCGTTACAGATGCAGCAAAAACTCTCATGAAGACGAGCCTCTTAGCAGTGTCTTGAGCTGGTCTGCCATGACTCAGGAAATCCCCCTGGCTAGATGCGGCCTTTTCATCCACTACATCGCTCTGACTCAAACAGAAATCTCATCTAACCTCCCTGACCAGAATCTGAGCATACACACAGGGTACAATGTAAGATTTTGCAATTTCCTTATTTCTGGTTAGTTATTTCCCACCTCCCTCTCTCAAGAAGCCTGTCCTACCTTCCTTTGCTGTTCCATTGCTCTTAGCATGCAAGGACCAATCCTGCCAACACGAGGCACATCCTCCCCCATCCTGTTTCCTGCCGTCCTTCCGTTGTGGTCACATCCCCAGCTGATGTAAACTGGCATAAGGCCACTGACTTGAATATTTTCCCTGGTGGAACACTTGGCCCTTTGATTCTCGTAGAACTTCTCGTTTTTAGTGGCACCACAACTGGCACTACTTGTTTACATGCTTGGGACCATCTACAAGCAAATGCTTGCGTATTAATTACAACAAAGAGCAAATCTACTTGACATTTGATTTTGTTTTTCTTGTTTCCTTGCAAGCTTGAAAATGAGCTGCTTTTGGCAAAAAATAAATAAATAAAAAAAAAATAAAAATGCATTTCACACTTTTTTTTTTTTTTTTTTTTTTTAACTTGAAATAGGCCCCTTGAAAAATCTGACATGTTAAACACCACCAAGAGAATGATTATTTGGACATATGGCTCTTCTTCCTGAACTTTGCAGAGAGGTTAGATAACGCTTTTTCACATCTTAAAAGACTACATTCCTGCTACAGCACTAACATATTCTTATGTAATAATCCAGCACTGACAATATTTTATCCAGTCCCAGTAATATTAGGCTCATTTCTGGTTTGGACGGGTATGACGGACTGGGTTTTTCACAAATTATCTTTGTTTGGCTTTTTTTTGCTTACTCTCTCCTAAAGTAGAGTACAGGATAGAGTAAATCACACATAGAAATACTTAGTGGCTGTCCTTTAATAGGGTCTTGTGTTTTTGTATTGCTTGTATTAAACATTGCTCATTCAGTGCAAAAGTAAAAATAAATGTAAAGCTTCCACCCTTACACGCAGACAGACCCATCCAAACCCATCCAATTTCTTTTCAGAAAAGCTGCTTGATAAAGCTTCAAAAATTACAAGAATCAAAGAAAAGTGCTAAACTACCTGAAATAGTGAAGTTTCACAGGAGAATTATGATCTTTGCCACAACTGATGTTAGCATTCATGTACAGGCTTCAGGCATTTGCAGAATGCATGGACATACAGGAAAACTGTCCAGGAAACAGCAGTTCCCCACAGCGAAAACATCTGAAGTTTTGGAGTGTGCTTTTGTCTTGGCACAGGAACTTCTTCATAAAGAATTTTCAAAACTCTTAGAAAACCCAGGAGAGCCAATGGCTCAGCTGCCAACAGCTGCTCCCCGTGTGGGTGAGACCCATCCAGGTTTCATATCACAGCCTCAACCACCGGGCTCTGCGGTCACTCTCTTTCTCCTTGCCGGAGCCAGAGTTTCCATCTTGGACTTTAGAAACTTCTCTAATAATATTTGCATTGAAGTGCATTAGATAGTTTTAGATTCTTTCACTTGTAAGCAGAAACTCTTGGTCAGAAGCTGTCCTGTGCAAGAACAGAAGTAACTGCTTTATGGCCACTGTCCAGCCTATTTCTTATGCTGTACATAGTTAGTTCCTTTAAAACCACTTTGTTTAGTGACAGTGGGTTGGAAAAGCTTATACGTGCTCACTCCCTAAGTCATAAAATAGGAGTAAGAATTGACATTGTCTGGGCCTAGACTGGACTCCCTTCCTGCATGGGGCAGGGACCCTAATTCAGCTGCCCTGAGTGTACTGCTGCTTTCTGTTGCACACAGGGTGCTCAGCTGGATGGAGACATGGTTTAATCTGATATGACAGCTCCTACATTTTTATCTTTTCAGTGCTTTACTTACATGAATTAATTCTGAAAGCACTCTTGTGACGTTACTCATTGTTACGATTCCCATTTTAGAGACCCTGTGTCTAATTCTTAATTATATTAATTCTTCCCTATGCTGGTGAGGTTCCAGATCTGTGAAAGGGTCTCCCAACTCAGGGAAATGGATTGCAGAAGTGTCAAGGGCAAAATGAGAGTTCGTTGCCCTTTAGCAATTCTCTGTTTCTCTAAGGTCAGGGAGAAATATCAAAAGAAGAATATAAAAGAGGCTCTGTTGATTTGTGCTACAGGCTATACAGGAGTGTGAATAGCTCAAGCCCATAAGAGGTGTTGTATTGGCCAAAATGACATTACTGAGATTTCTGGCACACTTTGTTCAGTGTGGCCACAACCTCATCAAAAGAAAGTGAAAGTTGCATCTATGGCCCCTTCTTTTCTTTTTATTAGAGCATGTTATCAGAGCACTGACACACACACACACACACACCCCAGTAAAAACAGAAGGGGAAGCAGTGAGCTGAAAGGAAGGGGAAGAGTTTGAGACCTGCCCAAGAAGGCAAGCCATTTCAAAGTAGGCATGGTGTGCTGAAACCAGGAGGACTGTTTATAAAACTAACAATAAACTGTGTTTCAAGATAATTTGGAGCAAACAGGCAGGAAAAATGAGTGATGAACTACTCTTCTTTTCTTCCTGAGCTGGTTTTGTTCCAGTCACCTTGCAAGCAGCAGCTGTCAGTGGTGAGAAGGAGATGGCAGTCAGCCCTATTAGGGTCTTCTTTTCTCGTATTCCCAGGATATGATGGACAATCCTCTCTGCTACACAAAAGAGACAGAACACTGTACTCTCCTCTAACACTTTGGCTCCCTCCTTCTCTCATATCGAAGTCTAAGAAAGAAAATCGTATACACAGAGTAGGGACCTTTGCAGCTGGGAATATGTTCCAGAAACCGCCATAAGGACTGGGGAGAAAGCATGTAGGAAGTCATGTCAAGGCAGAGCTGGTTGAGAGGAAATGTTGGGTATGTTTTCAGAAAAAAAACTGATTGTTGGACACAAAAGTCAGAGTCAGAGTGAGATCAGTATTCCCCTACTGAAGTTGCAGTTGTTGGCAATATTGATTTCATTCTGTCATTCTGAGAGAGAGCAAGAAAAGTTATAAAAAGAAGGACTAGTGTAGTTTTAGAAATCAGTCTTGTGACTTCGGTGGGATTCTCATAATTTTGGCATGCTGAGGCTGTCCTAAGACTGCTAGCAATACTATTGTTCTTACAAAGTTTTTGTCCTGTATGAGGAATAGAAAAATAATTAATATTTCTACTCAGCATTGAGCCTATTGAAAAGCCTTCCTGTCATCCTACGTAAGTAAGAGAGAAAATTAAGCCACCTGGCACCCCGAAATTCTCCTCTCAGAAAATCACAGAATAGAATATGATCAAACAGAACAACATAGAGTGAATTGAATATAACACACAGTGCTTTTGATTTTGCAGCAGAGATACAGTCTGGTAACAGCATGGATGACAGAGGATGGTAGAGTGAGATGGAGAGCTAATGTCTTCATTGTTTAAAAGTTTTCTGAGGCCTCACAATAAACAGCCATAGAATGATATAGAAAACATGTTTCCTGCAAAAGCCACCTCTTTATTTATCTGCTTTTTAAGCAGTGACGGGTTTTCCTTCACTCATTAAGAAAATGCATGTATTCCTTTCCAGCTTGTTGTAGCTGAAGAAAGGTGAGAGGGAGTCTTGCTCTTCTCCTGCCTCCTTAGATGTTTTATGGAGCTACCCTAAGCTGCACTGTTGCTTTTCCAGTGAAGGCAGATTGCACTGGTGCCTGTCAGAGCATGGTTCACTTTTCAGCGTCTTACTGCTGGTGGTAATGTGCAAAAAAGAACAACAGTGTCTCTCTCAGACCAGTTTACAGTATTTTAATTTCTTGTTCCACAAAGTAGAGAATTATATTTGTTTCGTCTAGAAGATAAAAAATATGGAGCATCTCTGATGTTCCCCTTACACTTCCTTCTTGTCATCAACTCTCTGAAGGGAAGTGCCTTGGGAGCTGCCTGGTGTCAGTGCTAGGTGCTTTAGGAACCTGTCCTGGACATTTGGCAGTTTTAATACACAACTCTGGTCATCAACACAACAGGGAATAGGCTTGTTTTTTTTTCCCTGAAAAATCAAATTGCATACAAGACAGAAATGAACGATGCTGCAAAGCAGGGCAGCTTTCTTACCTTAGCATACAAAGCTATCTAACATGCATGGGGGTGTGTGTTAGCAATGATTGCATACCCAGAAGATCTTCCCATGAGCAAGGATGAGACTTCTGTAACAAGTGGACTTTTCAGTCCTTTTTTTCTGATTTCTATTGTATGGGTTGATAATCGTGTATTCACCCTCTGCAACATGCTGTGCTGGTTTACATCTCTAAACAAAACGAAGAGACTCACAGATGCTTGTGGGGATAAGCCAATAAAACTAAAGGAATATATTTAAGCAACTCATCCTGAGATTACATAGTTACACCCTCTTTTCAGGTAGATGGAGCTCTTCACTATCCTTCATTACAGAGCACTTCATTCTCTGCAGAGCCAAATTCTCCTCTGTGCCACCCGGATCTCTTGATTTCCCATTAACGTCAGCTCATGTCAGCTGAGTTGCACAGCAGAGTGTTTCGTATACATTAAAGGAATGAGGGCTGTGTCATTTCCAGGTCCTTCCCTGTCTGCTGCTGTTCTGTGTCCTCCTTTTGGCTGCCGTTGTGTAATACAAGTAGAAGTCAGAAAGCGAGGAGCTGTTCTGGTGGCTTTGCCTTTCATAAATCCTGCCATTTGCCAGTGGCAAATGCATTTTACAGTTCTCATATTTAAACATCTATTCCAATTCTATTGCCACATTGCCTTCCTACAGGCTGAGTATCGTGCAGGAGAGACTGAAAGCTTGCTGCAGCACTGATTGCCTTTCCCAAAGGAAACAGCAAACTTTATTCAACCGGTCGGACCAAGCTTTCGGTTCTCACTTATTTGGTGGAACCTTCTTGATGTATGCAGTGATTTTTATGAAAGTCAGATAAGCTAGGGGGTGCAATGCAAAGAAAGAAATCATCATCATGGACATTAATGTAAAACTATGATGAAATCTCAGGAGGGGAAGATGTTGTGCATTTCTGGAGCTACTCTTGGCCTTTTGCATTTAAATTCCAGATCTGTGCTTGAAATGCTGGCAGAAATAAGGAGGTCTTTTACTACTTTGACTGTAGTTTCTGGTAGGAGGGAACCTTCTAAGAGAAGAACTTAGCAGCAGCACTTTCTACATTAAATGCTACAGGAGATTTGGGGATCAGAGTACCAGGAAGACATGCTAATAAAATATGTGCCACGTAGTAGAAACTCACCTGGGTGAAATGCTGCTCCTTCTGATATCAATGGAAATTTCCTTTTGACCAGGGGTTGCTATGGCAGCAAGCACTGGAAATGAGAACAAGGACATTTTGATATGTCTACACTGTGGATTGCAAATTATGATACCCGAATTAGTTTTAAACAGTCTTGCAAGAAGTGGTCTAGTTAAGGCAGCCTGGAACGTCACATGGCCTCATTTACCACTAAGCAGCATGCTGTGCCGCACTCAGTGTCCAACCTGCCTGGGGCAGAGGAGAGGCAAAGAGGTATTTGAGGGAACTCTCATTCTTGTGCAATGGGATGAGGAACAGACTGTGACAAGGAGCAGTGTAGGAAAGAAGAAAACAGCAGGAACGTAAGTCCAGGGAGTCACCTGGATGGAGGGAATGGAAGCAAGATGGCAGCGTTAGAAGTACCAGTACTCTTCCCTCGGTTCCATGGCGTTCAGTGTAGGGCTGCTGAAGCTCAGCATTTCCACTGTCAAGCAAGTATTCTCCGAACCATGGAGGAAGTGTCACTGCTGGTTGCTGCTTGCTTACCAGCAGGTTTATCTGGCAAATCTCTGTATTAGAGCTCTGCAGGTGCTCCTGCTCCACGGAATGGCATTCTGCCTTCAAGTTTGCTTTAAGAGAATACCCTGAGAAATTACGGTGAAAACACATTACTGTAACATTAATGTTACAAAGTCAAGCACTTAAAAGTTAGGAAATGCCACAGTTAATATTGCCTGCGCAACCTTACTGAGGGCCCCTTGTACCATTACTGTAGCATATAATTACGTGGATGTACGCTGTTTCTTGCAGTGAACTCCTGCATCAAGTGGTCACAGCATCTTTCATTAGAAACACAGCCTAGGGCTGTTTTGCACCCTGATGGATTATTAGTCTGGTACTGACCCAGAGAAGGGAAAACTACTTGTCTGTGTCACAGTGCTCTGCAAAATTTCCTAGTCTGGAAGGTGGTTGAGGCCTTTGATGGCACTGTGTTTCTCTGAAATCTGCTTTAGTGGTGCTTTTGGTAGTGCCTTTCCTCTCGTAATCCTGCTAGAGTACTGCACGTTTTGGGTGGCAGCAATTCATATTTTGGAGAGACAACTCATAAGTAGTATTTAACAGATCTCAATGAGTCCAGTGTCCCATTTGTGTACGCAACATGTCTCTCTTCTGCCAAACCCAGTTGATTCTTCCTCCTGTCTCAGCTGTGCCACTCAGGACACTGCATTTTAAATGGAAGAAAGTTGCAGGAACCCACCTTTTCCTGAGAGTCTTGAGCATGAGAGACTGAGAAAAAGGACTAATAATTTTGATGTCCCCTGCCAGCTCTCTGTGGACAGTGAAATACATAAAAAAACTGCTGCTAACTATGCCTGGAGATGTGCATAGAAGAGACGGCTGAATTAATGTAGAGAAGTTACTAAGCCTTCTGTCTGTTTTTTTTTTTTCTATCTTTTTTTAAGCAGCTGTACCCAAAATGTGAAGTGAGAGGGAATCCCTGAGCTCTCCTGAAGACCAGCAGTCAGCCGAGCTTTATACTCCTTCCCTACTTTCTTCTCAGATTTAGAGCAATGCTTGCAGGTTAACCAAGCCCATTTCAAACTTTATATACAGCTCGTAGAGCTGATTGTGAATTTCTGGATTAGTGCTGTGGCAGTACATTACAGTACAGTAGTGTATATGTATATGTATATATAATGTACAGTTGTGGATATGTTTGACATATAGGGAAGATGCCTGTGTCTCACAATAAATTCATCTCTTGCTGTCCTCTTAGAGAAGGTTATGCATGTACCCCAAAGCCCTGAGCAAGTCCACAGCCCCTGACAAGGGACAGCTCTTGGGGAGTGAGGGGACAGTGCTTGGCAGGTTGCATTAAGCTGCAATTCCACCGTGCTGGAGTAATGCTACTATGCACTGCCTGCTGTGGGGCAGGGGCTGCCCAGCCGCACCTTTCCAAGGGGACCTGTGAAAGTACCATAGGCTAAACCAGGCTCTTCAGGCTGGACAGGGCTCTGAGCAACCTGATCTAGCTGTGGGCGTCCCTGTTCATGGCAGGGAGTTGAACTAGATGACCTTTAAGGGTCTCTTCCAAACTCAAACAATTGTACGATTCTATTCTACATTTCCAGGTACCCCCTGCCTGGCATGCAGCTCTGCCGTGTTTGTTGCCAGGATTAGTTCATTCGAGCTGCATTTCAGTTCACAACCTGGGGCAGAACGAATAGATTGCTTTGCCACCTATTTTTAGGTAGAGCTTTTTTTTCATCCCTGGTGCCTGGGACTCGTCTATCCTAATAGCTGGCAGTGCCTTTTTACAGCATCCCCATGCGGATCCAGCAAACACTCAATTTGCCGGTGTGTATGTAGACACATCCGTACCACAGATACGCTCTCAGATCTCTTGTAGTTCCAGAATAAGAAATATTGTCACTGATCCACCAGGAGAATGTGGCTGAGCGGCCCCACACTCCTACAGTATGGGACTGGGGACGGCAGGGACCCGAACCCCTTCCCACCCAGGACGGGTGGCCGTGGGGCTCCAGGACTGCGCCTAGCTGCTTCGGTGGAAGCTCCCGTGGCACAGCAAAGGGCAAGGGAAGGGACCGTCCGGCTTTTGGGAGAGGGCCCCCGTGCAACGCCGTCTGACTCGGTACTTTTTGTTTGGTGGTAAGTTTTAATAGTTATCCTTGGAGGATTTTCCAGGCGAGCTTATCTGAATACACCAACAGTCTTTTTTGTAATATTCGCATTTCCCCTTTGGTTCAGCCGAGCCCACTGACAGATCATTCAAATTCAATTGTTTTATGTCTAAGCCGAACAGCTAATTAAAGTAGGGATGATTAACCTGACTGGCAGTGTCGCTCTCCCTCCCTCCCTCCTCCCTCCCTCCCTCCTGTTCCAATCAGTCTTTTTCTCACACTCTCTCCCTCTCTCTCCCTCTCTCTGTCTTTTGCTCTACTGTTTTTTTTCCTCCCTCCTAAACGTGGTCTGCTTGCTGATGGCAGAATGGCACTCGGAGATTTGTGCATTGTGTCTGGTTTCCTACGGGCAGGCTGACCCAGTGCCTCTAGGGACTTATCAATAGACCACTCAGAAGAGACAGAGACAGGAGAAAGGAGGAGGGGTGGGGGGGTGGGGGGGAGAGAAAGAGAGAGAGAAAGAGGGAGAGAGAGAGAATCAATATCAAGAATAGAAGGAGCTCCGAAGCCATTTTTTTTTTTTTTTTTTAAAGAAGTATCAGGACTTGGGAAGAGGGTGACAAAGAAGGTTTTTCAAAGAGGCAGTGGAGGAGGTTCTAATAAATTTGGAAGGAAACAGTTCCCTGTCTTGGGAAAAAAGGAGAACTCCTGGCTGATTAGCATTCACACCAGGTATGAGATGTTCCCTACCCCTTATCACTGTCGCAACCGAGATGGGAAAAGCTTTTTTTTTTTTTTCTTTTTCCTTTTTTTTTTTTCTTTTTCCTTTTTTTTTTTTTTTTTCTTTTTCTTTTCTTTTCTTTTTTTCTTTTTCTTTTGTTTTTTTTACCCCCCCATCTCTGCTCTTTAAGGAGCTGGAGCGAGCGTGTATTTTGGTATGTCTGTCGCTGGTGGCAGGGGGAGAGGAGCTGTGGGCATTGGTGTGCCGGGAGCAGAGAATGGAAGCAGGGCAGCGGGGAGGGGGCGCGGAGCGCGGCGCGGGGGCTCCTCTTTGTGCACCCCCGGGGGCTGCCCAAGTTCATTGCCAGCAGGTGGATTTAGGCAGGGAGTTACTTAACGCTTGACCGCCAGTTTTGAAAAAAAAAAAAAAAAAGAAAGAGAGAAAGAAAGAAAGAAAGAAAAAAAAAAAAGACCTGCTTCCTATGTCTATTAAAGGAAGCTCCAATTTTTTCCCTCTCTCTCTCTCCTCTCTCTCCGCTTCCCTCTCTTCCTAACCAGACAGCGGGAGGGTTCCTGGCTCCCAGCCAGCCCAAAAGCCTCTAAGTGTTTTGCACTTGTTTCAGGGAGCCCGGGGTTTTTTCAGCATTTTCACTAGAGAACAAAGAGTTCTTTACAAAGGAAGGGGGAGAGCGAGCTTAATGCCGGAGATATGTTTTTCTATTTTTATTAGGGTGTTTTTTTGTGGATTTTTTTTTTCCCCTCCTAAAAGGAAAGAGGCAAAAGCAAGGCACAGAATGTGTGGCAGCAGCAAAATAGATTGAAAGGAAATTCAGTTCCCTTACCCTCCAAATTATAATTTGGAATTAATAAGAGCAGGAATGGAAGGGGGACGAGACCAAGTGAGTTTGATATGTCGTTCTTTTCTCCCCTTTTTCACTTTCTCTTTAAATCTGACTGCTGTTTTGCCAACTTACCTGGTCCTTTTTTTTTTCTTTTTTTTCCTTTTTCTTTTTTGGCATAAAAGTTATACCATGAGCAGTTTCTATTTACTTAAAAAATCAAACAACTAATTCTTACCGGGGAGGGGAAAAAAAAAGAAGGAAACGGGGTGGTTTCAGTGAAACATAAATACGTTGGTGGGAACAGAAATCTTTCACTTTCTGTCACTTAGAAAAAAAGTTGGTAATGGCTTGTTGGAGCTGGGATCCTAAAATACAGATGGGGCATCGGCGTCTGTGCCCACGGCCCCAGATTTTCCCTGACCATCTGTCCAGAAGTCACCTCTCATTGGCAGCCCAAATGATCAGTCGGAGCTCAGGGATTTTTTGTTTGTTTGTTTGTTTGTTTGTTTGTTCCTCCTGGTGGATGGGACCCCCTCTCACAGATCTCCATTTCTCCTTCTGAGTTGGGTTCTCTTGTAGAGCCCCAAATTGAGGATTTGGGGACAGACCTCCTGGAGGTCCGAGGGATAAATCTGAGGTATTTTTTTGTTCTTCTGGCTGTGTTTGTCATATATACACTCTTTGTGTATTCGTGTGTGGAAAAGGCATAGATCTTTTCCCGCACCATATAGAGAGGAATAATGCATCATGCTTAGGAAGATGGTTAGACTGGAAATGTATTGCATCTGGTATATAACACACATGATATCTTCTTTTTGCTGCTTGCTGTACAATGGGTAGGATTTTTGAGAATATGTACCACTGCAAATCCAGTAGCTGGAGGAAGTGCCGTATTTAGCCAGATTCTGCCTTCCCTCCTTTATTGATTTGTATTTTCCTGGCATTGACAAATTACCTATCTCAGAGCCACAATATATATATATCAGTTGTACAGCAAACAGGAGAGGAAACCATGCATTATATCCACACCGTGAGCAGAAGAAGTACACGCTGTATAGAACTGGACAAAATGATGGGAGAGTTACAGTGATCATTCCTGAATGTGGAGCATTATTACTACAATACCTTGATTTTTATATTCATGCGGCGGGCTTCCCTCAGAAGAGATTGCCTGCAAGAGCTAGACAGGTACTGCAGCTGTATCTGTGGCACTGGTTGTGAGCAGTGTCTCTGTGTGGTACGAGTGTTTGCTGAGAATTAGTGCCTTTACAGTCTTCCTAGGATAAAAGAGAGAAACCGTGTCCTTTGGCTCTGCCTGCGCTGCTGTGGGAACACCGCTGTGCTGTAGGGGAAAAAGTCCTGGTGGACGAAGCCCATCCCTTGCAGAACTGAAGTAAAACCTGCCGTGACCAGTATGGACTTTGTACAGGCTCGCTGGACTCTGCTGGACATGGCTGTGGTGGCAGGGTGGCAGAAGGAGGGAGCCAAATGTCCCAACCCTCTGTCCCAGCCCGGTCCCTTCCCAACAGGTGATTGCGGGTGTCTTGAATTAATGGGGAAAGCAGCGTCAAGTCCAAACATTTTGTGGGCTCAATGAGGTAACGTGAAAGGCTTGGCAGAGCCACCAAAACCTGCTCACTGCTCTGCTGACAAATGTAATGAATAGGCGAACTTTTGGCAAATTGCTAATTCCTCTCTTTTATTTGAAATCCTCCCTTTCCTCCTTCCTCCAGAGAGTTTTCCCAACTCCGGGTGATTTTCATGGTCTCAGTGTTTTCACTGACTCCTCTGTCCTGCTCCCTCACTCTGAAAAGGGGAAAAGAGAACAAAATCAGATGAAAAGTAAACAAAAGAGCACTGAAATGAGACTTGGTCTTTGAAGTTTTCCATAGGATAAGCAGTCTCTATGTTTTCCCTCCCCGGATCTTTTTCCTCCTCTCTTTTTCTCTTTTTTTTCCTATACAAGATGTTTTTGTGAGCATTTTGTGTCTGAACCATGGAGTTGGTGACAGAGGAGAAAGGGCAGACAGGTCTGAAGTCTGGAGTTATCCCCTCAGTCTCGAGCAGAAGGCATCTTCCAGCCACTGTCTGTGCTCCCAGAACTGCAGAGAAAGGCGATCACTGCCTATCGAGGACTCCTCGTGGATCTGACCTGAGAGTCACACATTCACAGTATGGAAGAAAAGAGAGAGAGGGCAAAAAAAAAAAAAAAAATTAAAAAGAGGAAAGAAAAGCTCTTTGAGCAGTCACACACTGGCTCTTTCTTCCTGCAGGCAATCCGCTCCAGCTCCTGGCGATGTGTCCTGCACTATCAGATATCATATGACTCTTTATTTGGACTCCCGTTAGCAGTATGGGCCTGCAAGGAGTCTGTTTGTTTTCTTTTTCTTTCATTTCCTTCTCCCCAGTTTCCCCCCAGTTCTATGTGCGAGTATATTCCTTTTATAATCCCTCTTTCTGCGCTGAAGCTTTAGAGAAAAGGAAAAAAAAAAGAAAAAAGACAAAAAGCCTTAATTATTTCCAAGGGCTGTTTTTTATCCTCTGCCAAAATTGGAGTTCATTGTCAAGTTGAAAAAACAACGGACACCTTTCTGTCCTATTTCTCCCTTCTACCTCTTCCCCCTCCCTTCCTCTCACCCCTCTCTGTCCATCCATATGTGCATCCCTCTGGCTTTGCTGCTGGAGTTAGAGTGCACCTGTGTCAGTCCCAGCAGGAATGCAGAGCTGGGACAGCTCTCACTGACCAGCACCATTGGTGTCACTCCCGTAAACTTTTTGCTGTTTCCTTGTTTAATCTGGGCACTTGTACCCACTGACTTTAATAAGCTGCTGGGTAGTGATCTGTTTGCTGGGCTTTCCTGCATTTAGCTGAGCAGCAGTAAGTTAGGGCTGTCAGAAAATTAAGTATTGTTCTCCAGGAACGTAGTTCAGGCCAGAGGTGTGTATCAGAGCTCCTTCGTGCATGCTATGCCCAGAAGTTTGCTGTACTGGAGTGCTGGTGCCTAAGAATAGGCTGGGGAGAACCAGACAGCAGTGAGAGTCGGAGGTGGGCAGCCAAGCAGACAGCAGTGTTTGTGATCCTGAGCCCCTCTTTAGTTCAGTGCGATGACTTCTCTTTTCAGTGTTGGCTTGAGCTAAACAAACTGCTAGAAAACTTGTTGCCTAAAAATGCAATATCACATCAGCAGAAACAATTAGTTGCTATAAAACATGAAATTGTTACAAAAGAAAAGGTCTGTCTCTCCCAAACAGAGGTAATGTTTTGTTTTGCTACTTTCCTATGCGATGTTTTCATTTCTGTTTTTAAACTAAGGGTTTATTTTGACAATTAGTAAGAACTGATTTTTAAAGGAAAGGGAAGAAATCCTTAAAGACATTTCAAAACAAGTGGGTTCAGGGGGGGAAAAATTTAGATTGTTTGTGAGGAACTCGGAGTGTTTGTTTCAGTTTTGTGCGACCTGAATTGTAATGCATTTTGGCAAGCAAACGGGCAGACGAGCTTTTCACACAACTTTGCTCCCTCTGCGATTCCTGCTGGATTTTTGTGAAGCTTCCTGCTTTTCCCGTCTGAGTTTGGTCATAGCCGAAATCCCGTTGGCTCCGCACTGACACAAAGGAGCTGGTGACACTTCTGTGGGAGGCGTTTTGGTCACAGAGTGCCATGCACCGGGCTTGGGCCCTCGCCCCGCTGTGCTGCACCAGGCTGTGGGGCATGCATGGCCTGCACATGGCCTGTGCTGGTGCTCACCTCAGTGGGGCTGAAGATCTGTAAGTTTCAGCATTTCCTCCCCGCTAAATGCTTAGGCCAGTGTACAAAAGCTGTCTTGTATGTTAGGCAAATATAAGCTACGGGTTATTTGTTGTGAATCCAGGAACAACTGTGTTTCACTCCCAGTATGCTGAACCACATCTAGGTCTGCCTGCTAGGTGGTGGTGTTTCTTTTCCCTTATCAAGCTGAGGCACCTTCCTACCGAAGCCAAGGCAGGTTTTCCTGAGAAGAAGCTACTTAAAAGCAGAGCTGAAATGCTGGGATTTCTGGTGATCCACTCAAACTGGAAACCAGAAACTGCAGTGTCACACTGCAAGGCACTGCGTGTTGGACTTGAGGTATACGTGAGCTGAGATGACTCCTGCATTCCCAAACTTTGTTGTTATATATCTCCAGTTCTGACAGAAAATTTTGAACAGGCTGAAGTATCTCTTACTCGCTCTCAACAGCAGGCCCTTCCTTTTTGCCAGTGATCTGAATAAGAAGTAAGAGAATCTTTGACCACAGGCAATATTTTGAGTCTTCTTGCCTTTTCTTTCTTACTCTGGCAACGTGAAACCAGCTTTCCTTTAACATCTTGTGCTCAAGCACACTCGTGGTTCCAAGGCAGGAATTAGAGGCTTTTCTGGATGAAATTTGGTTTTGAAATCAGTGTTACAAATGTTTAAAAACTGCATGCTGTTTGTGCACAGCTCATTGTGTTCCCTGGTACTCCAGGTATGCTCCGGCCATCTGAGCCATTGTAGTTGCTGATATTTATTTGTGAGCTTGTTCTCAAAGCCATCCATGAATTTGGTTGATTTGGCAATCAGCAAGAGCTCAGCATCAAGGCTGAAGCTGAAGGGCAGCAGGCCTGCAAGGCAGAAGGCAGCTCTCAAGCTTATGGCCATTTTCGCAGCTTTAGTTAGAGAAATAATCATTCTTCTCAAACTTTTGGAATTTTGCAGAGAGATTGTTCTATCTCAGAGTTTTTCTAAGCTAAAATCATGATGAAATACATATTTAGCTGCCTTTTTATATAAATACAGTGAAGAGCTGCAGGAATGTTAAAGCCAAGTGCCACAGCTGATGTTTGCGAGCATGGCTCTAGTATGAGCAGAGTAGGCCAGATCCCTTGCTAACGAAGTTTTGTTAGCATAGTTTGGAATCAGTGGAATTGCACCAACGCTGTACTTTGGCTTGGCTTAATTTCCCTGCTTTCATCTGACTTTTTTTTTTTTTTTTTTTTTTTTTTTTTTTTTTTTTTTTCACAAGCCAGCCCAGTCCGGATCTATTCAGTGCCTGGGAGTGTGTTAGCCAAGAGACAAAACAGCTTGTCTGACACACGTCTCTTTAGTGCACCAGTGTGTGGCTCATGGGGCCTCAGACTGGATCACCACCATCAAAATATGTTTTCCTGCAGCATAAGTCATCCTGCTGCCTTCCGATGTTAGGGATCCCTGGTCCAGCTCGTGGTGAAAAGGTCTGCTTGCAGAAGGCATTTCACTTTCATTTGACGTTTCTTTAGGGAAAAGTTCATGTCAATCCAATGTGGCCAGTGTAAGGAACAAATTCAGGTTAATTTTTGCCAGGACGCGTGTTTTTATTCCGTGTCTCTATTAGTGTTATGGCAAGATGATATTTCAATCTGAACACCAACTTCAGTGGTTTACCACCAAAAAGCAAATTGAGTTGAAACTCAAAGGTAGAGCTCATGTTATCTTGGAAAATCTGAAGAAAGTCATGGTTATTTTTTTCTTTTATTCTTTTTTTTTTCCCATATGTGTTGGACAGTCACGATAAGACAGGAGCATTTTCTGATTGACTAATTACTGAAACCTATTAATTTTTTCACTCTCATTCTATTTTCAATTTTTAGTGTTTCTTCAAATACAAAATGAAAATTATAAAGATCCAATTTTTTTAAAGAAATTAGACTTTTAATTTTTAATCTCATAAAACCTAGCAAATTCCAAACAATGTTTTTTTGTAACTCTGCCATGTTGCACATGCCTCTCTCCTCTTTTAAACCTTTGTATTGGCCTTCAAAAAATCCTGAGAAAACACTGAAAGTTTGTCTGAGCCAGCCTTGTTGATTTAAACTCTCCTAAACTTCTGGCACTTTTAGGCATCCAGATTTTGTGATTTGAGCTCATCTCTTTTGAAAATAACAACATGGAATTTCCAGACATTTCTTTGTATGAACTTAAAATTTAAATGAAAATTTAGAAATCGGTGTGATACTGTATTTCCACTGAAGCCAGCAGAAGCAGATCCACATCCTTTGGGTGAGTGACACTTCCCAAAACATGATTTTTGGCCTTTTTGGTTTTGAGCATCTGAAGAGAGCAATAAGTTACATAGAATATTCTTTATGTAGTCCTTTGAATGAGACACATAAAACTCTTTGACCTGTTAATCTCAACTACATATCCCATAAAGCCTAAAGGGCTAGCGTGAGAAATAGTTTTTGTTCCCTCCTCGCAGAAAAGAAGGGTTTTATGATGATTTCTTTGGCTGAAAAATCAGGAAATACCAAAGAGAACTGAGTAGGAAGATGCCAGAATCTTCTTCAGTGAGATCAGTTGTTTGTTTTTTAATGTACTTATCCATATATATATATATATATATATATAAACAAATGCAAAAACTATATATCTATACCTGTATATCTATATTATTTATCTGTCTATCTATCTATATGTTTGGGTTTTGTTTTGTTTTGTTTTGTTTTTTTTCCCCTACAACTCCTGTTTACATGCAATTGTCACCACTGTGAAATCTCTGTCTGGAAAGCATGGCAAAAATGGAGCCTTTTAGAGTAGAGTCTCTGCTACTGGTGTAGTTATAAATTCAACCTATCATTCATACAAAAAAAAAAAAAAAAAGTTATATAGCAGAATGCAAAAGGAAATATTAATCTTGCAGCCTCTTCGTTTTGTGTTATGTTCATGTCAGACAGTGTAAGATCATTTTGATTCTTGCTTTGGAGGACTTTCATGAAACTCTGTAGAGCTGTACAAAGCAGAGGCAGAGGGTGAGAATCTCTCTTGTTTCTGATCAAAATGAAGTGATGTGCCAACTAATGATGACAGAAACCTGGAGAGCTGTAGGTGCTCCCTTTTGTGGGAGATATAAAATAGAGATTCAGACCGCTGTTACAGATTGCATAATGTCCTGGCTAAATTTCAATTAAGGTAATTATATTTGGCTTCCCTGAATTCCCTTTGAAGCGTCAGTTGGGCACAGTGATATTCAGCTCCTGAACTCTATCACTGTGATGCCGGGCATTGTTACGCAGCTGCCTTGTTCCATTCCATGCTGAGTGGAGTAACCACCTTGGAATTTGGTTGTAGTAGCGTTAGCAAACGCTACTCTTCCATACCTTCATTTGTCTCCAAATGTTTGTTATAGAAAGTAATGACTTGAGCCTCTACTCCTGTGCTGCTTGTTGGTATGGGTAAGAATTATCTCCGTTTTGCAGATGAGGAAACTAAGGCATAGAGATTCTGAGTGACTTTTCTAAGTGCACAAAGCAAATCAGTGTCAGAGCCAGGAAGATAACCTGGGAATGCAGGATCCCAGTGCCATGCGCTAGCAGCTAGGAAACACTACCCCTCTGAATGTAAGTTATTGTTATTAAGATGCGGTTTATCTTTCATGTGAGTTGCCATCTGTTATATTGCCTGCTTGCTATTAGTTACGAAAGCTATTCACATTTTAAATTGTTTTGCATTCTCACAGCTGCTTAAGTCCGCAGTAGACTTTTTGACAACAGTAACAGCACTTCTCATGTTAAAGCACTGGACAAATATCAACTCATGTTTTTTTAGTACATTTTTGCAATGCCATAAATGCGTGGTTTAGGATGAATTTAATCAGATTTTGAAAAGTCCACTGTTTTCCTGAAGGTTGGTTCCGTATCTGTTAGTTGTACCATAGTTAAAACATGACTTTCACAGTTATGATGATGAAGATAAATTTCCAAATGGTAATTGAATGTAAATTGAGACATTGATAACTCTATGTGTCTTGGGCCTAGCAGCTCTGTGGCTGCTAAGATCTTTCTAAGATGTAGTAGGAAAAAAAATTATTAATCTTGAGCTCCTACTGATGCTTCTGGGGATCTGAATGAGCCCAGGAAAACTAGGTCAGTTTAATTGGAAGCAGACTAGAAAAGTCCTGAGTAGAAGCTGGGACAGGGACTGGAGCTGTGAAATGAGAGAAGACTCTTGAAAAGTAAACATTATTCTGTTTTTCTTTCTGCGTATGGATGGACAGTAGTGGAACGCATTTGTTTTCATTAATCACCATTTTCAAGGCAGCCAGGAGGCCCTGGCTTGGGAAGGGAAACCTCAGCAAAAATGGAGAAATGTCCTTGTAATTAAGGAGGAAATAAGTTGTTCCGAACTACTCAACATGTACTAGCAGGTGGGAACAATGTGTGAGACTGCCTAACAAAGTCAGAGGGAGCTTGGATTCTGATGCCTTTTCATCTCTGAAGATGGTCAAGCAGCAAGGACCTTTGTGATAAGTCTCATCTGTTTGCCTTTATGTGGTTTAGCCCACTGCATTTCTGGAAGCGTGAGCCGGTGCATATATTTCAGAAAGATAGGTAACCTTAATCTTTAAGTAGAGAATGACCGTATTTAAGTCAATTCTTCTAAACATTTCAACACTCATTTCACTTTTGAATTTGAATTTGTCTAATTTCAGCGTTGGTCTGATGCATAACAGAGCCTTCTTCTGTCAGAAGTCTTCTTGCCATACTTGTTATTAAGAAATTCTGCTGGTCAGGCTTGTTGAGTGTGAATTTTTGGCAATGACAGTATGGTTTGAATATAGGGGCTACAGAGTAGTGGAATTTGAAGGGCGAGGGAGTACTGGTTTCAGAAGAAGTGGTGAAACAGGAAAGGAAAGCTTATGCAGAGGCAGTGGTTTTCTTTCAGAGTAGGTGAGGCTGAAATGAAAGAAATACATAAGTAAATGTGAAGACCAGGTTATAAAGAGGAAAACAGGCTAAAGTAAGAGTGAGGGTGTTTAGAATGGACACAGAAAATAACATGAAGTGTGAAGCATCATAAAGGTATTAAAGAACAGAAAAGAGAAACAAACATAGTTGATGATGCTCAGTAAGTCCTGGACAAATGGGGAAGTAGAAGATTATGTGAAGAAAGTAACAAAAAGTAATGGTAATTCACCTGTGGTAATATGGACTAAGGCATCTAAGTCAGTCGATAGTTCCTATCTCACAGGATACCGACGAGCTTAGCTCATTATGGCTTCGAAAATGTAATGCTTAATCTTCAGGTTAGTGAGGAGCTGGTATGGTGTTAAAGCATCTGAATGTATTCAAACCCTGTGAAAAAAAACAGGCCACATTTTTTGCCCCCAAACCCTCCGTGTTCAGGATCAAAACTCCGGTGTTCAGAGTATAACAAAAGGGAGGCCTAATTAGGTGAGAGAAAGCTCTTTCTACATATATAGTTGGTTTTTGTTGGTTTCTTGTTGTTGATTTTTTTTTTTCTCTAATGACAGAAGAGCGAAGAACAGGGTAAAACTTTCAGAGGGTAACTGTGCTGTCGGTTTTCTCAAGTTTGCTCTGTCTCAGTCAGCCTCCTCTGCAGTGGGATCTCTCCTCGTGCCAGGACCTGGAGCACAAGGAGTTGGACCTGTTCCTCACCTCTGCTCCCTTTCGCAGCGCAGCCTTGGACAAGTCGCTTAGCACCCTTGTTCCAAATGGCTCCGAACCACTCCAAAACTAGCCAGTGGTTTCCTGCCTCGGGGCTGCTGAGAAGGCTGATTGAATATGGGCTGAAAAAAAGTGCTACAAAGTCATCAGGTGCAAGCAGCAAGGTTGCATTTATCTTTGATTTTCACTCCAGTCAGTGTAAAGAGTTGCTGCATCTTTACCTCACATTTTGCGTCATTTCTCTCGTCTTTCTTCATCTGTGAAATAATTCTGATAAAGTTTGCCACTGGTGCTACAAAAGCTCTGTCTTAGAGTGTAACAAATTCAGTGCACTTTGAAGATGTCTGTGTTCTCAAATCTTGATAAAATTATATGGCTAAGGTAAAATTCTGGCTGATTTCTATTAAGACAGATATTTTTATTTCTAAAGGACTTTGATTTTCTTTTCAAAATATGCCTAGTGCTCATCGGTCTGAGAAAATGGAGTGAGACAAAAGATAGTTTCTAAATTGCCATTTTTTTCAGGCCAAGCACTGAAATGCTGCCAATCTGGATTGGTCAGATTAGCTTTTATGAAGGTGATATATGCTTTTATTGTACACTTGAAGATGCAAAAAAAAAAAAAAAAAATAGCCAGTCCTTCAAACTGGCTTTGTATGGCTGACCTGTTGCTGATTTGATGGAAGTATGTGGCATTAAACTCCATCACACACACTGCCTGCTAGGAACACTTCTCTGGGTATTGTTGACTGATCGATCACTGAGGGTTGTGCTCTGACTGATATCTTTCAAACAAGGCTATCCTTCTGCATTTGTACAAGAAGAGAAAAGAAAAATTACTCAGAAGGAGAAAAAAAGAAACAAAAAACTGTTGGAAATATGAAAGTAATTTCTAAAGCCATTTCTGCCTGTCACTGGTGTGAGAAGAATTTTCATTCTCTTTAGGGCTGTTTAAAATATACTTTGGGGCTAAAATAACAGTGAAGATGATCCAATCCATTCTTAGTCCTGAAACCACAATGGGTAACAGATCCCTCTTGCCACATCACGTCCAATGAGATAGCTTACTGGAAGAATTGGTCAGAAAACTTCATTAGTGATTGCAAAAAAAAGAAAAGTAAGAAAATGTTCTCTTTTCCCTTCCTTTTACTTTTTTTTTTCAAGGCAGAACAACAACAAATAAGTCAACAATGCTTGTATTGTTTTATTAAAGATAACACAGTTTTTTAGGTTTTCCAATGTCTGTGAAACTTAATTCTTGCTATTTTTTTTCCATGAGATGAAATACCAGAAAACTGTGAAAGCAGTTAAAATTTTCATTAAAATTTTGCATTTTTAATTTGATACAGAAGATTATTCTCTCACTTTCTGCTGCCCTCCTGCCTCTCTGTTCCATATTCATGCACAGACTCCTGGCTGGCTCTGAATGGCACTTAACCATTCACTCCTTAGAATGAGCAAGTGGCGACTCCATAAATTTGTTGATTAAAGGTGAGATCGTGGTAGGGACCACCCTGGATTCTGGAAATTGCAAAGCTCCTTGAAGGTACTCTTTGTGAAGCAAGTAAGGAATATGATAGCATCACTTCTAATCAGAATGAATATCATTGCAGTCAGCAGTAGTTGTCACAAGCTGTATGGGTACATCAGGGATCTGACATTAAAGCTTTCATGTTATAATGTTTCTGTCACCTACTTGATGCACAATTTCTGACTTCTCTGTGTTGGCTTTTTTCCCGCAGTAGGACATCCTGGCATGGTTAATAAACCTAAATTTCTTTCATTTCTTTGAGAGGTTAGTTAAGGAGTTATGTGGGTGGTGGTACCAATATTTGGAGTTGTTCCTCTTGAAAGACCAGTGCTGCTGGTTTGGTCTGAACTAACATTTTTTCCCTGCTGAAGGCACACCTTTTTTCCAAAGCATTGAAAGACAACAGTGCAACTAGGATACTCTGTGACAATGAAATTAAAAATCATCATTTTAAAATAGACGTTAATATTGCTTCTGTGCCCACCTGTAGCACCTTTTAAATTGAGCTGAATGAAATGGCAGGAGCATGAAGGAGAACTAAATGGGCATTATTGAGCAGATGGGTGCATCTGCTTTCTTACTTTCTCACTGTTTTGTATTCGAGCTGTTTATTTTCACTCTCTGGCTGTCAGACATAACATGAATCAGAACTGAAAGACTCTTTCCCTGCAGTAGGACCTGAAGTCAGGAGTCTCCCAGTCTTCCTGGTCACTCTGCCATTTTGTTGTCTTTTGTAGTTTGTCTTGCAAAAAAGAAAAGAGTTCTGCAAATTGGGATTGCAGTTGAATTTACTTCCAAGAACTAGCAGATAAAAGAGAGGAAGAAATTTGTCCCAGTGGTATTAGAGGAAACCTTGAGTGATCTGACCCAGTCAACAAATGTCAGGAAACATTGCCACTTGTGGAAAAGTTAATGCTTCATTATTGCTCGTAGACAGATAGACCTCCATAAAACACCTGGAAGTGGTCCACAGACCACAGACGGAATGTCACTAAGGCTAATTTAAAAATAAAAATAAGAAAGGGAAAAGAGAGAGCAGATTTTAAGAGATAAATTGATCATCAGCTGGGGTGAGGGAAGTAATCTGTCACAGTTGTGTCTCATGTAGAAACCCAGCATGTTATAGGGTCACAGTCCCTTTCGTCAGATGTTGACCACTGTAAGGGGAAGGCTATCAGACAGCCTGAACCATTACTTTGATGAGAGGAGATCACAGGAGAGAAACATTACTTGTGGTGAGACTGAAGGTGAGTGAGGTAACCACAGAGTACGCTGTAAGAATGTGGATTGTGGGAAGCACTGCTTATAGGAGGAAGGCAGATGGATTGATACTGGCAGTAGCAAGGACTAGCTATTCTCTTTCACCATCCTGGAGTGAGGTGAAACCTGCTGTAAGTAGTAACGGAGAATAGTTGATACAGATCAGACTCCGCCAAAGTAGCGGTGTTGGCATTGAGAGCAGAAAGTTTTGCAGATTTCTCTATGTGTGCACTTGCTACTGGTGTTCCTGGTGGGTGGCTGAATCATCCTGATGGCATTCAACAGGAACCAGCTGCTGAGAATATTAAAATGCAAGCATTTATTCCTCTAGAGAGACAGTAGCATCTGCAAAGTTTTCCTGTCTTGATAGTACAGATAATCCCAGGGAGTATTCTCTAGTAGTTTTTAACTCTCAATTCATTTATGCATTTTCTTTAAAGCCATATGTGCTTTGTGTCTGCTCAGAGAGACAAGTCTAGTCTTAGATCTGAGGCTTTCACAGGTCTCAGGCAGGTAGTTTGCAAGCCCTCTGTTCAGGCTGAGGAACCTTACATGGGAAAAGGAATCCAAGCTTTCTCTCCTTCCTTTACCAACACTTTTATCATCCTCTTTTTCTTGGGAAAGATGCCTCAGAGGCGGCTATGGAACAGAGCATGAGCCCTCTGCCAGGCTGCAGTTCTGTGAGTTGTATATCAGTGTGAGGTTTGGCTTAACATTCATTGTGGCAGTGATTACAAGAAATGGTAAAAATTGTAGGAGGGCAATTTACTGATATGTTAGATAGGATGTTAAGCATGCCCATTACTATTTGTATTTGCTGTCATTAACCCCATCAGGAGCGGAGAGTACTCAGAAACCCTGTCAGGAGAAGGCTTTAAGTCAGACATCTATAACACACAAAGTCATAACCAGAACATCTGAGGGAAGGGGAAAAGAAGGCAGTCTTTTCTCAACTCCTCACATCTTTTCTGCTTTCCTTACAGCGTGTTCTCATGCTAATAGTTTGTGAATTCACATACTAACGATATTCATAGGAAGGGAATGGCAGAGATTCTTCCCATGACATATGATGTGAGAAAAGGTGCAGGATTGTTTTACAGAGAGAGGGAAATGGAGTTCTTACAAGTGCAGCTGCAGTGTTGGCACAAGGAGAAACAAGCTGTAGCCAGCCAGAGCTGTGTGGCAAAAGCAAGGGTGAGGATTGTGGGTTTGTTTAAAAAGCAGAATAATTTGGTGTGCTCATCAGTGTAGCATTGTATTAAAGTATTTCAGCCTTATCTAAATAGGCTTGCATAAAATACCTGCCTACCTGCTAGGCAGTGAATAGCTTGGCCCTGTTTTTCCAAGCTGAAATATTAGCACGTCTGAGGTAAAAGAACAAATTCTCTCCGTACAGCAAACCTCCACTCCAAGGGTCCACCTTTCATCATCTCCAGTCATCCTCAGAGTCTGGCAGAATATGTCAACAAATCAAGGTTTTGACAGGATCTTACAGACGCAACAAGTGGGACTACAAACACCACTCTTCAGAGTTTATTGATAGCCTCTCTCATGATGTGACAGGCCAAGGAAAGCTGTCGTAGGAGAGGTGACAGCAACAGCAACGTTTTATAGCCGATCTGATTTCAGCTTTGCCTTGGAAAGAGCTGCTGAAACCTCTTAGCAGTGTTAAGACATATAGTTTAATCTCAGTGAAGCATCACAGTGATGATGCATACATCAAAGACTCTGTTGTGCTTTCCCCTTTTTGTGTGAATTATGTTTGCTCATTTGTTTAAAAAAAATAGCATAATGATTTCAATTCTAAGAGGCTTAAGCCCAAAGCTTTGAAAAGTCTTAACAAAGAATGATTTAATGAACTGGCTATTGTGTTTATTGTTATGCTCAGCTACTTAAGTATGTCATAGGCTCTGCAATACAAACAATTAATGGTCAAGCTTCTGAGCTCAAGTGCTAAGGTCTTCTGCTTTTAGAAAGGGAGAAGTAGTATTTGAAGTCTGTTCCCACTTAAGCAGTAGTGCAATAAAACTGCACTGGATTTAGATGTAATGGCTTAGGGTTGGATTTGTTGTTTGTTTGTTGGTACAAAAAAATAACATGGAACTAACTCCTGAAAAAAAGCAGCACTAGAAAATTTCAGAAAATACTGAATGATACTCAGCTTTCTTTCACCCCAGCGTTTCCTCTAAAGAAAATTTTCTCTGTTAAAATAGCCAGAGGGAAAAAAGCAGTTCTTGAGCTTTGCCTCAGTAGTGTTGGAGATTAGAAGAGTGTTGCACAGAGACAGTCGTCCTCATCAAACTTAGAGAGAGGGCTGAATCATACTGCATACCATGAGACATCATGTCTTTAGTCCTCAGGGCATCAGGAGGCTCTTAGTCCAGCTCAGCTGACAGCATGAGGTTGGTATGCAACTCAGAAGCAGTAAACTACGTTTCCCAACAACTCCTGGAGAGCTGGGTTCTCCGGTGCAATGAAGACTATGAGTAATGTTAGGAAGATTCCCATTTCTTTAATCTTCTATATTTTGTCATGGGTACTTCATGATTTTACTGCTTATCTGCTCTTCATATTTACCACGAATAATGAGGAGATGAGGTTTAAAGAGAAATAATTATTTTTTAAAGATGTTTATTGTGTTCAAATAGCATGGATCCTCCAGGGCAATACCCCCCATCTGGTCAAAGCAGCCAGCAGAAAGAAATCTGGACGCAGATTCAGCCACTAAGAGTGAAGTCAGACTCAGAGCTATGATAATAAATTCCATCCTGAGAAGAAAGGAAAGTCTGAGGCTGCCAATGGAGCAACTGATTTGGAGGCATCTACAGAGCTATGACTTGGTTCTCCCTTTGCCATCCTGTGGCTGAAATAAAACTACGTCTGTGAGTTATTTACCTCTTTGGCCACAAGAAAATAGCAAGCCTGAAATTCCCGCCAGTGCTGCCCGCATAGCTGCCCTGTTTTAACCTCAGGATACTATGTGACACCTGAGTGGTGAGCTACGCTAATGCTGTGGTAAATACCTCACTTACTCCAAAAGTAATGCCTCCTGTTTATTTCTGTGGAAACTACAACAGATACAAAGAGCACAGTAACAGTATTTGGTGGAGAAGATTCTCAGCTACATAAGAGTATTTTTCAGCATCCATTTCGCCACTGTGCTCACATCCACTGTTTGGTCTCTACATACATTCAACAAGCATTGATGAATGTCCATGGGTGCCATGTTTCCAGATGGAAG
Source organism: Lagopus muta (assembly GCF_023343835.1). Taxonomy (NCBI): domain Eukaryota; kingdom Metazoa; phylum Chordata; class Aves; order Galliformes; family Phasianidae; genus Lagopus; species Lagopus muta. Next base: position 82,786,515 of record NC_064433.1, read on the forward strand.
AATTCAGTGATACACCTTTGCTTCATCTGCACTTCCGTGTCATGTGGCATTCTGCCAGACTGCCCCTCTGCTGTCACGGCAGCAACATGTATCAGGATATTGGCGGGAAGGTTCAGTCTCTACTGCCGTCCCACCAACTGCTTTTCACACTGTGGGCCATGATAACAAAATAGGAGGCATTACTGTCAGAGCATCCCTTGTATCATGGTAGTAGTTACTACTGTGCTATGTTTTGTTAGGAGTTCTTTATGCAACTATTTGGGTCAAGTCTTGTGCTTTTTCCACTCCGTTTTGGTCGATGGATGTTTCCCCTGACTGCTGTCTATTCTGTCAGGCAGTTTCTGTGAGTGACAAAACTGAAACCCAGGGCCAAAATAGTTGAGAGTTCAAGTTGCCTATTTTGGGATATTGTTGTATTCTATCTCTAATTAGGAAAAGGATATGTAAATTCCAGAGCAAATACAATTGAAGCTGTTTGAAATCTAGCAGTTCAGACTGAGACCACTGTGGAAGTTTAGTAAGCTCCTACATGAGGCACATGGAAGTGCGTACTGAGATCTGGGGCAAAGTAATGTTTGTCATTAAACATTGTAGGGAAATCTGAGTTATCCTTCACAGAGGTTTTGCAGACGGCTGAAGGTTCCATGAGACATAGAAGAGTTTTTGGCTTCTTGTAGTCTCTGATGTCCAAGTGCACAGAACACTGTGAGGAAGAAAGAACAGTAAAAAAAGATACCTCTTCTCCCATAATCTTTCTGTAAATCTCAGCCACCCTATAGGGTAACTTCTCCATTAGTAGCTTTCACTTCCAGCCACAAGCAGTGGAACCACAAAGACAGGCATCCATTCAAAGATGATGAAGACTTCATTATGTTTAGAAAGTTCATCACAACACATTTACTTGTACACTGTAAAGTAGTTTCACAAATTAAACCTAAGCGGTTGTCAAAATAAATGAGTTAAGTGTGCTTTGTGATGCTTTATCCTTTGTTTATTTATATTTTGTATTGTCTGTTCAAGTGTTTCCTAATTTGAAAAATTCAGTTACTTGTGATAGGTCAGCATCCTTGCTACTAACTTGAATTAGGAGGATCATATTATTTTTTTGACTAGATACCCTCCTAATAGCAAAAGCGTTAGCTGAAAGATTTTTATGTTTGGGCTGGAAGAGCATGGTCACTGCAGAATAATCCAAAAGATTACTTCATAAGGGATTATCCTAAATTAGTGCTTTGCCAAACTGCCTGCTCTCTCAAAGGTTGCGTCGCTTCTGTGCTAGACTCTGCGACAAGCCACATTTCAGTGTTTGCAGGAGGAGAGGTTCCAAAAGAAAGTGACGGAGGTGGCAGAACTGGGTGACATGTGGTAGGCATGTCAGCAAAGGGAACGGCATGCCACACACCTGCTTTGTGGCTCTGCCGTGCCACAAGTTAACATTTTGATGAGCAATTTCCATTCTGTTGTTTTCTCTCAACACATGGGGTTCAAAAAACAGTTAAAGGAAAACTGTACCCATTTGCTCATCCCCAAAGCCTACAATTTCAGAAGTCTGCCAGATTAATTTTTACATATACAATATTTCAGAGTTGAAGTACATATAGGAGTGCAGTTTATGTTTTGAAATTGTAGTGTGATGGCTAAAGAATAGGTGTGCATTGCTCTAACTTTGTGAAATGCCTCTGATTGATGGTTTATAGTTTAAAAAAAGAAAAATCTTTCTTTTCATGTAATCAAAACTTTCAGAAGTTTCTCAAGTCTGTGTAATAATCATGAATACCAACCCTTACAGAAAGACTTTTTTTCTCTACGGCTGTGTACAAAAACTAGAGAAACACAACAATCCTTTTGCTGGCTACATTTCTGTAAAAAAACTGCTTTTTATAATCACCATACTTGAACTAGGCTGCACATTAAACCTGCACTAGGATGATATGATATAATCTATTGGTCTACTGTGCTAAAACATTTCATTTTTGTCTGTGTTTGCTCCTTAGCACCCTCTGTGTGAGGGAAGTGGGGAAATGACTGCAGAACTAGATGGCATTGAGATGCAATAAGTGATGTGGTATCACAAAAATGTGTTTGTTGGCCATATATTTTAGTCAGAAATAGGCTAGCCCTTTGCTAATTTACCCTGAGAAGTAACTGCCACATGACTGAGGAAGGAATTAGACACGTATTTTCTAGTTAAAACTCTAATCTGATACTCATGGAGCAGATTTGGTAGCAAATTTTGGCTACTGAAAAGTATCTGGCTACTGGTAGGCCTGTATCTGTGTAATTGGAAAACAGAAGAGATTCTGTCACTTTAATCTGACGCTTATCTCCATCCTCCTTAAGGCAGCAGAAAAGCCAAGGGATTTAGCATCTTCCTTCTTTTCTTGCAACTTACTGAGACTAACTATGGTTAGAAGCTCTTCATGATGCATTTTATGGCAGGATGTCCGCGCTGCTAGAAGCCTTTTGTTGCTGAAGTCTGAAGCATTATATCATTCAATAACCCCTTATTTTTGTCTTCCAGGAGAGCGTCAGCTTGTAAAAAGTGACATGATCAGCACAAAAGTCAGCCTTTGACATGCCCTTTCACCTGCAGGTCATGTTCATGCACTCACTACTAGAGCAGTTTAAAGGTTTTCAGTAACCTTTTAATAGAGGTAATTTCACCGATCCCTTTCAAGGGGTCCACTTGATCATATATCAGTAAGGAGAGATGCTATTTGAGAACAGTTGATATGCTCACAATTTTTGTAAGCAAAGACCTTGACGAGTTCCTCTGCAGTCAATCTCTTTGGGCTAAAATTTCAACCTATTACATGGGGATTTAGCCACTCGTTTCCCATAAACATCAATGGGAGTCATGTGGCTAAATCCCTGTGCAACACATTGAAAATGTATTCCCTTATGTTTAAACTCATTTTGATGCAGATGTTTCCTTCTGCAGGAAACAAGTGAAACGAAGAAGCCATTTATTTCTTTTCATTTGTGTCTGCCCCAGATCACCAAACACCTAAATTATCTTCTCTTCTGCCTAGGTACCAGAGTATCCTGTAGGATGTGCTGAATGCTGTGTATGTATGACACTAAGTTAAGAGGGCAAGCTTCAAGACGTTAGGACAATGGATGCTAATTTGTATTTATTACCTACTCATGTGTGGGAAAAATTGCACAGATGACAGGCTGTCTCTTCACCCATAAGAACAATATTTCTCATTTTTCTCAGTTCTCCATCGCCTGCTGTGTTACATATTAAAGGAGGGACAACATGCTCTTTTTTGGGGATTTAACTAGTGATCTTTGAATGGAAGTTTCAGTGTAGGGCCCATTACTCGCCTCTTGGTTGATGTGTGCTTACAATACTCTCTTACAAGTTTAATGGATCTGCTGTGGTCACAATACAGAGTTCTGCTTTACAAATTTCCTTATTGAAGATGAGGAAGATCTTTTAGGCCAAATATTGGAGGGTGGGGAAGTAAATGGCTATCAGGATGTAGGCACAAATGTGAATATACTATTTCAAAATCATCACGTATGATTTTCAATAATGGCACGTGTGCTAAGATGCAATTTTGTGCCTGCAAAGAATTGTGTTCATAATAAATGGCAGGTGCTTTTAAAGCATTTAAATATTGCATTTTCTATTTCCACCTGCGCACCAGGTAACTGGGTATTAATATGCTCCTAGTTGAGCCCATGATTCATTGCAGGTGCAGTGCTCTGGAAATCAAGGATTGCATTGAGGTCCTGATGAAAATCATGCCCTCAGGCACATCTGATCTCCATTTTGATCAACAAGCCAAAAATAAGACTTTTACTTCAATTACAGTTCATCTGATTTTGAACTTAATGATGCAACTCAAAGTCTATTGGCTTAGCTCCTGAGACCCAGGAAGGAGGATGTCTGGGACCTTGTCTATTCAGTGGAATAGAGGTTCCCATTAAATTCACTCTGATCTCATTACATGTCTTTTATTTGTTCAGAAGCTCTATTTTTGCTCTTCCTGGCCTTATTGAATCTGTTGTTGATTCATTGTGCAGACTTGGTATTAATGAAAAAGACTGCCTCACTCAGGTCTCTCCGGAGGGTGAGGTTTTCCATAGTCCTGTGTCTGTACAACGCATTGGAAGCACAGAATCCGATGGCTTGCCTTGTGAAACTAGATTTGAGCACAGCTTTATTAATAGGCTGATGAGATGTACCAGCTTGGCTGGGCTGTCTGCCTCCATAATGAGCGAGGGCTGCATTTTCCTTTCTTTAACGATCAGAAAAAATCCTCAGTTATGCCTTTCCTGTCCCACTGCTCTCCACATTCCTATTTCAAAGGCCTCTTTAAAGGTCTCTATTATCTCAGCTGCCTTTAGGTGTCACTCGAAGCTTTGGGTTCCTCCTGTTCACCCGGCCCTTTGTATATTTAGTTTTGCCCTCCCTGCCATTCAACTGCTCTGGCAGCTGGGGACCCCTGGTCACCCCGCCTCTACTCCATTCTCCATTGCCCCACTTGTCCACACTCACCGCATGCTTATTGCTGCTAATGGAACATTTTGATTCACATGGTTTGGTGCTTATGTAGGGCACTTAGTTGAAGGAAAAAAAGTGTTTCATTTTGGCGACTTTTCTCATTTTAAGGATTGCTAGGTGTCAAAGGCTGGGTCTGTATTGCTGTATTTGAAACTCCACTGCAGGAGAGCACGGTTGTCCTGCAATTTGTAACAGATGGTAGACCTGTATTTTTAACTTTCAGAAGAGTAGAAGGGCTGCCTTCTGTCCTGCTTATGTCAGGCACTGTCAGGCTGTCCCAGCTCCTTCCCCTACAAGACTTCAGGAACTGTTAATCTGGTCTTTTCCATTTCAAGGCTGATCTGAACATTTTAGAGTGGGCCAAGTACTTCCTTGGCCTTCTGACTAAGCTTAGGTGGCTCATATGGTAATTCATTAATTTGGAGACTGTATTCCGCCTTTGCTGGGAGTTAAGAATGGTGTTCTAATAGCTTCCTTCCATCTGGAACAGTCATAAACCAGATGGATAAAGGATTGGCACCACTTATTTTGACTCTACCCAACTCACCCCATGTAAAGAGACCTCGCAATATTTCCCAGACAATTGTTGCATGTATCCAGAATAGCAAGCAAAAAAAAAATCAAGATCAGATGTGTGGGCTGCCATTTGGGGAAAGCATTGGAAAGGTGAGCAATACAATTATCCCTTCCTTTGCAACGCTATGTTGGAATCCATCATTAGAAACCACATATAAGATGGTTTTGAATCTAAAAATTATTTTAAAGTTTTATTGCCTAGTTTCAGTTCTAAAGATTGAAGTACCTAGAGTTAAAACATTTCAGTGTGGGATTTGTTTCTTAAATAGAATGGTAAGAGGTAGGTTTTCAAGGTTGTTGTGTACAAAGATCTTAGCAATTTGTCTAACTAGATCCATTCTCTTCCTCCTGGTTTTCATGAAAATAAATTCATCATGCTACTTTTCACTGCATTCCTTTAATATGATTTAGTAAAAATGAGAATATTGCCAGAGACTTAAAGTTGCACCTACATCTACTTATTTGGTTAAATTAAAAATAATAATATTTAATTAATGAATGGCTAGAAGGAAGCAGCCCTGATGCGTTGCAAATAACATGTCTTTAAAGAACTGGTCTTTGGTCCAGGCCTGCATTGTAGTACTAGGAAAGTTTCAGAAACAATTCTGATTCTGCTGAATACCAGAACAGATACATAAAGGTAGCCTACTTTATTTTTGCTTAAAGAAATATGAAAGGGAAGTCTGTAAAATTCGGATAGCATAATAAAACAATTCACAAAAGCTCCTTAAGCAGATCAGAGAAGTCATGTAGATGTGCACTGCAAAGCGCGGGGAGGTGAGTCTGCCTAAATGCGGAAAGGTACAGGAGGCTGTTGACGCCAAACAAGTTCTTTTCCCTCAGTGGAAGTCGAAGCAGAACCATCAGAAAGATTGAAAACCTCAGATACAATTTACAGAAAAGAAGGACTCAATGTGACTCGAAAAGTGTACCCATACAAAGACAGAGGTTCTGTACTTCAGCTTGGGAGTCTGAGGAGAAATAGGCAGGGTTACTGTTAAAGAAGAAAGGGAACATTTAATGGTAGGAAGCCTGCAATATTGTAAAGATTTTCTTTTCATTTATCATTATTGTATTTATCAGAGGCCTTTATGACTTTCCACTGATTAAAATCCTTTTAGACTACTTTCAGAGAGGATGCCTGAAAGAAGAAACAAACATGAATTATGATGTATCATCCAGACTCATGCTGCATATGAATCCTAGAGTCAGGGAACTGAAAAGAAGGTGTTGGAGCTTCTAGCCAAAAAAATTTAATCTGTTCTTGAAATTAGCTGGGGATGCAAGGATTTTCAAGGGTTTCTCTAATATTTTGAAAGACCAGGAATTAAATGGATTTTGTAAATTTTGCTTCAGTAGTTTGTAAATAATTTACCACTCCAGATAAAAATGTCAGCAGTTTTTGTAGGCTTGTAAGTCTTCACTGGTTGTTTCCACTTGCTTGGAAGAGCCTGTCAGTGCCAGAGTGCTTAAATGCCTGCTGACTCCCCCTGTGAAGAAGAGAGCCCTCTGCTCCTGGCTGTCATACCATGGAAGGCACCTTTTGAAGCACTAAATGCAAGGATATTCCTGCTACCAGCTAGATTCTGTTCTGAGAAGTACTGGCTGGCAGCTGGTACTGTGTATTGAATCCAGCATCTATTTCCTGGGATAGCCACAAAGATAGGAGAGAGATGGGGGACATGTTATCACTACAGAAGTTAATAATTGAGTCCAGTCTGTCTTTGTGGTTTTGTGATAAGGAGTATATTAGAAGAGCCAGTTCCTTTTAACAGTTTCTGCCTGAAATGTGCTGGAATGTGAAGTGCTCAGATGAAATCCTTCCTGCCAGCACCTCTCTTTCTTCATCTTCTGCCATTCCCAAATAACAAATTTCTCCCAAGAAAGATGCTGACTTGAGGTGTTGTGTCAAAAAAATGTGTCCCTTTGAGTAACTCATCAGTTTAATATACAGGTGTGCTTCTCATTATAAAATCAAGTGAAACTGAACTATAAGAAAACGAAAGCACCACAGTAATAACCGGAACATATTGGCTTTCAATGTTGTTTCACCTGACCTTCAAAATGTGGAAATCCGCTGTCTGATCAGTTATTTACAAACTCCAGAAGAGAAGGCAACCTGTTAACGGCAGTAGTCCAGCTTCTCCATTGCCATGTTGGTAGCACTGCTACACGGTCCAGCGAGTAAAATTTACACTTGCACATGCTATTTGCTGCTAACTCCTTACATTGGTGCTGAGCGAGCCAAAAACTCTGCTTGAAAAAGGGACCAGCAGGAAATCAGCAGCTTCTGTCTCTTAACACACCAGAGCTATAGAAACTGCCTAGCAAATACCATGGGTCTCAGCTTTCTGAAAGCACATAGGCTATTTTTCATTATTCATCCTAATTGTTCACGGTATTGAAGTTACATTAGCCTGGTCTTGCTTTTTGCCATTTTGGTTCAGTACGTCTTCAGTCAGCTGTTGCAAACTGGAAAAGCTGGAAACAAAAGGCCTGATCGTGCTCAGAGGCCGGTGTCAGTGATGTTAGTGAGGCTACCAAAATAAGAAAGACCTGTGAGGATTAGGCTCTCAGTGCTCATACCAGCTGAAAATAGGTTGGGACCCAGTTCAAATCATCAGGTAGTGGTGGCAGCTAGAACTGCTTGATTCTGAAATCTGACATCTTGTGACCTGCCTGTGCTGGAGGCACTTCTGCGGCCTTGTAGCAAAGCTTTGAAGGCCAGCAAATCGTTCCAGCACCAGTCCCAGACTATGATCTAAGTAAATAAATAAATAAAAAGACAATTCTCTCTGTCCTCAATGCAACAAAACAGTGCATAAATACAGTCTTGTGAAATGACATCTGCTGTTCAGAAGAACAAAAGGCAGAACCGAGAAGGTCGTCATTTTGGCTTCTCTTACTTGTGCTTGCCTGAATTCTAACCATAGCATTATTAACGTAAAACGTAGCTGCTCTGCTTTCTGTGAGCTTTTTTGTTATCTCTAATAAATTAGCACCTTACAGAGGAGTGCTCTTAGCTCGCCATAACGACCAGTGTGTTGGAAGTATTGATCTCAAAATACGGATTACTGATGCGATCATTTGCCCCAGTTGCAACCTTTTGTGATAACCTCTAATGCAACAGGCATTAAAAAATACAGCATGTGATAACGGGGGCTGCTTAGTTACTCCCTAGCAGAGCCAGGAAGAACTCTGTATTTTCACTTTGCAAACCTTGGCAAAGACATAATGCTGTATATGCCAAATTTTCAAAAATGATGGAATTTGGCTTTCATGCCCAGGAACAAAATAGCCTAAGGTACCAACCAATAGAAAAATTGATTGGGAGGGGGAATACCCAACTGTCTAGGATGCTGTTTTTTTGTAGATTTCAGACACTGGCAAATATTGCCCAATTACTACAGCGGGACAAAGGCATCTCTAGACTTTTTGCTCTGAGATCTACAAAAATAAACATCTGACATCAAATAGGGCAATAAAAATACCTCTGCATTCTGTATCCCGATTCAGCAAATCTCAGATGTAAGTAAATGAAATAGCTGAAATGTCAGCCTTGACAGAAAAGAAGAGAGTACAATGAAAAAAGAAAAAAAAAAAAAGAAAAAAAAAGTATAATCTAGGTTAATAACTGCTTTCTCTGTTATTAAAATTGAGAGAACAAGTTAGTTTATCACTGAATCATTCAGTTGTTAACTTACTGAATAGACGAATGCAGAAGTTTTCCAAATTTCTTTCCATTTTACAAAACACTAGTTCATAGCTGCAACCTGGAGTGAAGCTGTTTACAGCTCTGTGCTAAGTAGAAAGTTCAAATCAATTATTGTCCATTAGAGTTAGGTATAACTGATGAAATATCCCCAGAGGAGTATTGTAAATGTATCAAGATGTCCTCCCCCATTACAGAAATGGGGAGGCATGGTAAATTACTTACCTTCTCTCTTACACTTAATGTTTCTGAAATGCTGCCAGGCAGAAAAGGCTTATCTCGTCTCACTGGATTTAAGAGAGGTCTACACTGTAGTCTGGGATGTAAGGGAAGGAAAAAAGGTACTAGGAGAGGGCAGACCCACATTAGGCTTTATTCCCAGATGGGACTAAGAACACAGAAATAGATAAAAGGTGCTTAATAACCAACAGTGGATTCAAAATACTGATCCAAAAGTCAGGAGAAGAGTTTTTTTATAATATAACTGAAATCTTGTGCAGTGAGCTATGTAATAAATGCACTCATTAAAACATACACTGCGATAGGATTGGGCCAGAACATGCAAACACATCCATGCTTAAGGTTGTCTCCTAGCGCTGAAGTAGAGTGAGCATAGTACTGAAAGTAACTAGTATTCGTGATTTGTTTCCATCAGGATCTTTTCCTTTAGCAGCCTTTAGCCTGCTTCTCACTTGTTATCTATCTGCATCCAGGACTGTACAGGACATTGTAAAGAAATATGGAAAGAAAAGATTCTTGCACGCAGGGAGCATTATTTTGTGTAAGGCCTTTGCTAGGGATGTAATGAAGTTTGTTACTGCGAGACGTACTTTTCTGACACCTGATTGTAATGTTCTCAGACTACTGTTGTATCTCTGCTAGTATACAAGATCTCTTTGTGATAAAATGTGAGTGATCTCTGTTGAATGTGACCATCAGCACCACTGAGCACAAGACAGTACAGACAGGGGAGAAACACTATCTTGGGCCCAACCACTCTGAGACAGAATAGAGCAATAAGAACATCCTGGCAGAGAATGGGAAAAGGAGGTACCATGTTGTTGAACAGCCATGTTCCTAAACGGTCTGTGAAAGTGAATCTTGACCTAATCAGTGAGTTCAGGTGTATGAAAGACTTAATAGGTGTCCAGTGTTCTCTGAGCATCCAAAATGGAAATGGGAAATGCACAGTGCAAGAAGAAGTGTACATCCCTCCTTAACGTTGCCAGAAAAGGTTGCCAAAAGAAATTGTAGCTGATGCTGCCCATGGAGAAGCTCAGACTCAAGTTTTGCAAAATGTTTGGAATGTGTGGAATGTTCAGCAATTCAGTGAAGCAACAGGAGAAGGTAGGGTCAAAAGTTAAAAATCATGTGGGAGTGGTTCCTGACTCTTTGGGACTTCTGGCACTGCAGCCTCTGCTTATCTCAGCAGCAGTAAGAAACAACAAAGCTGCCAGATCAGATTCAGTGATGTAGGAGTACAAGAGAAGAGGGGTCTTGACGGTCTTTAATTCTGAGGTGGACAGCCACGACTATTTCAATTGTTACAATATCACTAACTTGGAATTCCAAAGTCTCATTTTCAGATTTCTACATATTTAGGATTTCTTACGTGACTCTTAGACAAGTAACTCGACCTCTCCAAGCTTTCATTTCTAACTCTGTAAAGAGGAATGCTAATACATTAGCAGTCATGGAATCAGTCGTAGAATCATAGGATCCTTAGATTGGAAAATACCTCTAAAGGCCATCTAGTCCAGCTTCTCCGCAATGAACAGGGACAATCACACCTAGATCGGGTTTCCCAGGGGCCTGATCCAGCCTCATCTTAAAAGTCTCCAGGGACAGGGCATCAACACATCACCAGGCAATCTGTTCCAGTGCCTCACCACACTTGCTATAAAAGATTTTTTCATTACATCTAACCTAAATCTACTATCTTTGAGCTTTCCCCTTGTTCTGTCACCACAGACCCTGCTAAAGAGCCTGTCCCCTTCTTTCCTGTAGCTCCCCTTTAGATACTAAAAGGCTGCTATCAGGTCACCTCAGAGCATTCTCTTCTCCAGGTTGAACAGCCCCAGCTCTCTCAGTCATCCTTTGGATCATTTTTGCAGCCCTCCTCTGAATGTGCTCCAACAAGTCTATGTCTCTCCTGTACTGACCATGCTTGTTTTGATGTAGTCCAGGATACAGTTGGCTTTCTGAGCATGTTGCTGGCTCATGTCCAGCTTGCCATCCACCAGTACCCCCAGGTCTTTTATCGCAGGGAAATCTACAAGGATTTTATGAGACAATGTAACATATTAAAGGTTTTGAGATGAGCTGATGCTACAACTGTATGATTCACATAAGTATCCAGGAAATAATGTTGGGAATGCAAATCTAGTGGAATAAGGGCACAGTAATTTGACCACAGCAAAGTATAGATTTGTTTGTACAAAATCTTCCATCATGATTATAAGATGTATGGTAAGATCCAGCTCTCTTCTCAATCTTCAGTATAATTTTCAAAGCATTTTGCAAGGGAGTTAGTTTTGTCATTCATATCAGAATGCATTAATCATATTTCTGGTTGTTGGAACCTAGTGGATACTGGGCTGTGCACAAGTTTCTATTGATATCAGTGGTATATGATCTCAGCATCTCACATAATCAGAAGAAATCATTATTGACAGCTTTTGGACTTTATCTACTCCATTTTTCTCCCTGATTTTCCCTGCAAGCTACAGTGATTAAGATAACCTACTGTTGAGAGTGACAGCCAGTAAGTAGTGGGTGCAGCAAATTCAGAGGTTGGAACTAGATGGTCTTTAAGCCCAATCTGTTCTATGATCCTGTGACTTTCCCTCTTGCTCCACTCATGGATGTTGTGGCCAGCTATGCTAAGGTGCAAAAGGAGCTGCCTTGGGGGAGCACAGCTCTTTGACAGCTATGCTCTTGGAGTAGTGAGAGGATATAACACAACTGAGCTCAAAGGCTTCTTTTTAAGAAAACCAAGAAATGGAGGTTTAAGTTCCCTGCACTCTTCTGCTGCCATTGACACCATGTGCTACTATAGAAATGTGGAAAGAGAGAACTGTATGTGGATCTCAACCAGTAATCAGATTTGCTGCCTCCGCTTCTCTCCCACTCACTTTGAATGGAGAAGCTCAAGGCCTGGAGTGGGATTATCAGGAGACAACAAACTGCACTCACGAGCTAAATTGAGTAAGAACTGGAAGGTTTCTTCTTTTATTGATGTACCGTGGCTGGACAGTGTTTGACGCTTGGCATAATGTCTTTAAAGGCACAGGTTTGGAGGGATCTCTTTCCTGGAAAGTAGCAAATTCTATGACAAGTCAGTAAAATAAACATTTCCATATGAATTTAACACATTCTGTATCACTCTGTAATTCCTGACATGCAACTCTTGGTAAAATAAAACCATTTACAAAAATACTATAATATAAATATAGAGTTTCCTATTTCAGTTGTTGATACTCTTCTTCCATCTTTAAAATATCTTCAATCTCAGGCCTGGCAAAACATCACAAAATGGTATCTGTTCATATTTGTTCAGATAGTGCTTTATGCTGTAGTTCTCTCCTAATTAATATTTCAAAAATGTACTGGTGAAGACTTTTATGATTATGAATGCTTATGCATCATTTGGAATCTATCGTCCTGACTGTGATGTTTGTCATTTGGTTAAAAACAGGAAGCATATGACATAAATGACCAGACACATGGTATAAATAACAAGGTAAAAAAATGAATCATAGAATAAATAACATGGTAAAAAATATGAGTCCTTCATATATCACCAATGGAATGTAAACCAATTAACCCACCTGTTTAGTATACACACCAATGAATAACAGTGTAATTTAAAAATAAAAAAAAAAAGTCTTGTGTACCAGAAATAAGAAGTCAAATATTTCCATTCTGAATCACTTGTTCAGTCAACTCTACCAGTCCTTCATGACTATCTTAGAGATAGGGAATGGCTGTAAACAGATTGTAGAATAATTTGAGAAGTACATCTGTGTGGCTGTTTTGTACATAGTGTAGCTATATATAGTGTTGCTGATCTCTCAGGACTGTACAGGCCTCCAACCCAGTTCTGCGTATCCGCTGTACAAATGGAAGGATTGTCTTGCAGATACAGAATTCCCTTATTTCTTGGCATTGCAAAATTCACACCTTGTATTCGTCATTATTCCGGGAATCAAAATTACCTTTCAGGGGCTTTGGACCACTGCATTTCATGGTCAGATATTCTACAAGTGATGAAAGAAAAAAAAATACGTATATGCAATTGTTAATATTTTTACAGGGAAGGGAAGAAGAAAAATTAATTCGGGAACAGGAAGAGAGGTAGTTTTTTTTGTAAGCATGAAGAAACTCAGGGTACTGGAAATCACACTGTGGAGGCAGATCTGTGACCTACAGTCTGCTGCAACTCCTATTAGGGAGAATGCCATGGTAGAGATGATATTCATGTATTTGTGATATAATACAGATAATGTTATTGACATGAGCCTAGGATAGTCTCCATTTCCAAGTGGTTCTGCTCATCCTAAATAAAGGAAGATGCAGGGAAAGTGTTTTGTATTCTTTAATGATACATATATTACAGAAAATATTTTAGGTAAGCTTTAGGCGTGCTGTGTCTCTTTCCTTAAGTACAGGGGTAATTCATCTTATCTGTTCATCTTCAGCCAGATACTTCAGATATCACAAGAGATACAGCACAAAACTTGGGAAGTATTTAATGAGTATAAAATGCTTACAGGATGTGCATATGAGTGTATATATTGAGGTATAAATATATATTCATACATGCCTGTGAATATATATATGTAAAAATAAGATTATATAGTTTTTTATTTATATGCAAGTACAAGTATGCGTTGTTGGAATTTTGTGTGTGTGTTCAGACATAAATTTGGGTATTTATATATGAAATATGTGAAATGTATTCATATAGCCACTAATTTTGGTCTTACAACAGTCAAAAATAAGCATAGCATGTCTGTTTATGAAATCTGCTGTCTTTTCTGAAGCAGTGATGTTCTCCTTCTTCCAAGGCAAGGCAGAGATTACAGATTAACATAAAGATAACATTTTGAATGAAGACTGGACTGTAGGCTGCTGCAGTTTTAAAGAGGAATATTGTATCTGAAACAGAGAAGAAAAACCTGTTTCATTGAATGGGAAGAGGCAGTTGTTTGAAATGCACGGATTGGAGAACTGTTAATCTAATTCTTGGGGGGAAAGGTTAGCCAGCAGGAGACGCAAATGTAGGACACTTAAAATTACTGCTGTGAAAAATAAATTTAGAAAGCACATGTATGATTTGTTACATGCATATCCCTTCCACATATGTGACATACGATGCTTTCAGAAGCAGGTATTAGTAAGAAATGAAATTGACTGACTGAGAAAGGTTGTGGCTTTATAGATTTCATTCTAGCAGTTTTGAGCTTTGAAAGCAGGCTCTCTAAAGACATTACCCTTTTCAAACAGCTAATTTCTGGGGAGAATAGCAAGAGTTTGTACTGTAACCCTTGGGTATGCAGGAATACTTGCTCCCCATCCATTGGGCCTTGTATCATCTTGGGGCAGGTGGGTTCTTGCTGTGATCATAACACAACAAATGTTCTTGCTGAAGTATTTCATCAAAGCCTTCTCTGAGCTGGCATTCTCCCTCTTGCCCTTGGTAAGCATATACACTGGAAGGCAAAGTGGAGGGAGCTGGAGTTTTCATGGCTTTGAAATGAGGGTGAAAAGCCCCTTTCTGGGTGTTCAGAGAGGAGACCTGGTATACCCTTGGGTCAGCTCTGTGCCATTATAAATAGACTGCTGTAAACAAGAGGACAAATTACTCTGACTTGTTCCAGACAGACATACAGTACGTGCAGCTTAGCAGGCAGCATTCTGAGTCACTGTATGCAAAATAAGCTTCCCAGGAGACTCTGCGATAAAAAAGAAGAAAGCAATTTGTTGTTATTTCAGTCATCACGACCAATGAGCTGCATTGACTCTGGCTACCCACAGAGCCACCCGTGACCAAGCAGTTGGACACTTCGTGGCTTCTGCCTTCTCTCAGATCGTTAAACACACTGGGGTTCCCAAGTGTTTCTGGGCCACCTTGACATAGTCAACTTTTGTGTTCGGTTAGACTTAAAAAGTGAAAAGAGCAGTCTGTTATGTACAGTCAAAGGAGAACTTAACTACTTTTGATGCCGAGTCCATCCTGGCTGCTGCTATGCGCTCCTGTCTGGATTGCCTGGCTGCTGAAGGACAACTCACTGCTTAAATACCAAACCTCTTCTCATCATCTTGCTTTAACAGAAGAGGGAGTAGCAGAGGAGTTATTAACTGAGGAAATATCATTGGAAGTGACACGTGATGCCTTGCATCTCAGCACGGAGCAGTCAGAAGAGTCTGAACAGACAGCCCAGCACCAAGAAAGGGCTCCAGTCTGACTGTGCAGATAAAGGAACGAGCTCTTTCTACAAATCCAAGATACTGCCATCCAGGATAGATGTATCCAACAGAGGGGACATGGTACATGAAGTTGCAGGAATCGTTTGAGAAAGTGCTATCACTGATAAACGTAATGAATTTCCTTTTCTCTCTTTTCTCTTTGTCGTCTTCCCTATCCATACAAAGCCACAGTTTATCTTTCTGTCCTCGGGAACAAGGAAGCTGGCAGGCAGAAATTGAAGAGCCCGCACTAGCACAGAATGGAGCAAAGAATTCTCCATCATCACTACAGATCTGACCAGCCTGTATTTAAGGTTTTTTTTTTCTCTGTGCAGGCACAAATGCAATTAGGAAA
Organism: Lagopus muta; assembly: GCF_023343835.1. Classification (NCBI taxonomy): domain Eukaryota; kingdom Metazoa; phylum Chordata; class Aves; order Galliformes; family Phasianidae; genus Lagopus; species Lagopus muta. The sequence goes on from NC_064433.1 coordinate 82,802,145, forward strand.
CCTGTGATTTCTCCTGAGTCTTGCCAGTCTGACAGCTTGGGAGAAGGAAGTGATGAGAATGCAGGGAGTCACTGAGCTAACAATGATCGGCAGCCGCTCTCAGAACATCTCTCCAATCAAGGAGGGCGTATCGGGCACCAAGGTCTCACTTCATTCTGCAAACTGTGGCATCTTGGCACTTGCAGGCAGTGTGCACATTGTCAATCACTCTGTGGCAGCCAGCACTGCTTCCACGAGCACTTAATTCCCCCTCTTGCCTTTCCTGGAGTGGTATGAACTGAAGAGGATAGGAAATCAGAGCTAACGAAAGGTGACGGTGAGAGACTGAGAGAGTTTATCATAATAAATGCAAGGTAAAGGTAAACATACAACTTACAGTCCAGATTCTGTGCTCGTGTATGACATTGACAGTGCCAGGGATGGTGAGTAGGAACAGCAGAAACACAGATGTGCAGTAGAGGATACTGCAGAATATAGGACTGAAAGTGGAAAGCAAGCATAAGGCTAAGGGAAAGGCTACAAATGAAGACAAACAGACAAGTATAAACAGCAGGTAAAAGAACAGACAGAAAGAAAGGAGTGCAGTGGAAGAGATGGGTACAACTTACAGTGCATCCTCTCCTGAGACTGTCTGCCCCCCCCAAAAATGGGTAGGATCTTTGAAACCTTTAAAGAGATTAAACTCACAATTTACCTTGAAATAAAAAGAGGCTTGTGAGTGTAACACGCTCAGCTGGTCTTAAAATATTTCTGCATTCTTGGCAGCATCCAGTAACACCAGCAGGAGCAGCATGACTTAAAGCCCTACAAATGAAAGTTAGCATGCACCCCAAACACTTCATTAAACACTAATGCATATACTATGCAATGCGAGTGTGCACTGAAAGGCTAGATATTTTTTCTCAAAGCATTTATGGATGTATGTATTGTGTTGCCTACATGCTCTAGAAGACTTTACACAGATGAAGTAGCTTGATATTGTCCATTCTAAGATTTAGCTTCAGCGACCTATTACTTTTCAGCCTTCACCCTGGAAACACCCATGATTCTAAACACATTTATGCTTCGATGTAAAGACCTCCAAATTCTAGTTAGAGGTATTTTAGTTCGGTGCCTGCAATTAGTGGATAGTTGTTATTTTGATTTTTCCTTGTTTCTCTGCAAAATGTGTAGCTCTGCTGCCTTTTCCCAGAGATATTCTGAAGACTAAGGAATGAGATTTTAAATTGAAAAGCTGTTTGGCTACAGTGCAGTGCATAACAAAGGCTCACTGGAAGCTTTAGGTAGTGAGGTATTCCAATGATGTTCCTGATGTTCCTCCTCTGAAACCGGAGGTTTGTTGTGTGCAGCCAGGGCAGATGCTCGCTTAGCTGTGACTGAGCTGCTAAAACCAAAGCTGTGTTTACCATCCGCTGCCCTGCAGATCTGAAATGTAGCAGAATGTTAGCGGCAATGCAAGGAAAGCTACCTGCATGCATTAAGCTTAGTGGTGTATCAGACAATGGGCCCTGAAATACTGCTGTGGGAAGTGACAAGGAGATGCAAATACACTCTGCTTTGTCAAAAATGAGTAACACTTTGGAAGGGAAAAGGTGCATCAGATAAACGTCAAAATGACTCTTACAGCAAGGGTCAATAGAGAAACGTGAACAAAATCTGCCAGATTTAACAGAACGTTAATTTAACATCCTAAGCTTTAAAACCAAGCTTTTCTTCAGCTGATTTTGAAGGAATATTAGTGAATAATGTAAATCAGATGCCAGCTGATGAGTCTAGGCATCTGTGAATTGATTTATTTTTGTAAATGTAAACAGTAAAACGACTGTTCAGCAAAAACTAACCTGTTTTAGAATAGCCCCTTTTTAGAACCAGCTTTTCTAATATATGGCATATGGGTTTCCATTAGCATCATCGGGATGACCTCATGTATATCCTGGGGCAAGTTTTGGCCCCGGATGTTCTATAATTAAGTTCTAGTGGCTCACACTGCAAGCTTGTGTTTTGGATAACTTACTTAAGGCTGCTAGCATTTAAATGGCCACAAGTGGGGCCTTCATGTTAATGCCCCATTAATCCCTCTGCTCTGGGATCAGGTTTTCCTGCTTTAACATCTGTTGCACCAGCAGTCGGTGCACCTACGCTGTCAGCATGCAGAAGGTCAGAGGCACAGGGGAGGCTGTGTGGGTTTCTGCTAAAGGGACTGTTTCAACAGGACCACAGTTTGCATCTCATTCAGCCATGTTTGCTGCTCCTGCCTGAAAAAGCATCTTTATGTCTTATAGCCCGCCCAACCTGGTGTTAGCTATGGGGTTTCTTGAAATGTCCCAGCCACCTATTTGAATCCACTAGCATCTCTTATTAGGAGCTGAATCAGCCATAAATTAGTGATTAGATATTCTAGTACCTAATACCTTATGTGCCAGAAAAAAAGATCCTAATTCATCCTTCACATGCTAAGTTACTTGTAAGTGGAAATTAAGACCTGCTTGCATTTGACTGGCTTTTGTTGCTCTGGTCTTAGAAATCTTAGAAGCCTTGTCAGAGATGTAGATGCTTTCTGAATATAGAAGCACGGTGTTGTTTACATTAGTATTTGGTGGGGAATTGTAACAAGATCTTTCTTGTTGTGGATCTTACTATGATTATCTATGTGGGGGATGGTTCAAAAACTTCAGCTCATGCATGTACAGGGCAACTTCTTGCTTATATATAGTATGTTTTCTGCCACAAAATTTAATATATTGCTGCTCTCTGGATGGCACTGACTTCCATGTTGTTCTCAGACATGATCTAAGGGATGCTTTTGGGCCTTCAAGGGGCTTTGTGGGTTTTGTTCTCGTTCTCATCTGATCGGTTTGGACACTGATTCACTCACACTCCTTGTCCCACTGGTTACCACATTCCTGCCTCTCCATTCTTTCTCTCTCTCCAAGTACTTTTATTTGTGGGGAAAGCCCTATCTGTTTCCCACACTTTGGGGAATGGGAAGCAGGGAAGTGAACTACATGAGGAGTGAACATGTGGCTATGCAAACTGAGGGAAGAAAATCTGGACTTGTTTCTGTAAGAGGAGAGACCTTTTTTAATGTTGATATAAGGCACAATCAGACTGTTCTTTGTGATTTTAAAGATCAATTTACGTACACACATCAAACTTCCAAGAAGGCTTATTTTACAAATCTTAGCAAATTTAAAAAATCCCTTTATGCTCTTAGAAAATTGTCGTGTTATCAAAGTGATAGAAAGCACACCATTTTAAGCAGTTTGATTACCAGTGACTGCAATGCTCTGCTTGGTGTTCAGAAAAGCTATCAGCTGTCAGTCACGTCAGCAGAACCCATGGGGTTAGGAGTGCTGGTTTGGCCAGGCTGAAGGTCATTAAAGCATCCTGTCTATATGGACTTACAGTATTAACTTTAAAATTAGCTTGCTCTTGGGGGAGTGAGCAGCATTGTGTTTCCTCCTCATATTTAAGTGTTATCCTAGCCATAATGGCTGTCAGAAGCATTTTGTCTGTCAGCTGCTTGGAAGGTCCACAGTGACGTACATGGGGTTTTAGGATACAAGGCCTGTCGAAGCTGAGGTAAGCAATGAAATATTGCATGTATGTTACAAGTGCAGAGCACCAGTTAGCAATGTGTATCAGCTGGAAGATGAACACACAGCCTCAAGACTGCAGCACCAGGCAGACACATGGTAGCCTTCTCTTCTATTAAACTTAGCAGGGATTTCTTTCTGTTCTTTCAAAAGGAGCTATATTTGGCTTTGCAGATAGACAGGTACATACAATTAGTTAGTGGGGAACTGTGGAAAGTTAATAAGCTGCCCAGGCTGGGATTTGACAGTACATGGGCTGCAGGGACCAAATCAGTTCAACAGATTTCCCTCTTGGGCTGCTCAGGCTTGCCAATATATTGCAGTTCCCAAGTCCCCCACTTGTGCCAACACAGCTGTTAGTGGCATTGCATTATGAGGGGAGACAACTAATCTTTCTTTAAATCATGGATTTTTTTGCAGGGATTGCAATGTGCTGGGGAGTAATGAGAATACCTTATCTGATATTGCTTCTGAAATCACTGTTTTGTTGGACCTTCAGCTTCAGGGCATGATTTGCAAAGTAATTAGTACTGCATTTATGTCCAGCATTTTGTGCAGGAAGTACCATTGCTAGTGCAAACAGCTCAATATCTCCAAAAAATCCAAAATTTAATGAGATTTTTTTACTGCACCTCTTGAAAGGATCCCATAGTAGAGCTGTACACCTAGAGCTTAGGTGGTGCCAGGAGATGCTGCATCGTCAGCTATCTGAGGCAGTACCTCCTGTGTGAGACCACACGGAGTTAAATCAGTGTCTTTGGTCCCAAGAGGGATTGTGTTTTTCCCTTGGTTCAAAGCTACGTGCAAAGAGGAACAGATGACACTCAAATAGATATACCGCTAACCTAATTTTTGTCTTCAACAACACCGCTGATGTAAAGTTCATCCTTCTTGCTCAAAATAATCAGTAAAACTGAAGTTATTCCTCCGTCTCTACCTTTCCCTTGCTTCTCATCAGTTAGCTCTTCGCTTTCCAGTTTCAAAAGCTAAGAAGGCTGAAAACAGCTGATACCTGGTCCCAAGTTCAGCTGGTGGCTTTTCCTTCTGCTGTCCTTTGCTGGCACAGGTTTTGGATGGGAAGTGCCAGAATCATTTAATCTCATCATTTTCTCACACCTGCCTGCCTTCCACTGCCACCCCTTGCATGGATTTTGTCTGGTGCAACTTTTTTTAGTGTTTTAATGCTTAAGTAAGAGGAGTATTACTTTTTGTTTAAAAGCTTTTATCTGCTGTTCAGTGGTGTGGAGGAGTGCAAGGCTCAATCTTTCTGTCATTGTCTTTACACTGCTTTACAGAAAGACCAGCTCCCTTTTGCACTGTCAGGTTTCTGGGTTTGTGATACACTTTCCCTTTAGCAGCTGATTGACTCACAGGTCAGAAGGTCACGTACTCTTTTAAGTCATTTCCTCCCTGCTATTGTCACGTCTGTTGTTTGATCCGTACATGCTGCTCTCTCTTTATGCAGTGGATTATCCACTCCTCTTGTGTGACCATTGCTTGTGATGCCATCCAGTGCCGAAAGAGCCATCTCCTCAGTTCTCGAGGTTTTGCTCCTTGCTGATCTGCTCCTTTCCTCTTACACAACTCCATCTCACTCATAGTGTTCTTCATCAACAATAATTTTAGTCTCCTTCTGGTTAATCATCATCTAACCTGCCAAAGTGTGTTTCATGGGTTTCCATATTTTTCAAAGATGGTTTTTAGGCCAGAAAAACACAGTGTACCTTGGAGTCATCAAACTGGAAAAACAATCAGGACCTGCTCAGCCCATCTCCCCAGGGCCAGTGGAAGATTGTGTGTGCATCACATGTTCAGTGTTTTGTCTCGAGTTTGCAACACAGTCAGCCTTCAGTTCCTTCCCTAAGGAGACTGCTCTTCAGACTTAGGCTGGAATTGATGTTACTGCTCTTGATTTTATCCATATACCTTTTATTAGTAGGTTTGTTTGTTTGTTTGTTTTTTGCATTTGCATCTTTTAATTATACAAAGCTTGGTTTCATGCCTTTATCTGCTAGCCATTGTCATGTAACTGGGCTATGCAGATGTAGCACATTAGCTCTTCTTTTCTGTTTTATTTTTTTCATACCACCCTGGTCATTTTATGTACCTCTTCTCTGAACTCTCCAATCGCTCTGATGAGAAGGTGTCCAGAAACTAATGTCAGATTCCAGGTGATTTCACCTCAGAGCACAGACAGAGAGACTGTTGCTACATCTCACTGTTATGTGATGTGATTACTTAGCTTCTAATGCTGCTGATTTGTCTTGACTTCTCTGTGTGTGTTAGGTCTAGACTGGAGCCATCATCTGTGGCTCTTAAAAATGAACTTTTAGGCAGGACCCAGGCTGGTTATGTGTTTCTGATTTTGTTAATCTTCCTTTTGGGCTCCCTCAGCCTCCTTGCTTTCCCTTTTTCTTGTAAGAGTGTAAGCCTCTCATGTTACAGGTGTTTCAGTTACTGCAGCTTACTGCTGCACCTGCTTTCTGAGCCAGTCCTGTGGGCTAGGACTTCAGGGTCACCAGCTCCTATGTGTAGCACATACCTTTGGTATTCTAAGCCTGTCCAAAGCAAAGGCATATGCTTCCTTAAAGATGCTGGGGGAAGGGAATCACGTTACCTGTAGTGAATCTTTGTGAGACTAGGTCATAAAGTAACATCGGCCTGGAGCAAAACAAGGTCAAGGCACTTCTCCCCAGTTGTCAGGTGGCTTGAACCCAGATGCTACAGATGTATAGAAACAGGGAAAGAACCAAGGAGAAATACACTGAGATAACATGAAATTTTTTGGAGGTATTTGTATTCCAGTAGATGTTTTCCCCTAGCCCTTGCAGTCAGCAGAGCTGGCGTCAGATTCAAGTAAACAAATAATCTGAGCAGCTTCTTAAAATGCATGAAATGTAAAAGGCAAGATTTTGTTTCTCTCCACAGTGCTCACCACCAGGTAAATCTACTTTGTCCATCTGGCAGTTAGATATTTTGATCACTGATATGCTTAGGAACATTGTTATTCTCATTCTCATGCTGTTTGTTCCTTAAATATTTACTTCTGGCATGTGTATATGCAGATGTACCAAAGCTTATACCTTTCCATATGCCCAGAACGCTTTGGGCTCATGCTCAGCTCTGTCGTGGAACCCCCTGGGTAGCCGTGCTGCAGTGACCTTTGTGCTAACTGCAGTGTCATGGCCTCTGTGCTAATTGCAGCTTGGTATTGAAAAGGCAGAATTTATGTCCTCGTTAGTGAAGCCTTTTCAGGATAAGGTAAGGAAAAGATACACACCTCTCCACTGTCTGCTAACGTTGATAACGCAAGATAAGGAAAATGTGTAGAGTACAGTAGAAGGCATATGCTGTAAACAAGAAGCTGTAAACATGGTTGTGTTGAAATGCACTGCCCAGTGGATGAATGCGGTTGTGCTGGTCCTTTTGAATTGTTAACGCACCACTACTTGAATTTTTTTGTAGAATGAATTCTTAATCAGTAAACTGGTCCATGCTTGGGTAGTTCTGACTCTTGGCTTCTTTCTTTACAATTAACTCGCAGCAAGAGTTGGGACAATGATTAACCAAAACGTTGATGGATGGATTTGGTACTGCAGCTGTCATGTGATAATCTGGTAGCTTCTGTTCGTCATTTACATCCCAGTAAAACGATCTGGAAAGTTTGCATCAAATCAGAATCATTTTGTTTTGTTCTTATAGCTCTCTTGATTTTAGTATGCTCACTTTGCATCTCTTTTCCTTTATTTCTAATGTAGTTCATGAGTTTAATCTATTAAAGGCTATCCATCTACTATTACAATACCGAAAAGTTTCAGAAAGCCAGTTCTGTTTTAAACACAAGAGAACTACATAGTTGCTTAGAGTCAAGGACTGGTGGGCTCCCTATCACCTCTTGTTTGCTGATTCTTCATCTATTTGAGAGGGGAATGTGCTGAGTTGCCTGTTTGGCTGAAACTTCCTTTGGAAATAAAATCCAAAAAGGAAGCGATTTGTTCTTTCCCTGCAATTTCCAGGAAATGGTTGAGTTTCACAGTCTCTTCTATTTAGTATTACCCGAATCATTGCATTTCTTTTTGTCTCTCCTTCCTCATAATAGTTACTACGTAAAGACCTCGAAGTGTTTTCTGAACATTCATGAGTTAAGCCTTAGAAATTGCTTGTGAAGTCAATCTGTTTTTAAGATGATTGGCCTTACAGAGAAGTTGAAGCACAGAGCACTGAAATGTCTTTCTCAGGGCCGGGCAGAGATTCCCCAGAAGAGGTGTAAGTAGGACCCAGATTTCCCGATTCCTAGTGCTGTTCTTTAAAATAAATCAAATTCCCTTTTGAATTCTGAGGATGCTCTTTGATGGTGGTGATGGTAGTGCAGCAAGCCTTGTTTCATATTTGTAAAACTTTGTATTTTCCCTTTTGATCTCACATCCTTTAAACCTTATTATTATTATTATTATTTTTACTGATGCCGGCTCTAATCTATTTCTATTTTTATTTTGGCAGCCCTGAGTTTTCCATCAAATTGGTGGAACTGTCGCTTCCTAAACTACTTCATAATATTAAAATTGATGAGATTGACTTGAAGCTGCTTTTACTTTTCTTTCCTTTTTTCTTGCTCTTTTAATAAAGGCAAATCAAACTGATATGTTCCACATTTAAACCTGTACATTCTTTCACTTGGTATATTCTGATTGATGGCTCTGTTTCTTACTACTCCTTTTCTATTATCATGCGTATCCATTTGTAGTAAAATACCTAGCTATCTTCACTGTTGTATTTTCATACTCCAGTCAAAAAGCTCATTGCCTCTCAGTAACCGATTGCAAACCCTTTTCTTTTCCATCCTTTTCAGGTGCTCTGTGTGGCAGCTCAGTCCTGCTGCAGACTAAAACCTTTGCTTCTTTTTTCTTTCCTCGTACCGTGAAGTCATGTGTGAAGTCAGTGACATCACAGTGGGCTGCTGTGGGAAATCTTGTGATATCTGAAGGAGAGGATTATAAATAGGTTAACAAAGCCATGGCAAGACTGGAATGATAAAGGTGTTTATCATACCATAAAGCATCTCAGTAATTAGAAATTTAAGCACAGACGTTTCCTGTTTTTTGAGGGAGAGCTGGAATTTTATCTGCTTTTCTGTTGCTTCATCAAGGAAGTTCACGTTTATAAGCAAGAATTGAAGCTGCACTTTGTTTTTCACACAGTAATAGGGAAGGGAGAATATTCAGGCAGGCTTGGTCTATAACATTGATTTGTAACCAACAAAGGAAATGTCTACTTATGAGACACAAATCAATGTAACCAGACTGTGAAAGTGCAAACAGAGATGTGAGAAAATTGTTTGATCATTACTCTTGCTTTGGAAAAGAGAGAGGGCCAGATTCTGCTTTCATTTATGAGGATGTAACTGCCATGAAAGCCAGAGACTCACCAGAATAATTATGAAGGAAGTTTCATTTGGAGTCCTTCTGATGGCTGGAGGTGTAAGGTATTTGAATCAGGAAGGAGGCTAAGTGGCAATGGGAGGCAGAGAAAGGATGCTGTAGCAAAGAAGATATGAACCAGGTTTTGTTATTAATGAGATTAATGAGTTGTAGGTACAGAAAATATATTGATGTACCTTCCCATGCAGAGATGACCTATGTGAACTGTGCACCTGCTTAATTCAGCGGAAATCATAAAACAGTTTGCTTTAACTTCAGACTTTTTTGCCACAGGGTGAGATATTTCCTTAGAAATGAACTGCTCTCCTGAGAATAATCTAGTCCTGCAGGATCTAGCCTGCAGGGTCCGTTATCTAGGAAAAACACATATTAGCAACAAAAGCCACCATATTTTGAAGATAATAAGAGAATTCAGTGGTTTCAGTCCATTTGGCCTGTTGGCACTACTAGATGCTGATTTGAAAGCAAACCCCTTTATTCTTTGCATGGATAGGCTTTATAAGGACTTTGTACTCTGTAGAGGGATGCAGTTAGTTGTGCCAATGCCAAATCTCTGGGGTAAACAGCTTCTGAAGCTGTGGTTTGGTGGATCTGGGTCCTAATGCACCATCAAAAACACTGTAGCCACATAACACGAAGTGTTGATCTAGGATAAACTTGCATACCGGTTCAAATGTTTTCAGAACAAATGGATTAACTTCATATGGTAGGCTTTGTGCCAGATCAGATATCACCTGTCTGCGCCACTCTGACTTCAGGCTAGATTATATATCGTCTGTTCTCCCACAGCAACATCAACTCTTGCTAATTTGATAGTAATGTGATCATGTGCCCATACCCAAAGCAGGTCAGATCTGTATTGCTGAGTGATCCAGTGTTAAGGGCTGTGGGCTGACAGTCTGAGTCTGTTCATTAGTGGGGAAACTGCCTCTTAACGTCAGCCCACCGAGGCTGAAGCAAACCCTCCTTCCTTCAGTTGAGCACCTGGCTTCATTTCATGTTTCAGTCACCCTCTTCCATCATCAGTGCTCATAGTGACAGTGGGCTTTCCTCAGATGTTCCCATTCGGTTCCATCAGAGAAGCAGGCCAACATGCGCATACATACCTACCCAGCTGACAGGCGCGGAAATCCGGTTGGAGGTAGATATTTTTATTCTGGTTGAACTACTCTCATTCCTGTGGTTATTGTTTTATTTATGTCACAATACAAGATTAAATCAGGCTATGGCTTCCCAACAGGCAAACAGGGCGAGTCTGAACAAATGATGTTTTCAAAAGTTTTTGGGATAAGAATAATTCTGAATCTGAAATGCGTGAAAGGAACATTCGGGATTTGTTACAAGTTAAACTGCCCTTTAAAGAAGGAGGTGCAACAAGTTCTTTCATCTAACGTTGTAAATAAATTTTAAAAAGTCCTCCTTTTAGTTTTTTCTAACTTTTAAACTATACTGGGCTTTGAGATGGAGGCAAAACTCTCCATGTTACTTGCCCCCAACTCTCACATGCAGTGAATATTTACCTTTGAGTGCTCCTTGCATCATGATATTTTAAAGTAAATGTCTTTGTGTCAGGGATGGCTCTTATATAATACATGTTGTCATCTGGAGTGAGGCACAGTTGTGCATATTTAGCTGGTTTACTTTGTAATGCATCATTACAAGTGACCAAAAACATGGTACAGGAAGTTGTTTGTGTGCTTTTTTTTCATTGCTTATGCAACTCCCAAGCTGAAAATGTTCTAGAGAGCAGATGGTACAGAACAGTCAACTGCAGACTCCATTTTCCAGATGCATAGATGTTTCATGTCTAGTTGAAACCAGTTCAGATGGTTTTGTAAACTTGAGACCAACTATTGTTTAACCCTTTGCTGTGCCACCGGTGGAAGTTTCCTATGGAAGCTTCAGTCCTAATAAAATAATCTAAACGCACAAGATATGCTGTGTTCCCAGATGCTGAACTGGAATATGGGGCCATGCTGTGATAGGCAACTAAAATATTAATCCTGTTGTTCTAGAAGGGATATTGCAATTTGAGCAACTCATGCATGGTCCGTGGCTTCTATTCCTTTCTCTTTCTTTTCCAAATAGTACACTGTAACACTATGGCCAATATCTGAATTTCTTACTGCTTGACAAGGGGATTACTAGATAGTGAAAACAAATTAATTTGACTTCCTACAGAAAAGGTAAGAACTTCCTACCCTAGGGCAGTAGCACAGTCAGCTCATCATGACTGCATGATACTGATAAACTACAGTTTACAACTCAGCAGGTTTCTTGTTTGATTTGTTTTTTTCACTTGCTTGGGTCTTTGGACTTTTCACAGTAGGCTTGTGGCTGCTCAGCCATCAGTTTTTATTTGATAATAAATAAAAGTACTAGTCCAATTTTTTCCCCAGTTGTACTCAAAAAAATCTCTCTGAGATCATAGGAGTACTACAGACTAACTTATTTGGAGGTTATCCAGGAAAGCCAGTGTGCAGTTGTTGACCAGTCCAATCAATTTCTGTGTTCAAACACAGTTTAGCTTTAGTTCAGTTCTGACTTTACTGTCAGACAGTTGGTGGATCCAGGATTGTAATAAGCAAGGCACTTGATCTCCCAGTACAAAACTGTTGATGAATGCCCACAGTATTTGAAAGGGGCAAATAGCAGTTCCTCCAAAGATAGTGCCTGGTTAAATGGTACAACTCGGTCAGAAGTAGACATAGAACCAGAGTCTCACATCTGATCCATTCTGCCTTACTGTTCTCAGATACTTCCAACAAACTTTAAAGAAAGATTATCTAAGCTGACAATAACTTTAGAAATAAAAGCTGAAGAGAAACATTTTTCTTTGTTACCCACTCAGTTTTTAACTATTTGTTACATTCTCTGAATGTGAAGAGATGGACCTAGACTGAATTCACAATTCTGAAGAATCCAGAGGTCAAACTGACTTTATGAATCTCTGACTATGATCCATCTCTTAAACCAAGAGAATGTAGCAGTCTGGAATGGCTGAAGTCTGGCTCTTATGTTGGTAATACTGTATAATTCAAACTTAGATGCCAAAGTATGCTGGTTGATGGTAAGAGAGGTCAGAAGAAACTCGTTTCTTTGGAAAACTTTATAAAACAGCTTGGAACCTGTTCATTTTTCTCTTCCTTTGAAGAGTTCTGAGTTATTTATTAAGCAGAGTCATGATGCTACAATTGATGTACCTGAGAGCACATTTCTCTACTACTAAGGTTTGTCCCATTTGGCAAGAGGACAGACAATTCAATGTCTCAATGAATAGCACAAAAGTTACTGGAGAGAATTTCTTCTTTGGCCTCCTACTGAAAGTGTAGAATTTTTATGAGGGCAGTATAATCTTTAGAAACTCGTCCTTTAAGCAAACCACCTGTGGACTGCAATATAAATAGTATTTTCAAGATAAAGAATTTTTATTGGAAGATCTCATTATTGATTTGCAACATTTCCTATTAGCCTTACAGTAATGAATGAGTTTCATATTTTCCTTCACTCTACCAAGGAGAAAACAGAGGATAGAAAACATAATGGTGTGTCAGAACTATGGAAAGTAACAGTTTTATTAAAATGTATGCCTTCTCTAAGAGACAGATGGAGAATTCACGTCTAGCAAGAGTTAAGCTTTCCAGTCAGACTCCAGTGGTGGTCTTTGCCATTTAATGCTCTTTCAAAACCAAATGCTGCTGTTGCTTTTTCTTTCACTCCCTCTTGCTGCTCGGGCTGTGAAGCAAATTGTATGTACTGAACTGGTTTCTCAAGGCAATAAGTGAAAAAAAATGGCATTTTAAAATAATAGTTGCCAGGTCCTGCATCTCAGAACTGTCATATTGCATGTTAAAAGCTCTCTCCTTCCCAGAAGTGAGGTGTAAAAAGTAATATGAATATTTGTGTGTGAGTGCATGTGTCTGGGTCTGGGACACAGACAGATTCCCTACCTGGAAATGGCTTGCTATTATTAGATATTCAGTTACCAGGGGTTATGTAAGACAATTGAAGCTCTGTTTTTTAACAGAGACATGATTCATGCTACTTGTAGTAACACTAACCACCTCCAAACCAGACAGAAAGCAGACACAGACAAAAGGCTGAAGAAATCAATGCAGGCTGAACACAGCCATTCTCCTGATATCTTCTCCTTCTTCAGCAGCCCTCAGGTTATCAGCAGCAGAGTTTAATGCTAATTCTGAAGTCACTTGGAATTATCAAGCTGATGCATCCCTATCCGTGGCCTTTGCAAGGAGCATCTGAGGCTGTAGGAGCTGGGACAGGGGACAGTACTGGATATGCTTTGCCGTATTCCCAGCAGTGTCTCTGGTGTTCTGCAGGATGCCGAGGGAACTGTGAGAAGAACTAACACTCCTACCCTATTTTCTCAGTTACTCCAGCTGGGAAGGCTGGAACCAAAACAACTTTTGGCTTCTCTGCCATTAACACTTCTACAGTCATTTTTATAGTAATGTGGAGGGAGAGTTGAGACCTGGAGTAGCTTTGAACTTCTGCCAGTATTCTTCATTAGAGCAAACTGTGAAATCTTATCAAACTAGAATAAATCTGAGCTCCCCTGCAGCTAACTTTCCTTATCCATTTCCTATGGTACTTCTTGGTGGTCATGGAGGAGATTAGAATATATGCAAGCTCCTTTTTGATTTTGTTCAATGGAGCGGTTTTCGTATGACAGTTTCTGTTGGGAGATAGCAGGAGTAAGGTAGCTGCCAGATTGTCTACAGTTAAAGATCTAGTCTTTTTCTTACAGAGAAAAAAAAATGGGGTTAGGCTCAGGACACCAAAGCGAACACTTGATGGGGTGTTTATCTACAGCATATATCTTTCCAGAAATAAAATGTGGGGAAGTTGCTGCAAGGTCCCCTCCAGCCACTGCCATTCCCTACTCTGTATCGTCTTGGAAGACTGGATCTTCTGTATTATTTCATTTCAGCAACATCTAAACCATCCTGTATAGTAACTTCTGCTGTCAAGGAGGAAGATGCTAAAGATTTGGAAATGGTCTTCTTAGCGCACTGGAGGCAGCCCTTCTACATTAGCAGATCTTATCGAGCAAAAGAGCCAACTGCTTTCAGTTTCATTCAAAAAAGTTTTGAAATAACCAGAGAAATAGCCTTGAAGAGGATCAGAGGAGAGCTGAATTCAAATACATTCCAAGAGTTCATTGTTTGCTAGTACAGCAATAAGAAAAACAAATATTACTGATACATTATTTTCCTTAATGCGTTATGCTATATGTACTGTTGAGAGCAGAAACCACTTCAGCAGCTATTAATGTTAGTAATCGTTCTCCATCAGCCGCACTGCATAAAGTTTTAGGAGAAAAGCGTGCTTTAAAAATGGCATTTAGTCATGTCTCCGACCTTTCCTGGCGCTGTGTATTTAAAACCCAGATCAGGTGGCACTGACATCTCTACACTTCAGATAAACTAAAGAAAAAATCCTTTTTTGATGCAGCTGATACATAACTTAAAAAAGCAAATAATTATCACAAATATATATCACACCTCAGGACACATTGCTGTCAGTGACTTGACATTTCAAATGATGAGTTTCACAAACGCGCATAACCGTCAGATTTGATTGAACAATGTTTTAGAATAATTCACATGTTCATCTAGAACTTTTTTTCATTGTGTTTTGGCACTGAAGCATGAAACAGGAAATCTACAGTGGGTTTCTCTTTGCTTTTGAGGAAGCGAACGCTTTGATCAGTTCTACATACTCCAAGGCTGCAGTCAGTTATTCCTCAATGGATAATGAAACCAAAGCCCTGAGTGGCTCTGTTTCTCTGTGGATCCCGTGTGATATTTTATATATAGTTTTTGACATAAATCAAACAAGCTTTCATTTGTACAGTTTGAGGCCAGAGGCAGCAAGCACACAGGAAGAATGGTATGCATATTTGGAAAAACATGTTCATGGTTCTTTTTACCTAGTCTTTTCACTTTGTTGGTTACTAGCTCTGCAATGATTGACTTGCAAGGAAAATCTTCAGAGACTGGAGACAGTCAGCCAAAACATCAACAAAAAACTTGAAATCATTTGAGTGTTTTTTTCCTGACTGCCAGTAACATCATTGTTTAGCTCTGCATTTGGGCAGTGATGAATCTTAAAACTTAAGATTCCTTGTCTGGGGCATGATCTTTAATCACAGAATCACAGAACTGCAGGGGTTGGAAGGGACCTCAAGAGGTCATTGAGTCCAACCCCCCTGCTAAAGCAGGTTCCCTACAATAGGTCGCACAGGTCAGCATCCAGGCAGGTCTTGAATATCTCCATAGAAGAAGACTCCACAGCCTCTTTGGGCAACCTGTCCCAGTGCTCCGTCAACCTTACCGTAAAGAAGTTCTTCTGCATGTCTGTATGGAACTTACTGTGTTCAAGTTTTAGGCCTTTAGTCCTTGTCCTGTTTCTATACGCCACCAAGAAGAGCCTGGCCTCATCAATTTGCCTCCCACCTCCCTTTAGATATTTATAAATATTAATCAGATCCCTCTTAAGTCTTCTTTTCCCCAGGCTGAACGGACCAAGTTTACTCAGCCTTTCCTCACACGGGAGATACTCCAGACCCTTCATCATGTGTGTGGCCCTGTGCTGGACTTCTTCCAGGAGACCCCCTGTTTTTTTGAACTGAGAACCCCAGAACTGGACACAGTATTCTAAATGTGACCTCACCAAGTCAGAGTACAGGGAGAAGATCACCTCCCTCAACCTTTTGGCCACGTTCTTTTTACCATTGGCCTTCTTGGCCACAAGGACACACTGCTGGGTCATGGCCATCCTGTTGTCCACCAGGACCCCCAGGTCCTTCTCTGCAGAGCTCCTCTCCAGCAGGTAACCTGTACTGATTCATGCGGTTATTCCTCCCCAGATGCAAGACTCTACACTTGCTCTTGTTAAACCTCATCAGATTCCTCCCTGTCCAATATAAATATAACATAAATCTTCCTCTAGCAAAGGCATCAGTATGATAAGTAGCAAGTTTCTTCTTCTCCTTCTAAAACAAGTATCATAATAATAATAAGTCAAAGAGAAGAATTTCTCTTATATGATTCTTACTGGGGGGAGAGGGGTAAGTCATCCCATCTTTTTGCTTATCCCTTCAATAATCCCTCATTGTACTGTACAACTTCCTGAAGGGAGGTTGTGGTGCAAAAGGGTCTGGCCTCTTCTCCCAGGCAAATAGTAGGACCCGAGGAAACGGCCAGAAGTTGTACCAGAGGAGGTTTAGGTTGGATATTAGGAGAAACTTTTTCTCTCAAAGGGTGGTCAGGCACTGGAATGGCTGCCCAGGGAGGTGGTGGAGTCGCCATCCCTGGCAGTGTTCAAGAGGCGTCTGGATGTGGAGCTACGAGAGATGGTTTAGTGCTTGTGGTACTGATAGGAATGGGAGGGTGGTTGGACTAGATGATCTTGCAGGTCGTTTCCAACCTTGTGATTCTGTGTGATTCTGTAATAACTTGATTCTTGCTGTTTGAGAAAAATAGATCTATGAGTAAAAATTTCATTTACTGCTTTATATTGTTCTTGGGTTTTTTTTTGTTTTTTTTGTTTTTTTTGTGACAAATGAATAAAATCCACTTAAATTTATATCCGGCATTATGCTATTGGCCTTCATGGAATTATATCATGAATTAATCTAAATAGTATCTCATGGTTTCTGCAGACAACAAGCATTGAAGGAGCAGAATCTGATTGCTATGATTTTTATCAGTTACCATTTTGTTTCACCTTCCAAAATTACAGCAATGCAGTTCAGATTTGTGATTGATGAGAAATACAGATGTGGTGGCCAGGCATTGGATAAATCAAATGCTACAGGACTTAGACCATGATGGAAGTGGTTTCCACTTGTTAGAACCAGTGCCAGTAGTGTAAAGTGTAACACAGTTGTGCTCACAAAATCTCACAATTGTGAGATTTATTGTCCTCTTCAATATCTTCATTGATGATCCAGATGAGGGCATTGAGTGACCCTCCGTAAGTTTGCAAATGACACCAAGTTGGCAGGAAGTGTCAGTCAGCCTGAGGGCAGAAAGGCTGTACAGACGTATCTGGACAGGTTGGATCACTGGGGTGAAGCCAATGGAATGAGGTTCAACAAGACCAAGTACTGGGTCCTGCACTTTGGCCACAGCAGCCCCAGGCAACGTTACAGGCTTGGGGCAGAGTGGCTGGAAGACTGTGTACGGGAAACAAATTTGATGCTCAACTGAACATGAGCCAGCATTGTGCCCAGGTGGCCAAGAAGGCCAATGGCATCCTGGCCTGCATCCAAAACATTATTGCCAGCAGGAGTAGGGAGGTAATTGTCCCTCTGTACTCAGCACTGATGAGTCCACACCTTGAGTACTGCCTTCAGTTTTGGGCCCCCACTGCAAGAAAGACATTGAGGCCCTGGAGTGCATCCAGAGAAGGGCAGTGAAGCTCGTGAGGGGTCTGGAGCACAAGCCTAATGAAGAGTTGCTGAGGGAGCTGGGATTGTTCAGTCTGGAGAAGAAGAGGCTTAGGGGAGACCTTATTGCTATCTATAACTACCTGAAGGGAGGTTGTAGTGAGCTGGGGGTCAGCCTCTTCTGTTGTGTTACTAGTGACAGGACTAGAGGGAATGGCCTCAAATTGTACCAGGGGGGATTCAGGTTGGATGTTAGAAAATACAGCTTTTCTTAAAGAGTGGTCAGTTGCTGGAATGGGCTGCTCAGGGAGGTGGTGGATTCACAACTCTGGAGGTGTTCAAGGAACATTTAGACATTTTGTTGAGGGACGTGGTTTAGTGAGAACTGTCGGTGATAGGTGAACAGTTAGACTGGATGAGTAGGTCTTTTCCAACCTGGTGATTCTATGATTCTATGATTCTGTGATAATGCAGTCCCTGCAGGTGAAAGTACATTATACATTTGCAATTCTGGTTGCTGAAACCTTTTTTTGTGGACATTCAGTACTTCCTTCAGTTCATCAACATCTATGGTAATAAGAGTTTCAGAGTTTATGCTGAAGTATTTGTAAGGACAGCAGTCAATCAAACCACAGCAGTGTGTAAGGGAGGAGGAAAAAACTCAGCTCATTCTCTTCATATGCTTTCATTGTTTTTGTTCTTCCTGAAAAATAATGTCCTTTCAGATTTCGTTTGACATCTCCATGATGTTGAACAGATTCGGAGAAATCACCAATATTTTGACAGGGTTCCTTGGCAATGAAATGCTCATGAAGCTCATCTGTCATGAGCTAATCTGGCTCATCTAGCCAAAGCAGTAGCTTAGGCAGATACATTACTGTAACAATTTAATTTCTACACATTTTCTTCATCTCGGTGACTGCAGTGATGGCAACTAGTATTTCAGTGGCAGAAACATTGGCAATAACTGCAGCACAACAATACCTTTGTTTTTCTTGTGGGAACCTTGCTCAAGTGGAGCAATACAATATCATGTTGTCCAAAGCACCTTTTTCTTGGTGACAAGGCAATATTCTGTATGTGCTGGCAAACTTCAGTGTTCATGGCTTTAAAACCTCTTACCTTCAGCCCCTCCCATCAACCTTTTGAGTTTCATACTGTAGAGCTCAAGGATTGTAACTTACAGCATCAACATGGAGCTTCTTATAGAATCACAGAATCCTTGGAGTTGGAGGGAACCTTTAAAGGTCATCTAGTCCAAGTCCCCTGCAATGAACAGAGACATGCACAGCTACATCAGGTTGCCCAGGGCCTGATCCAACCTCGCCTTGAAAGTCTCCAGGGACAGGACATCCACCACATCTGTGGGCAACTGTTCCAGTGCCTCACCACCCTCACTGTAAAAGACCTTTTCCCTGTATCTAACCTAAACCAACCCTCTTTAAGCTTGAAACCATTTCCCCTTGTTCTGTCACACAGACCCTGCTAAAGAGTCTGTCCCCTTCTTTCCTGTGGCCCCCATTTAGATACTGAAAGGCCATTATTGGGTCACCTTGGCGCCTTCTCCAGGATGAACAGTCCCAGCTCTCTCAGTCTGTCCTCATCAGGGAGGTGTTCCATCCCTTGGATCATTTTTGTGGCCCTCCTCTGGACGCACTCCAACAGGTCTTCGTCTGTCCTGTACTGAGGACTCCACATCTGGACACAGTTCTCCAGGTGTGTTGACTGCACCCCCACAGCTTGGTGTCAGCAGCAAACTTTCTGAGGATGCACTCAACCCCACTGTCAATGTCACTGATGAAGATACTGAAGAGTATTGGTGCCAGCACTGACCCCTGCAGTACACCACTTATCCCTGATCTCCATCCAGACATTGAGCCACTGACCATCATTCTCTGGACTTGATACTGCAGCTAGTTTTTTGTCCATTGAACAGTCCAACCATTAAATCTGTATCTTTCCAATTTGAAGAGAAAGATGTCAAAGGCTGTGTCAAAGGCCTTACTGAAGTCCAGATAGATGACATCAGTGGCTCTTTCCTTGTCTGTTGATGCAGTGACACCATCATAAAAGGCCACTAGGTTGGTCAAGCAGGATTTGCCCTTGGTGAAGCCATGCTAGTTCTCCAGTATCACCTTCCTGTATTCCATGTGTCTTAGCATAACTTATAGGAGGATCTGCTCCTCGTTCTCTCCTGGCACAGGTGAGACTAATAGGTCAGTAGTTCCCCGGGGTCATCCTCTTTACCCTTGTTAAAAATGGGTGTGATGTTGCCTTTTTTCTAGTCACCAGGCACTTCACCTAATTGCCACGACATTTCAGATATCATTGAGAGTTGCTCAAACTGCTTCTATTAATAGTAGGTATCTAGAAAACGAGTGCTTAAAACTCAACACTAGCAGCGTACAAGGACCACCCAGAAATCAGTCTGTTTCCTGGAACATTTATGTAGGTGCAGTGCCACTGAGCACAGGTTTACTCTGAATTTAAAACTAGTACCCGTACATTCCTTTTTTACATATTTGCCTCAGTCATGCCCTGTTTTAGTGAATAGTTTTGGAAAGTATGCAGTTTCTTTGAGCATTAAGATACATTTGTGATGGCTCTGTTGGTAGGAATATAGAGAATGCTGTGTTTTTATACACAACAATATTTTGTCAGAATAATTTAAAAATAATAACCATGTAGGTAACTGTGCAGACATCCACGTATATATGGTTGCCCTGTATACATATACCAAACTATGTGTACAGCATCATTCTTTTTAACACTAGTGAGAAGACAGCTCATGGTCTGACACACTGTCATGGTTCAGTCTGACACTGCAGCTTTTTTTGTTCATGTGGATGTCTGCCGTAGTGTTACTTTGGCCTTGCAGTGATCTGCTTCCACTCTTATTGTGTCTCCCACCTACTGACAAAACATTGCCTTTTCCAGGTGCCAGTTTTCTTCACCGTTTCAAATCAGGCATGCAAAGTCCCAGTAGATACCTAACACTACTTTTCTAATTAGCAACAAGGAAGAGTTCAGAAGGCCTCCTCTTCCTCTCTTGGTTCTTTGTGGTGAGGCAGAAGAAGCATCCATTGACTCTGCTCTCTGGTTTCTGAGGTTTGGCTCCGCATAGGTACCATCTAACTCCCTTCTCTGCAAGAGTTAAGTTTATACACCTGACACAACAAGCACAATGAGATCTTCACTAGTGAGAAAATATGCAGCACTTCAATATATTTGTTAAATGGGAGAGAGCATTTCCCAGAGTTCACAGTTGAGGCTTTGTATGACAGCCTAGGGCAGGAGGGGCCATTCAGCACAGGGAGCAGAGGGGAAGGTTCATGGAAGAGTTGTTTGTCCTTTTGGACCTTAGCTCTTAAAAGTAGCTAGCTGTTGCATTAACAATACCACTTGCAAAACAGCAAGAAATCTCAGCAAGAATCAGCAGATGAAAGTGATACCTAGAAAATGCCTTTTCCAAAGTGCCAAATTCAAACTGAAGAAAAGAGTTGCCTGTTAAGGGAAGAGGAATTTTATACTCTCAGATAAAAAGGAGTGAGAGAAGGGAAAAAGAAACAGATACAGGAAAGTCATACACAGTGTGTGAGACAAACATTGTAAACATGATGTAGGCGTTGCTACAAACTACATTGCTGTTGCAGAATTCGGTAAAAACCCCTGGGACTTCAGGGAGAGGTTTTTTCTATAGTACTTTTGAAAATATGCCTTTATGGGAAATTGGCCTTCACTAGGCTAGAGCAGTCCAGCCTCTTTAAACAGACTTTCTGTGAACATCTAATCCATTAACAATATCATTTCTGGATTTCAGACCTAATTACAGATAGTGGATGTGCAGTGTTTCCAGCAGGGTACAGCAATGAACAGTTTCCTCTCAAAGATGAAGGTCTGAGTGTTGAGAAAAAATTGTGCTATTCTGACAGCATGACCTGTGCTGGTAAATGTTTCTGCTTTCTGTGGCACACATTCTGGCCTCCATTGGGAAGGTGTTTTGTGAACAATCATGCATCTTGATCTCTGTTTAAGACATTGAAGTTGGATATCTACAGGTAGCTGACATCCTACCTTGTTCACTTAACATAAATGCTGCGGTCTGCCCTAGGCAGAGGATGTGTTTTCTTTTGAAAAAGAACCAGGACTCACCTGCCTCATGCAAGAAGTTGACTTCTGAATCACACCTGTTGATGGCTAGCACTGCTGCTCACATCTTTTCCTTCTTGTTGCTGCTTTAAAAGTATCACCTAAAATGCTACTCCTGGAGAGAAAAAGTGGCCACAAAAGAATTGCATTTATCCTAGGCAGCTTAGTCTGAAGATATATCCATGATTGTGAAAGCGTCATTTAAAATTGACCCCACCCTACTCAAGAGACCTGTACAATATGTGGATTAAGATCAAACGTGCTTATTTCTGTGGCAATAGCAAGTTCTTATTTTTCTTTGCCTCGTGATAGACTGTGCTGTGCCAGTGCAACAAATAATTATGAGAAATAAGCTCACAAGAAGCTCATCTTTTAATTTTTTATCACTGGGAATCACACAGAAGGCAGAAAGGAGCAGACTTTCCCTGAAGATATCAGAGTAAAAAGTATTACAGGGATAAAATAAATAGCAATTAACTAAAATATTGAGCCTTCTTGATCAGGAGTCGCCAAGAGAAGGTAACAGAAGTCTGGTACCTGGTCTCAAGCCCAATGCACAAAGAGAAAGCTATTTCATTGATCGTATTGTGCATGTCAGACATATGGCTGCTCCTAACAAATGTGGAATAATGAGAGTTTGGTGATATATCTGAGTGAAAGGAGTGGAGTTAGGGACAGAGACAGAAATGCCCTACAAGGAATAAACCTGGAAAAAGCAGATTTCAGGACTGAGCACCAGCAGGAAGTTGATGTTTATGGTATTCCAGTCAACTGTAAAGGAAATATTGTGGTGGTGTGTTGTCTAAAGATCAGAGTCAGGCCACTGCTTGCTTATGTGTGTTTTAAGTAATAGATTATGACAGACCACATCAGATCAATGGTGCTGATTAATGAACAACAATGGAAAGGTAGAAAATGAGATGAAAGAGTCAAGACACAAGTTTGAGGAGGGAGGAGGAGGAGGGTCAATGCGTCAGAATATAGAGTTATGGTTTGGGATCCCATTAATCGTTAGCGTTATTATGTAAAGTACCATATTTTCTGCTGACATTGTACCCACTGTGTCTCCACTGAAGCTACTATAGAAATTGAGCTAAAGTTTGCATCTTAAATTACAATCTGTAGTACATCGAAGCCATCATAAAATAGATATTCCTTAATAAAAATAGTAATATGTTACTTACACCCTCTAAATTAGTTAAAAATTGGGAAGAATAAGGTGGAATGTATGTGAAGATACATAAAATGCTGAAGTTAGTATCATCCACAAAAATATTAAAGAGATAACAGTCTGCACTTCTGGAATGCATTCATCCAGAAAAATTATCCTCTAAGATCTTAATTAAGAACACAGTACCTCATGGAGCAGAGAAGTTAATGTTTTCCTTTTCTGAATAGAGATGCACAGTTAGATCGGGGAAAAGTGACTTAACTCAGTGTCACACGTCCCATTCCTCTGCTGTCCTGTTTGTGTCTCTTTTTACCCAGTCTTCTCATGGTCAAAAATTATTTTCCTCTAATTTTTCTGTAACTAGATTATGGCTTTTAGAACATGTTGAAGTGTTTCCTTGTCTGTTAAGCTTCGTATGTCTTACAAAGCAGCATCAGCATTGCTGATTTTATGTGCTTAAAATGAACCTAAGAACCGTGGATGATCTCAGTGCTTTATGTTCATCACATCGAAGGAAAAGAGATGCATCTTCCCAAGCCACAGAAAAAATGATGGAGAAAAATGGAGATATTCTTAGTTCTTATTTCCACAGGGAGTTTGGTGTGCAGATTTTATAGAAGACTTTGAACAGCCCATCTCTAACAACTTGTCTCTCTGACCCTTGATGTCAAGCCAGATTGAGTGCTAGGCAGCACTGCAACAGAGAGCCACTTGGATTGGAATCCCAGCGATTGGAAGAAAAACAAATGACACACAAAGAGAGATGTGACAAAATATGCAGGATTAGTACATTCAGTTCCTTAGACTTCTCTTGTGTGAAATTAGGAGCGAAGTGAGCAGGAGTTCTGCTGAAGTAAAGACTAAAGACCTGATTCTGTGATTTTTCTGCTTCTAGTGCAAGTTAAAAATGCACACTGACTGAAGTAGTGGGCAGTCCTCAAGCCATGCAGGATTTATGCCTTAAAAAGAGGAGGAATACTCAGATAAAAGACAGACTGATGTGTGCAGAGTGGATACAAGAAGTGAGGTCAGCGTTAACAGAAAAGGCGGAGCACATATGGAAGTGGAGAGTCTGAAAGTAAGCCATGCTGAGTGTTAGCAAGGGCTTCAGTCTGCAGAATCGCTGAGCATTACTTCACCTTTGAAATTCAAACCTTTGTGCTGGTCAAAGGTGTCACTGTTTCATGAAGTTCTTTTGAGCTAACCTGATGCTGGCATATGGTTCCACTCCAAGCTCCAGTGAAAGTCAGAGGTCCAGGCTGAGCTGAGGATTTTTTTTTTTTTTTCTGTTTGAATTTTCTACATCTGCAATTCAAAGCAGGCTTCAAAAGGGGAGAGTCCAAGAAAATTGGAATCAAGAAAATGTTTTTTGAGCCCCTGTGAAGTGTAGTTGCCAGGTTTTGTGTAGCCTGTTGAAATGAGTATGTAGCACGTATCTCAGTTCCCATTAAATATCATCATTACAAAATATGTAAATTGAACATAAAACTGAATGTATATTTTGTGAAGCACGTTATTACAGTGTCATCTAAAATCCTTCATTGTGTCTGCTGGCACTCATTCCAGTGTTCCTGCTGCACTAACAGTGGTTTTTTTTTTTTACTGTGTTGCATTTATGGCCATAAATTCCAGCTTGCACAATGACATGAACTACCTGTGAAATAACAATTACATCTCTTATCATTTTTTGTTCACCTCCCTGATTTCTTTGATAAAGCAAATATTTGCTTTTCTTGTCTGATTGGAGTAGGCAAAATTATTTATTCATGGAAACAGCACCACTGGCTTCACTGTGGGTAGGACTGAATATGCTGATGTCCCAGGAGTTCCTTGCATAAGTGAAGTGAGCAGGATTTCATTCTGTCTCTGGATGTTAACTTCAGAAATACTTCCAACATCCACAACGAGCCACCCAAAGATTATAAGAAGTTAGCAAAGGAGGAGTTCTGTTAGTCTAGCAAAGGATTCAAGTCCCCCCAAAGATGTAAATACTCCCAAAAACTTAGGTCTGGGTGGTAAAATCGCCCTCTAATAAATATTGGAGCTGAGATTTCTCTTCAGATTCATTCCTGTATTAGTCCATTGAGTCCAACTCCCTCTATAGCTCAGAAGATTACATCCATAAAGCTGTTCCTGAGCTGAACCTTCACTGGAAGCCTGACAATAAGATGTTTGACTGCTCTCACTGCAGTGGTCCTGATGGGAGATGAATAGGGATTTTTTTTTTTATATGAGCCATCATTTTTATATGTGATATGAAGACAGCAAAAGAAGTGAAGGAGTTTTTTTCTTCCTTCTCCTACCTTTTAGTTCTGAGGAAGCGTTCGTCGCTGCACTGAACAGGACTAGCCTTGTTCTGATGAGATGCATTTTAGTGCCAAGTTTGTGCTAGCTCTCCATTGCTTTTCCATGCTCATGCCATCAAAGTGAGCAAATTCTTAGCGAAGAATCCTACTGATAGCATTTTGCTGGCTAGCCCTCCCTGTCCCAGCTTCACCAGAATAGGTTGCATGGGCAGCCTTTGGAAGCTGGGAGCCGATTCTGTTGTCATGTACAGCTGGGGCTGGAGAGACTGAACAAGGCTCCAGCCAGCTGTACTGACAGTGGAGAACGCCAGTTATCATTGCAACGAGTTTTCTTGCTCTCAATAAATAATTATTATTTCCCCCCTGACCTTTCCTTTTGGTTCTTTCTGTTGCAGACACAGCCTCTCTCTGTTCCCTGCCCCAATGAACGTGTGCACTAAGTCCAAGGCTTGGAGTAATTTACCTGAGGAGTGATACCATTTGGAAACCACTGTAAGTATATTTTATCTCTTATAAAAGGCTGCTTGTTTCAGCAAAAGAAAAAAAAAAAAAAAAAAGGACGGATTTAAAAAATAAAACAAAAACAAACTGCAACACCTGCGAGCATTACTGATGAGAGTAAACTGAGTTTTTGCTTTTGAAATTTACAAGGAAATATGTGGGCGAAAAATATGTCAATAAAAAACTTTTAAATATTTAAGTCATAGCCTCGGAGCATAGTTCAGCAATGGCTGTTGTGCTTGTGTCTCTTACTTTGGCAGGTTCTACTTGCTTACTGATCTAGTTTGTGTTGTTCTAGTCGGTTCATCCATGTTTGTCTTCAGAGTGTTTATCTTCTTTTTATTCTTATTACTTTTTAATGAGACACCTTTCCTCTTGCTGGTGTTTCATGCATTGTAGATTGAATTTACTACAACTCCTTAAAGGTTTAAGCTATTTCTTCCAGGCCTTGAGTCATCTCTAATTTGGGCTGGAGTTTCTTTAGGCCATTGCAATTTGGTAAATTTGGCTGGATTATGTAAGTACAGTTGCCTGAGATTGTAAACAGTTTTGACTTTGTGTTGTGGTTTTATTATACTGCGAAATGATCAACTTTATGTTATCTACATTGTTGGTTTTCCCTGTAGATCTCATAGTTCTGATTTGTTGTGATCAGTTCTCATATTGTGGCAGTGTTGCTGTGGCCAAGGTGCTCTGAGGGTATAAGCGAGGCAAGTTTTGTAGGCATGGAGTAACTTTTTTGAGGTTTGTGGTTTAGGTGGAGAAATGGACAAGCTGGGGAGGCATGTCAGCCTCACTGCAGGTCTGAAAAAGACTCAGCAAATTTCAGTCTAAGTTTAACTTAATCTCTGAGTTTAACTTAATTATGTTAATCAGTCTCCTGTAAGGGATTTTGGAGTTTATTTCACTTTTCTGCGTTGATTAAATTTTCCAGGCTTTTATTGCATGAGAACATTGGGCCTCTCTTGTCAGCTCTCCATGCCTCCTATTCTTGCTTTTCAGTGTTCTGCTGGGATTTCCCTTTCATATTACATTTTATGGCGATGTTTTCAGGAGTTTGTATTTTCCACTGTATGACACAAACTTGCAGTCAGAGATTTTAAACAAACTGCCAGTCATGTAGCTATAACAGCATGAAGATCAATGTGGCTGCAAAATCATCAGAGAAACCGTGTGAATATTCAGGCAGTCAGTCTGTGCAGGACTTCTTACTGCTGAAGCAACACTTCTGGCAGGAAAATTAGGATGGCTTAGGTTGTTTTAAAGCAAGCTTGTCTGCAGAAACTTCACTCGTGGTTCTTCTCTTCAGTCACCCTGAATTTTGAGGTGAGGGCTCTGGGCAGACATAACACTTCTGTTGGGTGTTTTTGCTTTTTCTTTTCCTTTTTCTTTATATATATATATATAGATGTATTCAGTAATTATACTCATCTCTCTCTCTTTCACTCTGTCAGTTTCTAAATATGTATTGTCAATGTCACGTCTGGAAGAGACACAACACTGGCAGTGATAAGCACTGATATCAAGAGCTGTGTTAGTCGTGTACAGACAGAGGAAGAATGTGCAGCACAACACTCGGTGAAAAATACTGCTTAAAACCAAACGTGAACTGTTTTCACACCTTTATATTTTTAGGATCTGAAAAACTAGGGTTTTAAAATGATAGATTGTGTGAATTACTAAGATTAGAGACACCAGTGAGTTAAGTACCTGGCTTGGGCACTAAAGGCATCTCTGACCTGAGGGCAGTTACTGGAAGGTGATGTCATATCTGTTAAGAGATATAATGCCAGGGATGTGGATGGGCAAACTCAACCAGCAGCAACATTTGTAACATCAGCAACCTTATGCCATGTTCCCTCCATGCTCTTTAGTATGCGATGAACAAAGGTCTGGTTAGTGACCCAGCCCTCCCTGTATTCAGAGGCTGAAAACTGCCTCATTATTGTTCATTATGTAGCATTATTCTCATACAGTCACATTATCATAGCTTCCCCTGAGAGCCAGGATACTACTGTGTGTTCTGCACAGCTACACAGGATCCAAGACCTGAGCTAATTTGTTCACTGCTAACCTAGTGGTTAGGACGGAAAGCTGCCCTCTCTGCAAGGGTAGGTTCAATCATTAGTGGTAGCCACCCTGTGAAAAGCACTTGTAGCTCTACAACATAGGTTGCCTGTGTTTTAGGGGGTTTGGACCTGATTTAGGGGTTCAGCTGTGAGAACATGATAACCCATCACAGGGAAATCCATTCTGAGCTCAAGCAGTGGTTACGAGGGCAATGCAAAGAAATCGTGTGCAGAGCATGTGGAGAACTGGGGGCAAGAAAGCTGAGTAAGTGAGTGGCAGCAAGAAGAGGTAAAGTTAGCAGGGATTTTAAAGGCATTCCAAAGCTCAGTGGTGGCAATGTTTCCAGATAGCTCCGAGGCTAGGATATCCAAAACATTATGTTCTGCCTTCAAATTAAGCAGAAAGGATCCTGTCCTATTTTGCAGCCAATGCCATCGCTGCAGTAAATGTCACACTGTTATCTGTCACCCATCTGAGACCTCAGTGTGTGATACTGTAGCATTGAGGTAGATGGAAAGAAGGAAATACCTCACTGCAGTGACGACAGTGACCAAGAAGCTTTGGGAAACAGAAATAAAAAGCTGGGAAGGATTCCTGTTTCACACAAGATGTAGAAATCACTAATGCACACAGTTTAGTTCGGGGATGTAAGTGGTTGCAGTTCAGTTCATATTAAGTATTAAAGAGCATGCAGTTAAGAAAGAAAATGTATTTTAGATGGTGTAAGTGAACACAATGAGAGTAACACAGTAAAAACAAAGGAATGCTGAAAATGAATACCAACAAAAGAAAAGTACCTGAACATAGGATGTAATTTAAAGAGATGAGTAGGTTGGATGTTTAGAACTGCTGGATAAACTTCTTATATATCAGCAGTAAAAAATATATCTGTAGTGACTCTTCAGATTCAGGTTATCTTGGAAGGGTCAGTGTCATTTCTGTCCATTACTTCTGGGAGTCTTTCCATCAGCTTCATATACAGACATGCCTTTCCTTTCTTTTCCATGTTGGCTTTCTGCTGTCCTTCACATGAAGCAAAGATGATATATGGCCTTCTGATGGTTTTCGGGAGGAACGCAGTATTTGGAAGGGCTTGTAGTGAACCTAAGTGTGGAGAAGGAGCTCAGAGATAACTGAAGGTTAGACCAGATTTCTGAGCTCCAAAGGCAAATTC
Organism: Lagopus muta; assembly: GCF_023343835.1. Classification (NCBI taxonomy): domain Eukaryota; kingdom Metazoa; phylum Chordata; class Aves; order Galliformes; family Phasianidae; genus Lagopus; species Lagopus muta. The sequence goes on from NC_064433.1 coordinate 82,830,966, forward strand.
CCAAGTTTTTTGCAAGTATCTTCAACTTTCATTGCCCTAAGCAACAAGTATATTGCAAACTTCTTGTTTGGATTAGTCTGTGGAGGAGGACATACTCAGATAAACTTAAGTAATTAGGTAGGCTGACTTTCACAACAGAAATAATCACACAAGACTGACAGTTAGTGAAGTCCAAGGACAAGTAGTTATACTTTGGGAAGGTTCCACAATTAATCTTTATTGCATGCTTCATTCTCATGCCTATCCCTGTGCTTTCATTCTTATATTTTTTTCACATAGCTAAGTCATACTCTTCCACAGGTAGTGTCCCATTTTACCTCTGGAACACAGAGGTTTATTAGAGAGCTCACTGATGGAAGTGTTCATAGAAGAACTGTGCAATCAGAGAAGAAATTAGGTTGGAAGGGTCCTCTGGAGGTCCCTAGCCCAATTCCCCACTCAGAGCAGGGCTGACTTCCAAGTTGGATCAGGTTACTCAGGGCCTGGTTCAATTAAGTTTTGAAAATCTCCAAGGATGGAAATGCCACAACCTGTCTTGTCAGCCTGATCCAGTGCTTAACAACTCTCCCTGTAAAGAATGTAGCAATAAGATAGCAATATAGATTTTGTAAATGAAGGCATGAATGTTTAATTATAACATATAGGTGAAGATCGTAACAATAGGAATTTTTTCTAAGGGAGATAAGGTAGAACAAGAGGATAACAATATACTTAGAGCAATTGGAGCTTTTTTCTGGTTTTACCTATTTTCTTTAGCTGACAATTGCAGTCTGACATTGCAGACTGCAGAGGAAGAACCACATTTGAGTTTCTTCATAAGCTCTTTCCTTTACTGAAATTTCCTCATGTGGAGGCCTGCATTCCCTTCAGGTAGTATTGAGGCACAGCACATGTCTAAATGGAGAGAAATGGAGAGCTGCTGTGGAAAGGTATTGCATTTAGTGTCATTCTAGAAACACTGCTTCTCCTCCCATCCAAGTCACCATGCTACAGGGCTCTAATGTGGAAAAGTGATGGTGCAAGACCATCTGAAGTAGGTTTGGAATATGTAGGTTTGGAAAGGAAAAAGCAGGAGATGCTGTACACAGCCTCACTGGTGTCGTTTTTATTTCAAGTACAAGCGAGTTCTGGGAGGCAGATGCAGGATCAGAATGGATTAAATGTCAGCCTTGGTCAGTGCTAGGTCTAACAACATACTCTGGCTGTGCTAGCAGCCTACAAGCAGTGCTTGCTCAGAGCCCCTATCCTACAAATAACAGCACTGTCCTTCTCAAAGGAAGCAGCTTTGCGTGGGGATTGAGCTGGAGCCAGAGGCCATACTCCAAGTATACAATTTGAGCTAACACTGGACTGCAAACAGACCTTAAATACAGGAGCTGAGCTTCCAAATGCGCTCAGAGTCTAACTCTATGTATGTCCTTTGCTGCCTGGACAAAAGCCATGCTATCTGAAAGCCTCTTGGGTAGCAATGCTGTAAAAAGCCACTGATTTATACACACTGCAGTATCCAGCATGTGCTGGGTGCACATGGGGAAGTCATGGGGTCAGGACATGATACGTGTGAGGGCATGCAGTGGAAGTCACCAGAGTTAGTATGCCAAGGAGCTACACAAACTGCTATGAACAAAACACAGGCAGTCTGTACGCTTTAAAATATACATGCTCACATGCAAGCTGTGCATCTCATGCAGGCTCAGCTATGTAGCAAGAGGTGGATCTTGGTGACAGGATGGGAAACAGACGGAGGGATGCCAGAGCTTGGATTGACAAAAAATGCTGTGTTTACTCTTCATGAAAAACATGCTTTTAAATGCTTTCATTTTCCTTCTGTTCAAGATAAATTAATCCGGTTCAACCCTTAGCTGTACCTTTGCAATTTTAAGTAAGGTGCACTTTGTCATCTCCTATTTGTTACTGTTTAAATCTGATTTGATGTTGGCCCATCTTATTTTGAGCATATTGATTATATATGTGGAGAATGCAGCAGCCTGTGCCCGCTGTCTGTGGTACATCTGCTGCGAGGAATTTTAGCCCCATTACTCCAAAACACATCGAGGCTTCATCGGTCAGCTTTGTTTTCCCTAAAATCTCTGCTGCAAGACCTAAACGCAGACTTTCTGGACAAGAGGGAGCACTTGGGGTCGTTTGGGCAGCTTAGGGACCCCGCCGTTGTGAGCACATCGCCCTTAACTCATTGCCGTGCCTCAGTTTCCCCCCCTTTTTTTAACTCCCCATCTTTCCTTCACCTTTCGATTCTTCTCGGCCTGTGGGACGTGGTTTGTTTGTTTATTTTGCGCTCGTTTAACTTTTGCTTTCTCCTTTCCTTTCTTCCCCGAGCTTCGGCCGAAGGGACACCGCCGGGCACGGCAGCTGCTGCCCCCCAACGGCGGCCGAAGGGAAATGGCGGCGGGTCCCGGCCCTGCCCCTGGCCCTGCCCCCGGCCGGGCGTGCCTCCCTTATATAACGCCCTTATGTAAGCGCCCGGGGGCTGAAAAACTCCGCGTTCTGGCGTGTCAGCCACAGGCTGTTCTAGGTGGGATATGGAGAGCAGAGCGTGTGTGGGGAAGGAGCCCCTGGATGTCCATGCGGGAGACCTGCTGTGTGAATCAAAGCCTGCCACATCCCTTCTTTGTGCCTCAATTTCCCCAACTGTGAAATGGATGCAGCAGTCACCACCTGCTTACAGCTTCTAATTCCCTGTGTTTACAAAATGCTGCGAGGAAGGAGGCCTTGAGGGCTTGCAGAGTACGTCGTTTCAGGCTCCAAAACTTAACGCTTTACTGAGATGACCTCTGCATCTCAAAATTACTTCAGTGCTTTTTTCTACAAATCAAGTCTTTTCTCTGATTTGTGTTGAACTGGAAACTTGCATATTTGTTTGCTTTTCAGACAAATCTATTACGTTTCTCTGTAACTATTCAGAACGCTACAGCCTTGGTTAATATTTGTCAAACGGAGCTCCGACTGTCTAAACCACTGGGACGAGTTTCGCTTTATATGTCATCAGTAGGGGCAGAATGAGGAGCTTCGTGCTTGGCCTCTTTGCTGTAATACAGTCTCAGGGCCATTGCATCAGAGTCAAAACAAGGAGCAGCTTGTTTCCAAACAAGAAGCATGGAGGAAAGTCTTCTCTGCCTCCCTCCCTGCAAGGGAAAGGAGAGAAGGGAGGGGGGTGAGAGGGGGAAAAAGAAAGTTATCTTTAACAGATTCTAAAAATGCCTTTTCCCAAATATGCAGCCAGTCCCTTCAAAGGTCTCTTTGTTTATTTTCAGGAAGAAACCCAAGACAGCTGAAAACCAGAAGGCGTCTGAGGAGAATGAGATTACTCAGACGGGTGCATGCAGCGCCAAGCCAGGCCTTCCCTGCCTGAACCTTGAAGCTGTTCCGTCTCTGAGCCCGGCCCTCATCCACTCACCACATTCACCAACAAACCTACACGCACACACAGGGTCATCTGATTGTGAGTACACCAACGCACTGCTGGGTTGCACTGGGGTTCCTGAAAGCACGTTCCTTACTGTAGACCAGGCTTTCAAGCCAATTGGATGTTCTTTCCATAATGGCTCAAGCAAGACTTCCTCAGAGTTTACTTTTTCCCTGTGGGAATTACCTTTGAAAAAAGAGTGTTTTGTGATAAGGTCATGGTAATGCAGTCAAACAGAGGAAGCTGAGAACATGATGATGGGTCAAGTTGCTGGCTGCTCCAACTTCTTACGAAGCAAAAAGGGAAGATCCTTTGAGCATGACTCCTTCTAACTAGAACTGTAGTTAATTCTCTCCAGATAGTCTCATACTTCTCATTACCCAAGCTCATCTACTGACTGGAATTTTCAGCCTATTATTGTATTGCAGCGTCTGGCTCTAACATGCTGCCTTGTAAAGGATTTCTACTTTGAAAGGGAGGAGTGTTTCTATGGATGGAATCAGATTCAATACGTGATAGACGGGGAGATCTTTATAGACCTGTGTGATTGTACCAGTCTAAGGCCCATGTTTTCAGTGCATTCACTTTCAGATTACTCAGCACGCGTTAATCAGCTTTTTTTAAAATGTTCATTTTGTTCTTCCTCCCTCCTCTTCCCCACTTCCAGCCCTCTTCCCTCTGCCCCTCTCTTCCCCCCAGAAAAGAGGAAATGATTAAAACTGGATTCTGGAGTGTCAGCACTTAGCCTGTCAGGTGTTCAAACAGTGTCATTTCACAGTGGTCCATACCTGAAAGTCTCTTGGGAAGGAACATGGAGGGTGTTGTTAACCCTATCATTGACTAGTTATATAAAACACAGCTAAACTCTTTTGTGGTGGTTTTAGGACACTGTAAAACTTACAAGGGGCAAGAAAGGAAAAGGAATCATAGAATCATAGGAAAATGGTGATGCCGGGTTTCAAGAGCTCAGAAGCCAATCAGACTTTTCAAAGGCCTATAAAAAAATCAGGGCATGACAATAAAAAATCAGATTAAAAAGTATGTGTATTCTTTTTTCTTTTTAAATTTAAAAATCTTGCCTCAAGGCCAAGCTTGGAAGCAGCTGGGTTATAGGGATCATCACTATCAAAATCACTTTAGCTGCAATTCATTCCTGCTGGCTTCTGACTGTATTCATTATGAGCTTCTTCTGGAGATCTTGATTTTAGTAGAACTGATAAAAACATTGGGGAGAATTTCCTAAATCTCACCTAGTGATCTGAGGAGAAGAAAGAAGTGTGAAGCGGTTGAACAGCAGGCAGTATGCAATTTGGTATATATAAGAATTCTCTTCAAATTGGTGATGTCAAACACTTTGTCAAAGCTGGGATACAGTTTTGTCTTGTAATGTTTTCTAAAAACAAAAGTCTTGTAAGAAGATGCAAAAATGAGCAGAACAACAAGAAAAAATAATCCTTATTTTCAAACAAAGAATCTCTTTATCCCATTCACAAAGATGAAAGAGTTCATTAGTAAATGGGATTTGAAACCTCACACTGATGGTTTTTGACAGTACAAATAGAAACCCATGAAAGTAACCTTAGGACAGAGGCCAGCAGGAATTGTAGAGAACTCAGAGAATGAACTGCTTTTGCTCACTGAGGTGGCCAAATGCAGGGGTGAGGAAAATTGGTGAACTCTTCGTACTCTTGTTTCGTGGACAAGCAGACCTTTAGACACCCAAGATTTTAATGTTCACAAATCACCTCCCACTCCTGCTAAATTCACAGTGTCAATTGGAAAGAAAACCTTCAAACCTAGACTAGATGTTCCTTTCACATTGAAGTCAGTTTTTGAAAAAGGATGTTTAATAGTATTTTCAGCATTAGAATCGTTCTATCTCGGAAGCTGTTGAAATCTGGTTCCCAAAATACAGTTAGAGTCCTACAAAAATTCAAGAAATGCTAAAAACCTCTTATGGTGTTGATCTGTTAGTTGATTCCTTGTACTTTGAAACGGTTGGAAAAGCTCTCTTGCTATTTACGATGGGTTATAACCTTCATCAGGCTGTATTTGTTTGGGGCGGTATGCCTGTAATTAATGTTTGGCATGTTCTTGCAAAATATCAATGCCAGTTTCTGACATGAAGATAAAATGAGGCAGGACGGATTTATGCTTGCGTATTTACTACAGCTGTTTAACATGGTATGCGTATTTTTTTAGATGTTGTTTCAGTCCCTACTGCTAGAACACATTGGTTGACCCAAGCGATTGGCGTCTGTCGTTCCCTTTACCTCTTCCCTTCCCTGACTTCTGGACTGGTTCTTTCCTCCTACACTAGATCCCTCCTTTTGCCCTCAGAATTATGTTGCCACACCTCTGTTTTTCTCCTCAGCTATTGGACCTGCAATTATGTCTTCCTTCTTTGGGCCAGCAGCACTTCCTGTTCTTCCCAAAGCCTTCTTGACAGTACAGCACTGTTTCTTGTCCCTTTTGCCCAGACCACTATACAGCCTTTACCCTTGTGACTGAGCAGATTGTATTTCATTCTCAAATGGACACTTTTTACTCTGGTGGGATGTTTTCTAGAGGATGGCTAATATTCTATTTATAAACTGGAATTAGACAAAATGTTTGACAGGAATTGTTTCATGCAAAATATCAAAAACATCCAGAAAAAGTCAGCATGTAGGGTATTTCCATTCTTGGAAAAGTGTACTGATGTCCAGATGGCTCTGTAAGTCCTCATTTATGTATCTGGAAAAAAGTCTTTGATTTTATGGACCACCTATTCAAATCAGCTTGAAATCTTCACTGACCATTTTGCATGCACAATCACTAGTGCTTGGCAGAAAACATCACCACATTTATTATGAGAAATATTCATAAGCCAGTCTACTTTGAAAAATCAGGGTGCTTTTGGAATGATTCAGACCAAAATACTTTTTCCAAGCATAGGAAATAAAAACTCTGTGATAGCCATCTGCTCCTCAGCCGTAAAGGCAGAGGTGAAGAAAGCCTGAGCAATAGACTGAATGCCAGTCTTACTGAATTGAATTCTTAGTGGGGAAAAATATATATATATGTAAAAGTCAACTGTGATACACAATAAATTATAGAGCTTAAGGCAGTATATTCTGCATGCTGCCTCTTGTACTACCTCTTCACAATGAAACAGGATCGTTTCTGACCATTTTAGGACTTTGGGTTTAATTATAATATATTTTCAGTGCAGCTGAACCCTTGAAGCAAAATCCAGAACTCGGGAGACGTTGTGTCCATTCCCAGCTTTTTCATTCTTGGGAAATGAATGGTCAGGCAATGCAGTTGTAGAAAGAGGTCACAGGAAGAGGTACTTCCTGAGGTAACTATTTCCATGTGGGACTTGGCAGATAGAAATCACCGCTTTGAATTAATCTGGAATCAAATCATAGACTGAGCTGATAGAGCTCCAAATACCTCTAGCTACTCAGCTGTCGCAAACAGATGTAGCTGCTTGCTCAGAAGAAAGGTGTTCTTGCAAAAAACTACAAAGACAAGTAAAGAAGGGAGGAAAGGGTTCTGGAAAGGTTACAAAGAAGCCACATATACGAGAGTGATGTCGTTTGCAACTTTCCATGCTCTTTCTTGCTTGTGGGCAGAGCATGCATAAACTTGGTACTGTCCTAGATCTGAAGGCTGAGCTCCCTCAGGTAAAGCTTTTGAAGATTTTCCTGAGAGGAAAATCAGTCCACCAGGACTTGGCTCTCTGTTTAAACTGTTTTGGTCTGTATAGGCCACTTATTTCAGGAGCCCTTTAGAAAGCATCTATCATTATATATGTTTTGCAAGTGCCAAGAGATAAGATCATTCTGGCAGAAACTTTCACAAATGCTAAGAGATACAATCAGACAAAAACTTCATTCAGACTCTGATGTATGCATCTTAACAGATGTGTCCAAACTCAAAGAAATCCCATGGGAACAGTGCAACTGAATCTCTTTGTCTCTATTGATAGTTAAAGGAGTTATTCTTAGATATTGGATGGTCCATCTGCCTAGGAATTTGTTCCAGACAAGGGAAAAGCAGCATCTTAGCAAAGAGTTTCCAATGGGCTGAGAAGCAGCTTGGACAGTCATTGGAAAAACTGCTGAAGAATTTTTCATGATTTTGGAGAACACAAAATTCTTGGAGATCTGCGACTCTGATAGGCAATGAAAGTTGCAAAGAAAAGGGAGGCATGGATATCTTTTTTAAAAAAATATGTGGAACAATCATTGACAAGTTATTGCGATGGAGGAGGACTTCTTTAAGTCACATCTTAGCAACAGGCTGGAGAGTTCTTGAGAAATAGAATGCAGTTTGTAATAAACACTTCTGATGATGGACCAGATGAAAACCACTTGTCCATACATGCTCAAGTGATGTGGCTAACTTGGTCTGATTCCAGCACTTTTTTTGTTGTTGTTAACTTTTATAGGATGAGAACTTTGAGGCCATCTATTTTCCTTTTTCTAAATTCTGGTTTTGGTATCTTGATAGCTTTCCAGCATAATGGGAAAAGGCAGAGAGGGAACCTCAGAAGGTTCCTGAACAGAGCATTGAGAGAAGGCTTGAAACTCTAGTTTTTCATTTTCTTGAGCAGCTAGAGGGATCATCCATTTCCTTCCCATGAATCAACAGGTTTGATTTGCCCGTTGCTAATGTAGAGGCTAGATGGATCTGAAGGTGGTTTGGCCTCATCTTTATGTTTTAGGTTTCCTGTGTTTCTCTTTGAGGTTCTGTGGCAGGAAAAGAATGGTTATATGCCCTTATGGTCTTCCTGCTTTGCCTCTGGAAATGTGTGATTATGATTACCTGATAACTGCTCTGGAGCTTTGAAATGGTTTCCCCTCTGAGGGGAGAAGGAGGATCCTGATTCCTTCTTTACAGAGACAGACAGTATGTTAATAGTCATTTCATCTGTATTTTTGCTAGTCTAAGTATGGTATGTGTTAGCTAATGCTGAATATTTTTAGGTTGTTTTTGGTGACCTAAGAAATGATGTATGTTTAGATATCTATTTTAGACAATATAATAATGAGATAGGCCTTCTCTGCAGCAACTAAGCTGAAAGATACCCATAGTTCTCAAATGCTGAATCTCACAAGACTTAGCTATTTGTTTATCTTGCAGAACATTCTAATATTTGTTTAGTAAATACTTTGGTTCTTAGCAGTCACGGGTGGTTTCTCATCCTGTAAATTTATATTTTTGTTCGTAATATTATCAAAGAAATGTCAGCCAAAAACGACTTGTGTTTTCACGGAAGCAGACATATGTTGCTTGAATTGTGTAGAGTCAGAAATAAATACAAGTAAAGATGTAAAACTATAAGCTGAGCTCACTCTACCTCTGTTGAAAAAGCTGTTGCTATACACCAAAGTGTTAGTGATATTATACTACCAATCTGAACTGGTCTCTGTATTCCTACGTACCTAAGTGAGTTTTGTCAGGTTGATCTCTTGGGCTTTTCTTCTCTTGAGAAATGACTAAAAACATATGGTACTTCAGTTATGAAGTCAGTGAGTATGTTTTCAGAAACAACTGTGTGACTTTGGAACTTAACTTTTACTGATGCTTAAATCACAGGGAAAGTTACTTAAAGGATTTTTAAAAATTTGTTTATCTTTAATGGTGATTCTCTTATTAGATGACCCTGTAATACTGACTTGATGCTAGCTTGTCAGTCATTGTGGCCTTCAGTGCTTTTCTTACTGGTCTCCCCTTGGAGAACTGTAAGTGATCACATGCATAACTTCAGCTTTGATTGGAAAAAGCCACGAGAGTGTCTAGCTTTCATGCTTTCAAGGGAGAGCTTGAAGATATGTCCCCAGCATATGTATTACTTCTAAGTACAAGGAATAAGAATAAAAAATGTATTACTCTTTGAAATTCTAAATTTTCTATTCTTAAGATTTTAAGATTTTGATAATACAGCAGTATTTGTAAGTTTGCTGAAGCACTGAGATATACTGTAACTGTCCAGTAAAACACTGGTAGTCTGTATCTCAGTCTACCTGTTCATGCCTTCAGAGTCTACCTCCCACAGATTTTTGTTACCATTAAGTTGCAAGCCTTTTTGCAAATCCCTCCCTTAAATGAGACTTTCAACTATTTCACTCACTGAGTGAACAGTGAAAAATATGCAACTCTCAAGTGTTTATCACTGTTTATAAAGACGTAGTAATGCTCCATTGCTGGTCTTGGTTTCTCATTCATTGGTTGGTCTGTGTTTGTTTTGTTTGTTTTTTTTTTTAATTATGGTTTTGTTGTTGGCTTTTTTTGTTGTGATTTGGTTTTGTATTTTTTTCGATAACTGTCTCCAGGACAGTGCTTTCTTCCTATCCCCCTTGAGGTAGTTTACCTTCTCCCATCATCTTCCATTCTGAAAATTAAAGCAAAATTCCACTGCATAATTTCTGTAACCTCTTTGATTACTTTTATTGCTTTCATAAATCTGTAGTCCAGCCAACCCACTGACTCTGCTCCTTGCCTGTTTAATCTATCAAACTACATAATCTAAGGCACTTCTTAGGTACCAGTCATTGCCCTGTAAGCTTCCTTTATCTGATGTGTTTAAAAAATATTTTATTACAGTATTTGTCTTTATACTCCTAGCTGTTTTTAAATTTCCCCTTTGTCCTGCCTAATCTTTGTTTTACATCTAGCCTGCAACAGTTTATGCTCTGTTCTATTAGTGTCACTTGGGCATGATTTCCTTGTTTGGAAAGATACATTTTCAGCTTTGATGAGCTCTTATACTTCATTATTTAACCATTGTATTGTTTTTCTTTTTTCTTTATATTTATTATTGTTGTTGTCCTTGCATATGGAGTCTAATATTAATGTTATTAAGGCCACCTTCCTGATGATCGTATGGATTTAAATTCCTTCTCTTTTCCTTTAAGACCCTTTCTAACTTCCTCTTTTATTTATTTCTTTTCTTTTACTAGTTGTCCCTCCTGAAGATCACAGAATCACACAGTCAAAGAGCCATAGAGGTTGGAAGGGACCTGTGGGGATCATCTAGTCCAACCCCTCTGCTAAAGCAGGTTCCCTGGAGTAGATTGCAGAGAAACACGTTCAGGCAGGTTTAGAATATCTCCAGAAGAGACTCCATAACCTCTCTGGGCAGCCTGTTCCAGTGCTCTGTCACCGTCAAAGTTATGAAGTTTTTTCTCCTGTTCAGAGAATGTAAGCAGTCTTACAGCTAATAGTACAAAAGGAAACAGTGCAGGAGAATACTGTAGAAATGATCGTGCCAATAGTTGCTATTTCATATCTTAATCATGCATGCTTCTGCTGTCATCTCCTCAGTCCTAATCAGTTGAGATGACTGAACTAAATGTACCATTTCCTTAGCATGGTCCACAGAAGGACACTTCATGTAGCGGTCAAACGCAAATGATTTTCCTGTGATTGACAGGTGGCTCTTCCTAAAAGAAAGCTGAAGCAGCCACATCTACCATCTTTTGTTCTGCTGTGTGTTACTGAAACCCTGTGTAACTCAGTGCTTCTGTATCTCTTGGTTTGTCCTTTGTATGCTGTGAGGAGACACCTTCCGTGCTTGGGGAAGCATTGTCTGGCACATTACTTGTCAGGTTTGTTACAACTATGCAACTTCAAATCTACAAATGTAAAAATAGACTTGGTCACCTTCTGTTCCTTTTCATCGCTGTGACTTGTTTAGCACTAGAGCTTTTTGCTCTTTTCATCTCAGCTTCCGTGGTCATTTTCTCTTCTTTTCTCTTGTTTAGCCAGGGTAGAACAGCCATATAATCCTTGTGCCGTGATCCCACTCAAAAACTTTAGGACAAGGTGGGGCTAGAGCAGTATTCAAATAAAATAACAAAATAAAACAAAACCAGAACGATTATTTTATTGTTCATGTCTGACCAAAGGGAGCTCATTCATTCCAAATACTTTTGAAGTGCAGTCTTAACATGGTACTGGGAGAGAACCTGAGAAATAAAAGCAAGCTGCTGCTTAATACTGCCTACTGATGTTTATAAAATGTGCTAGGGGATTCCACAGGGGGTAGGAATCACCTGTTTCCACAAGAAACATGATGTTTGATCTATTCCATAGGTAAAAATCAGTTGTAAGCCATATGAGTGCTGTTAAACTCCTTCCTTGCTATCAAAGCATTTGTTCTGGCAGCCTCATGAATATATGGTAGAGCACAACAGTGTGTTCTTGTTGGCCAAAGAACTATACTTGGTTCCAGAGTGCACTAAGTATTATTGTTTCTTACGAGAATGCTATCATGCCATCTTTTTATTTGTTTTCTATGTGTATTTTCATTGTCCATAAAGTCATTTACAAGACTAAAATAACGCGAGATCTAGATTTGCCCATCTGCCACTCAGTAACTGGAATATAAAGAGAATTCAAGATATCTAGTTAATCTGTCATCAGAAATAGCTCCTCAATGAATTAACCGTGCCTATGAAAAAGAAAAAGAAAAAAGAAAAAAGAAAAAAAAAAGGAAGAAAAAAAAAACAGGATAAACAAATCCTAGAACCCCTACTCCTATTAGCTTTGTTGTGTTAAACACTGAAGGGAGCTCTGCCCAGTTGGGATGAGCAATATATACTCTGTATCAATCTGTGACATGTGGTGAAATGCTTCTTCTTGAAAACCCAGGAGAGAGAAGTAGTATAAATTAAGAGTAATCTCACTACAGCTATTTTTGAGATCTTAACCAGTGAAAATGTAAGTGTAGCAATATTGTGCATCTATTAAAAATCTTGAAAGGCTCTTTATAACTAGATGATAGGAGTGATAACGTGTAATTTATTGATGTTACACAGAGAAAAAAAAATACACACAAAGTAGCAATTTTTGTGTGAAAAGGGGTATGATAGAGGAAATAAAAACAGAGCAAGGGACTTCTCCCCAGAGCTTCATGCCTGTATGTGTGGCCGTGTCAACTTCAACAAAAATACCTTGTGCTTTGATCCCATGTGGTGTTTCAAAAGAAGGCATAGCCCTCCCTGCATTCAAAAGTAAAACCCCTAGATGTTATCTCTAATGTCTTTTGGCTGAGTAGAGGGTAAAATGTGCCTGAAGGCAGACCTGAGAAATAACTCTTAAGCACAATAGTAGTCTCACCTGTTAGTGTCTGTATGCATGTGCTTACCTGTAGTTCCCGAGCCTTTTCCCTATAGAGAAAAAAAAAAAAATACCAGAACTGACAACGTACATTTAACGGTACAGACCTATCTGATGGTGTCAAGTCACCCATGAAAGCTGTGTTCTTTTTTATTACTGTCATCTATTAGTTTAGAGCATTCTGTCCTACACTGTTCTTCCTATCGAAACAAGCAGGTGGTTTTGGAATGTGCCTGTTACCGAGGATTGCAGAGGTCTCACTGAGGACAGAGATTTTCCCTGTGGCCTTCAGCATCATTGACATGAGCATGTACTGTTTCCCACTGGGTTTTGAATCTGAATTAGAAGCAGGCCTGAACGCTTACCCCCTAAACTCAAAATAAAGAAGCCACAGTCTAGTGCAGTATGAATATCTGTCTCACAATATTTCTAAGTTGAGATATTCACCAAAGCACCCAGTTGTACTAGTTAACAATTACTCTTTCACTGACAGATAAAAAAGATAAATGGAAAAAAAATAACCAAGTAAAATATAGCTTTTTTCATGTGATAGCTTTCCTCTAGCCAGAACTGAGCGAGGCACAGCCACTGGAAGATACAAAAGAGTCTTTTTCCCAGTCATGGGGACTGGCATTTACAGCTTCTCCTCCATTCCTTGTTTGTCCCATCAACCACTACGTCTGTGACCAGAAAAAAGTCTCCTACATTTTAAGGCCTTTCTCTGGAAACATGTAGGATATAAGCAGACTGCAGTTCTCCCACCAAAGCCAACCATTTCTGTCCAACTGCACCCTTCTCCTAACAGACTGCTACTATAACTCCCCACAGAAGATTTTAGCCTCAATAGAAACCTTCTAAACAGTTAATTATCTTAAGAGGTTTTAATCTATATTTTCCTTTTAACCAAAGCCCATAGGCTTTCAGGCTTACTGTATTTAACCATGCTCAAACTGATAAGCTTTTCCTCCTTGTCTCTCTGCCTGGGGGAAAACCTAACAATACAGCGCAAATCTGAAAGGGTTTGTGGAATAGCAATTGTCTCTTTTGGAGACACATTTTAATATATTTTAACTATTAGCCCTTGAATTCCTTCCTCCTCCACACTCAGATCCCACCCTCAGCCCTTTCTCCTCCCAGTGTTTCTGAAAGGGGACATAAATTTCTAGAATCCAACACAGAGAGATGACCGAAGGGGACTTCCCATTCACTATTCTTGCAATCTGAAATATATTATTAGGATTTATGCAAAAGCCCTTAAATTAGGCGAAAACATTCTGAATTAATATAGTAAGCTTTTAATATGGACCATTGAGTATCAAAATACATCACCATGGTTGCCTGTATTTTTCTAAAGTTTATTGTTTTTCCCAAGAAATGTCCCTCATCCTTTGTTTAAATTAAGAGTATTTCAGCTTAATTCCATGGGCATTGTTGGCCTATCTTACTTCTTTCCTAATCGGTGGCTCTTTTGCAACATACCCACTGGTACAGAATGCGTTCTGAGTGACAGCACCTGGCACTGCAGAGGAAATCCAGCAATACATGTATGCACCTAGGTTTTTAAAGAGCCCAAATGCCTTAAACTTACAGCCAATTAGAACAGTTGGGCCATGCTGGGCCTTGGCATAATCGTGTATGAGCTCTCTGGGAACAAGCGAATGCAGTTGAAACAGTTTTCATTTAGAATATTAAAATGTTCCCTAACGAAGAGGAGCCGAGCCGAGCCTGGTTTCTCTTCCTAGGAAATGGTGCCATCATGTGGCCACGTTACTTTCTCTGATTCCTATTGCAAAAGGGTGGTTTTCTCACTTTCTGTTTTCAGTGGTTTGCTGATCCCACCTTTTGCTAATGAAAATTGGTTACAGGTGGTCGGGGCACAAGAGCTAGCACCCATATTGTGAGATTGCCATCCAGGTGCAATACCTGTCAGTGCAGCTATAGCAACAGCCCTCGTGGTTCTTCTGTTGACATTGTGTATGTGCAGTTGTGAGTAGTATGTTCAGCATCAAGAGGCATAAAGGAATCAAGGCACTAGAGCAGGACAGATGAAATCTTGATTTTGTAAGCCTGGAGAACAAAATCTTGTGTGTCTTCTGGAATTAATTCTTGGTCTTTCTCTACTGCTCTTCACAAGTTGTTCTGCATTTCTTGGATAAAGATTAATTGAGGCACCCAGTCCTTCTGCAGAACTGGGCACATGATGCTATCCCTCTTTTACATGCAAAGCAAAGTGAGGCACAGACTCATTGCTGCCCTGCAGATGAGAAGCAAATGGGGTTATGGCTAATGGACTCTTCCTGCAGACTTCCAGGCAAAGCACAGGGAAGTGATTCAGTGCCTGCACCCCAAGCATCTTGCCTGAAATAGAGGCTTTTGTGCTCAGCGTTGAGGATTTAGGACTGCTGGATATAGAAGCAATTTTATGTGCAGAACACCTATGGTTTAGTTTTCTGTTTGATGAAAAATGGATATCTCATCACTATGGATGCTAAAAAGAACGGGGCAGTTAGCTAAATAAATCATCCGTAGGACATTTGCTGAACATTGCTTAGCCTGCAGAAAAAGCCTGTCTTCTCAAAAAAGTTTAAACAAACTCTGATTAGCCATCTACTCTATATGTTTGCTCCTTGGAGAATAAGGTTGTGTTCGTGTGTGCACGCATTTCTGTCTTTCAAATAAACGTAGTTATTAGACTATGAAATTTAGAGAAGTTTGACAGCTTTCAGAACACAGTGATTCTTTTTTCCATAGATTTTATTACTGACACATTAATAGATGTTGTGCTGGTAAAAATACAGTACTTCCTGTTAAATGTAGACTGCTACATATTTTGATTCTAACAACAATCTGGTAGGGTTAGGGCAATTCGTGTAGTGTCATCTGGTGTTTGTTTTGGATAGATATTATAGAAGGAGATACTGATTTTCAAGATGTTCAAGCAGATGATTGGGTGAGAACTCCAGCAAACCTTTAAAGCAACAGAAAGCAAGAGCTGCTCCTGGTCAGATCTCCTGCTGAGGATACAAATGTTCTTCCTGTGCTCCCGAAACTCCATACAGGTTTTATCCCTTGAAGGCCCCTTTTCAGAATGAAGCCAAATATTCAGAAGAATGAATCCAAACAGAATTGGATAAATTGGTCTCTCTGGCATCATTGGGATGTACTAAGAAGTCAGCCACTACTGGGTTTGCAGAATTTTAAATTCAGGTCACTTCTTTGAGTGGAAAAGTGTCCTTCTGTTAAATGCAGTCTCAGAGATTTGAAGCCTGATGTAGGACTAATTTTGTCAATGGCAACACCAGATATGAATTTTCACTCCATTCATGCAGTTTTATTTTAGAATAACTAATTTCAGAACAACAGAACATAAACCTTCATCACTAGGGATAAATCAGGTCATTGGAGCTGAAGAATGCACCCGTGGTTTTTGATTACTAAGGTTGGAACAGGAGATGCTGATGTATGGAAATGAGAAAACTTCCTATGGTAATTGTGGGGCTTTCATATGTTGTGATAGAAATGCTGTATTTCTAATGAACTGCCATGTTTATGCAAGACTTCAGATTTTTCATTCCAAATTAAGCATTCTTTACTGAGACATGCTTTTTTTTTTTTTTAAGGAAAATCAGTAGAGTTTCATTTTGATAACAGGGCTTTACTTGCTTGATTGTATTTATCCTATAAGGTATTTAATAGTATTGTATGTGAGGTGTCTCAGGCAAGCGTTTCATTCACACTG
Source organism: Lagopus muta (assembly GCF_023343835.1). NCBI lineage: Eukaryota > Metazoa > Chordata > Aves > Galliformes > Phasianidae > Lagopus > Lagopus muta. The sequence goes on from NC_064433.1 coordinate 82,847,243, forward strand.
TTACTGAACAAAAACTTCAGTCTGAAAGATGACTTCTTAAGACCAATGTGGATTTTAAAAAAGTAGGCATTCTCTATTGCGGTGCTGGATGCACAGGGTTGGGTGTACATGTTATGTGCACAAAAAGTCTCCACAATATATACATTTTACTCATTACATTTAAAGCTGCATAAGCATTACTGATTGACTGCTACAAACTGTTTGGTACAATCTGATTGGATTAAGGCCACTTGCTGAGTTTCGCTTGGCTATACATTGGATTGGCAAATCTAGTGGCTAATGTTTAGTTGTTACTGTTCTTTACTTCCCTACCTATGTGCTACCTTCAAGAGGCTGCAAAATGTAAGTAGCCCAAGACACACTGCAAAATATACCATGAGACACAGTGCAGACATAAAAACATACACTGTGACTTAGTTGGTATAATCATTACAACATTGGTTAGCTAGAACACTTAACCTGCTTTAGGGCAGTGCATTTTTAAGTGAAAGAAGGACAAATGGAGTAGAAGACGGAAGAAAAGAATGTATGTATGTCCAGTGAGTGTGATGGGGAGAACAGAGTTTGGATTTTCTAGGAAAGACAGGCTTAAAGAAGAAATGTGAGGCATTTTCCAGTATGTGGGAGGCTGCTATAGAAAGGAAAATAGTCAACACTTCTCTATGTCTGTTGGAGAAAAGGATGATTAATTGATTTCGAAGTAGAATACTAGGAAAACTTTCTTATTATAAAGATGGTAGACAGTCTGTCTGAGGAGAGAGTGGAAATCCCACGCATTTGTGGTTTTTGCAAATGTCTTAGGCAAATTTCTGAGCGCATGGTGTAACTAAATTGTTCCCGCTACGAGGAAGAGGAGTAAACGTGATGACTATATGAAGAACTTAACACATCCTTTTGCTACAGCCAGCAGGCTGTGATCCTCCAGCACTTGATTTGGATGGCAAAGGTTAGAGATAACCAAAACAAACCACTGCTGGGACAGAGAGTAAAGAGTAGATGCTGGTCTCCAGCAGCAGCAGGTTAATTTAGTTTGTGGTGCTTCCAGGAACTGGATTACAGGTGCACGTACTCTATAGGAGATAAAAATGCCTCCAGCTTTTCTTCAGTCACTCAGAGTGGGAGATCTTCTCAATGCAAGGCCTGAGGAGCTTGTCAGGAAGACAAGCTAAAGCAGCAACATCAAAATAGTTCTAGTTAATCTTGTCTAAGTATCAATGAGATGAATTGCCAAACAATTTTCTGGATGCTTCTGCAGAAAATTGAGGCTAAAACTCAATCCATTTATGTTTCAATAGGCCTACCAGCTCTGAAGTATATGAGGTGACTATTTCACCCTTGAAGTATGAAGTTAAGAGTAGAGCCTTTGGAGTTCCCCCTGCAGAGTTATTCCTGTGAAAGATCACACAGTAAGTTCCAAAAAAGAGCCTGGATTCCAGCAACACTGGCAGCTTGCTCCAGGGGAAGGCCATGCACTGAGCTACTGCGGGCTTACAGCAGCTGCAGTGGTTTCCTCATCACTGTTTCTAGGAATGGTCAGTCATCATTGAGCAGTATGCTTTGAGAGACTGTGATTTTGAAGGGCAATAGAGAAAATCAAATTCTGTGATACCTTACAGGTATGAGCTTTAAAGCAACAAACGTTGGCTTTGCAGAAAGGGACATCTAGTGGCTGTACAAAAAAAACCTTACATTTTAAAACATTTTAAAACATACAGCATAGCCATTTGTGTATGACCAGCAGTCTTCAGCATTCTGTACAACTTTGTAACTGTGCTACATCATGCATTTGCTAGGATCATTCACTACATTTCTGACAAAAAAGTCGCTTTTGTGAGCTGTACCTTTCCACTTTTGTGAAGATCTATGTACTGTAGCTTTAATGTATAGAAATCTTCCTTCAAGCTGTGCTTGATGTATCTCTCGGCTTTACTTCCACGTATTTTAAAACATGTTCTGAGAGTCCACTGCCTGCTGTTTCCTTCTGCCTTTGTACCCTCAGTACCCTCTGGCACTGCCTTCCTTAGAACACCCTTAGCATAAAAGTCAGCAGGAGGGGTGGAAGAGATTCAAGAAAACACTAATCTAAGCATTCAGTCATGTATTGCACAACAAAAGTTTTTCCCTTTCCCATCCATGTTGTGCTCCTTCTTACTGGCTGAGGATGAATTCCATGCATGTTTCTGTGAATAGCCTGACAGTTTAATCGGTACATTTGCATACGGGGAACTGGAGCTTTTTTCAAAGTTGCGCAGTAATATGTTTCACCTTTATGCCATGCCAGCTTCAAATTGCAGCTCAGGAGGATTGCAAATGTGCATAATCTGCGCTGTTGACTGGGCTTTTTTTTCCCCTTTTTTCTTCCTCTTTTTTCTTTCTCTCTCTCTCTCTTTTTTTTTTTTTTTAACTGCCCAAACTCCTATTCATTGCCCATCTGAGTAAGAATGGCCTTTGCGTTTTCAAACCCATTCTTTCCTATATGGTTTGTGAATACCCCTCCAATCAGAACTTGCTTCATAGAAAGGGGACAAAACCATTTTACAGGAGTTTCTTAGAATGAGTCCATTGGGATCTCTACATCATATTTACTGGACAAAAAAGGGGGGAGAGGCGGGGAGGCACTTAACAAAGGCCACTTGAATTTCACAGAAAGTTTCCCACTGTCTCATGTTTAAAAGAGTGGCAGGCCTGAGCAGAGCCTGAGACAGTAGTCTTTTTCTCGAGCCAGGCATTCTGTAGGTGAGTGACTGAGTGTGTGTGTGTGTATGTGTGCACATGTGCACCCGCATGTGGGTGTTGCTGGATCTTGTGACGAACTGATACACTCTGAGACATGCTGAAAGAACTGATACCAGCTTGGGCTTGCGTAAGATTCTAGTATTCTTTGTCAGAATATCACATTTACTTTGGAGTTAAACCTTACAAGTCCTGCTCTTATGGGAAACACCAACTTTGGACTGCTTAGAACAATGTAAAGGACAACTCCAGAACTTGGATCTGAACATAGTTCCCTGCAGAAAGGGAGAGGCTGCGTTGAACAGGGCAATCTCTAGAACTTGTTAGAGTGAACTGCTGCTTCTTTTATGCTACTGTGGTTTGTGTACTAGCTTCTCTAACACAATCATTGCAAGTACTTCGGTTGCACTTTAAATGGGTGTGGTTTTCAGTGTTGAAAATCAAGGAAGATAGCTTGGAAAAATCATCCTCAAAATCTGCATGAGATTGTGTTGTTTTTGTTTTTTACCATTCATTATGTGTCTCTTCCATGCACCACTCCTCTTTCATCCTTAAGGAGTGAATTTCAATTGTTTCTCTGTTGAAGTAGGGAAGGTGTTTCAATTTCACTTGAAGAAGTAAAGAGACTAGATGAGGCTTTTTTTAAGAGAGAGCTCTGTTTATGCCAGGCACAACCAAAATACCTTTGCCTTACATGGAGTGACTCACGTTGTCACAATTACATCAATATGTCATGATGTATATTTTAATGTCTACATTATGTTTTGCTATATGTTTTATAATGTGTCTTGTGCTACTTATGTATTATGACATTTTGAGTAATCATGGTGGTAAACCATAAGGAAACGAGGCAGCAGATAGATAGGCAAGTAAAGAAGATTAATGACTAAACACTAGCCACTAGATTTGCCAATCAAATTTGTAGCCAAACGAAACTCACCAAGCAGCCTTAATCCAGTCAGATTGTACCAAATAGTTTGTAGCATCTGTTTGTTGGAAATATCCAAATAATTTTTGTCAGGACAATATCTCTGATAAAAGCAGATTTTATTCGCGATTGCAATGGCGGGCATCCTGCAAGCAGGAACACACCTATGAACACAACATGACAGCCTTTATACCCTGTTTTCCCCTGTTGCCTCCCCTCTCCCCTGTTTTCCTCCCCCCCTCCCTCCATTTCCCCACTGGCCGGTACTCCAGGTTCACAGTCTTATCAGAAGGTTTACATTTGTTAATTTATTCGTTATCTGGTGTCAGTCCTGTCGTTTCCAAGACTTCTCAACATTCTTCTTGTTCATATTGATATGGTGATTTTGTTCAGAGTCCTTGTTAAGCAAAGAATACGGAGGGGAGGTGCCCGATCTTCCTTAATACCTTCTTCAGGCACTCCCTGCGGCATGTAACGAATTGTCCTTTTAATTTGCACAGGATGCTCTTGCAATGTGTGTGACATATATCTTCAATGCTGGCTATACATAAGTTGTTACTAGCTTATATATATATATACATATAGCTTATATACTGAGTATGTGCTGTTGGGGAAGATTTATCTAGGGGATTAGCAATGAAGACTTATCAGAGAACCCCAGTAAAGTAGAAGGGCCCCCTGAAAAGAACTATTAGTTTAATAAAGGACCCAAATGGTAGCAGAGGCCATGAAATTAACAAAATTCTTACTTTGTTCTGATGCAGAAGCAGCATTCAATTCGCACACATTCAATAATGCTTATGCAGCTTTAAATGTATTGAGAAGACTTTTTGAAGACTTTTTGTGCTGGGCGTGCATGTTAAATGGGGTGATCCACTATGGATCCAGTGCCACAATAAAGAAGGCTTGCGCTTTAATACCACATTGGTCTTCAGGAGTTATCTTTCAGACTGGCATTTCTGTTCAGTAACAAAATGACTTTGAGTCCAGTTCATACACCTCAAGGAATTTGGTGTCCTAGATCAGTTCCTATTAGAGAGCTATTCACATCAGTCTCTTGTGAGCACACACACCTCTTTTTCTTAGCCTTGTTTAACCCTGACTGGTGATTTTCATTAGTAGCTAATGACCAAATACAATGCAGCAGAGAAGGCTGCTGAAACATACAGATAATCCCCATCTTTCCTTCCTTCTGTACTTGTAAACAGGTAGTGAGATTCCCTTTCCTGATTTCTTGATACAGATCACAGTGAAAAGGAGCTGAGGATGCATTTTTTGGGGAATTTAACTCACAAAATTAATGCTTTCTGCCAAGGTTCATATGAACAAGGTAGAATTCTTTTCAGATCAGGCCTAGCCAGCATGAATTCATGAAAGGCAGGTCCTGTTTGATCTACCTGTTCTTGACCCACCTGTTGATTGAGGGAAATGCTATGGATGTAATTAATCTACCTAGACTTTAGTAAAACCTTTGACTGTCTCCCATAGCATTTTCTTGGAGAAGCTGGCAACACATGGCTTGAACAGATACACTTTTCATTGAGTGAAAAAGTGGCTAGAGGGCTGGGCCCAGTGTGTGGTGATGAATGGAGTTGAATCCAGCTGACAGCTGGTCACTAGTGATGTTCTTCAGAGGTCAGTACTGGGCCTGTCCTGTTTAATATCTTTATAGATAATCTGGGCTGTGCACCCTCAGTACGTATTCAGATGACATCAAGGTGGGAGGAAGTGATGACCTTCCTGAGGGTAGAAAGGCCCTGGATGTGGATAAACTGGATCGATGGGCTGAGTCCAATTGTATGAGCTTTAACAAGGCCAAGTTCCAAGTCCTGCATTTCAGTCACAACAACTGCATGCATCGCTACAACTGCCTGAAAGGAGGTTGTGTTGAGGTGGGGGTCAGCCTCTTCTCCCTGGTGATTAGCAATAGGACAAGAAGTAATGGCCTTAAGTTAAGCCAAGGGAGGTTAAGGTTAGATAGCAGGAAAAAATTATTCTTGGAAAGGGTGGTGATATAATGGAACAGATTGCCCAAGGAGGTGGTGGAGTCACCGTGCTTGGAGATTTTCAAGGAAAGGGTAGATGTGGCACTGAGGAACATTGTGTATAGTGGACACAAGCGTGGTTTGATGGTTGTACAAGGTGATGTCCATGGTCTTTTCCAACCTTTGTGATTCTAGGATTCTGTATCTCTTCTTATTATCAAATTCCCCGTTTGATAAAACAGAGGACAAACTAGATGTCATTCTCTTTTTCAGGAGAGTATCTCAAAAACCTACTCTCACAAAGGGGAAATAATAGGGTCAAACCAAGTAGTAAGCAATATTTTGTGATGGGAAGCATACTGATAGGCTGGCACTCAAAGGGAGATAAAGATAAATGGATACTTATGGAATAACTTGCCACGGCCTACTGTAAGTGTTGAGAAGGTCCTCTGTTCACCACTAATCATCCATCTATCTGTTTCTCCACCAACACAAAGCTTTTACAAAGTCCTTTTCCTTTCAAATCAAGGATATCAATTTTTTTTTTTAAAATGTGTGTTTTCCATACTTACGTGGTCTGAGATGCTGGGAAGGAAAGCATCTGGAACTATCTTGGAGGCCTCTGGAGAATAACTGTCTGGTGGAGTAATTTATACATTATTCTGTTTAATAGTAATTGTGGTGCCCATGAAGGAAAGGCTCCGAATTGCTGAGACATTTTTCCAATCCTCATGATCCAGATCATCAGAGGAAGAAGTTCATGTTTCCCAGCAAAGCTTATTAAGCAAGACAGAAGTAATTCACAACACCCATGATATTGTTAGTAATTTTCTCCTTGTTACAGTTATCTGGGCATCCCCCTAGTGCTCTGACTTCACATCTTCTGACACTGGCTAGTTCACATCTGTTAGCATCAGACTTCTTCAGATAGCTTGGCCTCATCAGGATTTCCAATTCCTGACCTTTATGCTTCCTTTTATCATCATCATCTTCACAGAATTAAAATGACAACCTGTATCCAGGGAGATTTCTGTATGAAGCAGCAAAAGAAAAGAAGCTTGAGATGGCAGGAGTAGATAAATGAGAAGGAAACAGTGGAAGAGGGAAAACTCCACATTTTCCTGCATATTGTAATACATAATATTCTATAGCTTGCATATGAGATGTAAGACACCCATTAGGCCGGACCAGAGGATCACTGTTGGGTTAAAAAGCATGTGTATGAAACCACTTTTGATGCCATTTATTTTCTCTTTGTATTTCTCTTAAAGCAGACGGTGGCACTAAGCTTGTTTAATTTACTCATACTTCTCTGTCAAATTCGTCTTTTAGATTCTTAAGCACTAGCTGTGCAAAAGGTGCTGTAACTTTGGTAGGAATATTTAAGAAGAAATGTTCCATAATAGGGGTAGTGATTTAAAAGACGAAAAAGTAGTTTCTGCCATCAAAATCTAAGTAGATGAAAAATGAATAAAGAATATGAAAAGAAATAAAAAAGCATTAATCCAAAGAATGCAGGTTGGACATAGGGAAAAGTGAATCAACAGTTTAAGAAGTTAGACATGAAGGTTAATTTTGAAGGATACATTTGCTTTGTACCTATATCAGTTAGATGCCTTTCTAAACTATTCCCTATTTAGATCATTCAGCCAAACTAAGTCTAAGTCTTAGAGAAAATGCCTGTGATTTTCCAGTTTCTGTCAAGTAAATAACAGCAGGAGAACATTTGTTTATATGATGGCATTCTGGTGCCAATCAGAACTTGGGATATGCTTTAAACTAAAGGGGACAGCTCATGTTATCTTTTTTGCTTAGGGTTCTTAAGGAGGACTGTTTGTTACTATCGGGTAGCAAATGTTCTCATCCACAACCCCAGACAAAACTGTGCGTGGGATTTTAGGAACATTTACATTATAAATCTTGATATCTTGGGAAGTGAACGCCAACTTTTTGTACAAGTAGCTGTAGTATAAAAACCAGCACGCAAATTCCTTGGAATGACATTCTGGATAGAAACCACATTTTCACGTAGACTCTTTGCATTAACAAGTTGATGTAAAGGGTAATTAAAGTAATAATTTGATCATTTCTGGAGCGGATCCACATCCGTACAGCTTAAAACCCAGCTCGGTGCTTACAGTTGGCTGGCTCTAGGATTTTAAAGCCATGTAAGCTGGTAGGAAGCTTGAGGCCCAGAAAAGTGGTTGAAATATTGACCAGCTACACTTTCTTTGCCTCCTTTTGTTCAGAAATTCGGAACTTTCTCAACTCTGCAAAAGAGTTGTATAATTTTATTTCTATCCTTAAAAAGGAGGTATCTTCTTACCAGTGCCTTTGTTTGTGACTGTTATGGTATGATCTCTTCTGTTTACCCAGTGGGCAGTCACCTTTGTCAGTGTCCTGTCTGCAGAGGAAAAGACCCAATCTCCTCTTTTTTTTTTGTCACCTGCTTTGCTACAGGTAACATCAGTTGCAAGGGGATGACAGAGCGCATTCATAGCATCAACCTTCACAACTTCAGCAATTCTGTGCTCGAGACCCTCAACGAGCAGCGCAACCGTGGCCACTTCTGTGACGTGACGGTCCGCATCCACGGGAGCATGCTACGCGCCCACCGCTGCGTGCTGGCGGCTGGCAGCCCCTTCTTCCAAGACAAGCTGCTGCTGGGCTACAGTGACATCGAGATTCCCTCAGTGGTGTCAGTCCAGTCTGTGCAAAAGCTCATTGACTTCATGTACAGTGGGGTGCTGCGGGTCTCGCAATCAGAGGCCCTCCAAATCCTCACAGCTGCCAGCATCCTGCAGATCAAGACTGTGATTGATGAGTGCACAAGGATTGTCTCGCAAAATGTTGGAGAGGTCTACCCGGTGATTCAGGATTCTGGCCAGGAGACACCCAGAGGAACACCCGAATCAGGCACCTCGGGGCAGAGCACTGACACAGAGTCTGGCTACCTGCAGAGCCACTCACAGCACAGTGTGGACAGGATCTACTCAGCCCTCTACGCCTGTTCCATGCAAAATGGCAGTGGGGAGCGCTCCTTCTATAGTGGGGCTGTGGTCAGCCACCATGAAACAGCCCTGGGTCTCCCTAGGGACCATCACATGGAAGACCCCAGCTGGATTACCAGGATCCATGAACGGTCACAGCAGATGGAGCGGTACCTCTCTACTACTCCAGAAACCACACATTGCCGCAAGCAACCACGCCCTGTCCGAATTCAAACCTTGATGGGCAACATCCATATTAAGCAGGAGATGGAGGATGACTATGACTACTATGGCCAACAGAGGGTGCAGATCCTTGAGCGCAATGAGTCTGAGGAATGCACTGAGGACACTGACCAAGCAGAAGGCACTGAGAGTGAACCCAAAGGGGAGAGTTTTGACTCGGGAGTCAGTTCCTCCATTGGTACTGAGCCTGATTCTGTGGAGCAGCAGTTTATGACTGGTCTGGGCAGGGATGGGCAGCAAGAACCTTCTCAAGCAGATCAAAATGATATCCCTGCTGATGGCAGTCAGCCTCCGCAGCAGCAGCAGCAGCATGTGGATGCCAACTCTTCCTCGCCAGAGAGAAGCAATGACGTTGAAATGGACAGCAAAGTGCTCACAGTCAATAACAGCACCGAAAAGGGGGCTTTGCAGCCTTCTGTCAACACAACTGTTGCCCAACCGTTGCCAACCACACAGATCTACTTACGCCAGACAGAATCCCTCACCAGCAATCTGAGGATGCCACTGACTCTGACCAGCAACACTCAGGTCATTGGCACAGCTGGCAACACGTACCTGCCTGCCCTTTTCACCACACAGTCTGCTGGCAGTGGCCCTAAGCCTTTTCTCTTCAGCCTGCCCCAGCCCATAGCTGGCCAACAGACACAGTTTGTGACAGTGTCCCAGCCTGGCCTGTCAACTTTCACTGCTCAACTGCCAGCCCCTCAGCCCTTAGCCCCATCTGCAGGCCACAGCACAGCAGGTGGGCAAGGCGAAAAAAAGCCTTACGAGTGCACTCTCTGTAACAAGACTTTCACCGCCAAACAGAACTACGTCAAGCACATGTTTGTACACACAGGTAAGAGTTTGTCCTATTGGCTTACACATGAAGCCAGGGAAAATCCATTACAAACAAGGACTTAAGTTCTGTTTCCCAACCTGACAGCCCTCAGCACAAACAGGAGGGAGAGGCTACCCAGGGAGCTGGTATCACTGAACACTAAGCTGACTGCATTGAAGTTGAGCCCCTGTGGACACACGTAGGTCCCACACAGGGGTCTAACTGTGCATGGTGCAGAAACAAGCTCTTTATGCTTGGAGTAAAAGGTGTCCTGCATCCATACAAGGAAATGGTAAGCACTTGTTTTCCTCTGCTGGCTGGCCAGGCAACACTTAAGTGGCATGACAAAATTATAATAGAGTCATCAAAAGAAGAATGCATCTACTGTGGAAAAGCTTCCCAGTGCTACAGCTGTAGGGGTTTAGGTTCAAATGGTGATGACTGGAATGACGTTAGGGCATGTTCATTCCCGGTGGAGTTGCAGCACTAGGTCCAGGCCTGGGTGTTACACAGAATGCCACATATTTTCTAAATCTCACATACATTTGGAGTTTTTTAGGAAGTTTTTCTGTACTTCTGTACTACTTCTTAAATGTTTTACTAGCTAGGACTACAGAGACATGGGACTCAGAAAAAAAAATAAAGTAATGAATGTAGAACACAGCAGCAGCACCCTTTTTCTTTAAAAAATGTTTTTAGTGTACGATCTTCTGAGGCAACTTAGGTGACTGCTTTTACTACTAATCCAAAACTACCTTTTCTGGCTTTTAGTTATAAGATTTTAAATCAAGGATATTGTATCTGTCTACCTATCTGTTGGTCATGGAGAAGCTGTCTGGGGTTTAGGGCTAAATTTTGCTTTCTTTAGCCCTCATCTCATTTTGATTTTGGAAAGAAATTCCAGTTTAGAGAAAGAGTAAATATTTCTCTCACCAACCAGTCTTTTTGTTAACATCAAATCTTAAAGTAAATTTTGGGGTTGTGATATATAGAGTAGAACCTGGAGAAATTGCCTAAGGTATGGAAAGAATGTAAATCATGCCTCCCTACTGTATCAGATAAATTTCACTTCCATTGTAAGTAAACTTTTAACTACTATTTATGTATAAGCATCACTTAAATTAAAAGATTCTTTAGAAATCTAAGGCAGACATGTACACACACATATAATTTACAGGAAGGTTCACTTCTCATGACTGATAAAAAATGTATGGTTGCAAAGATCAAGAATCCTGAGTCCCAAAATTATCCTTTTGTGTTTATGTTCTCTATCTTTCTGCTGTGGATAAGTGGCTAAAATACTATGTAGATAATGTTGTGTTTTTCAGGAAAATATCCCATTAAAAAGGCAGTCACTTATATCTGCCTGCATCCTAGTTCTAAGAGCTAGAAAGGCTTTTTTTCTTTCTTTTTTTTCTTTTTTTTTACAAATAATTTCACTGAGATCAGGTGCTTTACCTTCCCCAGTCTCAACTATGCACTGCACGCAGTGTTTGGAGTCAAATAAGGGGTAACATTGAAAGATCTGTCTTAAAGTATTTCTAAGTACTACACACAGTCAACCAAGGTGACTAAGAAGCAATAGCACCTTGAGCAACAGAAGGCAGAGCTTCCAAAAAAACATTCTGAAAATAAACTTTTTATGCACAGTCTTGAAGAAGGCTTGTCTGCTGCTTGCCCATGATATATGGCTCTAGTGAGGATCCAAGGAAAATGAGAAAGATTTGGGAGATGCAGGTGTTTGAATTTGTCTTGCTCTCAAGAGAATTCATGAGGTATCTACTCGTAAACCAGAATTCAACAACCCTTAGATCTCCCAATCCCAATTTTAAGATTCCAAGACCAATATTCTGATGCAACTTTTCATGCAATGAAAGTCCTGTAGTGTAGACACAAACCTACCCCCTTTTCTTCTTTCACATTGTGTTCCATGTGAACTGGTGTAAATGTACCCCATGATGTTCTCAGAAGTTAGTGTTCTGAAAACACAGTGGTAGAACATTTGCAGTGACCTGCACCTTATAAACCATCATTGCCTTCTCCTGTATGCTACACATTAATATTGAGTAACTTTCTCATGTTATTGGCTAAAAGCAGTCGAATATAAAGTAAAGAACCAAAAGGAAGAACATATGCATCTAATTGATGGAACGCCTGATTTCAAGAGGAAGAATCATGGGAACAAAGAATCCACAGTGGGAAAAGGCAACAAAGTGATTACTTAAGGAACACGTAAATTGGCATATAAAAAAGAAAATCTAAAAAGTTTTAAGATTTTTAGGAAAGAACTCCCAGGAAGGCTTTGAAGCTAAGATTAGAAAAAAGCCAGAACCCAGCATATCTTAGAAATATGTGCAGGCAAAAATGAGGGTGTTTTTATAGCATAAACTTAACAAGGTCTAGAGCAGAGGAGACTGACTTATTACAAACTCTGGGAGATATGTTGCCTAAGGCAAAAATGAGCACTGTAAATGTAATCAGTCTCTTGTAAATTAGCCTGACATGATTATAGCTGACACACTATCGTTTCCTACATAACACGTCAAGTATATTGGCCTGTCTATGCTCACCACACTACTGTGTTGAACAAAGCCAAGAAATTTAATTTTTTTTATACAAAGTATCTTTGACCAAGTCAGGACAAAATCACCGTTGCTACGCAGACGTGGAGCTCGTGGATTCTATCTGCAGATGTTGCCATCATACGTGCAAGCTGTGAAATAAAGAGAAACAAAAACTCAGAAGAGACAAGAAAAGTGGATCCTTCCCATCCAATCCATATGAATCATGCTCTCTGAAAACTGAATGTACCTCACTGCACAAAGAGTAAATGATATATTACCACGGGAATGCGATGGTCCCTGAAAATTGACTCTTCAAGATTTAAAGCAGTCCTAGGCAGACTGTAAAAGGGAGGAAGTAGGATGTGAAAGAAAAGGATCTCTGCTAGACAGGAAATTGCAGAATAGTCAAAGGAAAATTATTTTCCAGTCAGCAAAACAAAGGATGACTGTGACAGTTTCAGAGTTATGGGAATGTCTCCCTCCCTGATAGGCTTAGGGCTGATAATTTGCCCATCTGAAATATACAAGACATTTAAAAAGATTTGAAAGCACCTTTTGATGCGACGTTTGGATATACAGCTATATATTTGTATTATGGAATACACAGTAATCCATATTTCAGATATTAAATTTGACCAGAAAAAGGGGCAGCAAATATAAACTCTCATAAAAAAGCTGGATTCCCTTGGCAATCTTTAGCACTTATCTTCCTATAAATCTAAAGCAATTTGACAGAAAAGAGTGTATTACAGGTCAGCTGTCTGGTCAGTCATGTTTTTATTGCATACACATAGGGAAATGGAGGCACTAAAAGGTAAAATAACCTGACCAAGACCTTCCTAGGAAGTGAAAGAGAACAGGACAGAAACGGTGTTCCCTCTCCTGCCCGAAGCAGCAGAGGCTGTGCCATTGAAGCTGAGCATAGATGCCAGAATCTTTTTATCTCCACTCCTGTCTTTGCAATTGTTTGTTCTAGGAGCTCACATGAGCTCCATTTTACAGTGTGTAACTTGGGAGTACCTATAGCCTCCATTGTAAAGCATCATGAATCCTCTGATCAAACAAGGTTTTGTGTATCAAAGCACAGTTACTAACAGAATTAGTCTTTCTTAGAGCATCTCTCCAGAGACCGCTATGGGGTTCACCTTTCATTTACTGCAAAGCATCATAATTCTGTTACCTTTTTTTTATTTTTTTCCCCATCTAATTTTCGTTTTCTCTCTTTTTGGTAATGGGCAGGTGAGAAGCCTCACCAGTGCAGCATCTGTTGGCGCTCCTTCTCTCTAAAGGATTACCTAATCAAACACATGGTGACGCACACCGGCGTGAGGGCCTACCAGTGCAGCATCTGCAACAAGCGCTTCACCCAGAAGAGCTCCCTGAATGTGCACATGCGCCTGCACCGCGGGGAGAAGTCCTACGAGTGCTATATCTGCAAGAAGAAGTTCTCCCACAAGACCCTGCTGGAGAGGCATGTGGCTCTGCACAGTGCCACCAACGGCACGCCTGGAGCCACCGGCACCGGCGCGAGGGCCGTCCCCGCCGGGGTGGTGGCCTGCACAGAGGGGACCACGTACGTCTGCTCTGTCTGTCCAGCTAAGTTTGACCAAATTGAGCATTTCAACGACCACATGAGGATGCATGTGTCAGACGGATAAGTAGAATCTCTCTCTCTCTTTGTTGTGAACAAAAAATAGAAACAACAACAACAAAAAAAAGCTATGGCACTAGAATTTAAGAAATGATTTTTGTTTCATTTTTACCTTTATTTTCCTCCTTTTTTTTGGGTTCGTTTCGTTTTGTTGTTTTTGTACTACATGAAGAACTGTTTTTTGCCTGCTGGTACATTACATTTCCGGAGGCTGGGTGAATAATAATTTTCCCAGCCTCCCTTGGATGGTGGCCTTAAGGCCAGGTAGTGCTTCACGAGCTCCACTGGTTGGATCTCTAACTACTGGCCTCTAAATACAACCCTTCTTTACTACAAAAAACAAACAAACAAACAAAAAAAATCATAAAAAATCAAAAAACAGACAGAAAAAATAAAAAAAAAAAAGATTTCTTTTTTCTCACTTGTGAAGAGCACTACAAAAAAAAAGAAAGAAACAAAACAAAATATATTACAAAATCTACAAGGCCTACTGTCGTTATAAGTACACCGCTCGCAGTGTTTCAATGGACATAATTCACAATGCTGACCGCTTTTGGACTTCACAGTATCCAGTTAGAACTGTGGAATATTTTACTTCTGGTTGAGCAGCAACCAGAGGAACCAAGGCCCTGCTGGTCTCCACCACGTGTCTGCTTTCTCACTCACATGCACCCACAAACACACGAAAGGGCTGAGGGGAGTGCAAGGCAGTGTGGCTTGGATAGTGTGGAGTCCCTGCAGGATGAGGAAAAAGAATCAGAGGTTCCTCACCTGGATTCTGCTCCATCCCACGCTCTCTGGCTCACCCTCCCCGCTGCTTTTCCCATATCATCACCACCTTACAGCAGAAACCAAGAAGATTCAGACAACGAGCAACGGTGGCTTTTTGTAATTTATTCAGTGTCTTCGCTGAGCCCAGGGCCTCAGCACAATCAAGAGGGACTTTCACAGAAGGCAAAGAGAAACACAGAGGAAAATCAAAGATATCAGAGGTTGCAACCTATGGATCTAGGTACAAGAGAAGGGTTAGTTCCCACAATCTTTGCAAAAAAAAAAAAAAAAAAAAAAAAAAAAAAAGTTGCATCAGGATTTATTCTTGTGGAAGAAGGAGGAATAGAGGGGGGGCGGGGAGGGGAATAATTAAAAAAAAAAAAAAGAGTTATTGGGACTTTTTTTAATTCAAAATTTTATAGAGGGGCAAAAGTGACGTTTACCAGATAGAATGCTGATTTTTTTAATATATTTACAACAGTATTTGTGTAAAAAAAAAAAACAAAAAGTGAGATTGTTAAAAGTAATTTTTTCTTTGTTTTCTTTTTTGTTTTGCGTACACTGCCACTAATATCTTCTCTTTTATTATATATATGAATATATATATAAATATATATTTTATTTTAAATTGAGACTGTTAAGGTTAGCTAACCTGCTTCCAGATAGAGGGGGGAGGGGAGATGATCTTGATTTTTATTTTAAAAAAGAGGAAGGATGTTTCCTGATTTCTTTTTCCAAGTATTATTTCTCTCTTTCTCTCTCTCTCTCTTTTCTAATGGAATCAAGAATTACCTGGGTCGATGAGGGGCTCTGTGAAGTCATCTGTGGGTTTATCTACTAGAGTTTGTGCGTCTTGCGGTATCGGTTATACTTTGTTTTTGAGTTATGTGGTTCTCTTTTGGCTCTTACCAAGGTTCTGTTGTTTCTGGTTTTGGTTCCATCTCAAAATTTATTTCCGCTGAAGGGAGATTCCTTTTGAGAAAGAGATTTTCTCTCAATGTTCCCTTGGTTTTGGGGATGATAGAATTTGTATTCTTTTTTTTTTTTTCTTGTCTTTCTTCATTTTTGCAAATGTCATGGAACTTTTGGAGGTGTATAATAACTAGGATTCCCCTTCTTTTTGGTCACTGGACGAGAATACATCGCTGCATTGTTCTCTCATCCCTGCCTGAAGCTTGCTAGAGAGCTTCCATATTTGTATGGGAATCTGATCCTGCCCCTGGTAGTTTGTGCTGATGCCAAAATGACTTAAAACGTTACCATTGCATATGACCTTCCCTTCTTCATTTGCAAAAATATCTAACTTAAGGGCCACATCCCACATTCTCTGCATATGCAAAGCTATGCAAGGAATGTAGGATCACTGTGAAAGGTTGATTCCTGATCTGCATATATGTGTTGGTGTTTTGTATTTTGTTTTATTGTATCAGCTAGTGTTCTCCCTAGTCATCTTCTGTGCATCCGTGTGAGAATTTTCCCCCAAAGCCAACTCCCAAAGTACATGGGTCCTTAGTTCAGTTGGATCAGTGTCTGACACTGTCTTTGTCTTGCTTGAAATCCATAGCTAGGATTTGCACCAGCTGCACTCTGGACTTTATATTTTAGGCAGAGAAAAAGCACCTAACAAAAATATGCAAAAAGGAAAAAAAAAAAAGAAAAACTGCTAGTTTAGCTTTTACTTGTGTCTATACTTAAATTAAGCTTTCTTAAGTTTACGAAGCTTGTGAACACTTAGCATTTCACACGAGACATTCTATTATGCTGGACAACTTTCTAAATACTGAATCAATAGGACTACACATAAAATGTGTGTTCTTTACACCCGCAGCTTCTGTACTCAGAACAAGTAACCCCATTGCTGCCTTCTAGGCCTTTTCCATTTCTGATTTTTTATAGGGAAAAAAAATGACAGATACTTGAGTCTCAGAATCTTTCAGTAACCTGCAAGGTATTGTTCAGCAGATCCTAAGTGTCCAAGGCCTGATTCTCACTTGCACTAGACAACGTAAAGAGACTTTGAGATGAGTCCCAGAGCAAATGAACTTTCTATGTGGTAACGTCTTTTTTGTCACCAGTTTATTTGGATAGTTGAAGGATTTTCAAAAAGTATCTACATTAGTTTGGCAAGTTAAAAATACATTGTTTTCATAACTGCACTGGTAAGATCAATGCTGACCTGTAAAGCTAGAGGTGAAAAGACTAAGCCTAAGACAAAGACAGGAAGAACTAGTATCTGCTGTGTGAAGGCACACTAAGTCTGAAAATTCAGGTTGTAGAGACCAGGGTGGGTAAGAGAATAGAATAATGAGCCTATACAAAATGAATTAAAGGTGTTTCCGTGGGGAAAGTAGATGGGTTGTTTTTGATTTCTTTCTTTTTTTTTTTTCCCTGAGATCTTTAGTATTGAAATGTTTCATGCTCTCCAGTTTGAAGAATTCATTAATTTTGCCCGGCTTAAAAATTTGTAGCTGTTCATTTGCCATCTGAGGTCTGGGGAAAAGCTGTTTAATTTGCCACTGTTCAATCTGGTCAACTATAGTCAAAATGTAGCATATTCTGAAATTTGGTTCTCATACCAGAAGAGATGCCCGTAAACAGGAAATAAGAATCAAGGTTTACATCCACCAAAATCCTAATAATAGTTTAGAGTGAGAAATCCTATACAAATCTTAATTCTTCAATTTTCAACCTTTCTTAAATGAAAAAAAAAAAAAAAGCATCATCTTTGAAATGCAAATTTATTACAGGGCATAATCAATTTAAAGTGAATTAAATATCAGTTACTAATGAATGAATGTTGCCAATTAAAAGTAAACTCCTTAAAGTAAAGCTAAGGCATATAAATTGAATTCTAAATCAGTTGACAGAGAGCTTAGGCCAAGGTCTTCACAAACAGAAATATAAACAGATTTTGTCAAATGTCTAGGCTCTAAAAGTAGTGGCTAGATTTTGTAAAACATGGAGCAACTTGCAGCTTTCCTGCAAATGTTGCCGAAAATGCTCATCAGGTCACTTATGCATTTAAGTGCCCTTCTGTGAACTTAGCTCAAACATAGATCCCTTTGTCTTTTAAAATGTTAAATTATTTTTAGTAATGCTTCCTCCTAACCATAGGAAAATTTGTATACTATGTGGAAACAAATACAATAGCTAACTTTTGCAAGTATTATTCAGCTTCATGTATTGCTAGGCCCAGCGATCTACAAACTGCTGTTTGAGTGCATCTGTCTCAGTATGCTCAAAAGGTTTCCTTCAAAACACCTAATAAAATTACATAGATGAGCAAGAGCGGACAGTAGCACACATCCCTATGATGTGTGAAGCACACAGCATCCTGCATTCCTTGAACCTGATTCTCACTTTCTCTACAGCTCTAATTATTTTGCTTCAAGCAATGGAAAACAGCATCAAATGAAGCACAAATTCAAAAGTAGAAATGAAGGCTTCTCTACACTTCAAAAGTGGAAGGAAGCCTTAGGGTAAATGAGAGGGAAGTGCCTTCTCGTACTGCTGCTGAGGCTGATGAAGTCAATTGAAAATATAGGGACAGCCACAGATTCACCCTGTGGTCCACCTCTCTTGGTGTTCTGTCTCTAAGACCCATGTTGGATAATTACAAAGTAGTAAGCTTTGTAAACAAAATAAGGGGAAAGATTTATTATAGTCCCTATCAGATATGTATCTGCTTATAACCTGAAGATGTAATAATTGATGGCCTTAACCTTTTATTCCTTATAAAAATTGTATATTGTGGCAAATAATTCTCATTATCCTTTAAAGATCTAGCTTACTAATTGATAATTGGCCCCACTGCTATCCTGTGGAAGTGAGTTGCTCTGTGGAATTACTGCCTTACAGAAAAATATCATTTTCTGGTTAAATTTATTGCTGTTCATTGAAACACCATTGTTCTTGTATCCCATGAAAACATAAATCAGATGACCAAAATTTGCCTTTTCTTGCCCATTCCCCTGAAGCCTGCCTGTCTTTGAGAAATCTGAATCCACAAGGAATGCAGGATCACGAGATCAGTGTCTACTGGTCAGAAAGTAGAGAACAGCTAGCAGCTGTGTGTGTGTGTGCGTGTTGGGCATGTGCATCAGTGAGGTTCTCCGTCAAGATTTCTTGCAGAGGCACGGAAAGTACAGCTCTTATATAATCAGAAAATAACAAGGAAGTATACCAGTATTTAGAAATTGATATTACACATAGTAATATGAGCATTTTGAGCTTGTCACTTCTCTCACGAAACCCCCAGTAATTGTCTCTCATAAGGAAAACAGGCATAGATGTGTTGCAGGAGCTGCTTGGAACAACTGTCTTGCTGCCAGTAGACTCACTTCTGGCCCATGCAGTTAGATATTTTCAAAACCAGCCCAAATTCACCATAAGCTAACAGAGAAAAGTATCATTTAATGCGCTAAGACAATATGATTTCCTTTTGCTCTTAATCAAAGAATCCTCCCCTACAAAGAGGCTGAGGGATGGGCTTGTTCAGCCTAGAGAAGAGAAGACTGCAGGGTGACCTCATTGCAGCATTTCAGTGCCTAAAGGGAGCCTACAAACAGGAGGGGAATCAACTCTTTGAAAGGGTAGATAACAGCAGGACAAGGGGAAATGGTTTTAAGTTGAGGGAGGGAAGATTTAGGTTGGATGTCAGGGGGAAGTTCTTTACCAACAGAGTGAGTGCTGGAACAGGCTGCCCAGAGAGACTGTGGATGCCCCGTCCCTGGAGGTGTTCAAGGCCAGGTTGGATGGGCCCTTGGGCAGCCTGGTATTAAATATGGACATTGGCAGCCCCACCTGCAGCAGGGGTTTGGAGTTTGATAATCCTTGAGGTCCCTTCCAACCCTTGCCATTCTGTGATTCTATGTTAAGTGATGCCCATTTTTCTTCTTCTGATTTCTTTTTCATCCGAAGAAAAGTTGAAAAATAACCCACATCAGCCCCCTCACTTCTTACTGACCCTAAACTGGCTGATTTCAGTCATCCTTAAGCTGCTCAGGTAATGCTGGATTGTTCATATGGTGGAATAACAGATCTCTTGCCTCTAGTATTATTGTAGCATGTTCTGCCTCTCTTAGTATAGAAAACAAACCTTGCAGGGGGAAGGCACAAAACATATTCTTTGCATAAGCACTGAGCCCAATCCAAAAACATTTCAAACACAACCAGACGTCCAGTATGCTTATGACTATGACCCTTTCAACAGTCTTATGGTAAGGTAATCCTGCAGCTCTCATTGCTCAAGATGACTTGCTACTCAAAAAGAAGTATAATATCACTTTAGTACCTGGTGGCTGTTCTCTCAAGGCAAACTAGACCTTGATAATCCCACTCTTTCAATTCTGCATCCAACTCCTCTGATCTATTGAAAGAAACGTGATAGAAATGAATCAGCACGCAACCTAACTGAAACAGCATCTCATCAGCCTAAAGCAAAATAGCTACCTTTCACATTCTTTGATTTGTTGTTACGCTAGCTGTGACAATTTGTGAAGGAGGTGCAACCTGATGAACTTGACTTGGAGAGGTTCTGAGCCTCCTCAGCTCCCAAGGGGCTTGTCACTCAGTGGGATTTAGCCCCTAAGTGATCACAACCCTGCTAAAGAAAGACCTAGGAAAGAAACCACACAAAATGTTACATCTGTAGTCTTGACTTTGTAGATGGAAAGAAAACCCTTGCTAGTGCAATACAAGCAGCAAGTAAGCTGAAATTAGAAGAAAAAAATAAGAAGCTTAACATTGAGGGTGGAAAGGTCTTCCAAAAATGTCGTCAGTTTGGATTGTAACCTCCCAGTTTGCACATTTGTCCTTAGCTATTTTTCAAAAAGCAAAGAGCAGTGAAATACTTCTTTGGGAAATGAAAACACTACAGCCTCAAACACAATTGCTTAAAACAGAAATGCATCTGAGCTCTATAGTGTACTTAAGTTTTGTATACGTAGCAGAGTTCTATACAAAACATTCTCTTCATATGAAATGTATTGTTTTGTGTTTTCTTGTATAAGGGGGAAGCAAAGAAGTAAAGAAATGATTCCTGTTGTTCTCTTTACACTGGATGGTGTTTCCAGCTGTTTCTTATCTTTTCTTACATCTCCACGTTTGGTCCTCTTCCAAAGTGATCCTGTCTAATATTGAGTTGGCATCAACTCCCTGTAAAACACTGGAGGATAAATCTTGCTCCTGTACTAAATTAACAACATGAGCAAAAGGCTGCATACTTCATTCATATGACTTTGTGGTGATTTTTTATCATGTTCTGCTGCAACAGAACAACTGAGGAAAGTGCAGAGCTTTGTTAAATACGTTCTGTAGTGCTCAGCTGTCTGTTTCTGCAGCGTCCCATTTATACAAAATGGATAGGCACATTTCTGAGGTCTGTACATCTAACTAGGCATCTTTTCTGTTTAACTTTGCTCCTTTTCTTTTTGCCACCTGAATATTTCCATGTTCTTTGTTGACAACTGCAGAGTTCCCTAAAAGTATCCCATGTGGAAGATCTACTGTTTGACTAGAGAGGAACAGTGCATTGAGGAATAAGGACTACAGTCATGCAACTGCCCTGAAACACAACACAGCTTTTTTCTTATTCTTCCCCAAAAGTCTTTTTCTTGGTTTTCGTTTGTTGCATAGTCTGTTGGTATCTATGGGGTCTCTGAATGAAACCAAATTATGTGTCCTCCGTGCACATGTGCATGCAAATAGATGTGTGAGTGTGCATGTGTATGTGTGCATGTGTAGGTAGGTAGCTAGCTAGATCTGGATTGGGAAAGGGTTCCAATGAAACAGCATTAACTGTGGAACACTGACATGAATCTGTAGTACACTACTTAAACAGTATACATGCACACATATATTCATCAAATGCACTTTTGGTTGGCCAAATGCACTAAAGTACATATTTGCCCAAATAAAATGTTTGCCTCTGTTCAAAACTTGAACAGAGTTCCCAGAACTGGCCCGGTGTATTTTTGTTAGTACCTACTCTGAAGGGAAAGCTAAAGTGTGCCTCTCAGATGGACATTTAGCCACAATATAAATAAGGTTGTGTTGCTCAGCAGGTTTTGCTGGCTGAAGTGAACAGCCAGGGGACTAGCAACTCTAGGGCTATCTTGTTGAGCTCAGTCCCTCATTTCCGCTGAATTTCATGTTCACCTAACAGGGGAATAAAATGAAAAAAAAAAGGCCCAAAACAAAACATAATCTAACATTCCTCTTGCCCACATTAAAAAGGATAGTAAAAAATTATCAAGTCATTAAACAGTTAGCAATACAGTGTACTGATGGGCTCAATAATAACCTCTTGTATCCAGAGGCCCGTATCAAACAGCTCTTTCCCCACCTCATATACTCTGCAACATGTTGGCTATGAATATTTTCGAAATAAGATGAATAAGGTAATCAGAATGTACAGCCACTAATAATTAACTTTCCTCTGGTCTTTGCCAAAGCTTTTTCAGGAACATCTTTAATGTGTCAAGAAGGCTAGTCAATTATCAGGAGGAGAAGGAAATGGTTGGTGAGCATAGTCAGCATGTATTCCACGAGAAGTGAAGGAGCTCTGGAACGCACTTTGCTCTCATTTCATTAGCAGGATGAATCAGTATGTTAAGCTACAGCTGCCTACTTTGGTATTGTGTGGCCCTAAAGTAGCTTTTTATTCTTTTTATTCTGGAATTCTTGTTTCATTGTCACAGAAAGGGTAATTGATGATTTGGGGTGTGTTGTTTTTGGGTTTTTTTTTTCCCTTTTTCATTTTCACTCACACAAAGTTGAGTAAATGTTATTCCTTTTCTTATATTGGTGGCATTTCCCTTCCTCGTTTGAGTAAGATGATAAATGCAACAATTTTGGCTGGATGATTTTGGGGTGAGGTTTTTATTTTGGTTTGGGGTTTTCCTTTGGTTAAATGTACATTGTCTCTCTATAGTCAAAATGTCTGTGACTGTAACAGTATGTATTTCTTTTACTGGAGAAAATAGACTTTTTGGTTTTTGTTAACAGTACTAGTGACTTTGTGGAAAATGACAAGTTGCTATTTAGATCTGCTTAGTAAGTACAGTACACTACAATACAGTATTTCTGAAAGCTAGAACATACAGTACACAATATATATAGCAATTCTATATCAATATATATACATAGTATAATCATTTAACTTTTGCATCTGCCTATGATCATAGAAAAAAATATTTTCACATTTATCATTCACAACCCAATCAACTGCTGCAGCTACTTGAAGCATTTAACAATCATTATTACAGCTCTTTTGTGCTTTTTCATATTATTTGCTTCTTTATTGTCTTTACAAGTATTTTTTTCAGGCTTTTAAGAATCTCTATGTAGCAGAATGTAGGAAAATAATTTTTTATGAAAAGGTAAAACAGTATTAGGTTCTACAGAAAGTTAGATGTTGTTCCCTGCTATCAATCTCATATCAGAAGAACAATTAATCAAAACAATTAAGATTATCTATTTGCTCTCTTCAAAGATGTCCTGTTGTTTCATTTGCAAAAGCATCTGTCAGACTTTCCTCTTCCACTACCACTAGCCTTGGAGAAAGATGCCAGAAGTGATCCTTTACTCTTTCCAAATTCCATTTCTTTGAAGTTTTAAGATTTCCTAAAATTCTTCCCTGCACCAAGAAGAAGAATTATGACTCTTTTTTACAGTCATTCTGAATGTGGCCAGTGGATTTTGACAGGAATTGGATACAAAATACCTCCATCCACCGCTATTAATATATTCCAATTAGATTTTCCATATCCACTTGATCATTTCTTTTTCAAAGGTCAGCACCTCCCTGAAGTTGGAGTTTCAGTTTGAAAGTTTTCCAGTGTTGAGTGTTGCCTTTGTTATCTTCCAGTTGGTTCTGAGTTTGGAGTCAGACCTGTTAGGATTTCACCATGGAGCTGCTGAAAAAATGTCACTAGGCTTATGGCAACATCTGAATAGCCCAGAAGAAACTGATCAACACCCAAACCTACTGCCTGGAGGTTGCACTCTCATCTTGCAGCAGATCACCCAGGCAGCAAGTCTAGATCCAGATTTTGTACAAGTCCAATCTTATGAGAGCTTGGAAATTTGTTTGCTTTTCCAGTTCACTTACATCTCAGGTGATCTTTATTCTT
Source organism: Lagopus muta (assembly GCF_023343835.1). Lineage (NCBI taxonomy): Eukaryota > Metazoa > Chordata > Aves > Galliformes > Phasianidae > Lagopus > Lagopus muta. Next base: position 82,871,062 of record NC_064433.1, read on the forward strand.
TTGGTCAATAGCATATTAATTTGAGATGAAAATGTGCAAAATCAAGTGGACAAGAGCTGTGGAGGAGGTGTTCATTGTATCTTATTTCTTCTAACTGTAAAGACTGGAAGAAATGAGTAATGGTCACATTGATTATGAACTGTGCTTTCACTGAGAATGAGAAAATCTGTGTCACTGCAAATCAGTAAACTTAAAGGTGATTTTGGAGTGAGAGAAGAGGGAAAGATTTATCTATGCCACCTCGTGGGATGATAGCATGAGAACTTCAAGCACGGGAGTCATCAGGAGCTGGCAGTTTTTACAGACTCCTGTCGTCTGCCATTTGCACTTACGTGGAGGCCACCACCACATCCTTTTTCTTTCTACATGCAGTTGAAAAGTCATGGTCTTCCAGCAGTGATTTCTAACTCTGGCTTGTCTTTATTCTGTGTATATCCATTTGTGAGGGAAGGAAGAGACTACTAATTTGCCCTAATACAGAGAAGATTATTTTGGTCCCCTTAAACCAAAAAGGTGCCATTTCCCAAATTAATTCCAGTTAGCTGCTGCAACAGAGTGCTGATTCAGTGGTCCACAATTTCTGACCATGGTCTTTGCCTTTTCCTTTGACTCAGTGCTAAATCATACATATTTTAGTAGAGAGTGTTCTCCCTTCACTGAGAACGTCTGCTCATTTAAATGGCTGCATACCCATTCCATGCTTCCCCTGCTAATCCTTTGTAAGGTTCAGTAATTCATTTAGGATAATGACTAGTTAATACGCTTCTTGATTTAACTTCCTTGTTGCCTTTTATTTTTCCTAATGCTTTTTTAAGCACCACCGCTCATTTTGCATCTTATACAGTTTACAGTTTATATTTTTAGGCTAAGAAGTGGTTTTACAAACAGGATGGTACCAAACAGGTAGATTATCCACACTAGAGATTGTACTTTTAGAATGCAGTGTGTACAGATACAATTGCCTAAGGGAAAGTGAAACTAACAAAATAATCAGCTGGTGAACACTACTTTAACATATATTTTACATAAAGAACAGTCAGTCATTTGTGAATCCAGAAATCTTGCTTTTTTGAACATGTATCCTTTCTTTTTCGTTCTCTGAAGAAACGCTAAGCTTGAAAATTGTTATGTTCTACAAAACTTGTATGTGCATGTTTTCTGTTCTTCTGAAGAGAGAGAAAACAGAAGGTGATACTGGCTTTGCAGTTTTCCAGTCTTGCTTTGGAGACTTTTCTTGAATGGCATAAACATTAAGGGAAGACTCTATCCAAGCATTAGCTTTATCCTATTATATGGTTTTCATTGTTGTTTTCTGTTTTCATCTCCTCATTGACCAAGTAGACCTCCTGGGCTAATGCAAGCCATATTTCTGCAGATGATAGCATTACCATCCAGCTCCCTTCTGCACTTCTTTTCTGTTTAATACAGCTTTTGAGGAACGCAACAGTGGAAGTAGGTAACACTGTCACCGCAAGAGGGAGAACCTTGTACTAAGAGAGCATTACCCTGTACTGCTGTGTGGGGACAGAAAGGGATTCTAAAGCTCAGATCTGCAAGGCTGAATAAGAGGAGGGTCCCTCTGCCTTGACTGGGGGATCTTCCAAGAGAAAGAAATGTTTGAACTCCATACAAGGGACTTTCTCTTCACCCACTCCACTTAGAGAAAAAGACTGAATCGTCAGCATCTGCTGTTGCTCTTTTTTTATTCATATATAACAATCTTTAGCTTTTTAGAATGTATAGTTCCTATTTATTGATGGAAGAGATGTCACTGTTTTAGTTTTTGGTGTCAGAACTAAATCAGTTCACAAGTATCTTCAACAGGTTTCATTGTCTTTTGGGGCGTGTCCTTTTTCCCTTGCCATAATACCAGAATGTAGACTGGATTTCGATGAAATTCAGGATCCTTTAAATCTTTGATTCATTCCCAGTTCCATATATATTGAGCATTCAGTCCCTTGGATCCTAACTCCAAATTGTTGACAAACGTAAGATAGACAGGCTGCTCAGCTCAGGCTGGATGTCCTGCATAACCTTCTTGTCAGCATCAGAGAGCGCTGTACTTAATCCCAAAAACAGAATAGACCAATGCCTTCTGGGCCAAATCCTGCAGACGTGACTTACAGACTTTTTTGTTGACTTTGTGCATCCTCTCAGACTGCAAAAGCATATGTAGTCCTACCGAAGGTCATAGTCCTAAGAACTAATTTCATATACATCCTCTAAGATGTCACAAGACTGTTCCCCATAACTTAGAATGTTCCTGCCCAAGGTTTTCACTCTTCCTAAAACTGACTTAAGATTTGATTTCATTCTACCAGGCAGATTTTGCCATTTTTAAGGGCTCTACGATTAAAGGGACAGTTTCTTGCTGGGAGGCTTAAACAGTCATAAGAAATACACAGAATACAGGGCAGGACAACCACTTCCCAATAGTCTTGAGTCTTTCATTCCACAAATGCACAAGTACATAGCCTCTTTTGATTGGCAATAGCATGTTAATCTTAAATAATTAAATAGGGGGCCACAACAGCTAGTGTAGATATATGATGCACAGCAATTGTTTTTCCCTAATCTACAGCATTGCTGTGTCACTTTTCTATTACTAGAACAATGTACAGGCGTTTGGGGTGTAAATGAGAGCTGTGACTCTGGGACATTGCAGCAGTGATATGTGGAGTTAAATGATTCTACGTTTCTGGCTATTTTACCAGTAGGCTTTCTTGCAGTACCTTGTTCTACAGTCATTTGGGTGAAATAAAATAGTTTATTTGTAAGGTCTGATTAAAATAACCCAAAATTCAGAGAATACATCATGTTTTTCTTTAGATTTCCTTTAAAAAACATACGATTGCATCTTGTGTGCAGGAGAATGGATGGGAGCCCTCACAGTTTTTCATAAGCTTAGCATTTTTGCGAACAGGACACCCTCAAAGTACAGCCAAATAGAGAAAAAATCATTGCTGATGGTTATACTGGCTAAATTGTTGTTTACAGGCTTTACAGAAGAGCTAGCAAGCATTACCCGTTTTGTGTCTTGTGCATGCTTTGACATGGGACACATTGCTGCGGCTCTGTTTCTCACAAAAACCCGGAGACAGAAGGTTTAGGTGCTTGGCCCCTTCCCTTAGTTAACAATTCAGTTGCAGTCTCTATTTTTTCTGACATTCTCATTACTAAAATTAGACAGCAAATCTCCTCGTGACCTGGCATTTTTCTGCTTTGGAGATGAATATTCAGGATCCCCATACCCTTAATTAGACTCCTCTTTCATTCCTTCTTCTTTCCGTGCACTCGAAGACCTCTTAATCTTTAGACTGAAACAGAGTGTATCTGTGCATCTGACTCGAGGGCATGGTTCTTATGTTTCTGCAAGAGAAAGAAAAAGGAGGAACTTGTTTCTCATTTATGCTTTGGTTTATTTGCTGGGGTTTGCTTTTGTTCACGTTCTAGGTAGGCTGCAATTTTCAACAAGGGATTGGGAATGGGAGAAAAGGGAGAAGACATGAGAAAGCCTGTGCCTGAGCCTAGATGAAGCATCATGCAATATTCCTCTATATACTGAGCAATTGTAGACAGACTTGTATAGCAGCAGCAGGATTGCCCTAGTATGTTTCTATACATTTCCTTTTCTTCCTCTTCCTCCCCCACTGTGGCCTCTTACACTATTTTAGAGGTTCCCCACACTCCTTTCTCATTGTTATGAGTGCTAGATGGAAGCTCTGGTAGCGGTCCAAACCAACATTAATCTCCAAGTACTGGTGAAACCCCCATGGTCTTTATGATGTTTTTCCAAGTGATACTTTAGTGAGTGGCAAGCCCTGGCAGATGTTGTTTTATTGAAACAGATCAATAAACTAGGGGAGGCATAGGCTGATTGGGATCTGGTAAGCTACTTGCCTTTGTTACTAGTGAGCTTCATAATATTTTGCTATGTATTTTCAGTTTTAGGTACGTAAAAGCTTATATGCCTGTCATTAAAATTCCTGCTTCTCCCACCATAGCTCTAGAAGACCTATGAAAAAGGTCCTTTATATATATTGCTTGTGTATTTGAAAGGTGAGGGAGGGAACTTTCCATGCACGTGTGATTTCGTGCGAGGGAGAAAACTGAAGTTAGTGTTGATCTGTCCATTTGTTTTAGGGTGGCCAGAGAGCTGCCACTTTGAGAAGTTGATTGCACTACAGAACCTTAGCTTGGGCACTGTTGAAATGAAGGCTGTATTTTGGGAACAGGGAAGTTTTTTGGTTTTTTATCCACACTTACACATGCCCTTTGCAAGATGTACCCTTGCAGATTTTGCATCTGACAAGTTTGTATAAAACCACTACTGACCTTTTTGCTGTATCCATTTAGTTCTCTCTTCTTTCTGCAGCCCCTAGAAAATGTTGTCCCCTTTCCATTTTCAGTCATTTGGTTTCTTATATTTTCGATAATTATCCCATCTACTAATGAGATCTCTGTATTGAGCAGGAGGAGGAGAGAAATTGAGGCATGTGAAAGTGTGGCTGGGAGACTGCAAATCCCCCACTGTTTGGGGGCATTCATATACTTTTACTGAGAGCTGATTTCTTGGGGGTTGGGTGGGGTGGGGAGGGAGTTTGTGCTTTTTTGGTCTGGGTAAGGCTTTTTATTTTTGCACTAAGTATGACTGCACTGCACTGCATTGCACTACTGAAATGTATTTACATGTGGTGGGTTTGGAAGGGGCCAATTAAGCAGGAAGGGAAAGGAGAAAGGGATGGGCACAGAAATCAGATGTATCACAGACTTGACCAAGTTGAAAGAGAACTGGGGCTACCTTTACTTTAAACAACTAGTCAGACACTGAGATAGCTGTACTGGATAGCTTCTGTAAAAAAAATAAACTAAAATAAAAAAATAAGAGTAACAAAAAGCACTATAATAGAAACAGAAGAGGCATCACAGGATTCAGAGTGCTAGGGATCTTTTTCCCCCCATTTTCCTTGAGTGTTCTTTGTGGCTGTGAGAGAGTTAAGGGAACTAAGCATAAATCCAGAGTAAGGCATCAGTATGAAAATACCAATTTCTAGTTCAAAATCTGCTCAGGATCTGCCTTGTCAGATGGGATCTCTTCAGAGAGATTTGGCTGTGATTAGTATCCCTTGGGTATAAGTATGATCTCCCAGCTCGAGAAGTGAAGCCACAAAACAGGCTTACCAAAGGGGAAGGTCACTGATAAAAAAAGCTCTTTTTTCAAATGTTGTTATGGGAATGGTGCAATAAAGTCATTCTGAACACTCGATCAGAAGTGTTCCAGTCAAGCCTTAGGGGCGGAAGGAGCAGGCAGGACTAGTGGACAAAGAGGTGTGATGTGGAACTCAGTACAATAAGAATGTTCCTGCTTGGACAAAGATACTCTTCGGCATTTTTTGATCTTCAGTCTGATTTCTCTACTCAAACAAACAGTAAAGCATGGGAAAGGCTTCTGGCTGGAAACAAATGGAATTCATAGCATAGTTTTTTTACAATCATGATTCATGGTGGCCTATATCTTTGTCATCAGCCCTGTAACAAGGATAATAGAAGAAAAAAGAAAGCAATGGCAATGTGCAGCAAGGACCATCTTTGCTGTAGCTCTTTGTGATCTATAAACTCTCAAAAGTTTGTGTTGATTTCTTCAGTAAAATTATAATTACAACTTTTGCCAGAAGATAAAGTAGCATCATGAATAATGCTCTGTATAACAACTAGGAGAGAAGTGTAAAACATGAGGGCATCTGCAGTGCAGGGGCCACCTGTCTAATGTGCACAGAGGTTTCATGAACAAAAGAGGGGAGGTAAACATCCAATTCCTAAGGAAAGCCTACAGTAATTGGGTGTTCAAAAGTCTACTAATGCCCTGAGTTTCTCTGTAGGCCCAAAGCTAAGACCTTTTGGCATCATTAGTATCAAGTAGTGCAGACCTTACACAGAACTGCACAGTGCAGAGCTAATTGTTGCTGGTCATTGTTGGGCTGCCTCATTCAAGAAAAGTAGCAAGAACTAAGGAGAAATAACACCTGAGGCTGGTCCTGGGTGAGATGAGCAAGCCTGTCTGGAACAAGAAGAAAATGGTTAGGAATGTGTCTGTCAAAGAAACACTGAGATTTCCATTTTTTGTTAGATTTCCATCCTGGCTTGGGAGTGCCGGAAGAGAACTGGAGATAACCCCTGATATGGTGCCAGGTGAACTACTGAATGGCTCTTCCCTCAAGAGCAGGCAGTTCAGTGGAACACATGGTCTCTTTCCAAGCCATCTGTGGGAATCCTGGAAGGCCTTCTTCCAGTAATGAGGCAGAGGTCACCCAACAAAAGCACAGTTCGTTTGAGAGCCAGCATAATACGGTGGCTGGAGAGCACATTTCATTTGTAAAGTGGCATTTACTTCCATGTGAATAGTTATAGCTACAGGTTCATGATATGGGAGGGAATCGAGTCTGTCTACTGAAGTTAGTTCAGGTTATGAGCCAATACTCCCCCTTTTAGTTTAGGTGAGTTTTTGTTTTGTTTTCTTGTATAAAACAGCTGCATTTATTGCTACTGTCAGAGTGGATTTGCGTTGTCAAAGAGGAATAGTGGACTACTCCCCCAGAAAAATGAAGCTGAGGATTTACTGAGCCTGCTGTGTCCAGAGTGCCTTTCCTGCTGTGGTAAAATAAAGAACTTCTGTAGTTTGAGCTGTTCTGGCTGACTGATTGCTGCATATTCCTCCCTTGTGGGATACCTGATGTCAGCCGTTTTTGGACAAGGAGAGGAACACTGCATGCTTGCAATGCTGTGATAAGATGCCATTTGCACTAGTTTTTTTGTTTTTTTTTTAAGTACTGCGACCTGAAGAAGTGGGCTTTGAGCCATGCACCCCAACAGGGTTTGAATTCAGCCTGTTTAAACCTGATTTCTTCTGACTCAGTTTCAATAAAACCAATCCCATCCATGTAGAAAAGAACCAAACCATTTTTAAAAGCCACATTCCAGCCTCTGTTCTTGCTTGGTTACAGTGCTCAACCAGATCAGTTCTTGGATGTATAGTTGTACAGTGATAGCACAGCTTTAAATGGCTTTTAAACAGGTTGTTCCTTTTTACCTGGTCAGTTTGAAATTAGATTAACAGAAAATACCTTTAAATACAGCACAAACTCAGTTTTTTCAGCATGGTACTAAAGCCCCACATAGACAGTGCTTGACTGAGAAACCAAGGATAACTTGAGGTTCATTTTAAGAAGCCAAAACATATGTTGCTGATCAGAGATGCCACGTAACTTAATGTCCTATTTTTTTCTCCCAATGGAGAAAAACTAACTTCCATCATTCTCCTCCATTTGTCATCCTGCTTCATTGTTGCACCTTTTCTCTTGAATGAAAATCACTTTGGCCAGTGGGCTAGATCCAAAACAGAACTTCCCTTTTCTGTGTGATGATTAGTTTCTGCATGTTCCTGTGCTAGACACTAACAAACACTACTGAGGATCAGCTTGAGAATTTGCTGAGACTGCGTGGCTTAGTTACAGTTCAGTAAGATTCTAGTGATGTTTTCAATGCTATCTCAAGTGTATAGCTTAGCCTTTAAGAAAATATTATGTTTCAGAAGTTCCAGTGGAAAAAAAAAAGCCAGGAATTATGATGGAGCTTCAGTCACAGTGCTATGGCTAAGTTTTTAGGGAACATGCTTCTGGTGGCTGGTAATGATGACATTTACAAAGATGATTCTAAAGCAATAGAGAATGTATGCCTTCTCATCCCTGTTGAACTTGGAGAGTTTTTGCTAACAGAATGATCCCAGACTATCCTGTTAGAGTTCATTACTTTTTTCCCCAATGGAGAAGGCTAAGCAACCTGTCACTTCAACTTCAGCAGCCTGAGTTTGACTCTAGACTACTCCCAAATGGCCAGCCAGCCAGGTGCCCTCCCTGACTGATCCCACTTCTATGCTAGCTGGTGGTTTGTCAGATCAGCCGAGGTGACCACGTCACAACCTTGGCTCCAGATAGGAGCCTTGTACCTTTTCCTTTTTGGTTTCCATCAAACTGGGAGTGCAATTAGCAGTGAGTGGATGTCAGGTCAGCCTTTGCTCCAGGTGACAAGAATGGCAGAACTGGGCAGCAAATTGAGCTACTGTTGTCCTTTAGGACACCGGTAAAGGCAAGAGGCTGGGCTCTGGTTGCTGGTGTAGCTGCAAACCTACAGCATCTGCTCCAAACTTGTTCTGACAGCTATGCTGTTGCTCTCGAATATGCTTTGTGTGTGAAAAACTGAATGCAGTTGTTGTGTTGTCTGTCTCCTCGATTCTGCATCATGGATGTGGCACCACCTTGCTCTCACAATGAACTTGGGTGTTGTTTTGCTGTTGTTATTAACATGTAATTCTACTGTAGACCAAAAAATATGAAAAAGAAAAAAAATCAGTTTCAAGACATAGAAGACCAGTGAGTGAAAGGTGAAAAATACAGGAAGCAAAGGTGTGAGAGAAGCAGTGGTTAACTGTGCTAAGTTAAAAATCTCAGAATAGCCTTACCTATTTCTTAACCAATGCTTACCAATCATCCAGTAGTGGGGTTAGATAGCTTTCTTGGCTCATTCGTACCTGTATCCTAATATATATTATATATAATTTTTGTTTCTTTGGTATTGCTGTTGCACATCATGTTGTCTTTCATAATGCCTGATTTTATTGTATTGTACGGTCCGGTTTGTTTTTGTTTTTGTCTTGAAGGACGGGAAAAATAATGTTTCCTTTTTGTTTTGAATTCATGAGAAAGAAATGCACTGGAAGTAAACACAAACAAATTTTGCCATTTGAAAACTAAAAAAAAAAAAAAAAAAGAAAGAAAGAAAGAGGAAAACACACAGCCACGCAGTGGAAAAAGCTAAGGAAAAGCTCCCCTCTTCTTCCTTACAATGGAAGCATCCTCTAAAACATATGCTAGAAAGAAAACAATCAATCTCAAACAAAGGAAGGGAGAAGCCTCTTTGATCCCAGCTCTGCAATCTGGAATATTTAAGCACAATGTTTTGCAGGGCTGGGCTTCTACTTGGCCAACGGTCATAAAATCCAGAACCACATGGGGCAAATTTATCCCTGGTGCAAGCAGACGTAATTGCAGTGAAATCAAAGGAGGTACACAAAAGATGGATTTAGCCACGCCTGCAAGGTACAGCTGCCTTCCCTATTGTACCTACTGCTAGATGTCACCGATGTCGGTCTTTTGGCTGTGTTAATCACGTAATACACATTAAACCATGTTTGAGGTAGGCAAAACACTTTCCCACTGAATAAGTCAGTTCTGGATGCACCTTTGCGTGACACTTACTGCCTACCGGCTTTCCACTGTTACCCGCTCCCAGTCGCGAGCCAATCTAATTGACCCTGGTCGAAGAGCCCTGCCTTTGCCAGAAAACGGACTTGACTAGTGAGTGTAGTAAAACATTGCGTATTTAACTACTATAATCCAGAAATTGCCCTTGCACTTTTGAGGCATATGGAAAGATCCTCTCTGTCTTTCAAAACGGCTCTGGTTCTTTTGCGAGTGAAACACACACACGTGCATACAATCCAGGGGCTCCACACCCCACCTTCTTTCCTGGTCCCGTACTCGGCTGTGTCCTGTCTCCCAGCCCTGGCCATTTGAGCCCAGCGGGACAGATGCGCATTGGAATAAATGCAAAGAGCATGCCTTTTAAAAGGCAGATGATTTTCCTGTTATGCCAGCATCTCTCAATCCCCATATCAGCTGATGATTTTCCTAGCCCGATGGCGTTCAATCAGTCATTGAAACATTGGCTTTCTCTGTTTTGTTTTCTAAGGAGGGAATGTGGGGTGGGGAGAATAATGTGTTGTTTTTTGTAACTTCACAGTCCTGATAGTTGGTTTGTATCTTCCATATTTTATGCAAAAACAGACATTATAAGTCAATAAATACTTGTGCCCTAGGTTGAAAGTTAAGTGTTCAGGAAAAGAAAAAAAAATGGTTGGCATTTTTCTACATTTTTGTGAAGACTCTTTTGGAAAGGAAGGGTACATATTTTTGTTGTGTAGTATTTTCTATTTTTGAATGCATTTTCTTGGTACAAGACTGTTTTGTGGAATTTTTTTTTTTTTTCCTTTTGGTGAACACATTATTTAAAAAAAGAAAAAAAAAGAAAAAAAGAAAAGAAAGAAAAAAAAACTAATTGAAAAGTTTGCCCTTAAGGATATGCTGCAGTTTTGAGGTTTAAAAAAAAAAATAAATAAAACATTGAAGGCGCGTGTTAAAAGTTGGGGGATTGTATTGTTGGGAGTTTTTTTGTAATTGTTACGAGAAGAAGTTTGTAGCCACTGCTGTTTATTTTGTTTCAGATGAGTAAGTAAAGGGATTGTTCTTGTGTTATTCTTTTTTTAAAAAAAAAAGTTATTTATGAAATGTCACAAACACTGGACTGTGAGTTTGTGTGGAAGCATTTTACCACCCTGTGTCTTCATAGAGCTGTTGGTGATCCTAGTTCTCATTGCTCTGCCTTATGATTTCCTGGGCAAATCTGGGGGGAATGGTGGGAGGGAGAGAAACTAGATGCATTTTTGAGACAGAAAAATGCAAACAATGTTTTGGAATTCCCATACACGGACCGTCAGCTCTACTTCTTCTCATTTGTACCACAAGAAAGAGAGGGGCTTGCAGGGGAAGGAAACCTTGTGGTACAGTAGACTTGGCAGTGTGCAAGGGGCTAAGCAACCGAGAACTGTGGTGCTCATGATGACCTCTGTAAATGGCATCCCAGTTCCTCAGTAAGCAGCTCCCCTAGCTTGCCCATCCTCAAAACAGCGGCTTTTGGGACAGCTTCACCAACCCAAGCCAACCAAAACCTTGGGGATAGTTTGCCCTTACAGTTGCCAACAAGCTTTTTTGGCACCCCATCAGTGGGCATGAGCAGCGGGGATTGCTGCTCGGTATGATCAGTGCTTCTGGATCTGAGGAGAAGTAGAGGCTGAAGGCAGCCGGGGAGGTGTGTGGTGCGCACAGTTTGGAAGGATATTCTTAATAAGACTGAAAGGCAGTGCTCCAGGCACTCATGGGACCAGAGAAAAGGGAAGGAGGAAGACACCAACAGCCGTAACAAAAAACTGGAGATATGTAACTGGGCTATATACTAGACCAACCAGACTCTTCCTTCCTGGACAATAATGCAGCCAAATCTTGAGACTGTCAAGCAGACAGAAAGCTGAATGTGGCCTTCATTTCTCCTGCCTTTCCTTTTTATTGTCCCTCTTCCTTTGCCCTGAGATTTCTTCTCAGTGAGCGTCTGCTCCACTGAGCACTTTTTTTGCCCTCCGCCTAAACTGCCCTTGCTTTCAAAATGTGGGTTCAGTCAGGACTGAGTAAAATCATGTGCCTTCTTTTTCCAGTTTTGTACTTATGCCAACCTTCTCCCCTTCCCCACCTTACACACGCAAGATGCAGAAGGAGGCTGTTAAGGAGTGCTGCTTGTCTGCAGGCATCCAGCAAAACATCGAGGTGGTGGTGAGGAGAAGGGGAGCAGAGAGAGCTATTAACTCCTTTCCCTTTCAACAAATAGCACGTCTTCCCTGGCAGAGGGTGGCAGAGGAGACACCCTCTGCCACCACCTCCTCTGATGGTCCCCTCTCCTACAAATTAGTCCTAGCAGGCATGGGATGGCTTTTCACTCTGGTTCCTGTCCTGGCTGAGTGAAACGCTCACTCTATTGGGGTTCATGTCATTCACAAGCAGTTATATCGAGGAAACCAATGCAGTTTGTGGCCTTATCAAGATGACTTTTAAACCACTATAAGACAAAAAGGCAACTCAATTCCTGCCCAAGGTTTGTTTCACTTTCGAAAAACCCAGCCCTCAGTTGTTTAGACTCCTTTAACCTCAGTCCATTTTAATGATGGTGGCTCAACTGACCAGCCAAGCGGTGAAGTACTAGACTGTCTGGTCTCATGCTTTCTTTGCTGTAATCCCCACTGTCTGCTTGCTTTTCTTACTTTCTCTGCATTCTCTGCTTTACAAGCAGCCCTATTGTTTGGTAAAAGGTGAGAGGAGCCAGTGAGATCCTGGTTCAGGGAAAGGAGTTGATAGATCATTTTTCAGTGTTTTAGCAGAAGGATACCCCAGCTGCCACAGCACATGCATGTTATGATGGACAGGCTACGGTATTTTCATGGACAAGAATCCCCACCCTGTTATTGGAGCATGGCTTATTCCCAGGTCCAAATGGATAGGAAATAGCACTTTAGCACTGAAAAAAGTGACTTGCCACCCACAGCTGCTCTTGTGCACATAAGGCCTGGTTGGAAAGACATGGAGCCAGCTGCCCCTGCCCTCTCTGCAGATTTGCCTGCTGCACTGTGGAGGCTTTTTCTAGTTTTAAGAATCAGTGCAAAGCATCCCCAGATAGTACCCACCCAGCAGGAGGGCCATCTACCCATGCTGCTGAGAGATGGCAAAGAAACATCCCTACATCGTTTCCATCAAGGAGCCAGTAAATGAAGATGCTGTGGATGAAGGACTGGGAATTATTCTGTAGGTCAGGCTCTAGGGACAATGAGGAGTAGCAGGGTAGCAATGGGTGCATCTCATTAATGGTCTGCACAATGTCTCCTCTCTTCAGAGGAGGAGTGTAATCCTACCAACCTTTGGTGCTGATGGACTTAAGACATTCGTCCAAGGCCTTTTGACACACTATACACTTAGTATAAACTACGTTACATGCAATATTTCCAAAAAAAAAACAAAAAAGGAAAAGAGAGAGGGAGGGAGGAGAGCATTGCGGGCAGTCAGGATTGTTAGGGTTGCATTATTTTGCATCTTTTGTAAAACTGTAAATTCAGCAGTGCCTTACTCCTAATAGATGCTGGCACTTGGGACACACACACAAAAAGTATCGATGACAGCCAGAGCTAGGGAGAGTCAGACGTATGCATCTGTAAGACAGAGGTCAGTGATCACCGAATGACACAGCTATGTCAGACATTCAAATACTCAAGCTCTCAAGCAATTTCCCTTCTGCCACCTCCTGCCTTCCCTCCTTGCCAATGGTGCTGCCCAAGAATAGCTGCCTACACTGAGGCCTGTCACTGCCCCATTTGCTTTTGGTGTTGTCGAGTCAAGGAGTTCCGCATAGTTGAGCTTTCCACCACTATCGTGTTTTCCATGGGGCATGTGAATGCCAGTTATTTTGCTTTAAATGCACTTTAAAAAAAAAAAAATCAAATCAAAGCTCCAGACTGTTTCAAATGCATAGGGGAAGCTAGTGCATATGTGTTTGAACCCAGTTCACCTTATCTCCAGTTGAAATGTACTCCATGCAGTGTGTATGTATAGAACAATGTGTATACGTACGAGCACACATGTCAACCTTAACTATCAGCAGACTATAACCTTTCTCCTTAAGCTCATGAAACCAGATGCTACACAAACACAGCAGCAGCAGAGGAATTATGTTGGGCTCTTGAAACAGATCACAAAAAACAAAAGCAACTACTTGGTCCTTTCTGTATATACAATAATTACAGGAGGAATTGGGTTGTAACCGGAATAAAAAGGAACGGTGCTAACTGAGTGAATGGGCAAAACCAACAGAAACAAAAACAAAAACTCAGCCCAATAACACAGTTTGACTTTTACACTAATTCTTACATTGGGTTGTTTGGTTATGTTGTTTTTTGTTTTGTTCTATATGAAAGAAAAAAAAAAAAATTGCATCTAAATTGATCCACCTGCAAAAGAAAAAGCAAACAAAGTGAAACGCATCCTGCCCTGAGGAAGCTTTTGTTTATGGAGGATGTCAGAAGTCTCAAAACTCTCGGCCTTGCTCTCACGTACCACATGCTCGATCAGTCCTTTTTTTAGAAATGTCTGAAACTGAAAAAAAAAAAAAAAGGAAAAAAAAAAAAAAAGAAAGAAAAAAAAGAAAAAACGAGAAAAAAAAAAAGAAAAAAAAAAAACCTTTTTGAAGCACCTTACGTGGCTTTCCCATGCCGAGAGTGCAAGGGTGGGAGCCACCTTTTTTTCTTTGAGCACCTTACTGATGTGTTAATGCTATCTGCTGTCTTTTTGTTACCCACGGGCTGAGCGGTGGCTGCCAGCGGAGATGTGCGGGCGTGTGGGGCCTCTCTGCACAACGTGGCACGGGGCCGAGCATGCGGCCATCACCTTCCGCTTCCTCGTGGCATCAGCGGGGACCTGGGTGGAAATTTCTGGGTCGGTCTTCGCTCTGTTTCACGGAGGGAGAAAAGGGGAAGGCGAAACTGGTGAGCAGTGGAGGGGAACAAATGGGGCGCTTTCGTTTTTGAGGAAAATTCCCAACAGTCAGAGTGGAATGAATGGGAAGCCGCACCCCAGGCTGCATCCTGGGGTCTCCACGCCAGCAACTCCCTGCATTCAGCAGCGGCCTTGCCTGCATGGAGACCCGTGGATGTGGCCCCACTGAGCCCCATTCGCTCACATTGCTGCTCGCCTGCCCGCCACGCTCCACACGTGCACCGCAATACAGACATCTCTGGAGAAACATGGTTTGTGATGATGTGAAGAGCAGGTCAACAGTTTTGAGGGGTTAAGTTCCTTTTTTTTCTCTCATTATACTCTGTAAATGGTATGTCAGTTATCAAAAACAAGCAAATAGAAAATTGTTAAAAAAAAAAAAAATACCTTGCATACGCCTTTTCTATCAAGTGCTTTAAAATATAGAATAAATACACACATCCTGCCAGTTTTTTCTTACAGTGAGAGTATCCTTACCTGCCATTTAATATTAGCCTCGTATTTTTCTCACGTATATTTACCTGTGACTTGTATTTGTTATTTAAAACAGGAAAAAAAAAAATAAAAAAAGAAAATTAACTGTAGCGCTTCATTATACTATATTATTATTATTATTATTGTGACATTTTGGAATACTGTGAAGTTTTATCTCTTGCATATACTTTATACGGAAGTATTACGCCTTAAAAAAATACGAAAATAAATTTTACAAGGTTTCTGTTTTGTGTGGAAGAGTAATTGATGTTGCTAAGAATGATGTTTGTTTTTTTGTTTTTTTTTTTTTTTAATGTTACCAGCACTTTTTTTGTAAGTTTCACTTTCTGAGGTATTGTACAAGTTCACACTGTTTGTGAAGTTTGAATATGAAGGAATAATTAAAAAAAAAAAAAAAAAGACAAAAGAACGTGACAGTTGTCTTTGTGCATTTGTTTTTCTCTGGGGGATCCCGTTGTGATTGCTGTTAAGTCTGACCATCACCAGGAATGGCTGCTGGGGCCGTGTGCTTGGAAGGCTGCGGTGTGCTGTTTGAGTTTGCTATAGATTAAATGAGTTTTGGATGGGTTCCTGAGCACCCTGCTCTGGGTGGCCCTGCTTGGGTTGGGTTGAAGCAACCAACATTGGGTTGGACCAGATGGACCGTGCCAACCTGAGCCATTCTGGGGTGTGGTGGAGGACTTCCCTCTCCACTAACTGTAAGGGATTTGCACTAGAGCTGGGAGAGCAACACCCATCACTTTCCAGCCCACCCCAAATGCCTGAAACAGATTCTACCTGTTCATTGACATAGAAAGAGTGAAGTTCTCCCTAGGGCTGGCGGGATCTGCACTCACTCTGAAGGGCCTTTAGTGGTTTTCCCAGGTATTTGCTTTTATTCACAATGACCAGTCCTGTCCTTTTGTTTGACTGTATAAAATAGTAAATAAAAATTCCTTACTCTCCCAAAGCATGTATGGGTTCATGCTGTTCACCAAAGATTTTTGGTACAGAAATAAACTTAAAATGGTCAAAATCATACAGACACTGCATGCAACAGAGAAGTGGTTGAATAGAACGGAACAGTGTTGCAATACAGCAGCTTTCAAAACAAACTTGTAAGTGATGCAAATTTTGTTAAATATCACATTTTAAAAATGACAAAAGATGTCAACAGTGCCATTCAGCCCTACTGTTCAGCATTGCCGATTGAGCCCTGCTGTTTTCATAGTGGATGTCATTCTTTTCATACTGCTCCTACAGCATTCCCTGCAGTACAAATTCACCCATGAGATGCAATATTCTAGGACTCTGGGCAGCCTGGTCTAGTGGTTGGTGACCCTGCCCATGGCAGGGGGGTTGAAACTAGATGATCTTTAAGATCCTTTTCAACCCAGGCCATTCTATGATTCTATGATTAAGACTGATGACTTTGATTAAACACATTCAGTAGGCAAGGGCCACCAGGCTCACTGTGAACTCACTCTTGAACCAATGCCTAAAGACTACAGAATAGGTTTCTGCAAATTACACCTAGAATGATCTAAAAACAGGGTGTGGGCATTGCCAATGTGCAACTGAGGCTGAGAATTAGAATTACTGTACAAACCAGAATTAGAAATGCAGACATAAGCTAAGTTCCTACTCGCTTCCTGAGCACTGTTTCTCACTGAAGTCTGCTCTCTCTTAACCAAAACCATATGGGACCTGGAAAAATCTCTAATTTTGCTGCAAACAGCTTGGTTCTATTTACCAGCTTTCCACATGGAGCAGATTGAGAGCTCCAAGGAGAGACTAAGGTCTCCTGTCCTAACTTCGTCCTCGTGAAATTTAGGTCCATTTTGTCAACTCGTTTTCTACTGCATGCACTGCATATGAAACAATTATCTTCTCCATTTTCCATGATGCAACGAAGGATCACTGTCTCTACACTCCT
Source organism: Lagopus muta (assembly GCF_023343835.1). NCBI lineage: Eukaryota > Metazoa > Chordata > Aves > Galliformes > Phasianidae > Lagopus > Lagopus muta. Next base: position 82,887,730 of record NC_064433.1, read on the forward strand.
CCAATGCCTGTGTGGTAGAAAAGAAGGGATTCTCCCACCATGGATAAGCCTCTCCACAAAGGCTCAGAGGAGTATTTTGGCATGGAACTAGCATCCTGTTTCTCACCTACCATCAGCAGAGATCCAAATCTGCCTCACATCTAATGCCTGACACCTCCCTCTGAGAGAGTATGACGAATGGGCAGGCTGTGGGCATGCAGCAGTTCACTCTTGTGCAGCCTCACGTAGGAGGCTGAAGCCTGGAAGGTTTCTGTGGCACAACAAAGCCATCTTATTGTTCAGAAAAGTCCTCTCCACATTGCTTGCAAACAGAATGCAGCATGCTCAGTCCCTCTCACAGACCTCATGTCAGATCTGCATTCTCAGGGACTGAGGGTGAGGGATCACTTCTAGGCACTGCAGCTCAATGTGTTGCCAGTGGCCCAAGCCACAACTTTGTGAGCACATTCCCTGTGTGCCACTGGCAGTGACAACCCTGAAGTGGGTTGGAATGACAAGATGCTGCAATTGGTCCTACCTGGGTCTTGCCCAAGAGACCTTGCTGTCCCTCATTATGAGTGATGATCCCTCATGATGAGTGATGGTCACTTAGCTTCTCATCCTCCCTCACAAGGTGGCACTCACTACTAGTTTTGCTGGTCTTTTTCCAATGAACTCTAGTAGAAACATTTGCAGAAACCTATTCAGAAGTGCAAAACTAATTAAGAAAAGCCTCATGAGAAATAGGGCAGAGCAGCAGCACAGATTTCTTATCAGTGCTTCAATGCCTCCACTCACACCACATCGACCCACAGCAAACACTAGGGCCATCTCTAGGCCCAGCTGTGTAGAATTTTGTCACGGGCTATACGTGTCAACACTTGCAAAATTCTGCCTGCCAGATAAAGGTCTGTTTACCTTTCAGCCAGCCCCACAACAGTTTCACTGATTTCCACAAGCAGCTCATTCTCATGCCTCTGCCACAACTCCGCTCCTAGACTGGCTCACCTTTTACAGATCTGGGAGAAACAGAGGAGCCCAAGAGACCCAAGTGATGCTGGCAATGATAGGACTGATCTCAGGATCACACACACACCTTCCAGACTTCACTGCCTTCCTCTTTGTCAAGTCATCCTTTTTTTATTGCAATGTTTATGCTGCTGATATGGCCTTCATACCACAAGGTACTCAGGTTCACTAGGCCCTCTTCTGCAGGTTGGTCCTCCTCTGCTGCTGTCCCTTAGCATCCATGGGAAAGGCCTTTCACTATGTGTTTTGTGCTTTTGTTTGCTTGTTTTTAGAAGGCAAACCAAGTTGTTAAAATTTCTCCTCAAACCAGGAGACACACTCTCAGGAACACTGAATCGACTGTTCCCCCAAACAGCAGGAAGGATTGGTACTACAGCTTGAGTCAAGTTTGAGCAATGCTTCAGTATGACCCTACCGCAGGTCATGCTGTCTCCTGAGTTGATGTGCAGATCTTAATGGAGAAGTGAAGAGGAGATGGGGAATAGATGTGATCAGAGATGCATCTTGATACCAGACCAACAGGGTGTGGGAGTCTTTCTGGAAGGAATTACGCACTAAGTGACAAGCAGAAGGAAGACCCTGCAGGAAACTTGTCTCCAGATATGGAGGAAGTGTACCTTCACCTTTGGCCCATGAAGGAAATGAGAGTCCCCTGGGGCTTCTGTGGGGGCTTTAAGCACATTTAGATACACAAGATAAGCATGAAATGTGCATTCTAGAACAAGGTTTTCCCCAGAATTGCACCTACAGTCACTAGGAAATGGGAAACTGTCTAGAAATGGGCTTTTGGAAAGACATGGCATGGTCTAACTAAATAGCTGGAAGGAAATGGGGGCATATTACACATACACACACACATGCAGACATTCATTTATACCTTCATACCTTCACACAGCTCTGAGAGGTTTCCTTGCCTTCCTGGTGGCATAAACCTCAGGCACCCAAAGGGAACAGGAGATGGAGGAGAACTCAAAATCACAAACTTGGTGCGGGTTGAAGACTCTTCCTGATTTTCTGAGGAAGGAAATCTTAAGGAAAGACTGGTGAAGGGAGCACTCCTGGGGGTTCATGGGCTAAAAAAGGTCCATCACTGCTCATTACAAGTCTTTCCCCAGCCTTCAGGCTTCTTACCTCCAAGAAGCCAGGCAGTTGTGTGCAGACTGTCACCAGACTGGCTGGAGTCTTCCCTGCTGAGCACCTCTAACCGCTCTGCCTGGGCTCAGAAATTGGTCAGCCGCACAGCCCAGATGTGCAACAAGATGACTGTATGACCAAGCATCTTGATTCCCAAGGCGTACACCTCACACCATACGACAACGCTAGGACACAACAGTGTGACATTCCTCTAGAGCCTCCATCAGTGGCCGACAGCACTGCCTGACCCACCAACAGGATGGGTAAGCTTCACTGCCAGCTGACTGACATAGAGGCAGTCCCAATTTTAATTTGTTCAGAAGTGACCCTACAAAGGTCAACGGATTGATAAAATGGCCCACAAGATAAGTATCATTCATATGCAATAGAATATAACATTAGCATAGCCATGTAGTATCCACAGCTGGGGATTTACAGCTCATGCTTTAGGCTATAGCAAAACTCCCAGATCAGGATCTTAAGAAATACACGTTTGAATATTCACATCTGCATGTTTTAGGACATGGAGAAAAGGAACATAACTTTCTTCAAAAACAGCAACTTCAACATTTTTTCAGGCTACTTTCTGACAAGTAAAAATGCCTCCATGTGCCAAAATTGAAATGAATAATTCCCTTTTCCCTATGAAAACACACTAAGTTCAAATCATTTCTATTGAAACTGTGGGTTTTGATGTGGTAACAAAATACTAAATTATAGTCAAATATCATTAAATATAGCCTGTTGTTGTTTTGTTGCTGTTTTGTTGGGGTTTTGGGTTTTTTTTTGTGGGGATTTTTTTGTTTTTCAGAAATGCTACATTCTTAATGTTTCTAATAGATACCATGGGATGCAAGACAGCTGTCAGACATAGCCCAGTGATTTTAGAGGTCCGGTCAGATTCTTGAAATGCCTTCAAGGGGGTCCAAGGAAACAATTCCATATCTTGAATGTGGCTTGGTTTCAAAGGAGGCAAAGGACCTACACATCTCCTCAGAACTGAGTCTCTGCCCTTTTCAAAAGCAGGACGTAGCTGTTCTCAAAACTTCTCACTTGCCAAGAATTTTTTTCTACTATTACCCTTGGTTTACCTGGCCCCTTTTAAGGAACATTTTACCTCCAACAACCCAGAAGGAAAGGTGTGGACTTCGCCATCATAATCCCACTCTGTTGCCAGAGAGAGCTTTTTTGCCAGGTTTGCTCAGCTGCACCAGTTCCAGCTCACCAACCAAGCATGAGTGTATGGGAACTGCTGAAACACGGCCTGAACCTCTGATTGATCACCTGAGACGAGCAATGAGTCAGTCCTGGGAGCACAGGTGAAAGCAATTTACCTGTGCTGCTGGAAGGGGGTGGAGTCTGGCTTTACCTCTCCTAGACCTATTTAAGAGCTGGCTACCAGTGGGGGAAGGATCTCTTCTGGAGTTTTGCAGTGAGCCCAGGATGTGGTAAGCATTCTATTTGTTCTCTTTTTGTTATTATAATTTTCTGTTCCAAACTCTCTTGCTTATTTCATAATTGTAATGTCTTTATATTCATTGATTATTCAATGAGCCTTTGCTAGCTCCAGAACCATTGTCAGCATCCCTTTGGCTATGTCTCCTTTAAAAGGAGAAAGAGGAATAGCAGTGAGATGGGTGATCTAACCCGGAGCTTCCATTAGGGCAGCAGGAAAATTTTGGACAAGATTGCCTCTAGAAGCCTCTTCCCCAACCCCCCCCCCCCCCCCCTTAGCCATTCTATGCAAATTGTTGTAAATCCTTAAGCTTCCAGTCTGTTGCAGGCTTCTGTCATCTTCAGATGCAATCAGAAAAGCAGCAGAAAAATATAGAGTAAAATTACTCATCTCTCTAATTGAAGAGGATCAAAAAAAAAAAGCAGAGCTTTCATCAAGCTCTGTGCACTGCTGAGATTATCCGTATGGAGATCAACTGCTGTCCTGCTTCTGCAACCCATCCTGTCCCTGTGATGGTATTCAATAGAAAACCCCTGAAATATACTGGATATGCTCAGTTGTTGTTGCCTTGTGCGGCCTTAGATCTCAATCCAGTTTTTGGAATCTGTCATCCTTTTAAGTAAGATTAGCCACAGTTCGTGGCAACGTGCATTTATGGTTCTTGATGACACTCATACAGATGTGAAGACCAAGTCATTGTACTGGTGGTGAGAGAAGGACATTAAGCTATTAAAAAGCATCCAAAGGAAGGATGTGAAGGTAGTGAAGGTTCTGGAAGGCAAGGTGTATTAGGGGTAGCTGAGGTCCTGTGGTGTGCTCAGCCCAAAGCAGAGGGGAGGCCTGGTGGTGGCTGTAGCTCCTCACGGGGAGCAGAGGGACAGTGATGAGCTCTGCTCTGTGTGACAGTGGCAGGGCCTGAGGGAACGGCATGGAGCTGCGTCAGGGGAGGGCAGCTGGGGGTGAGGGAAAAGTTCTTCCAATTTTCCTAAGAGTGGTGGCATGGAACAGGCTGCCCGGGGTAGTGGGCATGGCCCCAAGCTGATGGTTTGTTTGGACACTGCTCTCAGACATAGGGTTTTAAACTTTTTGTTTAGTCCCATGTAGAGATGAGAGTTGGGCTCTACAATCCTTGTGGGTCCCTTCCAACTCAGGATACTCTATAATTCTATGATTCTATAAATTCCTACATATCATTAACCCAAGGAATTACAAGTGTTTGTGGAAATACAGCTGTGCAGTGTTAGATTCAGTGATGTCCAGAGGTCCCTTCCAAATGCTCTGAGTCAGTGAGCTGTCCTACTTATGGGCATCTATTTAGTGTTGCCCCTTCCTTGTGCTTTCAGCAATCTGGATGTGGCAATGAGTTAGGAGCTCTCTCACATGCAGTGGTACAATGCTGACAAGCCCACACAAAGATCCCATCTGAGCCCTTTGCTATATATACCATGGCAATATCTCACCATGCTGGCACTGAGTGTGGGCCATGACTGAGGGCATGCATGACACCAGCACTTTTGCTGACCATCATCCCATCTCGGCTCATTGAAATAAGCAAATGAAGAATCTAGTTATTCAGGCAAGTACTGTTTTCCATAAAACTACATCAGCCATCATCAATTAGCCTGATGAATGAGACAGAGTCAGCTGCCTGGAAGAGACTGAAAACAAAGCAATGAAAGGGAAAAAGAAAATAAACAAACAATCAATCAAACAATGGGATCCCAACTTCCCAGGCAACAACATAACCCTTTTTTTTTTTCCTTGCATCTTTTTGGAGGCCAGCAGCACTTCAGGAAGAACTGAATGATGGAAGCAGCTTGCCCGGTCTGCAGATGAGCATTTCAGAAAAGCCTCAAGATTTCTCACTCCCTGCCTGAACCAAAGGAAAGCCACCATAACTCAGTGCCCTCCTAGGACTGTACCTGGACCAGAGACTATGAGGATGCTAGTTACCTACCCCAGCATCCCCATGCTGGAAGCAGCCTGGCCATGCTGCCACCAAGCCATGAAAGCCTTGGGCCCTTACTTGGCCCTTATGCTGACACTGGTTGGTTTCCCAACAGAAGGTCCATGTTTTAAGCCTTATAGTTTTTATCATCAAGAGATTTCTGTTTTCTTCAACACACCTCAGAAAATATCTTCATCTATTCACCCTATATTAACTTTGCTAGTGCTGCCATATAACCTGGTGTCTCAGGGTGGCCAGAAGAAAACACATAAGTCACTAACAAATAATAGCACTTGCAGATCCTGCTCTATACTTCAGTGGCAGATCTCATGAGAAGGAAAGTCTGTCAGCCCAATATATCCTTGTTCTCTGAAATTTAAAATCTATGCATGCTGTGCCAAGATGCCTGTATGATGTCTATGGGAAGCTCTCTTATCTGTAGAATGGCAACAGGAGATGAGGATTTTATCAATAGTTACTGTCATTAAAAAAAAAAACAAAAACAAACACAGGAGGCAAGGTTAGATGGCTACAGGCCTGTCCTTTCTCCCACATATTCCGAGGAACACATCAAAAGTGATTTTGTTATCTACTGGGGAATCTGAGGTGCAGACCATAACTACGAAAGCCACAAGCATTCCATCAGATTTTTCTGCTCTCCTGCTGCTGACTTCCTGGCAGCATTGAAATAACTATGATCGAGACCTCAGAAAAGATTGGAAGGGTCTCATTCCTGCCCTGCCTCACAAGCCAGTGGAGCTGAGCGTGGGTCAGCTCTGGGGTCTCCAACTCTCTGTCTGTAGAGGCTGCTCACTGCCTCCTCATCTCAGTCCCACACTGTAGCACTGTACCAAAATTTCACCTACTCTTAATTGTAGGTCTTCTCTCTGCTTGTCTTCTCCAAATGCCTTTTAAAAACCAATTTACTGTCCAGAGTGAGGAGGTCAACAGCCTGACTTCACGGCTGCTCTTTGCTTTGAGGATGTTTTACTTTTCACGACGGCTCTGGTCTGCCTGTGTGGGTCCTGTCATTGTGTCTTTGCCCAGAAGTGCATTAGTGATCTGGGCTGGCTATAAATACAAGTTGATGGTCTTAAAGACCTCATGCAGAAAAGTAACTTTAAGGCATTTTATGCTCATTTCCTTCCCCTTCCTCCTCAAGGTTTTGGATAATGTCTACCCAATTCTATATATCTTCTCTCTCCCCTTTTCATCAGACCCTTCTTTGGTCCATCTGCTATCTGCTTACATGTCTTTTGGGAAGATATTTTAGAGACTGTGTTTCATCATAGTGCTGAGGCTTATTTGGGTTTATGTCTTTGGATAGCTTCCAAAGAACTTTATCCAAGGGACTTAATTAGTCACCATTAATAAAGTGTATAAACAGCTGCTTAGGAGAAAAAAAAAAAAAAAAAAACAGATCATAAAAGCAAGTATTTTAACAAGGCCACTAGGCTGCAATTATATGCGAGAAAGAAAAATGCTACCAGACCACCCTGTGCCAGCCTTGGGTGACATTTGAAAAAATACCAGGGAAATTTAATTTCTGGCACCCTTCTGAGTCCTGGCAGCAATGCTGGAACTGCAGAGCAGCTGCACTCCTTAGAGCCCTCTACTCCTTTTCTCTCCTGAGGATGAGCACAGGCAACCAAGGGTGGGAAGCAAGCATGTCCCCAATACATATGGCCACTAAACCATGGGTCCTGTAAGGTCTGTCCTAAAGCATTTTTTAGATACTGTGACTGTCTGAACATGCTCTTGAGCTGACATTTTGTGAAAGACCACCAGGAAATACATCTCCCTTTGTGTCTATGTGTGAAGTGGCATCTAGCAAAAACAGATACATAACTGTATGGCTGAACTTAAACAGTGATGATTGACGTGTGTATTGGCATGGGACCAAAGCTTTTCTGACAGCAACAGGAACCACTGCTGCACAGAGGAGCAGCTGAGGGAACTGGGGATGTTCAGTCTGGAGAAGAGGAGGCTGTGGGGAGGCCTCATCATTCTCTACAACAATCTGAAAGGAATCTGCAGTCAGGAGGTGTAGGTCTCTTTTCTCTGGTCATAAGCGCTGGTATGCAAGGAAATAGCCTCAAGTTGCTCCATGGGAGGTTTAAATTGGATGTCAGGAAGCATTTCTTCATGGAGATGGTGGTCTAGCATTGGAGCAGGCTGCACAATGAGGTGGTGGAGCTCCCATCCCTGTAGTTTTTTAAGAGATGTATGGATGTGACATACAATGCAGTCTAACAATGCAACTTGGTTGATGGCTGGACATGATGATCCTGAATGTCTTGAACCTAGATGATTCTATGATTCAATTATTCTAGTTTAGTATTGTTACTTTGTGAAATATCAAGAGATATTAAAATGTTCTTTCTAAAAACCACCTGAACGCTTTGGATATTTGAAGGAAAGGAAGGGAAAGGAAAAGGGTAAGGGCAAGAGCAAGAGAAGGGCAAAGGGGAAGGAAAGGAATTTTGTTTCCAGATCAAGAAATAAAAGAATAAGGACAACCAACCTCCCTTGGGTGCTCGTTCCTGAATCCTTCTGAGTGGGATATGGGAATGAGAGGACATTCTCACTCCAACTGAAAGTTCAGGGGCAAGTGAATGGGCCAAGCTAAGCTTAAAACTGAAGGGCAATTCCAGATTTCCCTTCAAGGAAGCTTACAGCCAGGGAGGGCATGCTGGTTGGCAAGTCTCCGGGAAAGGTAGGAAGGAGTAGCTGAGGGGACATCAGCACAAGAGGAACTCTCCAGGAACCTCATGGCACAAAGAAGTCAGGCTCTACCAACACGAAAAGAAAAAGCTGAAGTATCGTATAGTGGGGCCCATGCATAGCGAAAGTTAGCAATCATTCAAAGCAATACAGGAATACACCTAATGGTGGTGGACAAAGTCACTACTGGTGGGGTTTTGCAGGGCTTCTTTTTAGTGCTAGGTCTCTTTAATGCTTTTGTCAAAGACTTTGATAAGAGTTTCAAAGGTACACTAAGTAAGGTTGTGGATGACATTGAATTGCAGAGAGGCCTTGCAGAGAGAGGTTGATAGGGCTGGACAATCACCAATTGCATGAAGTTCAACAAGATCAAGTACTGGATTCTGCGTGTGGGATGGGGCAGTCCTGGGAGAAGCTGGAGAGCAGTGCAGTGGGAAAGGACCTGGAGTTCTGGCTGATGGCAAGTTAAATCTGAGTCAGCAGAGTGCCCTGGCAGTCCAAAGGGCCAGCAGCACCCTGGGGTGCACCAAGCCCAGCACTGCCAGTCAGGTGAGGTAAGGGGATGTCTCACTCTGCTCTGTGCTGTGCAACCTCACTTTGATCGCTGGGAGCATCTATGGATGCCACAATACGGGAAGGACATAAAGCTATTAGAGTATCCAAAGAAGGGCTATGAGTATGGAAGGGTTTGGAGGGCAAGGCTGTTATCTACAGCGCAAAGCAGAGGAGCTGAGGGGAGGCCTGATGGTGGCTGCAGCTCCTCACAGGGAGCAGAGGGGCAGCTCTGAGCTTGGCTCTGTGTGACAGTGACAGGGCCTGAGGGAATGGCATGGAGCTGCGTCAGTGGGGTCAGGTTGGGTCCCTTCCAACTCGGAATAGTTTATTTTATTAACTCCTCGTTCCCCACAGGCTTATTTTAGTAGAAATAAGTAAATTACCCCATAGCTGAATAAAGATTGTGCCCTGCAGATGGTTCTGATTAAGCTGCTATTTTCTCCTTCAGGAAAAAACACTTAATGTAAGATCTTAAGACCTGAGCAGCATGCAAACTGCAGTGAAGTAGGAAGACGCAGCTAGGTATGACACCTTAGATTGTTCCTTGACTTCTAATGCCTTTCAGTGACACAGCATGGAAAAACAAAGAGCCAGCTGTAAGTCTCACCATTTTGTGTCTCAGGAGGCAGCCCAGAACAGTAGTTCGCACTGAAAAGTTCTCAATAAATTAAAACAGGTTTTGGTGAGGTAGGCAGAGGTACGTGATTTATGGCAGATGTTTGATGATGCAGGAGAGAAAAGGGAGGTCTGCAAGGCAAAAGCACAAAAGGAGATGTCAGTTCACAGCCAGGGAACTGTCCAAATCCACAACAGTAATTTCCACTTGATGTATCTGCAGCTAAATCATTTAATTAAAAATCTAGATTAGAAAAGGCCTTCAAGATCCACAAGTTCAATCTTCAACCTGACCTATCAAGCCCCATTGCTAAAACGTGCAACATCTGCATGTCTCTTAAATATCTTCATGGATGGGGACTTCACCACTTCTCTGGACAGCATCTACCAATGCCTGACCAATGCTTCTATGAAGAAATTATCCTTGGCATCCGATTTAAACCTCTCACAGTGCAACTGGAGGCCATTTCCTCACGTTCTATTATTTGACTCCTGAGGAAAGAGACCAACGCTCTCCTCATTACAACTTCATCTCAGGCAGTTGTGGAGAAAAATGAGGTCTCCCCTCAGTCTCCTCCAAGCTGAACAGTGCCTGTTCCGTCAGCTGCTCCTTATGTGTCATATGTTCTAGAATCTTCACTTGCATCTTAACTCTTCTCTGCATGCACTCGAGCAATTCAGACTTCTTCTTATGGTGATGATCTCAAAACTGAACCAATATTCAAGGTGTGGTCTCACCCCTGAAAGATATAACGAGAATACAGTGTAATTTCTTGTCTCACTCTTTGGGCTGTAATTCTGTATGTCTAGCTGTCTGTCAGTCCTCAGTTTAATGTTCTCAGTGTTTTAAGTCAAAAAGTCTCAGAAGTTTTTGAACCTTATTGGTCTTTAGGATGGAAAAGGTAGGCAGGAATAAGAGAGCTGCATGCAATTTGGGATGATTGCATGGGCTTTTTAGCTAAGGCAAAATCCTGTTTGCTGGAAAGCACCAGGTTGACGGAAGGAAGGATGCTGACCTAAGGAGCACCTGTAAGGTTAGCATTTGGATTTGGATCATGAGACCCCCCTCCTCAAGCTCAAAATGAGCAACCTGCCTCTGGCTTCACTCCATCAGTTCTGGAGAGCCTTCCCATGTAGAATGGGACGCTGTCCCCCCAGGAAAAACACCATTACTTCCTGTCTCCAAGTGTGGTGTCAAATGGGCTGCTCAGGGTAACCATTCTTTGGAGTTTGGGCTTTGGCGGGTGCTTTGGCAGCCCCAGCTTTTGGAAGAATGTGCCTCACAGCAGGATGTGAGGGAATCCCTATCAGCTTATTCCATCGCATTTTTCAGAACAGGAGTGAGGTTCAGTCTCTTAGCTCCTCAGCTTCTTTGCAGGAGAACATGAACTTCTCCCTGAAGACCATAACAGTACTTAGGAATGCTGTTGCTCTTTTTCTTGCCTTTTCACTGGGCCTTGGGCATTTTTCCTCCTGTGCCTACAGAACATCCTCTTTACTCTGCATGTCCCACTGTTTCGTCCTTAACCTTCCTGGTCCCCTAATTGCTCCTGTGTGCAGCACTTATCCTTGTAATAATATTATTTTGTTGTGTAAATTCATCTGTAGATACAATTTCTATGACAAACATTTCCTTCCAGAATGCAAATTCAGGATGCAGCCCCCCTGCTCAGACTAGAAAAAAAAGGAACAGGGAAGGTAAAGGGTGAATGGAAAGGAATTGACTCTCCTGTGAATCCCATCTGATGTGAGCTGTAGTGGTTTCCCTCAGTTTCTCCAAGGAGCCTGTACAGATTCTGCAAGCTGCTGTGCATCTGTTACTCTGAAGCTGCCTGACTTCCATGTTAGGTAGCTGCTGCAAAATAGAGTAAGTTTTGTAAAGTATTTGAAGTGGCCAAAGCTGAAAGGCATGTCATGCTTAGATGATGGGTATGAACTGAAGTTTAATCAGAAATTTGTGTGTTGTTGCCCAAGAAAGCTTTGTTTACATCCATTTGGCAAGCCACAGTCAGAGTTCAGGGTTTTATACAGCCAGGTCCTAGAAAACCCCGAGGTTAAAACAGAGCTTTTTAACAGTGTTCATTGTCAGGGGAGCATCTTGGCTGGCAGAGAAAGCAATGAAAGTTGCATTCCACCTGAGCAGTGCATATTGGACTCTGACTGTAGTGAGAATGAGCATGGCATGAAAGCACAGCCAGTAACAGTGAAAAACCCTCTGTTGGTGGTTTGTTTTGTGGAGGTTTTTTGCCTCTTTCTGGGCAGTGGGGGACAAGAAACCCAGAGACAGATTGCAAGGTGAAGGGTGAGAAGCTTGGGAGCGTGGCAGGGAGGGACAAACTAGCAGGAAGAATCTGTCTGAGGCCCGGGAGCTGGGCAAAGTGCTGAAGCTAGGGCTGTAAACTGAAGGAAACAACACAGCATGGACTGGTAAGAAGAGAAGGAGAGTCTACAAAGAGCTGCTGGACAGACAGCACCAAAAAATATGAAGGCTGGTGGAATGGACAGGAAGATGGAGGTAAAAATAAGAGAGAACACTGAGATTTATCCTAATTATTTGAAGTCTTTCACAAAAAGCTTTGGGGACAAGTGTGACTGACAAGAAAGGGGCAGTGTCAGAGGTTGGACTGGAGGGATTTAGAGGACATGGGCCAGGCTTGGGAGCAGTGGCCTCTCTCAGCTTAATGGACTCCTGTGGTGGAGCTGGAGAGCCAGGAGTTTTACCATAGTTAGTTAGCATATACCTGTGACATCCTGTCACATGCAGCTTCCTGCATCTCATTATGATCTATTGCTGCAGTCATCTATAGTGCAGACCATGTCATCACCTCCAACGGATTCACCCTGTCCAATATGTGAGTGGGGCCAGCATGTGCCACATATTTGATTTTGGGGTAGGGAGAAAGAGAAAAGTAAATGAGAATGGCATTGCGCTAAACCAGGAACATCCAACCTTCTGGCTTGCCTGGGCTGCACTGAGTGAAGAGGAATTGTCTTGAGCCACATAGGTTGCTCTGAAAGTAATACCTCTTATTTATTTCCATAGAAATTATAACAAAGAGCACAATAGCACTTCATTGAGCAAATTTTCAGCTACAAAACATGGTTTTTCCACATAGTCACCACCACTAGCTATGCATTTTTTGCCAGTGATGAACAAGAGCCTGCATGCTGTGCTTGTAAAAATCTGCACCATGGAGGTGACCCACTGTTGCTGTTGTCACTGCTAAAATGCATCACCCACCACCTCACTGTGCTCACATCCACTGTTTGGTCTCTGCAAACACTCAGCAAGCATTGAAGAATGACAAGGGGTGCCATTTTTTCCACATGGAGGAATTCAATTCCACACCTTTGCTTCACCCGCATTTCCACATCAGGTGTCATTCTGTCAGACTGCCCCTCTGCTGCCGTCTGTCACACAGCAGCAGCATGTTTGGAATGTTGGTGGGAAGGCACCACCCCTACTATCATCCCACTAACATTATTCTCTGATGTTGCGAGCCAACATAATAACATAGGAGGCATTATTTTTGGAGCAGACCTCATTAAATGTATAACATAGTTAATGTATACAATGTAATAAATTTATTTAAATTTTAATGTATTTTATTAAAATGTATACAAAAGAGAGTAACAAAGCCATAAAACTAGTGGGATATGTGACCTTGTTTGAGTCAAACCAATGCCTTAGGCTGGTTCGATGGCAGTGACTGCAATCCTCAGTGATCTCTCAAGGTGTTTGTCAGAGATTTTTGACAAAATTTTGCTCTTCCTGTGTTTAATCCTTAGAAACAGTTGTTCAAAAATGTACATGCTGCCAAAAGCAGTGACACAAATAAGGTGTGACTGTGAAGTGAAGGGTATTTCTCTCTGGTAATGAGGTCTGATCTAAGTTTGGTGAAGAGACATGATCAAATTTTTAATTGCAACTTATACATTCCATTTGGAAATTCACAGATGTACTTGGAGTGATTGAAAATGGAACCGCAAATAAACTAAAAATTTGATGATTTTTTCAGCAATCTTGAAACGCATTCTCAAATCCCCGTATCAAAACGGCTGTTCAGAGGACTGTGGTGGCCCAGTGTAACACACTGCATAACCCCACTGTCCACCACTTGAGCTGGCACCGCACTGCGCCCCACGTCCCAGTCCCAGCCCGGATGGGGTCACAGCGCACCGATGTCCTGTTGGTGCTGAGGGGCTGGGCCGCTTGGCGGGAAGAGACACCGCCATCATAGTGTGGGGCAGGGAATGGCTGCAGGGAGAGCTGTGCCGGACTGTGGGTGGGACATGCCTGCACTGAGCACTGTATTAATGAATGTGTAAAATTAAAACACTCCTAGCAACTATCGCAATTTATATTCCCAGCATGATTTAATTCAGTCCTGCCTCCGTGTGTAGTACAATCTTATATAAATTAAATAATCACATGGATCGTTATCTTGCTCCACTAGACCACTGCCACAGAGCAGACACAAGGTAGTCATTGGGTTCATACCCCAGACAGTGCTTAGGCTCAGGGAAACCATGGGCATGAACAGAACCACGCTGGTGTGGAGTATGCAAAAGAGCTTACATAGAGCAGCAACAAGGTCGGTTTTATATTTTTCTCAAGACAGTATAATATTAAGAACAGAGATAGAAAGGAACAGAGGTGGTTGCAAGGCTGTGGTGAGGCACAGCTGGGACAAAGAGGTGAGGAGGCTGCTGGGAGAGACCTACTACCATAGGAGCAAACGTGCTGGGGAAGGGTTCGATTCTGAGACTCTGCAAGGTGGGGATCTAGGTGAGAGCAGAAATGCCTATGGGTGAAGAGCAGTGTTTCTGCTGTAGAAAAACAAGAAACATCCCTGCCTCAGAGGAGGGCAACAGGTGTGAGGACACATCTCTTTATTGATTCTTGGTTATCCATTATACATTGAACAGACAACACGAATTAAGCAAATTGCAGTAGCGCCTTGGGAGACCAGTGTCCTAGAGCTGACACAAACACCTTACTGGCTACACTCCTTAAGGAACCACATACAAATAAACTGCATTTAAAAATGCTAAAGTTAGGCAATGTTGCATCCAGCACTTGGCAGCTTCTTCCCCACTGCACAGAGCTGCATTCTCCAGATATTTGCACCCAGCCTGCCACTCTTCACAGCCTTCACTCGACAGAGGAAGCATCCTGGCATGCCCTTCTCACTCCAGTTTTAAGCACAGCCTGGGACTGTACCAAGCTCATAGCTATAACTCCATGCACAATTTGCTTACACGTCTCCATGACAGTGGGCAGTAGAGGATGGATGACAGCTGAAGTTAATTGGACACATAGAGTGATCAGCGCAGTCCATGCCACACCATTCCAGAGCCCTCAATCAGGCTCTAGTCTCCTTCGTGGCTTGTCCACTCTACAGCCTGACAGCGAAACCCTTCACCAAGGATACCTGTGAACACGTCACCTGTAGAGACTGAACAGGCTTGTTGGGGTCTCCCAGCACTATTTGTCAGCTTGCTTGCTTGGGGCATGGCTGGGTGTGAGCTTACAGGTTTGGTGATGGCAGCACTGAGACCTGTGGGCATTTCACACTTCCAGTTCCCCCAGACAGGCTAAAGCTGGTGTTTGGGCATTGGAGCAGTTAGTTGAAGGAAGGGGAGCTCAGGTGATGTTTTTTCTTGATCCCTTCAGTAGTAGGGAAAATTACTGTGAGGATTCAGGAGGAACAGGAAAGCCCATCTCACAAACACATGGCTAAGAGGCTGGTGCCATCAAAGGAATATTTATTTGTTTGTTTGTTTGTTTGTTTGTTTATTAAATCATGGGGCAGTTTATTCAGCACCAGGCTTGCTGGTGAAAAATGTCTGAATGGGGAAAAGAATTCTCACCCAGGAGTCTGTGGGGCTTATTGAGAGCGATTAAAGCTAGGTTTGAATGGAGAAGGGGACAAAATGAAACTTGCTAAAGACGAGCTTAGGAGAAGCATGCCAGGGTTAGGGTTGAGACAAATAGCCCACCTGAAATACATCTCCACCAATGCACACAGAAGGGGCAACAAACAGGAGGAGCTAGAAGACATTCTGTGGGAGCAAATCTATGACTTAGTCATCACTGGAGTGCTGCAATGGATAAGCTCTTTAGGAAGGACAGGCAAGGAAGGAGAGGCAGTGGGGTGGCCCTCTCTATATTAGGGAGTGTTTTGAGGTTGTAGAACTCAATACTAGGAATGATGATATCAAGTTCTTATGGGTAAGGAACAGGGGAAAGGCCAACAAGGCTGACATCCTGGTGGAAGTCTTAGACTGCCCAACCAGGATGAAGAGACATGGTTGGACTAGATGATCTTCATAGTCATTTCCAACCATGATTCTCTGATTCTGTTATTCTCAAAATACCCACTTCTAGTAGCCATGTGTGCTCTCCATGTCTTGTCTTTCCTATCGCCCTTACCTACAAAGAGATTATCCCGGATATCTGCTATCCAGGCAGCAATGGTCACAAGGCATATTCATCAAGGTTACTCATTTCTTTAAAATGCTGCTTTCTGCAGCGCTTCCTCTCCTTACCCACAAGTCAGCCCATGGCCACAGATACATGAAGCCTGTTCCCCATGACAGTGAGCCTTGTGCTGTGCTACAGCGGGTCATGGGTGCTGCCCACTCCCATTGGGTCCACTTAGAGCTTCAGGGCCAACCCACTGCCCTGCAGAGCCATACAGACCCCATCTCACACCTCGGGAAGCATCTCCGAGGCGCTCAGGATACTTCTCCAACACCACGCTGCCGTTCAGCTTTTCCTCCACTTGCCATCTTCCATCCCAGGTTTAAGGCAGATTTCTGTAACTGTCTCCTTTGTAAAATCCCTCTCTCCTTTAATCTTTTAACTAACGATTTTTCAGTTCCACGCCCCAGCTGCCATCCCAACACCCCACGTTCCCACTCACCGAACCCCCAGAAGGGTTTCGGCCCCCACGGACCGCCGCCTCTCCCGCCCCCCCGCCACCGCGGGTTCCCGCCCGCCCCCTGGGCCGGGCCGGGGCGGGGAGGAGGCGGCACCGATCCCGAGCCCCGCTCGGCCGCGACGGCGGGGCGCAGTGGGCAGGGGTAAGTCTCACTCGCCGCCGGCCCCTTCCCCTCCCCGGGCCCCCCTAGTCTCCCTCACCCCCCGTACCCCGATAAGAGATGGGAGGAAGGGAGAACGGCAGAACGGCGGGGATGGGGGCAGCGGGGCTCTCCTGGCAGAAGGGGATATGATAGCGCTTTGGGTTGCGATGAGGTACGGGAGGGACCCCTTATCAAACCGCGTAGCAGGAAAGCCTTGTGCCTTTCGTTCGTTTTCTCGGGTGGTTTTGCTTACGGGCTGGGCAGCTGCTTTCAGTGCTACGGACCTCGCCTTTCGTGGCCCTAGACAGTGGAGCCGTGTCGGTGTACAGCGAGCCCCGACTTGGGTGGCTTCAGTGGGACCGCTCTGTGGAACGCTTCCCTGGGCTCAGCAGCAATGCTGGCTCCACTAGAAATGAATACTTCACATCCAGCGGGGGTCTTAACTTCTTGGTTGAGTCAGGCAGAAGAAAGACACAGAGGGGAGGCAAGTACAAGCACTTGCAGCTGAAACGCTCATGGTAGGAGATGGGTTCACCCTGTCCTGAAGGATGTCTGTGTTGGTGGAATGGGAAGATCAGCTGCCATCTCCTTCAGCCCTTATCCTCTCACAACGACAGGCTGGCATGGGTAGCTTAGTTTGAAGGATGCTTCTATGAAAGGGATTGGAGCAATTATCACCTATTACATAGCTACAAGTGCATACGTTGTGGATATTCTCTTCAGTGGTAAGATGGAGCAAGGAATATTATTTATAGTGCTGGCATTGCAATGTTCTGTCCTTGCCTTTCAAACCTCTCATGCTGATAGTGAGTTTAGCAATGGGAGCACTAGTAAAATAATAAAATAATTTAAAAAATCAGATAAAAGGGATTGAATGCCGTAGGACAACCCTGGGACAGCAGCCTTCATATACCTTGAAAAAATTAGCATCCTAAATCAGGAGAAAATCAGCCACCCGAATCAAAAAAGGGCAGGTTCCTGAGCACAATCACAAGCCCATTGTAAGAAAAAAAAATGCAGACCTTGCTTCATGCATCATTCCATTATTCCATCCCAAATGACAAGTTGATTTGCTCTTCAGCACATGAAGTGTATCTTCCAGCCAGGCATGGAATACATAGAGCACAATATGGAT
Source organism: Lagopus muta (assembly GCF_023343835.1). NCBI lineage: Eukaryota > Metazoa > Chordata > Aves > Galliformes > Phasianidae > Lagopus > Lagopus muta. The sequence goes on from NC_064433.1 coordinate 82,905,394, forward strand.
GAGATGGGGGCTGCACTGAAAAATTTGGCATGCTGAGCAAGGTTGAAGCTGAGCATCATTTGAACAGAAGGCCTGGGATGAGAACACATTGTAGGAGAGGAGTAATTCAGCCTGTGGTGCTCACTGTGAGGCTGCGAGGGTTCAAGAGCCTTCTTGAGCAGTGCAGGTGCGATCTTTGCCAGGCTGCTGAGATCTCAACTGCATGAAGATACTAAAGAGTTTTGTAATGAGGGAAGAAGGAGAGTGCTTCCCAGGGAAAAGATAGGAGCTCCAAGCTCTCATTTGGGTGAATGTGTTGGATCTTCTAAGTGCGATGGACTGCTTTGTTTTAGACTGCGCTTACGCCCATCTGGCCTAAGTGGTAGTGTGGTGTGACTTTGGTGCAAGTTGAAACTACTGCCGTTTTCCTCAGCTGTATTGGTTGGTAAGATGAACTGTTTGGATGAACACAGTTGAATATGAAAAGCTGAAAGTTGAATGTGAGTCAGCGGAGTGCCCTGGCAGCCCAAAGGGCCAGCCGTACCCTGGGTTGCAGCAGGCTCAGCACTGCCAGCTGGGCAGGGGGAGGGGTTGTCCCACTCTGCACTGTGCTAAGCGGCCTCACCTCCTGCACTGGGTGCAGCTGTGGGTGCCACAGAATGAGACAGATAAGCTATTAGAGAGCATCCAAAGGAGGGCTGTGAAGATGGGGAAGGGTTTGGAGGGCAAGGTGTATAGAGAGCAGCTGATGTCCTGTGGTGTGCTCAGCTGTGTGACAGCGACAGGAACAACATGGAGCTGTGTCAGAGGAGGGGCAGCTGGGGATTAGGGACAGGGCCTGCACCAGAGGGCGGTGGGCATGGAACAGCCTGCCCAGGGCAGTGGGCAAGGCCCCAAACTGACAGAGTTCAAGGAGCATTTGGACAGCACCCTCAGACATAGGGTTTGGATTTGGGGTGGTGCTGTATGGAGCAGGGGGTTGCACTCCGTGATCCTTTTGGGGCCCTTCCAACTCAGGATAGTCTATAATTCTATGGTTCTATGATAGGAAATGAAATACTGCATTCTTCTTTTGGCTTAGATTCAATGAAAAGCAAACCAGGCCAAACTAGACTGTAAAATGAAGCTCTGCCTTTATTTGAGCAGAATAAAGACCTCTAAATTTGACTTTAAGTAGCATCACAAATGAAATATGGCCGATAAATACCATCTACCAAAACGTATCATTCTCCAGAATTATCGTATGGCTCAGTTTTCCCTCATCTTTTTCTCTGTGCAGCAGCATCCCCATGGCACTCTTCACAAGAGCCAGCATCCATCTTAACGCCACCAGCTCTGTTCCCTGTGGAGCAGGTAACACAACAGAACCTGACCTGCCACGCTCACACGCCTACTATGCCCTCTGTTACTGCATCCTGATTTTGGCTATCATCTTTGGGAATGTGCTGGTCTGCTTAGCTGTGCTGAGGGAGCGCGCATTGCAAACCACCACAAACTACCTTGTGGTAAGCCTGGCAGTGGCGGACTTGCTGGTGGCTACTTTGGTGATGCCATGGGTGGTGTACTTGGAGGTGAGTATGTCTTGAAAAAGTGCAGCAGCATTGAACTGAGTACAAGTTAACTGGCATGACTGTGTGCATTCAGGATAGGCAAGCTCTGGGACAGATAAAGCCCATTAGCATTTCAGTCTCCCAGCTAGCTCTGGAGCACTTGCGGTGTGTGTGGTGGCCCACGGGTGGCTCTAGGAGACCATAGTCAAGTTGGATAAGTACACACCACCAGCACATGTCCTGAGCCCAATTCTTTCTGGCACAGCTCTTTTAGTTCGAATGGCATCTGGGCTACCTCCAGTGATGTCAGCTTTGGGTCTCAGTGTGCTAACAACATTTAATTTGGGTGTCCTTGAAGCTGCTACTACCAGCCAGACGGTTGCCAGTGGGCACTATGATGGATTAGGAATGACAGGGGGAGGCAAAGGGGTGGAAATTTCTTAAAGGAACTCATTTCAGAGTCCAGATCAATCCCTGCCTGCTGGAAAGAAAACAAAAGAATGGTCAAATCCTCATGTTTTGTGGAGCTTCAGAACTTTAATGTCTGTGATGATAGCTCCAAGTAATATTACCTAAGCAGGCTGACAAAGAGATGAAGCTAAGGATCATGCTCCAAAATCTCTTTAAGTCATGTGAGGGTTTTCACAATAACTTCAAAGGACTCATCAAGCCCTCAGGGCCTTATTCCCACTTTCCCAAGTTTTGCACATTGGGCTGGTGTAAATCTGTAGTAGCATGACAGTGAAAATATGAAGAACATTGTCAGATATAGGGTAGTAATGATGAACTCCAAATTCCCCCCCACAGTGGCAAAATTCTGAATTACTGAAGCCACTCCAGCAGTAAACATTTTTGCTACAGTAAATACAGAAAACACACTACAGCTGGCATTTGTATCTGTTCTCTTTAGCATTTTCATACTAACTCAAGTAAATTGGTAGATCCAGAAAAATTAGAGTGAATGCCTATGAGCCATAGGCTTTCAGCTGTGCCCTGTCAGCCCTGTTCCCATGATAACAGAGACAGAACAAGCCTCTGAGCTATGATCTCTACAAAGTCTTGTGCTCCTTCTCTAAGGGGCAAGGTGGGATCAGGCCAGAGGGTGGGTAAAGCATTCTGGTGACGGCTGCCCACCTTTGGCTGACCTCCTTCCCACAAAGCAAAGCAGCAGCAGAGAGGGATTTTAGCTTGTGTATATGGGCTATACAGTGCATGAAGAGAAAGTAGGACAATACAGGACAACTCCAGCGAATGCCAAACCAGCTGTGCATGTGCAAGGATATCTGATCAAGCAGCAGTGGAATGGCAGTGGTCTGCAGCCCTTGTCTGTCAACAGGGCACTTTGAATAGCCAGCAGATCTCTAAAGTTTGGCACTGAGTGCAGGCATTTCCCTTATGTTAAACCAAGCCTCTCCCAAACTGTATCTGTTGCAGTATCAGCAAGACCACAGTTTAGAGAAATTAAGGGTCTGTTCTGTGTACATGCATCATTAATTAGTAAGGGTATTGATGGTTAATTATTTATGTATAGCATCACTGTGGAATGAAAGAACAAAGCATCATAATCCTGCTTGTGTGATCACGTTCCTAATGGAGTTAATAGTAATATTTAGACTAATCTGTGTGGAACAGTCCTGGAGCTGCTCTGCAGGATGTGTGCCCTTCGGTGGTGTTACCTCATGGGGTAGGAAGGGGTGTTGGAGAGATGGAAGCAATAAAGAAGGAAAGAACAATAAAAGGCAAGAAATAATAAGAAGAAAGACAACCCAATTAAAAAAAATAACTATGCATTTTGATTACACCTAAAAAGTATTATTAAAATCAAATTTAATTTCAGACTGCTCATACAGGAATATTCCATTACCTCAAACATAATTCCAGTCTCGGAAGAAATCACCATATGCATTGCATTAGAAAAGACCAGTTGCTATTGCTGTGAAGAGTGTGTGCACAGGAGCACATCTGTGGAGCAGCCTCTGCCCCCAGCAGTTTCCCACTTGTCAGCTGGCCTGTCTGAACGCATGCTTTTAGTTTCTCTGGCCATGCAAAAGCGTAAGTGGGATTTCTCAGCTGCAGGGTGCTAATGGCATCCCCAAGAAGAACTTACTCCTAAATACAAAACTCTTTAAGTGATCGTGCTTAGAGGCACAGCTGCTTACAAACCTGACGCAACTTTGTGTTCATGCTTAATTTATTCCTATCCATGCATCATTATTTTAATACAATTTGCAGATTCCTTTGTTTATTTTTAGGGATTCAGGAGAGTGATGGATTTGCATAAGTTTATGAATGCGCAAAAATGGTTTTTAGATTGGAAGACTTCCTAAATTTATAAATACTAATGCTGCAGTTTTGTGGATAAAGCAGGCTGGTCACCATGTAGGACGAGGTGAGAGCCTGACCTGAATGCCATAGGGAGCATTAGCTGTTCTGTCTTTGACAGAACCAGGATTTCATCCTGGGCTCTGTTCTCAGTTCTGCTGTACACACACTGAGTGGTAATGAGAGATTGTATCGGCTCATCTCTATGAGATTTGCTCTCATCATCTGTAAGAGGAGAATGTTATTTAACCATCCACCTCATCCACGCAGTTGTGAGGTGACATTCAATTAATACCTGCAATGTGCTTTGAGATTCCTGGATAAAAGACTCCAGAGGGATAAAGAATAGGTGCCCTGCCAGCATATGAAAACCATGGCAAGTTATTGCTTCTGTAACAAAGATGAGTAGAACAAGAAAATAAAGAGCAGGAATAAAATTTGAAAGCATGAACAAGGCCTATAATAAAAAAGCACTTCTTTGTTCAATTCTGGAATAAATTCTGTATTCTCATGTATGTAAACATCAGCTTCTTCACTGACTTCTGTAGGGCTGGCCCTCATTCCAGTTCTGACTGGTGGATGCTAGAATGGGTTTTAAGCCCAACATTTTGATCTGCCAAGCATCCCCTGAACACAAGCAGCAGCTTAATATACAAGTGATGTGATCTGAATACATCATCCTGAGAGGGTTCACTTCACAGCCATTCCCACCACCGGCTTCTTCAGTTTTAATGGTCCACATTCCCAGAGCTCCTCTCTGGGCTTTGTGTTCAAATATGCTCAGGACCTTAGAAACTCAATCCATTAAGTGCTTGCACATCTGCTAGGATAGCAGCTGCTGGCTTCATGCAAACACCTGCCAGCAATTCCTGGTGAGATATTCTTCAGACTTCACAGATCTCTCTGTCTCTCTCTCACACACACACACACACACAAACACTCACACTGCACTGTATTTTGCCTCACACTACAGACGTACCCTTTCGAAGTGGGCAAGCAGGTCTCAAAATTTGCAGCTAATGCACAAATGATGTAGGATTTCCTATAAAAAAGGAACCTATCTGATCAAGTCTCTGAGGGGCAGCCTTCAGTTTATTCATCTAGTAGCTTTCCAATTGTGCAGAAAATCTCTAAGGTAGGTTTTGTTTGTCTTTTTGCTTGCTGTTTTTTGAAAAGGAAACAAAGGCGCCCCGAAAGCACTAGAAAATTTATAAGAAAACTGAAGATGAAAGCACAGTTCTTGTCTGCGTTTTGTAGGCTGATTTCCTTTTCTCTCCCATGCACCCATTCAGTGCTAGGGGATCTAATGTTCCTCTGGCAGTCGGTTCAGTGCCTGACTTCTGACATACAGCAGCTGGGCCCAGCAGAGAACACCCTGAAGGCAAAGCTCACCTCAGCAAGTTTCTGTGCTCGTCTGCAGGAGTGGTGGCACAGGAACAGCCAAAAACATGACAGTTTCTCAGGATGATTTCTTGAACAACCTCGAAAAAAAAAAATCCATACAGAGTGCATTAGTGTTGTTTCTTTCTGCAGTGAGCTGCACCCCTCTCAGGTACCAATGCTTGCCAGTGTTGACCCATTGACCTACAAGAAAAAGGCATCCCATGTGGCACCATCTCCAGCCTGTCCTGGTATGAGAATTTTCAGGTGTCTAGCTCTTGTCTTAGACATCATCAAAGACATAATAGACATCATAGAATGGCTTAGGTTGGAAAAGGACCTTAAAGATCATCCAGATCCAACTCCCTGCCACAGGCAGGACTGCCACCAACCAGATCAGGCTGCCCAGGGCCCCATCCAACCTGGCCTTGAACACTTGCAGGGATCAGACATCCACAACCTCTCTGAGCAACCCATTCCAGCATCTCATCACCCTCTCCCCATTTCATCTGATATAAATCTCCCAAGAGAGATAGTATACAATAAATGACTTAAGCTAAGATCAGTGATGTAGATGGGGGAGCAGGAGCTGAAGGAGGAGCACACACCCATTCTAAGAAAAGTCATTTATAAGAAGCTGTTACACCTTTCATGCCTCATCAGCTTTTTTCTATGCTGCATGGCCCAGGGACCTGACAGGTAGGTTGCTGGCACATATTCACAAGATCACAGGACAATTCTGGGGGCCTCTGGTCCCACTCCAACCTGAGGCAGGGTCAACCATGAGGTCAGAACAGGCTGCCTGGGGCTCTATCCAATTGGTTCTTGAAAACCTCAAAGGATGGAGCCTGCACAGCCTCTCCAGGAAACCTGCTCCACTGCTTCATTACCACTTTGAACCTCTCTTCATTCGGTGAATGCCTGTTATCTCTTTTTTTTCTTACCATACACTGCTGAGAAAAGCCTAGCTTTTCAGTAATCTGGCTCCAACTCTGTTAATACCTCCCATTAGATACTGAGGGGCTGTTGCTAGGTCCCCACAAAGTCACTTCTCCTCCAGGCTGATCAAGGCCTGTTCCCTCAGCTTCTCACAAGTCCTGCAGCCCCTCAGGACCATCACAGTGGCCCACTGCTGGCCTTAGTCCAGTTCATCAGTGTCTTTCCTATTCTGGGCCCCAAAACTACATGCACTACTTCAGATCTTAGCTGTATTCATTCATTAGGCTTGTCTGTTTTAGAGCAAGATGCTTCCTTGTTCATCTCCTGCAAGGAGCAGGTGCTTCTTGACCACCTCCCTCTGAGCCAGGCCAGCATTGCAGCCTCGAGGAGAGCTGACCCATGCACAGCAGTGCCACACAGTGTTTGGAGCATGCTGTTGCCAGATGAAAACATCAATTGCGAAGATCTCAATACCTGGGCCAAATATTTATTTCTCCATCACAAAGATTGGCCGCAGCTAAGCTTTCCTGATTAAAAATTCAAAGCAAGCAGAACAAGAACTAGACAAGGTAGTGACCCAAAAAAACCCTTTATCTGAATAGTTTTTTATTCTCATTCAGATCTAATAATCAAAATCTATAACTGAGATGAGAATCCAGATGAGGTTCTAGAGAAGCCTCGGGTCTCAGGTCTCTGCTTCATGCATAAATGCATAAGATTTTCAGCATTTTTCAAGCTCAGTGGCTACAAAAAAACTCCATCAGAACTCCAACAGCTAAGTTGAGGAACACTTTTAGCCCTTAGATTTCCTTGGATAATTCTTAATCAAAGAAGGCATACAGTGATACCATAGTTAATTCAATTTATCATACTAAGCCGTAAGAAAATGGACAGCTGCTATCTATTTCTGCACACTGCCTCCTTCTGTAAAAGTAAAGCAGTTAAATTCAGCTCCTAGATTTTTTGTGACTTATCACATGTTATCCAGAACATAACACAGATGCACCAGTTTCACTCTGAGCATCACAGTGAATACAAATTCATCTTGATATTGAGGTGCTTGGAGGAGAGCACCCTCTTATTCGTAACTTTTTAGAACTTGATGAAGAACAGGGCTGACAGCTTTGTGATTCCTGATGCAGGTGACCGGGGGAGTCTGGACTTTCAGCCGCATGTGTTGCGATGTCTTTGTCACCATGGATGTCATGATGTGCACAGCCAGCATTTTAAACCTCTGTGCCATCAGCATTGACAGGTGAGTACCGGGTACATACAGGAGAATAGCCTGGAGAGGTGTAGGCCCCAGATAACCGTGTAAAGGATGTGGATGAGGGATCTGCACAGGCAGCATCAGCATCCTCAGGAACATAAGCTTTCCATCAAGTCTGTCACTGTCTCTACAGCTGTGAATATGGCTTAGCCCACTATGTGCTAGAAGATGTCTACACTTAAGAAAAGGTGCAGATACACAAGCATTATAAATAATAAAGCATTATGTGTTGATAGCCACATCCTCATTCTTTCTGAAGGTAGAAACCAGAACAATCATCTGGTTCCCACTGAGTAGAGATATTCCCCCCGGAAGATTTACTAAAGGAAGTCCTGCCATATGTGTACGGAGGGGAGAAGATTATTGCTGCATAATCTTCAGCCCTGTCCTGTTTTTCTGTCTTAAAATTTAGCTTTTTCTAGGCAGCAGTGAGAGCTGGGAGCCAAGACCTTGGCACATGTGGTCCAGTTAGGCCGTAAACTTCCTCTTTACAGGGATCAGGAGGGAAAGGAAGAAGCATAACATACTGTACCTTTGTAATTTCTGGCTCAAAGCTAAACTGAAGAGGCAGCTCTCAGCAATGGGATGGACCAATGTTTCTCCATAGGAGCATCTTTTCCTGTTTCAGTTCAGTTCTGTCAGTGGGTGCTCCTCAAGCCAAGACTCCTGAGCTTTCCAAATCCCAGGCTTGTGGAGCTGTTTTCTAGGGCACCCTGGTACCCAAATGTTTCTGAATACACACTGGTGTGCAATCATCTGGCTGTGGCCAACACATGGGAGGGCAGCTGAGGCACAGCAGAATGGGCCACAGTTGCTCCAGAGAGTGCTCCTTCCCGGCAGTGCACATGTAACCCTGGGGGGCTGAGGGGTCCATCTGGTACCACAAACCTTGTAGCTTCATGCCAGCAGTTCTGCGCGTATTTCTCCCCAGTGCTGCCAACTAACTCTGTTTTCCTTTGTTCCTCCCCACAATACCCTGCTTATCATTTCTGCAAACTGCTGATCCATCATCTGTTCTTCTTTCCTCTTCCATCTCTTCATCACTTCTACCATCACATTCCCTATGTTGCTTTCCTTCCTCCTTTTAAAACTGATGCTTTTCCTCCCGCCATTCTTACCTCTCCTTTTTTGGAGCTGGTTTGGTTCACAGATACACTGCAGTGGTGAAACCAGTGCAGTACCAGTACAACACTGGGCAGAGCTCCTGCAGGAGGGTCTCTCTCATGATCGTGGTAGTCTGGATGCTGGCATTCGCAGTGTCATGCCCTCTCCTCTTTGGCTTCAATACTACAGGTAAGTGATATCCTGAACAATAGCACACAGGGTCGGGCTGGCAGTGGAGCTGCCCTTTATATGGCCAGGTCATTTAGCATGGAACTTGCAGGTTTTTGAAGCTATAGGAAATTTTAGGGAACTGGAAAGAGCATCTCAGGAGATGTCAGGAATGGCAGAAAGGACAAAGGAGAAAGGATCTGAGGAAGAATGGAAATGGAAGTGAGAGAAGCGGGCACAGCTGTTGGCCAGAAGAACAAGCAGATGCTAGATGGTCTGAGGGAGAGCTGGTTTTAATCACCCTTTAGGTGACTGGGTAGGCCTCAGTATAATTTGTGATAAAGGAGACTGGAGATGCTTGCGCTCCTTAGACTGCCCTTGTCCCTCAGCCAGCATATTACCTGCTTTGCCAATACACCAGAGCCTCCTTCCAATAAACAGAAGCAGCTCAGCCATTCCTCTCTCTTTTTTCTCCTCCCCAGGGGATCCCAGTGTCTGTTCAATATCCAATCCTGTTTTCATAATCTACTCCTCTTTGGTATCCTTCTACCTCCCCTTCATGGTGACCCTTCTGCTCTATGTCCGGATTTACCTCGTGCTAAGACAAAGGCAAAAGAAGAGAACCCTCACTCGGCAGTGCAGCTACAACGCCAGCACCAAACCATGTTTTACACACAAAGTAAGATCCACATGAACACAGTAGGAACTGTCAAAAAGGACAGGGCATTTATCATCTCTTCAGAGGGTCAAAGCACAGAATCGAAAGCACAAAGGGATATGACATCTTTTCATCCCATCCTTCATTAATACACCGTGGTATTTGAGTTGTAGAAGCTTTGGTTAAGTCCTTTTTTAGCACTCTAGAAACAAGATATCTCAAGTATATGTCTGCCTCTGGATCCAGGCAACTGGAAAAGAGCACAGCCTCCACCCCCCTGTTCCTTCTGAGCTGTCCTTTCTCTGCCAACGAAACTGATTTATTCATTTATTGATTTTTACTCCTTGAAATTTCATTCTTGAGGCTTCACAGACTTTAATGACCTAGATCATTAATAAAAAATCTTTATTCATCACACTTAAAAGTTCAAAATGCTCAAGGGAACCAACACAGTAATTTGAAAGGGATCACCTGGTCACGCAAGCCATGCAAGCCCATTTGTTTTAACCATTTTCTCAGAGTGAAGTACATTAGGAAAGGGTCAGGATGTTTAAGGTATCAGGGCCAATACAGCACAAGAAGGGAGATGTTAGCAGAGCAGGTGGTTCAACTCTTCTTGTTCTCATGCTTCTCCTTGGAGGGATAGAGGCAGAGAGCTGCCACACAATGGTTCATCCTTCAGATAAGTTAAGGCCAGTTCCAATCACTAGATTTTGTGCCATCCCCAGAGGTTAGTCTTAGCACCCAATAAATGATACAGGCTAAGGATAACTCCTACAACTCCTCTCCTCATCCTTTGACCCAATGAACAGATGAGATGGTTCCAAGCTCCTCTGTGGCATCCTCTTTTGCAGGAACACATCAAGAGGAAAACTTTGCCAAACAGATGCCAGGGCCCATTTTCCCCTTGTTTCCAGCTCAAATGCTCAGACCACGAGATGTCTACCAAAAGAAAGTTGCTGACTGCCTTCAGCCTCCGGCAGTACCGCAGCTTCTGCCAAGATAGATCTCTCAGCAAGACACCTGGGACTCCACAACACAACAGGCTGGAAGAGAGGAGAAAGAGCAAGAACCCTGGGCTGGAGGTACAGAGGCTCAGTAATGGGAAAACTGTCAGCTCTCTGAAGCTAGCACACCAGCAGCCCCGGCTGATCCAGCTTCGGGAGAGGAAGGCTACACAGATGCTGGCTATTGTTCTGGGTGAGTGAGAGCCAGTTCCCCTCATTAACTGAGTACTAACAGGGAAATAAAGCAGCCCTCATCATAACTCTTTAAAACAGCTGAGGCAGTAGTCTTCCCTCCTAAGTTTTGGTCACTGTCAGCAGGTCACATCTGAAGTATTGTACTTATCTGAGTACTGTACTCATTGACATAACTGACTCTGAGGAACCTGAACTCTTGCAAAGTCCCTCTCTATGAGAAATTAATGTCACCTTCTGCATTTACCGAAGGCAGACAGGTGTACCGGGCTGCAGGGAAATACTGAAAGGGTCAGGGATAAGGGCACATGTGTAGCCCTCTTTCCAAATTGTTGATTCTCTCTGAAGTCAGAGTTTGTTTTCTTTCTTTAAACTCAGGGACATTCATAGTCTGCTGGATGCCATTCTTCTTGATTCACATCCTCAACACCCACTGCCTGGCCTGCCATGTGCCCCCAGGGCTGTACAGTGCCAGCACCTGGCTTGGTTATGTCAACAGCGCCCTCAATCCCATCATCTACACCACCTTCAACACTGACTTCCGCAGAGCCTTCCTCAAGATCCTCTGCTGCTGATGGAAGGGCCAGCATTTCTGGTTGTTCAGGAATGCACTGAACCTCATCCAAAGCACGACCAGAATAAGGATTCGTCCTGACTGCTGGAATACCTGCTCTCACAGCACAGCCCTAGGGAGATGGTTTTGATAACATCCCTCTGGTAAGAAATAACTAGCACCTCAGGCCAGCTCATCAGTCCCCTTGTCAACCCAGATGTCAGCATGCAGGCTGGCCCAGTTTGCCACAGCTGTTCTGGAGCAGTACTTCCATGGGCTCCTTTCCCTGTGATATTCCACAAATCCATCTCCCAGTAGTTCCTAGGTCAAAACACCAGATGAGTCCTGCTAGGCCACATCAGCTGGTCTCATGCCAGAGCAGTCTAATGCTCTTCTCCCTGTTCAGAAAAACCCACCCTGGGACAGTCCTGATGTTTCTCCCATTTTCCCCTCTCACTGTACAGGATCCAGAGAGACTCACCAGGGGCCCCAGCTCTTTCTCCCAAGCCTTGGCTTAGCAGTGCTGTTAGCCACGCTTGTTTGACAGCTTTGGGCATAACTACAAGTTGTCTATGCCTTCTACACCTTGGCTCCTCCATCCAAGCAGTGCTTTCTCTCTTTCCTAATACTAAAGCCAAAGCATTGTCCTTCTCTTGTTTGATGGGTTTTGGGGTGGGACACTAGTGGACAGCATGTATAGTTTGCGTGGAGAGATGCTCCTCATCCTGTATTGTAACTGCAGTAATCCAATAAAACACATATCAAATTGGATGTTTTGGTGCTTTTGTGGGACCTGTTTGCCACATTTGCCATAAAGCCTTTTCTCACTGGTAGCCCTCTCAGCACTTTCCCTCTGTGAAGCAATCATCCTCCCAGGCATCCACACAAGGTCATTATTAGTGCTTGCCTTTTACTGATACAGAACAAAGCAGGGAAGTGTTTCTCCAGGCCTCAGACAGTGAAGCACTAGTGAAACTGGGAAAGAAATCAATGCCTGTTGTAAACACCTCCCGCAAACAAATTCTGAGAATGTGGTAAATTCATTTCTCAGCTGTGCTAAACAGGCATGTGGTGGTGTTATTCCATCTGCTTAGAGGTGCTGGAGTGCATAGGAGGCACTCAGGATATGCTGGGGATAAATCCAGCGAATCAACCTGTAGTAAGATTGTTGCCCCAGTAATTCTCATTAAGATGCTGTCAACACAGACCACCAGAGACCAGCTTTGGTTTCTTTACATGGAGTTGATAGAAAAGTGGAAAACAGGAAACAGATCTTTTAAAGGGTGAGTGAGTCCATTTTGGACACTGGCCTAGCATTTCTCAGTTGTTATGTTCAGTCCAATCTTACTTGAATCTGAACCTTTTCCTTAAGCAAAACCCATCCCAAAATACACCCACAATCACAAAAATTCAGCTGCAAAATAGAACAGTGACTTTTTCCCTCCCTCAAATACTGCTTGAGTTCTGTGCCTCAGTCTTACCATGGCAGTAAGAACACAAGCAGCCTTGCAGGAAAGCCCAAGGAGTAGAAGCAAGTGAAAGTGCTGTGAGCTGTTGGACTCCTTGCTACTCCAGCATCAGGCCTTGGAAGATGCAGAAGCTCCTCTCCCACGGAGGTAGAGAGGGAGCTTGGAGCCTGCCACAGGCTGCACATAATCCACAGAACTGGGAAGCCTGCACTGCTGGCATGGCACAACAGATACGTGGCACAGCCAGGTACTGTGCAGTCTGAGCCCACCCTCACTGTGCTCCACATGGTAGCAGGGATAGGATACTAAAGGTCCCCTGTGCTAGACACCATCTGTGATCAAGCCAGCAGGCAGAAGAGCCAGAAAGCATCTCTGTGATGGTTTTAAGGAGAGTTAAGAGCCTCTGGAGACAGAAGGGAGCTGGCAAAACCCAAACCCATGGGGAACAACAGCAGTTTGCCCAGTAAGGCAAGAGGAAGACATCCAAGCACTGCCTGTCTAGACATAACTTGGAGCAGTGGCACATGAAAAAATTGACGGAAAAATACCATTTACCCCTTTCTCCACCATTTCTCCTGGCAGACATTAGTCCCAACCCACAAAAGGCTGTGATTAAGCCACTGCAGCTCACATACTGCCATGCCTTGTTCAGGTAGAACCTGTCTTCCATGATGCCTCTCAGTCTGTGACTTCTCCTCAGGCTGCTGTGTGTCAGCCATCATGCTATGCCAGTGCTCATGCTCAGCTACTATGCTCCAGCTGTGGGACATGTCATCTAAACAGTCTCAGATACAGTCATATTTGAAAAACCATTGTTCAGGCTACAGTTAGGACAAAACCCTGCAAAGCCTTGCAGAAAATCTCTCTTCCCCACAATGAATGCTCCCTAGACTCCTTAAGGGAGAGGCAGGCCAGCTATTCAGCTGCACCTTGCTATGGGTCGAAGCACAAGCAACTCCTGCTTGGGCGAAGAACACCTGGAGACTGCTGTATTTCAGCCTGTAAGGGAATCCAGGGTGGCAATTGCACTCCTATTTTCCTCAAGTTGGTCCTCTGCTGACAGCTGGGGTCAGCACAACCACTCAGGCCAGCAGCTACGCTGGCAGGGCAGCCTTACATAAGATAGAGCTTTGTTTAAGCTCAGTGCAAACCAAAGTTCTGCTTCAGACCTGCTACTTTTGAAAACCCCAGTCAATCACTGCCAGCATTTGGAGGAAGGACCAGTGGGCTGCAGGCTACTAATACTGGTGATACACAGAAAACTAGGAGCAGAAACTGTGGACAGAGAACCTGTGTGAAGGTCCGCTCATGATATGATGACAGGCTCTAGCAGCCTGCAAATACTCCTGACCTGTGTGGTGTCACATCTCCCAGGAGAGAGCAGGAATGCCAGTTCTGCTTCAGACCAATACAAGTATCCCAGATCTGAATTAGCCGTCTAGTGAACAACTGAAGTGAACTTTTCCTAATGACGATGATGTCTTCAAAGCCAGCTCCTATGACACTGAATAGGAGTTAGAATCATAAAATCACAGAACAAACTGTGTTAGAAGGGACGCACAAGGATCACTGAGTCCAACTCCTGGCCCCACATAAGCAACACCCAAAATCCAAACCCTATGTCTGAGCACAGTGCTCAAGTTCACTCCTTGAACTCCAGCAGCTTGGGGCCATGGCGCCCACTGCCCTGGGCAGGCTGTTCCATGCCCACCACCCTCTGGTGCAGACCCTGTCCCTTAACCCCCAGCTGCCCCTTCCCTGGCACAGCTCCATGCTGTTCCCTCGGGCCCTATCGCTGTCACAGAGAGCAGATCTCAGTGCTGCTCCTCTGCTCCCCTCGTGAGAAGCTGTAGGTCGCCATGGGGCCTCCCCTTAGCCTCTTCTGCTCTGGGTTAAAGAAGACATTTCTTACATCAAACATCACTTTGGTTTCACTCAGTCTCAGCTGCCAGAACCGCAGCCCATCAGCCATGCCTCTCTCCAGTAGGGATGCTCCCCCTGGGTCCAGGCAAAGAGTTCTCCTAAGCCTCCCTCATGATTCTGACTGCACATCAGCAAGTCCCATCTTGCTAGACACTGTTCTCAGCTCTTCCCTAAAATGCCTCTAGAAATGTGAAACAAAGAAACAGAAAACCTCTAGAGTCAAAAAAAGAAAATGAGCAAAATTAAAAATTAATTTCAGAGTAATGATTTAAGCATCTTGGCAAGACAAGCACCAGCCAGCTCTATGCTTGGTGATGTGGGAGAGACCTTTCCGGTTCCCTGCCCTGGGGACTCTTGTCAGTTTTAATAAGTTTTATCCTGCAGCTATGAGCAATGCTAATCAAACAGCACAATAAGGACTACTTTTCACTGGGCAGAAGCATGCTGGCTATGGGACTGTGTGTCTCTTTGCCACCCTGTGCCTCTGCCGAGGGGCCATGATGTAGGTAGGCTGCTCACCTTGCTTTGCCCCAGCAGAGAGGCAGCAGCATTCCTGTCTGCCCATGAAGGACATGCAGAGGGAGGTGGGCAGACTGTGAGTTCCACAGCATTAACATCTTGTTAGCTGTATCTCTGTGGTGCAACTAACTGTTAGGGTGAGGCCAACACCACAGAGCCTCAGGTGTGAAGGCCACCAGCATCACTCCTCAGCCTCTTGCTTCCTGCTGAGCAAGAGGATAGCAGCCATGGCTGAATTTCCTGAACAAGATGCTCATCCCTCCTCAAGATGTGCATGAAGCAAAGGATGTGAAAGGCCTCATGCCAGTGTCTTCTGCAGCTCAGTGTTACCAATGCTCTGGATATCACGCACAGCTCCTGCTACTCTCTTTGCTGGCCTTGCCAAGTGCTAATAATCTTGTTTGCCTCTGCTTCATCTCCCACTCCCCCTTCCCTGAAGATTCTGCATCTCTTTGAAGGCTTCAGCTGCCTGCCAGCATCCTGTGATCTGCCCCCAGCCCAGCTCACCTGGCTCTGCTGAACATCTGCCTTTCCTACAGGTTGGTTTCCCTAGCTGTTTTTCAGCACATAATGACATTAAATGTGACATCATATTGCATATAGCTCCATTCTGGACTGGGAAGGAAAATATAAAAAAATCTGGGCAGATCTTGGGTGGATAGTGAGCTTTCCCATGATGAGGTGTGGGGCAGCATAGCCATTTTAGAGGCATAAGGTGCTGGCAGGGGCCTTGAAGGATATGCTGCATTGAGAGGTGCTAGCAACACTGCTGCATATGTGAAATCCTATGATGATGAGGTAGTGATTCCTGGGGCAATAGGAGAAAGCAATGGGGAAAATCAAGTGATATACCTAAGAGGCATTAAGGAGTTATCTGTTAAGGAAGTGAGGAGACCAGCTGCCCAGCTGAAGTGCCTCTACAGCAGTGCATGCAGTTTGGGAAAAAAAAAACAACCAGGAGGCACTGGAAGCTACTGTGCTACTGGAAAACCATGATATAGTTGTCATCACCGAAACCTGGTGGGATTATTCTCATGACTGGAGTGTGACTATCAATGGCTACAAGCCGTTCAGGAAGGACAGATGAGGAAGGAAGGGAGGGGGTGTTGCTATCGACATCACGAAGGGAACAGAGTGTGAAGAGCTGTTCCTGAAGAATACTCAAGACCAAGTTGAAAGCCTCTAGTTGACAGTTAGAGACCAAGTCAATGAGGGAAGCCTTGTGACCAGTGTCTACTACAGGACACCAGATTAGGCAGAGCCTGTTGATGAGGCCTTCTACCTCCAGGTACAGGAGGCATTGCAATTGCAAGCGCTCATACTGCTGGGGGACTTCAACCACCCAGACATCTGCTGGAAAAGTAGCACAGTGAGCTGTAGGCAACCCAGGAGGGTCCTGGTATGCATTGAAGATAGCTTCCTGACTTGAGTAACTCACCAGGGGGGATGCAAACACTATTGCTCGTCAGTGTAAATGAAATGATTGGTAACATCAGGATTGGAGGCTACCTGGGCTGTAGTGACCATGCTATGGTTGAGTTCACGCTCCAGAGAGATATGAGACAGGCAAAGAGTAAAATTAGCAAGCTAAATTTTAGGAAAGCTAAATTCCAGCTCTTCAGGGAGTTAGTCATCAGAACATCCTGGGAAAGTGTCCTCATGGGCAAAGGTCTGGAACAGAGCTGGAAGATCAGAAAGGTGGCTTTCCTCAAGGCACAAAGCTCTCCATTCCCACTTGTAGGAAGTCGGGAAAGGAAAGCAAGAGACCAGCGTGGCTGAGCTGGGATCTGCTGGTCAAACTGAAGAGCAAAAAGAAAATGCACAGGCAGTGGAAACAGGGATAGGTACTGTGGAAGAGTATAAGGAAGCTGCTGGGCTGTGTAGGGATGGGGTCAGGAAAGTCAAGGCCCAGCTTCGACTGAACTTGACAAAGGATGCCAAGAAGAACAAGAAAGCCTTCTGCAGATACCTCAACCAAACAAAGGAAATCCAGGAGGGCTTTCACCCACAGTCAATGACACAGGCAGGCTGGTAACAACAGACAAGAAAAAGGCTGAGGTACTTAACAACTTTGTATGCCTTCTCTGCTAACTGCTAACAGCCTGCAAACATTTGGTTTGGCAGGAGGGCACTGGAGAAGCAGCGTCCTTCCCACTGTAAGCGATGATCCTGAACATCCACAGGTCTGTGGGTCTCGATGAGATGCATCCCAGAGTCCTGAAGGAACTGGCTGATGCAGCCACCAAGCCGCTTTCAATGATACTTGAAAAGTGGTGGAAATCAGGTAAAGTTCCTGTGGACTGAAAAAGAGGTAACAGCACACCCATTTTGAATTCCTCTGTGCTGGGAAAGATCACGGAGCAGGTCCTCCTGGAAGCTACGCTAAGGCACAAAGAAGGCAGGGAAATGATATGGGAGAGCCAGCACGGCTTCACCAACGGCACATCCTGCTTGACCAACCAAAGTACAGGGGGGG
Source organism: Lagopus muta (assembly GCF_023343835.1). NCBI lineage: Eukaryota > Metazoa > Chordata > Aves > Galliformes > Phasianidae > Lagopus > Lagopus muta. Next base: position 82,922,903 of record NC_064433.1, read on the forward strand.
TTTCTGCAGTTTCCCGACCCGCAGCTGCCGCCAGCTCTCGGGAGAAAGGCCGGTGTACGTGAACGTTGCCGAGGCAACGACGGCCGCACGCCCTCCCTTACAGAAAGCCTCAGCGAGAGCTACGATGCGTCGCTGCCCACCAGGCACGGGGAGGAGCGTGCGCGTCACGTGGGCCGCTCAAGCGCGCGGAAGCCATAAACCGCCCGTTCTCGTGTCTGCACGGCGAGGTGGCGGGAGCGGCTTGGTGAGCGTGGCAGTGTGTTAGGCTGGGTCTGTCCTACTCGAGTTGGGGGCTATTCCAGCGCTACCGAGGGCTATTTAACGCGGAGAAACCGTTTGCCACCCGTTTATGTGGCTACATAGTGAGGAGGCGTGTTGTCTCACCGTTCAACGAGTGATAAGTGCAGGGCACCTGCTAACGGGCTGGGAACAGGACAAGATGGAGCCAGCGCTGCCGGCAACGGGGAAGAACGGGTGAGTCACACCCCATTAACGCTACCCTAATGGTGCTAGCGAGTCTGCTGGTTTGCCGTGGCTGCAACCTGGCGGAAGGCTATTGCCAGGAAAAATGTGGAGACCCAGACAGGGGCCCTGCAAAAACACGCTGGTGCACGGGTCTGTGGCTGCAGTGGGTGCCAGAGCCTGGCCCTTGCAGGGCAACAGAGATAGCACTTGTGTTAGATGTGGTCAGCTGAATGATTTACTTAGCCTAGTGGCTGACCTGAAAATGGAGGTGGAGAGGTTGAGGAGCATTAGGGATTTGAGAGAGAGGTAGATTGGTGGTGCCAGACCCTGCCAGCTCTGAGATCTAAGCATCCAGCTGAGGCTCCACAAGTATATCACCCCCTATCCCCCCCAACAGCAGTTGCTGATAGACTGGGGGTAGGGGGCAATGGCAAAAGGTCCCTGCTTGGTGATGCAGGCACACCTGCCCTGCAAGTCCCCTACCCCCCCAGCTGCCCCTGCAGAATAGTGCTCTGCAGGGACAACTGGGCAGTACAGGGGGTGATGGTTCTTTCTGCTTGAAGGTATCACCAGACTACCCTTAGCATTAAAACCTCCTCAGTAAAGAAAAAAAAAAAAAAGGCAGGTCGTTGTTGTTGGTGATTCACTGCTGAAGGGAGCAGAAGGCCCAGTATGCAGACCAGACCCACTACACAGGGAGGTCTGCTGCCTTCTTGGGGGCCCGCACTGAAGATGTAAGGAAGAAAATTCCTTCCTTAGTGTAGCCCTCAGATTATTATCTCCTCTTGTTGTTTCAGGTAGGTGGTGATGAAATAGGAAGAACTTACCTAAGGACTATGAAGAAGGACTTGAGAGCCTTGGGGCAACTGGTCAAGGTTTGGGTGCACAAATCGTGTTCTCCTTTTTCCTTCCAGTTATAGGGAATGATGAGGGACTGAACACGATGGGCCAACAGATTGGATACTTGGATCTGAGCCTGGTGTGCCCAGCAGGGATTTAGGTTTTTTGACCTCAGATCAATTTACATGAGACCAGGCCTGCTGGCAACCAATGGGAAATAGCTTATCGCACTGCTGGAAAGGGGTTGGCAGGGTTCATTGATAGAGTTTTAAACTAGGTATGAGGGGGGCTGGAAGTGAAACTGGGGTCACTGGAAAGGAGCCTGAATGTAACATGCCAGCAATTGTGAGAGGAGGATGTGCTGGCAAGATCCCACAGTTCTGTGTCTTGGTGAAGGAGGAGGGTGACACCATTTTTCAGGAAGAATACAAGGGTTGGTGTGGGGCTGGTTACTATGGAAACACCTAAGTATGGTCTAGGGGGTATTAGGACTTTTTCCACCCAAAAGGTGACCCAGCTTAGATACACTTACATTAATGCATACAGCATGGGTAACAAACAGGAGGAGCTGGAGGTAATTCTGTGGTTGGAAAACTATGATGTGGTTGCCATCACAGAAACATAGTGGGATGACTCGCAGCTGAAGTGCTGTGATTGATGGCTACCAACTTTTCAAAAGAGATGGGCAAGGCAGGAAAGGCAGTGTTAATAAAAAATGTGAATGTCTGGAAGTTAATGATGGTGATGATAGGGTTGGGAGCTTATGGGTCAGAATAAAAGGGAAGGCCAATAATACTGACATTGTTGTGGGAGTCTGCTACAGGCCACCCAACCAGAATGAAGAGGTGGACAAGACACTTTATAGACAGTTGGATAGGGACTGCAAGACCTCACCCTTTGTTCTTGTGGGGGACTTCAACTTCCCAGACATCTGAAAGGGAACAGTCCCAGAGGTTCCTAGAGTGTGTGGCAGATAACTTCCTGACACAGCTGGTGAAGGAGCCAACAGGGGAAGGAAACTCCTGGACTGCTGCTTCTTAAGAAATAAGGTCTTGTGCGGGATGTAAAGGTTGGAGGCCATCTGGGGCAAAGGGATCATGAAAGGATAGATTTGTTGATGCTTGTTGAAGTATGGAGGGGTGTCAGCAGACCTGCTACCTTGGACTTCTGAAGGGCAGACTTTGGTCTCTCAGACCATGGTTGAGAGAGTTCCTTAGAAGGTAGTTTTGGAGGGCATGGCAGCTCAGGAAGGCTGGAAATACTTTATGGAAGTTATTTTAAAGGTGCAGGAGCTGAGCATCCTCAAGTCACAGAAGATGATCCGATGGGAAAGGAGACCAGCCTGGCTGAACAGAGACCTTTGGCAGGAACTCAGGAACAAAAGGAAAGTTTATGGTCTTTGGAAGAGAGGGCAAGCAGCTTACAAGGGTTACAAATATGCGGTGAAGCTGTGCAGGGAGAAAATTAGGAAGGCCGAAGCCCAGCTAGAGATGAACTTGGCCACTAAGGTGGAAGACGACAATAAGTATTTCTATAAATACATCAACAGTAAGAGGAGGGCTAGGGAGAATCTCCATCCCTTCTTGGATGCAGAGGGAAACATGGTGACCAAGGATAAGGCTGAGGTCTTCTTTGCCTTCTTGCCTTCTTTGCCTCAGTCTTTAATAGGAAGACTAGTTGTTCCCTGGGTGCACAGGTCCTTGTGCTGGAAGATAGGGATGGAGAACAGAATGGGCCATACATAATCCATGATGGATTGGTTTTGGACTTGCTTTGAAAGCTGGACACTCACAAGTCCATGGGGCCAGATGGATTGCACCCAAGAGTGCTGATGGAGTTGGCAGATATGGTTGCCAAGCCACTGTATGTCATCCTTCAACAGTCCTGGCTAACCGGGGATGTCCAGGTGGACTGGAGACTGACAAATGTGATGCCCATCTTCAAAAAGGGCTGGAAAGATGATCCTGGTAGCTGCAGTCTTAGATTCACCTCAGTGCCAGGGAAGGTTATGGAATAGATAATTTTGGGAACCATTGTGGATCAGTTAAGGGTCAACCAGGGGATCAGGCCCAGTTGGCATGGGTTCATGAATGGTAGATCCTGCTTGACAAACTTGAGTTCATTCTATACAAGGTGACGTGCTTAGTGGATGAAAGTAAGGCTGTTGATGTGGTCTACCTGGACTTCAGTAAAGCCTTTAACACTGTCCCCACAACATCCTCATGGGGAAGCTGGCTGCCCATGGTTTGGATGGGCATATGCTCTGCTGGGTGAAACACTGGCTGGATGGCCAGGGCCAAAGAGTTGTGGTCAATGGAGTTAAATCCTGTTGGTGGCCAGTCATAAGTGGTGTCCCCCAGGGCTCAGTACAGGGGCCACTCCTATTTAACATCTTCATTAATCATCTTGATGAGGGGATTGAGTATAGCCTCACTAAGTTTGCAGACAACACCAAGTTGGGAAGGAGCATTGATCTGCCAGAGGCACTACAGAGGGACCTGGATAGGCTGTATCGATGGGTAAAGGTAAACTGTAAGTTTCAACAGGGCCAAGTGTCAGGTCCTGCGTTTTGGTCACAGCAACCCTACAGGCCTGGGGAGGAGTGGCTGGAAAGCTGCCTGACAGAAAGATACCTTGGTGTACTGATGGACAGTTGGCTGAGTATGAACCAGCAGTGTGCCCAGTGGCCAAGAAGGCCAGTGGCATCCTGGCTTGTATCAGGAATTGTGTGGTGAGCAGGACTAGGGAAGTCATCCTGCTCCTGTACTCGGCCCCATGCCGAGTAATGTGTTCAGTTTTGGGCACCTCAGTACAGAAGGGTCACTGAGATGCTGGAGCAGGTCCAAAGAAGGGCAACCAAGGCTTGTGAAGGGCTTGGAGAATATGCCCTGTGAGGAGCCACTAAAGGAACTGGGGCTGTTTTAGTCTGGGGAAAAGGAGGCTGAGGGGAGACCTTACTGTTCTCTTCCAATACCTGAAAGGGGATTGCAGTGAGAGTGGGGTTGGTCTCTTCTCACTGATGACAGGACAAGGGGAAATGGCCTCAAGTTGTGCCAGCGCAAGTTTAGGTTGGATATCAGGGAAAAATTTCTTTACAAAAAGAGTTGTTAAGCACTTGTTGAGTTGTACTAGGCTCCTATTACTGAGTTGTAATAGGCTCCCCAGGGAGGTGGTTGAGTCACCATCCCTGGATGTGTTTAAGACTGTTTGGATGTGGAGCTCAGGGACACGATTTAGTGGTGGGTTGTTAGGGTAGTGTGGTCGAACTTGATGATCTTTGATCTTCGCCAACCTGATCAGTTCTAATTCCATGATCTTAGTGACCTTTTATGATGGAGTCACTGCATCAGCGGACAAGGGAAGAGCTATTGATGTAATCTATCTGGACTTCAGTAAGGCTTTTGACATAGTACCCCACAACAACCTCCTCTCCAAATTTGAAATGTGGACTGTTCAATGGATGAAGAACTGGCTGCAGGATCAAGTTCAGTGTGTGGTGGCTGAGATGGAGATCAGTAATGAATGGTGTTCCGCAGGGGTCATTGCTGGAGCTGATACTCTTTAATATCTTCATCAGTGACATTGACGGTGGGGTTGAGTGCGCCCTCAGCAAATTTGCTGATGACACCAAGCTCTGGGGTGCAGTTGATGCACCAGGGGGATGGGATGCCACCCCGTGGGACTCAGGCTTGAGCAGTGGGACCAGGTGAACCTCATGAGGTTTAACGAGTCAAAATGCATGGTCTTGTGCCTGGGTCAAGGCAACTCCCACTACCAACACAAGCTAGGGGATGAATGGATTGAGTGCATCTCTGCTGAGAAAGAGCTGGGAGATACTGATGGGTGGCAGCTGGACATGAGCCAGCAATGTGCCCTTGCAGCCAAAACGCCAGCCATATTCTGGGCTGCATCAAAAGAAGCGTGGCCAGCAGGAGGAGGAAGGTGATCCTGCTCCTCTGCTGTGTGCTGCTGAGGCCTCACCTGGTGAACTGTGTCCAGATATGGAGTCCTCAGTGCTGGTGAGACATAGACCTGGAGCACGTCCAGAGGAGGACCACAAAAATGATCCGAGGGGTGGAACACCTCCCTGATGAGAACAGGCTGAGAGAACTAGGGCTGTTCAGCCTGGAGAAGAGAATGCTCCGAAGTGACCCAATAATGGCCTTTCAGTATCTAAAGAGGAACTACAGGAAAGAAGGGGGACAGACTCTTTAGCAGAGTCTGTGGTGACAGAAGGAGGGAAAATGGTTTCAAGCTTAAAGAGGGTTGGTTTAGGTTAGATATAGGGAAGAGGTCTTTTGCAGTGAGGGTAGTGAGATACTGGAACAGTTTCCCACAGGTGTGGTTGATACCCTGTCCCTGGAGACTTTTAAGGTGAGCCTGAATCAGGCCCTGGGCAACCTGATGTAGCTGTGCATGTCTCTGTTCATTGCAGGGGAGCTGGACTAGATAACACTGAGAGGACCCTTCCACCTCTAAGGATTCGATGGTTCTGTGAGAAGGTGTGTCAGAAGCACAACAGGGCATTGCACTGTGTTGCACATACAATTCCCAGTTTAATTACATAGTAGGAATGACAGATGTAGAAATAGCCAGGCAGTTCATGGTCACCTCACTGTGATGCAGGAAAGGCAACACCTTTCCTATTCAGCATGCTCCGGGGGAGGACAAGGCATATTCTGACAGAAGCCATTCACACTAACACCATTTGAGGAGAAGCATTTTGCTGCAGGAAGAAGTTAACCACTTTTGTGCCAGTACTGACTTGGCCAGTTCAGCTTCTCCAGTGGATTTAACTTCATTCTTTTTTTGTTTGGAAATTCTTAAGCTCGTGCTTAAGGATGGTGATGTGCTTGAACTTGTAGTAGTGAGAAGGAGCTCATGCCAGAAGTGCATTAGCAGAACAGAGATTAAGTATGTAGTGAATTGTGTAGATCATGACAGAGTATTGTAAATAAGGCTGTGGAACAGGCCTGCACTGCCATGTATTTTGTATGTCCTCTCTATCACAGAGGAAACTTCGTTGAAATTACTGAGATAAAGACTTAAACATTTTATTAGAACAGGCCCTTTGCCCGCCAACGCAGGTTATGAGTCAAAAATCAGAGTTCAGGGACTTAAAAATACAACACAAAACCCACAGAAAACAGCTACACAGTGCTTAAAAGCACTGCTGAAACAAGTCTGGAACCAATTTTTCTATGAAAATGTTTTTCTATAAAAGTTCCATGATCTGAAAGCCATCTGGGCCTCAGAGGTTTAGAAATAAATGGAACATCCTGCTGGAACACTTTCAGGCTGCAACAGCTCTCCTGCAGGCCTGCAGAGCCATGGAACAGCAGACTTAGAAACTGTCAGACAAGGACTTGGTACAACCTGTCATGGTCAGTGTCATAGCAATCTACAGGATGGGGAGGGTTGAATGTCCAGGAGCAGGAATGTCATACCTGGAGGAACGGAGAAAACCTTTTTTGGTAGACCAAATTTGATTATTTTTTTCTTTAATACATTTTAAGGCATACCTTTGAAACTGCTAAGGAGTCTGCAATATTAAAATAGCTCTGGAATGAGTAAGTTACTGAGCAGAATACTGATGAAGTGGTCAGAGAGGCACAGAACTTAACGCTTAGCATATGGGCCTGCTGATTATTCTCATCAGAAATAGAAGAACACAGGTTTTTCTTCATCGAGGGGAAAGTTACACTAGAAGTTGCTAGTTTAATGTTTTTGTAACACACCACCTCTTCTGTACTCTGCTCTGTTCTTCTGTATTCGTTTTGTATTCTGCCATCTGGGAATGGAAGGCAGTCAAGAATGTTGTTGCAGAGTTTTCTGTGCTATGTAAAGTTAATAAAGAACAGGGAATTTTCTACTCTTTATTCATTTCAATTTTTGCTTCTCTGTGGAAGGTGGGGAAGAAAACTGCGTGTTCAGGCAAGAATTCTGTCTTTGAAATAAATTACTTCTCTGCTTGTAAATAAAATAAAAAGCTTCCTAATTTGGCATTAGAAACGTTGCTTAACTTTTACAATTTGAATTAGAAGTGCTGACAGAATGACAGCGTGTAAATATAACACATCGGGGTTGTTGCAGAATTAGTGCTGATCAGTACTGTGTTAGATAAAGAGCAGATGTAGGTGACCAAATGCAGTCTTGCCCAATGTGAAGTTGTTTAGGCTTTGCAGCTGTAGCACACACATGCACACACATACAAATCAGAGACTCACAATGAAAAAATTCATGAGCATCACTGGAGAATTAACAGGAACAGAGCAACATGGAATGACTGGATGGTGAGGAGAAAGAGCGGAAGTGTTTTAAGACTGGCATGTTATGGGCACTTAGATTGGTCACAAAGATCCCAACACGCAGCTTGTCAGCACGCTCAGGGTGGTGAACAAAGGAAATGAGTACAGCCTAAGTCACAGAGGTGGGACAGGATGAGGAGACTGATCAGAGCTCAGTCCTAAAGGGCACAGAAGGACACTTCTAAACTTGGTGATGGAGCAGCCAACTCAAGAACAATGCAGGTAAGAGGACAAGAACAACGTAGCTAACATTCCTTGTCATCTAGTGTGTTGCAGAACATTTCTGACAGATCTCCTCCATACAGGCACTGTGGTGCCTGAATGCTGGGCACTCATGGATCTTGCTTATTTTGAGTGTGTGCCTAGGGATGTGCATGCAGTGAGGAAATTTTAATAGCCACTGTTCCCTCCTGTAAAATTTCCCAATGACACATGCAGCATTGTGCAAACTGGCACTGCAGAAACAAGCACTGCAACATCCCAACATTACTGTCATTTCCTGCTTTGATCTTGAAAGAGGCATAATGCATTTTTGTACTTTGGTGAAACAGTGAAGAGCATAAAACTGCAGATTAATACTTAATTGCTTTAAAATCAGCAACTGCAGTATTTTTCTAAACTTCAAGGGAGGGGTAGGTGTCTTCAACGTTTTCAGGCCTATTATGGCTCCTTCTGAAGCAAGCAGTGAGACCTCTGCTCAATCACAGTATCCTAATCCCAGATGGGTCGTTGTTCTCTGTCAGGCTGCTGGTTCATGTTCCCAGGAGATACCACCTTGAGTGCTGCACTCAAGCTCCCCTGTTCTTCAAGGTGTGATGGAGATAATGTACCAGTGGAATTTAAAAAAAAAAAAATAATTTATTGTTGCTTTGCAATATAAAAAGAATAAATCCATAATTACAAAGTCAGAGGCATAAAAGAGCTGAATAAAAGGAATGTGACATAACAAAGCAAAATCTTAAAACAAGAAACAAACAGAATCTTGTCTGAATGCCTTTTCTTGTGATACACCCCTTCCACAGCTCCGTATCAAACTGGCATTAATGGAGCCTGCTATAAGTCCAGTGCTAGGACAGCTGGAAAGAATGGCACACAATTATTTATACTCCAGTAAAGGACTGAAATTTTAATCCATAGAGATGTAAAGGATACAGAGTAAAAAGGGCTGAAGTGGAGAGCCCAGAGAACATTCTGCACTGCAGAATAACAGAAGTATGGGTATGGTGTCTTTGTGCCACTAAATACAGCACACTTCCAACCGTTTCTTTTTGGGGACATGGATGCTGGCAGTGTTCACAAGGAGCATGTGTGCTAGGCTGAGGCAGGATCTCACAAGGAGCTGCATGAAGGGACAACCTCATCACAAGCATTTTTGGGGAAGAGGGGCAAAAGACCCAAACAGCTGCTGAGCTTCCACTCAGAGTTCTCACACATGGAAAGCCACCAACGAATAACTGGAAACAAAGCTGTCCATATTGGTTTTATGAGCTGTTTAGACTATTCTATAACCTGAGAATGCACCAAGCCAATTAACTTCAAGGGATGTTTGAGTAAAATCTTCCTCCCCTGCCTGGAAGTGAGATCTTAAAACATCCATTTACAGTCCCTCCAGGAAGGGAGGCATTTTAGTACCTAACAGGTGATTCTGCTAGCAGTGAAGTTTCAGCAGTCCCACTGGGTAAGGATGTAAGCTGTGACCTCCTCTATTTTCTCTGAACTCACTCATCTATCTTTGCATTTTCTGGGCCTTGCAGTGCCTGACTGAAGATGAGCTTTTTCAGCTGATCCAATTTGTCGTCTCTTAAGGCATCTCGGATGGCGCTGAAGAAGCTGAAGTAGTGCTGAAAGTTGTGCATCATGAGCAGGACACCAGCCAGAAGCTCATTGCTGACAAGGAGGTGATGGAGGTATGCGCGAGTGTGCCTCTGACAACAGTAACAGCTACATCCTTCCAGCAAAGGACGAAAATCATCATAGTATCTAAGGAGGGAGACACATTTGGTTACATCAACAGTCAGACGACTCACTCAGGTAACAAAGACTATCTAGTTACTCTATGGCCTCTACATGGACCTGAGCCCTGAGGGCTGGAATCTGCTGCATCTAAGCCCGACACAAAGGACTCTTAAGAGCATTCAGAAACTCAGTATGGAGCCAAGAAGCCACACAATTAAGTCAGAAGATAATTCTGACTGCATCACCACTAACAGTAGCAAGAAGGCTTATCTGCACCGTCCCTCACAGAAAAGCTGCAGCTCAAGACTCACCGTGTCAGCTATCAGTCTGCAGAGAAGGAAGCTACCAGAAACAAAGATTCACAGAATAGTATTCCCTGCTACTGTGAGATGCACTATGCTCACAAAGTGGGCAGAGAATGGAACAAATCAACACAGTTGATTAATAAGCTGTAAAAACACAAAACAAAACAACAACAAGAAAACAGTTGAAAAATAGTGTTTCATAGCTGAGAATTTGCTCTTCAGTGTTATTCTGCTCTCTGTATCTGTTGTAGTTTCCATGGAAATAAATAGGAGGCATTACTTTTGGAGTGACCTGTGTACCTTCTGAAAATGACTCAAGTTAATTAGATGCAGAAGAACAAAATGATCCTCAGACAGCTTTTGTCACACTAGTTTTGCAGCTGGAACATTGCTGTGGCCACAGTATTTCTGCTGGATAAGCAATCTGAAAATCTCTGGCTTTAGATCAGAGAAATGATAGCACTTTCAGCCATACACTGCTCTGTATATCAAGGTAAAATGACTACCTGACACTTAATTCAGTGTCTAGGTCTACTTTACGTCCTCCAGTGGTTTTGCATTTTATGAAGTTTCTCATCCAGCTACTGACAACATGAAAATATAGAGGACAAAAACCATAGTATTCCCTGGTACAGGTGCAGGTTCCTTCCTCACAAATATAAATACCTTTTCTCCTTCAGAAATATCTCAAATGGTGTCATTTCTGGGTCAGCTTTGACAACCTCCTCCTCGTCTTCTTCAGTACCATTTTTCTCCAGGTCCTGGGCCCCATTTTGCTTTAAAGCTGCTATGAAACAAAAAGACAACAGCTTTTTATCAACAGTCAGCAAGAGCACAGGGAGGGTTGTAATATCCTACATTAGAGTATTTCTGCCACTCTTGCCAAAAGAAAAAACTTGCCACAAGTTTCCACTTCCTTCCTATGGTAAGCAAGCATTTTTCTTTAATTATCATAGGTTAGTTAACAAAAATAGAATTTCAGATTATTAGAACAGCAAGAGACAAGTGAAAACTCATCTATCAGACTTAATGAAGAGTTAGAGCTGAAATAACAGCACAAGTTTGTGCTGCTCTGCTGAACTGAATTCTTAATAAAATGTTTCCAGTCTGAACGGCATGCTGACTAGAATGCAGTCACCTGAACAAATTGATTTTATTGGGATTTTGTTGGAATAAACAGGCTACTGATCTGCATTCAATCATTCTACTTTCCATTCTGTCACCCAACTCAAAGATTTAGATTTCTTTTTTCTTAAACAATTGAAACAAAAGAAGCTGATAGCACTGACGCAGGAGATGTAGATTCCATATGTGTATGTTCACAGTCTACCTTAAAACACCCCATAATTTTGTAGGTTGGCATTTTTGTTGTCGAGCAGGAGATGTTTCTGGAAACATCAGTAATATTATTTTTTGCACAATCCACATCTAGTGAGTGTTGCATAGGAACAGAACAAAGAGGTTATTCCTACCCGTAATTTCTTTTGGTTTAGTAATAAGATGAGATGAGGCAAACAACAACAAACAAAGAGAATGGTTTAAAAGAAAAAAACTGACAGCAAACAGAAGGAAACAAGATGTTCCTTCTGTTCTATTTATCTGGTTTTGAATTATCCAGGCATGAAAAGAAACCAAGTTCCACCTAGGAAGAAAAATGTAAAACGTTTTTTTTTTCTTTTTTCCATATTAAAAACATTTACTGAGTCCAAAACAAGACGACTGCTTGAAGAATGTTTAACAGCTGCTTTAATGGTTGCTATGCTTGCTCCTCTCTCACAGCCCAATGAGGTAATGCACTATGAACATCTTGGTTCTGTTCTCATATGAATACACAAACTGAGAGGAAAGCTACCCAGAGAAACAGCATCCCTAACTTTGGTCAGCTATAAAGGAAAAGGACTTCAAAATAAACTGTAAAAACAAACAAACACATACTCAGTTAAATGTAGAAATCGAGTATCATAGTAGAACTCCATATAAATTTGCCCAGCCTGCACCGCTAGCACTAACAGAAACATTTGTAAATGGTGTCAAACAGAGGACAGATACACAGTTCAGTCTACAGAAACAACTGTGTTCAGTGTTAGAGAAATCATTATGCACATTTTGCCTAACCAGACATTCAAATCTTTGGCTTAAATCAAGGACAAAAGAACCCTCAAAAACAGATTCTTCCAAAGCATGAATTATGCTTGCCACACTACCAGCTGATAGGGACACATCCTACCTGCTGCTTTGGGATCTGAATGGTAATCATAGCCAAACACCAAGGCACAGCCTCGCTCCGTCACCTGGAAGGGAAAGAAGCTCTCAAAGATGTCCACTCCCCTTTCAATGCACTCAAGCACCTCATCTGGTTTGCCCACACCGTGGATGATTCTGTAAGAGATGCATAAGAAGATAAACCTGAGAATATCCCAAGCAGAAACAAACAGATACCTCAAGGAAAAGAGGCATGTGGAACACATATAGGTTAACCCTGGAACTGCTAAACACAAGTCAAGTGTATACAACAGTCTATCACTCCAAGCCCTGCACAGCTCTATTTCCACACCCCTAACCAATCCAGTACACAAGAGGCTTTTCCTCCTTTGCCATTCAGAAGACAGCACAAACACTCATTTACCAAGAAAAATCTCATTCCGCTCATGTTTGAAGTGAATAAAATACATTTATAAAATTCACCTAACAGCTATGTTTTAGAACAGATATTTTCCTTAGTCATATTTCTGCCCTAAATAGCTACCAGGTACCAGATACACTGACCTCTTCACTCGGTAATTGCTCAGGAAACAGTCTGAAAGGACTTGGCCTAGACCAGCAGAAACAGCAGAACATGTTTCTAGCAGTATACAGTTCTCTAGCATCTGAAGAACTGCCTGGAGCAAAATGCACTAAGGAGAAACATAACTGGAAATAGTAAGAAGTTCCTTGCTTTTTTCTTCCTTCCTCTCCACACTCTTCCTAGTCAAGCCTACCTTTTCACCCTCACTGATACCCTTTATTCTATAAATGTCTCTGATTCACCCAAACAAATGACTTTGTCAAAAAACTGGGCAGTAACATCCACTGGGATACAATATGAGACAGGAACAGCCCAGCTGGATTGCCATCAGTGGTAATAGGAATCCTGCTGTTAGCCAAATTTAGCTGGCAGCTTCCTTGAGGGCTGGTGAAGCAGAGGAGAACAGAGTGGTTCTTGCTCTCCTGCAGGTGCATGGCTGGGCTGAAGGCAGTAAAAGCTAATGTAGGGCAGTGATCTAAACAGATAATTAGAAAAATACACAGGGGCTGATAAATGAAGTCACAAGGTGCCATTTTTAGTCACTTTTCTAAGTACCTGAATTAAATTGATGAGCAAAGAATATGGATGGGGAACGATTTACTGCGGAGCATCTTCTGCTTCAGGCTCTTATGAAAGGGAGAAACTAATGTTCAATAGCTAAAGCAGTAGTTCTGCATGTGTGATCAAAACCCTTGCTAGAATTTAAATTTGTACAGACAAGAACAAAAGTTTGTTCTTGCAAGGGTTCCACCCCTACTAGAAAAAAAGAATAAGAGATTTCTACAACCTTAGGTTCCTGAAAGGACCCTAAAGATCACATTCATGACATCATTTCACTAACACAAAAAGCAATTCCTTCTCAGGTGAAGGTGAGAGTGTTTGGCTTCTGGAGAATTTCGCATTAGAGTGGAAGACAGCTGCAAAACAGCTTCTCCAGCCAGAACGGCAAGGGTGAAAGCAGGACTGTCTGACACTCACTCAAGGTACTTACAAGACCCCAAAGGTGAACCAGCTTTCTTCTTACATAGGGGTCACAAACACTTGTCTTACTCAGACAAGCAAACTACTTGACAAATGAGGTTACCTGAGCAGATTGGACTTAATGCTCTCAGGGGATCTTTTTAAGTAGTTAAACCAGACAAGATGGCAACAACACAGCAAGGCTTCTAATTGTCAAGGAAATTCAAACCCTGGGCACCCCTTAGCATGAACAAGCTGCAGCATGACAGCACTTTCACATTTTCCTTTCTTTTGAACACCACCTGTTCAAACCAATGCTCAGATAGCAGAGGACAGCACAGCTACAGCAAAACTAAGGGGCCCTTGTCATTCCCTTCAGGAAATGATGAAAGAAGCCCCCATACAAGAGCAGCAGCAAGAGAGGAACAACTCAAACTCATACAAAAGTTAGCAAACTCAACACTGTTCTAAGAAATCCCTCCACATTTGAACCACTAGTAAGTATTAGCACATCTTTTCTGGAAGCCTTTAGTTACTTTTAGTGATTGGGAAAAGTCAAGAATGCTGAAACTACTGTGTGGACTCTGACATGGATCAATCAGATGGGCATGACCAACAACACAGAATATACTACAGTTCCCACACTATGCCAATCCAGAGAATGCAGTCAATCCAGAGAATGCAGTTTCTCTTGTCCAGGCTGATTGAGCTCTGGTAATTTACAGGCTCAGCACCTTAGGTACTAGGTCAGAGCCTGCTGGTCATGTAAGCACTTACTGATTCTGTCAGCACCCCTCTCTACTCTTCTCCAGCTCAGCCTGTATAGAACTGCAAACCTGACCTTTTTTCTTAGAAGAAGTCCCTGTAGAATGAGTTGATCATTTTTGTTCTAGCTGAACCTACAGTAAAACATGGCTTCAGAGGCCAAATGCAAACAAGTTCAGACAATAGCCTAGACATATCCCATCTATAATTTTTCCTCAAGAAAGCAAAGAAGCCCTGAACTCAAATTTGACTACTCTCTAAATGTGGGGAATGCTCATATCTAGAACGTGAACACAGCTTGGTGTCAGTTTCAACTAAAAACTGAAACAACAGTTGAAGCCTGCAGCCTGACCGTGGCCTGGCACACACACACAGCACTGTGCAAGACAGTGACTATTTCTCACAGTGATATTGCACAGCAGCCTTGTAAAAAGATGGGTGAACTTCTTGGGATGTCACCCATATAACTTACCTTGGCTTATCCTCTGGCAGCTCTGCTGTCACAGAAGAAATCAGGTTCAATTTGGTCTCCTTTGCCATGGCATGTCCCTGGAAGCCATCTAACAGAAAGCCACCCACGGGTCTCTTGGCAGTTTCCCTGGCTGATCTGAGCCTCTCTTCCAAGACATCTCCACCTTCAATTGTCCCAAACATTACACTTCCTTGTAGTTCCTGGCTCAGAAAAAAGCAACAAGCGTTAGAGAGTTCTGCCAAAGACATGCAGGATCTCACAGCACAGACTACAGATGCTTGCTACCTAAACCATGCATTCACAGGAACTTGGAAGAGCCACAGTGATTCATCCTATGTAAGATAAACCTTCAAATGATACTGTGAAGTCCAACTGGAAGGTAGAAAGGAATTAGGAGAGAAAAGATTCTGTTTCCAGCCTCAGCACTAATTCACTGAGAATTTCAGAGCCATTCTTTCCACCTCCCCACAGAAAGTAATAACAACAGATGATCTTTGTGCACAGCTTTTTGGAGGTGTCCCCTCAGCACTCCATGTCAGTCCAGAATACAAAGCATGTTAAACCATCTTGGCTGCCAGACAGCAGAGCTCACATTCTATTGCCCTTCAGGAGATGACAGTACGGGTTCCTGCAGCCACTTTCCTTTGTAATGCACACCTGAATAATTTGTTCCCTTTCACCAAAAGGTGAAACCATCTGGAGAAAATAAATGATAGAACTGGCAAATTCTGGCAAGTCCTCCTTCACCTGGAATTGAACAGATTTCAGGGGAAAAAAAAAAGACTTGTCTCAATCTGAATGAGAAGATCCTACTTTGCCAGAGTGCACAGCATGAAGGAAAGTGAAAAGAAATGCACTACAGTCCAAAAGCAGAATAATATAAAAAATAGAATTCTCTCAAACTAGTAGAAATTGTTGTTTTGTAGCTGGAGACAAGTTATTAAGAGAAGAGAAAGGCAGAAGGAAATCCCACAGTGCTACTGATCTTACCTCCTCCAGGACTTTCACCTGCACATCCTCTGATATATATGTGTGACAAGATCTCCTACTAAATCACATCCTGGAACTGGCACACAGTGCAGCATAGGCCAAAAAGCAGCTGCAATGCTACAGTCTTGACATCTTTGGGACCTTACCGGTGCCTTTTCCAGCAGCTGAAGGCATGCATCCAGGAAGGAAAGCGATCTGTCCACAGACTTCTTGGCCCTTTTTCTAGTAACTTCTCCAGAAATAGTGTCTCCATCAGCAATGCACTGGAACCAGTCAGGCTGGATAGCCCGCTGTATGTCCATGAACTTGGAAGCTGTCATTTCCATGCGTCCTGAGCTGCCCCATAGGGACACTGTCTGTCAAGAAAAGAATAGGACTGAAAGACCATGCAAAGGTTAATGGATCTCAAGTGGCAAAGGAGAGAAGTCTGATGAAACACCAGATACTGGAAAGACACTGAAGAGATAAGTTCTGCAGCAGCATGGCTCAGATATTCAGTTCTCCTTGATACAATGAGTGAATGAGAAACGACCAAGTTGGGATTTCCAGGATACTCTTTCATGAAACCATCAAACACATGTAGCACAGCAACTCCTCAAAGTGTTTGGAAGTCTCTGAGATGGAACAGCTGGCCTTATCACTCAAATTAGTGGCAGAATTGGAAAAAAAATAAAAAATGAAAAGAAATATAGATTTAGGTAATTCCTTTCCTGCACAGGGAGAGGACTCGGGCTGGTTCCTAACAGCAAAGAATATGCAGTGGAAAAAACTACATGGTGAAGCTTATCCTGCCGTTCATGATAAGTTGTCATATCCAAGCAGGATCCAGAACTGACCAGATGTAAGCAAGTACCAGGAATTGCCCCTCCAGGCCAGTGCCACAGCACCCAGTATGTACCATATGTACTGAGTGGGAAATTGATACATCTCTAGGATGGAACTGGCAAAGGCTCACAAGGCTCCTGGGTTACTGACATCTCTTCCTGCAGAAATACTATGTTCTTTCCTTCTGTGGGTTTGTATCAGACTATAACTACAAAGACAGGGTTGCAGGTTTACTGCAATCAGTGCAGTGGCATCACTGCAAGCCTGCTCAGCACGTAAGCCAAAATGCATGATTTTTCCTTTACTGCCATACTAACAGCACAAGATTCCAGAGATCTCTGTCCTATCTGAATCATCACTTAACTGCTCCGGAAAGAGACTTCCAGTAAGGAAATATCCAGATTTATTTAGTTGGAGCTATGAGCACACAAGCGTCACTTTTCTTACTACAGAGAGTTCTTTTTCTATATAGTGCATGAACATCATCTTGTTGCTTTCCAGACACATCCACACAAATGTGGGGACAGACTGGCAGCTCTTGTTTGGTAACTTTAAGTGGATTCTTTCAAGACTTTACAGTTACTGTACCTTGTTGGTGTTGTAGCCAGAAGGACAGGGAGCAGCTGGATCTTGAAGGGAGCAGTACAGCACTGTATCTGGCATACCTGGGAGCAAAGCAACAGAGAAGAGCTTCATGAACCAAAACAAGGCTAATGTAAAGGAATGGTCTATGAATTTGCAAAATGGAATATGTTTTCCTCCCACAAACAATCTCACAATCCTCCTCTGCAGTTCTTCTACAGGACAGATAAAGAAAAATGCCGCTCAATTGATCTCTCAGTACCAAAGAAGGTAGCCAGACTTCTTCCTCAGCTTTACCAGCTGCAGGGAACAGAGCACAGTAGTGGGATGAATCAGGAAACAACAGCCATTGTTTCTGCAAGCTGCACAGCCCTTTAGATTTTTTTTATTATTATTTCTTCTTGATTAACACACCCACTACTAAAATTTGCCAGACACAGTAGCTAACTCACTTGACAACTTGACAGGTACACTGCGAGACATCTGACAATCTAAACAGAATAACAGCCTCAAGCCTACTATTGTATAGGAAAGACAACATACTGTGGGAGATCAACTACAGAAATGAGAGCCTCATCTCTGCTAGACCAGAGGTTTCTAATGTCATACATAAAGCTCGTATGTCTTAACGCCACAGTTTTCTCTTCACAGACAGGCACTGAAATTGGTAAAGTCTCCAAGAAGTTTCAGATAGAAGGGACTTACGATTGTTCTGGATGGAATAAGCAGTCCCAAGACAATTATCAAAAGCTGCATGTAAATCTCCTTTGGAAATCCAAGCCAAAGCTCTGCTATGTAATGAAATAAATGTCCAAAATCTTGAAGTACTTTTTTTTTTTTTAAAGAAAAACAAACTCTGTCCAATAGATTTCTATCTTAACAACTGTCAATGTTACTGAAATAAATTCAAAATTCAACCACTTCAACAGGATTTACCATATAGCTGTTATAGCCCTAGATACCTGGACAAATCATCCCAGTAAGCCTGATGGTAGCTGATCACCCTACCATTCTTTGAGTTACCTTCCCAGATAGAAATACTTTGAATGTTCATTCAAGATGCCAACTCTGCTTTCACTGCACTCTCAGGTTCCTATACCACCTGAGTCCAAAAACAGTGATCTTGGTGATGCATGTGGGCAGTCCTTTAGCAGTCCCTAATGACTGACAGGGAAAAAAACCTACAACTGTTGCATGCACAGAAACCATGGTCTGTGCTCACTCTTAGCACCAAGCTAAAGGTTTCATTCATTAACTGCTCCAGTAATAGAGGGACTGATAAAAACTACAGAGGCTCAGTGCAGTAACGGAGAACTGCAGCAACACTTACTTCATATTCCAGCTTACTTGGATGTATTCCTAAAAGCGACCATTCAGCATGAAAAAATGGAAGGCGAATGGATCAGTGCAAGTACAATCTGACAAACTAAAAGGAACAAAGAACAGGAGGAAAATTGATCTCCAGCTGCTCATTTAGTTTCTCAGAGCTCCTGCAAATCCAACACGGCCCCTTCTCTCAGAACAAGATCAGTTTAGAGGCAGAAGCATTCACTCAATGAGACTGATTTGACGTAGGGTGTTTTGTCCGTTCCTCATAATGGATGAATGAATGGATAAAATTTTCTTCTTTAATTAATCTTCATGCCGGATTAAAACTGTCTGTTGGGCTTAAATGAAACCAACTGCATTATGATAACCAAAAAATGGCAGTGCTTATTAGAAGATGGATACTCTCAGAGAATCATTTAGACAGCTGCAGGAGAAGGTTATTTTCAAGGCAATGTTCTCCTCGCACGACTAGTTAGAAATTGCACTTAGCAAGATCCTTTTGTAGCCCCCCCACTGACAGTGGCTACTGTAACTTCTCTCTCAGTTTTAGTCGCAAATTTTGACTTGGGTTCATTCTTGCCAGAGTTGAAAATTCTACGGCAAAGATTAGGGAAGAAAAAAGTAAAGCAGAACTACATATCCTCATGCTCTGTTTGATGGATTTCTGGCCCTACTGTTGACAACAAAATATTTTAAGTCCTTAGATTCACTCTGACTGAGAGAATGCATAAATGTAGAAAGCCTGCACCTAGGTGTTCGCATCTCAAGACACACCAGTTAGATCCATCTCTCTCCAGACACGCATTGTCCCTCATTAGGTCTGAGTCTGTACATGCGGCTTGTAAGCACACAAGGTCAGAATTCATGTGAAAGCTTCATTTTAATTCTGTGCAGAACTAGGAGCCTGGCAAGCCGCCATAAAGCAAGTGCATCCCTGAATATTTACACGCCGCTGTTTACTGAACTTTCCCTCTCTGCAGTTTCTAACTGGTTATCTGTTCCATCTATTTTTCGTCACCCAGGTAACTAGTGATATGATGGGAGAACAGCCTCCAGTTGCACCAGAACTGGTTCAGGCTGGATATGAGGAAACTTTTCAGGAGTGGTGAGCTGGTGGCACAGGCTGCCCAGGGAGGTGGTGGAGTGACCATCCCTGGAGGTGTTCAAGAGCCGTGAGGATGTGGCACTGAGAGATGTTTTAGTGGGCACGGTGGGGACAGGCTGACGGCTGGAGTAAGTGATCTTAGTGGTCATCTCCAAACTTAATGATTGCAGGATTCTAAAAGTCAGCTATGGGGCATTTCCCCTCGCCTTCTGCTGACAGCAGTTTGTCACACTGGACATGCTTGTGTCATACTGCTGCCTTCTCACACATACTCGTGATCGTTTCTGCTCCTCGTCCACACAGACTCCAAGCTCCCGGCAGCTATAAGCAGTAAACATCCGCACTTTACCTATAAACTTCGCCGCTCCCTCCTTGTACTCCTCCAGGACGTCGTGCAACTCGGCCCTGCAGCCAGACACAGAGACGCATTAGGCACGCGAGGCGCTGTGGCAGAGGCAGGCACGGAGCCGCACATCCCGCCGCCGTTACTCACATGGTGGGCAGCGTGAGCTGTGCCACGGCAGGCACGCCGCCGACCTCGCGCAGCGTGTCGCGGGTGAGGTGCGGCGCCGTGCCGGTCCGCGTGTACAGCAGGCAGCCGGGCAGCGCCAAGGCGGCCGCCCCGCTCCGGCCCAGCCCCGCCAGCGTGCCCAGCCGCCCGCCCGCCGCCCCGCACAGCTTCACCCGCATCCCGAAAGCCGCAGCCGGCGGAGGAAGGAAGACGCGAGCCTCGCCGCTTCCCCTGCTTTCCCCAATCGCCTCCCGCTACGGCATCGGCGAGCGACGGAGGGCGGGCGCCGAGTTGCCATGGCGGCGCCGCGGAGCACTGTGGGTCGGCGGGCGGCCATGGCGCTGGCGGGAGGGAAGTCGCGGCTGTTCCGCTGGCGGCGCCTGGCCGCCCCGACCGGCCCGCAGGTAACGGGCAGCGGGCTTCGCCGCCGCCGAGCCGGGGCGGAGCACGTTGGAGCGGCGGCGGCCAATGAGAGCGGGGAGCGGCGCGGGGACCGCCAGGGGGCGCCGGGTGGCCAAGGGGCTGCACCAACGATTCTAACGGGAGGGGCGGGGTCAGTGCTCGTGGCGGGCAGGTGATGCGCTTTGTATTTTGATGACTGTAAGGTTTGCTTTATCTTGTTTCCAGGCCAGGTTTGACTCCGACAGCGCGGAATACTGGATGAAGGTGCAGTAACTCAGCTGCCTTACGGGGGAGCTCGCCCGTAAGTGGGGTTTGCCCCTGCTCCGCGGGGAGCCGTGGGTCAGGCAGAGCCGGCTGCTGAGCAGCACTGCACGGCGCAGGTGGAAGTGGCACCTGGAGCCTTTCTGCTGCTGCTGTGGCCACCTGATACCGAGGAGGATTGCGTGAACTCTTCCTGGCCGGCAATGGCTGTGACAAAATTTTCATTGCTGGTTGCAGGGCAGCAACGAGGCGAGTCCTCGTTCGACCCCCAGGGGGCTGGGTGTTTGCATTCCCCCAACGCGTTCTCCCATGGCTGTGATTGGCAGTAATTGCCAAACGAGCGCTTATCGCTTAATCATTTCTGAGTGAAATTTCTCCACTCAATCAAAAGCAGCTGCAGAAACGTGTTTCAAAAGGAATCTCTTTTAACGGCCATACTGCCTTGTGTGACAGCCCCACTGATGCTTGTTCTCTCTCGATGAATATACATCAACCCTTAGAAATGTTTCTTTAATTTAAAGAGAGTGGAGCAAGCCTCTGAGTATGCTGTTTCTGAAGCTTTTTCCCTTCAAAAGCCCAAGTACCTGCAAGGGCTTTGTGATCCTGCAGTGAGGCTGGAAACTATGGAACAGCTGCAAGAGCGCGATGAGGCATGTCTGGAAGGTGAGCCATATGCTGCCTAGGATGAACCCCTCTTGATGCAACACCCTGGTCTGGTGTGGACAGGCTGTTACGAAGCTGTAGACCAAGAGAAACAGTTGGCAGTAAAGATCTGAGCCTTTCATCTGAGGAGGAAAGGTATAAAAGAATCATTTGGTAGAGTTCAACGTAGTTCAGTTAGTAGACTTAGAGGAGTGATGAGCTCCCCATCTCCTGGAATTTTCAGGTTGAGACAGGTGAATACTGCCTTTGAAGATCTGGTCAAATACAAGTTACTGGCCCACAGGAAACTGGATGAAATTAGCTGCATATTTTTGACAGCAGGCCAAATGTGAAAATGGATTGGCCCTGTGTTACTTCCCCATCTATGAATAATTGTGTGGGCTTGCTTTAATTCCCACGCAGTTTTGCTTACTAATTAACTATCTAAATACTCCCTTTGCACCGTCTGCAGCCACAAGTGCTTACTGACATTTAAAATTAAAACTGTGGTACATTATAAAATGATTTTCCATCAATAGTGGAAATATATCTGCAGTGTAAAGAGCTGGTAGCGCTCTTGCTTTCCTCCTGTTTCCTTATTGTTTTTATTTGTCCTTCTATGCTCATTTTACTCAGTTTTTTATTTTTTAAAATAGCTATCAACCTCACCGGATTGTTCCAAGCACAACTGGAAGCCATTTATCTAGAATCTGTTATTAGAGTAATTAACAGTATTATCTACATGTATCTCAGTTTGCAAAGAAAGGTATAACTGAATGATACACAGTTTTTCTCTCTTCTTTCTCATATCAGATTTACTTCCTTGTTCCTGAGCTGAAATGATGGATTACAAGAGAAAACAAAAGTGATTTGAAGGACAGTAAACATAGGATTTATTTTTTCTAAAAAAAAAAAAAAAAAAGTTATTCTTTTAAAAAAAGTCTTTAAAAGCATTTTTGCCTTTGAATGAGAAAGGTTTGCTTGGAATATCACCATTTTCACAGAATCACAGAATTGTAGGGGTTGGAAGGGACCTCCAGAGATCATTGAGTCCAACCCTCCATTTTGAGTTAGAACCAGAGATTTAGAGCATCTGCTTCCTCTTTTTACACGCCTGTTATAGGTGTGCCCTGCACTGCAGCAGCTGGCAAGATTCCTGCCCTTTGCCCACCCTCACCGCATGGATGGTTCCACTAATGCAGCTGCTCCTGATGCCTTGTGGTTTACTGTGTTCTGCTTCAGGAACAGCCCAGACTCCCATGCAGTAAGAACAGGTGGCTCATTGAGGCAGCACTCACATTAACTGTCTTTGCTTTGACTAGGAGTGCTGAAAAAAGGATGTTTTACATTTTTCTCCACAGGAGTGGAGGTGCAAATAAAGTCTGCAGAAGAGCTTTTATACCCAATTGTGTATTTGGCATCTCATTGAGGAGCAGCAAATCCATCGTGGGTGCATCCCTGTAGTTAAGTTGCAGCCTTCTGAGTAAAGACAGTCCCTACTGAGGCTTGCTGTGTGACAGATTTTTAATCTAGACTTAACAGACGTTACTGGAGCTGTGCTATTTGCAGAGGTTAATCTGTACACTTGAAGTAAATATTTGTCTCAACAGTGATTCTTTTTGTATTTAATGTGTGACAACATTGGCTGTACACATGAAAAAAATCTTAAGTGCCTGCAGGTGCAGTGGTGAAACACTGTAAAGCTATCTGAGATATCAATTATTTTGTGTGCATTTTCTCTCCTTGATAAATGGTATAATGATCACTGTGGTGATCTAGATGTCCAAAGAATCTTGTAGGAAAAAATAAGGTGCAAAAGAATTCATTTGTGATACATGTGACAGAGAAGAAGTTTGCCACCATCCTATTCTTTTATAGATCAAGAATATGAGAACAGAATTATTAGTCCTATTCCATTTTCTGTTGTAGATCAGCTTCCAGTCATTTTAGAATGTTTTCCGAGCACGTGATACAACTGTCCCAGGGAAAGAGTTTTGCTAGTTGGCACTTACCTGTATATTTTTAAAGTCATCAGTCTCTTTCTTTGTGATAGCCCGAGAGCTGCTCAGTAACTGGGCTAAGTCCAAACTGCAGCTGGAGCTGACAAGTGATGGAGAAGCAGAAGTTGACTCTGTCCCGGAAAATCCTACAGCCCTTCTGAAGTATAAGCGGTTTGATGGTGAGAGCACAGCAAAACAGCTCTTGGCTCGTTTGTAGAGGATGTAGTGGGGAAGGGAGATGGGGCTCATGGCTTCTGGACTGAAAGGTGCAAGTCACGTTATGGGTGATGATTTCTCTCTCCCAGCTCTTAAAGCAGCTGGCCTTAGGGATGCCCAAATGTACCTCATAAACATCTGATCACAGAATGGCCAGGGTTATGTCTCCCTTGTAAAAGAAATTATATTTCTGTTGTTTGTGGGTATGTTCAAGGCCTGTCAGATTTATACAGCAATTTGAGATGCTTGGAGGCAAGGCAGTAAAAAATGGACATAATGTTGTTATTGCTCTCGTGCATTCAGTGGAATACACTAGATTAATCCTCATTGGGGATACATGGAGTGCAGTCAGTATGTCTGCTTTCATCAGAAATGCACTGACAGTCTGGGAAAAGTGATCCCTTTAATTATATTAGGCTTTGTAATCTGATGCAGGGATTTATTCATTTCAGACTAGTTTGAGATAATCTGAATTCCTCATTTCAGACTTGTACAACTATCTGGAACATGAATTGGAAAGTTCTTCTGTCCAAGAGTACCTACAGCATCTTTCACAGAGTGAAATTGTGAACTGTGGGATAGTGGAAAACCTCAGACTTGAAGACATCAAGGGAAAACAAAAACCTGCAGATCCACGAATAACCATGGAGCTCAGACACAAGCAGGTGTGCATGCAAAGCAGCACAGTTAAAAGGAATAAGACTGAAGATTATAGGATTAGAGTAAATGCTCAGTGACACTTGTTAGGTAGTCTCTCCTAGACCACAAAAATCCCTGTCTTGGAGGCAAATACACTGCAATACTCTTCCAGGATGGAGCTGAAAAGTTACTGTGCTTCAGCTTGCACGTTAGCCATTCACAGTAGCGTTCATGGTCAGCTTTCACTGTTCAGGTGAACTTTCACTATTTCATCTATTCAGGTTTTCCTCCTTTCTGAAGACTGACAGGAGAAGCCAACACAGCTGTCACTTTTGAGTATGCTCCTATCAAGTAATGCTGGTTTAATACCACTCTCTTGAACTGAGTTTTTTGGTGGTCTCAAAACAACCAGTTCAATCACTGCCAGCTACAGATAGGGTTGCGTGCTTCTCACCCTGTTGATTCGCACTGAAGCTCAAATTCTTGAGCCCTTCTCACCTGTTTTGATTCTTGCCAATGTCCTCCTCCTCCTCAGGTAAAAGAAAATCGACTGAGGCGTCAGAAGGCATTAGAGCTTCAGAGACAAGAAAAGGCTCTGAGGAAGGCCATTCTGTGCGAGGCCAAGCTTCAAATACAGGAGGAGGACAGAAGGAAGGCCCTGAAGGCAAAGAAGGAGGAGGAGGAGATCCGAAGGGAAATGGTGAAGCTACGAAAGGAAATGGCTGAGAAGAGGCAAACTATGGCAGAAGCATGGAGAATGTAAGGGGGGGGGAGGGGACATAGAAAGCACCATATGGAAGAGCAACTCTTTTTAGCTTCTTCAGGTAAATGTAAGAGAAGTAGTGGTCCCAAAGGAAACATTTTCGATCGCTCTGTCTTCAAACATCCCCAAACCTTTTATCCCTCTGTTACTTCAGTGGCAGAATTTATCATTAGAGAGAAGACGGGCTTAAGATGTTGTTAGACTCCCTCCAGCCATTACCGTTATGTAGACTGGAGCACAAAGCAGGAGTGTGTTTGTAATACCATGCGTTCTCCATCAATTTCACAGCCATAGCCAGCCTTATTAGTGCTTGATACAGCATGAAAGCCAGCATACTAAAGTAAATGAACGAAATGCTGGCCTACCTAGAATAGTCTATGTTGAAAGCCTATCACTTAATAGACCTCTTCTCCTATAAGAGTATAAATTATGTTCTTGGCTAAGAATTCTGCAGAGAGATGTTCTTTGCTTCAGCTAAGCTTGGATTGCCACAGAGATGTGACCTGTAGAGATGCCACTTATTTACTCAGGCAGCCCTCACATCCTAATTCTTCTCATACAGTTCCATTTTCGAGCTCTTTTTAGTTTCTTCTTCATGTTTTATTTTGGAAATGCTCCAGGCTGCATAATCATTGAGATCCCAAACCTTGACTGGTGCTGTTCTCTATGAAGACTGAGTTAAATAGCAGCTTGCTAAGTGCTACTGGTCACTCTCCTCAATCATCAGATTGACAAAAAGTAGATAAGACCTGTACTATAGTATTTTCTTCATTGTATTAGATCTCAATGTTTGCTCACTTTGCAGGGAACAGAAAAGGGAACAAGAAAAAAGCCAGAAGCTGTCAGTGCAGGAGGTATCTACTAATGTGTCACCACCTATGGACCTGAAGAAAGAAGAGCAAGGAAAGGAGAAACAGAGGAAGGTTCAGGAGCTGCTGAGCCGAATTCACACCAATAAACAGAGAGTAAGCATCGCCATCCTTTTATCTAGGGCTTTGAACTACCTGCCTTCAGCTACTCTGCAGAATTGAAATAAAAAGTCCTGGTTATTAAATCTCTTTTTACTTTTCCCAAGTTTCCCAAGATATCAGCAAAGTAGAAAACCAGGGCGAGAAGTAAGACCAGGAGCAAGAAATCTTGATTCCTCATACCCACTGCATCTAGCTCTCAAGTGTACCCTGTGGGAGATTTTGCTTAAAACTGTGGAAAAGATGTCACATCCAGAACAGCTGCAGGAAGGAAGTAAAAAGAGGGGAAGTAGTGGTGCAAAAGGGTATGAGAAGATACTTTAAAGATTGCCTTGAAAACCCCAGTACAGGAACAAGGAGTAGGAAAGAGAAGTACTGAGGGTTTAGGCTGACCTGAGCTGCATCTCTAAGAGTTGAAGCATGCCACTGTATCTAGAGTAATGGTTTCTTTGAGGATCCACTCCCACTAGGGTCAGGAGGATATTCTGCAGTATTGCAACAGCTTGGGACAATCATGCAGAGTTCAATAATCCTTAGTAGGAAGCTATTTCTTATACCCTTGTTATTGACTGTTAATACCCTATTTTCAAAAATATCTCAAAACAGAAGGGAAATAAAAACACAAATCTCCCGGAACCCTGAATCCACCAATTTGTTATTGGGAGATTAAAGAAACTGATTGGACGAAAAACCATAGTAACTCACTTCATCGATAGCTAAATCACAGGAGTGCTTTCCATCTGAAATCACCTACACTGTCTTACCAAGATAGGTATATAAATGTGGGGATTTCCAACGTTCTCCTTTGTATTTCTCAATGTCATCATCCTGAGAGCTTACAAAAAAGGAACACGGATGCACCTGCTCATTTGTGATACTGCAGCCAGCTGTAGGATTTATATGTACTTGTATCACATCCTTGCAATTAAAGAGATATTTTTGTACTGAATAATCTTATGTGGGTAGTTTCAGCAAAGGAAATAAACTTTCCCGTGTTCAGGTATGAATGCCATCCATCATGAAACATTCTTAATTAAAACAGCAGTCATAATTAACATCATCTATTTTTTTTCCCCCCACAATGAAAGAATCCCATAGCTTTTACAGTGATTATCCCCCAGCTTACTTCATCTGCTCACGCACCAACTTCAAGCTTAGCTGCAGTTAGCAGTACACAGTCTCCTTCCAGCACAGTTGAAGTTGTGAAGATAAGCCTAAATGAAAAGCCACTGTTTAACTGAGCTAAGCAATAGCAATTCTGATTATTTTCTTATAGCAGAAAGAAATAGCTAATGCATTGACATTTGTCCTTTTCTAAGTCTCCATTTGGAGATTTCAGTGACCGAGAAGAATGCAATTAATACAGGGCATTATCACAAAAGGGGAACAGCTGAGTCTTGTGACTTGACCCACTTGGAGGATCAAAATGAGCAGTGTCTGCAGTGGCAGGGCTAGAATTATGGAGAGATTAGATAGCAAATTTCTGTTCTGTACAATGTAAATCACCCCCAGAGGCAGTGACTCTAATTACACAGTAGAGGAATGGTTTTGCTTCCTTCTGGAACAAAGGTGAGCTTAGGTCATGTTATAAATCTACACTAGGAAGGATCTCGATTTTCATCTAAGTTAAAAAAAAACCCTCATGTATATCCATAGACTAGTTGCTGACTGCTTTCAGATCAGGCACCCTTACCTATAGAATCTTTGACATTTTCTAAATGTTTAAACATCTGTCTTGTTTCTAGAAATTGTTTCCATATTCCTTACTCATTTTATTCCTTTACATTTCATGAACTGAGAGCATTTCACTCAAAAGCATTGAGCCCCATGATATTTCTAGCCCACTTTTTGCATTAGGCTACGTTTGTTCTGCATTATTTATATTTACCCTCAAGGTATTTGTAGAAAGTGGGAATTATGAAAATAAAAATCTTAAAAGCAAAGTCAGATAAGGGGAATGATGGAAAAAGGACTGGTGTTTGTGTTGGTCAATATCTCGCTCACTGTTTTTTTGTTTTTGTTTTTTAAACTCTCCCATGCAGTGCATGCAGCGGCATTTCTCTGCTTGGTTCAGACTCATTCTGGAGCACAGAATTAAAATGGAGAAAGCCAGAGCTCTTGCTGACTGGAAATGCCAACAGAAGGTCCTGCGAGCATGGAGAAACTACACATGGGCCCAGAAAATAGAGCGGGAGACACAGCAATTAGAAGTTCATCTGCAAGATCAAAACAGGTAATGACCCTACACTGAAATTCCTCCTACTGCAAGTATTCCAGGTGGTGATCAGAGGGTTGTTAGGCAACAGGAGGAAAACAGTAGCTTGCTGAGAAAACTGCTACATTGCCTACAGTCTCCTAGAGGGCCTGTGGCACAGATGCTAAGGAAAGCAGAAGAAAAGAAAGAGCACTGTTCAACAAGTCTGCAACTCTCTCTGTCTAGGTATCTTTCCTGGAAATCTCACTCTGGCTGGCTCGGGGCCCCAGCTAATATTAAAAATATATTAATCAGGAATAAATATGGCTTATCGCCTACTTCAGTGGTATTACAGTCAAAATCATTTTGCCCACTACCTTTCATTAAAGAGGCTGTTGGATGAATTCCCTGTCAGCAGGGGAAAATTCTGTTCTTGCAGAGGCTGTGGGCAAGGCACTGGTGCTTCCCCCTCTCTGCAGCTGGCAGGAAAGCAGAATGCCTCTTTAGCACCTATTCTGCTGCCCAAGGATGACAGGAAAATGCAAAGTGCCAGGGAGGGAGATTTACTTCAAAGTAATGAGCATTACCTCTGCTCTCTCATTCCTCCTTGGAGAAACAGCACAGCTTTGGAAGGCCTCCAGAGTTAAGTAACAAAAAGACTTGGGAGCCTGACTACATATCTTGGCCTGCTGTACTCAATAGAGTTGTTCCAGGTGGGCTTTGGCAGATGCCTCACTCCTATCATAACACAAATGCTTTCTCATTCAGGAAAAACCAGCTGTCAGCAGAGCATAACCAGCGGCGGCTTTTGCGCTCCTGCTTTCTGGCATGGCAGCGCTGGAGCCAAGCAGAGGCTGAAAAACGAGAGCTGCAGCTCAAGAGAGAGGAGATGAAGAGGAAGATGGCACAGCTGTTGGAGACAGTGTCACTGGGGAAGAGTAGCTTGAACAGAACACTGGAGGTCAGCAAGTCTGAGACAGCAAAAGCAAACCAGCATCAGGTTTTGCAGCAAGACGAGGTAAAGTCCTGTGTGTAATTTTGTCTGTTGGCATTCCAGTACATTCACAAAGTACTTCTGTGCAATCTGAAATAAAAGGCACGCTGTTCCAGAGGAAGGCTTCTTGTTCAGGGTGACCTCCCAGTACCTACCTACAGCTGTTCAGGAGGGAAGCTGTTAAAGAGCAGAGGCAACTGTGAAGGACAGTGGATGAGTTTTAAAAATAACTAATTTCTTATGCTGCCAGAGAACAACCCTTCATGTACTGTGAGTCGCAGTCCCACCCCCAGATCACTTCTGCTGAGAGATTAGTTACATCTTTAATGCCTGCTTAGACTGAAAAAGAATAACACTTGACTGCATGGCAAGAGATTTTTGTCATGTCAGTACAGCGCTCTGGCTTTTCAGAAGCGTGGGGAAAAAAAAGGTGTCAGTGAGTATCTAAGGGTAATGCACATCACAAGGAGATGGGAGAATCAGAGGTTGCTTCCTTAAATTTCTCTTTCGTTGGTTCACAGCCTGCCTTTCCTTTCTGTCTGTAAAACCTATAGGGCAGGACCCATATGAAAGCTGACACATTCACATATTTTACAAGTCAACCTTTTCATTAGCTCATGTGTCAGTTAATCTGATTTTCCATTGTGTTTATATTATCAGAATAGGTCAGTACTTTCCTTTGGAGGCTTGTTGTGATGGAAGGATGGAACCAAATTTGGAGTTTGACCTAGAAATCAGTAAGCAAATCAGGTATCTCATGCCTCTTCTGAATAAAAACAGGTGCCAGAGGAGGCACAGCATAATTCCTCACCATGCACCAGTGTCATGGTAATATTTGATCAAATCTGGAGAAGAGGCAAAATGTAGCTGCCCTTTGTAGACTGTTCTCCCATCCGAGAGGGAGCTGTCAAGTAGATCAGCCTTGTAGATCACTTGTATTTCATTTTCAACAACTGTTTTGCCTCAGTCTGAGCAGAGCATTGAAAAGAGACAGCAAAGTCCAAAAGGGAGTGTGGTAATTGAGAGATGAGCTAACCCCTGAGAAATCAGTTGTCCCACGCTGTGCTCCCTAACAAAATAGAGATAAATTCCTGCCAGAACTCTTTCCTGATCAGGATTTCCTCCTTGCAGAGAAATGGCAGAGAGCTTCTTAAAATAGTTTTTTCTCCAACATCCTCCCATTTTGTGCATACCCAGGCCCCTCTGCCCTGGCTAGGAACTAGATAAAGATTGTATAGCTGAGATTGTTCTACTTATCAGGAATCTTGCTAGATTTTCATTAGAGTAATACTGTGTATCAGAAGAAAGCTTGCTTTTAATTAATGCCAAATCTTCCTTCTCGTTGTTTTTTTTTTGTTGTTGTTGTTGTTTGTTTGTTTTTTTTCCCACCCCCCCCCCTCCCCAGCCAACCAAAACATGCCTCATGCAGGAAGAACCTGACCAGATCAGAGACCACTCTTGTGGGGATGCTGCTCACATGTCTCATTCTTATAGAAAACCCAAGTTTGCCTGGCAGAACACCATCAAACATGCAGCCCCGAGTGCCCAGGACCAGGTTATGTACAGGAATGAAATAGCTGGTCTTCCCAAGCAGTTTCAAGCACCCAGCCCAATGACAGCTCCTGCTTATGGTAGCTGTTTTGAGTATCGTCACACCTTCCAGCAACATCTGATTGAGGAGCAAAAGCAGCAGCTTCAGAAACAGCAAGAGCTGATCCTTGAACTGCAAGAAAATCAGAGGCTGAGCAGAGCAAACGAAGAGGCAGTGCAAGCTACAGTGGCAACCCAGGCACTTGACTCTGCTTCACAAACCAAGGAGAAAAAACTGAAAAGCAGAAAACAATCCAGATGCCAGAATACAACTCCTTTGAGGTATATGTCCTAGATAAGGCAGGCTCAGTTAGTCATCATGTCTCATCCCTACTCAAGTGGAAACACAAATTGACAGGAATGTTTCCATCATATTAGTGCTATCTGCTGTTCCTCTTAACAGTGATAGCCTCAAGCAGTGTCAGTCTGGCCACAGTTCTCCATCCTCTGTTTTTGTAATTGCTTGACAGCACATGATCTGTACTTAGAAGAAGCAACGAGTGTTACACATAGTAGCAGCATGAATTTATTTAGTTAGGAGATTGTCATACTCAGTATTTCAGAATATGCAACAGCTCTGGGTACTCATCTCTTTTGTAAGAATGCATCGCTAACCACATTTTGGGCAGAAGAAAGGTGTATCAGGGACCTACAATGAAAATGCAGCACAGTGGAGAATAGAAATTATAAGGCCTGTATCTCAGTCATACGTGGTAAGCTTGAGACAACATTTACCATATTTATTGATGAATTTCTTTACTCTTTCTTTTCGTAGTCTACTTGTTTCTTGTGAGCCAGAGAACACAAAGGCAGCGACGCAAGGCAAGAGGTCAGCTCATCCCATAGTGAAAGGTATTTTTCTAGGCAGCAAAGACCATTCTAGGCTACTTTTTTCAAAAACTCATGTAAACTTGTGTTTATTTACCTCAACTTTGCTGGTTGAGAATGGTATGCAAGTAAAACTCAACACTATTTTCTAGCCTGGCCACCCCTGGGAGAGAGTAAGCTGTTTTCATGGCTAAATCAGGCATCTGTAGAACTTAGGCTACTGCAAGCTCTTGCTCAGTATGCTGTAGCAGCTGTTAACTAACACCTGAGTCTAGTCAGACTAGAAACAATCACTTGAATGGAGCTCTACAAGTTATTTTGCTATCATTCCCTTCACTGCACATTCAAGTAACACTTAAGCTAACTGCTCATTTTAACTTAACTTTGACACACACAAGTATTAGGAATTCCCAGGGAAATTAAGTACCTACCTAAGATTTTGAGAGACAACAGTAGACTGGAGAAGAAGCATCGGATTCCTGTCTTCTGTGAGTTATCTCCCCATCTCTGGCCATACTGGAACAGCATGCACACATTAAACATGCAACACAGCCTTTCATAGGGTATATTAAGATCACGTTCTGCTATGTCCTTAACTTATCTTTTTCCATATTAACCTAGGGGTGGTCACAGTCTGCAGAAAAGATTGTCTGCTATGTGATGTTTCAACAGTCTTGAGAATTTCCAGAGCAATTTTGGCTATGATGGCTAGGCATTAATAGGTATCTTTCATTACAACTGACTCTGTTCAGTTCCCAGCTTCTTAGTGCAAGCCATCACTCTGATTTCTTTGAGCTCTGTACAGCTTGAGGACAGTAAGAGTATTTCCGAAGCACTCAAGTGCTTTTCTTTAGAGATCCGTAAGTAATTAGAGGCAAAGTTGTTACTAGATATTTTCCCTTGGCAGAGAAATCTGGCACAGCTGATAGAAAAAAAGAACTTGAGGTAACCTGTTGACATCCAAACAATTATGGACTGCTCCAGCCTATGCTTTGCTTGTGATTGCAAGGGAAGCTTCACTGCATGTTCTGTGACGTTACATCAGACTAACATCACTGATAGCCAGCAACACTGCTGCACTGCAACTTACCTTCCAGAAGAATTAAGCAGTAGTTTCACACTAATGGGACTGAGTACCTGTGTGTCACCATGGCAGAGGCACTTTTTTATAATGCAGTCACTCTTTAAATAAGCAGCTGGAGTTGCCTGGTGACCTTGCTGTAACTGCTCCTAAATAGTTCCTTGATCTTTGGCCCTCAAACAGGAAATACTGGGGTGAAACTTCTAGACACAGCTGCTTTCATAATCCAGCCTCATTGCTGTGACTGACAACAAAGGAAAGTGGAATGACACTAATTGGGGCAGTCCTGAGTCTTATACGGATTTGTGGGCTCCTTTTTCATAACACTGACAGCGTTAAGGGGCAGCTGAAAACAAGTTCCTTAGTGCTGCCATTGCCAGGTCAAAAGGGGACTTGGCAGTATAGGGGTCATGTTCACCAAACTTGTACCATTACCCTATAGCTCATTTGTGTTTCCATTTCTGTAGCTATGGAGGAGAGAGCAATTCAGAGGGCAGAACGGAGGAGGAAACTAGAAGAAGCTAAACAACAAAGAGAAGAGGAAAAATTGGTATGGACAGTGGGAAAAATGAAAGACTTCCACACTATTCTAATGACAAGAAATGCTGTTCTAACCTCAAAAACCCAGGGACCAAGAAAAATCCCTTTAGTATCTAAATGGAGTTTTACAGGTTGTCAAAAAGCAAACATCCAGCATACATTAAAAAAAAAAGTTCCTGCTACACTCATATTCAGGGAACCCACTAGCCTTTCCATATCATGTATCACTTTGTGTTGATGCAGCTGCAACTCTAGAAGCAGTCTCCCTCAACACCCTCCAGCACTTTTTCACACTTACTTTATGACCTTAACTGTCCTTGCCAAGGATGGGAAGAGTGCAGAGATCCACTTGATTGGACCTGGTAAATGATGGGTGTTCCTTTTCCCTGCTTTTCCTTTCTGGCCACATGCAGCTTGAAAACATGCAGTCTAACCTAGTAAAAATCCTGTAGCTTGGTTTCTAGCAAATCTCTGCTGAAAGGAGAAGATACTGATAATGTTTACATAGTTAATATAGAAATTCCATGATACACATCTAACAGAGGAGCCTTCTTAGCTTCAAGGCATTAATTAAATCTGTTACTGAGAGCATTAATACTAATTTGCATTAGGAATAGAAAGCTAAGAACCAGGATCCTAAAACAAGCAGTGTTTCTTTCTTCAAGCAAGAACGATGCACATGCATACTGGAAACTTAAGCAAGCATTAGATATCGCTTTAACCATAGGGTGGGCAGACAAGCTTTAGGTTAGGTTTCTTTAGCTACTGCTGTTGTGATCATAGAGATTAGAGGAAGCACAGTGATTGCCATCATGCATGGTGGTGTGGGTTTTAGACCTCTGATGCACATGCCAAGAGCAAGAGCTTTGTGAATGAAAGCAGGTTGAGACTGACAAGGGTCATAGGTGAATATTAACCTAGAACTAAGAAAGACTGCCACATACGGGTAGTAGAAAGAACAATCTTTCCTTCCTCTCTCTTCCACACAGTTCTTTGTCCAGCATGCATCATGTCTAGTATGAGACAAAGTCTGCTTCTTTCTGGAGTTTCAGATACTAGTCAGTACTAGAAGAATACTGCTTGTCCAGGGGACGTTTAGAGGCCCGTGTTCTCCAAAAAGGGACACTGAACTAAGTTGTATCTATTTTGTGCATTCCAAGGCCCAGCTGAAGGCTGAAGAGGAAGCACGTCAGAGGAAGGAGGCTGAGGAAAAGGAAGCTCAGCAAGAAAAAAGACGAGAGCAGAAGAGGCAGCAGAAGCTGGTGATCAAACACGTCATCTGTCTCCCCAACTTCAGCAAGGATAGGGAATAAGAGCCATTACTCACTTGCACTCAGTCAGCAGCCAGTGCTGTGAACTTAATATCTTTGTTAGTAGAGAAGCATTCCACAGCACCAAATGCATCAACTCACCACCATCTCCCTTTCTAGCAACTTTAGAAGGGCTGTTGGCCAAATGCATGAGGTATATACTGTCCCCATCTCAGCAGCCAGACTAAAGGTCCCACATAGTGAATGTCCAGTGCTGAGCCATGGCCACGTAACCCGCAAAGAGGGGGTGTGTTTGGACTATCCTCAGGCTGTTCCTTCCAATTGTAGGCTCCTCCAACAACACAACAATACCAATCACAAAGACACAATTTAGAAATAAACAAGCCTGACAGATGTATGGAGGGCAACCTTCCATCCAAAGAATGCGAAGCATCCCCACCTTGGAGCTCACAATATCCAGCAGCCTGGGAATAGCCCCACATCGATCTTATTACTTACAAATGAGCTGCCCTAGTAACCCAAACAGCACCACACTTGAAATCCCACAGGAATCCAATCTATAAATACTGTTCTACTTGGACCGTTTTAGAATGTTTGACCTTTAACTCTGTGTCTCAACCAAAAGTAATACTGTACAGTTACGTAATACCCACATACCTTCTCTATTCTTCTGTTCTTCAGTGTTTAAGCTAGATTAAGTGATGGGTTCCATGGATAAAACAATCATTTTTGTACAGGTTTCCAGTCTAGTTTCATAAACACAAATAGCTACCCTTTGAGCTCACCTCTCTTCAGTTTGATGAGGGCCCAGCAGAAGGAGGTTGTTGTTACCTCAGCGCTGCTGGCAGCCACAGATTATATGGCATGTTACTGTAACACCAGACTGCAGTGCTGGGGGAAGGCCCTGTGTTCACATATGGCCCAAGGAAATGTCTAGATATATCATCTTCTTCCATGAAGATTTTCAAGACAGCTTGCTTTCTTCTACTGGTTCGTGTCTAGTTTGCACTGCTAAAGATAACACAGACCCTTACTTCCCGTCAGGAGCTCCAGCTCCAACACAACAACCTTAAGGTTCATTTCATCCAGACTGAATTAAAACTACTGCTCTTCGTATTGTAGAAAGAGCTGGAGAAGCAAAGAAGGCTGGAGAAAGAGCAACAGCTCCAGAAAAAGGCCAGAGATCACTATGAGAAGGCCCTACTGAGAAAACTGGGAATGGTGCCATGGAAGAAGCTAAGGGAGCAGGCCATGGAAAGCATGATGGTAAGCACTGTGAATAAAGGAAAGGTCTGATGCCATGGGAGGAAGGGAAAAAGAACAGATGTAGCAGAAACCATAATGGGCTTTTAGGACAAAGCAAAAATTCTTGCACACTCTGCCCTACATTGAGGCTTTAAATGATCTCATATGACAATAATCATGAAAGGTCATCACACTTGTGGGATTTTTTTTATATGTCCTCATTTATAGCTGGTTAAACAGGAGCCGAGAGGAGAATGAAAAGAACAAATCTCAATCTAATGAAAAGTCATTTTTTGTTAGCATACACTTGCCTGCAATTAACTCAACTGCCACTTAACTCAATGCCAGTAACACAGTAGAAGTTAGTTTAGCCCTCCCCAAAAAATAAAGCAAA
This sequence comes from Lagopus muta, assembly GCF_023343835.1. Lineage (NCBI taxonomy): Eukaryota > Metazoa > Chordata > Aves > Galliformes > Phasianidae > Lagopus > Lagopus muta. Next base: position 82,959,129 of record NC_064433.1, read on the forward strand.
AAAATAAATAAAATTGAAGTCATACGATTTGAGCCTGTCAGTTCTTTTGCACCACAGATCACAGCAAAGCTAGTTAGTAAGATACTGCCAAGCCATTGTATTTAGTTAATGCCAGCCCATCAGTAGGAGTTTCATTCTCCCTGGCAGCAGTGCTGACACAGTGTGTGGTACTGCTTGAGGTAAGACACATGTGATAATCCAAGTGACCAAAAGTCACCTCTTCCAGCCTTGCCACACCTTCAGTGGAGAATAACTAATAGCTTCTGAGATCCTGACACATACATCTTGATAATGAAACATTTCTGTATGTGACTGAGTTGGCATGCCTTATCAGTGGTAGATAATAAACTTTATCCTGAATATTTAGCCAAAGCCCAGGGCTAAACTGGCAAGCTTCCATTTTTAGTCACAGGAGCTACTTACAGTATTCAATCCAATTCACATAGGTGTCCAGCTGGGAAGAAGTAGAGGGATAGCAGATGCTCTGGAAGTCTGTCCTGCTGTTCAGTGTTAAGGATTGGGTTAGACTAAATTGCTAGGCAATGCCTCCGCTCCACAACAGGTGAAACTGTGTATCAAATTCAAAAGGATTTTATCTAGGAAAGACTCAGCATTCCCTGCTTTTAGGAACTTACCGTGCAAGTTGCTCCAGTTGTCAGACAACTGCATTTTAGGAGTCCCCAAGAGCTGGGGTAATATAATATTGTATCTGGTTTTCAGGACACACGCACTATTCCAAGTAACCAGCTGCCTTTTCTGTTGCCTTTGTTCAGGTGGCCCAAAGGCACTACTGCTCGAGTCTGCAGAGGAAATGCCTGATGAATTGGTTCCAGCACACCCAGGAGAGACTCATGGAGAAGGTGTCTCGGGCTGAGGCCTTCTTCTCCCACACATCGATCAGATGGTGCTTCAGGAACTGGCTAAAGGTTTGCCTTCTCCACAATGGAGAAACAACACCAAGGGAGCCTGCTGCTGCCATACTTTCCCATCATCACACACTTGTTTACAGTCCTGCAGCCTAGCCTTTGCTGGGATATGCTGTCCTCGTTCTAGCACCACCGTTCCCTTCCTCAGAGACCTTCTTTCAGCTCTACACTCTCCATCATTCTCTTCAGTTTAGGACGCTCCGACACTCCCCACATCCACCTTTACACACTCTATCCCTGTTACCCACTGATTTCCATCCGACTCCTGTTCCTGTTACCTTTTACAGCCACTGTCTCAGTGCTGCTCTGTATGTGTTTATTGGGATGGGGAATTGTGAGGAAGCTGCCATTCTTACCTCCTTCTGTCTTCCTCCCCCAGTACAAAGATTACTTCTCCACTCTGGAGAAGAAAGCAAGTGCTTTCCATGCAGTCTGCCTCAAGAGGAAGTCTTTCTGGGCATGGTTTGATCTGATCATGGAGGAAAAAAGCACCTTAAAGGAGAAGCTAAAGATTGCTACTGAACACTGTAACAAGTAAGCACATTCCCTTACCAGCAGTTCTTTTTATACACAGGTTTAATTCCACCCCACAGAATATTTTAGAGACTCTGCTTTTGACGGGGCAATGATCCTCTCCCCAACATTATGTGAAGTGGGTTATATACTGCTGGTGTTTTGTTTCTGTGATATGAACAGACAACATCAGCAGAGATTTATAGTAAAAAAAAAAAAAAGTCCATACAGCCCAGAGAAGGAAGTTTAGTCATATCCTTTACAGGACTTTTAAACCTGCTGGAAGAAAATACAGTGAAAGCAGTTAAGTGGCTGAAACTTTCTAAGCTAATTAGCAGATTGGGCCATGCAGCTTCCTCTAAACTCAGAAAATCTTTAAGTACAGTTACACCAAGCAACGATTGTGCGGGAATTACATTATATTGTTTCATCCACAGTGAATGATTTGGTTTACAAATTCAGAGTTGATTAACTAGAAACCCTACTTAGGGAATCATTCTGTTTCTGCCATCATGAGCCTGATTTGACAGGAAAAAACACAGCAAACAGTTCTACCGATCACAATTGGAGCTAGATGCAGCTATTTCACTCATTGTCACACAACTGCATCAACTGTGCATTTGAACAGGAAGAAAAGAACTACTGTCAAAGTTCAGCAGAAAACAGAAACATGCTTACCTACCTGACCACAAATGTATGTCAGCCACACAGTCACCGATAGGGATGTACTTGTGTACACCTCAAACAGGATCTGCCAGGATCACCTCTTACATAATATAGTGAAGCTGTTCTACCTTGCTAAGTCAGTAGGGCCAGAACAAGGCATGGTTTAACTCAACAAACCAGCAAACTGGAGGAGTCAAGGAGAATTCAGATGCAGGAAGAGTCTGGATTGATTCTACAGCATGACCTGCATTAGGAGCATAGTCACATGGTTTGCCTCATCACCTCTTCCTCCAGTGGCTGGCAACAGACAGTTGAGAGCTCAGCAGTGAGCTGTTCCTTAAAAGGGATGGTTGTTCTCCACAGAACACGTGGGAACCCAGAGCAAAGTACATTGGTGAGGTGCTTAAACTCAGATAAGAAATGGAGTCCAACTGTCTGTGTTCCCACACAGTTGACCTGGACTGAACAAACCCATAATTTCCATTCACACTTCTCCTGAATAAGTTGCTTTCAGAGACCCTGTTTATTCTTTAAGAAACATCTTTTGTCTTCAGAGCACTGAGCACACACAAGCTAATGAATCTTGTCAGAGAGAAGAGCAAAATCCTTGCAGGAGAAGGATGGAGAATGGCAATGTGTTATTTTTCCCTGGGATGACTAACATATTAATGAAATGGCATACATGTACACGTTCAAGGTGTCACAGTTCTAACTAGCTGCAGAAAGGTCAAATCCCACAGGTATTTCCGGGGAATTTCCCCTCAAATAGAGGTCATCTTTTATCTGGTCCTCTAAGCAAACATCTAGGGACTGTTCTTTATGTTCATCATTTCTTTCAGGAGACTCATGCTTGATGCATTCAAGGCTTGGAGGCAGTACCCACTACTGATGAAAAAGGAAAGAGAGAGAGAGGAAAGGAGGAACCAGCTACGAAGGAGAGTGGCTGAAATTCTTCCTGACTTCCAAACATGACAGAAGAAACTGAAAGGAGACTGGGAAAATGGACAAAAGGTCTCCTTCTGTTCAGTGCTATCTTTCTTCCAGCTGAAACAAATTCAAGATGAAGTTCTGTTCAGTGAAAATGGTAGTCTTACAGCCAAAGCAAGTTCCCTGGGGCCAAACCAAACGTATATGGAACTTAGTTTGATGTTTTTACTTTGGACTTGAGGGAGAGTTCTTCCCCATGAGATCCTCCCATGATGAAGTCTCCATAGGGATTTATGGGCTGGTAGCAGCAAGGCCTAGGTAGCCACAGCATTTCAAGCTGAGACCATTTCTACACTCAAAAGCTGCAGCCCTGACGCTAATCCACCCCAGCTCAGGAAGTGGAGAACTGAGATGTATCTATTAAGCAGAAACCTTGGTGCTTTTCTGTTGCCAGTACTCCACAGAATGACAAATTGACCAGAGAGCAAACAGACTTGACTATCAGCTGATCCCTGCTAACCACTGCTGTGAACTTGGCCACACAAAGAACAGATTTTAGCTAATTGTGCCAGGGAAGTTTGGATGGGAGGAGAAGAGCTGTTTGTGCAAATCCTATTTACTAACAGAATAGATCACAGCATCACATATGGATAGTCTAAAACCTGGACTTCTACAGTGACTGTCTAGTTTGTAGTGCTGTCCAGTTCAGAGGCATGGTGCTTTGATTTTGGTGGCAAGCGGTTATTCCAGGTTTATGAACCTCTTATGATAAAGATCCCCTCCTACCTAAGCCATTCTAAAATCATCTAGTTCCAACCCCCTGCCAGCCATCACATCTGGCTGCCCAGAATCCTAGCCAACCTGGCCTTGTATATCTCCAGAGATGGGGCATCCACAACCTCTCTTGGCAGCCTGTGCCAGTACCTCATCACCCTCTGAGTAAATAAAAAATTCTTCCTACCATCTAACCTAAATCTACCCTCTTTTAGTTTAAAGCCATTACTCTTGTCCTGTCACTATCAGACTGTGTAAAAAGTCAGTCTCCCTGCTGCTTCTGACCTCCCTTCCTGGAAGACCACAATGAGGTCTCCCCAGAGCCTTCTCTACTCCGAGCCAAACAAGCCAAACTCCCTCAACCTTCTCTCATAGTAGAGGTGCACCAGCCATTTGACTATCATCATGGCCCTCCTCAGGACTTGCTTTAACAGCTCCACATCCTTCTTATTCTGGGGACCCCAGGCTCGGACACAGCACTGCAGATAGGCCCTTGTGAGTGCACAGTAGAGGGGAATAATCCCCTCCCTCTCTCTACTGGCCATTCCTCTTTTGATGCAGACCAGGATTCCATTGGCCTTTTGTGCTGCAAGCACACACCGATGGCTCATGTCCAGCCTTTTGTCTATCAGGACTCCCAAGTCCTTCTTCACAGGGCTGCTCTTAATAAGTTGTTCTCCTAGTCTGCACTTGTATATGGGATTGCCACTCTCCCAAAACGTCACACTTGGCCTTGTTGAACCTCCTTAGATTCTCATTTGCCCACTTCTCAAGCATGTCTAGGTCCCTCTGGATGGCATCCCTCCCTTCTGTTGTGTCCTCTTGCTTCATGTCTGTCACATAAACATTCTCCAGGCTGGTTCACTGTAATATTTAAAGATTCATTGTGCAAGTCTGTCTAGGCCCTTTCACTTGACCCATACCTCAAACAAAAAAAACGCTGACTGTTTTTACATAAGCTAGAACTGACATAATCAAAAGGAAGGTTTCTCTTAACTCTAACCTTAACCTGCAGCATAGTGCAGATACACTAATGCAGCTAAGGTACGGTCTTTTCTTCAGCAGTAGCATAAGGGAGGAGTCTGGAAATGCTTTCCCCCCAAGATAGGTGAAGTTGTCTCCAAAATAGCTTGGCAATATGGAAAATACCAGGGCAAAGCAAGGAAGGTGGCAGTTTACCGTTACCCATTGTACTGGATAATTTTCTTAATCCTGTATATGCACTGAACGTTTTCAGTACACCCAAATCTGAAATGAACATAACCAGGTTTTCAGTATCAATGTGACAGAAGCTGACTGAATGATTGGAGTCTGTGTCTAGGGAGCGTGGACCAGAGCTAAGCACTATTGATTAAGCAGTGTAGGATAGGCCAGTTTCCAAAGCTTAAGAAGCTTTAGTTTCAGAAGATAGTCTGTCCAGAGAGCCTCCCCTCTCACACAAGCTGGGCTGCCCAACTGACTCAGTGTCTTTCTGAAGACGTCTGCTATGCCCAGGCTGCCTCCCTCCCAAGAATGTTAACATCTACCACTCTCCCCACGGCAAATGACAGACCTGACCACCACCAGGTCAGATGAGCGTGCTATCCAAGTGCAGGGAGCTGAAGGTGCCCACACAGAGTGTGGGCGAGTACAGACCATCTGGCTGCATTAAAAGCAGATTGTGAGAGGAAGCTACAAGCTGAGAGGGTAGAATAACTCATCTTGCAGAGGGGGAAATAGGCACTGCAGAAGGATGGTATCTCTTGCAGAGGACTGAGCCAAGGAGGCTAGCCATAGGCTAAGCAGAGCTAAGTCTCTCACATGTTAAAAGGGTACTGCATATCACCAGCTGCTCAGGAGTGCATCTAGTTTACTGAACTGTGGATTCTTCCTCCAACAATGCCATAGTTGTGCATTTTGTGCCCACTCACCAGCCATGAAAATAATGCTGCTTCTGTAGAGCATGACTGTACTTTAGGTGGAAGGGGGGGGGGGAGAATGAAGGGTGAGTCAGCACTTGCTTTTGAAGAGTACTGAAGACAAAGACCAGTCTTATCTTCTGGGGTTTTCTTCTATTCTTAGTAGTTCTGACCAAGGTTCTCCCACTGTCCCAAGATGCTCTTCTTCTGTATTGTTCTGGCAGCAAAAAGCCAAAAGAAGATCCAGGAAGGTGTACTTCAGCACCTATTTTGTCATTGCTGCAGCTAATCCCATAGAAAAAGGCATTTTCACTTCGGTATAACAGCAAATTCAGAACCGTAATCTGATCACAAGCTGCCCTTCTCTTTATCCCCATTCAACACCTGCCCTGCTGAGTTCTTTCATGTCTTCCCAAAAATCCTTGACTGCACCCAACACAAGTCTGGCTACTGCTGCTGAAAAGTCTTCATTGTCAGCAAGCACAAAGCAATCTTCAAAGAGACACTGCTGAACAGCTGAGAGAAATGCCACCAGGCAAATCAAAGCAGAGCTCTGGGAACAATCAAAGGCACCTGTTACTCTATTCATCAGAAGTCATCTTGCCTTTCAAAAGATGTGTCATTTGATCCTTTTGGTATCTTGGGACACGTCTCCCCACTACCTGCACAAAAAATATCCATGTCATTTCCAAGCATGGCTTAGAAAAGAGTTCAAACAAAGGAAAAAACAGTTCCTTTTCAGGGTTCTAGATGTACTGCAAGGGCAGGTACAGGAGAGAAACCAAGACATTGGATGGCATTACTCTAAATTCAAGGCCCTGGTTCAAACCCCCACTGAAGGGAGTATTCCTAACTTCTGTGGTGGTGAGAACTGCCAGCCAAGTCTGTTTCATCCCAACATGAAAAGATTTGAATGTCAGTAGTTGAAGAACTGCAAGAATATCTATTTCCAAATGCCTCCTTAGCCTGCTGCTCCCTTGTTCCTATGTCCACTTTACAGCTAAGTAGCCAGGAGATGGTGGCACATTTTGGATGTTTGACCTGGCTGTGGGCGTTGGCATAAATCAAGAGGCAACTTCACAGATAATGTCTGATAGTTTATTTTGATTTATCATTGCATCTATTTGAAATCACTGGATACAGTATACTGTGGACACATACACACACACCAGTCCTTTCAACAAAGCTCACAAATGTTTCAGGAAATTCTTCCTAAAGCTTTGGCAGGGGGGAAAGAAAAACCAAAACAGAGACAAGAAAAATCTCACAAGACACACTCCACTCTCCAAGGCAAACAGTTCTTCCAGAGCATGTCATTCTTAGTACTGTAATTAAATGCATGAAGACTTTGGGAGGCTTCAGAAAGAACCTCACCTGTCCAAAGATTTCTGTTGTGCAAACACCCTAGAAGAAGAAAATCTTAATAAAACAAGAGTTCTTCATTGAAAGCAATATAGGAAAACATCCATAATCACACACGCTTTCTGCCCTAACGAGGCAATATACATTCATATAGAAGGAAAATGTCAAGCACATTATTAAGACATTAGGCAATGAGGCAGTATCCATTTTCACTCTAGAAGAACTTTTATAGCAAATGGTTTCCATTAAGACACTTGAAAGCAACCTACTTCAGAAAAGCACCATCATAGCATGAAGGTTAAATATGAGAAGAAATCACAAGCAGCACCAACTTGGGCTCACCAGCGACTCTTGTCATCTGAAGACAAGTTAAATGGAGAAACAATGTACGTAGGGACCTATGACTAGTCTACAATGAGCAGCTCAGTTTAAGATGACAAAGTTAAGAGTGCCAAGCCACCATTTACACAGTGTATCTAATGATGTACAGCTCTTAGTACAGTCACCAAACAACAGGGTGCTAGTATTTGTACATAGGGGGCTTAACACTAGGACAGCAGCAACATTAGAACCCTGGCCCTTCTATAAAACCAAACCAGTCATGAAACAACAAAAGGTCATGGTTAAAGCAAGATCCACCCATTTCTAAGTTTGGGTGAAGAAACATCAAGGCTGGATACCATTCAAATACTTCCCTGCTTCTTATTGTCCCTGGGTACTCTCACACACAAAACTCTGAAACGACCAGCAGCGTACTGTTTTCTTATTGTCACACTGATGCATGCTGTTTACTGGTTTTATGGACTGACTCTCCAGCCCTACCAGGCTGCTCTAGTTTTTAGCATTTTCTTCCCAGCACAGCCAATGTTGAGCTCAGCAATAAAATTTAAAACAAAAACTGCCCTTTCGTGCACAAGATATCACAGCAGTCTGTCTACGTTATAAGTGAAACAGGAAACGTTGCCCTTTAAGGTCTTCTTAATTCTGAAGGCTATTAAAAGGAGAGCTCCAGTGCATACATCTGAAGCTTTCAACACTTCCACCCTTTCAGATCTCCACCATCTCCAAAGGTATGCACAAGGTAAATTCTCTCAGCAAGAAGCCAGGAGGATAAACAGTAGCCATGTCCTTAAAGGAAAAGCCACCACTGCTATGCAGACTACAGTGAAGTGAGCTTCCTGCTCACTGGGAAGTCAGCACTGCACTCTCCTCATATAAAAACCCGGTCTTGCAAGCATTTTATTGTCCTGAATGATTCTGACTCTCTCTGGATAGGATGCAAAAATAGAACTTAGTTTAAGCACTTTACCCTACATACTGGAATGGACTTGATCAAGCTTGGCAGGGTTACAATAGTCCAAGGTCCTTGATACCTAATTTGCACTCAAGCTCACACTGACAATTCCACTGAGAAAGCCTTGGTATAAGTAGTTTAAATTTTCCCACACCAGAGTTCATTAAAAAGCAAGGGACAAGGCTACACTGATGTGCAGCTGCAAATAATGAAAACCCACCCATGGGAGAGAAAAAGTACAACAGGGTCAGGTGACTGCCAGGGGAATGAATCTGTCACCTGCCCAGCTCTGCTTTCTTCCAGAGCAGAACTCTGAAAAACCACTTATCTCAAATCTGTGAGCACTCCCAGAGCTTGTTCAGTTTACAGGCATGATTGATGTCTGTGTGTGTAACTCAGAGGAGCAGAAAGGTTGGCTACCTTCACAGCAGGGGTTTAGTCCAGGAGCTCATTCTGGCTTCATCTTCCCACATGGCAGCAGAACAAGGTTTGGGAAGATCACAAGCCTGCTAACCCTGGCTCCAGGGTTGCCAAGCTTCAGCTCATCTCAGCAGGCACTGCAAAATGCATATGTTCTACAGAAGCATTTACAGACAACTCACACAGAGGAGAGATCTTTGCGTAAAGCTAAACTTCTAAGGTCAGACTCCAGCTCCAAACAATGAGAAGGTCATGCTTAGCTGCCAGAGAAATAGAGTCCAGTTGAGTGCCTTTCACTTCACACTAGTGCCAGGGAAGTTGTCAGAAATCTAAGTGTGTTAGACAAGAGGCAGGAAGCACAAGAGGTGCCTCCTTTACTTCCTTTAAAGAGCTGCTCACTAGTTGAAAAGGGGTAAGAAGAAACAAAGGATGCTCAGTAAATCAGTAGCTGTTTCTGAACAGCCACATTCCAAGCACAGCTGCTCCTTGGTTATCTGCTGGTTATAGAAGTTGTAGGTGCCACTTAAGATAAACAAACAGTGCAAAGAAGTGCATGCCCTTTACCTTAAACTGGGACACATACTCAGGAGCATACACACCAAATATGGCAGGGATCTCAAGGGGCAGTCCCAGTTCTGCTGTCCCTTAGCACCATGTACCATCTCTTCTTTAGGGAATATGCACAACAGTGCACACTGAATTTGCATCATGCAAGCAACACCCCTTAACTGCTTACCACACAAGCGGAAGCAGGGCAAGTCTGATCTGTGAAAGTTGCACACGTATCTGAAGGCATCATTAACTAAGATGAGGCTCTTACCACTGCTTCTGCATCTTAGGCTTAAGCCATAACTCTCATGCCACAGCCCCAGACTTTTCCAGCCAGACGTTTCTGCAGGGTCAACACACAGAAAGGATTTAAGGTGAAAAACAACAAAAACCCCACCCCCAAAAGGGTAGAAGCCATCACCACTAAAACCTTGTGATTTCAGCTGAAGCTCAAGTCTAGGCAATAATACAGTTGCAGGCTGCTGAAAGACATGCAGCCTTCTTGCAGAACAGAGTTAATGCTTTCATCTACGTGCACCTGTGGGTCATCTACCCCAAAAGCTGCCAGCTCCAAAGCATCTTCTCCAACTCTTTACATATGCAGACACCAAAATTCCTCAGCTTCCTGGCTTGAAAAAACCACAGTCAGGCACCAGGGCAACTCCCCGGTGACTGGGTTCAGAAAAGACCACATCATTCTTATTAGCAACACAACTAATCAAAACGTTGCTTACCAAAACTGTTAGCAACAAAGTCAATTCTCCCACAGACTCTCTCCTCCTTGAGAGGGAGGGAGTAGGGCAGTTCCTGTAAAACAACAGCATCAGGCAGCAATCTGTTTTCCCCTCACAATCAAACATCGTGTTTCTTCAAAACATTTTCCTTCTTACTCCGCCTATTTACACCTGCTGTCTCACATCAGCATCCATAATCAGAGCAGAAATATTTTGAGGGAGATGAGACAAGCCATCAAACCAACACAAACTCAGCTTACAAAAAAGAATGAGATCAAAGATGACACTCTTCTCACCCAGTCAGAGAGACAGGTCAAGTGACAAGAGGATCTTACAATACCCTACAGGAATGTTGCTCACAAAGGCACTTAATACAAGCAATAGCATGTATACAGCTAGATGGGATGGAAGAAAAAGAAAAATGCACCAGAGATGATGGAGCACTCAGTGACTGCCTGAGCAGTCTTTTTTTTTTTTTCTCCCCAACTAAACAGCATGGCTTCTGCACCAGTCCATCTGTTTTCTATATTAAAAGTTTGCTCTTCTAACAACACTGAAGCATTGCATGTAGGTACAAGCCAGAGATTCCTTAAGCTGCAAAAAACAGCGTACAGTCTGAAATCCAACAGCAGGTTCCCACTGATGCCAGAGTTCATACCTAATGAAAACTCAAGTTTTCATAACCTTGTGCTCTTCTTCCTGTCGAGCTGCACAAAGTTTCCCACAGTGCAAAAAGGCAGCGGGTTCCCACTCTCCAGGTTTGTGCATATGGCTTACTGCTTTCCGCATCCTATTGCTGGCTGATGGCACACAAAGAACCATTTCTGCTTGGGAAAGCCTCTGATGTCTGCGATGGGATGGGCAGCCCATACACCGACCACAAAGGAAAGGTGTAGAGGAGGAAGTTCTAGTGGAAGGGGCTGTTCCCCTGCTAAGGAAAGTCAGTCAACGTCATCTGCACAAAAAAGGGTGTCATACAATGTCTTCAGCAGAGCGCTGCTGGTGGGGAGAGCCCAGACTCAAGAAGTGGCCCCAGTTGCATAGAAAGCCCCTGTTATATTGGCCAGTGTCTATCACTAACCCACCCAGGAGCCTGCGCCCAGCGTTGTCCCGCAGAGCCAGCCGAGCTTCCCTCTCAGTCACGTTGTAGCTGATGTTCAACAGCTGGATAAGGAGGATGTATCCCATGCCAGCTGTTACAATTGCACAGTACCACACACAGGTGAACGACAGAGCAGAGCTGGCAGCAGGGAAAAAGATGGGAAGGAAGCCATTTAGTTTTGGAGCAGCTGCTTTACAGTGACTTTCCCTGGTAATCACTAGCCTTTCAAATCCCTGTCTACATCTGCCACAGTGATCTCACTTTGCTGCTTTCGTCACATAATCCTTGAAGGCTTTCTCAAAATTAAAGCTTTGTGGCATATTTAATGACAGCTTTTAGTGCTAGCAGAGCTACCCTTGCACATTCCTTTGGTACTACCTAGCGCTTCGCTCTTACTGCTGTGAAGCCCTTTCTTAAGGAAACAATAGAGCTCACGCTTGACAGATGATGGAGTACAGAAGAAGGCAGAGTCACTTGTGCTGCTGTACTCTACACACCAGTGGTAGAACGAGCCTCTGAACGTGTGTTTGAAGCTCCTCACCCTGCTCCCAGCCAGACAAGGCACGTTAACGCTGCACGAGCAGATAACTTGAAGTGACAAAGCCATTAGACAAATGCCATCGCCTTCCTCAGAGAGACAGCATACTGAATCCTGACTGTTGGACTATTGGCATTAACTGGCAACAAACATCTAAAGTGTCTGTCTACACAGGACACTAAATAAAGATTTTTAAGTCCAAGCTTCTTCACCAATTTGCTCAAATTGTGAGCTCTCTCACAGGCTCCCATCCTTGGCAAAAGCAGAGATGCATCCCTGCTTTCCAGAGCCATTTAAGGAGCACTTCTAGATCAGGTCTGACAGCCAATAGCACTGGCCCTAAGAACAAAATGAAGAACAGCTAAGGAGCTAAGCTGCCTGGTCAGGCCTGAGTTCCCCACCCAGTTCTCTCACCTGTAGTCAGAATAGGCCCCAGGGCAGTAGAACAATGCTGTGAATGGGGTTCGTCCCCTGCAGATGGTGTCCAGAGTCAACATAATCCCATACAGAGAGGTGAGCATGAAGAAGAACAGTGCAAGGACGAATGCTTGATGGTTCTGCTCCCCTACACAGCTGTTAATCCTCCAGAAAGGAAAGAAAAAAAGATTACTTTAAGGGGGAAAAAAATAAGCTGGCTTCTCTTTCCTCCTCCTTTCCCCAATCATCAGAGAACCTGATTTCTAAGGTCTCACCGCAACACAGGCAGCTTCAAAGCAGCTTTATAGCTTTTTATAGAAAGCTTATAGGCACAAATCAATAGACCAGTAAGGCAGGAGTGGTGAATTGTGTACCCCAGGAACTTTCAGGTATCCATAGCTGAAACACTCATACCCTGCTGCTCCTTGGTTACAATGCTGTAGTGATGACAGCTTTGGGTTCCCTTCACACATGAAAAGCAACCCCATTTCATAGGGTCTGGGAGAAAATAAATAAATAAATAAAGCTATCTTAAAAGAAAGAAAAGAAACGGAAAACGCACATCTTCAGCAAAGCCAAACATACCAGACACAGTGATGATCCAGTCTCCTCACACACCTGCCACACAGCCGGCAGTGCCCTGCTCGGGCCGGCCTGACCAGCTGGCACTTGGCACACCAGTCCATTTTCACACCTTCCCGCTCCTCAGCCAGCACTCTGGAGTAGCCTTTGGTCTCCCCATTCACAGAATGGCCGCTGGCAGCAGCTCCATGGAGCCCATTGGAGCTCCCTCGAACATTCTTGCTGGGAAAAGCCTGCTGGGATGGCCTGTCATCACCCGCTGAGATGGGAAGGTAGCCAGGGTCCTTCTTGGCTCGTGACAAAGCCGCAAGCATAAGAATTAGCCCACAGGTGAGAAGTGTCACTTGGGAATACCCCACGTGGCCTCGAGGAACCACCTCCTGGAGAAAAACATAGTACATGTAGCCCAGGGAGAACAGTCCCAGGCTCAGGAAGAAGAGAGTCCGCTCCTTCCTCCTGTGCGTGAGGTAGTAATACCACAGCACCACGGCGGGAAGCGATGTCAGCACCACCAGCCCCAGCAGGAAGTGCAGAGCTGCGATATGCAGGAAGACGGGGAGCAGGACCATGGGCGGCACAAGGCTGACGTTAATCTTCACGGCCCCGGCAAACCAAGGGACGCGGCACCGATCCGCAACGGTGTCGGCGATTCTCTCCAGCGCTCCTGGGGGCAGGGATCTGCAGGTCAGCCACCTGTTCGGGAAAAGCGCGGGGCGTCGCTGGCGGGCGGGCAGGCAGACGTGTATACGTACCTCTGCGGCGTTCCCTCTGCTCCCATCCCATCCCATCCCAGGGTCTGCCACCGTGCACCCAGCCCATCTTTCTCCCCGCTGATTCACGGCCGCTCGCCCCTCGTTCCCTCCTTCGTCGCAGGGGGCCGCAAAGTTCCCCGACGGCCGCTGAGAGCCGAGCCCCCGCTCCGTACCCGCCTCCACCGGAGCGCGGAAGGCAGCCCCGTACGCAGAAGGAAGGAAAGGGGCTCCCGGCCGTCCACTCCCGCGACCCGCGGGGCTGCCGGAACCCCGAGGGCGCCCAACGGCCGCCGGTTGAGGAGCAGCGCGCGGGGCCGCTACCTGTCGCAGCCCTCGTCCAGCTCCTCGCAGTCGCAGCAGCACGCCGCCAGGTGGTTCCGCTCACCCCTCCGGTCCACGTACTCGCAGCAACACAGCGGCTCCTCCATCTCCGCCCGCCTCGCCCCGGCCCGAGGGCGCGGAGCCGACGGAAGGAAAGGGACGGGAGGGGCGCGGCCGCACCTCTCACGCCCCTCCGCCGCAGGTGCCTCGCGCCCGCCCCCGCCTCCAGCCCGAGGGCCCCGCCCCCTCCCGCCGAGGCCCCCCGCGATTGGCCGCCCGCTGCCCCGGCCCCTCCCCGGCGCGGAGGCGGGGGGTGAGGGACCCCCCTTCCCTCAGGGCCCGTCCACCTGACGGCGCGGCGGCCCAATGCCGGCACGAGAGGGGCGGGGCCGCCGTGACGTGACGGCACCTGGCTTAAAGAGACAGCGCAACAGGTGGCGGCCGCGGCAGAGCTTGCCGAGGGGTGGAAGGCGGGGGGAGCGAAGGGCGGCAGAGCGGGGCTGGGGACCTACAGGGAACCTCCCCCGGGGAAAGGGAAAGCTGAGGAAGGAAAGGGCTCAAAGAAGGTAGGGTTATCGACATTACAGAACAGTTGGGATTGGAAGGGACCTCCAGAGATCATCTGATCCACGCCTCCTCCTTCCTGCTCAGTTAATTCATTATAGAAATACTCGTCCTTGGAGATGGTGACTTCTTGTTACAGGCTCCACCTGTCTGAAAAGGGATATCAATAACCTGTGGGTGTGGAACCTCTACCTGCTCCTCTCCTCCAAAGCACTTCTGGTTGGCCGTGGCTCAGGCTGACACCACTAGGACTCCTCCAGCACAAAGGCAGCACTGCTGAGGACCTTCCCTCTCCTCCAGTAACCAGCAGCACAGCTGCCTTCTGAGTGTCTGCTACCCACAGATCTTGCTTTGAGCACAGGGCTGGCAGTGAAGGCCAATCACTGAGCTACAGGAGCACAGAGCTCCACTTACTTCTTCTAGAAACCTTTATTCCATGAAGCTTTTGAGCCAAAATAGAAAAAAAGAGTCCAAAGATGGTTACAGTCCCTACTCCACAAGTCCTTAAACACACATCTTCTCTTCTGAGGTCCTGACTCGCAACCTGCCGTGGGCATTAACTCTCAGTCTTGCTGCTCTGTGTCTTGTTCAAGTGATCAAAGCTTCTTTGGAGCATGGAAAGGGAGAGCTTGAGCTGTGAAGAGAAATAATTGGGGAGCACAATGTGTTAAGTCTGTCTGCTGCAAGGGTCAGGAGTATTGGTAAATTCATGTCTCCCTGCTTCTTTCCTTTTAAGGATTCCATGTGATTTCCTCCTCCCTCTTCCTATAAAGAGCTTAAGAGCTGCTGTAGTGTGCTTTCTTAACAGCCATGCTCTGTGCAGTTTATAATTACTAACAGTACCACGTGATAAATCTTAACATCCCACTAGACAATAGCATGGAAAATAATCTGCCCCACTCATTTTTAGTCACAGATGATGTTCATGGAACATCAACTTTCATATTTTCATACCCAGCCCTCCCAGTGCATTTTGCTGCAATTAGATTAATGACACCTCCAAGGAAATAAGGTAACAGAACAGCAATGTGTCACAACTTCCCAACACGTTATTTGGGATGAAATAGGTGGCCGAGATCTCACTCCATCTTTTAGAGGTTTTCACTCTATGCCTGCATTCAAAAGGGTAATGCTTCAGAATTTGGAATTGTCTGGGTAGCAGGCAAAGAACCCCAAAGGGCAAGGAAAGCAGGAAATTCACTTCTGCAGTGCTTCAGCACTGGAAGCGTTTGAAGCTGTGATCAAAAGGGTTAACAGAGTTATAGCAATTTTGTGTGCAGAGACATGTCTAAACAAGAAATAGAAAAAAAAAAGTGTTTTTCTCTACTCTCCTGTATTGTGTGGGAGAACACAGAGCCAACTGCTGATGGATAGAGGTACATGTGAACTCCTCCACAGCTTTCCTAATCTAATAATTTCTTCTGCCACATTTTAAGATTTATTAAAAGAACTGAAAACCAGAATATTCACAGGCTGTAAATACAAACAATGTGTGCATTTACTGTCCTTCACTTGCTGAACTGCAATTTCAGCCAAGGGGTTTAAAGCTGTCTTGAATTTCAGGACCAGAGACTCACCCCACAACTTATTAGCAGTTTTTATACAATGTTTGTAGTACAAGAAGAGCCTGGAAATGCAAGTCATTGGCAGAAAGGCTTAATTCCATGGCTATGGAGCCTCTCAGAAATATATAGTCTGGAGAATTTATTTAGAAACATTTCACTGAAGGTTTACATGGCTCTCTGATACCAAGATTAAACAAAAGCTCTCACCAACAGTGGGAAGGAAAAGCTCAGACTAGCCTGCATGAAGAAACCCAGTGATGAGGTGAGCAAGTAGTTACGTTCTGAGACTTAAGAAAAGATTATCTGTTTTGAATAATTCCAATCTTGCTTTGTCATGATTCAGAACTGCTTCAACAGACCTCATCAATAAAGGCGCTTTACAGGTTTAAGAAAATTGATATGAACATTTAATTTTAGTCCAAAGACAGACCCATCAGAAACATGAACATTTCCTTCACACCAAATTCAAGCACAGGACAAAATTAGAGGCCAAGCAGGCACAGACTTCAGTTAGTATCAGAAAACATTAAAACAAAAGCTATTCTGGCATAAAAGGAAAAAACTTGAGCTGTTGAAAAAGTGAGTATCACAAGGAAAGCTGGGCAGACTTACCTGCTCAAGCATTTCAATTGAGTCTCTTAGTACTCCCTTCACGTGTTTAACCTGTTCCTTATCATATTGAGGAATCTCCTCTTTCGATCCCATTTCTGGGGATATGCTAGAAGAGATTGAGATCGCATCAGAAACATGAAACAAGCACCTCTGTGCCTTCCTATCCAAAAAGAATTGCTCTGTGACCATTACTGTGACATTGCTAAAAAAACCCATTTTTCTAAAAGCTGCAGAAAAGGTGTCAGCAGTTGATTTTCAGTTCCTTTTTTACTTGAAGATACTGCCTTAGCCCTTTGCAGACAACAATCACCAGAAACAGGTGTGCTCACATAATGCCTGCAAATCTTTCTGTGAAAGAAGTTACTCATATCAGTTCTGAGATCTTTGCAATGGGAGATCACTACACTGTCTCCATACTCAAGACCAGGAAATAATTTATGCATGTAGTATAAGCAAATAAATGACAAGCAACAACATCTAATGTTCATGTGCTTGAAAATAAAAGCCATCTAACACAAAGTTAGAAGGGGAGAGGGAATTTTGCACAAAAGCAGAAGCTAAGAAGCTAAGTGAATCTTTAACATTATATTTGAGATCATGCTGGCTTCACACAGGATGAAGCAAGTAATTCAGTTCAATGTTCAACAATATGATATTCACAGAAGATGAGTCACAAGAATGTGATAAATGCAAGCTAAGGTTAACACTCCCCCCCAAAAAAACCAAAGAAAAACATTTTTTCTTTAACAAGGACAATGCAATCAGAGATGTCACTAGATATCAGCATAGACTACAGAAAAGTAACAAGTCACAGCAGCTTTTGAAAACTCACCACCAAGATTCACTGTTTGAAACTTATTTCTTTCTGTCAGATTCTGCAATAAACTGAGGAAGAATGAGAGCTAAGATCGTGAATTCAACTTACTTCAAAGAGCTCTCTTCCTGAAGCTGGACGTGATAGAGGGACTGAGCTGCATGCTCTATTTTTGACAGCTTGAGAAACAGTGTTATATTGAGCAAAACCAAGAGCAGCAAACTGTAGAGACCAGAAACATGAAGTCAGACAAAGTTTGTATTACTGTTACAGTGCTACAGAAGGAAGAGCTGGGCTACAAACAACTAGGAAAAGAAAATCCTTCTGGGGCAAAAATAACTGCTCCAGCGCTATACTGAAAGTAAAAACTTATCTAAATAATTCTTAGCAATTAGCTTTAAGTTGTGTAATGCAACCTGTAGGAAGTGACAATAGTGCCTCCTCTTGGACCTTTCAGAGGTAGGAATGAATAAATTCTAAAAATTTTTTGTAGGCTCAGACATACAGAGACCTGAAAAGTAGGCCAGTTTGACAAATCAACGTTTTAATTTTGCATGTCCTTTCTGAAATCAATCCACCCCTCTCTTCTACCCACAAGCTCCTGTATTTACACTCCTTATAGGTTAGGATCAGTCAAGTCATGGCTACATGGAACATCAACATGCAGGTGAGGTAGGTACAGGCAAATAAAAACCAGGATAAGCTCTAATTAAGCCACGTTTTAATGCAAGTAAGTACTTACAAGACACTCATTACTACAATGATGGTAGTGGTCCTACTAATAGCATCTCTTTTCCTTCCTATAGGGCATGGAAGAGAAGGTGGTTAAAAAGAACTGAAGAACATTTCTAATGCATGTCTGCATATACACATCAGTGCTCAGAATTTTATACAGAGTAGTGTGACATAGCAGATCACTTGGGTGCACAAGAGCCTCTCCAGAATGCACTTGATGCACCTAGTCACTTCTGTAGGCATCTCAGACAAGTCAGCTAGACAGGCTCTTTTATTACAAAGAGGATTCCCTCACTTCAGTATGCTGCAGAGAACAGCTCTAGGATAGGTTAACATCAAACCCAGATAGCCTGAGAATACTACAGTGCACCCATTGCTGTCATTCAGCACATACACCCCTAGTCACACACATTAGTAGAGATGGTCTGCAACATGGCTCTCCTCTAATTGTTCTCCTGGCTGTATTAGTCTTTTTGCCAAGTAATGCTAAATCAAATTCTCCTGCAACTTGCCTAGTCTGGGCCAGCTATATTTATCTATTGACCTGATGACTCTTCTTGAGAAGACTGGCTGTCAGACAACAGTTACCTAAAGCTAATGGGGACAGGAAGTGTGTGTGTCCTCTCCAAGCTGAGTAGCAGTCACCTATTTATGTAAGCAGGTGGATTTTTAAGCTAATTAAGCTGATCTCCTGAACAGTTCCTTACATTGACATTTCCTGTTCTAAATGAGGGACATATGTCAAACATGTTGCAGCATGCACTGAGACACACAATCATCTTAAAAGGTGGAGCAGGAGTGGCAAAATTAAGGTTTCAGGAAGTAATCTCACCTGAGGAAAGAGGCCACCATGTCTGCTGTTGAACCAAATGCTCTCTTGCTGCAACATTCAGTACTGTCTTTCCCCTTTAGGGAAGGGCATTTGCTCCTGCTTCAGTTTACAGTTCAACTTGTGTTATGAAATCCACCATTCTCTGGTAAACATTAGTGAACCAGATGTTCCTCATCTCTTTGAGTGTAGCTAATAATGTAAATGCCTGTACAATACAGAGGCTAAGTCTGTCACCCTTAGTGGCAAAAGCATTCCAAGAAATGTTTCAGTGACCCAGAAGTTACAGGAAGAGACAGGAAATGGACTCTTCAACATTACCAAAAAATGTAAGTATGAAGTGATAGGATCAAGAGGTGATCAATATTTAATCATCTAATGACTTGGGTGTGCAACTTGAAGAAATTATGCATAGCAATTTTTCAGCAACTTAGCAGAATTCAGATTACATTTCTCATTCCATCTCATTTTCAATACTATGCAGGTACAGTGCAACATTTTAGAATTTCAATCCAGTCTCATAAGACAGAAGGTAGGATTAAGTTTGATTTCATGACGTGTAACAACATAATGGTGACTGTGTCTGTTCTTGGTCTGTTTTATGCAAGGCTGAACAGTCTACACATTTTCTGTCACACCAGTTAGATAAAGATGAGAGCAGCATATGCACAAGCACTAATCTTGCATTATTATAAAAGTTAAACTTTCTTGAACAAACCTTACTGAAAATAACAAACATAAGAATTCCTACCTATGATGCTACCCTGGGACTCTAGCCCCATGTCACCAGAGGAGTGCTGGGAAGAGCGTTTGGGAAGTGATTCTGCCAGACTCCGGTGTAAAGTGCGTCGTCTTCGTCTCAGGGCAACTAATTTTCCAGAGTCTTCTATGGACTGATTAATTGCATATTCCTCCATTAGCAGTTCTGATTCTGTAGTGGAAAAATAAGGTTCCTGAACTTTGAAAAGGAATGTTGAAAAGCCTAGCACTTACATTGCAAGTGACGTATCTGTGGTGGTAACGAGAAGAAAAAGCACATCTACCGCACCCTAACCTACACTGTCTGTCCTCTTTGCTATATGGCACTTGTATGCTTTTCAAATATGATGTAGGTGCAGTCTATGCAGGAATGTTTAATGACATATTAAGCAGCAGTTGGAAGAATGCTTCAAGACACTGTTAGGCTGAAACCAGGAATTGTGTTAGACTGCGAGCCAGCAGCCAGAGCTGACCAGGCTGTTAACAGACATAGCCAAGGAGCCTGCCAAGTGCCACTACTCTTCTCATACCCACAAGCAAGGAAATACTTGTGTTAAAGACAGGGGCATGCAGTTGAGAGTAACAGCTTTTCTCTCGCTCCTCATGTGTCCTCCAGAAGCAATTGCTGACAAGGTGTACAGGAGTTCTTGGCTTCCAGGAGTATTGATTTATTTATTTTTACACACTCCAGAATTGAAAAGTATATTGATGACAGGAGATTCTTCTGAGTGCTGCCTTCCTTTCAAACCATTATTTAAGGAATCAAGTTTGACGTACATTAGAATACACAAAGGAAAAAAGGTAGCCTCCTTACTTCAGTAGAAGAAGAAAATACCTCACCAAGTTGTTTGAAGTTCTCCTGTATCCCTCCCCAGGTGTTCTTCTCAATTACAGATTTGACAAGGCCCCAAGGCTGCTTTTTGTACTTTACTTCTGCAGAAACCCTAATAAACAGAATGCAACAGTGAAGAAAGGAAGAAGGAAAAAAAAAAAAGGAAAAACAATAGTGCTGTGTTAGGACAGCACAGTGACAGTAGAAATCTCTTATCAGAGGGAAGCCTCCAGCTTACCTCCACAGCCTGAAATACCAACTGGAATTGCCTTAACTTTCCAGCTGAGCAGCTCTTATACTGAACTGATGCAAGAAACAGATGCACGCAAAGACAACATATCCAGTTAAAACCTCAGGAGATCTGATCTTTCCAGGTTCTGGAAAGAAATTTTGTTTTCAGGCTCAGAGGAACAGGGAATTTCCCTTCTGTGAACTGTTCTGATTTTAACAAGCATTTAAAATAGCCTTACAAAGTCCTGCTTTTTACTCTGTATGTGCACTCATGGTACAATACAAGGGGCACAGCAATGTAAGCATGTGAAACTCATCACTACCAACTATGCATCCAGTACTAAGAATGTACCTTGAGTAGATAAATTGTCTCAAAGGAAGCACAGAGAGGAAATGGCATTCCTATCTTGTGTTTCTCAGGTTATGCTAGTCAGTAGTGCTTCTACAATGGAAAGGTACTCAACTAGAAGCAGCCCTCTGCAAGGTTCTAACAACTGAATGAATCCCAAAGCTTTTCATAAAGATAAAGGGACAAAATAATAGTCCACAATCTTTATTTATTAAAATCAAGAACACTAACCTTACTGGAATGCACACTTCTCTCCGACTGTTTCACATAATCATCCCAATCAGCATATGCATGCCAAGCTCCTACTCTAACAAAACAGCACATTTCAATTAATTTTTGAGCCACTTCAAACAGTATAAAGCCAGCTGTAATACCAGCATGCACGTTCTGTTCCATAAAAGCATGCTACAAAGACTGTAGTCAAACCCTGGCTTTTGCACTTATCCTAGTGTTGTCTTGTCTCAGTCAAACAAATACAGCCATCAAAAAGGAGTAATGATTCACTCAGTCATTCAGAGTGGCTGTTCAAGGACTTCTCCTTTTTCCACCCAGTGAGGGAGGGAGTCTTCAATACTTTTATAGCCCAAGATAAGTCAGAAGGAAAATTAGGCTTGCTTACCTTTCCTTACCTTATGTTCTGATGAAGTTTGAGATAAAAAGACTTGAAGAAAAACTACCAAAGATTACATAGTCTGTCACACAAATGCAGTGGACAATTAACTTCACCACTTCAAGTATTTTCACCAAATGGGAGAAGAGAAGGAAGTGTATTAAGACTCCTCCATCCACCCTGATGGTAACAGCAAAGCCTGATCTGCTTGAATAGCCTCTCTGTGACAATGAGTATGCTTCTTCGCCTTGTAATATCATCCTCCCCTGCAGGCTTTTAGCAAGGCTATTTCAGAAACTTTGTTACAAAACATCTGGCATAGTTCTAATTTATCACCCTTACATGACTGCATTTGAAAACGTACGGCTGGGCAGGACCAGCCCACAGCCCTGGAGATGAGCTCTGTATCAGTGTAAGAGTTCATGTCTCACTGAATTAATCAGATCCAAGTACAGTAGACATCTGACAGGAGATGAACCACACTTGTTTGTTTGTTTGTTTTTTCTCCCCAAAAGAAATTTCCAACTTCAATAGAAAGCAAACCTTTCCTGTGCTGCAGGCAGATCTTTTGGTAAGCACATTTCAGCAACCTGCTCCCTCCCCTCCCACTGCACACCGCTCAGGCTCACCGTAATCGACATTTGTGACTGGACGTGCGGCTGATGTAGTATCGGTTCACAGTGTAGAAATAATCATGGTAGGGGACATCATGGGTCAGCACCTCAGCATCCACCTGATAAGACTGACCTTTCTGGCTCTGCTTGTGCAGGACCTGCCACAAGAGATAACAGAAATGGATAGGTATATTCTATACTCATGGAGTCAGATTATTTATTGGTTTTTTAATTTCAAACCAAACTGCTTAGGTTGGATCAGCCAACTCCAAGTGAACTGGAATAGGTAGAAAGACTGAACAACCATGACAAAAATCAATTAAGAATGGTAAGAGTAGTGGAGGTGGGATGTCTCCAGCCAGAGCCAGCACAGGAGGTAGTAGTACGCCATTCCTCTTCCCTGCTTTTCCTCTTCTCCAAGATTTCAAATACCAAATGCAAGAATGGCCACTGACTCTTGACCACAGTCCTTTAGGATTGAGTTATGAGATCTTTCCCAAACCACAGTCACAGAAATATTAAGGTTAGATCTGGTCCAAGCCATCTGCTCAAGCCAGGTACACCAGGACTATGTCCATGCAGCTTGTGAAGATCCCCAAGGAAGGAGACTCTAACCTCTTTAAGAAACACATGTCAGTGCCTGGTAACAGTAAAAAGACTGCTTCCTGATGTTCAAAAGGAACCTCTTGTATTCCAGTTTGTGTCCAGTGCTTTTTGGTTTGGCACTGGGCACCACTGGAAAGAACCTGGCTCCATCTTCTTACCGCTCTTCCCTCAGGTATTTATGTACATCAGTAAGATTCTGTCTAAGCCTTCCCTTCCAAAGGCTGACCAATCCCAGCCCTATCAGCCTTTTTCTCATAGAATTAATATTCCAATCCTTTATCTTCTAGCTCTTTACTGAACACTTCCCAGTAGCACCGCCCTCTCTTGTACTGGGGAGCCCAGAACTGGACACTTGAAAGCACTTTGTTTCATTTTTTTCAGACTGCTCTAATTCATACAAGCGGTCAATACTACTCTCCCCAGAGTTTTCAGTAGAAGTTCAGCCATGCTGAAATTCAAAAGCCCCTTTGATTTCATCAGCACTTACTCAGTAATAGTGAAAGGGATGGAAAAACAGTTTCTGAGATGCTGTGTTTGAATTGGAGATCCAGATTCAGCTCAATGAACTCCAGCCCACGGTCAGATCTGACAGACTGTACAGCTCTCCCTTGCTTTAAATGGCATCAAATAGACACACATACAGACAGGTACCTGCTTTTCAGTTGCAGTCGTAA
This sequence comes from Lagopus muta, assembly GCF_023343835.1. NCBI lineage: Eukaryota > Metazoa > Chordata > Aves > Galliformes > Phasianidae > Lagopus > Lagopus muta. The sequence continues at coordinate 82,982,698 of NC_064433.1, forward strand.
ACTTCCCACAGAGTGGATTGTTAATTGTCACAGTGTATGTCAAAGTCCTCAACTGATTGCCGCTGGAATCTCTATTCCAAGGAGTTGACACAGCATCTAAATGACAAATAATGCTAAATCTCACATGCAGGTTGCCTGAATGGCATCATCTCTGCCCTGTCATATCTTAAACTGCAGAACAGTGCAGAGAGAAAAAACAGACTCCAAGCAGTTGGGTTCTTTTTTTTTTTTCCCCCCAAGAAAAGGGAAAACTAGTTCACTAACGGAGCAAAAAGTGAGGTAGTAAGTAGCTGAATCTGAGTCTACTGAAAGAAACTCAAGGGTGCAGAGAAGAGTAAGCAAGTAAATGAAAACGTGCTATTTCCCATCTGCTTAAAAGTTGAATAGATTCACTTAGTGATATTCAAAAGCTTTTGCAACTTTGCCTTCCAAGCTAATACTGAATAAATATTACCCTTTTAACTTAGTTTTCTTACCTTATTATCTCAATGAATAAAGCTTACTCATCCAGAAAATTAAAGCCTGCAAGTGCCGTTTAGGAGGCTGCAATAATTTCATCTGTGTACTAGCTCTACATATTTCACTATTTCTGGGACATAATGGAATCAGAAATACCCCACAGAATGCAACATTTTAATACCGTGCTCAAAATTCAGGCATCAAGTGATGGTTGGTGGTGGTGGGTTTTTTTTGTTGTTTTTTTTTGTTTGTTTGTTTTAAACAGCATTAAATAAAGTTTTTATTCAGAAACATCACTGATCTACAGAAACAAGCTAGCTTTCAATGTCTACATTCACAGAGAAAATATAGAGCTTCAAAATTCTTTTAAAGCAGGAGGAACAAAATTCAACTCGGTTCGCTTTAACATTTATCAGAGGTTTACATTCTCAAGGTAAATTGCAACACAGACATTAGGAAGAAGAGTACATTACCTACTATACTCCTGGAATTGAGAAACCTCTGCATGAAGTGAGAATTGGTGAAGAGGATTTCAAACATCTTATCTGCAGTGATGTGGAAAACTCTGTTTATAAAAAGTCTCCCATAGAGATCATTCTCAGAGGCAGTCTCCTTCACTGCTAAAGAAAGGCAGAGGGATCAGGTTAAAAAACAAAAAGAACAACACAACATTATGAAGTTTCTTCATAGTATTAAACTTTATTACAGCTCAAATCCTTTCTAATCTTGCATCAGTAATTGCTTCTTATTCCCAGAAACTCAGAAGTGACAGCAACACATCATTTTGTAATAAGATGGCTTTCAGGAGCAAAGTCAAGAGCTGGTTTTCTAGACCCTGTCTCACTGTTTCTTTGTACAAATGACTTGATAAATCAACAATGCAAGGTCCCATCACTTGGAGGGACCTTTGGCCTTCAGGATCCTACAAGCAGCATTGGAGAAGACAGTGTTACCACAATCCTCACTTAATGCGTGCCTCTTGTGTGAAGGACATGTGCACAGCAAAGGGGACAGTACAACCACACTAGCATTCCTTTTAAGTTGTGGCTAGTTTCAAAATACTGCTTTTCAAGTCTATAATGCCAGCAGCATCCACATTCTAACAGTCTCATAGTCCAGGTACAGACTCTCAAATAGCTTTCCTCAAACTGTTCCTCCCCCAGTAACTACTACATGGGAAGCACAAGCAGTACCTTGTTCTATTTTGCAGTCCTGACAAATGCTCTGAGATGCTTTACCATCCTCCCCTATTTCAACCCTATTTCAAACTACCAACAAGCACCCAAAAGCTGTTCTGTGTACACCACTGAGCTTTGCTATTTCTGCTGCTTGTTGGTTCCTGGAATGGCTCTGCTTTGTGGCTGTTTCAGCCACTCTCACAAGATATATGGAACAGAATTGTTATCCTGGAAGGAAAGCAGTTTCCTATGTCAACCCCAACTCAGTCTGCTTGTGCTTTAGGAAAAAAGTGCATCCTCAGGTTGTCAGGGAATTAACAAAAAAAAAAAAAAAAAAAAAAAAAAAGCCAAACAAAACCTGAAAACCCATCCTCACCAAAAATCCTGAAAATAAAGCTCATGAAGCAAGAGAAAGATAGGACACCTAGCCTTTCAATTGATACAAATAAATGCTCAGAGCTAGCAAAAGGTCACTGCCAGCACACAATGCAAAGGTAGTTTGAATATCATGCTACAGTTCACAAAGTGCCCATAGGCTAAGATTACAGCACTTAAAATCACTATTATCTGGTAGCAGTCAGTATTGATAAATGCAAGTACATGAAGTAAATACCAAAACAGAGCTCCTCAGTGAAAACAAGATCTGACTCTGAGCAGACTTCTGCTCTAGCACTGCTTCTAGCCTTCTAGAAGTCCCCATTACACATACACATGTCCCCAGAATAGTTCTTTGACACAGGCAGGCTACATTATACAACCCCAAAAATTGAAGTAGGAGTGAAAACTTTATGCCTGCACAAGAGATGTACTCCCTGCGCTAGGTTCTGCAAAGTGGAACAAGTAGCAAGCACATATTTTAAGACCTATTGAACCAACCAATATATAGTAGTTATTTGCTAGACTACAAAGCCAGTTGTACTGAAACATTCTGCAGACAGCAAAAAGCTCAGCTCCAGTTTTCAATCAAAAGTTTCAACAGTTTCAGAGTTTCCTCTCAGAGCTGAACCTACCAAAACACAAAACAAACTTGTCTGTCTGACCTCAGCCAACAAGGCTCCAACACTGCAAACCTCCTACTAGAAAAAGCATTCCCCACTTTCCATACTTTGCTAAGAAGGGGGGGAAGCTTCAGACATTCTTATGCTGACACCTCCTTCAACTACTATGCATCAGCTAATTAATATGGAGCCAGACAGTAGATAATCCAAAGACCAAGTGTTATTACTTTAAGATCTTACCTTGCTCTTGAAATACTTTCCTTTTCAAGCATGAATCTCTCCTTCTTATACTGAGGCTCAAGTTTAAGAGCATCCATGGGTCTTGTAATGTAAATTCATATTTATGGATGGATTCCTGTTAGCTGGCTTCCCTACATGTTTTAAAAATCCATTCCTTATAAGTCACGACTAGGGAATGAGCTGCCAAGTACATGGTAATATCTACTGAGGGATGTTTTTCCTCACAATCTCTTTCAGTTCTTGGAAAATTGATGGCATTATCACACAAAACAACACTTTCAGAAAACCCAAGCTGGAACTAGGCTGATATATCAGGCAAGTTAGCTACTTAGATGCTAGGATTCAACAGCCATTTTTCAGGAAGCGTGGACACCTTTCAGATGTGAGGTCTGCAACATGCATGTATTAACACCCCAACTCCACACCAGCAAAAGCTGGTCAGTGCAGGTACCGAGAGCTTGACAAGCCACTTTCATCTGGGCTACTCAGAGCATCTACAGAAATCCTCCAGGAAGCAGTGAGCACAAACAGTAACATAGCTGAAGAATAAGCACGCACATTACATACTTGCAATTTGGACAGAACAGGAAGCTCGAGTGCTCACCTTTGCTACAAATAGAAATCATGTTTGTCTGTTTCCTTTGGTTTAACTCACAGGTAAGCTTTTTACTTACCAGCAATTTACCCAGAATTGGCTTAGAAATATTATTTATAAAAAATGATTATTTTCTTGTAAAAATCTGTCTAATCCCTTAGCTTTTAGTGCTGTTCCACCCCCTTAGCAGTACGCAATTGCCAGCTGCTACCTCTCAGTCTGAAAACATTTATCGATGAATCAGAGATACTATCTGATAAGAGAATCTGAAATTACCCTGACTTTGGGTTAAGGATCCCCAGGGACCCAAAAATCCAGAAGCAAACATTGCCCTGAGTATCCTTGTTCTACAAAAAGGTAGCAAGCCTGCTCCCTCCCCCACTACTGCCTTGCACTTCATAAGGTCACTTCCATCACTGCAAGGCAAGCTGTGAAATACTGTTTGCAGATAATACCGTTACGCACCAGTGATTGCAGAGGTTTGAAAACATCTACAGTGTGAGACAAGGAAGAGCCAGAAAACCAGAGGGGAGCAGGGGGAAAGGGTCCAGGAAAGAAAATTCTGGTCTTTAAATTCCCACTAATAACCAATAGCTCGTGAAGCTAAATACATGCTGCAAGCAAATTAAAGGAGTTGAATCAGTTAGAACAGAGGCTATCCGACAAATTACCAAGACTTCTGATTTTTTCCACTCAGTGGAGATGAGGGAGGGTCAGGGGAAAAAATAAAGTATATACACAGCTCTTGGCACTGCCTGGGATTTCTGTGCCACTGGGAATAGGGGAAAATCGCACACTGTGTGAATAATGTGCAAGTCAGAAACTTAAAACAGATGCACTTCAAAATAAGTCAATAAGACCAACTCTTAGATGGAACATTTTCCAGACACCACCTATTTGAAGATTGCACAGCAGTGTTTGCCACCATAGTAGAATTCTACTATCTTTTCAAAGACCAAAGTGTTAAATTAGCTTAGAGGATGTATTGAGAAATATTGTTATCTTTTTCCTGCTCACAAGATAAAACTTAAACCTCCTGTCTTTAGACAATTCAGGACAGATAACTCTCCAAATGCCTAACCAACAAATTATTGATAGCCATACATTTAACAGAACATTCACTGTCAGGATTTTGATTAAAATGTTAACAAGGCAACACTGCTACCACTGTGTATACAAGGCTGTGTATCCAGAATTTCACCTCTTGAAAAGAACAGGACTAATTTCAACCAAACTATTTTCAACATTTTCTACACCACATATCCCTATCTATAGGATAAGTCCAATCACTGTGGCACCCATCTCACAGTATTATGCTCTCTCATCTCACAGTCATGCTCTCCTGCAGATCGTGCATTTGAGGTGGTCATTAATACACATAGAAACAAAACAGCATGTAAAGTTATTCAAGATCAGGAATTTATGATGTCCCCATCCACAGTAAAGCTTTCAATCACAAAAGACTGTTTTCCAGCATCTTATTTCTCATTCTTTGTATAAAGTATTTTCTGCTGCTGAGCTTCATAGCCACACATAGAAACTCTACATACAAAAAAGTCCTTTGAGGAAACTCAGAATCTGCTGCTTCTATTTTGGGAATACATATTCTGTGCTAAAATTTATCTTCCGAAATTTATAATTGAGACTACAGATATTAGCTTCTAGTTCAGCCAAGAGTTTGTCATGAGTCAAAGTTTATCACACTAATCTAGGAAACTAAACAAAAGCACCAAGATGCAGGTAGCGAAGCTAGTGGTGTACAGGAAGAGACTCCCTTCCCCAGTATGCTGTGTGAAAATTGCCTAGGACAAGAGAGCTACTTGCCAAGGCTCTGGTATTCCAGCTTTGGGTGTCAGGTAGGCCTGGAGGTAGAGAATGACAGCCTTGAATTTGCCCCCTCGCTTTATTTGCCAGGACACAAGAGAGATTAACTGCATGGGTAAACCTTTGCCATGTGGGTAAGCTAATTTCATCTGCATGAAGGAATTCACCTTGTAAAAGTATAGGGCAACTGCAATAGGAAACAGACAAGAAAAAATCCTAAGCATGAAGAAATGAACCTGTGAGAAAAGACTGATGCTGTGTGACTAGAAAATCCTGCTCTGAATAAAAGAGATTTATCCTGAGGGTGGGTGGAGAAATAAAAGCAGCATAAGTTCAGTTCTCTTTTAAAGAGACACCTCCAGTTTAATATGCTCTCTTTGCTCAGCATCAGTTGCAGGGATGACAGCTGTTATTTGCTGCTATCACTTCGGCACACAGCAGCACAAAGACAACAGGACTATTTTCAGTCTGTTTCATTGCATACCTTTACTACCAAAGGCTGAAAGAGGCAGTACAAAAAGGAAAACTGCAAAATCTCTCAACACCAGAAGGCTGAAGCTTTCTGCAGCTTTACAGGATACAACTGAGATTGAGTAAACAATCTGTAAAGCCTGTTAAACATGTACGGGATTAAGCAGCAAATTGCCCAAATATGTAGACTCACAAAAATGATACAGCTTGATATGTATTGAGTTGAATTTGAACTCAAGAAAACAGAAGCAGTACTGGTGAGCAAAAGGAAAGCTAACTGAAATATAAATATATCCTCGGGCAAAGATCACAACTTGCAGGTGGCCAATTCAATCGATTACTTTGAAAGCTTTCCTAGACACTCCAATGACCCCAATCTAACAGCATCTACAAGCACCTTCAATTGCCATCTCTGAAAAGGCAGATTAAGAGCTGGCCTCACACTTCCTGCCAGCAGATGATGAAAGTTCTTTCTCTGCGTATGAAACAAAATTAGCAGTGTATTCAGAAGCTGAGCTCTGCTGTCCTTCATTTGCACACATGTCACTGTCATCCAGTCTGGGTGCAAGGCACGCTCTGGCCTTACTCTCTCCCTAGGACATGCAAAACCTCTCACGCCCATGAAAGCATGAGAAGTGAACATCACATTGTCAAAAAGTTTTTAATATAAGATATTAGCAACTTTTTACCCACCAAAGGGAAAAAAGTATAATCAAAATTTTCACTTTAAACACCTCCAACATTTTTTTTCTCCTCTTAGAATAAGACATTGTTGCTTCAACTCTGTGAAATACTGAAAAGGCTTAACAAAATCAAAAAGGTCTCCAACTTACTCTACAGGTGAAAGGGGACAAGAATAAGGCCATCTTATGGATTCCAAACAGTTAAAAGAAATTACCTTCTTCACTGTCTGAGGCACTGCTCTTCTCTTGAAGATTTTCATTCTCATTCAGATCTAAGGATTTTTCTAAAGATCTGCTTCTGACTAGCTTAACAGATTTCCTTTCTGAAGATGGAATGGGGCTCTTCTTTATTTGTTTCTCATTTAGAGACTCTTCCACCTAAAAAAAAAAAAAAAAGGAAAAAAAAAATCATTAATAATCATAGGCCACTGAAAAAAGAAAAAGTTATTTTCAAAGAAAAACAATACAACCAAAGCCAGAAATTCTACCTGCTCAGTTACCACACAGTCAAGCACTGATTTCCTCCACCTCAGCCAGTCTCCCTTACTCTTTATCTCAGACTTTCACTTTACCCTGGTAACAAGACTTGTTTATCAGCTTTTCTTACCATGAGCCACCTTAAAGAGGCAGTTTACTCCCTATTACAGTTCCTTTCCCTGCATCAATGCTGGCATTTATAAACTCATTAATCTAATGCAGCAATTCACTTCTCATTTGTCAGATTCGTTTTTATACCATTTGAAGAGTCCAACAATCCTAAGGGGAAGCACAGTGAGCAGGCAGAGCACCCCTTTTTCACTAACATTTGGTCACCTCAGTTGAATATTTGAAAAATGTTCTTACTTTGTAGGGCTTCATCACCTTTTAACAAAGCAAAAAAGATAAATAAAAGAAAAACAAACAAAAGCACTTCATAGAGTCACGTTACCTATAAAATGCTACTTCTAGAAATAAAGCAATGGAGTATCATCTACCATTTCCAGTACAGAAGCAGAGCATGCCCCACCACACCAGCCATTGACTCAGTGATGCAGCTCTGAATCATGGGCTACAGTTACTGGGTGTTCAGCTTGCACACACCTTGAGAAGAAATTGCTAGTGAAACCACATACACAAGGTTTGTGCATTTCAAACTGCCACTTAAAACGTTTGTCTAAGAGTTCTAGTTCTCATGCTAAGCCCTCCCTTAAAGCTCCCATTGCATTCAGTGAAAGAACTGGGATCAAGAACAGTGAAGTCCCCATAGGCAGTAGCACACAGATGGTATTAAATGAGGTTTCCTTAACTGAGTAGCTCCAATTAATTGCAGTAAAGATTTATTCAGCACTGAGTCAAAACCAAAAGCAACCGCTGCTTGAATAATCATCGTGTTCTTCCTGTACTACTTGACTTTTTTCAAAAGACAGACCATTTACTATTTTGTGCAACAGAGAACCATTAGCAGAAGGTGTGTGGCTGGAAAACAGACAAATGCAAATTCGATCACAGTATAAGTGAGCAAAAATATTCCCCAAAGGTCAAAAAAAAAATACTGCATCAGCAAAGACAACCAATTAACAAATGCTGCTATTGAATGGAGCTACATGCCTGAAGTTATACTCAGGTACACAATGGAAATGAGGATAATAACCAACATTTCAATGATAACATTCTATCAACACACGAAAAAAGGAGAAAGGAACTAGTAGTGCTGAAGTGTCCAGTACTGCTGAGCTCTGTACCAATGCATTTCTGTTTTTGACCTGCCAAGAGAAGGCTACAGGATAGGGAAAACCTTACAGAGCCTTCTAAAGAGGAGCAGAATGAGCAAGGTGGTTTCCATACAGAGATGACCTGCACTTAGAGCAGACATGCCACAGCTGGCATTACACAGACTTCATTTCATCAACCACAGACAGCTACTGATAATAGCTTTTTCCAAGACAGCCCAAGTGATGCCAGCCAACTCCTTCAATAGTTCAGATCTCTTTCTGAAGTGAACTTGTGGATTTCTTTTGTCTGTCAAAGCAGTAAGGAAGGAGTTAAGCCTTTTTCTCTCCAGCCTTTGGAAGGCAATTATGCTGTGCATCATCAGTGCAATGATATTTGATAAAAGCTTTCTAAGCACTGCCCTCTCCTCTTACTGCCCTTGTGCTTCTACAATATCTGCTATAATCCTGGGCTGTGGGGAGAGCGTACGCATTCTTTAGAAACACCAAATGTTTAAAACAAACATTATGTATTTTAGCTACACTAAAATAATAATCACATTTATCAAGATTGCTGCTTTACATTATAATTAAACAACTTGTTTGAAGTGCGACTATCCAAAAAGAATCCTAAAATTAACCCTGCTCATAGATCAAATCCCTGGGTATTTCTGCTTACCTACACGCCCAATTAGATTTAGCACCTGCCACTAACATCTCTGGGAGCAACACCTAGTAGGCAAACAAAACACTTCTCTACACAGAGCCATTACTTTAAAATGACTTGTTCTTGTGCAAATAAGATTTAAACAAGTCCAAATCAAGGCTACCTGGGTAATTTTACTTACTCTAAAAAGTCAGAATTCCAGCAGCATCCACAGTCTTCCCAGGCCTCCCCTTCAGCTTTCCAAAAACTCTTGTTTTAGAATCCTAGGACTCAGGGACACCCTTTGTAGTAACTAAGCTTTTAACACAGCTTTTGTTCACTGGGTATCAGTCTCTAGCCACCAACCTGCATTTCCACTGAACCATTTAAAGCCTACTTAAAAGCCCAAACAAGTTTTACGAAGTAACAAAAGCCAGAAGACCTCAATGATAGTAAGCACTGTTACAAGCATCTCCTTTCTTCCCTCTGAATTTTTCCAAAGCTGAAACAGCAACTAAGTAGCTGATCTGAGAATAGCGACAGGCTTTGGCGCTCTGTTTGCTTTTCTCTCCCTTGGGGTATCTATTAACCAAGAGAAAATGCCTGTAACTGTTTAGGACTATAACTGCACATAGCCCCAGGAACCACGCTAAATGCTGTGCGCAACTCAGATACCGTTACTAAAGCATTTACCCTCTCAAATAGAGAATTACACTCACAAATTCATTCCACACCACAAAACCACCCACATTTGTTCAGTTCTTTATCAACTGAAAGGATGAGGAAAACTCATCCTAACCAAGGGTGTTCTTGTTTTTTTGGTTGTTTTGTTTGTTTGTTTTTAATTTCCTGCTTTCTAAATGATCTCCGTAAGTTTAATTAAGCAGGGGTAAAGTGGAAGAAAAGAGGTTTCATATATTCACAACAGAAGACTAGCTGAACTCTGAAGGCAGGGATACATAGCATAACTCACCCTCTAATAATCCTCATGTATAGCAGGCAAAAGAGCCTTGAGGAGATTTTTTAAATAGAAATAGCACAAGCAAAAAAGCATTGGAAGTTAACACAAGTACTGCTTTCATAAAGCACTTACATAGAAACGCACAGCGTGCATAGGAAGATGGACAAAACATGATTAGTTTTGTTTTTACAGCTGGGAAGACCAAGGCCTAAACCTCAGCATTATGCAGTGAATTAGAAACTCACACCAATGATGTTATCTTATCCTGAAGTTTGCTTCCCAAATATATTCTTGAAACCTGACAGTATTCATATCCAATTTCTGATGTGAAAACCTTTTAGGCTATCAGGAACTCCCAATGAATTTCACAAGTTACAATTCCCATGCATTTTATGTTTACAGATAGACAAGTTCAGCATATTTCTTATCAGTTATGAATAGCAAGAAAGACTGAGTCAGCACTTACGCCTGACAACACGTGTCTATTGAGTGACTCTCCTTCTGTTTGAAGTGTGGATTCCCGAACTAAACCAGCTGTTTTAGGTAGTTTGTCATCCCTTTCTCCAGGTTCATCACAAATGCTAGATCTGTCCAAAGGAAGAAATAAGATGTATTTGGAGCCACATATGTATCTGTAAGTAAATAAACTTGGCTTTGTAAAACTGAACAATGCAATCCGCATTTCCTTTTTAAGCTTTTAATGAGCAATTCCTGCACTCACACAATAGTTATTCTGCTAATATTAACAGCTACCAGCTAAATCCTCCCACATCAACCTCATTAACCTCTCAAGCCATGCTTCTCACCATAACCACCTCAATAAATCCAGCTTTTGCCTATGTTGTTAGTAAAAACAAAGCACAGGTGAGATAGAAAGCATGCACTCTGCAGAGGAACAGAGGTAGCCTTGAGTGAATTTAGAAAAAAGTACCTGAAGAAACACCGAGACTTTTTTCCTGCATCCATTATTCCGGAGTTGCACAGTACTGCATTTATTATTATTATTTTTAAAACAGATAAAACCCAGGAAATACTTAATGGGACATTTTTTGAAGCTTGCAGTGAACTGTTTTCTTTTCCTATTACACATACTCGATAATGCAGGAATGAAAAAGAGATGCCAGTTACATTGTTCAATTTTACAAAGTCATTTACGTACAGATACAAAATTAAAACTCCACTGTTAGGATTACACTGACTGTTCATAAGATATAGGTCATATTTATTCCAAGAAATCAATAAAACTATTTCAGAAAGATATCTATATACAGTTTTCTTCTAATTCAACCTGAGTATCATATGTAAAATAAGCTAAGACCTGATACATAGGGACAACAAAGCAAGTATTTTAGTCTCCACAGAGTGAGGAAAAGCATTTGAACAGCAGATATAGCTCCATTCCATTCAGCCCTTCCAAACTGTTGAAGGGCATATAGATCACTGACCAAACATTATCAGGAGGAAAAGTTGATATTTAAGCTATCCTGCCCTCCCACCAGGCAAATCCAGGGGCAGCAAGGTCTTCCTATCTCCCTGTATAAGGGGCCTCAGCAGTGTTCCTCTTTTAAGCAATGAACACAATTAAGTTTTTATGCATATTCAGCTTACGCTGTTCAGTTCTCTGCATAATTTTACTCTAGGCTTAACCTTTCAGGTAAGGCTACAGCAGCACTTTGGAAAGCAGTTTCTAAAATAAGAGATCATTACTTCCCCATGAGTATATCAATAAGCATTATAGTCTCCCCTTACCGACACTGCCCATTGTCCTCAGATGATGAGTGGAAGCTCTCCATCTCCTCAGTGTTCAGGCCCAGCTCAGAGCCATAGCTCTGGTGCACCAGCTGCCAGAATTCCTGCTTGGTCAGCCTCTGAAAGAAAGCGAGCTAGTCAAGAACTATGCTGTGGAGCAGTAAGGCACAGTAGGTAAAACAGTAAGAAGTTTGAATTACGCCACAGCCTTTAACCTTGCTTCTGACAAGGTCTGCAAGCATTTAGGTATCACATTTCAAGATTAGATTTCAGCATTTTGGGGAACTGAACTCCCATCTACTTCATGTTCCCAATCCATCACTGTTCAACCAATAGTGCCAGACGTTAAAAAAAACTAGCATTTCAAGAAAAAAATGCTTGTATTTGCATCTTCATTTATCACCAGCATTTTCAGAAATATCTTCAAAGCATCCCCCTCCTGAGTTTCACAAGACACGGCACAAAACCAGTAGCTAGCAGACAGCCACTCACTCCCTCCCCCTTTGATCCCAAACTTTACAGATCTGTGCCTGTTTCCTTGGGATGTGCAGACCACTCTACCAGCAGAGAGAGACTAGCACTTCACTCACTGCAGACATTAGTGCTAGCTCAGCCAGCAGTCCATCTCACCAAGGTGGGGCAGCAGGTGGGACACCGCCACAAGCTCCATAGGTATAATACCTCGTCTCACAGCTAGTCGCTCTTCTCTTTCCCTATAAGCTCCATGAATTCCACATTCTTTCTGACCATCAGGAAAGTTAGGGAAATGAGTTTTACAGCCAACTCATATCAGCAAAGTAAGCAGCTAGTTTCAAAGTCCACTTTTTCTGGCAGGAAAGGGCCAAACAAGAAAAAAAAAAAAAAAGAAATGCAATAATATTGTTTGTGTATTTAGTCAAAGAAGCCAGGCGTTACACTGGAAAATGTGCCGCAGTCATGATCCATATTGATCAAGGGAACAGAACCATGCTAATGAGGCAGTAACACAGGTCTGCTTACTATTTGCATGAAATGATCACATTAAATACTCGTGCATTATTTAAAGGGCTTTTAAGCGATCCTCTCCACCTCTTTGCTCTGCCTGCAGTGTTACACCACCTACACTTTTAGCCACCCAAAAAAGGCCGCTGCACAGGCACCCAGGTAAACGCTCACCTACACACGGTCGGTTCCTCACGCCGGGTCGCGGCCCCGCTCCATACGCTCCCCCCGCCCAACGCACACACAGACACACACAGCCCGGCACTTTCTCCTCTCACCCTCCGGGCCCGCAGCCGCCGCCCGGCTCCTCCCCGCCGCTCCCGGGCCACCCCGGCCCTTTCCCACTTCCTGCTCGGCGGCGAGGCCCGGCCCCACAGCCGCAGGGGCTGCCCCGGGCCGGTACCGCACGGCCCCTCGCCCACCTCCCTCACGGCGAAGCGCGAAGCCACAGGCGGTGTCGGCTGCTCTCTGAGGGGACAGACGTCGGGCTTTTCTACGAGCACCCTGCTGGCACAGATCTCTGCCTTTACTTGCACCAGGGACAAAGGAAGCGTTACAACACTGAACACGCACCTAGAGAGCACGGGTCCTAACAGCTAGCACCGGCCTCCATTGCCCCGTGAGATTTCCTGCGGGGCACCACGGTGCTCGGCAAGCACCAAACGCACAGCTGCCTCACCTTCCTTCCAGGGACATTGTGTGTGCTTCAGCTTTCTCTTTAATTGGCTGAAAACAGACAGTGCCTACCTGTTTTTAAAATACGACTGAGGTACACGCTGAGAGCCCACCTGTCCACCAGACATTAAATGGCAGGCACGCGGCTGCTTTCATTCTGTTACCCAGTACTTCCCCAGCTTTTTTTCCAGTCCTAAGAGACCTGCCATGGCTAAGCACCAATACGCTCATCAGCACGGTCTGCATCAGTCTGCAGGCTTATCAGCCTGTTCTTGTACAAGGAACTCACTGGTTCACAGAAGGAAAAACTACAAGCTGTGCATTTTAGTAATCTATAAAGTTGTTTCCTGTGGTTTTGAAAAGTCAATGTTACTAACTTCTGTTTCTAGAGCCAGGATTCTTGCAATCTACTCAATTATTTCTAGCTCAGTTAGATACAGTAAGTCATTAATAGTCAGCCCAGCTTCAAATCAGACTTGCTGTACTATAATCAGAAAAGATTAGTTCTAAAGGCAAAGAGGGCATGACTTTTCTGGCTCAGATTTCTGTCTCTGAGCAGAAGCAGTCTGGAGTGGCTCTGAAACTTGTAAAGCTGAAACTAAATCCAGACTACTCTGCCCACTCAAGGTGATGCTCTGTGCTAGATTATTTCTCAGTTCTTTATATTAAAAAAAAAAAAGAAAAAAAAAAAAAGAAAAAAAAAAGAAAAAGAAAAAAAAGGCTAAAAAGGCTAAAAGCAGCAGTGGTGCACATTTTTGTCCTTTCAGCCTGGAACGTAGTATCAGTACTTCATGTCACAGCAGTTAAAGTGGTGGCATCAAACAGGCTGTCCTACAAAATACCGTAAGTAAAGCTACTGATTTTTACCCCAGCAGACAGGTGCAGAAGTAAAGACAAGATACTGCACAAATGTTTAATCCAGGGACACCCCACACACAAACACACTCTCAAACCAAGCAACTCTAACATGGAATGTTGCCCAATTTCTTGATTACAATGGCAAAGGTTAACAGCGAATACTCAGTTCAGTTAAAACTGCCTGAACATGAAGGTCAAAATCGAACTCAGCCCTCTTTGATCTTTAAAACAACCTCTGCTGAATGCAAAGGTGCAACAAGTCTTTTTCAAAACCTTGCCTTAGAATCTGGTTGATTTACTGCCCCAGAGGATGTTTGCCACAAGAACCCCAGTTCAACTGAAGTTCTGGTCCCTTCTCACACCCTTAGACTTATCTGCTTCAGCACCTGGAGACTGGCACAAATCTCTATCAAGCGAAGCAAAGGAATAAAAGGAAAATAATCCAACTCTAAGGACAAGGACTCACGGGAATTGAGACCGAGTTAAGAGCCTGTTCTATTAGAAATAAGGAACATTGTGTTTGTTTGGAATTTGAATAATCTGCTTAATTATATTTTAATTTGTTCTTTCTCCCTCAAACTGGAGGGATAGTTGACATCCATGAACTTCAGGAGAATAAAGCGATAGTATAAATGCCATTGCTCTTTCTATCATTAACAACCATGACTAAAATTGTTTCTGCCAATTTGGAAAGCCTGTTGAAAAGCAGGAATCATTGCTGATTTAATAAACTGATGCATTATTTAAAGCTTCAGTGGATGGGAAAGCTGCTATCTGTTTTATCAAGGTTGGTGTCATGTCTCTTCCAGACCTACATTAATGATTCCTTATTTTCCATGATGCTTCCCTTCTAAACAGAAGCATTTCAAAAACAGTGGCATGGTAAAAACCTAGAAGGTTCACTTTGACTGCGTTTTGCAACAGGAATTAAATGTGGATTTCCCCCCCTCCCCCCCTCAAACAGAAGTCTTTACACGGACATTTTAAAAAGAAAAGTGCCATCTTAAGAGGAGGCTACCCACTGATTTAAAAGGAAACAAAGTTGAACCACATCAAGTACAGAGAAGCTACAAGCTACAGAATTGCAGCTCAGCTAAAGTGATCAGGAATCCTTACCAGACCATGAAGAAGTTAGAAGACAGCATCTTGGCCTAATTAAGCTTAGAGTAAATGGTTACACGTATTCCATGTCTTTCTCCTACATAATGCAATTTCTAATCCAAAAGGCAGACTTCACAGAAGACTAATTGTTGAACTGTCTACGAACATGACACTTAAGTACAAGGCAAAATGGCCACAAGATGGAGATCTGGTAAAGAGCATGCTGACCCTCCTGAGAAGTTCTGCAGGGGGTAAAAGCTTAGAGTATACTGGGTAAAGCAGGTAAGTTGCTCTTCAGAAGAAGTGAGACTGTGTAACACAAACTCAACAGCTAGGAAGTTCTGAAAAGGCCACAGCTAGCAACTGAAATCGACAGTTGTGCTAACACAATTTGAAGCACATGCAATTCCAAACCCCAGGATCAAAATCTGCAACTCTGGGATTATCTACCATAAGGTGGTGCAAACCAACACTGTGACAGTTGCTTACAGAGTTTCCTTCTGACGAGACACGAATAACTTTATTTCATAATTTAACAGTACCACGTCATTGCCTAGACTGGTAGATACATTCCAGAGAATAATTAAATTATCCATAGGGTTTAAAACATTCTGCTGCTAGCAGAAGAAACATTAAAACCAGCTCCTTTTGGAAACAATTCCAGGGAGATCATTACATTGTCACAAGCATCACAGATCCTGACAGGATCCCTTTGACAACTACCTCCCAGAAACACCAGGCTCACAGCACCGCATACCACACCAGAGCCTCAGAGGTAAGACGTACCTTTCAAATGTATACTGTCCCTCTGATGAGGGCATGTGCTCATCTACTCAGTGCCTCTCTGTAACTTGATCTAGTTGAATAAGCAGTAAAGATTTTCATAAACAGATTAATTTTGCCTTAATTGGCATTTTGTTGATTTCCAGCTTTTGGTTACAGAAGTGCCTCTGGGCTGCCTTAACACTCATTTAACCAAAAATGTATGTGGCAACTGTATCAGTACTGCAACAGCTTTAAGCCTTTGGGTACCACTACACTACAGACTGAAAGAGATATTTCAGTATTCAACTGCAAATACGTTGGAATATTTAAACAATGAGAGCCATAAACAGGAAGGAGACTGTTTTCAAAAATTGCATTACTTACACTGATGTTCTGCAACAAAATTATCAGTACATTTTTAGAAAGATTAGCTTATGTGCCCACAAATTGAAACATAAATCAACCTAACAAACAGGAGTTGCCAAAATACACTCCCGTATCATTCAGCTTA
Source organism: Lagopus muta (assembly GCF_023343835.1). Classification (NCBI taxonomy): domain Eukaryota; kingdom Metazoa; phylum Chordata; class Aves; order Galliformes; family Phasianidae; genus Lagopus; species Lagopus muta. The sequence continues at coordinate 82,999,081 of NC_064433.1, forward strand.
CTTTTGTCACATTTATTCAAGGTCAGGGGAATTTTAATGAATGGCTGGCAAAGGTTCTAACTTATCTGAGAAGGTGACTTTTGGCCTTTTTTTTTTTTTTTCTTAAAAGGAAAAGAAAGTTTTATTTTTTCTTCAAAAATAACCAGCAAAGCTAAACACAGCAGTATAAAAACAAAAAGGATAAGAACCTTATTTGTCATCTGAAGTACAAGGAGGCAAAGGAGACCATGAGGTTAGAATTCCACATCAAGACAGAGTTAATTTTTTCTTCAGGAAAGTCTCATTCCCTCAAGATGCATCTCCATATATTACAAAAGATTCTTTTGTTATTTAACCACAGGCACCAGCACTTAGAAGCTTACCTTATCCAACAACACATTCTGCCATAAGCGAAAGATACTGAGGTAGCTTCTGTCTCTTGCACTGAACGATGTGAAGAAAAACTGTAGGAAAAAAGTATGAAAATCTCACTTGTAGGTATTTAAAGAAAACCACAATGCTTCCTTATACCTTAAACATTCTAACATTTTCAGTAATTGCATGTTCCTCAGTAACTGCATATTCCTCACACTGAACACTTCTTAATCGCTTCTAGTAAGCAAGAATTAGATCTCCAGTAGTCACAGCATATAAAAACTCTTGCTTGTCTGGACATTCAATTGCAACCATTTGTACCCCTCAACTGAATACACAAAGGCTTTCATCCACTTCCAAATGGGAAGTGAAACAAATCAGATGTATATGCCTATTCCTTAAAGGTCACAGCCCTTTCCATCCTACCTCTACATACTCCTTTTATTAAATCTTTTCACCTGGGACGTGAAATTACAATAATTAAAATCAGAAATCAAATTAATGTGTCATTTGTAGTTTTAACTACTTAGAAGTTGGTTCAGTAGAGAAAAAATATCTTCTTTGAGGAAAGAAGTTAATGTTTTCAGAAGAAATTGAGAGGGAGCAGCCAAATGTGGAACAACAGGAGTCATAGCCCCTTCAGAGAGAACAGCTCCAGAATCATCCTAGAAAATTATCTTCTGTATCCAGTCAAGAAGTCTCACTTTTGAGACACTGCCAGAAGAGGTATCATGAAATACACGTTGGACATGAGCATTCTGCATCACAGTTTTCAGTTTCATCCAAATTCAAGTCCCACAAAAGAACTATTTTTACCAAATAAAATTGGATAGTTTACATGTAGATTTCTCCATGACTCAAAGCCCATGTATCACAGCACTTTCACTTTCAGCAATTTCTTATGGAACATTTAAATCTGATGAGAACAAAAATAACAAATCCAAAGACATCCTGAATTCATTTCCTGTATTTTTAGTTTTTAAGTAGAATTTGATAACCAGTAGGACAAGAATTCCCCTTTCAGGTTACTGCATCAGTGTTATCAGTGGGGTTTGTAATCAAGCTAGAGTTGATAGTTTGGTCTCTCTGCACACCAGCTTTCAAGTCTGCCTTCTAATTCTAGTAATGTTTAAAAACTTGTCAGGGAAAGTTACATATTCAAAACCAGAAGTGCTCAGTTCTGGAAATTATCATTTAAAAGACAAATGTACTTAGATTCAGGCTTTCACCTTTTCTCCTTTTGTTGCTATCTGTATGGCATTTGGAATGAGCCGAGCAGTTTTTTCCTTTGTCATGAAAGTGATATCCTTCAAAGCAATGGAAATCTAAGCAGAAAGAGAATAAATACATTTTTTAAATTTAAGCTTTTTTTTCCAATTTACAGAATCATAGAACACGCAAGAAAAACTCAAATTTTAATCCCAAACGCCAGAATGAAATACAAATAAGATTTTGAAGGCAGTTGTCTCCCTTTGCTAACCTTCACAGCAAGCATCCCAAATTTGTAGCAAATTAAGTTGATTTAAGAACAATTTCTTCTTTCATATTAGGATTAGAGAAGCAAGTTGTTCTGTCTCTTCTTTCCTTCCACCCTTGCAGCAGCACTCCACAATGAAGGGCAAAATATCAACTATATAAAACCATACAGGCTGTGATTTCAAAAGGATTTTTTTTTTTAATAATTTTTTTTAAGTATCAGGTCTACAAGAAAATTTTGATCATCAAATCCATTTGATGAAATTAAGCTTGATTTCTAATTGAGTATTTCCATACCTTCTTAAGTACACAAACTACCTGTTGCCTGCACTGTATATGTCAAAGCAGATAGAATTCAAGAGATTAAGTTGTCAGCCTTCTCAGCTGCATGTTTTGATACATCACCATCACCTTTACCTAGGCTACCTTCCATTTCTCTTCACCTCTTTATGCTATTTATTCAGCAGGTTGCAACAACTGCTTTCATGAAAACTTAACTCATTAAGCTAATTTCAAGAAAAAGAGCCAATATATCATGAATATCTACTTCTGCTTATACTGATCAAAAGCTACACACCACAATGTGAGAACTTCTACCAAAGTTATTTTTCAGATTGCCTATAGTTATTCTTAGATGCTGATACTTTATATATACAAATATATATGACAAGGCAAATCATTAAAGAATTGTAAAAGATCAGCTTTAAGAAGAAAACAATTGCCAAATGTCTTCCTATACTGAATGACTGAGTAGGCTTATTTCTGCTCAGACATCTCCAAGACTACCCTCACTTTATGGTGCAACAGATTTGCATTTCCACTCAGGGATATAAGCTCAGCATGAGATGGACAGGATAAAAGTCCCTCAAACAGATCTTACATCCTGATACTACAAGGACAAAGAAATGGGTTTCAAGTACGCTAAGAAATCTTACTGTAGTCTCCCATCGGAAGATGTTGCTGTGGAAACAGAGCCAGTTTTCAGAGAGATACAAGCGTCCTTGCAGCAGGATATCCTTCTGGAGAGCACAAGCATAATCTGCATATGGAGAGAAAGAGCAAGTTTACTCACTTACTGCAGTTCAGTAGACCCAAGCATGTTAACTTAAAAGGAGATAATGGTATTACAATACAAATCAAAACGCATTTCTTCCACTCTTTTCAACTCTGATGGCAGACTTGCACTGGGTTGCACCCAAACTACTGTTTGGGAACACCTCAAAAGTCAGAGTCCATAGAAATACCTGTATAAAGACAATATTTCATACACTGACCCCCTGTGCCTTATCCTGTGTTTTCAGAGAAGAAGTAGGAATACATAGGAGAAATAGTCACAAACATTAGTCAAGCATTAGAGAGCATAAATAAAACAATACACAGACAATTTATAGTATAACAGATTCTACTACCAACTCCTACGTAACAATTATTCATATATTGTAGTACAGCAATGATTTTCCACTGAACAGATCCTATCACTAGCTAAAGCTATCTGCAGAGTAAGACATTAAAAGACAGCTTGAAGCAATCCAGTTCTTTAGGCAGGGGATATTTTCATCACTTGACTGTTGTTTTTATTATGATACTGCCTCAGGCCGAAACATCCCTACTAAGGAATATTTTTCATCTGGAATGCAATTACCCATCATCAGATACCTGCTGATCAAAACTGAGATATGAGGATTTGCTTGCACTTTTAAGTCTTTGAGAGAATTTTCATCAAGAGCCTGAAGACTCAAACTCTTCCAGAAGCACTCAGCACTAAAGTGAGGATACGGAAATAAATGTCAAAGTTCTCTTTAGTCATACAGAAAGAAAGTTCAGACAGACAGACCGCTTCTGAAAGCTACAACCTAGAGGTTACATTCTGTTTTTTCTTACATAATAGGCATCTGTTCACACAGAATGATTTCAACTGTAGAAGTATCAAAGTGTTTCTCCTTTTTTATTCTGAAAAACACTTTGTTATTTTCCAACCTATCATTTTTATTTTGTATGCATCAAAAAGATGAACACAGTTCTTGTCCAAGCTGCAAGAAGTTCAGAAGTCTCTCATCACACTAACTTAGTGGTAAATCTCCTGGATTTTCCCTCAAGTGAGTACAAATAAAGTTTCTCACAAGATGCACGAAGCATACGTACAAGCCCAAACAATTTCACAAACTTAAATTCCAAATGAATCCATTTCAAGTGCACGTTTAAAATTCAAGAGAAGTCCAAAACCAAAGTGCTGGAGAGATAGAGAAGGCAGCAAGAGTCTGAGGTTAAGGACTTCCAGAAACTAATATCAAAACGTTTCCATCTAACTTTTATGTTTGGAAGACTGGCTCCTATTTAAACCTGTAAGTACTATCTAGCACCTTATGGGAGCATCTTACTACTTTTTCCTCATCCACATACTAGCCAGATACCCATACTAGAAACAATATCCAAAATAATACTCCTCCTTTCTTGCAGAGCTAGCACAAAATTACTCCCCTGGGAGGCTTGGGCAAGTGACAAGCAACACCATGACGTACCTACAAAAGACAATGTCAGAACAAAGGAAGAGGTTAGCATTTCTCCTTTTGTGTTATCAGATCCAGTAACTTAAGATGCTACCTAGAAACAATAATTTGCAGACAAATTAAAGTTAGTGGCACTCCTTTAAACTCCCATTTTGAAAGTCTAAACCTTTTATTATCATAGAATTTTTTCATATGATCTTTGAAAGTTTGCTCCAAAATTAATTCTTCCTATTTATTTCCATGAACATTACAACAGCTATAAAGCACAACTACACTTTGATACAGCAAATTCTCAGCTACAAAACACTACTGCTCAGCACAGTCACCACAGTTCAGCTATGCATTTTCACTAGCTATGAACAAGAGCCTGCATGCTGCACTCAAAAATCTGCATCAAGGAGATGGCCTGCTGTTTCACACGTTCTGTGACAGCATCTATACTAGGAAAACGTTGCCCATGTCAGTGTGGACAGATGAAAGTTGAAAGGTGCCAAATCTATTTGACTAGACAGACTATACAGTGGACGTGACAGAATGGCCCAGCCAAGATTGGCAACATGCTCCACAGTCTTCAAACTGGTATGAGGCCTGATGTTACAATGTTGCAACAGAAAGGTTATCTTTTCTGGCTGGACTCTCTAAGGCAGAGCTTTCAGCTTAGTCAGCACCAACAGTTTGTCCAGGCTGCAGGATACCCAGAAGGATTATCCCTCTCTTACCCTAGAAGAGGGTACGCACACTGTACTCATCACTTTACTCACCAGGAGCTGCATCTTAAACTTTTCCCTTCAGTGGGGAATTCATATGTCACCATTCCACAGACGGTAGTTCCGACTCTGGCTTATAGTGGCTTACCAGTATCTCATACACCAGTAATGATGCAACCCAGAAACTCACTTTCAGCCTCATATTGGTTCAAGAGGTCCTGACAAATTGCTTAGTGTTCTTTCTGCTCTGGGTAAACACTCATGGGATTCACCTGGTGCAAACTTTGTGATATTCCAACATTGCCACCATGGTTTCTAATACATTGAAGCTGATATTCAGCTCTACAGAGTTTCCTGGGCACAATACGTTGATTCACACTGATGAACTGATCCAAAACACGGACCATATTTCATGTTGCAGTCACTACTGCTGAAATGCACCACCCACTGCCTCACTGTGCCTTAAATTCACTGTCTAGTTTCCATAAATATTCAGCAAGCCAATGAATAGGTCAATAGGTGACTTTTTTTTCCCCTCACGTGGAGAAATTCACCTTTGCTTCATCTACACTTCCATATCAGATGCCATTTTGTCAGACTGCCCCTCTGCTGCCATCTGCCTCATGGCAACAACATGTAAGGAAATACTGGTAGGAAGGTTCAGCCATACCACCACTCACCTCTGACATTGTGGGCCAACATAACAAAATAAGTGGTGTTATTTTCAGAGCAGTTCTTGCTCATTACAGCAGAATAGTTTTTTTTTGTTGCATGCATTTGGCTTTTTTAAACAGTTAAGTTACGAGCAGGAATCATTACAGTTCTTTTGATGAACTATAGCTTCTTTGAGGAGTGTAAATCCTGTGATATCTTTCTCTGAATCAGGCAAAAGAACAGCTCTTAACAGAAAATGCAAGAGTTAAGTGGCAACATGTTATAGAGTAACAAAAAAAAAAAATTATAAAATAGTAACTTTGCATCTGAGAGAAAAATGCAATATTGTTGACATTAATCATTACCAAATAATTTAACTGTTAATTAACTCTGTTGATTGAAACTGTGCTTCAGAATTTGCTCCACTGCTTTCTAAATCACTCCTGTGCAAGGAGGATCATCAAATCAAACCTTGGAAGTAATGCTATCTTCTTTTGTCTTACTTCTGTACTGAACTTCAATATTTTTAAACGAGGAAGATATTTCAGAGTGTAACTGCCTCCTGAGCTGACAGAGAATACAAGGATTTAACCATTTCCATGCAAGTGAAAGCCCTAATTTCTCTTTCATTAACCTGGAAGGAACTTGGCATGCAACAAGCATATACTGCCTCTCAATACTCTCTGCCTTGAAGGTTGCAAAAGATGAGGTGTGAACTTTAGAAACAGCTACAATGCTGCTTCTGTATAAAAACAATGCTCAGCTCTTAGTGCAGCTGTTACTCAATGCTCAGGCAGCACAAATAGACTCACCTGCAAGGTAAGAAATAAAAATGGAATAAAGTGCATCACTGCAGGGAAAGGAGGTAGAATTTTATGCTTGTCACCTTTTGATTTTTTTTTCATGGAGCAAAACAGGCAGGTAGAGTTCTGAAGAAGCAAAGTAGTGATAAGTTAGACACTATAGGCCAAAACTCTTTGCCAGATGCCTCTCTTTCCCTACACCTCACATTGCACCACGCTCCTCACTACTCCTACTTTGAGTTGAGTTGTACTTCTACTCCTACAGCCACATCATCAGAACCACAGAACAGTTAAGATTGGAAGTCTGGAGGCCACTAGATCCAACCTCCTGTTCAAGCAGAGACAGCCATATCAGTTAGCTTTTGAAGATCTCCAAGGAGGGAAGCTCCATAACCTCTCCAGGCAACTTGTGCCAGTAGTTAGTCACTCACATAGTAAAGAAATGATTCCCAACGTTTAGAAAGAACCTCCTCTGCCCCAGCTTCTGCCCACTGCTTCTGGTCCCGGCATCAAGCACAACTGAAAATAGCCTGGCTACATTGTCTCTTTCTACAGATATTTATTGACATCAAAGGGATTCTCCCTGAACTGTCCCAGCTGAACAGTCCCAGCTGAACAGTCCCAGCTGAACAGTCCCAGCTGAACAGTCCCAGCTGAACAGTCCCAGCTGAACAGTCCCAGCTGAACAGTCCCAGCTGAACAGTCCCAACCTCTCCTCCAAAGAGAGGTGCCCTAAATCCCCTAATCATCTTGGTTGTCCTTGTACTCTTTCTAGTAAGTCCACGTTTCTCTTGTACTGTGAAGCCTTGTGCTGGGCACAGTACTCCAGATGCAACACGTTGAGCAGGGAGAAAGGTCTTATTCCACAACTTGCTGGCAATACTCTGCTTAATGTAGCTTTCTTAGAAACCAGGGCACATTGCTGGCTCAGCCTATGGATAAGCTACTTTGGGCAGTAAAAAAAGTCTTTGGTTTTCCAAGGGTAATTATTTTCCTTTCAATTACCAGTTTTTCTGTCTTCTAAACATACAGTTGGTACTTGTCTTTCAGAGTCCTAAATTGTAGGTGCCCACTATGTCACTCTCAGTCCCGGAATCTGCACCAGTCAAGGTGTCAAGCACAATGCTTCAGGCTTATTTCCAGAAAGCAAAGGAAATGCTATAGGCAATGGATGATCTACTTGCTTAACTGGGTCAATGAAGCAACACTCCTTGCCTTTGTATCCTCAAAACAAAGCCAGTACAACTATAGAATTCCTACATTCTCTCACAACGTCTGTAACAACTAATTCAACCATAATTAATTTCCTCTTCAAAGAGATACAGAGGACTCTTCACGCACTCAAAGGATAGGAAAATGAGTAATCACAATGCTTCAAGAGTTACCAAGTCGGTCATTCACTCTGAAAAGAACATAAAACAAATCCAGTGCTCTTAGGATTTACTTCTACCTCTGTTCTCACACTTGCATTGCACAATTCAATACAAGCATATTACACTCACAGGCTAAGTGCTCACCGTGATCCTACAGAGTAACCCCTTCTTCCCAGCTTGTCAGCTAACATGCACCAGTCACACCTTCACCACTTCCAGTGGGTATTTTGTCACTCAGTAAAAAGTAGCAGTAGTAAAAGAAACCAAGAAGCTTTCACCCAATATACAGATGAACCAGATAATTCTGTATATTTTTCTTCACTTCTCAACCCAAACAACAGTCCAGCTTTTCCAAAAATGGCAGTACATGAAAGGACTTTGGGCCAGGCTTTCCCTACAGGTATTTGATAGTAGTTTAGAGATAGGAGAACAGAAAATGCTGAGCTACAGATTGAATATGCCATTAAAAAAAAGATCTTGGTACAGCTGCAGTCAGAAATTATCAGCCTAACACAAGAGCTTTTGGTGTCATTGTCTTACCTACAATGAGTCTCTCTGAATCTGGCAGATGAGAAAACTGCCTCTTGAATTCCTCACTCCTGTATTTGTAAGTGGAACTTGAGAGCTGCAACAAAGAACGGCAAAAGGTTAAACAAACAGATTTATTTTCAGCCATTAACTGTCTTCATACTAGATCTGTAACTTTATCTTAAAGACCAAATTAGCATCAAAGGAGCAATAAGGAATAGGTGATATCTAAATGTGGCAGTGTCTCAGCCACAATCTTCCCTTATACAAGACTGTGCTCCCAGAATTCAGGATAGGATGATCCACGCTGTACGAGGCCAGACGCCGGTTATAAGGCATTTTACAGCTGCTTGATGTCAACCTATTCCACTCAAAAACACAAGACAGCCCTGCAAGGGCTCTTCTATCTCTTCTAGCATAGACTCAGTGAAGAGAGAGCAAAATCACAGCACAAGAGGTGCCAGAGCAGATCAGGTCCTCACACAGGCCACCAGCTGGACAGGACACCACCTACAACACCAATTTCTAATCAGAGTGCCACTGAAGAAAAATGTTACCATAAAAGGGATTTTTGCTAGTTGCTATAACTAGACCTGTAGGAATAAAAGCCAAAGCTTCCTTCTGTATGTACAACCATCAGCACCACTGTCACTTCTTGATTATCAGACCCGAGCTACTTCACCATGCATTTTAAAATAAGATCAAAATCATTGATGAAAATTGTGTGGTAAACTCGCAGCAGAACACATCCAGCCAGGTGGCCCTTAACTTCTCATTCTTATAAATCAATGTCCATGCTCCCTTTCAAATGAAAAAACCTCCACATGTTCTCCAAAAACAACTCTGCTGTAAAAGCCCAATTTTTCACTGTACTAGCTTTCATTGTACATAATGAGGTCTCATTTTTTTCCCTAACAGATGTTCACCACTTATTCTAGGGGTCTTCCTGATGAAATGCTGCATAAGTCAGCATTTCAGTCAAATTACAGCTAAGACAGGCAGAAGTCACTCTCAAGCAATACAAGTTCTTCTTTTGTTGTTGTTTGTTTTTTAAACAGTCTGATTTCAGTTGAGCTTTTCTGAAAAATCTTGACAGCATACAGCTGCTATTCTTCCCCGGAGCACCCTTCTCATTCTAGAATCTGGCATATATCTTAAACTCATTTCGGTTAAGAGATCAGTGGCTATTTATTTTCCGGATGGGGGAAGAAGGGCGGCAGAAGAACCACTGTTGACCATATAACCTTAGAGTATGTTTACTAGAAGACACCCAGTTTTGGCACACTCCTGCAGCACAGCAGTTGGTCAGTACCCTTTAGATACATCCATGGGTGCTTTTACAGTTTAGTTTTACAGTTCAGAACACAACTCGCAGGCCACAAGTACAGATGTTTAAGTGAATAAAATACACCAAGGACAAAGTTTCCAACTCAGTTTAGCTTTAAAAAGATACTGAGTAAATAATAACTGAGTAAATTATCCTAAATATTACCTCATATTACCTCTAATAACAGAAAGTCTTTATGTCTGACCTCAAGAGAGCACACACTTGCTGTCCACTAATATTCTGAGCACTGTAATGAAAAAGGCAGTGAGGGAGACAGAGAAAATAGATACTTCTCCCAAAAGGAGAGCCCCAACAGGGCTATCTAAGGCACGTCCTCTAAGCTGTATGTTTACACCGTTTCATTATAGCTATTTCTGAAGTTATAAGTGCTTTATTATTGGAGTACATGTCATCTATTAACGTAGATGAGCTGTGGTTTCTCGGCCTTGTCACGTCATACTATGAAACACGCTTTTCACTGATCACCTGAAACAGATATTCACTGACTGCATCCCATCAAGAAAGGGTTGTTTTCAATTATTCTAAAGAAAAAAAAAAAAAAAAAAAAGACATAGGAAAGAATTAAAAGCTACCTTGAATTTGTGAAGTTTCCACCTATAGTTGCAGAGATGCACATTAAATAGCCACGACTGTCAGACTGAAGTCTGAGCCTATTCAATAACACTAACTCGATAACACTACTTCAAATATGAGAAGAGGGAAAGAATTCATCTGTCATGAGAACAGAAGAAAATTGAAAGTCTTCCAGTCTGACATACGTAGCCATATTTTAAAGGAAGATGAACTTTCTCAGAACTGAGCTATATCAAAATCGACCATTTCTGTGGTTACAAGACAAAAGGAATCAGGGAGAGAGAATCAAGCTGTTACAGAATCACAAACACTTTTATACCAGTGCCTGAATCAGCCAGTTCAAGAGCTGTAAGAACCCAAACCTCAAGAATCTTGAGTTTTACTTAGAAATGGAATTTCTGTAGAGCATAAAACCTGCTACAACTTGTCTGAGAATCCCTTACTGCCACTGACGAGTGTCTTTTGTCAAGTGATAAGCAATAAGAAACACTCTTATTAATTGTACTTTTCTATGAAGCTCTTAGAATGTTTATGAAGAACCTGCTCCAAATCCTTATCTAATCAGCAAAAGAAAAATGAGCACATTGAAGCTTTTTAACCTTATCTTTTCCTTATTTTGTATGAAGAGTAGCTCACTTAGATCTGTAATTATTATGCGCTCAGCATGTGGCTTAGTGATTAAGACATCAGTCAATGGACTCTGGAAACAAAAGGAGCATTTTTAATACAACTGGGAAGACCAATTTCCTTCAAAAGAAGAAAACAGACATCTGCATTTACGTGAATATAGCATCTCTCATATCATCACTGAAATATTCATAACACAGCAGTGTTTCAGGCAGGTTGCCACCCCTCCAGGTTACAAAACTTCCCATCAAATTTTAAAACAAGAAAGGCTGACATTAGGCTGCACTATAGAGCTTAACAGAGGAAAACAGCAGTTTTTAATACGTGTATATTTTTAAGTTTAATTATGAGTCATCAGGCAAACACTTTGCCTCAGGATAATCTTAGGCATTTCTGGGCATGCTATATTTGATCACTAAGCAAACCATTAAGTCCAGTCAACAACATACTAGTACTCTCCATCTGAAGCCACAGAATACACCAGAGGTCTGTAAAACAACATAAGCAGAAAAACCTCTTCAGCATCATCCAGAAAGTTTTATAAAGGTGGTTACTTAAGAATCAGGTACTACCTGAAGACACTGAACCAAGAGATTAACACACCTTGTTCAGAAATGGACCAGAGTCCAACTATATTAAGCCAAGTTCCAGAAATAAGGTCAACCTAAATAGGACTAACCTGAGTTATTTATATGATGAAAGCTTGTTAAAAACAGCGTCCTTTCACACTTACAACATCAAAGTGTGGACAATGAAAAATAATTTGAGGCACTTAGGAAACCACAGAGGAAAATTAAGCTAAACCCTCTCCCAAAGGTACCACAAAAAAAGCTACTTGTCAGGAAATAGTTTGCACATATAGCTATGCATGCAAAGAGTCAAACTCAGCAGAATTGCATACACATCTTTAAAGCATACTAATGACAATAATAATTTTGCATATGCTTTGTTAACATTTTGCCCTTGTTTTGAAACACCACAAAACTACACACGACCTGACAATTTGCAGTCTGTGTTTTTGACCTGCAGAAGTAAATACAAAAAGCTGAGAGCACAGGTCAGATGACCTCACTAAGAGTAACACAACTTGGACATCACCTGATTTTAAGAGATCCACACAAGCTTCCAATGAACTTCACAGTCCTGGAAACACTTATCGTCATGTGCTTGAGGTCATACAAGCTGCCCGACTTTCTCCTTTTATGTTCAGAAGCCTCACTTAAGCATCAAAACACGGCCAATGAAACTACTGCTTTTGCTCTCCAGTCCACAAGCAAGCAGAGTTAATGCTGTCCACCTCTCTTAAAGACCACCTGACGTGCTATTCCCCAAGTACAGACAAACTTGACCTATTCTTTCCTATTAAGTTTCAAGGTGTGGCTGAAAATAAATTATTTTTTAATCCTACATTAGCACATTAAAAGAGCCATTAATTATCCTTGGTAAAATATTTGCATTCTTAAAGAACATACAGTTTTCTCCTCCTCCGCTATATCTAAAATTCTACTTAATATCAAGAGTAAAGTCTCCAGGAAGACAACACACAGTGGGAAAGGAGTTGAATTTTACACAAAGAGCACTTAAAGTCAGAAGTATTTTTGAAACTTATCTGTAGAAGGAGAAATGTAAAAAGCAATCCAACACTAAACTTTCCAAGTCTAAAGTTTCATTAGGCTATGAGAAACCTACCTATGTCAACAGCCCTGAACAAAAGTCTCATTTAGCAGAAGAATGCAACCAAACTAGGACTTTATTTCCTCCAAAGTAGATACAGGCAAAACTTACCTATAAAAAAATGGAGCAATTCCCACAGCACATTTGGGCAGTGGTCCCTCCACTGAGGCTAACAAGCATTTTCATCTATGAAGCACCGATCCCACAACAGTCATTTCTTCAGTCTAAAAAGCTTCATTAGAACCATCCAATCTAACCTACAAAGCACAAGCCACAACTTTTCTGCTAAAACCCCTGCTTTAAAAATTGGAGCTGTGATGATTAAAATTCCTCTTGGGAAAGAAAAAAATTACACACTCATTTTATCTTCTTGATATAAGTAGTATCACCACTGGTGGAGAATCTATCCTAGCTACAGATTGAATGTTACCTTCATCTTGTGAACTGCTGCAAGAAAGCTACCCTCTATCTTCTTTTGGAAGACATTAAGTTTCTCAATTCTGTTGCCAGGAAGATTTTTTTTCAGACTTGTTTACATGCTCTATTGAATTCTCTCTTACTTTCAGTTTGCTTCTTTAGCTGTAAGCTACTGAGATACACACAACATTGCAGGAATCACATCAAACACATATATCCAAGGCTCATGTTTGCTACTAGGCAACACAGTGGAAGCTCACTGTTCACATGATGACTAGACTCTTATATTTCCAGGATCCTGGGACAGTTTTCTATTTCTTCTGAAAATGAGTGCGAGGCTGTACTTTGAATGCCAGACTTGTTCTACAATTCACCCTATCAAGGGCAAACAGCACAGATCCACTCCTTTACAGTGATCCAGTTACACTAATCAGACCTTAACAGAATCACAGACAAATCTTGGGTTAGAAATGACTTCCAAACTATTGAGTGCTCTTAAGCTTTACTAACAGTAACTTGCTGCTAACAAAGATATTACACCTGCACAGAGAAAGCACTAGTCACAGGACTTCAGGTGACTTACTGTGATGTGTACAGTACATTGTGTACTTTGGGACTCAATGTGTACAGAGACTACTTTTTTTTTTTTTAAATAAGGAACTGTTTGATCTTACCTCATTATCTACACAGTTTTATTTAATTAATAGGTCATATGATTCACATCAAATAAGAAGAAAAGCAAGTTGCTAGGGCACTTTAACCATTTTAATTTATAGGTATCTGCTCCCTACAAAATCCCATACTCTCAAGGAAATGGAAACTAGCTCAATCACAATGGCAAGAAAGAAGAGTATAAGGAGCCTAAACTATTTCACTTGCATTCATTTTATGCTCTTCTTCACTCACTCATCTTCTCTGGCAAGAAGAGTTTTCTAAGCACACAGCATTCTTTTTCTGAGCTACTGGCAGACACATGGCCCTGCATTGGGTTGTTATGTCCCCTTCTGTGGACCAGCCCCATTCTTACTTGCAGAGGCAGAATGAGAAACGGGTTTTAAAATTTCTTAGTGCCTGAGCAGAGGGCAAATCACTGTCAGTCTTGTCCTTCCATAGCATCTGAGTATAGGCAGAGAAATTCACTGTGCTGTATGCACCTTCTGTTGGAAATACACCATGTAACATCTCAAAGAAGGGATATTAAAAGAGCAAGGAATCAAGTTATTTTCTAGGTTTTTGCTTTAAAAAAAAAAAAAAAAAACTAAGATACCATAAGCAAGGCAGTACCTAGTTCCCCTTAAAATAAGTGTTAGTAATATTAAATAGTTTCTAGAGAAGTATAAGACAGGCACAGGAAAAACGATGACTGATTTTTTCTGCTTAATATGAGTAGCTTCCAAAATTACACATAGCAAGAAAATTGAGGCATTTAATTATGAAGAGCTTCCATGATACTGGACAAACTCTCAAGAAGTATTTGAAAAACATTCAGTGTCATTAAACTGGCTGAATTAGGTACTTCTGGAGCGAGACTAAAAACTGGGTCAAGTACATTAGAAGCTCTGTGTCATGTCCCCCAGCCTCATCAGTTCACCCACTAATGCCCCACATCTCAAACAGCAGTCCAGCCCTACCTAGCTCCACTACAGGCATCAAGCCCTTGTTGACCTGATGCAGACTAAAGCATCACATTTCTGAAAAGCAGTTCTGCTTGTCTACTCAAGAGGAAGGCTGTATCACAACTGTTTACCATGTGGTGTGATATGAACACAGCTGGCCTGGAATCCTGCTCACAAAGGCCTGATTGTCTCTTGTATTCCACCAACCACCTTCTCCTTTCAAGAGCAGGACAGAAGGTTTCATGCTTGATAGGTGCCTATACAATATAAATATCAGATCGTGTTGGAGCACAGCTTGGAAAACAGTCTATGAAGTCCAAAACCAAAGTCATCATAACTACAGTTCCCACAGACAAAAAAATTTAGCACCACGCAAGTTACAGCAAACTACATTGCTAATGCCAGGCTACACAATTAAAAATAAATCAAAGCTGCAATTTTGGTAAAAAATAAAAATTGAAACCTGGCTTTTTTCCAAAGCAGAAAGGCAACTCAAAAGGTTTGATATTAAGAGACGGGGGATAAAAGATCTTCACAGATGCACAGCCAACTAAAGATAAGTTTTCTACTTCTCCTCCTCCCTCCTCCCCTGCCCCCAGTAACCACCAAAGAACAGTAGGAAGAATCTTGAAACAAAGTGTTTCAGTTCAGAACTTGTGAAGACCTCTGCAAAATTCCTCCTTCAGGACTCCTTTCAGAATCAGCTTAGTTTCACCAGCCACAATATATCAGGGAATTAGGACTCAGCAAAAAGCTACTCTAACAAGGTCTATATTTAACCTTATGGGGCTCTATTCTCTGCTCAATAAAGAAGCAATTTAACTATGCACATTACCAGACCAGAGCCTAGTTTTCATGAGAGCCCGCTATCCAGAGGGAACAGTGCCTACTGAATAATGCATCTTGCCAACACAAAAGAAAATACACTTCAAGCACACAAAAAACAAAGCCTGCTGGGAACACATTACAGATGGAAATGCCTTCTTATCAATATGAGAGAGCCTCTTATCATAAGGAACACTATAAACTTCTCCTTGGGAAAAAACAAAACAAACACAACCACACTGTTTAGATTGAAAATACTCCATGCTTACCCTGAAGCACTTGCTTTGCAGTGTTTAGTATTTTCTTTATGCAAGGAAGTGTTCTGAACCATTCCTAAATGGCGATATACTTTCCTACGCCAATGTACTTTTATAACTACTCTGATTTGGATGCAAAGTCTCAAGTCTGACATGTACAGCGAGGAGCAGAGCATATGTTCAATTTCAGAAATAAAGCTGACTGAAGCATGAAGCTAATGTAAAGGCAGAAGAAGTGCATGCCTACACATACCTCCTCCTCTAGCTAACTGCAGCCCAATCCAGTCCTGGCCAACACTCAGGCAGTCTCTGCAGCTCTCTTCTCCTCACCCACTCTCTCAGAGCCAGCGCTGGACACCAGCCAGCAGCACCAGTTAGCTTTCTGCCAGCCTCTGCTCACACACCAGCAGGGAAAATGGGCAGAAACACGCTGGCTTTGCAGAACTAGCACAGAAATGCTACAAAAAGAAGTCAAATCTTCAGGGGAATGAGGCAGCAAAGGGGATTCATGTAAAGCCACTCAGTTCCAACCTGAAATGGCCATAATCTTATAAAGACTTTGGAACGCAGACTGAAGTTGCATAGGTCACTTCAAGTTCACAGAAGTCCCAAAGGGGACAGCAGAGGAAACTACCATCACCAGGGAAACATCAACTCTGAAAGGAGCACTTGGTCCTCAGTGCTCCTCCTCTCTGCATCAGACAGCTACAATCCCTGTACCAGCTGCACACAACTCTTAAAAGACAGACCATGTCTACACCACTTAACTTAGTATGCAACCAAACCTAGGTTGGCACAACACCCACTCTTTGCCTGCTTCTTTAAGTCTTCACAGCCTTGCTAAGAAGCCTCCTCAGGCAGAGCTCCAGAGGATCAGAGGAGAAGACTGAGGCATGCTTCACACAGGGCCAAGCTGCCAAAATGAGTACACTGCTGCCTGGAGCTCAGCTCTTCACAGGCATAGAACAGCTGCTGCTAAGTTATAGGGCTATGCATACCCAATAGGACTCTCCACTTGCTCCCAAAGGGGAATAGTAGGCCCATAACTACTCTATTTCCTTTGTGCTCCCTATGTTTTTCTGCCTGTCCCATCTAGGGCCTGCCTGTTGCATTTCTGCAGGTAATGATGTGAAGTCAGGCTTTGACTACCTCTGCAGAGAGACGTTCTGGAAGCAAAACCCAACTGTGAAGAAAAGAATGGGCTGCTTGTGAGCATCACTTGCTGCCAGCAAGCCACTGACGTATGGAGAGTCTGCACAGCCCTTTTTGGCTACATATCAGCATGCATCCCCAGCTTCAACATTCTGTCCAAAAAGCTACTGTAATACTCATAAGGTTTCAAAGATACAAGAGAAGAGGCAGATGACTTTGTGACACTGTATAAGAGTCTAGGCTGTGAGTGAGAAGATACCCTTGAGCACCTGGCTGAAGATGCAACTAATGACTCACCAAAGCGACATCCCTATCCTAGTGCAGTGCTACTGAGGGAACTGAGAGAAAAAAAAATATTGATCTCAGCACATTTTTATCATTCTAACAACCAGATTGAAATCTAAATGCCTGCAGGAGAAGACAACTGAATACAATGGGCACATATTTCCAGTCATTTTACAAACCACAGATACACACTGCTCTTAAGCACCTACTAGGGTGGTGACGTTTTGGATGGCACACAGTCCCCTTGTCAAGATCAGCTGCATGAGCAAATAGCATGAACTGGTTTCACCAGAAAAACAAGGCAACTCTTCTCCCTTCCCAAGGCAAAGATAAGACACGTCACA
Source organism: Lagopus muta (assembly GCF_023343835.1). NCBI lineage: Eukaryota > Metazoa > Chordata > Aves > Galliformes > Phasianidae > Lagopus > Lagopus muta. The sequence goes on from NC_064433.1 coordinate 83,016,601, forward strand.
GGGAATCTCAAGGTTCTATAAGAGCAGCAAGGCACTGAGAGGAAAAGCTATAAAGGAAAATATTTGCTGGCAATTTCTTCCTCATAGATCACTTTAGGACCTCTGGTCTTCCTCAGAAAGGTATTGCCAAACACTGGATGCCAGTGTGATTCAGATCTCAGAAGCAGCATGAGTACAAAGAAATTTAAGGGCATTCATTTCCTGTTGATAAAGTGAAGTCACCATCTGATTAAACACCTAAGCATGGAAGTTTGACCCACTTCACAATAAGGCTGGGAGCATCAGTTTCAACTATAATTATTTATATAACTACTACAAAACATCTCTGAGGTCAGATGAAACACTTTGATTTCTAAAGATGAAAGTTAAGCAAAGATTTGGACTCTTCCATAGGAAAAAAAAAATATATACCTTTGCCAGCTCTGAAAAGAATCCTGACGTGCTTTTAGCTTTCAGGAGGCAAGATCTGATTTACTCAGCATCCTCACCAACACACTGCATTGATTGGCAACAACTTCTTTAGATCTGGTAGTAAAGTTATGCCTATAACGTTTCTTCTAGAGGTGATGTTCCACACTGTCTCCCCAGTACACCAATAGAAGTCAAATTGACAAGGGTCTTAAGTGCCTATCCTCATTTTGGTTTAGGAGAAGTTTGTCAGTCTGTATATTTTCCTGATTACAAAGATGTAATTAAAAGATTCAAGTAATCCTTTCCCCCCTCATACTTCAGTTGTTCTTTTCCACCCTTACTTTGCCAGAACTGGACTCTGGCACTTACAATTTGTGTTTTGGGACTACAACTGAACTTGTATACAAGTCAGAAAAAAAGAGGTGATGACTTCTCAAAAGATTAATTCTGCTTTCCCTTAGCACAGATGCATTAACTGACCTTTGTCATTTGCTTTTCAGCAACTCATAGAAGGATATACAAATATTTTGGATCAGGACAATAGTGAGAGATTGCAGAAGCGTATTAGACTATGTAAATGGCTGCAGTTTATGCTATAGTGAATGCAGAATACTACAGCAATTACAATGTTGTAATTAACAGTGGTCATCTCATTTAGCCAATGAGTAGCTCTACTGCATCTGAAGTTGCATGAAAAATAACACTGAATTAACCCTAAAGATATTTTTCATATATCTAATTTGACTTCCTTTTCTGCCTCATAAGTCAAATGCAGATTCTACCCATTGCTACATTAAGAGCTGCTACTGGATTTGATCGAATCACTCTCACCAGGAGAGAACACAGTTTTTCAACTTTATATAAAATGGAATGTAAAGGGTCAGCTATCAGAAGACATTTTTGTCAGTACAGGCTAAGCAGAGCTACGGAAGCTTATGTATGATCACAATTTATGATCACAGACTTCCACTCGCTCTAAACAAGGGCTGATATCTTGAGTTCTGCTGGGCAGAAATAGCAGTAAACAGGAGGAGTTGACAAGTTCCACAAGCAAGCTGAAGTTCTGAATGACTCCCATTTCCTTGAATTTCAGGGAAAGTGGGAGTGGAAGGGAGGGAAGGAGGACAGGTGTGTTGTGATCAGATTGCATATCCGTTACCACATGATCAAACTTAAAAGCTGTGACAGAAAATCCCAATTTACTGACTTCACAAGCAATTTTCAGGAAGCACTACTCAGAAAGCACTTTTATTCCGTATAACTTCCAAAATATGGCTGATATCACTAATGAGTCTTTACATAAAGAGACATAGCCATCTGTTACATAGGATGAGACAAAGTATGATTTCCAGAGTCATCATTAACACCAAAACCATTTATTCACCCTGAACATTTTTATGCTTTTAGAAAGGCAAGTCCGTGTCCCAAATCATCTAAACACCTACATGAGATTCCAGATTGATTTTTTTTTCTCTTAAATGCTTCCTAGAGATTTTTCCACCAGTTGCTGCTAATGACTTAAGTGCAGCACTACACAACCACACATGATGTAGTTCTGTTTATCTGTCCTCTTCCCTTCCAAAAGGATCCTAGAAGAGCTTCTGTCTCTTAGAGCTCTTTTAAAGCTTTCACTCCTCAAACTGTGAGGCTCTTTTCCATTAAAAAGATATGATCATTCAACCAACATTACATTGATTTTCTAAGCGATGCTGCACTTCCAATTGTTTTGTTTGTAGTGACCTAATAAATAGATCACACGAATCTGAAGTATTTTCTTCCTGATCTGTTAACCATGCAGTTAATTCTTCAGATGAGTGTGACAATACATGTTGGATATAGCTTTAAACCACTGTAGCTGGGGAAGGCATATTTGGACAGGGTACTAACTGCCAGACTTTGTTCGGAACAGGCTGAAACTCTTTGGCAGACAGATCTATTCTAGGGCTCGCTTTGGAGCTACATCAACAACAACGAGCGATTCCCAGGATGAAAATAAGCAGTGTGGGGAAACAACCACCAAATAAACAAACAAACCCCACAAACCTAATAAACAATGTGCAAGGGCCAGTTAGAAATACAATTTGCCTTTTCCTCGCTCTTTTAAAATACTGCTGTAAGCAGTGTTATCACAGGGTTAAAAGAATCTATTCTAGAGATTCCAGGTAAGTCAACACAACTAAAAGGGCTAGAAGTAAAGCAAAAGCTATTTGTACCAACATTATGGCACTTCAGAAGAAAACAGCGTAAGCTTAAGACTTCTTTTATTTTTTATTCTCTTCAGAGGTCTACATCTGATTCTTGTTCTCCTGACCAGAATGCTTTATACCAGCAAATAATGAGGCAACTAAAAATCCTCCCCTGATGTCACAAGCAGAGATGTCTCTTCTTCATAAGCCAAGCATTCAGAGGTACAGATGAACAGAAAGCTTTATTTAGAAAAAGAAAGTATCATGTCAAGCACACAACACTGGAGATGAAGTGACTAGAGGACCTTAAATAGGAGACTGCCAAAATATATTTAGTGATACAACAAGCCCAATAATTCATCCCTAGTGCGAACATGAGTCTGCATAGAAAGGAGTATTAAACTATTTTTTGCATCTCTAGTTACTTCAGCTAACTCTTACCAGTCTCAGGCCCCAAAGTATCTCAGTGGACATCTGTGCTGCAACACATTATCATTTGGATGTTATGTATGTATCTGCATCCCTCCTGTGCAGGTTTGAGCTTTATTTACTGTATTCTTGACAACATATGTGCACACTCCCATACATTAGCTCCTTGTATCAACTACATCCACACTTGCCAAACTTCAAAATCCTTTTCCAAGCCTTGTGCAACCTTGCTTGTTCTGGTATTATGAAAAATAAAAGATTTCCTGTTTTAACTTTTCCCTGCATCACTCATTTGCTACCGTTGTCACATGCCTTCACACTGACCACTTCTTTCAACATTATATTGCATTCAAGTTTTCTTCTTCAAAACATCTTCTACTACTTTTCTTTACAACACCTCTCTTGCACTCACATCTCCAAGCTCTTAAACAAGCCTCCCATATAAAAGCATTTCCCAGAGAGATGCTTATTTGATTTCAACAACTCCTTCTACCAAACATTTTGTGACAAGGGAAGGACTTACTTTTTTATTCCTTCTTTCCATTGGCATTCTTCTTATGATATACATATATGAACTTTCTTTGACTGCTTGTTAATAGAAAACAGAGTTCCCAGACAGAATATGCTCATTTTGGATGCAACAATCCTTCTCACTAGTTTCCTTGTCCATCTTTATCTTTTTGTTCATCACAATAGGAAAAGTCAAGACTTCCACAGATTTCTTCTTCCAAGGATGTTAAACTTAATTATATTTCAACACAAAGAATGTAAAAAGGGTGGGGGAAAAAAAAATAAAAATCAGTCTTGAGATAAAACTTCCAGATGATGACAATCAAAGAGTCTTTGGAAGTTAAGTTTCATTTCTACCTGCAGACACCAGAACCACATAATCAAAAACAGATGCAAGTCTTACAGGTTCCAGTAAAGAGGGAAAATCCTCAGATGAAAGTTCCAAGTGAGCTTTTTTCTTACTCCATGAGATTACAAAATTCTAGCTGGGGAACAGACTCCTGCCCCCCAAAAAAACAAAAAACAACCACCAAAAAAAACCCCACAACACCATATATATATATATATATATATATATATATATATATATATATATATATATATATATATATATATATATATATATATATATATATATATATATATATATATATATATATATATACATACATATATATATATTCTCAAAACAACATTTTAAAAAGGTATTTATGAAAATGACATCCTCAAAGAAGCACTGCAAGCACTACTAAATGCTGTAAATCTTGTAGAAAGGATTCAAAGTGCTGCTAATTTAAGAATTGCTTACAGTAACTGGGAAAATTCATTCTCACATTTTTTCCAATAAAGCTGTCCAGACCGTTCTTGCTTTAGAGATGGGGGGGGAAAAAAAGTCGGGCATAATAGGATGAGTTTGTTTTGTTCTCTTCTTTCCCTTTCTTCCTTCTCCCCACTCACCACAGTCAGGAGAGAGAGATTATAACCCAGAAGCTCCCATCAGAGTCTGCTGTTAACTGCATCTGCTCACAGCACATACAGAGAATTAATGATACCTGGCCTGACTCTCAGAGGCATGGCACAACAGTTTACTCCCACTCAAATCCATGAAAAATTGAAGTCAAACCAGTTAGGCTTTACCATTGACATTTGGCTTCCATCAGAGAAGCAACAATACATACTCAGGTAAAGAAAAAAAAAAAAAAAGAGTGTCTGAAAGCAAACAAGACAGGCAACAAAGCTGATAGCTGGGTACACCATAGGCTATTCCTGCTACTGTAACAATTTCTTAGTTTTACTGACTCAAAGGTAGGAATGAGAGTAATAAATCCAAACCTGCCACATGACACTAAGATCATCCACAGTAAAGTGTTAATGATACACACTTAGCCCACTGCAGCAAGCTGCCTTCCCTGCTATCACCTACACATCAACTGTGACTCAGTACTCAGGGAGTTTTAATGGTTTGTTTGTATACTTAAGCAGCTGATCATCAACTATGCAAGTTATTAAAATGCATTTTCTGTCTAGAAGAGGAGGGAAAGATGCCAATGACATAACGTTTTAATTAGAAGATGCAAACACCTTTCTTGCCTTCCTTCTGCGACATTCTGTCTAATGCTACTTCTAAGTCCCCTTGAGGCTAAGAAAATGAGTAGCACTGCCTCCTACAAACAGATCAATAGAGGTTTTCTAAAACTAATCAGTGCCATGAACAGCACTGTTAGAACTTTACAAGCCACAGCACTACCTTACAAGAGAACTGTGTCAATATCTGCCTCTTAAGTACAAGGTCATATTTATCTATCCAGATAAACATGAACTTCAAACAAATACCAAGGCCTTCAAGTATAAATCTTAAGCAGATGGCAACCTTTTAAACACAGCAGAGAACACTTCCCACTTCTTTTTGTGGCTGCCAGAGCACTAAAGAATCCAGATCTCCGGAGAAGCTGTGGGCAGGCAGAAAATGGCACTGTGAGGACACACAATGTACCGAGCGCAAAATACGTGCCTAAAAGTTCCACTCAGAGAAACCTCAAGTTTGGTATATACTGGGATCTGAGATGTGAAATCAGTGTTCTCACCGTGAGAACATCCACTCAGTTTGAAAAGAAGCGATAAAAAGACACAAATTAGATTGATTAAAAAAGAGTTAGAAAACCCACAGTCCTGGTCCCAGCTCTGCTACTGACTCCCCAAGGCCTTTAATCTTTCATCTGCTGTGCACAACGAACACCCTGATGACCTCATCAGGACAATGATGTGAAGGTCCAGCGGATGTCCCTGTGCACAAGCTAAGGCACATAATTCACTCTGGGGTCACCTGATGCAGAACTTGAGTCACACTGTCAGATCTCGGAAGAAAGGAATCCAAACACCTCATGAGATCAGGCGTTACCACACCTGTTGCTGTATACAACACACAGGGCTCCCCCTTCCTATCCAACATCCACCCATCCATTGAACTAACAGTAAAGCACATTGTTAAGTCCACAAATTACAAGTTTACTCTCTGTCAAGATACTGGGGACAAAAAAAAAAACAACCACAAAAACAACCACTAAAAGCATGGACACAGTGTTAAAGATGGCGTTTCTTACTACATACATTCTCCACTGAAGCAGCACCTTGGAGAAGAGCAAAAGGAATCTCCCCTATCTGCTCCCTTTTGCCCTTCCTACTGACAGATTCCTTTTCTACAGAGTAAGCCTACTTTCATGAAAAACACATGCTTACCCAGCAAGAAACAGATACAAAGGAAGCTTATCCAAGACTAAGCATCAACAGTACCTTTCTAAAGGCATAGGGACACTGGATAGGCTCATGAACCATGCAAGGAACTGGGAGACAGGACTAAGCACAGAGGTCTGAAGTCCTGCCACTAACTTGATACATGACATCAGGTAAACAACCTCATTCCCTCTCAGTGTCAGCTTACACTTTAGAAAACTGATAATGACAAATTATCTACCTCACTACATAGGTGGAGAACACTTCACTAATTCATGACTACAAAGCAACCTGAGAAGAAGGGATATAAAGCTAGTATGTAAACACATGGATATAGATAGAGGAACAAATTGGGGAAAAAACATTACCCAAAAGCTCCAGTCAGCACTCCAGCTATACTGAGCAGGAACCTGCATCTTCTCTGTGCACGAGCTGTGAGTCTCCTGTGAATCTGCAACCAGCTGGCTAGTAACACCATGATCCACTTCATCAACTTCCTGTGAACAAGGAAGCAAACAATGTCGTTGGACAATGGAAGAGAATGGTTCTGAAATAAGATGTTTAACTCATATGAGAGCCGTGTGTTAAACAAAACTTGACATGCCAGATCTACCTAGGTGAGTGGCAGGGAAACACTCCCAACTGACAGGCTTTTAATTGTTTTTACAGAGTATGCTGTACTTAATTATTACTTACATTGTTATCAGAGTATATTATTTCCTCAGCAGCACCTCAACCTACACACTGAAGCCACACAGGCATGTAACACCAGAATAATATTAACACAAGACACCAGCACATAACATACAGAGCATCTCTAAGATCTGAAGAGCCTTTGAGTGAGCGAGAAAAGCCATGAGAAATCACAGAAAGGATGGAAAAAGATCTCTACGATCGCCAAGACCAACCATCAGTCCATCTCCACCATGCCCACTAAATCTTGTCCCTTGGTGCCACATCTACATGGCTCTTGAACACCTTCAGAGACAGCGACTCCACCACCTCCCTGGGCAGCCTGTGCCACTGCCTCATCACTCTTGCTGAGAAGAAACGTTTCCTAATATCCAACCCGAACATCCCCTGGTGCAACCTGAAGCCATTACCCCCTCATCCTTCCACTATGTACCTGGGAGAAGACTGCCACCCCACACACACACCTTGCTACAATGAGATGCAGCGCTTCACAGGTAGACACTCCTACCTGCATCACTTATTACAAAAATAAGCACGCTTTTGACAGCGTTTTTCCACCGGGGAGGTCACTTTTATTTCACGACAGGAAGCCGAGCCTCAGAAAGGGGAAGACACTTGCCCCAAGCCCCACAGCAAACTGGAGCAGAAGGAACCACCGCCCATAGCGGTGATCTAGAGAGGCAACAGAAAAGGCAAAGCCGCGTTCTCAGCCCCGAGGGAGCCCAGCCTCACCACGGCATCCAACAGCCGTCCCGCGCCACCACCCCACGCCGCAGGCAGAGATCTTAACGCCACAGAGAGACTTCCCGACCCGCTCTATAATTCAGTTAAGCCCCGGGCACCCCGCAGCCAGTCCGCGGGCGGCCGGCGCCTCCCCGCGCAGCCCCGAGAGGAGGCCGAAGCCGTAGCGGGGGGCAGAAAGCTGCGGGCCCCCTCCTCCCCGCGCCCGCCCCCAAAAACTTTGCGGAAGGGCGGAGGCGTCCCCTAGGGAAGGACCCCCGCCGCCCCTACCTGCGCAGCCCTAGGGGGGCTGGCGGGATAGCGGGCCGACGGCCGGGACACGGAGCCCGCCGGCGGGGCCGCAGAAGAGCAAGGGCGAGCCGGCGGGGAGGGCGCGGAGCGCGGCGCTTACCATGGAGGGGGGCGAGAGCGGCGCGGCGCCCGCGAACTGCCTGAGCGGGGCGCACGGCGGGGCCGCGGCCGCCATTTAAAGGGGCAGGCGCCGGCCGGGCCGCGGGGCGAGGACCCGGACGGGAGGCGGTTGCCAGGGAAGAGCGGCTCAGCGGGAGGCCGGGCCGGGGCTAGGGGCCGCCCGCCCGCGTCGAGGGGCTGCCAGGGTGGGCGGAGAGGGTCTGCGCTCCCTCCTGCCCACACGCGCGCGGGTCGGGGTCAGCTTCACCGACGCTTTTAGGGAGCGTAGTGAGGGCTGCGCGGAGTCGGGGAATGTTTAGGAGTGCGGCCGGGGCGGACGCGGCTGGGCCGCGGCTGCCTCTTCTCCTGACAGCGGGAGGCACCGGGGGAGACGGGCGGGGCCGGCCCCGCGCCCCCCTTGTGGGTAACGGCCGGAGCGGGGCTGTGCGTTAAACTGTCAGCTCGCTCCAGGGGGACACCTACAGGGGGAGAGACGTAGCCGGGGTGGAAGAAGTCCCTGTGACAGACGTCCACTCCCAGCCGTGGGGCCCGGACAGGACAGCCGTGTGCCGCCAGTAGAGAGTCTCCAAAATGTACAAGAAGGTGTAATAAAGAACACATTGTTTAGCTCTCTTTTGTTGCTTGCTTTCTTAATTTGGACACCCGAAATTCACATTTTCCTAACTCTTCTCAACGTCAGCCAGGGGACCATCTTTCCTTTTCATCCGAAAGTTGGAATTGTCTCTTAATCTCACTGAGTTATCCCATGTGAGAAGCTTCAACTGACAGCTGCCAGCAGCACCGAGAGCACTTTCTATTCCCTTACGACTGGCCAGCCTGACAGCTTTGCTCAGTCACGTCCTATTTAAGGGTGGATTCACGGCAGAATTACTGTCACAGGATAATATGAACACAAACACCATTTGCAAAAACAACAGTAGAACATCCACCACAGCACGCTTAAGGAGTTTTTTTTTAGAAGCATACATGTACTTGAGTTTACATCAGATGGAGTCTGGAATCTCTTTGATCCAGCTATGTCTTCCCACATCTTCTCTGCCATGCAGCCACGGCTAGTAGCTTTGCCCTGGTTGCTCTACATCTACCTCTGACATTGCTGACTACTCAGTCCTCAAAATCCTGTTAGATTTTGATTCCTCTTAAGTCCCAGTACTCCAGCACTTGGGTCCGTGCCAACTGCCCAGCGCCCTCTGGTGCAAACCCTGTCCTTAACCCCCAGCTCCATGCCGTTCCCTCGGGCCCCGACTCACATTCAATTTGCCATCAGTCAGAACTCCCAGATCTCTTTCTGCAGGTTTGCTCTCCAGCCTTTCACCCCCACTGTCTGTATATAGTTCCAGAGTTGCCCCATCTCAGATGCAAAATCCATCACTTACCATGTTAAACTTCACGTGGTTGATGATTACTCAGCTCTGAAATTTGTCAAGATCTCTGTAAGGGAGTCAACAGGTCTTACTAATTTACTATCATCCACAAACTTACTTAGTATACCTTTGAGCCCTGTATCCAAGTTACTGATGAAAACAAAGAGAACTGACCCTAAAAGTGAGCCTTTCAGAAGCCCTCTAGTGACTTGCTACCAGCTTGATATAACCCAGTATGCCAAACCTGTCAGCTGGTTCTTCACCCACCACATTATGTTTTTGTCTAGCTATATACTGCACATTTGTTAAGAAAGATACTGTGAGAAACACAGTTCTTTACTGAAATAATCATCTAGTTCTGCTTGGCTAGCTAGCTGGGTAAACTTACAAAAGGAGATTAAGTTTGTCAGTCAACCCATGTCAACCATTCCCATTGTCAACCCATGTTGTTAGTGATCAATGGCTGCATTGTTTGTCAGGTATTTTTCAGTATCTCCCGAAATAATCTTCTCCATAATTTTGCCAGGCATTGAAGTGAGACCAACCATTCTGTAAACACCAGGATCTTATTTCTTGCCCTTCTTGAAAACTGTGACAACATTTGTCAGCTTCTGGTTGACTGGAACCTCTCCAGATTCCCAAGACCCAATCCTTTCTTGATCTTTGCTCTCTAGCACTTAGTTAATACTTCTTTCAGAAGAGCCTTGCAATCTAGCTTTCACTGTGTTCAGCTAAGTGCTGTGTTGTTCTGCACAAAGACCCAGCTCCCTTCCTACCTTGTAATTCCAGATCTTCCCACTCTCCCAACCCATTTAAAGCACAGAAGAAATACTTGCTTCTGGGTTCTTCAGACAGTTTTCCTCAAGGTGTGGTAGGGTCTTTCAGTCACATGTGGGTTGTTTTTTTTTTGGGGGGGGGAGGGGAGGGATGTTTCGTTTGTCATTTTTGCTTCAAAACAATAAGAAAAGCAGTAATCCTAGTGCAGTGTATGTGTTTTGATTGGTGTGGAGCTGAGTTTTTAATGGATATTCAAGTACAGTTCCATTATCTGAAGAGACCTAAAGATAAACAAAATCATTGGATGAGTGTGCTTCTGAACAGGTGCACTGTGAGAGGTGTCAGCCAGCTAACTGGAGTGGCATATGCTCCATACAGCTGCTGTGCTGCTGGCCAGGCTGAGTGTTACAGGTGGAGCTTTGGAGCTGCTGGCATGCTTCCCACACAGTAGTGTTGTGTATTTGCCTTTCTGCAAGCTCAGATTTCCACTTCCAGAGTACAGCAGTAGTTCTGGATGCAGGTAGGCCAATCGTTTTACCAGTATTCCCTTCCATCTGGTGACATGGACAAGCTTTGCTTAAATGGAATTGAAGTAATGAACTTTTTGATAGCACTGAGGGATAATAATAATAATAATAATAATAATAATTAAAAAAAACGGTAATATATTTTACCTGTGAGTATGTATGTGTCCACAAAAAATACTAAATTCCCATGACTTCCTTTCATGATGAATAAGGATGCTTATTTTTCAACTGCTCAAAAAATCAATCCAATTGTTCTCTTTACTCGCCTCTGCTATGAAGGAGTTCAGCCAAGGAGAGATCTCCTTTTGAACATCTGAATATTCTGTAAGCCCAAATTTCTGGTTAAATGACATCAAAGCAATTAAAAAAAAAAAAAAAAGATCATTTTCCCACTGCTCTCTGAACATTTTCGGCATCTTTTCTAAGACAGATGAGGACAGCCCCCAGGAAGTCATTGTTGTGACTTCAGACATGGCTGCCATCCAGGCAGCAGGCAGAGACCTGTGGTAACTTTAGTAAGTGTGACATTCACGGGGCAGAATGTGAGGTCCTGTTGCAATAACATACACATATTTATTTGCCCACACTACTAGCAAGATCATATATTTCAGCAGCTATGAGCCAGCACATTGGGAAGCCCTATGGATCTGCAGTGACTTTGTTCCTTTTCTTCCTCCTGGTGGGTGAGTACTAAAACGCCTTCCTTCATTAGAAGAAATACAGTTTATTCCTAGAGCTTGACTTGGAAGCTTCTCTTCCTTTTTTTCAGAAAGTCACTCTCCTCTGAGGGCTCCCTCAGGATGCAGGAAATCTATATCCAGTATTGGGCATTGCATTAAAACATGTTTTATTAGCACATTGCTTTTTAGCTAATATGTGTTTATGTCAATATGTGTTTGAATTTGACCCCCAGGATAGAATTCTTTCTGGAAATCTTTCCAGAAGGAGTAGATTTTCCTGTCTTTTTCTAGAAGAAAGGTTGCGTATCATCATTGTTAGAAGTTTCATTTCTATTTCTGGTTCTCTGATGTATTAGCAACCAGTTGTCTTCCCAAGGTAGTTATTCACATCCACTTGTGAAGATCAATCCTAGTGCAGGGCAGAAGTCATATAAATTGAGATAAGCTATGAACAGTCATTGATTGCTTAATCACAGACAATTGGGAACCAGTTAGATCTTCTAAAGCACTCTTATGGTACCAGCAGAGTATGAAGTTGAGCTCTAAAGCCAACAAAACCATCCAAAATATGGTCGTTCTAGGGCGTGAGGATTTTTATGTGTTTTGGAAGTCCTGTTTGCCCTCTTCTCCATCTGTTGAGCATGAACAAAGGAAAGGAGGCACAACAAGAAATGTCATATTGTGCACTGACCTCCAGCCTCTATTTTGCTCCCTTGATGTTGTTGGCAGCTAGCAAGCAAAGCTTGCACAGCTGCTCTGGTGTACTCCAGTTTGCAAGGAGTAAGTCAGAGGTTTCAGGACTAGAAGAGAGAATGGGTATATTTTAATCACTTCTTTGCAATTCTTCCTTCTATCACCATGCTTTGTGTATTTTGCAGTTACAGCCAAGATATGACCCTACATGGGAAAGTATGAACCTGTGGATTGCGTAAAGGATAGGATGGCAGATTAGTAGGTGCCCTGTTGTGACTGGAAAATGTGGAGCACGTTGTCACATTACAGAAAGTTCCAGAGAGCTTTCACCCCTTTGGCTGAAAACTGGCCATGAATTAATGACTTTATATTACAGTGACCTATTAGATCATCTAATCATTTCTCAAGATCTTGACAGGATCATTCATGCCACAGGTACTCTGCCTAACTTAAGTGCTTTCACCAAAAAGCCTTGCATTTCTCTCCATGGGGGATTGAGTCCTATAACCCACTTGACAGGAGATCCACACATCATTCTGCTAATGAAGCAACCAACTTAGAAAGAGCTTTGAAGCAGACTCAACAAGGCATTTGGCATTAGTATGCTGCCAAATGCCAATATGATAAAGGCATTGTGTATTTAAATGCCAGTGAACTAGCATGTTCCTGATTTGTAACCTTACAAAAGAAAAACATAGAAGAAAAGTAGGAAAATAGAAGCTGTGCTGTGACCTTCCTATTGAACTGCCCAGAGCTGGGACTAAATGATAGCTTCCTCCTTTTGCATTCTGGTTTTCCTAATTAAGCTGTAGGTTAATATTTATTGAATCATAGATGTGGGGTAACACAGATGACAAGGTCAGTTTTTTCCTAAAGGTAGTATAAATAAAATTCATGATGAACAGAGGCACCATCAAAGTACATCGTTTTTGTACTGTTATGATCTCTTTAGCACTATCTCTGTGTACAGTTGGACAGGGAATATCTGGACCACAGATTACTCTGAATAGCTCCAGTGGGCTCATGGGTAAGATAATGCACAGACACGAGGATAATATTTCATCCAGTCTTTTTGATATGGATTATTTATTTTAAGGGACTCAGAACTACAGTACTGCTTGGGTTCCTGGTTCTCAGGCTGCAGTTGCCACTGAGCAGTGATTCAGGTACTAGGCCAAAAATTTCCATTTGACTTAATAGCACAAAGCACCATACATCTCTGAAGTTTTCTCAGGATGTCTATTTCTTTTACTTGCAAAAGTTGCTCAGACAGGTGTGTAGGTGATACTCTCCCTTAGGATTATGCCCTCCTAGCACACCAGGTCTGGCATACTGTGAGGTGAGCCAGGCTGAGGCATCAGCTGGTCCCATCCCTTTTCCCGTTATCTATTTGTAATGAACCCAGAACACTCAGAATATGGTTAAACTTAATTATTTGCTTTCCAACCACTCATGAATTTGATGGTGTACTACTTTCATCTGTCTTCTCCCTCATGTTCGTGCTTTGGTCAACACCTGGAGCTGAAACCCATTCCTGACCAAAGGGTTTTGGAAACTGTTACTGTCTCACAAAATTGCTCTGTTCCAGAAAATTGTCTTTCTTTTTTTTCTCTTCTGGTCCTTATGGTGTGGGTTTTCCTCACACAACTTATCATCTTATGTGGGCAGCTCCTGTGAGCCATCCTAGGAGAGCAGAAGCATCACATGTTGTTGCCACCAGATTTCTTAGCTAGCTTGTATTTTCTATATTTTTGGATCAGTAAGTTGTCCAATAATTGAACTGTGAATGCTGTACATCATCCTTTTATAAGGCACAGAGAACTACAATGCCCTGCCTTCTGACAGAAACTGTCAGTCCTACTTTATGATTATACAGCTCATAAATGACAATAGCTACAAATACAACTGTAATTTCCTGCCCAACCATGCCTGGAGGAGCCATTCAAGCACTTCTCAAACTGACCATCAGTGGAGTTGGTTCTCCATTGCCTTGAGGCATTTGTCACTGAAGCACAGAGACTATTGTCACTGAGAAACCCTAGCAGGCCCAGACAACAACATCCCACATCATTTTCATGGCAGTGAACAACTCCGGGTGCTGGGGAATCCAGACCTTCACCTAGAATGGTCTAGAGTGATCAGGAGGGAGGGCATTGACTTGAGTAAAGAAAAAAAAAACAACAGAAAAAAACTTTTTCCAAAAATTGGTTTGCATTTTTTCTTGGCTAATGCTGTAGGTTTATTGTTAAGAGTTTGTTTTTCCTTCTTTTTTGTTCCAGCTTGGGATTTGAGACTGCAACTATTCCTCTCATCTTCTCAGTCCAGGCTTGGTTCCAGAAACAAGATCTACTTGCATTGCTCCTAGCTCAAGCCTGCTTGATACTATGATTAGCAGTTGTGTGAAAGAGGGCAGATTTAAATCGCTATTATGGGCATATCATCTATATTTTTATAACAAAAAGCAGCAGGATAAAGTAATCCCTTCACAGAGAATAGATGTCAGCCAGTGACGGAAATCCTCTTAATTAAAAATACAATAAAACAGCAGTGTCTTCAGGTGTGCCTTCTATGTGTTTCAGGATGTTGGTTGTCAAAATGGAGTTGGCTATTTCATATAGTGAGTGTTTTCACAACAGCTCAAAACTTGTACATCGAAACCAACAGGACGAAACTCACAGTAGCTCTAAGTTGTTGAAAAATAGTTACAGAAAGTGGACTGCCCAGGCAGAATGGCTTAACTAACTTCCTGCTAGGCAAACAAATAATCAAGTCCCATCTTTGTACTTTCCTGCTCTATTTGTAAAATAGATGTGTAATGTACTTAAGTCAGCACCTCTCACCACCAGCTTCCCTTGGCTCCCCAGGTCATATATTCTCCTCCCTTTAATTCTCCCTCTGACATCAGCTTTCTATATTCTCATACAGACACTTCAGCAAGGAATTTATTTTCACATTTGCAAAGAGTGTTGCTGACTTCTCAATTTTGGCCTCTTTGAAAATCTTCTCTTCAAACTGATTAAACTTTGTCTTTGGGAATGACTGAATTATAAAATCTTTATGTCCTGAGAGCAAAGCATATAACCATTCTAGAAAAACTCATTCACACCAGTATTTTCAGTATCAATACCTGCAGCATACTAAGATGCCATCCCCAAGGTTCCTGATAGCATCGATTGGGAGCTCAGTCCCTAACAAAGGAGATTTCTTCCTCTGGTCCCAAGATTTTCCTATCTTAGAACTGGAAGTGCATGCTGAAACCCCTAAGAACTTCACGTTACGTTTTGGGATGCAGGCATTCGGGCACACACAAGTTCTCTGTACTTGTCAGAACAGAACTGCCTCTGTGTAACAGTATGTACATTTCTTTCTGCACCTTGAAAACAGTTGGGATCCTGAGACCTTTAAGAGTGAAAAGTGGGAGGTTAAAATTCCAGGCCAGAGTTCTGAATAAATTCTAACTTTCATCCAAAGCCATTGGACAATGACAATAGCGCTCCCCAAGTATAGCAGGAAATGAGGATCATTCATATTTGCACACATGAACATAATCTTAGCAGGAACCAGGGAAAGAAACACTATTGCCATAACAGTGACTACCCTTAGGTCCTAATTCCGGGAGGCATTCCTCTCCATGATCAGGGGTCAGGAACAAACAGCTATTATCCTATTGCCCTCAACCCTCTTCTTTCTTCTCTTTTCTGATGCAGATGTCGGTGCTAGTGATGGAAACACAAGCAAAGAGAATGCAACGGTATCTCACAGAACACAGGCTCCACTGCTGACTGAGCGATGGCAATTTTCTGTGACTCAAACACCAGCCAAGGAAAAAGCCAAAGAGGGTGAAACTGTGGTCTTGAATTGTCACTTTAACAGCCCACAGCATCCTTCCCTGACTGGTCTGTCAGTGAGGTGGTACAAAGAAGATGAAAAGGGACAGACAAACCTGCTAGATAACAATGTGACCATGCTGCCAAATAATTCTAGGGTTTTCATGAGCGGAGACTTGTCCCAAGGGACTGTCTCCCTGGTGATCCTCAATGTGACAACCAGTGACCACGGTATCTATTTCTGTGAGGTTACACTTCCAGATGAGAAGGTGATGACAGGAGATGGGACAAAGCTGAGGATCAGAAGGGCTCTAGGTAACATTTGATGTTATTTGTATATTCTTTTTTCTCTCTCTTCCTCCTCCAAAACTAGTCTAAGCACTTGCAGAAGGAGTGAAATTAGTCTGCTTGGTTTCTAGGACATATGGCCTAGTGTAATGGAATGTCCCCACATAGTTGGATTTCTCATTTTTTTTTCAGGCTAGCTAATTTTGATTGGCTTCCTCCTAGAAACAATCAGACAAGTATTATTGTAACAAGGATCATTTACAAGTAAAAAGGGGAGAAATAGTTCTGTCACTAAAATTAGTGAGCACTGAGAACAAAACTGTCAGAAAAGTTCTCTTGTGTACACATCTCTCTTTGTCAGAACCCCTCTGAGTGGCTGGTATCAGGATATCACCTCAGGAAACAGCCTCCAAGTCTTTTCTTTTGACATTACTTCTCCCCAACGCACTAATCTACATTTCATTCCTTAACTCTGGATGACATAAGTAATCTCACAGTGAAGCACAAGGATCACGTTATATCAGTTCTGCTTAACTTCAGTCCCATTAAAATCAAAGTAGCTATAAAACCACCACGCTATATTTTCTTAGCATCACAAATATACACTAGGCATATGAAGTAGGGAGATAGCTTGTTTTGCCTTTATCAGTTGGAAATGTCAAAGCAGCTCTCCTTTTTATCAAGGCTAAGCACATTTCAGTCCCAACAAATCAATACATCAAAAGGTTTATTATCTCATTATCTAACTAAAAAAAAAAAGTATCACCTTCTGTGTCAAGAGCATATCATGCAAGTGCCATTTCCCCACTATTTATTATTAAAACTTCTAACTCACTGAGATTCACTAGGCCTTTGCCCTTTTGAGCCTGAATTCTTCCCTTACTAATTTTTACGTAACTACTCAATTTAAAACATGACTAACAAGGCAAGGTGTGCACGAGGACCTGACCATGTATCTTATGAGGTCTCCCACTGGCTTGATCTCATATTCTCTGTAGTGCATGTTACGATTGCAGTGTCTGCTCCCTGGCCAATGTAATTGCCTTTTTGTGTTCCTGAGAAGATGAAATGCATCATTTCTGCACTACACCTAAATTAGGGGGATGAGAGAACATGAGAAATATAATTCACAAATAAATGAATTGTGCCACAGATCAAGACTGCCCCCCAATTCATCTAAAATGAAAAGGAGGAATTAGATGACAATGTTAAATTCTCCATTACATGAAGCAAATTACATATATTTTGAAGTGAAGAAAGCAATGGTTCTACAGCACCATTGTCCTTCCAATTCAACAAGCAGCCACAAAAATGAACTTTAACTGCAGGACACCTCTCTGTAGGTGGGAAGAGAGAGCTGGATTTTTACTGGTGAGCTACAGCTCACTCACTGGTGAGCAGCTGAGTGTGCATCTATTCATCAAGGTAGCAGAGAGTAGCAGCTTCTCCTATGAATGGTTGAACAGATGTTTGTAAATCTGTGCAATAGCTTTCATTTCTGGTTATCACTGCTGACTGGGCATGCAGCTATAGTTATTGGTGGGTCTGTCTTAAGCATGTGCATGAAGACAAGGGTCACCAGAACAGTTGGATCTTTTCTGTACGGACCCTTGCTTCTTCTCAGTCTTGCCTGTGCAACTTGGTGGTAGGTGTCCTGAGTTAGACTAATTAAGTGCTGATTAAAACTGATGAAAGATTTCAGGATTTGTCTTGTAGTCAGTACATTAGCAACACTATCCAATTTTTCTCGTGAAGCTTAAACGCAACTAGTGTCACATATATCATGAATGCCTGATTGTATTCTAAGGGCAGATGAAACTGAAAGGCTTTAAATTATTCTTTTATTATCCTTCCTGGATGAGTCACCTGGCACAATGAGTACCACAGGGCAGTCACTTAAAATCTGATCAGATCAGTCTTTGTGCCATTGTCCAGCCAGTTCCCTCTCTCTACAAGTACACTTTTCCTCTAGCAAGCTCTGCATCACAGGGCAGGTGCTTCTCACAGTACACTCCATAATCCTTGTCAGAGACCATGCTAGTGTGCTAACCTAACCAATGGCTCTTCCCAAATCATCCTTCAGTTTGAGCAAATAACAAAGGTAGAATTCCAGTGTGCATCTCAGAGAAAATGGGATAATTCTATCCCTACCGTGTTCCCAAAGAACAACAGATAAAAGAAAGGACTGCAGCAGAGCTCTGCACACCTTTAGATGCTGTTTCATAACAGTACTTGACTGTTAAGGGAAACTGTCCTATCACTAATTCCCCAGAAAACGTAGCAGCTTCCTACCAAGGAATGAAAAAAATCAACTCCACTGTGCAATACGTTCTCTCCTGTGTGGAAGCCAGCAATGTCATGTCAGGCAAGACATCCGTGTAATCAATACCATAGTAAGTAGCTTCCCTATCGACACTGCAGAAATTGTGCTAGCTGCATTGCATTTGCTTGCCTGAAAGACACTTTACATTGCTCTCTGCCTTTTTTTGTCCCTCAGGCTTGTTTGGTATAGAAGAATCTATTGGAACAATCATTGGGGTTGTGGCAGCCGGTATCGGAGGCCTAGGAGTTCTGATCATCATTTTAACCCCACAGCTAAGGAGATGCGTCCTCTGCATGAAACAAGGCTCTCAACAAGGTATGGAGCACAAAACAAAATCTGGCATAACTTGCTAGGAAGTTACTTGCTTCCAAAGACGCCTTTTCAAACTTAGGTTGGAATTAGACATTTACTTACCACTAGCCAGAGGTCACCTGAGGAGAGTTTGGCGTACCCAAAAGCTTACCTATATTTTCCAGGTCAGTCATCCGGTCTAATAATAGTAAGCTGACACCAAAGGCTGGATTTCAAAACAAGTTTAGTTCCCCTTTTGTGCAACCCAAGATGCGGTCTGCATTTATGAACGAGCTCAGCTCACTGGAAACTTTGCTAAACAGGACTCTTGAAAAACCCATTTTTATTTTCTCTTCTCCCAACGCTCAAAAATCTGATTCAACCTGCTGAAACCAAACCAAAGCGCAAAAGCCACGCAGAGCTGCGCTCGCTCCTCACTGGAGCGCTGCCGCCCTCTGATGGCCATTGTAGTGGAGACGGGGACACAGGAGCGGCCAGGAGCTCTGCTCCCTCTCCCCGCAGCATTACTGAGCACAGCGTAGTCCATTTCTGCCCACACAGCATCAGCCCTTTGCAAAAACACTGAGAGAGCGGAGTTCGCAACACACTGCCTTGCCAGATTGCCTTGGGAGAGTTTGTTGTGCTACACTAACCCGGCTCTTTCTTTTTCTTCTTACTCAGCATAGCTTGATCTGCAGAGCTACACGAAACACCAGAAGATGCAAAGGCTAAACACAAAGTAATTTATCATGCCCTGTAAGCCAAAAAGGAGGCTCTAGATGTAATAAAAGCTTTTGCCTCAGCACATGTTGTCTTCGGCATTTGCAATATGTTTATTTTCCCACAGCCTTGACAGCCACAGTGGAATATTCAACAGCCTCCTGCCGTGAAGAGCAAAACAACCTTTTTAAAAGGAATTTGTACTGTTATCTACTGAGGACCTACTCAATCTGGCCACCTATCTCTTTATCTGGACTCTGATGGGATAGTTCAGATCTTTCTCTACGATTACATATTATCTCAAAAGTACTCCGAGTTTGCCAGCACTGCTTCAAAACGAACAGAATGAAAGCTTCCACATGCTAACACCTGCCCAGGGGCATCCCTGTTTACCTGCCCAGAATGTGTGACTTCTGGGGTGTTCTCATCTCCCTAGAAACTTTTCCATCTTGGTGCAGAGGCTCTTGTACAGTTGGCTTGCTCCAGCCTACAGTTCTGCAACAAAGAGGCAAAGGATCACTTGAATGCTACCTCATGCTGAAAAAATAGGGTTTAGTTTTACTCTTCCAGCACGAAACACAATGTTCGTATATAAACCGTAAGGAAAAAATATTGAAGGTTTGGTTGGTGTAAATAATGTTCTCTATAGCCTGAGTCCCCTGACATGACAGCAGTTGGTTCCCAGGAGGTCAGTGGCAGGGGAATGTGCCCATAACTGTATAGCAGAGCTGCACATCAGTGACTGAAGCACACACATATGACATGTGAGGAACATGCTCTTTTTCACAGTGTAGGTGATCCTCCTGGTAAAAGTCAGAAACCCACGCACCAGGAATATTCCAGTGTGACTTTGCTTACCTTTTCATAGAAAACCATAGAATCATAGAATCGTTTTAGTTGGATAGGACCTTTAAATATCATCTAGTCCAACTCCCCTGCAACGAACAGAGACATCCACAGCTAAATCAGGTTGCTCACTGCCCTGTCTATCCTGACCTTGAAATACTCTATGGACACAGCACCCACCATCTCTCGGGTCAGGCAGTTCCAGTGCTTCACTACTCTTACAATAAAAAACAAAACAAAACCAAAAAAACCCCATTCTTCTCATATCCAGTCTAGGTCGCCCCTCTTTTAAACTCCCCTGAAGTGTCCCTAGCCTTGAGGCAAGAACATAAGACAGAAGATGTCTGGCTATGTTAGCTCAGAAACATGTGGACTCTGTAAGAAGGGACAGAGCTGCACCCTGGGCAAGAGCTCTTCTCTTCCCTTTGGTAGGAAGCAGCTCAGCCACTTCTCTGAGTGCCCATAACAAATACTCAGGATCCCTCCCTTTCCATTGTTTCTGCTCCTGCAGCTCCAGGAAGATAAAGTGGATCACTGTACTTGAACACTAGCATGCCCTGGGTCTTCAAAATCATCTTTTTTTTTACAGATACTTTTTTTCCTCTCATTTTTTTTTTTTTTTTTTAAACAAGTCCAGCAGAAGCCTTTACCTATTTTCTAATTGATGTACAAACACATGGGAGCTGAAGATCAGGTTGCTATGAAAGGACAAAACAGCCATTTAGTGACAAGCAATGTGTCCTAACATGTTTTTGGAAAAAAGATAGGAAAGTAGGGTTTTATTCTTCCCTCAGAAATTAGAAGATGCATGTATCTTACCCTATTCTTCCTTCCCATAAATTATGGCCTAAAAGAAATTTTCTCAAGCTATCGTTAGCTCTGGTAAAAGAGGTAAAATTTTATTCCAGTGTGTTCAGATTCAAAGGATTAGAAGAAAGTTCCTTTAAAAACTATTTTGACCCTCCATATCTGAAATGGCAGGTTGGATGAGTCTGCCCACATAGAAAGTCTGGCCAGAGGACGAACTGTGGGTTGTAAGGGGCTGTTCCCCAACACTGGGCTGCTTCTTGGTCACACAGGCACACCATTTTTTCACATGGGTCTGTCAGGTTATCTGCAAAAGAAAATGAACAAGAGATGAAAGATTCTATATTGGATCAAGGGGATGAGCAGTTGTAAGAGCGAGCAAAGCTCTAATAGGCAATACAGGTCATGGGAGGAGGCAGAGGAACCAAGGAACTCAGCAGCAGGGTTAGCTATCTGATTTCTTTTAGTCAAAATCTACAGGAGCTGATCCAAATCATATACATGAAGCTATATAGAATGTAATCATACAATTGCTTGACTAGGTAAGGAGCACAGGGAACATAGAAGCAATTAGCTCAGGTGGATGCACTGCAAAGGACTGATTTTCATATAACAAATCCCATCCCACCTATAGGCATCTTAAAAACATTAAGCTGATATTACCTAAAAGCACGGTGCTTTGTTTATTTGAAGCTGGTCCTATTGATTATCTAACACCCTCCAAAGCCTACAGTAGGCAAAGTTTAAAGTGTAATTTCATGCATGTGTGCCCAGGCTTTGCTCCAAAACTAACTCTAACAAGTAGAAATCTTTCCAGATTTCACTGGACTTCACTGGATCAACACTGTGTCTAATAAATACACAGAGTCCCTACTTCCAAAGATTTTCTGAGGAGAATCATGTGTCTACAGCTGAAGGGTTTCAATGGGCCCATTCACAAGGACTCAGCAGTAAGTCCTTTTCTTAATTAGCTATCAACACTGCCTGGTTTTCTCCCTGCCCACTGCTTCTTGAGGTCTTCCTGTGCTACGCCAATCACTGCCAGCCTAATGTCAGAGAGAGCCTGCCTTGTAAGCCAGTTCTAAGAGCACAATGTTGCTTTTAATTTTTTTCTGAGCAGACCCCACAGCTCAAAGCCTTTTTTTTTTGTATTCCAGATATTTACCATACTTACGTGTGATGGCCTAACTGAAATATATGGCTTTGCTTTCCCCCCCCCCCCCTCCATTTCACAAGCAAAACTGCATAGCAGTAGCAAACGACGGAGAGAAATCCCAGGTAAAATGAGTTTCTGTTTAATTTACCTGAAAATATCTGTGTTCAGGATACAGTGCCAAGCCACAGGCATTTAATTTCCTCTTTCATAGCATGCACAGTGAAAGCAATTCTGCTTGTAATTTCTCTGGATATCATTCCTCTAGATCCAGTAAATGTGCCTCAGACTACAACACTTCATTTGTTTTGTCTGAACAGAGTAAGACGTCACACCTTCACACCTCAGTGAAACCTGCTGCAGCCTAGGGTAGGAAATATCCCTTCAGAGAACATTTCCATTGCTCCTCTCCATCGTGGATGTAAGAGAAAGTGAAGTTTGTGGATTATTCAGGGAGAACAGTTACCAGTCGCTCATGGGGCCTTGCCTGGACATCAGTTAAGGAATATATGGCATTTGTTTAATTAAAGCTTATGAGGCAGGCTGGAACAAGTGCAGCCCATTGTTACGGGACAGCATTGCATGTCTCACGTGTTTGATGGTAAACTTCACATCTGCAATCAGGATCATTCCCTCACATCAAAAATGATGAGTTACATATTGAAATAGTTAGCAGAAAATATCAGTTAGCTACTAAAATACAGAATGGATAAATCAAAAGAGCAAGTAATGTCCAGCAAAATATTCCTTAGCCAGTACGTAGTTTAATAGATGGTTCTTGAACTGGGAAAGGATATACAGTGAATGTGTGGTGCCACACCCTCTGTCTGCTGGCATTTTCAGCTGCTCGGGGAGGCTGGGAATTGTACTGGAAGAATATGATCTTCTAGCAAGGTAGAAATAACTCAGTTTTCAAGCAAGTAGCTCTGATGGCATGGGGACAGGTTTTACTCTCACGCAATCCTTTTCAAACTTTCAAAGAGCTATACAAAAGATATTACCATCAGGGACTTCTGGAAGACTTCAAAATAGAAGTGAAAAAATTCTAAGACTCAAGTCATCTGGTGCATGTCAAAACAAACTGGTGTGTACTATTGACGGGCTGCTACTGTGCAATTCAAGACCTCCTTGACTGGTACCAGCTGTAGAGCTGAGCAAGCCTACACACACTGTATGTGCCTGTGGCACTTGAAATCACTCAACTCTGAAAGCCTCAAAATCCCATCTCCGAGGCACACAAAGCTTTTGTGTTAGTCAGTGTTTCTGTGGAGGAAGGAGGGAACTAACACAGGCTACTGTGTCCTTACCACACCGCACGGCATTCTGCTCGCACACCCACTGGTAGCGCTGTGCCTTCGGACTGCAGCCCTCTCTCTCTGCCTTGTCGTAGCAGCAGTCATGCCTGTGGCAGCACCTTAGGGAGAACAAAAAGCAGAGTTTGGGATTGGGCATCCTGCATACTTTGCTCACTGGTGTTTTCAGGCACTGCAAGGTTACTCCACTCGCCCACCGCTAATTACAGCTCTCTCAGTAAATCAACAAACAATGTTATGGCATTTCTATGAATGCTCTCTTGTCTTGGGAGCATATTAATGCCATATTTGTCCCCATGAATACCACGCGTTTCTCCTTTCTCTATGATTTTGCCTTCAGAAAAACAGGTGTGGCCAATCCCCAGATCATGGTAATCTGCCATACTGAAAGGAGCTGAAGCATTATGATGAGGTGCCTGACCATGGCTCACCAGCTGAGGTTCGGATCATCTCAGAATCTGGTGTCAGGATGATTTTCACTTTCCTTGGCATCAGTGTAGCAGCTGGCTACAAACTCATCATCCTCAAAAGTGGGATTCAAAGCAGTTGACTTTATGACCGTAAACATAAAGGGACACAAGGGACAGATCTATCCTCCCTTCCTGCCTATCGAGAGCACAGTTCACATGATCATATTGCAGGGATCTAACAGGTGAAAAACAACACATTTGAAAGTACTGATTGCTTGTCACTGACCATAGAGAGGGCTGAAGGTGGCTAGCTCAGCTGTTGTCTGTACCACAAGACTACTCAGGAAGGACATTTGCTCTGCTAAGTGCTTCAGAATACACAGGAAAACTTCATCCCACTCGAATTTTATTCCAGTAATTTAGTGAAAGATTCAGCAATTGAAGAAGTTCTATGATGAGTAACAAGGTTTGTTTCAGCAAGAGTGATACGTCAAAAGCTGGAGTCAGGGAGGAGCCATCTCCTGTTTCCAGAAGCTGTCCCATGGGCATGCTATAGAGGAACAAACATTTCCTCAGAGAACTTCAGAATGGAGATCAGCCTTACTGGATATAAATACCTACAGGTTTTCCTGTTAAGAGTGACAACAATTTCTGTAATTCAGCAGGTGAGCTTATTCAGCCCACAGAACCAGCTCTGTTGGGCATGATGGCCATGTGGCTCAGATCTCTGTTGGTCCAGGAGCACCTCACTCCTGGGCTTGTCCTGAAGATGCTGGAAGTGAAAGGGCAAAGGAGAAAAGAATTCATTGTAGAAAGCATGAAAGTCTCAGCTTTCTTCAACCCAAAGGAATGAAACTGCCCTTCAGGGAGAGTCACAGAAGGAATAAATAGGAAAAAAATGTACAGTGAGAGATAGATCTTTGAGACGAGATCTTGTTGGAGGTGGAAGATTGTCTATAAATCAGACAACAAAAGGAGAGCAGAAGTGGTAAGCCAGCTAGCAGTGAAAGCCAGCTGTTTTCAGCTCTTTTAGTGAAAGTCGGGGCAGTTACATGAATTCTGCAGGGCCACAGGAACTGGGGCACAATTCTGCTTCCATTAACACCATTTCCTCCTGTAGAGAGTGATACCAACACAAAGTGAGAAGACTAACTCATATTTTAGCTGCTTTAAAAAGACTGTCAAGGTATGAAGAGTGAGGAAATCTATCATCCTTTTGCCATCTTCAGACATCTGTTCTATCTGGAAATGCCCTTTCCTGCATCTGGGTCAGAATGTGGCGCTGAACTCTTAATAGCCTGCTAATGCTCAGTCACACTAAAGCAAACAATGCCCGCCAACAGTATGGCAGAGCACTGGTCAGTAATTATAAAAGACAAAAACAACTGGGTTCATCTAGTTAACAAACAACTGACACATCATCTGGTGGGATCAGACAGCCCTAGTGACTACAGACAACCCTACTGGCCCAATCTGACCCCTGCAGTGAGCACAGCTGCCTTCAAGGTAAGAATTTGTCACATTGTATTTGTCATGTAAACAGCTCAGCCATCCCCATGGTGCTTTAACCCAAAAAACAGAGAGGAAATCTCTGAGTTTGCCAGGACTGAGTTTGCCCCTCATGTCACTAATGCTTTCGGGAAGATTCTGAGCACTTTTGGGTCCTGCTCGGCAAAATGGATTTTGCCTAAATACCTCTCCTCAGGGTTTCTATGGATTTGCTTTGCATAAGTGGGAATGTGGATGCTTCCTTCCAGGAAATCTCAAGCAGAAGGGTGGTGCCATGTCCAAGCTGTGCACTAAATCCTATGCACCACGTTTCTAGGAGAAAAAAATAAGGCGACAAGCCCAGGGAAATGCAGACATTATGGCAGCAGTCCTTTCAGTTGTGGTGCAGCAATGCAAGGAACAGAACTGGGAAGGAGAAACCAAACTATCAACATTATGGAAAAGAAATGCCATCATGACTAGAAGTGAAGAGATTATGGAACAAAAGGAAAAACTGCCAACACCGCATTGAAGTCAGAGTGTGGAATAAACGTTATAAAACCATTACCCACTCAGTAGCACCTTTTCTTCCTCCATGAAAGAGGGATGCTGAAAAGCACTCTAGCCCTGTCTAGACAGACTGACTGAATTACTCACAAGCAAATCACTCCTAGGTTTATTACTGAGACTCCTAAAACAGACAAGATGAGGTGAGTCATTTCCAACTGTGTGTGTCCTTCAAGGCCTGTAGCTTTGCCACTCCGCATCTTTCTTCTCTAGAATTGCAAATATGGAAAATAATGTGGTCACTGTAACTGGCATGGGATACTCAGCCACAATGATTTTTGCAGTATCAGAGGATTTCTCTGGTGAACACAGCCTGGGAACATTTCTAACTAAATGTAGTGTCATTGCTGATTCTTCCTAGCTGAGAATCAAACTAAAAAATCTTTCTGGTTTTCACCAAGCATTACTGCTATGCAACAATAATGAATGCTCTTAGAGCATCAAGCTTTCTAAATACCTAACTCTCTGGTATTTAGAGACATTTCCATTTGCAGAGTTACCTTTTTCTGCCATTAGGATAAAATTCAATCCCATGGAAATCAAAGAGCAGCAGAAACATCCACCAATGAATACCTGATCAGATGTTGCTCTCTATTTTTCAGGAGTATTGAGCACTTGCATCACCCAGTGTCACCAAAACCTGATATCAGTGAATATCTGTGGAAAACAGCTTCTAGGTGACTCCATCTGGGCATTCAGCAAATGAAGTATTCAAATTAGTGAAGTCATGTTTTACTTCAAAGAGTTGACTGTAAGAGTCTTTGATGATAAGAGATTATAAAGGTTAACAAAAATGATGTAAATATTTACAATCACAGCTGTAGATGGTTACAAGCATATCAAGAGGTACTATTAAACATTAGCAGTAATCTCTAGGCCTGAAACCTAGGACACATCATTGCTAGCTACTCATTTTTTTTCCTAAGTCTTATGTTGACTGTTTCACAGACAGCACCCATAAACCAAAGATGTGAAAGAATGGCTTTGGGAGGGAAACTTTCCCCTGCATTAATGAAGAGAGATGCACTAATTTAAATGGCTCCTTGCTCCTTCATGCCCACCGAGGAACCGGTCATTAGCCTAGGCATCTTGCACCCTGGAAAGCTCAGTCAATTTCCTTTCCAGTGAGCTATGCATTGTCTTCCCTTCTGAGAAAAGCTGCTCTAGTGTGTGGATAACACCTGACTTGCTGACTGCAGATAAAAGCAGACACAATTGCGTGCTCTGCCTTTGAGGTTTTAAATGAGACCAGATTGCACGTAAAGGGCTCAGAGCACACCAAAGTCCATCACATTAAAGATTTACATGTATGGTAACTGCAAAGTACAAGAAGCCTTTCATTGCAACATGTCATCAATTCATTTTTACTCTTGGAAATAAAAAGCACAGCAAGGAAAAGGGGAAGTACTACCATGTTCTAAACTGTTGTTTTTCTTGCTTGATTTGCTTTAAACAGACAGGTGATGAAGACAACAGGTTTGATTAACTCCTTGCAAAATTCCAGATCCCTCCAGAGGGTGACCAGTAATATTCCCATCACTGCCATTTTCAGGATGACATGAATTGATCATCCAAACCTTTTAATCACTCCTATCTCTTCATGCAGGGCTTGCCTTCTATAGGATGTACTATTCAATGAGCTCATATCCTGGTTTCTTCCTTGCCCTCCACCCACGTAGTACAAGGTCCCAGGAGCTCTGCTCTCATCCAGGAGGTGGCAAGGCCCTCATTCAAACACCAGATGGTACACGGCTCCTTGCTCATAGTTGACAAATATTACATTTCCTCAGTAGAGAGTTCTTAGAGGCACAGGAGTGCAGATAGGGAAGAATATAGAGATCTACACTGCTTTTGGAGACACAGTTGAGGTTCTTCTTACCAGTCCGTTTTATCTTTAGGCCAGCCTCGTCCTCCCAGTCCACAGTAACATCCGTAGCCAATATATGCCAAGGGAGACCGTCCCGTGCCACATGATATAGCTCCTGCCAATTCAATGATTCCTCGGGTGTGTAGTGAATGGGATTTTCCCAGAGTACTTTTCCAAACTGCAAAGACAGGACATGGTTTCACACAAGGATTAAAAATACGCTGATTTTCTTAAAACCTTCACAGGGAGATTATTGGTCTTGATTAGTTATTTAGATCGAGCCTCGACAATCTAACTAGCCATTATGTTCACCCTGCAAAGGGAACTAATATGCAAACATACTCCATATAGGCAGCTCAGATAAGCCAGACTTCCTTGCTCTGGTGCACCAGTGTGTGACTGTAGCTAGATTGCATCTGCAGCTACCTTGCAATTTGAAGCTGCATGCCCAGATTTGCACATTATGGAATCTGAGAAGTTCATCCTGGCTGGGGTTATGCAAGCTCCATGCAGAGTCAAGAAGGTTCACTGCACTGTAGAGTTCCCAACCTGGCAGAGCATGTTGGCTAGGCCAAGATCCTGGTGCATTGTGAAGCAGCAGTGAGCCACCATACTGCCTGACTGCACCCTAACTCCACAGAAAAAAAAAAACAAACCATGAGGTTTCTCTGTTGCCCAACATGCCTTGTATTATTCATGATATTTTAACTTGTTTTCCAGATCATACAGAGCTGACAGTACTACTAACTTTCATCCAGAAACAGCTGCAAGCCCTCAGGCCTGCAAGGCATACTTTGTTCAAGACAGAGGGCCTACGTTAGCTAGGATGTGTGGATAATGGCTTTCTTATGAGCATTTTGAAGCACTGGCAACACACATTTGTTTCTGTTACTACAGTCCACTTAAGTCATAACGCTAAGTTGGCTGCAGAAATTTGGGGGAAGAAAAAAACAAAAACAAACAAAAAAAAAAAACAGGAAAAAACAAGAAGTTCTTTGTTACTTGAAGTTCAGCCAGCCACCTAAGCCAATCTGGAGTTTTTTGAGTTACGGATCTTTCAAATAATATCGTAATTTCAAATGTTTAATTTAAATCTTTTTTTTTTCTTTATAAAGAGAACCACCGACTCAGTTGCAGAAACTGTTACAGAAACCAAGAGTATCAGCCCCAAACACATAAATCACTTTGAAGCTCGATAGGAGCTTTGATGCTTATCACAATAACAATGCAACAAACAGCAGTGATTAGTGATTACCCTCCTGGGCTCACAATGAACGACCAAGTGTACTTTGGGCTCTACCAACATGCACCACAGCCCATCCCCATTAAGGCTGGGCTGCTCACTGCTGGTACCAAACCCCTTGGAGGTGCTGCCAGGCTCCCCAGCATTGGCCCCACTGCCCCCTGGCTGTTAGATGGCCTGAGCTTAGGATGGGGCTCTCAGCATTTTGGAGCCTGAAGGAGCTCACAACACAGAGCAGGGCTTTGACCCTGAGCTGGACCTCTTTATAGTACTGTGCAAACACGGGTTAATTAATCCCCTAAACCACTCGGGGACTCAATACTATTATTAAAACTGTTACTTTCCTTTTAAAACCCAGTCATCTAATCCCCTCTCTTGGGCCTCTCCCCTCTTGTACTCCAGCTCACTTTCTGGGTCTGATCCAAACCCCTCCGAAGGCAATGTGGGTCTGTCCCCATTACTGTCAATCTGTCCATTTGCTCCTCTCTGCTAATGGTGGGCTTGCAGCCCAGCCCTCAGTGCTTCTGTCATCATTTTACCCCAGCTGCTGGCTGCAGCCAGCTCAGAAGAGCGAAGCCCCTGTCTCAGGCCTTCACACAGCCTCCTTATGTTTTCAAGGCACTCCTCAGGGATTAAATGCACATTCCTGAAAAAGTAACAACTCCCCTCACCTGAACACTACTTGAGTGTTCAGTTTTTGTGCTAAAAACACATTAAACCCATGTTGTTTGAAAGTGAAGTGGTGACCTGTTTCCCTTGTCCAAACAGTGGATGCTTCACAGACAGCAGCAAGCTGCAGGTCTGCCACAAGTAACGCCACCAAAACTGCTGAACTGCTCTGGATTTCAGGCAAAAAAAAATAAAATAAAATAAATCACACTTCTACAACCTGCTTTAGACTGCAGACCTAAAAACATTCCAACAGAAACCTCTTTGTAGGTGTTCAACCTTCTTCCTGAGAAGGAGCCTGGTTTATTTTTCAGCCATCTTTCCTGACCTTTTAAGGTGGGACCACTGGACTCAGCCTGGAAACAGAGGCTGGTGTAAGGTAACTGCCTCACCCAGAAGAAAGACTATTCTTCTTCTGGGGATATCTCTGAGGATCAAGGAACTGTAATTACTGCACAGAGTTAGTTATGAAAGCAGAGAAAAGGACCCAGGGGGAATTGAGTCCAGAAGAAAGGCCTTAAGCTTTACTCCTTGAGAGTTTGACATAATTAAGATACTCAGGCAGCATCTGATGTTTGTCTTATCCTTTGAAATCTGGGTGGGCTTAGAGCTGGCAGCAAGGTACCGTAGCTGATGGCTGGCCTTAGAAAGCAATTTCACTATCAAGTGTTCAGTTAATAACTGGAGCAGAACCAAAACTGCATTTTCTATGCTGGGCAGCTAAGCAAAACGTGTGGAATCAGTGAGAGAGACAAGTCTCCCCAGCAGCTTGAAATCAGCCACAACCCCCATTAAAGTATGGTCTATCATTAGCTATACAATGAATGGGGAGCCTCAGCAGGGAGCATACCTGCAAGGAGACGAGAGGAGGTGGGTCTGACAACTTAAACCTGCTATTTCCTTTTGAGACAAGCAGCCTTTGTTGTAGATTAAGGCAATGGGATTTTTTTGTTTTGCTTTTTAAAAACAGTGCTACAGATACAGCCCACCAGGACAAGAAAGTAGACATAACAGTCTCAAAGGGTGGAAATTCTAGTTTGCCAAGCACAAGTATAAACAGTTGATCACAGATATGCAAAAAATGAATGAGAAAAACAATTTAGCCACAAGTATGGCAAACATACAATGATGTGTTGATATCAAAAAGAATGGATGAGAAAGTGTCCTATAAATCACTTTCTGGTTCTTTAAGGCATAACTGCATATTAAAAAATACACCTATCATTAAGGAGATGAGATTAAAGCGGGACAGCAGCTATTCCTTCCCAAATCTATAGCCTTCCACTCCATGATACGCATTCCCAGTGAAGTTGAAATGCAGTAACCAGTTAGATACTGTAAAGAAAAGTGTTTTGTTTTTTTTAACAGCTACATGTAAATAACCTCACTTCCATTCAAGAGGTACTTGCTTTGCAAAGGATCACCAGGCACCTAATTCTGTGCAGAATTAAAATAGAGGCCTTTGTGTGAATTCTGACTGTGTGTGCTTATGGGCATGAATGCCAACAGGGATAGCACAGGTAGAACCTCAGACAATTCACTGTCACAGTGCTATTGCGTGCAAGGTCTTTACGTTAGCAGACATTCATTGCTTTTCTTAAAGGATTTTTTGTTTTGTTTTGAATTTTGCATGAAAGGAAGGCCAGGTTGGATGAGGCCCTGGTTAGCCTGATCTGGTGGGTGGCAACCCTGCTTACAGTATGGGGCTGAAATTGGGTGGGCTTTGAAGTCCCTTCCAACCCAACCATTCTGTGATTCTACGAAGATGGCTCATTGGGCAGAAACATAGAAAGAAGGCACTTCTGCAAAGAAACACCAACACCAGCAACCTTGCAGCAGAAAATTATCCTCAAAAGAAAGTAATCTGTGTTTTTGCTATTGAAGCCACCATGGAAACAAAACAGGCACACAGCTTGCTTACACAGTCCCACACTACAAAGTTGAAAAGAAAAAAAAAAAAAGGCAGTGCAAATACTATGGGTGAAGTAGGCAAAGCTGGCAGCAAGGGGAGAAGCTGTCCAGGGTAGGTGGGGGGGGGAGGGATGGAGTGTGGGATGTAGCACTCACCTGCCTGTAGCAGAAGCAGCAGCAGCAGCCGCCAGCCCATGGGCAGAGCTCGTCGGTACCAGTACGATGCTGTACTGGCATTCAGCAGCCCAGTGCTGCCAAGCAAACGGAGCTGTGGGTGTGTTCAACAGCCCTCCTCTTCCAGGGTTTTTATGCATATACATCTGCCTGCGTCCGCCTGCGAGACAGAAACACTCCCTCCTGCGACTTCCCTCAGTCCCAGCCAAGTCCCAGACCTCCCCAAAGGGCTCCCTGCTGTGCTGCTGAGGGCGAGGGCTGCCCCTGTGTGCGTGCCAGTGGCTCCACGAGGGGCTGGCATCCCTGAGGCAGCCCCAGCATTAAGCTGTGTTCCTTCACTAAGCTGTTTTCTTACAGACCCTGGTTAACCTCTGAGTGGCTTCGGAAAAGGGAAGCTTACCACTGCCCTGCCTGTGGCTTGGGCTTTTCTGCTGCAGCATCCACCTGACAAGGATTCTCCCTTTTTATAGATATTCTTTCAGGGTGTATATATATAAAATACATATATATAAAGATTATTCATCATATTTAAAAAAGAAGAGACAAAACTATAAACACCTAACAGAAAAATAATCCTGTTAGATACAAATATCTAATTATAAACTGACCAACACAGCTAATTCTAAGCCACTCCTGAGGCAAAAATACCCACTATTGCTGAACCTATTACTGCACCTGACCAATACCAACTAATTTCCTGGACACTGCCCAGTATGTGGGTTCCAACCACAGACGGCGGTTAGGATCAGGTCCTAAGGCTGAGCTGGCATATACTGAGTTCATTCCAGTTGCTGCAGGCAGCCTGACTGCAGAGACAGTGGCTGCAACAGGCTGCTCCACTGGGAGAGGAAGAGAAAGAGAAAGCTGTCAGCCTGTTCCTGAGGCACCCTTGATGACATTCACTGTGGTAAAGCTGTGTCTCCCTGCTTAATGGCGTGCTTCTAAATATTTGCTTGCTAAACATTGGCATTTGAATCAAAGGTCAGTGGCAAGTGGCTTAATTGGGCTTCCTTTTTCTGAGCACAGTCTGGCTGCAGCTGCAATCTTTACTGGGCAAGTTTTCAGGGCACTGTTATATACTGGGTACCTATTGTGACACAGAGCACATGAGAGAACAGAGGTAGGCAAAATAGGCACAGCAACAGAAATGCAAGGCATGGACTTCACCAGTCAAGCAATTGCTCTTCACTCAGAGCTCGGATGGGCAAATACAATCCTGCAGTGACTGTGAGCCTGAAATCTCACCTGAAGGCTCACCACTACCTCTGCCATTGGCTGTATGCTTGCACCAGGAAAGGGAGGAAAGCAATGGGAGGACAGCACCCAACCACAAGTTCATGTGCAGTCTCAGTGCCCAGGAGTAGCTGTGCAGCTTATCCTTCCTTCCTCAGGAATTCCCTCAAGTAATTAGACTGAAATGGTAATTTGAAATCCTTGTTGAGCTACTGCTGGCTAATATTTAACCTCACAGTTAAATAAGGAAGGAGGATGTTAGAGGTTTGGTGTCTCTATTCCTAGGGCTTTAGGGATGCAGATAATCAAAATGGGAAGTGCAAATAAGGCGAGAAGCTTTAAAGAATCTTGTGGGGGCAGACTGAATAAGGCAGCCATTAGAGCGAGTTTCAATGGCAGACACCTGAGAGGTTGTCATCTTCAGTGGGGACCAAAGGAGTGGTGTGGTAGATTACTTACTGGATTCTCAGGGTTCCTAAACCAGGAGATTAACTAGAAACTGCACAGTGCCTAAAGGACTGAGAAAAATACAGATTGAATGTTGTATCTTGTCCTGGTATCTTAGCGACTCCTTGCCTATGTCTGTTGTTTGGTTTGCACTCTACCTCCAGTCTGCAACATAAAAATTGACTTTCTCAACAAGGAAATCAGGGACCAGGACAAGTAGCAGCCAACATTCACTTGTGAAAACAGTTGTGCACACCCAAAGGGGAGCTCCACTGAACCTCTGGCAGGAAAATGAACACAGAGATAGTAACCTGCTGCATAACTCTGATGGACTGTCTGTCACTGTAAGTAATCTGCAAAGCCAGTTTGAGTCCTCCAACCATCTACTCTATGGCTTGGATATATCTGAGTCATTTAGGTTTGAAATGTACATTTAATGTTTTTATTTCAAAGTCTTCCTGAATTACAAGCCTGACCAAAAAGGCATTACAGCATTCAGATCACAGTTTCATTCCGTTCTTTACTTTCTCATACTCCCTTCCTCTGGAAATACTGTTTTTCCCCAGATCAGCAATAAACACAAAATAAATACAGACTCCTCTGCTAGCCAAATGTATTTGCCATGTCTGAAGAAGAATTAAAGTATTGCTTCCTTCTGATTACTTCACATTGCAGATTGGTTGAATTTGTTATCTATCTGTGCAATCATTGATTGCTGTTGCCAAAGTTAATTAACATACAAATGAAGAGTATCAAATTAAGTGTTAATCATGGTCTCACTATGCTATGGTAAGCATATTGGGATCATCAGGACATTTTTATAATTGCTTAGGGAAAGTAAATGAATTCTCTTATTTCACTTCCCTCATGTGTATTTTGTATGTTACTCTGCTGGAACCTAGCTAGTAACAGAAGGTAGCACACAAGGGTATTGGTTATCATCTCAACAAACTGAGCTATACAGACACGTCACCACTTCTCCAAAACTGCACATAGAATAAATTCACTGTGAGTCTCAGTTGACTTACTTGTGTCAATTGGTCTACACAATCTGAGGGCTATTCAGGGTGAAATAGCTCTGCAGGAAAAAAATAGAAATCCCATTGGTTTGCACCACCAAAGCAGCTGGCCCTCCATTTCTTCTTGGGTGCAGGGATGAAATATTACGTGCTCTTGAGCTTCCTGTTACTGAAAATGATTATTAGAAAAAGTCTTCAGACAAAGGGAAAAAAAAAAAACTATGAGCACTACACAATATTTAATGATTTTTACCTGATGATTTTTGAGATGCATGTTCTCGTAGAAGCAAGGCTATCCTTTATCCAGTACAGGCTGTTCTTCAGATGAAATACCCAGCTATTTCTGTGGGTGTCAGCACCAATGGCAAGGTGAGGCCTCTGCAACACTGAGGTTTCTTCAGTGCAGTGTGAATTAGCAATTCTGTCTCTCCAAAATATTGATGTATAGGAGCATGACAGAAGAGACTCAAAGACAGAGAGCAACAGTTTGTGTAGTGGCAGTTAAAAGATAAAGCCAGATATAGAGCGGAACAAGATCCATATGAGCCATTAAGAAGGAAAAAAAATAACTTCTAGGACTGCAAAAAGTTCATGCTGGGAAGTTAAGCAATGGAGTTAATACAGCAAGATAGTAAACGTTGTCTAATATGTTCCTTGAATGAAAGGTCTGCTCATGATTTACTGACAATACAACCTTGTCAGATTTAGATGAAGACAGAGCATTATTGTTGTTTCCAGGTTACAACTGAGACCCAAAAGAAATCTGTACAGTGTCTACTGATCTGTGAGTGCCAGGTGTGCAGCATCTAAGGCTTCACTGCTACAGTGCTCTGGGGTCTTAACTTCATGGTGATATATCTCCAAAAAGAGAAGCTTGAGAAGTACAGAAGGGAGAAATGCTATAGGACAGGCAAGCTTAGAGAAGAGGCTCAAATCCTCCAGAAACTGTCAGGGTTTAGTGGACACTGCCTTACCTAAAGCAACTGTCAGGGCAATGGGGTCATATCCCCTAAAAGATTTAAGGCTGAAACAGCTTTTAACCACAGCTTGCCAGGATATCAGAAGTGCAGCATGCACAATGTAACATAGCTGATGCTAGAAAATAAGGGAAATAGCAGAAATAAAGGAAATCCCAAGTGATCCAGCCTCAGCCTGACATGCAGCTGACCAAGTAAGAGAACAGAAATAATGGGAATAACAGAAATAACCTCCCGCATTCAGCGTCAGCCTGATATGTCCCTTGACAAAGGAAGAAAACAAAAATAACTAACATAAGGAACGTAAGCTCCACAGCAAACCAATGAGAGTCATGCTTTAGAAGACAAAGTCAAAAAAATAATTGAAATAATGGACCCTCAGAGCCTTGCTTTCCCCCCCCCCCCCCCCCCCCCCCTCCAGACTGAAGAGCAACAGCTCACCCAGCCTATCCTCACAGCAACAGTGTTCCATTCCAAGATGATTTCTGCAGCCCTACTCTGGACATTGTCCAACAGGTCTGTCTCTCACCTGTACTGAGCAAACCACAGCTGGATGCAGTATACCAGGTGAGGCCTCACCAGCACAGAGAAGAAAAGCAGGATCATCTCCCTTACACTTCTGGCTATTCTGACTTAACGGACGGCAGGATACAGGCGGAAACAAAGGAAGAAGCATCCAGATAAAAGATATGGAAGTGCAGCAAATCAGAAAACGTATAAAAATGATGACAGAAAGACACAAAAAAAATCTATCAGAGAAATAACCTCCAGAGAGTAGAAATAGCAGTCCAGCACGTAGAAAGACAAACAACAAAAAGCAACAGGAGTACTGGCAGTTCAGATGACAGACTAAGAAAAGTTACGGAAATCAAAGAGATAATGGAGGTAACCTACCTACAAAAGGAATGGCAATCCAGCACTTCTGATGACTTCAGAATCTTTACGGCAGCAACACCCTGCACTACAGCTATAAGACTAAGAAAAGTAACAGCAACCACTCAGGAACTGCTTCCTGGGAGTAGTTATGGAAGTCCCCACTTCAGCTGACAGTCGAAGAAAAATCACGCCATCCACATGCCTAACAAAATGTATTTGTTTTTGGTGATATTTCCCTGACTACAGAGAGATGCATAGTTCTCCTCCCCCTTCCCCCATTCCTCCCCCAGTCCTTCTAGTGCACTCCTTCCCTATCCCAACAAATCCACACAACGTCAGAAGTTTCTGAGGACTGTTTTATTTCACTTAACCAATAGATCTGAGACAAGGTGGGAATTGAGCAGCACCTTTTAAAAAAAAAAAACAAACCCTGTTATGTGCTACATAGGTAAAATAAGAGCATTTACAAAAGTTTGTATTATGTACATATACACACACATACTAAATCAAATTCCAAGTGAAAAAGGTTGTAAAGGTTTGCCTTCAATACAACAGGAGATAGGAAAGCCTTATTTCACTACAAGCAAAAGCACAAGATTAGAGCGCATGACCACAGGTAGTGCAGGTACCTGGAAGCAGCGTACCTAGCATAGCAAGAAGTTCCACATAGGGAAACTTCTCTTTCACAGCAAAAGCAGCACAGTTTCTCTGTTTAGCAAAGTGTGCTGTGCAACCACTTCCAGGGCCAGCTGCTCTGCCTACATCAGTTTTGGTGGAAGCCATAGAAAGTAACAATCTAGCAAGAGTAAGAGACCCAAAGATAAGCTACAGCACTGATTTAACTACAGTACTTCCATAAGACAGGTTCCTCTTTTTCCATGTCTCTTGTCTCCTCTATGGCCTATGGAGAGTGCCCAAATAGTGATTATTTGTAATTTCCACTCTGCAGTTCCCATTCTCGCCTACCTGCATCTTTTCCTATCTCACTTCCACATCACAACGCCTTCCCTATATCCTCTGTCAGGCTGATAGAGTAATAAAATTAAGAAAAAATATACATTTAACTAAGAGGATATTCAAAGAAAAGTCAACTAAAGAAAACTTACATATATATATATATATTAAAAACCATTTTTTAATAACCAAGTTCTGCAGACTTCTGGCAAAGTTTGGTCATTCAGCCCAAAGGTCTTTGTCTTCAGGGCCTCCAAGCTATACTGTATGAACTGGCAAGAAGAAAGCAGTACGAGGCCAAATTTCTGTCTAAAAGAACAATAAAAGTAATAAGGGTTGAGGGGAGTGTGTCACATGGAAACCTAATACTTGTGTAGCAGCATTTACTATGCTACACGGTATGCTTTCAAGAGAGTGAATTCCTTTCTGTTGGTACGAGCTGCCCAGATGAAAAGAGCAGCTGCCATAAACTGCAAAGGTGCTGAGACACAGGCTAGGCAGAAGGACCAGCCAAATTCACCCCTCACATCACCAGGTAGGGGCAGCTTCTTATGAAGCAGCTCAATCCCAGCTACATAGCAGCCAACCAGGCCCAGTGTACAAAGTCCTGGAGAAAAGAGAAGAAAGTGCAGTTAGTTTGCTGCTGAAGCAGTCTGGCTATCACTAAGAGCTCATAGAGGAGGGAGAATAAGCGGATGGCAGAGGACCTACCTGCAAGAAAATGGAGGACTCCAGTGGCAATGGCAGGGTACAGGCTGCGACAGGCGCATGCACAGAGCCCAATCAGAGCTCCAAAGCACATGAGACCGAGGCTGACAAATGGCAGGAGAAACTGCAATCGCCAGAGATCTGCACATTAAAGAAACATATAAGCCAGGTTTATTGAACTGACCTGCTCCACCACGCTCCTTTCCACCCACACTCCTTCATCAGTTTATCTAAAAAGGACAAAAGGCTCTGAAGAAGAAAGAACTTTAAACTTGCACATTCCTGTGGAACACCTAAGCTTTCCTTTAAAGCTTTGACCTACTACTTATGCTACAGTAAAATAATAATAAAAAAAAAAAACAACACACAAAAGCACCAACAAACTGCAGAGCAAGATGCAGACGTTGTCTCCTCAGCAACTGCATTCGGAAAACCCCATTCTGCTTTTTTTAAATCCCACTGTTGTTACCTGCAAGATGTGAAAGACACTTACAAGTCCTATTCAAATCTGTGCCACTGTTGTGATTTCCAGGCTCTATGTACTTCTCCATAAACTGATCAGAGAGGGAAAAACTGATGCAGTTTGTAGTCATATCAGTTTCTGGAACAACAGCAACAAAGAAAAACAACAAGACATCACAGACAATTGCCTTTAGTTTTTTTTCCCCCAACTCCCCTTCTCCGTTCAATTCTCCTAAGCATTTAAACTGGAAAGCTCCTCCATGTAAAATTTTAGACTAAGAAAAAATAATTCCCAAAACAGTTTTTAGGATATCTCAACAGCAAGGATAACGTAGTTAGTAGAACAAAGCATAGCATTACATATGCAGAATTTCCACCAACTTCTTTATAGCAACCACCATTTGTCAAAAATCAGTCATTCTATATCCAACAGCTCCAAATTCTGCTGATGCCACAGTGGAGCATTTGTAATATGTGAGGAAAACAAATAACCATCTAAAAGGAGCAAGTGTTGCCTTGTTTTGGTCCCCCCACTTTGATCTCACCTAGGCAGAAGATAACTGGCAGAGCCATAATAACTGCATCACCTGTTGGGCAGCAGATGCAAGAAAAGCACACAACAACTCAAGTTATACCAGACTAAATTTAGATCAAATACAATATACCAAATTCAGATTCTGTAGCATTGACAGGCACAGACCATTTCTCATATCACTTCTAAAGAAGTTTACATTGCCATTACTAAAAAGCAAACATACAAGTTAGAAATAAGCTTCCCAGGTGAAAAAAGTGCCACTTTAGTCAAAGTTGTGAAGTGTTAATTAGTCCAGAGATACCTGGTGGGCTGTACCAGTGAGAGTTTTTGGGTACAGTGATGCACCTCCTCCACAACCCAACTGTGCCATTGCACCGGAAGAGTGCATCTGTGTAGGTCTTCTCATCTGCCTCTTCACTGACAAATTCCTCCCAGATGCTCCTGCCAGCTTCAGTAATGTTCTCAGCAGGGGACAGAGTGTGGTACTCATACCAAAAATCAGTGCCCAAGGAAGCTGCCATATATATGGTGGAGATGAGGCTGAGAACACACGCAATTACCAGTGCTGTAGCAAAACGGTTATCCATCATTGCTGCTGAAATGAAAGAGAAGGTCCAAGTGAGTGACTTTTCTGATGCTAAAAACAAAGCTATCTTAGCAACATCAGCCTCAAGACATCATTCCTATAATGCAATATTTCTTTAGGATATGCATCTTTTTCTTTTCCAAGATGCCAGAAGCACAGAAATGCTACGCCTGTGTTACTCCATGCTCACTGGAAATGTGAATTCAAGGCACAGGTATCGCTCTTATCCCAGCCTCTATACATCACCCCAAGAGAGCAACAGCAATTCTGCCTCCAAAGCAGATGGCACAGCTCACTTGCACTTCTCTTCTTGACTGTAGGCAACCACAGAAAGCAGAGAATACAACTACAGCACTCAGCCAGAAGATTTACCTTCCCTTAAAGAGATTAGCAAGTGTAGAAGCTACTTTTAGCCTACCACTCCATATGGCTTTCACAGCTTGTGTTTACAGCAAAGGTAGGAATCATGCATATGCCAAAAAGCCTTTTCCAGACTGTTCACAAAGGGCAGCCATGGCAAAATACTGGAATGCCTTTTAGGAAACTGCAAAGTGATCTAGGCACTACAGACAGAACACAAAAGAAGCAAGGAAGGACAGGTATGGAAATTACACTAAATTCTGAGATAATGCTACACCATATGCAGAGGCATTTCTGAAGAACTACAATACTGCCAAGAGAATGCCTTGTTTCATGGGCATTAGATGACAGTACCTTCACATACCACCAGGAGGACCTTGTTCTGGCTCCCTGTAAGAGACAACCAAGGCCTTCCTTCACAGGCCCACATCAAATCACAAACTCAGAGGCAAAAGCAGCACAGGAGAAAACTGATAAGATATGCACTTACATTTGGACAATACTGTGTTTGTAACGAGCAACTGATTGCTAATACACAACGTTTTCTAGATACTGCAATGTCAGATGACTTTGAAATGTTTGTCATGTGTTTACAGTACTCAATTTTATGGATTATGATAAATAGAGCTTGATGCTCTTGCCAAATGTGAAATATCAACTGAAGTCACTTCTGCAGCTAAAGCTGTTCTGGTGTTATGAGCTACCACACAATCTAATCAGTTCTTCTCTACTGCTCATTTTACCTTCCTTCCCCTGCGCATCTTGATCAGTTTTTTTAATTTTAGTTTAGCTCCTTTGAAGTTGAATGAATTGGGAACAACAAATGCCTAAACACACAACATTCACAAAAAAAAAAAAAAAAAAAAAGAAAAAAAGAAAAAAAAGAGTGCTCAAGTCAGATGTTCCAATACAAGTTTCTAAACTATGAAACAAAGTGCAAAATAAGCAGGGAATTTCAAAGGCATTAATATCTGTTGCTAACCATTCTTCTCCCTGCTCCTCTACTTGGTTCAAATCTGCTAATGGAGTTGAGAGTGAAAGATTATGTATACTTCTATCATTCCCCATACCTCATTTCTATATTGGAAGAGAGATTATTACAGACAGTATGCCTTATTTAACTGCTTATTAGAAGTGATCAAGATTAGAACTGATGTTTTTCTGAACTAAAAAATAGCATCCACTTGAAACACCACAACACATGCAACACTAAAAAGCAATCCACAAGCTCTGAACCTTTATAAGCTATGCAATCATATCAGCAGGAAGAAATCTTATCTGGGCTTATTTATCCAGAAGACACAGCAACAAGATTTAGAAGCAAATATTTTGTGTACTGTTCAATCTTAAGTTTCGTACTTACATTGCCCCTTGACATTCTAGGACCTAGCTCAAAGTACACAGGGCACTGGAGGAGCAGAAGAGGAACACAGCAGGCAAATTCAAGCACCTCCTAGCATTCATTATCCATGGCCACCCATTGATGTTCAACCATGTAACACCAGCACATTCAGCCTGCAGGCTGTACGTGGTCCAGACCACCCTGCAGCCATCACCTGCCCCACATCATCATGGCAGCAGCTCTGCCCCACTGAGGGGGCACACCCATTGCTCACAACAACCACACAGCAGTGTACAGCTGGCACTGTCAGACACAGGGCACTGGCACAGGGCAGTGCTGACTTAAGTGATGGCAAAATAACATCACACACTTTGATACATTGACTGAACATAACAGTTCTGTGGACAGAGAAAATACGCAGTCATGCTTTTCATTTAGATAAAGGAATTTGAGAATAAGTTTCAAGATCTCAAAAAACATCAATTGCTTCATTTATGACTATTTTTAGGTGACAAATATATTTACCTGAAAATTCTCAAATTGAACATAGAGTTGCACTCAAGTATTCAACTCAAGTGTGATTATCTCTCTCTACTGGATTTATATAAGCCCTCCATTACAAGAGGAAAAACATCCCTCACTTCACCTTACTCACTTCATCACTTTTTGGCAGTATGTACATTTGTCAGCAACTATGATGAAGCACAGAAAGAGTAAAATTCCTTAAAAAAAAAAAAAATACCTGACAAGGACCTTGAGAACTAAGAATTCCAGCCACTGACAATGAACTGTATTTGTGCTAGTTTCACAAAACCAAGGTCAAATATCACATTAGTTTTGTGTTTTTATTGCTCATTTTTTCATCTTCTAATTAAAAAATAAAGTTTTGTGGCTTACATACTATAACTAATATAACTATTTACATACTAGTGCTGCTTTGGAACTAACATCTCTATTTTATTATGTCAGCCTACAACAGAGACAGACATTGGTGGTATGGCAGTAGAGGCTGAATCTTCCAGACAGTATTTAATCACATTTTGATGTTGTATGAGATGGCAGCAGAGGGGCAGTCAGACAAAATGGTACCTGACATGGCAGTGCAGACAAAGCAGAAGTATGGGACTGAATTCTTCCATGAGGAAAAAATGGCACCTGCTGACTTTCACTGATGCTTGCTGAAAGTTTGCAGACACCAAGCATAGCACGTGAGCACAGTGAGG
This sequence comes from Lagopus muta, assembly GCF_023343835.1. Taxonomy (NCBI): domain Eukaryota; kingdom Metazoa; phylum Chordata; class Aves; order Galliformes; family Phasianidae; genus Lagopus; species Lagopus muta. The sequence continues at coordinate 83,059,372 of NC_064433.1, forward strand.
CAGTGGATGGTGCATTTCAGCAGTGTAACAGTGACACCAAATTACCTCCATTGGTGCAGTTTTCTACAAATGGGCATGCTGGCTCTTGTTCATCACTGGCAAAAATGCACAACTAATGGTGGGGAAGAGTAGTGCTTTGTAGCTGAGAATTTGCTCTATTGAGTATTATTATTATACTCTTTGTATCATTTGTAGTTCCCATGGAAATAAATAGGAAGCATTAGTTTCAGAGATGTCTACGTACATGCAGCCCAAGACAATTCCTCACTGAATGCAGCCCAGGCAAGACAAAAGGTTGGACATAGATGACAGAATGCATAGCTCTGGAGATAGGCAGAAACAGCTGACGTGGCTACTGGCCCCTAAAAATCAGCATGTGGCTTTGTGTTGGTTCCTTCTGTGAAGAACATACATGGATTTGCAGAATAGACAAGACAGCGCCAGAGCAAGAGCACACACCCTTGTTAACAACAGTCCTTAATGCTTCTGTCTAGCACTTAGAGTGCTTAAAGAAAATACAATTATAGGAGAGATGAATAACTCAACAGCACTTCAGGACAATTCTGAACTAGAAGTTCTCCATGCCACAGACACTGACAGAAGCTTGGCCACTTTGCTCATTTGCAGAGTATCTTCACTAGCAGGAAAGGCTCACCATCTAAAGCAGGTGTCCTCTGCTCAGAGCAGAATCAAGCTTTCATTGTCAGGCAGGGCTCAATAGAAGTTGTAAGCATTATCAGTGAAAATAGTTACCAGAAAGCTGCACAAAAAAAAAAAGTGTGGGAGATACTTTTACATGAGACTACTGACAGAAAAAACCCACTACTACTAAAGATGATGACAATTATAGAGACAAAGATTAATGCTAAATAGAAGTATCTTTTCTCTTTATAGGCTGTCAGCAAGAACCTTGTTTTTAAAAAGGTATGTTCATACCTCACCACCAGCACATTTCACTCTAATAGCACAAACTACTTAAAACAGGTCATGGCTGAGACTGAACTAGGCAGTGAACATAAACACAAAGCAATGGAATACAGGCACTCAAGCATAAGTGCCTCAAAGGAAACTGTAGTTACACTTCTTTGAAGAAATGAGGCATGTAAAAATTTCAAAACATGGAAGAAGACCAAACCAGCAGCAATATTTGAAGGAATGCAAAGATGTACACACTTCCCATAAGAGGAAAAAAGTGCAGGTCATTAGAGCTGGAAATGAAAAACAAACAAAAACAAACAAACAAAGAATAACACAAAAGCAAGTGTTCTGGTAAGCAACCAAGCACAGGACTCACAGGACTAGGATGTGGATAAGCACTTTATGAAGTCACTGTTCCATAGCAGAAGGGAATTTGTCTCCAGTTACAGGAATTGCTCCCATGAGCTAGCAGGCCATCACGTATAGGAAACTCCTTCTACCCAGCATCACAAAATAGCAAGGCTGCAAGCATAACCTAATAAGTTCCAGCACTTTCTCAGAAAATACACTCGCAATTGGGCTGCTATGAGAGAAAGCAGGCAGAAGATCTGAAAAATTAAGCGTGGGGACGTGGCCAGCAACACTTTCAAACACACTCCTACTTTTGATACTCAGGCAATATAGGATTAGGAAGCAATGCTGCTCAAGCCTTCTTACCTTACTGCTCCTCAGATCCAGCAGCACACACAGTTCCAGTTGTTGCAGGTGACTTCAGAGACACTGAGCTACCGCTGTCCTGCAGTAAGCAAGAAGCATACACCGCCAACTGCCCGCTGGCCCTAACCTCTCCATTCATACCGCTCCCGCAACGCCATCGGCACATGAGCAGCAGCCTGGAAGGAGACAAGAAACCAAAGAGTTCGCAACCGCCATAGCAGCAACCCGCTGATGTTAGTCAGCGTACGGTGAAAACGATAAAGAACGAAGGGGAGAAAGCTGAAGGCGAGAGCCCTCGGGACCACATCACCGCCCGCAGCCCACGCGGCACACAACCGGCACGACGGGCCCGCGCCCCGTACCGCGCCGCCATCCGAGGAGCCGCTAACGCCCCGCCGGCCTCGCCCCACCGCCGCGCCGAGCAGGCCGACAGACCCCGAGCCCGCAACGCGAACCGCCTCTCCCTCCGAGGCCGCCTCTCCGCCCTCCAAGGGCCGCAACCGGCCCGGAGCGCGGCACTCACCGCAGCGGATCGCCTCCATTCCCAGCCCCTCAGCCCCCCCGGGCCAGGACTACGCCCCGCCCTCCGCCGCTTAGCTCCACGGGAGCTGCAGTCCCACCGACCTCCTTCCCTAGGAGCAGCGCTCATAAGGCCGCACGCCGCCCCGCCCCCCCCGGCCTTCCCCTTCCGGCGCCGTCGCGGTGCTGCTGGGAGCTGTTGTCACCCGGCGCTTCCGCTGCTCGCTGTCGTTCCCTCAGAAAATCGTCTTTCTGGTTTAGGTTAGATATCAGGAGGAAGTTTTTCACACAGAGGTGGTGACGCACTGAACAGGTTGCCCAAGGAGGCTGTGGATGCCCCATCCCTGGAGGCATTCAAGGCCAGGCTGGATGTGGCTCTGGGCAGCCTGGGCTGCTGGTTGGCGACCCTGCACACAGCAGGGGGTTGAAACCAGATGATCATTGTGGTCGTTTTCAACGACGTCCACCGGCGGCATCGCGGTCCTGGCGTCGCCAAACGTCCCTTCCCTGTGGTGAGATTCTGCAGAAAGACGAAATGCCTTGTGAGCGCCGAGTGGCAGCCCTGTCCCTTCTGCAGCTGTCATTGTACAATCTCCATTTGTGGCCATAAAGGCTCATGCTTTTTCTTTTTTGCTCGTAAAAATGGCGACACAATATCCCGGCTAAGTGACTTTCAAACCTTCCTCTCCCGCCAAAAAACAAAAAAAAAAAAAAGTGAAAAATGCAAAAATCCTTCCACCACTGGTCCCCATGCCCACACAAGCTAATCCAGGACGCCCACCCATGGCTACCAATTACCTGCAGGCAGATCTCCACACCCAGTTTTGATTTTAGCAACCAACAGAAATTCAAAAACACCCAGGAATACCTACAGTTTTCATTTCTCTGTGTACTGCAGGGGAAATAATTTCTAGGTAAGAAACCCCTCCCAGGACAGCCCACCTTTCTTGATCATGGAATTGGCTTACCAGCACCACAAAATTTGGAACAAAGGAGGATTTGGGGGTCTGAAATATTTAAATTATATATCGATAGGCTGGAAGAAAGCAGACTGTCATCACTGATAAAACATCACAGGTGGCACAAGGCCTGAAGAAAGGGTAAATAATTAAATGGAAAGGGGACTGGTACAGGGTGACCTGGTCGTTGGAAAGCTGGGGGCAAGCAAACATGCATGTCAATAGAGTCATCGATGAGCTCATTCATTTAAGAGCACTGAGGAGAGACTACACATAGAAGTGGCAGAAGACTTTATCCTGGAAAGCAGAAAAGGGAAAGAACAAACAGGCGATGGTGGGTCACCAGCTGCTGAGATGCAGCCTGGTCAAAAACCCATGTCTCTGCAACCTCAGGTGTATAAAGAGGGAAAGCACGAAGACAGAAGCTAGCGGTCCTCCAGGGGAGGACTACTAGGATGATCAGAGGGCTGGAGCACCTCTCCACTGAAGAAAGGTTGAGGGAACTGGGCTTGTTTAGCTTGGACAAGAGAAGGCTCTGGGGAGACCTCACTGTGGCCTTCCAGTACTTGAAGGAGCTTATAAACAGGAGGGGAACAGCTATTTATGTGCATGGATAGTGATAGGACAATGGGGAATGGTCTTAAAGTGAGACAAGGGAGGTTTAAGTTAGATATTAGGAGGAAGTTTTTCACACAGAGGTGGTGACGCACTGAACAGGTTGCCCAAGGAGGCTGTGGATGCCCCATCCCTGGAGGCATTCAAGGCCAGGCTGGGTGTGGCTCTGGGCAGCCTGGTCTGGTGGTTGGCAACCCTGCACATAGCAGGGGGGTTGAAACCAGATGATCATCGTGGTCCTTTTCAACCCAGGTCATTCTGTGATTCTATGAAAAAGAGGTTCAAAGACTGTCCAGTCTTCCCAGTAACACTAGCTGGTTTTCTACAAGATACTGCCTCTCTCAAATCTCTCTGAAATAATAAAAATGGTGGCTTTAGTTTTTCATAAGCACTTCACACAGATAGTGCAGCAGAAATCCCCCAGATTCCTCTCAAACCTTTTTATTGTCTCCCTGGTTTTATTTTTGCCTTCTGTAGTTCTCTATGCATGGCACAGAAGAGCTAAGGCTAATTTTCACAGTGATAAGACTTTCCACATACACTTCTTTCAAATCTGAGCAGAACCAGTTTGCTTTAATGACATCCACTCATCCAAACAGGCCCCTGGGCAGCCCTATCTAGTGGGTGGCAACCCTGCCCAGGGGAAGGGGGCTGGAACTGGATGGGCTTTAAGGTCCCTTCCAATCCACTCATTCAGTAGTATCCAAACTTTTTTGACTGTGCCCTTCAATCAGAGAAAAACATTTGAGCATGCACTCTATTATGTGTATATTTATTTAAAAATAACATACACTCACTACTGTAATAATATATTATAAAACAAGCACAAAAATAGAAATTAAAAAGGAATAAAAAATATTTTTATTTAGTAATTGTACCAAAAAGTGTTTTCTTCCCATACTCCACATTGGAGATTGTTGCTCCAGATTGGAAACTATTTCAGCCCATCTCGGTGTACTGGTTCAACTTCTGTTGGTAGGTACTCATCTGGTTTCCTCTGAGCCTGTCTCCACCATGGCTACAACATACTAAGGCAGTTTCAGCCAATCTTTTTTTATTGGCCTACAAATCCTTGTTCTTTACAAAAGGTTTTTGAAGCACAATCATTTAGAAACTACTCCACTTTCTTTTATGGCCAAATGAAGCTGCGTTCCTTCTCAGCATTTATTGTCATTAATGCTTTACTGATGCATACCTCACCCTGATCTAAATTCCCGTGCTTACGTAAAAGCACTTTCTGTACATGTAGTTCTGCTGTGCATCTTTTACTCACTTTGCCATAGCACTAGAAGGCTACTATAACATGTGCTGCAGGCTTTACCCATCAGAGAACGGTTATGTGAAATGTTCTCCCTTGCTACTGCCAGAAAAACTGCTGAGGCTTTACAAGAGTAGGATTGTATTTTAATTTGTCCTGCTGTACCTATCTAGCAGTTGCCTTCAGTAAAATGACCCCAGGAAGGTTTAAGAAAATGGTGCAAACACTGACACAACATGCTTCACAAGTGCATTTTAGAAAAGCGGGACCATGAGAGCAGATGTGCCGAAGCAGGACAGACCACATGCATGGCCACAAATGCAGCACCTGTCACAAGTGTGTGATCACAAAAGCTTCAGGTTCATTCTCATGTTCAAAACAACTCAGCATCCGGCGGCTGCATGTTTCACATTGCCTCAATGGGACTGTAGCAAAGGTTGGAAAAGATGAGTGCCTTGATTGGAGAAAAACACACCAAAGCCAAGCTGGAGGCTGCTGCTTCAGTAAAGCGTTTTGTCCCTGGAAAAAGGCAGACTCATCTTGGGAGAAGTGGGAGAGGGAGGAAAGTACTGTAGACATATACAGTAGGATGGGGGTGTAGTAGGAAGGGGGTGAAGAGAAGGTGTAGGCTGTCCTGGTGACAACATATTTTGCTGCGTTTCTGGGATCTTGGTGCATCATGTGCTCGGCTTTCTGAATTATCTGAGCAGCAAAGTTGCGAGGGGAGCTTCTTTGTGCTGAATGTTCATGAGAACTTAGCTCTCCTTCAGAGAAATGAACTCTGGAAGAGGCAGACCCTGCATGAAGATAAGTTTCATGCAAATCATTCACACACACACACAAAGTCAAGACTTACAGACAGTTACAGATGGCTTCATCATTCATGACACATCACAATATCTTTGCAAATGCTCTGTCCGGATGAGGCAATGTCTGTAAAATGGAAGTCACAGCAACAGCCACAACTCTCTTCAGAGCATTCAGCAAATACAGAGCACACTCCAGAGAACAGAGCTGATCCCATCCATTATTTTTTTGTTTTGTTTTGTTTTAAGTAAAATCACAGAATTGTTTGAGTTGGAAAGGACTCTTAAAAGTCATCTAGTCCAACTTCCCTGCAATGAACGGGGACATCTACAGCTGGACCAGGGTACCCAGAGCCCTATCCAGCCTGACCATGAATGTCTTCAGGGACAGGGCATCCACCAACTCCCTAGCCAACATGTTGCAGTGCCTCACCACCCTTACCATAAAAAAAACTTCCTTATATCAAACCTAAATCTCTCCCTTTTTAGTTTCAAACCATTTCCCCTTGTCTCATCATAACAGATCCCACTAAAGAGTTTCTCCTCTTTTTTCTTATATCTCCCCTTTACAACAAAGTGAGGAACCACAAGCACAAGCATAGATGACATGCACACACTTAACTCCGTGGTTTCATCAGATTTCTTTAAAAGTCTTTTTTTTTTTTTTTTTTTTTTGAGTACCCTGAGATTAAGAGAGGGTGGAGTCAATTTCAAGGAATACATAGAGATGTGAGGTGAAGAGAGAGAAATTCATGCCTAATACATAAATCTTGTGACTGCATGTAAGACGCTCTGCATCTAAGTGCAGAGTAGAATAACAGATGCCCATGACTGCAAGTGAGGAAAAGCTATTATACACAGACTGGAAGGTTCAACGTATCTTCTACTCCAGCACACATAAAAAGAAAATGTCTCTACCATATCACTTCTCAGATCTTCTTGGAATTATAAAACTGAAGCACATTTCTCAATGTAGAAATAAATAAAGGTGATCACAAAAGCACCTCTGCAATGAATCCATCAAGAATCATTTCTGTAAACTGCAAGACATTTGGGCACTTTTATATAACCCCAGTTGAAAAGTAGGTGCATCTTTTATTATCTTCAGATGCTTGGCAAAGACGGCTAAAAGACGACTTTTAGCCTGTTCAGGTTTACAGTTCCACATAGGGTTACAGGATACAAATGGGTAATGTAAGCAAATCTCTTTTTATACACCTTGATCTTTTCTTACAGAGGCCTCTATGGGTGAACAACACTCAGATAATTAAATCCTTACTCATTCCATGAAAAACCATCAGCGAGAGTTCATTAGTGCCCCACTGATGGTGTATATAACTGGCTGTTGTATATACTTGGTTCTTTATTAATCATCAGCATATAGAGGCGTGCGAGTGCCCGTCTAAATATCTCTCGATCTGACAACCATGCATGTAACAGCAGCTGGCTGCCTGTCCAGGCACCTGGAAGTCTAACAAGAACCCAGCACACTGGAGCACGTAACCTCAGCACTGGCAGAGTGATCCTGAGGGCATCCATAGTGCACTGGATGAGACTGATTTGCTCTGTGTGATTGAGTTGCTTTCAGCCTATGGAGACGTGTGCATGTACGTGGATGTGGCCTACACGCCTGGGACTGGACAGCTCTCCAGGAAGCTGTTTGCTCAAAGTTTGAAAATCCCAAAGACATGACAGGTCTGTGAACATGCAGGTGGGAGGGGAAGGAGAAATTGAACTGATGTGCAGAAGAGAGAAAGGATGATGTAGACCAGAAGATGTTTGAAATTAGCACGCACTGACAAAGTCATGATAAATTCAGTACTTGAAAAAGGGAAAATTTTCATTTGCGTTTTGCAACGCTGAGAGAGCTGACTGTAAGGTAAGGCAAAGCTGGACTAGTGGGTGAAACTGTGAATGAGAGATGGAAAAAACTGGGGCTTTTTGGAAAAGAACGCCATAGCTAAGAATGGCTCAAAGATGTGGAGGCTTCACAGGCAGGAGGAGCAGGACCATGCCACCGTTCAGCTGATCAAGCTAGGGTTTGAAATGCAGAAGAAATCATGGCACATCAACAAACTGTCCTCTAAATATCAAACAGATTGGTAAATCTGAGTGTGGGAGTGCCCAGGTGGGAGATCTGGGGGGCTGAGGGAAAGGAGGGGGAACTGGCAGGGCGGTGTGAGCCTGGGACTGATACCGAACAAGTACAGGAGACCACAGTTTTAAATATTTTTGCCTAAGCACATTCATATGACAGAATTACAGAGAACAATCATAAATGAATAAAGAAAATATAAATGCCTCCAAGCCTCAGAAAAGCTGAGCTTGCAAAGAAAGATAAAGAAAGTAGAGCCCAAATTCACCACTCCCTGATTTCTTCTGAGATGGTATAATCTCTAACCTGCAGACAAGTAATATCCTGTCCTAAAAATTTAAAACTTCAGAATCTTGAAAACAACTTTCCTTCCCCCAAAATAAAAGCAAAACCCAAACCCAGATTGCTTCTACAAGCAAATATAAAATACAGATAAAATCAGATCTAACTTTAAAAAAGCAGCAGCTCCTTGTTCTGAAGATGGGGTTTTGACTAATCAGAGATGCTCATCGCTTGTCTGTTTCCTACACGATTGGCTAAAAGGGTAAGAATTACACCCCAAAACCACTTTTCTCCTCCTCCCCCACTCCTCCCCCCTTACATGTTAGCATGTTTTTAAAGAAGACCACGAGGGGAAGGGAAGAGGGGAGCTCAGAGCCTTCATCAGCCTCAAGATGAGGACAGCTGGGCCAGAAACAGATCTCATTCAGCTTTCGCCTGTGACTACGGTCACTTTCAACTATGATGACTACTACTACGAGGACAGCTGCCAGTACGAGCAGCTACAGCATATGACTGCTTTCCTCCCTGTCCTGCCTGTCCTGTATGCTGCCGTGTTCTTGGTGGGCATTCTTGGCAACTCCATCCTGATCGTAGCCTTAGTCTTCAAGCGACGGGTCCAGAGGCTGATTGACGTCTTCATCATTAACCTTGCTGCTTCAGACTTCATCTTCCTCATCACGCTGCCATTCTGGGTGGACAAGGAGGCATCAGATGGGATATGGAGGGTAGGATCTTTCCTCTGTAAAGCTAGTTCTTACATCATCTCAGTCAACATGTACTGCAGCATCCTCCTCCTCACTTGTATGAGTGCAGACCGGTACCTTGCCATCATGTATCCCTCCATTGCTAGAAGGGTCCGAACCAGATCCTATTCCAGTGGCCTTTGCTTCTGTGTCTGGCTGTTATCCTGCTGCTTAGGGATACCAACCCTTTTGTCCAGAGAACTGAATGAGCGCTACGGCAAGATGTACTGCACAGACAAAGACGTGACAGAATCCAAACAGATCACATCACTGATGATTTTAATCCTGGCCTTCTTCTTCCCGCTGTTGAGCATTCTGACCTTCTACTGCTCCATCACAAAGAGACTCTGTGTCCATTACCAGAGATCTGGGAAACACGATAAGAAGCTGAGAAAATCTATCAAGATCGTCTTCATTGTGGTGGCTGCTTTTGTCATCTCTTGGGTGCCCTTCAACCTCTTCAAGCTTATGGCCATCCTGTTGGGACTGCAGAAGCTGCCTGACTGTTTCCTTGACACGGTTGCTCAGGTGGGCATGACGGTGAGCAGCCCCTTTGCCTTTGCCAACAGTTGTGCCAACCCTTTCATTTACTACTGCTTTGACAATTACATCCGCAGAGCCATGCTCAGGTGCCTGTGTCCGTGGGTGAAAGCCAGCAGCGGCAGCACCATCTCCGACACCTTGGACACTCGCCTGAGCCACTCCTTATCCAATTTCATTGCAGGGGAGTACACTGCAAGGAAGAGGAAGCGCTCCGTGTCCCTCTGACTGGGAGCCAGGACCACGGAGGAAGGGACCTCTCTTTCCAAAGGTGGCAGGGAAAGAATAAAGCAAGAAAAGGGGCAAAAAAGAAATAAGTGGCAGAAGCAGAGCTGCAACTGTAGTGCAGCCAGCACTTCAGGCTGGTGGTACAGCACTTCCCTTTAAACACAGGTATATTGAATAGGAAACTTTAACCACAGAGCTACAGTTCACAGAGATCACTGTGTCACTGCACAGCACAAGCCTGAAACTGCTGTGCTGAGAGACATCCACCTAGGCTGCTGCTGGAACTGCAGCCTGGGTGCTACCAGCTGACAGCAAAGTCAGGCCATCAGCCAAAGCTGCCCCCAAGCAATCTTTGAACTTAAACACGTAGGTTTTCATTCTGCTCAGAGCAAGACAAAGCAACAGAAGTACTTCTCTCTGGTTCCTAGCTTACTTGCAAAAATACTGCAATGTCCTGTAAAAAAAACCCTGATGAATTCTCCTTTTTTTGGAGGTTTTCTGTATTTAGAAATGCAATGTTTTAATGAATTTGTGTTACTTGCTCTTGTAACTTGAGTCTTGTGCATTTTTCTTGAAGTTTCAGCTTCTTGATTAAGAGATTAAATATGTTTTAATCAAAGGAATTCAAGTCAGTTACTAGACCCTGTGGTTTCCAAAAGCAAAAAAAAAAAAAGACAGCTTGAAGGCAGAGAAACCAGAAGACAAGCAAAAGAAACTGCATTTAAACCTTTTGTTAACAGCAAACAACCAAAAAAAAAAAAGAAAATAAGAGAACACCTTCGCACTTTTTAAGATGGTTTGGGGGGTTGTGACACAATTTCTGGTTGCTTGGCTTGTCTAATGCTACAACATTCTGGGTCATTCAAAGTGTACATTTGCTTTCTTTAGGTGCAATCACTTCATGTTAAGATGCAAGCAAAGTCGAATGCAAACATGCCTGAAAAGCAAAATGAGCCAAAGTTTCACTAATGTTTGACTGAAACAGAGAATGCTGAGAAACCTTGGGTGCAGGAGCACTCACAGAAAAGGAATTCTGTGAGAAAAGTAAAACTGTTTAAGTTCATTGGTGGAGTTAAGCTCCATAAATAATGAATAATATTTAAAGCTCTGTGAAATTGCCTCCTCCCTATCCATCAATCTCTGGGAAATGTAGAAATCTTACATTTCATATACTGTAGAGGAGATACCACTAGCCCAACTGGTGTTAACTCTGACAGTAAATGGGATGGGGAAACAGAGAAAGCTCCCTATTTTTAACAGCTATAATACCTCTTCGAATTACAAACTGAACAAATAAGGAGTTAAGCAGCTCATTAGAAAACTGGTGCGAGACTTCTGCTTCTAAATGCTAATGATAGAAATGTGTGCTTAAAAGGAAAAAACCAGAGTGCAATGTTTTAAGGTGCCCAGTTGAAATAAGCATTAGACTTGTAACAGTGCTGACACCTCGGGTTGCAACATCTCAGATTCTGTTGTGCCTTTTGTAAAATGTTTAGCTTAATATATATTACTGCTTGTCATATTGTAATAAAACAATACCATAAAGCATCCAGATTGTGTTACGTGATAGAGTAAAAAAAACTGTTAGAAAACGTCCTTCTGCATTTCCTGATTTTTCAAGATTTCTATTTCTCTTTTTTTGCATTTAGCCCTTAAAGCTTTTGAACGAGCTTGCATAAAACCCACAAAAGACCTTGACTTCAGTGGCAGAAGTCATCACAATGTGATAAAATAACATATGTGGAAACAAATCTTGAACTGCAGTAAGTAAAAGATCTTTAATGATACTCACAGGCCTGTAAGATCTGATAAGATAAGAATGTGTAAAATCACATTCAGCTCTGCCAATGAGAAAGAAAAAAGCTCAGCAAATATATATCTTCAGGTCTACTTTTTAACAATAAGATGGTACTTCCACACAATGCTATAGAGTGAACCCCTCCCCATTTTACCAGGCAGAAGTTTGAAGCTAAAACTACTGTCTCAATTGGCTCCTCCCAACAATCCATTTTATTCCCTCTACTTTACTATTACGTAATGAGTGGCTTATTTTTTTGTAATTGTTAGAAAGGAAGAAAAGGAAGAAAAGAAAGAGAAGAAAGAGAGGAAGAAAGGAAGAAAAGAAAGAAAAGAAAGAAAAGAAAGAAAAGGAAGAAAAGGAAGAAAAGGAAGAAAAGGAAGAAAGGAAGAAAGGAAGAAAGGAAGAAAGGAAGAAAGAAGGAAAGAAGGAAAGAAAGAAGGAAAGAAAGAAGAAAAGAAAGAAAGAGAAAAATCTGTGAGTTGCATTTCAAATACTTTGTGATCCTTATTACTGAAAAAAATCACTCTCTTGTTTTTGAAGAGTGTTTCCTCAGTAAATCAGACTCAAGTTTCCATACTAGCCCCGGGGAAAAAAATAAAAGCCAAATTAACTTGCTGCATATTGCAAAGCTTGAAGAAAATCACCACAGCAAATGTTTCATACAAAGGAAAAATAGTATAAAGGAAGCAACTAATTAAACTAAGCAATGTAACAGACTGTGTGTTTCATCCATACTAAAAGAGCCTGATGACTGCAGAGTCCTTCACGGTGCGTTATGGAAGTGATGCAATTCTAACATGCCACTTGCCTTGCTAAGTAATTTGGACTTCTTAAAGTAAATCTGAGATAACTACATCTAGCAAATGTAGATTTTGTTCGTCTTTTTTTGTCTGTTTTTATCTAGGTTTTCTGTTCATTGTCATGAAAATGGAGCAAGCATTACTAGAAAAACTGTCTGCAGATCTGTGTGGGAACATGTACATCTGCCTATCCCACAAAGCTTTTCATGATTTCAGAGATATTTTTGTAGTGCCTTGGAATGAAATCAAGACCTTTGAGGTTTTGCATGAAAACAACTACAAACAAAATAAACAATCTAGAGGTTAGTGCTCTTTCCTGAGATGTACACAATTAAAGTTCAAGTGCTTCTATTCTTGATATAAGATATATACCTAGTCAGATGGACCTGTTGGTCTCCGTTCTAGCTTCAATGAATCAGCATTCAATGAATTTTGTATCTTAACACAAAGGAAAATTGTATCCAGAAACAATGTCTGTTTAAAAGGGCAAGGAATTTAAGCAGCCTTCATCTCAGCAGTAGATGTGCCAACATGAACCGCTGCACAAAGACACTGATACATCCAAAAAAATGTGCTGATTGCTGCACAGGAACTGTAAGCTCATTGAGAAAAGGAGTTTTTATGAGTGTTAGTGAAGTGTGTAGGACAAAGATGCCAGCTCATGAATGGGGCCACTTACATGCATTTTCAGGAGTTACATATTGCTGGAATATCAATTTGTTATCCTTGGATGATTATTTATAATCATGAGGTCAACAGAGATTTGTGAGTAGATCTGCAGGCAGTCAACACAAATCATTACGTGCTCCAAAATTTCTAACTGAAAAATGATTTCAGCTCTTCCCATCTTTAAAAGGTTTCACCCAGTTAAGGACCTTATTAGATAAAGGCCTGGCAAATGAAGAACAGGAAGAAGTTACCACAAATGGCTTAAAGCCAGTTTTACAAGGGCAAATAGATCTACACAGACATGTTACCAAATATGTTAGCATTCTGCATGCAGTCAAAGAAACCATTCACAGGAATGAGGAAAGAGCTATCTAAATTGATGATCAGTGGAAACATGCACTGACAATGTATTATGGACTCACATAATTGCTGTGTTACCTAATGTCACCTACAGGGGTTGCTCTGTAAGACCATGAACAGCCCATATGACCTAATACAACATTTTAATATTTTACCATAAAACCTGCAATCAGTGCATTCTAGGTTTCAGTAACAACCCTGTTACTGAAAGCACCTGCACAGTTTCCAGATATGGATCTTCAGCATCCTGCTGGAGTCCTGCTGCAAGTGACAGGAAATTTAGGAGAGCCCTCTAAAGCAACTGAGTACTCTATGCTCAGAAAAAAAAAAACAGAGGGAATCTGGCCCCAAACAAGTGGGTGTCTAAGACGGGAGTTAATAATAAAGTAAAAGAGCATAAAATATGGGAGATGAGAAAGTGGACTGTGGGTACCAACAGCCTTCAAGAACAGCCTTCCACACATTACTCAGTAGAGAAGCCTTAGCAAAAGTCAGGCTGGTTGAGTTGATATTTATTTTAAAATATGAATGGAAAGGTATGTTTTCTTTTCCAAATTTACCGCTTCTGCATTTTTGTAACAAATTACAGCAGCTTTGGAAGTAAAGGCTACATGTTATGATTGAGAGCACGCAACATTACCAGTATCAGTCATCTGCATTACAACCAAAATACATCCTTTCAAACTTCAAAACAGTTTCCTTATTAGTAAGAGATTGTATTCTTAGTCAGAAGCTCCCACTATGTCTAGTTAGTGAACTTACTTCCCCCCCACTGCTTGCTTGTCACATTTTCTAAAGCTCATGGAATCCTACAAGAGGCATTCCAATAACAGATCTCAGAAGAGACCGATGATTCTCCAGAATTTTGGACTGCATTTTGCTGCTTTGTGCACTGGAGTAGGGCACAGGGTAAGTAAGGCAGGAATCTGTGTTCAAAGAAAATGCTTCCCACAAAGCGATAGTGACTTCTGAGGCTTTCATTTGAGGATGTCTAGCTTCAGATCCTCTGCAAAGCAATGATTTTCAGTACGCACTGAGTACCCACAGCTGCCACTTGAAGGATGCCCTTTCTTTTACCCTCAGTTTGAGGCAAAGCAAATCAGATTGTGAAACTGTGTGGCACTTTGCTCAGAGAACGAAACTTAGACAGCAGTTTTAAAATCGGTACGCAAAATGACCAGAAAGAGCTAAAATGCAAAGAGCATCTTTTCCACTGAGGAAGCACATGTATAAATATTTAACTTATATAGCAGCATGCACCTGACGTGACCACTCTCTTGACTTCTCCATGTGCTGCCTAAACACCTGCATGACCACACACCCTGAGCCATCACCACCCATTTCCCCTGTAACCTACTCCTCACCCTCCCTCCCCTGGGAACCACAGAAACACTTACCCACGCCTCACACACAGCAAAACAGTTACACCACAAAAAAAGAAACAGAAAAAAATCATTAACAAAAAGAAAAGCAGAGGGAAGGGAAGGAAAAAGGGAAGGGAAGCAGGAATGAAATTTGCTATAAGAAGATGCCCATGAGAAACTAAGCTGCATATAAGAGGACATGTCAGAACAGAGCCCCTGCACAGAAAAGGGAAAAGATTTAGCATGAGGAAGGTAAAGAATAAAGCTGCAATAACCCTTATAATACAACAGTATCCAGGGCCCAAGCTTTGACAGAGTGAAGTGATGGTGACGCGGCACACTCACATTTGTGCAGTTGCTTCAGAAATCCTTGCTGAAAGGTGATGGAACCCTCCCACTATTCTAATTTTTAAGACCTTGTGCAACTTGACTAACGATGCTTATATGTCCCTACCTCCACTGCCACCTAAATAAATGTCAATGAAAGTTGGTGGGGAAACTCCCTTTTTCACTGAAATCATCCGGAGTTTTGTATGGCTAACTTCAGAATAGCCGAGGTTTGGCTGAGTGATAAGACTGAAAGCCTGACTCCACAGACTACGCAAACTTAGCAGAGATCTCAGCAGGATCAGCATGCCCTCTTTCAGAGTTCATGCGAGTGATTCATCTCCAGACAGTCCAAGGACCCACAAAGCTCCTAAAACTACATGGTCCTAAAGATCCATATAGATAAGAGCATCTCAGTAGATGCTCCCTGCTGTACTGCCGGACTTCCTGAGACCATCAGGGGCACCTTCCTTAAATTGCCTTTCAGCTGCTTGGGTAAGACATAGGGCAACATCATGGCATTTAGGCATGATTTAGCTCTCTGCTGAGGTATGTATACTGTAGGCACCCAAAATCAGCTCAGGTTTCCAAGCTGTCATGTGGCTACCACAGCTCTGGTAGCACCAAAGCCAGTGCATTACACAGAGAAACACCTTTGGTCCGTGCGTTTGCTTCATGTGTTTCAAGGCTGAGTCTCCTTTCTTGTGATGTCCTGGGACAGTGCTCACTTCAGCCAGACTTGAAAGCCAGAGATGGAGAGTGAAGCTAAGCAGCTTAAAAAAAAAAAACCGAACACTAAAATCTGTATTTGCCATAAGACTTGATAGGAAAGCGTGTACCCTAAATCGGGTCTTGTGAAAAGGTCCAGGGGAAGTGAAAAAGGAAGACTACAATAAAAACAGGATTTCCAAAACACTGCACATAGAGAACAAGGACCAAAGTATACATTTTCAATCTTATAATTAAACTAAAACAGCAACAGCAAGCGGCTACCCATTCATCTTGCTCGGAATCCAGCCTCTGTACGGCACTGCATACAGTTTTATGAGATCGAAACCAAAGCATGGCCTCCTGCCCCACAGTGGGTAGGGTTTGTTTAGTGTGTGAGACGCAGGTGGAGCAGAGGTGACAGATGTGGAGAAGGGCTCTTGTCGGCTGACAGAACAACACATGACACATGGCCTTCCTTTTATTTTAACTGTGCACTCTGACTCATGCTTTAAGGCAAGTGGCATTACCAGTGCAGCACAGCCAGAGGGGACCTCAGGGAGTCATTTCTATCACCAGCAAATACATGTCAACTATCTTTGACATGTATCTGTCAAAAAACATAAGCGTAGGCCATCATTTCTCCTCAGAAATTCCATTAAATGTATCAAAAATCATGAGCTCCTGTACAAATCTGTTGGGAGGATTCCTTTCACTGCTCTTCAACTCAATGGTTTACCCCTCAGCCACATGTTGCTTTCTTTGCAAACAGGAGAGGAAAGAAATCTTCTTTCAAAAAGCAAGCTGGTGGGCTCTGAGGCCCTACCAACCTGCCAGCTCACTGTGTTACGCCAGCTCTGTCATTTACACCACAGCAATAAACCAAAAACCCCATGCACCCTGTAGAGTAGGACAGTACTTTGAAACTGCAGCCTAGCAGAAGCAGAACAGCCTGATAAGTAGGGACAAGAGAAGAAAATTTATTTCCAAGTGACAATGTTCTTAGAAAAATGACTGGAATTAGATGAAGGACTACTTTGGATGGAGAACTGCTTCTCAGTACATACTGCAGTGTCAGATATTATGTGTGAGTGTTGATTTTATGTAGTAGATTTTTGTTTTTCTGAGGTATTGGACTATTACTTGGGAGAATGGGTAAAAAATGAAACTAGCACTCTCTCCTGCCAGCAGCACCTACCAGAGTTGTTTTTTACATAATATAGCTTCTTTTGGGTCAACTTTATAACACTAAAGGCTCCTTTTCAATCTAAAATTACTGCAAGTTTTACCTGCCAAAAAAAGAGTAAACGAGCTGTTTGCAGTGCTAAAACAATGATATACGTACATAGCTCCAGCAATTTTTGACATCCAAAAAGGAGAAATACAAGAGACTTCCCACAGCGGCACTGAACAAGGCAGCTCAGAAGCTATAAGCATGGGAACCTTAAAGTCGTGAACACAACTACAGTAGCGGTTTAACCAAAGAAAGAAAAAAAAGAAAGAAAGCATTGAGCTAAGAATATGAGTGACCTCAAACTATTAAGAAGACTTCACTTTTTTATTCATTTTACAAAACAAGAACTTTGCATTCTGCTATCTGTAGCTGAAAACAGCCGGATCCTGCAGGTCACGACACCATGCTGGTTGCCTTCCGCCTGACCAGACTCCCCCTGCATGCCATTTTGTATACACCGTGGGGCGAAGACAACCGAGGATCCCAATGTTGCTGCCCAACAAGCAATGTTCCACCAGCAGACACTGCTGTTCACAACTCGCTGGGTCTCTTGAGAGCAGGGAGAGTGTTGCAGTTAGAGCAAAAGTAAACCAACCCCTTAGTTTGCAAAGGTTGAGGTGCTTTAGTCTCCTCGGTGTCTCAAGCAGCCCCAAAAGCAATATCTGAACCAGGATGCTACTGCAAACCAGGAGACAAGAAATGGTGAAAATAAAAGATCTGAACTGTTGGCTGGCACACACCACAGCTACACCAGTACGTGTTCATGCTGCTGTAGTCGGTGCTGCTTAAAGTTGACAAGAAGTTCTCTACAGAATCATTTTCAGAGATGCATCCGGAGCAGCTTTTGTGAGATGTTGCCAGCCCTGATGCTGTGATGGCGTGTGTGACACCAGGATGCGTTATGAAGCCATTTTGAACAGAGCTGCCATCAGACCCCCTCCGTTGGACTCAGTGATCTTTGTGGGTCCCTTCGTTTTCTGATTTTATGATTGTAACGCGGTTAGTTTGCACTCCCAGCTGCTAACACTGTAATTTTCTAAGTTTGAAGTAGCAAAACTAGAAATGCTTTTATAATTGTAGAATCACGGCATGGTTGGGTTGCAAGGGACCTCAGAGGCAATCCCCTGCTATGGGCAGGGGCTGCCACCCACCAGCTCAGGCTGCCCAGGGCCCCATCTAACCTGGCCTTGTACACCTCTAGGGATGGGGCACCCCACAGCTTCTCTGGGCACCCTGTGCCAGCACCTAAGCTTTCTTAAGTCACCTAGCCCCACGTCCCCCAAAACCCAGGCGTAAAGCGGGATTCTGCAGGGTGGGACGGCACCCGTCAGACCACAGGGCGCTGCGCAGCCCTCACCGCCCAGAAAGAGGCTCTCCCGCCCTACCAGCACACACGCCAATCGACAAGAGAGCCCAAGGCGAAAAACCGACGTTCGGCGGGGCACGGAAGCGGCCTCCCTGCCCACCCCACCCAGCACCACCCGGGCCACAGCTCCCCTCCATTCAGTCCATCAAGCGACCCCGGACCATCCCCGTCGCAGCTTTCCAAAACCCAGCACTCTATACATCAAGAAAGCGTAGCCGCCCGTCCGACCTCCCCAGCCCTACCTGGCCGGCCGGGCCGCTCCCGCCGCCGCCCCGCTCCGCCGAGGGTATGAGCGCGCCGGGACCGAGCGCAGGCCCAGGGGCGGCAGCAGCCTCGCGTGCGAAGCACACGCGGCGGCGGTACCGCTTTGAGTCACGGCGGCCGCGGCGGCGGGGGAGCGCGGGCTGCGGGCGAAAGAGAGAGCGGCGCTGAGTGATCTCTGGCAGCCGCCGGCCGGCGCGTGGCACGCAACGGCACCGGAGCCCTGAAGGCTTACGGTGTAGTTACCAGCTGGAAATTATACGTGATGTGCGGGACTTTTTCCCCACTCAGTTGTCGTGGCAGCTTCCTGCGATCAGAACGCGTCGTGCTTGCAGGGGAGAAGTGTCTCGCCGTGAGGGCGGGGAGGCGCTGGGACAGATCTCCAAGGTAGCCACGGATGCCGGATTCCAGGGCGCCCTCAAGGCCAGGCTGTACGGGGTGCAAGTCGCTCAGCGTCATGGACGAGATGAGCAGGGACCTGCAATCCAGCCCCACGGCAGAGTAGTTGAGTTGGGTGATCTGTAAGGGCACTGCCAGACCACTCTGGGACCTAATTTGTTGCTGCCAAAGGACTTGTGCCATTGCCCAGCCTTCCCAGCACAGTCACCCAGCACAACACAGAATCACAGAATCATATAATAGCTTGGAAGGGACCTTAAAGCCCATCTGGTTCCAACCTTCTTCCATGGGCAGGGTTGCCACCCACCAGATCAGGCTGCCCTTCTTTGCATATAGCTTTTCCAAGTATTTACCAGTTAAAGGGAACTAGGATATGTGAAAGGCAAACGGCTCTGTGCCTTGACAGGCTGAGCAATAGGAACAGCGTGTAGTAGTCAGCATAGCGGATGTTTTTGAGAAAGGGTGTTTTTGCCGACTTCAGGAACGCATGAGATGTTAACTCATTCATCTCAGAAACAACAAAAAATTGACATTTCTCAACATTTCATCTCAGTGGACTCAGTTGAACTGATTACACTACAAGCTTTCCCAAAGCTGGCAGTAAATGAGTGATGATTTTTACAACTGAGGTAATGAGGCACTGGAACAGGCTGCCCAGAGAGATGGTGGGCTCTCCATCCCTGGAGACATTCAAGGTCAGGCTGAACAGGGCTCTGAGCAACCTGATCTAGCTGAAGGTAACTTTATTCAATGCAGAGGGGTCAGACTAAATGAACTTTAATGGTCCCTACCGTCTCAAATGATTCTATGATTTTGTGATTACTCACAAAGAAAGTTTCTGTAAAGTGAGTATCACTGAAGCGAGCCCTTCCCCTACAACGCTTCTCCAAGAAGGGCCCACAGTAAACTTTCACAGACATCATTTGGAAAGTGATTTCCATCCCTATTTTACAAAGAAGTTACAGACGCAGTAAGATTAAACTGTTTATTCCTTCTGAAACAACGGGAGCAGTTGTGAAACAGTTTAACTCGAAGTAAAATGCAAGACCTCTCATTACCACTCCTGTGAGTTTACCCTAGGATCTCTATTGGAATCCAACTTTATTATTTTTTCCCCCTACTTGGTCGGAGCTTGCATGCTGGTCCAGCTGTCAGCTGCCAATTTCTGCTCTTGAAGAATTTCCAAATGATGGCTCGTTCTTACAGTATCAGGGTCACAAGGGGCAGCGGCAGGCTTTTTGTTTTGTAGATTGCCCTACATTGTAGATTGTGCAGGAGATTAGCCAGCCAAAGTGTTTGTGCAGCATACAAATGCACAGATAAATCTGTGACTGTGAGATTCAAAAGAATCAAGAACAGAGATCTACGTTCTGATTCAGTTTTACCCGAATACTAAAACTGGTCAGACAGATAATCAGCATGTGGCTGGTTCAGATTTTCTGGAGATTACATTGCAGAGGAATGGAAGTGCTGTATCTAAGTGCATTTAACCAACATCAAAATCTTCATTAAGTTTTAGCACGAAATTCACAGCAGGTGATGCTCACTCCAGATATGTCATGATACAGTAGACTAATGCTGCTGAGTTGCATTGGTAAAGACACGCAATGGACTCAAAACACAATGGATTTCCTCTACTTTCCAAACTTCTCCCTACCTTATTGTAGCAGCACATACAAACAACAGTATGAACTGCCAATTTCCAGGAGACCAAACTCTAAGGATGTATTCAGGCTCTTTTATATGACTTGTGAATTTCACTCACACAGAATCACACAGAATCACACAGAATCACCCAGGTTGGAAGGGACCCCAAGGATCATGTAGTTCCAACCCCCCTGCCTAGCAGGGCCACCAAACATACACATTCAGATCAGGTTGCCCAGGACCCCGTCCAACCTGGCCTTAAACACGTCCAAGGACGGGGCATCCACAACCTCCCTGGGCAGCCCGTTCCAGGGCCTAACCACTCTCCTAGTAAAGAACTTCCCCCTAACATCCAACCTAAATCTTCCCTCCTCCAACTTGGATCCATAAAAAGGAAATACCTCTGGAGTTCCTAAGCAGTAAGAGCAAGCCCTGTCCCGATAAAAAGTCCCAGGATGCCAAATGCTTCTCTGATACAGTAGATTTAAACTGGCAGGACTTTGCCTGCAAAGGTTACATTTGGGAAGGAAGAGAGTCTGAGCAGATATGAGCAAAGCATAGCTCAAGCTACCTCATATTTGAGGTAGCAAATCATTTCTTCTGCAGAAAGGGCTGAAGTTTCTGTCTTTTTCATGTGGTAAATGTGCTTATCAGCCCAAACTTTTTGTGCTTTTCTAAATCTTCATTAAATTCCAGGTGCATTTATGCAATACATATGCAAGTGTGTACTGATGTGTGACCAGGGTAGTGGAGCTAGTCTAAGCAGAACACACAGCAACAGAGAAATCTGCAGCAGAGGTTTGCGGAAGCAGTAAAGCAACGGAAGGTGGAAGAGTTTGCTGCTCTGCACAGTGCTTTACACCTACAGCTGTACATGGTACAAAGCATCCACAGAGACACAGAACTTGTGAAATGAGCTTTTTTACTCAAGGCAACTTGTTAAATGCAAATTTACATCGATAGCTGATCCCACTGGTAATCAGAAAGCAAACAAACAAACCAGTCCTAATACATGAGAGTCCCATCTCTCCAAAGGAGCACTATAGTGTGTTATTCACAGCCTATCACACTGCTTCAAAAGAACAACGGCTGGAACATGTTCACCTTTATGTTAGAGCAAACTTCTCTCAGGAGGATAGCCCTTGGGAGAGGAAATTCAGAGCGGTGCATCAGGTAAGTGGGGAATCAGGTACTGCTGGCAGTAAGTCTTTCTAACCGTTAAGGAAGAAAATGGACACATTTTCAGTATCCAGTGCTTCAAGCTGGAGGAAGCCTTCCTGCTCAATGGGAACCTTTTTCCCCCCAGCATAATGTAGCCCAGGCAATACAAGTACTGAAGCACATCAATGGCAATGCGTAGTCTCTTGAGATAGACAAACACTGTTGTAAAGTGTGGAGTCCTGGTTAAAATACAAAGCTAGAAGTGTGTGTCTAGGGTTAGGACAGCTTTCCCACTAGTGCTAATAGGAGGATGGCACTGAGATACTGGAGGAAATACAGCTGTTGACTGTTATTTAGACTTTTGATGATGAAATAGAACAGATTTCTTTACCAATGTGAATATCTGAGATGAGGCACAGTTACAAAAGGCTGTCAAGGACCTTTCAAGTCTTCATAGACCATTCTGAGCCCCCCTCATAAATTGATCACCCTTCATCCTGAAGCTAAGGAGGGATTTTCCTTCCCTTCTCCTTTGGAAAGGCTGATCAGTAGACTCACTGCTTGAGTGATGAAATATGCTTTCAAAGTCCTGATCAAACTGATGCACAGTTCCATTTACTGGCACTTCCCAAATGATCTGAACTCTTCAGATATTTGATATAGGTGCACCTGCTTGCTTCTTACCTAACCAAGCAGGACAATTAGTGGGACTCAACTTCTCATGGCCTTTCATAGTGTGAGGTTATGGCTGCCCTTGTTGCCATGCTGTGGTGACCCCAAAAGATGTTCAAGCTCTCATCCCATCCCATCCCCCCATCTGTGAAGAACCTGAGCTTAGTTAAATGTGCCTGTACTGTCAGGGTTTGCTCACACAGCCTGCAACAACTTCTTGTGAATCACAGCCACTTTCTCAGCAGAACAGGATGCAGAGTTGGATGTGATTTTATAACAGTCAATTCAAGTAGGAAACTGAAGAAAGTGTAACAACCAACATTTTTTTATTAGAGGGTCAATGGCCAAGTCATTCAGGAGGAATTAATTTTCAAGATTTGGCTACAGCAGAACTCTGTAATCTCATTGCCTTCCTCAGTGCCCAGCAGCCTTTTTTTTTTTTTTTTTTTTTTTTCTATTTTCTTTTTCTTTTTTTTTTTTTTTCCAGGGGAAACCTCAGCAGATGTCATCCATCCTTTGGTTTTTGATGCTGGGTTTCCTCTAGTTGCATTAACAGGAGCATCGATTCTTTGTTATTGACTGATCTTGGTGTGTAGTAGAGGCAAGGGAGAAGAGGACACTGCAGGATGCTACCCACTCACTTAAGGGAACACTGACTTTTCTTCCAACTAGTAGCCTAGTACTTTTGTGTACCACAGGTTCTTTATTTTTTCCATCAGCTGTTCTGCCAGTATAGTGAGTCTAGTTGTTTCTCTGATGAGGAAGTTCCTGCAGGAGACAACAGCATACATGGTGAGATATATACGTATGGGAGTGAGAGTAATCTCTGTCTGCAGTAGTTATCAAGCTATCCTTTCACATTGCCTGTTACTGAGTGCAGAGCTCCACTGCAGTCCTAGAGGTGCTTTCCTCAGAAAGCAGGAATAGGCAGTCTGTATTTGCTGTAAGTTAGGCAAAACTATCTCTTGAGTTGTCATGCTTTTCCGTTTGGGGGGAACTCTTTCCCTTTCTTTAGGGAATACGTATTTACAGATGGTGAATTTTATAATCTGAGTTGAGTGCCATCAGTGTTTGCTGACACTTTCAGTACTCATCTCCCCACAGCCAACACCACAACATTTGCTCAGCTTCTTCCAGGGGGCTGAAACTCTACCAGTCATTGCTCCCCAGTGCCATTTGGGGGGCAGTTGCCACCCTTACCCATTCATTCACTGTCCCTTGGGTTCCCCTCATATAGATACTTGAGCAATCTTTTTGTTCTCCCACTCCTCCCTCTCCTTTTCCACCCATAGCTATGCAACACTAGCACAGAAGTTTTTTTCCATACCTGGTCCCAGAAACGACTGTAGTCTGGGAAACATCCACCAAGAACTGACCAGCTCTAGGGGACATCTTGTTCACAGCTTCGTAGATATAAGCTGCAACTGCATCAGGAATGACCAGCCAGTCACGACGGTCTCTCTCAAAGATGGACTTTGAGTGCACTTCTGAGAGGGAGGAGACAAAAAAACCCATGAGGCTTCTCCAGTCACATGTCCCTCTGGTATCTTCCACCAGGGACAGTGGGAAAAGATGCAAAATTCTCAGGTTCAAAGAATTTGCTCTAACAGCATTGAGATAATTTTCATTACTAATTTCTGGGCACCTGAGTCATCTGACGTGGCAGAGTATTTGCACCAGGTATGGATGATTTACAAACCAAGCCCCTGCTTTCACTCTAGGAAGCAGTATGTGCTCATGGTTTTGAACTGTGTTACTGGGTTTCTGGGTCCTACTTTGTGGATGGGATAGAATTCTCTGAGGAAATGAGAACCCATCTCAAAAGCTGCTCAGACTTACCAGGGACAGTGGTGCTAAGGAGCAGAATCAGAGCTATCACCAATGCCCGGTATTGCACCATGGTTTGTTGGTACCAGTTCAGCCCTGTACACCAAGAGACCTGCTGGAATAATCATACAATATTTTGTTTGTTTTTAGAAAAATATCATGTCTGCTAAACATCAGGTTTGTGAGAAAACCTTAACCAATATATAATAATTAAAAAAAGAAAAAAAAGACAGGAAATGTGATGGTGCAGTTCTTCTTAAGCAGTGAGGAAAATATAGCACAAAAATGAACGTCCTTTTATTCATGTAATCACAAATATCCACAATGAATGATAGCTTTCACATCTCCAAGAAATATGTGATGTTTAAAGTTATTACTTTTGTAAGAGAGTTAAAATT
The DNA here is from genome assembly GCF_023343835.1 of Lagopus muta. NCBI lineage: Eukaryota > Metazoa > Chordata > Aves > Galliformes > Phasianidae > Lagopus > Lagopus muta. The sequence goes on from NC_064433.1 coordinate 83,084,046, forward strand.
CCTTGCTTCAGCATAGAAGCAAACAGTGAACACTGTGGTCAGGAAAGGCTTCTTCCACACAGGGGTGTAACTGAAAAAGTCATGCTGCAGTTTTGTTTTTGGTTTTTTTTTCCTTGAATTTTTGTAGATGGCTGTAAAGAATCTTATGCTAGTCAGTGCAGCACCTGCAGTGACCATCTGAATGACACAGTGATCTGAGTACTTTGTCTTGCTCTAGTTGAGGAAAGACCAACCAGGTTCTCTTGTCTCTTCTACACTGTGATAAGTGAAGCAAAGAGCAACCCAGGCAAAGCCCAGAAGTTATCATAAATAAATAAGTGCAAACTTCACCATCATCCAACATCCTTTATACTGTCTATTGAAAAATCTGGAATTAGAGAAACTTTTGAAAAGTTGGTACGTTGAAAGGATGACATTACATCTAAACAAACTTTTCGAATGCTGTGCATTTAGAAAGGTGTTTGAAAGTTAGAAGTTAAAATTGATTTATCGGCTGAAGAACTGAGTTGCATCAGTCAGAACAACATGATGAAAAAATTAGTGCTAGGAACTGCAAAAAGAGCTGCACACCTATTCTGTATGAATACTTTGCTAAATCCAGTTCCAAGTAGTGGCACTAGCCGGCGCTTCTTATACCACAGCAGGGCAGTGTATATCTAGTTTTATTTCCTTTTATGCACAGATTACATCCCAAAACTACCACTCCATCTTCACTTGGAATTTGCTGACTAGCAGCAGTTGCTCAGTTACTACCCTTCTTTGAATTTTAATCCTAGGGTCAGTTTCTTCCTTTGTAGACAAAAGGCATAAATTTGCTTCCCCGGACTGTAAAGAGGAGATCTTACCTACTTTAGAGCCTGAAGCCATTATGGGACTGGGAAAAAGTCATGTCTACTCCAACACTGCAACTCCTCAATTCCCTAACCATGGGTTTGACCTTGCTATGAGTATCCTATGGAGCTTCCATCACTCAACATCAATCCACTCCCTCCCTCTTCCATTTCAGCAATATTCCATGCTGGGGAGCATGAGGAGGGTCCACGCTTTGTAAAAAGTGGAGCAGGCCACCTCCACTCACTTGTCAATGTCCCAAGGTCCATACCACCCAGAGCAGAGAGTGCAGTTCTTACCTGTCCTGCTTTCTCTCTCCCAGGCTGAAGCTGAGGGTGATGCTCATCTGAGACACCAGCATTTATGCAGAACTAATATAGAGATAGTGAGGGGTCAAAGGTCCTGTTTTATTTCCCCATTTGCTCTTTTGCAAGCAGATTCAGCTCAGTGGTATGGACAAGAAGCTGTGTAGGACTCTGGACCTGTTGTTGGGATTTGGTAATGGAGGGTCAGTCTGACCTGAGCACATGAGATGTGGAAGGCAGCTCCTGGGTCACTGAGCCCCCTACGTTTTCAGGCAACCATGTCATGGAGGACCCTTTCATAAACTGAGCAAATTCCACATAAACTGTAGCTAGAGCTGGACTGATTTTTGCTCCCACTGTTCCTGTGGGAAGGCTCACGTTGAAAGCTGACTGCTTTGACAGCTGCAAATTATTTGTTGCTATTATGCTCATTCATATTTTACCCTCTGTTTCCAACAGATGTATTAACCAACTGGTGCACACAGGTATATGTATACATATAGTGCTCTCGCAGTTCATTTTTCCCCATAGCCAAGCCTTTTTGCACAAGCTGACAAGATGGGTGCAGATTTCAGCCAGATGTCAAAATCTGCACAGGGGAAGCATAACTTCTCCCCAGACTGCCCAGGGATCTGCACCCAGTCAGAAAGCATCTGTTGTGTCATGCTGCGGGATGTGCTTTTCCCATAGCACAATCTCCAAGTGCCCATTGGGTCTTCAGTCAGGCCAACCATCAGTATCTGGCACATACAACCATTGAACAGAAGGCAGAAAATTTGCAACATGGAGCAACAAATGGCATTAGCTGAGGAAAAGGAGTGGGCACGAGGCATACATTAAACCTACAATGAGAGGCCCAACAGAACTATCTTATGTCAGTGACATAAAGTAGCGTTAGTCACCTACTAAGTCACTGACGTGACTTTCAGCTAACAGATGGACACTCCAAAAAGCTCAACCAGTTTCTTTATCAGCCCAACACATTATTCTAAAAGACTTTTCTTCATGGAGCTTTGTGTATTGTAAACCAAACAGTGTTACCCTTTTACAGATATGGCAGCCAAATCAGCGATTGCAGCAGTGATACAACTGAGGTCACATCATTAAAGAGGACTGCCCATGGCCTCCTACACAGTTTTTCCACTCTCTTGGTGAAGTATTTAATAAATATCTTTTTATAGTACTTTATAGTACCTTTTTAGTATCTTTTTTCTACGAAAAACAAAGAAAAAGCCGCCTGAAACATGAACATTGATCCCAAAAAATCCCCAAAACAAAAAAAGCAAAAAAAGCTGAAAATTATTACTGATGTCTAACAAGGTTACTTCTAGAAGTCAGAACAGAGGATTTTCAGTTCCACTTCTCGTGTAAATACTAAAAAGCAATTTATGGTCTAGGAAGAACACACAAGAACAACCAGAGTTTGAAGTTCTCTCATGTTTTAATTATACATTCTACAGTCATTAAGGGGATTCCACAGATTTACTGCCTGCTTTTAAAGCTGAAGTAACGTTCAGAAAACCAGTACAAGACACATTATAGACATTCAAGTTAACAGAAATAGCAACAGGCAGTCATTACTTGTAGGGGTGAATTTAATATAACCTCAAGTGTGATCTCTCTTCTAAGTCAGGCCAACAAATGGCAGTCTCTGGCCATATTAAGGGTGTGTTTTAAAGTGATGTGCTGCCTGAGGTAGTAAAACAAAGGGAATTTAGCTGCCCTATGTAGTAATATGTACCTCTGAAGAGCTTTGTGTTATGGTAACTTTAATTCCTGCTAAGGTTGTCTAACTTTATCCAGTGCTGTCATGAATACAATCCCACAGGTAGCAACAGGGCCTTTCAGTGCTTTCTACTGCCAAACAGGCAATTGCCAAGCCCAAATCGATGATTGCACAAGCAGTCCTTGCCCTTCATTCCTGGAATGGCAGAGTGCTCTGCAAATAAGCAAGGAAGCCAGGTATTGCAATCCTTTTTAAAATCAAATGAATCTTTGGTTTGAGGTGGAAAGCAGCTGACATGAGCAGCAGATCTCATCTGTTCCATGTGGCATAGTCACCTATTCTTTATTTTAACATGAATAACTCCAGTGGCTATCTAGGCACTTTCATACACAAAATTCATTGGGTGCAAGGTATATTCCCTCACCTGCATAGCAGGAAGAAACAAAAGTCTAAAATAACTCACATATGAAATCACATTTATTTCTTTCAACGCAAATGGGTGACACAGAAACATCAGCCCTTTGGAATGGCTAAAAAATTAAAAATGAGAAAATTACAACCTAGAAAGAATGAAGCTCAACTATTCCCTACTGTTCTTTCACTGTGTAGTATTTCAGCTGCCAAACTTAATCTCTCTCTTTTAAAAAGTCAAAGGCCTAGTAATCTCACTGTTAAATAAAGTCTACATAGTATTGAGCAGTGCCATTGCAAAGGCTTTCACTTTTAACCAATTAAAAATAGAAATATGCATTCAAAGAGTAGCCTATTTCCTTCCTACTTTTCTGTCTGCTCGCAGTTGCGAAGTATGTATAATAGGTTTCCTTTTTAATTACTTCATAGACCACTAATCAGTGCTTTATGAACCACAGTGGTTTGTGACCAGATCTTACCAAAACTGGTACCATTTCAGTTTTCCTTCTCAGCAGGACTATTCTCAAGGAGTTCTTCTCCCAGTCTGTATAGATATCTGGGATTATCTCAACCAAAGTGCAAAATCTTGCACATGGCTTTGTTGAACCTCATTAGGTTCACAACGCCCCATCTTTCCAGTTTGTCGAGGTCCCTCTGGATGACATGCTCATGCTACAACTGCTGCTGCTCTTACACACAATTTTCTTGCTGTCTGAGAGAGTTCCTACTCTTGGGGAAACTTACTGGACTGTATTGGAACATGAAAGGAAAGCAAGTTCTTTTTCACGCTACCATCTTGGGATTTCAGTTTTGGCACTGGCAGGGAAATAAGCTGGACAGTACAGTAACTGACACTCACCAGACTCTAGTGTCTCAAAATTATTCACAAGATGCTCCTAAAGCTCCCTGTCAACAATTGAGTTTCTTGAATCCAAGAATATCTTTGGCAAGCCTGTTTCCTGTGCATGCATCCAGCATGTAACTATAGCACCCAGAGAACATCAAGTTTTCCAGTACATTTTAAATGATCACAGTGGATGGATGAATCACATCAAGGAAAAATGGCAAGCTTTTCTCCTTTGCAGGTAGTCTTAAGGAATTCTAGAAATTCTGCATTCAATTTGCAAGGGAAGGGATGAGAAAACCCCTCCATGTAGATAAGATCAGATACATCATGCATTCAGAATTGATTTGTGTCAGGGTAAAGATCAAGAGAATAATAGTAAAAATTGTTAGGCCTCTTCAGAGCCCTTTATCCCACCCCATGTGTATAACACATGTTAGAGAGGGCAAAGGGAGAACATAAAATGAGTATATGGCCCAGGAAACATACATCCAACAAAGTTATGCTTCCTAGAGTTGAAGGAAGTTCTGGTCTACAGTATGAAAGATAGTAGTCATAACAAGCTCAGTTCCTGTGGGGATGACCAAGCTTTGGTAAATCTAGCTCATTACATTTACACATAAATTCAAGTCTGTGTTAAAGGCTAGAACAAGCATCTTTTTAGGTACTAAAGTCTAAGCTTAATGTAGAGCGGGGTTTTCAGTCAGTATAGGGCAGACAAGCTGGCAATTTGCAGATTGCAGTGAGCCCTTAGTAAGACTTCTACATCCTTCTAAAACTGGAATTCTGCTGTTTGGGATCAGGGAGGGGAGCAACTGCTTACACTACACTGAAAAGCCAGGCAGAAGCAGCAAGCATCAAATAATTCTGAAGTACATTAGAGGGGCTCAGAAAGGAAATGCTATGCCTCTCTACACCAACTTCTGAGGTGACTGGGTCAGATGAGCTCCAGAGCTGTCTTTCAACCTAAATTACTCTACTGTCCTGTGACTTTACATCTCTGTGATTATCAGAGCCCTTCTCCAGTAACTGGTGCCCAAAGGATCAGCATTCTACATACTCTACTACTGCTTCTAGTGTCAGGGTACCTACCTAACAAAGGCAATTGATATCTCTGGGAATAAATTGTTTATTAAAAACATTTGCTGTATCCAATAGCATGTTTTCAGCCCATCACAAACCTAAGTTTCCAAATCAAAGTAGGAACAAATATGGGCTATATATCGCTTTCATGTCCACTAGACATATCTTCTTCAAAAGTAGTTTCATCTTCTGTTTGTTTTCCCTTTGCTGGTTCAATCAAAAGCAGTCATCCCAACTATATAGTAAAAATAGCTAAAAAGAGTTCAGTGTGAATCTTCATTCTTTCAGTACTGGCATTAAATGACAATGCTTCTTGCACTATAGGAACTTCCTCTGTCCTGCAGGAGAAAATAGAAGATTCAGGAACAAGGAAAGAGAGATGAAAATCAAGTGTCTGCCTACATATTCTGAGCACTGAAACAAAACCATTATATGCATACACATCATAGCTGAGACTAAAACTACGTTGCCTTCCAAAACTCAGAGGGGAAAATTGTAAAATGCAAAATATGGCCCTTTGAGAACAGAGCCACTTGGAAAATACAACATAGAGGTGATAAGGGACACTTAATTTCGTTGCTTTTGTTGTTTTTGAAAAACTCCCATTTTTTAAGGAGGAACATACTGTCTAGCTTCAGGGCTACCAATTGGATACTAAGATCTTCATGCACAGGACACTGCTTGAAATCTAGTCACTGTATAAATTGATAAGATGAGCTGTGAACAGCAACTCTTTACTCCCCGAATAATGCATGTCCAGTCCTCAGGAGCTGCAGCTAGCAAGCCACCCTATTCTACATGGACTGAAGGATCATGTGTTTCCCACCGTTTCCTAGGGCACTCAATACTCTTTACCCTTCTTTCAAAGACATCAGGCCGCAAAAAGTAACTGACTTTCACTGTCACCCCCAGAACCCATCTCTGCCCTGTGACTGGAAGAGAAAAGGCAGCTGACTCACCGAGCGTGGCCCTGCACCCTCTCTGTGCTTGCTGTCCCGATCTGGGATGATTTCTAGCGAGCGATAACTGGGAGGTTTATCTTCTGGCCATTCCCGAGACCGGTTGTGCCGCCTGCGGTTTGTCGCTGGGAGATGGATTTGCTCTTCTGAGGAGCTCCATGATCCCCGTCGAGATGGGGGAGAGTAGCTGTGCCGCCGGTGCCTCGAGTTATTGCTGTTCCTGGTGTGCTGCTGGTACTCTCGCCTCACTGCAGACTGCTGTCTCCGGCCACGATGGTGGCTAGAGTGCTCCTTGGCCTCCTCTGAATAGAAACTGCAGCTGCTGCTGCTGCTTTTTCCTCTCTCAGTCTGGCGGGTGGGTGACACATCCCGCCTGGAGTGCTGCGGCCTGTGATCATAGCCGCCTGCCCTCTGCCTTGGAGGATGGTCATCTCGCTGCCTGTCCCGGGATTCCCGACTGTAGCTGGAACGAGAATCTTCACTGGAAGGCAAGGGCCACCTCCGATCTTCCCTCCTGTTCTCTGCTATGGAGTCCCAAGTTCTGGGGCTGTGGGTAGTTCTCTGTGGACGTGAGGAGTTGCTGCTCCCATGGGAAGAAGAAACATGACCAGTGAGAGGAGGAAGACCGTTTGTGCCACGCTGCATGATGTCGCTGCCCAGGGAGGACAGTAAGCTGGGCTGCACTGCCTGCCGCTGGTTGGAGGGTGGCCGGGGCTGTGATGGGTTAAGGTTCTGGATTTCAGACTCCAGATAGTCCAAAACACCTTTGTTAGGGGAAAGTCGAGCTTGTGGCTGCACCAGTGGAATACTGTTCTGCAGAGACACATCTGAAAATTAAACCACAGGAGAATGTGGTAAGTTAAGGAAAAACAGAGTGAGCCTCTCTATGCTAATGGCCTCAGCTAACTCTTCAAACAGTGGTTAAGACTGTAAACCTGTGACTGCAGTACAATGATGAAAAGCTAATTTCATATGAAAAAAATCCTGTATGAGAAGTCATGCTGAATTCTGCTATTGTTCTTGGGGTGGTTAAATAATATTGCTGGTAATAATTTATTCTATTGCTTATATCTCTATGACTTCAGACACCCTATCTTCCCTATTCAATTAAACTCAAAAATATAAACAACTAATATAAGCAATTTTGAGGCAGAATACCTAGCAAATTCTTCAGATTTATTCTTTGCTGCATGTAGGGTAGATCTGTTGCACAGAAGGCAGTTTGCCCTCAATTGTATGAAGACCAGACATTTGATAAGAACTCAAACAAATTGCACCTCACTTCTCATGTCAATTTTGGATATAAGGAGTTGACCGTGACCAGCACAGCAGAACAAAGACAAAGTACCCTCTTCCACCCCATGAAGTGAGATAAGCTGGGTATATTTACCCTGCAGTCACTGTGGTGTAGCACAAGATACACCTTAGTTAGCATTCAACTACTTCACCCAGCACTGCGCCTAGCGAGACACTTAAGATGGGCATGCTGTATTCATCCACACAGGCAAGTCTAAAGTAGGTTGCAGACGAAGCAGAGCTGTCATGCTAGGACATGTAGTCATGCTAGGAACATCTTTCTCACTTTGCAGTAGAGAGGATAAAATTCACTGTTGAAGCTCCCTGAGAAGTTACCTGCTTCTCTTTCCTATTTCCCTCTGAAATGATGACCGCAGTCTCACCTTGTTGCAGTAGAGGGTTCAGCTGATAAGAGGAAAGTTGTGAGTTCCTATCAGCACCTCCATAGAACATGTTAGGTAACATCCACGGTGCAAATGCCTGAGCCTGCTTCATGAATCGATGCTGTTCCAGTACTGTAAAAGAAGAAGAAAGCTTTGAGTAGCCATGCCTAGAGTACAGCTTGCAGAATACATACCCCTTTGCTTGATAGACTCTAGCCTTTGAATGCGATCAAAGAATGAGAAGTTCTCTCCAACTTATGACAAAGCTTACAAATAGAGTGCAGGAAATTTTAACAGAAAAGTTGTACAGCTTCCAAAATGCACCTAAAGCTAAAGAAAAGGGTTACTGCCTCATACATTTCCAGGAACCAGGAACAAACTGCACTAGGATTAAGTATACAGCACATAACCTAATGCAGGACTTCTGTCTGCCGCGTCACTATGAGTACAGATGTGGCAAAGTAGGAAATAATGTTTCATACAGCAAGATATACCATGTTGTTTTCTTTCTTAAAACTTTCAGTTCACCATTAGTCCTTTCCCTACAGTTAAACAATACCTTTTTAGCTCCTCTCATGTAGGCTTTATATAGATCCTACCTTCCACACCACACACAAAAGCAGTTTCTTCTCTGTTCTACAAACAAGGCACGCAGAGATGCATTTACTGCCTTCTTCCTGTCTAGTCTTCCAGCTGCTCTTATTGTCTCTCTCCTATTTACCTCTGCATGACTGCAAAAATTAAATCCATTCAGTCAGTGTGGTCAAACTGGTGAACAAACTAAACATCCTGTTCTCAACAGCAATGTCCTGTGTCCCAGAAGAGGAAACTCAGAGGAAATTTCCACTTTGTCACCATTTTTCCATCACTAACTCCAGTCTGCTACCAGTGGAGTCAGGCTTCAATCCAACTTTATTTTTTTCAGCACCTCTCCCCTTGCACCTCCCCCCTACAAAGACAACATCACCATCTCTGCCTTCAAAACCATCACTCATTGCTTTTTTTTTTTTTTGAGAAAGCTACAACATCTTAAAAAAAAAGCCTTACACTTTCTACCAGAGACAAAATTCAAGTTTACAAGCAAATTCTGCAAGTCCCAGACATTACAAAGCCTGACTCTGCATGGTTTGTCTTTCATCTTTGGGTATAATGCTTCTGCAGCTGGGGCTTTTGCAAAAATTCTCTTACATGGCTTATTTGGAATCTTAGAAGGGGCAGTCTTTTACTGCAGTCTCTTCCATAAGGCACATTCTTGCCCATACATTTCAGCAGACAGTTAAGCATGTAATTGCCTTTGAGACACTTACCCCTCTAATAAATGTCTGAAGTTGGCTGATGAAATTAAAAGTTACTGAAGGGGAAGAGACTGGGGATACACAGGCTGGCTGCACAAGCCTTCCTTCTTTAAGAAACCTGGCTACAGCTAAGCTTCAATTAATTCTGTCCCCTGAGTTAATCTGCAGCAAGCAGCATTTAGACTGAGTACTCTCAGGGTCTCAACTCTTCAGTTTCATGTAGCACTCCATTTATTACACAGATTGCAGGTATGCACTGCTTTAACTGTTTCACTGAATTTACTCAGAGCACCACCTGTAGCACAACAGGGACTGACAATCCCTCTGAGCACATCCTTCCCTTTCTACACAGCTCACACAGCTCCACTTTGTTCTCCACACACGACTCTTTCCCCAGCCTGGCTCCAAACGTAGGGAACTACAAAGCTGGAGACTTCAGGAGTTTTAATCCTAATACACTGATTTTTCTTCAAAGTGTTGCAGCCTGAGGTAGCAGTTTTCAAGCACTTAATGTAAAACATGCTTCATTATTTTCTTTCCAAGCAATTTTCCACCAGTTTAGCTTTTAAATTTGGAAGAAAGAGTGAAAGAAGAAAACAAAGAGATAGAAATAAAGGCCCTAACTGTTCCTCTCCCATTCCTCTGGTTATCACCTTCAGAATGTCCCTGCACCTGTGGAATGCACATCTCTGAGTTTTGAATGCAGTCTTACCTGAGCAGTGAGAGGCTCAGCAGTGAAAGGTACACTTAGAGCACTACAGGCTCCTCTCTCTTTAATGTATGAAGGCAGCCACTAGCATCAGCCATCCTAAGCCTGTGATTCTCTGATCTATCCTTGTAGCTGAACAAATGCAGAATTATCCCTGGACTTTCTTTACTACCCTCATCTTTTTTTCCAATTCATTAATGGAAGAAACGTGCAGGAGAAAAGGAACTAATAGGAACAGAAGGAGGTCATACATGTATTTACCACAATATCTGTACTAGTAGGCTTTTTGCAGTTTTCCATGGGAAATGTAATTGGGTTGCCCCATGGAGCATGCTTAATATTTCTGTAACACCAATTCTGAATTACCCAAACAATTAACTTCTATTACAAGGTTCAAAATCATGTTAGCTGATGACCTGACTTAAAACACTGAGTTACCTCACCTCAGCATATCCTAATTCCATTCAACAGATCTAGGCTACCCTCTAGTGGCCATTAAGTGGGAAAAAACATCCACATTCAATTCATGCTGTAATTTTACAGTTTAATTGACGACTTTTGTCTTCAACTACACGGAACTGTTATTCCTTAGAACTGCTTTTTAAGATGTTTCCTGCCTCAGCCTTCTGTTTTGTAAGTCCCCAGTTCATTTCCTGGAGGCTAAAAGATCCGTTGGAAGCAGAATGAAGTGAAAGTGCACCAGAGCAAGGGATTCCTTGCAAAGTGGATCAAGAGGGCAGGCAGCTGAGATGGAAATTATATTCACAGATTCTAGCAGCCAGCCAAGGAGGCTGAACCCTTCTGTACCTTCTCTTGTGAGCAGGTAGAGGTTCTGGGAACCCACAAGAATTTCTCCTGTTTATCCTCAGCAGAAGGCAGGAAGGACAAAAGCAGCACTCTGGAAAGTGCCATTGCCACCTACAGCACAGAAATTCTCCTTAAAGAATTCAAGCATTTTCAAAATCCTTTCCTCAATGAGAACTAGGAAGTCTGGAGGTGCAAATCTTTCATCTCCATTGCCTTCCTCTCATGGAAAGCAAGCTCTCTGCCAAATGTTCATTCTATCCTCACTTCCATTGCATCCTCGGCACCACACAACCAAAAAATTCCAAGAAACTGTTTTGCTTGGGTTTGGCTTTAGCAAATGAGATGGTCTGTTTGCTCTTTGCAGAGGCTAAGCAGATTAAGCATAAAGCTAAAACTCTCACAGTAGCCTCTTCCAGCTGTTAGCGAGCTTACTAAGACCCAACATGACCCAAATAATGAGCAATTTAAAAGAAACACAGCTCCTGTTCACAAGTTCTTTCCTTGCAGCATTTGCAGAAGAATCTAGTGATTTCAGTGATAGGTAAATGTATATGATGCAATTTGTTCCTATCAAATTGTATGAAGTGTGTGTGTGGGGGGTATTGTACCTTGTGTCACTCCTAAATTACAGTTACAGGAACACACAGATTAAACAACCACAGCAGTCAAAATTAAAATGCTATGCCTGGCTGGCCCTATTAACAGAACACTGTCTGGCTACAGAATCTTTACTATTGCAAGAAATTCCATACAAAAAAGTTTCTCTTGAGCTTAAATCTTCAGAAAGTATTTGTAGTGTTGACCACTATGATAGGCCTTTTTTCCTTTCTTTCTCATTTTCTCCCTCGCTCAAAAAAAAAACAAAAAACAAAAAACAAGCCCAAAGAGAAAAAACCTTTTTCTTGTGACAGGGGCAGCTCTAAAAATAATAAGATGGCACAGAAATCCAGATTTTATACAAGTACCTTTCAGAGCAACATACTTGAAGGTTAGGCCTTACAGTAACATTACTGTAACTACAAGGCATTAGCTTGCTTGCTTCTCTCAAGTACACAGGCCTCAGAACCACAAGACAGGTTAAAAAACAGTCTTGAGCTACTCACACCAGTGAGGCCAGTGACTCTGCCCTGGATGATGACATGTGAGAAGTTGGCAGTGAGATGTCAGTAGGGACAAATTTTTGAAAGTAGGACACAGGGATGCAAAATGGGATCCACATCCCTTTCTCTAATCTCAAGTAAAGTGGTCATAAACGCAACATCATCACTCAAAGAAATGTGGCAGTCTATTTGGACACAACTTAGAGGGAGAAAGTGGAACTCATAAAACTGCATCAGGTTTTTGTCTTGACAGAAATAATGAATGGACACATATTTCCCTGCATCTCACCTTTCTCATTACAGCAGCACCGGGTTGGGCAGCAGACACACCGGATGTGGCAGCAGCAATGCTGGGGGCAGCACTGGCACCAACATATTCCAATCAGCAGGAGGAGGAGGAGGCCACCGAGGACGATGAGGAGTACTGTGAGCCAGTCTATGGGAGAAATGGAGAAAGAAAGAGGATCCTGACATACCTGGTTACAGTAACTTACCAAGCACCTTTCCAGGACTGGAGAAATACTGGGAGCGAGGAGGAAAAGAACAGGAGGAGATACCTGTTGCCCAGGCAACAGGAACTTACGTAAAACAATTAGCTTAACTTCTTTGTCCGGATCCCCTGAGGTATCTCCTGGTGCTTCCACAGTGCAGTAGTATACACCATGGTCCCACCACATGACTTCACTGATAACAAGGTCTGCCCCTGTGGGAGAAGGACCGAGAGGCGAGCAGAATATTTGAAACTGACACTCCTTTCAGACCCTACTCTAAGAAGGCCCCTTGCCTGCAGGCAGTATCTACTACTGCATATCCCCTACCCCAAGGGTAGCCATCACATTCAGACAATCCTCTAGGTTCACTGACAAATTCTGTGAATAACATTAACTGCCAGTCCTATTTCTCTTTGTGTTGCTGAAAGGCAACATTACTTAGAAGGGTAACTAGTTCTGTGTGCAGTAAAACAACAGAGTGTTTCTGGGTCATGTATGTTAAAAAGCACACTGCCAGCTGCCAGCACTGGTTTTGGAACACATACTCTTGTAATCATTAGGCCAGACATCCCAGTAACTAACTCCCTTGCAGCAGCAACTGCTATTGCTCCACGGACAGCACAGAGCATATAGCACACCTATAAAACTATGCAGTGTTTCTTGAAGGAAATAACTGTCTTCTGGCCTGTGAACTCCTCAGCTTATCTTAACTCTTCAGCAAAATGCTTGGGTATCCTCAACTCAGCCTTAACTTGTAGTGCCTCCAACACTCTTAGGCCAGATAGGGGACAGAGGACCTGGCCCTTCAAAACCCTTTTTCACAAAATCACACACAGAGTCACTTGAGTTAGAAATGACACCTAAAAGTCATCTAGTCCAAGTCCCCTGCAATGAACAGGGACACTTAAAGCTAGATCAGGTTGCTCAGAGCCCTGCCCAGCCTGACCTTGAATGTCTCCAGGGATAGGGCACCCACCAACTCTGGGCAACCTGTGCCAGTGCTTCACTATCCCTTATACAAAAAACTCTTTCCTTAGACCCAATCTAAATCTCCTCTCTTTTGGTTTGAAACAATTCCCCTTGTCCTGTCACAACAGATTCTGCTAAGGAGCCTACCCCTTTCTTTGTAATAGCCCGCCCTTTACACACTGAAAGGTTACTCTCAGGTGTCTGGCAAGAGACTTCTCCAGGCTAAACAGACCCAGCTCTCTCAGCCTGTCCTCACAGGGGAGATGCTCCATCCCTTGAATCCTTTTCGTGGCCCTTCTCCAGCAGGTCTATGTCTCTCTTGTACTGAGGACTCCACATCTGGATGCAGTACTCCAGGTGAAGTCTCACCAGAGCAGTGCAGAGGGGCAGGATTACCTCTCTCCACCTGCTGGCCACGCTGCTTTTGATGTATCCCAGGATACAGTTGGCTTTCTGGGCTGTGAGAGCACACTGCTTACTCATGTCCAAACTGCCATCCATCAGTAGTACCCCCAGGTCTTTTTTGGCAGGGCTGTGATCAGTTCTTTCATCTCCTAGCTTGTATGGATGGCAGGGGGTGCAAGACCTTGTACTTGGATTTGTTGAACATCACGATATTCTCCTGGGCCCACTGCTAGACCTGCTTAGGTTTCCACTGCCACATCACAGAATACATAAGCCACAGACAACATTACCCATATTTATGCTTTGCTTTGCTCTGTAAGCCCGCGTACTGGATAGTTCACTGCCTGCCTGTGAGGCCAAGTCACTTACGGTTCTGGATGGTGATCTTTCGTTGCCGGTAGTCAACACCCAGCACAGGCTCATTCTGCCCATATTTCTGGATGACAATGCGCACCTTTCGTTGGACATCATTGCAGTCATCAGACGGGTCCTGGCCAAGAGCTAAACTGGCTTGGTACGCTATAAGCACACATCATCAAATAAGATGCAAAAAATTATTTCAAAGGGCCAATTTCTATCTCCTTGTAAGCAGCAGAGAACTCCTGAATGCACATGTGCACTTGCTTTTGTTCAGTAAGACAAAGCACGGCTTCAGAAGAGAAAAGATATGTTGCTTTGGAGTGCTTAAAAGCAAAAAAGACGAAGGGCCACAGGAATGACAGAGATTTTGAGAGCTGTACAGGAGCTCCTGGGCTCACAACTGAAAGAACAACAGCACAAAGAACCTAAAAAAGGTGAGAGGGCAGGACCGAGTACAGAAACAAACTGCAAGGAAAAGAGTCACAGAACTCCAAGAATTATTGGAACAAAAGCAAAATTGTGTTTATTTAACAACAAAAAATATCTCCAGAAACATAAAAACCACTGTGGGATTGCCTCCCTTTCCCTTTTCTATCTCATTATATGTTGTGGGGCTCCTAAAGACAGGAAAACCCATCCTCCAATTCCTGTACAGGACTATATTGTATAGAGACCCAAAAATACTCATGAAAGACTAGAGGCAATTTCTGACTAATACTCTTACAAAAGATTCACAGTGTAACCAAATATTGAGTTGCCAGGCATCTGAGAACTGAGATTTGTGGAGACTACTGATACAGGCACTCAGCACTGTCTGTAAACGACTTGCAATGAAGAGAAGACAGGACAAACCTTGTCAAAAACATGGCTGTGTTTACAATGGATCACAAAGAGAAGATCCACACAAGCAAACACCATGACCTTCATGCTTTCTATTCTTGTTGGGGACTATGGATTTGAACCACATTACTCTGGGAACAGCAGAACATCAGACCCACCTGTTTGCAGATTTGGCTATAGACCACATGCTTATCCAACCTATCCAGAGATCAGAGATGGAATTCAGGCACCGAGACACCAAACAAGTTTAGGGTCTTAATTCTTAAGTATGCAATTAAGCTAAGGCTGGCCAGTTTAAACACAGTATCTTAAACACTCCTGAAACAATGCAACAAGCACCAGAATATCTGCATATAAAGCATTGCCACTAGTATTAAATACTATTGCTTAGAAGCCTTCCTGCACTCCAAAGAGCATGTTTCTGCCTAAAATCAGTAACAGTCACTGGTCTCCAGCTTCAAAACTATTGCCTCCCATGTAATCATTAAGTCTACATGTTGCAAGACTTTTGTTTTCAAATATGGTGCTGCCAAGTCTGACACACGTAAAACATGGTTAAATCTGTCTGCCTTCTGATCTGATGACAAGGAGGACAAACTGTTTGGCTGGGATTTCTGTGATTCAGTACCATAAAGTCTTGACATTGCAAAGGAAATCACAGGCCCAATCTTGTTTTCTTGGATCCTGGGAAAACACCACTGCCTGACCTACTCTGTGGTCAGGCAAAACCTATATTCCCCAGTAAGTCTGCCTCCCTGTTCCTTTACATTTGAAGAGCGATCCCTTGGGAGACAAGCCTGATACTCACAGGCTGAGTAGTAATCAAAGATGGGGTCCTTGCAGAAGGATTTGAAGCGCCAGGTCACCACTACGTCCTGCAGCTGGGCTGAAGTACTGTAATCACACTTGAGGGTAATACTGGCAAATAAGGTGGTGTAACGCTCAGTATCCTGCACTGTCACCAGCAGGGAGAGGCAACCTGCAAAAAAGAACACAGGAGGCAGTCAAGCAGCAGTGGCAGATATCACAGCATAACTCTCACTCTGCATCAGGCCAACAACTGAAGTACACCTCCCTTGGCCTCACACAGGACCTGAATTTATAGACCCTTTTTTTAATAAAGCTGTTACTGTGTATGTTGAGAACTCATCCATAACAACTTCCACAGCACTGTCTATCCAAACAGCTGCATACATCCAGTCACGTTTTATGAAGTTTTTCATAAGCTATGCTTTATTTTAGCCACACTCAGAGACATCTCTATCTTGTTTAAACTTTGATAATACATTAATCTGTACTTGTCATTAACAACAGAAAAGTTATCACAAGTGGCCTTTGATAAGGCAATACAAATAGTGTGGAGTGAGCGTAGGAGATGCCCTGTCTGGAACATATCCCAGGAAACAGGAAAGGCTCGTGGTGCTGTGCTAGGTGCTTCCAGACTGGGAGCATGGGAAACAGGGAAGGAGAGAAGAAAAGAGAATGTCTAAAATTACCAAAAGGATCATAAACTAGCACTTGTATTCCAAGTCTTTCCCTGTAATCTCATATTCAGGATGAGAACCAAGAATAAGGGGATATATAACATCTGGATCACACCTGCAAGCATCATTCTTTCAGTGCCCTGTTAGGCTGCATGGAGTATGCTCCTGACAAACATAAGCTCATCCAGTTTCCACCACATAGCTGCAGAGGTGCAGCATTGTCTCAACACGTATTTTTGCAGCTGGATACTGTTAATGCAATACTTGCTTGGTTTCTGGATTGAAAAAAGACTTGTGGCCAGCCAACTCAAAACAGAGAAGAGCAAACTCTTTTGCTAATCATGGTAAACTCTGAGTCCAAGACCTTTTTGAAAAATAAAATACACACAGGCTTAAACACAGAAATAGTAGCAATGGTGCAAAATTCTAGCAACATGAAGGCTGTTTTTTACTGTGCAGTAGTTAGACAGGGTCCAGACTAGTGACAGGTAGCTGCTGTGACTTTTACTTCATGGCACTGTACATTGACACATTTTGTTCCAGCTTTCATTGTGAAACAGCACATACACAGGATCTTTCTGTGTGAAATCACAAGAAACCAAACCAAAATCCAAATCTTCGAGGCTGGCAAAACCTCAGTCTCATTGGCAACCAAACAGATCTTTCCCATAAGAATTCTGACCTTTACTGACACAACTTTTCTCTATGCTCTCCGCAGCAGCATCTCTCAGACAAGAATATTCAATACAACTTTGTGCTTTTCAGTTACAGAAACCAAAGTTCTTTTTGCAGTCAGATGTCTCTGTACATCTGGTGTTTCATATAGCCTCCCAGCCAACACCACACAAGACAACTATGAAATTAAGATAGGTTCCTAGGGTTGAATGACACTCCTCTCCTGCATGATGCTCTTTTTTCTGCTTGGAAAGAACAAATTTGGGACTACCAACCTAGCAAGCTATTGTTAACTCATATCTCTGCCCTACTTTGAAAAAGATACTGACCTTTAGAACCGGTGAAGCCAATTTTTAGCTAGTACATCAAACAGAAATGCTGCTGTCAAGCTAGACAATCAACTGGCATACCTCTGTATTTTTCACTTCATTTACCATTTCCCTTTTTGGTGCTTAAAGCTACATCATCAGCAAATATACCACTGACTCAAGAAGCAAAACGATCAATTTGGTCCATACAGGAGATCAAAAGCCATCAAGCAACCTGCAAAACTTGGAAGAAAGGCCGCCTCTGGACAGGGAGGGCAGCTCTGGTTTCCATGTAGGAGCACACCCAGCAGGTACCGAAGCGGTGCAGTCGCATCAGATCGTAACGTGGCTGGGGCACTTGTGGCCACGCCGGAGGGGACCGCTGCGTGTCTTCCCGCGCTCAGGCCCAAACCAACCTGCAGTACACAGGCGACACGGGAGGCGGCCAGGAAGCAGGGGGTCACTTCCTCCTCGGCCACACACGGGCCTCGCTCTCGGGGTAATGAAGCCACACGCGGACCGGCCTCGCTATAGCCGGGGCGAGGCGCTGGGCTGGGGCGGGCGCCTCAAAACCTGTCCCAAGGGGAAACGAGGCGGGACACCGCAGTCGCTCTCCCGGCCAGGCGCTCCTTATCCCGACCTCTCCCCTCACCCTCACTCCGAGGGTTCCTCCCGGCCCCCGCTCGGTACAGGTGTCAAGGGGCGGGGACCGGCCCCGCTCCGCCGCGCGGTTTCACTCACCGGCCGGCAGGCAGGCCAGCAGCAGCCAGGCCAGCGGCGGCGCCATGGCGCGGCCTCCTCCTCCCGCCCGGGGCCGTCGCGACAGGCCACCTCGCCGCGCCCACGGGCCCTCCCCTTCCCGTGGCACCTGTCCCAGAGCCGGGCCGCCGCCCGCGGCAGTCCCCTCCCCTCGCTCCCTCTCTCCTTTCCCGGGCCCGTGGCGGACGCCTCTGCTGTGGGCAGGTGCGCCTTCCTGCCCTTCCACACTCTTGCCCTGCTGCAAGCGGGGAGGACACCGGCTCCCAACTTCAGAAACCTGCTCCAAGATGAGTGTTTATCGGTAGACATGTAAACACGCACAGGTTATGTGTGGCTGGCAGCAGGTGCGCTCAGTTTCACTCCCCAAGTACACGGAGGGGGACTTACGTGAGGGTGAGAGCTCTGGCCCCTTGCCTTGTACAGCAGGAGCCCTCCCTGACAGCGGCAGCCCTGCGTCACGACTCCAGATTCTACTGGATGGAGCCACAAAATATCCCAAGTTGGAAAGGACCCACAGAGATCACCGAGCCCAGCCTCCACAGAGGATCACCCAAAATCCAAACCCTGTGTCTGACAGCGGTGTCCAAACGCTCCTTGAAACTCCCACAGTTCGGGTCCGCGGTGGGCGCAGACATAAATACTCATTTTTGAGCGGGTTCTGTTAGCGTCGGAAAAGACAACCCAAGCATAGCCCTCCCGCCCGCCTGACCTATGGCAGAATAGCTGCCGCCTCCGCCCCAGCCGTTAAAAAGCGTAAAGGTTCCCCAACCCTCCAAACTACCGCTCCCAGAGTGCTTAGCGGAGCGGTTGCCTGGAGACCGGTAACGCCGCGCTGGATGTGGCCCTAGGTAAGCGTTGGGCTCCGGGCACGGCTCCGGCTCCATCACCATCACCCCTCACACGGACTGTTGGCCCCTCCGTGCAGCCTCCCCTGAGGCCCTGCAGGACTCCTTAGGGATCGCTTCCCTGCCCCTTAGCTCGCAGCCTGCCGCAGCGCCCCCCTGCCTGCCGGTGGCCGCGTCCTGCTGTCCTGGTGAGAGGCGCCCGTGGAGAGGAGCGTTGTCATCGGGTCACGCTGCTGTCCGCCTCACGGCACGGCCACCGCCACTGTGTGCTGAAGTACGCATAAATGCTTAGCTTATCTTGAAACAAATGTTCTGCGGCTGAAGCGGGCAATCCTTTATCTCTGAAATGTGGGACATATTGGTTTTGCTGTACTGCCTGTGAAAAGGCCATTGTTTTTATTGCATACATGCTCTGTAGTTCATTTTTCTGGCTTCCCTTTACACCGTGTGTTAATAAGTAACTGTGGTGATACGGCCTGTTTCATATCTTGCTTGACCGAAACCTGATTACTCACCTTCATCTGCACAGCAGGCTCTAATAGACTTAGCACTCTCACTTGCATGAGACAGATCTGGGATGTCTGGGTTGTACAGAGAGCTGTTTAAGTTTGAAATTAGAGTTAGGTTTTATTCCTTCTGTTTTATTGGAAAATATTTTGTGTGCAACACAGCAATAGTCAGGTCTACGCAGGGCTCTGCTGTCCACTTCTTTCATCTCTCTGTTGGAGAACAAAAGACATAATGGGGCTATGGGGGTGGTGATATGCCTAGATCCTGCTTTGCAACTGTAGCCTTGCTGTCTCTGGCTAGTAAATATTTTATATGCATAACCTTAATTGCTGCAAGAATTGATAATTTGTGTCTTCTCTCTCCTAAGTCCTCCGTTTTACAAGACAGCAATATTCTCTACTATGAAAAATTATTTCCTAGGGATTTCGTGCTGATTGCCTGGAGCTGATTTTTAATACTAATTTTGTGGTAATGCAGACTGATAATGACACACAGACAGCGCTATGCCAGCTATGCCTGATTTACAGTTGTATGTTTTTCGCTGTGTATATGAGCACTTAAATATTTTAATTTCATTTGGAGTGAAGTTTCGTTTTGCAGAACTCTGTTGTTTGCACATGTTGTGGCTACCAGTGGCCCAGTAAATTGCTGGCATACTGTGATGTGGTCTGAAAGCTAAATGGAATCCTTAGTTATTGAATGATGTGCTGCTTTTCGTAAAGAGAAGGAAGAGCCAGAAAAAGCTACCAAGAGAACGGCAACTGAAGTTGAATTAAACAAAAACAGCTTGGCAAATGGGGAGAAATCTGACACTTTCAAAGCAGAGCTAGACTTGAGAAAGCAACCTGGGACAGTTGGTTAGTGCCTAATTCCTCATGACAGACACTGCTCTTAATAGCCACATTTTCAGTCCTAAGTTCAAGCACATATTAACTCCAGGCCAGAAATAGCAGTGAGTAGCCCATAAATATTATGCTAACAGGAATCAGGATTGGAATTAATAAAGGAAAACAAAGTCCTGGGATCAGCTGAGTTTTTTTTCATGTGGACTAAAGACAAGGAAAGGAAGAACACAAGAGTGTCTCTCGTGAAGGAAAGAACAAGTTACTGAAAGTACATTTTGAGTTTTGTTCAATACTCACTGGTGGCCAAAACTTTTGTAAAAGAAATTGCAAAATAATAACTAATATATATGTTTGATTTCTAAAGGATAATAACTGTTGGCCACATTTTAATCATTATTTAATTCAATGATTTTATGCTGTTGAAGCATCAGTCATGAGCTTTGTGAAGGCAAGTACTGCATTTATGAAGCTTTACACATACCTCAGACAATTGTATCATATATTTGAAATACAAGGAAAATCAAATCAAATGAGCATTTATTTGACATGACAAACAAATTCATTGAGATGGCACTGTCATCCCACATTTTTCCTCTTTCTGGAAAAAAAAAATGAAAATGTGTAAAGATTCATAAATGCAGTGCACAGGAAAAGAAAATCAGAACTCAGAGATTCACACTGAACTTGCATGAAAGTTTTCTTGGATCAGTCAATCCGTAGAACTGCAACAAAAGTGGACATCCTTCTCCTGAACCTCCTCAGAGCCTTACAATTATATTATTTTTGGGACAGTCTTTGAATGCCATTGTAGTAATATGTACAGTGAACATTACAGCAGCTTTCTGTGACTAGAACCTGGATAATGATGAAGCAGAAATGTTCAGACCCTCTTTCAGCCTAAAGCATTTTCCAGAGAGGAGTTAATTTATAATGAAAACTATGATAGACTTAATTTTTAGAAGATAAATGATTGGTAATTAGTTGCAATAATTTGAAATGTTATAGCACTTTTCTCTATGGATATCAAAACACTTTGCCAAGATGGGTAAGCATTATTATCTCATTTTTCACAAGAGATAACTGAGACAGCCAGAGGTGAAATGGCTGATAGAAACTGTACACATCCTTACTGGGTTTGGAATTGGAGTTCAGGTCTCTGAAGACTCCACTGTATATTTATGCAACTAGTGTGAAACTTTCTTCAATAGTATCAGTTCTGTCATTTCACTAAAATCATTTCAATATATCGAGATATACTGTAATTGTTTTGATTTGTTTCCTGAATTCAACATTTTTCTGCATGTCTATTTTTGAGCACCCCTGAGGGGTAAATGCTCATTTTAGTTCTTAAAAGAAATTATGCAGAAAATTCAGACTGACAAAACCTCACATCCTTCAGATGAAGATTAAGTAGGGTAAGTTGACTATATAATGGCATTAATGGCGTGTCTACAATATGTCTTTGATTTCATTGTCTTTCTGGGGGGGTGGCATTATGTTTGGACACTCTGCCTTTCCTGAAATACCTGAAAAGACCAAGATAACACAAAATATTGTTTTCTCAAACATAATGTGCCCCAATGTCAGAAAGAAGAAATGCATCTTTAGGGATTTATTCTTGCTTTTGAAGTCCAGCTTACACATTCAGACCAATTCATTTTCATACTGGCTCTATTTGTTATGCTGAATATTTAGATTTTTTAATAGTCAACTAATTAATTTCCTGAATTCTGTAGTATTTGTACATAATTGCTCCCATGTCTGTTTTGCTTTTTGTGAAATCTACCAGAAAGGTTTTCTCTCAAAAACAAAACTCACCTGAGTACACTAAAGAGAAGCCCAGAACATGCAAATTTCTCTTCTGCTTCTTCCACTGTTGCACAGTAATTAGATGACAGTTTTTCTGTAGCAATGTACACAGAGCTCAGAGGTCTGAAAACTGAACCAATTAATTCACCCTATAAAGTAGGACATATTCTTGGATTTTCCATACTTGTAGTGTACAGGCAGATCACAAATATTATGTTTGGGAATCTCAACATTGTGGAGGAAATGGAAATAATCTGAATTTAGTCTAAATTAAATAGTTTATTGCTAAAGGCAATAATACTAAAAGTTTTTCTTCACTGCCTTCAGATAAAGAGGACATGTCATCTCCAAATGAACAGGAGGGAGCAGATGAGAAGGCAGCAGAAGGTACACAGGCAGATCACAGCAGTGTCCGTAAGTACTTTCTGATGTTACAGTGATTCCAATAGTAAACCTACAGCAGCTCCTGCTTCTCACACTGCTCACACCTTCCTTTCTAGTATGAGTTCATCTTTGGTTACCATTCTTCGTGCTGTCAAATTTTGTTTTTAGCCTGGTCAAAGATGACTTCTTCCAGAAATGTTCTGGACTGACTGCTATGTCAGTAGTTCTTGTCATCCTGCATCCTTCAAAGTCTCTCCCCTGACAATTTTTGCTGCTTAGATCTGTTTCCATAGCCATTACTACAATCAATTTGCTTTAAAACATTCTTATTTGGAAGCAAACTTCTCTCTACGCTTCTTGCTAAACAGCAAGAAATCCACTGTTTGACAGGCTTTTTTTGCTTGTTTTGCTACTGGAACTATACTAGATAGATCTATATTTAACCTGATGTGTACAAAGAAATTAGTTGAATTAATTCATACCTAAGAGATCCCAATTGTCCTTTACAGAAGAAAGCAAAAGTAGTCTTCCAAAGGAATCACCAGCTGGAGAGGAAGAAGAGGAAGATGTGGAGCATGTGGAAACAGATACAGAGAGCATTGGTGGGTACTGCTATCCTTTGGGGGGATGTTGGCATTAACTTAAAAATCCCACTGCTTTCTAGTTTTCATTTTTTGTCCGTTGTTGTTATGAACAGCATCTCACACCAGTGCCATCGTGCTACAGTTACAGAGTTTCACTGAACCCTTCCTGTTGGCTTACTTTGTGTACTTCTTTTCACTCTTTTTCCTTGCTGGTGTCTGACCCCTTAGTTGGTTGAGGGGGAGAAAAAGAAATTAATATAGGGTCAAAAGCTTGCAAAATCGGTCATGGAGATTGAGTTTGAGATATCTAACTTGAATTCAGTTTTAACAATTGCTTCTGACTAACTGGAATTCAAGTTGACGATATTTTGCATTGTAGTCCAGTAAAGAACTTCACTTAGTAACACATTAGCAGTATGCATGTTCTGAGACAGTGTCTTAAGGTGGTCAGCTGTGTATGAAAGAGCAAAGAGCACTTGCTTTTACTAATAGTTTTGTATGATGATTCAGCAGATGCTGAAAAGAGACATTTCTAATACTGTTTTGTTTCTAAAGCTGAGCCCTAAGCACCACAGCTGAACTACTTCAGTATCCTAGGCTTTGAGTTTTAAAACCAATGTTTTTAAAATATTCTCATTTTTTCCTCCTCTAAATTCTTCAATTTTCACAAGTATTCACAGTAGAGTTTTTAAAAACAGGAGAGCGGGATTGTTCCAGGACAAGCTGTTACTAACACAGCATATCCCTGTGTTCAGCTATGGAGTGCCTATTACTCTGTCAAAGGAGACAGTGCATGAATCCCTCTCTTCCTCAGTTAAGTACAAATATCAGCAAGAAACCTACGATTTATTCTAAATATAAATATTCTTTACATTCCCACTTCTGGCATGCAGCGGATGATTTGGAAGAACAAGATAATACTGAAGTATCCCCAAAAGAAGAAAAAATTCCTGAGAGGAAAGAAAAGAAAATCTCAGAAACTTTCTTCTATAGTTATGAAGATATATATTCACGGCCATTTGTCACTGAAGACTCAGGGATACCAATTAACCTTCTTACTCTGAAGTATCCTTTCTGTTGAGGCTGTGCAAATTTACAGCTAGGTATTTCTTAATTTATGTTGATAAAATTGTACTTGTCTACTTAGGAGTATCCAGTATGGCATTAGTGGAATACCCTTGTTTGAGGCATGGATAAGAATCCAGTAATGGTCCTGGATGAATTTAACCTTAAACACTGCCTTGACCTTACAAACATTTCTTATTAGGCATAATTTTTCCTTTCCTTTTTTTTTTTTTTTTTTTTTCTTTGCAAACACAGCCAAGTTGCTATTGAAGACTGGATTTTCTATTCTCTACATCTGCCTGCAGACATTTAAGAAGTGAACCTGAATGTTTCTTTAGTTTGAATGCTTGCCTGTAAAAGAGTTCTTAGTACTCAAATGCACATTTCTTATATTATATTTGAAAAAAGATCACCAAACTGATAAAATGTGAATTTCTAGCTGCCCCAAAGGATTCTGCAGAGGAAAGAAGTGTACTCAGAAATGGAAGTGAGAAGGTGGAGCATGAAATTCAGAAGGTCTTTCCTTTGCTTTCCCCTCAGTTATAGAAACTCAATATTGTTTACCTTCCTGTGCATTGAAAAAAACTTGCCTACTGACAGACTTTTAGTCACTGGATTCAATATTCTTGTGTCAGTTTTGGCGTAAACATTTCTATCCATTTAGTAAACTATTCTTGAAAGCCAGCATCAAATCTTTTCCTTAATGAATTGTTCTCAGATATTCTTTTGGATATGACTGCATCAGAAGTGTAAACCTGATGGTGATGGATAGCCAAAGCCTACTCTATGTAGCAGGCAACCAAGTGGTGATTCTGGACCTGAAAACTAAATCTCAGAGTTACCTCCGGAGCAGCAGTGGAGGTGGAATTGGGTTTATTGCGGTATGCCTTTCTTTTTTAGGATGTTAGTCCTTCTTCTAAAACAAAATGGTCACTTTGTTGCCTAATGGGAGATTTCCACAGCTGCACCTGTAAGAAAGTATGGTATTGATTAAAGGAGTGTAGTGCACCATGCAGTACAGGCTAACTCAATCTGTCAGTATAATCAACAGATCACAAATATCTGCGTACTTGTCTCAGGCCTACATAATTTAAAGGACTGATAAGTGCTGGCAGAGATTAATTTCAGTATCTATTACATTCTTATTTAAGTATTAGTACTCATTTCAGCTCTCTTCTTTCTTTCTCTCCCATTCACAGCTAATACTGATATATTGTTTTGTCAGTGGTTAAAACTTAGAAAACTAGCAACCTAAATAAATGAAGAGAAAAAGGATTTGGTTTCACTCTAGGAAACTCCTATGAAAAGCTTGGAATCTCAAATGTTTATACGGTTTTGTGGCACCTTACCCTGTGAATAGCTCTGCCATTTCTCAGTTGTACTATGAGCAAAGCTTTCAGTATACCAGCCTCAGTCTGTTCTGCTGATATAAGCAGCCCTTCATGGAGAATTGTGGTGCATCTATCCATCTTCAGAAAAATGTAATTCAGGATGGCATTTCTACATCATTCTGTGTAGATGAATGCTGACCCAAATAGTGCATATGGAAAGATCAGCTAGTGAGTTAAGTAGGAAAAGAATGCACAATAAAGGAGCTTATTATACAGTTTCTCATGGTTCTGAAGTATATATGTGTGATAATCCTATTTTGTGTGCCTAGTAGTTTTACCACTGTGTGCGTATAATGGCTTCATTCAGGTGTTGAGCAATAGACTGGCAGTTGTTCAGGAAAAGCATACAGAAAAATGCAACTTAGTATTTACAGCAGTATCTTTTGACTGAAACTGAACTTTTGCTTTTCAAGGCACACCCTACTAAGCAGTACTTTGCAGTGGGAGAAAAAGGAGAGAAACCAAACCTCATCATCTACGATTATCCTTCACTGAGGCCTTACAGAATACTACGAGGTAGTGTAAAAAGTCCTATTTTCATTTTACATAAAGGGGCGGTGTTTGTAGATCCCAGCAGATGGAGTAGCACCTCACTTTATAAGGAATTAAAGTTTTTGGTATTCCATGCCTAAACAGAATACACCAGTTTCCAGCTTTTTCATTACGAGTGGAGAAAGCTTTTATTTAGCAGAAATAGCCAACTTTTGTGAATGTTGACCTCCCCTTAAACAGTTTTTCCTATTGTTTCTTCCTTTTTCCCATGCATGTGTGGATTGGTATGTTTCTCCAGGTGGAACAAAAAAAGGCTATGTTTTTGGTGATTTCAACCATACTGGCACTCTGCTGGCCAGTATTGGAAGCAGCCCTGACTACATGTTGACTATCTGGGACTGGAAACAAGAAAAGATTGTGTTAAGGTCAAAAGCTTTTTCACAGGATGTTTACAGAGTCACGTTTTCTCCTGATAACGAAGAACAGCTAACTACAGCTGGAGTAGGACATATCAGGTAGGTTTACCAATTATGTTTAATGTGTATCAGTTCTAAAGGCATAGTACCTAGATGATAACTAGCAGGAACATATCATTAGCAAACACACATGAGTGGGGAATGCTGTTTTACCTTGTCACTGCAAATACAAAGCCAAAAAGTCTTTCAGCTAGTCAGCAAAGTCTTTTAAACACCCTTGTTCTCAAAAAGGGATGATGCTTGGCATTCAATATGTGTACTACTGGCTTCATTCTTGTAATTCCAACAAACACTGTGGAGAACTAATAAAAAACATATGTACATACCTGTCTTGTAGGTGTTTACACAGCATTCATGCCTCCTCAGCTTTCTACCAGTGATTTATTGAGCTCAGCTGCTGTTTGGGTAGCCAGTAGAACTGGCTGTCAAGTCATGGGTTAGAAAGTCACTGATACCACTGGTACAAAAGCTGTGTCTCCATACACTCCCTTCTGTGCTAAGTTCACAGTTCTTTTTTACAGTAAAAAAAATAAGTGAGAGCTTTTAGTCTCTGTTCCAAAGAGTTTACATTTTGATATGCGTTTATCCAGAGTTCAGCGTTAGCACTGCAGGGACTGAAGATATGGCTTGGATGCTACCATAATAGATACTTTTAAAATTGCAATGCATCTAAAATGTCTTTGAATTTTATGGAGGAATCAGATCAAAATCTGAAATGTGCTTTATAACTTGGTTGCAAGATGGGTCTGAAATAAGAAACTGCTTATTTAGACCCAGGGTGAAAGTGGTTTAGAATACATTATTTATGGAAGTCTGACAAAAAAATCTTTTATAAACTTTCTTTTGAGCTAAGATACTGTGAATAAGATCTGACATAGCTTTATAACACGGATATACGCAACTCTTAACACATACGTATTCAAATCCCAATTTCCAGCACTTAACTTAAATGTAACATTTCCTGCACACACTGTGTACCATCCCTAATTGCAGTATATGTTTATTTTTCTGTAAAACAATAATTTAAAAAAATATTTTATACTGCAAAAAATATAATGACTGACTAGGAATAGCTGTGAAGGTCTAGGGTAAAATTTTTTGCTCACTGAGATTTTTACGGTCACACTCAAGTCCATGGAGTTGTTTGTATGAAAATCAGAGAAGAATTTAGTCTCTTGGATTTACAGAGTTAAACATCATACACTAGAGATAGCAAGAGTAAACAAGGCAACTAGAAGTATGTGTATGGGTTGTATCTGGAAAGATATAGCTGTTAATTTAACGGTTATTTGTTTTAAATAATAGTGTTAAATTCTCCTGGGTTTTTATTAAAGGTAATATATGGGAAAGTTTGTGTGTTTACAAAGCTTTATCTCATTAAAACAAACAAACAAAAATATCCAAGGTCTCCTGTGAAAAGTAGTAAGGAATTAACAAAATGGAATCCCTGGTAAGATAATTACAATGTCAGAGAGACTGAAGAGCGTGTCTAGGAAATCTTGTATCAGAGAGGGATGTGCTTCCTTTACTCAGGTTTTGGAAGATGGCTCACACATTCACTGGTCTCAAGTTACAAGGAGCTTTGGGTAGGTTTGGAAAAACAGCAGTGACTGACATTATAGGGTATGTGGAGCTGCCCGATGGGAAGGTAAGTAGCAATAATTTTAATTGATTTTTGTGTTCCTTTTTGTGTTTTGATGAAAAGTTTGAGTAAGTTGGAGAGTTACTATTCTGAGTGATAGGAGTTAGACCCCCAGTGCACTGCTCTAATAAACTAATATTGACAGTAATTTGCCAAGGAGAGTTGCTTGCTTTGTAATAATTGCAAAGCATGTTTAATATTATTCCTGGACAAAAGATCTCTATTGGTTTAGAACTGAGACTCCTCTTATAGCATGGTAAATATGTTCGTGTAAAGAAATGAAAAGTATGTTAGCCACGTCTTCAGTCACTTCAGAGTGACTGGTAAATCAGGTAAATGATGTCATATTCCTTAAAAGTTGAATCTTCTCTTCCTCTACAACTTCTCTTGAAAATACCTGTGCATTGCTATCTATTTTAATGCTTTTGTAGTAGGAAGTCACAAAGTTGAGCAGATTCTTAACCATGCAGAAACACTAGTAAAGTACAGTTGCTTGTGTGCTTCTCTCCGTTTGCACTGAAGGTCATCTCAGGGGCTGAGTGGGGCAACTTGCTCCTTTGGGAAGGGGGCCTCATCAAAGTAGAGCTCTGTCGAGCTGGACACAAGCCTTGTCACAATGGCCCTGTCAGCCAGATAGTTCTGGATGAAGGAGAACTTGTCACTGTTGGAAAAGATGGCTTCATTCGGGTGAGTATTTTTGCTCTGCTTTTGGGTATACAAATCAGCAGATAGATGTCATGTATTTTCTCTGCCAGGGCTTATTTATGGAGACATCGTTGCATTGCAGTTGTTTTCTGAGAATTAATTTTCAGATGAGAATAAGGACCAGTCTCCACAGTGCACGTGTTTGAATCAGGTTCTGTTTCATTCTGGTAAATGTTGTTTCAAAGGATAAACAATGGCAACATTGAAATTAATTTTCTGGTTATTTTTATGCTTAGGTCACTTATACAAAAATTAATTAAATCTCAGACATACATGTACTGAAATAGAGGAACAGTCAGAATAAAAATTACTGGGTGTCCTGAAGTTAACACGCAATTCTATAAATTAAAGTAAAAGTGGTTTACTTATTCATACTAGTTTCTGATCTCATCCATTAATTATCAAGGATTTGGCAGTGTTGTGTACCTGCTTTTTAAGGGGAGACAAGGTGTGTCTTCTCTTCATTTGTGAAAGACCGAGGTAACTAACAGGAAGCTGTTGTAGACAGCAGAAGGTGTCTAACACCCTGTTTTTGTTGTTGTTGTTTTTTAATAGTTCATAAATTGATTTTATCCCATTAGGAAAATTAACTTATTTCTAAGAGTGCCAATTGACATTTTGTTGTCATACCACAGAGCAGAACCACGGGTATGTTACTTTTCCCATTTGTTCCTCCATGTTGCCTCTGTATGAGCAATGCTCAGAGCAGTCAGATAACACTTGATTTCTATAACTCTGAGGTTATACTTTGCATTGCACTCAACTGTGTGAGATGGTATTTGCTAATTGTCAGTGTTCCAGGTTATATTTAGAAAAGCGAGATGTGTGCTGTCATACTTTACCTGTAGAATGTATCCTCTCTTGGTTTGTCAAGATTTTGAATTTCCCTATTGATTGCATGTGAAAACATAATCTGACCTAATAAAAACCAGGTCTCTTTCTTTTGTTTTCAATTCTTTGAAGGTATGGAACTTTGAGGCAGTAGATCCTGCTGATTCTGTGGATGAGACAGGGTTATTGGAGATAGAGCCTATGAATGAACTTCGAGTTGGCAAAAATGTCAGTCTAATTTTCATGTGTAAAATTCATGACTGTGGACAGCCCTTTTGGTATGCTCAGGTAAGATACACTCAAAGTACATACAGCCCTGTTGAGAAAATGAATGACAGAGGCAATGTTAATGAATAGCGGTAATACTTTACAGGTTGGTGCATCTCTTTTCTGTAGAATCAATCTTTTGGATTTGTATTTGCTGTGTAGTAACATGTAAGTCTATGGTTTGTAGAGCCTGAGCTGCCTAAGAGTAGGAGAGTGTCAAAATTTATTATTCAAGTTCTGTTGTCCTGGACCTATGGGTAGGACTGGTGAGACCAACATCACCACTTGAGTCATTTCATTTTCACAGTGATAATCACTAAGGAATTTTTAAAGAAGTTAATGTGGACAGTTTTATTTCCACACTGAGGTTTGAAAATATTCAAGTTACATGTTTTGGTTTTGCTTCTTCAGGATGCCAATGGAAAGATCTGGAAGCTGGATTTGACTTTTTCAAACATAGTAAGTTTATTTTCTTTTTCGATTTCTTCATTTCCTTTATAGTAACTCGTTTTAACTATGTGAGATGCATCTACAATGAAATTTGTGGTTAGTGAAGTTGCAGAGCTGAAAATTTTGTGTTGAAACAGATCTTTTTCCGAATGGTTTTTTTTTTTTTCCCATAATATTATTGATAATCCTGCAGAGTCATTATAGTCAAAAGTCATTATTGATTTTTTTGCTTCCTGAAGTGCTGGCTGCTAAATTCAAATTATCTTAAACTGGAAATAAAAGTTGCATGTGTGCAGGAAATGAGTTCAAGGATTCCTTATATATTCTATTTAGTTGGTGTATTTGAAACAATCGCTATGTTACCTCCTAATGACAAAAAGAAAAACTAGGAAAAACAAGGAGAACGTATGCACTTCATATATTTTATCCAACTGACTTCTATTATTACTGCTGGAGGTGTTTCTGATGAAGGAATAGATGACAAGGTAAAATGAAAGCATGTAATTTTTGCTCCAGGACATATTAAAACTAATGGGAATATTTCCTTTGATTGGAATAAATTTTAGGGAAACGGCTAAATAATGTTTCAAGAATTGCACGATTAGAAAAGATTATTAAAGCATGCTCTAAAAAATAAGGTAAAGAATGGACAATGAAAATTGAATCCCTTGGATGATGAAAAAATTTCCCAGGTATTACAAGCTCTAGGCTTGACAGTATTTTCAACTTTTTGCTAAAAATGTTAATTCTAGGCTTAAAGTACTTAATGGAAGTGGGTATGCTATAGTTCCCCTTATTTTTACACTGAGAATGGTGGCATTCTAAATCAACTTAATGTTCCCGTACTGGTTTGCTGTTTGCTCATGATCTTTTAATGAACATTTGAGCTTTAAAAAAATAAAAATAAAATAATAATAATAATAATAAAAAAGCTGCCTATAGGCAACTCATGCCTGGCAAATTTTGTTTAAATTTTGCCTAGATTTTTCATGTTGACTGTAGTTATGGCTAGTAATAATTTCTAAGCACATAGAAAAACTTACGTTTTTCTATCTCACACGGCAGACCCGTGATCCAGAGTGCCTCTGCACCTTTCACTCTAGAAGGATTGAGGCCATGAGTGTCTCTCCCATGACATACCTTGTGGCCACCACTGCTCTTGACCGTAAGTACACAATTCCTTTGTTCTTATACCACTGTAATCGTTTTTTTTCAGAGCAATGATGATTGGTTTGGAACTATTTTCTTTTGAACAAACTGTGTATTGGCTCTTCAAAAACCGCTTTACAGACAAGCGTTATTCCTGGGATTAGTTCTTCTACAGTTAGGACAAGTCATTAACGTTTTGAAGTACTACTTTGGGACTGCCTCATCTTAAAAGCCTGGGATTTTCCTGGGAAAAGTTTTTAATGGGAAAAGGTTTTAATGGTAAGATTTGTAAATTGTTCTGAAGGAAGAGCTGAAAAGATGAGACGTTTGGTTTGAATAACAGCATTTGTATTCAAGCCTCCAGACTGGTAAGTGTTGGGGTCTTTGTTTTGTAAGGAATTACTTACATTTCAACCATTGTGTAAGTCATTGTGAATATTAATATTTGTGGCTTTATTAGAAAAAGCAATAACTACCTCACTCTCAGTAACAGATAACATGTTAGTTATATATACTAATTTAAGTTATATAAATATTGCTATTTATGCCTCTCACTGTTAGCCTTACCACAATTTGAAAGAAGCACAAGACAGAACATTAACAGTGTCATTTATGATGCTTAGAAAATGCTACAAGATCTTTAACTCAATTATTGTCAGCTGTACCTTGTCATTTGTCTGTGTTATACAGTATACATTCACTTCTAGCCTGAAGATAAACTTGTAACAGTTTAGCAAATTACACTTAGGATATTTACCAGCTGGAATGGAATTTAATGCAAACCAATGTGTGTCTACTAATCTACCTCTGGTGAAATTGGATTTTCTTTGGAAAATTTTCCATTTCCATCCACTTAAATATTTTCCTCCCTAGGCAATTCCAAGTAGCAGTGTATCATCTTTTCCTATGTTACCAGTACAGACTTCCCTTATAGTAGTCCACAGTTCTGCGATTATTCAAAAATTACACATGGTGTTCTCTTCAAAAGCATGGGACTTCTTATTACACCCCTCAGCCCTGACAACTCTTGGGATTGATTTAAAAGAGTGAAGTAAGCTTATGTTTTGTTGATGAGCACCATGCTACTTTGTAACCATCAGTTATGTCTTTCTAGGTGTATGTTTGATACTGAAAGAGAGAAATTAATAACTTTCCATACAGCTTTTCATTCAAATAAATAGAAATTTCTCCACTAATCTTGAACTGGAAGTGACATTGTAAGAAATAAATTCCTATTGTTTCCTTTACATGCAGGGTCAGTGCGTATCTATGATTTCATCAGCAACAGTCAACAGAGTGAAATTAAATTTAAACAAGGAGGAACAGCATTGTCATGGGCACCTCATGTTGTAAGTTTTTATTTGTGTGTTAACAAAAATTCATAAAGGACCTACAAGTCTGCAAGCATCGAGGAAAATCCTCATGATGCAAAATATTAAAGAAGTTACTGTTTAGTTCATGCTGGAACTTACTGTATTAGTATGTATGTATAAACTTGTGTACCAGTATGTATATATACAGTGCAGAGTTTGATTTTACTGTGAGTTGTCGGGTATCCAACTCTGTGAAATTTTAAAATCAGATCTGTGTGTGTGTTCTGGGAAGTAATGTTACTTTATAGACTAACAACTTCTGTTGAATCTAAGCAGAGCAATTGGCAATTGACATAAATTAGTTAACACATGTCAAAATGACAGCCCAGAAAATCCATAAACATTTGGAGATTAATCATAAAAAATTGTTACCAGAAATGATCATTTGTAGACTGTGGAGTCTATCACTTTTAGACATATTTACTAATTTTAATTAAAACAGTATCTAATTATGTTCTTAAAGTTTCACTACAAGCAGATTTATGGAGTGCTTTTGCTGAATTTTGAAGGTAAGGACAGCAGCACTGAGACAGTACACTTGTAACTGTAATTCTAGTCACACACTTGCAGAAATTCTATTAGGTGATGACCAAAGCATTCACTATGTCACCACAATAATTTGTACAGCATTACAGAACAAAATCAGATCAGTTTTACAAAAGTTGATACTAAACACAGACTGAAAAAGCAGGGATATTTAGTCTCCCTAGCTTCTCTTAACTCTCATTAAATACTTGCATGTAGATTAAGGTTCTTGAACGTATTTGAAAATTTGCACTTTTAATCTAAGAAAACACATAATTCACACAGTTCAGAGCATCTCTATCCCACTACATCCTCATAGACAAGCTGCCAAAATGGAAGTTAGGTAAGTGATGTAGATATTAAATTGCCTGAATTTAATGGGCCTCAGGGGGCAGTGATCAATAATCAGTATCACAACCTCCAGTTAGAGAGAAGCCTCTAGTTGTGTATTCCAGTGGTCATTACATGGACCAATACTTCTCATTAATTACCTGAATACTGGGACAGAGTGCACCTTTGGTAACTTTGCAGAGGATAAATATTGAGAGGAGCGGGTGATAGGCCAGATGGTTGTGCTGCCATTCAGAGGAACCTGAATGTGCTGGAGAACTGAGCTGAGGGGAATCTCACGGAGTTTGGCAAAGGAAAAATACAAAGCTCTGCATCTGGGTAGGAATGCCAGAGGCATCAGTACTTCCTGGGAGCCCACCAGCTGAAAAGCAGATTCACAGAGAAAGATCTTGGGATTCTGATTGATGCCAAGCTGGTCATTAGCCAGCAATGTACCATCATGGCAAAGAAGGCCAACGGCATCCTTGGCTGCATTAGGAAGGCTGTTGTTAGCTGGGCAGGGAGGTGATCATTCCTCTTTACTCAGTGCTTGTGAGACCACAGCTGAAGTACTGTGTCCAGTGCTGGGCTCCCCAGAAGAGTAAAGATGCAGATTTGCTGGAGGAAGTGAAGTGCAAGGCCACAGATCTGAAGACCGAGTGACTGACTAGTTCTGATCATCTAGTGAGCAAAGTTGCCATGTACCTGCTTATTACAGAGATGATTTTTAAGATATGATGACATAGGCTCGTTTCAAGATTTAAAAAAAAAAAAAAAAAAAAAAAAAAGCAGTTACACTTGGCTTCCTACAATAACCTCCATAATAGTTTCATACATAGCACTGTGCTTTTACCAGCTGCTCACCAATCTTATCCATTCACCCTTGTCTCCTCACACAGCAATTTTCATTTTGGTCTCATTTCTAGCATACATTAATGTTCACATTATTACAGCCTGTACATAACATTATATATGTGATGGTGCAGTTTGCAACATAGCTGAATTTGACTCAGCTTGTAGATCACTTCAAGATGCTACTGCATATGGCTATTATCAGCTGCAAGTCCAGATAGATCCAGCTAAAACACGAGATTGTTTCTGCTAACTCTTCTCTCTCACAGTTTAAGTCTGTCTATATTTTTATCAATTGTATTACCCTCAAGGCAAATTAGTTAAAGTCTCCATAACCTCATATTTCTGTCTCAAGTCCCTGCTGACAGTTGAACTTTACATGGTCAGCCAGACACAAGTTTATGCCCACATCTCTTCAAATATTATACCCACATTCAATGCCAAATATTATATTCAGGATAGTATAATAATTATTTTTTGAATTTCAAATCTTCTCCTTAAGAAGATTCTGATATGGATACCTATCTGTAGGAACCACCTTTTCCTCATCAGTTGTAACTGTATCTTCACCAATGTTTCCAGTCTCAAAGCATGTCATCAGTAAGTAAAATGAAAACAACAGATGAAAAACCCAAACCAATGAATGTATCTAACCACCCCTCACCATCACCTTTACTCAGTCCTAACCTTCCCTTTATGGTGGCTTATTAGAAAGAATAAACAAAATTTCCCTGGTCACATACATGTAAGATGAGTTACAAGTTAACAGCAGAACACGTGACATACAGATAATTATTCTAAACTCCCTGAGGTACACTGTGATTTATTTTTTTTTCATTCTTCCACTCAAAGGTAAATCCTAAAGGAAGTCTAATTGCTGTGGGGTTTGAAGATGGTGTTGTCCGCATAATTGAAGTTTATGATCCCAAAGGACTTCCCACTCTTGCAGAACAGCCCAATATGAGAAATGCAGGGATAAATCTGAAACAAGCTTTTAAACCTCATACTACTGCAGTCACAGCCTTGGCATATGAACGAAATGGAGATGTCTTTGCCACAGGGGTATGTATCACTTCCTTTGTTTATTTTTATTAGGCAACAACTTCCAAGATTATTTAAAGAGTTAAGGCAAATTTTGGTCGCTGACAATGCAGTTATACTTCTGTTATTGCTGTTGATTGCTTCTTGTACTTCTCAGTAATGCCAGGGGAAGAGAAGGATCTGTTTGCACACATTGTTTCCTGAAGGAAAGCAATCATGCAATACATACAACTTGTTTTCGAATTACTGGATTGTTTAATGTGAATTTTGTAATCCCTTTTGAAGATGCATTTGGCTTATTTTTGAATTAGTTTAGTAGTATCTTGCATCTAGTAAAAGTAAGTCCATTTGTACACCAGCTTGGTGTACAGAACAC
Organism: Lagopus muta; assembly: GCF_023343835.1. NCBI lineage: Eukaryota > Metazoa > Chordata > Aves > Galliformes > Phasianidae > Lagopus > Lagopus muta. The sequence goes on from NC_064433.1 coordinate 83,120,028, forward strand.
CAGTAGATACCTAACACTGTTTTGCATTGCAACAAGATCAACTGATCAGTTTTTCAGTGTGTCTGCTAGGCTTTGAAATGATTTCCAGTCAGAAAACTGGAAACAGGTAACAAGACACATCAGAGGAAAACAGGAAATCCAGACAATGGTTTGGGAACATCAGAGTACAACAGGTATACCTCTGACATTGCTCAGGCTTGGGCTGAAGACCTGGGCCTAACCTTTAGGTGAGTTCCTGGAGCAGTGGGCAAAAGTTGCCTAAATTGAGGTGCCAGGAGAGGCTCATAAGGACAACTGAGGCCTATAGCTTTACTCATCAGCCTAGAGGAAGTTGAGCAGGATTATTATTCCCCCTCACTGTAATGATGAAAATCCAATTCTAAGTTCTAAGGCACTTGCAAATCCCTTCATCTAGCCAAAGAACATCTGAAGGATGTTTCACACAGTACTTAAAATCGTTCAGATGTTTTGTCAGCTTTCAATCAGTAATGATCTTTTATTTTTTCTGGGTTTTTTTGGGGTTTTTTTTTTTTTTTTTTTTCTGTTTTCCTTCAGAGTAAAGACAAAACAGTTTTCTTTTTTGCTGTTGAAGATGAATACAAGCCAATAGGATTCATCCATGTCCCTGGGGCTGTGCAGGCATTACAGTGGTCTCCACCTTCTCATGTGAGTAATGCATGCTTGTTTTTTCCTTTCTCTGCTATGTCAGAATGAAAACCAGTGAAGGTCCATCAATCTAGCTACGTTCTCTATACACAGTGCAAAACATGTTTTGCTGCTTTTTTCTACACACCTTCAGAATGAAAGATAGATTTTGTGTAGCTGTACCTCTAGCTCAGTCACTTTGGATAAATGTTGGACTTTGCATAATCGACAATAGAAACATAGATAAGCTACAGAATTTTGTGCAGTATTTTGAGTACCTGCCTTGAACTTGCAAGCCTGTGCCTTTTGCCCTTATTAATACAATCATTTGCAGTTGTAGACAAAACTTCCAGAGCACATCAAGAAATTTTTTGTGTGTTTCTCTGAACTTATGCTAAGTATTCATTGTCATTCAGTGACATAAACAAATAGATTCTTGATAGTTCTTTAGAAATGTGATGTGATTATGGTAACACGAATTTTTTGCTGGTCCAGTATTGTTATTTGGAAGGAAGATAGTTCACTACATTTAATACAAAGTGGCTACCAGGAAGCATTATAATGCTTTACAATGGCAAACTTCAACTAGTATTGTTTTTTGAGAGCAGCTAAAAACTGATCTGGGAAAAGAGCTCTTGCTAGCATGAACTTTATCTTACAGCAGAACTGACAGGTTTTGGTCAAACAGTTACATTTTGGGTCCTTTGCTTGAGAACAAGATGCTTCTTACTACCTGAAAAGTACCCATCATGTTTTTGATGTGTCACGTTCCTCCGAGTAATTTTTACTACAAGTAATAAGTCTCCACTGGTAGATGTGAATGCTTATTAAACATAATTCAAGCATCAGAGTGTTTTGTTTGTTTTGTTTTGTTTTTCCCTCTTTAAATAAGCACCTTGGTAATTAAACACTATACATTTAATGAATGTGTTTTTAAGGATGAGATTTTATAGAAGATATGATTCCTCATTAAGGTTTCCATAGCAACTCTAATATATCCCCTGGCACATTTTTAGTGTTGGGTCAGATGGTAATCTCTCTGTTCTCCAGGTAGCTTATGAAAATTGAAACTACATACAGACTTGCATTATTTAGTGTTTTGAGAATTTATAATTATTACCCTCACCTTGTCTATTCTTCCTGACCTGGCATTTTAAGAGATTCAGCATGTACTAACAATTAAAAGAAACAAACAAACTTAAGCTAAATAGCATTTGGCAAGATTCCCAGGCCAGTCTTGAAGGTATTAAGGGATTTAAAATCATAGAAGCATACAAATTTTCAAGCATTTATCAAAACAAAAACTCAGCTCCTAACTTCTGGGCCAGATTTATCTTTAAATTTACCAGACTCCCAATATATTATGATTCTTCCTAGCTGATGGTGTTCAGTATAATAGCAGTTCTGTATAAGGCAAGGTCTTTTTCAGTTCCTTAGCTTTTTCTGGGATACATATGTGCCAGTCACTACAAAATACCATGTCCTATTTATTTCTATGGAAAGTGTAACAGATACAAAGAGCACAGTAACACTACTTGATAGAGCAAATTTTCAGCTATAAAACGCTCTTTTTCAACATGATCACTGCCATTAGCCATGCATTTTCACCAGTTATGAACAAGAGGAAAAAATCTACACTAGCAGAAGCAACCCAGTGTTTCATTGCCTCTATAACAGCATTGTTGCTAGGAAAATGTTGCCTACGCAATCCATCTGTCATTGACCCAAACAGATGAAAGTCAGAAGGTGCCAAATCCAGACTATGTGGTGGGTGTGGTAGGACAGTCCAAGCAAGGCTGGCAAATGTGCTCCATGGTTTTCAAACTTGTGTGATGCCTGGTGTTAATGTGTTGCTGGAGAAAGAATGTCTTCTTCTGCAGTCTGACTCTGGAAGTTCAAGCCTTCAGTTTAGTCAGCATCACAATGAAGTAGTCATGGAAGAGTTCATGGTTTGTCTGGGTTCCAGGAAATCCAGGAGGATGACCCCTTTGCTATCCCAAAAGAGAGTGCAAATCACTTTATCAGCTAAAGGCTGCATCTTGGACTTTTTCTTTGATGGGGAATTCACATCACCATTCCATAGACTGCCGTTTTGACTCCAGCTCATAGTGGTGACACCATGTTATCACTGATAATCATGCAGTGTAGGAAATTGTCACCTTCAGCCTCACATTGGTTCAGCAGGTCCTGACAAGCTTGCAGATAATTTTCTGTCTGTTGCAGTGTGAACATTTGTGGGACCCATCTCAAACTTTGTGATGTTGCTACCTCTGTTCCCAACATACTGAAGCTGATCTTCAGCTCTGTACACAGTTCCCTGATTGTAATCCTCTGATACTCATAAATGAACTAATCAAAATGCTCTTCATTTCATGATGTGACAGCTGTGCATGGCCATCCAGAACATGACTCATCTTTCATGTTGATGTCACCAATGCTAAAATGCACCTTTCATTGCCTCACTGTACTCACATCCACTGTTTGGTCTCCATAAATGTTCAGCAAGTGTCAGTGAATGCCAATGGGTGCCATTTTTTCCTCTTGTAGGAAATCAGTTCCACACCTTTGCTTTATCCACACTTCCATGTCAGACCCCACAGCAACAAAATGTAAGGGAATATTGGTAGGAAGGTTCCACCTCTACTGCCATACCACCAACAGCCTCCTCTGACATCATGGGCCAACATAATAAGATAGGGGGTATTGCTTTCAGAACAGCCCTCGTATAAGAGAAGTTTGCTGCTTTCTGGTGTCCATATAAGAGTATCTAATCAAATAACGGTACAGTTAAATGCTAATGTCTCCTGACTGGAGTTTGATTTTGAGAAGGTTCATCTGCTTTACTGACTTTTTCCCATTTCTCTCAATTCCATTTATATACCTGTCCCACACTTGTGTTTTTTGTGTTTTTGTGTAGGTGGCGAGCATGCTTCTCATCCTTTGTGAGAATGGATATGTTCTCCAGGTTCCTGCCCCTCTCCCTGAGAAACAGGAAACGGCATCCACCTACCACATCAAAAACCTGCCAACACAGTACTTTCATTTTTATAGCATTAAATCCCGAATCAAGGTAAAGAAGTCTCCTTTGGAAAAATCCCATATTTATGTTCAGAAGACAAAGCTTCCTCCTGGAGTTTCTACTCTCTGTATGTGTCTAAGAAAAGACTGAATGTATTGTGTGCTGAGTTTTTTTTTGCAGTTTTAGTCAAAAGAGGACAATATAAATATAAATTCATACACATGTATAAGACATAGTAAGTCTTAGGAAAATAGAAAATGTTGTCATCTCATTCCTCTGGGAGAATAGGTCAATAATTAATAAGTTGCAACAAGAATGTGTGAGGAAAGATGTAACAGCTAGGAAGGTGAAACACCGAAATAGTTTATGCAGACCATGGAATCACCATAGTAGGAGATCTATAAAGTGTAGATTGGAGAATGTCAACACATAATACATTAGGTTCAACTTACGCTGCTCTGGGACAAAAGAACAATCTTTTGAGACCCTTTCCAGGCATTTCTTTGTGACTTTCTATCAAATATTTTCTTAGGAAAAACCTGTTCTAGACAATTTTTTGGCTATTTGTTTTTGCTGAAGGTGGCTTGAATGGAAAGATTTTATGTGTCCTTCCTTTAGTTTTAAGAAGTCAAGTCCATTACAGTTTCTCTCTTTTACTGTATGTACATCAGTGACATCTTAGAACCTGAACTTCAACTTAGAATCTGACTTCAGCTTTCCAGGCACTTTTTATCCTTCCCAGGAAGATTTCTGCATAAGAAGTATACTAATAGTGGTTAATATTGGAAATAATCTCTTTGAGGAAATGGTGAAGTCTGCTTCTTATGCAGAATGGCTTCTGTTTCCAAGGACCTGATTTAAACACTGTGGAGGGGGGAAATGGGCACTTCCCATGAGGTTTGGTTGATTAGTTGAAGGAAAAGATATTTCTCTTTCTGTGTATGTAATGCCAGAACCACCTTGAATTTTCTTTATGAGACTACTTCAGTCAGTAATTCATGAATTGCATTGGTTTCACATCTCTGTGTTTCACTGCTTGTTGTAACAGCTGGAAGAGGAGATTGCACTGAGGGAGAGAAAAAAGCAAGAGAAGGAAAAAGCAAAACTCGAATGGATAAAGCAGCTACGGGAGATGGGAAAGGAGGTGGAAGAAGAAGAACCTGAAGAAGAAGAAGAAGAGCCATTGCCGTCAATCTACATACCAGAGGAGCCCAGCCCCATTCTCTGTGGGTTTTATTCAGCACCTGGGAAATTTTGGCTTTCCTTGGTAAATCCTTTTTTCTTTTTCTTTTTTTTTTTTTTAAAGTTGCTTGGATTGCAAGATATGGCAACATTCCACTCTCATCTGATTGTCTTCAGAAATTCATTATTTGAAACCTGCAGTCTCTGGAATACAGAATTCCCATCACAGTTGATGGTTTCAATTATCTTTTTGAAGTAAACCAGTAGTGTTAGTCCAATTCAGAAATTTTTCAGTTAGTGTTGTCCATGACCTCTGAACAGGCAAAAAGACTACCCTGCTCCATTTCTAGTAGGATGTAGAATTTTAACATATTGATTCTACTGGCTGGATTGTAATGCCAATCATATTTATAGATTTTCTCTGTGAGTATCTAGGTTCTCTAGATGTGTTTTTTAAGCTATCCTTAGGACAGAAAAATATTATACAGAAAATTGCATCCAGCTGTTTCAGTGTTCTTTTGTTACCATTTCTTTGTTTTTTTCAATTCAGGGTGGATATGACTCAGGTTTCCTTTATCACTGTGCATTCTCCTCAAATGAGCACCAAGAAGACCCTGAAAACAGGCAAGATGAACCTTTTGAAGTGATTCCTATTGAGGACACTGATGACAACCCCATCCACCAGATCTCCTTCTGGTAAAACAGTTTAGTGTAGAAGATAACTTTGTTATTAAGCTTGATGAAACTGAACTTGAAAAGGAGGAGAGTACACCACTTGGTCCCTTTTAAACTGTGGGTCAATTCAAGTGTACAGGAACTCTTCCTAGTTCTTCTGGTGCCAGTTTTCACTTAATGCTTACTGGAGAACCATTAGAAGCCTCTGCGACCCTTCTAGTTGGACTGTAGATCACCATTGGTTCTCTTTACTGGTTAGCAGTGAAAGGACACAGTTAGCTCTCAAGGAGAATATTGAGGGGTCAGTCCATCTCCTTTGTCCAACAAATGTAGACTTCTCAGGATATTCTGTGAATAGTACGAATGAAAAGGGTGAGCTGTTTTCAGAATCCCAGTGTCAGGGTTCCCTGTAAGGCTAAATATGATCTACATCTTAGGAGGCAGGTTTAGTTCAGACTTTAATCCACAGCTGTCTGCATTCTACTTGGCCGCCATCTGCACTAGATGGATATTGGGAAGGAAAACTGATTCTCTGACTCTGTGCTAGCTATTTGCTACATTGCCCAATTTAGGGCTGAGACTAGTTCTGTGATACCCAGCAGATGCTAGAACATTACTAGAAGCCAGCTGACTTGTAAAAAAGTATGTAGTAATACCACACATACTTTAAATTGTTCAAATACCTTGCTGCCTGCTTATGAACTTGGGAAGGGTCTATTTATTCAGCTACATTGTCTGTCCTTTAGAAGTACTGTGCTTACTTGTTGCAAGTTACATAGTATTATTGTTTCTGGTTTCTTATTTGACAGTACCAGCAGACTACTGATGTTCTGTGGGATGCAGAATGGTGCCCTACGTGTTTATCCTCTCCAAGATAAAGACCTCTCAGTGAACACCCTGAAGGCATACTGGTCGTTCAGTGTACATGACAATGATTATGGCCAGATCCGGGGGATCTGCTGTAGTTATGATGATAGGTTTCTGATTACCTGTGGAGGAGATGGGAACATTTTTACCTTCAACATCTTGTCTCCAGAGGATGTTCATGAAGAGTTAAAAGCCCAAATCCCTCCTCCTAGGGTAAGTCACTAAATGAAAATCCCCCAAACTCTCGTTTTTATTGTACGGATTGTTGCATCTCTAGTTCCAGAACAATTTTGATTACATGCCTTGCTAACTTATTTCAGTGAATTAGGCCTATGAAGCTACTGCAAATGGCTATAATCCAGTTCAATAATTTGGCATCATAGATCTTTCATAGCAAAAGCTAAGATTTCCCAAACAATTTAGAAGAAGAGTTCTTGCAAAGCCTTTCCTAGTAAAAAGGCAATATGATTGCATTGCTCCTTCTCAATCTTTCATGTTTTTCTCCCAGTGCACATAGTGTGTACTGACTTGAAGATGTAATCACAGACATATCTAGCATGAAAAAAAAAAAAACACAAGGATATGGCATACTTAATGTCTCTCTTGGATTTTATTCCAGTAGAGTATGATTCTGCTTTGTATGGGGATTCCAAAATTAGTACTGGAAAATTCCAATTGTATAGTTTCTCAGTGCCTTTGGTGCCGTTAATATACAATAATACAAGATGGGAGATGACATTGGAACTTGATAACAAGTATTCCACTGATAATAAGCAAAAAGAGAGACATATCAGCAACCACACATTTTAAAAATTTCTTGAATGCTTGAATGAAACAAAACTAACTTGAAAGAAGCAATTAAAACTTTGGAGTAAGGAAGTGCTATCATATGCAATTAATTTTGTAATGATTATGCATTCAGTATACATTAAAATATAAGTATCAACATAATCAAATTTTAAAATATTTTTAATATTAGTCAGTAACTACTTTTTGAAAGATTTTTAGCAAGGAGACAGAGAGGAAATTGGGATTTTAGTTATTTGGGTTATATTGTTCATGCTAGGGGAAATTCTTGACCTGTATTAGAAGAATGTTTAGCACTGAAAATAGACTAAAAATTATTTTCTTAAACAAAGCAAATGATTGTAACCTGTGGTATCAGAGCCTTATTAGCCCCTATTTTACAAGCAGTAATTAATATGCAATTATATTGCATATATATAGTTTTAGCATTCCAAATATATGAATAGCTCTATATAAAGATCTTTATGGTTAATTGCTATTGTGCAGGCTGGCAGTGTGCTTAATGACCATCCTAATAGGGAAGTTTATCTTCGTTAAGTATCTATTCGAGTTTTAAATCATGTGGAAGATTTTTAAAATTCCATCATAATTAAACTTAATGAGATTCCTAGAGAATCAAATATAAGTCCTCTGAAACTAATCAAGTTAAATTACAGATCAATTTAGTACCACTGCATTCACTATGATAGGCCACCCTCATGTCTTAAAGCGTGATTTCCTAAGGAAATGCAGCTTGTATGACTGCAGTATCCATCCATCAATCCTAGCAGCTAACAATTGGGAACCCATTGCACAATCAGCAGAAGCAAACCAGATGAATTGCACTTGTAACTTGGAATTAGCCTGGGATAGGATGTGTCTTGTCAGCCTGGCAGTTAGTGGGGACAGGAGAATTATATGTAATTGCAGGGTCTGTGCAGCGAAGAACCAAAAGTTATGGGACAGTGAATCCAGGACAAGCAGTGATGTAGGGGTTAATGTTAATGCAAAGAATATAGGACTTCTGTTCTGTCCCAAAGAACTCAGCTCCATTTGTTCTTTTACATGTAAACTAACTTAAAATTATTTCTTGTTCTTGAAATGGTACAACCTTTTACCTAAGACTAGTATAGCAGCATTGATCATGAGGTCTTCTTTTGATTTTGTGAGGAAAAAATGGGAATTCTATCTTAATCTTTGCAAAAGCTTTATCGTCTGTTAAAACTATTATTGTTTGTTTAAAGGCGAGACATTTGTATTTCAGATGGGACTACTGAAGGAGAAGGCTGCTGAAGACATTGAGGATCCCAGTGCTTGCAAGTAAGAGATGCTTGAATAATGTTGGAAGAGATTTCCAAGCATTAGCAGCTCTTCCGTCAGACTATATTTCTCTTTTTCACTGTTAAGAGAAGGGAGGAGTTGACCACTCTCAGTTTGGGTCATTTCCTCATTACACACAAATTTTTTTCAGGCTTGCCTTCTACTTTTCTGTGGAAATAATTCAAATTTATCTCTCTGAGACTTGTGTAACTTCAGATAACACAGGGTCAAAGCCAAAGCGCTAAGATGTTAAAACAATGTGAGAATACAGTAAGTTGGCTTCTTTCTAAGTTACCTTCAGAGATGTTGAGTCCCCTTGAAGTTTAAGGCTGTCAAGGAAATCTAAAAGGTTACATAAATTGTAATCTTTCCTCTATTCATTGTGATAATACCATTTCTTTCTTGCATTTTCAGCATTGAGGAAGTCAAGCAGAAAAAGGAGTATGAACGGATCATGAAAGAAGCTGAAGACAAGAAAAGCAAGAAAAGAGAGAAGTTAATAGCACTAAGACAGGAGTTTCTTTTTCTTCTTCAAAAGAATCAGGAGTTACCAAAGCACATGCAACTGCAAAGAGAGGTTTGTTTGCTTTTCATAAGTCATCTGCTATTAGGGAAACTCTCTAAAATGTTGATACCTAATATGTTGGGGTCAAAGATGTCCAGTGCTATGGGCTAGTATACTCAATTACATAATTTGCCAGGACTCACAACAGATGATTTGTGCCATTTAAGAAGTGTGTGTGGGGAAAAAAACGTGGCTTTCTGTGGAGATCTGAATAGCTCTTGAAATAAAGGATTGTGTTAATGTTCATGAAACTCTTGACATCGGGGCAAAAATATTTGTTAGCAAAACCCAACTGTCAGGATAATATGATGCTGGCTTTGATGTGTTTCTACAGCAGTATGAGATGGACCGTAGGGTCTTTGAGGAGCTGAATAGGCAGACTGCACAAAGAATCCAATTAGTGGAAAAGGAACTAGCTTGGGAGCATGAGAAACACTTGATTGGACTGCAGAAGTTACAGAATTGGTAAGTACTGCTTTTTTCTACCTCTCCTGTTGTCCTTGCCATGGGGCTTACTTTTGCACAAAGTAGAATTTGGGTGTTGTTTTTTTTCCTTACGGAATAAAAATTTTTTTCTTCTATTAATGATTCAGTCCTTATTTGACTTGAAAAATACACAAGAGTATACACTGATATTTGGATGTGCTTCCTTCTTTTGAATCCCTGATCAAAATTCAGATATGCAAATCGAGGAAGCGTCTTAATTCCAATTTATCTCTATATCAAGAAAAACAGTCTTTTTTGGGGAGAGGCAATAAGTGTGCTTGGGATTTTGCCAGCAAGGTGAGTAAGAATCCGGAACTCTTATTCGAACTATGAAGAGCAACCTATGAAATTAACCCGTTTTTTAGGTATGCTGCATGTCTATCAGTGTCACTGCTACAAAAATGTTCTCTATACACCTTAAAGTTATAACATGAGCTTCCTCAAAAACACAACTTTAAGTGCAAGATTCATTTTTGGTCTATCTTCCTATGGCAAAAAATGAATTCATAACAATAAATCCACAATAGAAATAATACACAGTGACAAAGATACCTTAGTCACACTTACTGTATGTCTGCATAAGAGGCGAATGAATATATATTTATTTTTAACCACCCTTTAATGAAAGATGACAGGTACTCTCATGAAGAACCTGTTTTTTTTCCTTGGTTTTGAACTTGGGAACAGTGTTAATGTAGTTATTCTTGAGCATCTCTATTCCTAGATTGGATAAAAGTCAATAGATGATGTCATATGTCATCATGCTGTTACTTAGTGACTATATTGATGTGTATTTATATGTAATGACTGTATATGTACTAAGTAAATTGCATTGCTCAGGTCCTTTTCGTGGAGGAAAAATGGTAGGTTGCACCTACTGGCATCAGACAATTTTGTCTACTTTGACTTTTTAGGTTTCGAGACTCACTGGAATTTGATACTGTTGTTGTTCATGCTATTCAAAGCAATCATCAGATTTCCACCTATAGACTTGTAGCAGTCTCTGAGGAGTACTACCAAGATAAGGAACGTCCATCTTGGAAGAAGACAGTACTTAAACGGGCATGGAAAAAAGAGGAAAAAAAGGAGACCATCAGAGATAGAAAGTGTAAGCATAGGGCTAATTATGACCTTTTGCAGATTAACAGTAGTAAGTTTTTGTCTTTCATTTCTGTTCATTTTCCTGAGTCCAGGCTAAAGAAATGATAATTTCTCTAGGTACAGATAAAGAAATATAACTGTAGTGTGGTTTTTAGTACCTACATACATACAGTGCTTTCTACATTTAAGTCAATGTCAGCAATCAGTTGTCAACCCAGTGGGAAGAACTTGACTAAGAGTCATCTCAGAGAGCTTGAATGTGTTCAGAACATCCGCTGCAGTGGAACTATCTTGATCAACACCAGCTTAACAGGAGCATTCCCAGGAGATTCCTGATAGTTTAGATTATACTGTGTTGCACGATATTTACATCTTCACAAGATTATTTTTTGTTTCAAAAGCTATAATTGTCAAGGGGGAAGCTGATCAACTGATGTCAAAGGTCCAAAAGCCAACGACACGTTTTATAGAAATGAAACGTGAGCAAATCAGAAGAATTGTTGAGAAATCTGTCAAGGAGAAAGCTAAGATAATGAAGAGGAAGGAAGAGTGGGAAAAACTGTGAGTCTTTAATTGGACTCTGAGTCCTTTTAGTTCTGCGTCTTGTCAGGTGTTCTTTGTTTAGCTGTCATACAGCACTATCATATCTCTGCCCAGTTTCCTATGTTCCTGATGGATGTAATTAAAATATACGAGCCTTTTTATACCTCAGAGTGTCAAGAGACAGTTAAAACCTTTCAGTTATTTTCCATGGTTCTTCTAAAACATTTAAAAAAATGAGTTCAGCTAGGTAAATGCATCTTCAGATAGGGCTTAAAAGGTCTAAATCAATCATGATCTGGTGAAATGTGAACTATTAGTCAGCCTCCTCAGTTAACCCTTCTCTCACTATATATACCACACGCTGCAACAGCTGTGGGTTAAATTAGTTGCACTTCAAGACTGCTAGCAGAAAATGGAACCAGTGTAAAGTCCAAAACCAGAGCAAAAGCTTTTAAGGTTACTGAAGATTTGATAACATAGGATCAGACATTTTGTGCTGCACACTGACAGACTTTAAGATAGAAAATATAGAGATGTACAAAACAGGGCCATTTTGTACATTCTGTCTTGAAGTTCAGCTTTGCTTTGTACCTACCAGATACGAAAGCAAGCCTGGTGATGACTATGAGGATCCCAGAGATGTTCAGGCCATCAAAGAAGCACAGGAAAATATGGGGTGTTACAAGCTGAAAACTGCCAGGGATTACAGAGTGCCTGAGGACAAGTGTATGAACACTGAAAAGAGGACGATGCAGCTTGCATCCCTGGAAGTGCTGGTATGTGAACTGTTTCACAAATGTGGGTATTTTTCTCTTTTCACAGGAGGGAGGATAGTTTAGTAGTCACTGAATCAATCCAGGATAACACTCAGCTTCTTTTAAGCAAAGAAGTTACCCTTTCAGCTGTTTCAGCAGGAACATGTATTCTTTAATTCTGAAAGTCTCACTATCTAGCGACCGATATGCTTTCCTTACAACGTGAACTAAATAATCCCTATCATGAAATGTTTTTACAAAACAGGGATGTGAGCAGGAGCAGGTCTTTTTAGCATAATGTCTTCATGTTGCACTTGAACAATCAACCACTGCTTCTAAATAAGAACTAAGTATTGGAATCTTCCTGGAAAATGGTGTTTTGGAGCCACCTTCCTGTATCAGGATTCCTACAGCTAATTAATGTCTTTTCACCACAAAGGCCCAGTACCTCAGATGTTTACAGTATCATTATTACTTTTCTTGTGACTTCTACTACCCCCTTCTACTCACAAGAGCTGTTTTACATTGTACTGTGGTGACAATGTTACTGGATATCATAAAATCATAGAATGGCTCGGGTTGAGAAGGAACACAATGATCATCTAATTTCAACTCCCCTGCTGTGTGCAGGGTCTCCATCCATGAGACCCTGTTTCCACTTCCTGTATATTTCCTTCTTTTCCATTAAGCTGCAGGTCCTAGCTCAGTGTATAATCAATGGAAATCAGATGTTACAATCACAATATAATCAAGAGAGTTAGGCAAAGTGGACAATGATAACAAAAGAGAATAAAATGGAAGGCTTACCCTTCAGCTGGGCTCACCACGAAACACCAATAGAGGCAATCTCCAGAAGAGATCCTTCCCCACTCATAGCCAGCTCTTAAATAGGTCTAGGAGCAGCACAGCCTTCACCTGCCTTCACCTGTGCTCCTTTGGCTGGCTCATGGCTCGCCTCAGGTGATCAATCAGAGGTTCAGGCTGTGACTCAGTAGTTCCCATACACTCAGGCATGCTGTTCACCTGCCTCTCCTGCTCAACTTCTGCTGGGGGATGGAGAGCTGTTGCATTCTCAGAACGGTGTCCATAAAGAGCTGCCAGTTCTGTTCTATACACATGTCCTTAAGGACAGTTTCCCAGGGGGATCCCATCCAGTGATTCCTTGAGCAGCCAGAAGTTTGCTATCCTGAAACTCAGGCCTGCATTCTTCAAGATCACAAACTCCACGAGGCCATGGTCACTACAGCCCAGGCTGTCTTCAACTTTCTTCCCTAATGCTTTTCCAATTCTCTCCTTTGTGCTTGTGAGCACCAGATCCATTAGGGCTTCATCTCAGGTCGGTTCATCCAATACCTGGACTAGGAAGTTATCCTCAACAGATTCCAGGAATCTCCTGGATTGTCTGCCACCCTCCATGCTGCTATCCCAGCAGATATTCAGGTGGTTGAAATCCCCCATCAGGACAAGAGCCTGGGAGCACAACACTTCCTGCAGCTGAAGCAAGAAAGCCTCGTCAGTAGATTCCCCTGACCAGGTGGCCTGTAGCAGACCCCAACTACTAGATGCCCTTTACTGAACCGATCCTCGATTTTAACCTACAAGCTCTCAACCTGATTATGGCTGTTTCTCAGACACGGCTCTTTGCAATCTATCCACTTCCTAACATAGAAGGCAACTTCCCCGCACCTCCTATCCTGTCTCCCTTCTGAAAATCCTGTAGCTTTCAATCAGAGTATTCCAATTGTGGGATTCATCCCACTATGTTTCCGTGATAGCCATTAGGTCATACTTTCTCAATTGCACCATGGTTTCTAGCTCCTCCTGTTTATTTCCCAGCTGTGTACGTTGGTATAGAGGCACTTCAGTTTGGCTGTTGGCCTCACTGAGTTCTCAGAGGAGCTTTCCCTAATACCTCCAGGACAAGTCTGGGTGTTTAACTCAGTAGGACCAGTCAATGCAAGTAAAAATGAATAGTCCTAGTTATAAATCTAAGGTTTATATAGATGAAGAATTCTAGTTACTTCAGATGATTGCTGTATAAGACTGTTGTTTATTATAAAGATCAGAGAAGTTTCTGCCATGTGTATTAATGTTAAATCTCATTCTATTATTATTTCATATGAAAAGAGAAAATCAGTGCAGTGTCTCTTTATCACAGTAGAGTCACAGAATGGCTAAAGTTGGAAGGAACCTCTGAAGGTCATCCAATCCAACCCACCTGCTCAAGCAGGGACACCCAGAACAGGCTGCCCAGAATCATGTCGGAGTGGCTTTTGAAGATCTCCAAGGATGGGTGTCCACCATTTCTCCCAGTTTTATATTTTCAGCAAACTTGCTGAGGGAACACTGCCCAATCATCCAGATCACTGATGATGCTTAATGTAGTTATTATTACTGGATTCTGAATATAGAATTATTGAGGTACTGCCTGCAGGTGAAGCAGGACGCAAACAAACTGTAACCAGTTTTGCTGCACTTGGCTGTTTAATTCACAACTCTTACATGTAAGTGTCACTTCTCACATTAGTGCATCTTCATCTTGAGTTGGGGAAGATTATTCAGCTAATGGCAAAGTTTTCTGAATTGACTTTGGTAATCTGGATTACTGTAAAGTCTGGATAGGATTTGTTTTGAATTCATATTGGCTTTTTATTAAATTCAGAAGCATACTGTCTTTAATTTTGCTACCTACTCTACTTTGAAAATTCAGAACTTCGCTGCAGTCAATTAACAAAGAAATGGTTGGCATTTTGACATCACTTTCACATATTTTACTGATAGGATTACATCTATATTCTAGAACCTATGTTCATGAAGGACTACTTCAGTGTTCTTCATAAATGTTATGGAGTTATATAAGAAAACTGCATTGTTGTAAGGATGATGTCAGAAGTCTAGATTTCTGTACAGTAGCGTTAGTGTTACAGTAAAGATCTTAAATACAGTTCCTTTGTCTCTATACAATTTGTACAACATGTAAAGAGAGTCATGTATCAAAGCTGAGATACTCTCTGTATTTAATGAGAGACAGCCCCAATTACTAATCTTCTGATCTACAACTGATCCACAACTGATCTACACAGTCTCTGACTGCTTTCTGAACTACTTCAACATCTCATGTCAGAGAAATTCATGATCAAGTCATGGGAGACAGGGGAAGCCTTTTTTTGTGCTCCTTTGCCTTTCCTGTGAAGAGTTAGAGAGATGGTTTTGAAGATTTTAAAACCAGAGATTTTTCAAAATGCTTTTTAAAAAACACTAATTTGTGGAGATGTTATGGAAAAGAAAGCTAGTAAGGAAAGAGGGAAAGTCGTATGACAAGCCTCTTCCCTACTACTTGTGTTGGGGAAGACCACGTGTCACTGGGGAAATCCTACTAAAACTGTTTTTCCTTTGCAGATCTATAAGAAGAAAGTGAATATGAACAAACAGATTATGTCTCTGAGGGACTTTAAGGTTTCTATTATTGAAGAAATCAAGTGTTTATTGCAAGAATTGAAATCCGTGCAGGCAGCATTAGATTTATCAGAACGTCTCCCTCTTCCCCTGATTCCTCAATTACACCCAGATGAAGTTCCAGAAAAAAGATTTGAGTATGACCATGACATCCTACTGAAATTCAAAGAGAAGCAGGCAGCCAAGGCAACACTTCAAGAACAATTGGAAGAGTCTCCCTCATCTGGTGCATTTGGGCATAGTTTTAAGTCTTCCTATAAGGAAACTGGCTCTCTACAACAGACTGCAAGCTCACCCACGATGAAAAGATCGTCATCTGTGGTCACAGAGCAGCAAAAGATTTTTGTAATTGAGAAAGCAGAGCCAACAGAAATAGAACTGGAAATTTTAAAGAAGGAGAAGATAAAAAACCTATACTTGCAGAAGACCTTAATTAATAAGGTAGGAAAAAATATATATTTTTTTCATTTTGAACAATCTCACTAAGAAATAAAACCCTTTCCTTCTTTTTCAGAACTGCAGCTACGCTGTTTATCAGAACTTCTGGAAAATGCTATTTAGTGTAAATCAGTATCAACTTGTAGCAGCAACCTCTGTTATCACTTGAAAAACAGGTCTTAGTTCTGTGAAATTCTGAACTCAGTGGCCAGAAAAAAAAAGAAAAAAAAAAAGTAAAATGTAAGAAATTATTTCAAAAGCGATGAATAGAAAAAGTGTAGTATCACTGCAACTTCATGGATTCATGAAGTTCTCAGCTGTTCAGAAATATGAGTAGTACAGTAGCCCCTCTGGTTTCAGAAATGGTTTTAAGCCTGCAAGGGTCACAGAAAGCTTCCTTAAAAGGCACATCTATGTGCAGAAGGCATAGCATGATTAAGCTAACTTGACGGAGAGAAATTTTCCCTAATGATACTTTCTGTAGCTTTATATATTTAGCTCCAACGCTAACACCTTCCCTGTTGCTCATTTGCTTCTCTTATGCTCCAGATCAATGCACTGGTAACCAACTTTGATGCTGAACTGCGCTTTCTGCGGCACAAGAAACTGCAACTAGATGTGCAGATGAAATATGCTGACCTGAGCTACATCACTTGGTTTGAAGAGCTGCTTATCCTGAAGAATGCTGAGAAAAATGAGAACATTCTCCAGGGGCATGTTAACACCCTCCAGAGTGAGCAGGAGGCCATGCAAGTATGTAGATTATGTCTTTGCAATTAACAGTACTGATAATGAGTGGCCTAAGCCAAAAGGAAGATGTAAAATAAACAGGAACTTTTCTTTGCTTCCTTTTTGCACTGGTCCAGCATCCAGTGCTAAATTCTGGAAAACAAGAAACTCAGTCATCAACCATGATGGTAGTTTCAGACTTCGAATCGTTAATCTTTTCACAGTCTTCATGATGTGGAATCAGTGACAAGTCATATTCATTAAGAAGGTTCTTCTAAGTTTTGATTGGCTGGAGCATAAGTTCAAAGAGTGATAGTCAAGTGTAGCATCTCCAGGTCTTCATTGATATGTTCTATCTACATTAAAGTTAAAAGTTTGTGTCTTTTGACTAAAGAGGTTTTTTTTGTTGTTTAGTCAAAACTGAACAGCTGCCTTGCACAGATGGAGGATAAAAAGTCTGAGATTGTAAAACTTCAGGAATGTGAGAAAGCTGTTTATGCCAGCTTCCAGGCATCCCTTGGAGAAAACAATGAATTTGCCCACTTTCTGACCAAGGTTCTGAGGAGAAAATTCAGCTCCATGAGAAAAAAAGTAGAAAGAGAAACAGGTTAGAGATAACTGTTCTTGTCTTTTGGATTGTTCACACATACTTCCATGTAGTAAAATAAATGTGCCTCAGTCTATCTGGAGCCCTGGGTGCATGCAATGCTAAACACAGTTCAAAACACCAAATAGATTGGACCTACCCAAGTTCTGCTTTTTTGTACCAATCCATGTTCTGTGAGCCATCCTGAAATATGACAATGGTAATTTAGTCTCTAACATGATTACATTTGGTCTGATCACAGCTCCTAGAATGTACTTGCTATAAGTCAATATGTCAATACTGAGGATTGGTAATTAGTATGAAGAAGAGGCAAAGCTTTAAATAGCTACTTCCTATGCTGAACCAATTAGAGCTAAGGAAAAATGATTAATCTGCCACATTCATGACATTATTCTTTAATCTGGCTATTGATTAATGAGAGATCACAGACCTAATCTGCAATAATCTATTAATCACACGACTAAACAAATTATGAAAGGATTTAATTTATCTCAGGTTTTAATCTGTAAAGGCCTAAGCAGTCTAACTGAGCTAGAATGCCTTGGCTTTTGCTTTCACCTGAGACATGGCTGCCAAAAAGCACAGACAACAGTCATGTTTTTGTGACAGTTTTGTGCTTCTGTGTATTTTGCTTGGTTGTTTAATCTCTATAGTGTCTCACAATGATAAACCTACAAGGTTGTTTTTTTAAATTCCAAATACTTAATACACATACAGAGAGGAAAAAATCATAGAAGAAAGTCCCCAAAATATACCTATGTTAGTGCATTTGGCACTGAAAGGTGCCTGAATCTGTGTATTGCTAAGTGATCTCGTGTGAGTTACTGGGGTGTGTTCACTAGCACATTCACATAATGCACAGCTAGTGGATTTGCGGGCGATCCTACAAGTCTGCCATACTGTCATTTTCTTCCAGATGAAAAAGATGAGAGTGAAGAGGAGAGTGATGAAGAGTCCAGCTTGGAGAGTGATGAAGAAGATTCTGGATCTGAAGATGAAATCTTTGACATCTCTGTTTGCCCAGAGAGTAGCTAAGCCATCATTTCCTTGGGTTGACTACTTGATCAGCTTTAGAGCAGTGCTGTGCTTTTAAAAAGGAATTTTTTCGTTATTCTCTTCACATCAATGCCAAAAAGGGCCAGAATGTGTGTGCTCCTGGCTGCACCATTTCTCCCCAGTAAATCTCAGTGAAGATAAGGAAAATGTTGATGGTATAGGGTACCATAATTAAAAAGTTTGGAAAACTAAATCTCAGCTAAGTGCTAAGAATTAATTATTTTGTGTAAAGAACCATTTGCCATTTCACAGCTGTTTTCTGGGGAGAAGAGGCTCCTCGTAGGAGTAGAGCTGGAATGAGGCTGTAGTTGCTCTCTGGAAACCTTCTGCCAAGCATAGCTGGATCCTTGTTTAGGGAAGTTATGTGGGGACCCGGCTGCAGCGTTGAATTAAGCTCTTTGTTACCACCTTGTGGATTTATGCAGGAATTGCCTGCTGCTAGGCTGCTCTCTATTTGAAAAAGTAATGGCATTGCTTTGCAAAATTCTCTTGACTCATTCATTCATGCAGCAAAGGAATCTGTTTTTTTATTTTTTAAGATCTTTGAGTGACATATTAGTGAGCACTTAACAACACTGCTTTATTTTCAGTTCAAATTTACCAGCAAGTTAACTGGATCTGATTTTTTTTTTAAATAGAATTTTTATTAACTCCTTGCCCATGTCTTTTCAATGCATTACTGGAAGTACAGCATTTTTACTTTTTATTGAAAAAATCCAAATTACTCATTTAATGGGGAAATGA
This sequence comes from Lagopus muta, assembly GCF_023343835.1. NCBI lineage: Eukaryota > Metazoa > Chordata > Aves > Galliformes > Phasianidae > Lagopus > Lagopus muta. The sequence continues at coordinate 83,139,002 of NC_064433.1, forward strand.
CACGTTGCATTAGCCTCTTCATATTTGTGTCTTTAAGTGTAATTCTTAGCCTTTATTGGACTTTTTTAATAGGAACTGATGAGTGTTTTGTGCTGACAATGCTGAATTGATTGGCATGACAGATAGCACTGCACCAGCCAGAACTTTGCAGGTCCTATGAACCACAGCTTTCTTTACAAGTAGAGCTAGATCCACACAAGAAGATCACCACAGAAAGTCCATCGTTTATAGTTAAAGATGCTATGGATAAATACCTACATGTTCACATAACTAAAGATTGTATTCTAACATGTTAATTACCTGGACTAACTGTGTTACAAAAGCTAACTTTTGCTATAATACTGGCTTTGATGTGTTAAGTTTTACTTCTGGAAACAAAATGTCTTGACTGAATATAAAGAAAAAAGATCCATCCAAGACATTGGCTCCTTCACAGAGGATTTGGTCTACAGGGCTTTTGTTTGAGAAAGCCCTAAGGAACCAAGGGCATTATAGAGAATGCTGGGAAACCTGCACCATCAGGGAAACTACTAAATCAAGCTTGAATTGTAGAGTTATAAGAAAACTGAGCTATCTTCTGATCCTTTCCTTCTCAGACTGTGATAAGGCACTCTTCCAAAACACCATCCAGCTCCGGGAAAAGTGGTTAGACATTAAGGAAGCTTTAATAAGGGAGAAGAAAGTTGCTGCTAAACTCAGAAAGGAATATGATGTCTTAGTCAAAAAGGTATTGTAGTGTTTTGTTCTCAGCAAGCATCAGCTGGCTCCAGTACAATGAAAATGTGCTCTTGATTTTGGCTAAGGCATAAAAACACAGTCCGCACCTTTTAAGAGGCCTCTGTTTGGGGAGATATCTCCATGCTAGCACACAGGCAGGAGGCAGCTCACTATGGGTCTCCTGTCCTCCTGAAGAAGGCAAATCAAGTTGGTCTGACCTTGGCTGCTGGGGGACCTAAGTTTTAGATTCCTCACCTAACAGAAGCCAGACTCTGATTCAGGTGGCACACCTGGTGTAGCCTGGCCCCCCCAGTGTACAAGTGATGGGGATGGAGAATATAAAGGGTCATCCTAACGCAAATGCTTGCTAGAATACATGCATAAAAATGCTCCATTTCTATCTGTTTCTTTTGCTTTTGGTTATTTTCTTCTGCTCTTTGTCATAGTAATTATTGAATAAACTCACTTGGTGTGAGTTTTCCTTTCAGCTTTTACGAGGTCCTGCATTCGTCAAGACATTTGATTTATATTAAATCAAAAATATCTTAATTTAAAGGGCTTTCTGGGATAGAGAAAGAGTTCTGCCAAAATGCCATTATGCAAGGCTTGCTTTTATTGTGTCTCAAAAATGTCCCATCAAATAAGCTTAACTTACAACGCTTTTTTGTTTTGCTTTTAAAGGCTTTCCTATGTGCCAGCTGCCACATATTCACCCTGGGGTCTGACATTTGATTCTGAATTGTTTCTCATGCAGAATCACATTTCCAGGCATGAAACAATAAAAAATATCTTGCAGACACTGTTGATCTAGAAGCTTTTTGTATGCACATTAAACAAAGCAGCTGTCTCTTAATACATAAGAAGTAGCTTCACAAGTAAGAAGATACTTATGAATGTACCTGTGTAAAGTATTCATCATAGAATTCTGTTTGAATACATAGATGAGCCTCATGTTAACCTATGAAACTCATCTGTCATAATCTGTACCAAAAAAAAAAGAACATTTTTTTCCATGCTTCTTTTCCTTCAGGTCAAGGACTCTAACATAGAACCCTGTTGTCTGCATATTTGAATAATATAGGATTTTTGTCTGTCCTCAATTTATCTTTCTGCAGGCAAAATCAATAGAATCCAGTCTGAAAACAGCAGAGAAGGAACTTGACATCTTTCAGTGGGAAAAGCAGCAGAAGCTGAATGACTTATATGTAGTTGTGCCTTTGAAACTCCATCAGGTAATTCATGATTTTGTGTGTTTATCAGTTTTACCTTTGGCAGGTGCAAGTGGCCTATGTATATCTAAACAGTGGTGTCACTGGCTTTTGAGGCCTTTGATTTCCTGATCCACCACTGTCTCCTTGGAATGACAATGGCATTAATTGAACGTCATGTTTCCTCTGGGTTTGTTTTTGCTCATGTAAGGACAGGTAGAGTCAGTACACTGCTGAAATGTGTGTTGCCTTCAAGTGCTTTACAGGTTTGGAATGGAATATTCCTTCAGGTCTATGCCTACTAATAATCTCTTGAGAAAAACAAAAACAACAACAAAAATAACAACCAACACAATAGAAACAAGCAAACAAAGAAACAGCTATTGAAAGTAATGGGAGTTTTGCCCAATTCAAAAATGCTGGATTGCATACAATGCATTCATCTATGCAGCTGTTATCCCAGGGCTGATAAACAGAAAATGAAGGGGAAAACTCCAGACAATGCTGTAATTTCCTCTGGGTTGAATCTTGTCCTCAGAGAGATAGGCCTCTGCCTGTAGTGGCTTGTACGCTTCTGAGGCAAGCTCAGCGTCTCTGTCTTTGTTTTATCTACCTCATTAAAATGTTCCTAAGAAAGACAGAAGACTCTCAACAGGAGTCCCCCACTCCATTTTTGTTCTCAATGTTATAGAAGAGTAATCAGCTTCATACATAGGGAGCCCTCATAGCTCTAAGTCATCTTTGAGCTCTGCTGTGTGGCAGTGATTTCCTGGCCCCAAACATGAGAGTTGTGCCCATGCTATTTCCTCATTCATTAGTTTACAAACTCTCACACATTTTTTATCCAGAACTGTCAACAGCACCCTAAACAAGTCAAGTCAGCCTTGCTTGTGGCTGTTTCTGGCAGGTGGAGTACTTCTTTAATGGGGAGATACCCAGGGACTTCTCCCAGGCTCTGGTATTTACCAACCAGTCCCTAGAGTGTCTGCAGAAGAGAATTGTGGACTTACATCACGAAAAGATAATGCAGAGAAAGATCTATAAGAAGGCCCAGAAGCAACATAAGCAGCTTGTCCGGGACAAAAAGGAGATGGAGATAACTATTCAACGTGAGTAACAGACTTCATATTGCACAGGTTTCTTGTTTCTCACTGGCTGTGACTAAGTCAGCAGATCTGTCTTTATGCTCACCCAAATGTCACAACTGGTCACTGCAGAAAAAGTGTATCAAGTGGACTGTTTGGGTGAAGTACTGGTAGTTCTCCAGCACTGTAGAATCACTAGGCTGTGATAGGTCAGTTTTAAAAGCATTTTCTTCCGTGTAACATAAGAGGAATTAAAAAACCTCTCTATTAAAACATTTACATTCCCAAGAACCAGATGCAGATATGTCGAGGTGTCTGCAACATCTGAACCTCCTCTGCCAGCCTGCTGAGGCTTTGGTGTGGGGATGGCTCGCTGGCATTGGCTGAATGTGGCTTAGTGATAGCTCAGGTGTGGTCACAGGCAAGAACAAATGGCAGTATTCAGTTGTGAGCTCTATTGAATTCATGTGAATTGTTTATTATGGATCGTATATGACAAAGCTCAGGCAAAAAGTTGGGGGTACGGAACAAATTCTTATTAACCCATGAAAAGCAGTTCTGCCACTTGTGCCTTGCCTCTCCCTTTAGATCTGGAAGAGAAATGCAGTCAGCTGATGATGCTGAAGTTTGGCCGTGTGGTTGATTTTGAAGCAGTTCAAGCACGCTCTGTTAACATACGCCTGGAAGAGCTGCAATTGCAAATAATAGAGAAAGAATATGAGCACTCCCAGGAAATTAATGAGTATACGGTAAGGTGCACGAATGGGAGGAGGGTGTATGTGTGTTCTATTAAGTCTTCTTTTGCCTGGGGCTGAATAGCTACACTAAAGTTTTGTCAACATATTCATTTTTGTTTGATTTTTTTTCACCTGTCACCAACAGGTGTCACCAAAATGTCCAACTTCCATGACTTCCCATCATGACTCCTACCTTTGCACTGCTGCTGCTTCACATCCTATTTTCTTATGCAGGCAGTTGATGGTGTCTTTATTTTTAAACTGGCCTCCAGTGCATTTTTCTGTTTCAGTCCCTATGAGAGGTTCTCCCAGAGTGCTATCCTGCAGGTTTCAGCTGGCAGTCAGTATCTACTGCCTGCTTCCATCATATTTCTTGATGAATTATTTGAGTACAGTGCACCCCTGGCTGATGCCTGGGACACTAGACTGTGCAGCATGAAAAGTGCGTGTCTTCCTGGGATACCTAAGGCTCAGCTGCTGTAGTGCAGCCAGGCAACAGTCCCAAGCTGTCCTTACAGAATGCTGTTCTTTTCCGACACTTTAAAAATATGTAGACAAAACAATTGGAATGCAAGAGTATCCCAGAACAGCCAGAAAATATCTCTGAGTATCGTGCCTAATTTGAATTTGTTTGACTAATATTTCACCCCTGCCCCTCCTAATAGGTTTTGTGATTTCTACCTCTTCCTGTTAATGTCAGTTGTCAACATGTTTTGGGCTTACTTTTTGCTATGGGAAATGCTCTGCTCCTTAGAAAAGTTAGTCTGGTATCCTTCAACACAGCATACATCTGGATGTGTTGCAAGGTTTGCATAATGGACTCCAGAAAGTAAGAACTGTGCTGCCTACTCCTATGCATGTTTGCACAGCGTAATACCTCATGAAAGGAGAATGTTCAGATCTGCAGTTCTTTGCTCTCCTGGTTGTCTTGTGTTTGTAGCTATGCAAAGAACCCCTGTCTTCCTCCTCGATTTGGGTGTGAGAGCTGCATTTCAAATTGGAAACTCATAGCCTTAGCCTCCTCTGTTTGTCACCTGTGCAGGCTTGTGGCAGGGGTAGGTGCCAGTTTGATACCTTACACACGAATGGATTACTATGTGCCTAACAGTCTTCCCTTTCCCATACTTTTGCCTACCTGCTTTGCCAAAATGCTTAGTCATTTTCAATACTAAGAAAACAACAAAAAGAAAAAAAGAGATAAAAAAAGCCACCAACAACAAAACAGCTTGTAGGAAAGGCATCACAGGATCACTTGTATGCAGGATCAGTTTGTTGTTTCCGTCCCTTCTGTGATGCATATTCAGCTTAGCCCTCGGTCCCCATTTCATCCTTCTTATCCTCACTCCTCCTAGTTGAACTTTTTCTTTCTTTCTAGAAAAGAATCTCAGACTTAGAACAGAAGCTAATGATGCTGACAAAAGAAAACACCATAAAGGTGAGGCAGCTGAACCAGTTCTGCCTTGAAAAGCAGCAACTTGAAACTAAGCTGGATTCACTGAAGGATGATCTGGTAAATTTCTAAGCTACTGTACTACATGCAGGTTTGGGACTGTTAGAAAGCTGAAAGCAGTTCATCCAGCCCTCACCATCTCCCTGGTCAAAAATCCTGCTGTGCAGTCAGCCATTCAGGCTGATGTTGCCTAGTGGCAAAGGCAGAATGGCTGCTCCAAGTCTTCTCCAGAGAGGAAAATGGATGAACTGATCCTGAAGTAGGCCACGCTGTAACTTCTCTGTTAATTTCTTAGCTGCTTTCTAATACTGAAGTAAAGTCATCTTATTTCTAATTAGAAAATGTTTTGCAGAAAGTCAAAATTATTCCTTTGGTACATGGAAACAGACAAATGAGTTGTTTTCTTTCTCTTTATTAGGGAATAAGGCAGCCATTGGTAACACACTGAGCCAAAGATAAAGGCCTATTACTCTGTCTTCCAAGTAGTTCTGACTGAGGAATGGAGCAATCACTGTCCCACTTCTTGGAATGCTTTACTTTGCCAGATGAAAAAAAATCCACTGTTAATTCTTGCTTTTTTTTATAGGTGCAATTTTTCTCTCTCCTTACAGAGAGTAGAATTTCAGGGCCCCCGAACTGCTGATATTAAAGAGAAGGCCAGGATGGAGTCACAGCTGAAATGTTTGGCTCATGACGAAGCCATCCTAAGAGAAGAAATCAATCTTCTAAGCAGAAAAGATGGGCATTTAATTGAAGAACTCAGTCTCTTAACCAGGAACAATCAGTTTCTACAACCTTCATCACCACAGGACTTGGAGTCACCAGATGAAATATTCCCTGTTCTTAAACCATGAGAGGTAACTAGCAGTTCAAGTGACCCTTAAAAGCAGGCATTGAACTATGGCAGTAGTAATACTTGCAAGTGTGAAATTTATAGTTTTGGTTATACAGGGATTTCACTGTAAAGGATTAAATTTGTTTCCTTTATCCAAAAATGGCTGTAATGGTGGGTAGGGAATTAAAAGTGCAATTGCAACCAGTAAATGATGTTGTTGTCAGTCCATTGCAGAGCTTTGCACAAAAGAGATGCTCTGTGTGTGCACACGCCTGTTATTAGCTCTCAGTACAAAATGGCTTTTGAAGGCTGGAAATGAGAATGTTTCACATGGCCAACTGTATCTATAGCATCTGGGTTCTCAGTAGCTGGTACAGGAGGTCTGTCTTAAGAGTGCATCTTGTTACTTGTTGAACATTCCCACTGCAATGGCAGTTGTCTCCCACCTGAGTTAGGAATATTGTAAAAAGAGATGGGAAGCACTATGCTTGGGAAAGCAAGGGGACCTTTTTCCTCAGGGCCTACAATGCTAGAAAGGTATGGCACCAGTGAGAGCCCTGACCCTGCTCTGTGGAGGTGGGAAGCTGCACTCCAGTGCAGGATACCCCATTTATTTGGAACAAGAAAACTATAGCAAACGTGAAGTCAGCCTGTAATTTCACTGACTTGCATGCGTTAGAGAGTAGAGCTAGTCTTTGTTTTCTGGTTCTAACTTTTCTTGCATTTGAGATGTTGACAGTGAGTGATCACAGACAGTGCTTACTTTGTCTTACTGTGAAGTTTCTTTAACCTCCAAGTGGAGGGGTTGTGATGCAATGTTCTTCCATTGCAAAGTTTCCGACAGCGCACAAACCTTTGGGGTCGGTTGCTCTTTTTTAATTAAAAAGCTCAAACAACCTGCAGCTGCTCTTGCTTCTTCTGCCCTCTCCATCCCTGCTCATCGCTTCTGTCTGGTGCACCTTCAGCCAGGATCCAGTTGTGTCCCAGCCAGGCACAAAAACTGCTGCTGTTGGCCCGAGTACAAGCAAACGAATGATATTTGTGCTGCCTGTCTTCAGCGAGTCACTGTGAAGGTGCAGACTGGGGCCAGATATTTGGGTGTCCTTCCCAAATCTCATGTAGCTATCCTTAGATGTAAATGAAAATTTTCCCTGGCTCTGCTCCCTGTGAGAGGTTTTATATCACTTAGCTGGCATAGATAGCAGCCAGCCCTTTTCTCCTAAGCTCAGCATTGAAAAGTTTCACATAGATTAGAGGAAAACTATAACTGCAAGAAAGTGTCACCTTCCCTCAGGAGTCCTTTTTGCCATGTTTCCGCAGGGAAAAAGAACGTAGATCCATTCTGTGGAAGGTTTTAGCATACAACCAGCCACAGAAAATACGTAAGCCTTTATTTTAGTTGTTAAAGCATGGGTTTGTCTTTACAGATATGCAGCTGCAGATGGCGTCTATGTGAAAGTTTGTTTATGTTGATTAGGCAGAGTGCAGAACTCCAGTCCACTCACAGGAGTGCGTTCCTGGGACATGCCTTCCTGTGGGCAAGGAGAAGCCCTCGCTGCAGGAGGCTGATTGATCTTGGTGGCAGCAGCTTCGTTTGGACCCATGTCTTGCAATATCCCTTGTGCTGCTGTTTCTGTCTTGTGCTCTGATGAACAGCCACAGGTAGCTGCTGCTTTGTTTCTTGGGCCCTCCTGTTGCCTTGCTGAAGATGCCTTCTGTCTCCATAGCATTATAAAAGGCACATATACATCTATATACAAGTGCATAAATATATAAATAGAGGTGTTATACAAAAATAAATACCCATTCTTTTTTTCTCTTTAGAATAAGTCTTTTGCAAAAGGCAGCTTAGTCCCTAACTGATAGGAGAGTGAGTCTCTAAGGGCCTCAGCGATAGTGAGCTGCTGTTCAGATGTCCTGGTAGGTCCTGACTCAAAGATGTGAGCACTGGAGCCTGGGGATGGAGGTCTCCTCTGGACTGGCAGCAGTCTAGTCTTTCTACCTCTTCCACTGGCACTAGGCCTAGGCAGAACGGGCTTCCTGAAAGGCAGAGGAGTGAGAGAGAATTAAAATGTGTACAGAAACGAAAGATACTATGATAGCTTTCTAGTCAACAGTCCACTTTATGAGGATAGATAGTCTGATCAAAGACCAAGAACTGCATTCTAAAAGTCCTGGCTATAGGGGAGTTTTCTCCTATGCTCGTATGCAATGTGTTTGATCCACGCTGCAGGAGGGATGGATCAATAGACCTTATCCTAGTGGGACAGACTCACAGAATTTTTCAGGGGCCTTGCTGTTTGACCAGCCTGGAAGATGTAAGGTGAAGGACTAAGTGATTAATCTCTGCAACTGCAGATGGGTATGCATCCTTCCAGCACCATATATGCCATCTTACGGAGAAAAGAAAAATATGTTTTCTAAAAGTGGCCCAGGCAATTTACAATCCCAACTGCTACTGTGGCCTTCTCATGCTATTCTAAGAGACTGTCCATGCACCACAGAACCGAGCACGAACAAAGCCATCAGGCCTCCTCTACAGTGAAGTTTTCCTTCAAAATAAGACCAAAACAATGAGATGAAGCAAGCACTGAATTTTCCAGACCACTGACCACGGTGGAACAGTGGATCTCGTCGAGGATCCAAACTGGGACCTCCCACTTTATTGCCCATTGCTGGATGATGCAGGCCAATGAAGTGCTCTTGAAGGTGTGGACAGTCATCTTGTGGCTGAAGAAGTTGGTGAGTGGAATCATCTGGGAGGCTGTACAGGAAAGAGCTGTCTTCTGGTCTTGAATTCGGCAACCTAATGAGGCAGACAGACAAAGAAAGAAGTTCAGCACTACTCACATATTTCCTCCTTGAAAGGTATGCTTCCTGCAGCATCTCAGCCAGCTGCACTGATAAAATGACAAACCATTCCTAAACGAGGAGAAAGATGGATATAGATGGATATACTTGTGGAGTGGGAACGAGGTGATGCGAACTGGTATCTGTGATTCAAAACCTGATGAGTGCCACAGAAGCTTGGAGGAGTTATGCCTCCTGGGGAGCATGGGAATAATGACGTGGCATCTGAACATGAGGCACTAAGTGTCTGCAGATCACCAGATCCTGGATTTCTCTTTATCAGCATCCAGCCACAGATGTTAGTTTCTCTCATTGTACTTTCCAGCCAATGCTTAGGAGGCACAAGGAGGAAACGGGAGAGCCATCTCTAAAGTGAAATCACCTCTCTTTCCAACCATTAGAGGAATGAGGTGTGTGAAAAAGAGCTTAAACCAAACAGGCTGAATGCTGGAGCATAGGTTTGTTTCCCAAGTGAACTGGAACAGATAAGGGCATGTTTGCACAAGCCATCCTAAGCATGTATTTCAATGGGTCCCACATGATCGACTGTTTCATCCTTCCCCTTGGTAAGCCAGGACCAACCTGGTGGGCTGGTAGTCTCGCTGGGCATTCCCATTTTGCAGCACTCTCGCCTGCAGCAAGGCATTGGTCTCCTCGTGTGACTGGAATGAGAGAATGGATCTTAGCAGAGCAATGACATAAAGCAGCAGTAAGAGATTGGTGCTGATTTCTAGCAGAACCTGAACCACAAGCCAGAATGGTGAAGTTCTTACAACGGAAGGTGGAAAGAGCTGGAGCTGTTTCTTTTGTAACAGAGTAGAACTAAGCACTGAAAAACTCAGATTACTTATCACTGTATCACCGGCTCACGATAACCGATTTATACTCTCTGCTGTGGCACTGCATTTATTTTACTGTGAACATATGGAATACTCAGCATAGTCAGTCCCTGGGTGCTTTGCTCAGGAGAAACAGAAACCATTTCCATTAGGAGCAGTCTTTGCTCACTACCTCCTACTGCCCCAGGATGCCACCTCATCACAAGTCACTGGGAGACCTTCCTGCTCATCCCAGGTCTCATGTAACTTCACTGCAACAGGGAAACTTCAAAAAGGAGCCAGTTTTGGCACTTCTGTGTGCTGCAAAGTGTCAAGCATGCCTGGAGAAGCCCTCCCATGCAACCATGGCCATGGCTCATGTCAAATCAGCTGTTAAATGAGGGTGTGGACATACCTGCTGCATGTCATCTGGACTGTAATCTTGGGTCTTTGTGCTCACATAGTCCACTCCTGCAGAGGGGCAGATGCCGTTCAGATGTGCCCCACTGGCATAGGGCTGCCCATTAACATAGGGATGTCCGTTGGCACGAGGAGCAGAAATGCCCCTCAGGGGCACCATTGTGTACTGGCAGGATGACACCAGCAGTCCAGCTCCTGGGAAGCCCATGTCAATGGTTTGCTCTGCAGAAAGAAGAACAAGACAGTCTGAGGCCAAAAGCAGAGGTAAAGCTGAGCTTCCTGAAGTGAACTACTGAAAATGATAGTGTTAGGCTGTCCTATCAGGCAGGTGTTTTGGCACACTAAGCATCCTCAGAAATACATGATACAAAAGGGAAGGCAGTGCCCCTTTCCACCACTTGTAAGTCCCAGGGTTCCTTCTTAACATGGTAAACAAGATAAGGGATGAATGTTGGCCTTTTATCTTGATGGGAGGGTTCCATTGGACATTTGGAACCTCTGCCCTTCTTTCCCTGCTTCCCAGAATGCGCAGCGTTCACGGTTTGGATGTTTGATCCAATTACATCCAGGATCATATCTAACCCACAAGGTTACATCTTGTAAATCAGCCCTCAAGAAAGGACCCTTACTCTGCTTGGACCAGGCTCTCCAAAGGCAAAAGGGGATGAAGGCCACGATGAGGAGTACGATAGAGCCCAGCACGACGCCTACGATCAAGTACGGTAGGTCGCTGGAACGGGCCACCATGGCTCCTGTCCCCAGGCCACTGTGCCCACCGCTAAGTGGGGGATGCTGCTGAGGTGCCACTGTTGAGGGTGGAAGACGACCCGGCAGACCAAGAGATTTTCGAGCTATGAAAGAAGAGACAGAGAATGAGATACAGCCATGGCAGGAGGAAGAGCAACACGCTTAAGAAATACGAGTACTGGTGTGGGTGTATGCACATAGTTAGCAACAGCATAACCAAGCCGACCTGCCCTCTTCTGTCCCGTGCCAGAGCTTAGATGACATGCTGTCAGGCAGAGATGACTCCTGTCTTGCTGTGCTCTGGACAGCAGTAGGGACAGAGTACTGGGCTCCCACATGTGCCCTGCAAAGCTGCTCACCTTTGGTTTCACAGATCATCACATTGCTGAACTCGCTTTCACCACCCTCATTGAAGCATTGCATCTTGATGTCATATGAGGTCTCCGGCTGCAGGTGGCTGATGGAGTGCCAGTATCTATCTCCTGAGGACAGAACACACACACAGGGTGTCATTAGCTTCCTGTGTGCAGACAACCCACCTCTGCAGCAGTGCTAGGTGGAAAAAAAATAATCCAGCAGGAGCCTTGTGCCTTTGGTACACAGGGCTCCTTCTGGGCACATCCTCTTACAGGAGGAACCAGCAGTTATGACCAGTGTTCAAATATCTCCTACCTTCTACCACATCCTTCTTGTAGTCGCTGTCATTGTCACTGTCTGTGGGGCGGTAGTAGATGTAAAAGCCATGGATGGGAGTGTTATTGTTGCTGGCTGGGATATACTGCAGAAGAAGAGCAGAAATTAGCAGAGATGTCTGTGTTGTCAGATCCATACTGTTCTGGGTGAGGAGCAGTCAGGATAAATGGGATGGAACAGGAGGAAGTCCCAGCAGAGGATCTCTTCCTTGTCTTGCCACTGGTTTTCATAGTAAGTAAATTCCTTCCCAGAGACCACTGATGTTTTACACTCTCACATTTTGCTTCTGTCACACAGCAGGCAGGCCATTAATTTGGTTCTGTCCACCCCACCATTCTATACTCTGCTTCCGTGATTCTTCTTCTCTGAAGCATCAGATGGTTTAGGTTGGAAGGGACGTTTAAGATCACCTACTTCCAACTCCCCTGCTATAGGCAGGGACACCTCTCTCTAGACCAGGTTGCTCAAAGTCCCATCCAGCCTGGCCTTGTATGCCTCCTAGGAGGGGGCATCCAACCTTCTCTGAGCAATCAGTTCTAGTGTCTCACCACCCTCACAGTAAAGAATTTCTTCCTAATATCTACTCTAAATCTATCCTCTTCCAGTTTAAAGCCATTTCTCCTCATCCTGTTGCTACATGCCCTTATAAAACATCCCTCCCCAGCTTTCCTGTAGGCCCTCTTCAGGTAATGGAAGGTCCCCCCTGCTCAAGCCCTCTGATCATCTTCATGTCCCTACTCTGCCCCTCTTTTTCCTCAGCAAGTTACTCAGCTGGGCAAGGACAAACACACCATCACCTTGACTTCAACAAACTCATGGCATCCAGACAAAGTGCATCTATCCTGCTATGAACCAGTGACTGTAGAAGTCACGTATTTCTGACGACAGCTCTGCTCCTCCCTCATCTGGGGCTGCACTGCCCCAGCTCCATGTGCTCTTGCAAGCTTTCATCTAGTATTTTATCAGCTAGTGTGTTTAAAATAACATCACTGCCCATCCTGCCCTGGAGCAATTTTGAATCAGATGTTGGGAGAGAAGAGTGTGACACATCCCTCTAAATAAGCTCTAAGCTGTTGGAAACACTTGGATCTGGGCCTGTGAGCCAAAATATCCTGCGCATTCCTAAAAGTCCTCAGGGCTGGACTGCTGTACATGATTACCAGCACTTAGAACTGCTGTTTAGCAAGTGAGAGTGAAGGACATGTCTGCTGGAAACTACTGGGGCAGACAGAGGTGCTAATAGATTCCAGGAATTTGGTCAGGAAAGCAAGCAGCCACCCCACGCATTGTTGAACAAAATGGTCAAGAACCAGAGGTTATCCACTGAAATGCCTCCCATTTACAATGCTGGATTCAGATTAAAAGGTTTCCTAGGCTCTGACTGCCTGCACTTCTGCAAGCCCAGCCCTCAACGCCTGTGACAACTCTAGGACCTCCAATCCATCTGTGCTACTGACAAGCTCCGGTGTGGCAGCCTTGAAGATGTGTGAGCTGGACAAGAAGCACCTACACACTTGCTTTTTGCAGAGATCCTTCTTTCTCCCCCACAAAGCTTACCATCCACTTCAGCATGATGGTGGTCTCATTAATGGCATCTGTGAAGGTGATGTATGGTCCAGCCACCGGGCGCTCGTACACTCGGTTGTTGTGCCCAGACACCACATATGGCCGAGATGCAGCACTGGGCTCACTTTCTCCCAGGATGTTCAGTGCTCGGACACGAAACTTATAGGAAAACCCTTGGGAAGAAATGGGGAATAAAAGAAGTTTCACTAACACGGCACTGATGTATTTCAAGAGTTCTGTTGTCAACAGAGGCCTGGCTGTGGAGAGGGGGCTTTGTCTTCTCCAGAAAGTGAAAAAAACTACAGAGATGTTTTGTTTGAAGTACAAACACATTTCGGCCATGTGATAGACAGAGTCTGCTTTTATTTGTCTCTCCCAGTTCCTGTCTTGTTGGTCTAGAAGTCATGTAGCAGTTATGGGACATGGGGTAGATGGCTGGATTCAGAGATGCCAGAAATTTGCCTTTACCCTAAAGCAGATACGAGATAGCATCCTTCCTCTATTGCACTGAAATTAGCTACATAAATCTCACATAAAAGTTCTAAGCCTAAGCCGTTTTAACTGGGACATCCTTTTTCTCCTTTTTAAGTATGGGTAGGTATTTTGCTTTTTAAAGCTGTCCCACACAACGATGCCTTTTTTTCTCATGTGAAGTTCAATGGGAATTGCAAGTCCATCTGTCTTGCCTGTGGCTACAGAAAGAGAAGTTCTGTCCTATCTAGTAAATTGCAAAAACAAGACACTAATGCCTTTAGTAACTATGTCCCATAATACAGAAAAGCAGGCATGAGCCTCCCTGAGGGAGGTCAAATCTATGTTGGTCTCTGCAGCTGGAGAAACTGGAGAAGCATTTGCAGCACTTCCCCATACACCTAAGGCCGGAGCTGGGGAGGCTTTGTTCTGCTTACACATGCCAGGGCTGAGTGCGACGTGACAGATGGTTCACCATCCTACAGGGACTGCACGGCTTTCCTACAGACCCCACGAAGCAGAGAACTCTTGCCTACCTTTTTCCAGGTCTGGGATTTCCACAGAGAGGCGAGAGGGAGGAATGTCACTGGTGGCCAGGACCCAGTCTCCCGACTTCTTTTGTTTCTTATATTCCACACGGAAAGACTGGATGGGAAATCCACCGTTCCCACGGGGGATCCAGGTCACATACACAGATGTCTCTGATGCCATGGAGATGGTTGGACGATCTGGTGCCTCTGGAGCTGTAAGGGCCACAAGTGGACATCAAGACACTTTTAAAATGTCTGGAGGATGCTCAGAGGGATTTAGGTGAAGGACAGCCTGCATCACACCCACCCACATGCTCTCTAAGTCCCAAGTGCTCTTCATTAGAGCTGGGACTCCCAGATCCTCACTCCTTTCAGTTTGTGTTCTCCAAATATCTTTTACTGCTGTTTGTATCTCACTTCTTTTTCCCTTTCCTGCTCAAGGAAGGTGTGTGCACCCATCACAGAAGAGACACAATGAGAAGTGTGGATGAGAGTCTGGAGATAGAATGGGAGGCCTCACTGATGTGGGAGCAGCGAGCAGGGGGAGATTGACACTGGGGACAGAGAAGAGACACATGGGGGTAGGAGATGCAAACAGGAAGGGCCTTGCCCAGAGCCTTACGGGACAGCCGGCTGTTGTCAGACTGGTTGCTGCTCTGAGTGCTCGTGCCTGGGTCATCCCTCTGGATTTGCTGTTCTTTGCTGGCAACAATCTCTGGTTTTGGGCGCCGGCCTGTGTAGGGTGGAGAGATGGCATCAGGGACACAGTGGTGTGGGTAAGAGTTAATTTTTGTTGTGATGAATAAAGAAAATATTCCTAGTCACAGTGCTGATGTAAATAGTCTTTGGACTCAAACAGTCCCGAGGACTCAAAGTGCTCAACTTGCAGAGAGGAACTAAAGCAACACAGTCAGATTTGTTATACTGTTGATTTATTTTTGCCCCCACTAATGTTTAATTTTCTAAAACTTTTTATTAGTTTTCTGAAAATCTTGTCACTCGATTTCTGCCTGAGCAGGAGGTAATCAGCTCAACGCAGAGCCTGAGAAGGTACATGAGCAGCCCTCTCCACAGGGAAGGTTTCTATGTAGGGAATGCCATCTCCCACACTTTCTGGGGACAGGAAAAGCAGCACGGGGACACAGGAAGACTGAGCTGAGACTTTTGGAGCATCCTTTTGGCACTAAGCAGACTGCCAGCAAGGAAGACTTGGATTTCTCTTAAAAACAGCTCAGAGAAACACCTGTCTGGAATAAATCCCAAAAGCAGATCCTTCCTTCAGGCAGTGAAAGGATTAAGTGACCTCCTGACATCTCTCTCAGGCCTATTCTCTGTGGTTCTGCAGGTGTCCAACTGAGACACCGAGAGAGGAATGAGGGCACCCGACTGCCTCAGAGCAAAATACCCCAAGACCGTTTTGACCTTTACCAGTCCGGAAGGTCACCATGGCCGTCTGTCCCTCGCCGGCGCAGTTGTGAGCAGCCATCTCCACCTCGTAGAGGCTTCCAGGATCCAGCCTGGTGAGCGTCAGGCGGTGCTGTGAGGCTGGCACATCTCTCACTGCCCAGCTGTCTGAGGCGTTGGCCACCTGCTGGGAGAATAACGCAGGCAATGGACAGAATTAAGGCTATGCAGCCTCAGCTTGAGTAATTCTTGGCTGAACTATAACGCCCCCTGCAGGGAATGGATGCTGTATGGCTGTGCCCTAAGAAAGACGTGGAAACATATTTTGTTTTTCAGTGATGTCCCACCACCCCATACAGAGCGGGAGGGAAGGTGGGATTCTCTGCCTTCTCCCCAGCTGCAAGGATAATATTATTGCAGGCAAACACACAGGATGCTGAGGTGACGCGGTGCCGAAAGCAGCATTAGCAATGCAGGCAACGCGACAGAACGGAAATGCCAGGATTCAGCCGTATCATTCATCTTCTCCAGGCGTTTGACACTGACTGATTAATGCCTGCCTCATTTTATTTTTATTCCTGAGCCCACAGAGCTCTGAGGCCAGGAAGGGGAGTCCTGAAGACTGCTAAGCATCCAGGAAAGAAAAAGTGAAATTCTTAAGAAACAAAGATAATAACTACACAGCATCTGACTGCTTGCGGGCTGCTGACATTTTAGGGTCAGTGTAGGAGCAGGGAGAAGAGACATCCGTATATGTTTTGGAGAGGAAAAACAGACCCTTGCCCAGACAGTTTTAAGCCTCCTGTCAGAAGGTTTTACTTTCCTCGGCCATTTCTCACACAAAGAGCCTTTTCTTTTGTTGCTGAATTGATTCCTTCCCTCTCCACACACATGCTTTTCCAGTCAGAGATGTTTAAACCAGATCATTATATAACTTGATCCTACAGATCTCTTATAGAAAGAGACTCTCTAAACAAGTTTGAGGGTTATTGGGACTAATTCCTTTCCACACAATCCTTCAGCATCTCAAGAAAGAGTCTCCAGCTGAGAATTTGGACTACACTGAAAACATATTACTGCAAACTGCAGTGACCCATGATGACCTCCACTGCCCTGCAGCCCCTTCCAGGTGAAGCACTGAAAAACAAGTAAAATATGGACAAACTCCAGCCTGCAAGCCAATATTGCATACAGAATTGCCTGTTACATGATACACCACTGGGGAACAAATCTCTTCTTGGCAGACTACTAGACCCTATGCAGTCTGGTGAGGCTTTTGGCATCTTTTGTTTTTGAAACTTGCCCCATTGTGTTCTTGTGTTGGCATCTTCTGCCTTTGCTTTAGAGAGTTATTTAAATCTCAGGCCTTAGTTTTGTTTAGAAAGAAATCAGCAATGTGGGGGTGTTACCAAAGCCTCCTGTTATACCAGTCAAAAAATTCTGGGAAAAGAGATAACATGTATTCACATATAATCAAAAATGGTGGCTTGCAATGGCTGGGAATCCCAAACATACCAGAACTGAAATGTATTCAAAGCCCATTGCAAAACCAATCTCTCTACTGCAACCATCTGTGTACCCAAAGGAAATACAGGCTTTTTCTCCCATGCTCCCAGTAAAATGACAAGAAGTACTCTTCACCTCATTAGCAGAATTTTTACTTCAATGGTGCTTTGCTTTGCTACTTAGAAAATCTGCTGGGTAACGGCTCTGCTCGCACCCTGCCTGCTGGGCTGAGAGGCACTGCAGAAGGCAGGAGCCTTCAGGCTCAGTGGGGCTCAGCACTGCTCCATGCACCATGGCGTGTCACCAACACGTGCTTTACAGTGCACTGCTTTTCAGCCTCCAGAATAAAACTATCAGGAAGTGGTAGTTTAGAAGCTTCCCAAAGGAGTTAGCATGGCTATGAGAGCCAGAAAGGCACAGGTGTGTGCACACGCACTCTCTTCATTTCAAGGCTGACACACAAACCCCTACCATCTTTTCTCAGATTTGTCCCACTGACCTGCACTGCCAGTGAGCAGTGTTTGCCCATGTCCCCAGTGCACTGTCCGCAGGGCATGCGACAAGGCCACCAGCCACACCAGAGAACAGCATGGGAGAAAGATGGAGCAGGGCAAAACAGCAATACCTTGCGATGCTTCACCACGTAGTAGAGGATCGGGGCCCTGCTGTCGGGTCGGGGTCTCCACACTAGGTCGTAGCTGTCTGTTTTGGATGTCCGGGGAGAACTGAGGATGATGGGGGCCTCGGCTGGAGACACCAGCTCCTTGTTGGCTGAGCACTGCGGAGACGCTGCCAGTGGAGTGGTCACAGGCTTTGGTGGACTACCTTTATCCAAAGGCAGCTTTAAGGCACTGTCCCTGGAAGACGGTGTTGGAGGCTGAGCTGAACCAAGCTGGGTATCTTGCCCAGGGTTGAGGGTAGCTCCTGAAAGATGAGATGCTGAGAGTAAGTGAGTGGTGCAGGCAGAGTAAATGTGTGATCCAGGCTGCAATGAAGACAGAACTAAGAGAAGCCCCCTGAATCCTCTTACAAATCTGGAGCTATTCACCTACTGCATCACCGATAACTAAGAGGTATCAGGTCCCAGGTGGTGCTGCCTACTGGGCCTCTCCAAAAAGTGTCAGAAACAAACTTTCCTTCTCCTGGTACAAACACAACATGACTCACTGGAGCCTCTCCCAGGACAGCTCTGTGCCACAGGGGGCTTCCTCTGAGAGCCCCCCTGACCCTAGGTAAGTCCAGCATGGTCCAAGGGAGGAGATAGCATCTCCAAAACCATTCACAGTGCAGGATGAAACAGAAGGAAGAGCGCAGCAGCCCAAACCCAAGCAGGAGGGTTACACACCAATCTTCTCCTCCTCACTGCTCGTTTGCTGTTCATTGGCCTCTAGCACTGAATGACCACAAACTTCAATGAAGGGACTCACCTGGCTGGGCCGTCCTCAGCTGCACCATGGCTTGTGCACTTCCAACCTCGTTCTCTGCCATGCACTGGTAAATGCCATCATCTTCGGGCCCCACACTGACCACCCGCAGCGCCCGGCGGGACAGCCGGAGCCGGTGGCTGGCGGACAGGGGCACAGCGTTGCGCAGCCACATGACTGAAGGCTGGGGGTTCCCTCGCACCTCGCAGGTGAACTTGGCACTCTGGCCCCAGGGTATGATCTGCTGGGACAGCTCCATCGTGACCTCTGGGGGCTCTGAGAGGGGAAAAGCACAATAATGATGACCACTTGGCAAGGAGCATGGCACAGTCCTGGCTTTGCACTCTCCTTTCTGGCAGGGAAGAGAGCGAAGGGATGGATGCTCAACCCTTCCTGCCAGCCCTGCTACCTTTATGGGGTCCCACATGGATCTGGTTTGTTACAGCAGCATCCATGTGAACCAGAAGGAGAGATGGCCTAAGGCCAGCTTCCCCTCTCAGTCACATAGTGACAGCAGGGACCTATGAGTCCCTTTTTTCTTAGCTGAAACAGTACTCTGCAAAGGTTGCACTTGTGCCAACAACACTCTGACACTTGGATGACATGCAGTCCAACAAAACATGGGCTTACCTTCCCTGAAGTTTGTAAGAAGGGGATAGATATGTGGTAGAAATACCTAAGGTGTGGTGTTCTTTCTATTTCTCACCCCACAAACAGCTTCCCTACCGAACAAAGTGAAAAGCAAAACTCTCTTATGCCTTCCCTATACTAATCTCAAATATGTCTGAGAAAGAGCCAGTCCTCCACCAAAAAGCGTTGGAGCAAACCCAGTGACACAAGGGACAAGAGATGAGCTTCCCCATGGGAGGGGGAAGCTTATGCTGGCAACCTGGAAGGAAGAACCTTTTGCCTTCAAGATAGAATTTATCCCATCTCCTAGAAACTGGAACCACAGGCATGGTGTGACTTACACTGTGGTTTATCCAGAGAGAGGAAAAGTACAGCAGCATTAGTACTTTTCCCTGAAAACAGATGAGAAAGTCCCACCCCTCCTGAAACAAGAGCTACAGCAGCACTCACCAAACACCTGCACATTGTAGAAGATGAATGCTGCTCCAGCCTCACCAACCCCATTGTCAGCTGTGCAGCTGTAGGTGCCCGAGTCCTCCTCGCTAGTGGGGTCAATCAGAAGGTTGCTGAGCAGGAACCGTGTCTTATTGTATGCTGAGACACTGGAGCCATCTTTGGCCCAGGTGACACGGGGCGGGGGGATCCCACTGGCCACACACTCCAGGATGAGGCTTTGGCCTTTGGTGACGATGATGGTCTGAGCTTCAGGCGGGTAGATTATCCGAGCGGCCTCCGCTGTGGAGCCTGGGAGTAGAGGAGCAAGGAGGTAATAGGAAGGAAGGTGGCAAAGCAGGACAAGAAGGCTGTTCTTTAAAAGATCTGTGCATGCAACAAGTGCTTTTGCTGACGGACTAAGGGCCTTTACTCATGCATCACCAAGAGTAAGTCCTGAAGAGGTACGGCAATCCCAAGGCTGCACACACAAGCCCTGGGAGCAGACCCAGGGCAACTCTCCTGCAAGAAATGGGTTTTCTCAGCAGCTGCTAATGTCAGTTCACACCAAAACCCAGCTAGAATAGCACTTTGTATATGCTGCCTGGACTGAAATTGGTAAGAAGGTGACATGCAACGAAAGGAGAGCAACGTACGTCTCACGCGGAGCCTCTCACTGGAGACTGAGGTTTTCACCTCCTGTGTTACAGGGTTGTAGGCAGCACATTTATAAGTCCCCTCATCCTCTTGGCTAGCATTGACAATCTGAAGGTTCCCGGATGGCATGATAAGGTAATTGTCTGTAGGGAGAGAAGAGGAGATGGCTCATGGCTCAAGATGTGGCACCTGGATGAAACAGTGCCCTAAGAGAAAAGGTGGACAAGTGAGAATGAAAAATACCGATGGGATAACACAAACAGCACTGAAATAAGCCCTTTTTGTTCACGCATCAGGAGGAGATACGATGCAGTTGTGGGAGGAAAAGTGCTGCAGGTGAAGCTAGCTTGTAACAAGTATGTACGGTAGATGAGAGTGAAGCTGCAGAATTTAGATCCAAATTTTAAGAATTCCCCCAGGTTCAGAATCATCTTTATCCAGGGACTGGGCTGGAAGAATACTTCATGGACATATGGAGACGCTCAATGAAGAGCAATGTGGTTCATCACCTAATTCTATTTCCTTTCCCCAAGCTTCCTTCTGCATGCTGGTGTTACACCTGATCCTCAGTCCCAGGCAGTGGGAACACATGGAGCCTTGTGAGAAACCCTCAAAGAACCAGCGCTCAGATCAGCCAAAAAGAGTACAGCTGAAGCCATGGGGATGCAGTGGCATAGAGCTTTGTGGTGCTCACCTCGGGAGGCCTCCAGCCACTCGTGCTTCACGCTGTAGCGGACCTGGGCCTTGGGATGGCTTTCGGGCAGGTCACAGGCGATGACAGCCGTATTGCCTTCATCCACCTCAATCACGTGAGGGCCATCAAACTTGAAATCCTTGAGATCTGCAAAGGGAACAAACAGGACATCTTAGCTGGCACAGCACCCAATTCATCCTTTCCCCACAGACGCAGGGCTGCTTCGCCACTGTGCCAGCAGAGGACCGTTCCATCCATGGCAGCCAGGGAAACTGGCCCCATATCAGAGCTATATTTTTCTTCTCCTTCCTACAAAGCATGTAAATTAAAACACAGCTTCAAGAGAAGCTGCCTGTTCCATGGCTGAAGAACTGGGTGTGAAAAATCCTGGCCTCAAAGTAAAAACGGAGCCAACTTACTGTAGCACTGAGGGGCAGCCAAAAGCGGACCTTCTACACCTCCTAGTTCCAGCACAGCTGCTGTTCCACTACTGAACAGTCAATGCTTTAATCACCACTTTGGGATGCCTCAGGGGCGTGTAGACACTGGGTGGCAAGAGGCAAAAAGGTGGGATACCAGGGTGATCATGAGGAAGGGAATCTTCTACATGCTCCTCAAAGGCATCACCCCCAGCTCTGCGCATCACCACGACCTCTTCCACCACATGAAGAGGGGGGAACTCATTCTCAAACCCTGTGCTATGGAGCATGAAGCCCTGCACTGTCAACAGCTCAGCCATCCCTTCCGACTGTATCCAGGTGCATGGTGCCAGTGCCCATGGGCAGTTTGAGGAGCTGGGGAGCAGAAGGGCTTGTGGAAAGCAGACTCGGTGCAGTCTGCCCTTGGCAGCCAAGCCAGCAAAAAATGTGTTTTTGTTCTCTGCGAAAGAGAGCAGCGCTCCAAGAGAAAGAGACAACGCTGGCTCCGAGCTTCTCCCACCCACAGTCACAGAAAAGTGACATGAAATTTCTCAAGCAGACTTTCTGATTAAAGCAAGATCCTTTATGGGGTTTAAATAAAAACCAGCCCTCTTGGCAGGGTGGCGAGAAAGCCTCCCCGAAGGCGGCGCGGAGGGGCTGTCGGGCGGCTGCTTGGGGAGCGAGTGTTCCCGTGCCCGGATTCGAGGGGAGGGGAGTGGGCCGAGCAGGGGAGGGGAGGTTTTGCAATGTCATAAAAATGATTTGCAGTGAACATGCTTCATACTTTTGGAATTTCTTGGCATCGTTCAATTAAAAAAAAAAATACTAAAAAGAAGGAATAAGGGTGAACTTCAGAAATGCCATTAATCCTTTAAGACAAGCCGAGGAGGGGAGCCATGTTTCCACTGGGTATTAAAGCCAGATGAAGATTAACTCTTAACTTGTGAAGAGCTGGCGGCAACCCGCTCTCTTCCAGCAAGGAAAGTTGCTGCCGGGGAGGGGAAGGGTGCCGGGTAGTTTCTCTTCTTTGCTTTCCTACCCGATCAAGGAATAAAATAGCAGGAGCCACAGAAATGGAAAGATGTGGAGAAGAGCCTGCACACATCACACATACTTCTCTGATCAACAAAATATAAACGAGCATCAGGAAAATTAATGTGCGCCTTGGTGGTCTGGATTCATCACAGCCAAATTAAGATTCTGGAGCCAAGGCATAGGCTCCAGCAACTCTGGCAGGGATCTGCACACGCACACACGTATGCACACACACCAACCCCAGAAAGCAGCCCCACAGCCACGCCAAGAGCTCTATACCCATGTGGGGACCCTTGGGGTGGCCTCACGGAGGATGGCTGCAGGGGGGTCCTTCACACGCAACCCCCCAGCAGCTTACACAGCTGCAGATGCCCCTCAGAGGGGACCAGGGCCTGTGGCTCTCCCTGCTTCCCTTGGGCCACTTGCAGAGAGGATGAAGAAATGGGGCCACAGGGCCCAATAGACATGGAGCGAGAATAAGGCAAAAGGATGAGAGATTTTCCAATATGCAGGCATAAAAGATTCCTTCTGGACTATTGCCCTGAATTCTTGCTCCCTCACAGGGAATGAGCCAAGCTACTTGCCAGTGAGTTTTGCCTGCAGGTGGTCACAGCTCCCAGCTAGTTCCCCCTCTGCCACATGCATCGTAATAGAGCTACCTAATCGGACAGCTGCTTTACCCCGAGGGCTTCATGCAAGCAGGAAAAACTGCTTATCCTTTCCACGGCTGCAAATCCCGGCTGTGCTGGGATAACAGGATTTATTATTATTGTTATTTTGTTCTTGCATGTGGCAGGGAGTGCAAGCAAAGGCCACTCCTTGTGTCCATCCACAGCCTGTGAGGAGGCACGAGGAGGGTCAACCCCACAGCTGCCCAGCCGCTGTCATCAAGAGTGAAATCAGCTGAATCCTGAGATGGGGGGCAAAGCAGCAGGATGGGTGAGACAGATCGGATTAAATGAATGGGAGGTCATAAATAACTCTGAGAAAGAGCAGTAAATAGAAAGCAGGCCCTCAAGGTGAAAGTTCTCTCACTGCCCCCAGGGCACACCCATGCTGCCTCCAGCCTCTGGCATCCTGAAACCCTGTTCTCCCTCAGCTCCTCATCACCCCCAGACATCTCACAGCGCTTGTGCCGGCCCTACAGAGGCTCACGGAGCCCCACCTGTGTTTTCCTTCTCTCACCTCCTCACACCCCTTCTGCCCCCAGGGCTGGACCCCCTAAGCCGACTCAGCAAATGCTTTTCCAACCTGCAAGAGGCCTCCTCCCTACCAGCACCTCTGGGGAGCTGTCATCAGAGAGGCCAAGGCAAAGGAAAATGAATAGGGCCAGTTTCAGCAAGCAGCTGCAAACTCCTCAGGGACCCCCAGCCCGACCCCGTGCAGGGTCACTGCCCACGAGTGCTGCATCTTGGCTTTCCCCACGTGTGAGCCTCCCCATTGCATCCCCAGGGTGCACAAGCATTCCTCTCATCCCTGGCTGCTGGGTCATGCTTTGGGGATCCACTACAGCAGGTGCTTCCCTTTGCTTCACCCCAATTATTTTTTCGGTTTTAAATGTCATGGCTATCCATTGCAGGATAGCTCTTGAGCTGAATGCATGGATTTTTTCATGAATACTGTTGAGTTGCTTGGCTTTTACTACCTCTGACTGCTCTGCCAGCCAAGCACTTCAGCATGCTTTTCCCTGTGAGTTACCACAGGATCCAAGGAGACCCTGCAGAACTGGGCATGAAGGGCCCGGGACACTCTAGGGTACTTCCTCCAAAGGAGGAGAAAAAGGAGTGCAAGCAGCCAAAAAGTTGGGCAGAAGATGTTACCTAAGTCCCTCAAAATCTAGCAGGACACTTTCTCCCATGACTTCAGATCTGCTTCCAAAATAAACCTAAGCCATAATCTCAAAAATACATTCTTTCCCTCCTGCTTTCATATTCACATTCCAATTTCACTCTAGCATCTCTGAAAGTCATTTCTGGATGAGGCTGAGACTTTCTGAGGGTTTCTTTCAGTCCAGCAGGTGATCTGGAAGAAGCCCTAAGGACCAGTGGCAATGCCAACGTGCCAGGTCTTCCCTCTCCGCGCAGACCTTGGTCTCCCCCAAACCAGCTCACAGCAAGGCCCTACAGGTGAGGTCTGGAGCAGGCTTGACAGCTTGTGGTGCATGCGCTATCACAGCTATCCATCTCAGTCCCACCACAAATCAGTGTCCTCTCATATTTTAAAACCACTGCAGAGCCACAGATGTGAGCAGTGTCCGTCTCATGGACATAAAGCTGGATGTCTGAACCCCCTCAGAAGGTTTCTCTCCTACACCTCCAGCCCCACATCTTTCCTGGGTCTGTCTGCTCTCTCTTCACCCCTAGATTTCCAAGTTTTCCCCGTCCAAGTCTGCCATGGTGAATAGGACATGGCCCCTATTTCCCTAGGAGGACAGGGGATCCACAGTGCCTAGCAAAGAGCCCCTCTGGTGCTGTAGGACATATCTGCTATTCACCAGCGATGCCAGACCCAAGGAGGCGTATCAAACAGACGTGCTTTGCTGTAGAAGACAGAGCTGGTGGTGGTGGGCTGGAGTGAAGAGAAAAAGAGAAAAGAAGAGCAGCCTAAGAATGAAAAGATCAGGCTGAAGAGCTGTGCACACCCCGCTCTCCTAAATGCAAACCATGCCCTAGGTAATCCCATCCACCTCTCCCTCCTCTCCTTCCTTCTATCAGGCCACCAGTGCACACAACGCCCTTTCTGCTCTGGAATGTGTTCTCCGAAACTTAATCTCGGTGCAGAGCTCAGGCCAAATCCCTTAACATATTCAGCCCCGTGACAATCCCCTCCCACCCCACTTTGGAGCGCAGCAACTCTCCTTCACCTCCTCCTCCCACTCAGCCTGGCCTAAACATTTCACTTCTGATTAATGTATCAGTGACAAGCCAATAGCTCTTGGCTTTAAAGCCAAACCAGCCCCTACTTTGCACAAACATCTTCACTTCTGCACTTTCTTATGGCTTAGCCCCAAGCTCCCCTTGTGCCAGGAAGATGAAGCAGTGCTGTCACTGCTAAAGGATGGAGGTCTCTGTAGCACAGACCTGCTCCACCAAACATTGCACAGGACTCAGAGAGGATCAGACTCTCAGGTGCCCAAACTAGGGTGGTCCACACCGAGCCTCCCCAGGGAGCAGTGGTGAGGATCACGTCAGAAATCCTGAAGCTCAGAAAGGAGGTGGCTCACAGTGGCCAGGCCACTGTGACCTTGCAGGGAGAGAAAAAAGCCTGAGGAAGGAGGAGCAGGCAGAAGTTAAGTGACAAACAGCAACAGGTACTTTCTGGAAACCTCAAGAAGTCAGCAACCAGAAGGGGCAGCATGGCAGTAAGGGAACTAACCACATGTCAGTTAGGAACTTCCAGCTCTTTATGATCATGTAAAAACTGTTGCTGTGGGACAGGTGGGCCAATGAACTGCTTTGAAATGATCTGTTTTGGATAAACACTGAATACGTGTGTTAGAATATAAAATCCTTGCTTGGGAAAATAAAGGGAATCTTTTGCACGAGAATTTCACACGAGAATTCTGTGTTGTGTTGCTAGCATGCAACAGTAGGCAGCCTACTGTGCAGAAGGACTGCATAGGTTATGGCTGGGCCATGACACCACAGCCAGTCTATGGTCTAAAGTGCAAAGAAATGACCTGAAAAGTGAAAGGAGCCTTCCCTGCATGCCAGAGTGAACAACTGAAGTTAGATGAACCTCTCCAGATGGGCGAGTGGAGGCTTGAATAATGCACAGGATGGCAGCGTTACTCACTAGCCAAGGTGACCACTGCGGGGACACTGGCAATGACTCCTTCGGGCACACGAGCAATGCACTGGTATCGCCCCACGGTGTGGTTGTTGAGAGCTGTGATAATGAGTTTTCCTTGCTCGATGTGGATCCCCAGCACCTCATCTGATCCATCCAGCTCCTTTCCATTCAGTCTCCAGGTGAGGTTCACTCCTGGAGGGTCTACGACACACCCCAGGCTGACCGGGCCCCCAGGCTTCTGGACAGTGGAGGCAGGCTGCACAGTAACTTGCAGAGATTCACCTGCACAAAGAAAAAGAAAGGGAAAGGAGAAAGCCCCATGAGTCTCAGCAAAAGAAAAGATAGAGGGAAAAAACTGCAAAACTGCTGTACCCCATTGTTTCTATTTGTGCCTCATGCTCTCCTTAGCACCACACACACACCCCCTACACTTTGGAAACATACATCAGTCCCATTTCTTCTTGGCAGCACCAAGCAGAGATGTCCAGCTCCACCTGTAACCTCTTCTTCTAATGAGTGTCACCCTGCCATGGATGTTCACCCCCTTCAGAATGTAATTGGACATCGCAGCATCGTACATCCTGTACGCACATGGGAGAAGCCAAACCTCTTCGGAAACAAATGAGATCTTGGAAGCTCGGTTTGCCTCAAGACAAAGCATAAACAAAATGGAACAAATAGATAAAACAGAAACTCACTCAGTTTGGCAAAGCAGCTCGTGGCTGCGAGGAGGAGGCAAAGGATGGCGGACATGGGTCTCTTCTTTCCATGTGTCATTGCCATCCCATGCAGTGTCTCCTGGGGCAGAGGCGCCCAGAGAAGGGTCCCATAAGCTGCCTCAGGGGATGCGGTAGAGGTGTGGTAGCGGCTTCCTGCAGATGACAAGAGAGACAGTGGCATGAAACTCAGATTACCCTCTGTTTTCCAGTCCTGACTGGCTTCTATCTCAGTACTCCTAAGATTCCAGGCATTCACCAAGCCCATGGCCTGAGCAGGCTGCAGACACTGATGCAAAGTGGCCCACACTAACTTAGAATCACACAGAGGGTGGTGTCACACTGGAACAGGTTGCCCAAGGAGGCTGTGGATGCCCCATCCCTGGAGGCATTCAAGGCCAGGCTGGATGTGGCTCTGGGCAGCCTGGTCTGGTGGTTGGTGATCCCGAACATAGCAGGAGGGTTGAAACGAGATGGTCATTGTGGTCCTTTTCAACTGAGGCTATTTTATGATTCTGTGATCACACACTTTTATTCTAAACTAAGAAATCAAATATATAGAAAGATATCATATTAACTAGTTGGCCTAAAACACACAACCTATTTTGAGTTTAACAACCCAGTTTGGAACAAGCACTAGGTTTGCATCTGAATGCAATAACAATCTTCAAAATGCGAAGCTCAAAGCCACCTATCACAGCTCAGATCGCTGAGAGGAGTTGCACATTGCAGGAGCTGTTAAGGAGGGAGTGCCACGAATGAATGCCAAAGCAGACTAGGAGGATTAAGAACCTAAGTGGTGCACCCACATACACCTCAGATGTCATACTGAAGTCATTTTCAATTGAAGGCTAAAGGCTAAAGTTGAGGAGAGATTTCTCTCTAGGGACACTGTAAAATGGCAACAGGATTTTGAGCACTCTCCAGCCGTAGCACCAACAAGATGTCCTGCGTGTCCTGAAGGAATTACAGAATTGTTTCTGTAGCATGTCTACATTGGCAGAGGAGATGAGAGACCAGATTGATTACAGCAGCAAGCCCAAACAGCAACTGTGATATTGCCTGCTCCCCCTGCAGACACCAAACCCTTTACCTACAGTTACCATCTTCAAGAGCACCTGCAGAGAAGCGTTTCCTATTTCCACCATGGTCAGTGTTTGAGCCACGAGCAATGCATCCTTTTATACACATCTCAGTCAAAAAGAAGGGTGAAATCCTTTCAAGTATAACCTCCAGAGGCAGAACTCCTGAAGCGCAGACTCCCACAAACTCCTGGTGAGATGCTCAGGGAGTCATTCAGGGTAAGCTCCATTTGCTGGCACACAGCTCCTGCCATCAGGGAGCTCTCACCAAGCCACTTTGCTGGTGGTTCCTAAAGGAAGCAAAGCCAAGCAAACTGGCCTGCAGCTGAAGCTTTGGGATCAGCTGAAGTCATACTGCAGCTACTGTAGCCCACAGCTCAGTTACATGTGGAAATCCACTGTGGGTAACCACCACCACCAAAGCGATAACACAATTTCCTTCCCATGTGCCTCAGCCTTCCCAGCATCACTCTCCTTCCCCACGGAGGGAAGAAAGCCTTAACAATTTGTCTTTGAGGAGTTTCCCCCACTAACCAGCACACGATGTGGTATGAGATCCTTTAGTCGTCATCTTGGAGAGCATCTGAGTCACTCAAGTTAAGCTCTCCACCTAACATAGCCACCAAAGAACCCTTAGTTACACCACAGCTGTCTCAGACAAGCTACCACTGACCAGACCTGATGTGAACACGCACTGGTGTGCCACCTTAGCCTAGAAAAGGCTTAAAAACTGGGTTTCTACTTCACTCTACAAGGTATTGTGGGGATTGGTAGTCTTCCACCAAACCAGAAGAATCATTCTGAGGTAGACCTTAAGCCTTGTTCCTCAGCACTGGAAGCCTACAATGCGAAGCTGACTCACTTGCCGTATCTGGACGAGCTTGGCAGCAGGATGGAAAAATGTTGGACAGGAAAGAGTTGCTCCTTGGAGTCCATGCTGAGGGTGGGGGAAGGTAAAGAGGTTTCCAACCAGACCTCCCAGCAGCAATGCATTGCTCAGAGCCTCTGGCCAGATAGAGAAAGCGTAATGGACCCTTCACGAGCAAGGACCACCCATGCACATGGACGCCATGTCCGAACTGGCTCTCCCCAGTCTGTAGAAAGAAGAAGGGCAATAGGTGGGGAGGGAAAAAAAGGGGAGATCACAAAATTTGGCCAAAGAGCCAGGCAGATTAAACAGTATTCAGCGGAGGCCGAGGAGAGAAGGTGTGTTGCGACAAGTGTACGGTACCTCCCCAAACCTCCAGGCAGAACATGAGCTCTAAATAGGGACATGTGGCCATTTCTTTCACAGCTGAGTGAAGTACAAAAAGTAAATGGCCGGCATAAAAATAATGAGGAAAATGAATGAAAACATCAATTCCAAAAGGACTATTAGGATCCGGGGCCAGATTTCGAAATTCTCAGCTTCCACAATTGAAGCCAGATTTTCAAAAGCATTCAGTTCTTGACATGCTGAGCTCTCCTGAATAGGCGACCAACTTATTTCGACGCCTAAATGGGAGCTGACCTCTTTTGAAAGCGCTGCCCTTAAGCAGCCTGCAGTAGTGCAGAGCAAGGCACTTTATTAACCGGGCAGCTTGCGAGCTGCCGGCAGCCCCGCGCACGCCGGGAGCGGTGCGGAGCTGAGGTGGCCCCCGTCTGCTGGCACTTCAGTGGTCACCCACACTTCCCACCTCTGCTTAACGGCTGCTTGGGAAAAGAAAGGGTTAAAGGCAATGGAAGGGCTTCACTGGGGAGGGGGGAATTATTTACTTATTTATTTTTAATTCTTTCCTGTCAGGTTAAAATAACAATTTCCTGTCAGGGGAGTGAAGGCTCTAAGTCTCTTTCAGACAGCCCCGTAAATCAAAGGAGGGGCCATTAGGAGAGCAAAATTAACGAGAGCTTTGTCAGATTGGGGGGTGTAAAATCTGTCGGCTTCGCTTCCCGCCCCGTGCGGAAGGCCCCAAAGGAGGGAAGGGAAAGGCAGAGGTGAGGCCATGAGAGGGGAGAAAAGCACACAGGGGGGGCAGAAGGGGGGGGGAAGGCTGGAGTGGAAAAGGGACCTGAATTAGACACGGGCAGCGAGAGAGGTGTCTGCTGATTAGAAACTGAAGGTTTTACTGAGGAAATGCTGCCCACAGCCCCGAGCCCCCTCCTGCTTAACAAGGGCCGGGCCGGCAGCCCTCATTACAGCCACACCACCCGTGATTTACAAGGCCCCAAATGGAAACCAGGCCCAGCCCGCTGCCCAGCTCCGTGAGGCAGGCAGCGAGGACCGAGGGAACGCAGGCGGGGAGAGCGCCGACACTGCAGGGCCGGGGGAGGGCTGCAGGGCTGGGGCCAGATGAGGACGTGCGGGTGACACTGGGGGATCGCCGCAGCTGCTCCCAGCAGCGGGTCAGGCCGGGACAGCAGAGCTCCCAGCTCACTGCTGGGGCTTTGGGACTGGAGCTCTTCAGAAGAGGTGCCTTCCACAACACAGCGAACTAACATCGCTTGTGATCAGTAGGTTTTAATACAGGACAGGATTTTTTAAGTTGTTCCGTGGAGCTTAAAGCACTGAAAAGGAAGACAGAAGAGGAAGGAGAACTGCTGTACCCATTTGCTTCAGAAAAGACAAGAGGGAGCAGAGGAAGCCCACCTAGCGCAAGGGCACGCAGTTGAAACAGGGCTGGGACCCCCACACACTGACCGCATCACCTCACGCCACTGTGCTGCACTGCTCCTGTGTGAGGGCATCTGGGAAAGGAGAGATGTGTGGCAGGAGATGCATTAACTGCTGTGAGGATCCCCTCAGCTATCCCCACACTGGGGCCCCGCATGCAGGCCAGCCTCGCTGCTCCTCGTGCCCTGAAAACGGTTCTGGTTTTGAGACGGCCAAACGCCCAGAGAGCAGCCGAGGCCTTTCTTCGCCATCATGCTCCCCCTATGCCCCGACACTTAATTTCCCTCCTCTCCCCCCGGCCCCCCCCCTCTATTCTGAGTAAATTCAATTTGACAACCCTGCTAATTGGATAAACGCTGCTCCCCGCGCTCCTTTAAGGCAGCCCGCTTTTCTCTGCTCGTTTTCCAAGGGCGATTGTGGCTGTTCTTTAACACGAATTCCATCTGCTTTATTTCTCCTCTACCCATTCACGGCCCCTCCTGCATATGTATGAGGGGCTGCCCCCCCTCAGCTCCCTCCCCCGGCCCCCCCACCCCTCTCCCTGCCCTCTCCCATTGCCCGGGACAATAACCCCCCAAATGCCCCCTTCTCCCACCCCGGCCCCTTTTTTCGCTTTAGATAAACACAGGCAGTGTCAAGTGTGAGGAGTGGGGGGGGGAATGGGGTTCAACTGCCAGTCAAGCCCCGGGCCCTCAATGAAGCCCGGAGGCCCATCCTAATCTGCTGCATGCTTGCCATATGGGAGCTGTGTTGCCCTGGGAAACACTAACAGGCAGAACGGAGCTTAATAGAGTCCATATTCATTGTAATGCAGTGAAATGGCTCGAGGGACTATTGCCCCTTGGGTCTGTTTTCATTCTTCTGCTCCCCCTCTTTCTTCTCTCCCCCTCTCCCTTTTCCTCCCCTCCCCACCCCACACCCCCTTTCCCTTTCTTCCTTTCAAAAAGCCCCTTCCCTGGAGAGCTCTAATCTGGAGAGGCTGGGGGCTCCCGGAGGGACGGCCCGGCCAGGGGGAAGGGGCTGGGGGAAAGGCGCGGGCGAAGCAGCTGGCAGGACGCTGCGCTCCCACTCGGGGGGCAGGCGGTGGGCAGCCGGCCCTGCTGGCACGGGCTGCGGGCCCCGGTGCCTCCGGCCTGGCTGGCAAAACGCGGCACCAGCAACACAACCCTAGGCGCAGATGGAGCGTGCTGCGCAGCCTCTTCAGAGACAAAGTGCGCCCAGCAAACAGATGTTGTTGCTGCAACATGCTGGCTGTTGTGCCGGGGAAGGCTGCCCTGCAGCAGTGACGGGGCCTCATGGGGTGCCCTGCCGAAATCCACAGCCGAGGCACCTTTGTGGTGGGGTGCACCATAGAGGAAGCAGGACAGGGGTAACCCCTGGGCACAGGTGTGATGTGCCAAACCTCAGAAGCTGGAATTTATGGCATCACACCACTCACCTGTCAGGCCTAGCGCCCTATCCACGACAACAATACCCACTTCAGCACGTCACCACTGCAGCCAGAGACCACTGTCAGGGCAGGCACAGCTGTAGACAGATGCTCCACAAAACAGAGCAAAAGTCATTCCATGCTCTAGGTACTTCAAACAAGTACTTCAAACAAGTACTTCAAACAGGCCAGGATCTCTTCTTTATTTGGGATGTTTGACGCAATGGATACCAAAATACATGCATCTACACTTCCTCCTTCTCCTGTTTGGAGAGGCTGGGTAGCATATTTGCCTGCCCATAGCCCTCCACTCAGGCATCCCCTACATGCTCCTGGCTGCACCTCTATACAGATGGAGTTATACCGAGTGGCTGACACGGATTGCAAGGCTGCAAGAACAACCCTTAGCAAGACACTGGGCTCCAACCGTCCCCCTCTGCCACCAACCATGGAGAGTGGAGTGCTGCAAGGGACAGCAGCGCCCACCGGGAGCCGTCATCACGCCGGCACAGATGTGCCTGTGGCTAGTTTACACTAGTCAGGGGGCTGCTTTTGTTTTCCCATTCTCATCCTTCCAAACAAAAAAGAGAAAAAACAACAAAAACAAAAACAAAAAAGAAAAACCACCAGAACTAAGAGCCTGAGGTTGAGGCTTTAATTGCTGCTTGGGTTAGGGAGAGGTCAGCGAGGAGGCAGGCCCAGATGAAGCAGGGAAATAACCACGGGGAGAAGCCCTGAGAGACAGCGAAGGGAAGTGGGGACAGAGGTGGCAGAAAGCACAGGGCAGGACAACTGAACAGAACTGAGCAAGTGAAGGGCAACTGCTTGGGGAGATCCAGGTAGGGAAACTACTTTGCTCAGATCACAGCCAGCTGCTTCTTTGTGTTCTTAAACATGAACTTCCTTCTCAACTCCAAATTTTTAAAAAAATTCTTTGTCTAGAAGCAATAGAAAAATCTTCACCGTGTCAAATTAGGTACAATAATAGAGTGAAAAAACAAACAGAACCCCTAAACCAGAAAAGCCCACGGAAACTGCCAGTGACAAACTGTGAAGCATTCCTTGGGGCAAGTTACAATGGGAAGATCTCCTGATAGAGCAGAGAGAACCCTCAGTGGATTTCCTGGCTTTAGAGCCTGCACCCAGGGCAGAGTGGGGAACAAGGGCACCTACAACAGCTGCAGTGTTAACAGCAAAAAACAGACTGAGCTTATGTGAAACACATGTCGGAACTACCTGCTAAAATACTGCATCCAGAAGGTCATAGCAGGGGATTTGATCTGGCCGTCTCCAAAACCAGTGTGATCTTTGCCATGACTTCAATGGGAGCAGGCCCAGAAATTGCATTAACAAGTGCAAGGCTCGTTTAACATAGTTGACATCAAAATCCAGAAGAGCATACAAAAGAGACAGGACAAAGTACTCGCCAGTACCGTCAATACAAAGTTTAATCCCCAGATGGCTGGCTTTAGAGGCATCCCCATCACCACCATAAAGAAAAACTGCCTTCTCGCTTGCACTCCTTTCAGCAGTGACTTGTTGCTGGGATGCAAAAGAGCACAAGCCCATTTTTCTCAGCCTTTGAAGATTGTATTTAAGAGGGTTGTTGTTTTTTTTCCCCTCCTTTTTTAAAGTTTGGGAATAAATGGGAGTTTTTACTCTCCATTGCTGTCACTTTAATACTTTTCACTACCAATAACCATGTTGGTAATTGGAGCAGGTCAAAAGCCTCTAGGACCCTCTGCTGGGACACATTTTCCCTGGAAGATATGTCACTACTCCAAAAAACACAAGAGGAAGCTCAAAGCCAGAGAAACAAAAGGACAGAGATGACTGCCTGCAGAAAACACCCTGGCAGTACCAAGCACCTAGGTGGGGCACAGGGCAGCCCCAGGCCTGCCATGACTCTCCTAAACCTTGCACGATGAGTGCCACCTGCAGCAGGGCAGCACGAAATGATGGACTGCCTTGTCCCAGAGAATGAAACTGCCTCGTAGCATTTTGTTATTATTATTTTTGTTGCTGTTGTTAATATTTACATGCCTTTTGCCCCATTTATCATCCTGGGAGTAAACACACCTTTCTGAAAATGATGGCACACTTGAGGACAGTGACCCAAACACGGGCAGGACCAGCACATGGTTTCTCTATCTCCAAGACAGGATGCTCCACAACAGAAGGACAACAGCTGGGGCAGGGAGGCTCACCTGCCCAGCCACCAGCACGACGCAGACTCACTGTCAGCTCCCCGTTCTGCATCCTTTTCCTTTCACACTTGCATTGAGAGGGCAGGCACGGCCTCCAAGCCACCTCCCCAGCCCCTTCACACAATGAGCACCAGCAGCAATTCCAGCTGCAAAGTTTGCTTTCCTTGACACACAGTTTACTTTCTCCATTCCCCCGCATCCCGCCCCTGCCACTTACCCCTCACTCCAAAAAGGCACTCTCAAACAGGCTTAAGCTTTAAACAAATAAGGGTTTGGAAAGCAGCAGCCTGCTCCCGTTTCCCTCCCCACCGCCCCTGCTCTCCCCCCGCCTCCAGCTCGGAGCAAGGGTGCGAGCAGTGCTGGCAAGCGCCGTGCAGGCACAGAAAACAAACACGTGGAGCCGAGCCAGCTGTGAAGTTGGATTTGGCGCACACTGTTTGCAAAAGAAATAAAAGCACATGGGAGAAGGGGGAAGAGGAGAAGGGGCAGAGCCGAGGGAACTGGGGGTGCCCCGGCCCCAAGGGAAGAGTGTGAGTAACTTACAAAGGCCTGGCAAGCACATAGGTGGGTTTGGATGTAGGGACGCTCTGTTGCAACATGTGAAAAATAAACACGTTGTAACCTCCTGGTGCTTGCAGCCCTCCCCACTCGACCTGAGGCTTTCCTATTCCCCGGGGCTCAGGGTGCCAGGGGGGCCAGCACAGGGATCACCAAACCAACTTCCCCATAGCCTTAGCAGAGACTATGTGCGTGGAGGGCATGCATTCACCCTAATCCTCATCATCAGCCTTTTTTGCTATCTCTTCTCCACTGTCCCTTTCTGAAAGTGCTGTAGACAAAATATTCCTCCTCTTACACCCCAGCTCCCTGGGGATGCCAGTGGGGGTATTATGCTGCTCTCACCGGTATGATCCAGCCGTGGGAACGGCACTCGCTGGTGCTAGGAACAGAGTACCTACACCTTAGGGCAATGCCAGTCCCATGCCAGCTTTTCTCCAGCTCTCTCTTCATCAAGTGGAAACTAAACAGAAGCCCATACCCTCTGCCTGGTTTGGGGTAGAATCTAGCAATTTGACATGGTCTCCCTGTGGTTTCCACCAGAAGCCATAAGCCTTAGAGAGGCTTATGGCTCTCCAGGAGTGAGCCTGAACAGCCCTGGCTCTCAAAAGGTCCCCACACGCATTAGAGACAGCCTGCAGTGACCACTCAGCCCTCACAGGCAGGTTTCCACCAGCCTTGTCACCACCTCTGAAGTACAGCAGGGTCTTTTCCCTGTCCAGATCTGCCACGAACACTTGTCCTCCTGCATCGCTCCAATGTGACTCTAAGATACAATACTTTGTTATCACCCATCCTGCAAACCAGGTTATTGACACCCACTCACAGACAAAGAATGTTAACTTACTTTGGAGAAATCTTATAATTGCTTTTTTGTTCTCAGATTGGAATTACTGAGATGCCAAAATAGCCGGGTAACACTGCAAATAAAACACTGTTTGAAACCACCCAACCCTTTCCTTCTGGGGACAAATTACATATAGCAAAGAGGGATAGAAACTCATAGTCTTGGAATTTCACTGCATTTCTGGAATCACTTCATCTTTTGGACGGAGAGTCCTTCTACCTTGTGTCCTGCAAAAACAAGAATAGCAAACCCCAGCTGGTGCGAGTGGTACCCAGATGAACAGTACGCACCAGACAGCTTTGGATTCTCAGGTGAGAGGTGCTAGGCAGGTATGCAGTCTTATGATTTATACTGCTTCCTGGCAGCCCCAGGACTTCTGGATTATTAAGATACAGATGTCAGCATCCTGGGGGTACAGCTTCAGCAAGTTAACCAAGCAGGGAGGGGCAGGCTGATTACAACAAGAGAAGAAAACACAAATTTGCACCACACACCAAATATTGTGGTTAAGGGAGACAACAAGCAAGAGATTATTGACAACAAGAGAATGGGATAACTCAGCAGAGTTTGTCAGACTAAACTTTCCGTAATCACAGACTTCAGGGAAATTTTTTGTCAAGCAAACATTCAAACATTCAGCTGCCAAGAACTAAGTAAACAGAGAAGGAGAAACAGCAGTCAATGTGCCACCATATGTAAATGCCCCATGACTGGGCACTGCAGCCCACCCAAGCCCATCAGCTGGCACTCATGAAGCCCAGGGCTGAGCTGAGGCAGGAAGACCTACCACCAGGTTACTGAACAAGAGGCAATTCACACCTTCCAAATATCCTCACAGAGCCTGGCAGGTGTGGGTACAGCAGTTCCTGTGGGTTAGTGGATGCTTTCCTGCAGTATGCGCATATATATGCAACCACCAGGATAAGTGAAATGGAGCCCAACTCCATACTGAAGGGCTCCAAGACACTGAGTGACACCCAACAACCACTGGTATCACACATCCATTTTCAGTCTCCGAAGCCTGCGGTGGTCGTTACCCTGCTTAAGAAGAGCCAGAGACCTATGCCAAATCCACACAGATCCCAGACCCGAGGCCAGGGGTGCTGGTGGCACCAGCAAGCTGAAGCAAGCTGTACCTTGGAACAGTGCTGCCACAGTGTCCCTGTGCTGCACTCTAACACATCTATGATGCTCCCAGGCCTAAGCAGGCAAACCAATAGAGCACCAAGCCATGGAGATGGGCCAGCTGCAGGAAACACTGTGCTAGGTGCTGCAAGGCTGCACAAAGGCTACAGCCACTCTACGTGCTTTTTATTTACGTTGGCAAACACCAATGGGCGGGAGGAAAGCAAACCTTGAAGAGGCAAAGGAAATTTCTTTAAATCATGCAGAGAGTCAGCACAATATAGCAAGAAAGGGAAATGCTGGTCTTCTGCCTCCCACCCAAGAGCTTGCACCTCGGTCAGTGCTTCCCACCCATGGTTCAGGAGACCGCTGAAAGGGACATGTGGATGACTTCAGGGGTCCAGGAAAAGGGATGAAAACATGCAAGTCCAGATTAAGTGTGCAGTAAATTGTATATGTGCTTCTACTACCTCCATGGGAAAATATTCAAGAACATACATATAAAAAAAAAAAAAAAAAAGCTGAAAACCAGCATGTGCAATCACACATGTGCTTCTTCTGTCTGCCTGCCTCTATTTTCTTCCATCATATTGTGACAGGTGAAACCAGGGTGGTTATATATTCATTTGCTTCAGATCAGACTTCTCTTGGTTGACAAAAAAGAAACGTGCAAGACACAGGGCATGTTTTCAAGGCCAGCATTGGCTGTATCACTCTTCTGTTAGTCACTGGCAACCAATGCACACACAGTGGTGTTGCTGTAGCCATCTTTTGGCACATCTGGGGCCAGCTGCACAAGGAAGAGACCAAAAATTTACACACTGCCGCCAAAACTGCTGGGGAGAGGAAGCGTATGGTCTCCAGACCAAAGTTACTGACACCTTTGGAGCTTGAGTTTGTGGTTAAGCTCAGGAGGTTCAAAATGGGATTAAGGAAGCAGCTTTTCCCCTAGCCAGGAAAAAGAAGTTTTGAAAGACCGGAGGGCCAGGGAGTCTGCTGGTCTCCATCTTGCATGTTTGGTGGCTGTGGATAGTGACTCTGCCTGGGACTATACCAAGGATATTTACTTATTTTATGTATATAGCATTGGTGCTGGTCTCCAAACCAACAAACTGCCCAGCAGCATAGATCAACTGCCGCACGTATTTGCAACCACGAAAGCACCTTGGAGTAACAAGATCTCTCCGTTAACTTTCTCTTCTCTGTGTTCTCGCCCTCAACTTGCTACTGTAGAACAGCCTTGGGGTGATTAAATCAGCAGCCCACGCACCGTGCAATATTGGTGGCCCCAGGCAGTCACCAAACAGTGGAACATGCCTGAGTAGGCTCTCCATCTACCATGCCCTCCAGCAACACAACTCTGTTGCACAGGAGGCTCCTTTGGATGGAGGCATCAAGGGACAAGGTGCTTCCCAAGCATCTTACACGTTTCAAGGCTCCCTATGGGAACAACTGAAGCAGAGTCCAGCAGCATCCCATACCACACCAGGTGCTTCTGGCAGGGCACGAAAACTGCACAGCAGTCCTGTCTTCCTGTGGGGAAAATGCTGATTTTGTTTTTCAAACAGCAACCATACTGGTTCTGGATCCTCGCTGATAAAAAACAGGCAGATTTCTCATCCACTCACTATAGCTTCCAGCAACTGGAACCTCAGGCTGCTGTTAGTATTCAGTCACAACAGTAGACTTTGTCTTGAGACTGTTCAGGTCACCTTGGCCACACAGCACAACACAGCCAGATTTTAGGACTATGACTTCGAAGCTTCCCTGCATGACGGAAGGGCTATGATAAAGGGTTAAAGCTAGTGTAACCTCAAAATCACTCTCTGCTTTCCAAAGCAAGAACATCTTTGGCAGGGTCCCCATCTGGGAAATGACATCCCTTCCCCCCTCACTTCCCCTTCTTCTCCCCCTGAACTCAGAACAAAGCATTACACTGCCCAACATGTTCCTCAGCTGGTTTCATCTTGGTCCAAATGCTGCTTGTGTTTTAACTCTTGCCAAAAAGAAATGCCTTAAAAAATAATATTAAAAAAAAAAAGCATGTGTGGGGCAGGGAGGGAGGAAGCAGAGAGAGTATAGGGAAGTCATTAAAACTGAATCTTGCTCAGCTACCAGCGGAGAAGAAAGGAAACAGTGGGGAGAGGAGATTTTTCTCTTGTGATATGTCACATCGTCTGGGAGCCAAAACCAACGGACCCACAGGAGACAAGATTTCTCTGCACAATCTTTCACCTGGGCTCAAACCAACTTACTTTGCCTTTCCAGACTATTGCATGCCACCCCACTATTATCAGAAGAAGCATCTTCTTCCTCAAAATACATTTTTCACTGCTGTCAGCTGTAGCTTTCCTGCATGGCAAGAAAACAGCATCCAGGGCTGATGGAGACCAAATGCTCTTCACTTCTGCTCATCCTGGGGGCCATACTTCAAGCATTCTGTCCCAGCACGGTACCTCTTCTTGCTGCAAGGCCAAACCACCCCCTGAGCTGTAAGACAGCCTGCAGCACAGCCAGTCTACCCACGTTAGCCCTTCTGCCTTCTTACTAAACATGGAGGCTTGGCCACGGAAAAGCCATAGGGAATCCTAGAGCAAATACAGCCTGCAGATGGCTTGTGCGTGCTCTGTGGATAAGCTGGATGGGCCAAACGAAGAGCCTCAGACAGACTCTGTCTCCCAAACAGACACCCTCCAGCCAAAAATAAAAAAATACTCTAAAAAAAATCACATCAGTTAAAGAAGCATTTAAAAGAAAAAAAAAAACTAAAAAACAAAAAACAAAAAAACCCCCCGAAACAAAAAACAGTCCAGTTTAGAGAGTCTGCAAACCCTGAACCCAGAGACATGCAGAGGATGTTTTTTGTTCCCTCAGTACAAAAGCCCTCGGTTTCCCCTCCTCCTCATTCCCGCGTCTCCCCATCAGGGCTGTCAGAGACAGTTCAAGGCTACCCAGCAGCAGTAAGAAACCAGGCCTTGCTGCCCTGAGGGAGCAAGGGAGGGAGAGCTAGAGAGTCCCAGCAGCCTGAACTTGTTTCCCCTGGAGGGTGACTAAAGGGGAGCCTCTGTGGCATCCTATATCCCACTGCTTGCTTGGTGCTTCCCTCTGGGGTTTGGCTTTCTCCACTGTGACTCTGGCTAGCAGGGCTGCGATGCCCCAGGACTTGCTGACACTACAATTGGCAGCCCACAGCAGGTTGGAGAGGGAGAGAGATTAACTCCCTTTTTTAAAAGTATCTCATTACTGCTATATTTTTAAACACAGCTGATCCAAAATTTTTTTTTCAGTGAAACCATAAATAAATAAATACTTGAAGGAAAATTGCTGTGATCTGAGAACTTCACCTACTGGTCTAGACTTTGTCAAACAGCATTCTCTCTCTGCTACATGTAAGCCTTACGTACTCCCTTTTTCTCTAAGGATGAAATCCATTGAACTGTGGAAGGAAGTTTGAGATTTCACTGCCTTCACTGTTAGAGATTTTAACAACCAAGCACCCTCCTGGCCAGCATAGCAATTGGGTGCTTGTCCTTGTCTCATCTGTTGAGCTTCCATTTTTCTAGTTGAAGTGGTACTTTCCCTTAAAACCCAAAGATCCAGACACTGAAATCACTGAATCCAGACACATCCCACAGTCCCATTTGCAAAATACTTCTTTCCTTGCTCCTTGTGAGGGTACTACTTGGTGCCCTGGTCTGTCTTTCTTTTGCAGATCATCCTACCTGTCATCAGCTCTCACTCCTCCAACCTTCTGAACTTGTTTCAGAGAGTAATCTGTTTCTATAGCTGTGGAAAATATTCAAAACCATCACCTGTCATGACATCCTGCATAAAGCAGTAAGAACTACAACAATACCCACCTCCTCCTATTAGCAATCTGTTAAGGAAAGCAGACACCCACTTCTGAAAAAGACCGAGAGGGGAGCCAGTTTCTCTCCTCCAGCCCCCTGAGTACCAAATACATATAAAACCCATATAGCAGTGTGCAAGACTTCTCTGCTACGTAAATAGTAAATAATGTCTTGGAGGTATCTTAAAAAAAAAAAAAAAAAAAAGAAAAAGCCTGCAGCCTGACCTTTGCACACAGAGCAATGGGAGATCTTGCCCCCAATGGGCTGCCCTTCCATGGTACATCTCATCTGACCAGGCTGGAGCCCATTTAAACCTTGGGAAAGATGGCTTGCAGCTCAGGGCCTCTTCACCCAAATGCTAACCCACTTCGTGCAGCCCAAAAAAGGAAACAAATTCATGACCAAATTGCTTCCAATATTTTTTTTCCAAGCTATTGTTATGTGACTGCATTTGGAAGCAAGAGAGAAAAACAAATGCATGACTGTGGTCAGTGCCTGTTCTAGAATAGGGAAAAAAACAAAACAAAACAAAAACCCAACAAAATCCAATCCTTGTTTTATATGCTTAGTGACTTCTGGAGAAGATTGTACCTAATGAAGAGAGCAGGGAGAAGCAGTGACACACCATAGCCAGCCACTGGACCATGAGGGGTTGACCATGGGAGATGCAGAACAGATGGCAGCCTACCATCCTCTTATGAAAGTATACAGTTCAACACAAGAAATTCTTAAAAGACAGCAAACCTGGTATGTGCTCAGTTCTTTACTGGGAAAACAAAACAGCAACAGAAAGATGACTTTTTGGGTTTTTCAAAGATCCTTACATTACCTGTCCAGTAAAGGAAAAACAAGGAACATTTGATTCTCTTATTTTACAGAGACTCTTTTAATATAACATTATTAGGTACTCTCCAAAACTACAATAAAAAGACATCCTCTGCCTCAAGGAATGTATCCCTAATTGCTTACAGAGACTGTCAACGCTTCCTTTGAGATGGGAAGTCTGTGACTGTCCCAGAGCACCAAATACCCCTAGAAAAAACTTTCACTGTTCAGTGCAACTGTAGAGCAGCTCAATCAGTACCCACCCCAATACGATCCCCTCCAAATTATGTTAAATACTGTCAGCTGGCTATGGACCACACAGACAATATTAGAAGTGGAAAGGAATAAGGACTTTGTCCCACCCTCTGAAGCAACTGGGAAAACTCACCTGCATGGGGGAAATCCAACCTCAGAAACATCAATATCGACCATTTATTAACTCAAGCATCTGCCATACTTTATCCTGGAACGGGTGAAGGAAAGTATTCTGGTATAGTCTCATCTCCAACATGCTTCAGGAGTTAACAGTCTCTCACGAAAGACATAAGCTATATAAGCACAAACTGTAACAATGGGCTAAAAAGCAGCTTCCAGAATTCCCTCTACAAGCCTAATAGGGAAACAATGACCATTTCCCTCTGTGCTTCTCAGCTTCTCACCAGCTGAAGCCTGTCTGTTTTCCAGCCCCCCTCGCTTGGCCGATAACAAACATCTGGTAGGAGCATCTTCCCTCATGTGAGAGGGAAACTGACCCATCGCAGCATCTGGAGCTCGGTACCTCAGAAAAGCCCTGGAGAGCCTCTGCTATAAAACCCACAGGGGAACCTCTGCCTGTTTTATCTATTGACTGCAGAAGTGCT
Source organism: Lagopus muta (assembly GCF_023343835.1). NCBI lineage: Eukaryota > Metazoa > Chordata > Aves > Galliformes > Phasianidae > Lagopus > Lagopus muta. The sequence continues at coordinate 83,181,272 of NC_064433.1, forward strand.
ACATGGAAAATAAGGCTTTTTTTTGCAGCCCCCAAGTAAGGGCCTCAGTAGTTAAGACGTTCATAAACAGCACACAAGGAGCCTGTGGTGGAGCCAATCTCCCGAAGTCACTCTAGCTGCACCTTTCTAAGGATCTTTCCCAGCCCTTCTCTACACCAGCTTTTACTTGTCCATCAGCTCAGTAGAAAGCCCTCAAAGCCCTGGGCTGCAGGCTCCCAGATGAGGCTGCTTCGCTGTAGCTCACTGACATCCCCTGTGCTCTCTCACTGTGCCGGTGGCACTCTCCTTGCAGATGCTGGCACCCCACTGCATGCTGCAGGCACGTCTGTAGGCCTCACTAAGCTGCCTCCCCAGCCACCTCTAAGGACACAAACTCCTCTGAACCCACTAAATATCACAAGATCAGAAACCTTGGTGGAGATCCATCTCTCCGAACCTCTACGCCCCGATCTGCTAGACAAGGGTGAGCAGTGGAAGCAGAGAGGTGGCTCTACTTTGCAGAGAGGCTGGTTCGCCTCCAAAACAACCTGCAGGGAGGCTGCAGCCCTGCCTGCCTGGGCAAGGGTTCCCAGAACCCGCTCCAACATGCCGGAGCCCTGCTCGCTCTGGGTCGGCTAGGGCCGGGAGCCTTGCTCCAGCAGGAGGGAGGCACTGCCAGCGGCTCCTGTGTGCCCTCCCCAAAACAAGTAAGGACAGGGGCCTTTGAGATTTCACCCAACAAGACTACCTCAGCCCTGGCACAGGGACCTCAGGCAGAAGAGGGGAAATTAAAGACCAAAAATTGGGAATGAGGGAGGTGTGAGGGCCCAGTTGCAGCCCCTATATCCTTTAGGAGGCAGCGTGCATGCAGGGAATGGGTGCAGGACCCACTGTAATCCCATTCTCCCTCCCCACTGCAGAATTGAGAGGGATGTGGATGCTGGAAGAAGATATTTTCACTAAGAATGAAGACAGATAGGTGCCACAACACGTTTTTTCGACACCTTCCCCATCCCCCAGACTGCCAATCCAGTGAACAGAAACTATGTCTGTGCCTCTTCACAGTCCTTAATGCACAAGGAGCAAACTGGTACCAAAAAACACCAAAGAAAACTTTCTGTCTGTGCAGCTGTCTGGCATCTCCCATTACCCTCCTGCTTCAAAGGCACTTACTGAGCCACAGAGGAACCATGAGGGCCCAAATACTGCATCAGTGATCTCTCCTGCAATTAAATTACTTTGCTTGCAGAAGGCAGAATGAAACCCACTTGCAAAACAGAGGAATCCTGCTTCAAATGGGCTCTCCACAGAGCAGGGGAAGGAGTCATCTCCTGCACCCAGCCAGAGCCTTTGGCAATATGATGCCATTAAAACATTCCAAAGCATTCCTCCATGCTAGAAGCCTCCGACTGCAGATGAGACTTTTGCTCACACACAGCAGGACATAGCCACGAGCAGCCCTCCAAGAGGGTTTGCCTACAGCTCTTCACAAACACACAGGTGCCAGAGGAGAATAAATATGCATCCCCACATGCTCCCTAAAACTTAGCACTGCAAGTCAGCCAGGACAGTGAGGGGGGAAGCAGTCCAATCCTCTTTTGAGAGATAGTTCCCCATTTCCCCATCCAGGCAGGCTCTGCTGTCCCACAAGCAGTTGGTTAGCATTTGGGCAGTCCTGTACATCCTCATCCTCGTCTTGGGTACCAAGAGCCAATGCCTCCAGAGTACGGTCCCAGAACCCCAAGAAAGAAGGTACACAGCATTTATGTAATTAGATCATTTTGCTTGCAGTGTGCACGTTTACTACACTGGCTCTTTGCTATCCCAGCTGTCTTTCAAAGCACCAGGCCATGGCTGATAACCAGCTGACAAGGAGAACTCAAGGCAGAACTGGCTCCTTCCCTTTCCCTTTAGCCACGCACTACTGCAGCTCTCTGTAGCAGCAAGACACTACCAACCCCAAGAGCCCAATGTGGGGCTACCAGGAAACATGGGGTCTGCATTAATCTCCAGCCCTGACACGCTGAGTGATTCCAAGGCACACATGAACTTTTTCATGCTTTACTTTCATTTCTCACCCTCCATTTGTCTTGCTGTTTTGAGTGAAGATATAGGAACTGTCTCCCACTACAGGCCAGCAGTGTCTAGCATAGCTGAGTCCTAATCTTGGTTAAACCTTTAGACCACTATGCGATATGGTGGGGAGGGGAAGAAAGCATGGCAGGTCTTCCTCAGGCCTTCACCCAGAGAGGCAATGTTAAGAAAACTCTACTTATCTTCAATGCTTAAGCTATGCAAAAACTGGGTTATACTCAAATTTTTGTGGCTGCTGAAATTTTTGCTTGTTTTCTTGGTCACTAGTTTGGGAAATTTTTGTTAAGATGGTTCTTTGAAGTGGCTTGAAGGTCTGAAGTTATCCCAGGGGTCAGACTGTAGAGCAGAGTGCAAGTGAGGTGAACACTAAATATGACTTGCCACTTTGCTCTTGACACTGTCTTCTTCATGCTTCTTTCTCCTCCCCAAATCTGCAGTCAAGGAAATCACAAGGAAAACCCAGTTTTAGCAAGTACTTTGCTGCCTATTTTAGTGCCTTTTGTAAAAAGTTGACTCTTGCTTGCACAGAAGTCAGCAGACCTCATGAAGCAATCAGTGGGGCTCCACAGGTTGTACTGTATATTTGTGTACCATGCGAGTGCAGCTAGCACTCACTGATAGATTGCTGCCTGCCTCACAGGGTTGGCTGGTCTTCATCACATAGCCTCATATGTTAGTACTGACTCCCCTCCTTCTCTAGCATCTTTGATCCCACCAAGCTAGCATGCCAAATGGTTGTAGAGCACAGCCGACCATCAGCTTGAGGCCTCTACCCTCGTATCTGAAGAACTTTTGAAGTAAAGATTACATTTCCATGTGAGAGTAGGTGTTTGGGAATGATTTGTACAGCTGCTACATGGTGACAGTGGGACCATCCCACAGATGTGCCAACAGTGACCTTGCATTTAAAAGCAAGGGGAGAGCTGTCGAGTCCCTCAATGCACACATCTCAGTAAGTATAATTAAGTCATCCCAGGTGCTTTTGAAAAATCCCACCCAGCATGTTTTTGAAAACCTCTCCTTTTACTGTGATTCAAACCCACCTCTCCATACTGACAAAGCTTGGGTTTGTTAAACAAGCAGCGTTCATTGGGAAAATAAAATAAAAAGTCATATTCCCATCATCTTAGGTTCAAGGGACCCAAAGGAATCACTTGCTGACAGTGCCAGGCTCTGGAGAAGTGGGGCCAGCTCACCCCTTCTACCACCCACGGCTGAGGAACGTGCAGACAAGCACTGCCCTCCTGCCCCAGAGGGGGCTGCTATCCAGCAGAGGGCTGGAGAAGCGAGAAGGCTTCTCCACGTCAGCTGCAGCTTGGGGAGCAACTTGGAACAGAAGGCACTAGATGAAGTAAATTATTATTCAGCATCGAGAACTCCATTGGCTTCCAAATAATTGTCTATTTGTGTGCGTGCATGCACAAGAATCCTCGTTCCATGGTCTCTGCCAGCATATTCCCAGTGCTGTCACTCTTGGGGGACAAGGCCCATACTTGTATTCAATCTTGGCGTTGGATCTCAAACACTAAAGTTTCAGATTTTGTTTTAAAAAACATTTTCTCTGGCAACTGGGCTGTTAATGGATTATGTTTTTGCTCTTGCCTCCTCCCCACCTTTAAAACCTTGGCACCGAAGGACTTCTTTGAAGATAAGGCCAAATTTGCAATTTAAGGGGTGGAACTTCATAAAGCTAGACGTGAAAGGATGGAGAGGAGGGGGAAAGAAAAAAAACAGGAGGCACTTTTCTCGTTGAGATATACACTGTACAGTACATAAGATTACAATGGCTCCTCTGTACCACTGCTGGCTGGAGTAATAAATTCACTGCAGCTGCAGTGCTGCTACCTACGCTAGACTCCCCAGGGGTCAAGCTCAGAGAGCAGCTTGACACCAAGCCTACCCTCCCGACCAAAACCAGAGCCCACATCCACCCTGCATGCATGGATGGATATCCCCAGAGGTGACCGCAAAGCCTCCTATTGGGCTACCAACACCACAGGAGGTTCTCTGCTGAAACCAACAGTGGTCCTAACCAGAGAGCTTTCTCAGCAGCCAGCAAAACCATGGTGTCTCTGCATCTCTAGTAGATCTACCCTCAGCACCACCAGGAGGCAGGGAAGTGCCACTCACGGGTTCTGCAGGTGGAGAGCTGAGGCAAAGAGCAATTTGCCCCAACATGGGCAAAAGTCTGCAAGGCAGAGAGCAGAACCTAGCTCTCTTCACCAGCAAAAGCATGGCTAAGCAAGGTGGCTGCTCTACCTACATGTAGCATAATAACCATAGTGACATTACCAGAGGCATGTGCCTTTTCATATAAATGCTGTTTTTCAGGTCAGCATATCCACATTTGAGGTTTACTTCTTAAATACTACTTCTGTAGGTTTATATCTGTGTGAGTTTTCTTAATACACTCAACATAGTGATCCACAGGGCTATGCCTAATCTCTTTTCAGAGCTGAAGATACAGCACTAACAGGGATTTTCACACCCTTTCCCTCTCCGCTCCTCTGATTAAAAGGAAACAACAACACAGGAGAGAGGCTCAATGCACACTCTTTAGACACACAAGCTTGTTCAGATTCACTGACATTGCAGCTAGTGAGTACCTCCTTGTATTTGGTAGGGCTGTAGGACCATGGCTCTGTGTAAGAGTAGGATTTGCTGCCTAATCTTATAGACTCTGCTGAAAAAAATGGCATTGCCACCATAGGGCTTGGGACATACTGCCTATGCCACAGAAGCTCACAACAAGTGACTAGTTTCCAAGCCACCATCTGGCTTTTACAGACACAGAGAGCCCACAGCCCCGGAACCCTGTGATCTCAACAAGAGTGGGTTTTCACAGGGGCAACGTGCTGCTGCATGGTTTGGACTTGGCCCAGCCAGCCTCCAACCCACTGCATGGACACAAGGTGCAGTCGCACTCCTCACATCTATAGAGGGGACTTAGGGGAGGCTTTGGCCACGGGTCAGCAGCTTCCCCAGAGCAGCCAAGCTGAAAGCAAGGGTAAAGTTTGGCTCTCACCTCTGTGCTGGCATGCTGCCCACAGAGAGGGCGAAGAAGCTTGAGCACGTCCCACACGCTCCCTGAAGCACATTTTCCTCCACGGGTCCCACCAGAGCCAAAATAAATTGGCTCTGGCTCTTACTGGAGCACTCTTGCAAGGCAGGAGAGCAGCCCCGAGAGCCCCTCTCAGCACAGAGCCTCACTGCGCCAGGTGCTCTGCTAACAGCTTCATCGGGGCCAGCTGAGTCCCTCAGCCCATTTGGCCTTTTTCAGGGACGAAAAGAGGCCATTCAATTAAAGGAGCACGCAGGCTCCTCAAGGCAGTGGTCTGTTCCTTGTTTGTGTACAAAACCCTTCAGAACCATATGAGTGCTATGGGCTTTTCCCCCACAACAACAGCTCTCTGACCTCCTCAGCCAGCTTGCTCCCACTGTACTCACACCATTTTTGTCTCCACTTTCCACCAACACTCCTGCAGCTGTGTTGCTGGAGCCCGAGCTCCTACGGAGGGGAGATTTTAAGAACTCTGAAGCACAAATATGCACACAAAGCAAATTTTAAAAGCTTCCCATCCTGCAAGCGCTGCCTCCAGAAATGAAGCTCTGAGCGCTGCGTTCAGCCAACGAAGCAACGGAAACAATGCCGTATGATTCAGGGCCAAGAAGGATGAAACCAAAGAGCAGGAAATAAGAAAAAGACGTTAGCGATGCATTTTGTCAGACAGTCACCCAAAACACATTTAGAAAAATGGAAAGTTGTCTTCACCGGGACCTGCAACTCCTTTATTTCCTACTCTCCTCAAACTGTCCTTGTGGCATAGGCACTGTAAGAAGCCACAACCTTTTAAGCTGGGACTGACCACAAGAGCACCAGAGTACACAACAGCAGGTTTCTCCCTCAGGATGTTTTCAGTCTAACCAGAAACAGGAAGTCTGCAGAGGTTTTGCAAGAGAGCTTCTGCATTGTGGGATACCCCATCCCAACAGCAGACTCTGCAGCATAGAGTTTTTGGCCTAGAAGGCAATGGTTTGAACCAAGAGATCTGCAATTCGTGGTCCACAACATGCCAGCAGTAATGCATCAAAACATCACTGTACATAAAAGAAGTCCAAGGCAATTGTTCTCCACTTTCCCTAGGCATTCAATATCAGGCGTTAGAATGACCAATCCACCATTATTCTACCAAGAAACTTCTGTTAAGCCAGAGCTATGCTGGTCTGCTGCTGCTCCAGTTTCTTGTGGGCTGAGTCACTGAGGCTGACTGAGCTGGAGCTCTGCTCTGAGAGACATGAGGGCTGGTGCTGCTGACTGGCATGATGGTTCCAACGACTGCCCCACCTCAGCTCTCACCCCATCTGCACCATTTTTTGTGATGGGGGACTGAGGCATGGGGCTACAAAGGAAGCTGTTTAAGCTTGTGCAATGCACATGCATTGCCTGTGGGCAGTCCGAGCATCTCGACATTTAAACCTCATCCACCTGAAAAGTGTCCATCTGCCTCTATTGCTCATCAGCCCAGCCAGAAGAAGTAATAGGGATTTGTCACATAGGGTCACAGCCTGTGCTTGTGAGGACACACAATTAAGGAAGAGGCCAGGAAGCACTGACAGGTGGATTTGTTGGCATTTTAATCAAGTGTAGTCATCCAACAATGAAGAGAAACTACAAAAATTCAGATCTGCTCTTCACAAAGGAAAAGCAAGCATTCCCTCCGATCTCTGGGTAAGATGGGAACCATGCAGGCTACTTACTTTCCTGACCCCACCTGCACGCTCTGTACTGGACAGGAGGCTCCACCAGCTTACAAAGAGCTGTTAGTTCAAGAAGTGAGAGGGCAATAATTCACCTGTCTTCTGGAAAAGCGCAGTTCTGAGCTGTTCAGTCTTATACCCAAAAGGCTGGAAAACCTCAGCAGACATGGGGCGCTCAGTCTCACCCTGCAGTAGTTCAGAGCCTCTCGCTCTATTTTGTAGCACATACATTCACCTGTAAAATTTCTTCTTTGTGCAAAGCAGAGATGTATGTGGATTCAGCTACTTGTGCTGGGATTTCTCTCAAAGAATGGTCCTATGTGCATGCATGAGTATTAGAAAAGGAGAAAACAGGACTTATTTGCCAAATCTGCAAGGACCTTTGCACACCCTTCAGATGAATCTGCTTCATTTTTCCCTAATGGGAACTACACCAGCAGGGAGGACTGCTGACTCCAGCCCTCACAGCAAACACTTATTGAGATCTTGTCTGTGTTGTGCACAACAGATAAAGTCCTGCAATCGTATCTGGGGAATGGGTGTTTTAGAAAAGTACATAGAACAGAACTCTGTTTATTTGTTAGAGAGTATCACGCACTCAGTGGGGAGCTCACAGCTTTCTGTAATTGTGCTATTTACATTAGCAGGTCCCAAGATGACTCCTATTAGCAAAGGAAGTTATTTCACCTTCATTTCTTTTGGTCACTTAAAATAAACAGCACAAATCGTCCTTGCAAACCTGTGAAATGTTTCTGCTTGAAATCGTCCCCAGAGCCATAGACCTCAATATCCAACCCATTAAAAAAAGGTCTTGTCCATGTATGTGTGGAGACATGCATATATGTTTAAGAGCCTTCCACTAAACATAGGCACATCGAGGCAGTTACTTTCAAAACAGAAGAAAACTAGGTTAAAATCCTACTTGCAAAAGCACCCACATCCTCCTAATGTTTTCAGTGATTATTTTTTAGCACATGGGAAAAGAAATTTAATGACAGATTGCAAATGCATTTATCAAAAAGAGTAGCAATGTAGAAGTTAGAACTGGACACCAAGAAAATTTAACAGCTTAGGACACGCCTGGAATTACAGGCGGGCGCACAGCGTGTGTGGAAGCCTGTTATCCCACTTGCATAACGCTGCAGAGAGGTCAAGAGAGTTTCTTTAAAACAAACAAGAACAAAAAAAAAACCTTTAATAGACCTGAACTGTCTTTCCCACAACACCAGTGAAATCACACTCAGGGTACCTGAATTAGTTGAGGAAGTGCTCAAAGACACAGGATTTCTATTAAGTATCTTTTGCCCGCTGGGGCTATTGGGAAAAGCCTATTGTAATTTTTCAAAGTAAGCATCAGTATTTGCGGGGGATTTTAGAAAGTTTCATTTGGACACAGCTACCAATCCCTACTCATCCCACTCTGCCCCCAGCACACTTTCCATTTGCAGTCACCACCAAGAGGACCTGCCAAAGTTAGAGCCCAAGTGGCCAGGAGGCACATAGGCACAAGTCCCTCAGCATCCCGCCACAGAGCAGATAATCTCCACCCCAAACCCAAATCGCACCAGAGTTAAAAACCTATAATTGCACAAGAAAAGGACAGAAACTGTGCTCGCAGATTACCCACCCATGTTTTCTCTGCATCAGCAGCACAACCCCTTCACACAGCACGCACCAAAACGACTCTGCTGAGTCTTGCCTGCAAACTCCCATCTGCTTTTGACAAGAGCTGAAGCAACACGGCTTTTCGCACAGCTTTTCCCTCTCCCCCTCTCCACCACACGCTCCATGACCAGTTGATGGTAGGGACGAGGCGACATTGCAGACCCAGCTTTTGGGGAAGGTTAAGCAAAGTGCCAGTGCACCACAGCGCATACACGCACTGGGCCCACCATTAAAGCCGCTTGGCCGAGGAGAAAGGTCTGGGAGGGGATGACCCGCTCCGCAGACCCACCTGCGCCACCACAACCCCATGCCCCACATGGCAGTGGCTGGCGGGATGTCGCTCCTCTCTTGTCAGCTCCTTGGCGCGTCCGCTGACCCCTTCCCAGCATCCCGACAGCAACTTCCCCAACTCCAGCACAAAGCTTCACCACCACCACCGAGGCGTGAGGAGGGGGGAAGCCCCGTGCCCCACGGCCGCCCCAGCAGCCGCCCCCCAGCCCACTCCCCTCCGCTTCACTCACCGGGGGCTCGGGCCCAGCAGACGGGGGAGGGGGGAACGCGGCCGTGCCCGAAACGGAGGGAAGCAACAAAGAGGCTTAACTCCAGGAGCTGGGAACTTCCAGGCCGGATCTGCGGGGAATTCAGCACACAGAGAGAGAGAGAGAGAGAGAGAAGAGAGAAATAATAATAATAACGAGAAAAAAAGAACAAGAGAAAAGAGGGAGAAAGAAAAAAGCCTGATCTGGGAAGAAGGGGAGAGGAAGGTGGGGGCCCTGGACTTGGGGTGCCGGCGGAGTTTTGCGCTGGTTATATGCAGAGCGGAGGCGCGGCGGGGAGAGCAGCGCGGGCGGAGGAGGAGGAGGAGGAGGAGGAGAAGAAGGAGGAGGAGGAGGAGGAGGAGGGAAGGGGAGCTGGGGCACGGGGAGCCAGACCCTCCATACGGGTGACAGCTTTTGGATGACTGAACTCCCAAACAATTCCCTGCTCCAGCTACTCCTGCTCCTGAGCGTCCTCCCCTCCCCCTGAGGAGGAGGGAAGAAGAGGAGGAGCCAGAGGAGAGAGAAAATACCAAATAAACTCTCTTACCTAAAAAGCCGGGCAGCAGCCGCCAGCTCTCCCCTCCCCGGCAGTAACAATAACCGGCATCGTCTGACCGTTGCCTACCCCGAACGGCAACCGCCGACACCCGCCGAGCCGCTCCGGCACGGCCACCGCGTTCCTCCCGGCAGGCGGAAGCGGGAAAGTCGGGCCGAAAAGTTTGGTTTGAGCGGCAGGGAGGCCGCGGCGGCCGCTGGGGCAGCGGGGTGGCCTGTGGGATGAGGACGGCGGGGCTCCCCGGCACGGCGGGGACGTGGCAGCCATGTCTCGCTGTCCCAGCCTGCGGCCTGGTGGGATGGGCAGCGCCAACGGGCATTGCGGTCGTGCCAGGAGGGAGCGGGATCCTGGGGTCGCTGGGGGCAATGTTTGGGCTGTGAAAGCAGGCTGTAGATAAACACCAGTGGAGGTGTCGTGGAAGGCCTTCTGACTGACCTTGTTCCTCTGTGGGACCAAGCCTGGAAAGGATTGGAGGAGTAGTGCCAAGCACCTGTTGAGCTTCCCAGGGAAGGGCAGCTTTCCTGTGGTCTGCCAGATCCCAGCAGGCATCTGCTGAAGGGATGTAGAAGCCACCATTCACGCCTGGAGCTTCACAAGCTGGGTGACTTCAGCTGTCCACACTCTTCAGGGAAGATCATCAACACCAAGCCTTGCAGGACCGTTGTGTCACATCACTTCATGCCATGTCAGGATCTGCGGGAGAATGCATTCCTTCTCCTGGCTCTGGCGATGGCAAGCAGGGTGGGATCAGACCGGTCCCTGTCATCACTATGTGCCTCAATTTCCCTGTTAGTGCAAATGGAGTTCAAACACATGCATATCTGCCCCGCAGACATAACCAATGGTTGTGAAAGGACCGGAGGTCCTTCACTTGTCTGGCATCACCTACAGGCTCATTCACTCCAGGAGAGCATATCCCATTTGTGCTGCTTTGGGATTCATGGCAGACGATCTGGATGAGGATGTCAAGACATCTGAAACAAAAATGTAGGCAGAGAAAGAGGGAAAATGATGACTGTGTAGGAGGCAATACTTTGCAGGTGAAATAAGATGAGCGTAACCGCTTATTTTAGAAACTGCTGTTTTCCCCCAGAGTGCTGGGGTTAATATTTTATTAAATGAACACAGCCTCTTCCAAAAGAGGTCAGCTATGTGTGATTTAGGCAGCTGGTTTCAAGGAAAGTGACTGACTCCCCCAGTCAGCCCATAAGTACAGCTTCTCTGAAGGTGATGTAAATGAAGAAAAGCAGGACAAGAAGGAGAAGAACTTTTCTCCCAACTATCCTTGGCAGGTCTCTGGAAATCATCTGAGGCATGCATTTTCAAAAGAAGCAATGACACCAATCCCTGAGATTACACCAAACCAACTCCTGCTCACTGCCTCCCCTCATCCCAAAAGACATACAAATTCCCAAACCCAACAACATACGTACTATTAAATTTACCCAAAGGTGCAGAGAAATCCTCAGTCTTTCAAAGCCCTTCAATAAAGGTCAGTTTAAAACAAATCTTCTGCGACTGCAAAGTCAGGCTAGAATTGTTAGCACACTACGGTAAGGTTTCTCACTCCTTTGCCCTGTGCAGAGCACAGATGATAAATGTGATTTGTAGTTTCTAAATCTGAAGTCCTTCAGTCAAAGGAAGTAAAAGAGAAAGATTATCCTCACTTTATTTAAGTTTCAGAGTTATTCCTTTTCACTTGAACCTGTAGGAGGAATCTGTACTTCTAGCTCGCTTGTTTCTTGTGACTAAGGATGTTCTGAAGGACTTTTTGGTAGCTTTTTTTTTTTTTTTTAATGTTTTTTTTTTTTTCTTTTTGGTTTTGGGTTTCTTTCTTTTATGACAAGGGTACTGAAAATGTCAAAACTGATTTTTCTGCAGGGTTTCTGGAGTTCCAAGGGAATACCTATCAACAGCTTTTCAGCTTGCACCCAAACAGGCACACTTATCAAGTTGAACACAAACTTCCTTCCTCCACGTTAACTTTGCTGTCTAATTATCTTTTAAAAACCAGTTTCCTAGATTCCAAGATTTTCTTTTAGTTTCTCAGCAGCGCAGTCCTTAGGTGCTAAATCCATATGTAGACACCTCGCTAAGTGGTCTAATTTTACAAGTGCTGAGACCTCTAGCACCTGTCTTGTCTGAAAAACGGTGGTTTCCTAATTTAGAGCAGTCGTAAACTGTTCAAAATTAAAACAGGAATTGAATTAGGCCTGACCAGTTTTAGGCTTACAGAGGAAGGAAGAAAGAGAGGAGGAGAAGAATTAAAGCTACCCTTTGTAAAGAACTGCCCTGGGGCTTGTTTAATGGTAGGGAAAAAAAAGGCCGGGATTGCAGCCCTGCAGGGTTACTTTCACCATATATCCCTGTGGAGGAGGAAATGGGTGCAGCAGCACCCTTCATTTACTGTTCTTCCCTTGAAAAAACTCCTAGAGGTTGGAGCAGCATGATGGCTTGTGCAGCAGTGTCCCCTATGAACCCCCAGATGAGACAGCAGCAGTCCCGCTTGTGAACATCCACTCTCACTGTGCTGAAGATACTACCTCTGGGCTGGCACCCATTTATTTCAAACCACCCAGCAGAACTGCCCTCAGGGTGCCACTGACCTTGCTGAAGTTCAAAGCAGTGAGAAAGCCCAAACCCTCTCCTTTAGCCCCATTCCCTGAAAACTTTTTCCACAGGCGTGGCTTGTGGGGGGACTCATCCCCCTTGGGAGTTGCCAGAGCATCCTGATCCTCAGCCCCAACCCTCTGCAATCCCAGGCAAAATTCCCACTGTTGCTGCCATCGTATGCAAAGGCTCCTCCTTGGGGCCGGAGGAGTTCCAGCTGTTTGACATTGTGCAGAGCAAGGCGGGGGGCACTAAGGGACTCCGCATGAAAGGGCGAGCTCAAAGGAAACCAGACCCTGGCATGTCGGCACGATACTCAGTGGGTAACAGGCTCAGTTAAGTTTGCTCATTCAGCCAGCTAAGAGGGAGAGTTTTCTCATCTGCCCTGCTATGTTTAATTCATCCACACATGCCTTCCAATTACAGATGGAACGATAGAACAGGATGCTGGGGGTGGAGGGAGAGGACAGCCCACAGCCCCCAGGACTGAGCTCCCCAAAAACCTGTGACTTGCATGCTGCTGGGGGCTGTTGTCCCGGGGCAGCCCATTGGCACTGCTGGCTCTGAGCTCTTCTACATTTTAGCCCAAACTCAAGCCTCTTTCTTTTCAGAAGCACATATTGCAGGTGGTGTGTGCACAGAGTGATGCTTCCATGCCAGCCTCTGAGTCAGAAAAAACACCCAGCAAAAATTAATGCAGCATTCCTGCCTTCATCAGGACTCCCAGACTTGCCCCCACATTTTTCTAGCTCTTAACCTTTGCAAAAATGCCATACCGATTGGAAGCATTGTGCTGTAGAACCGAAAGCAAGATGGAGAGAACTCTCCTTCACAGAGTGAGCTCACAGCCATGTGACTGCCTTGTTGGAAACTCATAGTGACTCTGGTGAAGGAGGACAGGAGGACAGGGAGGCCATTAGTCTGCACTCCAGGAGCCAGCCGGTCCAAGGGTAACAGGTTCCATTCAAAGTGGGGAAGTGAATGAAAGTCCCTGGTTCAAAGGAGTTTCAGCATGAGTTTTACTTTGTTTACCCTCTTGTAAAGCTATTTGTAACTTCGATAATCCATAGGAAGTGGGATCATTTCTCTCCCGGCATGTCAAATTAAATAAACAAATAAAACCTTGTTTGGTTGGTGAAAAGCTTAGAAAGAAAAGTGTATTTGTACAGGGATTGAGGATCTAAGCATCTTTCAGGAGCAGAAGATTAAGAAGGTAATCAGAGAAACAAAGAAGGAAACAATTCAGTCATCAAAACTCATGAGAGCCAAATTAAAGAAGGGGGTGGGACGGGGTGACAAGAGATAGGGCCTGCCTATATTAGGAAATCTTTGCTGGAGTGAACTAAACCAGCTTGAGGTCAGCTTAGTTTCACTATTAGGGCCCAAGTCAGGGACATAGACTTGGATGTGAGTAGCTCACTGATGTCAGACACAGATATCTCACGTTCGCTGACATACTGTTTTCAAATACAAACAATTTCTGGTGTAATCTCAAGGGTAAACTGCAGATAGCTTCCAATCATAGAATCCTTAAGGTTGGAAAAGATGACTAATATCATCTAGTCCAATCGTTAACCCATCACCACCATGCCCACTAACCTTGTGCCTCCGTGCTACATCTATACAGTTCTTGAACACGTCCAGGAACAGCGACTCCACCACTTCTGTGGACAACCTGTTCCAGTGTTTGACCACTCTTTCTGAGAATAATTTTTTCCTAATATCCATCCTGACCTTCACCACTGTAGCTTGAGGCCATCACCTCTTGTCCTACTTGAGAGAAGAGGCTGATTCCCACCTCGCTACAATCTGCTTTGCCTCATCTGGGAGATGGATTGGCAACAAGGTGGTTTTACAGGTACGATCCCTGTATCAGACACGGCAAAACCAATAAGAAAGATGTCCCTGTGAAAGTGTCATTCTGCCTCTGCACAGTTATGGATATATTGATATAAATGGTATTATATGTGGTTACGGTTGTGCCTACACTCTGGGTGTCACACTGCATGCATATGGGGGACTTTCTTAGGAAAAGTTCTGTTGATAGTTGGTTCATTTACATGAAATATTTGGACAATTATGGAACTCTCTGGACAACCTAGCTCAGACCGATTTGTTTCCTTGTCTCAACTTGTTTAGAGATGTGTAGTTGTAGACACTGTCCTGTATTTGGGGAATGACTTACAATGCCACTGAGTATTTAAGGTGGAAGACAGGGTCTTCAAGAAAAAGTTTTATTAACTGGAAACTATCCAGTGCAATAAGCAAAAACTTCTGCTTGAGTAAGAAGCTCAGACAAACACCCCAAATAAATACCTTTTTTTCCTAAGATCGTATTTTCCTTGGTCAGAACTTAGCAACAATTCTACAGTTTAAAGCTCTTCGTGCAATGAAAGGCAATGCAACCACATTAGCGATCATGACCACAGTGCAGTGCTGACACACTGGATGTGGGAAGTCCTGAGTATGGACACAGGAGCACCATGACCAGCTCATGGAAAACGAGGGGAGCACACCTTCATCTGGGAACCAACAGAAATTGTGAGATATTTGTGTGGTATTGGGTTAGCTGGGTTTTATCTGTTTCCCCTGCTATTCATTTTGCATAGGTTTGTTGGAAAAAGGATTTAGTTTTTTCTCATACTGGATGGACCATTTCTTTTCTCTATGGAGATGCTATGTGGAAACCTGGTGCTACGGTAGTCAATGAGAACCTAATACCCATCACTGCAGACTGTACTATGTTTAGGATTTCACACTCTTTACTTATTCTCTTAATCTGAAGTAAGTCATTTGGGGTTTACAGACATCAACAGTCAAGATAAGGAGGCATCCAAAAGGTGTTCCACGTTAATGCCGAAGGCTGAAAAGATCCCTTTAGTTGTGGTATAGTCCCTGAGTAATTGCAGTGATTTTAAATAGCTACCTGTCATGTCTATCTGCAAGGGAGCTTACATTTTAAGGCATGCAGATCTCCCTTTACATTGCATTCTCTCTTTGTGGCAGTCCAGGTATTCACCTATTATTTACCCATAATCTCTCCTCTTCTACCACTTCCCCACACACCTGTTGCGTTTTCATTGCTATGGATTGCTCTGCCTCAGGAAGAGCCCTCCAAGTCCTTATCTTCACTAGGTCGGAAGGCTGTGGATGCCCAGCCTGCCTGTCCCCATGCCCCTACCCTGCCATCATTCTTATCCCCAGCCTGAAAGCTGACAGATTAACCTAACGCAGAGCAGGCTCACTGTGGCGTGCAGTGCTGATAAAAGGCAGCTCTGATGGGCTCTGTCAGGGATCACAGAGAAACAGCCTGGAAGAAATCCCTGGAAAAATTCTGCAAGCACACAGCCCAGCTTGCAGACCATGGTGGGTCCCGCTAAGGGTTCAGCCAGCCCCCGTGGAGGTTCCCCTGAACTGCTCACCATCAATATCTGAGGTGCCACCCTTCATAACCTGACCCTTGTTCATCATTCCTATTCCTTTTGTCTCATCCTCAGCAGTATCCCAGGGTTTAGACTTGCACACACTGACTTCCAAGCTTCTTCTTTAAGTGCCTCTCCTGTAGGTTAGTTTGGCTACACATTGCCTGTTTTCAGTATCCCTTTGACACATTCCCCTCCCAAACACTACTTCTTGTATGAAACTGAACACTGTCACCCTCCTGCAGTCTGCAAGCCTGCAAAGAGCTGCTCTTACAGCTCAGTGCCTCTGTGCACATACATCTGGCTTTGTTCTCTTACTAGACTTTGCACACGTGCACTTTCATTGCATTTTATGGAGCAAGAAAGCATTTCTTAGTAACTTTAGAAACCTCATTTTGAAAAGGAATTACAGCAGATACCAATGCCGCAGTGCTCAAGAGCACACAGTTTTCAAGGACAAGGGCTGGATGAGCTTTAAAAGGTTACACAACTCAGTGTTCCTGATCCTTTTTTAATCCAGAGAACAAACTAACCTTTTGGGGCAGAAAAAAAAACACAACTATCAAAAATCCGCAGACTCCTTTGTGGAGCGATACCATGTAGCAGCCAGCACATGCAGCCAAATAAAGATCAGGCAAAGCTTTGAAATTCTGTTGTTGTTGTTTTTTTTTCCTTCCTCCCAGCTGCTTTCATTCACCACCGTTTCATTTGGCTGCATGTGTTAGATATTGCGTGAGGCATGAGTGTGGGGTAACAGACTTGGAGGAGGATGCTGTACTTCACTCACAGACCACCTCCTGAGGTCTCGCAAGCTCCCAGCACCCTCGAGAGCCACGCAACCCCTTCTTGCCATCCCATGGCTCCTCGTGGAAGCAGAATGGCTGTAGTCTTTTCTGTGCAACTGGTGGGTTCCAGTTGGACACAGCCCACCTCATGACTTCTGGCCTTACTACTTCGGACCAGCCCTGCTTACTGTTTCCAGATCTTTGATCCTGTCTGTTGGTCAATGTCACTCTGGGCCCCATTCTGCCTCTGCTTCTTAGGCAAAGGTGCTCTGAGTGCCCGCCGATATAGAGGCAGTGTAACATGAGAAATGTGTGAGGCCCTTTCTTCTCCTGGCCTCCCCTCATAAATCAGCTCTTACAGCAGCACCTGAAGTCATTCTGGCAAGCTCAAAACATGCATTAAGAAGCTTAAGCAGTGAGGCTGGGCAGATGGAATGGCTTCCACAGGTTTTCTGTTCCACACAGCCCTGCAGGCTGCTTGGCCAGGGTCACTAAGTGGTAGGTCTCTGAGTACTCATGAAGGGAGGGCATTAAGCCACCCATGTCTCTTGCAGGAGCTTCAATAACAGTGGATCCCCCTCTCACCTGTGTGGCTTGTGCAGCTCCTTGCCTGTTTCTCTTAGCCACCCAGCACAGATGAGGGGTTACAGCATGTCTCCAAGACACGAGAAATGTGCCAGTGCCATGTTAGGGATACCTACGCCCCAGTAAAACATAGCAAAAGACAGCCCTGAGGTAGCCAGCATCTCCTTATACTGCTGCCTCAGGTGTGTGTCTCTAGGATGTGGAATATCACATTTTCTCATCTGGTGCCAAATCCTTCCTCCTAAGGTGCCTCTAAACCAACAACCAGCCCCCTGCCTGTGACACCTCCTGAATGCCCACTCACTGCTGCTCGAAAAGCAACAACCTTTCTGTGGGCAAGTGGCTGGGCTTCCTGCAGAGAAGCATGAGATTAGTATCAAACAATGCCTGCCCTGTTTTGTTCTTGCTACTCCCATTTCAACCACTGGAAAAAGAAATACTTTTCTACCCAAGAGGTATTGATGTCAAAGCCTTTTTTTTAAACACCCTTACAAAGGGTTAATATATTGGGAAAACCCGGAGGCTACCTGTTCTGATAGACAGATCTGGCCAGTGTGATTTGCTGGGCTGGGATTTCCTAAGGACCCTGAAGCAGCTGAATTTCCTCATTGAAACTCAGTGGGAAATGAGGAGGGGGCTCTCCGCTTTCTCGCACACTCGGAGAAGCACTCCTCAGACATCTCTCTCTTCTGCTTGTCACTCTTTGCCCTGTTTGTTTTTTTTTTGCACTTCTCACAGCCCAGACAAGGCAAACAGTCTATTGTTGGTGTGCATCTCTTTCACTGTAAGCTTTGTTTATGTCTTAGTGCAGTGATGCAATATTTGGGTTGAACGCTTCAAGGGGAAATGTTTATAGAACTAAAAAAATATTTCCATTTGATTTGTTTATAGGAAGTTTTTTCTTGTGGTCTTTGGTTTTGAAAAGGCCTTTGCATGTTTTCTTTTCCAACCCCCCCACTCCCCCCATTACTCCTTCGCAGATCTGAAGTCTGGAGCCAAATTCAGCCATGATAACACCATGACTGACTCTTTAAGTATTTCCACCACACTCAGCTCTGTGCCATTGGCATATTGTCCTCCTGGCTCTCCAGCCCTTCTCAACATTGCCAGCACCCTATGTGCCGATGTTCCCCAAGCATACTGCAAAATGGGGGGCCTCCAGCCCTGGACTCTGCAGCAACTCTTTGCTCCTGAATTGTCCCTGCCCAGGGCCAGTCCCTAGGCATGGCAAGCGACACCCCAAGGGAGCATTGGAAGAGTTAAATGGGAACGTCACTGGGAAGGGAAAACAAAAGAGTAATAGGAAAGGCATCTTTGTGTGACTGAAGGCTTAACCGAAACCAGGCCTTCTTCCTCCATCTCAGTCGGGAGCACAGGGGATGCGTGCAGCCAGAGGGTGAGCCTGCTCTGCACACAGTGAGGCATGATCCTGCTCTGTGCATCCCCTGCTGCCATCTCACCAACTTGTCATATGCATCTTTGCTGGCAGGGAAACAACAGAGCACACTGGCTGTACAACCACATCCCGAACTCCTTGAACCAACAAATATCAGCCCCCTGTGCTTCCCCCTACGTGGCCCCATACCTCTGTCACCACCGTTTCGGCTGACAGCCCCTGAGCCCAGGTGCAGATCACTTTCCATGAGCTCACCAACCAGCAGGGCTCCGTTTGGCAGCAACCAGCCTAGGAAAAATTGCTCTGAGGTATGTGTTCAGCTACCTCCAGCTGCTGCCTGCACAGGAATAACATGAGATCACTGTCTCAGAGGACGCCTTGGCTTCCCAGCCCCTGGCCATCAGCAGGTGGCCCTGGAAGGGGAAAAGCCTATGAGCTATGGCATGGGCTATCTGGCGCCCGGGCGATGGGATCGCACCCAGGTGAGTAAATAGAATCCAGGCCCCTCGCCTTGCAGGCTAGCAGCTCTGCAGCATGAGAGAGTGAACAGTGTTTGGTTTCCCCCCTGCTCGACACGCGCCATTTCAGAAAACAGAGTGCCCTTTCTGAGAGCGTGACAGCTCCACTGTAAGTACACTTGCCCTGTCCCTTCAGCTTGGAGCAGGACTGGCCTTTGCCTCTGCTGAGAGCAATACCAGGGATTTCTTCAAAGTTATGTACAAGGCTGGAGGAAGGATACTGACACCAATACACTTTGTAGACATGAACTGCTATCTGTGGCTTTTGGGACTACAACATGCCTACGGACCATCATGACCAATGTGCTGGTCTGTCTTGGCTCCTCGAGTGTAATAGAGACACCACAGCATCATGCTGTGGGATTTTAGTACACTGAGAGCCAGGTGAAGCAGAGCACTACAGGAAGATGACAAGTTAGGACAAAGTGCACTTACAGGTGTGAGGGAAAGCTAAGAGAATCCTCACTCATAGACTGTGTCAGACTGCTCACCTCTGTGCTGTCTCGGCCTCTTCTTGGACCTCATAACCTCATACTCCTGGCAGGACAGGTCTGTGAGGCACACCAGCCTGGTACAGCAGCTGAGCTCCATGCTTATGGCCACTGTACATCTGGTTGTGTGCTGCTGTCAGTTGCTAGATGGTGGTTCCTAAGAGGGGTAGAACTAGTTTATTTCTTCTGTTTGGCATCTATATCCATTCCTTCTTATTTCTCTCTTCTTCTCCCAACTCATAACCCCCTCCCCCAAAAGCCAAGCTAATGCCTTCCAGATGAGGTGCTAGAAGCTGCTAATTGCGCCCGGATCCGTCCTGATCTGTGCTTCAGTCAGCGAGGCACCTCGCTAATGGATCTGAGACTTGGCAGTGGGCCTGGGACCCGTGTCAAAGGAAATAGATGAGAGAGAAAGAGAGCAGAGCATTAGAGGGAGAGCTGGGAGACCCAGAAAGGAAAACAATCGCTCCTCCTCACAGTGAGGGGCTGAATCCTGATAAGGGTCTGCGGTTCTCCTCGGGAGAGGGGGTTGCAGCAGAGCCGAGCTGCCTTCTCCTTGAGGAAACACACTGCCTGCCCTGGCTGCTGTCTGTCCACTCTGGGGATGACATCTGTCTGTGGAGGCGGAGATGCTGCACACCAGGCTGGAGATGCTGGAGCACCTGGGGGCCCTGGGGATGAAGACCTTCCTATCAATTATGTACCTTAAGTGTTTCTTCTTCAGTGGCTTCTCAGGAGCCACCTGAGGTGCAGCCTAGTTTCTGGATGTGCAGACAACACAACGCAAAGAGATTTGAGTAAAGTGCACAAGCACACGGGAGTAGGATAGGGCCTCTCCTGCAGGTCCCTGGTGACGCTCCATAGCACGTTCCTGTAGAGGAAATGCTAAGGCTGATGACACTGGGACTTTTCTTTCTCAGGAATTCCTCAAAATGTCTGTCATCTCCGCTTTGTCTGGCCAGAGAATCTGAAGGCTGCAGCCCCCCAGGACCTCCATTTCTGCATCACAGCCAGGGGGCTGGGGAAAGTTTGTTATTAAGTCTTTAGAAGTTAACTTGAGAATGGCATGAAGCAGCATCTTTTCTGTGTGCTGCAGGGTCCAGGAGACCACGCTGTTTTTTCTCCAACACGAGATTCCCCTTCAACGCTAAGCCCAGTGTCTTACCTAAAGCATTTATAAAAGGGAGTTTATTACACTCACTTTACAGGTGGAGAAAATGAGGATCAGAAGCAAAGTAACACTGTGTAGGGCTTTCCATGGGAGAGGACTTGTAGTTCTCAGCTAGTGGCTACCTTCACTGCTAGACCAAGTGTTGAAACCAGAAGAGCCATGAAGACATTGGAGAAGGAATTAAGGTTCAAGGGCAGAACTATACCAGATCAAAAACTACCTGCTGAGGACAGAGAAGGTGCTTAAACCCACACTGGTGATCTGGAGGGACGGGCTCGTGGTCTTAATGAGTTCTCTTCACTGCAAAAAAAAACCTACATGAAAGGAAACAGTCAGTGTGCAGCTCCCAGGAGGGCCCTGGAGATGCAGTAAAGCATCTGGTAATGAACTTGATAATCCTGGGAACGACTCTCTGGGTGGAGGAGATGTGCCAGGCTGAACATGGAAACAGGACAACCAGAAGCAACCAACTGCAATGAGAACCCAATGAGTTGGTTGGAACCAGTAAGGAACCATGCTAAATTCCATTTGGCTGTGAGTCCCATTTTCATCAACTTTGCAATTCTTGGCAAAGATCAGAGGGAGTTTCCACGAGACTGTGATTCATTTGGTGAAATCTGATCTTGGCCAGCAGGGAAGGGAAGCAGTCAGACAGACAGACTGACAGAGACACCGCGCAATATGAGCAGAGGCATGGCTGTCAGGCCTCTGCAGAAGGGGCAGAAAGAGACCTGTTCTGTCTGATAGGGATCTCAGTGGGCAATCTGCTGGGGGAAGAGGTAAGGCAGTAGAAGAGCAAATAATTTATAGACATTGTGTATGTTTGTATGTGTCTACAGGCTGATTAGCTCATGTCTCCAAAGCATTTGGAGATGGAAACCAGTTAATTATCATTATTAATTTTTCCCCTTTTGCGGTCCTGGTTATTTTTGGAGATCATTTTAAAAACAATGCACCACCCAGGTGCTGGCTGCCCCAAAGCCTGCTGGAATTCTCAACGTGTCTTTTTCTACCCTTACACAAAGGACAAAACCCAACAAGAATGATTCCCGCTTCTTGAAACAAGGACAAATCAAAGAAAAAAAAAAATGTCAGGGAAAAATAACTTATCCCCAATGGCATGACTGCATCATATGACATATGTCTGCTTCTCTGCCTGTAGGAGACAAAGACAAGGTGGCTGCCCATCTCTGCACTTGCCGTGATACTGGGACGCTGTCAGATGGATACCGGGATACACCAAAAACAAAAGCAAATGACCATACAGCACAAAGAAGTCCTAGATTTAGTTCCTTTCCGATGTGACACCTGCCAGAATACACCGAGGGAAATGCTAGCACGCTTCCTGAGACTGTTTCTAACAGTGGAATTTCAGGCTTCTCTGCACAATAAGACATGCTTTTTCCAAGGCTACTCACAGAAAAATTTGGTTTTAAACTTCATCTGCCACTTAATTCCCATTTCCTGGATTCAAGTCAGCTTGGTGATGTGTGAACTTTTCTCCTATCGTTTGTGACCTGGTCACTTGGAGAACAAAGGAAGGAGCTGTGAAGCTCATTGATGTGAATGAGGGTGCTTTGGGATCGAGGACTTGGGGACTGACTATGCTCTTGCTTGTGCAGCCATTGGCAGTGGCATCAGGCAGTCTCTTCCTCCATGATCACCTGGGCCTGGGTTTTGTCCCCAGCCCCATAGCCACCAGCCTCTCCTGTCTGGCTGTGTCCCACGTCCCAGGTACTCACTTCAGCCCTTAGCCACCTATTTTGGGGTACCTGGGCCCTTTTCAGTACTCTCCAGGAAAAAGTATGTGCTGCAGGACTGGGGCTTCCTAGGCAACTCAGTTGGAGTTCCTGCAAAATGCTGGGAAAGGTCTGGCTGTGGAGCCATCTCTTTCTTTTCACTTCTTGTTGTGTCTTGCTGCCCTAAGCCAGAGCACTCCCTGGACAGCCAGGTGTGATGTTGCAGCCCCAGAACTGAAGATCCAGCAGTATTTCAGTGCTGTGCCAAGGCATTAAGCACTGGGAAACTAGGCTACGCGCACCACATTAAAATAAAAGGGATAGCTGAAGACTTCCAGACCATGACAGGTTCGATCTGGCTTGTTTATTTTTTGGCAGGAGGGACCAAAAGAGGCCAGGGTAGGAACTGAGCATGTGTTACATGTGCTGGAGAAAGCACGTCTCCTCCAAGTCAGCTGTCTTCTGTCTGCTTTCACATGTGTCTGTTCAGTCCCACTATGGTGCTGCACTTTGCCTGGTGGGTTGAATGAAGAAACATCTGCACCAGGTCCATTGCAATGTGATTTATGAATCCTCTCTGAGGTCTCATCTTATCCTCCTCCTCTTCCTTTCAGGGACTTGGGGATTTGGTAGTTTTGGGGGTTGTTTTGTTTTTTAAAGAGCACTTCAATTGCATAGAAGGCAGAACCCCTTGATTTACTGTGCTTTGGTTCCAGAAACAAAAGACTTCAGGGGGAAAAAAGAAGCCATTCAGGTCTTTTAGCAGTTCTTTCCTCTTATACCTCAGCCTCCCTGTGCAGATAGAAAACATGCCATTGTGCAAAACCTGTATTGGTGTAGCACTGGGAAGAACCCGATTCAGCCTGTGCCACCAATGATTGCTTAGAGAGGCCTGTGTTCTCAAGTGTGAAGCGAATCCTTCAAAAACTCAGATCTCTGTGCTGTACTGCTTCTATGCAGCAGGGTATTTGCTGAGATCTTGCATCCCTCAAAGTCACAATACAGCATTTTGACAACACACTCAAGCAGTGTTGTTACCAATGTACAAAACAGTGAATGAATGTGACGGGCAGCTATCAGTATGGGCAGCCTTCTGTAACCCATCGCTTCTAACGTTGCAGAAAGCATGCAGAACAAGGGTTGCCTTTCAACACCTCTCTCGCAGCATCACATCACTGTTGTTTCTGAATTACCATCGTCGTGGTGAAACATCTGCACAAATTCACAGTTCTCGGGACATCTGGTCAGAAAAGTCCACTGCAGGCCAGAAGATACGTAAGGCAAAAGCTTGATATCTTTATGTCACTTATGTAACAAGGGGAGGACACAATGAGAGCAAGTGACAGGCACCCAGAGGCAGGCTCTGCCCCGAGGACTGCAAGGACTCTGCCCCAAGCCTGTGCATATCTCCCTTCCAGCTGGTCACTGCTCCTAACTCCAATTCCTGAACTAGAATTGCAGTGCATTTCCACAGTAGTGGATCTAAAGGGCATGGTACTAGTAGGGCACCCTGGGTGTAAAGGATGAGCTACAGAGCAATAAAGTAATGAGGAGCATAGCTGTATTCCTACACATTGTTTGTTTGGGGTGTGTTTTTTGCTTGTTTTCCTGAAGCCTAGGTTTGTCTTAACAGAAAAGTACATCTATTTGTTTCTTTCTGCTGCAACATATCCAAGTTTAAAGTCTGTCATCTCCACTCAAGACACCTTTCACAAGAGAAAAAATGGAGTGTTATAGAAGAGAGAGAGAGTCAGATACCTCTTAAATTGGAGAAAAAGCACACACTCACGTACATAGTTTTATTTGAGTCTCTCAATATCCTGTTGACAGGAACTCAGAGTGTCCAGGAAAGCATCACGGGAAAAATGCATGTGGATGTCTTGCTCTGTAAGAACACCACCAGATAAACAAAACCTTCTGCTAAAGCTATCCCGTGATACAGCTCAGAGTGCCTCACTGCACTGGGAAATCAGAGATCCAGCTTTAACAGCGCTACCAAATGAGTCAAAACCTCAGGAGTAACTTTATACCTACAGTTCTGCAAGCAAGTATTGCATGTGTTACAGGAAGCAACAATAGCTTCAGAGCTGAGCGGGGCAGCTGACTCTGTAGCAGAACCAAGAAACCACTCCAAGTTAGAGTTGCATCCCACACAGCACTAGGGGGTTGAAAGCTGACTCCACTGGGAAAAGCAGTCTACGCTTATGAAAAGCCCCATGTTGGACCTTCTGGCTGCTGTGGCACCAGCAGAAACCACAGTGCTACTCAGAACTCTTCCCAGGGCACAGGCTGTGCAGAAGGGTCTACTGTTCCCATCCATGTGAGGAAGAGAATGGAGAAGACGCAAACCAAGGGTAGCTGGATGGTCATGGAGGAGAGTGCCTATCACAGGAGAGGAGACTGTTGATTTATTTTGCCCAGCAAAACTCAGGCTGAGAATGGATATGATTGTTCTTGGTAAACACATCAGAGGGATGAGAACCAGGGAGGGAGCAGAGCTATTTAAGCCTTGGAACAATGTTGGCAGCAGAACAAGTGGGCATTCTCTAGCCAGGAATAAATTGAGACTGGAAATAAGAAGAATGGTTCAAGCCTCAGAGCTGTCAAGCTCTGGAATAGCCTACTAATTGGGGTAGTGGGTGAAATCTTAAAACTTGTTAGGATTGTTTGGAGCTTCATATTTGCAAGAAAGATTGCATTATGTGATTGCTGACAATAGCAAGGGACGAGATGTGGTAAAACAGGAGATCCCTTCCAGCACTACATCCCTACTGCGAAGCACTCACTTGATTTCTTTCTCATGTGTTCATGCTAAGGCAGGAGAGCTGCAGGATTCCTTGCCATCTAGCCCTTCAGGGAAGCTGTTCACAAGCCAGCTGCAAGCCAGAGGACAAGGAGGACACTTTCTCAGATGGCTGAAGATGATATGACAGTTCCTTCTAACAAGCTGTGAAGAGAAACGTGTCTCTTGTCCCAAGAGGAGCATTGCAGACACTGCACCAGGCCACAGTCAGTCAAAAAGATAAAAACAAGCAGCAGAGACGAATGGCTGGAATTCCAGAGAAGACCAAGTGCAGCCCTTTTTTCATAGGACAGCATGTGATTTCATGTCCCCTTTGTCTCCTCAAAGGCAGCAGAGGTTGAAAAATGACCAAAAAAAGAAAATGTGCATGTCCATTTCTGCCATTTGAGGTTGTGGCAGATCCAATACCAGGACCACTTCACCTGTTAAAGCCCAGAATCAGTCCTAGCCAAATGTGGTTTTATGCAGTCATTCACCTCCATCTCTCTGCAAGAAGAAGCACACCCACCCTGGTTATTAGCCAGCCAAAACCGTGTCCTCCTTTTTTACCACTCTGCTCATTTCAGCATCTTCTAATGGAAACAGAACTGTACAAATGTTGATGATCTCACTAGGGACTCAGAAGTGAAAACCAGAGTGTTCATGTTTGCTCCCCTTAGCTTCCCACCATGGGTAACCAGGCCACTTTAACTCCTGGGCTCATTTAATTGCACCCAAGCAGATGGAGAGGGATGGTGGGGGAAAACAGTAGCCTTTCTCATCCATGTAGATCCTACCTGAGGCAGTGGGAGGGGGGGATGAAAAGATGAGAAGTAACTCCTTGGGCACTTTAGGGAGGGAATAAATGTTCCAGCTGTTTGATAACTCACAGGCACTCCACACAGGAGTGATAAGATCAAGCTCTAAATTCCATTTCTTTAGTTCACTGCACTTACACTCCCCCTCTTCTCCTTAGGAACCGAGAGAAAGGAAAACCAATAATAAAATATTTCAAATGAGAGAGAGAGAGAGAAAGAATTCTCCGTAATTGAGAACAGTTAATGGAAACCAGCTGCTGGAGTGAGACCAAAAGCCGGTCCTGCTGGGGTTTTGTTGACAGGGTCACTTTTCACAGGTACCTGCTGAGGAAGAGGGAGGGATGCTCAAGAGATGGTGCAAAGGAGGAGGAGGAATTTACAGGAATTACTGTTTCTACACTGTTTTACCTTAGTGCAACCCCAGCTCCCCCCTCTCTTCCAAGAAGCACCTCTTGGAGAAGAGTCACAGTGGGATGCAGCAGGAGTACGCATGGTATGTGTATGTGGGTGGCTCTATCTGTGCAAAAGGGGTGGGTGGGAGAAAGGAAAGAGGGGCCTGAAATTTCAGCACATGAAACAAAAGCTAAGGCTGGCCTTGCACTCCCCTTCCTGTTCTTCCTCACAGCCAGACAGCCACAATTAAGATGTAATTGATACACTGAGAGCTGCTCCTGTGCCTGCCTGTCCAACACTGGTATTGCCCCAGTGCAAAAGAGCTATGTATGCCCAGTGTAGGATGGACATCACCCTGCCCCCTGCCCACCCTCGAGGTCCTGCTTTTTTGGGGATGCATGTAGCTGTGTCCTTGCCATTCTTGCCCATGCTCAGCTCACAGGTTGGAGACCAACATTGTAACTGATAGAGAACCCCTGTAATGAACAGGGACACCTACAGCTAAATCAGATTGCTCAGAAACCCGTCCAGCCTGACCTTGAATGTCTCCAGGGATGGCATCCACCACATGAAAACGGATGTTGGGATCTTTGTGTTGGGTGATGTATTGTGGCATAGATATTGGTATGGAAACAGTGTGCTTCATTGGCTATCTAGCAATTCAGAGACAGTTGCTTCTTCCCTTTCTTCTTTATATGAAACTCACCTTTCAACTAGAAGAGGTAGCTCATATTGACAGTGTTTTTGCCCAGGTTTTCCTTATCTTTGTCCCTGATTTCTGCTTACAGTCTGTAATGAAATTTTATCTCTACATGGTTTCCTCAAAACCCATGAGTCAGTATTTCCCAATTCCCCTACTGATTAGTTCATCCTAACCACCACTATATATACACCCCTAGATGTATTCCAAACCAGTAGGGGCTATGGTGCAAACATCTAAGCAGCAAGGATTGGTGCAGTAGAAAGCCCTACAGATCCAGCTGTCAGCAGTGGAGTTTCAGCAGCACTAATGAGGTGGTAGGGGAGGCAATGCACCTCCATCATAGGTGAAGCTGTTGTGTGAATTGCAAAATCTCAGCACAGCACTGGCTGTATCTGCAGTCTGGTGGCAGTGGCAGCTGTCACAAAGTGTAGGTGATGAAGTAGCAATGGTTTGAAGGTTGGACTAGATGACCTAGTGGTTGGCGACCCTGCACATAGCAGGGCGGGTTGAAACTAGATGATCATTGTGGTCCTTTTCAACCCAAGGCCAGACTATGATTCTATGATTCTATGACGTTAGCGGTCTTTTCAAACTTTAATTATTCTGTGATTCTGTGATTCTATGAAGCTTGGGGGAGGACAAGTCTGAGTAGCCTGAGGCCAAGGAGGAAGGACACACCAGTAAGAGGTGACACAGGTATGATTTCCCATTCAATATCCATCAGAAGATGGTAAACCATCACTGAAACAGCTCACTAGCAGCCTAACATTTCCTCATGTTGCTTGCAAAGTGCAGAGAGCTCTCTGCAGAGTGAGGCCCACCAAGGGGGAGGCATGTGGCTGGATGTTCAGAAAGCAGCCCCTCAGCCCCTCCAGCAGCCCCTTGCTCTCACAAACATGCCCCTCTGTTTTGTTGGATTCACCGTGTTCACTACACCACAGAGGCAGGTGCTGCTCTCTGTTTACAAAGTATGAATGAATAATTCTCACTACATGGATTGTGGTGGGACTGTTGGAAACAGCCATGCAAGCTTGGCCTCAGCAGGAGGCTTGGGGCAGAGTGGGTAGGCTGGGATCCTGTCACATTCAGGCCATCTCTTGGCATGTCAGCTGTCTTACTGTAGATCAGCTCCTCCTGCACTGAGTCCTCCCTATTATCCTCCCACCCCAGCTTCCTTCTCTGTCAGTCAGGATTCCTACGTGGGTTTCCAGGCTTTCTCTCTGCCTCGTCTCTCCTTTTCCTGCCTTGCTTTGATGTTAATTGTCTGCAGGGTTGGAGCCCTCCTTGGATGATTAAGTCCAAGAGTCCTCCCCGGTTTTGTTGGCCCATGAATGGGGGCCTCTCCAGTGCTCAGTGGAGTGCGGGCTCCTCGCCCCTCCTCCTTCCCAGCCAGGCTGATGGATTAATCCCGCTGTGTGGAGGAGTGGAGGAGAGAGGGGTGGGAGGGAACCGAAAACACGGGAATGGAGAAGGAGGAAGAGAGCAGGCAGGAGGGCAAGATGGGGGCAGCATCTACAGTGAACATTCAGCCACCTTGTCGAAAATAACGGCGTGCGCTGGAGCTCCTCACCTTTTCAGCAGCGGCACAGCACTGAGCCAGGCAGGACCCATCTTCCTGCCACTGTTGTTGCATGGGGTATCTGCAATGCTCTTTGTACAAAGATAGGCCTCCTGCTTCTTTATTATTTGTATTTTTTGAAATTACTTCTTTCATTCAGAGGTGAGATTGGAATGGCTGGGGCAAAAACAGCTCTGGCAGCATGGGCTGGCTGAGCAGACTGCCAGCTGTGCCAGACTTGCTCTTTGCTTCACCAGGGACATCCCAGGCACAAAACATCACTCGCACACCAGGGCCCCTCGGTACTTACTGCTGACTCACCTAGGGATGCCTCCACACCTTTTCAACAGGCACCAGGAGGCTAAGGGAACCATTTTTGGGGAAGCCCCATTGGTCCTGCAGTTCCAGCTCCCTGCTCTATCTTCCATACTGGTGTGGGCTGAGCCCCACAGCACTGGCCCCCTCCCTGGCCGCCTTCATATCCAATGCAGAAATGCAGGAAATGAAAAGCCTCTCCCCAAGGAGCCTTGTGCAATTTTTCCAGCCTCTCCCTCCTCCCCTGCTTCCCGTTCACCCCCCTTTCCCCGGCCCCATCTTTCTCTCACTGGTCACACAGAGGAGTCGATGATGTTGGCACAGTGCAGCCGGCTCCCTGGCACGCTCACCCGGTCATCCTGCCAGGCTTTTCAGGGCTCACTCTCACTTTCCAGAGGCTGGAAGTGCAAAGCAAGAGACAAGCTCCCTTGGCAGCCTCACTGTTTCCAAACATTGAAAGGCAGAGAGAAAAGTCGGCTGCTCCCAGCTCACCAAAGCCACCACCGGCATGGATGCTGGCCAAGGTGTCCTAACAATAACTGTGGTCCTACTGGACACATGTGCTCCTTGGGGACAAAGGGGGACCGTGCATTTGGGGCGACAGGGACTGAGCAGAGAAGGGAAAAAAATGGGGCTTTTTTCTCCATTGCTCTTCTCAGCAAATACAGGAGCCTATGTTGTTCCCAAGGTGCAAGACAAAAGTGATCACGCACAGCTCTATTCATTCCATGTGTGATTTTGGAGAAGCAACTCAGTTGCCTGGAGCCATGCTCTCTTCCACCTCCACCTTCACCTCCAACTCCATGCATGAGCTCGTCTGCAGTCTCTTCAGCAGGATCTGTGCTGGGACACGCCAGGACTTCCCACCTCCCTTTGTCCACTGCTGGTACAGACAGCAAGCCTGACAATAAAAGTAACTTCTGGGCTCCTTTCCAAGTGCAGCACAAATATACTGCGCTTGTGAAGATACCTGCCATATGTTTCTGCTTGGAATGGAGGAGTGAGAGGAGATGTAAAACTAGATAGGTGATCCAGAGTACTCTCTTCCGACCCGCTATGGTCAAGACATCTCCCAGCTCTGGCTGGGGTTCAGCACAAACAACACATCCAAGTGCTTCTCCGGGGAGGATGGCCAGGATCCCTGGGAAAACAGAGCCATATTTTACCATCAGGAAAAAGCAAAACCTGAATGTGTTGGAGTGGGCTCCAACAGCTCAGGCTGCCCACAATGCTGTAAGATGTCTTCTCTGCAGCCCAAGTCCTCACCAAATGTTTCTTAGCAGGAGAAAAGTGGTTACAGCCCAAAGCAAAAAACAACATTGTCCAAGCCTGCAAGCCTGGTGGATCTATGGAGGGAGAAGCCTTGCAGAAACGTGGCTGAGGGGCAAGCAAGAGGGTGAGAGTCTCTTCTCCTTGCACACAAGGCTTCTTTCAGTCGGAGTAATTCAACAAAATCGATGTGAGTTTGCTGAATGTTTCAGGTGACACAAACTTGAGAGGGTGAAGGGCACAAAAACATCTTCCATGAAAAAGCCATGTAGTAATTTGTAGCAAATGAACAATTTGCCTTGGTCTAAATTTGAGAGGACTGGGTTTCAGGCTTTTTTTTTTTTTTTTTTTTTTTTTTTTTTTGAGGGGTTGTTTTTTTTTTGTTTGTTTTGTTTGGGTTTCTGGCTGATTTCTTTTATCTCTTTCTTTGTGGGAGGGAGAGAAGAGAGTTTAACAAGGGTTTGGCACAGCCAATCTTGGTCCCAGCAGATACATATTTGTTTGCCTATTTACAATCAGGACAATCTGAAACCATTAGCAGATGCAACTGAGTTAAGGCATGAACATGAATTTAGAAAACAATATGACCCATCACTGTAAGAAAGGCTCAGAGGCAAAATTCAAGTGATTGATACCATAAATCCTTCAGGACATTGTTGCAGGATGTTTGTCACCTCGGAAAAATGAGGGCCACTGGCTTGCATGTCTGCACTTATTTCTGAGGTGTAACCATGGACATTCGTGCTTGAAAATGCTCGCGTATAAGTTGGGGCAGACACCATTTGGCATTTGTTCTGCTCCCGAGGTATTTCAAAGGGTAACTGCCAGATCTGTGAGAAACTGCTAAGTGCCAAAGCTCCAGTGAATGATGTTTTAATTTGGTCTGAGGGCTTTAAAGAACATCTTGAAAGACTTAGACAAGTCTTAAAGAGAGTATGAGAAAGAGACTTAAAACCAAACTATAAAAAAGCTATATCTGATGTAATAAGTTATTTAAATGAGGCATAAATGGAGCAAAGATGGTTTAATTGGCAATGTGGATAAAATGTTGAAATGTTTAGCTCTGCAAAATAGCGTGGATCTGTGACAATTTATGGAGACGATAAGCTGTTCTTGACAAATTCATTCCAAATGGCAAGGGAGGGCTGGTTTTGCAAGGTGGCGAATGGCTTTTTGCTTTTTTGGGTTCGTTGTTGTTGTTGTTCTTGGTTTTGTTTTTGTTTGTTTGTTTGCTTGTTTTTCCTTCCCTATCATCCAGAGAAACACTGAAATACACACAGAGCCATGCCAGCATGGCTGTGTCCTCCTGGGGCAGGATGCTACGTGAAGGCAAAGCAGAGTTCTCTTCCTGGTCCTTTGGTTTCACCATGCCTCCAGGGCTCCAGGACACAACTCCCTTTACCTATAAGTCCCTTTCCACTTCAAATCACTTCCCTCTGCCCTCCCAAAGTCCCCAGGTTGCTCCAAGCTGGCTTTCCTCTGAGCAGCCCATCACAGAGCTATCATCTTCTCCCCTTCACCCCTCCTCCTTAGCCCAGGTTGTAAAATAATGAGTTTCTTGTTATTCTTGTTATTGCTGAATGGCAGAGGTCTGAAGCCCCGTGAAAAGAAGGGGGCGGCCTAATTAGGGAAACGAGAGTGATCCTTAATGAGCACTCCTGACTAGGTGGGGATTTAAAGAAAGAGGCGGGGACAGGGGGGAGAGAGGTCAATTTGTGGGGCTCTCTCTTCCATAGCCTCCCCCACTGCCTTGCCTGCCTGTAAACCTACCGCAGCTCAGAGTCTGCGCAAGGGGTCTCCTCAACATCATTACTGTTGTGATAAAACAATATTCTCTTCTTTTGCTCAGCTTCACAGGGCAAAACTCCATCCCCTTTGCTGATGTTGTTCAGTGAGGGTTTGCTGAGCATGGGGCTGCTTTCCGGCCCTGATCCATACAGCAGCACTGCTGTTTGGATTCCCTCCAGCAAGGCCTAAGGACTGTGCAGGTGCCTGGACTGCCTACCTAAGCAAGAACTGTGATTTTGGGTGGGGTGAGAGGATGCAGGAGATAGATAGGATGAGAGGTGATGGCCTCAAGTTGCGCCAGGGGACATTCAGGATATTAGGAAAAACTTATTATCTGAAAGAGTGCTCAAACAGTGGCTCAAACTGCCCGGGGAAGTGGTGGTGTCACCATCCCAGGAGGTGTTCAAAAGCCGTGTGAATGTAGCGCTGAGGGACGTGGTTAGTGGGCATGGTGGTGATCGGTTGGACTCGAAGATCTTAGTGTTCTCTGCCAACTTTAATGATTCTATGACTCCATGATTCTATGCACCTTTGCAGTAGGCCTGTCAGAACCAGCATCTAAGCCATCTTTGTCAGGAAGAATCATGAAGCAGAGCAGGCAGCAGGGCCAGACCATCAGTGCTTCAGGTGTCCCAGCTGGTACCCTATAACTCAATGTTAGATGTTTGCTATGGCCTCCCTTAGCAGACATACGCCTCTCTGAGTTCCCCTGAGTTCATCCATCTTGTATGTACGTTGGCAGGAGCTGAAAGCCCCGTGTGTGGAAACTCACTCACAGAAGCTTTCTCATTCCACACCCACTCTCTTCAATTTCTCTCCCGTTCTGCTTTCGCTTGCCCTGGCTGAGCAGCAACCAAACGCCTCCGGCCTTGGTGAGGCTTCAGCTCTCAGCATCTCTCCATGGATCAGAGCCCCATAGCTCCTTAAGGGAGGAGAAAAAGCAGGTGGGGAGATGCACCCCAGCCCAGCAGACCATGAGGAACATCTCTGGAGAGCCTGGTGCTCTGAGAGAGCTGCAAGAGCACAAGAATCAATGCTTGCCAGCCTGGTCCTCCTCCGTGTGCCCCAGGTCAGCATTAGGCAGTCACCTCTAGCAACTCCTGTGAAGTTTTCTGCAAAGATCTGTCAGAATCCTTGCCCAGTTAAATCAGCACATGCTGAAATGCTTAAACAGGCTTCGAAGGAGCAAGCTTGCAGCCAGAAGCGTGGGAGGAACGTAGTCTGACAGAAAGGAAATAAGCAGGGAACATTTTACCCATAAAAGCACTTTGCTTTCTCTTTGCTTCATAAATCAGCTTTCTCTGATCTCATCCAAAAGAAGGCAGTTAATTCTCCACTTCTCCCTGCCTGGGAGATGTATTCTTTTCTGTATTTGGATCTTGCCTCGGAGAAATTAAGAGACCTAATTGTTTCCACTGCTCTTTCCAAAATTAGGGAACCAAATAACATCAGGAATGAAGGCCGTGGGCCACACCTCCCAAGGTGCCAAGCTCCTTTGCTTTCCAAGGGCAGCCTTGAAACATTTGGATTGGATGTCATAGCTGAAGGCCAGATTAGGCTGGAGGAGGAACCAGCTTCCCACCAGCTGGGCAGACAAGTATTCACCAGCAGGAGAGAAAGACATACGCAATTGGTGCTGTATCACTCCTGGAGCCAAGGCCTGTGCTCAGCCATGCTGGTTCCTGCTGCACTTAACATTTCTCCAAGCCTACAAGCCAAGCTGCTCTTTATCAGATCTATTTTTCTCTCTTCTGTTTACAGTTTGAGGACGCCAGGGCGCCACTGGACTATGGTTTGAAGTCATTAGTGGTTTTCTGTGGGTGAATTTCTTGGATTAACAAGAGAATCTCAGCACAAGAGCCAGCTTCTTTCTACTCCTGCCCTGACATGTAAGCTCTTCGTGTGCTTTCCTAGCAACAGTGACCACATGCTGCCTTGGCTTAACTGCCACCTGCAATGACCGCTCAAAACAGGTTGAAGAGTGAAAACACAGCAAATTCAACCAGCACTGCTCGTTCCACAGAGCATGCTCTCTTAACCCATGAACCTCTAACTGTGCAGCATGTTCTCTAATCCTGATACATTCTGGCTTCTCCATTTTTTCCATTATCATAATTGAGTCTTAGGCACTGGTCTCCTCATCATTCTGATAATGAGGTAAAATCATGAGCAAAAGTGTTCAACTACTGATGAAACAATAATTCTTGTTTCTACTTTATCTGTACTGATCAAACTCCAAATCATAGAATCATAGAATCACAGAATGGCTTGGGTCATCAAATCAAAGCAAACTGGTTAGAAAAGATAACACCAAACCACATGCATGTCTTCATTATACTGGAGAAAGAAAAAAATTCAAGGAAAACATGTGGAGAAGGGAAAAGAAGGCATTCCTGGATCAATGGTGTTTCAACAAGAGGCAGTACGAGCCAGTGGCAATAGGTGGGCATTCCCAAAACTCCTAACGTGCTGAAGGAGCTGTGCCATGGGGCAGGCATGGAAATAATGGAACCCATCTCTACTGCTTCTTCCCAGGAATTGTGTCACTGGGCGTGGAGTGCTTAAGGACAAGGCCTGGCACTGGTGCTGTCCTGCAACATCCTACAGGATGCTCTCCTGAGGTCCTTCTGGCACTACTGTGGTGCCCAGGTGTCAGGACATGCTTCCAAGGAGGCCAGGTACACAAATCTGCTTCCATTGGCTGCTGGCTGGGCACTGCAGCTCGTGTTGTTCATGTGGGAGAGTCCCACCAACAACACGTTGCCCTTTGCACAATGTTTGTCTAGCAAGAGGATGTTTGCACAGCTTTGCATGGAGGGATTTTAATAGAAAATTAAACCACTGTTGCTTCTTCATCCCAACATGCAGTCACCAGGCCTCTCACCCTTTGGCTCCCTACCCCTTCTGGGCTATTGCAAC
The DNA here is from genome assembly GCF_023343835.1 of Lagopus muta. NCBI lineage: Eukaryota > Metazoa > Chordata > Aves > Galliformes > Phasianidae > Lagopus > Lagopus muta. Next base: position 83,216,125 of record NC_064433.1, read on the forward strand.
ACATACAAGAGTCTAGAACATCTCTGCTGTGAGCCATTTTCTGTCCACTGTAACCAGAGAGAAGTATGGTGAGTGCTATGTTCACTACAAGGGACTTTTATGAGTGTGGCTGACCCTCCCTGAGGATGGTTGGCATATCATGCTTTAAAAACACAGTGGATCACGCACATGCACATACTGTTGGCAGTAGTTCTGTACAACCCTTTTGGCCCAAGAGAAACGTCTGCTGTGGCTCCACTAGCAGGAGGTATACCAATGTGTGGGGCCCACAGCAAATTTCCCATTTGCAAACCAAGCAGATGCAGCATTCAGGAATTACCTCACATATTCATTTCTTCGGTTGGACATTTTTCCCCCAGGGAAGGAAAAAAAAAGCAAAAAAAAAAACCTTAAAGGCTCATTTTCTCCCTAGCACAGAGTGAACCCCAAAAGCCAAACTTCAACATCCTTCTCAAAGCACAAGCCTTGCAGCCAGCTGAGGAGGGAGAGGTGCTGCAGGGTCAGGGGAGAGCTGCCTGTGATAGCAGGTGCACAGCATGAATGTAGGACATTGGGGTGTGTGACAGACTTGCGTGCATAAAGGTGTGCACAACCACATTCATCGTGGTGAGCATTTGCCTGAGAGCTGCCTGGGGTGCAGGTTGATGCAAAGCAGGGCATGCAGAAGAGCTCTTCTGCGAGTGCTGAGGCCTGGGGAGGGTCCCTGCCAAGCCTCATTTTCTGTGCTGAGACTTCCCGCATATGGACTATGAGCTCTTTCTGGGCCTCCCTGCTATACCTGCTTGCAGACCCTGTTTTGCTTTATAACTTTGCTCAGTCCTTATTTGCTGTTCCCTCCTTTCCCTGTTCCTGGCTCCCTTTTTGTTATTCCTTCTTCTCACGTTTCCTCCCTCCACTGCTCTTTGCGCCTCTCGTCTCTTTCTCTCTCTCTCCTTCCCACTCCCAGTCCATGTACCCAGCTCTCTGTCCTCCTGCGCTGGCATCCCCTCCATCCTCCATCTCTCTCTGCTCCCCTCTGCCCCATCTCCTGTAATGCAGTCCTTTGTTCCCCTCCTTGCCCCCTCCACTCGGCCTCTCCCCTGCTCTGGCCTCTCTACCAGCCTCACTCCATCCCTCGCTGAGAGGCACAGCCCCATGCGAAGGCCCTGGCCACCGGCCAGACTCTGGCGAGATGAAGGGGTCCCTGGCACACGCTCAGCCCCGTGCTCCATAGGGCATTGTAACCGCTGGTACCAGGGCTGTAAAACCTTTCGCGTCTCCAAAAAAGACGACTGTAAATTCTTCAGAAGTCCCATTGCGGGTGTAAAGATTCCCCCCTCCTTCCCTGGGCCCCAGTGAAAGGGGCTGTGTGAGTTGGACAAGGGGCTCACTCCCCCTTCTGCCTGCACCCTGGATCCTCTCAGTGTTTCAAGAGAGCGTGCTTCTCCCTGCGGAAAGGAGAGATTTCAGGTACCTCACTGGGCAGAGAAGCGCTCTGGTAGCTCTTGGTCACTTAGGTATTTGACTTTATAAACATGATTAAAAATGCTAAGAAAGCTCTGGCGAGGGGGAGGCCTCCTCACTGCACACTGAGCAAACAGAAACACACGGAGCATTGTCAGATGCTGAAGGACGAAGCAGCGAGGGAGAGCAGCAGGGTGCTAAAATGGCTCTCTCTTGCACATGATGGATTCACTTGATCAAGAGCTGAAACACTTTTTTAACTGCTTTCCATCCTGGCGAGTCCCAAGTAGATCATCTCAAGGGCTTCTAGGTGGGGATTCAACTGAGGCTTGGCAAATATTCCAGCCCCAGGAGTCTGTTTCCTAAGAGTCAGACCTGGTTACTGCCAGGCCAGCAGAGAGATGGGACCCAGACAAAGTCCTCAAAGAGCAATGCGTTGGAGCGGAACAGGCCACAGCAGCACTTAGTATCTAAGGCATGAATTTTCTGGCAATGAAGATGGGAAGAAAGAGCACCCAGCTGCCATGTCAGGAGCCGCCCAGGCTGGACTCACCAGACACTCCTGCCTCCTGCTCTCTCCAAAGCACCTTTTGTACCACACACTGTTTATGGCTCGTTGAGCACTTGTGCAGCTGATGTGGGGCAGCCTGAGCTGCATCCATGGACTAGCTGTGCCCAAGGCTCAGAACACTGAAGGGTAGGTGCCTCTGAGCAAGGTCTTACAATGCCAGTCACTAGTAGGGTATCTAGTTGGAGCTGCTGCAGAAGAAACCATGGTAACCACAGCAAACAGAATCCCAGAAGCCTAGAGAGGCTGAGGTGGGAAGGGACCTCTGGAGGTTCAACCATGCTCAAGCAGGGCCAATGAGAAAAGGCTGCCCAGGTTCAGGTCCAGGCAGCTTTTGAAGAGGAAGGAAGAGTCAAACACACCAAGGACAGCAGAAAGGATCTGGATGTGTCTGCACAGTTCTAGTTTTCAGCCTGAGTGGCTGAAATGCTCTGTGAACACCCTCCTGTGCTTTCTTATAGGATGTACTTCAGCATATAGAAGGGGTAGCAAATTCCCTGAGGCTTCTAGGTTAGTGCTGGAGCGAGTGAACCAGTCTGTGCCTTCTATAGACTACAATATTTAAAAAAAAAATAAAAAAGAGGTTTTAACAAAATAGCATATGTGAAAAACAACAGAGGATTTCGTACATAAGGAGTGCTGTGAAGCTGGCAGAGCCTCGCAGAAGGCTGTCCAGGGCACCTAACTCTTTGGGTATCACTAGAATAGCAGATTTGCTCAAAACGGAGGAAAGCGTTGAGGGAAAGTTGCATGGCTCTTTTGTTCTGCTGCTCCCTCCCACTTCCCTTTGCCAAGAACTGCTCCGTGCTGCTCTTGCTGAAGGACTGCAAGGCAGTTTTCCACCTCCACACTTAGCTACAAACAGCTCCTTCCATCTTTTTCTGCAGCCTTTGAGCATAGTCAAGCCTCAGTGATGGTTGTTACCTCCAAGGCCTCCTCTGAACTGTCAGATTTGCTGAGCTGTTGTTTCCATGAGAGCATGTGGGTCAGTTCCATTGGGTTAGCTTCAATATCTTTCACTCTGCAATAGGTGGAGGTGTTTGCTCAACTCTCTGGTGATCCGCTGAGTCCTAACGGGTACAGTAATGGGGTGGAGATCACAGGACCTAAGCTTTATTTACAGCTAGGCCAGGTTTTAAAGGGTGATGTTTTGGATCAAGTCACATAATTTCTGCCACTCCCTACTCACATGTAAAAGAGGGTTATATGCGCCAACTTTTTTGGCAACTGACCTCATGTCTGTTAATGGAAAGAGTTAGCTACTACTTGGGCAGAACTGTGGGACTCCTTTTCTTAGAGTTTTATAGAGCTGAGAGGATTTTCTAGAGTTTGAAGCGGAGAGGACCATTTCTTAAAGTCCTAACTGCGCCAATCTAAGATAATGATGGGCAAGTGTGCGCCCAGGTATTTGCACCCATTCCTGCCCTATGGCTCAGCAAAGCAGGGCAGCACTGCTGTGGACTGAAAAGAGGGGCTATGGGTTTCACTCATCTTCACCCTCAGTGCAAATCCATCTCTTGGGCACTCTATGAGCTTCAAGATAATTTCATCAACACAGGCAGGAGATGCAGAGAGGGGGCATCCAGGTGGGGGCGTGTGTCTTGCATCCTCTCGGTGGCCCCAAACCCTCCAAAACTCATTTTTTCAATAGGCCACCAAAACAAGCAGTAGATGTTTAATGACTTTCGATCTCCCCTGCCCTAGACAGGCTTTGAAACAGTGGCTCAGATGCCAAAGTCCCAGTAGCAAAGTGGCTTTTTAATGACACGATTCTCGCTCGAATTCCAGGCACAGGGGGAAGCTTTGACACTGCTGTTTGTTTTCTTATTGGAGAAGTTCAAGAGAAGCTCAAGGCTTAAAAGCAAACCCTTGAAAGCAAAGCATTCCTAATCACATAAAAGTGTCCGCACAGGCCAAGGCTGAAGAGGGGGCTTGTGACTTTAATCTTTGCATATCCCTTTCTTTCTTCAAGCATCTCTCCCGCTCCCTCTCACAGACACGCACACGCACACAAAACTCTCCTCAGCGCCAGCAGCATAATGCTCCGGGAGAGGAAAGCAGAGGAAGAGGAGGAGGAGGAGGAAGCCGGCCCGCCTGCCTGCCCCCATGCTGAGCCCAAGCAGACTTTGTGAGAAAGCTCCTCTCCATCTGCAGCCCAGCCCGGTGGGAGTCAATTAATTCTGAATAACCTAAACCGACAGAGGTATTTGCATTCACAACCTGACTGATGACCGTATAAAATTGATTTATGAATTGAAGTACTTTCCCTCCCCTTATCCCCGATTCAGGCCATAATTGATTATACGTGCTGCAGCGAAATTAAAGAAAAGAAAATTAAAAAAAGAAAAGAAAAAAGGGAGGCCCCACAGACGCTGCTCTATATTCTCAAGCTTTCCCGGGATTAGCCGATCTATTCATCACTTATTTTTTTTTTTTATTTAAAAAGTTGCTTCCTTTCCCCTCTCCACCAGCTCCTTCATTCCCCAGCCCCAGAGCTGTGGGGAGGTGCGGAACCCTCGGCACACAGCAGCGTTCCCACCACACTGGGGGCTTAGGGATGGCAGACCCAGCACCCATCCTCCCTCAGTACTGTGGACCCCTTTGAAAGCAGAGGGGGCATAAGCTGCAAGAGCTCAGACCTGTGGTGACCAAAGTTCATGCTTAACTTGCTGCCTTGTAATTGCCCCATTGTAGGTCATGGTGGGGTGGAGACTTCTCTTGGTCCTTCAAGCCAATCATCCCTGATGAGAATAACACTAGTACAGTGCTTCCCATTTACCTACATAGAGGCATTTTGTCAAAGTGGGCACTGTTAGTAGCACAGGAAAAGCTTGGCTGGGTCAGCCCCATGGTCCACTTGCCCAGTGTCAAAGGGCAAGTCCCCGTTGCCATATGACACAGCTCCCCAGAGCTCCTGACAGTATATTAATATTGACCATGACACCCTTTTCTCTCATGATCCATCTACCCCTCCCTGTCTGTGATCCCATTTTGCTTATCTGCTTATAATTCTTCCCATTATACACACAGAGACACAGAGGAGCAGAGTGGTACTGGGACCTAAACAAAACCAAACAGCTCATCCATGGGAGCATGCCAGGCAGAACACAGGCCACCTGCTAGTCCTGCTTTCTTTCCTCTCTTCTTTCCAAACCCTTAAAACTCATTTTTTTTAAGAAAGAGCATGCCCCTTTATTTCCTTTCACTTGAGTGCGAAGAGATGGATGAAAACATGGTGAAACTCAACTCGTATTTGATTTCATCAAAAAACATTTGCCTCCTGTGTGCTGTAAGGCTCACAGGCCTCTTGAGCACGTAGGTCCAGCTTTGTATCACTTTGCACAGCTGTGATGTTTGTGGTTTCTTTTGTGTCAAGGGAAGCTAAAGTAGACGAAAGAAATTACAATCATTCAAGCAGCTGGACACAGGATGGCAATGCCATCTGAGCACACTCCCCAGTGAAGAAAGGAAAACTGTGATCCAAGTGTATCAAAGCTGAGATTTTTACCTTGACCATTTTTAGTGCCTATAGGGCCAACACGAATAACTCATTTATTTCAACCCCCCTCAAAGTCATCTTGCTCAATCTGGATAAGGCTGATAGAAGAAAAATGTCTCAATGCATAAACATCAAATAAGACTCTCCCTCTACTGCTCAGAAAGGCTTTCAGCAAGGAGCTCGTCCCCCGCCTGGCAGCAGCGGTGCAGCAGGTGAGAAGCACATTGCTTGCTGCTGACAAATCTAAAGAGGGCCAGGAGGAGCAGTGTGGGGCCCCGCTGCCCACAAATGAGGCACAAAGCAAGAGGAACAAGTCCTGGGCTCCAGCTGGGCCTCCTCTGCTGCAGCTGCCTGCCTCCCACCTTCATCACGCACTGCGGTGACTATGCCCAAACTGGGGGCTTGCAGGTGCCTGACCTTATTGTGCTGGGTGAAGGGGGGGCTCCACATGGGTAATTAAAGCTGAAAACCCTGGGTGGTGCCGGGAAGCTGAGTATTAACTGGCAGCTCCAGTGGAGGCTCAGGATCGAGGCCAGAGGCACACTGAAGGCTTCAGAAGAGAATTCAGGAAATAACACTGAAGATTGTGGTGACCCAGGAGTCAGACTGAATGCAGAATAAAGCCCACATCTGGGCAAATAGTGCCCTTATGCTGTAGCCTAGGACCTCATTTAGGAAAGAGCTGTATATCTCCTTCAAGAGTTTATAGGGCCATGGCCCTGGAAAACCATTCTGTGGACACCCTTGTTATTAGTCTGGGCTGGGATGCACTGTTGTTCTCTGTTATGTTGCTACCCCTCCCTTCTTCCCCACCCATACCAAGGCCAATTGCCTTGGCTGTGGAGGTGTACCCCAAAACCTCCAGTTTCAAACAGCAGCACTTCCAATGAAGGATATGACCAGTCCTGGACTGCGCCCTTATGCAAGCTTCTGCTATACTGGAAAAATAACTCTGGCATGTCATGATGGCTTAAAGCAAAGCCCATATCTGTCTTCGTTTCTACCCTAATGGTGTCTCTCAAGATGCTGTCATGAAAGTATGGTTTAGCTCCAAAGTAGAGCTTGTGAATGTTCGACCTACACCTCCAATTAATCCAAGTCTTAAGTTCTTTACTATGAGAGTGGTGAGGTGCTGGAACAGGCTGCCCAGAGAGGTTGTGGATGCCACATCCCTGGAGGTGTTCATGGTCAGGTTGGATGGGACCCCGGCCAGCATGGTCTAGTATTAAATGGGGAGGTTGGTGGCCCTGCCTGTGGCAGGGCAATTGGAGATTCATGATCCTTGAGGTCCCTTCCAACCTGGGCCATTCTGTGATTCTGTGAAGTCTTATCAAGAATGCCTGCCCAAATTAATATAAGCCTATGGCTAGAGGAGCTGATGGCAAGCCAGTTGAGCTGTTGAACCACCAAAAAAAAGAGGGTGTAGACCCCATCCCGGCTCATTTGTATCGGGTAGTTGGAGATCGACATCAGTAGGAGGCTTGCTGTTGGGTTTTCATCCTGGACCAAGGCTCTTGGCTTTGGGAAGGGGCCCAGGAGTCTTGCAGACATCAGCCCCCACAAAAGCAGGCAAGTGGCAGGGATGTCAGTGCAGATTTACATCCCGAGGTCACCACGTCCTGAGTGGTAAATGGGTGGACAAAGAAGTTAATCGAGGAGTCAGAAAGGGCGGACTTGGAGAGGAGCGGCAGCTGGGAGTTGGAAGGCAGAAATCGAGGCAATTAGTAGGGGGAAAAAAAAAAAAAAAAAGAGGGACAATCTTGCATGCCTTTCCAGTTTTTCCACATGGAAAGAACAGCACCTTATTGTCTGAAACCACATTATTTTTTACTGTCAGCTGAGAGAGAGAAAAACAAGAGGTTGGGGCTAATGTCTCTATCTCTTTATGGCAGAGCAGTGCCCAGCTGCAAGCTGCAAAGCAATGCCAGCCCAATTTGCACCCTCACAGGGGGGGCTTGGCATTACATGTCTGCTGAGGTAATTAATATTACACATTAATACTGTACCACACGAGGTCTATGCTCTGCAGAGCCCTCAGTGCTACCATAACAAGTGGCAACAGGTGGGTGCAGACTGCAGCCATGCTGGTATTTTTGAAGCACAGAACTAGGGCACATTCCTTTCTGAGCTGAGCCTTAACCATCTTTTCAATGAGCTGATGGGGAGATCAGGCTGGAGCTAGTAGCACTGGATATGCAGGCAGAGCTGCAATAGCTCTTGGATGTCTTGGACACAAGAAAGCAATCCAGCAGCAGCTTCAGTGAGGTGAGGCCAATACAGTAAACACATCCTGCCAAGTGGTTGAGAGCTCTCCACAGGCTGAGCCCATCCTTTTTGCATAGGGTCTACTTGAACTCTGCAGATAAGTGATTGCAACAAAAAAAAACCAACCACACACACACAAGTAGCTACTGGTCAGATCAAAATGAGAATAATTGTCATTGGAGCCCTTTGGAACACGGAAAGATCAGACTGTATGATCTAATGATCTCTTCTGTCCTTTAAACCTATGAACTCATGCCCCACCTTCCAGACACTCATTTTCTCTCCCAAGGGCCAGGTACACAGCACAAATATACCATGCTCCCTGCACACCTGTGCTGTGAGCACTTTGCCCAGGGCATCAGTGCCTGTTTTTCCTATGCTTGCCCCACTTGACCGTTTTGGTTATTCAAACCATGGCATTAAAAACGTCGCCCAGACAATATTTTATCTGCGATGCTGTTGCACAACTGCCTTCGCGTCGGAGGAGAAGGCCCAGCAGAAATTCAACAGGGACCTGAGCGTAGGTGTCTGCGTCCCCAGCATGGCAGCCCCCGCTCCCCGTCCCTCCGGAGCACCTACCTCCTGCCCCGTCCCCTCGCCCCCCGGCCAGGCCCGCCGCAGCGCGGACGCACGGCCCCGCGGGCAGGCACAATGGCGCTGACAGGCGCCTTTATCCCCAGCGCCGCCCGCGCAGCCCCCGCGCCCGCGCTCGCCCGGCTCCCAAAGCCCCCATTGCTGCCAATTCGTTACGGGACGCCGCCGGGATTCAAGGCTGACAGCTCCGGCAAAGCAGGAGAAATGGGCTCAGTGGGGAGCGAGGAGGCCTGCCCTCTCTGTTCTTCCCCCCCATCCCCCCCCCCCTTCGCCTTTTTATTTTTTTTCCGCCCCCCACAAGAAATACCTTTCTCAGCAAGGCTTTTTAAGGGCCCCCCGCGCCGCTGGCCGGCGCATGCACGAGGGCACCGAGGAAAGCCCGGGCAGGGGTCAGGGACGTCTCAGGAGAGTCTGTCAGCACAGCCTTGCTTTCCCCCCGGCCCCCTCCATCTCCAGTGACAAGTCCCTGTCTCTCTGCCCGGGACAAGCGTGACATCTTATTTCCCCCCCCGCCGTCCCCACTCGCACTGGCTTTGTGAAAGCGGGAGGGATGCTGCTGCTGGGTGCAAGCAAAGCACGGCTCTTCTCTGAAACACGTTTCCTCTCAGGATGTAGGGTGCAAAACGCAGCTAGTCTCGGGATGTAGGGGCTGAACACAACACACGGAGCTAGCGGGAGCGGGAAGCTGATCCAGCGATCTGGCGGCAAACATTTGTGCTAGGATGTTTGAAAAGAAACGGCGGCTGCAAGAGTTTGGGAACGAGAGGGCTCATTATCCAGACCACGGTAATAAGATACACCTCAGGAGAAGACATTCCCACACTTCCAGCCTTGGGATAAAATCCACCTCAAATGCTGGCTTTCATTACCTAAAGCAGGGTGTGTTTCAAGTGCACCCCAACTCTGGCAGCTCTGCTGAAAGCTCTTAGAAATGGGCTCTGCACTCTCCTGACTTGTTCTCTGTTATCCATGTTTTTACAGTCAGTTTTTCGCTGAGCATGGAGTCTCTGGTCCACATCCAGCTTTGAAAACCAGTCTCTGTGGGTCAGAGAGGGATAACAGAAGAGCATGGCGATTGTTCCCTTGTCCCTGCTGCAGCCAGTTGGCATGCCCTTTGTCAAGTCCCCTTGTCAGCCACCCACCCCAGTTACAAGCCCAGTGGCTCACAGCCTTGTTGCCTTCTGTCTGGAGGGAAAGCTACATCAGAGTGACAGCGTTTCACATGCCCCTTTGGGCTAAAGCTGTTCTTTCGGCTGACACACTTCCCACTTGGAGATAAAGGCAGCTCAGATTCAGTTTCTTGGACAGAAAGTCTCTGCTGAAATTTGGATTCTGACTGGACCAAACCCAGAAAAAGAGCAGGAGGCTTTTGGTCTGGCTACATCTGAAGCGTTTAGTGCGAGCCCGCAGGGCCGAGCCTTGCACAAACAGCCCGTCCTGGGAGAGCACGGCTTCCTGGAGAGATGAAATCTTTCAGAAATTGAGTGAGGAGAGATTTCAAGTCCCCAGGAAAGAGCCTTTCCTCTCCACTCCCACCCATGGCTTGGCGTCAGCATGGAGCCATGAACCCCTACCCCATTCCAAATCAGATCAAGACAGCAAGCTCTGGGCTATCTCAGTGGGAACGCAGAAACTTAAAGCGTCCCTGGGAATGGAAAAATTCATGGATGTCTGTGAAGTGCTAGCCAGGCCCGAGTGGCTTATTTACTGTGAAGGCAGAGCATGGGGGTGTCACACATTGCTTAAATTGGGTGAGCGTTATTATTTTCATGCTGTTGGTCCTGGGGAGAAAGCAAGGCAGCAGAAAGTCTCAGTCTTACAAAGGGCAGAGGTGGTAAATAGTTTGCAAGAGAGGCCGATGGCCTTGTTGGGCCACCAGAGGAATAAGCTGTCCAAAGATGAGCTTCTAAATGAAACAGCCTCTGTGCATTTTCTGCATCTGGACAAAGGAGAGGTTTATTTTGGATATGCTAGCATAACTGCTGTCTACAAGCCATAGGGTCACACAGCTAAGGTCTGGCTGGTGTCTGGTTGGGAAGCATTCCTCTCTCAGGGCCTCCTCTCTCAGCAAGCAATTGTACGCCTAATAAAAATGAACAATATGTTCACAATTTCCCACTGCAACGAGTGAACTTCATGCTACAGGACAAGTAGGTTTCATTCTTCTTAGTAACACCATTCTCTGGAACCTGAGCAGGGGATCAATGATGGTCGAGCATTTGACGAATGTTGGCACATGGGAAATGAATAAATTGCATCCCATAGTACTTCCTCCTGCATATCAGGGCAGACAACCATGATGGGCACTGGCTGGTGGTCTCATTGGCAGACCATCAGAAAAGACAGTAACACACCTGAAGATGTGTTCTCACTTTTCTCAGTGGGTCAGAATTCTGGTCCCTGTGGCTGCTCCCAGTAAGTTGTGTGCTTACATTGAGCACAAGCAGTCACTGGTTTTCAAGAATGTTAATCCCCAACTTTTCATCTTTGTTGTTTTTCAAGCAAACACATACAGTGATCACATTTCACCCTTTTGAAACTTCTCTGAAAATGTACCTCACCAGAAAGGAAGAGCTGAAATGATTCTGTGTTTGGTACCTGAGTATTGAACTGCAGTGATGCTTATGCCATGGACATAAGTGTGCCAAGCAAAGGCTAAAAAGCAGTCAGAGACAGACCAAGAATGATTGAATTGTAAGTGCCTTTTCTTTTTCTTTTTCTTTTTTTTTTGCCCAGAGATGTCTCATAAATAAAGGAAATGCACTAGTGGCACAAGGTGGGAATGAGGCCAGGAGACAATGGCTGGCCAGCAAGGAGAGCTGGGCTCACATGGCACTGGCTGGGAGGCTGCTTTGGTCACATGCAGCCTAGTTGGTTAAGAGGGATGACAGAGTCAGAAAAGTCAAATTAGCCATTTTAATTATCATCTCTACAACCGATGAGACAAGAAGTCACCTCCCTTCTCCACTCCTCCACTGTCAGCTCCGTAGGGCGCCTTGTACTGAAAACAGCCTCTGGTGAGAGATGCTCATCACCATTTCCAAGTGTATTACTGACAGGGGCAAGTGGCTCAGCTCAACACCTCTAGGAATGAGTGGGTAACAAACTGACAGGAGTTTCCTGCTGCGGACAATGCTACAACAAAAAGGTAAAAGTAGTCTGCAGGATGAAATCCTCCCAAAGTAGGCCCACCGAACAGCTGGCTCTCTTCCATCTTGCATGCTAATGCAGAAACACGAGTTTCTTGAACAGAGATGAAAGGAAAACATGTTCTCATATCACAAGGGGCCCTTGGGAATGGGATGTGGGGTAGGAGGATTTGAGGCAAGAAAGGAGATCTTTCTTCTGCTTTCTATTCCCATTAGCACTGAGCACCGCACAGGAAGGAGGAGGTTTGAAGTCTGAAGAGCCAACTGCTCTCTCTGCTTTTGCTGATGGAGATACAGGCCTGGTGGTGGATACATCCCACCAGCTGACATACCAGGGGGAATGGAGTTCTTCACTTGCCTTGCTTGGGCAGATTGAAGAGATTTTTTCAATTAGCTTTAATTTGCACTGGGTAGAGGCTGAATTGGAGATTTTACAGAGCCCGTAAAGGAATGAAATCCTTCTGAAAAGTGGATTTTAACACATCTTTGGAGAAAAGCTTTGTGGTCTGTATTTTCCAGGGGTTGTTGTGCTCCCTCCTGGGACACACTATGGATTTACCACCTGAGTTCAGAAGATGGGGAATAAAGATCTTCACTCTTAAGACTCATAGCTCTGCATAAAACACATACAACTGTATTTGTTTTAGATATGGAGTTACACAGGAAAGGCTGCCCAGGCAGTTCTTCCTTTTCCCTGACCTGAAAACTCTGGAGGAATGGCTTCTCCTGGGAGATGGCTCAATGATGAAGAGGCAGAGCTGGAAAAAAAGTTACAGGTTCCCTGGACAGTTTCCCTAAACAACTTTTTCTAAAGAGGTGCAATTACTCCTGTTTTGCAAACATCATGGAGAAAGAACTCAGACTCACCAAAACGGGGCAAGGACAAAAGTCAAGACCTACATGAACACTGACAATAGAAAAGAGATCAAATCTGGATGGAAATGCACATACCATTCTGCATGAATCTTGAGCTTAATAAATGCAGAAACAATACCATGCTGCAGAGCTTATAACAAAGTTAAAGAAAAAACAAACAACTGTAAAATGCAGGAGTATAGGGGAATAACATGGTTCTCTCTCTGCCATGTTGCATTGCCTCCTACTACACTGCCATAGACACATATTTACTGCAAAGCTGGGTGAAGAGATACCTTCACTCGTGGTGAGCTTCATTGAAAAGCTTTGCTCTGCTTGCATTACTATGACAAAAAAAGTGAAATTCTAAAAGCATGTTGTTGCAAACCAAACCTCAAAAGAGAATGAGTTTTCTGCATAGGTTTGTCTGAAAATAATGTCTCCTATTTATTTATTGTCATGGAAACGGCAACAGAAACAAAGAGTACAACAGCAGTATTTGATAGAACAAATTCGCAGCTACAAAACTCAATTTTTCAACAGTCAGCACCATTAGCTATACATTTTTGCCAGTAATGAACAAGAGCCTGCATGCCACACTCATAACAATCTACATGACCATTTGAAACATGGTTTGTCTTTCATGATGCTGTCACCACTGCTGAAATGCACCACCCATCGCCTTGCTGTGCTCACATCCCACTGTTTGGTGTCCATAAACATTTAGCAAGCATTGATGAATGTCAACAGGTGACATTTTCTCTGCATGGAAGAATTCAGTGACACACCTTTGCTTCATCTGCACTCCCATGTCAGATGCTATTTTGTCAGACTGCCCCTCTGCTGCCATCTGTCACACAGCAACAACATGTAAAGGAATATTGGTGGGAAGGTTCAGCCTCTACTGCCAGATCACCAACATCTGCCGCTGACATTGTGAGCCAACATGATAAAAAACAAGGAACCATTACTTCTGGAGTAGCCCTCATAAAAATAAACCTTTTTTCCCCACATACAAATTATTCTGACTAAACACCCTTTGTCCCAAGAGTTTACCCTGTTCCTCAAAGGCTGGTAGCAAAAAACTCGCTGGCCACTAACATCACTTGCCATGACTGACTTGGCGTGCCATTACTTTTTCAGCAGCACAAAGGGCTGTGAATTTTGTTTTAACTACTCATTTATATCGAGAAGCAGCATGCCCAGGACTCACAGTGACGACCAGAGTTCCCCAGGTCTTGGTTCCTCCATCAGCGGGTGTATGACTGTGACCACATCTGCCTCAGCCGCAGGTGAGCAGTCAGGAGCAGGTGCAGATGTCACAGGATATTTAACTCTGCACAGTTCAATTGGGAAAGGTTTTGGCATGAGCTGCCAGAGAGGTGGGATTTGAAGTCTGGACAACCTGCCCTATTGTGTGCAATTTAAAAAGCACAGTCTCCTTGGTGCGTCCAAGGAGTGATTTGATCTACCAGCACTTCAAGGGGAAGAGGGATTCCTGATATCAAAGAGCCCTTTAATCTGGCAGAAAAGGGGCATGATGAGGACCAGCTGCAGGGAGCTGAGGCTGGACAGCTTCAGGCTGTAAAGTCAAGGTGCACTTTTTTAACTGTGAAAATAATTAATCTGAGGAGTACATTACCCATAAGGGCAGCCAGTAAATCAGGACCAGATGTTTTTCTGGAAAAGATGATATCACCTAGCCAGGGACTGCTCAAACTGCAAGGGGAAGAGTCCCAGTGGTCTCTGGGACTCTGGCTGTAAAGCCCACACTCCTCGCAGGAATATGTTTTTTATATATATATATGTGCACATGTATGTGTAGCTATACACATACACAAAGCCCCAGTTGGTACAAGCCAGCGTCACCCCAAGCCAAAGCTCTAGTACAGCACGGCTTATTTACCCACCTCAGTTTTACAGCAGTGCACAAGTGTATGGTCTGGACTTGGATCCCTTTGGGAGTTCCAAAATATCTGCATCATCCCCTGCCTCAAAACGGCCATCTCATCAGCAAGGGATGCCACAGCCCTGTGAGTGCTTTTCTTCCAGCATTGCCCAGAGCCTCCATTGAGAATCACTGGGTTGGGCAAAATCCTGCATTCACCCTCCTTCCCCGCCCCCGGCTGCTCACCCAGACCTCACAAAAAAGAAAAAAAAAAGAGAGAAAACAACCCTCCACGCTGCCGACAACAGCAGCAACCAAGCTACAGGCCCTTTAATTGATGGCTGCAGCAGAGGGACCCCGCTTGTCTGGCTGACTCCCTCACCCCCAGCTCCTCCATTCTCCTCCTCCCTACTCTTTTCTTTTTTCTGGTAGTTGTGGCCTCATCCTCCATCATATTTATTCCCTTTCTCATGAAACAAGGATACTTAAAAAATTGTTTTTGCTATATGCATGTTGTTTATCTTTGGGTATGTCAGCATCTTTGCATGAGGGAACATGGACGGCTCACTGCCCAGAACAATGTCAATGCAGTGGGGAGAGGGGGGGTGAGTCACAGGGGGAATAATGTGAAAGGGAAACGCTGCCGCACACAGGGCAACACAGATGGACAAAGTGCAGCGAGGCAGCTTAGTTAAAGGGCTGCATTAAAATTAAACAGAGACAGTGCTCATTTTCCAAGGCGACAAGGCGTCTGCAGGAGGGCTTCCTGGCCCTCGCGTGCCTGGTGAAACAAAACCCAAGCAAACCTTTCCCCACCTTACGTCCCCAGAAAACCTCAACTGGGCAGCCCACTGTCTTCACTCCACCTAAGCCAGTGGAAGCTGGCACTGAGGGGATCCCAAACTCCCTCCCCTGCCATCAGCTCATGTCTGTGAAACAGAGGCCCTGGCACACACTGTCCCAAGAAGCTTTGGATGCCCCATCCCAGGAGGCATTCAAGGCCAGGCTGGATGAGGCCCTGGGTTACCTGAGCTGGTGGATGGCAGCCCTGCCCACAGCAGGGGGGGGTTGGAACTCAGTGGGCTTAGAGGTCCCTTCCAACCGAAACCATGCTATTCTCAGGGGCTTTGCCAAACAGAGGCCTCGCACCTGAAGAGGGCAAATGAAAGATGTTACCAAAGTGGGCTGGAAGACGATCTCATTGGCAAGAAACCCTTTCAGAAGCTGTTCATGGTTCTGCCTTTAATGGAGATGAATGAAAATCTGCATGTCTTGATGCATAAAGATGGAGCCATCAGCCTGGTAGACTCTACATAGCTACCCAAGGAAGGACAAAGAGCTGTGGTCTTATTTTATGTATCTTATTGTTGGATCTATATCCATTCTGCATACTCCTAAATCACTAACCAAGCTGTCAGTGCAGATCCAGAACATTTATACTGCTGTAAATATAATTTAACCAGGCTGTGTGGCTGGACTAGTAACTCTGAAGCCCAGCATGACGTCCTGTAGGAAGACTTCCAGACTAGCCAGGGTGTCTTGTTGGGCACTGCAGGGTGTGGTGCCACAACTAGGACGTGAGTGCTCATTCCTAACAGAGGCTAGAGGTCAAAGATTTCACTTCTCTTAATTCCCTTTGAATTACCAGGGTCGACATGATTTAGAATACATGCTAGAAACTCATTATGACAGACTTATGGATATTACCCATGCAGGGAACATAAATTATTGCACGTTTTCTAACTTTAGTATAAACAACTCTTTCAGCTCAGCTTAACAGTTCTTCATTTCTGGAGCAAAGTATATTCAAAAATGTATGTAACTTGGGCATGTAAGCAGAAAAGTCAGACCAGCTCCAAGGGTTGTCCTCAGACACACGAGCCCCCCAAGCTCCTGCCTCACGTGATAGAGTTCTGCATGTGCATGGCAGGCTCATCAGCCGGGAGGAGCTGCAGCCACAGGGTGTGTAGAGGGGAAGGTAGCAATGGACTACAAAACTGTCCAGATAAATCAGAGAATTAGTCTGAAATCAGTGGGATGGAAATCACAGCAGAGCAAGCACAGAATGCCACAGCGAGGTGCTAGGATGCCAGTGCAAAGCAGGAACAAATTGGATAAAGAGCACTGCTGAGGGACGTGCTCCCAGTACCACAGACAAAAACTTTGCCAATGCTGTCATACTGTTTCAAAACAGACAAGCCTCTTGATGGGATCCATGAATAAGAGATTCATAGGACAGACATGGGAGAAAACAACCATGCTACAGTTGGCACCGGAAGATGCTTCAGCTGGACGCTAGGCACAGCACTCTCTAAGGGTAAACAAACTGGAGAGCGCTCCGAAATGCAACAGCAAGCATGATAAAAGCTTTAGAAAATAGTCTTTCAGAGAAGATTGAAAGAATTGAGTTTGTTTAGTCTAGTGAAGAGACAACTAAGTGGGAACATAACAGTCTTTTAGTACATAAAGGCTAAGGGCTACAGACTCTAAAGGAGAAGCATGAGGAGGACTGGGTTTGCAGCAAGTATGTAGGCCAACTGAGCTTTAATAGCGAGTCTTTGGAACTATGGATGCTGCAGACTCTCCTTCAAAGGCACACTTTAGGAAAGGACATCTATGGACCACTCCCAAGCACCCAGAGATGTGCTCCTTCCCTGCCCTGCTCCCCACGTGACCTTGCAGCTTTACTTATAGCCCCTCTCTGACTTCTAGCAAGGCAAGAGAATAAGGTGACCCCCAGAATTTGTTCATAAAGTGGTTGCCCATTGCCTTTGTCTCCTTGCTCTAACTCATCACCTCCCCAAGTCCCTCTGCACGCTTGGTTCTCAGAAGACTTCCAAAGCTGATTTGCACTCTCTATTTATCTGCAGCAGACTTGCAAGACCCTTGCAGTGAGATCCAAAGGAGGTCTCAAACTGCAATGCATGTACCAAATAACACCACCTGTCACAAAGACCATCCTGTCTATATAGACAAGGTAGAGGAAAATTACTTCCCATGTCTTGGGGTTAGAGAGGACCTGTGACGCCAATGAGAGAAATGGACCTGGAACAGAGAAAGTTCAGGAGGACCTGCTTGCAGCCTTCAGTTACCTAAGGAGGCTGCAGGGAAGGCAAGAGGCAGGCTCCACTGGGAGGTGCAGGGTGAGACAAGAGGCAACAGGCACAGGTTGCAACAAGAGAAATGCTTCTGGAATGGAGGAAAGAAATCCTGCCTGGTTCAGCATTGGCATACATTTCACAAAAAGACTGTGAAATCCCCAGCCTTGGAGGTTTTTAGAACTCAGCTGAACAGAGACACTACAATCTGTTTTTGAAGGTAGCCTTGCATTTAGCAGGGGCTCAAGGGTAGAGCCCTGCTGAGGTCCTGTCTCATGTGACCAGGAATATTAAGATATTCCAAATGGCACCTATGCCATTGGCAACTGCAACTGCACCACGCCACTGATACTTCATGCAGTACCTTCTCCACCATGCCGGACTTTCTTCACGTGGACATTTGCCCCATGATCCTTTCTTTGGTCTTTATGTTCAGCAAAGCTGGATCCCCACTGCTTGCATCAGGCTCCAACCCATTGTAAAGCACTATGTAATAACAACATTTCTTGATCGTGATTCCCAACAATAGCTACCACCCAAGTTCTTGGCTCAGGGCACAGGCCAATATCTAACAGCATTCGGTTCAGCCCAATATTATCTGAATCCCCACCCCCTCTGACTCCAGCTCCACAGCTTGGCCGGCTCTGAGCCCAAGCTGCTCCTGCCTGCAAACCCCAGGCATTCTGAGCATTGCTCAGAATGGAGGGGGAGTACTCAGAGATGAACTTTTGACAGTGCAAATTCGAGGGAAGGCTGAAGTCCCTGCTTGTCTGTCACTGATTTATTGATGCCTCCCTAATTGCGGAATGCCAACCATACATGGAGATCTGCAGAAGGAAAGGACTTGGCTTGATGGAAAGAGAGGTCATCGCAGGCAAATCAGACACAAGCAACAAGAAATGTTTTGTTGTTTTTCTTTCTTTTCTACTGCTCTGAATTTAATAAATGTGCATCTGCTGCGCTGTTTCTACATACAGAGTTCTCCCTTGTTCCAGATTTGGCCTTAACTCTTGTTGGTAACCTTGATCAACTGTGAGCTGCCCGTCTGCTGAGGGTATGCATGTGTATGAATGAGAGGGAGAGCCAGTGCTCATTTCCAAAGCAGACATTTTTCATTCTCTGCCAGCCATTTTTTTGGACAGAGGTATTTTTTTCCTTTCTTTGAGGGGGAGGAGGGTCATAATGTAAGCATACATTTGAAAATCATCTGCAGAAGGAAGATTTAATAAGCTTACTCACATAGTAATGTGCCAAGGAGATAAAAAAAAGCAAAAATCACAGACATTTTCTCTAGACCTTATCTACAAATATGTGCGGGGGTTTCATTTATAAGTTAATCTTTAGCAAACACTGGAGAACAACATATGTTCATTTCTGAGACAAAAATCTGCAATTGTTCCTCATGGACCACTCTTACCACACATCTCTGTGTACCCTCATCTCCAGTTCCCTCTGGTTCTATTCAGCAGCTGGCATCTGTCACTGATTACAGCAGCATAAGGTTTCACCTCTATGGAACAGAGAGGGAACAGGCTGAGGACCCTGCATCTAACTGCACGCATTTCTCTGCTGGAATTTCACTCCTCTTGTTGTCATTCCTTCCTTCTAGATCTGCTCTTCCAGACACACATCAGCCCTCCTCCCATTACCCTCTCACGTACACCATACCTGTGAGATGGATCCTGTGTTCTCATCCCAGCACCAGAGCTAAGGAGCATTGGTTAATGCCATAGTAGAGAAAATGTGCAGTCTACTTTACGCTTTGGTTTAACCACACTGAGCACTTTGAATCTCCCTGCTGTGGCATGGCAGAACGTAGCATCTAAATTAGGCTCTGCAACAGATAAGGCATTTCTGGGCTGAGGCTTCCAAGTCAAGCTATGGAAGCAACACTCTTGGTAAAGCACTTTATTAATACTTTTGCTAGAGAAATTTAACAGCCTAAATATGGCACTGCTTATAATGGCATATCTCGCAGCATGGGGTTATTTTGTCATGCTCATGTCAAGCTGCTCACTCCTGCCCTGCTTGGTTACCGCACTATAGCTTGGTTTACTGACAAAGGTTTTCACCAGTGCAGACACAATAGTTCAAGCCTCAGTTGTAGTTCAGATAGAGGCAAATGAGCTTACCAGAGTCAGATTAGGCAGAGAGAGCAAGTAACAGGCTGACCAAAGCAGAGAGCCAACACAGCTTTGGCATGAGCACAGCCAGCACTGAGGAGGGAAGATCTGCTCACAAGGCTGGAACAAGGAGCTCCAGGCTGTGTGTGGCAAGGTCTGTGCTGCGCAGCACCTTCCTGCGCCAAGCCTGGACTCCACGCCTGGAAATTTCATGCATTCCCCTGGCAACAGATTCACTTTCCAAAACAAAATGAAGTAAAACAGAATCATTTCCTATGAACGAATTTGGGATGGAATATAAAGCACAGGCGAGGAAATATATATATGACATATTTGAAACAGCAGAGAGAAAGATTTCATCTAGCATCCAGCTAACTGCAAAAGAGAGTCAGCAGCCCCAAAAAGAAAGCCATAACACACAGACACATTTTATGCTGGCCAAGGTGATAAAGGAAGAGCTGTAGGTACAGGGGTGACAGCTACTTTAGGATCAAAAGAAAAGGCTGAGAGGAAACCGTAAAACTGACTTCAGATCTGGATGGAGGAGGTTGTGCGAAAGGGAAAAACTTAATTAAATGTGGCAAACAATGACTATTTTTTCTGGGAAAGGAACAGTGGTGATTCTACTTCCAACGTACTACACCTGAGCAAACATTATCCAAAGATGGCCTCAGTTAGGACTTCATCACCAGTGTGGAAATGCAGATCTAGCCTTCACTTCAAAGGCTAAGAAAAGTAATTGCAGGGGAGGAACTGGCTTGCCATTGGTGCTCAGTATCAATCCCATCCCTTGCAGAGTACCTTGAATGGATAGCTGCTGGGCATTGCTCAAGATACAACCACTTCATTCCTCCATTTTTTAACCCCCAAAAAAAGAATTAAAAAAAAAAAAGGAAGAAGCTAAGAATTGAGGTATCACCAATGCTGAGGTGGATGAACCAGATCACAGAATCACAGAATTGCAGGGGTTGGAAGGGACCTCAAGAGATCATGGAGTCCAACCCCCATACCCTACAATATATCACACAAGTAGGCATCTGAGTCTTGAATATCTCCATAGAAGGAGATGTCACATCCTCTCTGGGCAACCTGTTCCAGTGCTCTGTCACCATAAAGTAGTTCTTCTGCATATTAGTATGGAACTTTCTGTGATCTGCTGGTCCTGCTCTTTTTAATGCACCCCCCTTCTCGGCCACAAGGACACACTGCTGATTCATGGCCAACCTGTTGTTCACTAGGACCCCGAGGTGCTTCCATGCAGAGCTTTTCTCCAGCAGGTCAGCCCCTAATGCATGCAGTTATTCCTCCCCAGGTGCAAGACTCTACTCTTGCTCTTGTTACACCACATCAGGTTCATCCCTGCCCAACTCTCCGGTCTGTCCAGGAGAAAGACTGAATGGCAGCACAGCCTTCCAGTGTATCAGCCAATCCTTCCAGCTTTGTATCATCAGCAAACTTGCTTCCAGGTCATTGATGAAGATGTTGAACAGGACTGGACTCAGCACCAACCCCTGGGGAACACAGCTAGTTACAGGCCTCCAACCACTGATGACAACCCTCTGAGCTCTGCCAGTCAGCCACTTCTCAATTCACCTCACTGTCTCCTCATCTATCCCACATTTTCTAAGTTTCATAACAAGGGTGTTGTGGGAGACAGTGTCAAACTCCTTGCTGAAGTCAATGTATACAACGTCCACTGAACATCCACTGTTCTCCTCCCATCTACCAGCCAGTGATGACATCATAGAAGGCTATTAGGTTGGTCAAGTATGATTTCCCCTTGGGGAACACGTTGATTACTGATAAACTTCTTCTCTTCCAAATGCTTGGAGATGGCATCCAGAATATTTTGTTCCATCACCTTTCAGTTGTTTCAGTACCTTTCAGAGCATCTGCAAGGTGAAACACTGTCGTTCATATAACTCAGGGAGAAAACATGAGCATCAACAGTATAGGGTGATCCACAGGTCACTAGATGTAGGTTGCCCCCCATTGACAAGTAGCCTGCAAACCATCAAGCCAGGAAGCAACAGCAGATTCCAACCACAGCCCAGGGTTTTATAGTAAGAGGAGATTTTTTTGCAGCCATCTTGTTCCTGGGAGAAGAAAGTAGCAAGCTCTACATCAGTTGAGAGAAAGGAAAAGGAGTACAAGAAAAGGCCAGCTTGACTAGAATGCTGTTGTTGGCCTCAAGAACAAGAAAGTTATGCATAAAGAGTGGAATCCAAGCTAGATTACTAAGAATTAGTATACAATTATAGCAAAAGCAAGGACAGCCAAAATCAGAAAGTCTATGGAAAAAAAAAAAAAAAAAAAAAAAGGAGCTGAGGAATTATAGACCAGTGAATTGAATTTCATTTACAGGAAATAATTCTGGAATGAATAATAAAAAATCTATTTGTAAGAAACTGGAATGTAACGGGATGAGCAAAAACCAATATTAGCTTCACAGGCTAGTCTTGACAAACCCATCTAATTTCCTTTTAAAACAAGGAGACAGACCTCATAGACCAGTAAGAAGAAGCAGATGTTAGTATTTTTATTTGTTAAGTCTTTAGACACTAGCTTGCCTGAAATTCTCATAAACCAGCAAGGGATGCATGGTCTATTGATTGCAGAGCAAATAAAGTATTGGTACCCAGATGGTTGAGAATAGGACTTTCTCTCCAGTACAGGAACACATTGAATGGACATCCACAGGTTTCTCTCTGAGTCTGACTCCCATCAGCTAGGGCTATGGACTCTGAACTGGAACAAAAATGATTAAATTCACTCAAAGCTGAAAGGATCTGCAAGTGCACTGAAGACAGGAACAGAACTTTTTTTTATAAAACAGCTTCATGAATTAGAGAGTCGGGAAGGAAAAAGAAAGGACACAGTGGGAATCCATGAAAGACTCTACACTAAGGAACAACTGATGACACAAATATGGGTATGGAACTACTGGAGCTGAGGTTTAGAGCAGATTAAAACCTGAGGTGTTTGTCATCATTGCTATACTCTTGGAAAAAAAAAAGAAAGTGGCCTAATCAGATACAGTCTAGAAGAAAACAAGAATAATAATTAGAAATCTAGAGAATATAATCTGTGAGGAAAACCTGAAAGAACTGGTGAAGTTTAGCTTTAAGAAAATAAGACCAACAAGAAGCACAAGATGTCTTAAGGTTGACACAAAGGGGGAAAGGTGCTGATCTGTTCAACTGGCCTATAATGGAAGTGTTAAGAAACCACAACAGGCTTAAACTGTAAGAAGGATTCAGGGTTGATGTTATGAAACTAAATAGGGGCAAATAGATGGAAGTAATGCATGAAGTATCCAGCTGTGAAGCCTCTGTGAGTGGAATGCTTGAAGAACAGGCTGGATAGCTGACAGGAATGACATAAGTGTCCGGCCTCAGGGATCTGGAGGGAGAACAGAGATTTCAGTGCCTCTTCTGGGGGAGGCTGAGGACAAGGGCTGGGAATGGTCGATCCAAAATGGAGGACCTTGCTACAGCCATTCAGTGGGTCTGGCAGGTGGGGAAGTACACCAAGAAGTTTCTCTTTGCCCTTCCTCAGCCTGCACTCTGTAAACATCCTTCCCCCTCTGCAATTTCTCTCTGCATAGTCACATCACTGCAGTAGGTGCCTCTGACCTTTTTGCACATCTGAAGAGTGGGGAGAGCCAGTCCACACTACAGGGAGGAAAGGATGCAAGAGCAGGCCGGAGAGCACTAACAAAGCTGGAAAGTAGGGCCTGCTGCTCCCAGTGCCATTGGGTATGATGGGGTGGGTGAAAAAGCTCTTGCTGCTGCAAAAAGAAGCTCCCTATAGTCAGAGCCACAAGTGGTGACAGAAGCAGTGATTTATGCCCACAGGAGGTGAGAAACCAGTGGCTTGCATTCACATTTTCTCAGTAACCAGCACCAATTTCCTCTGGATAAAGCAAGGGGAAAGGTGGCAAGTCTGGAATCCAAGGCAAGCATCTATGTTGTGTACGCATTACAGCATTGTGCAGATCCCAGTGTGAGGTGTTTGTTTTTATTTCTTTCTCACAACAGGCATTACAGTACATGTCAAAGACAATCTGCATCTCTAGTCTGATCTTTACAAGGTTCTTGCACTGGTTACAGGGCAGCAATGTAAACAGAAGATTACTGGTGACCACAAGGAGAGACAGGCAGAATAAACTAAGAGGCAGAGAACTAAAAGTTATCCTGGTCTGCATGCACTGCTGTGTTACTTCTGTTCCAAGAAATACCTGCACTAATAAGTTCAGAATTGCACTATGGGGAACCGCGCTTTTAAGATTAAAACATATTATAAACCTGTGTATCATCCTTGGATGGCAGATTAGAGAGTGTTCATATGCAAAGGTAAGTTGCAGGCATATCAGTGCAATCAGATGACCACCACTTTTTTTCTGTATCCCATCCCAAATGCAAACTGCAATCTATACTCCGCCCGGACAACCAAGCACTTCAGGACCTCTGAATTATGCTTTCTGTTGTTTGTGATCAAAAGGAAATTGTTCCCCACTGACGTGATGGCAGAGACTCAGCATTTCAGATGGTAAGTGATAGCTGAATCTCTGTGAACTGAGAGCTACAGCACACTCTTCAAAGAAAACAATAAACTCAACCCCAACATTAAATGAGAATCTAGCCCCTTAAACATTTAACATCAATAATGACCAGCAGAAAATGTAGGGCAAGATGTTCAGCTCAACTAAATTTAGGTTTCAGTGAAGGCAAAAGTACCGGCACATCAACTAAGAATGTATGTCAGCTAAGCAACCTGGCCCTACAAGTACACTGAGCTCCATCTGAATGACTTGCTTTCAATGGAAGAAAGATTAGTTTTAAGTGTTTTCCTGGCCTTCTGGGTGTTAACAGGTCATTTGCTGAATGGCAGTCTCACATTTGTTGCTAATTATTTCTACTAATAATTTTGCCTTGCATTAGCAACTCATCAGAAATGCACATGAAAGCACAAGCCTTCTATTTCCTTTCATGTTTCCATTGGCAAAAAACCACCATCTCTGAATATTTACTTTCATTTGACTGAACACTGGTGATGTGTACAGACCATGACAACCAGGAGACTTCACAACACATATGTGCAGCAGATTATATTCCTATAGCTCAAACCCTCTTCCAGCATTAACCAGCACTCCAGTTCCATAGCAGAGCAATGGTTTCACGCATGTAGGAGCTAGCTCAAATACCCTTTTTCTCCCACTTCTGCTTTATAGGCCACATCCAGAACACATCATGGTGCTGTACCTCCTGCTTCACCTTAGGCACGAGCACAGTACATTACATGCTACATTACTACACAAGCTGTTGGCCTTGTCTCCTGTCGGGCCCTGTGTCCCCCGCAAGGATGCTCTCTGCCTATGTACCAAGTGTTCACGTAAACGAGCACATTCAGCCAAACTGCAGTGCATCCAGGGGGAAATGACAAATGCTCTCTTTGTAGCAGAAGTGGCCCCATTGTCAGAAATCAGAAGAATCATTTCCCGGTTACAGTAGCCTTCAGATACATTGTTGATCCAACTTCAACTCGCAAATAAAGACGCTGAGAGTGATATATTGGCTATTCTCTTTCACTGACTGACCACTTGAGAGCAAGAATGCAGCTCTTGGAGGCTAAACACAAGGGCTTGAAGAGCTCGGCTGTATTTTCTTCCACTTAAAACTGGAAGAGGTGAATAGCTGGTGAAAGTGGGGAGGAGATTGATGGCTTTGGAAACTGCAAGGCCCTCTCCCTACATGGGATAGCTTTGGTACAGCCAGCTAGCTTTGAGTCTGACCTTGCCCTCTCTGACTTGACAGCAACCTCAACCCTGACCTCGGAAAGACCAGCCTTCTCCCGGCAGAAGCACAGATTAGGGAATGAGGAAAAGAATCGAGTGGGGATCAGGTCAAGATAACTATTCCACAGGAGAGAACAGTCTTGAGGCATGTAGCACATGGGTGTCCTTCTCATACTTTGGCACTCACTCATTATCTCCAGACATGGTCCGAGACTGACTGACTCATCACAATTGTGCTCAGTGCACCTTCTCACCTCCTCTGCTGAAAGCTCTTCACTGCACTGTGGATGTCGTGAGAGCAGTCAGACAACATCCCTGATGGAATGTTGAGCCCCTAATTCTCCAAAAGTCATAAAAAATCCCAAACAGGCTCTTTCCAGATCGAAATCTTTCAGTAGCGTGGCCCCAAATCCATCTTGTAACTCTCTGCTTCCCCCTACAAGGAAACCAGCCCTTTTCCCAGGAATTCCTCTCCTCTGCTTTCCCTTTCCCATAACCAGCCATCCCTCACCCCCCTGTTTCTGTAAAACACTCAGCACACATGGCAGCTGGGGGGGAGGGACCGAGGGACTGGTGGAAGCCACTCAGATTTCACATTTATTTAATAGCCGTGGCTGTGCTTGTTTGATTTATCTTCACACATACGTTTGACAGATATGGTCTCATAAAAACTCCACAGAGTAAAAACACCAAAAAGGCCTGCAGCCATACTGTGTTAGCATGCAGTCTGGCTCTAACTCTGGAGCAAAGCAGAGATCAAGCTTGCTACAGCTGGCAGCAGTACAGAAACAGAAAACCTTGGAGTCTGTAGCACCCAAAATGAAGCACGTTCAGCTATAGCTGGACATGGGCTCCTCAGGTGGCGTTAGTGTCTGCTCAGAAAACAGAAATTCCCAATTCCCTCTTATCTTGGAATATCCCACTGTACTTTATATAAATTGCTTCATTCAAATAAACTTGCATTTTGGGGGGCTAATCTCATCCTACTTATAAATCTTGTGGGATACTGCTGTGTTCAGAATATCTCACAAAAGATTATGATACTTAATGCACTTCAAAAAAGCTTTCCCAAGCCACAGCATGGAAGTAGCTTGCTTTGCCCTTAACCTGTGAGGAACTTTGGAGCTTGCTGTATTTGAATTGTTCCAAAAATTCATTTAAAAATTTAAGGTCTCATTTAGAAAGTTTCCTTCAAACTGACACAGTTCTGATAAATACATTTTCACTGGAGTGGAGCTGACTTCGTACAATTTGTGCACAGAGACTCCATTATATAGTTCAGGATACAGACTCTACAAAAGCACAACCTACTGTAAAATATGCATATTTCAGAGTATTTTTTGTTAAAGGGAAACGCACCTGAAACTCTACTTCCGAGCATCAAGAAAAGCAAAAGTAAAATAACTGTAAATGAAGTCACTGGAGTGTTACTGTTGCTCAAAGGTAGGATTCCAGGTGCATTCAGGTGGTGTTTTATTATGCATATAAATAACAGGCCCTCCGCACCATGTCTGCAAGCTGGCAACAGAGTCTGGAAGAAGGTGCTCAGAGCTGAGTGAAAGACCCTGTGTTCCAACCTGCTGCTGCAATGGCTGCTCCAATTCTTTGTACATTACTCCCATGTATAAAATAACACTCTTAAGACTTACCAGTAGCAGGAATATAGCACAGCCCCTGGTCTGTTGACAAAAGCAAATGTAAAGACCTGGGTATCAGCCCCATAATTATCTCAGCTGGTGAAAACCACTGAAGAAAATTAGTGGTAAAAGCTGTGACTGTTTCTCTGTGGGTAGATAAGATACCTGTGGTTCCCCCCTTTCATTAGAGACGGTTTTTCCTTAGCTGTAGAAACATCATATTTTCTGTTTTAAGCAAATAACTAACAATCTCGCAAGCATCCCTGCCTTCAGGACAGGTTCTTCTGCTTTCCAAGGACTGTGCTTACTAGACAGGGATTACAAGGCTTTAGTGTTTTCTCCTCCTCTTGCTATGTTGCTGACTGATGACAAACTTCGGTCAATTTTGTATGTAGTAAGGACATGCTCTCGCACAGAAAGCCAGCTCCCCACTGGATACCTTCCTCCATTTGGGCAGAGATCACCTGCCCCCCAAAAAATCACTGAGATCATCTAGTCTAACCATCAACCCATAACCACCATGCCCACTAAACTATGTCCAACACAGCTCCTTTCAGGAAGAAGCCAGCCATTGCAAGAGGCAGTTCCTTCCTCATCTAGGGCCAGAACAGGGCAGAAGAATCTTCCTATAAAAGCTGTGGGTGACATGGAAGGGCACAGGGCAGGCACTGAAATGAGTGCACGCAAGTTCAGGCTGTCACAAGAACACAGACTGTATCTCCCACATACAGAGACAGGGAAGGAGGCTGCCCTCCCTCTGAAGGCACAGGTACTGACCAGGCATTTCCATTCCTTCTTTTTCTTGTTGGATATGTATAGCGCCACGAGCAAAGTACTGACAAGCAGTCAACGAATTCAGTTGCTGGTTGGCTGTGCAGGACTTTGGGAGCTGCGGGGTGAAAGTGATGCATGGAAATTAAGCTAATTTTAAACTGCAGGCAAGAGAAGAGACTTGCTAGCAGTTACTTAAGAGAAGCTGCTGACTGTTTGAATACCATTAAGAAGATTAATGTCAGCCCGCAGAACCACTGAAAAATTAGGGCTGAAAGGGACCTCGAAAGGTCAGACCAGTCCATCCCTCTTACCCAAGGCAGGATCACCTAGGGCTCGGGCATCTCTGACAGATGTTGCCGAACTTGATCTTAGAGCTCTCCGCTCCCCAGGCAGTCTATTCTTTATTACCCCTGTCATTAGAAAGTTTTTCCTAACATCTAAATTGAGCCTTTCCTGCTGTGATTTAAGCCTTGTTGGTTTTTTTTTTTCCTTGTTTTTTTTTTTTTTTTCTTTTTTCTTTTTTTCCCTCCTCCACCACAAACGAGGAGTAAAGATTGTGTGCTTTTATGTGCTTGTAGAGTTCAGTTCTTCCCTCCTTTGGGTTGGGTATTTCAGTTCTTTCAAGCTCTCACTGCAGGTAATGGCTCCTTGGCTTCCAGCTGTTCTCCCTGCTCTCCTCAGTGCTGGATCCAATTACGCCACATCTCTTCTCATTTTCCATCACCTCAACACCGTGACATAGCTGACTTGCACTCGGCGTTTGATCCTTTTCCTGAAGAACTGCTCGTTAATCCAATACTGGGTCCTTGAGGAGCTGTGTTGCTGCTGCAGCGTAAGACTTTCCACTCACCCAGCAATCGGCTGACGGCTTCTTCCAGACCATTTCCCCAGTTTGCCCAAATAATTTTTAATTCTAATCCAGTCCAACACCGTATCCACTTTTGCTTCATACATAAAAATATCCCCCCCCCCCCCCCCCCCTTTCTGATAGAAGAATAAAACTTAAGCCTGACCCAGATGAGCAGCACCCTGCGAGGCCCGCAGCGCCCACCCCCACGGCGGGGCGGCGGCACGGCCCGAGGCTGCCCCCTGGCGAGGCGGCGGGACCCAAGGGCGAGCCCGCGCCGCCGCTGGAAGGCCGGCCGTTGCTGGAAGCTCGCCGCCCCGTGCCTTGGGTAACAGGGCCTGAAGCGTCACTGGGTGGCTGCATTCAGCGCTAACCATAGCTTCTCTCTTTAAAGAAAAGCTTCCTGCCTTTGCTAGGTGTAGTAATTAGACCTCTTTCCCCACGTCGGGATGGGACTAAGGGCTGCAGTTGTGCTTTAGGGGAATGCATGAAGGCACCCAATGTCAAAGCTTGGAAACGGAGTGCTTTCTGCAGCAGTCCGTAAGCACCAAAAGGTCCCCGTGTCCAAAGGTATGTGTCACTGGTACAGAACACTAACAACTAGACTCATTAACTATGACCGGGGAACAGAAGCTGTAGCCTATACATTGAGAGGAACCAGTAAGAAACTAGAAAACAGATGAAGTCCTGCCTTGTTCTCACAGGAATACATTCCTCCAAACCATCAAATTCCAGGACTCCCAAAAAGAATGGCTTCTATGGTGTCACCCCCATCTCAGAAACGCTGCTCTCAGTGCCCTTGAGGTTGGGTCCCAGGCCTTTTCCACCTGGGCGTCTCCCACTCTGGCTTCAGGCTCCCTGTGTGCTCCACCCTGTAGCTCCCAGGTAAAGCCAAGTCAGCATTCCCTCCAAAGGGCTGCCTTGATCAGGGGAAGAAAGAAGTACGGAGGGGATGGGCAGTCTCCTCTTGCCATGTTCGAAAAAAAATTAAAAATGGATGCTTCTAGTAAGCATGCTCCCACAAGACGGCACATTTTGTCATTGACAAGAACAGTGGTTGAAAGCCAAAATTTGTGGAAGGGTAGAGGTCACTCCTATGCAGGGGAGAGGGGCCTTACTAGCCTTTCCGGGGGCAACACAACCATGAAAGTAGAGGAGTGATAAAAACTCAGGCCTTTCTAACAGTTCAGTAGATCAGGGTTGAGCAGCAAAGGTCAGGCTACCACGCAGCTTCAATCTCCCTCCTCCTTTGCCCATTTGCTCTGCCATGAGAGCATTTCACGACACTCATGATCACAAGGTAGCAAAAAGGTAAGTCAGTAAAAAGAGCACACATGATGCTGCAGCAGGCATGCAAGAGACAGAACCCAGCACTGCCTTTGCTCTCCTGATAAATCATCTGCATCAGTGTGATGGATGCTTTTTCCCCACACCCAGGCTCTGAGAGATTCTTTGAGCTCACAGATTAATCAAAACAGGCTGATCTCAGCTCGTTTCTTGATCTGCCTTAACTACTCACTCAGCAGGCATCCACCTCATGCCCCCAGCCCCACTCTGTGCCCATCCTGCCAGTAAGCACAGCTGTGGCTTGGCTGCCATTCCGTGCAGCCCGCAAGGAGCCCACCTGCCTGATAGGGATGTGCCTCCCAGCAGCAGCAATTAGCAGATGCCATAGAGGACCTGGACAGGCAGGCTGCACCCCTCCTAATTGACTGAAAGAAGAACAAGACTTGAACTTGCTCCAAAAGGAAGCACAAGCTTCAGCCTCTCTGCATTCATCTACTTGCAGAGCTTGTCCAAACCCGCATGTAGGCAGCAGCTTGCAGACAAGCAATTTAGAGGAAACAGAGTCAGGCCAGCACAAGTCAGTTGGAGATATTGACCCTTCTGGCACTTTGGAGGCACACCTTGAGCTCAGCTTAAACATGTATTTCTTCCCGTCTCTGGGGGAACTGGCCCTTCTTTTCCCCTTCTCAGCCATTATTAGTATGTATTATATTAGTATTATTATATTAGTATTATTATTATATTAGTATTATTAGTATGGCTCATTCCAGCTGCAAGTCCACTGTATCCCTCAGTACTGTCTTTTCCAAGCTCTTTAAACCACACCAGGTAGAATTCTGTGGAAAACAAATCAGAACATCCCCTTCCACACTGGCAATTCTTGAGGAGAAACATACTATCAAATATCTCATTTCTGGTTTTAACCAAATAAAGATTTCACCAATTTTTTTCCAGTGTTACACAGGTTGCAGTAGTTCCACTACTTCAGTTTCACTACTACAAAGCAGTAGGTCAATAAAGAAAAAAAAAAAAATTCTGTACAAAACAGCTATCCTCTCTCAGGCAGTGATGGCATCAAGATAGACCAGGAACTTCAGCGACCTAGAAGACTTTGCTGTCAAGGCATAGCTGGCACCAAAAAAAAAAAAATAATAATAATAATAATAAAGATCAAATCAGGAGCAATTCCAGAGCAAGCAGATTGAGCAGGCTGCTTTATAGCCATCACTACAATGATACATGTATCACAGGAATGAGTTCAGGTGCTTTGTAGCGAGTTAGCAGGAAGGAAGAATTATTTGCAAAACGTATGGCATTGTGATCACATAACTGAGAGTTCCACTTCCAAGACTCTCACAAACAGAGGTTTTAGCTTAAAAGTTCCCTATATTCATCACAGAGGACAAAGACTGCTTAGCAATGAATGCAAACAGTGCCACAGAACAATGACAACTGCAGGTGCAAAGGAGGAATACTAGAGGCGCAAAGGTGCTTCAACATTTATTTTCCCCCAAAGAATCATAAAAGGATTAAAACAATTCTAAAAATTGCAATGCTTTATAATGCTTTACAATACATAAATACTAACTGTACTTCCCGCTTAGACTAAGCAGCAGGAAAGTCTTTTACTCAGGCCTTTATGTCAGTAAAGTGCATAAAGCTGTTTAATTTAATTCAGGTACAGAACAGGTGATAGGAAAAATATAAAGCGGAGTCATTCCAGTTTAGTCCAAGACTGGGAAATTCTCCTGAGTGGGATGTTCTGCTGCTGGTTGGAAGCCACATTCAACAGATAATGCTCACATTGAGTACAAATGTCTGCAGTCAGCCAGTTTGCCATGGTCCTTGTGTGACAGCACAGAGGCTGCGCTAGGCCGTGGGGCTCCAAAATAACAGGCACACTGGAGCAGGAGAGGAAAGGAAAAGAAGGCAAGGCAAGTAAATCAACCCAACACAGATAGTTGGAGGATACTGAATTTTTTCCACCCTTCCTCAAGACCTGATCCAACTTTGCTAAATGATTTTAGCTAAGTGGATGGGTTCAATGGAGCAGTCATCTCCACGCTTGGGAAAGTTATTAGGCACCAGAACAACTTCATTCACTGAGACTTCTCTATTGTAATAATAGCCTAACAGTATTTCAACAGAAGGGCTAGCTAACATATCTGCAATTCATCCAAGATTATGACTTACAGCATATGCTGTACAATGTTTCTTTGACATCTGGAAGTATGACAGTAACACAGTCACCCAGAACTCTTCTGCAGCATCTGCATTGCGAGCCAGACCCAGGCACTGTCAGTGCTAACATCTGTAATGAACACTGGCTTAATTTTTGGACACTGAAGTACAAGCATTTGAACCAGAAACTGCTGTGACTATTTTGGCTATATTAGAGAACAACATCAGAGAAAGTAGATACCTGTTCAGCCAGTACAACATACACAAATATAGATTTGGAAAGAGGAAAACAGAACATACGCTTCCAGTTCTAGATATTGCACTTATTCTCACAATGTATTTTCTACTCAGACCTGTCAAAAAAATCATTTGGCAATAATTCCCCTCCCAGGGACAAAAAAAAATTAAATAGAAAAGGTGTCTGAATGCTTGGAGAAGGACTGAGAAAACCATCTGCTGCATTACCCTTCAGTCAGTCACACCTTGGACCCTTCACATATTTCTGTTCTAGGTATAGATAGGGTACTCTTGGATTGCATGGAAACACCCCCAGCTGCCGTGGATATGGAACACTGTGAGAATTTGGGAAATTCTCATACGAGTCTTTCACTAGAAATGTTCTGCATCTGACTGCAGTACTTTTTATGAACTGTAGATCAGTTAGACCAATCATTCAGTATAATATTCAGTTGGCTAGAACGAGACTACATAATGCAGCTGTATGCACAGGTAAACAAACCTGCTGACAAGTATCTGGTAACACATTTCAAGGTAAAAGCATAATACATCTGTCCTAGCTTACCTATAACACTCCCATTGTTCAATTTCACGCAGCAACTCTGAGCTCTTCTGCTCTTGAGTAGCTGGGTCTTCTTCTCTGGAGAGTCTCAAAAGTTTTAAGAAGTGAAGAGGAAGATGTACACACATTCTGAAGGGCATGGACATCTAGAATCACAACACAAATCACCTGAGTTCTCAGGAAAACCTTTCTTCTTAGAAGGAAGATTGCATGGCATTTAGTTGATTTATTACTGCACTTAGAAGATAAACAGTAATGCAGTGAACTCCCTGACCCTCGCATAAATAGAGCGCAGAATAATCCCAACAACTTTACATAGGATCAAAGGAAGAGGAACCAGAGCTGTTTCAGCTGACATGCCCTTCTTTCCTAGTTGTTTTTGCATCTTCTATTACTGCCTCTTTTCTTAGAAACAAGCTAGAGGGTAGATTTGAGGTACCAATGGGATGAAGGAAAGCTTCTTATGACTAAATGAAGTGCAGAGAAAACAGAAAAGAAAAAAACATGTTTGTTGTAAAGACTAGACTTGCCTTGATGCAGCAGTCACAGCAGACGACACTAAGAAAAAGAAATACCCAGCATTATGTTTGAGAAAAGCTCAGTAAACACAGGTTCTGTATTAAGGATGACTTATCCAGAGTCTCAGTTTGTGATTGCAGCAAAGTCACTTGAAAGCAAAGAGAACAAGTCTAGAGTTCTCTGTTGAGCCAGCCCTCCTATGGTATTTATAGCACTTTTAGGTCATCTGAAGCATATCATCATTTGTAGCTTGAAGGCTTTAAGTACCATGTTCACTAACAGAGATACTGAACTACCACTGGTTGTTTAGTTATTGCTTGTATTCAATGCAGCACTTTGCTGCTGTTTCAAATAGACTTAAATGAGCCTGGGAGAGCCTGAAATTTCTCTTTTCCTCTCCTATGAAGAGAAAAACTCTGACAAATCAGTGGATAATACTAGGTCCAATTCTTTCCCCAGGCACAAGGTCTGGAGTCCACTTTTCCAGTCCTGAATAGAAAGTTGTGTTAAAAAGGCTATCCAGAACCTGCTCAAGCCCTTGACTGAAGTAAAATCCAATCTACAGAGCAAAATGAAGACAGTGATTGCTGAGAAGAATTGAGCGTTATGCTTGCACTTTAAATTTGGGCATTGCTAGCTATTACTAAGAGTTAATATTGAGATACCACTTCTGAGGTAAGTTTTCCCATGTTCTTCAGCCTAGCTTGTGTAGTAAGGCAAAGCCGAAACGCTAAGGAACCCATTCCAATCCAAGGACTGCTACCATATGAATTCTGAGTATTCTCACTGCTATTCTTTTACCCTTCTCTCCATCCTCATTCAGTCCTTTTGTACCCACTCACCTGCTGCAGAGGTAACAGCTGTAAGGCCACTTAAGAAACATCTGCTTATGGCAGCTGAAACAGATCTGTGGAATGGAAAATGTTGTGAATGCCAACAGGAAATATCTTTCAACCAACAGTATCCACTGCCTGCCAAAGAGCGAGCATACAAGCTAACCTTCTCAAGGCTTCAGATCCACACAGAATAGCTGATCCATTGAAGGATAGCAGAGACACAGGAATTAAAAGCTAAAAAGGCAAAAGAGGCCTTATTTGTAAGTCTGTGTTTTTATGATGCAGAGGTTTGGAGCAGCTGCCAGACAACAGGAGTTCAAAAAGAGGCTCTTGAACAAACAATAGCTGTATTGTGCAATAGCATAACAGTAGCTAGTTAAGAGAGGGAAGAAGAGAGACATTCTTTGAGGTAGACTGCAACAATCCCAAAGAGATTAAGTCAGGGCAACTTTGAATCCAATCCTGAAGCAATAAGTGAGTCATAAGGAAGCTGATGAGTCTCTTGAACTTTATAAAAAGAACATTCATACACAGCTGGCAGTCAGAAGTGATATTATCTTGAGAAGCAGAGCTTGAGAAAGCTAAAAAAAAAAAAAAAAAAACAACTTCAACAGTGAGAACACAAAGGGGATAAGAGAGCCACTTTAGAATAAACAGAGAGAAAGCAAATTAAAGCAACATTGGTTAAGAAAGGTGAGAAGGAAACAGGGATTCCTGTGACAGGAGTGGAATTATCATAGCTGCACTAGCAGAACTCTTTGGCTCTGTGCATACTGCTACTTAAGTGAGTACAAGAAGCTGACCCCAAAGCCTAGCAGCATAAAATTCCTCACATCTGTGTTGCAAAGGGCTTTCTCTGAAGACATCTGCTCTTGAGGGGCTGGTGGAAGCAGGCCCTCTAGAACAGGCTGTGAATAAGTAAGCAGAGTGGGCAAGCAACAGTCCTGTGCTGTAGCATTCTCTACCTCCCTCATCTCTCTAGCCTTTATATTCATCCCTCAGCAGGATGGCTTAGGTCAGCACAACTCAGATGTTAAGAGTCTGAATTAAAAGCCTTTGAAATTCGGTACACAGAGAAGCAATCTGTATCTCTGTGAATTCAGAGCTGAACAACAAGAACAGCAATCAGCTAAACTAGCATAGAAATAACAGATGAAATTCTAAGTGAAGACTAGGCTGCTACTTAGGGAATTTACACAGCCTAAGCTTGATTAGAAGCCATCACAGCACAAGTATTAAAAGATCCTATACAGCCTAGGGACAAACTCAGATCAGCAGCATGAACAGGAAGAACTGAGGGAGAGTACCTCAGCAGTTCAACACTAAGAGATGAAACCAGGCAGCTTCTATCAAGGCAAGGACAGCACTCTACAAGGAGAAGGAAACATACCTTTGCTCTTGGAAAGACACCATCACTACTTCCTTGGAAAAAGCCTCCCCTTTTCAGCACTATCATTGCATATCTGGTTCCAATCAGTTCAGCAATGGTAGGTGATGGCCTAGTAGCAGGAAAGTAAGAGTCCTGTCCAAAGACAGAAGTTAAGCATCAGAAAGAGCTAAACACACACACACACACACACACACACACACACACACACACACTGTAAAAGCTATTCTCAAACCTCAGTCCCAAGAGGCTCAGCAACGTTTCTATCCACAACTCACTTCTGCTGATGGACTGTATACGTTGCTAGTAGAGCACACTTCAAGGAATACTGCTTTAGTTTTTGAGATTTTAGTAAAAAACTCAAGTAGTTTCCTGAACCTGCACTAGGGAAGCATGTCCTTTGGCCTCCCAAAGCATTTAATCCCATCACCAGAAAACTCTCCTACCCTTGATACAGACACAGCACAGATGGTACCTTTTCCTCTCCTCACCTAAGGTACAGGTTCTCTCCATAACACAATGCTCTTGTCTTATCTTTCACCAAAGACCCACTGATCCCACATAAATAGCAGCTATTTTTTCTTTCCTTTTCAACAAGATCACCAGTTTTTATCTAGGTGAGGAGCCTTGCCCACCTGCATCCCCCACTATGCTGCTGAACAAAGAAGTCAGGGTTATGATAAGATTAGAATTTTATCCGGGGTGGGAGAAAGAGCAATGCAGCTCCCTCCAAGGACACTACAAGTTTTATATTGCCTCCAAGTGAAAAATAATATCCCAATGTAAGCTGAGCATACAATATGGCTTAAATAAAACCAACATAACATGTTCAATACATGTACACAAGGTTCAAGGTGCACACTGGAATCATCATCAGATATATTAGAACAGCTTGGCAGCTGATATGCCAGACTTACAAATTTCTTGCTTTGAAGGCCAGTGTCTAAAGATTTGGACCTTCTTCTGTAAGGATGCAGCTGCTGCTGGCCAACATTCAGGACACTGTTAGGATGAAGGTCTCGCAGCAGGGGTGTGTTCATGGGAGGAAGTGTATGATCTGCAGCAAGACCTGGGTAGAAAGTTTCAGACAGCAGACAAAAATGGGCTGGCAGCCTCTAAACGTTCCCCCCAAAAGTTGAATAGTTAAGAGCATGACACTGCCTTCTGAAGACAGCTAGGCCTGCATCTCTCCTTCTCAAACTCCATTAATTCAGATCATAAAAAGCAGAGATTACTGTAATTACGCTTGTCAGTAGGAAGTGATGAGCCTTCATCAGCACCATTTAGTTTAATATAATCAAGCGTTCTACTTCAACATTCAAAAGGCTCATTAAGTTTTTACTGTGAATTCAATTATGCCTTTTGGGATACGCTATCATTGTTTTGAAGCTGCAGGAGATGTACGAGCATCAGTCAACTACAGAGGAATGGTTTTCTAAGGACACCTCCCCAGACTCATGATTTAGTGTTGGAGCTTCTTCTGTCAAGTACCTTCAAGTGATCAGAGAGCTGCAGCACAGTAAGCCCTAAGTTTATGGCAGCACAGTAGGCCACTGACTACTTTGTCAGCACCTGGTTTACACACATAGCAAAAACAGCACTGACCTGTGCTGCTGTAGGACACTACTGATGACCTGGCTGAGGCATGCTGGGTGCTGGAAGACAGCTTTGGAGTCATTTCCTGTAGACCAGAGGACAAGGTACTCTTAAGCTTGCTCAGACTATTACTAAACAAAACCCAGGATTCAGAATCAACCAGAAGCAGTACAAGGCTTAGTCAGAAGTAGAAGAAAGAAAGAAAACAATGTAGAATATTTAGAAACTTAGTGTTCCAAGAATCAATTGCAAGTAAATTTTCCCTAAACAGGAAGCTCCAGTCAAGCCAGTTAAGTTTCAGATTCATGTGTTATCACCTCAATCAAGCTCAATGCTGATTTTAGTCCCAAGTTTTCAATGGGTCAGCAATCAACTGCACTAGATTCTTTACAGCTTTCAGAATGCTTTGCCACTTTTCTTAGTTCTGGCTCACATGTACCAACTGGAAAACAGTTAAGTGTACTAATAACTTAGCTCAAACCCAATGCTGTATGTAGAGAGCACAGTTTCTAGCTTCTCTAGAAAAGCAGAATAAAGTTACAGTCTCCACAGAGGTCTTTCTAGTTCACAATAATATACCAGTAATACACCAATAGTTCTCAAGCTGTGAATATTCCTACAAGTAGCACATTCTTGTGCAAATATAGCTAAGATTTTCTGCTTTTATTAATTCATATCCATTTTCCTCAGTTAAGCAAATGCATTTCAGACAAATGCTTACAGAAAACAGATTCCTGTTTGTTTGCCAGAGCATCTGTGCTAGGCATAACGTATTAGGGTTTCAGTTCTGTTCCATACAGTTTCTGACTGTGCTCAGACTGAATCCCAGAACCACACAGTCAAGATCAGGCTACGAAATTAAAGAACCCAAAGCCCGCATAGCCCAGTTTACTTAAAAATGGTGCTCCTTCAGTTGCTTCCCAGGCAGAAGAGTGGGAATTCACCAGTAAAGTTGCTTCCTGTAACTAAATCATGTGAAATGCAAACGCATCTAGCATCAGTTGCCTCACTGCAAGGTAAAAGTAGGAGTTTGGCTAATATGCACCAAAATTCCTCCTATATTTATTAAGATTTTGAGAATACCTAGTTTTAGTGACAACAGCAGACCTTAGAGTTATAAGCCACACTCGTGTCATAAAAAGTAGTATTTAAACATCACATGAGTTTCTGTAGAGTCAAATACTCCAATGAACAAAACAGTATCATGTTTGTTCACTTTTGAAGAACAAGACTGCTCACGCTGAGATTTGAACTTGATATTCTAAGGTACATATCTGCACAGATACAATGCTTAGAATAGACTGTTTATACTTATTCAGCCCTTTCATTTAAAGCCTTACCTGAATTCCTGATCTCGGATGCTGTGCTCTTGTGTTCACGATCTGAAGTGCTGCACTGGCATCTAGGGATGTTAAAAAAAATACTATTCAGAGATCTCAAGGCAACATTTGGAATTATAGACATTTCTGGGTGGTGTGAGGGAAGTGAAAGAAAGAATACACATGCAACAGTAAGATATTATGTTGTGGCAAGAAAGTAACACATCTTATACCCACATATCAGAGTTTGATATTTACCCTGTTATTTAATATTTCAGTTTTAGGAAATTATTGAAATCCTGCTTTCCAAGTCAGTTGACAAATTCAACTCTCTATTTATAAAAATCACAGTTTGAAACATCTTCAAGATGTAATAAACTGCAAAGAGTTTTCTAGAAATATTCTTATCATTTACAAACAAAGTTTGCATTCCCTCCTCCCTTACATTATATGTTATGCAATATTTTTATCAAGCACACAACTGAAGTCTGGTGACTTCAGTTGTATGCTTGATAATGTCCCTCTGTAGCAGATACCTTTAGGCCTGCTCCCACTTCCCCTTGCTGATGACGATTGAAGCTTCTGTGGTTGCTTAATTTCTGCCATGAGCTGTTTGTGTAAGGTAGGCTCTGATGGCACACACTCTTTCAGCTTCCGCACCAGCACCTGCAGGCAGAGCATAGCACTGCAAAGAGCCAGTAGCTAAAGTGGAGAAACAGTGGTGACAGAACTGGAGCTTCAGCAAGGGTACTGCTGTACAAGCGCCTCTCACTCAAGAGGGCACTGAGCCCTCTACATCATGCCTTCCATACCTCATTTCTTGTCTTTTGAGGCACTTGAGAGAAGCTTCAGATAATGTGTTTGTTAAAGAACATTTCAGCAACTTTCGGATTTGAAACAAGGCTAGATCAAGTAGTATAG
This sequence comes from Lagopus muta, assembly GCF_023343835.1. Taxonomy (NCBI): domain Eukaryota; kingdom Metazoa; phylum Chordata; class Aves; order Galliformes; family Phasianidae; genus Lagopus; species Lagopus muta. The sequence continues at coordinate 83,255,507 of NC_064433.1, forward strand.
GAGTACTTTCAGGACCACAAAGTGCTCCAGCTAGAAGTAGCAGCAGTGGAAATAGACTGATCATTTTTCTCTGAAGATTTGCCACCTCCCATTTTCCTAATCCCATGTGTTGGCAGCGGGTTCTGCCCAACAATTAATCACAATTTAGCCCTCTCCTAAATCCAAACCAGTAGTTAAAACATTACATTTGTATTCCCAGAAACCATCCTGTCAACTCTGCCATTATCTTGCTTTGCTATCATTAGATACAGCACCAAGTCACCTACAGGTTTTAGATGAGGCTTGGGAGTGGCAACAGCATTGCTGGAGGTTTTGCATTTTTGCTCGATGTTCACCTGAAAAAGCAGAAATGGTGCTTGAGCAATAAGTTTCTCCACAGTTTTCACACCTTCTCATTCAGAGGCACAATGAACAACTCAAAAAAAAAAAAATGAGAATAAGGAATGTGGAGAAGAAATTAAAAAAAAAAAAAAGAGTAGGAAAATGTAGAGTGATTAAGTTTGCTTAGAGGTTTTTTGTAGAAACAGCTTTGCCTATGGCAAGAGATGATCAGAAGCCCTGCACAGCCCTTTGGAGCATGCATAGGAAGCAGACAGCTCAAAATGCTCTAAGAAGCTACTGAAAAAAATGTTGTAGTCATATTTTAAGGTCAGGACTTGATCACAATACTTTCATTAGTGATAACTCAGCTCCAAAGAGGAGAGTTACTGAATAGGTTAACATAGAACATAGAAGACCATAACAAGAACTGTAGCAGCAGGCAACTATATGCATAAGCTAGAGTCCCAGAGACTGGTTTACAGCCCCACATAAACTAGGAACAATAGCAAGATAGAACTGCAGCGCAGGTATTCTTGTGAGGCAGATTTTTTTCTCTCATCAAGGCCTGTGTTTGATGTAGAGAGGACTATATATATATATATATATATATACACACACATACATACATGTACAACTTGACTTATCTGCCTTGTCCACTTATTCTTACTTTGAGGCTATGCCATTTTCTTTCCCTGTGTATACAACTGCAGAATACATGAGAGTGCAGTAAAATGCCACTAGCTGTCCCTTAATTAATTTAAAAATTAGACCACTGTTTGCTACAGGAGCTTTAAAGTAGCTTTGCACATGGGGAAATCCCTGTTTAAGAGACTTCTCAAACAAAGGCTGAAACAGTAAGTACTCCTTTCCTTCTCCCAGTATTTTTGACAAATGCGCATAAAATTGAAGCTTGTGCTTCTTGTCAACCACAGGGAATAAAAAAAGAAAAAAGAAATCAAGAGCCAGTTCATCCTGCCACCTTCAGTCACGTTTCTGTACTACATAGTGCTTTACAATACATAGCAGTATCAATGAAATGAGTAGTTGTAATGTATTTTCTCCTTTCCATTACTACTCATGTATTTCTGAACAAATTAGTCTCCAGATAAGTGTTAAAGCCTTATCTGAAGGCTGGCGCCACAATCAAAAGTGAGAGTTAGAGTTTTATGAGTGTTGAGCTGAAGATTTGAATCCCCCGCACTCTAGGAGTGCCAGCAAGGAGGGAAAAAAATGTTGATGTCTAGCATGCTAAGCAAACTTTTCACTTTAAAATATTGGTCTTTATTATAACTGGAGTTGTGTCTTATGTTCTGCCAAGATGTCTGTTTGCAAAACACACCAATGCCACAAAGCCTTATGCCAGTGTTTTAGATCTGCTCATCGTTCCCAGCTCAAGCTGCAGCAAGTAAACAGCATCACAAACCTTCGGAGGCACTCAGTCATTTTTATATCTGTGCATCTTCACCAACATCAACATTGCTGGAAGCCTTTACCATTTGAGTCAGCACCACAGCTGCCCTGGAAGCAGTTGAACTTTTTTTTTTCATCCTGCCTAAGCTCCTGCAGTAGCTCGTATACACTCCTACAGGCCTCTGCCTTAGGCTGAGCAGAGCACTAACTCCATAGTGATTTTACATTTTCATACATCTCACAGCAGCTAAGGCAAGAAATCCAGTAAGAGATGCCAAGCACGGCACAACTCAAGCAGCCTGTAAAGACAAGTGTCTTGAGTACAAAAGCATGAGCAGGCAAGAGTTTCTTTAATGGAGTTGTTTTGTGCAAGGCAGCTTAATTGCACTGGAGAAGGAACTGACTGACACCTGGAGGGGAAACAAGCTTGCTATCCAGCTTCATAAAAGTTTGTCTGCCCCAGATTAGAAAGGTACTGGAAATGAAGCATTTGGTTGGATAAACACAACAATCAAATATTGAGCTGTAGCTGAGAGGGAGCTCTAAATACTTTTGGATTGGATGTACCTTTGAGAAAGACCCGAAGAGTGCCTTTCAGTCAGAACAAATACTGTTTGGAAACCAGGTGGTTTCAAAATTGTCCTCTGACTGTAGTCACTCACCTTCCGAAGTTTGTACCTCTTGTGCCGAATATCATCTAGAAGTAATTCATAAGGGGAGTAGGTACATTCTTTCAGAGGGACAGGACGCTGTGGTCGCTCAGTGGCCTTCTGCAGCTTTACACCATTCTGCAGTTCACGGATGACACTGGGCCACAGGGATGCCTAGGAGAATCCAGTGAGAAACAAGTCAACATCTAGCTAGAACTCATGGAAGAGCACTCTCTCTCTCTCTCTCTGTTAATGGGACAAACTGAGCAACTGAAGTCTTGCAGAAACAAAGTGTGTTCTCAACAGTCCCCTTTAACCCACTCGAAGATTAGGGCACAGTACCAGGTTTATCCCTGATTTTTGTCATCAACGTTATGAATGTACTTCATCAAAACACACTTTTTGTTACCAGGTATTTAAGACTCATCTTCTTGAAGTACTTCCTGCAAGCATTCCATGTACCAGAAGAGTTTTTGTTTTGGTTTCCCCCTCTTCTTTCCTATCTTCATATTATTGCATTCTAGGAAACACTGAGAATGAAATCCCAAGCCTTATGATTAAAATCCTCTGAACTTTTGGAAACCAAGAGTTGAAGAGCCCACAAACTCGAAGAAGACAAAGAGAAAGCAATCTCTAACAGCAACTTATGTTAGTGGTTACAGCCTGGAGACATAAGCTGATAACTCCTATCTTCCCATCCAGTTCCTGCATTAATACCTGTTTCCACAGGATGCTCAGGCATGTAGGATAGCACAACAAAAGTTAAATGCAGGTAAAAAAACACACAACATAATCCACTCAATAGCCTGTTTAGACAACATTGTAACGGAAGAGCAAAGTCAACAGCTTATTTAGTTCCCAAAGGCAAACTGAATATGAAAGTGATTGTATTATAAACAGTAAAGAAGGAAGCAACATGTTTTAGAAAACTGCCTCAGAACAGAACTTCTGATTTAAATTCATATCCATCTTCCTTTTACAGGATGAAGTGCGTTCTCTCAAATTATGCCTTCAGATATCTTGGTATAATAGCAGAAAAATGTTACGTATACTCTGACTGGTAGGCTGCCTTTGAGGAGAAAGACATTTAATTGGATTGCTCTAGGTGGGTTTTGCAACAGTGGTATCTCACTTCAAAAAAAAGAGCAGTCAGATGTTAGCCATATACTAGCCATATCTCCTTGACTAACATAATTTATTGTGTAGGAGAACACACACACACAAATCTCTTAAAGTCCTACCAAAGAAAGAGCTAAGCAAATAGATTGGTGTTTGTCTCCTATTCAACACTAAACACTTTCCATTCTCTTCAACATCTGAAGTGGTAAGATAGCTGTTCCCAAGAGATCTTGGTGCTTAGATTTCAAGCAGAAGATTGTCTTGTGACACATATGAATCAGCTCTGCTCAGACAAAACAACCCTGCATGATATCAGGTTGCAGTATGTGTTTCAGAAAGCCCATTTCATAGCAGTCAAGATGGAAAAGTGTGGTCCACAGACAGCATTAACTGCTTGGCACTACTTAAGGCCTCAGCTCCAATCTGGAATCCCAGAAATCGGCACCCTGGTTATTTTAAACTCAAGAGTTTGTCAGAGTGATGCAGTGAACTGGTGCTGAGGGACTTGGAAACTAGAGGCAAAGGATTTGCAACAGACATCCTGCTTTTGGAATCCATGTCTCCTGAAGGAGCAGAGGCCAAAAACACTGGCCTCCAGGCCACACGTCAAAGCCCATGTATTTATTCATGTATTCCCTGCAGAAAAGTGCTACAGCAGTTGATGAGTTTGTGGTTTAAGATAGCTTGCCAGCTTATTTTAATAGATCACAAATTTGAGAATATGCCCAAACACACATTTCACAAACATTTTCATACGAATAGTTTGAGCACGCTTCAAAGCAAGTGCTATTTAGACAAAAAGAGCAAGTCCACAAGTCTCTCGGGGCTTGCCATTTGTCTCCACAGACTCCAGACTACAGAGCATTTGTTTATGCTGGGCAAAGCTCCAGCCAGAAGAGCTATTTGTTTCTGACTGAGCCCTGACTGTGTAGGGCCTTGGAAAAGAGTAGAATAAGTCGCTATCTCTGCCCCAAACACATTCCAAGATCTACAGAAGGACAGAACGGAAGGACAAGTAACGCAGAAAACAGAAGGTAGGAGCTACATCTCCAGCCTCACCCTACTTCATGCCTTTGTCGAGCTGCTGGAGCTCACAACCATAAGGAGGGATGGAGTTACTTTCCTCCCCTCCAGCCCTGAACTAACAGCAGACTCCACGTGATTAAAGTGATGCAGTCCATCTTACTCTGACCATCAACAGGAAGTCTTCTGGGAGTTGTTAATCCAACTACAGAAAGAAACAGATTCCTTTTGACAGGTATCAAATCCTGCCAAGAGATGGAGTGTGGGACTCATTTCAGTAAGAAACAGCATGAGTAACTACTTGTGGACACTTATTCCAAAGAGTGCCTCCAATTTCACTTCTAGAAGTGGTTTAAGTTGAACCACAAAGAGGCTCTTTGTGCAGAAAAAGCATCCACATGAGGTAAACACATGAAATAGCTTAAGTTCAAGTTCACATCCCAGCTTGTTTTGCAGACAAGTCTTTAACTACTTAAGTTCTTGAACAATGTAACAAGTGTAATTGATGTTCAAGCTCTATTTTTGTTTGTTTGTTTAAACAAAGGAGTCACTAGGAAGCCTCAGAGAGCAAGGGTAGACAAACAAGCCCAACCTCCTCTAATGAAGGAATTAAATCCCTTACCCACTGTTTTTCCTTCTTCTGCACGTGGGTTTCCAGCAAATCTTCCTCATCCATTTTTTTTAGACTCTAAGAAGTGAGCACAAGAGGTCGTCACATTGAGCTGTCCAGTGCTTTCCCGTTTATCCAGTATAAATTATTAATGGTGACTCGAAAAGCTTAGAGGCCCCAACACCCAAACATTCACAATTTACAATAAATAGTGTGGTGCAGAGAAATGTTCCATATCATGAAAACAGACCATCAGCTAGGTACTCCATTTCTAGTGCAATGGAAAGATTATAACTAGATCAATTTATGGAGGTAGAAGGCATAGTAGATAAGGGGTGATGCCAAATATACCTCTTTGGAGGTCTGGATGACGGACACAAGCTTCTGAAGTTCAATAAATTCAGTAAAAAGACTCTTACAGGTCATTTTGTAATGATTGGTAGCCTCAGAAGGCATGGACAGGTGATGTTCACAGGCCTGAAAGAAGTGGAACTGTTTAAAAGAAATCTTGAAATAAAAACACATGCAGGTTGAAGAAAGCAAAATCCTTTTTTTCCCCTCAATCTGTGGTTAAAAATCATTTTCCTCATTGTTCCTTTGTATCTTTTTGTTTATTTTACTGTAGATGCAGAGGAGCAAAGAAGTAAAATGCCAAATCTTATATTTACAATAACTTCAGTACTTGTGTGATTTATATATCCTGATCTCCACAAGCTGTGCTTTGAAATAAGTACCTGGAATGGAAAGCTTCCAAACCACAACAAAACACAGCAGGTGGAGTCACTTGTCATCTCATTTTATCCCTTGGCACCCTACCCTGCTTACACCAGGGCTCAGACGATTTCTTGTTTTCTTAAATTACGGCTGAGAGGAGGCTATTAGTTTCAGCTGTGGCATTCAAATCCTCTTGCAGCAACCAAATATTATGGACAAGTGACTTGTTTCAATATCTGTAGTCTTCTAGGTATTGAACACTACTGTTGGAAACTACATACTGAAGAACCTTGTAGACAGAGCTGTGAGAGCCATGTTCAGACTTCCTCCTTAGTTTCTTTTCCATAGACATTTGAGTGCACCTCAGAGGTTTTAAACCTTCCACCTCTGACAGAAAAGCTACACCTTCTCCCCATCCAACAAACTGCCCAGCTACTCCCCAGAAACAGCCTGTCAGCATGATTAGCCATCAGCTCCTCTAAAGCAGCTGCGTTTACTGAGCAAGAAGGAGAAAACCTTGATAACATCCTGCAGGGTGACTATTGGCTTCATTCCCTCATCATCCAGTTTCAACATGAGGCAGAGCAGTTTATCCAGCGGATCACTCAGTTCTCGCTCAACTTGGCTGTCAATTCCCCAGTCCAGAGCTTCATAGATCACCACTCCCAGGTACTCCAGCAGCTGCAGACAGAAGCCAAGGAAGCAGTACAACTCCACAGCCTTCACTTCCCTATTGCTGCTGCCCCACAGGGCTGAGCACATCTCTCAGGGTGAGAAGAGCTCAAAAAGCAACTGACTGCTCTTCAAGTAGCCTGCGACACTCCCCAATGAGCTATGTTAAGCTTTTAAATGGCCTTATCTAGAACCTCTAAATGATGACACCAGGACAAAAAGCCTATACACTATTCCACAGTAGCAGCACTAGTGCACGCTGTTTGTTTCCCAGTCCCAAAGTCTTACTGGAGCTCACTCCTAACATTTTATTTCATTTTTCAGATTACAGGGGACAGTCACACCCACACTACCCAGTAAATGTAAATACCTTTACAGTTTTAGGCAGCTAGATGCCTGCATCTCCCATGCTGGCTTTCTACATGGCAGGATTATATCTGCACGTATACAAAAGCAAAGACACAGGCTTACCTTGTCCTCTGACTGCTGAATGCTGCCAGCATCTGAAAGGGAAACAAGAGGAGGTAGGGCAGGATGATCACTGCACAGGCACTGATCAACAGTTTTTAGATAAACAGGCTTATTTTTTCAAGAATCCTGCCAAGCAATGCAAGATACCCTTTATTTACTGTGACCATTAGCCCCAATTTAAGTACCACTGGTTAGTTTCTTCCCTTTGTTAGTACATATCTAATCACAAGGAAGGCAATGGATCTTTGTCTCCATTCTTTACTACTCGCTTTTGTCCCTGCAGAGTCTAGCAATGAACTCCACAGTCAGAAAAATTTTATCAGAAAAATTAGCAGGCATATCTGCATTACATCTTATATATAAACCTTTAGAATAAAGTACAGCCAGAAGAGCAGCCTATACAGTGAGAACAACCTGAGCATACAGAGAAGGGGAAAAATAAAAAGTTTTCATCCGCTTTGTCCCTAAATTTCAACCAATTACAGAAACAACCCCTGGCATCCACAGCTACTCATGCTCTTACCAGACTTATGATACACCCGGAAGGAAACAGTGCCATCAGCATGAATAAAGATGCTCCCAGGACCTTTTATGAATACAGAATGGAGTGATGGGTACAGCCCTTGGGCTAATTCTTTCATTCTGCAGCAGCACTGAAAGCAAATAGCCCAGGCTTGCTCTTCGCTTATAGGGTGCTCAAAGCACCTCAAAATCTCAGCTAGAGAGACCTTTGCAGCCCTCTGCTCACAGCATGGAGACTCCATGTTCATTTTTACAACTCTTTACTAGACTAGGAAGCTTAACAGCCTTATTCCCAGAACAAAAGAATGCTCAGGCAGCAGCCTTTTAGCAGTTTTGACTCAAGGTTTGTTCCCTCACACACTCTGCCACACACAGGTGTGAACACTAATGCCAATTTTACTCTAGCTTTTTAAAGGGACACCACTTAAATTTGCATTTGCACAAACCTCTTTGAAGGAAAAAACAGGGAGCATTTAACAAATTGGATTCTAAAATAATGAGATGGGTCAAAATTTGTACTCAGTTTAATGTAGTTGTCTACAGCAAATATATTAATGGCAATGCTAGTAGGTGAGTGAACATTTATCTTTGACTCAAGTGTGAGGAAATAACGATAGGACAAGGGGGAATGGTTTTAAACTGAGACAGGGGAGGTTTAGGTTAGATATCAGGAGGAAGTTTTTCACACAGAGGTGGTGACGCACTGAACAGGTTGGCCAAGGAGGCTGTGGATGCCCCATCCCTGGAGGCATTCAAGGACAGGCTGGATGTGGCTCTGGGCAGCCTGGGCTGCTGGTTGGTGACCCTGCACATAGCAGGGGGTTGAAACCAGATGATCATTGTGGTCCTTTTCAACCCAGGCCATTCTATGGTGCTATGAAATGTCTTGAAGTGCAGCCTCATCAGTGTTGCATACAGAAAGGCCATCACCTCCCTGCTGCTGCTGGCTGCACATCTCTTGATACAAGCCAAGAGTGCAGCTGGCCTTGGCCATCTGGGCACACTGCTGGCTGACGTTCAGCCGGTTGTCAGCTAACACCTCCAAATCCTTTTCTGCAGCACAGCGTTCCAACCGCTCTGCCCCAAGCCTTCAGCCTTTAGCTTGGCACTGCGAAGGGGACCATGGACTTGGGCTGGGATCAGGCACCCGAGCGCACACTCAGTCCCTCTTCCCCGCCCCAAATGCCGACTGCTGCTCACGTGAAGCACATCGCCGTGTTTTGTGTCGTGGGATCTGGGCACTGCGTGATGGCAGAGGACAGCCAACAGGACTTGTGTCACCGCCCGACGGGTTGCCGCCGCAGTGCATCGCAAGGGCCGTCAGATGCTACACCCTCCCTTCCGAGCAGCCCAAACGGCAACGCTCCATGCACGCTGGGAACGCCGGGGGTGACTGAGTGCAGACCGCACCCCCGCCCGCACGTCCCGCCCCGCGCAGCGCCGCCCCGCACAGGGAAAGATGGCGGCGCCCGAGGCGGCGTGGAACCGCGTGGACGTGCCGTGGCCCGCTAGCAGCAGCGCGGTGGCCGTGAGCGCCCAGCACCCCGCAGGTCCCCGGCTCGGTTGCCGGACCGCGCGGCTGGGATAGAGTGGGGAGGGGCGGAGGCACCGGAGCCGGAGAGGCCGCAGGGAGGGCCGGGAGGGGGAAGGCGACCCTGGGCGTGTGGAGTCTGGGGCGGGGAGCGCGCGTGGGGAACGGCAGTGCGCGCGGTCGTTGCTGAGTGCCTCCCGTTCGCAGTGAGCTGCCTGCCGGCCCTGCGGCGGCGCTGCGTTGGCGCCCTGAAGCGGCTGTCCGGGCCGGGCCTGGCCGCCGAGGGACGCGTCTTGCGGGCCCTGCTCTACGTCTTCCACAGCAGGCTGCTGCGGCACCGGCCTTACCTCGCTATGCAGCAGGTGAGCGGCGGGCAACCTGCCTTGAACACCTCCAGGGACGGGGCATCCATAACCTTTCTGGGCAGCCTGTTCCAGCACCTCACCACTCTCTCTGTAAAGAACTTCCCTTTGACATCCAACCTAAGTCTTCCCTCCCTCAACTGAAAACCATTTCCCCTCATCGTGCAGTTACCTACTCTTTCAAAGAGTTGATTCCCCTCCTGTTTGTAGGCTCCCTTTAGGTACTGAAAGGCTGCAATGAGGTCACCCTGCAGCCTTCTTTTCTCCAGGCCCAGCTCCCTCAGCCTGTCCTCATAGGGGAGGTGCTCCATCTTTGGATCATCTCTGTGGCTCTCCTCTGGACCTCTCCAACAGCTCTCTGTCTTGTACTAGGGGCTCCAGACCTGGACACAGTACTCCAGATGGGGCCTCACAAGAGCAGAGTAGAGAGCGACAATCACCTCCCTGTCCCTGCTGGCCACCCCTCTTCTGATGGAGCCCAGGATATCATTTGCTTTCTGAGCTGCAAGAGCATAATGCTGGCTCATGTTAAGCTTTTTATCCATCAGAACCCCCAGGTCCTTCTCTGCAGGGCTGTTCTCAAGGTCTGCTCATTGATTCCTAGGATTCCTTCAGCCCAAGTGCAAAACCATGGATGGTTTGTGCACACCATGCACTGGTCCCAGAATGGGCCTGGGACATCGTGCAAAGCAGAGCTCTATTTCAGCTGGTGTGTCTTGGAGCCTCATGCTATTTGATTCAGCTGGGAGGGGGGAGGTTTGTGTGTGGAAGAACAAATGCAGGCTGTTCTGTCGGGCACTGCCTCTCCTAAGGCAGAAGCTTAACTCTTCAGCAGTTCTGTAGTGAAGGGATTGCCATAGTCTTCAAATAACTATGCTGAAATAAAACAGCAGTCATTCTTACCTTCTTGATTCATTTGTTCCGTATTGTTTTTGAAAGACTGGTTACATCCCAAACACATTCCATTGTTAATATTTCAGAAACCTCTGTACTTTATCCCCATCATGCTGCATTATCACAGAGACACAGAATATCATGGGTTGTAAGGGACCCATAAGGATCATTAAGTGCAACTCCTGGCTCCATGCAGGACCACCCAAAAATCAGACCGTCTGCCTCAGAGCATTGTCTAAATGCTTCTTGAACTCCATTTATATGCTGCAGGAGAAACCATGCAGTGCCAATGAACAGTGACCTGCTCCTGCTCTTAATTCCCTGTTCACAGTAAGGTGATAAAGGGGTCTCTTCTGCACAGTGCAGATATGGGAACATGACTGCATCACACAAACCTGCAATTTGCTATTAAACTGATGAGGGGAAGGTGTCACTTAAAATACTGACTGCTCTTAGACAAGGGCATTTGTGTCTCTCAGAACACCAGCTGAAGGACTTTCCTTTTTTTTTCTTCTTTTTTTTTTCCCTTTTTTTTCCTAGGTAGAACAATGCTTGAAGCGCCTGTGGAAAATGAACTTGGTGGGCTGCATTGAAACCCTGGCAGAACTGATTCCCAGGTAGGTATTGCATACATGACCCTGTATGCAATACTACCCATTGATCAGCCTACAGAACTGAAGGCCTCCTTCAGTTGCTATGCTAGATTCAGTTGCAGATGCTAGATCACAGACGTCTCCTTGCCCTTGTCTTGTCACAGGAAAAATAAAGCCGAGGCCCAAGCGGAGTGCTTAGTTCCCAGCCAGCCTATGCTGGAAACGGTGGCTGTGAAGGTGCTGGGAGGCTGTAAGCTCATACTGCGTCTGCTAGACTGTTGCTGTAAAGCATTTCTGTATCCTTTTTTCACTATGTAAACATTCTTACAGCTCACCGGCAGCACTTCACGAGGCCAAAGGAAGGTCTGCTGTAGGCTCTGTATTGCTGGTGGACTCCACTGTGCAATTCATTTGTGCATGTTGAAGATTCTTTGATAGCCAGACATCTTATTTTCAAGTTATTAGGTAGGAACCTCAGGCTGTTGGCTGGCTGCTGTTCCAGCCTTGAGAAACCCAAAGTTTGGATACGTATCTCCCAAATTATTCAGGATATTGCCTTGTGAATTGCCTGTAGTTGGTGTGTTCAGCAAGTTTCATTACATACTGTTTATTCTTTAACCTTAACTGGTGTAATCTTCAGCTTGTCTGTTAAACATCTCTGTTCAGAAGAATTCATACTTTTGAACACCGTGGCTTCAGGCTTGTTGAGCCGGCTATGGTTTGTGTATTTGAGTTTGCTGTCTTTTTGACATGCCTGTCAGGGAGAAAGCTTGTGATTAGAACATTGCTGCTGAGTGAGCTTTATTCAGCTAGGAGGAGAGAGGAAAAAGATCTTATAAATCAGAGATCCCTCCATCCTTTTGGACTCGATTCTAGCACCTGAAGAGTTGTGTGAGTGGAGAGTGCTGTTTTGGAAGGCTTTGTTCTTTGTTCATCATAAGCTTTTTGGAGTGCTAATAAAAACACAGCATTACTGCTAGCCTGCCAGACACTGACATCTGGCAGTCTGCAGCAAGCAGTACATCTGCCTCGTGCTGACATGGAAAGGCTGTGATGAAGTTGCTCACTAATAATTTTCCTGGAAAATCATTGTTCTGGTCAGAGCAGCACTAAGAAACAACTACTGCCTGTAACTGAGGAAGTAACAGGACTGTGCACAAGAACATGCTAAAATTGTTTTTCACATAAGAAATCTCTTTTTCCCCAGCAAACACAGAGCATCAGTGCTAGCACAAGTGTCCTGAGTCCACGTGCACTGCTCATTAGAAAGACCTCTTGTGAAATGATTTGTGCATGATGTGAGAGCTTGCACTCTACAAAGCTGTAGGACCAGTCACATCAGTCCTGTGCTGTGGTCATGAATGTGCCTGAAAGATGGAAGGTGTTTTGGCAGGAGAGGCTCAGGCTAGTATTAAAGGAAAATGTGATGGAATGTAAAGAGAAGGGCCTCTACTGGATGGAGAACAAAGGGAAAGGGCAGTTTGAAATGTAATTTTTTTTATAATCAACTCTTCCCCTTGAGTTCAAGGCAATTGTTCAGTGAATATAAGCACAAGTTCTTGCTAGGGGAGAGTCTACACCTTTGTCTCCTCCCTTCAGGATTCAGTACAGGTGTGTACTGCAGAGCCTCATCTCCCTGTATGGCGTGGTATCAACATCACTTCATCTGGTGTCTGAGACCCAGCAGATGCCTTACATCAAGGGATTTACCTTCCCTTCTGATATCAGTAGCTTTCTTGGAGTTAACCTTTCTTCTGAGGTGAAGAAACAAAAAGCTAAAATGCTTACAGCAAAAAGACCTACCAGCTGGCTGAAGAAGCTCTTCCCAACCACGTCAGAAGCAGTGTCAAAGGTTGGGAAAAAGAGAGGTTTTGTGACCCCTGCAAGTGCTGTGAAAAACAACAGCATCCCTGCAGATGACATTGGAGAACCTGTTCTGGCAACCAGAGACAGCAGAGGTAAAGTCTTTTGCCACAGTGCTACTGGTTTCTGAGATCTGAGACTGGCTGCAGCTTTGTCTAACAGAGCCAAGCACTTTTACTACCCAGAGTGTGGTTCTGGTACTAACTCCCCTCTCTTGTCCTTGGAAGAGGATGCACCCTTGATTTTATAAAGCTGTAGATAATGTCAGTACTGGGGAAGAAGAACTGTTTTTAAACAACACAGCAAAGAGAGAAGCAGGTAATGAATGCTGTGTACAGGTCCTGTATTTTCTTGCTTCTGTATAATTGGGGCTCAAGTATGGCAAGGGATGCAAAGTCCACACGAGTAAGTAACATAATATAGGGGGCACGTAGCCCAGAACTAGCAATCCTCTCTTGCAGTCAGGCCTATGGTTGGTAGTGACAGTCATGCATCTGGATATGTGCATGAAGCTTTTATACATGCAAGCTCACCCTTACAGCCACCTGTAAATCTGCATCTTCTTCATCCCTTGCTAGTTACCATGCAGGATGATGAAATGCTTGTAAGTGCTGAGCATAGGCATGAGTCTGCTGAGACAGTGGAGAGCTGAGAGCTCAGCAGGGCAAAGCATCACAGTGTCTTTGTGCAAGGTCCTAAAACTCTTTGCTTAATGGGAACTCTTCTCTTTCTGTAGGGAACCACCTGTGGTTTGATGTGAAGAGTTTGCTTAGACCATCCAGACCTCCAATACAAAGGGTTTGTATGCCACCATTTTACAGGAGTTTGCTTTTCTGTTGGCTTTTTTTTTTTAATTTGCTCTAAAGAGCCTGGCACTTGATACCTGTATGATGGAAGATGTCCCCTTTCCTTGCCTTATGTTACTCATCTAACAGGTCATTCTGTTATGAAAGCACTTGTTGGTTTGTCACATGAAGTGACCAGAGAGGAAGTCAGTAGACAGGAATAGAAATGCTCATTGTGTGTCTCTCCTTAGGAAATGCAAAACACAGTGCTTTGCTCCACTCCAGCAGAGGATCAGACACCTCATGTTTTTAGAAACCCAACTATTTTTGTTCTTTGTTTCAGGGTAGATGCACGACATCAAAACCTTTTAAAGAAACATCAGTGTCACTTTCCTCTTCTGTGGCAAAATTGCAGCATGCTGGGCCTTTTGTGCAGATGTTTCAAACAGCTGCATCTTTTGGTGAGCTGTCAGAGGCACTCAGAAAAGCTATTCTGTGGTGCAAAGGCAATAAACTCAAATCAGCAGCTTATTTTCTGCGCAGCAAGTTGTTGAAAAGCAATCGGCTGCACCACGTGGAGGCGCAAGGATGCAGGTATTTTTCCTGAGTCTGGGGGTTCTGGATCTGACTTTCTATAGTTTAACTTCACATGTTTTGCTACAAGGCAGAGAAATACTGTGGTCTAACCTATTTTTTTGAGCTTGAGCACGATCACACCTTCAGGTCACTAGAACTGCTGATATGAATACTCTGTTTAGCTTCACTTGTGAGAGGATTTAAAAAGTTACTAAGTGCATGAATACATAATAAAGAGGGGGGATGAAAATGCAGCTTAGATTATGTGCATGTATAATGATGCTAGATGATGTAAAGGGCATCAGATTTCTTGAGAATGCTATGGCTACCACTGTACAAGATGCTGTTTCATTTCCTGGGTATGACAAATGAAATGGTAAGAGAATGCCCATATCTATATCTCTGAAAGTTCTCTTTTGTACATCTTCCTTTCTCTTAAGCTTGCAGAAGAAACTGTGCTGTGTCAAAACAACGCTCTGTAAATACCTCCTGTGTGGCTCACAGAACACAAGCTGGCCAAGGCAGTACCATGGGGCATGGTTCTTTCGAAGGAGGGCAAAATTCTCCAAGTGCTCAAAGAGAATTCTGAAGACTGTTCAGCAAAAACATTCTGAGCTTTTTGGGGACCATGTGAGCAGTGTTTCACCCATCGTGAGGCCTTCAAGTTGGAAAGGATGTCCCATCATTCATACAGCCTCTGTGAAACAAAGTACAGCAGGGACTCCTAAACAGCTGCTGTTAAAAGAAAGCCCCAAGTCTGTGCACAGAGATTCTGAGAATGTGGATATTGATTCTATTTTTGCAGTAATGGGTGTCTGATTCTGGACTGGGAAGAAGAAACATGTCTCGTTTTTCTAAGTAGAACTCGGAATGCCTCTAAGTGTCTTGGTACCTCATACACCAAGTTCTGCTAACAAAGGAATAACTATCTTATTTTTTTTAAAGTTTTTTTTTTCCTTTTTTATGGAACAGTGTTCAAAACAGATGAGTAATCTTTATCCTTTTACCCAGCCTTGTCCAGGGACTGCAGCTTTGAGTTACTTCCTACTCAGTGCCTTTTCCCTTTTGCAGGACCACCTGTTATTCGTGCTGTGCATTCAACAGCACTTAATTACCACCCAAGGCAGAAAGCTGCAGCTGATCACTTGCTGCTGCTCAGGCCTAAAGATCTGCCCCTTCTACATAAAGTGTTATAACTCCTCTCTTGCTGTTTGTACAGACAACAGCCTTGACTTGCAGTGTTTTCACCATTCTATACTTGTTATCCTTGTCCTGAAAAGAAGTTAACCAAATCCTGTTGCTTTGGAAATAGGGCAAAGCACAGCCAGAGCCTGCAAGAGTAAACCTACCTTTGAAGAAGTCCTCCAGTGTCCTGAAGTCTTTTCAGTATGCAATTTTTGCCTGCTTGGCAAAGCGAAGTGTAGCTATTCCAGCACATATTTATTGCTTGCTCTAACACCATTTCACATGCTTAGTGCTTTCCATCAGGTTCTTAATTACCTGGTGATCCTGATCTTGGGGTTATTTATTTGAAAAACTTCTCTGAATGAAGTCAAACCAGCTTTATAGCTGAGCATCTGCCCAACAGGGGTAAGGAAGGGGTCTAAGAGCAAGTAAATCTGGAACAGGTTAATTTCAGTTCTCTAAACATACGGTAGAGAACAGCAGAGCTATGTCTACTAGGACAGAAACTGCACTTCAGAGCCCATGAGATGCTAGAAGAGCTCATACTTTTTTATGTGCCCTGTGTTAACTGGTCAATATAAGTTCAGTCTCTGAAGAGTGGGCACAGACTTGAGCTGTTTTATTCAAGGATTATATACAGAGCAGAATTTTTAATAGTTTGGGCTTGAAAACTTCTTTTGTCCAGTTAACCAAGATCTATTTTCCAGGTTTCTTGTCAACAGAATACCTGGCAATAACCAAAGTAAAGAACTTGGGCCTTCTAGATGCCAGATTCAACAGTCCCACAGCAAACAGACTTCTCACCTTTAAAGAATCCTTAGAGCTCATTTCTCAAATTCACAGAATGGTATAAAAACACATTAGGAATAACACGTGCAATCAGGTAACACCTGGCTGCTTTGAATGCCTACCACAAGAGGTTGAGAGGCAGGGCAGATATCCCAGCAGCAATGATCTCCACCTCAAATAAACCCCTGAAAGCAACACACGTGACATTTCTTCTTCTTACAGGAGCCCACAGCATGCCCCCGTGAAGCCTGTACGCAGCATCAAGATCCATAATTTGCTTCATCAAAGGCCTTTCTGGCACGTTTCAGTTCTTCATTCATAGTCAGAAGGTCTTTAACTCTGGCAAACTTCCGGGGGTCCTTCCGGATTAGGAAGACAATGTCCTCAACCTGTACACGGCCCTGCCGTCCAATTGACATGGCCTTATGTGTCTGCAAGAGAGAAAAATCAGTGTTCCTCTACCCCTTTTAGTTTTTTTCTGATCTCAATCCCACTGTATTCCCTGTCATTTTTAACAGTCTAGAAGCAGCAAGTGCAGGATGTGGGCATTGCCATCCAAGTCCCAGAAGAACTTACAAGTGCAGTACCTCATATGCGTTGGGTACCACTCTACAGGAATGCCTTTGGAACTGAAGCCGGACTGGGGAGGGAACACCTGATGTGCAAAGTGCTTGAGGAAACAACATCAAGCAGAATCTGCATGCAGTGTGCAGTACCTGCATCAGAGGAAAGTCTGGTGTTCTGTTGAGGGTAGGCAAGGCTAACTTCTCATGAGAAGAGATCCACAAACAATACCACTTATTTTCTGTTCTTGTTTATCACAATTGCTCAAGTAGTATCCACGTGTCTGGATCAGCTTTAGGGCCCAAACATCTGCACTTATTTTATGGCATGGGATTGCATTCCCATCTGTGTAAAGGCACTGAGAGAACACACGCAGCGGACAACCTTTCAAAACTGAGCCATTTGTCAGCTGAACACATAGTGATGCCACAGGGTGCCTCAAAGTCAGCTGTAGATTTTTTCCTCTGCTACTTAAAGGCTCCAAACTCAGCCCTAAATCCATGTGCAATAAAGTGCATTAATTTTGTCTTAATATTCAAAGAGCAACATCTGAGTTTAGATTTCTTCCTAGCTGGAACTGAGTTTTTGCCTGGAATACCGCTGTCATTAAAGCAGAGGGAGCCAAAGCAGGCTCCCTAGATCAGGTTGCACAGGTAGGAGTCCGGGTGGGTCCTGAACATCTGCTGACAAGGAGACTCCACAACCCCTCTGGGCAGCCTGTTCCAGCGCTCCGTCACCCTCACCGTGAAGAAGTACTGTGCACATTTGTGCAGAAGCTCCTATACTCCAGTTTGTGGGCATTTCCCTTTGTCATATTGCCACACACCACTGAAAGGAGTCCAACCTTGTCTCTTTTCCTCCCGCACCTTAGATATTTATAGACATTGATCAGATCCCCTCTCAGTCTTCTTTTCCAAAGCTGAACAGAGCCGCCTTCAGTACACCACCTCTGGCTGACTTACCATTTCTGTGATAAATTCTATCACCAGGTCCTCAAGAATGTCCACAGATTCTGTGTAAGGGTTCTGGTCATCCCCGAATCCGTACATCATGCATCTTACTGCAGGAAGATACACAGCGTGAGGCCTCTGCTCAGCACATCAGCAACGCTCCCATCCCGAGCTCCCGCCCAGTCACCACAGCAGGACGGTACCCACTCCCGGCAGGCAAGGAGTGCAGGGAACACGTAGGCAGAAGCCAACAAAATCCCAGCAGCGCGCACGGAACGGGATGTCAGACAGCAGCATGCTGGACCGGCCCCGCACCGAACGCTTTACCGGCCCCGGGGCAGCTGGCACGGCGGGTATCACACCGCCCCGGCAGCCCCCGCCTGGACTCACGTTCTTTAGAAAAGAGCCTCTTCCTCTTGCCCTGCCCGCCGTCCAGTCCGCCGCCGGCTTCCTCAGAGTCCTCCTCGAACTGGAGGGGCACAGCGGAGGAAGGAGGCCGTTAGACGGGGAGCCCCCTCCCGCCTTACGGCTAGACGCGTGGCCGCTCGCCCCATGCAAAGAACCCGCAACCCCCGCCGCTCACCGGCGCATCCTCCTCCTCGTCAGCCATGACCGCCACAGCCCGCCAACGCTTCCGGTCGAGGACGGAAGACCTTCCGGTTGCTCCGTCCCGCCTCCCACGGGGGCTGCCATCTTGTTGTGCCGAACCATTCTCTTAGAGCGCTTTCTTCTCCTGCCCTGACCAGTTCTTGCACTTGAAGACCTGCCGGCTTCCCTGAGTGTCTTTGCCCTTCAGAAACGCTTTCCATGGGATCCCGCGTAGAGTTTTCTCAGTATGTTTATATCACAGACTCTATGTCCAGGATCTGCTATGCTCCTGACACTCAAGATCCTTGCTGAATGGTCTGTAGCACTCGTATCGCAGTGCTACTCTTACTGGCCTCTTCCTTTCTCCCAAAGCTTGCAAAGAAGGCACGTTTATCTCTGCAGGGAGTGATTAGGAGACTGCTAATACAGCATCTGCCTCTGGTTAGCAGTTGATTTGTGACTTTCAGGTCACAAGCTGACAGTTCCTGTACACATGTAGTATCATAATGAGTATAAATCTAGGGAATCTGCAGATAAGAAAAGCAGTGGATATGCTAAATCAAATCTCAAAATCAATTTTAGTCTCTGACTTTCATTTTAGGAAAAATAGTATTGGAGTATCAGTGGAGCTTTCTTGCAGGTAGCAAGGCATTGAAAGAGCGCAGGTCACTTTGTGACAAGGTTTTCTGGAAAAAGGATCTTAAATAAATGCTCCAAATTCCTTTTCAGCATGTCAGTGGCTTGGGCAAGAAGACACAAGCTTTTGCTGATGCATAGGTCTGTCCAGAAAAGCTGAAGATGAAATTTGACAATTTAAGGCAAGTGCTACAGTTACAGTACCTAGTTCCATGCCCTGTCAGGAAAAGGTTCTGCAGAGATCCACTCCTGTTTCTTTTTGACTTAGTTTTTCAGCATGATTTTGGGTAAACTCCTCCTACGTACATGGATCATGGCAGATTACTTGAATTTCACAACTGGAATTTCAGCACTAAACAATGTTCTTGTGGAGAATGTCACCTTAAAACATCTTTAGGACTTTTCCTAAATGATGGAGTAGCATGTGAAACTTTACCACTGTTTTATTAAGCAATGTGACATACACAAAGTGGCTTTAGGTATCCTGCTTGCTAGGCTGTGTCAGCATTTGTGCTTGGAGATACCTTTCAGGCAACCTGTTGCGCTTAACAGAACAGTTACAGTTTAGGGAAGAGTAATGGCTGCTGGTTTGCATCATGGGGAATGATACCTTGCTAACTTAAGCTATTCAGAAGATTTTTCTTTAGGAAGCTGAAGAAGAGGAAGAAAAAGATGCAGCTGAGGTGATGACACTAGAGAAACAAAACCAGTAGACAGTAGAGTCAAGAAGATGGAACACAGAAGGATCTCAAGTAAATTCAAAGGAAGTGAATACACTGCTTTCAGGTGTCTGAGATTGAACAGCCTTCCCCAAGGCAGTCTGTGGCTGCTGCCATCTGGAGATACCACTTGCCTGAGGGCTGAGGGCAGCAGTCCAGCAGCACTGTGTTCATCACAGGAACCACTGGGGAACAGCATCAGCACAAATAGCCACATGGTGCACAAATGATACAGTGGATACAGTGGATTATTAAAATACAAAAACATCATCTTCCCTATTAAACTAAATAGTTGATGGCTGTTCAATAATTACCTTATTGAGCACAACAGTTTCCTATGCTTATATAAGATTTGAGTAGCTATATCTGAAGTAGTTAAAAATCAAGTATTTAACAAATGCTTGAACAGTGTTAAATTAGTATTAAAATGGAACAGTGCATACAGGCTTAACATTCTGGCTAAGTCAGTAAGAGATACAGTAGTTAGCAAACCCAATATTAAAAATCACTTGTGCACATAAGGGAAGGACACTTCTTTTGGTGTTGATACAGCTGGCTGTAAATTGATGAGATGGCAATAAAACAGATGTTACATGGAATGGTTTCAGGATCTCTCCTTCAGTTTGCTGCCAGGCCCACCACTTGTCAGCGAGTGAACGAAAGAGAGAACTTCTGTGTCCACAGCCTCAGAAAATGCAATTCTTCATTCAGCAACACAGCACACTCCTAAGAACTTGGCAAGAAAGTTTACTTGCCAGTGTGTCACAACTGTTTAGCCAAAGCATGCACTAAAATGCTTGAACATGTAAATCCTGCTTAATTTAACTTCATTTTATTTACTGTCATACCTGTCACAGAGGCATCGATTCTTGCACACAACAAACTGAGGCCTTGAAGATTACAGTTTCTTTGACTACAACGATGCCTTTGAAAGACACTGGTTTTAAGATACTAACACACGCTTATTCCTGAAATGTTGATGTGCACGTCAACATCTCTCTAGATCCTATTGTATTTATTTCTAGAATCAAACACCCACAGGCAGTTTGCTTTGGAGCATTTTGGGATTATAAACAAAACAGCAGAGTTTTACAGGCTTGATCTCTGCTTACATGTAGAAACTAGAGATCCACATCTCTCTACAGTATTCCTCACCTTGCCACTTCCAACATGTCCGCTGGAAACAAACTTTGCTTCAAGTCTAATCTGAGAGTTACAAGAAATTCCTTAATGTAGCAAACAGTAGAAACACCACCTTCAAGCCTCAGAGTGGTTTATGAAAGAATTACCTTGAGATTTAAACACTTAATGTAAGTTAGCTTGAACAACTGCATACACAGAATTGGCAGTCTTAAGACAGGACGAGTCCCAGGGCATGACACAGGCACTTACTAGCTTTGGTCTAAATTCCTGTGCACAACTACTGCTATTTAATGGCAGTTCTTTTTGTAGATTCTGTACAAGCTCTGGTTTCCCCCACATTGTACTCTTAGGTACAGCGGTTGTGGGACCTCAGTATTGTGCTTCAACTCCCAGCACAGGACAGATGCAGGTAACAGACCCATCTCTGATAACTCAGCTGAGGGCAGCTGCAGAACTTCAAGTGGGATTTAAAACAGAAGGTAGATGCAGCACCGAGTGATGATAAAGTGCAGGAGGAGAGAGTTCTGCTAGGTGTTGTTCATTTATCACCACTGTTTCAAGCCAACCAGAAGGCAGATCCCATAAAGTAGGTTTCCTTTCCTGCATCCACCAGGAACAAGGACAACTGGACGTACACAAGCGAGGCATGCTATCGTGCTGAACCTATGGAATGCATAATGCAGAGGAGTTACAAAGGTGCAAAAATACAAGAAGTTTCCAAAAAGCCTTTTGCAAACAAAGCATTGACTGTTTTCACTCTGGATAGCCTTAGAGCAGGCAGGGTGCCCATGTGCTAGTTTAAACTTCTAGATGTCATTCAGCTCAACAAGGCAAGTTTAGTTCACTTAACATACGGCCGTGTTTTTTTCATTTCTAAACTAAATGCTTTTTTATTAATGAGATTACTGGGCTACCTGTAGTATTCTAAATACAGGTGCAGTGAATTTTTGAATGTTTACCTGAAGGGAGATGGAGTCCTTTATTAAAACCTGGCTTCTCTGGGAGTTCTCTGATTATTTATTTTTCCTCCACTGACACGAATACATAGGTTTTGTGTAGTACCCAGGATTCATTCACAGTGCAAATGTCTTGAATTAATGAGTTTATTAAGCAAAAAGCTTACCTTTAAAAACATTACCTTAGGCAAAAATTTATACAAGCTTATCCAAAAATAATTTTGGTGCTTCAGATTCTTACAACAAAATTCCAGACCTCTAGTTTTGGTACCTTTTGTTCCAGATGAGCTGAGCAGACCAGGAGCCAGACTTTTCAGCTGGCCTCTACAGTAGGCAGGTTTCCAGTAACATGGGCTACAAAACACCTTAGCAAGTGGACTCCTGAAAACTCCACAGAACTGTGGAAACAAAGGGATGTTCAGTGCCTGATGCTGCGTATCTAGGAGCAAGACAAGCAAATTCAACCACTGGCTGCATTAAATTAAATTTATCCCCACAGTGCAATACAACATTAATAGAGTAAGCACTTCTAATGTAATCAATGATAGCTTGTTACCACTAGCACAGTTCCAGACAAAGGTAGCTTGGTCAGTGCAAATCATCATCCACAAGGAACAGCAGCAAGAAAAAAAACCATTACCTGACTAGGAATAGCTGAGGAAAGCAACCCTGAGTTTTCTCCTTTACAAACTTCTGGATCCCCAGCACATTCTTTAACAACAGTCCCTTGGAAGCTCGGTCAATTTTCGTTAACACCATCTGTATGGATCCAGAAAAAGACAGAGAGGAAAAGAAGATGATTTTGCTGCTCGCCTGGAACATCTGGAAGAGCTCCTGGGGCATTCTGCAAGGCAGGCAGAGAATTCTGGGTCATAGCTAATTGGGAGAAGTGGTATAATACAGTGTACCAGAACACCACCACAGCCTGCACAGGCTATAGACCTTTTCATGTTCCTTGAGCTGAGCACTGAAAAATTGTCAATAAATAAATTTAAAAAAATCCCTCAGATGCCCCCAAACAAACCTTGGATCTATTTTATTATCAATAAAGAAGGCAGAGTGGATGGTATTACTAGTCAGGTAGGACAGCTTGCAAAAGTTCAGGTAGGAGGTACATTCCTTTATAGTTATATGCTAAAGGTAATCTAACACCAGTCAAGTTTTCCTACTGCTTCCACCTTCTCAAGAACAAAGTATTACTTACCACATAAGGAATCCCAAACTCCTCCAGCATCTCTACTGCAATAAGATCTGTGCTCTGGATTCCTACCACAGCATCGACTAATAGAAAAGTCCTCTTCAAGCTGTCAGAAATACAGGCAACAATAGTCAGCACCATTATTTTATCCTGCTGTGCTCCTGCCAAAGTCATAAGCAAGAACAAGAAATGCAAGATTTGGAGAAAGAAAAGCCAAGAAAAGCCATGCACAGCAGCTGAGAGTTCAGCATGGAGCAGCACCTTCATGTCTTCTGCTGTTCGATCTGGCTAAGCATGAGTGACTGAATAAGGGTCACCACAGAGGTTTCCAGGGAACAACTTCAGACTCATCAACATGACCACTGAATGCTGCTAGCTCTGTGGCATTTTATCTTCTGATTACATGAATCTGCAAATTAGGCATTCATCTCTCATTACTGCATTGAGGTATAGTGAAGTCCCTTACTTGTGCCGCTCCTGCAGATAAGCCTCCACCATATCCACAAAGTCTTTTGGGGCACGGTAGCCATACCCTGGCATATCCACCAAAGTGAAGTACTTCCCTACGTTGAAGAAATTCATCTTCTTTGTGTGGCCCTGGGGAGAGGATTTAGAAAAGAAGAAGAAAGAGATGCTAAGATGGGCAGTTAGGTGATAGCCTGAAAGTGGTCTCTGTTCCATACCCCGTACATAAGCTGTCATCTCCTCCTCTTCTCACAATCCTCTATGGTTTTATCTTTAAAATAATCAACTAAAAATACCTTCACAGGTATCTTGGTTCTTTTACTCCATGTGCCAGGTGTGTTATGCACTAAGGCTGAGGAGCTATGCGACCTGCTTCCCACCTTTCTCTGTGCAAAAGCCAGGCCAGTGCTGGCTGCTCTCCTTCTACTCGAGCCTTTCCCTCTTCCTCAGTCACACCGCCTGGGTTACCAGCAGCTTTTGGCCCAGAGAGACAGAAGTTATAAACGGCACTTACTGGAGTTTTTGACACTCTGACCTCCACTTCTGGAGCCAGCGAGAACAAGGCCCGGATTAACGACGACTTGCCCACGTTGCTCCGGCCGATGAAGCACACCTGTGCTAGAGAAGAGCGAGCACTTCCACACCGACCTTCAGCACGGGGCGGCCGGCACCCACCGCCGCTTTTGCAGCCGCACGTGGCACAGCGGGGACAAAACCACAGCGCTGGGGTCGCCAAGCCCACCCACCCGGCCTCCCCGCTGTCCCGGCCGCGTCCTGACCTCGGGCCGCGCGGTCGTCGGGGCGTGCTCCATACGCACGGCGGAGCTCACGTAGTCGATGGCGTGACCGCGGCGGGAGGTGAAGAGCATCTCGGCGTGCTGCAGCGCGGGCAGCCCGGGCTGGAACAGATTGAAGGCCGCCTCCTCTGCGCCGGGAGCCAGGTTGCGCGCCAGCCGCTGCAGCGGGAACATGACGCTGTCGCGGCGGCTCCGCTCCAGCTTCAACACCTGCGAGAGGCCGGCCAGCGGCAGAGGAGAGCGGCCATACGGAACCCCCGCGCGGCTCTGCGCCGCCCGCAGCAACAGCATAACGGCGGCACTGCCCGGAAGGCGGCGGGCGGGGAGGGGCGGGGCGGGCTGGGCGGGCTGGGCGTTACGCAGCGTTTAACCCGTCGGTGGCTTGCTTAGGCCGCGCTGAGTGAAGGAAAGCTGTCTTGAGCTGCACATACTTCGGTTGCTCCCAAAGCAATGCCTCCGAATTGTATTCATGGAAACGACAACGGATACAATACAGACAGGAGATATGTAGAGATATCTGTATTCCTGTTGTCCCCAGTGATGCGAACAAATCATAGACTAACAGAGAGAAAAAGCTTAGGCTGCTGACCAGGCTGGCCGTGTGTGGATATGAAGGAACAGCCTTTAGGTAACCATAGAATCGCTCAGGTTGAAAAAGACCTTAAAGGTCATCAAGTCCAACCACTATCTAACCACACTATCCTTACTTTAACAACCCACCACTAAATCATGTCCCTGAGCACCACATCCAAATGGTTTTTAAACACATCCAGGGATGGTGACTCAACCACCTCCTTGGGGAGCCTAGTACGGTGGAACAGCCTCTGACAGCTGCTTTTTGTACTAGGCATACAGGCAGCAGTCCAACACTGCCCTTCTTAGCATTTGGGAGTTTCTGTGGCCATGGCATCCAGAGGCTGCATGTGACACAATCCAGTGATGCTGAGGGCTCTGTGGCTCACATGGGTCACAGTTCTGAGGTTTCCATTACACTGTTACACTGGGCCACCACAGTCCTCTGAACAGCCGTGCTTCTGTTTTGATACAGAGATTTGAGAATGTGTTTCAGGATTGCTGAAAAAATCATCAAATTTTTAGTTTATTTGCGGTTCCATTTTCAGTACATTACCTGTGAATTTTCAAATGGAATGTATAGAGTTGCAACTAAAAATCTGATCACGTCCTGCCACCAGACCTCTATTTGCCCTTCTCTTCACAGTCACACCTTATTCATGTCATCGCTTTTTGGCGGTATGTACCTTTATGAACAATTATTTTCAAGGATGAAGCACAGGAGGAGTAAAATTTCATCAAAAATCCCTATTAAACACATGGAGAAATCACTGAGAGTTGCAACCACTGCCATCGAATCAGCCCAATCTGCTGGTTTCACAAAAACAAGGCCATATATCCCACTAGTATTATACTTTTGCTGCTCTCTTTTCTGGTATGTTCTAATAAAAAAAAATTAAAAAATGAAAGAAGTTTTGTTACTTACATTCATTAATTATATTATATATTTTATGGTGGGCTCTCCAAAAGTAATGCCTCTTATTTTATTATGTTGGCCAACAACACCAGAGGTGGATGTTGCTGGTATGGCAGTAGAGGTGGAACCTTTCTGCCAGTATTTCCTTGTGTTTCATTGCCATGCGACAGATGGCAGCAGAGGGGCAGTGTGACAGAACTGCGTCTGGCATGGGAGTGTGGATGAAGCAAAGCTGTGCCACCGAGTTACTTCATGCAGAAAAAATGGCACCCACTGACATTCACTGATGCTTGCTGAACATTTGTGGAGATCCAACAGTGGATGTGAGCACAGTGAGGCAGTGAGTGGTGTGTTTCAGCAGTGATGACAGTGGGGCACCTCTGCTGGTGCAGGTTTCGACGAGTGTGGTACGCAGGGCAGGCTCCTGTTCATTGCTCGCAAAAATTCACAGCTAATCTGGTGACTATTTTGAAAACTAGTGTTTTGTCGCTGAGAATTTGCTCAATCAAATAGTGTTATTGTGCTCTTTGTATCTGTTGTAGTTTCCATGGATATAATTAGGAGCCATTACTTCAGGAGCAACCGACATAAATGTAGCCTGGAACAATTCCCCTTCATTCTGTGCAGCCCAGGCGATGCAAAAGGTCGGACTCTCATGTAATAGGAGGAGCTTCCCAAGTGGTTGTTGTTGCTCGCTATGCCCACGAGATGGAAGTGAGGGTGCAGGCAGTGTGTGCACATGGAAACACCCTTACACAGACAGTGCTGTGTTCCCCAGGACTCGAGGAGGTGTTTGCCATTTGGTGCCCGGGGGTGAGCCAGCTGGCGAGCAACTGCTCCGCAGTGCGCTTTGGGACACCGGTAGCTAAAAACAGCCCTTGGTACATCACTAACTGGGGAGGAAATGGGAAGGATAAGGCCACTGCTAGAGGTGTGATGCATGCACAAAGTCCCCCCAGGACTCCTGCAGCATTGAAGAAATGACACAAAGGAAGCAGGGCACCTTGCAGTCATTCGCTGTACTTTGCTACCACGAGAAAATCAGTCTCTCAAAACACAGAAGTCTGAAATGAGGCGGAGGAAACAGTCTGAGGCTGAACGACACCTAGAACCAGCTCCAAAGATGTGCTAGAGGCAGATGTAAAACAGCCCGGTCAGAAACTCTGCTGCACAGAGCAACTACCTGTGACACACCAATGATGCTCGTGCCACCTTATTACCATTCTGTGTGGCTCCAGTGTTAAAGGACGACAGAGGATGACCTTCCAAAACTTGAGAAACAGCAGCCAGCCCCACCACTGGACCCCCTCCATATTGCACTTTCATGGCCTTTCCCTTCATCATAGGCATGCAGTAAATTGCTGTGCTGTGAGCAGCTTGTAATTCAAACTGAAAAAACGACATTAACTAGGAGAATGTGAACCTCAGTGCTTCCAGTTTTCATGGCTCAGGCCATGTTTTCTTCCTCTGTCCGTTAGTGCTAAGCTCTGTCATCAAGAGGAAGTGGCTGAAGCTCCCATGCTAGAGGGATATCTGCATCAGAGTGTTAAATATGTTCTTTTCATCTTGGGCTCATGTCTACACATTTTAAATGCTTGTTGCACATGACCTCCAAACCACACAGCAGAGGCTGTACTGACCAAGGTAGCTGAAATTGCTTGTCAAATATTTTGGAAATAAAACTGCAACAACGGCAGAGATGAAAATTTCAGTGTATCGTGACTGTTGGCTATTCTAAATACAGAAACTGTGAACACAGGAAGCCCAACTTACCTCTTGAACTTATCCAGATTCACCTTTGAGTCATCAATGGGCGCTATGCCCCTTCTCAGCTAACACCTGCAATTTGGAGGAGGGATGGTGGTGAGATATCTGCCTTCTTGCCAATGGTTTCTTCATCTGTGGATGCTTTGTGTCTGTTTGACCAGAGGACCAAAGCCCTTTCAGGCAGGCACATTTCAGCACAGCCATGGACATCTATAAAACAGATGACTGCTATGGGGCAAAGAGCTCTGTTCCCTTAGGAACAGGCAAAATAGGCAGCACCTCATTCCAGCCCGGTGGCTTCAAGCGCTGGGAAGGCTAACACTTTGGAGATAAAACTCCATTCACTGCATTCATTTCCAAAGAGGTACATCTTATATCTAGGAAGGTACCTTTGCTGATATGACAGCAGGCTTAATCACGTGGGCAGCCTCTACTTACCCACCTTCCCTGCCTGGAGGGGAGCAGGGACTGGCAATACATTTTAGAGAAGAAGTCTTAGGCTGTTTGGTACAAGAGGAAAATAGAGTAGGCTGGAAGGGAAATGGATTTTAAGAGGGTTTTATTTGGCTTTTTAATATGCCGAGCATCCTTTAAGCAGTAGGATAAGAATAACCTTGCCCCCATTCTTGATGATAAAATCCCCACTGTTGGATCAGAGCCAGACATAAAAGTCACTCTGCTTGTACTTTGTGCAACCTCTGCTACAGATTTTATCTTCTCTAAGTAACATTATGCAGAAGTCCAGAAAGCGGAAAGCAAATACCAATACAACTTCCTTTACGTTGACCAATTCAGTGCACAGGAAGAAGCTTCTTGATATGAATAACCATCAAGCTGTAGCCACAGTCAGGGGTCTGTATGAGCACAGGAAGAGCAGTGGCTCTAAGTGCTGCAGATCCCTAGCAGGGGAAGATGGGGAACTCACAGCAAGCTGGATGGTGCAAGAAGCCTGCATCACCCATGAAAACAAGAGCTGCCTTGGAAGTGGTCAGGAGCACCACATGGACCATTGTTCTGCTCACCAGCACCGCAGTCACAGGAGCTACAGGTAGTTCTGACAGTATTTAGGGATCAAGTGTCTGTGAAGGGCTGAGAAGGAAGGAGCAGTGCATCACAATGATCTTTTTCTCAATTCTTCTTCAGATGGGGAAAAAAAAACAACCAAAAAAAGTAAGGGAAAGGATCTTAGAAATTGCCAAAGGGAATTTCTGATGTTTTCTTTCAGCTAAATGTTGTACTTACTCTTCTACTTCGTCATTTTTCATTCGATGGCGCCATAATCAGGGAAATCGGTTCACATAAGTTTTCGAGTGCCAGGAGAGAATTTGACTCTTGTGCTTGACCTGACTGCGGGGGTTGTTCATATCTACCACAAAACAGGAGTCAGTCTTTGTTTGTTCTTCTCCTGTACTGGGCAATGATGCTGAGGGAAGGGAACTCCAGGAGACCTTCCCACGCCAATGGGC
Source organism: Lagopus muta (assembly GCF_023343835.1). Taxonomy (NCBI): domain Eukaryota; kingdom Metazoa; phylum Chordata; class Aves; order Galliformes; family Phasianidae; genus Lagopus; species Lagopus muta. Next base: position 83,284,335 of record NC_064433.1, read on the forward strand.
TCAGCCAGCCTTTGCTTCCAAGTCGTGTTACTTATCCATCGGTTTAGGGAATGGGCTGTGCAGAGGAAAGGAGAAAAACGAAGGACCGACTTTGGCAAACACAGCCATGAATTTGGCAATTGGTTTCTGTCTAAAACGAGACACGCAGCTCTTGGGCTGGCGGTGACAGGACCTCACTTCAGAATGTAATGGTGCTGACATTTCCCCATGAAGCACGGAAGAGAACTCCAAGGCCATATGTGACATCTTGAGCACTTTCTCATACCTCTTTCTCCTTCCTTGTCTCCTCCAGGAATTAACAGAGTGTCAGCACACCTGGGTCACAGCGCTGTGATGACCTGCTCCAACAAAACAAATATAACTATGGTAACATGGAAAACAAGCCCCAAGACTGGACGCCAGTGCACCTTGGCATACCTGATTGATAGTAACAAGACAGAAAAAATCAACTGCAGTGACAGAATAAACTGGAGATCCAGACCAGACTGGGATCATGCACTTGAGATACAGCAAGTAGCAATGGCTGATGAGGGAAATTACACCTGCGAAGTGGTAAATGCAGATGGGAATTTCCATAACCCGTATCACCTGACTGTGCTAGGTAAGGGTCTCCTTCCTCATTTCCCTCTTCTCCAGAGGACCGTGTCCAGGCCTGGGCAAACAAAGCTCCTCTCCTTGTGCATGGGAGGAAGTTTAGGGTAAGAAGAGGAGCTTTCTCATGGCAACAAAGGGTCATGCATTTCATTTAGAGTAACTCTGTTTCTTCCCTTTCGTTATTTGCCAAAACTCTCTTACCTTCTGTTGCTGCTTTCTCCCCTGTAGAGTTATAAATGATGAGTGTGAAGCAATTTAGAGAACTTTAAAGAAGGATTCTGAATGAGCACACTGATACCCTGCAGTCACTCAGTAACAGCTGCTTGGGACTAGTCTAATTCAGCCCTGTATTCTGGGGTATTCCCTACCCCCAGTGTCCAGAAACACCTCCTCTCAGGGCACGTGGCTGTAGTATCTCACTTGAATGTAGAAGAATTGTCCAGAATGAAAAAAGATATACTATGTTTGTCTCTTGTGGCTTTGGAACACATTGCTGTGATGAGATGGCACTTCCAATTCCCCTCTTCTCACTATGATCCCTTTGGATAGTCGATAAAACCTCCTATCCCACTGCAGCAACCCACATGCATCTCCCCCCTTCCTGGTACTCTGCAGTTTACCCGAGAATGGCTCTGTACTGCGATGACCACGGGAACCCTGTGTGCGAGGCAGAGACAGAGAAGCCGGCTGCTGAGATCTCGTGGGTCCCACAGAGCAACTCCACACCCACAGCAGACAGTCACAGTAACGGGACAGTGACAGTTCTCAGCAGGTTTGCAGCACGTAGCAGCAATGGGAAGAATGCTACCTGCATCGTGTCCCACACAACTCTGAACGAGACCAAGTCCATAGACTGCTCCTCACGTAAGCTTCCCTTTGTGTGCTCAGTTTCCTGTTTAGCCCTCTGTTCCTGCACTAAGACGTCAGTGACGCTGGCATGACTGCAACCATGCAGCCGAGCTGAAGTTTCCAGTGAGAAATTTGTTGGGGTGGGGAAGGATAAACAAATGTGCTGTCAGAATTGAAAAGTGCTCTGTGAAATTCTAGGCAAGAAGATAAACATGGTACTCTTCCTTTCTAAAAATAAGGCTGAAATTAGTCTTATTCAGAATTATACAGCAAATAATATTTTCTAGAAGGTGTGATTCTGTCAGGCATGCAGTAAATGGTTTGTGAGGTGCACTTAAAATAACTGTTTCTCTTTAGACCGCAATGCACGGTTTCATCACTGTGTCATCAGCCTTGCTTGTCTGCTGGCCTCCTTTTTCCTTTTGGCTGTTCTTCACCTCTGCATATTCTGTGATGCCAGGTATGTGCAGGATGTGATACATATAACACCCCTCTGGTCACACCTAGAGAAGTTTACGAGGGCTTCTGGTGCTATTTCACATCATGTGCAGTCATGTCAGAATCTGTCACAAGTGAACCAGCTCAGCACATGTTCATGCAGGTTTATCAGAGATATGTAACATCACAGCTGCTCTTAGAATTCATTCATTGGTGCTCGAGACCCGCCTCCTGCTGCCATACTTCTTCCAGTAGCAAAAATACAAAACAAATGGTCAGTTCAGTTCCACTGATAGAACAGTTCCGCAGATAGAAAAAATGGGATTTTCAGGCTATGAAGATTAAATGACAGCAAAATATCTTCCAGAGGTTGGGTACACACTTTTGGACAATGTTGTCTTTCTCAAACAAAGGTAAGGAAGGCAGGAGTCATGCAGAAATGCAGGAAGTATTGCACAAGATCAGAATCAGTTTGTAACTGTTTCACAGTTCTGGCAGCAATCTGGCAGCATGGCCAGTTATCAGTTGTATGCAAGGTGAAACTGCTATGCAAAGTTACAGTACAAACAAGTAATGCAGAAACAAAATGAAAGTATTTTCACTTGAGGTTACAGATATATATAATCACAGATGTAAAGCCTCATGTTTCTGAAATTCCCCACCAAAAGAAATAAATAGGAGGAATTCTGTTCTTGCATTCCTAGAGCCCAGAACTGCATTTCTCAAAAAAATCTTGGTCCTCACATTTACAGTACTGATGTTTTGTTTTCAAGAAAGAAGAGGAACTCATAGAAGCCAAGGCATATCCATGTGCATAGCTGTCCAAGGCTATTCCTAACTCAGCACCTGAGCAGAGATGAAAGAAACTCCCTATATGCCTCAGTCTCAGCAATGTGAGATGTCACCGTGAATCACTGTGTCAAAGCATTCAGGCAGATGAAGCAAACATCCATGAAGCAGCCAATGTAACTGTGCAGAAATATGACATGCAGGGCAGATCCTAGCTGATCTTTGTCAGCTTTCTCTTTTATCCTTTCTCTAAGGTAACCATAGATGTCATCACCCATGCAAGTATCCTTTTTTTTTTTTAAATAAACACAATAAGAAAGTAACTCATGGTATATAGAAGGAATTCACTCAACTTTAAGTACATCACATCCTCATATTCAAGAATCCTATTTTACTGGCTCAGAAGAAATTTTCTTGCATACTAACAATAGCAACTTTCTCAAGATGGTTATGCAGGGACTGAAGTTAGCTTCAGTTTGAGTGGATTTATTATTTTCATTGGAAGAATTCTGTATCTCTGTATAAGAATGACCACAAACTGAGCCATCTACTGGAAGACTGTGTAGAGCAGTCGCTAGTGAAGGCTGAGGCCAAAATGCTGTTGAGTACTTCTGCCTTTTCCTTGTCTGTTGTTATCAGCCTGGCTAGATTATCCACTAGAGGGGGTACACCTTCCTGGACTTTTCCAGTTGATGTACCCACAGAAGCCCTTCTTACCCTTCTTTGTGCCCCTTAACAAATCCACTTTCAGTTGGGCCTTGGCCTTCCAGACCTCATCCCTACACAGCCCAGCAGCATCCCTGTTGTCACTGCCTGTGCATTTTCTTCTTGCTCTCCAGTTTGACCAGCAGGTCTTGATTCAGCCATGCTGATTTCTTGCCTTCTTTTCCTGACTTCCTACACTTGGGGATGGAGAGCTCTTGTGCCCTCAGGAAAGCTTCTTCAAACACCTGTCAGCTCTGCTCCATTCCCTTGTCCTTGAGAACAGATTCCCAGAGGATTTTGTTGACTAACTGCCTGATGAGCTGGAAGTTGGCCTTCCTAAAATTAAACTTCCTGATTTTGTGTATCTGATATCCCTCAAGAGTGTGAACTCCATCACTGCATGGTCACTGCAGCCCCAGCAGCCTCCAATCCTGATGTCACCAATCAGTTCACTTTCATTGGTGAGCAACAGGTCCAGCATTGCAGCTCCTCTGGTGGGGCTGTCCCTGGCTTTCCCTGAGTGTCAGGCATGCCAAGTACATCTAGACAGACAAAAATAGGTATAAACCATTTGAAGACACATAATTGCTTGCTCATAAATCCTAATAACTTGGAAGATGTATTGTTTTCTCCTTGAATAGCAAACTAGCTTGCCTCCATTTCTTAGCTGACATCAGTAGTTTATTTACCACTACTTTTCTTCTCCTCACCTTTTTCTGGTGCAGCTGATAAAGTCCTGTAAGTCACTTCCTGGGCTGTTTCTGGCCATGACATTTGATGAACACAGCTGATGATTCCATTCCATGCTCACAGACACAGCCTCATTGTGCCCATCTGCTGTCACATATGGCTGTTTGGTCACAGGAGAGCTTGAACTTTGTACAGCTGACACACAATTCAAGTAAACTCGGAGACAAGAGAAGAATCATCTCACTGCTATGCTAACCAAATTACTGCTAATTCACTGTGGTAACCTAACTGCCTTATCAAAAGCCAGCAGAAAACCACACTGACTTTGATATTTGTAGTTATCCTGGTAAGTTTCCACAGTGTGCATCAACCGACTGCATGCAAGTAGTATTCAGCTAAAGTGCTTCTCTGCAGCATCTGAACAAGCTCTGGGCATGTGTACATACAAACCCACATGCAGACACACAGCTGCTCCACCAGTGGTTGTATTTTACTGTAAGAAAACCTGCAGAGCTGCAACTCTGCTTGGCTCTTACTAAGTAAATTACAAACAATACACAGATAAGACTTCTCTTTTTTCTCTCTCTTCATCAACTGTAGGACAAGTCAACATTTCAGAGATGCCAACAGAGTTAGCCCCTATGTTAGCAATATACCACCAGTGCCAGCAGAATGCAAGATGTGAATCTTGCTGTAATGTTTGGGGCTAGCATATGGTATTTGACTTTTGCCAGAAAGAAAAATAACTAGCATTCTTTGCTGGAGTTTCCATTCAAACAGCTCAGAGCCTCTCTGTCCTCCTTCAGAGATGAAAGAGATCAAATTCTTACAGTAGAATCCACAGGATTATATGATCAACCTTGCCACCATTCTTTGGTCTATTTATTCTCAAAGCCATCACAAATCCTTCTGCAGGACTGAGGATAAAGCCACCCAAGATTTCTACATTGTGAGTTTCAGTCCTGTCTCCTGAGCAGCTACTGGAACAACCTGGAATGTTTTGTCCTTTATCTCACCAGATGCCAAATATTCTCTTTGGCACGTTCACTACATAGTGAGCTTCGGCAAGAAAAGATTGCTTGCCTTTTTTTTTGATTGTGATTGGTTTTTAATATACCAGTTTTAAATTATTGTTCTTCTTATATGTAAAAAAAAGAGGAAACAGTTCTGACAAATTCAGAGACCACACTAACTTTCCTCATTGCACCTTTACCCCTAAGTAAGTACTACTCTAAATATCAGTCCTTCTGCAGCACAGACACGCTACTGAGACCGCAAGTTGACCACAGACCCCTTTCTTTTGTTGCTTGGTGAGCCTATCCCAAAGTATTATGTAAAGCCATCTCACATCCTGTTCACTTGCAAGAACTCTCAGTGAACTCTCCAGCATCACCATCTGTAGCTCTTCCATACTGCTAGTTCTGAATTCCTAGTACAATTCTGCTCTTTTCCCTACTAATCCTGTTTCAGCATGGTTGATGGGACACATTGAAAGATATTTTCAGTTCCCCAGAGTATTTCTGAAGCTTGGTATGAGGATATAAACCCACGCCTGTCTCGCTGACAAGCTCTCACACCAACCTGTAGAGTACCCTGCTTTTCTTCTGTGTGCTATGACTCATGCAACCTGTCTGATCTACCCCAAGATTGCCATAAGGGAGGAAGTACTACAGCAGTGGTGAGGAACAGCCAGGGAGGGGACAGGGCAAGTGAAGCAGAGGCTGCTTGGTTCTCTCAAATGCTGATGGTGCTCCAGCGTGAAAGTGATGCTGTGTTCCAGGTGGAGGCAGTTTCTCTTTATAGGGGCAATGAAACTGCAGAGCAGACTGTGAGGGAAGGCATGACTACATTAAAAGAGCTCTTCTTGTGTCTAAAAACGAATGAACAACAGACATTTCTGCTTAACTCTGCTACTCAGAGGCTCCTCTATCTGTAACAGCTGCTTTCTCCAAAAGCAGTTTTAAAAGCCCTGTTATTAATTTTCCATCTTTGGATGTGTTCAGGCATTGGCAAAAGACCACACTGTAAAGAAAAGATGTCAGCTGATATTATTTTGAGAGAGGAATAAGCTGGGATCATGCCTGGACACTGATAATACTTTGTCATTACTAGAGGAAGAACGTTTCGTTCCCGGCCCCTAACATCTAATGCAAAATATATATTCACCCAGTTGTGTGCAAAGAAGGGACAAGCAGAAGCCACAGTCACTGTTATCTATTTCCACATGCTTTTCCATACTGTCAGCACAGGAGGCTTGGTGCTGTGAAGAGGGATCTCCAGCAAGCTCCAAGGCTGACTACCTTCATGAGTATCTAGCTATTAATGCTGGAGGTCAGGAGAACATGCAACCATTTGCCTTTGCTGTCAGACTCAAGCCTAGGTGGCACATCCACATCAGACAGCAGCTTGAATGGAAAAAGAAAAAAGAATGGAACAGAAGAAAATTCACCACAGGAATTACGGAAAAATGAGACCAGGCAGGAATTTGCTCCCCAGATTTCCTTTTCATGATGCCGGACAGCAAACTGGCAGCAGAGAAAGCGACTGCTCTGCTGCTGGGCTGGGTTGGGGGAAGGAAATAGAGAAGGATGTGAGCCTCTGGTGGTGGTTATTTTTCTGTTTATTTTGTTGTTCTTGTTTGTTTTTTGGAGGTGAAAGATGTGTGGGAAGGAAGCGGCAGAGATCAGCTTAGGAAATGTTTAGCTTTTCTTAGGAAAACAGCTAACCCCAGTCAAGAGGTTCCAAACAACACACCGACAAGTACTGGTTACTTTTATGGGGCTTTCTGGTGATTGGTATACTTTGATATTTTCCCTGGGTCTTGAAGGCAGTCTTCAAAACAGTTTAGATAGATTTTAAGGGAGAACACTGTGATGGCAAGCTCACAGCTGAACCTACTCAAAGAAACGTGTGTAAATTTGTGCATCTTCCTGACACACAAGGCTGAGAATGGGAGTCTGGTTTGAAGCAGATGGCAGATTCAAGCAGCTGCTCAGCCCATCAAAGCACAGGGCAATGCACAACCACCAAGACACCTTTACAAGGATACCAGAACTGGGCATCACCCAGAAGGACACTTTCTGCGTTAGGACAGTGAATACATTGACACAATTGCTCTCACTGGTTAGGAGAGCACTTGTCACCATGATTACCAAATGACAAACCAAACAAAAGAAAATCCTAAGACCACCAAAATCCACACATTTAGCACTTGGATGGTTTCCATGTTTGGAGGAGAATAGCTGTGTGTGTGCTGTGGTTTTCGCAGCCACGCTTATACATCTATTACAATGCCCTGTGCTCACACAAAAACTTGGCACCAAATAAAACAGATATTCACAAACTGCAAATCCGTCCAGGGTTCAAACAAAATCAACCACAGCAACAATAACAAAAAACAAAAAACAAACAAAAAACCCAAAAAACAAAAACAAAAAACCCCTAAAACCAAAAAAAAAAACCCCAAACCCCCAAACAAAAAATGCAAAAAAACCCAACCAACCAAACAAAAAAAAAAACAACCAGTAATGAACAGACCAGAGAGGAATTTTGCACCAAGGGCAGAGCTGAGAATATATTTATGATGGATGTTGAATTCATGAATATTTCAATTTGTTTTAGCCCAAAAGCCTCAGAATTAAATATTTAAATTTAACATGTAGAAGTCTACATCTTGACTGAAGTCTAACAGTACCAAAAAAAGATGCACAGGAAATCCTCACAATGAGTCAAGTGCTGTTTTGGCTCAGTGAAAACTCTCCTTCCATCCTAAAAGTTAAATGCTGCTATTTGCTCAACACACGAGTTGGTGATGAAAGAGCTGATAGTGTATTTTAGAACTGTTACCTTGGTTGTACACAGAACAAGCAGATCAGAAAGAATATTAGCATGTCTATACTGTCATGCACCAAGATACGAAAAAAACCAGATAAAATATTTGAATATTCACATGGAAATGTATGAAAAATGGCATTTTCAGTCTACATTTGAAAGAGAGCAATAACAATTTGAGGAAGAAACTTTGGTGGCAAACACCACAGCTGGGGCTTAGAGTTGCCTGCACGTAGTTCTGTGCCTTCACCCAAAAGGTTCAGAGGAAAGAAGAGGAGACAGGTTCTCCCTTGATTCCCTCACATTTGCATAGATGCTTAATTATTTTGCATGCCTGCTCATGTCGCAGCAGCCAGGTATTGTATTCATTTGACACCTGGCATTGTGCTGGTGAATGCAGTCCTGGGTGAGTTATGCTCTGCCTTTGCAGTCACTTGCAATACTCCTCTGAAGAATGGTACAGCCTCCAATACTTGAAGCACCTGAAATTGTCACATTACTCCAGAATCTAGGAGCTTATTTTAATTGGATCTTTCTTTTTCTCTCCTTCAAATCCAGGTATTTCCTCACTTTCATCTGCAGCAATAAAAGAAACAACAGCTTGTATACAAGAAAAGTAATTTTCTACTATTCCTACATATTTTAATTGCAATTTTTAATTGGAATATTTTTTTTTTTCTGAAAGAAAAATATGGATTTTACCACAGATTTTACTGGAGTAGGGATAGTAAACATTTTCCTTTATGACACCAGAGGACACCAAACCTGTGCCCTTCGGAGAGATTCAGTAGGAATCTCCCACTATAAAATCTGGACTGTAGGAAAATATTAGTACACAGCAAGTGTTTGCTTTTGGGTAGAGCTATGGGAAAATACATGTGTACCTGCTATCCTGATGGAAGCTGTTTGTCTATACCTTCGAGATATTAGTGGACAGTATACTTTTCATGCAGAAGACTGCTTTAAAGACGAGTATTTCTGCCCGGGTGGCTTTCACAGATTATGCATTTGTTAAGAGTAGCTAGTTTATAGACAAAAAACTTTTGACAGAGCTAGGGAATGAAAGTTGGAGTGAGGTGAAGACAAGCATCTTTTTATTCATAAATGGATCTTTACAATTTCTCAAGTTTTTCTAACAAGCCACAGTTCCATTGGGCAGAACATAGTTATTCTCATTCACTCTAGCAGTAAGTTTCTGAGTTCTGGGTTCAGCTGAGACAAGCTGAAAGCAGTCATCAGGGGAAGAAGAGTTATATATCTCATAACTATTGGTCTTTACAAAAACTTGCTGAATTTAGCATCAGAAAATCTCTTGTTAAGCTTGTACAGCTTAAGACTGAAGATAAACATGGATTTCTGTGTAGAATATTTGTGCACAGTTACTTCAGTCAATGAATTATTTTAATCCAACAAACCAGGAAAAACTCACAAATAAACCATAGACATCAGAAAGGACTTCAGTTCAGATGTCTCTTTTAGGTTTGCTGCTATTGATTCATGAATTCCACAAATGCCACAGACAAGTTGCAGTGATCATTCTCCACCAGTGCCTCACAGCCTTACATTGAAGCAGCAACCTCACTGCACTCTTGTGAGTGACCAGGCAGAGCATGAGAGAAAAGAAGCCAGCACCTTTTATATCAATTCCTTTTTACATGCCAAGCCACAGCTTTCACTCTCCTCAGCACCAGCAAAGCTCAGCATTACTCTCAGGACACCACACGATCACAAGCAAACCAGTGGGTCTCCACAGTCTGCAGATAATCCATTCCTGAACTCCCTTAGAGGAGATTAAAAAGACTAGAACCCAGAATGGCAGACGTCACTCCGAGTTCCAGCACAGTGCCTATATGTCAAGCAAGTGAAAAACAACCGTACTGAGCTATCACCAGCACTTCTAACACAGCTGGTTCCCCTGCAGTTTCTTTTCTCCTACATACCCAGCTTGTCTCAGCTGCAGTCCATGCAAGCATCTGCTCAGCCAAAGTTGGTCAAAATGATGGCACCCCTTGTTGGTTGTTTCTGGACAGCCTTTCCCTCTGGTCTGTATATGTGTCACATGGTCATTATGTGCAGACTGTAAAACAATGCATTTAAGCTATTCAGTGCTTGTCAGGGCCTTTCCTTATATCTGATGGCTTAATTTTCAAGCCAGTACATTTTTAACATGATTCTTTGTCTTTTTTTTTTTCCTTTTCTTCTATTTTACTTCTCAATGTAATGTATACTAAAGGTACAAAGCGAGCAAGAAGTAGGAAGAGCTTTTAGTGAGAAAACCAACAATTACTTCTAAATTTCCATTACCAAAACAGAGATCAGTAGGTTTCAAGTCTTCCTCTGCCACAATGCTTAGTTGCAAGACAGCAAATCTGTGACCACAGGTTCTTTGTATTTTACTCACTGTATCTGTCCATCTGAGGATTATGAAAAATCCTCCCACGTCCTCTCAGTGTGTGAGCTCCCCAGCAATCTCAGTTCTACCTACCCTAGGTTAGCAATACCTTGCTCCAGAAGCACCCCTTAAACTTCTGTGTGTGTTCTCTTCTATGTGTGTTACCCACACCATAACCCTTTGAATATGTATGTGCTTATAGTCAGGAAATTACAAGCAATTACCTGCTCAGCAGCAAACAGGAAGTCTGAAATCTGGAACAAAGCTGATCTGAGCTTGTGCTACAGACACAGTGGCACTTGAATCTGTAATTCCTTTCTTCCACGTGATATAACAATGAAATGGTTTAGCAACCTTTGGCAAATTATCACTTTGGAAAAGGGTTAAATAAAATGGAGAGGCAAAACAGAGCCTAAATTATTTATCTAAAAATGAAATGCTTCAAAATATATAAGTACTTTACTTTGACCAAACTGTACTGCGGTGTTTCTTGTTTGCTTTTGTTCTGGTTCTTAGTTTTTGTGAGTGATCTCTATGTAAGTACTGTGCAGAAGCACGGCTGGGTGCCTATAAGCAGTTGTGGTATGATCAGCTCTTAACAGTATTTCTCAGATCCATTAGAATGTTTCGTACAATTTATTTTATTGATAAATATTACAATTTTGAGCTGAGATTATCTGTGGTAGATGTCTGCCTCATGTCAATATTTGATTTTTTCCTTTAATTTTTCATTTAGATCAGTAACTCCCAAGAACATTTTGCTAACACCAGAAAGCGTGGGCAGCCTTTTGTTTGAAAAGACATATTTTACATCAAGGGATTGATATATGACAGCACTTGCTGTGCTGTGTTGAGTCCCACCAATGCTTGGTCACTCACTCTCTTGTTAGCAGTCTAGCTGGAGAACAGATGTGAGTCATGTTTGATACTGATGCAGTCATTAATTTTGACCCTTCATTAAAAGAGACTTGTGCACAGCCATATACATTTTTTCTTTTTGAAGAAAAGTTAGTTAAACCGACTGAAAGGTGCCACCTAGACACACAGGTCTATATGTGTGGGCAGTACAGTTTCTACACAGTCTATACCATACAGACCAGAAGTGTGGTATAAATTACCCATCAGAGCAAAAACCCTTTTTTCCTTCTGCAGTGAAAAATGAGAAACAGCACAAGCATTTCACGTGAGTAAACTGAGGGTGCTATTAGTCCTTTGTGGTAACATAACTGAAAGCCACACAAGCAAAACATGTATTTTAAATTAACACGAAGATCGAGTCCACAGAGTGAAAGTGAGCCTGCTGCAGTTGAAAGGTACTGCTTATTACAGAGCCATCCTTGCAGCACAGCAACCTGAGCTCACATCCACTCATGCAGAGTAGGCACACCTGGTATTGCTCATGCACAGGTGGAGCCGTTCGCTGTTCACAAAAAGAATTGACAGTTCAAGACCTACTTTCCTCTCTCTGACAGAAGTTACTAACAGAGTGCTCAAAGCAAAGGGCACACTGCTTATTTTATGATACCGTTCTTCAGCATTCTCAAACATGAGACTGTGGGCTTTGCCATGATTTCAGATATTATCAGAGAAATATAGTTTGTTTTCAGATAAATACTTAGCATATACAGACCAACTATACTTGGTCTGAGTACTAGCCATATTTACATTTTAACCACCAACCTTATGTTATCATTTATGTTTATTTCATGTGAATTAGTTTTCTCTGAACTGAGTGGCAAGGCAAACTGTAAGAAATGCATGGCAGACTTTTCCCTGAGAGACCCAGAGATTGCCTTCAGTTTTTCCCTACCAAAAATGTCCAGTAAACAAGCTTTGAGACTTAAGCATTAACAGAAAGTTTTACTTAGGACACAGCAAACACCCAGCTACAGACTTATTCATTATTACTACTGTAACTCATTACAACTTGCCAGCTTGTGCTAGGGCATCATGCAGAAGTCCATCCACATCACTTTAATGTGCACGACATCCTCACAGAGTCTGCTGACCAAGGCCTATGTAGTTCAGAAGTTATCTTTAATCTGGTATCTAACAATCCATCACTGAGATAAGCAGGTGCTTTTGTCAGTACTTTAGAGATGGGGAGCAACGAATAGAAGCATAAGGTACTATGCAAATAATTGACAATTGATAGAAGTGACAGTAGTAACAAAAAACTCCCCACAAAAAGGAGTTTTCTCCAGCAGAACTTCTCACTTAAGTAAGGATCCCATGGACAAGTAAGGCTGATATATGCTAGCTGCTCCCTCAGGCCTTGTATTTATTCTTTGTCATGCTGCATGGATGGCATACTCTAGGACATGCCAGATGGATGGCATACACTAGGACAGATTGGCACTAGAATAGAATTGGTACCAATTCCTAGCATACAAGGAGCATCTCCCTCATTCCTCAGTTTCTCTCCAAGGAGGTCTCTTTGTATGTGGTTCAGAACTATGCTCCCATTAATGGCCAAACGCTTCTTATCTGGAAGAAGGCATCAACAGTGCAAATGTAGAAAGACTTATTTTGTCAGCACTTTGCAGAAGAGTTGGGGAGGGGCTGGTAAGACAGGAGCATTTTCAATGCTCAATGAAGGATATGTTTCTGCCACCAGCTCAGAAAAAGAATGCTCTCTTTTAGATTAAACAAGATAAGGAAAGACTCCTATCCCATCAGAGCTCTGCTGCAGGGGTTATCAGCTGCAGATCAGCCCTGTGAAGAAAGGCTGAGCAAAGTAGGTACAGGGGGTCCAGCTCTGCAAAAAGGCATGGACTGGAAGCTCTCCAGCTTCAGCAGCCTGACTGCAGCTGTGAAATGAGTCTAGAGTAAAGCAGCAGCATATCCAAGCTAGAGATCAAGCAGAAAGCAAAGATCTAGGCTTGGGTTTAAATGGGGGCTCCTGTCCCATTTGTGAGTAGAGGCTCAGTCAGGGCTCCTGGTACCTGTTAGTGCTCCCTGAATCCAACCACTGCAAAGGGCAAACTAACTGTGCAGGGATGAGCTTCATTAAATCTGCTTAGAAGTCTGGTTCATTTGCTGCATCTAGATTTACATACAGAGCAGTCACTGTTAGGGACTGTAATGTAGGCATATCTACAGAAATGGGAGAGAGCAGATGGTGTGAGTCGTGCATCACTGTGGTAGCCACAAAATATATTGTTTCTTGTAGGACTGTAAAACAGGCTGCATATCACTCACAGCTACCAGTGAGCAAGATTGTCTTGTTCTGAAAGGCAGTGCTTACAATGAGCACAATACTATAGTTTGCTTCCATCCAGACCTTCATTCAATTGATTCTTGCTTGTATTGGTTTGTTCCTCTCTAGGATAATAATCAGCCTGGAAAGAGATCTACACAAATCTGTGAATAAATTAAAAATCTACAACTTCTAGTCTGCTCAACAGTGCAAAAATATCTACTTGCTGAAGTAATTTTGGTGATGGGGGACTGTCCAGTGCCAAATACTCAGTCTAGAGTTGCAAATGTTCACAATATAGGTGGTATAATGGCAAAATAATAGGACTTGCTTCATCTTCACTTACTGCCACCCGTCTTCCTATCAAAAGGCTGGCTGGACCTATGTTTATTGTTACTATGTGTGGTGTTTCCACTCATGCACATGCACTTTTTCCTATTAAGTAGTCTGCTTAACACTTGTGTATCGGAAGGTTATCTTACACTGCATCAAGTACTGTTTATTCATTTCATGTGTTGCCTGGTAATGTCATCAAAATGCAGTATGTTATGAAACTGGGCAAGCACAAGCAACTCTCTAAACCAGTGAGTCTCAGGTCTTGCAGGTGGGTAGCCCATTTCACTAAGAAAAATACTCAGTTATGAAACTCCTTCACATACTGCCTCAGAGGTGGATTTGAAAATCACGTGGATTTGCAGTGTATGTATATGGGAGTATTTCTGTAAGAGGAAGAAAAAAGCACAAGAAGAACCTGAATGAGAAAGGTTGAGAGCCCATGCATGAATAGCAGCACAGGATTATATTTATGTGAGGTACTGGTAAGGTCTTTGATGTTGTCCCCTGTCCACTTTCTGTGATGTTTCAGATGTATCAGCAACTTAGTTGAGGAGTGTCACTGTCTATTGATCATGCATTTTACTCCAGATAAATAGCTTTGGTTCTTTTCAGGATCACAGATTGAAAAGAGTGAGAAATTACAAATAGAGGTGAAAACAATGTTAGGATTGCTCATATTTGCTGTCATTTGGGCTACAAACAACCTCAGCGAACAAATCCCTTTCTCCATGGAATGGGAAAAGCACACAGCCCATTCATGTGCACTGCACTGAGAGGCAACTTTGAACTCAGCTGAATACTGAACTTTGAGAACACTGAGTCAAATCACAGCTGTCAAGCGCATCCAAGATAACACAAGTACCTCCTTATAGCAAACTCAGTTTTGCTTATTTCATGTTTTGTGCCATGGCAAGAAGCAGTAATTCTCATGATGCTAACTGTCTTTTCTGATTTAATGAAGAAATTTCCTTAAAAAGTTTTTTCTCGTTTGTCTTGCTTAGTTCTCAGATGAAGAATGAGTTTACTTTTAGACAAAGATGAATCTTTACAGCAGTCTCAATGCAGCAGTTACATTTTAATTAAATGCTTTCATTTAAATGTTTTAAAATAAAACAACGGTGACCAGTCATTATGCTATACCTAATTCAAGTAATTACATTAGATAGAAGTCATAAAGTACTGCAGACTTTCTCCTCAAGCTTTACAGGAAGTAGAACTTCAAAAATACTTTTAATAATACAAACCCCGCTCCCCTGAACAAATTAATCTTTCACTTTGTGGTGAATAACATATTTCTTTCCATCCTAAAACATATTTCTGAAAGAGGGAAGTGTTATCTGCTTTGGCTGCAAGGCAGGGATGACTGACCAACTCATGTTCTCTTCTTTTTAATCTACTGAAGTTACCCACAGGTTAAATGTACATCATCAAAACAATAAAGTCTTACAGACTGGATAGTGAGGAAAAACTGATAAGGATTATCTGACACTGTGTTTTGAAACATTTTGAAATAAAGCAATAGCTCAGTTTGCTGTGCATTCTAGATTAACCTGTAGACAGTTTTCTTCTCTAGAGAAAAGGTAACACTTATCTCTTTCTGCCAGAGTAGCTGAAAAGTAGGTGGACTGCAGGTAAGTTCAGTGGGAGAACCATACAACACAAACAAGATATTCCTTGAAAAGTCACTTCTGATCTGTCAGTGTTTATGGTGAAACAAGATCTTACCACATGTTTATCAGCACAAGACATCAGCCAGGGAGAAAAGTAGGCTGGTGAATTTGCATAAAAATTATTTCCCCACATTGTATGAATGACCCACTTTATTAGGCAAAAAGTCCGTTCTGAACGTGGGTAGCAGAGCAGGAAACCTTATTTGTATTTGGTGATTTGGGTCACAACAATGTATAACAAAATGATTTTTTGGGAAGAAAACTGCTGTACTCCTGCCGCGTGTTTACTGACAGAAATGGCATTCATTAGTGAACTGCTTATCAGAAAAACCAGATGCTCTTTACAGAGCTCCAGTCATAAGATGCCATCATAATCAAAGGGCTCGAGGTTTTGAAAACCATCCCCAAGCGGAAAACTTAATACCCTCTTTTGGCTCATCAAAACTAGAGTTGCATTTCCTGGATTTTAATGCTGTTTCATTCTACATCATGATTTCAGCATTTTCTTCCCAAATAGCTGCTACAGCAGTTTCTAAAGAAAGAACAGAGCAGTGTGAGACAACATGTCATTTCTACTGCCCAAGTCATCATTTCTGAGCTTCTAACTCACTGCTTTATTCACATTGCACTGGAGAGATGCAAATTTCACATCATCACTTTTATTCACCAATATGTACATTATGTTCTGAGCTGATTAAAACATAGAAACAAACACTGCAGCTACCGGAGTGATACTATCTTGTTCTTTTTTTCTTTTTTTTTTTTTCATTTGAAATGTTCTCAGTAGTACTAAATTCCCATATGAAATGATATTTAGAGTTCCACCCCATCTTCTGTACCAGACAGGCCTCGTTGATACAGGTGCAACAAGCAGGGCTGATTCCTATTCATATGTCAGCATCAGAAAAAGACAAGCTGTTTAGATTAGCAAGTCTACTCACCAGAGAGGAGACAATTTGTTCTCAACTTCCAACACATGCACCTGGAACATAACATCAGCATTATATGTATATAATGCATGTAGCCTGGGAATTGGGCCTTTCTGCTGACACAAGCTGTTTTTACAGTCCACTGGCAAAAACAGAAGGTCACAGAATCTGCCAGTGGCAAAATTGGAAGAGATATCTATACTTCCAGCCTGTCCTGATCCCTACAAATCAATTCTCTTCCCTTTCTCTAAAAGTGGCAAGAACAGCACCATGAAACTAGGAAAATCCATTCTGTACACTAAAAACATAATCAGGACATTTGTTCAATAAATAAATAAACGGGGCTTTCTGAGGTTAGAATAGAGATTCATTTAGACTTTGCTACATCTTGATAAAACTAATTATAACTGAATGATTTTGCACCTAAAATGACCATCCTAGATCAGATTTAGCTAACAAATAGCCCACATAGCTGCTCACTTACTCCCCTCACCCTGAGTGGGACAGGGTAAGAAAATAGAACGGGAATGAGAAATCTCATGAGTCAAGAAAGAAACAAGAAGATTCCTTATGAATTACTGTCATGGGCAAAACAGACTCGACATGGGAAAATTATTGTCAATTGATAAAAACATGTGGCTAGTAGGAAACAGGAAGAAAATATTAAAAGAACAACATTTCTCCCCACTTTCCTATCCTCAACTTCATTGCTGACCCCTCAGCCCCCCTAGAGGCAGAGGAGGGATGTGGATTGCAGTCAGTAAACAGCAGTGTCGCTCTCTGTATTTTGGTCACACCTGATCTTCTGTAGCCTTGAGGAAATTATGAGTTTCTTTTTTTAATATAGTCTCCTTTTCCCACCTATAGCTCTCGGGTTTGGTTTTGTTTTGTTTTGCTTTTCTGGAAAAATAAAGAATAGCACAGAAGATCCTAAAGCTGAGAACACATAACTTCTCTCAATCATCTGCAGATTAGTTTCATCACTGCTACACCATTCACTACCGTGTTTAAGTCTGATCCTGGGAGGAGTGTATAGATATGTATAAAGGGTGTTTCAAATGCCATGGGAAACTTCCTCTTTATCTAAAAAAAATGAGATATTGCCAGTACTCATTCTCTGTGGCCAGAAAACCCAGGCTTCAGTAGAGCACTTTTCTAAGAAGGCAGCTGGTTTTTAATCTGAAGACATTGAGGCATGGGAATCATTACTTCCTACAGTAGTTTGTTCCAACAAGTGAGTCATACTCACTTAAAAAAAAAACAAAACAAAACCAAAAAACAACCATGTCTGATTTACGGTTTGAATTTGACTGGATGTAACTTGGTGGGTGTTGCTTCTTTTTCACTCAGTTAAAACATCCTTTAACACCTGCACTTTTCCTTTGTACATGTTTCCCGCATATTTGCATGTTGACATCAGATTAAATTTAATCTCCTGTGTTTCCACTTACATGGTTCTTTGTATGCTATTGTAGTTATCTCACCAAAGGATTAGAGCTTCCAGAAAAGCATTTCTTGCTACAATTGAGGAAATGAATGCGTACAAGTCAGGACAACCTGATCATTTATTTCACACAGGTTTCTTCATGCCTTGAGACAAAATTCTAATGAAACTAATGAATTTGACAATATACAGCTTGTAAAATTTGGCCTTTTCAGGATGAAATTTATTAATGAATATTCTTGGTCACTTCAATGGCAGTGATCAGAAAGAAAGATAGAAAGGCTTCATCTTTTCTCCCCTGAAGTTCCACTTAACCCTGCCAAAAGTTTTAAAGCAAAGATGATTTTAGACAGATATCTGACAGGTTTTTGTTTTACAAAAAATTGACTAATTTCAACTTTCAGTGAATACTGATGAATGTCATGATGGATCTCAGTGGAATTTCCACCGTTTAAAAATGATTTTGAACTGTGAGTTTACTGTGAATTTACCTGTGCTAAGTTGACCTTCACATAGGAGAGAGGCTATCCTAATAAACCAGAAGAACTGAGAGAAGTTTCCTCTGCAGTGTTCAAAGATACCATGCTGAAAATAACTGTTCTGAATGGCAAACTTGAGATTTTGCTAATTCTATGTGGCAGTATAACTGGATTTGGGAAGCCTTTTTTGATTCAAAAGCATGAGTCTAGCACAAATATTTAAACAGTACTGTAACCATCCTGCACATGAAAAGTCAATTTGACTGAAACTGTCTGTAGACAGCAACAATATAGACTTCAATAAGGCCTTTCACATAATCCCCCATAACATCCTTCTCATTAGAAAGATATGGATTTGATGGGTGGACTATTTGATGGACAAGAACTGACTGTGAGATCATACCCAGAACGTGGTGGTCAATGGCTCAATATCCAGATGGAGATCAGTGATGAGTGGTATCTCTCAGGGGTCAGTACGGGGACTGCTACTCTTTAACATCTTCATGAATTACATCACTGAGATTGAGTGTACCCTCAGCAAGTCTGCAGATGACATCAAGCTGTATGGTATAGTCAGCATACCCAAAGGATGAGGTACCATGCAGAGAGACCCAGACAGGCTCGAGCAATGGGCCCAGGTTAACCTCATGATGTTCAACAAATTGAAGTGCAAGTTCGTGCACCTGGGTCATGGCAACCCCAACAATCAAATATTCCTCACAAGCTCGAGGTTGTAAGGATGGAGCACATAAAGGACCTGGGAGTACTGTTAGATGGCAAGCTGGACATGCACCAGCAGTGTGCTCTTGCAGCCCAGAAAGCCAACTGTATCCTGAGCTACATTCAAAGAAGCACGGCCAGCAAATCAAGAAGTGAACCTGCCCTTCTACTCTGCGCTGGTGAGGCCTCACCTGGAGTACTGAATCCAGATATGGAGTCCTCAGTACAGGACAAATGTGGACCTGTCAGAGTGTGTCCAGAGGAGAGCCACAAAAATGATCCAAGGCATGGAACACCTCCCATATAAGGACAGGCTGAGAGAGCTGGGGCTGTTCATCCTGGAAATGAGAAGGCACTGCAGAGACCTGAGAGTGGCCTGTCAGTATCTAAAATGGAAGCTATAAGAAAGAAGGGAACAGACTCTTCAGCAGGGTCTGTGGAGATCAGAGGTGAAATGGGTTCAAACTAAAAGAGGAGAGATTTAGACTGGATATAAGGAAGAATTTTTAAAATAAGGGTGATGAGGCGCTGGAACAGGTTGTCCGGAGATGTGGAGTATGCCCCATCCCTGGAGACATTCTAGGCCAGGCTGGATGGGGCTCTGAGCAACCCGATGTAGCTGTAGGTGTCCCTGTTCATTGCAGGGGAGTTGGACTAGATGACCTTAAGTGGTCCCTTCCTACTCAAACGATTTTATAGTTCTAAAATTGTATGAATACACACACCCGCACATACAATGCTCACTTCTGCATGCCTTGACTGCACGGTGGAAAAGCTAGCTTTCTAAAGGTACAGGAGGTATTCAGATCCAGAACTGCTTTCAGTTCTTTATCTTTTTCCAATTGCAGAGTGAAATACATAATGCATTGGAGTTCCTAATAAACTTAGTCTATAATTTCAGAGTGGCCTTAAAAAAGCTCTCATACATTAGCCACATGCCACCACCATCAGATACCTCAGACTTGAATCAAATGCTTCTCTTAGCTTCCTTTTTTCTTTCATCTTGTAGTCATAATTTTCATTTACTTTCCTCCACAGCTTTACATATAGCTGAAGTGCAAGACAGAAAAACAATCTCATCTCTCTTACAAGGACTACAACTCCAAACTAACATGCCAGAATCTACCAAACCATGGCATTTGACTCTCTCCACAGTCCATTGATCTCTGATCTGTGTTTTTCTTGCTTTAGCCTCCAACACTAGCTCTTCCGCAGCAGGAGGAAGGTAACAGAATAGCTTCCAGCTTTTAGTTTTCCTATGTTCCTAAATGTTGTTAATGCTTAGTGTATGTGGATTTCAAATTCCAAAACAGATTTTAATAATACGGTTTGCAAATTAAAAAGCAGTAGAAAAACTATCCACAAGAAGTCCAGAAATTGCCTCTCAAGTCTTTCTCCCCTAAGGAAATGAAGACACCAAGTTTCATTCTCCTGAAGTCCACACCTTTAACCAAAAACTCCCAACATCACAGGACTGTATTATTTATATTTTTGTGACTCTGTCCACCAGAGGATTACACGGAGACTGAGATCCTGTTTGCATGCATGATTTCTTTAAATATTCAGCTATCTGGTGTTGGTAGCCTTGTCTGCCTGAGGTTAGGACTGTTGTCATGGAACTCACCGCATTTCCCAGTGATACATCAGGTGTCTGTTGCCATCCACCCAGATGGAAACCAAGGTGCATACAGGGTGAATCTCAGTTGTTGCATCACATAGCAATGACCATCAGAGCGGTGTCTTTCACCTGTCTCATTCCTCAAAAAGCTCTTGGTTCTAAAGGGGACTCTTATTTTGGCAAAGGGTTGTGTGGCAAACAAGCAGACTTGTACCAAAGTATCTTCAGGGGAGAGGCAATCCCACAAGCCCAGAGACCGAAAATAGTGGTATGGGGAATGAAATCCTCTGATCCAGATGGAGAAGAACAGAGTGAAGAATGCTCAGCATTTTAAGGAATCAGAGAAGTGAAACATCTTCCTGTTGAGAAAGCAGAGCCTTAACAGTAACTTATTTCAGTACAACCTCTTGCAAGATTTTCCTCCTGACTAAAGAAAAGAAGGGCTGACTCCAGTTTTGGATCTCCAGCACAGAGGGGAGCTAGGGCTCATCTGCAAGTTCCTGCTCACCAAACATCTGTCTCATTTAATCCGGTCCTCTGAGTCACTTCCTCCCCACTTTTCAGTCATCCGCCCTCAGTGCACTTCTCCAACTAACCCAGTCTTCTTTGCACAATCTGGAGCAGGGTTCAAGGCGAGTCTTTCTGGGAGGTAGGCTGCAGTATAACCAAAGCGTATCACAGGGTAAAACTCCTAGATATCTTTGCTAAAGCAGGACTTTTGAGCTGGTGTGAATCACATGTTTTTAGGAATCTTAATGCTGAGAAAGAGCCACAACATTCCACATCAACAGAATTGTTCATATGTTAGTGATACCAGAGCTAGCTCCAAGTAAGCTGACGTGCCATTGCGTTGAACACTCATCTCCACGGGGCAGCAGTTAGTTGCATGAACAAGTTGCTCTGCCTGGCGAGGTGCAGAACTGCTGACTCGTCTGTACCTCTTCCATTTCTAAAGCTAGCTCAAAGCTAGCTCAGGATGTTAGAAACTGTGAAGTACGGACATTGCCCGCAGAAGGTTTCGAGACAGGAATCCAAGGAGACACAGGAAACAGAATTTCAGACTAGGCTGCAGGGAAGTGGTTAGCGTACTTAGCTCCCCATACAGCACTCCTAGAAATACTTTGAAACCATGGGTAGAATTCTATTTACCTGCGTGTGTGTAAAGTGGGAACAATAGTTCTGAACTCGGAGTCAGGCCTTGTAATTTCAGTCTTGCTATTCAATGCAAGCTTCCCTGAAGGGAGAAGGACTCTGGGAATGTGGGCTTCATCTCAGGTACACCTATGCTTCAGTAGGTGTTGTGTAAAAGAAACCATATTCTCAGCAGGACTTTCAGGTGTGTGGGTGTTTCCAGGAATAAACAACACTCAACCACAGAACAACCAGGAAGCGACTTTATAAGCATACCATGTCACTTTACTGCCCCAAAATTTATAAATTTTATCTCCACAGCCAGCTATAGTGCCATTGACTCGCCTTGTGGTGGGCTAGGAAATGGTGCACCGTATGCTAAAATGACAAAGCTTGCAATGGCAAGCATTCAGATGATCATATTTTGTGGGAGCCTGTCAATCACACTCCAGATAGACTGGACAAACTCTGTTTAAGTTCTAAACCAGAATACTAGGAGGAACAGACATACGGAGTAAAGTGCATTTGCAAGGTGGATATAGAAGTTTTGCATCTGCCCATACAAGAAGTGAGACTATCCAATATTTATGCTTGCTTTTTCACACACCCTTATATTCAAAATTAATGTATTTTGTTCTGGAGGATGCAAATAAAACATGAGAAATTATTTTTCCTTCATTATAAATGTAACAAGTTCTAGGCTCTAAGACAGGTCATCAAAGGCAGGAAATTCAGTGACAAAAGCGACATATACTGCTATCTTTGAAAGAATTGAAGTGTTTTTGATGCCTTATACATTGGGTAAGGCTGCTACATAACATATTCTAGCTTTGATTCCACTTACTTGCCAAATTCCCAGACAAGACCATTGCATTTTGTTGCCAGAATGTGTACTTAATCTGTAAGACAACTCTCTCAGTAGCACAGAGAACCACAACACTTTTCCAGAACCACTCTGAAGTTAGAGATAATTGGATTTTCGCAAATATGAGCAGCCTTGTGCTACGTGTATGGTTGCAAGATTTAGGGTCCTCAGCTGACACAGAAGGAGATACAACAGGGACAATTCTCATGTGGAGAAAAACATGGAAGATCCACAAGAAGATGCAGGCCAGCATACCAGTTTATAGCAGCTGTGGTTTCAGCACATTGATATTCATATCAGCACGGGGAATGAAATTCCTGAAAAAATTCCATTTCTGTCTGTATCTTGATAGTCATAATCCAGCCTTACACATCTCCATTTCTTATTGAACAAATGATTGGTGTGGAATCTGCTGTCAGCAAGGACTTCAAGGCTGAGTAAAACCACTTCAAACAGAGCAGATCACAGACAGTGCCTTTGTCAAATAATATCTGATAACATTATGATAATTAACATAAAATGGTTCTGCAATAACCCACACTGAAAACCACAGGCAAAGGCCAAGTCTTTATGGTTTACACACAGAAGACAGGGAATGCTCAGACTTAAGGAAGACTGCAGTGGCTCCTCATGGCACCTTAAACAAATGAGCCTCTGCTGCTGTGTAGAAATGTGCATTCACTGTAAGTGTCTTTACGACTAAGACTTCAGCCTCAGCTATTACAGTCAGTTTGTCCCTCTCTTTCTTCTCCTTTTCATCAAATACAACGATATTTCCAAACCAATGCAGCCAGCAATCCCTGATACCTCTCCCCCACTTCCATGCATTATTTTCCATCTAGGTCATCCTCTGTCCCACTCTGGCCTTTTTTGGGATTGATTCCTCTGTCATGGAATCCTGGCTTCCAATCTGTAACTGAGAGGACAGGAAGAAGAAATTCAGAATCCATCACTTCCTGTCGTAGAATGATGTTTTCAATAACATCTCACTGTAGACATGGCCATTTCACATCTTATATTCTGTTGCCTGCAGTGGTATTTTCACAAGGGTAAAAAAAGGCCCTGTGACTTTAGTTTCCAGCCTCTGTCATCCTCAGATTTCTGTTCTACCTTCGCCTACGAGGCCCCACTTGTTCCTGAACACCCAGGCTTGAAGCAGGAAGTTGTTCACAGGGCTTTCTAATGGCATCTTAAACAATACCTGCCTAGCAAAAGAACTCAGCTAATTTCTGGTTCCAAAGGAATTCCTGTTGGAATGGCAGAAATCTTTAACTGTGATCATTTAAACTAGGACTTTCATTATTAATAAGTATACTCTCTTCTAAAATCTCATCTAACCCAGTACATCTTTCATTCTTCAAGTATTTCTCTTCAAGCAGCAATCGTCCAGTTTGCCAAATATAGAATCATAACACTGTTTGAGTTGGAAGGGACCTTTAAAGGTCATATAGTCCAACTTTCCTGCAATGAACAGATGTCCATCTACAGCTAGATGAGGTTGTTCAGAGCCCAGTCTGGCTTCCACATTTACACCACTTCAGTTTCACTTGGCCTTTCATCAAGTTTGATCACTGTTTATTTCACATCTAAGGCCTCGTACTGTTTGCATGCTGCCTAATTCCTTCTCCCACCTTTTATCTTAATCTTGACTTAAATAAATGACTCCTCTTCTTCTCCAAACCCTTGTCTAGAGTAGAGTTATGTGTTATTTAGTCACATTTCCAGATCAGTGTTGAACAGTCAAAAAATAAACCAGGGTGTTATTATGAATAATGAAAAGCTCAGCATAGTGAAAACCTCAGAATAGTGCAGAGAAATATCAGAATGTTAAACTGAATTTAAAAATCAAGTGGGAAAAATCTATAGAACTCCTTGCCAAACAAACTTCTAGTCAATAGTAAGACTCTAGGAGCAAGAAAAACAAATTTCTGCCTCGACTGAATTTCTTTATGTGATCATTATCTTTTTGGTTTGGTTTGGTTTTTTGTTTTCTGGTTTTTTTTACTTATTCACAAAAGACGTTGATGTCCAAAAGTGCTGTGCAGTCTTAGTTCCTGAAAACCTCAGTTTTCTGCTGACTTTGATCTGTTTTTTGTCTTCGCTGTTTTTGTCTCTGTCCTCAATGATAATTACTCTGACTTGTAATTTTTGGCAGCTGAAATCCTCTCTACTGCTGTCCTGCAGGTGCCAGGGAAGTGCTGTGGCTTAAGGAAAAAAAAAGAAGCTCTGAATCTGAAATGACTAAATCAGTGAGGAGGTGAAGAAACAGGAACAATGTTATCAAAAGAAAAAATATTATTCTGAAAAAATACCAAACAGTTTTCATTGAAAGATATGGGTAAGCTTCAATTGGTACAATTTCTGTTGGAAAGTATGTAAAATAGTATTTCTTTCTTCTCACTCAGTTTCTCTTCCCGGTATCTTGAAAGCCTTGTTGTTCTAACAGAAAGGGGGAAATCCTTAAGACAGGAGGAGGAATTTTCTATAATGCAGTGTGACAGAAGTGCCAGACGTTTACACTAGTGGTAGTAGAGGTGATAAAGAGGACAAAAAATTTTCTTACTAGCTCCCCAAGACAAAGGTTTTCTTTTTGATATTAAACTCAGGCTTGAATAATCTCCTCCATTTTTACCCCATCTGAGATCCGCTGCAGGGTTTATCTTTGCTCATCAGCCTCTTGAGGAGAGCCAATGAACGGAAGGCAGAGCTGCTTAGTATGTTTCCTCAGCGTTCGTCTAGGCACTCAGCACAGGAAGCCTAGTGCTCAGAAAAGTCAGAAGGAGGAACCTCTCCAGCATTGAGGAGTCAGGCAGTCAGGAGAGGAGTAGGGAGAGGGAAAACACCAGCACTGGCTGCTGAGGATGCATGGGCAAACAACAGTCTCCATGACCACAGCTAAGCTGCCAGCAAGAGCAATGGAGTGACGGAGCTGCCTGAGACATGAAAGCAGGGGCTGATATGGAGATTGCTGGAAAGGCTGTGTGTGTCTTCATGCTGCTCACTATCATCAGGCTCAGAAGAACAGAGGGTGAGTCGAACTGGTCTCTGAAAGCGAGGTGGAAAAAAGGGAAATGTGTGCAGGTATTTTCTTCTCATAAGGATTTCTGCTGAGGAGAGGTGGTAGGCACAGTGAAATATGGCAGGGATCTCTTGCATCTTTCTGAGAAGTGGTGGAAGATCACTGGTGAGCTGACAGTAGGGATCAGCTTCTGGAATTTTTCTCTAAGGCTAATAGGAATAACTGCAATCAAGCATGTGTAGGGCTTTGGGGCCAAACACGGTGAACTAACCCTTTCTTTGTCATCAACTTAAGTTTAATATGTTCTAGCTATAGAAGTTAATGTCTTCCAGATAGTGTTTATTTGCATATGCAGTTTGCTCTCTTCCAGACAGCAAAGAGTAGTCCTAAGATTCGGCCAGTGAATTAGGAATTTGAGCAGCAGTTTCAGAAACCTAAACTGTCAGCTGGAGACATCTCTGAATAACATGTAATATACATGTGCCCATTACTCTTATGGACAGGTAGAATGAAGCTGCATGGTAATGAGTTATTTTATTCACTTGGCTAGAAAGCAAGAGTAGCTCCTTGAAGATATTTTTAAGCAGAGTAGATGCAGTCATTGCTGGCAGTGAGGGAACACCACTCAGTAATGCATTTGGTAGATCAAACAAGGGATCTGAAATGCTAACCTCAGTGCCACTACTTGGAAAAACTCAAAATACTTCACAAACTATTTAATTCTGTGGCACACAGTAGGCACACTGCAGGCAAAACATAAACAAAACAGCTATCAGAAATGAAATTCTCTCAGAAGAATGCTGAAGAACTGTCCTAAGGTCATGAATACAGGTTATGATAGCATCAGAGACAATCTACAGTTCTGAGAGAGCTGGGCACTTCAATATTAGTGTGACAGTGCTAAGCAAGTTGTAGTGACAATATTTTTCACTTAGAGATCCCAGACCAAAAGTATTAAGATAATCTGGTGTGTGTACTCTATCCAGAGAATTGGAATGCTGTGTGAAGCTCAGAGGGAATTGTGCTCCCTTTCTGAAGACTGAAGCAAGATACTCCAAGTGAAATAATGTCATGCAAAAATTGTTGTGCATAACCAGACCTTATCTGCATTTGTACTTTACTTAACATTTCCTTAGCATGCTGCCTTATGTGGCTTTGGTCAGTTTCTACAAATAAGAAAAAAGGCAGCTCAGCAAAGTCACTCCATGACTGTTATGTTTAAATCTGCACCCAAATGGGGCTGAACAATAATATGCTGCTAAAGCTGCTGGTGCACGATCTGTATGACTCTTCTTGAGAACCCTCATTGCAGAAGCAGGGGAAGTGATTCAGAATTAAAATCTTGCTGGCAAACTTTGAAGACTTTTCCTGGTTTAAAAGAACAAACAGGGCACCTTGAGTGGCTGTATGCATACATACTCCAAAGGAAAAGGATAAGGGAGGGCAAGTTTTTCTATGAGAGATTCACACAACTAAACTCTTTATTGGAGTAACACAAACAGTGTTGACTTATACAAGTCCTACACCTCCAGTACTACCATGTGACAATAGATATGACCTAATGCTTCAGAGGAAGCTGCAGTAAGTCCATTCTCAGGAATGAGATGTGATTCTCTATGGTTAGTTCAGTTCTAACATTAGCAAAGAAGTGAAACCAATTGCACTGGTGCTGGAATTAGAGTGTATGAGGTGAATAAAATTGAAATAGAATGTCAGACCAACCTGTCTAGAGTACAAGGTCAACTACACAAATTCTTGAATGCAACTGCTTTTAGCTTTCACTTAGCTTCTTTCTTTAACAAAACCATTTAATTCTCTTTGCTAATATGATGGTGTTTTATTGCCTTGTTACTTGCACCGACTTGGTGTGTTCCCTTTCCTTGTTGCTTCCTATTCTACTTTACTGCTCCGGAAATAAAATCATAGGCTAAAAAAGTATTCTGGTAAATTTTCATTTGTCTCTGTTTCATGATTGCTCTGCTGTTCCCTTGTTTCTATGTGCTGGAATCACTTTGACTTCTTTTACAATAAAAACCTGAACCACCGTAGCAAATTTTTCTTACCAAGATGCTTAAAACAGAACTCTGTACTACTAAATTTAGCAAAAAAAAAAATTCTCACAAGGTATCCAAATTGCCCTAGCACAATCTTCAAAGCATGTTCATGTGACATAACAATTTACTTTGCTATGCTCCAAACACAGCATTTGAAGGTGTCTAGCTTCATAACTACAGAAATAGAGAAGTTCAGTTTTGCAAGTTGACCACATATTCCATCACTACAAGTATATCTGTTTTGATAATGAACCTACAGATGTACAGGCTATTTAAAACTCACTGGTAATATATTTTATACACAGTGGTACAACCATTCAAAAAAATAAAGCATAGAGATTCTTCTTATGCTGCTTTATTTTTTCCCAAGTAAGAAAATGCTAGAAAAGAAAAGCTGAAGCTGATTACTAAGCAAGGTATGACTGAGATTTTAACCATATAAAAATGAAGCTGTAAGCCTGTTTTCATAGCAGCTCCTTATCTGCTCTTTGCAAACAAAGAAAAAAGAAAAAAGGGCAGGGCATACAACCCATCACTTGCTGTCAATGCTCTATTTTTGTTTGGAATAACAGGAAAATTCCTCTTAAGCATAAGTGGTAAAACTTTTTGTATTCTTCTCCTGATGAGGAAGAGAGTAGAAAGTCAAGGTCAGCATGCAGAATAGAATATCAAACACTCTGTTTCTGTAGTAAGAAGAGTTCAGAAGGCATTCACAGTTTATTTCAAAGGGTATCCATTATGAAAGAAATAATACCCAAATCACTTTGGCTTCCAGTGTAAAACCTCTTTTCCTCTTATCCTTTCCAGCTCACATTCTGCAAAGATAAAGATCTATTGAATCTGCATACACAAGTTGCTATAGCAAGTTTAAAGATAGTAACCACAGTTGTAACGAACATGACAGCTTAAGTTCAGTGAAGATTTATTGATGATGGAAGATTTGGGCTAAGGTGCTAATTCTACAGGCTGGATGATGCCAACACATCACTTCAACGCCAGCTCCTCCATTAAAGAGGCATACTGATCCTTTTTTTCTACAGAGGCATGTTGATATTGAGACATAGCTCTTTTACATAAGAGTAGAAACAGCCTCAGAAAAGATCCCTAAGTCACTGCACCAAATTGCCCTTTTTTACAGGCACTGCATCGTGAAACAAACAATTTGAGCACCAAAAAAAGAGAATGGAAAAGAATCCTAAACACGTTGAAAGGCTGCTTTTAATCCAGATTGAGGCAAGACACTCTATTCCAATTTCCAGCCTATATTTGTTGCACTTTTAAAATTGTTATTACATTTTGAGATGACAGATTTTAGTGCATATCTACTATTCCATCATGAATATTACCCGGTTATTCTTTTGAGGTGTTTCTATAATACTATATACTTTCTGCTTTCAACAAATTTCCTCACAAACTCCAGATACAAATACCAATGCAATTATTAGAAATGCTACACAGAATTAGTAAAAAACTTGCCTGCTGAAAAACATTATTAGCAAGCTACCTTCAGTGTGACACTTCCTTTCAACACTATCTTTTGCTTTCTCTCCTGGAAACAATTCTTTATCCATCACACATCCCTCCAACTGTTCCCCTTCTCATCAGCTCAATTTAGGATTTTTGAGAGGACAGTGTATCAAACCTCTTTTCCAGTGAGGAGAGATTTAACATCTTCCTTTTGCCTACAAAACCAGTTGTCTTGAAGGACTGTTTGAAAGGATGCTGAAGAAAGCTAAAGAGCGTGAGGAAATGACAGGGACTTTAAGAACCAAAATTTGGCAACTGCAAAGTTATATTCTGTCTGGAATGTGAAAACTGAAACCTTTTGTTCTTTATTAAGTTGTCTGTGTACTTGTCTTTCTGCAAGATACACAATCACTCCCTGATATTAAAGTTTGCAATCTAAAAAAAATCCAGCCATGCTGCAGACAATTCATACTATAAAAGCATAGTTCACATTGAAACAGCATAACTTTCTGTCTGTTTTAAATTTGCCACTAAATTTGGTAAGACAGCAGGAAAGAGATACATGCTGCAACTGACACAGGAATTGTGGTAGAAATGTGCTGCAAGAACAAAAGAACAGTTTGGGCATAAAAATGAAATTTCTGTAGACAGGAAAAAGGCTTAAATAGAATGAAATGGGAAAAGGATACTTTCAAGGAATAATGAAAAAGGATGGATAAAAGAGGGTTTGAAGGAACTCAACAATAAAGACTTCAGTCTTTTATTGTGTCAAGTACTGCCTATCTATGGATGTGTTGACACTGAAAAAGCTGTGATTGTAGCTGAAGTTCTGATGTGAATTCACATCAGTTCAAGCCAACTGGTTCATGTATTTCTACTGCGAGACTTACAGCATTCAAACTACTAACTGCTTACCCAGAATGCAGGGCAGGTTTTCAGTCTGCACTCTGTCTGTCCTGTGTCATTCTGGATACATTGACAAAGTCATGAAGCTGCCATATAGAAAGTTCTGACAGTAATTTAGCAAATTATATCCTAGTACAAAGACCTTCCATTTGTTTATCTTTCACTTCATTCCAGACAAGACTTTCTAAGTGTTCACAGGCACCCTGTGATGGGAGAAAGGGAAAATAGATGCAGAGCTCAACCTATTGTACTTGGCCTCTTCCAAGTGTCTGGTACTGCCTTTTTGATCATAACTTGCTATGACTAATATAACGTATTCATTCCAAGATACAGTTAGTCATTTAACTGTGGTTTATCACTGTTTCAGTTCTTTATGTATCTAAATTTAACGTGTCATTATCACAGGGAGGGGGAAAAGGTGGGAGGTGGGATGCTCCAAAACACGTTGCAGATAGTGACAGCAAGAAATGAAGATACAAATACACAAACAGGATTGTGCCTGAAAAATTAAAGTATCACAGAATCACACAGAATCACAGAATCACAAGGTTGGAAACGACCTGCAAGATCATCCAGTCCAACCACCCTCCCATTCCTATCAGTACCACAAGCACTAAACCATCTCTCGTAGCTCCTCATCCAGGTGCCTCTTGAACACTGCCAGGGATGGCGATAAGAAATCTCCTTACAGTGTAAAAAACTCTTTAGCACCTGGATTTATGCAGAGGCTGTCATGAAACTTGAGTCATTCTGAGGGTAAGAAAAGGTTTTACCTGCTGCAAAGAATAAGAGGCTGGAAATTTTTCCTACTTGAAAGGAATCGGAAGTGTTTTCAAGCTGTCTTTGATTCTGCAGTGATTCCTCTGAAAATTTTAGTGGTTTCACATTCAAATTTTCCTGTTTTTAAAATATTTATTTCTCCTTCTACTGTGTGAAGTAGAAACAAGAGAAATGACTAAGTGATACTGCAAAAGAACTGGCGTAACTAGTTATCCACCAGAGCTGTCAAACAGGCTATGTTTAACCATGTTAAAAAACAAGACAATTTGTTTCCCCAGTCTTTTTCAATTACAATAATCTTAGCGTGACAACAGTAACCACTACGTTTCTGAAACACAAATACCAACTCCTCCTTTGAGTGTGTTTTTTTCCCAAGTGAGGATATGTCCATTTTTAAATTGGAATTTCACAGAATCACAGAATGTCAGGGATTGGAAGGGACCTCAAAAGATCATCTAGTCCAATCTCCCTGCTGGAGCAGGAGCACCTAGATCAGGTCACACAGGACTGCGTCCAGGTGGGTTTTGAACGTCTCCAGAGAAGGAGACCCACAACCTCTCTGGGCAGCCTGTGCCAGTGTTCTGTTACCCTTAATTAGTCAGTGCATTGCAATGTACACTCGATACACTGGAATAGAGCTCATGAACTTTCTCAAATATTGCTTAAAATCTATGCAAGAGTCAATGGGAGACATTGAAAGGATGACAAAATGTTATTTGAATTTTAATAAGGTGAACTGTCTGGAGTCAAATTGGAGGACTTGAGTCTGGTCTTCAACCCCAACTCCAACCTCGTAACCTGTCAGAGGAGGCTCCAAAGTGAAATCTTCGTGAAATCCCACAAATGGGATTTGTTTCAATAACCGAATTTTGGTAGTTCAGCTTAGAGCTGTACAGAACTCCCTGAATCTCACTTGCCTTTTTTCTACATTGGAATGATTGACAACACATTCTCCAAGGCTCTGCACCTTCCAACAAACAGAAAAAAATGATTGCCATTTTCCAGAGTTCACTCATTTGTGAATGAGACTGAAAATGAGAAGTTATTTACAATAAATGTATAGATATGTGATCCTTTGTATAGTCTCTCTTGAATAGAATGAAATCATTAGCAGGGCTGACGTTTAATTATCATTCTTCATTATCACTGCAAGGAGACAAGCGTGACAGCTCACACCTCTTCAATTTTCTTTTTCTCTGCAGACCCACAGAGAGAGAGGCCTTTGCTAAACTGGTTATTCACTTTTTCAGTTGGAGTAAGCTATCAGTCCAGCTCAGCTCAGTTATAGCATGGGATTTCACCTTTTGAGAAGCATCAGTGCAATGTACTGGCTTGATTCCAAGCCATCATTCAAATAGCTAAAAGCTGATGTGTATGGCATATGTGCCCTGACACTTCAGGTCTTAAACCAATCAGCTATCACAGAGAAAACTTCAGCAACTGACTGCCATTTTACAGTATGAAAGCACCATTCCAGGAAACAACGGTACAGTGATCAGTCTGAATTTTAATACCTACAGCATTGAACCTTTCCTCTTTTAAAGTGGAATAATTTTGTTTAGTTTGCCCACAGAGAAGGTATGCATCCTTTATGTTTAATTAAGTTCCTGTAGAGAGGGGGATTTGTGTTCTCCTCCTGAGCTGCTCAGCTCATACCCAAGAGTGCAGGCTCGGGCAGGCTATAGAAAACAGACTGGGAGACAGAACCTTGCAAAGGATTTGGTTGGAACAAATCTACAGGAAGACATAGAAGTGATGGAAAAAGAAGACAAGAAGAAATTATGTGAAATCCATGCAGCCTGACAAGTCACTGAAAGCTGGTGGAATAGAAAAGAGGACTAGGGGAAAGAAGTCATTTTGTATGAGGCACAGAGAGCATTTCGTTGATGAGTACAGCCAACAACTATAAGGTACCTGAAAAGTTAGCACTTCCTTGGTTTATATTTTAACAAGGAACATTTTTAGAGACAGAAGGCTTTTGGAATGCTCACTGTAAAGAAAAGGTATGGCTTGACCAACTGCAGCCCTTGATTAACAGGAGATCCCTTCAATACCTACACACTAAAGTAAAGCTGTGGCTGACCAGAAAGAACAGGACAGGGAAGAGGATAATTTTCATTCAAGAACTGCTTTTGTGCTGTTTGATCCCATAGCTCATGGATGTTCAAATTTTTGGCTTGTCCAGGCTGCACTAAGTGAAGAGGAACTGTCTAGGGCTGCATATAGAATATATAGTATTGTTAATGTATATAAGTAACAAAAATTATTTTATTTTTTATATTTTTTATTAAAACATTAAAAAGAACAAAAAAAGCCCCACATAAAATTAGTGGGATATTTGATCTTTTTCTGTGTGTGTGTTGAAACTGATGTATCAGTCTGGTTCAATAGCAGCAGCAGAAATTCTTACTGACTTCTCAAGATGTTTGTCAGATTTTTGATGGAATTTTACTGTCCTATTGTTTCATCCTTGAAAATAGTTGCTCACAAATATATGTACTGCCAAAAAGTGATGACACAAATAAGATGTGGTTGTGAAGTGATGGTTGTTTTTCTCTGGTAAGAGAGGGCTTATAAAGGTCTGGGAAAGAGGCATGATCAAAATTTTGACTTGAATACTTGATTACAACTCTATACACTCCATTTGAAATTTCACAGACAAATGTATTTATGTCAACTGAAAGTGGAGTTGCAAGCATAAAAAATGGATTTTTTTGTAATCTTGGAACATTGTCCCAAATACCTTCATCAAAATGGAAAGCATGTCTGCATATTCTTCACTGATCACAGGACTGTGCTCAATCAATGTACCAAAACGGGTAACGTTATTTGCCATCTCTTGAGTCAGCACTGCACTGTGCCCTATGTCCTGCTTCCAGCCCAGACGGTGCTGCTTGCACAGTGCTGTGTGGTTGCTGTGAATGATGGTTGCACAGTCAGGGCTGGGCTGCTTAGTGGGGCAGAGTCATTGCCATGATGATGTGGGGACAAGGGGAGGCCACAGGGTGGGATGGGCTGGGCAGTGGATGGCCAGGCTGTGGGTAGGACATACGTGCCATAACTATTAGCAGACTAATTGTGGAGCGTATGCATATTTTAGTCTGTATTTAAATAAAGCTAATTTTGTGGTTATGAATAGGAAATCTCAATATCTCATTGATAAAAACAGGATTTAGACTATGTCTTAGCTTAAAACAGAAGGAAAGGCAAATCCTGTTTTTATCAGAAACTGTTAAGAAAATGTATGACATTGTCCTTTGTAAGCTCTTGTTTTGTAAGTTCTCATCAAGTATTAAACATACAGTAGCACTGTACCTCCATGTGGCTGACAAGCAGAGCTAATAAGCAAAGGACTAGCAGAACCTGGCCACGCTAGTTTTGTGGCTAGGTATTCATATTGCATAGGCCTGCAGTTATGCCTTTCTCCTTCACCATTTTCTCCCTTTCTCTTTCAACTCAACAACAGACAGCCAGAGTTTTAGCTAGCTTTAGGAGAATACTAACAGGGTCATGAGATATGATAAAACCTAGTAATATGTTTCTATTCTACAGAGGAAAAAGCATCTTCCTTACTCTGCTTCAAGAAGAGGTTGTCAGTCAATATAGAAATAGAAGTCAACCAAACCTTTAACCATTTTTGGCACACACATCCTTCTTCAGTACAGGAAGTCTAAAGGTTATGATTCTAGCAACATACTAGACAAAAGAAGAAAAGCAAGAAAGAATGCATACAATTTATGTTTATGTAAATGCCACTTACATATACTCTAGTAATGAAAGAGGACACTAAGGTGAAAGTAGTTTAACATTATGATATTTATATTTTAGTAGGCAGATGCATGTAAGAATAGGACAAGCAAATATATTTTTTAGTAATTAAACTATCATCTGGAGAAAAAAACATTTGCTGTATTAAACAAGTTATAGGGGAAATCAGAACCTTTC
This sequence comes from Lagopus muta, assembly GCF_023343835.1. Lineage (NCBI taxonomy): Eukaryota > Metazoa > Chordata > Aves > Galliformes > Phasianidae > Lagopus > Lagopus muta. The sequence continues at coordinate 83,319,185 of NC_064433.1, forward strand.
TACAGATTTGTCATAAACCTAAAATTGTACTTACATATGACCTAACAGATTTTAAGCTGACTCATGAGACTTATCATTTCTAAAGAATGGTACCTGACTAATTCTGAGGTGACTATGACAGAAAGGCGTAACAGAAAGCATTACTTCTGTTCCCTTTTTCTTTCCAGTCTTGAAGTATGCAAACTCATTTTGGGAAACTACCCAACACAATAGGTCACCTGGGAAATGCATAGTTGAAAGACCATTAAACTGATATTCCTATAGGATGTACATGAAAGTGTACACCATTATGCACGCACAAGATTGTCTTTTCTGGTACACATTGCAAACATTATCCAAACAAAACCCCAACCACCTCAGCTCCAACATATAGTCTGTTTGAATGCAGAGGTTTGCTTAGTCATTTTTAGATGAGGTCATCTATACTGATGACATGACTCAGAGTTCTGAGGCACTTGGCCTTGTTAAGCTGGCAGAGGAAACACTTTGTTCTCCAGTTTTCAGAGGCATTCATAGAGCTCACATGCAGAAGCCATCCTGACAGAAAAGGCTTTTTTTCAGTTCCTTTTCTGGTTTTAAAACATGCACCTCACATTTTCTTGAAATGACATTTAGCAGAAAAAAAACCTCATCATTTAAAACACCTTCAGTGTAACAATGTATCAAAGAATGCTAAATAACTGAATTAAGACAACAAGCATTTGTAGGGCTGGTGTATAATTTATGTATCAGAAAACTGTGAATAATTAGCACTTTATCTGTTGATTTCTCAAACAAACTAATAGTAATGATCTGACTAAAAACTTAAAGGTGGTTTTCATTAGGACCATTTCTTACATTGTGGTACATGTTCAGGAACTGGCCTTCATGTTTTGTTGGCAGAGGTCACAGAATTCCAGCACTAAGCAAGGGAACAAGAAACACAGAAAGGTCCAGTCTGGGGAAGACTTTGGCATAGGTCTGAATAATCAAGCACAAATTAGGTCTTCTAACTCTTTGCATTTAGAATAGAATAGTGTAGTACAGTTGGAAGAGACCTTCAGAGATCATCCAGTCCAACTTCATGGCTAACCAAAAGTTAAAGCACGTCACTGAGTTCACTACCCAAATGTTCCTTGAATGCTGACAAATATGGGCATCAACCACCTCACAAGAAAGCTTCTTTCAGTGTTGGGCCACTCTCGTAGTAAAGAAATTTTTTCCTAAAGTCCAGTCTGAGCCTCCTCCAGTGCAGCTTTGGGCTCTTCCTTTGTGTTCCATCAGCACTTCACCTAATTCTTCAAGAGTTTATTTATACATATAGATACACTGCTGATTTTTTGGGTTATTTGGTTTCTCCTTCAACAGGACCAAAAAATGTAAAAGTCCCATCCCCTTCGCAGTTGTTCATGCCATTTTGCTACCTATGCCTTGGGATTTTGCCTTCTCTCAATCTCAAAAGCACCTCACAGAGGAAGTGTGCTATGAATGTCATAACACGTAAGGAACTAATCTGAAAGAATGACAGATAATCTTTCTTTCACCTCCGAGTGTTTGTCTACATAAATGTTTACTGTGAACAACACCCATCACATATTAACTTATTAAGGAAAATATCCCAGTGTGGATAGTTGAAATAAAACAGAACTGTCCCAAATATGACATCATTTTGAGTGGCTTCACAGCACTGTAACTGTCAAGGAAACAGTGAAAGATTAGAAACCTGACCCCTTGGATGTGTCAGCTGAAGACATAGGCATATGAGCAGTTATAAGGCTGGTCAGTATAAAAAGATCTAACATTTCAAAAATGATTCAGCCCTGACAACTTGTGGAAAAGGCAATTCATGGACACATAGGAAAAAATAAAAATATAATTTAAAAAAATATTGAAGGCAATCCTGACTGTGCAGCTACTTGTCTTGCATAAGAAAATCTTACTTGTCTACATAATACAGAGGAGCCATCACAGTGGCCTGGCTGTCGCCCTTCCAATGGCCAAAGCGATAACTTCCAGAGAGGTCACGTCCAGGGTTTTTCCATACAAACATTTAGGTTATTTAAGCACACAGCTCATGGATCATGAAAAGACAAAGACAAAGACAAAAGTCATTGTACATGACTCCATCCAAAAGTCATCACTTAAAGCCCAAAAGAAGTCAGTGTCATAGAAAGAAAATCAAACAAAAAACAAAGAGAATGTTTCTATGCAAATGTGAAACAGAACACAAGAACAAGACACAATATTAGAGTCAACACAAGTTGCTATACCAGCTGAATAAAGATCCTCTGCGATCTTAGCCTCATAAGCAAGAGGGATAGAGGTACTGGGCACATTTTACACCTTTGTAGCTGCATGCATGGAGCAAAGATGGGTAGGACTTACATATGCCTTATGTGGACTGCTGCCCGTCACAGCATGAAAGCACGTATGAGCACTGTGTACACACAGTGTGAATGACCATGTCCACAAAGACTCAGAAAATAAAGACACCTCTGAGACATTAGACTTCTCTCTTGCACAAAGCTTCCCCATTGCTATCTGTGCTGCAATCATGTCTGACAGATACAATCAAGGTCTTTGCCACAGTGCTGGATTTATTTTGCATGAATGCAGATATAAAAGTTGCTTACTTCCTTTGTAATAACAGTTTCAAAGAAAAGTCATGACCAGATGGTCAAATAAAAGGTGATAATAGCCCTGAAGTGTTCAGGCATATTTTTACAAAATGGGGGAAAAGGACACTGGTGAGAGGTGCATATAAAACCACCTATCTTCTGAATCACTAGTTTTTGTGTGTGTGGCAAATACCTGTTCAGCTTGTCTGTTTCTCAAGCTTTGTCCTCCCACCCCTGGCAAATTTTGTTTAAAAAAACAAAAAAACAAAAAACAAAAAAAAAACAACAACCCATCAACTTTAAAAAAAAGAAACCTCTTTTTAAAATTATTTTTTATTTTTATTTTTAATGTCCCAACCTGCAAAACTTGCTAAAAACAAGAACAGTGAAAATGTGGAGATCATTTTTTCTGACTTCCAATCTGAACCTCCCTTGCTGCAATTTGAGGCTATATAAGAAACAAAACTACTTTACTTACTTACTTACTTATTATTAAAGCATAATATTTATTTATTTATTAAGTTCCATATTCTTCAGTTCTTAGTGTTAGGGATGTCCTACTGAAGTTCAATATTTTAGCATAAACAAAGCTGTGAAAACATAGCTGGATCATGGCCGTCATGAAGATCGATAATCCCTGTATTTACCCACAGATACAAGCCATATTCCAAGAGCAGTTTCAAAGAGCAAAGTACTTAATTCCCACCTAGATCAGACAAAATTAATTTCCTTTGTAAGAAGATATCAGCATTGCATTCTGGAATAGTAGGCCTAAAGAGTTACTAATCTTGTCTGAATCAGAAGAGATCCAATAGATATAACCATGACCCCCCACAAAGGCATCATTGCTCTTATACATCCATTTTGTATTTGTCTGACATGCTGTGTTTTAGGTCATTTTATGATGCTGCACTACCTGTAGAGTAACTCATTTTAAGATGGCATAAAGAGAGAAAAAGAACTAAGAAATATCCTGGACTGGATCTAAATACTGTACAAATCTTGAAGACTGAGAATAAGCTTTCTTTGCCTCTTATATTATTGTCAGCAAATCCACGATGCTAACTGTAGCAACTCAGCCATATTAAAAATATTCTTTTAATATTCGTTGAATTCTTGTAGTGGTTCCATGATGGAACAAGCAGGAGAACTGTAAGATAATCTCACATTTTTTAGATGTCCAATAAGAGGATTAAAAATGTATTCAATTAAGGAAAAAAGATAAATATATTTCCTGCACTTCTCATGACAGTAGACAATACCTTAGGAAAAAGGGATATCTCTTCCTCCAGTACAGGAAAATGAGATCAGTTTGCATCCCTGCTACCTATCAAGACAGTTGAAATCAATGGCTTTCTCAGAAAAGACTGCCAGTAGAGAATCAGATCCAAGTGACATAAGCAAAGACAAAGTAGGTTACAAACCTGGAAAAGTGGCAACTATACAGAGATTCTGATAGAAAGAACAGAGACATAAGAGGCAGGAAACAACTGAATGAATCTACCAACAAATGTTTAAGCAATGAACAAAGAGTTGAATACATATGAATAAGATATTGATCTGATAAAATCAATGTGCTGGAGCATGCTCTGCTTGCAGTATCTCTCTCATCGAATAAGATAAGTCCCAGTGGGAAACATGTTGATAGAGCAGACTGTAATAGCCCACTGGCTCCACAGTCCACAGCAGATGACAACTTTATGGATAAGCAAAGGCAGGGCCTCACTCCAGAATGTAATATTACTGACATTTCCCTGTGAAGCACAGACAAGAACTCCAAGGCCATATGTAACATCCTTGGACACCTTTTCATACCTCTTTCTCTTTCCTTGTCTCCTCCAGGAATTAACAGAGTGTCAGCACACCTGGGTCACAGCACTGTGATGACCTGCCGTAACGAAACAAATATAACTATGGTAACATGGAAAACAAGCCCCAAGACTGGACGTCAATGCACCTTGTCATACCTGATTGATAGTAACAAGACAGAAAAAATCAACTGCAGTGACAGAATAAACTGGAGATCCAGACCAGACTGGGATCATGCACTTGAGATACAGCAAGTAGAAATGGCTGATGAGGGAAATTACACCTGCGAAGTGGTAAATGCAGATGGGAATTTCCATGGCCTGTATCACCTGACTGTGCTAGGTAAGGGTCTCCTTCCTCATTTCCCTGTTCTCCAGAGGACCGTGTCCAGGCCTGGGAAAACAAAGCTCCTCTCCTTGTGCATGGGAGGAAGTTTAGGGTAAGAAGAGGAGCTTTCTCATGGCTAGAAAGGGTCACGCATTTCATGTAGAGTAACTGTTTGTTCCCTTTTCTTATTTGCCAAAATTCTTCTTTCTTCTTCCTATAGAGTTACAAGTAACAGGTGTGAAGCAATTTTCAAGACACAGAAGGATTTTGCATGGGTAACATGCTATTTTGTAGTAACTCAGTAATACATTAATTTTTCTAAAGCATATAAGATAAACAACTATGAGTACCAAGATATTCTATCAAACACATTATGTTAGTACTCAGATAGGAAGAACAGCATAATTTCCTCCTCAGTTGGCATTCCAATCCATCTTAAGCTATGACTTTGATGTCTCTTGGGACAAAAGACAAATTCAGCCCTGTATTCTGGGGTATTCCCTACCCCCAGTGTCCAGGAACACCTCCTCTCAGGGCACGTGGCTATAGTAACTCACTTGAATGTAAAAGAATTGTCTAGAATGAAAAAAAGATATACTATGTTTGTCTCTTGTGGCTTTGGAACACATTGCTGTGCTGAGATGGCACTTCCAATTCCCCTCTTCTCACTATGATCCCTTTGGATAGTCGATAAAACCTCCTATCCCAATGCAGCAACCCACATGCATCTCCCCCCTTCCTGGTACTCTGCAGTTTACCCGAGAATGGCTCTGTACTGCGATGACCACGGGAACCCTGTGTGCGAGGCAGAGACAGAGAAGCCGGCTGCTGAGATCTCGTGGGTCCCACAGAGCAACTCCACACCCAGAGCAGACAGTCACAGTAACGGGACAGTGACAGTTCTCAGCAGGTTTGCAGCACGTAGCAGCGATGGGAAGAATGCTACCTGCATCGTGTCCCACACAACTCTGAACGAGACCAAGTCCATAGACTGCTCCTCACGTAAGCTTCCCTTTGTGTGCTCAGTGTTCAAAGTCCCATTTAACCCTCTCTTCACATTCTTGCTCTACAGCTAAAGAAACCTACAATCAAATTCTATATAGATGAGTGCCATCCCATACCACTTTTGCTCATAAACTTTGACAGTTTGTTTGCATTCCAGACACTATTTCCAAGTGGTTTCTTCCCTAAGACGGAAGTACATTGATGCATTAGTGTTATTTGGGTATTTGGAAAGCTGTAGGAAGCAGCATCAGAGTAGACATGCTCTTATTGTTAAAATGCAAATGATCTCCTGTTCGGATCATGGTAAGAGAGAGAAAGAGACCCAACTACCATATATCTAGCAGAAACAAACAAATCATTTTGAGTTGTGAATATCTGACACAGTAAGATTGGTTTCTGCATTTTGGTTTGAATTTTTTTTTCTTTAATTGGATAACTACATGTGAATTGCAATATGGAGATATGCAGAGTCCTTGTGAGAGGATCATCCACAACTTAGTGCATAAATGTCATGAGTTGTCCACTGTGGAATTTGGGCCATCTGCTTTTGTTTCTGACACAAACCATGTTTTCATTTCTCAGATAGCTTTCATTAATGACTTTCCTTTTTGCCAAAGAGGATTATATTTTACAAGCATGCTGAAAATGTATATATTAAAGCAGCTTTAAACTTACACTGAAATATTAAAGAAACAGAGAAGAAGACATAACTAAGACTAACTCATTGCATTTAGCACACAGATATCTTATCCTGTGCATAGCCATCGTTCTCAGTTTCCTGATCATCATCATTTTTGCGGCTGTCATTTACTGTTTAAAGCTCCATGGTTACAGGTATGTACAAGATGGGGCTAAGGAAAACTCATCTGGTGTTAGCAGAAAGCTTTAAATACTGTTTGTATCTTGAAGTCAAATGATTCTGTCTCGCTGTGCTGCTCATGGTAACCACTATGGGTGAATTAACTATATCAAATATTTTGACTTTCTACTGCAGTAATTGTGCATTGCACATATCTTCACTGAATAATGCCACTGAGTCAAACATAGATGGTTAGATGTTGGCAAGCAATACTCATTATACTGCGTGCTGCAGTGAATGGAAACTTCATTCTGTCAGGAGACTGGCAGAGTAAATCCAGTCTTCAGGTACTGTGAGAGCCTGTCAGTGTCTCTCTTGTTCAGATCGGAGGATTAATTTCTCTTCCACTAAGCTTTATCAAGTGCCAGAGGATTCATCAGTGCTATCCTGCCATATCAACTGATGGGGCAGCAGGTTTTATACGTATTTTGAACAAGATCTCTGGGTGAAGCTGAATTCTACACCCTTTAGGATTTGGAGTGGAGAAGAAAGCAGTCCCATGGAAAAAGAATATAAAAATAATTTGTGCAGATAAAGGCTAATTAGCACTTGACTGAACACTCCTGATAAATTCTCTCTGTCTCCTATTCCTAAACTGGATTTTGTTCCAACTTTCTCCCAGAGATGAATAATTAGTTCAGTACAAATTCACTAAGGACAAATTGTGCATCCTTCCAGAGGATGACATTTGTTTTAATGCTTATTTTCTTTTTCACAGATTCTGTCGCAAAACCAAACCTCCTGATATTGTTCCTACATATCCCTTGCAGGTAAGGAGATTAGGCCATCACTAAATCAGGGATTTTCTAATAGCCCTGAAAACATGGTGAAGTAAGAGAAACCATAAGATTTTTGTTTTTTTTATTATTATTATTTTTTTTCAGTTGGCAATATTATGTCATATACTTTTGAATGTAGCTGTATCTCAGTATTGTCACCACCATAATTCTGTCTTGGAGCAAATATTAGCAGCATGTTTCAACAGCAAAAACTCAATAACTGCCATCTTTTATTATTGTAAGGAGCGAGTCCCACAGCATCTTCCCGGCCATATGAGATACACTGGTCACAGCTGTTGTACTAACAATACCCAGAAAGGGGGGCAATTTTGTGGATTGGGGAATACTAAGAAAGATTGTAAATAAAATGATTAAACAACAAGACAAACACAGGAAAGCATGCACAGAAACTGTGAGACATATATATTGTGCTTCTCCCTGTACCTACAGTAGATTCAAGGCTCAAATTCTCACATTTTTAAAGTACTTCAGCTTAGATTTCTGAAATGACTTAGCCAATTCTAGCTATTTTTGTTCTTTATCTTCTGCTGCCCTGCCTCTTAATTGTTGCTAACAGACACAGTTTCATAAATGTAAAATAATCAGTTATATACCAGTCTTCGTGTTGGCACACTTTCATTAGTGTAGACCCTACAAAGTTATCCCAGAATCATAGAACAGGTTGGGTTGGAAGGGCCCTTCAAGATCATCTAGTTCCAACCCCCTGCTATAGGCAGGAACACCTCCCACTAGACGAGGTTGCCCAAAGCCCCATCCAGCCTGGCCTTCAACACCTCCAAGGTGAGGGGTGTCCACCCTACCTAAGCAACTTGTTCCAGTATCTCACAACCCTCACAGTAAAGAATTTCTTCTTAACATCTACTCTAAATCTATCCTCTTCCAGTTTAAAGCCATTTATCCTTGTTATGTCACTAAAAACCCATATAAAACATCCCTCTACAGTTTTCCTGCATGCCCCCTTCAGGTACTGGAAGGCCACTTTATGGTCTATCCGGAGTTCTCCCTTCTCCATGCTGATGAGCCCCAGCTCTCTCAGCCTCTCCTCATTAGGGGAGGTTCTCAAGCCCTCTGATCATCTTCATGGCCCACCTCTCAACCGTCTCCAAAAGCTTGATGTCCTTCTTGTGTTGGGGAGCCCAGAACTGGGCATATGACTCCAGGTGGGGTCTCATGAGAGCAGAGCAGAAAGGCAGAATCACCTCCCTCGACCTGCAGGTCACGCTTCTGTTGATGCAACCCAGGATATCCTGCCTTCATGACACCCCATCTGGAGTACTGTGTTATGGTCTGGGGCCTCCAGTACAGGAAAGATGTGGAGCCGTTGGAGAGGGTCCAGAAGAGGACCACTAAGGTGACTAGAGGGCTAAAGCACCTATCCTATAAAGATAGGTGAGATGGGAGGGAACTGGGCTTGTTCAGCCTTGTGAAGAGAAGGCTGCTGAGAGCCTAGAGGCAGTCTGGTCTAGTGGTTGGCAATCCTGCCTGTGGCAGGGGGTTGAAACTAGATGATCTTTGAAATCCTTTTCAACCCAGTCCATTCTATGATTTTATGATTCTATGAGACCTCACTGCAGCTTCTCAGTATTTAAAAGGTGATCATAAAAAGGAGGAGAATCAACATTTACTTGAGTAGACAGTGACAGGACAAGGGGGAATGATTTTAAGCTCAAGGAGGGAAGATTTAGATTGGAAGCTGGGGAAGTTCTTTACAGAGAGAGTGATGATGTGCTGGAGCAGGCGCCCAGAGAGACTGTGGATGCTCATCCCTGGAGGTGTTCAAGGTCAGGTTAGGTGGGCCCTGGGCAGCCTGGTCTAGAACCAGATCTGGAGGTTGGTGGCCCTGCCTGGGGTAGGGGGTAGGAACTTGATGAACCTGGGGGTCCCTTCCAACCCAAGCCATTCTATGATTCTATGATACAATTTGGCCTTCTGGGCTGCAAGTGCACACTGCTGGCTCATGTTGAGTCTTTCATCAACAAACATCCCCAAACCCTTCTCCTCAGGGTTGCTCTCAAGCCATTCTCCACTCAGCCTGTGTCTGTGCTTGGAATTGCCCTGACCCCGGTGCAGGAGCTTGCATTTGGCCTTGTCGAACTTCATACTTTCTTCATTCCAGATGAAAAGCTTGCAGTGACTTGTCAAAATAAACTACTTTCTGTATTCACAATTTTTGGTTTTGTTTTACTAGGATGACACAGTGGAGGTGGAACCTTATACTACTTATGTGCAGAAGGAAAATGCAATTTACAACTCAGTATCTGATCTGACATTGAGACAGAATCTTCCACAAGGACAGTTACCAGCAACATGAGTGATTCAGCAACACTGGAAAGGGGAGAGACGATTTCTATTACTAAGACAAGTCACAGAAAGAAATTTCTCAAAGCATTTTGCCAAAGTGGGAGGCGACATAGCTCACTAGGTCTCTTTAAAGATATATGTTAATCAATGAGTCTGCATAGTTCTTTTTTTTTTCCCTCTTTTTTGCCTTCCTCATTGGTAAAGGAAAGAGATGTCCTTTTTTTCCTAGGGAAAATCTCACTGACATCAAGACATAGTTTTTCCTGGAAAAAATACGCTATGATCGGTTTTCCCTTTGCTGTTCTTGCATTGGACATTCTAGTTTTGTTGGTCACTTCTAGGCATTACTTCGATACTCTTGACACTATGTTGCATACATTTGGGAGATGCGGAGAGTGTTTAAGTCAAACACCCTTCAGTTAGCAGCCACTTTTTCCTAATTGACAAATGACTAACATAATGGCTTTGATCATCACAGAACATTTTGCCTAGCAAAAGGTATCAGTAGGGAAGACCTTCAATCTCTCTGCTCTGAAAATGGAAATGAGTCATGAATGTACAAGTTCATTCACTAAAAAAAGAGACATCACTAGCATGCTGATTTAACTTGTTAGGTTTATGCTCAGTATTTCCACTAAACCTGTTCATTTGGTTAGTCAGATTATTGCTTTGATTACTTTTCTATAAGATTATCTGGAGATGGGGTCTTCTTAAATGTATTGGCATTAAAGTACTGTAAAAGAATTACATTACTCAAATCTGGTAAGCTATTTTTTAACAGAAATTAACTTCAAGTATTTCGCAATGAAAAGTTCAAATATATTATCTATAACTGTGCAATAATGTACTAAAAGGACAAAGCTCCTGATGATTGTGATATTTATTTTAAGTACAACTGGAGATATTTTACTCGTATGTCTAGCTCTTTCATTATTATTTTTTTTAATGTAACTGCAAGTCCCCTTTGTTGTATGTAAATTAGCTTGTATATTTTAAAGTGTCTCATGTTAAGGTGATTTATTCTCATCTTCCCAAAACATATTTTCAGAATAAGTAATATATATACATATATATCTAAACTAGCAGCTCTCAAGATTTTTTGACTGATGTCTTACTAACTAATGTATAAACTGGTTTACAGTAACAGTAAAGAGATCCATTTGTAAATTTCTGTTTACTGCCTTTTCTTTCAGTATTTGAAAAGACAGAATGAGTAGCTGGCCTGATGGTAGGATGAGAAGAACAGGATTTTTCCTTTAGATCACAGAATTCTCTTTCTCACATGTTGCTAGAGTTCTCTTTTGAGGTAGTCTCTTGAGGGCTATGCTTAGAAAACAGACTTCTACATTGACTGAAGTTCTTTGAATGCATTACTCATGTAAACTGATGTGATTATTGATTTTCACTCTATGAGCTGTGAAACAGCTGCTTTTGTCCAAGTGTTCATATGTATGCAAGTATTGCTTTTCTCCATTTCATTGTCATTTTGAAATGTGATGGATCAAAGATGCAAAATGAATTTAGCATACTGAAATATAAATCAGCTACAGACATGAAGGTCTAAATAAACTCTAATTTCCAGTGTCTTCCCAAAGGAGAGAACCAGTCAGTCATGGTCCTCTAAAATTTCCCTCTTTAAATAGGTGTAATGCTGTCTGAGTGACCTTTCTTTGCATTGCAAACAACCACCACTTCTCAGATTTTTTCCTACTGACTGGAAAGTCATTTATGTTGTTCAGTGTCCATAAAATGGGGTTCATTCTGTGGGGCAGCTGTTTTTCAAGGTAGATTCTTGCCAGTTTATATGCAATATATTAAATCTATCCAAGTACAGAACCTGCTAATCTGCTGTCCAGCTGCAGGGTTTTAAGATTCTTTACAGGTCCATTACACTGGACTAAACATGTATGATTCAGACCTAGATTTTGCTAAGTTGCTAGCTGATCAATTATCTCCTTTGTCCTCTACTTTGTTCCACCATCAGGCCATCAGGCCATGCGCTCTGAGGCAAGAGTCAGTAGGCTGTTGATTGTGGCATGAATGTTTTCTGACCTGAAGCCCAGTGCAGCCAAGGGCTAAAAGGCCCAATCAGTCAACACAATAAATAATCTTGCCCTTTCATGCAGACAGGAAGGCATTTTTTGTGCCTAACTGATGAGCATAGCCAAGGATACAGGCAGATCCTCTACAGTAAGTTGACAGAGAACAGGCTTTTGCCCATATTTTGTGACTGTGATAAATACATACAAGCATCTCAGGTACACATACGTATAAAATCATCTTTCTTTCAAGAAGCACTGAATCTTCCTTCCTCCATTCCTCATTCTCTATCAGGCTACTTGCTATTTCTCTTTGCAGTGTACTGCTATTGTGCTACAGTCATCCTCCATACCAAAATTTCTTTATCTATTACTGGTCAGAAAATCCTACCCTCTAAAACTTCCCAGCATGTTACAGAGTTGGAAGAAAGTTAGCAGCTTTTCAACTGCTTTCAGAAGTTTTGGTTTCCACCACATTTATCAAGGATCAATAACCTTGTGCTGCAACATTTACTTCTGCTTAATTTTATTTCCCACCTTAGCTGCTGTATTTACACACATACAGTGCAGTCTCTTGCTGGTTCACAACTGCCATTCCTGCTCTAATCAGGCAGTTAATAATCATGGTTATCTTATGACTATAAAGAACCCTGAACACTGAGCTTACATGCACTGAAAGTCAGCAGGCGCTGTGACGCTCACTGAAGAACAGCAGCTTCCTTCAGAATAAGGGCTTATTTTTTAAGATGAGACTGACAGTATGAAAAAATGGATGCACTATAAACCCTGCAACTGATGAAAGCTGCAAAACATCAGTTATTGGGACTCTCTAACCAGAAATTATTTCATGGGTGTGGAGTCAACCCCTCCACCACTCATTACAGCAATATATAAAATTTCATTAAAACACAACTTCTAGCAGAGTAGTCATTATATTACCACTTACCTGCTTCACACAGCTTTCCTAACGTGACCCATTAACTGTTCAGCACTCTGTCAGGTTTCAGGACTTACAGCTCCTCTCTCCTGCCAGTATCACCTCCTTGTACTTGTGCTTTACTATCCACAGTCTGGTTTTTAATCCTGATGTCCTTTCTGGGTTCCCTTGTTTGGTGTGTGACTGCCCTGCTGTTCTGCCCAGCTTACTGCCAGATACGAATTAAAATGACTTCAACATCTTCTGTTTTCATCATTCTGGAAGATAAATGTAAATTTTGACATTAGAGCTGGATGTCTTTCACATGAGCACTGACATGAGCACTTAACTGCAGATGTAGAAAGGACTTCTTTTTATATATAGAGAGAATGACTGCGTTTCTTTACACAAATCTAGGAAAATCTATTGGCGAGGAGCTGATAAATAAGTTTCAAGAAACATTAATTAAAAGAAATGCGAAAGTTCTGAAATCTTTACAAGCAGTGTAAGAAGCAATTCATATTCTATTGGTGGGGGAAGAGAAGTATGCAATGCAGTTAGTCATAGCTAGAAAGCAAAAACACAGTTCGAGAGGAGAAAACAAATTCACAGAAATTACTAAGCAGTAATTACGTTACATTACTGAGTATATTTCACTAGTCACTACATCAGAAAGGCTTCCATAGCCTGTTCTGTTCTCCCTGACATTCACTATTGAGAAAGTATCTCTCTCTGGCAGACTAAAGGTGACAAATGTCTTTAACCACATGTTAAATTTAAAAATAATTACACTTTTTCTCATTTAACACAGATGGGACATTCCTTGGCTAGGAAACTGCATAAACATTTAGAAGGCTACCTCAGTGTTTTCCTTCACACCCCAAACAATGCCTTTGTGTAACTTCTGCAATGACATCTGTTCATTAAAAATGACATTATTTAGAATATGGGCATTCTGGAATTACTGCTTACTGGACAGATCAGATTGCATTGTCATTCCTTTATGGTATCCAAAATCTGTCTCTGTCATCACGGCCCCTTGGTATAGTTAAAACTGTAAGCATTACAAGGCAAACGCTATATTTAGGCCCTGAATTTGCTATCAGATTGTACAGAGGGATCCAAATTCAAAACAGGGACTCCAACACAGTGTGAAAATATGAATAACACAAAGAAGCTACAAACTGAGCTAGAGGGGAAGTATGTTTGTCACATATTATGACTCATGCTATCCATTTTGCTCAAACACAGATCTTGTTTGTGTAAAAAGCTTCCTCACTGATTGGCACCATGAATCTCACCATACAAAAAACTTGAGAATTCACAGCTGTTTCTGTCTGCCACAAATTCTGCTTGGAATTAGAGCTGTTTCACATATACTGGATGCAGGTAGCACCTATATCAGCAATGCTACGCAACAACACCCTAGCCTGAGTCATCAAACTCAGAACACTGTTTTAATCTTTCTAAGAGTATATCCTTATCACATTGCATACCAGACTCACTTTTTTTCCTACAGTTTCTCTCTTAGCTTCAGTCATTATTGTCTAAGTGTTATTATTAGCTTTACCAATCAGTAATCTGTAAAACATTAATTAACTTACAAGGCCATGGTGGGCAGATGCACATAGTCAGCTTCTGTCTGGCAATATCAATACACTTGCTCTACAATAGCTGCACTCCAAGATCTAGGAGCCTGAGGCTGTGCCTGCTCAAGGTGCATGTAGACTGCTGATAAGTCCTTGTAGGTTTACTACAACTTATTGAAGTCAAGGCACATCAGAAGACCTACACCTCTAGCCTGAAGGCTCTTCTACCTTACGATCTGCGTCTGTCCAACTGAAAACACAGGCTCTGTGCTGATTCTGTAACAAAACCTTCTTCTGGGGTGAGTTAGGATAAAATGTTGCTGCTGTTAAGAGGAAATTTGAAACTCAGGCTGACCCACAAAATAAAAAAAGGCCTAAAAAGAGAAGTTCTTTTGACGCCCTATTTTGGCATCGGGTATCTTGGTCTTCGGCCTCACACCTCTAAGGCAGAAGCTCATGTGTCACTGTGGTAAATGATAGTATAGAGAGGAAAGAGTGAGTTCACAGCCTTGCTACATAATGTTATTAAACTTGATTCCACTTGATCAAAATCTGTAGAGTTTTTCCTTTCCTCTCAAAGCCTCACCATTGTTTTTTTTTTAATATTATTTTTTTCTAGCTTAGCACGTTCAGGTGATATATCCTGGCAATAAGAAACATTCCAGCTATATCCAGATGAAAACAGCTATACAGGGAAATAAGTTAAAACCTATAATGACCACTAGATGACAGTTTCACCTCATCCTCTGAAAAACACTGCCACAGGAGGAATATTCGTTCTCCATATATTCTCTCATTGGATTTGGGATTTTAGTGATTCTTTTTTCTTACATGTGGAGCTTCTTTTGTGACACGGGGTTCTTACTTCAAAAAAAACCACATTTTCCTGAAGGTGACACAACAGTGCATATAAAACAATAGTGGCATATAAGGCAATTCTGAATGCAGCAAATACAGTATAATATTCACCAACAAGCTCATTCAAAACTGATTACTGACATCCCTGTGGTATACACAAAATCACAGTTTTGTAAGTAGCTTTTTTGTACTGTTGTAAGTTCTGATGGGATAGAAAAGAGAATGGGGAAAAGCCAGTAGGATATCTACAGGTGGGGCATTAAAAGGCATATTGGGAAGATGGAGGAATTAATGAGAATTCAAAGGACTGCAGTTAAGGGCAGCGGATTCTCTCCTTTTTCAGCACCCCACCTTCTCAGTGGGAAGGCTCCTATTCCTTTTTATTACAGGAATCCAAATCCATCTACAGCCTGACACCCACAGAGCAGCTAATTCTCTCCTGTGACCCCACTGGTTCCCAAACCTCCTGGACTGCTCTTTTGGGAAAGGAAGCAGGTGGGTGTGAGGTCCCAGTGGAAACGCAACAAAGGACAGAGGCGTATGGCCTAACTACTCTTGTTGCTAGTAGGATCAAAAAGGTAGATCATTGACCTCAGTGCAGATAGTAAAGCAGAACGACATCTGCTTCAGTTGTTATTCAATTCAGGCAATTGTTGCTTATGTTCTAGGTAAAATAAACATCTGAAGTCAGCTTTGGCCAGATTTCCTACTCTTTTCCCTCAGCACACACCTGTAACCCAGAACACCACACAACATACAAACAGATTGAATCCTATTGTGGGATCCTCTGGTACCATGTGTGAGCTGAGCTTAATCTCCATCTTCCAGTTTGGAAAGAGGAAAAGGAAATGGGTAAGAGAACACTGCATACCACCTCAGTGAATGAGAATCATCAAAACCTGATGGAAAGCATGATGGAGAAAGTAGGCAGAGGCCACATTTTCTGCCTTCATGAAAGATAAAACTGGAGAGAGGATCTTGAAAACTAAGGGGAGTTTATGCTGCCTTTTAATTGTAGGATCTAGGCATTCCCACACTGCTATGTGTGGTCTTTCTTTCTAAAGAAAACCCTATAAAACATGGCCAAGAATTTATATTCACAAGAAAACATAAGCATAGAAACCTGGTAGGAATGTTTCTGTCATCAACCCTTTTCCCTTACATCTGTATCTTTCGTGGCTCTCTCACACTGAGAACCATGAATCAAATATATATATTTTTTAAAGTTTGCATCTTATTGCAGTCACCTGCAGTACGATGTTAGTCCCCTTCATGTTTCTCCTGGGTAACCACCTCAATCCAAGCCACTGCCCCTGCTTTTTTCCTCTTTCCACTTTTCTGCAAGCACTCAGACCTCTCTGTACTGAAATGTTGATAATAATATTAGAAGTTTCATCAGCTTCCAAAATAAGGTTCCTATATCAAGTTTTGTTATAAACATAGCACAAGGGACTGAGGATGTATGGTGTGAAAAGCTGTATATTCAAACACAAAGCAAACAGATGACTGGGCATGGAGGTATGTGATCCACCACACTCTTTGGCATGCTGTTTCAGGAAAGGAAAGTAGAAACACAGAATCATACAATTGCTCAGGTTGGAAAAGACCTTAAAGATCATGAAATCCAAACGCAACCTAACTATACTACCCTAACTGTTTCTGGTAGGATCAAGAGCATAGACTTGCAGTAGAAACTTTAGAAGAAGTTATATGAGAATGGCTTAGAGATTAATAACTGTAGGAACATGTGTTTTAGGAGTGTTTACTACCGCCAGCACTTGCCCCTTTCCAACTCCAGGAGCCACAAGGCAGAAGAACAACTCAACACATAATAGACCTGATAACAAGGGGGGATAGGGGATATCCAAACCAAGAGCATGGTGCAAATGTAAGAGATGCCAGTGCCACAAGAAAGCAGCATGAGAGGTGATATGAAAGGTAGTTTGTGTTTTGTTTTTTTGTTTTATTTTTTGAAGAAAAAAAAAAGCTCTCTGCACCACATTTATGCAGTGAGGTTGATGAAAATAGGCACTCCTTCTCTTGACTTAGTATTTAAAGAGC
This sequence comes from Lagopus muta, assembly GCF_023343835.1. Lineage (NCBI taxonomy): Eukaryota > Metazoa > Chordata > Aves > Galliformes > Phasianidae > Lagopus > Lagopus muta. The sequence goes on from NC_064433.1 coordinate 83,336,346, forward strand.
AGTCAGAATATTTTAGAAGAGCAATAATACTGCCTGCCAGTAACACTTTCTAGCCAAGGATTTTACAGCACTTCATCATTACTTATATATTCAGTCTCACTGACCCCTCTAAATCATCATTGGTATTTTAAATAGACAGGAACATGAAGAGTACAATAATAAGCTCACAGTCACCCAGAACTACACTGTGCCCATTCAAAAATCACAGAATCACAGAATGGCCCGGGTTGGAAGGGACCTCAAGGATCATGAATCTCCAACCCCCCTGCCACAGGCAGGGCCACCAATCTCCCCATTTAATACCAGACCAGGCTGCCCAGGGCCCCATCCAACCCGGCCTTGAACACCTCCAGGGACGGGGCATCCACAACCTCTCTGGGCAGCCTGTTCCAGCACCTCACCACTCTCTCTGCAAAGAACTTCCCCCTGACATCCAACCTAAATCTTCCCTCCCTCAACTTCAAACCATTTCCCCATGTCCTGCTGTTATCTACCCTTTCAAAGAGTTGATTCCCCTCCTGTTTGTAGACTCCCTTTAGGTACTGGAAGGCTGCAAACCCTGAAGCTTTCTTTTCTCCAGGACCAGCTCCCTCAGCCTGTCCTCATAGGGGAGGTGCTCCAGTCCCCTGATCATCTTTGTGGCTCTCCTCTGGACCCTCTCCAACAGCTCTCTGTCTTTCTTGTACTGGAGGCTCCAGATCCAGACTCCAGTACTCCAGATGGGGCCTCACAAGAGCAGAGTAGAGAGGGACAATCACCTCCCTGTTCCTGCTGGCCACCCCTCTTCTGATGGAGCCCAGGATATCATTTGCTTTCCAAGTTGCAAGAGCACACTACTGGCTCATGTTAAGCTTTTCATCTATCAGGACCCCCAGGTCTGCTCTCAAGGACCACTCCTTCCAGTCTGTATGGATGCCTGGGATTCCTCCAGCCCAAGTGCAAAACTTTGCACTTTGCCATGTTGAACCTCATTAGGTTCACCCCGGCCTATCTTTCGAGTCTGTTGAGGTCTCTCTGAATAGAAATCAGGAAAGATCAACTGCAGTAGTAAAGAAAGATTGTTATAAGCACCCTCAAATCCATTTTTAAAAAGCTGACAATACCTCCAGTAAAAACAGGCAAACTAATTCTAGAAGTCCCACTTTTTCCTTATGTAAAACAGGGCAATGATACTGACCTACTTTGTGAACTGCATGGTCTTCTACTTATAATACTGTGTAGAAACTAAGCATTTCTTCTAGCATCAAAGTGCTTCCACACCAGAGCTTGACCACAGTTAACTGTGAATACTGCTAATCCATTTAAGAGAACAGAAAGTAAAAACAGTAATATCACATTGAAACTGCCAAACTCAGGTCAGATGGGGAAACTTGCCCTTCGCTCCCATCCCTCCATATTTCCTCCATGTCATAGAAGTGCATATAACATTCTTACAGAGAATAATGCTGAGTTTTTAAGGAATAACATTCTAAGGTCCTTTGGTATTTGATTTCAGATGTCACCTTGCTGCAAATCATTTTTTCTTCTCCATTTATTAAGTAATGCTTTCCACGGGACACTGGTTTTTATTTGCTTATTTGTTTTCCTATGGTCTCTTCACACTGATCAGTGCTCAGCAGTGCTTGAGCTGTACAAGCTGATGAGCTCATGCCCTAAAGTGGAAAGGTTACACAAGACTCAGCTGCTAACACTCTGAAGGCTGAGAATCTACAAACACTGCCACGTGTACGCAGGGATGGGAGGGTGGCTTTAAAAAGAGTGGGAAACAAACTGCAAAAACAATGTATAACATTGGGACTTTGGTTGGACGTCATCTGCTTTCATTTACTATTGCAAGCTCTACTGCACCAGCTGAAAGTAAACATTATTTCTACTCTTTATAACCATAATCGTAACCATAAAACAGGACACAAAAAAATCACTTAGATGACTGAATGGGAGTGAAAGAGTCCAAGACACTAGATCTAAGGAACTAAAGTATAGTAGAACAACTCAAAAGAATTCTTAAATATTATTTCAGGAAGCTATTCCCTACTGCTCTACTCCTCTTGTCATCAAAATGAGAAAGAAATTTCGAGTTACTTTTAGGGGGTAGAAGAAAGAAAGTTTGTAAAAATTTCCATGGTGGCTTTTGAGCTTATAGCCAGATTCCATTAACCTTATTCATTCCATAAAGGGAACAAATCTCAAGTCACATACAGTCTAACATACGATCTCTTAATTGCTTTTAATGTAGGAGGATTGTATTTCTCACGTCCTGGCTAAAGATCAAAAGAAAATTGTTAGGGCAGGAGGTAGACACCAAAATGTCTTTTGATGCCAGCTCTTTTTTTCTTTTTTTTTTTTTCCCTTTTTCAGACTTTCATCCAAAACATGCTTACTTTGGCAGCCAAACCATAGGGCCATGAAATCATAAAGAGCCACTGTCCAATTCTTACTTCTGCAAGACAGCAGACCAAATCTAATCCCTGAAAACTGCAGCTATTTTGATCAAAACTCTTTTGCCAAACTAGGAAATCTTTTTAAATCGTTGTTGTTGTTGTTGTTGTTCTGTCATCAGGATCTGGAGGTGTTCAGGAGACATATTTTTCCCGAGGGCTTTTGAGCTATTCTCTTTTGCCTGCCTTCTAATTACATAAAGAAAAAGGACTGGGGATTGCTGGAGAGAGGGGAAGAAAAATGATTTGTTCTGTTTAAGAACTTGCTTTCAAAAGACTGAATGAATGGCTCAGGGGGATAATGGAGACTTGCTTCTATGCCACTGGCTCAAATCTGAAGTGACTGAAGATCATTGCTCTTTTATTACCTATGTGTGCTATAGCAATATCTAGAGACTAATCAAAATTGACAAAGATATAGTAAGCACTATATAAACAGGGAGTTGCAGACAGTCTTTGACCTAAGGAACTTAGAATTTAAACATACACACCAGATACGAGAGAACAGGATATTATCAAGATGTTTGAAAGTGCATGCAATGTTGGCTGCACTTTCAGTGCTTTAATGCCTTGTTAGACCTTCCTGGACCAAAGTTAAGGTTTTCAAAAGCATACAGAGGTGTAAGAATTATGACTGTATTGAGAAGGCTCACCTCAAACGACTAACTCTGCAAGCTGATATACAGAGTTTCCATTTCTGTTCCTATTGAAACGAATGTTAAATTATTATGCCATTCAAGCAACAATAACAACTTAAATAACTACATGTCTCTGATTAAAAAAAAAAGCAGAAACCAGTTCTTATGAGGATTTCTTTCGGCAGACATCAAAGCAGTTAAGTTGAAAGTATGTAAGACACCATATTCCTGCTGTGGAGAGAAGGTAGGCAGCAGATGGAATTCAAGGCATGAAATAAAGGACAGGAATTAATTAGACTGATCATATTGTCAGTATTATCAGAAATCTAACAACTGCAGGCACAGTGAAACAGAACAGGAAATGCATAAATCTAAATAGCGTAATTTCTGCACTAGTTCTCCATTGATCTTTGGATGCATTAGGCTCTGCCTTTTAATCACGGGAATCGCAGAATGGCTGAAGTGGGAAGGGAACCTCAGGAGGTCACCAGCTCCCAGCCCTGATCACGTAGGAACGCTCAAAGCAGGCTGCCCAGGTCAATGTCCAGGTGGCTTCTGAAGATCTCCAAGGAGGATACTCCAGAGTCACTTTGGGCAAGCTGTGCCAGTGCTCTGTCATCCACACAGTAAAGATGTGCTTCCTTATGCTTAGGTGGAAAAAGCTGAAGTAGTGTGGAAGTACAGGCAGCAATTTAGGATAGGGAACACTGTGCAGAAGTCACTTATGCAAGGATCAGTACGGGATTTCTGTTCTCAGGGAGGTTTATGGACCTTTAATGTCACAATATTCGGATATTAATGCTCTATGAAGTCAAATTCTAGTCACAATAGTCTGCTAGGTGTTAACATATGATGCTGTAATGAGTTATGAGTTATATTCCTCTTTGATCTGCAATACAAAAACCTCCATCTCTCAGTAATGTCAGAATTTGATCTCACAGGAAAAATTAAGAACAGATTAGCTAAAACCTAAAACAAGTAAATAATGTCCTTTGGGGAATCATATCTGGCAGTTTACTAAGGAAATTCAGAAGTATAAATATTTACAATAGGAGGTACACAGACTTCTCGTAATATTATATAGCTGATTCCAATTTGGAATACATGCTGTTCTGCTTAAGTTTATTCCATCTGCTTTTGAAATCTGACCCATACCCCACATATAAACTTCATTATTTGCTCATCCTTTCTATCTCTATCCCTGCTGGGTGTTTTTTTGTTTTGTTTTGTTTTGTTTTTTTCTTTTTTCTCTTTTTTCTCTTTGGGTTTGTCTTTTATTGGAAATTCCATGTGCTTTTAAATTTTACCAAAGAATTGCTTTGATGAAAAGCTGCAAATTAAAAAAAAGGTATTTACAAAATAATTTCAAGCTGCATATTTATATATGAATATACAAATGTATGTATATAATTTTACTATTATTTAATAGGATAACTGGACAATTTAGAAATGCTAGTGAAAAACAGGGAATAAAACCCTCTTCCTTGTAGAGTTTACAGTCTGAAAAGACAAAATAGACAGAGCGGAAGAAAAAACACCAAGCCTTCATGCCAGACCTGTACTTTAAAGCTTTTTTACCTCATTCCTTTCCAGCATCTCAAAAGTAACTTGCAATTTCAATAACACAGAAGATTTTATACCCATCAGTGAAAAAATGTGTAACATGCAGGGCCAAAAGAATGAAGCCATTGTCAGCACAGTATGACACATCTGCACTGGGGGTTTGCAATAGCGTTAGTGCACCAGGGCCCCTGCACTAGTGCAAAGAAGATCCTAATTAAAGCAATCTGTATGGCTCAAACTAGGGCTGGGCAGGCCCCAGACTACACAGAGATTCCCAACAGCTTTTAAGCATGCTGTCTGGGTCTTGGTGAATGAGCCCCATTCAGACGTGTCTACCCTGTGTCTGCCCCTCTCATATAGTCAGGTTCCTGCAATGGTTTGCTGCTTCCCATTTCCGAAGCAGAAGAAGTTTCTAATAAAATATTTGAAACCGACTTCTATCAGATCAGAAGAAGTTAACATGAAGCTTGGAGCCCAGATTTCATCCAAAATGTTTTGTCCTCGTTTATAAGGCTGTATCACAAGTTACCAATTCACAGTCTGAGAACCTGAATCTTTCACAGATGGATTCTCCTGAATCAATGCTTGATTATGGGAGGTAGGTGAAAATTGGAAAGAAAACAACAACAAAAAAAGGGAAGTTGGTCTCACTATATAGTACTTATACTATAGTATAAGGATGGGCATACAATGACATTCATCCTTGTTTCACTGGAAACGGGGAAACTAAGGGCAGAAGATCAGTTTCCAAATCTAACTTCACTGCTGGTAATAACTGGAGTGATAATGTAGTATATTAAACTTACACTGGAGGCCAAGGATTAAGCAGATAAACAGCAGAAGGTATACTTAAGAGTAGAGAGTTATAGATACTTCTCGAGCTTGATAGTTTTCTGAAGAGAATGTGCTGATGCTCAGCAGCACTAGAAAACATCTCATTCCTACTCTGTACAAGAAAATGTCAGACCCCAGCACGACTAAAATTCTTTGAAAAAAAACCCACTTTTTACCAGCTTTGCATAGAAATATTCAATGCCAGACACAGGTGAAAGTACACTCCAGGGTCAACATTTTGTTAGCTTTACTCAGTCTTAATGCACGTAAGTTCTAAGGAGATGCATGGACTACTAGAAATGCCTCGAAAATGCAGCCCTAATAGATTTGAATCAGGCCTCTATCTGAAGACCAGACCAGACATATAATCAAAGTAGCAATGCTTCAACTAGGCATTAAGAAATAAAAAATGTGTCCTTGTCCTGGCCTCATCTTATTTGAAACTAATTTAACTGTTTCATTGGGTAGAACCCCAGACGGTTACTAAAGGATTTAAATAAGGTCGTGTTATCCACTGAGGCCTTAAGGGTCTAGGAGCATAAGTGAAAACCTCATGATTCTCTTTTAGCCAGTAAACCACTTCATTTTTACCTATCTATCATCTCATGGGCCAGGCAGCTTCTGCTCATCAGGTTCTATTTTAAAAAATGGTTTGTGGAGGAAACCACAGACAGTCAACAAAATCCAGAGGATTTATTTTTTCAGGGCTGCATTATCATTAAAGTCTACAGAAACCTGCATCTGACAGGAAAGTGGAAGCAAATGGAGGGTCAGAAACATGCAACACATTAATCCTGCTATTTTCAGAAGAACACTTATCTGGATCTTAAAACTGCCTTCATTGTTATAGATCCCATAAGGGTCTATATGGGTCCAAATTTCCTAGCTGGCCCTAAGCTCTAAGTCGAGCCAAAGTTAATACAGACATTTTTGTGTTCTAGGTCATGTCCTATGTATATTCATATACAGAACAGAAAAGGTGGAACAAACTGGTTGTCTCTGTGCACTGGGAATCCTCAACTATTGGAGTGTTTTTCTGCAGAGAATTTAACCTTGTGCCAACTGATGACCCAAGACTAGAGTCCCAAAACCAGAGAGCTGTATAGGTGGTTTCCAATAGCTACAGTGGTGTGCACAAGACCCCTCTGGACTTCTGCCAGATACAGTTTAGGCAATCTGGAGAGCATGGGCCAAGCTGTACAATGCAGGCCTGTGGTGGTTTAACACCCAAGGCACACGAATACTGTGAGGTTCAAAGGGATGCAGGGAAAAAAAAAGCACACAAAGCACAAAGCAGTATCTTTCTGTGGCTGCAAGTTCTAGACTTAAAAGTTACTGCCTTGTCTCAGGGAATAACCTGGAGGCATAATCAGCTCTGATCTGTTTGTTTTTATCTCCTCCTGGGAACCATTATACGATATTAACAAAATAAATCAATTTTAAATAACTCAGTGTGTATACTCACAACAGAGCAGTTCTTTCTGGCATACCTCAGGGACGTTATGCAGTCCTCCACCATTATGAATGAATGAATGGGCCTTAGCTGTACTGCAATGGAGTAATTTGTTTTAATAATGTCTGAATATACACTGAGGTAATATTTGTGAAATCCCTAATAGTGTTCTCAGGGTAAAAAATCACATATTTAGGAAACAGTGATTATTTTCATTTAAAGAGCAGTTATGTGCAAAAAAGAGCCTCTAAAAATGACACCAGGAGAATCATATTTACTCTGGTAAATGGTTTCAGTTCAGACTTGCCTGATGCACAAGTCATGGGTGTTTTCTTTCAAATGGCAGTTACAGAAACTTCACGTAGGATTTGAAAGACATCTGCTTTTTATCCCCATACACACAAGGGAGAGACTGCAACTATATTTAACTGAAGAGTTGGCAGCAAGGAGAGACACCAGATGCCCAGAATCTTCCTAATCCTTTACAAGAGAGTCCTCCTCCTTTTAGAAAAAGAACATTTTGGTTGGAGGTAGGTAAAAGTCGCATATGAACTAGAAACAACACAGAAAGAACACTGTTTTAAGGGTTGGAGTCTCTCTTGGGAGTCTGTTTTCTAATATTAATTCCTTCTGCCACTAAAAATGCCAGGATGTTCAAGAAGAGTATTTTAAGGTTTTCAAGAACGCCTTACTGAGGAAGATAAAGACATGGATGAATCCAAGGATAAATCCTTTTTGGATTGGATAAAGACATGTCAGTGACTTTAAGTCAGGTCAAGGACTGAACATTGCATGCTTGTCATTTTTTGATTTTCCGCAAGTATCCCGGAATCAATGTCTCTTCTCAGTCAAATATTAAGCTCTTCTGAAGGTATTTCCTATCCTGACTTCTTTCTGCAGATGTTCTACCTGTTTCTTTTTAATTTATGATAGCTCTTTGGAACATTTAGTTCTAAGACCAAGAGAAAATATTTGTAAAATGCCGGCTGAAATTTCATTAACAACACACAAAAATAAATTGCTGTAGGCCAATATTTAAAGGCCCAAATTATATTAATAGCCAACTATTCACTGTCATTTGATAAAGCCTAACCTGCATTTAATACTGACAGAGCATCTTGTTTGGCTACACGGTGTTTCTAATGATAAAAGATTAACTGCTGAGATTTATGCAGTATATCTATTGATAGATTGATTGATTGAAGGAATGCTGTTGACTGCTTTCTGTTCTGCAGGCTACCTGTTTACTAGACTATACCTTCCCTGATGTATGGATTCAACACATTTTTTGTTGGAGTAGTTCATTACATCACAAAGACAAGCTTGCGGCTTCTGGATTGCTGCTTCAACAGCAGTGGAGTTAAGAGCACTGCAAAAGCATGGTGCTGAAGATGAGACTGACAAGGAATTTCCAGGCTCAGCACTGCAATCAGTTACAGCCATCTCTCCCTTTCCAAACAATATCCCTTCTGGGCAGCTGTTATTGATGTTTGGCTTTGACTCAGAAGCAAATCTTTGCAAGGATTGGAAAGTTTGAATGTAATCATTTGGCTGCCTTGCAGTTATCTCAAGTGAACAAAAATGTTTTTCATCTGTTAGGAACTTTGTTCAGCTCAAGGCAACTGAAACATCATCCCAACACTTCACAAACCTATAGGCTTCTCTAGCATTTTTTTTTGTCAGATTCAGGATCTAGACTCTATAGAAACTGCTTAATAAAGTGAATAAAACCCAAATGCTTGGCACTGCTACAGAACTGTTTCAGTGTGGGTGACAGCCCCATGCTTTATTTGTACACGACAGATTCTGTTAAAGCTATGAGCTACAAATAAAAATTATTCTTGAGGAAGGAATTTAAATAACATGAGTACAAACCTTTGCTGGAAATCACTTAGAGACAGAAGTAAACTGTTCAACTGCCCATAGTACAAGCTTTGTAACCATCCACATGGCAATCTACATGATATAGCAGGTTTTCATTAATCCACATTAACAGGAAGAGCTAATTTTTTCTTTTTTTTTTTTTAAAGAAAGTTACTACATGAAAAGCACAGAATATAAACTAGGTTCACTCCTTTGAAAAAGGATTTTAGCATTCATTGCTAGGTTATTATAATACCCTAAATAATTCTTTACTTCATAACAATAATAAAATCACATTTGGAAATCTTATCAGAAAACTATGAGCCTGACAACAGAAACCTTATGTTTACATCCTGATTAGGGAGTTTCCTCATGTACTTTAATTAGAACACAAGCATCATCACATCTTTCAATTAGAAATATCTCAGCATACATTTCCTGATGTGTTAGAAGAGACCATCAGAGGAATTGCATTATAAAACTGAAAGCTAATAACCTTGGAATATTTTCAGTTGCTTTTCAGCACTTCATGTTTGTGCATGGACAAAATCACTGTATTTTCATTAAATAAAATAGTATAGAAAGTCCTATTTACAAATAAAGATAGAAAGTAGCTGATGCCTACATCACTGCTGAAATCTGCCACTAAATACTTTCCTCTGTGCAGAGGAAGTACCTGAAAACATATTCAGGAATACAACTACAGGTCAGTTAAATGTTTTCCAATGAAGAAGAGCAATGAGCAATGACAGCTTAAATTGGATAGTGCCAATTGTCAGAAATTTTTAACTTGATTTAGTCAAAATAATGAAATAATGTGTACAAAGGCCTACTAAAAACAGCAGGTCTGACTTTGTTGGCAGTATTGCTAAAAAATTGCTTTCTTCTATGAAGCTGCTTTAACAAAAGATAATTTTTTAAGCCTTTTTTGACAGTGATAAACTCATGCTTGGCCTGAATTGAGGGTGCATGCTTCTTTTTTTAAGAGAAAAGTATGTTAAGAGTATAAATAAACAGCTTCCAGATAGTTTTCACAAAACTGAAGCAATGCTTGTTAGTGTGATGTTAGCAAATGTCAGAGTCCGAGCCAAAGATCACAGAAATAAAATGAAGCCTTTCTGGCTGACTCCAAGGGACAAACATATTACAATCTACTGATGATATATTTTGTTATAATTACAGGCATCAGATGTTGCAGCCAGAGCGTTGGATATTTGCAGCAAGAAGGTTGTGGTCAATGGCTCTATGTCCAGATGGAGGCCGGTCATGAGTGGTGATCTCCAAGATTCAGTCTTGGGACAGGTGCTCTTCAATATCTTTATCAAAGACATGAAGGGATCAAGTATACCCTCAGCAAGTTTGCTGATGACACTAATCTGAGTGGTGCAGTTGACATGGTAGAAGGATGGGATGTCATCCAGAGGGACCTGGACAGGCTTGAAAAGTGAGCACATGAGAACCTAATGAGATTCAGCAAAGCAAAGTGCATGATGTTACACTTGGGCTTGGGCAAACCCAGATACATTTATAGACTGGGAAAAGAACTCACTGAGAGCAGCCCTGCAGAGAAGGACTTAGGGCTCTAGGGGGATGTGAAGCCAGTAGTGTGTGTGCTTGCACCCTGGAAGGCCAACAGTATCCTGAGCTGCATCAAAAGAGGGGTGGCCACAGAGTGATGAAGGTGACTGTTTCTGTCCTTGTGAGGCCTCATCTGAAATACTGCATTCAGGCCTGGAGGTCCCCAGCACAAGAAGGATATGGAGCTGTTGGAGAGGGTACAGAGGAGAGCCGCAAAGATAATCAGAGGGCTGGAGCACCTCTTCTGTGAAGAAAGGCTGAGTGAGCTGGTTTCACTGGCAGAAAACAAACTTTATACACAATCTGGTAATGAAAAAACAAAGGAAAATGGTTTTAAATGGGGAGATTTCGATTAGATCTTAGGAAAGAAACTTTTACTCAGTGAGGCACTGGCACAGGCTGCCTGGAGGAGCTGATGTCCCATCCCTGGAGGTGCCTAAGGCCAGGTTGGATGGGGTCCTGGACAGCCTGATCTGGTGGGTGGCAGCCCTTCCTATGGCTGTGGTTGGAACTGCGTGATCTTTACAATCCCTTCCAACCCAAACCATTCTATGATTGTATGTAAAGATCCACCTATGATCTGCTCAAGCACTTTCAGAGTGCTCTTCCAGGAAGAACAGTGAATTCTAGAACATCAAGGACAACTGGAAACAAGAAAGAGTGATACCCTTTAGCATGTCTTATTTTTGTGCGCTAAGGAAAAATGCTGCTTCATGCAATGAAGAAAGAGAAGTAGAGTTATATCAATCTGTGCTTTGAAACAAACTGATTTGGGAAAGTATCATCTGCACCTCCCTTTTCTGAAGTTAGATATGAAGCTATCCTATCTCACTGGAAAAACAGAAGTGTGATAATACACATGGCTCACTGTATCTACTTAGAACAAATCTTTTCTATTTTTCAGACATTTTAATATGTTTTGTAACTCCTGTGCTAAGTTACAGGCCTCAAGCCTTTTTTGTTGTTGTTGTTGCTGTTGTGGTTTTTAAAACTGGCTTTGTGGTCTTGAGACATTCAACATGAAGATTCTCTAACCTGGTCTTCACAGGCTATGCCTTCTTGTAAATAATATACAGGACAAAAGTTTAATTTTAATAAAATGGCTGACTTTCCTACATATTTTCCTCTGTGGTTTAGTGATTTGTGGTAGCAAGGGTAATAGGAGGATGGTTGGACTAGATGATCTTGTAAGTCCCTTTTAACCTTGTGATTCTATGATTCTACGATTCTACCTTTTCCTCCTCCCTGTTTCCTTATGTTGAAGCATGTTTTGTCTGGCAGAAAGTAGCAAACAAGTCACTGTCAGCATTCATATGATCAGGTACTAATAAAATACTAGCAATATTCAGGAATGAAAATTCTACAGGTCAGTTGGAGCTACAAAATTTGCACCTGAAACCAAACTTGCTGTAGTGTTTCAGCTCATGGGAACCATAGGAATTACTTTCAGCTCAACTTGATTCACAGTAGGCAAAACTACGTTGCATTTCATTACAATATTTTATATAACTGGTGCTTATTTGTGTATTAGGCAACAGAAGACAAAACCTCTGCTGGCTGCAAGGGCCAGTGGCTATGTGCATAAAAGCCTGTGTAAAGTATTGGAGACAAATCTGGTACTACGCAGAGAGTACTGCCTCCCATTTGGTCCTCTCCTCAAGCAAGTTTAAAGACAAAACTGGCAAAATTAATCTCCAGAATTGTAGTGAGACTTTAACAGATGAGAATGGTACCATAGAAAAGCAAACCTCAGTGACAAAGAGCCCCCACAAAACAAACAAAAAAAACCAAACAAGTGATGCGTGCCAGGTTGTAATGAAAGGAATAAAATGCCTGCAAAAAGAATTATTTAAGATTTCCAGTTTCCTATGGGGAAAAAAAAAAAAGAAAAAAAAAAAAAAAAAGAAAAAAAAAAAAAAAAAGAAGCACTTGCAAATGTCAATACGTTCCATCATTGTTTTCATTTCTGTATGAAATTCTCAGAGGTCCTCTGTCCCAGACACTAAGTTAATTTGCACAAAAACAGTTACAAGTTGGATAAAGACTGTAGGTACTTCAGAAGAGAGACAGTGTATTTGTGTACAAAACACCTGTTGCTGTAGGGCTCTGATTCTATCTCTGTATCTCTGGGCTCTCTATATTTCTGACAGAAATAATGCTAACAATAGTAATAATAGTTGAAAGCACATGCTGTTAGCTAAACTGGAGGCATCCATGTGTAAAACTACAGTACAGTCAGGAAACCACAGAACCAAAATATTAATGTTGGAATGCTGGAGATGAAAGGACAAAGAACACAGGATGAGCACAAAGTCTGTGTTAGGAAACACTGCTCTGAACATGCAGACTTTGCAACAGGAAATAAAATCTCCTTCAAAACTTGGTTATTTTAGCAAAGCAACAGAGCAGACTGGCACGATTTTGCCCCAGAAAGAGTCCAAGGTGCCACCTCAGATTTCTCTTGCTCTTTTTCTGATAATGGTTTAATATGCACATGACTGGATTGATGATTTCTCCGTGGTTATGAGGTGAAGCATAGCCTGCAATGCTCACTAGTACGATAACTATAATATCACTTTCAACACTATTTCTTGGTGGTAATGTATGAGAAGGGACAGAAAAAGTTCAGCTGGGTTTTCAGAAAGAGCAGCACTTGCCTGTTTTGTTTGTTCATCTGGACAAACAAACAAGATGGCACTGCACATATTTAATTCATTCAGTCTCATTAGAAAGATGATGCTTTCTTCAGAGATGGTGAAGTCTTTCAACATTTACTCTTATGATCTAAGTTCTGTTCAGAAAGGCAGGTGCTCTGATACCCCTCTTGCAGAGTTAAATTGCAGGTTTTAAATAAACTGGGAGGTCTACATTAAAAGCTCTCAGTCTTCAGTAGAGCTTTGGTACTCACCAAGAGCTGCAGCAGAATGTGAAAACCTTGCAGATTATACAGCTGCAAACCAAAGGGCTCATTCAGTAACACACTTGATAGACCCCGTGGTCTCCAAACGTGCATTCAAGGATATTCAAACACTTTGGGATTACTGGGCTCGTATGAAGTTAAGCTAAGCCATGCCCTTGGCTCTAAAGTAAAACTAGTCTCACCATCACCATCTCTGCTTTTCATTTCCATGGAGCTTTGCCAATGGAAATTCAGCTCAAGTTGAGCACCACCAGACATGCTGTCACGGCTGTTGCTGGGCTGGACCATGACAGTTAACCTTTCTGGGCCACTATGTGATACAGAATGTGTGCTGGTACAGTAAAAATCCTTGCTGCTGGACTCTCAACTAAGTGTCAAGTCAGCTGTTGGAGATGGTGATGGAGCAGTCCCAGGGACACACATCTCTCTAAATCTGCAAAATGAGCCTTGATGTCTGCAGCTGCATTAGCACAGATGTTGCCATCCACTTCTGACATATCGTCACACTGACATACTAAAACCTTTCCAGAGCAAAATCAGAATTTTTTTGAGATTAACTCTTTTTCAGATTCAATGCAAGTAGAAGATGTTTTTACTTTTCATTATGATAGACACAGAAACTTAGTGTATGAAATCACGTTCATTTCTCAGATAAACATTTCAGTTTATCTTTTGGCTTATTTCATAGCTGACCACTTCTAAAACTGTTAGGACATACACAAACACAAAAGGATTAAGGAAGCTCACTGGGATTTTAATGTGTATACATAGACACTGCCTTGCAAGGGAAAAACATTCTTGATTTGCAGTGGTGTTTTCAATGCTGCTACAATCCCACTAGTGTTGCATTATTGAGCAAACTGGCAGCAAAAATTATTTCGATATCTATCGAGCAACAGAGTTAAGGAAATTGAGCTATTCCACTGAGACTTTGTCAGAAAGTCAGATGAGAGATCCCAGTGTCTTTGCTAGGAAAGAAATAACAAAAATAATCTTCATGTACTTAGAAGGGAAACCAGGGGCCCATGCTTTACAGTCAGCTCGCTACAGAGTTGTAGAGGCAATGCACTTTCAGTAAAGGAATGAACCAGTTTCCAGACAAGTTCTCCTTCCTCAGAGGCTGGAGATTGACAATACATCTATATTAACAGTGCTGGGAACTGCAAGTGTGAAGTGAAATGAAATATTTATGATGTTATTGCAAGTGCTACATACGTATAAACTGCAAGTTCCTGTGCCTTTCACTGGAGAGCCTGTTCTCTACTCCACACAGTGCAGGCTTATAAAGTCTACAAGCTTCAAGGGCTATGTTTTAAACTCCAGAAAATAATCTTTCTGTCCTGAAGATGGATAAAAGCATTTGCAAGATAATGTCAATTTTCCTGTTACAAAATTAATGCTTGCTTGACAGTTTAAAGATGAAGGTCTTATCTGGAAAATAAAGCTTTGGCACATGTGACTTCTACAGTGCACCTCCCAAAGGCAGTGAGGAGAGCTGCCCATTCCTCCACTGCCTTATCTTATTTCTTTTTCCTGAGTGTGTGGTGCCCCTAACACACCACTGGTTCTTCTGGAAATGGGACTCAAATGCTGCTTTCAGACACAGGTTTCAATATGAGTGCCCAACTCCCACCTATTTATCTCAACTGATCGCAGAGAAATTGTAATGGACAAAATCTCAAATTCATTTCCCAGTACTCGTACCTATTTCAGAGCCCTGAAAATCTGGGAATTACCAGGTTGGGAAATCGTTCCTTTCTCTCCTGGCTCACAATGCAGCAGCCCCTTGACAGTACCCAGACAGTAAGAGAAAGGTCAGAGCTCTGTAGCAAGAGCTGAGGCCTCAGCAAACCCCTAGGATCAAGGCATTTGGAAAAGCTGCCCAGTACATGTAATTCTGCAAGATGAAAATCAATATGGGCATTTGGGAACTGCTGTAGGAGATCCTGTGGCAAGAATCTGCCTCATTTTTATTTTGTAATGTACAGAGCATATTTATGCATCTATAGACATATTTCCCTGACTATGAACACAAACTCTTCAGAACCTTTTGTTAAGTACTCTGTGTGATTTTCATAGGAAATGGAGGATAGTAGTTGCAGTGCCTTCAGAGCTCATGAGCTAAACACTGGCAAAATGCATAAAAGCATTTCTCATCTATTAAAGAAAATAAACTGAATTTCCTCAGCACCTCACTTCCAGCCTCCACACCATAGTGATCACAACTTCTGAATGTATAGCATAAGAGAAAATAAGTAAATCTGCTGGGCATGTCAGTGTGACTTTGCATTCTCACAGGTAAACTGACTGGGAGACGGGAGGAATTTTTTTCCAAGTCAGGCACATACAGCACTGAAGACATTTTCCTTCCTGATCAGGCATGCTTATTTGCCAGAGCTGATTGCAGTCACCAGCATCTGCTGCAAGAACATTCAGCAACAGTCTTCCCATTTTTGAAGTGTAGCTAAGGACAGTTAAACTTTCCAAACGCACCAATGCTTGCAGCATAATTAATCTCAGTCTGAAGAGCAACCTTTTACACAGGCAAGGAGTGATAGGACAAGAGGGAGCAGTTTAAAACTACAATATGGAAGTTTTGTACTAGCTGTAAAAAAAGAAATTCTTTACTGTGAGGATGGTGAAGCAATGGAGCAGGTTGCCCAGAAAAGCTGTGAATGCCTCATCCCTCTAAGTGTTCAGGACCAATCTGGATAAGGTCTTGGGCAACCTGGACTAGTGGAAGGTAAACAGAGGGCTGGAAATGGATGATCCTTAAAGTCCCTTCCAACCCAAACTATTCTGTCACTCTGTAACATGTATGGGCAATCCAACACAACGGGCTTCATTGTAATAGAGGAAAGATGAAGTGGTTTCATGGACTCAACAATGCTGGGTAATAAGCAGAAACTACTACAGTGCCTAGCATTGATCTGCATAGACCAAAAGGGAAAGTTCACTTGTGCTTACTGACATCAGAAGACTTATTAGGAGAGGGCTACTGCAGAAACCTGAGCATCTGTAAGCAATTGTGAGGTCTAAGGAAAATCATCCTAAAATCTAACCTCTGCCAATGAGGACTCTTATTTCCCAATGTGACAAAGGATTCATTTTAGTCATAAGCTTCATCAGGTTCCGTGCAGCAAGTGAAAATAGGTCACAGCTTAGAGGAAAAGCTGTCAGTAAATAACCAAAGTGTTTTTAAGTCAAAAGAACACTGTGAGTTGCTTTTCCCTCTTCTCTCCCACCCAGTCTTGTTTGTCATGATTTGGACTCAGAGATCACCTCCCCAGAAAGATCTGAAGAAACCTTTCATCATGATCTCTTCTCAAATTGCTTTTAATTCCTCAGCATAATGCCTATGTGGTTGCTTTTTTTTTTTTCTTTTTTTTTCCTCCATTTCTTGCTAAATAAAAAGAATTTTAAAACCAGAGGGCTGCCTGCTTAATTTTTACATAACTGAGAGGTTGAGTTTTATTTGATGTGATCTCCAAGTGAAGTGTAGAGGGAAAACAGGATACTGTATCTGGCATCAAATATGTGGCAATCACGCAAAGTAAACTCTTGATATGTCTGTAATCTCTTTGTTGGCTTATCCCTGATTCAATTTAAGGCTCTGGAAAAAGCCACCAAACCTCTTCATATGAAGTGTGAGATGGAATTTATTAGTCACAGCAATTTGCTTGTCATGGGACTCTGGCAGTAAGAGAGGGTAGTGTAAGGAAAGGGACAAACCTAGAGGTGCAATTCCTTTGTCTCTTAGTCCTACTTGTCAAAAAGAAGAGTTCCAGGTAGTTTAACACAGAGAAGCTAGGCATAGTAAGGTACATCTAGGGGAAAGTTTGACTTTAAAACTTCTGTCTTCTGATTTCCTCAGCCCTTAGGATGCGAACAAATCCATATGCTTTAAAAACATAAAAACAGAAGGATGGAAAGGGAGGTTGCAGACTGCTACAAGGATATAATTTTGTAAGAGTACGCAGCAGAATTATGCTCATCTTTCCACTAGATATCATTTTTCTTGCATCTCTTTCACATTCTTTTTTTTCAGTTCAGCTCAGATGACATTATTCACTGAGAAAAATGGACTCGTCTTATTCACTTTTAAAAATCACATTGTCCACCCTATTCCTACCTCATTCTGAGGGATGAAAAAACTTTTTCACAGGCAATGTAGTATGTATTCCACATTCTTACACGCCCCATTCTCCTTTGCTAGAGGGGATATGAAAGACTTTCTAGGAAAGGTACGTTAGACAAATAAGAAAACTACCAAGGAGCAGAGAGCTCAAAAGAAGGAGCCAGAGGGAGCAGGAATTCTCTCCTCAGATAAATACCCCAAGCTTCACCTAACTCATGCCAAGTACCCATGCAGCCTGGTGCAGAGCAGCTTGGAGACTGTGCACTGCTTCGTGCCTACTGTGATGGTACAAGATGGGAAAAGCAAATGGCGCCCTGGCTGTGCAGTGGCTCTCTGTTCCCTCAGGACTGCTCTGTTGGTCTGTCTCGGGACAGAGCAGGAAAGTCACTAGAGGAATTTGTGAGGCAGGCCAGCAAAAAATCGAATGGGTGTGGTTGGGTGGAAGCAAAGGAAAGGAATTTAGTGGGATTTAGACTAGATACTAGGAAGAGATTTTTGCCCTCACTTTACTGTGTGGGTGGTGAGACACTGGAATAGATTGTCCAGTGAGGTTGTGAATGTCCCCTCCCTGGAAGCATTCAAGGCCAGGCTGGATGGGGCTCTGAGCAACCCGGTCTACAGAGAGGTGTCCTTGCCTATAGCAGGGAGTTGAAACAAGATGATTTTAAAGGTCTCTTCCAAACTAAACCATTCTATGAATTCCACAGTGGAGAATTTCAAAAAGGTTGCAAGGGAGTTGAAAACATATCCCACAAACAGAGATTGGGTACCCTCCTCTCACACCTTCACAGTACCCCAAGGGACCCATCGCTCTTACCACCAGTGCTATGTGGAATCCAGGCTGCCCCACAGCGGCCTCCTCAGGAGCTGGGCTGTGCCCCAGGCCTCCCCTCACTCAGCCGCTTCCTGTGCCCACTACCCTCAGCTGCAGGGCTCTGGAATGTTCTGCGGTCAGTTGCCAGAGGCCAGTTGGCTAACAGCCAACTGCCAATCACCAATTGCCAGCTCCTCACCTTCCCTTCCCAGTTTGCAAAACCTCCCCCCCAGGCCGTACAGGGCAAGAGGCAGTCTTCCAGCAGAAGCCACCTTGCAAGACTCCAGCATCTGATGCAGCCCCACAGGAATCACCTGCACATCTTAAGCAGTGGGCTGCAATGATATGTGAACAGAGTAATTGCCCTTTGTATGAGCCAGGAGGGTTAAGACAGGGTTTAACACAATGAGAAGGGGTGGTTTTGCACAGAAACTCAGGAGTGATTGAAAACAGCCCTATTTTCTTCTGTTTCAGGCAGTCCAGCTCAGCACAGTGTGCTGCCAGCTGCAGTGTTTGGGATACTGCTAACAACACTGCCTTAATGTAGTGACAAAAATAACCGAGAACTGAGTCACGTTTTCCTTTTCTTTTAACAGTTTTTCATCATAAATAAAATCAGGGTATTTCAGGGCATCCCTTTCAGGGCACATCTGGGTAAAGAGAAAAGCGCCTCACGTCCACCCGTACACCCATCAATAGGAGGCCATTTTGTGGGGTGCAGTGGACTGGACTGGACTCATGTCCTTGCCTGGAGTCTCCTTCTCTGGGATGTACAACTCAGTGCAACAGCAGCCATCCATCTCACTTCATGTCAACGCATTTTGAGATGAAGAAAAGGCTTTCATAGAGATTTTCTTTTTCATAGTTTGAAGTTATTTACTGAAAAAGCAAACTCTTGTGAAGTTTCATCTTGTAAAGTTTTCTAGACCACCTTTTTACTTTCCTCCTTTTTTTCTTCCTTTCTTTCCTTTAAGGACGCTCAATTGTTTTTTTCAAACCAACATTCACTTATTGGAAAAATAAAGGAAGAAACTGTGAGAAATTTCAAATTAAATGGAAAAAATATTTTTGGCAACTTTTAAAGAAAGCAATTCCAAACACTGGCCACTCTTTAAAGTGAAATCCTTCAGCTAATCTCCCTAGTTCTTTTTGTGAGTTATGAGACAAGTTGAAGAAATGGATGGATGGAAGATTATTCTTGATGGTACCTAGAACGTCTCTGTAAATTCTTAGTATCACCGAATCATACAATCGTTATGTTTGGACCTCCACTTCTGCTTTTTCTTCCTTCTCCTCAGTTAAAAGGGTGCCAAAGTGGGTCTCAAGGCAAATTCATGATCCTGCTGAAAAAAAGGCCACAGACTGTGCAGGAGTAGTGCATAACCAACAGTTCTCTTACACTATACTTAGCAAGACAGTCAGGGCAAGCCAATGCAGACTGCGCATAGTTAGGAAAGATACAATATGTGATGAAGATGCTAGTTCTCCCAAATTCCAAAATGAATAATAAAGACATATGTAATCTCACTTTTCAATCTGGGGGAGACCCTTGAATATCCCTATTATGAGGGGCACATAAATTTTGAGGTACTTAAGAGGAATCACCGTGGCACTGGCTGTTCTTTGCAGTTCTCTTGGAGGCGCAGCAAGAGCCAGCCCCAATATCCCCATCTTCCTAAGTAACCATAGGATTACTCCACTACCTCAGTAAATTCTATCTTCCTTAGTGACTCAAAAGGCAGTAAATACATACTATGGTGTTCTGATACAGGCTCACTCCAGACATCTTTGATTAAAAAGAAAACTGTTTTTTTTCTTGTATTACTTCCCCTACCCTACAGTTGTCTCAGAATGTTTTTGTTCTTCCCGACAGAAGAAAAACACTGATCCACCTGTTAATGTCATCTCTCTTTCAGTCAGCTGCTTTACATGTTTGTTCATAGAAGGCTGAAAAATGGGCCAGTGCAACAGTCCTAAGCAAGAGAAAAGCTACCAGTACTTCTAGTTCACACATCACACATATTTCAGAGTGGGACTGATTAGGACTGCTGTTAGTAACAGGGAACTGTGTCAGAGGTGCTGTATCCTATAAATTAGTTTAAGCTGAGGTAATGCATGTGCCAACATACACACAACAACATGTTTACTGGCTCATCAGATCTGGTAAGCAAATGTCTGGGAGAAACAAGACCTGCAACATTTCCAAGTATTGATTTTAAGAGTTTCGTAACCCTTAGAAAATGTCCAAACTCATATGCAGTTTCTTGAAATACTAAAAAACATTGCATTTTCTTCACACAGGAAAAAAACAGAAAATAAAATTGGCATCTAGACTCAGTCTGGCTGGACAGCAAGAACAGCCTTGTTCTAAAAGTGTGGCATTTATCAGTGGAATCTCCTAAATTTTAATTCACCCCATTTGCAACCTGTGTAGCACTCTTTAAAGTAATTTAATTCTAGTCCAGACAGCACATTTTGTATGCTGCTGAGCAGATTAGTCATACAAGTGTATTTCTTTCTGTGGGACTACTCATGTGAGTAACTTCTGGGAGGTTGAGAGGCAAAGCTGAGCCTCTGTATGGAGTCTCATAGAAGAAGAAAAATCTACCACAAATGTTAATTAGTTGGACCTCCGTGGAGAAAGAAGTATTTATGGTAAAGCTAGAAGAAATAGTAAGATAGGAAAATCTATAAAAAAGAACAATAGTTCCCTAAGTAACAGAGGCCTTATTAACTGCTTTAAATATTATTAAACTGGACTGTGGAATTGCAAATGTGGGGAATCAAATAGAACCACCTTGTTGAGGACACATAGAAAATGAGTCAGTACTGCTCTTCTGTTTGTAGTACCCATCATCTTTCAGCAGGTGATTATAACGCCTGAGAGAAGAATACAATTGCTATGCAGCAAATCCTGATAAATGAATCCAACTGCAAATCCCTCAGAATTGTCATTTCTCTTTTGAACCAAAACCAGAGTGTTGTTCTATAGCCTTTGGGAACTTAAACTGGAACAGGACCCTCTTCAAACTTACTTTAGTTAATTATAAAGGAGAACCAACATTTTCTCTCTCTGAAGCTCCATTTCCACCCAAACTTTTCCAGCACTGTGCTATGAGTCAGTTCCAATTTACCAGGCTGGTTAACAAACAGTTAGTGTCCTGTACTGAAACTGAGCAGGAACAATTTCTGTTCCAGATAAAACTGAACTGAGCTCCTGATATGACACATCCTTGTTTATGCTGGGATTACCTAATCATGTGGATTTGCTTAAGTAAATCCAATCTGAAACAATCATTCTTCAGAAAACTGAGGTTTATGCACCACTTCAACTTCCTGTTACTGTCTGTGTCTTTACTACTTGCGTTTCTCCCACATGATCCCAAAATACTAGTTAAGCCTCTTGATTCCAGGGAGATACCAGTTTCTTCTTCCATAAGAAAATCAAGATGCTGTACAGAACACTGAAAATGGGGTTGGAAGAAGGATGTGGGAATCCTGGTGGCGACTCGTTTCCCTTGTCCTACAGTTCACTAAGCTGGTGGTGCTTTAGCTATTTGCAAAAGACTTCCTTTGCTCTATAAAATGTACAACAGACAGACTAGGAATAATGCAGCCTTCAAGAGAACTGACTCTAAAAGCACATGTTCCTGAGCCAGGCAACAGCCATATTTCGTGCCAATGACCATCTCCAAGTAAGATTTAATACTTCTTTTCTTTCTTTCCTATAATAGAAATATTATGGATTTTGAATTGGAGTTGTCCAAATCTGAGTTGAGCCACGAAAATGTATTTAAACAGCAAAGTGTATAACTGAAATACTGCACAGATCACTATCCCAGTGGTGGTTATATCTTGCGTGACATGACATTATGTGCTATTATCAGGTTTTGATTATGACGTTTGGATGACTCATAACCATAAGTTTGTTTTTTAATCTTCCTAGCCTCATATAGAGACTGGGGGGGGGGGGGAAGCATGTGAAGGTGAACTCAGTGACTGCATACATTGCCCTGCACTGTGGAGAATAAAGCTCTCAGCTTGCTTGGAATTTACTAAAGTTACCAAATACTAGAGTATAT
The DNA here is from genome assembly GCF_023343835.1 of Lagopus muta. NCBI lineage: Eukaryota > Metazoa > Chordata > Aves > Galliformes > Phasianidae > Lagopus > Lagopus muta. The sequence goes on from NC_064433.1 coordinate 83,358,667, forward strand.
GTGCCATGATTTATTCATTCTTTCCATACCAGAGAGGCCTCCCTCTGAGCAGAGCTTATTCCATTTTCCATCTGGAAATATTCCCCTTTGAGAAGCTAGTGACCTGACAGAGTGGTTATTCTCACTCTGGGGGAAAGAAATGAAAACCTACATGAATCCCAAGGACTTAGCACCACTGATGTGTGATATTATCCAGAATCAAAGAGATTATTTACTATTTACGCTAAAGCCTTTAGCATTGCTGAGGCAGAAAATTATGGTTTACCCCCACTCGCATATTGTTGAGAGCTTTGAGAAAGTGCCTTAGACTTAATAAAGTTGAGGTCTGCAGATTTTACAAGCACATGTATGCTGGCAGCCCGTGTTCAGGCCTTTTTTCCAGCAGAGTATGTTTGCACCATCCGGACACCAAAACTGGCTCAGAAAAATTGAGCTGTCTTAGTGTGGAAATCCACCTGGGATAATTGACCTCACTGAGAAGATGAAACTCCCTCACAGACAGGACTGAGTTTAGCTAACAGCCAGCTCCGAGTCTCTCTCCAACATACTACACTTAAGGTATGCTGCTTTATCCAGTCCAAACACAGATGGGGTCTGAGAGAGCTAATGTGCTGTAAATACTAAGTCACAGAAAGTTCACACAGGCATCCAGCATATTCAGATACACAGCATGAAATTAACAAGTTACAAGAGACTGAAACATATAACTTGAAAAGCAGCTGCTGGGCAGCCTGTGCACAGGGCTGTCCTTAACACTCAGGAGTGTTAGGCCTGCTTGGAATTTGCAGAGGAAAACTGAAGTTAAAGAGGGCAACAATCGCATGTTTTGTGCAGCACTTGGCTGCATTGCCAATGAAAGAAAAAGCAGACTTGGGCTCATAAGCACTTTACTGATGCTTTGCTTTGTTTTCCCTTACCTCACCCTAACACCTTTCAAATTACCTTATTAACATAAGCAACTTGTTAAATTACCCAGACGTTTCATATTTGCAGCAGTTTTAGGGAGGAGTGATAGTCACACAATGGCATCTGCAGCTGATTGTCGTTTATTTATCCAACAGTGTTTTCAAATCTCTTGCCCAAAATCAGAACAGCAATCCTCACAGGGAATGCAGTGCCAAGAGCACGCATACATGCGAGGCTGTCTGAAATTTTAATTGCACAAAGGTCAGGAAGTTCAGGCTGAAGGTTCCCACAGCAGCTCGAGCCCCTTTCCTCTGCATGTCACATTGGACAATGGGGTCTTTCACTACATAATCTCACAGAATGGGCAATTCAGCACGCTGCTCGACACATAGAACCATCTCCTATGCTGCAGAGGACTTCCACTCCTCTTCTGTCATCTCAGAGGAACTCCTCTACCTCTTTCCATCCCTAGGAGTATGATCATGCTCTGGAAACCCCTACACAATCAGTTAAAAGGAAGCTTATGTATCTAAGTAAGTACACAAATTCAACAAGGTGTCAAGCACATATATATCTTGTAGAACACTGCTGGACTCATTGATTAGTGTACAAGCTTCCATTTAGGCACATGTTTAAACAGTGCCTAGGTGAGTCTCAGAATCCTGAATGTGGAGGAGGAGACTGATTCCAAGTTCTTCTAATTCTTGCTGTGATATACAGAAGCCAGAAAACATTAGTGATAACAAAAAGCTAAACTGTTTTAAGATGAAGTTGAGTTCATGAGGAGCGTTACGAAAACTAGGGGGATAATGACAGCAAGAGAGTAGACCTAGAGAGTCTTCAAATCTTACCCAGCCCCATGGTCCTCATTTCCTCTACACCGATTGTTATATGCACTGCTGACTTGCTTCTGTATCAGCAGCTGAGGTGAACTGCCACCTCACAGCTATTCTGGACCAGTTGCAAAATCTCTGTAGATTTGAAAAGCTCTTGGAAAAGATTTGTGTCATTTTCTGTGGGCAAATAACCAAAGCCAGACTCTGCCCCTACTGACAGCTTCAGTAAGTCTGACTCCTTCACCTGGAATTTATGGAATGCACAAGATGCTTATATGAAGGCCTGAATGTGGAAAAGATTCTCAGTTTTTCCATATGTTTTACGTATACGCTCATCTGGGGAAGAAGAGAATTAAGGGATTGTTCTCTGTACCAGTTTAAATTCTCCTGAAAGAACAGAACATTAAAAACAAAAGAACCCACGCTCAAACAAACAAAACAGAGAACAGATTCTTCTTAAGTCCCGTCAAATTATGATTATGTACAAAAATAAAATTTGACATGTCTTCTTATTACAGTTTTACAGAGCCTGCAAGCTGCAAATCAGCCATCATATTGTGCTGAATTCTCCAAACAGACAAGGAATGAGATAGTTCCAGTTAGCAGCACTAACATGATTTTGACAAGACAAGGGCCAGAAATTTTATAGATGGGAAAATGAAGTGTGAAGAGGGCAAGTGGTTTCTTTCAGGTCACACGAAAAGCCTGTGGCTGAGCAGGACCTGAAACACGATTTTCCCTCGACTGTGCCTACATTCAAGTAACTGCCTTAGCCAGTCTAAATACCTGCCCCTCCATGCTGCATACAGGTCAGATTACTCCCCACATTTTTCAGGACAGAGCAAAATGGGTCTATGCTAGAGGAAGCCCAGGCACTACTGAGAACAGTTCATTCTATGTTCTGCTCCAGACAGCTGGCATAGAAATAAACTGTAGATATAAACCATATCAAACCTGAGTTCAGATTTACAGTACCTACTTCAGCGTGCTTTGCACTCTCAAGCATTCTGACAAATCCTCACAGTACGTGCACAGCACGTAATTTATGCCACTGAATTCATCTGATAAAAACATCATCTCAGTGAGCTGCAACATATTCCTTGTTGTTGCAGGCATTTTAAATGCAAAAGGAAGATAATTTGAAATATTGATTGTATCTAGGACTAGACAGCTGCCATGTAATTCTGGAAGAGGTGAGAAGGGATTCAGTATAAACGCTGTCAGCCTGTTCTTCAGCAGGTTCGTCTTGAGTATGGCTGTAAGCAACACTATACAACCTGGACTGGGAAAGGTTGACATTTGACAGTGTAGATGTATTTATATGACCAAGTAGAAGACTGTGAAAAAGCAAAAGAAAAGCTGAGCATTTATTCTCATTAAATTGATTAGGGTTGCATGTTAAAAAATGAGCTAAGAGGTAAGCTACCTCAACCTAATCTGAGTAAGCCACCAGCTTTAATCAAAACAAGTGTCCACTGATGCCAACTATGACTTACATGGTTTGGATCCAAGATGCTTCTGCATAAAATGGAAATAACTTGTGCTGAGTGAAAAGCAGAGTTAGTCTCCTAGTGCTAATTCTACAACACACTATAGCTCAAGCACTAAAGCAGGATTAATTTATAATACCCACTGATTAAAAAAAAGACCAGACCTTACATCACACAAAGCAAATGACTGGATACCAGCTAGATGTTTGAGCAAATGTCTACTTCCTCCACTAACTGTGCTGCCTCTAATTCTCTGGGAAACTTTCCCTAATGGCATTGGTGTGGCAAAACTTACTTAGTTTGTTCATTCTTCCCAACTTAGTCACTTACACCACATTCCTATGAACTCTGATGCACATTCCCTACCAGAAGTCCTTGCAAAATTTGTAGTGTTTGCGTGCTGCTTTACGAAGAACTTGTAAGCAGATCTCAGGAAGATTTGAAATTTATGGCTTTCATATAACAGTGTGCTTCTGCCCAAAACAGCATGTGGATAACTCTAGCAGAGAAGCTTCATGAGAACTCATGACTGGAAATTATTGTTGGGGCAAATTCAGATAAATGTAATATGACAAAAATGAATATGAGGTAGATCAACCATTTGAATAAGGTAACTAGATATGTAACTGGCTCTCCCATAATTGAGAACTTTGAGTCAGGATTGAGTCAGTCTTTCTTGAATGTAAGTGCTAGATGAATTGAAGAATCTAGAGATTCTTGTGAAATCTTGGGTTACATGGAATGGAAGATAAGTAATTAGGAAAGGTTTTGTTTTTTTTTTTACCTCAGCATAACATCTATTTACTTAACTACCAGCTATACAGAATCTTAAGAGATTCTGTCTACAGAGGTCTACATGAATATAGATGTTCCCACTTAAATGCCGTATATAACACTGAGACAGCTAATTATGAAGCATTCTGTGTGCAGGGAACTGGGAAAAAATTGATCAAAACCTTCCTTCTGGCTACAGTGCAGTGATTCATTTTTACCTGTTTAATGACATTTTATTATTGTTATTTATTTATATCTCACTTAGTAGTGAGCTATTTCTTGCCAACAGGTCATTTGGACAGTCCAGGAAAACCATAATATGTGATTAGAACTCACTGTAATAGAGAACAGCTTTCTTCCCAGGAGAAGAGAGAGAAAAAGAGAAATTCAGCAAGTGCTGGTACAACTGCCTGTAGTTTGAATTACTAATGTATGATGTAATGTACCTTGGCTCTTCTTTCCAGCCTGAGCACAGTTCAGACTGCTGTTTGAGGCAGCAAACAGACAGATCCGGCACCACACAAACATAAGCAAGCTCATACCCAGGGAAAAGTTGTGGCTGAGGTCAGGGCAATGTTACAGACTCCACTACAGTGTCTCCTTGTTAATCCCCATTTATCAGTGTTGTTGATCAACACTGTGGAACAGTATTCAGGTCTAGACTGTAATTCGGATAAGGTTTGACTCCACACACTCCTTCCTGACTTTCCTCTCTAAAGCAACTTCAAAATATTAGACGTATGCCAAAGGCCAAAATTTCAGCTGAAAAATCTGACAAGCACTTTGTAAAGCAGGGGCCTGTATCATGTTGGCCTTGAGCCTTCTGTAAGAGATCCCATGTTAATACAATTGAATCTTTCAGAGGCCTATGTCTAAATCCAGAAGAATTCAGGAGGTGTACACATAAGGCCAAGAATTCACACCTAAACAGCTAAGTAGGATCAGTAAGTGTATTCCTCTTCAATTTTGTTTAGCACTGGTCTGACAGCTTTTCATATGCTTTCTCTCTGTTATGAAAGTTGTACAGGAGCAGTGTAAATCTGTACAAATGCTACTTTTAAAATTAGTTTTAGGGTTCAGTTGTCTACAGGTCACACACAGTCTGCCCTGCAGCTGGAGCTGATAGCGCTTGCTATTATGCAGCTGCATGCTGGAACTAGAAGGAGCACAAAACAACGAAAGACTAAAGAGTAGCCGACTTCTGTTTATCATGTAGTTGAACTGTTGACTTACAGGTGAGAGGCTCCTTATATTAGCCCTCATCCCTCTCATTACTCTTCCCTTTTGATAAAATGCTCTAGGAACCTTTTTTGTGTGTGTGTTGGTTTTTTTTGTGTGTGTGTGGTATTTCTGAAATCAGCTAGATGAATCCCATGTGTGTTGAGTACAGAGTAGTTAAGGGATTTAGCTGCAGAGAGCCTTCATCACCTCACCCTTTGGCAAAGTGAACAGCAAACTCTGGAGTTAATCCCTTCATATAGTAAAGATAATAATGCTGTCAGAAAATAGAAGCACTGAATGGAAATAAAGGAGAAGCAAGCCATTGGGGCATACTAGATGTCTCGATGGGACTAAAACCCAGAATCAGTGAACTGCAAATGAAAAAAATTGTCACTCTTTTATGCACAATTTCTGTGATGGATGATTAAAAGATAGTGTTGCATTATCTGCTTGTCATCTAAGACTTCAAAAATATATATATATAAAACATCAGAATGATGAATAATGCATTGAAAATTATAAAAGTTTTACATGAATTAATACTCCCCTGCAATATTTTACTGTCAACAGTTTACAGATCAGATCAGCCTGGTTCTGTGACTAATGGGGCAGGGAGACCCATGCCGCAGGAAAGAGAAAAGGGAAAAGGGGGAAGGGTAGGGAAATGGGCCTAAAAACAAAACAGCGGCAGTGATCTGAGGAAGAAAGCTAATTTACTAAAAAAAGATATCAGAATGCAAGATAACAAACACAACATAATACAATATAATTGGAATTGAAGCTAATAAATGAAATAAAATGAGAGGGAGAGTGTCCAGCAAACCGCAGACCTTACTCTAATGCTGAAGGTGAGGCGAGTAGGGAGCACACACGCTGCTGGGACAAGCAGAAAGGAGGAGTGGAAGAAGAGGGAAACAGGCCTTTGAGGTCAGAATGAAGATACTTAAGAAAAAATCAGGAAACGATTGGGTCATCACTAGATACTGGATCAGTAATACACAGGCTGTGTAAATGTGTAGCACTGGCTTTGTGCAGCACTGAGTGAATGCTCTTGCTGCTGTATAAGTGCAGCGATTTAGATGAATGTCAGAGTGGGGAAGAAGTGGCCCAGATTAACATCAAACTGAAGTATTAATCTGAAGAGGTAAAGTCCAGCTCCTGTAAAGGAGAAAAGAAGAATCTGGGCACTCACTGAGGGAGTCACTGAGGCCAGGAATTCAGCAGCATGTAGGAAAGAAATAGAAATTTCCTAGGGAAAGAAAATACACCAGGGCAGAGGGTGCAATTCAATGATTGACAATTCAAAAATGCTTTGAAGGATATCGTGCTGGGCATAACCAACTTTTCATAAGTTAAGACAGGTGGAAAGAAGTAATTTCAATCAGCATTAGGTTATTTAGTAAGTATTTGCTACTGAGACCTTTACAGCTTTCCTGAAGCAATTAATAGTGGCTACATATGGATGCAAAATACCAGAGTATCTAATCTCATGTGGCAATTCTTGTATTTTTGGAAGTAAGAAAAGTAGGTTACAGAAGACCAAATGACAACAGCTAGATGAAAGAAATACATTTCTCAAGAGGACTGCCTAGGATGTCACAGATTATTTTGCAAGAATTCAAATAAACTAAAATTTAAGGCATTATAAGAATTGCTCAAAATCAGATAAGTCAAATTCTGTGTTCGGTTACACCAGTTCAAGCTTATGTTTTTCTCGTATGGTACAGGTATGATTGAATGGAAAATAAACCTTGGTCCAGCAAAACTTACATCTTGACACCCTTCTCAGTAAATGTTTTACAAACTTTACCAGCAAAAACAAAAGGAAGAACCACTGCAGGGTGCACTTTATGAGAGAAAATAAAGTCTCTTTTGGAACAGTCTCTCACAGAATTGGAATCAATTCAGCTGTAGTTCAAATGGGAATCCTTATTTTAAAAGAAAACAATGATCTACTGCCCAAACGCATCTGAAAGGAACTGTTATATAGCACACCGCATCATTCCCAGAGAGCCTGTAATCATATCTATAGCTCCAGCCCTGAATAGCAATGGCCCAAACTCTCCCATTTGTTACGTGTGTGCAGCGGCTTCAAGAGACTTTAAGTAGGGGAGATTTGGCCCAAAATAAGGTTAAACAGATGGCTTGACCATTTACTTCTGAAGTAAAGAAATAAATAAAATGTTCACGGCGAAGCAGCTGCCCTTCAAACGCCTATTCAGCTTAGGAGATCATACAGTAGTCTCATTCCTAGCCAGTGAAGTCAGGCTGTAACCACGACAGCAGAGAGTGTAAATCTCCACTGTATGAAATGGCCCAGGCTGATAAAGCGGATTGTTGTGCAAGTACATCTGTGTCTGTGTCTAGGTAAAGTAAGAAAGCGTATGGCTTAGGGTGGGAGTTAGGGACAGGAAATAGCCCACCAAATCCTTTACCAGAGCAGCTGTGGGTGAGTTGCCAGTTGGATGAGCACTGCAGGCGGGCTGAAGCATGCTTCTGAGCATGGGTTGTGGGGGTCACAGGAAGAGGAGGCAGACAGATGGAAGAGGATAATCCAGTAAAGGAAAATCAGCCTGTGCCAGCTGATTCTGGCATCATACAGTGATGCTATTCCTCAGGGGAAAAGTGCTCAATCCAGCCTGACCTCAGACTAATCATTACAGTTGGTACATACAGAAGAGCTCAGAAAAAGACGGCTCTTTTGCTCCAGCCTGCACTCCTGACTTGACAGACTGGGGCCCATGAGCTGGCAGCACACAAATCTATAAAGATGGGGAAAATAACAGCCTCCCTTTAATCATTCTAAATCTGGCCCTAGGTCAAGCTTTTCTTTATCATTTTCCAGTGGAACCGGGGCTTTCTTTCTTTCCTTTCATTAAAATAAACAAATGTATGATTGATGATCCTGGAGCCTGATATCTCCTACATATAAAAAGATACAGGATAAGATACAGCAGTGGCAATTGCCAAAACAGCACATACTGATGTGTTCCAACTCTTATCTCCAGACACCCCTCTAAAGGGAAGAAGCCCATTTCCATGGCCTTGTCAGCCACTGGCTTCTCTGTTGCCATGGAGGGAAAAACACAGGGGTGATCTTACAAAGAAGGGGCCTTAACCAAAAGGTTAAGCTGTGGCCAGCCTGCTTATCCTAGTGATGCTGATGAGGGACAAGGGAGCAGTAACACTGGCTTATGCAATAGTAATGCAGCAAAGCACAGCAAAATTGAAATGAAAATCAACTGAGGAATTAAAATTCTTTCTCTTACCATCCAAGCACACTGGTACACTTGAGAATGGGCAGATCCTCCAGAGCTTAATTCCATTTTGGAAAGGCTGTTGAACGGAATCCAAACAGAAAATCAGTTTGAGCCGATATTTTTAATCTCAGACCACACAGGAACTTATCTTGATGATTTTGCTGATGCTGAGCCAGGATGAGCAAACTTCATTTTTTCTGGTTCCGAATAAAAGCAGAATTTGCCATTGTCACCAGGGACCTTCCTGTATGGGAACTGCTTGTGTCTAGTAGAGTCCAAACTTCATGCTTTAGACATTTAACAAGTTTCTTGTCTCTCCCAGGATGTATTGCTCACCCAAATGTGCATTGTGATGGTGCTTTCCCATGCAGACCTTTGCAGCAGGCTGTTCACCAGAAAAACTTTTCACTAGCCTAAATTGATGCCCTCTCCTGAGAAATCAGCCAATTCCCTTTTCTGCTCTGTGTGAAGTGATCTAGGAGTTGCTGGGCCCTCAGCTCAAACTCCTGGATATAACCTCGAATGCACCTTAGATCCCAGATGTGAAAGTGCATGCTTATGCACTGTATAGGCACAGAGGAATCAGGAAGGAAGTGTCCAGTCCTTCACACTGGCATCCCTTATTTTCCTTTCCCTGACAAAATACTGTAGCTACCCACCTTTGTGCCTCTGTATTGCAGCAGATACCGCACACCAAGTGGGCCACCTCCATGAAGCCCCAGAAAACCTGCAGATTTACATTTAAATGAACAATGGTTCGTAGAAGATTCTGAAGGCTGAAAATCCGAGAAACAAAACAACATATTCGATCTGAGTCATGTCTCCTACTTAAGTGCTTCTGGGATATTTCCTTCCTGTTCCTCCACAAAGACAGACAGGTTTTCTTTTAAGAAATTCACTCCTCCTCAGTTGGACGTTTTTACAATGAAAATTAAACAGGAGCACAAAGCTGGAGTTTGTGGGTAACTGGCAAGATCAAACTATGAGAGCTGTTTTAAAAGTTACTTGATACTTAATGAATTGCAAACTCAGTAGAGTACCAGCTGGAAACAGCTAAGCCATTAACCAGCAAGAGATGAGAAAGAATAATGATGAAATGAGTCAGCAACACAGATATCCTGGAGAAAATACTTCTGGCACTGCAGGGCAACCTAAGCAAGTGTGTTATATATAGAACTGGTCCTTATTTGAACACACAGATCTTAAAGTTGACCCCAAACAGAAAGCAGGTACAGAGAGAAATAGGTGGGATGGCTGTGTTGAAGCCTAGGCTGTGAGCTAGGAGTTTCCAGTTTCCCTTTCTCCCAGTTTAGCTTGTCTGCTTGTCCCCAGTCTTTGCAGGCAAACAGGCCACAACACTGAGGACGTTACGATCTGCAGGCAAATGATTAGTGGCTCTCTGTCAGCCTGGCAGGCCAGGAGCCCTGGGGTCCTTGTCTCAGACCACATGAACTTTGCAGTAGAGGCTGTGTCCTTGCTCTGGGAACTCTAACCTTCGTTGCATACACTCCCTAACAAGGATGAGTACCAGAAATTAAAGCATTTACCTTTTAGACCAAAAAGGAGCTGAAGGTTCTTTAATACTTCAGCTACAGGCCTTTAGTTACAGAGCTTTTTCTATGTTTATGGCCTAAAATCTCCACTAGATGCACCATTTTGCTCAAAAAATATTAGGTGCTTTTGTCTATACTAGATCATGGAGGATTAGGACAGAATATGTAGGAGTGATTTATTTATGCAATGAGTATTTTAACATTGGTCCAAAATATTTGTTTTCTTTTCTGGTGGGGAGGATGAGCTGAATTCTCTGTTTCAGAGTCAGTGTTGCTAACAGAGTGGGATTTTAAGTCTGCCTCTTGGCAATATGGTTGTTCTGTAAAGTAGAAATGTTTTTGGATTCAGTTCTGTACTTCATAAGTTTATGATTTACCCTGGACAACAATCTTAAAAAATGATGATATGGCGACGAATTACTAATACTGGGCCAAATGCTTTGTTTCTTAAGCACTATTTCCCACAGTCTTCTTTTAGGCTCCATTAAGAAAAAAGTTAAGATGGCTCTCAGAATTTGTTATTTCTCAATAAAAATTATATAGGAGTAGCAAAAGGACAGAATTCTTATCATATAACTCAGTTTGAAGAACAGCTGAATTTGAAAGAAGACGGTTTTGCACTGTGTTAGATCTTTTTGTTCTCTAGACCCTGGATGGCAGCTTCTTTGCCAAGTCTCCTTGAAAGCTTAAACAAATTGGGTACAGTTTACACCCTTAAAGATCCTTGCAAATTTTGTCAGATTTATTTGTTCCTTACTCTTTTGTATAGCTAGGAAAAATGTGATTTCGAACAAAATTCAGTCCATCAGTTCTGAGACAGAAATACACAACTCCTAAGACAAGGAATAGGTAAATGTCATTCTCTACCTTTTCCTGGGGGCAGAGGAAAGTGTTAGTACTTTTCCAAAACTGTTTGATTCACATTGCTGAAAAATTGTAAAAGAAGATATTACTTGGTAAGACTTCAAAATAAGACTCTTTTTCCCTTGCTTAGCTGCAGCAAAGTAATTTTCCACAGTCCCCACTATGAAGTGCTCACCTCTGTAAAAGAAAGAGCATTGCAGATGAGATAAAATGTATAGACATTTCCGGCTTCCTGTCTCTCCTTTATGAAAGCAATACTTTGGACCTCTTCTCTCTTCTTAGCAACTGGTTGCCATAGAAGTTGTAGGAATACAGTGATCTTCAAGATTTCCAGCAGCTTCAAGAACTGCTAGATGAAAATGAAAAGCAAGATTAGCCCACTAACAAAGTTGAAAAAAGAAAAAAGAAAAAAAAAAAGAGAAAAAAGTTCATGTTAAGAAAACACTGTACTAGAGAGAATTTGTATGAGGAAATTAAAGCGAACGAGGGTAAGTTAAATACTTAACCACAGGATGCAAGTAACAGCCATTTTTTAAGTGCAGGAGGCAAGCCGATGAGGGCTTCCAAGTCCACATTCCCTGATGACATAATCTCTGCCACATAGACAGATGCTCTGCTGATATTAAGCCCAAAATCAGCATTCTCCTTCTCAGATTTGGTTCATTCAGCTAAAGGAGTATTTAGAGAGGTTAGCAATTTAGCTGGAAGCATTTCACTCAGCACTGATATTCACAGTCAAGGTTTCATCCTCGGGACTGTAATTTTTTCATGACTTCAAACCAAAATTATCTCAATTTATTACCGCACAAATAAAGGCAATGAAACCTAAGGATGCAGTGATGTCTTTTCACATGTCAAAAATAAATTAATTCTTTTTTTTTTTTCCAATTGGAATATTTCAAGCCACTGGAATGTTTTGTAGTCTAGATCTTTTGTGCATTTGGGATTAAAAACAGCCAAGATACTTCATTTTTTAAATAGTCTTCTGTATTGTAGAACTATTATTTTCCCCTTAATAAAAGTTAATTACAGTCTGCTGGATACAGCTGGATTCATTTCATAATGCAGAACAGCACGTGAAGCACAGTTCTACCACAAAAATTCTCAGTTCCCTCTGCTCCTTCTTTTTGTTTTGGCTTGGGTCACTTTAGTAAGGGAAACTTCATCATGTGAAATGCACAACAGGATAAATTCTGCACTCAGTCCTCTCCCCCATCCAGCCACTTTCATTTCAAAGTGCCCATATTTCACAAGGATGTTCCTCTCAAGCAAGCCAAACCTTCTGCTCTGGCACAGTCACACAAGAAATCTGGGTGATGAAGCCCAGAGCTGCACTGTGATCTCATACAATTTCTTGCTTTGAGATATTCAAGCCAGCTGTCCAGTGCTTGAGAAAGTGACTTGGCAGAAGAGGAGGAGACACTTCAGAGCCCTGCCACCACCCAGACTGATTCACTCTCACTGAAGTTCACCTCGCTCACAAGAGCCCCCATGCAGGAAGGTGCAGCCCAAAGTCTGATCAAACTGTGGCTGCTGTCAAAAGATGTCATGGAATGTGCTTGACAATCTGCGTGACCTACACCAAAATTTCTTGTGATGCACTGATCAAATTCTCCACTAGCACTGGCAAAAGAGCATTTTTCAGCGCCAAATCCGTCAAAGCCTCAACCTTACCTAACAGCAAAAATTGAGGGTCCTCTTTATTGTTCACAGGAGAATGGGCATGCATGACAAAGAAAATGTACATCTCATTCACCACATATGAGCTTTACTTTTGCAACTGAAGCATCACCATACCAGTCTGTTGAATATTTACATGGTGACCTTCATTTTTTTTATCCTTAGATATCAAAACAATTTACAAAGAGAAGAGTAAGTCTTTCTCAGATGTCAAGAACTTTTGCAAAGGAGGAAGCAGATACGTGCTGAGATAATGTAAAAAAGGTTAGCAGCGTAGGCAGAAAATTAGAGGCATGGTTCTGAGCAGCTAGCAAATCTCTTGAAGTGGAGTATTACATTCTAATTGTTTTGAAACTACAAGAACAGAAGAAACCTCCTTTGTCTTTTTTCTCACTAAACTCATCACAGGTCCATCTGTGCTTTCAGGACCTAAAAAAACCAGATCATCTGGTTCTTCATCAGCTCTGGAGTACTACTATACTAGTTACTGTCATTTCCTAACTCTTCAAAGGATTTAGTACTCTCTTGTTCACTCTGCTCAAAAGAGAACAATAAGGCCTGTAGTGACACATTATTCAAATACATAGTAGAGTTCCCACAATAAAAGACATCTGGTACTGCACAAAACAGCAAAGCTATAGATTAGCAAGATATTTGCAGTCTTGAGAAGCATTTGCAGCTCTTGAGAAGCATATTGCTTTATGTAAGCAGAGTGCAAATCAGCATGAGTAATAATTATGATATAGCCTTCTGCAACCTTTTACATCTCTTTTGCTGAGGTTTAATTCCAATGGGAACAGTTGCACGGACTTAATTAGTCAGAGCACTGCTTCTAGAAGGAGGCAGGTGACATATTGCATGTAAAGACACCTTGGACAAAGTACAGTCAAAAACTCTGTCTTGCATAAACACCATGCATACAAGCTTCATCACTTTTATGGAGCCAGACTGAGCATTTTATTTAATTAAATACTGTGATGTAGATACTACATTATTTACCCTAAACTTAGAAAATAAGCTATGAACAAGGTGAGTCCATTAATCTTATGAATGTAACTAGCAAGCTATCTGAGCAAATATGAAAATAAGTGCTTTCTTCCCAAACTATTTTTTTCTGAAGAATATCCTGTGATAATTTCATTGTTACAAGAACAGGTGCTTTTTCTTTTTTAGAACAGAACAAAACCTATCTGTTCACATCCTGAAGTACAGTAGATGGATCAGTTGGCTAGGAAACTCTAAGCTTGGGTGACCCAACAGACCCTCTTTTTCTTATCTATAACTTCTCCAGCAAGGCATTTGCACATTTCAGTTTTCACATTACTGAATTTACTGGGGGGAAAAAACAACAACAACAACAAAAACACATGCTCCACGTAAGCTGAAGAAAATTAGCAGAGGGAGATCTGAAGCATGGTGAGTTGGGAATGGTTATATGAGCCCTGGGGAAAAACATCATCTTTAATGGAAAATGAATGAAAGCCAAGCAAATTCATTTGGAATATGAATATGAAAACCATAGGACAATTTTGGGTAAACAGTGGAGTCATCAGGTGGCCAGGAGAGACATGCCAATATTCATTCTCAGCCCACAAATGATCACAACAAATAAATGCAAATGAAAGCTGGAGGTCACTTATTCATGTCTGTGCAGTAAGAGAATTAATGAAAGAGTACGACAAGAGTATCATGTAAGGTTAGCCACACAGCTACTAATTATTGATGAAGTTACTGCTAGAGGTAACAGCAAGTTACAGTGCCCTGCTGTGACTGGTAAAAACGGGAACTTGTTCTGCGGATGTATTGACTGAAGCTTCATATCATGATATCAGCACCTTGGGTTCTTTAGAACAGGAAGCCAGCCAGCCTTCTTCTCATGAGAGATACTCCAGTTCTCTTTTCAGAAAATGAAAGAAATCAGCTTTACTGTTGTGACTGGAATCTGACCTGGGTGGCTGCACTCCATTCCAGCTTCTGTGGGAAGCCTGGTCTCTGGTCTCTGCTCATCCAAACCACCAGAACTTGGCACTCAGATAAAATGCTTTACACTATTGTTATCTCTTCTATGAGAAGTAGGTTTGGTTTAATGTCACAAAACCTCATCAGTTTTGGTTTTGTTCCGTTAGTTCAGACGTGAGATTGTTCATAACAGAGTTCTTTTATAATTAAACCTCAGTGGTTAGATGGGTAAGATGGCAAATTCCAATCTTAGGCTATTGACATGAAACTAATTTGGGCTACTGAAGTTTGTGGTAGAGCTTGTCTTGGTATGACTTTGAGGAACTCACATTTCTGTTGTTCTGAAATGGGAACTATATTCTCTGCTACTTACCTTCTCAGGCTTTTCAAACAGCAGAATGTATAATGACTAATTTCTCTTCTTTGATTGGAACGAAAACATTTAGTGATGTATTCTTTTCAATTTTCTGCTATGTATTGAATTTCTCATAGTAAGACCACACTTGCAAGAAAGTAATCAAGATTCAATTATACATTAAAAAGTAGAGTATTTTTGGATAGCAAAGGCGAGAGGTGTAGAGTCAGAATCCTTCTGAGGCAGAAGTTCAGTAGTTTGCTGAACTATGCCACAAAGCTGTCCCGTCTTTAAGAAAAGTTGTTTCAGTCAAATAAAACGTTTTCCAGCACATCCCCCCAAAAAAAGTTTTTTTAACCAGTGAAGTTTTCTTTCTTGTGGCAGGGCCTCTGGGCTTCTGTCATCCAGTTTTGCAACCAAAACTACCCTATGGTTAGATTGTATAAATACCAAGATTTAAAAAAAGAAAAGCAGAAATAAGTTTGAGGCTTGGCTTTTCTATAAATATTCACCTAAGTTCTGTGCAGACATTTATAATACAGAAAAGACTGTTTTCACCAAGTAGGTCCAGGAACGAGCAAATCATCAGATCAGAGATTCTCAAAAATTGTTCCCTGGCAAGCTTTTGCATTTGTCATTCTCTGTGGTTATTGAAAAAAAACCATTCTTCTTAGAGATAACTTCCCTACCTCCTGACAGGTTCTTTCACAACACTGTTGACTCTGAGTATCATAGAAATGCGTCTAAACACTCAAGTATGTTTAGTGTGTATAGCCAGGTTTTGATCTGTAGGGCTCAGCACACTCACCAAAGAAAGAACAGACTTTCATCATCCAGATGGGGAAGATTCTTATCACACAGATCTTTACGTCAAGCAAAGATCTTTTACTGCAGCTACCTATCTTCTTTGTTGAGCAGTACTGCTCACTGCTTGCAAAGCAAAGCACTGTGTAATATGGGCGAGGGCACTGCAGTCTGACCGAGTGCAATTTGTTTAAGCTGATATAAATCTATAAGAGCAAAGTAGATGGATTCTTGAGAAAGGCAGCAAAAATGCCCAGAACCAGAGAAATATTTTAAAAAGAGAATTTAGTGACTGTGCAAATGGCTACTGAACTGAGAGAGCAGTTATAAAAAGAACATAGGACAGTGATGCCCAGAGCAGAGGGAATGAGATGCACTTCTCCTGCTGAAGCAAGGAAATTGAATAGGCTAATGTGAATACAAAGGATATTAGCATTAAAATTGTTAAAGTGATTTCCTCACCTCTTTACTGCTTTTGTGTCCCTGAAATGCCAGGTTTGGTGAATCTTGGGACCTAGTTAATATCTTGTTGAAGGAGTCAGGAACATAAATAAACATATTTTTAGTACAAACTTTTTAGTTAGAGAGGTTCCATTTCCCTAGGCATAGGAAAATTACCAGTATGTTTCTTCCAATAGAAACATTTTCTTAACCCCTCACTTGCTCCTACAGATAAACAGCATTCTCTTGGTCTCAATCACTCTTTAATATATCTATTTATTTTACTGCTTCCTCCTCCTCATCAGCACCATGTTTTTTTCACAGTATTGGAAACCATATAGGATAAAATCCTTTCTTTAAGCCGAACTTGCTTCAGTAATGGACCTGGCCAAATTACATCTAAGCTGGTACCAGAGTAAGGCTTGGGTCATGATACAGAAAGGTTCAACTGGATTGCTTTGACAAGAAGCATATTGTCTTTATATCTCTCATGTGTTAAGGTTTGCAATCTTTTCTACTTTCTTTTCTTCCTGCAAGAGACAGCAAGAACCACCCCTTTATCTTCCCAGACTTGATATTCTTATCCAACTTCCAGGAAAACGCAGTCACACAAAGTCATGCAAAGAGGAAAAAGAGAACTGCAAGAAATACTTAATAACATCTATGTAACACAAAGCACTGAACTGTGTGAAACTGCTTTAGCTGAAGGATGTTATTTACCATTAGTCTGGGACAACACTTTTTCTTGGAAAGGAGTTGTCATTTGTAAGATTAGTCATCATAAACTGCAGATGGACTCTAGAAGATAAGCTGTGATCATGGAGTGATTCTGGTTTATCCTCTTTTATCTCAGCAGACCATTAAATCAACGAATAGCCCAATTTTCAGACAGTCTGGCGCTCACTTCACAGTCAGCAGTCTTAATTTCCAGATAAACTGAAGTGCAATGTCCCCCTACTGTACAACAGCCGCGCCAGTGGGTAATCGCACTGTGAGCTAATAGGAATTTTGCACAGGGTGCTCCTTCAGCAACACAAAGTGGAACAGTTAGATCAGATCAGGCTTCAGAGAAGGCAGGTGGCAGATGAGCGTGTGAGAGATAAGATACACCAGTCTACTATATGGGCACAGGTAGGACTCAACACCAATCAAATTAACACTGAAAGGAAGATGGGCAGGTTTATGTTAGACACAAGGAAGAAACTCTTTTCCATGAGGGTAGTGGGGTACTGGAATAGGTTGCTCAGAGAAGCTGTGGATGCCCCATCCCTGGAGGTGTTCAAGGCCAGGTTGGATGGGACTCTGGGTAACCTGATCTAGTGGGTGGTATCCTTGCCCATGGCAGGGGGGTTGGAACTGGGTGGTCTGTACAATCCCTTGCAACTCAAGCCATTCTATGATTCTGTGGCATCTTAGCAATGGCCAGTTGTCTTCACCCGTAAAATGGATAGGAATAGCACATTAGTGGAGTTATTGGAAATAACGCATTAATGTTTGTAGGTAAAAGTGTTTAGCTGCTGCAGGAATTATAGCACACAGTTAAGCTAGCCAGTACTAATTGCTGGAGGGAACACAAGGTTGGGGGTAGGCAAGGAGTTGGGGGTTTTTTTGCACAGTGATTTCTTTAGATAGGTATTTTTCTTAGTCATGTCAGCAGTTAGCCCAGAGATCTATTTGGAATTGAAAGGCTGTAGCTTTTTTTTTCATTGTCTCTGTTCTGGAACATAGAAATTATGAATTTCACTAGCTGACAATATGTGTAATTATTGGCATTTTCTGCTGTTGACCATGGGAAACAAGGTGACTTGGAAGTTTTCACACAGGGGTGAAGAAAGGAATATGACTCACACTGAGCATTTTTAAAATAATCTCCCCCTATCATATCTCACCCCAAATAAATAGCAGAAAAATTATACTTTCCTTAGGTCCTCAAACACAGTTTTGATTTTTGCTCAGATGTTATGAAGGAACTTCATCATTACAGAAGTAGAATTAGTTTACATACTTTCCTTTTTTCTAAGGCATTGAAAATATTAACACTGGCTCTACCTAAATAGCATTCAATGTCAGCATCTCGTCATTTCAGCCAAGTGCAATGCTGACTTTCAAAAGACTCTGCAGTCTAAAAAGTGGCTCTCTGAAAGTGATACTGGGATACTTTATGTTTGCTCCTGTTTATCCCTATCAGAATGAACAATCACTTCATTTTTTATTTTTCATCTGCCAGTGTCTGAATATGAAAAATATCAGAAATTTTACCAGGAATAAACTAAAAGCCAGTTGACAGCCTGATTGATGAGAAAGGAGGATGTCACCAAAAGGGTCAAAACTTTTCAGTAGCACAGACTTCTCCTCATCAATCCAAAACGTCTCAACGTACAAACAAGAATCTCAAATTCAGTGCCACCTTTCCCAGCTAGGTAGCAATCAAAAGGTTTTCTTTTAAACAACTTTACAAGTGTTGCCTTTCATTTTTGCTCAATGTTCTTTTTACAGAGGAAGCCAGGACAAGCAGCTGTGTGCTACTTGTTACTTTATATGAGGTATGTATGTGGAGAAGGAAAAAACATGCAAAGTTTCACATGAAAGAATTACCCACTCACCACTAAACAAACTAAGAAGCAATGGAAAGATACAGAGCATTTTTTTCACTTCTCTTAACACTCCATCACAGAGCACGTAAAGCACAAATACCCTCAGCATAAGAGGATTTGGGCAGAAGCTTTTCCTTCACCAGTTGTGAAAATGAGAACTACTTGCAAACATTTGGAGATCACCTTCAAAGACACGGTCATTGCTCCTTTCTGCTGTGTGAAGCAGCAAAGAGAAAGGAAGTAAAACAGGAATGAAAATATTTGGTGGTGATGCTTCCTGAAATAAACTGTTTACCTAAAAGAGCACAGTTAAATATTTTTAAACTAGCACCAGCTAATTAAACAATTAAAGGTTGCAGAACTCGCCCTGGATATAGGATCAGGTGCTGAAAGACTCTTCTGTGAATGCAGTAAACTGATGTGGCTACATGAAAAGCAAATTGTATGTATGATCACAAGCCCTCAAAAACCAGTCCCATGTAAAGGACTTTCAGAAAAAAAATACGTATGTGCATTCAGCTTAAAAATCAGCCAGGAACAAATTCTTCTCTTTTTTTCTTTTTTTTTTTTTTCCCCTGCCAATAGCAATAAACTGAAAACTAAAGGGCTCTTTAAAGCAGTTTTTTTTCAGATTTGCACCTATAGTCCTCAGTGTAATCAAAGGCATGACTTTGCATGATACTTCCTCATTAAGGTGGCTGGAAAATAGAGTGAGAAGATCTCAGACCATGTTACACAACTTGGCATGGGTAATGTGGTCTTTTACAATGATAGAAACAGCTTGTTTTGTCACTCAGTTTGGATACAAGAGAGAAGAGAATGAAAAGTCAACAACAACCTGAATTCCTGAGTGAGAACCATAATTGATCGTTCCTTATTGGGCTGCTCAAATTTTAGAGTCAGATGACAGGAAACGTTGAACAAATAGAGGGGTCTGGTTAGGATAACTGGCTACTGTGTTGGAAAGAATGGAAAATGAAAATAAAGCAGCTGTATTAAAAGGATTCACCTACATACATGAGCAACAATTACAGATTATCAGCAACCTGCGGCAGCAGAATTTTAGACTGTATAGGAATTGGCTTTTCTTGTTCCATGAACAACTTCAAAATATTTCCAATCTGCATAGATTGTCAAGGACCAAACGCTTTTCATCCAGCAAAAATATTAACGGATTTTCTATTTGAATCACCAAAACCTTTCATTATGACACCTGTTAAGTACTTTAATGGGATTTTGAGAATGTAGTTTAAAAAAAAAACTACATATTTTGCTTACCTTTTCAAAGACAAGTTCTTGCATTTGAAAAATGTATTTTGTAGCTTTGAAACTTGCATTTTTACATTTTTTCCTGTAATGTGAGTCAAGAACTTTTGAAACTGATGCTTGCAAAGTTCTTACGAGAACTTGGGGATTTTCCAGCAAAACTAGACATTCAAACCAGGCCTGCTTTGCAGGAGCAGATGCCTCCCACCATCATCATCCATGTCAGCTATTTTAACAAGACCGTTCTCAGAGAAGAGGGTATTTTCCTTTCTACTCGTGCAAGACCCAGCAGAAAAAAAGGGTTCTTGAAACAGTTGTTTCTAAAACAATACAGGATACTTCTGATTTGGTTATCTAAGTGTGTCCTGTACTTCCTAGAACTGTAACTAAGCCGGGGGCGAGGTAGGCACAGTCCTTCCTTCTACACAGCTCACTGAGCAGAGTTCTTTCTGCAGGGGCTTTTGTGCTGGACTTGAAATCCTGTCCCCTCTGCCCAAGTGCTAATGATCCCATGGTGTGTTTTTCAGAGTTTTCGGGGTTGTCCTTAAACAAAATCCCACTTCATTTTCCCTTTTCGGGCAGAAAGCCCGGAGCTAATTGGATGCATTCTCTCTCTTCTTCAGTGACTAAATGTAATGCTGATGTGTGCATATAATGTGGGAATCACGTTAATCATAGGCGCACAGATTTCAAAGCCAAGAGTGCTGGTTGTGATGACCTAGTCTGATCCACAGTGTAACACCAGGCATAGAATTTCTGCCAGTGATTCCTGCCACAAGCCCATGATTTTGCACCTCAGTTCCCATCTGTATAAACCTCGTCGCAGCTTCCAGACACTGGGTTTGTTATGCCTCTGCTGCGTAAAAGAGTTCTTTGTTCCCAGAAACCTCCTACTACACTAAAGCCTTATGGGCTCTGATCAAGTCACCTCTTCACCTACTCTTTGCTAAAATGAATAGATTAAGCCTTTTATATCTCTACCCTCAAGGTAAGGTTTCCAGGCTTTGAATTATCTATGAAAGGACCACATAGACCTATGCTGTTGGTATCTCACAAAAATCTTGAAGATATGAAGCTCCTGCAGTGTGGGCTCTTCAAAGGCTGCACGGCTTTTTATTCAGAGGTTAGTAATTTCAGCCCTCCAGTTGGATCTACAGACTTTGCTTTGAACCCAAGCTTGTATGTTATGTCTATAGTTTTCTCATCATCTGTTATTTCTCAATTTGTCCAACAGAGTAGCTGTAATTTGAAATGAGTCCTAGCATCTGCATTTAAGCAGAGTTATAGATTCATATTCAGGGTAAAGGCTTGGAATCTTCAATGGCACCCATAAGGAAAAAAACAACTTAAAACAGAAGTGCTGATCAGTAAGGACTTCAGCAATTAGGTGAGATATCACACAAAGTCTTGGCTGTCCTGTTTGAGATGTAAATTTTTAGTTTGGCCTGTTTTTATTGACTTGGTCCTTCAAAAAGAAAACTTGGCTGAAAGGGCTGCTCGTACTACTTCCTGTTACCCTGTTTGACCTGCCATATGTGTATATACATCAAGTGCCAGCTTACTGAATGTGCTGTTCCTGTAATTACTAGCAAAAGCCCATGTAATCCATGACAAACCAGCCCTAATTTTCATGGCAAGATTCCCAGGTTTTGCAGCAATCTGATGACAGAGATATCTCAAGTATTTTGCACCCATTGAAAAATAGTGACATCATCAAGAGATTAATCATGAACTTAATAAATACTTAATGCAGAACTCCCTTGCTCTAGTATCCTAGTATCTATCTTGGATAGATATATATAGATATATGCACACAAAACTTCAGTTTTCATAATTCTTATACTTAACTGCATTGTGAAAATCAGAGATTTTAAGAGAGCAAGTAAAATCTGGAGAGTTTAACAGAGATTATTAAGGGCTAGATAAGTTGTTCAAACTGTCTAAGAAATTAAGCAGTCCATGCAAGATGCAAATCATAGGGAAAATGTCAACAAAGCAGTCATTTATGTTTCTCTAATGAAGATGAGAATTGAAAGTTCACTCTGTAAAATGAATTTCAAGTATTTTCTTTTTGATTTTTTTTCAATACATACCTTTGCAATACAGAGCTCTTTCTAGCTGCTTACATGTACCATATTAGTATTTTTTTTAAACAGGAAGCAAAAGAAGGAAGGGAGGAATGTGGTAAATAGAGCAAGCAAAACATGATCAACTTTTTTCACCAAGTGTTTTTCATAAACATGATCAACTTTTTTCACCAAGTGTTTTTCATAAACACCTTTTTCAACAAAACATTTGTAAAAATACTGCCTGTTTTTCATTTTATCATTGAAAATGCATCAAGTATAAGTACAGTAAGTCATACATGCTGAAGCTGCTACTTCAGGCTATCTGCAAACTCAGGAGAAGGATTAGGGTTATTTTCACATACAATAGGACTAGAAAAAAATATTTTTCTTTTCTATATATTCAGGGACTCTAAAGCCCCATTCAGTGGTAAGAGATGGAGTGTATCTTTGACATACAGAACTGTCACGTTACCCTAATGTTATATTTTCTCCTGCAAAAGTCTGAGACATAGAATCCATTGTCTGACTCTGTACTGACTGTGAGGTAATGCTTACATCCACTGGTCAAGAAGAAACTTAGGAACCAGAGAGCTGCTTTTTCAGCACAGTTGAGCTGGTGTTTTCATTTTCAACATGTTTTGCATTAAGCATCACTAAAGCCCTTTTACTAATTCTGATCTTGTGATTTTTGCCATTGAAGAATAGGAGCAGAACCCAGTAGAGCAAAGTGATGTAGTATTAGGGTATTCTTTCAAAAGCAACATCCAAATGTGACGGCTGCTCTATTGTCTGGCTCTTTAAACCCAGCACAGGATTTTCCTTATGGGACAGTGCTCCAGCAAAATAAATGAACGGGCTGTAATCTAAACTCCAAAGCTCTCCATAAGATATTATTGTGTTCCAGGCTCTGAAATAATAGGAGAGACAGTACATTGTGGACAAACATCTACTTCTGCATTTTTGGAGAGATCAAAGCGTGTCTGTCTGCAATAACTTTGGATAGATACAAGATAGCTTGAGCCAACACGGTCACACAGTAAGAGAAAATGTTATCAACCCTACATTGTAATTTAAATCCCAATTTCTTCTCAATGCATCAGCAAGAGAAAAGCTTGAAAAACAGCCTACTTGCATGGCAGCTATTAAAGCCCCAGTGTTGGAGGTGGAAGAGCAAGTGGAGGATGAAGCACGATAGAAGAAGCACCAGAGAATGCTGTAGAATGGAGACAGAAAGAAGACCATATGTTCAAGTTGAAATTGTTTAAAAAGGGCTTAGTTACCAGAAGACAAGTGTCCCAAATTTTCAACAGATCAGCATTAGAACAAAAAAATTCCCCAGATCTTCACCCGTGTTCTCATAGAGACATAATTTGGACAGGGGCATTTCAAGCCAACTGGAGCTGCCATCACCAAATCTGAATGTAGGGCTAGATATATACCCACAGATATTTGTGTGGAAGGAGATTAGTGGTCCCAGTTCTATACTATCTCCAAACAACAACCAGCTATGGCAAGATACTGTGGTTGGCATATTTTCCTCACGTGCTTTGCATTTTCTTCCACTGGGTCTGGCAGAAGTTGAGTTAGGTGAAGGTTTGTGCTAATTGTATCCCATCCTTGGTACAAATTCCATGCCTGGCCTGCAGATCTTTCCACCACACTCTTTACAGCAGTGGGGCAGTTGGCAGAGCCAGAAGCAGAGCTGAACCAATAGGTTTACCCACAATCTGCCATGTACAGCACAGTGACATTGTAGCAGGCTGGAAACGCCACCAGAGCGATCTCAGTGCCCCAGCTGAGTCTCAGGACCTTTTAAAACTGTGCAACTCAGCTTGGATTTCTGAATTATCCCAGCTTGAGGGTATTGGCTTTTGGATACAGAGATGCTTTGCGAGCTCAGCCCCTTCCATGCCAGGCATTGCTCAACTGAAGAGCTAGACAGTGCCTGTTGGGCCACAGCATTCCTGCAAGGGGCTGCAGCCCAAACAGGGTCAGTGCCCAACCTCTGGAGGGGGTCACAGCTCGAAGGCTAAGAAGGAGGGGGATGCCAAGAAGGCCATGGGCTGTCTGCCCTCCTGCAGGCAGGAGTGAGGAAGTCCTGGAGGGGTTTCCCAAGGGCTGCCAGTTTCCCCACAGGAAACCTTGGCTGTATTTCCTGCTATGCTGCATGTTGATGTGTGGGCTGTAAATCTGGATGTTAACACAGGAGCATTATGTTCCCCTGAACGGATGGAGGAGTAACTCAGCCCTTTCTTCCTCATTATCCACTATAATGCCTCTTCAAAGTCAAGCACAAGATGACTGTGACTTGCTCAAAGCCACTGTCATTAAGCAGGACACATGATTCTCCTTTTGCTTCTAATCTGTTTCATTCAGGGCTGAGGGCTGATCTCACATAGTCTTTACAGGGTGCCGGTCTTGCCTCACTGGGCAACTAATGTAGGCTAGCTAACACATAAGGTCCAGTTGCATTACGTGCCCTCAGTCATTTCCTTTCAAGAAAACCTAGTTACACTATCTCAAAACTGCAAAAATGAGCATGTATCACAATGTTTTCCTTCGAAGCATAAGATCCTACTGCTGACCCCTGGCAAATACTTCAAACACAACAAGTGTGTACTTCATGCAGCGTTAGATAATCAGATGAAACATTTCATTCAGTTCAAAAAATCAAACATCCCAGTCTTGGTCAAGGGCAGCCACAGATAGAATCAGTATATTTTTTAAAGACATAGGGTAACTATTATTATTGTATGTAGTAATTGACTGGCAGCAACCTTTAGAGTCCCAGTGCCAGACAAGAACCTTACTGTGCTAGGCGCTGTTCAGAAGTAGAGCAAGATTCTGACCTTTATTCCCCTGGGAGTGAGGGTAAATAAAGACAAAAGCATCATGCTCAAATTAACGTAATAAAGTTATAGAAATTGAGCTATTTGAGTCTACAGCCACCCAGAGTTTTGATCTGGCAATATGAAATGGCATGAGAGAATAATAAAGGAGGGAGAAAAAAATGTGGACTGCACTTAGTTAAAAATGTTCAAGACTAAAAAGGAAATTTGCGTTGGTGGTGATACACAAAAATGTGACTGGAAACACAATGAAAGTTTGGGATCTAGTTTCTCCAATTTTCATCCCTCCAGCTCATTCTTATGAATGTCCTACATAAATAATTTTGCAGGTCTCTAGGTTGTCAGCACTCACCTATTCCTACAGCTAGAAGTTTTTTTTTCTCCCTTTTTGAAAGATCTAATACAAGCCTTCTTTGCTGAACTTAGACATTTTTTAAGACTATCGTATTTCCCACCCCTTGCTCCTGCCATATTCTCTTTTTCTAGACTAAACAAAGCTGATTTTCTCAGCCTTTACTCACAGGTCATGCTTTCTAAGTCTCTTATCATTCTTGTTGCTCCAACAGCAACTTTTTCATGTCTGTCCACATCTTACAGACAATACAGTGCATCCTACAGCGAATGTTAGGAGTTAAGAGTTTGGAATAGAATTCCAAAGAAGGGAGAATATTCTTCTACTGTAAAAATTACATCAAATTAAATATTAGCAGTAGAGTAGTAGGAGTTATTCCATACTGTCAGAGATTGATTAGGTGTCACCAAATATATTGTTTCTACTTTTGTTTCTTCTGGAGCAGAGGTAGATGGAAGTGGCTACAATGGTGACTGTTTCATAAACTCATGCTTTCATGACAAAGTCATTATTAAGACTCTGGAAAGGGGTGAATACCATATCAGTACAAAACGCTGTAGTAGAGCCAAGAAGACTGTGGCTAATATGCTTTATGTTTAGTGGCACTAGAACACTTGTCTGATGCTGATGAAGAAGTAGGATGATATACCACAGGCACACACACTCAGTAAAGCAAGAATATATATACATAACACCCTGTTCAAAGGAGCACATTGGAAAAGATCCCCAGCTGGTATGTGCTCTGCTGGATCTGGAGCAGCTGGCAGTACTGTTATGTTTAACATCTTTGTGGGAAAAAAGGAAAGAATCTCTGTTATGCCATCCTTCAGGTCCACAAAGGATGTTCCTTGTGCAGCTTTTCAACCTTCCTAGTGTAAACTCAGTTCAGCTTATGTTTATTTGAAAGTGGTGGGTTTGGAGTGGGATCAATCATACAGGCCTCTTGCAGAATGGAACCCCAATGGCAAATTATCAGCTAATCCACAGCTCATGAAAATTACTTACGATTTTTTTCCCCTGAGTGTTTTCTTTGTTTGTTACTCTATCTCTGACAGTGGTGGACACTAGCTGAGGAAGGGGTCTCATAGCCCCTCTCATTTTCCCCTTGCAGAAAAATAAAGATACTAATCATCACAGGGACACACCCAGCTGGCCCTCGCTTAGGCCATTTATCAGCATCAACTCCAAGGAGGAAAGCCTGTTCTGTTCACAGAACAAGCTGGAAAAGTACGAAAGATTGAGAGCGGGGGAAAAACGGATAAAAAATCCTACAACTGTTTTTTCTGTAAATCCTAGAGGGAACTTCGAGCCTGCAGTTTGTTTATCATTTCATTTTATTCAACTGTACTGCAAGAAATAAGGAAGGAGAAAGCTAGGATTGTCTGGAATAGGCTTATAGCCAAACTACACCACTGAGAAAAGGAAAAATGGGTGGAGTTGCTATACGTAGACAACTAATTCCACCAATTCTTCACTTGACCACATCATCTCTCACTTTGTACGCTTCAATTACTGCCTCACCCGTTTCACACTGGGAATTATCCAGTGTTCCCAGAGGCTCAGCTTGATTTTCTGCTCCTCTGCTTCCTTAAGAATTTATACCAATACCAAGAGTAAATAGAAGACTGTAAAGTCAAGAGCGAGAGCTTCATTTAGTGGAATTATTCCGTTCTCCTCAGCATTACTCATCAACAAGCATTACCAAGATGGTGCTGGGGCTCACTGCTATTGCACATCATTTTGTGGGACAGGATGCAGAGAAAGAGGCTTTGGAATTGTTTTCTAATCCCACCTTAGTTTGCCTGGACATGTATCAGCACTTTCCTGAATGTCCCTTCACTCTGTCTCTCAATTCCCTTTTTCTTACTGTCACTTCTCTGCATCTCCTGCCATCTCTGTAAAAAGACTGCCTTCTCAGCTCTTCACCCCATAAAGGATTCTACCTCAGTGCCTGCTATTCATCATGTGTCAAGGGAAGGAAAGTGTGCTTCAGGTTCTTCTCCTGCTTTGGTCTCATTCTGTGACCCATCGCTTTACTTACAGGAAACCAACAAACAATCAAACAAGCAAACGACAACAATAAAACACAAAATCTGAGCAGTAGAACAGAAAGCTTAAGTAATAATACTAGTACAAAATAGGTCTGTTCTTGCAGAATCTTTGTTTTAATCATTTACAGGCGGAAAATATGGACATCTTTCTGCATATTATTTTTCCCACTGCATTTTATCTGGCAACTCAAAACCTTATAGCCGTATGGAGGATGGCCATATAATTTCAGGGTTCAGTTCCAAGCCTTGTGCTGTAGCAGATCATCTGGTGTTTGACCTTCACACAAGCTGAAAGCCTTGGGAAGAACACCACCTTCAGATTTTAAGATCCGTTAACAAAATCAATAGCTTTGTGGCCACTGTGAACATATATATTACATCTGAAACACTCTAAGTTCAGGCCGTATCAAGGATTAGGACCCCAAATGACACCATCAACAAGCAACAACAACAAGAAGCTGAAATTCCTACACAGACCATGCTCACTGACCAAACACAAGTCCATGTGACAGCTCAGGTTAATTAGTTGATATATGCCAGGCCTTTCACTGAAGTTTGAGCTAAAATACAGTAATTAACAAGTGAGGCAGACTGAAGCGTACACAGTTATGGCAGCTCAGTTGCTCTGAGACAATCAGGTAAATGGCAATAACTTGACCACCTGTCTAAGCCAGAGTGCATCTCAGTATGGCTCCGTAATGGGATGAATTTTAAGATTATGATTTGAAGATTAAGATTATGAATTGAATCCAGTTCTCCCTACTGCACCTAGCCCTGTGCTCCTTGTCTAGTTAGGGAATAAGTGTTTCCAAGGGCATTGTTTGTAATGTATGTGTTGAGAGCATCTACACCTATGTTCATAACCTCCAAGACTGTTTCAGGCATTCACAGTTGATGCACATGCCACCCTCCCCTCTCCCAGGAGCCCCTAGGATCACACATAATTGTCAGCCAACAAATGTTGTGTTTTTCTACTTATATGAGCCAGAACTCTACTCCTGCCAACACCCATTCTTGTTTATTCTATATCTGTTTGTCTTTCTTGGCATCTCGTGTTGTAGTGCCTAAGAGGAAACAAGGCACAAGCACTTGGAAGGATCAACTTCTTTCATTCAGGTATCCAAACAGTCAGCAGGTGCACAATGGATTTTGATCAAAAGCCAGGCAGGCATTGAAGGCATTGAAAAGGAAGGCTTCATGACTGCCTGCAGAAATTAAAGTGCCCAGTCTTCAATTGAGACAAACTTTAATAAATCAAAATCTTAAAAATCAAAATCCTTGGCCACTAGAGAAATTCAGATCACACCTGGAGTTCAGGATTCACATTGTGACTCATTCTAGGTGGCATGGCATGATTTTGTTCACTTACTTTCCTCAGAAGCAATCACTTGGTGTTTTAGGATAAACATCTGTCAGGAAATAGATCATATCCTATAGGAACAGAAGGAGGAAACTAAGCTTTGTTCATGAAATGCTAAGAATGTATTTTTAACGTCAGGGGCCTGGGGGACTTTCCCATAATTAGTTTACAGGAGTATGTCAGAAAGTCTCTGGCAGGGTACACAGCACTCATAAATCTGCATGAGTGTAAAGTGTTCCAGGGTTCCTTCAAAGGGACTGGACCAGAGGCAAAAATAGCAGGATACCCTTCATGTGGTAATCTCAGGCACCGCATACCAGGAGGTATCGGGAATCTTAATGAGGAATCCACTCTCTGGAGACTTTTACCTCTAATCTGCACCACAGGCAAGGAGGGAATGAAGGAGGGAAGAAAATAAACAGAAGTGTGCTCACATTCTTTGACAGAGCCAAAATGGACTTCCAGACTCTTTAATGTTCCCTCATTGCTGACCAGTGATGACCCTGTAAGACAGAAGTAAACATATTCAACATTAGAAATAAGGTCAAGTGCTCAGACAAATTTAAATGCATCTCCACTGGTGTCACCTGCACTTTACAGTCAAAGACCTGCTTCAGAGAGGCAAACTTACCTACCCTTCATTAGGCTTGCAGCATTTGAAAACTGTTTGAGTAGGAAAGAGTGGCAGCTACTCATATACCCAGGAGGGAAAGGCTGGCTTCATCACCAGGAAAGATCATTATTGTCCTAGTCCAGTGGTTTTGGAATGTGAAAGTGTTTTCTTCCCATGAAGACACAAACATTCATAAAGCAAATTTAAAACCACAAAAGTTAATTAATTTCACTTAACTTGGGGGCAGGTAGTTGTTTTGTTTTGTTGCCCATCTTAAGGAACAGTGGAGTGCTGGTTACTGTAACTGCTGTCTTTACAATCCCCCAACTCATGTTTTTTGCTCTTCTCCCAGAAAGATGTGAAAATATTTCCTCATTCTCTGTTTGCCACTTCCTCAAAATGGAGATAAAAATCTAAACAAATCAAAATAGAAGACTACATTATAATGAAACTACCATCTTTCTTGGTAATCTCCTTCAAACTTTGTATGCAATGACCTTAAAAAACTTCACACAGCCCTGAAATTGATTATTGTGAGAAAAGTTTTTCAATACCCCAGTCTGCATGTTAACACTGAGGTAATTAAGAACTGGAACCACTGTATGAGAAATCAGATTTCCAAGCTATTACACAATTATTCTCCTTAAACTAGCTGTCACATATTTCTTACCACTAAAAGTAAAGTGTTTTTCAAATTTCCAGAGAGAATTATTTATTTAATTCTTACATTTGAGTCGAAGCATGTACTTCATTCATCAGCTGCTGTCATTCATCTGTTTTTGGTGATGGGACCAAATGTTTTTGCTTTCTCCTTCTTGTGAGCTAGCAAAGTCCCAATGCTTTTTCAGAATACAGCATGACATGGGACAAGGGGAGTAATTTAAGTGTTTTTAGTGAAATTCAAGGATGAAAAATCCTTTTTCAAATCATGTCTTTAGATAAAGAGAACAAAGTTTGTGCTCAGCAGGCCATTTTAGAACACAGAGAGAATGTATAATTTTAACTCCATTCTAAAGTACTTATCCAGAAGTAACAGTCTGTGCATCAGAGCACACAGAGTACAGTCGGACTTCTTCAGTCTTTCATTTCTCCAGGCACTGTTTCCCACAGCATTCCCCTGGGGAAGCTGGCAGCTCATGGCTTAGACAGGTGTGCTCTGAGTAAAACACTGCCTGGATGGCCAGGCCCAGAAAGTGGTGGTGAATGGAGTCAAATCCAGCTGCTGACCGGTCACAAGTGGTGTTCCCCAAGGGTCTGTAGTGGGGCCTGTCCTGTTTAATATTTTTATTGATGTTCTGGATGAGTGGATTGAGTGTACCTTTAGTAAGTTTATAGAAAACGCTTCTCTATTCTTGAGGGAAGAAAGTTCCTACAGAGGTATCTGGATAGGCTGGATCAATGGGCTGAGGCCAATTGTATGAGGTTCAACAAGACCAAGTGCTGGGTCCTACACTTTGGTCAGAACAACCCCATGCAACGCTACAAGCTTGGGGCAGAGTGGCTGGATAGCTGTGCAGTGGAACACTGAGGCACTGGAGCATGTTCAAAGAAGGGCAACGAAGCTGGTGAAGGGTCTGGAGCACAGGACTTATGAGGAGTGACTGAGGAAACCAGGATTGTTTAGTCTAGAGAAGAGGAGACTTGGGAGACATTACTGTTCTCTACAACCACCTGAAAGGAGGCTGCGGCAAGGTGCAGGTCTGCCTCTTCTCCAAGGTGAATAGTGATAGGTCTAGAGGGAACGGCCTCGAGTTGCACCAGGGGAGGTTCAGGTTGGTAATTAGGAAAAATTTCTTCTCAGGTGGAGTGGTGAGGCATTGGAACAGGATGCCCATGGAGGTGGTTGAGTCACTGTCCTTAGAGATGTTCAAGAACCGTGTAGATATAGTACTGAGGGACATGGTCTAGTGGGCATGGTGTTGGTGGGTTGACAGCAGGAATAGAAAATCTTGGAGGTCTTTTCCAACCTTAATGTTTCTATGAAATTGTCCTAGTTCAGTCACACACTCGCTGAGACTGCATTATTGACTCTGCAAATCAAAGAAGCTTCACATAAGGATCTATACCAGGTTCAGTAATGTTATCTGCCCCTCTCTTCTACCAATTTTCCCTTCCACAGAATGAAAATACTTCCACTTTGTAAAGCACTTTGAAAGTTACAGAAAAAAAAAGACTGAAAAACAACAAACCATTCTCCAGATTACTTATCACTAAAGACACCAAGATCTGATACTTAAGTAATGCCTGTGAATCTAATAGAAGGATTCATCTTTCAATCTGAGCAAAGGAAATTGTCTAATATTTTGCATTTACACCAGCTACAAACAACTAAAACCAATGCTGAAGCTTGAGCAACCATAGAAGACCACTGTCCCTAATTCTCATTATATGTAGAACAGCAGGGCCCAGTTGGGAAAGGCAATCTGCTAACATCTTACTAGCTGGCAATGAACAAGAACTAAGTGTGTGCACTGAGTGAGTGCTTCACTTCAGACGCTTGAATGAAGTAATGTTCTACAGTGCTAATGTAAATACAGTTCAATAGAGAGGATGCTGGCAGGAGGCCACTGTTAGGATATAAATTCATGATGCTGGAAGATTAGCTTGGTTTGGCTTGAAGAAGTAAGTTTACAAAGAAATACAGATACAGCATCTCACATATATAAATATTTTACCCAGGTAGTAAACCAAGAGAAAGTCTGGATCTTTTTATCACATACCACAGTTAAACAGATGGTTCCACTTCCTCCACAACTTACCCTTATGCTGAAAAAGAGCAAGTAAAATGGAAGAGACTCCCAGGTATGCGTGATGTATTTCAGCTAGCCAGGTCAACAGAACAGCGTTCAAAGCAGATGAGAAGATACTCTCTTCATGCCCATTCTCACTTGTATCACTCAAAGTATTGATTAATACTGTCCCAAATTAGGAGATTTGGCTGTGAATATGTATATTAAAGGTTTCTCCAAAGAGAAGTAGCTTTCCAACTGTTCCTTCAAAGAGATGCTACTGAATCTTCTTAGATTATCATTTATTGGTTTTTTTCTAGCCTTCCTGTTTGTCTCATGCAAGCTCTTTATAAAGATTAAATCTGACAAATACTTGGGAATCCACCCAATGCCCAGTTCAATTGTCATAGGAAGATCATTGGTAGTGGCTGATGGCTGTAGGCATTTGCGCTTTCTGGCAACTGCAGATAGTCTGATGAGGGAAATTTGAACCCAGTGAAAGCAACACAAGGGGTTTCACTTTTTTGCTCCTGGCAAATCAAGTAGCTATATCTTCCAACATCAATAACGGATTGTGCCATTGATTCAGTGTTGACTTAGAGCAGGTCCTCAGTTTCCTTAACTACTTGTAGGCTGCTATTGAAACTTGCCAGTTTCAAGAGGTGTAGGGCTATGCCTTTAAAGCTTTCATTTCCTTCTTCAATTCTTTTATGAATCTGTAAGACTTCAGCTCAATTTTCCGTCATCTCTCTCACGTAACATGTCCTTATATTGTATTATATCACAGAATCACAGAATCACAGAATCACAGAATCACAGAATCACCCTGTGCTTCACAGGGCCCATGGCAATTGTCTTCTCTTCTGCATTCTACCATAAAGTTTTAGTCATCTCCACAGCACTGTCCTGCTTGTCAGTGGTGAGCAATACTCAAGCACATCATTTCTAAATAACATCTTGTCCTAGGAGTTTCTTATCTACAACAGTCTCTGTTCTTAACTACATCATTCAAAATGGAGTTGCTGTGGATCATCAATACCAGCAATACCAGGTTCCGTTTCTCTCTAATCTTAGTTTTATGAGAATGCTTGGGATCCCGCTGTTTGTGACTGGATGTGGAAAATGACTGGGATGCCAGTGGCAGTAAGTGTGACAAGTGTGTTGACCACAGTAAGATGGCTGGTAGCCATGCTCAGCAGAGTGCATATCTGGAAAGTCTCTATTGCTATCCACATCACCTCTCCCACATCAGCCACTAGCCAATGCTCCAGGCATGTGGTTTGACCTTTAGCCTACGTTCCTAAGCTTGTAAGGACCTCACAGTTTCTTCAGTTCCTAGCCTAGACCCCAGGCAATCAAGCTTCCCTGGTTTCAGTGCTAGACTGTTTTTCTTTCATCCTGTTGCACCTGTTCTATCAGAGATAAAAAAATGGCTGAATTTTGTCCACACAAGCCTATTATAATTTTCTAAGTGGTGGGTCTAACTCTCTCTACTTACACTGCTTTCAGCAGTACACCTATTAGTCCATACTCAGTCAATCTCTCTGTCCTGCCTCCTTCAGTTTGAATGTGTGCACAAACTGTACACAAAATAGCTGCTATGGTTTTATTCCCTCCCCTGAGCAATTCTGTTCATGTTGATATTTTATGCTGCTTTTATTAGGATTAGTTTTGGCCTCTCACAGTCTTCCAAATAAGCTGGAATCACATGTTCCTCAAACCTTTCTGCCTTTAATTAGAGCGTTTCTCTGAAGAGCTATCTGTGGCCACCAGAGCTGCATGTTCTAACACAATATAATTATGAATTCCTTCTTGCAGTTCTGCTTTTGGGGAAGAAAAAAAAATTCTCTCTCCTCTCAAATCATCCGATGCCACAAAGCCCTGTAAACCTTGTCAGCACCCATCCCAGTGTTTTACACATATCCTGACATCCCCTGAGGAAACGTTCAAAAACTAAGATATTACAAAGGAAAATGTAACAAGAAGCATGCCTTATTCTGTAGGATAACATCTGGGACATTTGAGCTCAAAGAGGAAGGTTGTGGGCACAGGGTCTCCACTTACATTTGGAGCTAACATAGCGCAGTTCACAGTCTTTGTCTTCACCTTCACCTTGGACTCTAATTGTACTCCTGACCTAAATAATAATCTCTGTCAGTATCTATGCAGACTCCCAAGTGTGACTAAATTTGGGCACTTTTACCGCTAATATAATTCTCAGTATTATTTTTGAGATCCTGACTTTGACTCAAGAAGCAAATTTTATGTTAGGAAGAATAGAATTAATAGCTAATACAATACAATGAGTGGGTGATCTGAGACAGTCAGCACAGCTTCATCAAGGGAAGGTTGTGCCTGTCCAATCTGGTGGCCTTCTATGATGAAGTGATAGCATAGGTGGGCAAAGGGAAGGCAAGTGATGTCATCTACCTGGATTTCTGCAAGACCTTTGACATGGTCTCCCACCACGTCTTTATCTCTAAATTGGAAAGAAAGGAATTTGAAGGATGGACTATTCAGAGGATAAGGAATTGGTTGAAAGGTCACAGCAATGAGGTTGTGGTCAATGGCTCTATCTCCAAGTAGAACTGGGTAACAAGCAGTGTTCCCCAGGGGTCTTGGGTCTGGTTTTCTTTAACATCTTTGTCAATGACATACATGATAGCACTGAGTGCATCCCCGGCAAGTTTGCTGATGACAGGACAAGGGGAAATGGTTTCAAATGAAAGGAAGGGAGATTTAGATTTGGTCAGTGGGAAGGAGAAAGGAAGGTTTAGTAGCAGATTGTAATTTGTATCCTCCATCCTGTCATAAATTGCTACTACATGGGCCAGTGTGTTCCTGCTTTGGTCAGCAAGGCAGCACTCCGTAAGCCCATATTGCCTAGAAGCTGCCAGCTATATCTGAAGCTTGCCCTGTGTTCTCCCCACTTCTTTCCTATCATGATCTTAGATTTTCAGTCTTTTTGGTTTGCCTGTTCCATGCACAGCTGCCTGCCCAGTTTGCTGAATTCAAATCCTTCCATGACACCAGTGCTGCAGTTATGGCTCTCCATGCAACATGCTTTTTCTCTGAAAAAGTGGTCAGGTGCTGGAATGGGCTGCGTAGAGTGGTGGTGATGTCACTGACTATGGAGATGTTGAAGAAACATTTAGGTTGTTGTACTGAGGGACATGGCTTAGTGGGAGATATTGGTGATAAGTGGATGGTTGAACTGGATGATCTTAAGAGGTCTTTTCCAACCTTGGTGATTCTATGACTCTGTGTTTCAGAAGAGGGAGCAGGACACTTCTGGATTGCTTTCTGTCATACATTCAACAGACAAATCCATAACCAAGGTTGAGCATTCCATGGGATGGAAAAAATGACACAAATGAAAATTCCAACTTTTGTGGCTAAGAACAGAAAAGGCAGAAATACACAGATGAGGTGATGAGAAGCCCACTAGTAGCAGCAACAGAAAAAAATACGTCTTTAAAGATGAATCATATATTCCAGGGTTCAAAATATACAGTGTCGTAAGACTGGCTGCTTTTCATGGGATATTATGGTTGTTTATAGGCTATGCATTTTACAATTAAAATGACAGTACTTGTGCCATGTGCTTAGGAACCTTCCCAAGGTAACACAAGAGATTTCAGTAACATCCAAATGCTCACTGATGTAGATCCTCCTGCCTCTGCACAGTCTGCTGCTTATTAATGAGAAGAGCTGAAAAAAGATACATCCATGTTCAAGAACAATAGCTCTGAGTTTGTGTCCTGTACAGACAGAAAGGGAAGGGGAGATGACAGTGCTGATGTCTGTTCCGAATAGCAAATGACGCATCAAACCACTGAAATTTCCTATGCTTTTGTTTCCATATTTGCAAACTGAGGCTACCACAAAGGCTGTCATGAGGCATGTAGTTCAAAAGTGCCTTGAAGCCACTGATAGTAGAGTCCTGGATATTGCTAAACATCAGCTTTCAGTTTAGGATCTCAAATAGGAAATAATAGAAATAGACAACATTATCCTGTAAGATAGGCCACAATGTGTGAAACAAAAAAACCAGCACTGCCACAACAGCCCCTTTGTGAATGGCGCGACAGGGGCTGAGGTTTGTATTTATACAAGTCTGCACAGATCCCCGTATAAACACTGGCCTGAGATGGGTCAGTGAATGCACTAAATGAAGGCACCATGACATTATTCTGCATTGTCCTACTGATTCCAATAAAAACACTTACCAATGCCTAGTCACATGTCTTTCTGACCTGCTAGATTGCATATTATTACACTTGCTTACTGGAATAACAGAAAGGGAACACTTTCTACAGAAGTGGGTTTTTGGTCAGAGAGTTTAGTACTGAAATGGGTTTCTCATACAAAGAGGCCTTCTTGTCCCTGTGTCACACCCTTACTACCTTAGTTCAAGGAGCACCCAGCACAAAGCACAGGTAAGAGTGAATTCTCTTTGTCTGAATGTGCTCATTTTCCTCCCACACACATACAGAGTGAGAAGTTTTTAAGCACTATTTTCCCCTGTATGAGTGAGATGGCCTCTGCCAGGTGCTCCTGAAAAAAGAGCATATCCCTTCATGGCTCCATCCTCTGGCTGCCGTCAGCTAGCAAGGAGTTGAGGGAAGAGACATCTGTTTCAGATTAAGGAATCTGTTCCAAAACTTTCTGTTCAATGCAAAAAACACAACAGCACCATGAAACAGTCAGATTCCTTCGAAAGGGAAAGGATGGAGAGAACACAGCAGATGCAAAGTAACTTCTTGCTATGACCTGTCCAAGGATGGCAAGGGGAGAGCTACAGTAAAAACAGTCATTAGGGTTGAAATTAAGTTACAAGCTTGCCACAGGATAATAAGAGCTTTACCATTCCTCAGAATTAGTACATTTTTCAAACATAAGGTTTTCATCAACTTTTTTTTTTTTTTAAGCAGAGAAAAAAGTATGAGTACCAAAGTAAGAAAAAGCAGCAATAATTCAACATTTTCCAAAATATTAAAGCTAAGAAGTATGAGGAAAAATTGATTTGTGCCTTTCTAGACAGCTAAGGATTATAGAAGGAGGTTATTGGCTTCTCTGGATTCCGAGCTCTTTTTCCCTCTAATTCCTCATAGATTTACAAAAGTTGGAAGCTTACTATGCAGCAGACTCATCAAATGGTGAACTTGTCAGTAACTTCTCTCGAAGACTTCCATTTTAATAACCATCTGATTAAAGGAGAGAGGTTTTAATTTTGCTTTAAAATAAGAACACAGATGTAATGTACGTATTATGTTAATTTGGGGGGTATTTTGCATGAAACATAAATTGAACTAGTTTGTTGTTGATGTTTTTAATTAATATTAAAAGCAGAGGAGCATTTGTGCATCACATGGACTCTCACTGAGACCTGAAGCTGAATTGAACACTGCTTGGAGACAGGTTATTGCTTCAGCAAACATTTTTATTTTTCATTTAGAATAAGATAACAGCTCACATCCTATGCATCAAATGCTCCTTCTGGTCTAATTGCCACTGCTGATAAGTGTAAACATCTATTTTTTTCTTGCAAAACTCACAGATGATCCATTCAGTACAATAAAGTAAGAGAAAAGCAAGTTTGAGGGATTTGAGGCATCTGTATATGTCACTAGATGGCGTTGCAAAACAGTTATGGTATAGCTTAATGGCAAATCACAAGGCTGTGAAAGTTGATTAATAAGCTGCTGTGCTCACATGTGATACTTTGGAGAACCTGCTCATGTACCACATTCACTGAACTAGGCTCAGGTACCAGTTCCCAGTCAGAGATGCTACAGTGACAGACCGTACAAATGACACACACAAATGACCAGTTTTCTTTCCCTACTGCTGCCCTGATGCAGCGATCTTGCAAGTGTAGTGAGATCCTCATTCAACGAGACTAACTCATTGAAACCAGGGAGAGAAGCAAAGTTAGGGCTATTTTCATAGTGAACATGGTCCTGTCTTAGGAAATCTGTTGGGCATGTTTCCAGCTTTATGCAGATGGCTGACTGACTGCCCTTCCTTAAAGCCTGTGTTGTAGTTGTGCTTAAGAGTGAGTTTCTAAAGTTGATATGAAGAGGTGCTGTATATATTAAAATGTATTTGAAATCAGCTCATCAAACTTTAACAGTTAAAAGGATAAATGCTCGGAGACAACCTGCCCTCCTCCTAGGAGCTCTGGGAATCAAGACAGTCATCTCATCCCCCACTTTACCCACCCGTCTCTCAGCTGAGGTTAGCTCCAAATTACAACTGCACTGCCACTTGCCTTCTGGCCTGCCTACAGTTACAGCCATGTAGCTGCACTGGCAGCATTAGGACTGGCAGAGATGAGGCTCTGCCTTTGCAGTTCAGTTAAGAAGTCTGTTGATGATGTATGAGCTGTAACAGAGACCAGCTCTCATCCCCAGAGCTGTGCCCGTTCTCCAAGGCTAGCAGGGACAGCATGAGACTCGTTCTTGCCACTAAAATCAGAAGGCATTTTTCTAACTCCCCAGGAAACCAGAACTAGAGGATCTGAAGGTCTCAGTATAGGGTTGGAGAAGCATGTGAAGCTGGAGCTTTCTATTCTACTTCTTTCTGCACAGGATGCATATGAGGATGGGTATGTATGCTCCAGGAATGGAATACTAGAACTGGATGGATGAGACACAAAATGCTGATGCAGTCCCCTAAGACTTATTTCCCTGCTCATAAGATGTTCCCTCATGCTCTGCCCAGCTCACATTTAGGAAATCCAGGTATAACAAGCACTTGCCACCTCCCTTGGGAAGTTACCTGCAAAGTTTTGATATGTCTACTTCCATGGACTCTTATCCCTCATGCTAGCCTTGTCTTTGTCCAGTGATTCTATTGCCCAACCTTCCCTGTAAAAAATCTCTTGTTCCCTGGTTCTTCATATCACAGCTCATTTTGGCTTATCATTTCCCCAAGCTTAATGTATATGCTTCTTTCTCATTCTTTCTTCATCAGTCAGTCTCTCAGTCTCTCTGTCACTTATGCTTTTCCTCTCAAAGAGAATTAAATCTCTCCCTCTATAAATAGTGCTGGTTGGTGTTCGAGTCTGCTGCTGATCTTTCCATTACCAAAGCTTCTTGTCATTTTATAGCTTACCATCTGCTATGTGTGATGGCATGCAGATGTTAGTCATACAGATGTTAGACATTTCTGGCTACCAGTACAGCAATAAAGAAATATTCCTCTAACACAAAAACTTGAGAACTTGCCTTAAATGAACTAAATAACAGAGGGTTAGTTCTGTCCCTTCACTTCATATTGTTGATGAGCAAAATCACATTTTTTCACTCACATTTGAGGAAAAATGCTCATTCTTATTCTTTATAATGTTCTTTAAGAGCTCCCTATAAACTTCCCTATGCTAAGATAGTCCTGCACCACTGATGTGTAGACCTATGTGTCTAACATGTATTTGGCCATTCATGTCTAACACAACAGCCTGGCACTCCTGCCTCTATTGCTTCATTGTTCCTTGAGGTCTTGTAATTGTCTGTCTATAACCACCTATTGCCTTCAGCAGAGACTGCAGTTTTCCTGAAGAACTTTTTTTGATGCTTCAGATCTTTGATTGCTGTCACAACAGCATCCTGGCACTAGCCAGGCTACTAATACTAATGACCATGAATGAAACCCATCTAGGACTAGATGATCTTTAAGGTCTCTCACAACCCAAGCCATTCTGTGAAATCATCAAACTCTCTCTACTCCTTTAATTCTCGGCTGTTAGCTAGAATAAATTCATATCAGATGTAATAGTATATTTCCAAGGGTGAGATTAAGGGCAAACACTATTAGCATATCAATCACAGTTTTAGCATCAGACAACAATTATGGATATTTGTAAATAGTTTTTGAGAAGGAAGACATTACTGGAAATATGAAACTAGCACATTTCATTCAGTAAATAATTTTTGATAAATTTTGATGTTGTTACTCCGTAACAGGATTTAGTTGCTTTCTGATTTCAGTGGTTTTTTTTTCCCTTCTGGTTGGGATGGCAACAATAATATAGTAATACAAACAAAAAAATGGAAAATAGAGCCTGTGAAAAAGGAACTTTAAATTAACTTTGGTCACCAGTTTTGTTTCCTGCAGAAATGTGACAGATTCCAAACAGTTTTGGAGAGCACAGACATTTGGCTTCAGGCTTTTAAGGATTATAAAATCATTCACTCTGAGAGCTGAGTTGAGTTGGCTACTTCATAAGCATCAATACCATGCAACCATTTAATATTAACTGTCTATGTAGAAACAACAATGAAGAAAACTGGAGGCTTAAATACAGTGGGACTTCCAACATCAGTTGCTGTGTTGTGTCAGATACTTTCATAGCTAAAGGCGGTGTAAGAGTAAATTGGGCTTCCTTACTCCAACAACATGACTCTCTAAAACACCTGCAGGAAATAAGACACCTAAATCATGTTTTAACCACACCTGCATCACCGTACACTTTTACATGACTTGACGCTTAAATCAATCTATTCTTGATAAACAGTGATTTTCTGTTCTTTGCTTTCTTTCCATTTTGAGTTCATGGGCACAAAATTTTGTAGTTGACTAAATGATGTCTGCTATATCTCGATTCTCCCAGTGCTGACACATGTATGTAAAGCAGCTTTAGCAGCCCTGGTCATTTGTGTGTTAAAATTTCTATTATTACTGGAACAAAACCAGGTCACCTCCCCTCAGTGAAAGCAGGAGCTTGCTGTAGTAATTATGGAAAAACTAACAACATCCAGACTTGAAAATTTGGACCAATTATTTCACCTGGGATCTCTTTCACAACATATTTACGTTCTCATTTCTTTCTCCCTCCTCTTTAATTGTTGGAAGGCTGTGATCTCCCTTAAGTTTTCAGTTTAATCATATCCTATAAATATGGGTAACATCCAAGAATGTTTGCTGATGACAGGAACTTTGCCATTGATTTCAAGGCAGCTGGTTCATATATCAGGAACACGTGTGGGCCTGTCTTTAACAAGAAAATGAGAATGCAAAACCAGAAATGGAAATATCGGATTTAGCTGTATATTTTCCAGAAAAAAAAATCAGCTGTACATGTTTCTCTCTTTCTTGTTTTGCTCCTTCTGGAGATAATTGTCAGGGAGCTTTTATCATTAATACAGCTCTCTGGGCTTAGGTGACAGGGAAGCAAAAGCATTTCTTCTGGTCCTCTAGGTCTGCTTCCTGCTGAGCAGCACAAGTGTGTTGCCACTGCTTCTCTGCTAACAGCACAGTCACTGCAATGACATGCAGTGTTGACAACATTGGACCTCTTTATTTGGAAAGAAGCTGTCTGGACTGGGATGTCACCCTCCACTCATACATTACACACAGAGGTACCAGATTCAGTGGCAACAACTTATTCCTTTATAATAATATTAGTGCCTTTAGAATATGGGCAAAAACAGCTTGCAATAATGATCTACAGAAGGGCAGAGACAGTATGTCTCTGAAAGCTTAAAAATAGAAATTTACATAGTATCTGTATATTGAAAGGGAACCAGATCCAAAAACGAACCTTGAAAAGCCATCTAGTATATAGCATATCAGATGCATCATTTCAGATGTGAGCCTCTACAGGAGTATAATCCAAGAACAGCAGCAATGTATTAATAAAACACGCTTCAACCATATTTATTTTTTTTTCTGGCAGATAGTGCTTTTGCACTCTAGCCCAAAATATATAACGAACTCCAGATCTCACTAGTTGCTGGAATGTCCTTCGTCAATAACTGTGAAAAAATGTCTCTCTCTCACTCTGCAGTACCAAACTGAGCTGTGGAATTTATATGCATAAGTTCTTCCACTCTTAAAATGCATTTTATATTCTGAATGAAAATACTGATGGTGATTGTGCACGGCAGAGACCATTCCCTGCCTCTGCTACGTATGCTAACCCCATCTGCAACTTTTTTGTTTATGTGAGTGTATTGCTTCTGAAGCAATCTCAGAAACCCAGCTTTTCCTTATTATCATTGGATTAAAAATTAATACCAGTATTATTGAATGGGAAAGAGAGAGGTGTGTACATGTCAGTGTACGATACCATATACAGGGATTAGGATGTTTTTTTAATTGTTTTCTTCTCTTGGTAAGAAAACCACTTTAGGATTCAACTGCATCGTTAGTCTTTGGCTTTGTGGAAACTTATCCACAAGACCTCAGTTTTGCTTTGATTCCAATCTGAGCTGAGTTTAAATCACTGGCCTAAAAAACTGCAAATTGTAGTTGCCAAACCCTCTGGACCATTGTCATGTCTCAAGACTCCTCACACCATTTTGCACCCTCTTCATATGTTTTCAGTTGAAAGGACCATAATAGCCAGCACTGTTGTATTGCCAGCTGCTGACCACTTGCCATTATCTCATGAATTATGGTTTAAGAACTCGCTGCCTACATCATTCTGCACATATTTCTGCTTCCAAAAGTAGTGCAGAAAGATGACTGATTTATGACCCTGTACACTGGTGGAATGATGAGATTAAGCAAATTAGCAATTCATCTCCTCTCCCAGGTGAGTACGTTTTGCTCCTCCACAGCCACAGAAGGAAAACAAAATTCTGCAAGAACTGTATTCACCAGCCAAAGCGCACACCCAGAAGGCTGGCATTGGTCTTCTCACCGAAAATAAAAGCTCTTAGAGGAGGCTATAGATCCTCATCCTGCTCTAAATGACTCCAGAACTTTTGACTTCATTTTCTAAATATTCAAGTTTAAGGTGATAGTTGCACATTTCTGCTCTATCTCCAAGAGCATTCCTCCAGAGTTTTCTCTTCCATCTTCAAAGGCCCATCTTCTCCTCCTTCATGACTGGACATAGCTGGGCAGTAGTAGACACTTGTGCTGGATTCAAGGAACGAAATTAAGAGCCTTGGGCTTCCAACTACTTGTATTTCTTATTCCACTTTGGTGCCTTGCCTTGTCTTCCTTGCCTTCCATGCCCTTCCCTCTATAGAGCCACAAGAGTTACCAAAACAAGATGAAATGTCAGTATATGCTTAAATGCTCATCTGACTTAGAATCATAGGAAAATCTGAATCTTTGCCACTGGCTAGTAAAATGTTAGAACAAAAATGTTTGCAACCATGTAACTAGTCATTTTTATATTCATCCATAAAGCTTTCTGACACGTAATCTCTGAGAGTAATCGCTGAGCACAGCCCTGTTTTGGAAGAGTCTTCTTTTGCTAAACTGTAGCCCAGCCTGTTTTTTAAACAGGATCCTCCTTGATTCCAACCCCTTCAATTTTATAATCAAAACAAGTCTTTAAAAAAAGAAGGAACCAAACAAATTTTTTACTTAAATTACAGGGTGAAAGAAAAAGGTTTACAAACCATAATATTTTAGGCTAGATAATAAGGCCCACAAATATCTAAGGATCAACCTCATCTGAATCAGTGGGCTGTTTTCTGGCAGAAATTCCTTCAAGTTCCTCTGTCAATGAAGAGGAGAACTGAGCCTTCCCTGGTAAGTGAATTAGCTGATTGTATTGCAGGTCACTTTCTACTTGATCTGCTTCCACATGTGCAAATCCAGAAGTGGTTGCACTTGGACAAAAACAGTAATCAGGGAAATCAGACCTGGGAGCTGAAGTCCCAGCATTTGTGCAAAGAAGTTGCATAAGCTCTAGCTTTCATCCTACTTTAATCTATTTCATACCACAAAGCAGAGCAGCAAGAGCCAGGAGAGAATTTCCCCTCTATCCAGACAGGATAGAAGAAAAAAGAAAGTCTGCTGGAGGGAGGAGGTGGCTAGGATCACTGCTCAGACCTGCACCAGTATAACTTTCTGTTGTGCAGAGGTACAAATGTGGGAAAAGAAACCAGGCCCTTGCAGCTGGTGAGTCCACTGCCAATGCTGAATTCATGACCTGGGAAACCATTGTGCTTCATGGGACAATTCTAAACCTCAGCATCATAAAATGCCCTCAGTACAGTTTCCCCATGGGTAATACTGCTCCAGGAGAGGGAAGTTGGCCTCACTTATTGATCAGAGCTCATGAAGTCTCCTTTTCCCAGTAACACCAAGAAAGGAGACAACTATTTCTGTGACTGAAATAATCCTGTACATCAGCAGCTATAACATCAAGAAACCAGCTACAGCAGGCTGCAATGGCTCTGAGACTCCCAGTGGCTTGTGACTAGCAACACAGTTTGAAAGGCCGGCAGATGGCAATCTTCGTACTCAGTTGCTCTCAATAAGCACTTTGGTCTCAGAGTACATAACATCAGTTGCATCAGTTTGGAATAGAATTTGTGTCTGTCCTGGCCAGAAAATGTTATGTTCTTCCTGGCTGACACTTCCATCCCAGATGTCAACCAGATGTAGAACAAGAAATGGGTCTATCTGAGAGCCTTTCTCTCACCAGGAGGCCCTGTAAACTTGACAGAGGTGCTAAACTCAAGGTCACCCTGCATGCAGGCCAGTACTAATATCCAGACATTAGAATTTCACTGCATCTCAAATAAAGCCCAAACCTATGCGGTTGCAGCCCTGTCAGTATCTTGAAGACTTAACCTCAGAATTAAAAGTTTGTAATATGTGTCATATTGCATCATTGGTTTCTAAGCAACACTGCTGGGGGACTCTACAGAAAAAATGTACATTTTAATAGTGAAGGCTCCGCTGGGGCCTCCCTATTTATCAAAAGCGCCTTTCTATTTTAGGAGCTTGATCTGACTAACCAGGCACCGCTCTTTTTATTATGGGTCATTGCTTTTGCAAGCCTCCCTGTATTGACTCCTTTTCCTGCTTACATATAGGGGGCTGCAGCACAGGTCCACTGTGTACACTC
The DNA here is from genome assembly GCF_023343835.1 of Lagopus muta. Lineage (NCBI taxonomy): Eukaryota > Metazoa > Chordata > Aves > Galliformes > Phasianidae > Lagopus > Lagopus muta. The sequence continues at coordinate 83,403,513 of NC_064433.1, forward strand.
TTAGTTGTTATTTCCCCAGCTGCTGGATGGGCTATGACCCCAGGCACATCACTAATAATAGCTTCCTCCCTTCAGAGGAAAGCAAAGAGCCAGCAGAGTTCAAGAAACCTGCCCCTTTTCAGAGAAGCAACAATGTCTGCTTCCCAGGACTCAGACTCTGGTTCTCTGTTATCCAGTCACCCCCACTGGCATCCACAGGGGATCTCCACCTGCTCCTCTGGCTCCCAGCTTCCCAGCACAGAGCAGCTGATGCTGGCTTTCCCAAGCCCCTTCATCTCCTGTCACCTCCCATGTAAACTCCCTGAAGGCTTTTCTGTTAATTCCTTAGCAGCTAAAATAGTGCAGTTTTGTGCACAGCCCTTTACACACACTTTATCTATATATATATGTTTAATTCTGATACCTAAAGCAGAACATAGAAATACCCACAAAACAGTTATTCATAAGCACATATATATTTCCCTTTTGTGGACACAGCATTAACTATCACTTCCTCATTCAAACCACTCTGAAGACTACAAGATCTGCCTTGTAGCAACTCTACCTGTCTCAAATAGCAAGCCTGTGTTAGCAATAAAAACTGATTTCCATAAGTCTCCAAAGAGCCACGCTCTTCAAGAGTGGATGGCATTTTGCTCTCAAATTTCCCATATTGGTGAGTCCACGAGGATCTCTTTCCATCCTTTTGCCATGTCTTCTAATCCACAGATCTCCTACAGGCTTGATTTGAAGAAATGACAGCAGAAAACAACCATACTACTGGGGAAACAGTCTCAGGGATTAACAAAGATCACTAATAAAAAAAGTTGCAGTAATTGACAATTACTTCAAGTCTGCATTTGTCAAGATTTAATTCCTAATCCTTTTGCCACCCTTTGATGGATTACAAAGCCATTTTCTTTCAAAGGACTTTTTCCTTTGTACGCATGTGGACATCGTGCCCAAGGTGTGGCTGTGCCTTCTCTACAGTTAGCTTGACCTCTGTTTGCATAAGATCATATCCAGATGTCACATCACTTTTTGAATCCCATGCAACTCTTCAGAAAAGCTTGATGTGCATGGCAGGAACAGCCTTATTGGTACTACATATTAATTCCTAACTTCTCATTGTATGTGAGTAGATGTTTTCCTTGCTGCAGTATCAAAGCAGAAGCTTATTTTCAGTGGATTATCTACTTTGACCTTTAAGTTCTTTACAGAATAGCTGCATTCTAGGATATTTTTATTCATCTCATGCATATTTCACACATTTTTTTGTTTCTTGCAGTATGACCTTGCTTTGATCCTGTAAGACGTAAGTTTGCTTTACTAGGAGTCCCACTTTGGCCTGTAAAAATTATTTACCTCCTATGAAATTCCAATGCCAAATATTTTCAGCAGTCATTTCAGGTTTCATTCCTCACCTCCAATAAAAATTCCAAGAAGCATCAGCCTTGGAAACAATTCCTGCAGCTCCAGCTCTTGCTGTGTGATAGTCTGTCCCTGCAGCTCACTTACAATCTGTCACCTTTGGTGATCTGTCACCTTTTGATAAGCTTAAAGGAAATTCTGAAGCACTTTTCAATAAAGTCCTCACAGAGATTATTTTGTGTATCTATAATTTGAAAGGACAGACAGTAGAGAGAATCTCTGTTTCTTTCCTTCATTTTCATGTGCTAGATGTGTTTTTTGTGGCTTTGTTCAAGCTATGCAGACAAATGTTTGGCTTTTGCATGGATTCCTACAACAAGAAAATTGAAGTGATTTAGTGAGAAAAAAAAAAATCAATTGTTCCAAATTAAGCATTTGGCTTCAACTCTGTGATTTCTTTTTTAAATCTTTGTAGTAAAACTGAAGGAAACACTGAAATGAAAAGCACTTCTGAAGCTAGAGTTTATTTACTTTAAAAAGTCACAATGAACTGAAATTGTTTAAAGACTTATTTTTCCTTGTCAAGATTAATAATGCAGCAGGTCTGCCACTAGTGTAAGTTTAAATGGAAAATGTTACCCAATCCTTGCTTCACAGAACTCCACTTTTGTGGTCCTTCTGAGAGGTACAATCCTCCTGTTTTGTAGCTGATGTGGGATATGATATTCTGGGAGGGGCTGATTGCATTCACATTAATGTGAGCACAGGCATGCACCATCCTCCCATACCTCCACACATACCACAGGCCATAGAATGCAAACAGTGCACACAAATTAGTGTGGAGCAAAAACACCACCAACGTTTACCAGTGCGTTTGATAACATAAAGTTAAAATGAAGCAAATAAGGAAAGAGAGAGAAGAGGAAGTGTTTTGTCTTTGAAACGTTCATTTCAAGGGACGAAGAAGGTACACCTTTGCCACAATAATTCAGATCAAATGCAGTACTTTATCACGATCACAAGAATGCAGCAGCATCTCTGTAAATAAGTGAGGTTTTGGAAAACTATAAAAAGAATATTAAGATCCTGGTTGTTTTCAGTTGTTATCCATCAACCACAACTAAGTGGTGTTTTACACTAAAGGTTCATGACACACTGAAGCCAGTGTGAATCAGCTAAAGACCAGGTGCTGGCAGTGCAGCAGTGCCAGTTTACGTCAGCTCAATAGAATGGTGTCATTTACCCCATGAACAGAGCAAAGGACATGACCCTGTCCTTAACCATGTCGCTTTAGGTATTTTTGCACTTTTTTTTTTACTGCTAGCGTACATTCAAGGGAAATACATGTGACGCTGGTTTTAGTACCATAATGCAGTAAACATCTTGATCTATTTAAAACTACAAATGAACAAACAGCCATGTGCATATATGTTTACAGAGCAGACTATAGTGACACATCCAAGAGGATCTGAAAGTGAAATTGGCAGGAAAGTGAAGCAAAACAGGATTTTACTGGAGAACTCCCAGAAAACAAACGAACGGGGAAAAGGGGAGCAGAAGGCAGAAACAATAGGGTTACAAAGCAACTACTTTTAAAACAGCAGAGTGGTTTCTGACACAGATGGGGAAATACATTTCTCACGGGACTCTTTTTTATTCAGAGTGTGTCTTTGTAATGGGAAGAAAGAGAAAGATGAGATTGGGGAGCGCAAGGGAGCTCGGAAGCGCAAAGGAAAGAGTTAAGGCTGGAGTCACCCTCTCTGAAGTGCGCTGTGATGCTGTGCAGTGTTTCAGCCCCCAGAGCCTTCCTCCTCCCTCCCTCCCTGTGTCAGAGTGGGGAGGAGGCGGGTTCTGCTGAGCTGTTAAATCCTGAGTGAAGTTTCCCCCATTTCCAGTGGCCACTGTTGTCTGAAGCTGGTTCTGAGCAGCGCTGGGGTTACCCTGACATTTCTGGGACCGTAAAGAGCCAAGAAGGGAAGGAGAAGAAAAGATTAAACTTATACAATTTGCTTTTGTCTAAGTGTGGAGAAAGGGGAAAGGGAAGCATCTGCTTTTTTTTCAACATCACATTCCTGTGTTTTTCTTCAGCCTGGAAAATATATTAATGCTCGTGCTTTCCTTTCTGGAAACAAAGGAGCTAAGCTGGACTGAGGAAGCAAGGAGTGGGAAGGAGGCTTGAGGAAGTTTGAAAGAGAGAGACTCAGAGCAGCTGGGAGTTTCCTTTTCTTAAATGAAATCCCTGCCTGTGTGGGTAACCGGTACAGAAAGAAGACAGACCTGCAGGTAAATGGAGAAGCAGAGATCCCAAAGGAAATTTCCACTCACCTCATCCCGCTTGTCAAGAACGTGAAGAAAAAAGAAAAGGTAAAAGATACACAAGTAGACAGACGGGCTCTGGGACCTGCTAGGCTGTGTAAGGATAAATCACCGAGCAGCAGCAAAGCTGTATGGCATTTGTCTCCTTTTAAAGGAAAAAGACGTGAAACCTCGTCTCTGGAAGGGGAACTTCCGTGAGAGTGTAAGTCTCAAGTCTAATTCTTGGCTTTCTGCTCTATGTACCAGACCTATTCTCTGTGTGTTTGCATGTGTGCATGTGAAAGCGTGAGAGACTGAGAGAGTGAGAAGGATGTGGATCATGATGTCCTTTTGGATAGACAGAGTTGTGTTACAGATGGATGATGTCATTTTTTGATAAAATGATCCATTTTGTGCTTTTCCAAAAATAACTTTTAAACTCTACAAAACCACTGGGGTACTACTGAGGTGTAACCAGCACTCTTAAATTCCTAAAACTATCCAGTCTCTTTCTGTGGTTTTATTTAATCATTTGTGCAAATCATCATACTGTTAACACCTGACTTTTTCTCCTCCTTCCCACAAGCAGATTGCACAATGAACTGGAGGCCAGCTCTCAGCTTAGCCCTGCTGTGGACAGCATGGCTAGTTTGTGGCTCTGAGACGACAGGGAGGTTAGCAGAGAGAGGGAGCCATGGAGTTAGGAAAGTGCCTCAGTCTCACAGGGCTGCAAGCAGCCTCCTGAGAAGGTCTGGAGCATCCCTAAAGAATCTGAGCCCAAATCCCCAACACCCCGTCACCAAGAGAGATTCTTCAGTACCTCCAAAGGCACCTGCCAACCTCCTGAAAGAGGAATCACGTTCCCAGCCCAGGAGCATAGGCACCAGAACAAGGCGGGTACAGAGACTCACAGCTGCAGCCAAATATTCCAAGTCTGAGATGATCAAAGATGAAGGGATATCTACTGCCCCACAGTCACGAGCAGTACGCTTCCCTTCGGGATCAAGCTCCCCCAATGTCTTGGCCAGCTTTGCTGGGAAAAATCGGGTGTGGGTCATTTCTGCCCCCCATGCCTCGGAGGGCTACTACCGGCTCATGATGAGCCTGCTGAAAAATGACGTTTACTGTGAACTGGCTGAGAGACACATCCAGCAGATTGTGTTGTTCCATGAAGAAGGGGAAGAAGGAGGAAAAGTCAGAAGGATAACCAATGAAGGAAAAATCCTGGAACAGCCACTGGATCCTGCTCTCATCCCTAAACTCATGAGCTTTCTGAAACTAGAAAAGGGGAAATTTGGCATGGTGCTGCTGAAGAAAACTCTACAGGTGGAGGAAAGGTACCCTTACCCTGTAAGGCTAGAGGCCATGTATGAGGTCATTGATCAGAACCCCATCAGAAAAATTGAGAAGATGAGACAGAAGGGTTTCATACAGACTTGCAAAGCAGCTGGGGTGGAGGGACAGGTGGTTGAAGATGACAATAACGGGGGGAGCACCCAATCTACCCCTGGTGGTGGGCATGTCCAAGTATCAGCCGGAGGGAGGAAGGAGGAACCAAGGAGGAGCAACAACCAGCCAACAAGGACCAAAACAGTGAGAAAACCAATGACAACCACTGTGGCTACTCCTCTGCCTACAGTAAGGACCACTACCCTCCCTACCACCACCGCAGCCACCCGGCCCACCACCCGCACAGTGACAACAGCAAGCAGGCCTACAACAACAACTACACCCGTCCCCACCACACAGAGGACATGGACCACAAAGTCACATACCACCACAGAGTACCACAGGCTGCCAGCAGCTCCTGAGGCCACCACACCGCGCGTCATGGCCTCTGAGGATTTCTATTCTCCTGTGTGGAAGGCAAATCGCAGGGACCGGCAGCGAGGCCACCCAGAGAAACACCTGGCAGCCACACGGAAACCAAGCAAAGGTGGCCGCTATGAGAGCTTCACAGAAGTCCCAACCGCCCCCTCAGTGCATTACACGAAGGCAAGCGTGAGTAGGTTTAAAGATAATCGAACAGACAGGAAGGACTATAACCACAGGGACCTGAATGTCACGCCAGGGCAACACAAACCAACTAAGACTAAACCACCAAAAAAGAAGACGCAAGAGAAGATACTGAGTAATGAATACGAAGATAAATACGACCCAAGTAAGCCTGCTAGTCCCCATCTAGAGGAAGAGATTGCAGTAGGAAGTATTCCCCCAAAGAAAGGGAAAGAATCAAAGAAGCATGAGCGAATGGATAAACCTGAGAAGAAAAAGAAAAAGGACAGACCTGACAAGCTGCAGAAGAGTGAGAAACAGTCCAAGAAGGACAAAGCTGAGAAAAAGAGCAAGCAGGATAAAGACCGTAGCAAAAAAAACAAGAAGGGGAGCAGAACAGAAAATGAGGATTTCCCCAAGTCCAACAAGAAGCCTTTCTTACAGCCTCCCAGGAAATCGGTGGCCAACCTCCTAGACTATTTTGAAGGCAAAAGGCGGCTCATTGTAAGTAACTTGTTCATCTGAATTCTATTTCATAAATGAACCAGTATCTCCATCCTAGTAGGAACATGGGGAACAGAAAGTTTATGGTGCTTTTGTATTACTCTTATTTTGTTGATTTTGTTTAAGAGATCAGATCTCTAGATTTGGAGGATCATTGCCAACATGGAAGTTTTTGCAGCCTCATGTAGAAAATCTTACGTATGGTACAAAAATCCATCAGACAGGAATTAGGTTAAAACTTCTTCCCACTCACTTCCATGAGCCATCATACAGTCATCAGAATATTTTATTTTCAGTAGATATACAGGTATCAGGATCCCTACAACTATATTCAATAAAATGAAGTTCATGTGGATTTCAGTCATTGCTTTAGGGCACTTGCCAATGTCACTACATTTTGATGCTAAGCATGTCCTGCCAGCTGGCAAACCTGTTTTGTATTGGTGCTGGTGTCCTAAAACTGGAAGCAAGCCAAGTGTTTTTGGCAGTATTATGCATGTCTGACTAACGATATGCACAAAGGCATATGACAAGTTTGCCCTGAGGTAGGACTGTTATATGTGCCATTATTTCTCGTGGGAATTTGGCGTTCAGATCTCCTAGATATCTTCAGGGATCCCATACAAACTTTGTTCCCTTTTATTCTCCTGCTGTTTTTATTAAACAATAACTGTATGGTTAGTTTTCAAGTCTTAGAAACTCAGCACAATCTGGAGTTACTTCTCTCAGGGTTTAATAGTGTTGTATGTTTTTCCAACGACTTATCTAAAAAAACACTTCACCTGCAACAGGAAACAGTTTTAGCTGTAGTACAGATGTTTTTCCTGGCAGATGGCACATATCCTGAAACGGCACACTTTGAAAAATAGTTCTTTAAAAATATTATTATGGGAGCTGGTTTCTTGCAATTATTCCACTGCAAGCTGGCCTCTTTGACAGTTATTGTTCAACAGTCAGTGTCACAACACAGTTTTCACTTTGATGCCCCATATTTCAATCCAAATACCTAAGACGCCAAGCCAAGATTTCAACCACTGGAATGTAATTAATCATTCTGTTGATGATTCACAAACGTAAGTAGAATCCAACTTTCTTATTCCCCTCCCTATTCTTCCAGCTTTAGGGCCTGGGCAGAGCTAGAAGAACATTCCCTAGCATGTTGTGAGTGGAGAAGAACAATCATATAATCATAGAATGGTTTGGGTTGGAAGGGACCTTTAAGATCATCTAGTTCCAAGTCCTTGCTATAGGCAGGGACACATCTCTCTAGACCAAAGCCCCATCCAGCCTGGCCTTGAATGCTTCCAGGGAAAGGGGCATTCACAGCCTCACTGGGCAACCTGTTTTCCAGTATCTCACCACCCTCACAGTACAGAATTTCTTCCTAATATCTAGTCTAAACCTACCTATTTCCAGTTTAAAACCATTTCCCCTCATCCTGTTGCATAAATATCCTTATAAAAACTCCATCCCCAGCTTTCCTGTAGGCCCCCTTCAAGGAACTCGAAGACCACTATCCTCAGAGCCTTCTTTTCTCCAGGCTGAAGAGCCCCAGCTCTCTCAGCCTGTCCTCATAGGGGAGGCTCTCCAGCTCTCTAATCATCTTTGTGGCCCTCCTCTGAACCTGCTCCAACAGCTCCATGTCTTTCTTGTGCTGGGGGCTCCAGAACTGGACACAGTACTCCAGGTGGGGTCTCACGAGAACAGAGTAGAGAGGCAGAATCACCTCCCTACATCTGCTGGTCACACTTCTCTTAATGTAGCCCAGGATACAGTTGGACTTTGCAAGCACACATTGCCAGCTCATATTGAATCTCTCATCAGTTGACACTCCCAATTCTTTCTCCTCGGGGCTGCCCTTAAGCCATTCTCTGCCCAACCTGTATTTGTGCTTCAGATTGCCCCAACCCAGATGCAGGACCTTGCACTTGGCCTTATATTTGATCCATTTGCAATATATTTGAATAATATTCAAATATTATTCAATATTATTATTAATATTATTATTGAAAAATTTGAACTTAATTTTGCAAATAATGCTTGTCAGTTACATGTTAAATACCAGTTAAGCAAACCAAGGAAGTCTGAGATCTTTGAAATTTGGTCATATATGTCAATGTTGTGGCTTCCAACAACATGTCTAGCATCAAGACAAATAAAAACAAATATGTAAAATGTCAAAATCTGAGCTTATGGATGTCAAACTGTTATTTCATTACACCAGCACAGTCACAGCAACTTAAAGGCTGGTCTGAAATTTCAATCAGCTGATACCAGGCCACCTGTCAGCTGCATTTTCATTAAAAGAGCTGCACAATCTCAGGCTGTCAGGCTAGAACTCACTGAAGAGAAATGATTGTGCCATTTCCATTGTATTTCTTTAGTATCTAATACTACCTTCAGCCTGCTTGTCCTGAAGTTTCTTGAAGGACAAGTTTGAGGTAATCAACAGTAAAAGCAATGGCTGAAGCCTGTTCTCTCTTTTCCATCCCCAGCATGTGAATAACAAAAAACTTTCCATGCTTCATTTATCCATACACGTGCATTTTTGCACTCCTTCCTATCAAACTATTCAGTTCACTTAGGGTAAGTCCTTCTAGCTGGACAAACTCTACCATTCATGAGTCTTCAAACTCCTCTAAAGAATTAGCCCACACTGTTACAGAATTGGCCCTACCTGAGTAGAACACCACCACATTGCTATGATACTGTCTTTCAGTCACTTTAGTAGACTGTCTCCCAAAGATGTGTTTCAGTCCTCTCCCAGTACAAGAGAATTTTAAGAGAGTCACAGGCTTTTAAGACTTATGCATCATTAAGGATTTCAGTTTGCAGGTTTCAGCATGCTTTTCAAACATACAGATTTCTGAAGGCTAATCTGCGTTAAGTTCAATTAATGACAAACATAGGATCCACCTGTGAACGCTGAACAAGCACATGGGTATTGAGGTCTGCAGCCCCACCAGTCCATACTGAGGGTTTTGTTTCATTCTTACTAACGTTGAGAAGTCTTGGCTTACTGAGTTTGGGTTTTCTGTTTATTTCCTTATAGTGATGAAGTGCAAGCTGACAGTTTGTATAACAATTCATTTATACACACGTGCACATATATGAATACACACATGCACATACACACACATGCATGAAAATGCAGGTAGATGTGATGTATTTTCTGTTTGGCTTTAACAGTCCTAGAACAAAGCTTTGATGTGAAGATTGCTTTGCCTTTTAAATGCTCCCTGTTTCATTTTGCAAGATCCGAACAAGTACATCTAATTCAGACTTCAGTGTGTGCTCTTATTTACAGCCTCTAAAACTAAAAGTACAATGCAAACCAATGGTCTGGTTTTGGTTTCAGACGTCAAATCCCCTTGATGATCTTTTCTTAACTTGAAGTATTTCTGTGCAATTTAAAAACAATTCATTACATGTAAATCAAACACTTTTTGTGTTTAATTCTCATTCACCCAGGGCTATAGTCATGCCAGGGAGTCTTTCTATAAACTAGTCAGATTTTACAAGCTGATAAATGCCCCCTACTTTTCAGTACAGTGATTAAAATTAATAATGAGTATATCGTAAACATTAGCCTGCAGGCCCTATGAACATGAGATATATAGAAGATAATTTTACCTGCTACAGACTGAAGCATAAGCTTGCAATTGACGGATTCTGGTATTTTAATATATTAAATGATAAAATTCAGATCCCAACTCCCTTTGTGTTTGGAGGAGTGGTTGCAGGTACTTCAGTGTGTTGCACTGACAGCATTTATATGATTATGTTGCTAGACATTCCTCACCAAACTTCTTCTGGCATTCCAGAATTCCTCTCCAAACTTCTTCTGGAAACTGCTGCATAGAACTACTGCATGCTGACCAGACCATTGGTTTGCACTTTCCTCTTAGTTTCAGAAGCCATGAGTGAGAACATATATTGAAGTCTGAATTAGACCTGTCATCAAATCTTGCAGAACAAAGCAGGGAACATTTAAGAGACAAACACCCTTCCTGGGATGTCGGAATCCTAGTCACTGATGAAGGAGCCAAGTTATGTGCTTTAAACTTCTTTAATCTTTCAATTGTTAGGAGACTTTGAAATGAATGCAGTAACATAAACTGTGGATAATTTTATACTTTTGTTTTTATAACTGTTCTTCCTCCTGCTTTATTATTCAATGAGCTCTAGTTGTAATTGCACTGTCATAGTCGAAACAGCCACAGGAGCTCTGCTTGGAGCATAAGATGAGGATGGAGTAGCTGCCAGGCTGCCATGTTCCCAGTGCTCCTGCTGTGACTGGGTGGGAGGAATCCTAAATATGTTGCATCCCTGATGAGTGGGGGGAGATGTGGTAGGGCAAAGGATAATAAGAAGGTAGAGGGCTTCCTGTAAATTCCAGTGTCATTTCTCCTACCAGTACTGTGGAAAGGCATTGGAAGAGCTGGTGCTACCATGCTTCCTATGGCTTTCCTGGGACTGGTTGGAGAGGACTAGTCTTAAAGGTATGCTACAACCACAAGCAAAATAAAACTATAGAGGAGTCAATAGCTTCATGAGAAAGAAATCCAAGGTTGCAGACAGAGACTAGTTCTCCTTCAGTGAAATAGTAATCTGCTTCATTTCTTATATTAAACAAGCTCTTTTGTCTCTGCCACCAACCAGCTCATTACAACCCCCAAGGCGGACAACACCATGTATGTTCAGCAGCGAGACGAATATCTGGAGAGCTTCTGCAAGATGGCAACAAGGAAAATCTCAGTCATTACAATTTTTGGCACCATGAACAACAGCAGCATGAAAATTGACCACTTCCAGCTAGGTTCCTTTTTTTTATATAATTTCTTTCCATCTTGTGGGCACATAACGGACAGCAAAGGGAGAAATTTCCCCAGCTTGGGTCAAGACCTAAGCAAGACCATCTGCTGTGGGATAGTAGGACTTTCAAACCCATTCCTCCTCCCTCCATGCTGACTACTGTCATTCTGTATTTATGTAAAGGTCTCTAATATTTTCCATGCTTAGGCTTCCAGCGCTGTAACTTCAGCTTTGTTTGTGGGAATTCATAAAGACAGTAAAATAGTGTAACAGAGAAAAGGCCTGAAAATTTGATGAGGACATGGAAAATGGGGGAAATGAGGCTCAGTTCTACCAGTATCATGAATACTAACCTCACTATCAGGATGGTTGTCCTAATACAGCTCCACTATTGTTTCTTTTCTAAACCATGGGCGGCTAGATATTTGCTAGCATGTTTTAAACACGGTTTAAAGAAACTGTCTGATGTCATGAAGGAGAGGAGGTGGGATACAGAAAAAGCTGAAGAGAATGTTTGAGATGATAATTCAAAACTCGGTCTAAGCTTACTCTGTTTTGAAGTTCAACATCATTAGCTTTCTGCCCTGCCATATAACATCTACTTATGCCTTTTCACTCCTCATAAGGCCATGGAAAAGGCTTAATTTTGCACAGGGCCACACTCACTGAACCCAGGACTGTGAGAGAAGTGTGCCAGGTAGACTCCTTGAAGTGAGTTCTTTTCCTTCCAAGATCAGCTTTTCTAGGCTTAACAGATAATTTTGAGATGTTTAAAGTGAGTACTTTCTACCACAAGTGAGGTCCAAGAACGTTTTCCTCTCTCTGCTAGTAAAGAGATATTAATTTAGGAGATTTCATCCATACCTTCTAAGTATGGGCAACCCTATATATTTGTACTAGCATACCTGATATTAGAAGGTTTACCGTTTTAATTCTGATAGCCTCTCTTTGCCCAGAAAGCAAGATACTCATCAGCGTGTCTGTTTATTGCTGGCTGTTAAGAGGTTAATCTTTGGAGGCACTATAAATCAGACTGTGCAGGTCTTGTAAAGCACTTCTTTCAGCATTACCCAGTTCCACTTTCTTTAGAGTTCCCGTATCTGCAAGTGGCACTGGGCATCCAACTCTTGCGTAGTTTTTAAACAACAGGTGTCAGTGCTCAGGTCCTGGGGAAACCCACCAAAGCCAGCAAGAACCTTTCCTTCAATTATGGTAGAATTTGGACAGAGACATCAAGTCCAGGTCCAGCAAAGCACCTAAGCTTTAGTGTCTTTTAAAGAATGTAAGCAATCCTGTTGCTGTCTGCATCTACAGCTTCGCACCATCAATAGTATATAAACTACTAGTTTTGCTTATAAGTGACCACATTCAGAAATTCATATGGTTTGGTTTCCCAGACCTTAGAAGCAATGTATGATGGAATGGAAAGCTCAGGACTACATGATGCTCCCATCACCTGTCTCTTACAGAGTATTTCAGATCTGGCATAAAGCTGGCTGGAAAATGATGGAACTATGCCTGGCTTCCAGCCATGCCCCCGCTACTATCAGAGAGAGGGGAGCTAGCTGGGGGCCAGCAGACTTGTCTCTGAACAGCAGAGACTCACATATCCAGACTATCCATCCATGCACCTCTCTGGCAAATCTGGAGTGGTACAGAATTTTCCACATCAGACCAAGGTTACTCAAGGTCGCTTTTTCTGTACCTACACCATCTGTCTGTCAGTGGACTGTTTAGGAATATATTTAGCTCCAGTCTCTCTAATAAACAGACATTCACTCTGACATAGACCATACTCTTTCAGCCTCTTCCAAACTTAACTTACACCCAAACTTCTTCCAAACCACAAATGTGTATAACAGCTTAATTCTCATAGGAGGAATTAACTTGTTGAAAAAAAGCAAGAGACTCAGAAGGGTATGAGCTAACCTTACATGAGAAGCTCACCTTACATTTTTGCCCAGAACACCTAATCTCCTGAGCTTTTTCAAAATTTTAATAATACAAACACTTTTCTATTCTCCCTCCCCTTCTCCTCTACTCTTCTTGCTGGCATAGCCTCTTAATGGCACAGTCTCTGTCAGCATCAGAGGCAGCAAAAACTCCTAACAAATGTTTTGTTCACAGTATTTTGCCAAAGTGAGAAGTCTTAGCAGCCAGCACAAAGGGATCTACTTACATTGCTATATCCTTGGACTTGCTGTGCTAGTGAATTATAAGTGACAAAAACAGAAAGGCCCACAGAAAATACTTCATCTGAAATTTCAAACATATTTAGAAGTAGTTAATGAAAGAGCTCATTAACACTGTTTGGCCTAGACTGATTTATGATGAAACCAAAGACTGTTTCCCATTGGAATGACAGAAAATCAGAATCCTTTTCACCTCAAGTTAGCCATTTGGTCTCTTTCCCCCACATCCTGGGAACAGGGCTTCAGGGAACTAAACTGCAGTTCCAAGCTGTAACACAACCATCTTACAACCAAAGCCAGCACATAATCTACTAGGCTTCTATACTTTCACAGCTAAGTACTGACATTCTTTGTTCGACTGAATTATTTGTAAAGAGTAACTCATCTTTCCAGCCTATCTGGCTGCTAAAGATGTACTCAGAAAAGATTTTACACTTTTTCAGTGACCTATACAGAAACATCAAAGAGAATTTTGCTGGTGGTAGCAGACAGTCTCAACTGTGTTGTTCTTCAGGCTGACCCAATATGCTTTATGACAGTGAAGGCTGGGGACAAGTGGTGAACTGGAAAAAGGCTATCGGATTAACTTATATTTTCCTCTCCAAAAACCACTTCTAAGTTTGCTAAGTTTTCAAGGCAAGTCAGTCCTTCTGGCTTTTTTCCCCAGAAAGCATTTTTCTGTATCACTTTTGTCATTTGTTTTACTTTACATTGTAAGCTCTGAAAGAAAACATCCAAACAGTGAAACTCTAGAGTGCTATCTTCATGTTGCTATTTGCAACCTTTGAAGCAAAACAGTGCTATGAGTCAGTTAGTGTAAGGTAATGTACCATTGAAGCTGTTTTCCACTAACCTCTCTTGCATTATTTTACCTCTGTACAGACCAATGAGAAAGTGCTGATCTTGCTTTGGGATAAAATTGCAGTCATAAGTATGAATTTTGGTTAATGTTTTAAGAGTCACGCTTGACATTAGTAAGATGTAAGTCTTGTTTAAGAAGCATTAAAGCATAACTGAGCCATATAACAGAGAATTTATAACATTACCTACAGTCCTTCACAAAACTGTAAAGTGCATATAACCACGTACAACCATTAAAAATGTTGTCTGTAGAATGATTAGTATAGCCAAATTATAGCACTTGATGGTGTTTGGCTTTTTTTCCCCCCAAGGTATGAAGTTTAGGTCAGGTTCTGATCCAAACATCTTCCCAGAGATTTAATTTAGAAGTTTCATTGAGTCTATTGATTGGATCTATTGCAAAATTTGAATCAGATTAGCTTGCTCCCAGAGGCTATGGATGCTTAGAAAAATATATATATATGTATTGTTTAAATACTCAACTATTTTCAAAATATACATTTGTTCTTGAATAAGTATTTTCTGTTGCTTCATGTTGAAATCTGTTCATCTCATGTCTGTTTGCTGATGAATAACAATGAAGCAGGAGACAGTAAAGCTGAACCTCTGCACTGCAGCTCTTTACTGGCTGTGGCATCTCTGACTTCAGGCAGATCACTTAAGCCACGACTGAGATCGCTAAGTGATGATGAGAGTATTTATGACCTAGTGCTGTCTTAGGGCATAAACAAGTAGTATTTGAAGACAGCTCTTTGGCCCCCAGGTGCTTTATTTCACTGTGTGTGAGACTTCCCTGCTTTTTAATTCCCAGGCCCATAGCTGCATCTGGAGGCCTGCTTTAGCACTGTCATAGCTGTATAGTGCTGTTCTGGATGCTGGGGATGAACTGCTGATATGGAGGCTTTCAGGACTTGGCCCTAACGCACTCTGGCTTAAGGAAATTAGGGATTCTCAGTACCTCCATGGGCTTGTCCTGAACACATTTCAAATCTCTGTCACAAGTCACATGGATTTAACTTTGTAAATACATACCTAGACTATCTTTTGGTACTTGTCATCAAATGATGATAAATCATTTGAAAATGGTGAAAGAGGTGAAACTTTTAGATTGAAACTTGAAGCATCAGACTAATCATTTTTCATGTTAAATAAAAGAAAAGAGACATAAAGTTCTGAGGCAGGCATAAAGTTCTGAGTTAAAAATCTTTTTGGGTGCTTGGTTCTTTTCCATTTGAATAATTTGGACATCTAGTAATTCTGTAAGTTTCAAAATGAAATCACTGTCTGCTTTTTTCTTTTCTTCCTCTCTCTTTTCTGAAAGTTTTCTTAGGGTAGAACCAGTGAGTATGCATAAAATCATTCTCAGAACACCTTTTTTTCCCCATCAGTGTGCTAGAATAGGAAATTAACATCAGCAAGCACATAGAAGAGTGCCACAGCATGGTATTTGTGCAGATCCAAAGAGCTAAAACTGCAGTATCCAAGATATGTGTAATGGTTTCCAGTTTCTTGTAGTCACTAAACATCCCATGTAATTTTTTAAGACTGAAAGATACTGCAGAGTCCTGGACAGCCTCAAGTTGTTCTAACTACATTTTACTGGTTCAAATTCTCAACGCTTTCCAGCCTCTGCAGGAAACTGTCAGTTTCTATTTTCTATTCCAGGAGCAGCTGCATTTCAGGAGCTACTGAAATAATTAACACACACATGAATATATAAATATGTCTGAAAAAATCTCAAATCCCTCTCCAGAAAAGAGTAGGCAACCAAAATTTTTCAAAAGCAAGTAAAAATGCCTAATGTTGAAGTACATGAGACCTAGGGTAAACTCATTTTCCAAAAATACTGAGACAGAAAACTGGACAGTTAAAAGCCATAGCACTGTTTTTGAAGATCTTGCCATTGCAGTGGGAAGAGGGACTATGGAAGATGAACTTCCCCTTTTCTTGCAAGATGTAACTGAAGACAACTTGCTGTGCAATTCCATGACCGTTTTTATTTCTCCTCTGT
This sequence comes from Lagopus muta, assembly GCF_023343835.1. Taxonomy (NCBI): domain Eukaryota; kingdom Metazoa; phylum Chordata; class Aves; order Galliformes; family Phasianidae; genus Lagopus; species Lagopus muta. The sequence continues at coordinate 83,419,536 of NC_064433.1, forward strand.
TTTGTATTAAGATAACGAAAAGCCCATGAAAGTGATAGAGGATGAAGATCTTGTGGATCAGCAGCTCATCAGTGAGTTGAGGAAAGAGTATGGGATGACCTACAATGATTTCTTCATGGTGCTGACAGACACTGACATGAAGGTCAAGGTGAGAATTTTGACTCTTGGAAAGAAAAGTCACTGAAAAATATGAAAAAAATAAATAGATGAAATTATAATATAGGCTAGCATATCAGGCACATAAGAGATTGTCATTGCTAGATGACAAGAAAAAAGACAGTAAGAGAATATGTCAGGAATTAGATCTTCATAATCTGCAGATGGGAGGATCTCAGGGATTGTGGCTTTCTGTGGGGATGGTGAGCTGACACTGCTGGGACAGGACAGCCTCTGGAAGGGATGTTAATGCAGTACCTGGTATTTTAAACACAGTGTGACAACTCACCAAGATGTTAACTATTTTATATGACAACGCCCTACAAAAGCATATATTGACAATGTGTTGCCTGCAATGGCCTGGTCTTAACACATTGGACAAATAATCTGTCATTCCCAAGGAGCAGTCTGACTGCAAAAATAGGAATATTACCACAGTTCATCATCTGTTTTTGGCATTGCTACCTGCGTGCATAGGAGGATATTTGAATCTCTGTATACCCTACAGTGCTGCAATGCATGCAGAAAGAATGCTAATATGTGGACCATTTTTCAACTGTTCTTTTTGCTTGACAGCAATACTATGAAGTACCCATAGCAATGAAGTCCGTGTTTGATTTGATCGATACCTTCCAGTCACGAATTAAAGACATGGAAAGACAGAAAAAAGAGGGCATTGTCTGCAAAGAAGATAAAAAGCAATCCCTTGAAAGCTTCTTATCCAGGTATTACCTTCTGCTCTTAACTGCTGCTTGTCCTAGTAATTACTGTCTTACTAGAAAAATAACTATCCAACTACTTCTGCAATTTTTAATAGAGATTTCTCAGTGCTATCAGTGTTAAGCAAAACAGAGATGTAGCCACAGCTGCATGCAGTCTTGCACAGAGAAGTCAGTGTGCATGTTGTCGCACATTTTTTGGACACTAACTTTCTGTATATCAGCCTCCCCCAACTTCCCCCCCCAAGATATGGAGATAATAACACTGATTTGCATTAGAAGAGCAAATAAGGATTAATTCACAGATGTTAGCTCATTGTTTTGAATGTATAAAGTACAATGTTGATGTTTCAGCCACCATCACAGTCTCATTAATCCCCTTCTAATCCTTTTCATGTAGTTTGATTCACTAATTCATTTGCTGTAATTTCCTTCTTATACTGCTTAAGATAACAGTTGGCCTTTGCCAGTATTAGTCATATTAGTCATGCATTACAGATCTTGCAGATGTTTCTTGTAAAATGCCTGAGAGACCTTCTGTAGAAAGGCAGTTTTGTTTGTGCAGTCTCTATATTTCTCTACCTGCAAGACCTAAATACCTTGAAATAAACGTTTGGATTGTGGGAAAATTCAGACCCAAAGAACAGCAGTACAGAAAAATTTACACAAAATTAGGGCTATCTCATCACTCTGAGCTTTAAGTGGTACTACTGTGTTCTCCTCACCTACTATCAGAATCCATCCAGGTACACCTTTAATGCCAGATGCCTATGCAAATAACTGGGACAGAATAATGTGTTATGACACGAGGAGGAATGGAGCAACAGGCAAATTGGTAGGTTGTTTATTCATGAACATCTTAAAATTTTATGGCCACTTCTACAGAAAGAGAACCTTTAACAAGACATACCCCACCCTCCTCACCACCTCCTGTTTAGGTCTCAGTGATTCATCCTCAAGACCACCAAGAAGAACCACAGTTTGGAAGCAGCTGTCCAACACAAGAAAGAGCTTGTATGCTGAGAAGTGGCAGCTCCCAAATACTTCTTTGCTTATGAACAGCCTTAGTAGTAAATACACGTTAGAGAAACAGGCAGGAAAAATACAGAATGGTGCATCTATAAACAGAACTACTGCTGCACAAAATTTGTCTGTTGTCTGTGGAATAGACATCAGGTTTAAGTATTGGGTGGACTTCATTAGCCACGATAAGTGGTCAGATTCCCAGCAAGATTACTTCCAGCTTTGTCCAAGATTAACTTTCCAGCTGAACAAGAGTCCTAGCGTTGCAGATTTGGGAGGTCAGTTGTACTTAGGTCTCTCTGAATGTAATGCCTATTAATTTCCATGGAAACTATAACAGATACAAAGAGCACAACAGCACTATTTGATAGAGCAAGTAGCTGTTACTACAAAACACCATTTTTCAATATAGGCACCACCATCAGCATTGCAATTTCACCAGTGATGAAAAAGAGCATGCATGCAGTACTCATACAAATCTGCACAGGTAGAAGTGACCCACTGTTGCTGTTGTCACTGCTGAAAAGTCCCTTGTCCCCCTCATCCCCCCCCCACCTCACTGTGCACACATCCATACTCTGGTCTCCATATTCAGCAAGTATTGATGAATGACAGTGGGTGCCATTTTTTCTGCATGGAGGAATTCAGCAACACACCTTTTCTTCACCCACACTGCCACGTCAGATGCCAATTTGTCAGACTGCCCTTCTGCTGCCATCTGTCACACAGCAACAAAATTTAACAGAATATTGGTAGGAGGTTCAACCTCTATTTCCATACAACCAACATAATAAAACAGGAGACGTTACTTTTAGAACAGCCCTTGTAAAATTGCAAATGTTGTTCTTTACAACTCTGTCTAGTGTGAAAGAAGACCAAGAGCCAGGACTTCCTTAAGTAATTCTTAAAAACCACACATATTGGCAAGAGATCCTTGAATTTCCTTGGATCCCTGTAACAGTGAGACACTGGCTGTGCTACTTTCTGGGCTCACAAATCAGAATGAGAAATAAAACCAGTTAGATGAGGAAAACAGGGTGCACAAAGGGAAGGGTCTGGCAGATTATTTGGGACAGGAATACCAGTTTGTGTTTCCCACGTCAGGAAAATAGGCATAAATTTGTATATTAGTGTTTCTAAACCAACAGCTGTAAAAATCTAAATAAATTAATGTATTGGTTAGATGTGACTTCAAACAAGCACACAGGTATAGGCCTTGCCTGGGATAGAAGAATTCATAACTCAAGTGACTGTTAATATTCTTCATCTCTATGCATCCAAAGCAGATACTCAAAAATTAGTAAGTAATCATTAGAGTATCTTAAAGCAACTCAAAGGTAAGGTACTATGCTCATTTATGCCCCAGACAAAATATGATCCAATGTTTCCATTCTCTGTCCTTGTTTATAGGCAGCCAAGTGTTTTTGTTACACAAAGTATCACAAAAAAAAAAAGTCTACTATTTTCAGAAAAACAAGAAATTTATCCTCTTTTCTTTACATCATTATATGATTAATACATCTTCTTGTTCCCATTTGCATACCTGCATGCACATCTCACATCTCCTAGCTGTTCCTCCTGGGCAAGATTAAAACTGAGGAACTTATTTTACAAAACAAAACAAATAACTTATTTAAGAAAAAAAAAAAAAAAGCATCAGTCAGTCAACAAGATAAAGAATTAGGCAGGAGCATCCCCTGCATTCTCAGTAACTTCTGTGACTGAGCAAATCCCACAGTATTTTCTGCATTCTCAAGTGGAACAGTGTCGATCCACTGCATTAGCTTTTATTTTGAGATCTTCATGTGGTGCTGCAGAAAGGCAGACTATTATTGTAACAGAGTAACATCTGCATCCATTTAAAATATCATTTCCTGCTATAAAAATATCCCTGCAGCTCTGCAAATTCCTATAAATCTGACTTATTTAGGTTCAGTGTATAAGTACCTTTACTCAAAAAAGGGGTTGTTTGCAGAGTATTAAATAACTCTGTAGTTAGAATTCTTAAGGGTTTCAAGCGTCCCTATGGCATTCCCTTTCTCTGAGAGGACAATGAAAAGTGATCCTCAGTGCCTAAGTTTGGTTAGATGAGACACCCCTGTTAAAGAGAATTCCAAAATCTATTCTGCTGCCCAATGGATGGCTTATGTAGCCACAGTCTCATACAGACATCTATGTAAACAAGACTAGATTTAAGAGAATGTTAAAAGTATTTTGAGTGAGCGTGTGTGGTAAAGAAGAAAAAGAGATCAGTGATTATTTACATAGAAGCATGAGTTATGTCTGAAATGAAGATACACCCTAATTCTCAGACAGCCCTTGGACTGCAAAATAACAGAGCAGTTCCAGCAGCAGCAAATGACATAGAAGCTAAAATGTCTAATGAGAAATTCTACAGGAATCTCTCTTGCACTTGAATATGTAGGTCTCAGCATTGTAATATCCAGCAAAGGTGGCCTTCAGCAAAGATCTTAAGCTTTTCAGTGTTTATTTGGCTAAACTGCAGCAACACTGCAAGAGTCTTTTTTGTTTTGGAGCTGTACAATTCCAGATAGGCTTTATCCTCTTTCCGTGATGAATGGAACTGGGAAGAACTCCCAGCAGCCGTTTCTTAGAAGTTGTGAAAGTTATACGTATCTCAGCCTAAAGAACAAAAATCCTCAAAGTACTCCAGTCGTATGTCATGATGGTTCCCTGTTGCACTCCCTTTTGTTTTCAGGTTCCGATGGAGAAGGCGGCTAGTGGTGATCTCTGCTCCCAGTGATGAGGACTGGGCTTATTCCCAGCAGCTTGCTGCTCTCAGTGGACAAGCCTGTAATTTTGGTGAGTCAAAGGAAATTACATTCTTGCTCCCCAAAAACCACATCCTTCCTGGTGATGCGATGGATTCTTTTGCTCAAGTCTCAAACTAGACAATCTGAGGAGTCTCACAACTGAAGCTTGTAGCTACTCCAAATACAATTGGAAAATACCATGATAAGCAGGTAGTACAGCACCGTCAGCTAACAACTCTAAATCAAGCGTTCCCTAGAATCCTTTGCTTTAGGCAGGAAAAGGTTAGTGCTCTGAAGCTTCTCTTCCAGCTTATACTTCAGAAGATCTACCTTACTGCATGAATTATTGATGCAGCGCCTTGGAAAAGTCAGATTCTTATACCCAGCTTAGAGCTAGGGAGATGCATGGGTATCAGTTGCTTTTTTTTTTTTCTTTTATTTATTATTTTTTCCCCTTTTCCTTCCCCTGCTCCATTTCCTAAACCTGTAAATAAATGTTAATGGAAGCTACTTCAATCCAGCAACAACCTTCTAGCTCCTTAACTAGGCACTTAAGATATTCACTAGAGAGACGGACTGTTCCACAAGGCAGTTGAGAGCAAGACTGTTTACAAAAGCCTAGAGAGCCTTGCACCTTAACTTAGGTTCCTAGCAATAACAGCGTGATGCAAGGCCTAGACTTTATTACTCCTGTAACAGAATGAAATAGGTCCCATTCAAAAGCCATTATTTCAGTACATTTCAACACTGTTACTGCTACACTGCCTTGTTTACTCATAATCACCCGGCTTTCACTTAGAGCTTTAGCAACATCTTATTTGGTAACTCCCAAAGAAAACTGTGGTATAAACCATTGTAAACTCCTTTCAGAAGAACAGAACACGGCCATTCCTTCTGCCTCTTGCTAAGAATAGACTGAAGGACCTCCTAAAGGGTTTGTCTTCAATGGTTTTTCTTAACCAAGTGATGTTTCCAAGCATCTGATCTCCACATTGTAAGAAGTTACAACAGAGATTTTGTAGATCACATAGTCTCACATTTCACGAAGAAGTTCTGAGTCCCTTAAGACTTTCTTCAACGCTGAGGCAACAGTCCAAACTTCTGCTCAGAGCAAGTGAAAGAAGTGAATGTCTGTCCTAAGCCATACAGTACAGTGATCAGCAGTTTAACTGTTTCTTATATCACCCCTAATTATGTTTCTGCTATATGACAAGAACTTTACCCATGAACAAAACAGTACAGATATTGTTAATTTTGGAGGTGGCCTCTGTGAGTTACTGGTATGTCAGTATGCTAGCTTATCCCCATGTTTGGGACCAGGTGATGTGACTGGCAGAGACTCAAGGAAAACTGGCTGTTCAGCTTCACAGAGGGCTGCTAATTTCACAGAGACTGGCTGCTAATTTAGCCAGCATAGATCTGGCTGAATTTACTGAAATCTGTCCAAGAATGTGCACAAAGAACTGGTCTCACTCAAAATCTCCCTCATTTCTTCCACAGGTCTGCGCCATATAACTATCCTCAAGTTGTTAGGAGTTGGAGAAGATATTGGTGGTGTCTTAGAGTTGTATCCAATTAATGGTAAGTGACTGTTTCCAGTTTCTTCACTACTACTCATGAAGAGCATTATGCAGTACTGTGGGGTTTTTTTTGCTGTAATTTCTCTAGAGGGATGGATATGATTGAATTACATTTTTCTTTCCATTGCTTAAGAAAAAAGGTGGCAGAAAAGCAAACTTTCTTGATATACCTATGCTAAATACCATACAGCTTCTGTAGGACAGAAAGGCCCGAAGATGATCTGGAAGGCACCTCACATTTTCATCTTCCACCGATACACACAGTCCTAGGTACAGTCTACACACGTTGCTGTCATTGACTAAAGGATCTACATGCTTAAGAATTTGTAAGGCTAATATCTAGCAGATTCTCTTATATGGATCCATTATCCATCGTCTGTTCCACTTGCATCCCAGCAAGCTAACTCATTCTTAGGAGCACTAGCTGTCAAGGAACATTTCAAAGGCTAATTATTCTTCTATTACCTGATCCAAACAACTACATCTATCAGCGAAGAGATGGAAACAGGAAAGAGCTTATTTACTCCCTTGTCATTCTTACAGCACTGTACTAGAAAACATCCCTGCCCTTCTAGCTTCATAAAGACATAATTCCATGCCTAAGAAAGAATAACAGAGAAAGCAGATTTTGTGCTTCCTTTCTCAACACCTTCGCAGTCTCCAATTATTTTTCACTGAAGAACTTCATGACCTTGGTTTCAGAATCATAGAATCACTGAGGTTAGAAAAGACCTCTAAGATCATCCAGTCCAATCATCCACCACTATTTCCTACTAAACCATCTCCCATAGTACCTCATCTAAACGTTTCTTGATCACCTCCAGGGATGTGACTGCACCATGCCCATGGGCAGCCCATTCCAGCACCTGAACACTGTTTTGGAGAAGAACTTCATAACATCCAACCTAAATCTCCCCTGGTGCAACTTGAGGCCATTCCCTCCAGTCCTGTCACTAATTATTGCAGGAAAAGAGGCCAACCTCCACCTTGCCATAACCTCCTTTCAAAGTAATTATAGAGTGATAAGGTCAGCCCTGAGCCCCCTCTTCTACACACAAAACAATTCCAGTTCCCTCAGCCACTCCCCACAAGACCTGTGCTCCAGACTCCTCACCAGCTCCTCTGACCTTCTCTGGACACGCTCCAGGGCATCAACGTCTTTCCGGTAGTGAGAGGACCAAAACTGAACACAGTACTTGAGGTGCAGCCTCACCAGAGCTGAGTACAGGGGACAATAACCTCCCTGCTCCTGCTGGCTGCATTCTTTCTGATACAAGCCAGGATGCCATTGGCCTTTCTGGCCACCTGGGTACACTGTTGGTTCATGTTAACCAGCCTAGCATCAACCAACCTCCCCATGTCCATTTCTTGCACACAGTCTTCCAGCCTTTCTGCCCCAAGCCTGTAGCATTGCCTGGGTTGTTGTGGACAGCGTGCAGGATCTGGCACTTGTTGAACTTCATCCCATTGGCCTCAGCCCAGCTTTCCTGCATGTCCAGATCACTCTGTAGGGCTTTCCTACCCCCAGGCAGATCGACACTTCCTGCCAGCTTGGTGTTCCCTGCAAATTTACTCAGGGTGCACTTGTGCCCTCATTCACATCATCAATAAAGATATTAAACAACATAGATCCAATACTGACTGTGAGGGAACACCACTCATGACCAGTCACCAGCTAGATTTAACTCCATTCACCACCACTTTCTGGGCCCAGCTCTCCTGCCAGTTCTTTACCCAGTGAAGACTGTAACTGTACAAACAATGTGCTACCAGTTTCTCAGGAGAATAATGTGGGAGACAGCATCGAAGACTTTGCTGAAGTCCAGGTAGACAGCATCGAATTCATCGAAGACTTTGCTGAAGTCTAGCAGCAGGGCACCACCTCTGGTAGACTCTCTTACAAGCTGCATCAGGAAGTTATCTTCCATTCACTCTAGAAACTTCCCAGACTGCTTCTTCTGTGCTGTATTCTATTTCCAAGATACATCAGGAAAGTTGAAGTCCCCCATGAGAACAAGGGCTGATGATCATGCAATTTCTGCCTGCTGCTTGTAGAATGCCTCATCTGTCTCTTCATCCTGATTAGGTGGTTTATAAGAGTCCCAGCAGGATGCCTGCCTTGTTGGCCCTCTCTCTGATCCTTACCCCTAAAGATTCAATCTTATCATTCCCAGCCCCAAGCTCAATAACATCAAAACACTCTCTAACATAGAGAGCCATGCAACCACCTCTCTTTCTTCAACTGTCCCTTCCAAAGAGCTTACAGCCATCTACTGCAGCAGCACTCCCAGTCATGGAAGCAATCCCACCATGTTTCCATAATGGAAATTAAGTCATATTTGTCTGCCACACTATGCCTTCCAGCTCCTCCTGTTTGTTGCCCATGCTGCATGCATCGGTGTAGATGCACTTCAGCTGGGCCTGTTGCCTCATTCCCAATCCCATCATCATTCCCCTAGGCTCATCTCTAGCAAGCTTGGTTTTTAGCCCCCTCCTCCCCCTTCACATCTAGTTTAAAGCCCTCTCAACAGGCCCTACCAGCTCCTTGGCTAGAATCCATATCCTGCTTTAAGACAGATGAGACCCATCAGCAGACATCAGGCCAGGAACAGAGTAAACTGCCCCACGGTCAAAAAAACCCCAATTTCTTGTGATTGCACCAGCCTCAGCCATGTATTTATGAGATGGGTTTTCTCATTTCTCTCAGAATACATCCCTGCCACTGATAGAGGAACATACAACCTGTACACCTGCTCTGCCTATTAACTGCCTCAGTCCCCTGAAATTCTTTTTGATAATCCTCAGGCTTCTCTCAGCAACTTCATTGCTGCTGGCCTGAACTATCAATAAAGGATAACAATCAAAGGAGCAAATCAGATACTGTTATACATGCTATGTAGTTCTCAACAGATACCTTTAATGTGCTTGTCAAATCACCCTTTGATTTCATGTTAACTTTTAGCATCCATACTTCCCTCTGAGAAACTCCATAAATCTGCAAACCAACTCTTACTTGTCCTAAACATGATTCCTATAGGGCTATTAGATATCCCTTACCTTTTCTGTGGGTAAAAGTTAATTAATCCCTGCAGTAATATACACAATCCTGCTCCCCCAACCCACTGACAAACCTATGACCATTCTCATTGCCTTAGATTTTTTTCCAGTTTCAAGGTGAGAGAATCAGACACGTATGTGGTATTCAAGAGGGACACAAAAGGTTTACGTAGTGGCATAACAATATTGTTTTCTTCCTGTATCATTTTCTTCATAGCTTCTAACATCTGTTTTGGCTTTTTGACCACTAGCGAGCAGAGAACAAGCCTTTCAAATAACTCCCTTTCATAAACATAAGCTCTAACCTAGAATAGCACCAGTCCCACCATAGACAACTGTGAACTTTACTGGTTACAGAATCACAGAATTGCAGGGGTTGGAAAGGACTTCAGAATATCAGAGTCCAACCTCCCTGCGCCAAAGCAGGTACCCTACAATAGGTCACACAAGCTACCTTCCTGTACTCTAGGAACCGATGATATATTATTCCTACCCTGTTTCTGCCTTCCAATCATATTATCAAAGTTTATTTTGAAGCCTTCTAGTAATCTTCATCAACTGTATCAGCCTGACCACTCTCAGCTACCCGCTCACAAATCTCCTTTGGAGAATCTCACAAAGTGGGTAAGCAGGATGCCACTTCATGGTAGTCCTGTTACTACATCAGCTCTGCATATAGGTGTCCACTGACCCTAGTTGTCTTATACTTTCTGCCCACTTAGTACAGCCTTCATATTTATAAGCCAAATTCAGCAGATCAGCATGAGAGCCTATTTTTTAAAGTCATCATGACATCTGCCACTTCTCATATTTCACACAGCATTCCAGCTCAAAAGCGAGGCTCTACACTGCCATTAATGACCCAGCATATTCATCCTGCAATGCTTCACACTATCACATTTCTAGTGTAGTGATTTCCTTCGCTGTGACTATTTGTGTGTGCCTTCTGCAGACATTAACCATTACTCAAGCTGTAAAAGAAGCAAAAGACACACATGCATGCCAGGTGAGGAAAAGGTGTGCCAGACCACAGTAGCTTCAGCCTAGAGGATAAAGACAAATTTACTAACCCTAACAAAATGGTTAAAAATGCATCTTTGGTTCACAGTACAGCAGCCTTTCATTTCAGAACCAGGAAATACTACACTGCAAATGTCAAGAATATTACATTATCAAACACTAGGCTGTATCTCTTCTCACACTGCAAACTCACTGAGTTACTGACACTCATCACTGTTGCTTAAACAAAATGCCAATGCTGTTTTATGTGATCACTTTCTAGGAAGCGCTACTGTAGACCGAGAAGATATCCCAGCTAACTTGGTGAAAGACATTCGAAATTATTTCCAAATCAGCCCAGAGTATTTCTCCATGCTTCTAGTTGGGAAAGATGGAAACGTCAAATCCTGGTATCCTTCTCCAATGTGGTCTATGGCAATTGTGTATGATCTGATTGATTCCATGCAGCTTCGGCGACAGGAAATGACAATTCAGCAATCGCTCGGCATGCAGTGCCCCGAAGATGAGTATGGTGGGTATGGTTACCATAGCTATCACCAGGGATACCAGGAAGGTTACCAAGATGACTACCGTCACCATGGAAGTTACCACCATGGATACCCATACTGAAAAGAGCAAGTTAGTCTCTGACTGCCCTGTGCCTGTCTTCTAATAGCTATCCAAGCAATATGTGGCCTGTTGCAGAGTTTTTCCAGGCCATCTAGATATCCACGCCTCCTTCTTGCACTGTTCAATCAAGGGACTTTGGTTATTTGCCTTCTCAAAAATGCAGAAGCCTTTTTACGGTGAAACAATTCAAAACCATAGTATTGAAGCTTTAAACAATAAAGACTCCTTTATATTTTTAATCCTAAAAACAAAAGGCATCAGCAGTTGCTGTTTCTTTGTACTAAAACTAAACAGAAAGTCCCCACAGCCTCAGTCCATGGACGCTACTGTAGGGCAGGACATGAATGGTCTGACAAATATTGCAATGCTCTTTTTAGTATTTTTTCTAAGAAAAAAAACCCTGTATTTATTGGAAAGTGAGAATTTTGCATTGCGCTGATGAAGATAAGCAAAGAACTTCAAAACTTTCCCAAAAAAGGAAACATTATGAAAGACGCCTTTGACAAGATCTTCAATAATAATTAAAAAAAAATCCTTTTGAAGTAATTTGTCTAAAAAACACAGCATCCCTTCTACAGTGCATCAGCATTGTAATTTGCTGACTTTGCCAATGAAAGTAAGAATTTTTGGTTCCGGCAGTACTTGTTCCAACGCTGAACAGTGTAAAGTTCTCTTAACAGCAAAGCTGGCTGCACGCGGCCATCTAGTCTTTTAATTGGGTCCCTGTTCTTTTAGGTCTTACACACCTGGCAGTTAATTCTAAGTTAATGAGAGCTAAGTGAAAACACCAGCCATATAGTCTTGTCTGAAATAAACTAAAAGCATTATTTCTAATCAGAAAAAAAAAGGAAAACATTGTCAATTCACATATTTTAAATAAGTTGTACTAGCTCTCTATTGTAACGTTATGTAAACTATTGCTCTAAACTCCAGATTTCCTTCTACCTCTTCTCATATCCTACCCCCTGAAAAAAGAAAAAAAGGATGAAATGTTTATAGAATTGTTTGAGTATAATTTGATTTGCTACTAAACCAGCTGTATTTCTGCCACATTTTCTGAAATGGTTTTCTTCTCCCTTCTCACTGTTGTCTTCGCGCATTGGGTCCATTGCATAACCTTATTCTGTTGAAGTCAGTTGCAGAAACTCCTTGCAAAGCTGCGTTTTCAGTATCATTTGGGTTAGATTCCCAAACGCTAAAGACTCAGCAGCAAGATTCAGGAATATGTTGAAGTGAAGGCATCATGCAAATCTTCACATTGGCACAATAGTCTTGTCTACTGTTTCAGGCACACCTGATCAGTCACCTTTCCTTTTTATAATCTGTTACATGGAAGCATATTCCAGATACGCATTCATGCCTTTCATGCATACGTGTAACAGGGCACTCATTAGGTTTTGTCATCACAGCAGTAGCACTGGAGTAGGTAGAAAGTACAACTCAAAACTGGACAGAGCATGCTCTACCATGTGAGATTTTGTATTTTCCATTTTGTTTTTGCTTTCTTTTTCCCCCCAGATGTGGATTGTTTTGTTTAGTTTTTCTGATGGAGTGAGGGTTTTTGTTGTTTTTTGTTGTTGTTGGGTTGTTTTTTTTTGGGGGGGGGAGAGGGGAGGCAAGGTGGGGGGGAAGGTCATATCTTGCTTACCCTTCTGAAAGGCAGACAGATGTCAAGAGGTCACAGGGCTTGGCCAGTTGTTCCTCTGCATTAGACCTAGTCACCTTCCAGGGCTGGCTGCCCTCTGCCAAAAGGTCTAGCCAACACAGGATACTGCTTCTATCTTAAAACTCTCAGGCTTGTGTCTGGAGCTAAGTGGGCAAAGATAGACTTCAGACAGATCCAATCTGAGAGGACTGATGCCTGCACAGTACTTCTCTTTACCTACAGAACTTCTGCAGCTGAAAGCAGAGGATAGAGAAAACAAAACAAAAAGCCCAAAGAGGACAGATTAAAAAAAAAAAAATAAAAAAAAAATAAGTTATAGAACTGAAAGTTTTCTAAGAAAAAAGATTGAGTCCCACAGCTTAGTCTTAGAGAACAAGTACAAGTACTGAACCAATGCATTAAGGTCAGTTACCTAACCATCTTTGCCTAAAGCAAAAGCAGAGGAAAGTGTACCTAACAGCCACCACCTGTTGACAAAAGGAGAAGCACCTCTGGAGTGTCTTCTTTCAGTTTTTCATTTCAACTTTCCTATAACCTTATTTTTCATGCAAATGAAAAATAAAAGCTGTTTTAATTGACAGTACAAAACATGGAACCTAAACATCCTGTGCCAAGCAGTAGGAAGAGACAGTAAACTTACAAAAGACAGGGCTATGCCTAATCCAAGTTGTGCAAATATCAAACCCAGTCTTGGATGTGGAAGTTGCATTTAAAAAAAGCAACTCCAAACAAGTTATGTACTGATAAGGGAGGCTGGGATGTGCTCTTAACCAAAACTGCACATTTTAACATTATAAAATCTGAGACACTCAGTATGATTGTACCTTCTGGTGCCAATTCTGCCTTCGTTACAAAATGGCTTAAAATTGCTAACAACTTTTAGCAATGATTTAAAATCCTGATTTTGCAACCTACCTCTCCCTGTGGAAAACTAAAAGCAAAGCCTGGGAGGAACGCTAATCCTTTTAACAAAAATTACCTCAAAGACTCCAAAAGTATCAGAGAGACAGACAACTCCAGACCAACACTTTAACCGTGCCAAACACAGATCAAAAATACTGCATCTGTCCCTGCAGCACCACTGTGAGGACAGGTTTATTGAGATTAAAGCCCTGTTTTTACAGTTCTGAGGAGGAAGTTTTGACACAATGAAGGAAAATTTCAAAACGTTTTTCTCATCCATATTTCTGGGATTTGATTCAGCTTGAGCCGTCCTTTAAGCGCAATGGCTCAGCTTCTACTTTCACAAAGTAGCTGAAATTAACCAATAAAAACTACTTTAACAAACTTGTTATAAACAAGAGAAACATGAAGAGATCTCTCTTCCTTAGAGATTTTATGAACTAATTCCTCCCATCCAAGGGAGGAACATAACATTCTAAGCAGTGATAAAGTTCAAGCATTTGTGAATCTGGGCTCTGACTCACAACTTTGAAAGAGCTCTCAGTCCAACACCTTCATTAAAGACTACGTGTCAAACTGATGCTGATATCCAAAAAACTCCTAATAAAATTCCCTATTGCCTTTTGAGGAGTAAAATAGTAAGCTAGAGAAGAAAAAAAAAAGTAAGCTTTCTGACACAGAGTAGGTGAAGGACACCACAGTGGAAGTACTTAACCACTGTTACTGCTGTAGGGATCACATGATCTATTTGCAATGTATAGCTCCACAGAACAGCCTCACTTGCTAACCAGAGTTGTTTTTTTCAGCTAACATTTGCTTATAGTCACTTTCTCTAACAAATGTCATATACACACTACATTTGACTATCACCATGGGCAGTATGACTGCACAGAAATGCATGGTCATATTTCTGAATTACGTTTTATTGCTAAGTTTATATTAAGTCCTTACCCATTTTTAGACAGTTAATGTTCCTGTTACTGCTGAGAGGATTCAAAGTTCTCTTCCATTATTAAAAGAAACCTGCCTGGCCAATCCAACAGCCTCATTCCAACCTGTTCACCTGAAGACAACAGAAAGATTTCCACATGTTAGACAGCACCTAACTCTACGTGGAAAGTAAATCAGATAGATCAGTAAATCAGTATATCAGCATACATTCACAGTTATATATCTGGTATCTTTGTGCAATCAGAGTTCGGCAAAACAAGTCAAGCGTTACAACATCAGTGAAACTTAAAGAGGGAAGAAATGACTAAGGCTGACAAGAGCTGAATGCAATCCCAAATACACTTCATAAAATTTGCAAATCAGTCATTTCCAACTCTTATCTCTCTTAAGGCAGACAGTTCATGCAGGAAGGTCAAATAATGTTTTCAAGACATTCATTTAAGGTTTGACACTGTCACTAGAGGTATGAAGCAGAATTCTATGCTGTGACTTAATCTAAGGCAAAACTGTCTGCAAAAGTCAACATAAAAAGCTACCACTCTTAACAGCAATCTAAAGCCAACAGTACTTTCATTTTTTCATGAAAATATCTGCTAAAAGTGGGTAGCTATGACTGGAAAAAAACAAAAGCAAAAACAATGAGCTCAGGCAGTATATATTGCAAACCTGTATGCAATGGAAAACAAAATGAAGCTGTCATATTGCAAACTAAGTCTCAAAACAGTTTAAGGGTTTCTTTGTTTCTTTTTTAACACTGAACTTTCATTTCCCAAATCAGGATATCATACATCAATGAAACCCTGTGGAGTTTACATTCAAATATACTTTCTTATTCATTCTGTATAGATCCAAACAACAAGATTTTTGTTGTTGTTGAAAGCACAACAAGCACAACGACATCAGCTGTAAAATGTTTTTCATTTTTCAACACTACTTACAATGTTACCTCATATAAACAAACCACAACAGTAATTTCTCTTTGTATAATTAGTCTTAATACATACTAGAAAAAGCTTACACTTCTGGGGGGGGGGGAGAAAAAAAAACAACAGTAAGATTTCACATTCATCATCCAAAAAAACAAAAATCAGAGCAAGAATTTCACATACATAGTTTCTGACAGGCATTGGCCACAACTGGAAACAGGCTGCTCTTTTTGATGGATCAGTGACAGGAGGTATGCTAATAAATGCAGCAATGAGCCATCAATACAGTATGTGTAAGTAAGCTGTTAGCACACAGAGCCTGGAAACAGGATAGAAGAGGGGAACAAAGACAGAACTGTCCACAGAGAAATGCATTACTATATTCTGTGGAATGAGAGTTTGATGCTGAACTTATTGCATACCTCCTTAGGAATTCCTTTGACAGTATCTTTCCAAGAACACATTAATAACTCTTATCTGCATTCCTATTCACTTCATCCTTCAATTTTTAAGATTCACTGAATTACTTGGAATCTATTTTTCATCTCACTCAAAATACAAGCCAACAGTTATTCTGAAATCACCCTGCCTGGCACTCTGCAGAATAACTTTTCTCTCTATAAACCGAATGCAAACCTTCATCAATCTGAGTTGGTGGAGCAACACCAAATGATTCCAACACCTGTGCCCTCCTGCTTGGTGCTCCATGTACTTAGTACTACATGTTGTAGTGCCTCACTGTAGCTATGTAATATTCACTTTCAGATGGTGGCCCCAGTGTAAGTGTATCTCTACATACATGCTTTCCACATGCAGAAAAGATCCTATGATACATTCAAACTGAATAACATACTTTGTTTTATTCAGGCTCTTTCGGTGTTAGGCCACATAAGTTGCATGTAAAATACACTATTTTCTATAAAGGCTTTCCATATTTCATTTTCCCCAAACACTGGGAGACAGGCACAAAGCAATCTCATACTAGAAATATGAGAGAGCTAGTGGCTGAAGTCACTGAAATCTATTCTGCTTCAATCAAAGAATCAAGAAGGACTCCACAGGAGCCAGTACAGAGTTACACTGGTGTAGAACAGGAATGAAAATTAAATTAAAACCATTCATACTGAAAACACACTCTAGAGATTCCTCTGTCTGAAGAATCCTTAACCCAAATTGTCTGATTTATTATACATTCACAAGTCAAGGTTTGATAAGATTGTTTCAAGGGGACTCTTTCACTCAGCTAGGGATGTTTCAATCTGATTGACCAAAATACAATAAAACAGTCAATATGCTTCATTATTTATAAGGTTATTAGTGCCAGCTTAATTAGAAGATGCTCATCAGTCCTCCTACCACTTCTGCAACATGAACAACAGTTTTATCACCTCTGTTTTGCTAACAAAAGAATTCATACAGGAATTTGCACCGCTTCACAACCAACCAAAGTGACGAAAGACACACGCTGGCATATTTGCAGCAAGGACTGCCCTCCAATACAGCACATGTCACCCACACAACTGAGTCCAGCATCCAAGTCTCTTCTTGTTCACATCAATTATAAACTTGGTTTATTACAGCAGATTTTAACCTCTTCATTTGCAGAGACAGTAAGAGGGAAAACAGCTTTCAAGAATGTGTGGCTCAAATTAAGAGTTTGAATGTTTTCCTCATCTATCTCTGACATTTAGGCCCAAAGAAGTCTCAATCATTCTGCAAAAAGGGAAAAAGGAAACATGAACATTCCCTCACTATGAGTAATAGCATTCTTCTCAGTCTGCTCCATGCTAGAGTGAATCTTCATCTGTATCAATGTCACTGCTTGGTTTGTTCAATCTCTCAAATTCTTCTCCATCCTGCAAGAACCAGAAGCAGGAGAAAACAATGTGAACAAAAGTGAACTTGTTATCAATACATAAAAAAAGGAGAGAAGAAGAAAGTCTATTTTTAAGCAATCTCTGTGATGTCAACACCCAGTAATTTATCTTTTACAAGTGTGTTCAAGTCTTACTCTAGTACACACATGCTAATAAATGACAACCTCTTTATCTTCAATGCTTTTTTCTGTAGCATGATCCCTGAAAAATCTTGTAGCCCACCATCAGGAAATTTGCACACATAGTATTCTTTGTTTTTATCGCATACACTCACTTGTAAATGCTAAAATAAATAGTTTCAGGTACAAAAGAAAACCCCACATACTGTTTGTTAAACAAGCATCTAAAAAGGGCACCATTTGTAAGTTTCAGAAAACATCTGTTGGAAGCTTAATGTTTCCTCGAATTAAATGGAGACAGCACTCTCTGCTGGTTGCAACATGTATTACAGACATACAGCTGTCCACACAGAATGAAGCAATTCCTTCCCCCTCAGACTGACTTCTACAGCTCAGGTGAGTTAACTGGGATTCTTAAGGGCAAGCTCTCTGTGCCATATTAGAGTTATCTAGGTTACAGTCCAACTTAGGGAAGGGATAAAAAAAAAACAACACACAAAAGGCCCTGGAGAAAATGTTGTGTAAGAAACAATATTAAAATGTCTACTCCAATGTTACCATTGTGTCTGCGTGTATCTTTGACTGTTATGACAGAAATAATCTTAATAACAAATACTGATTTCTTCATGATGTGGGCTCAGCTACACAAAAATTTCAGTTCTACTTAAGTATTGTTAGTTTCTTGGCATCGATTCCAATTTCTGTATTCCCAGGGCCAGCAATATCCTCAACAGAGAATCTGTACAAAGCTGAAGTTGCTCACAGCACAGTCACTGCAGAAAAGCATTGTTTATCTGGGATTTATGAATTGAAAGAGTGTGACATGCAAAGCAATACTCAATCACTTTTGAAGGTTTTTGACAAAGAACATGGATTTTGGTGTTTCAGTTGATGAGTGATTTCGGTCCATATCCCATAGCGTAAATAGAGAGGAAATAAGAAAAAATAAATAATAATAATAAAAAAAAAAAATCAGAGAAGACAAGCACAGAAAAGCCTTACCCCACTTGACCTCTCCCATGTATCTCCTTTGAAGAGCTTGCCCCTTTCCCTCATAGCAGCATATTCCAGGCCTCTTGGTTTACTGGCATTATAGATGAATATTGAGAGAAGCACTACAGGAGCTTCCAAAAAGAACTCTAAAGAAGGCCTGAAGTCAAAGATGACAAAAGACACAGTAGTAATGATGACAGTGGTGATCTGAGCTGTCATAACATGGAACATATTGTCTCGGAACTTCAGGATAAAAGCTACAGACAAGCCCAGGAAAGCAGTGACAAATATGAGAGCCACCGAGAAGATGTTGTGCCCATAAAAGAAACCACAATTCCCTATCTGCCTCCGGTCCTTAGCCTGCAGGCCCAGCATCAGTCCATTGAACAACACTCCAAAGGCATACAGTTTGCTGTTCTGTGTGAAGATGCTTTCACCAAGCTGATCTCCATCTTTCAATATCTTTTCATTGTAGATGTTAGCCAGGGCAGAAATGAAACATTGCACTAGAATAAGCAGATGCCCCAGACTGAGTCGTAGAGGTTTCAATGCTCCTGCCATGGTACTTGTAACATTCCACCGGAAGGTGGGAAGGAATCTTGGTGCTCCACAGCTACCATTTTCCATGCACGTTTCCTCCGGTCCAGCAGAAAAAAGGCAGTGGTTAGATGGGCTGAAAAACATACTGTGATGGAATCCATGCACAGCCAAGCTTTGCTGATGGCCTCCAGTTCCTAGTGTAAGGGCGACGATGGATAAGAATAAGATAACCAGAGATGCCCACTGTACCCAAGAGAGTTTTCGCCTAGGAGCAGACAAAAAAAGCCACGAACTTTAGAAACATGGTCACACACATTCAATGAGAACAAGCCCTATAAAGCACACACAAAACATTGTGCTTGACTACGTTTCCTTATCTGTGGCATGATGAAAAAATCTTGATTTTTCAGAATCGACAGGAAAATGCCAAAACATAACATACTTTTTATGGCAAGGGGATCCCAACTTGGTGATCGCAGAAACACAGAATAGACAATAAACCAATGTAGAGACAACAAAAGGAAAATCTTTCAAGATTAAGTCAGTTGTAGATGCTGGCTACCTAACAACTAAAATCAACTGCTGTCCTTGTAATCACAGACTTGAAGGATTAAAAGGAAGTCAGACATTCCAATAATTCTCTCTCCAGTAAACCTTTACAGCATTTCATTTTTTCCCCATGATTTTGTACATTTTTTACATATTTTATGATGGTAGAAATGTAATATACAAGGCCTAATGTCTTATCTGTTGTAACTACTCTCTCACTCAAGCAAGCGAAACTACTTTGTTGTGGGGGAAAAAAAAAAAAAGAATCAAAATTTGGAAGATTAAACAAACTGTGACATCACAAGAGATATAAAACTAACGAACTGAGTAAAAACACTTCGGCCAAACTACCAGATGCTCTTTTGGAATATTAACACCTGTGGAAAATGCATCTTTGTTCAGACTGAACCACAAATAACTTTTCAGGTAGTGTATGAAAGCTAATATCCTTTTCCCTATCACATGAATAATAAAGAAGAGACTTACCCTATGCAAATAAGCAGAAACACATCAAGGCAGGAACAATATTACTGAAAACACCTATTTCACTCTCATATATCTCATCCTTTCTTGCTAGATTACCTTTATATTTCTTTAAGAGTTACATTGGTCTGAAAAGATGTACTGCTCATCATTAAGTATGAGATTTAATGCACAAATGAAGATACACAAACCCAAACCTTAAGTCTGATCATTCAACAGCTATCACTTGCAATCTGTGACAGGTGACCATACGTGGAGATACACAGGAGCCTCTGAAAACCTATTATTTCCAACACCTTCTTATGTAGAACACAAAGCCATTTCTCTAAGATGGCAGAGTTGCAAGAAAACAGTATTACTGTTGCCATCAGACAAAGAAAGACTGTAGTGTAACCACTGTATCTAGGCTAGAAAGACAAAATTTAAAGTTTTGTTTACCTTATTAAGTACTACTTACTTTAGCACTATCCTGAAGAGAAGAGCTGTTGTTATAATGACAAAATTTGAGAAGAGGACAGCCATTGCCTAGAAAAAGAAGAAGAACAAAGCTATAATTCAGACATGTTGATATCAGCCCAACAACTTTCAGTAATACCTTACAGAAGGAAGACTAGAGCGGAAAGCATCACTCTAGTACTGAACCTTCTTTCCTTAACAAAGTGGTAGGATAGCATAGCCCTAAAATAACATTGGAGCGTCATTTCAAAGTGTCAAAGCAGACAATGTCTTCCTTCATTCACTGTTGCTATATCTCCATTGTAGAAGTCCACCAGATTGGTCAAGAATGATCTGCCCATGGTGAAGCTGTGATGGCCCTCTCAGATCACTTCCTCATGAAACGACATGGGGTCTTAAGTAAGCTGACACATGACACATCTGCCTAAGAAATCACAGCTTCATTTTATGCTTCGTGAAATTACAACTCAGTTAAAAACTCATGTTAGGGGAAAATTATGGAAGGCAATAACAATGAATGAACAGATGGAACTGGAGCTGGTAGAAATCACTCTGGAAGAAAGAGACTTAAAATTGATGTACAAATGATGTGCAAAACAATGGTTGAGCTTTTGACTGAGACAAAAACACAGCATACATGGAACAACATCTCTGGTAACATTAATACAACCCAAATCGATGGAAGAATACTTAAAGTGAATTAATTTTGAGTTGCTCTATTCTGAGGCCACAGGGGACGTCGGTCTCACATAAGTACGAATTAGAAAACAATTTACAAAAGGCCACCACACTAATGGCCTACATGCTGCCAGCATTACAAGCAAAGCCTGTAAAAATAAGTCTTACCAGTAACATACATTAAATACTGAAGAATAACCGCAGTTACTGCTGAAGCTTCAAGAGAAAAGACCTCACCAAAGCAACTCTACAGTCAAGATGCCTGCTCACCTAAGTATAACATAGTCCAAAGCCTATTTAGTGTCAAAATTCACATGAAACAAAGTGTAGCCAGGCATGGCTGCCTTCTTTCGGGCATCTTGCATCTGCTTTTTCACTCTGAGGGTTTTGCAACACCATCAAGATATTCTACCTTATAGGTATTTGGTTACCTCATTTACTATTTCTGTCTGGTTAGCCATGATGGTGTCACAGTCTTATCTACCCATCAGGTAAAAACTAAAAGACACTAAGAATTCCAAAGAAAAGTAACTTTAGTGCACATGTTCTGAGGAGAGAGAAAAGTTTTACATGTGAATGCATGTGGGTGTGTGCATGCAACACAAAATCTGCAATGCACATTTAACAAGAGATTGCTCTAACTCAGCCAAATCAAACTGTTTAAGAAAGCAATAAGTATTGTGTAGCCTTTTAAATATCAGACTTTGCTATTATAAATGCTATAGCTGAATTTCCTTCCACCAACCCCCCCCCCCCTCCAAGAAAGCAAAGAACACAAATAAAATACCATCTACTAATGTTAAAATACCAAATTACAAAGAGTTACAGAATTAGGGGGATTATTCATTTTAATCTTTTTTTTTCAGCAAGGTCCTATTCTAGACTCTGTTCTGTCCCTACCAGAAATGCACATCTAAAAGGACATTAGTTTAGAGAAGAAATCCTGAAAGAGAATGAACAGAAACAGTTAAACAGATTTTTAATGGTAAAAAAAGAGTAGACAGTATCTTATAGCAAGCAGTAACCATTTGCTTCCATGAAATTTCAAACAGATTCTGAGCCAAAAGGTATTTTAGCATAAAGAGAGAGAGAGCACAATAAAACCATATTTCCCAAGTATACACAGATTCATTCAGAAGGCTGAATGCAGCTAGAAAAAAAAGTATAAATGAAACATGTTAAACATAACTAAGTCCCATATATTGTTATATAAAAATAAAAAGTAAAAAATTGAGAGCCAAACAGTTTTATTCCTTGCCTACTCACTTCCCATTACACTTTTTTCACTTAAGGGGATTACATTTATTTGATTTTCTTTGGAATTGTTGAGGAAAGAAAACAAGTCAACATGTGAAGTCATGTAAATAAAGTGGCAGAAGCCACACAGAAAAGGGCAACTCAAGCATCAGCAACACGTGCAAATGCATTGAGAGAGAAATACAGAATTGAAGAAGCCGAAGATTGGAAAGCACAAAAAACCTGCCCCTTACTTAAGGAATTCAGCCTGTTCCTCACTCACTTAGGATAGAGAAAACGCACAGAAACATTCCTCTACTGAGAGCTGTAGAACTGGATCACTGGCAGGAGAAAGGATGGTCTAGCTGTTCAGATGACTCATTTACCTGCCAATCTTGTACTGTCAATGTACCAATTGCTGCTAGCCTACAGTCAGTCTTGTCAATTATTAACACACTGAAAGATACTTTAGTCAGTACAGGCATACTTACTGGCTGGAGGTAGGACAGCACATAGAAGACAATCAAGTTGTCCAAAAAGTAAAGAAAGGCAGGAATTGACCATTTCATGGAATTACAAAAATTCTTCCAGGAAAGACAGCCAAATGGATGATCTAAGCAGCCCTCTGGAAGGAAAACAAATCAATAGGAGAAACAACTTTTTTATTATCAGAAGTCCATTTCGAAGCCCTCTGAATAGTCACCAGCGTTCTCTGGCAACACAGAGGACAGCCCCAAGGCAGAACACACAGCTAAAGCAGAAATCTAGTGTCTGTAAGCGTTCACATCCTTGCTTCACTAAGGAAACTATGAAGGAATCACAGAATTGTAGGGGTTGGAAGGGACTTCTAGAGATCATTGAGTCCAACCTGCCTGCTAAACCTGCTAAAGTAGGTTCCCTACAGCAAGTCACAAAGGCAGGCACCCAGACAAGTCTTGACTATCACCAAAGGAGATTCCACAACTTCTCTAAGCAGATTTTGCCAATCTGTCCACAAGACAGAAACCTGAATTAGGGTTTCTCACGTGAGAATTAAAACCAGGAGACAAAATTTGCCATCTCTAGCTCTGCTCTCCTCTTTTTTTTTTTTTCTTTTGCCATTTTGTCTTGTTCTGTTCTAGGGCTGAACAGAAACAGCAAAAAGATGCTTAGAGAATCCTTTAACCCTATCAGAGTATTTCTCCACTGGTGCAAAAATACATCATAATTGTTCTTTGAGGACCAAAAAGCACTCCAGAAAGCCCCCACACAATAGTCACATCAGTATCAGCTGATTATCAATCTCATTTAGATTAGAAATAATGACACGGATGGAGGATCTGTTCATTTAGCACCCAAAGGGTAGCCAGTAACAAGCTTCTTTTCAGTCATGTCTTCATAGTGAGGCAACTCCTATTACCCTAGCCCAATGCTGTACTAAAATTTCAAAAAGATTGGACTGTCTTCATTACACTTTCTAACTCAACTCATTATCCTCATTTCTGCTATCATACAAACAACTTGAGAACATCTGAATTTAATGGAAAAATTAGAGTTATAATAAGTATGGCTATAAGTGTGTATCAAAGACATAATTCCAGAGAACATTACTGTCAGGACTTCATGCCATTACATGTGAATCTATTAGTGGGAAGGTAAAAAAAAAAAAAAAAAAAAGATATGAAGTATAATAAATCTTAGCAAGTCAACACATCTTAGTTACTTGAAACATATGTACTCACCTTTTTTCTTAACCCATAGTGCCAATACCACGCACAGGAACAGTTTTACTACTTCAGAACATATGTTCACTGTTGTAGGAAGATAATCGTACTTGTTATCTGTGGGATTCAGCAAATTGTAAAGAGTACACCATCAGATTCCTTTTGCATTCACAATTGGAAAAGGAAATACTTTAACCCCTTCAGTCAGGATTAGACCCCCTGCTCATAAACACAGTGTTAGCACTCCTATTACAGATAGTCAGTTTTTGACAAGTCAGGTGCCCTTCTAGGCTGAAATCTTTCCTCATTTGCTCCCAGTTTACAGTACATTTTTTTTTGGAAGAACTAACTATCGTTTTTAAAACAATCAAACCAGGAAATATTTTCCCCCCCAGAGTGATAGAGTATGTTTTCCTAGTAGGAGAAAGCTTCCAGGATGACATGACCTACTTCGTGGATTTTATCTTTTCTTTGATAGCATATTTTGCTAACATTTGCTAAAAGGACAGCGTATTTTGCTAACATTTGCTGTAAGACAGCTTGCACACCACTATACCACCTTCTCCTGAAGGTGCTGTGAAACAAATAAATTGGTCATGCACCACCAACAGTGTTTGCACAGTTTAATATTTGGAAATCAGCTATAAAGTAATCTAATGTCTCATCTTTTGAGGCTAATCTTCAACTGGATCAGATATCTTGCAACCTCAAATTGCTATTCTACGTTAGACACAGGGAAATTTAAGCCTCAGTTTATGTAATGGAGAACTAGGTGGAAAAGTAGGTTTTGGGGTATCCGTTACACCTGAAATAACAAATCTCATTTGAAGTTCATTATGTTTATTGTCCAACAATACCTTCATTAGCAGAATATTTCATCAGAAGGATTCGACTCGAGCCCAGAGCAATGAAGACTCCTCCAAGTAGAAAGGTGTAGATGGTTGTCTTGGAGCAAACTGCAGAGCGACGACAGCACTTGCTCTCCATTCTGCTGCCTTGCTGTCAGTGCCCTTTGGATGACACAACACACATATGCTATAAACAGTACTTCCAGAAGCTGATATGGTGAGGTGAAACGTCTGCCTTTTATTGCTTTATTTTATCTCAAACAAAATGGTTTGTGTTGAGAACTATAATTGCATGCTAAAAGCAACATTTTATTTCAAATGAGGGCCAGCCAGGGGGAAATAAACACCCCGCATACACAGTGATATCTACGGAATACTCACCAGCTGAACAAGATAAATGAATTACATTGTTATTTCTCCACAAGATTTTTATGTTTGAATATATACATGTACGTATATCACAGAATGGCTGGGTTGAAAGGGCCCATCCAGTTCCAGCCCCCGCCGCGAGCAGGGTTGTCACCCACCAGACCAGGCTGCCAGGGTTCCATCCAACCCGGCCTCGATCTCTTTCACAAACAGCTTCTGTTCCCGATCGCAGCAGACAGAGTTGCACAGGGCCGCCCGCGGCTCGTCCGCTACCAGACGCGCTCCGGGCGGCTGTTTCCGCAGTTCAGCCACCCGCTAACGAAAGACGGAAGGGCGGCGGCCCCGGCACCGCCAGGCACCGGCTGTCAATGGTCTCTCGCCTCGCGCCGATCCACCTCAGCGGCTGCGCCTCAGCCGCGCGGCTGCGCTCGCCGCTCTCTGCCACGTCTCCGCCTCGCGGGCGCGGGGCGAGCCGGGCCGACAGAGGGCGGCTGCCGCCGAGACGGGGAACCGGGAAGGCGCATCCGACACTCGGCTCTCCCCGTTCTGTTCCCACCGGCCTCGGCCGTAGCCCGTTTCAGCTCGCCGCCCCGCCGCACGCAGCTGCCGGGCACCGGGCACGGCGACGCCGCTGTCAAACACACCCGTCGCTGGTGGGGAACGAAGACCGCGACCCTGTCCCTAATCCCGCTCGTTCTCTTCCTATCCCGGCACTCATCCCCGGCACCTTGCCCCTCTCCCGCTTCCCCGCCGGCCTCACCTGCCGGGGCGGAGCCGAACGGGGCGGAACCCTCCCCGAGGCGGACGGCAGCGCGCGCCCCCTGACCGCCCCTCCTCCGCCGCCTCATTCTCCATGACAACTACCCACGTGATCCAGACTTACTTCCGGATTTCTCTCCTCACCACGTGACTCATACATCTATTTTCGGGGACGCGTGCAAGAAAAGCAGCCGGCTTCCCGTCTTGGTCTGTGCCTGCGCGTGCGTACATGACGTACGTGTGCGCGACGGAGCGGGCGCTGGGTCACGTGGCTAGGACAGGGGGCGGGGCTGCCGGTGCAGCCGTGACCGTTGGCTGCGGCGATCGTTCCCGTGGCCCTGTGGCGGCATGCAGAACGTCATCAACACGGTGAAGGGGAAGGCCCTGGAGGTGGCCGAGTACCTCACTCCCGTCCTCAAGGTGCCGGCTCTGCGCGGAGATCCCAGCGCATTCCCTTGCTAGGCGTTCCGGGAGGGGGGAGGGGTGGGTGGCCGCCCTCTCTATGAAGGCCGCGCTGACGCCCCGAGGGTCGCGAGGGCGCCGCCCCGCCTCTGCGAATTGGCTCCAAAGGAGGGAGCGGGCAGCTGCCTGCTTCCGTGGGGTTGAGCTGCGCTTTGCGTTCCGTCAGGGCTGGAGCATCCCTTGGGGAGGTGGAGGAAGCTGATGGTGGCAGGCCTCGGGAGGCGGCGGGTTGCTGGGAGAACGGCTTGTTTGCTGTCATCGGTTTGTGCTGAAGTGGCTGAACGTTTGCCTGTGTGAGCAGGAATGGAAGCCAAGCGTGCTTGTGCAGTGGTAGGCTTGAGCGTGGTTTCAGGGGTGGGTTGCAGTGGGTCTTTTGGGTAAGAGTGCAGCTTTCTCAGCTGACAGAAAGAAACAAACTCGTCAAGTCTCCATTATGTGCACAAATATGAAGCTGTATAGCATGGCTGGCTGTATCAGCATTGCTAAATAAATGGAAGCATCTGCACAGCGTAACAGTAGAAATTCTTCATGGTCTCTTCTAATAATCTGCTTATAAAGGTGTACAGCAAATCTGTTCCTGCTTGCTTAGATAGGTAGGAAGTGTTGTTTTTTTTTCTCCATTTCTCAATTCCATAATATATTCTACCTTCAGTTTTCAACTGTTTTCCTATTCAAAAGTTGACTTTGTATGGAAATATTTAACTTCCCAGCAGTTATCTCACTACTGACTTTCAGACTTTTTCCATGTTTTTATTAAAATATGTAGACAGTCCAAAAGTAATGCCTCCTGCTTACTTCTGTGGAAACTATAACAAATGCACTGAATACAATAACACTATTTGGCAGAGAAAATACTCGGCTACAAATCCTGATTGCTCAACATAGGCACCAGCATTAGCTGTGCATTTTTGCTAGCAATGAACAAGAGCCTGCATGCCACTCATCAAAATCTGCATCATTGGAGATGACCAGCTGCTGCCACTGCTGAAACACACCACTCACCACTTCACCTTGTCCATGTCCGAGTCATAGGGACATCCAGAGATCATCAATTCCAACCCCCCTGCCAAAACAGGTTCCCTACACCAGATCGTACAACTAGGTGTCCAGGCAGGTCTTGAAAATCTCCAGAGAGGGAAACTCCACAACCTGCGTGCGCAGCCTGTTCCAGTGCTCTGTCACCGTAATGAAGGTCACCACATCCACTGTTTGGTCTCCAGAAATGCTCAGCAAGTGTCGATGAATGTCAGTAGCAGCCATTTTTTCTGCATGGAGGAATTCAGTGGCATATCTTTATTTCATCCACACTCCTAGGTCAGATACCATTTTATTGTACTTCCCCTTTGCTGCCATTTGTCACACGGCAACTAAATGTAATGGAATATTGGTGGGAGGGTTCAACCCTACCATATCACCTACATTTACCTCTGACACTGTAGACCAACTTAATAAAATAGGGGGCATTACTTCTGCAGCAACCCTTGTATGCCTGCTGTAATTGCCTACAACAACAAGCTCTCTGGCTATAGTTCTACTGCATGACCTTCTACATGACTTGTACTGTGCAACCTGGATCCTTGGACAGAAGTCGGTGATATGCAGTTATTAATTGAACTTGTCCCTTTAAAGCAAATAACATGCTCCTGCCTAGATAGTCTGTTTCTGTAGGTTTCACCACCAGTGCGAACCATCTGCTGCTGTGAAGTTGTGTGGAAATGTGGCTTGTTCACTGCAGTATGGCTGTTGCACAACTGGTATTTTATTATGTGAATAGCAGAGGAGTTTTTGTGCTCAGATGTGCTGGGGGGCTGTGGAACTTCTCATGAGTGGGAGCTGATGATAACATGTATGTATTCCCTTTACAAGGGGATTTAAGCAAGTACGCTGATTTCTTGACCTCAGAAATTCACTTTAGCTACTGTGTCTTGTGCTAGGCTTGCATACCACATGATGCACATAGATTAGAAAAAGTGAACTATTTACCCTCTGGGAACAGAGAGTGGTTATTTTACATTTTTCCTAATGTAATTCCAGAAGTACAAGCTTGTTCTTGTTGCATAAAGTGTATGGATAATTTTGAGGTTAAATAATAAGTAGACTGTAACGAGGTGTTGCATAATATGTTACTCTCAATTTTTATAGTAATCCGAATTGCTAAATTAGTTCTTTAGTTTTTTTATTTTTGTTAACTGTGTATAGCAGTGCATATAGTGACGTTTGCACGACAACCAGTTTGTTTATCATTAATCATTCACTTCAGTGTCTCTTCTTCAGGGACATAATGGGAGAGAAAGGAATCAGGTATTCATGAATACCTCCCCTGTCCTGGGATCTGGTGAAGTCACCGTCCCTGGCAGTGTTCAAGAGGCATCTGGATAAGGAGCTATGAGATATTGTTTAGTAGCTTGTGTTAGCAATCATAATGAGAGGATGGACTGGGTGATCTTGTGGGTCCTTTCCAACCTTGTGATTCTGTGAAATAGGTGAGCTTGTTTCCTTTTATATAGCGCAGGTGGTAGCGTGCACCAGGGTCAAGCACCAAGAAGAACTAAGTTAAGTAGCAGCTGGTTTTCTTTAATGCTTTCCCAGTGACTAAACCTGCTGAAGTTGTAGCCAAACATAAAATCCTTTGTGTTTGCTGCTTTTAGTCTTGATAGAAAGAATCATGAGTCCTTCAGGGCAAGAAGCTATGTAGTAATTGATGACTTGAAAAGTGAGCTATGCCATCCTTGAAATTTATATTCTTTCAAAAGTTCTTCTTAAATAGCTGAAAAACTGTAGGTTTCCTTGAGGCTTTTCTGAATGAAAAAGCAAATGAATCATAAACAGAATACTCTCTCCAAATTTGATTACGCTGAAAATGTAGCCTTAAACTTCATAGATGTTGTCTTTAATGCAAAAGTTGTTAGTTTTTCTATGCAAAACTAAATTACATGGCCATTTGCCATCTATTGTAATCATAACTGGTTCTATGGTGTGTATAATGAAGGCATCAAAACAAAATGGATACCAAAAAGATTTAGTAACAGTAATTGCAGCTTTTCTTATCACAGGTGAAAGCTGGTTCAGTCCTTCATTTCATGACCTAGAAACCCACATACTGATGCATTACGCTGTCATTCAGTATTTAAACAGTCTCAAAATTGTTATTCTAAAGATCATTATTTCCAGCTGCTTTTCTGTCTCTAACTGGTAAATGTAATACAGAGTGTAAGGTGTCCTTTTTCTCTCTTTTTTTTTTATTATTACTTTTATAATATATTTATTATTATTGACATAACTGACTCTATCAAAAGCAAAAAAGAATAAATTAAAAACCACTATGTAATCTTACCATGAACCTTGCTCCCCTCCCCCCCCCCCCCCCCAAGTCTGCTACAAAGTAATTTCATCAGGCCTTATGTTATAGGATATGGAGGTATCAGCATAAGCAGAGGCTGCCTCCAAGCTGCTTTGCAGATCTATGTGGACTGAGCAGATATTTTTGTCACCAGGAAAGTGAATATGTTGATTTGCCAGCCGAGCTCAAAAACTCTACCTTTTATTTATTGCAGGAATCCAAATTTAAAGAAACTGGAGTCATTACACCTGAAGAAGTAAGTATTTAGAACCTTTGAAATACGTTTGGAAACTGTGAAAGTACTGATAATTTTTACTCAAAGTGACTGTGCTCATCTCAAACAGTTTACTTCTTTGTTAGTTAAGTATTCCTTCTTGAAACAATTTCCACAATGTGAAAAAAAAAAGCCTTCTTAGCCTACAGGTGAAGTAGATCAGCATCAGAATTCTTCTTGAGATCTGAATGTGGGATGTCTTTTCCTGTGTTATGTAATAAAACACTAGTTAGAAAGTTTTTGCTGGGTCAGCAGCTCCGTTTGTCTTGGGCGGTTAACAGGAATATGTTTATTTCAAAGGCTTTTCCCATAAACCCATGAGGTAAATTTGTTACTGTATCTTGCTTACCTCACTTTTGGTTCCTTCCAAGACTATGGCTAAATCATTATATATGCTTGCCTACGGTAAGCATTCATTCAATGCTTTTATTTTTGTCTTTTTTTTTTCTCCCCCTCCAGAGGCTGTTTCATGCTGCCAAGCAATTGCAATTTTTAAAGAGGAAAAAAAGAATTTTTCTAGAATTGTAAATACACTGAATATGCAGTGCTGTTTGGGCTCCCTGGTTACGCTTCTTCTCCCATTAAAATGCTTCTGTTCTGAAAATACGTTGTCTTTACTGAACAGAGTTAGGTAGAATGAAAGAAAAATGTGATGATTTACAAATGTGAAGATGAAATTAAACCAACTGCAGCTAGTATGGGCAGGAGTGTTTTTCCTAATGTTGGTAGCTAGTATTGTTCTGCTGTGTTACGAGACATGCAAACATTTGTGCTCTCTGTCATCCAGAAGAGCAGTACTCTGAAGAACAGGCTTAGTAACAAAGTGTTCTGCTGTATTGATAACAACATATATGTGTAGATGGTTATATATTTTACATACTAATATATTTGTTTTCTCTATATAAAACAAGTATAACTTTACAGAGAAAGTGTAAATGAATGTACTAATGCCTAATCCCTTCTTGATCTGAAGGAGGGAACTCCATAGTAGAACTGAAAAGATAGTTTCTGTAGTGGCAAGAAACACTCTATGCTACATTAAGCTGTTTGCAGTATTTATGGGTCAGTAAAATAATGCAAATAATATGTATTATCTGTGTAAACACAGATACTGATAGGATGAATAAATTGAATCCTTCAAAGCTTTACTCAAGAGAAATGGTTATCTAGCAAGACAAATTGTTTTCTTAAACTTAGGTACGGCTGAAGCGTGGACCTGCTTATTGTCTCTTTGACAACCTTTTTACTCACTGATGGTTTTGTTTTTTATAGAATAGTGATTGCTAAAGAGTTGAAGTCACCTGTGATGATGGTAGGATGTTATCTTTGAATGAGTTTGGGTTTCCCGAGTAATGAATTTCAATTTAACTTGTTTTTCCTGCATCTTAGTCTGAGATACCACTGTGGTAAACTCTGTGAGGAGGGACATGACTTAGTGGACATGGTGGGGATGAGTTGGGGTTGGATTGGATGATCTTATAGGTCTTTTCCAATCTTAATGGTTCTATGATCTTGTGGCTTGTCTGTGAAGATGAATCTATTCAAGGCTAGGCTGGATGGGGCTCTGAGCAGCCTGGTCTGGTGGAGGTGTCCCTGTCTATAGCAGTGAGGTTGGAACTGGGTGGTCTTAGACATCCCTTCCAACCCAAACCATTCCATAATAACACTAATGATGACTAATTAAATTCAACATTAGTACTCTTTATTGGGATCTGCGTAACTGATATAATTTTAGCAAGTTCTTGCCTGCCAGGTGTTCTTGTTAATTAATAACTCATAAAGACAGCCCTTTAAATTTAATATGTGAGCATGGGCAAATCTTTAAAATAATTCTTTTCAAGAGTAGAAGGAAGATGTTGTCCTAAAATTGTTCTCTTGTCACTTTTGTGTTACTGGCTAAGGTACGATAGCAGTAGCACAGTAGAAAGTGAAACCACCTGATTTAATTATGCAGTCCAAGCTGAAGAAAAATGCAAGTGAAATTTAGAGATTGTTTTAGGTTTTTTGTATTACAAAACCTGCAAAGAATGCTTTGAATTTTTTCGTCTTAAATAATGTCTTTTAACAGTGGAGCTGCAAGCGCTGTTCCTGTTCCCTGGACAGAGAATTTTAGATGATTCTGGAGTTCCATGTGGTGTTTATTATCACATAAAGCCTAGTGCATGCTTTTGTTGTTGTTGTTTGTTTGTTTTTTTTAATTTCCCTGTGTGTTGGAAGGGATTACAGTTTTCCTTAAATTGAATTTCACTTCAGCTAGAGGCTTCTCTTGGAGAATGGTTGAAATGGTTCACTTTTGCAGTGATCAGGTCTGCTAACTCATATGCAGTACATGTTCTGGTATTTTCCACTGTGTGCTGAGCCTTTGCATTGGAAGGCACGATGAGAAAATGGCTGATGCTTATGCTACAAGCCTGCTGTATCACCCCATAACGCCTTGTGGGCAGCTTACAAATATGTTATTGTAAATTGGCATTCTAAGAGAAGAAAACAACTGTAGCATTAGGTGTGTACCTTCTTTTCAAAGTGAACTAGTGCATGGAACACAGAAATCATTATTCTTATATACGGATTTCTTTTTCAGTTTGTGCAGGAAAACTATGCTCAGTGAGTTAGAATATGCTGGGTAGATTCTGAGTTGGTACAGTTTTGCATGGTGAAATAGCTGTTATCTTTGATACTAAGAAAAAGTAGAGTGAAGATTTTTAAAAGTTCTTTGTTTGGAACAACATTCTACGTAATTTTTTTCAATTTACTAAGTGTGTGGTTATCCATATCTAGTAAATGCCAGTGGTGAAATATGGTGGTTGGTGCTCACTTCTTAAAGCATACTGTTTACTCCTCTGTTGCAGTTCTCTCACTAATTCAATGAAGTAGTGACAGTCCCGCTTCTGTTCTTGCTGCAAAATTGTTGTGAACGCTAGAAGAGAATTAAACTTTTGTGTTTTTTGTAGCTGAAACTCAAATAAATGTACATAAAGTTTTTACTGGGTTGATTTTGGATGGAAAGCTCAAGTTCAGTTATTCATCTCATATTAATCTCTTCAATGTCTTTGTAAAACATGAAGAGTAGCAAATAAAAATAATTTATCCTTCACAAAATCAATGATGTAACTTGGATGAAGAAACAGTGGTTAGTATGCGTTTCCTTCAGGTGAAGTTGATTTAGTTTTGTTAGTCATTTTATGATTAGCTGAAAAATAGTTTAAAGAAAGCATCAAACAAAGTGTAAACAGATTAACTATGTAATAAGTATCAGAGGAATATGCAACTGAAATATAAATAGTATTGCAGGAATTGCACATTGCTTTCTTATGCTATATTTAACAGTTCTTTAATTTTTTCTTGCCTTAACAGTTTGTCGCAGCTGGCGATCACTTAGTTCACCACTGTCCTACTTGGCAATGGTAAGTAAACACAAAAGAATTGCACAAAGTTGTAGCATCCCTATGTACCTATGCTTTGATGTGTTTCCACTGGATACAACCGTACAATTGTCTCATTTCAGAATAGTACTCTGACTCTTGCAGTGCAATCTGCTCTATCTCCATGATGAAGATATATGAACTTTAAGTCAAACAGGTCTTTTTTATTCTTTGTAGCAGTAGGGGAAATAAGGGTTTGTTTGTGGGTTTTTTTCGTTCTTATTGTTCTCCAAAGGCTCTGATGGAAATAAACTTGTACATACCATGCATGTTTTCAGTACTTAGCGGCAGTAGCAGTGTCTCTTCCCAGGTTTGTCTTTCATGTTTAAAAAAAAGCAAAGGCCATGTCCAAACAGAATTGCTAAGAACAAGTTGTAATTGGTATGTTTTAAGCAAGAGTTTGGTTCAATATTTTCAAGTAGACCCACGCCAGGTTGCTTTGTGCTGTGCTTGTTCTGGGAAATTCATTGTTATTCACACACAGTGGGGGGTGCAAACAAGGTACTTTCTTACATTTTATTAGTATCTTGCATTATAAAACAAACCATTCTGGACCGTGAACAGATAAAGAATTGTTATACTTGAATCAGTTTCTTGCGTTTTTTACTGTCTTCAGAAAAAATAAGATGTTGAATCATGTCTGTACATAAGCTTTATGCACATAGTTTGCAGCAGACTATTTAGTAGATTAGAAGACTTTTATTCCAAACCAAAAAGCAAGGAAGGTAAAAGAAAGTGCTCTGAATAATGTGAGCTTAGCAAAATTACTGGAGTCTGGTTACTATGGACAGGTTTTATAACTTCCGTTTCTTTTTCTGAAGTTGCTTTCTAGAGATGCTTGGTACTATGTTATTGCTGATTCTAGTATGTTTCTTACAGACTAGATTGTTTTGTCAACCCATCTTTGTTAGGCTATCTCAAAGTGAAGGTGGTTATTGAAGCAGAAAATATTTGTAATCCAAGACTTGATAGTTTAGGAATGGCCAACTTTTTTTGATCCCATACAGATATCGAAGTCTCTATGTAACCAAGGGCAAAGTTATAGCAAACAAATTCTGTTAAAAGTTCAAAAGGAGTACATAAAATACTCGTGATGTATATTGAAGATAGGGTTCTTTTGCTTGCACGTCATCAAATTCCCAACCTTTTTGTGATGCACTTTGTTTGCAGGGCTTCAGGAGAAGAGCTGAAAGTCAAGGCTTATCTGCCAACAGACAAACAATTTTTGGTAACTAAAAATGGTAAGGCTGAAGTTTAAATACATGTGTGTTTAGGACAGCATGGTTGATTGTGCTGTCAACTCTACTCATTGCCTGTATTGACAATTGAAACATATTTTGTTCTTGTGATACTAGAAGTTTTTCCTGCACATCTGAAATCTTTTCCTTTTATCTGTTATTACCAGGACTTTATACCAGCAGTGCAGTTTCTTTTGATGAAGTAAAAATGAAGCGTAAATGCCATAAACTTGTCTATTGTCCTTGTCTACCTTTTTTTTTCCTCCACCCTTCAGATCATAATTGGTTTATTATGTTTAAATAAATAAGATATGTTTATTTTACACCTCCTTTTGGAAATCGTGGGTTATTGAAGTTCCCAGAATTGTCATACCAGTGCTTCTGGAATGCATAACTGATGTCACTGTTCCTTTCAATAATTTATATTATACGATTATATAAAATGCAATTTTAAATCCAGTTTTCATCAGATTCACAATTGTGTGTATGTATAATACTTGTGATGACTACCTTTTTAAGAAAATGCAGGAGAGACCTGTACATTGATGTGCATTGGCACTACCATGGCAGAATTGTTTTCTTGAGAGATTTTGTATAAAAATGTGTCAAAGATAATGTAATTAGAGGTACCTGCAATACTGTGAAGATCCTCAAAAGTTTTTTTACCTGCTGGAAATTGTATTTCATGCTTTGATGTCCCTTGCAAGCTTTTGAAGTCTTGCAAGGAACTATAGGGAACTATCATATGAAGATGTTAGTGCTAGTGTTGGACAGACTTCAGTGAGATAGTCTTGATAGCTGAATGGCCAGGTGATCTACTTTGTTTATCTCTTCTACTCCTTCCAGGGTACCACATTGCTGTGAGCTTCCTAGGCCACGTTTTAAAGCAGTGTTTTTTGTGCTATTTCTACTGGTAGTGACACGTTGGCCAAGCACCTGAGTAGAAGCTGTGGGCTAAGGGTGAAGCCAAAAGCCACTCTACAGGCTTCATTTTGGAAGTCTTTGGAGAACGTTCTTTCACTGTGACTTTCAAACCTTCTCTCTTTCTGAAAATTAGCATTTTTGTTGTACTGCTCGTTTATGCAATTGGAAAGAGTCTGCTTTGTCTTAACTGGATCCGCATTTTCTGTGACTGTTTTCTGAAAATTATATTTGAATTGTACTTAAATGGCAATGTAATACGTATGACTGAAGTTACTTTAATTAACAAATTAATTTTAGCCTCTTCCAAACCTGTAGATGTTAATTAGCATGATAAATTAGGTACGTTTAACAGTAAATATCTGATACAAACTTTAAAAGAATTCTAGAGACAAATCAGCTCAGTAAACTGGTGGTAATATAGGCAACGTTGTACTTGGGCTAGATGTAATTTAGTGCTTAGCAGTAGTTTAGTTGTTAGCAAATGAATAGGTAGCATAAAGACACATGAGAAGTTAATTTGTTTCTGGTACTCGTGAGTTTGGGTGAAAGTTCTAATTGTTAGAAGAAGAATGAACTTGCAGCAACTCAAACAAGTGATGTGCTGTAGTGAGATAAAACACCGCTTACAGCTCATCAGCATAATTAATTTCATTTGAAATATATATATCCAGGGTTCCTTAAATAAAGATATGAGCTAACTATATTTCAGAAGACCTTGTAGAAAAGTTTCTTGCATCAGTCTGATTTTGTACAGGAATGGCTGCAGTCATCTTGTTTTGCAATTTTTTGCAGTACCGTGCTACAAAAGGTGCAAGCAGATGGAGTACTCAGATGAGCAGGAGGCAATTATAGAAGAAGATGATGGTGATGGGGGATGGGTAGACACCTTTCACAATGCAGGTATTCAGAGTCTTGCTTCAAACTTTGCATTTGGTAATCAATAAGATTATCAGTTTCCACTATTAGAAAGTAAAATCTTTCTCATGTGGTTGACTGTGTATCTAATCTGGAAGAAAGTATGTTACTGTGCCAGAAACCCACGTGCTTTGTGTATGACTGCTTGTATGACATATTTAACTGTATGCCTGTATGTGTCTGAAATAGGCTGCTTTTCAGAGATGTCAATGGTATTTTAGTTATTTTGGTATTCTCTTAGAAAAGTTCTAGGAAGTTATTGCCAGGGGGGAAGCTAGGGGCTGTGTACTGGCTCATTCTTTAGCAAAGAGATCTTCTCTTAAAGAGAACACTGGTTTAAAATATATGTCAAGAACGTACTAATTTCTGCTTTTTAGTGAAGGATTTTGATATTTAAATGATGATGCAAAGAGACTTAATGATTGTAGTATTTCCCATGTTGTTAATTTGTTGGGTTTGAGTTAAAAAGGGGAACAATTAGAAAACAGCTCTTAGTATTTGATGTCATTTGAAGGGCTAAAAATATTGTTAAATAAGGTGATGACTGTGAAAGATGATCCTTTTTTATTTTTAATGAGCTTGTGTCTAAAAATTATTGCTTACATGGATCTGTCTCATTATCAGGCTTGTTCAGCCTGGAGAAGAGAGGGCTGGAGAGTGACCTCATTGCAGCCTCCCAGTACCTAAAGGGAGCCTACAGACAGGAGGGTAGCCAACTCTTTACAAGGGTACATAACAGCAGGACAAGGGGAAATGGTTTTAAGTTGAGAGAAGGAAGATTTAGGTTGGATATCAGGGGGAAGTTCTTTACCAGCAGAGTGGTGAGGTGCTGGAACAGGCTGCCCAGAGAGGTTGTGGATGCCCCATCCCTGGAGGTGTTCAAGGCCAGGTTGGATGGGGCCCTGGGCAGCCTGGTCTAGTATTAAATGTGGAGGTTGGTGGCCCTGCATGTGGCAGGGATTTGGAGCTTGATGATCCTTGAGGTCCCTTCAAAACCAAGCCATTCTAGGATTCTGTGATTCTATGATCCTGTGTAGCAGAGCTTCTAGTAAACCATGTTGTTCTTTTCTGAGAAATGGCAGTTTTATTAGTTTTAATCAATTTCTTCATGATGTAATGAAGATGTATGCTGTAATGAGTTAGTTAAATTCAGTCTTTCAATTATGTTGTCTTCTACTGCCTCCAAAGCTGGAATATATTCCAGTCAGCTTTACTTTTTTCAGTGTAATTTCTTTTGCTATATCCTGGCAAATCTTCTCTCATAAATAATTTAGCCATACTGAGGAGAGCAGGGGTGCAAGAAGATGCTTTTGCTTTTGTAAATGTGTATTTTTGATCACTGGAAATTCTTCCCTGTATTGCTCTTCATAATTGAACACCTCTCTGCAAGGAAATCATGTGAGACATAGCTTTGTCATATTCCTTAATTAGGTATGCCTTCTCCTTCTCTGCTCTGTTAAGTTTTGGGTGTGGGTTTTTTTGTTTGTTTTATTGCGTGAGATTATTTGGGTTGATTGATTTGGTTCCTATGCTTTGCTAGTACAGCTGTAAGACTTCTAATTAGATCTAGCTGGGTGTCTGAATAATCTTAGGAGGTAAAAATTTATTTCCTTTCATCTGTATTGATAAGTTTTATAATAACACTTTTTGGTGTGTGGGGCAAAACTGCATGTAAACAATCACACTGCCACTAGAAATGCGTTGTTTCTGAGCAGCATTCACCTGACATCCCTTTCCCTAAGCAATTAAGGTCCATTTTTGCATTTCTGCAGGACAGTAACTTGATTTCAAGTTCATTCATTCATGATATAACTCCTCACCTGAGCAGTTAAGAAGATTCATTTACTGTTCCAAAGCAGAATGTTGTCGCGCATCCCAAAGAGCAGCAAATGAGTGCTACAATAAAACTGGGAATCAAATGCAGAGGCATTGAAATGTTGATACTGCTGTGATTTGGGGTGTTTTTTACTTCCACTTCTTCTCAGCTGAAAGCATTGTGTGCTACCATGTTTCTGCTTTGTTGTCAGCACTTTGCCTTCAGGATGCTTCGAAGCAACTAATGAAGCATACCTTGCTTGTGAAGCTGAGAGAATTCACATCGTGAATTCATTCTTTGCCAACGATCCTTAAAATAAAAAATCCAAATTACTTTGCTGTTATTCCATCAACAAAATTTGTTTGCAGCATAAGAGCTGTGCTACTGTGCTGTGCATTACCAGCATGGTTTGTTTATGGATGTTCAGCTCCAAGCATGCTGCCAACACCAAATAAATAGCTTTTCAAATATCTAGAATTGTGAGATGTAATAGGAATGATCATATGCTGCTTTCTGAGATGCATCATTCGTTGTAGTGTTCTGTAACAGAGAAGCAGGCTTCTTTAATGCAAACTTATTGTTCAATTAACAGGTATAGCGGGTGCAACAGAAGCAGTTAAGGAGATCACTCTAGACTGTAAGGTACTTGCTTTGGAATTATTTTTTTTGCTTTATTATTGGACATAAAGGTAATAGAAATCTTCCCTGCAGCCATCTAGTATTGCTTCTGAAAGTCTAGAATACTCTTTGTCACTAGATGTGTTGCAGATATTCATTGGCCTTCATAGCTTGTGATACTGATTTAAGCATGTGTATCTCTACATTACCATGTGTTTACCAGAGTGGTGTTCTTTTTAGGCTGTGTTTAACTAGTGTGCTCTTGTGCCAAACTTCTACAAACTGAAAATGCACCTGGATTTACAGTGATAACTCCCCTTGTTTCTCAGGAAGCTGATGTTTGGTGATCCATTGTAAATAATTCTTTTTTTTTTGTGGAAAAATAATGCAGGAGTAGGAAGTATTTATTCATAATCTTTAAACTTCATTTGCAGTAGTGTTTAAACTCTTTAAGTCCTGTTTGATGCCCTCACATTCACTGACATACTAGCACTGTTTAAATATCTTACAAAGTCATCAGTTTCTGTACGTTTCCAAAAAATCACTCGGTAGCAGGATCCAAATCTGAAACTTAAGGCCTCATGAAACTGAGAACAGAAATTGAAATGGATATGTGTAATAGCTAATGTGCTTAAGAGATGGGGAGAATGTCACAAAGGGCAAAATGATTTTAATGATGAACGCTCGAGTGGAGTTCTATTTGTGTCCTTTAAGAATGTGCGAAACCATCCAAGCATGAATCTTTTGATTCTGAAGATTAGATGGAAAGAGAACGGAAATTGTAAGCAACTCAAACTCTGTTGGTGTGGTTAACTGTGAAATTCATCCAAGTGAGACTGTACTGAACACTGTGAAAATACAACTTTTTGACAACTCAGTTACGTAAGGGTAGAAAAAACTCTCTTAAGAATCACCTGGAGGTGACTGTTGTTTCTACAAAATGTAATTCTAGAACCTTATTGGATGTGCAACTGCTGTTGTGTTAAGGATTTCACTTCTATTTTGTACACAGAAGAAAAATCTGCATGTAGGGTACTTCATTTCTTGGATCACAGGGCCAATCCAGAATGACAAATCTTTTTCTGCTTATATACCATTTGCTGAACTACTGAACGACATAGTTATGTACTAATTATGTTTTGTTTTGTTTTCCTTATAATTAGAGCAGCTCCTAATTCTAATCATTGTTTTGAGTATTCTCTTGAAGTCTTCATGACATTGGCATAAATTGAGGCCTCCCTCTCTGAATTTCTCTGGAATTGTCTGTTGGATTCGAACGTTATCCATAGGCACAAAAGTTGTTTGAGGGCTTGTTTGTGGCTTAGTTTATAGAAAGTCTTAATCTACATGTCTAGTTGTGGGCTTTCATTTGAGGCAAGTGGGTTATAATACTTCTTTCTTTATTTGTGATTATTCTTTACATATAAATAGAATCAGTCTGGACTACAAAGTCAAAGGAGAAATTTTTAGTGGATTTTTAAGGCAAATATTTGAGTTCAGTATAATCCTTGTTAGTATTGCAGATCATTTCATTTATTTATTTATTTTTTGCATGGCTGTTTTGATTGGACCTAAATACTTGAGATTTGCTGAGGCATCTTAAATGCAGCTGTCTTTAAAGTAGTGCTTTCAATTTTTACTTTTTATCTAAAGGATAATATAAAAATACCAGAGCGATCAGCATCCTGTGAAGATGATGACGAGGAAGATGAAGGAGAAGCTGCAGACATGGAAGGTATTTCCTTAATTGAATGGGATGCACTTTTTTTCAGGCCTTTAGCTATAGTGGTACACTTTAAGAGAATACTACTTTATTTTTA
The DNA here is from genome assembly GCF_023343835.1 of Lagopus muta. Taxonomy (NCBI): domain Eukaryota; kingdom Metazoa; phylum Chordata; class Aves; order Galliformes; family Phasianidae; genus Lagopus; species Lagopus muta. The sequence continues at coordinate 83,460,359 of NC_064433.1, forward strand.
CAGAATGCATGCTAACAAAAATCAGCAGGCAGATCTCTTTTATTATCTTTTATATGGTCTTATTGATGCATGTTTAATTTGTGTGGTGAAATCTCAATGACTACTGACAGGCGAATAGGTTTAAGTAGCAGCGTAGAAGCAAAGAAAAGTTAGGAATTTAGCATAGTTTCATTCCTGCTACATGGCTGTACCTAATCTGTCAACTAAAAATCACTTTTTTAAGGATTGTTTATCATGTACTTGTAGGCTTTGTCACATTTGTATTAAAAAGGCTTAGTCTGGCTTGGGGGTTGGGAAATCTATGTGAGTAAAACATGTTTATATACATGTGACAGTGGGAATGAGAAATATGACAACTAGCTGTGAACTGAACACAGAATTTTATGGATCTTCTTTTCAGAATATGAAGAAAGTGGGCTATTGGAGACAGATGATGTGAGTGAACTGTTCTGTCTTGTCTGTTAAAATACTTATCACCAGTATGAGCACAAGCAAAGTAAAAATAAAGGTGTTAAGTGGCTCACATAAGGTTATTAGGAGCAGTGGGATTCCTGAGCTTGGTTTCCTTTGGATTTGTCTCCTTCCTGACTACCTTAACTCTTAGGTCCTTAGAAATTTTGACCGCAGTAATTTTGCTTTCTTTGCTGTTCTGTTTTGCTCTGCTCACATACTGTGCTCAATTCACAAGTTATAAAGTGTGGTGGTTGTTCTAAAACCTGTATGTGGTGGACGGAGTGTCTTATAGGTTCAGTTAATTACGTGCACACTCCAGAATCTAATGAGGGAAGACAGGGCATCATTATTTGGAGGCACCTCTGAGGTTTTCATGAAACCTGCATAATCTGAGACCTGCCTTGTGAATTTCATTGGGATTGTCTTTTTTGTTTAAAAGTTTTTGGTGGAAGAAGGGAAGAGGGTAGGACAACGTAGTTGCACCTTTCCTTGAGAAATTGTGTCTTAAAAAACAAACAAAAAAAAAAGTGGGGAGAAATTTATATTACTTCTTTGAAGATTGAAAACAAAACCTAAAAGCCTGTATTTCTTAATGTACACTGGAGAACATTTATTTTGATCTTGCAGCCCTACCTAGCTGCATAGGATGGGACAAGAGGGAATACAAACAGGACTATACTAATGTCATTTTCACCTTGAAAACCAGGCAACACTTGACACAAGACAGATTGTAGAAGTTAACAAAGCCAAAGTTGATGTTGGAGGGGAAGATGCTATTCTACAGACTAGAACTTATGACCTCTACATCACTTACGACAAGTATTACCAAACTCCAAGGCTCTGGTTATTTGGATATGATGAGGTACAGCAATGTTTCTTTGTTTGTTTGTTTTCCCACTTCTGTGAAATGAGACCAAGTCAGATAACAAGGCTACTTTGTTATTACTTTCTAAATCACAGTGCAAATTGAAAGGAAGAAATGGTGAGGAAGCCATTCCGCAGTCAGGATTGCAGACGGCTTTTAGGGTTGCAGGACACAGAAATTATTTCACTGAAAAATTGTATTTGGTAACTAAGTATTTTTGGAAAAAAGGGGGATTGTGCACTGTTATTTTTTAAGCTATTGCTCTAAGAGAAGCTAAGAGAAATAACCCCTGTCAATTCAGACAACTAAACATGTGTTTTTGTGATAAAAAGATCAGATAAATCACTTCCCTTTTACTAGCTAAGTTTCTTGGATCAAAGTTGATGAGGGCTTATGACTCAGGTACCTAGATGGGAACCAGGGCCTTGGTTGTCATATATAAAATTGACCATTCACCTTATATACTAAAAGCAAGGTTTTATGTAGTACTATTTCAACACCGTATGAATTTTAACACAATCTGTATTTTCAGTGTACTTTCAGAACTGTTGTACTTGTGACTTATGGTACTACATGTGTTCGTGATGCTAGAATTACTAAGAAGCAGTAAAAAATTCTTTTTTAGTAATGCTTTTGATGGAGTGTTCCCTTTTGCTTTGTAGCAACGGCAGCCTTTAACAGTAGAGCATATGTATGAAGACATTAGTCAAGATCACGTCAAGAAGACTGTGACCATTGAAAACCATCCTCACCTTCCTCCACCTCCCATGTGCTCAGTTCATCCATGCAGGTAAGTGTTTCTAGTGTGATGTGGGATGTGGACATAAGGCACTTTGCTGTTCTTGTTAAAGTTTTGATTCAGGTTTTTTTGGACTTATTTCCATACTTGGCTGCCACAATGGTCTCTTAGCTTCTGAAGGAATATAAAATACAGATAATAGTTTTTCTCTGAGGTCATTCCACTGCTCACTGCTGCAAATGTACTATGCAGTTAGAGTTCTCTTTTCTGTGCTTAACTTGCTTTTCCTCCACTTTCCCAGAAATTCCAGAAGATGGCAGACTACTAGAACTCTATAAAGCAAGTTCTGTGCTTTCATTTGCTGTTTTTGGGGGAGTAGAATTATAATATATGCTTTGAGAGCAGGAAAATGTTATTTCAGTGTGAAAGAACTCTCTTTTATTACTACCTTCTCCCCAAAATGTCCATTAAACTGCTAAGTACAGGTCCTGTAATTGTCACACTGAAATATTATTTTGCACTTATGTTTAAAAAAAAAAAAAATTGTTTTCAGGATCTTTTCTGTTGCATTTCCACATTTCTTATCCAATATACAAGTAGTCTGTAGTTAGATTAGTTGCACAGATATTTTTTCTAACATGTTTTTGAAGATGGCTTTTATCTTAGATGTAGAGTGATTCTTCAGCTTCTTGTTATTATCAAGATCTTGGAGATGTGAGTTTGGGCTTTCTCTCTCTCTTTTTTTTTTTTTTTCCATTAAAAAATAAAAAGGAAAAACATCCCATATTGTGTACATGCTTACTATACAAATAAATAGAAATTCTGATTGTCCCTTTCACTCACAGAAGTTTCTTTGTGCTTGAAGAAACAATTCTGGATCTTGTGTCCCTAGTTGAGATGCCAAACAATTGGCATGTGACTGACAAGCTTGTGGTAACTTCTGCAGATTCAAAGCATTCTTACTTCTAGGTTAGGCATTCTTTGAACATACGATTAATTTTGGGAAGGCTGTACCATTCTTTATAAAGAATGGAAGCTTTGAACTGGTGGATGGCTGCTCTTGATCTTATGACGTTGTATATCCATGTGTTTTATAATCTGCATCTTGTCTTCCAGATTTTGGTTCATTAACCACCGCCTTGCAATAGTCTCTGCTTTTAACAAGCACTCAAGCTTATGCCTGCACAATATTAAGCAGGGAAAACATTTTACAAGTGGGAAATAGCTTTCTGCCCAGTTCAGCTGATGTAGAGAAATTTAAGTAATGGACTTCATTGTTGGTCTTTAAATGACCAGGTTTAAGTCTATAAAGACCCATCTAGACAAGCCTTGGTACTCGAGAGTAGTATAGGAAGCAGATACAACTTAGAGAACTATTAGAAAAGGAATAAAGACTAAAACAGAAAACATTAAGTTCCTTCTGTGAATCTGTGGGATGACCTATATGTTGAATACTGCAGTAAGTTGTTGTTATCCATTCTGTAGTCTTTGAGATAAAGGAAGAGGTACAGATAGGGTATCAGGAACAGCTGCAGTTATGAAGCTTCTTCCAAATAAGAAATGATTTGAATAATCTGGGACCCTTCAGCTAGCAAAAGACAGCTGAGGAATGAGTTCTGATTTCAGTGACTCTTATCATGAAAGCCACAGCGGGACAATAGCCAGTAGGTCTTTCTTGTTATTTTTTTCCTCAGTAGTAAAGTGCGTATTATTGAATTGAACTCACTACTGGCACGTTGAAAGCCAGAAAAAGGAGTAAACTCTGCATGTATCTAAGAAAACTAAATATTAAAGTTGTTTAGGAAGTTAATGGAAGAAAAGTTGTCAAGAGTTGTCAGGTGTGGTTACTGTTTCAGAATTAGGAAGCCTCTAGTCTGTGTACTGCTGGAGACTTGGAAAATTTGAGGGAAGCATTACTAAGTACGTGCTCAGGCCTCTTTTTTGAGCATGTACTATGAGTTTGTCAGATAATGAGGAGAATGAAAAAGATCTTTTGCTGTAAGAAGGATTTGGGAAGAAAATAGCATATGCTGTTCTTTACTTTTGATGGTTGATCAGGTGGGATGAATGTAGGATGGTTTAGCAGACTGAGTGGGAAGGCAATTAACCAAAGCAAAGAAGAAAACGTTCCTGATGTGGCTCAATTTAGTGGATGCTGAAAGACCTGCTAATAAAGGGATGTGAGGAAGCCTCTGATGGATGCATGTTGGAGGGCACTCACAAAAGAAATAATGACAAGATATTTGGGCATGACAACCCTTGCTGACTACTTAAAGCTGTGGAGTATATTCTGGTCTGTGACGACAATGTATCCTGTTTAATTTTGCAGACTTCTTTATAGAAGAAGAACCAATTTCCTATTAGCCTGTGAATTTGGATTGAAATTTTTTCACAGAGGAGAGCTGTGAGTGTATGTGTTCTTCCTCTGAAATGAGTAAAGTTTCAGTGACTTTGTTACATAATTCACATCTACCCTTGGAAAAACAGCTTGCATCGTGAGACTTATTGCAATTAGTCTTTTAAGAACAAAAAAGGAAGATTGATATTGCAGTGAGATCAGTTTGTCACTAGTCTTAAATGTAGAGGAAGCAATGTAGCCTTCTCCAAAACAAGACGAGGTGATCTAATTGACTGGCAACTGCTTGACATTGTGTAAGTTAGCAGATGTTGTCCTGAGAACTGAAGAAAGTGACTGATAGTGTATCTAAAATGGTGGTTTAAAATGGAATTCTATGTGACTGCTAGGTACTAATGTTACAAAGGCCGTGGTTAAATTAGGTTGCCTCATGCTGCTTAATTCTTAAAGCGTTAAATATGTTCTCTTGCTGTATGAGGCAAGCTATTCCATCTCCTTAATTTAATAAGGCTTATAGCTGAGAAGGTCTGGACTTCTGAGATTTTATTTATTAATTTATTTTAAAAGGTCAAAAATGTTTTGTTGTTAAGTTAGTGTTTTTCTAGCTCTGCAGCTGTTGCTTCCCTACACATTACATATATTGTGTAATGTAGGGTACTTGCGTGGTCCTAAACTCACTTGGCTGTTTCTTGCAATGCGTATGTCCTTCTGTCCTGCGTCAGAGAACAGGAGGAAATGGGATGTTGGCATGAGGGAGACTGCCACTTCTTAAGACTGCTTCTATTTTAAGTAGTTAGTTGAAAGTGTTAATCTTGCAGCTCTTCTGGAAGTTGTATTCCTTATCAGCATTTTTATGATACCAGCAGGAACACATTCAACTTCCTCATTAATTGCTGGAAACTGGTTTAACCACAGTTCTCGCTATTTATGTGGGTTTAATGATTGATAATTTGATAGCAAACTAGTTAACTACTAAACACATTTACAATTGGGTTTGAATTACATATACTAATTCCAAGATCATATTTTCCTCTCCTTCAGAATGTATAATAATAGGCTTTTGAAGTCTTTTAACCTTACATAGTGTAAGCTGTCAGCAGGGAAGTGATTGTAAGGCTCAGGATAAGTGAATTGTAGAGTTTATGGTCAACTGTCAAGATTATGCAGGTTTATACTGAAAATAGCACCTCTGTGCTTTTTTCGCACCAGTGTCTTTTTGTGTGAGCAGTTACAGACACTGAGTCACATTCATGGAAGGTTTTCTCTTGAAAATACACTGTCCTACAGAGTCTTAAATTCAGCTCTTTGTTCTAGAAGCTTATAGTTGTCCACTACACTGAAAGTCCTGAAGAAGGCTTTTTACTGTTTTGAACTGTGAATAATCGATCATTTCTGGTATTGCTGTTGTGTGGTTTGTGGGTTGTGTTTCCCCCCAATAGGTCAGGATGGTTTTTATTGTATACATTTACTTTTCAGTGTTGTAATTTTCCCTTTCAGCTGATACTGAGAAAATATCAGTATGTCAACTGTGCTGAATTCCACTGTTAGGTTGATTTTATTTATTCATTTACTTCTGAAAGATTTTAGTTACTTCCAAGGGGAATTGGGCATAAACTGGAGCACAAGAAGTTCCACACAGTAAGAGTGACAGTGCACTGGAATGGGCAGCCCAGGTTGTGCAGTCTTCTCTGGTAATATTCAAGACCTGTCTGGATGCCAGCCTGTGCAACCTGCGGTGGGGGGCCTGCTTTGGCAGGAGAATTGGACTTGGTGATCTCTGGAGGTCCCTTCCAACCCCTACAGTTCTGTGATTCTCTTCAAAAGCAAAAACTTTTAACAAAGTAAAAACTTATGAGAGTGTAATCAATCTAATAAACTGGATTCTCTCAATTTATTTATTTACGGACTTAACTCTATACGTATCTGTCTCAATTTCTTTTCAATATGAACAACAGTATTTTTCACTTAGAATATGAATGTTAACTCATATTACTTGAAGCACATCAAGAGTTGGTAATATACCAGTAAGTAAATTAGGAGATTTTAGTAGATGTTTCAAATGTTTGATCTACTGATCTACTTGTTAGCTCAAGTGGTATACAAACAGGCCTGAAACAAACATCAGTGAACACGTAGCATTTACAGTTACCTTGGGTTAAGGCAACCAGTTATTTTGGGGGAACTAATATTCAGAAGTAAGGTAATAATAATAATCTTTGAGATTTCTAGGTAGGGTTTTTCAAATTACACTTCTCCCGAAGTTAGCTTGCTTCTTTTATTTTTAGGATACATATTCTTCACGTTGTCTTCTCAAAATTTTCTTGTAGAAGGAAACCAACTTTTGAAAGCTTCTAAGTCACAAAGTTTCTCACAGGTAACTGTAAGACTGTAAGAATGACCATTATGTGGCTGTTAGAGAATTCCAGTTATCTTTTACTAGTTCTTAGAAAACTGGAAAGAGCAACTCTCATTAAGGTGTACGTGTGGGCTGAGGGAGCTGGGCTTGTTCAGCCTGGAGAAAAGAAGGCTGCGGGGTGACCTCGTTGCAGCATTTCAGTACCTAAGGGGAGGCTATAAACAGGAGGGGAATCAAGTCTTTGAAAGGGTAAATAACAGCAGGACAAAGGGAAATGGTTTTCAGTTGAGGGAGGGAAGATTTAGGTTGGATGTCAGGGGGAAGTTCTTTACAGAGAGAGTGGTGAGGTGCTGGAACAGGCTGCCCAGAGAGGTTGTGGATGCCCCATCCCTGGAGGTGTTCAAGGCCAGGTTGGATGGGGCCTGGGCAGCCTGGTTGCATTAAATGTGGAGGTTGGTGGCCCTGCCTGTGGCAGGGGGCTATTGGAGATTCATGATCCTTGAGGACCCTTCCAACCCTGTGATTCTGTGATTCTGTATGAGGTTGAGCCAGTATCCTGTAAAAGACTTAAAATAGCTGTGTGGTGACTTGTACTTGTGCCACTACAAAAAATAACTCACCATTAACAGATGAGAGGATGAAACTTAAGTTGTAACAGAGGCCACATGCCTGCAAAGAAGCATCTGGCTTAGGTACCTGTGTGAGCATAAGTTCTGCAGTGGCATCATGAGGATCCAGAATTGGAATCAACTCTGATGATAAGTTGGTTTCTAAGGACCAACAGCACAGTAAGTGACAAATGCTGACCTTTATCATTTCCCAGACTTACACGTTCCTGTTTACAAAGTGTCTTGGTAACTTTACAACAACTTCCTTCCTTGTGTTTGCAGTCACTGTCGGCATGAGTAACTTTAGAGATAATTACTAAATGCCACTATTAGTCAGTTATTTAGGCTGTTTTGATTTGTATAATTATGTCAAAGGATGTTCAGTAAGTTATTCAGACTGTGCTTACCACTCTTCCTGGTTCTTACAAATACAGTTTGTTTTTGGATGAGTACTTTAAACTGCTACTGTTGACTAACTTGCACTGTTAAATGGGTGGGCAAACACAACACCATGTGGCGTTTCTGGCCAGGACTGCCTACAGAATCATGAATTTAAAGCTGATGGATAGGTGAAAGTGACAACCTGTGAGTCTGAGTTAATAAGTTATAATTAAAACTTCAATTGACCGTACAGTATTTTCCTCCTCTGAGTTGGTATGTTCTTCATCCCTTAGTTTATGATATAGAATAGCTGTCTTGAACACAAGACTATTATTCCTGAATTGTAGCTGATCATTAAAAGATTTTTAGCTTTCCTTGTTGGAGGTGTGCAAAACGAGATCAGACAGGCTCCTGAGCAGTCGGTTCTAGCTTAACTGTTCTTCTTGCAGGAAAAGCTGGACTTGGCAGTACTAGGCAATGACCAGAAACTTTTCTAACCTCAGATAGTTTGTGATTCCATTTTATATTCTTATAAAAGGTGTTTTATGTAGGTTTGGCTTACCCTGCATTTCCAAGGAAACTATGAGTTATGTGTTTGATATTTCTTAAGCACACTGAAAATCACCCGAGGCAGATGAAAACGCTGCAGTGATTTCTAGGTCATCTTCAGAGATCATCTGGGGACTTCTTCTGGCTTGCTGCTTATAGTGAGAATTACCTTCTAGAGACTTTCCTGATGACTTTGTCATTTTACAATTAACAATTGTACAAGCAGCAAGGAAAATATACTGTCTTGCATTATGCTACTCAGTCTTCACTGTAGCATAGAATATTTTCTTTTTCTTTGTGAATGTAGGAGGCTGGCAATTGTTATATTCAGCACTTCAGTGTTAATATTTCAGTCGTTGTTGGGACTTCTCTGTTAATAAACTGCAAGTTTCATCTTGCTGCTGTTGGAACCAAACATCCGAAACTTTTTAATTTGCAGGTAATATGATTTTATTGAGATGAAGAAGTTATTTTTTCGTTATTTTTTCGTTCACTGTTTCTAATCTGTATTTCAGGCACGCAGAAGTGATGAAGAAAATAATAGAGACTGTTGCAGAAGGTGGAGGAGAACTTGGAGTTCACATGTATCCTTTTTCATTACTGCATGCTATTTGTAAGGATTTCTTTCAGTGTAGGGAGCTGTTACTTAAGGGTTCCTAAGCTAGAATTCAATAGTGTGTGAAAGCAATAAACCATGTTTGTGGTAGTACTTAATTAGTTTTCTGGGATGAGCTCCTTTTGTGTAAATGAACACTGCTACTCTGCTGGGGAGAGGGAAGGGCAGGTGAGGAACCAGAGTGGAAAACGAGTAGAAGGGACAAGATTGAAAGTTTGCATCTCAATTAAGGAGGTAGCTATGAATATGCAATTGAGATCCTGGTGAGGGAGGATGTATTAAGAAGATAAGGCTGGAGTTACATAGACGTTGGCCGGAGTTGGCATGTATTTAAGTGAAGTTTGAGAATCCATGCTTTGATATTACCACATAGTAGACTTGGAAATATCAGATGTACTACTTTGGTATTAGATTTGGCTCTGAGATCGATTTTAGTGATTTATTTTAGTTTTTGTTTCACTGTATGCCTCAGTCACAAGTGGACAGACACCTCAGTTTACAATTGTCCAGCATACTCAACATTACAAATTTGGGACCAACAATCGTTTGAAGGTGTATCATACAGGGAAGACTAAGAAAATCTGCTATTCAAAGGCAAGCTTTTGAGCTTAGCAAAGCTTATTTCTCCTTCCCTTCTCAAGAGCAAGGAGCACTTCCAAAGGGTGTTTCAGAACAGCAGCTTACTTTTTTTTCTGAGAGACTGAAACTGAGAAGTTTCAGTTTAAGTTCTTTACAGAGAGAGTGGTGAGGTGCTGGAACAGGCTGCCCAGAGAGGTTGCCCCATCCCTGGAGGTGTTCAAGGCCAGGTTGGATGGGGCCCTGGGCAGCCTGGTCTAGCTTTAAATGTGGAGGTTGGTGGCCCTGCATGTTGCAGGGGGGTTGGAGATTCATGATCCATGAGCCATTCTGTGAGAAGAAGCCTGTTTTCCCTGCAGCTGCAGGAAGGAATTAGCCTTGCTAGGTTCAGTTCAGCTTGGCATTTGTTAGTAACAAATGTTAAGTTTGTAAATGGCATTATATGTTCTTGTATGATATTTGTAAGAGTTATTGAAAGTAACTTCTGGTTCCTTGTTTGATCTTGAAAAAGTAAGACTTCTATGTTTGGGCAAGCACCAGATGTTATTACTAGAGATCTGTTGTATTAGTTTCCCAGTCTCTAACTGTATAATTTCTAAGTGCTATTTTCCTGCTAGCAAGAACAACAGTTGAACGAAATATTGTAAGTGACTTCTAGTTTGTTTTATGGGATTTCCAGTTTTTACAACTCTTCCTTAACAAGAAATTCAGGTACCTTCTTATTTTCTTGAAATTTGTACAGGCAGTCATTCCAACAATAGAATATGACTACACAAGGCACTTTACAATGTAACTAAGATAAAAGATCCTGTATCAAGTCTTTTTTTTAAATAACCCATCCATGTGACATACATTATACACAATTTCTGTAATTAACCTTTTATCAAGCTGATAGATGAAAATAAAATGTTCCATTACCAGCCTTTTTAATAAAAGTTTTTGTGTGTAATAAATAAATCACTTTCATTCCTGTATACATACTGCAATAAGAAGTGGATTTTTTTTGTTCATAATTCTTTCAAAATGATTTCAACAGAAAACTATTTTTCCTCCATACACGGAAGTCAGTCTCCTTTATTAGTAGAATCCTTATGCTTTTGGCTTTGTTGCTAAGATGATTCTCAAAAATGTGATTCATTTATTTTTGTCTGATTTAAATTCACCTGAAAGCGAAGGCATTTGGGGTTTGTTTTTTTTGCTGGTTTTTTGTTTGTTTGTTTATTTGTTTGTTTTCCCCTCGTTGTGAATGCTTATATTTGCTCTAACTGTAGGAAGATTTAAACCTGAAAGAAATTAAGTAGAATCTTGTTAGGAAAACTTAACTGCATCTTAAACTAAAGTAGCTCCAAATAAGCATGCTATGAAAACTAATTTATATTCACACTAGAACAAGGTTAGCATTTTGAGATGGAATTTTTAGGGAGAGAAATAGTATTAGTGTGTAGTCTGTTGATCTTGTAATAAAGGCAAGAACAGTCGTGTTGAAAAAATCCCAGATTGAAGGTAGAGGGTTAAAATCACTGTGTTAGACTAAAGTTTAGTCTTGTAACGTGTCTTGACCTATAGACTATGCTAACTGGTAGCTTAATAGCATGGTTTCCATTTTGAGGGTAACTGAACCTGTTATTGTTTGTGATGTTTGTGAAGTCAGGTATCACAGACACATCCAGGTTTTGGCAGCCACTTTTTTTCGCTGTACAACATTAGTTTTTCATTGATGGAGATGGGGAGAAAGGATTGGTAAGTGTATGTCATAGGTTCACTTAAATCTGTGTAGCTATCGCAACATCATTGTCTGCCAAACGTCACCCTGCCAGAGAATCCGAAGTTGGATACCTGTGGCTGTCTGAATTTACTGTTGGAGAAGAAGGCTGGCATAAGGGAACCCTTTCTTGGCTGTTCTCTGTACCATGCTCTTACCTGAGAGCCTGTAACCAATTCTTCTGTATTTAAATTAACTTTCCTCTTTTGATATCCATCTTCACTTCCTTCTTGGACAGAATTTAAGCAATGTCTGCGTAAGTGAACAGTAATGCTGGCTGAAACATGATAAAAACCACACCCACTGAGTCATGCAATAAGATTTCCTTATCAGATTCATTTCAAAGATGTTTTGGATTTTTTGGTAGCGGGTGAAATTGTTGTTCTTCACCTAGTGAATAGATTCTTTTTACTTTTTTAATGAGGAGGGGACCAAACAGATCTTATGATTTAAAATTAACCAGCATTAATACATTATGTTGGAGTTTCTGTTTCTTTGCTCTGCCAAAATGTTCTCGTTAGGAGGGTAAATTAGTTTTTCACTGGTTTCCAATATGTTAAGATAGTAATTATGACATTCTTCTTAGTCAGGCTGTTGGTGAAAGTAAGTTGGCATGATTTAAACTACTGAAGGCTTTTTTGTGTGACCATTTCAGATAAACAGGGCAACAGCACTGAAGCCAGCTAGCCAGTGGCTTCCATCAGCACCAGGATATTAAATATTGAATTTGTAGCACTAATATACTCTGAGTACCATAAAGCCCATCCCACACTTGAAAATAAGCAGATACTTGGTGACTAACATGTATGATGCTCTCTATTTGGCTGCATATCAGAGTGGCTGTACCTGACCTGAAAAGCTGATGTGTATGCTTCCAGCAGTTATACTGTACATTCATATTTTGTTCTGTTTGGCACTAGTATTAAAAATTCCTTTTAAAGTGAGGATTGCTGTTGTAGGATCTGCTATAAATTTAAGCAAATACAATAACTTCAGTTGTAGCTTTTAGCGAATTCTGCATGGTCTGAATTTTTCTTCTACGTTAAAAAAGTTCCTGAGAAGTTCTGCTCTCCTGGTGTGCTTCCTCTGCTGCACATTTTATAGTTTCTATGGCTTTACACTTGCCTTCTAGATCACTATTTATCAGTCTTAGACTTTTCTGAATACATCCTAGTTTACAGGTATTGCAGTGGAAACCTGGGTAAAATTCTGATTCCATTGAATCTGAACTGAAGTTGTGGTTTTATTTATTCATTTATTTATTGCTAGAGAAAATGGGTTTTGATGAAAAGGGACTAACCTCAGTGATACTAAATGAGACGTGAAAAAAAAACAAACCACATTTATTTATTTAGAATTTTGAAAGTTCAATTCATCTGTTCCTTGTAGGTGTGGGAAAGTGCAGCTGGTTTAACCAGCTTGGTAACAAACAGCCTAATCAGTTGCTAGAATACCAGAATGCCTGTGTTCTGACCGCTTTTATTCTAAGCAGAAAGAAAGCCAAGGTGGACATGCTGCTATGACTGACTTAGCATGAAGGCAGTTTGTCCTGTTTAGCAAATCAGTGGTAAGACTGCACAAATAAAGAAATCCTAGTATAGAAGTCAAACAGAAACACAGAATACAAGAAGGACTGAGAGTAGGAGCAAAATCCCTTGTGGAATAAGACTGAAAAGTTTGGGGCAAAAATAAGTAAAAATTTTTTGAGTCTGTTGTTACTAATGTTAATGGAAGGTAGTTTTTCTTTCTTAATAGGAACATTTTTCAGACCAAAAGGCAACAATGTCAGACAAATATGTTAAATATTTTTGTTCTGCATTTTTGCTGTCCTATAGTCTGTATGACCACAGATGTTATGTGGTCATAGAAGAGCCGCACGGAATGTGTTCTTATATGTGTGCTGCCACCAAATACAGCATGTGTAAGTTGTTCTCAGAAAGAAAGGTGAAGAGTTTCTAAATACTGTTCATTTTCACAGTATGCACTTGTGGCTTTCAACATAGTACATCTGCTTCAAATTTTCTAAAATTAGTCATTTTTTAACTTCTATTAGCTTTAGTGCATTCTTACAGATGTGAAGATATTTATTTGGTGGCTTCTCATATGAATTGTGCCTGGTAGATTTGGTAAGTGCCCTCTCCATCTTTTACCTGCATTCAAAACCATGTGTTTGCTGCTGATCAATAATTAACTCACTGTTTGCCCATAGAAGTCCTTTCACCCTTTGCTAAATGAAGTATTCTTACTGGGCACGTTGTGCTTTTTGTGTGCTTGAATGGGAGAGGGAGAAGTCTGTGTGAGGTTATTAATAGCAACCAATTCAATAATTGCTATATAACCTTTACTTTATGCTAGCTCCCTCTTTGTCACAATAATGCAACTGTTAAAACTGACAGCAGCTTTTGAGTTGTTGCTGCCTTGGAGCACTTAGGATAGTGTTTGTGATAAAGCAGAAAGAATTTTGTTATAGGTCCTAGTAATTTGTAGAAAGAGGAAAATAATTTCAGAGCTCTTTCTTGAAAAGTTATCTATTCTTGATTGCACAGACTCAGTCTAGGCTATTAGGCCTGAAAAACTTATGATTATAATTTGTTTTAAGGGTCAATCTACAGCGCCACCATTTCAGTATGTTTCTGTTCCAGGACCATAATTACTAGGTGTTGGAATAGACAATACATTTCCTCAGTAGGAAGTAGCTAGCTTTTATTATTAGAAAATACTACTTATGTTTCTCTTTCCATGCTTTATTTTTATGGAGCATGTGAATATCAATACATCCCAAATATCAATGTGAAAAAATCATGTGAATATCAATATATCCCAAAAGTACTACATGGTTTTTGGGAATAACACTGAATGTCTTTTGTCAGTGTGGACTGGATCCAAGCAACTCCATGCATGGCTTTTGCCCACAAAATCTTTTGGTGTTACTGCTGCTGTTTAAAAATAAGGGCAAGCAATGATGATAACAAAACTAGATACACATACAGTGTTGCCAAGGAGAAGTTGTTAATATTGTAGCTATGTTTATGTATAGACGATAAAATTGCATGGTTTTGAAAGAACTGAACCTGAAAATGTATTTCTGCATCACTTGTAACATTATTTATTTTAGTATTTTGCAGACAGCCAATGCTAACTGGAAAAAAAAACAACCACAACTGTAGGCAGTTAATAGAAAAAAAATAGAAAGAATCAGGGTCTTCAGGTTATTAATACTGATGTTCAAAACACTGAAACATCCCAAAGCCTGGAGGACACAGTGAGGTACAGTAAGTTTTTTTTAAATTACTACCAAAAAAGAAACAGGCTAACCCAGATGACTTCAGGCTACTCAACTTTATGTGGATCTTATGAGATGGGAAAAGTGAGGAGAAAATAGGTAAATAGCCAACATGGGACTTTGTTCTTAAAAGATTAAAGAAGGCTGATGCATGCTAATCATTGTAGCTTAATGGAAGATTGGTCTGGTCTATTTTGATCGCTCTTCTTTTAAAACTATTGATTTTATCAGCCAGGTTTGTGAAAAGCGATTTCACTGATACAATGCATTTTTGATTCCTAATGTATTTGATCCCTTTTACTTTTTGATTACTTCTTCATGAGTCGGTGTCTGAGAAATGTGCTTCTGGAGATGAGACAACTGATTTAAAAGTGAGGATGGTTAAGTTTTAACTGAATGTACTTCAGAAACAGCTGTTCTTCATCAGTTTTGTACAAATTGTTCATTTGCCCAGAAATTATTTTTTCATAAAATCCAAATTACAGGCATTTTTACACTGTCAAACTTTTAAACACTGGCACTGAAATAAATCCTTCGCCAGAGATAAGATTAGGACCAAAGCAGAAGTGAGACAAATATTGTAACTAATTACTTTAAAATCGTTGAAGCAGTTTGTTAAGGATTGTGGTGGATTCTTTAATCAAAACAATAATTATTTAATAATGAGATACTATTGAACTGTGTACCTAAGATTTTCTCTTCAATAGTATTGCACACACTGTAGTCCTATTTGGTTGTTGCTGGATTCTGGATTTTGAATCAAGTTCATGTATGAGTCAAAGCAGCTCTTGGCTACAACTAATGAGCTCCATGCAGGTGGAATAGGAGCTAACCTATTTTTCCATGCCTGTGGTTTTTTGCTCTACAAGTTGATTGTGATTTCTTTTTTTTTCAGGTTTAGGCACTGAACTATCCAGAACTTTGTAAGTGAACATTTAGCAATTAGTCATGTCTCATTTGTTTATTTTATAACTGTCTCCCTATCTCTTCTAAGGCTATGTCATACTCGTTTGGATAGAGTTACCATAGAAGCTGCCAGTTAGGCATTCTGCTGTTGAGCAAGGAATTGTTGAACCTGGAACTTAGCAGCTTTTGTTTTGAAGTAGTATAAAGTAATTTCATCCTTATTTTTGTCTGAGTCTGGAATGAAATTATTTTGACTTCTTTTTTTAAGTAAGTTAGGTTCTTTTTTTTCTTGGAAACATCAGCAAGACATTCTTGAAGAAAAAAAAAACAACATTGTAAATATGTATTCATGGGAAAAAAAAAATAGTGTTTTTTCTTTTTCTCCAATAATCCCAGTGTACAGGGATCAAATTTAACAATTTTCTTGTTGTTTTGACATGTTTTTAAACACTAGCAAAAACAGGGAGACGCCTTTGTTGATATAGTTGACATTTATACTGAGCTTATCAAAAGGTACTTTCCTCATAATTTTTCCTCAGATAAATTACAATAAATCCTAATGAAGACTTGATTAGAAGGATTCTGATTGCAGACAAATCTTCAGGCTGGCCTGTGAGCTGCCAATGGGAAGCCATTTCATTATCCATTATCTGAGTTTCTTGAGAATGTTGTGAGAACCAAACTGAAGTTAACAACGTGTTTGGAAATTATGAATATTCAGTATGAGGTAACCTGAAGTAAACTTGAAATATATTTAGCTCTGCATCCACTTCTAGTCCCTGTATCTAATCCTTCAGCATTTTGTCTCTCAAAAGGAATGATTCCTTAGGCTCTAAGAGATGCAAAATCCAACTGGGAAATTTCCACTATATTGACTATCTGCTGAGTTTTGTGTTTTTTTAAATCTTCTTGGAAGATGGAATACGTGCCCCCTTCTTCCTAACCAAGTCAAACATCTTGTAATTGTAAGTAATCTAAGTAATTGTTTCCTGCTTCTGATATCCTGCTGCTTCAGTAGACAATGACCCACCCACAGTCTGTAGGGGGGCTGAAGCAGCTTCCCCTTGGTGCCTGTCTCTTCCTGAAAATGATGTGGAGGAGGGGAGTGAAGGTAGTTTAAACAGGTTGTTTTTTTTTTTTTTTATCTCTACTGGATGCCTGTCAGCAAGGGGAGGAGGAGGTGAAGAGCAGTGACCTGAGTGTAGCGAACAGTGTTACCCTCTTGCGTCAGGATTATTTCATTTCTGAGGGGAAGTTAGAAGCTGAAACAGCAATAAAAGTAGCAGTTTCTGCTTCATCTTCCAGAGCAGCATAAGCAGGCATTCGTACCATGACACTCCACTGCATGCATCTTTTTCTCTTGCTTCTGCTCAGTTCATGGTGGCCGGACTCAGAGAAGCACGTGGTGGGAGCTGTGAAGGTCAGGGAGCATTATATAGCTGCTCAGTTCACTGTTTGGACCTACAAACCGGAGTCTGAGGAAAAGTCCAGGTAACAAAGTACAAGATGGGAAGGGTGAAACTAGTCCTGTCTTGTGACTGAAAGTTTTTTAGTCTCATAGAATTTCAGAGACCAGGAATACTTCAGTTGGTTTTGGAGGACCTGTGTGATCTCATCTAGAACCAATGAAGTATCAGAAGCTTTAATAAAATCATTTTTTTAGATTTTCAGAGCACTTTTGTTGCATATATTCAGAACTTGCTTTTATCATCTTTTGTATCTGTACGGTGGTTTTTGTTTGTTTGTTTTGTTGTCTGGGGTTGTTTTGTCTTGTTTTGTTTTAGTGTCATTATTTTTAAAAGTATGGATTTTGTGGATTGCTAGAATTAGCAGTAGATTGGTCATTCTGCAAAAGCTTTCAGACTTTAGGGAATAAGTAGTTTCTAATTTGGGTACTCTTACTTTCACTTAAATCAGAGCCTGATGAACTTTGGAACTAGCTGATGTTGTTTCTGAGTTATTCAGTAGTTTCTGTGAAATGTTCATCCTGGGTTCTGCTGAGCAAAGGTTGTAGAATCAAATATTGCTATTTAAGTGAAAATACTATTTTCAAAATTCTTTTTTCTTATTGCATTGCAAGCTGATAATGCTACATGCACATGCAGATCGAGCATATAAATTAGCTTCTTTGTTTTGACAAGATATGCTTGTGATAATAAACACCGCAAGTGCAATGCTGCAAATGACTTGCACCTTCTTTGGAATTGTCTTAATTATACTTCGTTCTTATACTATGCTCACTATATGGACACAATTCACAGCTTTTATTTGTTCATGAATTGGGGTTAAATAATACAAATTATGTGTTTTCTCTGATACTGAAGGATGTATTTTGATACTACTGCATTTTTTTTGTATCAGCGCATGACTGGTTTTCTTAGTCTGGTTTTGTGTGTGTGTAAAGCCGAGCTTCCAGGTCAGATTTCAGTTTTTCTAAATGTTTTTCAAGATTAATTCAAACAAAGTTTCTATGGTTTCTAAAACTCCCCTTGGAAGTGTAAGAAAACTGCTATCACCTTAATACCAAACGGCCAAGATAGAAGAAAATGGAATTTAAGTATGGGTAAACTAAGCCAAATGTCAACTATTGGCCTGGACGCGTGGATTTAGTGTTTAGAACTTAATTCTTGTCTGCACTAAATGCATCAATATGCAGATTACCTACCATTTTATTAAACATCACATTTTGCATAAATTGTTTTCATGCAGTGGATAGGGTATGCCTCAAACCTCAGTTTGAAGTTTTCAGTCTATAGTTTTGTAAGACTTTTTCCATATACAATGCCTATTGAAGTAATATCACATAAGTACATAGAGCAACACAATATTGAATGGATCTAATGAACTCTGTAGAACATCAGCTCAAAAAAAAAAACAACCCTCTGGAAAAATATTTATTGCAGAAAGGCTAATGACTTGAATCCCAAAGGCATTTAAGTATGTAACATTCTCTTTCAGCAGAAACTCGGTGCTTAAATGTAGAGTAAGAATGTGATTGTTTGCTTCTTAGAGTTCCAGGTAAATGATGATGCTGAAAATAAAGTGGATTCTGCTGATTTTTTATTTTTTATTTTTTTTTAATTGAGCTTCAAGATGTTTAGACTAAGGATACTTAGCTTCTCTTCAGCACAGAGTCATAGAATGGCTTGGTTTGGAAGGGACTGTAAAGATCTCATAGTTCCAGGCCACCCTCTGCCAGCAGGGTTGTCACTCAGCAGCTCTGGTTGCCTGGGGCCTCATCCAGTCTGGCCTTGAACACCTCCAGAAGTGGGGCATCAACAGCTTATCTGGGCAAACCTGTTCCAGCACCTCACTATCTTCTCAATGAAAAACTTCCCCTGGACATCTAATCTAAATCTTCTCTCTTTAGTTTAAAATCATTACCCCTTGTCCTATCATTATCTACCCATGTAAAAAGTTGATTTCTCTCCTGTTTAAAATCTCCCTAATGACTAGTATATAAATATTAGAAAGCCATAATGGTGTCTACCTGGAGCCTTCCCTTCTCTACAAGCCCTGCTCCTTCAGCCTGTCTTCATAGGAGGGGTGCTCTATCCCTCTGATCATCTTTGTGGCCTTCCTCTAAGCCTTTCCTAGTAGCTCTGCATCTTTCCTGTGTTTGGGGCCCCAGACCTGGACATAACACTCTAGCTGGGGCCTCACAAGGGCAGAGTAGAGAGAGACAATCACCTTCCTCACCCTGCTGGCCACCCCTCTTCTGATGCAGCCCAGGGTACCGTTGGCCTTCCAGGCTATGAGGGCTCACTGTTGGTTCATGGTAAGTTTTTCATCAACCAGGACCCGTAAGTCCTTCTCAGCATGGCTGCTCTCAAAAAGTTCTTCTCCCAGTCTGTATAAACATCTGGGATCACCCCAAACTAGGTGCAAAACCTTGCACTTTGCTTTATTGAATTTCAATAATTTCACATGGGCCCACCTTTTGAGTTTATCAAGGTCCCTCTATCTTTATAGAGGTTTATAGATTACCATGTATAAGTAACATACATAAAATACTTAGAGTGAAAATGTGTTTTTTGTGAGTGAAGCATTGCAGGTGCAGCTACTGAAAGTTTTGTAACTGGACCAAATTGCATGTTCTGAGACTTGTGAAGTGTTGGTAACCCAATTACTTGGTTTCTTTTAGCTGTACAGTTGGCATTGGTAAGTTTCTTTCTCTACCCCTGTAGTCTTATGTACGTGTTCTATTGCACATTGCCACATTAGGGCAGCACATCAGTGAAGATCATGGATCATGCCCTTCTCCTTCAGAGTGAAATTAAATTTTATCAGTGACTTCCAAGATTTGAAGCATGAACTGCTTCTGCCTGACTGTTGTTGCAAAAGTGCAAGAGAAGGATTTACAAAAATCCCTTCAAGAATAGATCTCCCCCATCTGGACCCTGAATGTCATTGAAGCCAGCTCATTTGATCTCTGCTCAGCCTGTGTGTGTGAGCAGCCCATAAACTTCCTGCTATCAAAAGTGCCTTGCTTAACTGAGAGGGCATTACAAAAATAGCAAGTAGAAGTACTGTTGGATTCAGTCATTGTACGTACTAGGAAATCAACCATAAATGTTAAACTAAGCACAAAGTATTTTCCCTTTAACATTTGTTTCACCATTATTTTAATTCCAGAAGGCTTCTGTGCTGGTTTCCTCCTGCTTGCCTGTGCATTTGCTGAGAAAACAGTTTGTGGTCTACTTGGTGTGCATGTCATCTATGTAACAAGACTAAGAACTGCCAGGTTTCCCTGAGCAGTAGTTGTGTTAGTTATTTATTTTTGTCATAGCTGCTACTGGTGTTTGTTATTTATGCTATTATAGAATCATTGTGATGAGCCTTAAAGAGAAATACAGGTTTCTCATAGTGTTGTGTCAGATGCTTTCCAGATAAAGATGGTCAGAACATCTTCCACTGTGTCTTAAATAGTGAAGAAAATAAAGACATCTTCATCACAAAATCAGGACTATAGAAACTCGAAGCAAAATAAGGGGTAAACTGTGCTAGGTATTGTAATTGTATGTCTAATATATATGAAAAAGTTTAGCTCAAGAATATCATAGGTACAGTGAAGTAACAGGGAAAGAAAGACTGTACAAAGAGTTGGAATATGGTGGCCAGCCTTCAGCGAAATGTGGAAGTGATGAAATGTAATTCCAGAATTCATTTTCCAAGGTATCTGTTAATCTGTAATGACATTTTTTTGAATCTTCATTCTTTTAATTTTTTTGTAACTCTTGTGGTTTCAGATTGATACATTTGGATCCTGTGTTTAAGAAAATTTCTTACAGAGAATATGAAGTGGATTTTAAAAAAGAAAAGCCAGCAGATAAGTCCACAGGTAAATAGAAAAGAAGATGCTTGTTTGCTGCTTGTCTTAAAGCCAGTAACACAGTATCTGTATCACAGTATCACAGTAATGTGACACTATATGACACTATATATGACACTATAAATTCATGTGCAATTTGCTCAAGTTCTGAGACTAAATGTGTTTCTGATAGATCACCGGAAAGGAAGGAATGGAAAGAAAGAAATGAATTATGAGGTCAAGTGTGAAAAAATAACTCCTTGCCTTTGATGTCCTTTACTATTTCAAGGTGCTTTAGATAGATGGAGGCAAAGTCTTGTATTGATGCTATACATAAGTGTTATACTTGTATTTTGATACTTATGCAGAGTAATTACATAGTCTGTTCTTCATATTAATGGAAAAAATAACTTCAGATGTTAAATCTAATTTCAAAGCAAACTTATGTCGTTTTGGTGATACCAAGTTGTTCCAAGTGAGCCTGAAAAATCTGATTTTTTTCCAAATGTGTTTTCCTCTTTTTTCTGAAAATTCTTATTTAACAGAGGAAGAAATTCACAAAGTGGCTTACAATAAAGGAGACAAACAGGTGAAAGATTACTTTAGCAGGCTTTTTCTAATGAGGTTTTTTTTTTTTGGTTGGTTCTGCAATATGAGAAAAGGTTTAAGGCCCTCCTAGAACCATTTGCAGGCTTTGTGTAAAAAAAATTTCAACATGTGATTTTGAACTTTAGAATACATTCTAGGTACTTTTTGTTCTTTGACAGATGCATTGAGAGCGCTACTTAAAGAAATATTTTAATGCCCTTGAAATCTCTTTTTCTGCCTCCCTAAAAATATCTGCTTAAATTGCATGTGAAGGAATGAATCCTAGAAATTCCCAATGAACGTCCAACAGAAACCGTTTGATAAATATGCAATATCTGGAAAATAGCCAGAGTGCTACTCACTCAGTTTTATAACATAACTGTCGGTAAACTGCAGGTTTTTCTGCCTGATGAGCCTTTTTACAGGTAAATCTTTGCAGTGGTATTATGTTCCTGTTTATAGTTTGTGCAACTTGTACTTTGAGCAAGCTCTTATTCTCTGCTGGAAAAAGAATTCTTCCTTTCATTAAGCAAACTGTTTTGTTCACAGTTTTTCTCTCCTTATCTTGACAGGATTGCTTGGGCCAACCCTGCGTGCCGAAGTGGGAGATACTTTAATAGTTCACTTTAAGAATATGGCTGACAAGCCCATAAGTATTCATCCCCAAGGCTTAGTTTACAACAAAAAGGCGGAAGGTAAATGCTGTAAAATCCCCATGTTTACTTCTTGTAGACTAGAGAGAGAACCGACCAATGCTGACATCCTGGTGGGGGTCTTCATCTTCCAGGATGAAGAGACA
The DNA here is from genome assembly GCF_023343835.1 of Lagopus muta. NCBI lineage: Eukaryota > Metazoa > Chordata > Aves > Galliformes > Phasianidae > Lagopus > Lagopus muta. Next base: position 83,482,507 of record NC_064433.1, read on the forward strand.
GACAAGGTGTTCTATGAGCAGCTGGCAGAAGTTGCATGATTACCAGCTCTTGTTCTCACGGGGGATTTCAACTTCCCTGATATATGCTGTAAATACAGTGCAAATGAAGCAGTTTCTAGAGTGGTTTCTAGAGTGTGTGGAAGATAACTTCCTGATGCAGCTTGTAAGAGAGCCTTCCAGAGGAGGTGCCCCACCAGATCTGTTGTTCACAAACAGAGGACTGGTGGGAGATATGGAGAACAGGAGCTGTCTTGAGCAGAGTGACCATGAAATGGCAGTTCTCTGTTCTTGGTGATGTCAAGAAAGTAGGGGGGCAAAACTGCTACCTTGGACTTCCAGAGGGCAGATTTTAAACTATTCAGGATGCTGATAGGGAGGGTATCTGGAGATTCAGTTCTGAAGGGTAAAGGTAGGAGCAAGCTGTCTCCCTGTGCTGTAAGATGAGCCAGGAGAAGAAGACGACTTTTGTGGATGAACAGGAGACTTTTTCTCCGAGAGAAAAAGAATGTACCTCCAGTGGAAGAAGGGATGGGCAGCTTTGTGAGAGTACAAAGAAGTTGTTAGGATACGAAGGGAGAAAATTAGAAAGGCAGAAGCCCAGCTTGAAATCACTCTGTAGTGAAAGAGAACAAAATTTTTTTTTACAAATATATTAATAGTAAAAGAAGAGCTAAGGAGAATCTCTGTCCTTTACTGTATGTGGTGGTGAATGTGACCACTGAGGATAAGGAAAAGGCTGAGGGGTTCTCAATGCCTTCTTTACATCTGTCTTTAATAGTCAGACCACTTATCCTCAGGAACTCTACCCCCTGACCTGGAAGTCTCAGATGGGGAGCAGAATTCAAGTGCAAACAGTTAGAGACCTGCTACTCCACCTAGACTGTGCATAGGGCCAGATGGCATCCATCCAACGTTGCTGAGAGAGCAGGCAGAGGCAGTGTTCCCGGTCATCCAGTGAGGTCCCAGAGGACTGGAGGCTTGCCAATGTGACTCTCATCTACAAGAAGCATTGCAAAGAGGATCTGGGGAGCTACAAGCCTGTCAGCCTGACCTGGGTGCCACGGAAGATTATGGAGCAGATCAGCATGTGCAGGACAGCCGGGGGATCAGGCCCAGCCAGAATGGGTTCGTGAAAGGCAGGTCCTACTTAACTAACCTGATCTCATTCTGTGATTGAGTGACCTGCCTGGTAAACGAGGGAAAGGCTGTTGATGACCTAGACTTCAGCAAAGTCTTCAATGCTGTCTCCCACATTATTCTCCTGAGAAACTGGCAGCCCGTGGCTTGGACAGGTACACTCTGCTGGGTAAAGAACTGGCTGGAGGGCTGGGCCAAGAAAGTGGTGGTGAATGGAATTAAATCCAGCTGGTGACTGGTCACGAGTTGTGCTCCCCAAGGAAATGTGCTGGGCCTGTCCTGTTTAAGATCTTAACCAAGAACATTGAGTACACCCTCAGTAAACTTGCAGGGAACACCAAGCTGGCAGGAAGTGTCAATCTGCCTGGGGGTAGGAAAGTCCTACAGAGCAATCTGGACATGCAGGAAAGCTGGGCTGAGGCCAATGGGATGAAGTTCAACAAGTGCCAGGTCCTGCATGCTGTCCACAACAGCCCCAGGCAATGCTACAGGCTTGGGGCAGAAAGGCTGGAAGATTGTGTGCAAGAAATGGACATGGGGAGGTTGGTTGATGGTAGGCTGATTAACATGAACCAACAGTGTACCCAGGTGGCCAGAAAGGCCAATGGCATCCTGGCTTGTATCAGAAAGAATGCAGCCAACAGGAGCAGGGAGGTTATTGTCCCCTGTACTCAGCTCTGGTGAGGCTGCACCTCAAGTACTGTGTTCAGTTTTGGTCCTCTCACTACCGGAAAGATGTTGATGCCCTGGAGCGTGTCCAGAGAAGGTCAGCGGAGCTGGTGAGGAGTCTGGAGCACAGGTCTTATGGGGAGTGGCTGAGGGAACTGGAATTGTTTTGTGTGTAGAAGAGGGGGCTCAGGGCTGAGCTTATCACTCTCTACAATTACTTTGAAAGGAGGTTATGGCAAGGTGGAGGTTGGCCTCTTTTCCTGCAATAATTAGTGACAGGACTGGAGGGAATGGCCTCAAGTTGCGCCAGGGGAGATTTAGGTTGGATGTTACGAAGAAGTTCTTCTCCAAAACAGTGTTCAGGTGCTGGAATGGGCTGCCCATGGGCATGGTGCGGTCACATCCCTGGAGGTGATCAAGAAACGTTTAGATGAGGTACTATGGGAGATGGCTTAGTGGGGAAGTATTGGTAATAAGTGGACAGTTAGACTAGATGATCGTGGAAATCTTTTCCAACCTTGGTGATTCTTTGAACGTTTGGGTTTATGTGTAGCACAGGTATCTGTTGATAGTGGATTAAAACTTCACACCTATTTTCAGCTTCTTTCTTGTCTGTGACTGTAATACTAGGAACATGAGTGTCTTCTGAAACATACATTCTCCTGACCAGCTCCACTGTGCTAGTTCAGTTTGCACCTCAGGAACCTGAGGAAGTGAAGGGAGTTAAGGGGTGAGAAGCTGTATTTCCTAGCAGAACCTGAATATATGCATTTGGATAACACAAATACAGTCTAATGCTTTTCCAGGGTACAACAATGATTGGGCAGAACTAGCATTTTTCTTTTTTTTTTTTATCACTCAACGTAATGCTGTCTGGCCATTTAAAACTATCTAGCGATCAAAAATAAAACACAATTTGATGTTAAGACAATTTAAAGGATAGTCAAGTAGGCTGCAGAAAGCTGGAATTCACATGGAAGTATAAAAAAGGTGCAGTAGTGGACTGGCCTTATAAAATTCATTAAGGTTGTGAAGACAGCCTGAAGCAGGTAGAAAGACAAAGTTGCTAATTAATAATCTAGCTCTTTCAGAATGAAGGAAAATTAGACTCAAGACTGTGCTACAGAATGTTTATTCATAAAAAGAGAAGCATCTTCAACAGTGGGGACTTATGCAGGTTTTGTCCCCAGAAACCTGAAAATGACTGTAAATTTGAACTGGACAGAGCAAAGGCATGAATGAAGCGCCCCTTCTTCTCAAAGAGCTGTAGCTGTTGATATTTGAACATGGAAGAGAGTGGCCCAGGAAAGTGTTGGGGCAAGGGCGTCTTGAGGGTTTTTGGCCTTTTCTTTTTGGAGCAGATTTTGGTGAAAGAAGTGTAAGAGAGAAGGATTCTAAACTGTAAGCTTTTCAGAACAACACTGATCTTAGAATCGCAGAAACAAACATTGAGAAAGTTCTCCATGAATGGTTTTGTAGACTAAGTGGAGGGTCTGACAATTTTGTGACCTTTGAATTGAGTAGGTGGGTAACTGTTCATGAAATAAATGAAACTTGGGCCATTTTCTTGTTCCCTCACATAACTGCTAGGATGAACACACAGTTTTCGGAGAATATTATCCTGCAAGTGCAAAATAATCTTCTTCAGGAACTGTAAACTCATTTATACAGTTTATGATCTCTTGTTGATAGTGTCCAAACTGACACATCAATTCCTGCTGTATCATGGGGTGAATCTCTACGATTGCCTGTGCTCCTTGGATTACCTTGCCCTAGGTGCTGAACCAAAGTTTTTACTGGCTGTTTCCAAATTTATTCAAGGCTTTATTTGCTGTGTGGGTACAAAATTTTTACCTTCATCTCCTGGGATATCACATAGGTGTGATAAGTAATTCAGTTTCACTGTTCTATTAATGTGTCTTTGGCACCTAGAATTTTCATTTTCTGTCTCCCCTTTTTCATATTGCATTTCTTTGGTTATTGTAGGCTTAGATATGAGACATTATGCATTTCTTTGGTTATTGTAGGCTTAGATATGAGACATTACTGTTATTTAGATATGCAGTGCACAAAAGCTCTAAGGCAGCAAGCCAATGCTAGCCTGCATAGTGGCTTTATGAGAAGTGATTAGAAAGCTGGCAAAGAGAGCAGTATTTCAACTTCTACTGAATATCAGTGAGCAGAGGCTGAAGGTTCATGCCATCTTAACTCTGTTAATTTGAAGGCAGACACCTTTTGACAGAGGTGACAGTCTTAGAAAATCTTGAATCTGTAAGAAACGGGATAGTGAAATAGATACTTTCCTACATGCTACTCCCCACAATGTAAGTGGAGCCATCAGTCATCCCTATGAAATATCAAATACGTAAGAAAGATATCAAGCTTTTGGAATCGTTGTAGGAACTTCAATTAGCTCATACTTTCATTACTCAGTTTTCATGTCACCCTGCTTTCTTTTCTTGGAAGGTTCTCTGTATGATGACAGAACATCATCTGCAGAAAAACAAGATGATGCTGTGCTTCCAGGCCAGGTCTACACATATGTGTGGGATATAACAGAAGAAGTTGGTCCAGGAGAAGCTGACCTTCCTTGTCTTACTTATGCGTATTATTCTCATGAGAACATGGTAACAGATTTTAACTCTGGATTGATTGGAGCACTGCTTATCTGCAAGAAAGGTAATGAATATGGGAATGTTATAAAAAGGGACTTTTCAGTTAAAGTGCTGACTGATTAAGTTTTGTATGAGAAACAGATAAATTCTGCTGTTAAGCTAAGACTCCTTTCTGCAAGAAAACAGGATTTTGTAGTCTCTCATAAATATAAAAGAGTAGTCTCTCATTAAAGAAAGACATTTAAGGCAGGTGCCTCATTCTAAGTAGAAAAATCTGCATGCTCCCAAAGTTTTTAGTTTCTGCAGTCCAAATGACATCTATTTTAGTCTTAAATGATGTACATCTATTGAAAGCAGCAAATGGATTTTTTTTTTTTTTTTTTTTTGTATGTGAACAATCTGTAGAAAGAACCATAATTCAGTGTGGTAGGTACTTATGCCCAAAATGAATTCTACTTTTTGATAGAAATCTCACCTGTATGACAAACTCAACTCGATACTTTCTTATAACTGATCCAGTTCTGAAGTATTTGTGAGTCTTTCGTATGCAGAAGTTTTATGCTTTTTAAAGGAGCTGATGACCTCATAGGGTATTTGAAAAGGCAGTGTTCACACTGCAGATTGCTCAGCCATCCTTCTCCTTGCCTTGTAGTCTCAGAAGAGAGAAGTCAGTCTAGTTGTGTCGAGAAGGCTGCTGGATATTCTTTTCTTGGATATTAGACTTTTTGATTCCATGGTTACCTAAAACAAAAAGCATTTTCAGAAATAAAATCACTTTATGATCATTGTTAAGATCTTCGTTTTTGGAAGCAGATTCAGGCAGCACATGATAACAGAAGCAAGTTAGTTAAATACATATACATGCCATTACATTGGTATGGAAACTGCTTCACTTCTGCTTGAAATTAACACCTTTTATTTATTTATTTTTCATAGGAAGCCTAAATGAGGATGGGTCACAGAAACTTTTTGACAAGGAATATATACTAATGTTTGGTGTGTTCGATGAAAACAAGAGTTGGCAAAGATCAGCATCACTTAAATACACAATTAATGGGTACGCTGATGGAACGTTACCAGGTACTGTACAAGCTGATGTGACATGACGTACACATGAATGAAGATTGAACGTTGCCTCTCTTTGTTGTTTGTTTTCTTTGTTTGTTTGTTTGTTTTTGTGCAAGAGGACAGGACTAGATGAGCGGGGTACAGCCTTTTTTAGAACATGTTTTTAATCACCTAAATTCTGGACGAGTGCTATGCCATACTGCTATTAAGGAAAACAAGATTATTCACTTTAAAAACAAACAAAACCCTTTTTTTTTTTAACTTGGGTAATGGGGGAAGTAGTGATGTAACTAGGTGAACTTCTGATTTTTCAGCACATGGAATATCCCAGATGAAAAACTTCCTGGAAGTGGAAAATCAGTTACCATTAAATCAGACAATTAAGTGAGAAGATCAAGATGGTGATAATAGGACTATTCTGTTAGCGTTCTCCCTTTTCTCCTTTCTTCTTATCTCTGTCCAGTCCATTGAGGAAATACAGAAGGCTGTTTAGGGTATTGAGCTTTTATTAAGCAAATACTAGACAGGGTACTTAATTTCACTACCCGTAGCCTTCATTCTTCAACTTCAGTCCTTTTCATTTCTTTCAAGTGAGGAGAAATTGGCTCTCAGAAAGAGGCTGCTGATTTTTTTCTTTCTTCCCCAGTTTGCTGTAAGTCAGATTGTCATTTGCATGCAAGATTTAACACCTTTCTCACTTCTCTTTCAGATTTAGAGGCTTGTATGTATGACAACATTAGCTGGCATTTGATAGGAATGAGTTCTAAGCCAGAAATTTTCTCCGTTCATATAAATGGCCAGGTCATGGAGCAAAGACATCACCGCATTTCTACTGTAAACCTAGTGGGAGGAGCATCAACCACAGTGAACATGACAGTGAGTGAGGAAGGAAGGTGGCTGATATCTTCTCTTGTCCAAAAGCACTTGAAAGGCAAGGAAACGTCTATTTATTAAGCAACTTTAGAGTTTTCCTTTTCTTCTTTAAGCCCCCAAAAGCTTCTGTCCTGCAGTGAATAACCATACTTCAGATAGTTTTCATTTAATTAAGAAAACACTGGAAAATAGGATGTTCTGTTGAAACTAGAACTGCAAGATGAATTACAAATCATTCTTATCTGCAGCTGTACATCTGCATGCAGATCAGAGTAGCAGTAAGTCAGAATTCAAACTTCTAAGTCTCTGCAAGCTGTTCAGTTGATCACCATTTTAAAATGAGTGAGGAATCACCTATTTTCAGAGAAATGGAGCTCTTTCAGATATGGAGCACTAAATCTAGTAAGTCTAGTGAAAATATTTGCTGTTCATTGTTCGAAAGTAGTGATCAAAGTTCTGTTTGAAAGATTGAGAAAAATCTCTCATAAGAGCAGAAAGATGTGTTTTGGGGAAAAATATAGAAAAAGAAAAAAAAAAAGCAGGCAAAAACAAAGCTTTTTATCAATTCAGCTGATATTTCCAAGGACAAGTAGGTGAGAGAGCTGTTGTATTCCATTCGATTAATACAGGCTCCTTGAAGGCTTCCCAAGCCACATCGATGCAACCTTTTTAAGCCTGAGAAAATAACAGTAATAAACAAACCTTGCAGGCTGAGGTAAAGAGAAACAAGAAATGTGATTCAGGTGGTCAGAGCTCAAAGTGGAAAATCACTGTGGTACTCTGTTTCTTTTCAATTAGCTGGAATGCATGGCTACCTTACTGTAAGAGACTGTGGAGACAGACAGGTGAAGAAGAGTCGTCTGTCCCTTAAGGAACGTCGCATGATCAAGAACTGGGAATATTTCATTGCTGCAGAAGAAGTTGTTTGGGATTATGCCCCAACCATTCCAGACAGCCTTGATAAGTAAAATAATACTTTGTCAACATAATATGGAATGTTAATGTGAGATCACAGAGTAATTCAGGTTGGAGAGGACCTCTGAGGGTTGTCTCACCTGAATTTCTACACAAAGCAGCGTAAACTTAAAAATTCTATCCATCTGCAAAATTACACCAGGTTGGGCAGCCCCTATCTGATTGAATTTTCGTTGTTTGCACAGCTGGGGACCCCTTAGCCTCTCCTCGGTGCCTTTTCAACCTCACATGTAATCAGATGTTCTAATATTGAGACCTTTAGCTATTGCCACTCATGCCATCATTATGCAACTCTGAAGAAGTGTATGGTATCTCTCATTTCATAGCTAAAGATAAAAACAAGATTCCTTCCTTAACCCTTTCTTCTTACAACTGAGTAAGCCCATCCTTTCCTTGTATGACATGTATTTTGTCCCCCTAATCACCTTGGTGACCCTCCTCTGCACTCTCTTCAGTGTGTCAGTGCCTTTCTTTTGCTGCAGTGCTTTTAAGAAAACACTTTCTTTCACCTCTAAAGGGGAGCTTAAAACATGCAGATGACAGGAAATGCAGAAGGTAGCATGCAAGCCTGCCTTCTAAATCACTTTTCAACACGAATTCTGCTGAAATAAACAATCCTTCGAGGAGAAAGGCAGTATTTCTAGAGAATCAAGGTTTTAGAAATGTTAGCATGGTAAAAAATATGGGACAGGGCAAAAGAGAGATTGCTCTATACATGACCTTTGCATGGCACCAAATAGATGACATAAAAGTCATATTACATTGGCATATTTGGCATACTTGTGTCCTTTTTGTCTCTTTCTCGGCTAGTTACATGGCATCCCTCAACTGCTACAGTACTCTGCCTTCTTTTGTTTGGAATTTCAGCATTTGGCCTTGTTCAGTAGCCTTTTTTGAAGGGCTAGTGACCAGGATGAACACGTTATTCTTTGTTGCTTAGAAATATTTATCTTAGTTCTGCTCAGCATTATAATTCTCAATGTTTTTAAACATGGGAATTTCACAACTTGTTATACAATATTTGATTGGGATTGAGGTTATCTGAGCACTGTTCCTGGCTTCCCTGAAGTGTTTGCTATTGTAAGCAGTGTTTTTCCTAAATTTGTCTATGCCCTTTTTAAAGAACATTATTTTCTGTTAATTTATCTTGAAAATGTGGGTGCTACTTCAATTTATCTCTTTCTTGCATGTATTTTCTATTAAACTCCATGAAAGCACTGATATTAATTGGTTGTACGTGACCCTAAAACACAAATAGCATTGCAAGCTTTTTCTTATTTGATATAGGTTAAAATTTGAGGTGAGGACTGTTAGATTAACTCTGGAGTTGAATTTTATTTCAAATAGTGAGATTTCTACTAGTTTCTTCAGTGCTAGATCAGTAATTGGTGTCACTCTTCAAGTTTTGTTGATCCGTTTGTCTTTTCTTTTCCTTTTAAGACACTATAAAGCTCAACATTTGGACAACTACTCAAATCTAATAGGTAAAAAATATAAAAAGGCTATTTTTAGACAATATACTGATGGCAGCTTCACCAAACGTCTGGAAAATCCTCGTCCCAAGGAAACTGGGATTCTGGGTCCAGTTATAAGAGCTCAAATCAATGATAAAGTTAAAGTAAGTACTGTAAGCTCAGAGTTTAGTACTGTAGAATAATTTTCTATTGGGTAGAGATATGTAAGAACTAGTTTGATTTGTTCATAGTTTTTTTGGTTGGCTGGTTTTATTGCTTTTTGGTTTGTTGGTTTTGTGGTTTGTTGGTTGTTTTTTGTTTTTTCCAAATCCTCTAGCTAATTTAATAAATAGTGGCCTTATTAAAAAGTATAATCATAGGTGATAGTCTTTAGGTTAAATTTTTCAATGTTCTATCTATAATTTCACGATTGTTCTTTATTTTAATAACTTAATTCGTTTACACTTTCTTTTGTAAAGTATGTTGTCACTGGTACACAATGAAAAACCCAGATCAGGTTGGACTTCTAGGGAAATTTAGGTCAGAGGCTAAGCCTCATGAGCCACCCATCTGATGTTATTTTTTTGGGCTGTTTTCGTCAGCGTTGCTCAGTTTTCAGTAGTTAAATGTTCTTTCATGGAGTTATTAAGTGAAACAACAAAACATTACAAGTTTGTGCTGCTGTTTTGTAGTGTCGCATCCTCTTGCCTTTCTGTTGTCACTTAATGATGCATGAATTTATCAAAACATTCCTTTTTTTTCCTGGTTTTATCATGAGTAGACAGGATGTCGTCTTTTCTAATCTCTTTCCCCTTTCAGTCTTGGAATTAGGGAAAATATTTTCTTTTAAGTTGGTTTTCTCTAGTGCTGAAGGCTGTTAGGCATTTCAGTCAATAACTTCGTATTTCCTGAGGCAGTATGTGCTTAGAAGCTGGAAGAACAAATGTTTTCTAGGCAGCAAGTGTGAGAAGCTGAAGTTCACAGTGTGGGTTCCACAAGCCCTGCAGAAGCAGGATCCCACCAGGTACCAGCAGCATTTAGACAATGAATTCATATTGCGAAACCATATGTGAAGCATCCTTTTGCCTTTTCAGCTCTTTCAGGGCTGAAACTAGGCAAATTCTACTACAGTTGAAACTTGGTTATGTGTTCAGACACAGATTTTTGGAATACTAAATTTTCCTTTTTATTTCATCTATCAATACAGATTGTATTCAAAAATAAGGCCAGCAGACCCTACAGTATGTACTTCCATGGAGTGACGCTTTCAAAGAATGCAGAAGGAGCTAATTATCCACAGGATCCCACAGGTAAGAAATTTGTGGATCATGTTTTGAGTATCATTGTGGAGAGTTCTGCTGCTTTCAAAGAGACACTGTCAGTCAGAATTCGTTACCTGGATTCTGTGCTCTGCCTCTGCTGACCTTTTGTGCTGCCTTATGGAGAAACCAAGGTACTATTTGCAAAGCATTAACAAATAACCTTTCTTCAGTGTCTTGCTGGTGATTTTAGAACCAAAAGCTCTTGCTGAACTTCATTTATCTCAGAGGTAGCTTGAAATGACATAAGTGCACCAATTTCATTAAAAGGTGCAGTCTGGCACTAAATAAAGATCTGGCTCTAAGTTTGTACTATCTGTTTATTTTTCCTTAGGCAATGCCACCCAGAGTAAAGGAATTCAACCAGGGAAGACCTACACGTATGAATGGCAAATTGCTAAAACAGATCAACCCACTGCAGAGGATGCACAGTGCATTACCCGGCTGTATCATAGTGCTGTAGATATTGAGAGAGATATAGCCTCTGGACTGATTGGCCCACTTCTGATCTGTAAAAGTGAAGCACTTTCTCAGAAGGGTGTGCAGGTAACGTCTCAGAGGGATTTTGCTCATTAATATTATTTGATCTATAGTGAAATTTGTTTTTATTTTAATTTAGAGAAATGTCTTAGAGAGAGCAATCAAACTAATAGGTTCCTGAAGAAATTATTTGAAGATACAGTCTAACTGTCTGCAGTGGTAGAGGAATTTTATTCTGATTTTCTTAGCAAGAGCAGCATTTCAACAAGAAGTCAGCCTTATTTGTATGTCTGTTTCTAGACTTGGAAATGAACTTTCCTGCTGCTATTACACCTTCACACTTCTTCATTCAGATCTGAGCTGGTCTTTCTTTGTAACACATCTAACTCAACATGATCTGCCAGTCTCTAGCATCACTGATTCTAGAGCAACCCAGTGATATGGAAGAGTTCTGGGAGAGTTTATTTGCCATCGACTGAAATCTTGCTTGGAAAAGATTAGAGCATCACTTCAGAGAAAAAACATCAAAAACTTTGTGCTTGGATCAAACTAGAAGGCCGGTCCATTTACTAAGAACCCATCTGCATGTCAGTAGTGTTAGTATCTTGCTCAGGGTTGCATCACACACAGCTGTGCTGGAGTAGAGTGTCACGCTGAAGTCCTGACCCCCAATTGCCTTTCAATTATTCACTTTGAATCGCACCATAACTGTGTTGAAGCTTATGTCACTTACCTTGTAGGTAAGTAAAATAGATCTGAGTCGTTAGTGTCTCTGCTCATAGAATGTAATTGTGCTTATGCTGATTGTCTTTCAGAAAAAGGCAGATGGGGAGCAGCATGCGATGTTTGCTGTGTTTGATGAAAATAAGAGCTGGTACATAGAAGACAATATCAAGGACTACTGCAGTAACCCTGCCTCTGTTAGAAGGGATGACCTCAAGTTCTATAACTCAAACATAATGCACAGTGAGTGGGATAACAAACTGAAGATTATGGAAGTCATGTGAGACCGAGCGTTCAGTGGTTGCAGTTCTCAGATGTAATGCAATTGGGTTTTTCTCTAGTGGGGACTGGGCTGACTACAGGCCCTGAAGCAAAAGCAAGAGTTTAAGTTGATTTTAATACAGCATTCTGCTGATTTGGAGATACTGTTTCCAGAGCTGGAATTCCCATCCTAGTTTGTATTGTGTTTTCAGCCCTGTGTGAGTCTCTCTCTGCCAAGTGTAGGCCTAATAAACTGGACTGACATCAACGAACAAGAGGCTTTAAAAGTCTTTCACTTTAGTTTTTATATTGGTGAGGCATGAAAATATTAAGACCGTCTATATTTTGCTTTCTTTTTAGCAATAAATGGCTACGTGACTGACAGAAATGAAATCCTTGGATTTTGCCAAGATAATGTTGTTCAGTGGCACTTCTCCAGTGTTGGCACTCAGGACGAGATTGTCTCTATTCGCCTTTCTGGGCATGCTTTCCTGTATAGAGGAAAATACCAAGATGTGTTGAACCTCTTCCCAATGAGTGGAGAATCAGTCACAGTGGAAATGGACAATATTGGTAAGAGGCAGGACTGCAGTGCTTATTTGACAGCTCCTCTAACTGCCTTTTAAGCTCCGGTCCATAAGAATTTACCAAAATAGAAAACCTTTTCAGATACACACAGTGCCAGGAAAATCTTGAATCGATGTCTGTTGCAGCTGATGTGTACGAAGTTTCATTAGCTGCACAGGTGCTTAGCACATACGTAATTATATGCGCTGATAATGAGGTTCTTTTAGTGGTTCTTTGTGTATTTGGGTTTTTTTCCAATTCACAATTAGAATTGGGGTTAGCAACAGTCATTTTAAGGTATTAAAATTAATGTTCATGGTAACAACCTGGTATCGCCTCCGACGTTTTGATTCCCGACTCTGATTCCCAGCTTCTCCATCTTAAGTAACTTAAAAAAGCCAAGACTCAAATTACTCTTGTTACTGTTGAACAAAGTGGCTACACATTACCTCAGGTTATTGGTCATTTAGCAGCAGTAAAGTCTGCCACGCTGAATCAGGTCACTAGTCCACCAGTATCTATCTCAATATCTAACAGTGTTTAATACTAGACCTTGAAAAAATAATAATACAGTTCATGTAGTCTGCACTTGAGAAATTACCTTGTGAAAGGACAGAAATTTATTCCTCATTGAAGACTCTGAGTGTCCAATGATTATCTTAAAATCCCATAGGATTTAGGTATCCTTATTCTGTTTAAAATATCAGTGAGCTTTCTGGTTGTGGGTTTTTTTTTTTAGATTTTTTTCATAAAGATTTTTTGTCCTCCCAGCTTGCTTTTTGATGATCTCATAGCCTCAAGAGTTTATCAGTTAAAAATATACATTGTAGGGATTTTCATTGTTGTTCAGGACTAGGGAATCGTTAAAAACCCATCAGATTTAATGACAACTTCCCCAGAAATAAATTGTATTTCTGTTTGGTTGTGGTATGCAATTTGTTTTTACCATCTAGGTCCTGTAAATTTATTGCTGTTAGAAATAGGGAAAGCAATGCAGGTTGCAGTTTGTCTTTTTTCAGACTCTATCTTTCTGTATTCTGTCACTTTTGCTAGTTCCAAAAGCAAATATACAACAAGCAAAGAACTTGATGCCATTTAAGGAATGGGATTGTACTTTTATTCTCTACAGATCCTAGTTTCAAATGGAAAACATCATCTTCTAATTTGAAAGTTCTGGTAACTCCTCCAAAACCTAGTCATTTAGATGCTGAGGCTGACAGTTTGATATTTGTGTACAGATTAGAAACTCAAAATACTTTATTATTCTTCTAAAGATCATCTGGTATGCATTCAAAAGCTTTTGAAATACCATGTTTGTCAAAGATTTGTCTACATTGTATCACAAAGTGCTTTGTTTAGAATCTTTATGTGCGTGGCAATAGATAAAATAGCAAAGGCTGATCAAAAATTAATACTTAATCTCAAAAGACAGAATCTTAGATCCAACTCTAAATATAGGATCTTTCATATCATTTTTTCTTTCTTCTTCACATTGATCTTTTTCATGGGATATGTTTTCACTCATGTCCAAGGTATGCCTCAATCTTTGGGAAAGATCTCCAGTTCTTATTTATTTATTTATCTGTTTGTTTATATGGGCTCCTATTTATTTACAAGTATTATTTTTTATTGCAGTGTAGCTCTTAGGAAACTCAGCTGAGGATTAACACTCTTCTATAGCAGGTGCTGTAGAAAAAAAAACAGCAATTTTCCCTCACTGTTTACATGGTAGGTAGCATTCACTCCCATAAATACTGCATATTGGAAAAACATTTTTGTTTTGCTTGCAGGCACTTGGCTTTTGGCATCCTGGGGTTCCACAGAGATGAGTTATGGCATGAGACTGAGATTCAGAGATGTCAGATGTGACTATGAGGATGATGGCTTGTTTGATGTTGTGGATTTCACAAACACCAAGACTGATAAAAAGGCTCTTTCCACCTCAGTTGAAGAAGATCTGGGAGAAGAGGTAGATGAAGATGATTCAGAATATCAGGATCTGCTGGCTTCTGTTTATTCCATCCGAAGCTTAAGAAATACAGGAGAAACTGAAGAAACTCAAAACCTGACAGCATTGGCCTGGGGACAATCTGAAGACATTGATACTGCAAGTTCTAAGGTGGCTGTTGACTCAAATCTGACAGTTACCAATGGTAGTCAATTGACAGAGTTCTTAGAAACTCGTACTGCTCCTCCTCTCCAAATTGAGACTGAAACATTCCAATCAAATTATACATCAGTCACAGCAGAAGAGTACTTACCTTTAACTAATGCAAGTGATGGAAAGCTGAACTTGATTTTTGAGAATAGAAGCAGAAGCGATTATGCAGTAAATCACAGTAATATGTCTGGAGGTGAGCACTTGCTGAGCAATGGAGAGGCCCAGGTGAAAAATGCAGAAGAGCCTCTGACTGATAGAAAGGACAGTAATTTTTTTACTGATGAACATCAAGAAGAAAGCACAGGGAAAAGAAATAACAGCATTAATAGCAAAAGAAAAAAGCGAAGCTCGGTGGCCATTAAATTTTACTCTGTCCAAAAGATGAAAGCTCTTCTAAATCATGTAAGAAATAAAAATGTCTCATTTTCTGATAAGACAAATGCACCTAATTCTATGCAGCATACAGAGAACACATCCAGCACAGCCACAGTGGGAGATGATCAGCATCCAAGTGATTATGATGGTGATCTGGAAGAGGAAGAAACCAAGGGGGGCAATGCCATGCATGCAGGTAATTTGACGCTTGAGTTGCAAGCCACTGTAGAAGAAAATGAGTCTAATGCATCCAGCCTCTCTCAACTTGAGCTATCCAAAGATAAACAAACAGATTCATTTTCTTTAGATCATACATTGGGCAATATAAGACCTCACTCAAGCCCTGCATTAGTGAAGAACTTTCTGGAAGCATCGTTGCCCAGGGCTGTGAAGTACTCATCTAAAATGACAGATGAGGAATGGAATTTGGTGTCTGCAAAGGGGATTCAGAGACTGGAAGCAAACTTAGACAAATCTATTAGTGGTAAGTTGAATTATGGAGGCAGAAATGGTACAATATTCCTAAATAAGAAGCATATGAAGAAGGATGGAGGATTCTCACATCTAATTGGAGAAAAACATAAAGGCAACTACAAGCACCCACCTCTGAAAAGAAAGGAAGGGAATAAGAATAATACTTTGAGTACATCTGGAACCTTTGTCAAGATCCGAAGGAAAAAAAAAGAATACCCAAAAACTACTCAATTTTTGAACCCAAGGAGTAAAAAGCCCCAGAAATTCACCAAACCTACTGAAGAGCTTGGCCGCACATTGTTTCCAGGTGGGGCCAACCACGTAACACTGCCGTGTTGCACTAACACCACAGAGTCACCCAGTAAGTCCAGCCACAGGGAATTGCCAGGTGATACACAGCAGCTTAAGCCATCCATCGTCATTGGGCTTCCGCACGAAAATGGGAACTATGAATACACTTCAGGAGAATATTACAGCGAGGATACATCAGGTGATGAATATGAATACTATTATGTGAGCTTTGATGATCCATACATGACAGACCCAAAACTGAACGTCAATGAACAGCGTAACCCAGAAAACATTGCTGAACATTACCTGCGTAGCAGAGGGAATGAGAGGAGATACTACATTGCAGCTAAGGAAGTCTGCTGGAACTATGCAGGACTTAAAAAAAGGTTTGGCTAAATCCTTTACTTTCATTTTGGTCGTATTGACACTAACAAAGTGTTGATTTGCATGCTGATGAATTGAAGAGCATCTGTAACCTGCGGTGTGATTTTGACATTACAGTTACACAACTCTAAGGATTTTTCATGGAGGCTGGTAATCCTTTGCAGTCTCACTCAAAACACTCTTTAATACAAAAGTGGAAAAAAACCTCTGTCATTAACTTTCATTTAGCTTTATTGTGCTTGAATGACCTGTTTTACATCCTCCTTCAGTTCTTAGATTCTGTAGTAGAGACTGGACAAAGAAACCTCTCTGTATAAAGACTTTTCAGGTATTAAATGATGTGACTGATCTAATACAGAAAGATTGTGCTTATAGGTAGTATGAAATTGCACCATTTCTAGCACTGGAAAGAAATGGTTCTGGTGTTTCAATTCTCTATTATAAAATTAAAACACTTATGAGACCTAGCAATGAAACATAAATGCAAAGTGCTTAATCATGCAGGAGATAGAGAATTCCTTACACTTAAAGTAAAAATACAGCTGGATGAATTATTGCAGTGTTGTTCATAGTGCGTAGAGAAATCACAAAATGACAGGATCACAAACCCTAACATTGATTTTTGTTGAGTTTTTTTTGACAGCGTCTCAATGCTACAACAAAAAAAAAAAGTATGTATGACTCGTGAGAGACTCCATACTAAAAATTTATTATCTTGATTTAACCAAATTAAGGTCACTACTTACGTTACAGTGTGTAGAATTCCTAGTCATCTTTCATCCAAGGGCTGAACTTTGTGATTTTTGAAATCAGAAGAACAACAACATGAAGACAACAACCATAAATTCAGTTTTCATCTGTCATTACGGAAAACTCAGCTCTGAAATATCTAAGTTTTCAGGCTGAATTTCCTGGATTTATTTGAATGAATCCCTAGTGCTTCTATTTAAAATCTAAATAATGCTTCAAGTGCTGAAGAGCTGATTTGTTCTTACCATCTCTGTTTCCAGAGACTAGTTGTAGTTTTTGTCAGTGACAAATGGCCAAGTATTTGAAGAGTCTCCCAAACTGTAGAACTAGAAGTTTTTAACCAATGTAAGTTATGATTTTCAAAATCATCTGACACATCTGTGTTTATTCTTTACATTCTGAAATGTTTCTGTTGCATAAGTACCAGACTACATCAAAACTGTGTCCAATTCACTGTGTGTTTTCTTTTGGGGGCTTGCTTTCAGTACGATGATGTATGACAAAATCTGTAAAGATGGCAGCACAAAGAAGGTGATTTTTCAAAGGTACACAGACAGTACCTTTACGGTTCTTCAGGATGAAGGCGAGTATGAAGAACATCTTGGCATCCTTGGACCGGTTATCCGGGCTGAAGTGAATGATGTAATCCTGGTAAGTCGCTGTTCTTTCAATATGTGCACAAGATAGGATTTTTATGGTGATCTACAGTGTGACATGGAATGGATCTAAAAATGCCACAGATTTTAAAAGATGATAGAGGAGAGACATTTTTCAGAGCCAGAAATTGCACAGAGGACAAAAGAACACAGAGATGTGTTATTTCATTGAAGGAGTAAGATTTTTGCTGTCTTATTCACTGTGAATTCACTCCTGTTTTTCTTTCTCGTGTTTCCCACCAGATTTATGTTTAGCATTAAAAAGTTTTCTTGGACCCAAACTGCACTAGAAGTATTACTTTTTATGTGAAAGTGGATCATTTTCTGACTTGTAAGAAGAATTGGTAGTATACTGGTAGTATACTTGCACTAGGAAGCATGATGATGTAGTGCTTTCCTGCTTTCCTCACCCTTCTCCATCTATCTTCCAACACACAAGCATGGACTGCATAAAGTAGATCTCACACCTTTCTGCTTATTTCTGTGAGTGATGTACAGTAGGAACACACTAAGCTATGTTAAAAAGACAAGTAAGAAAGAATCTATTTTAGCTTGCAAACGTTATATTTTAAAGGAGGTAAATATGGAATCTCCCTGTGCTTATCTGGGACAAGTGTGACTGACACATGCAGAGATCTAATGTTACTATTTGGTTGTCGTATGCCCTTTATTGTGACCCTGCAGCTGAACATAAGTAGAAGCTCTGTATCTTACTGCTTGCTGTAAATAAGCATTCCCAGGATTGAAGAGGAGCAGCAGGAACCTGGACCCAGTAGAAGGCAGGGAGATTGTCTCATGCTTCCTAATATTTAGTTATCATATTTAGATATCAACCAGCACTGGAGAGCATGACACTGCGTGGAGCTCTGAAAAGTTATTCTTACCAGCTTTGCTGTTGACAGTGTGGCCTGTGGTCATTATACAAATGTTGACCCTGGTTTGAGGTTATTAGAAGGCATTACACAGGACCTTTACTTTAGGCCCAAAATTGCTCAACGGATTTTTCTTCTTCTTTTTCTAGGTTCATTTTAAGAATCTGGCATCCAGACCATATTCCCTCCATGCCCATGGACTTTTTTATGAAAAGTCCTCTGAGGGAAGCATTTATGATGATGAGTCTAGTGATTGGTTTAAAGAAGATGATAAAGTTCAGCCAAATAGCAGCTACATATATGTATGGTATGCAAACAAACGATCAGGACCACTGCAGCCAGGAGCAGCTTGTCGTTCCTGGGTCTACTACTCTGATGTAAATCTGGTAAGGAAATCCAACTAGAAATGATAGTATTGCTGCAATTTATGATTTATATATAATCATAGAGTGTGGAGGGATCTCTTGATATTATTTAGTCCAATCTCCCCGTGCCTGCTCTAAGCAACTAAAGCAGGTTGCCTGGACTACACATCCAGTCAGATTTTTGGTATCTCCAAATGATGTTATTGTACAGATGTGGAAATGTAAGGTGCTGAACACTTTTTAGATAGCTGTCCTGACTTTTGGGTGTGATGTTCCGACGCGAAATTTAATCTCTTATATTCAGTTAAAAGAGGGAATAAACTGTTGATTAATTTAGAATAGGAAACACTAGTAGATTGAGGCAACTAAAGAGATAGAGCGCTGGAAATTTCAGGACCCTTCTGCTACATTTTTAGAGCTTTATGCATTTCCATAGAATGTTTTTGACATCTTTTAGGAAATCTATTCTTACGTTTATTAAGGGTTTGCTACCTTGTAGGAGAAAGATACGCACTCGGGTTTGATTGGGCCGATACTGATCTGTGAAAAAGGAACCTTCAGTGCATCAGACAACAACAGAACAAACACTCGAGACTTTTTCTTGCTTTTTATGGTCTTTGATGAAGAAAAAAGCTGGTACTTTGACAAACGCTCTAGAAAGCCTTGTACTGAGAAGACCCAAGAAATGAAACAGTGCCACAAATTCTATGGTACTTATTTCCTTTTCTCAAGTATTTACCGGGGTAAAGGGAAAAGTGTTGAGGGAATTATGTCAGTTCACTTTGCTTGTGAACAAACGTAAATCCTGCACATAAGTTATCTGAATATTTTTTTTGCAGTTGCTGTTCTCCATTGTCCCCATAACAGTCATAGTTTTATCATAGAATATTAGCATTGACTGGAAAATTGGTATTAAAATGTAGAAAGGATATTGACCTGAAACTTTAAAAAGGCTTTTCAATTTAAACAAACAAACAGAAAAAAACCATACCAATAAAACCCCCCGAACCACTCTTTTCATTAAGAGGCTAACACTCTGGGAAAGTGAATCCTTTTGCAAGAAATATAAAAGCAGAATAATAATTTGGCAAATCAACTAGTTCTACTGAAAGAATTTTAAGCAGATCTAGGACTTCGTGTGCTTCTGTGTGGACACAGAGATTTTATTTACGTAGAGTGGAGTAAGCGGATAAGTGCTGAGAGGTAATCTTTTGTTCTCTTTGAAATAATTGATGGTACGTAGACTGTACTGTACAGCACTTGGATTGGAAAAAGTGATGTTTTTCCTGAATATACCAAATATTTCAATAAATATTTCATTAAATATTTGACTTATTTTAATAACTACTTTCTCACATTTTTGAAGATCTGTTTAGTGAAGTGTTAACCATTCCAGCAATGGTTTATTTTTTTCAGCCATTAATGGGATTACCTACAGTTTGCAAGGCCTGAGGATGTATGAAGGTGAACTCGTCCGATGGCATTTGCTTAATATGGGTGTGCCAAAAGACATTCATGTTGTTCATTTTCATGGACAGACGTTCACAGAACAACTAGAGCTCATGAAGTACCAGCTTGGTACATACACACTCCTTCCAGGTAAGTATCAGAATAAATTCTAAGGGTCAGTTAGTGCAGTCATACCAATGTAAATGTGAACAGAAGTTGGCTTTGGGCACAGGAAAAAAGAACTTGAGGGCGCTAACAGTCCAGGTGCCAACAGTGGTCAGAAATTCATTATTTGCACCTCACTTAATATTTTGGGAGGTGAGAAATCAAGACGTGAGAGATAAGCATAAAGTTATGGTCAAAACATTTGTGTTTGGGCAAATGTTTTCCTCTCAGATGAGTAGAAATGTATGTGGAAAATGAATATTAGTATGGTCCGTAGTACTACCTTCTGTTTGTATTTTCTTGCTGCTCACTAGGCATGTGACTATTGGTTTAAGGTTTCTGTCCTTTGTGTCTTTCTTTCCCTTTCTACAAAGTAGGTCATAGATTGGATTTGGCTTTGGCTTTGACTTTGGCTTTGTAAAGTGCTCAACAGTAAAGAAAGTAAAGGAATTCCATAGGATAGTGTCTGCCACAAATTCCTCATGAAATTAAGAATATACAATAACACAGCTGTCCTGTTCATACATTCCCAGACGTCAGCACCTCTGGAAGTCCCATCAGTGTTTGCTGGGAATTACTATTGGTATCTGGCTTGTGAGCATTTATTTTTACAATGTGAAGTGAGTATGATGCAGAAAAAAACAGAACAAATGTCAGCCCTAGGAGAATACTTACATACAGAAAGTAATTAAATAAGCTAAAAACACTCTTTAGGCCACAACTTACTCCTTTACCCATCACTGTCAACACTGTGACGTGCATAACAGCACTTAGAAAGGCTGCACTGACAGCTGTGCATGTTTTAAAAAAATAATAATATAGGAAACAATCAAAATAATGGGATTGGCTTGGAATGATATGATGTTATTTCAGTGAACATTAGATGATTTGTTCACGGTTTAAACCTTTTATTGTAATATTTTTCACCATGACATCTCTGTATGTTTTTCACAGAATCACAGAATGGCCAGGGTTGGAAGGGACCTCAAGGATCCTGAATCTCCAACCCCCCTGCCACATGCAGGGCCATTTTTGTTTAAATGAGAACCAGAATTGTCATGTCTGCACTAACTAGAAACATAAGAAAAGCAATGAAGCATGTATTGTGTTTTCTTAAAATAATTTAAAAAAAGATCACACAAATATCCTTAAAGGTCTGATTCCTACTCAATGCTTGGCTTTCTTGAGGTATGCAAAAAGTGAAGAAAGGGCTCATACATGTCAGTGTCCTTCATCTAGTTTTCTTTACATCCATCCAGTACATTACTTGAACAAATTGGGGAGCACAAGTAAGGACTGCAATCAACACCACAGAATCAACACCCCTACATTACGTAATAAACTTAGTATTGTTCATTACATGGATCAGTCTGCCATGTGCAGATCTGCCATGTGCAGGTGTCTGTTGTTGCATACCATCACCTACGCTTCTGTAACTTATAGTAGCAGGAAAGACTAGGTTTTGATGTGCTCTCTTAATTCTCTGTCTCCAGATTGAACTTGCTTGTTAAGAAGAAAAAAGGATTGGCATCAGTGGTGTTAGTTCTGCTTTCTCTGCCACGATTAGCATGGAGAAATTTTTCTGAATCAAGCCATAGTATAATCTCTAATTTAACATACAGCCTCACTAACATCAACCTTATAATGCTAACACTTCTGATATGTTTTTTTTTCTTCCATCTTTTCAAGGCTCATTTCAGACAGTTGAAATGAAACCACAGAGACCTGGCTGGTGGCTTTTAGACACTGAAGTGGGGGAATATCAGCAAGCAGGAATGCAAGCATCCTATTTGGTTCTCGAGAAAGGTACTGAATTAAGGTATTTTTTTGGCTAGGGGAATCAAACTATAAAGTCATCTCTGTCCTTTCAGGGTCACTGAAAATAAGTTCGGGAGTGCTCTGCAAAAGATCAAAATGTGCTTTCAAGGGTGTGGAGTGATTACTGTAAATTTATTCTAAAAGAAAAAATGTTCAGCCTTTAGCATACTAGCTTTGAATTCATTGGTTTTCTCACAGTGACCATTAGATTAATCGATTGAAAGAAACTGCAGAGATTTATTTGTCCTCTGGGAAAAGAATGGTAAAGTTACATTATTATTCAGAATTGCTCTGAGCAATGCTGCCTTAGAACATTCCATCTGGATATATATTGAAGTTAAATCTTCCTTTTAACAACAAACTTACTGTGCTCTCCCCAGAGTGCAAGATTCCAATGGGTATGGCAAGTGGAGTTATACTTGATTCGCAAATCAACGCTTCGCATCATATAGGTGAGTTAATAGTTGAAAAGATCTGAGCATGATACTGAATATCACCACCAAAGTGCTGCAGTTCCATTTATTTTATTTTATTTTTACATCTTACATCAGTAATGAATCATTTGACAGGTTAAAAAGCTCTCCAGTTCTTCAGAGACTGATGTGAACTAGATAGCCCTCACCACTGAATTCACACACTGTCATGGATCTTCTGCCAGCACCATAAGCCCAAGAGTCAAGCAGACCTCTGTCAATGGCCTGCTGCATGACCTGGAACAAATACAACTTCATCTTTTTATCCTCTGGGTTCCTCATTTGAAAATCAACATGAAGTGCTCAAAAAATTTTTGGAATTTGCATGTGATATGAGCTGTCAAAGTGCAAAGTGCATTTGTATTGAAAGATTTGGGAAACTGGCATCCAGAATGATGACAGTTTTTGCTTTACCAGGTTAACTTTTTACATGAAAACGATATCATTTTCTAGAGAAATTGTTAGGATTCTACATAGACAGTAGCAAGTGAAGGTGTACACAGGTTGCACAAGCAACCATGTTTTAAGCATATCTCTTTAAATTCTTCATTCCTATTTTTTTTCTGTAGACTACTGGGAACCTAAGTTAGCCCGGATAAACAATTCTGGAACATATAATGCTTGGAGTACAACAATGACAAATGATCTTCCTTGGATTCAGGTATATATTACAACATATGCTTGGCCATCATTAAGCCTGGACATGTCCATACAATCCTGTGTTGTTATTTTCTTGCAACTTGTGTTAGAAAATTAAGCTGCTTTTGTTGTTATAGAGCAAACTGCTGTTGAAAACAGAAGATGAATCAACTTTGTTTAGAGACGCCATAAACTGCCTACCTCTCTTGGAGTTAACCCAATCTGTGGTGCCCTTGAAGCTCAACGGCTCAACGGTCACCCTTACAATTTAGACTGAAACCATTTGTTAGGCAATTAAAGTCATTCTCTCCTCTACCTTTTTTTATGTTTACTTAACAGTATATATTTATTTTTATGTACATTTGTTGGGTGATGATTTAAAGTGTAATACTCTCAAGTAGTACTTAAGATAGTTTTGGAGAATATTTATTTTTATTGGATGCTTCTGTGTTCAGCTTGATGTATCGCATGCAAATGAAGCTGATAAAATTATGGCTTCAAGCACTGTACTTTTCAGGTGCCTCACTTCCATGTTTTTCTTCTATTTAATCACTTTTGCTCCAGATGGCTAAGGTAAACCCATACCTATGATTTCCTTAAACTGTTGTGAAAATGACCAGTTGAAAGAAGGGAGAGACTCAAACTAGTGTTGCAGCAACTGCTTGTATTCCTCCTGGGGGTGTTATATTGTGGGTGCCAAAATGCAGGGCTCAAAGCTACTGTGTAGATGCCAATGAATACAACTTATATCATTGTGCAGTTCTGACTTTATAAACATCTTTCTGTTCCCAGGTGGACTTTCAAAGACAAGTTCTGTTAACTGGAATACAGACACAGGGTGCCAAGCATTTTTTAAAGTCCTTCTACGTCCAGAAGTTCTTTATTGTTTACAGCAGAGACAAACGAAAGTGGAACACTTTCAGAGGAGACAGCTCTCCAGCAAAAAAGGTTTGTACATACAATAGGGATTGTAACAACCTAGGTAACCTCATTGGATGATACAGTGAGTTGGTAACTTTATTTTATGTTAGAGACAATGGAAGAATCGGTGGTCTTTAGAGACCTTGAGCTTGAAACCTCAAACAGCATTTACCAATCAAAATTCAGACCAGAAGACAAATTGTAAGATAAACCTGTTAGACTGGGATTTAGATTGTCCCTGTGACCTTTTCTGTAGAGTCTGGCTTACTCACAAGCATCTCTTCCTACTTTTATTTTCTAAGCCCACATTAACTTTTTGAAACAAGCAAGAAGATGAACTAAAAATTAGACCCTATTTCATTAGGAACCAAATGCTTCTTCCTTTTTTGTTCTTCCTCTTATCACAACAACTGAATTGTAAACTATCTGAATTGCCTGCAGTAGGCATGTGTGACAAGTTTGGCCTTACCCCATAAGAGGCTCCTTTTATACCCAAACACTCCAGCCCTGCCAAATACAGCTTTCTGTGGTAGGACTCCCAAATCAAAGCACTTTCTCTTACCTCTCCTTTTGCCTCTTTTCCAACAGTTTTATGTAGTGCATAGCAATGGGTTGCTTATTTGAACTGAAGGTTTTAGATGCTTCCAAACGTGCTAAGATGGGACCATGAAATAATACATGTTCCCTGCAACATAAGATGCTCCATCATGGTGGATAGGGCTAGTGGCAAAAAAGACTTCCATTACAGAGCAGACTTTCAGCATCCAAGCTTGTGTTTGCATTAAATTAACTGTATGTGAGTATTTTATTTTATTTTTTTAAGATTTTTGAAGGAAATTCTGATGCCTATGGTATAAAAGAGAACATCATTGATCCTCCTATTATCGCGAGGTATATCAGAGTCTACCCAACACAGGCCTACAATGAACCTACTCTTCGCATGGAGCTCCTTGGCTGTGAAGTAGATGGTAAGAATGATTTGTGTGCTTGTGCTTGACAATTTTTCTGGCAATTTTTGAACTTTTATGTTAAATGAAGCTAAAATTGTGAGTGTTCTCCAATTCCAGCTTTGTCACTTAGACTATGGCTACTTGGTTGAACACGGCACTTCTCTTAACAGGTTGCTCTTTGCCACTTGGAATGGAAAATGGAGAGATCAAGAATGCTCAGATAACAGCCTCATCTGTTAAGACATCCTGGTTTAGTACCTGGGAGCCTTCCCTCGCCCGTCTTAACCAGAAAGGAAAGATAAATGCCTGGCGAGCCAAGGTAACAAGTGAAAAAAGGGACAAGTGCAGGAAAGTTACTGCTAATAAATTTGTACTCTGTGCACTTGTGCCTTCTGTAGGCTGTGCCCAGTGCCAAACATGATAGGTTACTTCACAACTCTTTAACAATCTTGTGTGAAGAAGCCCATTCCACTCTCACTAGAAAACTTATTAAACTTTTGGCAACAGTGTTGAAATCATATTTTGGAGAGATGGATGGTGCCCTCAGATCCACAGCCTGCAGCACTTCCCTGCGGAAATCTCTCTCTTAATTTCTAAATGAACACAAGTTTGAATATTTGGCTTCATGGAGCTAAAGAAACCCTGGATTGGCATATAGTCAGTACAGCATAATGGATCTGAGGCTGCAGATTTTGTGGTTCATTCTGCCCCTGTTCTACTGAAAACCTTCAAGAGGGCGGGTGAATTGCATCTGCAAAATACAGCTGCATTTATTTATGAAGCACCTTCAGAGTTGCTGGAAGCAAGCATTTGCTAGAAGTGTTTGGTAACAGTATTATGTACAAAGTACTTTGAAATTTGCTGGAAGCTTCTGCTTTATATAAGCATTTGATATTAACATTATATATTTTAACATTGGAGATAAATCTATTATTGTGGTGGGTTGACTTTGGCTTTTTGCCTGGTTTCCACCACATCACTCTCTCACTCCCCCTCCTCAGCAGAATGGGGAGAAAAAAGCTATGCAAAAACTCATGGATTGTGATAAGGGCGGGGAGATTGTTCACCACTTACTGTCACAACGCAAAAACGCTTGACTTTGGCAAGCTTAATTTAATTTATTGCTAACTCATTACAGAGCAGGACAGTAAGAACAACAAGAAGCTAAAAACACCTTTTCCCCTACTTCTTCCCAGGCTCAGCTTCACTTCTGACTCTCCTGCCTCCTCCTTGCCCAGTGGCACTTGGTGACTGGGAGCTGTGCTCAGTGCACAGGCTTTCTCTTTGCTGCTTCTTCCTCTACTCCAGCATGTGTACTTTACACAAGGTGCGGTTCTTTGGGAGTAAACTGCTCTAATGTAGGTTTGCCACAGGCTTTAGTTCCTGTCAGGCAACCTGCTCCAATGTGGGCACCTCTTCATGGGCTGCAGTTCCTGCCAGAAGCTTGCTCATGAGTAGGCTGTCCTTGGGCTACATTTCCTCTGGGAGGATGTCTACCTGTTGCAGTGTCATTATCTGCTCTGACATGGCCCATGATGGACTGCAGGGGACAGGCTGCTTCACCATGGTCTTCTCTATGGGTTGCAGTGGAATTTCCTCCTCTCCCCTCCCCTCCCCTGAGTATTTGCAGAGTTGTTTCTCACATTTTTCTTATCCTCCTCTTTCATAGCTGCTCATGTTTTTTATCCATTCCTAAATGTGGTATCAAAGAAACAATGTGCATTGCTCATTGGCTTAGCTTTTGCCAGCAGTGGATCCACCTGGAATCGGTTCTATCCAATATGAAACAGGCAGTTCCTGGTCTTATCTCACGGAAACCACCCCCATTACCAAAACCTTGCCATATAAACATAATAGTTATTTTTCTATATGTATTGAAAATAATGCAAAAATCTTAAGATACACCACCTGCAATGAAGAAGTTAATTGCAATGGCCACAAAGTGTGCTTATGACTTCTGTTTTTGCTTTACTATTCTTTTCCTCTTTGCAGTTTTAACACGCTCTTAACTACAGTGGTTGCTCTGAAAGTAATATGTCCTATTTAGATACAAAGAGCACAACAAAACTATTTGAAAGAGAAAATCCTCAGCTACAAAACAATATTTATCAGTGTAGTCACTACCATTAGCTGTGTATTTTCACCAGCAATGAACTGCTTGCCACACTGGTAAAAATCTGCACCAGCAGAGGTGATCCAATGTCACTTTGCAAATGGTTGAGTTCAGTTACACGCCTTTGCTTCATCTTCACTTCCACATCAGACACCACTCTGTCAGACTGCCCCTCTGCTGCTATCTGTCACACAGCAACAACATGTAATGGAATACTGATGGGAAGGTTCTGCCTCTACTGCCATACCACCAACATCTGCCTCTGACGTCCTGGGCCAACATAATAACATAGGTGGCATTATCTTCAGAGCAGGCTTTGTATCCTTCAACAAGTATTTTCACTTAAGCAAATAAAAAGATATACATGTTTTCTAACGGGTCACCTTGCTTATCAATTACAGTCAAACAACAACCAACAGTGGCTGCAAATTGATCTCCTCACGATAAAGAAGATAACTGCTATTGCTACCCAGGGGGTCAAGTCTGTATCAACCGAAAACTTTGTGAAAACCTATGTTATTCTCTACAGCAACCAAGGCTCGGAGTGGAAATCCTATACAGAGGGCTCAAGCTCAGTGGAAAAGGTATCATCTTCAGCTCAGACAACTCTGCCATTGTTTTGTTTCAGATTCTGAGCACAGTAAGGGCAGAGCACTCAGCCAAAAAGATACTCTCTCAGGACTTTAAAATGTTAGGGAGCTGGAGTTACTAAGATAATGTCGTAATATCAGTCTGATTTTTCACAGTACTTTACAGTAATAGAAGGAAAGAACACCAAATCTGTAGAGAATGCAGTCAACTTTGTGATAAAAGGAACTGATACTATTTGTAAAGGACATTTCATTTGAATGCACAAGGCCATTTAATCTTGATGAACAAAAGATTTTCAAGGGCCTCTTTCCAGCTTTTTTTTATTTTTGCCTTTAGCATATGATTTAAATCAATGAGCATTTATGTGTAACGCAGCTGGAGAGCTCTGGATGCCCAAGAGCTGGTGACATACTTTATATTATAACCCATATCACTTTACATCAACCTGGCCCACGGGGCAAGATAGAGGTAAAATAGGGGAAGTTTGGTTTTGTAATCCGTTCAAATTAGAAAGGAACCTTTTGTGATGTGAATGGACATCACAACAGAGGTGGCTGAGATGCTGATGGCCTGAAATAGTGTCAACCCAGCATTTCAAGAGGAAACTGCATTTTGCATAACATCAGCATCCAGCTGGTCCATCTGCTCTGGGCAGCTAATGCAGTGGCTTAGAAGCATTTTAAAAAGAAAAGAGAAAAAAAAAAAACAGCTTATTTTAAAGTGCTGCCTTTTACCTAAGGGTGTATTCTGTATTTGCAGGTTTTCTCTGGCAATGAAAACAACAATGGGCACGTCAAGCACTTCTTCAACCCACCTATCCTGTCCAGGTTTATCCGCATTGTTCCAAAAACATGGTACAATGGTATTGCCCTTCGGGTGGAACTTTTTGGCTGTGATTTTGGTGGGGATCTGACTGCAAAAAGAACTGAGAAGTCTGGGAGCTCTTAACCTTTCTGCAATCATCACACAGAGAAACTTCTTAAAAAAAAACAACAGAAAAACCCACAAACTCTTAAAGTGATCGTACTTAATAGTTTAGATGTGTGCCTCATCAAAGGACATAATGTGTTGCTAACAAGAATTGAGAGAGGGTTCTTTGGCAGGCATCCCATTCCTATAAATACACACTTCAGAAAGAAGCTTCTTTTCTGTGGAAATAAATAGCGGTCCCTTCTATTTTATATATTGCTTCTTCATCTTTACGAGTAGACTGTCTTGCTTTGTACTTAATTTTATATCTTTAAATATCAGCCATACTTCTGCAGCAGAGGGGAATAATAGAAAGCTACTGGTGGACATTCTCCATGCGTAGGGCTGAGAGGGAAAACCAGTGCAGACATGGAGCTGCCATTCTGCATTCCAGCAATGCCTTGGTAAGAAATTATTGTAGAGATGAGCTCACCTCCAGACGCCTTTCAGCTACACTCTGACAAAGGTAGAAAGCATCCCAGCATCAAGGTATATGTATCCTCTCTTCTTTGAGAATGTGGTACACATCATTGATTTGGTTCTTACATAGCAAGCATACTGGAAATGCTATGGATTTTGGATAACATTTTATCTTCAGTGCCCAGGAATGGGGAGGGATAGCCAGCAATATCTATTGCCCAAAAATGAGAAGGAAAGCGTATGTGCATTTCTCACAGGATGGCTACATTTAGTGACAACACCTATGCAGACTGTGAACTCATCGTTCCAGCAGAGGGTTAGCTAAGCTTTCAGAAGTGTCATTGGATTCCATCCTGCAAATTATTTGCAGAACTTGCATTTATCATTGCAGAACTTGCATTATTACGGTTTCCTTGAGAATGTGGAATTTTTGAAGTTGTTTTTGAGCCTCATGGCGTTATCCGGCTTACTTCAGCAGCTTTTCAGTCCTTGTATCTTAATGCACATTTCAAAATAAGGATGTAAAGCAGGAGTGTAAAGTAATTCTTTTTTCTTTTCAACTGTCAAAAGCTGTTGTCATTTTTCACTAAAAATAAAGATAACACTGTAGCATGAAAAGCATCAACATTTTAATTTGTATATCTGCCTCTGCAGTACTACATCTTCGCCGATAATTAGTGAAATTTCCATCGCAGAAGTAAAATTTTCTGCTGAATAGGAAATTTCAGTGCTAATTAGAATTAACTTCAAACTGTGAAATAGTATGAATTCAGTTTATATTATATTAATTCAGTATAATTCTTGAAAGACTGGTTACTTAATATTTTATGACGGTGCTTAAATTATTTTTATTTGATACATCTACTAAGTTGCATCACAAGCTGTATTCACTTAGATGAAAAAATTTTGAACTTTGGAGACACTGTTTACCCTAGAATACAAATATTAAATGCTTGCGAAGTTTGGCAGAACAAGAGTTTTGTGAGAGATGTACTAAACAGTCTGTGTTTGGGGTTGGTCTCTTCTCCCAGGTAACAGCAATAGGATGAGAGGTAATGGCCTTAAATTGCACAAGAGGATGTTCAGGTTGGATATGAGGACACATTTTCTTCTCAGAAAGAGTGGTGCTGCAGTGGCACAGCTGCCAAGGGAGGTGGTGCAGTCACTGTCTGTGGAAGTGCTCAAGAACTGTGTAGATGTGGCACTGAGGGACATGGCTAGTGAGCATGGGCTGACAGTTGGTCTAAGTGATCTTAGTGGTCTTTTCCAGCCTTAACAATTATGATTTCAAAAGGCTTTAAGAAGTGTTCTTAAAGATTCTAAATAAGCAATTATTAGACTTAGACAAGTGCAGGAGCAGGACTACATACATCTGCATCGGTTTTCCAAGTTGGAGGCTCTGCTTATGCTTGTTAACAGATGGGACTTTGGTCAGTTTGAGCAGCTGTCCTTGTTGTCCTCTCCCAACCTCTTGTGAATCCCCCAGCTACAAGCTGGAGGGAAAGAGTGGAAAAAATAGAAGACCTTGACACTGTGCAAATATTGTTCTGTAATAGCTAAACCATTGTCAACATTTTTTTAGCCACAAATCCACAACTCAGCACCATCCCTGAAGTAAATCAGCTCCATCCTTTGCCAGACTCAGTACGATCTCCACTCCTTATTCCACACTGTTTACATCACACTCAGCTCTTACACTATAATACATCTTCAAGATCCTCGCTAACCACCACCTCGCTTCTCATCCTTTGATGCGTGCGTTCACAGATATTATTCTCTGAGCCTATGGTTCACTTCTGTGAAACATCCATTGAGTTCA
This sequence comes from Lagopus muta, assembly GCF_023343835.1. Classification (NCBI taxonomy): domain Eukaryota; kingdom Metazoa; phylum Chordata; class Aves; order Galliformes; family Phasianidae; genus Lagopus; species Lagopus muta. The sequence continues at coordinate 83,513,303 of NC_064433.1, forward strand.
TAGTCCATGACTGGGGTTCCGTTTGCTGAGGTCATTGCTCGGGAGGGGAGAAGTGTTGTATTGAGTTACTGGAGTTGCAGCACGTCCGGCACAGAAGCATTGCCCAAGCAATCTGCCAGCCTGGGTACGTGGTGAGTGCAGTTATCAAAACGTTCCTAGGCACAGCAGAGTAAGGTGATAAGTGCTCTAAACAGCAAAAGCCAAAAACAGTCTCTAATAAGCACCAGACTCTAATGAAGGCTCAGGACCCTGCTTATTCACAGCTACACAGCTCAAATAGCAACAAATCCTCTGGCACACTGATCAAATCTGCCATAATCTCAAACCCCTTTTTGGACACCAAAAAGGACCATGGCAGGGTGACTGCAGCCAGCAGGGAAGCCCCCACCCCTTTTCTTGCTCGCTCCCCCTGACAAAAAGGGCAAAAGCAAGAAACATTTGCATATCAACATAAAGACAGTTTAATAAGCAAAGCAAAGTAAGGAATTAATTTGCTACTTCCCACTGGTGGGCAGAAATCCAGCCACTTCCTGGAAATTAGGGCCTCAGTATGCCAAATGCCATGACCTTGAATATCCCTCCTTTTCGTGCTCTCATGCAGCTTTTATGGCCGAGCGTGATGCCATGTAGCACAGAATATCCCTGCGCTTAGTTTGCACTAGCTGCTGTGGTTTTTTGTCCTCTCAGCCTCTCACCTGTCCACTCGCTGCAGCCCACAGTAGAAACAGAGGTGGCCTCGGCGCTGTGCAAGCAGTTCAGCAATAGCCAAACCATCAGTGCCTTGTTAATATGGTTTTAGTCACAGATTCAAAATAAAGCACCTGGGGGTTTCTGTGAAGAAAATTAACTCCATCCTAATGAGACGAATTACACAGAGTATTTCCATACGCAATTTGGGGACAAATTCCTTCTGTTCACAGGAAGGGAGATGCAAAAACATGCCTGCGTGGGACCTGCCAAACCAAACTGAAGGTAATCTATGCTTAGTGAGCACTTTGGTGGCTGGAAGAGTGTTCATCACCTGTATGAAGCAGCCAGCATAGACTGAATCTGCCAAGGCTTTAGAAGACCATCAAAATGGTCAGACTTGCACCACATTTTACACACCATGGAATAAATCCTGTGTATGTTGAAATGAACTGCAAAATACTTAAGGGGAGCAGGAATTTCTGCAGTTCTTTCACAGCAGAAAATAAAGATGTGCATCAGAACGTGAAGCAAACAAGCTCTTTTGGACTAAAGCAGAAATGTAGTGCCAGGCCTGGGAGTAGTTGTATCTCACCAGTAGTGTTTCCCCTCAGTCTGAGGGTGCCTTGCACTGCCCTCCTGATTCAAAGCCCCAGAGCTAATTGTAGCCTCAAATGAAAGGTAACAGAATTGCTGCCCTCTAATGCTTCCAGGTGGCCTTGGGGGGCCCAAAGCATCTCCAGAGCGTGGTATAGGGATAGCAGTGTACAAATCCCTGTGTTTTTCTCACTAAATGCCACTGAGTGTTCCCTTCTGCTTTCCAGAGGCAGTGGCCGTGCTACATCACACAGAAATTGTGCAACTGGTTGTGGAAGTGAGGTGGACATACACATAAACACAGCTGAGCAGCTCAGAGCCAGACATGTGAGCTCAGTATTCAGGCAGGTTTGTACAGACTGAAAAGTCTCGAGGCGATTCAGGCAGCACAGCAGCCTTCTTTCTCATAGAATAGATGAAGGCTCCATTTTTTTTGCTGGCTCATTGCTGGCAGTTCTGGCAACGCCTCATGTGCTGCAAGGTAGCAGGACTGCAGCTGAGCCGGCTCACCTCCACCAAGGCGTCCTGCTGTTTGCCTAGTGGGTGGCTCCATTCACAACACAGGCAGAGCAACTCCTGGTGGGAATACGATGCTGCACATTACGCAGGAATCAGAGTCAACGTGGATTGTCTATCTCCCAAAGTGTACATGAAAATAGATGCAGAGGTGGATCTGGGCTTTGGGACACTTCAGTGATGTCACTGAGTGTGTGTGGCAAAAGGAAGGCATGCCTGTGCGAAGTGCCAAGAAAACTCCATGGAAAAAGCACCAGGTAGGAATCTGGCAGATGCCCAGCCTTCAGCAGCACCCTGATACGGCTGTGAGCACAGGTGGCTTAACCAGAATTATGGGACTGTGCCAAAGTGGCAAAACAATGGATTGCAACTTCATATGCAGTAATAAGCTGGAAGAACATTTCTGACAGGAAAAGATCTTTTGGAGACATACCTGGAGGAGGAAGGCGTGAGGAAAGACTGTTTATTAACATGTTATCATCTATCATCACAGAAATGAAACACTATCCTGGGGTAACCAATTGCTGTTTCCTATTAGTGAGTCACTCATTCCTCTCAGAGAGCCCTTCTTGCTCTCACTCCTTTATTTTGTTAAGTTTATTCATGCTCATTGTATCTCATCCACCCAGTTTATCCACTCGCATTTTCCTATCATTACTGTGCCCCATTCTCCACTTCTTTGTTACACCCAGCGTTTACATTATGCTTTAATTACAATAACCTCCATCTTCTTGGAAGTTCATGTAACACTTTCCAAAATGGGACATGGAATCATTCTGAGGGGTCCTGGGAACTTCTGTGACACCATTCCTAACAGGAGAAATGCTATGCTGAGCCCACTGTGACATAGGTATGTCTAAAGGCACAAATTCAGAATGGTCCACATGCTTCTACATTTAATGAAAGCACTGGGTTTGTTCTAACTCTGCTTGAGCCACTGTGCTCTTTTCCAGCATTCACCATGAACATTTGCACACTGGTATCCCCATCTGTGGCAGACTTAAGTGACTTTTCACTTTTTTCCTTGCAACTGACTGAAAAACATTTCAAAAATGCTCTGCCCCAAATGGAAATGTCTATTGCTGTACAATGATTCATCTCAGACTAAGGGTTAATCTGAGATCTTGTAGCAACCGATTCCTCAGTGATTTCCCCATGCACAGCTTTCAGGATATGTGTGGCCTACCAGCCATGTTGAACACAAGATCAAGCAAGATCAGAGGTGATGAACACAGCACTGGAGGAGACACATGGTGGAATGATGCAGTCATTGAGGCACAAACTATGGGCAAAAAGCAGTGACGTTTCAGAAAAAATAAAAATAAGATGAATTGGCATAGAAATACTGTGCTAAAATATCTTGGACTTCCAGATCGTGTTGTAGTAAAACAGAAGCAGAAAATATTTCTCACTGTTCCCTGCAATAGAAAAGGGCTGTTGTATTCTTTTAACGAGGGACATTTTCTTGCAATTCAATGGCAATTGATCAGATTATACTAAAATGGACATGGCAATGGTTGTTGACCCTCGCTTCATTTCTCTAAAAAACAAAATTGCAACATTCCTGCAGCAGTTTTGTGGCTCTCAAAAAGCCAGAATGGCTCCAAAATGGCCGTGGCATTGAAAGAATATCCTAGCGGAACTCAAGTAATCTTTTAAGAATAAAGTAAGAGGAAAGGATCATGGAGCTGAAACAGTTCTGTTCTTAATGCTTTTTTAAAATCACTCATTTACAATTTGATGGGATAACGGTGTATTTGTCCCTCCAGTGAAATTGTTTTATTTCATTTTTTTAGATGCTGGGGAAACATGTGCTCTGTACTCAGAACAAGGCTATTCTCTTCAACAGGGGAGAGACCTTCAGTGTCTGAAACTAACAAACCCCAGACACACAGGAGGTAAAGGAAATGAATGCATCTGAGTAAAGATATTGATGTGTGTGCTTTTGAATTAACCCTTCATGGCTGTCAAATTTCTGTAAATCTCCTGTTCAGAGCCCTCACACTATCAAAAGATCTGTGAGGAGGAGCTGGAAGAGATAGACCTTCAAGACTGCAACCAATCTGTCCTTAAAAATCACTACAATCTATAGGCCTTGTGGTAAACTAAGCATGCTTCATTTCAGAAATAATTTGGCCTTCTTCCATCTCTATTCCAACACATAGGCTTGTTAGTAAAATCTATTTCCTCAGATTAATTAAACAGGCATAATCATGAAACCACAGAAATTAGTTGCTGTCTTTCCTCATACCTACGTGCCTTTGTTCTGTCCATGTTCAGCAAAGAAAAAGTCTGTTTTACTCCCTTGTTTTAATGAGTTCCCGAGTCATCTGGACCATCTTAGTGCTCTCACATACTGGCTTTTCAAGAGGGGAGGAAGCTTTAACATACAGAGGCTTTTCTCCAAACAGCTTGGTAAGACTTTAAGAGAACTTCCCTCACACATGCATTTTACAAAATCCTACACAACAAACTGTGGGCCAGAACTGGTTACCAGTACTCCCATCTGATGCATATTTGTGTGAAACTTCTCCCAGTTTATAGTGCAGGTAAGGCGTGACCTGAAAATGTCATTGTCTGCAACTGAACTGTGCATTCAGACGAGCTTCTTGGATCCCATGCCCAACAAAGCATTCTTTAGGGGTGATAGTTGCTGCCTCACTTAAAACTAAAAGGGATTCTTAGTTGTTAGCACTAAGGAAAACAGCAATAGTACCTTTCTAAAGGGATTGGTGTGATTCTTTTCTTCCGAAGTGCCAACAGCAATTTATGAGATTGCTCTGAAAATCTGAAATGTTCTGGGCAAGTACAGGTGGATTGCAAGGTTTGCTTGTGCAACAGAGGAGTAGGAAACAGAGCCAGCATGTCCCCTGGCCGGCCAAAGAACTGGAGGTTATTTGAGAAAACTCATACACTGACAGCAGTTCTGAGTGGTCAGGTTGCACAGCACAGAAAATGCCACCAAAGGAGTGGGCTGCATGAGAAACAAGTGGGCTTATGTCCAGGGAAACCCAGCAGGAAAGGCTTTTTGAGCCAGTGGGCAATGACCTGCAGCCGCCAAGGTTGGTAGGATTCTCAGAGATTCATATTTACTCCACTGCAATTACTTGACGAGTTGAAGATAAGGACTTGCTTATTACTACCCACGTGACATTTATTTTAATGCAAATTGCATCACTGCATCCAAGATCGGACCAAGTTTTTAATGGATTCCCTATGGCTTTGGTTTCCTATTGACATTTTAACTTCAGGATCATATCAGGGATGATACAGAGCTGTCTGGCTAAATCCTTGTCTTGGGCTCCTGTTTTGTCCAACAGTGCTACATGAGCTGTACCTTCCAATGAAATGGGATGGGGTATGTTCAGGAGCTGTGCAAGCCAAAGCTGTGTCTGTAGAAGGCAGCCATCGCACAGCACATCCATACCATAACTCACTCTGGCACTTTAAGTCATACATGTCAAGTGCTTCTGGCAGATTAGCACTGACTGTTATGGTCTTGAGAGATGTTACATTTTTTCCACTTATATTACATGTGTGGAATCCTCACAATGTGAGTCATCAGAGACACTGTCCTTGGAGGTGTTCAAGAAATGTGTAGATGTAGTACAAAGGAACAGGATTTAGTGGGCAACATTGGTGGTAGATGGATGGTTGGACCAGATGATCTTGGAGGCCCTTTCCAGCTTTGGTGATTCTGTGATTCTATGATCACTCAAACTGGTCAAGTCATTCCAGTAAGAAAATGTTTTTCTCAGAAAAAAATAGTTTTATCCCGTGTGGAAGGCATTTATTTTCAAAACACTCTTCACATCATGTGAAGCTAGAAGTGAACAAACATACAGCCTTGGAGAGAACCACACTGCTGTCTAGTGCTAATGTAAATTGTAAGGTTATTTTGGCTTTGGAACTTAACTTACAACTGAGAGATGGGAATTACTGTTCTGTACTTCTTTATTTTAAACTTTCTATTTTTAATTTTTTTTTCTAATGAATAATGTATGTGCTTATTGAGAATGGTAGGGAGCAGTCATGATTAAGAGACAAATGCAAACAAAATCCTGCTTTTTCACAGCTCACGTTTTCCATCTTGGGGGGAAAAAAAATGAGGGTTTTGTTTTTTTTTCTCTACCATCAAACCCCTTTAACCTTAACATACTGTTCTTACTAGAATAGAGGGGGTGGAGAGAGAAAATGAAGATTGGGAAAGGAAAGAAGTAAAAATCCAGACAAGAAACTTTTGGCTTGTTTCCAAAGGAAGAAAGTGTTCTGTGAAAACAAAACAAAGTGAGTTCTTTGGAGAGCAAAAGAAGCCCTCAGAAAGCCTGGAGTGCTTCAAACAATACTTTGCAGGTTCTTTTTCTTACACAGCACTCGGAAGCCAAATCTAGGTTCACTGACTGCTGTCTGTATCACCTAGGTACACACATTGAGTGACATAACTTCTGCTCTGGCCTGCACCCTGGAAACCATAGCTCAGATCCCGTGGTGAAACTCTAAGGCGTGGTTGTCCAACCTTTAGACTTGCCTGGGCTGAATGAGTGAAGAGGAGTTGTCTTGGGCCACACACATGTAGTTGCTCCAAAAGTAATGCCTCCTATTTATTTCCATGACAACAGATGCAAGGAGCACAATAACACTGTTTAATTGATTGAGCAAATTCTCAACTACAAAACACGATTTTTCCACATAGTCACCAGCTGTGCATTTTTGCCAGCAGTGAATAAGAGCCCGTGAGCCAGGCTTGTAAAAATATGTACGAGTGGAGATAACCCACTGTCACTGTTGCCACTGCTGAAACACACCACCCACCACCTCACTGTGCTCACATTCACTGTTTGGTCTTCAGAAATCTTTCAGTAAGTGTCAGTGAACACTCACTGAGGAATTCAATGACACACCTTTGCTTCATCCACACTACCACGTCAGAAGCCATTCTGTCAGAGTATCTGTCCCTCCGCTGCCATCTGTCACACAGCAACCAAGTGTCATGGAATATTAGCAGGAAGGTTCAACCTCTACTGCTGTACCATTTACATCTGCCTTTGACACTGTGGGCAACACGATGAAAAAGCAGGCATTAATCTTAGAGCAGATATAGATATATAGGTAATATATATAAGTAACAGGTGGGACATGTCTGCTCTAGGGGCTGCCATTTTAGGAAGGACAAAAGCCAATCATCAGGTTCTGGGAGCAGCCTGGAAGCTGTGGGAAGTGCTGCCCCTAAGCAGGATGCACCAAGGGACGCCCAAAATGTTTAGCTGAGTTTTACACAGCTAGGTATTCTTATTGACCTAGAATACTTTGTAGCTATATCTATTCAGCTATAATGATGGAGATGGTAATAAAAACCTGCAATTCAAGGAATCTATTCTAAGGCCAAGAAGAACCTGTTCTTGCCTGTCTACTTGTGCATAACCAGATGCCTTTTGAGGGCTTTTATTTCACATCTTCATGCACTGAGCCTCAGCTAGGAGGAAGATATGCAATGGCAAAGGTGGGAGACCCTTTTGTGAACTTTCTATGGCATCAGCTAGTTTGGGAAACAAACCTTAGGTAGATAGAGTAGGAAGCCATAGCAGTGGTAGCAATGAGGTGGAGATCAAGGGAATGCAGCACAGGATGAGGTGAAATAGGTAGATAGTAAACCAGTGTGGGATAGATCAAGTAGCAGAGCAGCAGTTTAGAAGGAGACTGACAAAGCTTTAAGAGCAGCAGTCCTGGGTGATGCTTTAGACAACTGTTTTGAATGTAATAGCTTCATTTTCTTCTCTTGTTTAGTATTTCCTTCGACTGGACAACAAGGTACTGCTGTTAGTGAACCACAGGAGTGCTTCCAGCTCTTTATCTTCCTAAACTGAAAAAAGTGGGGGAGATAAGAAGCTGATGGAAAGAAAGAGCCAGCACAGCACAGCTGAGCAGGGCAGCACAGTGCAGAGCAGCAGGTAGAGGCTTTGTTTGTTGAGCTGGTTTCCAGGGAAAGCTTGTGCCTGCCCTTGGAGAAGGGGGAGGTGGGGAGCTGTTGGAGTAGAATGGCAAGGGGAGGACTGCAATGGCAACACACTGATCGAGTTTTCCTTCTGTCCATACACAAGAGAGGCATCAGCCTTCCTTTCAGTAATCAGTTCTGAATGCGTATTGTAAGCTGTGGAACCAGAGGACCTCCCACTTACACCATTCAGACGTGGGATGCGATGCTCAGACTGAATCGCGTTCTCTAGTGGACTCTCGGTTACTGCCGTTTTGTATACATCTTTTCCTGAACTGATGCATTTTTCTGCTAATTCTTCAACGGGCGGATGAACAGTTTTTGCAGTTTTCTCCATTCTCTCATCTCTCCCGTATTTCCACTCTTTTCCCGTGCCCGCTCCCGGCCTCAGCCACCTCCCCCCACCGTTTCCCTACCCCAGTTCCGTGCCTCCCCCACTCACCCGCGACCCACAGTTCCGGGACCCCAGACGCCGGCCGCGCCACCCCTACTCCCCCACACACGTGCTCTTCTCCCGCCACAGCCCTCCCACCTCCCTCTTCCCATTGGTCGACCTGCCCGGGAGAAGGAGGTCTCGTCCAATGAGAGAGCGGTATGCAGTCCCGCCTCCGAAGCGCCAGCGAATGGGCTTTAAGAGCCGCGCGGCGGGCCGGCGGTTGGAGGTGCCTTTGGGGAGGGAGGTGACCTCTCAGCCTCCTGCGCCGGCATGGCGGGGCTGCGGGGGGCCCGGCCCGTGAGGAGTGGCTCCGGCTGCTGCTGGGCTCTGCCCACCGGGCTGCTGTGTGCCTACGGCTTCTTTTGCAGTGTGCGGCCCTCGGAGCCCTTTCTCACCCGTTACCTGTTGGGGCTGCACAAAAACCTCACCGAGACGCAGGTACTGGGCTGCTCGGGACCGGGTGCCCACTCTTTATTTCCATTCGCCGTGGGGTGACCGCCGTCTCTTCTTCTCCTCCTTCCTCAGGTGTTCAACGAGATCTACCCGGTGTGGACGTACTCGTACCTGGCACTGCTGTTCCCCGTGTTCCTGGCTACGGACTACCTGCGCTACAAGCCTGTGGTGCTGCTGCAAGGCCTCAGCCTCATCGTCACCTGGTTCTTGCTGCTTTACGCCCAAGGGCTGCGTGCCTTCCAGCTCCTCGAGTTCTTCTATGGGATGGGCACCGCCACAGACATTGCCTACTACTCCTATATCTACAGCATGGTGGATGTGGATCTGTACCGCAAGGTCACCAGCTATTGCCGCAGTGCCACACTGGTGGGCTACACAGTGGGTGCTGTGTGTGGGCAGCTTCTTGTGTCCCTAGCAGGGTGGTCCCTCTTCAGACTCAATGTCATCTCCTTGACCTCCATCTCTGTTGCCTTTGGCACAGCGTGGTTCCTGCCGATGCCAAGGAAAAGCCTTTTCTTCCACCATGCCGCCACTCAGCCCTTCAGCTTGGAGATGAAGGTCATGGATTGTAAGAATGGGGCCATCGTGCAGGACCAGCCCGGTGTGCCAAGAGTGCCTGGATGGGAGGATGAGGTCAAAATGCCCTTAAACAGAGAGGGACATTTGGCAGAGAAAAAGGTGAGCTCCATCCTCCGTACGCCTCATTTATTTGTGTACGCAGGTGCAATATCCAACAGCAAAAAGCATCCCTTCACCTACCCCACTTCCTTAATTATGGCACGGGCAAATCTTTTCCTGGTTTCCTCTTTCTGATTGAGCTTAGTAGGCTGCTCCTTGATTTTTCTGAAGTCACTCTGCACCTATTACAGGGTTTTAGTTAGATCTCTCTGGCTGTCAAATCTCTATCCAATGTTACAAGGTGTATCTCAGGGTGCTGAAAGTTCTGTGCTCGTCCAAATGCTGTTCACTTCTAGATATGCCTGTGACTCTCAGAGGAAAGAAACTGATCTTTCTGTACCCACGTCTTGAATGCTTTTGCTCCTTTGAATATTATGCAAACTGCAGTAATACGCATGTAGCAATTGGTTTCTGTCTTATGATCCAGGAAGGGAGCTGTGGTAATCCTGGAGAGCATTTACAGACTGGTGCTGGATATTTTGCAGGGGATATCTTTGGTGTTCAGTTTACTGCATTCTAGTTGTGCACCACAGTTGATGCTAGCAGTGCTCCAGCTGCTGCAGGCCTGTGACCTCCAGCACAGTCAGTGGGGGGGGGGGGGGGGGCTCCCAGCTGCAGGCTGTTACACGTTTTTGCAGCTTGTTGAGATGTGTGAGAACCTGTGGTGGCACAGGGTAGACTTGGGGCCCTGAGGAGAGTCAGCACTGCTCCTAGCAGTGAGAAGTCATGCTTCTTTGAGAACAGGGCACAACGTAGGCGTGTCTGCTGCTTCAGGCAGCTGAGGTGTGATTCATCCTCGCAAGCAAGCCAGTCCCTGGAGTGAGAGGAATGGAGAGTTGGGCTTATATTTATTTAATTTAGAGATGGGTTGTGTTATTCCTGTGTGTGTCGGGGCTGGGGTTTGCTTGCTAACGAGGGAGCTTTATGCCCTAGCAGCCAGGCAGCTGTGGTTTGGGCACAACTTGCACATACCCCATTGCTGAGTTGGCAAGGGGAAAATGAAATGCTGGATAGAGTCTTTTGTTTTCTTTTCTTAAGGAAGTGATGCATATATCTTTATCTTGCTCTGCCTTCTGTTGGAAAGGAAGGGCAGCAGCATGGCACCTCAGTGGTGTTTGCACGTGCTTCTGCAGATTTTCTGCTTTTAGGGCAGGAGTGGCTTTGCTGAGGAGATTAAAAGCAAGAGTATATTTATCCATGTTCTACTTGCCTGAATATTTGTTAAACAGGACTGAAATTCAGTGCCAATAAATGACAGGATTAACATCACCTTTCTGCCCCTTCTATTTATCTGACTCCCACCCCCCACTGCCAGGGACAGGGCTGCTCCAGAACTGGTGTTGGGGAAGGTGGGGGAGAGGGGGAAGGGGAAGGAATTCAGTACCAGCCTGGGGTTGGGTCACACCAGGTGCCAAAATCTGAGAGGCACTGCTGCCTGGCTGCAGCCTTAATTAAGGTAATGGCAAGCACATTTGATGAATGTACCATTATTTGCACTACCACTAATGTACAGAAGCACTGCCAGGAGGGATAGGGGGAGGGGCTGATGGGGCCTGTCCTGCTTATCAGGCATAAGTCTGTCAAGATTGCAAATCAGAGTCTGCAGTGTGTGACAGTCACAGCTACTGTTTTTTTCCTGCACCTAACTGCATGCTTTGTGTGCTGACCTCTTCTCACATTGTTCTGATGGACTTTGCAGAAGCAGTGTCTGTGCAGAGTAAGCATCTTGCCTTTGGCAAAGCACTGAGGGGACCGTGTACTATTAAATAATGATGCTCAGAAATTGGTGCTACTTTGAGAAGTGTAAAAGGGGAGCTCAGGACAGAGTGAGATCACAGCCTTTATTGGGGATTTCAGTGGAGACATCTCAAAATGAAACTTGTGGTTTGAAGGCAAGCAGTGCTGTGCCATGGCTGTGTATGCAGAAGTTCACACTGGCAGGTCTCCCTGCAGGGAGTTTCAGCTCATGGGGCTGGTAATGCAGCTGGGATCAGGGTCTTGACTGAATCACATTCCATGTAAATTAACTGCTGCTCGGGCTGATGTGAGAAGGGTGGACTTTGCAAGCAGCTCTGGCTACAAAGTGAATGCGTGCTTGCTTCCTCTGCTGATTTGGAACAAAGTGGTGAGGAATGTTATCCCTAAGATTCATTACTTAATTTTTTTTCTAACCACTTTGTGGGACTTTTCCTCTTCCTTTTCCCTTTTGTGTTCTTTCTTGTGTTCTTTCTAGAAAGATCTGGAAGAGAAAGGTTCACTCCTTCCTCATTTGCTTTGTCAAAGAACTTCTATGTGCAAGAATTGTCGTTTGTGATGGTGTCTGATGGAAGGACCTTTCATTCTCTTTAGATCCTCACACAATATCTCTCTTCTAAGAGCACTGACTGACATTAACAGGGATAGAGAGTGGTGCAATGGTACTGCTTTGTTGAATTCTTAACCCCTGAATGCTGGACTAAGGAAAATTGACTTTTATTTGTGAGGAGAAATATTTTTAAAAATACTGTTACTTGAGTTCTTTCTATGCTGATCCAAATTCAACCAGACTTGCTAGGATTTAATAAATGAGCTGTTAGTGATGCTTTTGCCTTTGAGGAATGACTGACTTCTGATCTTGTTCCCTCAAAGTGGTTGTTGTCCCTAGTCTCTTCTCTCTGTTATCTGTCAGTTGCTCATGTAATGCTTCTGGTAACCAGCAGTTACTGCTCTGTAATGAAAGACAAATGGGGAGGGAGGGTGCTTGTGACTGAGACCTTCCATCCCATGTAAGGAATCAGCACTTACATTGGTTACCTGGTTAGGGCAGGGATCAGCTCCTGGGACCTCTGTGTCATCAGGGATCCTTGTTCATTGCTTGGTGCAACTTTGTGTCTTAAAGTGGTTCTGTTACTCCTCAGTGACCAGACCTCTTGGAAGCTATAATTTTGCAGAGCAGCCTGAAGCATTCATAGACTAACATTTATCTTTCCCTCCCTCTCCAGCTTATGCAGGAGCAGAAAGTAGATGCCTTAGAAGTGCTCAAGGATCTCTGGCGGGACTTCCTGCAGTGCTATTCCTCTCGGACCATGCTGTGCTGGTCAGTCTGGTGGGCGCTGTCTACCTGTGGCTACTTCCAGGTCATCAACTATGCTCAGGGCCTGTGGGAGATGGTGCTGCCTTCTCAAAGCACAGAGATCTACAATGGTGGTGTGGAGGCAGCCTCAACGCTGCTAGGTAAGCTGCTAATGTAGCTCCTGCTCTGCTGTGAAAAATGTCTTATGTCCCTGAGTGTCACCAAAGCGCACTTTGGACATGTCTTATATTCCCCTATATATGCGGGAGAGGGAATTTCTGCACTTGAGATGAGTCTTCCATGACATGCATGATGCAGTACTCAGCGCTGAGTTTGCTTTGTGAAGCTCTAATTCTTGTAATCCAGTGCATAGGTATTTAAAGGAGCATCCTGAGTCAGTTATTCTGAAAGACTTGGCAGAAGGCTCCAGGCATCTGGCTGCCCCTTCTTGGCTGCCACTGTAGCTACAGGCTTAAAGCAGTTGGGATGGTTGTTGTTTTAGCCACTCAAAGCCAGGGTAAATGTTCTTTGCATTTACTGCTTGTTTCTGGCAGTGTAGGGAACATATGAAAGTTTCCTGTACACATGCAGGGTGCAGTGAATTGCCATATAGTCATTTCAGCACTGTTAAGAAGAAAGGCTACTTAAGATGAAGTGTCTCTTGACTTGAAAGGGCCAAGATGGTTGGTCAGCGCACAAACTTGTCTAATAAGTTGCTTAATAGTGTTTCATTATCAGTACTAGGACAATACCTTTTTAATGTAGCTAACTTATCCTTCCAGAGGCTTTTTAGATGTTGCTGTAATATATTCCTTTTCTTTGATGGAACATTGTTCTAACCATCTCCTGTGCACGGTACTTTCTTGGGGGCAGAAGAAATCATGGTATCCCAACAAACAAGCTTGAAATCTGTCTTTGGCATGTTCAGCCCTATCTTGGAGTTTGGTGGGAGGCTCTGTCTGTTTTATAGCTTTAGAAGCTTATCTAATGTGTTAACTGGGTTTGAACCAGTCAGCAACTTAATTCTTGAGTCAAAACATTGAGTCTTGGTCAAAACATTGAGTTTTTGGGATCGGGTGAACCTGATGAGATTCAATACGGCGAAGTGCAGAGTTTTGCACTTGAGCTGGAGGAATCCCAGGCATCCATACAGATTAGAAGGAGCAGTCCTTGAGAGCAGCCCTATGGAGAAGGACCTGGGGGTCTTGATAGATGAAAAACTTAACATGAGTCAGCAGTGTGCCCTTGTGGCTTGGAAGGCAAATGGTATCCTGGCCTCTATTGAAAGAGGGATGGCCAGCAGGGGCAGGGAGGTGATTGTCCCCTTCTACTCTGCTCTTGTGAAGCCCCAGCTGGAATACTGCATCCAAGTGTGGAGCCCCCAGTACAAAAAAGACAGGGAGCTGTTGGAGAGGGTCCATAGGAGAGCCACAAAGATGATCAGGGGACTGGAGCACCTCCCCTATGAGGACAGGCTGAGGGAGCTGGGCCTGGAGAAAAGAAGGCTGTGGGATGACCTCATTGCAGCCTTTCAGTACCTAAAGGGAGCCTATAAACAGGAGGGGAATGAACTCTTTGAAATGGTAAATAACAGCAGGACAAGGGGAAATGGTTTGAAGTTGAGGGAGGGGAGATTTAGGTTGGATGTCAGGGGGAAGTTCTTTACTATGAGAGTGGTGAGGTGCTGGAACAGGCTGCCCAGAGAGGTTGTGGATGCCCCATCCCTGGAGGTATTCAAGGCCAGGTTGGATGGGGCCCTGGGCAGCCTGGTCTAGTATTAAATGTGGAGGTTGGTGGCCCTGCCTGTGGCAGGGGGTTGGAGATTCATGATCCTTGAGGTCCCTTCCAATCCTGTGATTCTGACTATTAAAGAGTTTTCTTTGAATGGCACTTAAATAGCATGTGCTGATATGCCTTCACAGCATGATACCTTGGCTCTTATTTTAGTTATTTTTATTTGTCTTCCGCTGCTATCCTGCCTTGGCCTCAGGAAAGAAAATAATTGGTAACAAGGGAAAGAAATTGCCAGTTTGGTCAGTGTCTGGGTGCAGAAATAACAGGTCACCATCATCTTCTTATTTCAGCTGGAGAATGCTTCAGAGGGAAGCTGTCAGGTTCTGAGATGTCTTTACTAAGCATCTAAGTTTATTGTGTTAAGGGGGTATAATGTAGGGAGATTTAAAAAAAAAAAAGTAAAAATAAATAAATGGTATAAATATGGAGGTAATTATTCTTCAAATCTTTGAGATCGAGATCCCAGGTGGCCAAGAGGACCAACGGCATCCTGGCCTGCATTAGAAATACTGCGGCCAGGAGGAACGGTGAGGTGATCATCCCTCTGTACTCAGCTCTGGTGAGGCTGCACCTTGTCTACTGTGTTCAGTTTTGGGCCACTCACTACAAGAAAGACGTTGAGGCCCTGGAACATGCCCTGAGAAGGGCAACAAAACTGGTGAGGGATTTGGGAGCACAGATCTTATGAGGAGCAGCTGAGGGAGCGGGGATTGTTCAGTCTGGAGAAGAGGAGGCTCAGGGAAGACCTCATTGCACTACACAACTTTCTGAAGGGAGGCTGTGATGAGGAGGGGTTTGGCCTCTTCTCCCAGGCAAAAAAACAGGACCTGAGGAAATGGCCACAAGTTGTACCAGAGGAGATTAGAAATAAAGATAAACTTTTTCTCTCAGAGTGGGCAGGCACTGGAATGGCTGCCCAGGGAGGTGGTGGAGTCGCCGTGCCTGGCAGTGTTCAAGAGGTGTCTGGATGAGGAGCTGCGAGATATGGGTCAGTGCTTGTGGTAGCAGTGGTAATGGGAGCACGGTTGGACTAGATGATCTTATAGGTCCTTTTCAACCTTATGATTCTATGCTTATCAAATCCTGTAAACAATGGCCTTAGAAAAGGTAGTTGACACTCAACTCAGGCAAAGCTACATTGTTTTTTTTTTGTTGTTGTTGTTTTTTTTTTCCCCCTCTGATATCTTTTCTGCAAAGGGCTGAGTCATTTTGGGAGATGCTTTCAGAAAATGAATTAGCTTCTCTCTTGGAACCACTCACAAAAGAGAACCAAAAAATTCTTCTGCTTAACACAGACTAAGTATTTGGAACAAGTGAAGACTAGTAATCTCAACTGAAAGCTTTCAGTAACCTAAGCAGTGGGATTGAGTGCACCCTCAGAGAGCGTGCTGATGACACCAAGCCGAGTGATATGACAGAATGGAAGGATGCCATCCAGAGAGACCTGGACAAGCTGGAAAGGCAGGAGGGTGTGAACCTAATGAGTTTCAATAAGGCCAGGTGCAAGAGGCGTTGCACTTGGGTCAGAGTGATCTCAAATATGTATACAGACTGAGAGAAGAATTCAGAGTAGCACTGAAGAGAAAGATTTGAGGGTCTTGTGGATGAGAAACTGGACAAATATGTGCTTGCAGCCTGAAATGTCAACTGTATCCATGGGCTACACCAGAAGAGAGGTAGCTAGCAGCATGAGGGAAGTGATTGTCCCCCTCTGCCCTGCCCTCATGAGGCCCCATCTGGAGTAGTGCATCCAGGGCCATGAAGTCCTGAAGGCTGGAGCAGCTTTCTTGCAAAGACAAGCTAAGAAAGCTGGGCTTGTTCACCCTGGGGAAGAGAAGACTCTGAAGACCTCTTTGTATACTTCTAGCACTTGAGAAGCATTTATAATCAAGAGGAAGGCAAACTTTTTCCATGGTTTGATAGTGATGGAACAAGAGGGAATGGTTTTCAACTAAAAGAGGGGAGATCTAGATTAAATGTTGGGAGAAGGGTTTTACTCAGAGGGTGGTAAGGCTCTGGCACAAGCTCAGAGAAGTTATGGATGCCCCATTCCTAGAGGTGTTTAAAACCAGGCTGAACATGACCCTGGGCAACCTGATTTAGTGTCTGATTTGGTGGTTTGCAGCTGCCTACATCAGGAGAGTTAGAACTAGATGATCTACAAAATGATCTTTTGCAATCCAAGCCATTCTGTGATCTTTATGTATAATAGGACTAGAGGAATCTGAGATGATCATCTAATAACCTGACTTTCTAGGCAGTAATGCATATGCTCTCACTTCTGTTTTCCAGTTTGAATGTATTTATGAGCAGTATATTTCTGACTTCACATAAAGGCTATGTTTTTGACGAAAGCTTCTCGTTTTGGCCTATCTGTAGATGTTCTTTACCATGGGCCAGTGCTGCCAAGCTTTTGTACCTATTCTTTAGTACATTTGAGCTCATCTCACTGGCCTCTCTTTGCACCAACTTTGTGTCATATCTGATTTGAGTTGCTTTCTTCTTGAAGATGGATGGATGGATGGACCAGAACAGCACTCAGCTTTATTCAAGGAGCCCTTGATCTTGTAGAAGAGCATGAATGCACTTCTCTCTCTTTACCGGAAATCTCTGATCTCTGTCCTGGTGCATCCCAGATTTCATCTGCCGTTGTCATGGATCTTAGTCATCCTGTGATCAATTATGAGTAATATCTGTTTACCTTCATATAACATACTGCTGCTATCCCTGCCTGTACATGTGCTGCTCTGCAGAAGGATTTGAATAGAGCATAGTGACTTATGTGTCTCTCATTTCCTGTCCTGTGTGACATAAATGTTATTCTTTCTAGTCAGGTCAACTGACTGTTTAGCCAAATCTATGCGGTTTCTTAGGGTTGTGGCAGACCTTCATCAGGCTGGGATGTGAAAACACTGGATCAGCTATATGTGTCTAATTGCTGGACACAGGTTGTATATATTATAATCAGGTACTGGACTGGTATAACCTTGAGCATTATTGGAAATACAACTTTGAGTTGTTCCTAGATCCCCAGAATGAGACACTGAATGCCTCCTTCCAAGTCTCAAAATTAATGAGATGATGGAAAGAAGACTCTAGGACCTAGCTTCTTTTTGCATATTAGTGTTTCTCTGCTAGGGAGAGCCAGGCTTTCAGAGAACAAAATGTCAGTCAGGTAGTATCACAGCAGGCACTGGGAAGAAGAGTTTTGGTTGGAGTGAATATGTTCTTTCTCCAAGGCAAAAAAGAACTACCTTTTCTAGTCTGCAAGATTATTGTGAGATCTGACAGGATTGCAGATGCCCTGACAAAAAGAGCCTCTGTGTTTTGAGATTTTTCTAAGAGAACAGTCCAGTTGAGGGCTACAAAGCCTAGATGTTGCAGTGTAGCACTTCTGTACGGTGATCAAATGCTGAATACAATCCTGTTTTTCAGAGCTTTCCAGTAAGCCTCCCTTTATCAGTGTGCTGTTTGTCTAGTTCTAGCAGCAGTATTACAATATTGGTTGCTCTTTCACTTGTTTGCAAAACAAAGCCTATTTTGAATAGGAATTTTCTTGTAATAGATATCTTGGCTTCTTAGTAGTTACAGCTGTGACAGTGCATGAAATGCACCTTGCCTGAAGTTTGAGAAGTGCATATTTCATGCTACCCATCTTGGGATCTGTCTTGTTCCATCTCCACTTTTCTAAAATCCAGCAGGATCTACAGACCTGTTCTAGTTATAAAAGGATTTTTTGCGCACAGTCAGTGGTAAGATTTTCTTTTTTATGGCCTCAATAGTTTGTAATGAAATTTTGTCATTTTAGATCTGGGTTTGATCCCATGCTCTCACTTAATGAGCCCAGTGGGAAGATGACAGTAAGTGTAAGTTTTCCTGCCTCCTAAATGAGAGTTCTAGCAGCTGCCTGTCAAAGTGGGTGTACACCCAGTGAATGCAGACCCTGAAGCACCACAGCACTGTTAACAGGGTGCTTCTGTAAAGCAGTGTTTACATTTCTGTTGCATACTTGACAACACTTCTATGATCAGAGCAACTATGTTTTGAGTCACGAGGTTGCTGTGCTTATGAAGCCAGGCAGGAGATTTCAGTAGGAGTCATCTCACTGACCTATTTTGTTTTTCCCCATTAGCATAAATAGGAGCTTAGATTTGCTAAGGTGTGTGCATTAGTGTCTTCCACTTCACTTGTGTTTAGGTAGTAGAGGCCATACGACTAATACTGTGTCCAAATTGTTCCAAGTGCAGTAACTAATAGTTATGCTTTCCTTCCCTTCACAGGAGCTGTTGCAGTATTTGCTGTGGGTCATATAAAAACATCCTGGGCCATGTGGGGTGAAGTGGCACTTGCCCTGTTCTCCTTTCTTATTGCTGCTGCTGTATATATTATGAACACTGTTCACAACATCTGGGTGTGCTATGCATCTTATGTTGTCTTCAGAATTATTTACATGCTGCTAATCACAATAGCAACGTAAGTGTATATTTTTTTTTAATGTAAATTACTCTCAAGACTATAACTGATGTGAAAGCTGACCTATTTTCTATGTAAGCAGTGTCTCACCTTGGTTCAGGAAATCTGTTGTAAGGGTTTGTGTTCTGATTCAAGTTGGAAACTGTGGCACAGCGGTGTGTATTTTGCTGGAAGTGTGCCCAAGCTCAAATGGCTTTATTTAAAAAATATTTTAAAATATTTAAAAATATATTTTTCTGAATGTTTAAATATTAGATTGCCCTGGCAATCTGTAAACATGGTGGGGGTGAAGTGTTAGCCATGAGGAGAGGACAATACTTAATCCATATTGTGGGGTCAGTTTTCCCTAACATATACTGGAGAAGACTTCTTCAGTGTTACCTCCTTGCTTTGAGGAGGTAAACGCAGCTGTTGTTGAGCTTATACCCAGTGCTGTGTGACAGCCCAGGTACTTTGGAGGGGAGATGGTGAAACTGGTAACTGCAAAGGGATCCTGAACTCCTGTTCAGGATTGTGCAGGAGGCCACGGCCCGCACTGAGTTAGGTTGACGCTTAGAGGTTGCCAGCAGTTCTTGAGATTAGAGGGCATTGTACCTGTTCAGACTGCATCAGACAGAGCTGCTTCAATAAGACTGAAACCCACAAGCTTCCCAAAGTATCTATAGCTTCTTATATGCCTCTGGAGTCTCCACTAGTCTGATCCTAGTTAGACAAGTATACTACCAGTGCAAGCTAATTTAGCTGTTGAGAACATGTAGCTCCTCCATTGCCTAGTTATCTTATACAGAGATGTTCCTCCTAGTCTTACATTTCCCTTCTTCTTCCCCATCTTTATGTTTCTGTCCATCCCTGTCTCTCCAGGTTTCAGATTGCTACAAATCTCAGTGTGGAGCGGTATGCTCTGGTGTTTGGGGTCAACACATTCATTGCCTTAGCACTTCAGACTTTACTCACATTAATTGTCGTGGATGCCAGTGGGCTTGGATTGGACATCTTCACTCAGGTTTGACAGACTTTTTTCTTTACTGATGGGAGGGAGGAATGTAAAACTAGGCTGTGAAGTCTCTCAGCCACCAGTTTCTGGGGCAAGGGTTTGCTGATAAAGAAATGCTTACTAATTCCTGATCTTTAAGAATAAGGAAGCTCATGAATTAACCTTCTTACGTGTTTAGTAACTGTTTTGTTTAGTCACTTTTTCCTTCTCTTCTCTGCAGTTCATGATTTATGCATCGTATTTTGCGGCTATCTCCCTGGTGTTCTTGGGCAGTGGTTTATACAGTATTATGAGAGCCCACAGAAGACAAGAGCGGGTGCGAAGCAGGTCTCCTGAAAGCTGTTAGTGTACTACATGAAGACTGTGGCTACATATGAAGACAGAGGTCTGTTTTTAATCTCTGCCTTTTTTTCCCAAGGCAGTCATCTTGATGGTACTTGATCCATATTTATACTATATTAGTAGTACACTTTAAAAGGTAAATGTATTAGGTCTTACGTAAGTAAGAACAAATATCTTCTTTCTAAAATGCCTTTTGTTCTTCTGTTGCATGTTTGGGATGCGCAATGAAGAACAAATTTCAAAAAAATGAAAGCCTTGGGACGTTTTAGTCTAAGGCTGTGCATCTGGAGGCTGCTGTAGGAAAGGCAGCTTTAGGATTGCCTGGTCAGCCACTACTCTTGTTGTTAAGATGCTGCTGCATAAAGGGTGTGTTCAGACTTCTTTCTGCAGAGACTTGGGCCCAGGAGAGGCGGTGGCCTTAGGCCTGTGCTCTGCAGCATGGTTCTCACAGTGCCTGCCCTGTGATGCTGGTTACTTTGTTTTGAGGTCTCTGACACTAAGATTTCTGCATACGCACATGCTTCCTTCAGTTGTTTGTACTGTTTCTGCTGCTTGTCTCCTATCTCTGCTGTCAGATTTTTACTATAGCTGATAGTTTTGCTTCTCCAAAAGCCTAACTGTGTCCTGGGGCAACTTGTGGCAGCCCTGAATTGCTCTCAGTGATGCTACTTCTGCTGTGAAGGCCTGTGCCCAAGGGAATGTAAAGCTGTAGGGGAGCCCAAGAGGGATCCATTTTCAAGTGGACTAGGTGCTAGTCTGCAGAACCACTTGATGTCCTTGCCTTTGTCCTCTAGGGTTGCAGATTCTTGCAATTGTATGAGTCACTGATTCATAACCTTGATGGCTGGGCTATCTCAGTGGGATGGTGGATATGAGTGCATCATCGGAGGAGGAAGGTGACTTGCAAGATTTTAGACTGTTCTGTGTAACCTCAGAATTGTGACTGCTGTTACTGTATTTACTTCAGTTACTGTATTTAACAGAATGAACTCTTGAGGTCTTGAGAAATACTGATTACTGCTCTGTCACTCCTTCCCATTTTAAAGTGCCTTTGTTTCTGGTGGGTCTGCATCACTAGTTCTGCCTCATTTTTCCATTTAAGCAAAGCAAAGAATATTTGTGGGAGAAATGTTTTATTTTCTTTGGTCTGGACAATTTGGGTCTTGCCTCATAGCTGATTTTTAAAATAATTTATTTGTTCCAAATTGCTTCAGCACTGGTGAGGAGTTAAACAGAGCTGTCCTAGACCTGGGCACCTGGGTACTCAGGCACCATAACCAGCACAGCACTCTGGGCATGTCCTGTAAATTGTCCCTGTTGCTGTGCAGGTTGTGGTTTTAAGCATATGGGAGAACATGTTGTACAGTCTGCTTCTTTTCCATGCCTACTCCTTGTGCAGCTGGAGTTATTCCAGTCAGCCTTGAAGAGTCAGCTTCATTTTATTGCCTGGTCCGTCTTGTGCTGTGGAGAACTCATAGCTTTTTCTCTCCTGCCTGGAAGAGGTACAGCCATTCTCATCATTTGTGTGAGCCTTAGTCTTAACCACACAAAATGAATGACTAACACATTTGAGGTTATGCTCTCTGGGGTCTGTGGAGCTCTTCCAGGTTGGCTGTGCAAGGAGATGCACTCTCCAGAGCTTCATAGTATCAGCGGCCCACCTCCTGAAGTGTCTTCAGGGTTCAGCTGTAGTGACACTGAAATGCATAAATTTAACTGCCTTATCCTGAAATAGAAACTTGAAGCCACCATGTATACGTTCCCTTCTTTAATGTATTAAAAAAAAAATCTGAAGCTGTGAAGTCTAGCTGACAGGGTGTCTTGAGAAAGGAGTAGAAAGAGCATCTCCTGTCCTTTGGACTCCTTAGCCTGATGACAGCTGTGACATGAGATGAGGCATGGATACATGGCACTTGTATCAAGTGACTGAAAGAAGCAGCTCAATTTTACTGTTTTTATTACAGAGAATAAATGTTTGATGGGGAGCAACACAGTTATTAAAAAAAAAAAAAGTCAAATAGTTATGAGTTACAGCAGTAACAATGATTTTTTTTTTTTCCTACAAAAGTAATGAAATTGTAATAGAGCAGCATGTTACACTGTGTACATCTTCAGGCCTGTCAAAGTATGAAGGCTATGGATGTTCTTATGTTCTGCTGCTGGTGTGGTGATGAAATGCCAGTGGCTAACTGCAGCTGTACACAGAATTACTGATGCCTATGAAATCCTGTAAACATGTTGATGCTGTTGGTAGGACCCATTCACCTTGTTTCTAATTTAATAGGTATTTTTGTTAAATAAAAATTTTTCAAGATACCATGTGTGGTCAATGTCTTTCTATCCTGATATTTTGCTAATCCATGGCGTTGCTGCCATTAATGTTTGCAGGTTGTCTTGAGCATCTCTGCTACAAGGGGGAAAAAAAAATCTGGACAAACCATGCAAAGAATCAACTATCATCTTCTTGGCTCTGTTTTGTATAGGTTTGCAGAACTCTGTGTGAGTGTCTTGCCTTGGGGTTCCTTAATTGCTGAGCAGTTCAGAAATCCCATTCTGTAGTTCTAGTACAGACTGCAGCTGAGGGAAAAACTTGGTGCAGGGTAACCCTGGGCAGGAAGCACAAGTCTCATTAAGGTTGACTGCAAGGGAAAGCAGGTGTGTTTACTGTGCAGGTGGATCTTTCTATTTACATCAATCAGATTACAAAATTGAGGTTCTAAGGCAGAACACTATAGATTTCCTGTCCAGGCACATCTACGCTTGATTATATTAGGAAGCTGTCCTTGTGCTGTGCTTCTGGAAGAGATGACTGCTACCTGCTAGTGCAGGCTGGGCTTAAGGGGGGAAGTACTCTCTGGGCTACCAGACTGTGGCAAGGTGTGGGGAGTAGCCAACAAGCCTTCTGTATTGCTTGTTAAGAGGAAAAAATAGGTGACTGGGAAGAGTGTGTGTGTATGCTAGGAAAAAATGCAGTTCTTGCAAGTATTTCCTTGAGAGCCTTATTGCTGAGGCAGGATGGATACAACTGTCAGTACGTCAGACATGTGAATTTCATTCTCTGCCTTATCTGGGTGAATAGGAATGCCAGCATTAGCTTCTTGAACGTGCAGGGGATTAAAATCTATGCTTGCATAAAGGAGGGGACTAATTAATAGCTCAGATAGCATAGCATTACATTTCAAGGCAGATTCAAGTGTTTCACATCTCTGCTGCTGATGAAAGGTGCTGTGACAAGAATCCTGATGCCGCTTCTCTTCTGTGAGCAAAGCAGGTCCACGTGAACCGTGGCAATCCCTCTTGCTCCTCCCATCGCACACTGCCACAGTGGTAGCTGAGAAGGGACGTCAAGCTACTGCCACAAACTGGATTCCTGCCTTAGCAGCAGGTGTCGTTTGATAGGGACGAGAGAAATACCACGCGTGGCTGAGCTGCTTCCCTGGGACGTGGTGGCTGGTACCCTTTTCAGGTAAGTGTCAGAACTGAATCTGTGCATCCTATGCTCGGTTTGCTGAGGTCCTTACATAGCTCCTGGACTTCTGGTCCTTGTTAGGGGAGAGGCTTGTGTTCAAAAGATAAGGAACAGTGGGAGCTGCTAGAGGACTCAGTACAGCAGGCAGCACCCACTGCTGTGCTTCTGGGCTGTCATTGGCCTTGAGAGCCTGCGAGGGCACTGCAGAGTTATGTTAAAATTTGCTGTGGCTGTGTGCATGTGTAAAGCAGGGGCTGTTTTGGTTGTGCTTTCAGGGAAGGGAAGGGCTCTGCACAGATATGATTACGTTTTTTACTTTGGCACAATTGTAGCTAATTACTGGGAAGGAAAGAGAGACTTTAGTTATGAAGGAGGGCAGGGGGCTAGCAGCTCCAGTTCCTATTCCTAGTGACATGTGACAGTGTCAGCTGTCTCCTACTAAAAATGTGGCAGTGCTTGTTCAGTGGTTCTCTGCAGGTGTCACACAGCCTTTCTCTGTTAAGCACACTTGTCCTGAATAAATTGGTGTTTCCTAAATGCAGTATTTGGTGCATTAGTGACACAAAAAAGAGCAACCAGCATGTAGGAAACCTGTCCCTGGAGTGCTGCACTGCTCAGCTATTGTTTCCATTGTGTTTCTTCACAACCATGTTGTGTTGTGGTTCCATCGCAGAAAGGAACATCTGAAGACATAAACTTAATGACACACGGGTTCAAAAACATGTGCATGCTTTTTAGATTCATCTTGAAATATAATTACATATTCATTATCAGGCATTAAAGCTTGATCTTTCAGCAGTTGAGTCTAATCCTTGTCTTACAATCAGGCTGACTTGTAATTAGAAGAATAAAGCATCTCTGGTAAATGAAAAGGGTGGCACTGCTTTGTAAGATGAAGGGTGTGCTAGAAGTAGAAGAGCACAGAGAGAACTGGGGCAATATCAAAGTTTTATTTTAGATGCTGTGAACTTGTCTATGCATGTAAATGTGGGGAACTGAAACTCTGGAGTGTCATCTTCACATACAGGCTATCTGACCCTGCCTGAGGCCAGTTTTTGCTACTGCAGCAGGGACCTCCATCAGTAGGTAACGCGTTATCTGAGGTAAACACCGTGGGGCCCTCCCTTCTCTCTGAGGCATTTGGCCTTCTGGTGTGGTTCTAGGCTGTCTCTTTCAGCTTTGTTAGGCCTTTTTAAATCAAAGCAGGGCTCTACTGCCATGTTGAGAATAACAAGCTGCATGCCAGGACGTCTCCTTGTCCCATTCCTGTGCCCACTGTGCTGCTGTGGCCACAGCCTCCACGCCAGCAGGAGCTCAGAGAAGGGATGTGCCCCGCAGTGAAGTGTGGGGAAGCACCATGCTCTGCACAGGGAAAACATTCCCGTTCTTAGCGTGACCTGAGGGTGGCTGGGCCTGCAGCTTGGGGGGAGAGGCTGGTGGGGATGAGCCATCTCAGCCCAGAAGGTAATTTTATTTAGGATTGTTTCTTAGTTCACATTTCAAAGCTGTCGGAGCGATGTACGATTATCACAGAGGGGCACCTCCCCAGCGGTGTAGCACTAACAAACATTCCCGATTTGATACCGCGGCATGAACGACGCAGCGCAAAGCTTCCGGCACCGGAATGCCCGCGGATGGGCCCAGAGGGCCGCCATGCCGTCCCCACGGCGACGGGGTGGCGCCGCCCGGCGGCAGGGCTCGCGCCCGCCTTTGCCATGGCGACGGCCACGGGGGAGGGAGTTTGGCCCTCGGGGGCCGCCATCGGTGGTGACCGTTGCTGCAGGGTGGGGGGGGCAGCTGTTGCCATGGCAACATTACCGCGCCGGGCCGAGCCGCGCTCTGAGCACCAGCGAGGCCCCGAGGGGTGGGCCTGAGGCCAGAAGGGCCTCCATTGGTGGGACCAGGGGTAACGGCTTTAAACTAAATTTAGATGACGCGCTATGGAGAAATTTGTTACGCAGAGGGCGGTGAGGCCCCGGTACGGGTTGCCCACAGAAGCTCGTGGGTGCCCCATCTCTGGGGGTGTTGAAGGCTGGGTTGGTTGGGGCCCTGGGCAGCTTTAGCTGATGGGGGGCGGGGGGGCAGGGGGTTGGACACAGATGGGCTTTAAGGCCCTTTCTAGCCCAACTGTTCTATGGAACTGAAGATCTGAGATTTGCTAAAAACTTCTGGTCCCTCCTGAAGCTGAGTGCTTTTAATTCTTACTTCATAATTCCCACAATGGAGCAGGAGCTGATTCAGGATCTTCTGGAACAGGATTGTTAAGCTAAACTGACAGTACCTCTTCAGCTACAACTGCTTCATGCTAAGACAGAAGAGGTTGAACTCATGCTAGCCTCTTCTGTTATCTGCATCATTTAAAAACAAAAAAAAGTTCACTATTAAGCAGCAGAGATTGTCGTGAATGTGTTTTGTTAAAGGCACAGTTCAGCTCTGTGCCTTTTAAAGCTGCTTCACATAATTATGAAGAAGTGTAGGAGGAGTAGTTCTTTGTGCTGAGTATGTCCTAGAGTAAGGTAACCTCTGTTAGGAACTAAGGTATGTGCCACTACCCAGAGCAAAGGAGTTTGGGAAGGAAGGGGCCTTTCCAAGCAAAAAGATTTGTGTCTGTCATGAGTGGAGGTGCAGGTAAAATGTGAGGGGAAATAGATGTGGCGTAGAAAGTCAAGACAAGAATCAGAACAAGTCTCGAAAATTTTAACTCAAGAGTGACCTGGTGTGACCTGAAGTGATTATCCCAGCAAGTGGTAGCTAAACAGAAATGAGAGCTAAGAATAAAAAAGTGTCCAGATTTCCTTGAACTGAGAATGGCTTAAACAATAAGGAGCTTTCATAAGGGTTGTTTGTATATGTTTGCAATAAAAGTACCAACCTTATAACTGTTCTTTCCTTGTAACTAAATCTTGACTAAATTTCGAGGCCTAAAAGAACAATGCACTCATCATGCATAGAACAAAGAGTTGTGAGAGACAGAACTGTGTGTGAGTACATAACTGAGAACTCAGTGATGCTCATCAGAATATAAAAGAAAAGGTTCAGCAGCAGCTTTTGGATGTTACAGAACATATGACAAGATAATTAGGCAGAGAGGGAAGTCCAGGCACAGCCCTTCCTGTCTGGAACAGCAGGGCAAATCAAACAGCCGGAGTTGTCCTACTGTTCTGGGGCCCTCCTGGCTCAGAGCTAATTCCTGCATCCCATGTTGTGCTGCCACGTGCTTACTCATATTGAGATCCTATAGTGTTTGTGAGGATGCAAAGTAATTATAGGAGAGAGATGTGGAAGCGGCAACTTCCAGGTTACAGCAAAGGGTGCAAAGAGGAAGGGAACTTTTGAACAGCTTCCTTTTATGTTGCTTCAATAAACAAGTAGAAACAAATTAGGGAGTGAATGATGAGTGGCTAACGCTGTTAAAAGAACATCATCAGCTGTCTGGCCTGTGTCTCTGCACACCTTCAACCCTATTGTGACTTTAGGTGGGAGTGATTCCAGGCAGGCACCCTGGCATCCAAACAGGAGCCATTGGCACCTATGTGCTGTGCAGTCCAAAGATGTTTAAAAGACTCTATCATTATGGTGGCTTATCTTCAGTTCTGTCATGAGTTTGACTATATCCAGCTTGATTAACTGGCTACTCTTTCCCATCATTACCCTTTTCATCCATTCAAACCAGAATGGAATCTTTTTTCCGTCAGTCTCACGTGGTCTGTCTGACTTCCTGACTCCAAATATTAGTGGAAATAACATGGTGTGAGTGCTGGCTGCTTGTATATGTTTGGTAATGGTAGCAGATGGCTCCTGCCCAGTCAGTGAGTGTCTTTCATTTTAATAGAAGCTTTTTGTTGGCTCCTTCTCTTTTAAGCTGTGACATAGATCTTCTAGAATCCCACAGCTTTGTAATGTAACTTAAAAATATTTAAAGGAGAGGGGGGCAAGCAGGTAGAGAGCAACGCTGAGGATGTAAAACCCACCTGGGAGCATTGAAAGCTCATAATACCTCTAAAACTGAGAAAATAGCGATCTTTTTGTTAAATAAGGAGAATACCAGTTAGGAGATTGTGTGTCAAAAACTGTAGGAGAGATGCTGAGTATGTCGTCTTGCTGTGCTTTGATTCAAATCTTCCTCCTCCTAATTAGAGCTGGAAAGGCCAAAGCCATTCATATTTTTAAATCATCCTTAGTTCTGTGATGCTGCGGCACTGCCTTACGTGGTTGTACTGATACTGCTCGCAAGTTTGATGTGGGTGCTGTGGGAGATAGCTGTGTTCTGTGCTGGAATTTTAAAGCATTTCTTCCTTCTTTCATAGCATCACTCTACCATAGCACCAAAATGAGTGACAATGAAGACCAGGGTAGTCTGGCAAATATGGATAATTTAACAGAAGGAGAAGAATATGAGGATGACTTTGAAAAAGACCTTGAATGGCTAATTAATGAAGAGGAGAAGGAAAACCTTGGTGAAAGAGAGGTATTTGTTAAATTAAATGTTAGTCGTTATATTTAGAAGGCCAAAAGAATATACGTTAAGCATACTAAGCACTAAATTCACTGTGGTTTGAGATGCGTGGGTATGCTCATTGAATTTTGACAAGGAAGGTTATTTGGAATGACAGCAGAAATTAATCCAGTGACCTGGCTAGTTTGCTTACAATTGTCTTAACACAAAAAATTCAGTGTTCATTGAAAATGTGTTTGGTACAAAAGTACTGCTTCTAGTGCAGGCTCCTTGGAGTACTTGTGCAGCATATTGCTCTGTTTTCACCTTATCACTGATTGCTTCGGTGCTCGAGCCATGGTTAGTTAAGCTTTGGGTAGATATGTACATGGAGAAAATGTTTTATAAGTGCGGAAAAAGCTATTTGTTAATCTGTTCTCTGTGTGATAGCCCCTTTTAAAATACATGTACATAGTACTGCTTTCCTCTTCCACTCTTTCTTTTCTGTTTCTTGGATACTGTTCTTTGTTGAGAGAATAAATTGAGACAAAGAGCTTATTTTTTCAGACTCCTGAAAAGAAAGAAGACGACTTTGAGGGGAAAAATGCTAAAGTCATGGCGACCTTTGAGGAAGACCATGAGAAAATGGAAAACAATCCAGATGAGCTTTCAGAAGGAGGCATAGATGTGAAAGTGAAGCCCCGTGAGGAGGAAAGTTTGATGTCTGGATCTGACACGAAAGAGGGAGACCAGGTTTCTGATACTGATAGTGAATGCTCTATCCAGGAATCCAAGTTGGAAAACCAAGAGGAACTGGATGAGGAGGTAGATGAAGAAATAAAGCGTTATGTCTTGGAAAAAATTGAGGAAGCCAACAAACTGCTGGAGAATCAGGCTCCTGTGGGTGAGAACAGAGAGCGGAAATTAAAATTTAAGGATACTTTGGTGGATCTTGAGGTTCCTCCTCTTGAAGATGCTGAAGTTTATAAAGCAGACCTTGCAGGAGGAGGTGATGTTTCAACTAAGCTGTCTCAGTTGCATATTTCTAATAAAACGGGACCAGAAAGTGCATCACTTTCATTCCCTGCTGGCAAGAATGAAGAACAGAAGAATGGTAAAGTCTTAGTGGAAAAAGATGGAAAGTTTGAGCTCTTAAGTTTACGTGATATTGAAAGCCAGGGCTTTTTGCCCCCAATAAGTGTTTCTTTCACTGATATTGAAACCCAGCGTATGCCTCCAAAATCCTCTCACCTCAGTTCTTCTGGCACTGTCTCTAGAATGAAGGAAGTACGTGCAATAAGACAAGGCATACGTTCTTTTTCTCCTGCTGCAGAAGAGTGTGCCTTTTTGCCTAAGCCTCCATCTCACCCTAAACATCGTCCAAATTCTGCTATCATTGCTGCAAGAGGTCTGGGAAAACGGAAGACTCCACCAAGAGCACAGTCTGCAAACGTGCCCTTGAGAAGTTCCACTTACTGCCTTTCTCCTAGACAAAAAGAACTACGGAAGCAGTTGGAACAAAGGAAGGAAAAACTGAGGAAAGAGGTAAAGATACAGAGGCAACAAGCAGATCACAATGACCATCGCATTCCTCTGCCTCATAAAGGCTATGTGTTTACAGCATTTACTCTGTTCTTTTATGATAAAAGAGGCAGTAGTAATATTAATTCTCTGGAGTTAGCATAGAATCTCTTAAAATTCCTTTCATTTTCTTAAAACAAACCAAAACCCAACAGAATTACAGATAATGACATAGGATTATACCTTGCTCACAGGAGAAACAAAATATTTAATCAACTCCTCATAAATAGACTTTCTTTTGCTTTTCTATACTTACAGCTTTTGTTTATTGACTCCCTCTAAATTCCATTGCAAACCCATTATTTACTGAAACACTGTACAAGGTATCACATCCACATTGCAGTGTAATCTGTGGGGAAACCACAGTCATGCAGGTGCACGTTTGGGTGCTGATGAAGCAGGTAATAGACAACTCTCATATGGGACAGTGTTTAGTTGTAAAATAGGATTTTACACAGGACAGTGACTGTGAGAACTATGAACAAGAGTGCATGTGTTTCAAATGTGTGGAAGACTTCACAAGGAGCATGCCTTGTTGGCTGCATGAGATGCATGCAGGTAATATCACCTTGAAAGATAATGCAACAAGATACTTTTTTTTTTCCCTATAAATATTTTGCATGGCTGTTGTAGTAAATTTTCTTAATGAGTTTGTTGCAAAGTGGGATTCTTTCCCTTTCTCTGTGAATGGATATTATTTTTCCTTATTGGTTTTACCTGCTTGCTACACAGAGGACAAAAGGAAAAAAATATTCCCATGGCAGAGGTTGTTATTCTCTTGTCTATACAGGGCAGTCAAATAAAAGGGGGGAAAAAAAAAAGTATATTTTAGAAAATCAAATCCCTGTCTATTCAGGGATTTATATACTCAATATTTTATTATTTCTTCAGCTTCTTTTCAGAAAAATATTTAATAGCAGAATCAGCTGCTGACAGCTGCTAGCAGGAGCTTCATAAATCTTTAGTGGAGTCTTTAAAAATAGGGCTGCTTTGTTTCACTTTGGTGATGCAATTGGAGAAAGGAAAAAGCTTGTGATATGTTGCAATTTGTTTCTCTACTTAAGAGTTAAATATTTAATTTTTTTTGAAGAGCAACGTTTCAATTCACAAATTCTATGTGAGCATAATAATGGTCACATTTAAAAATGTTCCTTCCAGACCTGACAGGTAGCATGGATTCTACCCAAGCTGTTCACACTCCTCTAGGCTTCCAGTCAGGTGCTTTAAATATAAGGTCACTGAATAAAAAGGTCATGGAAGCATCTACCAATTTGCTGTGCCACGATGTTCTAAAAGAGCTGGCTAAGTAGTTCTGAAGGCCTTTCAATCCATGAAAATACCTCTAGCATGCTTTATTTGGAAAGTTTGCTGAGGCATAGATCAGTAACAAGAGGTATGAAATGTGAAGAGTTACTAATGTGGTAATTTTGTATGTGTTAATTCGTACACAGAAGACTAGATCTCTTGACCACATACTTCACATATTTAAAGTAAATAGTATGATAGTCCACTGTTAGACTAACAGTGTGCACTACATCTCTGTTGGCCAATTTATGAAGCACATAAGAATGTAGTTCTTCATTTCTTCATTCTTGAAGGGGAACAAATGCATGATTAATTTCACAGGCACGAAACATTCTTGATGTTATTGGTATCCATCTGCCTTATTTTGGTGGGTTTCTTTCAGTAAAGATGCTGTGCATAGGTGGGAGGAGAAGACTATTGCAATGAGTGGGGTTATCAAAATGTGGTAAAATGTCCTCATCAGCTTTCTGAAGCACTGTTTGCAGTCTTTTCCCCTACTTGTATGTACTTGTTAGCTAAAATGTGATTAGTAGCTAGAAGAAAGTTCTCAATTTTCTAAGTATCAATTCATTTCATGAACTGGAATGGTACTGAGCTATTAATACATCCCTAAGAAAGTGTATTACAACTTCATGCCCAGAAAAAGCTCCCTAAGGTAGTTCCAGCATTCCAATAAGTAGTTAAATATCCTTTTGGATTTAGTGGTCTCTCAAGTCAGAGTGTTTCTTTACTTTTTAAAATGTATCAATTACCCATGACTGCCTTCACATCAGCTCAACTGGGCAGATGTCAGACATCCATTTGAAAGTTCTGACCTGTTGCTTTTGAAATGTTCACGCGTCGAGATGTACCATGGAAATGATGGTAATCTCAAAAGGCAGTTAGACTGGGAGTATCTATATGTAGCCTGAAGCTGCAAGGAAGTGCTTGGACTAGTTTCTTCCTAAAGATTGTACCAACTAGCTATAGTCTGGTTATCCCTTTTTTCATCAATATTTTTGTCAGAATATAATTCAAATCACTCACTGTGACACTCAAATCACTTCATTGTGACAATAAGGCCTTTGCAGATTAAGGCAGTCGTTTCAGTAAAGTTTTACTTGCTCTTAATTTCATACAAGGAAGAAGAAAGGAAGAAAGAGCAAGAAGAACAGAAGAGAAGGGAGAATGAGATGGTGTTTAGAGCTTGGTTACAGAAGAAGAAAGAACAAGTGCAAGAAGAAAAGCGAATTCGTCGTGCAAAGGAACTAGAAAACTTGAACACCAAAGTAAGGTCACCCTAATGTAGGACTGGGAGTCATACTGATCTGATTCCATTTGTAAGCCTGGGTTCTTAGCTAAGTCTATGAAAATGGCCAGTGATGGGAATTTTTTTTGTCATATTGCTTGCAGGGAGGAGCTACATTGACTTGCATGTTCTGGATGGTTCTGCCTGGCAAGTTGGCTCTTGTCATACAGGCTCCGTTTGTGAACTTATTCACAATAAAATCACAGGAGAGACAGTGATGCCCTTTTTTTTAATCAAGTGGATGACTTAATTGAGCCCAGCTGTGAGCAGAAAGCCCTTAAAGTTTATTCCTTACCATCAGAATTTGTTGGCAATCAGCTAATGTGTGTGGCTTAACCAGAGAATGATGATTCAGATGCTCTGAAGTTCTCCTATGTTTCAACGAGCTGAAAAAGTTAA
Organism: Lagopus muta; assembly: GCF_023343835.1. Lineage (NCBI taxonomy): Eukaryota > Metazoa > Chordata > Aves > Galliformes > Phasianidae > Lagopus > Lagopus muta. Next base: position 83,545,794 of record NC_064433.1, read on the forward strand.
ATTCTGTATTTTTCATAACGTGCTGCTTTGAGTGCTTGCTCATGTATTTATTCCATGACATGTCAGCAAACATCCAATGCTACAAGTTTCTCTAATGTCAATGGGAGATGTCAGCAGAGCTCCAAAATTATAAGAGTACAGTTAATATAAAGGCTGTTTAAAGATGACCCCTGTGCATATGTCTTATTTAAATAGGAGAGAAACAGGAATCCAGAAGAAGCGTTCAAGTTATGGCTTAAAAAAAAGCACCAAGAACACATGAAAGAAAAACAAATAGAAATTTTGAGACGGCAGGAAGAGGGAATTACATTTTTTCCAAGGACAGAGGAATGCAACAGAGCTTTTAAGGAGTGAGTAGAATCCTATGAAATCCATTTTGAAAATGACACCAGGAGTATTGGGATGAAGTAGTGCCTCTCATGCTTGTGGCAGATAGGCTTTTAGATTGGCATGGCCGTAATACCTTTATCCTGGTGGCTTTATTTAAACAAAGCCAAGCCTACCTTGAAAGAATGAAATAAAATTTGCAGTTTTATCTGTGAGTCGTGTTTCTCTCTCTACAGATGGCTAAAAAGAAAGAGAGAAGAAAAGCGAGCTGAAGAACTGGCGGCTAAAGAGGCAGCAAGGCAGCTTCGATTAGAAGCTAGAAGAGCAAAACAGATGCAGAACATGCACAGCATTAGTTCGGAGCCTAGATCTTTTCGCTTCAGAGACAATTACAGTTGAAAATTTGGAGGTAACCACTGAGTTCTTGGGGACAGCCCTCTTAATTTTTATGGCTTGAGCTACTGCTGTTTACAGCTACTGACTTTGTGGTGTTTTTAAAGCTTTCTAGCAAATTCAACAGTCCCCTTCACTGACAATGGTTTTGCTATTTATTTATAATTAATTTTGTTGAAAAGCCTGCTTTTATGCACAACTCAGGGATCTTCTTGGTTTGACCAAATCAAAATGAGAGCAAGATCTGTTTGCAGGGGTGGCAAATACATTTCCTTTTAAAAGGCACTTTATATTGAACTCCACCATGAATTCCTGGATGCAGGCTATTATGATGTTGATTTTTTTTTTTTCTGGATTAATATTGGTATTTGCTGCTTGTGATGAGTGTGCAACTTGTGGTGTTGAAAAATGCTTTCTGGAATCTTTGCCACTTTCTATTGGCTTGTGGAGCAGCTGTTCCAGCCCAACTATTCTAACTAGGGGAAGTGGTGACTAAAGGCTAATGTGTATGTGAACCTGCAAGTTTCTGGAACTTCTTTTCTGTGAGTCAAACTGATGCATTCATATTTAGTAATTTTCTATTCCATGAAATGAAAGATAATGTAAATTATGACCTTTGCCAATATCAAGGAAGCTGAATTCCTTGTGTACATTTCCATGTTTGCTACGTTTATTAAAATATACCACCACCTTGATATTGGGAACTCGTGATAGAGAATGTGCTGAAATGACTTATGAAATCAAGGTTATCTGCGGGGAACACAGGGTCTGAAATGAGCTGTATTAAATCCAAAATTGTAACTTGTAAGCAAAGAAAATTTATTGTATTCTTCATGCAAACCAAAGCATGCCCAAGAAAGCAAGAACTTGTAACTTGCTAATTCTGTTTGTAGTATGAGACTTAAAAGAAAAAAAAAAAAAGGGGGTGAAAGCAGCTATTGTAGAAACCCTTTTCCTAAGATAGGCACTACCTATGATAAATCTGGGAGTTAAATTAAAAATGCTTATTTGCATCCTCCTGCTTTTCCTCCGCGTTTGCTCCTGTGTTTCTTCTACGTCCTGTCTTTGGATTTAGCAGATAAGCTGTAGGAATATTCATTTGAACTTGCTTCACAGTAACAAAATCATAAAGTAAAAAAATATTTTTTTTACTAATACTTGTAAAAGTAAAAATACTTGCAAAAGTAGTGCTTATCTTCAGCCTCCCCTAACACCCAGGAAGACTGTGGGCAAGGAATGAACTCTAATGCTAGTTTAGCTTTCAACACTGTGTATTAAAGGAGGTGTATCTGTTTCTTTTCTGAGGATTGACTACTTAACAGCATGACTGTAGAAGACAAAAGAGAAGGAAAAAGCCATTGTTTTACCTGCATGAAAATACAAGAATATCACTCCACAGTTTTCAAGAATCCATTTAAAACCAGTTACTATTTATATGTTGTAGCTAGAGTTCATTCAAGCTCTTTTCCTCTCCTCCGCACTCTTTCAGAGCTTACAGCTATAAAGACTCATTGCTTACACTCCTTATGACTAAATTTAAAAGATTGAACATACACCTGAGGACAGTTCATTGCCTTGGATAACACTAAAGAACCATGGAGCTGACTATATCCTAATGACCTATGATTATTACTTATTAAAAATATAGCATTTCCTTTGCTTTGGTATAGTTTATGCTTTTACTTCCCTGTAAAGATGATGAATTCATTAAGACTTGCTAATAAGATTGTCAAACTTAAGTAGTCAGGGGGATCTCTAGGCTCTACAAATTGGACCAGCATAAAGTCTTTGGTCTTGCCTTTGTAGAAGAAAGTAGTTTTTCAGACTGAAGAGGAATAAAGCAGCCCACAGAATAAAGAAATCCTGGCAGTCCCTAGCTTCAAGAGGCAGAGAAGCAGAAAATACAGGATTTCCAATTTTAAACCCACTTATATAGAAACAGGAAAAAGGGAAGCCTGCTGAACACCAACTAGTGGAATTCTTCAGAAAGAGTGCATGTGTGGTCATAAACATCAGCCATGTTTTTAAAGGGCTATGAGCTCTCCTTGACAGTGGTCGCAACAATTGAAAGTTATGTCTTCGTATCTTGTATATGGGTGAAACCTTCCAATATTCTTCTTTGTAGAAAGGAAGGAAGAGGGAGAAGTCTCAGAAAAAGAAGCTTCTGGTGATGTTTCTGTACGTGCAGCTGGATCCAGTACACGTAGCACCTATGAGAAGAAAAGCTGAGAATGAAAATTTATCTGCTAAGCTTAATAGGATTTATCCTTCTGTAACAGCGTGGAAGGTTTTCTGCTCAAAAGCAGAGTTTTTCAACTTGGTTTCAAACAATACATATATTATTTATGTTGTGCTTATTCTTCCGTGTTTTTGATTTTTAAACACCAGACAGCTCTATCCAGCATGTTTCCCCTGCAAATCATTTTTAAATACAATATTAAGCAGTTGCCACAAAGCAAGGCTTTTCCTTCTGAAAATGTGATCCTGATCCTGCCCCTCTGGTGTGTTGAAAGACTGAGTTGTATGGAAGGTTCTTACCCTTTCAGCCATTTTCTCAGCAGGGGTATTGCAAAATTCCACCGCTGCTGAAGTCTTTTTTGGACTGCTAGTTCCAACATTTCCAAGAAGATGTGAGCTTACAGCTTTGGCTAGTTTACAGTTCACAGCTGCTAGCTCTGTTGTAGTGTAAGGCTGGGCACTGGGATAGTATGTCTGTTGTCTCCCCCACTGAAGAGAAACCATCAGTTCCTCTAGAAGCCTGTGGAGAGAGAAAAATAATCTAGTGGTTTCATATTCCATACTATCAGCACACATGCTTCAGTGCAATCTTCCCCAAATTTGCTGTACAAGTCAGATGTTAATTGAAAAAGGTTTCATTATTTAAAGCAAGGAGGCAAAGCAGGTTACTCTCACAGACAAGGCTTCACCAATGCAGAATTTTAACAGTGGAAAAAATTAAAAGACATTTGTCAGACAAAGCACTGAAAAGTCATCGCAGGTAAAAGAATCTGTTAGTTTTGGAAAGAGAAGATTCTTGAAGTTAAGACAGTAAGTGATTAACTACATATAGTCTGCGGATATGAGAGATGTTAGTTCTACCTTCATACCTTGAAGCTATATGACCTTCAAGAACTCACAACTCTATGGAATACTGGGGAAAGAATTAGTGCTACTTTGGCTTTCAACACTGAGAATGAAAAGCAGCTATATAATCATCTGCATATCTGTTTTTTTCTTAAATGTAACAGGAATAGGGGAAAGTTATTTCAATTCTTCTCCAGCCCAGAATAAACCAACAGAAATGAGAAGTTTGTAGAGAAATAGTCTGGATTAGGAAAATCATACTTTTGTGTATGAATCATTTCTTGGCGGAACTGATCACGTTCATTCAACAGATCCTGAATTGCACTTTGTGCATCTCTGGTTTGACGCTGAAGAATTGCTCTGGTGTTGGTTAGCTCATCAGCCATAACCCTGCAAAAGACATTTCCAATTAGTAATTTAAGTGAGCAGCTTGAAAGTCACCTTCACTCTATTGCAGACAGTATTTAATCAGCTCAGTCTAAGGATTAAGCTGCCATTCCCCTTCCTTCCCCATGCAGAACTTGTCAACTTAATTACAAAGGACATGCACTAAGAGTAATTTCTATTCAACTACAAGCATTTAAGTGCAAAACTACGTTTGGACTATCTGAGTTTAAATAATCTTATGCCACTCTATACAAATGGGTAAGTGAGCACGGTGCACAAACATCCTGACAGACAAAGCTGAATACATTTTGTTATTGACAGGTTTCTTGCAGGTACACTGTAATCACATCTTTTCACAGTCGTTTCTAAAGATGACAGCTATGGCTGCAGACTGCATCCACTTCACTGCTTCTCTCAGGGCACAATACCTAGATGTCAAATGCTCCAGATACAAGCATGTGAGAACTGCTTGTGATATTTTGCTATTCTATGCCAACAGACCCCTGGAGCTGGTACTTCAATGCCTGAGATACTGCAAACACCAAGAACAGAATGCATTTTAACAACTACCAGCAAGGAATCTGAGACTTGAATGAATGAGAGCCTTACAATAGAACAGGTGTTACTTTGATCACATCTCCACACTGTCAAAAGTGTTACTGGAAGAGGCTCCCTTGCAGTGACCTTAGGATTCATATTAATGCTGAAGAAACAAGTAAAACTAGGATAGTAATGCTTGCCTGGATGGTACTATCACAACTGCTTATCATTCACTCAGTACATCAAAACTGCTGAATACCAGCAATTTAAATGGACTAGATCATACATTCTCATTTCCTTCAAGCAGTAAGTCATTTTCATAATATGCACTAAGCATCACTAGTTAAAATGCAGTGAGTTATAGATGAGTACAATAGAAGATTAAAATCCTATCACTATTTGCAGATCTGATAGATCATCTACACTTAGCAAGTTAAAAGTCTAATCCCTTGTCAAATGAGACTGACACTTAGACCAGCTTAAGATTTGCTCTTAACTCTTACAATGTATTAGTTTATGAGTACAGAAGTTACCGTAGGGTTCCTTCTGTAAACAAACATTTAATGAAGAGGTCTCTCTATTCTTCCATTCTTAGTTGCTGGTTTTAGTAGATCCCTGAAAAATTAATGATTTTTTTTTTTAAAAAAAAACAAATTGGTGATTGCATCATACTTTCAGCTGTCATGGAAGACATTTTCAAACCCTAAACTGGACACAGTTACACAGTTGATCAGAAATAAGAACTTCTCTTATGTTAACAAGAACTGGAGTTAGCATTTTAGGAGTATTAGGACCCACACTATTACTTTTGAAAGGCAGAACTACTGAGATTTACAAGCAGCTTAGTTTCTTTTTATCTCTTCTCTGATTGAAACTAAATGGTAAGTGTCTTACAATAGCTGTTGTGGTTGCCCTCTGCATATATATATATATACACACATATACACATTCCCAAGTGCTGCAGTGGGTGCATATAACAAAAGCCTACAGAAAAATGCTGCTTGAAGTGGGAATACCTGCTTGCTAGGAATTTGCTTCGCCACACATCACACTGTATAGACATGCGCTCCAGTTGTTCAGACAACTGAGACAGATTCCGGCCCAAGACTTCATTTTCTAGGATAAGCTGATTTTTCTCACGAGCCATCCGCTCAAAGTGATACTGCAGATCATCTCCAACAGAAGCAACAAGGAGTTTCTTCAGCTCCCGATTCACCTAGAATTAGACCAAACCATCTGATCATTACCAATATGGATTGAAACACTTTCTACTTTTGTACGCAGTACAACTTAGGCAACTTATTATTTAAAATGAGCAGTTTCTGTTTCCAGAATGGAATGCACCCAAAGGAGAGGATAATAAGCCTCACAATCCACTCCAGTGTGACAAAATTTTAAGAGTAACGCACATTTAACACTTCCTTGTTTAAATTTTAACAGCATTCGAGGAGGAAGAATAAAAACATGGTACATGAAACAAAGAAAGTTTCAGTCCTATTCTAGTCCTGACTCAGTAAAATAGCAAAGGATTACATAAGTCATTTGTAAGTAATGTTACACCTCCTTCTATGGTGTAACTTTTTTTTTTTACTAAGTGTTGGGTCATGAGAAAAGATCTTGCACCTCAAAAGACATTTCCCTGCAGTCCTACAGTGTGTTTGTTTCTCCCAGATTCATGCTTTGATATTTTTATCTGCTGACAGAGAAGCACCAGAGTACTCTGATGCATTTCTACTCTCTATCTTGTACGTTCAAAAAGAAAACAATTTGTTTCAAAGCTTCAGTGTCATAGCAGTTACTTTTGATTTTATTCACAAGCTAAATAAACCAAAGCAACTCAACTGTGAGGAAAAAAAAAAAACCCTTCATTTCTTACCTCTGTCTGTATACGCAGCTGATTAGAGAGACCTTCTTTATCCTGTAACAACCGCTTTTCTGAATTCTTCAGCTTTTCGATTGCATTTTTGAGGTCAGTCTGTTCTTTCTTGGGATCTGCAGTTCCATCTGACTGATGGAAAGCGTCTCCTTTGTGTCCCGCCGATTTAGCTACTTTAGCATTTTTAGTTGCAACTACATGGGTGATAGCTGCTTTGGGGACTAATATACGCACAGCTTCAACTTCTACTGATTTATCAGCATGTATCTGCCCTAGCTGGAGAACTCCAGGACTCAGCGATGAGACTGCTTTTTTTTGTGGGCTGTGGTGGATGTGATGGTTTGTAGCGCTGGCTCCAGTGCTTACTTCTACAGATTCACCCGTCTGCTCTGTTTCCATGCCATCTCCAGGTCCTCGGATGGGTGATGAGGCATAGTCAACTACAGTTCAGAAATAGCAGAGGAAGTTACCATCTTAATGTCATTGCAACTCTTCCCTTCATTTACGTACTTCAGAGATGAAAGTTTTAATTTTACACTGCCTGCAAAACAGTCCTTTGCAGCAGGAGCTATCAAACACAAATTAGAATCTAGAAAGCTTTTACTCAAGTATGCACTGCTAATTATGACAAATTCATTGATAAATTTTACTAGTTTCCATCACAAAATATTGGGTAGATGTGCAGATATGATCAAGAACCATTAAGGAGAAAAACTCCTGACAATGTTACCTATGGAGTGACAGTGAACTTCAGCTTCTGGGAGCTGACAAAAATCACAGCAGATCTATTTAAAAATCCAAAGCTGCTATTAAGCTATACAGCTACTAACACCATAAGAAATTTAAGAGGATTTAAGTACTACAACATGTTTTGAGTTAATGATTTAAAAAAGCCAACATATCAGTTGCATTTCATTTTTAATTAACAGCCCCCAGTACTCCTAGTAAGGCTACATTCTGCTCTAGATTCCCAAATATGCCTGTAATTCATTTTGCTGAAGGTCATTACGTTTTTGGCTGAGTTAAATGCTATCACAGTAAGGTTTCCCCACAGTGGACACGGCAGGAAAGCTTCTCAGAACACTGCTACACATACTGCCATTATTTCTCTTACTGCAGGGAGTAACATGTGCCTGCATCCTCTGTCCTATTCCCCATGCTGGACTTCAAAAACACAATAGTGTTGCCATTACAGTGCTCTACTTTCAGGATTCAGACAGTGCCAGCAATTTCCAAAGGCCAGAGAGGGCTATCAGACAAAGGTGTAGACACGTAACTGCCCAAATGACAAACCTGCTTTTCCAGGCAAAACCACGTTAGGAGATCTAGTTCAATTAACTGCTCATTTCATGCAGTTAAAGAAATAAGACCTTAGAATTCGGGTTAAAGACCTTTTAATCCACTCAGCTCAGATACCGCACCAACCACCTACTTTTTTCTAGAGATGTCATTTTCTTGCTAGCAGTCAGCTCTTCTTAACTACGTAATCCTGAGGAGGAAAGGAGGGAAAGCATCTTCAGCAAGGGAAGTTAATCAACCTGTTTTCGAATACAGCCTCTAAAATTCAGTTCAGTGGCACACTGATACACTGTTTACTGTGAACTATAAGCTCTAAAGGAGGTAAAAAGCCCACACCAAAACAAATGTAAAAGCAAAGACGCCCCCGAAACCCGAGAAAAGTCAAAAGAAGGATCCGAGCCGTCTGGCACTTGCTGCTTCTCTCACCGAGGGCCGGGCTTCAACTTCCATCTCTTGCTCGTCCAGTTCTAGTTCCCATTCTTCAAATCCCTCCTTGCAGTCTCCCTCCTTTACGCAGAGCCCTCACCCTCCGTGACTCCATCATACTCCTTCCCGCCCGGCGCCGCTCTCGAACCCCAACCCACACCGGCGCCCGCCGCCCCCCACACACAGCCCCCACACGTTACCAGCTCCACAGCCCGCACCCGTCACCTCCGCCAGCGCCGCTGCCCACCTTCCGCTTCCGTCCGGAACAGCCTCACACCCAGCGCAGGGCGGGGCGTCCGTTGCCAGGGCCGCGGGAAGTGAAGCGGCCGCCGCCATGGTGAGCGCCGGGCCTGGGGTCGGTTGGGTGGGCTCTTCGCTCGGGGTTAAAGCAACGGGGCGCCGCCCCCCACCCGCCTTTACAGGCACCCAGCGGCAGGGGCACCGCGGTCTCTTGCTAGGTCCACGACTTAATGATGATTTGTATAAGTCGCTGTTGTGTTTGGTTTATTTTCCTTACCGCAGGAGGTTACCGGTTTAGTGCTTGATGGATATAAATCGAATCCATTTCTGTCGCTTACTCGCTAAAGAGCTTGAGGACGATCACTTCACAATCTTATTTCTCCCTCTTATCGCAGACGCTCGTGCCCTGATATTTTCCCGTTCACTGTTCGTGCACGCTCAGATCTAGTTTTTGCTGTGTGTAATTTTCTCTCAGTGCAGTGTCCGACCTGTATAACATGTGCCAGCTGAGGTTTCTCTGCCACTAAACAGAGCAGAACTCTTGTTTCTTGTGTCCCAGTTACTCGTAGTGCCAAACGATCTCTCTTTTCTCCCGCTCCTGGCTGCATTCTCCAATTTAACTGTGATCCACTGTAACCTTCAGGGATTTTTCCCCGTGTTTTTGCTGTTTGTTTTCCCCCAGATATTTGAATTTATTTTCTTGGTTGTCACTGTAATAATTTGCAGCCATCTCTATGGGATTACAGAATTTCAGACCATTTCTCAGATCGTCAAAATCGCGTTGAGCTCTGTTTACCAAACTGCAGTTTCTCCCAGCTTAGTGTAAGCCTGGATTCTGAAAGTGCACTTCTCTGTTTCATTGCCAGCATGGCAATGAAATAAAACATGACATAAAACCAGGTGGGTGACAGAACATTTTGGAACCTCACTTGAAATTGACTTACAGCTTGCAAGAGAATTATTCCTAGTTACTTCTGCATGTGGCAATTGTAACTGTGCTTTAATGTAGGTCGCAGTTCCCTACTTCACTTGCCAGAACATGGGGTGTCTTAGATTGGAGGTCCTATCAAAGCCAAGCGTGTCACATCAGTGGCTTCTCCCTTACTTACTTAGCCCAGTTACCATATCTGAAAGGGAAAACGGTCACGACAGGATTTTTTTCTTGTCACATTAACGTTATCAACTTTGTATAACGTTTTGTCTTCAGTGACTCTCACTGATTTTCTAATAACTCATTCTGTTATCTTCCAAAGCCTGCAGTTGAGTGAGCTGTCCCAGCCTTGATCTCCTCTAGTCCCTGAGGCCGTTCTCTACAGCTGCTCAACAGTACGAGTGGGTTGAGGTTTCTGTGGCTGCTGTCCTTAGCGCATCAGAGACCATTTAATGTGCTGATGCGAGTATGTCTAACTTCTTTAAACTCTTCTTTCTTTCCTTGTTTTTTAGTTCTGTGCTCTGGCTTAAACCAGCTAAATTACCTCTCCAGTTGTAACCCGTTTATTTGCTTCTGTGAGTGCTGCAGTAAGAAGAAACTCTGTATTTCACTTTCCTTCTTCAGTTTCATCCTAGAAGTGGGATACTGTAGTGAAAATGCTAAGTCACAGCTTGAAGTAGTGATTGAACACCTGGAAGGAAGGCAGGGCCAACTCAGGGGAGCTCAGGTGCAAGCAGTGCTCCTGATTGACCAGAGGGGGTGGAGCAGTATCCACTCTTTCCCAGACCTCATATAAGGGTTGGCAGTGGAGGTAAGGATATCCTTCTGGAGGTTCCTGTATTTGTGAGGCCTTATAAAGGTAAGCATCTTCTTTCTTTTGTTTCTGTGTCTACAGCTCTACAGCAGTTGTGTTTGAGCTGATCCTTGCTTGTTGTAGCTTAGGATCTTGCTATTCTGCTGTCATTGCTGTGCTTTCCATTTTGCTATAGATATGTTTTTTTCTAAGGGTTTAGTACTGTGACTTAAAGCATTTGATCTAACTCGTACATTTTTTGAAACATCTTTTTCTCAGAAAGATGGAGTTAAAAAATAAATGACTCTTCCTCCGTTCTTTAATGCAAACATTCTTGTCACCACAGCTCCGATAACTGCAGAGAACATTAAAAATCTTTTTCCATCTTGCACGTAAAGAACATGTGGCTTAGTTTAATAGGATGTCATCTGGGTTTGATTTTATGGGTGTGGAAGCACGTAGTGGAATTTAAGCTTTCAGCTTCCTTAGTTCTTTCTACAAAATCAGGAAAACATCTATGTGGTAGACTTTCCTGGGCTAGGTTGCCCGAGCTTGCAATCATGCCATGTTGACCACTATCTTGAGTATAACTGGAGATGAGCAGTTCAGCACACTCCAACAAAGATTTTTCTAACAACTGTGTTATATGTTTGTTGTTATCTTCAGTTCATTGGTAAATCCCCAAAGCCCGGCTCAGTGAATACTAATACAGAAGTGCTTAGTTAAGGCAGGGAAGAAAAATAAGTAATTTTCTTGTAAAATGAGTAATTATTTAAAATCAGTACTTCTTAAAAAACAGCTTTGATTCATCAGTGGAAGAGACTTACTTTGTGATTTGGGAATGGATGCTAGAAAGTAAGTAGTACATCAGCCATTCCTACAGCACAGCTGCAGAACCCTGGGTTGCTCATTGCCAGGGTATCTTGTTGTGATCAGATTTTCAGCTGCAGGTGTTATAGAGGCAGTACAGCTCACAGGCAGCTGTAGGCTGCAGTTTCATTTGGGAACCAGTAATTTCAGCCATAGTGGATTAGCTGGCAAAATGGGATGTTTTGTGTGAAGAAAACTCTCATTCAGGTATGATCATATAGAGAGGCAAAACTTTCCCACTTCACAGAGCTGAACAAGTGCACATTTGCAAATGACTAGAAGTTATTTCATAAATTCTGTACCTTTTGTTGCAAAACTCTTGTACTTAAAAGTTTGTTTTTTTTAAGCTCTTCCTGAAAAAGATGCAAAACCTTCCCTTGAGAACAGCTTTCTTAATAGTTGTGAAGACTTGCTTTTGTGGCCCAGAAACCAAGGCTGAATTTCACTGCAGATGACCACCCTGATTTTTTTCCTGTGCAGAGTAAGTGGCCCAAGCCTTTCCATTATAAGCTGGCATGGCACAAACATGTTTCCTGACATAATGGTTAACTCTTATTTGCAGCATTTCATCATTGGGAAAGATAAAAAGTGTTGCATGTTGAATCTTCTTATAAGCATTGGAATTATGATATGGTTTCTTCTTGAACTAATGTTTCCTAGTAATGCTAGTTTTCTCTTGGGCAGGTGGGCTGTGAATGCAGCAGAAGGTATATCTGATAAAATAACAGAATCTTTGACCCTGTATGAGCCGAATGAAAACTGCTAAAAGAATATAACTTTCCTGTGAGATGTATCTGATTCAGCAGTGGAAAACTGTGTTCCAGGAACTCATTTTGGGTTTGATACTGCCATCTTTATGATATGACTCGCTATATAAAATACCACTCTACATATATAAAGCTGACAGATTCAAAATCCATGGGATAAATTGCCTCCTACTCTAGCCAACTCTGAGCTGTGGCTTGCAGGAGCTGCCATCCCTGAAAGCAATTTTAGATGCAATGATAGCTCTTCTGACTGATGTGTCTGAAGTAGCTGATGGTATGAAAGGCAAAGTTATCTAGAATTACATAATGATAAATTCCATTTTAATCTCCCTTTATTACCCAGAATTGTCACTCAGGATTCTTCAGATTATAGCTGCAGTTTTTAATAACTTGGCACATCTATTCTAATTGTATGGATTTGACTTTTTTTTCTTCTTTCAATATTGTTAGAAAGTGAAGAAATTCGGGAATTATTCAGTGAAGCATTGCCAGGAGCATAAGGAGAAGTTGCCAATTGAAAGTTTATGATTAAAAAAAGAGATTTATTGACAGAGTCAGTGGTTATTTAAAGTGTTTTTCCAAGCAGATTTCATATGGATAAAATTTATACTTAAGAATGTTGTATTTGAGCTCTCAATTATTTTTTTAAAGCACCTCAGGTTACCATAAGAAGCCCACACATCTGTGTAGGATCTGGAGAAACTGAGAAGTTCTGATGGATGTGACCCTGAAAGAAAGATTGGCAAGAAGCAGCCAAACTGACAATGAAAACATTGTTTAGGCTGGGAAGGACTTGCTGGGGTAACCCAGTCTGACCTGCCTTTCAAAAATGGTTCTAATCAGCTCAGGTTGCTTTGGGACACACCTGGGTGCATCCTGAACATATCAAAAGATGGAGATTCTGCTCCCCTGGGCAACCTGTCCTGGTGTTCCCACCCTCTTGGTTAAAGAAAGGAATAATCAGATAAATCCTCACTGGAAATTCCTGTGTTTCAGCTTGTGTCCTTTGCCTTTTTGCTTTCACACTGAAAAGGCTGGCCCCATCTTGCAGTCAGGGAGCTGAGGGTTGCAGTCTCTCTCACTTTTCTTCCTCCCTGGCTGAGCAGGTCCTGCTCTCTCAGCTCCATCTTGCATGTCTTGTTTTACAGTCTGTAGTGGTTTTGCTGGCCAGTGGCAAAATTCTGAGAAGCACAAGGTTTTGCCTTTTTCTATGCATTTAATCTGTGAGAATAGTGAATCTTTGAAAAGGACTTTTGGCTGCTCGGTTAAATGTTTTAACTAAGTTCCTGAAAGTAAATAAAAATTGCAGGGATCTATTGCATCCAGGTGGGATACTCTGTTAATGATTAGCTGACTGCTGAAAAATGGAGGTTGTAAGGATCACCTGTTGCTGTGAGCCTGGAACCCTGAGGCTTTTTCCGTGAACACTGACTTCTATTTACTGACTTTTATCTACAGCTGTGGCCACTGTGAATAATCACTGAAAGTACTATTTCATGGGTGTAAGAACTGCTTGGCCTAATCACAGAATTCACAGAATGGCCAGGGTTGGAAGGGACCTCAAGGATCATGAATCTCCAACCCCCTGCTACTTGCAGGACCACCAAACTCCCCATTTAATGCCAGACCAGGCTGCCCAGTGCCCCATCCAACCTGGCCTTGAACACCTCCAGGGACGGGGCATCCACAACCTCTCTGGGCAGCCTGTTCCAGCACCTCACCACTCTCATAGTAAAGAACTTCCTCCTGACATCCAACCTAAATCTCCCCTCCCTCAACTTAAAACCATTTCCTCTTGTCCTGCAGTTATCAGCCCTTTCAAAGACTTGATTCCCCTCCTGTTTGTAGGCTCCCTTTAGGTACTGAAAAGCTGCAATGAGGTCACCCCACAGCTGCTTCTTCTCCAGGCTGCACAAGCCCAGCTCCCTCAGCCTGTCTTCATAGGGGAGGTGCTCCAGTCCCCTGATCACCTTCGTGGCTCTCCTCTGGACCCTCTCCAACAGCTCTGTCTTTCTTGTACTGAGACTCCAGACCTGGGCACAGTATTCCAGCTGGGGCCTCACAAGAATAGAGTAGAGAGGGGCAATCACTTCCCTCTCCCTGCCGGCCACCTCTCTTCTGATGGAGCACAGGATACCATTTGCTTTTTACCATTTTTGCTTTTTTTCCTTTGAACGCTAGATGGTGCTCCTACACTTGCAAGTAAGTGGCTCTTGGAAATGTATTCTTGAGAATATAACAGGCTCTCTATTTGCGTGGGATTCTTTAACTGCCTTATTCATTTAAAAAGTCATCTTTTTTTTCTGCAGAATATTCTAGCATGCTTATAAAGAGAAGGTATGCAGAGGTATAGAAATGGGAAGTGGGAAATGTGTGCATGCATACTTGAGGCTATGTGCAGATTCTTTTATACCAATGCCATGCGTATTTAGGTCTTTCACTAAATTTAGTAGCCCTTCTGTTTTTATCCTTTCTGTATATTTATTCACTTACTGGAGTTGTGATTGTGGAGCAGGACTAAGTAAAGCAGTGTGTTTTCTAGTTACCTAATTACAATGCTGACCTTAATGTGTTTGTTCTCTATTATGGCACATTTCTTAATTGGGCTGCGGCTGCTCAGCCTGAACATTCACGGTTCAGTGGTGAGAAGACATAGAATTGTAGAATCATAACAGTTGGAAAAGACCTCTAAAATCATGCAGTCCAACTGTCCACCTACCACCAGTATTTCCCCACTAAACCATGTCCCTTAGTGTAACATCTAAACATTTCTTAAATACCTCCAGGGACAGTGACTCACCCACCTCTCTGGGGAGCTGTTGGACTAACAGTGGTTGCTGGTGGCATCTGTGGAGCTGGCAGGCTGGGCAGCATCAGCAACCCTGCTCTTCCTCCTTTCAGTGTCCAGTTTTTGCATTGCAGTGAGGAGTATGAAGAAGTGGGAAATGAGGATGGACTAACTGAGCTGCCTTTGCCATGGTTTTGGAGAAACATGGTAGCAGGTTAAACAAGAAATCTGGATATTTTATCCATCAAATCTTTCTATTATGTGAAAGGAATGGTGATGACTTATCCTGTTTCACAAAAGGATGAAGTGGGTTGTGTAGTGTCTTTTTACTGAAAGTGCTGAGCATTAAATACAGCTGTGAAGGTGGGGAAAAGTAATGTGATCAGAACCATATACAAGACTGAACGTATCCTTCAGTCGCTGCCTGCATCCATAAGAGACCTTCACATCTCTGGGAACTAATGTAGTCTGCTCCAAACTGTGGTGACGAAAGTTCTATGCTCTGGGAAGAGAAGTAAATTTTTAAATTGCCAAACACTTATAAAATTGACCTGTATAATTTCATTAGAAATGGCAGAATTTAAGAACAGGGTTATAAGTACCCGCTTTGCTTTCTTTACCCCACAGAGGTTTTTACTTTTTGACTTCACTAATGGGAAGCTGCTGAATGTTTTTCTTTTCTTATGACAAATTCTGTTCATGTTAACTGTCATTAGATCAACAGCAGAGTATAGAGTAAATGGGCATGACATCTCTGCTAGCTGAAACCTGGATTTAGTCCAGTTACATTAGAGTTAATACTTGACACAATTTAGGAGAAAAATAGTGTTTTAACTTCAACAGTTGGTTAAACAGTGGTGTAGGCAAAGTACTTGCTTTAAGTGCCCGCTGTAGTAAATAAGAAACCTGTCAGCAGAGTTGTTTGCTTACTTCAGTGGATCATAAATCTTTACTACACTGTTATGTGCTCTGAACGTTCGAGGTAGATGCAGCATGTGTGGTCTTTGGAACGTTCACACAAACTCCTGGGTGTTAGTGCTTGATGGTATCAGTGGGCTGAAGGACACAAACTTCCTTAGCTGTGATTCCAAGGCAAACAGTCAGTTCTTGTTAAAAATGATTTTCAGAGGATTATTATGAGCTGAGATAATCTAAGGATGCTGTAGAAATTAGGTTAGGCTGAAGTGCTGTTGAAAACTTTCATTCAAGATTTGTAGGTGTTTTCCTTCAAACCTTTACTTCCGGTTGCTTGTAGCTTTCTGCAGGTTTTTATTCTGCTTCACATTTTCCAGATGGCTTCTACTGGGGGTTGCAAATTTAATGGAATAAGGATTTGTGGGAAACAAATTGAAAAATTTGTCAGTCCCAACAAATAAGTGAGTATGCAGGTCTTCCTCCAAGAGCTTTTAACAGAGAAATGGTCATTGTAAAGGAAGACAACCTTTGACTATTGCTCTCAACATTAATTTTTGGCCAAGCTTGTATTTCAAAAGTATACATGCAATGCGGATGAGAGCATGTAATGCAATGCACACAAGCACCTCAAAGCATATATAGCCCTCTTACCCTCTGGGGTCACATGCAGATGCTGACCTCACTCCAATGTCAAAGACCCAGCATTCGGTAGCTGATCAGGGCAGTGTTGGTTCAGTGCTGGTTTCAGCCTGGAGAGAAGAAGGCTGTGGGGTGATCTAATTGTAGCCTTTCAGTACCTAAAGGGAGCCTACAAACAGGAGGGGAATCAACTCTTTGAAAGGGTAGATAACAGCAGGACAAGGGGAAATGGTTTTAAGTTGAGGGAGGGAAGATTTAGGTTGGATGTTCGGGGAAGTTCTTTACAGAGGGAGTGGTGAGGTGCTGGAACAGGCTGCCCAGAGAGGTTGTGGATGCCCCATCCCTGGAGGTGTTCAAGGCCAGGTTGGATGGGGCCCTGGGCAGCCTGGTCTGGCATTAAATGGGGAGTTTGGTGGTCCTGCAAGTGGCAGGGGGTTGGAGATTCATGATCCTTGAGGTCCTTTCCAGCCTGGGTCATTCTGTGGTTCTGCCTCTTGTGATAAATTTTTCTAAGCACCTAAGCTGTATGCTCAAATATTCCAAGTCTGTATGCAAATCTTCCAGGTCTGTGACATAAGTTATTATGTTATGGATGCTTTTCTGAGTCAGGGAAGTGCTCTGCTTTCACTACAGTCAGTGTCACACTCTTCCTGAGTTGGTGGAGGCCAACAGTGTGCTGCAGAGCACTAATGTCTCTAAGAGCAGTTGTGAGAGTTGCACCAGAAGTAATGCGTTCTATTTTATTATGTTGGCCCATGACTTCAAAAGGTTGTGGTAGAGCAGAAGAAGGTGAACATTCCCACTAGTATTCCCTTACGTTTTGTTGCTATGCCACAGATGGCAGCAGAGAGGCAGTCTGACAGAATGCCTGACATGGAAGTGTGGGTGAAGCAGGGGAGTGGAACTGAATTCCCCCATGTGGGGGGAAAAAAAAAAGGTATCTGTTGCCCTTCATTGATGCTTGCTGAATATTTGTGGAGATCAGACAGTGGATGTGAGCACAGTGAGGTGTTGGGTGATGCATTTCAGCAGCGGCAACAGCAATGTGAAAGACAAGTGATGTTCTGGGCAGACATGCACAGCTGTTACATCACAAAATGAAGAGTGTCTTGATCAGTTAATCAATGCAGATTGGCAGATTACAAGAGGGAACTTGGTTTCAGTGCACTGGAAGTGATGGTGGCAATGTTAGAATATTGCGAAGCTGAGTCCAAATGAATGGATGAGTATAATGAATGCTTGCACAGAAACTTGCATACGCTGTTCTGTCTGTTCCTCAGGATCTAGTGAACCAATGCTAGGCTAGAGGGGACAGTTTCCTACATCTAATCATTACCAGTGGTGAGACGTAGTATCTCCAGTACATGTCACAGTCAAAATGGCAGTCCATGGAGTGGCAGCATGCAAATTCCTCATTACAGAAGAAGTTAAAGATGGAGCCCTCAGCAGATAAAGTGATATGCGCTGCCTTTTGGGATAGGAAAGGGGCTATCCTTGGTTTCCTGGAACCCCTACTGTCAATTCTGACGACTTCATTGTAATGCTGACTAAGCTGAAGGCTCTGACTTGCGGAGTTAGGCCAGAGAAGACCACCTTTCTCCTGTAACACCATGTTTCTGGCCCCTATGCCAGTTGGAAGATGGTGGAACGCACTGTGATCTTGTCTGGACCGTCCTATCACAACCATTGTATGTAGCAACTTTTTGCTCCTATTTGGGCCAGTGAAACATAGACCAGATGGGAAACGTTTCACTAGCAATGATGATCTCAAAGCAGGTGTGAAACAGCAGGTCGCAAATTTTGATGAGTCCAGTGCAGACTCTTGTTCACCGCTGGTGAGAACGCACAGCTAATGGTGGTGACTGTGTTGAAAAAATGTTTTGTAGCTGAGAATTTGCTCTGTCAAACAGTGTTATTGTGCTCTTTATATGTGTTGTAGTTTCCATGGAAATAAATAGGAGGCATTGTTTTTAGAGTGACCTATGTACATATGACTGCATCATGGCTCATGCGTTAAATGAGGAGCTATTCCACGACAGACTGTGTTTGGCTGGACTTCTAAAGCTAGAATAGCAATACAGGATCCTGTGGCTGTTTTAGAGGAACTGCATTGCAACATCATTAGATAACATGAATCCTTTAAGTACTTAATTACATGTGATTACAGAGGGTTAGAATTAAACGTTGAGGATTTCAGTTCTTGACTCTCTTATGTGAGGGACAGGGAAAAAAATAGGGAGTATCTTCCACTAATCATGCCTACATGCTTCATGCAAAGCCTGCAGGGTTCGCATGGTGTAGTAAGAGGATTTCTTCCTTAGTAAATTGACAGAATGGCCAGATAACTTTGTGAGGTAGCTGTGCACATTCCTGAATGTGAGAAGAGAATTTTGTCTTCAGCCTTCTAGAGCTGTGCTCATGAAGACCCGTGCACATATGGAATCATTTTGTTGAGCCAAAATCCCAGTCGAAGATGATTCACTTGGTCAAAACAGAGGCAGAAATAACCATTACTTCGCAGCAGACGGCCCAAGCAGCAAGTCATATAAGCAGGCAGTTCTAAAGGCATCTGAGAAGCTGGACACCTGTGATATTGGGAGTTAGGAAACTGGAACTAAAGAAAATAGCAGCTGTTTATGGTAGGGTGAATGTTGTACTTGCAGCTGTGTTTAATTTATATATTAATATTAAGTATTTAATAACAAACCAACAGTTTCATAAAGTTATCTAGAAGAATTCATGTAAAATTTTGAATAGGTAGGATTTGCTTTATGCTGAGGGGGGGAAAGGAGATGCTTTCAAAATTCACCAGTGAACTTCTGAATTTGACATTGAGTGAGAACTGCTTGTAGTCAAGGCACTGTCATGGAATCTGCAGTTTCCAGGTGTTTCTCAATTTGAAAGTGATCTTTTTGGCCCTCTGAAGAAAAGCCTGTTGCAAATGTGGGGGGAGGTGCAAGAGCAGCGAGGCGGGATGTTCTAAAGAATTATACCAGTTCTTAAAATTATGCTGGTGCCAATATCAGAAACATGAACAAAGAGGAGGAGGAAGATGAGGTTTAAGAGACAGAGCTAATTGAGAGCTCTATCTACGCAGTGTTGTGATTTTAAGTTTTACCTGGAAGATATCCTGTATTGGAACTGTGGAAGACAGAGATGGATTGAATAACAGAACTTAATAAGCGTGCGTTGCTGAGGATTTATTTTGGGATTTAAGGGTGATTACAATGCTGAAAATGAGAACACTTTCTGCCACTCAGTATGCTATTTGCTAAATACCACCGGTATGTCTGAAACCTCTCATTTCTTGCAAAATGGTTGCTAGCATTTAATAGCTGAGTTACTTCTGCACTTTCTTTTTACTTTTTTGCACCTTTTTCTTTCACAAATTGATATATCTATTTTAATGAAGTATTGATGATGAAAAATTACTTGTACTGTGTAAATAGAATTTTTTCACATAGCTGCTTTCAACCTGTTTGCCTCACAAAACAAAGCTTATCGCAGTATGCGTGTCTGACTCCCATCTTCTTCCCTTGCTTTTCCCCTGGTAAGTTTGAGGTTTACAGGCAGATGTCAGGTAGATTTGATAGAGGTATAATGGTGTTCCTCTGGGTGTCTTGGGAATGGGAGGGAACCTTCCAAGGCATTTTTAAAGGAAGACTTCACTGAGTACAGCCCTAGTGACACTTCAGAGAATCCAGGTGAGTTTGAGCCTGTTCGAATACTTGAGCTGAAGAAAAGTTGCATTAAGAATGGTCAGGGTTGAGAAAGGCCAGTGCAGAAAACCAGGCCTCATTCTTATGATTTCTTGCTATTTATTAATGTCAGGTGGCCTTAAAGTAAGGCAGAGTGTAGTGATATAAAAGTGTATTTGCTTAATCTTGTCGCCTATTGAAGTGAAGTGTACAGACCTTCTTACTTAATCAAGCTGAAGAACATAGGGAATGTGGAAGGTATGAAGGCATGCTTACATAATGAAACAGCAAGTCTGTGATAAAGTGACTCTATCCATTTTGCTGACTTTTCCTTTGCTCTCTGAGGAGCATCTTGCTGTAGCAGTTCAGGTATAGACTGCATTATAGCAAGCTATACCCTGTGTTATGTAAACTAAAATGGCTTTACAGTTCTTCTGATACGAATATCCTCTATTTACCAGTGCCCAGGGAAGGGCATCCCTTCTAGAGTAAGGATTTTTTTGGAGGAAAAGAGGCACGCAAGGTTAAGTGGGCTTGCCTGAGGTAGCACAGGAAGTCCATGAAGAGCTGGAGCAGAGAAATCCCAGTTCTGTTTCCTGTCTTCCATCAACCTTCACTTAACAATCCAGAAGACATTTCATGACATTTTCCTATTATCTTGGATAAAAACTTGTGCAAATGGAGGTGGGCAACTCATTAAGTATTTTTGCCATCTTCTAATCTAATTTAGCTTGCCATGTCTTGTTTGATGTTTCAAGTTCAGCGTTTTATGTAACACTTTTGTAGAGATTCAGATTGTTTAAAATGGTTTTGGTTTTTTTTTTTTTTTTTTTTTTTTTTTTTTTTTTGGTCCTTCAGGTTCATGAATTTATCCGCAGGGGGCGGATCACGTTTGTCACATTTGAGATGTCCTTACGTAAAAGAAAAGCACTCCAAGCCCACTGGCAGAGACCACCTTTAAAGCTAATTAAAGTGACACATTTTGTCTGGATTCAGAAGCACACGGTGCTACTTGTAAAGCCAGGTGTCCTATTGGACATGCAGCTCCCTAGGCAGGCGCATAAGTAGACTTCTTTATGTTGGATTCAGCCTCATATTGTCACCTGGAGAGTTTGAAATAATTTGTATCTTTGACTTTTGATACCATATTTTTTTATTAAAAATATTCCTGCTCACCCAAAATATGTCAGACAGTATCAATAGGTTGACATAGAAGGGAAAAATTATTGCATTTTTCTATAAGAACTATATAAGCTATAGTTAGGAAGATTCAGGGCTGGCTTTCTGGAAAGTTTTCTTTATGAATTATGAGAAGTACCCATTCGATGTGAGAATCATTCTTGTGCTAGCCCAGTGTGTTCCCATTAATTTTTGTACAAGCAGCTTTACCATTAAAATCCATACTTGAGCACACCTTCCCCTGTGACAGCACAGAGTTTTACAAAATACAGAATGCTGAGACCAAGATGGATCTTTCTGGCTCCGTTTCAGCTTCTGAGGTTTTTTGCAGTCTTTTTATTGCTTCTCTGGGAGTTGATTCATGTGCTTTTGTTCTCCTTCTGATCTGATTTCAGAATTACTGGGAAAATCGAAGGAGCAGCAGATGTAAATCTACTGACTTAGAACAGTGATATTATTTGTGACTCCCAAACTTTAAATATGCAGGCAGCGGTCTGTGAGTCCACGTCACATATTTCATGCACGTTGAAGTTTCTGATAGCACATGTAAGCCCCAGTAGATTACTGATAGCATGTAAAGTGGACTTCCTAGATATCTTAGGTCTCCTTTAGTTCTGAGGACTATTTCGATAGTTCCATGTGAAATTTTCTTGAGTATTAAGCTGTAGAGGTTATGAAACGTTGCAGGCTGGTAACTACTGTATGTGTGGGTGGTTGCTTCTATTCAGTTAGAGATCAGAGAGATTACAGCTGGAGATCGTGAATTGGCAAACAGGTAGAAAAATATTAAAATATTAATATTAACTGATATTATTATCAGGCTTACTGATGAAACAGAATTATCTGTATAATAAAAGGTCATATGAAAGGCAATACCCTTGTGGGGGGGAAAAAAGTTACTTGTATACTAACACAGGGAATCCTTTTAGCTGCCCTTTTATTAGACTGTGATGAGCCAGAAAGTACATATGTCCAGTAGAAAACAGACTACTTAAGCACTTATTTCCTGTTTTCTCCATTATAAGAAAAGCTCCACAATGAAATTTCTAGTCAAAACCAGAGGAAGAGTATAAAAGTGTGCATCCCATAAGAATGAAGTGATGTGGCAGTCGGAAACATCAGAATATATTCTGCCTAGTTTGGATTGGAGGGATGTTATTTCTCCACCTTTGCATGCAAGTTCCTTAGTGCCTGAACTCTGCTGTTCCATCCACTGTTCCATCACGTTCCTTCATCTGAGAATCTCTGAAAGCTCCATTTTTGTTTTACTGTTGAACAGAAGCCCTGTGGAAATTTAAGAGTTTTATACAGCAAGACATCTTTTCCTGCCCAGCTTACTAAGCATTCTCCCTTCTGGTTATGGGCTTCATTGGCAGCTATGTTCCAGACAAACCATTTCCCTCTACAGCATGAGTTTTTATGAGTGCTTTGGCTTCCACAATGTAGCCCCACGCTAGCTGAGAGCTGCTGCTACTTACATCACTTTCAGTACTATGTACATACAATATTTGATTTTTTTTAAAAAAAAGTTCAGCTGTATTTCAGTAAATGTTTCTCATAAGCACGGAACCATAGAAACCATACTTCTACTGCATATTCATACATAGAAATATAAAGTAAGAAAACCAAGCTAGCTAAACCTGATGTGTATCAAAACATTTTTCTCTGCAGCCCATGAAAGAAGAAAGATTATTTTTTTTCATCTTCACATTAGGTGAATTTCTGATGTCACTGATTTCTTATGCGCTGGTTTTCACAATGGAAAGAGCCTGTAAAAACTGAACTTGAATTCAGCAACTTTAAAACCATTGGTACCTAAATATAAAGCAGGCAGTTACTTCTGGGTTTTCTGATGTCGGAATTTTTTCCACTGATGTGAAGACTAAAGAAAATTAAGTTTTATTGCTTGTTTAGTAGCATAGCCATGAAGGAAGAGACTGTGTGTGATTGTGATGAGCAGAGAGATGAAATGAATGGAAACTGTTTCAAAGGGAGGAGTTCTTGTTACGATATGCATAGATTACCTTGTTCTGTTATTAATCAAACTGTTCACACTGATGGGATTTTACTAGCAACTGACATGCTTCAGCCATTTCCTGGAATGATGTACAGACTTCTTCGCTATGATCGTTTTAGAAAACTACTAGCTCTACATGTTTTTCAGGTATAAAATAGCAATCAATTCAAACTTTCCTACTGATTCCATTGCTGTACATTGAGAGTGTAGTCTCTGTGGCACTTTCCAAGACTAAGTAGTCTTTTTGCCTTGGGTTTGCTTACCATCCTAAAAGAAGATAACACAGAATGGTCATTCAGCTAATATAAAGTATATAAATACAAAGCAAGCAGTAGAGCTTGCTGAATAACAGAAATGAATAAGCTCAGGCATTGAGTAAGATCTCAGAAAATGAACTTTGATGCAGCCTTCTGCAGAAGTCCTCTTCTGTAGTTAGTACTCTAGGAACAAGAACTGCTTTTCTTTTCAGACAACCTCTTCAGCAGACCATCGGTTCACTGTGGTTCTATATAACATGCATCCTTTATAAGATGGTGGTCAAATTCATCAGTCAATGTTTTGTCTTGTCTTTCAGCAGTATGAGTGCATTTAAGAACAAGGTTGAAATTAGTCATTTATTATCTGTTAGCCCTCATTATTGTCAAGAACTGGCCTATATGGAAAACAAAGTGTGAGATTTGCCATAGGAAGGTGTTTATTCTGGCTTACATTTATCTCGAATGATGGCAGTAGCAATGAAAATACAAGCACGACTAACTTAACTAAGGATCAGAAACTAGGGTAAGTCTGCAGGGAACTTTTGTGCATCATTCTGTGCCTAAAAGATGTGCTTAAATAATGTCAAAGGCTGTAGTGTCTGCTGTAGAGATAACGCAAGTTACTTCTAAAGTAACTTGCACAAATATTGAGTTCATTGCTGTATGAACTTGTGCATTTAGAAATAAGAGTTTTGCAGCCTTCACATGGCACTGGGTGAGTTTTCCTGATAGGATCCTGTATTTGTTTGGCAGCAGAGGGGCACCACAGAGGCTGACAGTAGGGCATGATGCTTTTAACTGCCTACACCTAATTATCCATCACACTGTGAAATTCTGAAATGATTCGTTATCTCATTCTTTCTCATTGCTGCTTGTGCTCAGACTGTAACCTTGGAAAAACTCTTAAGTCAGTTTTAAGCTGAAGATGTTGAAGCAAAAAATGCACTTGACAACAAAAGCAAGATCACAGATTTGTGGACTTGTTATCTTTTTCTTTCTTTAGGCTTCTACTCACTGCAAAAGTGATTATGATTTTTTTACCTACTTCCATAGTCATGGAAGCCCACGTGAAGCCTTCGTCCCATTTCTTAGTGGGAAGTCTTTGAAGCAATTAAAATGTTGTTGTTCTCTAAAATATGATGACAAAAAGGCCTAGTTGGCTGTAACTTCACATAACAGCTATCAAGTAGCTGATATTGCAGAATAGCTAACATATGCCACTAAGAGGTGCTAGAGCTGCACATCCACATGGATTGCATCGCCTTTGTGCTTGCTTCCCTCAAGGGTGAGTGAGGGGCAACGAAGTGGGTAGCTACAGATCTAGAATTATTGCAGTCTGCCTTTAAAAGCATGCTTCTTAAGAGCAGGAAATAAGTTGTAAATGCATTCAGGTTGTTTATGCTTTATATACATTTCAGGAGGTTAACTCCTGAATCACTTTACTGTCCTTAGTTCTGTTTTTCTCAACATTAACAGAAGTTCAGATATCACAGCTCAGAAAGAAAGTGATTTTCCTGTAATCTGTGTGGGGAAACATGACAAAATTCAGTATTTTAATTGGGAACAAGCACACTTTTTCAACAAATGAAAGTAAGTCTAATCCCTGACTCAATGTAACAAAGTCTCACAAGAACTACTACAAAAGTCCAGATTTCATGGCTGGTGGAATCAGAATAAGTTTTGATATTTCCTGGAAAACTGCCATATTGTTTTTATCATCACTTAAAAGGTGATGTGTAACAAGTGAAAAGATGTCACCAGCTGTATTTATCAAATGATGATATGCAGGGTGTGCAAGTGCATCCAATAACAATTTTTGCTTTTCTGATAACAAATGCAACAAAATTGCACATCTTATTTATTACATGTATGATTACTTCAGTAGCCCTCGCTTTTGTTTTTGCAGAGTCAAGATGACAGATATGCTTTCACTGCTGAATGGTATGACCCAAATGCTTCACTCTTTCGGCGTTATGAGCTTCTGTATTATCCAAAAGATGGATCAGTTGAAATGGTAAGAATAAAAAAAACAGTAATTTTAAATATAATAATTAAACTGCTTATAAAATGGAAAACCACTGCCAATTATTTTTCCAGGTAATTAGGTTGTAGCTGAAGACATGCTTTTCTTCTAGTTTGAGAAATAGAGATAAGTGTGGTAGTTCACAGTGGAGCATCTACAAGAGCTTCCATATTAATGATTTTTGTCTTAAGCTTGGAGAGTTTCATTTTCACAGATCTGTTTTCATTTAATCTTTTATTGGATTTAAGTTTGGAACACAGCAGCATCAACCTACTGCATGAGAAGCACAAATTGAAGGTGATCCTTAACAAGAACAATTTTCAGTTAGAATTCTACAAGTCTCTGAAGCGTTAGCTGTAAACAACTTCTATCAAAGTGGAGGAAACAGTGAACTAATTTGGTTTTACAGCAGGGAAGGATGTTTCTGCGAGTGGAATCCAAATTTTTCCATTATTGGCTCTTGCATAGACTTTTCTGACTTGTGCCACATTTACCTAATCCTCATTTTTAATTGATAGTAGGTTAAAGCAAGAAATATAGTGCAGATAATCCTGCACTGATAATCCAGTAAAATAGCCAGTGCTTTGTGCTTCCGTTTAGGAATGAATTAGTGATTTTTGACTAGAGTTTGCTAGATTTTAATGAGGATCGAAAGGTCTGAGAATAGCCTAAATTTGAATATTCACATGTATTAATTTTAAAAATATATTGAAATTTTTCTTGCCTTAAATATCAAACACAGAAATAACAGAACTATCCGAATCCACCTTTTTCTTATCCAAACTGTTATTTACTGAAACCATGGTACCCACCTGTGAGGAGATGCACTGTGCACTTTTTACTGATAATCTCTTGAAATAAACTCTACTGTGATGTTGTCCCTTTTAACTTAGTTATTTGTATGATATGTGTGTGCACAGTTGTCAAAACGTGAGGGTTTTTTTTCCGTGAGACATCAGAGCTAATCAGTCAGGAGCCGTAATAATCTTCCTACACAACCATGTGGAGGCTGACAAAATTGTTGTTCATTTCTCCTAGATATCTTAAAACCATAGCTTTCAAGGTGTTCTTGGGCTTTATGCATCAAACACCTATGACTTGGTACGTTTTGCCAGTGTGTTCTCAGGGTTGAGGCAGTATTGTGTGTATGCAGTCATGAGTTTGCATGGACTTTGTGAGATCAATATAACTGCTAAAAAAGCAAAAATGCCTACAGTATCTCTGCTGAAGCGATTCCGCAAGTTCAGTTTGGGGGTGAATTTGCAGACAGAAATTACATTTAAGATGATTTTCTGGATTTATTTATGGTTTCTAAAACTTATCTGGAGTCTGGTGATTCTTTTTTGGTTACTGCAAAATTCTTTTGGATCTTTTGTATCTTCCCAAGGAGATGGCAGCTGCTCACTTTGCCTCTAATGCATTCTTGGAGAAGAGAGGTAATGGACACGAGTCAGCTTCTCTCTGCTTATGAGAGAGCTGTCAATCACCCTTCCCATCTCTGCAATGGTAGCTTTCCTTTCCTCAGCTCTAGCTGAGGGTGGAATAGAGCTGTTCAATGCTTATGTTATGAGGTTCTCAGGTTTCCATTTGTTTTTTTTACTCCTTCATATTTTGCTCCTTCCCGTGAAGGAAAAATACAGTGGAAATAACATGACAAGTTTCCAGCTTGCTTTGCAGACATTAGAAAGCAGCACAGGTTTTTGTCCAAGGACAGCAAGCAACTGTTTCTGATCAGACTGAGTACGTTAAGAGAGACATCCCCAACTATCCAAGTTTTCCACAGTTAACTCTCATGCAGAATTTTTAAATCCAAACTTCTCTTTCTAGAGATTTCCTAAAATAGAGATCTTTGAAAAGGACACATTCCTAGAGAGAATTATTGTGGACAATTTACCTGTTACATATACATAAGAGAAGGAAGAGAGAAAACAAAAAATCAAAGCCATCTTACATTTCTTCTGCTGTGACTTTTCATTTGTATTATATTTTAGATAAAAAATTCCACTCCAAAGGATTTGTAAATACAGATAGGTGCCTCTTTTTTCTTCCCTCTTCATCTTCTGCTTGAGAAGAGAGAAGCAGAAGGGGGTGTGCCTTTCTAGGAACTGTTTGTGCTTCAGTGAAGGTATGATCAAGCTTTTAGTTGAGATATTAAGAGTTTTAATGCTTGATTCAATTAATAGGACTCTTCTTGAAACTGAAGAACACTGAGAGCGTACAGGTGAGAGCTAAGGATGTTTTTATTATGGAATCCTGCTTATAGAAGGAGGTATAAAAAAAAAAAGTTTGGCCTAAAGAGGACAAAACTTTTTCTTTCCTGAGATTCTGTTTCTCTAAGAGACTGAAGGGATCTGTAATATTTATGTGTAGTAGAGAAGAAACTGTTCATGAGGTTGTATTTTGTGCTTTAGCAGTCCACCCAGAAAACTGTGCATTAATGTCTTCCTTCTTGCTCAGAATGTTGATACGTAGCTGAATTGTCTTGACAGGCATTTCAGCTTGCTGCTCTAGGCAGTGAGAACTTCTGAATGTAGTGCTGCAGCCATCCATCCATCCCTAATTCAGAGTTATATACAGCCAAATAAAGCATAATATCACTGGAACAGTCCCCTGAAGACAAGACCTGCCACAGCATGTATTATGGTTGCTACTGCTTCAAGCCATTGGCCTGTGAAACAGCACAGACCAGCTAGGGGGAATTCTGATTGAGACTGAGCAGAGTTAGCCACTAGGAACGTGAACTATTTACCATAGTTGGAATTAGCACAAGCAAGTAATAAAATAAAAACTGCGAAGACAGCCATCCCCCTGAGACCACTTAAAACTACACATCTGTTCCGTTTATCTTCTAAGCATTCCTGGTGCATGTGCAAGTTCAAAGGGTTAAGAATAAAATCAATTTAATGATCAGATTCAATCCCACAGAGCTATGGAAATTTCTGAAGGAAAAGTAAGAATTATGTTGAGTTTGCCAACAGCTTAGATCTCTTGCTGTAGAAGGTTCTATGGTTCTATTCTTCTTTTGTCTGCAGTATGATGTGAAGAACCATCGTACCTTTTTAAAGCGCACCAAGTATGAGAGCTTACACCTTGAGGATCTGTTTGTGGGCAACAAAATTACTGTGTTTTCTCGTCATCTTTCCTTAGTGGACTATGGAGATCAATATACAGCACGCAAGCTAGGAAGCCGCAAAGAAAGGTAAGAAAACCTGTTTTTCTTTTGAAATCCTCCTTTATGACTGGGGTAATTGTTCTTTGCTGAAAATAAGATTTCTGTACTGTGGGAAAAGGAGGAATTAGTCACAAGTCTGCATGAGGTTTGCAGTCATCTGGCATACTGATAGCTGGAGGGAAGAAGTTCCCTGCTTGTAGGCAAACCCACCATTATCCCTCCCACCTGATGCATCTTCAAGGCCAGTTTATCCACGGTGTCTGCTGCATTCTCCAGATCTCTCTGAAGAGGAGAGGTGGAGGAGGAAAACATGAGCTGCAACTCAGCTGTGTTACTCCTTGCAGAGCTGGTAGGAGTAGCGTTCTTCTGATTTGTGGATTCTCTCAGGGCAGTATTGGTGTAGTAACCTTAATGGATACTGGGCCACAATCTTACAAACTGCCTCCTGCCTCTCTGCAGTCAGTGCAGAAAACTAGTACCTTACCAAACACATCTACCCTGTATTATCAGTAGTAACAGAACAGTAGGGACTGGAGTGAGAGTGGCCATTCCTATCCTCTACTGCTTTTCTCACTGTGGAGGTTTTTCATTTGAGAATGCTTTCAGCATTTCATAAACTATGCATGCATGAGGATGAGAAGTGTGGAGTGGGAATGTCAATAAAACCTATGTGGTTGTATGTTAAGACGAACTTAATAGGTAAAAACCCATCCAAGAACAAAAGTAGTAGGAGAAACTTAGAATGACAATAAGGTTACTCTAAGAGAAATTTAAATCTGATTTGCCTGCACTGCATGTAATTTCTGAATTCAGGAATTAGTGAATTTGGATCATTTGCTCCAGGTTTTTGTTGTTTGTTTTTTTTTTTAAAGAAGTTCATAGAGTATTTTCATAGGCATGGTGTTGCAGTGAGCCCTGTTCAGTTTTATTGCTCCCTTCCACTGTCTGGTGTTAGTTTGAACTCTTTTTGAAGAAGCATAACTGGACACTTTGGAACAGCTGCAAGTTTTGGCATGTATCTTTGTCCTAACCTCACAAAAACATTGCCTTGGAAATGACTGCCATAATAAGTTTTCATAAGAAGCTTCCAGAAGGATGATTTCTGGTGCTTTTTCTTCAGTCTGGAGTTGCAAATGGTGGAAGAGTAGCAAAGAGGGTGGAGAATAGCAGAGAAGGACTTCTGTGTATGACACTGCTCTGTGTTTCTCATTGGAGTGTTGAGTAGATTACATCTGTCTTGTTTATGGGTTTTATCTCGGTGTAATTTTTTTATTGCTGCATGTTTCATGCTCTGCCTAAACTTGCATAAGCCCTGGTACTGATGGATTTATAATAAGAAAAGGTGGCTTGTGATAAAGTGGAACATTTTTCTCGTAAGTGTAGCTGTATGTTTGTACAGCAACATTGTATAGCCAGCAACACCACAGATTTGTCAGTGAGGTGGTCCTTGGAGAGGGGGTGCTCTACAAAAGGAAGGAGAGAATTTATGACGTAAGCTATTTGGAAAACATTTTAGGAATGTCAGCTGAAAGATAACATAAATATGCAAGTGATGTTACATATTCAGAATGGCCTTGGGGAACATAATGAAAGGTGTCTTAAACAGGCAAGATATCCTCAAAATCCAGTTCCTTCACAGAAGCTGGCTTTCACTGGGTAAACAGGGTCATAGTAAAGGAATCCTTGTGCAAAATGGCTGCATGTGGACTGTTTGTCTTTTTGGCCTGGTCCTCACGGCATTTAAAGCAGTTATTAGTTAAACATTATTATTAGTAAGATTTCTGCAGCACTTAATTCCTAAAAATAATTTCTAGTTGGAATGTTGCTAATAATTTTGTGGATGTTGTATGAGGGGAAAAATATTCCTGTCTTTCCTTGCCTTTATACTGTACAGGATAATCTGTTGTTTATCTCAGCTTTGGAGGTACATTCTCTGGCTGCTGAATATGCATGCAGACAAAGCTCAGAAAAGACCTGTGAGGGAAAGTAAGCGATGTACATAAGAAGAAAAAAGTGAATGTTTTGAATTGGGGCCTTTGTTCTTGTCAGGAGAGCCAGCAAATGTTACTCTAATTACATGAGGTGTGAAACACATGGTAAGAGGCCAGTGTAAGGAAATAAGACAGGTAGGTAAGCATGTATTTACTTAAAGCACGCTGTGTAAAGAAACACTGCTTTAAGAAAGTGACTTCTGTTGTATAGTCCTCCATTTGTGATCCTGGGCAGTTGTAACCTGAAGTAAACACTTGTCTGAGCAGTGTGCACTTTCTAAGTTGTCTGTACTCAAAGTCAGTTAATATCCATGATTTTGAAAATGGTATGAGAAAACTTGTGTCTCGAGCAGAAATACTCAGTCTCTTCAAATTGGCTGTGTCATTGACATAATCAGTATCTCTTCCCCTACATGACATAGGACTTTTGCACGTACTGTAGCTTATTTTTAATAAGTAGGTTTCACAAGCATAGCTACAACATGAATTGTGCACCATTTCTTTGATCAGCTCCCATCTCCTGGTGGCTTTTTTTTTTTTTTAGCACTCGTTGGAGTACTGTCAAACAATCGTTCTGAAAATGTAAGCAACCAGGATGAGTTTTCATTCTTTGTTCCTAGACCTAAAATTGTTTCAAAAAGTACTTTGCAGACTGCATCATGTAAGACTACAAAAATATATTGCTAATTAAAGCTAAAAATAAGACATTTTTTATCAAATCTCAGGAACAGGCTTCAGCATCTTGAATTATACTTTTTCTTGCCCTGCTTGCTTCTGAAAAGCTCATACTGAGATGTTACACACTTTATACACTGATGTTAGCTAAAAGGTTTTGTTAGATTTGCTCATTGCGGTTTTTATTAGTGTCTTCCAGGTAAATTACTACTTAAAGCAATGTTTCATTGCACTTTGCTGGGAATTAGAGTTTTACTGGAAAGCTTGAAGTTAGAAGTGTAAGGGATTGTTTATTTCTGGTGTTAGCACTTTGTGCTGAACAGCCTGTCTAATAGCATAGATTAAAAAAAAAAATAATTCCGGAGGGAAATGTCAACTTCACTGGGGATTTTATTCAATGATTTGATCCTTGGTGATCACGGTAAATGAGAAAGTTGAGAGCTTCTTGAGCCAGGGTGTACATCATGCATTGTGTGAAGGTATGCTTGTCATTGGCCTAGCACACAACTGCTCACCTTCATGTGCCTTGATGCACATGGCACCTTCTGTCATATGATAAATAATACCACAAAATAAATTGGAGCTATTAAATCCTTGGGAAATGTTGTCAGGCTATGGCCACGTGGATTATGCTAGCACGCTTCCCTGAGGTCAGCCTTCTCTGGCATGAAGACAGGGTTAAATCATTTTTGGTTTGGACTGCGATGTACTGAAGCATAGGCTCAGCTGACTATTCAAATGCAATTTCTTATAATTGCTTGCCTCTACCTTTAGTCAACAAGTCTTCCTGTGTTATGTTTCCCCTCTGATCTGTGTATGTAAGCCTTCTGATCCTTGTGGAAATCTGCGTTGGTATCTGAGCCGGGAAGGTCATCTATGTCTCTCTCTTAATTTCACATGCGATGTTGCATGCATTCAAATTTCCCTCTTTGTTTTCCGCTCTGACACCTCTCTTCCTTTACGTTTGCTGTAAAATAGATAGCCTGTTCATTCCCAAAGCATCTGGTAATCTCTGGTTGCCTAAGGTAAGGTAATAAAGGTAGTAGAAATTCATCCATCTCCTGTATCCTCAGCATATTTGCTCTCATTGGAATATACTGCTGCAAACCTATGGGTTGCTTTTCATTTTTATGCTGCTAAATAAAAAGAGAAGTTTGCCATTATTTACCTGTCATTTATGGAGGTGCTGCTTTAAAAAAATCTATCTTGAGAAGCCTTTGTTATTAGAAACAGTGTAAAAAGATGGAAAGAGTGAAAGAGCTCTTCAGGATTGTCACAGAGACAGTTTCAGAGATACAGGGTTGAATAAATCATCTGTTGATTTGTAAGCTGAGCACATTTGAAGCTGACTCACCACAAGATGAATGCAAATAGAAAATGCCATTTTACAGACCTTCCTTTTTGCTTGTTACTTTTGATTAATAATATATTTAGT
Organism: Lagopus muta; assembly: GCF_023343835.1. NCBI lineage: Eukaryota > Metazoa > Chordata > Aves > Galliformes > Phasianidae > Lagopus > Lagopus muta. The sequence continues at coordinate 83,578,516 of NC_064433.1, forward strand.
GCTTGGTGTACTTGGTCTGATGCAAAGCACGCTAATAAAACTGTCCTGGCCTTGGGGATGTACAGTATAAAAAGATAATTGTTGAAAAGATAGGATGTACTTGAAAACAAAAATGTGGGGGAGAGCATTGAGACTTTTTTTTTGGGCTCTCTTAGAATACAGATGTCAGTCAGTAACTAATACCTTATCTCCCAACATTTTATTGTGTCCATTATCAGCGTCAGCTACCGTGGCACACAACTCATACTGTGGAGTGTTTGTACTGTATGAAGGAAAACTGGACCCTCTTGTCACTGGGGCCTCCTAAACTTTTAAAATAATAATACAGTAATCATTTCATTTTGATTTTTGTAGGAGATGCATGTTTTTAAGTAATATTTCTAAATACAGAAGTTGAGCAGCTTGATTTTTTTTTTTTATGTATATAATGATTACTTAAGGAAAGAGCGTAGGGAGGGAGAAGGAAACAAATGAGTTATGTTCTAACTCAAAGCAGGGAGTGAGGAGCATAGAGAAACTATCTACCTTTGCAGCATGAGAGAGATGTACTTCAAAAAATTTAATATGTATCTCATAATTCCTTGTGACTGAATATTCCTCATAGCTTTTGTGCTCTAGGAAAGTGTTCTTTTCTGTCTTGCTAAAGGCACATTGTGTGACTATGAGGTTATCATTCTTGAATATTTAAAACTGAAATCACTGAATAAAATCTCGTGGACAAACTGCTTAAAAAGTGTGGGTTTTAAATTGGATGGATTCTGTGGGAAGAATATCAGTTTGAGAATATCAGGAAACAAGCAAGTGTTGAGAATACAAGGAATTTCATGTGAGAAGAACCAAGCTTCAGGAGCAGGCTGTGAACAGTTGCTGTGAGGTTTGGGTTAGGAAAGGTAGCCATTACTGTGGGTAGAGGTACGCACCACTTGAAGAAGTGATCAGATTATTTGCTCTCAGAGTGAGGGAAGAAGCTGGTAAATGGCAACTGATGGGACGCTATGGGCTGACTTGGCTTTAGAAAGCTGAGGAAACTGTAATAAGCAAAGCTTATTCTCATTGGAACATTGCCTTGCACAGACATTGAAGAATAGCATAGGAATTGGTGAGACAGTGGGACTAGAATGCTTGCTTGTGGCAGAATGTCTTTCTGTGGTGCTTTTCCATCTGAGCATAAACTCGACATGCACACTAAATTCTTTAAGAAAAGTAATGTTGGCTGTATCTCTCTCCCTTTTCTTTCAGAACATTGGCTTTGATTAAACCTGATGCAACACCAAAGATTGGAGAACTAGTAGATATCATTATTAATGCAGGATTTACAATAACTAAGGCCAAAATGATGGTGCTTTCAAGGTAAGAGATTATAAGGTCAGCTCTATTGTATGTACTATTTGTGCAGTTCAGGCCATTCTCTGAAGTTTATCCCATGTTGTTCTGCACATTAAATCCATTCCAGTGAGTAATAAAGGGAAGGCTCATCTGTTTCATAACAATGTGTAGGTTTTTAAGTACATACAGAAAATAAAGTATTACAAAGCTTTGTGCAAATGAGTATGGGTGATTCAACAATTTGTGTGAACCAAGGTGACTAGCATTACTTCAGCAATTCAGTAACATTCACCAATGACTTCTCTGCATGTGCTCACCTTGTAACTTCCTGATATAAGCCATATTACAGATTATAACACAGTTGTCTTAAGTACTTGGTTTCTTCACTCTCTGTAAATTCATTGTCTTAATTTGTACTCCCGAAGCCTGAACATGTTTGCTTTTTAATAACTAGGCAACCCAGGCAAAGCAGGTGAGCTTTTGATCACGTTGCAGGGTTGAACAGGTGCATCTCCCTGGATGCTCCCCCTGCACCCTTTGCTGCTCTCCACCTGTCTCATTCAACCACAAGATTATGGTTTCCTCTGCAAAATGCTTTCCCATAAAGATGATTAATTTATCCTACAAGAGTTTTCCAAGATTATTATGGTATTTCTCAGTTGCTGCATTGCCAAGCCTTTTGATATGCAACATCTTTTTGACAAGAAAAGCTATTAAGTATTAAATAGTACAATTTTCATGGTTCCTTGGGATTTCTCTGTGAGGTCAAGAACAATTTTATCCTACCTTGAAGTTCTTTTTGGCTTTCTGAAATACTAATTAAAAAAAAAAAAGTGAGCACCTCCTCTTATGTCTGTGTTCACTTACTACAGTGTTTGATGAGACTGGTCCCAGATGCTCTCTCAAACAACTCCACTTTGTGAGTTCAGTCAGGTTTGCAATGCTGGCTTACAATTCAGTGTTTTTCAATCCAGCGGGTTTTTTTTTGGCTTGCTTTCCTGCAGTCTGAGATATTTGATTCTCAAGTGTTGAGTGGTTCTTTATTTCAGTGTCAGTGAACTTGGAGAACTATTGAGCCAAGTTGTGTGATCTGAAGGAAATGGAAACTGGGAATTAAACTTTTATTGCCTACTGCCTATATAAAACTCCCTGCTTGTCTTGTAAAATTGAAAATGATTATTAAGTGTGAAATTGAGCCTCAGTACTAAATCTAGTTAAATTATGTATGAGTATTTGTAGTTTCTCTGCATAAAATATACACTGTTTCTTGCTATTGCCATTTTAAAATGCTGGAACAGTGGTTTTGCCAAAATTTTCTACTAGATCTGGCATACTTACTCAAGCAAGCATCGTCATCTGTTGCTTTCAGTGAAGAAAACATTACTGACATTCATCTGGCAATCCCTGTTAACTTGGTTTATGCCTCTGTTTAAGCTATAGCCAAGATACAAAAGTGAGGACAGATACCTGCTTTGATAGGTCAGCTATCTAGACACAGAAGTTAATTGCATGTGAGTTGAGTCTGTTATTTCCTGGTGAACACTGTTTTCCTTTCTTTAAAAGCAGAACAGTAACAAGAGATGAAATGGAAAAAGGAGCTAAGTTATACAGCACAACCATAGTTCTATATTTCTTGCAATAGGAATTCTTAACTGAATAGTAGAGTTCAACTTGATACAGGAAAAAATATTCCAGAAATATTTCTTCATATTCAGAAATGACAGTGTGGAATCTGTTTGTGTACTTTTTCCCCATTTGCTTTCCAAAATTATCTGATGAATTAATTTCGGCAAGGGATGTTCTGATAAAATAGTGAATTGTAAGCAGAAACTTGGAGCTTGAGAGTGCAAGTATTCCTGTGACTAGCATTGGTTTTGAAGCAACCAACCAGGAACTGTTTGGTTCCAATGGGCAGACAGCTGTTCTGATTCCTCAAAGAAGAAATTTGTGATTGTTAAAATCTTTGTCAGGGAAATTAAATTATCTTTAGGTACTTCTTGAGGTTATTTTTTGCCTCTGGCAATATCAGGCCTAAGTCTGGACTGCAAATGAAGAAAGATGTGAGAAGTTGCATTGCAGATGACAGTTACTATGACTTGGTTCTGACTTGCAGCATGTTACTTGAAATATATTCAGGTGGTGTCTTTCAGTAAAGGGAGCTGCTTGAAGTGAGTGAAACTGTGGAGACCAGAAAATTTCAGGAGATGTTTTTTACCTTAAGAAAGAATTTTTCAGATGGGGATCTTTCAGTTTCTATGCATCTCTGCTTTGATTATGAGCTTTGTACACAGATTGGGGGATCAGCATTACTGCTTGCTTTCAGCTGCTAGTCTGCTCCAAGAGTTTATCCATCTCAGCAAATTCCAGCTTCAGAACATGGTACACAGTGGGATTTGAAAGCAAGCAAGTCCAAACCTGCACTTCTGAACTGGAGTTTTGAAGCTGCAGTTGCAAGATAACGGCTGAACTTGAAAACTCTCATGGATTCTTCTAGCTGTTGTCATGCAGAAAAAGCAGTGAAGGTAGCAAGAGTTTGCATGAGGAGCCATTCAAGAAAAAGGAGGGAGGAGGGTGGGCTGTCTAGCTCAGGAAGTGGCAAGGTGAAAAGCCAAAGAGTGATGTTTCACAGGTGGATGGAAGGAGGGTCTGCACTATGGACCCTGAAACTGAGCACAGGGCTACTAGAGGCATGGCTGTGGGAGTGCAGAGCTTGGGGAGTGCCGTCATGCTGTGTTAGTGATGAATATTCTGGCATTTAGCCTGCAGCATCTGATGTGCTATCTTTGTACTCAGGTATTGAGACTAAATAACAGCTGCAGTACAGGTACACTTTGTGTGCTTGCTGGCCTTTTTTTACCTGAAAAAGTACTGAGCTCTCCTCATGGAAATCCCTTGCTATGGGAGCAGACAGTGTGTAGTAACTGGATTTTTCCCTGAGGGAAGTGCGTGACCAAACTCAGTTATAAAAGAGAAAAGCATATGAGAAAGCATGTTCTAATCTGGAGGGGTTGTGCTACCTATTGGAATTGTAACATTTCTGGATACTGAGTAGAAACCAGATCATGCAATATGCTGTTGTTCACTGTCATCAAACACTAGCCCCAATAAGGAAATAGGTTTCACTGAAGCAGATGAATTGTTTGTTTATGCTTTAAAACCAGATTTCATTACCCGACGTATACACTCAAATTGAACTGAAAGATCAAAGCAATGTAACAGTGAATAGCTTGTCAGGAGGGTGTTTCTGCTGTGTTTGTTTCCCAAGCTAAGAATGTGGAGCTCATCAGTGACTTTGAAAATCTTTAGTTTTAGTGATGACTTCCTTCCCAGATCAGGATTGTGAACAGGAGTCAGTTACACCTCTAACCATGCTAAATATGACAAAGTTAAGTGTAAGAGTGCTGCTCCAAAAGTAATGCCTCCTGTTTTACTATGGTGGAGACTAAACCTTCACACCAGTATTCCTTACACGTTGCTGTGTGACAGGTGGCAGTGGAGGGGCAGTCTGATGAAGTGGCACCTGACATGAGAATACAGATGAAGCAAAGGTGTGTCATTGAATTTTTCCATGATGCCCATTAACATTCACTGTTGCTTGCTGAACATTTCTGGAGATCTCACAGTGCCCACATTCACTGTTTGACAGTGGGTGGTGCATTTCAACACTGACAGCAATAGTAGGTCACCTCTGCTGGTGCGAGTTTTGATAAGAGTACCATGCAGGCTCTGGTTCATCGTTGGTGAAAATGCACAGTTAATGGAAGTAACTGTTGAAAATTACTGTTTGTAGCTGAGATTTTTCTGTATCAAATAATGTTGTTGTACTCTTTGTATCTATTTTAGTTTCCATGGAAATAAGTAGGAGGCATTACTTCTGGAGCAATCTGTGTAGTTTCTTTTACAGGGTATGAATGCCCCATAAATTTTCCAACTCGGGAAGGCGTTATCAATAGAAAAATATTGATGAATGATAGTTTGTGGTTCTCAGAGTTATATGTGTGAGTGTGTGTATATATATGTGTACTCATATATACACTTTGTATATATCTATATAAAGCTGCATCTTTTTACTTTTCCAGAAAAGAAGCAGCTGATTTCTACATAGACCATCAATCAAAACCTTTTTATAAGTAAGTACATCACTTTGAGCTTGACATATTTATCGTTCTGCAACAGCAACTGATTTACTGTGGGTCCAAACTCAAGCCTTTCAGTGAGACTGAGTACAGGCTATATCTGACCATGATGGAGATCAGATGATCTAGAACTTTTTTTTTTTTTTTTTTCTGAGTAATTGTTTGAATATGTTGATAAAAAGCAAGAGTTTTGCCTGTGGTGTTATTTCACAGATGTCTATCTACACTAATGATAGTTATCTGAGGAACCTTAAGCTTTTGTCCTTATTTGCTTGGTCTTCCCTACTACAGTCTTATTCACTACATCTTCAATATAGGAATTTTCTCAAATTTAGAAACAAATAATTATAAATCATTTCAAAACAATGAGAAGAAAAATCTTCCTCAAAGCAGAGCTACAAAGTTAGGTTGCTCAGGTCTTTGCTGAGTTGAGTTCTGAACCTCTCTACTGGGTCACATATTTTCGTTGGCTTTAATTTACAGCCCAGATCACCATATGTTGTTTCCATTTTGCAGTGAGCTTCTCCAGTTTATAACAAGTGGTCCTGTTGTTGCTATGGAAATCTTACGGGATGATGCAGTTTGTAAATGGAAAACATTACTGGGGCCTGCAAATTCTGCAGTGGCTCGTACTGATGAACCAGACAGCATTAGAGCAAACTTTGGACATGATGGCATAAGAAATGCAGCTCATGGCCCAGATTCAGTTGCCTCAGCTGCTCGAGTAAGTTTTTGACTTTGTTTCTTAACTAGTTTTCTTATTAATTTAATTTGATAATGCAAGTGGTCAGGAATTTCTCATTTCTTTTTTTCCCATTTGAGTTCTGAATGAATAGGTATTCTCTTTTTTAGCATGGAAGAATAAACTGTCTCGAAACAGGAATCTTGTTTATATTTGCCATAAATGGAAGTCTTGGACATTTTGATCAGGACAATGTGCCTAGTCCTCTAAAAACTCTGCTCCCATTGTGCATATCAAATATTTATGAAGACAGACCATTTTGTATTGCTTTGTGTTCTGGAAGGTAATACAGTGGGCCTGGCTTCTAAGAGTTCCCCTTCTCCTTGTAGTCTGTATTTTCTTAAAGTATTAAGAAAAAGCCCTAGGACTGGGTGATTAAATATTACTGGCATTTCCATAGAACAGAGGTGTTTGTGAACACTGATGTTGGGTAGATCTGCTGATAAGCAATGGCTAAAGTTTACTGAACAGTTTTTCAGTACTGCGCTGTTATCTTAGCTCTAAACTAGCAGGGAAAAGATAATTGTTGCTTCTGGGATCCTGGTCTTTCTTCTTTTTTACCCTGAAACAGCTGCAGTAGCACAAACTTGAAAAAGATTCCCTCTTTTGAGGGATGCCTCATGGTAGTTGGCAGTTTATGTACTAGAAAATGTGTAGCAATGATGTGCTAGTGGTGAGCGTAGCTGCAGCTGCTGTGGGTTTGCAGGGCATGGGAAACTCGCTGTGAGGCCTGGGCATTGCTTGAAGCACCATGCTCAGGCGTCTGCATGGTGCATGGCCTGTGGGGCTTCTCTGCACACCTTTGGTTTTGACAAGTCATGTTTTGGACATGAAATACTTCTTGTGGTGGCAAGTCTGGTGGAAATGATACATATCCAGAAAGAGGTTGAATTCTTATGAAGGAGAATCTTAAACAAGTCTTTGTAATTCTGGTTAAGTAGACTGATGTCTTCACGCACAAAGGGAAAAGTTTCTCTTTGCTTCTATGTGCTGCAGTGACTTGCTGTGCCAACTTTTTACCTGAGAGTGTAGGAGACAGTATGTATTAGCATAAGATTCTGATTGGAAATTTAATTATGTGCTTTGGCTTAAGCTTGTAGTTCTCTTTACATTTCAACAGTTTGAAGGCCCTGCTCACGTGTAGTATTTTTATGAGTAAAATTATTGTATTGCTGAACTTTTGCAGATGTAGGCATCCTTGTGATGTTACTGATACCAATCTCTGATAAAACAACTCAACTTGTGAATTTAATAGGCCTCTACATATTTTAACATTGTAGGTGCAGAACTGTCTGCTTGTATAGCAGCTGCCATGGAAACTAGTTGGTTGCAGTTCGCAGAAGCTTTCCTGAAAAGAAATAGAAAATAGAGGGACCTAAATGAAATTTTCTTGAAAGAAAACCAAAGTCCCAACTACATCTAATGGATGTACTATACACTGAGCAGTTAGAGTAGAACAGTGCAATGACAAATCAAAGTAGGCCCCTGATGTACTTTGAGATTATTTTTCTTTCTGTAGGACAATTTTTTCTTCATATTAGGTATGAATAAAAAAATTGCTTTTTTAAGGCATCACTTGGATTTTGTTTGTCATCTCATTATCCTACTCTTCAGCATTATTTAGATACTTTTCTCTTCTGGCATTTAATGGACCAAAGAAGTGGTAAATATTTGAAGTGTTTTGTTGTCTCCTTCTCGCTGCTGCTTTTAGAATGAACATTAGTTAACAGAATGGCACAAGGTCTTTGAGGGTTGCAGCATGTCACCAAAATAAGGATATTATGGGCACTCAAAATGGGCATTGCTTGCTAGGAGGAAAAAAAAAAAAAACAAGAACAACAACAAAAAAACAAACAAACAAACAAAAAAAAAAACACCAGAAAATAAAAACGCTTCACCTTCCTTCCTGTTGAAAGATCCATCAGTGAAAACTGTGTAATTGTTCAAGTCAGGATTACAGGAATTGCCATAGTAACATGAGGAGAAGATTGAGAAGTAGTTAAGTTTATTCTATCTGAATTGAGCTAGTAAATTAAATGAGACATTTCCAGGAAATGGCCTTCGGCGCTCTTAGTGTTACACACAAAAAAGTTAGATGGATTTGGTAGTAGTATCTCGAGGATATTATTATTTCCCTTAAATAGAAATTCATCAATTCTCTTACTTAACTTGACCAATAGGTCTTAAATGGAATCTGTGTTTCAAGCATTTGACTAATATTTATTGGCAGATTGTGTAAACTATGTGAATAAATGGTATGGAAAAAGCATGAAGCTGGCAGTGAACAGTTTTAAAAAAAAATACTAAAAATCACTGAGGAAAGAAGCTTGGGTGTCAAGCTTGCTGTAGTCTAAGACTGAATAATGATGGCAGGAGGAAAGGAAGTAATGGGAAACAAAGAGGTTCTTTTGATTCTTCTCAGAAATCAGAGTAATTGAGTTCATCTTCCATTCACTAAGACTGAGGGGGAGGAGAAGGGGGACAAGAGTCTGTAAGTCATGAGAGTGGAGCCAACAATTTTAGGTGAAGATTTTTTTTTTTTTTTTAATACAAAAGGAAAAAAAATAGTTGTAAGCAGGTGGGATGGAGTTTGGTTTTGTATAAGGAAAAATTGGGTGCTCATAGTGTTATTGCTTAAGTGGAGGAAAATGTGTCATGAAAAGAGGGAAGCTAAAATCTGTATATGGGAGTAGATCTGCAAAAAATTCTGAGGAAAGAGAATTTAGAAATCTGGGAATGCTTCATCTGCCAAATGATTGTGGCAGCAGTAGCAGCACTTTGAATGTTCTGAGTGGAAATAGATTGTATTGTGGAAGCAGAAAGGGGAAAAAAAAACCTACAAGAAACATTCAAATGATGTTTTTATGATTGTAGCAATCATAATGTTGCCAGGGAGTGAAAGATATACTTCTCCCCTACAATAACCTACATTTGTAGTGCAAAAATCAATAATTTTCTGTGACTATGAGTACTTTGGATGTTGTTACTTATGATGAAAGCTCATGCATGCAGCTAGATAAAACTAAAGTGAATTCAATTGCAATTGTTTTCAGGAGCTGGAGTTGTTCTTTCCCTCCAGTGGAGGCCATGGACCAGCCAACAGTGCGAAATTCACAAACTCTACGTGTTGCATTATTAAGCCTCATGCAGTTAATGAAGGTAAGCAGTATAAATAGTGGAGGTGAAAGCAAATTACTTTGTTTTATCTCATGATCGTTCCTCTGCCACTTTTTGTGACAGTGTGAAATTGCAGGAACGCGGAGCATTTGATTGTACTTGAAAGAGTGTGCAAAGCCTTTTTCATACGCCTTTAGTATTTCTTCAGTTTACTATCATGGATTGTGTGCTGTGTGGATACTTGTTAATTTCAGAATAAACACTGAGAGATTGGAGGAAAAAAAAGAGTCAATGAATCTCATTTAAGCTGTGATAACTTAACCGTATCCTTATTCCTATCTGTCTACCACACTAGTGGAGGTTAGCTTCCTCATGAAAGCAGGACACCTGCTTATATTATAGTGTCTTCCATTTACACAGTAACATATTACATTAAAACTTCTCACAAAGGGAATTTTTTTCAGATGTGAATCTTGTAGAATCTTGTACTGTGGGGATGGGAAGTAGCAAATATTTGTAGGACTCCATGGTTCTTTCTGTTCTGGAGCATATCTTGCAAATTTACTACATGAGCATCAGAAAAGTTTAATGCCGAATTGTTACCGTGCTGGAATAATCTCACTTTTGTGTCATGTACTTAGATACAGGAGCATGTGTAAGAGCAGTAAGTGCAGTAAAATATTTCAGTTCTGGCATTTCAACAATATTTGAGTGCAAAATGAATGTTCTCATGTGAGCACGTTTAGATTTTTCTTGGTAAGATGCAGCACAGTAGTTATTTCTCTATGGACAGCTAAAATAGAGACAGCAGAAATGGCCGTGGCAATTTCCAGACCTTTCATATCTCAAATGGGATATCTGGAGGACTTGGCAAAAAAAAACCAAACCAAAACAAAACAAAAACCAAAAAACTTTTACAATGAAGAGTTTTGCACTCAGCATTGATAAAAACGCCTGTTGTCTTTTGGAGGTCTTTGAAGTCATCTGCTCCTGATACATCTGCCTTGCAGCACAGACAGGAAGATGTTCCTCTTAAGAAAATATAGGCAGCAGCTAAAACTGTGAACTTAACTATTTAAACATTTGCAAAAGGCAGACTTTATTGTGGTAGGATTGTTAATGTCCTTACTTTTTCAAAATTGCAAAGTGGGTGGCTTGAAATGTGCTCTCTCATACTTAAGATGCAATTTGTGTCATATATGGGGGCTCAAACTCTTAGTGAGCGAAAGTTGTCCCTAATTTTAATCATCTTCACTTCTGTAGATTTCATAGTGCCTTGTCTATTATTTTCATTTTTCTTGAACTTCTCTGGATTTTTCTGAATTGCCAGAGGTCAAATTCTGGCCCTGGCTGTACTCGTGTGTGTGTGTGTGTGTGTGTTGCAGAAAGAATTAGAGATGCAGATAAGCAGGAAATACAAATTCACACCCTGCTTTGTAGAGTGAGAGCTGGAAAGACTGGTCAGAAGTGAAGCTTAGGTTCCACTACTATAGTCCTATCTCACACCATAGGGAACAGGAAAGGTAGACTACTGCTTTCAAACAATTAAAATTTGCAAAATAGTGTACCTTGTGTGCATGTTCTCCATCCATACTGCTTTGAAAAGTTCTTTCAACAGAATGAAGGAAGCAACACTGCATTTTCTAAGCTAATAAAACTTTTTATCAATTTAAAATGATTATCAAGAGTGATGGAACTCAGGCTGGCTATGCTTTTATCTTATTAAATTTAGTTGTTTCTATCTGTTCTTTCTGCCATTACTTTGACTATTTCCATAGCCACACGTCCTGCGCTTCTTAGAGATAATGATTCTGTGATTGTCTTGTTAATCTTTTCAGAAGCCTGACTTCTGACAGGGAGTGAATCTTAAGGAAGGGAAGAGTCACTGTGACTGGGCAGCAACTTCCCCCTTTGGTAGAGAGCACTGCTTTAGCTTTATATTGCAGCTGGACTGGTTAGATATGAGAGGAATCCTTCTTTACAAAGGCTGTGGGAACTCTCCTCCCAATGGTCCAGGAGTGTCCCAGGGAGGGTTTGGTTATCTTAGCCTGCCTTCTTCTGTATTCCTTACTCTTGTACTCCTCTCTAGTCTGTTGCAGAGTGGCAGCTCTTCTGGTATGATTGGTCCTCCTTCCCCATAGAGATTATTTTGGAGTCTGGGAGACCTGTTCAGGCTCAGCGGTCTGCAACAGAAGAGGGAGGCCCTGCTCATCTCATCTCTCTTCTAACAGCTATTAGTAACTGTGTTTGGTGATACCTGAGATGTCTCCCGTTTCTCAATTAGAGTAGGTGCTATAGCAACTAATGAGCTTCCCCTCAGGCAAAATTGCTGGTAGGAGACTGCGTGGTATAAAAAAAAATAAGCAACTTTTCCCTCCTCCCCACCCCCTCCCAACAAAGCAGCACTCCCTGCTGCAGTTGTCCACTCCTGATTTTTTTTTTTTTTTTTTTTTTTTTTTTTCTGGCTGGTAAAATGTAAGGTAAAATAAGGCATCTGGAGAGAGAGAAAATCCCATGCAGCCATCAGTGCCAGGAGGTGGTCTGTCTGAGGCCCAGTGAGGAAAGTTATGTGGGTCAATGTAGGAGAGTCTCTTATGCGCTGCAGATTTGATTTGTGCTCCATGAATTTTCACTATTGAGTATCTAAAAATAAACCTTTCTGTAATTTTCTATGTACTGCTGAGCTTGAACTTATCTAATTACCATGAATGTAATCTGCTCATTACATGTGTACAATTACATGAAGTTTCTCTTGCACGTTTGAGCTTACTTAAAACTTTAGTCTTTATTTCTATAGGAATGTTTAACTGGATTCTGATTTGAATTTTATTTCTTTTTCCAGTGTTTTTTCTTTTTTCCTGCAGAGTCCATTGTGTGAGTAGTTCTTAGAAGGAAAAAATCTGCAACTTTTTAGATCCAGGAAAGGGTTTGCTTAGCCATAGATAAGCAAAAAAGCTTTTTAGTTAGCTTCCCTTGCTATCAGAAGGCTGGATCTAATCTTTAGTTTACGTTGGTTAATTCAAGGACAGAATCATTCTTAGAAGCTGGCTTTGATTACCGTAGAGAGTTTACAGATTCCTGTCCAGTGCCAAAGCAGTGGAAAGTCACCATGAGTTTAATCTCTGGCCTTGCTGACCTGATCCTGACCGGTGCACAGAAACGCCAGTTGCTAAGCAGCCCAGTACACAGCACAGGGCTCTGCCTGTGAACTCTGAAGAGCGTTTGCAAAAGCATTCCAGTTCCTCTTTGTTGAAAAAACCGATCTGCTGCATAGAGCTGCATACTTGATCTGACCAGAAGTATATCTGAGGGTCACAGCCTGATTTGATCCCTCTGGAGTCTGCCATACTTTTCAGTGTCTTCTGGTTACCTCCTTCACTTGTCTTGGGGCCAGTTTTCAGCCAAGAAGGATGACAACTAGTGAGCACGCATCTTCAGTACGTTAACTAGGATTTTAGGGCTTGATCTGTTAACAATTGGAGAATTTTAGTGTTGCTGTGTTTCCCACTTGCTTCTTGTGTTAGGAGCTTCTGATAACTCGGGTATACAAGGTCACAGCTGCAACCAGTTAGACATTCATTCTTTTTGTAACTCCCTTCATGTTATGAGGTCCAGAGATATTACCAGTAGTGCTCAGAAGGCAAAATTATAAATACACCAAAATATATGAACTTCAATCTAGTGCTCTGATGACAGTTATGACACAACTCTTTTGTCAGTAGAAACAGTGCTTTGTAAATCACTGGATGGAATTAACTTTAATTTATTATGTGTAATAGTTTAGTCATGTTTGCTGTAGGAATTAGAGCTTGGTATTTCATGACTTTGATTGTAAAGTTTCTTTAATATGGCTTTCATTTTATTTCCTTGTAAAATGAGCAGGGGAAAAAAAAAATGAAAATAGCAATGATCAGGATGTAAAGGCTGGGTTCAGAAGTGTTACATTTCACATTTTCACATCCATAGTTTACAGCACAGAGCTCAAGAGTTGAAATCCTGCCCTCTGTTTCTGCACTCCCAAGTTTGAGACGCGAGTTCTGAAGTCAGAGTTTTCTTGAAAATAGATTTGAGGCTAAAACTGTGACATGAACTTGAAAAACAAAACTGTAATTGGGACTTCATTGGGTCTGATGCAATCTGAAAAGCTTGCCTAAAGACACAGAAGCCTCTATGGCCTCAAGAACTGCTAGGTGCATGACTGCCTACACAGACAGGTTTGTTCTTCTGGGATGTGTTAAGCTAGATATTTTCTTCTAACATTACTACTAAAATCTTATGCTTTTTTGTAATTAAAATAAAAAAAAAACACAGTAATTACAGTGCTGTCTTCCACATAATTGTTCAACTAAGATTTAAATCTCATAGAAAACAAAAGAAGCAGGACAGTTTTGATTTTTTTTTCCAAAAGATATTCAGTAAAAGATATTCAGTACAAATATCATTTTAACTCTGTTTTGAATGGATAGTAAATCTTTGGGAGCTATCACCAGCTCTCTTAATACTTACTGGACTGCCTTAGCAAATCACAGAGTTTTATTTTGATTAGCAAAATGCTACATGAAAGCTCGGTGTAAGAATCATGTTTCCTTATTTATACAGTCTAGGAAAAATCATAACTGAGAGTAGTTATTCACTCATAAGACAAGTTTTACTTTGTCAAAGAAAAGAGAAGCTAAGACAGCAGTTGAGTCTAAGGCAGAAAAAGAGTGCACCCACATAAGAACTCAAATGAAGTTACTTTCCAAGGCAGACTGGAGAGAGAACTAAAATCCAGCGTTGCAGTAGATTATATGTCTGACTGCAAACAGGAGGACCGTTCCTGATCTACAACAGACTTATTGCCCTTTGAATGGGAATACATCACTGTGTAAATGTCCAATTCACTTCTGTAGTGTGATAAGTGTAATTACGTGTATGCGGTTAGGAATGTAAATAAACTGGGAAAGAAGAGAGGGTGTAATAGGAGAGGTGCAAATCTGTCATCGTTCTCAGATAACAGCATCTATCTCGCCTTTTAGGAAGATAATCTGTATACATTATGTCAGGTTTTGAAAAATTGTAAACAAGCTCTGGAAATCATATATTCTCACCCTGAGTTTTTAAACAGACAAAGTCTGAGTAACTCATTTTTATTTCCAGGAGATTTCAGAAATAGAACAGGCTTTTGAGAAAGCTGTTTTCTTATAATTGAGAAAGAAATAGGGATACCATTTTCTTTTAAGTAATCTAAAAGCATATTTTCTGTCTCTAAGTATGTATTACAGAAAGGTGAAAGGTAGATGCTGTGAACTCCTACAAGTTTGAGTGCAGAAAGGCATCGGTGATAAGCAGGATGAACACAAATCTTTGCAGGAACTTGAGAGATGTACAATAGATAATTTGAGTGTGACCTCTGGATAGTCTCACATGCAGTGTGTCAGTCTTAATGCTGCAGTCAAATGAAAACTACCCAGTAATGCACCATGCTTTCAGATGCAGACATCTCTTTGCAGAAGGATTTACGCTGAAAGAAGAAGCATTTATGTAAAATTAAAGGCATTAAGATATTTCTTGGAGATGTTAGAGTGTTGAGGTGTTCTGGAGTGTTGGTCTAGTGGTAATTTTCTTTTCTTACAGAGAAATGAAGAATCACTTAAAAACAACCTTCTTTTCCACTTTAAAATTGAGAACATTTTAGCTTCCACTAAAATATCAGTCCATCCACTTTTGTCTTTTTTTCACTTTCTTTACTGTAAATGATAAATGTATAAATGTAAACTGTAAAGTTGTAATGATAAATATTCTGGTTTTGGGATGTTTGTCTTTTGAAACTAAGCCTACGTTGTTTTTCAGTTATTTCCTGCCTGCTTTTGCAGCTTGGCACTGGTTTCCCAGCTTAGTCTGATTTTTGGATTTCCCTGGAGGTGTTCAAGGCCAGATTGGATGGGGCCCTGGGCAGCCTGGTCTAGTATTAAATGGGGAGGCTGGTGGTCCTGCCTGTGGCAGGGAGGTTGGAGATTGATGATCTTTGAGGTCCCTTTCAACCCAGGCCATTCTGTGATTTCAGTGACTAGAGGGGAAATGACATTTATTTTTCCAATTATGAAAAATAAACTTAATGAGGTAGAGGGGAAGGTAGAAAGGATTTCCAAATTCAATCTTTGAGACAGAAGGAAAGAGAAGGAGCTATACATCATAGGAAAAAAAAAGATCAAAATGGCACCGCTAATCTTTGCTGAAGCTCGCATCTCATACTACTAGGAAGACTTGAACGTCCTTCTGTGTACAGAAGACAGACTTAATGTTTTGCAAGAAAGACATTAAGAAGGAGCATTTATTACTGCATTTGGGAATTTTCTTTCGTAATGTGTTAGTGAGAAGTTAATGCTGTAGTTAGATTTAATAGTTTCTAAGAGTGGTCCAGGGAATTTCAGGCTAATTACGCTGCTTTAATACAAGGAAAGCTGATGAGTCAAGAGTCTATAAATTAATTTAAACCACTTAGATAATGATGATATGATGGAAATTTACCAGCATGTCTTCTATAAAGGATAACGTGCTTTACTGGTCTGTGAGTTCTCTAAGTACACTTTATATAAAGAAAGATAAATCAGATCCAGGTAGTTTAATTCACTTGAATACTGGGGCTTTCATTAGGGCCCCTTGGTGTTAGGAACCAAAATTTTCCTCTAATGAATCATAGAATCATAGAATCACCAAGGTTGGAAAAGACCTAAAAGATCATCCAGTCCAACCGTTCAAACTATTCCCAATAGCTCCCACTAAACCATGTCCCTCAACACAACATCCAGAAATAATATGTATGTTTAGAGCTGTGCAAAATAAGCATCTGATTAGCTTTAAATCATTTTTCCCTAACACTGAATTGGAGACATGAGCTTGTGAAATTAAAGGGGTTTTACAAGTGAGGTCGTGGCATCCATCCTTGGTTCTTGTCTATATTTTTACTGATGACTGGGATGGGGAAGAACAGAGCACACTTGGTACCATGTACCTACGGTAGTTTTGGAGGATGTGATGAGAATTCAAAATGTTCCTGATAAACTGCAGAATGTGAAGATGAAAATGTGAACAACTTCATAGCATTACAGTGGAGGGAGGAAAATTAAAGCTACAAGTGTAAAATAGAGGAAGCACAAGTGTAAAATAAGAACAGTCTGGGTGTTGGTGAAAAGCCTGCAGAGAAGTGGTCAGAACAGTGATATATCGTGTGCACAATCAGCACTGTTAATGTTGGACACAGTTTAGTTCTACTCAGTGCTGGTAAGGCTGCAACCTGTGCACCGCCTCCTGTTTCTAGGCACTTTGTTTCACAAATAACATAACGAGCAGCAAAAGCAATATGAGTCAAAAATACAGAATGCAGAGGTATGAGATGGTCTTTTGCCAAGGCAAAAATAAATGATAGAACTTACAGTACATTTACTATTGATCTTGGACAGAGTTGGCAAACTTTCTGCAGGGAGTAAAATAGAAAATTAGAAAATTAGGATATTCTGGAACAGATTTCTAGAGAATCTCTTGAGGGCTTTAACCTCTAGAGTTGTGTTTATTGATAACTGCAACAATAGATTAAAATTGCCATTTATAATTATGGGCTAACGCAAACTGCAAGGAATAGTTTTAACCACTTCCTCTTTGTAATTATAACCATTCATGATTAGTCTCGTGCACAGTGTTCAGTGAGAAATAACAAAAATATGCTAATAAGCATGTGAGTGGTTTGAGTGATGATGCTAGATCCTGTTGTATAAATCAGTGGTGCAGTCTCAATTCAAATACTGTGTTTAGTTTTGTTTATGCTCAAGAAAGAAGTAAATGAAAGTCATGATAACTGTGGAAACGTTCTTCTAGGTGGCGTGCTTGAATGTGTTATTTTCAAGGGAAAGTGTGATGCTTTAGTTTCCTTCTGTTTGCCTGATGTGGGTCACTCATAAGATCATCTTTCCCCCTGTAGTCCGCTTTTTGCTGCTCCAGAATAAAGCAAATAAAAAACATCTGGAAATCCTTTTTCATACAGTGCGCAGTGAGGCTGGAAGATCAGAAGCTGCGGGCTATCAGTGTGATTGTGGTTTGGGGTGTTTAGAAATTGTATCTGCACTGCTTAATAAGAATGCTCAGAGTTGCATTATTTTTCAGTAGAAAATAAGAGAAGGGACCAGTAAAATTTGTTCTCTGGAGCACTGTTGACCTATGGCTGAAATACATTTCAAGAAGGCCCAGCTCTGAGTCCCTCGTTCTCTTCTTTTGAAATGGAGGGGAAAAAAAAAAAAAGACTGTTTAGAGCCAAACCTGGTGATCCTCTGGGATAGAAGCTTAAACCTTGGCAGCAAAGAATAAGATAACCTTTTTCTTTTCATTATAATGTGAAGCAGAAATGCATTTCCAAATGTCAAAAAAAGCCAGACACAAAATGAGTAGCTACTTGGTGCTAATTTAAGTGTGTTGTATTGGTTGCCTCTGGAAATATGTTATTGGATTAGGTAGATCATTGATATCATTGCTGATGGCAGGTTATGTATTCCTGTGAAAAATCTTCTATTGTTCCTGAGGAATTATTTTCAATTATTGGAAGGGTAATAAGTAAATGAAGCATCGAGACTGAGATGCCTGACTTGCTTTGAAGGCAGACTGTCTTCCTTAATAAGCTTTTAACAGTGGAGTGGTTACATTGGGAAATGGGCCAAGAACAAAGGGAAGAGAATGTAATGTTCTTAGTCATAGGGCTGGTGGTTGGTAGTGCCTGGGACTGGCAGATCCCAGGAACACAGCTGCTACATCCCATTAATTAAAGTGCTGTTAGGTGACTTTTGTGAACTGTTTTATTTTTATTCCAATCCATAATTCTGCAAGAAGTTGTAGCTTTTTTTCAGTCTGATGTCTTCCCTGCTATTTTCTGTTCCTTAATGGAGTGCAATTTTCAAATGTTGTGTTGCAGAAAAGTGTCACTATGAGACCTTATCATTTCATCTGATTAAACTCTGTTGGAAGATTATTTGTCCAGTGTAATTTGCATAGTAACAATGCTTTCTAGGAGACTTAGTGCTCTCTCTCTCTTTCTGTCATTTGTAAGGATTAGTATTAAATTCCCTAGTTGTATTTAGTAATACTTGTGATTCTTTGGTGTGTTGCGATTAAAAATTCATCATAATTAGCGCCTAATCTGCAGCTTTGATTTGGGTTCTTACTGTAATCGCATTTTAAACATGCACTGGCCCTTTTTGGAGGGTCCTTAAAAAGTTGAAAAAGTTGTTTTTCCATGACATATCTGGATTTTAAAGTTGAAAACACATTGTGAAAAGCTGCTGAAATAACACTTTGTCTAATTAGTTCTTCTTTTCCTTGGCCTTATCTGCCCACAAAGGAGAGCATACGTCCCAATTCAGTCATGTAATTGGCTGAAAGCCAGAAACATCTCAGGCTGAACCTTGAGCTTGTGCGTTTCATCTGCTTCAGGATGGCCTTTGTTTTTTTGTTCCTATTTGGGGCGATAGAATTTAAAAAGAAGGCGTCGCTGGGAGAAGTGATGCATGTGTTGCCTAGATTGAGACAGTGGAGGCCAAGTGGAGGCTCACAGCTCATATATCCTCCTGTGCCTTGATTCCTGCCTTTGGGAAGTGGAGCTAACATCTTGTTTTGCAAGCATAAATGAAATCTCATGACTCTCTCAAAGAGATTATATGGTATATACATATTCATATAGAATCACAGAATGGCCTGGGCTGAAAAGGACTAAAATGATCATCTAGTTTCAAACCCCTGCTACATGCAGGGTCTCTAACCACTGGACCAAGTTGCCCAGAGCCACATCCAGCCTGGCCTTGGATGACTCCAGGGATGGGACATCTACAACCTCCTTGGGTAACCTGTTCCAGTGCGTCAACACCCTCTGTGTGGAAAAACTTTCTCTTAATATCTAGCCTAAACTTCCCCTGTCTCAATTTAAAACCATTCACCCCTGTAAATAGATAGATAAACAAAAAAATTATATATAAATATATTAAAAGTATACATTATATAATTATGTATTATATATAATATATATCATTATGTATACTATTGTATTTATATTTTTATATATTTTAATATTTGTAGTATATAATATAGGTAATATATTAACAGCCATTCCCCCTTTACATATCTCTATAGAGAGAGAGACATCTGTCTGTGAGCAATGGTGGCAGTGATTTTTGTGGTTAAGCCTTTTTAATGCTGCAGTTCTGGCACTCTGTGTCTTTGAGTGAGAGTGAAGTCAGAAATAAAGGTACTGGACAATCTCAATAGGTTTATTAAGTTTAAATATTAAACCAATCTTGTATTAAAGACCATTTTGCAAATAATGTTCTTACTTTATTTGACTTCTATCACTAAAGGAGCCTGTCCCATCTCTACAGAGAAGAAAAATCTTAACACTTCAGTGAAGGAGCAGCCCAGAAAATTTAAATCTAAAAGAGGAATTTTGCTTACAGTGTATAAAATGGCTGAGGATAAAATTCTAAAAAAGCAGATCCCCCTGGTACCTCAGAACCTGATACTTGATGAGTATTTTAGTGTTCTTGCCAGCTGTGAAGGCCTGTCCAAGCGGGCTATTCTTTACTGACAGAGTGTAAAATGGAGAAGGGCAGCTGTTGGGCCAAGCAGCTTTCTCATATCAACGTAACCTTGACTGCCCTTTGCCTGGCACTGTCCCTTCTTCCGTCTTTGATTTCTCATAAGCCAGTGGCTGTTAACTGGAATATTGTATCTGAAGACTGAGAATGAAGAAGTTTTTATGCTTTGCTGCAGATTACTTATTTCTTTATTTCCTGGAGGATTCCCAAGCTGGCCTTTCGTCTCTGAAGTCACAGTTATAGGCTTGCTGCTTCCCTGAGACCTTTGTGTAGATGCACTGGGTTGGTCAACCTTTTCTGTAGTGTGGACAAAAAGAAACTAGAGGTCTTTTTCCTTTTTTATGTAGTCTTGTGCTTCCTGTGTAAATTTCTTAGTCTCTTCATTTTGCTGCTGCATTTTTTAAAAACTTCCTTTGAAAAATAGGGAAAACATTTTTCTAGCTTTACATGAGCGTTAAAAGGAAATTTTTATCAGTGTAAGTGAGCCATGATGTAACAGTATATTTTGACAACAGGAATTGCACTCACCTCCACTTGTTCTGTAAGCCCCAAGAGCTGCGTGCACTGAATACATACCCAAATCTCAGGCACTCCCTTTAGCAGTTTAAATATTTTTTTTGAAAAAATTTGTGCCATTTTATAGGGGGAAGGTGGTTTTACATGAGCCTTGATTTCAAAAATGCTGTGGTGAATACTTCAGGCACAAGTTTTTTCATTTTCATTTGTAAAAAACACTTATTTAGAAGTTAGATGATCAGAGGCTGGAGCACCTCTCCTATGAGGAAAGGTTGATGGAACTGGGCTTGTTTAGCTTGGAGAAGGCTCTGGGGAGACCTCACTGTGGCTTCCAGTATGTGAAGGGAGCGTATGAACGGGAGGGGGAACAAACGTTTATGAGAGTAGATAGTGGTAAGACAAGGGGGAATGGTTTTAAACTGAGACAAGGGAGGTTTAGGTTAGATATCAGGAGGAAGTTTTTCACACAGAGGTGGTGACGCACTGAACAGGTTGCCCAAGGAGGCTGTGGATGCCCCATCCCTGGAGGCATTCAAGGCCAGGCTGGATGTGGCTCTGGGCAGCCTGGTCTGCTGGTTGGCGACCCTGCATATAGCAGGGGGTTGAAACTTACATAATCATTGTGGTCCTTTTCAACCCAGGTCATTCTATGATTCTTTCCAGGTATCTATTTTATTTATTCAGAACTTCTTCTGACCTTTTAATGTGTAGGAAGCTTACAATTGTGTGCTGCAGGTATTAGCAGACAGTATACAATTCAGGTCTCGAGTGTGCTAGGACTTAGATATCAGCTTTATTTTATTTTCATTTACTGAATTTATGCAATGTTATTAAAAAAAAAAAACAACAACTTTCAGCTTAAAGACTAGTTAATAAAAGGATTCAATGATTAAGAGTCAAATTTTGCTGTTGTAATTCATTACAGAATACTCTGCTCTGAATCAATGTCCAGAAATTTGTAGTTGCTCACAGTTTGTACTAGAGGGCAGACAGTTTTGTTATGTAAAAACAGGAATGCTCTACAATTCTCAAATAACAGAGTACTGTGCTTCGCTGCCACGATCTTTCAAATGGCACGATTAGTATAAGTGTAGGCAATCTGAAACGCGCATTCAGTGGAAAATCAGTGGTTCTTGTTCTCCTATATTAATATTTTATTACATTAATTTTGTTCCTTTTCAGTGTCATTGGGTCTTTGAGCATACATTCATAGCATAAAATAGTATGATCAGTAGTAACATATTTGTCAGTTAGAACCTCAGAAGCAGTGGGCTGTTTTTCACTGTGCTTTTCACATAGTGACATGAACTTCTGTGCTGATATTTATTATCGTTCTGCATTGTTTCTAATTCAAACTTGGATCCAGCTCTGGTGAACACTGTGTAAGACTGCAAAATAGGTAGCCTATGCCCTGAATTGATTACTGCTTAAGCTACAAATACTGGTATTGGAACTTCAGTATGGATGTAAATCTTGATTTTGAAGTTACTGGGTATCTCAGAAAAAAAAAAAGACTTCACCAGCAACCTTTTTGGCTAGAGCCTAACTAATCATTTTTCAGCAGTTGAATAGAATTTAGTTGTTCAAAATCATTACTGCATCATTTTAGATAGAGAATAAAAATATTATAATTTCATAAATAGAGAGTATTTAGATAGGGAGCTTTGCCCCCTGCTTCTTTTCATAGCTTTGCATAGACACTGGCTTAACTGTTATGGCAGCATAAATACTTTGGAATTCTAACTTCTTTTGTTTGAGTACTGTACTTTGTATGTTTTTTCAGGACTAGCTGGAAAGATTATAAAAGCCATCATCAATGAAGGATTTCAGATCTCGGCTTTGCAGATGGTAGGTTTTCTTTTGTCTTTATCTTTTTTATAAACAGAGGCTGGAACTGTGCTATATGCACTTGACAGCAATTCAGAGATGACTTCCTGAAATACAAAACCCTCGTACCAGCTGTGTAGTTATGTTTTAGGATCAGTGCTGCCTTTGTTATATTTGTATTTTATTGTTTGGTTGATCAGCTGATCTGTTTCCCATTGCTGTTCATCCATGACTGGAGAGACTTCATCTCTGTGTTTCAGTTTCACGTGGCTAGAAGGGGCATAGTGATGCTGATGTTTTCTGGAACACCTAAGATATCTTTTGAAAACTGAACTAGTTAGGATTAGGGAAAAGATTGTTAACATCCTACAAGTCTTTAAACTTACAGTTAGTGTGAATTTATAGGAGAGTTTTTGAAGACACTTCAAAGATTGACATCCTCATCAGAATCACAGAATCACCCGGGTTGGAAGGGACCCCAAGGATCATGTAGTTCCAACCCCCCTGCCTAGCAGGGCCACCAAACATACACATTCAGATCAGGTTGCCCAGGACACCGTCCAGCCTGGCCTTAAACACGTCCAAGGACGGGGCATCCACAACCTCCCTGGGCAGCCCGTTCCAGGGCCTAACCACT
Source organism: Lagopus muta (assembly GCF_023343835.1). Taxonomy (NCBI): domain Eukaryota; kingdom Metazoa; phylum Chordata; class Aves; order Galliformes; family Phasianidae; genus Lagopus; species Lagopus muta. The sequence goes on from NC_064433.1 coordinate 83,601,427, forward strand.
CTCCTTGTAAAGAACTTCCCCCTAACATCCAACCTAAATCTTCCCTCCTTCAACTTAAAACCATTTCCCCCAGTCCTGCTGTTGTCAGCCCTTTTGAAGAGTTTACTCCCCTCCTGGGTGTAGGTTCCCTTCAGGTATTGATAGGCTGCAATGAGGTCACCCCGCAGCCTTCTCTTCTCCAGGCTGAACAAGCCCAGCTCCCTCAGCCTGTCCTCATAGGGGAGGTGCTCCAGCCCCCTGATCATCTTAGTCGCCCTCCTCTGGACCCTTTCCAAAATCTCAATGTCTTTCTTGTACTGAGGGCTCCACACCTGGACACAGTACTCCAGATGGGGCCTCACAAGAGCCGAGTAGAGAGGGACAATCACCTCCCTGTCCCTGCTGGCCACCCCTCTCCTGATGGAGCCCAGGATCCCATTTGCCTTTCGAGCTGCCAGAGCGCACTGCTGGCTCGTGTTCAGAATTCCATCACCAGCAGAATTTAAAGGGAATTGGACAGAGATTGTTCCTGAGAGTAGCCCTATAAGAACTGCCTTTTGTGTTTTCTGAAAGTCTTCAGATCTGAAATCTCCTTGTGATTCAAATACTCCAGAAATGAAGACTAGTTTCTTCTCTTTCCTATGCAACAAACAGATCCTCTTGTAGATCTTAGTGGCATTAGCCAACACTACAAATGAAGTACACTGTCTACTGATGTTTAAGGTAGAAGAAGGTACTTTATGCTCTTTTGCGTGTGGGACCATTGGCTAAAAGGATGATAAACATATTACAGTTGTAAAGCCATTTCTTTTACTGGGTGGAACTTAGAATAGCATTCTGAATTCTTGATGGTTATGAAGGGCTATCTATTTTTTTCCATTTAATGTGAATGACTAACACTTTTTATTTTCGTAGTTCAACATGGAGCGTGCAAATGTGGAAGAGTTTTATGAGATTTACAAAGGTGTTGTTGCTGAATATATGGTAAGCATAAATTTGAAAAGTCTCTATTTATAAATAAAACATGATTAAACAAGGAAGTGGTCACATCTGCCCATCTTGAGACTGTGATAATACTTCCTCTAGGAACTTGGTTTTGTCCAATTCTAACTTATTCTGAAATAAAATGTATGTCATATCCAAAATTGTGCTGCTTATCTTGTAAGAAAGGAGTATCCTTTGTGGGAATTATTGAACTAAGTAATTTGTAAAATACAACAGAGAGAAAGAAGCCCTCAGGTAAATTATTTTATTGTGGTAGAACTATGTATCACACACACATTTTATGTATATATACATATTTATATATAGCATATACATCTTTGGTCAGTTTGATATTGCTTGTAGCTTGTACCAGAATAAGTATGTCTTGTTTTGTTTACAGTGGGGCTGCTATACTGGAATGTTTCCTAGTGATGTTCTGAGCTGTTCTTCAGTTTATTGATCTGGCTTCTGTGGACCTTCAGAAAATTTAAGAAATTTAAGATATAGTGTAATCCTAGGGGCATCTAAGATCACATGATATTACTAAGATTTGTTGTATTGCAATATAAAGCCTCCTAATGGCAGATAGAACAACAGGAATCAGGAAGACAACTTGTTGTTTCCCTATAACCTTTATTCATTTTACAATTAGTAATGATTTTCTTTTCACTGCCATGATATGTACCATGCAAATTATCCTTAATTTATAAATAGTTAAATTATTAAAAGATTTCTACTCAGTTACTTCTATTATTCCAGACAATTACTAATAGTACTCTGACAATGTGACTTTTTCTTTCCTTTATGATTGTTTAGTCAACTTCAACAGGGTTTATAGATTCCTCTTCATATAGTTTAGGGACGCTGTTTGTTTGCTGTCAGATTGATGAATACTTACAAAATTTCCTCTACTAACATCCTTTGTGCCAGGAACTCATATAAGACTGGACAGACAGACTTGAAGGTGAGTTACAGAACTCAGATGTGGTAGTGCCTGACTGGTATTTCAAGACCCAGAGAATCCTCTGGTATTATAAAAATACAAATTGAACCAAATTTGATAGTCTCTATCATTTTCTGCTGTTTGGTATATGCTCTGACCCTCAGATAAGTGGTAAAGTTACATACTTTGTCTGAAAAGTTACTCAGAAGGGAACGTGACATTTAAGCTGGATAAGTAAATAAGGAAATCTGTTTCAGATGGGATTTCAAGTGAGAATCTGGGGCTCCGTCCTGAAAGCCATATGTGCTTGACACACTTAGTTGAAATTAAGGGGATATCTTCACGCACTCGGCTTATTTGTGAAACAGGATAATGTGGGAAAGCTGATCGTGATGGTAAAGACATCCAGAAAAGACACATATGGAAACAGCAGTAGATATTGTCAGTGCAGGCATATAGGCAAATAGGAAGAACTACATTTTGAAATAAGGAACTGAAGAAAGAATATGACCTCTTATACCTGTAACTCAGAACCGTCTGTTTTGATCTGAATTTTATTTATCATTTTAAAGTAAGTTGGTGCAGAAGAGGAAGATACTCATCACCCAGAAGTCTTCTTCAGAAAACGTATTCTTATTTCTTCTGGTTACACTTTTACAGTCAGATGAAGGCTTGATGTATTGTACATAAAACATATATCTGTTAGAAAAAAATGCTGAACAGTTGCTAAATTGAAAAAAAAAAATTAGGTTTGTTGGTATCTCCTCTAATCAATAGATCCTACATAGGATTTTGCTTACTGATAAAAAAGAGAAAGATTCTGTGCTAGCTCCAAATTCACCTTATTAATCAAAAATGCTTGAACTTCATCCAGTTTCAAGAATGGTCTTGGTTGACCACTAGCCACATTATCTGATGAATAAATCATTTGCTAAAAAAAAAATTAATTTAGCTGTAATTAAATTACAAGTCCTACCGAAGAGGAAAAGGTGATGAGGCTTTTTTTGGAAGGGAAATATGTATTATTTTGTTGTAAAGCATGAAACTAGCCTGCACTCTACTCACGTGCTCTCAAGAATATTTCTACCTACATTTGCTAGGAGCAGGTTAATGATAGAGGCACTTGGCTAAAATTCTGTCTATTCATGTCACAGTGCTAAGATGAAGCATGTGCTCTTAACATGGTATTTATTATAAAAATAGCAACTCTTTGGAACAGTGTTGCTTGACTTGGGTTCTTTTGAGTATTTCATTTCTGTCATACTTCATAAAATGCAGAGGTGAACTCCATTGTTTTCCTAGTGCTTTTTTTTTTTTTTTTTTAATCAATTTAGACTAAGGTAGCATATTTCTGCTTCTGAAATCTATGTCTCTAATTGACAAACTCTAAATTGGCACTAATGTCTGGAGATAGCCTAAGCTTGCTAAAAACCTGTATTTATCATCTACTGAGGACTCAAGGATATCTCTTTACACTTCAGGAGGCTCCAGCAAAAAGGTTTATTTCAGTGTAACCGAGATTCTGGTAAGAGCATACACAAGAAATACTGCCAGATCAAGGATCTTTTTCCTGAAATGATGTGCCATGCACTCCTTTCAATTTAAATTCCTGGTTCTATTGTCCTGTGTGTTTCAGCTTTCATAATACACAAAGAAATGACAGAACCAAAAGCCCAAGAGATGTTTTCTTGACTTTAAGCCATCAAATATAGGCTGTGTCCTGTGCTTCCTATAGGAAATGTTGTTAAACATGATGTCTGTAGAACTTGCTCAACATGGTGTCATTTTTCAGACTTATGCCTTGCAAAGTGTAGTATTGATTCAGTTTAGACTGACAAGTTATGAGGCAGTTCTGTGAAATACAAGTCAAGATTAGTAAGAATGCACCTGTAAAAGAATTTAAGGTATTGTGGATACTGTTGCATGTTGTTCAGTATCCCAGAGATAGAATGTTCAATTTATCTCCATCTCCACCATGTAAACAAAGTTACAAAATGTGCTATATATATATATATATATATATATATATATATATATATATATATGTATGTATATGTATATATGTATATATATATGTATTTATGAATACTAATGATATCTTTGCTTCCCGTCTTTGCTTTCCTAAATCCGCCAGTATTTCTTTTTTTCTTTCCTATCTGGTATGTTTGGATCAAGTTTTTTGGGGGAATGCAACCCTCCATAGTGCTGAAAGCTCAGATTTGTTTTGGTCTTTTTTCTTTTCCAGGAGATGGTTACAGAGTTGTGCTCGGGCCCTTGCATAGCAATGGAGATTATACAGCCTGAACTTCCAAAAGTGTTCAGAGACTTTTGTGGTCCTTCTGACCCTGTAAGTACTTGCTTGAGTATGAATTGAAATCTATGTGAACTGAAATATTACAGTGTGGTATGACTGCCATATACCTGCTGCATTTCCTCAAAACATGTGAGCGTCACCTTATTATGGAAGTGAAATGCTAGACTTCGGATCAGTTTGCAAATTCTCTAGTGATTTCTTCAGTCTTACCTAAAACAGGTGATAAAATACTATGATGATATTTATGTGAAAATAAAGTTATCCATAAATCATGGTTAGAGATGTGTAAGTATTCTAGCACAAGTCTTGAGAGCTGGAACAAATGGTTATTATTGTTGTATGCCCGTGTAAATCAGTTGTTAGTGCGCTGCAGTCTGTAGCATTGTTCTAAGACAAAACTATAAAAAAAAAAACAGTTTCTGTGGCTTTTGTAAGGAAACAAAAAAATGCAAATCTTACCGTAGCTGTTTGTTATGCTAATAGTTCCAGCTTTTATTTTTAATTTCTTGAGGTAAGTAATTGGATATGCATGATACTGTAAGCAGTCTGGAGACGAGCATAAAACAAGCATAAACGCTGTCTCAAAAGGTTTGCCATTTTTTGTTAAATAGCAAATGCTAACGTACCACACAGAAGCCACAAGGAGAAATATCAAGATGGAGGCAATGAAATTAGATATTACAATTATAAATAGATATTATAATTTCATGTTTTAGTTGCAGGCTGGGTGAGTTTAACAGTTTCCATGGGGGGAGGGGGAAATCATGAAGATTTTTACTGGTACTGTAGAGTTGTTTGGGATATATTTCTCTTCAGATCTGGAGAAGTATAAGCTAAAGGCATTGTCCAAACCTGTCTTCCCCTTCTGTTTGATCACACTGAATGTTACAAATGTTCCTCTGTTCAGTTAGCATCTTGTAAACAGAGTATAACCTGCAACTTTTGGACACCATCTTCACAGCAGTTGCACTGATGTATGTTTGGAAGATAGGCAGCTGTGTTTAGTATTTCTGTATGCTGTTTTCTATCAGAATTTCAAGCTAATTGACTCTTCAAGCATGTAAAGTGCATGTGCAGTGACTGTGCCTGTTTTCAAGAGTGATCTTTACCTGAAATGTGTGTCTCTTCAGACTGTGTTACTGGCTTGTCCTTGAGGAAGAAGTGACTGAGTATTTCAGTGGCCTTCTGTCATTCATAACCTGTGTAGTCAGTGAAACTCCCCAATGAACTTACAGTGAAAATATCTGTCTCAAATAAAGGTATCAGAAGCCACATTGGAGTTGCATTATGTAGCAAGGTTATCATAGAATCATAAAATCACCGAGGTTGAAAAAGACCGTGATGGAGGGACCTTTAAGATACGGTGCACTTGATGTTCTAGTGGTTAAAGTAAACGTGTCATGCAAATAATGTATTGTGACTAGGAGATCTGGATCTATCTGTATTTTTTTTCATCTGTTTATATATGCTAAGTCCTGGTGTGTGTACAACCTATTTAGAAAAACAAGTGAAGAAAAGTTTGTAGCTATAGTACAGAATGTATCTGAGTCATTCTGGCTCCTGTTAAGTATTTTCCATTTAGTAGTATTGAGATCACAGTGATTACTTTCAAAGCAAAGTCGTGTTTAAAAGTTAGTAAAGGAACTGGAATTTGACTTACGTAATGAATTGCTCTCAGTCACGTGTGCTGTGAATTATATCTCAGCTACGTCGCAAATGTAATAACCACTCTGTGGCAAGTCATGTGTTGCAATTGGATCTGATTGTCAGCAGCACTCTAAGTCTGTTCTTGGTTTTGCAGGGAGATGGCTGGGACGTGCTTCTTTTATAAAGGCATCCAAAGAGATGTGATCCATATTTTGCTAAATCAAAGCAAGATGTTGATTAGAAATAAATTCAGTTTTTGTCCAAGTCTCTCATTAAGGCTGAAAAAAGAATGAGAGTTGTTCCATTTTGAGCACTAGACTTTAATAAGCTAGCAATTTATACCAAGTGTACAGTGCTAAAAATGAAGTGGAACTTCGTGCTATTTTCTATAACTGGGTAATATTTTGTTAGCACCGCAGGTCAGTAAGGCTCTCTGCCAAAAATATCCTTCGTTATAATACAGCTTTTAAATTCTTTATTAAAACGTCTTGGGTGGTATTAGGGGAAGGCTGCTAACCAAAAACCTGTTCTGAGCTTCTTTGTAGGAGAATATGAATAACCTATGAAATCTGGAAAGTTGGATAAAGACATTTGTCTGTAATGAGCTGTGCTAGCTGTTCTTACTCTCAAAATTACTGTCCCTGACTTGATTGAGCGGATCGGTGTCACAGTTCGTGGTCTTGGTGTGTGTGTGTGTGTCCCTGTTGGATAGTGAATGGACAATGAGAAATGTTTTTCTGCAGATCCTGCTGCTTCCTGCATTCTCATTTTACAGTGGTACATTGCTGATGAATGGCTGTCTGGGCTGTTGCACTGTTGGTGAACTGTCAGAATCTTTAATCATACATAGCTTAGCCTTCTGCAGCACAGCCAGATTTTTTCTGGTTATGGTGGCCTCAACTGAGGCCTCTCTGTACTTTCAGATCAGCTGTGGTGGTTGTCTTGTCTTCTGGTTGCAGGCCTATAGTTTATTTTTGCAGCCAGACCTCAGACGGATCATGTAGCTTACTCTCGACATCCCTCTGCACCTTGATCTCTCTTTCCTGGAAGGCTTCTTGGTAGTTGGTGTGGAGGGCACAGAAATGGAAGACTCTCCACATCTGCTATTATAAATAAGTATTCATGCTTTACATATTGTTGCAGCAACTCTATAAAAAGTTAACAGGCTGTTCTGATGCCTATCTTGAAAATACTGCTCTTTACAAAATTATCATGTCCTGTTCAAAAAAAAAAAAAGTCTCAGTTTCACACCAGTCTTAAACTTCTCAGGGAAGCCCCAGTCTCTCCTAAGACCCAAAAGTGAGGAGGTGTGAGATATCAAGATCCTATGAGCAGTGGAACACTTGTATTTAGATATTTGAATTCTGAGTAGGAATGGGATTTCTGAAATGACTGAGTTCCACAGATTTTCTATGGTTTCTGAATTGACTAAGCCCTTTTTCAAAATCATGCCACCTTATCAAATCTTGTTAAGTAGATTATCAAACTGTATATTTCATGCTGGGTGCTGTTATCTCACTCTCTTCACTGGTGTGGTTCTGAAGTTGAGAGAAAAAAAAAATACACCTGTTGTAAAAAGGCAGCTGATCTAGAAAGCTGGTAGGAGGACTTGATAAGTCAATTAACTTGAACTTCAGTGCACACTCGCTTGGAAATAAGAGTTGCTAACTGTAACCAAAGTTAAATAGAAAAGAAGTTATGTTTCTTCTTGAGAAATGGGAGTGCACCATGGGGTAAATGTAGCACAGCATGCCTTATCCAAAAACACCAAAGATTATTCCATGCTGAGTTGAGGACAGGGAAGAAAATGTGGGTGGGACTGCTGCAAATAGTGAAGAGCCTTTAGGTGTTTGTTGTCTCACGTGTCACTGGAAGCAAAGATTAGCACTGAAAACCTCAGCTTCATAGCAAGGATAAATAGTCCAGGGGATTCTGTTACTGCTTGAGTTCAGTTGGATGGATGTTTCAACTGATGGGTGTTTGTGTGGTTTTTTTGGCCTCTGAAGCACGTAAAAGCCTTTTGCTAATACTTAGATCTGAAGATACAGCTTTCATTTCACATCATCTTGTGTTGAATTAGCTGCTTGTAATGTTTTGTCATGGAATTGTCGAGGTGATTACTTTCTATTCATAAAACACTTGAAAAACACTGTAGAAATTGGATCTATGGCTTTTTTTTGTTCTTTGAACTTCCTTCATGCACAAATGAAAAGGTTGGTTGTAACGTGATTGAAGGAATTTGTGTAAGCTACATGCTTCTGGCTGATTGTGTAATTTATAGTAATCTTAACTCCTTTTAGTTAGGAGTGGCAGTACACTGAAAGTTACTCAAGTGCCTTATGCTGTGAAATATTTTTAACATGATGGGATGATGTGGTGCAGTATTTCTGCATCTGATGGGCTGGGTCTGCTGGGGGGTTTTCATATATTTGGTTTTGATCCTAACCTGCTTTCTTTTTATGTAGGGGATTTGCAATTTTAATTGTAACAGCGTATTAATATTCTTTTGTAATTTTGCATCAGTGACAAAGAGCTGAAAGAGAGATTGGCTGGTTTAAAGCAAAGCAGTGAACTGGAAGAGTGGGAGTCTGCTTTAGCTCCATTCCTGACCTCACTGTGTGACCTTGGACAAAAGGTTCAATATGTTTCTGCCTCAGTTATCACATCAGTTAAATAGGGATAACAGTATGAGCCAAAGAGCATTATTGCTGTAAGATTTTTATCTGGATAGCCTTCCTGTGAACATCTAGCACTGGAAATGATCTACATGCAAGGCTAAAAAATGTTTATGTTCAGCCGTGTATTAGAAGCACAGTGTTTTTTATTACAACACATAAGAATGAGTTCAGAGAAAAGTATAAAGAAATATAAAGGTTATTTTCAAGCTGCCAAGTATGTGTCTTCTGGTGATACCTTCAGACCTGTTTCAGCGTGGATCTCCCTGTATCCTGGTGAGCCTCAATCAGGGTGTTGACAATCAAATACACAATGTGTCTCAAGAGAAATACGATTTATTAATCTAATTCTCTAATGAAGACTTTCATATCTTAAACTGCCTGCTCAGAGAGTCTGAGTCATGTAATAATAATAAAATTTTTCATTCAGTGCCAGACCATTATCAGCTAGAGCAGCAAACAGATCGATTTGAGTTACGATATCCTGCTGTCTAAGCCTGCAATGGGAAAGACATGATTGAATTGCTTAGATGTTATCCAGGGTCAGTCATCTGACTCTGTCCTTTCAGTTTTTAATTTCCCCATCAAACTCTGCAGGTCTAATGAAAATGTAATACAGACAGTGCTGAGGCCTGCTAGTTGGTAATTTTTTTCTGAGAAAGAGGCCGTGGAGAGAGATTCTTCCCTGTGGTGTTTTGGCTGAGCTGATGCTGCTGGTTCACACAGCTCAAAGTAAGCTTAGGGCTTCTACCTTCAGGGGGAGCAGGGGACCTATTAAGACCCTGTCTAGAAGAAAGGAAGTGTTAAGACTGCTGTACGCTAATGGACCATGGCTATAATGTGGCTGTAGTAATGAGCTGTCACCACTGCTTTAGACTGCCAGATACACTGGCGTATGGTGTGACATTTGCCTCCAAAAGTGTTACAGCTTGCTGTCGTTTAGGTCTTGTGGTTCTATGGATGTCAAACCCCACATCTGTGGTAGTGGTTTGCTTTCCTTTGTTTAAAATGGACAGAGTCTGCACTGGTTGTACTGGAAAACAGCCATTCATAAATGTCATGTTTGTTCTTCTATTCAAAGCTGTGTCGTAGCCATAGGAGCAGCTGAGAATTAAGAATCTGATTAAAAAATTTTACAGGTATGAGTGCAGTGTTCAAAGTGTTCCCGATGTGTCCTCTTGCTTCTGCAAGGGTATCGCAAGGTCTGCCAACCCCCTGACACCTGGCTTTTTCATATGTATGTATGTTTTACGGCTGCAGGATGCACAATCTGGTTACAGTTTTGAGATGACTCAGCTCTTGTTTATTACATACTGACTTCTGAAAATCACCTTTAATGGTGATGGTCCTCTGACAGGGAAAGGGACTTCAGCCTCACTGAAATACATCTTTGTGGGGAAATCAGAAAACTAGAGTGGTGGCAGAGACTGTTGCTTTTAGATGCTGCTTTAAATGTTACTTATTATTGCCCAAAGATCACTGTCATATGATGACCATTTAGTGTGGAAAAGGAGTTTGTAGGCGCACATTGATTCTCAGTAAGTAAATGGATATATTTTAAAAATTGCTATTTTTAGTCATGATTGGCAGTCATCATCAGGAGACTAAATGCTGAAAGTTCTCAAGACTGAGCTCTGCCTTTAATCCAGTGTGACTGAGCTGTGTTGGTAAGGTTGCAGTTTGAACAAAACTTTTATCTGACACTCCTCATTTGATGCTCCAGAACTACAAGACTTGACAGTGTCAACAGTGTGACATTTTCTGCCTAAATAAATGCTAGATCAGAAGTTGTTGGACTTAGTGTTAGTCAAAAATTACAGTCACTTGATAAGTAGATAATAAAAAGTATTGTCTGGTTTGATATCAAGCCCACGAGCACCACAGAGGCAAGACTGGGGGGCAGTCTGCTGCTTGCATCCACTGGAGAGAAGGTTCTGGGAGACAATGTTTTTGTATCCCATGACAATGAAGGCCCCTTAACTGAAATTTCTGGATGCTTTGAGGAAGCTACCAACATTTTATCAAAGGTTCTGTATGACCTCTCAGAAATCAGCATTAGCTTTAGAAGCCTCAAGCCCATCTGCATCCCTGTATTTCCCTTATATCAGACTTTGCTCTGGGCTCCTTGTGCATGGTCCCAGGCTGGAATAAATGGCTTGCATTTAGCAAGAGGAAGCTGAACATAAGACCAGAGACTGAAGGAAAACAAGGATGTGCCACAAGGCATTAACAGCATTGATTATTGATCTTCATAGAATCATTAAATGGATTTGGTTGAAAGGGACCTCAAGGATCGTCAGGTTCCAACTCCTGTGCCACAAGCAGGGTTGCCAACTACTAGATCAGGCTGCTCAGGGCTCCATCCAACCTGGCCTTAAACGCCTTCAGGGATGGGGCATCCACAGCCTCTCTGGGCAACCTGTTTCAGCACCTCATCACTCGGTTAAAAAAGAAAAAAAAATTCCCCCTGAAGTCCAATCTAAATCTCCTTTTCATTTAAAACCATTTCCCCTTGTCCTGTCACTATCTCCCCATGTAAAAGGTTGATTTTCCTCATATTTATAAGCTGCCTTTAAAAACTGAAAGGCTGCAATGAGGTGTGCCCACAGGCTTCTCTTTTTCAGACTGAACAAGCCCAGTTCCTTCAGCCTGTCTTCATAGGATAGGTGCTCCAGTCCTTGAATTATCTTTATGGCCCTTCCCCATATCCAGTCCAGTAGCTCAGCATCCTTATGTTGGGGTCCCCAGGCTTAAATGCAGTATTCCAGCCGGGGCCCCACGAGGGCAGAATAGAGGGGGACAGTTACCTCCTTTACCCTGCTGGCCATTCTTTTTCTGATGAAGCCCAAGATACTATTGACCTTCCAGGCTGCAGGCTCACACTTCTGGCTCACATTCAGTTTTTCATCAATCCTTAAGTCCTCAGCAGGGCTACTCAAGTTTATAAACATATCTGGGATTACCTTGACCCAAGTGCAAAATCTTGCATTTGGCTTTGTTGAAGCTCATTAGGTTCACACAGGCCCATCTTTTGAGTTTATCAAGGTCCCTCTGGATGGCATACTTTCCTTCTGCTATATCAACAGCACCGCTCAGTGTGGTGTCATCAGCAAGCTTGCTGAGGTGCACTCAATCCTATCATCTATGTCATTAGATGTTAAAGAATTAAAGAATACCAGACTCAAAACAGAACCCTGGGGGACACTGCTTGTTACTGGCCTCCACTTAGGTATAGAGCCGTTGACCACAGCCCCCTGGCTACGAAACTCCAACCAATTCCTTATGTACTGAACAATCCATCCTTGAAATCCATCTCTTTCCGATTTAGAGATAAGGATGTGGTGGGGAACCATGTCAAAGGCCTTGCAGAAATCCAGGTAGATGACATCACTTGCCTTCCCTTTGTCCGCTGATGCCATCGCTCTGTCATAGAAGGCCACCAGATTGGTCAGGCACACCCTTCACTTGGTGAAACCATGCTGACTATGTCAGATCACCCGCTTGTCCTGCATGTGCCTTAACGCATCTTCCAGGATTTGTCCCTTGATCTTCCTGGGCACAGAGGTAAGAGTCATCAGCCTGTAGTTCCCTGCATCCTCCTGCCTCCTTTTCTTGTAAATGGGAGCAATATCTTCCATTTTTCCAGTCCTGGAGGACTTTACTATGACTTTTCAAACATGATGGAGAGCAGTTTGGCAGTCACATCAGCCAGCTCCCTTAAGACTCCAGGATGCATGTCATCTGGCCCTGTGGACTTGTATACACATTCAGTCTTAGGAGTCTGTCTCGGACTTGCTCTGACCTTACAGTGAGGTGGATTTTGTTCCCCCAGTTCCCACACAGAGGTTCAGGTTCAGGGATGTGAAGTTCAGGGATGTGAGAATCCTGGCTGCTAGTGAAGACAGAGGTAAAGAACTCACTGAGGACTTCAGCCTTCTCTGTATCTGTTGTAGGAAAGAAGGACTCATTACTTAGCAGAGGAGGTGTGCTCTCTGTGGCCCGTCTCTTCTGACCTACATACCTGTGGAATACCTTGCCAAGTTCAGTTCCATCTTCATTGACTTGCTGTGCTGCCACAGAGACTTCCTAGCTATGCTCAGTATGTGTAACATTCTGAAAGAATGCTGAAGCTAGGTTTTCTAGACTTTTCCTTACAACACATCTTAGGCCTAACCATTTTATAAAGAGTTAAGCTATACTTAGAATATTTACTTTTAAGAAAACTTTATTTCTTGCTTAAGAACTTTCGTGCCATTCAGTAGATGTTTCAGAGATGAAGGTAAAGACATTCAGGTTGATCTGAAATCGCACAGACTAATTGTGTCTATCAGTGTGAAGGAAGTCTTAAAGCTTGTCTTAGGGATTGTAAAGGCTCCCTTTACACTCAGACTGTGTGCGTCTCAAAGCAATAGGTGGGTGTTATTAAAAATATGGTATTTTAGGCTTCTGTGATGAACACAAGATTCTTACAAATGTTGTGAGTCATATAAATTTGTCTACTCAGCCTTTAGGATCTGATTTTTTTTCAATCCTGGGGGATTTTGATTCTAACTCTCCATCTGTAGGTCTTTTTTAGAAAATCATTTTTTCCACGACCTTTTTGTACTTTATTTGTCTGTTTAGAGTCTCAGTAAGTTTTCACTGTACTCTATTTTTCAGAGAGTAATATTATGGATTGAGTATATACCAAGGCTGCTCTGAAAGTAATGCCTCCTATTTTATGATGTTGGCCCACAATCTCAAAGGCGGATGTTGTTAGTATGGCAGTAGAAGCTGAACCATCCCACCAGTACCTCATTACATATTGCTGTCATGTCACAGATGGCAGTAGAGAGGCAGTCTGACAAAATGGCATCTGGCACGGAAGTGTAAATGAAGCATAAATGTGGAATTGAATTTCTCTGTGAAGAAAAAATGGCTCCCCTTGATATTCATCAATGCTTGTTGAATATTTAGAGAGATCAAACAGTGGATGTAAGCACAATGAAGCAGTGGGTGGTGCATTTCAGCATGGCAACAGCGACATGAAAGACAAATTGTGTTCTGGATGGCTGTGCACAACTGTCACATCACAAAATGAAGAGTGTCTCAATCAGGTGCATATCAATGGATTATGACCTTGGAACTGTGTACAGAGCTGAATATCATCTTCAGTATGTTGGAAATGATAGTGGCAATGTTGAATTATCACTAAGTTTGCACCAGGTGACTCCCCGAAATTCTCACACAGGAACAGACAGAAACTGTCGGGATCTATTGAACTAATATGAAACTACAGGTGACATTTTCCTGGGTCACATCATTACTGGTAATGAGATCTGGTGTTACCACTATGATCTGGTGTCAATGGCAGTCCATGGACTAACGACATGAATTTTCTATCAAAGAAAAAAGTTTAAGATATAGCCCTGAACAGGTGAAGTGATGTGTGCTGTCCTTTCGGATCTTGCTGCATTTCCTGGAGCTTGGACAGTCAACTTTGACCACAGCATCACAACATTGACTAAGCTGAAGGCTTGATCTTCCAGAGTCAGGCCAGAGAAGAAGACAGCCTTTTTTCTGCAACATGATATCACTGAGGCCCACACCAGTTGGAAGTCACTGCCAATCTTGGCTGACTGTCCCACCAGACCCACTGTATAGTCTGAATTTGGTGCCTTCTGGCTTCCATCTGTTTGGACCAACGAAAGATGGACGGATTGCGTAGGCAAAATTTTCATAGAAATGATGTTGTAATAGTGATGTGAATAGTAACCATGTGAAACGGTGGGTCACCCCCACTGTGGCAGATTTTGATGAGTCCAGCATGCAGATTCTTGTTCATCGCTGGTGAAAATGCAGAGCTAATGGTAGTGACTGTGTTGAAATAAGTGTTTTGTAACTGAGAATTTGCTCTGTCAAATAGTGTTATTGTGTTCTTTGTATCTGTTGTAGTTTCCATGGGAATAAATAGGAGACATTATTTTTGGAGCAACCTATGTAATGTAGATGGACTGTATATTATTTCTGAAAGCAAGTAACTTTTTTAAAATGCTTCTCTTATCTAGTTTCATTTAGCATTTGTTTTGCTTTTTTTTTTTTTTTTTAAGGAAAAAAGCTCTTTTAAAATGCAGAATCTTAGTTGTCTTTCATTCCTTGCGTATTGTAGATGGACTGGGGAGAAATGTTTTGTTTCTCACTACTGTAGAAAAAGACGTAGGCTTTTAACATACCAGATGATTGTGTGACACCAGCCTGATGCCAACAAATACACAATGTACTTTTATCACAGGCAGGCTGATCAAAGGTGACCTATAGAATTCTCTCTCCAGGGCTTGTTTCTCCCTGCTAGACTGGGTTAAAATGTGATTACCTTGCCAACGGGAGAGTTAAAATACTGTTCTAAAAATGAGAATATTCTTTCCCCTAGTCCATATACAATCTTTGACAATAAGACACGTATTAGACATAAGGAAGAACTAACTCTCTCAGAGAGTGGTCAGGCACTGGAATGGCTGCCCAGGGAGGTGGTGGAGTCGCCGTCCCTGGCAGTGTTCAAGAGGCGTCTGGACGATGTGCTGCGTGATGTGGTTTAGAGCTTGTGGTGGCAATGGTGATGAGGAGACGGTTGGACTAGCTGATCTTAGGTCATTTCCAACCTTGTGATTTGATTCTATGATTCTATCAAATCTAGCCATCAGAAGCCACAGGCTACAGTCTTCTCTTGCAGTCATGGAAGATCCAACTTCTTTGGTGATTGCCTTTTTTTTTTTTTAAACTTCTCCCTTTGAAATACTCTGTGATGGTTTCTTCCCTAGTTCCTGATATTTCTGGGAATAGATTCATTGAAATATTCAGTCCATGAAAGCACAAGGTAAGAGCCTCCTTGAAAATGTGCTTGGTTCTGGGTTAGTTTCAGTCTAAGCTGTTGTTTCCTTTGTTTCCCTTGTGTTCTGTTTGGTTACAGTAGGCAGCAAATCATTCTTTTACGCTGAACAGCAAGATTTTTGAATATACAAAGCTAATCTCTGAAAAGAGGGACTGAAATAAATAATAATAATAACAATAAAATTCCATATGACCTTAGTCCTTTCTTGGAAAAAAGGAGCAGTATTTTCAGAAGATGTGGGAAATGCTGACGTCACTCTGTCTGGGGAAGAATATGTTATTGTTATGCACTGAACAACTGTTTTTTCCTTCTCTGGTTTCATAGCGTAGAACAGATATACATCCTGGTCACAGTGACCTTGTGTTTTTGCAGAATCTTTGATTTGAATAGATTAAAAGCATTTGCCTTACATGCCTGATTCAGGCTTTTGTTGACTGTAGATAGGCTTGTCCTTCCCTTGAACTCTTCCTGAGTTCAAGGGAACTGAAGGTTGGAACACAGTAGATTTGTACTACTGTTATGCATACTCCAATTTATGAAGTAATATGAATTTTATCTTCAGTAAAAAACAATGTAAGAAAATAATACACCGAGCTGGAATTTTGCCACACTGCAAGGGTTTTTTTCCGGAGTACTGTAGAAGGCAGCTATGGTTAGTGCACACAGGTGCTCATTGAAAATGTACAGCAGAGCAAACTACAAAAATGCAAGAAAAAGGCAGTAGTACCCTTGCTTTTCCATATAACCATGATGATGGTGTGAGCCTGTGTATCCTGGAGTTGACTGCAGCTGTCCCAAAAGATTTCATGTCTTTCAGCTGGCAACTTAGGAGCAGGCAATTCCTGGATGACCATGACTTTTCTTTTTTCCTTTATTAAGAGCTCTTGGAATAGACAGCTGGAGAGGATGACCAGGTCTGTAAAAGCTCTTATCCCAGAGGAATGCTTATTCAAGCTCTGCTTGGTTAATAAATAGGTGGTAGACCTAATCATAACCAAACAGAAAAAGAAATGCAAATCATAGTGTATTTTATGTACTCTTGTGATAATTTGGTCTTAAATTTGGTAATAAATTGATCTTAGAGTATGCAAAATAAATTGATCTGTGGGAGATTGATCACTGCTAGAAGGAGATATATCAGTTTCTCAGGTGAATTTCCCCTAAAATGGATTGGTTGGCTTTGTAGGTGGCATAAGTCATTTCAGCAAGGTGTATATGGACTGAAATTCTGTAGGTGCTTTGTATGCCATTAAATTATTGTGAGATGTACATGCTGTGATCAAAACATACTTGAATTTACTTTCTGCTTGAGCTACATTATGATGGCTTTAAATTGGGCAAAAGTAAATCTGGGTCCTCAGTCTTCCCTTCTGAAACAGAAATAAATAGGTAGTCTAGATTGACTTTTGATGATGATGGATATTTCATTGGTTTTATTACTTTTCTTTAAATTCTCCTCTGTGCAATTGCTGATAGCTTTGAAAACAGCTGCAGTCAGAGTTTTAAGTCTTGAGCTGGTCTTATTGTCTCTGTGCGTTATTAACAAAGATATTTAAGAAAACTGGATATAAAATGAATAATTAAAATGCTGAGAACCTGAAGAATTTAAGGTTCTGTTTGCTGGTCTGTTTGATTTAGGCTGACTTCTTCTGTTTTACTACACAGAGCCACCTGTGCAGAATTTTTAGCAGCTTCATTTACAGTGTGATGGCATGCATCTTATGTCCACATGAGACTTCTCTTGGATATCTATCTAGAAGATTTCCCTTTCTCTGCACCTATTGTACTTACTGGTCTGAAGGGTAGAATGAGGTTGGGGCAGATGATGCGTGAGCAGGAGTTCTTCATATCTGTGGGATAACCATGAGGCTCTGGGTATGGTAGGCAAGTGATGTGAAAAGATAGAAAAAGAGGAATCTATGTGTGTTCTCCCACTAAGGTCAGATGAACCAATACCCCACATAGCCAGTGTAATATCAAGACAGTGCTGCAAAGAAACAACAGCAAGTTATAGTCAGAAAAATATCCTGAAATAATCCTGAAATATCCCATCTGCAGATCAGACCCTCTTTTCAGAAAAGTTTGCTGCCTCCTCAGGACTTATATCTTTTAGGTACAGAATCCAGTCATCTTGATGAGGATCATGTTTTTTGGCTTGTAACTTGGCAGGACTAATTGAGAAAGCTTTGAACTAGGAGTGATGGAGAAAGTAGGATACTGTTAGGAACACTGAAGCTAAGCCTTGGGATGGAACGATAGCATCTGAAAGTGGCAAGGGTTGTAGGAGCACTTGTGCTGCTCTAGGGAGCCTTGAGGCCTCAGGAGCACATCTGAAATGCTTATTTACCAACTTGTGCAGTAGGAGGAACAGATGGGATAAACTGGAAGCTCTGGTCCTTTCCCAGAGCTCTGACATGGAAATTAGTTAGACTCAGTGCAATGAGTCTCATGACCGGAGTGCTGGAAAACTATCTAATGTCCAGGAGGGGTGAGCAGGGCATACAAAGTAAAGTTGTTTCACTGTATGTAAGGGATAGTTTAGACTGTGCTGGCATTGTTGTTAGGGATGATTCAGTAGAGAACCTCTGGATGAAAATTAAGGGATGGATGACAAAGCAGATGTTGTCATGGGTGTCTATAGATCACCAACACTGAAGAGTCACTCTATAGGCAATTAGGAGAAATGTCTGATCATGTGCCCTCATCTTTCTGGGAGATGTTTGAAGTAGACCCCTTCCAGCAATTTACTGATGGTCTTGGAAGGTCATGGAGGATGCTAATTACAAGAAAGGCACAAAGGAAGGCACAGGAAAGATTACAGTTCTGCTAGTCTAACCTTAGTCCTCAAGTTAGATTATCTTAGGTGTTACTGAAAGAAGTAACTGAAATTTGAAGAACAAAGCTGGTATCAGATCATCGTGGGCTCATGAAGGAGAAGTCTTGCTTTAGTAATCTGATCTCCTAAGATAAGGTCACTTGCTTGGTAGATGAAAGAAAAGGCACAGCATGTAATCTTTCCAGAACGTAGTATGGTTTTTGATACTGTCCCTCACAACATCGTTCTGGACAAATCAAGTTTTGAGATGCACAGCACACCCAGCCAATCAATACAGGTGATTCTTGCACTATATTTTGCATCAGTGCAGCTTCACTTTGAATACTGTGCGTATTCTGGGCTTCACAATATGAAAAGGATGTTAAGGTACTTGAAAGCTTTCACTGAGGGCCATAAGCTGGTAGCAGGGCTGGGAGACATGAGGGCATTCAAGTTGCCCAGTCTAGAGAAGAGGCCCTCATTCTCTGCATCTCCCTGAGGAGGAGAAGCAGAGGATGGTGCTGAGCTCTGCTCCTGGTCACTGGTGACAGGATAGGAGCAGCACAGAACTGTGCTGGGGGAAGAGCCAGAAAAGATTTATTTACTCTTAAGGTGGTCAAACACTGGAAACCATCCTAGACAGCTGGTGGATGCCCTGCCTCTCAGTGTTCAAGAGTCATTATGAATCATGTTCTCAGTGATGTGCTTTAACTTTTAGTTAGCCCTAAATTGATCTGGCAGTTGGATTAGATGATCTCTCAAGGTCCCTTCCAATTGAATAATGCTATATTCCTGTATAACTCTCAGTTTTCCTTTGGTGACCTGAATGGTCTGGATTTTGCAGACCATGACTTATCAACAATGTGCTACACTGCCATTAAAGCAGCATTAAGTCAAGGAGAGAATAGTTGAGTAACTGGATTGGGAAAATCTGAGCTAAGAACTAGACATAGAGCTTATGATACTTGTGAAGTACGTATTTCTTTGTGCTTCTAGGAAATTGCTTTCTCTCTGCCTTCCTATTCCGTTTTCCTCATATTTTCTGTTCTTCATTATGTCTGTTCATATGGCAGGGTTTTCAGACCGGGAACTTGGTCTTGATACGTATAGGAACGCTCACTAGTACAACTTGTCCTGAACACAGCAGGGGCTTTAGAGAATATAGTTGTTACACAAAATAATGACTGATTCTTTCATCTGAACACGACTGTTCACAACTGTGTGGGAAGAAATGACAGCGCTATTGCATCCAAGGAAAAGCAGGCTATTGGCTAGGAGAGGCTTCAGGGCGCAGAGTGGAAGGGAAATCACTCTCTGTTGCTAAGCTCCAAGTGAGAAAGGTCTGCATGTTCTGTTGAAGTTGATGGTTCAAGTTGGGAAATCTTGGTAGAAGCTTAGAAGCAGTTTTCTCAGTCAGATATCTGGACTGCTTCTGCAAATGTGAAATTCTGTCTCTATAATTTCTGAAAAAAAGGTAATTTGCAATTATTCTTAGGGGGGAAAACTTTGTCAAAATATCTGCAGGCTAAAAATGTCTTGCAATTTCATATTGACTTTCACTGGAGACTCTCTGTATGTTTTGCTAACATGGATTAATATTCTAGAATATCTCCTGCAGCCTAGTATTTTTTTTTTATCCTTGTTTTACATGTGAGTTAATAAATGGATGAAATTGTGGATGCATTGAAGGTGGTGGAAAAGGATCAGTAGGACCAACCTTTCATCTTTAAAGCTTGAAGTAATGTAACTAATAACTCAGTTTACAGTTATACTATATTTTCTGATGTCTTGTGGAGTTAGTTGCTTTTTCGTTACTAAATGCTTTTTCCAGCTTGTTGAGTAATGTGTGTAATATGTTATTCCACCCCGGCAGTAAAGCAAGATAACTAGGTATTTTATCTTTAATTTGTGGCCAACTAACACTTGGTACGTCAGTTATCCTCAAAACGTCATCAAATCTAGCTCTGACTTAACTCCAAAGTGTGGCTTCTTACTCTTATCTAAATTAAGCCCGTAAGCTGTGTCAGATATGCACATAAATACAACAGTAAATAAATTAGAGCAGGGCGGTTATCATTCGAATTGCTCATACATCAATCGGTAGTGCTAAGACCAGCAAAAATGCTGTCTCAGGCTGGCAAATGCGCCACGTTTGCTGCCCACAGAGAAGTCTGTGGAGAGTTGGTGTGGCACCTTTGGGCCGCCAGTGAGGAGGCTCCGTAGGGAGGGTGTGTGGGAGTGAAGTGGAGAGAGTGATATTGCCTCAAGGGGATGCAGGGTGAGAAGCAGACAGTATAACAACTTCTGCAGACTTGTGAGCTTCAGAAAAACCTGCCAACACTGGAGTACAGAACATAATTTTAGGGCTGTTAACAAAAACTCAAGAAGATACTGGGCTGCAGAGCGCTTAGTTCAGAGGTAGGCTGACTTTAAAGTAAACAGAAGAGCAGATGGATTTTTTTTTAACCCAAGCTAGTGTGGGCTTTTGTAACAAAATAAACTATGATTTGATTACTTGCTGTTATCATTGCAAAACTATTTGATTTCAGAAGACGAGTCTCTGACGCACTTTCTATAGCCTTGCAACTGAAAACATTCCTGTTGACTGGCTCTGATCATTGAGTTTGCTGAACAAACCTTTACAACCACACTACTTCAAAAATGTAACTGTATGCACACAGACTTTGCTCAATTAATGATGACATCCAGTAAGTGATCGGGAACGTAAATATTTTATCATCCATCAGGAGAAGACAGCTTGGATGTCTAGGTCATATGTGTAGTGCTCAGATGATAGAAGGTTATGCTAAATTTTATTAAGAATTTCAGTGTTGTCTTTCTAGACTCCTGAGAATCTGTACATCAGTTCATTTTTTGAAAAACATTAGGAGGTGAAGGGTATGTATGTGTGTTCAGAGAGGATCGTTTTGGTTTAACTTTTTTTATGATATGCAGAATATACAAAAGAGTTTCTGATAACACTGACTCCCCTAGTTGTGTGTGTACGGCCTTAGATACTGAGTCCATATGTGTACATGACATTGCTGCAGCTCCTGAGGAAAAAGAAAATGTATCAATGTGTCAAGGGACTTGCATTCTGGTTAGCTTTATAAAATGAAAGCTGAAGGATACCTGCTGCATTCTCTTTAACATTGACCTCGTTTTGTTTTTAGAAAGTCTCTGAAGTACTTGTCAGCAGAAGGGCCAGAGCTTTCAGGGCAAAATGGTTTCTTACTCAGTTACAGTGATGACGGTACCATCTCCTTTCGGCTTTTCTCTCAGTAATGTAGGTAGAAGGCTCAGCAGTGCATTTGCTGTGTTAAGCAGTCCTGAGATTGGTGAAAGAGCTCGAAGATGTCACGTTCTTCTGCTGTGACTGATGTTGAATATAAGGTGGCTCATTGTATGAAGCTGGGGAGTGTCAGCCAGGTCAGAGTTGAAGTGGTGATGGAGAAAACACCCCTATCAAAATGGTTGGCTAGAGTTTGGAGGAAGTATGCGTTGCAAAGAATACATACAAAGCAAGTTGAGGCAAGCTAGCCCTTTTGATATCATGCTCAAGGTCATCTGTGAACACAAATGTGATTTTGACAGCATAGCCGTTGCCTTTGGGTGAGAGCTTCTGGGAAGGATGTATCAGACCGATCAAGTGAACCTGCTCCCACTGTAACAGTATTTTTCTGGTGTTTCTTCACTTGAATAACCATTACAGGAAACACTGGTCTAGCATTGCATTCTGCATAGCAGAGGTTTAGCTTTTTTATTTTACTTTTTGTGTCAGAATGACTGTTCTCTGCAGCTCCCTGCTGCAATCCGTGCTGTGTGACTGGTGCTAAAATCTCCCTAGAGGAGAGCTCACTGAAAAGCTGTGTTGATGGGAAGAGAAGACAGTTATCCTACCTGCCTTGCAAACTGTGCTGTGAAGGAATCTTTTTCTGAAGGGGCTTATCACCCTTCACTCAGTACAGCGGAAGCTCAGTTGCCATCAGCTTTCAGGTGATTAAGGCTAGATCAGACAAATTCCACTGCAAGTACTGACATTTACCTTATTCCTTGTTAATATGAATTCTGTTCTCTTGAAAAAAGGCATAGCTGGTCAGTAGAAAGAGAAAAGCATCTATTTTATTTGCGTGGCTCTGCCTCCTGCCTTCTGAATCATACAGCACCCTCACAGGCCATCACTTTCATGACAGTGGCTGAGCATAGAGAAGCAGAGAAGGAAGAAACTCCCAGAGTATACGGAGTGGGAGACTAGGTCATCATAAAGCTTTTAGAAAGAGTGATGAATGAGGAGTGCTGAGAGGAGCAAGGAACCAATGCATAGCTAGGGCTCAGAAGAAGGCAAACAGGATGTTTTGCTGAAGCTTAGAGGGGACTGTGCAGGGTTTCTTGCAGCACAAGAAGTCCTCTCAATGCTGCTGTCCTGAAAGCAAACCTAAAAGAATGAACCTGCTCTGGCAGCACACTGTAATAGGTGAGGAATGGATCATGAGTTCTCTTTTATTTTGCTTCACTCAACAGAACTAGCAACAGATTGTCAAGGTTCCCTTGTTCCAGTTGATGTTTAAGTGGAACACAGTTCTAGGCTATAAAATTTTGAGTGTGCTTTTGATACATTCAAGGTTTCTGTGGTTTCCGGGTGAGGAAGGAGGAAAGGGTTGCTACACAGAGCCAGTGACTGCAGCTTTGGTTTTAGCTTGAATGCTATTTAAACAACAGTAAAGCATGGTACAGACCTTTCTGCCCTTCCAGACATCCAAATAAAGTAGATGCTTTAAAAAACAATCTGGCTAATTTACTTGAAATCTGCAGTTTTGGCTGGAATATGTTTTAACAGTTCAAATAATAACTTTCTCTCCAGCACATGAAAAATCAGTTGTTTGAAAGACAAGTGATTCACAAGCCTTGCTCATGAAGAACGTTTATGATTTTTCAGTCTGATTTTGACATATTACTCTACCAATATCACTGGTGATTTTTTTTCCTTCCGCTCATATAGAGATAGATTTTAGCATGTTGTATTTCATACAAGCAGTATTTTCATAGGGCAAAGTTGGATAGAAACATGAAATATAGGTGACTGTAGCTTGTGTAAGAGGATAAAGCTGTTCAAAGGGCTGTAAATCAAAGCCCAGTCTGTAAAGTGTGATGAAATAACCTGCTGCATGAGATCCAAGAAGATGTAGCCTAGCTTGGCTGGCTCTGCTGCAGACATAGTGTAATTTTCATGGGAGAAGTGAGTTTGTAGCATTCTCATTTGCACACATGCATGAAGTTCCCGCACACACACGTTCTTCCCTCTCTTAGACATATGGTAGAACAGCTGGAGTTGCTCTTAACTCTTCAATCATTGTACCCTCACAGAATCATAAAATCATTTAGGTTAGAAAAGACTTTGAAGATTGTTAAGTCTAACCATTCACCTAACACTACAAGTCTATTGCTAAACCATATCCCTAAGCACCACATCTCAAATACCTCCAGGGATGGTGGCTCCACCACCTCCCTGGGCAGCCCATTCCAATGCCTGACCACCCTCTCCATAAAGAAATTCTTTCTGACCTCCAGACCAAACTTCCTTTGGCACAACTTGAAGCTATTGCCTTAGCTAAGCCTTTGAGAAAGTTTTTGAAAATGGCTACTATGCAAAATGCATTCCTAAAACTAGGCTCAGCAGCAAACTTATAAAAATGGTTAAAAGAAAAAACATAAAAAACCCACAACTATTATATTTGTGTCTCTGTTGTTGCATATAAGGCACTATAAATAAAGTACTCAGCAAGTATCCTGTCATAGAGCTGAAGAGTGTATATTAAGATGTGCTGTGAGGACTAAATTCTCTAAGGAACTTTCTTCCCACCTCTCAGAAACATTCCCAAGATTTCCAGCTATACATACATGCAAACACCTGTACATGGGTCTTATACAGCTGTTTGTATCCCTGTCCTTTACTGCTACTTTGTTTACTGGAGGTTTTTCAGTGTGTTATAAGAGATAGATTAATAACACTTTGGAATTGATGCTTGTTTTCTTCTTCTGGCTATGTAATTGTAAATGGAGAATGTCCTACCTCTTGTTCTGCTTATTAACTGATGGCCAGAAAGGTTTATTTAGATTCTTTTTAATCAAGTGCTAACAACGTAAAGAGCTGCAACACCTACCTTTTGCTCCTTCTAATCTAATCCGATGGCAGACAGAACAGAATCAGTCCCTGTTTGTGCAGGAAAGTTCATGAATTTCAAGGGAGCAGGAGAATGTGTCATATCCCATGTAGGAAAACTGGAGGAAAAATAGGTCATATACTTCAAAAAGTGGGAGCTTTTGCCAGCCCAAGTGAGAGTGAGCTGAGTCCAAGTGAAGAACAAAAGCAAAGTCTTCTGGCGTGGAGTTGTAAAGCAGAAATGGGAGCTAAGGGCAAATGGTAAATGAAATGGCCATTGCTGCTTTTAAAGGAAAAAAAAAAAAAAAAAAGCAAAAATGAGTCTTGTGAGAAAAGAGGAAAAACTTGGGAAAGTTTCTTAAGAACTATCATTTTTGGACCCGTAGGAGGAGGGAACAGTTTCAGCCAAAGAGTTTGATAGATAGGAGATAAAGTTAGGTGTTTCGTGCTCTGTTTAGCTTTTGAGATCTAAGCTATCTTTTACTGAAGTATTTCCAAACGTTCCTTGGCCACAAACATTTTTTTGTAATATTCCCAAGCTTATTGCCAGCTTTCTGACATGTTAGTTCTTACTGGAATCAGCAGTTAAGGAAGTAATTGATTGAAGTGTTATATAGCTGGTATGACTTCCATTTCTCCAGCAGATTTTCTCATCGCAAGACTTTAGTGAGGAGTGTAAGGAGGTTTTTTGTTCATTTATTTGTTTTTTTAATATCAAACTATGAACCTTTAAAGAAAAGCTTGCTTGATGTCAAGAGTATCTTATTAAATATCCCCGGCATCCATATTCAGAGATGTTGAATGATCTGTAATGTAGCAGTGGAGAACTGAAACTTTTACCATGTTAGACATGCTTCAAGTGTTAAAGCATTTTGTCTTTTAGGTGTATATTAGATCAGCATTGGAAACAGAGATAGATTTATTAGGTAAGAGATTATTATTACAGGAAATAATTATTAATTATTATTACAGGAAAACAGCTAGGGTTTGCTGGGCTGAGAGAAAATCTTGCCTTTAAAGTCCAGTTGTCTTAGTTTAGGAAAGAGATGTGACAGATGAAAGAAGTTGGAAAGTGGCTGAAGAGTGCTGGCAGATACGCTCTTCTGAGTTCTTGTGGGACTCATTTCTTCCCAGAGGAAAGCATGCGTCATGCAGGTGGTTCTCATCTGTACCTGTGCACAGATTTCCACGTTAGCCAGGAGCCATTACTGAAGTTGCTTTGAAAGCCCTTGACCCAAAAAGTTAAGGAACGCTTGGACAATCCAGTGTGGCGATTTGGCTGTAGGGTCAGGAATGACCAGCTGAGACATCAAAGCAAACACCTGGGAGGGGCACAGTAAAACTATGCTAGCCACTTCCAAAGTGATTACTCTCTAATAATGCAGGGAGGACAGATCAACAAGTTTTGGTGTGGTTAGCATAGGAAAAGGGTCAAAAGGTAAGTCTGCAAGGTGATAGTGCAGAGAAGTACAGCAGGGTTGAAGTGTGCCTTGAAAGAAGGAGGATAGTGGGAGTAAGAGCCAACAAAAGCAGTCCTGTGATGTATAAGGTGAGAAATTCACCATAGCAGAGATGAGAGAGGATTGTTGTCTCAAGATCTGAGCGGTATCTGCTACAATAATCAAACATACTCTTGAAGGCCAAGAAAAAGTTTGGTACTATAGATAAAGAAAGAGGGTTGAAATGTCAATACGAAGAACAGAGATGTAAAGAATCTGGAGTGATACGGAGAAGGATCAAACCAAAGACAACATCTTTCCTTAGCTGAGAACCATACTGGTGGTGGTCACAGGGTCACAGAAGCACAGCAGCATTGGATAGCTGAAACACTGCTCAGTAGTTCATTGTCACCAATGTCAGGTTCTGAGGAAGAGTGCATTGCTCATGGAGGCAGTCTACAGGCTCTGTGCTGGTGTCTGCTCACTAAGTACTAGCACATTCTGTGCTCAGGAGCTGCAAAATTGTTAACACAAGTTAACTATAATGATACAAATGCTAGGAAGGACTATCTGTAATGTGGAGAATCCTACATTCCAACTAAGCTGCCTCAGTTGGCCCAGTTTCAAGCAGACATTCAAGATTTTGATCTTGACTTGTTAGCAGTTGTCCCTGTGTAGTTCAAATTGAAATTACCCTCTTTGTTTTCTTTTCTAGCACACCACATATGCTAGTATAACACAGTAATGTTTTGCATTATAAGATTCTACTGCACCATGTCGTTCACGAGGTCTTTTGATTTTCTTGTGTTTAATAGGAGATAGCCCGTTATCTCCGACCTGGAACTCTGCGTGCTGTCTTTGGGAAGAACAAGATTCAGAATGCTGTCCACTGCACAGATCTACCAGAAGATGGACTTCTGGAGGTAAGACTTGTTAGATAAACATATGCTTTTATATCGTAGGAAATTTAAGGTGAAAAACAGCACTTGACACTATTTTAAGCTGTTGAAATGTTTTATTTGTAGAGTAGCTTTGCTGGATTCCAATGATCACTGAGAAGCAAAAGCAAAAAGTTTATAAAGAGCAATAAACTCATTTAATTCAGATACTGTAAAAACTTGATCTGTGCACTTTTCTTGAACACAAAGTATGCTAGAATACTTAGTGAAATGAAAATTGAGTCTTTTGTTTGGCTGAATGTATCTTTTGAACTGGACACCAACATCTAGCAGTGCTTCAGCAAGGACACCTTCATGGCCTCTGCTTGAATGACCACTATAACACCCAGTCTGGTATGTCCCAGCAGAGAGCTTGTGACAGGCCTGCGATGTTTCAGGCACTAAAGGTTCAAATTCTTCGCATAGGTACTAGCTTTATTGATACATGGGCATAATTATGCACATCATATGGAATTTACCATGTTTTATAGTAACTTACTAAGAGTTTGGCTTCGTATGCTTTCATTAAGTCCAATAAAATGGAAAAAAGTGAATTAAAGGAATTTGTAAAGGCAGAACAACCTCGGTCACCTAATGCCATGCCCTAAAGATGAGGTCTGGACAAGAGATGTTGAAGTGGTGTTTCAGTGTATCTTGGATGGATCTTTTTATCGATGCATGTGTTTCTTCAGTGTGTACATAGCTTCTACTGTACTTTCTACAAGCATTTATGAGTGGTTTGCTGTCAAACTATAGCAACATGATGAAGCAGTGAGAGTTCTCCTAGCTTGGATAACTTTATATGGCCAAAAGTGTTTTCATTGAGGGAGGAAGAGCAGCTAACTGCGTCATGATCTCCCAGTGTGAGGTAAAATTAGATGTGTGGGTTAAAAGTGCTGTTTGACAGGAAATTGCATCTAACTTAAAAAATAGTATAGTGTTAATTGAAAATTGCAGCCAACATCAACAAAGTCACAGCTTTTTAAACCATTTCCAAGCTGCCACTGAAAGTTGGCAACTTTTAATTTCTGTGCAATGGGTCTGGATTTAAACAAGCAAGCAGGTATTTGTCATCATGTGCCTAAGATCTATCAGTTATTTCTTTTAAATGGCAGTAGAAAAAAAGACGTAATCCACAAGAAAGAAGAGAATCTTACCAACACTGATACAGCATTTTAGTACTTCAGCAGAATTCTCTCTTTCATATTCACTGTTGGTCTCGTGTATGATGGCGCCGAGCAACTATAACTCCATTTTGCTGATGGTTTAAATTGAGTTTACAGCTAATATAGGCTTAATTGTATACAGAATGTGGTTCTTCATGTTTCTAGTTTCTTCTATATAGTCGAGGCTAAAGCAGCAGTTGTAAAGGACATCAGTTGAGTGCTTAAATTTGATTGACAAATGAGCATTATATGGAAGCCTTTTACTGTCAGAACTGTACTTTATGGTGTTTCCTCAGATCTTGTTTTTTGTGTTTTGTAAGAAATGGAGGTGCCTGAAAATGTAGGTAAGCATCTGAATTTGTTTAAGCTTGTCACGAATTATGAAAAATAAATGATCCAGTGTGCTCAGAGGTGATTCTTGGGGAAAAAATTTCCTCTATAAGCTTTTTGTACTTAAAATTAGTCACGGACGTCTCACTTGCTTGGCAAGCAGAAGCCAGGCTTTCCCCTTGCCCGTCCCCATTAACTGTAATGGTGCTGTATGTCCTGGGCAAAATGATGCTGTGGTGTGGAGGACAACTACAGAAGAAAACTGGCCAAAGGCACCGGACCAGGCTAACATTTACAGGAAATATGCTGTTTTTGATGAATGGTGGAGAATATTTTCATTCTGTAATGAATAACTGAATATTTTAATATATTGAACTGAACAGAGTGATTAGCCTCAGAGGGAGAGAACCCAGAAATAGATAAAACACTTGTAGAGGAGAATGAGCTTGGCAGTCTTACCTTGGCTCCCTGGCCAAATGTAGCAGTGGGGGTTTGCTTCTCTCAGTTTTGTTTGTGTGCATTTGTTATGTCTGTGTCCTGGAAGATGTAACTGTTACTGAGATGTTAATGCTGCTGTTCTGATAAAAACTTTACAGTATCCTTGTAGGACAACTGATTAGTAGAGGGGGAGATTGTAGTAAACGTACTGCTGTTACTTCATTGACTGAAATGGCAGAAAGAAATCCATCCTACTAGGTGTACAGTACAAAGATGAACAAACCTTTTAAAAATCCCAAAGGAAAGCATATAATCACTAGTATTTCTTCAGGTGGCATTGTTTTTTTGTACCAGATTACTACTCTATTACAGGTATCATCCAGTGTAGTTCAAAACCCCAGACTACACGCAAATCATTGCACTCCTTTTTGCTGTTTTAAAAGGTAAATTTGGCAACCTGAAGTCAGGCACAAGAGCTAGGAATTTCAGAGTTTCATTTTTAACTCTGGTGCTGATTCTATGTGAGTTTGGCCAAACCCCTTTTCAAATTTTGGCATGAAACTATTTGACTCTCCTATTCTGTATGTAGATGTTCTGACTTAGTATTCCGTTTTGGAGGAGGCAAAAATAAGTGCAACTAGTTTTAGAAAGCAAATTGCAGAATCATTATTGCAAATAATGACATTAAGTTGTTAAAACCTCTTTTTTTCTCTGTTTCCTACCACGTACACCTTCTGTATTCTATTTTAATTTGCAGAACAGGAAATGGTGTAATTTCTCTTCTGAATCCTGTCAGGTTTTGCACCACCCCTAAACCTGATAAGTATTTTTGGAAGGAGGATGCTGTGGTGTAATCTTTCCGAAACTCTTGGTCAGCCAGAGAGGAGGGCCTTACCCAACTGTTGCAGCCCCAAAAGCAGACGGAGTCAGTCTGATAGACAGTGAATAATAGTGTTTGCTACATTTGTTTCAGAGCTTCTGTGCAACCTTGACCATGTTTTATGGCTGAATCACCGTTTTCCAGATGCTCCCATTTCCAGTACTGCCTCACCTTACAGGCTGAAGGGCCTGCAGAGTGGATTTTCCTCAACTCTGAGCTTGCAGAGAGCCCTGTGGGTTTGTACAAAGAGCTAGCCAGCACACAGAGTACTTACACTGCTAATGTTAATGCAGTGTTTTGGGGGTCCCTGCCACAATCCAGACTCCGTTGTGGTCACGTGTTCTGTGCACACATCCACAGGATCAGCATTGCCCATAGGAGCTTGAGGGCAAAATGGTCAAAAGGGACTGCTGCTCTTGCTGCTTTGTCGCTGGGAAGGTGAAGAGGTTGATGTGTGTATGTTAATTCTTCTGGGAACTTCTGATCTTCCAGAACAAAATGGGTATGGAAAGGGGAGATGCCTGGCTAACTCACTATCCCGTTGTGTACCTGAAGTGCATGGCATTTATTAAAGCACAATAAAGATGTGTTCCTGTGTAGAAGGGAACATACCAGTGCTTTCTTGAGGACTCAGGTATCCTCAGTGCCAGATACTGCATATTTTAATATTTTCCCACCACCCTATGCAGTTTTTATCAACCATGGCTGAAGACCTAGCTGAGGTTTTAAAGGTGCTTATAGTGCTGGCTGATTGCCCATAAATGGAGTGATGTCCTTTAACTGTTCAGGGAGGTGCGAGAGGTACCTGAAGATCAGATGCTTTCTGATGTTAAGTCAGATTCTTTATGTCCTTGGTGGTTCATATACTCAGTGGTTAGTAGAAACGGAAGGCAGTGAACTTTCTCCCCAGAATCATGATCAAGAAAGGCACATGCTTGGGGAGGAAAGGGAGCAGCACTCTCAGGAACAAGGGCTGATTAACTAAGGAAGGGTCAGCTTACCTGCGTAGTTTTAGAACACTATACGTAATTAATGTAGTGCAGTAGTTTTCCAGTGTTTTCTGTTGGTCCTCTTTTGCATGGACCTGGAAAAAGGAACATTCACTTTTTAATCTAAAAAACAAACAAACAAACAAGCCAAACCCTAAAAATCAAACACCAGCACTTGCTCCCACTAGTTTGACCCTTAAGTCCTATCTTTGTTCTACGTTCTACTCCACGTTTTGGGCAGTGACTGAAACATATCAGAGAGTTAATGAATAACTTGCTTGGGCTCCACAGATGAGGAATGATGCAGTGAGTCTAAAATACAACTGGCCATGTGGAAAAACCAGTGTATTTTCAGTTGTAAAGCTCTAGCAGCTAATGTTTTTATTAGTATGCTGATACAGGAGGAGTGAGCCCTGAAGCCACTTAGATGAGCACTTTGACTTACTGGGCCAGGCACTTTTTTATTGATTTCATGTACTTGTGTGTCCTTGTATCAGTACAAAATGTATTGTCGTAAGTGACAACATATAGACGCAAATAGCTCAGCACAGTCTGTATTCACAGCTCTCCTGTAAATCTTCCATTTGAATGGGCAGAGGAGAGAAAGGAGGAAGTAAGGAAAAAAATCTGTGAGACGTGGAGTATTTATGAAATGTTGGCGTTTCACAGGTAATGGCTAAAACCTCAATTTCTTTATTTTTCGGGTGAACTGATAATGTTGCTTAGGATATTCATTCAGAGCAGGCGTTTGTATTTGTTTTCCATATGCAAAGCAGGTGCCAGTTTACATCTTGGCGGTTTTTTTCTGTTTTAAACACCAGGCACTATTTCAACCATTCAGACAGTTACAGTGCTCACCTGGGTTCACATTTTTTTCTGAATCTGAGCAATACACCAGAGACAGTGTTGCATCTGTTTCTTTCATGTGCATGCAGTGAAAAGGTTGCTCTGGCTCCACTCACCGTCTTGGACCTGAGAATCATTTCTGGTAAAAAGTGCTGTTGAAATAGGTGTGTTGGCAAACTATCAGATCCAATGAATCAGCATTCCCTGGACAAACAAGGTTCCTTGAAATTAGTTATTCCTGGTCTGTGTTTAGTTGAAGCACTCTGGAATGTATTGTGGCTTCTGGACTTCACAATTGATGTGCCCCCTTACAGAATGAAAGAAAATTAAAAACCAGTCTGTGAAAATCTCACATTGCTGAAGTACAATGAGTACAACTTTCCACAGGAGGTGGTGCTGTGCGCACACCTCAGTTCCTTGCAGCTCCACCAAGCAGAACACCTTGCAGATTATGCAGGAATCCACTCATCTGCAGCCATTAAAAATCTGCTATCCTAAACCTGCAGTTGTTACAAAACAAGTATTTCTGGGTTTTATCATGCTCTGCCTGTAAATTTTTACCCATACCATGCAGTTCAAGGTATTTTTGTGAGTGGTTCCTTAAGGGCATTTGCACTGTAGCCAGACACTAGGGAGTACAGGTTACTCCTATGTGGGCTGTCTGAAAGGTCTCTCCACTGAGGTGCAACCTGCCATGTCCAGGCTGTCCCCACAAGCTCTGTGTTCCCGTGTCATGGTGTTTGGGTAGGGTCGGTCTCCTGCAGCTTCTTTGCATTATTGAAGAATGCCTAATAGGCATGTGTGTCTATGTGTACGTGTAGAGGATACTGCCATAAGTGAGATAAATAATAAAATGATTCAAAACAGAGCCATAAAATCACCAAGCTTGGAAAAGACCTCCAAGATCATTTAGTCCAGCTGTCCACCTGCCACCAATACTTCCCCACTAAACCAAGTCCTGTAGTGTGTGAGTTCTGGGTGGGATAACCTTGCTTTTGCTGAGGGAGATATGTTATTAGATGACTAATTCTTCTAGTGGACGATAACACGGCATTTGCTGTGGGAGTGTGTGT
Source organism: Lagopus muta (assembly GCF_023343835.1). Taxonomy (NCBI): domain Eukaryota; kingdom Metazoa; phylum Chordata; class Aves; order Galliformes; family Phasianidae; genus Lagopus; species Lagopus muta. Next base: position 83,633,911 of record NC_064433.1, read on the forward strand.
CTTCTAGGCTATGTATGAAACAGTAGAGCGGACAGAGGTGTCAAGCCAGTTTTTATGGAGAATGTGCCAGCTTTCTTCTTGGCCTTGTGCCTGCATCTGTGGATGCTCTTTCCACTGACTCCTCTTGGAGGATGTGCATGTTTCCGTGTGGCTGCCAGTTGCCATCAGGCACTTCCTTCGGGGGACTGTGGAGGCAGATGGGTCAGCTTTTAGTGTCACAGGCAGCCTTCCAGCCAGGCAGTAGTGAGAACCTCCTCCGGGATCATCTGCTGGCCTTCTCCCTTGCCTCTGAGCTATTTGTGGCTTCTGCAGATACGACAATAACCTTTTAGATGGGGTGGTTTTGCTGTTATCAGGAAGAATGGGATGTGTTTGTCTTCTGAGAGATGATTGTTGGTTGGTTGGTTGATTGGTTGATGGTTTCTTTTTGAATAGGCTGCTCAGAGAAGCTGTGGGTGCCCCATTGCTGGAGCATTCAAGGCCAGCTTGGATGGGATGGGGCCCTGGGCAGCCTGAGCTGGTGAATGGCAGCTCTAACCATGGCAGGGGCTAGAACCAGGTGGGCTTTGAGGTCCTTTGCAACCTACAATTCTATTATTCTGTGCCATAGTGGTGTGATGTTTTCCCCCATTACTTTAAATGTTGGCTGTGCAGGTAGTCTGTACTGCTGGAAGCTCTTTCCCCTGGCTTGCTGTTTCTAAACACACACGTGGTATCAGCCAGCTGTACAAACTACTGGCAGAGACCTGCAGAACAGACTTGCCCATGTTCTGAAACTAGGAAGTTCAGCTGGCTGAATCCAGCCTCAGGACAGTGGGAGGCAATGACAGACACTAAGCAGTGACAAGATGGGCCAGTTCACAGCTGTGCTTAGTCCACACCAGTGCTGTGGGTGATGCAAACCAGTATTGCTTTCCTTAGGCTCAGTGTTAATTAAATGCTCTGAAGGGTTAAGAGCTGCCCTTGGGTTTTGATGCAGCATGCATTCCACCTGCTAGAAGCCAGCTGTACCTTGGTCTGGTGTTCCAAGCAGTGCCATGAGAAGCACGCCTTGTTCCTGCTTTCCCTTTGCATTTATTTGAAGGGTCAAGGAGGAGCAAGCTGATCTCATGTGCTATTCAGAGTGAATGAGGAGGCACTCACCTTGCAGCAGGGAGACATGATAAATGCTTCCCATAACCATTTCCATCAGAACGGAGTCCTGTTACAGGAGCACTCTTGCTCCCTGCCAACCTGCCTTTTTTCTGCTTGCTTCTTTCCTTCCTCCTCACTGCCACTATCTCTACGTGTGGGTGTGCTGCAGGGTGGAAATGCTGTTGTACCAACCGCGAGCTGATCGCTGCCTTTAGGTTGTAACACAGCGGTTTAGGACAGAAGACACTGGAGGGATGAAGTTCTGTTAAACTCATCTTTTGGTGCACCAAGGTATAGTCCAAACGGTTTAATACAGCATGTCAATGAGTAACTCTCAGAGGCGTCAATGTGCTTAGTGTGGAATTCGTGTGTGTCACATTCTGAACAAAGGTCTCCTGTATTGCTTGTTACCGATTAACTTGTCTGGCATTATGCAAGCTGCCCCTACCAGCTGAGAACTAACTCTCTCCATTCACAGGGCAGCGTGTCTTGTAAAACATTACACAGCAGAAGTGCATAGCATGGCAATGAACCTTTCACTGAGGGCATTTCAGCTGTACAGTATTTCCCTCGGGAGCCTTTAAAATATTAATAAAGCAGCCATTGTTTCACTCAGTCATACGGCAATTTTGCAATGAAGCCTTTTATTAGGGGCTCACACTGAGCTGCATAATCCATGGTAAGGTGCTTTTAATCATCTGCAGTGAACAGAAATGAAAAATATGAAGGTTTGGTTGTTGTTTCTTTTTTTGCAAGTTTTCATCAAAGCAATAGTTTTTTCTGGCCGCAGTTGGAAATTTTAGTCTCTCTGCTCTATAGTGAGTATTGTCAGGTAATGCTTATTATGATTCCAAGTGCTTCTCTGTTTTAACTTCTTGACACTTTTTATCCAACAGCCGCAGGAACAGGGCAGAAAGAACCTGGAGCGTAGGAAAACTTCTTCTCATTTGGTGATAGTTTAGCATATCAGAGAATGTTAGCACTGGAATTCTGTCTCCAAACATTTCCCCAGGCTGTATATACAGTTGTACAGCAAATTAAGCTTTTTCCATAGGCTTATAGAATCAAAGAATGAGGAAAGATCTCTAAAATCATGTAGTCCAACCATTGACCCATCACCACCATGCCCACTAGATCATTATATGAAGAGAAAGTGTAAAATAACAGTAGATGGATTTTGAACACGTTGTTGATGATCGATTTTTTTTTTCTTTCTTTCTTTTTTTTAAATGATGATACTGGGTCACTTGCAGCCTAATTTTGAACATCAGTTGTATAATTACTGTGCTTGTGGGCTAGACAGGCAAACTAAATTAGAACCTTGTTTAAACAGAGTAGTGAAATAGTTCAGCCCTTGTACTTCCTCTTGAGGGTGAGATGCAAGGTTTGGTTCCTTCTCGTTCTGCCAGGCCGGAGCTCTCTGAGTGCTAGAGAGGAGCAGCCAGTGAGTGTCAATCAAGCAGCTCTTTAAGTCTCACCTTCTCCTGGTAACTTGTGTGTGCTTGGCTTTTGGCACCTGTCCACGTTGCACTGAGCAAGGTCATTTTGTGGAGGGGAGGTCAAGGCAGAGAGAAGGCACGATGCTTCTTTGTAACTCATCTGAGGCCCACTTTGTGGTTTTGACTCAACTGCTACCTTTGTTCCCTCATTTTGAGCCCCAAATCCCTGGCCCTGCTTCCTCTTGCCCTCCATGTTCCTCCACTTGAAACACAACAGCAATTAAGCTGCAACTCAATGGCTCTTTGGCAGACTAAAGCGAGAACAGAAAAAACATTGCCTTCTACAGCAAAAGCAATAAGTGGGTTTTGTTATGTAGAAGCTCAAAATCTCCTTTTATTTCTTAAGCACAGAGTCCTTCACGTTTCCTTCTTGTAATAGTAGCGCTGTTATCCTGTGGCACATGGCTGTGCGTTGCAAATATATTTTAACATGAATTCCTATTCCTGACCTCAACTAGCTGCACCTCCCAGCTTTGCCTCAGAGGTTAGATAGGCAAATGATCAGCTGCATTTGTACTTTCTGTATTGGGTTAACCCCTTTTTTTGTCAGTGACTGACCACTGTATATGTATGAGAAAAGAATTGAAGTCATTCGTCATTCAACACATGTATGTGTTGAAAATCATGTTGAAGCATGGAGGGTAGGGAACAAAGCCAGACTTGTGTTAATCTGGACGGAAGACTGGAGTGCAAACATGGTTTTTCTATCTAGCGTAGATGCTAACAACATGGACAGTATTAAGAGTTATCAATCTCTATAAACCAATTCTTCTTGCACAGTTAATAATAACCAATTTTTCAAAGTGTAGTGTCATACTAGTACTGATTTTGTGTTCTGTTATGGTAATACTGAGGGCTCAGGCCCTGAGTGATAATCCTGTGCTGGCAGCTGTGCAAATAGAGAGCAGAATGAACAAAATGGTGGTGATCACCTATAAGGATACTGGCTGTTGTCACGGGCTCCTTGAAGTCACCAGCCAGAGTGAAATTCTCCCTCTTCCTCTTCAAATCTTAAGTGCATTGACGTATAGATGGGGAGTGACCTATCTACAAGTGTATCTCATGGTTATGTGGGCAAGTTTCTCTGTGTTGACCTCAGTGGCATTTATTGCTGTTCTGTTGGGGAGGGACGCTGTGTTGAGGGACACTGTGTTGAGGAACTGAGGGCTTCCTGTGGCAGTTATCACATAGATTTCAGCTGTTGAACAGGAGCATGGTCATCCATGTGCCAGGAGCCTGGTCCTGATGTGGCAGCTCAGGGCTCAGCCCGTGGCAACGGTGCTGTAACCAGTGAGGATTGCTGAGACTTGAAAAGAGCTCTTGGGCTCCCAATGCTGACCTGTCTCAGAGGAGAATGGAGCTTTCCACATCTACTGATGTTACATGGAAGGTGTTTTTTTTTTGTCTGCTGCACTATCAACACAGAGCTACGGTCTGCACAGGAGTTATGACGGTGCCTGGGAGACCACTGCTTGTGGACTGCATGGTGTTTCTGTTTTGTTGTTATTTTGCAGCATGTTATGTTACTGTCTTATGTGTCATAACATTTGTCCTGCTGCCAGGGGCATCCTGTTAGGTCCCCTGGCCAAATGCAAAGCATCTGTGTTGCTCGGGAAGAGCTTAAATGGGTGGCTGCTTTTATTCATTATTTCACTTACGTACTTGTTGCTTTACACATTCTTGTCCTCTCTTTGTGATAACTTCCACCCTATTTGCATTAATCAGAAGAACTGTGACTTTCCATACTCTGAGAGTAGGCTGGAGAGCCATAACTCACTGTTGGCAAGAAGCCCCAGTGGCGCCTGTGGCTTGTGAGAACACATCCACACCCAGCTTTACTGAGAAATCTCAGGTGCTTTTTCAGGGTTGCAACTTGCACCGACACCTGTGATGCTGGGCCTTGTGTATTGTCTACACCTGAGCTGCCTGGCTCTGGGGCATTGTAGGCACATTTGGGGCTGTTTTGTCTGGGGAAGAGGAGGTTGAGGGGAGACCTTACTGTTCTCTTCCAATACCTGAAAGGTGATTGCAGTGAGAGCGGGGTTGGTCTCTTCTCACTGGTGACAGGACGAGGGGAAATGGCCTCAAGTTGCGCCACAGTAAGTTTAGATTGGATATTGGGAATAACTTCTTTATAGAAAGTGTTGTTAAGCACTGGAATAGGCTCCCCAGGGAGGTGGTTGAGTCACCATCCCTGAGTGGGTTTAAAACTCGTTTGGATGTGGTGCTCAGGACATGACTTAGTGGAGAGTTGTTAGAGTTAGGGTAGTATGTTGTGGTTGGACTTGATGATCTTTAAGGTCTTTTCCAACCTGAACAATTCTATGATTCTGTGATTCCACCTTTACAGCAGGCAAGTGACCCTACTGATGTGTATGATGCATAGAGGCAGTGGTTCTGGGGACTCAGTGAGTTACCTTGGATCCTTGTGAAAGCAGTGCTTGCTGTCATGTTTTTGTTTTGCTTGTTTTCTTGTGCTGCTACATAGTAAATAGCATAAAGCTCACTTTCTTTGTATTTTGGTTGTGGTCTTGTAGTGATTCTTTTACATCCTGTTTAAAGTCCAGATTTCTCTAATGTACAGTAAAATTTCAAAACGTGTATCTCCCATTGCCCTTTCACCATATTTTCTGAATTGATCATAACCATACATGATGTTTGAGGTGGCTGTTTTCAGCACACAGCATAAAGCAGGATATGCACTATGTTATTCAGTAGTCTTTCTTTATTAAAACCTTTCCTTACAAAGGTGTGGGGATTTTTTTGTGTGCATAGGGTCTTTTTTCCCAGCTGTACTTTAGACATTAATTTGGACACTTGAAACACGTGTGTCCAGTCTCAGTCAGCCTGAGGAGCCTTATTTCTTACAGTGCTTGATGCCTTAGAGAGAGACAAGAATGAGTAACTTTCAGTTTAAACACACTTGCTAGGATTAAATTCTCTTCAGGTGTGTATGTGAAAATAATTCTTTATGGTCAGTGAATTAGATGCTCTTCTTTGACAACAGTTTTCATTTCTACACTGCTTTTGCCTGGAAAGATGGTAGGAATCTACATGTTTTGGGTGTGTTAACCTAACAATTTAGTGACGTGCTGAGTGAAGTGTGGCTTAAAGGCATTTTAGGCATTAGCAAATCATAGAATTACAGATGGTTGGGTTGGAAGGGACCTCACAGCCCACCCAGTTCCAACCCTGTTGCTGTGGGCAGGGCTGGCAGCCCTGCCACCTGCCAGCTCAGGGCCTAATCCAACCTGGCCTTGAGTGCCTGCAGGCATGCACTAAAGGCTCCAAGTTCATGTTGATGTTCAAAACAAAATTAATGAACAAAAAGATCTTTGTTTCCTACTAGTGACCTCAAGGTGAGATGACCTATAAAAATTATAAGACTTCAGTGTTTTGGGAGAGTGGTACTTGTTAGTGATGCTATAAATTAAGGTTAGCAAACATCCCCCTGGATCATGTTGCTAGATACCTGCACTGAGTCAAGAAGGTGCAGTTTCACAGGGATTTCATGGAGAAGGTACTGATGAGTGTCTGGCTGCTTGAAAGGCACTGAGATGACTGATGGCTCAAAATTAATAAAGGGATGAAAGCTTTCCATCTCACGGCTACCAGTTCTGATTTGGCAGTGATGAAGAAGAACTGAAACTGCTGGCATGTTTTGAATGATGGATGTGAATTGAATCTGTGATCTCAGCGTGTTTTTTACTGACGTGTCTCCTCATCATTCTAATACTACTTGTCCAGAACTGCCAGCCCAAGGGTCAGTATGAATGGACCATGACTGCTAAGGTACTCTTTAATTGCCAGGATTTTTCTCTATGGCAAGACATAATGATTGCTGCGTGTCTCACAGTGCTGTGAGACGTGTTCAATGTGTGCCTTGCTTTGTCTCTATGGCAAATCATAGGATACCCTGAGCTGGGAGGGACAGAGAGGAAAGCAGAAGAACAGCTCATGTCATCTGCCTTCACTTGTGCGTTTGACACAGTGCTTCACAACATCTTTGTCTCTGAATTGAAGAAAGATGAATCTGATGCATGGGCCACAAAGTAGATAAGAAATTGGTTGGTTGGCTGCACGAAGAGTGTGGTGAACAGCTCAGTGTCCAGGGGGAGAGTGATGTGCCTCAGGAGTCGATGGAGGGACCAGAGCTGTTTAACAACTTTGTTGGCAGCACAGGCAAGGGTACTGAGCACACCCTCAGCAAGTTTGCAAGTGACAGCAAGCGGAGTGGTGCAGTTGATATGTTGGAGGGAAGGGATGCCATCCAGAGGCAGGCTTGCAAGGTGGGCCTGTGAGAACCTAATGAGGTTCACCAAGGCCAAGTTGTGAGGTCCTGCTCCCATCCCAGAGGAGAGATGTGAAGATGATCAAGGGGCTGGAGCATCCCTTCTTTGAATACAGACTGAGGGAGCTGTGCTGTTCTCCTTTTTTAGTGGGGAGACTTGGTGGCCTTCCAGTACCCAAAGGGGGCTGCAGGAAAGATGAAGAAGCACTCTTTGTCAGGGATTGTAGTGATAGGACGAGTAACATTTTTAAACTAAAAGAGGGCGGGATTTTATTAGACATAAGGAAGACATTTTTTACTTGGTGGTGAGTTCCCGCCACAGCTGCCCAGAGAAGCTGTGGATGCCCATCCCTGGAGGTGTTCAAGGCCAGGTTGGATGGGGCTCTGAGCAGCCTGAGCTGGTGGGTGGCAGCCCTGCATGCAGTAGGGTGTTAGAACCACACAGTCTTTGAGGTCGCTTCCAACCCAAACCATTCTGCCATTCCGTGTCATCATTGGGCCAACACCTGTCATCAGCACTGTTTTTTGCTTTGTTTACTGAGTAAAAATAGTAAATTGTAGGTGTCTGTACCACTTATGCTAGAATTCTTCAGGACATTTGGTGACCGCATTGGGTCCTGGGTTATTACCAAGATCTGCTACTCTCCCTTGGACACCTCATTTGATTTCTTTCCTTTTTTCTTTTTTTCCTGATTTTGCCTGTCTCTCCATGCTCCGTGCACACGTTGTTCAAATGATAATTACTTGTGCTCTGCCATGGCATTAGACTGGAATTCATTATCGCCTTCCTTATTAACTACTGAAACTTTGCGGTAACATTTGGAAGCTTCCAGCGGGAGCGGCCGACCCCATCAGAGTGAGTTGTGCAAGATGTGTTTGTGACGGAAGCAAATCTTCAGGGAACTGAAGCAGCTCTCAGCTCCTCCCGGCTGAAGCAGTTTGTAAGGTCAGAGGCAGAAAGTCGCGGTTATTCATCCCTGTTATTACTTCCTGAACGTTATTGTTATTAGTCCCTGAGCAGGAACTGGAGCGGGCATAGCGGCATGCTGTAAAGCAGGTAGATGGTTTCTGGGATTTGCAAGGAGAGTGCTGATCTTAAATTTAATCCTCTTCCATCCCTGGGAAAGAATGAGCACGCCTGAATATCAGCACTGTTTGAAGGTCAGGAGATGGAGTCAGTTGGTTTCTGACCCATCCCGGGTGTGTGCAGAGGTGAATTCCCCTACCACTTCTTCATCTTGTGAAGAGACCGGAGGCGTGTGTGGTTCATAGGAGCTGACCTTGCCTTGGGTCAAACGTGAGGTGTGCTGAGAGGCTTTATACACGCACAGCTGCTTTTCCTGTGGTTTATGCTGTTTGGACTCTGGGAATGAGAGTGGCTGTATTTCCTGCAATGTCGGGCATTGTGGAAAGCCTGACCCTGGCCGGAGCTCAGTATGGGTACCTCCCAGCCCTGGCTCCCCTTGGGAGATGGCATGGTGCTTCTAGAGCTGGGCTCTTGGAGCTGTGACCTGTGACTGGGAGGGCATCCCTTGTCTCTTGGTGGTACTGAAGTCTTTGGCCTTGGTTCTCATCTCTGCAAAGCGCCACATGCTTTGTCATGTGAGCGGGACAGCTGTTACCCTGCTGCCTGGAGCTTCTCCCAAGGGTGAGGCTCTTGGGGTGAAGAGCCTTCCGTGTACCACAGCCGTCTCAGACGCTAATAGGTTTTAATGGGCACTGGGAGGTGGCTGACCCACATCATAATTATATACGAAGAGAACACGGTGGCCCTCATTTTCACATTATACAATGCATAACTGCTGTGCTTGTACTCATGTCACCTGTAGGTCATAAGTAAGCTGATGCTTTCAGCCAGGCTTGGGTGGATTGCCTGCCAAAAGTCAGGGGCAGTGAAGGACCCAAGGGGTCAGAGCAAACAATTCTGGTGCCAACAGATAGCGAGCAGGAGGCACTTGCTCAGCATCTTACGGCGTGGAGGGACAGAGCTGTCCAAAGGAGTGGTGGGATCTGATAGTTTCCTTGCCTGAAGTTTGCCCACTTCTCACAGCCACGGGACCTATTCTACCCACAGCTTTGTGAGCATTGCTGTTAGGGGCCCAGCCCAGTGTCTGTGGCACCAGGCTTTAGCCGTGGTAGCTCAGGTGCTTGGGGCCAAGTGGGCAGCACCAGTCCAAAAGTTCTCAGATTTGGCACTGTTAATACCGATGGCTGTTGTGTATTTGTGCAAGTGGTAGTGCTGGCACAGGCTTAAAGATGCTTGTCATTAAATGTGTTACGCTGCTATTTATTTTATTAGTATTTTTATGCATCTCTGTGTAACCCAGAAACACAGGTGCCGTGTATCAACACGGTGATAAAGTTCACGTTAATGGTTATAGTTGTACTTAACGGTGTTGAGCCAACCTGGCAGAGGGAACAAAGTGTTCAGGTGGGTGGTTGGTTTATAGGGTGATTTACTGCTGGGCAGTAAGGAAGAGATAACCTGAAGAGAACAGCTTTTACATAGGCAACACAATCTGAAAAATAAACAAGCAAGAAGTCCAACAGCCTGCAGACCACTGTGGTTGGAGCCAGGAGCAGCCTGCTGATAGCGGGGTTGTCATGGCACCTGCTGGTCCCCACAGTGGGAGGCTGGCAGGTGTGTGGGCACCTCATCCATGGGTGACGTGAGGTCACTGAGTTGGTGTGAGCTGAGGATAGGAGCTTGGAGTTGTATTGTTTTATAGTGTATTAATCAGGGTGTATGCTACGAGTGCGCTGTGACACGTGCTTCCTGAAGGACGACAGGTGCTGTAAGGTTTCTATGATGTTAGACCAAACCCTGAAGTAAGACCTTATTTTTATTAGTAGTTCATGCTTGGACTTTGCTCTCACATGATAAGTTATGAGATAAATTATCTGGATCTCTTGGTGCTCTGAAAATGAAAGCTTTTTGTTTCTTTAATGCCATGCACGTAGGGCATGAATTGTAGGGGTGAGGCCGTGTCTAAGGCAACTGTGATCCAGGCACCCCTGTGATTGATTACAGTGTCAGCCCACTGACTTCTAGGAGCCAAATGGCTGCACTTCCTTCTTAACGCTGCGCATTTGGCCTGCCTGCAGGGGAGGATTTTAGTGCAATTACCATGTCTTTGTTGAGCCCCAGCAGCACATCAAACAGCTGAAGGTGGTGTTCCAGTCTGCTCCTGCTCTGCTTGGAGATGATCAGATGCTTATGCAAAATGCTGTAGCATGCAATAGCTGCGCTTGTCCTCCTAGCAGATGGCAAAAAGTTCAGCAGGCTGCTTTTCTAATATATTGCATTCCAATTATGAAGGCTTTTTCAAGAGCTTGCTTTGGGGATATCAATGTTTTGTTACTTCAGCACAAAGAAATTCTGCCTGGCAATCCGCTTCACCCAGAGTGAAATGATAGTGGCTCCAGCAGGATGCTAGCTGCCAAACCTCATCAAGTCTCTGGGCAGCCCTGCCAGGAGCACCCTGTGCTCAGTGCAGCACCCAGCCCAGCTCTCAGCCCTGCAGCTCCCTTCTCCTGCTGCTGTGACTCACGCCCTCCCTGCTCCCAAGGCACTCACCTCTGGTGGCTGCTTCGTGCTAAGGATGCACTATTACTACCCACTAGCTGACACCCCAGGCTCAGAGAGTGTGAAGTGAAGAGGAAAGTGCTGAACCTTTCAACTGAGTGGTTGTGGAACAGCACAGTTGCAGGTACTGCTGCAGCCTCTGAGGGAGCAACTAGCTGAGAGAGAGGGAAGCCACTAGTTCATCCTAGGTCACTTTGTTCTAGAGCAGACGCATAACATCTGGTCAAAGGTGGCAGCAGCAGTTTATGACACTGACAGTGGATGTTATGGATGTGTCAACCTCTCAAGCTCAGGTGGAAATGAGAATGACGTCCTTTGATTTCTGAAACAGGTGCAGTACTTCTTCAAGATTCTGGACAACTGAGAGCTCCCACCCTCAAAGCAGAAGGCACGGGCACAGAGCAGTGTTCATTCATTTATTTGTCCAATATGTCAACCTGACTGAAATACAAGATCAACAAGAGCACTGTACTCCTGGCAAGTATTACATGTTAGAACATAGAGTTTTGCACTTTAGACAACATTTAACACCATTCTATGGGGTACTGCATTGCTTTTATAAAGTTTAAAATAAAGATTTATTTTCAAACATGTGACTTTGGTTTATTTCATACATTACACTTCCTTGCAGAAAAAATAAAATTGTACAACTGCATAAATATAAAATTCATCCACCATGAAAATGGTTAAAACATTCAATAAAGACATTAGCACCACAGTGTGCGATGCCTCCAGAAGGAAAAAAAAAAGAAAAGAAAAAAGAAAATATACAAAGCAAAGAGTTGTGCCTATCACTGAGGACAGCAATAGCCTGACCCAGGTCTCTCACAGACACACTGGAGGATGAGGGAAAAGGTGGAGAGAGAGACAGCATTCGCTACAAAGCACAGTACACAGTCATCTATTCTCTTTAATCTCACTTAAGTTAGTTTAGCCTGCCACCCCTCCAAAGAAAACATCCTAACACCACAGAAAAGTCAGAAGCCTTATGGAGTGCTGTTGAATAGAGTCTCACAGGTGGGCCTTTCTTTTCAAAGGAACAAAATAATGAGAAGTATCATGCCAGTTCTAGTCCCATTGAGTATTTACACCTTGGACAGCAGAAGTCTTTGCTCACAAGAAGTAGAAAACAGATACGATACATGGCTTGAAAAATGACCAGAGTATGCACCTATAGTACTGTACACTAAATAAAATACACAAGGCAGCAATACTTAGGGGCCAGAAACACTGCTTACTACAAGTCAGTTATGGAATTATAATTTACAGTAAAAATGGGCATGTCCCAAGGCTCAATTCTGTTTTCTTTTGTCATTTACAGTAGAATAAATATTTGTCGCTATTGCTACACTTGGTTTACATTCTAACCTAGTAAATGCAGAAAGCTAGTGTAAAGCATATAGATTACGTGTAGGTCCCATACGTATGACAGTTTGTTCAAGACTAGTAGGTTTTCTTTTTTGTTCTTTTTTTTTTTTTTAAACCTTTTTTAAATGGCTAGGAGGAAGAGGGGGAGAGAGAGAGTTGTGCTTACAATCAGCTGCTTCTTATGTCAAATTTAATATCAAAGCGTCCCTGGAAGCGGTCTTTGTCGCTGTACTGGATGTTCTGCCCATAGGCCCTGCATTCCACACGCACTTCCACATCATAGGTCAGGTTGGTGAACTGCACTGCCACCAGTGGCTGCAGGTAGTGTGGCTGCAGGAGCTTGCCATAGTACGGGTAGTACTGCAGGGCAAAGCCTGGGTAACCACCCATGCCATAGTACTCCACCGCGCCGATCTTGTCTGAGTCCTCTTCCCTCTGAGATGGGAAAAAGAGCAAATGATGAAAACACCCATTTCGTAGCTGTGCTCTCTCACGCTGGCTGGTTTATTTTATCAGTACTGTGCCCTCTCTCCGGTGACCGCTGCTCCTCGCATCCACAGCCTCACAAGGACCGCCCCAACCTGAAGGGCACCAGGGAGCTGCCTACCCACCAGCTCGCAAGCTGTGCCCTCCCAGCATGCACAGCCAGGAAGAGCATTTTTCGCAATTTGTTTATTTAAAAACCTCACACAACCATTTCTTTGTACATTCAGAAGTCAGCACAGCTTCTGTGTGACCACTGTCTTCGGTTAAACAAAACAAAAAAGCCTCTGCTCCTTTTCAGCAGCTTTAGCATCCTAAGTAAATATCTCTTCACCAGAGCAGTTTCCCAGCCATCCTTGCTAAGAACTGCAGTACAACTCTCTGCAGCCCTACAGCCACTTCTGGCCTCACCCTCTTGGTGAGGGCACTGCTGTTGTTCATCACCGAGGGCACTTGAGAAGCTCCCACTACTGAGGAAAGAGCTCCCACGAGAGAGCCACCCCAACCACCTGCTGAAGGGCAGCAGGAGGCAGTTACTATTGGACAAAGACTCTGCCTGCAGTTCCCCACTTCTCCATTGTTATATCTCACTCACCTTAGCAACACAGTGGACAGGGATGAGATAGGGGTTGTATTTTCCTGCAAGACCTCCAGGGAGGCTCTCATTTTCTGGTGCCTGGAAGAAACCCAGAAGAGTGCAACGTTAACACACTGGATGATGCATCCACACAGACTGGGGTACCTGTGCAGCAGCACAGCTCGGTGGCACCAAACCACAGCCAACAGGAATCCCTTTGGCTCAGCCCCTGAGGCCACAAGCCATCGCTGGCGGTTCTTGGGACAGACAGGCAGAGTGACACAACTGTGAGCACTGCAGTGCACCCAAGTACAGCTGCTATCTACTCCTGCAGACACTTTCATTGCACAGAGTCACTGAAGAAAGCATCTCCTGTTTGCTTGTGCAAATGTCACCCAGTGGCAGAAGGAGATGCAGTGCTGGGAGATTGCCAACCCGACCGCCAGGTGAACGCAGTCAGGACTAGAAACACACAGCAAAGAACGACAGAGGTGGTCACACCCTGACAACGTTGCTGAACTTTGACATCACCCATGTGGAAGGACTCCAGAAAAGCTGGCAGTGCCAGCTGTGTGCAGAGCTCAGATCAGCCTGGCAAACACCATTCCCTATATGCAAGCTGTAGGGCTTCTGCCAAAGCATGAGATAGAGGAACAAATGAACACCGCCTCAGATACACACTAAGTCACACTGCACCCAGACCCTGCTCTTCAATACACACCAAACCCTCCTCTTCCTCAATCACACTGTGCATCTTCACAGCACCCTGCAACTGCCCACAGCACAGGAAATTCCTGCACACAGTTTCCACCTGGGATCAGATGATTCAAGATCCAATTGATCTCCTGTAGCACAGGACAGCCTTCCTTTCGTAGACAAGTTTGCCTCCAACCACATTAGTGAGCCAGCCTTTCCCCCTCCTCTCAACTACACCTACTGATGGTGATGCAGGCTGCCTGATGTACCAGCGCGTGGCTTTACATCCAGGAAATGGAGCAGTGTGCTGAGAACCTTGCCTCATTCAATAACTTGTACTCTGCCTCTGAGTTCTCATACAATTTATTGGCATCTCAATGGGCTGGGGAAAAAAATAAAGTAAAAGCAGTTCCTGCCCAGATTAACTTCCTTCAACAGCTGCCACAAACCTGTCTCTCAGTGCAGCACCAAGCATGGGGCAGAACAGCAGACACTCATGGTTTTTCTGAGTCTGCACTCAGTAACCCAGAGCTCACCTTGTCTTTCTTGCTGTGAGAGCTGTACCAAACTCCCAGATGTAGTTTACAGTTCATAGTCTAATACCTCATACAGCACTACTGCACTGAACTAAGTGGTTTTAGCAAGGCAGGCAGCTCTGCAGCACCTGGGGAAGGTGTCTGAAGCACAACACAACTGGCTGATCCTACTGCAGACACCATAGGTCTGGGACTGTCATGTAGCAGCACACAGGTAACGTGGGTTTTTATCATTTGAAGAAAACACCTCATTGGAGTAATTCAGTTAGCAGGCTCTGTAAGTCACCAGAGTTGAGCAGGAGTCTGCACTATGAGGCTCACGGCTACTTGCTGTGAACCTGCCGTATGCATTTTCTGTTGCTTTTTAATGAAACCATTTTTAAAGCCGGCCATACGGTGATCTCACAGTCTCTCCTTTGCAGAACGGGGTTAATACTGATCTCTCTCTACAGAGACAGAAAAGCAGGCACAAGCTGAAAGACTTTTCCAGAACCACAGCAAATCCGCAGCCAGCTTCCCATCCTCATCAGTAGCTTCATTTAGAAAGGGAGGAGGTACTTGCCTTAGGTTTGAAGCCGATAATTCTGTTGAGCTTGACGAGAATGCATGGTTTGCCCTCCTTGTACCCAAAGGTGTTATCCTGTAGCCCAGAGCAGTTCTCCAGCCACTCACGTTTGAACTTACAGACCTTCTTCTGACCTTGGGCATCATTGTATGGTCCTCTCTCTTTGTAATCCGCAGGTGTGTCTACCAGAGGGAAGGAACAGAAGAACAATCACATGCAGTGCGACCCTCTTCTCATCAGGGACAGCCCTATTTCTGCATCCCTGTGCCCTCAGGATTCCACTCACCCACACAGGCAATACCACCTCCAATACCACCTCCTGGGCCTGTGGCACAGGCCTGTGCCCAGCTGCTCCTCCCCCTACAAAGACTGATCACGGCCCCGTGCGTCTGTGGGCTGTCTGCCTAACTGAGAGTTCTTATGGGCTACACGAGGGCAAACGTTGGCAATACAAGAGCACAGAGATTTTTTTGGTAACTTTTTGTAACCGAGGGATCCCCACAGATTTTACATGCATGTGTTAACAGGTTATCATCTCATTGCCCTCTAGAATCTTCCAGATGTTTTGCAGAACTGCATCAACACTACTGACACAGTCCCCCAGCAAAGTCACCAGTAAAACCTCCCATGGCTTTCATGGAAGTTATAAAGTCAGTGCTATATGCTGTGGAGAATCAGCTGCAATCTTCTCCAAGAGCAATCTGCAAGTCCCCAGCCACATACCCTTTGCAATAAACTTCTGGTACACTCCCAGCCAGATCCGGTCTGTCCAAACTCATCTTTAAATGAGCAGCTGACAGAACTGGAACCAAAGCCCACCAGTTAAAGTCTACCATGTAGTGCTCGTATGAGGAAAGGGACAGATGAAGACAGAAAATGCCACTACTGACCCTCATGTGCCAACAGAGGCACTGGTCAGAGCCCTCAATGTAGGAAATAACCAGGACTTACCTCCACAGTCCTGAAATACGATGTTGTCAGTCTGCTCACCAGCACTGTACTTGCTTAAGAACCCCTCCAGATTCTTCACATATGGGTCATAGCTTTTGGGATCGGAGACAGTAAAGGAAATTTCTGTCTTTTGTACCTGAGGGACTTGAGTCAGTCCTAAGGAAAACAAAATCAGGAAGAAAACATGAAGAGCTGCATGGCCTGTGGGCAGCACTACACACAGAAAGCACAAAGCAGTATTACTAATCTGTATTTTTCAGGCCTCACGACTCACAGAAAACAACTTAAGCTCACTAGAGGGGAGGTTCTGAAGGGCTCTTATCTCCAGTTTCCACCAAGAGTCTGGAATATTCGTCATGAGGTTTGCATCACTGCACAGATAAAAATCACAGCTCCAGAAGGAAGGCTACAAGTCAAGGTTTTCCTCCAGAAAAGCAGACAACTGCAGGCCCCTGCCTCCTCACCAACAACAGCAAGAAGCTGCCTGCACCTGAGAGCAGCCACACTGTGAGCTCCCAGGGACGCTGGCTCCTACACATGCATACCTCACAGGATGACCTGGAAAGCTGCAATGCTGTGAGTTGGGAAACACCACTCCACCAAGAGAGATGCTTCAAGGCCGTCCTATATCCTGGGCTGACTGGCTCCAGTTTTGACTTCAGGAGGACAAGTAGAAAAAGAATGCATGGAATAGATAGAAGCAGTGCCCATAGATGATGAAAAACACTAAGCCCTTTGTCAGTATGGGACTTGGAAATAGCTGCTCTTGCGTGAAGTTTAGGTCATGTTTTAATTGAATGCGCTGATGCATGGCTAACACTTAAATTTAAAGCAATGGGAACTGGAATTCATGCTGCCTTCGTGGCTGCCACTGTAATTACTCAGGTCTCAACTTTTGTTCAGTTTGCCATCTTCACTTTAGCAAGAACAAAAAAAACGAGCAGGAGAGCAGTATTCCCTTTGACAGCTCAGAAGAGGTCTGTTGCCAACAAGTTTCTTCAGAGCAAGGCTCGGGCAGCTCAGCAGACTGGCCCCAGCTGGCAGCAGCTTGTGACTCCAGCCATTTTCCTAAGGCCACTCTTGTGCTTTTGCTCAGCCGCTGCTCGGCCAGCTCACCGCTCCCCCTACCCACTGAGATGGAATTTGTAACCTGGGACAAAGATGAGCTTTGTTCCCTCTGAAGGCAGCTCCTGGTGGCTGAACATAGTGAGACACCTGGAGAGCAGCTTGCAATTTCAGGTTTTATTCCAAGAAGCAGCTTTGCCCACTCCAAGCTCCCTTTGGTACAAACTGCCCATGCTCAGCATTACATACATATTCAGAAGCAATTCACCATTCCATCAGCAGAATTAAGTTGCACCCTTCAAAGTCAGTGGAGCTTTCAACCTCTTTTCAAGCAGCTCCTTGCTTTCCTGTCCTACCAATGGTTACAGATGCATAAAATAAGTTGGGTTTGATTTTAGTAAAGGACTTCAACCTATCCCGGCAACTCTCCTCACGTTACTGATCCACCAGGAAGCAGTGAGTGTGGAGTTACTCAAAATGACTCACTGGGCCTGCCTCTTCCAGAGTTCAAGTTACAGTTATCAGTTGAGTAAATATAATACTGAGGAAAGCTTGGCCAGGCTTGCTAAGTTTTGCTCAGGCCATTGGGCTGCTAGCTCACTCAGACCTGCTAGCAGCAAGGAAGTCCCCACTTGCTTTTTATCGCACCCACAGCCACCCAGGCAGGCACAGTGAGGGTGAAGGGCAGAGCGAGCCCTGCAGCCCCTGTGAAAGCCCCGAGCTCGCTGCCAGGAGAGCCCAGCACCAATCCTCCAGCCACCCACAAGACCTGGAGAACAGGCTCCCAGTCCATCCTGCAAACCTTTGCAGAGCAGCACCAGAGTCCAACCAGCACCTCGTGCAGCGGCTCCAAGTGAAAGCTCTTCCTGACCATAGCCATCAGCCACAGCAAAGCTTGGCTGCCCTCAGCCCAGCACATGCTTTGGTGGCACAGGGGCTTGCTTTGTTTGAGACAAGAACAAAGTAGGGATCAGCTTTTCCACTTTGGAGACAAACAAGTGAACCTATGAGAAGACAAAAGGTGCTCGATGCAGACTGAAAACCTATCAGTGGTTTCCACCACAACTTCCGTACTCACACGCACGTGACTGACTGCACGCACAGCCCTAAGCACAGGCCTATCATTTATTTCCTTGTTTTGAGCATGAATGTATAGATGGCACAGAAGGGATAACAAAAGCTTCAGTACCGTTACCAGAGTGGCACCATAGGTAAACCTTTCCTGAGCAAATTTGTTTAATGCTGATTTGCTAAGAAAAGAGGGGGAACCCTCTCTAAAACATTGTGATCTTTCTGAAAGCTTCTCATCCCTACAGGGAGAACTGAAACAAGCATCAGGGTGCGAGCTGAATCGTCCCAGTGCTACCTGCCAGGGGTTGGTGGGCAATAAGGAAGTAAAAGGCTGCATAAGGCTCTCAGGGACTCGTGCTCACGAGGAAGCCATTCATCAACAAACTCTAGGAGACAGAAATGAAGCCTCGCATGTTCCCACAGCCAGAAGTCCAAACAAAACTCTCTCCATTTTCAAATTACATGTGCCACAGGTCACCTCGTGTTATTACCAGTCACGTCTGGTGACGCTGCTCATAACATGGAAGAATCAAGGCACTCACTTCCAGGAAAACAGTGACAAAACCACTTTTGATTCTGACATACTCTTTCTGTAACTGCCTCGCAGAGTGCATTGCTAGGCAGTAAGATCACTGTTTTCACTTGACTGACACTGTCTGCACAAGAGACAAATGGTGCCTCACCTCAGTAACAGAAACCATTGAAAGGTTGTATCTAATTCCAAATGTGCTAAAGTATCTCAAACCAGACAAGTCTGACAAGCCCCTAATTCTTTTTCCAGCCACAGTTCCACTCCCAGAATACTGCCGCAGATTACAAGTGCACTTAATCCATTTCATTTCCAACTGAACGTTCCGTGTTCTAGCATTCTAAGCTCCAGGAGCACCACTTGAGAAAAAGCACTGTCCTGAAGGTGAAGGAGAAGAAACTAGAAGCAGTAGGTCAGGGCTGTTAGTAGCAGCGGTTGTGCAAGCCTGCAGGAACTACAGTTGCTTCATCATGCAGTGCTCATTTCCCAGCACCGTGGTTCAGAATAAGTTTAAACACTACTTGGGTGACACAGATGACAAATTTAGCAACCACTACACCAATCCTACTTCACACCCCACACACTGAGGGTGGGCTTTCAAAGTCTCCATGCTAACTGATGCCCTTCCAAACTCTAACTCACCCTCTATCTTGTCCCAGAAGCTCAAGAAAGCAGGTGCAAGTTTTCTAGAAATGCAGTAAATCTGCTTGGCTTGGAGGAGGCAGACAGTGTCCCTAGAGCTTGAGATTCAGATGTTTTTCATGCTTAGGTGCTGAGATAAGAGACAGAAGCAGAAGTGTGACTCAACAGGAGGTGGTACAGGCCTCTTGGGGCTTTCCTATCACCCTGGCTTCCATCTCTCCGCTGCTATCAGAGCTGAATAAACCGAATGGAGAACACACAGCAGAGCAGCCCTTCCCAGCAGATGCTGCCCAGGCAACATTTAACACAGCAGAGACATGAGCTCTCCCAATTAGAAAAGGCCACCTCCTTTTTGCCACCACTTCAAAGCATACGTAGCACTGTCTGCAAGGCACACCATGGTCCGCAGGAGAACCACGAGATGGCAGGATACACAGCCCCATTTCCATTGGGGAAGAAGAAAAATGGACTTCAACACAGAATATTAAATCTTCATTTTTTGAAGAGGCTCTTCCCTGCCAGCAGGGCGAGTGCTGTGGCTAGAGCAGAGTCCGAGGCACAGCACGCATGGAAGCCTACTGTGCCTGCTGCTACAGCAGCAAGGCTGGACAAAAGGTGACTACACTGCCCCTTTTCTCCCAGCCCAGGGAGAAAGAGCAAAAAGCACCATGGAAGGTATGGCAGTCAGCTGCCCTAAAGCTGCATCACATCCCCGTTGTGCTCAGCACACAAATCAATTAGCATACAAATGACATTTGGCTACAAAGAGCACTTTACGGCTATATTCCCACATCAGTAACTTGAGGAAACATCCTGTATCTTCTGCTGCTGTTCGGAACCTTTCATACCGCAGAACTAAAAGGACATTACAGCAGCCTCTACAGCACTTCCTCCTGTAAACCTTGAAGGAGAGTGAAGTATTCACCCTTCCCAACCACATGGGATCACAAAATGGTCTTGCTCAAGGACAAAGGATTTAACAGGCACAAAATCAGGTTTTCTAGCTTTCCAGGACATCTGGGACCTATCAAGCTGCCACTATACGTACTCTGCTTGCAACTCCCCCTACAAGAACCAGGAACTAGAATTGCATAACACTTTTTTAAACATAGTTCATAGGCTGCAGGGCTGTCAGTTCATGGAAAATTAGTTAGATGCTCACCATGTGAGTGAACACATGCTAATTGCCAGAG
Source organism: Lagopus muta (assembly GCF_023343835.1). Classification (NCBI taxonomy): domain Eukaryota; kingdom Metazoa; phylum Chordata; class Aves; order Galliformes; family Phasianidae; genus Lagopus; species Lagopus muta. The sequence continues at coordinate 83,654,097 of NC_064433.1, forward strand.
GTGCAGTTCTGTTAGCAGTACAGGGAGCCCTCTGCATACTACAGGAACACAGTGATTACTGTCTGCCCACAGCATCCCCTGCACCCCACTACAAGCTCAGTCTCTATGAAAGCTTTATGATGTATTGTGGTCTAAGAGGTGCCATGCTGCAGAACAAGGAACAGACACCACAGTAAGAGCCACCCTTCACCTGTCCACACATGGAGAAAAACATCAGATGACGCCCTGCGAAGGGCTGTGTTGTGTGCATATGCCATTACAGCTGTTCTTTAAATCTTCTCTATTGGGCTGCATGCTGCCATTTGTTCACTGTTGGATTCTCTTATACTGCTTGATTTCAGTCCCAAAGCCCATTTCAAACTCAGAAAATCCCTTAGAACCTTTTTATTTCTTCCTTTTTCAATTTCTATAGTACACACTAAGCCAGCATCCTGAAATTCATTTCCCTTTATTTGTTACGAGAAGATAAAGCTCAGTGGTGCAGTTGGCAATTAAAAGACAAATAACATCCTGCAGGCTGAAATCTTGCAAAGAAATTTTACTACAGAGTTGCTCTGCAATTAGCTCTGCCTAACAGCAGTTTGTGATCCTAACAGTTTACCTAGAATGAGTAATTAGGTGACACTGGACTAAGCAGCAAGACTGTCTGGATGCGACCCAAGATCCACTTTTCTGCTCGTTATTTCACGCCTGAGCTTCAACTGAGGAAAACCACATTTAAGAAATATCTATTCCCCATTAGCCATGTTTGTCTTTCAAATGCAGACAATAGCTCTGGTCAGTGTCAGCAGTATGGAGTCCTTACCGCCAGCATCACGGCCTGATGCAGAGGTGGGAACAGCCAGCATCAGCACTGAGGGCAGCGCTTATCCCAGCCATTCCAGTACCTTAAGAACTGCCACAAGCTGACAGCAGTTCCTTTCTCTGTTCTCAAAGTGTTGGTGGAAAAGCAGTTATCCACAAGAGACAATTCTTTGCCGAGATACCAGCACCGTCTGGTGAGGCAGCACTCCCTGCGTTGTTGGAGCTGGGAATGGTTACAGAACAGCCCCGCAGACAGCAGCACTGTAAGACGCCGTGTGACACCAGAGCCAGCTTCTGCAGCCACAAGCCATCAGCCTCACAATTGTCACTTAAATACCACCGTTATTAAAAGCTGTTTTACAGAGCAACTGGAGACAGATCGTTACCATACCCAGTGCCAAGCAGCCTCAAGGTCACCCGCGATACAGGAAGGCAGCAGTTGCGCAGCTCCCCCCACGTGCAGAGCTGCCGCAGGAGGCAGCAGGCAGAGCAGGGACCCTGCGGCAGCGGGCACAGAAGGCAGGCTGGGCACAGCTCAAGCAGATACCTGCATTTCTGGCAGATCCATGCTTGATCTAGCAGAGAAAAGCTGTGCATCGGGAGACACCAGACTCACCTCTGATCCTCCCACTGCACATTCACTGCTGCAGTTGCCTCCCGGAGCTCACAACTTAGCATTAACCAATGCGATTCACTAAGCACATCCAGAACTGGAACCTTCTCCCCTTACTCCTTGTGCACCCCACTTTCACTGACAAGCATTTTACTTTGTCCCCCCATTTTCCCCATGGGAACATAGTGGCTATGAAAGAATTTGAACCCAAGCTCTTTGCGCAGCTCATTCCCAAGTGAAGTCTGAACATCACCCCACTGCTTCAGTTTAAGGGGAGAACATTAATCCAGGTTCAGGCTTCTCTCAGACAGGAAGAAAGCCTAATGTGCTGCAAGCCTGAGCTCTAACAGGACTTTCTTCTAGCACCAGTGCTGCTCACAGAAGGCCTGGAACATACCCACCCCCTAGCAATATGCACTGCAGCAAGGAGATGCTGTTTTCATCCTCCTCCCTGAGGTGAGTAATTGAAGTGCCCCCAGAACAGTCTGCACCAGCCATCACTTTCCTCCATCCAGTTACCTGGGGGTGCCACACGGTCCTGGTACTTGGGTTCAAATTCACTGACGGTGAGCAACATCACTTGGATGGTCCCAATGAAAATCCCTGCCAGGCAGCCATAGAAGATGACATAGAAGAGGAGGATCTTAACTGCAAGAGAAGAACAGAAAGATGAATCAAGCCCCAAAACTCTCAGTACTCTGAAGCACAAAGGTTAAATTGTGTTCTTTATTTCCATGGATCCCTCAGCTAAGCAATGCCACCACAAGGTGACAGGCTTTGGCGGGACGCAAGCCCAGCACAGAGAAAACATGCCGCACATAGTAGGTTTCTGAAGGACGCTCATTCCACATTTCTCCAAGCCTCAAAGCTGCTTCCAGGGAATCTTAAAGAGCTATTAGATTCTGGTTTATGAGCACCGGTAAAGTCTGACCTTCCCTAGTAATACAGAATTTGGCTTCTATCCAAGAACAGGAGCGGGAATTAGGCACAAATAATCACTGATGCTCCGTCTCAAGTGTAGGGAAGGACTTACATGCATCAAAGCACTCCGTATTTGCCAATCACTTGCATCTATAAAGGCAGTTCAGCACTGCCAATTCCAATTAAAAAGAGTTCTCTAATAATGACAGACTGAATTCGGTTTTGATCTGAACAGATGACTAAAATAACCTCGGACACAGCGCAGCTCATACTCTGGGTATCGGTTACTGGTTTACAGAGATTATCTCAACTGATTAACTGCACGGTAACATGCCGTACTAGGCATCACCAGGATAAGCCAGCCCATGCCAAGCAACTGTATGCTAATGGGGCCGCAGGGACAAGCCAGGCAGTGCAGCAGGCGCTGAGCACTTGATCCCAATGCCCTGACCTTGCTGCAGGCCAGGGAGAAGAGAGGCCTGTTTGGAGGCCTCAAGGTGAGCAGATACAAGGGCAGGGGAGGATGCAGCAGGTGAAAGTATTCCTCCTCTCCTGAGCCCCAGCACAAAAGCCTCCATCAGCTGAGAAGCCTCTTGATTAACACAGCTGTCTCTGGCTGGTTGTTTCTCATCTGCTAAGGAACCAGGACCAGGGGGAACTACCAGCAATGGAGGCTGAGGGATGCGGTGAGCACGCACTCCATTCTCTTGTCCTCCTGGTGCGTACCACAGCCAGGGCTGGCGGGCAGAGCTCGGTGCAACAGCGCGGTTCTCCACGAGTTAAAAAACACTCTTTGGTATCCAGGCAGCGTAAAGCCAGTGGCTGTGACGTCAGAAGCATTTGGAAATTTTTTCCAGAGCACGGTCATAGGAGGTGCTGTTGTAACAAACCAAACACTAACGCCGTTGTCTGCAGCGTAACGATGCCTTTGAGCACTGTAACATCAAAAGGCCGGTGCTGGGAGGTAGCACATTTGATCAGCTTCCCAGGCAGGATGCTCTTAGCACCAAAGGCACCTTAAAGGTCAAGCTTTCAAAAAACACACAGGTCCGGGCCCAAGCACACGGCACCGTATGAGAAAGTGGCCCGCAACAGGTTGGCACGTGCCTGGGCATAGGGCCAGCAGCTCAAGGAGTGACCCTGAAGCGGACACGGGCACCTGGCGGGCAACACAGGCGTGCCGCAGGGAAGGCACGGTCAGCGCTACCCAACATCACGCTGCCCGCAGCCGCCGCCAGGTTGCGGCACCCGCGTCGCGTGCGCACGGAAAGCGGCAAAACCCTCTTTAAGGGTCTTAAGGGCCATTCGTGCGGCGCCCCGCGAGGGCGAGCATCGCCGCAAGAAGCCGCCTCTCCGTCCTCGCGGGCGCGGAAACGGACAGCCGCTTTCTCGCGGCGAGGCGCAGGCAGCTCGGCGTCCTTTCTCCGGGGAAAGATACAGCGGAAGAAGCGGGGCGCAGCCGGGAGGCCGCCCGCCCGCCGCGGCGACGCCGGGGAAGGCGCCCCAAGGACGAGGCGCCCTCGCCAAGGTCGGCCCACCCCGCCCCGCCCCACCTGCACGCCCGCCCCGCCGCGGTAGGCGCGCAGCCCCCGGCCCCGCCGCAGCCCCGCCGCAGGGGAGGGAGGCGTGGCGCTCCGCGCTGCAGTGCCCGCCGCCCCCAGCCCCGCACTCACACCAGCTGCCCCCGGTGCGGCCCAGCAGCTCCTTCTTCTCCGAGTTCCAGATGAACTTCTTCCAATTGCCGTCGCCGTCCTTGGCCTTCCCGCGGGCCATGGTGAGCGGGCGGGGGGCGGCGGGAGAGAATGAACGTCGGATCGGAGGGGCCCCGGCCGGTACTCCGCGCCCCGGGCTCGAGGAGGCGTGGGTGCTCCCGCCCGCGCTGAGGGGCGGCCGGCGGCGCTGGCCCGGCGGGGGACGCTACCGCGAGCTGCGGCGGCGACGGGCAAAAGAGAAACGAGCTGAGCCCACCGGGCACGGAGCGGCCGCGCTCCCCGCCCGCCGCGCCCCTTCATATACGCCGCCGGCTCCCGCCCCCCCGGCGGCGCGGCCAATGGGAGCCGGCGGTGGGGCGCGAGGGCGGGGCACGAGGCGGGCCGGGCGGTGCCAGGCAGGCGGAGTCGGGCTCGTGAGGGGCTCGTGCGGAGCTCGCGCCCGCGCTGGCGGGCGCGCGCGCAGGTGTGGCGCCGCGAGCGGGTAGCGGCCTCGCGCCGCGCTCGCGTGCGGGGCGCTCCGTGCAAAGCAGGCGCCGCCCCCGCCGCTCGGCACCTGCCGGCAGCTTCTTTTGTTTCCCCGTTGGGGGGAGGGAGGGCGCGGGGCGCAGCCGCCCTGGCAAGGTGACCCGCGGGGGGGCTGCGGCAAGCGGCGGTGTGCGCGGGGCTGCGGCGCGGGGAGCGGGGGAGAGGCGGGGCGGGAGCTCAGGCCGCGGGGATGGCCGTGCGGCGCAGAGCGGTGAGCGGGGTGCCCCTTCCACGTGAGCCCCACCGGCTCAGCTGCCCACGGCCCCATCCAACCCGGCCTTGTGCGTCTCCAAGGATGGGGCACCACTGCTCCTCTGGGCGGCTGTGGCAGCCTCTCACCGCCCTCTGAGTGAAAAATTTCTTCTAATCTAACCTAAATCTCCCTTCTTTTAGTTTAAAACTGCCTCCCCCGTGTCTTAGCACCATCTGCCCGTGTAAGAAGTCGGACTCCCTCCTGTTAATCAGCTCCCCTCAAGTGCTGGAAGGCCACATAATGAGGTCTCTCTGAAGCCTTCTCCAGGTTGAACAAACCCAGCTCCCCCAGCCTTCCTTCACAGGTCCCGTGGCCAGAGCACAGCCAAAGCCCCTGAGGCAACTAATACTGAGATAGTTTATGGGGCCTTGGCCTGCTGAGGCTGCGTGGGGACAGACACCCTGATGGTGCTTCCCAAAGCCTCCCAGGCTCATCTGCTAGAAGTGTCATGCAGGAGAATGGGGAGTTTGAGTGTGTTTAAGTGGGAGAGCCGCTTTGCTGAATGCTCCATGGATATCCATGGCGTAACATGGGTATCAGAGGAAGCCAGCTCTGTGGCACCTTATAGGTGATGAAAGGAGCCAGCCACATGGACTTTTGTCCTAGGTAAGTTAGGGGAACTTGCTCCCAATGGCATTCAGACAGCTGATCTTCCAAGGGGGAAGAGGATGAGTGGCATCTCTCTTTTTCTCTGTGGTGTTTGTCAGAGCTCATCTTTAAAGAGACCTGCTGATGGTGGGCGATAACAAGAGCAAACACAGACAGCAGGATCTGATACCCAGTGAACATCGTGTGCCTTGTAGGGAGGAGTATCGGTTACGAGTTAAGAGGACTGTGATTACAATCAAGCCAATAAACAAGACGCTGTGGGAGGAATAGCTGCCCATGTCCACTGCACAGATCCCAGTGCTATAGCTATTGTAGCCAGCAAGGCAACATCCTCAGCTGTGGGCCGCCCACTCTGCCTGGCTGCCTGGTAACAAAACCGGCTCCCTCTCATATCCTGGGTGCCCCTCATGGCCTCAGTACCCTGCCCTGCCTCAGCCAGTACTTTGGGAACTGAGTGCAGATGTGTGATGTTGCCACATAAATGTGTTCATGAGGCAGCCTGTCCACTTATGCTGTGTCTGGCCATGTCTACAAGCCAAGAAAATCCCACACAAGTTGGCTTAGGGCTGGTGGAATGGCAGCAACTAATGCAGCCCTCCCCTCCTTGCCTTCTGTCCAAGCAACAGGGACACCCAAAGTGAAAACAGCAGGTTTATGGCCACTGAGAGTAAGTCTGGAGAAAGCAACTAAGATGAATGATCCATCTAACCTGAGTAGCCATATCACGGTTACAGCATAAATGGCCACTCGGAAACATGATCTTTCTCTGAGCACGTTCTCTGACTACCAGAACTGATGGTGCCTGTGGAAGCTGAGCTGCAGGAGAGCCTGGCTTCATTGCTGTTTGCTTAAGGATCATCGGGAAACTTCCTGCAAGAGTCTGTATTTCTGGGCAAACACAGAATCCCTTTTAGGTTGGCAGCAGCACCAAACCCCCATAACTGCACAGGACAGGGCATGCAGGGTCCAGGATGGGCAGAAGGCATTCCATGAGGGTTGTGCACCGTTTCTGCAAACCTTTTTCTGAAGCTGCCATCCCATGCACGCTCAAGACATGCGCTTTGCTTGATGTCGGCACATTATTCTCCCTGAATCAGCAGAACTAATAGGCAACAGGGTGCCATATTTTATTCAGATTTACCATTTGTTTGACTGCTCAGATATCAATCAGGCCGTCTCTAAGGCCACCAGTATATGATCTGATCTTTTGAGGTGATAAGAGCCTGAGGCAACTTTAGAAACTGCCAAGAACAAAGAACAAAATGTGCAAAGGCATCCACATCCAGATTAGCTGCGGGAGGAAGGATGGGGCTGGGGAGAGCTGTGCAGTAGCACCTAGGAAAGAAAAACCCGTGGGATGGACTTTGTTAGGGTTTATCTTTCCACCCTTTGGAGCTGGCTTGTGAAGAGCACTCTGGTTTCCTCCAGTGGGTTTGGCCATAGTTGTCCAACAAGGATATTCCTTGTGGTTTCCTGCATTATGGGACTGGAAGAAAGCAAAGGTGTCCCACTGAAGGTCAGATGGAGGGCAGACATTTGATGCAGCAGCAACAGAGAAGAACATGGCATAGAGCAGAGCAAAGCCATGGTTTGTCTAGCGTGGTGACTTGGGAAATGAGGCACTGTGGCTGACGGTCACGGGCAGAAAGCATAAGTAAAGTGTGAGAACCATCTCTGAAGGCAGCTGCGGTCTGTGCTATGACATGCAATGGAGGAAGAGGCAAGGCATGCTGTGAGGAGGAGCTCACAGGCTGTAGGACTGAGAGCTACTATAAGATGTCAGAAGTGGGCAAAATGACATTAAACAGTTACTGCTCATAGGCTGCCACCAGCAACAAACGGGGCTAGGCCTCTTCAGGCTCGCGTGCCTGGAGCTGGAAAAGGGCAGCTGCTCAAGAGCTTGGCACAGGGCCTGCAGCCACACACAGCAGGTGAGAGGGGGTGAGGAACTGCATGGGCAGTGGAGCCCTGCAGCACACAACCCAGCCTCTCCTGCTCAAAGCAGGGGCCTGGTGGCACACAGGCATTTTATAACCTTTTACACCCCCCTGGTAGCTGCATGGGGCTTTGGGGGAAGAGGAATGACCTTCAAGAATCACCCTCTGTCTACCCAGGAGGGGAGTGCCAGTGTGTGGCTCCCACACAGCTTCCTGGTCCTGCATGGCACTGTCCTCTGATTTTCAGCCTCACATTGGCTCAGGTGGGACCTGTAGCGTCCCAGAGCATGGTATGGCAAAAATAGCTTCCAGGTCTTCCTCCTTGTTCCCCACAGATGTGGGATCAAGAGGGATTAGCTTATAGACACACATGGTTGGTCCAATGAATGTGACAAATGCATTTGAACGGATTTGCCACACAGAGCTATGTGAGCTAACAACATTTAAAATGTTGTGAACTGGTAGATACTGGCAAAATAAGTAAATATAGAACAGAAAATTCAGCTGTGAAGCCACTGTTCCTTTCTCTAATACCAGTTTTATGGCAGTGTAGTGTTATTTGTGGGGGTGCCTGCACAGCTCACCCTTGGCGAGATGGTGTGGACAACAACAGCATAAACAGCACGTGTGAATGGAAAATCCAGAAGTCTCTGAGAGGGCATTTACACCAAAATGATCTTGCTGGAGGGGGAAACAGCCACTAGGGTAAAGAGGAGAATTACCATCAGCTGAATTAAGTGGTAAGCAAGAGATGACAAGACATCGATCTGAAAGACATCATAAAGATGTAGAAAAGAAGCCCAAAAACATCTATCAGAGTGGGGAGAAACCTCAAAGAGGGACAGAGAAGAAGTGGAAACCCACCCTGGCGCTGGCAGCAGCTGCCCTGCTGGCATCACACTCTCCCAGCTTAGGTGCATCCTGTCTGGGATGCTGGCAGCAACCTAACCCTGCGGGCAGGGTCTCACACTTTAAGTGCACATTGATAACCTGCTGGGGTGCCTTCCCCAGCATCAGTGGGGTGCATCAGTAGGGAGCAGCATGGGCAGCCCTGAAGCTGGAGCAGGATGTGAGTGGGAGGGACCTGCACTGCCAGAAATGACCCCGTTTCTGGAGAGACTGGGGTGGGTATCTGTGTGTAAGGAATGAAAACCTTTGGGGACTGGTTATAAAAGTATGCCTAGGAGCTTCTAGGAATTTATTCGTGTTTCCTAAGTGTCTTAACGCTGTGGGTCAGCTGATGTGTTGCTAGTGTTGGTTTTGAATATACAGTTCACTGATAGTTAATCACATATCCTTAATAAATCAGTAAACCAACCCCAGTCTTGATTTGATTTAACCCATGCAAGTTGAGCTGTTTTTCTGCAACAATGACCAACTGGTGTAAGTTTTTCACCAACCCTGGCAGGCAAAGGCTCGTGTGCTTAGTCAGAGAAAAAAACATTCACTTCATGATGATCTGGAGACCAGGTGCAGGACACCAGGTGGTTTCTGGAGTGGCCTGGCTGGCAGGAAAGTGGAAACAGGAAAGGGGGATGCGTGACAGACAGCATGCTGTGTGCCTGGTGTTTGATAGCCGAGATAAATATCAATGGTGGACAGTACAGAGTCACCCTGTCTGCGCACACCCACTAGCAACGGAACCTGCCAGCTATCAACATGGTTCTGATGGATGCAACAGCAACTTGTTAAGGCAGCAGAAGTCAAACCATATTGCCAGGATTTCTCCTTTTGGCTGAAGAGGAGAAAATTAATCTCTTCAGTGAAGATAATATGAAAATAATTTCCTGCAGGAAATCCACCCTGTTTTCACACAGGGAAGAAGTATTACCCAGGAACCAGCTATGAAGCTGGCAAGAACAGCACATATCCTGTGCCAACGGGCACCCGGAGCCCTTCCTGGAGCGGCAGTCAGCTGTCTGGTAGCTGTCCACCGAGCTCCAACAGCTACACCAGCTCCTGATTCGCTCAGTGTCTGCACAGCTTGGGGAGATGCAGAGCCGGCAACTCCAGAGGTCTGCTTCAGCCTCACCCCCTGCTGGCTGACACAAAATGTCTCCTGTTTGGCTCCTACTGAATAGAGCAGAAATACGCACCATTGAAACAGGCCATTGTTAGTTTTCTGTCTTGGCAGCAAGATCATAAGGTTTCAGTTCCTGCTCACTCCTGACAGGGGTTTCTGATGGCAGTTGTATTTAGGCACCAGCTTGCTTGGCTGCCCCAGTGAGACCTGTGCTGACTCCAGGACTGGCCATTCTGGGACTGCCAGCACTAAAGCAAGTCAGGGAACGAGAACTAAACAAACTCCAAAACTATTCTGAGGACTGCTCTAACACAGTTTAAAAAGTAAAACAAAAATCTGATTGGAAAACATTTCTATCTTTAGCAATCAGGAGCAAGACTTATCTAAGTAGCCCCACACAGGAACTGGCAATCAGAATGGGAAAGTTAGGGTTCAACTTGTTCCTAAACAACTTGTTTTAATTGTTCTGTCAGGGCCACAGTGGGATGCTACGTGATTTGCAGTGCTTGTCTGAGGCCTTTCTTCTCCTTCTCATGGGAGATCCTTTCCCTAAAACAACTAACAAATGTCTTTAATAATTTTAAAGATTGCTCCACTGTTGTTCACACTGTAAGTTCTTACCATATGAAGGTAGCTCACTCTAGCAACTGGAAAGCCTGCTGTCCTCTGTTGAACTCTTGTTGGCCTTTGCTTTGTTTTGGGTTGTTTGGTATGACTGCAGCATATTGCGATAACAACACTGCACCCTGACCTGAAACACAGTAAATTAATACATGTTAAAAATGACCACATTTTGACTGGAGAATCTGTCTTGAGGTTTTCTTTGACGTTCAGTTATTGTGACAGAACACACTTCAGTTCTGTGATGGAAATGATCTGTCTTCATTCCCCTGGCTTAAGTTCAGTGCTGTAACCACACTTGAATCTGAAATCTTCTCTTTTAACTAGTCCTACACAGTCCACAGCATGTCACATAACCTCATTTCTGGTTGAGAAAGGCTCCATATGAGAGTCATTAGTACACAGGCCAGTGGAGGCAAACATGTACCTAATAAGATTTTAAAAAGTGCTGAAGTCTTTATAATCAGTGAAGATGAAGGGCCAGATCTACGTGGAGCATTGGAAAAGCCAGATGGACCTCAGTTTGTATTTTTAGGTGCTTGTTGTACCTTGGAAGATCTGCTTTTGACTTCGGTGGTTCAGCCTTTCTGCTCATGTAGCTCAGTTACCTTTCACATGGACATTTGTGCCTGGCCCACAGCAAAGCTAATCTGTTTTACAAAGGCAGAGTGGGACCTGGCACTTGTGTCTGCAGATCCCTCTGCTCTTTTTCAGGAACTTCTTGTTGAATATGAAACCACAAGTTCCACGCAGAAGGAAGTGAACACCATAAACAAGCCACTCCATCATGTCTGGTCTAGTGATAGGTAGAGGAGGACAGCACATGTGCTGCTGCTGTTACTGACATGAGGCAACATCTTCATTTTGCTGTGTAAATCCACATGATTGTGAAAAGACAAAGGACCCCAGGACCTGGAATCGCGCTATTTTCTTGCTGGAAAAATTCCCAAAATACAAAGTAGTACGTAGTTCTCTGTATCTTAAGGTATTCCCCCGGCAATCAGGGTTGGGAATTTAATGCAAATTCCCTTTCCTTCACATCTGTATTTCCTTTTGAAATTGTCTCTACTGGTAATCAAAGATCAGCTGTTATCAGAGTATGTTCAAAGTGCTTCACAAATGAACACTCATTACCAAAACAGCCTCGTCTAGGCAGTTTTATCACAAGTTGGTCACGTCAATTTTAAGGACATAAGACTGGACACACCTGGAACACATCAAAGTCCACTTAGGCCAGTTTCTTCCTCAGCTGTGGCCAGTAGCAAATAGTTCAAAGAATCTCCTAAGAGCAGGGCAAATGCAGAGTGACCAACCAACCTCCCAGGTGTAAACAGCTTAGGGTTTCCCAAGCCAGGGAATACATTAACAGCTAAGAAAAATGGGTATAGTCCCAAACCTCATCTGTTTCTCACTTTGGAGCAGCAGTTTCTATCTGGCACACTGTACCTCACCCTCCAGCTCTGTGATGTGGCAGCAGCCTCTCTATGTTCATCTGTGTAAACTTGGGAGGCCAGCAGCTGCGTAGATGTGAGGGCAGGTCTCACAGCTACACATGAGCAACTACGGCCTTTGCTGGGCTTTGCACTGTTACCTATCATCACAGCTCATGCAGAAGTGTTTAAAGCTGTCCATGGTGTCACTATGTAAGTCATCATCAGCTCAGGGTGCCCAGAGGTCAGCCTTCCTGCAGACTGAGCAGTAAGAGGCACACTGTAGATATGTGCTAGTGTATCTGATGAGCGAGGTGCCTACCTCCACCTTCATCTTACTTTCACAATTGTGTTTGAGCAGTCACCTACATGTCAACAACCTCAAAGAGCACACTAGCCTGTAGCATAAGAATCTTTGAGTTTCTTCTTTGGACTCTCAGCACATACAAACTACTCTGCCTTTTGTATTTCAGTTGAAGTGGTCAGCATGTTACCTGTGGTGGCACAGTGGCTCTCCATCCTATCTGGCTGCACTACAAGAAGCAAGCCACACAGAATGACATGCTGCTAGGCATATCCTTACTTTCTAAGTGCTAATTAATTGAATAATGGGTTGGTTAGCAAGGCCTCTCATCTATACTGTACTCAAAACACCATCTGGAAAAAGGCTGGTGAGGTTAGCAAGATGGATGCTCTGTTATATCTGATACCTTTGTAAGAGAATCTGTCCCAGCATAACTAATGAGACTGTATTTAAAAGCAAAGATGTGTATTTGTTCTCTGAGACAGCATTTGTGAGATGGCAAACATTTTCTTGATTGGAACGGTGATCGCTGTGCTTCATTCTGTGACAAACAGCAGAATGAGTTTCCTGTTTAAAATGGAAAGCAAACAGTTTACTCAAAGAGCTTTAAATGTCATCAGTCTCTTAGAAAATGCATGCTAGCAGGCCGTGACTCTGAAAGCAGCAGAGCTGTTCAGTGTACCTTTTGCCTCCACCTAAGCCCACTGGATGCATATGGATGACGATGGCTATCTTTATGCCAACAGCCCTGTTTCAGGCCAGGGATCCTCTGACCTGCCTCTGAATTGAATGTGTGAAGCTCTGGACAGATTTTGCTGTTTTGGTTCTTCCACATTTATCCCAGGGATCAGATTTCCAGGAATCTGCTGCAGTCAAGTTCCTGTAACAAAATGCCACAGGAAGAGTCACCTGCATTAGGTGCTCACAATAGGCCTGCAAATTCTTCTCTCCCCTCTCCTCTTTAAAGTACGCTGATGCTGTTGTGGTCCCTGTTAGAACAAGCAGGTACCTGAGGTACCTGGAAGGAAGCTGGGGGCAGAAGAGCAAACAGAACCGGTGTTTTGTTGCCTCAGGTACAGCTCCATGCAGGTGACAGTCACATCCCTGTAGCTAGCAGGCAGCTGCCCACAGCCTGCCTGTGCTGGACCTGTGATTGAGAATGAGGTGCATCTTGCCTCGTGCCTCCCACACAGCAAAATGCTTTCCAGATATTAATGAACTGAGCCCAGCACCACCGCTTTTCTAAGGCAGAGAGGTGCCTGTTTCATCAGCGGGAGAGGCTACGGGTATGACTGCATGAAGATGGTCTGGAAACCTCATTTGAATGGAGTTTTGGCAAGCTAACAAAACTTGTAAACATAATTAAATCACATTAGAGCCCCACGTGGGCATTCTTACTTAGAGGTGTGTTTATTCTCTACAGTATACTCCACCTCCAAAGCAAATTGAAGCAAATTAATTTAGCCCACCATTTAACTCTTACTGAAGGTGTCCACTTTAATATGGTTAACTCACCTATTTGAAATTCACACTTTTAGTTCACTGAGATGACTTCTTCCTGAGCAATCCTTTGTAAAGAAGCCCTCCCAGAGGGAGTAGAAGGGCCCTGTTTAGGATCATTCCAGAGTGCCAGAATGGCCCAACAGGTTTTCTGTGGATCTAGCCCTACTGTACTCTTTACCTACCCCACCACATCATGCTCTGCAGCAGACCCAAAGGGCAGAGGCAAGACAGGAAGCACAAGCTAGCAAGAGTCTTGTCTGGCTGCAAGTAACACTGCATAGAAAATTCATGAAAATGCCGCAGTTCTTCAGGACTGCAAAGTCTGGGGATCATTTGTTCTGCCCTTCCAGCGTAACACAGACAGTATAATTTCATTCTGTTACTTCTTCAGTCAGCCTGATAGCTTATCTTTGACTGAAGCATGAAGTCAGATATTTGCTGCAGTCAAATTGTTCCAGGCATTTTGTTGGATGTGTGTTTTCCATTGAAACCAATTTTTGCTTTTAGTAAACTACTTTTTTTTTTAAACTTTTTTTTTTTTTTAATATTTTCCCCTCTAACAGACACACTTCTCTCTGCAAATCTGTAGTCACTGCTTTCTTGGGAACACAGCTCTGGTCTGTAGCAGCTTAAGAAAAAGGAGGACAGAAAGCCATTGCTTTTCTTCAGCCTGAAATTATTACACCAACATGAATGCAGATTTCTCTGAGTCTCAACACCTTTCTCATGACACTGCTGCTATATTTAAAAGTTCTTGAGGATGTACAGTGGTTCAGTTTGTCTCCCTCCCCATGTCAGCAGTGCAGCTGAAACAGAAACATCAACGTCTTCAGGCTTTACAAGGTGGTTGCAAGCACAGGCATTCCACAGGAGTTCAAGGCAGTTCTGAGAGCCATAAATTTCATCTTTCCACCTATCCCAAAAGTGGGGTGAGATGGAGCAGTACTGAAAGATTCAAATACACTGTGGAACAAAGCATAAAACTGAGCAAAGCAGAAAAACATAGGATTGCCTCTACAGAATAGATAATTCACTCCTATAAATATTTTTATCTTGCCAGATTAGGTGTAGCCACACAGCACTGGTAAGCTGTACCAGCATCCCGAGATCATTGGTAAAGCTCAGAATTATATGTGAAGTTTTCCAGTGCTGCATGTTATAATAGTAGTAAAGATAGGAAGCACTAAAGCTTACCTTTTCCTGAGGCAGAAACTGAGAGGTGTGGAAATGTGACTGTACCTTGGTGACAATGGATAGATGTTTTCTAGAGAACTTGGAGCAATGCTTAGAAGTCAAATAATAGTTACTGCATGTTTGGCACCCTGATCCATAGACCTATCTGGCCAGAGCTCACAGGGACAACAGCAAAGCTGGATGTAGTGGCTAGGCTGAGATCTGCAGACACAACCTGCTATAGCAATGCTATCTACCCTCTGTACTACCAGGATCTCTTGAGCCCAGCCCTTTCCTCAGGCTTTCAGTCCTCTATGTGGAGAGCTACAGAGCTCTAACAAGCCCTGAAGAAACAACATTAGAGTCATTCAGTCATACAGTCAACCTGTCGGGGATTTAAGCCCTCACCTTTATTATAGTGCCCTTACATGAAGCTGAATAAAACACAGGATACTCAACTGTCTTTGACAGATGCATTGTGTTTGCCTGATTTTCTCATTTGCCACAGAAGAGAGATGGAATTATTCTTTCTGATCAAATGAGTTTTAGCTTTTCTCATTAGCTTTTCATAATCTTTAGTGTGCAGATTGGAAGGAAGGGGCTTTCAGCAATTTTGGCTGAAAGCAAAATGAGTAAAGGTTAAAACCGAGAGTAAGAGGCAATGGGAATGCACCACTGCTGCAGAGAAATTTCCAGCCTGATCTTGACTGCATGAGAAGTTTTAAAACAGCAAAAAATAATTTTTTAAAAAAAAAAAAAGAGCCCAAGAAATCCCCACTGAAGTAACAGAGCGGGCTGTTCAGGTCTGAGGGGCTGTTCAGGTCTGAGAATGTTACTCACATGGTTGATATCATGTAAATAGCCCAATGAAGGGCTTATCTAAACTGAAACTGTCACTTTTAGCCTTGGTTGGGTCAGTTTAGGTCACTCCAGTGAGTTTAAATTATGGCAACATCAGTACTGCAAACCCTTACATGTTCTAAGGAAGACAGAGGGATGTATTATATAGCATGGGGCATCTCACGTACATGAATCTGTCATCTGACCTAAAGGATCACCCAGCCTCCTCCAAACCATTACATCTTCTGCTGCAGAGTGTCCAGTATGATGGAATTGAAACAAGCAGAGGTGAACAACCTCTGAGCCCACAGCTGCAGTATCTCACCGATTAAAAATCGTAAGTCGGAGGCAGGTCAGAAGGCTCTTGCACACCCTCCTCATGCCTAGACTTTGCAATAGGTGCATACCATTTTGAGGAGGTGCACCAAGGTCATCAGAGTAGGTTGAGTATCTGCCAGAACCACACAGACTGAGTCACCACCCAGCTGGACTGTGTAGCTGGGCATCTCTGCACTGCGTGATTCTTGAAGTTCTTGTCTAGCCTAGATGATTCTGTGATCTCCAGATGAGGCTTGCCAGTACCGCAGTACAGCCACAGCTCAGAGCAGCGACAGAACGCGTTCTCCAAAAGGAAGTCAGTTATCTGGACAAAAATGCTTTTTTGGTGACATAACTCTTGTCAACATCAGGGCTTTCACAAGTTTTGTTTTTTTCACACTCCTACCCAGCTCAGCTTTGACCAGCAAAACAGTGAAATGTAGGGCAAATGCTCCAAGACATCTAATCTTTTTACTTACATAAGAGCAATCAACAATGTAAGATTGATCACAGGTAGCAGATGCAACTTTCAATAGCCCACAGGAGAAGGAAGCAGAACGCACTTCATTGTGAAGTGTTTTCAGGGAAGTCTGCTTGCGTGCCGTGCCAAGTGTGGGCAAGGCTTCAGGAACCTGAAGGTCACCTTGGCACATGTCCTCACAGCGCTGCCTGCCCTGCCCTGCAGCTGTGGGACACCAGCCCAGAGGACACTGCTGGTGACTCGTGCAAGGTGCACAAAGAGCTGGAGGGCAGCAGGGCAAAGAGCAGGACTGAAGGAAGATGATGCTGCATGTGGTGCATACCTATGGCAGACGACCTGTAATTCTTTGCACAATGCCAGAAAGCGGGGGTGGCTTTTAAAGATATTTTCTGTACTGGAGCTAAGAATGGCAGGTTTCACAATGAAGCTGTTGTTCAATTATACATGATTCAATGTGTTTGCAGATTTGACAGAGACAGGGAAGTAATAAAACAAAGATACTAAGACTTATCAGCAATTCTTGCCATTTCTTAATGCCACTTCTAATCTATGCCTTTGACCCTTTGGTAATTCTACTTCATTTTGTGCTGCTGTAACATTCAGCAAATGACTGAAAAGTTTATGCCAGTCGCTAGCTTATCATGTTTGCTCTATGACAACCCAAGACAAAGGACAGTAGTACATCATAAAATAAAAGTCCAATTCCATAGTTAGATTCCTCAGTAGATGGCTTGAATTTCTAACGAGCAGAAATTTGCTCTCTCGCTGCTTTTAATAGAAACTCAAGGGTTCCTGAAGAATCAAGTCTTTTATCAAATTGTCAAATATGGACTTGGGAACACAGCTTTGGAAAGCAAATCAGAAGCACAGGCCTTTGGTGAATGCTGTGTCATAAGTATTGCTATAGCCACAATAGCTAGTACAGCTATTGTGGGGCAGGGACTCCTTAATATAGGAAGGGACCTCATAATGTTTATGCTTCTTCATTCAAATGACTTGAGGGACAGCTCTGCGTGCTGTCAGGTTGGTTGAGCCCCAGGGGCTGAATCTACAGCTGCTGCTCTGTTGACCTACCAACTGCTCATGGGAGCGCAGGCACACGTTACCTCCCCACCTCCCTCTTGCAGCACAGTCCTGCCTTCTGCCTGTGGGGCTGCTGCATAGTCATGTTTGTGCACTGGTGCTTTGCATGGGCAAAGCTTTCATGTCTGCAAAGCAAAGAGAGAAGAGGTGCGTCAGTGACAGACCTGCTGGGGTTGCTCTAAGGGAATTTTAACTGGGAGTTATACTGCTGTGTTCCAAGGGAAAAACAAGCTCCTCCTGACACACTTGGTGACTGCAGAAAGGCTGCCATGCACTTCTGTCACACGACAGGACTACACAGAACAAAACAAAGGTTCAAGGTGGTAGATTCAAAGCTAACAAGAGGAAATGCTTTATGAAATGCACAGTTAAATTCTGTCGCTTGCTGCCAATAGTGCTGTGGATGCCAAAAAGACATTTTGAAAAGTGATTTGACAAAGTCACGAGTATAGCTATTAGGGGCTATTAAACAGCAAGATTCTAGGAAGCTTTCAGGAACCCGCACCCTCGTGCATGCAGTGTACCAGAGACTCACCATTTTCATGCACTTTGCTTTATGCATCTGCTACCAATCAACAGAGAGAGGAAACTAGAACAGATAAACATTTAGAGTGAGCCAGTACGTCCATTTTTCACATGAAACCTTTTATGTTGGTCTTAATATACATCAATACTGAGAGTTGTTAACCACAGTGCTTCAGTAACGGCTTCATAAGCAGCTGAGCCAGCTTGGCAGTCCACTCAGCCTCTTAAAGAGAAAAGCTATAAAATCAGTGGGGAGATAGTCATGCCTTGCTGTCCCTGGGCTAGTTTAGCCAGCTGTGGCCTGCAAAAAGGAAGAGCTTCTCAGACACTTAGTTCACCTGATTCACCTGATACAAACATATCCTCAGGGACATTCCCAGCCCAGATGCAAAAGATTGCAGTGGGCAATGATCCTGGTTCCAGGTCTCTCAAGAGCTCTGCCAGCACCTAAACACCCAATCTGTAATACTTTTCAGCTCAGGAGACTGGCATACAATAGGGAGGAGATGCTGAAATAAAGAAAAAAATAATAATTGCACCATTGCCTAAAAGGATATTGCCAACCTCTATAGATTTTTATAATTTTATAATTATAAATTTTATAAAATTTTATAGTGCACACCTCATTTTGGAAGTCTTCCTTCATTGGTGTGAGAGTCCTCGCCACGCTGCAAAGTGAAGGTGCCTGAGAATCCTACTGCAGTATTGGTTATTACACGTAAGGGCAAACTCTGTTTTAGCAAGGAATTTGTCCCCTGAGTTGTAACACGGACTGGACTTGCATACACAGGGGAGGAAAAAAACATGCAGTAACATGGTTAACAGAGAATTGCACTGTAATGTGACTCCTTGGCATAGAGATCTGCCTGCGTAAATGCCATTTCAGGCATGACAGATGGAGGGAAAGGCTTTAATGCTGCTGTGTTGTGCTGCTGCTCCCAAACTAAACAGATCCCAGACCACCATGTTGCTGTAGTGCTTTGCCACTGTGCCCTCTTGCTACATGCTGTGGTGATCTTGTCTGCAGGCAGGAAATCCCAGAAGTAATTCCCTGAGGAATACCAATGGGAAACTCAAGTTTAATTACTTGTTCTGCCTCAAGATTTTCTCACATTGCTTAGGAGACCAAAAAGGTGACATCTTAGTGACCCTATGGACCACCTGTGTGAGGAAACGCAGGCTTTGTCAAGCTTTACCCCAGGAGGCCAGCAGAAGGGATGACTGACCTGGTGAAACTCTAGCCTACTGACGAGGACCTTGCCTAGAAGAGGGGACACTCAACCTCCTGTCTGGAAGCCTGTTTGCATCAGTGTCACAAGCACCTGATCTTGGCACAGCTATAGAGCCCAGCACCAATCTGCCCCAATCTCACTCCCCTGCTGGAAAGAAAGTTTCTCAAGATTTCCCTGAACAACCATACCACTGTATTACAGAACAGCTTGTTCTACCTCAAGCCACACAGTTATTTCATCTTGTGGTGGGCCTTGGGGGAGCACTTTATCACCAACTGCAGCAGGGTTGAACGGTTTCCTGCTGTTGATGATTAAGGAAATAACAGTTGCCAGACAGAGATTTACCTGAAGGCCTCTGCTGAAGCTCTTCCCCTTTGATTGCCCTTCAATGTCGTGCCTTGCCAGGCCTTGTTAAGGCTTCTCCATTGTTCTTCATGCTGTCAGTCAGTCACGACTTTGCAAAGGCGAATATGCAATTGAGATCCTTAATTAATGCCACGTAACATTCAGATGAATTCACTGGGGAAGGGACATGTGAAAGGAATCAAACCAGAAACCTAGCAGAGTGGGGGGAGGGGTGTGGGCCCCTTCCAAGGATTTTATCTGTAGAAAGATCTCATTAAGCTAGAATAATATGCAAGCTCGTTTACAAAGAAAATGAACATCAAGACAAGCTGAAGCTTACAACCAGCTGTCTCCTCTTTGAGAGTTAAACGCATTAGCTCCAGAGGCAGAAAAGAAAAATAGGCTTAGGATTTGTGTATCTTAAAACAAGTGAAACCTACACCCACTGGTGTAACACTCCAAATCTTCCACTTCTTTTGCATCGTGGGGGCAGGTCTAATTCACTAGATGGGAATGTGCCTTGATTGGCCACGGCTAAGCTAACATAGGCTTTGCTGTTGCTGTTGACAAGCTCAGTCATCCCTTCCAAGTGCCTGTGGCACTTTCTCTCCATCCCAGTGCAGCCCAGCCCAGGCTTCCAGGCCTGGCTTTGCTGCCTGGGGATGGCTGAAAGCCCACGCTGAAGACAGGGTGACCAGCAGGTTGGCCTTGGATTTGGGTTTGAGGAAAGGTGATGCCACATTAGCCAGAGACCCCACTGGGAATACAAATAGTATAAACTCTCGGATAAAAAAAGAATAAAAATACAACAGGCTTTAGACAGTGTTGATTTCAAATGTGTCTATGAGAGTTAGCCACCTAGTTGACCTTCCCACAGAGCTGGACATATGTTCCTGTTGGGTGTGTCTACACTAGAGGGGATTTTTCAGCATATATATATTGCTAGAGCCATGACAAAAATATTTCAGTAATAGAGATTCCATTCATACCACTGGAGGAGCTATTTTCTTAGCTACCTAAATAGCCTAAGCTGTGCATTTTTATTTTTATTTTTTGCAAGCACAGATGAAATTATATTAGGGCCAGCACAGATATGAGTTGGATGTGTGTTCTCCCAGCTAGTATATCTCGGACCAGACAGCAAAACTTTTCAAGGCAGAGTGATTTGCATGCACATTGTCAGTATCACCATTATACTTTACCAAGTCACTAAGAGAAAAACAAACCTAGGGAAAAACATTCACTCCAGTATGAGAAGTCACACAGCTCTGACAAAGAGCCAACAGTAGTTAACTCAATTTCTCCCACACTTTATTTAACTGTTCCATTCAGTGGTCTCTCCGCAGATGTCAATACACTGAGGATGTCAATGCTTCCTTTATGGCCAGGAAACTTCTACCTCTGTCTGAGATTTACCAGAAAATAAATGTATGCCCCTGAACTAAAACCATCAATAAATAACAATCAAATCTGCATACTCTGTGTGACAGCAGAGAACCTGAGCTGCCTTCAAAACACAATACGAAGTGCTTGGATTCCCCAGCACAATGGCTTGTCAGGGATGCATACATTTATTCCCAAGGAGAGACAGGCTTGGTGGTCAAGAGGAAGACACAGATCAAACAGCTTGTTCTCTCCACTGCAGCTGTCTATTAAACAGAAACGTAAAGCATTACATTATTATAGGCAAACTTGCTTTACTCTTTGTCCTCTCCATTCCTTAGTTGAAAGGTGGAAGTTAAAATATTTCTGTATTTCGTGAATCAAGATTGTTTCTGCATAAGCATAGAGCAAATCAGAGGATCTAATTTTTTAGCAAGCCTACCTGCTTTTGAAGGCAAAGCATATATTGGTGCAATATGATTGAGAAGACCAAAATGGTTTATTTGTTCTTGGACACTCCATTTAAACCATTTCAGATCTGGCTCAGATTCAACAGTCTGAATAACCTTCTAGCCCATTTCAACAGGAAAGCAGGGAGTAAGAATTCCCAAATGCCCTGGTTCAGACATTCTCTAATGAATGATATGATTTACCACAGTTTCCTCTCACGGGGGGCAATGGGAATACCCACATACATGGAAATCTAGAGATGTGGAGGTCTTTATTACACTAAGAAAAGGTGAGCACAGACACTAAACCTAAGCACTTTTTGAATACAAGGCATAGCATTACAAGTGCTGGAATATTCTTAAGTAGGAAATTATTTAAAGGACAAGCAGGACAACAGTGTATCACTGTATAGCTAACACGCGCGTGTATAAAGCCTGTGTTATTTTTAAAAAGGGCAAATAGACTATGAAGAAAATAAACAGCTACATATCAAGATCTGGACTCACTACTGACTCATCGATACAGCTGCCTCCCCTCCCCACAGCTTTATTTGGGAGAAATTATTAGAAATAAGGAGATTTTTTTACTGCGGTTTCTCAAGCATTTCTAATGGGTCATATATTAGCTACAATGTAGTGTCTCCAGCCTTCTATTTAAGTAATATTTTGTTCTGGCGAGCAGTGCAAACATGGCCTGAGAACAGACTGCGACCTCCTCCAGTCAAATTCACAAATGTAATTTGGCTTTTGTCTCCTGCTGCAAGTCTGCTGCTGACAAAATGCATTATTATATATGTGATTATTAAGGTAATCATAAAATACGACATGTTGTTTGATGTTGCTACTAAAACAACAAAGATCTCTGATTGGCAAACACCATCTTTGTCAGCATAACACGCCTTTCTCATCAGTTGCATACCAGGATACGTTATCCTGGGTTTTACCCATATACTCAGGAATGTCTGACATGACTATAAATAATTCAGCCCTGACATGTAGTTTTTCAAAGGCTCAGTCTCAGTTATAATACAAGATAAAGCAAAGTGCCTCCTTCTCAAGGAGGGAGTATGAGAACCATGCTCTGACCATTTTCTTTACCTGCGTGACTTTACAATGAAGATGGCATTTCTGAGGCCACATCTTTGTGGGAAAATGCACCCAGCTGAGAACTTGGAACAGGCAGAACCGGTGGAAAATCCCCAGTACAACACACAGATGGGAGAGCCAATGCCGAACAGTTAACACATTCCTGGCCTGAAAAGATTTCCTTCCCACAAGTCCTGGCTCGCTGAGAGCAGGGTGATCTCAGGCTTACAGGCCACCCCTCTCACTGGAACTCACTGCAGAGAATAGGGTTAAAAAATAAAATCACTGGTAAGAGAGTGGGAAGATCACTTGTTCCAGGGATACCAGCAGTATCTGAAAAAGCCCAAAGAAAGGAGATCCAGAAGTTCTTTGCACTTGTCCACAGCACTGAGGCAAAAGGAATTAAAAAATGAAAGGGAAATAACCCATTTTGGCTTTGCCCTTCCGATGTGAAAGAAGTGAAGATCGAGTCTCAACTCAGGGCTTGGGATCTGATACTTATGCTTGCTCCAGTGAAGTTTCTTTGGCTTAAGCTTGAAGTCCAGAGCAAGAATCTCCTGCTGAAAACTTAACTGGCAGAAGAAAGGGGCTAGCTGTCCTTGCCTAATGCTCTTTGCTTGTTGGATATCAGCCCTTGGAGGAGGAGGAGCAGAAAAAAAACCTGTTGAGGCCAGGAGTGCACACCTCCAGCTTCCTGAACATCTGGACACTGGCAAACAGTACCAGCAAAATGCCACAACACAACTTGCCCAGCCAACATGCTGCCCTGGGCTGCCTGTTGTACATTCATGCAAATCCCCGCCAGCTAGGCAGAAATGTCCCAACAGAGACATGGTTGCTGCTAGAGTCCACGGCCATTTAACATTACTTTACCTATCCTTCTGGAGTTCAAGGAGAAAATGCTGCAGAACAGGACTCCCCCCTTGGCTTTTTCCACTTCCCTCAGGGCAACCACTCAGGACTGCAAAAGAGTGCTGGTGAGAGTCATTTTTCTACAAGGACACTGCTCCCTTGCAAACCAGCAGGCAGCACCTGATTGTGCCTGGATGTGCACACGGGGCTAAAGGGGATGTAGAGCATCTCTATCCTTTTTCTTAGCTTCATGGAGATCCCTAACTCCCCGCTGCTGAACCCAGCACCAGTGAATGTTCTTTGCTGGCTTCCTACCACCCATAGGTCAGACAGGATCATTTATCAGCAGAAGCCTGCTCCCTGGTCTGTGAGGCCCTAACTTCCCTGGACAAGGAGCACAAGGCAGTGCAGGATGCCAGTACAAATGGTTGTCGTGCCCTGAGGAGCACCTGCTGCAGTCTGGGCAGCTTGCTGTGCTGACCAAACCAGTTACACTAGCACTGCTGTCCTCCCAGCCCCCATACCAAGTTCTTTGGGACGTGGGGAGGCCTCCAGGCAGCTGAGAGGTGGGGATGGGGCAGATGGCTGGGGACAAGGTCAAGAGAGAGAAGAGGAGATGTGAAGCTTGACTGACCAGGCAAGCTTTCTCGAGGACTGACACAGTAGGTGATTGGGAAGGAAATGGCCTTCAGAGAGAAGCAAACAGTGTTTCACCAAAGGTGAGAAGGAACAAGCACAAATAGACCAGGCCACATGAAAGGCTCAAGGCCTTCCTATATATCCCAGCCTTTCCTCCACTCCTGCTTGTGATTCTGTGAGCTCAAACTGGCTCCTCAAGTTGGGAGACTTCTGGCTTAGACACAAGAGAGAACTTTTCCCAAAATGCCAATATGCTTTGCTCATCCTTGCAACATGTGGGGCAACACTGCTGTGGCAATGTGCCAGCCTCAGTGTGCAGCTCACCTAGTATCGGCCGTTGTGCAAGTGCTTTCTGGTGTGCCCAGGAAAGCCCAGGCTGCTTGCAAAGCAGACCGTGCAAGTGTCAAAGATGAAATGTGACATGAGTTGTTGCAACACCTCTGGGGTTACAACCTAAATCTGTGGGTATGCTTTGTGAAAAATAAGCAATGAAAAAGAGTGAGAAATCAAGCTGCATGTGAGTGTCTGGGTGGCTTCTGTGTGCTGTAACAGTCTCTTCACCTCCTTGTGCTGCTCCTGTTGACCTTGACTCCCAGTGAGAAGGCCGCCAGTGTAAATCAAACACAGACTAGCAGTGCTTAGCTGTCAAATTCCAGTCGGTGGTTGCTGGCAGGCTGAGTGAAACAAGTTTTAGGCTTCAGTGGTTCACATCTCGGTTGCAATGGACCCAAATTATCTGCTCAGCTGTGAGGCTAAGTTCTGAACATGCAACTGAGACTACTCTAACCTGAGAGGAAGGACAAGGATCTGGAAGGCTTTGGCCTTGCCACAACCTGATATGTAACCATGCCCAAGCCACCTTTTAGCTCTCTCGCCTTGCTTCACTGAATCAGGGCACAGGTTGGTACTGAGGCTTGTACAGAGTTTGGTGACATGTCAAGTGACTGTGGTCCCAGAAGGGTCCCCATGAAAGACCATGGACCTGCACACTCATGGCAAAGGTATGACAGGTGTGTTTGCCCCAGCTCTGCCTGTCCTCCACATCTGTGTGAATGAAGCAAAGCTTCAGGCTCCAGGCTGTGAACAATTTCTCTCATCGATGCACCCTAAAGCAGCAGCGTGTGTTTTTTTTCTCACCTCCTCCCTCTCCTGAAGTTCCTTTCAGGTAACAGGCCATACCCAGAGATTCTTCAAGATGTTAAACAGGAAATCTTAGGTTAGAGAAAGCTGCTGTTGTTAGGACAACACATATCACAAATGCTTCCATTGCTGTGCTCTCCTGACTTGTCACAACCACTCTCCTTCTGCTTCATGGCCTCTTTCCCACATGACAGGTTGCGAATGAGGTCAAATGCTCTGGAAATGGTTTGCAGTACTTTTTCTGTATATATTAAAAAGCTCCAAATGAAAGCATTTCTCAAGTCAGCACTGTTTCAGCGAAGATGCCTAAATTGCAGTGTTGAGTTAAAAGCAATGTTGATCAAACTGGAGCAATTGACTGGCTTTGCACAGACAAACCAGGCCAGCAAGATCTATAAGGTGGCCACTCACTGCTGTAAGCACCAAGCTTTCCACCTCTCATATGTCTTAATGGCAGGTTTGGTTCATGATAATCTACAACTTATATTTGCACAGTGTGTCTATTTCATAGCAGCTTTCTAACTGCAAATAGCAAGGTTACACATACTGCTCTCTACCTGAGGAGAAGACTATATGACCTATCTGACATGCAACCCGCAGGTATGGAAAAATCAAGGGAAAGGAAACCTAGTTATAATAACTGGAACTTGGCAATGGTGCAGGGTTAACACACTGCCCAGAAAAAATAAATCAGTGCAATTAGAACTGGTACCCAAAGAGTCTAGACCTCATGATTACACATCTCATGGAAAACATGGCTGGTAGCATGGAATTTTCTAGCACTGTCATGGGCCTTTCTTGCTTCAGATATAAGATTGCCACCTAGTGATCACCCCTACAGGGGCAATACCCTAGATTTCAATCTTTCCCCCTATAACATCCTCCATTCCTCTCCCTTTATCAGTAAGACTCCATTTATTTTGCAATATCTGATCAGATTGCAACCAGAGGTCATATAACTGTACAGACCATTAAACACCATTTCATTTGGGCAGATGCAAATGGCTCCATTATGCTGAAATCCCATTACTCACACAGCTCACTTTAAGCACTGGGCTATCATCTGAGCAAGGCAGTAAAGGCAATAAAAACACAGCCTGCCCAAGACATGGTTCTTGCTGGGGAGATCTGGATGCAGGAAGTATTTCCAGATACTTCCAGATCTGTGCTGCTTAATATACAATGGGAACATATTGCCAGCAGCTAGATTTACATGTCTGGAACTAGAATATTTCGACACGTGTTGCTGGTTTGTGGTACTCTGTCCCTAACTACCAAATGTGGAGCATGGGCTTTTAAATAACTTCTCATCCAAATGCATGTGAAAAGAGTATCCCTGCTGGAAACTTCTCACTGTAGAACAGCTATGTTTGTGCTGGAAAACCCAGCCATCACCACCCAATAGAACAGAAGAGAGATCTTGCAGGGATTCTTCTCAAACAAATTTACAAAAACAACAGATATTCCAAGAGCGTAGAAGGTCATGTAGCACCCCTGACTCCTGTTTGTTACCTCTGTTAAGCTGGCCACTTTCCGGTTTCCTTTTTTGCTGCTTGCTAGGCAGTTTCTAATTCATACAGTGTTTCTGTAGCCACTGTTTTGCTCAGTATCTCACAAATTTTTGAGGCCTAGTTTTCCTCTGCAGAGCTGGGGCTAAAATCTGTGCATTTCTGAGTTTTCTCATTTCAGTCACAGCCCCTGCCTCTGATTCAGCGTGGTGTTTCTGATAGAACCCAGAGAAGGAAGAAACAAGAACAGACTGCATCATGCCCTCCTCACGTGGGTTGTGCTGCAGAGCTGAGACAGGAGAAGAGGAAGAGCCTGTGTCGGCAAGGGAGAGGGTTCAGCTGAAACTAACGTGCATCTTGGTATTCCTCTGCTCTAATGGAGTGCTGAAACAGGGCTGTGATCAGCCTCTCCTTTTCTCATACTGGAATCCCAAGTGGCTATTACTAGTTCCTAACTAAATATTGGAAGCATGAGCTGTCTATCCTAAGCTCCCAGGGTTGGAGACAAAGCTGCCCTAAGAGGCAATTAACACTGTCAGGCAAGATGAGGGCAGGTTAACATGGTAAAGGTCATGCACAGAGGGCACCTTGCCCTGACCAAGGGTGACGCTATGTTTGCTTCTCTCTGGAGAGCAACATTAAGGAGAAGTGAAGCACAGGCCACATAGGGTAACTGTGAAACAGCAGTGGAAAGCTGAATAGCTTTACTGGCAAGGAAGGATAGAGAGCTTAAGAATTTTTACAATAAACAGCTGATCCTCTGACCTGATTCAAAACCAGGTCTGGTAAGAACGGATGATGATTCAGCCTTGGAGGACTGATTAGTACTCTGCGTGCCCGGATGTGCTGGCCTCAATCTGGTGCTTTGGAGATACCCGCGTGATGGAGATCTCCTTATATCTGGCACAAATTGAGAGATTTAGGAGGCCACTAGGCTGAAACTGAGTCAGCCACTTAGTATTATGGTCAATACCTGTCAGCCAGAAAGACCTGGTGATATTCATACCAAGCTGCTTTTGGCATCCCAGCCTACGCAAGCTGGGACAAGAAGCCACATACATAGTGGTATTGGGAAGCTCTCCTTAGAAAGTCTATGTGTGCATGTGAATGTCCTCATAATGTTGTCAAATGCTTTTCCTATCTACCTACAGCTTAGTTCCTTCACTCTCAGGGTGCTGCAGTTTTTAACAAAATATTTTACTGCCTCACCAGTTGCACAGTTTCAGATCTCACAGTCTTCCCCACACAAAGCACAGCTATCAGTGTAGTGTTGTAGCTAGCAGAGCTCAGTATTGCATTTGCAGTTTATTTTCCCAGATAGCAGAGGAGCCATACCAGGAAAAAAATAAAAAAAAAATAAAAAACAAAAAAAAACCATCCAAACCAAAACAACTCCTATTGTTGCTTTTTCCTGAATCACTGCACTTACATTAAAGCTTTTGCTGATTGCAGTTGCCTAGAGGGAGAAGAGGGGGAGAAAATGTATTTTCCGCATTCCTAATAGCTCTATAATTTCCAAGTAGATGATAAGGTTGGGTCGTGTCATTGATTGCTGTAACTCTGGACATCCCAAGGTAGGTGGGAAGTAGACAGAGGCAGGCTGCCTATTCCATGGAAGGGGCAGAGCCTCACAGAAGAAAACCAGAGAGACAAAGCCTACGCAGGTCTGAATCCATACCAGGAAATCACTCTTTTCTTTTCAGCAGAGCTATTATAACGAAGGTGAGCTCTAGTATGAGGCATGAGCAGCTGCTTTTAACACTGAGTTCATTAACACCTCTTTGATTAAAATACCAAATCTATTAGAAGGAAATGGCCACTTTCTCTGGGACCTCCTCATCAACATCTCAAGTCACAGAATCAGAATTGTAGGGGTTGGAAGGGACCTCCAGAGATCATTGAGTCCAACCCCCCTGCCAAAGCAGGTTCCCTACAGCAGGTCGCACAGGTAGGCATCCAGGCAGGTCTTGAACATCTCCAGAGAAGGAGACTCCACCACCTCCCTGGGCAGCCTGTTCCAGTGCTCTTCTGAAAAAAGCTATATACCACCAGACTTCCCCTATATACCTTAATATAACAAATCAATGGGAAATTTCTCCTTGTGTCCAGATGACAACTTTCTGTCTCAACAAGGAAGCAGGAAGAGGAAAATGAAATACAGTACACTGGAAAACACTGAATGCAATATTTACCTGTCTAGCTACACCCTCTTTCTTTCAATATTCTTTGCTTCTTCTCCTGCTAGATAGCTTTCTGCATCAGTTCATTCACAGAAGCACTTGACTTTTGATTTGGGAGCCAGGACTCCAGTACATTCTACTTCTACCAAGGTTCACCTGGGAAACTTTTGCACCTTTCTCTGCATTCTTTTTGGGCTTTTATGTCAGCCTGCTGCACACTCTGAATAACCCTGCTCAGCCATGTAGCCATGGAGCAGGCACATACTATTGAAGGGATTTTCCCACTTGCTCTAACGAGGCAGTATATGAACATCTAGATGCCTCTGTGTTTGTATAACTCAGAGAAACATGTGGGGTTTAAAATTCAAAATACCTCAATTTGTTATGGAAATAAAGCACTCGCTTGCTGGGATAAGGTTGCTGTTTGCAGCTTACACCACTTGTTGAGTCACAGGGAGGAGGAGGAGAGGGTGGGTTAGTGAGTGCACTTCTGTGTCCCAATTCTTTTGATAATGGTCTGGGCAGCTGTATGCAGTCTTCCCGATGCACACAGAAACCACTGGCAGACTGGCCAGGCTGGCCAAAGCTTTCTACACCATGGATTCAGAGCAGCACACTCTTCATAGGGTATTTATGGTGCCAGGGAGCCAACAGAGCTGGTGAGGGAAGGCACTACTCCAGCGCTCCATCGAGCAAGCACAAGACACCTGTCCTCTTATCCCTCTGCCACCGTGCTGCCAGCCTGGAAAGAAGCTGTATCGAAGAGGCGAGCATGGTCCTCACCACATACCTGGGCTTCTCCTTCCCTTTCTCCACTGTCCTCCACAATGCAGGCTGCTTTGGAGCCACACACGATGCTGGCAGGAGCCCAGACCAGGTGAGCAGGACCTGTGTGCCCCAGCCAGCCTACAGGGCTTGCACCAGGAACCTGGCACTGGAACAATGAGGAGTATCCACCCCTCCCAGGAGGAGCTGTTTTCTTTTAATACTGCTTCTCTTGTTCAGGAGATTAAGGACACGGTTGAGGTTTGTGGCATTTTTCCTCTGGGATCTAATTAGAAAGGAAGAAAAATGAATCTGAATGGTCATTAACTCTTCAGTGTCCACACTACTGCTATCACGTGCCGTGAGTGGTAGCAGGACAGGAACGCACACAGTGACACCTCTTGGAGGTCCCCTGGTAGCCTCCAGGGTTACCCTGAACCAGAGGCAATGTGTCAGTGTCTGGTTGATGGATGTTACAAATAATGTGTGTATTTTTATAAAGGGAAGTTTTTCAATATTTGATGTTCTCCTTAAAGATGCAGTCTCCACTGTCAAGGAATTGCACAGGTGCTTTGATTGAAGGAAAATGGGATTTGAGCTGTCATGGCTACAGCAAAAAGCCTGGAGACATAACTGCCCTGTACACTAAGGACATCCATATCCAGGAGGCATAAAAAGTGAGGTCTTTCTGTGTATTTAGTAATACTTTATTTCTAAATGTTGGGGGGTGCTTCCTTGATGATTAAACACCTGAGATCAGTAGCAGTGCTCACAGGTAACTTTCCTTTGTACAAAGACAGTGCTTTTTTTTGACATTGACAGTACCTTGGTTCTACTCTTTAGAGAAAGAAAGCATTTGGCACTCCCACAACTTCCACTCTGCCTACATCATTAGCAAGAGTCTGAGAACATACCAGATAACGAAAAGCAGACCCATAAGTAAAAACATACAAATCAGCTTTGAGACCATCTACTAAACAGAATGACAGAATTGCAGGCATTGGAAGGGACCTCAAGAGGTCATCGAGTCCAACCCCCTGCTAAAGCAGGTTCCTTACAATAGGTTGCACAGGTAGGCATCCAGACAGGTCTTGAATATCTCCATAGAGAGAGACTCCACAACCTCTCTGGGCAATCTGCTCCAGTGCTCTGCCACATTTACTGTAAATAAGTTCTTCTGCACATTAGTACAGAACTTCCTATGTTCAAGTTTTAGGCTATTACTCCTTGTCCTATCTCTACGCGCCACCAAGAGGAGCCTGGTCTCATCCATATGCCTCTCATCTCCCTTTAGGTATTTATAAACATTAATCAGATTCCCTCTCAAGTCTTCTTTTCCCCAGCCTGAACAGACCCAGGTTACTCAGCTTTCCTCACCTGGGAGATGCTCCAGGCCCTCTATCATCTTTATGGCCCTCTGCTGGACTCCATCCAGAAGATCCCTTTATTGAACTGGGGAACCCAGAACTGGACACAGGATTCTAAATGTGGCCTCACAAAGGCAGAACAGAGGGGGAGGATCACCTCCCTCAACTTGTTGGCCACGCTCTTTGTAATGCATCTCAGGATACCATTGGCCTTCTTGGCCACAAGGACACACTGCTGGCTCATGGCCAACCTGTTGTCAGCCAGGACCCCCAGGTCCTTCTCTGCAGAGCTCCTCTCCAGCAGGTCAGCCCCTAGCCTGTACTGATGCATGCGGTTGTACCTCCCCAGGTGCAAGACTCTACATTTACTCTTTTAAAACCTCATCAGGTTCCTTCCTGCCTAACTCTCCAGTCTGTCCAAATCTTTTTGAATGGCAGCACAGCCTTCTAGTGCGTCAGTCACTGCTCCCAGTTTTGTGTTATCTGCAAACTTACTGAGGGTGGACTCCATCCTTTCATCCAGTTTGCTGATGAAGATGTTGAACAAGACCAGGCCCAGCACTGACCCCTGGGGAACACCACTAGTTAAAGACCTCCAACCAGACTCTGTGTCATTGATGATAACCCTCTGAGCTCTACCAGTCTACCTTACTGAACCTTGCTACAAGAAATATTGCTAAAATACTGTGCAGTATACATCTCTTTTATGGCCACCAGTACCAAATAACTAGCCAACTCACTATTTACTAAACAATGTTATGAACAAAATGTAAACTCTCCACAGAGAAGACTGCAGTAAATTAGATTTCTCATGCACCTGCACTCGGTCCCAACTCCATCAAGGAGCTGCTAACATTGTAAGCCCTTCCATTAATACAGATGAACATTTAGAAACAACCAGTTAGCTAGAGAAAAATTTCCCGTGTGTTCCCTTGCAAATTACACTGACATGTAGTATTTGATCTTTCTCTACTCGCTGTTCTGGGTAGTTTGTCCCACAAGAACACAAAAGGAGTTTCTGATCTTAGGACAGTGGCAGTCTTTCCAGCAGAACAGGCTATGCTATGCTTTTAAGATCACAGACTGTGAAACCCTAAGGCATAGTCTGAAGTGTTTTACAGGCTGTTAGTACTACTAACTACTTTTGTTCTCTGGTAGACTTAGACTTCTGATTATTATTATTATTATTATTATTATTTTCTTTAAGAGTAAATCACAATGATAGATTTAGGAGTGCTTTACAGTAAGCTTTGAAAGAGAACATATACCAATGTACCAATGATGTTTACAGACATTCATCCAAGAGCAGCCACATAAATTATTTCCCATTTTGCCATTTCTGAATAATGCAGTTATCTCCTGTCTGTTTTCAGATCCCTGCATATATCAGTTTTTAGATAGCTGGATATCATCACATAGCATTTTACTTAGAGTGAGCTTTGTCTGTTTTGTAGTGTATCAAGCTGGACAGGCACAGGCTGACAGGTCTCTTGGCTCTTCCAGTAGATTTCTTGCTGAATGCCTTTCTCTGGACTATGGGAGACCAAGCCATAGAGTCAGAGAGTCATAATATAATTGTGGTTGAAAAAGATCACTAAGATCATCTAGTCCAGCCGTCAGCCCATCCCCACCATGCCCACTAACCATATCCCTCAGTGCCACATTTACACAGCTCTTGAACACCTCCAGGGATGGTTATTCCACCATCTCCTTAAACAGCCCATGCCACTGCCTCACCCCTCCTTCTGAGAAGAATTTTTTTCCAAATACTCAGCCTGAAGTCCTTGGAAATCAGAAATAGTAGGGGATATGAGAGGGACATGGGTTTTTCCAATCTTAAAGTTGTTAAATTCAGGATTCATTAATGGCTGAGGTTTACAGTGGCCTGTATTTAAATCTTTCAGCCTTGACTGTGAGCTCTTCCAAAACATGGCCAAAGTGAGTGAGATCCTACCCTCATTCCTGAGAACACATTACTTAAAATCTGAACGTTACTTAATCAATCTGAACACGCACAGGAAATTAAATAACTTCTATTATCTTAAACACCTTAATTTAGGCAACAGTATCCTCAGCTAATAATATAGGACAAAACTGGAAGGGATGAGGTTAAACTTTTAATTGGTTGTTTACTGTTTCAATCCCAGGCAGCATTTACGTATGGACTAAACACGGGGGTGGTTTAGGAATAATACAGGGTGTACTGACTGTAAATAGGCTGCAAGTTACGAGCCTGTGAGCAAGCCATGATCTGATGTAGTAAATCTCAAGTCAGAAGCTCCTGTGGTCTGTGACATCATGGGTACTTGAAGCTCTATTTATAAGCTCTGCTGTGCACTGTCAAGAGTATTGCCAATTCAGAAATGCCTTCTCATTAAAATGTTTAGGATTCTTTTCTTATGGTCCTGTGGCAACCTATTTCCAGCAACTTTAAAGCAAAAGAAAGGCAGAACTGCTTGGGGCCACAGTTTGCATGGGGCCAGGCACTTGCATTCCAGGGAACCTGGAGGAGCAGACAGAGCGCACAAGGTTCGGGCCATCCAGCTGTCACTTTGCTCTTTAAAAACAGTTTTTCTTCCCACCTCACTGAAGTGATCTGAAACACTGACAAAGAAATATTTGAAGAGCGAAGTGAGGAAAACAAAAAGAGGGTGAGTGCAGATAAGATGACCCACCCACACCACCGCTTGCTGTGGCCTTCAAGGGTCCAATCCTTCTGTTAAAAAACAGAGTAAAATGAGTTTGCCAGCATCTGCTTTGGCTGTGGCACCTCTAACACAACTGCAAACGTACCTCTGGAGGCTGGGAGAGGTCATAAGGAACTTCTGCTGGACAATCGCTCTGTGTGTGAAAGGCTTTAGAGAGGAAGGCACCTCAAACAAGGCACACTCACTGATTGATAAAGCAGACAATAGGAAAAGGGATTTAAACAAGACAGGAAGAGAGAGTATTAAACAGCCTCTGAGGTTTGTAATGATTTAATTCAATCAGAGTAAGGTACAGGCTGTTGATTTAAAAACAGTGTCCTTGGATAATTGGTGCAATTATGTTTAAATATATTGTTTTGTCTACATCAATTTGGCTGCACCTTCCCTCAATGCAGCTGGAGAAAATGGACATTTCCGTGTGTCTCTGTGTGCTGGAAGACCAGCCTATGCACTGTGTGTATGTACCTGCACTTTACAAGGACTGAGCTTGCAGCGGTGCTGCTGACGCCAGCAGGCACTATTGTGAAATTCCCAGAAGAGGAAGCCCACCTTTCTGGTACAAAGGTATTGGTGCTGCCAGCTGAAAGTACTGTCAGAAGGACAAACAGCAGGTGCTAAAGAGCTAAAAACCAGAATACTTAGGTAAATCCTGTAATATGCAAGATACAATTTCCTTCTGCTTTCAGTATCAACTGATTAATTGTAATTAATTGAATTGTTGGGATAAAGCCCATTTCCTAGAGGCACTTGCAAAGGATTTCCTAAAATAGCCCTCTGGAATTTCCAGGCCTCTTTCATGTCTTCCCAAACACAACTATAAAGCAGCCAAGTGGTCACAAACTGACTGTCTCCTCCCTTCCCCTGCTGCAGAGGGGTGGAGCAGTGCCTTCCTGACCCGCTTGCTGTCATTTCACTTATGACACGATCCCTGTATTTCACTGGAAATAATACTGGCATCACGCAGGAAGGAAGCATGACTGACTTGTGGCTGCTGTGATAAATAATCTCGTAATGAGCATTAATGCTGGGGAGAAGCATAGCCGAGGAAGAGTGTCCTGTGCTTGGGCTTGAACTCAGTCCATCTTAGTTTCTGACGACTGCTTCCAGCCTGCACTGATGTCTTGAAGCTCCTGGTACCCAGAGGTGCTTAGTTCAGTCTTGGTGTTTTCTAAATGCATTAATTCTCATAGCACAGACTGCTATCTCAAAGGCTCTAAACGGAAAGCAAACGCTTGGACCTGCGAGGCGAGCAGTCAGGAGCCAGGCTGACAGGCTGCAGCCATGCACCAATGACTGGAGACAGTGACCAGAAGCTGCTCCCAGCTGGCAGTGGCTCAGCTTCCTGTGTGACATGAATCATGGCTTGGGGCCAGCAACCTGAGAACAAAGTACCCTCAGTACAGCAAACAGAGATGCCAGGGACTGGGTGGCTTAGCAAGAGTTGGGCTCTTCACTGGTTTTTCAGACATAGCCTTCCAGTGCTGGGGCAGTAGTGTCATTCAGGCCTTTTAACAGCTGGGAACACAACCAGAGGATGGTCCGTTGGAGGCTATTTGGAAGCAAACCATTACATGGCTTGCTGATACTGCTCTCCGGTCCTCTTCACAACTCCACTGGAGATTTATGATCCTGAACAGCACCTCCCCCCAGCTCAGCAGGGAACACCTGGCACTGGAAATGAGTGCAGCCCTGCATACAGCAGGGCTGTGCATCCAGTCCAGCCTCTGGCATCCTCCTCTCCATTACACATGGACACAGCGTTCCACCTCTGAACACGAGACGGGGGCTGGGCCACCTTTAACTTTAAGCAGCTTTCTTATTCTTGTGAGGTATAAAATGCCACACCTAGAGATTTCCGAACAGGAAGAGTTAGCACTTCAAATAAGCAACCTGATATTCAGAGGAGTTGCCTCTCACAGATTCCAAGCCTTTAAAACAAGGTTGTGCAGGGACACAAGTGAAGAGAAAACACTTGGATTAATGAGAGAAGTGAGTAACAATAGATTTAATTAATCAATAACCACAAAGACACCCTTAGGAACAGCTGCCAGCCAACTGGAAAGTCTCTCTCTTGCATAACAAAGTCAAACTTTAAGTGCTTTATTGCTCAATGGAGAATTTTTTTTTTGTATGCCTTACGTTTGCATTTAATCTGGAATTATTGACCTTTTATAAACATTGACCCTATGGCTTTTTTTTTTTCCTTCTGGCGAAAGGGCGAGGGAAAACGCCAAATGACATTGAACTGATAAATGAGGTGTAGTGCCTCAGAAACACCTATGGATGACATCGCCAGAATGAACAGTGTGTCCCAGAACACATGTTTAAACATTGAATCTGAGTTGGTATCTCCCAAGGACATACTTACTGCATGTGCTCATGGACACGTGCTCGAAAACATTCATTTTCTAATTTATTTTTTTTTTTAATGATAAGAGGCTCTGCTCTTCCAAGGTCTGTAGAGACACAGAGCAGGAGACAGAAAAACTGTCAACCTGAGGATACAAGATGGCCATGAAAAAGGAAAGGAAATGGTACTGAAGGGACAGTCTAGGCAATGCTGAGCAGCACCTACAATCTAGAGCAGAAGTGGATTATCTGAAACCAGAAGACAGCACTCCATTATGAGAAGTAACTACACCTGCAGGTACATTCAGATGTGCCAAGAAAAAAAAACAACACCAAAATAGAACAAGAAAAACACTGGTTTCAGCCTAATGGGAAAAAACACCTCCTTTAAGATTGCCCTTCCTGCAAGCCCACCACTCAGTTGAGCAAATCAGATGCATACAGCAGGACAGGATTCCCTCTTCATCTGACGGAACGTAAGTTCTCAGTAGGACACTCCAGTTAGTCATCACATATGCAGACAAAGAAGATGTACAGACATGGGTTCACTTGAAGAGCAGTTTCCCCTTTCCTCTTTATGTCTTGACTGTATGTGACAGCACAAGAGATTCATGGACCCCTCCTCACCTTTTCCAGGTGATTACTGATCCCTGATCCTTTACAACTGGCCTGGCATTTAGGAATCCAGGCACTGGAATTTTTTAGTCCTTCTCCTAGAGTTCCCAGCATGCTCAAGAGGAGTAGTTTGCATCGGCCTTGGGCTACATTTGATTCACAAATGCAATGAAAATACGCTTTGTACCTCCTTCCCAATATTTCTGAGTCTGCATGTTTCTTCTGCAAGCTGTTTTGCGGTTGTCAGCATGCTAAAAAATAAAGCACCTTACTCTACAATATAGATATGCCACTTCTAAGTCATCTGATGAGGCTTTTAAAATCCAGAACTTCCCCCCACGCTTCTCCATACACACTCATTCTCCCATGTCACGATAAATGTTCTGAATCAGACAGATATTTAACAAACAGAGAAAATCCCACTGGAAACAAGTACAGATTTACAGAAGTTTTACAGTGATCATAACTGCTTAGATTCTAATCACTGCATCTAATAAAAAAATCCATCAGCCAAGCACCGAATTTCACAGTGACATCAACACTGTAAGTTACGCAATGAAGAATATTTTACATACTATGAGACTACAGAAGGGGCAGGGAACAGCAAGGAGAGCAAACTGCAGAAAACCAGAAGTGTATGTGAAAGAATAGTACTTTTCTTATTATTCTGTAGTTTCAACACCCCTGTGTTAGTAGACAATGAGTAGACAATTGAACGTGGGCCTGCAGCTCTGCACCAAGCTCAGTCTTTCTGGATTGGTGACTGCAAAGAGCAGGTCGTTTGGGAGGATGGCTGGGCAGCTTCCTGACCGAGTTTGTGCAGTTTGCATAGGAAAGACAGGATGAAAAGTCTGTTTCCCTAAGCCAGGAGCTCTGGATTTGATGTTACCCTTCATTTTCATTAATCACGTTCAGTGGTCCAAGCACTGCTACTTTGAAGCAAGAAAGGGATGGAAGATAGCCGTAAATGCATTTCTGACACAACAGCATTTTATGGGAAACTTCTGTTCATCCAAGGAACTTGAGAGAAAACAGAGGCCACATGACTCAACTAGTCTCTTGCATTATTCATCTCTGGGCCACACTAAGACAGAAAGTGCTGATGAACATCTAGACAGTAGGACGGATTTAACTCTGGTCTGTGCATTTCCCATCAGGTTTTGGGCATCTCTGTGCTGTAAATGGGATAAAGATGCTCATGTTAGTGCTGAGCTGAGCCAAGGCTTCCTGAACATCATTGCAGCATGCTGCTGTGCTGACATACTTGGTTTGAATGTGATTGCAGAAAGGCTTCTTTTAGGCACTGCTGGGTCACAATGTACGGCTTTCAGATCTGAGCAGGATGGGGATGGAAGGAACAGGAAAAAATAAACAAAAACAAACAAACAAAAAAGAGAAACCAGGTAGCAGGGAGCAACAGTAACAACAAATGGCATCTGAAGATAAACAGCATAGTTTATAAACAACATAGTTATAAATAGTGTAGTTTATCCTTACATAGTCATATCTATGCTAATAACATCTCCATTATGAAGTACTTTCCTCATTATGCCTTTGCAGGTAAGAAGTCACATCAATCTGCTGTATCTCAGGAGGTTCTTAGAAAACAGGATTATCTGTCTTATCACAGATTAGACAACACAGGGTGCAGGGAAGCTGGAATTCAAGCTGCCATCCTTAGCAGGCCAGCAGCCTTACACACAGCCTCAGTTTTACATCTCCCTACCTAAAAAGGTTTCCAGAAGGAGTTCCTCCCTCAGCCAGGGTGTTCATCTGGAGCAGCTGTGAGCTGAGCGACATCTGTTGTGAGCTGGACCAGGTCTTGCCAGTTCACACCAACCTAGTCCCAACAGCTCATCCTTCCGTGCCATTAACAATGGCAGTGTGACAGCCTGCTCCTGTCACCATGGTGAACTTTAGACAGGACTATTCCAAGTTTAATCTTCTTGGAGGAGGCATATTAATTAGGTTCTGTTAACTCAAATAATTTTTATAGAACCAAAGCAACGTTTTACTATCATAAACCTGTGATAAGTACCTGTTATCTCAATTACCTTCAGAGGAACTGCACTGAAGTCAGTGGGGTTACCATTGCTATGATCAGTGCTAGAGTGCTTCTCCTTATCCCAACAGGTTTTGATTTAATTATTCTCCCTCCTAGTGCTTAACTTGGAGCATGCAAGTAGTTCAGCTGAATCAGACTATGTCCAGAACAAGTACAGTTTGTTGTCATCTTCCAGAGTTAAGCCCACAATCTTACATATTATGTTGAAAAGTTTAAGGTAGGGCCATGACTCATGATCTATCACTGTTTAGGAACCCCTATATTTGATAAAATAAAACTCTTAAAAAAATAAGGCAAAACCAAAAACATTGACACAACAGAAATATAAATTATCAGCAAGTGTCTTGGGATGAAGAGAAAAAAAACTAATCAAGGTTAGATCAACCCAGTTCAAGGCAAACATACTATATTTCTATGTATACAGTGGCAACTCACATGTAGTATTATTAAGAGAACATACACTTGAGAAAAACTAATGTTTTAACTCAAGCTTGGTGGATGCTGTTTAAAAATGTACTGCTTTATACCATAGGTTACTGATGATGCATTTTAAAATCTGTTTTGCCTGTGTACTGTTGAGCTTTTCTCTCCGGGCCCTGGGCAAGGAATAGAGGCATCTGAGTTTCACAGAATTTCTCTCCTATTCAACCTCTGAAATAGTGAACCCTTTTGGCTATGCCAGGATATTTCCATCAATATCTTTTATTACTACGAGTTTATTTATTTGTCCATTTGAAAGCGCAGTCACTGAGATACAGGCAGAATCCCATTGGCATCCCTGAAGCCTTCTATTTAGTGACACGACAAACCCATTCCCTCCAGTTCTTCCTTTCCCTTCACATCCCTGAAGATGAGGAGTAGCCCATTTGTTACCTCTGTGGCCTATTCCACCCAAGCCCCGCTTTACAGATGCTTCTGAAACTTAAGGGCCTAGTTACACATACAGAGATATAAAGGGTTTTTTTGCTATATTTGTTTTACCCAAACCTCTTGTCTTCCTTTCCAGAGGGAAGGGGAACCCAATGGAGATGACCATTTACTGATAAGAACCTCACGGATCCCTTCTTTACAATAAAGAAAATATGCTTAGACTAGCTTTGTTTTTAAAAGACTCCATGAACAGACCTCACAGCCTCCACCGCTGCTTCACTCCTCTCGTTTTCAGTATAAATCTACTTCCAATACTTAACCAAAATTTTTTGTTTATACAAAAAGAACTGCCCACTATTTGTTGTATAACTCTTCAGTCACAAAAGCAGGGAGCAATTAATCCTTGTTCCTTTCAGAACATCATCAGAAGACAGTTTTCTATGTTCCCTCTCAATCTTCTTTTTCCTAAACCCAGAAAACCCAATTCCTTCAGTCATTCCCATTTTCACCAGGTTTTCTAGATCTGTGACCATTTTCATTACTCACTTATAATGCCATTTCCATTTGTGCCTCATACACAGAAATGCTAAAGATGAGGAGATGTTTTTTCTCTGATAATAGCAGAGAGTTTCTGCTGAGATATGTCAGAATGTACCATAAACTGGATTAGATTTCCTCCAGCAA
This sequence comes from Lagopus muta, assembly GCF_023343835.1. Taxonomy (NCBI): domain Eukaryota; kingdom Metazoa; phylum Chordata; class Aves; order Galliformes; family Phasianidae; genus Lagopus; species Lagopus muta. The sequence goes on from NC_064433.1 coordinate 83,694,009, forward strand.
AGGAAGCAACTACATATTGAGTAACTTTTAGAAACTTTCTGGTACTATGAGAGTATCTCAGTACCCTGATATGTCCAGTACACAATTATTAAAATCATCAAGATGAACTGTAACTGTGCGCATTATATTCCTTATGTTACTCTATCTCTTGGTCTCATTACCTCAGACTTTTTCATCCCCTGGTTGTGTCTCTGATACCTTGTGGATGTCTTGTAGGAATGACTATCCTTCAGTAGATCTATAAAAAGTCACTTAGTCCGTTGGGGTTTTAGCTTGGCAAGACTGTGGGCATTAAAATGTTTTTCTTAAGTAATGTAATAATGCATCAAATGAGAAATCACCTAATAGTATAGATAGCAAAGAGAGTTAATCTGGTATTAGCAAGACTGATGGGAGGAATCCAGGCTGGAGAAGAGTGGAGCAGAGCTGGTGACAGCAAGTCCTTTGCCTTCCGTGGCACAAACCCAGGAAAGAGGAGCAGCTTGTGGAAGTGCCTGTACAGCAGCCCCATGAAATCACTTGATAAGCCGGAAGCGGAAGAGGTGAGGTTATGTTCTGCACACTGATGCCAGTCCCTTGGCAGAAATGGCTCTTGGATTCTCATTGAACCTCTTTGTTCTCCTCTGATTTTGTGAACAATGTGGTTCTGTTTCTACCCATGAATGTGACCCCTTATGGCTCACTGTAGTTGTTTTATTCTTTACATAAACCTTAGGAACCAAGGTTGTTTTTTTTTTTCTTTCTTCACAGGAGATGAACTTGTCTTTCAAAACTGTCCTATGGTTCTCTGGCACAGCAGAGATAGCTGGGTCGTGCCTGGATCATTACCGTGAAACACCATCAGGAGGAAAGTTAAGGGAAGTCAGGTTGCTGCATACAGTGCCATACAATGTAGGACAGCTATTTAGGTCCTTCTCCCATCACAGGAGTTCACATTGTCATCAGTCTGTTCTCCAGCCTGCCAGCACAAAGTCACCAGGTGCAGCAGGCCTGAGCTAAACAAGCGTTGCGTTTACAAAGAGCATCTCAGTGAGATGCAGGGAGGGAGTGATCTGTTTCACAACAGAGGTGACAAGTCGCTCACAGTCAGCAGCATGGCACACATTTTTTGCAGCATGCCAGCTCCTCAGGCCTCCTGTTCATCACTGCTAGAGAGGCTGGGACAGAGTGTCAAAAATGTGTAACAGGAGTATGAAGGTCTGGGGAGATGATTAGCCCATTTAGTGCGATGTGCTTACCCACTTAAATATTTTCTTTCCACTCAACCCTTCTTTCTTACTCTTTCCTGGTATGCTGTGATTCTCCCCCTTCTGCCTGCAGACAAAAAGCTCTAGCTGTTGCTTGATCTCATTTCTGTGACATTTCAGGCACTCTTCCTGCTGACTTGTTCCATCTGGTTATTACCCTTTGAGTGAGAAGCAGTTCTGCCTGCATCGCTGTTGAGTCTCCTAGGCTGTGTGCTGAGTGTTTCGGCTCCTCCTTCCTGAACAAGCAGCCTTAAGCAGGTTTATAAATAGGAGTTTTGAAATTAATGAGAAGAGGTGCGGGGGTGAGGAAGAGAGAAACCGTGCCGAAGCCACTTTGGAGGCAGATCCTAATGCTCTTCAGAATGACAGCTTTGCAGGCACAGTGGTAGAAGGGCAATCGAAGAAAGGATGGTAAAGCACTGAGAGGGAAAACGGGTTTACGTCTTGGCTCTGCCACTAGTTTTAATATGACATTGGAAAAATCATACCTCCTCTCAGTTCTCTGTGAGCGGGATCCTTCTCCTGCTTCCCTCCCAGCAAATGTACTGTAATGCCTGTGGGGCAAGGATGGCATATTCCTGTGCATTTGCTTGCAGATTAGTAAAATAAGGCTTGCTTCTTACTGGGATCTCCTACTATCACTACAGTAATACAGACTTCTATTCAGAGTCAGTGCAGAGACATTCTCCCCTTTGGGCAGTGCCCAGGCTCACACACACGCCATGCTCTTGCTGGGACACAATATGCACCTTGCACTTTCTCATTTTTTTCGCCTTTTGTTTTTATTATCCCTACTTAGGGCTAGTAAATCAAGCACCACAAGCGCTGCTGGGAGTACTGACTTTCAGCCCACTTTCCAGAAGGATAAATCACATCCCTTATCTGTACTATGAAGACAAAACACAGCCAGTGTGACCTAATTCATACAGATGGCATGTGGGTCAGCAGCTTTCTATCCAGGCAACACTCTGCATAGGTTACAGTGTTCTGCAAATGCCAAGTGTCACTGTACTTGATCTCTGAACCAAAAAAAAAGGCAAAGACATATACCAAAGTGAAAGCAGAGGAGTGGCTCTAAGGCAGCTTTCTAATGGTGTAGCAGTACCTGTGACTAAAGAGAGGTGGGAGCCAGACACTTAAAGGCTGTGGCAGACCTGAAAAGCAACACATTCATTCTGCTCCTGAAAAGCTTTCCAGGAGTAACAAGATTATTGGACAAGTATTCTGTCCTTGCAAGTCCTAGGAATCCATGTGACATCTGCAGAGTTTAGCAGATAGATGGGGGGATGAGAGGTCAGATATAGAGTAAAATCTGCATACAAGTGCAGTGGGTCATGGGCAGTTGGCCAGGATTGTCCCAGATTGACTCTGAAGCCACAAGATATTCTATCTCTCTGTCTGCAGTAGAAATTATCTAGATTTATTCTAGCACAGGAAAACCAAAATGCAGACATTGTGCTTGATATACTTTTTGTACTTACAAAAGAAGGGATGGATGCTCCTGCATCTCTTATTTCTGGCTAAAATCTCAAGCATGCTGTTCTCTTAATCCACCAAATTAGGACTGACTCCTTGAGAGAATAGAGTAGTCTTCTCCTCCTTGTACAGATTTTCTTTTCAGAAGATGCTTTCTGAAAAAACTTGGAAGCTTTCATTTGCAATCATGAAAATAACAACTTCCTATACTGCATCATCTCCTTTTGGGACAAATTCCTATTTAGTCTTGGTTAAAACTGACAACTGAAAACAAACACAGTAGTTCCAAACATTCAGCTTCAAGAACAGCAGCAAGAACCACTTAAAACATTCTAGTATTGTACAACGTGAAGAATTAGCCACGGTTTTGCAGCAGCCTCCTCAGTATTTGGGGGCATATCCGAACAGCAAGAGTACAGATCTCATTTACCCAGCTTAGAAAAAGCAATATCTAGACAGTTCCTGTATTTTTACCCAACAGGCTGAAGGCACATTTAGTAGGAAAGCAAGACATTCTGCTGTTCCTCTGTATTCAGTTCTCCACCAAACTGTTGCAAAAATTTATGTGACATCTCTCAGATAGCTTCACCAGCCCACTAACTCATAGAGGAGGTGTACAACCCCATATCTTACATGATGCCCTACCAGCAGGTTGCTATCAGACAGCAATTTGGATGCAGAATGGAAGATTGAGCCCTTGTACTTTATTAGTTGAATGTGATGGTCTTCCAAAGCCTGTTAGCAAAGTTCAAAGATTATGACAGCAATTTGAAAGAGGAAGCTGAATTGCAGCCAGCTCACATCATCTTAACTGGAGATGTGTTGAACTTTTAAATGAAGTACTATACTCCCACTGTGTCCTGCCATGCAGAAGATCTGGGTCTTCTACACAGTGAAAATTTCTTCTCATGGCACCAGGACATGGACAGACTCTCTCTGTCACAAACTTTTAAGCGCTGGGAAACATTAAGCACTGTAGGAAACCTGCTTCTAGTAATGTCCCAGAAAAAGTCCCTCTTTTGTAACAGAGTACCTCAGGAAAAGTCTTTTTCAGAACTTGTTGCAACCAACGACCATGTTTGCTTACTTGCCCTTTTTGGAAGCCAGCTTTCTATCCAGTATTGCTTCTATATTGAGTTAAATACCCATCCCATTTCTCCACAACCATCAGCCACACTTTCTACTTTGCAGAGCACGTTGCACAACAATACAGGTTCTGTTTTGCTACCCAGTTTTTTGGCTGCTACATCAGAGCTTTATCCGTAGGAATGCATTACCTACCTACAAACTAATAAAGCAGGACTAACTGCACACCCTATTTCTACTGTACTTGCATCTGGTCTTAGACTTGTTCATTTCATCACGGTGAATCATAGAATTGCTCAGGTTGGAAAAGACCATAAAGATCATCAAGACCCCCTGCAAGCTAGCCATCCTACCCTAACTCCAACAACCCACCACTAAATCATGTCCCTGAGCACCACATCCAAATGGCTTTTAAGCACATCCAGGGATGGTGACTCAACCACCTCACTGGGGAGCCTATTCCAGTGCTGAACAACGCTTTCTGTGAAGAAATCACTCTAGATCTAAAATGATCTAAAGAGACTGACCTAGTACTGCAGTTCTCAAGCCACGGGACGTGAGATTCCAAGGGTCCATGAATTATTTTAAAATCCATGGATAAAGAACAAGAAAAAGAAATCTACTTGACCCACAGAAGTCCATACCTCTGTAGGAATTTTTAGTGACTGGCAAATCAAAAAAAGGTTGAAAACCATTTGTCTGGTGAAAGAAGACAGGCTATGCTCCTTGGGGTGCAAAGTTTTGAGAGTAGATGAGGAACTCTGCCAGTTTTGTAACAGCTGCAGGGTCTAGTCAGCACCTGTCTGTGAAGATCAGCACTGTGAAATAGCTTGGGCTGCACAGAGTATTCCAGTGCTGGATGAGCCACCCCTTCTGAGCAGTAAGTTTTTATTTAGGGGTATTTACATAGAAATCAGTGATAGAATAGTGTAAATTAAATTACATGAAATATCCACAGTGCAAAAAACTGCTCTTTACATAAGGAACTGCCGCAGGCTCCTTTCATCCTTTGAGCTCCTCACAGCGTTTGCACAAACCATTCCCAGGAAAAGTCCCAAGCGCACTTCAGCAGAAGGCCTTCACTAGGTTACATTGATGGCAGTGACATTGATGGCAGTGACAGTTCTTTCAATGGAAAGAGAGAACTTTCCATTTTTAAACTTCCTATGAAGCTAAGGGTCAACAACGAGAAGAAAAAGCACCCTGAGTCATTCTGAATGCTCCAGCTGAATCTAAACGATACATTTGAAAAATGGTAACTCAGTAAAAGCATTCTGGTTTTGCTTAAAAACCACACACACAAAATAAATACGTTGCAGAATGATTTTTTTTTTTTTAATTTCCTCCCCCAGAAGCCTGCAGGGCCAGCCCCTACATTAGACTTTTTGCCTTCCCTTCACGAGCACACTTCTCACTGGGACACTGATGGATGCCCATTCAGCATCTTCTACATACAAATCTTCCTGTCATGCCTGAAAGGTTTCCCCCATATGTATACAGCCTCTGCCCATTTTCAGCTTGGCCCTTTGCTTTGGCACGAGCAGTCTGTATAGCTTCAGTCCATGTGCAGAGTCAGGAAGACATTACAGTGAGGTGCAGTGATGGCTTCCAGCAGGGCGTGTATCCAGAGGAAAAGAGTGCTCCTGCTAAATGGGACATGGCAGAGCTGCTTTCTCTGTGATGTCATTCGTATCTGATGAAGTATGCGCACACTAAAATACCATGAGATGATAAAGAATATTACTGGAATGAATACTAGCTTCTAAATGTATACCTGTATTTTGGCACATTAAAGAAACACTCGATAGAATCCATTCAAAATACATAAAGGCAGAGCAGTGAGAGAACCAAATCCAAACTGCAATCACGTTTACGCAACACCCCAATTTAGGGATTAGTGCCACTAAGGTATCTATCTCCCCTGCAGTGCCTGGTAGCATTAAAATCCTATTAAATGCCTATGTCTTCACATTGCTGTATTGCTTAAAAAAAATCTGGTCCTGCCTGTAAAGCTAGACCTGTTTCAAAAGTGACATACATCCAGACAAAAAGTGCCTTAATGGGACTGTTGTAATGTCTCTGCTGCCACAGACAGACACCGTCGTGAGCACAAGGCCACAGGAAGCAGCCAGGAGCTGGTAGGATCTGTGCTTCTTCCACAGATTTCCAGCACAGATGCTAAGCAGGCAGGGGCACAAGCTGCCCAATGGCAGGCTGGCTCCTGCACAGGGTCCAACAAGCCAGGTTAGCAGCAGCATCTTCTGCTGAGTCAAGCCATACTGGCTCTCACATGGCCTCTGCTAGTCTGGCATAGAAATCATCTTTCAGTAAGGAGTAAGATCAGCTGGGTCATCTCTGTGTGAACACACAGTGAGCTTTAGGTGAGGTGTGAAAGAGACCAGAGACTGTGGCTACTGAGAAAAATGTTGCTACTGCAGCCAAACCCTCGGAATAATGCCTGCTTTTCTGTTTATCCTCATTCTCCCATTGGTGAAATCACCTGTCATAGTTTCTCAAGGCTGATAAAAAGAAGCAAACTTTACTAAATAGTTTAGCTGAGGATTTCCTCAGCAGCGTGCCATGCAGCAGGCATCTCCTGCACATTCTCAGTTGTCTGCAGGACTGAGTGGAAAGGATTGCTTCAGTTTTTAGATGCATTTCCAAGGTCACAAAAATGTTCACACCTTTTACTGCTGACTGTTCAATGGCAGGTAAAGGATGTTGTAGCTAATAGGTACACACATTGGAGCTAATTATAGAGTGATTGACTTGCTGTGGGCTTAATTGCTTATTAGAATCACTGATTTTACTGATCACTGAAATGAAAAGTCTCCGAGTCTCACAACATGCAAAGAAATATCCATCGTCTGAAGGATAAACTTGGAAAGCTCCAAGACAAGGGTACTTGTACACATCTAATTTCAGTGTAAAGTAGGTAGCATTTCAGAACCAGTTTACACTAGAGCAGCTCCACGGTCCAGTCTTGCCAAGGACCAGTACCAAGTCCCAGCGTGAGCCAGCTGCTGCTATGTACTTGCATAAGGAGAGCACAGATAGGCAGCTGTGTTTTCATCAAATCCTTCTTGTATTAAGTAAGCCTGCAAATTCTCCTCTCACTCCAGGACACCAGCTTAAACCGTGCTCTCTTCTAGCCTTGTGGCATGTGCTGCTTGCTGAGTGCTATCCAAGGCAGACTGTACACTGCTAAAAGTAGAGGTAGCTACAGAAGGCAACAAGGAATCAAGTATTTGCTTATATAGCTTTATATGCCATAGCGTTGCCTAGTTTCAGGACCTTCGTTTTTTTTCCCCTTGCCCACAGGCACCAGTTGTGTCCATTTTCCATCCCCACCTCCTATTTCTTCAAGAAGCTCCAGCAGATCAGCTTAGCACAGCCCTAATCTACTAAAATGAGCACCAGGAGGGCTTGTATTCCCCACCTCCAGCCCAGACTCAGGAAGGTCCTGTGCTTGACTTGTACTGCTGTGCAGGTGAACGGGAATCCTTGTTTTTCCCCTCCCAAGCATCTCTGTTCATATTTTAACCCTCCCAGCTTTGGGCATGTTGTTTCATTTATCCTTCATTTTACCATGCCGACTGGAGTCAATCTTCTCACTACTGATGTGGCGACTTGATTCTCTGATGGCCCCACTGTCCTGAGCCGCTCATGGGAACACGAGGCACTAGCTTACATTCAGAAACAGATTTTGCAGGGCTGCCTGGCAGCTACACTGTCCTCTCTGCTATTCAGATGTAGGTATGTACCTGGTTTTCACCTGCTGCATTTCACAGCTGATCACCTGGGTGCATGCTGCAACTGAGAGCAGATCAAGGCAGTGCATTTATGATCCACAGCAGCTCAGAAGCAGAAGTGTGACCACCTCACCCATAGGCGCAGACCCAGCTCTGTGCTCTCACTGCCTGTTAGATGCCTTGCACCAAGTCACAGCCTGTACTCCACAGAATCCTTCTGGGGCCTGTGGCTTTGGATTTGGCCTTGCTTGCTCTTTCAGGGCTTCAGCAAGGCTTCAACAGGCTCCAGCTAGTTCCTTTGTCACTATTTCTCTTTTCCTCGATTCATACTCTGTCATAAGCAGCAGGAGATAAAGCTGTGCTAAAGGGGATGATGTTTGAACGTTGTGCTGTGCAAACATGAAGCCGTGAATAACACCATTCCCCCTTTAAACAAAATACTCCTGTGTGTGCGAATGGGAGCTCTTTCCACTATGACATGTTAGTGCAATGAATTCCCTGCACTGAGACATTGCTAACAGCCTTGAGACAAGGCACAAAGGGAGTGCAAATAAATGAACAATACGATGGAAGAAACAAAGGGCAGAATAAAGCAAACAAGCAATAAATAAAAATGAAAAGGAGATCCAGGCTGCAGTGCTTAAAGCTGTGCTGTGCAAAGACCCCCACACAAAGTAATGCAGAATTTCTACAAAACTAGGCTGGCAAAAAGTCTATGGGGAGTCCAGTCAGAAGAACATGGCGACTCCATGAGCAAGCACAGCGCTGGCAATTAAAGGACAAGTGCTGCACAGTTTTCACTTTGGCCTAGTGCATCCCATTCCATGGGATCCCTCAGAGTTTTCCCAAGGTCCTTCCCGGCTCCCAAAACACAGTGGTATTTGAGCTTAGCAGAGTACAGCAACAACACACAGGCAAAGAAAAGATGTTTGTTGCTGTAGGGGCACTCCCTTCTTTTGCCCACCTACCTGCAAGAGCTCCTCTACAAGCAAATATTCCTCATACTACAAACTACATAAGACCAACTCCTTTTGCAAAGAGTCATGGGTAGACTTTTACCCCAGAGCCTTCAGGCTTATGGAAAAAATGTGCCAAGCATATATATCATTCAACTGGAGGCTAGCAGAAACAGACACAGAATCATATTAGAAAGCTCAAAGTTGTACTCATAATGTCACAATGTCAACCACAGAATCACAGAATCATACACAGAATGGTTTGGGTTGAAGGGACCTTTAAGATCATCTAGTTCCAGCCATGTTCTCTACAATTTTATGTTAGGCATTTCTTCCCAAATAGCAGTTTGCTCGCATGTGTCTGCTCCTGCTCTCCAGACAGCCCCCTCCACAACTGATTCCCCCTTCTCCCTCTTTTCTCCTCATTCTCCTTCCTCACTTCTTACTGTTATCAAAGCAGATCCATCCTTGCTGAACTCCCATCTCAAAACCCAGCAGCAGTGTCACTGCAGAAGAGCTGCTACCTGCTCTACTTTGGTCTCATGTACAAAACATTTAACGCAGCAGTTGATCTCAGAGCTCTGTAAAACAGCTTTTCCTCCTTTGTAACCATCTGCTTAGCATTATATATTGTGCATTACATGGCCAACTGCATTCACCAAACACTATCCTCTTGCTCCCACATTCAAAGAATTACAGAATGGTTTGGGTTGGAAGGGACCTTAAAGATGATCCAATTCCATTATATGGGCAGGGTTGCTACCAGCTCAGGCTGCCCAGGGCTCTACCCAACCTGGTCTTGAACAACTCCAGGTATGGGACACCCATAGCTTCTCTGGGCAGCCTGTGCCAGTAAACAGATACAAGATGGAGAAACACAGGCTTCTCATCTTTACCCTGATCATTTCACAGTTGGTTTGAACTTCTCAGCCCCTGGGCTGCTGCATGTTTCAAGCCTTTCTTTTGTGCTAGATCCAGTCATTTCTGATGGGTGAGTTTTTGGCTAGGTCAGAAAGGTGATCCAGCTTGCTGGATGACCAAAAGTGGCAGCTAGGCTGCACAGCAGAGGGTATGGGTACGATGGTGACTGCCCAGTACCTCAGTGGAGAACAAGATATCTCATGAGAGCAGTGAACTGGCAGCCAAATCAAAGGCTCCACTGAAAGAGGGCTGCATGTGCTTGTTCCTTTTCAAACACATTTCTGCAAAACAAAATACTTCTATAAGATCTTTCTGCCCAACCTGTGTATTTTTGCTCCTGGTTGTAATTAACTGTCAAATCTTGATGCACATGTTTTGCTCATCTGTCATTTAAATATGCAAAAGTCAAGGCTTCTTGAAGGCAGCAAGTGCTCATTTCCCTCTCTCGCTCTGGTTACAGAGACACCAGTACTGCTTAACTTGATTAAAATTGCCCTGGTGCACCACACATTTAACCATTCATTCATGCTCCTGATCTACACTCTCACTTGTACAGAGTCTTGTGTTCATGCAGCTGGCTGCTGAATAGCTCAGGATGAAAAATAACTTTCCCTTCAAAATTTGGTTCACAGCATTATGACATAAACACTTGTGCTAGTACCACACACAAGACAACTTTGCAGGGGCAGAATGATAGCGAACAGCTAGCATGGAATGGGAGACATTTACACTGGTAACCACAAACTGTAGCCTTACTGCTCTCGGCATTTGCAGCCTTTTCAACTAAAATTGCATAGTCCACTACATATTGAACAGGGTCAAAAGCTTGACCTACAGCTGTGAGTCGTCTCCACCTTCTTGCAATTACACAATAGTGAAGCATCTGCAACCTAAACTGCCCCTCACCTCCCACCACCTTCTCAAAATATATGACTCTTATGTGATCTCTTCTTCCCAAGCAGGAGTTCATGATCTAAGGCTAGCCACAACCTGCTATAGCTCTTGTTTATTACTGTCAGCCTAGCAAAACTTGTAGGGTAAGAACAGCGATTTCTGCTCTTCAAGGACATTTCTCTACAAGGTATCTGTAAGGATCTCAAAACACTTCAAAAACATCCTTTAGTGATGACTCACAGCACCTCCTCTCATTGCTGTTCAGCGCTAAAATTGAGTCTGTGGTTTCTCCATACCTACAGTGTGCTGGCAGCAAGGTCTTCGGTGCCTGCTGCTTTTGCCTCTTCCCCATCCTCATTCCTTGTGCCATCTTCACCTCCAAGCAGGCTGACCTGCAGTTGTGTACTGCTCCATGAACCACAGATATTTTATAGACTCAACAGTTACCAGACTGACAGCACTAGTGGGCAAACAGTGATTGATGAACATGGCAGTAACATGCAGTGGCAGGAGCAGGAATGAGATATAGAGGGACGAGAGAGAAGGAGAAGAGGATGATGTTGGGAAGCAAAGTAGCAATATCTGAAACCAGTACTACCAAAGAAGACTGTCATCAGGCACTATCCCAGGTATAGAGAAGGTAAATGACACATCTGACAGAAAGGAGTAGGTAATGGGCAGAGAAAACATAACTTTAATATATGGTGACACTTTTTTTATCCCCTCTCTCAACATTAGGCATGCTTCTGCTCTGCTGTTCTTTGAAATTGCAATGAAAAGCCAACCTGAGACTGTCTCAGCTAGGTATGCTATCAACAGCTGGAAGGTAGTAAAGTTTCTGGACTTTTACTTTTTAAAGCCAAAAGAAACAGCTGCACCCATATGCTTGAGCCAGGTCTACTCTTAAAGGCTGCATGCACATACACACTGAACTCGTCCATTTTCTTCCCTTCTGATCTTTTTTTCCTGCTACCACAAGAAAATGGCACTAGTTAATTTAAACTGAATTTAAAAAATTAATCGATAAGTAAGTTTTCAAGATGAGTTTTAAACCAGTGCAAAGAGTCAGGTAACCACCCCTTAAATTTCAGTGGGCTCTTGTCGTTCAGCCTGAACTGTTGCCCAATTCCTAAACCAGAGCAAAGCCTTGCTTACAAGGGAAACTCAGTATAGTGCTCCTGGCGTGCAAGGTCAGCAGGGACACTGCTCCAATCCGACCCGCCCACAGCTCGCTGTGGGAAATGTCACCTTCCAGCCTTTTGTGAGATCCAAACAAGCCTGCTGTACATGTTTGGTATATCAGAAAATGGAAAGAGGTTAGAAGCTGCATTTTTGTTTTTAAGCTTTGCAACTCATATTAAATGGCAAGGCCTAGCAATTCAGTAAGCAACTCCATGTAAATCTGCAAGTTGTTGAACTACCTCCTGGGTTACACTCTCTGAGTTGGCTTGGTTTCCCTGCTTCATTTCTGTACTTGTTAAGCCTAGTATTCTTTCTAACCATTCTATTGCAGAACACACTGTGATCCCCAGTCTGGTGCCCTCAAAAGCTACAACTGGGCATTTCTGAACACCCACACTTCCCCTGTATGACACCCTCTCTGTTTCATTTCCATCTGTTAATTCCCTTTCTCTCACACCACCTAACAACCAGCAGGGAGGGCCTTGGGATCCAGGCAGAACTGTGGCTGTCCCTCATCACATCATCTTGATTAGAGTCAGCACTGCTCTGCCTTCAGAGAAAGAGGAGATGCTGCTCACTTTTTTTCTGCTCCAGGGCTGCTGCAGACAGGTGCAGAGCTGGGGCTGGGAGTAAAGAGCACAGTTAACTTTGCAGAGCAGGAAACCAAAGCATGCAAACCAGCTATGACCTAAATGCCTCCCTTGTCTATTCCAAAGCACTAAAAAGTTTGACTGCCTTCTGCTACTGCCACCTCTACTTCCACTGGGTTAGAGGACACAGACAGCTGCTATTTGCAGCAATGGGACTAGCAGCAAGATGTAACCCCCAGCCCTCTATGCAGGGTCACTGCCACTCTTCCCACTTCCTTCCCTTTTCTGTCACAGACGTAGACCTCAGTATCTGTTCCTCATACCGACAGCAGCTACATCCACTTCTGATTTGTTGCTGTAAAGCTTAATGCTGCTCTGGAGAGGTGCTGCATTTGTTTAAAAGTGCACACTGTTCAGCATGAAGGTTTTTGATCTTACTGAGGGCAAGCTCCTATTTAAAGGTGAGGTTAGCTCCTGTAGCTTCTGCTGGGAGAAGTGCTGCCAGCAGCCTCTGGTTAGGCACAGCAGGAGCAGGCTCACAGTGAAGAAGGCTGCTCATCCCTTGCTGGCTGAGCTGTGAAAGCAGCCCTGCTTCCAGGAGTCCAGTAACAAACCAGCTCAGTATTTGTTCCAGGCTGGCCCCAGCACCTGACATCTGGCACAGTATGTTGCTGAATTGCCTTCAGATGCAAAACTGGCTTCTAACACAGCTGCGTTATTAATTTGTTGAATGACAAGAAGAATTGCTAAGGATGCAGGTAATAAAGGAAGCAGTATGTTTTAAAACTTAACAAAAATACTGATATGAGATTTCAATAACTTCCAGTAGGTATCTACCACAAAAGAAGCACTGTTTAAAGCAGCTCTTCAATGCCAAAATATTTAGTCTCATTATTGTAGATACTTATGCAATCATGTCTTAGGCTGCTTTGTTTCATAGCCAAATCGATCACTGAGGATTACTGATAGAACAGTAGCAGAAATTCTGCAAAGGAAGACACAAAAGCAAACAGCTAAAGATCTCTAGACAAAATACCCAAGCAGTGCATAGAGAAATGCTCAGAAGTGTAGACTTAGGATCATGTGACACAGAAAAAGATCATCATCAAGGACACAAAAACATGGACTCACAGGTAGGAAATGCCAGGATTAAAACTGCATATGAAACCTTTGTTCCCTGTTGGAGGAAGGATACTGTGGTATGATATTCAATTGCAGAATCACAGGTTGTTTCGTCTGAGGAATTCGTACTACAGTGTGTAGGGAACTGGTGAGCTTGAACTCTACAATTATGGATAGGTGGACTTGTACTATTAGACCATTGCGTGCTACACATTTTAACCAGACCAAATGCAAGCACATTTCAACAACCTTTTCAGCCAAAGCTCACAAGATGGCATGAGAATGCTTTGCACTCATATAGGGGACATACATTAGCTGTGGAAGGACAGAGCACGGTTGACTCATCGTGAAGTAATTGAAGCACAGGCAGACTGCATGACACGCAGTCTGCCAGAACAGAGTGTCACTTTACTTCAAGAAGCCTTTGACACAGCAAAGTATGCACTATTTCAGCACAGTGCATCATGTGGCCATGATACTTTTACTCTTGGACATACCATCTCATAAAGTTGTAGATCAAACAGACATGCTTGTTCTTACTGTTCTTATTCCACGCCTGTTGGCACACCTTGTACCCTGCACACAAGCTGAGTCCCAAAATGAACACACAAATGGTATTTCTTCCTGGTACTCTCAACATCGTACCATACTGCAGGTCTCTCAGGTGATAGGCCAACTTATGAAGCCAGCTTTGAACAGTGCATGTGTCCTACAGCCATGAAGAACTTATCTATTGCAACCTTAATGGACACATCATCAGAACAATTCTAAGAGGTTGCGGGAAAAGGATATTAACCTTATTTTACACATACAGCATTGGGTCTTAGAAATTAAAGGCTATAACTCTTTCTGACTCACCAACCTAGCCAAAGGAAGTGATTTTTTTTTTTCTCAGTTTTTCTCTGTTTACTACAACTAGCCAATTGCAATTTGTTATCATTCTCACAGTGGAATTCCTTAAGATAAAAGCCTAAGCGATTATCTTGCCTATTTATCTAGCACAGAATGTTGATCAGCAGCACTTGTCCCTCTGATGTAATTCTTTTTTGAGACAAGGATGCTGGTGGAGGCTGTCTCACAGCTGTATCAACTTATGGTCTCAGGAACAGGTTAAACCATTGTACAGCACGTGGCCACTTGGATTTTATTCCTCATTTCTCTTCTGACTGCATGGCAAATATGTGTGAGGGCATAAGATAGCTTACTTCACCATGGGAGGTGCTCCCCAGTATTTCAGCTTTAAGGAGTGAGGGGTACCATCCAGTTTTTACAAATGAGAATCAGAAGTTTAACAAATGAAATCATCTGTATCAGATGCAGCCACAGACCAAAAGTACTCCTCTGACCTTCTGTACCTATCCTTCTGACACTTACCAAAGGAATACAAGTTCCATCCATTCTTTCAACTGGAATAACCATTAAAAAATGTCTTCAGGCATTTTCACATCTTCTCCTCAATCCTAAGCTGAGGTCAGTTTAAGAACACATCGGCCCTTTTGTCCTACCTTAGCCCACGTGTCAATTCAAAAATCCTTTTGGTCATTTTCTTTGCCAGGGAGAATCATTCCAGATTCCACACTTTCAGCCCAAGAGTGATTACTGTATTTTCATGCTTGTTCCAGCATTGGGATAGAGCCTCACATCTCCTCCTGGACTGCCCTGTTCTCTTGGCCTAGTTTTGACTTTCCTTCCTTCTATTTCCCATGCTGCATCATAAGCTGCACCTTTCTGTCTTTCCTCCTGGTGACATGAAAGGTAGTTCAGAAGACCACACAACTGCCTTTCATTCTCCCACTTTCTGCAGGCTCTTCTGTCAATGACAGCTATGTCTGATCAGCCACCCAGGCACTGTGTTGACCTCATTATGGACTTCACAGCTTATGCAGATGAGGTGTCATCACAGAGCAGTAAAGATTCTGGCTCTGACATGACTTTGCCATCCTTGAGAGCAGTCTTACTCCTTTACCTTGTGATTGAGATTAACTCTTTTCTAAATCCTTGTAGTCTCAAGCAATAGGGCAGAAAAATGTCTCTGAGCTTTACATTTTCTTCTTTCACGTTGTTTGTGCAGGCATTTTTCTTGGGATTCCCAGTGTGCTTTCCACTTCTATTCTGCAACCCAGATGCAGTCTTTTGTGTAACTTTATTTGGTTCCTTCACAAGTTCCCATAAAGAGGGATCTTGCTGGGACAATTAGGATCTGGATAAGTAGTTTCAATTTTTGATCCTTCTCACCCATTAGCTCTTTAGAAAAATTGGTCCAGGCTACAAAGACACAAACGATCCCGTCTTTGTTATTAGGTGTTCTGTGATTTCTTGTAAGATTGCCACATGCAGTAAGATTTTTACCGTACTGTTTCAGAACTGATTACACTTTTACATAATGTAAACTTGAATATACAACCCAGAGCTTTTCGTAATGAAGTGTGCCTATCTAAACGCAACAGTTAACCTTTGAGATTTAAAGAGTTAATGTACTTTTTCCAAATTCTGATCTAATACAGAGGGTCAGCATTCCACTTATACTGGTGTACTTGTGTACCATTCCACTTGTGTACTTGCTAGGAGAGTGGGGGCTTCCTCTGATAAGTTCTGAAGCCTTAAGGAAAGGCTGGAACTTGGGAGATGCAGGTCCAGCTCCCTGACTTACCCAGGTTTTCAACCTTGGATAAACCACTAAGTACTGTCCTCATTCGGTTTCCCATGAATCACATGGATACAGTAGCAGTCTCTGTCCTTACAAGACAGTTGGTGGAGGTATTTATAATGTAAAGCAGTGAAGTGATGATGGTGCTAAAGGGCTGGGAATGACTGGTAAAAAGAGAGCAGAGGAATGCTTCCAGCCTCATTTTAAAATGACAGAAGTGAGATAGAACCCAGAGGACATGTCATGTGCACCTATAACTAATGTGTCTGTGCCCACTATGGTCTGCAAAATAAATTGAAGACCAGAGAAGAGCAATTGGCATTTTCATATTCTTTGTTATTCAGCTATCCTCTTTAATGTTTCAGTGACATTATCTGAAAAGAAAAAAAATAAATAAAAGAACACACAAAATTACCTCTTCATTCAAAATGCAGTAGAGAACAGATCATTTCTTTTCACTAATTGGAACTTGTGGCAGCAGCAAAAGCAATTTTTAACTCAGATATGCCTGTTGAAGGATTTTCCTGAAAATGATCCAAGATGAATGGACAGCCATAATGTTCTACACCTCTTGCTTCTTTCCTCTTCCGTGTTTATAACGATCTCTACTTGAGACATTACTGTGAGTTATTATTAGTGAAGTATTCCTAGCAGTATGCCAAGTATGTTAAGCATCATTCAGACATAAATATTCACTCAGCAAGGTCCATTCTTACATTTCCAACTGAGTTAATGGCACAGCAACCCCTCCTTAGAGGATCTCACTGCTAACGAGCACATAAACTCTCAGGAGGAGTGAGGAGTTGTAATAGTAAGACGAGGCCAACCACTTAGTCTTGGAAGCCTTTAACATAAGGGACACTAAAAAGAAAAGCAGGGCTGCAATCCTCCTTTGAACCTTGAGCTCCAGATGCCCTTTCAGAAAGCAGTGCTAATGCAGAATATGATTACAATCAATTGGTCCCGGAAAAAGCTTCACTCCCCAGATTACCATTAGCAATGCTGACATGTTCTGTCACGCAGCTGTAGGGCTTGTACTCAGTGCCACGACTTTTGGAGCCTCTGTGGTCCCTGCCCAACCTCGGTCTTCTCCCTCTTTTCTCTTCTGTGTGCCCTTAACCTCTTCCTGATTCTTGAGATGGTCCTTTATCTTTGCCTCTTACAAAAATGCTTCCAGACAGACAGTTGATCCAATGGGTCTTGATCTGATCTTCTTTCATGGGAACTGCATGTTCCCTCCTCAAGGAGAAAGGAGAGGTGCTGGTGTCCTTCTTACTGTATCTGGATGAAAATGAAGTGGCAAACTTTCAAAACTTGGGATTGTCAACCATGTTTCTTTAAACTGGAGTGGGCAATGCAAACACTTTCCTGAGCAGTTGTGAAACACTACAGAAAAGATAACTGTTATTTAAGCAATCTGTTCCTAGAGAAAAATTCTAAGAGCCCAGTGAAAAATAAAAGCAAGGAAATATCAAATTTCTGATGCCAAAGAACACTGAGATATTGTTTCAGAATTTCAGACCAACTCTTAGTTCCAGTATTAGGAATATCCTTATTGTAGCAAAATTATTTCTGCCTTGAACATCAGTGCTGCAAAGCTTCTATTTTAATATGTAGTAGTCCTTTATTTAGAAGAAGAAAAAAAAAATTAAGAAAAAAAGCCTGCAAATTATGCTGTTTTCAAAATGTTGAACATTCATCAGAGCTGAACAGCATGAGTTGACAATACCTGACAATATATTGCTTTAATCAAAACTTGTCAACCCTATGAACCGTGACTGGAATAACTTTAAGCTAAACTGCTTAAATCAGTCTAAGCCTTTAGAGCAGTTTAAGATAACTAAGCCACTTAAACTCATTAGTACTAAGAGTTAAATAACATCAGTAGCGTATCAGAGATCCTGTATTAAAGCCACTCTAGCACTACAACTTTCTCAAGCATGAACACTTTCAACATTATGAACTGCTTGCAATTTTTTTCTAAGTCAAGTGCAGCTGATGGTCTGCCTTGTGATCTTGCCTGGATGATCAGTCATGATGTACTCCACAACAGAAGTCAAGTGTGAAGTTGTTGGGCTTATCCATTTTTTAATATTACACCAAGAGTAAATTTGACCAGAGAATACAGAAAACTCTTTTGCTGGCTTTGTTCACATACTTAAAAATAGTTTATTATTTCTTGACATTATTTGTCTCTGCATATATCATTTTTTAAGCTTTTTTAAAATGTGTGTTGGGGAGCACAAGGTGTGAGGCTCCTGGGTTGACTTGAGGTTGATATGGCTGCATTACTCATGAACGTCAAAGTGTCAGTCAGTTGTGTGGATCATTCCTAGAGCTCAATATTGTGCATTTTAGAAGAAAAACTCTTAAATGCTTTTAAATAAGTGAAGTAATGTTCAGGAATCTTATTCTAGTATGTCATCAGCAGTAACTCCATCTCTTACGGAAGAAGCCAACTGAGCAGCACGGGCAAATATACCTTCCCTGCTCAGAGAAGAGAGGCACATGTCAGAGCAGCAGGGAAGGAAAAAACAGAAGAGGTGTCAGATATGTCAAGGTCCTGCTCTCATGCATTAGGGCCTCCAGCAGCTGCCAAGAAAGGACTCTAACACAGAAGTCAAAATCTTTTTTTTTTCTTTGGGCAAGCAGACACTGTGACAGTCTGCTGCCCAAGACAAAGACCTATGTTGTCTGTGCTTGCAATAGACCTGTCTATGTAGCTGCTCTGGATTTGTGTTTATTTCAAAGACCAGCTTCTACAGCTTCTATCAGAAGAGGAAAAACATAAATAGAACATTATATGCCAAAAAATCCCAAACTTGGACTGTTTTTTATGTCATCTAGTTATCGCGATACAAGGTCTGATGCCTTGCCATAACTCTTGCTTTTAGCCACACATGTGCTCTTTATTCACAATATATTACTGCTTTCATCAACACCAGTAGCAGAGAGAAACGGAGGAAGAAGCCTGATACAAAGAAAATACTTTGAAACTTCTTAGTGAAGAGTGAAAAGTCACAGAGGAGAGAGTTTATTGAGCAAAGTCCAGAGGTGGATGTAGCTCTCAAGCCTGTCACCTTGGTGTCATTGTTTCAGAAGTATTTAGCTCTATTCTCCATACCATTCTTATGCCATAGAGGAGGACTGAATACAGTCACAAGGCCAGTCTAGGTTTCTGAAGGGCTGCAGCATTCATGGTGTTATGTGAATTAAGTTCCATAAAGCTTCTACGGCATTAAAAGCAAGAAAAGTAAAGAAAAGCAACATCAAAACTTCATCCTAGTCCTCACATGAGGTTTATTAATATAACTGGAGCATTATCTGCTCATCAGCCTTTTACCACTTGAGACAAAGGAGGAACTATTCAAGTGGAAGAAAGAAGAAAGCCTAGAAATTTCAAAACTATGTGCTGAACATGAACAGAATAGCACAGTTCAGTTGGAAGGGACCTACAAAGATCATCGAATCCAACTGTCTGACCACTGCAGAGCTAACCAGAAGTTAGAGCATATAATTGAGGGCATGAGGAAGTAAAAGATGCCTAACAAAGACACTCAGCAAGGAAAATTTCAGCCTGAATAATACAATTTAGGAAGGTTGTAAGAAACTTACAGGGGGAAAAAAGAAAGTAGACTCTTGTAATGGAAATAATTGTGCAACCTTAATTGTGGGTATTGCTACCTAGGATGAGCACAGCTGAGAGGCTACCTTCTCATATAAAAATGGCAGAGCTGCAACACAGCTGCAACCAAATGGTATCATTTGATGCTGCATCCCTGAATAGCTTTAGCAAACATAGAACACCAAAGATTAGGAAAAACAATGTAGATTAAAAGCACAATAAAGTAAAGGTAAGTTCAGAGAACACATGTATTTTCTATACATTTTTACAGGCTGTGTGATTGCACCTTATAATTCCTGGAGCAGGGCTATATTTCTGCTTTTGATGCAGAACAGATATAAAAAGTGGAGAGATTTAGTTTCTAGGTCATAATGCAAGCTGTCGCACATTCCTCTTTCTGCCTTTCAAAGGGTGATGACTCTCCACTTTTACTGAAGTTTTACTAAACTGCTTTTAACTATGCATGCATGCTCTTCAGCTGGATTAAGTAAAGGCAATGCCAGTCAGGAGTCATGTAGTCCTACTTATTATCCTCTTTAGTGACTGTTTACAAATAAACTCTTATTAAGACACACTTGATACAGTCTTTATCAGTTTCCATCCAAGTTACCGTAGCTGCATAATTAAACAGGTCTGGGGCATAAAATGCATTTGAATTGATGTTTGGGTTCTTTGCTACAATTTTTTTCATTAAATGACTCATATTGATCAAACCCTGCAATTACTGTAACGCTTTTCATCTCCCTAGACATGAAAATGTGGTGGATAATTGGTCACCCTAAACATGAGTGCTGCACTTGAAATGCTTAAAATCATGTAACATCTTTTATATGGACACAGTAGGGTTTGAATATGTCTTTACATTTTTCCAGTAGCTATAGGTAAGTGATGGTTCTTTGTATTTCTTGTCTTTTTCCTTCTCTCTCAAAACGTATTTCTCTTCAAGCTTCTCGTTCTAACAGACATCCTGACGTGTTATAATGAATTAATCAATATTGTACCTTTACACAAAGAAAACTAGTTTTACATTTTATCTTAGATCACATCCACCTTTAGAAGTAAGATGCTAACTGAGGCTTTAATTTGCTGTTCCAAGTTCCTAGCTAGGTTCACAGCCTGGTTATTCCACAGGAGCCACAAGTGAAGATCTATGCTAACAAGGCAAAATTGTTTATTTTAAAGTAGGCTGTGCTCCTGTGAACATGAGCAGGATTGCTAACACAGCCCAAAAGCCTGTATAGCAAAGCAAAACAAAACAAAGCCCACTGTGGATCACAGATAGAGAGATTCAGCAAAGAGCAGCTCTCAGATTTCACTGCCATCAAGATTAGCCTTTGAGGCACTTGAAGAGCAGAATAAACCCTCTTCCCTCACTGTCTGCCCAGGGAAAGATTCATTGCTGGTGCAATGTTTCTCTATACCTGGGTGTACACAGATGGCTTAAAAGACCTTCTACATAGAGAACAGCACAGGGTTTTGCTTCCTGATCCCCAGGAATATGTGACAGTAACTCTAAGAGGCCAGCAGGATCAGTTTGAAGTGTCATAGCCTGACTTTGATCATAGATTCACAGAATCATAGAATATCTCATAAGGATCATAGAGCTCAACTCCTGACTCTACAAAGGACCACACAAAAAATAAAACCCTGTATCTAAGAGCAGTGTTCAAACACTCCTTGAACACTGGCAGCTTGGGAGCCTGTTCTAGTGCCCACAACTCCTGCTGATGAAGAACCTTTTCCTAACTCCCACCCCGACCTCCCCTAACACAGTTTCATGCCATTCCCTCGGGTTCTGTCAACTCTTGGAGAACTTTTCATCTGTGGTGGTTTACTGATGCCAACAGCAAAATCAACACTATACGTGTAGCAATTCAGTAGACAACTTCACCCAAGCATTAGAACTGACATATTCCTAGATCTCTTTAGGGGAAGGCTTTTTCAGTGAGATTGTGTGTTCTTGACTCAAGGATTGTGAAGTATGTGCATTTGGTTTAGTGGCCTCAGGATTTCTGCAAGGACGCAAGGTAAATGCAGGACACAACTCAACCTAGTATTTCATTCCTTCTATGCTTTGTCCTTCTTCAGGAAACCTGGGACACCTCAAATGCTTGTGGGAGATGCTCAGACGCCAATGTACTGGCTTCATTCTCCTTGTGACTTGTGCATCACTAGCACTGCTGCCAGCAGCAAGCTGCTAGGTACCACCATGTTTGCTTCAGCAGTCACTTTTTCTCTCCAGCAAAACAGCACAACCCATCTGCATATCAGATAATCCATCATGGCCTCTGGCTTTTTAACTACCTCATGGAGTCACTCCTTTATGTGCTGCTGCACAGGTCTACCCATGACTCCTGAAAACACACTGCTTTCTTTGTTCTAAACAAGTTTTTGAACTTTGGTACGTTTATACAAAAAGACAACGGAAGATACGGGACCAACTCCCTGAATATATTTAAGCCACAGCATGTCACGGGGATCAGAAAATCCTTCTTTGGCTCAACCATTCACCAAACAGCACCTACCATCAGACTCCATTTTTCAGTTTCCTGCAGCTTACAGTTAAAGCAAACTCCCACAGACTTCCACCAAGGTCCTGACAGCGTTAAGGCCATCCTTTTTCAGAGTAATCCTACGGCAATAGCAAGAAGAGATTCGTTAGAAAAAAAACCTAGGCTGGGATTTTCTTCCTCGAATAATTAGGTAATTTGCAATAGCATTCTCTGTGGCGTTTATTAAAATGCCATGACTCAGACATAGCTGTGAGAATGCTAAGGAGCTGATTTGCTTTCCTGTTAGTAGCACTGATTTGTGTGCTTGGGATTTGCTCTTTGCAGGGTCAGAACAATTAAGAGTCTTTATCTTCACCATTTACATCTAGCCAGGTTCACTTTTTCAGTACATTTTGCTATCCAGCAAAATGGAAAAGTTTTAAGTTAAAGCATACTATTTTGAAATCAAGAAGGAAAGCATATTGGATTTTCTGTCTTTATAGAATCATAGCTAAGTTACACTAAAGTTTTGACCTTGTATTCAGGATAGTACCGTAAACAAATGGGTGGGCACATGCATGGCTGTAGCACACAGCTGCTTTAAGTATATTTTGAGCCTCAATGTGACACTGTGGGGTGCTGACTAGCTTGTAAGATACTGGATTACTAGAATCAGCACTCACTTGCAGATTCAGAACCTGAGACCTGATCCTTAAAGACACTGTTTTGCTGATGAGAGCACATTTCATTTTTTAAAACTGACACAACTTTCCTTGTATTAAACAATGCATTTTGTCTTAGAATTTTTAGGTCAATTGTTTGGGCTCACTTAAGACTGAAACAGTCTAAAACTAAAATAATATAAGGGCTGCTCCAAAACTAACACCTCCCATTTTATTATGTTGGTCTAGTACATCAGAGGCAGATGTTGGTGGTATGGCAGCAGATGCTGAACCTTGCCACAAATATTCCCTTATATGTTGTTGCTGTGTGACAGATGGCAGCAGAGGGGCAGTCTGACAGAATGCTGTCTGACATGGAAGTGCTTATGAAGCAAAGGGGTACCACTGAATTCCTCCATGTGGAAAAAACGGCTCTCGCTGACCTTCATTGATGCTTTCTAAACATTTGTGAAGACTGTACAGTGGATATGAGCACAGTGAGGCAGTGGGTGGTACGTTTCATCAGTGGTGACAGCAACAATGGGTCACCTCCGCTGATACAGATTATTATGAGCACAGCATGCTGGTTCCTGTTCATCACTGTTGAAAATGCACAGCTAATGGTGATGACTATGCTGACAAATAATGCTCTGTAGCTGATGATTTGCTCTATCAAATAGTGTTAATGCACTCTTCGTAGCTGTTGTAGTTTCCATGGAAATAAACAGGAAGCATTACTTTTGGAGCAACCTATGTATAAAACTGAAAATGCTTCGTATGGAGGAATGAAAAACAACCAAAATGCAGCTACACCTAGAACAAAGATCTTGCCAGCTCTAAGAGCTTAATTTTTTTTTTTTTCCCCATAAGAAAAAATTGTAATTCTGCTCTGCCACATGTGCAGAGGAAAAAGAAAGTGATTCTGGCTGGCTTGCAGAATTGCTGCTGATCATAGGAGAGCATCATTTGAACTTTTCACTATTCAGGTGTCATCAAAGCACTGCAATACCATTCAGCTTTATGAACGATAAGTCAGTAACATGTGAAGCACAGGATGAGTGTTTCCTTCTCTATCTCTACTAGTTTCATGCTGTTTCTCTGCCTTAAGGTCATGTTGACCTGTCCTGTAGTGATCCTGCTGCCTTTCCCAGACTTCTGCAGTCACCTGTCATGACAAACATACATCAACTGCTGTACCATCTTGTGTGTTAATATAGCCAATGGGGTTTAACCTGACAATGAAATTTCTGGGCCAGCTCCATTGGGCTCTGCTGATGCTGCTTTTCAGCCTGAGCACCAAAGTCATGCTGTGTACACACAGTTAAGTGCCAGCCAGCTGAGGTACCCTTCCCAGCCCAAACACAAGCCTTGTGGAAGTGCTGAAGTGCATCCTCCACAGCCACCTGTGCAACACCATGCAGAAATGGAGAGAGGAGCCCTCAGGTGTCTTCCAAAAGCCTGGGCCCCTTCACCTTCCTCTTCAACCCTTCCCCAAACCCAAGGGTCGACAACTGAAGATCCGTTCACCCTGATCACTCTTTTGGACACCTCCAAGGAGATCTTGTTTGCCTCTATAGCTCAGCACTTGTGCACCCCTGGAAAGCTCTTCTGGGCAATACTGGCAGCCAAGCAGTACTCAAGGCTTTCCCCTAGCCTGGCACTCATCTCTTCTGCTCCTTTTGTAAGATCAAGGTAAGCACACATAAAACTACAGCAAGGGCATTAGCTATAAGACTTTGTCCTGTCATTTGAATGAATAAGGGCTTCCCTTCCCCAAGCCACAGATCACAGCCCAGTTTGTTGTGAGTTTTTAGTGAGTGATTGATTCCTGCAATTGCTCCGTATCAGAGGTGGGTAAGTGAATGTTTACCAAACACTGGTACTTTGGAGTTTGCATAACATTATTAGGTAGATCGGCAAAATAAAACACTTGATCCTTTGATCTAAAGGCTGAGTATGTATTTCAGACCTGCAATGTCCATGATTCCACAATATCTGCTTATGTTCACAGACGCACACATGCGTCCTTCCTGGCCTTCTCTTCAGCTCTGCTAGGTCAAGCTCATTAGAATTCAATGGAACCTGCCCGGGCCTCACACATTGCTACAATCTATTCGTAAACAAAAAGGCCACAAACTTCTTGCTTCAGTAAACAATTAGCATTTTAGAACAGCAGCATTCCTAGCAATACCACACACAGTGCAGACTTGCAAGAATATTTTGTGTACATGAGTCGAGGTGATTGTACTGATCCTCAGAAGGAAACCTCACTATAGGCTATGATATGATACATTACCAGGCATATTGCCTCTGAACCAGGTTGGACCTGCTGTTACCAGAACTGACTAATTGTACTAACTGGATAGCTAGTTCTCAGGACTGTTATTTTATAGTTACAGAGACTACTCAGACTGCAGCCTTTCAAACCTCTGAATACATTGTAACTTAATTACTCAGCAGCACTCGGAAAAAATTAAAAATATGAGAATGCCACCTTAATGAGTTCTTACTAGCAATACAAATATTTGGGCTTCTGCACAAAAGACGATTATAGGTTAAGTGATATTTGGATAGCATCATGTGGCTGATTAAAAATGGAATAAATTGCTAATGCAGTGAAGAATGCATCTGTTTACAGGCTTGAATCAAATTCTAAAACAAGAGGAGAAAAAAAAATTGGAAAAGTTTTCTCATTTTATGTGCTATCGTGTAGAATTGACACATATATATTAGACATTTCTCTGCAAACGAAAAAAAGAAAGGAAAATGAGATGAAAAAGTGAAATAGAGCTTACTTTAAAAGACAAAAATTATCATCAAGGTTTTTTTTGTTTTGTTTTGTTTTTTGTATATGTCTTTGCTTTTTGAATTACAGTTCTAGTCTGTAAAACTGTTGAGTAAAAATACTACTTACTCAACAGAACGGCTGCCATGGAAATGGTTCTCAAGCAATTCTTCTCACTTCAGTGAAACACAGTGGGCTCCCCCATCTCTTCTGCCCTCACTTGCATTTATTCAGCAGCATGAAGGCAATGTACTTAATTTCCTTGGCCATCATCACTATCATGTTTGCCTTCCAGATTAGCCATTTACCTGTTGAGGCACATCAAAACCCATGGGGAAAAGCACCAAGAAAGCAGGATTTGACTTGCAGAGCCTTTAACAAGGTTTACATAGAAGACTTGATTTTGATCCACCAGGGATTTAAGAGAACAGTAGGACTATCAACTCTTTTTTTAAAGACACATTTCTATACAGACTTCAATGACAAGGCCTGTGCTTCTGAGCTCCCAAAATGATATCCCAGGAATGAGTCTGACACGAAGCTACTATTGATGCAGGGTGAAAGACTGAGAACTCCGGGGAAAAGGAAAGCCCTGCTTATCTGCAAGATCAGGCGTAGTGCAGTGAGAAGAAGCTCCCTGTGTATTCCTGCCGGGAAGTAATATCCAGCAACACAAGAAAAGGAGGTGATGCGGAGCACCTACAACCATCCTCTACTTCTCTAGTTTCTCTGGTTTTCATTTCTTTCACAACCCAAGCCACATCTTCAGCCTCAGTCTGCACAGATATTACCAAGCTGGATTTTAAAAGGCCACCAAAGCTACAGAAAAAGGCAAACTATCTGAGGATTTATTGTTTTTGCCAGGTTAAACAGATGGCTGATGGACTAGTACTGTAGAGTGCTTGTTACATCACTTAAAAGTGGCCTATGTCCATCTCTGTAAGTCAGCATTTCCTCCTTGGGAACAGTCCCATCACCTGTGTGATGTGGAGGAAATGTCTCCTGTATCACTCTGTCTTTCAGTGTCTTATTCATAAATAAAGCAGCTTGTTTACAAACATTACTGTACAGAAAAATTATTCAGGAGGTAACATACCTCAAGTGCAGGAAAACCTGACCTGAAGAGCGATCATTATTGTTAAGGCCTCAGGTGTCATTTTATGCTATGCTCTTTCCATATTATATGCTATATGTTTTTCCCACCTTTCTGCTCTCCAAACTGACAGCAGCTTACCTGTGTAGTGCCTTTTTCCCTCTTGCAAGCAGACAAGTACTTACTGTACAACAGAGTATGTGTTCTGGTCAAGTGCCACAGGGATCAAGGGAAACGTCCAAAATCTTAGATACCACCCTGAAGATCAGAGAGAATCAATCTCTCTTGATAGCAAAATTAGGCCAGAAATATAATAAGAATAGACCTCTCTCATGGGGTTTTGTTACATCAGCTCCTGTTTGAGGCCAGAGCTGTCTGAAAATTTGGAAGAGAATGTTAAAATAAATTTTGTTGCTCAAAGAAGAGGAGATTAAAAAGGAGAAAGAGGAGAAAGGAGAAGGAAAGGGAAAGAGAAATGAAAAAAAAAAGGAAAAAGGAAAAAAGGAAAAAAGGGGAGAGGAAGAGAAAGAGGGAAAGAGAGATGAAAACAATGGTAAAGAGGGGAAGAAAAGGGAAGAGAAGACAAAGAGAGAAGAAGAAGCAAAAGGAAAAGGAAAAAGAAAAGAAACAGAAAAAGAAAAACAAAAGGAAAAAACAAAAAGAAATAAGGAAAAAAGAAAAAAAGAGAACCTTCATAGGATTGATTTGTTCATGCCCAAGAGCAGATAAGACTCAGTGATCACAGCAAGCACTTCCTAATGCCCTAGCAATCCTTCTCCTTACTGCCCTGCATCACATATTGTCCCCTGCAGAAATGAAGAGCACAAAGGTGTTGTGAAATACTATGAAATCAGAAGGCAAGAATTTGTACTCCCTGTGTCCTTATTCTGCATCAGTAGGATTACACCCAGCACAGGAAGATGAGACATAAATCTCTAGCCTCAACACAGAAGATTCCTGCTGGCAGATCTGGTGCTGCCATTGGCAAATTGTCATCTAGAGATATCTGTAGGATTTCAGGGCATGCAAAATAAAGAAATGCAGGATTGACCCCAGAGATACCCATCTTTGATAACAGCAGGAATCCCTGCTCCAGAGTGACTTGAAATGCCAGGCAGAAAACCAAGCAGGGAGATGCTTCAATTGCCCTTCATTAACTTCACCGTATCATAGTATAAACAGACCTGAAACCTGAGAAAGCAAATGTTTAGAACACACCTTATACTTCGGGAATGTTTATAAATTGCCAGCCCTTTACAGAAACAACAAGCAGGAGTTAGACAAGAAAAATCCCTTGAAGATATTTCCTGGTTTCTGCTAAGCATGTAAAGGGAGAAGGAAGACTCAATTTGGATCAATTCCAGATACAAACTATCACCTCCGTATGGGGCTCTGCTTTTGGTAATGCTTGTTCTGTGTTTGCCATGCCATGAACCGGAGCCACGAACAGCAGCAGCAAGCAAAAACAAAAAGCTGTCAACTGCAGATTGTGCAGAACAAAACAAGGCTTGGCTGCTAGTGCACACCCAGCAGTGCTTGTGGGGTGGAAGAGAAGGAGGATTGACCAACATGGCTTGGTTGCATGGTCCTGAAATCACAGCCGATAACAGAACTGACCATTTCCCTGCCTGTAGTCACTTTTTTTAAGGAAAAAGAACAGCTTTCACACAAAATCTATTTGGTGCTGGTCTGCAAAGAGGACTGCTCTCCACTGAAACCTGCCATTCACACATCAACAGGGTACTAACATGAGATTCCTATTTCAGTATGTTTTCCTCATGCTTATGGTGCTGTAAATTTGCATACGCGGGTAGGAATTTCCAAGCAGGGGCTGCCAGGGTTCTGCCTTCGACATGCTGCAGGATTTGCTAGGCCAGGATGCATTAGCTTCCATGACATCCACCATCTATCAAAGGCAGCAGGCAGTGCCTGCTTCTCAAGAGGTAAATTCCAAATGTTACAGACAATGCAGTGCTGCCTATGAGAAAAATCCCTTTCTCCTAAACAAAATAGCTGCCCAGTATCCCAGTTCCATCAAACTCCATCTTCTTTTCTGCTTTGTGCTTCACATATGCTCCCCCAATCATGACTGTTTTCCTTTCCAAATCTCATGGGCACTGTGGCCCAGGGGAGTCCACTCTCTGTCTAACAGGATCTACCCAACATCTTGCCCTTGCATGCCACATGCTCACGAATCAATACCACACTGCAACCAGAAGCCAGGCACGTTCATCCACCCTGAGGAGCAAGCAGGTGAGGAAAGGGATATTCTTAATGTCTTACAATGCAAAGAGGGTTTGCAGTGTTGTAGGATCTTCCAAACAAGTGAATATTACCATTCATGAAGGTGATGTGGAGCAAGCCAATGTTTTGATGGCTTGCACAGAAGTGTAGTGGACTATGTAGACATAATTCTTGAATTTCTAGACAAAAATCAAGCACTTAGATGTCTATTGAAATTCAATAGACAGCTGTTCAAGTTCTATCCCACTGGAATCATGTCATTCAGCAATTTTTACTGCATTTCATTACTACTGAGTTATTTTCCTTCTGGTTTAACTGCATGCAATATTTATGAGGTGGGTCCAAAAAATACCCAGTACATGCAAAGCTGCAGTTATGGACAACCAAGGAAGAGGGTTTGACTGCATCAGTGCCTTCAGGAGTAGGATCCAGAAGCCATCACACTTCAGGTTCTTAATCATGATTAAAAACAGTAGTATTTGTGCTGCTACTTTATGGCCCTGGCAAACTAATGAATACTATGGGGCTGAAGGACCAAAAGGCAAGTCCTGAGACTTGGGAGCCCCATCTGCTCACACATTTTTCCACTTCTGTAGGGCTGCTGTGACGTACCTACCAGCTGGTGCAGCTGACTCTGACTGCCCCCTAGTGCAGGGATCAAATTTTTTGAAGAATTTAAGACAGGGATAGCTACAAATGGACCAGAGAACTAGAGCTGAATAAAAAGTTAGCTCTTACTCAAGCATGAGAGAACTATGGCTGGCAAGGAGCATCCAAAGTCATAATCTAAGTGCTAAACTATCTATAAAAGAAAGACCACTGAGGTGTTTTAACAGTGCACAGCAAACAGTTATTCTGCTGCCCCAGAGAGAAATTCTCATGCAAATCGCATGTAAATGAGCAAAATATAACATAAACCTAAGCATCATGTGATAACTCTACATTTTAGGAGTATCAGAAACGGCTTCTGGGTATGATGTGGTTAAGAGAACACCTGGCTAGTTCAGTCTCTGTCTCATATGTCAGGATTGACTACTGAACCAATTCACAGACCTTCTCATCTTACAGGAGGTTTTAGAAGTTCTTTTCCATTAATTAAATAAATAAATAAATAAATTCTGTACTATGAAATCCCTGAAAGCCCAAGGAAGGTGTTCTTCTGTGGCATCACTCAGGACAATTCTAGGTAAACTTTATTTTTCATAGCTTAAGGCTTTTGAGACATTATTAAGACAAAAAACAGAGCAACCTCATCGTAAGAGTCAACAATTACCCACAATTAGATACAGCAAGACAAAATTACATTACTGGAGAGAAAAGATCTAGTTACAATGGTTCCAAATAGACATCTAAACTATTCATCTTCTGTACATAAGTGTAGCTGGTATATTCCAACTACACTTATCTCACAATAAAAAGTCAATCTGAATGAGCTGTGTCAGAATGACAACATTCTTGGGATCCATTTGATAGTTTCCTGTTGAAAAGACGCATTATAATGAGATTAATTTAATAACATGAAAGATTCAGAAGACCGGTAATGGACTACAAAGTCCTTTATCTTTCACAGTCTTTTATGGTGATCACTTTGCATAAGATTCATCTACTCTATGATGGCCCTTTCTCAACAAGAGGCCAGTCACTGAGCAAAATGCAAGAAATCATACACATTTTTCCTATCATCCATAATAGTTAGAATTTATTTCAAAAACATAGTGCTAATGAAACATCATTAGACAGACAGTGGTATTAAGTGCCTTGGCACTGTGGCTGCATTTAGCTCAAATGAGGTGTATTAATGGATCTTACCTGCCTTTAGATCCCCCGTATGTACTAACATGCATGTGTATCTACACAGACCTGAAACCTGCTACTCGTTCTCTCACCTTAGCTATGTCCCTGTGAAACTTCTCATTCTTGGGAGATTTATCAAGCCCAAGCAAATGAATAGCCTGCAAACATTATTATCTCATACCCATCCCTCTTCCCAGCTCTTCTTACATACACAAATGAGACACAGCATGCTTTAGCTTAAAAACCAACCCAAGGTACTGTGGCCAAAACCTATTTTAATTTTTCAACAGGTAATTAGAAGTCTGCTTAGAGCAAGTTAACATTCTCATTCAGTTCCTGGTGAAGAGTTATCTGTACAAAACCACATCAATACAAGCTGTAGGGCTGAATTCAAAGACAGAGGCCATCACATGGAAACTGTCTTATGGCCAGAACTTGACCGCACTGGTAGAATTTGTTACCACTGATACACCTATTCTGTGACTGATCAGAAGCTTTTAGTTTCAAGGGCACATTCTAACCTGAAATAAATGTCCCATAGTAGCTACTTCCACTCACCTGAATAACTTATATTATTATTATTTCTTTTGAGAGTACTATCTGTGCTAGTCTTGCTGGTGTATCTTTTGCAAAGCTTCCACTAAGTACAGTCAGACTTCAGCAGCAGACCTATGAAGAGAAACACAGTTTTGTATGTTTCTGGCTCTTAGCATTATACAGCTAAATTTTCAAGATAATAACAACATCTGAATAGTGTAACTTCCCAGTAGTAAAGACATGCTGGATCTCCAGTGTTAGTTCCTGATGAACTGAAAAAGGCTGGGGACACAGAGGCAGACACACAGTGTGGAGGTAGATGCTTACCACTGGGGCAGCTGACTGAGGCTCTGACTGTCAGCACAGAAATAAGGGGAATTTTTAAGCAGTTGTGCCTTAAAATGAATCTCCTACCAAACCTTGGTCTGGTTAAATCTTTGCAGAGTCAGACAGAAAGATCTTCAATTAACACTGCCTATTTCCAGCTTAATTGGCTTACTTCCTCAGTTCCCTTGGGAGGAGAGTGTCAGTGTGCACAGTGATACCTACATGTACCCTTGCTCTTGCTCTCTCGTCAGGAGATATTCCTAGCATGTATCTGCTGTTGCTGCCATGGCTCCTGCCATTGAGAAACAGAAATCGTTATAGACCTGCTGGACCTTTTGTTCCCATAAATGCATGGTCATATAATAGCATAACAAATACAGAAGTTGTATAACAATTCAATGTATTTGACAACAACTGGTGGAGAACAGGCAACTGAAAGACCAAACCACCAAAAATAGCACTCTCTTCAACAAAAGAGAGGGCCTGCTGTAAGTGGAGTTGGAAGAGTTCAGCTTGCACAGCCCAGAACATTCACCAGTATAACTTTGTCCAGAGCTGTACAAGTTTCTATTAAATCTTCCTCCAACATTGTGTTCCAACACTGTCCTGTGGGGGCAATTTCTAGGAAGTGTGCATAAATTTCATGTCAAAATACAGCTATGTCTAGCTTCAAATCAGAGTCATGGGAAAGTTCCCATTGGTTTCAGCAGAGTTGGTTCACATTTTTCATCTAACATAACTACAGCTGGAAGCTATGCATGCAGATACACTGGATACACACAACACTGGTTGCACATGGACAGCATATCACATCAATCACAGAAAGCAGCAATAACTTCACTGTTATTAAACTATCCAGAGCTAATAACTAGGAACAAGGAGATAAGCACAACACTTAGTACTTTCACAAAGGTCTAAGGGAGCTCCATGAGATAGTAGATACAGTCCTCACTCCTCTGTGCCCTGTGGAAAACTCCAGCCCATGGATGCCAGTCTGATCCAGTTTACACTCAGGACCAGGCAGTGCTTTACCAAAGTCAGTGTGACACTATTATTGTGAAAGCACAGGAGTAAGTATGATCTCTTGTCACACTTGCATGCTGTTACGCAGCAGTAAATAAAAGAAAAGCTTGAAGCAAGTAAAATGAAAAGCGAACTGGCTGAAATTTACTCCAGTATGAGAGCTGGAAGAGGTCTGGTAGACCTGCTAGCAACTGAACTCTTTCCCCTGCTCACCTGCAGTAACATCTGCACGTGACTAGTGACAAGAGGTGTATGTAAAGGAAACAGTCAAGGAAATAGTCTACTACCATTACTATTTGAGGGCAACAAAAGCAAATAGAACAAGACACAACCACTTTTCAATCACAATCACTGTTTTACTGCATTGTGCAAGATAAATGCTTCCTCCTCTGTCCTCCCATTTACGTACCATAATATTAGTTAAGATTGAAATCTAGTAAATTAGACAATCTTCATTTCAGTTTTCCACAGCAATATTAACTCTGCCTAACAGGGCTAGTCAGACAGAGGGATGTGACAGACTATAAATCTGGCAACTTAACACAGTACTGTTATTCTGCCTTCTGCCTTAGATGTACACTCACATTTATTCCAAACAGGAACACATAAACAAAATTCAGAGGTCAGTTCTATAGTATAACTGTGTAAAAAAAAATAAACTTCTACCACTGATTAATGTGCAGTTTTTCCTTACAAGATGAGTTCCATGCATACCATCAATAAATACCTTCCAACCAAAGCATCCGTATTTAGGAATTTAGTACATAATCACAGAATCACAGAATTGTAGGGGTTGGAAGGGACCTCTAGAGATCATCGAGTCCAACCCCCCTGCCAAAGCAGGTTCCCTACAGCAGGTCGCACAGGTAGGCATCCAGGCAGGTCTTGAACATCTCCAGAGAAGGAGACTCCACCACCTCCCTGGGCAGCCTGTTCCAGTGCTCCGTCACCTCACTGTAAAGAAGTTCTTGCCCACATTTGTGCAGAACTTCCTATGCTGCAGTTTCTGGCTGTTTCCCCTTGTCCTGTCTCCACACACTGCTGAAAAGAGTCCGGCCTCGCCATTCTGCCCCCCACACCTTAGATATTTATAGACCTGGTCAGGTCCCCTCTCAGTCATCTTTTCTCAAGGCTGAACAGACCCAGTTCAACTCAGCCTTTCTTCATAGGAGAGATGCTCCAGGCCCTTCACCATTTTTGTGGCCCTCCGCTGGACTCTTTCCAAGAGATCCCTGTCTTTTTTGTACTGGGGAGCCCAGAACTGAACACAGTACTCCAGATGAGGCCTTACCAGGGCAGAGTAGAGGGGGAGGATCACCTCCCTCGACCTGCTGGCCACGCTCTTTTTAATGCACCCCAGAATGCCATTGGCCTTTTTGGCCACAAGGGCACACTGCTGGCTCATGGCCAATCTGTCATCCACCAGGACACCTAGGTCCCTCTCTGCAGAGCTCTTCTCCAGCAGCTCATCCCCCAGCCTGTACTGGTGCATGCAAGTATTCCTCCCTAGATGCAAGACTCTACACTTGCCTTTGTTAAATCTCATCTGGTTTCTTACTGCCCAGCTCTCCAGCCCATCCAGGTCTTGCTGAATGGCAGCACAGCCTTCAGGCGTGTCAGCCAATCCTCCCAACTTCGTATCATCAGCAAACTTGCTGAGGGTGGCCACTGTCCCCTCATCAAGTCATTGATGAAGATGTTGAACAAGACCAGACCCAGTACTGACTCCTGAGGAACACCGCTAGTTAAAGGTCTCCAACCAGACTCTTCACTGCCAATGATGACCCTCTGTGCTCTGCCAGTCAGCCAGTTCTCAACCCACCTCACTGTCCACTCATCTATCCACACTTCCTCAGCTTTGTTATAAGGATGTCGTGGGGGACAGTATCAAACACCTTGCTGAAATCAAGGTAGACTACATCCACTGCTCTTCCCCCATCCACTCAGCCAGTGACAACATCATAGAAGGCTACCAGGTTGGTCAAGCATGACCTCCCCTGGTGAACCCATGCTAACTACTCCTGATAGTCTCTTTTTCTTCCAGTTTTCTGCAGATGGCATCCAGCACAAGCTGCTCCATCACCTTTCCAGGGACAGAAGCGAGGCTGGCCTGTAATTACCTGGATCTTTCTTCTTGCCCTTTTTGAAGGCTAGAGTGACATTGGCTATCCTCCAGTCTTCAGGCACCTCCCCCTATTCTCCAAGACCTCTCAAAGATGACAGAGAGCGTGGTTCAGCAGTCACCTCTGCCAGCTCCCTCAGTATCTGTGGATGCATCCCATCAGGTCCCATGGATTTATGAACATTGGTGTTGCCTAGGCGCTTTCAGACCGCCTCTTCCCTGACTAAAAGGAAGTCTTCCATTCCCCAGACCCTCCCACTAACCTCCAGGGTCTGGGATTCTTGAGGGAGAGCTTTTTAACTGAAGACAGAAGCAAAGAAGGCGTTCAGTATCTCCACCTTCTCAGCATCCCCCATTACTCGAACACCCCCCTCACTTAGTAGGGGAGTCACACTCCCCCTAGTCTTCCTTTTACTGTTAACATACTTGAAAAAGCCATTTTTATTATCCTTTATCCCCTTTGCCAGATTCAATTCCAGGCAGGCTTTAGCCTTCCTCATCGCATCCCTGCAGGCCCTGACAACATTTCTATATTCTTCCCAAGCGGTCAGACCCTTTTTCCACATTTCATGGACCTTCTTTCCTTTGAGTTTGTACATGAGCTCATCCACACAGGTCTCCTGCCACCCTTTCCTGATTTCCTGCTCACAGGGATGCACCGTCCTGAGCTTGGAAGAAGCGCTGTTTAAATGCTGACCAGCTCTCACAGGCCCCCTTACCTTCTAACACCCTAGCCAACAGGATAGCTCCATGTAGGTCCCAGAAGAGATCAAAGTTGGCTCTCCTGAAGTCCAGGGTAGCAATCATACTTTTTGCTTTGCTTCTTCCACTCAGGATCTTGAACTCCACCATCTTGTGGTCACTACAACCCAAGCTGCCCCCAACCTTTACTTCCTTGACAAGCCCTTCCTTATTAGTGAGAATAAGGTCCAGCAACAACCCTCCCCTCATTGGTTCCTCCACTACCTGCATCAGAAGTTGTCTTCAACACATTGCAGGAACCATCTGGACCGCACATGCCTGGCCATGTTGCTTATCCAGCAAATATCTGGATAATTGAAGTCCCCAATAAGTACCAGCACCTGGGATCGTGACACTACTTCCAGTTGCTTGTGGAAGGCCTCATCAACCTCCTCCTCCTGATCAGGGGGCCTGTACTACGCACCCACAACAGTGTCACCCTTACAAGCCTGCCCCTTGATTCTCACCTACAAGCTCTGCACTGCTACACCACTCTCCCCCAGGTGGAGTTCAATATATTCTAGCTGCTCTCTCACATAAAGAGCAACTCCACCACCCCACCTCGCCAGCCAATCTTTCCTAAAAAGCACATAGCCCTCCATGATAACATTCCAGTCATGCAAGCTGCCCCACCACTGTGATTACAATGAGATCCAGTCTCCGTGATTGCAATTAGATTGTGGTCGTGCAACCGCATGCACATCTCCCACTCTTCCTGTTTATTTCCCATACTGTGCACTTTAGCATACAGGCACTTTAGGGAAGCAGCATCCCCCTGTCCTCCTCATCCCTTTGAACTCCACCCTCATCACCCATCAAGCTCTGTTTTGAGCCTTGAACTACGCACTCAACTCCAGTGGCCATCATTTTGTCCTCTTCCCCTTTCTTACCTAGTTTAAACACCTTTCAATGAGTCCCACCAGTTCCTGGGCTAGGATCCTTTTACCCCTTGCAGACAGGTGAGTTCCATCTGCAGCCATCATGCCAGGTGCCAAGTAAATTGCCCCATGGTCAAAAAAACCAAAATTCTTGTGTTTGCAGCAATCTCTGAGCTATTTATTTATGAGGAGGGTTTTTTTTTGAGCCTCTCAGTATCCCTCCCTGCCACTGAAGGAATAGAAGAGAAAACCACCTGCAATAAGAAAAGAATCATAGAATTGCTCAGGTTGGAAAAGATCAAGTCCAACCACAACCTAACCATACTACCCTAACTCTAACAAATCTCTGCTAAATCATGTTCCTGAGCACCACATCCAAACGGTTTTTAAGCATACTCAGGGATGGTGACTCAACCACCTCTCTGGGGAGCCTATTCCAGTGCTTAACAACCCCTTCTGTAAAGAAGTTTTTCCTGATATCCAACCTAAACTTACCCCGGCACATTCCCATGACAGCGTTCTTGCTCCTCCATGTTTTAACGAAGTGATATTTAACATACAACATCATGACTTTAAAGCTGTCTCAGTCACACTGTAATCACAGTATAAGCACACTTTGATGTTCAATGGCACAATCACAAACTTTTCCAATTCATCTGCTGGGCAAATAACTATGCTACTGAAATCTGTGCTACATTATTGTCCTGAAACTGTCCCGGAGTTCCATGTCCTTCAATATCTTGTATCTAAAAATGGAACTCTCAGCTCACTCCCAAGAGGTCACTAATTAAAATAGGTATTTTTAGACTTTAGGTATACTCAGATACACTGCAAGTGATACTATAAATACCTTTGTGACTTTATTTTCTGATACATTTAGACCCTAGGAAAAGGACAAAAAATTTACCTTCACTGTAA
The DNA here is from genome assembly GCF_023343835.1 of Lagopus muta. NCBI lineage: Eukaryota > Metazoa > Chordata > Aves > Galliformes > Phasianidae > Lagopus > Lagopus muta. The sequence goes on from NC_064433.1 coordinate 83,731,123, forward strand.
TGACAGTCCAACCTATGAAAATATATAGTGGGCATAAAACAGAAAAGAAAAAAAAAAAAAGCAATCATCTAGTGGCTTAAGTAGTTGGCCTTTCAGCTGCATTAATGTGTTATGGCAGAAACAAATGACAATTGCAAGACAGCAAATGAGGAGTTGGATTTACTGCATCACCAGCTCCAACTAGATTCTTATCTATTCTTATCTATCTTATCTATCTATTTTATTCTTAAGAGTTTATTTTCCCATTTATTCCCTTATGTCTTTATCTTCCCAACAAAGAAGCATTCTTTGCTATTTCAGTTAAGGTTACAAGAGGCTTCAGGGAAGATGAGATGAAGGTGGATACACTTCCATAACGTTCCTAAAAGGCTCAAAGTGAGAAACATGTTCCTAAGATCATACTTCGAGTTTCCTACAGTACAACAGGGAAGGGAGTAGAGACATCAGGAGAAATCTTCTGTCTCCTCTTGGGTCTGAGCAACACTTTTGCACCACTTCTTCACCATGTCCTGATGCTGTACTGAATGTACAAGGCATAGGAGGCACACCTGAGTAACCCTTTGGCTTGGGCAGGAAAGAAAGAAAGGATAGAGGCTACAGAAAGGGCAAAAAGTCATGATTTACAAAACAAACAGTTTTTAAGACTTGTAATTAGTTATTGAGCCATAAAACACACCTCAATGTTCATAACCACTTGAATGCATACAATCTTGTCTTCTTTCATTGTCTAATATGATAGGAAGATATCTTCACAATTATGAAGAAGAGAGAAACAAAGAATCTAAAAGATAGCTGGTAAGTTGTGGGACGGTGTCAGAAGTCCATCAAACTTCACCTCATATGTTATTGCTGACAGAATAAGCACATTATGAACGTTGCATGTAGATTTTCACCTTCTTTTTCAAATTATAAGTTAACCACGAAAATGCAGGTAGCATTTCCTTCACACCTGTAATGGGAAGTCTTCTGGTCAATATACTACATGGAAAAAAAAAAAACACAACCAACAACACTGCACTGCCTGCTTACGTCAATGGCTTACACAGCTTTCTTGATGCAGATACAAACAATTTCATGGGAGTTCCCAAAAAGAACAGTTACATCTGTTAAATGTATTTTACAGATAGGGAATTTTACAGAATGGAGTGACTAACATCTCATGACAGCTAGGAACTGACTGAAGGCCCCTGAATTCTATTGTATCTTTCTTCCTTTTTCATCCCTAATTCAAGCTGTTAAGCACCCACTGTGCCACAGAGTAGCCCCAAAAATGCATTAAGATTTTGATCTGCATACTTTTGCTGTTCTACTCTCCTAAATTTCTTGAAAATCAGAGTAAGCTGGGGTAAGAAGGGCCATGGGAAAGCCCAGTCTTTGACACTGGAACTCGCTTTCTATGATGAATTGCATTTTCATGCACTGCAAACAGCATGTTCTGTACTCAGTGCTCCATGAAGATGACCTGCTCTCTAAAGACAGAAGATGCAGTGAAGAGAAATATGAAGGAGATCAGGTGAAATTTGTATGAATCTATTAGGAAGCCCTTAACAGTGATTCTGAGCTAATATATTTGTATTTTGCTTCACTGTAGTTTTGCAGATGGGGTAGGTACTTTTATTGGGATGAAAATATAAATATTTCACAAAATGAGCTGCTTACTTTTTGGGCTCCCATTGTCCTGCTGCAAGCAAGAGAGGTGCTCTTAGCCTTAACAATTATAACAGCTTTCAGAAAACTGTAAGCACTCCACAGGATCAAGTCTTGTCTTCCTCTATTTACAAGGAAGAAACTGAAGCATGTGTTACTGTCAAATACAGCTCACCTGTGGAAGAATTCAGCTGTATTCCCTTTCTAATATTTATGTTACTGAGCTACACAGATCTTTGTTATTTAATATAACACTAGAATCATCTATAATTACTGGCTTCTGTTTGTGTTAACACAAAATATCATTTTAAGTTACACAGACCTGTTAGCATTACTGTAAACTGACTGCAGCTTTGCTAAAGTAATGTAGATTTAAAGAAGATAAAATCTAGTCAACATTAAGTGATTTTACATAACTGTGAGTTTTACTACAGGTGAAGAATCATCTTGGTTAAACAATACTGAAACTCTTTGTTCAACTGCTAACCAGACAAGGAAACTGGCATTCAGTCAAAGAAAGCTCAAAGTCAAAAAATTCAGAAAACCAACAGCTGTGGAAGCTGAATTACCTATTTGAAAACCTTGATTATATCTGCTCATAAAGCTGAATTTAGTTACTCAGCAAGACACTCATCTAATTTCCCACTCACTACAAGGTCATCCCCACTGGCTACAAGGGGGCATTATTTTTTCTAGGCCAGTTAACTCTGATAACTATTTGTAGGAGATATTCTCGCACAACAATTGTATGTGGAAGTCCCTCGTTATTGCTGTTATCTAGAACAATATTTTCTGAATTATATTTGGAACAAGATAGTTAAAGACAATTCAGGCCAACCTAGGACTTTACTGATACCTTCACCAGAGTTCAGCTCAAGCCAGAGCTCCTACCCTCATGTAACTGGCTAATAGATAGGAATAGACAGAAAGTTATGATCCACATATTTTGCTTAAGTAATTCTGAGCGAGTCTTGCTAAGCCATAACTATATCAGTCAGGAGTGTATTTTTTTTTTTTTTAACAAACAGAAATGGTTTTATTGGCATAATACACTTTTATACAAATATAACATTCATTCACAGTAAAGGCCAGCACAGAGCTTTACCTCCATCGGGATATTTAAAGCCACTGCAACTTCTCTGTGTAGACAAATCTCACAATGCAAACCCTCTGAGACTGATCTGTCACAGTTCTTGAGATTTGTTTTGTCACAGTATTGGAGGACTTCCCAAAACTCACTGTCCTGAAATACTGTCCCAGTACGCATGATTTTTTCCATCAGTTCCACTTTAAAAGGAGGCAGCAGTTCTACCCAGGAGCCGCCAGCCTTCAAAGTCTACAGCCATTTGTTTCTCTTTCATAAAGCTGAGCTTGAAATGTACTTGCAGCTACTCCTTCTCTCTCCCCCTGTGATTGCTCTGAAGAGCTCACTCTGCCTGTCCGCTTGACATTCCTGAGTCTTTATACCCATCTCCGAGGGTCTCATGTGCAACTTAAAGGACAGAACTAAAAAGCTTCACTTTTAATAACATTTCTTAGGGGAGAAAAAAAAAAAAAAAAAAAAAAAAAAAAAAAAAAAAGATTCCAAACTGTGCCTTGTCATGATTCTCTTATGGCCTTGTATTGTTTCTGTGCTAAGCAGCAGGAATGGATTATACCAGGAACGGATTATCAAAGACCTGACTGCCTATAGATGATGCTAATCTCCCCTCTGCAGAGAGATAACAGTATTAATTTGCAATGCTTTCAGTTATTTTGGAAAAGGAAGTCAGTTAACCCAGTCCCAATGGTTCAAAACTGCTATTGTGCTCTGATTTTTTGACCGAAGCCTTCTGCTGCTTCAATCTGCTGAGCAATTGTCCCACAGCCTCAGGGAGGAGCTCGACTGGGACAAATGCTGAAATCAGGTGGGCAGGAGAAGGGCTGTGATGAGCTCAAGAGCATCTGTTCTCTCTTGCTCTTTGTTAGCCACAAGAGGATGTGTGAGCTGCAGCTGTCTCTCTTATAGTGACCAGAGCAGAACTTAGTGCCATGTTCTTTGACTTTTATGCTGGGACTTACCTTATGGATCCTCTCTGCTTTACTGCTACAAGCAGTCAGCAAGGACCACTAGGAAACTTGAAAATGAGCAAATCCAAAGACAAAAAGCACCTCTATGCATCTCTCCCAAACATTACAGGAAATATTTAGGGATCAAAAAGAGCACAGTTTCCTATTGACTATTGGTATAAACCTAATAACATCTCTATTTTCTCTTTTCTTTTTTTTAATTTTCATCTTTTTTTAGCTGGTATGTCCTTCTAGTGTGTCTGTGAAATGCAAAACATCCTCATGTAGTTTTGTCAGGCCTGGAATTGAAAAGATGACTGAATGTGATGTATACAGTCACAGAGCTCATCTTATCCAAAAGATCCTGACTAAGGAAAGAGGAATCCTGTAAGAACAAAAGGGAAAAGGAGGGCCAGCCCCAGCAGAAGTGTGAGAACAGAGGTGCTCAGGGACCTTCAGATCTCCAGAGGCAAGAAAACAAAGATGCTGCCTGCAGTATTGAAGCAACCCCCTGAAAACCTTCTAGTTTTCCTCCTTCTCTACAGTGCTAATCACTGGGCAGTGACATTTTCCTAAAAACAATGCCTAGTCTCTTTAGGCTGCACAATCCATTTGCACACCAGAACCAAGAACATTATCATCCAAATGGGGGACATCAGAAACAGTAGTGTTTTATGCAGAAACTAAAACATGAGAAGGGGCAGAAGATACATAATGGAGGACAGAACAATAGGAATTTGCTCCAACAGTTCCACTGTTACTTGAGTATTGCAACAGCTTCCAGAAATGCTCTGCAAAAATGTCACACAGAGCACTGTGTCAGGCCCTGAGGACAGCACTGGCTGATTATCCACTAGGCATTTTGATTTCACGCAACAAGCCACATTTGAGGAGATGTACCATCTTTGGTGATAGGATGAAGACACCATATGCAAACCAAGAAATCTAACTGCTAGAGAACTCCTGACTGAAGGCATGGCATAAATTACTGAGGAGCCTAATTTTGCATGTCAATGGCTATTACACTTTAAATCACTTGGACTGGAATATTTCACAGTGGGCAACCTGTAATTCTCAGGGCCATGGATTTTTTGGCCCATCTGTGGCTCACCTTACAAGGTGAGTCTTGCTGCTCTATACAGAGGATTTGCTTGTGACCTCACACTCAAGTGATGATCTCATGCTCACTCTGTGCCACTTATTTCTAGGGAATTCATCTTTTTTACCACAGGGAGGAGAATCTGGCTTACTGAGATGCATGTGAGAGAACTGGCAAGCCGAGAAGATGCCACAATGCCTTGTCATCTGCATCTCCTCCACCTGACAGACAAGCCCTGCAGGGGAACATCTTCCAAAAGTCTTCTACCTTGATTTACATTCCATAGTAAAACCCCCCAGGTGTTTTACATACATTGCCAAATTAACAGAAATACTCATCAGAAATGATCTTAGCAGTGTCTAATAAGCCTTTTAGAGGCCTATATTTTTCTACTGCTGCAGATTTTCAAAAAATTAATGCTTTGTTTTGACTTGACTAAGGATGAGGTGGGTGGGTGGTCTGAAATCCATATGGGCCACTTTAATTACCTTAGTCACACCAGCAGATACAAGTTACCACGGCATCCTCTGTTTTTTTCCTGTGTATCTTTTTTTTTCTAGTTTAGTTATAAACCACGTCTATCCATGTTTCTCTTTGTAGAGATTCACAGTTTATAAGCTGTTTGCTGCCTGGTGATTGGTTTCCCTATGTGAATAAAGTTTTCAAAAAGAGCTCAGCATGTTGTATTTAGTTATTCTCTCACTGACTTTAAATAGTAGTTATTTACTCCTCTTTTCTGTGGTCTTACTTGTTCATTATCAGTAAGGTGAGTCACGTTTGTCAGTACTCAGATGAGACACGTAAAAGAAGCTCTGCTTAAAGGGCTGAACCAATACATGGTATCATAAAGTCTTCCCAGAATCATAAATATCCCGAGTTGGAAATGGCCACAAGGATCATCAAGTCCAGCTCCTGGCTTCACACAGTACCACCCAAAATCCAAACCCTACATCTGAGAGCAGTATCCAAACACGCCTTGAACTCAGCTCCATGCCGTTCCCTTGGGCCCCATCGCTGTCACACAGAGCAGAGCTCAGCGCTGCCCCTCCGCTCCCTGTGAGGAGCCGCAGCTGCAATCAGGCTCCCCTCAGCTCCTCTGCTCTGCTGAGCACACCACAGGATCTCAGCTGCTCCTCACGCTTTTCAGCCCTCCTTTGGACACTCTCAAACACTTTATGTCCATAAATTGTGGCACCCACAGCTGCACAGTGCAGAGTTGTGGGAGGGTGCTGGCAGTGCTGGGCCTGGTGCGCCCCAGGGTACAGTTGGCCCTTTGGGCTGCCACGGCTCTCTGCTGGCTCACATTCAACTTGCTGTCACCCACAACCCAGATCCCTTTCTGTAGTGCTGCTCTCTAGCATCACATCCCCCAGTCTGTTACAAATACCCAGGGTTGCTCCATCCCAGCTATAGAATCCAGCACTCGCTCCAGTTAACCATTCAGTTGGTGATTGCCCAGACCTCTAATTTATCAACATCTCTCTGCAAGGCATCAACGGAGCCAACAGCTCTTCCTAATTTAGGGAATGTAACCCCATATACATTGCTATAACCCTCAGACTTCTGAAGATGCTCTCTGATGCACTGTAAAAAAGCAATAGAACAAATCTTTAAAGATGCCTTTTCTAACTATTACTATTGGAAATTATGTACCTCAGTCAAAATTCTTAGTATGCTCTCCCTCCCTGAGTGTCCTAGCAGCATCTGCTTAACAAATGGATGTCTTGCATTTCTTCAACTGATTAAGTGTATATGGTGTCACACAGTGCCCAACAGCTGCTGTTCAACCAGCTACAGCTGAGCAGTTCTTATTTATGTGTATGTGTGTGTGTGCATGTGCACAGCCTTGGAATCCCAAAATACTTGTAGTTCTGAAAGGGGTTTCCTGTCCCACAGGGTGAATCTCTTTCTTTTGATTTTGCCAGGCACATAGCATTTTAAGACTCCAGGACTGCACAGATAACACTTGGGAATGCTTGAGAACAAAATGCAATTTACTTGGGTGCAGTACAGCCACATTCATGTAAATCCACTGCCAAAGAGAGACTAGTCATAATATACAGTCTATGGAAATACAAGGAATTGAGAAAAAGATTCTCTTATTCATGGGACATCATAAATTCTGGGTTTCAAGAGCTTCAGCTCTACACTGCTGCTGCCAGTTTCTTTACTTCTCTATCTACTGAGGCTCCAGGTGCCTCTGTGTTCAGACCACTCTTTCTGTCTTTATGGTAGCAGTCCCCAGACCCAATAGGAGAACTGCCCTCAGGCTGCTGGTGGGTTGCAGGCAGGTGAGTAGCCACAGGCTGGCTGCTCCTGAGGACTTGGTGGGACTGCCTGTTTGTATGGGAGGTGTGATATGAAACTCATGCACCAAGCATAATCTCCTTACTAGTTGTCATCCAGATACTAGATGCTGTCTAGATTCACAGACTCAGTATAGTATGCACAATAGTTAGAGATGAGGCTCAACCTATGTGCAAGGTTGTTTGTTCTGCAATTTTCCTTCTGTAATCTTTCTGTGCTGTAGCTTGTACTAGCCAGTGGGGTGCTTTGAGAGAAGATTCTTGAGGGTTATTAACAAATTATGTTGTGATAAAAGCAACTGTAAACAGAAGTTGCTTATTTAATCATGGAAGTAATTTTAGAATCTGATTAATTTTCCTACTGCAGCCAACTATTAAACTAAGGAATACATAATTGGGGTTAAGCATTGTGGCTTTTCTGGAAGGTCAAGTGAAATGGACCTTCCAGAAGAACCTGGAGGTGTAGGGCTATGGTGTGCAGGAATCAGAAGGAAAGGTGACTGCCAAGGCTGGGCAGAACAATTTCTAATGCACTGTCAAGCATACAACAATGTTTTAAAGCTTGTTTAAATTAGAGGTGCACGTATACAAATGCCAGAAGAGGTGTGCAGTCTAGGTATTTTCCACTCTGATAACTTCACAATGTAGTCTCTATGCAGATTTTCCCAGGGTAAGAAGCCCCTAGTTTCACTTTCATTAGCAAGTTACTTTTGCAAAGTTTTGCACTTGTTTTAGCCACTGTGTTCCAAACTGAACAAGTTCTAGGAAGAACATACACTGAAATAAATTAATCCAACAGTTTGTATCGCACTTTCCTTTCCTGAGCTATCTTCAAATCCTAATATACCAGAGAACTTCAGAAAACACATTACACAAACACATTCCCAGTAAAATAAGTAAAGCTCGTAATAACTGCCACATCTAGATCTTGAGTAGTCAGTGACTGCCTGGTACAGGAGGAAAGCTGAAGCAAAAAGAGCTTCATCCTATATATAAGCTAGAACAGCATCTGTCTGGACTGTAAAAATAACAGGAAGAACCTACGAAGCTATTTCCTAACGTAAAAAGACTCTTCCTTTGATGGCGTAGGATATCTGTGAAATTGTCTCATTCTCTACATCTGCATTTGCTATCAGCAAGATATACCTGAAAATACATTTTTGTTTTGTAGGGATTATTCAAATCACAGACAAGACATTAAGGAATTTCAAGCATTGAAAAGAATGTCATTCTTTATAAGCGTGTTTGCAGAACATTTTAGTTTTAACTTGCTCTAATACTGAGAGATACTAAAGAAGAGGCCAGAGCCTTAATAACAAACTTCTCCCCATCCAAGAGGAAAGTATATAGCATTCCTGCCCAAGATCTACCAGGAGGGTTACAGACACACCATTCAAGGCAATATATGGACACAGGATTGCTTCAAATTACACCTGGCTCAACAAATGCCTCACCGCACTCTCACTGAAATGCTTATCTCTGTTAATCAAGTCTGCTTTCTTACATCTTTTCTTTCTCACTCCCTCAATAACTCACCTACTTCATTCTTTTACCCTATTCTCCCCAACCTCCTTGTCGCTATTCCTTCTTTCCACCCAGATTCTTCCCAAGATCTTCCTATATCATCCTCTCTCAATTTTTCACTTGCCATTCAACTGATCCCATCCCAATGCTCTTATTCTTCTTAGGGTGTAGACAAGTTAGTGCAGCTTTGGATTCTGAAGCAAGACCTTACACAATCCCTTCCTTCAACCAGATTTTTCCATTTATACAGAGCTTTACTCTGCTCGCTTTCTGAAAACAAGAAGTCATTCTCAATAGCTGACTTAGCATGGATTTGTAAGGCCCTAGAAGACCTGGATTAAAGGGGGAAAAGAATTCTGGCCCTGGAGCTGTCTGGGCTCATTGACAGGACTTTAAACTAGATTTGAAGGAGAAAAGGGCCTGCCCATAACAAGGTACAGGATAGCACAGCTAAGTTAAAGGGACAAAGTGCTAGCAGGGGTCTTAGCCTGCTGCATCTTTTGATGATGAAGGCAACAGGAAGACTAATGGTAAATACTTCAAAAGAATTAAGGATTTATCCTCCAGGAAGATGACAAGACCAGCTGCCCAGCTGAAGTATCTCTACACCAACACACACAGCTTGGGAAATAAACAGCAGGAGTTGGAAGCCACTGTGCTACTGGAAAACCATGACGTAGTTGCTGTCGCCAAAACCCATTGGGATGATTCCCATGACTGATGGCTGCAAGCTGCTCAGAAGAGACTGGTGAGGAAGGAGGGGAGAAAGTGCTGCCCTCTACATCAAGGGAGGAATAGAGTGTGAAGAGCTGTCCCTTAAGAACAACCACGAGCAAGTGGAAAGCCTGTGGGTGACAGAGACAGAAGCAACAAAGGGAGACTTGTGGTTTGGGGGTCCACTACAGGATGCCTGATCAAGTGGAGCCTGTTGGTGAAGCCTTCCTCCTCCAGCTTCAGCAGGCATCGTGTTTGCAGGCTGTCGCCCTGTTGGGAGACTTCAACCACCCTGACCTCTGCTGGGAACGTAGCACAGTGAGCTGTGAGTGATCCACAGTGCTCCTGGAATGTATTGAGGACAACTTCCTGAGCCGGGTAATAGCCCAACCAGGGGGGATGCAATGCTGGACCTGCTGCTCACCAACATGAGCGAACTGATGGGTGACATCAAGATTGAAGGCTGCAGGGGCTGTAGTGACCATACAATGGTGGAGTTCACGCTCTTAAGGGATATTGGACAGGCAAAGGGTAAAATCAGGAAGTTTAATTTTAAGAAAGCCAAATTCCAGCTCTTCAGGCAGTTAGCCAACAAAACCCCCTGAGAACCTATCCTCAGGGACAAGGGAGTGGAGCAGAGACAGCACCCTCCACAAGTTTGCAGATGACACCAAGCTGTGCATTGCAGCTAACATGCCCAAGGGACGGGATGCCACCCAGAGACATCTAGACAGGCTTGTGCCATGTGTCAAGATGAACCTCTTGAGGTTCAACAAATCCAAGTGCAAGTTCCTGCACCTGGGTCATGGCAATCCCTGTCATCAGTACAAGTTGGGAGATGTAAGAATAGAGCACAGCCCTGCACGAAAGAACCAGGGGCACTGGTGGATGACAAGCTTGACATGAGCCAGCAGTGTGCCCTTGCAGTCCAGAAAGCCAACTGTATGTTGGGCTGCATCCTAAGCAGCATGGCCAGCAAGTTGAGGGAGGTGATCCTGCCCCTCTATTCCATGGTGGTGAGAACTCACCTGGAGTATTGTATCCAGATGGGGGATCCTCAGTACAGGAGAAACATGGACATGTTGGAATGTGTCCAGAGGAGGGCCACAAGAAAGATCCAAGAGATGGAACATCTGCCCTACGAGGACAGGCTGCAAGCTGGGGCTGTTCAGCCTGGAGAAGAGAGGGGACTGGGAAGACCTGCCAGAGGTTTTTCAATATCTAAAGGTGGGCTATAAGATAGGAGACAGACTCCTTAGCAGGGTCTGCTGTGATAGAACAAGGAGAAATGGTTTCAAACCATAAAGAAGGGGAGATTTAGATTAGATATAAGAAAAAGGTTTTTTACAATAGGGGTGGTGAAGCACTGGAACAGGTTGACCACAGAGGTGGTGGATACCCTGTCCTTGAAGACATTCAAGGTCAGGCTGGATGGGGCTCAGAGCTGTAGGTGACATAGCTGTAGGTGTCCCTGTTCATTGCAGGGAATTGGACTACATGCCCCTTAAGGGTCTCTTCCAACTCAACCAGTTCTACTATTTTATGATTCTATAAGAGATCCTGCCAATAGATACGTTTTACTGAGGAAATGTCTATTCTGCAAGGATATGTATTCTGCCTTTGTCTCCCACCTGATTAGTGTGCACTCTCTGCCTTAAGAAAGTGGCTTCCATTCTTCAGATGTCTTCCTGTACGATTGCTGGCACTTTATATATTGTGTCCAAAACAGCCCTTCCTTTGCTGGAATCATCTCCCTTCCAAATACGATTAAGCATTTGGCACTTCTTTTGCCTTTCAAATCATAGGACATAAACCCTTTCCCACGAGAATTATGTATTTTGATTTATCAAGTCTATGCCAACAGAACTGAGAGCACATCTTGATATTCTGGGTGAAGTACCCAAAGTATGTTAACTATCTGCCTTCACTTGCAATGCAGCACCTAACAGTGAATGCTTAGCATCTGATGTTTATCCATTTGAGCCTGTTGTTATTTGTGGCTCAGACCACGGAGTTCTATGCTCAAGAGACTGTGACAGCCTTTGTTGCATTGAAATGCACCAAGACAATAGGATCAGCAAGAAGCTGTCAGGATTGGTGCAACGCCCATGCATGCCCAAAGCTCTGCTCTGTCCTACTCAGGGGAGTCATAATAGCATCTAAAGACTTGTCCACAGGGAAGGGCTAACTGGGCGAGGTGACAAAAACACACCAGGGAGGACAGGAGAGCACAAAACAAGTTGCACATAGGAAAGCAGGACACAGAAAGCATTATCTTCCCCAGTTCAAAGATGGGAACTGAAACAGTAATTGTGATGTGTCAAGGTCACTCAAGAATTGAGAAATAGAGATGAGAACAGAATTTTCCGTTTTTCTGAGTCACAGCTCAGTGCCTCAGTCACAAGACCATTCTTCATCTCTCACTCTCACCCCAAGGGAAAAACATGTCACTCCTATTTGCTTAACTAGCAGCAGTCCTATCTATAGGCCGTCCGTCTTCCTAAGTGCACACACAGGGTACCAGCAGTCTGAAGCAATAGTGACACATGAGAGCTTACCTCCCTGCTGGAGACACATGACACAGCTGATGTGCATTAGAAAGGCCGCCTGATTCATAAGGCATCGTCAGAGTTCATGCCTAATGATATCGATGGAGACAAGAATTCTCAGCCTTATCCCCCTCAGATTAGGTTTCTGAACATTCCCTTTATGGCACGTGGAGAGAATCTGAAGGAGAGTTCAACAGCACAGATATTTTCCTGGCAAGGGGATGGACCTTTGAAGCTCTCAAGTGGTCCCAGAATAAACTTCATGACTTGAGAATGAACACTATGTGCTGACAACGTCTTTAAAGGCAGTCATCAGGGCAGCCTTTCTTGTGCCCACTGCTGTGCTGTGATCCCATCAGACTTTCTGGAAAGAATGCAAAGAGCTGGGTGGGATGCCTTTGTGAGTGTACAGTGGTGAGTACATCAGCTAGAGAATTAATGGGGAACACTCTCCCTTGACAGGCAGCTGTAGGTTCAGCCCTTCTGGTGGGTAATCCTGCTGTTTTTAGTGCCTCAAGATGGGTTCTCCTCAGTAACCCAGAATGTGAAGGTAGGACATGGAGGGGTGAGGAAATCATTTGGGAACAACAGAGGAGAGGATTCTTTGTGGAAGATAGCGAAAGATTGAAGTGAGGACACTGGTCAGGTAGATGGTTCGGGACGTATGCTGGGTACAAGCAATGTCAAGCATAAAAAAGGGCTATTCTGATGAAAGCAAGTGTGGGAGCAAAATCCCAGCTCTGTTGAAATCCAAGACAGTGAAGGACTTAACTGATTTCAGGGGAGTCTGGGTTTGGCTTTGGGGATCTGCTTGCTTGTAAGCCTGCAGAATCTCTGCTCATGTTCCGAGCATGGTGAGAGTGGTGTTTAATTTAAACTAATGCATCAGAGCAAGGTGCATTACTTCACATGGAGTGATGAACTCAAGGTGGCATTATGCTAGCCTTTTGCTTTTCCATTGCTGGCTAAAATTCACTAAGGTATTCCGCAAGAGGCGGTTTTTATGTTAAGCACAAAATGATACTTGGTCCTGTAAAAAAAAAAAAAAAACACAAAAAAACTGGCAATGAGAAGATTTTGTGAGAATTTCATCCACTCTTTTTGTGTTTTTTTTTCATGTTTAACATAAACTTGGCACCACATTCACGGCATTTTGCCATGTACTTCAATCCACCTAGAACTGTTTTAGGGGAAAACCTCTGCTAGCTGTTAAGTGAAAACCTCCAATTATATTATGAACCCCATATTCAAAATCTATGAAATCCTGCGGGAGTTTCTGAGTTCAGACAGAAAAGCTGAACAAGCCAAACTTTCTCAGTTCCTTCTTGTGGCCCTGTGAACTTTTCCTTAAATATCTTGTAACAAAGCTTTTTTCATGTCTGAGAATAGAAACCAACCTGCTCTAGACCAAGTTTCACAATCCACTTACTTATACTATACACTTACTTATTACACAATACACTTACTTATACTATAATGGAAGTTTGGCTTCACACTCCTACCAGGTCCCAGGCAATGGCTGTGCAGTAGAAGCAACAGCAGGAACCAATGTCTGCCTATAGTGATATTCCTGAGCTCAGGACATCTTTTGACAAGGGGAAGGCAGAAGCAACCATAGGGTATGATGACCTTTCTTCAACATCTCCTGGCTCATCTCCTGGCCTTGCCCAATTGGATCCCCAGGTTTAAGACCATTTTTCTTTTCAACTGAAGTAACAGGAGTAAAGGTGTTATTGCTGTCTTACTAATATCTGCCCCGAGTTTCAGGAACAGATCAGTAATTGCCATCAAAGCCACAAGCAAAAAGCTGGTGACAGATGAGCTGGGGATGTTTTGTAATTGACAAGAGAGAAAATCCTGGGGTCTCCCCACTGAGATGAGCTTTCATATCCTTGTAGATTCTCCCACCTGCTGGAAAGCAATGTAGGAGACTATGACAGATGAGCTGAATGTAACTACATGCAAACACATACAGATGTTGTGGCTGTCTGCCAACACACCCTTCAGCAGAACAACTTCTGCTGGAGTTCAGTTCACTGTTTGTTCCTTTCCTTTTCCTTATGCTGTGTCCCCATACTGTGAGGCAATGCACTGCCACATCACCACACATGCACAAAGCCTGTGATGACAGTCCTCTGTGCCAGTGAGCTCCCAGAGGTACTTTAAAGCAATTTTAAGCACAGTTCTGAGAAGGGGTGGTGGGAAACCAGCAGCTGGAAATCACTGTTGGAGAAGGGGATGTGACAAGTAGGCAGCCTGATGGGAGAGGCCAAGCAGTACTACGTACACAATGGAAAGAAGATCACATCATGGGTTCACTGTTTTTGACCTGTGGGCCTCAGGGTTAGAATATGTTGATATTAGCAGGATGTGATGCCTCAGGGGAAAGGGGATGAGCCAACATAATTCATTTGGCTAATCACAAACTGGAGCTATGAAGGGGAAGAAGAAGAATACTCCTGAGCAAATCAGAAGGCTTTGTGTGAAGCTTTGCAAAGCAGAAGCTCATGCACAAAGTGGGCTTTCCTTCAACTACTCTGCCAGCAAGGAAGACTGAAAAGTCTCTACAGGGTAAGACTGAGGTGTGATGCTGGGGATGGTGAGATATGAGCCCCTAAGTCTTCACTATAGTGTGTGAGCTTGTTAGCTGTGAGAGAGGATGGGGAGGAGAGAGTGGGAAAGATCTTTGTCAGAGAGTCTGTGATACAAAACAGGCAGAAGGCTGATCAACAGAGTTGGATTGAGAGAGAGCAGAGCTGTGTTTCTTAGCAATCCAGTTATGAAAGAAACACCACAGCTCACTGCTTTTCCTTCATAATCAACGAAAAGTTAGGATAAAATGTTGTGTTTGTTTAGCTTTTTTTTCCCTCTTTATGTAAATAAAAAATAATTTACCTTCCCCTTTTGTTGTTTGCAATCAGGAAGGTGTGTTTAATTTCAGAGTGTATTTTCACAGAATTTACTAGAAAATCTTTAACATCTTACCAAGTACTTCTGCTCTTCAGATAAGAAGTTCATAAGCACTGATTTGAAAGACCCAGCTTTATGTCTCCTGATTCTCTTGCTATTTGGGAAATCACACAGAAATCTCTGGCCAGTGTAGCAGTCTCTAAAGGGACATCAACCTCTGGCATAGTTAGAGCCAAACCTTAACTCCTTTTAATAACATTTTCTTTGGATCCTTTTTAATCTCTCTGCTTGATAAGGGTCAGCTGGGTAAAATGTTAGTTTAAGTCACCTTGCCCTGCATACTTTTTTCTGAGACAAATATTAACTTGATTCATCTGAAAATCGGATCCATTGTGATTAATCATTTCTCAGACACTTGTGGCACTAGCCACATTTATACATAACCAAGTCATTTTCCTTGTGAGTGATTGCTGCAATTGCACCAACATTTGCATCCATACAAATGTGACAGAGACAGGAAGACAGTGAAAGGCAGGATTCTCTGCAAGTGGCTATTTATTCAGACATCATGCTCACCATGGTTGCTTTTGAGACTGCCTGGCTAAAAAGGCACACACATGATGAGAAAGGTCTTCATCCTCATCACTACTTAAAACACGTTGGTTACAGTACTTCACAGAAAATTTCCCTACTTAAACACCAGCCTCTCACAAGCCTGCTCATCCCAAAGGCTGCAGTGGTATAGACAGACTGCTCATAAATTTTGTTTCTGGAGACAGAATAATTACAGTAGAGTGTAAAAAGATATATAATTTGTTGTTTCTCCAAGCTGAAGCACATGCAGAGTTGAGCTGCAGCTCACTGCCTGTTGAAACATACCCACACGTGAAGTTCCTTGCCTTATACTCATAGATTCCCCCAGAATAGTCACTTCAGCTCATTTCAACAGCTTTGCATAGCAACTGCAGTATCTGCTGCCTTTGCTTTCTTCTCTATCAACTCTTTTTCTCTTCCTTGCATTATACTGACAGGAGGGCATGTGGCCCACTGGCTCACATGACATCACAACAGGTTTGTGTTGTGCTTTGGGACACCTGGTCTCCAAAGATCTCCTCAGGGCATCACAGATGATGCTCACCAGCTGTGCCTGGCATGGGATGTCACTGCAGAGAGAGAGAGGTGCAATGCTGCAGAGCAAACACAGGATAAAAAGAGGATGCAAACTGGGACATCACTGCATGGTTTCTATCCTTGGTGAGCAAGATCTGCCAAGTCTGCTGGGTTAATATCTATCCACTGCATAAACCAAGACTCTCCCAAAGCCATACTTTGTATTGGTAACAGAATACAGAATGACAAACAGCTTCTAGGTGGTAAAACCAGGCCTAATAACATCCAGAAAAAAGATAGCTTTCACCTGAACAGACTCAGCAAAATCATAGCTCCAGACAGGAACGCAGATTCGGAGAGAGTCAGGGCTGCTTCTGTCTGCCTCCACAACTGGTCTATATGTTTAAGAAGCTCTTTCAGCTCATCTATTGGCATCAGCATCACAGGACTGCATCCCCAGTTGGCAAATGTGGAGTCATCTTGTGTTCCTCAGTGCTAGATAAGGACCTTCTGCTGTATTTAGCATTTGCCTTTCCCTGCTACCACTCTACCCCACTAAGAGTGGGATGACCAGTGGATCACCAGTTTGCACTCTGAGCTGTACTGGTATGGATGAAAGCACAGACTTACATTTAGGCAAAGTGGTAACCAATGCTCCCAAACTGATTTGTCAGCAGGCAAATAGAGCCATAGAAAATTCTGGGTGGCTGGGTACAGGCAAGGCACAAAATGTATTTATCATTAGAGTAAATTCCTCTCAAAGCAAGCTGGGCTCCTTTCCTCGCTTCTGCAATTAAGGACTGTTCCCAAATCTAATTGCTCCGAGGGCTAGAAGCTTTCTTCTAATATCCAGGCTAAGTTCCTTCATGGTCAGTTTATATCCATTTGTTCCTGGGATAAACTCATCCTTCAACATTAATTATTTCCTCTTCTTCCAGTCTTTATCCCTTGATACATTTATAGAGAAGAAATGCAACCCTTCTCTTCCTTCATTTTGCTGGCTGAAAAAGCCACTCTTTCCCCATCTCTCCATGTAGGCTAGGAGCAAACCTGTTCCTGGTATCGTCTGTGAGCTCTTTTCTTTACCTGTTGCCACAAGAATACATATTTCTGGTAAGTAGCTGACAAGAAGTGCACATCATTTCTCAGTTCAGATGTCTCCTGAGCACAGTATAACCTATTCAGTCTTCTCTCTCTCCCTCAATACATTGTAGGGTATTGTTTGTCTTTTCACAATTTTAATACATTGGAGCTCACAGTCCTTCTGTGATGATAATATTACCTATTGCTTGTGCAAACTTTTGTGCTTCTCTGGCATTGCCAACTGCTGAGATACCACAGTGATGTTGTTATGGAAGTGGATACATTTCTGCATTTTAAAGCTAACACACCAGCAAAGACAGTTTCTGATTTCCATTCTTGTTAACTGATACCTTCCTTCTTCATACAACCTACCTCTGTCTCCCCATCAGCCAGTTACTTTATCCACATTCTAACTTTTTCATATCTTCTGTATTAATGACTACTTCTGCATATGGAACTGTATCAAAAACTTTACTGTAGTTTGGTCAGATAACACCAACATCGTTTCCTCTGGCCAAAACAGTTATCAGAGAAAGATATCAAATTATTTTGGCACATTCTACCTTCAGCAAACTGATAATTCAGTGTATTGCGTCGTTGCTCGTTTGCTTCCATATTTTTTCATTATTCATTCCTACAAATTGGCTCTGAAGCTGCTTGCATTGGGGAGGTCAGGAAAGTGGGTCTGCATTTCACTAGATTACACTTTTCTTGGAGATAACAGAAGTGGTGCATCTGTTATTCTGCAGTCAGACAGTGCCACCACCAACTTGATAGATTAATTAAAAATCCGCCCTAGAAGAGATGCCATTTCATATGCCAGCTATCTCAATATTCTGAGATATTCTGGTCCCCATGACTGGAGCTGATAGGGATGCTTACATTCTGGTTTCATCTCCATCACAGTCATTTCCTTTCCTATATGCACAGCATTTGCCCTGTGTTCTCCACTGTTACAGTTCTTGAAAACTGAAGTAGTACTTGTTTATGCGTGCTGTCCTTGGGTCTCACATGCAACATTCTCACTACTTTCCCCAGTTACGAGTAGACCCTCTCCACGACATGTCACAAAGGAGTTGGTGGTTGTTTCTTTTCCTTTCCTTATGAAGGTCTGTCTCATGTTGCCTTTTGATCATTTTAAATTAATTTTTACCAATGTAGCCCCCTTCCATTCCAGCAGATACAGCAGTGACCTGCTACTTATTCTGGTGGATCTGTGTCTTCTGTGCTTACATCACTCTAAATGTACCATTGTCAAAAATCACTTTGGAGCCAGTACAAAAGAGATGTCACAGAGGCTTGCCTGAGTTTAACAGTAGTCACATTTTAGACTACTTAAAATTAAACTTGTGCAATCTTGTGTGTGAAGATGCACCCTAAATCCTTCACAGAGATTTAAATGAAGGCACTTCGTGCCCACAACCCAGTAGCTCTGGGTCAGGGAGGAAGAAGCTTTTTTACTCGTTGCCTATTCTACATGTTCACTTATTTTGTAGATTGTCTCTTTTGTATTTTTAGAAGTGGATGTTGCTAAGGCAACCAAACTAGCTGAACATTTTGTTTCCCTAAGAACAATGCATGTTTAAATATTCAGGCAATTTTCCATTGTTCGGCAGGAATGGTGAGATCAGTCAGATTATCCAGACCAGATGAGGGAGGTTTAGGTTGGCTTTCTCTTATATTTAAAAGCCTTCAGTGTGGTGACAGCCATCCGACAGCCCTGTCCAAGAGGGGAAAATACACAGCAGACACATAGAAAACCCTCCATAAATGGGATAAATGTTTAGTTTTATTCCCTTTTGTTACACTCCCTACAACAAATCAGAGCATTTATGTCCTTCCAGGTAGCTGAACTACGTTCACTCCTGTGAGCTGTGTTGAGGCCTGCACAAAGCCTGCCTACACGTTGAAAACACAGCACCAAATAACATTATCGTACATGCTCATGGCTTCCAGGTACATGTTTCAAGTATCTGGAAAAGATCTGGAATATTCCTGCAGGGCTGGTATTGCCAAATTGGGAGTGGTGATGGGATCTTGCTAATGACTCTCATCCATCTGTCTGAAGCCCACCAGCTTGATTTCCTAGCTGTCTTTCCACTGGAGCACATTTAGGAGGGCAGGCACAACCCATCCCACTGGCTGATCTGTGATGGCAGGCACTATGACCTAGTAAGTATCTTGGAGCAGAGTGCTAACAATCAGAACAGCTCATGTCCATGCCCTGAAAGACAGCCAGAACCATGCACCAAAACTGGGGCACTTGGAAGTCTATTATTGATTTTGACATGATCATCTCTAGGATGACCACCATGTGTGTTTAGCTTCACTTTCTCCACTGGCATTGTGAGATGAGTAAAGCTATACAAACAAGACTAAAATATGTTTGTGGCTAAAAAATGTATTTAAAAGAAGTGACAAGTCCCATTGGAATTCTTGAAAGAGAAGAGGAAAGAAGTGGAGGGGGATTAAAATTGTGAAAGTGGTCAGCACGTGATGGCAAAAGCTGTGGAAGCATAGACAGCACAGCATAGCTAAGAAGGGGATGTTCTCTCAGAGTTGATGTGTAATGTGGGAGCAGAAAGCTGCCTGATGTTCAGGGGATGAAGGTGCAGGGGGAAGTCATGACAGGGAAACAAGGCAGGAATATGGGACTGAAGCTATTACTGTCAGCACTGATAGAGATGGTAGAGATGGTGTGCAATGGAGCACGCCCTCCTCCTTGGAATGACACAGTACACACTTGACTAACTGCTATCACTACGAGTTGGAGCAATTTATCCTTTCCAACACATCTAGCTCCTGAAACATGCCACTCTCTCTTCTTTCTAATTACCTTTTCTGGAGACACAAATACACCATTAGCAGTGAATGGCAAGTAACCAGTTTGAAAAAAGAGCTTTAGAAATCTCTTTGCTTGTCATTATTTGACAGCTTTCTGTGTGTATTTCTGCTCTTCTCTGTCTTTATCTTTTTAAAAGTAAAGCACATCACCCAGAGCATTATCCTAAAAATCCATCACAGCAAAGAGGGTTGTACTGTTCAAAGAACAATAACAAGGTCTCCCAGATTAGCTAGTCCAGATCCAAGCATCTCAAACAGTATGAAAAGTGTCCTGGGATTGCCAAAGATCCTAGGTTGAAATGACAGTGACAGCAAGAATTCATTTTCAGGAAACCATCTGTTTCATGGGATGTTGGACAGCTAGACAAAGTTTGAAGCAGAAAAGTACCAAGATGGGTACACACCACTTCATGGGTAATTAATTAAACAGAGAAACTCCTTTCTCTGGAAGGACAGCTGCCAAAACTGGCAAATATTGTTTGGGATGATTTTCATCGTATCTTTCTTTTACATCCCTCTCTCACTGCAGAGTGAATTACCAACCTATCAGTCTCCTCAAGCCTGAATCCTGGCCAAGCTGTAGGACTAGGAGGAAGGTTAGGAAGTCTGGAATAGGGCACATGGGTAAGAATGCTCTCAAGTCAAAGACAGGATTCAAGCAGATCTTAGACCTGGACAAATGGAAAGAAGAAATTGGGCAGAAAAAGGTTGCTCAGGAAGGAACAGGGCAGGCCAGTCCACTCTGAGCTTCCAGTTTGGAGAAGTTGTGGAAATCCAGCTTCATCACACTGCAACACTTCAGACTGAAAAAAAGTTGACAGCTTCACCCTTTGCCCATAGTCTACTGGAACCTCTATGGAATCGGGATATGAAGCAGCTGAGTTATCACCTTCCTGTAAGGAAACCCAGGCAACCAAATCTAGGGAGGGAAGGAAAGAAGGAAGAACTGGAAAATGCAGACTGGAATGAATTAGGAGGTGGTAACAAAGAAACAAGGGGAAGAGAAGAAACACGAGGCGAGCCTATTTTCTGAACATTAGCAAACAACAAAGCCTTTGTTTCAGCCTTACTGACACTTCAAATGACAGTGTTTCTTCTGCCAGGTGGTATCTATAAAATATTCACCTAACTGTATATTGTGCCCAAAACATGAAGACTGAGCAAAACAGGATCAAGGCTCAGAGAGGATTATTTTAATTTAAGACAGAGCACCTGTTGTATGAAGAATCAGCCTCTGTTTTGTTTGGTGGGTGTTTTTTGTTGCTTTTTTCTTCAGTGTCACGATAGACACTTCAGGAGAAAGAAAGAAGAAGATCCCCCAGGTGCACTGTGGGATCAAAGCCAGCACAGGTGCAGCTGCAGCATCGTGGTGCCAGTCACCTGCAGCCTCTGTGGGGCAGGAGCAGGGAGATCAGGGATGACACAGTCCAGTTTATCACGTTGCACAGAAGCTGGCCTAAGCTAGGCTTAGCTTCAAGACTGGGCACTGCCAGTGGCATTACTCACACCACTTTGAGCAATTCACTTTCCCTCCATCTGTCTCTGTCCACCTGCGAAACAGAGCCTGCTTTCCAGATGCTGGTACAGTGGAGAGTCTGCTTTCAGGCTGTAACCCTAAGGTAGGCAGCATTTGCTGTGGGAGACCACAGCTGTATGAATAGAGCAATGCAGTCTGGAGATCATGGCCCAGAGAAGGCAGATGCTGCAGGCAATAGTTATGCCTGGCACTGTCTAGTCCCAATTGCATTCCTGAATGTGAACTTGATGCAAAGTGGCTTACCTCTACCTTGCAGTTGACCAGGCAAAATTCCATCTCCAAATGAGATGGAGGATTGTAAAGGAGAGATCTGACACAAAAATATCTGAATAGCTCTCTTATGGCAATTCCTCAATGTAACTGGCCCATGACAAGGCTCTGTGATGTCTGCTTCTGACTGAATACCCTGAGAAAACAACATTTGTAATGCACAGCATAATGGACACTTTCCATAAAGCAACTGGAAACTGCACTGAGAACAGACATTGCTCTGCACTGAGCAGTGAACCTCCCAAATGATTTTTACTGTCAGCATCTTTTTGTTCAATTGATATAAGAGACATAGCCATGAGCTCAGGGGCTTGTATGGGAGAGATTACTTCTCTTTTGGTACAGCCCTGTCCCTCCAATTGCTGCTTTTAATAAGCATTTAGGGACCAGGAGGAAGAGGAATGGGAGAAGAGGGGGGTAAAACAACCAGGCTTGTGACTGTTAGCCTTGTGATGCAGCTAATTGGACTTCCTTTCTATACAGTAATTTGACTTTGGCAATGCAAAAGCAGAAGATAAAAATAAAGCTGTGACCTTAATTATTCCTGCCAGGAGAGCAAACTATCTGCAAATGTAAACCACCAAAAAATCACACTAAAAAGAAGGTGCAAAACTAAACATGAATGAAGAGTTTTCCAAGATTGAACCAAGGTGGAGGTTTGGGGCGTACTCTGAATTTCACAAGTTCCCCACTACAGGGCCATATTCCATATTTAGGCACTGTGAGTAAGACACATTACATAACTGTGCAAAATGCCAGAGATGTGGGGGAACAGATCCTGTCGGGGCTCAGGTATTAGACTGGGACCTGGAAAATATTGCCATGAATTTTCATCGCAAATCCACTGAGTCACAAAAATGTTATGGATTATTCACACTGAGGGAGGAGCCAAGAAAACACAGATCTAGAAAGAGACCCTTTTTGTGTGAGCCAGCTTCTGCTTCAGGCAAACACAGTTCTGTACACATGTACCTAGGATCAAGACGTGTTCATGTTCTCAGACATGAACACATCTTGATCATAGGTACATATGTACAGGATTCCTTTGATATCACCCCACAGCCAGCTTGGCTCTCCTGTAATTTTTCTCTACTACATGGATGCAAAGAACTGGCAGCAAATGTACCCTCACGATGGCCAAGAGAAGGGATATGCCTGACAGCAGGCACAGAACCGAGGGCACAGGAAGAATGAGAGGAAGACCTCCATACATGAGATCTCCACACAGGGCTTGAACAGGCAGCTCTCTGCCTTGCTTTCAAAGCGATAATAATCTTCTCTTCAAAATGACAGCTCAGGGCTCAGGTGCAGCAACACAGTTTTTGGAATCAAATTACTAGAAAGGTCAAAACCATTAACACATGCTTTAGGAAGAGGGAAAACACCAGGCAAAATCTGTACTCTTCCACTGCTGAAAGATGCCCCCTGGACTAGCAGATGCTATTATTTGCTTCATTTCACTGTAGGCAGAAGGGTGTCCTCTCTCCAAGGAAGAAGAAAAGGAGGTCATTCTATTTGGAGGTCTCTCAAAAAGGAGCTTCTTCTGACTTTGCAGAATTTAAGTACAGAACAGTGTCAGAGGCAGTGAATGAACAGATTATGTCCCTTTTACCCAGCACAGCCCTGACTTGTACATTATCAGTAGGGTCCCTTTAGCATTCTATACTGTCAAGAACTAGTGTTAGAAATGTACAGATTTACTCTTGCTCCCACATCTACTAAGAGGGAGTGAATATGGAGTTGTTGTTACACATATAGTACAACACCTAAGAAGAAAATTTTGGTCATGTCTTGATAACACGGACAGAGGCATAAGCATAGTAACTGGTCACATTACATTTCTAATTTTTACAGAAAGTACTGATTAAAAAAAGAGGCAAAAGAGCGCACAAAGGTTTCAACAATGCTTGAGCTACAACTTTGTCTTTCTTGTTCATCAGACACCTCTATGAAGCCACTGGAAGACACCTAGCTAGCACCTCAGCCATTAATCATTAATGTATTAATCATCAAGATATTTGGCACATTAGGGCAATGTATTTCCTTTTTGAGAGCTAAAATATCCAAGAAATAGTCTAGAGCTCCTATGATGAGCTGTATTCTGGGTGTTTCGTGCACCATTTCCCTACTTCGAGCTGAGCCTCACACTCCAAAAGATGGCTAAGGCAACAGTGATCACAAGACAGAAGTTCTGCCCCAACTTTTAAAGTTTACCAAGATAAGCACTATACTTAAAAGCTTCTCTCCCAGTGGTGCATTTGCCCAGCTTCTTCCATGTAACTAATCTGCCTCTACATTTCATACACAAGGCCGTCTCATATTTGCCATGCATACTCCTGGATGGATAATATGATTCACCCTGATATGACAGTGCCAATCTCTCCAGTGTCATCTGACCTACCAAAAAAAATCATCTTTCTAATCTTTGAGAATGTCCTGTATCAGCTGCAGCCCTTCTGGTCTGAATCCTCTACAGTGGATTCAATTTCATGTAAATCCTACCAACATGGACCATCCTGGGATAGTAATTCATATCTCTCTACAGCCTCTATTCTTCAAAGACAATCAAACCCTTTTCCCATATGATGCACCTTCAAAGCTACATAATCTGTAATTTTTTCCTTCCCAGACCAGGGAGGTTTGCTCTGGAATTCACTCATCAAATACTTCAGACTGTCTTGCCCTGTATCTCCTTTTCACATTTGTATATCCTTTCGTGCAGCACTGCACATTCACATTGAATGTTCACCCTCAGTTGCAGCATTAATTTGAGCTTTTCCACAACTGTATTTCCTTACCCAGTTCCCCTTGACCCACAAATACCTATGGCCTGAGCTTAATGAGCCATCCAACTCAGCTCAGGCTCAGGTTGTTAGCCACTGTATTCAAACCTGCGTGTCTTCCAGTGCTTTTCCACAACTTCCATGGGCCACACATTTTTGGTCAGCTGCTTGCCCATTCCTACATCAGAAATGACCCCTTGCTAAGACTTTGTATTCCAGGTTTAAATCCAGTTGGAATGCAGCCTCATGGGTAAGCAGTATTTCTGTTATTTCCATGGAGACACTCAAACCTGCTTTCATTTACACTGAAAAAAAATGTATCCCTGGGGAGCTGCAGGGCTGGGGACCTAAGAGGTGAAGTCCTACAGCCTCAGTCAAGTTAGCACACCTTTTCAAAGGACATGCCCCACTACAGCTTGGCACACTGCATTTGCTGGCCTAGCTCAATCTGGCCCAAAGTCATGCAACAGCAGAAATGCACTCCATATACAGTATGCTTGTGAGAGCTCAGCTTTGCTGCTTGCTTTGCTTCTCTTGGTTGCAGCTGCAAGGATTATTCTCATATTCATCACAGACCACTGTGACACAGGCTGACTTTTTTTTGTGTGTGTGGATACATTTGGGTTTTATCACTGCTTTGCACTGCATTGTGTTGGCTACAATACTGTCACTGCAGCCAAGTATTTCGGTTCAGAGCAGTATAATGTTTGACAGTATGAATAATTACCCTCATTTACCCTACTAACTCTGTACACAGAACTTTAAGGCTCTTGCAAGCCCCGTCATGGGAGAAAATATCAGAAACAAAATGCTGGAGAAGATAAGATATTCCTCTGTACTCAGGAATGGTAATTCAAAAAGGTTGTCTAGAGGTTGTATGGAGTTTGCCTTTAATGTTTTTGAAGCAGAGAGTGCTTTAAACCTTTAGAAGTGGGTAGTTGCCTCAGGACAGTGACTCCCAGTTTCCACTCTCCTCAGTGGAAATCCCTCTCTCTTTAGGCCTGGCCCCTTGTGTGGACCAGCATGAGATAGCTGTGGTCACAGTCATGCTCTCCCCTTTCCCTGTTACCAGAGAATTCATTGGCAAAAAGCACTTCTGGGGGCACAAGGGCAGTGGAAGGACTGTGTTCACCTGGCGATGAGGTTAGGACCTTGTGTGAAGGATCATAACAGATGCAGGGAAAACAAGAGTGCTCTGCTTCTCTTTCCTCTGTGGGGGCTTCAGTGCTCAGCACCTCCTCACAGCATTTCCTCAAGGGATGGGCTGAGCTCACAGATCAAAGAACTGGCTTCAGGCCAGCGCTTGGTCCTTCCCCATTGCTCAGGCAAACTCCTAAGATGCCACATATGTGAAATGAACTGCAGACAAGCTTGGTTGTACTGCGGAGGGGATTAGAGTTAATAGCTTTATGTTCTCACAGTGAAGAAAGAAAAAACAACAAAGCCATGCAGGTATTTTAAGCAGCCTTGCTACTGGGCTGTGTATTTCCTTAATGCTGTTTCAGGAGAGACGGTTGTTAGGGAGAGGGAGCAGGAACCCATTTTGTATGCAGATTTCAGTGCTGAACTGAAGATCTTACAGTCTCGTGATGCTGGTGCAACAGAAGCAACATCTGGCCGTTCTTTTTCAGTGACAATCAAATGACCTTGAGATCTGCCCAATCAGGGCAGTAAAGTGCATTACCCAAAATATCCCATTTTCCAAGATCATGCTTTCAGCTGTATCAGAGACAATCCCAGTGAAGAAGCAGTTCAGTTGGGCTCACCCTCCCTCTGGTTGTAAAGAAAGCCTGTTTTAGCACTGACCTTCTGAGCTATCTAATGATGAAGATAGGAAGAGGCTGCAACCAGACAGAGAGAAAGAAGAGCCTTTTGCTAGCAGGGAAATGTGTGAGTAATACACACACTGTTGGACAGTGGCCAGATCACTCTAGTAACGGCTGCTAGTTCCTCTCACCAAGAAAATGATCAAATGAGAAAGAGAAGCTGCAGTCGAGTGTCAGAAATGCTGAGTCGCAACAGGAGAGTGCCGCATCTGATGGAAATTTACCCAGGAGCCAGCGACCTTCACATGCTGCTGGGGAGGAGGAGGACAGGGGACTTGCAGGGATATCCTGCCCTCACTCACATGTGGTTGTACCACATCCGTATCACCACCCAGGCAGAGCACAGCCCAAAAAAAGGTGGTGAGACCAAGCTCAGGAGCTGTGGAAGCCTCAGGACAGAGAAGTCAACCAAGACAGATTCCAAGGCATGAAATGGGGTGCTGATTACATGGCACACAGGAATGGCTGCTGCCACAGCATCTCCTAATCTCTGGTGATTACTTGCCTCAGGTGATTTCTTGCTGCTCTTCTGGCCTTTCCCCTGCTGCTTTGGACACATGGACTTGAAATCAGAAAGCTGGGTCCAAATGATCCATGCCTGGAGCTACTCCACCTGGAGAAGGCAGGTAGTAAGGTGACTTCACAGCTCCATTTTTAGGGCAGTTGGGTCATGCTTTTGTCAAGCAAGAGCTTCTTTCCGGGGAAGCTTCAACACAAGCTCTATAGCCATTTTCTCAAAATTTCAGGCACTTATGGTAAGTAGAATGAGAAACATTCTGTTTTCCCCCTTGTCAGAGGGGTCTGAGGTTTATGATATCACCAGCACATCACTCTTTCTCCTGAATTCCAAGCACTGGGGCATAGTTGATGGCTTCATCTGCAAGGTTGCATCCTTGCCTTGAAAGACAGTGGGAAGCTGTGGGGGATGTGTAATAATGCAGGAAGATAAAGGATACAAGGCAGTATTTGAGAGCCAGAACTTAAAATACAATATAACTACTTGCATCATGTTGTAAGATGGAAAAAAATGAAGATGCAGCTGGTGATGCAATGATGGGGATGCTGGCTAGATGGTGCTAGTACATACTCCTGTACATTCATCAGGGACCAGTACAACATTACTACTGATTTTCCTTCTGACGGGGTTTTCATTTCCATTGCAAAAGCCTGAGAAACTAGTCCTTAGTGAAGCTCTCAAAGATGAAAGGCTTTTGAAATACAGAAAAGATGATGTGCTCTTTGCAGTGTGGAGGAATGATAAGCAGATGACTTACTCAATCCAGTACGTTCACTCTGGCTACACATTACACAAAATATACTATCTGCCTCACATCATCCTTGACATCAACCCTTCTTGCATGGCGCTGCAGAGACTTGTTCTTAATCCTCTGCACTATAGCAGATTAAGCTTCCCTGCTTGTACAAATAGAGCTAGCTTCAATCACCAAGGCAATGGCAGGCTCCTGAGCCCCTGAAAGGAGCCTATCTACATGGTGAGGAGGAGATCTTGGCTCAAGCACACCATGTCCTGTGATCCACACATCTTCATTTGGCATGTTGTGCCAAACAAAGTTTGACTGCATCCTGCACCCTGCTTGTGAATCATGCTTCAGAGTACTCACACTGCCCTTCAGAAGATCAAGTCCATGTTGGAGAGATCCTGTGCTTGCAGTGTTAGGAAACTACTGGGCTTCTGGGACACATGCTGGTGCTAGACCACCAGGCTGTGTAATCTTTAGGTCCACACTGGGATGATTCTCAGCCTCTATAGCTTGGATTAAATGTCCCCTAGCCCTATTAGTGAGTATCTGTGTAAACAATACAGATGGAGGACATATTAGATCTTGGAAGCAGGCTCAGACCTAAACTCGCAGTGTAGCTATGCCTTATGGAAAGCCTAGTCACCACTAGAGGGAACAGAAGGCCACAATGAATGATAAAATTGTAATATTGCAATCTAAAGTAAATGCAATCAACTGGAAAATACAAGCATGCATTCTCCATTAAAACTGGAAAAATAATCCTGAAATATGCGCTACTCTGCCAAGAGGAGAAAGTGGAGACTGAAAATGGGCAGCAAGCAGGAATTTCAATACCTCTGATTTTCTTCCAAGCTCTATCACTAACTCATCCATGTAAGCAGTGGGGAAAAAAGGGACACTTTGTATCTAGTTCTCCGAGGCTGTTGATAGAAGGCCAGTGTCAGCAAGAGCTGGGCCAATGAGGGCTAACTACTGTTGTGGAGGATATAGCACTGGATAGTGCTATATAGGAAGAAACAGCTCTCCAGTCTCTGATGCCAGCTATTTTAGTTTATCTTTAGTTCTTGAGGGCTGTTCCTTTTGTAGGTAATGGGTTTGCGAATCTTCATCCTCCTTTTCACTGTGCCACAACTGCACAACTTCAACAGATCCAATCCAGATTTACCCTGCTATAAACAAGAGGAGAGACAGATCTCCATGTTCTTGTTCCCAGGAATGAATGCTGAAGGTATCTTTTGAGCTGTTCCACAGCTAGATTTCTCTAAATCTGTATCAGAAACTGTCCCATTTCTGCCCTTTGTCCATATGACTCATCTTGATCCTGTTGTTGTCGTCAGCTATTAATGTAATTCCTAAGAAATCCACTTTTTTGGTTTCCAGTTGCCAGATTTATTTCCACCCTCTTATGCACAAGTTTTCTTCTAATTAATCTAGGAACGCTGCATGGCACACAGTCAACCTCTTCCCCCACTCATGTAAGTGAATCCCATGCAACCCTGTGCAGTGGGCCTGTCTATTGTCCTCCAGTAAGGAGAATGCAAAGGCCCACAGCTGAGTGTGAGCTTCAGCACAGTTCCAAAGCCAGCCAACAGATTTCGCTCCTTTATGAGCTCTCTTCTTCACTGGAAGAAAACACTGGGTTAACTGTGGATACAGTCACCATAGCTGTATGACACAGAAGTCAACGGAACAGCATGATGTCAATCTTTTCCAGATCCCTTGATGGCACTTTTCAGATCTTGAGCTCCCTCTGCCCTTTCTCCCTACCTCCAAGGCCAGTCCCCTTAATTCTGTTGCCTGCCATGCACAGCAAGGTTATCTGCTGTGGCCTAACCATGGCCAAAAGAAAAGTGAATTATTTCAAAAGCCAGCCCTACAGTTGTTAAGCCAACCATTGTTCCTTGGAGCCATTTCAGTGCCAAGATGATGTTGCCATACCTTTGGCAGGAAATCACACTTGAAGAAATAAAGGGAAAATTCAAACAATGAAGTCACACTTTATCTTACAGCAACCATCCTTTTAACGGTAAGCCTTCAGGGATGTGGGGGAGCCTATTCTTTGCCATATGGAAAGAAACTTGCCATATACCTAAGGGCCTCACAGCAAAGTGGTCCTGCAGATGCTCACTGATAGCTCCTAATTTTGAAGGTAAACGTGTATCATATTTTGTCAAATAACTGTTTTGAATCTTACATTGCTGTTACCTGATAAGCATATCTTTATCTATAATGAGATAGAAGTTGAAGTGGCTGTCTGTCCATAAGCTCCTGTAGGATGTGCTTCTGTTAGACAGCTCTCATCCTGCTGGTACAAAAACAAGGCTGCTGTGTGTTGAGTGACTGCCATCGGTGGGCCTCAGAAAGCTATGAGACAGCTCAAGCATTGCTGACCAATGATTAAACATCAACACAAGTCAAAAGTACAGCAAAAGGCGACATCAAAGAGCAACGAAAAGAGCTGCAAAGCTCCAATCACGCAGAGGAAATGATACACCTGCATGGTAATGCTGGTTCCCTTCCTGCTCTCAGCAGAACCTGAGACTTCTGCAGAAGAGTTCTCTTTGCAAACCATTAACAGGGATGAGATTTAGACAAAAACAAACTTCCTTATTGAGCACAAAATGGAAAGTGCAAAAGACAACCTCTGCCTGAAGAGTTCAGCAATCCATTAACATAAGCTTACATGAGCCACATTTTCCATGTTTCTAAAATACAACCAAAGTAGCTAACATCTCTCATGTGGCCAGAATCCAGAGAAAAGCAAGCCAAAGCAAGACTGGGCAGTCCTCCAGCAGAGTGGGTTAGCTTCAAAAGCTGAAGTGCACTTAAAACTTTAAGGGGGAACAAAAGCCCATCTTTAGATGTGGATTCAAAAGCTGTACCTGAATTTCCAACCTGAAGAGAAGTTCCTCTTTCCAGATCAACGTTCCACCACTGTACTTCATATGTGTTTAGCACATATGAATGACCCTATTTGTTCAACTGGAACAAGTTTCATCATTCTATCAATTATCACAGCTGACACTGACCTTTTCAATCTACTCCCTGCTCTGTATCCAGGGCAAATTTCCCACAACAGCGAAACATCTATTTATTTAGCAGCAGTCCAGGGCTTGACACAGAAGGTTTGATTTTACAAATGAAGAATGACAGGGAAATTCTGAGGAAGGCAGAAGATAACCCATCTCTAGCAACAAGTGCCACATAAAGGCATGGATAAGTAATTGCAGGTTTAGAATAAGGCTGTGACAGCCTATATTCATGGGCAAAAATAGCATAGTGGGAAGCTCATTTTTTGTCCCATCTAAAGCTACCATTTCCACCAGCACTGGAACACCTAAGACAATGACGCTGACAAAATGGCACTGGTGGTACAACCCCCATGGTATTGGTTGAACCTCTTTAAAATCTTCCATCTGTGTTATTATTCCAATCTCTGATGCTTTTCTTGAGTAGAAGTAACTGGCATATGCTGCTAAGTTGGACCAGCTGGTAGGCAGCTTAGCAGCATGGGGCTATTGTTTTTTAATCTCTGTTTCGCCTTGCCTTAATATAGATAACTGGCAAGGTGCTTTAGGCAGAGTCAACTCTCAGAACAATCAGTTAAAAGGCATGGTTTCAGAGATCTTTTAATATCTTTAAGGGAGAAACATAGGTAGAAGTCATTTTAGAGATACGGACAGTCAAATAATCTCAGCCTCAGCAGTCTTCAGTGCACACTGAATAGGCTAAAAGAGAAGGGGCTGTAAGCTAGCTCCTATCAACCTAGTGTACACAGGAGTGCCACCCACATCATAAAACCAGTCATGACACATAAACCTGCTCTACTGAACAGCTGCAGTGAAGTGAGCAAGAACTGATTCAGCTTAACGACTGAGCTCTTAGATCTACTCAGAACTGAATGTGAAGAAGTGGAAGAACTGGAAAAGACTGGAGGAATGGAAATAGGGGAAAAAAAAATTCTTCTCTTTCTGCAGCTTCCAGACAGATTCTGTGGCGTCCTTACATTGGCAATAAGCTTCCCCTCAGCCTTAGCTGCTCCTCTTTGCTTCAGTGTATTAAAAATAGGATAACAAATCTATCCACACAAGGTTTTTATACAGTGTTTAAAATACCAAGAGTACCTGTGTCAGTAGAAATATGGAATTTTGAATTGACTGTTCTTATTTCACAGAGCACATTACCTAGAGCTTTTGAAATAACCAGGTGGATGAGTTATGTTATTATTTGGAAGGGTTAAAATAACAAGAATAACAATAATATTATCCACAAATCCTAAATGCTTCCCTTTCTCAAGCTATATCATACACAGGTGACTCTCCATTGGGTGCGTTGCTGGGCAAACGCTGACATATTTGTAAAGCAAAATGTCTACAGCACAGAGTTAAATGCCACCACTGCAATAGGCCACACACACACACACAAAGAGAAAAAAAAAAAGAAAGAAAAAAGCAGGAGAGATGAAAATTACTGCCAGTGTCCAAGGTCTTTGAAATAGCTGGGAGTTTGCTGTGTGAGATTCCTAGCTGTTAGCGTGTAAAAGAGAAGTAGGATTGGCAGTGTGTGAGTGCTGTCTGGCATGTATTTGAATGAGACAAGTGGTGGGGGATCAGATCCAGATTCACAGATCTGGAAAACGAAAACATTCATAGGTATAAATGCATCAAGATCCTTAAATGGAAAATGTTGGCAAGCTATAAAATACTACAGTGTAAAAAAAATATCAGGTAGGCATAAAAGAGAAAAGCCAACTCAGAAAATAATCACTGGTATCTGCAAAAATGTTACTTAAGGTGCCATCAAGAGCTAAGTCATTTATACTTTTGAAAAGAGGCATGGCTGAGAAAAGCAGTGCTCTGTCCTCGCTATCATTAGCGTTGTCAGTAGACCTTCTTAAAGAAAGGACAGTTGATGTAAATAAGTGAATGCTGATGTGATGGTGATAGTCACAGACGAGGAAGGAACAGGATCCCATTGTGTAAAGGACCATGAACACCTAGTGATCCTCACTTGAGAGTTTCATATTTGGAGTGTAAGCAAGAGGCAATAGAGAGTATGCTAGAAAGAGAGGTCCACACTGCAGCAAAGCTGCTTTTTCTAATTGAGTTTCATCTTGGTGAAATGATAAGTGATCCCATCATCCCAGCCTGGTGCTTATGGGAATCAGGATCTGTCTGTTATGTATGAAGGCAGCTTGCAGCTCTCTGATACTGACAGCAGAGACTGCATCAGACAGCTCATGCAGCAGTAACTATACGAACATTATTTTCTCTGCAGTGGATGACAGGGAAGATGGAATTTTTGGCAACACTCTCCCTAAGGTTTTTTTTTTTGTTCCCTAGTCAATCTCTGCCTTCCAGGTTGCATTATTTCCTTATTCCTGCAACTCTGTCATTACTCTGCTTGCAGCACAGCATGGGATCTTAGCATGCAGCTCTGGACTTGGCCTGTCAGCTCACTGGAGTATTTAAATAGGGCAATGAAGCCAATGCAGCAAAAATGCTGACTGTACTATGGCCCAGGAGAAGTGCTACTCGTATTCAGCTCACGACGAAGCCTGTTACATCATAAATCCTCTGTGGCAGCAGGAGAGAGATGAGGGCATGAAGCCGGCCGCCTGTGTCATTGCTGGCACAGCCACTGTATGTCACGCTCTCCTTCATTGCCTTCCATCACTTCTGCACTGTTCAGGCAGAATCCTAAGATCTGGGTCTGCAGAGCTACGAGTTAGCAAAAAACCTTTTCCCACCATGACCCAAAGGCCACAAAAAACAGGGAGCTTCCTGCTGTTGATCCATGTCTGTGCTCTGAGTAAATTTGACGTAAGAAATATGGAACCCCCTTGGCGCCAATATTAACAATTTTCTGAGCGTAACAGCACTTTTAAGTGGGAACAAAGAGGCAAGGCTCTTGGAACAAATAAAAGCAGCTGTAAATGTCAAATTCATTTAATGTTGGGAAATCACATGTCTAGAGAGACAGGCTCACGATGGTTATTATAACTGCTGGGTAAGAAACAATTTTTCATTTTCTGCTGAATTGTTGTAAGCTTTGTTCCCCATCTCGTTCCACAGTGGTACAAGACAGAGATTCTTAAGAATTTTCCTGTGAACAAGTAGAGAGCAAGCAGCAACAGACAAACAGTGAATAGCGAGTACACATGGGCATTTGCTTGGGGTTGCAAGATACTTACTGTCTAATTAGTAGTAAGAGACAATAGCTTAAAAGTTAAGTTTACAGAATCAGACTAGAAAGGTCAAAAATGAGCAGAAGCATAAAGAGCTACAGTAACTTCCTACAGGATACAGAATGGTCTAGCTGTGACTAAACCCCATATGTCACGATTTATCAGTCCAAGACTTGGGGATTTAGTAAACCAGGACCTTCCCTTGAGCTGCTGATATACTGAAGCTTAGGTTTAAATATATGAAGATATTTTTTGGAAAGAAGGCATAAAAAGAGTTTCAAGCAATTAGCACAGTTCATTTATTGGGTGCAAGGTTGCCAGGGCATTTGGAGAGCTGCACCGCCACTGAGCCAGGGACAATGACAGTTCCCCAGGCAATTGGTCTAACACATTGCTGGCATAAAAAACAATCATGCACTCTTTTTAACTGCTGTCTTTTGCATGCTTCATCAAAATAACCACATGAGAGCTGTGCCTAATGTAGGGTGAGAAAATGTCTTTGACTTCCACTGCATGTGTAGCATACATCTGTATCTATGCTCCTAAGTACTTTGGGGCACAGAAGCAGCACACTCCTTTTAAACGAAAAAATGCAAAGCTTTCAATACATCACTTAGAATGGGATAGTGATAAAGATAACAACACAGAAGAGGAGTGCAGAAGTAGTAGAGTAACAGGAGCTTCAATGCAGTTTCCACGTTCATTGAGTCACGAAGATATTTCATTGACATGCATGGTAACTTTCTGTTTGTGGGAAGAAAAAATACAGGCTGATTCTCCATCCTTGGAGGTTTTCAAGACTGGATAATGCTATGTACAGCTGGGTCTGATCTCAGCTGACCTTGATTTGCAGAGACCTCCAGAGGTACCTTCCTCATTCAACTGTCCTGTGCTCATAACAGTCTGAGGACTATGGGTGCTGCTGCCTCCAGTTAGCAGAATGGCACCTTCTGGTTCTCATCCCCTTCATCTTATGTTGAAAATTTGTTGGCTCCTGAAGACAAACCACTGTTTCCCATGCTCCACCATGGGAAGTGTCACTGGGGATATGGCTACAGAGGTAGCTTAACCTAGTAGTGAAAGGCATGTCCGTCCACATCTGTGGTAGGACAAGGGGGAATGATTTTAAACTAAAAGAGGGGAGATTTGGATTAAATGTTAGGAGGACGTTTTTTTAATCTGAGGGTGGTGAGGCACTGGCACAGCTGCCCAGAGAAGCTGTGGATGTCCCATAGCTGGAGATGTTCAACACCTGGTTGGATGGGGTCCTGGGCAGCCTGAGCTGGTGGGAAATGTCCCTGCCCACAGCAAGGGGTTGGACCTGGATGGGCTTTGAGGTCTTTTCCAACCCTAGCCATTCTTTGATTCTGTGATTCTGTTGTTCCGTGATTTCCAGTTAGCTTAAATCATGAGCTTCAGAACTAATAAGTGCTGAAACTGCATTGTGCTGCGTGGACATAAAATTTAGCCAGACGTTCAAGTTATGAGCAGAAAAATTTTCTTAATCATGTCATAAGATACAAGCACAAGCTACTCTGCTACTGCTTCTCATGTCTGCCCTTTTATATTCTCATCTTACATACAACCCAAACACGTAACTTTATTTTCTGAGGATTTAGAGTTCTTCTAGCTCTTTTTCACTCTTTCCATGTCTGTCTTTACATCTACTGGCAACTACTTTCCTTTCATTTATCCATCTAAAGCAAATAATAACACCAAGTTTTTTCACTTTCAAAGCTATTTGTCCAGAGACAGACTCACAGTGACCTCTGATGATGAGTAGAGACTGTAAATACACTAGAGTGAGAAGAATAATGGAGATCCTGGTGCACTAATAAAGCTGTTGGAGCTTTCAATGCAATACAATAACCTAGAGCATACAGCAAAGAAAAGGAATAGATGTGTTATTCTGTGGATGTAGTTGACAAGCCATCAGAATTTTCTGTGATTAGAAAAGCTGAACACATTAATAGCCATGTAGGCATTTTCTTCCTTGGTGAAAGCAGTTACTGGATCAAACACAGTGTGAGGTAAGGCAATAAAATACAAGAGTGCTTTTACAAAACTCACCTGCCATGTGGATAGGCAGAAGGCATGGTAAGCTGTGTGGTGTGATGGCAAATTCTGCATGTTTGAAAACTAACAGAAGGCTCAGGAGCTGCATGGCTCAAGGGTACAAGTCCCAGCTGCTGAAATAACATTGCAGGGGCTCTTAGAAACACCTGCTGTGGTGATGAGGAAAAATTGTTCTCACCCAGCACCACAAACAAGAGAAATCCAACTAAGAAATGTACAACTTCCAGCAATAGTGAGAAAAGCACATCACGGATCAGAACCAACTATGGCAGCGCGGGACTGTTGCAAATACGGGTATAACCTCACCTTAAGAACTTGGGGTACCACATTTTTTGAACCTGACAATGAAAAAAAAACCATGCCTATATAGAAAGGTGGAGAATAGGTCAAGGAAATATATTTTTGTTTCTATGCTAACGGTATCAGAATGGTATTTGAGCAAAGACAGCATCAAATCTGTCAGTTGAACAGATACAATGGCCACTGAGACTGGCTTTCAGATATGTTGCATTCTCCATATTCCAATTTTGCATTTGGATCTCCAGATATCCCTGGGGTAAGGCAATCTTTCCCTTGAGCTGTCACTGCTGTCACCTCTGCACAGCAGGTGAGCAGGAGCTGCTCATAATTAGCCAAACAGGGTAGCAGCAAAAATGTCCTCCAGCCACCTTCTGCTCACAAGATAATGAAGCAAGATATGTAAATGCCATGTAATGAGGGCCTTGACAACAGCAGTTAGTGGTCACACTTGGAAAAAGTCTGTAATCCCTTCACAAATGCAAGGAACTTGGAGAAGGAGAAAGCAGAACTGACCTAGCTTGAATCCACCTGGTTGAGGTCTCCACAGCAGAAAAGATGCTAAAATCTCTGACTGAGGTTAAAAAAAAAAAAAAGCAAGCATAAGGCTATTGAATATGCGTAAGGCAAATCTCTGCTCTGGTTTCCTTCCCTCTATCCACTTTCAGAAGCACAAGGTAGAATGGTACAAGCTATCCACATTTCCAAATGCCACAACATTTATCCTTACTGTTCAGCCTGGAATACTCTGTGGGCCTGCTGCAGAGCAATAAGCAGATGCTGAGTACACTCCTAAGGTAGCTGTTAGCATAAGGATAAAGGGGTTTCAAGTCTGAGTAGTAGATATGAAGCAGGAGCCAAATCCAGAATGACAACTGAGGGAAGCTGAGAAAAAACAACCTCCTCTCTCCCATTTAATAATGGGCATAAAGCTGGGTGATGCAAGTATGTCCTTACATTTCCACTGCGACTGAAAAGCTTCCTAATCTTTTTGCGTAATATGAGCTTGTAAAGTCCTCAGAGAGATATTTAATGTTAGTTGACCACACTCCGCATAGCACCTGATGCAGATATCAAGGTGTGCACTTGTCAACAAGCAGGTTTAATCAAGGATTACCATCCCTAGAAACTAACAGAGGTGAAGTTCTAAATACCTTAATGGATCTGGGGTATTGTGTCATAAAAGAGATATGTATAATTGTATGGCATAATATCTATAATTGGAGTGAAGCTGAAATACAGCACCTCAGGCTAACAGCAACCTGCAGAGACCATCTTTCATGGTTAGGAGTGGAATCACCATGAAGACTACCAACTTCCAGGAACAGAAAGATGTATGGATGCTCTGAAAGTAAGAAATGTACATAAGGGCATGTGCTGCAAGAGACTTGGGACCTCAGTGGTACTCATATGGGAAGGAGGACTTGCTTGCAGACAAAGCAGCACAGCCTTTTCTGGACGGATGAAGTTCCTTTGGCACAGCTGCAGAAAGCCACGTTTATTGTCCACCCACACAGACCCCAGGCCTTTTGACTTGATGGCACTCATTAGTGGCCCCACTTCTCAGAGCCAGCAAAGAGGGATAGCGTGTGGGGAGCTGTGCAACAGCATGGGGCAGATGTATGGACATAAGGCAGGGTGAAATAAGGGAGCGGAATTCCAACACCAGGAGCATGGGATTGTCCCAGCACATTGCTGAGAAGCTGCTTCTGGATCAGGACAAAACAGGAGGCCATTTTGAGCAACTACATAGGTCCAGAGTTGGAGAAGTATCTGCCTGCAGCAACAGTGTTAATTTTAAGCTGGCAGATTGTTTCTTGGACACTTTCACTTCCACCATTAAATCTCTGGGCCTGGCAGTTGTTATTACAATAATGTGAGGTGACAGTCACATGAGGAGTGGTGGATGGCTGAGCTGGCATGAAAATCCAAAAGGTCACAAGTTATAGTGACAGTACGCAGAAGCCCCTTCCCCATATTTTCTCTACCCCCCTCCCTGCCCCTTCTCCAATCATTTGCAATACCACAAAAGAAGGAAAGGCAAAAGAACAGAGAAATCATTGCAGTAACTGAAATGCAAACAGAAGAGCAGGGCTGGGAGCTTGGCTGCAGTGGATGTCTTGTCACTCCAGATATCAGGATTCAAAAACCATATGGCCAGAAGTGACCATCTAAGCATCTCTTCTCATTTTCCACATAACATGGATTGGGTAATAGCAGCCTGCTTTAGTGACTGTTACTTTGACACAAAGAAACCTGCACAGAGAGAGCACGAAACTGGTATGAAACCCCATGAGCAATGAGTGTTCTGCTCAGTATTTCTATTGCATTAGCATAAATGAACTGTGCAGACACAGGGTCCATTGCATTGCTGTAAAAATGAAACTCTAGTAAGACACATTCTCACCCCGTTCTCCCTCATCTAGCACGAGGAATACTGGTTTTGGCTCAGTCCCATTCCCATGACCAGTAAGCGAATTATAGCTACTGCCATTCTCACATCAAAGATCAATCCAGCTCTGACCTCAAACTTACCCTGTAGGCCTGTCCAGAGCTATTATGAGTGATTAGTTCAGAATTTCCCCCCCAGCATTTCACAGCGATATTATGATCTGTAAGTCACGGTATGTACTAGAGAATGCCATGTGAGAGCTTTCTAATGATACCAAAATGATGTGAAGGAGAGACCCGCTCACCATTGACATCTCAGTTCCATGACACGAATCACAGCTGAGCTCTTCACGCCATGCAGTCAGATGGCTACACTCACACCTCTGGAATTTGGGGACCCATGTTCAGCTCTAGGCCAGGTCCACAGATTTTGGAAATGCTACAGCTGGCTACTGCAGCCTCCTTTAAAAAATGTCTCATGGATTAAACTGAGCCATAAATGGAAACAGGTTTTGTGTGAGACTTACAAAACAGAGAAAATAGTACTCGTGCCTATTTTGTATCACTTCTTAGATTAAGAAAAATAGCTTTAAAATACTTTGATTGCTTTTTCTAATTTATTCTGCATTAGAATTTAACATTTTTTCCTAACTATTTTATCACAGCAGACTTCAAGAATCAGCTGAACCTACACATTCTGAAGCTAAACTTTAAGCAGGCTTGGAGAAGAAGATAGTTTTCACAGATCTGTTCAAAACTCCACATGCATTATAGAATCACAGGATCACAGAACATCCCAAGATGGAAGGGACCCACAAGAATCATCAAGTCCAACCCCCTGCTCCAGACAGCACCACCCCAGATCCAAACCCTATATCTGAGAGTGCTGTCCAAACTCAGCCTCCTTTGCTCTGGGCTGAACACACCATGGAACTTCAGGCCCTCCTTACACATCTTGCCCTCCTGACCTTCCCCATCTTTGTAGACCTCCTTCGGACACTAATAACTTAAAAATACATAAATTTATTTATCTGCTCTTTCTGCCATAATTATGCTCCGCTCTCACCATCACAAGAGCTAAGAGCAGTGACCAGAAGCCATGTGCTGGAGAAGCCACCCTCACTGGTGTCACCAACTTCACCAACACTGCTTTCCTGCCTTTCTTTCCCACTCCTGGTGCTGGGGCTTAAAATTCAGCTCTCACACGACTGCTGATGAAGCAGAGATCAAGTTGCACATGAGCTGCATGCCACTGACAAAAGATATGTTTAATATCAATTTTATTCAAAGATCCAACAAGCTCAGTGAAGAAGTATCTTTCTGAAAGAATCATAAAAAGCTTCAGAATATTTCTGCCTTTGATGATCTGGTGATGACTGCTCTTCCAAGAAAGCTCTCTCTTCCAAGAAAACTATATAAAGTACAAATGACCAATTTTTAGATAGCACCAAAGTAGTTGAGCTGGAATTTAGCCCACAGAATAGACATAAATGATAATATTAAAAAAAGATGAGGACGTATTTGATGAAAAAGGGGACTCAGTTACTCAGCTCCTGCATAAAAAGGTCCTAGAAAAGCACTGCCTGCTAATTTTGTGAAGGGGTTCAGCACTGACTCAGACCGAAGCATCTGTCTTAGCTCCTGAATAAATGCCATCATTTGCTGCAGCCCTGAGGACTTTTTCTTTCCTTTTGGCATTTTTACCTTCAAATACTGCAGTACCCTGTTTGACTTGGCTCAGTATGGGACTGTAGCTAGAGAACTGGTTTGGATTTTAGGCATACGTGCTAAAGTAAATAGTGATGACAATAGCAGTAACAGCAATTTAAAAAAAGACCTTTTAAGAAAGGATATTAGGAAAAGCCACCCGGACTTCAGCAGTGATATGTAATTGGAAAAATACTGTGCCCTGTCCTGACATTTGAAACTGTAATTACACACACTCGTCAAATTGGCTTTTCCTCACTGTAATGATC
Source organism: Lagopus muta (assembly GCF_023343835.1). Classification (NCBI taxonomy): domain Eukaryota; kingdom Metazoa; phylum Chordata; class Aves; order Galliformes; family Phasianidae; genus Lagopus; species Lagopus muta. The sequence goes on from NC_064433.1 coordinate 83,771,563, forward strand.
TTGGAAGAGTAATCGCAACAGCTCTGTAATTTGCAACAACTTTAGGGAATGAATTTATTAGCACAAATTGCAAGAGTTACTACAAGTTTTATTGGGGCAGCTTTCACAGCCTGATGTGTGGAGAGGGAAGGAGCAGTTATATTGCTGCTCTGACAAAAGCCTGCATTGCTATGATTAACTGTGCCAGAGGTTAAAGAGCAAGGATCATCTAACTTCTTTATTATTAGCAGAGTTAAACAAATAATGCGTACTCTTCTGTTCATTAGCTACTCATGACTTCTTGCTATATGTGTATAATAGTCAAGTTACATGGTTCCTCATGCCACAGTCTGAGGGATGGCTGTGCCAGCATGGGCCAACTGTCCCCTAGTAAATCTATTAGAAATTATTTCTGTGTAGAGTTCTGTAAATCACCAATGACAACAACAGCCACAAGAAAGATGTGGAGCTTTAGGAATGGGTCCAGAGGAGGGCCACTAAGATGATCAGAGGGGTGAAGCACCTCTCCTATGAGGAAAGGTTGAGGGAACTGGGATTGTTCAGCTTGGAGAAGAGAAGGTTCCAGGAAGACCTCATTGTGGCCTTCCACTACTTGAAGGGAGCTTATAAACAGGAAGGAGAACAACTGTTTGTGTGTCTAGTGATAGGACAAGGAGGAATGGTTTTAAACTAAGACAGGGGAGGTTTAGGTTAGATATTAGGAGGAAGTTTTCCACACAGATGTGGTGACGCACTGAACAGGTTGCCCAAGGAGGCTGTGGATGCCCCATCCCTGGAGGCATTCAAGGCCAGGCTGGATGTGGCTCTGGGCAGCCTGGTCTGCTGGTTGGCGACCCTGCACATACAGGGGGGCTGGAACTTACATAATCATTGTGGTCCTTTTCAACCCAGGCCATTCTATGATTCTATGATTTCCAAGGCATTACATTTCAGATTTGCAGACAGAAAAGATATATTGCAGCATCTGGACAGCTTCCCAGCCCACGAAAACTTGCTTCAGTTGTTACTTCACTAATGTTTATGAGTGCAGCTTCCTTATCCTTTTTTTTTTTTTCTTTTTTTTCAGGGACTCTATGACTTAAGGTTTGCATTTCCTTTTTCTATTAACAAAACAGTGATTTAATACCATACGTTCAGGCAGAAACCTACAGAGGTAATCCAAAAGGCTTATGATAACCTTGGAAACAACACTGCTCTACAGAGCATTATTACAGGTGGCATCACATCAGAATTTTCTACAGCTACTTCCAAAGAGGTAACAGCTCTGGTATCCTCTAATATCCCTCAGTCTTAAACAGTAACTCTCCTTTTACACAGACAGCAGTGCAAAGCAGAAGCTGAAGAAGTGTGACTGTAGGGAAGTTGCAGCAAGAAGGAGGTGGGAAAAGCTGATGGTCTAGACTGTGGAGATTAAAATCTATTTCTAGATGTGAGGTGGTGTCAGACACTGGGCAGACCACTGAGCCTACTGCATAAAATAAGGAGTTTTCAACATTTCCTGCTTTTCAAGAATGTGAATGAACTTAATCAAAGTACTTTGAGAACATCAAGTGAAAGGTGTTAGGAAAAAATGCAGTTAACAGTAGGAAATTTTGACAAAGGAACTCCAACCTTCCCCATATTACTCAGAAGGAAGGTAACAATGTTGAGATATGAAGTTGACAAGGAACATGCCCCTTGTGAAGCATGGCTCTCAGCAGCTTCATCTTTCCCCACACTGCCAAGGCTTCTGTAACCTCATTTCAAAATCGTAACAAGGCACCCTAAATCCTCACACCTTTATGAAAACTGACAGCACAGAAAGCTTATAAGAGAAAATGTCACACTGCAAAGATGGCACAGAAAAGTAATCAGCAACTGAGTTCAAATTACAGCTCCAGCAGCATCCCCTGACTCATCCAAGCTGCTCTGCTTTATTGGGACTGCCAGCAGCACTCTGAGACAATGTATAATGAAATATGAAAAATGTGTGACCCCACTGATGCAATGAGTTGATATGAAAAACACTGTTACTGTGAACTGCCATGACATGGCTTCATTAGCTGGGAATCAGACAGTGTACTGCTGCTGCTGCTGCTTCAGCCCTACTTGTGTATGGAGAACTTCAGGATTCAGGGGGTACAGATTCAGGCTCCTTCCCCAGTACAAAATGCAAAGCTTCACTTCCAGCTATAGTCCTGTGTTACATGGGATGAAATTATTTTCATGCATCATAAGAACCAAGTGCTGTGAATAACACGTTTACATGCCCCTTCTGCCTTCAGAGAGGGGCAAAAAAAATGGTTATCCATGAGTTACACCTTTGCAGATGAAAGAACATCAAATTATTATTTACCAAAAATAAATAAAGCTTTTATCTTCTTTCCCCTATTTTTGCATAGAGCTTAAATGCTAAAATAACCCCCCTCAAGATGGTTATTGTTATTCATTTGAATAACACTGCTGGAACAGTGATGGTAGTTCCAAGCACTGCAATCTTCCTGTATTTCATGGCTACAGCATGGCAATGAATGAGAATACTGCAGCACTTCTCATAATGGCTCCAAAGCACTCATAATGCCTGCAGTGCTAGGTAATGCTGCATAGAGTATCTGCAGCAGGAGAGAAATACAGAATAATTCAGGTTGGAAGGGTCATCTCTCTTAAGGTTTCTAGCCCAAACTGTGCTGAAAGAAGAGCTAACTTCAAAGTTGGGCCAGAGAGGGGGGATATAAACAACAATCACTTTTATCTGCCATCAGTGGGTAAGACAGAAAACAAACACTTCTTTGTGGATTAAATGAAGCATTTCTAAGAACTAAGAGGGAATAAAATCACCAGCCAATATACATTTCATAGCAAGGAACTAGTATCAAAAGGTTGGCCCTAGCACCTCGTATTTGCTACTTCATTGATATTTTCTGCTTTTTCAAAAATGGAATGTGCAAGGCAGGCAGCTTAAACTCATATTAATGGGGAGATCATTTCAGAGAGACAGATTTTTGAACACCTTTGAATTATGCACTTAGTGCAAAGCCACCCAAAGTCACACATCTGCTGACCAGTTTGCAGCTCTTCTCAAGTCTGTTCTAAACTACTAGCCACTGCTCAGTGCCTTCAACTGCTCAGTATGACTCACTGGTCAGAATGGAAAAAGGCATAGTGGTTAGCATGCTAGTGAGTCAATGGAAACACAACCAAAATTGCATCTCTCAGCACTGCCAACATTGGTGGAATTATGTGGATTGGAGCAATGGTGTAAAAAGTTAACGAAACAAGCCCTGTGTAGTTTCAGCTTTGCTGCATGAACCAAGCAGCTTTCTACTTAATGAATGCTACTCAGAATGAAAATTTGCGTATGTGCATGATTCTTTTTTATAACCCTTCATAGGGGTTTTTGAATCACAGTTCCTCCCACTTCCAAATACCCCCCTTTTATAAGGCAACTAAAACCTATTACATCCTTCCTGTATGAAATTCTGCACTCTTGTTTCTATTCAGTATCAAAATGAAATTTGACATTGTTCAAAGTTTCCAGAAAACACTGGAGCCAAAAAACACCGAATTGTTTGCACTGGTTCATATGGGGGACTTCAACCATCCTGATATTTAACTGTGATCTCTTCAAAGAGCTACTTGGATGAATCCTATGGGCTAGAGCATTAGAAGGTAAGGAGGCTCAAAATCGGTGCATACCTAAGCATAAGAAATTGGAGAAAGGTGTCAGGAGGCCTGTGTGGAAATCATGGATAAACTAAAAGGAAAGAAGGTCTATGAAATGTGGAAAAAGAGCCTGTCCACCTGGGAAGAATAAAGGAATTTTGTCAGGTCCTGTAGGGATGCAATGAGGAAGGTTAAGGCCCGCTTGGAATTAAATCTTGCAAAGGAGGTAAAGGATAAGAACAAATGTTTTTTCAAGTTTGTTAACAATAAAAGGAAGACTAGGGAAAATGAGGTTCCTCCACTAAATGAGCTGGGTGCATGGTGACAGGGGATGCTGAGAAGGCTGAAATTCTGAATGCCTTCTTTTCTTCAGTCTTTAATGATAAGACTAGCCCTCAGGAATCCCAGACCCTGGAGGTAAGAGAAAGAGTCTGGAGAAAGGAAGATTTCCTGTTGGTCAAAGAGGATCTGGTCAAAGAGTATCTAGCCAAAATCAATGCACACAGATCCATGGGCCCAAAGGGATGCACACGTGTGCTGAGAGAATTGGCAGAGGTGACTGCTGAACCGCTCTCTATCATCTTTGAAAGGTCTTGGTGAATGGGAGAGAATAACCACTCTGGTCTTCAAGAAGGGCAAGAAGGAGGATCCATAAAACTACAGGCCAGTCAGCTTCATCTCTGTCCCTGTAAAGGTGATGGAACAACTTGTTCTGGATACTCTCTCCAAGCAATTGGAAGAGAAGAAGGTTATCAGGAGCAGTCAGCATGGATTCACCAAGGGGAAATCACAGAATCATGGAATTGTAGGGGCTGGAAGGGACCTCGAGAGATCATCGAGTCCAACCCCCCTGCAAAGCAGCCACTCTACAGCAGGCTGCAGAGGTAGGCATCCAGGCAGGTCTTGAATATCTCCATAGAAAGAGAATCCACAACCTCCCTGGACAGCCTATTCCAGTTCTCCATCACCCTTACTGTGAAGAAGTTGTTTGCATATTGGTGCAGAGCTTCCTATGCTCAAGGTTATGGCTGTTTCCCCTTGTCCTGTCCCAACAGACAGTTGAAAAGAGGTTAGTCATGTCTCTTTGATTCCCACACTTAAGATATTTACAGAAAGTAAATTTACAGACCTCAGTTTGCTCAGCCTTTCCTCATAGGGGAGATGCTCCAGGACCTTTATCACCTTTATGGCCCTCTGCTGGACTCTCTCCAGGAGATCTCTGTCTTTTTTGTACCAAGGAGCCCAAAAATAGACACAATACTCCAGATGAGGACTGCAGAAAAGAGTGGGAGGATCACCCCCCTTGGTCTTCTGGATGCCTACCTGTGTGATCTATTGTAGGGAATCTGCTTTAGTAGGGGGGTTGGACTTGATGATCTCTGGAGGTCCCTTCCAACCCCCACAATTCTGTGATTCTGTGATTCTGTGATCTCTTGAGGTCCCTTCCAATTCCCTGCAATTCTGTGGTTCTGTGACTTTCAGGTTGTCTCTGATCAGGACACATCTGCATTGCCACAACTGATATGGGAGACTTGTAGTTCCACATCTCTCATGCACACTGTTTATCCTGTGCAGCACTTTTTTTCTAGTTTCTTGATCTTGGTGCAGCAGGCAGGTCCCATCCAATTCACTAAGAAGGATTGGACAAGGTAGACCTTATGTAGGAAAAGTATCAAAAGACAGACTGAAACTTCACATGCATGAAAACTGTGGGCAAAGAAAGACTTTCCTACTCTCCATAGTGGCTTCCCTACACTTTGGTCTTGTGCTCCTGATTTTTTGTAAGTTATATGAAGACCTCTTTCCAAAGTGCTTATAAAGGGTTATGTGAGGTGACGATCATATATATGATAATGTGGCAATTCCTGCTCAAATGACTTCCAGAACGCTTCTTGGGCAGACAGAGACAGCAGTGTGCAGCATTCCCAGATGTTGATTACGTGTCTAAAGATATAAGAGGAGAAAAATGTAAACAAGTGAGTTTGCTGAAAAACTTATGTGTGCCTGTGCAGTTCAAGCCTACAATCTGATGCCCATGGGAACAGTATGTTCTTTCAGCCTTCAATTTCCTCTTTCTTTAGACTCTGGCTACTTATGTCCTCTCTTATTATTAACTAAGATCTTGAGCAAGGTAGCTTCAGGGGAAGGGCTGTTCTATGCTGTTGTAGTTCCCCCTTCTCCAAGCATCTGCTTCAGCTGGAGATGAGGTCCTAAGCAAGATAAGCAGCTCTCAGTTGCACGCTTCATATGGATCTGCAATGGCTGCGAGCATGGGCAACTCAGTACTGCTGCACTGTGATTCATGCAAAGAGCTCAAACCTGTACTGCCAAAAAAAAAAAAAAAGGCATTACCTACAGGCATGTAAGCACCTGTTTTAAGAGGCTGAAGGCAGCTCCTGGGGTCTGGGCTGATCAGTAAAGGTGCCCACAAAACAATGACCAGGCATTATGAGTCTGGAGATGGCAAGAGAAGGGCTGCTATTTGGAGCAAATCCACTCATCTATCACTGATCTTCTTTCAAAGAGGATTACTAAAAGAATAAAAGTTCCCATGAAATTGTTTGCGCATGGCCAAAATGAGGAAAAAGAGTAGTGAAAGGGTTGGAAGAGAAGTTTGCAGCAAGAAACAAGTTCTGGATCTTTTGTGGTAAATTCACTGGAAGAGATAGAATCTGAACATTCTCCTGGAGAAGCTGGCAGCCTATGGCTTGGACAGTTGTGTTCTCTGCTGGGTAAAAAGCTGGCTGGCAGGCCAGGCCCAGAAAGTGGTGGTGAATGGAGTTAAATCCGGATGGTGACTGGTCATGAGTGGTGCTTCTCAGGGCTCAGTACTGGGGCTGGCCCTCTGGATGAGGGCATTAAATGCACTCAGTAAGTTTGCAGATGACCCCAAACTGGGAGGAAGCGGCAATCTGCCTGAGGGGAGGAAGGCCCTACAGAGGGAGGGATCTGGATCAATGGGCTGAGGCTAATTCTATGACCAAGTGCCAAGTCGTTTACTAAAACCCCATGCATAGCTACAGGCTTGGGGCAGAGTTGCTGGCAAGCGGCATGGAGGAAAAGGACCTGAGGGTGTTAGTTGACAGCCGGCTGAACATGAGCCAGTAGTGGGCCCATGTGGCCAAGAAGGCCAATGTAATCCTGACCTATATGAGATATAGTGCAGACAGCAGGACTAGGGAGATCATTTACTCAGCACTGGTGAGGTCACACTTTGAGTACTGTGTTGAGTTTTGGGTCCCACAGTACAAGAAAGATATTGAGGCCCTGGAGTGTGTCCAGAGAAGGACAGCAAAGCTGGTAAAAGAACTGAAGCACAAGTCTTATGAGGAGAGGCTGAAGGAGCTGGGATTGTTCAGTCTGGAAAAGATGCTCAGGGCAGACCTTATCACTCTCTACAACTACCTGAAAGGAGTCTGTAGTGAGGTGGAGATTAATCTCTTTTCCCAGGTAACTAGCAATAAGACAAGAGATAATGAACTTAAATTACACCAGGGAGGTCCAGCTTCGATATTATGAAAAAAATCCTCTCAGAAAGAATGGGGTACTGGAACAGGCAGCCCGGGAAGGTAGTGGAGTCACCATCTCTGAAGGTTTTCAAGAAAAAGGTAGTCTCACTGAGTGATGTGATCTAGAGTGATCAGAGTCATTAGTTGATTAGTTGGACTAGATAATCTTAGTGGTCTTTCCAACCTTAAGGATTCTATGATTCTGTGAATCTGGAGCCAATCCAAAGGTCGTACTTTTCAATAGTAACACAGTACAAGTAGCATATGCACATGCAGAGTATGTTAGTTTGACTTTGAACTTTCTTACTTATTAAAACATCCTCAAGTCACTTGGATTTTGATGAGCCAAGTACAGAATTAAATAAAGTATACCATTCCATGCTCTCTAGAATAGGGTGGTTTTCTGACAAACAGTTGAAGGACATGGCATATAAATCACTTCCAAGTAGTAAGCCAGGTTTTGAATTTGCAGCACAGAAGTTCCCAGGTGTAATTTCTTGTTTCTAGCAAATGAGAAAGGTGAGGTAGCATAAAAGGTCTTGCTCAAAGATTCCATTAGACTATAGCATCCCATGAAATTTATCGTAATTTGTTTACATGCTTTATCCTCACATTAAAATACCCACTGAGTCCACCACTTTATGGTGCTCACTCACAGTCATAGTAAAATCGCTCTGCGTGGAAACTTATGCCCTGCTTCATAGTGTGGCTGTTTCCAGGACAAGACAAATTCTCAGTCATTTGGGCTCCACCTCTCCTCTAACCAAACCACACTAAAATGTCTAAAGGATTTTTCACAACAGGAGCAGTGAGTTCCTCTACCCTACCCTATTCCCTTCTTTCTAGGAACTGGCAGAATCCCTTCAAACATAGTTAAGGAAAAGAAAGTGGGGAGTGTGAAAAAAAATGACCACATTTTATTGGATGTTATTCATGATGGGAAACAGTGACTTCTAATAGAGCTTTAATTTCAAATAAAGTCATTTTCAAACTTAACTGCTGTCTTGTGGATGAAAGAGGGGTGTCTGTGACAGTTGTATTTTTTTACAACCTATATCTATCTCTAAAGTGCTAGCTCTGTGCTGAGTGCATAGATGATTTGTGGTGGTGAGACCCCTCTACTCCAAGGGCCTGTATAGTTACTGTACTTGCAGAATTCCACCTTAAAAGCAATTGGATGTGTCTGTAACTCAGGGAAGGTTTGCTAAGCAATGACACATTGCATTTGGATCTGGAAACATAACATCTGGAAGCCAAATGTTAGAAACGATATAAAAGGGCCAGCCCAACAAGCCAGTGGGGCATTTCTAAGCCAGAAAAATCCTCAGGATGGACCCTGTCCTTCTGTGGGTATTCCTGCCTCTGGTGTCAGTGGCATGGGGCCAGTATGGTGACTATGAGTACGGCCCCTATAACTATGGAGATAACGATGAGTGGGTCAATGTATACCGGCAGGGTTTCAATTTCCAGTGCCCACATGGGCAGGTAATCGTGGCCATCAGGAGTGTCTTCAGCAAGAAGGAAGGCTCCGACAGACTGTGGAACTATGCCTGCATGCCTGCAGCCCAGAGCCTCGGTGAGCCGACAGAGTGCTGGTGGGAAGAGATCAACAGGGCGGGAACTGAATGGTAGGACACTCTGACCCACCCTGGGAGGGCACAGCTCTGATACCCCATTTGGAATGCGGGTGCTCGTACATAGCAATGCCAGTGCTTAGCACTGTGATCCTAGCCAGCGGCTTCGCTTCCTGAACACATTCCTCATGATGCATGCGTGAGGGGTGAGCAGCATCTCCTCTGCCTTCTCTGTAGCAGTTTCCTTTACAAATGCTGTGCCATTTGGTCACTCACAACCTCAGCTGCATGGTGGCTTGGTCTTGCAGCTGTCATTTCAGAGCTGAGAAAACCTTCAGGGAGTGCAGGACAAAGTCGCTCTCAAAAGGCCACACAACGAATCAGTGCCTAAACTGGGGAACAAATTGTCTAGCTCCTGACTCCAACTTCCTGCTCTTATCACTGGACAAAAATTTCTCCATATCGTGCTGGCTTTTCTCTTTGTGTTTTTGTTGCTAAGCTTTTTGGCTTTAGCCCAGTGAAAGGCAGTTTTTGAGTTATGCTGGTACTACAGGAGCCAAAAATCCACACTAATGAGTGGTGATGGTGGCATATGCATGCACGATAATGATCACAGAAGATGATGTTAACTCCTTGGTGCAGTCAGTTTTGGTGCACTAGATGTTACATTTCCTATTCAGCTTTGAGGCAAAAGTGATCACATTTTGTGGCTGCAATAATACATGGAAATATGTATAGTATTTCATGTTTAGGCAGTATATACCCAATATTTAATTTTCTTCTGATTTTTTCATAAAATGTGGAATATACTTTTAAAACATTCCAAATATGAAACAACCTTTGAACAAAATGAAATGAATGCAAGGATATTTTCAAATATTGTAAATGGTTTTGCTCCAGAAATTGCAATATAATTTTTCTAGATTTCACATCATATGGGAACAGGTCAACAATAAATGCAAAGCTTCTGCTTTATAAATGAGTTACAATTTTGTCCATAATTATTCATAGTATTTCATTCACCACGTGATACATTCCTATGGCTGATGCAACTGCTGAGGACTGACCCCATACTTCACTATGGAATAAGAAAATGAAGGGTGAGGGCTGCAAAACAGGCAGAAAAAAGACCCTGTGATAATACTGGGTGACTTCATCATCGTTCTTACATTTATGCAATTTCTACTTATTGCATAGTAAATTTGCTTTAGACCTTTCTGTTGTTCAAGATAAAATTGTTTTCTTTCCAAAAATCTCTGGCAGCAATTGCTTGAGTTTGCTTCTCACAAACAGGACACTATGTAAGTCTATACAGAACATTTCCTTCTACTGTCTGGGGCCACATTTGTCATCATGCTCCGTATGCTTAGTGTGCCTAAATCCACAGCATATTATTTAAATCTTATTTCTTCTACCTCTTACTAATCTTTTCACTTTGTCCTTACATGTTTTCCTCTTGCCTTTCACCCAATCCTATCTTTCTTCCAAACATGTGTACTGTCCAACCCCTCTTTAATGTTTTTAACTCTGTTTAACTCTCTCTCCTAGCTTTTGGAACTTCATAGGCACTTCTTCCCTAGCTGGCCTTCCAGTCAATCATCCTTACATCTACTCTTCTGCTCTGTAAAGACCTCTTTCTTCTACCTATCTAGGAGGTGGAGTGAGTTGAGTGTCAAATACACCGAAGTGTTTTGGGAACACACATCTCTTTGCAAAGGTGAATTTGTGAACCTAATAATTATTTTGGCTATTTCTGTTCATCCTAGCTTTGTCTGGTTGTACTCCACAGTTTTCTGTACTACAGGGCTGAGCTGGTTGCATATTCAGCAGGAGAGGATTTGCTGCATTCAAGAGCATACCTTGCTGTTCACAGGCACTGCTGCCCAAGAATCCAGTAGGTTTATCCTGGAAGGGGGTCACAGGTGGGCCAGCAGAGAGCCAGCTTGGAGTGTCCAAGGGCAAACTTTAAACTTCAAGTTAATGTGACAACATGGATATAGCTTACAGAGCCTTTGATAATCCTACACCTACTCTCTTGGTAGTCATTACATTATTTCTCATAACAGCCTCTTTTTTCTCTCTTCCATTCTCATCTCAGTGCTCTTTGGAGCTGCTTCAAGCTCTAAGAAGATTCACTCAGTAATCAACTGGGACTACAAATATGAATCATAACCTCTATCAGTTCCTGTTTGGCCACCTCTGTTTCTGTGCTGATCTTCTGATTAACTGATGTGTTGGTGAGCCATACATCATCCTCATGTCAGTTGAGGCAGCATTCTGCTGAACTAGCTCATCTATTCCAATCCTGGGAGTAAGGACTGTAATATTTCTTCTTCAGCTCTGGTCACAGGGTAGTTTGTCTTACTACATACATCACAGCCAGGGATACTCAATGGTTTCTTCCACCAATAACCACAAAGCTAATAAGTTTTTCCCAAAGTTTAAGCTACATTTCCTTTGCTGAAATTGAGGTTTGGTTTTTTTATTCCTTGTTCTGCCTTCATGCAAAAACACACACACAAAAAACCTGATCTGTGATAAATTTATGTTTGTGGCATTTCACAGATCAGCATTTCTGACTGCCATGCTATGCACAGTAGAGACAAACCCAAGACAGGTTTCTTTAGAAAAGCCATCAAACCAAGGAAAGCTTTAGAGAGAAAACAGAGTGGGAATACAAAGCAGAAAGAGGAGAACAATCTCCAACATGCTGTTTTCTTTGGCCATCAGCGTTATGGAAAAAAAATGGCAGAAAGGATGTGGAGGGTGTTGGACTGGGAGAGCAGGGTGTATGGGAGGGCAGGAAGGATGACTGGCAGAGATAGTTTAGGTAAGTTTGCTTCCTAAACTACCATTAGGTAGTACATAAACTTCTAGGATTAAATCCATACCATTTTTCATCTTACAGATACGAAAAAAGGATTCAACAAAGAGAGGGTGATTATACAGATCCATATTAGGCATCTATCCAATCATCTATGTACTTGCACTTCTGAAGAGAGCATGTTCTTTTGTGTTTTGCTGAATAGACACAAGAAACCTGTGAATGTCTAGTAAGACTCTCAGGAATATTTGGGTAAGAGATTGGATTAGATGACCAATTTCTTTTCAGCCTTCTCAGCTCCATAAATCTATGAATGTGTTCTAGTTCAAAGTTCAATATGTGGACAAAGGCTTTGGTGAATCTGTCCCAGCAACTTAGTACTGGCTCTACTGCCTCTTCAGGCTAGCTATCTGCAAACCAAGATGCTATTCAGCTGGGAGCAAACCTGTTCCTGAATAATTTGGAAAATAATCATGTCTTGAGTATGCAAAAGTCCTCAGGATACCCTCTGGTTCTACATAGTCCTTCTAGTTATTTATTTGCTGTGACCTCACAAGGAACTGTGCCTCTTCAAACCAAATAAAGTGGATGTTTACATTTCAATTTGTACTGGAGGAGATTTGACCTTGGGTAAATATTTCACCAACTAAGAAAATGTAAGGTCTAAGCTGAAGGGACTGCTTCATTGCTTCCCTGGATACTACAGAGTTGTCTCGACAGACCAGACTTCCAGTGAAGTATTTAAGAAAAATGATTTTTCTTGGCTAAAAGTGAATATATAAAAGGACAAGGTTGAAACAAACAAGTAAACTAAAACTTGCAAGTGAAAGGCAACGTTTCCTTCCAGGAGAAAATGTTTGATTTACACATTAGAGAGATGGAACAGTGCTATATCCCCAGCATACTCCCAGTTATCCATAAGGCACAAAATAGAAAAGTTTCCAGCAAAGAGCTATTTAATGCATGTTTATTGCCTTTTTTCCTTGTTTAGACTTATGAGAAAGTGTTTGGAAGAGACTCTGAAAAAACAGATGTCTAGATTCACCCACCTCATTCCCATTCTTGCTTTTCTTTGCTTTCTTATTCCATACACAAACACACACAGGCATACACGCAGACCCTTCAAGCAGGCATACAACCCAATTTCCTATAAACTGGGTGCAAAGATAAGACTCAAGCAAAGGAAGGAAATGTCTGTAGGAGCCTCCTGTTCAGACAGGAGGCTGCTCACCCCTTTGTTCTCCATCTCTGACAGTCAAGCTGCCTTTTAAAATATTCCCATTTGCACTATCTATGCAAACATTAATTTTCCTACACTTTATGTTAAAGGGACAATGCTAGAGGCTTTTAGCACATCTGCAGTGGCCTGAGTCCAGTGGGAGCACTTGCAAAGAAGAGAGGGTCTTTAGGTGGACAGGGAGGTCTCACCAATGGCTATGAGAAAAAGATCAAGAGGGGAGTTATGAACTTGCCTTCCCTCTGAGCAGTGAGGAGAAAGGAAAGTCAGCACCTACCCAACTGATCATCTGTCTCTTATGAGGGAAATAAAAACATAGCAGAAGTTCAGAATGAGGTTTCTTTTGATATGTGGAAGCAAGTGACAGCATCTCTGCCCACCCCACAACAGATAGTAAAGACTACTTTGTAGAAGTGGCCACCGGAGACTGGCACAGGCTAATCAAATGAAGAGAAGTAGTTCCCATAGTCTGACTGTCAGTGTTTCAAGTGTCCTGAGCATGTCCTCAGCCATTTATCTCTCCCCACTCATGTGTAATAGAAGGATCATTAAATTAGCTTTCTTTATGCAACCGACCAAATTATACAGGGGAAGGACAGTCCATAAAAACCACTCAGAACAGCATGACAGGGCCTCCCTTCCAAACTGCCAGAAGTTTTGGAAACTGAAAGTAACAGGTTTTGGTGAAACGACACCAGAGGAAAACAGCGTGCCTAGTATCTTGTTAACACATGCCTCCCACACTCTAGACTCAATCTTAGAAGCTGCGTGAGGTTAGGCCAACTCTCTCCATGTGCGCTCCAGGCGGGATTGCAGAAGAAAGCATGTATTTTTATTGCCACTGCATTAGTATGTCATATCTGACATAATATACAGATCCATTCCTCTCTGATAGGTTCCAGAGAAAGAAATTAATTGTAAAAATTTTACAGAAGCCATCTGCTCTACAGCAAAAACAAACAAACAAACAAACAAACAAACAAATAAATGACTTTTGGAAGTATGTAGAACTACATTCTCAGTTTACCCTGTTATAAGGAACAAACTGCCCTTTATGCAACACAACCAGGTGTCTACTGTGCTGTGTGTCAGACTGCGTTTTTCCAGAGAGAGGCTTAACATAGACTCAAAAGTATTGCTGCAGCTTGACAGATTTACTCCTCTACATGTCACCATCTTCAGGGACAGTACATTGCTCTGGCTAATTTCTAACGTATCTGAAGGACAGAGGGTCTCAGATAAAGGTTTACAGCACAGCACTAGATGAGGCATAACACACTGCGACACAGTCTAGCAAAGAACAACAGTAAGATGCAGACATAATCAGGAAGCGTTACCACAACTGGCACTTCAGTTCAGCACAATACTGCTGCAAGCACCTGATTTGCCTTCAAGTTACTGAGTTGAGTCCAGGATCCATACACTGGCTATCAACATGTGCAAATCCTGTGGGATGGTTTAAGCAGATCTGTAGGGTGAAACAGCTTGTGCATAGGACCCAAAAGCCATACATGCATTCTGAGTAGGTTTGCTTCACATCAACTGAGTAGGTTTGCTTCAGATCAGATCTAGTCTGGCCCCATGTACATACGCAACCATGGAAGCTTTTGAATAAATCTTCTGGTTAAATCTCATCTGCAGCAAATTCAGTTTAAATGTTCCAAGATCTTTATACAATGGCAAACAGCGGTAAGCAGGGATGAATGGGAGACTTATTTTGGAAGTGCAGTCCTGATGTGAACTAAACTGCTAACATAAACACCTTCTTTGGTTGCTTGCCATGACAGAATCATACAACATTAATTATTGGCCACTTCAGAAGAAGATGTGGTGTGTGAGAGGCTTTTCACAGCAGTTGCAGCAGGCAGTGAGTGGGAAGTCTCAGCTACCATATCCTTACCTGTTACTACACAGAATGCCCTCCAAAAATAAGGCTTTGTAGTTTACTTATTCTCCACAGAAAACCCTGCAACCATTTCCAGCGAACGGGGAAATGGCAACATCCCATTCAACAGCACCTGACATCTCCTCACCAATCTGCCCACTCCTCATCTACTAGCCAGCTCACCTCCTCTTCCACCACTATCAGACCCAAAAGGCAACTTTTCACACAATCCAATTTGAGCCAACTAGAAAAATAAAACAACCCATCCATTGCCAAGTTTCATCCCACACAGTTCCAGTTGGTTTCTCATGCTTCTCTGCATTCAGTTTTCCAAAAGGTATCTTCCTCTCTTCTTAGCAGTGTCAGGACTTTGAGAGTACAGAGAACCCAGCAACATTTCCAAATTATCCTCTTTAACAAGAAGTGCTAAAGAGTAGGTCTGGTGAAAAAGGCCATTTTTTGACTTTGTCATAAATCAAAGGATCTGAATCACTGTTTTTGATTCACCTTAGGAGTTTGAAGATCTGCTGTGACACAAGTAGTTAGGATACAGAAGAAAGAAATCTTCACAGATTAAGACTTGTTTTCAGATTAGTATGTAGAGTATCTGACTAACAACGTACGTGAGGAGAAGGCTGATAGGTTGTTTCACTTGAAGCATTACTTTTGGATTGTAGGAAAGAGGCCAAATGGGAAAAGGAAGGAGAAGAAGAGATTTTATGCAAACTCACAAATAAACATTCCATTTTCTGAGAGCATTTCTTAATTTTTGGATGATTTTGAGTTGCAAATTAGGAAGATGAGAAGAAAAATCATCTTGCATTGTCTCAAAGCCAAAGAAAAGTGCTTCAATTTCACCATTATCTTTAGCTCTCTGAACCAAATATTGAGCTTGAAAAAAAGATCGCAGGATTTTATGTATATGCGACAGAAGGAGAGAGGGATAAATGAACTAGGGCTTAAAAGATCACTTCAAATGTTCCTTTGAATGTTTTTAACATACAATAGCAATGTAATTACAAGGAATGATTTATTCCCAAATACACTCTGCATCAAAGAAACTAATTTTTAAGAAGGCTACGAATGTATGTAAAGAAATGGGGAAAAAAATACTCCCACTATTACATCTATGAACAAGAGCTGTAAAATCTCCTAGGGGCACAAGGAACAGGGGAAATGACTAAATGGGAAGGGGAGAAGCAGAAGAAAATGTAAGTTTGGTTCTACTTCATAGATTAATGCAGAAAACTGCTCATTTTGCAACAGGTACAACCATTTCCCTATATTTCTGTGCATCATCTTTTCTTCTATCAGGATAACACCAATCATCTGAACCTATCCAATATGTTTACACAGAACCTTAGCCATATGTTCCCATGGCCTATGTGCCAATAAAAAACAGAACAACTTCCTACCAAAGTCCTGATGAAATCCTCTGAGAGTGAGCCAAACCACTTTACTCGGTGTGATACCATAGCAACTCAGAGTCCCCATCACTATTTCACTGCTGAGGTCTTCAGAAGAGCCTCAGAAAGCACAGCACATGTGTGGTCCCAGCAAATTGTGAGATTTGTATCAAACAAACAAACAAATGTAAATAATAATGCCCAAACAGTGCAACAGCATGGAGGGGACATACTGAAAAGAGCCATGGTTCAAAGGTGGGAGCTGAAAGAACTGGATGGGATGGGAACTGGACTGGATGACCTTAGAGATCCTATCCAACCTTGCGGATTCTATGATTGTACAAATTCATCTATGTGCTGGTCAAAGCTTATCCATTTTTCAGCTTTTGTAATCAAGACCTTGAGACTCGAGTTTTGCAAACATTACCAACTGTGAGAAAGGAAATGGAAGAAACTGAATTCAAATAATTTTCTCCAACAGGGAAGTAATGAGGATAAGAGCGTCCTTGAGAAAATGAATGCTCAACATCTGAGTTAATAAGCTGTCTGTTTTCATGCTTTGTGAGCTATTCAAACTATGGTTATCACTTCAACTACCTAGGGTATCAGTGTCCACATACTTGCAGGGTGAGCAGAAAGAGAGGTGTGTTCTTGAAGATCATGCATATTCTCCTTGAAGATATTGATTTACTTATATGACAGATTTCCTGAGTACACAGAAAACACGAAGAAATAGATTTTTCTTTTAAAAATCCCATTACAAAAAATTTTAGTCTTATAATTTTGTAAGACATGGCTTTCAATTTTCCTCTTGTGATTATTATTAATTCATCATTTCATCTCCAGCCTGTAATGTTTAGCAGTCATTGCTTTCTCCTTGAAAAACAAATTATTGAGAAAAGAAAGAAAAGAAAGTGCTGATCTTCTCATATAAAAGATCTACTAAGGATTCTTTTTGTAGAGAAGCAGTTGAGAAAACGACCCCAGTGAACTCCAGATGCTCAAATACCAACAGTTAATGGACTACTTTGAAGTAAATCTCATGATTTGTAAATGATTGAGAATGGCAACAGCAGAACAATTTCTTGCCTCGTTTACATATTGGAATGATTAAATACATAAATGCATAAAAACTGTTTTAAGTGCAATGTAATTGCTAAGACATTATTTGTTAACTATTGCTGCTTTATTATACAGTGCTAACTAAATATACAGCAAAGCCCTCAGCTCCTAACCTGAACCAAAAAAGCTGTTTTCCAAAGTGCTTAAAACCATCAAGTAATGTGAGACAGTGTTTCCTTACGAGTTCCCTTCTTGTTCCTCTTTCTTAGGTACCAGACCTGCTCAAACAATGGGTTGGTGGCTGGTTTCCAGAGTCAGTATTTTCCATCTGTGCTTGACCGTGAATGGCAATTCTACTGCTGCCGCTACAGCCGGAGGTGCCCATATTCGTGCTGGTATGTTCAAACAGAAGCCAAACCTATTAACCCTCTTCCTCAGCAGTTCCTGGAAGTGTCATTGGCCACTAATCCCATCTACATCCTTCCTTAAGAGAAACTTAACTGCATTTTATGGGGCTAAAAAATCCATTTACAGTCTGACCACAGGCTTCTTGGGGGATGTGTGACTAAGGGAAATGAATGAGAGCACTGTACAGTAGAATGCAGTAGTTAGCCCTAAATGAACAGGTCTGAGTATCAGCATCAGCCTAGCTACTCTGGAAACTATGACAGGAGTCTCCAAAGTGAAACTGCATTTCAAAAGTCACATAGCTCCTGCTTCCTGATCCAGTAATTTCACAGGAGCAGGAGCATTTCTATGCCATGCTATTCTGCTGTAATGACTGACTGTAGTGAACTTCTTTCCAGCTACCACAGAAAAAAAAATCCTCTGGCACATAGCTTTGGATTTTTGAATTTTTATAGCATACAAATTGTTCCCTCTGTCAATGCTGTTGGAAGCCCAAAGTCAAAACTGATCTTGATCATAGTCAAAACCTAATGAAAAGGTGGTCTCACCTCAACACCAAATCACAACTGGTGCAGATAATCTCACAGAGACTAAGAAAAAATGAGCGTTTTAAGTGGAGCTTCCCTGTGGCCCCAAGCGTGGTTCCTCTAAACTGAGGGGGATGCACAATAGCAGACTGCATAGAGAAAGCTCAAACTGCTCCTGTCCATTCTACGTAAAGGAACTCCTAATTTTAGGCTCCAGGGCTACTAATCCAGCTATTCTTACTGATACAAATAACAAACCCTCTGAATTTAAAAAAAAAATAAAAATAAAAAACCCAAAACAAAACACTAAAAACAGGTGAAAAAATCCATGTTTGAATCTTTGCTTCTAGAACTCAGCTTTGAAGTATATTTCCCATTGAGATGTGCACAAGCTGTTTACATGCCCGCTGGTCTTTCTTTATCTGGCTGGCTACTGGCCAAAATCAACAGCAGTGCCTTGCTTTGCAGACTTCATTCTTGCAGAGGAGGAAGATAGACATTTTCTATTTATTTTTTATTTTTAAGGATATAAAATCACAGGAACTCTATAAAAGTCTTTGAACTTTCTTCTGCTTGCTCTCCAGTTTACCCTGCCTACGGACGTTCTCCACCTCTGTATTTATTTACACAACTGCCCACACTCTTCCCTCCAAGGAAAACTAACTTTTAACCAGTTCTTCCAAACTCTCTTACTCCTCTAATATTGCCTATATTTTCAGTGAAACAACAGAAATCCTCTCTGGCTTCTTTAATTGTTGTTGACAATTCTGTAGACGTTGTCTTGACAACTTGGAACAGCTTTGTCTTGCAAATTGCCATCCAGAGTAGTGCAAGCCCAAATATAAATGTTTAGGGTTACTGATGTCTGACATTTTCATCCCAGCTGCACACAGACTCCTATACTGTCCAGTGACAGCACTTCATTTCTTTGCTTGGAAGAGTGCCTTACACAATTTGCAGCTACAAGTCTTTCCATGCAGACAAAACAGCATTTCAAAGGCAGGTGAAGTGTTTCTGCCCCTAAAAAGGGAAGAAGTCCCACATGCTTACATTTGTCAGAGTGGAGAGCTGAATATCACAGTTTAAAATCCCTGAGAAGGTTTTCACAGATCTTCACCTGATGTGTGAAAAGCTTTTGGGATGTACTGTGTTATCATGGGTTTGTTATAGAATTATTTGGCACCAGGTATTGCCAGCCTTGCTTACTCTGTGAGGGCCCAGTTTGTTCTGCTCAAGCCAGTGGTCTGTCTCGCCACTTTCATATCCCCTCTCACTTTAACAGTCTGCTGCACAGTGTCTTCTTAAGAGTCGCATTTGAAGTTACTCTTTTGAAGTTTGCATATGGCACCAAATTGGAGAGAAAAGCTGACACATTAGAGGGTGAGCACTTAGAGGGACCTGTGCAAGCTGAAGGAAGGGGCTGACATTATTATGAAATTGAACAAGTCTTGCTTATGGGAAAGAAAAGCCCCTAGTAACAATATAGACTAGGGACTGACTATTTGGAAGCTTGTTTTGGAGGACGGTAACCTGCACAGCAGCCAGCAATGGGCCCTGGCAGCTGGGAAGATCAGCAGCACCCTGGGCTGCGTTAACTGCAGAGCAGCCAGCAGTTCAAGGGAAGTGATTGTCCCACTCCAGCCAGCACTCATGAGGCCACATCTAGATACTGCATCCAGTTCTGTGGTTATCTCCTGATGTAAGAAAAACGTCAGTCAATTAGAAAAAGTCCTGCAGAGGGGAAACAAAACAGCCAAGAGATAGAGCACTAAACCTCTGTGCTGAGGAAAGGCTTGCTCACTGTGAAGAAGGAGCAGCTGCAGTGGGCCTGAAGCGCAGCTCCAGTAAGTACACACTGTTAAGAGGATGGAGTTGGGCCAGTTATCCATAGTGGGAGGACAAGACATAACTTCAAACAAGGAAGACGTAGACTGGATATAAGGAAAATATTTTCCTCTGTGAGGACAGTGAAGCGGAGGAGCAGGTGGTTTGCTGGGGCTGTGCAAGCTCCATCCTTGGAAGTTTCCAAGACCAGTCTTGAAAAAGTCTGGAGCAGCCTGGTCTGATCTGACCTCAGGGCTAACCCATCTTTGGGTGGATGCTGTACCAGACACCCCCTGAGATCTCTTTCTGCCAGACTTATCCTGTAATCCCAAACAGGAGGAGTCCACTGGCGGACTTACATCATGCACCAAAACTATCCCTTCTCTTCAAAAGTGGTCTCCTGCTCATTGTATGCTAGGAACAACACCTTTCCTGTTTTATTCCCTTTACTTTGCCCCACTAGTATCTGGGGACTGATAGAATACAAGCAACATGAACCGCAATGTGGTAGCATGAAACCCCATGCCCTGGAACTGCCTCTGCTACAGATGTGACTTGCCTGAACGGCTAAACAACTATATATAGCAACCAAACTTCCCATTTGCTAAGCTCACTCAAAAATCCACTTCCAATGACATTTCCAAGTTATCGTTAAAAACCCTCACTTATACATCACACTTCTAGTCTGTATCTTGCACTTGGTTTAAGAAACATTTGCCACGGAGACTATGTTTTTCAAACAATCCACAAAGCAGTTCAAGACTACCACAGCTAGTACCTCAAAATGTATACACATATGAAACACAATAAAAATATGCATGTGTATAGTGCATTATATATAAAAGTTTCTACTCAAGCCTATAATTATATTTATTCTTTTCCAGAAACTAGTTGTCAAAAAACAAAACAAAACAAAACAGCTGTGGAGAAACAGCTAGTCAAGTCTTGCTGACTCCTATTTCTGGGAAGCAGATTAATTACAAGCAAAGCATCTATCAGTACAGAGCTATGTGGAAAGTATGTAATGACTCCGGTACCTCATGGATCATGTGTGATGCATAGGAAAATCCATATTAAAAAAAAAAAAACAACAAACCAACAACAACGCACACAGCATAACTTCTTAGGAGCCCTGAATTTTAACTTGCAATGAATCCCTCATTGTGAAACCAGCTACAGGCAGAAAGGCATATCTCAGGAAAACTGAAATACTGAGATACAACAAAACTCCTTGCTTTAAATTAGTTCTCATCTTGGTATTTGATCTCTTCTTCCAGCTGTCTCCTTACATGTCTCTCTGGCAAATATGTATAAGCAGTAGTACAGCTGATCCTCATGTATGGTTTTTCTTGGCTCTTCTTCAGGACTATTTGTCCTTAAATGAGCTGTTTTCTAAAATGAGAGACAGTGTTTCCCCATGAATATGAGCCATACAAATGGTTTGTTAGAATTTGATCCACTTTTTACAGCTGGAATCTTCTTTGTGTCTCGAGTCCCACTGACATTTATTGAAATACTACTTTATAACTCCGTCATGCAGACTGAAATGCACTTTAAGAGTTTCCTTAGTTTACTTGGTAGTATCTATACCTCTATACTTTATAGCCCAGCACTTCTGTTTCACAACTCATCTTCTCACCATTAATTCCCAGTTTACCTGCACAGTAAGCACATACTGCAAATAAATATACTAGTCTCATAGTTTTGCACTTGCTATTTTATTTTTTCTCTACAACTACTTTATTTCCTTCCCCATCGTGCTAAGCCTTGCAACAGATTCTGCACATTTTTACCATACTGAAAATAATCAACATTCCCCACAGGAGGCAGAAAAGGTCCAATTATTTTACCTGTCTGGGGAATTTTACCACAGTAAAATAAATTGTATTCTTATTGAGACCACAAAGGAAGCAAATCCATCGCAGATACAGAGACAACATTATTAAATGGTCCCACTAGACCTCAGATTTTTCTCTTTGCCAGGAAATTGAAAGCTTGACTCCGTACTCTCTAAAGAAAACACATGTCACAGAAAAACCCCAAGTCTGCACAGATTGTTTATGACTGTTTTCCCTCTCCAAACAACCAGCAGTGCATGTGCCAGAAGGTCTGTCTGGAGCTGTGGCTGCTAGCTGTCACAGTGACGTTATCCAGGCAAACAATTACATTTTCCAAGAGCTATGAGGATTAAAGAACTTATTTGTTTTCTTGACTCAACCAGCTCCCAAAGCCATTTTCAAACTGATAAGATCCTAAGCAGGCTTACCAACATCAGAGATATAAAACTAGAAGTGAAGTCAGAACACACGTGGCAGAAAATTATGCCTCTGGACAACTCAATTCCTCTCCACTCTTTTTTACCGACTTTGTTGTCACCCCAGCAAATACAACCTTCCAGTCCAACCTCCAGTGACACCTTCCACGGGTATTACAGAAGAAGCTGGCTAATGCTATTTCAAACATGTTTTTCTTGAGAAATGGGCAGAAGGTGCCCTGATGTACATGATGAATTACACAAGTAACATCTGAAAAGGTATGGCTATTCATGGGATACTCCTTGTCCCCAAAGGTCAGAAAGTTAATGTTAAAGCTTGTGCTTTCCTATTGAAATGAAAGAGCTTCTTCTTTTGGCCGTAGCTTTGTTGGGAGAGTTCAGCAAGGAAGAGGAAAAAGAGGGTTAAAGAGCAGTCATTCATCTTGTTAGTGTTGTAGTTGCACAAGAAGAGAAAAGGCCAATGCACTCCCTAACAATGTAATTACTAGCAGGGAATAACTATATTCAACAGCTGGAGCAGGAAACCATGAGCTGTACCACTGACTGTCTTTGATATTTTAAAAGACTCATTTCTTTTGTCCAATTCATATCTGAAGGCAAGGCATGTCCAAAGTTCCCACTTACTTCCGTAAAGGGAGGCACATACAACAGTAGAGGCCTCAGTGTGACTAGATTTTCTTATCAGCGAAAAACAGATTCATGATAACTATCTCTGAAGTCAATTGTTAAAAGAGTGCTAAGGATCACTTTAGCTTAGCACAAAACATTCTTCTCAGTGCTAACTGCATAACCCTGTTTCCTATTAATCCCTAACACAGTAATTCTTCACCATGGAAAATAAACAACATTACTACTTTCAGACTGAAGTAATAACAACAGTAATCCCATAACAGATCCTGCCTTTATTTTTCTGTTTTTTGGGGGGATTTTTTTTTTTTTTGGGGGGGGGGGGGGGTAGAGGGGGGAAAGGAGGGTCTTGCTTTAGGCAACATTTACAGGATTATAGTAAAGTATATCAGAAAAACTTGGGTATGGGGGTGGGGTGTGCAAACCAGTCCAAAGAGATACAAACCTATACCAATACTTTCCTGACAGGTTTTCTTGCCTTCCCCTGTACATATGTTGCATTCACTTATGTCCCTTCACAGAAGCTTATATTTCCCAGCTTTTAATGCAGAACTTCTGTTTCCTGCTCTCAACAGTGCCATAACTGCTTCAAGTGTCTTGCATTCAAACATCTTACAATGAGTACTATTGAAGTGGATTTGCAAAGCAGAATCACAGAATGGTTTGAGTTGGAAGGGACCTTTAAGATCATGTAGTTCCAACCCCGTGCTATAGAGAGGGATACCTCCCTATAGACTAGGTTGCTCAGAGCCCCATCCTGCCTGGCCTTGAATGCCTCCAGAGAGGGGTAATTCACAGCCTTTAAGGTGCCACAAGCACCACCATTTGGTCATAGAGGCCTCAGATCAACCCAAACAGCAGTAGCCCTTTTGTCTCAGCACCTGGCAATTCTCAGGCTACTTTGTGTTTCCCTAGTCCTTTTTTTTTTTTTTGCTAGGAGATCAATGCTAGAAGTGGTTATAGGGCCCTCACGCAGGCTGATGATTGTTCACAAGAAGGCCTGGTCCTTGCTCTTCCAGACTTCTTTTGGCAGATAAAGCCTCCCAAAAGGGGAAAAGGTACCTCCTCCTTGATTTTTGAATCCTCTCATGTATAAACCATAAATTGCCATGCGTAGCTCACAAATGCTACCATGTTTGTGAACTAATTCTCCCTTTCAAGACAAAGAAATCAAGTATAAGATATATCTATGCATTAAAAACTAGATTATGATCTCTCAGGGGAGATAAATTTTGTGAGATTTCAAAAAGAGACACAGACCTGTTGGAGCACATCCAGAGGAGGGTCACAGAAATGATCCAAGGGATGGAACACCTCTCCTACAAAGATAGGTTGAGAGAGCTGGGGCTGCTCAGCCTGGAGAAGAGAAGGCTCCAATGTGTGACTTGATAGCAGCCTTTCAGTATCTAAAGGGGAGCTACAGAAAATGGACAGACTCTTTAGCAGGGTCTGCAGTGACAGAACGAGGAGAAATGGTTTCAAGCTTAAAGAGGGTAGATTTAGGTTGGATATAAGGAAAAATCTATCACAGCGAGGCTGGTGAGGCACTGGAACAGGTTGCCCAGAGATGTGCTGGATGCCCTGGAGACTTTCAAAGCGAGTCTGGGTCAGGTCCTGGGTAACCTGATCTAGCTGTGGATGACCCTGTTCATTGCAGGGGAGTTGTACTAGATCACCTTTAAAGGTCCCTTCCAACTCAAAGGATTCTGTGATTCTGTAAAAAACGGGTAAAATAGAGAAGGGTTACTCAGCAGAGCCCTGCTGTGTGGATAACGAATTGCATTTTCCCTCCAAAGGATACTGCACTATCCAGATGACCTTGGGTTAGACTGGCTTAAGGGAATAATTCCATAAATGAGTACAGAAAACATCAAATCAAAAGAATCAGACAAATCACACAGACACAAGTGAACTTGAATTTTGCTTTCATAGCACTAACTTTTCCATGCAAAATGAATGGAGTTGGTAGGCATCTGTCCATGTAACAAGAACATCTTCAGAATAGTTCAAGTCCTCTTAATATTATTATTATTTTGTAATTGCAAATTTGCTTTTTGAATTTATCTTAGTAGAGTTGCCAATGAGTGGCTCAACAGAGGTGTGGAGCTGTTAGCATAGAGAAAGGGGGAAAAGGTAATAGGAACAAAGAAAAGAGAGGAAAGCCTCCCTGCTGTACCCATTTACTTCATAATAACACTGATTGCACTGACGGCTTCTGTAAAATGTTTGTAAGACACTTCACAGTTATTCGCCAGTTTGTCATCAGATTTAATTTTAAAATGGAAAGATCATTAAACAAGTTAAAAGGACTGACTCTCAGTTACTAATTTCTGCCTCTGAGTAGAGCTGAAGTAGCTTTTTAACCTTGTGTTTTTCTGAGTCTGGTCTGCCCAGCACATACTGCTGGTCAAGATTACAGAACATTTTCCTTGCTGAATGCCAAACAGATGTTATGAAACACATTTGGTAGAACATATATAAACACACATCTTAGTTTCTTCTCAAAATAATAGCCCAAACAAGCCCAAAACTCTGAAATTGATGTAGGAATGTGAAATGAAATCCTAGTCCATACCTGGTTCTTATGTTGTATTCTAAAAATCTTCTGTGACCCATGAATCTTGGAGGATGCACTCTCAGGCACTCAAGCTACAAATTAGTAAACTATATATGGAGGATCTCCTCTAGTATAGGCAAGCAGTTATGTTACTGAACTTTCTTACCTCTAATGACAGTGCTCACATCTGCCTTTTGGGAATGATCTCACAGGTCCCAAACAGCATCCATTGAAACTGTGCTAGTTTGGTGCTCACTGATTGAGATAAAGACAGTTCCTACAAGGAAAAAAAAACAACAAAAAGAACTTTTTTTTAAAAAAAGCCAAAAAAGAGTAACAACAAAAAGAGTACACAAAAAAGTGATGCACAATGCACTTCTTCACCTCTTGCTGACCAATGCCCAGCCAGTCTCTGAGCAGTGGCAGCCCCTCCCTACTCCTCTTCCAAGCAGCTCCCCCAGTTTTATTGTTCAGCACGATGCCACATGTTTGAGGCATCCCTTTGGCCACCTAGGTCTGTTGTCCTGGTTCAGTCCCCTCTCAGCTCCTTCTGCACTCCCAGCTCCTTGCTGTGGGGCAGCCAGCATGAAAAACTAAGTGTGTAAGCACTGCTCTGCAACAGCTAAAACACTGGTGTGCTACTAACATTATTCTCATCCAACATTATTATCAATTCTAAATGCACCGAGCTACTAGGAAGAAAATTAACTCTATCCCAGTCGAAAACTAGGAAAGACAGAGATTGTTCTTTGAATTTACAAGCCTAGTCAATCAAATTACAGTGCTCAGAAACATTCTCTAGTATTGTTAAATTTACTAGTATAGTTGAAGTCCCTGTTTCTTGTTCTCTGGTTATGGATCCAGAAACATGCTTGAGTTCCCAGATTCAGACTCATAGCTTCACTCATGCATGCAAAGAAATACACTGAAAAAAATATGGGTAGCAAAGGTCAGGCTTCGTGAATTGTATTAGAGCTCTAGACACAGAGTGCAGAGCCCCAAAAGCAGCTGTTGGACAAATGGAGGTTATTGGCAAGTTGGCTATACCAAGGGATCGGCTTATGCTCAGGTTAAGGTTCTTAACTGGGGAGGTGTATCAGAGATTCAAGTCACAGACTGTCTAGGCAAAAAAAAAAAAAAAAAAAAAAAGTATTCAAATCTGTGCTGTAAACTGTCTGACCTTGACGAATACAAACACATGGGAGCATGAGAGGAAATGTCCTGAAAGCAAAAATGATTCTGTCAGCTGAGAGAATCAGCCTCCAGTCAAAACAGTGGATTAATTATGTTTGCCATGATTTGGAAACACATTAAGGTGACAATCTTTAGTCTAGGAAAAAACTACCAGCTAAGTGATGAGAAGCCATGATAAGCAGTTTTGTAATATTTTGTAATTATTCTTTGTCCAGGTTTGAGTCATTTCCCCTAAAATCCACAGTGATCTCATTTCAGACTTTCAGAGCTGCAATATTCAGTCCAGCTCCCATGATTTTCCCACCTGCAGAGCCTACTGATGACTCTGATGAATCTATTCATCTGTCCTAAAAATTGCTGGCATACACATTTTCTTCTCCCAGACTGCAGTAGCTGCCTCCATGACCCGTGAAATACTGCAGCTCTTTTCTTATCAACAGCACAATGCTGCATGGGCTGCACAAACCTCCAGCCCTTGGTCACAGCTTTGACAATGAACACCATGTCCAGCCCTGATCTGCTTCCCACACACGTTTGGTGTTTCTTGTACCACAGCCTATACTTTCACTGATGGCTGTCATGGCCAAAAGGCAAAAGGCATGAGAATGGGAGTTCAAAGAAGTGGACTGTTGAAACTTAGGACCTTGTATGGATATACCAGAGTTTGATGTTTAGTCCAGTTTTTCATTTGGTAAGGAATAGTGAATTGTTAGGAATGATGTCATGATTTTCTTCCATTTTGAAAAGCTATGAAAATGACCCAGAATTAAGTCAGTTCTACTTTGCAAAGATTTAAAAAGCATAAGACGGGGAAAACAAAGTGATCAAAAATCCATTTAAAATACACAGAGAGAGATGGCAACTTCAAAGAATTTGTTTTTGTTATTGGAAGTATGTCTATGAAAATGCAATCTGACAGAATATCTTCCAAAGCCAGCCACTTTTCAGGTAAACTTTCAATTTCTGAGAATTCCAACAGTTAGTGGTTTGGGCCTGAAATACCAGTAAAGCACCTAATTTTAAAAAATTAAAATCATCCCAATAATCACATTCCTAGCAAGTAAACTATTTAATCTTGTGCTCATATTCTGCTGATTTAAAAATATGAAAACACAAATGACTGTTTGGCTGGGGTGTGCTAGGTTCACCTTCAAGCATTGTTCCAGTATACTGCTGCTGGGCTGAATGAAGTCAGAACACTGGCTGTCGGGATTTCTGTACAGGCATCCTAACTCTTTCAGTCTTCACAGGAGGGCAGCCAGCCATTTCAAACGGGACAGCGTTTCCCTTACAGACCTGATTCTCCCTGTGCCACTCTGGAGCAAAGCTGATCCAACACCACCACCAACTCTCACGTTAAATGGTGTAATGTAGGAGAAGATTGAGCACCCGGTTTCCATTCCTGATCTCTAACATAATGTTGGCATAAATTACTGGTCGAGGTCCCAGCCCCTCCCAACATCTGTTCATTAATGTGTAACGTCTGCAAAATCAAGTACAGAATTACTTTTGCATTTCCCAAGGAAGCAGCAATCATAATTTGTTTAATAAGTACATAAGCACTTTGAGCTTCTAAGAGAAAATACACTGAGAAAATGCTGTCCACGTCAATGTTTTTACATCACAAGATAGACAGAAAATTGAAAGAACAAAGAAGAATGGATTAATTGCTATATTCCTTAACTATAATTCAAAAATGGATAAATGCTTATAGTTGTTTGGCGCGGCAACATTTACAGAACATTACAGCAGCTACCCAAGCAGACTGATAAAAGGAAAATCCCTGCAGTAAAAATCTAATTAGTAGACAAGCTTTAAATTCTTGCTAGGGCTGCTTCTATCCTACAACTACATATATATGTATGTACACAAACAATATTCCAAGCTGCTCTAAACAATTATAATATTTTAGTACATTTGTTCAGAAAGCTACAAAAATTAACTGTGTAGAAGAGAAAAGCAGCCTTACAAGTAAAACTGCATCTTGTAGTTCTGTTAAGAAACTAAAACGTTCAAAGCAACTGGAAAATAAACTACTTGAGTTGCATTCAGTCAACTGGACTTTTCTATAAGATTGTGAATTGCTTTATCCTCTTTTTTCCTTCACATAAAGGTTAACAACAGAATACCCGGGGCACTATGGAGAAGATATGGACATGATGATGTACACTTATGACTACTACATCCGTGGGGCAACAACAACTTTCTCTGCTGTGGACAGGTTTGTTTTTCATCTATTTCACTAGGAAAAAAAAAAGAAGTGACAGATCTTCCTTTCCTACTTCCCCTAGACAGTGCATGGCTACACATCATCTGCTGTGATACTTAGCATTAGGCTGCTACTTTTGAGGACCTAAATCCACAGTGCATGAGGCTAATAGTCCAGGGCTGTGTGTCAGGAGAAGCGGACCTTCATAGACAAGGGATCATCTGTCTTGTCCATTTGAGTAATGAAATATATGGTAATGGTTACATCTGAGCTCTGTAAAGTACAACACATCTTCAAAATTGTTACTTACCTATTTCAAGCTAGTATCTATTTTAACCCAGTAAATCCTCAGACTGGAAAAGTCTGGCCTTTCAGTGGATGAGGGACTCATTTTGGCCCACCCTTCTTTGAAGAGAAGCAGAGATTCTGCCAGCATGCAAAGACAAGATCACACCGCAATGCGAATGCTGTAACTTGCCCTTATCCACTGTAACACATTTCTAGCAGATATGAGCTCACACCAGGAATTACTGTTAATGTGATACACGTGAATCCCCTTCCAGAAAATGAGTTTACTAATTTTCCTTGATCAGATCTGGCCATTACTTGTCATGTACTATTCCTCTTGAGCAAGGCTAGTGACGCTACAGTCGTGCAAATGAGCACGTGATTGCTCTGCTCGGTTAAAAAGATACCCCCCTCCCTCTCTACTATGCACAATTACAAAGTTCTAGAATTTGAACCAAACATAAACTCAACAGTGCTGTCTGGTTTTAGTGAGTGTAAGCAGTCACAGAAATCTGACTGTGGAAGACTGCTCTTGATTCCTTCATCTCGAGCTGATCTTTAATTCATCAGTTCTTTGAGCTATTTCTCTGCTGTTGGTTTTTAATCATTCCAGTCCTCTTAAGTCCAGTATATTAAAGTATTTGCTATCCTACACAATGCAGACACAAGACAAGGCACACCTCCCTGGCCCACTGTTGCCAAGCCTAGCTAAAGGAGCAGAGAGAGAGAGAAAAATGGGAATTCAAACACACCGACATTTCAGGCTGTCTCTAATTACACCCAGAGGAGCCAAGATGCTTTTGTCACTGGGATACTTTCAGCTTGACAGAGTTCTTCTCAGAGATCCCCTGAGAAAAAGGATTTCCTATAATAAGAAAGCCTTTCCAGAAATGATAACACACCATCAAACTGCTCCAGATCCATAGACATACTTTGCAGACTAATATTTGTTGCTCTATTTATTAGCAAGTTGAACCGATGTCTGTAATCTATTCTTACAAGTAGAAGAGTAACTTTCACAGTTAGCTGACATAAAAGTATCTCTGCATCCTTTTAGATAAAAGACTGTAAGGAACACCTTGTAAGACTGCAAGGGACACCTCTACTCTGCTTTTGGGGTTTTTTTTCCTCATAAATATTTCCCAGTGCTATTCCTAATCCTGTTTTCCCAAGTGCCCTTGTAGAGAGCAGGACAGATAACACAGTGTGCTCTCCAGTAACTGGATTCCAGTCACCCTCAATTGGGGACAAGGGCAACATCAGGAGTCATAAAGACAAAGTTGGAAAAGAGCAGCTGAGGGAACCTTTGCCTCTGAGCAGATTTCTGCCTGTGACTTTTGAAGGCTGTACACTGTGGGCTGGCAGTGTGGGACTGACCAAGAGCAGAGGCAGCACCACAGGGATGTCAGGAGACACATCTCCACACGTTGTGGGACCACAGGACCTGAAAGAGGGAATAGCCACCAGCACCTCTGTTCTGCCACTGCAGTGACAATAGAGAAGAACATAAAAGGGTAGCAAGTGAAAACTATAAAAAACACGTTTTACAAATGCAATCTAAGAAGGTTTTTTTTTTGAGCTAATGTGCTCTCAGAGATCTCAGAATGCCTAAAACTAACTTGTTCTGCCTAGTCCTGCTACATCAGTTTGCAGTTCACATTCACCTAGTGGTTTAATTGGTGACTCTCTCAAAGCTCAGCACAGTTCGCCGTTCCATAGTTATTTACAACTGAGTAAGGCAGAATAAGAACAACAAAAAAAACCTTCTCCCAGTCCCAGCCTGTCAGAAGCAGACATGTGCAGCTTGTCAGTGTAAGCACACTGTAAATTTTGAGATTGCTTTTTATCTTCAGGCACATTAAAGTTGTGCTCGTGCTATTTACCCCCTGTCAGGGAATGTTCTTGAGCTAACAAGAAGCACAAAAAAACGCCTTTGAAGATATTTTTGTGTAAGCTTTCCTCATCACTTCAAACAGCAGGTATTTTTAGATATAAATATATATATTTTTTTTTTTTTAAGAAAAAAATGACTATACCTCTGCTTTTGAGCTAAAAGTCTCTCTGACAATAGGTGCTACTTTAGCAGACCATCATTACGATCCATAAAATCCTATTAATCCATGGGTTATCTTTTCTGTTTTTGTATATCTGGGTAACTCAGTGACTGTGTTTTTGAAAAGCACACAAACAATCCAAACAAAATCTTCCTAAAATGAACCTAAAAATTTATTTTGCATTACCAAAGTAACCTTTGATAAGTCTTATGAAAAAAAAAAAAAAAAAAAAAAAGACAAAAATCTATCAAGGAAAGACTTTCAAACAAACAAAAAAGAACTTGCTGATGAGTCTGAGAAAAACCCAATTCCAAATGGCACTCAGCATTAATCTCTGAATCAGCATAGTAAAATTTTCAATTAGAAAAAGCTGAGCAAGTGAAGAAAAAGCAAGAAAAAGCTGAAATGAGAGGCTTTATGCTCATATAGAGCTGAAGAGTCAAATGAATCCTATTGCATGACACACTCACCCAGGCATTGGAACCACTGAGCAGCAGCCCTTATAACATCTGGCCTTGTGTCTGCACATCACCTAGTAGCAATGGGTTCTTCACCAGTCTCCTCACCACTTGGAGCTGGCCACCAGAAAGCTGGGTCTGTGCAGGGCTCTTGTAAAGAAAGCTCCTGTTGAACTCATCTGGATGCACTGCCCATTCCATGTGTCAGGTTTACAAGACCATCACTAGCAGAACCCAAACATTCAGAAACCTTTTGGTGCAAACCTATTACCAGTTTAAAAGACTGCTGCTATTTTTAAGGACTGTGCTTTAGACCAAAACGCCCCAATAAGACTGTACTAAGCAGCCTAAATTGATCATTTGCACTGTGTATGCTCCACAGAAGGTTAGTATTTGACCCTCTAAACTCACGCCTTTTTGTCAAGAGAAATATAATGAACAATAAGCTAGGGTGGAAATCTGCAGCCTGCTATTTGGTACCAAATCACTGGCCCCCACTGTTGAATCCTCCTGTGCCAGCCATGCTTCTAACAATTGTTGGTAGATATTCTATCACTTCACTGAGCAAAACCAGACATTAAGTTACTCACAAACCAGTAAAAGCTCGTTTTACACTTGTAAATGTTTTCTGTCTCACATGTGACTTGGGAGATCAAGAATGAGAAGAAAGTTTAATTTCTCTTGTTATTGACTCCCTCCTACCTTTCACACAGATTACTAGCTAGAAGACGGGAAAGAGGGAAAGAAGAGGGAAAGAAGAGGGAAAGAGAAAAATACAGAGTGTACAACTTTCCTCTTAGAAACAGCTTGAAACTCACCTATTTTACTTCATTCAGACTCTGGAGCAATGGATCGTACTTCAGTAACTTCTGACAGAACCATCCTTTTCCACTTGAACACCGATTTAAAGTTAATTTAGGACTGATCATTATCAATAGTCATTGTCTTCTGAAGGATATTCAGAGACCTGATTGGACTAGATGATCTCAGTGGTTTTTCAAACCTTAATGATTCTATGATTATTCAGAGAGCTGATTTTCTTATTCTGTAGAGGAGTGGGAAAGATTTGTAACTAGCAGTTATATTCAATCTCCTTCTACTCTATAAAAACACGAAGCACTCAGAAGAAAGACAGCTAATGGTAGATAAATGTTTTTGTTGCCACCATACCTTATGTAAAGTTGTTCTTACTCATACAGTGTTATACTCTGCAGTTGCCATTGCCATCTCACATCTGTTCTTTCTTCTCTCATGCAGGGATCGTCAGTGGAAATTCATTGTCTGCAGGATGACAGAGTATGACTGCCCATTCCAGAATGTTTAAAAATATTGAGTATACCCAAACTGGAAAGCTTGAGGATGGACAAGATGTGATGAGAGTCAGTGATTATGGGTGAAAGGCAATTAGGCTCACAAAAAATGTAGCACTCATCAGCTGTCTGTTGAATAATACAATTCTTCTCTCTGGAGCTATTCAATAAATTGCCACCCCACATGCTTGCAGCAGAAGTTTTGGAGGACTCCTTTGAGCTGCACTGACAGTTGTATCCCCCAACTAATACTGCTTAGGACACACACATGTTAATGCTACACAAATCTATGTTAATATCCTTTTTTTATATATATCCATATATAGCCATTCTCAACACATAGAACTTTTTTCACATAGCAACTTTATATAAATTGCTTTCCAGCAAAGTCACTCCAAATGAAGTGGAGTGAAGGATACTATAAACTTTCCAGAAAGCAGTAATCTTTCCTGCCTTCTACTTCCTACTTGGAACCAACCCAATGATCTCTACTAGCTTCTCAGTGTTTAGTAGCTAAAAGTGTGCAGAAAGCAGTACCAGCAGATCTTTGACAAAACACATTTGGGGTTACAGCCTCCAGCAAAACTTCAATGCTACAAATGTCTTCCTACCATGGCGAAATTCCAGGTATTTAAAATTGGAAGATGTCACTAGCTGCTTAAAATCAGTGCAGATCCATCAATAAAAACAAAAGCTTAACCTAGCTTTACTGAGAGTAATTTATATTGTCCTAAAAATTGTCAATGACATAACTAATTGGGAGATCTTTTCTGGGTAAACCCAGGAATAGGTCAGGCCAAGCCACTCTCTCGAAAAATATGCATACTGTATTTGTCTACTTTTCATATGGACTGGGTTTCCACCGTGGGGCCTGAACACCTTTGGTAACATATTCTCGGCTTAGAATAGACAAATAAAGTTAACGATCTGGATGACCTCAGTTCCTCTGCGTATATCATTTCATGCAAAGAATGAGCTGACCATGTTTTCAAAGCTGCTCAGCAGTTGTGCAGCAGTATTCCAACAAGAAAGACTGTTAGCTCTTCCAGGAAGATCCAAAGTAGGATTTTTGCTTTGGAACATAATTTAGGGTTCAGTTTCTTGGCTCATTGATTCAGTGACAAACTTAGCAGTTTCAGCAGCACTGGCTCAAGAGCCATGATGATGCCAGCTATCAACTTAAGATTATAAGCTTCATAAGAAACGGTGTCAGACAGTCAGTTTCCAAGCTCCAGGCACTTTTAACATATTTACTAGCATACTCTCAAATGTGAGCATTAAAACTACACTTGTCCAATAAATGAATAATAGATTTGGCATTGCTATAGCCTCGTTTTTCTTTCAATTTCACTTTTTCTACAACAACTTACTCATTTGCATACAAAGAAACTGTCATTCTCAGAGACTGTGATGGTAATTAGGGAGTTTTTATGAGAGCCAGTTTCTGAGACAAGCAAGTAACAAAATAAAAGAGAAATTGAAAGGACGAGAGAAGCTGGAGAAGATTGTTAGCTGGTAGACAGGCAAAGGAAATCATGAGATGAGCACAAGAGGAGAAGGTACTCATGCAAAGAAGCTGATAGAAAAGGACAGGCACTATATCTAGGCACATTTGTGGGAACACCTGCCCTACGGATGGCAGTATATAGTACATCCTTCTCCTGCTACAATCTTTACTTAAGCTGCTCTCGATTCTGTGTGCACACTACGGGTTCATGGAGTCCTCTGAGGTGACAGTGTAAGATCAGCTAAGAATCACAGAATCATAGAATTGGAAGGGACCCACAAGGACCATCGAATATAACTCCTGGTTCCACATAAGCCTCACATAAGTTCCACCTCAAATCCAAACCCAAAGTATGAGAACGTTGTCCAAACGTTCCTTGTATTTTGTTTTTCTCTAGTTTCTGCTAAATATTTTGTCCAGAAAGGTAGCATGATACTGTACTGAAACAGTACTGAAAGCTCTGCTTTCAATCCAAAAAATCACACCCACTGGCATCCTTTGGTCAACTAGGTGGGTAACCCTGTCATAAAAAGAGATTAAGTTCATTAAATAGGACTTTCCCCTTGTGACCAATGTCTGCATTGTTTTTCAGCTGTTTGTCAAAAACTCCCAGGATAACCTTCCCCAGAAAATTGCCAGGTACCGAAGTGAGACTGGCAGGCCTATAGTTACCACAGTCTTCTTGCCCTTCACAGTTTTCTTGCCCTTCCTAAAAACTGGAATGTTTGCCAGCTTCCAGTTGATAGGGACCTTTACAGATTCCCACAGCCATTGAAAAATTATTGAGAGAGGTCTCAGAATGACATTAGCCAGCTCTTTGAGTACTTGGGATGAATCTCATTGGGCTCCATTGACTTGTATGCATCTAGCTAGAGCAGCAAATCCCACACAAGTTTGAGGTTGGCTGGGAGTTTACTGTTACCACAGTCATGGTCCTTCAACTCAGGACACTGAGGGCCCCAGATTCATAATGCTATAGAATAAGCACCTCTGGTCCCTTGTCCACTGAAACTGT
Organism: Lagopus muta; assembly: GCF_023343835.1. Classification (NCBI taxonomy): domain Eukaryota; kingdom Metazoa; phylum Chordata; class Aves; order Galliformes; family Phasianidae; genus Lagopus; species Lagopus muta. The sequence continues at coordinate 83,806,955 of NC_064433.1, forward strand.
AGTGTCATGTTGTCCCATTTGCCACCTTTCTCCCTCATCTGTCCCAGTCACTTCCTTCCACCCATGCTCTATTCCCAGCTCCACCCTAGCAGTGCATCTGTGTGGGATACATTTCACAGGACTCCTCTTCAGAAAGTTAAGTAATTCTCAGATGCGGGAATCTGTGGGTGGGAAACAAAATGTATCTCAAGTGAAGGCAGAAATGGGATGTGGACAAAAAAAAAACAAACCAAAAAACAAAAAACCACACGTCATAAAACAAAAAGCAGAACAGAGACAGCGTGCCTCCTGTAAGTCCTAGGACAGCCAGTTAGCAAAAGCTAGGAAGTAGACTTAGTTATTGTCTTTGTTGTAGCATCCATCTCTAATGCTTAGGTAATCTTTGTGTGTAGGAAGGTATCACTCCAGAGCTAATAAGGTTCTAGCCTGAAATCTTTCGCACAAGGCAACAAGGTACCTGCCTTGCAAAAGTTCTCAAGGTTCTGTCTGCTTTGACATTCCTAAATGGAATAATTCCATTTCCTATTCTAGGAAAAGGAGCCTTTCAACCTCTTTAGGACACCTTTACTGGACCGGAACCATATTCCACTCTTGCTAACACAAACCAGATGCCACTGCCTCAGAAACATGACTACTCAGACCAAACTCATCTGGGAGCTGGTAGGTGGCACAGAAAGCCCAAAGCACTTCCTCAGCTTGATGTGTTCTGCGGCACAGAGGCACTCTATCTCACTCCTAAAGAGTCACGCTGATCTGAGAACCTATGCAGATATTGCATTACCAAATTCCCATATAGGCCTAACACTTTCAATTAACCTTTTTTTTTAATGAATAAATAATTTAATAAATAAAACATCATCAAAGTCTTCTATGCATTTCATATATAACAAAAGTTTGTATTTAGTTCAGACACCTAAGAGAAAAGCCCTCTTTTGTAATGGCTAAGCACTGCCCAGTCATGCTTCCAGAGTTGCAGACAGCACACCATCAGCATTGCCAGTGACTTTTTTAAACAAACTAAAGCAGGGTAATCTTTGCACTCACAAAGCAAAATGCAGCAAACCTCAATTTCCTCAGTGTTCAGAGTACATAAGCGCTACCATTTTTTTTCAACATTTTGCACTTTTAGTATTTTTGAGTACTTCAGAGTCTTTTCCAGCTACTTCCCAACAACACTGAGCCTAGAAATGCGCTTTTTAAGTGATGGCTGAGATTTGTTGTTTAATCAAGTTTTGCAGGACATCAAATCCCATGATACTAATGATAAAATATACCAGATTTAGCAACACAGCACAGGTTGAAAAAAGAAACAGCAAACCTGTAACCCTATTGAAACATGGCACATTTCCTGTAAAATCAAGAGAGATCTTTCAACCTCTTCCAGTCCAGTGTTTGGGACTGTGTAATGCAAGATAAGCCCAGCATAAAGTCATGGTAGCACCAAAGCAGAGAGATGCCAACACAGCTGAAGGGAAATCAGACTGCGGAGGAAGAATACCTGGGAGAAGACCAGCTGGCGCTTAGGAGAACTTGACTACACTTGGCCCTTGACACACAGCCACCAAATCATTTTCTGTTTTTAAGCTTTATTTCAAACTCATGTTTATCACATCAGTAACATGTTACTGTACGGACCTGCATCTTTAAGGCTGCTGTACTGTTTACAGGCAGAGCATAACATACCAGTAGTGGCACTCAGTTCCAGAGCGGTTGGCGTGAGCCACAGGCCACAGGACTTCTGCTGACAACTCTCTACCAATGGTAAAACACTGCTTGTGCCGTGACTTACTTTTCAAGATAGGGTAGTTTTGCAATGGACTGCTGCCTTGTTCCTCATTATTTCAGGGTACTGGTACATGTGCAGCTGATGCACTTCAGAGTAATCCGGATCTGTACACTGAGAAGTTTAGAAAAGGTACCATGGCTGCACACGTGCTTGAAGTTAAAGACAAGCACAAGTGTCTGTTGGTCAGATCCAGCAGGCTTGGCTCAGTCTTTCAAGAGCTGCATATTTGAACAGCATCAATTTCAGTCTTATGTATTGAAATCAATGGGAACGCTTGCAGATGTCAGCCAAAATCAATGGAATTCAGTCTTAAGCAAGAGGCAGACATCTAAACACTTTGCAGGATCTTAGTTGAGCTGGCGCATATTTTCAAGGAGGATTGGAAAAACTAGCTCTGAGTTAGTGAGAATCAATCAAAGAGTCTTCCAAGATATAAGAAGATGGACAAACACTGTATAACCTGCTCTTATTTTCTCAGATACAAAATTCTGACTTCATCTCAGAGAGCAGGACAGACTCTGCCTTACGTTAGCTTTAAATTATTTTAAAAGAATAAAGAAAAGCTTTGCTGCAGGAATGGATTCTAAATTTCCTACCCATATATCAGCTTTATAGTAGCCATTATTCCCCTGACTCCAAAGACAGCTGTGCCCCATTGCTCTGTTACACAGCAAATTTGCAAGCCTAAGCCTCACATAAAGGCCATGTCCATGGTAAGTCCCACTGCATTAAACAGAAAGACACAATGATATTTTTTGTGTGATGTGAACTTTAGTTTACATGCAGAATCAAATTCTCCAGGCCTTGTTTGAGCCAGACAAGCCAATACACTACAGAACCCGGTCCCAAGTTGTGGAGAACAGAGAAGGCAGGCACAGAACAGGAAAGGTGCTTTTTGTGAGAAAACTGAGAATGAGAAAGAAACAGTAGAGAAAGCAGTGCAAGTGAGACATGCTACCATCTGAAGAATTACGTAATTCCTTACAAGAAAAACATGCTTCAGTGTCTCAGGAGACACAATGAGTAGTATAATTTAATACTAGCAAAATTTCAGGAATTTGGAGAAAGCTCTCACAGAAACTTTGCAAAGCAAAAAGCTAGTACAGTATATTAAATACTATCCTTGAAAAGAAAAGGATTTGCCAGTTGAATCTGGTCCAACTGATAATGTTGATATAATTCTTTTAATCTGAGCTGGAAGCTCTGAACTCTTGACCAAAGGAAACAGAGAGATGAGTCCAGGAGCAATGAGTTAACAGTGAAGTATGAGCAGGAGGAGGCGAAATCACAGATGAAAAAAGAGAACAAAAGAACAGAAGCAAATAAATCCCCAACAAATTAATAAAACCCAAGCCCCAGAACTGAAGTCCTAGCTTTCTGTAGTTGTTTGAGGTTTCATAAAAGGTTTTGCTTCAACTAGAATACACATATTGTCCAAGATCCTTCCAAGTCTGAAGTTGCTTAAGACTCCAGGTTTGGCTTCAGACCAATCTTAAAAGTGAACAAGCTTTGACTCGGATATATTCATCAGCAAAATCACTGCCATAACAACAGAAGTCATCCAAAATTAAGTGCTTCCATCTTTCACTGAAAACTAACAGATGCCATGGTTAAATCCACTGATTTCTGCCCAGGCTAGCTCACAGTATTTTTCCTCCTCATTCCCTTCTTCTATTTTCATACGGAAGACAACATTGTAAAGCATCTACAGTGGCCTTTTGTGGGTCTCACCTTGCTAGCTCTTATCCAGAGTACTGTAACATGGAAGGCAAACAACCAGCATCCCCTCTGCCACTGTCGCCAAGCATCTCCTTGGCATCATGTGATTTTACTCTGCAATTGCCTGTTTGCATGCTCTCTCAAAGTCCTAGTCCAAAGCCCATTGATACTGGTGGCATCAAGATACAAGGAAAATTCCTTGCTTAGCTTGTTTATCCTAGTTTCATGTAATCAGAGTGAATTTGGTACCTGTGAAAATACAAAATGGCCTTGAAGATTCCTAACTACCATAACAGAGACAGCTTTTTCTGCTCTCACCTAAATGGACCTCTTTGGAGTCTAGGAGAACAGCTGAGGGCCTTTGGCTCATTCAGCAACAACTGTATGTCTGAGGCAAGCAACATAGGCTTAACAAAAGCTATTGCTATGGCTTTTCTGCTAGGAATTGACTCATGACTGTAAACTTAATTCTAGATCAGCACTCAGATAGTCATTAAATTGTAACAGGTTTGCAATTGTTACAGCTCTCAGACTGGACTGCCTCAACAAAAAGAGATTTTTCCAATGATTTTATTTGCTGAATGTATAGTGCTTTGGGTTGGAAAAAGTTACCTATCTCAATTTCTTTATCTATGGTCCAGGGTGAAAGCTAGATGACACAAAATTGATGGAAACATCCTTCTTTACCACACTTACAAATGCTAAATCTGAACCTTTTTAGCAACACAATGTGCATTTTGCACTTTTGGTGGTCCAACATTATTCAATTTCCAGATGTCTCTGGCTGATGGTGGCCTTCACTGCAGGTGGGAATTACAGCACACACAGTGCTGAATCTGCACTTAAATTGCAGCACAGCAAACATTGCAGTCACAGGCACAGAAACATCAAGGCAAGCCAACAAATTGAGCTATTGTTCACTCTTATTCTCTGCATTATTTAACAGAACAGGCAAGAGAAAAAGGGCTTTGAGTAATAAAGTGCTGTAAATGTACATTTACAGTACACAGTAAATGTGTAGATCACCATGGCATTTACTTGATACAGTGACTGAAAGAGCATCAGTGTTCTGCAACCACTTCACACAGAGTACATTTGCAAGTTACAAGAAAGAAATGTACATCATGATTTTAGTCAATACTTTGTTAAACTGAATTTCTCTCTTGGTCCCTTGGCTACTACAGATAGGATGCAGTAGTGGGACTTCACCTGTTTAGTGTGAGATAAGCCTGCAGCTGCACTGCTTGTTCTGGGCCAAGGAAATGCAGAACCAATGCCTCCATGCAGTCTCTGTGCTCTGCCTGAACAACATTGCATGTCATGAGCATCTATATAGTGTACATACTTTGGCCTGACCCCTGGCAAGCCTTTTGAAATGCCCAGTCTACCCTCTATCCCCTCTACCATACTAATAATTGCCATCAGTAATCAACCAAAAAAAATTAAGGAATCACTGGCACCACAGGGTGTGAAATCTTAGAATTAAGAGTGTCTGTGTGAACAGAGTTTAAAAAAACTGAAAGTTAAGTCCAACAAAAATAATCATAACTGCCTATTTCTTGAGGGACTTTCATGTTGCAAGTCCAGCACAGAAACACCTGTGTCATCTTCCAGTCTTTGCCTGGGCAAAGGCCTTTAACTGATTCATGCTAAGTTCTTCAATTGAGAGAACAAATTGATTATTCTGTTGCATACATGTCCAATCCCCCAGTTTTATGTTTTTGTTGCCCACTTTTTTATGTTTTAATAACAAATATATAAAATAGGTTTTGTTACTTAGATACATTAGCTACATTATATATTTTATATGTGGCTCAAGACAGTTCCTCTTCACACAATGCAGCCTGGTAAGCCAAAGGGTTGGACACCCATAGTTTAGAGGACCATGTTCCAACAGATTGTTCAAGTTGCAATTTGTATCTTCAGTACTCGAGCAAGGCAAAAAGACTTCAGTCATGTAAGCCACTGTTTCACAGCAAAAAAAAAGAAAAAAGAAAGAAAAAAAGGGTAAAGGAATGGATGTAGGAAATAAATCTCCACAGTGCCAAGGAGTCCTGGAGAATAAGCATTAACACCAGTCATGAAATGTGTTTAGACTCTTGAAAAATCCTCTCATAAACCACTTTGAACAGTCCAATCGTGAACAGTCTCCATGGAAAAACTGTCCAGTGGCTGAAGTGCTACCCAGGGACCTGAGAGGATCTAGTCCAGTTCTCCTACCTACATCCACTCTCCTTGAGAGCAGAATAAGCAGAACAAGGCTAGAGATCACACTGTTGCTTTGAGCAGGCTAGTACTGCTGAAAGACCCATCCAGAGATGCTATTTCATATTTTCAAAGGAATACTGTCATCGTGACTTGACTGCTAATTAATCAAGATGCATTCTTCAGCTAATATGGCTTGCCTGATTCCAGGACAGCATGGCTAACTTGGCCAAGACTGTGCTTTATTTAGTATGTAATTTAGATATATGAAACATGCCCTGTGTTTCTTAGCATCTTATCTTTCTGCAAATTAAGTATAGTAGTCATCAGTGACATTTTATGCAATTAAATTCAGTGAAAACACTGAGCTAAGACACTGTGATGAGAAAGGAAGATACTTCTAAATACAACAGATTAGATGAATCATAGTGTGAAACTACTAGCTCCACCTCTGGTGTTTTCTGCTTGCTACAGTACTGTCAAGAGCAGTGTGTCCAGCTCTTCAGGGTTCTGATGCCCAGCAGGTCTTCCCAGAACTAGTACAGCAGCACAGCAGCTTCCCAGACAGCATAGGCATCACAATGAACAAAACAATGCTAGGTTACCCACTCGGGGGACTTCTAACCCATCAGAATCTGATGGGAATGGTGGTGTGGAACAACACATCCAGGCAGCAAAACACACCCAACCCACTTCACCCTTCACTGCTAGTCCAGTTACAGCACACAGAAGTTGTAAACGAGCTAGTTGTAAACTGGATTTTGCTGTCAACACTCTTTAGGGATCACTGCTGAAGAGATACAGTCCACTAGTGGTCTAGGCAGGTGTCACCTTTTCCAGCTGTGCCAATACCTATTTACCAGGCTAGAGTCCTTCGGGACAAAACTGAGGGGCTACTCTACTGCCTCTGAGATGCTAAAGCTGCACAACAGTGGAATACTGACGTGCTGCAGGAAACACACAGCGTGCTAAGGACACCCTTCCCAGCAAGGAAAAAGGAAGGTAGCAAGGAAAGAAAAGGTTCTTTAAGAGGTCTGGGAAAGTAGTCATGGCACCGAGCTGGCTGGTGTTCAAGAAGCATCTGGACAACACTCTCGAAGATACGGTCTGATTTTTGGGTGGTGCTGTGTGGAACCAGGAGTTGGACTCAAGTGATCCTTGTGTTTCTCAGGATATTCTGCGAATCTACGACAGTGGCTTATAGACACCAAGCCAAGGAGCTGCAAGGCATGTCCCCCCGACTAGATCTACCATTTTTATACTAGAATATGACATATAATTTGCGTTTAGGAAGTGTGCACACTTTGATCCACTTAGATTGCTATGTTATTACCAAATAATTTCACTTCATTTTATAAAGATGACTCCTTATGGCATAAGAATCAATTTCGGTCTCACTCCAAAAGCACTAATAAGCCATTAGTATTTTCTTTTGTTCTTCCATTCCAGCTTATCTTGCATCTCTCACTCAGAAGTAAAGAGCTGCTAAGGTTGGCACATGGATGCTTTGGTCAAGTGCGCATCGCTTTTACTCAGAAGAGAAAAAGAAAGTCTGTCCATTGAGGAAGGGGGCCTTTTTTCTTCCTCAAGGATTTCTTCAAATAGTGGTGTGGTGCTAGACAAGGTGGTGCAGCTGCAAAGCATAACCAACTAAAGAACACCGAAATCCAGAGAAAGCTCCTGGGAACTGTGCACAGTGACATGCCTAAATGAGGGGAACAGAGTGCTTTAGAGAGCAGCAAGGGCATGGGGAGAGAAGGGGAGCAGGGAAAGTGAGGTATTTTAAGTACAGACCCACTTTGCCAGAAATAAAGATAGGATTTGAGAGATTTAAGGGAAAACTTTCCCCTGTACCACATCAGCCTACATTACTGCATGGCTGCTATGGGATGTAATTGCTTAGTTATAATTGCTTACTAGTGCAGATGTGGTGAAGGGGAAGGAAAAAAGCTTCTAGGTCCTTTACCCATCTCAGAAGGAAGCAACTCCTTGTGAAAGCTCATAACAATCTATTCAGTGTTACCATTCACTGAGTCCCCCAGTGAAAGAGGTTGTTAAAAATTCCATCACCTCATTTTTTCAACTGTAGCAAACTATTTTCTCTAACCAGTACTAAGTTTTTCATGAGGATACAGTAGCTTCAGTAAAACAAGCAACGTTTGCCAGAAGACAGGCCAGCCTTCTAAGCATAAAATCTAAAGGAAAATTCTTACTTCAAAGAAGGCAGAAGAGGGACTGCAAGTTAGTTCACCACATCCTGAGTAATCTTAAGCACTGCTGTCTGGTGCACAGTCTGAAACAGATTGTTATGGGCTGCGAATATCTGTTCACTGGGGTCCTGCAGGTGAGAGATGCCTGAGAGTCTTGCTGGGTTTTAAGGCCGGAGCCAAGTGAAATCAAACAGCTGAGTTTGTGCTCAGCAGCATAAACTAGTCAGGGTTTTCCAGGAAGACTTACACACACACAGAGATCATACACCTCTAAGTGAAACAGCTGCTGGGTGTGGGTTGAAAGGAGCTGCAAAGCACCTAACGGGGGCATTCCAGCTTCTTCGTGGAACTAGATCTGAAAAACACAGTGCAACGGTGCATCCTCTCTGGTAGCCTATATGAAACAGATCAGACACTTGCCCCCACTATCCTGGTACTGCTCATTTAAAGAATCTCACTCTGGAAAGTCCTAGGCCGGACACTGAAGGTCAAGACTGAATGTAACTTGAAGACATTGACATAAAGCTGCTTGATACAGCAGCCAAGAAAATGTGAACTCTTTTTAGCACCATGTTCTCAAAACTTGTCTCCATAGATAGCTAGTGACACATGGAATAGTCACTGTTCTACTTAGCAGAGCTTTTTACAAACTACAGAGCTTAGAAAAATTCTTGAGTACAGAGTATTTTGAAATAATACCCACTTGCTGGAAGTGGCATTGGCTTACTGCTCTTAGTGGCTTAGGGCAAATGCTAATAAATTGAGTCAAAATGCTCCAATGCTAATGACTCGACATTAAATCATACTGTATAGAGGAGATGGCTAGGCTTTTGTAATGGAAGGTTTTTTCTGCTTTTAAACCATGGAAGTTTTCAAAGGAGTAACTTGATAATGATAATAATAAAGACATGAGAACACAGTGAAGGCACTGTGTTTTTATAAGGTTGATCTATAAAGATATTTATAACAGTCAGCACCCTTATAACCTCCAAAATATAGCCCACAAACAGCCATGAAATGAATATGCTTGGATGACTGCTTAGCTTAATCCAGTCACAATCAATGGAGGGACATCAGGGACACAGGACTGAGTCCAGGAGTCAGCAAATGAAAGCACAGTGCAGAATAGTGATCCGAGCAGACTTCACACAGCAGGCTAAGTACATTAGACACTGACCGATCTTCCAAGGGAATTCTCTACATAAAATCCTCACCAGAGCAGAAATTGTCTCATTTTTGAACTATTAAAGGCATATTTCTCAACACCAAAGCCAAGGTCCCAAAGCCACAACCAACACTTTCCATGAAGCTTAGTGGGTTTATAGCAAGTCTAGTCTAGTACAGTATCATTCCCTGCTTTGCAAATGCTATTAAATTGTTTCCACTCTCTCACCACTGTTTCCAGTAAAGAGGGTTTAGCACAGACTAAAAGAAGCCAACAGGAAAACTTCAGTTGCTTAGCAGTACAACATACAGAGAGTTTCTGCAGACAGCTTGAATATCTTGCATGCTGAAGGCTGGTACTTGGGGTATTTCAAAGAGACCTGGACGAGAGAAAACTTTCACAATTCTTTATGTTTGTCCACTTACTTCTGATGTAGTCATTCTCCTGCCTCTATCCAAGATAATGAAGATGAACTCAGAGGACAAACTGATCCCCCAGGAATCCAGTGGACTTTAGACTGACGTCTGCATGGCTACGTAATACAAAGCTGTATTAATTTAAGGGTGTTGCTTTGCTTTTAGTATATGCATGTACTGAGGGTAAGATGACCACTTGCTTGGGGTAAGGGAGGCAGCACAAGGACACAACTGTAGACACATGCAGAGCAGCGCTTCCTGTTCACCATAACCCAGCATGAGAGCACTGTTGTTCCTTTTGTTCATACCTTCCCCTAATGTGAAAGTATCACCATGATGGAGAAGACATGATATGCTCACTACAGGCAATTATATTAGATGTAAGAGCTATTTGCCTTCTGAGATCAACTTAACCAAAGGTATTATTTCTCTATTATCTCCCTTTAACTTGATAAAAAATGCTAATAATATATTTATTGTGCACAAAACAATGTGTACTTCACTGCCTTTAATTACGTCCTTGTCAGAGAAAGCACAAGTAAAAAAGTGAAGCAAATTATGAAACATGGATGAAAAATACTCAGTTGACAATGGAGCAATGCTCCTCCATATTCCCCTTGAGAAAGTGCAACTAGTTATTAAATATTCTTATTGATGATAAGTATAGCAGGCTTAGTAAATGTGGAGAAATGTCCTTTTTTAAAAATCGGGTTGAGTTTTCCAGGTATAACGCTATGCTGCATGTAAGTGGAGAGGAGGCTGCTTAAGATGTAGGATACATTATAGAATCTGTGGTGCACCCCTGTTGAGCAAATCAATGATCCTGAAGAATTAACAGGTGCCAAATGTAAATACTCTTTTTTGACCAGGGGAAAGAGATGTATGAGCTCTTCTTTAACATGAATTCATTAGAAGAGAAAAGCTGTTGATTACCAGCTGCTTGCACAGTGATAAAAGTGTAAGAGAAGCCACAGGCACCTTATCACCTTATGCATACATTGCCTGACTGGCTCCCAGATAAAAGTTGTGTGGAGGAGGCAGTGCAGACAACTACCTACTCCTTTGGGAAGCACCAGGTGAACCCAGCATCCTTTATAATGCATCACCCACAGATGAGAAACCAAGACACCATAACTTGATCTGGACCCACACGGTGATTCGCATGCAGACCACAGCTCCTGGTGCCATGGCACACACTGTGGCATCAACCAGCCCCTCTCCTCACAGCACAAGTATCCCCAGCACAGAGCCAAGGCAGTGTGGGAGCAATCTAACAAATGAGAGAGAAGAAGTGGGGAAAACATTTCGGTCTTCACTTGAAACATGATGAAAGCACCCTCAATGCAGCGCTTCCTCCTGAAAATCCCATCCCATCAGACTCCAATCTTTGATCCCTGGCTTCAACTTTTCACGTTTCCTTCATCAGAACTAACCTGACAATGCAGGGAAAAATGGCAGAAGGATTTATTTACACTGTACATGGGCTACATCCCTGCTCACCTGTTACGTGATTTGGCGTTACATAGATGGCCCAAGGTGTCACATTCCTCAGCCGGGCTCTGACTCTTGCAATAATCCAGGCAATGCGACTCTGAGCTGCTGGCAGGGCTATTTGTGAGAGTAACTGATGAGCAGGGAGACCAGAGAGAGTATTCTTTCTAATTTTTGTGTGTGCACATCACTAGATCAGTATCTATAGACAGAAAAATCCAGAGAGTTTCCAAGATCCACTTCCAACCTGGCTAAGCACCAATGGAATCTCAATATAATTTCCCTCAACTTCCTTTTTTTCTGAGAACCAGCATAAAGGGTGATCACATCATAGCTTTGCCAGCTTGCTTACTTGTATAAAACAAGTAGATCATGACCTTGCATAAGGTTTTTTTCTTTCACACTGATTGTCTGATTAAAAGCCCAAAGAAACCTGAGAAAACTTTAACATGGACTTCAAAGGGCTCTATAATTGGCGCTTTTTCATCTATCCCTTCAAAACACTCCTGGTGTTTTATGCCATACATTGTATTCAATAAATTTGGTGCCATTCTCCTACAAACCTCAAAGCATTCCCAGTTATTAGCCCTCCGAGATAATAGAGGTAAATATTATTCTGTGGCTGATTTGATGGCTCCTGAAAGCCAAGGGAAAGGATTTATCCAGCTAGTGCCAAAGCCGTGACAGGAATCTCGCTATTTGCACCCTACAAAATAGCCTCCCAAGGCACAATTTTTCCATTTATATACAGGACTCGTTTTGCAAAGACTGACTGCAACAGGCAATGAACATCAACTCCGTTTCTCCTAGCATAGGCCTGGAGGTGCTCCTCATGTGTTGTCCTTTGACTCAGTATTGGAACACATTGTCCAGTTCTGGGCAAGATTGATGATAATGCCATCAGGCCCCAGCTGATCCATCAAGTAGGATCTGTCCCTCAGATAGAAGTCTTAATCATAACAGTGCCTCAATTCACACAAAAAGGAAATGCATAGTTGTTGTGAAGAGAGTTCAGAGCTGCACTGCTGCTGCTGTATTCACACAAACAGCAGGAATAGTGCTTGCCTGGAGACCGCACACTCCCCAGATGGATCCCCTGTTATCTGGTGCACTGGGGCCTGGCAATACTTCCACAGGAGACCTCACCCACTGGGAGCTCCATAGACTGCAAGACAACAGGCTTAGAAACACTTCCTTCTTTTTCTGATGCAGAACAAGCTCACTCACAACAGGAAGCTCACACCTTCCCCTCAGCATTCAAACAGCCTCTGTGGCCAACCAGCATACAAGTCTTCTCACATCTTCAAACACTGTGGTGCCTTTGTTCTCATGAAAAAATACATATATATATATCCAATATTTCATGAAACAAAACAACCTTTGGGCCACAAAATAGTGTTTTTTGGTTTTTTTGTTTTTTTTGTTTTTTTTTTTTTAACAAACGTCAAGAAATCATTACAAATGCAGATAAAAATGAAAGCTAATGGAACTTTTTATAAATGTTTGTTTAAGATACAAAAATCTTTCCCAAGAAAGTCTGGTATCTCCCAACTGGTTTTAAAAGCATGTGCATCATAATTATTCCCCATGTCTATTACAGGTGAACTTACACTATAAGAAATCTTACTGCGCAGCGATTCACAATGTGGCACAGTTCTTCTGAGATAAGGGATCTAACTGATCTAGTAGAGTACTTTGCAGAAAGGAGTAGCGAAAAAGGGGAGGGCAACTACTGAAATAGGGGACCTCGTAGAGAAGTTGTGATATGGTACCTTGCAGCTTTTTCTATAGATGGTCTCTCTCGCACTTTCAAAGACAACTGATCCATAAAGCAATCCAACTGCTGCTTAGTCTAGTTCACAGACAGGGTGGGATTTAGGAGAAGGCAGTGCACAGGTGATCTGAAGGTTGCCTATAATTCCTGCATTTCAGTTTTTTTGATCCAATTCCATATGGCATCCAGTGCAAATCTCTGGAAAGGCAGAGCTGTTCTTCAGAACATAAGGACCCATGGGATTAAACTGTACCAGAGCTGCTATCCTTTTGTCATCTGTTCAAAAGACATCACAGAAACTACCTTTTAATATTCTTGTCTTCCATTTATTGACTCATGCCCAATATAATCCATGACTAATTTCTCATGGGTCTGCAAAGGTCAACCAGAGTCCATTCAGGAAAACCTAGCATATAGTCTCACTTGACAAATGCAGCAGCATTGTATTCACTTGCAAAGATGACTTATTTCCAAAAAGTGACATACAACACTAATAATGGTTTCTTGAAACATAGCAAGAATAACATTTCAAAGTGCATAGAAGATAAAACATAAGCTCAGTGTAAGCTTGTATTAGCTCAACTGCTTTACCTCATTACACATTTCCACCCCACAATGCCTTCTGAAAGAATAAATCAGCTCCCTCTAATTTTCTCAGGTCTTAATAAAACAAATAAGCAAAGATGCGTTAATTTAAGAGAAGCCTACCATACAGCTGTTAACAAACTGTTAACATTTTCCCAGTTTCATTAGTACTGCATGACAAAACCTTGCTCACAGCTGAACCTGACCTCACAGACCAGCTGATTAGTCAACAACGACATTTTGGCTATTTGATTTAGTTATCAAACAGCCAGAGCAGATCATGCAGCTAGCAGAAGGAGTAACTTTCTTCTTATCATGTATCTTCTTCTTAATCTAATCACCTACAGAGCAATTTACCTACTTATTTCAGATCAAAGTAGCTTTAGTAAACAAAGCTGACACCTTGCCAGGCAGCAGTTACAGATGACTTTCTTAAGTGGAGTGATACATGGAATAGCTGAACTGCAAGTTTAGGCTTTAAAAATAGGGGAACTTCATCAGTGCCAGCGTCAAGGCAACCTTTGAAACACGTGTTGGCACACAGGCACACACTCTACATGCTGCCATCAGAAACATTCTCTTTCAGAACAAAAAGAAAAAAGAACAGAGAAAACAAGACCCTTATCATACAGAAATAATGAGCTCTGTTACTTTCGCAAAGTCAAAGGATATTGACCTCAGCAGCAATAAACAGTCAACAAAGGAGATGTTTATACTGACATCCCATCAACAGAGATCTCCATTTTGCAGTAGGTTAATCAGCTGGCAGTGAAAACCACTGAGATTCCCTCTTTCTCGTCTCTTGGGTGGCCAAGAAAGTTTCATTAGAGGTTGACATGGAAGACAGAGAACATGTGGCCATTGGATATTTTCTTATTTTCACATGTTGGACTCTCACATTACATGTTTTGACTCCTACATTTTGGAATCCAATCTACATTTGGAAGCCACCTTCAGATAAGATTTGCCATAGAAGGTTGGCTTCACAGGAAAATCAATGATTGAAAAGCCATATTACAGGCACATAGCATCTCAAAATTACACGGACTTCCAAAATACCTTGTTTAGCAGGGTCTCTCCAAGAGGAAGCTCAGAGAAAAGCAGTTAGTCTTGTCTCAGGTACCATTACAGGCCAAGGCAATCATTAAAAGTAGCTAATTGATTAGTCAGCCACTAATTCTTGTCACCTGCCCATGCATGCTATTACATTTTTTCAGCACACCGCAAATAGATCTAACTACTCAGTGACATTATTTCATTAAGCAAGAAAATTAGGGAAGTAACTGAGTAAAAGATGATGATTTATACATCCATTTCCAACCTAGCAGCGAATAACTGTTTTTACACCGTAACAATACAGAATGCTTTCAACAAACTAATCTAAATTTCTGCCAAGCCATACTTCTCAGTTGGGCTTTTTTCTTGTTATTATAGGTTAAAAAAAGGAAGAAGAAATAAATTATAAAAGTGTGTGGGTGGGTGCGTGTACACAAAGGAATAGTCACCCAGTTTGTGTTTTATTCATAATAAATCTCTGTATAAAATGCTAGGTCAGAATAATTTTCATGTTAAGAACTGAGCTGATAAAGCTGGAAGATTGCTAACAGTTGGCAAAATTACCCTTGGGTCACAATGTTCGTGGCACCTGTACACACATTTTCTCCCCTTTATCTTCTAGTTTACTGTAAAAGAGTCAGCCTGCTTGATCATTTTATGATCACAAGAAGGCAGCTATAGAAGAAATGAAGAAACAAAGATTGTATGACAAATTAATTTTACAGAAATTAGTAACAGCTATAATTAGTACACAAACTAAAATTTAAATAGGGGAAAAGACTTGTAGTAATGAAGAGGGAATGCATGAATCTGTCTGGGGCAAAGAATGATTCACTAAGCTTATGCATAGTACAACTGATAGCATTTCAGGTCCACATGTCCCACCTAAATGAGGTTCAACTTCACCGTGGTCAAATTGGTATAACTTGATGTGAAGTTCACTGGCTAGAGAAATCAGCTGATGATTTAAATCTAATTCCTCTTAGAGGGCAGAAGTGAGGATGCTGCCTAAGCAGTTAAGCAGGCTCATGTTATTTGCCCAAGGAAAACCTTCTCTTTCATGCTGATTTGTGCACCTCATCTAGTTTAAGGGGAAGTCTGATGAACCTGCTGAATGCAGCACAGCCACATCTGCTCATTTATTTATGTACAGAAACTGTAGTAAATCTCATTGTTAGGCAATTAGAATGAAGCCACTGAGAATACACATATTCCATTTATAATCAACTTGGAAGCCGTTGACAGGAAGCTGTCACTGAGAAAAGATAACAAATAACAAATATGAGTTTTTTATTCAATATGTATTGCCTTTCACTAGCTCCTTGTGAAACCAAGTTCTCCAAAAATAATGTTCCCTTCATTCTCCATTGGCTGTGAAAACTCAAGCACACATTTGCCAGCAAATTAAACCTTTCCTCCAGCACGAGTCAGTGCAATGTGCAATCCTGCATTTTGTGACACAGTCACAGCCCTGCAGTTCTCTCTTTAGATAAAGGTCATGTCATGGCTGTCTATAAATCTCTGATTCTGACAGGCTCAGTCATCACAGGGTCAAATATCAGTTCGTACCCTGCTGACTGCATGGGAAGTATGTAATATTCCTCTCTCTCTCTCTCATGAGAGTCCATTTGGAGAGTCACAAAGAAGCAGAATGTGTAAATATTTATACTATTTATTAACATTGTAATGCACACAGGACTCAGAATGCATCCCATAGGGCAGTCTGAAAAATAAAATAGCACAGTGTTCACTCTCCATAGAAGAACAGCCCCACTACACTCCATACCTGTTCAGCCAAAAGCTGCTGAAGAAGCCAGCCAAATCCTGGCTTTACTACGTAGTAAATGTCATCAGTAAAGTTGGATTGTTTCAGGGTCAGGGAGATATATCTTGACTTGAAGATTAATTGCCCCCACACTCATATCTAAGACCTCTTTATAATGTTCTGATTCATCCTATCTTGGCTAACACACAAGATAGGCAACCAGTCCAGTTTCACAATTCTACTTCAATTCTACCTTCCTGCAAAATAAAATGGAAGCACTGTCTCTCAATTCATGTGTTAGTTCCTAAGCTCCAAAGCAAATAAATAAATAAATTAATAAATGGAAGTGAAATATAGTCTTTGTGCAGAACTTGCAGTCTGGTGTGAAAACTGTAGCCCCTGGGAAGCTAGAAGCATGACAGAATGTGTTCTGTAGGATTGCACATGAGCATCTGATTCCAGGGCACTGATAATGTGCTGCAAGATGCAGGCCAACCACAAACACTACTGTGAATTGTTATTTCCAGCTTCTTACTCCTATAGTGCTCTGAAGCTACATAAACAGCTGTCAGGAAAACTGTAAGAGCATATGCATCACATAAGACCAAAAGTAAAATTGCTCCAGATATTCCTACAGCCTGTGATTGCCACAAGCATGCCCCATTCACCATGAAAATACCTTCAACTGAAAGGCAACTTTCAAAATCATTGCTCTGATTTGCATCAGGATTGTGGAGCAAAAACCTGATGTTTGCTAATACTTAACGACAAGTAAATCCATCCCATGTGATTCAGTAATCTTTATGCTTCTCAGACCTTCCACATCCCTCCTCATGATCCATTTTACATGATTCTTATCAGAAGACTCCTTAAGGATCTTTTTCTGGAACAAGCACAGAAGCACTGTTTGTGAATCCTAAGTTTCCAAGCTCCTCAGAAAACTCATATTCTTACGCTGCTGCTGTTCTGTTGCCTCTCCTTTTTATGTACCTGCATCTAGAAAAGAGTAGACTGTGTCACTTCTGTGTTTTACTAGAGAAGAAGCTGGTCAGAGCTTCAGCACTGAGACAGGAAGAGGGAAGTCTACAGCCCCCCTGCACAGAGCTCTGTACTACGTGCCTCCAATTCCTTGCTCTCACTCAGATTTCTGTGGCCACTGGTTTCCCCGTTTCTCCTCCAAGAGCTGAATCATTACAGTCTATCCTGAGTTAGAAGGGACCCACAAGAATCATCGAGTCCAACACCTAGCTCCACACAGGACAACCAAAAAATCTGATCATGTGTCTGAGAGCACTGTCCACATTTCATGAATTCTGGCATTTCTGGGCTGTGTCCAGTGCCCTGTGGTGCAGGCCCTGTCCCTCACCCCCAGCTGCCCTCCCCTGACAGCTCCATTCCGTTCCCTCGGGCCCTGTCGCTGTCACACAGAGCAGAGCTCAGCGCTGCCCCTCCGCTCCCTGTGAGGAGCAGCAGCCGCCATCAGCCTGCCCCGCTCTGCGCCGTGCACACCATGGGACTTCAGCTGCCCCAGACACCCTTTGCCCTCCAGAATCTTCACCATCTTCATAGCCCTCCTCTGGACACTCTCTAATGATTCGGTGTTCTTTTTGTACTGTGGCACCCAAAACTGCACACAACACTCAAGGCAAAGCTGCATTAGTGCAGTGGGAACAATCGTTTCCCTTGACCTGCTGGCTGTGCACAGGATATGGCTGGCCTTCCTGGGCTGCTGTGTCCTATCTGGAATGCAGAGATGCCTTTACTTGCACTTTTTTGCCAGATAGCCAGAGACTATTTATGTTTTCCAACCATCACACCAAGTGATTTTAGAGGAAGAACAAATATTATCCAGCACTATTCAATAGCATTAATTACATGTATTACAAATCCTGTTCTCAGGCTCATTTGCCTCCTCCCAGGCTCGATCTGGAGCCTGACTCACGCTTCACCACAAATTCCCACTCTTTCACCACTGAGTTAAGATGTGATGGATTTAAGGATACCACCTGCAGGACAGCCTTTCAAGCCTGTTGGCATGCCAACGATTGTTGATTTTACTGGTGCCTCCAGCAACTTAGCAGAGTGTATCTCCAGGGTTTTTCAGCAGCTCCCAGAGCAGCTGCTAATATGCTGCCTTGCTGTTCTCTGGGATGGAGGACAATGAAGTGCTGAAAGAAGAGGCTGAAGGGGTTTATCTCTATCAGGCAGCTGATGAACCAGAGTCACCTGCAGATCCTACCACCCTCTGTCCTGTAAGAAGAGCAAGTGGCCTCCTTGGTTTCCTGGAAATTTTTATTTGTCTCTCTTTAGGATTCTAAAGTCTGAGCACTGTTCTAAGATCAGATGTGAGAACTAAATCCATAAGGTAGCACAGAGTTCAAAATAACATCCAAATGCACCCAATGGGAAAAATACCTCTTCTGAGCCTGGTATTTTTTTGTGGCAGCTGTTCTGTGAGTTCTAGCTGTCACAGCTATTAGCAATCATGTGCTGCAAACTACTTATGGCCACCACTTTTCACAAACCTCTTCAGTCCTTTTCATTCATTTTGTTCCCTTTTGTTCTTTGGCCTTTTCTGTTACTATGATATCCATAATCCACTGATTTACTGAAAAAGGAGACTTTGAGGATGTTCCATGACTCAATTTGAGATAGCACTGCACTGGGGAACCACATAAGCAGTGGGAAAATGTCCAGAACTAACCAGCAAACGTAAACAATGTCCTCACGGTTATATTCCTCCTGGCCAATAGGATTTATATTCTTGCATTAATAATTAGAATAAGTTAACTGCCAGAAATTACAGCAATAAGCATTTCAACTTACCCCACAGAATAATCAGAACATCTACGCATGATCCAAACTGGCAGTGTGAGAAAACTTTGCTAGATGCAAAAGAATGAGAAACTCTGAAATCATCACCTTAGAACAAAACACGTGGAACACAAGAAAAGCCTTTAAACAAGCATGGCCATACTGCATTTTGTTTTAAATCTGGTGAAAAAAATGGGACCACAGCTTGAAAACTCAGGCAGATGGATTATCTTGTCTGACAAGTAAACAAGTCTGTGGATGAATAATTAAAGAGTAATCTTCCAGCACCCTAAGGCATATATTTTTATCTTAATTAAATTCACATTAATATCTGCAACTGCTACACCAATGGTAGTTCTTAATTCCTCAATCCCCCATGACAGATTTTCAATAGATATTTTTTCCAGGTTTCTTCTTTGCCTTTGGTAACAACATGCACTTGATACTGTGCTTATACACAGAAAACATCCTGTGATCCTGATGGTTGCCTACGAAAAGTGAGGGTTCTTTCCCTAGTGCAGCTCCTATTCCTTACCATTCCTTTCCCAGAATTTTATGTTTAAAGGATGGGGGGGTTAAGACTTATCACCTTGAATTACCAATAGGCCTAAGTTTTGTGTTTAAATACTGTGCTGAACTGAGGTCTAAGAATATAGCTTCCCACCTAAGGTCAAGAAGGTCATTAAGGCAAAGAGAAAGAAGAGAAGAAAAAAAAAGAGGAAAAAAAGGGAGATAGCAAAAGCTAACGAAGTAGCAACAAGAAGAAAATCAACTGGTTTACTGCTTTCTTGTATTTGCTCTGTGTTTCAATCTGCACGTTCTGCAATGCATACACTTTGTTTATTGATTGCTTGCCACTGTTAAATGTAAGGTTTCATTTTCATGCCTTGTCCAGCCCAGTATTTACAATAAGAGGCACTATCAAATAGTCCCTGGGAAATCAAATCTCTCCAGATGAGAACAAGAATTCTTTAGAGGGAAAATCATAAATGTAAAGAGATAAATAATTCCAGATTCAGAGCAATTAACACATAATCACATGTCACCAAATAAACAGTACTCTGCATTGTTATGCATTTTATGCAAGTACTGGAAAATAGAGAGAAAATAACCTTCATAAATTCCTTAGAAAAACACATAGTAAATCTTCATTCCTGCTGTAAGATGGCTATAAATAATAAGTAAACAATACTCATGGCCACAGGTACACATTAGTCATGAAGTAAACATAAGCTGTGGTATATCTGACCTCCTAGCATTAGCTTTGAAAAAAAATGAAACATCTAAAATTCAAGTAAGGAAATGAAAGTTACTTTACTTATTATCCTGAAATATGATATTTAGACACTTCTGGGAGTGCCACGAGGCACCTTTGTGCATCCTTAGGAATCTAAGCATGCTTTAAAATGTCATACCTTTCACTTAAAAGAAGCAAGTTCTGTAATCAGGTTACTGGAAGTGTGGAATTGCAAATGCATCAGTCTCTTTGTTCCATTTCTATCCCAACAGAGGCCTGTTAAGATTTGCTCTCAATAAATCATTTTTATTTTTTGAAATGCAGACTCTCTCTGTAATGCATCACAGCATCAGTGGCTGATTGCTAAGTGAAGATTAACTGTTGAGCTGTCGTCTAGATTGCTGAAGTAAACTAGACAGATACCTTCATTCCAGTCTCATCAAAGGAAAATTGCACAAGATTATTCCTCTTCAACATTCTTTGCCAGGTAAACCTTTGCCCTCCATCCTTGAAATCTATCCCCCAATCACCTTCTCCCTTTGACACAGGTGATGTCCACTTTCCTCTCTTTACAAAATGCTCATTTCTGTTAACCTATACTCCATTCTTTCATACTGTTATTTATCATGTTCAGTTTCCCCAGAGGAACTCTTTTGAGTGTGATTCTTTCTGTTTGTTTGTTTTTTTGAGTTAATAAAATGTAGGATGCCCAATCCATTGGAAACATTACCAGGCAGACAGCCTGACTCTGTAGACTGATAATTGACTTTCCTTCAGCCTCTACTTCTTTGCACTTCTCTGTCACAAATCTTGTTACCACTTTGAAAAGTACAGTGACCTGAGAAGTGCAGGTTTTTGATCTGTTAGGATAACGAAGAACAACTTCCATATGGAAACCTCTTGCCCTTCCATTCACTGCTGAGGTCTGCAAACTGCCCTGGTGCAAGGAGCCTGAGGGTTGTGAGCTATCACCAAGAGTAGACACAGCCATGGCAAGAATGCAGATGCTGTGCAGCTGTGTGTCCACAGATGTAGCTGTAATGTGACATAGCTGCCCCTTCCACACTGTTGGTTGAGAGGAGCAGAGCCATGATGAAGAGCTGCATTACAGAGTAGGCCAAAAGACTGCCACTGCTGCTCACTGAGCCAATCTGCCTTACCTGACATTAAGGTCAAAGAACTGCAGAAAAGCCACAGCGATGTGCTGAAGAACTCTGAAATGCAGTGATGAGTCAACCTGAGCTGGCTGCCAAACATCCACCCAGCTATTCTCTCACTTCCCATCCTCAACAGGACAGAGGGAGAAAACATGATCCTTCCTTGCACTTTGCCCCTGCTCCCATCTAGATGCATCCCATGGATTGCAGTCCTTCACAGACACAAAAGCAGTCCTCCGTGGCTACATGGCCTTCAGGAAACATGCACCATGGTTTCTTCTATATATTCTGTATATTCTTCATATTCTGCAAGGGAATCAATGCTCTAGTGCCTGCAGCACTTCTCCCTCCTTCTGCTCTGACATTCATGTTTGCAGAGTTGCTTCTCACACTTTTTTTTTTTTTTTCCCCTCATTCCTCATTGTTCCAAAGTGTTTTGCCCTTTCTTAAAATATTTTCAGAGATACCACTGGCTTTACTGACAGGCTTAGCTGTATCATGCAGTGGCTGTTTTGGAATCAGCTAGGACCAACTGTGTGCAGCATGGGGCAGCCCCTGGCCTCCTCTCATAAAGGCCACTGATACATTCACCCACTGAGAAAATTTTGCTACATAAATGTAAGACAGATGGTAACACATTTTTCACAAGGCACTACACCATGACTTTGAGAGCTCAAAAGCATTAGTTGGTGTATTCGGAAGTAAAGGACCAGCTCCCACAACAAATAGGTAAAACATACATAGAAAGAGGCATGTACAAGCTAATACAGAGAGTGTGTAAGTAACCTATACTGACAACATTCATTATTTACTTACATAGCAGCTTATTTTGCTGTTTTTCATTATCACCAAACAGGTATATTTGTTCAATCAATGACAAGTTAATGCCCTTATCTTCCATTTTGGAAGAAGGAAACCACAGCAAAGTGAGAGATGGTTTGTACCTGGTCTTACCTGAAATTCATGTCAAAGTCACAACGCTTTCAGTTGCAAGCATACTCCTTGAAAATTGAGGTCTGCTTCGATCTGTAGTATTTGTTCAGCAAATCATCACCTGCATGGAAAGAAAGAAGTTGGAAACGTTTAAAAACAAACAACAATCACAATTAGCAATGGACATTTTTAAATTTCCACCTTATAACATAATTGAAAACAGCAGAGCTGTGCTCCTACAGTAACAATAATAGGACAATTTTTAGATTGCTCCTGTTAGCTGAATGCTATGTGTTGTACTATGAGATTTAGGAAATTAAATTGCTTTAGAAATAAACAGCAACATGGAGAAAACATCAGATATCAAATCTACATTTAATTGTGCATTTTATGTTAGATATTAAAATACCTGTGAACAAATCATCAGATATAGATAACTGGTGTACTTCCACACAGGTCAACAGACTCAGCAAATGTTTACCCACTCAAGATCTGATCAATATATATATGCATTTATCTATTTATGCTATTAAGCATTGTTCCATGTAGTTTCCCCATAGTTGCATTAAATGTCTGAAATGCAGCTGTATATATCTTTTTTATAAGTCTATATTTTTACGTCAGTCACTCAGCAGCTCAGTAAGTGAGAACAAAGAGCATACACCTTTAAGAACAGTGTCATAGGGATGGCAGCCTTCTCTTTTTCTGCACATCAGATATGTTTCCTTCTCACTGCAATGAGTTTTAGCCTAGCCCAGACTGAGAGAACAGCTTTGTCTTCCTACTGTCCTAATACTTTTCCCATTCTGATAGTGAAAAAATAAGGCATCAGCTGTGCTACTACAGAAACGCTTCGCCTGGAATGTAACTGAGGGCATTCAAACACTTAGCACAGATCATCTTCGGAAACCACAGATGTACAAACTTTTGGGATAGAATGATTAAAAAGCAATGTGCATCAGGTGAAAAGATCATTATCTGTCCCTAAGACAATTTTCTCCTCAGTCACTTCTGATACCAGAATTCTGGTAGTGCTTTAATCTAATACAGCCTGTAGCAGCATTTGCTATAAGCATGATCTGAGATTTCATGCTAGAAACTTTTATTAAAGCCTCTTACTAAACAATATGCAAAACAGCCAAAGCAATTTCAACAGAGTATTTATATGCACTTCAACAGCTGTTCTAAAGCAACAGCTCTTTCATCCATACAGTTATTTTTTGTGGCTTGAAGTTATGAAGATTTGGGAACAAAATATTCTCACACAGAAGAACATCAGTACTTGGTAATTAAGCAAGCTGTAATGCACAGCACAAGGGTAATGCCAGTGAGGAAGCATTGTCCTCTGACTAGGATAATAAAAAAGACAGAAAACAAACTGGGTTTTGCAGTGGTTTTCCTGATAGTCTCGTCAAGGCCCTGTTATCTGCCCATAAAACAGGAAGAACAATGCTCCCTTGTGAAACAGAGAAGCTGATCTCATTTGTGGTGTCCAGAGGATGCTGTGAAAGCTATTAAACATTATTACATACAACTAATAAAGTTGAGTTTATTGTGGTGACAGGTGCAATCAGTGAACACCATCAAAACATTTCTAAGCATGCCACAGAAAAGATGAGAAAAAGCTAAATCTATAGCAGGCTAGAGGTAACTTGGGGAGAACAAGGTTTACGTATGCGGTTGAATAATCCTCGACCATTTCTGATATGGGAGCTATGGATTCTGGAAAACTCTGTAATGATGCCAAAGCAGTTGAGTAAATGTGACTGGCCAGATGGAGGAAAGAGCATCGTCTCAAACCACAGATCACCAAGTGCCAGCAAGAACATTTTTGTGGCCCACAGAGTTAACTTGTTCTATGCTGTCAAGATCTAAAAAATATATATATAAACACTGATCATTTGCAACTCATATTCACAAAGAGAGAAATAGAAAAATGATTAAATAATGATTAAACAATTATATATAAAGTGTACTGGTGAAGCAGTGCTAAGAAGAAATGCCTGCACCCAGAGTTCATCTTTGAGCTGCTGAAAACTTTGAAAGATCACCTCAGAGTACTAGAAAGGTGTGCAAAAAGTCAAAAAACTTGATAATCTGAAGCACCTTGAGCAATATGGGGCATCCATGCAAACCTCTTGAAGTTCAGCAAGGTCAAGTGTAAGGTTCTGCATCTTACAAAGGCAGGGCATTCCCAAGCACAAACACAGACTGGGTGGAGAATTATTTCAACAGCCTTCAAGAAAAAGACTTTGAAGTGTTGGTTGTTTTTCACTCAGAGAGTGATAACGCACTGGAACAGGTTGGCCAAGGAGGCTGTGGATGCCCCATCCCTGGAGGCATTCAAGGCCAGGCTGGATGTGGCTCTGGGCAGCCTGCTCTACTGGTTGGCAACCCTGCACATAGCAGAGGGGTTGAAACCAGGTGATCATTGTGGTCCTTTTCAACCCAGGCCATTTTATGATTCAATGAGAAGCTCAGCATTAGCTATCAATATTTGCTTGCAGCCCAGAAAGCCAATCATATCCTGGGCTGCATCAAAAGAAGTGTGGCCAGCAGGTCAAGGGAGGGAATTGTCTACTCTCATGAGAAAATGGAGCTGTTGGAGCAAGTCCAGAGGAGGGCCAGAAGGATGCTGAGAGGACTGAAGCACCTCTCCTGTGAAGACAGTCAGAGAGAGTTGGGGTTGTTTAGCCTACAGAAGAGAAGGCTCCAGAAAGACCGTATGACCAACTTCCAGTACTTACAGGGGGCCTGCAGGAAAGATGGGGATGGACTCTTTGTCAGGGAGTGCAGTGAAAGGACAAGTAGTAATGGCTTTAAACTAAAAGAAGGTAGATTTAGATATAAGGAAGAAATTCTCCACTATGAGGATGATGAGGCACTGGAACAGGTTGCCCCAAGAAGATGTGGATGCCTCATCCCTGGAAGTGCTCAAGGCCAGGTTGGATGGGGCTTCAGGCAACCTGGTCTAGTGGGAATTGGCCATGACCGTGGAAAGGGATTGGAATCAGGTCTTTAAGGTTCCTTCCAACCCGAGACATTTTATAATTCTATGGTTCTATTACTAGAAATTTGTTTATGTTTTCTCTGAGTTCACAACCTTGCCTGCAAGAAGGAATAACTGAAAAGTTATTCTAGCAGCTTTGAGTATATGAGGTGTGAAATATACCATGTGCAGCTGCCTACTCTGCTACAGTTTTCAATGATGCATAATACCATCTATAAATGTAGACAATCTTTTTTTTTTTCTTCCTAAAGGAACTAAAATGCTGTTGACACAGCGCTGTGGCCATAAGAATCCTCAATTGTCTTGTTAGATAATGTTTCTCCTTAGACAAGTGAAATATATAAACACTTCAGTGAAATAAAGTAGCAGGATTTTAAGATAGGAATAAACTATCATAATTTCAAAATGAGACCCAGACTGTAAATAATGGAAATCTGGGAAAAGATTCCTCAACATATGGCTTTGCTTGTCTCAGTAACATGTTGCTGTCTCTTGACTGCACTAATGATGATTAGAACTGTACTAACAGAATCTGTGGCCCACAGGGGAGGGTTTGCCAAGTTCGTGCAGGCTGGTAATATGGCTGCCATTTGAACAGGATTAGGGAACAACAAAGACATCTACTATCTGTTACAGATTCACCTGGATGGATGCCAAAGACCTGGTGGTCATGAAGAGTGGTAGGTTGAGGACTCCTGGTTACAAGGGAGAGAACAGCCATTTACTCTAGTTGGCAGAGAGATCCATGGCCTAAGGTCTTTACTTATTGCTCTGATTTCCCCTAAAATCAATCTTGCCCAGCCTTTACAAAGGTGAGATTAAGCAGAACAGGACCATGCATTGTTAAAGCAGCCACTTTGGACATCTTGCAAGCAGTGCCTTAACAAAGCTAAGGTGTCAGTGTGGGGACTCTGATCACACTGGGATAACTCTAACCAGTCTGGGATTCAGTTCTCATGAAAGAGCAAACCCAGACCAATGGTTATGCATCATCTACTTTTACAAAAAAACAGAAAGGAGGTTAACCTTGCCTGCACAGAGGACCAAAGGGCAGACTCCTGAAGTCCCCTGGCACACTTACAATCAGCATGCCTGTTGTTTACAGCTTTCTTTTCAAATTTAGAAACAGGGCCTTTTCTCGTCTCACTTGTTCCTGGCTGCAAAAAGGTCTCCAGCTATTTGCGTATGTTGCAGAGGTGCCAAAAGACACACAACACAGCTGGCAGCTTCCAGGGGCCTTGGCTCCAGTAGCTCTGCAACTTTTTTGGAAGCTACTTTATTGCAGCAAATCTTTTTCTGGGGACACTTTGATCTGAGAACCTCTCTCTCTATATATACTTCCTGGCCTGATAACTCTTTTTAAACATCAAGGTTAGAAAAGAGCGCAGAATGACTTAACTTCCTTCACAATCTGTTAACAACTTCTCCTTTCATTCTTCATCATGAGTTGGCTCACATGAAATACAAGTTTTTTAACCTATCACACAAAATGTGAGATGTGCTGCAGTTCAGTAAATGGTGCAGTAGTTACATTCTTCGTATGTATACTGCATCTTTAAATCTACTAAAGCAAAGGTGGATACAGAGATCAGGAGCCTTTTTTTTTTCATTCTTTCAGGAACATTCTTTTCAGAGTTTCAATTCACATTATTCTTGTTTACTTATCCAACAAACATAAATTTTGTCTGTCTTAAAAAAAAAAAAAGAATAAAGAGAAGGAAAAATATTCATAGTAATATCAAAAAATATCAAAAAATTTACTTGTTCAGTGAAAATCCCCAAACTGGATTATTTTTCACTTTCCTCTCTCCCTTTGCTCCTTTTATTTACAATTTAGGTAAAAGGAAAGAAGTCAGAGAAAGAATGTGATGAAACTAGGCAGTAAATTGTTTGCACCTCTTCCCTTTCGTAGAATCATAGAATGGCTTGGGTTGGAAGGGATCTCAAGGATCAACAAGTTCCAACCCCCCTGCCATAGGCAGGGTTACCAGCTGCTGGATCAAGTATTAGGTAAGACTGCCCAGGGCCCCATCCAACCTGGCCTTGAATACCTCCAGAGATGGGGCATCCACAGTCTCTCTGGGCAATTTGTTCCAGCACCTCACCACTCTCTCAGTAAAAAATTTCCTTTTGACATCTAATCTAAATCTCCCGTCCTTTAGTTTAAAAACATTCCCCCTTGTCCTATCACTATTTACACATGTAAAATTTCCCTCTTGTTTATAAACTTCCTTCAAATACTGGAAGACCAGTACCTCCAATGAGGTCTCCCTGCAGCCTTCTCTTTTCCAGGCTGAACAAGCCCAGTTCCTTCAGCCTATCTTCATAGAAGAGGTACTCCAGCCCTTGGATCATCTTCGTGGCCCTCCTCTGGACGCTCTCCAAGAGCTCTACATCTTTCCTGTATTTGAAGCCTCAGACTTGGATGCAGCATTCCAGCTGGGCCTCACAAGGGCAGAATAGAGGGGGACGATCACCTCCCTTGACGTGCTGGCTATCCCCCCTCTGAGAGAGCCCAGGTACCATTGGCCTTCCAGGCTGCAAGTGCACACTGCTGGCTCTTGTTAAGTTTTTCATCAACCAGAACCCCTAAGTCTTTCTCAGCAGGGTTACTCTCAAGGAGTTCTTCTCCCAGTTTGTAAACATATCCGGGATTACCTTGACCGAGCTGCAAAATCTTGCACTTTGCTTTGCTGAAGCTCATTAGGTTCACAAGGGCCCACCGTCCCTCTGGATGGCACCCCTTCCTTCTGATGTATCAAACACACCACTAAGCATAGTGTCATCAGCAAACTTGCTGAGGGTGCACTCGTTCCCATAATCTATATCACTGATTAATATGTTAAAGAGTACCATTCCAAGACAGACCCCTGGGGGACATCACTTGTTAGCAGCCTCCACAGTTTTTCCTGATATCTATCCTAAACCTCCTCTGGTGGAGCTTCAGGCCATTTCCCCTCGTCCCGTCACCTGTCACCAGTGAGAAGAGACCAGCCCAGCTCTCACTGCAATCACCCTTCAGGTATTTGAAAAGAGTAATAATATCTCCTCTCAGCCCCCTATTCCTAGATTAAAAAGCCCCAATTCCTTCAGTTGCTCCTCATAGGGTATATTCTCCAAGCCCTTCACAAGCCTTGTTGCCCTTCTTTGGACCTGCCCCAGCACCTCAATGTCCTTTCTGTATTGAGTTGCCCAAAACTGAACACAGTACTCGAGGTGAGGCCTCACCAGTGC
Organism: Lagopus muta; assembly: GCF_023343835.1. Lineage (NCBI taxonomy): Eukaryota > Metazoa > Chordata > Aves > Galliformes > Phasianidae > Lagopus > Lagopus muta. Next base: position 83,835,512 of record NC_064433.1, read on the forward strand.
CAAGTACTGGGGCAGGATTACATCCTTAGTCCTGCTCACCACAGCATTCCTGATACAAACCAGGATGCCATTGGCCTTCTTGGCCACCTGGGTACACCGCTGTGTGCTGTCAGCTGACTGTCCATCAGTGCACAAATGTCCTTTTCCATCAGGTAGCCTTCCAGCCACTCCTCCCCAAGCCCGTAGGGTTGCCTGGGTTGTTGTGACCAAAATGCAGGACCCAACACTTGGCCCTATTGAAACTCATGCAGTTTGCCTTGGCCCATTGATCCAGTATCAATCCCAGAACCAAGCCCTGGGGGACACCACTTATGACTGGCCACCAACAGGATTTAACTCCATTGACCACAACTCTTTGGCCCTGGCCATCCAGCCAGTGTTTCACCCAGCAGAGCATATGCCCATCCAAACCATGGGCAGCCAGTTTCCCTATGGGGATGTTGTGGGGACAGTGTTAAAGGCTTTACTGAAGTCCAGGTAGACCACTTCAACAGCCTTACTTTCATCCACTAAGCATGTCACCTTGTATAGAATGAAGTCAAGTTTGTCAAGCAGGATCTACCATTCATGAACCCATGCCAACTGGGCCTGATCCCCTGGTTGATCTTTAACTGATCCATGATGGCTCCTGAGATTATCCATTCCATAACCTTCCCTGGCACTTTTGTGAGACTAACAAATCACATCAGCCAGCTCCCATAGGACCCTGGAATGCATATCACCCATTGCCATGGACTTGTACACATTCAGTCTCATGAGTCTGTCTTGGACTTGCTCTGCTCTTACAGTGGAGGGAAGTTTGCTCCCCTAGTTCCCACCTAGAGGTTCAGGAACGAAAGGTTCAGGGATGTGAGAATCCTGACTGCCAGCGAAGAATGAGGCTAAGAACTCATTTAGTACCTCAGCCTTCTCTGTACCTGCAGAAGCCAGTTCTCCTTTCCCTTTTAGCAGAGGGGGTACACTCTCTTAGGCCTGTCTCTTCTGTCCTATGTACCTGTAGAACCCTGCCTTGCTGTTTTTAACATCCTTCACCAAATCCAGTTCCTTCCGTGCCTTAGCTTTCTTAATCCCATCTCTGCAAGTCCATACAGTATCCCTGTATTCTTTATGTGTTTTACCATCTACAAGTAAACAAGAAATTAGAAAAATTGAAAAAACTGAAAAACAATTTGTTTTTCCATTTTTCTCCATTATACTTCCCTCCCCCTTGCCTTCCACCCCAAACAAACTCCTCATGCTCAGAACTCCATCATGGCAAAACACTTTTGCCCCTTATTGTTTTGAGGCAACCTCAGTTAAAATCCATAAAATGACAATGAAGCATTGCTAACTCCTCAGTCACACAGTGTATGATAACAGTTTAGTTTTGCATAGATGCCTTTGAATGCCATATTTCTCAGTTCAAAATAGGCAAGAGGAGTTGCTTCAATTATCTGTTCTCTTCCAATGCTGTCCTCTTTTTCAGTTTCCCCATTGTAGTGCACCTCTCATGTGCCCTTCTCATTCAGATCCCTTTCCAGTACCACTTCAGGCAGAACTCTTCCTGCAACTTCTCACTGCCTGTCTCAAGACTCTCTCACCACCTCCTTTTGGAGCAGACCACCTGCAGCTGTGGATAACCTCTTATCTGCCATTCTTTTCCACAGTCCAATACAACCTGCTTCTTAATACTGTTGTCTGATGTGAAGGTGAGACTCACGTAAGAGGAGACAAGTAGTTCTTGGGCCTAGCAGTTGCTTCAGCCAGTCATCATGCATGATACACAAACCTCAACTGGGATGGATATTTTAAGAACCACAGATTCACGCTCAGAAACTGCTTAACCCATAGTGATACCAGCTGCGAAGAATGACACACATTAACATGTAAATTTTAATAACAAATGAGTGCTCAAAAGAATGTGGTGCTTCTTAGCACAACCTAAGCATACTGATGCAGGCTCTCCAAGCTATGACAGAGCTGCATCTCATACAGACGGGAAATATGTGTCTGTTCTCTCTGACCAGCAGAAGAGTACGGTATGTTAGAAGAAAATGTTTGCGCGTATGTAAAATAGGTTTGTTCTCTAACTGCAAAGCAGAGGTGGATCGCGGGGGAGAGAAAAGCTACCAGCAAGGGAGGAAACAGCAAAATAGAGAAAAGACAATTAGGGGCTAGAAATCACAGTGAGGAAAACCCATGCACATTGCCCGACAGAAAGAGTCCTCCCCTCTGCTGAGCTTCCGGGCATGAAGCTTGGGCATGGTCTCAAGACACCCTCAGCACGCTTCAAGCTCTGACTGAAAATATGAGTCATCAGCCCCCAGGATGAGTCATGGCCTCCCTCCTCCACCCTGAGCGCACACAAAAATATAGATGAAGTAGAAGGTCAGGCTGAGGACAGCACGACGAGCCAGGGAATTTCTCAGCCTCTCGCTATGTCAACATTCATGTCATGAATCTTTTCACGTTCAGCTGTTAGTGGCTGAGAAGGAGACAGCAGTGACCATCTGGGGAAGGGGAGAGGGGTGCCATCCTTCCTTACACAGCCTGACACAGAGAGAGAGAGACATTTTGCCAACACAAGTAAGCACCTGAGAGATAGGAAACAAGCAACTGGTACTCATTGGCTAGTGAGCAGTTTGGTATCACTTGGCTAATCAGGCTACGGCTGTGAGAAGGATGGCATTACTAAGCAGCTCATCAAGGTGGATTCCTGGCCATAGAGTCACTGGAATTTGCCTACTGACCTGAGCACAGCTGGTTTTCACCACAGCTTTGCCATCATGTGATGAGGAGACATATCCCAGGTTGGAGGCCCAGGCGAAGACCATACCACGTTACTGCTTACAGCAGGCATGTCCAACCCACAGCCCACGGGCTGCATCCCATCCCGCCCTGCAGCCACTCCTTGCCCCACCTCACCGTGGCAGCGGCTCTGCCCCACCAAGCAGTCCGGCCCGGCTCCATGCACGCACCCATTGCTCACAACAACCGCACAGCACTGTGTGAGCAGCGCTGTCTGGGCTGCACCCAGTACATGGAGTGCAGTGTGCTGCTGACTCAAGTGATGGCAAATAACTGTATGCAGTTTGGCTAAACACAGTCCTGTAAACAGTAAAAAATACGCAGCCATGCTTTCCATTTTGATAAAGGGATTTAAGAATAGGTTTTCAAGATTGCTGAAAAAATCATCGATTCTTTTATATGATTTAGGCTCCATATACTTGAGACACCTTATTCGCTGTCATCGCTTTTGGAAGTACGTACATTTGTGAACAACTATTTTCAAGGATGAAGCACAGGAAGAGTAAAATTTCATCAGAAATCTCTGACAAGCTCACTGAGAATAGCAGCCACTGCCATCAAAGCAAATTGAAGCGTTAGTTTCAGAAAAACCAAAGTCATATATCTCACTGATTTCATGGGGTTTTTTGTTCCTTTTCTAATGCCTAATTAAAAATATTAAAACAATAAAATATGTTTTGTTACTTATTATATTTACTATAATACATACTGCATATGCAGTCCAAGACAATTTCTCTTCAATCAGTGCGGCCCAGACAAGCCTAAAGGTTGGACATCCATGGCCTAGAGTAGAGTGACTCATCCCAGCCAGATCTTGGAGCACCTCTGCTCCATGTGACAAGGAACTCTCTGCTTGCCTCACACAGGGATCCATCTCTGTCTACACCCCCAGTTTAGGTGAAGCAAGGATGACACAGTGAAGCCAGTTTTTAGACATCACCTGGGTGACCTGCCACACAGTGAGACCATAGGAAGTCACTTGGAATCACCCTGCTGCTGTAGAAGCAGTGGTACTGCACCTTACTCACCTCACCTTTCTTTACTGAAAAGAGCACTGTTTGGCAAACAAGGCCCCCATTTCCTTCAAGTCTTGGATCTTACCTGGGAGGTAAGATAAGATCATTCATGTGCTGACACATCAGAGCTGGTTTTCTGTGTACTGAGTCTTCCTGGAGTCCTCAGGACATTGGCTGAATCATTTTCACAACAAAGCAAGTTGAGTCATTCAGTAGCATATGAAAAAATTATTAGAACAAACCTGAGCACTAATATTTCAGCCCTTTTTCTCAGACCAGTAAAATTCAGCATTTACACTAAGCACAGTGAAGCCTTCACTTCATTTAAATACTTCATCTTTCCTAATTACCTTCAGCATGGAATCCCTATCCGTTTCCATTCTTTTCTAGCAGCTTTGGGCCTCCAGCTAGAGTAACACACTCCATTCCACCCCACATACACGCTTCTTTTTTTTTAACAAAACATTGCCCTGAACATGGGCCAGACGATGTCAAGATAGATGTGCTTTCGTAGATAATTAATGTTTGTGTATATGAATGAACATTCAAGTCAGAGTGCACTTTATGGGTAACGGACAAGTGAAATCAGAACTGGAGCAGGATGGGATGGTCTCTGTGCCTGTCATTCTTGGCAGTAACGTGCTGCAGACACCTCCTACCTCATGATGGTTCAGGTTTCATGACTCCAGAGATGAAGACAGTTACTCAGTGCTTATCAGAATGTTCTCTGCTACAAGCTTTGCTTTGCTGCATGGGCCCAACCTTGGTCTTCAGAGATATTTTCCTCTTCTCCATTCATACACAGATTCAGAGTTCAGACCCTGTCAGCTCTTTGCTGCTTGTACCCAGCTTAAAGGAGTGGTCAAAAAACATATGCAGCAACTCATCATCTGCACTGAAACTCAGCCAGGAGACAGAGGAAAAAAGGAACATGAGGCTCGCTTCAGTCTGGAATACTGCTGCAACACTAGAAACATCTTCCTCTTTCCAAGGACCAGCCTATATGTAAGAAGCAACGAATATCTGAACACTGCCTTGAATACTTCAATATAATTCAGGTGTTTTATAGAAAATCTGGGAAAATTTGAGGTGTTCTGAAGTTCTGCTCTTTTTTCTCTGCTTCTGCTGCTTTGTTCTCAATCCCTGTCTGATGTTATGCTCCTTGGTTTATAACTGTCTGACTTTCTTGATAGTAACAAACCTACTTTGCATTTTAAAAAATGAGAAATCAAAGTGTTAGAAGAAATAAGCAGTCCATATATAGATCCCTACCTGGCAGTTTGCATCATAACACTGGTCCTTTCAGTGCAATCCTCTCTTCTCAGAAAATTGCTCTGATGCCACACTTCAAAATAAGACATAACAGCCAATTTTCCCCATGCTCCCCTTGCATGGGACCCCATTCCATTGCACGCCATTGTGCAATGCTCTGGACAAAGAAGTGGAAAAAAAAAAAGGTAGAAAAGGAAGTATTTATGCCTGGTGGCTGAAGTACTGACACTTATTTTAGAATCTGCAATTTAGACCAGCCAAGCAAAGGCTGGCACAAAATATGAATATCCCAGGTATATTTATAGATGTGATACATCAGGGAGGAAGAAGAGCTAATGAAGAACAAATGGCACAAGAACAAACGGAAATAAATGAGCCACAATAAAATTAAGCTGGAGATTAGAAAATAGTTCTTCCTGTGCTGGTCTGGAAGAGCCTTCTAGGGGGAGTACAGGGGGCAAAAAATATGGCTACTTTTAGGAAAGAATAGGATCAATTTAGGAAGGTTTTACTATTTTATGACCCAATGACTACAACAGCAAGGGACCTTCATGAATTTTCCAGCCCTACATACTTCTATTTCTACAACACTTACATTTCTTCTGAAAACAGGTTCCCACAGGACTCCTCAAATACCCTGATGGAGACCTGTCTCTTTAATGCATCAGTCCTTTTGATCAAACTTTAATCCAATCTTGTTCAAGGTGAAGACTCTGAAGACTTAAATGAAAAAAACAACAGTGATTTATTTGATGAAATCAATTTGATGCTTGCCCAAAAGATGCTTTCTAATTCACAAAGGAATTGAATCGTATGGCTTGTGGTATCCAAGAGGCAGTCTGGAGCAATCACTGAATACCTGTCTACTTGCACTCACTCTGTTAACCTCCCAGGTAGCACAAAAAGGTTTCAGTGCCAGCACATCTTGCAATCCGAATGCACGTTTACTTGTAGATGTGGTAAGGCACAGTCTATGAGCCCTCTAGCGGTGCACATCATGTTTGGGGGCCTGTGCAGGACTGGGCAAAGGGAGCCCTGCTGCCGTCTGGGTACAACCGTGTTTACCCCACTCATTCACATGGCTGGGGGCTGTGAGAGTATAAGCCACAACAACATTTCCACCTCCACCACAGGACCTGCAACATGCATCAGCTGTACTGATGCAGGACCCAAAGTATAGTGCTGCCAAATACGTTACGTAGCTTAGCGAATGATGTTACATCGCCTTACAAATCTTGCCAAGGTAACACAAGGCAATCTTTAGGTAGATAAGAATCAGGTGCTTGCCATATATCCATGCATATACGCCTGTTTCTGCAGATGCGATATATGGATACACAACCATTCAGCACATGAGTAAAAGGCAGCATAAGCCACCCCTGCACTGGGCAGGGTGTAGGGGGAACACCACAGCAGCCAGCTGAGCCACTGCCGTGTTCCCAGAAGATGCCAGGGCTGTGAAAGCAGCCGGCTTCATCACACAGGCAGCAGCAATGCTCAGCTTTCTCCCAGCAGCACTGGGCTCTGCAGCACTCTGCTCACGTACTACCCTGATATATATTTTTTAAAAGTCCCAGCCCTGCAGAGGCCTCTCCACTGTCACTGCGGGCTGGCCAGAGGGGGAAAACCCAAAGAGGCACTTAGCTGCATTTCTATTTCAGTCTCCTGGACTGCAGAGCACCTCATAGCTAGCCAGTTACTTGCTGAAGTCTGACTTTCACAGCACTAAATATAGGAAATGTGCACTCTGCAGGGGCTAAATTTAGCTTTGCTGCGTTAGAAGGGGAGGTACCTCTTCACTAGAGGCAGGAGCGCACAAGTACTGCAGGCAGGGAAGCTTGGGTGATGCAGCAGCTGCCAGTGCTCTATTGTGCCAGCACAGGAAGGAACTGAGCTACAAAGTTCATTTCTGGTTTTCATTTCTTCTTCTTAACCCGATCTGTTCAATGCCTTAGCGAGGTTTTACAGCACCAGGCTGTTCACCTGTTCAGAAGAAATTACATTTCTCTGTGTTACTCCTGTAGAACGTTAAGGAATTTTATTTGATTAAAGCAAGAGGAGAAATAATACAAATTAAAATTTAAGGTTGGAGGCATCTGAGCTTTCTGAAGCTGGCATGTAAAGTCTTATATAAAGACTAAAACGCACTAAATCGTGGCTACTTAACATAAGCCTGGGCAGGCTTTTCAGGAATGTTAATTGCTGCTAAACGGGACTGTTGCACAGCTGCAGCCTTTCACCTCTAAGTCACCTATTTTACCACTTGGCAGGGGGGAATCCGACTGGGACTCTGTTCCCAAGCTATGCTATTCACCCTAGATTAGATAACATGCCTCTGTCTCTCTACCTGTCAGCTGGAGACAGCCGTTTTTCTCCCACGCTGAGTAAAGAGTTAATGCCATTGCACCTTGGGCTGGCTGGCTTTCTTTTAGAAACCAAAAGGACTGAGAAGATTGCAAACACAGGATTTTGATTCAAATACTAGGCATAAAAATGTCTGCTTGCAAACAGGTTTCCTAGGGAATGCCATCACACATGATTCAGCAAAGGGAGGAGAAAGGCACCAAATCCCCTGCAGGGAGGAGACTGCCAAGGCTGCAGGGGCACCATGGGACATGCAGTCCAAGGAGGCAGCCCCAAGCTAGGCAGGCAACTAGAAGACTGGAAGCAGCTGATATAAAGCTCTTTTCAGGAACTACGACATTATTTCAGAAGCATAACGATTAGGTGTTATTGGGGTTTTTTGTTTGTTCACTTCCTTCCTCAAAATTTCACAAGGAGTCCCACTTGTCTGCTGCCCTTCTCATTTCACAGAATCATAGAATCATTAAGGTCAGAAAGACCAGTAGGTCCAACCATTAACCCATGCCTGTGACCACTCCAGACTATGTCACTCGGTGCAACCTCTACCCTTTTCTCAAACATCTCCAGGGACGATGACTTCACCACCTCCCTGGGCACCCTATTGCAATAACCCATCACTCCTGAGAATAAATTTTTCCTAATATCCAACCTTAACCTCTCCTGTCACAATTTTAAGGCCATTTCCTTTTGTCCTATCACTGTTACCTGGGAAGAGAAGCCAACTCCCACCAGCCTACAGTCTTTTCAAAAATGAAATAAGATAATGACCAGGAATGGTTTCAAGGTGAAAAACTATTATGTAACAGGAAATTGAATAAAAACAATTCTAACATGATTATTTCAACTTATACAGATGAGATACACACTCTACACTGAGAAGATTACCTGTTCTGGAAAGAAAGCAACACTGTAATCCACTAAACTTCCAGGTCAGAATCAAATACAGTGGCCAAAAATAGTCTTTTCCAAGTCTGTATTAGATTCAGCTTTGGTTAATTCATGACATGACAGCTTAGCAACCATCCATCCACCTTGGGCTGCTGACAAAACAAGTCTATTTTTTGGATATCAAAGGTTTATATCAGGAAGGTAAATGTGCCCAACATCTGTTGTCTAGCACCAACTGGCTCTGTCTTCATCTGCCATTTTGGTTCTTGTTACCTTTCAAGCTGTGCATGGGAACTGTCTGGGAGAGTATTACATGGCTAGGGGCAAAACATGCTATTGACAACACGAGAAAAATATAAATAAAATGAAATGGCCTGGAGGTTGGACTCGATCTTCCAACTCAAATGATTCTATGATCTGGGAATCTCTGGCACTGTTCAATGTATTTGTATGTAGGTGATGAGTTCAAATTGAGGATACTAAAATTGTCTGTGTTTTCCCACGGTGAGTCCTGTAAATGATTTTAACATAAATACTTGTTTGTCTGACTCACAGGTTACACAGGATTTTCTGAATTCATTACATTAATCCACTCATCTATTCACACTTATTTTTTGCTCTTGGTGTGCAAACCCCTACCCTTTAGTAGGGGTTTAGACTCATAGACATGTGGCCCTGGATGTTCAGAAAGCCTTACAACGACTTATGACTGCATGTTCATAAAGTAGCTACTGATAAACAAAAAAGGAGAGACCATTTCCAAAAATAAACTCAATAAACTCCTGGAAACAAAATAAGAAAGAATGTGGAGAGGAAGGGACACTATACAGGAGCACCCCTCTAACTTGAATATTTATGGTTTTTCTTTTAGTCCCCAAGAGACTGAAAGTAGGTTTACTCCATTCTTCCATCAGTTAAACCTCTCATGACCCTGATGTTATTTCTGTATTCTGAATATTTCAACTGGTATAATAAAAGATGCTACTTCTTCCTTCAAAATTGTTGCCTTCTCTGATACAAAAAGGCCATAAGCACACATCCAAGGAATATGACATTAGAACTGAGAATCCACTTGTAAACATGAACAAGAAAACCTTTTTTTTTTTTTTGAGATTCTTTACCCATGCTTCTCACACATGCCACTGGCAACTTCAGATACTAATTGTTCACAGCTATACAATGTAGCCAGGGATGGAACAGCTGGAAATAAGCCTAACGAAATATGCAAAATAAACTAATTATACCATAGGCTAGCATGAACAAAACAGCAAACAAACACTATAAATAAAATAAAATTAAATTCCCCAGCACACAATTATATAGAGAATGAAAAAAAAAAAAAAAGAAGGATGTAGACAGCTCTTTAGGAAGTCCCTTGTTCATAGACTATGATGGCTTTTCTTTAGTGTCATGTAACAATTCCAGACACTCCTAATGCTAGAGGCAATAATTCCTTGTTCTCTTTACTTCCAGAAGGAAAAGTCTATTTCATCTCTGGCCTTTGCAGTGGGTTTTTATCTATTGATAAATGAAATAGAAAACAAAGAAAAAAATTCTGCTGCACTTCATCCTACTCTACATCTTTAAGCTTTTAACTATTACTCATACTCTTGATGTTTATTCTACTTTTTCATTTTGTTGGATCTATTTCTTAATAATGCTATTTCAGCATTTTGAATGAACATGCCCCATCCTCTCAACCATTAGTATGTATCTCTTTTACTTGTCATGTGTACTAATTTAATCTTCAAAGAAAATGTCAGCTAGGAGAGAAGTTGTATGGACCCCAAGTTCTTTTGTTGTGCAAAAGAGATTGTTTAGCTAGCTTTACCTTTTCCAGATGAACATTTAAATACATCAGTTTTTTATTCTATGTTACCACATTCAGAATTACTTTACCATTTCCCTTTTCTCTTCTCTGCATGTGAGAGCAGTAAAGGCACACACAAAGAAACACAGGGGAAGACCAATGAACTCTGTGTCAGGTAAGTATTGATCACAGAATGTTCTGTAACAAAAAAACCCTGAAAATAAAGCATTGCATCACATCCTACCTATCTGACAAGTAGAGTGAATGAGAAAAGGACTCAGACGTCTTCCATCCTGTGAATAATCTAGCTGCTGCTATTACAAAGAGCTATTAATATTCTATACTTAAAAAGATGTACAGAGGATTTCTCATCTTCATCTAAAAATATCTCCAGAAATCTCATAAGAAGCATATATAATGTCTATACTATACATATAAATAAATATTTATGTTGCTCAGAAGACTTGAAGTATGTCATGAAATCATTTGACGCAGTCAGAACCTCAATGTTCTATTTAGGGCTCTTCTTTCAAACACTGTTTTGGGTGCCTATTTGTAACGGGCCTTTCAGTTTATTAGGTCGTAGGCTTGCCTTTCACGGAATGTTCCTCTCCCACATTCATATTATATGCTAAAATTGTTACTGGTGCAAGATTGAGGTTCCTTGATCTTATGGTGATGACAAAGAACATTTTTCCTAAGGCCAAAAATAACCTTCTTAAGCTTTCAATTGAAGTGATCATTACATTTACATGAGGCAATTATCCCTGAATAATTGATGAAACCGCAGACGGACACACAAGAAATATAAGATGTGCAACGCAATGGAGGAATCACCTACACTGATCTAAACCATGTATAAGAAAAGATGTAATAAGAGAGTCAATGCTGAGCTCTGAGCTTACACAGCCAGTGTCATCTCCTTTGGAATCAGAAGTGATCTGTTGTATCTCCCTTGGTTAGCAGCCAACAAATCAAACATTTAGGACATACAAAAATGCTGTAATTCCTTGTCCATGAGGTGATAAACTGATAGACAAAAAAAAGTGTAAATCTTCTTCAAATACAAATTCTTAGGAAGAACATTGAAAAGAAGAACCTTAATACACAACATACCTTGGATATTTCTGTAAATATTCAGTCATTCACTGTAAAGCTAATTTACTTAATGTGATAGCATCCTGAGCCCAACAATCTTGCTGAGCCCAAGATACAGTATTGTGAACTCATACAGCATGCCACTCATCAGAGGATATGCAATGATAAATCTGTTTTAAAAGGTGTTCATGATTAGAACAACTATAGGCAAATAATATAAAACTAAGTACTGTACACAGACATTCAACTTTTCGTTTTTTATGGAAATGCTGTGCATTTTTGTACAGTGTGTCATATCACTCCAACCTTAAACATCAACAGCGAATATCCTGAAGATGACATGAAAGATTGAGGCCAATTGACCATCATTTGTAGAAGGAAAAAAGAAAGTAAAGAAGTAAAATGCTATCATCTTGTCATAAAATATAAACACCAACAAATATATCTGGATCTTATCACTGTTGCAGATGTTAGACGGAAAATGATTTTTCTTGCAAAGGATAAAAAAAAGGCAACTGTTAGAATTGAGACTGATTTGGGATAAATTTCTATAACTTACTAAACCATTATTTCTCAACATAATCACTGCCATTAGACAATTTGCATGGATGAGATGATTGAGACACTGCATTACATGGTGTGACAGCTGTGCCTGGCCACCTGGAACGTGGCTTGTCACTGTCACCACTGTTGAAACACTCCATGCACTGCCTCACTGTGCTTACATTCACTGTTTGGTCTCCATAAACATTCAGCAAGTGTTGATGTAGGTGAATGAGTGTCATTTTTTCTGCGCGGAGGAATTCAGTGACAAACCTTTGCTTCATCCACACTTCCATGTCAGATACCATTTTTTCAGACTGCACCTCTGCTGCTATTTGTTGCATCGCAACAAAACCTAAGGGAATGCTGGTGGGAAGGTTCAACCTCTACTGCCATATCACCAATATCCACCTTTGATGTCATGGGCCAACATAATAACATAAGAGACAATACTTTTGGAGCCGCCCTTGTACTTAAGCAATATATTTGTTTTCATTTTAATATTCCAATTGCAGTAGATGGGAGGTGAATGAGGAAAATTCCTACCTATTATTTGTGTTAGGTTAATTTTGAAAGGAAACTAGAATTCAGATTCATCCATTGAGAATTAACATTTTAAATCGTTTTTACTATCCCTTAATAAATTTTATACGTAGAATAATTTTTTAAAATCTTAAGTAAAGCATTCTACAGAATTTTGGATAACAGCAGTCAATATGCCAATATAGAAACTCTGTAGGTGCTGACATTTGAATGAATAGAAACTTTCTTAATTCAGGAAATAGTTTATTGTACTTTAATTATGAAGTGTGATATGGTAATTTAGCTAAAGATACTGCACCTCGTTCTTTCTGTAAATAATTTGACTTGACTACTTACAAAAGCTCACCCATTCAATGAATGACATTTTCCAATTCCTTTATGATTGTAAAATTCTTAATTTCTAGTAATTGTTGGTTATGTTCATTTGAGATATAAAATAGATTTAATTTTTAAGTAATGAAATTAAAGCCATAAAAGTACTGTACAAATCTGAGCAAAGGTCTCCTTCTTTTAGAGTATCAGCACTAATACTTTTATTCTCAACTGAAAATCTAAAGTGCAAATCCTTAAGTACAACTTCTGACCATTAGGATGCACTAAACCCAGAGATGCCTGCCATTCCCCAGCAGAAACATAGCATTTGTGGACAACTGCTATAAAAATCTCAGCAATTATCTGAGTGAAGTGCAGAATGAAGCAGTATATTGTCTTATCACTTTTTATCCCAGAAGAAAGGTCCTTCTAAATTAGGGACAGAAATTCTTCATGGAAAATCCATCCACAAGAATATAAATTGGACCGCACGCTCTCCCCATACTCAAAAGCTGCTATCTGTACTTGTTTGCTTTACTGTTACAGTACAGCACCATTTAGTTTCTCCATCGAGGAAAAAAAAGTCATGGAAGAGGCATTTTTATCACAGTAGATACAATTTAACATATGGCATACTAGAAAGATGAGAACAGTCAAACACAGGATAGCTAACCCCACTAGCAGCAAGCTGCCCTGACGTAAGTAAAAGCAGGCACGGAAGCCAGCAGCAGTGGTGTCTGTCGTGGTCCTGTACCTGCTATAAGCTCTGTACCCACGGTTCTGCACCCAGGCACTAGCAGCGTGTGCCAGGGGTCCCATGCTTCACAGGATGGAAGTATTGCTCTCCCCAAGCCGCCTGCTCTCCCTGCAACACTCACTGTCATACACTGGCAATGCAGCAGGCCCCAGACCTTGATCCTTCAACCAGGTCTGCGCTGGCACAGTGCGGAGGCTCTGCTGTCATGACAGCAGGCCCATCAATAACTTGCAGTGAGACAATTCCTGTTAACAGTTTATTTATAGGCAGGGCAGACCTTTAAATATCCAGAAGATAGGCCAAGTGCCGCAACAGAGTCTTTTCCTTCTCTCATTCCACAAAGCGGCATCCAGCAATCACCAGTCAGTAAAAGATATTAATGAGGTGTTGTTTCCTGGTCACAGAGCAGCCAAGTGAGTGGCCAAGGACATTCCCTCTCTTGGAATAACAGTGGTGGCATCAAAGTGCAGGGGCTGCAATGAAGCATTACTAATGTGCTCAGCAGCTTAGGTATTAAGTTCACTATAAAAAAGGCATGGAAAGAACACGTAGGCAAAATGTAATGGATAGCCACAGGTGGGAGGAAAAATCAGCTTTGAATTCTCCCTAGAATAATTTCTTGCATAAGACTTTATATAAGTTGACAGCCTTTCATATTCTCAGAATAGGATCCCAAAATTCATTGGTAAGGTCTGTAACCCTCTGGTAAAACAGTCAGGGCCACATTCAGAAGCAACTACTCTGCTTACCAGGAAGAACAGATACAGCCACTTTCAGGTAGAACTGGAGCAGAACTTGTAGAGCCTGCAGGAATCTACACCCACCAAGCGGGGCAGCTCACAGCCTGACTCACCTGGAGAAGCACTTTGCTTCTTGTCTGTGAGCTGTCTGGAAAACAGCTATACAGGCAGGGGCAGGAAGGAAAGCTCATCTTGATCAAAGCCTCTTTGGAGTCCAGGCATTTACAGAAGGCATAAAAACAGACACAAGCTCTGCATCCTGGAACTGCCACTGCAATAATGTGAGCACAGGCTAAAGCACCCGGCACAGAGGCAGCCTGCTAAGCCAGCATTGTGTATGAGTATGCAGTTACCTGCCAATGGCCTAAGAGAAGCCTGAGCTCAAACAGAAAAACCTGTGATGAAAGGAAAAACCATGAATCCTGCCCAGCTTTTGCCATGTGAGACCATTTTTGCTTTGGGGTGCTTTAATACCTTTAAACCAGCTGTTTCATGCACAAGAACCAATGCTTGGCATGTCATTTCAAACCAAGTCAGAGGCACAGCAGTAAGCGAAGGTAGTGGTGGGCTGATACTCATCTCAGTTTTCATTGCTTTGAATCATATGCCCAACAGAAGCAGCAGGGAAACCATAAGAACAGTGTAATTTCAAAGCTGTGCCTGAGGTATTTGGCACCTGACATTCAGAATTGCCAGAACTCCCAGTACAGCTAGAACAGTTGCATTTCCGAACACTGCTTCCTCCCTCTCTCAGCATATACTCCTCTATGGAAATTTAGAATTTTGATTTCTCTTTTACTTTCAGGGGTCTGGTGGATTAGTTCTCCCTGGACATGGCATTGTTCCATTGCTATCTGTATGTCCAGTCTATGATTAAAAAAAAACAAATCTATTCCTCATGATATTTTAAGATGACCTTGACAATATTACAAGACCATATCCCTAAATACTTAGAATTTTAAACACAAAAAAGCAAATCCCTTCTTTGAAAAAGTGCCATGATTTTTTAATCTTGAGGGCCCTCAGCTTGATCAGGATTGTACAAGTTGAATATCATGTAGTCTTAAGAGATTTTCAGTATATGTTTTAAGTGAAGAATGCAGAGAATGAAACAGAAGTATCCTCACCGAGTAGGCATAGCCAACACAAATGTTACAGGAATAAACCATCAGGACAAGACAGGAACCCAGATATTCAGAGTATTTTTCTAGTGCTTTCTGAAAAAAAAGAGCCTCTTCAAGCCTCTAACTTGAAGTAGAATTGCTTAACAAAAGCCACCATCAGACAGGAAGGAAAAACAAAACCTCTCCTAGAAAGGACCTGCTGCACAACTCCAGTGTGAAGGGCAGACAGGTGTGATCTCTATACACAAACTGAATCTGCAGATATGAAACAGGACAGTACACAAGGCACAAACACAGAAGGCTTTCAGAAACATTCTGAGTGATCCACACAAAGTCAGTAGGTTCATTTATGTTCCCATTTCATACTTTTGGAAATGAATATTATTTATTTCTTTATAACAGGCTATTAGAGATCTCTGAAAACCTTGCCCAGCTTCATCCAAACCAGCTTCTAGATGGGCTTCAACACTTTCAAAAATCAACATGTCCTATATCTGAACCTTTAAAATTACAAGCAAATAATTCCTCTTGATCCTGTTCAGGATTTTAAAATACCAAGATAAATCAAAATGACAGACTGTTGATAGTTTGAATCTGGTTATTTAACCCACATGGTGTGAGAAGGAGAGATCCTTGCTCAGCAATTATAGCAAAGAGGGCAGAAGATGCTGAGAAGCATTTTATTTCATTGTCACAATTCCATGTATCACACAATAGGTACAACAAAACAACAACCTTTGTGCATTAAGTGCTGTTCAACAGTGTACTTGTTCACACTGTACCTGTGCCAAACAGGTACCAGGAAGGCCTGATCTCCTGTCATTACATTAAGGGAAATGGAAAAAACACCTTTGGAGAAGATCAGCCCTATAGTAAAAAGCACCTTAGATATATCTGGATAAACAATTTAAGTCACTCAGTTCACTCAGAAAGAAGACCGTTATGTGGCTGATCAAGGAAAACATTATCATTATCATTGCTTTACCAAGATCAAGCAACTTACCCACCTTCTAACTGGGAAATTAAAATCCCTCACGCATAGGGATTTGTTACCCTTCCAATATGTTCACCCCAAAAATTCTGTCCAACAGAAAACAGCAGACTTCACACAGTCAAACCAAATTAGCTGTCAGGTTAACCAAATCCACTGTTAGCCTCACTATACACAACTCTGCAAAGCAGCCCAGATATCCCAGCACTGCAGGACCTGATGTCCAGACAGATCCCCGTACTCTGGTGTAATAACACCTTTTCTGCACTGAAGAGTTTAGACACTGGTGACAAGCAGTGAATTTGGCTGCATGGTGGTAGCAAAGGCAGGCTGGTGTTGGTGCTGAGGCACAGTCCACTCCAATTTTCAGACAACACTTCAGTAGGTTTTGGCAGGATATCAAACAGTCTGTCCATGCTTGTGGAAAGTCTTAAGTCCTTAAGAAGGAAAGCAAAACTGGAATTTGTGCTTCACAAGCATGCCTGTAAACCAGATGTAGAGCATAGAAATAAGACTCAAAAGGAGATGTTCCTCAACAGCTGCTAAAAAGAGTTTTTGTATCTAGTTATTGTTAGACGAAAGTAAGGCCTTGCAAAACCAGCCTCGACAGTTATGTCTATTTCTTTCCGAGAGCACGTTATCTCTGTGTAGTACACCATGCTGATTTTTAACTCTGTTCTGCTTCACCAGCTTCCTGCTTTGCTTGGCTCCAGCTAGAGTGACCCACACAAAGTGGGCAGAGCACAGGGAACCTCCAAAGCACAACTGCCTGATTCTCACCTGTTTGAACTGTTTCCTCCTTCCTTCTACTGTGAAGGTGGCCAAGCAAGGACATGCCCAAAGTCAGCTAAAACTGGATTGCTGTAATAGCAAGTTCTACTAGAGGAAAATGTGTTTTAGTAGTTTTTCAGGCCTACAAGGACTGGCAAAGCTCCTGGCCTGACCTCCTGCATGCCAAAGACTGCTGCAGAAGTGCTGAGATGGCTCCTCCTCGTAACCTGCAGTGAGGCACTGGCAGGCCAGGGCAGGTTCCTGACCAGGAAGAATGAAGGTTGTCACAGCAGGTGACGCACGTGCTTTCCTTACAAGAGCAAGCAACTCAGTTTGCCCTTGAAATTCGTTCATTAAGTCACACTTCCCCAAGGCAACTTGGCCTCTAAATCTTGAAAATCTCCTCTCCTTTCTCCAACACTTCTGCCCAGGGAGAGGAAGCTTAATGCTTGCCTGCCAGTTTCTTCTCTCTGCAATCTCAGTTCTCCCCTTGTTGCTCACATTAGCTAATTCCCCTGACCTTATGACTCAGCTTTCAGCTTTCTCTTTCCTTGAGGCAAAGCTTACATCATCAGACAAAGAATAGGTAATAAGTGAGTAGAAAAACTCAATTTATTTGGACCGGCTACTTCCATCTTCTTTCTCCAGCAATATTTCCTTAATGCATCACATTCTCCCTCTTGCCTTTACACTTACCTGCTCTAGACCAAGAGGCTGAGTTCTTACAGAAGAATAGCAAAATGAAACCACATTGTTGCCCATATTCATGACACAACTACCTATGTTACACACCTTGATCTGAAGGAAGGGAGAATAGAAGTAGCAGCAGCCTCCATGACCCATCTGTCTCACCCCATTCATCCCCAATCCAGTCAAACTGATCTTCAGCAAGAGCAGTGTTCCCTCATGAAGAAGATACACATGACTAAGATGTATTTAATCAGAGGGTACAGAAGGAGAGATCAGATGGGAGCAAGAGAGAGCTTAAAGGCTAAGTAACAAATCATGACTGTGAGGCTCAACCAAGTGGCTGATGGATTGAGCAAGGTACAAATTTGGAGAACGAGCCAGAGTTTGCTAACTTCTTAGCTCCAGTTTCCCATGAGGGAACCCCTGCAGTTCTTTAAGGAGCACCTGATCTACACTTCTCCTGTTGTCTTCGCTTCCAAACAATAAAAACATACAATTCTCACCTAAATGTTAAAAACCATAGCTAACTGCCACAGAAAAAACTGATACTGCTAACTTAACGCAAGAGTCACAGTAGCTATTTCCTAGAGCCTTTGAGACCAAAGGCTATAGAATTTTTCTTGCTTCTAACAACAGTGCCTTATCCATGGCAGAGTAGAGGCCAAGAGAAGTCTAGCTGTCAGACAATCCTCTTCACAGCCAATCTGAGGAACAGTGCACTGCTACAGCACAAGTTCTCTACTTTGCTAGACCTTTCTTCTTTTGACATGGAGGATGCTAATTATACTTTCCAGTATTCTTCCAACTTTTTGAGAACCTCATGAGAGGAGCACTATACAAAAACAGCATCATAACTTATGATGAATTTGCTGGTTGCACATGGTGAGAGGATGCAAAATACCTCATAGAACTATAGAATTGTTTGAGTGAGAAGGGCCCTTTAGAGGTCATCTAGTTCAACTCCCCTGCAATGAAGTCACAGGTGGACTGACAAAAAAAGAGCAAGAACAAGGTAGGAACTAGGATAGACAGGGCAGTTCTTAAATAGGTCACCTATTCTTGTGTGTGCCTTAAATTATAAAATTAGCAGCCTTCTTTTCTGTGTTTAAAATGAGGCCTGGGCAGCCTGCTCAGTGTGTTCCTGCTTGAGCAGAGGAGTTGGACCAGATGACATCCAGAGGTCCCTTCCAACTCAGCCATTCTGTGATTCTGCAAAAATAACTGTTTCTGTCAAAGGAGGAAGTGTAGAGGATGGAAGAAACCAGTGTCCCATGCCAATAAATAAGATCTTACGTATAGAGCAAATGAGTTAATGGAAACTAGACCTGGCACAAGCAGGTAAGCTTACTGGACCCTGTGGCGGGTTTGCGTGTGAGAGGAGAGTGATGGCAATCACCAGGTCTGGCATGCCTTGTTACACTGAGCAGAGTGCTGCACATATGGGCATACTGAACCATAGAGGAGGAATAAAATGGCCCTTGGCCATGCCAAAATCTGCTGAATTATGTGCAAGAAATGTAACAGCCATGGGAGGGAGCTCTTAATTTATGGCTGCCTTAGACATGGTAGGGTTTTCTGCAGCCCTTGAGTTGAGAGATAAACTTAGGTTGCAAAGGAAAAGTGAAACAGTTTTAACAGCCACAGCCCACTGTTTGAAATTACAAAGTATAACATGAATGCTAATTTGAGGAAGGTTAAGGACGGAATTTTCCCATCCCCTCTTGCCTACCACACTGCATCACACACTGCAGTGAGCTCAGGTGAAGAATACAGACTCGAGCATTTGTCTAACACATGCTTTCCCACTCACAGTGATTATGAGGGGAAAAACCCAGAGAATGAATAAACCCCAAGGAGTCTTTCAGAAAGTTCAGAGTGGAACATTGTCAAGAGTAGGTGTCTGCTGCAGGCCTGTGTGAGCTGAGTTCTGTTTTCCTCACCATTGTCATCTAAGCCTTCATTTGCACTATTACTCTATCACTGATACTGGCTCACTGAGGAAATGGCTAAAGAAACAGAAAAGCCATATGAAAGGAAAATACTTCTTCTCAGTCTTTATCGCTTGAAAGGTACAGCTGCATGACCACCATGTTTTATTTCGTAGAGCAAGAGTAGATTAGGATCAGGTGCTGTGATCAGTTTTAAAATATATTTCAACACTTCACAGAACAGGATGTGGCCCAAAATCATCAGATTATAGTAACTAGCATGAAGAAAGGCAATGCACCTCAGCAGTGGTGTGGTTAGAAAGTGTGATAGTTCTTCATCTGAGAGACAAAGTACAAAAGTACTTCTTCAAAATGCTGTGCCTACTTGAACTGCTTTTGAAGGAAGCAGTCTTCTTTCTGCTTTCAGTCTGCTTTCTCTTTAATTTTCTCATTAAAGAGAAAAATAAATCCCTTAGATTTCTCTTTCTCATTCTCATTCTCAAAAATGCTGGAATGGTCCTTTTGTATCTCCATCACTCCTTAAAATTTAGCAAATTTGTTAAACTCTATCTCAGGAACTCGTGTAGATTTGGTTATTAAAAATGCTAATAATTATTGTTTTAAACAAATGAAACTATCTACATGCTGAAAAAATAAATAGGACAAAATCCCAAGGATTCCTTTTTGGAAATTTCAGAAAACAAATGTTGCATTATTTGTCTGTGGTTTTTTGTTGTTGTTGTTGTTTGTTTGTTTGTTTGTTTTTAAATTCCAATTCAATTGGCCAATTTCCACTGAAGTTAGAAGAAATAAATCCCTACAAGCTTTCCAAAATAGTAGTGTCTGAATGGGAGAAAGACTCAACATGGTGCCTCCATTGTGGGGAAATGGCAGCAATGAAAGGGCATTCGCTGTCTGGCAGTAGGCAGCAGGTCTGTCAACACAGATGAACTGGACAGCCACAGGACTGCAGAGAGCACACATGGTTTTCTCTAGCTGCTGTAAACAAATGCTGAGAAATTAGAATAACTGGGTGGAAACAAGAGGAGTTAGCATGAGTTAGCCCTCAACCCCAAACATCCATTAAAACAGTTTCAACTGCAAAATTATTCCCTGGCAGTGTATGGAAAACCCTGTGTACTTGTAATACTACATGCACAACAGATGAGACAGAGACATGCAAACACCACTTATCTGTGTTCTTATATCTCCAATTCCCCTTTTCCCCAATAATTCAGTTCAATATATTCCCTTTGGTGACCCTCATGGAGCAAAGAAATCCAAGCTCCTGTTGACTGGCCAGGCTCTCTCCAGAGTGTGAGATACAGCTGAGGAAACTGTTCCTACTGAGAAAACATAAGAACTTGAGTTTCTTCAGTTTTCTGTGGAAAGCTCATGTTTACCTAGAAGCAGCCCATTTGTTTAGATCTGTATCCAGGGTCCACAGACATAGACGGTCTGTGGTCATACAAAAAGTCTCAATGTTCTCCTGAAGACTAAGAGAGTAAGATTTGGTTTCCACACCCTTGATCCTACACAGATAAGGCATGCACAGAAAGAAATGCTAAACAAAAACTGTATTCTATGTCTTACTTGAGAAGGAAGGAAGAGAAAGCAGAAACAACAACAACAACAACAAAGGAAGGAAAAAAATAAAGCAGCCTGAGAATATTCCACAGATTCTGAGAGGTATGTAGCCCAATTCTATAAAGGTATTTAAATATGGTACATGCTGAAAGAAGAGTCAGAGTCACCTTTATGATTCCACACAGCAACATCCTTGCACAGCATTCAGACTTCTTCCTGGTATGGATTTCATGAAGAATTTTAACAGAAATCTTGCAGATGACAAAGAGAGATTAAAGATACTTTTAATGAAATAGACTGACCTATGTATCAGATCATACAATAATGCAAAATCAGAAACTATATCATTCATTCAAATAAGAAGATAAACCGAGAACGAGATGTAGTAGGAAAAAAATGATGGCAAGCACAAGGTACTTGAATTAAATGTAGAGGTGAAGGAAAAAATTCACTTACTATTCCAAAGTACACTGACAATTGAAGGATACCTTTTAAATAATTCATTAAAACTACAATCCTAAAAATTTATTTTTTGATTACTCATCTGCAATAAGAGAGCAGACTGAAGTAGATGTTCTTTTGAAATTTTAAGCTAATAAACAGCAGGAAAAAAAAAAAGGTCAATAAAAAGCAATTAACATCTACAACTTTACAGTAACCCTCTAAGGAAAATTTGTAGCATTTTCAATTATGTAAGTGAAGAAGAGTATACATACGCACAGAGAAAAGATAAAGGCACCTAAATCTTTTCTTGACTGGGATATTTATAGTCAAGATTTTTCAGAACTATGTGTCTAAGCTGAGATTCTTCGGTTAGCTCAGTGACCCTCTGGGGCATCTTCCAGTTCCAGGGGCTGTGGAATAGTCACTAAAGATACTCATTTCTAGGACTGCCTGATGGACTTATTTGTGAAGATCTTGGCCTGACTCTGAAAGATAAGGACAGTATGAGAAGATGCAGTATGTCAGACTCATACTCTGGTAAGGAAATTCTGACACCAGGGTCAATGTGCAGCTCATTGCATATTCTTTTTCCTTCACTAGGTTTGCTGACATGAATTAGGGTATGTACAAAAATTGCTACAGTTAAAATGAACTCCTAAAACTAAGAACTAAGTGCATTCACTAGCTGGTTAGGAGCTGTGCAAGAGTAGGCTCTGACTTTGCCTCCCGCTCTGCATGATGGTTCTCACATGTCCTTCTCATTCTTCTGTGTCATTATATTTGTGAAACGGAGAGAAGCTGATCTGCCTAAATAGGGGCTGGATGGCTGTGGAGAGCCCTTGAGCATCTTGAGCAAGAGTTTGCTATTGCTCTCCTCTCCCAGGGCTGTGTTTCATCTTGATTATTGCACTTGCTGGCAGAGCTTACACAGTCAATGGTGATCTGAAGCCGATCTCTCTTCTCTTCCACATGAGAACCTGACCCAGCTGCTCCATGTCTTCGTTGTGTCCGGTAATATTTACTAGCTTAGTTAATACAAACAATGAAATATTTCAGATTGGAAAATCAGCATCTTAGAGTCTCTAACGTAAAGTACTTTATTCTGTGGAGACGAAGGCTGTGGGAGTCAAGTCTTTCTAGACAGAGCAAAAGCTTAAAACTAACCGTCAAGCATCATGAACAAGCTCTAAACCAAAACATCGCCAGCATAAAGCAGCGTCTGGACATTGCCTCATGTCCAGACAGCTGTACAGTATGTAAACTCTGTGACAGGTGGCTCATGATAATTTTCTTCTCTGCCTTGTGAGATAAGTCACCAGTAATGAAACTCCATACCATAGTTATCCTGGTCACAGTCTGGCTTGGCATCTTCACTCTGCACACTGTGGAATGTAACTATAGCCTAAGAGTAGGAAAAGAACTGCTCTACACTGCACTACTGAAGAGCTTAGGGAGGATTCACTCCCAAGATAGAGCTGATTCATGAGATCAGACTTGCAAGAAATCTAGATCAGAGCTGCAAGGAAAGGGGCTAGAGCAGAATGGGATTTACAGGAGATATCAGTCCAATATTGCTGGATATGGGACACCTTGTGGAGTGATACTTGCCTGCTGCCTGAGTCTCCTGGGCCTGCTACCGAGACCTGCCTGTTTTTCCTGGACCCACTGTTGGTTGCCTAATGTTTACCTACTTGCTGCATAAGGCCAGCCATTCTGTCACCATCTACCCCTGCGCTCTTACTCCTGCCATGGCCATGGACTGTCAGAATAGTGCACAATGAGAGGCTGCTGTATCCTTGGTGGTGACTGTCCCCACTTTACATACTTTTTGCTCTTTTCCTATCTTTCCTATTGTCTGCCTTCCCAATCACCCTGATTTGTAATAATCACCAGCCTTTACCTTCCCCATTACTTAAATTGATAATAAACTGGTCAGACAACATTTGACCTCACTTCTGTCTCAGTCTCAGTCTCACTCCAGGTATATCAAAGAATATCCCCTCTCGCTCTGATAATTGGAGTGACACAGTATGTACTTGTACTGAACTACAAGAAAACATACAGCACTGCTTCTGACTAATGCAAGCTCAGAAGAGATATTCCTTCAGGCAAACAAGAATTTTTTAATCAGGAATTAGCAGTTCTGCAAGTAACCATCCATGGGCCATGTGGCAATCCCTTACAGGATAACATGAATTTGCTGATTGCACACTGCAATTACTTCAAACACAGAAAAGTGCACAGGTAATAAGACTGTCAAAAAAAGTAGCTCTCCTATCCTTCACTTGGAAAGCAGGGACAGTAATACTGAACCACATTCAGATGATATTTCAAAATCTATCCAGTAAAGATGCACTACTTCATACGGGCACCTATTTGTAGATGATTTAACCATGAAGATTCCAATGACATTTGAGAGACAGTAGGATGTGTCATAAAAGACACCTTGAGCTCTCTTGTATCACCGGTATTGTCTGCACATTCATGAGATGCTCCCATTCAAACCATAGCTGGAAATCAGCTGGAGCTCATAATTTAGAGGAAGGTTTTGTGGTTAAAATGTGAATACGGTATTGACTGCCTATATGCAGCTATAGTAGTGTGCAAAACGTCAGACATGTAGCCAAGAGTTTGGGAAGCAACGTGGTCAAATTAATCACGTTAATCCACAATTCAAACTGTACAATCAAAACAATCGTACTTATCCAACATTATCCATATCACAAGCTGGAAATAGTCTTTTCACTCCAGCAAGCTCAGAAAGCATCCTACGTTAGGTGAACCACACAAGAGTCAATAATGCCCAGGAGAATGATCACTAGCATTCAACTTACTTAGAGCTGAGAAGCAGTAATAGGAAAAGTCCAGTGGGAACTTATTAGTATTCTTCTTAATATGAATTAGCAGCAAGAAACTAGAAAGACCAGACATCTGATCTTGCACTTAGCTTTTGCAGAACCACAAATATATTAGATTGTGGGGAAAAGTGAGTTTATTCACAAGGTTTGGGGACTCCATATTATTAAACTCTTCTCTAAAACAGACTTTACTGGACATAAATCAGGTTCACCGGACAGCCCTGAAGGCCACAGCAAATAAGAAATATGAAGATTGGGAAAATTTGCCACAAAGCAATTTTTCCATCCCACCTCAAGAATGGTGAAAAAAATGAAGAAGAAACAGGCTTTCTAATGCTGCCTCAGGGATGAATCTACAAACTGCAAGAGCTACTGTAAGGGGCTCTTTTTCTGAGCTGGTTCTCTTTCCGTACAGCTGGTGGCCCTTTCACTCAGTGCTGTGGGTGCAGTATCAGTGAGTCTATATATTCAGGTATGCACCATATCAGTGAGAAGTGGGGGAGCATCCCTTCTCTTTGCACAGAAAAAAAATGTGGTCATCAATGACAAGGTTGCTATTTTGCGTCTCAAAGCTGCCACACACCAACAAGTTGAAATATCTCATCCTAGGAGTTATTTCAGGCAGCGTTCAGCAGCAGTGCTTGGACAAAGAGTTAACATCAAGTTTCCCCAGTAGCGCTGCTCAGGTTCGTGCTACTCCTCCTCTGTGTGGCATTAAACACTGACTTCAGGTGCACTGGGAAGAAGCTTTGGCTTCAAAGCTTTGGGTCCAATTTTCCATTTTGGTGCAACTTACATTGGTATTACAGGTGGATTTAACAGCCATTCAAACAAAGCAGCAAGTATCTTACATCTGCTTACATTCTACTTTTTCCATTAATTTTCCTTAGATTGCATAACACAGATGAAAGAATCAAACTGTAAGGAACAAATATTGTGCATGTATGGGCCAGTAAACCAAGCAGCATGTTCTTAAAGAAGCTGTAAGAGCTACAAGTTGTTCCTGGTCTTACAGGTCAGCCACTACAACGTAGGAGCCAAACACGTGTGCTCACTTCTTTGCTCCATCTTAATTTTTCTGAGCAATCTTGGGGAAGGACTGTACTTCCACCTGTAAAGCAATTTAGACTGAGGTGACCAAGAACTTGAAAAGCTGGAAGTAGCTTGCTGAGATGAAACAACAGACTCCCATCTGCTCCAGGCATTGTGCTGACAGCTGTTGTAAACCACTGCCTTCTGTCTCATGCATCAGGCAGCCTGATTCTCAACTATTGATACCAGGTCCAGCAGGGTCTTTGAATGCATGAAAAGTGTGGCTTCTCTATTGGGAAGGAAGATTTCTCCTCAGAGGCTCCAGATAACGATGTCAGCTCAGGTCCTGCCACATGTGGTGCCTGGAGTTTCACAGCATGCTTGGAAAACATGCGCAGGTACAAAACCTCTGTACTGTCCAAGACCACCTCACCACAGCATAGGAAGGACACACAGCACAGGGTAATTTGACTGCACAGACCGTGTAAAAGGACACCTCTGACAGAGGCATAAATGGAAAAACAAGTTGACAGGCCTGTTACTGACACCACGTTTACACAAAAGCGTAGTGAACCTTTTTCCTCTCTCCTGTGAACTGTGCCTGATGGCTTGGTTATTTTTCTATCTCCTTTCTTAGTAACAGAGTGTAATACGAAAAGACTTAGGCTTAATGAATTCTTAGTCCTCTTTGAGGCCACCGTAACATAGCTCTGGAAGGCTAGCAGGAGAGTGGAACTGGCTCTCTATATAACAGTATACTCAATCTTCTTTTTCCAGAGCATTACTTGTATCTGCTTTGAATTGAGATTGCAGACAAAACAAGATTTGGCAAGCTAAAACACACACATGAGATAGGATTGACAGCACTCCAAAGCTGCATCTTAAGTTATACATTAAAGTGATGAACAATCTACGGCTACTACAGAAAAAGCCAAATTGTTCCTCTTTGCATCATCCATTAGCTCATAATTCCCTTTTCAAGCAGTCCACTGGTCAAAGTGGTAAGCCTGAATGTTATTCTGTACCTCTGTGGTCAGCCTTAGCTGCAGCAATGTAACTTGAGGCATGAAAGTACAGGAACATTTTTTAAAGGTTTCCACTACAGAGCAAGAGCTCTCACTTTTTGCAGCTTGAAATGAACCCAACTTGCAGCACAGAAGCAAGTGCAACCACAGTGGGGTTTGAGCAGGAAAAGCCTTCACAGGGGGGCTAGTGAAGGATGGGTGGGGGAAAGGAGGTGGTTCTGTCACCAGAAAAAGTACTGACACTCAATTTTTTCCACTTGCACTCAACCCCACCATGACGCCCCAAGAGTGAACACAAGAACTGACCACTGAACAACAATATATAAGCTCCGTGAGAGGTGCCTCACCATAACCACTTTCTTCTCTGCCTCGAGAGAAGCCACCAGCAATGAAACTCCACACCACAGTTATCCTGGTCATAGTCTGGCTTGGCGTCTTTGCTCTGCACAAGGCAGAAGGTAAGTGTACAACCTAAGAAAGGAATTGCTCCTCACTGCACTATTGGTCTGAAGAGTCAGGCAGGATTCATTCTCACGCAGAGCTGATGCATGTGATCAAACTTGCAAGAAATCCGAATTAGAGCTGCAAGGAAAGGTGCTATAGCAGAAGGGGATTTATGGGAGATTTTATCTGATGTTGTGTTGATTAGTAGGTTGGCTTCTACCTCAATGCCAGGAGAGTTTTCTATGCCTTATAATCCTTACAGAGTTTCTGTGCCTTCTCTCACAAAACCATGAAAGCTTGAAGATGCAATGCAATGTGACAGACGCCCCGTCCTTGAAGACATTCGAGGTCAGACTAGAAAGGGCTCTGAGCAACCTGATGTAGCTGTAGGTGTCCCTGATCATTGCAGGGAGTTGGACTAGATGGCCTTTAATGGTCCCTAGGTTCCTTCCAGCTCAATTTTGTGATTCTATTATATATATTATCTCAGTTTTTATTTAAACTCAGACCATATGGTCATCAACAATTTTGATGCCCCGAGATGTTAGAAGTTATTCCAGTTCTGCATATTGAAAATTTGCTTCTTTCTAAACAAGTATTTTGGAGTGAACAGATAAGAACAAAAAATGCAAAGAAAACAGGGTATTTATACAAGGTTTTCTCTCCTCCAGGTTTCATATAATTTAATATCTTGTTGGAGATCAGTTATGTGCATTGAAATGAACCATGTTTATTAGTCGTATTCTGAATGAGTTTACAACTAGTGATGTCTATGTCCATGGTTTCTGGATTAGGCCATGTGTATCATGTAAACGTACTACATGTAGCACACTTGCACAATTAGCTTCAGGCAAAAGAGCTCAGAAAAATCACAGAAAACACTCATGCAAGCCATCTGCAAACCCACAAAAGCATGCAAATATAAAAACACTTCACAAAACCACATGAAAACCAAACTGAGACCTGCTAAGCATTCATAAAACGACGTATCCACATGCTGAGTATGATATCTTAGTGCCCCTAGAGCTGGATCTTTCTACATTCTCATAGTTTGATTAATGCTGCTGCTGTTCATCTCAGCAACACGTGGCTAAGTGCTACCAACTGACAGTTTGTACTGCCATGCTCCAGGATATGTGGTTTGGTTTTGTTCTCAGTTTTAGAGAAGCTCTGCAGGTATTCTTTGCGTTATTTTTTACTCATTTTTCCTGGAAATGATGCAGTAGAAGGGATACTAAGGCTGTAGTATAAGGGATATTTTCAGGGATAATAAAAACCGTCCAACTACCTTTGAGCTCTTTAATGCTACATTTTAAAAGAGCAATTTGAGGGCTGTGGTAAGGTATGTTCTTGTACTGAACTGCAAAAAACATATGGCACTGCTTGTGACTAATGCAAGCTCAGAAGAAACTTCTTCAGCCAAACAAAACCCCAGGAGTCCGCAGTTCTGCCAGTACCCATGCACTGGCCATGCTGCAGCATCTCTGCAGGCTGTGTTTGCTGACTGCACATTGCAATTATTTCAAATTTAAAAAAAAGCTGACAGATAGTAAGACTATCCAAGGAAGATGTGATGGTTAGCAAATGGTACCTGAACTACTTTTGGGCTTCTCAAGCCAGCTTCTCTATACATTCATCAAGAATAAACCTCAGAATATAGTCACATTCTGTTTGTCCTGTTGTGCCTTTCCAAACCTATCTATCTTTGATGGGTGAAGGAAAACCAAAAGCAGAAGCTTCCAGTAATATATACGTGCTTCACTTAAGCAGCCATTTCTTATTGCCACTATGTAATGTGACAGCTGTGCAGAGAATGTTCCAGAGAATACGTCCTCCTTATTAATCACAACTGCATTTCCCTGAAACACATGCAAATGTTGGAGGAAAGAGGGGATTGGTTAGCATTCTTTTGGGTCTGATACTAGATTTGCAGCAAGCGTGCAATGAAGTCAGCATTCTGCCAGTTCAATCTCCTATCTTTCAACAGTTAGTATGTGTACTGATGTGTTTTGGTGTGTTTTTAAATGCTAGCTTTGGATGCCCATTGAGAAAGAAGAAGCTTTACTTATTTTTCCTTCACATGGATAGCAGGGACAGTAATACTGAACCACATTCAGATGATATTTCAAAATCTATCCAGTAAAGATGCACTACTTCATACAGGCACCTATATGTATGATGATTTAACCATGAAGATTCCAATGACATTTGAGAGACAGTAGGATGTGTCATAAAAGACACCTTGAGCTCTCTTGTATGACTGGAATTGTCTGCACATTCATGAGACGCTCCCATTCAAACCATAGCTGGAAATCAGCTGGAGCTCATAATTTAGAGTTTAATTTAGTTTTCTGGTTAAAATGTGAATACAGTATTGACTGCCTTTGTCAATCATCTGTTCTTCCCCTTGCAGGGAGCGTTGCAAGTCAGTCAATGCGCAAATTCTCCTGTGTAGATCTGTCTGCACAGAAAGTGGACATCAGAAGCATCGTCAGCTATGAAAAGCAGAAAGTTCCAGTAGAAGCTGTCATGTAAGTACCTAATGCACGGCCCACTTCCAAACTCAACTAGGCAAACAAGCTTCCATCAAAAAGGGAAAATGTATCAGAAGACACATCACAGCCCAGCTTGTAGACTCAGGCTCATTCAGGTCACTGTTCTAGTCCCCTGTGAAGGAGTCAATCACCTACCCAGAAGGGGAGAGGCAAAAGGTGGAATAACAGAGTCTGAAGAATAATGTTGCTCACGAAAGCTGGCAGAATAACTGTAATGCCTGGTAGGAGATGTGTTTGGCCTCTGTATTGCACATGTAGTTTCTAATCAAATCCAGGACACCTATTTCCTAGGAAAGAACTGAGCATCACAATTTCACATAAATTCTCAGATTATAAGGAATGCTACATTTTAAATTAATTATCAGCATGCATGCATGAAATCACATATATTACATGCTTACCCATGCCATGAATAGGGAACTGATATTGCTAGCTGCCATTACGCCAAGTAACCATTTTAAACTCTAGCGTGTGATATGGTTTTACCACACTCGTCCTCATGTCTGCATAAAAACAAAAAAAAAAAAAAACAAAAAAAAAACAAAAAAAAACAGAACTGCAAACCTGGCTTTGGAGACCAGAACTTAATGGGTGCCTGGCTTTCATTCCCCTGCAGGTTTATCACCACAAATGGTATCAAGATCTGTGTGCACCCAGACCAGAAATGGGTGCGGGGAGCTATGAAAAGAATAGACCAAAGACGTACTACCAGAAGAAGATAATCCTGTCCTTGGCAGGCACCTGAGGCCAACAAAATGGAAGAGTCATCACTGCCACATACAACAGGGAAGAAAGCCTTGGTATCCACTTGTAACTCCTACGGGCAATAAATTCTCTGAACAAAAATGGACTCGCTGGAATCTAATAATCACTGGTTGAATGTCTGCTGACTTCTTCATGTTATAGCTGGACTCTGTTACACCACTTACTGTCTGAAATGCTTGTCAATATTTATTTACAACTGAATGTAGGTATCTTCTCATCTTTGCTGTCATGACTAGTATAGGATTTAAGGGTAAGCCGCAGATGGTTTCACATGTTTTAGGGAAGAAAATTACTTCTCACAGAGATGGAAAAGAGTAGCCCTCCAGAATGATGGGGGGCCAATGTTCTGCACTGTGTGCCAAGATTCAGAAGACTCTATATGATTTTATGGTTACTCAAACTTACATAAACTATAAGAAATAGTGTCAGGCAATCACCTGAGCAGTGGAGTATTCAGAAGGAGATCCTTGGGCTTTCTATTCTTACATGTAGTATTGTACTGTTGGCTCTGATTTTAGACTCAGGTCATGGAGATATATGCAAACTTTCTCCAAGGGATGACTGGAGCAAATTCAGGGCAAGTTTAAGAATGCAATGCTATTCAGACTCGTACTTGGGAAGACTTATCCTACTCTCAACATTCATTAGGTTATTTCAGTTACATCTTCATTTGAAACAGAACTCGGGAAAAATAAGGAATCTTGGAATAAGCAAGAACAAATCGTGGCTGGAGTCAGTGCTTCACCCACTCATATGAATTTCCTGCCCAGAAAACAAAGTATTTGTACATGTCTACTGATGTTTTAAACTCAATATATTCTACTAATGAATTTCAATACTTTTAATAAAGTTACTCTAAGCCTCAAATCAGACCATACATTTGTCTGCTTGCATGTAGTGTGGACTGTTGAAACACGTACTGAGTTGACGGCTCAAATGTGAAGTCATTTGGGCAAGCCAGCAAGAGCTGACACTGCTTTCCCCTCAAGCAATCTGACTCTGGGCTTCCTATATCATATTTCAGCTGTAAAACCCTTTACATGAGACAACACCTCATCAAAAGTTTGGGTACCTCAAGTCACGCCTCAAACAACCCAATGACGACCCTCACATTATCAGAAGCAAATACACAGGAGCTCTGGGTAAAGAGAGAAAACTGGTGTGCAGAGAACTTGAGCGCTGGAGGACAGCTATAAGCATAGAGACTTCAGGCACAAACTTTCCACTGTATTACCCACGTGTGTGTAGCCTGTATTGTGTCTAACACACAGACTTTCATTACAGAACCTCTCAGCCATACACATGAAATTACAGCACTTCCAAACAACGCTACAGAAATAAGATCACGTTCCTCTAACAGCCAGCCCTGAGTGCTTCCAGCTCTGGTCAGATTTGCACATAGAATTTCTCTCCTGTGGCTCACGTCTCGTCATGGCTCAGTCCTATGAAGGGAAATGCGTTCACATTTCATTATGCAGGACAGAAGGTTTTAAAGCAGGGCTACTGCGCGGGCAAGGATAAGGATGACTGCATACATCACACTGCACAACAGAGATGAAGTCCTCAGTATCTGCACTAGAACATAGAATAAAAGTTACAACAGGCCTAGTAAGAAGAGCTTTACAGGTTTAAAGCAATACTGAGATGTTTCTGGAGCATGCCAACATATAAATCAGCTTTCTATCATTTTGAATTGCCTAAGAGAAGACTCCAGTCCCCCATACTATAGACAACAGAATCACTTATGTTCTCTTCACCATTATCAGAACATTAGCAGTCTACATAACAAGATTACCTTTGAAAGTATCTCTGTGGTATGCTGTCTCAGACAAATACAATCTGCTCCCACTTATGAGAGCAGAACTGACTTAAAATACTATTCTGGCAAGCAGGATTTTAAAGCTCGTACTCAGGAGTATCTTATCACAGAATTAAACTTTAGTTGAAAATATTATTTTTTTATTTTGAGAACCATAACTTGAGGATATATTAATTAAACATCACACAGAAATTAATATTTTATATCTGCTCATCTTCATCACAGTTCATGAACTAATTAATAAGTGCTTCTAAGAATGAATCATCCTCCTTAATTGCACCTTGTCTGTTACAAATTGCAAGATCCATAATGATCCTTCTGCTGTTCTTGGGAGAAAACTGTGGCTAGCCAGTACATTCCACATCTACTTCTTCCAAGTCACCAAAGACTTCTCTGTCTTTCTCTGCCTATTTCACCCCTGTCCTTACTGTAGTTCCAGGTCTGTGCTATTTTTGTCATCTCTAGCTACATATAACCTCGAGGTTTATTTGTACTAGTACTGCTCCTGCCTAGTTCTTTTCCCAGAGGCTCTCAAACTGCTTCTGGAAAATAGTACTAAAACCTCTTCTCACAGACACACACACAAAAAGGCAAGAACAAAATGAAGAACTAGAGTGCTGCCACTGTGTTGGAGGCAAGTAAGGGCCACATTCCTTAGAAAAAATAGAAGGCTCCAAGGTACCTTTGAAGATCTGGAGCTGTGGTTGCCCTGATGACCTCCTTGCACCTGCCTGCCCACTCATTTCTGCCCCAAGTGAGGTAGGGAACATGGGGACTGCTTCCGTTTCTGCTCATCCTCTGCTAGACATAGTTCAGTAACATGAATATTGATTTTCTTTGACTCCTTTTGTAAGAACTGTGGTTCCTTTTGTCAGAGGGGACTCTCCAAATACACACGGCAGAGCAGCGGGCAACAATGTTTGAAACAATCATTTGTCCTCTGCCACACCAAAGGGACAGAAGGGATGTGCTTTGAAAAGACCTTTAGCAGAGAAAAAAACAGCAGACAACACTGTGGACTCAAGTACACTAAACATTTATAGCTTCACCATCTTCAGAGAGGGTAAGGACACACTCTGTGCATGGTGGCTTTTTGCATAAAAAATTCTTGGGCAGCAAATTTGTGTAACTGCAGTGATACTGTTTTCACTGTTTATAATTATGGAATTGGAAAGATAAATTTACAGTAACAACCAGCTCTCACTGAAAGCATCATTATAACAATCTCAAACTCTCAGTGATGAGCTGATTCCTTGATCATGTTTTTTTGCATACCTTCAGTCTCCATTATTTGTGTTTTCACAAGTTGATCATATTTTAACAGATTGTTCAAGACTCTATGTAAGAAAAAGAGAAGTATTTCTGTACAGATATTAATGCATCAGTGAGGCTACTCTGCCAAATACTGTTCCATGACATGACGTTCACAGTAACTGAGGAGATACAAATATTTTCCTTTTCTCTTCCCTGTGAAGCAATGCATCACATGGATTTTGGAAACTTAAACCCTGTATTTAAATCAGAAATGAATTAGTTACTTAACCCAAGTTACTGAGGTTTGCTGCAGAAGACACTAATTCAAATTTTATGGTAAGCCAGTACAGTAGAAGGCGAGGGGAAAGGTAGGGAAATAACAAATAGAAAAGCAGTGGTGGGGGGTTGTTGCAGAGAAAGCAATATGTATTAGCTGCCATTGTGTTTTTCTGAAGTCTTTTAAATACTCGCTTTCTCCCTTGAGTTATTGCCTCTGTTTGTTGCATGCGTCTTAGGGCAAGTTTCTCATTACCTTGAGGTAGTAGAGGCTTAAAAGATGTGCTGCAAACCTAGAGGTCCTAAGCTTCCACTAGTGAATTTTTAGGAACCAGTAACACCAGTACACTGCTAATGGTTGTCAGTAATTCAGAATGCAAGTTTTAGCTAGGCATTTGATTTCCATGGAGTGGTAAGAATGCATAGTGCTACAATGGGCATCATTGCTGCTCACTCCAGTCAACCTGTCTGCTCTCTAGGTATGAATAAGGCTCTTCTTGCAGCGATACTCATCCTGTTTCAAGAGCACTCTGCTGTTTTCTCTTTCTGCCTATTGTGATGTCTGTGCACTTACTAAGAGCTATTTATGCCTGCTGTTTCCCACTCCTTCCTATCAAGCTATCCATGCCTTCAACTTGTACTTTGGTTTAGGAGATCTGACAATAAGGGAACAGACCTGTTGGGACAACTCCTACAGAGGCTGCACAGATTTCAAAAATATTCTGTTTTCATGGCATTGTTTACCTTCCCCATTTCAATTAGGAGTTAAAAGCAGCACAGAAGAAACAGAATGCATCTAATGCCCAAGTAGTGAAGAAGAACTATTTTTCCTAATCCTTCTAACTGTCTGGCCAAGAAAACATAAAAAAAATTGAGCCCACAGGTTCACACTAACAAAAAACGGTGTTTCCACATTTGTACAATCTGCCTGCATGCTTCAACATTTCAAACAGGAAAGGAAGTATGGCAAGCAAACTCTTCTGCTAATCATTTCACCATAGTTAGAAAGAGTATACATCAGGCTGTAAGAGATCTCACGTAGAACATGACTAGAGCAAACCATTCACCTGATCTTCAGGAAGGCTGAGAAGCATGTTTTTGAAACAGTGAGTAACTATCCCAATACCAAGTATGTGATTGCAATTTAAACAAACGTCCCAAATTCAAGAAGTTCATTTGAGACATTTCCAGAGCATGTGCTCTGGTTGGAGTTCCACTTCTTTCCTCTGCTCTATTCCTTCAAAGAGATCACGGAAAACAGTCTCTAACATCAAGGAGGGAAAAGGCCATAAAAGCCATTTTACTTTTAGTATCCCAATAACTGAGACAGATCTGAAAACTTCCCCTTTGTCTCTTGTTTCCTGAGCCTTCTGTAGGTTTCTCAGGGGGGAAAATCTTTCTTTCCAAAGAACCGCTGCAAGATTTTCACCCTGCTGCCAGCTCCCACAAGCCAGCTACTCTGAGACTGGTAGAGTTACCTTATCCTCAGTGTTGGTGACCTACATTGCTTAGCACCTTTCTGTGCTGTGTGATAAGAAAATGACTGTTACTAGGGCTCCAATCTGATTCCAGGCATAATCCTACCAATAAACAAACTCTGAACAGGAATTGCCACAGCATGAGCTGCCAATTCATGTGATACTATCCTTAGGGTGCCCTTTTTAGTGTCCTGGACTGATGGGGTTTGATTTATTAAGGCCTTCTAGCACAGCATCTTTCATGAGGACTTGTAAAATATTGCAGACCTCCATTTCAAGATTGTTACTACGCTAGAAAAAAGTTAACTGGTAATTATTTATGATAATTATTTACTGCACAGTAACTGATACTTTTAGTCATAGTTTGTATCAAGAAGAAAAACAGAGTCCCATTGAACATTTTATAAGTCACAATACCTTAAAATGATTTTTAATATTTTTTTCATCTGTTTTCCAATTTGCAAAGTCTTCCACCATGGATGGCCTCATGAATGGATTAAAACTGGATTGAAATTCAGTCCAGCTCAAAGCCTGGTGATTACACAGGAATAGCCTTGAGAAATGTTAGTGTGCAGTCACTTCAACAAATGCTAATAGCTACACTCTGAAATGCTAAACTCTCTCCCAAAGTCAAAGAAAAAGAGATGTTTCCAAGATGATGAAAGGATCTAATTCGCAGACTAAACTCAAGATTGATCAAGTCAGAGATTTCAAATAGCCTAAAATCTACAATTTCATTCTGTTGGCTAAAGAGTGACACTGATGCACTTACACCCACTTTTTTGATGACTAAATTTAGGTGAGATAAAACTCTTCTGACTATTGTCTTTTTTTTGATAAAGCTGAAATTTGTAACTAAAGATTTTACTTCCTGATTTTCTACATAAAAAGATATATTGAATATCTTAATATTCACTAGATCTCGTTGATCTACTAAGTTGCTTTTAAAAATTAACAGCGTAAGAATTTTGGTTTAAGACATGTATTTTATAGGTTTGGATTTAACTTGTTAAATGAAAAGTTCCCCTCCTTTCAATTGGAGGGAAAAAAACTAGGATAAACTTCACTTTTAAACTCAGTCTTTTCTCATTCCTCCCTTTTGCGACTACTCACAGTGAACGAAATTCAGCCTTTAAATCTACAACCATAAGAAATAGTTGACAGAGAAGATATTGGAAAAAAGCTTTGTGACTGCAACAAAAGACTTTAGTAGACTATAACTGGGTTATTTCATCTCAAAAATCACTTAAGAGATCTCAGTACTTCAGCTGACAGCCTGGATTTACAGAAACAAATCTGCAAACTCTCCAAAATGTTTTGTTTTGAAGCCCCACAAACTTCCCAGTGGCTGTCTATTTCTGCCCCCACAAAAAAGGCATGATTCCCAGTGTGACTTGTGGAGATGATTATGTCCTGCAGTGTCTTCCCCACTTTTCCTCAGGTGTCCACGCACTTTGTGGTATCAGACTGAGCTGCCCGGAGGCCAGGAGAAAGCAAGAATATCTTTTCCTGAATGCATGCTCTCTTTTTCTTTCAGTAATTTCCTGGTCAAAGAGTTAACCTTGCTATTCTGTGTCTCTGCGGGGCACTTTACGTACAATATTCAAAATCGAGATAGTGCAGTACAGCAGAAAAGTAGCTAAAATAAAACTTACTTCAGAGAACGTCAACCACAACACGGTTTGAGCAGGAAGAACCTTTCACAAGGTGGCCGCCAACAGGTAATGGACAGGAAGGAGGTGGTTCTCTGTCACCAAAATTCACATTTTCTTCGTATGTAACCCATTCTCACCACAAGTAGCCATTCTGGCCAAAAGGGACATGACCACTAGATAGCAACACAAACTCCATTAAAAGAGGCCCACGTTAATCCCTTTCTTATTTGCATTAAAATAGATACCACCAGAAATTAAACTCCATATCACAGCTATCCTGGCTACTTTTTAGCTTGGTAGCTTCACTGTGCACAACAACGAGAGACACAGGTCTTTAAGCCAAAAGGAAGACAGGAATTCCCAACACCATTACACCAGCAGTCTGACAAGTTCAGGATTCATTATCGGCCGGAGGTGAATCAATGAAATCAAACCAGCAAGGACTGTGCTGTAAGCATCTGCAAAATACGACTAGCTGGTTTTGTATGGTGTATGCAATGACAAGTTAATTTGAAAGGTCTTGCTGAAACTTCTACAGTGCACTGCACGTTAGAAAGCAGAAGCGTAACGGCTGCTTAGCTGTGCTTCTCTGCTAGTCCCTTACTACAGCACACTGCAAGATGAGGACTGGCCTCCAGTGGGTGCAAGATGCCATGAAAATATCAGGCAAAAGACGTGTTAACAAAGAACTCTGCAGCAGTCAAAAGTGCCCCAAAGCCCTAACACACACAAAAGACACAAGATCCAACACAGTCAGGCAAAGACCCCAAAGAGCACCTCCCAAGGACTGCCTACACAGAGGTAACAATGCAAACAGCAGCTAGCTAAACATGGTATCAAATATAGCAGGACATACATAGGCTACTCCAAAAATAACGCCTCCTATTTATCTCCATAGAAACTACAACAGACACGAAGAGCACAATAACACTATTTGACAGTGCAAACTCTCAGCTACAAAACACAGTTTTTCAACATAGTCACCACCATTAACTATGAATTCCTGCCACCAATAAACAAGAGCCTGCTTCTCATCCTTTAAAAATCTGCATAGCTGTCTGGAACATGACTTGTCTTTCACATCACTGTCTGCACTGCTGAAACACACCATCCACTGCCTCACTATGCTCACATCCACCGTCTGGTCTCCATAAATGTTCACCAACTGCCAAAGAACGTCGTCAATGGGTGCTTTTTTTTTTTTTTTTTTTTTTTTTTTTTTTCCTCTCTGAATTAAGTATTGCTTCATACACATTTCCACGTCAGGCGCCATTTTGTCAGATGGCCCCTCTGCTGCCATCTGTCACATAGCAACAAAATATAAAGAAATGTTTGTGGGAAGGCTTAAGCTCTGCTGTCATACCATAAACATTTGCCTCTGATGTTGTCAGCCAACATAATAAAAGAGAAGACATTACTTTTGGAGCAGCCATCATGGTACACAAACTACAAATACCAACTGTGTGAAACTGCTATTCACTAGGTAGAAAGGAAGTCTCTGTACAAACACAGGCTCTGTTCAACACTACATTTCCACTTGAATTTTTGGGGAATAACTACTATGGAATGTTAATATAACTCTCCAGCTGTAATTGCCCCATGTGACAGAATGCCTGCATCATACCAGCCATTGCTAGAGGTGTGGAAGGATGGGGTTTGTTGTGCAAAACAACAGCTCTTTGAGTAAATTCATGCTTGCTGAATAAGCCAGAACAGCTCCTTGGAACCACAGCATATTATTTCACTCATAAAGAGTGAAATAAACTCAAAAAGAACTCATAAAGAACTTATAAAGAATGCTGCTTATGGAGCTGAAGAGGACATTTTGTTGTTGAAACTTTGAAATGTATTTATTTTATTTACTGAAACAAAAGGTAGGCAAAACAATTTGAAAATTCATCTTCACCTCGGCCAGTGATTGAGTTGAGAATATGAAAAGCTTATCCCACAGAAATCCTGAAATATTTAAATGCTTCAACTGTCTGTATTTGCATTTCATATTAAAATCTTAGAAAATATTTAAATTCCACATTTAATTCAAAAATACCTTTGAAAGCCTGAAACTTAAAGAAATGACTGAGATTACTTTCCTGGAAAATGTTTTTTAAGTTTGTGCCTTGGTATAACTCAAGTCCAAATGCGTAAAGAGTATTCTCACAAAAGCACCCATATCCTGGCATTGGTGCTAACATGGTGTGGGATGAAACATTAAATATATTAGCTGTTACAACTAGTGAAGGATGTGAAAAATCTGAAATCAGGCTGAGGAACTAAGTTCCAGTAATTCACTTCACACTGGCCTATTACTAAATTAGTCTATCTTAGCCTCTACTAAGTAAGTACCAAGAGCATTTAGGAGTGCAAGCACAGAAATGGAGGTGATTATAGATATTTGAGGGCAGCAGAAATAGTGTTCTGATTCATTTTGAAGCCACTTGACATTTACACATACAACAAAGTGGCGGGCTGTCAATAGGGGGCTAATGGAGGGGAAAATACATCAAAGAGGGAAGCCACAATGAACAAACCAATTGTTGCATGAGGGTGGCTGGGGAAGGTCCAACAAAATCTCATTTTTATTTGACAACTGTGGAAATTATCTTGCAGGACACAGCTCGCTTCAGTGCTCAGTGCACTGCTCTGATCCCAGTCAGGCAGTGCTCTCAAAAGAAAACTAACACAAAACAACTACCACCACCAATGAAACACAGAGATACCACACTCACTGAAGAGCAGGGAGAAGAAGTGAGCACACTTAGCTGCATTTTTGAATTGTAACTTAATACAGTGAGATATTATTTATGATCACCTAGGCACTATATACCTTTTAGCAAATGTATAAGAGCTGCTCAGGCTTACACTTATATAATTAGTTCTTTGATTAGAGAACTTAGCAACCAAAGGAGGAAGAATACCCTTAAACCTAGGAAGTTTGTAATTCTGGGAGTCAATTAAAAAATATATTTAACAAATCAAGTAACATCCAATTATTTCCTAACGAATTTAAAGACACTGCTAAATGAAATAGGATGCCCCTAGGGAATGCAAATTCCCTTTGTAACAGCACATCATCAGAGGAGGAAGGGATGGAAGGAAGGGAAAGTCTGTATTGTTGTGGTTTAGGCCCATGTTCAGTTAATGACATCTGGAAGAAAACATTATCACCTTAATACTGCAATTAGTTCATCTCCCATCTCACTTCTATTACCTCAGATTAATCTTCTATGGCCATGCTCCCTATCTATCCTCACTGTTTCATGGTAATAAAAAAACAAAACAAAACAAAACAAAAAACCACCACTATCCTGTGTTTCAGCTGGCACAAATCAAGGGTGGGTTCATGAAGCCTCCTATTCTAGGTATATCCACTGTCACAAGGGGCTTGTTTTTGCCACAAGAGCGGTCTTTGCAGGCATCTCTGGAAGAGAAGGAATGCTTTCTAGAGCACGGCAAATACAAAGCAAAAAAACTCATCTTCCAAGTTTTGTAACTTTCTTGAAAATGCTGCCAGACTCTCTTTCCAAATGCTAGATCTCATGGACTAAACATGCAGAGCTATTTATTTCTCTAATTATTGTCTTTCAGCTCAGCTGTGATTCTGGGACACAATCAAGTTCTTCTGCCTGTTCATTTGGTGCTATTTATTATTTGGCAAATACCAATTACAGCTTCTTGGTCATCCCTGTGACAGACAAGTGTTGTTGGTGCTCCTGCAGTCAAATGGAAACCAGATTCAGAATTATTCACTTGGCCCAGCAGCACCAGACAATTACTACCCTCTTATTTGGACTAAATTCCCTTCAGTGCCAGCACATATTTAGCAGAGTACAGATGAAGAACTTGTTGAATTTGGCCCGGCAATTTTCATTTGCCAAAATCATGATTGCTGTAGCTGATTATTTCTATGGGAACTGTTTACTGTTGCTCAAGTGTGGATTATTAGAAAGTGTTTCACATTTCAAAAGAAATGATTCTGACCTTATGGAGCTGGATGTGGGAGACTAATGCTACTTTTGAGATTGTTTGGACCAACTAACCTTCAGCCTCTTCTCTATCAAGCTCTCCTGTGAATTTCTTTAGCACTTCATGAATTACTACCTTCCTGCTTCTGCACCTGAGGGTATGGACAACCACAGTAGCACAAGATTCATGTTTACTTCAGTCAGAGTTATACTTTCAAGTCTCTACATGCAAGCCAGTACAGTGAGTGAGGAGCCAGCAAACCTCCACATACAGCTAGGTAAGGTAAGAAGGCAAAAGAACTGCCAAGTATGAAATAATAATGCATGAGACTGCATTTCCATGTGAGCTACTTCATCTCTCTTCCTGGTCTCAGACCAAGTCAGCTGGAATTACAGACACACAAAGAAACATCTCCCTTTACTCTACTTGGGTCAGATTCTTTGGTGTAAATCATGGATGCCCCCATTAACTTTCCATTCAGCTGACATAAAGTAGTCCTGCAGTTTAAATTCACAAATTACAACCATAAGTGCTTCATTTCACTCTGCTCTTCACTCTGAAAACATGTGCTGAATTGATATTAAGTTTACAGGTCAAGAAGGAAGTCCAAGCATCCACACAAACTCCTGCAGGCATACCCTCCCCATTGAAATTGCTAGTGATGTTCAACCCTTCTGTGAGAAAAAGGAGCATGCCTTTGGTATGCCCAGTGACTGTTCAGGTTGCATGTGATTCCTCTGGGATGGAAGGTTGAGCACCCCTTTTATCAGAGCCTCTACAAAGCCATTATGCCAGTGACCGTGTTTTTCTAACTCTACTTGCTTAACTAAGCATAAGCAAAATTCTCCTTACACAAATGATTCCAGTGTTGTCAAAAGCACTTTTTTTCCTTCTTTTTGTTAGCTATATAGCAGGAGAGTTCTCCACTGAGAAAACAGTAAGTCTCATATGTGATGTGATGAGGAAAACAACCTACATTCTAGTGTGTTGTGTGCTGATAATGAATGATTCAGACTTGAACACAACTTGAGTTGTTACTGGTAACAAGGAATATCCTTCATAACAATTAAACTATACAGTCCACATCTGAAAACTAAGAGTTTTGTTTAGCAAACCATGATACATGGGGTTTGTTTGATGTATGAGAGATGTTAACAGGCTAAAAGAATTGTACACCCTTATCAATAGCATTGTCATACTTTCAGTAGATAAGTACAAGCAGGGATTTGAGAAGACACCTGGCCTATTAACCATGAAGCAAGCACTTTTGGCCAGCTGATGGACAGCAATCCATGCCAACACTGCTTGTGGACATCACTGAAAGGTCTAGAGCTATCTCAAGGACCTGGAACTGACCTTCCTGCAGAATCTCTGGATAAACTGAGCTGCTGATCTTTTGGCTTTTTCTATGTTTCATAACCTCCTCTGGGTGTTTTCCACAGTTTTCACAGCTTGCTTTGGGCAGCGTGGATCTAGATTTTATAAAGAATCTCTCTTCTAGCTCTTTCAGCTGATACCCATTAAAGCGTACTGTGAATCCTGAGAAGGAAAACTAGGTTTGAAGGTGTTCAGGCAGAAAATGTGCATCTGGTTGGAGGCAGGCCTGTATGTCTATAGATCATCTCAATACCTTTATACTGAATTATAAAACCAAATTACTTCTCATATGGGGGATAGCCTCTGTGGTCACCAGCTTGTGACTAACAGGAAAAGCAGCCAAAGGCTGTAACAGTAAAGATGCCAATAGTGTTTCTATAGTAATCTTTACAAGCTTTATTTTTATTTATTTATTTATTTTTACAGCTGAGAAGGTAGGATAGTATATGCAAGGCTGAAAATTCAATCTGTGCTTGTTTTGTGACTGCAGTGCACTTTCCAGCTATGGTCAGGTGACTCAAAAATATAATATTCTCTCCCTTCTAAACCATATAATGAGCATCAGAGAGAAGCCAAGCTGGCAACATAAATAAGATGCCTGCTGCTGACAAGAAAAAGATGCTTTATTTTGAAATACACGTACCAGCTATTTGCCAGGGGCAAACAAGCCCTTCCTCCATGTTTATTTATGTAATCAATGCTAAGATAAACTTGATTCTCTCTCATTTTCAATTCAAGGCAGTCCATTGTTTTTCTTCATATCATTGTGTTACCCATTGTTTAGCAGAGTACAATAAATGGAATAATTTTATTCCACCAATATTCCTTTGTTGGCAATCTAGTACAATAGAATTTTATTACCATTAGTTTGCACCTACACTATCTTTCACCAAAAGCACCTCGTTACAAATCCTCGTGAAGCAAAGGCTTACTTATTTCATGTGAATGCACAAAGAATTATATGAGTACTGAAATTGAGCAGCTGTGTGAAACTGTTCAACAGCAGTGCCCCCCAACAATTCAGCATAGAAAGAAAAATACTAAGGGCTTGCAGGTGAGCTGGAGAATTATAAAGCATTGTCTTGAAATCAGTCCAGCGCTGACTTGAAGCTTCACAATTCCAAAACTGTAACTAGAGCACCACATGGCTTTTTTAACATTGAAAAATATGATCCACTAAGATCAAAATTCAATGTGGAAATGCCGCAATTAGAAAGATTTTTTGTGATTCGTTGCCTGGTTCCTTCCCACTAGTCAAAAAAGATTCCAAGAGACTCTCCATACGGACTCCAACAGGATTTCACAAATTTCCATCAAGATCAGAGTTGTCTCAAGGAGACCAAACTGCACCAAAAACTCAGTGGTACATGCTGTAGTGAGAGATGGGAAGTGCAGATACTACGGCCTAACTGTTTTCTCAGAGTTTCTGTTGCCCATGCCATGATGCCAGCAGGGAAGACGGTGATACTTCAGAGCATCTGTGATTCTGACTGAGTAGATCATGTATGAGTTGCATGTGGCCGCAAGACAGCCCATGTTCCACCATTTTCTTGAAGTAGTGTGCTTTGAAAATCCATCATTCCAGATCATGAAAGTTTTGGGATCCCTGGCACTAGATAAGCAGATAATGTAGGATTCCTCAAAGAAATGAAATGCCGGACACACAGACTTTAACATTTGGACCCTGAAAGTCCAAAGAATCCTTGCTCAAGTCAGCATGATCATGGCTTATCAAATACACTCTACTTACCAAGGCATCCCAGTTGTCCTTAAATTTGTGGCAGAAGCCTGCAAAATCCCTAGAACTATAGCCAGGGTGTGTTTTAAAATAAAATGGCTCCATTTTTTTTTTCACCTCAGGATTGAAAAAATGTGGTTGTAAGGCAAGTTCTAAAGTTGTGCTTTTTTTCCTTTTTCCCAATGAAAACAAAACACTTTTTTTCCTTTATTTTATGATTTCCCATGAGTCAATAAAGTTGAGTTTCTACTCCCCCTAGCTGTAAAACGTAATAACACATCCACAGCCTTTCCTACCTGACCATGCATTGTTGTATAGTGAATGTCTATTAAGACTTAATGGCAACACCAGCAGTTACGTATTGATAAATCTTACATACTTATCATGTAATGGTTAAAATCAAACAGAATTTGAGTAGTATACCTATTGTTAAACTGCTAGTAAGCATTAGAGCTAGGAACAGGTCAAGAGTCTTTGTTCCAAATCATTCTTAATAGCCTCGGAAAATACTCCAATCTGCAGATTCTTGTCTTTATTACTGTTTTCTATAGCAGTTCATCTAATTAAAATATCTTAAGCACTACACAAGAGTTTCAAGTTGTTTAAGCCATCTGTTGCTTACTTACTGTTTAGTGGATTCTCGAAACATGTCAGGTCTCAGCCACCTCCAGAAAAGATCTATCAGAGACCTCTGATCCATCTGAAATGCAAGAATTTTCTTACTACCCATTCAGTACAGATCCTTTTTATTCATTTTCCAAACAATTTTGTATGTATATTCACATCAAA
Organism: Lagopus muta; assembly: GCF_023343835.1. Lineage (NCBI taxonomy): Eukaryota > Metazoa > Chordata > Aves > Galliformes > Phasianidae > Lagopus > Lagopus muta. Next base: position 83,880,205 of record NC_064433.1, read on the forward strand.
GGACAGAAGCATTTCCTATATCTAAAAAGAACCCCAAACAAATGATGAACAAAAGTGTATAACATAAGAAAGAAAATGTTTTGATCACATGAGATTGACAGTGGAGTTGATTCTGTTTTGTGCTTTGATTCATTATAATCCTCAAAATAGAATGAATGTTAAGTAGAACTGAAGTCCTGCGTAAATCAGTCATCAATCTGTATTCTGATTCTGTGGTGTCAAGCACTCATTTTGCACTAGAATTCATATCTGAGTGTGGAAAGGGAGGCTGTGAGCAAGAGAAGTGTTTTCAGAGCTCCTCACTACATTTTTTTTTTTTAAACTCTGTAAATCAATGACTTTTTTTTTCCCTAAGATTCAAATTTCAGGAAGGGAAAAAAAGAGTCTCAAAAATGTGATAAATTATTTGTCTTTTTTCATTAGGTCAGTGGTACACTCACTAAAAATGCAGAACATCTCTAGCCAGAGTGGCTAAGTACTTTTTGGTTTAAACTTCATTTCTAAGATGGCAAGCCCTAAGGTAATTCATGGCAAAGGAAGTTTTCAAAAGCTCTAAGGTATTGCAGCAAGCCCTCCTACATTGTCTAAGTTAAAACTCAATAAATACACTGAAATCTCTCTTTCTGCCCTTTTGTACATACTTTTAGAAACTGAGCATCCCATCTCAAATGACATAACTAAAATGCAACTGAATGCACTGACACTTGGTGAATCCACGACAACAGAATCATTTTCATTGGGGGCAGTGCTTTTGAACTGCTGGCTATTTTTGAAAAGAAGTTTAAAAGAAATTGTGTATTAGACAGATACACACTATCTAGACAGAAGCACACATTATTTTTACCAGATGAATTTTCAGAAATAACCAGCTTTGTTTCAACCTCCTCTATGTATATAAATAGCTACAGGCATGGTAAGATCCTTACCACTGCACACTGCCAGAATTTGTTACATCAGTCCACAAGGTATACTGATATAATAGATCTATAAATAGAGATTTAACTAGCCAAAATCTCCTTGTTGCTGACATTAGAGCTTAACTTTCCACAAAGGAGCTGAATGGACTGCTCAGCTGCACAGTGATAACCAAGATTTTCGTCTTGAGCTTTTCCAGTGAGTAGGCAAGGGTGTTTTCCCTTGGCAGTCTATTTCAGGTTCACAAGCATGACTGCTCTACTGTGACTTATTTTAAAGCTCTGTCAGCAGATTCCTCATCTCAGGCTCTGAAATCTGAAGTTTAGTCCCTCTAGCCTTTCCAGAGGCAGCGGATGCTCTCTGAAAGCTTTTATAATTCCATGATGGATAAAAGCCCATTAAAAATGCAGGTATTTTCCCAATATTAACATAGGCTTTAAATGGGATTAAAAAAATAGTAACAGCTTAGAGTGCTGACTTGGTACTTTCCCTTTGCCAAACCACTGGCCCGTACTGGAGATCAGCTTCTCTCTTCAGTCTCCAAAAAGGCCCTCTTATTTTCTCTCACAGGAGCTGAGCTTGTACTCTGCTGATGTTGAGCACTACAATTGTGGCTACATCTCAACATTACTTTTTTTTTATTTGTCCCTAGTTCTCTCCTGGCAACTGTCCCTTTCCTTTCGCAGCACTAAGTGAAAGGCAGCTCTAAGGACAGATCCCCACACCTACACAAAAGATAGCTGGCTGCATTTTGTGTGAACACAAGGTGAGTCTTGTGTAGAACTAGTGTAAGATGACATAGGGGAGGGGCCTCCTGTGATTGCTTTCCCCATTCTTTTTCCTGCCTTCTGTTCCAAACTCGTGCCGCTGTCCCAGTCATTTCTGCTGCTTTCCTTGTCACCTTCTTTCAAGTTATAGCTCTTATTCCACCACATACCTATACACAATACTCAGGTTTGTGAGTAAAGGAGGGTTGGAAAGATATTGGAAGGGCAATGATGAAACGTCAGCTATGTAAAACCTGAACACATTTACCTCAGTGAAGCCAGAAACAGGACTGAGGAGGTGAGCACATCCCTGAAGCAGCCTTTGGATTGAGTTTCACTGATTCATTTTTATGCTTGGCACTTCCTTTGATAAATGCTACAGAGGGAAAAAAAATAACAGATAACATCAACAGTTTATTAAGTGACATTCTCCAGAGGAAAATAGCACTTCATTAATGAAATATCTCTAGGGAAACCATTCTGAATTGTCCAAAGAAGCTTGAAGGACTCCTCTTAAAACTATAAATGCAAAGGAAAAAACAAAAGAAACCAAAAGGCTAGCATGAGAATCTAGCAGAGCCTATCAATGGCCTTTTGTTCCGTTCTTGAAACATAACTACAGAAAGCAGTGCTATCCCAGGACCCCCAGAACAAATCCATTCCTGCACACTGTTCTCCAACTCCCCATCTTTACTAAGCCCACACAAAATTTAGGCATACAGTAAAGAATATCCAGTCATACATAAGCCTACAGAAACACGGTTATAGAACAGATCCCAGGAAGTACTTTGAAGGCTCTAGGCTTCGATCACTAGGGATGATTTCCAGAGAAGTATGAACATCACTGGAGACTAAGAAATTACAGTCTTCTCAGTATTTTATTTATGAGTGGGGAAAGACCTGACAGTTTAATATGCTGCATAAACAACAGATCAACACTTGGTTCCCATAAGTTAGAAAGAGTTTGTACTCAAGGAGCAATAGCAGGAACTATTTTAGTCTTCAGCAGTAGTAATTTAAATACTGCAATGAACTGGGATACACAGACAATGATCCAAGTTAGAGACAATTTTTTTAAATATGATCAGTCCCAGCAAAATGCCCGTTCAACATTAACTACGTCAGGAACACTTAATAAATAGCAAGTTGAGCACATAGGACTTATGACATATTTTTTTTAAGAAATTTCTTTTATGTGAAATCTCACAGATATAAAGATAAAAGCCACCTCCACTCCGTGCCTGCCTGCATTTCTACCTGCCTATACAAGTTTACTGAGACCAGGTGAGGAGTCTCAGAGTTGGCCAGATCCATCTCTGCTGTAATTCCACCAGCTTTACTCCAGCACAGACTAGTCTATCTGTCTGCAGTTCCAGCTCTCAAGTGCAGCAAAGCAGAGAAAATCCATTTTCGTTAGGAATGTAAATTAACGCACCAGACAAATATGCCTCACTGGAATAGCTGAGACAAAAAGGCACATATATCTATCTGCCAGTCCTGTTACATGACCACGAAGTCCAGCAAACTGACAGAGGGTGAGCAGCAAGAGAAAGGTGACATCTTATCTCGCCGGAGCATGATTTACCAGAGCTTATCTGCTAGAGTCCCTGAAGACAGAAATAAAAGAGCAGGGCTGGGAAACTGCTACCCCAGCTCCCTTTGTGACAGCTATGGGAAAAAAAAGTCTCTGCAAACTGTATTCCTGGGCACATTTCTAGACCTGACTTTCTTGCTCAGTACTGGTTGTTTTAAAAATGTTACTTTTCCAAATGTAAAGGAGCAGTAGAAGCAGCACCGTGTACTTACAGTAATGAATTTCAACTTCTGTGTATTTGTATGAAAGGCTGACATTTCCGAGGGAACAAGCTATTCATGAACAGTCAAACATTCTACATTTTCACTGAAAAGAAAAAAGAAAAGAAAAAACAACACCAATATCCTGAATCAGAAATTTTCCAGTTTGGATTTCAGTGGAACATCATGAGAAGTCAACTTCTTCCTAGTGCTATTGGTGAAAAATTATGATGTATCACCAAACAAATAAATAAATACAACTGCCCCAAGATAGTCTTTAGATTCATGTTAGCAAGATGAAATTGAAGAGATTACTATTTTTCCTGGATAGTGCATCCACAATCCTTTCACTTCAGCAGTCTCTGAAAGCTATGCATCTGTTCCCAGCTCCTTATTATTAGCTGCTGACAATATTTCTACAGCAACACCACCAGACACAGACTTACAGAAGTTTTAAAAGGTACTCTGTCTCCTATGAAGAAGGCTTGTGCAAATCAGATTAATTAAGGATAAATAAGATTCTATGCAAACAGAGGAGAATTGTACGAAGGAGCTCCGCAATGAAAAGCATATCCATAACGTCAGAGCTTGAGCAACCTTCCCTTGGGGTACTGTGGGACAGTAAGCACCCTGGAGTTTAGAGCCAAGCCCTCATCAAGGTTTTAAGAAGGCTGAGGTAAATGTACAAAGGCAGAAAGATATGCTGCACAAGTTCCAAATATTCCAAAGAAGGGCTGACCTATAAAAATGTAGGGCCTATCAGTCAGAAAATACAGCGTGCTTGGCACAGGAGTAGGATGCCTACTGTCAAAGGCAGAAGAACCAGAGAATACTCAAAGACACCAGCTCAAAGCTGAATGAGAAAAAGGCCCCATACGCTTTGTAGAACAAGCTCTGAGAAGGACAGTTATTACACACTGTCCACTTAGCATTAACGATTTTTCTAAATGTTTGTTTAAAACTTAAAAGCCACTAAAATATGAATCAAAGAACAAAAAAATCATTAAATGCAAAATTTAGAGTTAGTGTCCACTCTGATCTCCGTTAGTACATTTCTTAATGGAGTTCATGTGCTTGTGTAGAACAGGATGCGCTTTTCCCCTTTCCTACACTGCCCTTGTCTACCAGGCAGTCTGCTCTGCCTTGTCTGCCCTGAGCAGGGACCTTTCCTACCTGCAGCCCTTTCTGTCTTCACTCTTTTTTTTTGGAAGTGTCTGAGGCGAGGGCTGCCTCCCAGACTCTTTTAAGGACTGAGAATCTCCCCACAGGAGATGCAGCTTCTGATGCAATAAGGCTCAGATCTCCATGTGCAACCTGCTATCATACAGCTACGATCAGCAATAGAGGTGTGCTAAATTCATTAGGACTCTCATTCAGTTTAAGCCATTTTCTAGGAAGTGCCAAACCACACAAAGCATATGTGATATTCAAAGCACTCATTATGTTTAATTCCAAAAGGGGCTTCTGTTTAATACTGAGATAATAAGAGCACCAGAAAGAAAAGCTTCAATTTAGGATTCAGGTACAATTCATGTCCAAAACAGCCTGGAAAGAAGAAACAAGAAATATCAGACCAATCAGATCTTACCATGGCAAGAAACAAAAAAAGTAACAAATGTACAGCAAATACAAAGATCTAGGGGGAATGAAGTAATAAAAAGTCCAGCTGCATCTTCAGTTTTAGATCTTACTTTCAGGATTGTATTCCCTGCAACACGAAGTCTAAAAATCCCCATTGCATCAGTACAGGGTCTGGACTTGCAAGCAAGTCACACCCTGCACTGCCAGAGTTGTATGGGTGTCCGTGAGATGGCTCCTACTCCAGCACACACCAGATAGCTTTTAAGTTTAAAAGATATCCCAGATAAAACTGGCCTTTGTACCTGACAGCCAGAAAATGTTGACAACATACATCTCTGAGCTCCAAATGCTAGCCTGCTTCTTCAATTTTAATTCCCTTTCTTGGATACTTTGTTTGCAGCTTCTTGCACGTACATAATGCTAACACAGTAACTTATTTTACTAGTGTTTTGGATTATTATTTCTTTACAATCAAGAGAAAATGCTAGAGAACTCTCATTTCAACATTCATTTGGCAAAGAGAAAGATTTATTTGATGATAGATGACATTTTTCCCCCAGCAAGATTAGAGTGCGCATGGATTCTTCTACTGCTTCCAATTACCCAGGCCATTTGTCAGGAGAGGGTGGCAGTTCAAAACTCACAACCGTAATTAGTTTATTTTCTGACATCCCAAAGATGTCCATTCTGATGTTAGATCTGCACCAAAAATGGAACCGTTTATATACCGCTTCAATCCAGCCAGGCTTCCACTCTCTACCAGAGTGCCTGGTATGTCACAGACCAAAAAACAGAAGCGTAAACATAAAAGAAACAGGTCTGTTCTCCAACAGCTGACAGAACAAACATTGCTGGAATGTACTTTATGCAAACTCTATATACAAATAAGGAATTATTTTTGCTGTCAGCTTGACTTTCTCCTAGCTTTTTATCTTAAAAGGAAAGCTGCAGATACTGTTCTAAAAAGAGAAAGGCTCACAGATTCATGGCAGTCTGCTAAAAATTAGATTGACTCAGGCACTGTTTAATCTGCAGGGAGGTATTTTCAATGAGAAGTCTCCCTCCTCTTTGATCAGCAGCTGCAGGTGATGAATACCTCAGCACCGCTTAAGCAGCAAGAAGAGAACTCTTGCAGGCTTACTGCACAGCCAAGCAGAGCCAGCTGAGGGCATTTCATCGGTACACATCAAAGCAGCTTGGATGCCCAAGGATGAGAGACCAGTGACAAGCCACTCCTGCCATGGCAAGGGGTGGGAAGGAGGAAGGGAAGAAGCTAGAATAAGGAGGTGTGGGATATCAAAACCAGCTGCTGCAAGGCCAATGGCACTGTGGGTCAGGGCTTACACCTCTGGCAGCAGCAGAATCACAGGGCCTTGGCACAGGATAAGCAAGCAGTCCCCTTCCTGCTGACAGTAGCTGACTTAACCTTGGGCAGCTGCCTGCTTCCTACACCTGCAGCTGGCCATGTGAGGAAGGATAGGTGATGATAACTCAGAGTTTCAGTTACTCTTGGAGGTCATCCATTTCTCAGCATCCTGTTTTACAAGTGGAGTACACGCTGGTGCTTCTGTACCTTAGGACAAGGCACAGTGGCATTAAGCCTCTCCTGCTGTAACTTAGGCTGGATGTTGGGAAAACTCTTCTCAGAAGGAGTGGTGAGGCACTGACACAGGCTGCCCAGGGAGGTGCTGGTGTCACTGTCCCAGAAGTGTTCAAGAGCCACATAGATGTAGCACTGAGTGATGTGGTTAGTGGGCATGGTAGGGATGGGATGACACTTGGACTAGGTGATCTTAGAGGTCTTTTCCAACCTTACTGATTCTGTGATCCATTTAGGCCTTCAAATTCAGCAGTAGAAGCCATGCAAGCCAGGATTAACTGTGGAACAATAGACATGTAGCACTGCAACTGCTCATTCCCAAAAAACATTTCATTATCTTAACTGTCAATAAACATTATCTGTGCCTAACACAATATTAAGTGGCTTACTAATAGTTAAAAATGTGCTGGGGAAAAAAAATATCTCCAATAATAAAGGGAGAAAAACTTTACCCACCATTAAGACAACTAATTGCAAATAGGAAAGAAAAATCTCATTTCAAGCTTACCCCTCTGGTTTAATGTAAAAGAATAATTTTTCTTGCAGTTTAAAACAGAATTCCTTTACATCTTAGGTTCAAAAACTAAGAAAAATAGAAGTATTTTAAGACAAATGGAAATAAAAATCACCATCTCACAATATTGATTTGACCTGTAAATTTTCAGGTGTCTTTTCCTCTAATGAAGTACCATTTTATAATTGGTTTAATTCAAAGACAGCATTTTTCCAGTGGAAATTTTCTGTAAAGTTACTACTGTGACAGCAGCAGACCAGCCTACAGAGATCTGCAGCTCTTACTTCACCTTGTGCAGAACTGTCATGCTACACATTGACACTTCCTCCAAAACTTTCCCTTCCACCTTCTTGCCTGTCCTATTTGTGTTCCTCCCCACTGCCAACACTTACTTTGGGTTTCTTTTCCATATTCTCTCATCAAAACCAAATACTCATTTTTTACCCCCAAATTAGTCTTTAATACAAGCAAAAAAAAAAAAAACAACTCTACTCAGTGCATTTGGATGAAAAACTATTTTAAAATTATTTCTCTCTCTCTCTCTTTTTTTTTTTTTTTTTTTTTTACTTGTCAGAAAAGAACTTTTTTTTCTTTTTTCAATTGGCAAAATGAAAGATTTCAGGTTTCCACCGTAATGGGATAATTTGAAGAAAGCATCCTTAAACAAAGCAGCTTCCATTAATCAAAAAAAGATAGAAAAAAAAAGAAAAGAAAGAGAAGAAAGAGGAGGAGAACAACAACAACAAAGGAAATAAAAAGAATTTATCCCTCCAACTGAGCATTCACTCCAAACCAGGAAGATTTTTGTGTGCACAGTGTATAACCATGTATATATGTGTGTGTGTGTACATACGCACACATACATACACACACACATACAAGCCAACTTTCCAAAAGCCTGCAGGACCAGGCAAAAGAAGAACTTTGTGTGAATCACTTCTAAAGAATAAGAAATACTGAACACCAGTATTAGCAGTATCTAAATACAAAAGGTGTATTGTTCTCACCACTAGCTGTTTGCAAGTAAAACCACACGTTTACATGCTAGAAAGGAAGCAGGAAACCTCTACAATACTTGAGGAGTTAGACGTATTTTGACAGGTATATTTTGTCTATTCTCTGCTTTGTGCCTCTTTCTATCTTCAGACAGTCTGTGACCTAGGTTACAGTAACTTCTGACCTTTTAAATTAGCATTAGCAAAGATCTGGGAGATATGTAACTTGCACAGCACTAAGAGATGGAGACTGGGAGCTTTTTTAAAAAGCTTCTTACAAATTAGCAACTTCCAATTCTAATTACAAACACTTTTGCTGGAAAATTTGAATACAGGAGCCCATCTGGATTTGCTGTTTGAATCATAAGCCTCAGCTGTCACCACTGAATCTCAGAACTTGCTACTAGTTTTCACTGTGGGTTGAATCAAACCCGAAGTCTCTCCAAGTACATTTTTAAGATGAAGAACCACATGAACTGACACTGTTGGTGTGGTTTAGGTATCGTAACAGACAATAGTTGTACAAAACAAAACCACAATGCCTCCAAAAACCCCACTTGAAGGCCTCCCAAGCATTTGTACATTTCCATGAGTTAAAGCGAAAGCTGTTTGGAGAACGGAGTAGGTGTGGAAATGACTCTAAATCAGCCTCATCTATAACCACAGAGCTGGAGCATCTGTGACGCTGGTGAGACAGGCCAGGCAGCCAACAGCATGCAAGGGCCCTGCCTGCAGTGGGAGCCCTGTGCTATGGGCTAGACAACCCTGTTCTCCTGGTTGCTGAAGGAGGAAGCACTCAGTGGAACAAGCAAATAGGCTTCACTTAAGTCTTTCACATAACCAAAGACAGAGGAGTGTCTTCAATCATTTTTCAGTCCAGTAGGCAGCAGGGCATTCCCCAGAAAGTGTGGAAATGTGTGCATACATCTATAAGTATGCAGCTCCCATGTGCAGGATATATTTCCTCTGCCTTTTGACACCCACAGAGAAGGTGGACACATCTCTGATAAATCCCCTCAGCTCCCTTTTATAATTCAGCACAGGAGAAACCAGTACTTCTACAACGTCATTCAGGTACCTGGATCTAGAAAACTACTTTTGGAAAGGGAAAAATAAACCCCTGATGTGGCTCTTGTTTTCTGTCTAACAATGAGAGTCAAGGCAGCTATGCTGGGTTATATGGACTACGCCTAAAATCAGCTTGCAGAGAAAAGCAGCAGCATGACCAGTAAATCACTGTGCCTCCCTTTTAATAAGGGGGCTGTAAACTACCATCAAGATAATTATTTCCTCCCATCTAGTGGTGGGACCACATTTTAAAATGTTCCTCCCATCTTAAATGACTGAATTTTGAAACAGCCAAAGGCCGAACACAGTACCACTGTTCTGCAAGTCCTACAAACCAGGTCTGAGAGTCTGGAAACAGCCCTCACTTCCCAGTTCTTTGCTTTAACCTCTTGACCACATTATCCCTGCTTTGAGAAGTGCTTAAAACATACGAAAGATGCATATCTACCATACTAGTCACTAGCTAGTTATTTATAGATTGACTACTAGGGATAGCCTCTTCATGATTATAGCATGGGATTATTTTTAGCCCTCCTAAAGAGCCTTGTTACTCATCTGCAGAAACTGCCATTGATATTTCACATCTGCTTCATGGTCGGCTTTAACTGTTTCACCAAATGCAAGTGAAGGATGCTGTATTTCTGGACTGGGAACAAATTCTGAGGTGATAACCCAGCTGTGTGACAGATTCCCAGCAACGTCCAGCTGAACACTGTGGCAAAATGCTTTGCAGCCAGTCCCCGCTTTGCTATACATGTTAAAATCAAGCCACATTCCTACAGGAACAAAGTCTGAATTGTGTTATGCTACAGACTGTCATGTTCTTCAACCTAAAATGGCATCTCCTGTTTAATTTTGGAGATGTTTTTCCAGATTTTTTACATTTGGGCTTTCAAAAGAAAGTTCTGTTGCCAGAAGAAGAAAAAGTTCCCAATGTACATTTCCTAGAAGAGTGTACCCACTTCGTGTATCCATTTTTACACTCTGTTACCTTCCATACTTATTTTCCTCCAGGTTTTTAAACTCAATTGATTCAAATGCAGAAAAACTCTTGTGGCCTTAGGTAGTATTCTCTCAGGTCATTAGTTTGAACTGAAATAGGCTTGAAAGGCCAAGCGCACACAGCTGAGAATTTGTAGAGCACAAACAGATGCACAAAGTACATCTCATACAGACCATAAGCAGTATGCTGAAAAGCCTGTTAGAATGCTGACTGTAAAATCATTTACAAGGCTAAATACCTCTATATAGCACAGAATTCAGACAAGTCACTGTGCACTGAAATGATGCCTGATGAGCCAAAAAAGCTATTTTTAATTACCTGCCTTTCCTTCTTAGATACCCACAATGATGGTACATTCCTATGAACAGTAATGCTACTAAGATAACCATATCTCTTCCCAGCAGGCATGAAGCCAAAGTGAAGTTTCAGTACACCAAATAGACAGTTAAATAGACAGCCACATTAATACGTCATCTGGTCCAAATACAATTCAGGCCTTTTCCAGCAAAGAAATGCTTGCAGCATCAGTCTTACCATGATATGCTCACTCTTATTTCCCTTTTCTTTTTCTTGATAAAAAACGTATTTACAAAAAAGTGATGATACAATTGTATCTACTCTCATTGACTCCAGATCCAGATACATTTCTTAGCTCTCCTCATATTTGTTTGCTACTCTCCCGCTTCCTTATCAAGACTTAGAAACTACAGGAGAAAAGGGATTTTTCATAAGAAGTCAGTCTAGGGATGGACTGAAAAACACGATGTGAGTCAGAGAAGATTGATTACAAAACTTTATACAATAGAAAAACACAAACTATTTCTGTGTCAGGGCAGGCAATATGCGGTCTCATCGTAACTGATGGAAAGGGGTCATTGAATATGGTGTCTAGGTCATTTCATCGCCTTTGGCTTTTCATCTAATGGCATGATTTCATTCTTCCAGTTTCCATGTTGGCAGACTTTTATCTGGTTTTATAACAAATAGAAGGAAAAGAAATGACTGATCCTGTATACAAAATTGCCTTTGCCAAAAGTAAAATTCAAAATCAAAGCAAACAAAGCCTGCAGCTGCTCCCTTGTTTCCCATGCCAACAATAACCAGTTACAATAAAACTAGATTACCTGAAACAGAATCCAAAAGAACCACATCTTCAGCATAAATAGATTAATAGAAGTGAAAACATGTTAACGAGGAATTTTTGATTCTCCCTCATCTTGAATCACTGTCCTTTAGCCACCAAATCTGGCAATGTACAGTTAAAATAAAGCCTTAAAAGCACCTGTAACAATCTCTTTCTGAAGTCTTGCTCCTGTGCAATTTACATTTAGAAACTGAGCCATCCCCGTTCACTCTATACAGCTCTATGCCAGTGCAATGCAGTGAAGATCAAACTGTTACATATTCCTCCACAAATCCATCCTTTGGAAAGTTTTGTTGTTGTTGTTTTATTCTTTAACCAAACAAAAAAGTCCACAATAACAAAAGCCCATGGGCTTGTCTCAGACCTTCTTGGAACCAGAGAGCAAAAAGCCAGAAAGGCAACAGACACAGAGAGGTCACCACTGCAGTCTTCACAGTGAAGATGGTAGGATCATATCAATTTGTCCTTAAAAAGCACATCTGAATTTATGCCCTCCATGGATTTTCAGTGCCCCTTGCCCAGAAATTGCAAAGCTATTTCAGCAGAGCTATCAAACTGAAGTTCTTCTAACTTCATTTTACAAGCTGGCTTTCACAGGATGTGTTTCGGGAACTTGCAAAGCATCTGCAATGTGGTAAATGTTACCAAACACAAAGCACCTCCAAATGTTGCCAGGTCAACACATATGCCTGTCATCTTAGGGAACATGGCAATTCTTTGCAAGTAACTGGATTTAACCTTGGAGAGGATTATTTGTTTAATTTTCAATTAAAAATAAAACCTCACAAACATCCTCACTTACACTTGGACATTCCTTCATAAAGAAATTGGAAGAAGCATTAGGTTTTGCAGGTAACAGCAATAAAATCTGCTACCTGTTCTTTAGCCTGAATTTTCAGGGATAGGGTGACTCCAGGTAACATTTCATCATTACTATACTTGGCTTTTGAACTACACTCTGGTAAGGTGGCAAAATTATTAATATTCAAGATTCAAGAAGTCTGAGCATGAAATTTATTGTAATAAAAGGTACGCTGCTTTTGACTAAAGCTAGTAGTTTGTGATTATTTACAACCTCTACTTCTACAATATGATAATACTAGATGTACCAATTCTACTGGCTCACTCAGTGGAAGTTAATCTCTATCAGACATGGGGACTGGGCCTTGTTAACATGTAAAGGATCAACTGAAGTCCATCCCTTCCAGGGATGAACGCCTGGCTTTGTCAACATTTGAGGTATTTTTTCCTCACCCCTTTCTTTTCTTATAATCCAGACCTCTGCAATCACTTAGAAGAGAACAGAAAATTAGAGAGGGAAATACAGCTCAAGTGTTCTCTCACTATGATTATAATTATTAAAGGTTCTGTCTGACTTGCTTTAAATGGTATTATGCTCCTGGATTCCCACTATTCTCCAGCACTAAAATACTACAAAATTAACTGCAAAAGAGATGTTGCTAAACAGACAGCTACCTAAAGGCAGGAAGATGCAGCTGTCCTAGGAGAAGAGAACAGCTATCCCAACTACAGGCCACAAAAATAATCTCTGCAAGATAGAAGAAAAGGTAGGTTGCTGGGTTTTTTTAGCCATAAAGACTACATAGAACCCAAGAACTGTCCAGTGGTCAGAACCATGAGTAAAGAGTTAAATTAGTCTCTCATTTGATGAGTTCTAACTTATCACAGAATTGCTTGGGTTGGAAGGAACCTCAAGGATCAAATTCCAACCCTCCTGCCACAGACAGGGCCACCAACCTCCAGATCTGGTACTAGACCAGGTTGCCCAGGGTCCTATCCAATCTGGTCTGGAACACCTCCAGGGACAGAGTCTCTCTGGGCAGCCTGTTACAGCATCTCACCACTCTCACAGTAAAGAATTTCCCCAACATCCAATCTAAACCTTCCCTCCTTGAGCTTAAAACCACTCCCCCTTGTCCCATCACTGTCTACCCTTGTAAAAAGTTGATTCCCCTCCTCTTTATAATCCCCTTTTAAATACTGGCAGGCTGCAATGAGGTCTCCTCGCAGCTGGGCTCAAAAAGCCCAGCTTCCTCAGCAGGTCTTTGTAGGTGAGGTGCTCCAGCTCTCTAAAACTTCTAGAAGCCCCATGTTTCAGAGAGCATCCTCTATAATCTAGATGCTAAGGAAACAATGTGCATGATTTGAACTCTATGTTTCAATCTTTCCATGATGATTCAACACAAAGGCTTTACCCCAAGCCACTATATAAAAACCACAGATACTAGTTGGAAGGGAAGCAAAATGAACCAGCACGCACATTTCTCTGCTTCAACCATTCAGACAATCATCCATTCTTATGGGTAAGTCTCCTCAAAGCGCCACTTACTTATTACCTCAGAAGAAGCCTTATGACACCCTTCTTCTATCCACAATTCTCCTCCTCTGCAAGCCAAAAATATCACTAGGCACATAAAGTGTCAAAGCCCAATATTTCCTTTACTACCTCACAGCCTTTTCATGAACCTCCCTGCACACAAACCCTTTCCCACCCATGCACTTCACACAAATCCTTCCCCACATACTCTGTCTCTCCACTCAGCTACCACTCATCCTCCAAGTATACTGCATCATAGATTGTATTTTCCCCCATCTTACCACACACTTCACACCATGCAGAAATGGTATTTTCTGGTCACAAGGCTGCTATGCATTTCAGCAAGCCATGCTTTCCCCTATGAGACTCAGTTCCTCTTACTGTCAATTCAGCTACAAATTCATGAAAGCATTAATAGCCAACCCACATGGAAGTCCTGCCTTTGAATCCCAGCTCCATTATTTCATATAGGTCATGCCAAGCAAACTCTAGTGATGACAAAAAAAATTGAGAAAATCCTTTGATAAGCAGAAAAAGGCAGAAGTAACAATATAAGCAGATCTGGAATGTGATACAGAGGATTTTCTTCCTAAATGAAAATTACCTCTCTCTATGAAGAGGTGGGACCCCCCCCAAAAAAGCAGAAGTAGTAAAGATCATTTACTACAATTTCCTGTGGTGTCCTTTTCTGATTCTGCTTTGGACCTGTATAACCTGCAAGCAGGGTAACCCCTCTCATTTTGCATATAGGAAATGTAAACAAAAGAAAGACACGAGTGGCTCTTTCGTGAAAAATCTGTGCTGGAGATGGACATTTGTATAGATCACAGTTACTCTCATCAGAGGCCGATGGCAGATATCCATGTGTCAGTTCATTCTGACTGGACTGAGTACACCAATTCATTTCACATAGGCCATCAGAAAATGACTATCAGATATTATCATTACATGTGAAATTCAGAGTAATTCATGGCAAGGACTAGGCCATGAAGGGGTTTGTTTGCTATTCTCTAGCCAACCAATCTCCTCTAGATAGCCACACAAATCCATAAAACATGAGAAGTGCCCACAACAGTGTGCAGGTGAATAATTCTCCAATATATGAATGTGAATAGTATTTCAGGGGAGATAAAGTTTCAACAGAAATGAATAAAACATTAGAAACTCACAAAACACCTGAAATGTCACACTAACTTCTTGCCTGAACATTCCTCTCAACTTTACCAGCAAAAACAGATAACAATTTCTTCCCTGAAGAAATGGAAACTCTGTACGGGTCTGCCAAATATACGGGATTGGCTGAGAAATCAATGGTAACCTTTCCCATCCTTTATAAAGGGAAGTCTAAATAGTCTTTACAATCAAATTTTGGAGTGCACTTAACCATCTCAGAATCATGAAGTAGATAAGGAAGGAAACAAGAAGCACTTTCCTGCAGGGATGTGCAGAAGCTCAGGTTTATAAAGTGCTGTTGACTAAAAATTGAAGAAATAAGCATTTGAATCCTAAGTGATACCAGAAATTTTTTGGTACAACTAACAGACAGTTTGCAGCTCCAGAATTTATTTCTGTGTATGGCTCAGCATAACTCTAGCAGGCTGATCTCTGTACACAGCTTAAGTACTTCCTTTCGTTTGAGATACTCACCTGTAAAAAACTTCAGGCTTAACTTTGTATTTGTTGTGGAATGAACATCACTCAACAGCACCTCAGCATCATCCTTATTAGACAGCATATACATACCTAGTAATATCCTAAATAGCAGGGGTAGAAAAACTTACACGTCTCTCTCGTAAGTTCAGACAATTCCTTTTCCATTTGTATAAGTTAGTAGGACTTGAATGAAAGCCTACCAGCAGGACAGCAAATACATAATGCAAGCTGCAGGACTTCTGGTGGAAGCATAAGCAGTTTTCAGAAAAACAGGAACCAGACTAGCTGTGTCAAGATCCTGCCTTTCATTCCCCAAAATATACACTTGACACAATAATACAATTCTAGCTAGTGAGAAATGACTGAATGATTGTTTTTCTGTTTTTGTTTTTTTCCTTGAATAAGTCAGCCATCTGATCATCAGACACTAAGACAATTCGTGAGGTACTGGGCCAGAATGAAAAGCTGAGCAAGAAGAAAGAAAATGAAATTTACACCATTACATTAGGATCCTTAAAATTGCTAAGTAAGCCATCAACCCATAGCAGTGCTAGCAAGGTACGTAACACTTGACTGACAAGCCAGTTTGCTCCAGCAATTGATCTTTCTAGTGCTGACGTACATTATAGTTAGTATTAGCCTGTATCAATACATATTAGCAAATGGAGTAACACGGATGGTCTTACTGATCCGAAGACAGTGAAGTACAATTTTCAGATAGTTACTACATGCCTGGAACCTATTAAGCTTTACTGTAATACAAGACCCTCAGCAGAAAAATATATTGTTTACTTTGTATGCTCAGAGGCACAGTTAGTAGCTCTTAGCCTCTGCTCCCACTGATTAACCATAACGGTAGCTGTAAATAACAGTTTGCTGCCAAGCACAGAGTACAGGCTGCAAATCAATAAATGTAGATGCCATTATATTTTAAAACAATTAAATGTTCTTTTCACAGAAGAATAGCAGCCACTCAGAATTCAAGTAGATTGAAGGAGTCATGAAAACTTGATATTCCTTACTGGTGTGGCTCTGAACACAGTGAGTATCCTGTACTCAGTAACAATCCTATGAAATCTTGACAAAATACCTAGAGACACAATCTGCAGCAGTGAGATTACAGCTGTTCCATTCTAGAGGAGCAGAACTCCTTTAGAGCAGCAGCAGATGTCAGAGTTCTTCCTCTACTACAGGAAAACAGCAAACAGACTCGTGACAAAGCTTTATTGCTTTCCCATCCAAACGCTATGACTCCTACTTCTTAATATTCACTTTTCTTTTGAAAGAGTCACAAATGAAAAAAGAAAAAATATCCAACTGCTTGTTTATAATTGTTTCATATCACACAAAAAAAATGTGGAAAAAAAAAAAAGAAAAAAGAAAGATTTTAAAGTCAGGAATCAAGTCCTTAACTAGTAAAAACAGACTAGCTTCAAGTGCCATTTTTCAACAGCTAAAGATCTAGTCAGCCTTCGTTTTGTTTCCTCAAAAAGAGATGCTCTACACTCAAAGAACATCTCATATGGCTGCTTCATAGATGGCGTTCAATTTGCAAACTAATGTGGTAAACACATATACAAGAGGTCTGACTTTGAGATAACAAATTTCATCATTTCTTCCCCTCAAAAAAACCCCAACTAAATACATCAGACTAGTGTCTCAGGAAATGGATGGATAAAAGTTCTATACAAGTCATCAGCACACACTAGTCAACAATCCCCACCATCTCCTTTGGGATTAGTCAAGCACAGAATTCTTCTGAAAAACGTGTCCCTAGGGTGTTTTGCATAAGCTCTAAGGTAAGGCCATCTGAGAACCCAGCCAGACCACTAAATAAAAACAGAACTTAAAACTGCCAACCAGTACTAGCCTGCACAACATCAGTAGCTCTAGGCTGAAGACAAAAAGACCAGGCATGTTTGTATTCTGCAGCAAAAGATCTCAGATCTGTAAGGGGAAACCAAGAGCTTCCAAGGACACTTGTGAAGTGATTGCCTTAGGTTTTATCCCCCATACTAAAAAATAGTTATGGAGCAGGCCCCATAATGGACCTACCAGCACTAGAGCTGGCCAGACCCTGGTTACTTAACTGTTCTCCACTGCCCAAATCTTACATGTAAGGCACCAGGTGTGCTGGCTGGGACTTTGCCCTAGCTTTTCCCTTGCTGCTAAAGCCTGTAAGAAAGAATCTCACCTTTCAACTATTTGAACAATAATACTCACAGAACAAAAATAAATATATTGAGTAGCAACATCTAGGAAAAAAAAAAAAAACACCAAAAATTTTGCGGGCTCACGTGATAATGTCTCCCAAATGATTGTGACTCCAGGAAAAAGTATTTGAGTGGAACTTGGCACTGGACAGACAAATCAAGAAATAAGGTATTTAAAACCCAGTGCCACCTGATCACCTTAGAAGACGGCTATATTGTCTATCATGCATTTGTAAGGGGAAAACTATGCTTGTTTTGAGAACATTTTAAACATGTAGAAGTAGGAAATAAAACACTTGTTTTCAATGTTAAGAGCATTATACAACATTTAAGGGCTGTGTTTGTCCTCATATTTTCTGGTACATCCTATGCACCTCATCTTAGCAGGTCATAAAATTTTTCAGGTACTCTATCACGCCTTGCTCCTGGAGAGGCCAACTTGGTAGCAAAACATCTCACTTTCATCATGAGTGCTGAGCTTTCCAGGTCATTTTAAAACTTTTCTTATTGTGTTTAATTCTTAGACTTCCTGAAAGCTGCATATGGCCAGTTGAATTAAATATTCTCCATCTCAGCATAAAATTTTACCAATCCAGCACTTAATAAGGTGATGGTGCTTTTATTTAAAGGAGGGATGATCTGAGTACTGAAATGACAGAGCACTGTACTATGTATCACTATAATTTTGCTATCGAAATCTCACTTATTTCCCTATTGGATCAGATCTGCAATTCATTCTGATGTTCCATCCCACTGGTAGCAGCCAATGCTACTGCTGCAAGGAAACATATAAGGAAAAGAAAAATCCCTAAGAAACATCTGTAACACTTTCTTCCATGTCTCAGAGTAGTTAACTTAGGCCTCCGAAGAATACAGATGGAACACTTAGCCTTCTGAGCATTTCTCTCATTTAATTTGAGGTGCTTTTAATATCCCTTCAACTAGATAACTCTTTTTGACCTGCTGACCTCACGTCCTCAGGAAGCAATTGCAGTGTCAGTTTTGTGCTGTTCATCAACTTTCGACCAGATTATCCAGAGTTCACTGTGTGTGTGGAAGGTTCTTGTTTCTTTGTTCTTAATGCAAGCAGCTCAGTTCCATTTTTGAAACTGCAGCTGTACGCTGCATAAAGCTATCTACGATAACATCTACCCTAATGCTCCCTCTGCCTTGGAAGCAGATTGCAAATGCAGAGCTGACACAGGTAAGAGAAACTTACATTGCTTTTGCCAGTGGGCATTATTGTAGCCTTACACGTGCCAAATTTCATCTGTCATTGGACTGCCAAGATGTTTAATTCCCACTGAAGTATCTAACAAACCTTAAGAGCTTTCACCAACTGAAAGAAATTACCGTGACCTACAAAATTTCCCTACTTACTGTCTTTTCTTCCCCATACTACCAATGAGCATTCGGAATACATCTTGACCAGACCCACATCAGTCTGCACGTGTTTAAAATACTTCCATGTTTAAGACTAATGAGCATGTAGTGTGATGCAAAAAGATGCAAAGCAGAGAAGAGGAAAGACTAGAAGCCCCTCTCTGTTTTGTACCCTGCTAATTTGCTGGATAGAGTTGCAGAGCAATGGATGACTAATTAGGCTAAATGGACAGAGAGAAGTTAAGAGAAATTGATATCCACAAAGAATATACATTAATGTGTTTGAGGTTGCAGGTGTCCAAATGCTCTGGCTCTGTATCAGATGGTCGCTTCTCTGCAATTCCAAGGATCACTTTCTTCATCCATTTTCAAAGAGATACAGATACCATGTCATTGAAAAGCTATGTCACTGAAAAGTTATGATTTTGAATTAGGCTTTTCTTGCCAGTTATCACATGTTAAAACAGAGGCATCTTAAGAGACAAATGTAAAAGGGAAGTGCTTGCAGCAAACCATGATCTTTCCAGACATACAAATGAAGTAAAGAACTCCGGTTATTTTTCATGCATCATTCCACTTTTTTCTTTGAGGAGAGCAGCTTCAACAGTGCAGCTATCTTTAGCTAACAGTGGTCATATTTAGACACAAAAAAGACAGATAACCTGTGAAGAATTTGCTGAATTAAATGACCCATCCAGTAGAAGAGACAGAAGGGGCTCAAAATCACTTCAGTTTCCTATTTGCACTCTGGCTTTTTCTTCTCTTCTCTCTCATATCTCAATTCTTTGCCTCAGAGCAGTAATCAGCCAAATAGTTTTCTAGGACTTTGAAATGGCCATGATTTTATAATCCACTCTCTTCTGTATGGCTTGCAAATTTAGGGCTGAGACCTCAGTACAGAGGCAAAACATACTACATGAAAGAAAGAAAGCAACCACTTTCCTGAAACAGTGAAAGCCCTGCACTTGAGGGAAGACAAGCATACTTTCCTCAGCTTCCACCAACTGTTTCCATTAACAATTACTTTCATCTCCCTTAAGTGACTCTATCTCCTTCAGAAGAGAAGGTTCACTTATATGGATCCCATACAAACAGGTAGGTGAACTTTCTGCTGCTCAGCATGACTCTGCTTTCCAAACCATACTTTTCTGGTAAATGGTACCTGTGTGAACCTGGGCTGTGGGCCACATCTGAAATAGGATTTCATCAGACAGCCTATGAAAAGAAATTTTGCCCTGTCTTTTCATGTAAAATATATCTCCTACCAAGCTCCCAGTTCCAAAAAGCTCAGGAAGCCCAACTGATCAGTACTTGTCACAGGAAGCAAAGCCTTCAGTACAGTCATTTGCTGGATCTGATGAACAAGTTATATTTGTCACATCTCTATCATCACAGAGAATAGAACAGCTAGTGCTATTTCAGCTCAAATTTTTTATGCTGTTCCTTATCTGATCCATGATCTGTTGTTCTACTCTAAGGGATGCCCTATTATTTCTTCAGCTCAGTTGGTCATGAGCAGCTTATGCAAGAAAAACCTAAACATTCTCATAAAATACATGTCCTGAAAACTCACTTCTGCAAATTAAGTAGACTGAAAAAATACTACTTGGAAGTCAGATCTTGACTACTCAGTCCTGCTCTAATGACTTGGGTAAGCACAGGAAAACAAAGCAGCACATACTTACAACTGTTGTACAGTTGCTGCCAACTTTCCATCCATGTAAATCATTTTGGAAGACCAAAGGTAACAATAACTCAACCAACAAATGTTATTTGGTTTTAGATATGGGGGGGGGGGGGGAAACAACAATCAAGCTGCTTGTGCTTTAGGAACTGGCAAGACAGGGTTTTTCCATGTTGCACTGATAATAAAATGCAACAGAACATGAAAAGGTTTGCTTCTCAATGAAAACTTCATACACAAATGCCAATACCACATAGAAGTCTGCCTAAAGTGGGACTGCTGGGTCTACAGCCCAGCATCAGATATGCTGAGCAGTTGGTCTTGGTGTCCTGACAACCTGGGTCAACAGTGTCAGCCTAAACCAGGACTGAGGCGAGCATGAAGTACCTAAGCATGTTTAAAAAGAAATCAGAGATAAAAGATGGCTTTTTCCTGTGGCTCTTGTAGTACCTCATCCTATCTCGTACTTCAGAAGCCTATTCACACAGAAAGACTTGTCCAGCGCTGTCCTCCTATCACATTATCAGAATGCTCAGCATCAAGACAAACCAGTACCCATCTTTTCAGCAAATGTCCCCATCTCACTTGAAGCCCAAACCGAGGAAACCTTCCAAACCTTCGAAACCTCCAGATAACCTTCTACTGCCCTGTCAGACAAGAGAAGTCCCAGACTTGCCTTGACCATCCTAACAAGGCAACAACATAGTTATTCCCTGTCACTGTGGGCTGCAAAATCCACAAGACTGCAGAGAAGGTGCAGGTCAGGCTGAGACACATAGTGCTTGTAATGGACACTCTCCTCTATGCTCTACAACAATAGGCCACTCATCCAGGAGTACAAGACAGTTAGATAAGAATAAAAAGTTAGTTAAGGTGTTTCATATCAATAAAGATCAGTTAAGTAATCCTCAACAGTGTGGTACAATTGCTTATTTTGCTTACTTTGATACTTGTTTTTTTCTTTAACTGCTTTTAATCTTTTTGTATGCACTTCCCTTCAAAACGGTCATCATCTGTCCTTAGTCATATGAGATTCCCATAATCACATTTCTCCAAAAATCACCTCTCCCTTTTTTTTTCCCCCTATCATGAGCCAAAAAAATTTCACCTTCTGAAAACCAGTCAACTTTCATAGAGATAGAGCTATTCCCTTCCATTCTTCATTGGCAAACCTCCTCTAGTTATCCTTCTTTTCCCTCATATGCCCTTTATTTCCCATGCCTGAGGAACAGATCCACTTATTCTGCCTAAAATGACCATCACCCCTATGTCAACTTTTTCTCCATCTCGTTTAAAAATGGAGATAATCAGCAGGAAAGTGTACTGTTTTGGTGGTATTTAAAATTAGTCCATTGTCAGCCCTTATAAGTTGTATGCTCTCTTTAATCACTGAAAATAATACAGAGATTCCTGTCATACGCAATAAAGACCAAGAACACTTCAAGGGAGCTTTGAAATAGTACAGGCACAGTAACTTGATCTGCTTCCAGACTGTTGTTTTGCACAACATTCTACGGCTGCTACATCTCTATCCAAACAGAGACTGATATAAAACACAGACTGAGCCCAAAAGGCAAGCTATGGGAGAAGGTAGGAATGTTTTCTTCTGTACTATCTCACACATAAAGGCATGAGACAAATCACAGTGATACTCATCACAAGGCAGTGCTTGGCCTTGCCCAGAGATGGACAAAGTCACATCATGTAGTAATCTCAAGACTGGCCAGCACTGAAAAACTGAGAAGATCCAGCCATGTTTGCATTTTATCAACAGGGTATAAAGTTAAAATGTAACATTTGCAACCTTTCACCAATTTTCAATACTCAAGCATTAACCCTGCCAGCCTAGCTCTAGTGAGTTAGAGACTTGCAATCATTTGTGTTTTGTTGTGTGAGGGGACAGTCACGCACCAACACTCTTGGGACAGACAGGGGAGTGCCCACCCCGATGTGGAGAGGGAGCTCCCAGGTCCTTGCTATGCCAAGACAGAGCTCCCACCTGGAAATTACATTTACCATTTCCTCATTTCCAAGGAGGAACAAGGAAGGAGGTAAAGTCATTCACCAGTTAACTGCTGTGGTTGGGATAGAGTCTGAAAGTGCCACACACTCTCTTCTCTCTGAAACAAGACGAGGTGTAGGGTCCTAAATCACATCCTCGAAGCCAGCACAAATAAAATAAGCTGTATCAAAGATACCTTGATACAGATAGCTCTTCGCCCAGCAAATGTGCATCTCTGGTGGAGGCCCACCAGGCCACAACACACGTCTTGTTCCATGCTTCAATATATCAGCCTTGCCTTTCTGGCCCCCTAGTTCTTCAAGCCACACACACACAAAAATTTAGTTGAGCCATGCTATGTATGCATCACCACTTACATCAGATACAGCCATCTCCTGAGTTTTCAGTCTCACTCCTCTCCCCATTTATCTGCTGGTCACACTTCTGAGGATGAGGGCGTCTTCTCATTTTTACTTTCTCATTTGCCTGTGGAAAAAGAGACTAATGGAGAAAAAGCACAGTGGAAGAGATGACTTTCACCAAGCACTGGAAACAGGCCCGTGATCAGACAGAAAGGAGAAAAATCTGTCTCCTGACCTACAGGATACTTCACCATCACTGCTGTCATGAAAAGGAGCTGTGGGGAAGGACATAAATAGGTGTGTGCTGCCCCCGTGGGGACAGCAGGCAAAGCCCTCTGCGGCTGTGTGGGGTGCCAAAGCCTTACATAGGCCTGCTATGGGCAAATGATAGTAGCATCAGAGCACAGCTAGCAAACATCAGCTGATGCTAAGATCTGGATTTCTAATGCAGCCAAGATCTGAATAGTCAGCATACGGAAAAAAAGACCTGGAAAAGTCACTGCATTCACAAAGAAGTCAGTATAGAGCAAGAGACTACTGTGCTATCCTATTTAACCCAAAGGAGAACATCAAAGAGAAGGAAGCCAGTTTCACCCTGATTTGTTCATCCTTAGTTGATCAACAAAGAATCAAGTTGCAATGGCCCGATCTTTACTACAGGCTGTGACACAAAAGTACTGAAGCTTGTAGTGCAACAGTTCAGGAAGAAAATGAATATCAGCTATTACTTTGCTTGCGAGTCTTTGATCTGAGTTCATATTTGGTCTGACCTTCAGTTCTTATTTATAGCATCCTTAGCAATTATCAAGTACCAAGACACAGCTAGAAGCTACAGCTCTAAGGGTCTGAAAAGCAGCCAAACTTGAACACTTAAACCACCCTGACTTTGGCATATCATGAAAACTAGCCTCACACTGGACTGCCAGAAACATTTTCTATCAGCAGCACTTCAAATTCTCCAGTGGATTTTTATCTGGTATTTTTTTCTTTGGCTTTGGAGTCAGAGGGAACACAGTTTCTTACGAATCTTCAACTTCCTCAAATACCTATAGAACTCTCAGCATCAGATTCGTGCTCTGCAAAAAGCAAAATAAAGACTATCTGCAGCTCAGTTCTGGGACAGCCAACAGGTGTTATCACAGGAAAGGCCTGTGGTTAGCCTGTAACAAACAGCAATAACACCCAAACAGGTGCGACCACCTTAATGCACAGAGTGCATACTGCTGGAGAACATCTCAGCTAAATAATGCTTTAACACTTCTCCTTTATGATTTTGTTACAGATTTGTCTTCAAGCTTATGAAAACTTTCCTATCCTTAAGTAAAAGTATATCCAAAAGTAGGAAGCAATGCGTGAGATTCCCTGAAAATTATTCTTTCAGGAAATCCGTGTGTCATGAGCACACCATACCTGCAGCAAGCAAAAGTCACAATCGCTACATTTATTTTTGATTACAAATACTATTGAAGGCTGTATCACATAGCTTTGGGATTAAAATGAGCGGTTAACTCTCCAGATGAGCAACTCTCCAAGCAGATAATAGCTAAAGCAAAATATCTGGAACAATCCTCCAGAGCTTCCTTACACTCTCAAACAAGTTATATAGAACTGGGGAAGAAACCAAAGGTGTTAAAGAAAGATGATCTGCCCAAATACAGTACTTAGGAAGGGTATGCATTGCTGCATTGTAAGAAAATGAGTAAGTAGCAAATAGAAGCCCCAAAGGACTGCATGCCACTGAAGATGCTGTATGCCCTTGAAGATGGGGACTGCCAGTTTTCCATGAGCCTGTAACAATTCTACTGTCCTCTGCATGGACTGGGTCACAATCCACAGGGGACGAGGTTGTTATAGGCAAGTAACATAACAGAATATTACAAAACCTATCTGTATTATTATGGGTTCTGTTGATGATAATATCAGGATAGTATTGCATTGTTGAATGCAACTCCCAACTGACTTGGCACAAAGCAAAAACAAACATGCTTATTTATCAATAACAAAGAGAAAATTGTGTAGCTAGCACTGTCCCCAAATCACCCATCAGATGTAGCTAAATAAACATTTAAAAGCATAAATAATTTTACCTGTGTTATAATAAGAATGAAGACCACATTAGTTGCTAGGTAGCAAGACAATTTTGAAAAGCACAACAATCAGAATAATCAGAGCTGGTCAACACTTTCATCACATATTGAAGTCACAGAAATTCTACCACACTGACGAAAATAAAATCATCCTCAGAGTTCATTGGAAAAATTTCTTAAAAAACAAAAAAAAACCTACCCCAAAACAAAATAAAACACCTAAGCTGATTTGTCAAGAGGCATAGGATAGACAGTCTCATGGTTTGTTATCTGCATGAGTTTCCTTATCAAGTGTCAGCATCTTCCAGAAAAGTGGCAAGTGATCTGGAAGAATATTTTACAGAAGAATGTGGGAAAAAAGCCCAATTCACCAAATGATATTTGAAGTTCTCCATAGGGTAAAATCGCGCCACTTAATCAGGCTCCCAGCCCAGATTAAGTGGCAGAAATTGGAGGAGACTTTATGCCTTAGTACTTATGGAAGAGATGTAAAGAGCATAACAGAAAAGCAGATGGTATGGGATGTGACAATGGTACAGAACGGTAACTTTGTAAAAGCCAACAAAAAGGTTAGAGATGATCTAGCTGAAGTACAGTATTGTACAGTACAGTGCTGTTACATCAATAAAGATAAAAATCATAATTTGCTCCCAATTCTCTTTGTTGAGACAAAAAGCTGCTCTCCATACAAGGCATGGAAGAAGTGTTATTTACTGACCCAATCTGAGCCATGAAGCAAAGATCTTTTAAACCTACTTCTAAAATACATGCATTGGTTCCTGGAGGAGACAGCTG
Source organism: Lagopus muta (assembly GCF_023343835.1). NCBI lineage: Eukaryota > Metazoa > Chordata > Aves > Galliformes > Phasianidae > Lagopus > Lagopus muta. The sequence continues at coordinate 83,906,103 of NC_064433.1, forward strand.
TTCAGCTCTTAGCAATGGACCAGCACTGCAGCTCTTCCATTTGCATACATAATATGTGCAAAACATACAGCCTGCTTCCATACCTGCACACTAAGTACATCTCAAGGGCTTGGTTGAGCCTCAAAAATCACATTCCAAAATTGTAAGATATCAGAAAATGCATTACAGTACCTAACTGTACATGTTACTGCATAGATGCTGAATGTGAGCAGTGTGCTTTCCATGCACAAAGGATATCTGGAAGCACGTCTGAGTTGCTGATCAAATACACTAATTTAAATCAAAACTCAGAAAAACTATCAAGGCAGCAATGTTTTATGAACTGAGATATGAGCTACCTGAAAAAGGTGTTTTTATGAAACTAAGATTACTCTATGTTGACAGGATCCGCACATCTATTTCCAAGATTTTATCTTTGTACTTCACAGAATTCTTTTACTTTTGACCTACCAAGCACTGCTTGAGTATGCTTACCAGGAATGGAAAAAAAAAAAAACAGTTCAAAAAACATAAATGCTTCATTGTTAAATGGTCAGGTCTCATTCCACACCACTACCGCTTTCAAACTCTGTGATTCACTTAATCTGGCATTGCTGCTGATTTCTACCCAGAGGTAAGTTACCCAATATTCAAAGCTTATTTCGTTCAGCAAATCAATATGACTGCACTGATTAGGAACAGAGCTGGAATCCTTCCAAGTAAACGGAGGGATTTCCTAAGAAGTGAGTAACCTAAATGAATACAGTCCTCACCATCTCAGAGACACAGGCATATACACATAGGATGACCTGACTAGAATTTATCCCCAAAGTGTGGCACCTGCCTTTATTTCCAATTCCCCAGAAAAAAAAAAAAAAAAAAAAAAAAAAGCCTGACCATCTGGCCTCAGCTTAGCATTAAAATTTCCCTCAGAAGCTGTATACATCTGCAGCTGACACAAGCCAGAACTAATTCGGTCTATAAGGAAAGAAAAATAAGATTCATGGAAGACTTGGAGGAGTTACTATAATTCTCTGGTTTCATCAAAAGCAGGAGGAGACAGATTCTGGACAAAGAATTGTAGCATCCACCTTCACACACCTGCTCCAGGAGAATAGCAAGTAGTTCCTTTCACACAGACAGGTCTGATGTCTGAATAGCCTGTATTTACTCCCTACAACCTTGCACAGTCATGAAGTTCTAGGACACAATTCAGGCTTGTTTTGTTCAGTGAAAAACCAAGTTACCCCACATACTGCAACCCTCTACCCCTCCTTTGGGGAAGCAGAAGAAAGGTCTCACTGCCCAGAACATCTGAGCAACATTCAGCCAGCATTATGTACACTCATTTCCTTTCCCTTGAATTCAGCTGTGCCTTTTTGTCCCACTTTGAATAGCACCTTACCTTTCTCATGGCCTAACAGTTGCCATCATTCAACTGAGGTCTGCAGAATTCCTCCTGTTTCTGCTCTTCCTAAATCAATCCCTACAGTACTGCTGTTTATAGTTCTTTACTGGGAAACACAGTTATTTCTGCAGCAAAGCAATTTTTTTCTGCACTTCTCATCTCCCCATTAATCTTTTCAACAGGAAGAACACCATAAATATTTGAGTGACTCAGTCTGTTCTTCCACCAAGCATGCACATGTCCTCTGCAGCCCTAACACTGGAGCACCAAGCCCACTCCATCTGCTGAGAACAGAATAGGCTGTAGGGAGGGCTGGAATAGCAGAAACAGCCATCTGGGTTAATCAGAATCATTTACAAGGTTACTCACAGTTGAGAAGGAAGGAAATAACAGGTGAGCATAATGAAATAGTACACTTTAAGCTGTCCATTGGAAAAGTACATTACCTCTGTCACTTAAGATAGACACAAGGTTATGTAATAATGTCTGCCAACATAAAGTCAGCCTGAAGTTTATTTTAGCTAATAGCCTAGTCACAAACTAAAGGAAAAGATTCAGCTGTGTGTGCATTCTGGTTCTAGCTCTACCACTCGCTGGCTGGAAGGCTTTAGCTAAGTGACTTTAACAGCACAACTCAAAATTCTATCAGCATAGCACTAATGACTCATTAGCACCAGTGCCAAAGGCAATAAACTTACCTGTCACTTAACACAGAGAAATTCCTTATGCTCAGTCCTATACAACACCCAGCACAACAGCACATAAGTCATTCACTGCAGCTTTTAGATACTCCTGTAAGTCCAATAATCAACCAGACTAGATATGTATCTCCTCAAAGGTTAAAACAGACAAGCAACACCTGCTCCTACAAGTGGTGGAACACAAAGGAGTGCTGTAGCTATCACAGTATCCAGTCAGTTTTGACTTTCCACTTCCTAAATGGAGACAAGCAGCTGTTTAAGGTTATGATACAATCCAAACATGACACTGGAAGTCATGCTCTGGTCTGCAGCAGGAAATTAAGTTCTCCATGACTGTTTAGGCATTTCCTATATCCAGGAAGATACACTGAATGGGATTGCTGACCCGCTTAAGGCATTAAGGGGGTGTGCAGACCCGTGGGGCTCTGAACAGACTTTCAGATGTTACTATAAATTAAATAACAAGAGGATCACACTATGCAAGTCCACATTCTTATAGAGAAGCTAGATTTAGAAATACACGAAGCATAGGCCTCATCAGGACTCAGTTTGATTTCTTGTGACACAGCTACACAATATACCAGGATGCTTCATCTCTACTGTCAGGAAGAAGCCTAGCTTCCTAAAAAAAAACCTGAGACTCTAACACATCCAAACTTCACATAAACTCCTGAAGACAACAGATGTGTCCATCAGTAGAGGCAGCAAAGTCAAGAGAGCTGAGCTAAGTACCTAGCAGAGATGAACAACTTCAGCAGAAAGGAGGGCCCCTTACTGAAAAGAGTGTCAGATAGAGAACAGATTTTGGGGATTCAGTCCCTGGCTCTCTGGTTTCAATTTCCCTTCTGAGTTTCCATTTCATAACCTGTAAAGTAGGAACACTAACACTGACTTCCTTGATAATGCATTGAAACGTATCACATCCTAAATATGTTTTTGGAACATTCATTACGAAGGAATAAGGTGAAATACCATGCAAGGGATCATTATTAAGAAAAATAAAGTGACTGAAGAAAAAAAGACTGAGGAAAAAACCTTACTGATCACTGAAACAGCAAGAAGTCCCTTACGTGAGGAAGCAATGTGCCAAAACCAGGAAAGTAGATTAGATGATCTGGTCACAGCTCTCTAATATAATGCATTAACATCATGACAGTTTTCACCTTGAGAAATTGTCTAATGTGTAAGATGTTACGTGAAAAACAGATCAATACAATGATATCAGTAAATTCTTGTTCCAAGAGTAGTGGAAAGACATTACCAAAGACAACACTGAAAAACAGAAGGGAACAGAACTAATTAAAAAAAAAAACAAACAACTGCTGAGTAAGTAAAACTGACATAGTTATTTTTAGTACTAGAGGACAGGGATAACAGTCTCAAAGATACTCAGAGAAGCAGTGGTTCCCACTAAAACAGTGATTCACCTTCATGTATTAACTTCGGAGACTTGGAAACAGGTCATCCCAGACTAAAACAGGATGGTGACCCCAGGGGTCCAGTGCCACATCTGACAGTGGGGGCCAAACTGCTGCATAAACCATCAACAGTTTGTGACATGACCATGAACATGTCAGTCCCTTCTTTGAGTCTGGAGACTACTGTCATAATTATTCACCTGAATATATATCTTCACTGCAGTATACGCATCCCTATTTAAAAGATTTTCCCTGTATCCAACGCAGCTCTCCCTTCCCTTGCTTCAGTACTTTACCTTCCTTTTTCAGACCTTAGAAGGGGTCCTAAATAACTCTCCTTTCTTAGTATATCTACAAAACTGTTGTCTTCTCATCTGCCATTTTTTCTAGTCTGACATACTGAACACTCTAATCTTGTCCATAAATAAAATTTTCCAGGCCCATCATCAATTTTCTTCCTTCCCTGTGAATCCTTTCCAGCTTCTCAGTGTTCCTCTAGCTCCCTCAGCAAGGAGCAAACTGTAGCTCACCAGTATCACCGCAGCAGCCATGCTCAGTGAACAGCTCTGCAATAACATCCTGCCAGCTTATAATGCTGGTAACATTCTCCCTTTAATACTATCAGGCTGAAATATATCAAGGTTCCTCTTATGTCGAAGCAGTCACACATGTCCCAGTCAACACTGCCGTTGGAAGAAGTTCAGAGCCCAGGAAATACCAAACACTGGCTTAACTGCCAGTCAGCAGTGCCTGGAGAACAGTCTTAATGCTTCTGTTCTTTTCAAGGGTATCAGTAATGCATTTTAAGGGTACCAGATCAGAAGGGCCTGCTGAGAGATGCCATTCCTCCTCTCCTGCTCACTTGGTGTTTCCAGGGAGGAGCCTCCATAAACGTAGATCTTCAAGACTTTGGCAGGGGCAATAACACTGTGACCATTTTACAGTTCCTTGTAATCTGCTACCCAGGAAGCTGTGTTTGTCATTTAAAAAGAAAAAAAAAAAAAAAAAAAAAAAAAAAAAGGAAAGGAAAAAAAAAAGGAAAGAAAAAAAAAAAGGAAAGAAAAAAAAAAAAAAGAAAAAAGGTGTAATTCTACCACTATCTATTCACTCAAAATCAAGTCAGTTTTACAGCCTTTTGGCTCACAAAGGTACATACTGCAGTAGATGTCTATATTGCAGTAAAGAAGTTCGCATGAGAACATGTTTATTTCAGCACTGTTCTATGTAGTAAAACCTGAACAAAATAGGAATGTGACTTAATAGCAAAGCACCACTCTGAAGATGCTGTTTACTCTGCGCCCTTACCATAGTACGGCAATGAGCACACAGCTCAGGATGTGTGGCATGGCTCAGAGCGGCAATCTCACATCCACTCCAGGTGCTTTGACCCAGTCAGCCACAAGCCAGCTTCTTTCCAAACACTGCACTGGTGAACAAACCGGGCCTGCAATACAGTAGGCAGTAGTATCCACCTGCTTCCCTTCTGGAGAGCACAAACAACATCTCTCCCCCCACTAAGAGAAAAAAAATCAGTGCTCATATGCCTTCTACTCCACAGTATCTGAAGACAAATCCAGCTCTCGCAATCTGTTTGGTTTCGTGGTTTTTCTTCTGCTTTTACATTATCATAATGGAGCTATGTCACACTGCAAGGGAAAAATTCATGACACAAATGAACTCTGCAGAAGAGATGACTGGGAATGAAGAACAACAGAGGTCTGTAAAATATTGAAGTCAGTGGAGATTGTGTGTGTAAATGACAACTTGGCAATCCAGTACGAGGATTAGCAGATATCAAAAGAAACTGGCAGGAGAAAAGTTGGGGACAATCCAGAGGAGATGGTTCTTTGTTATATAGACACGTAACTTCAACGACACTGCACAGGGTTCTCTAAATGGTACAAGTACGTGTGGGTTCAGGAGGACATCAGACAAATTCAGAGAGAAATCAGAGTTACTAGAATACACTTATCTTGGCTGGGCCTGAGTGAGTAGTCAGAGGAATGTGTATTTTTAATGCTGTCCTGTACTTCACATTTGGTCATTGTCAGAAACTGGTGCTGTATTAGATACACATTTGACAGCTGTTCTTATATTCTGCCAGATTTGGGCTTAACAGCTTCAGCAGGTATTCAGCTGGCATACAGAAGGGTAGCCTGTACACTATAAAGAAAAGCCATGAATTCACAGCATAGGCCGTTGTGCATTACCACTACAGCACAGAAGTGAAGTATCAGACCCCTCTGTACAGACAGATGGTAGGAATTTATGGCTGATTGTTCCTCCCCCCCCTCCACCGCACCATTTATCCACTGCAAATCTAGCATTGCCTTCAGATACTCTGTATATCCTTCAGAATGGCTCCCTTGATAGACATAATAACGAGGTCAGGTTCAAAGGGGAAAAAAAAAAAAAGCAAATGTTTGCTCTGTAACTTTGGATTAAATTAGTTTTAAAGGTTCTCTGGCATTCAAATGACTTCCGTACCCTAATACTGACATCCTGATGACAATTCTGGACTCAGCTGATTCACTTCTTCAGTACAACTGAGCAATCACTAATATACCAGGCTCATTTTATTAGAATAACACTGTACCATTTTCACAGCTTATTACATGACATTTTCCCCAAAAGATCTCTGTATTTAATTTCCAGGCAGAAGATTGATTGCTCCAAGGCACTGAAGCTTATTAAAGTACTACATGCATGGGCATTTCATTGCCTTACAAATAAAAGCTGAAACTTTTTCCAAAATTGGTCCTACATCTGCTTAGGAAACACTACAGATTGAATATTTGGTACTAGTAGAATTCCTCAATGTCACATCCCATGTGAAAAATAAAGTTTTATTCTAACCATGACCTCTGTGAAAGTGGAAAATAAACTATTTCATACACAGCATTCTTATATTAAGAAGCATTTTTGTGAAGGCATAGAAACCTTTATTCTCTGAACACTGTCAAGTGACAAATTGAAAGAGACTAAATGTTCCACCACACAGCACCAGAGTATTCTCAGTTGCCTAAGCAACTTCAGTTAAGCTGCACTTCATCCATGAGCTGTGCCACGTTTTTCCATGCCAGACTGGCTTGCATCCACTTCAGCTTTGTGCTGGCAGTGCTTTGTCCCTTCCCTCTTTACTTCAAGGCCTGTGATTCTGTAGTCTGGCTAGTATGCCTTATTGCAGAGAACACAGTTAACAAAGGAAAACAATCGAGAAAATAGCACATTCATAAAAATAGTGGGTTACAGAGCTGAATATGCCGCACTATAAAGAAGAAAAAGACCTTCAGGTAACAATCCCTCCTTGCAGGTTTGTCCCTATAACTCTGAAAGCAACGCACTCAGCCAGGCCAAGTTCACAGAAGCAGTGCCAAATTGCCAGGCTTTAATACAACTACAGGGGATGCACATTACAGCTTGCATACCTGTATGCACTTTCATCATTAATCCTACTTTTAAGTCTCCATGTTCAAGTGCTCCTCATCCTCTCCCCATCTACAAGGGATCTCCTGCTACAACTATGTCTTGGCTGTATCATGCAAGATTTGCTAAATAAACTTTTCCCCTAAGCTTCTGAAGTATATATTAAGTATATATTAAAAAAAGGCTTAATGTGTATAACAACAGTTAATTAAGCACTTCAGAAACATTCACACTTGCTCACAGCCTCCCCCACAAGATCAGGTACAAGTCAGAAAGCGTTACCCACAGTGAAGTCAGAGGAAACCTAAGAGAAGAAGGCTGAGGCAGAACAGAGCCCTGCTTCCCCTGAGCAGCAGCCATGCGCTGGGCTGTCAGCTGGCACCCTGCCATATCACAGCACAACCTTCACCCAGGTGCCACAGGCAGCAAGAGGGCAACAGGAGCAGGAGAAAAAAGCCTTGCAGCTGTGCCATCGTTGTGCAGGCTGTGTGTATGCCACCAGTTGCTCTTTATCTCCCAAGATTAAATGAAAGGAAAAGAAGGGTTTACAAGTGATGTGCAAGCTGTAATTGCGTAACTGCTCCAACACAATTAGGAACTGGTTAGCAAGGCCATTCCCAGCAACAGCGATCCCAAGCATTTCTTCAGATGAGCAGCCTGCTCTGCCTGACAGAGAATCTCTTCTGAGGTTGTACAGCTTCAGCTTGTGTCAGTGTGAAGCAGCACTGTCAATACCACAGCTGCACAGCTGCTTTCTGTCCCTGCCCCCAGGCAGGTGCTATGGAAGCAGGTTCTGGGCTGCCTTATCTCTTGCAAAATCCTCCTGCTTAAAAACTTGTAATATAATATTGATTTAACATGGAGAATGTTTTTATCCCTGCATATGGCAGGCTGCAGTAATTTCACAGGTCTCAACATAATCAGCCTCAAACACAACACCAAGCAGGAGCTATTGAATTTAGTCATGGTATGACTGTGCTTGGAAGAAAGTTTGTTTCTGATGTCTACCATCATGAATGTTAGGTGCATTCATTCTGCTGGCATGCTAAAGGACTGGCTTACTTGGAATGGAATATCTTCACAAGAACAGTGAAATGCACACATGCACAAAGATTTAGTAGTAGGTGAAGTTGTACATCAGCTCTAATGGTGGGATTTCCTTCTGGGGGAAAGGGAGAAAGCAAGCAAGAGCTTGCTCTCCATTGGCCATCAAGGACCCCAGGAAAGGGCCCCCAAATCATCATCCTCCCCAAGTGCCCCTCCAGTTTAACAGGTCATTCATCCCTAGTAACTGTAATTTCCAGCAAGAGCAACTCATCAGCTGTGGGCTGTCCTTGCACTGTGCTGATCAGAGCACCTGAGGAGCAAGCACAGGTGGTGCACATCAATTCTACAGATGCATCAAATTGGGTGCCCTAATGTAAAGCAAGGGCTAGAACCCCATCAGTGGTGCTCACAACAGCAACAATCCCCTCAGGATATGCAACACTATGAGACTATCACTAACAAGGGGAAAGACACCACTGCCCAGAGGCAATGGAAAAGGCAGCCCTGTTAGCCTGAGCATCAAGGCACAGAGCTGCACTTATGAGGTGGACTGCAGAGCCACAAGAAGGCCCCTGACAGTACAAGAGGTTGAGGCACCCAGCACACTGCACAGCAATCATGCTGAACTGTCACCTATAAAACAAGAAGCAACACTAAGATCCACTGGAGTCATAGCCTGTGATACAAGGAGGGCTGCTCAGTTGTTAAATACAACCTGCAGAGCACACAGAGATGGAGGGACGAGATGCATTTGCAGTACCTACAGCTACCTCTAGTTTGATATCAAATGCTTTATGATGCAGCTTACGCCACACTGCATTGCTAAATCACACTGCTGCCTACAGTCAGTAAATGATTGCTAAAATAAACCAGAAAAGTGATGGCTGTAGCCTTCTCAGTTTTGGCACTGGAAAACTGTCAGAAAATCTTTGTCTCTGCTGTACCTCCAACAATAGATTTGTTGGAGGGAGCTATCACATATGCCCTCAGCTGTGTGCTGTGTTTCAGAGCAGCCACCTGCTGTGTGGCCCTGCAGTCAGTGTGCCATGAGGACTGAGAATGCCCAGGAGGCTCCCCACTGCCAGCAGCCTCCAAGGACTCTGAATCACCTGCTGTGCTGCTGCAGTACCTGCACGGTAAACACGCTGTCAGATCCCAAGCAGCATTCTTTAGAATAGGGAATGCTGCACTGCCTGCAGCGCAGTTCTTTGCTCCTAGCTCCTTTTTCTCAGGACATGCTGCACAGAGGGGTGTGAGTTGTCCTCAGAAAACTGGCACTATACCATCCTGCAGGGCAGAAGGGGTGGCTGCTGCAAAAATGATGCTGTGAAACACAGGTGGGTCATTTGCCCTGCTGCCCTCCCACTTAACTTTCAGTCTGACTGGAAATGGAGACTCATGATCAGGTAGCAAAACTTCAGCTCTGCATTTTGACATAATCAGATTCAATTCCCAAAGTCTCTGCGTGACCTTTGAAAGTCTGTTCAAGGGATTTTCTGCATGTATTCAGACACCTCAAATTACAGAAAGGCTTTCAGCTGAATTTCCAAAACATCCAGGTCTCCAACTCGATTTTAATGCAGGAAGGGATTTGAAGAACAGAACAAAACACATATAAATCCATAAGCCATTTTGTCTGAATAGCTTTGAAAAATCAGACAGCCTGTGTGCTTCAGTCATCTTCACAGCCATAAAACAAGGGACAGAGCACATTCCTACCTCACAGACACAGAACATATGCTGTAATACAACATATGCTATGATACTCACCATGTCTCGCAGTGAGGATTCAGTATCTTGAATAGATTCCCACTCCCCAAGTCTGGAAGCAAGGCAGGAATAGAATTTCACTGGAGTGATTGAATCCCCTAGTGAGCCTAATTACTTATTTGAATTAAGCATGAAAAGTACCCAGCTTATTCAGTGCATGCTCCAGTTAAAAATACCAGCAACATAACAAAAGTAACCAAAAGAAGTAGCTGTAGCCCACAAAGAATATCACTCCTCAATTCAGCCATCCACAGAAAAATTAAGAAAATTGTCCACCACTCTAATATCCTCCTTCAAACAGCTTCTCTTCCACAAAGAACAGCCTAATTAAGGCCCTATTTATCTGGAAAAAAAAAAATAAAAAAAAAAAATCCTTCAGTTAGGAAAGGCAAAACACATACTAACTGCTACTCAGTCAGATGGAAGTTCCCCCTGATTTCATAAAGAACAAGGTGAAATGCCAATGGAATAGCAGACCACAGTTCAGAAGCTTCTGACTTGGAGGACCCCCACATACTACAACAAACAGAAAAGTCACGGGCATTCCTGGGTATCAGGCTAGCATATTTCATGATATCTTAAAATTGACACATTTACCTATACAACTCATCATGGCTCGTGCCCTTTAGAATCTCAGGATCTTTCCTCTATACATTGTAATTTCTGAGGTTTGGGAAAAACAAGCACATGTAAGCCAACGTGGCTTTCCAGGAGCAAACCTGATGCTGCTCAGTAACCAAATCCTTTCTCCATACTAAGAGTAGGTAAACCCAACCACTCTTTGGTTGGGTTTGCTTTGAGCTCATTTCAGACTAGGTAGCAATGCAAACAAGAACTCACAGTATTGGGTCCTCTAAAGGTCATCTAGTCCAACTCCTCTTCAGTGAACAGAGATATCAGCAACTAAATCAGGTTGCTCAGAGCCTCATCCAGCCTGACCTTGAATATCTCCAGAGACAGGGTATCCACCACCTCTCTGGGCAATCTAGAACTCACAGAAGAGTTGCAGCGCCTCTGAAACACACCTACTGGAGAGACTGAGCTCTTAAGTGGCACTTTTTATATCTCACCCCAAGCAGTGGTGCAGCTCATAGGAACAAGACATGCAGCAAGCCATTGTTTAAGCTCCTCACTGTGCCACCAGTCCCAGTGACAGAAAGCACAGATGGATGGAGCTATTCCTCTTGCTGATTAAAACACCATTATTGTCTCTAAATATACTAGAGGATGCCCAGTCAGAAAAGCCTGGTGAGATCATTTTGTCGGGTTTTTGATGGGCTGACAGTCTGCTCTACAGTGAAAACACACGCTATTGAGCAAGACAGCATTATTCAGAATCATTTGTCCAGGTGTGACAAACTGCACAAAAACAGTAAATTACATCCATTAAGGTATGCATGCAGGCAGCATTTTCATTGCTTAGAGCAATTAAAATGATGTATAACATCCATCTCCTGCTGCCCATGGAGAAGCACGGCTTCTCTTCAGGAGCTCAGATAAGCCAAAACAGCAAATGACACTTCTGTCCCTATGAACCCAATCCTGCTGCAAAACCTGGTATCTCAATGCACAGACAGCCCCATTAATTTCATTACAGCTACAGAAGGAGCAAACAAAGTAGACATTTGCTCTCAATAGTAGCTCTGAAGATCCCAATTTTTCCCTTCCATTACTGCTCTACATCATGAGATACACTCTGTACCAGGGAGGACAAACTTCTCCCTGCTCCACATCTTGCATCCAGACTCCTGGTATCAGTACCCAGGCACATTCCTTTGTTCATCTCGCATGCTGCCATTGTGCTTGGTGTCATGTAAGCACTGCAGTAACAAAACATCATGCCTTTCTCCCAGGAAAATGCCAGTCCTGGAGTTGATCTGAACATCTCATGTCTGGCATAAAAAAGTGAAGAAATCAGGAACATGCAATCTAACACTGCCTTTCCAGAGAAGTGTGTGACCAGGCATGTATGGACCGCAGGCAGCCACACACTGCTCTCATTCATTATACAGAAAGCCATTCTGTAACCATACAGATTGTTAAGTCCATACTAAGTTACACAGGGACCTGCAGCAGCTTGGAGATTGTTTTTATTGTAGATAGGTTTCATCTCTGACTAACAGAGAATAAAGACAGAGCTGCAGCTGGACCCCAGCCTGGCACCAGCTGGACAGACAGTTGGCAGCCAGAAGCAGAGCAGGGCTTATGCTAGCTGAGGGCTGCTCTTGTGGCACCTCTTCAGCTCCCTTCTCTCCAGCCCAGGCTGCTCCACTGCCCTCCTCAACAGTTTGGAGCCAAGTGACAAGTGAGCAGCCCATGCCAGCAGGAGTGCTGGCTGCTAGCATGGAGATGGACAGCCAGAAAATTACTGCAGACCACAGTGTGAAAAGCAAAGAGTGAATTTACCCTGGAGAATCCAGACTATTTAAACACAAGCCTTGACCAGCTGCTCCTTCACTAACTGTGAAGGCATCTACACTGCACATGCCAAAAATCTAGAGAAAGCAAGAAAATGGAGTTAACCTATAGATAGGTGACACTTCTCTGCTTAGCTTCCCTTCCCAGCCCAAGCCACCTACCAAACCCTTGTATATTCCTCTACCCAGTTCTCACAAAAATAAGATTAGTTTGATTTGGAAAGGAGATTGTCGAAGACTAAACCACTTGAAGGCATTTCTTTCTGCCTCTACCAGATTTTGCATCTCTCTTGTTCATTACACAAAGACTGACTATGTCTGTGAGACCAACACTAATATTTCATTAAATTTAAAAAAAGCACTCAGAGTACAATATGCATTGATATTAGAAGAGAGCAACTTTTTGATGCCTTCAACAAGTACCAGTTTGCATGGTAAGAAAAGTTTAATACTGGAAAGCACTAAATAATAATAATAATGCATGGAAATAATAGATAGCAAGAAACAAGACAAGTCACTGAGAACCATAACCACCCTACTTTCACAACACCAGGATCCATTCTGTTCTGTGTATATCTATTGTTTCTGTAGAATGAGTTTCACTTCAAGTGTGAAAGATTTATAGTTTAATGTGCTTATTTGCAGGAACATATTTGGGCTTCACTAACCAAATGGTGGGACAATCATGCATTTTCCTATAAAATTCATTGGAAAAAAAAATGCTGCCTGCCTCAGTTTCCTGACTGTGGTTTTTCAAACATTAACACAAGTTCTGACACCTTTGATCTGGGGAGTAGGAAGGAAAGCAAAAGGAGGAAAGTTATTTTGAGACACCTAACACATCATCTCAGCACACAGCATTAACATTTATATTCACGTCACTAAATGCTTTGACAACTTATGATACAGAGCCTCAAAGACTTACTTCACTTAGGTCTTAATTATTATTATTTACACTTTATTGCATGTGGCTACTTCCTTGCAACGAAGCCTTCTCCTCCGCCTGCTGCACAACCATGCTGTTGCTCCTGTCTCTATTTATGCCTGCAGCAACACCTTGTTTGGCTAGACCTCACTGAGCACAGCATTGCCCATTTGTACTATCAGGAGGTAGGATCAAGCATTCAGGAAATGGCACTTTTCTACCACAGTACTAAAACATGTGCAAGTACTGAAGCACTGTGAACAGAAGGGAAAACTGAGAAGTAAAAATGACAATTTGCTATCAGAAATAGTACAACTGTAACATATGCTTTTGATTAAGCTCATACCAGTTTATTAGGAGTAGAGGAGTAAACCTAGATTGACAGGGAATAGCCTAAGGGACATCCTATACCATATGGCATCATGCTTGACAATAAAACCGGAGAGAGTTGGCTGGAAGGGGGCTACCACTGCTCAACGCCCTACATCGTTATTTTATTCTCTTCTATTTTTCACATCCAGCCAATGAGGTCTTCCTAGCTGTACCATATCTCAAATTTGATGCTGGTTCAAAAAGACAGGGTAGGAAGCCAAACCCCAGGTCTCCAAATGATTTAAATTAACACAACTACTGAAAGAAGTGTACCTTGTACCCAGCAAATTCAATCTACTTACAGACACCCTTGAGAGGGCCAGCTTCTCGAACCCACAGCATACTGCAGTTCTGTGACCTTCAACAACACAGTGCTTGTACCACTGTAACACGATGGAAAGTGCAGCAGTGGCAATTAGAGTAGCAAAGTCCTAGGCTGCAGCAAGTGAACACTTGCTCAAACGCAGCAGCTGTGGGCACAGAAACAGAGAAAAGAACCTGCTTACCCTTAGAAGGCCTCAAGTACACAAGGATCTCCAACAAGATACCCTTGCCCCTGCTGCCAACCCTTTCTTCATTTATGAGGTCTGGGAAGGGGTGGATTCTGGCTCCACCCCTTCTGGTCAATCAGGAGCACTGCTTGCACCTGAGCTCCCCTGGGTTGGCCCTGCCTTCTTGCCAGGTGCTCAATCACTGCTTCAAGCTGTGACTCAGAATTTCTGCTACACTGCTGCAGTGCCTACAGGAGAAATTTGGTCAGGATCAGGCACAGCAGCTGAACTGAAATTTTAAGTGACAGAGAATGCAACACCATCAATCAGCTTTATTCTTTTATCCCAAATGCAGAAGATGTTAAACTATGTAGCATACAAACTGCAAGTTAGAACTGCCCCTATCACATTTTCTAACCAAATTCTACAGGATTTTTTTTGTTGTTGTTGTTTTTTTGTTTGTTTGTTTGTTCTTTTACCATTAAGCCCTTTCTAAAGGTTTAAAGAACTTTTAAAAGGTTTTAAAAGGTTTAAACCTGATTAAACTGAATCAGCATATCTGATTCATTCCCTTTCTGTCATGGAGCTCATCACCACATAGAGCCAAAGTGCTTTTGCAGAGGAGACAACTACAAAAAAGATTCTTAGTTCTCTACTCACAAAACAAGCACATTTGGTAGAGGCACGGGGCTGCTTTACTACATATATAGTGGAAAAACTGAGTTTTTAAAGCATCTACTTATCACCAACTTTTTAAAAAGCCTTCTTCATTCCAAAGGTAGCTGCCAGCCGAGGTACTGAGTCGTTCTCCACCTTTTAGTTTTTCCAAATGCTGTAGGGTCACAGGAGGGAAGAGCTAACACCCAATTACCCAATAACACTGGCAATAACATATCACTCTTCCAGCCAAGATCTCCCTGATGAATGACATGTCCCAGGAACTGTTCCATTATTTTAGATAGTTACTTGGAATCTGTGGCCAGATGGCAATTGCAGGATAATAGTTGGCAAACTTGTACGTGCGTGTCTTCACTCTTTTCAAGGCAGAGAAAGACAGTTTCCAGAAATAGTCAGAGTGATAAGAATAGCAGGAATGAGTATGAAAAGACATTTTCTAATGGCTGCCTGCCTTCGCTATGTGTTTGCCACATAAATCAATGTAGGAATCTTTGTCAAGTTGCCTGTTTGCATTCTGGCTGTGCTCTTTTAGCAATTATACTTAACATCTAATTTTAAGTCTATACATTTATTGAACTGCCAGAAATAACTTTGGACATACTTACTGTAGATTTTTCCTCTATAGACATCATCCTGTGGTCTGCTTCACATCTGAGACTTTATTAACTACCAATCTTGTTACTACAAAGAGCAGAAGTGTTATCAGCTGGGCACTGTTGCTTACTGATGAAGTGATATCAATCACAAACAATAAAGATTTAGTGTAAATTGTGACATAAATTCTACTGTCTTTTGTGGCTGAATTTGACAAGCACTCCCTTGACCCTAAAGAATATCTTCTTCTCCCATCCCATCCCTACATCACATTCTGGTATCCCAATGTAATAGCTAAAGAGGCAAGAGTAAAAGGCAATCTGCAAGGAAAGCACCAACACTAAGTAAAACCACAGGCATCTGTGCTGAGTACTTTCATTGTGTAGGCCATGCTGGACATTCAACATCCCAACAGATTCCTAAGCAACCATTGGAAAAAGATTCATTCACAGATCGCAGGGAACTCTCCACTCAGTTTTGGGATAATAGCATAAAGTCATTTAAAAGAAAATATTATTTTAAAAAGGAACTGTGGAATTCACATTAGGAATAAAGAAGATCTGCTTTAACTTTGGCACCAGTAAAAATGAGTAGGATCCCAGTTCAGAAATGTACCTCTTCAAGACAGCACCTGAGCTAAAGTATTCGTAAATGTTTACATTTATCTATGCTTATTTAGGGTCTTTGACTTTTTATGAACTAGAAAGTAAAAGCCAAGCAGAAGTGTATGAACAGAACAACCAGCATCTCATCCTCCCCCTGGGAAGTTGCTTTCTCTCCACCACTGAATGCTTGCATCCTCACATGGCTGTAACTAGAGTGCTGGAAGCCAAACCCAGATGGAATACCTACAGGGAGAACAAACAAATGCTGGAGTGCTTGACGCCCTCTTCCAGCCATGCCTCCAGCTTGCACCCTGCTGTCTAAAACAGCACTTCAAATTGCTGGATTGTTTTTGACAACCTGATGCTTTAAAGCTGAAACCATTTCCTTGAAGAACAGTGCTATTTAATCCCAGTTGTTCCCCTCACATTTAGAAATGAAATGTTCTTCTGCAGATTCTGCAACAGCAGGCAGAACTAGGGGAGCCTCATTTGACATTTCCCCCTCCTTCATACAGCACTTGCATTTCAGGACTGAAGCAAGGCACTGGCTTCTGTCAATGTAGCAGTATGCTCTTCGAGAATAGAAAGAAAACTAACATAAAGACCGAGTGTCAGGCATTATGGTGACAGAACAGAAGTACTTACTGAATTGCTTCTTAATAGCATACATTATAAAACAGAAACTTCTTCTGAAAAAGCATTCAAATGATAATTTTCTGGTGTGGTTGTACACCATGTTCAGCCTGTGCATCTGCAAGTGTGCTCAGTGGAGCACAAGACATGCAAAGAGCAAACAGTGGAGCTGTGCTGCTCATCTCTCTCTCCACAGTGCCCAGCCAGCTCTTTGTGAGGGACCAGTGAGGAATACCAGGCAAAAACAGAAGTGAGGAAGCTATGTAACTACCTACTTCATCAATCAAATACCAGAATAAAGTTGTAAGTCAGAATAAAATAAATTTTCCCCCTCTCAGCTGGAGCAAAAATCCAGAGTGTCAGCAGACTGAAGGAAGGGTACAAAAGACAAAACCAGAACAACCTGGGACCCAAATCTATGTGCTTAGTCCCAGCTGCTAACATAAGAAACTTGTGTGTTTGGCTTTAGATCTCGGTTAGTTATTATGTGTGTGTGTGTCAGGTCTACAGCATCCTTCAGGCCTCACACAAGAGAGGAAACAACTGAGATTCATCTGCTGAGATCCCAGATGAATACATTCACTCACATCTTGCTGGCTCAGCTTTTCCATGCACAAACTGCTCTTAGGAGCAATTCCCAATATTTGTAAATATTCAATATTTGTAAATATTCTCTAGTAATATTCCCTAGAATATTTGTAATAACAATGATCCGGCATTTTAAGAGAAAACACTTCAAGTGTTCATACATCAGCCTTTTAGTCTTCCCTCATCTACAGTTGAAACTGGAAACTAACACAATCATCATTTTGCAACCCTGAGGAAGACTGGAGCTGTGTACTACAAGCATGCTAATAAATAACCCTGCACCAATTAATCTACAATTAAAAGAGACAAAACAGGGGTAAAGAGTGGATGGTTTGCTTGAAAAGAAGATTTGTTCACACCAATTTAGTGGAGCAGGAAGAGAACTCAGGACTTCCTGCTCCCTTTCCGTGGCTGTTTAATGCCATTCTGCTTATCAGGTGCTTGGGGTAGCTCTGGGTTCCAGACAGGTATATGTCAGCAAAGGCAGATGGACTATCCCAGAAACACCTCATACTGTAAGAATAGAGCTGAAAGAGCTGTTAATCTTTAACAGATGTTAGTCCGATTGTTCTAAAACATTGCCAATATCAAACAATCTGCAGCTTCCCCATGTGGATTGTACAGGGATGTTCATCCTGAAGAACTACACTAAATCTCCCACTCTACAAAGTAACCCAAACCGTCCATCTGTACTCAAAGTAATAATACACCAAATAAACTACATACAAAGAATATCTTTTTCAGAGAAGTGAAACTTCAGACACAAATTTCCAGTTTTGTGGTGGGGATTTTTGACCCCTTTCACCCCTTTACTTCACAGGCAAAATTTGAGGGTAAAAGTAGATTATTTTTCTAAACTACTCAGAAAGCCAAGTTCACTTTCAAGTTTGAGGAAAACATCTTGACAACTTTTGTTCACCTAAAACTGCTGCCGTGCCAATTTGTGAACATGCACATGGTCTCCAGGACATTGTGGAGGAACTGACTATTAGCATTTCCACTTCCACCTGAAGAGCATTTATTAAGAATTATCCTGGAATATTCTGCTCCCAGAGTGAAATCATTTGGTTTTCACTCAAGATCTAGACTAATTGCATTTTAACCATCAGAAAAGATAGGATTGGAAGGACAGGATCAGAAAAGAAAGGATTCCCTCTGCTTTGTTAGCGGTAAAGATGTGATTAGGTGGCCCATGCTTAAAAAATGTCTGCCCTCAATGGCACGTCCCAGATTTATGAGCTGTGGCAGCTCGTAATTAAATAGGCACCTTCAATAAAAAGGCACCTTTAAGAAAGGGGGGGGGGAAAGGGCATCTAGGTCTTGCTTCCTCTTTCAGGATACAGCAGAGAAACTGGCAGGCTGAACCAGCATAGAGTGGTTAAAATGGCTCAGCACCCATTCACAAGCCTATGAGCCTTTCACTTTGGATTATGGAATTATAACAATCTCATGCTTGTCAGACAGAAAGGGAAGGTTGGAGGTGCCCATGCGTGTGGAAGCAGAAGCACACAGCTGCTACCTTATTACACCTGCCAGAAGCCCTCCTGGGAGCACGTGTTGCTCCACCACAGCAGCAGGGAAAGCCCAGAGCAAAAGCTAAATGTGTCACTCTTCCTGCACAAATACAACATATCATCAACAGCTAGAGCTCAGCATAAAAGGCCCTGGTGAAAATTACTTCTCTTGCCCCCTGGAAACCTTTTCAGAAGTCTTGGATGAAACTTTCTCATAGAGGTAACTGTACTCCTTGCTGATCTCCACTACTAGGAATGGCCAATGAGTCATCCTGCATCTTTGAGCGTTATCCCTGAAGGCAATGCACCAATTTCCTCATCGATCTGCAGATTGCTCATTGAGCTCACACATGCCCATAGCCTGGGTACTGCCACAGGTTTACATGGCAGGTGAAGAAACATTGCTTAATACACTCTTGACTTTCCATGATTGCAACAGATGTAGGAATAGAGATTATCATTCTAAAGCTTCCAACGTTTTGCCATTGCAAACATTAAAACATCCTCAGTTTAAGCCTCCATGTTCAAGGAGCAAACCAGCATATACAGTAACTCTGCAGTAGTGCACATTGGTTGAATCCCTACCAGATGTATATAAAATCTCCATATAAGAGCAGAAGAAGCTCTGAAAATCTTCCTGTTCTCTATCAAAACTTCAAGTAAGACTGATATGACTTCACTGTTTTAAACTTCACTTTTTTTAATACTCTTAACAGCATTAATTCTTATTAAATTGACACTGACACTCCAAATTGCTATTAAAAATGTTACAAACTCTATAAATGGTGATATTAAGAATGCATTTAATAAGGAGCTGTGTTATTAAAACTAAATGAAAAAGTGAGCTTAAACTTTATTTTTCCAGTGCCTGTGTAATCATTTCTTCGGTTCCCAGCAAGCTGAAAGGCAGTGGGCTTTATATAATAGTTAAATAATTTGGTGCAGAGGCAATTTTTAGACCGATCTTGGGTACTGAGCAAGAAAAAGACTTCTGCGTGCTCACTATTCATTCAGTTTGCCAACAGGGTTGGAGCAGGACTTGGAAGAACAAAGCAATTAGGGCTCCAAACTCAGGCGAGGCCCTCATAAACTGAGAACAAGGTTTCCAGAGGCTGGTTTAATAGTCTGCTTTAGGGCAGTAGCTGACATTCAAGTCAAATGGGGACACTGAAGCATTTTTCAGGAGAACAGCGTAGTACACTTCTAGAAAACCACTTCATACTTCATTAATAGAATAGCCTTAGGAATATTAATCTCCTGTATTACAGCTAAGTTGCAAAGTACAAACTTACTTTCCAGAGTTTATTTTTACCATTTTTTTTTTTTTTTTTTTTTTTTTTAGAGCCAATTATTTTACATGATACACTGTAATAAAGGAGATAGAGAAAAAATCTGAAGTCTTTTTTTTTTTTTTTATGGGAGAGGAAAATTCTTCGTCTTTTCTGATGCTACCCGGAATCCCAAAGCGGTGGTCGTCAGTCTGGGAAATGAAAAGTGCTGCTTAAAATAAAAAAAGGTACTGTGGAGAATATTTTGCTAACAAGAGATGCCAGATATCCTCTTTGACAATAGATACCTCAGACCAATGAATGACAAATCAATTGCATGGCCTTATTATACAAAGGACAAGGGGAGTATATATATATATGTGACCTGTTTCAGGGCAATTTTGAAAAGGAGGGATTAGAAAGGACTGTTGGAGCAGTAGAGTGGTCCTCTCCCAACTTCTTTACAATGACAGGTCATCCAGTTCCCCTCTTACAGATGAATTTACCCTTGTACAAGAGATGGAGACTTCTTTAGAGTTCTAAAATGGCCACTAACACAATGCAATAATAAGGGTGAGGAAAAAATAAAAAAAAAATTTAAAAAACACACTTCCATGCAGCATCTTCACTGACTTTTTTAAACCTGTGCTCAGCACCAAATTACCTAGCTACACCACTGCTAATTAAGCTTCAGAGCTGACACGCTGCTGAGCAGGGGAAATTCTGCAGTGCTCATAAGGAAAAAGTGCAAGTAGCCAACACAGGAAGGCAGCTAAAGATAACTTTGCTCAGTGTTAGAGACAACTGCATTCACCACTGATAGGTCTTATCTAAGCAGAGCAGACATGGCCCAAACTTCAGAGTCAGATCTGCAGAGAAATCTCACCACACCTTAAAGCTAGACATAGGAGATAGCACTCAAGTCTGTATCAATGTCCAGGAGTGACATGGATATTTGGGACATACCATGAAGAGATAATGGAATTGACTATGTAGCATTAGTAGGAAAACACTCTAAGTAGTTCTAGAGCAAACTGCATTTGCTTCATGAGAGAAAGACTGCTAACTTACACAAAGTATTATGTTCTGCCTCACTTCCACAAAAACAAAACCAATAGCAAGTGTTTCAAACCATTATTTTTCCCTAATGAGTTCTGCAAAATTAGTATTATGAGGATCTTGACTGCAAGCAAATTCTTCCATGTCGCCTATAACCAGACAGCTCCATGCATCCCTAAACCTACCCTAAATGGGAAATTCAGGTAAGCAATATGGAAAATTCAGGTAAGCAACTGTGAAAGAACACAAAATAGAAAAATAAATCTCATGAACAAAGAACAAGGAAAAAACGTAATTCGGATTTTCTCTGCCTTCATCCAGTAACACTGGATCCATCTTCTCACTCATCATCCTAATAAAATACCTCACGATTAGAACATAATTTCATAGTAATGGGATAAGTATCACATCTCCATCCAGAGGCAACATGGCAACCATATCCACTAGGGCCTGTACACCTACCCGAGATGGTCTAGCACCTGTCCCAGGCACTCTCAGCATCTGTGGCTTTCAAGGTTTCCGAAGATAATGACTCTGCTGCTTTCCCTGCAGAGCTATCGTACTAAAACATCTTACTACCAGGAAAATGGAAGAAAATAAGGTGAAAAGGTCCATTTATAAATCCTACTACTGCGATGACTGTGCACTCTCTTCAGCAGTCCATGATATTGCTTTCAAAGGATAGCCATCCAAATGCCAAAACTAAATTAGTAGCAAGTGGCTTCTGCTTGGGAATTTCCACAGAGATGCCCGAGAAAAGAACTGAGCTCCCCTCTCCCTTGTTGGCATAGGGCAGCATGAAATGTGATATACCTGGATTTTAAACTTCCCCAGGGCTGCATGTTCCAGAGACAGATGGTTTCTAAATTCTGTAAACAATAGTTTGGATCAGAGAGATTTAAAGAGCATATTTTAAGAGCAGGCCATTTCAAAATACAAATTAAAGCTATGCTCAGCATTTAGAACCTGAGATTTAGTCCAATCCGTTCCTACGAGTCAAACAATTCTTTCCTGTAAAATACATTTTGCTTTATGTTGGTTTAAGATAAGCAAAAATAAAGCCCCATGGTATAGCATTTCCACAGAGATAAATGAGCCTGGAGATTAGTGAAGTCAAGGGCAGCTACTGACTTTTCTCCTTTCTCAAAAGATGCAATGCCAGCTCCTCTTCAGACTGCAGAGATAACTGGCTCAGGGGGATGTCACCTCAGCTTAAAGCAGTGATGGATGGTGCTCCTGCTCCAGCAGCCTTTGTCTGCCAGCTGGCTGAGACATCATATACACACTGAACCACACCACACAGTGTATCTCTATTGAACACAATTTCCTTACACCTCTCTTGACTTCTAATCTATTCACATTTGTTTCTGCAGTACACTGAAAGCCTAGCAACTGCAGTTTGAGATGAAAAAGGTGGGAATCAGTGATGAGGCGCTGATTGTGTCATGTGGGCTGGATCGCTTGCTCACATGCAAGGCTGGGTGGCTTACTTCTTTCGGAGCATGGGCTTCAGAGGGGAGATGAGGTGTCTTCCTGGGTTTCAGTAGTGGCTCCCTCTGGCGGATGCTGGACTGAACGGCTTTGCAAATCAGATGCGAACTACAGTTTCCACATCCTAAGGCCCCTGAAGTATAGGATGCCCAGTAATTGAACTCAGAAAAGCATTGCCCCCAGTACAAAAAGGCTTTCAAAAACTATCCAGAGAAGGGAAAACTGAAACACCATTTTACATACTTTGTCAGAAGGTAAAGCTAATGAAGTATAATTTGTTTAACTTTAAGCATCCAAAATGCCTTGATGATTAAAGATTTTAACCAGTCATATTTATTATAAACACTGCGTTCCAAAAGGCAACTAGATATACAGTATTGCTTTGAGGAGCCAGATTCTTTTCCCTCTTAAATCATTCCAAAAGCCAAGGGGTCCTTTGAGACCTATACTGGGCAGAGGGGCATCAGCCAGCACCTGGCCAGAATGTGCCTTCTGCAAGCAAACTAACCAAGCAATTTGCCCACAGCTGACTACAAATGATGTTACCTACCATCAGAGTAACATCAGATGCATTGTCATCAAGTTCAGGCAACTTACTTAATAGTCTGATCACAAAATGCATTAGCAAGTCAATACATCCTTATTAATAACAGTAAATATTATGGCACTGAAGTGGTAGGTTTGAACGACTATTTTTGCTTCTCCAGAGAGTCCCAAAAGGCCAGCATCTTTTCTAGGACCCATGAAATATATATGAACTTAATGCATTTGATGATATCTGATGATTTCAAATCAAAAGTTCTGCAGTCTTAGCAAACTCCTGGTGCTAAATGGCTATTTATGTGATAATAAAACCAGCATAACAATACAGGCCTACAGTAATTGCTGCTGAAATCACAGATTGCTTTAGTAGGATTTTCACTTTTATATATCTGTGCTACCCCAGGCAGGAAGTGATTGCTGTCTTTTTGGAGGTGGTTGAATGAATTAAAAATCTCATATTCAGCTTTCATTGTTACATTCCTGAAACACAGCGTCCCTGGAAAAGACAACTTTCTAGCAAGTTCCCTACATACATCTACCTGTCGCACAGCAATGTTTGTTCTTATGCAAAGATGTGAAGTGAAATAGGGTTGGCACCTTGAGCCATCGGTGGGGTTGCAGTATCAGACACTGAATGCACAGCACTGCTTCCCACGAGCATACAAAACCGACCAGCAATTGGAACAGCTGTGCACTGCAGTAGAGCTCAAGATCTTACAGTAAAATCATGAGCCTCTGCTATTGCCTTTAAAAAAAAAAAAGAAACATTTTCCCTGAAGAGCAGTGACAGGACATTCATTAAACGCTCATGCATTCCACCCACTGACAGCAGAGATAAGAGGCAGTATGTATTCATGCCATGTGGTACATGTAGTTACTAGCAGATAACTCGACCACAACAAAAAGTGAAAAACAAACATCACATACAGCTTCCTCGTGCCCCCACACTTAGCAGCTTAACATGGCTTTGGCCATTGGCCAGCCACACCGTGCCACACAGCCTGTCAGCAATGCAGCAGCTCACTCCAGCAGCATCCCCTGACAGAACTTTTATGAAAGACTTGCATGGAAGGTGCTGCACTATGGGAGGAGTTAATGGTCTCATTTGATTCAGCAACAGCAGGGATTGCATGCAACACCAGCTGGCAGCATCGGCACCATCAGCACAGTTAGCCTGGGCACTGGTGCAAAGACATCCACTCCACGGCATCACAGCTCCTCCCCGTGTTCCCCAGCATTACATCTCTGTATTTGAACATCAAGAAAACCCCAAAGCTGTGTGTGGTTTGGGGAGGAGGGAAGGTGTTGTACATCAAGAGAAGTCCATCCGGTACAAATTCTTGGTAAACAAACGCACCCTTTCAGAGAAGGTTAATGTGTAAAATCAGAGAAAGTCAGGATCAGCTCCACTTTACCAAAGAGAAGCCTAGGCAAAAAGCACAACGTCCAAAAGCATAGAGAAGTGCTAGAGAATACTACTCTCCCTGGCAAAGCAAACCCACAGCTCTCCTGTCACCATTTTGCCCATTTTCCACAAGCTCCTCTCTTCCTATGCTGCAGAGCAAGTGAGTGTCCTCCATTGGAGAACGTTCCCTCACTTGAGCAGGGAAACTGGATTCTGTTCTCACTCAGCACTTGTTCCTCTCTCTCAGAGGGGAATGTGTGCCTTCCCCATGTAAAAAAGTAGAAGCTAGCCTTATTCTAGCTTCTCTTGGGTTTTACAGCATCACATCACAGTCATGAAGAACTCCGTATTACCACCAAAGCTGGTGAGCAACGAGTCAGGCGTTTCTAACAGTGCCCCAAATGGGGTGATGCCTGTATTACAATGCAGTCAGTGCAGGAGAGCTGCAAAGCAGGCGTGGAAGGTGCTCCTTTTGCTGCTTTTTTCCTGGGTAAGATTCTTAGCCTGCTCAATTTCATCAAGTTCGTTCTCATACAGAAAAGAGCAGGTCACAGAGAAAGGAAGCTAGTTCATGAAAATGTGTGTGCTGAGTGCAGTTTGCTTCTTCCCTTTTAGCACATTCTGTATGCAGCATAGGCTGCACAGCCTAATTACTGAAAGGAACAAGCTGAACTGATTTAGCAATAGCATAGCTTGAAGGCACAGTAAACGCAATGCTAGCTGTTCAGATAGGAACAGAGGGGAACCAACATACACTTGGGTATTTGTGCAGACAGTTTGGGCAGTTGCTGTTCTATTTTTACTGTCATCGGGGGCTACAGTTCAATCCGCTCAATAGCTCATCTGCATTACTCAGACACATTCTATGACACCGCTCTGGGTTAGCACCACCACGGTCTACTCTGCATCACGTACGGCTGCGGGAGCCTCCGAGCAAAGAAAGGCAGAGGAGGATTGCTGCCTGTCAGCAAGAGAAATAAAGGAGCCAGAGCTCGATTAAGCATCTGGAAAATTACTGCAGCCTCACAGCTTTTGCTGCTTGCTCTCCAGGATGAGTCATCCCCGGTTACCCTGGCAACAGCTATTTTCTTCCTCCCGCTGCTGATCAATTTTGTCTGTATGAAGGTCTCCTGAAAGCAGGAGCTGCACAGATAATGCAACAAAGTCACAAAACTCTTATCAAGGAGCATTTGCATTTTGAATGGGCTCATCTCAGGCCTTAAAGAAACAGGAATAGTTGGGGCAAAGGAGGAGAGAAAACACTGTTTTATTCAACCTGCATATCGTATCTGTGACAGGCGTGGTTGACAAAGAGCCTACTACCATTACTGCTAAGTAATAACTATAAATAAAACATAAAGTCTCGTCCCAGAAATCTACATAAGACATTCAACATCTATGTCAGTTGCTCCATAACCTAAGTCATGCTCTGAAGCAGGCATTTAGACCACCATTTTCCAGGGCACAGCCACACAGCTGACCATGGAACTGGGGTTCCCAGTCCCTGTTCTTATCTCCTGTGCTGACAGGCAGAATGAGCCCAGGCAAGTCATTTCATCTTGGAAAAAATCCTATTCGCCACTTTTCAAGTGCAAAGATATGGCTGAAAAGAGATGAAATGTTGTTGCTTAGCAATACTTAGGACCTAAAACAACACCTATTGAAGTTAACGCTCTCCCACCCCCCTCTGAGGTAAATGCAGATGGATGTCAGATGAGACAAGGAAGCCTAAGTACCCGTCTACTCTGTTGCTATCACAAATTCTACTCAATATTTTTAGTGAAGATATCCCTTGTTTTCACCTCCTCCTTTTTATGCCATGAGTGAACATCCCCTGCAGGCAGCTTAAAATGGCTGCTGGGTAGGAGCCTGACCTCACTAGATCAGGGAAATGAATGGCACAGACATCCACTCTGCCTGAGATTAGCTACAGGAATGTGAAAGCTACAGATAACGCAATCCTCCCAGTGCAGCAGAAAAAGAAGTCAGTGAGAGCAGCGCTTGTGGTGCAGGGAGAGAGGAGACTACAAATTAATATGGAAAACAGTGCTGATCCCAAACCGTGCGCGTGCTCAAATACCAGGTGCTTGAACCAGGAACATAAGTCCTTCAGCCTCTCATACGGCTCCCTTTTCAGTTATCCATTTATATGAGCTAGAGTTTTTATTGCACTGGAAGTATTCCTATTTGGGGCCAATCATGGACTGAACAGAGATCCATAGTATGGTGAACTAACAGCGCTTCTGCTTGACTCAGTTTCCCTAGTGGGGTTCAAGAAGCAATGTAGGCATATAACGGCCTGAATGGCTTACAGATTACTTGTATACCAGCTTTTCTTCCAAATCCACTATCTGAAGGAAGAACAGTCACCTCGTACCCAAGTACACGTCAACCCTCTGGAAGAGAAACTTAAGCACTGGCACAACGGGCTAGCTTAGAGCACAACAGTGCTCTAATGGCAACTTGGAGTAAAGACATAAAAGTTATTTTAATTGTTTTGTTTGTTTTTAAAGTAATCCAGTAGACACGCTCACCTTTTCAGTAACAAACAGCATTGTGTCATGTAGTTTACCTCCTAGACTGCTCTTCATCTTCGAGCAAAGATGTAAGCACAATTTGCGGAATGATTCAGTGCAAACTGTTTCTTGTTTTTTCTTTTTTTCCTTCCTTGCATTTGTTTGAGGGAACTATAGGAAGGATAAAAATCTCAGGATTTCCACCACAAAAATTTCCAGAAAATCATTCCTATCCATCCTGTACTCAAGCTCAGTAACACTCAAAGCCAACCTGATGCTTCCTTCTCCAGTCAATATTCATGGTAGCATTTCATTTCCTTTCCTTCCAGTACTTGAAGGGAACATATAAACAGGAGTGGGAAAGACTGTTTACAAGGTTGCACAGTGATAGGACAAGGGGGAATGGTTTTAAACTGAGACAGGGGAGGTTTAGGTTAGATATTAGGAGGAAGTTTTTCACACAGAGGTGGTGACGCACTGAACAGGTTGCCCAAGGAGGCTGTGGATGCCCCATCCCTGGAGGCATTCAAGGCCAGGCTGGATGTGGCTCTGGGCAGCCTGGGCTGCTGGTTGGCGACCCTGCATATAGCAGGGGGGTTGAAACCAGATGATTATTGTGGTCTTTTTCAACCCATTATATGATTTAATAAGTAGTCTGCTGAAGAGCAGGTAAGTGGTTATTTTCACGAAAATCCATGGCCTAAGCTTTACTGTAGCTGCCTGCCCCATAGACAGAATAGAGAAAGCATTAGGGTGGAAAAAAAGAAAAAACATCTTTCTAAAGATCCTGTCAGCAAAGAGCAGATGGCACATGCAAAGAAGGGGCTGTGATACAGAAAAAGCTGAAGATCCCAGAACTAGAGCAGAGCATGGGAATGGCAGCAGACTCTTCAGTGACCCAAAGGAGTCATAGCAAGAAGGAAGCAGAAGTGACTGAGGAAGACCTGCAAAGTGTAAGACAACCTGATTGGCTTTGTGTAGCACCTTGGCATATACTTTAAGAGATTACACAACTTTCTGGGCTCTTGGGTACCATACAAAGGTGCTGGACTATTTTGCTAACTGTATACAGCTTAAGCCTAATGAGCCCTTCTAGATCGAACTCAAGAGGATGGCAGTCAACAGGCTTCTTTGCAGAAGATAATTTGCCAGGATGACATTAGTATGTTTTTATTATTGTTAAGCGTTAGCCCCTTGTGCATACAAACAAACACCTTTCATTACTTGCACATTTTTTCTGATGTTATTTACATCACCTGGAATACCTACAGAGAATTACAGTAAAATCAGTATAACTTTAACACTGTAATTAAAGTGCTAATGTTCTGCTAGAAAGCAGACAGAAACCAAACTTCTGTCAGAGGCAATAAAGTTACTGGTGAGGATCAGGAAAACACATGAGAATACTTCATCCTATACTGAGTGCATGCTGATGCACTCCAGATGTTCCCATAGAATTTAAAAAATACATCCAGTACTACCTTTATTACTTAACAATATTAAGAATACATATCAGGAGTAGATTATCCAAAGCCTTCACTAAATTTACATAGGTGAGTAATGCTGAAAATGTGGGATCTTGTTTGTCCATGCAGACCTCCACCAAACATGGTTGCACTGCCTGGGGCTTAGGGGGAAGTTCACGTTCACAGGGTAACACAGGCTGGATGAAACCTTGTGGGAGACTCCTTCTATGGCTTGCTGTTTAATCCATGGTCTGCTGTGAGGTCTGAGCAGGGTGCCAATGGCTTGAATCCAATCAGATTCAAAGGTTCATCAAAACCTGCAAAGACTGAGCTTGTACACCCTGCTGAGCAACCTGCTCCACGGCCTGATTTTCTCACAGGGAAAAGGTTTTTCCTTATACCTAGTCTAAGCTTCCTTTGTTTCAGCCTACTTGAGCAGAAAAAGAAACCAAGTAAATGAAAAGGAAGCTCTTTACCCAAGTCCCTCTGGGAAATGTTCTCTGTAAGAAACAGTAATTCTTATGCCCTCTGGTTTCCACGGTGGAAGAGTAGAAGACAGGTAGCTAGCCATCTGAAAATTCAGTTTGTTCAGCAATGTTCTGTTGCATCATGAGGGGAGGAGAGAGAAGAAAGAGGAGTATGGGACTTAACACTTATACTGAAACAATCTTCAGTCATCACAAATAAATGCTGTTGACAAGAGACGGGGGGAGGGACAAAGTAAATATTAGCTCCCTTCCTGAACTCATCAGGCATTTCACCACTCACCCAAATTTCATTTCATGCTTTAAATTGTCTAGCATGTTGTTAAATAACTCCAGGCCTGAGGAATGAATTGGAAGAAGGCTCCAAATCTAAAGTCTCAGAAGGAACCTCCTGCATCCTTGCCACAGGGATATGATGTCACTAGTGAATTTTCCTTAACATATTAAGTTCCTTGTCCATCTCCAAAATGATGCTGCATCATTTGTCATAGATGAAGGAAAGAGGAAAAAACACTTCAGCTTCCTGTACTATAGATAAAAAATGTTATTAATTCCTTTGCATCATCCTGTTGAGCACAGAGTGAAAATCCATCAGCTAATGCTTACCTTTGAAGGTGTCTACGAGCAAATTATCACAACAATTTCCCTGACCTGGTCAAAATTCAGAATGATTTGTGGAACAGACCAGAACAGACTTGCAGGAAAAGTAAACTCCACTCATTCGATCTATTGAATTTGCCTCAAATATGGAGCTGAACAACTCTTCAGTAGAGAGAGACCACTTCCCAACTCACGTCCCCTTCTTCAGAAGGCATGTAGCAGCATGCACGGGAATTCTGCAGGTTTCCACTGCTGGTGCTTGCAGACAATGGCCACCAGTAGTCAGTTCCCAAACCACCAGGCAGCTAATGAGATGTTACAGATATACATTTATCTGATATACAGATATACATTTGGATGTCAAGCGCTTTCTTTCAGCACCTGAAACGGATAAGAACATGGATTTATCATGGAAAATAATTCCTCCAAAAGAACAAAAAAGAGGGAGAAAAGAGAAGCAGTGTTTAAGTCACATTTGAAACAAGTATCACGTAAAGAAATACAGAAAGCAAAGTACAGTTCTTTAAGCAAAAGCCACTGCTACAAGAAGTTCACAGAAGATCAACGGTGCATAAAAATAGAATAGCATCCAATATCATATGGCAATTGCCTTATCTGGAACTTCTGAAAGCCCTGTCCCAAGCCCCCAGGTCACTTAAAGTGTATTCATGTGACACTGCATGCACAGTGCAAGAGGAATATCTATCTTAAAACATAATCAAGAATTTCAGAAGAAAGAATCATGGTTTATGGTAACAAAAAATACTTCATGTCAGCAAAGAAAGGATGGAGGAGCAGTGGAAGGAGGTTATTAAAGTTTAATCCATCTTTACAGCACGAAAAATTCACAGCTACCACAAACACACACAATGAATAGATATGACAAGGAAAAATACACAATTATTTCACTTCGAAAATAGGAAATATTTTAGAAGATCTCTCAAGCTCCAAAGTTCCTCCATGAACAGACATTTCTTAATACTAAGAGAAAAAAGACTGGGAAAATTTAGGTGAAATAAACATTTCCTTGTCCCAGGAAGATGACACAAGGGCAGAGCATTAGTACACAAGCACCAGAGAGTGAAAGTGAGCCAAAGTACAGTGTTGTTACACTCAGATTTCTCTGAAGAATGAACAGCAAAACATGATAACGAGAACATACAGGTCATCTGAATAATGTATGATGTTCTTTCATTCCATGGGAAATATTTGTACACGAAATAATGCTTTTAGTCTTATGAGACTGCCTCTAAGTACAGAGCAAAATTTTTATAAAAGCATTACAGGGGGAAGATATTTAGATTCCCGTCCAATACTTTCATTCACAATCTTTTGGTTTAAATTTAATGCTAGTGAAAACTGCCCTGAAGATTCTGAAAGCTCTACCTCAGTATGAACAGTAACAGCAAAGATTCCAATTAGCAAGGAAAGGAGGATTTTGAATGCATTTAGACTGTGTCCATTTCTTAAATTGGTTCTGGGAGTTTTTGTTAAGACTGACAATAAGAAGGCAAAGGAAAGCCTGTAAACTTCATCTGCTACTGTGCTAACATACCTCCACTTTCTGTTTGGACCACTGAAGAGCTGAAAAATGGAAGACTACTATCCCTTCACCAGTCTTCAGCGCCACCTGGGCAAGTATGGGATACTTTTGTTCAATGCATCTCAAGTGCCTAATTCCATCTTGCAGCCAACACGGCTCACAGTCCAGGTTAATCATGTCAAATGTTAGCATCTATCAGTGAAAACCCAGTCCAGGGACAGAGCTGATTTGTTACCACAGCAACAGAAGCTTGTCCCTTCCTGGCTGCCAAGGACCATCCTGAAAGCCTCTGCACTTCACGGTCTGTGTAGGATGGGGGTACATATAGCCACTTTCAAGACCAAACAACTAAATAGATAATAACAGAATTGAAAGGGAAAAAAGATTCAATATTTAGCAAATGTGAGGATGAATCCATTTCTACTTATGGGTGCATATAAAGACATGAGCCAGAGGAGATGAAAGCAGCAAAGTCATTTTAAACAGAAACTGAGAGCTAAGCAAGCCAAAGGAGGCAGATTAAGTGCTCAAGCACAGTATATCACACACACAGCCAATTCACCTACATCAGATCTGCAGTGCAGAATTGCACATGCCATACGTGTATCCACTGGTACTCCTTTCCACCAGGCCCTACTTGAAACCAGCAAGGACTTTGAGATGTACAAGCTGGAAATATTCTTCTAACCAATCTCTTGAGCAAAGCAAGAAAGTAGAAGAGTGTGGCTCCTCTTAGGAAATTCAAATCCCCTCTGACTGCTCAAGACAGTACTCCTTCTAGGAGCTGGCCAGCCAAACCCAAAAATGGGACTTTCCATAGCATTATTATTATTATTATTATTATTTTTTTTTTTTAAAAGCAGTCCAGAATGAACACTACATGTCCAGATACTTCCTCTGTCTTCAACAACCAAAGGAAGAAAAAGAGGCTCAAATAAAACCTGGAAGTTCACCCTCTTCCTGACACAAGCATCCCAGCACAGCCAGTTCCCAGCTAGCTTCCTATCCAAGGTTTGGTCACACTTACAGTTGGCTCAGCGTCCCTAAACAGATATCAATAAAGTCCCCTTTGTTGCTAGCAGCCAGTAACGCATGTGAACTTGTGCAGTGCCTCTCATGGACTACAGGACCAGCCCTCTGTCCAGAAACAAAAAACCTTCCCAAGAAACACCAGTCCTGCACTCTGTTAGCAGATAAGACACGCTGCTCTATATTTGTCTTAATTTCTGCACCCCTACCCAGAACATCTGTATACTTCAATGCTTGCTATTCTTAGTGACTGCTCAGGAACAAGTCTACCAAGTAGAACACATTATCCCATCATTGCATAAATTATTCCCTTGACTGGCATGTCAGGGCTGCTCTGCTGATGATTTTCCATGTCATTCTTTAACTCTTTCACGTTAAGATGAATCTGGACAACTTACTTGAACTGAGCCTTGCCACCTAGAATGAAGACTACTTAAAGCAGAAGGATATTTATATTGAGTTTTATAAGCAGCTCCATGAATGACAGTATACAGTAGATTTACAGCAATGCACCTATAAAGTGCTTAAATCCACTGCATAAATGTGTCATCATCTCACAGGAAAGGAAGACCTTTCCAGGCCTCTAATTCTGTTCTTAACAGCCACTGGACAGACCTGTAGCTGACCTACCAGCAGCAGACAACGAAAGCTGAGATTGGCAAAGGACTGAAAAGGGAACGTGGAGGTTGCCCCTTCTTGTGCCATATTAGCAGAGCCTGCATTTTTACAGCGTGCTTTGCAACCAACAACAGGTCTTCTGTTCTGAATTTGTCCTATTTTGGATTCATTTATTTTCTGATTTTTACAGAAAAAACAAATTAGGAAAAACAGGTGACAATGAGCTCCACAATTTCATTGTGTGCTACAGGGAAACATATTTCCATTCACCAAACAGCAGGTTTTGTTTTTCTTTTTTTTTAAAAAAAAAAAAAAAAAAGTTTTTGGAGGCACTGCCTCCAGATGTGTAATAAGAAATTGTAAACAGCCTTAACATATCAAAGGTCTCCCCCCATATCCCACTCCAGTCACCTCTACCAGGGTGAAGCCAAACCTAAGCCTTCTTCTCACAGAGAACAAGAACAGCCAAAGGCAAAGACTCTACTCTATTTCAGTATTTTCTCTATTTCTTCCATAAATTTTATGAGATTTTATGAGATTTAACTGATTTGATTGATTTATGATTATGATTTAACTGATTATAATTTTATAATCAGTTACTAGAACTGATTACAGTATTAAGGAGGTTGGTGACAACATGGTAACAGAACAGGTTTTAGGGTCTATCTTTTCCTACATTTACTTTCTAGCACCTGTGCACTAACTAGACAGTTAATGAAATGCCCACAACGACCCCACAATCGTTCCTACAGAATAATAAACGATAGCTTGCACATATCTGTATGTTTATCTGATTTTTTTCATAGCCAGAGCCCCTAATTGCCCCACACTTGCCAATTTCCACCAGCAATATTATCATCCCTTATGGTTCAGGCCAGTAAGGTAGACAAAAAGTTGTTGTCTAGACCATGACCAAAACACTCATCATGCATGACCAAAACACTCATCCCACCTGCTAATGAAAAGCAGTCAGACTGATTCCATCTTGCAAGTGCGTGCCCTGCAGCTAGCTCAGAAGGCCAACAGTATCCTGGGCTGCATCAAAAGGAAGGTGGCCAGCAGGGAGAGGGAGGTCATTGGCACCCTCCACTCTGCCCTTGTGAGGCCCCATCTGGAGTACTGTGTCCAGGTCTAGGGCTCCCAGCTGAAGAAAGTTGTAGAGCTTTCGGAACAGGTCCAGAGGAGGACCACTAAGATTATCAAAGGGCTAGAGCACCTCTCCTAGGAAGACAGACTAAGGGAGCTGAGCTTGTTCAGCTTGGAGAAGGCCACCCTCAGCAAGTTTGCTGATGACACCAAGTTGAGTGGTGCAGTTGATGTAGTAGAAGGTTCCTCTGGGTGGCATCACTTCCATGATAAACTCAAAAGGTGGGCCCTTGTGAACCTAATGAGCTTCAACAAAGCAAAGTGCAAGATTTTGCAGCTGGGTCAAGGTAATCCCGGATATGTTTACAAACTGGGAGAACAACTCCTTGAGAGTAACCCTGCTGAGAAAGACTTAGGGGTTCTGGTTGATGAAAAACTTAACAAGAGCCAGCAGTGTGTACTTGCAGCCTGGAAGGCCAATGGTATCCTGGGCTCTCTTGGGGGGGGGGGGGGGGGGGGGAAAGCCAGCACGTCAAGGGAGGTGATCGTCCCCCTCTATTCTGCCCTTGTGGCCCAGCTGGAATGCTGCATCAAAGTCTGAGGCTCCAAATACAGGAAAGATGTAGAGCTCTTGGAGAGCGTCCAGACGAGGGCCACAAAGATGATCCAAGGGCTGAATATTCTTTTACGAAGATAGGCTGAAGGAACTGGGCTTGTTCAGCCTGGAAAAGAAAAGGCTGTAGGGAGACCTCATTGAGGCCTTCTAATATTGAAGGGAGTTATAAACGTGGAGAAAAATCAACTTTTTACACGGGTAGATAGTGATAGAACAATGGAGATTTCGATTAAATATCAGGGGAAGTTCTTTACTGAGATGTGAGGTGCTGGAACAAGTTAGCCACAGGGGTTGTGGATACCCCACCCCTGGAGGTGTCTAAGGCCAAGTCAGATGGGGCCCTGGGCAGTCTCACCCAGTAGTTGATCTAGCAGCTGGTAACCCTGCCTGTGGTGGAGGGTAGTTGGCACTTGATGATCCTTGAGGTGCCTTCCAACCCAAGCCATTCTATGATTATACAGTAATGATAGGACAGGGGGAAACTGTTTCAAACTAAAAGAGGAGAAATGTATATTAGATGTCAGGGAGAATTTTTTTTTTTTTTCTTTCCACTCAGAGGATGTTGAGGTGCTGAAAAAGGCAGCCCAGAGAAGTTGTGGCTGCCTCATCCCCAGAGAAGATAAAGCTCAAGGTTGGATTGGGCCGTGAGCAGCATGATCTGGTGCCTGATTTAGTGGTTGGCAATCCTGCCTGCAGAAAGTGGTTGGAACTGGTTGATCTTTGAGATTTCTACAATCCAAGCCATTCTGTAATTATATGATCTTTTAGCCTGACTGGACTGCGTATAACCTGCTGAGCTTATATTTTATTCATTCCACCACACTTCTTGCATTTGTATGCACAGTGAGTGTTTGGAATTTCTTCTGCTACAGCAGTGCACTGCAGAGAATTTCTACCTCTCCCTCTTCATGGGCAAGCAAGGAATAAGCATAATAAAATAACAAAGAAAAAAAAAAAAAAAAAAAAGAAAAATAACTTAGAAATCACTCAGATCCAGTGTATCCAGTAAGAGCTAGGGTTATTTTCACATTGCTGCTCTGGAGTAAAACACACTTAAGTCCCTGGTGGAATAAGGATAGATGTCACACATTTCACTTTTGGTAGAGTACTACAGCTATGAACCTCCCCTTCCCCCCACAAGTAGTAAGCTGAAATCATACATGCAGATTCTTAAAGCAGAAGCTTACCCCAGTTTTCAAATTCACTGAACACCTCTGCAAAAATGTATTTTCTCCCACATCCTTTCAGCTCTAACTCCAAGATCTTTCAGTCCCATGCTAGTCATTAAATAGCCATCTAACACCATCTGCTGGATTGTGCTGAAAAATATTACACCAGCAACACGCTGCCAGGGGGAACCATTAAACCATTAAGGTGCCTGTGTATTGGCTTCAACTGAGGTCCCCATTACACCCCACCTCCTACCTTGTTTTTGTTTTCTCTCCTTTTTGAAAGGCAAATCTTGGCTGCGGTTTCCTATTAATGGCAGCAACCCAAGACAAAGTCCTCTGCTCTAGATTTTGTTCAAATTGTACAGAGGGCAGTACCATGCAATTATGCTTCAATACAGCCATTGATCTGTAGTCCTGCTTCACCCCTTCCTGATTAAATAAAAAGAAAATAACATCAGAAAAAAAGAAGCTACCCTGAAAGCAAGCCTTCTGCAAAGTCAGAGTGTAATTTTGACAGAGAACGAGTCGGAAGGGACTGCACTCTGCCGAAAATGCAGTGCCTCAGCATGAGTCAGAGGCTGGGGATGCAGAGCCTCTGCAGCAAGGAAGCAGCCAATACTTAGCTCAGACATTAGTCCTTCATTTCTTACATCCTGTACAAAGGCTAAAGCAGCAGTTATCTCTCCATCATGCGCACATGTACTTCACAGAGATGGGCTGGGATATTTTTAGCATCTAATTGAGCAGCTGCCACTGCCGTTGAATGCAAGACAATAGCTTTTAATTACTTATTTATGGCAGTAGACCATACCCCCTTTCTTGCGTCTTCAGGTCAAATTTATTTCACACATCTCTTAGCTCCTTATATCACTGGACCGAGTGGCCAAGCTTTTTCTTTCACCAAGGTAAAACATAAGCTTGGCTGAAATTAAGTCAGGTATAAACATTCTGGATGTTTGGAGTTTTCTACTTCCTACTTTTTTTTTTTTTTTTATCTCCCCACTGTTTTCCTATTTTCACACTGAAATTAGGGATTAATCACATGTTCCACAGTTATTAGACATCAGATTTTTTTTTGTGAGGTCCTGAGTCAGCTAGATGTGGTGCTGAAGGACAAATTGTCTTTATTGAATCCCTATTCTGTCAAGTCACTGACAGCAGTGCCTGGATTGTACACTGCATAACTAACAATGCATCTCTCCCCTCATTTGAATACCCTAAGCTGTAGGCTTTCTGGAAGCACCTCACATCACACAAAGCAAATCGCACAGCACTAACCAGATTGGTTGAGATTATGCTGTAAAAACCACAAAGTGTCTGAATCAGAGGATCTCCATAGCAGTAAGGGGAAATAAAGGTCATGCCTTATGCATCAGTGCTGCCTAAGGTAGAAGTCCACCTTCTGCTACAGATGCAAGTGTGGTAATAGGAGGAATTTGTTGATGTATTCCCGGGAGAGAGAGAGAGAGAGAGAGAAGGCAGGTTTTGAGGCATTGTACAAAACACGGGTAAGACTGCCTCAGAAATACTGCATACAGCTCTGCTCACAAAGTTCAGGATGGGTGAATTTCAACACAGTCAGCAAAGAAAAGAGCTCTAGGCATACATCACAGAAAACCTGCTACATGAAAGGGGTGGAAACAAAGCCAAACCTTTGCTTAGTTAGCTAGCAGAACTGAGGCTAGAGCTGCAGATTCGGTGCTCTTATCTGCTCCAGATAGAACACTGCGTCTTGCCACCAGAGGGGCCATCCCACCCACCGCATGTTCCTAGCGCCTCACTTCGGCTGAGCAGTGGGGAGCTGACACAGCTCGTACTGCTCCTGCAGCACTGCTGGGGCTGACAAAGGAAGCAGCAAAGCAGCATCTCCTCCTTCAGCAGCAGAGTAACGCTGTCTTAAGATGGCAATTTATGAAGTACTGCTAAGCACTGCAGCTGGAAAAAAAAAAAAAAAGCACAAAAAAACCTCCTAGAAACAGCAAATAACAAAAGAAGAGATGAGCCACTTCAGCTAAGGGGAAATGCTAGCCCAACAACACATCGTTATAAATTGACTATAAATGCATTTGGGCAAGAAATAAACTTTAGCCTTCTCACTGGGCTACTAGAGACGAAGCCTCAATTAATATGCCAATAAAATACATTTATGAAATGCATGAAGTTTTCTTTCCAGCATCAGAGGGCAGAACGTGCACCTGGAGGTTCCTTCCACTCCTACACTTCTTGTTTTTGTCAACCCTTTTAACAGAAAAATTGAAAGCATTTAAAGGGCTCCAGAAAGTAGACTTCCTGCTATAAAAGCAAAGTCAAAAAAGCCCTGCTCTAGGCAATTCCAGCCAAAGATTTAAATGAATCTGGACAAAGCATTTTATTGCATGCTGACAGAATATATCAAAAGCAACACGTCCCTTCTGGAGGTTTGACTTTTCAGAGCAAAATTGGCTCAATTGACCAACATATGTTACAGAAATTGATTTTTTTTTTTTTTTGTCTGGTTATTTATTGTGCAGAGAGGATCTGTTATAGCAGGGACAGCAAGGACCCGAGGACATTCAGACACAGCAGACACAGAACATGGCCAGCTTCCTGACTGTGAGCTGCTGTCACAGGAAGGGTTACAAACACTGATTACCCACAGACACACACACGGCTTATCCCAGGGATGAAATTGATCGGCCTGGAGACACTGCAGGGTTTTAAAGGAAAACACTCAGCTGGTAAAACACATCCCACTGGCATGCTGGAATTTCACAGTCACTGAAAACCTGCCCTGAGAGGACTCAGTTTCCTGGTGCCTGAATGCCAGCAGTCAGAATCTGCCCAAGAGCAGAATAACTACTTTCCTGCACTTCTGTGCTAGTGAACAAGCCGTTTCCCATGTATTTAATCATGATGGAAAGAGAAGGAAAAGTCTGACCCTATGACCATGCAACACTGTCTTGCAGTCTTGCTCCTGGACCTGCTTGCAGTCTGTTTGGTTCGTGCAGCAAGCACCACCTCTGCCACAACCACCAGCATGTGGGACTTGCAGCCCTGACTGCACCAAGCCTCCAGGAAGAGTGCCAGCACAGTAAGTGCAAGGGAAGGCCAAGGGTGCCGTGCTTTTGTCCAAGCTGTGCTGCCAGCACACTGAGCTGTGCTATCAGCCATTATGAAGTCACCTGGTACCACAACAGCAAAAGACAAAACAGCTGCCTTCAGGACCTTACCTCAGTCTCACCATTCACCCGTATGCTTATGTTACATCTGCTCTCACTCTCTTCCCACTTTGTTTGAACTGCCACAGTTCTGCACTGATTATGTCTTAATCAACAAATATCCTCCTCCCAAGCATGAGCTGAAGAGGACAGAGCAAAAGAAATTCAGAGATACAGCATCTAAAAACTAAAGTCATAGATGTCATGCCTGGGCACATAGAAACAGAAGCAGCTTTTTCAGAGTGTTTTTTTTTTTTTCTTTTAAATATACACATACATCATATGATAAATGTATGTATCTGTGTACATCAGAATTACAGAAAATGATTTACTAAGTGAATTTTGCAATAAGTTTTAAACTATTCTTACCAACTTTGCTGGAAGGAAAAAGGAAACAATTGTGTATTTCTAACAGACCTAATACTCGTTTAGGTTAGGTGTCTTTCCTTTCCCATACCCTCTACTAAAAAAATGATTATCTAGAAAATTCAAAATTAAGACAGAAAGCAAGTTACAAGTCTGGCTGAAAATGACAGAAGACAACTCAATTTTAGAAGTTCAGAACCCTTAAAATCAATTTTATTTCTTTTTAAGCCTTCTATTTTGAAATTCAGAGTAAGCTGAACGACTGGCATGCAGACATCATTCCAAACATCTCATTCAAGCAATGCTTGGGCCGCTCCAAAAATATTTAAAAATATGAGTGAAGATGAGCCTTCCCTGAAAAAATTAAAAAACAGACAAGCAAAAAGCCCTGACATTTTATAATAGCAGCAACAACGAACACTGGGCATAAGAACCCTTGCCTCTTTCCACGCATACGCAGCTAATTTATCATATTATCAGCATATGCAGTTTTAAGCCAAAACAGCTATTCATCATTGCATTTGTGACTAAAAGCCCTGTTTTCCCCAAAATGCAATTAAGAACTGCAGCAAAAGCACAGGGAGAGACTGCTCTGATTCAGAAGAGTTCACAGCATGAGCAGACAGGACAAACAAGACATGTCTCAGCAGAGGTGAAACATTAGATGGACTTATCCTCTCTTCTCCTGGGTCCCCCAGACACTCAGCAATGCTCAACAGCTGCCACTGTTGTGAGGAATAACCTCTCCAGAGTGCAGAGGAGGACAATAAAATAGCTTTTTCCTAAGGATGATCCCCCCTCTCGCCAAAGTTTTAACTAGACGTACAGCACAAACATGAACTTCAACCAATGCCCTGCCATCAGAGCTGTGTTTAGTGTCATCATTCTGAGCACTGAAGTGCAATACCTGTAACTGAGATAAAACCACGCACATTTGAAGCCATTTAGTACAGTACCAAGGCTGCATTGCAGAATCTCTCCTTCTTCAGAAAGGAGCAGGTAAATGGCTGTGGAGATTAGATTGCTATAAACTTCAGAGGCTGCAGGTCTGGCGCTGCTTTCTAGGGTGTGCAGGGCTGTGATGCCAACAGGTCCCAGCACCAGCCCAGTCAGCACCATGCCATAAGATAACCCAGCTCCAGGAAAGCCAAACAATTCAGGAATAGAGCTGGGGCAGCTGCACTCCTCAATATAATCCAAACACAGGCTGAACATCCAGGCCAACCTTAAATGCATCCCTTGGGCCTGAGGGCAAGGATGTGGGTGGAGAACTCAATAAGATCGATCATTAAGGCTTATTAATACAAATCTGACAAAACCAAGAGTGACAGCACACAATCTTGGTTTAAATAAGGGCTTTTGTTAATATGTCATCATCGGAAAGTTACTTTTTATATTTTGTAGACTTTGTGTCTCTGAAAAGCAACAGAGATGCTGGAATAAAAGTAGAGGATATAATTAAAGCAGCCAGCAAGCACCTGGAAGGTTCAATCCCTCATTCTTTTGCTAAGAACGGGAACACCTGTGACACCAGTCACTGACTGTGCTTCTAGTATTTGGGGCTCCTGCACAATTGATTTTGTGCAATCTGCAAAGCCCCCAGACCCAGCCCAGCCCTCTCAGCAGCTCTCAACATAGCCCAAGTTTCAGATTTACAACGAAAGTAACCATAAGGTAAACTGTATGGGAGTTCTCCTTGATTTTTCACAAAGCAACCTGGAAAGAAATCTTTACATCTATGCCATTGCAGAGGTGCGTTTTGGCTCCTTCAGATTTCTGGAGCACTTTTAAAGATTTTCTGTAGCATCATCCAGCACTATAGATTACTTAAAAGGACTACTTCCATCTTGGAGATGTTTTGTGTTTTAGGAATATCAGTAACGTCTTATTCAGAGTTTGGCTCTGAAGGTCTGTGAACACAAGAACATAGTACTACAACTGGAGAAAAACGTACTAATACTCAAAGCTCTGTAATTGTTATGAATAATAGCATGCCAAAAGACCCCATTGGGACAGAACTTCATTTTGCTGGTGCTGTACATACACACAGTAGGAGGAGGAATTTCTGCCTCAGATCTCTTTAGATCTGCTACAGATATTTAGGAGAAAGACAAAATGCCCACTTACAGGAGATGTCTAACACCAACATCATGGCCCTTGAAACAAAAAACAAAACACACAGGCACTTGACCTATGAGCCTGCAAGTCATTCATGTGAAGTTCTACAGAACACCTATGAAAACTGAAGGAATTTCATTCAGATAATTCATATCCTAGCATATATTACTATTCCTCTGCCAATTCCTCATTTAAAAACTGAGCATCCCCTTCAACTCAGCATAAAAGCACTCATACTGCATGCTTCAGTAACATCCCCAGTAAGAGATTTTCAAATCGTTCAGTAAGTGCTGACATCTCTGTGGTAGGGATTATTTATTGTTGCTTCAGGCTTAGCAGACTGCGACACACCATAGGACAAAACAGTGGTGTTATTCACCATAGGTGAAACCAGAGTGTTTTATTTAGCAGGATTAATTTTAATGCATGTACTTAACTACTAAAGGAGAGAGACTTACATAAGGATCCTTTCTACCTGTATTTCTGACTTCCTTCAAAATACTTCCACTGATCAACATGCCTTCAAATATCCTCAACTAACTCTCCTGTATAGGGGACATGGCTTTGTGCTACATACTATGTGGCTAAAATACAAATACGGTTACATTCACTCAGTTGTTAGTACTTATGTTAACAGCAGACAAACTGAAACACAGAACCCAAAGTGCTGCATGATTTACCCAACAATGAGTATTCAGATCTGACTTCAGGACAAAACCACAGCTGTGAGCTGAATCGAAAGCCCAGAACCCACCCTCAACATTGCTGAACAGTAGAGCTTAAGTTTAAACTAATAGAAATGTTTTGCTATGTTACAAAATACCTTTATTTTTTTCTTCTGAGTTTTTAAAGTACGTCCAGCTTTATCATCAACTTTTCTTTCCCCATTTTTGCATTTGCTACATTGCAGCCAACAAAGGCACAGAGAATTGATATCTCTTAACAGAACAGATCCAAAAAACAGGTGATAACAGAAATACTGGCAGCTAAGCCTAGCCTTCTGGATGCTACCAAGTCACCTTCTCAGATTCAGAGGAAGTGACAATGCTTTTTTTATACTAGTAGGACAGTGGCAATTGACCTGGTACTCAGAGAACTGCTATACCCAAAGAAAATTTGCAATTCTTCCAGTTATAGATCAAATCCTGTAACAAAATGAAAAGCACAGCAACAGCAGCATAGTTACAGAGTCCTAGGCTATAACAAGTAAGAATATACTCAAATGCAGCAGCTGTAAACACAAAAACAAAGGAAAAAAAATCCACTTACCCTTAGAGGACCTCAGGTACGCAGGGAGCTCCAACAAGATACCCTTATCTCCACTGCCAACCCTTATATGAGGTCTAGAAAGGGGTGGATCCTGACTCCACCCCATCCAGACAATCAAGTGCACTGCTTGCACCTGAGTTCCCCTGGGTTGGCCCTGCCTTCCTACCAGGTGTTTAATCATTGTTTCAAGCTGTGACCTAGCATTTCTGCCACACATCCTAAAGCAGAAGTAATTTGCAGGGTAAGCTCTGCAAAATCATTGTGTTTCAGACTCAAGCAATGATTCATGTTTGCAAAAGCAGTTCAAGTTTGTTTTGAACACAAAGCTTTGGATACTTCAGAAATGCAGGATGCTGAAACATCAAGTCCAGATCGCAGGGACCATTACAGTATTGTGAGAGCCCACACTGGGAGAGGAAGAGGAAAGAAAGAAGAAAACAGACATTAATGAAGGAAGGTATACTTAACTTGCAATTTACAACTGTTCTCCAGGAAGAAAGCATGCACAATAT
Source organism: Lagopus muta (assembly GCF_023343835.1). Taxonomy (NCBI): domain Eukaryota; kingdom Metazoa; phylum Chordata; class Aves; order Galliformes; family Phasianidae; genus Lagopus; species Lagopus muta. Next base: position 83,949,028 of record NC_064433.1, read on the forward strand.
GACTGAAAAAACACCTTGAAGAAGAAAAAAAATCAAGGCAAGAACTGAGGCAGTCTGTGGCATACAGCATATGTTTTGTGAACCTCTTTTTGATAGGAAAAGGCATGGATGGATGGAAGTCATGCAGGAGATTTCAGCACAGAGCACCCCTCTGCCTCAGGTTCTGAGACAACGACCCAGAAGAGTGCAGAAGGCACTTCTGAACTTTGCATTTGCAAAAGCAGTCTACAGATGCGCCCTTGACTGGAAAGTGTTTTGGGAGCCAGTTTGTGTCATTTTCATTTGTGCTGTTCACTACGAATCTGGCTTATCTGTGCCCAGTAGCAGAGGGCTTTTTCCCTGCTTGTTTGCCACATGCCTAGTCAAACACCCAAGCCTTCTCAAAAAGCCTGTTTTGTTACTACAGCGCTATGCACCTGGAAAAAATGAGCAGTCATCCTAAAGCATCTCTGCAGCAGGCATAACATCCTGGCTGAACAATCTCCCAGATGCCTGAAAGTTTGTGAACCTGAGCTCTTGATGATCCCTGATCATTTGCGCTCCTCTTAAGGGCCTTAAAAAGCACGTGCTGTATTATGATGCCAGCTTCTTCTCTCATGACTGCCCTCCCCAGTCTTCATTTACATAACTCAATTCCTGGTGCCTGTAACTCAGCACATAAGCAAGAATGTTCCTAATACTGTGTCAGTAAAACTGCAGAGAAAAGAGGGAAGGGGGGGGGGGGGGGGAGAAAAATAACAGGCTATGAAACTTTCTAAACAAAAGAGAAGCTGAAAATACCTCAGTTACAGACGGACAAAGTTGGGCAGACCAGCTGACCTCGGAGTGGCATGGGTTCCTGTGGAGGGAAGGTTTTGCAGCCCACTGAAGGGGGAACAGGGTACACTGAGGATGTGAGGCATGAAAACTCCTTCTGAGGAAGTTACTGCTGCTTGGTCTCCCCTGATGGATGGGAGCCCAGGGCTGGAAGCACCTCACCAAGAAGCATTTGAGCTGGAGACTTCAGTTGCTGGTACATGCATGATGTCTGGTCCTCTACCTGTCAGTGAGCAAAAGGACATTCCCTAAAAACTCCACAGTAGTGGACTGGAAAATTGGAAGCTGCATTGCTCTTCTGTTGGGGTATGGGCAGGAGCATAAGGTGGCACCCAGGGGATTCCTACTGGATGAGAGAGAAGGATGGAGAATTGGCAAGCAGAGGGTGAGGCACAGGAGGGGCCCCACTTGTGGCTTTTTAGGTTGAGGCCACATAGGCTGCCAGCTCACCTGCATCACAAAGAACCAGCTTTCCTCACAGGCTTAAAATGCAGGTTACTTGAGGAGCTGCAGCCACACTCATCTGTCCTATCGACTGCCTAAAATGGCGGCACCCCAGCAGGCGGAAGGGTGTGGCCTGCCTCAGTGCCACAGGTGTGTGCTCACTGGAGACTTGCAGAGAAGTGTCTGTCAGAATATACGAAAACAGGGAGCTCTTCCTTCTCTTTCTGCACTTTCAGTCATCGGGTAGAGCAGAAAGTGAAAGGTATCAGTCAGAAATGCTTGGCTATTTCTGATAGAAGCAGAGGTCTGTCCGACCCAAAATGGCGGTGTGCCATGAGGGGGATGGTTTATATTTGAAGGGCCTTCTTGCCCAGGGAGGAGAGTGCTGTGTGCACCCCAGCCGGCGGCTGCACGCAGGGCATGGCACTGTGCTGTGGAAATGAGACCTGCAAATTTACAGTGGCGTTTCTTCCTTGTTGACCGGTGGTAAAAGCTATCCCCAGTGCGACTACTGCTTCTTAGAAGCAAACCATCCCTTGCCAGAGCCCAGTTCTAAAAGCAGTTATCAAAGCAACAGTGTTTCGAGGCATTGGGCTGGTTTTATTTTGCTGTGCCTTTCCTCAGGCTAAACCAGACTCTGCAACGACAAAAACTTAGTTTGCTCCTCAGACGTCAGAACTTTCTGTGACACAAATCACGGCTGCTTTTACAGCAATAAGGAAATTGATTCTTCTGCCTGATCGTTCTGATCCTTTATCAGCCCTCTCAGTCCTCCTGCAGGGCTATCAGGAAAGCTAATTGGATTTTCTCCCAGGTTGTTTATTTGTGAAATAAAATTCCCGTTTGCATAACTAACTTCTTACGATCATTTATCTGTTACTGTAATGCAGTTCGAGGGAAAGCTAAGCAATTATCCAACCCATTAACCGTGAAGGAAGCGTAGCAAGTTGTGGCACACAGAAAAGTCGTCACTTGCCTTTTTTTAGCATCTATAGACATTTTAATGTAGACTCAGCACCTGCTGTGGGGATCCAAGCAGCCAGAAGAGGGTAGTATACGTTAATTAATCAGCTTCATCTGGTGGTAAAGCAGAGCTATTTGCGAGAGAAACATCTACTGACATTTCTGGCTGCAAGGTAGAGAAAGGCAATGCTGAGAAATTTGATAGAATTTGGAAAGGAAGATTTAAGTTAGAACTGTCAACAATTAGATTAATAGCAGGCTACAGAGCTTTTCACCTTCTGCTGTTAGCTCCTGTTTGAGCAACGCCTCTTTCAACAGAAATGCATGTCTGAAACAACTTCATGGCTTTGCTTTCAGCTAAGAACAGCACACATTACTAAAACTAATAGCATCTTAAGTGCGTTCTGGTGTAGTGCCTTGCCTGCAGTAAATCTAAAATGCCAGCTGGGGATGTCATGAAACTGCATAGCACTGAAAGAGCCTTGAGGGTATGATTCAGGCCTAAGAACTTGAAAAAACCCACCACCTTCACACATGCTGTCTGACATTGCATGGGGTTTCTGCAGTTGACAGAGACTCAGAAAGGAAAATGTACATCAGCATGGAGTACAAGGCAGGAGCATGGCTTATAATTCACATTAACATGTTTTACTGCTGCTCACTTCCTTTCTTAGTGCATAGCTCTTTTCATCCACTCTGTGGATGAAAGCAGTGAATGGGGATTGACTGAGGAAGTAAAGAAGGAATATCCGAGTGAGTAAGTTATTATTTGCTTTATACTATTAGTAGTTGGATATCGCTGACAGGATCAGACTTCTGCTGTGATAGATGTTGTACTCTCTCATGGGAAAGGAAAAGCAACAACCTGAAAAAGGAAGCTCTTCAACAAACAAACAAACAAAAGAACAAACAGAAAGTGAAAGGGAAAACAGGTACAAAAATATGAAATGCCATGCTTAAGATCATATGGCTAGTAATTGGCAGAGCAATAGAAGACTCCTGACAACGTGTTTCTGGTGGAGCTAATTTAAATTCTCTCAGAGGTTAGTAAGTAAAAATGATTGGTTTGCACATTTACACCTTGGAAATGCACTGAAACCGTAACACACCATTGATTCATATTTTATTAGTACTCTGCCTGAAGCAAAGTGGAAATGTAAGCTGATTTTTTTTTCTAGAATTACTTTCCCTCCGTCCTCTCAAAAATAACACATGCAGAAAACATCAGAACTTTTCATTTAACATTAGACTATAAATGCTAAACCAGACGCCCTTCACCTGCTGCTATAATGCAGCTGCTTTCTCAGCTTGAGCATTGTCCTTTATCCCTATAACACAGAAAGAGCACACAAGAGCTGAAGAAAGGAAAGGGACAGAGAATACCATATGCAAGCTGAATTAGGGTGTCAGACTAATCTCAACCCCTCTAAAAAGCTTAGTTTCAGGAAACCTTCATGTGACAAATTCAGAAAGCCTTTAAAGCAGCCCTGTCACTTCAAATCAATGGTTGCAAATTTGTCCACAATTTTCATGGACTTGGCTTTCAGTTTCAGAAAGGGCCCTTCTAAAACGACGTGCAAATATCCAGCTGCCATGTCTGCTTCGGTCAGTCCCATATCTCTGATCATTTTGATGTGAGGAAGGAGCAAAGCCAACTATAAAGATTCTTTCTGGATATCATTCTCAATAATGCAGGAAGGTTACAGTAATAAGCCAGTTCCCCTACGATTTCCCTCCTCTGCATTATGCATTTTGGTTTCTCTGGCATACAAGAGATACATTATGGAAAGTGATGCTTGATGGGGAGTATTCTGCGTACTCATCCCTGTTCTGAGCTCAGTTCCTGGGGATCCTTTGCCATTTGCCATTTGTTTCTCTCTTGTTTGGCTGAGCTTTCCTTTTGAGCTGCCTGTCCATTAAAAGGAGTGTGAGGACGTCCACGCAGAGTCGACAAGTCTGACTAGAGGGGCTTCCCCTTGTGTTTCCATGCTGCCAGACGCAGTTGCCTGCAGAGGGATTTGGACGGATGAAGATGTAGTTGGTAAGGGTACATTACCCCTTAAAAACATGCTTGAAGTGTTGCTGTTCACCTCACTTCCTGGGTTGGTGACACTTACAGCACTGTTGCTCACTGACCACAGGCAAGGGTAATGGCTGGAAAAAAAAAAAAGCAGTACAAATTGAATGACTTTTTCAAAACCTGCATAGGACTTACTTCTATGGTCAAATGCATTATCTGCTCAAAAGCTGGTATCCCAATCAAGTTGCTGAACTAGATCAGCTTTGCAGATCTTATGTGAAAAACACAAACAGCCATTATACTTGGTGACGCTGAAGATAGGCATGGAGAGAAACATGCAAATACATGTGATGCTTTAGGATTTGTGTTTGTTTGTTTGTTTGTTTCTTAATGAATGTTTATATTTTAAATAATTTCACCTGATTTTCCTGGCATCTAAAATAAGGAAATTCATGCATTTATTTGGGGAAAGGAGGGGAAAATACTTAATTGGTTTTATATGCCTAATAAGTTCTAGTCAATCCTAGAACTGATTACTGCCCTATTACCAATACTTCTATAATGCACCATGAATTAGCCTTTGTTATATCCCTGCAGTGGAGTAAGATCCTCATTTCATGCAAGAGAATACTGAGCAGCATGGAGAGAAAGACAGTTTGGCTTGAAAACTCTCACTGACCACAGACACCTGAGTTTCAAGATTCTGGCTTTCAAAAGTGCTAGGGAAAAATAAAGCTCCCATTGATTTTATCTGGGCAGAAGGTAATCAGCTTGTCAAAAGGATCTGTCTGGGAATCTTAAGTTGGGTACCTGGGACATGTTTTAAAATCTGGATGCTGATTGAAGCATGAAATAAAGTGTGAATTACCAGGGCAGGTACAGTCCTAATGTGAACAGGTGCAGAGATTTCTCCCACTCATCCACATCAGCCTGTGAAAGATTGTTTTTCATTTGGGTTATTTGACGTGAGCAGACATGAAGCATGGAGTGGCAGATCATGGGAAGCTTCTTATCTTTGCAGTGTGGCAACACCACTGTTGTTTCAGCATACGCTGAACAAGATTGAAAAGTTAAGGAGAAACAATCGCATCACACCAGGAATATCAGCCACTTTCTGTACTCTGAAGCATAAGAGAAAGCAGAGAAGCTGGAGACCATGGTGAGCCATGGTGGAATGAAAAGCCTTTAAAGCCTTTGACACTGTCCCCCACAACATCCTCATAGGGAAAAGCTGGCTGCCCATGGTTTGGATGGGCATATGATCTGCTGGGTGAAACACTGGCCATATTGCTCTCTTCAAATACCTGAAAGGTGCTTACAACAAGAGTTGGGTTGGTCTCTTCTCACTGGTAACAGGTGATAGGATGAGGGGAAATGGTCTCAAGTTGTGCCGGGGGAGGTTTAGCTTGGATATCAGGAATAACTTCTTTACAGAAAGAGTTGTTCAGCACTGCAATAGGCTCCCCAGGGAGGTGGTTGAGTCACCATCCCTGAATGTGTTTAAAAACCATTTGGATGTGGTGCTCAGGACATGATTTAGTGGAGGGTTGTAAGAGTTAGGGTAGTATGGCTAGGTTAGACATCCTAATTCTCATTCCTATACTGAATCTCACTTGTATTTCTTCCTAAGATTTTCTTTACTAGATCTTTTAGTAGTAAACAACAACAAAAAAAAAACAACACCCTTTTTATTCTTCAAGTCATTAACAAACCCAATCAATTCTATAGAGCCCAGTTATGATTAAACATTCCATGTGTTGTAAATTGAATATAAATAGCTCCATGATTTAAAAAAAAAAAAAAAAAGGCTAAAATTACAGAGGCAAGCTGACATCTGTACAATTTATTTTTTGAAACCTCTGGAATACATGTTTATCTGGCATATTGTTTATTAGATAAAATACTGGAGAGACTTAGCAAGTGTGCACACCTACTATAAGTGCTGTTTCTGTAGTATTTCACACTCATGTAGCATGGGCAAACTTTGCTGTCAGATAGGTCCTTCAGTTAAACAGTATCTCCACTTTACACATGGAAAATTGAGGTTGTGATTCACCTAAGGAAGACCGTGTATGTAGAGGAGGTGGGAATTGGTTAAGAAATCAGGCATGAATGGAACCTTATGGCAGTCCTACTAGCCTCAGTGCTCCTAATACCAGCAGCTTTCCTGTAACCTTACCTGGGCCCCGGGCTGGCAGCTCCCTTGGTGTGTGGCACGGAGAGCAAATTAGCATGTGGAGAGGATGGTAAAGTCCAGCTGTCATGTCCTGAGAATACCTGAAGATTATTGCTGGAGCTCTCCAAAATATTCACTTTGAAGGGGAAAAAAAAAACCAACAAATCCTCATGACATGCGTTTTTCCAAGGATGTTTTGATTAATGATGACTGCTATATTACTGGCAATGTTTTGGTACACATTTCTTTATAGGTTGAGTTTTCAGTTAAGTAGGATGCTTTGCTAAATTATAGCTAGCAAACAGATTACTTTATCCTTACTCCTGTTTCTGGTCAATTTCACATGATCAAAGTAGATCCAGTTTCTGTATCTCCACCCCCAGATCTAGAGAGCAGGTGGGACATGAAAGATCTCCTGGCAATATCAAAAAGCCCTCACCTCGAATCAACATCTGCCACATTCCTAAGGACTGCTCTGACTTGAGAGAGCAACTGTTTTGTGGCACATCACTAAAAAGAGGGCTTGTAATGGTTTGATACTTTTATATAACTGAGAGAAGGACTTTGAGCAAGATCATTCACTCTTATTTACAATTAGCAGTTACAATGCACCGAACAATTCTGTTCCACTTCTTCTGTTGCCTTAACCGTACCCTCTGCATTCAGTGTTCAGTGCAGATTGTCACAGCCACTCACACTGCTCTTCCCCAGTTTCAGCTTTCAATTGTTTTACTGCTTAGGGTTACCAAAGCAAGGGTCGGTCAGGGTGAATGTTTCCTGGAAGCAAAGCAGTTGTACCTGTAGGTGAATGATTTCTTTGCATGTAGGAAGGTGGGTATGGAGCAGCCCGATGCCCTCGCAGTGCTGAATATCGCTCACAGCCATGGGGAGTGTGTGGAGCTGGCAAAGGTAAAGGTGCAGTATACTGGTAATTAGAGCTTCCTGATGCACACACTGTATCTGGGTTGGAAATCAACCAGCCACCCACTTTGAAGGGAAAGACAAGAATATTATTGCACCGAAACATTGCAGTTCAATAAAGTAGCCAGGCTTCTTGCACACCAGTTGAGCCTCAGAAATATCAAACCCATGCCAAAACACTGCTTCATGGAGCAACTGACAAGCAGAAAACAACCCACCAAAAGAAAAAAGCCCACCAAAAAATCCCACCACTAAAAACAAGACCCGAAAACACACTAAGAGAAAACGTCACTAATGTCAAAGAACAAATGAAAGAAAAGCTGATCATCATTGGAATGAACACAACATCTCCCTCATTTAAATTTTTGTCCTGCTTAATGATGACAGTTTTATGGGGGACAAAAATACAGTTATAAATACAAAACAAGTGGAGAGAAAGCCCTTAAAATTCCATTTATAAATTTTTTTTCCTGGATTCTATTTACATCAAAAATTGGATCATATGAAAAATGATCCTTCTGCAGAAACTGATTTCCTACTGAAGTTATTTCAATCGTTATTTAGTTTAGACAGCCCTTTTGTGCAAAGGCAGTTCAAGGCTCAGTGAACTGCTGCTCTGATCCAGTTAAGCAGATCCCAGCTTCTCAGCATCTATCTACGCAAAATCTCCAGCTCACATGAACAAAAGCCTTACAGTGAGAGTATGTCATATGTTGACCTTCAGAGACTGCTTCTGGTGCATCCTTGGGATGGTTTCTGAAAGGGAAAACATCTAGCAGTAAAACTTCTAATTGCAAAATTAGCAAAGAAATTTTAAAAACTCAAAACTAGTCATGCACACACAAAAAGACTTTTCTGCACTCTGTCATGAAGGAAACAATTATGTTACACAGCATCCCGAGCCTGAAAAGCTAGGTCTAACTGCGGGACACCTGGGACTTCCTGCATCCCATTCAGTCTAAAGCAAGGCTCTGCCTCCTGCTTAGGGCCATGAGACAAAGGCAGCATTTGCCCTCTGCAACTGAGAATTGAGATACAGCAGCTCCAAGAGTGGAAAGGAAAGAAATAGTGATTCTCCTGCAGGCATATGGGAGACGTCATTTTAGAAGACGCAGCAGACCTGGACAAAATTTATTAGCAATGATGGATGGGAATTGATCATTTGGATGCCTCAGTGTGTTAGTACAGATGAAGTGAATCTTCATGAAATAATTAAGCCACAGTCCGTTTCTGGTGGCAGAAGCATCTCTACCATAGTGAGCACCTACAGGTTACTTTTAATAAATACATCATAGAGTATCACACAGGTTCAGCAATAGCAGTGTGTCTATGTTACCAGTAAAGCACAATTTCACTTTAACTATATGCTTTTTGAAGTATGCAGCATTTTTTTTCCCTGACCTATTGAATTATGGTATTCACTGGAGTCTAAGTACAATGTAGTGAACATATGAGGTGTACAACATCACTCATACCCATCTCATTTCATGTGTCCTTCTGTCTTGAAGAGACTACTCACCCACATTAGGACATCTCATGGTGACTATTATATAGTCTCCCCACTAGTTTCAGTGGGGTGACTCTAGATTTAAGACGATAGAAACAAGATTAAGTTATGTATAATTTATTTTTTCCATGGTGACATCACAGTTTTAAACCATATCAGCAACCAAATACTACTGGAGCTGAAAAAGATCAACTCACCTTTCTTTTGCATCCAGGAAGGCTTTGGCAAAGGGATTATACTTGATTTTGAGAGCTGTTATCTTGAGTTTACAGAAAACAAGGCACGTTAGTGAAGGCAACTTGGAATAGAGAGTTGAAACAACATCTTCCAGAGAAAACTAAGTGGAACTGCCATGGTTAGACAAACAAAATATATCCCCACGTATTGTTTTCCAGGAGTGGTTGGAGGGAGATTTGCTCTTTGCTTAGTGCTGTGTACTGATCAGTGCCACAGGCAGCACACCAAAAGGGGCAACTTAATTGTGTGGTCTAGTCTGGTAATTCCTGTGGGATTGTGAAGCCTTTTGAGAGAACTGAGAAGAGAAACAAATACAAATCAAATCAGCAGCCAAGAGATATGGCAGATGAGTGAACAATTGTCACAATCCAAATTATTCCTCAATTCCAATTTTAGAGTAGAAATTTTCCTTTAGAATGATATGTCTTTCCATAACTGTATGCATTTTAAGGAGGGGGAAGAACTACGATTATCATTAAAACTGTTGGTCATTACTATAGAAAGATATGTGAACTGACTGTAGGTTTTTTACATTAAGAGATTGGGATGCCAGGATAGATGGACCAATCTGGAATAGCAGTGGCAGAATATTAAGCTAAATCTGGCTTAGTACTGCAGCCAGACCTTGGACTGAATAGTTTTCAACTGCAGAAAGCAGACAGTATTAGACTGGGTGGAGCATTAAACTGCATGGGACTCGTAGTGAAATGGGGAAAGGACCAGTTTATACACGCTGATCTTGTAGTTAATAGGCTTCTAACATATATCTCATCAATGATACCCAAGAGTACAGCGTGGCATCTGCCTACCTCTTCATTTTGATAGGCAGTCACAGCTATGAACTGAGTCTCAGGGAAGGAACAGTTCATCACCATCCGGTGGGGGCCTCCTACACGAACTATATGTACTTGAGGCTCGTATTTATGCAGGGAGTTCAACATTATCTGCAGAAAACAAAACAGAAAGACCTCAGTGACACTCCGGTATCCATCCCGCAGCTGTTTTTTCATTCTTGCTCTATAATAGACCAGATTAACCCCCTCCAGTTTATTGTTATTGAAAGCAGAAGGGCAGGTGCCTTCCTAATTCCTGGCAAACTGCATTGAACAGAGTGGGCTTGGATTTAAAGATTTTGATACAGCAGCATATGTGTTAGTAGCCACAGCCTTCACACCACCGGGCTTCCACTGCACTAGAGGTTGTTCAGTCAGTTAAAGAGCAGTCTCTATTCTCCTGCTATCTGAAAGAGTCAGAATTATCATCACAGAAAACAAGGCCAGGATAGAGCAGAGGTAGTCACCTCTCATCTTTCTGGGCATGATATACCTAAACAAGCCTTGGCAAATGTCTCTACTCTAGCATTTAAAGCTGTGTATAATGGTTATTCTACAGAATACCTTCCTCAGGAAGCCTGTTTCATTACTTAATTATCTCTAATGCAACAAAACATATTTAAAATTAAGAAAAAAAATGTATTTTGGAAAGTGCTATTTGCATACATATAGATGGAATAGGGGCCAATAGCTGACTAACAGTGCTTTCTGCTAATACTTTCTAATAACACCACAAAAGGGGAAGCTGAAACACAGTGGAGATGTGGTTTACCTTAACACTGCTGCCAAAACTTAAAACAATTGTTTGCCATTTAGTTGACTTTTCTTTGGATTGTTTCTCCTTTAGGTTTTCCACCTTTCCTTTCTACTTTCTCCTTCTTCCCTTGCCCATATATAAGATCTTGTTCCTGTCTTTCCCATCAAGGTTTCTCTGACCTTCCAAACTGTCTTTTCGTTGTTCCTGTCCCTCTCTTTCTACAGTGCATACATTTAGACTTTTAACTTTTCTAAGGTCCTGGATGCAGGATTAGAATTTGCAAATTCAGATCCTATTTTATGTTACACAGTAAGTCCTGTGTGCCAACTCTATGTGTTACTTTATAAAAAGTCAGGTCATCTTTCTGTTCTTCAGTCTCTAAAAATTGAGATAATTTCCTACCTAATTAAGGCACTAGGCTTATGAAGGTACCTCACAAACCAAATGGAAATAATGGGTAGAGAACACACAAAATTTACACAGAAAAAAAAAATATTCTGGGCTGACAAGTATCATCCAACGTAGGAGTTTTGTACAAAAACAAGCAAACAAAAGGTCTTGTGCAATATTTTATCTTTAGATGCATCATCAAAAACAAAATATGAAGCAAAACTAATTTTCCTGTTTGCATTTTTAAGGGGTTCAAAGAGAAAGTCACTTATTTCTGGTACATGTGGTTTCTTTCCAAAGGCCAAAGCTGATTCAATAGAATATTGATAATTATCATGATGCAGAAGCAGACATAGTAATTATTTCATTTAGGAGCAGCCTTTTATTCTGCTATCTGACTCCTGCCAACATTCCACTTACACCAAACAACATGGGGGAACACAACAAAAACCTAATACCCGTGACCATTCTTTCCCCCTTCTCTGAAGTCCTATGTAAAAGAAAAAAAAAATAAAAAAAAACCAGCACACAAGACCAACTCTCAAAAGCCCCCTGATGATTAAGTAAACCACAGCACTCTGTTTCTCTTAACATCAAGAAGTCCATTAAAATCTGAAAGCGCCAATTAAGGCCTGTTTATTCCTGTTTACATGTGGCCTCCAGAGAATAATTGGCATCTGTGGGTGAAGAGGACTGTAAGGGCCTCTATAATTACATAAATGCACCCTTGATATTTCTTGATTGGTAGGTGCTTGCAATCGAAGCCAAGAGGTGTATGGGGAAACATCAGGCCATACCCATACCTGCCCACTCCCATTGAGCTTGTTGGTAAGTTTGACTTTGCTGAAGGAGATGGCGGCTTTCATCCAGTGGGCCCCAAAGTTGGGAGAATCTGGGTGGATGTAGACACAGCTGTGGTTTGGTGGCTCCGGTTTCCCAGCTGGCACCCATTCTCCATTGACGTACTTCCAGCGGTGGCCATCAGTCGGGGCAAAGTCTAACAGGAAAGAATACATGGCGTTGGGGTCCAAGCCTGATACGCTGATCTTCAAAACAGGGAACATGCGCCTGTTCAAGAAACAAAAAGGGGAGATACCATTAGAAACCGATTTTGAAAGGCTCGTCTTAGTGAGTTTGTGGCCGGCAACCCGCAGATTAGGTCAAGGAACATCCTCCCTCCCCATTTCTCTCTATATAGCTAGAGAAAAGTCTCCTAAAGTTTAATCCTTCTTTTTATTTTTAAAATTTTGGAAAAATACGTAATTGCTGAAGTAGGTACTCAGTTCTTGATCTAGATTTGTGAATGTGTTCTGTTTATGAACTGTGTATAGTGTCAGCAGCATCTATTGGATATGGACACGCTAAGTACCATCCTTAGGTCTGAGACAAGAGGGCGTGAACAGGATTGAACAGACTCAAACATGATCAAGAAGGTGAAGCCAAACCACAGATTAACTGCATTAATTATGGAATCCTGCAATAAATTGCTTTTTGGTGCTTTTATTTTCCTGCAGAACATTGTCCAGTGGCCAAGTTCTACTTTGTCTCGCTCTGTATATATCCTCTAAAATCATCTTGCCATTTAGGACATAATCCCAGGCAGATAACCACCACAAACAATATACAAAGATTTTTCTTCCTTCTTTGGAAGGGATGGTTCCATGGTCTCCGTGAGCTAAATGATTCACTTTCCTCTGACTCATTTCCTGTGGTTCATCTACTAAACTCCAGTATCTGTCACTTAAGTAACAGTTTCCAGGTAGCAGTACTCAAGTGCACTAATAATTTGGCTGCACTTACCTTGTGTAAAATTATTTATTTCCTGATTATTTACTTCATGATTAGTCAGGCATGACTTAACATTTAATAAAATGCCTTTTATCTCATCTTCCATCATCTTCCATATATTTCATTACCTTTTCCTTGAAAATACATCCTGAAGTCTTATTAAAGGGTATATTAAAGGCTATATTATGGGTATAATAAAAATTAGTTAGCTGAAACAGTTAACTGTAGTTTTTTCCCTTTTTTAAAAAGAAGTATTCTCATACTGTTCCACCATCAGTACCTTCATTTCCAGTTTGAGAAGTCTGGCCCTTGCTGACCAACCTGCCACTTGGCCATTCTTTCAGTCATCTGCTCCCTTCCTTCCATATTCTTCATCCTCATCAGTTTGATCACATTCTTACACTTACAGTTCTACCGTAGATGCAATGCTGTCCATTACTAAGGGCTCTAAACATGTATCATCCAGAATTCCCACCATCTTGTGCATATAAAATTAAAATACTGTCCTCATTTAGTTTTGGGAAAACACTTTGAAGCATCTTTGTCCTTGATTCCAATGCCCCCTTTTCTTAACTCCCATTTATTTATTATGCCTTCCTTTGTAAAGGAGATTTGCAGCAGTACACAGAGGTAGACTTTCATCAGTTTTCTTTCTGTTCCAATACTTGTGATTACAGCTTTGAATTGGCATCTCAGTGCCTGGACAAGTCTACAGCAATGGAATTAGTAGGGCTCTCACAGTTTCAGGAACTGGGAAAAGTAGCAGAACAGACATCTCCCATCAAAGATACCTTATTAATTATGTTTCTTAGGTATGTGGCATCATACACATCATTACATGGAGAATTATTGTAGTTACTCTATATCACCTCCTACTATGCTTATATAAACATGAGGTCTCCTGGCCCCAGAAACATCCACACTGACTCCTCCTGGAAACCAACAGTTTGCCACGTCTTTATGCATAGGACAGTAAGACTTCAAGCTTCTTTTCTCTAGAGATACAGAGATTAGTTACACCTCAGCCATTGTTTGAGGTCCATGGTCATGGTAGCTCTCTAGGCTTTGTTAGGCAGTAGTGCAAAATGTCCAAAATCCACTCTCTCCACTGACACCAAAAGGCCCCTGCGCTCATACTCTTCAGCAGGATTCACCTGCAGACTGCTGACCATCTCCTTTGCCTCTTACAACATCCTACTCCTTACCTTTCCAGACATACATTCAGCACCTCCTGCCCACTCTCTCTGATTTGAGGGAGTTTTTTCATTTAGTATGAGTACTTGGTGACTCAGTGCCAATGCAGCACTGAGAAAGATATGCTGAACCATGATCTTTCTAAGTAGAAGTTTAGCCAAGAATTTATTCACTACATTTAACACGTCTTTCTGACCAGATGCCCCCTTCTTTCAAATAGGAACATGACTAAAATTGTGGATGCACTGCACCCTGCACAGCCACGTCACCTGCAGCCCATCTTCAAAGTAACAGGCTTACATATTTAGCTGAAATTGAAACAGAGGGGAAAATTCATCCTGAAAAAATTTAATTTTGCTAGATTTCTCAGAACTATTTGTTAGTTATTCTGCACACAAAGCAAAATTCTCTGCCTTTCTACTTGAGAGGCTTGAGTTTATCCCCAGAAGAAGCAGATCAGCATCAACTCTAACCTCCTGTACCACATAAGTTACAGCGCTTTCCTGTATTAATCTTTGCCACACACACAATTAATCCCCAACTCATTTGGATCAGCATGTTTGATTGTACAGGCCTTAATGATGGAAGAATTACCACCTCACTTGTTTAGCAGATAAACGGCTTTACTGTTCAAATCGCATGCTGTAGCATGGCAAATGAAAATTTCCACAAATTTGTTTCAGTCAGAAGTGATTCCAGCGGTCAGGTAGGTGCACATGTGACCTCTGTTACTGCAATAGCTGAGTATTTCCATCTCTTCCATTTATTTAGAGAAGATCTGCTACAATTACTCCATGGTATGAAGCTTGAGTGGGAAGATGTTTGGTATCAAATCTGAATGTGTAGTAAAGACTAAAGTTGCTTTAACATCTAAGCCTTTCCCCACATCCCCTTCCATGTTTGCCTGCATTGACCCAGTACTGATTCTCCCCGCATATAAAGGGGAATAGAGGCTCTTTCCTGCCTCCGCACAGTAATGTGGATGTTTCAGAATACCGCTGAAATGGTATCAATGTTGTAAGAAAACTTGCTCAGTCAGCAAATGGGTTGTTTAAATGTTGAAATGCCAATACCATAAATCTGAGTAAAATAGGAGACTGATTCCAGCACCCTTTGCTGCATCCTTTGAGATACATCTTGTGATACAGCATGCAGTTTAATTTCACTGTATCTGCCCTATTAAAAACACATCCATCTTCCCTGTGTCCCTAGGTGTTTTGCTGTGGCAGGCGATTCATATAATGAAGCACAGTGCAGCTATGGAGAAGTATCTACATATTAACAGTGAAGGTGGTTCAGAACATTTTGGGACTCTCAGTACCAATTAGAGATGACTCAATCACAGCAGATAGAACTGTGCATGCTAGAAATTCACATCTGAGAATCGTATCAGACAGCCTTTCATTCTCCAGTACGTTCCTGCATCAAGTTTCAGTTTAATTTCTGAATTTTGCTAACGATATTTCCACACAAATTGCCCTTCATTTTCAAACACCCAAGCTCAGGCTGGCTTTTCCTGTTAATCTTAGAAAACAGTTCTCAAAAGTGCTCACATATCCTTCAAGAAGAATGTCTGAGTTGGTTCTATCGCTGTAAGCAGCAGCAGAATTAGATCAATGTTTTTTCTTTTGAGAATCCCTTTAGAGTCTGCCACTGAAGAGTTCTGAGTCTGGAAAAAAGCTCAGGATTTACAAGAAACTGTCCCAAGTTTGTCTCCTTTTGAAAAGCATGGAGTTGTTCCGAGGGTTTTGCAGCAGCCACTGTCTGTTCCATTTTCTCACTGTGCTGGCAAAAAAGACAGCCTTTTTTCTTCTTTTTTTTTTTTTGTAGTCATTAATGCTACAGAATCTTCATTATAAGGATTCATGCAGATTGCTAAAATACTCTTAAACAAATTTAGTCTGAGACTGCTATAGTTTGATCAGATAGAAAGAACGCGTACCTGCCCCCACTGGCACTAGCTTTAGGAAAAATAAGAGCCAGCTGATAAGGTCAGTGCTAAGTAACAATGAAGAAAAATAAATAAGCTTCCACGATCAAAATGTAACATTGGATATTCAAGTAATGATGGATTTTCATCCCAGCAGCAGCATAAAAAGATTATGTACATGCACTCACCTAGACATTTGAGAGAGAAAGAGCATCACCTGCAATCACAACATACGTTAGCACTGAGGAAAGAAACTGGAAAAAAAAAAATAACCCACAACCTGCTGGTAAGGCACAATCCTTTGTATCCATTTAATTAATTTGGTGCAAATTTATTCTCATCTTGATTACTTATGCTGACAAGGAATGTTTAAATCTACCTTACATTAAGTGAAAATCCACTCAGAAGTTTGCTTTAGCCCAACAGCAACTATAAACATTCAAATTAAACAAAAGCAACTTCTTGGTGTAAAGAAGAACAGAAGACAACATCGATCCTTATAGATTCCTAGGAATCAGAGTAGTGATAAGCAGCAATATTTTGGAAGCAGAACTGTTCTCTTAGTAGAAGAACCTTGCTGAGCTAGCAGACAAGATTCTTCCCCTCTTAATTGCTTTCCCTGACAGGCTGCAGGCAATAGTAATCTTTTCCACAAGTTCTGTTCAACCAAAATCTCTGCAAAACTGATGGAACTCACACCATGAGCGAAAAGCTTTTCTCTCATCTCTTAATCTTGCTCTCCCATGCAGATATTCCTTGTGAAAGAAACATCCGTGGAGGTAGAGGTGGGAGGAGATGGCAGAGGTGGCAAGGGTAGAGTAAGTACTACTGTAAACCTTAGTACTGCTGTACAGGAAAACTTTCCTCTAGTCATTACCTGGACTCTGTTGCCTTCCCCAGATCAGTGCAGAGCCTATCTGGAGAGCCAGTATCCAATTCAGAATTAACATTCTTTTCTCCGGGTTTTGCACTCAGCAAATAGAAAGATATGTGATCCCCTTATATCACAATTTGTTATCTTTTTAAAGCTCTGTATGTCAGCCAGTATTCTACGGTGCTTACTAAGTACACCAGCAACAACTACAGAATTGTGAGGCAGAGTTGTGGGACCACACAGATCTGGACGGCACATACAAGCCACAGAGCACAGCTGGATTGTACCCTTTTCTAGTACAGATTGTATGTGCAGACTGTTAACCTCCAAAGCCTGAGAAACAAGAACAGCAACGGGGAGATAACAGCACTGGTCTGCTTCTGAACAGTCCTTTGAGATCTACAGGTAGGAATGTGGTAATAAACATTAATGACTGGTAGCACAAGAAGCAGTCCAGAAGATTTTGAGAGATAGTGTCCACACCTTGGTGAAAGTTCCCTTTTTGTCAATACATTTCTCCAGCATGTTTCACAAGCAGGAATAAAGTGTGGCAGGAATGGCTTCACAGAAAGGAGCGGGGACACCCCAATTCTGTCCCTACCCTGCTTTTAGGGGCCCACACTGCTACATGCTCACTGCAGTTCTCTCTAGCCAATGCACACGCTACTTTCTATTACACCTCTTCACACCCCCCGGCTGTCACCCACCCTTAGCACACAGTGCTATGCAGATCACTCACCTGCCATTCTTGGTCACAATCATCTCGTTGGTGACTTCTCTGAATCTCTGCCAGAGGGTAGCATCCTCTAAGACAACCTGAAGCTGCTTCTCAGTGGGGTCACCTTTGTCTCTCCCTGCCCGGAGTTCACTCTCCACGACGCTGAGCAGCCTGGAGACGGTGCAGTCAGTGGGCTTTTTGCAACCCAGGTCTGCCATAATGACTTTACTGCCAGAAACTTGGGGTGGCTGTTAAAAGACAGAAATAGGAAGCTAAATCAAAAAGCAAGTCAGATCGTTGGGCACAGCCTGAGAAACGTGCCCTCCTCACTCTTTTGCCACTGACTAGCTCGTTCCTCTGGAAGTCCCAATGGGCAGTGACACCAGCGTGTGCAGGTTTATGCACACACTCCACACAAAAAAAAGGACTATCTCCTAATTACCTGTCAGACGGTCAGGTGGGTGGCAGGCTGATGACTCAATTGGCTGCCTTGAAAGAAGAGTCCTCCATCCAAATTAGCATGCTTTTATCTTTTTTCAACCTGAAGTGGGTCTAATTGTTCTGCTTGAGAACCAGGTTTCCATTAATGAAAATTATTTCATTTCCAGACTGAAACAATGCATGGAAATTGCATTCTCGCTGATGCGGACTCTAGCTGAAGGAGCTAGTAACAGTCAAGACAGTTAAACAGAGAAGACAGTCTTAAAGATAGAAGAGGATAGCCTTATTTTCACCCAGCATGTTGAATAAACGCATTAACTTCATTACTCAACAATCTCCAAGTTCCTAAATTAACATGTTAGATTGCAAAAGGAAAAAGTAGCATCCTTACACTCCACTGTTGATTCCTGCTCTGTCCATCCCTTGGACCCCAGTTTCATTCACAGAATGTCTGTGGCACCTTAAAGTACTTTTACTTCCTTCTGGATGCATTTCTAGGGACAGATCCCACACTTCTGAGGCTGGGTATAGACATAACTGTCTTGAGGCCTGGCACTGCTGACATACTCAAGGTCTGCTTCATCCAAAAGCTCCCTCATCATTCCTAAAACCGCCATTCCCTCTCCTCTCAGCCTGAGGCCTTATCTGGCAAGTCTCTTTGAACTGCATATACTTTCCACAAAGGACAGTTGTAAAAGAAGCCACTATTATACCAAGAAATCCATCAACTTCAGCAGTGAGACAGGGATCTGAGAAAACTGGGTCCAGTTCTGTGCTACAGAGTTAAGTGAAAGTTATGTGAATACCACTGATCCATAAACATTGGACTTTAGCACATAAGGCACTTGAGTGCCTAATTCCTCCGGATGCATTTAGCTCCAATAGCATCTGGGAAATTTCTGGTCTGTTAGACATGACATAGTCAGGGACTTGGCTATGAAAATGAACTTTGGGCATTTCTTTTTAGAGAAATATATTTTCTACCTACTTACTTAGAACTTTGTGTTTGTTTAACTCAAGAGCCCTTGTTGAATTTCTGTGCTTCCAGCTTTCTAAGCAATGAAATGATTTGGTTTGGGGCTCTACAGTGCACCACTGATGACATTTATACAGACAAGAAAGTGTCAGACAAACTATAAAACATGATTTAAATTAAATCCATCCTTTAACAAGGCTGAACTTATCTCGCAGCGCAAAAACCCACGAGGTATCATCTCCCTCACCAGCAACAGCCAGAGTTTGTAGGTACTATCTGTGTCATACAGCACCTTTTTTGGAAAGTAGTCCTACTAATCCCTCAACATTGAGCCAGAGTGAGGATACTGATTCCAAGTCCTCAAAACAGCACAGCTGCACGTGTGCAGCAACACGATGTTGTGCAGAACAAAGGAGACTTTAGGCGAGCACTCACTGCCCAGAATCTCAACACCACAGGAAGGGAAAGTCATGCAGCTGTGACGCATTTTTTGCATCTATAATCCCAATCATCCCAACTGGGAACTTTGCACTCTGACACATCTTCCTTCTTTCATCTTCCCAGTCTTTACATACCTTGTTTGAATAGTCAGCTCATAACATTTTAACTAGATTATCAGTCAACTCACCTTGTGAAAGGTGTCTGTCTGTACCAGGCCTAAGCAAATAGCAACTCCTAGTTACTAACCAGCCTCCTTTCACTGCTGAGCAAACGAAGAACGTACATTAAAATCTACAGGATATTTAGGTACTTTGAAGTGTGCCACTTGGCATCTGGAAAAATAATTGCTTATCAGGTAACATGGTGTAACACTGAATTACAAACACTGATTAGTGCTTGGGCTTTCTTTTTCAGATGCTCAAAAAGGAGAGAGAAGCTCTATCATTTTTCCCTGCACATGCCACACGAGATCAAATGGCACAGCAAACATTTAAGAGACCATGAAATAGTTGTGTTGCTTTCACAACATTACAAAATGTTAATAAAGGCGGGAATCAGAGCTACATGAAATATTGTACACTAGGAAGTTTTGGGGTTAATTTTTAATCAATAAGACTGGATTTTTACAGATTTGTTTTTTTTGTTTTGGTTTGGGTTTTTTTGTGACTGCAGGAGAGGCACAAAGGCATTTTCTTTGTAGTTTCAAATATTAAAACTTGCATCCTCCACAATGAAATGCACTGAGATACCAAAAGTGAGGTACACTTGGTTGCTTTCACTTACCACTTAAGATGCTTGGTCATCAAAAATTTTCTCATAGAAAGAAAGAAAGAAAGAAAAATCTCTTTTAAAATACTTCATTTTCACACGGTTTTAATTTTAAATTTATAACTTTGTTACTGTAGCTCAAGATACGTGCAACCTCAGTATTTTCCAAAGAGAGTAGTTACCTGTGGTTGGCTCATGGCATAGGCCAATTGCTGTTTTTGAGCATGGGGAAGGTATTTCAGCTTTAAGAGTTCGGGCTCTAAGAGCAATTGGTGATGCATGTAGCAGTATATTCACAAGGCGCATCTCACCACTGATGTATATTTACAGCCCAGAATTAGCCAAAGAAATAACAAATTTGCATGCATGCAAGAAAAGTCATCAGCTTAATATAACCATGGCACAGGTTTTACTCAAAAATACACATCCAGATCCATATGAATCCCACCTCACGCATTGGTCTTCATCACATCATACACTGGTCTGCCTTACATACAGGCAGTTGCCATGAGGAGGGGCTACAGGAGAGAAACCAAAGCAATAGATTCATAGACTTCATTGCTTATTGTTGACTTTTCATTTCTAGAAAATACTAAGGGTGGAATTCTTTATTACAAATAACTGGCCTGTTTTGGGGGACATCCTTTACATTTTAAATGCCTCCTTTGTTCACCTAAATAATAAACTTGAATACTTCCTAAACATTCCTTCTCCCTTCTCCCTTCTCGAGAGACAAATTTTTCCAAGTCTGCAGATGCTGAAAATGAGACACAAATGGATTAACATCACTGGGTACTCCTGGGACACTAAAAATAACCCATTCTCAGTTATCAGATGGGTTCTTTCTTAGCTGAAAGTCTTCCCGTACTTCATATTTGAAGGAAAAAGTAACTGCACTTACCAAGTAATAGAGTAACAAGGTGACTGATAGTCATTGCCACTAAAAGTAGGACACAGCGTGAATTTGTCCTCTTGCACTTGACATCTGTAGCTGTGCAATTAAACAAGTAGATGGGTATGGATGTCTCAGGAAGTAGGAAGACATTGAAAACTTCCTCTGGAGCCCCATGGAGAGAGCAAGGTGCTACTGACCAGGAAGCGGCCACCTTGTGGCTCACAGCCTCCCAGAACTAACCCCTTCTAGTCAAAAGTGCAAGTACAACACTTAGAGACATCTCTAGTCGTGTCCAGGATTTACCAATAAGAATTTAGCTACTCGTACTTTTAATTGCAGCAACAAGGAAACAGCAATGACAGAACAAACCTGAAACACTTACTGAAATTTATTCACCAAGTTTCAGCGGTAAAAAGCAAGTCGCCGGTTTTGACTTTCTAATTAAAATCATTTTAAAACCCATTCCTACCACCAGCTGGTGAGATACAGCAGAAGAAAAAAAATAGAGAAAAGGTAATTAAAGAGGCCCCTCCTTGCCTTGACACTGGATAGCTGTTTTTTGGCCTTTAGGTGCACGTTTCCAAAATAAGCCAAACCTTCACGATGCAGTGAAATCACAGAGAACAAGACTCACGCTTTCCATCCCCAGGGCTCTCAGTGGAGCACTCAAACAACCAACACCCCTGAACATTGAGTCCCAACAACACAGGGAAACGTAACCTCTATCACCATGACACTCCCAGGAAATCAACACCTATTGACGACCAAGGAATAATTACGAGAGGATAAAAAGACAGCTGCTTTCCCTCTGTTTTTAATCACAGATCCAGACCCTTAAGAGATTGATGGGTTATAAGAGACTTAGAGAAGATTAGCCTTTTCATTATTGCCGGGGTGGTGGAGAGGACAGTTTCAATAACTTCAGCCAGGTATGTTTTTAGCAGTTATTCAGTCACCCTGCTCAAGTAGCACCTCCCTGCCTGCTGTTACAACCAACATCAGCTCAGAAAGCATGGGAAGCTTTTCAGAGCAATTTTTCTTGTTTCTTAAAAAAAAAAAAATTCCTGATCTAGTCAGGCTGGTGATAAACATAAATGTATTACAAAAAAAAGTAACACGTGCAGTTTTGGGCACCACAAGATAAGAAGGACATAGAACCATTAGAAAGAGTGCAAAGGGAGACTATGAGGACGGTGAAGGATCTGGGAGATGTGGCAGCAACAGGGCCTGAGGGAACAGCATGGAGCTGTGTCAGGGGAAAGGCAGCTGGGGGTGAGGGACAGGGTCTGCACTGGGGGCGGTGGGCATGGAACAGCCTGCCCAGGGCTGTGGGCACGGCACTGAGCTGTGAGAGTTCAAGGAGTGTTGGGACACCGCTCCCGGACAAAAGGCTTGGAGTTTGGGTGGTGCTGTGTGGGGCCAGGAGCTGGAATTAATGATCCTCATGGGTCCCTTCCAGCTCGGGATGTTCTGTGATTCTAATAATAATCATACATGGCTGAAATACTTGCTTCTCTCAAAAGAAACAAGACTTCTACATCCTATTACACACAAATAGAAAACACAAGAGCAAATACTCATGACAAAATAATTTGTTATCACTCCACATATTTGGAAGTGCTATCCATTCAGAGCTGCACTGAAATCGTGTTGGCCAGCCTATACTTCTAACATACCATTATTTAGCTACATCAGTGTTACGCCTCATTTCTGCAGATTGTGCATCACAAACTCTCAGGAATAACCTCTTCTAGAGATGCCACATGGGAACCTGAGAAAAACTTAAAAGGGTTTCAAATAGGCTAACTTAAAATAGCAATCCCAAAGATTGGCAGCTTAGATATTCTATTCCATCTCTCTAATCATCTGAAGCTTTCTTCAGAAAAAAAGAGAAAACAGGTTTTTGTTCCCTTCAGGAGTTTCCACAGTTCAGTATGGATGGACATTTACAATCCTTTACCCTATGGATACTGCAATCAAGCCTGAGCTCAGTGTGAAATAAACAAGTGAACAAAGGGAAAAAATTCCAGCTACATGCATCCATAAAATACTCTCTCTCATAAATCAGACCTTGTGGAGGGAGAAGGGGAAAGGGTAGACATTAGGTATGTAGCAGCCTTCCATAGTCCCATTACTAAATACAAATCCACCATGGATTTGCATGGATTTGCTCCCAGGGTGGGGGCATCCACAGCCTCTCTGGGCAACCTGTTTCACTGTCTCACCACCCTCACAGTAAAGAATTTCTTCCTGATACTTAGTCTAAATCTGCCCTATTCCAGTTTAAAACAATTTCCTCTCATCCTGTCACTACATGCTCTTATAACAAGTCCTCCCCAGCTTTCCTGTAGGCTCCCTTCAGATACTGGAAGGCTGCTACAAGGTCCCCCTGGAGCCTTCTCTTTTCCAGGCTGAAACTCTCCCAGCCTATACCCATAGTGGAGGTCCTCCAGCCTTCTGATCATCTTCACAGCCCTCCTCTGGACCCGCTCCAACAGCTCCACATTATGCAGCTTGAACGAAGCAGAGAAAACAAAGGACTGAACATTTATAGAAAGAATCTACTGCATTTGTAGGTTTAGATTCATACTCATAGCTGTTTTGATAAGAAAGTGATATGAAACTCCCTGGGTTCCTGAGCTCTTTTCAAAAAGATAGAATACGAACCACCATGTTCCTGTGTTACAGTAAGACAGGTCTCTTCTGTTAAAAATAAAAATAAAAAATTGGACCTTCCTGTGAAGAAATTTCAGTGCATTCAGCTTTGAGACAGTTTTCTTAGAAGACCAAAACTGAAAACACAACATCTCTCAAAACACTCAAGGGTTGCAACCACCCTTGCAATTAAAATAAATGAATGGCAGCCATTTGGGTTTGCCCTACCACTCAGAAGGAAAAAATTAAGACACTGGAAGCAGGCTGGTGCCCACCACATAGGTAAGGAAAATTAAAACCACAGCAAGTTTTTGGATGCATGTGACACGCCAACTGAAACAGATATGCTTTCTGAGTCATTGCCTCTAGCCCTACTTCTGACATGTGCATTTTTAAATCACTGATTTGTTTTTTTTTTTACTTGCAGTATTCAGAATGCACATATTTCACAAAGAAAGAGACACGACTAATAATTTTTGCTGACAGAATGGAATGAGGAGTAATTTGCTCTGTAGCACAGACTAAATCAATAATTTGTTGGCAAAATTATGTTGACACTTGAGGTTAAAAAAAATAATCGTATCACCCCCACCTCATCAGCAATTTGAGCATCGTCTGGAGTCATCATTAAAACGTCCAAATTAACTGCAAAAGCAATTTGTTTAATGCAATTACAACTTTATTGAAGAAAAAAAACAACACTCGAAAGTGAGGGATTCCTTACAGAAAAAGATATGAAAAAAGATATTTATCAAAGTAGAAATCAAACAGTGCAAATACGCAGAAAAAGAGCAACAAATAGAATCAGTAACAATACAAAACGTTGTGGTCAAATTCTGAGAGTTCAGTTTTTATTTTACAAAACAATTCCCACAGCTGTTAAAAAAATGTTGTGTTGTCAAAAGACTGCGAGGCACACACTTTTAAGAAAATATACCATTTTTGTGCTTTCTGTCCTACATGGTCAGGACTTGCTATGGCTGTAAACATAAACAGTTAAGACAGATGTGTGTTTATATGTCATCCTCCTCCTCGGTTTTGAAGTCCACAACAGCAATGGGTTCATCTTGTCTTCATCAACATGATTAAGTACCAAAACAGAGTAAGAACCATTTTCATGAACTCAACAAATCTCTTTCAATCTTAGTACACAGCAGAAGCATACAACCTTCAAGGATCCGTGTTTTTCCACAATGGATTTTCCTGAACACGAAGCCTCAGACTGCATGTAAGCAGCAGCACTCTTAAGCCCCTAAGTGCATTACAGGCACAGCTGTCACCTACCCACAAGTTGCATCCAATCCAGACCCGTCCTTCTGCAACCTTGCTGGAAGCCATCCCATAGCAACAACTCCTCTCTCTCCCCAGCAATGCATACTAAGTATTTAAACAAAGCCTTATGAATTCTAATTTTTTCTCCATGTGATTTCTTAAAATCCTTTTAAATCAGTTCAGAGATTTCTTCCTTGGGTTTTGGAGCAGCTCATGGGCAGTCTTACTACAGCAAATACTAAGCAAGATCAAGTTGTTCACATCAGCACAGTAGAACCATCTCAGATAGCATCAGCATTCACAATCACACCAACCAGAGCAAAACCCTGGAGTGATGAAAGAAATCTCACATTCTCATGTTCTGAATCTCAGTGCTATGGGAACAAATACCCCTTGTCAGCCATTTCCATTTCTACTGTATCTGCAAAGTGGGCTGATCCCAGATATGCAGATTTCATGCTAAGACTGCTTGCTTACAGTGATCAGTACTTAAAAATAACCAAAACAACAAACAAACAAAACCAAACAAACCAAAACAACCCAAAATTCAACAGGAAAGTGGACCAACAGTGAGGCTTTCAAGAAACACTTTCTGGTAGAGCACCAAACTCTACTGAGATGGGCATCCAACTTTCTTTCGAAAGTCAGTCTTGAATTAAGTGCTGTAGGCAAGTGTGTAAGTTTATTAAGGAAGGAGCCTTATGATTTAAACACAGTTATCTCTTTGCAGCAGAGTGCACATGACAAACATTCCTGCCTTGAAGGACATTACGACAGAAAGCTAGAGGGTTTTAAAAAAGTCCACCATGCTTCCTGGTAAGCAGATAACCAAAGCTGATGAAATCAACTCCAAACATATAGAAGTCTTAATCACAAAAATGGTATAACTTAATTCAGATTGAAACCGGTCAAGAGGGCACACTCATATTAGTTTACCTCTCAATCACAGAAATTATCTGAACAATATAGAAGAATCTTCTACTGCTAACCCTGGCAATAGCCTGTGTGTAACTATAACCAAATATGTGAGTAAGAATCCACAGTGTTTTGCTCTGACAGAGAGGAATTACCTTTAAATCAAAACTGCCTGTAGATGAAGTGACAAACCCTGAGTAGCTTTCACATATTGGCAAGGAAATGAATCTCTGTTCCATCTGACCTTCACAAGAACAGAATACAACACCAGAAGGCAACGTGAATCCTAGTGGCACTATGGCGATCACCCATGTCTTTGCCATCTCCTTTTGAATTCCCTTCCCTTATGGGCACTATTGCTAAAGCCTCGTGTGCTACACAGTCAAATAAACCTTTGTTCTTTTTTATTGTTGTATCAAACGTGGCTGTGGAACTGGAATTACAGCTTTAAAATAGTGTGTGTGAATCCATTCAAGTTTACCATTTCTTGGTAGTGAAAGAAGCAGTTCCAGAGTCTAAATTTCCTACTTCCAAGTGACTGTGCTCACAACACTAAAAGGTCCCACTTAGCTATAGTATACAAACTATAAGAGAAAGCAGTATGCAGCAAATCTAGTGTTTTTACAAGGAAAATGCTAGAGTCATGGTACTACAGCCCTGCAAAAGCTAGTCAAGGAGTAAGCAAAAGCCTTTTTCTCTTCCTAATCTGAACTATTAAAAAAAAAAAACAAAAACAAACGAAACAGAAGTAAAACTCCATTATGTTGACTGCTGATAGGCCTGGAATGATTATACAAATTAACAGAACTTTCCCAAAGCGGGGGGGAAGGAAAAATACCATAGACTATACTTGTAGAGTTCTCTGGGAACACCCAGAGATATTAAAACTAAGCAAACACTGGGATGTGAAAGGCATTAGAGTTCTATTTCAACTAGTCTTACACAAAGGAATTCTGTATATATTCTCCAAGCCCTAACAGAAGCCTGACACGGGGCCCTTTGACAGATGTACATTAGGTTTTGAACATACTCCCTCATTAAAAAAAAAAAGTCTTACATCCATTTAGATATCCAGAGTCAGAGAGAAAACGAATAGGTGTTCTTTAATTCTCAGTCTCTCTTGAGCCTTTAATTAACTCCTTATTAAAAAAAAGTAATACTAATAGTCAATGTAGTCATTTCAACACTAACTTCAAAATCCTATGGAAAGAAAGAAAGGAAGAAAAGCAGTAGGAAATAGCACTTGGGGAAGTCATCCCACAGAACTGATTCATCCCAACGTAGCACATTTTCAAGAAGGCCTTTTCTGTTCAAATGGCTTTGTAAGAGTACCTCTATCCAGCTGGAAAACAGAGAAAGCTTGTTGAAGTTCCCCTTTCATATCCTCAAAAGATATTTTTTTGGTTTTAGAGGGGATACTCATGGAGGGTTGTTACTGTTTTATAAATTATCAGAAGGACAATTAATGTGTAGAGTTAATTCTGTTTCTAGTAACTTTCTGAGAACCACACAGAATTGTTCTACTTCACTGTGGGCTTGTACTTCATTGCTGAATAGATCCAGGCTTTTGCTAGCCTAAAGTCTTTGTGGTGCAAGTCAAGGACTTGCTATGCAAATGCAATGCAGTTAGATGGCTAAAGTCTATGTAGATCAGGATAGAAGATTCAAATCATATTAAAGTTCACTGGATAATGACCTTCACAGCCATCATTTCCAGCAAGACAACTTGCTAATAGGAAAGGCAAGAACAGTTAACAGTATCCAACATAGTAGAAGCAGGAACCTGCATTCAGATGTTAAACAAGAGACCGCTGAAATGGTTTGGGAGTACAAGATTACACATAGCTCAGAAGATTAGAAGAATGGGCAATGGCCTTGGAGTCTGGATACTGACCATTCAGTGCTTGTTTGAAGCTGGCAGCAAGACTGTTGAATGCTTCCTTTGGTTAAAAAAGCAAACACCCAAACACACAAAAAAAGCAACAGAAAGCTGTACTTCCTCCTCAGAGCAGAAGAAATTCACGAGTGCAGAAGAGAGTTTTAGGAAAAATGAAATTGATTTCACTTACAAAAAAGACACATTGGAGTTTTAACTTATTCACAGGTTCAGAAGAAAATGTCTTTTTCCTGTCCTGGACTTGCTTAAACACCAGCCTGCTTCCACCTTATCAACAGGGACTTTGTCCTTTGGGAAAGGAAACACACAGGTTCTGTCTCAGCTTAGCTGTCATGCCCTCAGCTTCACACAGCTCCTGTGCTGAAGCTAGGGAGAAGAGAACCACCTCATGTCAAGTGATAAATTGGTTTCCTAGCTTGAATGTATTGCATTCAGCTGGAGTCATTAGCAAAGAACTCATTATTCCTGGAAACTAAAGAACTTGATTAACCCAATTTTGCAAGTGCTTTTCTTACAGGAACCAGTCTTCGCAGATGAAAATGTCCCCTCTATGTATTTTAAGAAAACACTGTCAATCTAAACTGAAAATGAATTTTTTTCACTTAAGGAAACAAAATCAAGCATTCCATAAGTACTCTAAAACAGCCTTTTCATTTGGAATTAAGCCTTTTGAAAATATCATAGACCCAACATGTTGCAAGAGAGGCAGAAAAAGAGCACCAGTATTCCATTATCTGATATAAATAGTGCAAAGATTAAGTGATGTAAGGCTACTACAAGAGTTGTCAGGAATCAGCTAGCAACAGATTTCTTTTTCTTCTTCGGAAAGGAATCCTTTAGACTGGCATGGTCCCACCAGAATCAAGGGCTCCATTTTACAGACTTCACGTTAATTTTTGCAGAAACAAATAATTTCATATGAGAATCATCAAAACAAAGTCTGGGTCTCAGCCCAGTTCTTCTTCCAGGCTGACCTTCATTTAGCCACGTGAGCGCTCTGTCCCACGGACACCAAAAACACGCAATTGCATTCACTGCACTTAACCTCTAACAACCAGCCAAAAGGCACTCATTTAGAACAGAAGTAGCAAAGTACAAACACAGTGATCTTAACATAGTTCTGCTATGCTTCCTAGAACTTTGTGAAGCATCCGGCTTTCCTCTTAGGACAGACAGACAGACACACATTTCTTCACAGCATCCCTATGGGCAGGAGAAAGAAAAAAACAGTCACCTCAGTTAGCTGCTGGATGACTCACTACACACTGGTGCAGCACCAACACACCTTTAGAGATTGTTAATTGTGCTTACATGGCTTGCATGACTGCATTACAGGCAAGCAGGTCTGCTCACCCCGTACCCACTCAGCTGCAATGGTAATAGCACCCATAGGAAGAGCAGAGCTGAGAAAGCAGCGTAAACTGTGCTCAAATGCTGTAACAGTGCTCACAGCAGGGGGAACAGTGAAGGAAGGAAAAAAAAATAGTACACAAAAGAATACATTTGCCCAGTAGTATTTTGGACCAGCATTTGGGCATTCTCAAGGCAAACGTTAAATTTAGCATATGGGCTGCTCACTTCTATATTTTCACAGGAAGCCCTCTCATTTTGTTACACTTAAGTCGTGTTTCCCCACCAGAGAATATGCTTAGTCCCATTTTTAAGCAATCACGAGTATTTCCTCCTCCTAAAACACTGCGGTAGAAAAGCTTAAATCCACACATCACAATGCTCCCACATAGTAATCTTGGGTACCATGAAGCTTCAAGATGACAAAAGGGATGGGAGCAGAGAAACTTACCTTGCAAATGGTATGAAGGAAATGCTGTACCTAAGATGGAACATTGTAAAGGTTACTCGTCAGCTTATGCTGGAGTCACAAAAAGCATAACTGTGTTGCTCTAAACAGAGGGCTGCAAGATACACAACCCAAGTGAAGCCCTGATGTTGTGAGGAAAAGGAAGGAACATTCTTGCAAGTAACCTTAGCTCAGCCACAGTGAGAAATGGCAAAATCAGAGGGCACACTGCAGAGGCATGTGAAACAGTGTTCCAAGCAGCCCCAAGCTGCCCTGGTATTCCAACACCTACAGGGAGATAAGACTGCTTTTGAGGGCTGGGTAAAGCTCCCTACCCGCTCCTGTACTAATTCAATGGCTTTTTACAGAGAATATGGTAACTTAAAGAAAACTGATGCTTAACTTGATTGGCACATCTGGATCATCTGACCTAACATGTACAGAGTCTCTAAAAGCAGAATACTAAGCGAAGTAAGCATCAAATTGACTAAAAGACAAAAGAAAAAGAAGTTTTACTTAAGCTCACAGAAATTAAATGCATTCAAAAGGAACCTCCAGAAGTGGAAGGAGAGAACAAAGAGCAGCCATATCTCACCTCTTCATAGGTGCACTATCTTGCATCCAGGGTACAAAATCTTCCTACCCTTTCATACATACAAGCTCAAATCCACCTCTTTACTTTCTGTTACACCTAATGCCAAGTGAGGGGCATGCATAAGGGAGATCACTTACCATGCCAAGGCAAAAAACTGCAAGATACAGAAAAGGAGCGCGAGTCCTTCCTTACGCCACTGAGGGAGAAGGGCAGGAAGAAGGGGAGGAAACACAGCAGCCAGTAAGACAACCATGCAAGATTCTCATTTTTTAAATATACTCCAGTATATATATGTACATACAGGACTCAAGTACTCACCCAAAAAGCAGAACACAGCGTTAATATGAGACACAACTGGAAGAAAACAAATGATTTCTATTAAACATACAAACAACTCTCCAGTTTTCATAGATATTCTAACAGTGCAATAGGTTCCTTCAGAGACAGATAACATCATTTCATAGTTCTATCCAACGAGGTATGAGAGTTCCCTTTATTTAAAACACTCGTACTACTGTGTTTTTGAAGCAATGAGAAAACACCAGTCTGGTATCTCCAGACAACACATTCATGCCTGCAAAGGAGCAAGAGCAGCAGACTTCCACACTTGTGCAACACCAGTGTTTCCTGCTTCTTCTCCTCATACACTTTTCAGTGGAACAGGCATTCACTGCATTTCAGCTTTTAGCATAAGACTTGCCAGTTAAGACTCTTTCTTCTGCCTCTGTACGTGTCACATTACTTGTTCATTCTTAAGGCCATTACTGTCTTGAAACTAGAGGTATTAGTAGAATCATAGAATCATTTTGAGTTGGAAGGGACCCTTAAAGGTTATCTAATCCAACTTCCCTGCAATGAACAGGGACATCTACAGCTACATCAGGTTGCTCAGAACCCCATCCAGCCTGACCCTGAATGTCTCCAAGGACACCACCACCTCCAACTTGCTCTAGTGCCGCATCACTCTTACCATGAAAACTTTCTCCTTATACCCAAACTAAATCTCTCTTCTTTTAGTTTGAAACCATTTCCCCTTGTCCTATCACCACAGACCCTCCAAGAGTCTGTCTTCTTTCTTACAGCCTCCTTTAAACACTAAGAGGCCGCTCTCAGGTCTTCTCCAGGATGAACAGCCCCAGCTCTCTCAGTCTGTCTTCATAATGGGAGGTGTTCCATGCCTTGGATCATTTTTGTGGCCCTCCTCTGGACACACTCCAACAGGTCTATGTCTCTGCTGTACTGAGGACTCCACATCTGGGTGCAGTACACCAGGTGAGGCCTCACCAGCACAGGCAGGATCACCTCCCTCAACCTGCTGGCCATGCTGAGGAGGATATAGCTGGCTTTCCGGGCTGTGAGGGCACATCGTTTGTTCACGTCCAGCTTGCCATCCACCAGTACCCTCAGGTCCTTTCTAGCAGGGCTGTGTACCATCCTTACATCCTCCAGTTGTGGGGAATACACTGACAGTGGGGGTTGCCATGACCCAGGTGCAAGACCTTGCACTTCAATTTGTTGAACTTCACGGGGTTGACCTGGGCTCACTGCTCAAGCCTGTCCTGGTCCCACTACATGACATCTTGCCCCTTCGGCATGTTGACCACACCACACAGCTTGGTGTCATCCACAAATCTGCTGAGGATGCACTCAGACCCAATGTTGATGTCATTGATGAAGATGTTAAAGAAGCACTGGTCCCAGTACAGACCCCTGAGGGACACAGCTTGTCCATCCAGACATTGAGCCACCGACCACTCTCAGAGAAGGGTCTCACAACCAGTTCCTCATTCATCAAACAATCCACCCATCAAATCCATATCTTTCCCATGTGGAGAGAAGGACGCTGTGAGGTACTGTGTCACAGGCCTTACTGAAGTCCAGACAGATGACATCAGTGACTCTTCCCTGTCCACTGATGCAGTTACACCAACATAAAAAGGTCCTGACCTCGCTGTAGCCATGCTGGTTATCCTGTATCACCTCCTACTTCCATGTACCTCAGCACAGATGCCAGGAGGATCTGCTCCATGAACTTCCCCTGCACAGAGGTGAGGCTGGCACACTGGTAGTTCCCTGGATCATCCTTTTCACTCTTTTTAAAAATTCTTGTCAATTAAAGCCACAACACACTTTAAAGTGCTTTCAGGTATTGCTTTGTAACGTCCCTGTTTAAACACAGAGCCCACCACAACCACTCTGCTATGTTTTCTTTTCACATTGTTACATTATGTCTTTGGGAAGTGGTAATCCATTTTGGATTATCTCCTATTTTACTATTAGCTTTAACAGAAGATACTTTTTAGTTCATGTTTTCATTTTCAAATTAAGACGTCGCAGTTTGTTTAGCTATGGCAGATGCTGATACTTCACCTTTCTTCAGCAGAAAGTTAAAGACATTTGCAATGCACACCTACTGTTGTGCTACTGCAGACTGTAACGTGTGTTCTTCCATGTGAGTGAAAAAAAAAAGACACATGCACTAGTGCATATGCAAGACAGCAGCATATGTACTGCCAAAGAAATCACACACACTACCTCAACCATGATTACCAGCATTATATGTAGTTTTCCCATTATTTGTGTGTTGGTGTACATACTGCATCATACACCTACTACCTCTATTCCACTGTGCATTCCAGGCATGCTCCTGACTCCAAGAAGCCTAACTGCACAAACACACCACACAATGGTTTCCTGACTGCTGCTGATCTGTCAGCATACATGGTCAGTGTCCTAAGCTGTCTGTGCTGTCTGTAGCCTCACAGAGTTTTAAATACAAACCACAAAACACAGATATCAAGCAAATGTTCTGAAGACATTCACACTGAATAATGGGAGGAGTTTCCTGCAAATTAAATAACCTTCTAGATTCTAGACTCTCCAACAGAAAGTACAAGAGCTTAAAAAACCTGATAAACAAGAGGAACTCTGAGAATTACCAGCAACGCTTCCCCACAATAAAAGATTGTCCACAATTGCCATCTTCAGAAGATGAAAACAACTGGAAGGGCTGACTTCAGCTGAATGCTGCATTTGTCATTTTGTTGTGCCACATGAGTTTCAAAACTTGAAGCTATCAGCCAACTGGGATGGCATTATTTTTAATCCAAGATCACCACAGCACAGAGATTCCATTTCCCTTTGCTGTCAGAAACAAATATTTTAGCAGGTTGGAAATACCAACACAGTTTTTTTTAAAGCAAATGATCTGGAGAATAAAGAAATACAAAATACAAGAAATACAAAATGCAAGATAAGACACATCTAGCAACTTCCACTGTGCAACTTTTAAGAAAATTAGTTTCCTACCTTTCATCTTCAAGCAACAAGAAAACACCACGACACGACCTCAAGCACCCTAAGAATGTTTGTGCAGGATTACACACAGCAGCTACAGATGCTTAATGCTTATTTGGTGTTACAATTGGGCTTTGGTTCAGCCATTTCTTACAAGAAAGTGCTGGTGCTACACACACCTTTTCACCACACTGTACAGATGAAGAAAGAACTCCACCCACAACACATCCTGAGACACAGATCATCCTACAAGGAAGGGCTCAATAGCTGGGTGCTGGAAAGGGCTGCCCAGGGAGGTGAGTCACCATCCCTGGAGGTGCTCAAGAAACATTTAGATGTTGTATTAAGGGATGTGGTTTAGTGGGGAAATACTGGTGCTAGATGGATGGTTGGACTGCATGATTTTAGAGGTCTTTTCCAGCATTAGTGATTCTGTAAGTTAAAACTGATTCCTTTGATACTTACTAACATAACAATAGTAGCAATCAATCGGGTAGGCTCAAACATCCTTTTCAATTGTTTCATTGGTCCCATAAGAAAGAGAGTGCTGTGAAACAGAAAAACAAAACAAGATGAACGCGTAAGGTGTGAAAGGCAAAAGTGAAACCAAGCCAGATTTGTGATGAAGGGCGGTTATTTTGTAAACTTTTCTCCTGTCACATGGGATACCAGCACACAATGTTGTTACAGAAATCAGTGCACAACAAAAGAAAGGGGAGAAAAGAACCTTTACAACAAGCAGGAAAGATTATCAGACAGTCCCACTGTAACACAGAGGTGTTTGCTAAGACAGAGCTCACAAACACACGGTGCTGTTATCAAAGGCAAAATGGCAAAGAAGTATCATTATCCTGAGGGGTAAAAAACACACCTCCAAAAACTAAAAACTGCAATGCTCAATGCATGACTTCGAGCCTTTGGTGTTGTGTTTTGTTGTTTTTGTAATGGATGAGTAAAAAATGTCTTCACAGTACTTTCTTTCACAGTGCTATTAGGGAGGTGCTGTTCTTTTTAGTGAAAAGAGAACAATCACTCACAGAGGTGGTGACGCACTGAACAGGTTGCCCAAGGAGGCTGTGGATGCCCCATTCCTGGAGGCATTCAAGGCCAGGCTGGATGTGGCTCTGGGCAGCCTGGTCTGCTGGTTGGTGACCCTGCACACAGCAGGGGGGTTGAAA
This sequence comes from Lagopus muta, assembly GCF_023343835.1. Classification (NCBI taxonomy): domain Eukaryota; kingdom Metazoa; phylum Chordata; class Aves; order Galliformes; family Phasianidae; genus Lagopus; species Lagopus muta. The sequence continues at coordinate 83,983,724 of NC_064433.1, forward strand.
CTACATAATCATTGTGGTCCTTCTCAACCCAGGCCATTCTGTGATTCTCTGAATCTCCATAAACAAATGTGCACATGCAAACAGGTTGGTTTTTACTACTTCCACACCTAGTCCAGCTTGTCACCTTTATTAGAAAACTAACATAAAAAATCATTACCTTCCAATCGATGCAATGTTCCCCAACGTGTAAAATGCTGCAAAGAGAATCAGCCCTTTTCTTGGTACCCAGAGCAGACAACTGCCCTAAAAAGGAGAAGAAAAAGAGAAAAGTGCGTGAGTTAGCGTTCTTGTTAATGATTAGCGTGCTGTATCTAACTGGAACCGAGCGTGGTGCTCTCAGAGACCCAGAAACCTCAGCCGGGGTACAGATCCTCGCGGGCCCTCCCCAGCTCTGAACAATCAGCGCTTACCAACAGGGAGAACACGCATCCCAACGCAAAGCACGCGATGAAGCCTTTCACTCGGGTGCCCCAACCCAACGAAGTCGCGTCGATAACCTGGAAACGAGGGTGCAGAAGGTGCGCGTTACCGCCGTTAGTTACCAACACAACCCCGAGTGCCTGAGCTTCCCGGGGGCCGCGGCTCGAAGCGACGCCGGCTGGCAGCAGAGGCCCGGCGGCACAGAGGCCGAGGAGCGGCCCGGCGGCTTCCCCGAGGCGGCGGCCACAGCAGGGCGGCAGGTGCCGGCAGCGGGGCGTTACCTCCGTCAGAGCGCCGGGCTCCTCCGCGTCCCGGCCGCTCAGCACCCGCTTCAGCTTGTCCATGCCGCGGCCGGGCGGCTCTTCCCTTCCGCCCCGGGAACTACACGCCCCGGCAGGCCCCGCGCGGCCGCTGGCCCTTCCGTACCTGCCGGGCGCAGGTAGGCGCGGCGGCGCGGAGCCTGCCGGGGCGCGTAGTCGGAGGGGCGGGACGGCCCATCCCCGCCGCCCGGCTTCTGAAAGCCGCTGAGGGCGGCGAGCGGCGCCGCGCGGACGGGGCGGGAAATGGAGGAGCTTCCCGCCGTGCAGGTGCCCTTCCTGCACCGGGCGCAGCAGCGCGTGCCGTTACTTCAGTTTGTTTTGCTCAGTCGAGAACAGAGCCGTGAAACGTCAGGTATATTTTATTTATTAACATACAAGTGGGAATATAAACTGCCGTACGTTCGGCTCGCTTCAGAACGGCTGGAGAATCACCCCGCGCCTCCTCCCAGCATCACGTATCCACAGCAGTACCTTCCTCTGGTGAAGCTGTACCAGAGTTTCCCTCGCTGCTTCTTGATCGTCTGTGCGGCGTAACAGAGGCAGGAGTGGTGCTCCGTGTTCTACTTCGTGGTAACCGACTTTCTAAATGTGTCCTTGTGATTTCTCCAATGTTTGTGTTCCATTTAAATGCACAGCACCCAAAACAGATGGCTATCAGAGATATATACTCAGGATTCAAGTCCATTCAAGACAACTGCATCAATAGGTCACAGATTAGTAAATACGACGGAGGAGGTAAATACACATCAACTACACATACTGAGCACCCTTCTCAACATCAGCTGTCAGTTCCACAGGTCCCCCCCCATCTAGACCTGAGCTCAGTGGAGCTTCGTATTGCATCACTGCATAAACCCAAACCGTAATTTTCATTACTGAATGCAGATACAGTTTCCTTTGTGTTGGCACATCAGCTCTCCTCTCAATCACTGCCAGCTTTGGCTTTAGACTGCGCTTTTATAAGCCAGTAAGGCACATAAAATAATAAATCCTTATAGGAAAAGTGCCCCGATATGCTCCTACCAACAAACTTTCACTCTGTTGTTCCCTTCCTTTTCATTCCCCGCTCACATCCCTCTACCACTGGAGGGGACCTCAATAATATTCTATGTCCAGACAAATACGGATCGCTTCCACTCTGCATTCATTTACAGCCAGATAAATGCTTTGTCCTGACACTACAGCCTTTAGGAAACAAGTGCAGTCACTTAAATAGTAGAGCACTTTTTTCTTTTCTTTTTCTTTTGTTTTTTAAATAAAAACATCAGCATTTTCTTAAATGAAAACTGTTTCTCAAAAGACATCATTAATTGAAACAACCCACCCCCAAAACTTGTTTGAAGACACGCAGTGTAGAATATGAACATTTTTAATTAAAACAGTCCAGGACATCAGAATGTACACATTCTTATCAGACCCTGTCAAATCAAAAGGCCTGCTTTTTGCCACAGTCCTCAGCTTCCTGCACTTCACTGAGTGTAAGCAGCAAACTTGGACAAGACCGTTTAACTCCCCCAGTCTTAGACCAAACCTTTGATGTAATTTAAAGTTTCCAAAAGCAACAGAATTACTTAAAGTTTAATCCACAAAATGTGAAGTTAGAATAGTGACTGCACATGTGATCACACTCCTATCGATACCAGAACTTAGAGATTTTAAATAAACCAAAAATATGCATCTGGAATACATGCTAGCATCCTTTTGAAGCTACATAAGCTCCTCTTTCTCAAACTGCAAATACCAGCATCTTGGAGGGATTGAAGACAATCGATGTCCTTTTTCCTCAGCCAAGAAGTAACTCGATGGGTTATCAGCTTGAAGTAGAAGCCAAGCAAAAATCTATCTCTTAGGACTGAAAGCTTAAAACATATGCAGAGGAATTTTGTTTATCAATTTTTACTGTAGATGATTACCTCATAGAAATAAAATTATGCCAATTTTATGACTAATATTGCTGCTTCAGATACCGAGACTAACAGAATCTTTCATGGAAGCGTTTGCGTTGGAGGGCCCAGTCAATAGGCCTGCCTCACTGGTGAAATGAGCAGAACCCACACTCTTCCACTGTGAAAGTCCATGTCCAGTACCATTGAAGACTAATTTACCACTGCTCTATCATTAACTCCAGATACAGGTTTAAAAGAAACAAAAAAACAAGATAGAACAAACATTAGCAAAACCTTCTTGAAATGAGTTCTGGTTTTTTTTTCAGGGCTACAGAAAAAATAGCCAAATTCTTTATTCCACTAGTAGTGAAACTGCCCCCCCTCAGTAATGCCTACATGATCACACCATCTCCAGTCTAATTCAGTCCATATAAAGTCACATTTATTTTGACTTAACACACGTGGTTTCCAGTGATGCCTCTGGATTATTAGATTCCAGCGTCCCTGGGAATTCTAGTTTTTCACATATTGTCTCCTTTATGGGTAGATACTGAGAGATCTCGTTAGGTTCCGTGAACAGGGAAGGTGGCACATGCTAAGGAGCAAAAAGTTTACATGAAATGAACAAAAAGGAAGGAAAAAGATTCCAAAAAACAAATACTTATGGACAGCTGATCTTTACCTGATTTGAACACCTCAAAGTCACATGGCACAGAGAAATTTAGATTATTACTTCAGATATAACACATACAATCTCTTACTTCTTGAGTGCCATCAGTAGGTTAGGGAAAAGTATTTCATATTTCTAAGCAGCAGATTTTATCTTCACACAAAAGTCAGAGACGTTCCAGAACATCTACAATGTTCATGACTTCACTGCTGCACACTGTCTCTTTGAGAGTCTAATTTTGGATGAGACCAGGACGGCCACAAGGGATTTCATGTTTAATGTCTTCTGGCCATTGCTATACACTCCCTGGAGCAAATGATAATTGATATTGATATCTCAACATCAGTCTTAGTTTGAAGAAGTCCACTACAGACAGTGTTTAGCTATTTATATGGCACAGTAACTGAGTGGATTTTAATTTCGCGTTAAAAGAAATTAATTGGTCTAAGTTCATTAACATCTTTCCCTGCAGATGATGTAGCTTCACACACAGACATTTGTCAGGACAAAAGAAAACAACCACAACCTACACTGAGTGCACTACTTTCTAACAACATCCTGTAAGCAAGAAGTGTAGAGCTATTTAAATACAACCTGTCAGATTCCCCATAACATGCAAGGAATTATACTGCAACTTCAATTCATTCAGACTTGAGAATTCTTTTCTCCTTTACCTACTGAAGCTGATCTAAGGAACACAAAAGCAATATGAAGTACGAGGTTGAAACCAAACCTAGATCAACTACCTGTATTTCAGAAGCCACCAAACTATCAAAAAGATCACGCCTGATTTAATTGCCTTAATTAGGGATTGCATATTGCTGAAAAATGATAAGGAGAAAATAATCGTGCAAAAGTATTCCCTCAAAACATTAGTATCACATTAGTTACATTTTACAGGTGAAGAGAAAAGGGAGAGTACCTAAAAATCATACATTGGGTAAAGAATAATAAGTCAACACTACAACTGGAAATGTGCCACAAACGATTCTGAGCTACTGCTTGGGTTTTAAGGTAAGCTGTTGAAATTATTCTGAGAAAAAAAAAAAAATGAATCTGCAGCAGCAAACAGATTCTGAGTTCTAGTACAGGTCGTGAGCACACAGCCAGTGTTGAAACTCAACATCACGGGAAGTGCGCTACCTGATTTTGTGACTGAATAGTTCTAAAATAATAATGAAAACAGCTGTTAACTGAAAAGTAGAAAAAGTAACCCAATCCCATATACTGTAAATGTGGTCACTGAGTCGTCTACAAAGAGCAACCTGCCTTGAAATCCCTAAGATAAAAACTGCACACACAAAAGGATCTTCCCCCTGCTTAGGTTACCAATCTTTCCAAAGCATTACTGACAGACAGTATTTTCTGTGTGGACCATAAAAGAATGCTAAAAAGCAGACAAGGAAAACATTAAAAATGTAATACCTTTAAACTCGATATTTTGCTTTCTCTCGATGTATATTCTCGCAACATATAAGCCTTGTCAGACTGCAGGGAAAAGAATTACAAAAATTCATTACAAAATTATCAGAGTGCAAATCAGCATTGTGAAAACACTGAATTCAGGAAACATTTGAATGTGACTGATCACAGCCCTTCAGCAGAAATGTACATTCACACTCCCAAAGACAAAGAATGGCATCTTCTCCAAGAGTCACCTTTTTGCATGCAACAACTTGAATATCTATGACTGAATGCGTTTGTCAGCCTTCTCTCAGAACTCCTGCATCACTTCATTATCAGCTGGACAAAATAAGCAAACCTGCTATGTTCTGTCTTATTTATGGGATATTTCACTTCAGCATAGCATAGGTAGTTCTCTGCAAGGTTAAACTTGCAGTCATAATACTAGACAAGCCAAAACCAAAAAAAAACACCCAACCCCATAACAACAACATCACACCACTTACTGTTGTCTATTTTTTAACTTGTACTGCCTCTCTGTGTCTGATATAGTCACAGAGATATGTCACATATATTTTAATCATTATTTAGCATAAGCTATAGGCTACTCTGCTCTGATAACACCTACCACTTAGCTGCTACTCTTCAGCACCACCATAACAAAATTAATCTGAAAGTTCAGTTTGGGTAACCTCTATGCCCCACAGCATCAGTACTGAAGTACAGGAATATCAGCAGTTCTTCTCTGAAAGCAATATTGCAAGTGAGCATCTGTAAAACAGTCATAATGGTGAATGAGGGCTTACCTCATGGTGAAGCCTCGTGTCATTCATCCTGATCAGCACTCCATCAACTCGCAAGAAAAACCTCAACAGCACAAAAAAGCTGGAAGGCATGACTCTCTGGAAATATAAAGATGTGCTATTCAGCATATTACAAAGTCTTACTCTGTGTTTATTTGTGTCAGAAATGTACAATGTAGGACTACATGAGTGAGCTTTCAGTAGTAAAACTCGTAACAGGTTGGCGATACACTACAGCTATCACTGGGCAGCAGAGCAGGCTGTTTCTGTGGAGCCTAGGGACGCAGAAAGGAAGATGGACAAGCAACTGACAAGCTCCCCAAAGCAAGCGACAAAAAGATTTCAATATAACAGTTTTCAATAACTCTATTTTTAAGAGCAAGAATAAAGAATTTTTCATTTTAAATTTAAATTCTAAAAGGAATAAAATGCAAAGGAGTAACTACATCATGCTACATCAGGTCACCAAGCCTCTTGTATTCACCTCTCAGTACTCACTATTTTTACACTCAAACTTGACACTCCGTGATCATGAAGTTCGTCTTCAAACAGAAGTACTTCTTCAAAAAACATGATTTGTTCCCTGGCTTTCAACTTCTCTGTATTTATGTGCTCTGTCGTAGGAACAACCTCAAGAAAAAGATGAATAGTTAGTGCACTAATTTGCTGTCAAACTGCACAAAGTTTGTCCTGATCTTTAAAATCCTCCATTTGCTAGCTTTCCAAAGGGAGAAGCTTTCAGAGCACTAGGCTTAATACACCCAAAATTCTAAAAGGCAAAGGTAAAATTGAAGCCAAAGTTTCCAAGAGAAAACATTGAGCAAAGCAATAATCAAGAATGGAAAGTTCTAAATAAACAGTCATCTGAGTACAGGTTTTGTAGCCTTCAGCAGCATGCTGAATGTGGAAGTATTCAGACACCTCATGCTTAATGTGTGTTTGAGACCTTCTGGGTTGCAAACAGTTTTCTATGCAATTGGCATTTCTAGCCAACTGCAAACCCTGAATTCCAATAAAGAAATGAGAAATCAAGTAACCAGAGCTTTTCCATCTTGTGCTCTACATGTGCTCATACGTTTCTGCTGCCTAAAGACCAGAAGCCAACAAGACAGATCACTTTTATGCTGCACATTTGATTCCAGAGCAACTCTAGTGATCTGTAACCAACACAATCCTTGTGAAGTAACACACATTATCTGCTTAGTAGCAAGCAATCTGTACACAGCAACGAGAAGCTGGGAACTTCAGCTTTATTTTAAAATAAAGTCAAGAGAGGGCCTGTCCCTTAAATATGAGGATCTACTGTTGAAAAACAAACAAAACAAAACTATCAAACCTGAAGTTTTTTTTAATGAGCTATGATTTGATTAAGAGAATATGATGAGAAACATGAAAAACCTCAAGATATACTTTGAAGTCAGAAACGAAGAACCATGAAGAATTTGTAAAAGCCCACTGACAGCTTCAAAAAAGTGCTCTGTGTTTGACTGAAACAACACGCAATCAGCAGGCAACAAGGGAAAAACACTTACCTTTAGTGTTGCAGTGTCTCCCAGCAATGTTCCTTTGTAGTCAGTTGTGTAAGTCCAATCATAAGGCTTGACGACTTCCTTAGTGTGCTCAGTCTCACTCCTCAAGAAGTGAAAAAGAAAACAGCGCACTTTGTAGTAATTATTAAAAACTTACAACCTCACATAAGGTTTTATGATTTCCACACTCATGTCCTAACTATCTGAGAAAAAGAGCAGTATTGCCTGTACTGGACTGATGATGTCAAGACTTAAAGCACACAGTATTGGTTCTTCCACAACAGCTGTTATCATAAGGGATTAGAAAACCATTACCCAAATTCCTCTGCTAACACTGCCTCAGGCTTATGAGTCAAAAATGAAGATTTTTAAGAGCTGTTGAGAAGTCTGTAGTTCACAGTCACTTCTTCAGTAAGCAGGCAGAAATTATTCTGCTGACAACACACAGCAATAATTAACAATATTACCAGTTTTTAAGACAGCTTTCATTTCTCTTCTCAACTTATTCCTAGGAGCTCTGCCACTCATTTGGTAAATACTAAACAGAACAAGTTCTCATGCACATGATTGCCTGCTATGGTCCTAAGGCTAAGAAGTTGAACTACAGCATTCTGCACTTCTACACACCAGTACACACTCTCTTGTAACATGAATTTGAATAAACACAAACAGAACTAAACCACGTTAAACATGCACTAAGTTTGAAGAAAGCCAGGAAGCAATTGAAAAACGCAGCTGACACTGAGTAACTGAGATAGGATGATGAGGGCAAAAAAACCCCAAAATGACTTCTGCCATCACACGCTGATTGCATCAATGGCAGAACTAAATACAACACAGTTTTCAGGAGTTGTCTGTTGCTTTTACTACTTTATAACAGTTTTGCATACAATGCACCAATACTTGCCCAGTGGTGATAAAATACTGTACCTGCTCTCCTGCCACTCCTCTGCGCAAGCCACTTTGATCATACCTTGGCAATTATTGACACATTTTAAAGCATCGGTTGCATTGAACTCAATTCCAAAACCACGTTCATGCTGTATTCTCAAGATATTGTCTCCAAACATCATCTCTGGCAGGGAAGGCATCTGTAATTCTTCAGCCAGTCTGCAAAGAAAAAAAAAAGTCCAATAAGGAGACATCGGTCAGCTATAGCTGAGTGAAAACAACCTGTTCATAAGTATTCTCTAGACCGCAGTAATTGACAAGACACACCATCAGTATGTCTTAAAAACACTGTTACCTTCCCAGTTAATCATTTGACATGAATTACAGAATCACTGATCCTAAGTGACTTTTCTGCCATAAGGTTATTTCTAAAGCGTGTCTTCTCCATCAGGAGAGTAAAAAAGCCTCACAAAGGATTAAAAATAAAAATAAAAATGATAAGGATTAAGCAGCAGCTTTCAGCCTACTGCAGACAAACCTCTGGATGAACCAAGAACCACTTTTGCAGATGGTCAGAAAATTTTATGAAAGGGTACTTATTGTCAGCAAGTTTAAACTCGTTACAGCAGCCCATACCACCATCCTTGGTACAAAACAGAGCGTGAAAACAACCACGGCAGAGCATATTAAAAGCACAGTGCAGAACACACATGTACTTTAGGTTTAGGTTAGAGATTAGGAGGAAGTTTTCCACACAGAGGTGGTGACGCACTGAACAGGTTGCCCAAGGAGGCTGTGGATGCCCCATCCCTGGAGGCATTCAAGGCCAGGCTGGATGTGGCTCTGGGCAGCCTGGTCTGCTGGTTGGTGACCCTACACATAGCAGGGGGGTTGAAACTACATGGTCACTGTGGTCCTTTTCAACCCAGGCCATTCTGTGATTCTGTGAGTCTACTGCTCTACTGACTTCCCAGCTTTGTAGAAAACACACGCTGGTATTCATAACCTCCATGCATGAATGCTGTGGAACCAGTTGAACTTTGTGAATAGAATAAATACAATCACTGCAGAAAATATAAAGCCATTCCAGCTCACTTTTTATTTACGTCATTTTTATACATACAGCTCTATGCACACACAGACATTGTTTAGCAAAATATATGCTCTATACACTTCCACCATTCCCTCCCTACCACTAGGTGCTTCATTCATTAAGATTAAAGAGCTTGTCCCATAACCATTGTACCTTTGCTTTTCTACATTTTCAACACATTGTGATCATCTCAGCAACCCTGAAAATCATCTACAAGGACAAAGATAATTTCTGAATGTTATAGAGGAAACTGCTTAATTTAAAATAGCTAACACTGAAAGAAACTGAGCAGAAAAAAAGATGCGTACAGCAGGTAGCCTGATTTCTAGACCAGCAGTTCAGCTCTGTCTCTTGATTAAAGAAAAGAGTTAACATTCTCCTGAACTTGATTCCTAAGATCTTCATTTTTAAGAGACAGCATTTTGTGAAATGTCTTCACAAACATGTCAGAAAAAATGGAGTACTGCAGTAACAGCCCTTCTCCTGCAGAACACAGGCATTGCTCAAGTGAATGCTGAATCCTCTTTACAGAGGAATCAGTAAAACACGCAATTTAAGTTTTCTTACCTGCAACTACTAAAACTGTGGGATTGTTAGGGAAAAACACTTAGTGAAGATTATTGTACGTATTGAGCACAGAATACAAACAAGAGTAACACCATTCCATACGTTTGGAGGCAGATATGCAGTTGAAAAAAATAAACATAATGCTGTTATAATAGAGAAAAAAAATGAAGTTTACTTGGCTTCTTATAATGCAAAAAGAAAGTGTAAAACTTCACGACAGTGGCCTCACACAAACAGAAACACTGAGGGTAACACGACTGAAGTTTTCCTTCACAGCTCCCCACATACTTATTCCGGAAACTGAAGCCTAGAATTATCTGTCAAACTCAGCTGCCACCGAGATCAGCTAGGGCCCTAACAGCTCAACTGTTCAGTTCCACATTAGCAAATCTGATTTAAGCACTCAATGCTGACACAGCAGCGTTTCATCCAATGGTCCGACAACAGTGGAAATTACTACTGCGAGGAGAAAGCAAACAATCAATTTTTAATGAAGTCCTTTATGTTATTATAAAATAGCTTACAGGAGCGTGCGCACCACATATAAAAGCATCTTAACAGGCCTTAAAAGATAATCAACAACAATCACGCTTCCACTCAGCGGGTGCCCGATCGCTGAGGGCCGGACCTCCACCACCGTTAACGAGAGATTCTGACAGCCGCCCATAAACGAAACCAGCCCACGCTCTTCAGGAGGGAGAAATATAAAATAAGATGCCCGAGGTGCTGGGCACGCTGTGTTCGGACATCTCCCCGCCCGGACGCGGCGGTACCTCGAGTACCCCGTTCCCACAGGCGGGCTCCCGGCCCCACCGCGCCCGCTCCCGCCTCACCTCTCGGCCTGCGCCGACTTCATGATGTGCGTGCAGACGGCGCTCAGCTTCCACGGTCCGAAGGTGAAATCGCGCCGGCTGCTCTGGAAAACGGGGTGCATGGCGAAGGTGGAGGGCGCGACCTTCACCGAGGAGAAGGCCGGAAGGGGCAACGGCGGCGGCTCACTCTTGCCCGCCCTCCCCGGCCCCTCCGCTACGGCCGCACGCCCCTCACGGCAACGGTGCCCCTCCGCAACCGCCGCCTCACCGAACTTCCGCTTCCGGGAGAGCGGCGCTGCACGCGCAGGCCGGAAGTCATGCGGCAGCGGCGTGGTGCGGAGCGCTGCGCTGGGCGAGCGGGCGGTGACTGCGCATCCCACCACCTCTACCCCACTCCTGGCGGCGCCCGCCGGGGGAAGGTCCTTAAAAGTGACCAAGTGTGACAGCGCGGCAGCGCCAAGTTCCGCGTGATTGCGGAGAACGTTGGAGCTAGGGCACATGGTTGTCCCTCGCGCCTTCGGCCACACCCATGCCGCGCTCCCTAGGAGGCGGCAGCAGCAGCAGCAGCCCCTGCCCGACTGCGAGGCGGTGTGCCGGCGCTCGGGACTGGGAGGCCGGTTGTCCGTGTTTTGCCCTTCGCCGTGCCCGCCGACATCTCCCGGTGTAAAGCCGGCCCGCGGCTGTGCGCTGACAGCGCGGCCGTGCGCCCCTGCGGCAGAGCCACGCCGTTCCCGCGGGCCGGACCCCTCCCGCCACAGCCCGCACCCGGCGGCGGGGGCGGTGCGAGAAAGAGAAAAGAGGCGGCGGAGGGGTGGGGAGAGGGGCGAGCGCGGGGCGGGGGCATGGCGGGGTTCGGCCGCCGACACCCGATACCTCCCGCCCTGGCGGAGGCGGTCGGCGGGTGAGTGCGTGCGGTGCGGCGGTGCGGGACGGGGCGGGGCGGTGCGGGCACCGGGCGAGCACCGGGCGAGGAGAGGGATGCGCGGCGTGGCCTATGGGAAGCGCTCCTTTCGCTTCTTCCCTCTGGCCTTTGTTCGCTGCCGGAGGGAGCGCGGGGGCAAAATGGAGGCGATCCCCCGGCCCTGCCCGCGCTGCCCGCCGGCCTTGGGATGCGTCCAGCTTCGGGCGGGGTGGGGCGGGACAGGGCAGCCCGGAGGGACGCGCGGCGGCGAATGCCCCGAGGAGAGCTGAGCTGTGCGGTGTAAGGGGTGGCCCCGCTGCTCCTTCGGTGAGAGTTGTAGGAAAAAATACAGCTGAAAAATGAGTAAAAGATGGCTCTGTGGCCTGACGGCGCTCCCGGGGCCGCGAAAGCCTCCCGGGTGAGACAGAGGTGCCCCGAGCGCTCCCGGCCTGCCGGGGACTGCAGGTGGGCACCATTACGGCAAGGGAACTTCAGCCCTTCTGTCACCTGCGGATGTGAATAGTAACTCTGCGTTGAGAAGTTGAAACCAAACTCCTGTTTTTTTAGTTTTCATATTTGCACTTTTAACGTTATTTGTTCTGGTGTGTTGGGCTGCAGACGGGTGGTTGGGTTGGATGAAGGAGGTTGGAGCACAAGCTGGAGGTAGCGGGGAGAAGGGGCTGAAGAGCTGAGGGGAACGTAGAGATTTAAGCAGAGGAGGTGGTGAGGCAGCAGGCTGGGTGCTGAGCACTGAAACTTCACGCGATTAAGGGTTTGTGGGCACTGCTGGAGGGTGGGCTACAGCTTAATGCCAGCTGTCTTTTGTACCCTTTGTACTGAAGGCTTCTTTATGCCAGGCCTTTGGTGTTGGTGTTAGAATTGCTGTTTGTAGCTGTGAAGATGAACCTGGAGAGAGCACACTGAGAATATGTGCAGTGTTTCCTGAGCCTTTGGACATGACCTGGAAACTGTTAAGGAGTCAGTAGGATATGAGTATGAGTAGCCAGACATCCACAGACACCAGCAGATGCTGTATATGCGAAATGCAGCGTAACAATGAAGATGGTCAAACTGGCCAAACTTAAAAAAAAAAAAAAAAAAAAAAAAAAAACAACCTTACCTTCCTTCAAGTAATCAAAGATTTAGTTACATCATTTTTCTTTCTTTCAGCCTAGACATACAGCTGGCTGGTATGGCTTAGGAAAAAAAACAACTTAGCAAACCTATAAATAAAGTGTGTTAACTTTCTTTGTTTCCTCTTGTTCCACTTGCCTCTTTCTGTCTTTCAGATAGTTTCTTCCCTTTTCTAGGCTGGGCTCTGCTACTGACCTCCAGTGTACCCATCGTCAATCTCCTGCCCCTTCGGTTTCCAACCTAACATGGTTTCCTGCATCCTCCAGGTAAGGTTTAATTGATGCAGACAGGAGAGTTTCCAGTCTTTGGAGAGAGTGTGAGGAAACGTTGCTGGAAAATTTCTAAGTGGTGTTGTTCTGCTTCCAGGTGCTCAGCATGTCTTGGCTGCTCCTGCTCTGCTCACTCTGACCATGAGCAGCAATTCTTCCCTCAGCAATGGGAATGCTCTGAGGAACCTCACCACGCAAGAAGACGGCGCGATCAGAGTCACTGAAGCCGTTGCTATAATCGTCATTGCTGTTTTCATCTGCTTGGGCAACCTCATCATTGTTGTCACCCTCTATCGGAAGTCTTACCTTCTCACGCTGAGCAACAAGTTTGTGTTCAGCCTGACCCTCTCCAACTTCCTGCTCTCTGTCCTGGTGCTGCCTTTTGTTGTCACCAGTTCTATCAGGCGGGAATGGATCTTTGGAGTTGTTTGGTGCAATTTCTCAGCTCTGCTCTACATGCTTATCAGCTCAGCCAGCATGCTTACTCTTGGACTCATAGCCATAGACCGGTAAGTGGCTTTTTGTAATGAGTGGTAACCAATTGTTCAATCATTCCATAGGGTGACTTGTTGGCTGTATGCAGGCTGGAGAAACACTGCTTGGATGACACTGCATGCAGTTGCAATGTCATTTTCCTTCAGTCCCACGTGAAACTTTGACACAGAGCAGAAGAAAACATTGCCATTGATAATATAAAAAGCTGATGTGCATCTAGCTATTTTTAAAGGAAATAGTGCTGTAGTAATATATTACTTGTAAAACAAGAAGCAACAATTTAAAATTCACTCCCAGGGGCAGATTGCAAGAGGTATTTGGATGAGGAGCTATGAGATATTGCTTAGTGGTTTGTAGTAGCAATGGTAATGGGAGCACAGTTGGACTAGATGATCTTGCAGGCCCTTTCCAACCTTGTGATTCTATGATTTAATAGTTATGTGTGCCTTCAGCCCAGTTTTACAGTCTTCCCTGCGAAGCTCTGTATTCTTACATTCAGTTACACTTAACAGGCTTCCTGTTAAAAATAATTCACCTCAAGGTTTATAGAAAAGTGTATGTTGAAGTTTAGAGAAAAGAGCCATATATCAACATCATTACATATGTTTTTTGCTGTTCTTGATTTGTGCTCCTGTTGACTTTTTTTTTTGTTGTTCACCAGGTACTATGCTGTCCTTTACCCTATGGTATACCCAATGAAGATTACAGGCAACAGAGCAGTGGTGGCTCTTGTGTATGTGTGGCTACATTCCCTCATCGGCTGCCTCCCTCCCCTCTTTGGCTGGTCATCTTTGGAGTTTGACCAGTTCAAGTGGATGTGTGTAGCAGCGTGGCACAAAGAGGCTGGTTACACTGCCTTTTGGCAGGTCTGGTGTGCGTTGCTGCCTTTCCTGGTCATGATGATCTGCTATGGGTTCATATTCCGTGTGGCTAGGATTAAAGCCCGCAAAATCCACTGTGGCAGTGTTGTCATTGTGGAGGAGGACTCCCAGAGGAATGGGAGGAAGAACTCCAGCACTTCCACATCCTCCTCAGGAAGCCGAAGGAACGCTTTCCAAGGGGTTGTCTACTCTGCCAACCAGTGCAAAGCTTTCATAACCATCTTGGTTGTCATCGGTGCTTTTGTTATTACATGGGGACCTTACATGGTAGTAATAACATCGGAGGCGCTTTGGGGAAAAAACAGTATTTCTCCTGCCTTGGAGACATTAGCTACGTGGTTGTCCTTTTCCAGTGCCATTTGCCACCCATTAATTTATGGACTGTGGAACAAAACAGTGCGCAAGGAACTTCTAGGAATGTGCTTTGGGGATCGGTATTATCGTGAGTCGTTTGTTCAGCGGCATAGGACCTCAAGGTTATTCAGCATTTCCAATAGGATCACAGGTAAGACATTCTTAATATACCACTAAGAGCAATTCTGCATATCTGCATCTAGCTGGCACGTTTCAGAGCTCTGTAAACAAAGTAAGATGTTTCTGGAGGCTTCAGCAATCTTGTTTGGTTTATCACAGACACTTGAAAGGAGAAAACCTTGTCCTCTTAGGCCAGTAAAGCTTTCCCTGCCAGAGGAGACATAGTAATTAAGTTAATAAAACTAATCTCTCTCAAACTCCTCTTGTAACTATTGTAACCATTTTGTTTTATTGAGATTTAAGCACTACCGACAGCATATTTTGTGATCACCCTCCCTAAAGATTTTAAAGAGCCATGCAGATGTGGCACTGAGGGGCATGGTACAGTTGGCGTGGTAGTGATGGGTTAATGATTGGACTAGATGATCTTAGTGATCTTTTCCAACCTTAGGATTCTATGATTTTGCCACATATACTGCACACTAGTTCTGTACTATAACTCTTGGATTCACTGAACTTATACAGCTCTTGTTATATTACAGTATTTCTGTGAACTCAGATTTTATGATTGTGAAGATCCTAAACACTGTAGAACTATGTAAAGTAGTAAATCTATTTGGCGTGTCCCTTAGTTGCAGTCTGAGAGCTTCAGCTGCTCAGAATTTCCTTTTTAATTAGTAATGCAATAAAATTCTAATTTCTTTTTTTTTTTTGATCCTTTTTCTGGTCCTGCTTAGAATCTTCCAAAAAATAAGACATTTTCATATGGTTCCTTAGGACATTCCAGGCAGAGGTGATAACTAAAGTTACTTAATTGGGAAGGAAGGTCTGAAATATAGAAGTAAGGGGAGAATAGCAAGGCATCTGTTGTCTTTTTGCGACCTGGAGTTACTGGAAGAGACTCCATATAAAGGAAGGAGTTGTGCAGCTGCACCACATCACAAGCTGCAAGAGATTTCTAGTTCTCCTCCCTTTGCCAAATGTATGTCCATGAGATGATGTGAATGAATATGTTGGGATCTGGTGGGAGGGAAAAGATAGGAAAACTTCATCTTTCCAGGTTATAAGAAACTGATGATAGTTTCAGATGTACTGGGTGTACCAGCTGGACAGTGATAGGAAAAAAAAAAAATACATCTTTATGCAAGATCCAAAGACAGCACTTATGTAAGAATCCTAGATTCTCCTCCTTCCCATATTTGAGGATTTGAAAGAAGCTGGCTCTCTCAGTGCCCTGGTATTGCTAGTAAATTTCTTGCCATGCTACTGGACTCTACCACCTGCTGGTGGCTACCAGGTTGTTCAGTGGCTAGCAAGTGTCTGGCAAGTGATCCCATCTCTCTGGGTATGCGTGCTCAGTGTTCAGCCTGTCTTGCTGATAAAACATGCAATGGCAAATGGAGTGGGAGAGAGATAGTGTGGGTAGAAGAGAGATTTGTCGTATGGAAGGACTCCAAAGATACTTGAAAGCAGCTCACCTGATGTTTCTACTTGTAAGATGGAAGGTCCAAACGCTCTGCACTCTGGAAGAACGGTAAGTTTTACAGATACAAGAGTAAATGAGGTGGTAGAGTCAGTGTTACTATAAGTTCTTACTCTTATAGACCACTTAACCATCCACTGAGTAATGAGAATGAAACTCTTTTGCAGATTTGGGACTATCCCCTCATCTCACTGCCCTCATGGCAGGTGGGCGGACATTAGGAAACAGCAGCAGCACAGGAGACACAGGTTTCAGCTGTTCACAGGATTCAGGTAAATGAAGGCTCTTGCTCTCTCATCTTGGGCAGGAGTTTGCACTTGTAACTTGGCAGAACTCTCTGGGATAATCGGTGTTTACATACTCAGATGTCTCTCGATGGATGGAAAACATGAAGCATCTGTTCCAGCTGTCACAATAAAACCGCTGCAATCCCTTCCCTTCCTTGCTCTCAATGCAACTACTTGCAAGGAGTAATGACCCTCCCTTGCTAGTGCTTCCTGGGAATGGGACATACTGCTTATGATTTTCTCATTCAGTTTCTGTCATTCTTCTTGAACTTTGCCTGTATCTGCAAGAAACAGAGCAACAAAGTGATGTGGAGAATGCTTCTCTGATTCCTAGTTTGTAACAGGCCTTATCACACTGACCCTGCAGTCTAAACATAACTGCATCAGATGGTTTCAGCTTGGGATTGTGTCGCTACTTAAGATCTCTGAGTTGAAGGTAGTTTGGAGAAGGGAGAAAGATTTCTGCCAGACATTTTTCTATCCAATACTAACTAAATTTTTCTGGCAGTTATTTCAGCTACCACTTCTTAACTGATCTGTAATTATTTTAAAAGAGTAGTTCTGCTTTAGAGACACCAGAGGGAGATCTTTTAACAATTGCTTGATACCAGAGGTTTGTTTCTCGCATTTCTAAAGGAAATCTATGGAGCTGGGTTTTATTTAGGTAGTAATTTTACGCTGGTATTTTTGTGCCTGCTGTGAGTATTGTGCAACTGTGTGTGGCAAATGAGAGTAACATCAGGTGAAACCTGTTTTTGTTTGAAATCATTGTGTGTTGCCATCATTTGAGGAATGATACTAAGCATTTTAGATGAACAAACCAAATCTGTACCATAGGCCACTTCTGCTTCAAAGATACTTTCTTCTTTGATCTTGCTAGTAGCACCCTTCCGTTGTACGCTGGTAGCTTTGGAGATCAGTAGGAGTCAACTATTTTCAGCAGACAGGTTCAAAGCCCAGTTGATCCACAGAATATCACAGAAAGCTGCTAACGTGTTTTATGCTGCATTAGAACATCAGCTCACTGTGTGCTTAATTGAATAATATGGCAGAACACATAAATTTCACTTTATGTAGTGAACTGACAAACTTTTTATCGATCAATTGTCAACAAATACCAGACCTATGGAGAGGTACGTTGTCTACAGCTGCATTTCCAGCAACATCTTTCTCTTACTTTCTGTAAAATTGGCACTGGAACACCTCCTTGTTGCAAAAAACAATAAATCTGGGAACCAAAAGTATTGAAATGAATGAAGAGGGATGTGAAGTCGCTACCTGGAGGTGTTAAGAAACCTGTGAAGACTCTTTGTCCTGGCCTGGTGCCATGTCACAGGATGCCATGAAAGTAGTGGTAAAGATCATACATAAGGAAGCTGTGCCTTGGAACACTGGCTTTTCTGAGGGCTGCTCAGTGTTGTCTTGGCATTTCCCCAGACTGCTTGCTCTGCCTCCCCCTTGTACAGCCAAGACACCAGCATCACAAGGGAGGACTAAGCTGCAGTCTTGCTGTTTGCATGAAAGCACCGCAGAGATGTCAAGATGAATTTCCTTGTGCTCAAACACTGTTTTATATCGAAAAGGTGCAAAGCAAATACTGAGAGGTGAAATGACTGATAAACTGAAAATGACTACTCCCTATTAAAATACACTTGAGAAAAATCAAAATAGGTTGTCAAAAACTAAATTGTAGAGAAGTCTCCAATTCAGATTTCCATTGTGGTCTGATTGCAAGCCTGACATTTGGCAGCTGTAGTCTGCTTCTCAGGTGGCCATCGTTAGCTTCTGTCTTGATCAGATTGCCCTTGGCTTTACCCTTTATTAACAGAAGGTAAGGTTTCACCTTTGCATCATGTCCTATTGATGTTATAATCTCTGCAGCTGAGCGTTTTGGAGCCACTTGGGGTTTTATATTGCTAACGAGAAAAGAATTCCAAATCCTTTCTATGAAAACTCTGAACTCATTTGTTTTGTGTGCATTATTTAATTAAAACAAAATTTGCCCACCAGGGCTGGATTTAGACATCTTTAGAAGGAACAGTTGCAGACTGGAAAGATTTTGCCACTACTTAACATTTTGGTTTCTCTCTTCACGTAATTTTGTTATTGTGTCTGAGCATTGCTGTTTTTCACTTTGAGAACACTTGCTTTGTTTCAGGAACAGACACAATGCTTCTTGAAGACTATAGCTCAGATGGCCCTTCTCTTCCACATTGTGTCTGTCCTCCTCGAAGAAGGAGTTCAGTGACATTTGAAGATGAAGTAGAGCAAATTAAAAATGGGCTTAGGGGTAAGTATGAAAACACTCAGAACAAAATATATTACCTTCTCAGGAAGCCTCTTGTGTCCTCTAGAATTGCCTGAGAACATATCACAGAATCACAGAATGACCTGGGTTGAAAAGGACCACAATGATCATCTGGTTTCACCCCCCCCTGCTATGTGCAGGGTCACCAACCAGCAGCCCAGGCTGCCCAGAGCCACATCCAGCCTGGCCTTGAATGCCTCCAGGGATGGGGCATCCACAGCCTCCTTGGGCAACCTGTTCCGTGTGTCACCACCTCTGTGTGAAAAACTTCCTCCTAATATCTAACCTAAACCTTCCCTGCCTCAGTTTAAAACCATCCCCCCCATTTCCTATCACTATCAACCCATGCAAACAGTCTTTCCCCCTCCCGTTTATAAGCTCCCTTCAAGTATTAGAAGGCTGCAGTGATTCTCCCCAGAGCCTTCCCTTCTCCAAGCTAAAGAAGCCCAGTTCCCTCAACCTTTCTTCAAAGGAGAGGTGTTCCAGCATATCTAATAACTGTTCACTTTGAGAGATCTGACACCTGATGCAAGCACTTCAGAGAGTAAGAGCAAGTTTTTCTTTCAGTTCTGAAGCAGCAGCAGGCAAGGACAAGAGTTAGAAGGTGGGGTTCCCTTCACGCACCACATCTATGCTGAGCAGCAGTATCCTCTCTGCAACTCCACTTGTCTAGCTACTACTGCAGTCTGTTTTATGTTTCTCAATGAACATATTTTCCTGCCTTCGTACTTTGATTCTGTTAAGTCATTGCTTCACATTTGCTGCCTACTCTCAACTTTGTCATTCATAGCCTTGAAATCTGTCTATTTACAGACTTCATTGATCTAAATATAATTGTGTTGTTTTTATTTTTGTTTGTTTTTAACTTTATCAACTGGGCACGTTTCTCAGTAGATACAGCTGGAAATAGATGAATCATGTACAACTTTTTTTCAGCCAGCTCATGTTGATACTGCACTACTGAAGTGTTATTGTGGTGATCTGTAGGTGTTGCAAGGTTAGTTTAAGGTAGGCTGATTGTTGTGGGAGTGTAAACTAGAAGTCTTGCTAATGAATGACTGAATTTACTAAATAATTGTCAGTGCACAAATGAGCAGAATACCTCAAAGCATTGAGTAATGATAAAACCTATCTCATTTTTACAGTTATGAAATAATAAGAGCGTGCATAGATTAGAATCATAGAATGGCTTGAGTTGGAAGGGACTTCAAGTATTAGTTAGTTCCAACCCCCCTGCTATGGGCAAGGCTGCCACCCACCAGCTCAGGCTGCCCATGGCCCCATCCGACCCAGCCTCTAACATCTCCAGGGATGTGGCATCCTCAGCTTCTCTGGGCAGCCTGTGCCAACACCTCACCACCCTCTCAGCAAAAAACTTCCCCCTCACATGTAATCTAAACCTCCCACTTTTTAGTTTAAAGCTGTTCCCCCTCATCAGGTTCAGAAAATCATTCAACATACACTTAATTGGAAATTAAACATACATGTATAAACACTTTGCTTTATCAGATCACTTTTTTTTTTTTCTCCACTTGAATTGGAGGGAATTTTTCTCTACTTATTTTATGTTTGCGCTGAAGCTTTGCGTTCATCGAATGGTTTGGAAATACTGGATATTCTTGGTAAATGCACTGTGTAGGGTAGTTACTTTACAGAAGGCATGGTCTTACCTTTACACATGGATCGATACTGATGCGTTTGCACAGCCCTGCTGTTTGTTCTTATTTACTGTTTTTTGCTTTTTTCCTTTCAGAAACTGCAAAGAATTCTGTTCTTCACGTAAAAGCTGATGTTCATAAATCTCTGGACAGTTATGCATCCAGCTTAGCAAGAGCTATTGAAGCTGATGTGAAAATCAGCTTGTTTGGGGAAGGTGCCTTACCAGGAGCTCTGTTTCCTGTGCGGACTCTGCCAGGAAGCGGCGTGAACACACGGCGTGGCATCAGGCCCCATGCTAGCCAAAGACTTCAGCTTCAGAGCATCGATGAAGGGAATATTTGACAGAAGAACTAGAGGAAAGTAACTGAATGAAACCACTAAGCGGGACCTACCATGTCTGTTACTGTTTGAACAGAAGCAGGATACCTTGTTGGGACGTTTTCAGTGACACATGAATGTCAGTTGAATTCTGGTACTTGCATCAGCATTTTGCAGCAGTATTTACTTATTGTTTAGGGTGCTATTGGACTCCTTTTTGCCACATCTGAAACCTGTCATGCAGAGCATAGGAACACAGAGTTTGATTTTTGTCAACCAAATCATTAGGCCATTGAATCACATTGTCTCTTTTTGGCCAAAGCTGACACAGAGATGAAAAGTATGTGCAGTGTTTAATAATTGTAGTGGTCCTTTTCTGAACACTAGGATCATCCATTTATACTTGATACCTTGAGTGTTCTGATGAGGGCTTGTACGTTGGTTTCTACACGCAGTCTTACTGTCAAGATTCCCAAATAATAGAGCACGGAACACTAAGGACAACAATTGAGCTTTAAGAGAGCTCATGTATGTTATCATTATTCTTATCCTTGCTAGCAGACATTTCTGGCCATTTGTCAGAATGCTAGGTATGAAAACTAATTGCATGTTGCTTCTGCTTTACGAGACACCTGCTTCTCCAGATGTCATGGGTTGAAGCAGACCAGCGTTGGAAGTTTCACAGAAATATTTGAGAAGGACATCACTGCAGAGTTCTTAGTTTCTCTGAGAACTGCAAGTCTCTTCCCTGCTTTTGCTTTGACTAAAAGATCACCCTGCAGCTTCAGGAAGCTTGACAGGACATGAATAAGGTATTACCACTTTCATCGTATATGCAGGATTCATCTTTTCTATAGAAGGAAATTCCATGGGTTATTTTTTAATCATGAGAGAATGTAGTACTTAATAGTTACCTCAGTGCATATATTTTTTTGGAGTTTTAATTCATTAATCTCTAGAATAACACCATTTAGCACTTACGTTGCACCTTGCACATTCTAGGCACTGTACAGACTTTACCTTGTTAGGCCTGTGTGAGAGGGCTGATCAGCCTTGCTTGCCAAAGAAGAGGAATGCAGCAACAGTTGAGCCAGAAATGAAAGCAGCTGCAAGGGTGGAAAGATTTGTTATGAAAAGAGGGATGAAGTGGATCTTATGAGAATGCCCAGCATGAGGAACCTCTCTGTGCCTTTCTAGCCTGGACCTTTTCTTCCTTTATAGAAGTTACTGCCCTGCCTTAATGTTTATTTCAAGGAGATGGATCAGTAGGCTATCTGTTTCTTGAGGTTGGGTTTCAGTAGCAAATGGACTTATGGACTGAGGACCTGTATTTATTTACTCTGTGTCTGTTCTCCACTGTCTCTCATTTTAAGTGTTTACTTTTTTTTTCTTTTTCTTAGAAGTGAACTGAGCTTTTGCAGCAGATTCTTTGGAAATTGGGGGACAGACTGTTTACATCTGGTCAAAAAATTAAGTTGATGGTTGTTAAATTATGTCTGCTTGCAACTTTCTCAAAGGTACAGAAACAAAATAAGCTTTGAGGCAGAGCCTCATCTCTGATTTTAGACATCCTGTTTGTCCATCTTCTTAACTCAGAAACACGTTTCAGCACAAGCTTATATCAGTCTGTGGATAAAGCAGCTGGTCTTTTTGAACTAGCCTGAATCCATGACATTCCCACGTAAGATTTAATTGCATGCTTAAAATTCAGTATGTGGTTTGGTGATTAAGAATGAGCTCTTAAAGTAAGAACACATAAACACCATAAGATAGCTCTTTGAATAATGCAGAATGAACTGAGCTGTGGACTGGATGGAGAGCTGATGTGCTGAGCAGCAGTGTGTGTGTATCAGCTCCCTACTCCTGTGTTTTTTTAACTTTCTGTGTGTTAATTGACACGTGGGGGCACTTCAAAACCCAAGTTCCACTGTTTGCCAAGAAATGGCTTGCACTGAGGATATTATTGCTGTCATTAATACTTCAGTCGTACTTGTTTATAGTGGTCAGTGCTCCTTAAGGTATGTGCTTCCCCTCAGAGGGCTTGAATTGTTTTATCTGCATCCCTTTTCTTTCACGTTCCTGCTTCCAAACAAGTTGAGTGAATGTGGAAAGGGCAAAAGTGAGTGATGTGAAGTCAGTGCTAGGCCAAAATAGGTTTTTTTTAGGAGCAAAAATTTTCACATCGCATGTGAGCGCACAAAATCACATGTGTTTTATAAAAAGGATGTTTTTCAGAATAATACTGAGCCTAATTCAGTCTTCAGGCAAGTCAGCAGCTGTTCACACCAGTACTGAATTGGGCTCTCAGTGTTCATTTCACTAATCCATTATTTAGTATGAATGTTGTTAATATTTTTGCTAATCAAATTGTAGCCTCTCCATTTCTCTGTTACTACCAGCATCATTTTCTCACTTGTCATAAGTTAATGCGGTAATGCACACAGTTTGTAAAATTATATCCCCCATCTGAAATACAGAAGAAAAAAAACAAGTGTCTAATGGTTTCTAATAGTTCAAGATGTTTGTTTACACTCCTGTTAATCTAAACAATCCTTGAATTTAGGGCTATGCCTGCTGCCCTGGGCAGCCCGTTCTACACCCAGTGCCCTGTGGTGAGGAACACGTCTCTGCCCAGGAAGTCTGCCGCAGTGAGCCCAGAGGCCTCGGCAAGTCAGGAGGCACACCGAGCTTAACGTAAAGACAGCTTTCTCAGCTGAGAGGAGTAAATCGAGGTCTCCTTCCTTTAAATCTCGCAACCGTTGGGTACCCAAGCGAAAAGCAGGCGATTTTTTTTTGAGGGTTGGAGCGCCTGAGGCGGAACCGACGGCAGCAGCAGGCAGCCTAGGCGACCGTTGCGGTGCCGGTAGTCCCGCCCCGTGTCCGTGCCAGCCAATAGCAGTGCCCCCTCCTCCCGCCCTTTCGAAAGGAGGAACAGACCGGGGGCGGAGAGAAGTCAGAGCGCAGCGGCGATTGGCTGTCCCGTCCTGATCGGGCGGTCCATCTGCAGGCGCTCGGTGTGATTGGTCGGTTTGCAGGGAGGCGGGTGGGGTGCTTGTGTAGCGATGGAGGCGGTGGTGTGCGCGGAACACGGTGAGGGGCGGTGGGTAGGGGGTATATTCTGGAGGAACTCTGCCGGCGGCGTGTCTAATTCGTCCCGCTCTTCTCCGCCCTGCAGGCTCCCTCTGCCTTCTGAAGACCGGCGTCCGCGATGGCCCCAACAAGGGGAAGAGCTTCTACGTGTGCGGGGCTCAGGGCTCGGCGCCGTG
This sequence comes from Lagopus muta, assembly GCF_023343835.1. Lineage (NCBI taxonomy): Eukaryota > Metazoa > Chordata > Aves > Galliformes > Phasianidae > Lagopus > Lagopus muta. Next base: position 84,007,594 of record NC_064433.1, read on the forward strand.
CGGCTTTGTCCTGCCGGCTGAGTGCGTGAGGGGCTCGGGGCGGGAGGGACCGCGGGGCTGAGCGAGTCCGAGGGCTTTGGATGTTGGCCTGAGGGAAAATCTGCGTCGTGTCTGGACTTGTGGGCTTTATTTTCTTTGCCAAATCGTCTTTGAGAAGATGCTCCGAGTGTCGTGTCCCGAGTCGGTCTTTTGGTCGCTGTGGCTTTGATGGCGCGTGTTGTGTTTATTATTCCTTTCCTCGTTTCAGTGTTCCTCCTTCGTACTGTTTGGTCCATGAGGGGTACATGGTGGAGCTGCAAATCCTGGTTCAGCAGCAGCACAGAGATGTGTACCAGTAAGTTCCTCCAAGCAGAAGCCAAGGTTGGCTGTACAGATGTGGGTGACTGGAACTGTGTGGGGATGGCTGACCTACAGCTAAAAAATAACCTCTGGACTTAAGGACTTGGCTTACTCTTTTCAAAATGTTCTTTATTTTTTGTTAGTAATGATATTCAATTATATACACCTGAGTGATTCATTAATGCTTCTTTTTAACAGAATTGAACGTAGCTTTGTTGTTGGGTTCATCAGAGTTTCGTTTTGATTGCATCAAATTCAGCAGTATTAATTCAGATCGAGTTCTTGCAGCTGACCTTGTTGTCTGCCCGTTTTAAGAATATCTCTCTTAAGTCTGTCATAGAATAATAAAATGGATTGAAAGGGACCTAACAGAGCCTCTTGTTCCAACCTCCCCTCTGTGGAGACATGCTAGCCACTAGATCAGACTGCTCAGGAACCCATCAAGCCTGACCTTGGATGCCTCCAGAGATGGGGCATCCACAACCTCTCCGGGCAGCTTGTGCCTGTGCTTCACTACTGTCTGAGTGAAAAATTTCTTCCAAACATTTAACCTAAACCATCCCTTTTTCAGTTTAAATCCATTCCCTCTTGTCCTGTCATCATCTACTTACGTAAAAAGTCCTGCTTGTAAGCTCCTTCCAAGTACTGGAAAATTGCAATGAAGTCTCTCCAGAACTTTCTCTTCTCCAATCTAAACAATCCCTATTCCTTCAATCTTTCATCATAGGAGAGGTGCTCCAGCCCTCTGATCATCTCCATGGCCCTCCTTGGACCCCCTCCAACAGCTTTGCATCCTTCTTGTACTGGGGACCCAAGGCCTAGACACAGTACTCCAGGTGGAGCCTCACAAGGGCAGAGTAGAGAGGTGCAATCCCCTCTCTCATTCTACTGTTCACCCCTCTTTTGATGCAGCCTAGGATACCATTGGCCTTCCAGGCTGCAAGGTAGGGCTGCTCTCAAGGAGTTAATCTCCCAGTCTCTAGTCATATCTGGGATTGTCCCAACCCAATTGCAGCACTGTGTTCTTGGCCTCATTAGGTTCTCCTGGGTCCAGTTTTCAAGCCTGTCCAGGTCCCTCTGGATGGCATCCCTTCCTTCTGTTGTATTGACTGCACTGCTCAGCTAGGTATCATCAGCAAAGTTGTTGAGGGTGCACTCAATCCCGCAGTCTAAGTAGTCTGTGTGGCATAATGGTAGAATAGCCATTTTCTCATGCCTAAAAATCATGAGACTTTGGAGCATCTGGACATAAGACAGTGTTTTTACTTCAGCAATTTGTAGCACGCCTTTAGCTTTCATTTCAAGATTTAAAATGAACCAGTGGCTCAGGGGAGACTTCATTGCAGCCTTTCAGTACTTGGAGAGAGCTTATATGCAGGAGGGGGACTGACTTTTTTCATTGTAGACAGTGACAGGACAAGAGGAATGGCTTTAAATTAAAAGAGGGGAGATTTTGGTTAGATATTATGAAGAAATTCTTCACTCATAGTGGTGAGGCCCTGGCAAAGGCTGCCCAGGGAACTTGTGATGCCCCGTCCCTGGAGGCGTTCAAGGCCAGGTTGAATGGCCTCCGATCTGCTGCGTGGCAAACCTGCCCGTGGCAGGGGGGATGTAGCTTGATGATCTTTAAGGTCCCTTACAACCTAAGCCATTCTGTGGTTCAAAACAAACCCCCATGCCCTAAGGAATTATATTCAGGGAATGATAACTGGGTAGCAAGCATTGTTACCATCATTCATGATTTTTGCTATGCAGAATTCTGGATTTTAATCTCAGATCAAGTGATGTTTTCAGCGTCACACTAGTTTTTAAAGAATGGCTAGAGCTCCTCTAATGACACTTTTGCTTCAAATCTTGCTTTATTCTTTGATAGGTTGTTTTACCGATGTGTTAACAGTAAGTTGAATGGGAAGAAATGGTGTGGAAGTGTGCCATGGCAGGTACGAGTGTTTTATTTATATTGCAATATCAACTTATTCCAGCGTAACTTCATTCTAACTACTATAATTGCCTCCAAGATCACATAGTGAGAGACTTTGTATTCTCTAGTTGATATCCTTATCAGTCTGTTGTCCTCCATTTGAGACTTCTAACTAAATTGTGGGAAGTAATCAATGTTCCTCAGTCTTCAAAAAAAAAACCAACAACCTGAAAACAGAAAAAAGGAAAATCCTGGGTTTGCTTTCCAGCCATCCTTCTTTCTTGAGAATGGTGCTGTTAGGACTTGATCCCCAGACACCATGGGAATAGCTAAGGCAGCAGGAAAGCAGCAGTGTTGTTTCTTTTTTCCTTGCAAAATGTTTATCCTGCCCTTGCTAAATTGTAGGAAAGATGATGTTGATAGACAATGAAGCCTTGCTTGAAGTAATTGGATTGTGTGTATAATTAGCAAGTTTTATTACTGATATATTAGCACTTACCTACTTACGTGTATTGCAGGATTCAAAAGGTACCAAGCCATCACAAAAATTAGAATTGCAGCCCAAGAAGGCACCTGTCTTCAATCCCAGTGGCCAAAGAAATCCATTCAAGGTGATAGACAAGAATTGCGAAGCATCATCCTGGAAACAAATTAAGCAAGGCAGTGGAGAGGAAAGTAAAGCAAAAGGAGTTGAAGTGGAAAAGGGTAATGTGGTGGAGTCACATAAAGAAAAGAAGTCCAACTCTGGTTCTTCCACAGAGGAACATCCAGAAGGGCTGAAAACTGAAAAACAATCCAAGGGATGTAGGAGTGATTCAGAACTTAAGGGAAACACAATATCTGAATCTAAACTTTGTCTTTCTGAGACTTGGAAAGGAGAAAATACCCATCAGGATAAAGAGAAGTATGGAGGAAGTGGCAAGGAATCCAATAAATCTGAACGTGTGGAGAAAGAGCCAGGTGGCAGATCCGAACTCTTCCCAGTCAGTTTTGAAAAGCAAAGTACAAATAGCAAGTCTCCAGAGAAAGAAAAGTTCACGGATAAAAGCTTAAAAAACTGTGGGGATAGAGAAACCAGAGTGAAAGAATGCATTGGTGGAAAGAATGGAGAGATGAAAGCAATACCAAAAGAAAACACGACTTCCACAGCAGTACCACAAGCAGCATCACAATGTACTCTTCCAAAGCAAGGAGTAGGGACAGCACCATCCAAGACACAAGTCAGGCCAAGTCTGGAACAACCTGCTGATGAAGTTTCTGACAGTGGCAGTGATGAAGTAGTACTTGTTTATTCTTCATCAAATGAAAGTGAACCTGAGAAATCAGTTAAGGGTTTGCAACCAAGAGGGGTTCCTGCAGAAACATCAGGGAAGAGTACCCAGGAGACATCTTTGCTTGGAGCTACAGCATCACTTCACATGGAAGGACCCCGAGACCCTGAGGCTCTTCGTAACCATCTTGAAATCCAGCTGAGGCAGAAGAAGGTAACATATTTTACCTCTTATTCCTTACTTTGTTTTGTTTTGTTCCCTATTCAGGGTGACTTCTTTCACTCTTGATAACGATCAGAATACTGTATCCCCACACAGTAGAACTGCTGAAATATTTGGAGCATATGAGAGAGTGGGCTGTAGGGAGGGACATAAGAACCCATGCCACGTTTTTTAAGCCACTTATGAGACAGTGACCTCAATGTAACCATCTGCATTTGGGTGTGCTTAATTTTAACTTGCCTGAGTTTGCGTGTCCCTTATACTTAGTTTGTGTAAGATGTAACTATGCAGCCAGCTTAGCCTTTTTAAATAATGTGTTTGTTTCTCATAGGCTTGTGTAGAAAGAGTGATGTAGCCATGAAAACTCACACTAGGATTAAATATGCCTTCTGTCTGTATAGAAATGTGCATGTAGTTTGGATGCTGGATGCTTTGTGAGATGTTAAGATCATCTGAGCTACTTGATTAGCCGACCCTCCTGTTTCGTAGGAAGACAAGGAGGAGCCCTGCATCCTTCCATCTTTTCTGAAGTATACAAATGGCTAATTTCCCTTCTGCTAGAATAGTATTTAATTGCACCAAATGGCACGTAAATGCTTTTGGAGGTTGTAGAACTTCATTCAAGTAGGAATTACTGTGGTAGAAGATGAATGTTTTTGAACCTCTAATTCCTTGATGGTTTTCTTCTTGGCAGAAAGCTCTGTAAAGCACATTCAGGTTTGGGATTGTTGGTTTTTTTCCCTTTTTTTTTTTTTGCAGAATACCTTGGCTACAGTGAACATCCAGGTGCTGCCAGATAAAGGGCAACGGTTAGTAAAGCAAGTACAGGATTTGGAAGCTGCACTCAGTGCTCTTAACATTTCAACAACAGATACTACAGAAAAACGTAAGGATATTTATTTTCTTTTCCTCAAAAACTTTGCAGAATGTTTTGTTTCTCTGAGAACTTGGCAGTTAAGGTTTAACTTCAACTTTGTTGCCGTGCGGAGCCATGCTGCTTATGCAGGAGATTGGTTTTGGCAGCTGTGTCTGAACATAAAAGTTAACGTAAGCAAGATAAGCAGCTTCTGGTTCCTCCAAACAACAAGCAATCGCAATGCCTTATGCAAGATCTGATTTTAAGCAAAATTCTTCTCCAGGAAGGAGGGAACAAATCAGATTTCTTGAGCCATTTGTTTTTCAAAGATGCTTCTGACAGGAACTGTGGAACACCAGAAACATCGTGCATAACTGATCTTGTGTAGGTACTAATCTGATCACAATTGCAAAGCTCACTGTGTCTGTATAAACCATACACTGAGGCCTGAGCTGAACTGCATTGGCTGTCAAGCAGGAGCAAGCTAAGAGCATGCATGTGAACAGCTGTGGTGGCTCAGCCAATGTGGTAACCCACTACCCTGCTGTTAGATGACTGTGGCAAGTTAATAAACTTTTGCAAGCCATTGGGCTAAATGAAGGTCCTTCTTTGTGCTGTAAAGCAAGGCTATGAGGTCCATTGTTCAACTTCTTCACCCTGCAATTCCTTTCTTCTTAAGGGGAGAACAGTGCAAGCAGTGGCCGTTGTGGGGAACCTCTGCCTAACTCGTTCAGCAGACCGGGTGGTACGAAGTTGATAACACCACTGCCTCTTGGGGATCATAAGGCAGGGTCCTCTTCAAGCTCACACAGTCACCCCTCTGCTGCTGCCTTGGGTTCCAGTGAATATTTTGGCCGTGGTTTTGGAAGTAAGTATTGCAAGCCTATTCATTAAAGAACGCTGACAAGGACTAGGCCTGACAGAATCCTGCAAACTGTGAATGTGTAACAGTTACTGAAACGTTTTTGTTAGCACGAGCTGCATATTTTGCCCTGGGCATTTGTAGCTACTGTGATAAATGCCTAAGATGAAAGATCTCCAAGGGAGAGTTAGCTTTATAAAAACACTTCATGTATAATACTTTATCTTTTCAGTGAACTCTGGTGTGCAGAATCTGTATGGAGGAAGAATGACAGAAGACCGAATTAGGGCCGTGCACAGCGCAACAAGTGATGCCATTAATCATCTTCACAAATCTCTAGAATCCTGTCCAACAGAGCAGACAGTAGCTGAGGATCCCTCTGGTTTGAAAGTGAGTTGACAAGGATGGATTGTCGTAGGACAGCTCAGCTGGGTGATTTCCTACAGGAAGCACAAGTGTCTGAACTTCGTGAGGTGTTTCCTTCTAATTCTGTCTCATCCTCTCAGGTTCCACTGCTGCTGCACCAGAGACAAGCACTTGCATGGCTGCTCTGGAGAGAGAGTCAAAGGCCTTGTGGAGGAATTCTGGGTAAGCAACAGAATGGGAAAGTACCTGTTTGAGGGAAAGACGTAATACAGCAAAAACTTGGCATGTAACTTACTTTGAGGCCAACAACTTGTTATTTTGTAGATGTGTAAAGGGGCTATTAACCCATTACTGTATTACATCCTGGAACTGATGTGTATTTCTGTTTTCAGTATTGCCAGGGTGTTGGCTGCTCTGGTAGTTACTTCAGTGTAGATGTGTTAGGCACACATTTCCGTGGGTCATCGTAACGTGCGTGTCTCTCTTTCCAGCGGATGACATGGGCCTGGGGAAGACTCTAACAATGATTGCTCTAATTCTGACCCAGAAGCAGGTGAAGACAGAGAAAGAAAGCAAGAAGCAAGAAATGTGGCTGTCCAGAAATGGTACAGAATTGTTTGTATTATACAATACATACGTTCTGATGTAATCCCATTTGAAATGCATAAAGCGTTCTGGTTGTAATTTATATAGGTTAAAGACTACAAAACCAACAAACTCTATCTGTGTTTACTTCCCTTCTGTAGGAACGTTCCATTGGGAGTAATGTTTACTTTACTCCCTTGCAAAGCCTTTCTCTTGATCAGTGGCACTGAGTGTGTAGGATTTTCCTGCTCATTACTTTATATACTTCAGGTATTTTTATTGGTTATTTTACCAAATCAGGTAAAATCAGTTTTGAAAAAGTATTGAATGTTTGCATAATTTTCTTAGTGTAAGGACTTGAATTAATCCTCACCTCTCTGTGACTTATCTTTTTTCCTTCCCTTCATAAAATTATTTCTTTGTTCACAGAGATACAGGAGTTACAGAGGGTTTTCTGTTTGGCTGTTTGTTTTTAAAAAGAGTTATTGTTTCTGTGTCAACAACCTGTCACTGTCCCCATATTCATATAATTACTTAGGCTGCTTTTTTTATGTGTGTGTTTTGAAAGTTTCTTTGTCAAAACAAACTGAGGGGTTTTTAATGTGTTTGTTTGTTTCTTTTTTTTTTTAACGTGGCTCAAAATGGTGAGGTCAGTCTTTTAGAACAAGAAAGAAGTGTTTATTTGAAGCCATTTTCTGAGAAGAGATTTATTTCCTGACTTCTAATCTCACTGTTTATTCAAATGCCTAGATTTATAGCAGAACTCTGAATGAGTTACAAGAACACTTTGATGTCTAAGTAGAATTTTTTTTCCTCCCGAAGCTGACAGTCCCCAGGAGTGTGATGTGGAGATATCTGCTTCAGAAACTGATCACAAAAAGCAATTTTCTTAACTGTCATGACTATCCAAAAATTTGTTTTTGTAGAGTAATGTGAAGATGCTAAAACCTGCCTGCAATATCTTCCTGCAGATTCTACTGTTATCCCTTCATGCAGCACTTTGATCATTTGTCCTGCATCTTTGATCCATCACTGGAAGAAAGAAATTGACAAACGTGTGGGCTTTGGAAAACTGAGGGTCTACTTGTACCATGGGCCAAACCGAGATAAACATGCAGAAGTGTAAGTGCTAAACTGTGTGACCAAGAAAAGTTAAATACACCTTAACAAGAGACTGTGTTCATCAGTTGAAATTCAGTGGCAGTAAAATGTTGGAAGAACCTAAGTATGGAAAAGTTTAGGGTTCAGAGGGTCAGGCTGCTGTCTGCTCTCATATTTTATATAGTAAAGCCTTTATGACCTGTACCCATGCCAAGTCGTTCTGGTGCAGGCTATTATTACTCCTGGTAACAAAAACTGTGTGTGTCTTCTAATGCGCATCTCTTGCTTGCAGAGAGTAAGTAGCAGTTTCTTCCATACTTGTGCTTTATAGTTACATTATCATCCTTATGTGTACATCTGCAACTTTTCTATACTGCTTCAGGCTATTCTGAGCAGTTTTTCTGTGTACCACATTCTAAGTAACGTTCATCTGACGTGGTGTGGATTCTATCTGACTCTTACTGCCTTGTTTAGTTTGTTGTATATGCATTCAATATCCAGAAAATGGAGACCATTTGTCATTCCTGCAGTGAAGTTCAGTCTTCTGTACAATTGCATATAGTTCTTGTAGAACCATATTATTCTTAAACCCTGAGCATGCATTTTGTCTGCTTTGCAAAATGAATTCTGTGTTTGTTCTTGCTTCTAATTCTTACTGTTCCTTGATGCAGGCTCTCTGAACATGATGTTGTTGTCACAACCTACAGCCTTCTATCTAAGGAGGTTCCCACAAGCAAAGAGGAGGGGGAATTCCCTGCTAAGGACCATGAAGTAGAGGTGAGAAGCCATGCTGTTGATAAAAGATTGTCTGAATCTTTTTGTTCTGAGGTGATGCAAGCTGTTATTGTTTCGGGGAACACCTAGTGCTACAATGAGCAGTAGGCAAGAATCTTTTTTCCATAAGCACACTATTGTGATTACAAAATAAAAACAAAGACATGAGAGAAAGTATTGTGAGGTGCAGACAGATGACGTGAAAAAAAAAATGCAATAAACCTGTTCTGTCGTGCCACAGAATGCACAGCTGAAATATATTAAAGAGTAATTTTAAGAGTGCAGTGACGAATCGTGTACTCTTAGAGACAAGTCTATGAAGGATGCTGAATCTGCTGCTTGGTATTTGCTGTTGGAAACGCTAATGCTCCTTTAAACTACCAGAAGCCTGTCATGCTCAGGCTCTGAATCAGTTTGAACTGACATGGAGGCAACTTACATTCCGTATTCATGAGGAAACAGCAGTGTATTTGCTAGACTGTGAAAATAAAGTGATTGTTGAATGCCAGTTGAATGTGGGTATGCAGTGGAGAGCAAGTCCCTTGCTGGATGTTTTTGCCTCCAACCTCTGTGTGCAGATCCATATGTAGGTCTTAGAGCAAACAAGCCTTTGAATTTCCTGAAGCCTTTAGGTGGCATCTAGGGGGAGATCCTGTGTTTATAAGCCTGTAAGTTTTAAAATCTTTTATTTATATATGCCTAGTGGAATAGTTATGTGTTCCTTTGTCCCAGCCTAGCAAAATGTTACTGATATTCACTCTTGGGAAGGAAGGGGAGATAAAAAGTTAAAAAACAAAACAAACAAACAACAGGAAAATACTAGAAATAGCCATCATGAGTAAGCAAACACATATACTTCAGATTAGAAAATTTCATGGAAGCATCAGAGAGGTAATGATTGTTTTAAATAACCTGCATGGCTCTCATCTATCCATGGCATGGATAGATTACTGCTATCAAAAAGAAAACGTTTGTTGCTGGAAATATGTTTGCTTGTGGCTCTCTAGAGGTCCTAGTAAGGTTATTGCTTTATTGCTCTGTGTTAAAAATTGTTTGGTTTTTTTTTTTCTTTCAGAGTGGATCATCTCACTGCTCCCCTCTCCTCAGAGTAGCTTGGGCTCGAGTTATATTGGATGAAGCTCACACTATTAAAAATCCAAAGGTTCAAACCTCCATAGCTGTGTGCAAGCTGAGAGCCACTGCCAGATGGGCTGTCACTGGGACACCAATACAGAACAGCTTATTGGACATGTACTCCCTTCTGAGGTGAGGTGACCTCATGTGAGGCACATGGATAGCGCTTCAGCTCCAGTGATTCTTCACTGACAAAGTGCTGAAGTTGTTTCATAGTTGGAGTGATCCCTGAGTTAACAGGGATAGTGAGGCAGAGGCAGTGAATGAACCGGACCGTGTGCTACTGCTGTGTGTAACTATTCTGCTTTATGAAACTCAAAGGGAAAATTACTTAAGATTTCCTACGTTTTCAAGGAAAATATCCGCAAAACCAATGTTAATGATCAGAATGTTTGTGCAGTGATACTTGTTCATAATAATTTGGAATTAACAAGTGGGTATGCTTTTTGGCAAGTGGATGTGCTTCTTGACGTGCTTTGTTTGAGTTATAGTGGGCTAAGATGATGATATGGGCATGCAGTCAGAATGTCACTTTTGCTGTGCTACTGATGGTCCTCAGACTCACAGTGTTGTCAATTAGTTCAGTGATGTTGAAAGAAATATCTAGAGGATCATCAAACTCTGAGCACACCTTCACTATTGTCAGAGCAAAGCCTCTGCTATCTGCAGATGACACCTTCTTCTTCACCTTGTTGTGTGTGAAGGAGTTTTCTGCCTCTTCTGGTCCAGACAAGTTATAGATGTCATTGAACTGAAAGTGTTTTATTGCTCCTTGCTGAATTAGAAATTGTTTGCTTTGGATAACAAGGAATTTTGTTTTGGTCACTCAGGAGTCACTGAAGAGCATCTTTTCGTTTGGAATGAAGTTCCTTTATCTTCTGTTTTAGGTTCCTACGTTGCTCTCCTTTTGATGAATACAAAGTGTGGAAATATCAGGTAGATAACAACACTAAGAAGGGAGGAGATAGGCTAAGCCTTTTAACTAGGAGCCTCTTATTACGGAGAACTAAGGACCAGCTGGATTCCACTGGAAAGCCCTTGGTAAGACCTAGACAATCATCTCATCACTTTCCTTGCAGCAGCAGTTAACCCTTCACATGCATATTTGCTAATGGGTGGGTTTTCCTGTCTACTGCACTCTATTGAGGAAGAGGAATAAACTCCTGTGGGATGCGGTGTCTGCTTATCCAGAATGCAGAAATATATGGAAAAATGAAACCTTCTAGTTATAAATCAAGTGCAGAAGAGAATGTGTTAAGCAATTGCAAGTGGATATCCATGTAATGGAGAGCTGTCTAGATCTCTTGAGCCAAATCCCTGAGTTAAAGCTGCAGAGTGTGAAATGGGTTTGGTGTGTACTGGGGCATTGGCTTTCTCCATTATTCCTTATAGATAATCTGTTAATCTGAGTTATAGGTTATCAGTGTGTCTGTAAAACCTCAGAAGGTATCGTTTCGATTACTGTCTGATTCTAAATGGGAAGCTGAGAAACTACTTTTTGCAGTGCAATAAATTAATTCCCCCTGCTATACAGCAGCCTATTCTTAGTTCTCAAGCCTTTTGTTATGACTTGGAATAAAGATTTTCATCCTGAGTGTTAACCAGGTTACTCAGAATTATCTGTGTTGTATCATAATTAATTAAAATAAATGACTTCATAGGTAGCTGTTTTTTTCATTAGAGACATTGAATGTTATGTTAAATACTGGGATACTGGTTTTTGTGATGCTGTATAAGATCTTCTGCGTTATATATATCTGATGCTGTGTATCTTCAGGTATCTTTGCCACAGCGTAGCATGCAGTTGCATCAGTTAAAACTTTCAGCAGAGGAGCAGTCTGTATACGATGTGCTCTTTGCAAGATCCAGGTATGAACGTGAAAAGAAATAAAGTATGTTGTGATTTTGTTTCCCACTGATATGAAAAATTGGAATGGTTAATCCATTTTAGATAAGAAAATCTTTTGGACAAACTCAGGTTATTCTTTCCCCCTTTCTGGCTATTTGTCAAGCATAGAATTGCAGAATAGTTTTCATTGAAAAAGAAAATCTGATTCCAGCCCTCCTGCCATGGAGGAACTCTTGGAACTGTGACAGTACTTTTTAAATGGTGATGTCCCAGCACCTGTGTAGGAGATGATTCGTCTTCTGTACCTTGTGATACTTACATGATCTGAAGTTATGCTGGCCTCTCCAGGTGGCTGTAAAGCAAACCAGCAGCACCTTGTGTTCTCACAGGGTCTCTTTCACCAGTGCTATTGTAAAGTTTTCTTTCCTTGTAACTATATATTTAAAGATGTCCTTTTGTATTTTTATGAAGAACGCTGTCTGTTGGGCCGTGCCTCCTGTTATTTCAGGGTATTCTGATAATCAGGCTTACTAACCTTATGCTTTCCAAAATGGATCTTTCTTTTTGATCTTGTTAAACAAAACTCTCTCGCACATCAGGAAAGTACATTAATAGAGTATGAGAAAGTAAATAATTAATGAAATGTTCCTTAATGCATCGACAGCTTGCTTGTTTAGCTCAAGTGCATCTTGCCTTTTTTCTTGCTATGAATTCTACAGTCTTTATCTTATTTTTCCAGGTCAACACTACAGTCCTACCTAAAGCGGCAAGAGCAGAAAAATGAAGGCAGAGAGCATGCTGGCAGTAACCCATTTGAGAAAGGTTTGAGCTTGCCCTCCCATGAAAATATTTGCAGAAGTAACTCTTAAGTGCACAGTTAATAAGGAACAAAGCTGGCCCCGTGGGTCATCAAGGTTTAGACATTCTTTGCAAAAATGCTTAGCTGCTTCCATGCTCTTATGAGGAATTTGGTTTGGGGTTTGAAGCCCTTATGAAGCCTCGTCCTGCTTAGCTTTCAGAGAAGCCCTTTTTAGGTATTGAGAAATCTGCCAGTCTGTTCATTTGCTGTGGGTAATAAAGGAAGGTATGAATCAAGGGAAACCAAAACAATTATCAAAGTCTGTTGGTAGTAATGGGTAGTGACTGAAAGCTGACTGAATCAGTATTCCAAAGGTCTGTTCCTACTTTTGTAGCTCTGGGAAATTTTTTTTAACTTCCCTGGCTCCCCTTCTGAAACAAAGGTGTAATTGTTCAGAGAAGAGGTGCCAGTATAAGAAATGCAGTGCTTTGATTTGTTGTCACCTGTTGGTTTTTTTTTTTTGTTTGTTTGTTTTTAGTTTTTTTTTTAAGGGAGATTGAGTTCCTGTGTTAAATCAAGTGCGTGTTTGTGTGCTGATTCAAAATGCTTGCTGGGCAGTGCTTGGAAGTGCCTCTAAGATCTCCTGTTGTTCTCTGCTTATTGGCAGTTGCACAAGATTTTGGGTACAGTCAGAAGGAATTTCTAGCAAGCTCTCAAAGTGCTTCCCAAGTCTCAAGTACTGCCCACGTCTTGTCTATGCTGTTGAGGCTCCGTCAGTGCTGCTGCCATCTCTCCTTACTGAAAGTGGTAATTGCGTTGTATTGTAATAGTGGCGGTGTGGAGGGGTTTACTCAAATGTTTGTGTAAGTTAATGAACTTTTTAACACTGCTGGTTCACTTCTCTAGGGTTTTATGAATGGACACATTCAGTAGGGTGTGCATAAACCTTACTGAGTTCCCCAGCGTGACCTGTGAGGGGAGGCTGTGGCTCTGGAAACGGCTTTATTTGCATCAAATAAACAAATAGACTTTTAATGGCAAAGGAAAGGATAAGTCTTGATCTTAACCAAGTCTTGAAAAGTGTCAATGGCTTGTGTGTGATTGAGTTCTGTAAGCGCCTTGACTGAAGTTGCCTTGCATTAAGGAGGCTGATCTTTCCAAAGTTTGATGCTCTGCAGTATAAATAAGCTGTAAAGTAAATCCAGATACTAAGAGAACAAGCAGAGATTTACTCCCTAATATCTTGAATCCTACAAATCTTGAGTGATGTGGGATGGTTCTGAGACCAGATCACAGAAGATGGCTGAGTTCATGTACTTGCCCTACAAAATCCTGCTTAAGCTGGAATATGAGGATAAAGAGACTGCTGGTCTGACCCAGTAATGTTTCTTTATGGTGTTGTATTCATATTGTCTAACATAGCTTCTTTCTAACTCACTGACTTCAGTAGGCATTGCACAGACTGTAGATCAGCACTGAATTTGATCTCAGGCTTGGCTGACATCTCTTATTATATTGCATTTTTCTTGCAGGCTCTGGACCAAGTTAATTTGACCAGTGAAGGCCTTTCTCTCTCCATTGAGGAACAACTTAGTGCCTTGACCTTGTCTGAGCTCCAGACTCCTGATTCAAAGTCAACAGTCTACCTCAATGGCACAGCTTTTAATACACATCTCTTTGAAATCACCAAGGAGAGCACCAAGGTATTCTCATCTTCTGGCCTCCCTTGAGAAGCTTGGTTTCAGAACTTTTCCTTTTAAACTGTTAATGAATTGTCACATGTTGCAGGTCAAGGTAAGCTGACAATTCAGGTGTAATTAGAAGTTTGATGGATACTTCTAATAAAACTGTGAGAACCTGACAATACTGATGAAACAGCGAAAATCCTGAGCACTGGATTCCCAGCAGTTTAGAAAATAGTTACATGTGAGCATGGTGCTTGTGCAGAGCAAGAGGAGAGGTTGCAATAACTTCTCACAGAAATGCTGGACTTTGTAAAAGATGTTTGTGTGACTCCATTTCTTACTTACAATTATGAATGTATCTTGAAAGTCAGAGTGTGGTAAAAGATACAGTTAAAGAGTTGTTTTGATCACTTTCTGTTTCACGAAGAACAGCTAAGCGTGACTTGAGTTATGATATCAAGCAATTTTAGTTTTTTTCTTGCAGGTATCTCACCTCTTAGCTGAACTGAAAACTATTCAGAGTCACCCAGAGTCTCAGAAAAGGTCAGTAAATGTGCCCTTGTATTAAGTCTCAGTGATTGAGAGAAGCGTGTCTTTTGACAGTGTTCGTAGTTTAAAACAACTGAATACAGATTCCAGGAATGGTGAAATGGTGAAGCTACTATAATATATGAAAGCTGATTGAGAAAAATCTAGTAAAACGTAAGAGAACAAGTTAAGAAGTAGATTAGTGTAAATGTAGCAGGGGAGTGTGTGAGGAATATTGAGCTTTGAGGCCCAAGCAGACTCTTTTCTACTTAAAATAGGATTGAGAAGAACTTAGTCATGCAGAGAAGTGTTTGTCCTCAGCGCCAATCCTACTTCTTCCAGGGGTTTGTGCTTGTTTTTGGTAAACAATGTTGAATGTACTTAGAGATATGTGACTGGAAAGTAGTTACAGTTGTGTCGTTATGTACAGGGCCTGGGGGGTGCAAACTCTCTTCAAAAGAATATTCCTACCAAAAGAATGAGAACACCAGCGTTACTTTTGTTCTCCAACAAAAACCTTACTGAACAATGACTGCCTTCCAAAGTGTTTAATCCAAAAAAATGTGGGGAGTGAAAGACCCTGAGAAAATCGAATTTGGTGTTTGCTGTTGATTCATTTTGTGGAAAATGCTACAACTTGAGATTGATGGCTGGCAATGTAAAATTCAAAAACAGTGGTGAAAATAGAGTTGCTTTGACTAAGTATGTTGGTTATTAGCCCTGTGCAGCAGGTTGTGGCACTACACTTAATAATAGTGAATCTGTTTCTGAATTGAGAGGGGACTTTGTGCCCAGATTGCAATTGGGAATAGTGCACTGTCCTCTTGGGTGGGACACTGCAATAACCAAGCTCTCAGACTACACATATGTTGGAAATAATCCAAGTAATTTTGTCAGGACGGTATCTCTGATAAAAGCAGATTTTATTCGCGATTGCAATGGCGGGCGTCCTGCAAGTAGGAGCGCGCCTATGGACACAACATGACAGCCTTTATATCCTGTTTTCTCCCCCTTGCCTCCCCCCTCCCCTGTTTCCCCAATGGTTGGGTACTCCAGGTTCACAATCTTATCAGAAGGTTTACATTTGCTATTTACTTGTTAATTTATTTGTTATCTGGTGCCAGTCAGTAGTCATCCTGTTGTCTCCAAGATGTCTCGGTGCTCTCCTTGTCCTATTGATATGGTGATTTTCTTAAAGTCATCATCGTTAAACAAAGAGCACTGGGGGATGATGTCAGGCCTTCCCAATGTCTGGCGCTTCCTCGGGCATGCCATGGCTTGTTCCCTGGTTTGCTCTCCTGCAGGATATTCTTGCAGTGTGTATGACAAAATATACATATATACAGAGTGTGCGTTCCTGGGAAGGTTCGTCTATACAATTGATCTAAACTTATTAGAGATCCTCCCCAGGCTAAGTAGAAGGACGCCCAAAAAGAACCACGACAGCGGAGATCATAAAACAAAAATAACATTAAACAATTCTAATGCAGAAACAACATCTGTTTCCCACACATAGGATCTGTTCTAAACTCCTTGTTCTCTTTCTCCAGTGTTGTTGTGTCTCAGTGGACAAGCATGCTGAAAGTTGTGGCTGTGCACCTCCAGAGACTAGGGCTGAAGTATTCAATGGTGGATGGCTCTGTTAATCCTAAACAGAGAATGGATGTGGTAGAGGAGTTCAATAACAATCCCAAAGGGCCTCAGGTATGAAATCATGGCAGGGAAGCAGTTACTGGTATTGTTATGAGCAATTACAAGAGGTGACTTCATGATTTCACTTGCTGGCACTGCTTTCGTTTGGATATCTAGGTACCAAGATCAACAGGGAAAGGGGTAGCTGTAAAAACAGATGTAGAATTTATAATGACCAGGAGCAGCTGTGGAAAGTTCCTTTGGATGTTAACTGTTCTGAACTGAGGACTTAGAAATTAGTACAAAGGCTGCCCAAATCTTCCAATGAAATGATGCATTGAATAAGCTATGAGGCCAGTTAGCTCCACTCAGGACAGGTTGGTTGTTTCCAACTCCTGTCACTGCACTGGAACAGATCTCACCCCAGTACAAGAATAGAGAGACTGGAATTGGGATGGGATTTCAGAATAAGGTGACCTCACTGTAATTTCTTTCACTTTCAAATATAAATATAAATATATATTTATATATATATATATTTAATGCTGGTGAACTACAGTGTTTGGGCTCTTCATGAAAATAGTTCCTAGTCTGTTTTTGCCAAGGAAAGGAAACTTGCCAAATATCTGAAGAAGTCTGAATCCAAATTCATTATTCATAGTGGTACACTTTGATCTAAACACTGACATCATTGTAATTTAGGCAGGAGAGGCTGCCTCTTCTGAGGACAGATCTATGACTGGGAAAGGAGTAAGTGATGCATTAGTTTGTTTACTTTTCTGGATTTCTTAAACAAGCTGCTGTCTGGAAAGCAATCTTTCTCCTTCTGGATTTGAACTTAAACAGAGGACAACTTCTACAAGCTATATGAATAGCTAAGTTCTTGAACAAGATCAGTGTTTTAACATACTGTGAAATTCAGCAATACATATATATAACAAATAGCTCTGTACTTAACATATTCAGTTCTTTTGCTGTACAAGGATCTTCTCTCAATTGATCATCTATTGTATTCCCTTTCCTCCCAGCTACTCATCTTTTTCTAAACTTTAGGTTATGTGTAAGCAATGTGAAATGAGTGGCAGGCCACTTCAGTCCAGTTGCTTGTGTTTTAAGTAATTTTGATTCTTAATTCATAGCGGGTGCTAATTGGTGCCATTGTTGGCAACAGGCTGTCATCAGAAAGGCCAGTCATTTAAGTGGGGCATGGAGAGAGGATGAACTTTGCAATCCTTTCTCTAGTCCTTAAACGTTTGTCAGTGTAATAGATGTGGAATGTTAAGCTGGTCTCTCTTATCTTATCTTAGTCTTATCTTCTGGTCTCTTCTGTTACAGCTTTCTGTGTCTCATTAAGTAACATCTGGCAGGCTTCCAGACACATAATAAATACATACATATAAATAGGATAAACATCCTTTGGTATGGTCTTTATTTCAAATTAATGTGGCATATATAAAGCATTAATTTTCTCTTATCTATGTTTTGGTCTTTGAAGGTAATGTTGGTCTCTTTGCTGGCTGGAGGTGTTGGCTTGAACTTGACTGGAGGAAACCACCTCTTTCTCCTTGACATGCATTGGTAAAGAAAAATAAAATTTCCATCTATGAGCAATTATGTAGGGCATGCTGCTTTCTTCCACACCATGTGTGTTGTGACTTCTGATACAGCTGAGTAGGAAGGAATAGTTCAGCTGAGTGTAAGGGCTAATGATTAGTTGTAGAAAAGTGTTTTGCTGTAGTTTTCCTCCAAAATACTCTATCTTGGGTTTGTCTATCCAGTGCACACAGCCATGAAGTACAGTCCTGCTGGGCAAAAATCCCTAGCTTAAATTTCAAGCAGCAATAAATAAAAGTACAGTAAAGCCCATAGGGAATTTGTATTGAAATAAATAAGGTTGTCTTGAGCATTGTCAGTAAGCGTAGCTAGCGTGCCTTGGGTTTTACAGAGCTATGAAAGCAGTATGAACTCCTGATATTTATGCTGTCTTTCATCATTCAGAACCACATTTTATTGATCTTTTTGTTTGTTTGTTTAACTACCCTTTTGCAAGTGGGAACCTCCAAAGCAGGCTAACGTGCTTTGGTACATAATCTAGCTATTGGGTAGCATTAAGGGGAGATTTCTACAATAAGGAAGCGACTCCCTCTGTGTGCCACCCATTTTGTGTGGAGTTGCAGCAAGTTACTTCTCCAGGAAGTAAAGTAACCTTCCTGGTTACTGGGTCACCTGCAAAGGAAATAGTGTTGGGTGCATATTGGTCATCAAGCTAGTAAAGCTGAGGTAACGTGGGAGGAGGCTGTAGTTCTATAAAAGAAGAGAACAGAAGGCCCTGGAGGTAGACAAAAAGAGCAGTGTAAAGACACCTGTATTTTAGTAATTCCTGAACACAGCCTAGGGGCTTATGTGAGTTGTTCCTTTCCTTGCAGGAATCCTGCACTCGAGGAACAGGCCTGCGACCGCATTTACCGAGTGGGGCAGCAGAAGGATGTGGTGATACACAGGTCTGCACCTGTAGATGGAGCTGTTAGTCATGTACTGTCATGTCTGCCTTTAGCTTGTGAAACAAGACCTTCCTTTGAGGCTTGTTCCTTTATGTGAGGCTGGGCACAAACTCAGTGGGACTGTGAGTTGAGCACTGAGAGATAGTGCACAAACTTCTGGCTATTTAATGTTAAACTTTTTGGTCTTAGTAATTGTGGTGCTAAACTTTAAAAAACAAGCAAACACACCCCACCAAAAACAAACAAAAAAGAAACAGTATTGGGGGCAGGAATAGTCTCACATCTCATTGGCTCATCCCTAAGCAGATCTGTCTTGGAGCATACAGTCTTATAACTAAGCACTGTAGGATGGTTGGGAATCTCGTGGCAATAAGCATTTGAGGATGCTTCTTGATGTTTTATTTAAATTAGTATTCTAGAGGTAGCCACCATGCTCCCTAAGCCTGGACCTGTCTATTGTAAGTAACATATAGAGCACTTCTAACAAGTGGCAAGGTTGGCCTATAGAAAAAACTGTAACATCTATGATGTTAAGGTGGGGAAATATAGCTCAGTTATTGTAAACGCATTCAGTTGAAAGCACCTGAAATCTGAGACACTGATTTGTCTATAATGCTTTTAGTGTAAAAGGTGCCATTTGTTATCACACCACCATTATGGGAATTTATCATAAAATTACTGTTGCTTCAGATGACCAACGTTGAGGCTTAAATTACATCAGACTTTTATTTGAAATGTTGTAACATCTATGTGTAAGACCAAATCAGGGCTGGCACCTACCAGTCCTTGGTTACAGTAAGGGAGAACTGCTGTTTTTGTGGGTGGGTATATTTTGTCAATTACATGCTAAGCTGTTAATATTTGAGACAAACTTTTGGACATTTACAGAGAAAGTTGTCAGCATTCTGTAAGCAATTTTTTTCCTAGCAGTTGATGCGATGTGGCTTTGGATTTTCAGGTTTGTCTGTGAAGGAACAGTAGAAGAAATGATCGTACAACTCCAGACCAGGAAGAAAGGTCTTGCCCAACAGGTGCTGGCAGGCAAAGGGGAAACCTCAAAGCTCACTCTGGCTGACCTCAAAACTCTCTTTGGCATCTAATTGTCCTTTGCAATAGAAGTGGAAAGTGATGTTATACCTTCAGGTAACAGCACACAGGAATGCTGTTCTAAGGTGGTTGTTTATTTTAGATAAATAACTACATTTTGTAACTTCTAGGAAAAAGAAAGGTTACCAACATTAGCAATTTACTACAAAAATGATTGTGTATCCAAAAGTTAATAAAATCGTTATAAATTAAGCTATTTTAAACACTTTTAAGAAAATAATAAAAGCAAATATTTGCTTATTTCTTGAATTCCTGTGTACTTTTTTTAGTTAGAAAACTTTCTTTCCTCTTCAAGACAGGAAGAACACAGTCCTAAAGGAAACAAGAACAAGAGAGATGAGTGTGAGGGAGAAAAGATCAGAAACAAAGCAAGCTGAGTTGGCTTGAAGAAATCAGGAAGAAAAGTCTTTTTGAGGATAATGGTAAGGGAAGATGATAGCAACTTTAGAATCTGTCAGTAACAAAATGAAGGATGCAGAGGAATACTTTATTCATTTGTTCTTCTCAGGACTTTTTATATTAAGTGAAGATGCGGTTTCTCTACTATGCTCAAAATGTTGAATCAAGCAGAGGAGTAGATTTCTCTTATGTTCCTATGAAACAGAAAGTGGCCTGAGTTTCTGATTATTTCATTCTTCTAAATACTAAGTAAAGCAAGATTTCTCAGTGCAAAACTTTCATGCCATAGAATCATAGAGGGGCCTGGGTTGAAAAGGACCACAATGATCATCTGGTTTCACCCCCCCTGCTAGGTGCAGGGTCGCCAACCAGCAGCCCAGGCTGCCCAGAGCCACATCCAGCCTGGCCTTGAATGCCTCCAGGGATGGGGCATCCACAGCCTCCTTGGGCAACCTGTTCAGTGCGTCACCACCTCTGTGTGAAAAGTGTATCCTGCTACCTCTCACAACACGGATTTACTTAACGTGGATCTGTTCTTTCTTAAGTGATGCTTTTTTTTTTATTATTATTCAGTTGGAGAGGAGTTTCAAATCCTGTCTCTCGTATCAGAACCAATATATGCTGCTGAGCAATGTTTCTAGGCAACTACTTTTCATTGCTAGCAAAATTTCCCTGCTTTCATCTCCCCCATCTTTGTCCCTAACCACTCTATATTCTGCCTTTGCATTGATTATCCATGCGCTGGGTACAGCGCGGGGCCGAGGTGGGCCGGTTGGGGGCCATGATCAGGGTGTCAGGATGGCCGAGCGGTCTAAGGCGCTGCGTTCAGGTCGCAGTCTCCCCTGGAGGCGTGGGTTCGAATCCCACTCCTGACAATAGTTTTTGCTTTTTATTTTTTCTTTTTTTCCTTGCTTTGCGGCCTTTCGGTTGTGGGGCCTCGAGTCCGTGCCGGCACGGAGGACGAGCAGAAGGCAGAGGAGGGCAGGGAGGGCACTGCCAAACCGGGGGGCCAAGGGCGAGGGGCTGCAGAGAGAATCGACTATTCCGCAGCGCGGATAGCGAGCAGAGCAGGGAGGAGGCTTTGCCGAGGAAACGCGTTATGCCTGCGCTTTTGTTCCTGTCACGGGCAAAGTGCTGCTCGCGAGACTGCGCCGGTGGTCGCGGAGATGCCAGCACTTGATGAGGAAAGTGGGATCAGAGGTGGCGCAAAAAGTAGCAGCATGGTGGCCGGTTAGCTCAGTTGGTTAGAGCGTGGTGCTAATAACGCCAAGGTCGCGGGTTCGATCCCCGTACGGGCCAGTTTTGCTTTTGGAACCCTGTCCGAGCTTTTTTTTTTTATTAACAGAAGCCAAAACATTGGAACGGTAATGGAAGGCGAGGGTGCGATTTGAGGAACACCCCCAGCGTGAGGGCAGGGCAGGCACCTCAGCCGCTCTGCGAGAAGCACAACGAGCGGTGGCTGTGAGCTGTTTTCCCCGCTGCACTCGTTCAACTCTTGGGCGACAAAAGTCGCTGCCCTCACAGGCACCGCTGGGATTCGAACCCAGGATCTCCTGTTTACTAGACAGGCGCTTTAACCAGCTAAGCCACGGCGCCGGGAAGGCCGCGATCGTGGGGGCCGCGCCCCGCCCAAATGGGCCGCGGTGCGGGGTGGGGGAGGGGTGCGCGGGAGCGGCGCGACGAAAAGCGAGGTATGGCGCTGAGAAGCTTTCCCTGCTCTGAGCCGGGGGTGGGCCGTCCGGAACTCTCCCACTTCGGGGAGAAGACGTTTGTAGGAGAGCTGCGGAAAAGAAAAATAAATAAAAAAATACCCAGCGGTGCGGGAGGGAAGGCGGTGCCTCCGGGTGGAAAAATAACGGCTCCGTAGTCGGCAGGATTCGAACCTGCGCGGGGGGACCCCAATGGATTTCTAGTCCATCGCCTTAACCACTCGGCCACGACTACTGCACGATGCGCCATTTTGGCCTCCCGCTATGCAGCGCGGCTCCGCGCCGTGCCGCCGTTACCCTTCGGAGCCTCCGCCCCTTACTTGATTCCACCGAGGCCTCAGGAGGCCCCGAGCCGTCGGCAACCCGCCGCAACGCGCGGCCTCTGGGCCACACACGCCGTGCGAGGCCGCCGCTTGGAGGCGCGGGACGCGACAGTTCGCCGGGCCGGTTAGCTCAGTTGGTTAGAGCGTGGTGCTAATAACGCCAAGGTCGCGGGTTCGATCCCCGTACGGGCCACTACCTTTTCCGTTTTTTTTTTTTTTTTTTTTCCTTCCAGCTCTCGCGTTTCCTTCCAGAAATCACCACCCTGGGCGCTTCCGGCTTATGGCTCGCCAGCTGCGCCCCGTCCAGCTAGTCGAACGGACCCCGCCATCTCAGTACCTCGTCCTACCGCTGGCTGGGCAGTAAAATACTTACAAATTAAAAAAAAAAAAAAAAATTGTCCTGCCGTGACTCGGATTCGAACCGAGGTTGCTGCGGCCACAACGCAGAGTACTGACCACTATACGATCACGGCCGCTTTGTGCCCGGCGCCACCGCCGCGCACCGTGTGGCGCTCTGCCGCCATCTGCCTCCAGCGCCGCCGCTGGCGGAACGCGCTGTGCGCCGAAGGGCGCCAAAATATATCCGCTGTCTCCCCGTCGGGGAATCGAACCCCGGTCTCCCGCGTGACAGGCGGGGATACTCACCACTATACTAACGAGGAGGGAGCTGAGCGTTTCTTGTGCTCTCTGGCTGCCGAGAAAGCGCAGACGGGAGGTGCGGCAGCTGCGTTGCCGAGCTGCTGTTTGGCAGCTCGTGAGATGTCTGATTGTGACGTGCGCCTTCCTGGCCTGCTGGAGCTGTCGGAACTCTGGAACCTGCTGCCTTTCCAGACCAGTATTTCATGGCCAAAACCCTTCCATGTGACCCTGATCGTCTGGTAAAACCTGCGGGTTAATAACCTCACTGAAAGACCAATGTAAGATCTGCTGCTTCTCCCAGTCTTGAGTGTTCCAGTCAGGATTGTGCAGCGTGTCCCACCCCCTTTTTTCTGTGATCCTAATGTCAACTCAGTCCTAACCCAAGTAGAATATATATGAAAATTATGGGGCATACAGCAGGCCCGCAGTGCCCTGTGCCAGCCCTATAGTGATAGGACAACGGGGAATGGTCTTAAAGTGAGACAAGGGAGGTTTAGGTTAGATATCAGGAGGAAGTTTTTCACACAGAGGTGGTGATGCACTGAACAGGTTGCCCAAGGACGCTGTGGATGCCCCGTTCCTGGAGGCATTCAAGGACAGGCTGGATGTGGCTCTGGGCAGCCTGGTCTGCTGGTTGGCGGCCCTGCACATAGCATGGGGGTTGAAACCAGATGATCATTGTGGTCCTTTTCAACCCAGGCCATTCTATGATTCTGTGATTCCTCATGGCAGTTGTTTGGTTTTGAGCGAGCAGCTGTGCTCTCATGACACAGTTGTATGCTTTCTCTGTACAGCTGCTATCTTTATTTTGTGTTATTTACATTATCACTTTTAATGTTAGGTGATACTGGTTGGAAAGAAGATAGGTGAGGGACCCACTCACGCTGCCAGCTGATGAAGCTAAGGGCTGGAGTTTAGCGGCATCATCCTTCACAACTACTTTTCCACAGGATGGAAGGGATTACAACCTATTTCCTGTCTGTTTTCCTAGAGCTTTGGTTTTACACGCAGTCTATCTGGCTTTCCAGCTGGGAGGGATTCTGGTTTCCCGTGGAGACCGGCACAAAGAAAGTGGCAATTTGTGTACCCACAGGTTAGCAGAATCTCCTC
Organism: Lagopus muta; assembly: GCF_023343835.1. Taxonomy (NCBI): domain Eukaryota; kingdom Metazoa; phylum Chordata; class Aves; order Galliformes; family Phasianidae; genus Lagopus; species Lagopus muta. Next base: position 84,031,306 of record NC_064433.1, read on the forward strand.
ACACACCAGGGTGCTTTCGCGGGCTTTTTTTGGCGGGCTGACCGGGCGGCCCAGTACATGCCCAGTTCCTCGTTAGTATAGTGGTGAGTATCCCCGCCTGTCACGCGGGAGACCGGGGTTCGATTCCCCGACGGGGAGGTGGCTGTGCATTTTGGCGCTGCGCTGTAGCGCCGCACGAATAATCGTGAAGGGACTATGCTGCTGTGCCGCGCATAGCTGCAAGAGGTGAAAAACAGATTTTTTTTGGTATTTTGCGCACCTCCAACGTGGCATTGGAAGAACCGGTGAGGTCTAGACGCAATAAACGTACCACGGAGCATGGCCGGTTAGCTCAGTTGGTTAGAGCGTGGTGCTAATAACGCCAAGGTCGCGGGTTCGATCCCCGTACGGGCCAGCTATGTTTTGATGGTGAGGATGTTTTTGTTGGTTTTCATTGATTACTGAGGAAAGGCTGCAACACTCGTGAACGCGTTCCGCTACGTAGAAGTTTTGTGTGCTCTCCGCGTTAGGTGTTTCTTTGCAGAAGGGAGAGAAAAAGCAGCAGGTCCGGGCCAGCCCTCCGGCTGTCAGTGAGAATGGCTGTTAGTCTCGCAGCGCCGGGATAGCAGCTGGGGCAGTTTAGCGTCAATACTACAACGGAACCCATTGTGCTAACTCACGGCTGGGAAGCACTGACGTCATAGGATGGGCCGGAGGGAAAAGTTTGTACTAACTACTCCTCGTTAGTATAGTGGTGAGTATCCCCGCCTGTCACGCGGGAGACCGGGGTTCGATTCCCCGACGGGGAGGTAGGAATGGCTTTTTTCTTCAGCAGAGCCCCTTTTTGCTTTTCCCTTCTTGGAAGGAATCATTAAAGTTGGAAAAGACCACTAAGGTAACTCTGTACAATTGTCAATCCATCACTGCCATCCCTCAGTGCCACAACTACACAGTTGTGAGCAAAGCACAGAACCTAGCCTTTGGTCTTGGTACAGCATATAAAACTGCCCTCAGCACCTCTGTCCAGCCTATCCTGATCCACGTGGAACCTTCCTCCTCTCAGGCAGTGACACATCCTCCCACTTGGCATTATCTGCAATTTACTGAGGGTGCACTCAGTCCAAGTTCACAATGCAGGCAGAAAGGGCAATCAGAGCAGCCAGGAAGTCTGTGCAGGAAGCCCAGCGCCACACCGAGCAGCTTCCTGCCCAACCCAGTCCTTCCTGATAAGGAATGGGCAGAGAGGAAGTGCTGGTGTGGTTGATCGCAGGTGAGAGAGAACTAGTGAGAGCAGCACTCAAGAGCTTCTCTTTAAAGCACACAGCCAACGCTTGCACCCAGCAGGCACCACTGAGACCCTAACCCAGTTTCCACTGTTCTCCACCTCCAGATGAAACATGGTGCTGTCTTTTTCACAGGTTCATGAACGTGAATTCAAAGACTTAAAATCATACCAAATATTCACTTTATTCTTAAAAATATTTCTAGAATTTCCCAACATTGTTCTCAAGTAAGCAGTGCCATCTAGGCACAGATAGTGCTTTAATTCCACTGGGGGAACGCTTCACAGTGGTTTAACATTTTGCAATCACACACAAATCAGTTGAAGAAGTTCATAAGCATGCACACTAGCCCTGGGAGGGTATCACCAGTCCTTCACAAGGCAACATCAACAAAGGATGACAACATCAGCTGATCACTCTTAAAGAAAGAGGTCACATATTTGCAAGTTAAAACAAGACTACAGCATCATCATTAAGGCACCAGGTAAGAGTAGAAACAGCTATACTAAGACGCCGTGCAGCAGCAGTTCAGAGGAGCTGGCTTGCAGGCTTTCCTCTTCTTCTGTAATGGCTCAGTATAAGCAATCCACCTTCTTCACAATCCACATCAGTGCACCCAGTCTTTGGGATTGCGGAGAACCTCTAGAATTTCAGCTTCCTTTGAGCTCTCTGGAGGTGTGTTCATGTATTCCCACCTGCAGAGAAAGGGGAAACGCATTCAGACTGCCCTGCTGCCTGCAGTTGCCTCTCCTAAGGATGCAAAGCTATAGGCCAAATAACTAAACATCGCTAGGTGCAATTTGGCATTGTTCTAAAATAGCGCACAGAGAGGAAATACCCACATTGAGAGACTGAGTTAACTTTTACTGCCCAGGTAAGATTGTGGTGTATTAACTGTTTTATGAAAAAGCCATCTCAAAACTAGCAAGCAGCATATTAAGATTAATAATAATGAACAAAAACATCCTTATGCCACTGTATGAGCCAGCAGCACACCTGCATCTCGGATATACAGCTTCTGCTGTCTGATCCTTATCCCCAGCTCGGAAAGGACAAAGAAAACTGGCTAGAGAAAAGTAGTAAATGTGATGAAAAGTGTGGAATACCTATCATATAAAGTGCCCTTTAAAAAAGGGCACTTATCAGCTCAGAAGGTAGATAAGTAACAACAGAAGTCTATGAAATAAGAGCTGTTACAGAGAAAACAAGAAGAAAATCTGGAGTCAAACAATCATTGGCTGCAAGTAGAAAACAGGCACTTTTTCAAACAACACACAATTTAAGTGTAAAACTCCTTGCCACAGGCTTGTCAAGAGTGCCAGAAGTTCACGTGCTTTTCAAAGAGCTACTACAAAAACACCCAGAGAGGAAGCAGGGGAAATCTATCAAGAGGCACTAAGTAAGCATTAAAAAAAGTAACTAAACCATATATTACTGGTGAATGAGTGAGCGTAGCAGAACAGACAAGGACCCACATATATTTAGCCACTTCTTGTATCAGGCATGAACCAACCAGTGTTAAGAGACTAGACACCAAAACAGACCATTGATTTAATCCTATGAAGTGTTTTAGTAAGAAGAGTGCCTACCTGCAACTCCATACAACTATTCCCTTACCTTGCAGTCAGTGGCAGAGACATAAGAATGCTCTCAATTCTTGATCCTGGTGTTAACAGGCCAAATTTTGTACCTCTGTCATAAACCAAGTTGAACTCCACATATCTATAAGGAGCAAAGATGCAGCAAAAGAACAATTATCAGAAGTGGATTTTGCTTTCTTCAGATAGCAGACATCAAACAAAAACAGGTTTTCAACCATACTGAGTGTCAGAATGAACCCCACTTTGAAGCCAATTGTTCAGCATACAAACAGAGCAGTGACAATTCTGCAGGGTTTACCTCAACAACCAGCATGGAGGTATTAGTACCTAAGAGACAAATGGAAAGAGAGGAACCCTTACTATTTGCAGAAATAGAGAGCTTTGACTAGCGCAATAATCTGCAGACTGGTTCAGTGCAATAAGCAGGCTGAGCTAGTCCTGGATGCAGCTTGAAGCAGCTACTTCCCCTTATAATCTTACCAGGTTTGCCAAATTCCATTCACAGAATGGATCCTGAAAGCCCAATGCCCCAATAAACAGTTCCACCAAATTAAGCAGATGTGCTTATTTGGGGGTAACTGTTGCAAGCCTGTGATTGAAACTTCAATGTTTGTGCCATCTTCATGCCATGTTTACAGGTTTCTTTGGAGAAAAGGCAGCAAGCAAATACTTCCTATTTCTGCACAGAGCACATATATGATTTCTCCATATGCTCAGACTGGACAGAGAGAAGAGTATTGACTGATAAACTTAAGCTTTTGCAGCATTAATGGTCATTCATTGTAATGCACATCCTCAAAAGTCTTTTAAGTTCCAGTGACTTTCTGCCACAACAGAAAAACAAAACCCCTTTTTGTTCCTTTGCAAAGAGTTCATGGCATACTCATTTCAGTGAAAAAAAAAAAAATATCAGACTAAGTATGTATGTAAGTAACTGAAAGTACTGTTGGGTACAGTAATTTGGTGCCTTCCTGGGGCTTAGCTTCATTACTGAACAGTAAGCATGACTCCCTTACCCTTATGCTCCTCATGTGACAGGGCATACCACTGGTCTGCCAAAGGTGGGATTCAGGACACTGTGCACATGTGCACCCCTTTGCTTGTTACAAAAATGCAGCGGCTTCTCTTGTTTCATAAAGGAATCTGAGAGAAACAGCAGCATTTTGTATGAGTTGCTTATGCTGTTGCAACATGGGAGAGCAGGAGGTACAGACGAGGGTGTGCTAGTACCTTTTCTAGCATCTCCCCAGCAAGCTAGCATTGAATATCAAGTATTGTTCTGTACACAGAAATGTTGCAACTCTGAAGTGAACTTACCCCATGCCATGACAGGGTCTAAAATGCACTTCAGTTCATAAGCCCTGTGACCATGAAGAACTAGCTCATTTTATTCTAACCAGTCTCATCCACCTCCCGTGTATTCTTTTGCTCCTTTGATACTCACCGTCCTCTCCGAAGCTGCTGCCACAGTTTCTCCTCTGGTGTGTAGGAGTCATGGCAGTGCTTCTTTACAATGGGAACATAAGAAGGCACTACAGCTTTGGCACAGCTCTGTACAAACTGGAATACTTCCTCCTTGGAAGGAGAGTCCATGTCATCAAAGAATATGCCTCCAATCCCTCTTCGCTCATCACGGTGCTTGATATAGAAGTAGTCATCACACCTAGATGGGGCAGCAGACATTTATTAATAGGACCCATGAAAAAAAACCCTTATCTGCTACCTGGCACAGGACAGCACTAGCGAAATAGTGATGGGAAGTCAGTTCTTACAGTGCCACGTGCCTTACTGTTGCACTGACTGTTACAAGCAGTACTGTACAGCCCCACGCAGAATGCAATCACTGAAAGCTCTGATTAAATGGGCATCGCAAAGCTGTGGCCACTGAACGTATAACAGTCAGTGACCATGGAAACGTTTTCATGTGTAGTCCTCTAACAGTCATCTAATCCATATTCTCTACCTATGAGGAGGAGCTCACCCTAACAGATCTTTCTAGATTTCTTTTCCTGAAATATATACAGATCCCAGACTATTTGTACTACTTTCAGACAAATCTGAAATAAACCAGTAAGCTTAAAAATAATCTCTTTATTCTTTTTGCTATTACTGTGAGAAAATTGACTTCCTGCATCAAAATTAAAAAATAAAAATTTAAAAAAAAAAAAAGCAAACCCAAGACAGGATAAAAAGGCCACTGTCAATAACAGGGAAGGAAAAAAAAAATGTGAGGCAGCCTTCCTTGAAAAAAAACTTTATAACAGTTTAAGTTTGGAAGATGGAGTCATTCTAGCACTGGGTATTCGCAGCTCACTGTCAAGTTTATGAATATGTGCGGCTTATCCTATAATGAGGAGAAAATTAATCCATTTTGTATTCATTGGGAGGGTATAGGTATGCAGTTACTGTAAGTCAGCTGATTCACTGTATCCACATCCAACTTGCTTAGGCAACTGTGTCCTGCAAGTCTTCACCTAGGGGCAGAAATGGAAGGGAAGCAGAACCCAACAACAAGAAGGAAATCCTGTCTTCCTTTAGGACTAGCACACCATACATGTGTCCATCCACAGTTACTGTTAACAAGCAGTATAATTGGCACAGCCATAGAGGAAGGGAAATAGATAACCTAAGTTGGTTTTTTTTTCGCTCACTGAAATGATCAGCTTTTTTATTTTATAGCAGCAGGAAGAGTTTGGAAAAAAAGGCTGCTTTAAAGCTGGATCAGGAAGGCAAAGTGGCAAACGTAACAAGACCTTTTCTGGTTGAGAAAAGATGGAAAAAAGGCAATACAAATTAGTAGAAGCACAGAGGAGATTCACAGTCCTCCAGCAATGAGAACAACATGCCCCTACACAGCTGCTGCTTACAACAAATGCTCATGTTGGGATTGGGAAAACCGCCTTTGTCCACTGGACACAATGGACAAATGTCCTCCTTTGAGCTGCCCCTCAGACTAAGAACAGACATCCATCTCTCTGTTCTCCAGCTGCTGGTGTTGCTTGCCTCCTTATCCTGCAAACAACATGACCATTAGGGTAGGCATTCTGAACCAGCACGCAAAAAATCCATCAGACAGTCTGTAATCTTAAAATGTTAAGGTGTGCTCCTGGACTAAGTGGTTCACACCCAAACTACAACACCCACGTTATCTCCAGTCCTCAGACAAGACCTCGTAGGTGACAAAAGGCTAACTGTCCTTTCTGGATACCATAGGTTGCAGCAGATAGGGTTATCAGAGACAGAGCAGCAAGCACCCACTGAACAGCAGGGAAGGATCCTGTCAACTACATCTCTCAGCTCAAGAAGAACATTCAAAGTTCGCATCTTTAGAGAATACACTGTTGAACACTATGTGAACGTATCACTGGGAACAAAACTAAGCACCAAAATCATGAAGCTTCTACATTAAGGAGAAGCTCCTTTAACAACACTGCAAAAAAGAAAAAAAAGGAAGAAAGAAGGATAATGAAAGACATGATGAAGGAAGAATAACTTCAGTGGAATTTAGACATGCACATTTACCATGAGTTCACTGTAAGCAGAAAAAGTGTAAGTCCACAGTCCACAGGCCTCTGAGGCAAAAATCTCATCCTAGTTTGACACCAGAGGATAAAAAGAACATTTAAGATGCCTAATGAGGTCTGTGGCTTACAAAATCTGTAGAGTCAGCTTATTTTTTTATTCAGTTCACAGATCTCAGCTTCAGCTCTCTCAGGCTTCTGTAAATAAGACACTGCTTCAAACTACATTTTGTCCCAGAGTATGTATCCGCTGATTTTCACTAGGACCTGGTGACATCAGAAGGCAGAAGAGAACCTACTGTTCTTAGAATACACTTAATTGGCAATTCCTAACGCTGCTTTTTGCTCTCACAAAATTTGGAATCTGAGTACATCTCTCACATACCATTTCTTATACTTGGGATACAACTTCCGATCATGCTTGTCACAAACTTCTTTCAGAGTCTTGTGGAAATGTACAGCATCTTCTTCATTCAAGTAAGTCGGAGTGAGGTCCGTTCCACCACCAAACCACCACTGTTTAGTTCCTATAGGAGAGAGGCAAGCAACAACATCAAAAAAAAAAAAAAAACCAACAACTAAGAAACACAAACCAAAAAGCCCACCTTCCAAACAGACATACATTGCTAGTACTTCACCAAGAACAACTATTTGTACAATACAAAATAAATCATTATTCCTTTCTTCTATTAAACTCTAGGAAGCGGTGCTACTCAACAGGCTCTTGCCGCAGCTGGGAAAAAAAGTCCTCTGGTTCTTAACCTCTTAGCCTAGCCATGTTGTCACAATTCCTTCATACAGAGTGGTACACGTCAAGTGTATTGCACTGACTTCTAGTTCTTACCATCGGCTTCCTCAATTTCAAAGTATCTGTAGTTGAAGTGCATGGATGGAACATGAGGATTCTTTGGATGAATAACGGAGCTTACACCCATGGCACAGAAAGGTAGTTTTCCTAGGTAAAAAGATGCACAGAAAGAAAATCTAGAGTTTTTCAAATAACTTCATTTATTACCTTTTAAGGAACATTGCTATCTATCTTAGTTTTCAAGCTGTCATTCGGCTACAAGCAAATTTCACAATAATAATTACTCCGTGTGAAATTCGCTTCTCATCCACGTATTTTTTACGTGCCTCATTAAAAGCCTTTTTCTACATTTGTCCTAAAAACGCAAAAAAGGGATAATTACAGAATTGTTAATGTTGGAAAAGCCCTCTCACATCATCTAGTCCAACTGTCAACCCGTGCCCTCTAAAACATCTCTCAGTGCCGCATCTACACGGCTCTTGAACACCTCCAGGGACCGTCACTCCACCATCTCCATGGGCAACCTGTGTCAGTGCCTTACCACTCTTTCTGAGAAGACCTTTCTCCTAACATCCAGCCTGAATCTCCTCTGAAATAATATATCGGAGCACCCCTTCTTCCCTCCCTCCCCCCTCGCGGTCCCCTTACCATCCTCGGTGGCCTTCAGGGTCTTCCCCCTGCTCCTCATCTGCCGTGCCGCCTCCTCGGACAGCTGTCCGAACACCACCGACACGTTCACGCCCGCCTTCTCGAAGACCTCTCCGTCCTGTAGCACGCAGCTGATGCCTCCTCCGCCTGCCAACGCCGCACCGGGTCACTGAGGGCCGGGAGCCCCCCGCGCCCCGCCGCCCCCGGCCGCCCCGTGCCCCGCACCTTCCTTCCTCTCCCAGGTGTCCACGGCGAAAGAGGCGCCGGGGTCCAGCGCCGCCAGAGCGCGGCACACCTCGGCCTGAGTCTCCATGATGAGCAGTTCCATGCGGCTCCCCAGCTCCCGCCGCCGCCGCCGCAGCTCCCGCAGCCCGCTCACCGGCGGCGCCATGAATCGCCGTCGCACCTCCTCCTCCTCCTCTTCCTCCTCGGCCGCCGCCATGGAGGCCCGCCGCCGCCACAGCCCTAGCCCCAGCCCGCCCAGCGCCCCCGCCGCCGCCACAGCCCAGCGCCGCCCGCCTCGGACCGCGGGGATCCCCGGCGGCGCGGAGCCCAGCCAGCGGCGGGACGCGGCGCACAGGGCGGGCGGGGCGCGGGCGGCCCCGCGGAGCAGCTGCGCGGCTACCGCCATGACGGGCACCAGCGGCGCTCTGCCACCGACCGCGGTGGGGCGGGATCCCAGCAGAAAGGGCAGGGCGGGGCGGGGCGGAGCAGATAGAGCTCAATAACGTCCTCTTTTTTTCTTTTTTTTTAAATATGACCCCCAAAGCACAACCGTTTTCTTGTTTTTTCTGTGTCTTATTTCACTCGTTAGAATTCTTTATAGGACGAGAGGTGATTCCTCTCGTGCTGGGGAAGACATGAGGAAACGTTTCTTTGCAGACTAACAGGGCACAGCCCAGGGAGATGGTGGAGTCCCTCCCCCCGTCCCTGGAGGTGTTCAAGAGCCGTGTAGATGTGGCACTGAGAGACTCGGTTAGTGGGCATGGTGGGGATAGGCTGACAGCTGGAATAGGTGATCTGAGAGATCTTTTCCAACCTTAATGATTCAAAGTTCTGTGAGGTCAAATTGCGATGTCTACGTTACTAGTCATGCGCGGCAGTCGGCATGGCATGAAGGCAGGAGCCAACTTGTCTCTCACGTAAAACATTTCTCTGTGGTAGGATCGTCACCACGGCTGCAGAGCATCTGTGGTGTGATGTGAGTCAAGACTTGAGCAGGTTCAGGCATGGCGAAGATGTGTCTGTGTGCTGCATAGCTGCTTTTCATGCTCACTGCTGGTCTTGTAAATGCCTGGCCAACTTGTGGAAAAGTTGCTTAGAGCAGTCAGAATGCTTCCCAGAGATCTCAGAGGATATGTGCTTACACTTTCCTTTCAATCACTGAAGCTGAAGTGCCGTATTGTTGATTATTATTTTTTTTTCTTCTACAAGAGCCATTCTGATAGTATTGCCTCCTCTTTCATTATGTCAGCCCATGCTGTCAGGGGCAGAAGGTGGTATGGCAGCAGAGGTTGAACCTTCCCACCAACGTTCCTTTACATGTTTTTGCTGTGCGACAGATGGCAGCAGAGGGGCAGTCTGACAGAATGACATCTGACATGGGAGTGCAGATGAAGCAAGGGTGTGGAATTGAATTCCTCCACCTGGAAAAAAAGCCCCCACTGACCTTCAGTGACCATCACTGGTATTTGATGAACGTTTTTGGAGATAAAACAATGAATATGAGCACAGTGAGGCAGTGGGCAGTACGTTCCAGTACTGGTGACAGCAGCAGTGGTCACCTCCACAAGTGGAGACTTTGACAAATGCTGCATTCTTGTTCACTGCTGGTGAAAATGCACAGCTAATCGTAGTGCCAGTGTTGAAAAACACTGTTTTCTATCCAAGAATTTTCTCTGTCAAATGCTGTTATTGTGCTCCTTGTATCTGTTGTAGTTTCCATGGAAATAAATAGGAGATACTGTTTTCAGTGTGTCCCACATAATAAGAGTGATAAAAAGTATGGTTATCGTAGAGCCAGATGTGGAAAGGCTCTAAGTAGCAGCAATTTACAGTTCCAAGTTTGATTTTCATTCATTCATTCATTCATTCATTCATTCATTCATTCATTCATTTTTGTGCTAATATCGGCACTGTGTCTATTAAACTGATTTTCTCTTTTCCTCAGCTGCTCTGAAATGAGCTACGTCAACCATGAGACAGTACAATGAAGGACAGCCACAATGACCAAAGGCTTTAGCAAACAAGTAAAGCCACAGTTTTCCTCAAACCAACATGTAAGTGACAACTGTGGGTACTGTGTTGAACTGAGCTGTGAGAGTTTTCTTTCAAATCAAGAAGCAGATTTACTAGTATTTTATAAATTATGCATATTATTGACAGAGGGCCCACATCAGAATTATCCCGAGAAAAGTAACAGCTGTGTTGAAGGCCTGATCCTGTAAGATTTGTATGATAGCATGTGACAATTCCTGGTAACACTGAGTTACTGTTATTTAAGGAGTGTTTTACACCAGTAGTATCCAAGAGGAGATCACCCTTGACTTTGTGATGTCCCTAACATGAACTGGGGCTTCATTATCTGCTTCTCTTCATTGTCTGAATTTGGGTGTGAATAAGGGTGTAAAGTGATAACATTCACTCAAAGGCTTAGGCCATTTTTAATTTGATTCTGTTCTTTGGCAGCAGAGGATGCTGTGAAGCTGCTGAAGCTCTGCAAGTAAGAAGGAAAAGAGACCTCTGGATTCCGATCTTTTCTGCCACCAGCTGTAGAGGAGAGGATCCTTTCAAGATTCCAGAATGAACCAGGAGACATGAACCACTAGCAGCAGGAGTGAAGGAAGTGCCCTTTGCAGTAGAGATCTGAGGCTGAGGGAGGACACTACGACCTCATGGGCTGTGGTAAGATTGCTTAGTTCAGACACGCTAAGCAGCTCTTTGCACCATTCTTTATCCATAGAGGGCTGTGATACCTCACTTTCTTCTTGAATTACTTTCAGTGGATTTACTTAAACATTTTCATGATAACCAGTGTGCATAATGTCCACTTCATGCTGTGGTAAAGCTCTGTTCTTTTAGTGGGATTCTTAAACATGACTATATTAGAAAAAAAGAAAAAAAAAAAAAGAAAAAAAAAAAAGAATGCTGATGCCAAAATAAAAGAAATATAAAATGCATTCATGCTTATGAGAATTTCACTGATGTTTGTATTGGAAGTTGAGTACAAACTTTGATACCATACGGTAATTCAGGCTGGGCAGGGCCACTTGATGTTTCTAGTCCAGCCGCAGGGGCTCATGGCTCCCTATCTGGATGAGACTGCTCAGAGCCTTTCTTGCTTTTGTGTGAGAGTTTCCTGTTGTGCCTGGGCTCCTATCCCAGCACTGCAATGACATTATGAGGAGTATTTTTTTTTCTTACATCTAGCAAGAATTTCTATTGCTGTTACCACGTTGTGGTCAGCATTCACTTGCTGCTGAACCTTGATAGCATGACGTTTTTACTGAGCAGGATTTTTCAGGCTGGTTGCTGGAACTTGATTAGGCTGCAATTTCTGGTGAAAGTGAGGGGGAGTGACAGACTGAAAATGGGGCGCTCCCCCTATTTGCCAAATCTTCTCATCGTTAGCAGTCTGTGAGGTCCTCCTTTGTGAGGTCCTCCTTTGTGAGGTCCTCCTTTGTGAGGTCCTCCTTTGTGAGGTCATTTGCTGTAACAGCAGGTTGAGGTTGAAACTTCAAGCAAATCCCATGCGCTTTCCTTTTGCAGAAGTGAGAAAGATGCAAGAATGGTTATTTATGGCCTTGTTTGTATATGTACAACCAAACTGCACTGGCCAGTAAAGAAAATATTGTTTATTTTTCATCATTTGAATTAATGTTCCTCATCACATTATTTTGTCTTACCTCACTTTACAGAGTACCGAGAAGGGTAGTATATATTGCACATATGTAAGAGGTTCAACAACTACAGTGATAGGACCCTAGGAAAGTAGCTTACATTTTTATCTGTGCTTTCAGTGTGCATTTGGTAAATGCAGATAAGGTTACCGGCTGAAGAACACTGAGAAACAGTGAGCAAAAAGATACTGTCAGATTTATAGTTTACCAGTTATTATTTAGTTGCTAGAGTGTGGACAAAACCTTACATTGCTGAATGAATTAGCTCTGCATCTGCTGAAGTATTTTTAGTAAGATAGTAATGTAACAGAGCTATAACAGAGACAGTGTCATAGGAGTTCCCATCTGGTTTGTCTCTGTAAGGAGAAAACATGCCAGAGCCAGCAGGAGCTTCTGCCCCTCCTGAAGTCACAGGAGAGTCTGTGATTAATAACATTACCCCCCAAGTCTGGAAAATGGGGAAGAATAAGTGTGCTGAAAGGCTGCCAGAAGAGGAGTGCCTGATGACTATTTCTGGAGATGAATTATAAAAGGAAAAGGCAAGAGGAAGGAGAGTGTTGCAGATGCTAAAATTGATCTCTGTGGCTGCAGTAACACCAGAAGCTTGGGTTAAGATTGCGGAAGTGTTATCTTCTTGTGCGTCCAAAACATTTCCCAGCACAAGGCATGGTGGCAGGATGAAAGCTATGCCAAAGCTATGTCATAGTTCATGTCTAATTAACTGGACGAAATCATATTCAGACCGGTAACTTCTAATAATTGTTGACATTCCTTTTGTACAGTTTATTGCAGTGTTCAAGGTTTTGCATCAGCCTTTCACAGTTTGCATTTACTGATGATATTAACAGACCTCTCTTCCAAATGCTCATTCAAGGTCCCTTCATTTTCTACGGCTAGAAGATCATCTCCCCAGCAATTCAGAGGGTCAGTAGAACTTCTTTAAAATTCAGCTCCTCTTAGTATCACTGATGTTTCCTCTCTCTTGAATATCTAAAAACACAGTGAGGTTCTTCTCCACACTATCAGGACTTCCTCAGGTGTCTCTTCACCAGGAGATGGACAGTTCTAGTCTGATAATTGTTTTATGGTGATCACTGTCACCACATGCAAAATATACACCAGGAACACATTGCTCACCCTTGAGTCTGAGCCTTCCATACTGGAAGGGATGAGCTGCTGTTAGTGAGAAGCCCAGCCACTGCCATGCTGTATCTGGACACGATCAAGCAGCAGCCTATAAATCTTCATGACAGGTTCACTGAAATGCACAGGATGAACCTGCATGTGCAGAATGCAATGGATCAGCTTGAACAGAAGATAAATGATTTTTTAATGAACATAAAGAAAAACAAACCTGAATAGAGGGAAGAACAAACAATGTCAATCAAAAACAATTATTATAAGGCTTTGGAAGATGCAGATGAAAAAGTACAGCTGGCTAATTAAATTTATGATTTGGTAGACTATCATGTGAGAAAATTTGACAAGGAATTTGCTAAATTTGGAGTGGAACTTGAAGCAGACAATGCTGGAATCACAGAGATATTGAAGAGATAGTTGGAATTGGATACATTGCGTACAATACAAACTCTTCTCAACTATTGGGATTGTATAGCTTGGGCTCATTACCTTAAGGGCTTGGAGTCAATTACCATGGCAGCAGCTCTAGCAGTGCAAGTCTCAGTGCAAATGAAGGAAGGAAGAAGAACATCTGGTCTAAAAGTCAGCTATTTAGGAACAATGATCTCCAGCTTGGAAGAAAATTTTCATTATCTAGAGGTTTGACTGGATAATCATTATCAGCTCTGGAATTTACGTGAATGCAAACATTAAATTCATCAAAGAAAGATTACAAAATAGAAGAAAAAGCAAAAGTAACAAATCCAAAAGTCAGCAGTCATCATCATCTTCCTCTTCTTCATTTCTGTTGTTGTATTCTTCATCTGCACTGGCACAAGAACTTTCCCAGCAAACTGCAGTAATCCAGAGTCTGATTCTAATAGCTGGGTTGACTAGACCTATGATCCAAATGAGCCACGCTACCTCATTTGTAATCAGGTGTCCTATTTTGGAATTGCCCCATTATGGATGTGCTGGACTGATAGAAGCACCAGAAGGGAAATGGTACCTCCCAGATCGTACAGCTGCAATGAAGAGAAGGTGCAGTGGACACAAATAAATGTATTCATCTGGACAAAAAATTGCATACTAAAGATTTTACAGGGGACTTAAGTGTGGGGAAGAATACCTACCACACTTCTTTGCAACCATTTAAAGAAGGCATAGCAGTCATAAGATCTTGAACTATTGGTTTTGCTGCTTGTGTTTTGATATTGTAAATAAACCGTGCATATACATCCATGTGCTACTGGTTCTATTCCAGTGAGCCTTGTGTTATTCCAGTTGCCAACACATACAGATATTTGTACTATCCAAACCATTTTATCTAAGCAATGGAAATTCTACAATCATTCAGTCTTTTAAAAAGGGGAATGGCATAAAACTAAAAGATGGTAAATTTAGGTTAGGTGTTAAGGAGAAATTCTTTACTTAGAGAGTGGCGAGGAACGAACAATGCTTTGTTCTTGTGTACTTTTGAGCGTGGTTTGTGAAAGAGCACCTTAAAAGGCCAATCAACATGTGTCTGTTTTTAGTCTTACCAAAGAGGAATCACCACCTGCTGAATCACAGCTTTCACTTCCTTTGTTGCTAGAGCTTTTTAATTTTTTCTCTTTTGTTAGTCTAGCTCTGTGGACTTGGCATTATGACCAAAAGCAAGAAAGTCAAGCCAGAGATGAAGCTGGGGAGTGTAGAGGCAGGTCTATGGGCAGGGACTTTGTGGACTGAGTGTGAAGAAGCGCAGGAGCCTCCCCTGTAGATTAATGTAAGTGTTGTACTTTGCAGGACAGTGGACAGCAAAGGACAGAATAGAAGTTTCTGGTGACTGTTTGGAGACCAGTAAAGTTTTAAAAGTTAGTTTTCCCAAGTGGGCTGAACTCTGGGTGAACTCAGCCAGGTATGGTTTGGCTTGCATGAAATGAAGTGGATTTGTGGAGCAGGCTAGCATGCTGAAATCCATTACCATTTGCTGTAGTAGTGTTTTCCAACAGCTTACTCTGTATGATCCCTTATGAGAAGATCTTGGAAATTCTGATGAGGTTTAGGTGCACCACCTCAGCGTCTCAGCATCACACTTCCTTTCTTGCCTATTTATACAACTCAGTCTTCTTTCCAGAGTGTGTTTTGTCATGAGTGCTGTGGGACTTTGTTGTCTTTTTTAGCTTTTAAGTGAAACAAAATGTCCCAGACAATACTGGTTTTCAGAGCCACAATATCTTCCCCTTCTGCGTACTTCTTCAGTTTCATTCCTTTTTAAATGTAATAAAACCCAGAGCACAGACGCCTTTCTTCCCCTGTTCTTTAAAAGTGCCTTGAAAGTCCCGAGCTAGATAATCACATGTTCATCACTGTTTTTCCCCAAGGGCCTTTTTGTGTGTGTGTGTGGAAACACAATTCTTAGGATTGCTATCCCGAGTCTTTCTTTTGCAGAGAAGAGCAGTTTTCTACTCTTACTTGTTGAAAACACCTACAAATTTTCCTCTCCCACAAGTTTTAAATGTTTGCTCTTTTACAGTTGTCCTCATTTTCCATTAATGTGAGATACCAGAAGCATTTCTTCCTTAATTTTTTTTTTTTTTAAATGGGAAGCCTTGGAAAAGTTCTTATGTTTTCATCTTTCTATAAATGGAATATTTAAGAGGATGGCTTTCATTTTTAAAAGCAGGGGCCATGTGAACATTATGGGGCATAGAGACCCCACCTGTCTTTGCTGCTTTTAAAGATAGGCTGTCACTTGGGTTATGAAGCTCAGTTGCACATTACCAAAATGCGTTTAAAAATTGGGCTTCAATCCATCATCAGCATTTTTAAAGTCAGGTTCTTAAATATGTAAAAGGTTACTTCTGTGAGCTTGGGAAAGTGGAAGATATAGACATATTGCACTACTTGAGTATTCATTCAGTTCCCTCATTCTGGTATCGTTGTGACCCTCTTTCGTTGTGATCCATTTATTTCTCATTTTGTATTTAGCTACAAGGAGGAAAAGAAAGGATATTACATTTACAACAAGAAGTTGGCGACAATATTAACCTATACTACAATTTGCATAGGATTCCATAAATATTTCCAAAGAAATATTAACTGAACCATCCGATGTAAAAAAAAATTGAGTTATTTTTATTGTTGCTAGATAATCCAAAAATTTATATCAGTGAAATAGTCTATTAGTCTGTAGATATTTCCCTAAAAACACATTAACTCAGTTTTGTTGCATTTTCAGGGCAGTTTGGTCACAGAGGATTATGACAATATTATATACTGTATAACCCTGGGCTCCATGACAGTATGGGTGTGTTAGGAAACATCCCTATCTTGAGGGGGAAATTTTACAATATAGAAAATAAGCAAGGTTCTTAAGTTATTATAATTTTAAAATTGATTGATTTCTTGCTAATGTGAAGACAGTGTTTTATGTGCTGTCTTTATCTTAGCCATTTCATTTGCACTTATGTAAAAGATAAGCAGCTTTTAAATTGGTAGGCAGTTTTCTCTGCTTTGACATGTTTTAAGTTTTGCTGTACAATTTCATGTATAGTTTTTGACAATTTACACAAACTCAGATAGCAAGTTATGTCTTGCATTCCAGAAATTTGACAACTTTGGTTGACACTTTGGATCTAGAAAAATGTCCAAGCTTACGTAATTCCAGGCCATCCTGCAAGTGCTGAAGTCTAACATCTGTCATTTATCTGCTTGAACAACTTTGTTTTTTTAAAGTGCAGACCACTGGGCTCATCATGCAAGGGAGATCTACTGGATCTCAGAGTGCTTTCATTATTATTTGGTATGTTCAGAAAGCATTGGGATTCAGTACGATTTTTCTGAAAGTTTTCCTTGCAATTTGTGGGTATAGTATCTGCAAAAGCAGAAACTTCTTATTTATCTAATTTGTCTCTGTATCTGCTGTAGCTTTTAATCAGCCTCTGCCTCACTGCTGGGACAAACAGTGATTCTAGTGCTGATGCCCTGATATTGAGCATATGTCACAGAGGATTGTTGGGGAAAGATTATTTTCTCACAGTATTGTAGTTGAAATTCCCAGGCAGCAGGCTTAAATCAAATAAAAGGAAGTTGTTTTTATCGATCACTGTGGAAACAAACGAAGAGACTGAGTGTCTCAGGGCATTACTGCAGGTGGGAGCGTAAGTGGAATCATAAAGGAACTGAAAAAAAAAATAATGGAAAAGCTTTCAAATGCACAGGTGCAACACCAGCCTGTGGCAATGGCTGTCCTTGAACAGCAAATTACCTCACTAGAGTATTAGGGAATGAGTCAGTCTTGCCCTGCTTTTATGTGCTCTCTCCCAAAGTACCCATTATTGGCCACTGTCAGATAAAGCAGCTTAGGTTTTTAGAGATTTGATCCAAATCACTTTGGGTGCCCTTATGTTGTTCATCCCCTACGTTTTTGAAACAGGAGTAGGATTCGTGCCCAAGTATGCATTTCTCAATGTACAGGAAAAAAATAAAATTCATGCCTTTAGCCACACCACAGCATGTTTTCATGCTGTTAATGTACATACAATGTTAATGAGCATAAACACATCCACTTAACTTAAGCATATTCTCCAGATTAAGAGCAGGAGTACATTAGATCCTTGGATCTAAATTTGTAGTTTAATATTCTGATAATGAACTGCTGGTCTGAGAAGCAGAAATAAAACAGCATCTAGTTGTTCTTCATTCTGCTGCAGCCTGATTTGTTTAGTTCACAAATTTTCAGGAACAGTAAGAAAAATGCAGGCTTCCAGTGCAGTCCAATGCCAAGAATGTAATCCACAGTTTGTCCTTAATCCCATGAGGATCATCTCAAATGTTTCCAGTGCTTTTGGCAGGAATATTAAATTACAAGATCTGGGATGCTTGCCAGAAACAGAAAAAAAAAAAAAAGATTCACAATAAAAGCAGTGTCCCCACTCTGTGTTTCAGCAGCAGAAAAATGACATTAATATGGATGACTGGCTTGAAAAAAAAATAAAATAAAATTCAGAGGGCAATTTTTCACAAGGGTCTTATGGCAATCCATTCTATTTAATTTTTCAGCGCTAAAATATGTGCTGTTCAGTCTCTGGTGACAATTCAGGGTGACCATTTTGTTTGTATATTGAGCTTTTCTTTTATGCAATTGAGAGTAGTAGTTATCTGTCTCTTTTACAACTCAGGCTGGAACCTGGGCCCCAGATTCTGACTTCTGTTTTCTCTGTGTGTTCCAGGAGGAACTCACAGAGCACGGCGGGGTTGTTTCTGATTCACTGTGATACAGCAAACTCCTGAAATCATGGACTTACATTTTTGTTGAAGTTACCATGTGAAAGTACTTACACACTTATCAAATAAGTCATCAACTATACCAAGAGTTCCAAGGAAAACTGTAAGACCTTGTTATATGTGTGCCAAACCTTCTTTGAAGATTGCGTGCAAATCAAAACTTGCTGTATTTGTCAAGATACAAGCCCTGCTTGTCTTCAGGGAGTGAATCTTCAATCATTTCTGATAAAATTGTTACACAAAGCTACTTCTGTGGGTGTAAACACTCCATTAAAAAAGAAGACAAATTATAATCAATTAATTTGACATTGGAAAATTTTTGTTTTACATTAGATGTATTTATTGATTCTTTTCTTCTTTTTCTCTTTTCCTGCTCTCTGTTCCACACAACTGCTTTTCTGTGGGAAGATCTGTAGGAGTGTCTGACATTCTCATCCCTTCTAGGCAGTATTCTTGTTGCTTCTGCAACACACACGAATACCCAGGATTTATTTAGAATTCATTTGAATTTTGTCACTATTTTTTCTTCCTCGTGATTTATTGAAGAGCTGTCCTTAAGATCAGCTAGAGATTTAATTTTGATACTCCATCTGTACTGTACTGTGCTTCGGTCTTTGTATTTTTGTGTGTGTGTTTTATTCAATATCTACGCTGTTTTGGGTCTGTTGATGCTGTGATGATACAAACAAAACTAGTATAGCTACACAGAACTGACAGTAGTATTTTATTACCACAACGCTTTATTCTGGTGCCAGAAAGTCTTTGTGGTAGGTGCTGTATTCTGCTGGTGCCTTCCACTCACTAAGTGTCATAAGTTTAGTCACAAACATAACAATCCATCTTTTATTTTCTGTGAAGAATGGAGTGACTGAAAAACACTTCCCTCTTTCACATGAGGCAGTTGAGCCTTACTGCAGTGGCAGGAAGGGGTAGAGAGCAGGAAGTTGCTTTCATGCTTATCTTTCTTGCCCTCTTTTGGTCCGGAGAACATTTATGTCTGCCATCTGGGACTTAACCTGTGCCTGTACTGTTACCTGCTGAAGGCCAGTTAACTTGTTAGGATAGTTAAAAAAACATTTGTCAGAAGACACATCCTGTGCTACATATGCAAATGTAGCTACAAATAGAAAGTAGGACATATTTTCCACTTGTAACTCAAGTTCTGATGAATCTAAACATTAGACAGCATCTAGCTTGTTGTCACGATTCTGTTTTCAGTTCCTTTCAGATGAAAGCATTTGAAAGAATACCAAAACTAAAGGGAGAGTGAGAGACAGATCAAATGTATCAGAGAAGTAGTGCTCACTGCGTATCTCTTTTGTGAAATAGGCAGAAATGTGTGCTGATAAACTTGGGAGGTATGAGGCTCGTTAAATTCCTCCAATACTTTTTTTCTGAGGAAAATGGATATGTATTTAAGGAGATGTCATTGGCTTTTAACCAGTGCAAAGGCATTGCTTAAAAATTTTTAAGTTGCTTAAAAGCAAGTTCATAAATTGCTCAAAAAAAAAAATAAAAAATCCCCAGTAGCACCACTTTCCAAATTCCTTTATTTTATTTACAAAACATTGGTTACTTGTATCAAGAGAAACCATAAGATAATTTCCTCCTGTTAACCTTATGCCTAATGAAATTATATTTTGTGTTGAAGATCGACTTGACCTTTTAACAAAAGGTCAGAGCAACTAGTTATCGTGTTAATAAGAAGTGGCAATGCAGCAGCTTTGGCAGAACAAAGAAAATTGGGGCTGCCCCTGTGTTACTTTCAAGAATACCTATGACTCATTATCAGCCCATTAGCTAAGTACGTACAGCAGTTATTTTACTCGTGGCCACCATTTTTTGCATTTGGATGCTTATCTTAGAGTATATGAAATCAAGTTCTGCACGTATGCTAAAAATGCTTTTCAAAGAATCTCTGGAAATTTAGACCCTCACATAAATTCCACTTCTGTAATTTCCCATTTGCTAAGCAATTGTGAAGGAGTGCTGACAGCAGAGGATGGCCATTTCATATCTTTAGGCCTGTGCTGCAAACGGTGTGGTGCTGGCATTGTAATGTGAGCGATTAAAATGCGTAAATGGCTGAGTACATAGGATATCTGAAGTTAAAATAGACCCAACAAGCATATTGAGAAGTTGGCTTCAGTGAAATTAGAAGCAAAATATTTAAACAAGAAATGCTGGCCTGTTTTCTGTGTCATATAGCCAAGTTAAAAATGAAACAAAATCAAAATCAAGCCTTGAACCACAAATTCAGATCAGCTTGGAGTCCTAAATGAGGGAAAAAAAAAAAAAAAAAAAAAAAAAAAAGAAATAAAAAAAGGATATAAATATAATAAATCAATTCAAAGTCTTCAGTATGTTTGAAACTCAGCACAGGAGCACTCAGGGAGAGTAAAATCCAAACCTGCTTTTGCGAATGAGAAGCAAGCCTTACTGGAGGAAGGGAGGGATGACATAGCTGATGTGTTTGTATTAAACTTGGCAGTCAACTGAACAAAAGTCCTCAACAAGTTCGGTGGAGTTTTGCCAAAATAGAGCCATACCAAGCACTGTGTAGAATTTCAGAACTTTAAATTCTTTGATGTACTTCCTAGCCTCTGGGAAATTTTGGTAATTATCTGTTGCATTTTGGAAGTGTATTTGGAGTGGCATGGTCTGATTCTTACACCTTGTCATGCAAATTTGGTAAAGAGCATTCTCCTCAAACTTTCAGCACATTCTCGCACTGCTTAGTGCTGAAATGAATTAAAAGAAGCACTTTGGGATTCTCACCGCTTTTTTTTTTTTTTTTTAGCATTTTTTGTGTCCTTGCTTACTGCTGTTACAGTAAATGGTGTGCTTTAGTTAAGAAGAAATTGATCCCTCTTTTTTTTTTTTTAATGAATCTTCTTGAGTCGTATCAGTCAAGTTGTACTAACTGTAAAATATTAAGCAATGAACAATGAACCCTTTGGAGAAAGTAGGCCCTGCTTCACATTACATTCTGATGTAGACAAGAACAAACAGGAACATTTTTTAGAAGGTTTGCTAATGCTGTGATCTTTGACATCTGGGGGATTTGCGGTGTGCTAGGCCCTAGTAAAACAGCTTAGTTTCCTGATAGCAGACCATATGCCTTTAAAAAACAGTGCCAAGCAGAGGTGCTGGCCCCAAGGTCTTAGACAGAGTTTGTTTTCTTCCTTAGTTTTGTCTTGAAGGATGCTGAAGACTTGCAACCCTAGTTCTTCTTGCTGAGAGCAACTGCTCCCTGGGACTTCAGAAAACTAGCATGTTGTGTTTCAAGCTGGGTACCCAAAAACTGCGTGGATCATTAGATAGTAAGCTTTCTGGGGGATTAGCCTATCTTCCTGCTCTGCTTTTATTCAGTGTGGAACATTAAAGGGATGTGAAACTGAGTGTCCTCTGAGGCCTCCTACTGCCATGCATTACACACATGTCCTGTAAAGGTACCATCTTTTCACACAGTTCTCTTCAAATGATACTGCTTGTTAAGTAAAATGTTATCTTAGGCACAGAGATTATCAGCAAAGCAAAATGAAAGATAAGGAGGTGCGACATTGCCCAATCCGCCCATTTGAAGATGCTGCTCGAGTCACAAGATTTGTTTAAAATACGTAATAATTTGGAGGCTTTTCTCTATTTGCTGCCTTGTTGCCAAGGGATTTGGATTCTTGTACTTTAGATCTTTAATCACAGTGATGAAAGACTCCTTTTGTCAAGGGAGTTGAAGGTCATGTGCAGTCATCTGATTGAGTGAGTTGGCCTTCAGAAAGAAATATCAGTATTACATGACTTAGCAACAGGGTGCATTTTTGTGCTTTTAAGTTGTTCTTCAGCATCAGGAAAAGAATTTATAATAATTTCTCCTAAGAAAAAAAAAAAAGAAAAAAAAAGGAAAAAAAAGGAAAAAAAAAAGCTTTATTTCTGTATTCTCAAGGAGCGATAATGACTATTCTTTCTAGCCATAGAGAGATCACATTTTGAGCCATGTAAAGGTAAGAAACTTATTTGGGTGGCATATTCTGAGCAAATGGATGTTACATCATCAGAATGCTCACATTTTTTTGGAGTACTCTATGTATGTCAAAGCAGGGCTTGCAAATTACCAACCATGGTTCAGATACTCTCATATCACTGTAAGAATGAAAGTGAATTTTACTGAAGATATTGAAGAATCACAGTGCCTGTCCATCCTTTTTAAAATCTAATCTTGATGTCTCATCCTTTCTGTATGAGTGGCAACATTTATGACATTAAAAATGTTGTAATTACTGGGTGAATTACTTCCAGAACCTCCTTAGTGTCCTCAGAGTAGTATAACATCTTCCTAAGCAGTGAAAAGCAAAATATATCTTATTTCTCTTGACCAAAGTGAAATTTGTGTCATCTATCACTTTTCTATCACTTTTCATTATTGCCCAAAGGATTGAAGATACATTTATATACCAGAAAGCTGTATGTGATGAGCTTATGTTGACATTCAGCTAAAATAACAGTACAGACAGAGCAATTCTGAATGGAACATCATCTGCTCAACTCTGGTCTTCTCTACAAGCTTAAAAACTGCAGCCAGCCCAATTCACACTGCCTGACTGTTATCTTAACCTGAACTGAGATTACCCCTTAGTTTCGGGCTTTGAGTGTTGGTGGGTTTTTTTGAGAAGTACATTAAAAGATGTCAATTATTTTAATTTCTTATGGACAAAAAAAAAAAAAAAAAAAAAAGAAAGAAAAGAAAGAAATAGTAATTAGAAAGGCAGCTAGGAAGATAGGTGAGTCTACAGTTTCATGGGTAGGAAGATTTTAAATAAGGATGACATGATTTTCTTGAGGTCCCATCATCGCTTCCAGCAAGGAAAGGATAAGATCTCTTGGCCAGTTTTCACAGTTGTTTCATATGTTTGTATAAATCAGAGGAAAAAATTGAGAGAGAGTCAGAGGAGGCTGCTTTTCTCTTGAACTGTGACTATTTTACAACCAGTTTGTAGTTGTGTCTGTGAGTTTTCAGATACATGGAGCTCAGTTTTTCTCTTTTAGTAAGCAGAATTCAGATCTGATCCTCAGAGCAAATGTGCTCTTAGACATATCCCAATCTTGAACCTTTCATTGCTACATAATGCTCTACCACATAAGCAACCTGAAGTCACACAGGGTCCTGCTGAGCCCATGTTGCATAGTCTGCTGCAAAGGGAAGAGAAAGCAACAGATATCTATGTTATTTCTAATGCCAGCAGAAAACAACCTGTGTCCTGGGTAGATTTTTCACAAGTGAAAAGTGAATTGCTTAAGAATGTAACTTAGACTGAGTTCTGGCTCCTTCTGGTAATCATATGAGTATTTTTATTGTTTTTCTAGCCGCTCGGGAAGTGAGTATTATAATCAGAGGAATTCTAGAGTGCCTTGCCATTTTCTCCTCTTTAAATCTACCTTATTCTTCTAATTTATCTTCAGTTTATGTATATCTTCCTTCCTTTTATCATCTCCTTTTCTTCCTTTCCTGTGTCTCTTCCTATCATTTTCTTCTTTCCTTCAGCTTGCTTTAATTCACTTTGTGCTTTCTACTTTCCTACCTGAGCAGTTTTGTACTTAGTGTGCCCTAACCCTAGTATGTTGGTATATGCTGCATAAATATGATTGTACCACAATATAGAGCAACAGGAGAACTGCTTCTGAGGTCATTGGAGTCCATCGGTACTGATAACTTTTAAGTATCACCTCTTAAGAGTACAGAAACAGGCAATTCCAAATTGTCAGAAGTCATACAAGGCAGATGGATGACTTTCCTCACATAAAGGTCATCTTCTTCTAGAGCTTAGGAAATTAAAAATGGTGTATGGCCACTGGAAGTAAGGCTGGGTGAACTGAAAGGTCTACAGAGGCACTGTTCTCCACTGTTGGGAGTAAATTTGTGTGGCCAAAGCTCAGTTAGGGTTGAAGCTGGACAGTACCATGGGGGACAAAAAAAAGGACTTCTTAAAATATGTTAGCAGCATATTAACAAAAGGAGGATTAGAGATGTTGTTGATCCATTAATTGGTAAGGATGGTCACCTCACAAATAGAGACACAGACAAAGCTGAAATAGTTAATGTCTTCTTCACCTCTGCCTTCAACCCAACGATGTATGTTGGGACCCCCAGAGCCCAGAGATGTAGGAGTGTGACTACGGTAACAATAAACTCCCAGTCAACTCTGAACTTGTGTAGAATTTGTTTCTCCTGCCAGATACATACAAGTTCATGGGGCCTGATCAGATTTATCCTAGGGTACTCCAAGAACTGGGTGATATTATCATGATACCTTTCTCAATTATGTTTCTGTGCTTTTGCGAATCTGGAGAGGTCCTGGTCAACTGGAAGCTGGCAAATTTTGCCCAAGTTTTCAGGAAGGGAAAGAAGATCCTGGTAAATACAGGCCTGTCACTTTGACTTCAGTGCCTAGAAAAAATCTGGAGAGGATTGTTTCTGGGAGTTACAGAAAGACTATACTATTATTGATCACAGCCAATATGGATCCTGGAGGACAAAGTCCTATCTGACAAAGTTCATCTCCTTTTATGACAAGGTTACCCATGCAGTTGACCAAAGGAAACAGGTAGATGTGACCTTTTTGGATGTCAGCAAATCTTCTGATACTTTTTGTCACAGTGTCCTTCTGCATAGGAAAATGTTCTTCCCCAAGAGGTTATTCAGAATCTGGAACAGACAGCCCAGGGCGGTGGTCATAGCATCAAGCTGTTGGAGTTCAAGAAGTGTTTGGACAACGCTCCCAGACACAGGGTTTGAATTTTGAGTGATCTTATGTGGAAGCCAGGTGTTGGACTCAATGACTCTTGTGGGTCCCTTCCAACTCAGGATATTCTATGATTCTATGGTTTGGTGATAAGGTGTGATAGAGAAACTGCATAGGACCATGCATTTATTTTTGTCCCATGTGTATTCATTACAATACTGTGAGATCTCAAAGGTAAAACTACTTTAACCTAGGCATCTTTAACTCGTTTAGTTGTCCTTTTCCTTCTATCTCTGCCATTTTTCAGTATTTATTGACCCAGACAGAACAGAAAGTGTCAAGATTTGAAGCAAATGTATTTAAATATTTTCACTTGCAGTGTGGCTAACATGATACAGCAAGTACATAATTTTGATTAATGAAATCACACAAAGGCAGCTCTTCCTAAGCAGCGTCAAGCTTGGAACATAAGTGGTTTTATGCTCTTTATGTCTGTTCATTCTACCTCATCATCATCTTTTCCAGATGACCACCACACACACTCTAATTAGAAGAGTTATCTGAGTAGAGGAAGATAATTGTTTTATCTGCATTTCTGTTTAAAATCCTGCGTCACGGCCCCTCTTAAGCAATGTAGGAATGAAAATCCAAGAGGAAGATAAGACTACCACATCATTTTGACTCAATTTACTTTAACTAGTGCAAATACCTTCTGTGTGCTCTTTCCTAAGCATACTGTAAATAGATAAATCTGATACAGTCTGTTATCTATTGTTAAATCAGTTTCAATTTGTCAACCTACATAGCTATTTTAACTAAATCAGCCAAGACAGAGTCTAATGTTTGAATAGACCCAAGTCCTGGCCAGCTGTCCTCTTTCATGGTGTGAAAATCTTTGCTGAGATTCTGAAGGTAAGGAAATGAGCATGGCATTAAAAAAAAATTCATTCTTTTCCACTTGGGTTGTGGGGAGAGTTATACTGATCAAATTGGAAAGAACACCAGTGAGAATAACAATAGATTGGAACAATTGTGCAGGGACAAATATCCTTCTCAGTCACTGGCTTTGTAATCAGCTTGTTTCATAAAGGTAAGATCTTTCATTTTTGGAGGAGTAATGCCGTGTTTGGTAATTTTCATATTATATCACATATTACAGATAGAGGAAATATGTTTAAGCCACTGATCCAGGAGCTGGGAATCTTTCTGACTTACTCAATGTAGATTGTCTTAGTGCTATCCCAAAATATTTCATAATGGCAAAGTATCTTTGGGGATATTGCGTGGATATAATTTTTCATGTTTCATTTTCATGTTTTCAATGTTTCATTCACTGTAAATGTTGAGTGTTGTTATAGGAAACTGTAGGAGTAACATCTATAGCTGGAAGGGATCATTTGGAGATTTCCCACCACTGCTAACCTTGATGAAGCTTTATAAAAAACAATGAGAAACTTAACAGCAAGGTAATAATCAGAAAACAAACAAACAACAATGAGACAACAACAGCAGCTAAGGATAGTCCAGCTCTAGAAGATTTCCTTATGTGATGCTTAATCATATTTCTCAAACTTGCATGTGGTAATTGTTTGAACAGTAAAAGCCATAATTTCATACTGCCCTTTTATTGAACATTAGCTCAAAAAATTTCGTCCCCAAATTTTTAAAACAATGCCTACAAATTAGAGGTAAGAGATAGTTATAAAGTCAACAAGAAATGTTATCCAGTAAGAAAACCTAGAGCATGATACAGTAATATGTCTGGTTTTATTTCTGGCAAGAAGTGCTTACTGAGGAGCCCAGTAACGCAAGGCTGAACTCACTGACTCACAAAAGTGTTAGTCTGTACAAGCCTTGCTTGTGAAAACCTTTCAAATACTGTGTCAGTGAAAATTGCCTTTCAGGTCAAAGGGAGTTAGATGAATTGCTATTTCTTGGAGTCTTAATTAAAGATTGGAAGAACCCCAAGTCCTTTTAGCAATGAAGCCTTGTCTTCTTTGCTAAGAATTGCAGTTGTAGCACTTGTGTATTTGTGCAGAGAACCATAGAACCATGGGATATCCTGGACTGGAATGGACACACAAATATCATCCAGTCCAACTCCTGACTCCACACAGGAACACCCAACATTCAAACTGTATTTCTGAGAGCGTTATCCAAATACTCCTTATGCCTGCAGTCTTGATTCCTGGGGAGCCTGTTCCAGGGCTTGACCATCCTCTGGTGAAGAACCTTTTCCCAACACTCAACACTAGCCTTCCTGTTAACCAAGGGCTCCATGAAGAAGAGATGCCAGTTCCTCACCAGGCCTGGGGAAAGAGAAAGAAGGGCTAACACAACCATCAATAATCAACAATATATGTATTGCTGAGTGATCCAAAACATATTCCAGTTCAGAAAGTCCATATTGTTTGTTGTATCCAAGTTAATGTTGAGGTCAGAGTCTGTGATGCAGATAGGGATGGACTGGTTCTCCTTCAATGCTACTGTCATTACGTTGTGACAGAGAGCCAAGGCATGCTGAGGGTAGTGCCAGGTCTTGTCTGTCGCAAGTGGATCCACTTCCATCAGTTCTCCTTCGTCTTCTGGTGCATCTACTTCCATGGGCTCCTCCATGTTCTCTGTTGTATGGGATTTAGCAAAGCACCTTGCTGCTCTCTGGATGATTGGTGTGCCTTAGCCACATACCTTTCACTCCTTTCACTATTTGACAGACACATTTCTGCCTCATGGCACTCTGTGGTGGATCCTTATTCATGGTCTGCACGTGGTTGCTGACATGAGCACTGGCCACTGCTTTAGTGGCTTCTGCTTTCCCAGTCTTAATAAGAATACTAATATAGATACCCTCCCTCAATGACCAATTACACTGTGTTAAATGCTGATGTTTTCATTTTATTATAAAGCATATTCATCAAGGACATTGCATTGAGAGAAATTGCTTTTCAGTGATTCATGTCCAGGTCTTCATTGTTCCCTAGCTTCCCATCTTTCAACCCAGATGAGATGCTCTCTAAGAATGTATTGAGGGTTTTGTGCTTTGCAACTTGTATCTTCTTATTTTGCTCTGCTTCTTATGGCCTAACACTTAGCCTGCTCATAATTTTAAGAGGCTTTCAGTGGCTTAGATCAGGCTCATAGGTTCTACACCATATAACAAAAGCAAAACTTCCTTGTTGATTTTTTTCCCCTCTTTTGTAGTTCACATCTGACTTTCAGAGATTGTTTAATGTGTAAAAGTGTCTGCTGGCATTGTCCTCAAATATGATAACAGGTTGAGTCATTACCAAGAATTTCAAAAGTCAAGGAAAGAAGAAGTTGCAGCTATTTATGGAAAACTGCATAATGGTTTCCAGCTACATTGAAGAAAGTAACTGAAGAAAACGGCCAAGTTCTACAATGTTGTTGAAACAACAGGTCTTATCTGTGATGGCGCCTTCAATGAAATGAAATATTTAATGTAAAAAATTTTGTTGAAAGTTTTTGTTTTCCTTCAAAGATGTTTCAAGACTGGAGAAAAAAAAAAAAAAAAGAAAAAAAAAAAACTTTGGACAAATTGAGACACCATATAAAGAACTGAGAACTCCATACAGAGTATGCCTTTCTTGGGGCTTTCTTAGATCTGACAAGTAGGACAATCTCTTTCCAGTTAGTCAAAGAAATCAGGTACTTGGATCATGAAGGGATGACTGGGGAGGGAGAGAAGCCTGTTGGATGCATGTTGTTCCTTTCATAGGGAGAATAAAAGAGGATAATGAAGCTTAAGATGCTTCAGGAAAGAAATGAAGGTATGAGAATAGGCATGCCTTATATCAGAACAGAAATTAGGGAGTTCGGTGATAGGATATGAGAGAGATATGGATATGGGCTACCAAATGGATATCAACCTGGGAAATTCTAGATAGGAGTAGGTGAAAGCTCATTTATGAGTAAATACAGACATCACAGGAACAAATTGGCACCACAGAGAAAGGGAATATACCTTTTCCTTTGTGGAAATACTAGCATAAAGTACTCTACCAGTGTTCTCTGTTGTTTTTTGTCTTCTACCATAAATAAATCTGCGGCAGACCAGACGCACCTTAATCAAAAGATCTAATTTAAAATCAAGAATGGCCATTGTGAAGGGAAGAGAGGGAATAGTGTGTTCCTTGAGTGCGTATTGTTGACTGTGTCGCATAATTGTGTACTGTGGTATCGTGGTTTTATTACAGAGAGTTAGTGCATGAGGTAGTGGGTAAGGCAGATTAATAGCTTAGGGTTTCTCTGGGTAGCTGTAACTGTTTTTGAAGATGGCCACTTATAATGTGGAAACTTCATAGCTTCTACTCCATGGGTAGAGTGAGAATGTTACTACTCAGTACTATAAACTTGAGTTCAA
This sequence comes from Lagopus muta, assembly GCF_023343835.1. Classification (NCBI taxonomy): domain Eukaryota; kingdom Metazoa; phylum Chordata; class Aves; order Galliformes; family Phasianidae; genus Lagopus; species Lagopus muta. The sequence goes on from NC_064433.1 coordinate 84,060,550, forward strand.
TATGTAATGTCCATTTGTCCTGGACAAAAGTGGTTACTTTTAACTTTGTTGGCCCTCTAGTAGTGTTGATTGGTCATCTGCTGGGCATCTTACAAGGATATCCAAGTTTAAACAGAAATACATGGTTTGTGAAGTTGTGCTGGCTAGTCAGGGCACAAATGCTGCTTTAGAAAAAAACTGCTTTTTCATTTCAGTTCCTCCTTTCCTGAGGAGTTGTGGAACATCTAATAAGAATCACCCTAAAAGTCCCTAATGTTATAGAGATTATATTTAAAACTTGGTGGGCTCTCATCACTGGTGTCAGAAACCAACTGAGTTAAGTGGCACAGAACAGATAGCTTTAATTTCCTTAAGGCATTTTTGGTTGTACTGCAACTTCACACCCAAGTAACTCAAGCAACCCAAGTAACTCAAACAATGTAATCTTGACTGTTTTTGTAGCTACTTACATTCATGACGTATTTAGATGTTTTCCTTCCCAGGTTGTGAACAAGATTTTGTCTGAGTGACAAAATAATTACGAGGACTCTTCAAGAACACATCTCTACAAAGGTGTGACAGTTCTTTAAAATCTGAGTCATGTCATTTCCTGATTCAATGTTTTAGTGATGAAATCCCTCTTGCCACTTGCTATCTTTCCACCCCAATGCACACTTGTGCCTGCATGCCAAGTGACCTATCCCTATAAGTATTATATGAGTATTATAATTAGTCAAGGTCCATTTTTTAGCAAAACTTCGAAGGCAGAGCTTGCCTCCTTGTGTTTCTTTCTTTCTTTTTTGTCTTTTTTGTTTGTTTGTTTGTTTTTAGTAATTACATTCATATAAGCTAACAAAAAAAAACAATTGTGAACCAAGGTGCTGCAAATCTACCTGTAATTTTTTTCCACAAAATTACAGTGGTTATTACAAATTAGGAAATCGACAGTATCAAGATTTGTTTGTAAGGAACTGAGGAATAAGACAAAAACATTCCTAATTCTACCAATATACTATTGTTTCTAATAATTATGTTTGGAACTTTTGCATTTTACAAATTGCAATGAGGAATTCATTTAACTGAAGGCAAGAATTAATAACTCCAGTAACTATCAAAATTGCTTGATCAGCTATGAGAAAAAAAAATGTCCATGAATTGGACTCCAATAATTGTTTCTCTATTTCTACTGGCAGTTCCATTTTCTGGTCTTCTGTAGCAGGCATGACTTCAAATTATACCAGTCAAATGAGTGTTTACTTATTTGTAGAGCATCTGTTATCTTTTTTTTTTTTCTTTGATAAAAAGAAAAATAGTTGTTTAAATTTTGCAATATAGAATTTAAACACGGATGTGGGATTAGAATTGTTTTGGACCACAAAACATCAGAAAGGTCAGATCTGCACTCTGTCCAGCACTTAAATCAGTATGGCTGTCTCTTTATTATCTTTGAGACTAAAGATACCATTATTTCCTACTCAAAGGGTTTTTTCCCCCTGTTGTCTGGGGAGGCAGAAGTTGTGGGGTAGAAGAGCCAGAAAATGCTTTTGCTTCATTTAATCAGCAGTCAAAAAATACTACATCTCCATCAATTTGAATGAATCAATCCCTAATGGTGTCATAAAGAGGTAAGATAAAACCAGCTACAACAGTAGTCATATTATACATGGTATATGGAAAATAAAGATGAGGTGGTATGTGGTAACCAGCATGGCTTCACCAAGGACAAGTCTTACTCGTCAAACTTGGTGGTCTTTTGTGATGGAGTTACAGCATCGGTAGATAAAGGAAGAGCAACTGATGTCATCTACCTGGACCAAACTGGAGAGAAATGGCTCTGATGGATGAACTACTCACTGGATAAGGATTTGGCTGGATGGTCACACTTAAGAGAGCTGTGGTCAATGGCTCAATGTCCAAGTGGAAACTGGTGATGAGTGGTGTTCCTCGGACTGGTGCTGGGACCAGTGTTACTTAACACCTTTGTAGGTGACGTGGGATCGAGTGCATTTGCAGGTTTGCAAATGACATGAAACTGAGTGGTGCAGTTGACATGCTAGAGTGAAGGGATGCCATCCAGAGGGACCTGGACAGGCTTGGGAGGTGGGCTTATGCCAACCTCAGGGGGTTCAACAAGGCCAAGTGCAAGGTCCTGCATCTGAGTCAGGACAATCCCAAGCATAGATACAGGTTGGGTGGAGAATGGCTTGAGAGCAGCTCTGAGGAGAATGATTTAGGAGTGTTGGTTGATGGAAGATTCAACATGAACCAGCAATGTGTGCTTGCTGCACACAAGGCCAACTGTCTCCTGGATTTCATCAAGAGAAGTGTGACTAGCAGGTCAAGGGAGGTGATTCTGCCCCACTACTCTGCTCTCATGAGACCCCACCTGGAGTACTGCATCCTGTTCTGGGGCTCTCAACACAAGAAGGGCATGGAGTTATTGGAGCAGAAGAGGACCACAAAGATGATCAGAGTGCTGGAGCACTTCCCCTATGAGGACAAGCTGAGAGAGCTGGGGCTCTCTCCAGAAGAGATGGCTGGAGCTTCTCTTCCAGAAGAGAAGGCTCTGCAGGGACCTTATAGTGGCCTTCCAATACCTGAAGGGAGCCTGCAGGAAAGCTGAGGAGGCACTTTTTAGAAAGGCGTGTAATGACAGAACAAGGGGAAATAGTTTTAAACTGAAAGAGGGCAGGTTTAGACTAAATATTAGGAAGAAATTCTTCACTATGTGAGTGGTGAGACACTGAAACAGGTTGCCAAGTGAGACTGTGAATGCCCCCTCCCTGGAAGCATTCAAGGTCAGGCTGGATGGGACTTTGTGCAACCTGGTCTACAGGGAGGAGTCCCTGCCTATAGAAGGGGCTTGGAACTAGATGATCTTAAAAGTCCTTTCCAAACCAAGCAGTTGCATTCTGTGATCCATTCCATCCCATTCTAGATGTACTTTTGCAAAGCTCCACATACGTTGTCATTTTGTTGTTGTTGGTGGTGGTTTTTTTTACACTTCAATTTTAAAAGATGTTTTTGAATGCCATAAGTTTTCCTTCTTCAAACTATGAACCATAACATCTGCAGACAGTTATTAATCACTGGTTGTTCAGACCTATATTCACCCATCTGTCTCTCCTAAGGTATTCTGACACCTTCTCAAAACAGAGACAAGGAGACAGAACAGTAAATTCACATTGCAGAGGACTTTGAAAATCAGCAATTTTGTTTAAATTGCGAACTACAGTAAAACATAATTGCTAAGCTCTCCACAGAACAGAAATGTGAAAAATGTTGGCTTGCTGATTTCAACAAACTAAGGAAGTGCAGGCTTCCAGTTTCAAAAACTTCTGGGTTTGCCACAGAACCTGAGGCATGTTTGCTTCATTTTTGCCCATGTATTGGGATACTCGAGGGGTAAGATGGGGTTCATCTGTGATTTTCTTATTTCTAGTGGTGCAAGAAATAAAAAAAAGTCCTGGAATCTCCTCCTCAAGAGTGCTGCCAATATCTAGAAGACTCTTTGTATTCCTAGAAATAGTAAGAAAATTCCTGGGAAGAGGCCAAGATACCAGAAGCAGTCCCCACAGTCTGTCTGCTGAACTTCTGAGGAATAGAATGAGTAAAACAGCAAAAATTCTTATAGAATTCTGAAGGAAAAGTGCCTCTTGTCTTTGGTTGAAAATATACAACTGTAATTGTAGATGAGGAAAAGCAAGCAAAAAGGTGGACTAGATAATGATGGCCGAACACTGGCTTAAAACAAAACTGATCCTCTGGTCCAGTTTCGTAGCTGCAGTGTACCTTGATCTTCCTGTTCCTAAGCTCTGAAAGGCTTTCTGAGTCATCTGAGAGCTGTTCACAGAACCCACGGATACCAAAAACTGAAAATAGATCTGAACCATGATGTGTCTGAACTGAAGCACTAGCTCAAATTCTCACTTATGAATAGCATTAACATAGGAAACAAATAACATCTGTTGAAGAAATATTTAACCAAAAAGCCTGTGCAATGTCAAGAAAACTTTTCAACTTTTTCTTTTTTTAAAGCCACCTTCTTTGCCAACTGGTCTCAAAGAAATGAAAAATCAAGATATGTGTCACCATGTGGCAGCAATTTGGTGTTTTTCCTCAAGGTACAGTTGTGCATATGTGTTGGATAGTGAAATGAATGTCCTTTTTTGTTGTTGTTGTTCTTAGAAAGCTAAATCTTTCCCCTTAAAGAGCAGTGTATTGCAAGACTCACCTGCATTGGCTGAAGCAACATTTAAAGGCACCTTGAAATGTTTTAAGAGAGCCCTAAAAATATCAGTTAAATTCTGCTAACGTGATAGTTTGGTGTGAGGGTTTTAGTAATCATTCTCTTGGCAGGCATTTTATATAGAAGAAAACCTGTTCAGAAGGCAGATTGAGCTACCTGCTATGCACACTGACTCTTCACAATTAGACACAGCAGCAGATCAGTCCCTTTTGGAAGAATAACATCAGCTTAGAAAACAAAACTGGAAACCGGAAATGCTGGATAGAATAAAGGCAAGAAATTGCATCTGGAAAGGTAAAGTCTTGAGAGTTCTTTCAAAAAATATATCTTTACTTCCTGGTGTGACTTCTTTAAGAATCATTTCTTCTTCTCCTAAGAGATGAGTTCATGTAGCCACAACTATTTACATCTCATGCTGTTTGCCTCTTCTGGAAAGATTACAGGAACCTTCTTTCTGACTAAGTAGACCTTTTGGCATGCAGGATCAATGTTTCATATTGTTCCCTTAAATTTCTCTATTGTAGTTTATCTGTTGTTTTCTATTGCAAAACATTGTTCACGATTGCTTGTCAGCAGCAGCAGCACTGGGCTAGTTCTGTATTTGTTCCACTTTCTCACAACATTTTAAGATCAGAAGAGTTGCAAAAGAATTCTATTTCCACCTACAGCATATGAACCCTTACATTGATTTCAGATCAACCTTTCTGTCACTTAAAGGTAACTGTTCACTTTGTAAAGTATCTTCTGTATTCAGCTTGTTACTACAAGCAAAATTTACAGGCAACTGTCCTGCAAGACTGTCTTTATGTTTGTTGTGAGTATGCAGAGCTGCTTTTTAGGAGCTCCTTCCAAGTGGTATATTGGGAAATCCTTAACAGAACTATTCCTTTAGATAGAATTATTTTGAAAAACTGTTATCTGTATCTGTAGAAGAGTTGGTTTGAACAGAGACTTCTAGATGAGTTACACAAATTGCTCAAGCTTATGGAATAGTTGGCTAACCTGGCAAAATGAGGCTGTCTCAGGTGATTTTATTTTGTAATTAGCTTTCCCCTGCTTTTCACATAGCTGCAGGGCAAGAATCGGCTCAGGTTCACAAGAAAGTTATGAATGGGCCTTTTGGAAAGCTGAGCCTCCCAATTTCTAAAATAGGGAAGAAGGAAAAAAAAAAAAAAAAAAAAAAAAGAGAGAAAAGAATCTTGGGGAAAAAAAAAATGCAGAAAATATTTATTAAAACAGGCAATGAGATGGAACTGCTTTTGGTGGTACTGATTTCAACAAAAGTTGTTTGTGCACTCCCAGGATAACAGACACTTCTGCGTATTCTTACCAAGAGCAACGGCTCTCTCAAAAGCTGAAATATAGATGCAGACCTCTCCCTGTGCCAGGGAGGGTGTATCATAACAGGACATAACTTAATCTGGTCACACTTCTGTTAGAAAAGATGATTTTGCAGCCTTTTTTCTGCTAGGTCACAGTAAAAACCAGCCAGCTTAAAAAAAAAAAAAAATGTTTTTTATGGGTATTCTAACTTGGATCACCTATACTTTTATGGCAAGAAATAGATTTATCCAACAGGACTTTAAATCATGCACATTATGTAGGGAACGTTTCATACTACTGAGTTTTCACCTTCTTGCCTGTACACTTACATATTATGTTGAGCCAGACAAACATGTCTGCTTTCTAAATCTGTTTTCCAGTTAAAGAAAAGCTAGTAGCAAATAACTGATTTTTCCAGTAAGACTGTAAAAATTCAGTGGCATCACTGTGCTGGAGCCAAACATACAGTAGAGAAGCTGGTTCCAAGAGAGCTCCTAAGGAAGATGTAATCTAACCTGATAGCAGAGTTGGCTGCAGAGGAGGAGAGCTTCAGGCTGCATCTTATTCGGTTAGTTCAAGAAGATGACTGTTAATGATACAACAGTGATCTCAGGTCTAATCCCATTGTGCTTTCCAAATGGCAGCTCCATGGAGACCGGAATCCAGCTCTGAGTGTTCTGGGTCCACCTTCACTGCTGAAAGAGCACACTTTTAGTTGAGGGTCAAGGTTAAATCACTTTTAGTTGAGGGTCAAGGTTAAATATTTCTGCAGTGTCATTAGTTATGGTAGAGTGTAGTTCAAGCCTGTGTTAAGGTCAGCATAGGACGAAGAGACTGTGTGAACTGCTTGAAAACTGCTGGCAGTGCTTTCAGCCTTTGTGCAGCAAGAGCTGACTGAAAAAGTGAGAATCCTCAGCTGGGCTAAAGGCTGGCTAGAAGTACTTGTACAGCACAGTTTGCCTAAGCATCACTGAGAGTCTGGGCTGAGGACATTGCCTCTCAATTATATATACTCTTTGTTTTCCTTCACAAGTGGATCACCCTCATTTTTCTGCTTGTATTACAGATCGAGAAGAAGGACAAAAATACCACAGAGATGAAGAGAAAAGGAGAATTGCCCTGAACCCCTTCTACCAAAAGCACAGGTATGCCAATTAATAGGAAATGAGATAGGCTTCCGCAAGGGGGATCACCTGAACCCTGCTTATGACTGTCCTTAGAATTTCTTTAATTTCCAGCCTCTCTATGTGAATGATTGTTCTCAGGCTGAAAAGATCACCAGTCATCAGATCTGGTCATCCCACAGCCATAGACAATGACATGTAGCAGGCATGTGGATGTTTTAGGTACTCAAAAGGGCAACTGTTTGGGTTAGGATAGGTGCAAGAAAGGAAATTAGCCCTAGGCTCTGACTCCTGGCTCGCAGGCTTAGGTAGGCTTTATCCAACAAAGCAGAAAAAGGCAAGAGGTACACCAGTGCCTCTAGCACAGGCTAGTTTGGGGAACTCCCATAAAGGAAGAGCGCGAGTATGTTCCCAAGAACCAAGGGGTGTTTTCTGTAGCAAAACTTAAGGCAATGGCAACCAGACCTAAAGGGGTCTTAATGAGGTGGAGCTCTTTATGAAAATGAACACAGAGAGCAGAAAGAGAGATTTTGCCCCAGAAGAAGGTCTGAACCATGGCCAAGCTGGTTTGCTTGGTGAGATTTTGTTCAAAAATGTCCATAAAGTATTTCCTTTATACATCACCAATTCACACTGTGCCAGTTCTTTCGTTGATTTACAACAAAGTTGAGGCTTGTAGAAAAAAAGACGAAGGATAATGTGCCACAGAAAGAGAGGCAGAAAGCAAAGCAAGGGCATCAACAAGTTTCTAGGTTTGTGCTATGGCAAGGAATTCATTGCATTCACAGCCAGTTTGTACTGCTTTGTTCTCATGCCAGCATTGTTTAGCTCCTCTCACAAGATGTTCTCCATGTAACCCTTCTCTGCATCTTTTCCAGAGCTGTTTTCTTCTTGAGTGTGAGAGCCCAAATCATATATGTCCCGAAGGAAACAACAAAAGTTTGTACAACTACATCAGGGCTTCTCTACCTTTAGTAAATAGTGTCTTTTCTGAGGCACGTTCTCTTTTTTTTTGCAAATGGCTGAAGATTTACTTATTGTTTATTTCAATAGCCTGTTTGATAACCTATCTCACTGACTTTGGCAAATCTGGCCTTAATCCTACACACCTTGACCTCAACACCACAGCTATCTTTGCTGCTCAGCACTGTTTTATTTCCCCACTTAACTCAGGCCTAGAGTGCTTCCCAAGGTTTTTTTCTCTTGCTTTCAGTATATGTATATACAGGATAGTTTTTATACCTTTAATTAGGTATTTTCTAAGCTCCCTCCACCTTCAAGTCTTTTGGCTCTTCAGTCCAGATAAATTCACTACTAAAATTCCTTAGTTTGACCAAGTTTGCCCTACTGAAGTTGATGTCATTACTAACCTACTTCTGTTTGTTACTCTGTTTAAAGTAAATGGAAACAGTTGCTGAGTACTCAGCCCATGCTATTTTTTACTACCAGCTTTTTTGAATGTCTTCATTACTTAATAAGTTGAGGCTGTGTCTTGTCTCAGCGACTACCATCAGCTGAAGAAATCTGGCAGCTATCATACCCATGGCTAGCTGGGCCCAAATTTATTATTAGAAGCATTTATTTCCCAAGTGGTATTGGGGAAGTTAAAGTTGACCATGGCATAATTCCCAGTAATGTTTCTATAATAACATTTCAATGATAGACCTCTTCTAGCACCTTTGTATTTTGACATCAGACAAGAAAGGCCAGGTTTAAATGAGGTGTACAAAGCAGAACCAACCACTCCTCAAAAAACAAAGGCTGCAAACAGGTGGCCTGGGCTGCTGGAAGTGGCTCTTCCTGTTCATGTACAATGGAGAATGTTATGATGAATTGAATGGTGATGAGCTGATTGACAGATGGCTTATTTTTAAATAACTTGCAAAGATCATTTGGTGTTTTCCTCTTGGCTGGGTCAAATGTCTAAACACTGAAATAGAAGGAGTGTTGTATTAAGATTACAAATGTTTTGGATGCTGGCGTACAGATTGTACTCACATGGGTCAGGTCTAGCTCCTGTTTGGAAGAGGAGGGGAGCAGTAGAAGGACTGTCCCCTCCATGAGCTCTTGTGCATTGAGGAGACCACGCTAGCCTCTACTGTTCTAAGGCTGCTCTCCTCAGCCTGGAGTGCCCTGATGACAGGATTCCCTCTCCCATGCTGCCAGCCCTATTTCCTGTAGGTATTTACTGGAGTCCTCTGACCTGTTGTAAGAGGAGACCATTTGGCCCAAAGAAATAGTCATTATGTGGCAGAAGCTGCAAGCTAAGTCAATCATGAGACGAAATGCATTTTAAAATTTCCCAGCTGTTTCGCCAAGAATTTGAGTACATCTTGAGCTTCTAAGTGTAAGAAACATGCAAAGTCCTCTTTCTCTTTGCCAGCATCCTTCTCTCATTGCATTTAGCCTGCTGTTTACTTACTGTGAGGCTTCTAGCATTCTTGATTTGTATAGGTTCCCTTAGCATTCTTAGCCTTTTTCTTGGGCTCTAATCATGATTGTTTGTATCACTTTTATATTCCTGTCTCTTATCCTGTATTGCTACATTATCATCATGTCTTCATGCATAGCTCCAATCTGAAGAATACTTGGAGGAAAAACATGCACCTGTTCCCAGTTTTTTAGCTTTTACAAGCCAGTAAAGAAGTGCAGGCTGGTTAATGTCAGCCAAAGAAATGTGCCAAAAAAATGAAGGTGGGATGATATATACATGAGAGCTGCAGTAGTTCTTGCAGTAATGGCTTCACTGTATAGCTGAAGTCTGCAGGACACAACACAGAAACATGGTGGGCTGGAGGACAGAATAGGCTGTGCAGTGAGGAGTCAGTGGGAAAAATAGGGAAACTTTCTCATAAAATGCACAGAAGAAGAATCTAGGCATTAAGCTGTGCTTAAAATGGAAAAGGCATCATCTCACATGCTGTCTTGCTCTTGAAATGGCAGACAGGGAGCAGTGAGTCCTGCAGGGCATAGTGTTACTGTAGGAATGACAGAGCTACATAAAAGGCCATGTATTTCATCTTCCAAAAGGACCTTATGTCAGTGAGCTGAGCACATGATGCTGAGTAGGTAGGAACCCAGAGCCACAGGAACAAGGATTCCTTGCTTCCTCTGAGCCCAGGGCCCTGCTGCACTCAGTGCTGTGGCTGTGACATAGCAAGACTATGAATGAGTGTTTGCCAGCACCCTGCCACTCCCTTGGCTGGTTGCTCTCTCCTGTGCACTGTGTCACTTCTCTCCTTCCCCCCAAGTCTAACCCATGCTAGACACCATGGCCAGCATTCTCTGAGAACAACAGTCTAGGTATGACTGCTACATCTCTTTTAGACATGTGGGAAAAGAGGATCTTGAAAGGTCTGTTTCCTGCAAGGGGAAGAAATGTCAGCCCTTGTCCCCTGTCCCTGAGAGAAAGACTGTTCTTGGCACTGTGAAGCTTTGGTTGGTGTTAGCCTTGAATACACAGAGGTGGAGCCACACTGGTAATAGGCAACAAGAAAGGTTGGCAGATATAAGTGTGAAACTTGAGTTCCACAAGACAGTGTAGTTTAGCAGGCATGAAGTAACAACCAGGAGGGAGGAATCTGAGGTTTAGTGTTATTCTTCACCTTGTGAAGAACATTAGCTGCTCACGATCCATTCTCCATAATTTTGCGAACTCACTCTCCTTCTTCCTTTAGTTTTGCTTACACTGCTCTTCAGGTGGGTGTGTTTGATCTATTTCTGCCTCAGCACACTCTCAGTGAAGCACAAGGATGCTTAATCCTTACTGGATGATATATTTTTAGGCTTTGCAGATGGTCTTATGTGTAGGTGCATACCTTGAGGTCTTCTTTTTGCTTGGCCGAAGGTGCTTTCTGGTGTCCTCACCACTTCAGGTGCCACTGAACTGGCTGGTGGGGAGGCTGGCCCAGGCTACTTGACTCCTGGGGTGGGTTTTGTCAAGTTGTCTCCTTGCATAAAGTCTCTGGGAGAAATATCTTGCAACTACTAATCAGCGAGTGAACAAACTATGTGAGGACTGGTGCTTAGCACAGCTCCTGCAGTCAGAGCAGTGATTAGCAGTTCCCTAGCACTTCAGGCAATGGGAGTAAGAGAAGCTCTGTGAAACAGGGATGTGCTGAGTTAGGTTTTGGAGCTCCATAAGAGAGATTGGGCATGCATGGGACTCAGGGCTGTCCTCATAGTATGATAAAAAGGAGATTAGATTAGATTGATGGTAGGCAGTAGGGCTAGAAAATGTGTGGGAAAGGGACATTGTGATAGCCTGTATTTCTGTGTTCATCTCTTAGAGTCATTAAGCTCAATTGCATTTTAATTCTAGGGTCAGGGATGTATGGTAGGATGTGCAGAGTGCCAGATTACCAAATCATCTCAATGGATTGCAGCAAAGGAAATCCCTTTCATGATGCTGCAGCTTTCCATTCTGTTTATTCTGTACTATGTAAAGCTTTGCTTTTCCCATGTCCAACAGGTTTTCCTTTCATTTCCTGTAATTTTTCTCTTTGTTTTTCTCTCATTTTGCAAGCTAGGGTAGAATCTGGCTGTAACTTTTTCTCATCTTAGCAGTGACTCAGGAGTGTCTCCACTTTATAGGAAGGAGAAGAGATCCTTTTAATGTATATGTACTTGATGGTGAAATTAAGACACAACGGTTCAAATGTTAGCAGTTCATTACAAATGCTAGTCACTTAGGGATGTGGGGAAGGGAAGATGGACGATAGAAAAGAGATAGGAAATAAAAGCATGGAGTCTTTGTAGAGAGCAAGAGAGAGATAGTTACCACCGTGGGTCCAGCGAGGTTCATAGTAGATCTGTTGATCTCAGGAACTCTCATCCAGTCACTTATGGGGATGGGAGAAAGCCAGAAAGCTTCACAGCAAGCGGGCCTGGGGGAGATAGGGGGATTCTTTCAAAGAGGTTTTTCCCCTCAGGGAATTCTCCATCAAAAGTTTCTTTGGGAGTTTTTCTTCAAAGTCCTTAGCTTAGTGATGGACTTTCATCCCTCATTTCTCAGGTTCTTTTTTTTCATCTTTCTTCTCAGTTAGTGTGACATACCTGGCCCAACAGATAAGCCAGCAGGGAGTGGTGCCTTCATTGCCATGCACAAGCTTTATCACCTTCTGCAATGGTCAGCTCCTTCAAGACGCACCCCCGAGAAAGACTGCTTATCCACTTCTGCTTGTCTTTACACTCATAAGCAGAAGTACTGTGGCATGGTGACACCCTCCACTTGCCCCCCTAGAATTCGCAGTTGTCAGTTAGAGTCTTATCACCAAAAAGGCCTCACGAAGCAAGTTTTGAGACAAAAAAAGTTTTGTCTTTCACAAAGTTTCCTCTGGCACATAAATGTGACTCCATTTTATTTTAGTTATTGCTTTGCATCTAGAAGCTTCTGTGGTTTTTATGATTGGTTTGGGGAAAGGTTTGTGTGTCAGGGAAGTTCAGTTTTGAACAGAAAAAGCAAAAAATATCTGTTGACTTTTGGTCCTATGCATTGTTTTTGCTTGCAGGGGCATTCATTTGACTTCCTGCTTGTCATCCTTTCACAAAGTATTTTGTAGGCTACTCATTGTCAAATCATTGCTGATACTGTTTGTGTGCAATGGAATATATCCCAGAGAAGTGATTTCTTGTGCTTTCTTCCAAATAAATCTGTCGGTGCTACAGTTCAGTTATTAACTTCTGGATTGTGCAGATCCTTTTGAAAAAGGCTAGGTACCAAATGCTGCAATTTTTTTGCACCACAGCCATTGTTCAAATTGGCACTTAAATCCTTGAATTCAGTCAGAGGTATTATTTAGATTACAACAAGCAGCAGTTTCCATTCCGCTGCTGGCCTTGGTTAAGTACAGTTGCCAGAAGAAACTGAAGTGAAAGAACTGTTAAGCAACTCTGTAATTACATTGTTTAACCATTGTGGTAGAATTTGGGATTTCACAGATTTTCTTGTTTTCTTGTTTTCTTTTCTTTTCCAGAGAGAGATGTTTTCAAGTGTCTTACATACATTTCTCTTCATTTATTAGTCACACACAGAGCCTCAATGCAAGGGAATCAGACCGTCAGCAACAGGTCTTCTCTTGGGTCCTCTGTATGGTCTGTGGACTTCAGAATTGTAGAATGGCCTGGGTTGAAAAGGACCACAATGATCATCTGGTTTCAACCCCCTGCTGTGTGCAGGGTTGCCAACCAGCAGACCAGGCTGCCCAGAGCCACATCCAGCCTGGCCTTGAATGCCTCCAGGGATGGGGCATCCACAGCCTCCTTGGGCAACCTGTTCAGTGCATCGCCACCTCTGTGTGAAAAACTTCCTCCTGATATCTAACCTAAACCTCCTCTATTTCAGTTTGAAACCATTCTCTCTTGATCCCCCGAGTTTGAAACCACTCCCCCTTTCAGCTGCAACTATGAATTCTTTGCTCTTCCTAGACTTACACACATTGTGCAAGACTCCCACAGAATCCACAAGCCAGCAGCTGTCTCCTGGCCCAGAGACCCACACCGTGTTGTTATTAATACCCAAGCTAGCTGGTGTGAAGTTAGTTCATGCTCATGAACTCATGTGCAAAAGATGCAGCTGCAGCATAAGCATCCTGTCTGGAACAGAGACAGGAATCGTATCAATTTCCTCAAGGCTTCCTATGCTCCTCTGCATTGAATTGTCCCACTATCTTGTGCTGTAGAAACCTGGCACATCCCTAAACTGGCCCATCCTGTGTCTTGAACAAAGGATGTGCCTCACCAAGCAAAGTAAGGCCAAAGTGACATAGTGCTGGGCTGTGTAATTTAAGCCTGTCATGAAGCACACATGTGCAAGGGAATTGAGATGAAGTAATATAGCCAGTCCTTTGCTATTTCCCAACTTCTGACTCCTTCATTGTGCAACCATATGGTTTTCTTTATTCAATTGTTTTTATGCCCATTGGGGTGAATTGAAGAGTATGGACAGAAAAGACGAGAGGTGAAAGGAAAAAGATAACAGCATTAATAAATAATAAATAGAAGACAGATATTTTAACCAATGCTTTGAAGTAGCATTGTTTTTAAGTGCCAAAGTGTGAAGACCTCAGGATCCTCTCAAGAGAAGGGATCAAAAGTGTGTAGGTATTTTCAGCTCAAGGCAAGACAAATTACAACAGCCTGAACTTAGGTTCACAGTCCAGAACACGTTGAAGCCACCTTGTTTGGCTGCAGGGTTGGAGAGTCTCTTAAGAAGAGACTGAATTTCCTATCTTTTAGCTGTGATGTCATTGCGCGTACATCTAGATCATAGTGAAGTTCTGCTTTCCAGGCTCCACCTCTGGGCATTCTCTGTACTTTCTGAGGCTGACCACAGTGGTGGCAATGGTAACCACCAAAAATACACAAGAGTTGCACTTCCAGTGAAGGAAGCAATGCTCTCTCATATCGCTACAGCACACTCCTGATGCACCATGTAGAAAAATTACAGATTAGCAGCGCTGAGGATCGTGATGTTTGAAGCAGGAAATGGCAATGACAGGAAAGGACAATTAAAATATTAGCAACCCCTCCGCTTTCCTGTAGCGCGGTATAGCCCCCATCACAAAAATACAACATGGATGCAGCACGTGCTTTCAAAACAAGGTGATTTTTGTCGTTGTTTTATCCTTTGCCGCTGGCAGAGCCATTGGGTTTTATCTCAATGCAAGCCTTGCAGCAAGCAGAGACTTTCCAGGAAGCCCCGGCTGTCTCCGGGCTGGTAACACAGGGTGGCACAGGTGCAGCCCTGTTCTGCAGCAGCTTCCTAGAACCAGTTCCTCCCCCGGTGCCCTGTGGCTTTCCCGTGGGTGGCAATCAGCAAGGAGAGGGAGAACCATGTGCCCCTCAGCTTGCTTGGCTTTTCAGTTTTTACATCTGAAGCGGGTGCCCTGCTTCTCCTCGCTGCCCAGGCTCGGGTCAGTGCTTTCCGCAGGCGGCTGCGCGGGCGGAAGGAAACAGCAGTCGCTGTAAGCGCAGTCGGTGAGGGAGGACGCGCGGGGGATGGAGCAGCGCGGTGCCTTCCCTCACACGAGGCTCTCCTCCCCTGGAAGGCTTCGATATAAGCTGAGGAGGAGCTTCAACAGACGCGAGTCAAACACCACCTCCATCCTAACGCACAGCATGCTTCCTTCCACGTTTTCTTTTGCAGGTGGGGCTCAGCTGAACGAAGCCCTGCTCTTCTTCCTCACCATTACCGTACACGCGCGTAAGTCGGGCTGGAGCTGATTACGGCCGGTACGGCCCCGATAAGAAGCTGCATGTTATCTTTCCTCTGCGTTTTGATCTGAAGTCCCTTTCCTGTTGGCAGTTGGTAAGTGGATGCGTTTGCTGTACGGCGCCCGTCTAGCTTTGTGCTCTGCTGCGTAGGCTCACACGGTGTTGCACCCACAGCGGCTGGCGAACAGAGCGCTCGTTTCTCGACGGGACATCTCTTCGCTCTCTTGCGTTGTGTCAGCTGGGGAAGCTCCCAGCTACCCTCACGCAAGTTTACAGCTTCAGAGCCTCCTCCCGGTACGCACCAAAAGCGACAGCCGCTACTGCTCCGCGTAAGTCACCCGGTGTTCAGAGGCAGAGCCGTAAGGGCTGACGCCGCTCCGCGCGTCCCTCGCCGAAAGCACTCGGGGAACTGAACGCTCTGCCAGAGGGACGGAGCCTGCCTCCACAAGCTGTCTCGAAAGCGAGCTGCACTCGTAATTGGCTCGAGCTGCCGAGATGAGATGTCCCAGACCTTTCCCAGAGGTCCTCGGAAACTTCCTGGCAAAGCCGAGCTCCGCGCGCTCAACCACGCCGTAGGGCTGCCGCCGGGATGAGCGCCGGCGCCGAGCGGCGGTGACGGAACGCCCGGCGGCCCCCGGCGGCTGCGGGGCCCCCAGCCAGGTGGGGCAGCGGCGGGGGGCCAGGGGGCGGCCCCGTAGCCCCGCCCGACGGCGGAGCGGCGGAACGCGGCTCCCCCGCGGCGGCCCCGCGGTGGGGCCGGGGCGGCGGGCGGAGTCCCGAGCACCGTCAGCCCTCGCCGCCGCAGCCTCGGGGCACCACCGGCGGGTGGTGAGTGCCCGCGGCGGGCGGGTAACGGGCCGGGTGCGGTGGGCGGCGACGACGGGCTCCGTTCGGAGCCGAGAAGGGAGATCCGCCGCTGTGCCGCTAAGCCGCTTGTGCCGGTAATGCCGCCGTGAGCGGGGCTGTCGCGGGGCGCCGGGAGGGCGGCGGCGGCTGTGCGAGCGGCCGGAGGCCCGGCGGGGGGAGAAACAATGGCTGTGTAGGTGCCTCTGCCTTGAGCTGCGCGAAGCCATTAGTGCTGTGTGTGTGCGCGCGCTTGTAGTGGAGGGAACGTGCCGTGGAAGCTTCGTGCTGCCTGCTTTTCAGAGTCTCCGGGTTATTGTGCTGAGTTATTATTCAGCAGTGGGATCGGTGTTTCTATTTTAGCTGCTGAAAGCCGTGTGCTCAGCCCCGCTGCTCTTCCTCGACTTAAAATTTCCGTGGAAAGGAGCAGGAACTCTTCCTGATCCGCAGTTGGAACCAAGGCTGGTGGGAGCTATCTGTTGCTTTGTGTGCACGTTGAGTTCCTGTTACCCTGCTAAAACCTCGTTTGTTTGGTGTCTCTCTCCTTTACTGACCCTATGCAGAGCTATTCATAGGAACAACGTGGCTGCAGAGCTATGTCAGAAGGGCTGTGCTGTGGGATGAGATTACTTGGTGTAACCCGGCAACTCCTGCTGCTGGATGGTATAAAATTCACCGTGTGTAACAACATACACAGTTTCTAATGTGGAGAATGTGGTTGTACCAGACCTGTCAGTCCGAAATTTTGAAAACTAAGTTCAAGGAAGGTGTGGAGAAAAAGGAAATGTGTGTGAGTGTGGCTTCTTACCAACCTATGTCAGGAGAAGAAAATATTCCTACCTGATGAGATCACAGATGTGATGTTTTTGAAGGAAAAATATGTCTGTATGTATGTAAGATTGCACCAGCAATAGCTTTGTTTTTCTTCCCACCTACATGGAATAAATCCATGGATCTTTCTGTCTGGCCTGGTGAGGTGCTTGCATCTGTGTCTGCTGAGCTGAAGCAGTCAGTGAGGTCACTCTTCAGGCCTATGATAACTGCCTGTGGAAAAAAAAAAAACAAACAGCAGCAAGGGTCTTTCTGGCCGTGAGAGACCCTTTCTGATGTGGAATATATGAGTCATCCCCTGAGGTGCCCAGTATCCAGGCATTCCTGAAGCAGGACAGCTGCCCTGGGGCAGTGCCCATAGAGTGGCTCCAGGGTGGGACAGGGCAGGGCAGCGAGACCCCAGAGTTGTCTGTGGGATCACAAGGGCACGAACTGTAAGGGTGGAAGGAAATAGGTGAGTTACGATGTTTTGGTTAGGCAAGGAGGTGGGCTTTGATATCTACCATGTGCGCTGCTAAATAGAGGCTTTAGAAATTACATATGGGTGTTGCCTCCCTCAGAAGGAAAATGCAGTGGCCCACGTAGTGAATGATCCCATTCACAGAGCCAAGTGCTCGAGGTCCTTCTTCACTTTCTCCTCAGACTTTTGAAAAGTTACAAGCAGAGATGGTTTTAGAGGTTTCTGTGTGATAGCTTTCTTCTTTGTGTGCTCATTTTTGTGAGGAAGAACAGTTGTCTTTGTGATGCCTTCCGTGTACCATGAGTGTCTTTTTATCCTGCTCTCATTTTTGGTGATGGTTTCCGGGTGTTCTGATAAATATCTCTCATTAAACGACTGATCTGTCCTTCCAAGCCAGCTTTACAAGAGCTCTCCCAAGTCTGCCTTGGCTGGTTTGTGGTTTTCTACCCTCTGCATGTACCTTCACGTGTTGCTGGGCATTCTGGTTCAGGTGCTTTGCCTGGAAGAAGATACAATCCAGTGGATCCCTTACAGATGTAATTTGAAGACTGCTGTGAGTCTCCATGAGGCTGTCCGCACCATTGCCTCAAAGGAGTCTGTAAGGAAAAACTATTTTGCACAGGATGTCTTGCAGTGTATCACAGGATCTCGTTTTGTTAATCTCTGTGCCTGAAGGTCCAGGTTATTTTAACTACAAGCCTGATTTATTTTATTTTTTAATTATTGTAAGTGTATGAGATACTTTACTCTGGCCCCATAGTTAAGGGCGTTTTAGAAACAAATTTCAGATGGCTTGAAATGCTTCTTCAGATATCTTTTCTTACAGATGCTTGCAGTGTTATAGTATAACAAATGGAAATATGCACTGTGTTTTTAAGCGTTTAGTTTACTGAGATTGACAGCTCAGCTGTCATTCATTTAAGTAATATGTTTTTTATTTGTGCTAGCCTTATAAAGAAGGTGGTGAAAAATACTGGGAAATTAATCTGAGGTAACTGAGTGTAGAAGGTTTTTTGGTCTATTTCAGAGTTTCTATTTTCTGCCATCTGTTTACGTAAAAGCCCAAGAGCTTAGCAGCAGAACAAGAAAAAACCCTCAACTTTCCCATTAATCCAGTTTTCTTTCTGCTTCTACTATCGCAATGTTGTGTATTACTAACTACTATTTGTAATCTTCAGGGGGAAATAAAATACAACTTTTTTTCTTCTTTCCCTTCCCCCTTAATGATGCGTGAACTTCTGTAGGTGTTAAATCTTCCTGTCTGCCTTTTATCCTCATCCTACAGAAGAATCTGAACCCTCAGCTTTTTGCAGTGGTTGCTGAGGTTGGAGGGAAACATCACGTGCAAGCTGCAGTTGCCTTTGCAGGTCACCTTTCTGCAGTGCATTGAAATTAATCTGCTGTACTTTGTGGTTCGGTGTTTCAATTACTGCTATCGGTGGCTGGTCTTTGTGCAGAAAGCTTGAAGGGCTGAGGAGCAATAGGCAGCGTTCACTGGTGTGTGTGCTATTAAATAAAAATAGAAGCACAGAGCTTGCTTGTGGTATCACTGCCTTTTGAATAAATGTGCGTGCAGATTATGGCAAGACTCTTCAATAATGCTGTGTTCGGTACGTATCACCTTTAAAACATCACGTCCTTAAAATTCATTCTGTTAGGGTGGAGTAGCTCCTCAGTGTTCTGAATACAGTCATAACTTACTCTTGAGGGCAAAACTGAGATGTTGGTATCTCAACAGGAAGATCCTTTACAGCACTGCTACAGAATGGGTGAATTTTAAGCATCTCCGGGATAATAACTGAAGTCTCTGTGTAACTGTTTGTGTTGTTCCACTCCCAGCCCCGGCAGCAGCAGTAAAACCCGAGTGCATTGTACTGGAGCTATTCTTTACATTCCAGCATCCGTGGGGAGCCAGGAGGAGCGAGGCAAAAAGTTGAATAGCCCCCATGTGCCCTGGCTGGGGAGGAAGGGCTGGAAAACTTAAGAAGCCACAAAGCTGATCCTCCCTCCTTTAGGCGGAGGGATGGAGTAACCAGGGGCTGGTTTTAAGACCAGGCAGGAATGAAATGAAGTTCTTACTACATCAGTGAAGCTCTCCTTAACATCTGTTGGTTCAGAGTGGAAGTTACCATTTTCTTAGCAGTATTGCTTTCTTTTGGGACAGTAGCCAACAGAAAGCTGTTTGGGAAATGGGTGACTAGCAGTCTTAGATTTCCATAGGCCCTTCAACTCTCTTTTAAAACAATGTTTTCTCAGCCTTAAGAGTATGAGATGGAAATATGAAAATGAAGATCAGCTGCTGCAGAGCTCAGAGCAGCTTTTTTTTTTAAGCTGGATCTGCAGACTGGTGCCTCTCTTGCACAGCAGTAGCCTGGTGCTGCTTGCTTGTGCTACCACTATTCTCAAAGCCCTCTGGCCAGCAGTGAAATGAGAGTGGAGTGAGGGGCTTGTCATCAGCTCGGGCAGAGCCCCAACAGAAGTAAGCAGTGGAAATATGCGTACAAAGTGGCTGCTTAATGGTAAATGATGTGTGTGTGCCTGTGTAAGATATCATGCAGGAGGCAGGAGAGGAGGAGTCCCTTTTCCCAGGGTAAGAAAGGAATGGAGGTTGTGTCTCTGATACATCTTTTTTTCCTCCTTTCCACTGTAGGTGTTGACTTATGCAGCTCCTTTCTGTGCAGACTTATTTTGCTGCTCTGTGTTGTGCTGATGCAGTTTTTTGGCTACGTGATGACCTGTGTGGGAGAAACGATCTGCTTAGGGAAAGAGTCCTGCCAGCACCCCAGCATGAAGCGAGGGACACAAAAGGGAAGGAACTTGCAGATTTTTGTTCTGTAATGGGAAGTGAGGAGGGTACGTGACAGCTTAAGAAGTGCTGTTGCTGAACGAAAGCATGACCTTACTCATCTTTTGGCAATTAAAATAGATATTTCCTGTTTCTCTGAAGTTCTTGAACCTGCCTGCCTATGTCCTCCATCAATGTCATGTCTGAGCACCTTGGAAATGCTATCGCCTCAATCTCCACAGTGCTTCAGATAGTCTGAAGCTGATGTGTGGAGTTGAAACCAGGAGCAGGGTTAGTGGTGTAGATGAGAGATACCCTGTAGGGTTTGTTTGAACATAAAATTTGCACAAGATTAAGTGGAGACACGATATTAAATCCACTTAATGAAACACCAGAGCAAGTTAGGATTTGTCCATATGGTGAATGTGCGCAGGGCTTGCTAGCATGTGGTTGCTAGTCTTGGTCGTGCCCTGCGTGCAGACAAGTTACTGCTTTCTCATTCAGTTAACTGAGAAAAGCCTGTTTTTCACTGAAAAGAGTTAAGGGAAAACTACGGCTTGCTCTACTTGCCCAGACATTTTGCAATATTTAATTGAGACGAGGAGACAATTTTTGCCTCAGCTGAAGATCTGGAAGGCTGTGTAGGGCTATCCTTCCCACCCACATCCACTAGTTTTGTAACTGCCTGTGGTGGTTTTAATCCCCAGTTCTCAGAGGAACTTGGTAGTGATCTGCCACGTGGTGCAGTGGCTCTGATGTTGCAGTACCTCTGTAGTCTCCTTTGGTGGTTGTCCTCTCCTTTCTCTGCGCGATTCCCAAGTGTAGATGTTGGCAAAAGGATGCTAAAATGGGTGGGCAAGGATGTATCCTCCAGCTCCATTGCAGAGCAGTTGTAAATGCTGTACGTGTAGGAGGGGAATGGACCACAAAGTGTCTGCTGTGTGCTCTCCCTAAATAGCATCTCCTGCTGCTGGAGGCTGACAGGTCTGACGTAGCTGTGTGTTTCTCCTGCCTATGCTGCTCAGCTTGTGTTGCGGAGCACAGCCCAGGTGTGTATGCTGTGTTGTGACCTAGACAGCTGGTTCAGATACTGGCAGTACAAATAACATTTGTACAGTTTCTGAAGTACAGTAAATACAGAAATAACAGTGAATACAGTTTCTGAAGACTGACTTTTTCTTGCAAAACATGTTAAGAAAATACTGTTACTTCATCACCCAAGCCATTCTCTGATTCTGTGATCTTAATTGGAGCAATTTAAGTGGAATAGCTGTTTTCATTCCTTCTGTGTTGAAGACATGCCCTTTATTGTTTTCAACTTGGGACATGGATGTTTTTGTCTTTAAAGATTTCTGATGAAGAATGAATGAAATGAAGTGAAGAATGCTGCTCAGAGCTTCCTTGGAAACGGCACTGAAGTAAAATAGAACATACATGTTATTCATTGGATTTCACAGGACTTATTTCTTATTACAAATGGTTGGTGTCTGATTATCATTATTATTATTTTTTAAGTTGAATGACTGAACTCAACTAATGCCACTTAGTAAGTGTCTGAAAGCAGCATTTAAAGTGTTTAAATTCAGGCAACAGTGTTGAGGAAATATGGACTCTTCTGCAACGCAATTATGTGACAAGCAGAAATAGTTGAGTTTCTGATGTATTTTTGCCAGCAGACTTTTTGATCTTTAATGGAAGACAAGCTTAGAGGGTTTCTTTGTTCTGCAAAGCTGCTTGGTAACTTCCGCAAAACTTGTGGAGGTCTCAAATATGTGAAGTTCTGTGGCACTGAGAGATGTGGCCATGGTGATGATGGGCTGATGGTTGGCCTAAATGATCTTGGAGGCCTTTGTCAACCTTAATGATTCTATGATCCTATGATCTCCTGGCAGATTTGTCTGAAATTAGCCAAAGGGGCTCCAAAGCTCTACAAGGAAAGGAAGGATAGGTGCATATGCATGCAGAATATGATTGCATAAATTTCATTTTGTGCTCCAAACGTTTGTGCTATAGCAGCACAAAGTGCCTATTACTGTACTGCATTTCATGCTTTAATGGCCGTGCTCGAATAGCAATGTGATGGATCTTGGTGATGCTGGAAGCTGAGCTGGGTTCTGTATGCTTAGAGCAGCAAAGACATTGATAGATGATGCAGTTGTTCCTGCCTACAGCATACCTTGCTCTGGAGATTTCTAGCTGTAAGCTGAAATAAACATCAGACTTCACTGCTGTGGGAATATGCCATGAAGTCAGGTTTGGTTACAGGGGAGCAGATCCGTGCTGCAGGAGGTCCATGGTGCTGCTGTGACTGGCAGGGAGGTGAGCCGTGTGCTGTCATGAGGCTGGCTCACCTGCTGCTCTTATCTTCAGGTAGGAGACTGTATGCATATAGCCCTGGTCAAATCTGATGCTTAGCAAAGATCGGGTAGGGAAGGATAGCTGACATGTTTAAAAATACCACAGCCCTGAGAAAGATCCTGCTTGTTTTGTTGTAGCTTTGAACAGCTGTGGAAACTGAGACTCCTACAGCAGCAATAGGTGCTGTTTCACTTCCAGCAGACCAGAACTGGCTGAGAAAGTAACAAGTGAAAGCGATGCCAGGAGCTGATGACTGGCAGTGAGCATGGGGTGTGAAGGTAGGGGGCTGTGGGAAGGACAGGACTGTGTGCCTGTGGCCATCCCACCAAGAGAGCTGGCCTGCATACATTTTGTGCCCCATGGCTCTCAGCAGCGGTGGTAGGTGTTGAAGCTATGGCAGGAGTAGAAGGACTGTGAGGATGTGAGAGTGTGTGGTAGGATGATACACTCCTCTGGGCTGCTGTGATTTTAGGGGTGAGTGTCCTCTTCAGAAGCAACCATCCCAAATACTGATACATAAATACTCATGTTTCTGGGGGAAGAAGGGATCTCTGTGTAGCACTGAGAAAAGCATATAAGCCTTCCCAGCATTCCCTACTGACTGATTAAGGCAGCTTTCCTCTCAGGCAGATGGCAACTGAAGATTACTGTCAGAGGTAATTAGCTTTCCTTATGTACAGCCAAGGAAACAAAGGTGCATAAATCAGGGCACAGAAAGCCAGGCAGGCTGACTGCCCCTAATAGTCAGCACTGCAACATGGGCTGTTGTGTCTCTTTATAGCACCAAGTCACTGTAACTATGACACAGAAACATGTAAATGAACGTGTGAAGTATTCTTTAAGAGCTGAGCGCCTGTGTAACAACCAACACAGCTGTGCTGTGAACAATTCCAGTTCTGAATTTGCCTTTTTGCCCACATCTTTGCCCTGAGTTCTTATTGTGAATTTGGTTTCAGTGTTGTCTAAGGAAACATGCAATTAGTGGTACTCCTAATGCTGAAGTCAGCTACAGCTACATCAGTGAAAGCTTATGAGTTTTGAAAAACATCCTTTTTTACTTTTTATTATCTTAAAGAGTGAAGAATGCATTGTGATATGAACTGATTTTATTCTGCAATGTAGACTTCTTAGTAACTTTTCCCATTCAGCAAACATCAGTAAGATTTCACGTTCTGCATTACGTGCTCTTTAGAACCGTGTCTTTCAACTATGGTATGAATCTTGTAGCTGTGGAAATGCTCAGGTTAAGTATTGTTTGAGGATTGTATTTGGTGGCTTTTCCTATTTAAGACACATTTAAGAAATGAAACAAAGCACTAAAAGCCCGCAGGCACTCTGCTGCTACCTGTACAACCGTTCTTTGTT
The DNA here is from genome assembly GCF_023343835.1 of Lagopus muta. Taxonomy (NCBI): domain Eukaryota; kingdom Metazoa; phylum Chordata; class Aves; order Galliformes; family Phasianidae; genus Lagopus; species Lagopus muta. The sequence goes on from NC_064433.1 coordinate 84,084,081, forward strand.
AGCTCAAAAACACTTTACACCCACAAAGCACTCTCAGCTATGAAGTTGCTGTCTGAGCTTTTCTTACCATGTGTGGTGGTGTTGGAGATATTTTTGAGCTTTAGTGGCGAGAAAATTAAACCGTGTGTAAAGAAAGCTCTTGGAAAAAAAAAACCCTAATACTCGCAATATTTGAACTTCTCCAATTGCACAGTGTCTCTTTTGATTTAGTTTTTAGTAAGCAGGTAAGGTGAGTTTTCTGATTAACTTTCATGACCCAGAGGCAACATTAATATATTCATTGCAGTGCTGAATTGAGAATACTGGAAATGTCAGGCATTCATGTTATCAAAGAAGCTGCTGAAACTGTTGGTGTCCTGAAGCTTGCTTACTTCTGATCTGTTAGGATCACTACCCTGGGAAGCTTGCAAGACCTGCTAGCAGTGTGGGGTAAGTGCTACCACTTGCCACCATTCCCCCACTCTCTCAATTTAGCTTTATGCTTTTCACTGACTTGTTTTGCTACATTCCTGCTTCTACATTCTCGAGCTCTCCATTGGCACATGTGTACCCCAGCAGACGGATGTGCCAGCTCTGCTGTTAGGGGAAGATACTGTACCAAAAAGCTAGTTTTTGCTGGTGGGGGTGTTCATGGTGTTTGCTGATACTGTTATTTTTAAGCAGCAGAGGCAAGATGAAAAGCAGCATGGTGAAAAACAGTGACTACAGTTTTCTTAGAGCTATGACTGCATGTATGTTTTGTGCATTATTTCAGTGAAGGTGAAACTTCCATTCTGTATGCTAGCACAACTCTGTATGCTCACACCTCTTTGCTTGCTTGTTTATTCCATGCAAATCTGTATAATGTAATCTCCATAAACTGACTGGTAGATTGAGTTGCGTGATTCCCAGTCGCTTTTGTAAGAGCTGAGATTAAGTCCCTGGCTCCAAATCAACCAGAGCTGGGTGTTTTGAACACTCTAGTATTGTTACAAGACAGGTGTACCTGAATGTGCGTGTATCACACAGATGGTAAAATTCTCTGATTATTCCTTCTTTATCTAGATCAATCGTGGTCTCTGGGGAAAATGTGGTGATCTGATATGGTTTGTAACTGAACCATTTTGAGACCTGCCTAATTTAGCTATTTCCAGCTTTTTTTTTTTTTCCTTCTACCTCTCCCCACCTTTTTTATCTGGGTATCCAAAGGACTTGACCTTGAGCCTCTGATTCTGCAGGCACTCCTGAGATATCACCACTGGCTGTGAATGCAAGTGATGTTGTGGTGGGGTTTGTCTTTGTTAACAGTTTTCTGTTTTCTCAAGCTTTGTATAGTATATGTGTGTTTTCTTTAGTATGTTTGCTCACTTAAAAGGATCTGGAGAGGCAAAACTATCATGCTCTATTTCTTCAGGAGGAGCAGCTGTCCTAAGCAACAGAAATCTTTTCAGTTTTGCATGTTGAGGTATAAGGAGAAAAGGACTTGAACTCCAGCCCCCGGAGCATGTTGCGAGACTTGTTTGTATTTGTCTTTCTGGAAGAAGATCTGAAGGAAAAGGAAAAAAATGGTCTGAAAAGGAGCCGTGTTGGCCCTGCAGAGTGTGGGAGGAGCCAGCATGAACTCAGACCTCCCATTCCCTCTGTGTTTTGCTCTATTGGGTACGGATTGACAATTAAAATGTGTAATGTATAAATAGGAGTCCATCTGAAGGCTGGCTAAAGCCTTCGGTATTAAATCCAGGAGAGTATAACAGAGCTGGGGAAATGACAGGCTAATAGTGATGACAGGACAAGGGGGAATGGCTTTAAACTAAAAGAGAAGAAATTTAGATTAGATATTAGGAAGAAACTATTTATTCAGAGAGTGATGATGCTCTGGAACAGTCTGCGCAGAGACACTATGGATGCCTCATCCCTGGATGTGTTCATTAAGCCTGGATGGGGCCCTGGGCGGCCTGATCTGGTAGGTTGGATTGTGGCAGAGGGATTGGAACTGGATCATCTTTAAGGTCCTTTTCAACCCTGGGCCATTCTATGATCATTCCATCAAGACTGTGTTATCTAATGTGTGTTTCATTCTTATTTATCATTTTAATTTTTGATGCAGTTAGAACTGGATTTATAGCGTTTGCTTTGCTTAAAGCTTTGAGAGTTGAGGAAGCAGAGCTACTTCTGCTCAGCTTATATGTGCTTTGGATTTTACACAGGTTATGGGTTAGCTTTTGACAGCACTCAGAGGTTTTTGTGCTGCACTAGAGCTCCATTGCTGCTGGGCATGGAGATAAGTTCTTTTCAGCGTTCAAATGCACAGGAAGAATTTAAAAATGATAAAGAGAAATTTTGGGGAAAGGCCTGTAGAGGGGCAGAACAGGCAGAGTGTATGAAAATCTGTTTCCAGCTGATGTGGTTTTTATTGCAGAAACTCGTCTTGTTCTCCTAGTCCTCATGTAGAGGTATAAATGTAGGCAAAGAAACTGAGAAAATGGACTTTATCTTATTCTTGATTGTGACTATAGGCAAGGTTTAGAAAATATATGAAATATTTGATACTTACAAAGCACCAATTAGATGAGAATCCAGGAGTTACTGTTTCTCTTCCTCCCTTCCAAAGCCACTGGTTGGATTTGGATCTCTGTAGGGCTGCCCTGTAACCCCAAGTTAGCGATGTTCATCTGTGCTGCAGGAGGTATGTTACTTGTTGGAATGAGCCCTAAGCCATTTTAGAACACTGGAATATTGTTTTCTTTCTTGAATGGGAAAAATTGAAAACAGCAAACCAACTGGCTCTTTAATGTTTTCAGTTTCGATTATATCTACACTGTGCCACAGATATGGATCTACACTGCACTGTGTCAACCTGAGTCAAAATATTAGAAAGATGTCAAGGGTCACCTACCAGCCCTACTGTAGTTTCAAGCTGGAGATAACATTTTCTGTCTCTCAGCAAGGCTAATTAGCTTGTCATCAAACCACTGCACCAAATGCTGTTACTGTTTAAGGGCACGTTCAGTGGTAGCTGATGCCTGTGTTCTGTTGTGTTTTGCACATCAGGGTTTTCTGGCAGGATACTCTGGCTCATGCTCTGCACTGCTGTTTTTCTCTGCAAAGCAGGTATAGCAGGTATTTGGTCTCAGCGGCAGTGAATTCAACATAGTTAGACTCCAAAGCGATACGTCTGTGAACCAATGTGCATCACTGATTGCTGTGGTACCTCTGAGCACAGGATCACAGCAGCCTGAGAGGCATGTTCTTTTTTGAATAGGTCTAAAAACACCTCACACTTATAATAACTGACCTAAGTCTAGTGCCTTCTTGCTTTCCAAGAAACAATCCAAAGAGTGAAAGCAACCTCTTTTTTTTCTGTCCTGTTCCTGTTCGTTTTTTCTGCTTCTATGCCTGCTGCAGGGCACCTAAGAATGCTGCTGAGTGCCCAGGCAGACAGAAGAGGAGAAGACAAGGGCTGATGCCGCTGAACAGATTTTGGAGAAACAGGAGGGAGGAGCAGGAGCCTGGGCCTTAGTGATAAGGCCAAGAGTGAATCAGGTCATGCACGCCTTTGGAACATTTTGCTGAATTTTCCCTGTTGATAGCATAACTTATGGTTTGTGTTTCTTGCATGTGAGAGAAAGAGAGGCTACAAATTCATGTGTTACAGGTCTTGTCTGAAATGAACAAGGGCTTGGGTTTGGCTGGATCATGCCACCGTACTTGCTTTCTTGTATTTGAAGGTGCTAGTAGGGATAAATTGAGTGAGAGAGAGAGGCTGGAGATGATGGTTTGGGTGGGATGTGGGTTCTGTGCTGTCTGCTGTATCCATAAACTCTGCCCTTTGCTGGGCCTGCCTGGTAGGAAGAACTGCCTGAGATTTCTGGAAGGAATCCAACCTCTCTCCCAGCTGTCCCACATAAGTCAATGAAGATTGCTGGGTGAGAATACAATAGATGTTTTGACTGAACCTGAATTCCTTATGAACGCATTTTGGCTGAAGGATATTCTTGTTTGGGAAAGGTGTTTGGCATGTAAGTAGGGCTGGAGAATCACGTAAGAGCAAAAGAGAAGTGAACTGAAATGGCACTAGACTATGAAAGATACAGCTGAAGCTGCTGTTCCCTGTTGTTTGATCCAGCTGGCAGGCATGCTTTGGTGAGGAACAAAAGTACTTATGTCTGCAGTTAAAAAACAAAAATGAAATAAAATGATAAACTTATTGCTGTCCCTCATAGTACAGAGTAGGGCCCACCGTTAGTGGGATGGTGAAAGAGCAGGACACAAGCACTTAAGTCAATCTATTAACTCCTCCTCCATTCTGTTCTGAAGCACGTGCGGCCATGTAGAAGATCCAAGAAGGATACAGTTCCAGTCTGCACCTCTCTTAGGGGAAGTCAGCAGAAGCTATGCTTCAGGCTGTAGTAGCTGGTAAAAAGCAAAGGCTGGCTGTATCTACTAAACCGCTGAATCTATGAAATGTTTCTATTTCTGTGCTACTGAATCTACTGGACACCACTGACTGTAGCTGAGTCCTTAGAGAAAAGACCATCTTGCTGCTACTTTACAGATCTTCTGCTGTTGTTGGAAAATAGAAAGCTTTACTGGTAGCTCCAAAACCCATTCTTTCTCTGGGAGATGACCATCTCTTCCCAAAGTAATTGGGATGCTATGGAAGTAAATGGCGAGTTCTGTGTGATGTTGGAATGTGGAAGAAAGCTGTAGGATCCAGAGTCAGAAAAGTCTTTTCTACTGCTTAGACCATCAGTCAGAGAGATTAGGGCAGAAGGAGTATGAAAATGTATCTTCTGGAACAGGTGGAATCTTCAATTGCTACAAGCGATGTGATGTTGGAAGTCCCCAGTGCCATTTTGTCAGAGAAAAACCTTATGGTGTTGTGATTTTGCAGATCTGCAAGAGGAAGAATAACAGCTTTATTTTCGTATTAGGAAGGGCAGACTAGACAGAAGGCTTTTCCAGTTAAGGTACTGCTAAACTCAGCACTCCAAAACCAAATTATTGCTACAGGCTTAAAAATGTATTTTTAATTCAAAGTCACTTTGCTAGAATAATCCAATCTGCTCTTCTAATTTAAACTAATATTTCTGAGGAATTCTGTTTTATAATAATCTAACATTGAAAGGGAGCTTTGGAAATTGAGAAGCTTCTTTTTGAAAGTGTGTAAGGGAAGACACTGGACTTACTCAGCCACAGCAGTACCTTTAAGACTACTGCAGTGCTATTTTATTGTCTGTTGTGGTATTTCCTGGAAAATAAGGGAAATAACGAACTATGCTGCATATGCTAAAAGCAAGAGCTGGATGAGTTAATGGTGAATGGTTATAGATGTAGCAGTAGAAATATATAGATCTGTTATAATATGCCCACATTTTGGCAACTTAACTTGAGAAGAATGATCATACGAGAGCGGTATCTTGTTTGTCATTCTGCTATGGGGCTATTTCATCACCTGTAAGTGCAGACCAAAAGGAAACAGTATTGCAAGGCCGGCAATCACAAGTACTTCTTTCTTTTTCTTTTCCCCCCCACTGTCCCTTTAAATTACAAGGTTCACTCCATGCACGTTTTGAAGCTTGCTGCCCTTCCTCCCCCACAGCTACAAGGGTAGGAATGTGAGGCCTGAGAGAGCTTTTTTTAAGCTGTCAGTTAATTGCAGCAGCAAGAAGTTAAACTATCACAAGACTGGGTATGGAGCAAAGACTGTTTTAAGATGAGTAGTACTTAATTCAGTAGCAACCATTTTTTAATTAAATATTTATTAATGGTTTACTTTACTAATCCTCTAGGGTCCTTAGTAAAATAACAAGGATGGATGGCAAAGCTTCCAGCATTATATTGCTGCTGGTTTAGTATTAAGCATGAAAACAAAAAGAAGGCTTTATAGGAGTTATGAAGGAAGGGGATCATAATGTTGATCCTGTGGTTGTCTGATCAATCAGCTGTAAAAAAACAAAAACAAACCACCCTCTGTTAACAAGGGTGGATAGTGATAGGAAATGGAGGGGAATGGTTTTAAACTGAGACAAGGGAGGTTTAGGTTAGATATTAGGAGGAAGTTTTTCACACAGAGGTGGTGATACACTGGAACAGGTTGCCCAAGGAGGCTGTGGATGCCCCATCCCTGGAGGCATTCAAGGCCAGGCTGGATGTGGCTCTGGGCAGCCTGGTCTGGTGGTTGGTGACCCTGCACACAGCAGGGGATTGAAACCAGATGATCATTGTGGTTCTTTTCAACCCAGGCCATTCTGTGACTCTGTGATTCTGTAGCTGCCTGCGTGATTGTTCTTACCCTACAATACAGCTCCATCAACTGTGTGTGTAACTGTACTATGAAATAGGCTATGAAATACTGGCTCCTATCAGACACAGCACTTACTGAAGTAGCAGATTAAATAGTAGTGTAAATAAGGATGCACTTCTGGCAAGGGTACTAGTTCCCTGCTTCCACCAAGGGGAAGAAAAAGGTGCCTTCTTATAGAGCTTATGTATCACATATCCAGTGCACCCCATAGCGGTTTGGTGGGGAGCTGGAGAAAGCGCCCTCCTGTCCCAAAGAGGTGTGGGCAGATCTTGGAAATCTTGTAATTCCATAGCTGTTGATCATGCCTAATTCTGTTAATGCCGTTCTACTTGGCCAGGGTGGCAAGTTGAGCAGAAGTTAGTTTAGATTCCTGTTAAAAAGTGATCATTATTCTTTTTTTATGCATCCAGTCGCTTGCTTGCTTTCAGAAAAGTAGCAGTGTGCATATTGGGTGCTTGCTGATATGCTGGCTTTCACATGTCTTTCATCGTGTGCTATTGGAGGCTTTTTAGTAAGAAGAGAGAATTGAATAGTAGAGTTCCAGACTTGCCCTTCTTGCTTTACTTAACCTTGGTCAACCTTGACCTAAAGACACCATGAGCTCTGTCAATTAGATAGATGAACTTAAATCTAGGTGCCTAGTCTTGTAATGAGCAAGCTGGAACAAGACTGCATTTTACAACCAAAGCATATCTTTCCAATTCCATATTTTCTAGCATCTCTCACTATAGGAATTTTCTAGAGCAATATTTGTGTCACAGAAGTTTGTTTTTGCTTGACTAACTTTCTCTAACAGTCATCTATTTTTAAAAGGGGAAGGGAAAACACTGTCACCATTTAAAAATAAACTCATAATTTCTTCAGCAAATAAGGCAGCATTCCTATTTACTAAACCAGGTTAAGAAAGTCTTCACTTAAAAAAGGATTTCCTTGATTACAGAGCTGTCTCAAAGCTCTGAGTGAAGCCAGGCATGGGGGGATGGGATGGTGAGGAGGCACTTACGTAATTAAAGACCATTCTGTGTTCCTAAGAGCTGAGTTAGAAACACCCCGAATGTATGCTTACAGTTGTGTGCATGTGCCAGAATGAATGTCCTACATAAGATGCTGAAAGTTGTTACTGATTCCTTATTATCTTGTTTGAAGAAGCATGATGACTTATTTTCAATAATGCTTTGCAGGCTCTGTCAGTATCTTTGTAAATACTTTAGAGGAGAATTATTTTTTTCCTTTCTGTGAATAGTACTGTTATGAACAGTATTTTTGATGCTAAGTGCTCCTTTACTGGGTAGCTTTGCCTTGTTACATGCAGCTTCGTCTGACCTGTCAGCAAGGTTCTCTGTCAATGGAGCTTTATCAATTTACACTGAAGTTGGTGAAATCAGTAATACAATCAGTTGAACTGATTGAATTAGGGGGTAAAATGTAAACTGTTGATTTCTACCTTAGTGGTATATTTTAGCAATTATTTGCAGAGTAGGGGGATGCAAGAATGCCAACAATTTTATGGAAAAAAAAACCAAACAAACAACAAAATTGAACAGTGTATTTTCCAAGTGAATGAGTCACTTTGTGCAGCTAATAAGACTAGACTAAAAAAGGTTGAAATGGTAATAGCTGCCTCCTGTGGTATTCCATCTAGAAGAGAGCAGGGCAGCCTTGGAAGTATACTTGAGATCAACAGATTATAGCTTTCTCATTGAATGACTTTGTTACTGGTGGGTGCAAGATCATAAAACCTTGTCCCTGACCCTACAGTTCAATCTCTGCAAAGAATGTAGAAATAAAAAGAAATAAAAAGGAAGTTATTGGTTTTCTGCACTCACTGTGACAAATGGGTCACTGATAGGTATTTCTTCAGGGTGGAATCTGTGAGTAGCAGTAGTTTGCTTTTTAAACATACTGCTTATGGATCGCTTCAGTTGTTCATACCTCAGCTTTTGTTGTCTTCATGCTCTTAAGTGCAAGCTTAAAATAACAGCAGCTCTAAATATTCCATGAAGGAATAGGGAATTGAAAAAAAAAAAAAAAAAAGAAAAAAGAAAAAAATTGCCCCTGAAATCCACATCAGAAAGCTAAAGGGTTTGTTTTGGAAAGCACAGCACTACGGTTGTTTGGATATGGCTTGCTTCTGTTGGAGACCTATTTGTTACCTTCGCTTTCAAATACATAAATGTGCAAGTAGGTGTTTACACATTGTGTGCACTGAACCTGTTTTCCCTTACTGTGATGGGGGGAGTGGTCAAAATAATAGAAGAATATAGCTCTCAAGTAAATTTCCACAGTAGTTTGTGGCCAGAATGTCTATTTTGGACTTTGAAGAGGGTTAAGCAACAACGATTCATTCATAGCTCCTGAAAGGGCAGCTCAGTCTGTTAAGATGTGAGCAATGCAGAACTTTTCCCCTGCGTGTCTGTAGGAGCACAAGCTTCTGGTATTTCTACTTTATCTTCTGGTTTTACTGATCTGTGCAATGAGGTGAAAACTTGACTTGAAAACCAAACATTTTCTCTGCTGTTTCTCCCAAACTTACCAGTTCCTAAGTACTTTCCACTGATTGGGCCTTAACTTCTCTCTCTCGCTGTACTATGCATAAATATAGCATTCTTCTTTTATTAGGCAGTGAAGCCTGGCCTGTGTCAGGAGCTGGAGAATGAGCAGGGTATGAGGGTGTGAGCAGGCAGCTTCAGTGCAGCTTTAAATGGCCAAAGCTGGACTTTAAGGATATTCAGTAGTCCTTTAGAAGCCAGCAGCAGTTTGTGGCAGATTCATCAGTGTCAGCCTATCTGCGTCCTGCAGAGTGTGCATGCTGGTTTGACTGTGTAATTATGAAAAAGACAGTGGGAGGGGTAAGAAGGAAGAGAAGAACAGGTAGCTGCAAAGGCTATCTTCTGTCTTGTGAGGCTGATTTCTTTGGGATGCCGGTGGGCAAAGTGGAGCTCTGGCTCTGACACACCTCTGGAAGAACCTGTCTTTCTGCACAGTCTTTAAAGTGAACCTAAAGTGAGCCTTTCTCAGTATTTGTGTCACTGTGCAGAGTAAGCTTGTGTGTTAGATGCAGAGCAGCATGCAACTCCTGTCACTGGGACTCAGTTTGAGAAATCAAATTCTCAGTTTGAGAAACTGTCGAATTTGTGGTGATGGAGACTGGCTGTAATAATAGTGGTTTCCTTCCATAGGTTGCAAGATGTTGCATGAAAGTTCATTTTGATATTGTAACTTAGATTTAAATTTCTTGTTTTCTTTCTTATTTCAGGTCTACCAGTCATGAAACGAATTCTTCTGTTTTTCATCCTGGCTGCTGCAGTTATGTACGGTATATTGCATGGAAATCTGTGGAGAAATAACTTCTACTGGTATGGTGACACTTTGTTTGCTTATAGTGCAAATACCCTCATGGCTGTCTGAGATATGTGGCTGTTAGTAATATGTTGCTGAACAGTTGTCTATGAGTAATAGATAGAAAGTATGATTGGTGTGGGCGTATGTGTGTTTCTGTTTTTTTTTCTGTTATGTGTTCTTTGTTTTTGGTTTTACTTTTTTGTGGGTAGAGTGAGGGAACAAATGTGATTGCTCTGTCCTGCCACCCTTCCTCTCATATCATTATTAACCTTAGCAGACGACGTACAGCTAGATTTATGGAGAGTTAAAGTCCTCAAAGATAGGAAGCCTCTCCGAGTTCCATGAAAATAGGTGCTCCTGTGATGAGAAAGGTCTCATCTATGTGCCATGTGTCTGCACTGTGTCCGCTCCTGCCTTGCATGTTTAGTGTTGGCTTGCTACCATAGATAAATGACATGGGAGTGACCTGCCCCACACATGAGAATGAATATCTGCATGCAGAATGACCACCTTCTTGCAAAACTGAAGCTTACAAAGTCCCATAGACAAAATTCTGGAAGGTGAGCCCTTGCTGTCTCCAGGGCACACATGACAGGTGGCCTGGGACCTAAACTTATTGCAGAAGCTGAGCTTCCATTGGAGTTTGCACTGGTGTGACCAGAGCTCTGCTTGTGTTATGAAGACTATCGTGATAGCCAAACATTACTGTTAAAAGCTTACTTGTGTTTATCTCACTTAGAGCATACATTTGATAAGAATGGCTCTCTGTTGTGGTTTCTGTATATAGCAAACCTCAGTGTTACACCATTTCCCCTTTTGCAGGATTAGCTTTTATGGACAGACTTCTTCTGTGAGGGGTCCTTCTTCCAATGAGGCTAGTGGAGTTACCCAGTAAGTTCAGCAGCTGAGTGTTCTTTGTGTGTGGTCTTGTTTTTGTGGTTTTTTTTTCTTCTTTTTTTTTCCCCCGTCTGTTTTTTGGGTAAGTGGGAGGGAGCGAGTCTAAAATCCATAGCCTCGGTTCAATTGATCTTTGTATAACTGTGCCCATGGAGTATTATGAACATAATTGTAGCATGACTGGCAGAAAGGATCCTAGAATTGTTTTGAGTAGGAAAGCACCTTCAGTGGTCATCTAGTCCAACTCCTCTGCAATGAGCAGGGACTTTACAGCTAGGTCAGGTTGCTCAAAGGAATTTGCTCATATTTCCAGTGTTTGTTTAATATTTATGGCCACTTAACTGTGGCTATCTGTAGAAAGCAGAAAATTGTTGAAAGGATGTTTGTTTACAGCTTCCAAACTTGCACAATGCAGAGTTAAATATGAGTTAAAATTACAGATGAAAGCAATATATGTGTTTAATTTTGGGAAGCAATCAGGGGTGTAGTTCATTTGTATGATATGGAAGTGCTTGTATAAGCAAATCCTGTGCTGGTAAATTCCTGCAATTAGGTTTATGAGTTGAATGACAGCCTGTGCTAGAACTTGAAAGAAGGTCTCCGTTACCTCTGAAGCTATCTTGCAAAATGCTGTCTGTGAGGCTGGTGCTGGAAAGCAATGAGCTGACCAGCTGATCCATTTCACAGGATGCTTTCTCGGTGTCAGTATTCATGTGACAACTTGAGGTTACTGAAAGCAATTAACCTTAATGGTCTGTATGACTTGTGGCTCTAATGTGGTGTTTTCATCCTTCTGTTCCTAATGCAACCCAGACGCATGCTTTGCTCTCACTGAACTTTACCCTCCCTTCTGAGCTTCATGTTCTTGAAGAAGCAAAAGCGCTGAGCTGGGAACGTGTCTAGAAATATAAGTCTTGGCTTTCTAGCCTCATTATGAGGGAATGACTTATATTCATGTAATTTAATTTTCCTTGAAGCACCCTACATGGTTCCCCTCTCCTCTGAGGTTCCGACTCTCTGAGGATAGCTGGTGCAGCTATCTTGTAGGCTGCAGGGGTGATTCAACTGAGGTGTGCTGCTTCTCTCCAGGTAGGTCTGAGATCCTGAGAACCTCTGATGATGGCTACTTTAGGTGCTACCTGTCAAAGGAGGCTGTGGGCCCTTGGGGCAGCACTGTGCAATAAAAGCCTTACTAGTGACAATAATCATATCACAATCAGGAGGACCCATCTTTGTGATACCAGCAAAGGCCACGCTTTCCCATTTGCACAGTGTTAACTGGGTAATCAGCTTGCTAGTTTTGGTTGTCCAAGCTTCCCTACCTTGTTGTCACTATCTATTACTCTTTTTGTTACGTCTTTGAAATTCTTCTCTTGTAGGCTGCCACCTACGGCTGTGGAGAGAAGGAACGCACTGGACACTTGTCTTCTGAAACCAGCATTTGAATCTTTACTGGAGTGAGTACTCTGTGAGAAGGAGTGGAGAGATGGAAAGGTGGTACTGACTTAGGTAGAAATATTTGTAATTTACGTGTTCTGGACTGTTTCACATTTTGATTTTTGTAAGTACATCCTTGAGTTTGTATTCATTTATTTTGTTTTCTTTTTGGGCTGTGCCACATTGTTTAGGTTGTCGTCGTTCAACATCAGAGTGATACAGCACAAATGACTCAATTTGCTCCTGTATATACTGCTTAAATAAATACCATTTCATGTATTGCAGCTAGTAACAGTGAAACTACTTCCTTGATCAAAAGACAAGCCCTTATTTTTTCTTCCCTGCTCATGTTTTTCTCATAGAAGAAACCTTTGCATCCAAGACTAAGACTCAGCTATTTTGCTGTTAAGAGCCTTGAATTAAAACTAAGGGTTTTTTTGATAGCTAAGCACTTCTTTAGCAATCCGGAGCCAGACAAGTTTTGAAAGTCTCTTCCTTTTTTTTTTCCCCCCAAAGAGAAGAGTATGAAATGTGCAAAAAATTCATTCAGTCTTTAATGAAATAGGATTCCCCCCCCCCCAACTTTTAGTGGATTTTTAATTTTAGTGGAATTCAGTTTTCATGAAGCTTGGAGTAGTCCGCAGCTTTGTTCCTCTGAGGGGTGCTGCTGAATTGCATGTAGCTGTCCTTTGCTTTAAGATAACAGAAGAAACTTCCCTTGAGTAAGAAGCATTCAACTGAAAAGTAGAGCTTCTACCCAAAACAATGGAGATGTCTGATCTCAGAAGTGCATCCAAGGTATCTGTGAGGAAATGCTGGTAGTTTTTATTATTAGAAGTGTGTCTTAAAGATCAAAGAAGCGCTGCAGGAGCAGAAGCAGACAAGGCATATTGTTGGCTTTGACTTTGCGTTTTATCTGAGCAAGCATTGAGTGTGGCCCGAGAAAAGCTTGGGAAGATGTTTAGATCAACTTTTGGCCAAAGGGCTCTTAAAATATGCCTTTTTTTTTCTTTCTCCTTTTTGTGTACAAGAAAATAGTACTTTAATAGCACTGAATCAAAGAACATTCAAGGATCATGAGCTTTCTCCTTCTCAAAGCTTGTTATCCCTTAGTCTGTGGGTCTTGCTTAGCTGCTTGGCTCAGAGACTGACTGAGGTTCCTTGCCTACCGCGTTCCCAGGCTGTCCTGGTGACAGGCACAACAGGGTAGATCAGCTCCTGATCAGAGAGGCAGGGAAGGACTTGGAAATGCATACTTCACTTCTGGAGGGAGGTTCAGAGTGAGAACTGAGTATCTTCGATATTTCCATAGCTCCTTTACAGCAGTAGCTTCTGTGAGCTGAAGATCTGGTCTGTGCACTTTGTAGTAGCCTGAGGGTATTCAGGGGATGTCTGACCTGGCTAAATTGTTGGAAAAGAACCAGCGCTAGAAGAGCTAGAATTAAGAATCCCTTTGCAGTAGGTAAATTATTCATTATGGCTAAACTTCCCAGCTGCTTTTGAACAGCAAGGCAAGTTATTAATTTAGTATGGGCATTTAGTGCATAATGTCTCAAAATCAGCTGATCTGCTTGGTTAACCTATAGCCCAGTTTTTGGTATGTGTAGTTTTTGTTGTTTTTATTCTTGCATACCTTCTGAATATGTGGAACTTAAAGAATGAAACACTTGATTTATGAGACTGTTAGAGGAAGGTGTGTGTATACAACTGTTAATATTCTTAATGGAGTAGCAAGTCATGTGCTGCTTGTGGCAGCACTCCATTTTTCTCACTGTAGCTGCATACTTGTGTTTACATTTTAATACATTTTTAAGACCTAGTATTCAGGATCATTGAAAAGTCAGCTAGTTTGATGAGCAGAAGTTGACTTAACTATGAGGTGAATCTGAGGGCATGGTAGCATGTGGCAGGATTTGGATTGATTCATTCATTTGTCTCAATATTAGGCAGATAGAATAATAGAGTCTCTTCCCTGCTGTAAAACAACCCTTGGCTGTGGCTATTGCCTTTTGAAGAAGTGACCTTTTCTTGATCTTGCATGCATCTTGATGCCTTCCTGTTCCAGTTTGCAGGAGCAATGTGTTTTTTGAGGGAAATCTTGTGATTCCCATGCACTGTGCTTCCCATTGCAGAGCAATTGTGGCACGCATGGAATAGTCTCCTTTCAGACAGTGCTGTGTCACAAGGTGTGCTGCAGGAACGTACCCTTTGTAGGTGGGACTCTCCTAATGTTAATCCAAACCAAAATGGAAACTTCATACCTTTTTGCTGTGTGAGTCTACTCCTATTGCGCCCAACTACTTAATAATGTCAATGCAGCCATAAAGTGACCTTTATTTGAAACTGGTGCACTTCTCCTCAAGAAACCAGCATATTTGAGATAATATTTTCAAGTTAAAATATGGAAACTGCTCTAAAATTAATGCCTCCTATTTTGTTATGTTGGCCCACGCTGTCAGAGGCAGATGATGGCAGTACCTTCCCACCAATATTCCCTTACATGTTGTTGTCGTGTGACAGATCGCTGCAGAGGGGCAGTCTGATAGAATGTTATCTGACATGGGAGTGCAGATGAAGCAAAGGTATGGAATTGAATTCCTCTATCTGGGAAAAGTGTCTCCCATTGGCCTTCACTGACACTTGATGAACGTTTCTGGAGACCAAACAGTGGATTGCCACTGAGCACAGCAAGGCAATGGATGGTGCATTTCAGCACTGGTGACAGCAGCAGTGGTCACCTCCACAAGTAGAGATTTCACCTGCAGCATGCAGGCTCGTGTTCATCACTGGTGAAAATGTGTAGCTAATGGTGTTGACTGCTGAAAAATACTGTTCTATTGCTGAGAACTGTTTCTATCAAATATTGTTATTGTGCTCCTTGTATCTGTTGTAATTTCCATGGAAATTATTAGGAGGCATTACTTTTGGAGTGACCTGCCTCAAGTCCTGTCCTTTCTTATTTTAAACATTGTATATAATAATAATTTTTATGTTTTTCTTGCTGTCCGTATTGCTTTTCTTCCCCAGCATTATTATTTACTTTTTACCCCAGAAGTAACTAATTGTTTTACTGGGTTACAGTTTCTATCAAATATGCTGTTTCATGGTGTGAGCTCTTTCACTGCACAGAATTTTAATGAATTTACATAATTTATACTAGCAGAGAGGACCTTTTATCTCACTCCCTAGAGAATTTTTCATCATAAAATCTTCCCCTTTTCTGTCATCTGTTTTATTTCCCTGTGATCGTGAGTTTTTGTTTAAAATTTGATGATACCTGTTTCAAGTAGGGGAAGAAAATATTTTTAAAAGCAACTACAGGCATTATTAGCTTATTCAAATACATCATGTGGCATTCTGAAACTTCCTGTGTTCTATTTTCTCTTCACTAGTGTTGACAAAATATACCCGTTCCTGTGTGCCAATGATTTTATCAGAGTAGCAGAGTTCCATGGAAGTGATAAGTTCGAGCTACCTTATGGAATAAAGAGAGCAGGTTTGTGTTCCTTGTCTAGCTGGGTTTTCTGTTTTTGTTTTTAATGGAAACACCTACATGTCGGGTAAGGCCATCTCAGTCTCTGGGCCTGGTATTTCCTTCTCACTGATGTTAGTGCTTTTGGGACACCTATGTCACCTAATGTTTTTGCTTCATTTCTCTGACTTCACACCTTATGTCTCTTAACGAATGAAGTGCTGCAGGGAAGAGAATTCTCCCTCTTGTGAGAGAAGCTTCAGAAAGGTGGGAGTGAGGGAGGGTGGAGTTTATTCAACTTCCTTTCCTTGGTAGGTGGGCTGAAATGCTGAAGATAATTAGCTAATGCTTTGTTAGGGAAAACTTCAGCTGAGTGAGAGTGAAGGTTCAATCAAAACCAAAGCTGAACACCAGGGTCTAATTGAGATAGATGCTCTCCCACTTGAGGCAGCTAGGGCAGATGCATCAGCAATGTTTCCCTTTTACAGGACTTCTCCCACTGAGGGGTGTCACTGGGACTGCAGAGGGTAGTTCCACCATTTGTGTGGCTGCTGCACCCATGCAGCATTTGCCTACTTACGTCTGTGTTGGCTGAGATAGAGTAGATGGGGTTGGAGAACCCAGGCATTAGGTATCCTTTTGGAACGGGCTGTAAATCTCGAGTAGCCTCAGAGTTTAACATTGATCAGTGCACTCAAATTTGCACCCATGCAAATTTGGGCATAAGCCTATTGCTTTGCCCTCTATCAATGTAACAAGAATAGTGCATTTTCTTGCTCCTCTGGAATAGCAATGTGGGAAAATACATTTGAGATTGAGAGTTGTTCAGACTCTGTCAGTGAGAAGCACGTGAGTGTCCAGCAGGCATGTGCCTATGGGGTTGGGCTGGAGAGGTGCTTCTGCCCGTATTTCTTAGTGAGCACAGACTGGTTGGATATCTTCTCCCAAAATGTGTACTACAGTTTCTGTCCTTAGCTGAGTGGTCAAGGCTGCATCTGCTTCAGCTGAAGGTGGCAGGAATAAAAAAAAGGTCATGAAATCTCTTACTTACTCGTAACTGGAATGGTTTTGAGTGCAAATCCTACGCTGTCTTCCAGCAGTGGAATGTGGAGTCAGGAAAAGCTTCCAAGAGAGCAGCTCTGATAAACTTGAATTTTTGAAGAGGTTTTGAGTTCTTTTGAATAGTGCATAAAAAAAGTGCATGAAAAGGCTGTAGTCATGTTGACATACTTACTTTTTTACTGCAAAGCACTGAGTATTTTAAAATTTTCTCTGTATTTGCTTTCTAGAACAATTTTTTCGTTTAGCCCTTTCGAAACTGCAAAACTGTGGACTGTCCAACGAAGACAGCAGGTGAGATGTTCTTTGTCTACTGGTTTTGTTCCTTGCATTTTCAATATTTGGTATTTATCTGAAAAATGTCAGTGATGTTATCCTGAATTTGTTTGAGTTCAGTACAGTGTGAATCTAACCAGATTGTCCAACCTGTACGTAACTGATTCCAAGGTTTAAATAAGTTCAGTTTTAAACAATTATAGTACCAACATTCAAAAACAATATTTTCAATGAGGGAGCTTGAAATTCTGGATTTTTTTTCCTAAGTGCTTTAGGATTTTGCTATCTGAACCCAGTTTGAACTTTTTCTAGTCCTTCTATACTCAAGAAAAGTGAAACTTACACCCTTAAAAATTGTATATGATCTCTTTTGAAGTCATTACTGGTGTAAGTAGATTACTTATACTATCTTTGCATAACTTAAATATTTTCAGAAGACTGGAGATTGACTGTTTCTAAACAAGAAATCTTACCCAAATCCCCATGTTACTGCATCTGCTGTCCTGGTGCAAACACTTACTCATATGTATGTTCAGCTTCCTTTTCCCATAAATGACTTCATTGTATTTCCAAAGGAGTCGTATGCAGCCAGGAAAGATCTTTCCTGGCAGTTTGGGAGTAACCAGAATTTGGCACAGAGTGGAGCATGCCCTTGATAACTCATTTTCCATTTGTTAGATTGTCTTGTTTGAGTCTTGGATAGAAGCCGCTTCTGCTAAGATTCTTTATGTTTGGTTCTTTTTTTTTTTTTTTTTTTTAAGGTTGTCTTTTTTGTGTATATTTATGTTTTCTTTTGCTACTTTTTTTTTTTTTTTTTTGAGGTAGGGTGATAGGGTTGGCAAGTCTACTAAAATCATATGTTTACCAAGTGACGCAAATGATTTCTTAGACATGCAGTCAAGCAAATCATAGAATGACCTGGGTTGGAAGGGACCTTAGAGATCATTTATTTCCAACCCCTCCCTGCTGTGGACAGAGTTGCTAGCCACTGCATTGGGCTGACCAGAAGCCCATACAGTTTGACCTTGAACACCTCCAGGGAGGGGGCATCTGCAACTTCTGTGGGTAGTCTGTTCCAGTGCCATACCATTCCCTAAACGAAGTATTTTCCACTATCATCTAATACAAATTTCTCCTGTTTTAGTTTAAAACTGTTCCCCCTTGTCCTATCACTATCAAACCATGTAAAAAGTCAGTCTCCCTCCTTCTTACAAGCTCCTTTTAGATACTGGGATGCCACAATGAGGTCTCCCTGTAGCCTTCTCCAAGCTAAACAAGTTCAGCTCCCTCAGCTTGTCCTAGTAAGACAGGTGCTCCAGCACTCTGATCATCTTTGTGGCCCCACTCTTGACCTGTTCCAACATCTCCACATTTTTCCTGTGCTGGGGACTCCAGGCCTGGACACTGTACTCAATACAGGGCCTTGAGAGAGTAGAGCAGAAGGAGACAATCACTTCTGTCTTCATGCTGTCCACCTCTCTTTTGATGCAGCCCAAGATACTCTGACTTCTTCTGGGCTGCAAGTGTGTGCTGCTGGCTCAGGTCCAGTTTTTCATTCACCAGGACCCCAAGTCCTTCTCTTAGGACTGCTCTCAATATATTCTTCTCCATCTGTATACATAGCAGCTGGTGGGATTGCCCCAGCCCATGTGCAACATCTTGTGCTTGGCCTCTTTCAATCTCATTAGACTCACATGGACTCATGTTTCAAGTTTGACCAGGTCCATTTGGATGGCATCCTTTACTTCTGTTGGATCAACTGCACCACTCAGCTTGGTGTTGTTCACAGTCTTGCTGAGAGTGTGCTTCATCCCACTGTGTCACTGATAAAGATATTAAGGAGTACTGGTCCCTTGGGGGACACCACTCATCACTGGTTTCCACCTGACATAGAGTTGCGGACCACAACCCTCTTGCTAAGACCATCCAACCAATTCTTCATCTATTGACAAGTCCAAATCTATATCTCTCCAGTTTAGGGATGTAGTGTGAGACCATGTCAAGGGTCTTGCAGAAGTCTGGGTTCATGATATCAATTGTCCTTCTCTGATCCACTGATGCTGTCACTCTATCATAGAAGGTCAGCAGATTGGGCAGACAGTCTCCCATTGGTGAAACTGTGCTGGCTGTCTTGGATCGCCTCATCTCCTACGTGCCATAACACAGCTTCAAGGAAGATCTGCTCCATGATCTTCCCAGGCACAGACTTGAAGCTCACCAGCCTGTAGTTGGTGAGTTTTCTATTGAGAAAACTTGAGTTTTCTTTTTTCCCTTTTTTAAGAATGAGTGATGTTTCCATTTTTACAGCCACCAGGAGCTTCACCTGACAGCCATGACTGTTAAAGTATGACAGAGCGTTGCCTGGCAACTGCATTAGTCAGTTCCTTTAGGACCCTGGGATTGCGCGTCCTTGGCCCCGTAGGCTTGTACGCATTCAGTCTCATGATGTGGTCTTGGCCTTGCGCTTCTCTTATAAAGAAAGGGACTCTGTTCCCTCCAGCCACCACCCAAAGATTCAAGGATGTGAGAAGCATGACTGCCTGACTGACAGCAAAGAATGCATTGGGTCTCAGACTTCTCCATGTCTGTTGTAGTCAGTTTTCCCTTCTCATTTATGGGAGAAGTGGGGGAGAGAAACCTGAGAAACTGCCTTATACTGGGATAACATGCAGAGTACTTAATATGGTTGGTTGCAAATAGTGCTGAAATAGGTTGTACTTGGTTTTGTCTGTGCTTTTTTTTTTTTTTTTTAATCAAGAAGATCAAACAGAAGATTGTTGCTTCAAATCAAATGACCAGTTTAATTTAATTAAACCTAATTGCAATATGAAAAGTAATTGGTGTTCAAACCCAAAGATTATCATGTTTTTAATACTCACTTGTCATTTTTTTCACCTACTGTACTCCTTTCTTCCTTTGTGTTAAGTATCAAATTCTAGGATGTTTGGATTTACTTTCAAGTTCAGAAGAGTGGGGCAAAAACAACCTACAAAAACATTAACTCAACACCTGTGCTTTAACATGAGTAGGATAATTGGGTAAACCTGCATAGAGGTGACTGAGAGAGGCTAGTCTTGAATGACAGTGCCAAAGGTTGTGTTAGAAATCTACTGAAATTACAAGTTGAGCACTAATAATTTGGGCTGTAACAAACCTTGTAGTACAGCATGACGTCTCTTAAATTGTACCGTCTGCCCTGTGATACTTTGAATGTAGGTTCTTCATTTGAAACAGAGGTATATTTTGAATTTCTGGGAAGTGTGATTCGTTTTATTAATAGTAATATACCTGAGTTGGTACTGAAGCAAAACTGCAGTGGTGTAGATGTATTGAGTGTTCGATGACAACATTCAGTGTGTTTGTTCTTAATCATTTCTTGTGTGCAGCACTGATATAGCATGAATTACTTGGGGGGGAAAAGAAGTATACATTTATCCAATATACAGTGGCTTTTGAAAAGGAAAAACTTTGGGAATTGTTCCTAACCATGTTGTCCAGCAATAGAATTATTAGGCAGTTCTGTATTGCTGTCATTTGACAGCATAGCAACCATATTTTTCTGTAAACTTTTTTTGGGATGGGGAACCTACTGTAAAGTATTTTAACAGGCATTGGGCTAATACGAACATCAGATGTTGCACATCAGTACAGCTCGTGTACATACATAGTGAAGCCACACAGTTTGCTACAAAAGGATTTTTCTTCTGAACAGTGCAGTTTTTAAATCTTAGTTCAAAATCTTGCTTTAAAGGTCTACCTTTGCGAAGCTGTTCAGAAAGTAAGAGTGTCATTGTCTTCAGCCTGCCAGAGAAGGGTATTCCATGCTCAGAGTATATCCACAGAACACCTTCCCAACATGTGCTCCACCCATTTTTTCGCAAGTGCTCCATGATCACTCCTCAAGGTTATCAGCAGTAAATTCTTACAAATACGCTTACACAATACTGAGTCAACAAGCTGTGACCTCCGCATCCTCCTTTTTCCAAACAACCTCCAAGGAAATGATTTGCATTCCTCAATAGGCCAGTGGGGGTGTATGCTAAAGCAGCTGAGGTCAAAATATTTCTTGTTGTCATCGTTTTTTGTTTTTTTTTCTTTCCAGAAAAACAGGAAAGCTGAGGATGGAATCTTTATTTGCACTTTAAAGGCTTCGTTGCCACCGAACAGTACTTTTCTTCTATGGGGCTAGGAAAATGTTTCTTCACCTTGTAAACAAAATACGCAAATTCATGCCTGACCTTTAAGTGAAGAGGCTCACACAGTGTGAATAGAGTGGCTTGAGTGATTGTTTTAGGCATTAGTGTTTTGGTGTTAGGGATCAATTACTGTGCCATTTGTATCGGGATCTGTGCATACGCCATGTAGATATCCAACGCCTACGTGTAATCCCTTAGTCAACCAAGCCATTGCTATACTTGAGATGTTAATCCTTTTCCTTCTCTTAAGTATTTGTGCTTGTGTTTGTAATCTGGATCGCTAGATATTTCAGTTCATTTTACTTCTTGTATAATTGTATAGCAAGTCAGATGTTATCTAAGGACTTTGAAGTTTACTTCTTATTGATTTGTGAATATGGGGAAAAGATGAGCATTATTTTCTTTTTCTTAAAATGAAAACACGCAAAACTTTAAGAAATGAGAAGGGTAAAATATCTGGGAGTAACACTTTGCTGAAAATCAGTACTTCACTTCTGTAATCTGCAATAACTAGAAGTCAGATTAAGTCAAGTATCTTTGAATACAGTCCAGGCTTGCTATGTACTTTTTACCTCTGTTTCATAACAGGTTTCCTATACAGTTATGCTCTGTTTCCATTGCTCTTAACATGTACACGTGTGCATCAAGTGCATCTAGTCTGTAGAGTAAGCCATTCAGTTACTTGCTTATCGGTGAACTCTGCTGCTGTGTGTATAGGCCTATCATAGGAACTGGAGGCACTCAAGTACTTAGAGAAGGCAGCTAAAAGGAGCAGATAATTCAGAAATACATGTTCTTGCCAAACTTCCTGTTTGAGTTGGCTGCCTTTAACTTCTTGGGCACTGAGCTTTTTTTTTTTGTTTGTTTGTTTGGGTTTATCCCTGACTCCACAATGATGTGTACAAGTCACCATGTGACTGTGATATCAGTTTCAGAAATTTATGTTACCACTGCTGGATGCATGATTGATTATTTATATGCTTACATATAGGCAGCTGATAACATTTTTTTCAGTATTTATGTTACTGAGTGTGCTGAGATCTGAAAGCTTTATCAAATGCCACATTTCAGTCTGTTTCTCTGAGTAGTATTTCAGCTATTAAAAATCCCCTAACAAGGTGTGGTCTGCATCTCTCAGTAAGAAGAGGCAAATGGATTTGACCTGAGAGCCTTTACCCAGCTCTGAAGTCCCATTTTATTTTACCTCCTTGCTCTGAATGCCATGCTACATCACAACTGCACAGTGCAAAGTAAGCAAACTGAAGAGCTGCTTGCTTTTACACCAGAGTGGAAGGCATTATTTCAATAGGTGTCATCCAAAATCTTGGAAGTATGTATTATAGATAGGATGGATATTAGCAATGAAGCTTCTTAAATTGTTACTTTGGCCAAAAGTAGGAATGTGCTTAATCTAACGAATAATTTAAAATTCAGCTACAGAGGAAAGAACGAGCAGTGCAGCTTCAGGTAACTTCTTGTCTATTTGCCATGGTCAGAATAATAGAAGTCACCTATTTAGGTTTGTAACCTGTGAGGTTTGTACATTACAGTTACCCAGCTGCAGCCCAGGTTCCTGAAATGCAATGTTTTTGAGACATACTGTAAATGACAGAAAAGCAAGATGTGCTTTTTTCGTCTTTCCCTCATTTCACCTTAATCACTTTGATTATGGGTTCTGTGAGGTTTTCCTCTTCCCTTCCCATTTCTCTTTATTGCTGCTTCTTCTGTGCCATAGGGTCTTGCATTGAGCTCTGTGCTGTAGTTGCAAGTAACAAAGCTATAAGGGTAACTTCTGCTCCCTTCCTCCTACTGCAGTCATTGCAGGAGTTCACCTACATGCATTGCAAGTTCATCTGCATGCTTTCTTAGGATATAACATAAGTATATTGAAAAAAATATTTTGAAAATGAATGAGCTGTGAAGCAATCCTGGAGTAAAGGGAATGACTTTGTGGTGGTAGAGGGAATAGGCATAGTGAGGATAAGAGGGTAGCACAGGTTCTACACCTTTGGTTTTTGGAGATGTCAAGTCATGTGAAGTTGTGGCATTAGCTGAAGATCTTTTTTTTTTTTGTGAGTGCTTGGCATCTCCTAAGCTGCTTAGGAAACTAGAGAAAGATATGCCAGCTTTTTCTGGTATCACTCTGCTCTCAGAGCTGTATTTAGCAATGCTGGATTTTATTGGATGTGTGTGTAGTGATTCAGAGATATTTAACAGCCTGATCAAATATAAAATATACATGTAGTATGTGTATATATGTATTTAATTAAATACAGGCAACTCCCTCTGTGGGTGTTATCCTAGGAGCAGCAAGTGAGAGCCTGCCACGTCAGCATTTCTTTTGAAGTATGGCTATTTGAACTGTAGGCATTTATTTTCTTTTGACATTTTTAATAAGCTTTAGGTTTTCAGCATTGGTTTTGCATCCAGTTTACTTTCCTTAGCTTGTATGCAGTGCAGTTTAACTGTGTTAACAGTTCTGTAAGAAATGTAGAGAACTACACTGTCCATTGAGCGTGGGTCAGTCTGATCTGGGACTGTTTTCATTGCTGTTCAGTAGTACTTTCCTCATCTGAGAAAAGTAAGTTGGACTGTGGAGGCTGCATAAAGTGCCATACTGAGCATTTTACACAGGTTACAGTATTCTTTATGGCTTTATACCGTGATCCTTGTCAGTAAGAAATGTCACAAAGCCTTTTTCTTGTTTGAAGAGCCATAGGAATTGATATCTGATGTTTAGGACTGCAAGCATTCTGTAAAGTCTTCCTGAGTGAAACAAGACCAAGCCTGTCAACTCTTCTTTTGCAAGCAAAGTATACCTTCTGCTAGCGTTGAAATATGCAATAGAGAGCAGAAGATACCATTAGAAGATACGGGACAACTCCTTGGAAAATTTTATTGTTAGACTTCAATTTCATTAGTTTAGCATCTCTGTTTATGTAATTTTTACATATGCTTTCTAGCTGTGAATATATATTGAATTCAAAAGGATGGAGAAAAATCTGAAGTGTTGTGGGAGAGGTGGTTTACTGAACTGCGCCTGCATCACAGTCTGGTTGTGCGTTCAATAAGCCATTAGAAAAGAGCGTGTAAATTCTGTTTTATAGAGAAGCAGCCGCTACATGACGTTTGCAGCCCCTGAAATAATGCAGCCGTACTCTGAAATATTTAGTGTATGAAACAGGACTGAGACCCCTGTGTAGGAGACAAGGAGTATTCCAAGACACAGCATAGAGAAACACATCAGCTACGTGCTCGTGAGGCGAATATATTCGTCACAGTATTGAAACATGAGGTGTGGTGCCTATCAATGTTCTGTTTGTTTCACAGTGTTGCCTGTCGACGGTGTGTTGTGGTCGGTAATGGAGGAGTACTTCGAAATAAGACGTTAGGGGGGAAAATTGACTCATATGATGTGATAATAAGGTAAATGGTATTTATTTTTCATTTTTTTTTTTTTTCTACATGTAGATATTAAATACATAGTAAGTCAGTAGCGTTAGAGTCCAGCCCTGCCTCTTACCTTCAACACCATGCTCGTCTTCCCCTTTGTGCTGGCACATTCATTGCTTGGAGTGGATTTCTTTTGAGGTCCGCCTCAAGGCACTCATCATCCACAATATAATACCGATGCTTGTATCTTTTCCTCAAACACACTGTCTCATACTGGAAGTATACCAGAGGATGCTGGGTCTGAAGAAGAGGCGTCTGGTTCAGGGAAACAAAGGAAGCCTTAGAGAGGAACAGGCAAGAAGGGAGGAATTCAAATGCCAAACAATCTGAAAAGAGACTGTTGGGCTAATTTCTAACAGAAGCCAAGATAGTAACTAACTAAACAGTCTTTCTGCCAGCAGCTGTCCTGTCAAATGGTGTGTCCTCTTTCAGTAAAACTTCTGAGCTGCCATTTCAGTTTCTGCTTTGCTATTGTCTCAGTCTCATTTTTCTTACTTTGCTATCAGTTATACAAGGAAGATCCATTAATTATTTTTACCTTATTTTCAAGTATTTGGATTTAATTCTTCAATTCAAAAGCTCCCCTTAGATGCATCTACTCTTCTTAGAATAGAAATCCATATATGCCAGTGTTACACACTTCAAAGCAGTTATTTCTAAAGCCAAAACTGCTTTGGAATTACATTACCTATTTGTTTACTGTGAATGAACAAAAAAGTGGTGTTTATGTTCTGTATTTAAAACATGTTCTGATTAAAACTTTGAAGTGTTGCCTTGTCTACATGCCTTGTTTTGTAAACATTTGCTCCCAAGCAGCACACCTCCTATTGTGAGCAGTCAGTCGTATTGGCAGGAATGGGGTGTAGAGAAACTGTGCCTGTGCGCTCCAAAGAGTATGCAATGCAGCCACCAAGCAAAATCTACAAGATAAAGAGTTAAACACAGCCTCTTTGGCACCTCAGAGCTAAAGAGACTTTACCCACCTGCCTCCTGCTTTACTAATCTGCTGTATTTCAAAGCAGTGGCAGCTGTGCAGGTATTTTTTTGAAGGGGGGAGGGGGGAAAAAGCTATAAACAAAGATGAATGAGTGTCAGGTATACAGTCATAATTGCTGTTGCCATGTAGATAGTGAAGAGTATTAAAACATTCTTGAATTGCCTCTCAAGCCATCTAATATTATGGATGGAGCGGTCAGTAATTCTCCAAGCCAGGTATTCTCCTAGATCATCTTCAGTTGCTGTGCTTGAGACAAAATCAGAAGGTCTTTTGTTTGAGTGACATACGATAAGCAATCGTACAGTTGTACTCTAAACCACCTTGGCTGTGCTCCCGTGTGTTCTTGATCCTGCTGGGTTAGCAGGTGAGTGCAGGAGGCACCTGATAACTGCTCATCTGCCATGTAACGTGATAAGTGAATGCCAAGGCACTAAACCCTTGCACACCTGGACGTGCTGCCTGCCTTGCAGACTTGCGTGTGTGCCAACCGCTGCACAGAAAGGATGCGTGTCTGGAGTAGTTATTGCCATTTCTGTGTCTCTGTTCTTTCCAGAATGAATAATGGCCCTGTTATAGGCTACGAAGAGGATGTTGGGAGAAGGACGACTTTCCGCCTTTCCTACCCGGAATCCATCTTTTCGGATCCAATCCACTACGACCCAAATACTACTGTTGTTATTATCGTCTTCAAACCACGTGATTTAAAGTGGCTTTGGGAAATATTAGGCGGTCAGAAAATAGTGAGTGTAATTACTTACACATTTTTGCGCTCAGCTTGCCATGTGTCTCTCCTGTGAGGTACTTGGTTTGCTTTTAACCTTAGTTCTCCTGGCTGGGGACCGTACTGCATCTGTCAAGTCTGCTCAGTTTCCCTTTCCCTCGTATGCCTCTATCCTTTCTCACTCCCACATTTAATCAGTTCTTCACCCCAAAGCAGTGTTCTTGGAAATTTCTTTTAATTCTCTTCTAGCACTGCTTCATATTCTAACACAAATGC
Organism: Lagopus muta; assembly: GCF_023343835.1. Taxonomy (NCBI): domain Eukaryota; kingdom Metazoa; phylum Chordata; class Aves; order Galliformes; family Phasianidae; genus Lagopus; species Lagopus muta. Next base: position 84,110,493 of record NC_064433.1, read on the forward strand.
TCCAGCTGTTTCCTATGTTATTTTATCCTGTGCACTTGGTGAAACTGCAGAATAATGTTAACAGGGACCTCTCTTGGAAGTCTTGAGACCAAACCCCTGCTCAAATAAAATGGGACAAAGTTCAAAGCCATACCTGTTTCTGAGGGCTTTGTCCAGAAAAGGTTTGATTATTTCCAGGGATATTTTGACAATCTCTCTTTCAGTGCTGCACTACTCTCGCAGAAAGGATTTCTCCTGAGCAATGAGCATTCAGGATCTGTCTGGTCCTGTCTTTTTTTTTTCTTTTATTTTTTTCCCCTTCTTGTAAACCTCTACCACTTATTGGAAGATGAGCTGAACAAACCCTCCTCATACCCTTCTCGCATTGCATGTTGTGCACTCTGGCCTCCTGTACAGAGCTTGCCCCTGATCAGTGTTCTCTTATGCTGTTACTGTGGGCAGTCTAAAAGGCTGTTTGTGAGACCACAGGGCAGGTGCAGTACTTGAGAATGGTTGCTTCTCTCTGTTGCTCCCTATGCTTTTGTTAAAGGAGCCAAGTATACAGTGAGCATTTATTACCTCCAGGGCATGGTGATGGTGTGTGTTGTTGTCCACCATGGACATTTCTGCAAAGCCAGCCAACCAGCCCAGCCTCTACTGCTGCGGGAGGTGATCCTGTTGCAAGAGTACAGTTTTGGTGTATATCTTTGAGCTCTTGAAGGTTCACTGTTTTTCTTCTTCCTCAAGCACCTACCTTTAGATTTTGCTTTGGTTAGAATCAGAGTTGCAACAAAAACAAAATCAACTGTTAAAAATAGCAGTAAATAACATGTATTTATTTGTCCGTTGCAGAGTGCTAAAGGCTTTTGGAAGAAACCAGCTCTGAACATGATATACAAATCTAATCAAATCAGGATTCTTGATCCTAGCATCACCAGAAAAACAGCTTATGATTGGCTTCGTTTCCCAACAAGATTTCCCAAAAAAGAGGTAAGCTTTCCTTGTTTTTGCCTGTAAAAGCGGCATGCATCCAAAAAAGTAATTATTTCTTCATTATAGCACACCATTAGAATATCAGTTCAGGATCATATTACATTAGCTTGGGTTTAGGTGATGCTCAGAGGCAGAAAGACTAAGTTGAGAAAATAGCTAGTCTTGTATGCTAAATCTCTCTTATGGAGTAAATCACTAGTATTAAATGAGGCAACATCATAGACAGATAATTCCTTTTACAAAATAGGGGAAACCAGGCAGGTATTGGAACATGGTGGATCTGTAGAGACTCTAGAAATATTTAAGAGTTCTGAGTTACTAAATGATGGGATTGTTTTTCTTATTTAAAAACAGAATGAAACCACCACCAACAAAAAGGCAAGGAGAGCCTGTAATTTTAACACTGCTGCAGTTTTGTTCTGCTGAGGGTGGGCAGGGAAACAGCCCCACGTTAATGGCACGTATCTAACTGCATTCTTGTACTCAGTGATTTGATGCCAAACATTGTAATGGGTAAATTAAGAATTTGGATATAAAAAATACATTTAAATCTTATCTCTTATCATCTGGTTGGAGGATGTTTTGGATGAAAGTTAAGGCTTCAGGCTGGAGAGCTCATTTGTGCAGTTGTGACTGACCATACACTATGTAATGCAGATGCTTGTATGAGTGCTGTTCCCTGGGGTCGTGGTCATTACACAGAGATGCTTCATCAAGATTACCTGACACGTGTGGGAACTTCTGACAATTTGTTTCTGGAGTAATCTATCTACAAGATGCTTTCCAGGGCTTCTTAGCATTTTAGTTTTTCAGAAGAGGGCAGCCCAGAAGCTGGAGGTCGATCAGTCTCCTCAAGGGCCCAATACGTCCATGGCTTTTGTGGCTTCAGAAATCCATTCTGTTAGTTTACATAAAGCTCCCCTGTCAGTGTGAGTAAAATTAGAATCGGTGCTGTCAGTGAGCCAAGCAGATGTGCGTGATGTTCCAGAGCTAATGCAAAGTGCAGGCTGCTCTGTCGCTTTGAACAAAGGGCATGCTTTCTGCTCCTCTCCTGCTCAGACCTGGAGCAGTCTATGTCCATGGTAGGATGTAGTTCCCCTTTCTGCCTCCTCTGTATCCCCTTGCTCCATCCTTTGGGGTTTCGGAGCCTCTCATCCCAGGCAGCAGCAATAGCTGTGTTCAAGTCCTCAGTTTTCTCATTTCACAGAGGTGTGTTGTGTAGCATGTCTGTGTGGTACTGCCTTTGCTGTCCTGTGCTTCAGCCCCCTCTGCCTGGAGGAGATACCATAGACAGTTGTTACTTTCCCTGCTGTTGCTGCATTTCCATTAAGCCAAAATTATGTGTCTTGTTTGTGTGTTTCTGCTAAGTCCAGCAAGCAATTCTCTATTAGTAACTATGATGGTGTTAACTGAGCCAGGAAAAACAACTGTAAAATTGGATGTGAACAAACGCCATTGTATGCCAGGATATTTCTAGGGCATGCTAGGAACACTTAAGTGGCAGCAGTTCTGCTTAGCAGAATCTGCAGAAAATCAGTTTGCTTGATCAAGGCTTCTTCCTTTGCCATGTTCAAGGGTTTCTGAGGTTTGGTTGAACAAAAAATCATGCTTAAAGCATGACAGTGTATTTTAAAAGCAGTTTTAATTTTCATTAGTATATTCCTCTGAGCTGTATGCTTATGGTAGCTAGAGGTGAAGAGAGTTAGTTTGCAGCTGGTGATACTCCTGAGATTTCCAACTAGCAGTATTCCTGACATGTAACATTCCTATAATAATTTTGGGGTACTGATAAGTGCACCACAATGTTATGCTATTGGCCCCTTTAGGAAGGTTGTTCTGTTTGGCAGGACCCGTGGGCAATGGTGTGTAATTTAATTTGATGTTATTGTCATAACAGAAGGCATAACAAGTGCACCCCCCCCCCCCCCCCCAAATAACATAAAATATGATAGTCCAATATTGTGATTTTAATTAGGCTTGCAGAATTGATGTTAGTAATGTGTTTGGTTTTTTTTCCAAGGGTTTTGTTTCTATATCATACAGCAGAAGTAAATACTTTTTCCTCACAGAATACATCTACTCTTTCTCCACCCAGAATTTCCTACTTCTGGTTTGTGTGCTTTGTTTTCGGAGGCAAATAAACTGAGCCTTCAGTAAAAGTTGAAAACAGGATGTGATTTTTTTTTTTTCTTTTTCTTTTTTTTTTTTTTTCTCAGCTGGAGTTTGACTGCAACTACTGGAAGTGTTCACCTCCTTTGGTCTCTGAATTCACAGAATTCAGGATCATTAAGGTTGGAAATGACCTCCAAGATCATCTTGTCCAACCATCAGCCCATCCCAACCATGCCCACTAACCATGTTCCATGTCCCTCAGTGCCACATCTACATGGCTCTTGAACACCTCCAGGGATGGTGATTCCACCACCTCCTTAGACAGCCCGTGCCACTGCCTCTTTTGTTTTAGCTAAACCAGGCATGTCTGCCTGAACATTTTGTCCATTTCTGGGGAATTTCTCCTCTAAAATACATCAGCTGTGATCTAATGACAGATCACTTCATTGTACAAATCCTGCCTAATTTAATTCCTCTTTATTTTAGCTACTGCTAGAACAATCATGTATGTTATTGAAGAATAAGACAGTTGCAATGAGTTGTTCTCTGGTCTCTTTTAAGAAGTGTGCATTTTCAGCGAGATACTTCTATTTTGAAGCAGTTGAATCACTTGTTTATCACCTGCTCTTGACGTTATATGTTGCATTTACTTCTGAGCTATCAACTGTAGGGAAACACGAGCAGTTTTATCTACAGTTTACTTTCCTCTAATGGAAATAGTGTGGGAAGGTCTAAAGCTGTTCCTCAGGAATTTCACTGCTCTGAAAAAGTTGAAATGTAGCCAACTTAATGCAGCAATAACATTCATGTTCTTTAGTTTGGCAGTGTGAAGATTTGAAGTGTATCATGTTTGTCTGGATCTCCAACACCTAGAAATGTATGAAAGCATCTGACAATTCAGTCAAAGTTAATGGAGGAGACATGTTCTGCAATGCGTTGAGGTCAAGCCAATCTCATGAAAGTAGGTTTCTGAGCAGAATGATGGAGAGACTTTGCCGATTCCTCTACTGAGGGAAGGCCACGGTGCGTGCTCAGCCCTTGTTAGAAACCAGAGAAGCCAACGTGATGCTGACCTGACAAGTATACTTGCCATGGAATTGCTGCAGGCAGCACCATACTCCTTAGGAGGCAGGAGGGGGTCCAAATACAAAGCCAAATGTCTGCAGAAGAGCTTGGTTCCCTGATACTGACTGCCTTTTTTCTTATCTTTGCTATTCATGTGAAGCTGCTAGTTGTTTATATATGCATGTTGTTTGTGTTTTGTTTTAGAAACCCAAGCATCCAACAACGGGGCTAATTGCCATTACACTAGCATTTCATATCTGTCATGAAGTTCACCTGGCGGGCTTCAAATATGACTTCACTGACAGGAACAGTTCTTTGCACTACTATGGCAACGAAACAATGTCTCAGATGATGCAGGTAACGCACATTTGTTTATGCTGAGGGGCATGCTTAGGGAAATACAGCTGGCAAGTGAGGAAGGCAATGCAGTTAGATAAAAGGAACTGCAGGTTAGAAAGGCTTCCCATCTTCTCTGCTGCTCATGTGTTTTTATAGCTTAATGTCTCTTAACCTCTGCTGTTGCTTCTGAAAAATGTGGATAATAATATTTGTGTCCCTCAAGCTACACTTTATTCTGTAGCGTATCTGTGTTAATTTGTCCATTTGTGTGTTGTTTTCCTTTAATGATGGCTGCACAGCTCTCGTCTACAAAGGCATATTTGCTAGCACCGTTAGAACATGAGTAGGCACTGTTCACATTTCCATTCTTTTTCTTTGGCAGCTACTTGCAAAAGTGATCACAGTGATCACAGATCACAGGAGTTTCTTTAATAAAAAAATTGAAAAATAAAGGAAGGAGTGAAAGACCTATAAGCTTGCAGTTAGGAAGAGAGATGAATTTCAGAGATGAAAAGCAGAAAAGCAGCTCGTAAAAAGGGATAGGAGAAGGAACGACTTCCAGCAGGGAGAAGCCACAGCTCACCAGAGGAGGAAGCAGCAGGAGGCTGGCAGACATCAGCAAAGCCTCTTGCTCCTGCAGAGAAGGGCTTTGCTGCAGCTATGTCTCTGGTTTTTGTCTCTTCTCATGCCTTCTTCTCTGTACTCCAAGCATCTTCATCTCGACCCTTTACCTCAGTGTGAGCAGTTTTCTCTTACACATGCACACCCAGTGTGGTACACTGGTTCCATGTGGGACCTATTTTATCTCCTTCTCCCTCTTCTGAAGAGGAAGGATGAGGCAACGTCCATAGGACATCATATCTCTCTGAGGAGTCCTAGGTACCCTCTGCTCAAAACTGTTTTTTCTTTGACACTGAGCTCACCTTTAATTTGAGGTTCCTCTCTGCAGGTGATTTCCAGTAAGCTAACCTGATGTACCAGGTTCTTTGCATTCTCTGCTGTCTGCAGTGGAGGCCTTCTGGGTTTCCTTGTGCTGTCCTCAGGTTACTCAGTGATCTCTTATGTATTCAGGATCCTGCATGATAGAGCACTAAAAATGAGTTAGTTTTGGCTTGCTGGAAAGCTGACTGGCAGTACATGTTGAAGCTGCAAATGAGCGCTCTGTGAGAACCGTGTTTGAACTTTGAGAGCTACTTGTTTTCTGATTGCTTATGTTGCAAAAGTGGTTAAGCAGCTGTTGCCTCTGAGCGCAGAGATGAGGTGGGAGAGCTGGTAAAGCAAGGATGTCCATGAGACCATTTCCTTATCAGTTTGGTTTGTGTCCTAATAGAAAGTCTAGTCTAGTTTTGAGCTGTGGGGTCACTTATCTGTTTTCTTGGAAGGCTGTAGCACAGCCAATACTAGGAAGTCTTTTCCCCAGCTCTTAGCATCTTCTTTCATGGGAATTTAGGAGGAAGGAGCAATGAGGTGATATTTCTGGTAATACATTGTATTTAATTTTTTAATGATGATTATTCCCTCACATCTCCTTAGAATGAATACCATGACATCAGCGCTGAGCAGAAATTCTTGAAGAAGCTTATAGACAAGAACTTTGTGGTCAATTTGACGTGAAAGCTGGATGGAAAACATGAAGAATAATCACTATTTTCAAGATTTCAAAATGTTTTATTTTTTGTATGACATTTTTATTTTTTAAGTGCAACATAACTGTTTACTGTTGAAAAACAGCACGGAAACCTCATAAGGCAGAAGCTTCTTCTAAGCCAGAGGATAATGGACTATTCCAAGCTGAGCTAACTGAATTTCTGTGAAGCTATTTAATGGGAAAAACACAAAACTTTCAGCTGAAAGTATCAGGGATGTATAAAAATGTGATTCACATTACTTATTTATCAGCAAGAACTTTTTTCCAAATGGTTACTTCTCTGGAATACCTTCTTTTCTAATGTCCTCCAAAAGGATTACACTGTTAAGAGACTGAGACAACTATTCAAGTAGTGGATGGATGTCAATGCTTGAATCTTGTAATACGAAAGTGGCTTTACAAGCGATGCCTTCAAGTCATTACTGTGTGTTTGGGAGAAGGGGAAACATGCAAACGTACAGATTTCAATGTGCCCTCCTCCTGAGCAGAGGACATCCATCTTCTGTGAAGAAGCCACAACCTGCACTGGTCATCAACTCTGAACTGCTGTCTGTGTGTGCCAAAGGTGAAGACCCTTTGGTCTGTTTACTGGAGATGCTGGCATTGACAATGCTCATGTTGTACCAGTTTATGGAAAAAAAACATATGACCTGTGCTGTGCTTCCAATAAATTTTACGGTTTTTGACTTCTCTTAGAATAGAGGGAGTTTGAAGACTGAAGCTTTGTCTCGACGGCTTGTGTCTCTTGCTTCCCCCAAATGACAACAGGAATGTGAGCTCAGACAGAGATGTTCACAATTGAGTTTAACCTTAGAGGCACAGGTTTTTGGATTTCCAGACTTCAGGATAGAATCTAGTATGTCTTTCTGTTCTCCTGCAAGAATGACAATATATTTTTCCAACTGTAATCCCCTTTCTCACATGCTGCAAAGCATTTAGAACTCTGACATGCATAAGTATGAACAATAAATGTTCCTGTCTTTGGCGGCAGAATGTACTGGACACTCTGTAAGACTGCATCAGCTGAATTACTTTTTGGCTACCGTTTACATCTCTCAAGGTTTAAATGATGTGGATGAGCTAAATCAGTGGGCATTTACATGGGAATTTAATGGAGACATTCATTGGGAAGATTGTGTTTCCTGTATTGATTTGTTTCAGTCACCCTACCAAATAAGTTATATTTGCCTGGGAATGTACTTGACAACTTTTAAAATGAAAGAACAAGTAGAATTCCATTCTGAATCTTTCACAGGATCTATTTATATATCTTTTTATGGAGTCAGGCTTTTTTGGGAAGATCTTTATAGTTATCTACTGATCGTACCTGAAGAAAACACTAAAATCTGTTTCGAAAAAGTCTTCGAAGTGGATAGAAAAAATTTGTTGCTTTTTAATAAAAAGACACAAAGATGTAGTACATCTGGAACCGGTGCAAGCAATTACAATATGGTCTCAAGCCTCTAGCAGGTCATGAGCACAGTGTTGTCTTTTTTAGGAGCTGAGCATTACAAGAGTGCTGATCCCAGTTCCTTTGCTGCAGCAGTGTAGAGGAGTAAGCACTGGAGTGACCAAAGAGCCATCATATCTTTTTCTTATTTCTCTTGTAGAGTGCAATTGGTGATTAAAAAAGATCCTGATAGCTTCTTCTTTAGCTTCTTGTCTCTGCCACTTGGCAGCTGCAGAGTGCAGTGTGACTTTGGAGGCAAGCCACTGCCAAAGAAAAGGTGGCTTGTGCTGTTTTACGTTGTTTTTACCTAGTGACTCCTGGCTTCTGTTCAATTTCAAGCAAATGGGACATATTTAAAATAATTGCAGATGTCATAAAAATGTGCATCCCAGTGTGGCACGAGGAGGTGGTAGTTCAGCCACGATGGTGCTTCTGCATGGAGGGACCCCTCAAACAGCTGTGTACTGGTGGCAGCAGGGGCAGAAGGAGCATGCTGGAGGATCAGGTCAGGTACCTGTGCTGCAGGAATGGAGGAAACCAGAAGTAATTGAAGGGAGTGTATAAGCAGGAGGGGGAATGGCTGTTTACAAGGGTGGATAGTGATAGGAAATGGGGGGAATGGTCTTAAACTGAGACAGGAAGGTTTAGGTTGGATATCGGGAGGAAGTTTTTCACACAGAGGTGGTGACGCACTGAACAGGTTGCCCAAGGAGGCTGTGGATGCCCCATCCCTGGAGGCATTCAAGGCCAGGCTGGATGTGGCTCTGGGCAGCCTGGTCTGCTGGTTGGCGGCCCTGCACATAGCAGGGGGGTGAAACCAGATGATCACTGTGGTCCTTTTCAACCCAGGCCATTCTATGATTCTGTGTTAAAGTAGCAGAAGTGGTCTTACTTAAAAATCTGAACAGAAAAAGGTGGAGTTCTGCACCAGAAAACAGTGACGCTGCCTTTAGCTCTGTCAGCATCTATGCCTCATGTTTACCTCAGTCACTTAGAAAGTGTTCATGACTGTGCAGCACCAGCCCTGCACTGATTCAGACTACTGACGGCAAATCCACAAGGAAACAAAAGGGCAAGGAAAGGTGTTTCATGCAGCTGGCAGTGCTGAGCTTTCTTTGCACAGAAGTCCTTGCAGGAGTCTCACTATGCTGAGGGCAGAGGTGGGGGCTGCCTACAGACAAAATAACTGGTAAAAAGGACTTCATGGCAAACAGACGATGTCCCCAAATTCCTTTTTTACTTACAGTAGTCTCCTTTATTCTCATTTTTAATCACATCACTGTTATGGTCTCTCTAAGCTTCTTTTCTGACATTGGATATTGTAAATGTGCTCAAAATGCTGCCTGCAGGCATTTATCCCTCTCAGCTGCTGTTTTTTTTTTCTCCTCCGTGAGTCTTCCCTTGTTCATGACTTTCTCCCTCCGATAATTAGGCAGTACTCCTGTGCATGCTTTCTGCCCACATCTCTCTCTCCTGCAGGAACACTGAGTCCGCATGGGCTGAGGCTGCCGTCATGGCAGGGGGACTCTGCCATATTCAGAGCCAGACCTGTTTGCTTGGGCATGAAGCAAGATTTGATAGTACTGATAAACAGTAGGCACTGTTTTTTTTGAAAAAGGACAGCTGGCAGTCCAGCAGCTTTTATCTTCAGCAATTAGCGGTGAGCTAATTGGTTTTCATTGGTTTTCTCCCTTAAATGTTTTAGAAGGGTTCTGTGTATACTGGCCCTGCTTTGTCAGTGTCATACCACCTCACATGGCCACTTCTGCTATTCTGCCTTGAGAACAGACTTCTATGTGGACTTCTTGAGGGCAGGAATTAATGTATTTACTTGGTCAATAATGTCTGCAGATTGTGGTGCCTGTTATATCTGGGTCACGTTTTCAATGGTAGCATGTAATATCAAAGGTTGGCCTTAGGGCTTTAAAATTTTATTATATAATAACAGAAGGGCTACAATGCATACCTCAAATACTTCTTATTTTTTGCCTTTCCAAAGGCAAGGTTTCTGCACTGAAATTTTCCTTTGAGAGCTGCCCATTACTTTGATTACATCATCAGTGGAGAAGCTGTCAAATTGTGAATCCCAAGGTGCTCAGCCCCTATTTTTGTGTCTGTAGTAGCGTGTCTCCACAGGTATGAGTACCCTGTGAAGTTTCTTTCTGAATCTATTGCAAAGTCAGATGGTTTCACCACTGCTTCTTCTCTTCCTCTTCCCCAGCAGTGGACTGAAGCTCACACCAGCAGCATCTTGCAGCAGAGATGCTCCTGTGTTTTATCTGCTAGCCCTACAAAATGCTGCACCGTTAGAAAGACCTCACTCTGAAGTACCGAAGTACACACAAGTAGCAAGCTGGATAACATCCATCAGCCCAAGTTCTGTTTGGCCCAGACCCTTAGGGAGCCTGTTTGTTTTTGCCAGTATCTTTACTGTAATAATTAAAGGAAACACTGAGTTACTAGATAAGGAAGGTCACAAATTATTGCACTGAATATGAACTGGACAGTGCCTAACAGATTCAGTTAAATCACATTTCTCACGGCTGCTTGTTGAGAACAACACAGAATCACAGCTTTTGTGTTTATTGATCAGTGAGTGTATGGTACCTCTTGTTTCCTGTGCCAGGATTCTTTTTTTAGCAGTGCAGGTAATAAAGTACTGTCACTTTTAAGCAGAGCCTGATCTTAAGACCATGCAAAGCTCAACGTCTGTTTCTGATATAGGTTAGTACTTCATTATTTTATTTGCAATTTGTCTAAAGTTTATGTGCCTTTAAAGCGTCAACTGTGTTTTGAAGGCTTTCTTATGGATGTTTCAAGTGAAATTTTGAATGCTACGGATGGAAAGCAATTATTTATCTGTGAATAAATGGTGTTAAGATGTTACTTTCAAGTTTTTTTTTTTTTTTTTTTTTTGGCAAGGTCTGTGCTGTTTATGCCCAATCCCATTATTAGCTCTGTGTAAAGCAAATACAGCCTTCTCAGATGTGGTATCATGTTTCAGAACAAACCTTTGTGGTTAGAAGGGCAAACAGAGCTTAAAATGCTTGAGCCTTGGTTACACCAAACTGTGCTGCAGGTAGAAATATTGCTCTGGGCTGATTAACAGCAAAACTGGACATGGTATTAGTGGGTAAGATCAAGACAAACATCCTCTTGAAACTGCTTCATGGCTTTCTGATCTTATCTTACTTGGTTCTTTCAGGAGAATGCTAAAATGAAAGACAGTTAACTAAGAAGATGGTGTGTGATGAAAGACACAGGGTACTAGGAAGGGATAGGAAGGGATTGGGTACTGATTGCAATGTTCCATTCCTTTTTTTTCCCTCCCCTGCTATGCCAGCATCTTCAGGGCAGTTCAAAAAGCAGTTTCCTGCCACAAGTGGTGAGTATTTAGCGTATTCATGTTGGTAGTGCCCTTTAAGGATGGAGGAAATGCTCGTCGTTGAAGCGAGGTTGGGGCGGCACACCCTGGGCTGTAACTTACTCTCTGCAGTGGAACTGCAGTTTATCACTGAACTAGATCAGTGAGAAATTAGTTGCCACTTTCGCACCAGCTTTTTGCCATGAGTGAACAACAGGATGAGGGGACGTGGATGGAGTTTGAAAAGTTGTTTCCACACCGTAGGAATGTAGCACACATCTCTTAGCCTGGCATCCCACAGCCAACGTTGACTTTTTGGCTGAGTACAGCACCTACCAGCCCATCCCACATATATCCAATCTCTCAGCTCCCCTCCTTTCTTACCCCTGTGCCTTTTTCAGTGGCAGACCTTCACTGTGCTGTCCCACTTTAACCTTGCTGTGTGCTGAGCCAGCCATGCCACCACAGGGGAGCTGGAGGAAATCAGTCCTTGTGGCCTGGTACATGAAGTTGATGGGTTGAATGTTCCTTCTAACGACTTTGCTTAATGAAGAGAGGATCCATTTTTCTTTTTCTTTCTTTTTTTTTTTTTTTTAAAGATATTTAATAAGATATTTTTTTTTTCAAATCAGTACAAAAATTTTAAATACAAAATTATTTGCTTTTGACATATCTCATATATTCTGGAAACATACCAAAGTCACCAGTGGCTGGTAAGCTGTCCGTCTGTTCCTGCCAACGTTCCATAAAATTTCTGAGATAAAGCACCACATTATATCACTGGAGTCCTTAGTCAATGTCAGACTGCATTAAACTCTGTATTTAAATAACAGTAATGCCAGTTAAATCCAATTTTAGTTCTGCATGAAAAATCTAGTTCATTTTTGAATCAAAAGCAGTAGCGTTAGCTAAGACATGGAAGAAGTGAGGAGCAACTCTTTCAACTAACGTAAGTGTGTGATGTGCAGCACTGTACAGGGAAACACAGAGAAGGACACTGTCGTTTTTTAAATTACTACTCTTGAGGTGAGATTAGCACCATTGATGAACAGACAGTTCTTGCATAAAAGTCACTTTTCCCAGATACAGAAAAGATTTGAGGCCTGCGGATTCTCCTAGACAATTGGTAACATATAAATAGGGATTGGAAATCAGCCGTTAGATAAAATGAAATTCACGGATGAATTTGTGTGATCAGCATTGCGGGTAAGGTTACTGGTTGATCTCAGGCGATGAGTTAGTTAGTTAGCAAACAGAGCTACTTCTGCTTTGCCTAGTCATGGAAGAGTAAACTGATTCCATTTTGGCTGAGAGGCAGAATATGTGTGTCCTTTTGCAAGCTGGACAGACTGCAGGTTTTTAGCACGAATACGGGAATCCGTGCTAATTTATACCACCCTGCTGCATTGCCATGTGTCGGCTATGATGTCTTAATCACGTGGCATAATGCAAACAGTGAAGTCCTTACATTTGCTCTGATCTACCGCATCTGCTTCAACGGTGCGAGTGCAGATGGAGGCTTTTTGAAGGTGTTGTGGTGTTTGGGGGTGAACCCAGTGCCTGCTGGAGTAAAGCGGTGTGCTGAATCCAGAGACCCCTGGAGAAAGCTCTCAGGGAACGGTTCTGCTGTCAGTATTCCTTTTCCATAATAAACAAATTGCTTAGGAAGAACAAAAACGAACCTGTAGGTATATCTTACATAAAGGGAAGAGAAGGAAAGCTCTCCAGTAAGAGAACCTCCGCTTGTCAGGCAGCCCTGCTGTTGAAAAAACCCACCACCACCAAAATCCCCCCAAACAAATAAAAAGCCACTCATTTTTTTCCATGTAATTGGAGACTGACCTACTCTGTTTTCAGTCACTGTTTTTCATCTCATAACTGTGATCAATGCATCAGTCAAATACACAGCAGGAGTGAGTGACAAAAACTGATTTGAACCTTAATATTGCATTATTGTGATGAAATGAAGCACGGCATCACAGAAATATATAATGTACAGCTAATATGTCCCCCTTGGGTACAAAACAACTGTTTATGAACCTGATACACGCCTTTAAATATGTTCACCACGCTTTTTTTTTTTTTTTATATCTAGCTGTGCATGTTAAACTTTGTATTTTCTTTTTAACAGAATGGTCCAAAACGGTCATTAAATGCATCTTTTGTGGTATAAGAGTTTGAAGCAGAGAAGAAAGGCTTAGATTTGTGAATGTGTGTGTGTGTGTGTGTGTCTGGTTTTTGTTTTACATGGGATACAATAAATATCCTGAAAAAGATGAGTGAACGTATTGCCCAGCATAGAGTCCTGCTGCCTGCTCGGATGGCATCTGAACATAAACCTTGTCTCCGTGCATCAGCTGAACAACAGCACTCCCAGAGGCTTGGTCCAGGAAGCCCTTCTTGTACTCATCGTAGGTGTACATCAGTGGCTCGTTGTTCTTGAACAAAGCCACCCAGACGCTAGCACCTTTACAGTGAACATGGTAGGCAAAGTAGTAGATCCCGGGGATCTCACAGGTAAAGATCCCTGTTGCAGGGTTGTAGTTTTGACGGCCGTTGTAGAGGAGCTTGTCAAACTTCACGGGCACACCGACCCGGGGGAAGGGAGTGAGGAGCTCTGCCGTGAACGCAGGCATCTCGTAGACAGCGCCGCCGGCCTTGCCCTTCTTGCCTGCATAGCCGTAGGGGGGCTTGAGGCCATCTATCCCTGGCCCTACCTCGGGCAGGTACTGTCCCGCAGCTGGTGGAGTCGGGGGGATGATTACTGGGGGTCCAGGTGGCCCAGGGGGACCGGGAGGCCCCTGGAGACCTGGCTGGCCAGGGGGACCAAGTGCCCCAGGCTTCCCTGGAGGGCCTTGCAGCCCTGCAGCTCCAGGTTTTCCCACGCCAGGAAAGCCAGGAGGACCGGGTTGGCCAGGCTCCCCCTTGGCCCCTGGCAGCCCTGGGGGGCCGATAGGGCCACTGGGCCCTGCGATGCCTGGGATGCCTGAGGGGCCCTGAAGGCCCTGGGCACCAGGCAGCCCCGGCTCACCCTTTGGCCCCACCAGCCCCGGGACACCTGGTAGCCCCGGCAAGCCCTTGTGCCCTGCTTCTCCCTTGGGCCCAGTAGGGCCTGGCAGCCCCCTCAGCCCTGGAGCTCCCACTTCCCCAGGAAAGCCTGGCTTCCCTGGGAACCCCTGCAGGCCTGGTTCGCCTTTGGGGCCCACTGGTCCTGGTGGCCCCACAGCGCCGCCTTCTCCTTTGGGTCCTGGGAAACCAACAGCACCTGGGGGGCCCATGATGCCCGGCAGGCCTGGTTGGCCAGGCTCCCCTGGTGGCCCCCCCATGCCCGGCGGCCCTGCATGGCCTTTCTCCCCCTTGGGCCCCAGAGGACCAGGCAGGCCACCTACCCCACGCTCACCTTTGGGGCCTGGAAAGCCTGGCTTACCAACCCCAGGGAGACCTGGAGGGCCTGGCAAGCCTGGCAAGCCTTGCTCCCCTTTGCCACCTGGGAAACCTGGCTGACCAGGGATACCATCTTGGCCGGGTTTGCCAACACCAGGCAGGCCAGGAGGTCCTTGCATCCCAGGGACACCCGGAGGCCCCTGCAGCCCCAGCTCACCTGGGGGACCAGGCTTGCCCACAGGGCCCTGAGGGCCAGGGAACCCCACCATACCTGGCTTCCCCACCCCTGGCAGACCCACAGGTCCAGGGGGACCAGGCAGCCCAGGTGGACCCTTCAGCCCTGGCAAACCCGGGATCCCAACACCCTTCTCCCCTTTTGGACCAGGGATCCCAGGGACCCCTGGGGGACCTTTCATCCCAGGTTCACCCTTTGGTCCTGGCTGTCCTTGCAGCCCCGGAGCACCCGCTTTCCCTATTCCTGGGAGTCCATGAGGTCCTGGTGGTCCCTGTGGCCCCGGTATCCCCATGGGCCCAACCTCTCCTTTCGGCCCCATCTCCCCTCTTGGTCCAGGTGGTCCCATCACCCCTGGCTTCCCAGGCATCCCTGGCAAACCCGGCTTCCCAATTCCTGGATATCCTTGTGGACCCGGTTTTCCTTTGGCTCCTGGCACTCCATGACCTGGTAATCCTGGTGGCCCTGGTGGTCCTCTTGGTCCAGGCTCACCAGGGGGGCCTTGCTCACCCCTTAAGCTGCGCATGGGTATTTCTGTGTAGAAGAAATAAAAAGGAAAAGGAAAAGGTAGGAGTGTGAATTGTATGAATCGAATGATGGTTGTACGATGTACAATTCACAACAGCTGAAAAACACAAAGGCAATTTTGAACTGAGCGTGCTTCATATGGTACCTCTTGGTTTTGTGGTAGCTAGAAAAGTCCAAAAAATTACTGGCTGATGTTTGCAATTAAGAAGATGTTCTTGCTGTTTTGCTTAATTCCAACTTGTGTTTCTGTTTATATGAAAGAATTGTTTTGCATCCTCTCTGTTTGCTTTTTTTTTTTTCACATAAGAGCCATTTAATAGCATTTTCCATGTGTACAGTATTAAGCAGAGAAATCTGACTTTTCTCCTGTATTACTTATATTATTACTCCTGTATTACTATAACTTGTGAGTAACTAACTTTCAGAAGGACGCAGAAGCTGTGTGGTATGATTGTGTAGTAGGAGTAGTTTTGGCATCAGAGTACTGTTGCTGGGAGGGCTTACATTAGCAAGATCAATACAATAAAGTTGTATCAGTAAGAAATTTATGTGTTGGTATGACTGCCAACACCAAGGCTTTAGCTTCCTTTAAGATATTACTGGAAACCTGCAGCCTCACTCAGCATTGCTAAGCTCTCAAAAGTTTTTGGCATAGATATGGCTAATTAGAGCTCCCTTGAAACACTTCATAAAATGCTTTATATTATCCCAAACCACGTTTTTATTTGTGTATGTGATCATGCAGCATTTCAGGTGAAGGTGGTGCCACATGGGAGCAGTTGTGCTGGCATCTGGTTGCTTTTTTGTTCTGTAACGTGAGAAGAATAATGTGAGAATATAAAGTGAGAGTTTGAGGTTCAATGAAAGAAGAGGTTTCGGGGCAAGAGATCTAACTGTTCTTTAGGAGGGGAAAACCCTCTCTCTGCATGTTTTGCGTTTTATGCGCACAGAAAATGTCCTTTGCTCACAAGACGGTTTGGTTTTACCGCAGAGAGTTATTCTTGTTCAGATACTCCAGAAATAGACCCTGAAATCCTCCCTCTGCCACTGAAGCCAGTGGAGACTGTGGTTACTCTGAACTTTTAAAACACAAAGCATTAACCAGCTGAGGTCGCACAGACACATGCTGTCTCCAAAAGGGTTGTGTGGGCATTGCTACTTTGGATGTTTTTTGTTGCTTTCTTAAGTATCCTCATATTTTCCAAACTTTCTTTACTGAATACTGAAAACACTTGTAGGTGCAGGACTGTGTAGTAAGTCCTGTGTGTTCAGCACTTCAGTCCCATAGATAATCAACAGAAAGATGACTTAGAGAATCAAAAAAGCAAATGTATGCCACATCCAGCTGACAGCAGCCCACTCACCCAGGGGCAAACACTGATGTGTGGAGTGTGACAGGGCCAGGCTGATGAGGGACCTGCCTACCTTTTTCTTTCTTGGCACCCATGTCTTTGCCAAGCATTGGCACCTGGGGAACCTCCTTCATGTACTGAGGCAGGTGGGGGTACTCCTTGCCATACTGCATGTGGGGCACCTCCTTGCCCATGTGCTGCATTGGGATGCCTTCCTTGCCCAGCGGCATGTGAGGTACTTGTTGTCCGAGGGCTTGGTACTGGGGCACCTGGGGCGGCAGCTGCTTGATTCCATAGTAGACACCACCATGAGTGGACTTTACCAGCTGCAGGGAAATAGCAAGAGCCACTGCCAACAGCTGTGTGGGAATGAGCAGCACGGCCATCACCTGTAGGAAAACAGAAAAAATATCAGTTGGCAGAGATTATTTTCAGCTGTTATGAAGGCTTTGGACCATGTAGTGACATCTTGCTTAATTCTCACATTTTGCTCCTGCTCTGAGTTCTCTGTTAATTTGCATTTGGAGAAGGGCCTGCTCTTTTTGTAGAACATTATCCTTCACTTCCTCTGAAATCTAATCTTTCAGTGGTGATTAATATGTCATTATTACTGAGGAGGGGTAATTTAAAACTGTGTAGGAAACAAGGATGTAATCATCAGTTGGGTGTATGACAGGAGAGCAATGGATGTTGCGTACCTTGACTTTAGCAAGGTCTGGCACTGTCTCCTGCAACATCTTTGTAATGAAACTTAGAAAATGTGGGATAGATGAGTGGACAGTGAGGTGGATTGAGAAGCGTCTGACTGGCAGCGCTCAGAGGGCTGTCAGTGGCACATAGTCTGGTTGGAGGCCTGTAACTAGCAGTGTTTCCCAGGGGTCAGCGTTGAGTCTGGTATTGTTCAACATCTTCATGAGCAATCTGAATGAACGGATGAAGTCTGCCAAGTTTGCTGTTTATATAAAGCTTGGAGGAGCGGCTGACACATCAGAAGGCTGTGCTGCCATTCAACAAGACCTGGACACGCTGGAGAGTTGGGCAGAGAGGAACCTAATGAGATTCAACAAGACAAGTGTAGTCTTGCACCTGCGGAGGAATAACTGCATGCATCTGTACAAGTTAGGGGCTGATGTGCTGAAGAGAAGCTTTGCCAAGAAGGACCTGGAGGTCCTGGCTGACAACAGGATGGTCATGAGCCAGCAGTGTGACCTTGTAGCCAAGAAGGCCAATGGTATCCTGAGATGCATTACATGAGTGTGGCCACCAGGTTGAAGGAAGTGATCCTCCCCCTCTGTTCTGCCCTGGTAAGGCCACATCCTGGAGTACTGTGTCCAGTTCTGGGCTCCCTGTTTTAAGAAAGACAGGAATCTCATAGGAAGAGTCCAGTGGAGGGTAACAGAGATGATGAGGGACCTGGAGCATCTCGCTTATGAGGAAACACTGAGAGACCTGGGACTCTTCTGTCTGGAGAAGGTGGAGAGGGTATCTCAGCACTGTAAGTGCAGGAGTCAAATGGATGGGGCCAGGCTTTTTTCATTGGTGCCCAGTGGCAGGACAAGGAGCAACAGTGCATCTGGAACTCGGGAAGTTCCATACAAACACTGGGAAGGACTTCTGTACTGTGAAGGTGACGGAGCAGTGGCACAGGCTGCCAGAGAGATGGCGGAGTCTCCTCTGTAGATATTCTAGCCCTGTCCAGATACTTTCCTGTGCATCCTGCACAGGTACAGCCTGCAGTGGGGTTGGACTCAGTGACCTCTAGAAGACCCTTCCAATTCCTGTGACTGTGAGTTGTGATTCTGCCATTTCCCTATTTCTGCTCTTCAGGAGGCTTTTCTTTCTGTCGATGTTGACACTGCTGTCATTAAAACAACCAGCAGAACGTTAATATTTTCAGTAACGATCCTAAACAGGCAAAGCAAGCCACGGAAGTCAGAACGGAGGGCAAACAAGCCGAAGAAGAAGCGAAGTACAGGCGAACTAACGCTAGGTGGAGCGGGCGTCCCGCGGCTGCCCTCCGCGCTCTCTTCCCGCGCAGCAACGGCCGCGTGGCGAGGAAAGCGGAGCGCGGAGGCTTTGGGGTTGTGGTGCAGCTCAGTCCCAGGCGCCGTGCCGGCAGCTGAATGCTTTGGCCATGGGGCTTAGGCCGCGTGCAAGCCCAGCATGCACCGGGGAAGCGGCTGGGGCTCGTTTGGAAGCTTGAGCTGCACCCGTGGCCCAGAGAGACGTTCTTGGGGTAACGCCGGCTCAGTGTGCAGGGAGCGCTCTGTGTTGCTGGAGAGCTGTGTCGAGGTCTGCTCTACTCGTGTGATGGGAAAATCGCCATGCGAGCTTTTGAAGAAAAGCAGTACAAGGTGCGGGATAATTTGAGACTGTTGTTGAAACCTGCAAGTATGAAGGGCAGGGCGGATTTGGAAGAAGGAGGTTATTAAATTAGTGTTTTGGCTACTTTGCTGTTCTGGTGGCCAATTTTTTTATTTTTTTCTTTCAAAAAAAAAAAAAAAAAAAAAGATGGTGGAATCAGTGGAGAGGGAAATAGGTAAAATTCCTGTGGACTTAATTTTTCTTTTTGTTCTTATTGCAAGATGTGGTTTTGGTGTGCAAGTGGGAGCCATTTGAAATAATTGAAGTAAATTCTTATGGGGAGGCACCAGTCCACAGTGCAGAGGGAACTGAACCTCTCTGCTTGCCATACCTGGCCACCCCAAACCTCTCGCAGTGCACCTGCAGACATAACTGTGCACACATGAGGTGCTTTTATGTGCCCGCGTGCGTGGAAATTCTGAGGGCAATCCAGCCAGAGCTTTGAGGGATAGGAAGGCTCCAGAAATGAGGTGACCTCATTACATCTGTGTTTCCTTTCAAGTCTTTTTGACTCATCGTAACCAAAACAGCGTGGCTTGGAAATGACAGATTGTTTCTTATCTATTGACTTTGGCTGAGGCCAGTGGCTGTGGAGTGGAAAGTAGGGCATGTATTTACTGAGTGACCTTGGGCCCAATGGGCCTTGGCTGACATCGCTGTGGGAGGAGGTCAGTGTCTCCCGGGCAGCCTCACGCATGCTGTCGGGGTCTTGGATCCACTGCAGGAACCTGGGAAGGGGCAGTGCTGGTTGATGGCCATGCAGCTCCCACAGGAGAAAGGGTCAGGCAAAATTAGCCTCGATGAGCATGATGAAGCCACGTGTTTGACTGCTACTGCAAAATGCCTCTCAGCTGCTAGGAAGCTATTAGAGTCTTTAAGTACCTAGAAGCTGCTGAAGACCTTGTCTTGGTTTTTAGATAAGTGTGTAGATCCTAACTGTTGGTTAGGTCCATTGGAGCTTATGAATAGCAAAAGGAGATTTTGACAGCAGCGGCACAGTTTAAGGACAATATCAGAGACAGGAAGAGAAAAATGCATGCTGAAGATGCAGCCAAAGTATAGGGTTCTCCACACCCTTCACCCATATCTCAGCAATTTTGGGATGACCTCCAAACACAGTATGATCCAATGTGCTTTCAAAATTATCTGTCAGTAGAGTGATAAGCTGACTTTGGAAAGGGATTTTCCTGGGCTAGTAGAATGTGTCTACATGTTTATGGCAAGTGAATCCGTGTGTGCATGTGCATTTAGAGAAGCCAAAGACTTGAAGTAAGCAAAAATTTGCCTAAAATGTTTGAATGTCTGAAGAAAGAGGGAGAAGAAGCTGCTGCGTCCCATGCACAGCCAAGCATATGTCTGCCTCTCTAACAGATGCAGTCAGGTACATCATTTTGCTCCTGTCATTCAGATTGTAAATATTTTGCTTTACCTAGGGTGGGGCAAGCAACTGGAAGGCAAAGGAAAATTATCCCAAGCCACAATGTTTAACTGCTTGTGTGTGAATGCATGTGGATCAATCTGTGGGTGAGGGAGTCCATGGAAAAAAAAATGCATTTTTACGGGCAAAGCTCAAGTGAGAACATTTCTCAATAATCTCTTTGGTAGAGCTTTTCTCCTGAGAAAGCTGGGGACCTCCCTTAGGCTGTTTGTGTTTGTCAGCAGAAACCGAAGACAAAACAAAATGTACCAGCACTCATAATTCTTATATTAGTGTGAAGAAATAATGGCTGTTTAGCCTAATTGGGTGAAGAATGTATGGAAAGAGTGATGCCCGTCTAGACTTGAAATCATAGGTGGTCTTGCAAAGAGTGGAAATCAGACCTTGATTAGTCATTTGTTACAGGCAAATGACTGCTTTGCAATCAATTTTTGGGTTACATATAATTTACCAGTGTCTCACGATTTGTAGGACATTTGCCCAAAGGCTAGTTCTACTGGTTTAAATTGCAAAGATATTGCTTTTGAGCTGCTGGGTTTCTCAAAACTGCACGAGACATGAGGAGTGTATCACAGTGACCTGAACTCTTCTGCCCTCGGGTCCTTTCCGTGGGGGAGCTGCGGGGACCTGCTCCCCACTGCACCAAGGGCATGGGCTGGCCAGTGCTCAGATTGCCATGTGGACATGACTGCTGGAAAACTCACAAAGGAGGAGGCGTCCTGATGTCTCTGCGTGGTTTGCACCCAGAGGAGAGCTACTAAAAATATTTGTTGCCAAAAAGCTACATTCTCCACAGTGTTTTTGGCTTGAGATCAAGAATGGTTAGGAACTTGTAGCTACTTTAGGATTATCCTTGATAACTTATCACATTACAAAATATTTACAGTGGTGTACTCAGGGATGGCTCCTGTCTTGGGAACTGGGAGTTCCAGTCCCACCTGGGGCCTCCTGAAGCTCACTCAAGTCTCTCCCTGTCTACAGAGGAACTCAGGGACAGCAGAAAGCCACAGAAGCAGCCATTAACGTGCTTCAGAGTGAGGAGTAGCACAGCTGTGAGGCAGAGCACTGGCAGGTTCAGAGGCATGGCAGCCCTCCCCAAGGACCCCCCTGGCTCCCAGCTCAGAGACAGAGGTAAGTGGCAGCTGGTGCTGAGCCAAAAAGAGGCTCACTACAGGTGGCAGCCATTTGCTTTCTGTTTTCATTTCTGGTGTTACATCAGTAACAAAAAAAACCTATACTGCTACCATGTTGTGTGACTTTGTTCCTTAAACCTCTGGGTTACACCTGTGAGCATGTGGATACCTCCACCTAGCTAGCTTTCTTCTGAGAAATGCATCACAAAGTGACAAGAGCAGCCATCAGAGCTTTAGATAGGGTGATTGCTCAGTACCAGGGAGTGGCTGGGGTGACTGCCACTGGGAAATGCCTTTATTTATGAATAGTCAAGTAAATGGGGTCCTCATTCTTGGAAGCATCGTGGCAACCTGTAAGTGATTTGAGCAGTGTCCTTCCTAGCACATTGATGTCTGCAGTTTTCAGACTTGATTTGAAAACCTAATCTCAGCTAAAATTAATCTGCATCATTAGTCCTTAATGCCTTTGAGGAGTAATTTGTCCATCACTGAATACTTTCTGAACAGATTTGGGGATGCACTGTACTGCATAGAGGTTGAATTTCAGTGATGACTTGTATTTTCAGGGGCAGGAAAGACTGACAGCCTTCTGCTTGCCAAATAATTTTGTTTGCTTAGCTTAGTGCTTAGGATGCCATAATATGTGCTTTACCACTCGAAGGTGAAGCACTTCTCTGCCTTTCTGTGCCAAACAATGTTTAATGTCATTTGGGCAGATGTTTTCACATTTGCAATCAAACTAATTAAACCTCTAAAGTTTCTTTTTGAATGTTCAGTCACAACCCACATGTAAACAGGAAGTAAGGGCAACAAAATGCAGCTTGGCACAAAAATTCCCCTCAAACCTCCAGAACATCAATTTAGACTCGCTCTACCAATTTAATCTTAAACCTTATATTTGGCAATAGAGAGAATAAGGGAGGTGGGGAAGTGACCCCATCCATTGTGCTGCCAGGAGGAAATAGATCTTTTGTGCCAGGCTTGGAGTATCCTGTACCATTTTGCTTCTGACAATGCTTGGTGTTACTGGGGACAACGCCTGGTTCTTGTGGGTGAAGAGTTTACCTTGCTGAAGGGCCTGAGTACTCAGCAGGGAAGACCAATCATAGCAAACTGGTGTTTGTTGAATGTAGTACTGTATTTTTGTCCCCCGTGAGATTCCCCCACAAAGATCAGGTTTGTTTATTTTTTGCCTCCCTCCTTTTCACTGCTCCCTCCGAGGAGTCAAAGTAGTGTTGAGTGTTTGTGCTCTGTTTGGGTAACTGAGAAACAGCTATTGTTCAGTTAAATCATTTTGCTGAAGGTCTGCGAACTGCAGCTGATTACCATGTGGTATTTAGTAAATCTAGGACAGTCATACCACGGATTGTCACAATAAACATTTTTAAATGCACACATGCATAAACTTGCTGTGAGTGGGGAATACTCAATACGTGGCAGATGCTATTTCTGTCTTTTTAAATCAAAATGATGCCTAAAGTTGCTTCCCTGGAGAAGCGTGAAAACATCTCAGTAAATGGCTTAATCTTAATAATAGATAATCATCTATAAGCTGCCTTTTGCTTCATGGCAATTACATGATCTTTTCTCTCAGTGCCTGGGGATGTTTCCATTTATTCATTTGTAAATCCATTTCCAAAGATGAAGCAACCATTCTGCTCCAATCTTCTTCCAAGCAGATTTGTGCACGTGCTCAGCCTGGATAGTGAGCTGGCTGTCTGGATGGAAATGGCACCCTTTAAGTGACCCCTTTCCTACTTTCAAACAACTTACATTCATGTGTGTGTGTCTGTAGCTACATACATATTTGCCTACCTGCAGATAGTTCTGTGTGCATTGTGTGTGAAAGCACGTCCTGTGATTGGAAGCAGCAGATGGGAAGGGGAAGCGAGGCCATGTAGACCTAACTGTACTGTCCTCAGTCTTCTCTGTGTACCTGGAGAGAGGACCAGCTTAAGGGAATGTTAGCATAACAGCATGTGACTGTAATTATGGGATTAGTATTAATTATGAGTTGGATTTAGCAAAGACCTGCCTTTGAATACATTTTCCTGCCGTGCATCATGTGCTTGAATCCTCTGTCTAATGCTCTCTTCTGGGCCATTTGCCTGCAGTCTTGGTCAGATGGCTTCGATGGAGACACCTTCAATACTGGCCAGGCCACTGCCCCATAAGGCAGCCACACACACATAGTGATCAAATCCCAGTGCTGTCTGTGTGCTGATCAGCTCTGGTAACCTTCCTGGTGCAGTGCCCAACCTGGGCTGCATCTCACACCATAACTGGCTACAAAGCATTACTGGCCACAAAACAATCTGGCTTTTAAGCTGCTCTTGGTTTTACTCCATCCCTCATGAGGTTGTGCTAATAACATGCAGGGAAAGTTCCCCAAATTGTGGTGATCTGCAAGGTGTTTCTTAGTATTTCAGTGTTTTAATACAGGACAATCTCTCTAGCAGTCCTGCTGTAAATTGTACTCACTGTAAGAGGTGAAAGAGTTTTGCAGTTTGGTGCCTTTCTGTTCAGCCAGCTGCAGCTGATAGGGCTCCAACAGGTGCCCCAGCTGAGCTAAATGCAGATCTGATGCCAGTCCTGTTCTGAGGGCTGGTTCTGAAGTGAAGGGGTGAATTGTCCCATTGCATCAGGTGTGTGAGTAGGCAGAACGGAAGCAGGAGGCTGCTGCCAGCTCTGGCAGTTAAATTGAACTAAATGTGACCTGAATCTTCACCCAAATATAAAAGGCAAAAAGTCTCAGGGATATCTGCTGGTTTTACTCTCAGAGAACTTTTAGTAATGGAAGTATTGTACTAAAAGTAGGAAAATCAAAATACATTCTTTGTGGAGGTGCACTGATTCCTACAGAGGCCAGCAAGGCTCAGCTCAGGCCACATGCATATATAACATAGACTGGTTCAAGATTTTCTCTCGTGACTCTGAGAAGACTGCTTAGAGGGGTAGCCTGTTACAAGCTGGCAGCTCTCAGTGCATTTAGGAAAGCCTGTCTGTATGTGTAAAAAATGGGGTGTGGTTTAGTCTCTGTTATCAGTGACAAAATGGGTTTCTTATAAGTTTAGACCTGTAACTCTCCTCCCCTTCTCTTTTTTGGTGTCGCACGTTGATGCTGATTAAGTTTGAGTGTTTTTCAGTGGTCCAAATAGGAGTCATTAACCCCTAAAAAGGTGTCAACATCATGAAATCTCACTGAGTGTCTAATTCTGGGTACAATCTTTTTTGATTGAAGCCTTGAAGGCCAACTATATCCCAGGCTATATCCCAGCAAGAAGAGGGAGGTGACTGTCCCCCTGTGCTCAGCTTTTGTGAGATCCCATCTGCAGTACTGCATCCAGGCTTGGGGCCTCCAGTACAGGAAGGGTATGGAACTCTTAGGGCAGGTCCAGAGGAGGGCCACTAAGATGATCAGAGGGCTGGAGCACCTCTCCTGTGAGGGAAGCTGGAGGGAAATGGGATTGTTTAGCTTGGAAAAGGGAAGGCTTAGGGGAGACCTCATTGTGATCTTCCAGTACTTGAAGGGAGCGTATAAACAGGAGGGGGAATGGCTGTTTATGAGGGTAGATAACAACAGGATAAGAGGGAATGGTTTTAAACTGAGACGGGACGTTTAGCTTAGATATTAGGAGGAAGTTTTTCACTCAGAGGGTGGTGATGCACTGAACAGGTTGCGCAAGGAGGCTGTGGATGCCCCATCCCTGGAGGCATTCAAGGCCAGGCTGGATGTGGCTCTGGGCAGCCTGGCCTGCTGGTTGGTGACCCTGCACATAGCAGGGGGTTGAAACCAGATGATCACTGGACCTTTTCAACCCAGGCCATTCTATGACTCTTTATTACAGAGAAACTTCATTTGATGTGTCTCTTCCCACTGATTGTACTGTAGTCTTTGCAGCCTGCATTTACTATAACAGTTCTGGAGTTCTTGAACTCTAAAGTCAAAAATCTGTGCAGGACTGAAGTATTTGGCTTGATTCATCTGAAGCAATTTATTGTTCTCTGTGACTCCTGTTGCAATCCTGTGGCCTTACACTGCCTTCTTGCCATAAAATATGCTTGACTGCTCCTTTTGAAACTAACAACGCACAGCATTGCCTATTCACTTTCCCACTTTGATGGTATACAAAATCTGTTTTCTTAGCTTTTGCCCTCATGCTTTTCCATATTTTTTTCTTTCCAAGTAAATTCAGAAGGGTTTGGAGACTCCATTTTGGAGATAAATTGTTACCATTTGTAGTATTTCCCTTTGCTCTGCTTTGATAAGCCTGTTATGGGAAAGATCAGCTCTTCTCCCCCTTTTTTTTTTTTTTGTCGTGTTCTGACTTTACAGCACTTTAGAACCCCACAGTCCCAGTCCAAGGGAGATATGAAAACATATATATGAAAGAAATGTCTGTAAAATATTTTTCTTGAAAAAAGCCTCCTTTCTGTTAGAGGATTTTTATTGGGAAGTTATTTGCCACTGAAAGATTCCTGCCCTTTGCCTACTTTCCCTACCTTTGCTTAAACAGTGGAAGAAGTAATCTTGCCTTAGAAGGTTAAGCATACAAGACTATGCCACTCAGATAAAAATCATTGAAGGCTGTTTAAAAATTATTTAGCAACAAAAATTTCCCTATTTTATTGTCAAATGCTGCAGATATTGTCATGTTTGTTAGGACATGCTGATCTCAGTCATGACCTGACACTGCTTCATTCCCACAAATCAAACAGATGTTATTCCATAATCCTACTCCCTACATAAGCAAGTCTTATTTTCATTTTTACGTGTCTAGATGAAGGACTAAGATGACAATAACCACAGCTAAGCACTCATTCAGTTGAAATGCTTTAAAAACTGGGCTGTTTATTCTCTTTCTTTTTTGTTTTAAACACTGTTTTTTGGGCCGAATGTGTGGGCTAACATAAAACTGGGAGTTGCTGGATGGTTGACTGGTGGATCTACCAGTGCATATTTCTTCCTAACATGGTTCTCTGGATGCCAGCTCTATCAAAAGCTCTAACATACATCTCTGCACTGCC
This sequence comes from Lagopus muta, assembly GCF_023343835.1. NCBI lineage: Eukaryota > Metazoa > Chordata > Aves > Galliformes > Phasianidae > Lagopus > Lagopus muta. The sequence continues at coordinate 84,136,902 of NC_064433.1, forward strand.
GTCCTGGCTGAACTACGCACTGGCCTTATGTTGCACCACATGAGGTTCAGGTTGGATGTTAGGAAACATTTCTTTTCAGCAAGAGTGGTGAGGCATTGACACAGGCTGCCCAGGGAGACAGTGGAATCACCATCCCTGGAAATGTTGAGGAACCGTGTAGCTGTGGCACTGAGGGATGTGGTTAGTGGATATGGTGGGGATGGGCTGGTGACTAAACTTGATCTGTCTTAGCAGTCTTTTCTAACCTTAATGATTCTATGATTCTGTACATCCCTATACCACTTCAAACAGATTTGCCTATAAGGGCCATCATCAAAAAACTATGAACCTGAGTTTTGAAACACTCAGCATAGGTTTGCTTCAGTAAATGTTGACTGTAAATGTTTATCAGGTCTGTCAAAAGAAAAATAATAGTTCTGAAAAACACATACACATGCAGAGCTCTCCTTCACCCCCTACAAATTTATTCTGGATCCATGAAAATATACGTCTGTGCAAAATAAGGAATTAATCGACTTAGAGTCAGATTCTCTTCTCATGGAAACAAATATATTGTGTCCCCTCAACTTAAATTGCTAATTGCTTTGGATTTGACCCCTAAAATGCTACAAGATAGTATTTATTTCCTATATGCAATCCAGTGTGCTGTGGTTCAAAGGACTTGAAATTATTGTATCTATCACCTTGGAATAACCCAACCAAGAGCCAAGGGAGATCAAAGCCAAGCACTGGAGACTAAATACTATCACTTGCTTAAATCTCACAACTCTGCTCCAAGAGAAACAATACAGAATGTTCAGCATAACCGTTTGGACTCGTGATTGGTAACTGTGATACTAGTTAAAATGAAAGGTCATAAAAAATGTCTGCAATTGGAACTGGCACTTGCATTTCATGAGTACCATGGCCAGGATGGAGGACTGCACTGATGGTGGCAGGCTGAAGAACCTGATGCTACTAAACTTCTCCTCTGGAGCCAGTGGGGGCACCAGCCTCATGTTGGATGCTGACAGCATTACAAAGCAGAGGTGGGGTTGGAACTACGCAGGAAAATAGGGTTGAAGGGAGAAATTAAAGCCTTTTAGTCCATAGATGAAATTCAAATCTCTGATCAGAGACTGATTAGCTGTTGCCAAAGCTTTGAGACAAACTCTCTTGTGTCTTTGGTCCTCCGTGGCCTCCTGAACACCACTGCAGCTCACCATCACCTGCAGCTGGCTGGCTGGGTAGTGCCTCAGGGTAGAAAATGGGTGTGTTGGTGCCCTTTGTTGAAAGATAGAATTAAACCCCTCTGCTGCAGCCTGAGCAAGCGTGTGCTTGAGCTGCTGATGGCACCTCATGGTTTGAAGGAAAAATTTGGCATCCACTTTTGAAAGAGGACTATGGGCTATGCATATGGAGGGACTTGAGCCCATGTGCAACCTTCACCAGAAGGCTCCTAAAACCACAAGAGAGCTAGGATTTAGGATGAAGTGCAATCTTCAGCTTTTCCTATTTGGCTGGCTTAGGCAGCTCTTCAAACAGTGGCTTTTGTGAATCCCCCTCTGAGGCACTTAACTCCTTTTCTCACATGCACGGAGTCCAGGCATCTAATTCAGGCATGTGGACTCCATTACAGGGCCAGATGCAAACATCCCTTCGTGGATTAGGATCTGAAAGATTTTAAATCCCATGTTGTCAATCAACTAAGGCGTCTTTTTTCCCTGCCTGGTCCTCCTTTTGTTTTAAAATCTGATTTTTTTTTCAGGCAGATACCTATTTCTTTAATTCATCTTGTATATATTTAAGGGTTAAATGGTTAAAGCATGTGCTAGCTCTTCTGGGGGTGATGCAGTTAACATAACAAAGACTGACTACAGAAGATCTACAGTTACAGAAATCATTGCACCTCAGTAAAAATCCTATTCTTCCCCACAAACTTTTTCCATCAGATTCTTACTGCTGAGCACTGGAGCAAAAGATTCACAGCAACCTCCAGGCCATGGCTTAACCAAATCCAAAATAAGTCCAGTAGGCAAATATTTCACTTGCAGGGAGGCAGCATTGGTTCTCCCAACAACGGAGTGTGGCTGTCAGCAGTCTTACAGGGACAGCTGGTTTGTTTTTGACTGTGGCATGGGGTATCCAGTCTAAGTTCGGTTTTTTGCTAGGTTGAGAAACTTGCTCAGATTTTCAGATGTTAGCAGAAATTATTAATAGAAATACTTCTAAGGTACTTTGTGGAAGACTCGTGTAACTGTACGAGAACAATAGGTGCCATGAAGTACATAATTGTAGTCCACAGCCTTGGAGTTTGGTTAGAGAGCTGCTTTCTTAGGGCTGAGTTTTTTATCAAATTTACAAATTTTCCAATAAATTCAATAAAAGAATTGACAGGTTGGTTAGATCTTATAGGACTGAACTCAGCAGAACCGTACTCACAGGCTGTGCTAATAGTTATCCAGGTACTGATGTTTCCCAAATATGTATTTGCAGCTTTGTGAACCCTAGAAACCTTTGGCAAGCAGCAGTACTTAAGTAGAGTGAAATCTGGCCTGTGTGTAGAGCAGCATTACTTTGTTGCTAAAGTAATACTGGATGGCAAAATGCTCCTAGCTGAGGCAACCCTTAACAGTGTCTGGGGATGAAAGTCCCTGCCTGTAAATGCATGTTTGTATGGATAAAGATGAAAAGCGGTTAGAACAATAATGCAACAACAACAACAACAATAATAATAATAATAATAAAACTAAACTAAACACCAGAACCTCCAAAGTCAGCTTTGCTAGTATTACTACATCTTTCCGTTGTGTAGCATAACCATATTGCAACACTGGCTGGCTGCAACCTGAAGAATGCCTGAAGGAAAGCTGGGCTGAGATCTGAGGGACAGAGGTGAAGTCATTTCTGAGCTCCTAGTGGTTTTGCTGAACTGTGCTTGCAGCCGAGGGGCAATCTAATCTCTTTCCTCTGAGAGGTCCTAGGTAGTGAGGGATTGCGGGCATCCCTATTTGCAGTGGATAGCTCTTTCTGTTTTGATCAGAGTTTTTTGAATGTAATGTTTCAGAGAGAGGATGGAAGGCAGAATTACAGTTTAGAGTTTTTCATCCCTTAAAACATTGTATGCAAAATGTACAAACTAGTGATAGAAGGCAATGCTGTTGCTTTTAAATGCAGATTTGGAAGGATCTGTAGAAGAAAGAAGTATGCTTCTCTTTTTCTTCTTTTTACCCTCAAGAGAAACCAGTCATCAAAATTGCCAAGAAAGTAAAGAAACGCATACACACAAAAACAGCCAAACAAAAGTCCCCCAGATTCAGCATGCAGTATCTCATATTTTTTGTCAGTTTTATTTTTGCCTATTCAGGCTCTGGACTTGATTTTCTCCTAATGTGCGCTTGTACAAAACTCATAAATCACCTTTGGTAACTGCAGTTAACTTTTTCCCTGCCTCTCCTTTTCCCGAATTCCTTGTTTTATCTCTCTTTTATCTATGACTAATAGCTACACCTAGTTTCATCCTGACTTGTACTTGTATGTATTCCCCAAAGAAGGCAGTCTCCTAACACTGGTCAGTCAAAAATCATTTCCTTTTTTGATATAATATTAATGATTAGGTGCTGTTAGGCCTTCAGTTTGTAACAAAGTCCTTATCTTTATTAAATTTGACACTTACAATAAACTTGTCTTCAAAAGACTGAAACATGATAAATGATCCAGAGTGGAATTTGTGCTTTTTTCCTCTTCCTTCCACTTGCAGTAATCAGTATACTGAGACCACACAACACTATTCTACATTCACAGTATATTGATAAATGGCAGAAGAGAAGATAAACCTACTTATCTTTCCTTTGGAAATGCAAACTTATTAACACAGTATTGTTGAAGAACTCTCCTGGCTAGTAGTCCTGGCTTGTGTCTTATCAGTTCCCATGCATCAAGTACATTGGTAAATATGTATATGTATATATAAATACATATAAATGTGTGTTTAAAAAAAAAAAGAGGAATAAGATTTCCTAGAGTTCAGTAATTTATGCCTCTACAACAGTAAAGCAAACCCCATATGATCTGTAACAGATTTTTCTCAAGTGACTTGATTAATCACTTCCATGTGGCAGCCAGCAACATTAGAAGCTTGTGAAATTCAGCAGCCAGGGAACTGGTCACTTGTGCAGATTGGCAAGTTGACATTTATAGACAACCCCATTATTTTTTTAATGTGAGCTATAACTTGTATCAAACTCGATAGTTTTTAGATATTTTCATATGGCCCTCAAACTATACACTTAAATACCCAGGCAGTTAGCCATGCATTTCACCATAGCTTGTCTTTCTTGATCAAGCAAAACTACAACGAGAAATTTGCTCAATTAGGAACTGAAGAATTTGGCTGTTTTACTAAATTCTTGGCAGTAGGCAAAATCTGGCCTTTCCAACAATAAGTGCCAGTGCAAAATATTTTGGCGAGGAACAAATGTTGAATTAGATCTACAAAATTCCCATTTTCAGGCAGTAAAATAGGAATCACTCTGGTTTAAATTAGCTAAAGGACTCCCAGACCCCAGTCTACTGTTGCTCAGTGAACAGGTATCCACTTCTGGCCCTTGCTTTATGGTGGCATGTTGATTGCAAAGAGGTAATTCCTGCACACATGCAGAATAACCAACATCACTGAATCCGGATATTTCCCTAGATTAATTTACTGATAGTGATGATATTATGCCAATTATGATACTTAACTGAATCATGAATCATAGAACCAATCATAGAATCATAAAATCCTAGAATGGCCCTGGTTGGACGGGACCTCATGGATCATCACCCCCACCCCCACCACAGACAGGGCCACCAAAATCCACATTTAATACTATACCAGGCTGCCCAGGGCCCCATCCAACCTGGCCTTGATGTTGGATCAATTGGATGTCACAGATGAACGTTATTTGCCTAGTGTCTCTGAGCTAAAAGAAAAACTTCCTAAGATAGAAGAGTTGCAAGATAAGTGGAGGAAAGCCTTCCTTTTGATCTTCCTTCCTTCCTTCCTGTCTTCCTGTCTTTCTCTTTCTCTCTGTCTTTCTTTTTTAAGGAAGTGTTTTTTCTTCTTATCATTTGTTTCATCTATTCAAAACTATCCCAAAATCTTCCTGGAAACAGGGCTGAAGATGTCATGAGAACAGACATTATTTCACATATCTGGTATCTTTTATTATTATTATTTTTTTAACTGGCAATGAAGGTCCCCTTTAATTAAATGAAAGCAGTCTTTTAGTGTCTGTTGATGTACAATCCTACAGGCAGTAGGAGAAGGAGGGAACAAAATGTAAAGTAAACCTATAAATTCAATTAAAATGCATACTTATGTTCAGACTTGACTATTGTTTTACAAGGAACTCCCTAGAAAACGAGTGCACGGATCCCATTTCCTGCAGGAGTTTGCTTAAAGCACTCATGGAACTGACACACTGTACTTCAAAGATTTCTAGTTTAGCAAGGAACAGGGCTGTAGACGTTCTGCCCGTATCATTCACCATGGCTTTGCTGATGCTGTCAGCCAGCCCACTTCATACCTGCGGAAAGGACTACTTCTCTTTGGCCTGCTAGAGAGCTTTGCAGGCCAAGTGTCAACACTGCAATCAGCTCTATAAATCTAGATTATTTGTGCTGGAATTTCTTTTGCCATTGTGATGAAGAAATTATTGAGTTGCAGGACTCCACCAGTACATATGAAGCTCATTGAATCTTATTCTCTAACGAAAGCATTATTTCGTAAATGGAAAAAAAGTATAAATGTAAGCAGATACATGTGGTTTTGATATTTGGACCCATTTAATTATATCATTAGTTTTGCCAAATAACATGACACGGACAAGTTAGATGTTAGTCTTTTTTATAATTTAACCCAAGTGATCATGTATATTGTGTGCTGGCTACGCACAGTATTGTGTTTGATCATTGTCCAACCCAAGAAAATTGGTGCATGAGGGGACCAAGGTCTTTGAAACGTGTTGAACTCATTACAAAGGCACTTCAGACTTACTCATTGTTCAGTCTTGTTCACTCTTGGTGATGATGCCTCACTGACTGAAAGCAATAAAGCAATGGTCCTAAATTGAGTTAGTTTGGAAGGAAATGCAGTGGTGCCACACTTTTCCCTTGTAATATAATATAGAAGATTCTTAATGAAGTTAGAAGGCTACCATGTTCTAAAACACTCATCCATAGCCTTGCTTAGCTGTGTCCTGCCACAGCACAACTGTAGAAATGAGCTGAGGTGGCAGAGTTCAGGTCCTGAAAAGCCAATTTGTTTTTGTGTTTCTTTTTTTACTTCAAGTATAACACAGCTGCTATCCCTGAATGTGAGGCTGATGCTCTGAATCAAAATGGTGAAACAGGCACATGCTGAGTCTTCTGACTCTTTCTTTCCAACAGTGGGAAAGAGGGGAAGGGATTAGAAAATGATAATTTAAAACTATGATAATTGTTGCTGTCTCCTAATAGGAAAAACTGCCCCTTGAAAAGTAAGTAAATACCTGGTTGTTACTTTTTTTCCCTCTGAACTCTTAAAGACAGACTTAGATGTGCCAGAATCTCTGGAAAAGACAAAAGGTGGATTATAAACTTCTAATATTGCTGAATTAGAGAATGGGTTGACCCCTGCCTCTGGGAAAAATGACTACACAGGACTTGACTCCTATTTGCTTGGTCACATCACAGCACAGTGGCACGAGTGGCAAAACTCTGGCTGTGAGCCCCAGGCTGATCTGTCCAAACACATTGCTCAAGCTGGCGACTCAGACTGTAACACAACTAGAGGATTTAAAGTATATGTGTAAGGCTGTTCAAAACTACCTCTCTGATCCTGGGCAAGTTGCTCAGAGTATCATTTTTTAATTTAATTATGGAAAAGGCAGACCCAACCCACCAGCCTCCACTCTGTCTGCATGTGTATATACATTGCCTGGTATTTATCTCCAGTTCTGACTTTTTTTGCATGGTCCAACCTGTACTGAACATCAGGGTGCTGCAACCTGGCTGCCTGGTGGTACCCACACTACTTGTTTTAGAATTGAACTTAAGCTTTGATACCTCTGCAGTATGCTGTAGATTCTCCTGGGCTGCAGTACGAGTATTGCCATATGTTCTGTGGCAATATTCTCCTGTTCCTCATTTGCAGAATGGTTCTGACACTCTTTACTTACTCTGAAAAGCATTTTAATGAGAACTAGAGTGATTAATCAGCCTTTTCTTATCATTCTCTTGTTTGCCTGCGTCTAACACGTTTATGCAGAGAAGAAACTTGTGTTGGCAGTAAGCTCGTTCATATACTACATTGTTTCTTGGTCTCTGCGAACCTTTGACTTGAAATAAAACCACACAGAAACCACAAGCCACATTTGATGAGCAGACACATTGATTCAGGTTCTCTTCAGGGCTATGAGACCTGAAAGTATAAAGTTCCTCAAAATATATTTGTCAAGAAGATGAGCGTTCAAGATAAACAATGTAGTAGAGGCCAAAAGAGAAATTAAAACAGGACATTCCACCCATATGGCTTGCTTAAACAAAGTCAGATGGATTTGTCTCTTGGTATCCCAGGACTGGAGCTGCTTTTAAAGTTTAATTTTATTTCATACTAGATGCTGCATTTTTGCTGCCTTTTTTCTAGCCTTACTACTGTATGTGCCATATTGTCATATTGCATATTCTATTTGGTTCATGCAAACTGGACACTGTATTTGCAGTTAATATGGACCTGTAGGTGCTAGCCATGGTTTTCCTTAAACCCTCACTGTATTGCTCAGGTTCTTTATGCTATTGCTGCTTCTGCATTCATTGACTGGTCTGGGTAAATGCAATTGTTTTTATGCTCCCACCCCTCACCACGAGCACTCCCCTTGTGCCTTTAATTACATTGGCTTTCAGGATTGTTTGCCTTTGCTGTCTTAAAGGGACACATTTCTTTGTCTCCATGTTATCATTTATCCTGGGTTGGATCATTGTTTTGTATGTTTTGGAGCCTCCTGAAATTGTCTTGCTTTTGTACATTAACTATTAACTCTGGCTTTAAAGCCATGAAAATAAGTTTTTAATTTTTTTTTTTTTTTTTTTTTTTTTAAGCAGAAATGAGCCATTTGATCTTTTTCCAGAAATGCTTGAGTCCCATCTGGCTGCCCCCACCTCAAAGCTCAGCTGTTTGCTATGCATTAAGGGCAAGGTAGTGCTAATGAAAGTGAAAGAGTGAAGAAAGAGCTAAAAGGGATGGTGGAAAGGGGCCTCTGAAAGCAGTGGAAAGGTTGGCACTTGCACAGTTGTCCAAAGGGTATGCTGTTATTCCTAAGGACAAGGTACTGTGTCTACAGCTGTCATTTGATGCATTTTTCTTTTTGGCACCGCAGCCACAGGCTGGTGTACAGCTAGGCTGAAAGCAATACTGGATGGAGCAGCTCAGAGACAGCCAGTTGGTGTGAGCAGTGTTGCCTTTGTAAGCCTTGCATCGAGTTCTATTTGATTCCCTGTGGCAATCTTTAGAAGATGAAATGGAATTGATGTTTGAAACTCATTTTTTATGATTTCTCTAATGCAGGTTCAGATACAGTCACCATAACTAATGTGGCAGTAATCAGAGGATCAGACGTTTATGAATCCTTATTTGTAACCAAGATAAAAAAATGGATAGTTAGCAAATATGTTTATAATATCAAGCGCAGTGAATCTCAAATGCTTCAGCAGTGCATCTGAAGGTCAAATGCTTCTAATCAATGCGTACATATTTAGCTACTGATGTGTACTACTGCCAGTTTGAATCTTTGCTGGAGGAAGCTTTGAGCAGTATCAGAAATGCAGCTGCTTTTCCTGGGGAGTCAAAGCTCTGAGAGCTCAGATGGCTCCTTACTGAAGCTGCCCCTTGGTGGCGTGAGCGATCCACTCGAGCACAGGTACAGCCCTGGCAGTTGCATGACATTATTTTTAAAGCAAAATGATAAAGACATGTTCTCCTAATTGTCCTTTATTTGGGTGCTACTGGTGTCATGGCTACACCTTCACATAGTGTTTGCTGGGATGCAGCTGTGTTATACTGCCTTCAAGCCAGAACTATCATGTTATGATTAATGAGAGACAGCTACTTCAAAACAGCATATTCCTGGCGTTGGCCAGGGCAAAGCTGAGCCTTGACAAATAGAGAGTCATAGAATCGTTTAGGTTGGAAAAGATCCTCAAGACCATCAGGTCAAACCACCAACATAACATTGCCAAGCCCATCACTAAATTGTGTCCCTTAGTGCCACGTCTGTGTGTCTCTTAAATACCTCCAGGGATCATGACTCCACCATTTCTCTGGGCAGCCCTTGCTAATGCCTGACCACCCTTTCTATAAAGAAATTCTTCCTAATGTCTCATCTAAACCTTCCCTGTGGCAACCTGAGACAATTTCCTTACATCCTATCACTTGTTACCTGAGAAAAGAGATAGACTCATTTTTCCCTTTCAGTCCCTTCTGGCTTTCTGTCTTTTAGTCTTTGTTTAGTTTTTCAGACACTATCTCTTTTTCATCAGAAGGCAAGGGGCTTTGTTTTCTATCTAACCCAGAAGTGGATTGTGGTGGAATGTGCTCTGCTTTGAGCTGGAAGAAAGTGTTGAACAGCAACCCTTTGATCTTAATCTTTTCATATTTAGGGAAGAAAGAAAATGAATTTTGAGAGTGTCTGTGGTTCCTTTGCAGTTATACTTCCTATTTAGGAGTTATATTCATTCCTGTCTAGGTTTAAGCACACATAAAAGGGTGTTTGTATCCTGCACTTGACCATGGTAGGAGGAGGCAACATTATGCTGTGTGTTTAGGTGTTTATTCTGCTTCATTCCCTATTACTAAATCTAATGGCAAAATTCTTGATCTGTAGGTAGAAAGTGAGGGAGGAGAAGAAATAAAAAGAAGGGGAAGTCAAGGAAAAGGGCCTGGAGACATCTTCTACATTTAGCTCCTCACAGCCATTGAATACTTGTGTGGCAGTACTGCTCTTGTAAGCCATGTGGAAGAAACAACTGGTGCAGTGAAGAAAATCCAGTGAAGGAAATTGACAGTGAAGGAAATCAACAACAAAATATGGTTTGGACTGTGTTTAGTAGCAGCTAGAACAGTTTTTCCTGAGCTTGCAGGAAAAGGTTCTCAGAGCAGCCAGGCAGCTGGGGCTGGAAGCAGGTCTCCCCTAATGCTGTCAGCAATGGCAGGGAAACCCCCAGGTGCCTCTCTGCACCTGTAGGCACAACAAAGGCTCGAGTGGTTGGCTTTTGTAACGTGCACAGCAACATCCCACTGTATAATTGCTAAGATTCATGTGGGGTTACAAAGATAGGGACACAAAGTAAAAGTCTCTTTGAAAGGCTGAATGAACGTACTGTACAAAAAATTGAGCCAATACAGTATTGCCTACTGTCCTGTTTTTACTATTTAATCCTATTTGCTCTCTTAAGGTATCTCTGGATATTCCATTGCCCATGAGATGAACTCAAAAACGGGATGAATATAATTTTTTTTTCTAATTTGTTGCTTCAGCAATGCAGGGCTGAGATGACGGAAGCAGCAGTTCTACAAAAAAGCAGTGATTGCACTCAATTCCTAGCTACAGAGGAAGAGTAGTAAAACTCTTCTTTAGTCTTCTGAGGTTACGTACCTCCAGCAAAACAGACTTCACTTCATTTAAGTTTAATTGAGACCAGGAAATAAAAATGTCACCATTAGTATTTCACAGGCCAGAGCTAAGCTTTTCCTAGAGGAGATGTTGTTATATGTGACAAAACCCAAAAGAGAATGAATTGGGGCAAAAATTATAGAATACATTGGACTCCTCCAAGTCTTCTTTGTTTCAGTTAGAGACTGTAGAAGGTTTCTCATAAAGCATTTGACACTGTAATGTGACCATGCACTGGGTCTCACTGGGACTCTTCTTCCCCATGCTAAATTCAATACTGCATTTAGAAATGCGGGCCACTTGGATTAACTGAAGCAGGGTAAGCTCTTTAGATTATCAAATGTCACATGAAAAAAGACCAGGAAATCTGGGAATGAGTACGTGTTAATGCTTTACTAGGGTGGCATGTCCTCAAATAATAGTAGACAGAGCTTCCCGTGTTCTTTCAGGCTGAGCTGAGATGCCAAGTATACAGAATTGGAAGCTGTCTATCAGGGTGGTTATTTGTTTGGTTTGGTTTTTTTTTTTTCTTTTTTTTTTTTTCATTTGCTTGATACAGACAGCAGAGACAAAATACCAAAAATGCCTGAAATCCTTATGACCTTCCACTGCAAACTGAGAACTTTGTCCAGTAAGCTCAAATTTCTATTTACTCTGTCAGCACTGTCTCCACACTGTTGCTTTTTTTCTGTCTTCCCAGTTTATCATGTGCTGGGAGACAGCTTCACGGGCACTGGGCAGGAGGGGGAGCCTGAGCACATTCCAAATCCCTTGCAGGTTCAGAATACTAAGTCTCTGTGCTGTGGGTTGCTTAAAAATACCCATAGTGCAAGCAAGTCAGCATGCAAGCAAGTATTCTGCAGCCATCAGCTGGCATGGCTCACATTTCCATGTTGTGTGCTGATGCCATAGTGCTCCCTAGCTGGCCCCATTTACACTGTCTCCCATTTATGCCAGAAATACTCAGGCTACTATGGAGTAAATGGTCCAGAAATGTGTCCAGTAAACTCCTGCGTCAGCTTCTCAACTAAAACATCCCTGATTTCAGCATTGTGCTCTGGTATTCCTCCGTTCCTGGTAAAGTAGAAAGTGTTCCTATGGAATACTGCTATGACCTATAATATTAGACACTGTGTATCTGTTGCAATTCAGAAAAGATAAGGATACCCATAACCTTTTATTGAAATAAAACCCAGCAGCTACATTGAACTCCTTTGAAACTAAACAGAAAATTGAAGTGTATAGCAAGTATTTTAGCTGACGATTCACTTACCAACCTGATATATTTGTGAGCTAACTACTAACTGGGTATTCTTTGTGACTGTATTTCAAGTTTTACTTTGTACTGTGGTAGTGTTCTCTGAACTTTGCAAGGCAAAATTACTGCATCTAAACCCTCTGGGTCTAGAAAAAAGGACAAAAATACGACATTTCTGGAGAGACTCATGCACAGAAAATGCATTGGTGTTTCCTAAAGAAACTCGGCGAGTCCAGAAGGAATTGCTGCATTGACCAATCATGCTAATGAGGCTTTTGAAAGAAGGAGGTGTGCTTAGCGCTGCTTATCTCTGGACATAGAATCTATGGGAAAACATGTGGAATATGTTTGCAACGTGATGACTGCAGCTATATGTTCTATATGTTGGTGTTACTGAACTATCTGTTATCAAACCACACACTTCAGCACATTGGAGGATTTATGCTTACTGCAAAGCCCATTAAAAGACTTGCAGATTCCCAAATCAGACAGACACGTTGCCTTCTGTATCTTGCTGTTATCAGGATAAAAATGTGCCTTTTTTCTGGCTAAGTACATTGATTTGGCTAATTCTCCTCACATGGCAAAGAGGCAACAAAATATTAATGGCAAGTTTGTCTCCACAGACCAGAAGTGAGCTTGTCTGTGTGTGCACATGTGAGGTGGGCTGGGGAGCTGGGCCTGGAATGGCAGAGAATTTGCAGAGCAGCTGGTCCTATGGGCTCTGCTTTGCACAGCCTGGGATCATAAACGTATCATCATGGTTGCTAACAGCAAGCAGGAGGTATCTGTGGAATCACCCGAAATGGAATGATTTGTGAAGGCAAGTTCATCTCGTCATTTTTCTGTGCTCACAGTACCAGACCTTATTGTGTCAGTTATCACTACTAAAGCCCAAAAGAAGCCCCTCTTCTTCAAAATGCAGACAAAAGCAACCCTTGGATATATGCACAATAATGTTTGGATTAGTTAAAGAAACCACATTTGCCAATAGGAAAAGAGAAGGAAATTTCTAAGCTATTGAATAACACTGCTATGCTTGGAAGAGATTTTTTCTTTTGTAATTCCCTTTTAATTTCCTCCCATCAGAACTGCTGGGAGGAATCCGAAGCTAGGTTTTCTGGAGTGACAAAAGAAGCTGGGCCACTGACTTCTGTTGAAAAATCAATGGACCTGAAAATGTAAGATAACATTTTCATAAACGCATGAAGGATTTGAGGTTTAAATTCCTTAAAACTCTCTAGGACTTCCAACTCCCCAAGTCAGACAGGGAAAAGGATGATCAGCAAACTAATCCTTATTAGCACATATGTGGAGATTGCATGGAGGAACGTGGAGCACAAGAAAATGAGGAGGAATCTGAGGACACAGAAGAAGATGGTGTTCATAAGATTTAAACAAGGAAGCATAAAAGGCAACAGGAGAAAGGACAAAGAGAAAAAACATCAAAATATACAAACTGAGATGTTAATTTCAATCACTTAGATTTTCCTTTGATTTCAAGATCAGACCTCAGTAAGACCACATAAAATTGAATAACTTCATCATCTGACTCAGTGCCTACAAATTCAGCACAGTGCATTTCTTCAGTCTCCTTCTTGATCAGATTATGAAGTGTCTGAAGTTAAACTAAACTATGCATTCTGGTAACCTTTCAGAATAGTTTTATTTTCTTCATTTCAATTGTCTTTTTTCAATTTAAAAATATTATTCAAATACCACATTTGGATGGGTAGTGACTACCATGACACTGTGTAGAAAACCAAAGCAATTTGAAGCGAGCTAGACATTCTGAGTGCATTTTTAAAATACCTTATTGCTTAAATAAAATAAACTTAAATCCCTTAGTCTAGCAATTACTTTCAGATGTCTGATTGTTTATTTTTGAAGAACTGTCATATCAGCCATATAGAACTGGCAAGCCCTAGTTTTATATGTTCACAAGCTTTCTCTAACAGCTGCTCCCTGCCTTACATTGGGAACTACGTACTCATCTTCATTGTCTCTTGTATTTATCTTAATTTTGCTGCATTTTGTTTTATTGGAGGAAAAACTTAGCAGAGCTGTTTGTGGCAGGGTTTAGTTACAGGAAACCCAAAAGCTAAGCCCCAGTTTCAGCTGAGACAATTAGACTGTTGATTTTGGTAGGAGCTCAGGACTTCTATTGGACCCAAATGCCTTTCAAGTCTAATTGCCAGTTGATGCTCAAGTCTGAAAATTTTCTGTATTCTCACTACAGATCTGGGGCTTTGTTTCCTTTTAATGTGAGGGATATTTCTATCCAGATCTGAATGTTTTGCTGAAATTCTTCTCTATTCACTGGAATAGATTAAAAAGAAAAGAAGAAGGAAATTACATTTTCCAGAACTTTCAACCTTTCCCTAGTTCTCTCTTTTTTTGATTCTCTATGCCTTGAAATCTCTGTGGTGTAGAGGATGGTTTTGTTTTTTTTTTCTGAAAGCAATTTTGCCATGCATGAAAAGTAGCACGTACTAATTTGCAATGACTGAGTTAACCATTGCTTTTTACTGCCTGGTACATGTATTTAGTAGCCCATATTCCTATTTCACCAGCTGTAGGTGAAGGATTCTGAGGTAGTGAACAAATGGTACATTTTTAAAAGTGATCAATATGATAATATAATGCTGGATAATTTCTCTCTTAACCTTTGAAGTAAACTAGTAATAAAGGCAGTTTTCTCACAGAATGTTTTAATCAGCTGCTACATAATCCTCACAACCAAGTTATCAAAATCTACTGCCATTCTTGGATGGATGTTTTATTGCTAGGTGGATTGGGCTCTAAAACTTTCTTATAGATGCTCTGGGACAATTTAAATACTAGCAGGAAAGTATTTTGTACTCTATAACATTTGTGGGTTGGAGCCTTGGGCTGTATGGTTTCTTTTTTTTCTCCTTTTTTCTTTTTTTTTAATGTATTATACCAGTTTAGCACCTTGCCTAGGGCCGGTCCCAGGATCCTCACCACATGGTGCTGATCCCATGGCCGGCTCCAAGAGCTGTCAGGCACCTGGCATTGGACAGCCTGGCCCTGGGCCAGCCCACCCCAGTGCCTGGAGAGGCCATGTTCGTATGGACCCATGCGTTTCCTTTCAGACATATCCTGCAGGATTACTCTGCAAGACAGACAAACGACAGAACGAGGCGCTCATCTTCCCAAGGAGGCATTCAAAATGTCTGAGTAACTTTTGTGATTAATTCTTAGCTTTTGGATGCTTTTAATTAGCCATCTATAAACCAAAACAGAGCGCAGGACACTACTGCAATGTAATTTGTTAAGCAATAATGCATTTTTTCTTCCAAAAGTCACACTTGATAACAAACAATAGTCATAGGCTTAAGATGACTGTGGATACTATGAGCTAATGTCTAGTTGTCAGAAACTTTTCCATTAGGCTTAAAATGATGTTTAACATACTCCTCCCGTTATTGAGCTAAACGACACATTGTATTAAACACGGATTTCCAAATGAAATGCTGTTTGTCTTTGCATACACATACGTAAAGATGCAGACACATGTACATACGTATTTTGGATATCAAAAGTATACCAGCAGCATAGTTCACCCTATTCCCAGGACAGAATGTTTTCTTGCCATCACCTTTTAATTAAACCCATTCTTAATCTTAATTGACTGTAAAAAAATTTTAAACAAAGTTCTTTAAACACAAAATGCCAAAATTACATGTTCTTTCCTATTAAACTTCAGAGAATGTCTGAAAGAATAGATCTTTTAATTATCTAGGAAAAAAACATGCTGCTGACGATAATCACCAAAATATGCGTACCATATATTTTTCTACTTAAAATTCAAAACCTTTGGTTTATAACAAACATTTGAGTAATTTATCAAATCCTACTTCATGCTAGCTTTAAGTCAACTTCAGTTTTAAGCCTTTGCGCTTTGGTTTTGGCATTATGCACAACTCATTCAGCATTTCAAAGCTGTGTATACTTACATTCAGATTTCAGGAAAGGGCAGAAGGACAGGTTGTTTGCTTTTCACTGTAAGAGACCTAGATTTCCTGTTTGTGTAAGGCCCGTTGTTATTTTGTTGATTTTAAGATGGTCCCTAGAGGGAAAAGAAAGCTTATAAGAAATGTAGGAGCACACTGGCCTTCTTTTGCAGAAATACTGAGGAATTTTGCCCAAGATTTTTAAACATAGCGGCTTAGCATGGTCTCTTAATTCCATATTCAGACTTCTTAATTCAAGATCTGCTGTTCAGAAGTATGACAACCTGGCAGTTCATTCACTTTAGGAAGCCTTTTAAGTGCTTGCAAAAACTGATGTGGCAATTTGAATATAGAATGAAAATTCTAATGTTAGATATTCTTGTTGGCAATTCTGTAATAAGTCAAAGCTTGGGTCTGGACTTCAGGAAAAGTTCCTTGAGTCTTGTTTCCACCCTTCTGAAGTGTAACTTTTACAGATTATTAGGTACAAAATTATCCATTTGAAGGATTGCTGAAAAACATTCACTTATTCTCATGTTTCTCCATGTGTATTTCCCCCACAAAAATGTACGTACAAATAATGTCTTGCAGTCATTGGCCCCTGAGAGGCTTGGACTGATAGGAAGTGCTTGGGACCACCATACACACTCCTAAGCATCACTGTACTTGAAATGTAAAGGTGTTAACAAGTGAAGCCGCAGGCAATACTAGCATCCTATATAAAAATGAACTATACCTATCTGTTTTATAGGCTAATCCCTCTCACACAGCCACTACCACATCATGCACACTTCACCCAACTACATCCCATTGGTATGGCTGAGAAGACAGTGGTTTGGTGGACTCAGCTGCCACCTGGATGTTCACGATTTGGTCTGAACCATGAATTCTGGAGATGTTGTGCTGCTACTTATGTTTGAGTACATACATAAGTGCTTTGCTGGATCAGGACAAGAGAGAGCCCAGTGCCTGTTCGTGTACCCCTGCCCTGTGCTGCTGACAGCACACCCCATTTGCTGCTCAATGTTCATCATGCACTAACACCCAGACAACAAGAAAAGCAGCTCTTTGATAAACAGGGTAGTACTTTTCACACACTGATTGGCCTTGTGGTTGAAATTTTAAGTATTTGGCCTAAGATCTTCCTGGCCTGTGTTTTGCCTCTCCAAAGTCACTGGTTTCCTTAGTAGACAGAGTAGCTCCAGAGAGCCATGTACCCAAAGGTGTCTCTCAATTTACTTGAAGCATTTTATCAGCCAGGACAAAATGAAAACTCAAGAGTAGAAGCTCTCAACCTTTGTTCAGCTGAACTCCCACAGTGCTGCCTGCCCCAGGACCTTGTGTGCTCCAGGAGCTGAGCCCCAGATGGCCCATCCATCACCAACATGCATTAACCTTAGAAGAATAGAGCATCTGGAAAGGGAAGACAGTCAAGAAGCAATACTGAATTTACAAGGGAAACCTGCAGGTAGTTTGACTGTTTTACCTCAGATTTATTCCTGTCCCTTTGAGCTGGATGAAGAAATGTGCATCTGGCATCTTTCCTGAGAGGATTCTACAGCCTGGAGAGTAGAAATGGCCAGTTTCATTGCCACTTGCTTCCTAGTTTAATGAACAGTGGCTTTTAATTGTCTATCTGGCCAAACAGGCCTTTTCCTTTAAGCAATGATTCAGTAACTCAGACAACATCTATACCCATTCATCACCTACAGAGATGGCCCTCGGCTCCAAAGTTTGGCTCTGGACACGAACTTTTCCACAGCTTGCAGGTGTTTAGGTTTGCGCTCTGGCTCAGCTTCTTGCATGGATGAAGGAAAGTCATGAATTTGGAGGTAGCTTTTAATAGTTAACAAAGTGGAGAGCTGCCAGACTGGAGGGAATGGCAAGTTATTTTGCCTGTGCCTGAGGAGAGAGGGATTAGGCATTTCAGCCGAGCAGCTCATTCCTGCTTGCAGTTTGTACCATCCATGTTGCTGTTACTGCCTTTGTGGGATTAGAGGGCGGCTGAAGGAGTGCCAGCATGTACCAGCGGGTCCCAGTACAGTAGCAGTCACATCTGCCCTTTCTGCCTTCAGGAGAAGCAGGATTTCCCTGGCTTTCTGCCTTGCTGCTATCCTAATTCCTGCTCCTGCAAACCTGTACCAACCCCTCCTTGACAATCAAGAAGCTACAGAAAAATGCATAGGTGGTGATGGTGGAGAGAGCAGAAGGGAGCAGAGAGTCTCTGCATCCCATTCAGGAAGAGATGGAAGAAGTGGTCCCCAGGATAAAATCCAACTCTGAGAGCAGAAAAAGTGTCCCACCCTCTCGTAACTTCCTCACGCAGTGTCACCCTTGGTCCTCACAAAGTTCCTTTAACATCACTGATGTCCCCACCCTTTCCTTCTCAAGAGCCTTTCCTCATTTCATGCCACCACTGCTGCCCTTGCCTTCCTTGTATGCTCCAAGGACATTCCTGGCCAGTGTGTAACCCAACCCAGCTGGGTTTTGTGTAACAAAAAACCAGATTTTGGCTCCTGATGATTTTCAGGAGAGAAACTTCTGGCTGCTTTGAGCTGTTGTTCTCTATTAATCTTTCCAGTATTATTATTATCCAGCTCTTCATGTCCTGAGACTGATGGCTATATGTGCATTCTTTCACTTAACTTTCAGAACTGAAAGCTTATGATGATGCAATGACTATTTTTTCATGAGATAATTAATCTCATGAAAGGTCTACTGCATGCCCTGTCTCCCCTGTGTTATTGGGTAATGTGGAGATCCTCATATATACAAGGCTGCATGGAGTTGTTACAAGTGGAAAGCATCAGTGTTGGAAAGAGCAAAGCAACATGGGACAGTCATTTTTGTTTTGGAGAAAAGAGGGCCTGTTAAGACTTCCTGGAGCAGCAAGGGGAGAAAGAATATGAAAAGAATGAGGGAAATCACTCCTAAGAGGAAAGTTAAGCATTAGATTTCCTGATTGGTACAGTTGCATTTCATTTCTCTGCTAAGAACCCTTTAGTGCTAATCTGTAGCTGAAAGGAGAGTGGAGGATTTGTTTTCTGTGTACAAAATCTTTGTAAGAGGCAGCATGCATTCTCCTCTCTCTCCCACTTTGTTGGCTGTGGTCTTTGCCAGGTGTGAAAAACTTGTATTTTCAATGCAAGTGCAGAAAGGCAACAGTAGAAATGTAGAAAATCACTGTAATCTCTTTAACACAAAAACAGCATGACCCCTAGTTCAGTTATATAAATACAAACTCTATTTTAAGCGTAGACCTGAGTTGCTCTGATTCAATATCCAGCCCAAATGCAAATGACTTTTGTGGAATGAGGTTTGCAATGAGCTGGATCTATTTAGTAAAGTATTTCAGCCTGGTTTGGTGGAGAAAAGAGGAATCCGGTCAATTGCTGCAAATGCTTCTGTAGCAGAATTGCTGCTCTACTCATTGTTTGGGCTATTTTCTACTGAATTGTTAAAATTTTTGTGAGAGAGAACTATCGTGGAATAGAAAGCTGGGTCTGGAGCAAAGTCACAGGAATGTGCACACATAATTATGTCTTTTGAAAGTAGCACACTACGCAGGATTTCCTAAACAGTACCAGAAAATGTTGACATCCTGGAACTGACATTTGCAATTTCAAATAGCAGCTTTCCAGGCATAATTAGTGTTGTTGTAAATGTTTCAGTATCACATTTGGGACTCACTTTGGACATGCCAGTCCACAAAGTCTAAATATATATTGTTTTGTCATTTATCGTTTCCTTTTCCAGTGTTCCAGGAACTGACAGCTGTGATTTTTAAAGCTGGGAAGTACTAAATTGAAATAGTGCGTTTTAAAGTGTTTATTATGTTTAATTACAGTGCATGAAAGTTGCTTTTATTTATAATTTACTGTTTTCTGTGGCCGTAGTTCTTTTTTGTTTTGTTTTGTATAAAACACCTTTGATTCCCATCCTCCCTTATTCAAAGTACACAAACACTTCTACAAAACCACAGCTTTTCTCTAGACACAAACTAAAATACAGTTGAGGATATGAGAATTACTTATGACAGATGAGTCACATTAATATTTTGTTCTAAGCCTCGAGAAAAATGAGACACGAGGGTAGGAATCAGAACAGATCAAAACCTTTGGTGCTTTGTGATCCAAAACCACAGCCATCTACTGAGGTGCAAAATGTTCTTCTTTCACATGAAGTGTGAGAAAAACACAAAGAGTTTTGTACTACAGATGCTGGCGGCACACAATGTTGCAATTATTCTCAATATTTTGAGATGCTTGAATCAAAACCAAGATTTTAAGCAACACTGAGGTAAAAATATTTTTATATTTCTCCAGCTTAGAAAAAATATCGTGTTTGTCACGATTGCTTCAGAAAGGATATGCCAAATTTCTACCCGTGACTGATTATAAAAACAAAAAGGAGAATGTCATGGCATCTGCTCTCTGGAATCACTTTTGTCATCCTAACTCCTGTTGGGTCTATCAGACTTCTATGATGCTAGAAGAATCTTGGCTGTTCTGTTCTTGGAAAAGCATTGTTTTAATTGCCTACTACTTTCCTACTACAATGCACGTGGCTGATTTAGGCTGGCTATGGGGCATGATCACATATGATCTTGCTTCCTATTTAAAAGATGGTAGACAGGTACATTCTCAGTAGTTTCCACTTGCTATTAGACTTCAGAAGAAACATGGATCACCACATTTGATGTGATCAGATGATACCATCTGAAATTTGAGTCATCAGTAGGTGAACCAAGTCTTCTGTTCTTAAAACATGAGGAAGCTCTTCCTCATTCATTCCCTTTTTCTGACCTGGTACTCATGGGGAGCTGAGGGCAGCATGGTGCTGGTGTTCATAGAATCATAGAATAGAATCATAGAAGCACCAAGGTTGGAAAAGACCTCTAGGATCTTCCAGTTCAACCATCCACATACCACCAATATTTCCCACTAAACCATGTCCCTCAGTGCAACATCTAAACATTTCTTGAATGCTTCCAGGGTTGGTGACTCCACCACCTCCCTGGGCAGCCCATTCCAGCTCCTGATCACTCTTTAGGATGAGCATTTCCTGTTCTGAGTGGACTCTTAGCTCCATCCAGCCTTAGGAAGGACCTGTTACTTGCACTGTTTCCTCTGCCAAGACACCTCCCTGAGGTGCATAGCAAGGACTTCAGGTAGAAAATGACAGAAGTTTTGAACTGCCTGGCCCCAAACCAGAAAAATACTTTGGCATGGGGGGATCTAAACACATTAATTGTAGCATGTATTTCTCTGGCCGTGATAGCTTCGGTGCCACTGTTTATGTGCTGTATGCTTTGTACAGTTACAATTACTCTGTAAGACTGGAGCCAAGCTGTGTTTCTTGTCCTGAAAGTGGCTGAGGTAGGTGAGTGCTAGTTCTGTTTGTGCTGCTTGTTTGCTCTTCCAGCTGCTTTGGGGCCCTGCTCCTATCCACTGCTGCCCAGCTCTGTCTGCCCTCTGTGAGATAACACAAGGAGCTGCTCACGGTGCATACCTGGGCTGGGTCGGGCCACTTTCTTGCTGCCTTCTCCTGCTGTGTGGGAGAACTTAAGTATGGAAACTGTTTGTGGAAAATCAACATGAAAGATTAAGGATTAGAATTTAAGAACTAAATGGGTGGTCTTACCCAGACAATTCCTGCGGACTCTACTGGAAGAAATACATGGCTGTATAATTAGGAAACAGCGCAGTGCTTTGAATGTCTAGCTATAGAAGTACTATCTTAAGCCAATGAAATCACAGTCTCCATTTTCTCCAACTTTAATTTGTCTAAGGAATTTTTCTACATTGTTAATTAATGCACTACTTCAGATTTGTTCTGATATGGAACGCATTTCTATTGTTCAATGTCAGTAACTTGATTCTTTGTGAATAAACTATTAGAAGCTATTTGGGTGTGATTACAGCTAGCATACAAATAGGTATAGATGTTGCACTTTGTTTAGTCTGTGAAAAACTAGTGTTTCTGCTTGCCAGGCAGCATGAGCTACTTGCATTGAGGTAAAGGTAGATACTGGGTTATGGCAGGTGATTTCTTTACTGCTTTTGGGAGTATCACAAGACGTGCTTTTGGTTAATAGTGGTTTGTAACAGTGAAAAGTTTCTCAGGCTTTTCAGCCAAAGTAATTCCTACAAAACTGCCTCCCAAGAAAGGGTTTGTATGAGCATGCTGAACTGCTATAATAGAGTAGGTGGGAAGTGCCAGGGAGATTACAGGGAGATATTATTGGCCCAGACTGAAATTTTGCCAGGCCTCCAGGACAGAATTAAGTATCACTGTGTGTTTCTCTCTGGTATGTTTCTACACCATGATCTTGGACAGAATTTCAAATTTATGATGAAATCTAGTCTGTTAAGACTACTGAATTTCTTTTTTGATTTTTTTTTTTTCCTGATTTTTAACAATACATGCAAAGATTTGCTACTGCCAGCCAAGACTAGCTCTTCTGGGAGGGTCACCTGTAGAAGGAAACATAAGGTATAAAGGGCACTGTGTAATTTTAGTCAGGTTATTTATGTGTGCCTCTTTAAAAAATAAAAAATAACATAAAAAATCAGAAAAGTAAACTTTCCAGTTCCTTGCTGCTGCCAATCTTAACAAACCAATTCTTTATTCATCCTGGAATTTTTATCAGCTTAGTCTCACGTAATAAGAAAAAATGAAGCAAAACACATATTTTTGATATAAAATAATAAAAGTCGGAACACATAATTTGCTACTATGGAGTGCAATGACCAATGTGCTTTATTCACCACAGCAATAGGTAGTTCTCCTTGCCCTGACTGCACTAGCCAGTTCTTGTTCCTACATTTATTTGTTTGGCAGAACCCTCTGATTCACACCATATCCTTTCATGTAATTTACCATAAAAGGTTGAGCTGCTGCTCAACCAACTATGCTAACTTCCAAGTAATATATTTGGAAGAATTCTCCCAAATATTTTAAATATAATCACTACGAAATATCAGAGCTCTGTATGGGCAGGGAAAAAAAAAAAAAAAAAGTCTGTCTTCCATTGCTGATATCCAGATAAATGAATATTGGACACTGCATATTTACCTTTAGTGAACAGTTATGGAATCATAGAATCATTGAATTGTTTGAGTTGGAAGGGACCCTTAAAGGCCATCTAGTCCAACCCCCCTGCAATGAACAGGACACCTACAGCTCAGCCAGGTGCCCAGAGCCCCATCCAGCCTGACTGTAAATGTTTCCTGGGATGGGGCATCCACCAACTCTTTGGGCAACTTTTTCCAGTACTTTTTCCAGTAGTGTAGAAAACATTTTCCTTATTTTCGGTCTGAATCTCCATTCTTTTAGTTTGAAACCATTTTCCCTTGTCCTACAACACAGCAAGGCTTAAAGGAGATGAGCTTTCCAGACAATTGCTATTCTAGCCTTATAGGATATCACATCTTAAAGGAGATGTTTTCTGTTTCAACTCTCCAGAGAACTGATTTGATAAAGAAGCAAAACATGCGTCTCATTACTTTTGAGAGTAACTAAACTGGATTGCTCATGTACATTGTGTTATGTGCGTGATTAGTTCCTTTGCTGAATGCAAGGCCTGAAGCTAGTGGAAATGTCCCCATACTGAGCAGAGAACAAAATATCAGTTACAGAAAGGCATATTTTTATTTTGTTCATCATCATTCTTTCTCTCAAGTAAAATCAAAACAATAAAGCATTTCTCAAACAGACATGTATTTTCTACTCAGGTTGGGATGTAAAAACGATAAGAAATGTATTACTGTTATTAATAAAAAAGTAGAAATTGTGTGTTTCATCATAAAGTGAAATGCTTTCAGGCTCACAGAGGAAAATGTACTGAGAATATGTTCAAAATGCCACCCTTGTAAGTAAAATGCCTTTGCAAACTGCAACGTATGATGTTCCTTTCATCCCCCGGAGGGATTTGTGCTGTTTGTTGTCCACTCCTTTTAAGGCCAGATTTTAGGAGTTTCCCATTACAGGCAAGCAGGAGAATTCTTCTCTGTGCTAATATAGTACAGAATAAGCTCATACCAGTGGCTTATTTGGTCACTATCACAGTAGTACCTAAATGTTCAGATACTTATCTTCACAGTACCTTGTGAGTTAAGGAAGAGCCCCTGTTCTCTGTTTGCTGATACCTGAAGAACAGACATGCCAAATCCTCTGTCCAGTGTTGATCTGGGGGAGTGTTAAAAACATAGGGTGGGTGAGAGGCATTCTCTGCCTGTGTCAGTGGGTCAGCCACCTTTCTGTGGCAATATGAAGCTTCATCCAGAACCAGCAGCACAAATATTGCTTGTTCATGAGGAATCTGCCACAGAACCCACCTCCTGAACTGTGTTCTACCTCAGGTGTGTTCTGCCATCCCAGCCAGATCTCATGTCCCCTGGCCCCTTGCCTCCCCAGTGCCAAAAAGCATGGTCTGCATTTTTTCAAGCGCAGAAATAGTTTTTATCTTCAGATTGTCATTAGGTAATTAAAATTTACAGTACACGCTGTGTTTCTACTATGCCTGGAATGTCTCTTTCAAAATTTCATCATGTGTTTATAGAGGTGGTATTTCTAGGTGAGGCTGTACCAGACTCCAAGCTGCTATGCAATGCAAATTCAAGGCTTTAATGACACAGCAGTTACAAGGTCAAGTGTGTGAAGTCAGAAATGGTGCTCAGATATATCATGCGTGAGTACTGAAATAACCATTTCAAATGCCATTGAATGAATTTAGTTAATACAATGGGCTGGTAAAAATGAGAGCATTCACTAATGACTTTAAAGGAAGTGTTTAAGGATTTCCTCAAATATTTACACAAGAAGAGACAGCACAAGCACCACAAAATACGAGTACTTTGACTTAGATGAACGTCCACACATAGTGAACAGAAAAGAACATTTCTATGGAAATATATCTAAGCAAATATTCTGGAAACAAGTCAGCTCTAAAAAGCAACAGCAGTCCAGATGTGGATGGATTCCTGTCACCATTCTATAGAGAATAAAAAGACTTATTAATGCTAATTCTAAGTGAAAATATCTCTTCTGATTTGGATGGAGTGGTTTTGGTGATAAGAATGTTTCTAATCATATTCCTAAAGCTTCTGGAAATATGAAGAGTGTGAAAAGTATAGATCCTGAAAACAGGTAGACTGCAAAATCTGGGTAATAGTCTGGCAAGTACACTAGAAATAATCTTCTCAAGTACAAATCAGACGAATCACTTCAAATTAATTGAAAACCAGTTCATAATGATGATAATCATGGTAGATCACTGATTTCATTTAAAATATTCATAAACGTATTTCGGTTGCTCTGAAAGTAATGCCTCCTGTTTATTTCCACAGAAACTACAACAGGCACAAAGAGCACAATAGTGCTATTTGATAGAGCAAAGTCTCAGCTACCAAACACTATTTTCAACATAGGCACCACCATTCGCTGTGCATTTTTATCAGTGATAAAGAAGACCATGCATGCCATGCTCCTGAAAATCTGCATGGCCATCCAAAACATGGTTTGTCATTCGTGTTGCCATTGCCACTGCTGAAATGCACCACACACCACCTCACTATGCTTACATCCACTATTTGGTCTCCACAAATGTCCAGCAAGTATTGATAAATGTCAGTGGGTGCCAATTCTTCTGCATGGAGGAATACAGGCCCCCTCCTTTGCTTCATACCCACTCCCATGTCTGACATTGTTTTGTCAGACTGCAATCTGCTGCCATCTGTCACATGGCAACAACATGTAAGTTCAGTCTATACTGCCATACCACCAACATCCACTTCCGATGTCGTGAGAGTTTGATGTTGGCCTTTTCTGGAGGCGGTAAGAATTTCAATGGAGTGAGATTAGCTGGTTATGTCCAAAATGTTCCCTGTACTGGGCCTATCCAAATATGGCAACAGAGCTTCTCTGCCCTGGAGTTTGCACTGCAGTCAGGACTAAAATCAAATTTGCTTGCACATGGGAAAGCAATTCTAGCAGTTAACCCTGCTTTCTTTTATCCATGGTATTTTATTCTGAATTCACTTGAAATTATGTGCTATACTGGTTATAAAACCATTTTTAGGATAAATTCCACCTTTCTTTAAGATGGCCTGAGAGTTGAAGTGATCTATATATATATATTACATCCAGAATGGTTCTACTATCACCTATAGATAATTTACAGGGTACACATGGTAGAAAATAATTTAGGCGTTACATTCTCCTGTTTAATATCTTTACTGATGACCTGGATGAGGAGATTGAACACACCCTAAGTAAGTTAGCAGATGACACGAAGCTGGGAGGAAGTATTGATCTGCCTGGGGACTGGAAGGCCTTACAGGGCAAACTGAACAGGCTAGATCACTGTGCTCAGGTGAAACTGTGCTCAAAGATGAAATCTTCATTACTTAGATATATCAATTCTTGCATGGGTCACCAGTTCAGTGAACACAAATGTCTCTAGCAGAGATGTGAAATGGGATGGCCTTAAGAATTCAGGTATGTCCTATTCCGAGACTGAAAAATAAGGAGCAAATTGGGCAAACGTAGAGATGATAACTTAATAACACATGGAAAGTAGTCATTACAGGAAGGATCCACCTTCTACAGATATTGTACCAGCAGCTGGGCAAGCCTTTTAGCAGCTTTTTGCTAATGTTTCTCCATCTGCTAAATGATAATACCTCATAGTCGAAGCTGGAAGAAATTAATTGATGTGTAGTTATCTGCAGCTCTAGGGTTGGAAGTTGAACTAGAAGTCCAAAATGCTTGTTAGCATTATTAATTCTATACCTAGATGATTTGCTCAGATAAAGCAAAGTCAGCCTAAAATGTGACTGCATGCAAAATAGCGTCAAGCAGTTCACCACATGAGAAGATCAGTGGCATAACAAATAGTTCTAATTGGCAGGATGCTTTGGTAGATTCATCAAGTTTTTGTTGCAACCCTTGGGCCATATAAATTATGAATCAGCTTTGATTTATTACTCGGTTAGCTCCAAGGCCACTAAGGGACAGAGAGCAAGAGCCTGGAAAGGAGCCAGGAACTTATTCCAGCAGTGTACAACCTCATTTGGACAGATCTCACAACCTCCACCTTGAGCTGAAAGCTTCGCATGAGCCAGCAGAAAACAAGTTTCTAATATACTGGATAATAAAGAAAGTGATGTATTTGGAACTGCCAGCAAAGACACCCGATGGTAATTGGCATTAAAAGCAATGGCACCTGCTAGACACATGGATGAGGTGAAATTCAATCCTTGCTGAAGTCAAGGGAAGTTTTGCTATTGACTTTAAAACAGGCCAGAAACTCTCCCACAATGATTAATGATTTCTAAGTGCATCTAAAAGCTTTTGGGTAGTTTATGAAAATTTTCAATACAGGCAGCTCTCCCTGGACACCTAATGGAATGCTGAGATGCTGAAGGCATATAATAAATACCTAGTAGAAAAAATAAGATTGATCACAGCTTGGAGTACAAATTAATTGATTCCAGAGTTTAATCTCTTCCCACATTTCAGTGCTTAGATGGTTCGTAAGTTCTTGTAGTAGGACACTTTCCAAGTGTGGGGAGGCAAAATGATTCCTGTGCATTCACTGTACACAGAAAACAAGTTGCCTGATTCTTCTTTAAATTCATGCAAATTGATGGGCTTCCATGGAAATCATTAATAATTTACCCAAAGCAAGCTCTGAGGGGATCTGGCCCTGTTTTTGCTTATGCATTTTTTCCCAGTGTTGCTTTCTTCCTCTTGTAATGTCAGTCTCCTGTAAGCATCTGGGTTTTTTGTTTTTGGTGGTTTTTTGGGGGGGGAGGGGAAATTTTATCAAAAAACTGAGGCTTTTAGTCACCTGCCAATAAAATATTTGCAGCTGAGTCTGCTAAAATATCCCAGTTTATTCTCTAAAGGGAGTAAATTTGCAAGCAGGTTTTTGAATATAAGAATGTTTCTGTTAAAGTATTTTTTTCCCAGTAAAATTCCAGGGTACTTACTTTAGAGGCCTGACAGATGAACTTTCACTAGTTGAAAAACTGCATACTGGTGGTGTGCTTCCAGAGCACATATCACTAGTTCCACTTACAGACATATGAGGCTTTTATGCCAGTCCTGGGCAAGATCCTGATACCTTATTTCATACAGTTCACATTGAGCCATTGACCTGCAGTGTAAGGTAGTTAATCCACCCCTAACATACTATGAACCTCAGACAAGAAAATCATTGTGAAAGCACTACCGACCTGTTGCTACCTCTTGCTGCCTGAACGTGACTCTCTGGTTACCTTGGTGTGGTGTAACTTTTATCCTGGCAAAACATAATGGTCTGCCCTTAAGAATACAAGCCTGGAAGGTTCAAGTGAGAGAGTCCTGAAACTCCCTGCACGTAGACCTCATGTGATTAGTATTGCACAGGAGTAAGCAGGCCCTGGATATTTGGGGGCACTTATGATGGCTGTTCAGTCTCCGTATACAACTGCAGTTTGGTGATTTGCAGCGATAGTTTGCAGATATTTCATTTAGAGAGGCTGTGTGTCAAGTGATCTTTCTGCATCATTCTGATTAATTTCATTACGATTACCAGAAGCTACCATCCTGTCACTGTGAATGTTTGGCATGTGCATGCACTACTTCAGCTTCAGGTGCTGATGAAAAATGGTGGTGGACAATCTGCCTGTGCATAGAAAAACACAGTATGGTGGTTTGCAATTCATAAAAAGGGATGGAAGGATCCAGTATCTTCATTACTCTTCCCCTAATGTAATGGATGTTGCTGCATAGGTTTTAAAAGGTGACTGTGTTGTAAAGGAAAAGCATAACCATAATTTCACTTTGTGACACTCATTGCATTACACATACAGGTAGCACAGTTCCACCTGCTCATTATCTGATGCAATCATGTCACATGTCATAATGTCTTTTAAGTTTCAATAAGTACACTGTTTAATTTTTTCCTGCTTTATAGTATTTTCTTCCTAAATCTACCTCTAGATCCTGTAATACTCTTAACATATCTGCAAATCTACTACAGTAGCTACTTTATTTAAATAACAAAACTTCCACTTTACTGAGGAATGAACCAACCTTTGTTGGCAGCAGTCTGGTAGGGTGCTTAATTCTGAAAAGGTTGCTCAAAACCCAGGCTAAACTATTGAAAGAATGTTTCAAAAAAATCAGAACTAAAGGTTTACTCTGTTGCAGAGCAAATAAATTTGCTCCATCTCTTCAAAGCAGACCTCGTTGTTAATGGCTCTGAGGCAGCTGCTGCTTTCTCAGCAGAAATGCTTGTGCAGTTCGAAACAGCCTGCTGGTTTTTTTCAGATACATCGTGCTCTATACAACCAGGAAAGCATTTTATGATATTTCAAGTCTCTCTTTATGGTAGACAGTTATCAGTATTACTTACTCTCTATTTTTATGGCAGATATTAGGATTTACATTGAACCTTGGCCTACTAAGTTGAAAATTTTTGCTAACTAGGTCTTCTGGAAGGGCCATCTCTTAGGAAGTTATTGAGAAAATCCATCGATTTTCCCATGCTATGATAATTATTGGGATTTGAGCCCCTAGCATCTACTGCTGATCTTCCAAGATATTTCTTTGAACTAGTTTGCGTTGGCATTAGCTCTTAGCAACAGTAACACTTTTTCCAAAACATAAACTTTTTCCAAAAACATATCTTGAAGAAATTTGGTCAAGCTCAAAGGGTATGCACACCATATTTGACAGCATGCAAGATGTCTTTCTTGTAGGGGAATATGATGTGATCTGTTCTTCCACTTGTCCCAAGCATCTGGTTATGATAAAAGAACAAACTGTCAGACTGCCAAGGAGAAGGGCACTATGAGTGCTGCGTAGTAAAGGCAGGATCACTTTAAAGATTTTATGGCCTATGCAGTGTAAGTGAAGGTAGATCCATAAATAGCAAAGGATGAGAAATGACACTGCCAAAAAATTACATTAGACACTAAAGGACAGTTGGCTAAGAAGCAGTGAAGAGTGCTGCAAAAACAGCACCTGCCTGAGAGAAAATGAAAAGAAAGTCATAGCATGATGGGACAAGACGAGAAAACTCAGAATCTCTTAAGGAAAAGACTGGAAGTCTCAGATCTGAAAGTGGGAAGAGCAGCCTCTTCAAAGAGTATTAGAAATTGACATGGGGATATTATCTCCTTTGGCCTAGGTTATCTTAGGTGTGTTGCATTTCTGTCCCCTATACATGGCTTCTCTCAGCCTGAGCAATTCCTTGCCTATCAATTAGTCTCAGTGACACTCTTGAAAGTACTTGAAGAGTAATGTGTACAATCCTGTGTGAGCAAGAGCCACAGAATCAAGCCTGAAAAACTGTGAGCAGTTCAAACTTTATATATGAATCAAACTTTATATTTACTATAAGGTGTACATATATGTGTGTACATATATAAAAATCAGAGGGCCTGGTGCTTGATTATCCTCGAGGTCTCTTCCAACCCATACCAATCTATGATTTGATGAGTAGTTTCCCATCATTTATAAGAATATACCATATATGCATAACCCATATCACTAAGTAATGCTATGTATACTACCTAGGACATTCACTGGTGATGGTGCTGTAATTGGGAATTGTTATTTCTTGCTTAGTTTCCCAGTAATTTAGTTTAAATGATAAGAAAACATTTAAACTTTAGATCTGTTTCTCAATCCTTTCTCAGAAATAAAAGCCTCCCTTTGAAGAGCTGGTGGCGTCAGATATTTAGGGAGTTAAGCCATGCGTCCTTGCTTTAAAATTGTTAATGTCTATCTCATCTGCTCTCTCCTATCATCTTCATTTTGTCAACAGAATGTAGTAATATGTTTGATTCATTAGAGGTGGAAAAAGGATGGTGAAAGCAAGTGAATATGCCAGATATCAGTCAGTGAAACCCCACAAGTATTAAGTCACCTCAGTTTGTTTGTCTGGTAAAAGCTGGCCTCTTGTTGGGTGAACTGAGGCCAGCTTGATTCACCACCAGAATGTGAGTCTGGAACTGACATTGAATTCGCAGATGTGCATAAGAGAAATCCCTTGAGTTTTAAAATAATTGACTCAGGGGGAGGCAGGAAGAATTTAAACAATGTTGTTAAGTAGAGTGAAGTTAATCAGTTACCATCACTACTACTGAAACTAGTCTCAGTTTGACATCATGTTGATTTTCTAATTATTTTGTTTAAATAAGGATTAAATTAATATTTTTAATTCACTGAGAATACACAGATCTGGGAAATTTCTGAACAATCTTCTTGCTTATAAACAACAAAAGGAAGTGATATCATACATGAGACTAATAGTTGAGGAGTGAAGTTTTTATGTGCACAAAAATTTCAATTTTACAGCTTTCCGGGGAAAATTAAATATAAACTCTGAAGGAAAACCAGTATGAGTTACAGTGAAGAATGTTGAAAATACTAGGCATATATTGATAACTCCAAGCTCGTAAGTATATGCTCTGCTTGTAGAAAAACTGTGGAACTGTACATTTGGCCTTTTGGAAGTGATCGTAAAAACAATGCTGTAGTTAAAAGAGAAAAAAAGAAAAGGACAATGTCTCTTTCTTGCCTCTTTGTTTATGCGGGCTGTCATCCAAAGCTGTCAAAGAAGCAAGCCCTCCTAGGAGAACTTTTCCAGGTGTTTTCTGTCTAGTGGAAGTCTACATACAGGCTGATTCAGAGGTGCAAGGACTACAACTGAATTACCAATGGTCAAATTCATTTGTACTTCTTTTCCCCGGTATTCAGTTGAGTCACAGAGAATCTTTTGGGTCATTTAGATCCATGTCTGCCCTTCTAATGGGTGTGATGTACTTTACATGTCAACACAGACTAACTTATCTGGCTCATACTTTCTTTCTTGGAATGCAAAACTTAAAATAGATGCCATTTAATACTTGGCTTTCAGTTAAAGACCCGTCTGCTGATGCCTGATGGAAACATTTTTTGAACACTCCATTTAGAGATAATTTTGCTCATATGTTGTAGATTTCTTCTATTTCTTTTCCTCCAGCTTAAACTAACAGAAAAAAAGGATTTTTTGTATGATTAGGATTTCAGCTTTTCATTACTGGTTCTAGAATGTTGTAACTTCCAAAGCAATTGATGATGCTGTCACAAACAGAAAATTTCAACTTGGTTTTTAAAAGCAGTGAACATTTTGGTCTCAGCTTCCTTAAGGTGTTGGATACAGGTATAAGTTTTATACCTGACACAAATGATGATGGCTTTTGCCTATGTATGCTTTGAAAGCAGACTAATGCTCAGTTTGAGATACTTTAAAGCAATCTTATTATCAGAAATAAACATTCAGCACTTGGGGAAGGACTGGCCTTGCTGCATAGTCTGCAGTTAGGCACTTGGGGAAAGCCAAATATTCAAAATCACCATCTCCTTTGAAAATACTTATTCACAGAATCACAGAATCATAGGATATGCTGAGTTGGAAGGGACCTAAAAAGATCATCAAATCCAACTCCTGGCTCAATAAAGGACCACCCAAAATTCAAGCCCTATGTCTGAGAGCGATGTCTAAATACTCCCTGAACTTTAGTCACCTGATCTATGTGGAACTGGAACCAGTTAAACAAATGTGCCCACAAACAGTGAAGGACTGACTGCAAGAACAAAAGCGGAAATCAGCTTTGTAACTTAGCAGTGATCGTTCAAGTGAAAAGTAAGATATAACTACAGATTGTTGGAGAATTCCGTAAACATAATCCTGTGTCTAACAACTGCAATCAATTTTATTATCACTGTTACCAAGACTGTAGTTAAAAGGGCAAATGGTCTTGAGTTATGGAGATTAGACAACATAGAAATAGTGTCTTCAAATTAAAAAAAAAAAAAAAGGTAAAACCTGTGATGAGTAAAAGTAGAGGAAATCTCTGCTTTTGCAAAAATACCACTTAAAAAAATCTGAAGGGAAGAATCATTTGCTACAAAGGAGAAAGAAAAGGGTCAAATATCAGCTAAGTAGAATACAGTCAGTGAATCTAGGACTTTTAAAAAAATTATTCTAAAAATGTCCTGTTCCCTTATTTCCAGTGCTGCCTATCATGTTGGGAAAATGTCAGTGTTTTATTTGAGCCCTGAAGTATGTTATAGAGTGTAGTGGGAGAAACAAAACTTGTGATGATTAAAGAATAATACACAGAAATGAGAAACATCTGCTTAGGGTGCATTTGCATTTGTCAGTCATCTGGTGGCCTCCATTTGGCAACCTCAAGCTAATGTTGACTTGGTATCACATCCTTTAATCAAAATACTCCTTTTGTGTGCATCTCAAAGAGTGTTCTTCAGCCCACACAATGATTGCTTGTTTGCTTCGTGTTTATGAACTCCTTCAACAAGATCCCTAGAGCTTAGCCAAGGAGCTTTGGCCAACATTTTCCAAATGTCAATGCCTAAAACTTGGCATCTTATAAGCAGTCTTCTTTTCAGAAGCTCTGAGCATCAGAAACTTTCTAGAGACTTGAGAAAAAGTTATTTCTCAGCATTTTGTGGTCTTGTATGGATTTGAATATGTTAGTTTAAGCACTCAGTATTTATGTATTAGGGATAGGAAGTAGATGTTATAATGCTTAGCTACAGATTTTCTATCATATGCATACAAGTAAGCTGATTTTTTAGGATATAGTCATCATTACAAAGATAATACTTTTATCAGTATTACTTTATGAACAGTAATACCCATGTGCAGATAATGCTAGTCTATCTTGAAGGTATTTTTCAGTCAGTCTGGCTCTACATTTTCGTAAGAAAATGTAGGTACTAAGAAAATAATAAATACTCATATGTACTGGGACCAACTCTTCCTCAGTCAAACAGTGCCAGAAGTTGGACGTAAAGGGTCCAGTTTTACAAGGTCAGGTTTGAATTAGATATTATATGAAATGGCGTTAAGCAACAAACTTTGCTATTGAGTTATTATTGCAGATGCTAGTTGGAAGGGAAGGCTAGACTTCCGATTTCAAGTCTGAAGCCACTGGGGTTGTTTGGTGTGAAAAAATGTAAAGTGAAGTTCATGTGAGTGTGTCTAGCTTCCAGAATTGGAGCACATTCTTAACACAGGAATGTAGGATGTGAAAATGTAGCACAAATCCGTTACTTTGTTCAAATTTCAAAGTTTGCCTTTGAAATGAAAGAGCAAAAATCATTCTTCGTAATGAATGTAATAACAAAAACAGGCTGTGAAAACCAAAGATGCCAGAAGAAACTTGCACACCATAGAAATCTCAAAGACATGTTGCAATGATAGAAAGCACTTGCTAATTCCCCTCCTACAAACCTAAGCCTCTCAAAGTGCAGCCTTGTCTTGCTTAACTTTTTCCTCTACTGTTCTTTTTAAGGTTGATTACTGCCATTTCCCATCATTTTTACAATTTGTGCTTATATTTGTATGTACAAGTATGTCTTTATCTAGCAGATTTGGGTTCCTTTTGTTTACTTTGGTGTCTGAGACTTCATGATGCAGTACGTAACTTTGTCACTGCAGAAAATGTCTATGTGTGCACTTTTCTGTTTCTAAGTAAGAACTACAAAATCATATATTTTCTTGAGGACATGTAATGCATAGTGAACAATACCAAGTGGCTAAGGAGCTGGCAAGACTGTGACAAGAAAACTTTTTTTCCCCACTGTGCTTTTTTGTTGTTGCTTTCTCTTTGTTATTGGTAGAGCAAAGCTGCTGCAGCCCTAGAGGGGCCATTGTGGAGCTGGCTGCAGGTTTGTTGTACTTGCTTCTCCTGACTGGTGTTTTGGATTCTTGGTACATTTTTTCCTAATTTCTTTTTTCTTCCTGCCACTCTCAAAGAGTTTCTCAACTAGAAGTAATACAGAGTCTTTTGAGGTGGGTTTGTATTCTTGTTCAATTATTCAGGGGGAGGAAGTAATAAAAGTGCATACATGTATATAAGTGGTTAAAAAGATTTGTGCTGATAACATTTTATGCCATACTGCTGTTTGGAAAAACAATTAAACAAACCAACCTCAATGAGGAATCCTTTTTCTTTTAATTCTTAGAGATGTGTACTGTATCTCTGTGTCGATGAAACAAACTTCTTTAGTTACTAGAAACTTAAACGTGTATGAATGAACAGGAAAGTCAAATAATTTCTTGAGTGAAAAATGCATTCCAAGTTTACTGAAATTATTTTCTGTTTGTAACAATGTCAATAGGTGACCCTGTGCCCCTGGTTTTTGTGTATCTCTGGGCCCCTCAAAAAGTTCCGGATTTTTTGGGTGCGTTGCATGTATTTAACCATTTCTAAAATCATTTGCCAACTGTTTGGTTCTTTATACCATGGAACATGCATACATACATACATTTTTTCCCCATCTTGTATCCAAATAAAGTTGAGGCAGAGGTGTACAAGAGTAATACTTAGATCCTCATCTCTTGGCATCAGTGGATCAGATTACTAAACCTGCTTAGGACCCTCATGCTTCAGGAAGTCTGGAAATGCATCTTAAGGATATGAACTAAGTATAACTCAAATGCAGTAGTTTTTGAAAAGGCAGCAGAAACAGCTTTGATTTTGGTTAACAGCTTTATAAATTTTGATGGTGTGACTACTTCACAAACGTTACCAGTGTCAGCTCAGCAGATGGCTGCAGAGCACAGAGCACAGTAAGCTTGCTCTTATGCTTAGTTGCTATTTTTGTTTTGGGGCTGAGAAGATGCTGTGTACCTTCCCTGAGAGGTCCCTTTTGTCAATTCCTGTGGGCCAAGTAATCTGCTGAGTGTCTTCCGTGTTTTTCTGGGTTGTAGACGTGGATTTACAAAACACAGAGACATGTTGCACTGAGGACTCTTGAAATGCCTTGATTTGTTGCATCTCTCCCCTTCCTTTTCTCCTTTGGCTTTAATAATAACAAATCCATTTGTAACATTTGTAATGTTTCTGTTTTTTGAAGAGAGAGTTTAAAGAGTATAGTTCCCCCACTTCTGTTTTTAATCTTCTCAATATTTTTTCCTGAGCTGAGACTGCATTCTTGAGAAAAGCACTTGTGGATACCGTGAAGAGTGCCTGTGCCTGACTGTTCACCTTAAGCAAAGCACTCTTTTAAAGTAAGAGTGTTGGCTGAGGGCAGAGGGGAAAAACTGGGCCCCATAAGGATGACTTTCATATTTTATTAAAAGTGTGAGGACTTAATACAAATGTTTGAAAACTACAAAGCCTGAAACATGCCTGCAGTGGATGTAGATTTTGAACTACACTGGCAAAACAGAGGAGACTGGGTTTGTGCTGAAGTGGAAGATTCATATTGCTGTAAAGAGATGATGACAATGTGAAGACCACTCAGTATCATCTTTTTCCTGTATCTGGGAAAACTCTGACAGTTGTTTATTTCCAAATTGGTGAACTTCAACATTTTTAAGAATGTTCTATTATTTCATAAGGCATTCTGTTATTCATTTTGCTTAATCCTTAACTGTAGCAGTGGAAGTAAATAAAAAAATGTGTAATAGAATCAGAAGTTTTAATGGTAGTAAATACAGTAAACTGCATGGCAAACATTCAGATTCCTACTACCTGTCTAGCACTTTTCTGTTTGTCAAGTGTTTTTTTGGCAAGAGAGCAATGATTCCTTCACCTTTTCCCTTGAGTAAATTTAGTACATGGTCATCTTACCAGACAATAGCATTACACTGGCATCCATTTTAATGTAAATGCGTAACCTAGAAGCACATTTTCCCTATTTTTCTGCCAACTGGTTCATTTTACATCCAAGGTGCTTGAGGTTATCTTGCAGATTACCATATATTATTAAATGGGAGTTCAGGAAGAGGAGGAAAACCAAAAGAGCAGTAGGAAGGACTAATTCTGCCTTTCCTTCCACAAATTCTGTACTTGTCTCAATGTCCAACTTGTAATCAGGTGGCACGTGTTCCTGGTGTGCTATGGTGAGGATGGGTAGAACATTTGAATCCCAAATGGTTCCATTACTGTATCACCCAACTGGATTGTCCAAGCTGCTATGTGAGCAGCAAAACCAATGAATTCTGATTTCTTCTGGATTACATTATTTACTTTCCTGAGGCCAAACTGAATGACTAACAGATGAATCTTGTCTGTCTTTCCTTCTGTGGTCATGTTGCCAAGTTGTCTCTACCCACTGCTCACCCACTGATTTTCAGGAACTTGTGCAAGGATAGAATCCTATTTTAGACCTCTCTCAGTTTGAAACTCGTATTGCCCAGCGAGCTTGAATATTATCTTGGGATGGAAGGAGTAGATAAATGGATGGATGGACAAGGAAACAGCATATTGAGATAAAATTTGCTTTCTATAAAAGATCATAAAATGAAATGTAAGCCTTGCATGCAGTACTCCTCAATAATAACATTTTCCACAAAAGCATTAGGGACTTCTTGGATACAAAGTCCTGAAATCCATGTAAGAGGCTGAGAACATTAGGAATGATATCTGGCATCAGCAAACACTAGGCTCAGCCAAGACAGTACAAACTATCAGACTCTTTTAGCATTTTTGGTAGAATGGTGAGGAATTACAAATCTTGCTGTTGGAAATGTGTGTATACTGTTTTGAATCACACCTATGTGTAGAAACATTCCAGATCCACTTCAGAGGTGCCAAAGCTTTTGCTATCTAGCCTGGAGGGTATGTCTTCTCACTCTTTTCTCTGAAGTAAACTCTTAGTTTAACATGCACATACTATACAGTGATACAGCATTATTTTTAAACAACTTTAAAAAAACCCCACACATACAGTTGTAATTAGAAAAGCATATGTGTATCACTTATTCCTTTAAACCTTTCCACAGAATCACAGTACTTAACTTTTATACACACGATCACTTTAACACTGCATTTAAAAGAGGGTTACTGCAGTAAATCAAATGACCCGTTGGACATCTTTCCATTTGTTTCTGCTTCAAAATAAATTTCTAGCAACTTTGAAGAGGTGTCAGTATTATACCAGAGTAAAAAATAAACCTGCAAATGTAATGGAAGCGTTGAACAGCTGTTTTTTTAATATATTTTAAGAGGTTGCTTCAGGTAAAAATTATTTTGGTCCTGTTGCTGATTCAGTCTCTACAAGGTAGGAAACCCAGTCTTGAGGTAACACAGAGGAGTTAAAGGCAATATTTCTCCTGACAAAAGCTGAAGCCCTAACTGAAAAGCTTCCAACTGTGGGAATGAGTTTAAAATTTAAAGGAACAGGAGAGGTTCAGAGATGAATGCTGCCAGTGTGTTGCTTACAGGACTTAGCCTACGCATTTGCTTTACGGAGGAACTGGGCTGTGACTTCCACCACTGTTCTGATCCTGGCCAAAAAGTAAGGGTGAGATGGAGAGTTAAAGCGAAGTATGTTTTGAATACAGTAAGGAATTTTGTTTGGACAAATAAGTTGTATTTCATGACTTAGTGTGACCTCTTCTTTTCTTCGGCATTTATATGTGAATGTGTAATGCTCACACGTAGAAAAATAAAAAGACTATAAATGTATAATGATACCAGCAGAGTTGTTAGCACTTATCATCTCCACTTTTGCTCCTATAGGTATGTAGGAAATTACACCCCTTCATTTTTACACAGGGAAGCTGGTATAATGCTACCTATTTTGGAAGACTGAAACATTGGTAGGCATTCATTATATTTGCAAGGAATTCTGAGATGTGAAAGAAAATGTTAAGGGACGTTGATCAGCTAGAGGCTGAAATCATAAATTCCTGTCTTTCAAGAGTCTCAACCTTTGTACCCTTACTTGGCAGAAAAATATTAATTCAGTTCTTTTTTGCCTTTGTTATGGGTGTTAGATCATCAAGAGTAATAACTGGTTTTCTTTAGTTGGATGGTTGAAGTCTCATCCTAAACATGGACTAAAAGTGGTCGTGAGCAGGATGACAAACAAGTCTATTAGCTCAGTTACTGTTTATTTCCTGATAACCTACCATTATTGCATTT
Source organism: Lagopus muta (assembly GCF_023343835.1). Taxonomy (NCBI): domain Eukaryota; kingdom Metazoa; phylum Chordata; class Aves; order Galliformes; family Phasianidae; genus Lagopus; species Lagopus muta. Next base: position 84,175,750 of record NC_064433.1, read on the forward strand.
TTAGCCATTTATCTGTTGCTTTTCCAAGATGTGACTCACTGAAGTATGTTTCCTAGCTGCACTGCAATTTTTGTGGTACAAAATCAGAAACAGAACATGTCTGAATTTTACTTCAAACATTATCTCATAAACATTGTGCAAAGCCCCCACATAAACACCCTAATTGAGTTAACATTTAAACTTACCATTGATTTATCCTTTAATAAAGGTAAAATCTTAGGGATGCAAATAAAGCAGACTGTTCCGTGAGCAAAGCAAAATTACATCAGGGTAGAAATAAATAAATTCTAAAATTTCTAGAGTTCATGACCATAGAAAACCATGAATGGTGTCCCAGGAAAGGAAGTGAAAGCCATTGTCTCATCCATCCTATTGCATTATTGAGAAGCTTCCTTCTCTCAGGGAGTGCTTGTGGTGGGATCTGCACTTTTGTCTTTTTGGCTAAGTTTATAGCATGAAATAACCTGAGTTTCTAGTAACAGAGTATTTTGTTTTAAATACAAGACTTGTCCTTGCTTTCCAAGGTGGGTTTTAACGTTGGCAGGTTTGTGAAGCACACTGACAGAAGAGGAGAACTGAAAGAAGAGAACTGGAAAATCTAGTTTAGCATAAAAGCCTTTTAGTTCAGAGGCTACATTCTTGCTATATGTATTAAGAGTATCACAAGGAAGTCCTAATCCATGATTGAAGAGTCCAGTATTACTGGTTTTGAAATATTTCCTAGAATTCTAATCATTAAAACTGTCTCCTTCATGGAATATAGAGAGTGTATGCTTATGCATAAGAAGCATGCATGCCCCTTTTATTGCCTGTAATAGTCTCGTTTCCTATCTTGTCTTGTATTCACCAGTGGAAGCAGGAAGACTGATAGATATGCTTGTTCTCTTTTTGAAGACTTTTTATTTCTCCATTTGGTCTGGCAAGGAAGTGACTTAAAGCAAAAATGTGTTGGCAAGTCTAGTGACCTGTGAAATCAGTCAGAAATCAGATAAATCAGCTAAGGAATTAACAGCAGGAAATAAATTACAAAATAATAAAGCCTTCTTGTTGATGATTTTAATGTATTTCTTACTGCATTGGACTCCTTCCATGAGATGCTCGTAAGAAAAGCGGAAACTTAGTTCCCCTAGCAAACCAATAAAATTGATGTGGACTATGATAGAAGAATTTACAGATAGTTTAGAGGAAGCATTTCATTTGAAATGCTCATCAGACCTTGCCATAGGGAAGTCGATCTAAGAAGCCATATATCTTATCTACAAAATACATGACAACTATATGTAACTATATATATAATATATATATATAGTTTTTCTTTACATGTAATTTTATGACAAATCCAAGATACCTAAAAGAAAAAAAAAAATTAAAAAACCAAGATAGATGACAATTTACTACTGTAAAAAGAGATTTGAAAGATTAGAAAGAAATTCTTCACTCAGAGGGTGGTGAGGCACTGGCACAGGCTGCCCAGAGAAGCTATGGATGCCGCATCCCTGGAGGAGTTCAAGGCCAGGCTTGCTGTGTTCATGGGCAGCCTGATGTAAGTTGGTGGCAGCTGGTTCCAGCAGGGGCTGGAACTAGATGATCTCTGAGGTCCCTTCAACCCAAGGCATTCTATGATTCTGTGATTCCAGGATTTGGAGTTCAGGCTTTTACACATTTGTTCTCTTTAGTTAGTTGGTATATCAAAACCTTTATAAAGAAGAGAAAGTAATCTGCCTGGAAGATACGTCTTTCTGTGGAACACTCCGGTGGAGTGCCCATATCAGACAATACAAAGAGAGAGTCAGGGCATTAAGCAGCCATTCTAGAGTCTGAGGAAGTTACTTTCTTCTGCAGAGACTGACTGTGTCGTGTTAAATACTACTACTCACATTAAAATAATTGGGCAATATTACTACATCTTGCATGAGCTTTGGAAATTAATGAAAGGAGAAAGAAATGTCAAAAAAGCTACCATGTTTTCTTTCCCCTTTTATTTTGGAGAAACTCAAGAACATGAATTGGGGGAGGTGGGGGGGAGCGAGCAGAAGTGGAAGTAAAGGACTCACTAGTGGGATTGCGTATTTATTTTAGCAGTCGTTATGCAGCTGGCAGAGATTAAGCATCAGAGAGACAGAGGAAAGGCTGGATGTTATCAGTGATTAACACCATGTTTGCTTTGCAGGGAGTTAAAAATTCATTGACATTTCTTGTTGGAGGACTTGGCTATGACCTCCACAAACATAACTTGTCCTCTGTCTCTCACACAGATGGGTGCCATCATCTGTCATTTTACACACAAATGTCTGTGCTGTTGAGTACAGAGCTGGGCAAGCTATGGTTTCAGTGGTGTTACTGTAATACCAGAGGAAGCACTTTGCCCTGAACCAGAGCACAGCATGAGTTACAGTCAGTTTTTGCCAGCTCTTCCTGCCTGCCACACACTGCATTTCCAGTCCCTCCATGATGTGGAGCTGGGATGAGGCAGCAGCTGAGAGACAAATTGTATGGAATAGCAAATGAAGCTGAAATGGAAATGGTTTATGTCAAGCTGGCTTCTGTTGGCAGATGCAGGCTGTCAACTGCTGAGCCACACATTGTCAGTTGTTCTGTTGAATGTAAACCCCTCAAGGCTTATTAAAGAAGGTGGTTTTCTCACATGTGAATATAGAGCCATGAAGTTCCTGAAGATAAAAGGCAAACTTTCTGGCTGATGAACAGGGATTCTTCTTCTGTCTGGAAAGGGAATGCAACAGAGCGTAATCTGGCTCTGCAGTAGGTCTTTCCAAGAACAACATAATGGCATTATAGAGAAGTTACTTTAGACATTACAAAATTGAAAAGTTAATTACACTTTGCTGTATTTACACAATTTCATCCTCCTCGCTGGAGAGTTTCAAGGCAATGTTATCAATGAACTTGGAAACTGTTACAAAGTATGCCTAAGATGCCTGGTGTGCTTATTCATGGGAATTTGAACTTAAGAAGCTTTCTCATCCTCTGCATTTATCAAAGCAGTACCATAGGCTGTGGAATTATCTGCCCTGACAAGAAGAACCATCCCTTTCTGGAAGAATGAACGGAAAACAGGAAATATAACACAAGAAAATGTTCTTTCCTTGTTGTAGAAAGAAAAAAGAGCTTGGCTCATTAAAAGGACTGTCATCCTGGATGTGCTAAGATGTAGATTTGTTAGTTTAACATTACTCACCCATGTGTCTGTTTTTTTTCTTGCCAAATTCTTTGATTGTGGTCTATTTGGTGTGTGTGGGGTGTGTGTGTGTTGTTGCTTTTTCTTTTTTTCTTTGATTTTTGTAAGTGCAAGGGTCCAGATCTAGGAAAAAGAAGCTTCCACTTCTTTTGGATTAGAGTTAAAGTGATGCAAATACCTAAAAAAATCCCCCTCCTCTCCCAGTTATCTTGGTATTTGTAGAGGGTAGAAAGTCTAAAATCTGATTTCTCCCCCCATCTCTGAGCTTTGAGGCAACTTGTACTATTAGTAAGTTGTCGGATTGACTGTGCATCTAACAGAATAAGTAAGAAGTATTATGGAAAGTAAGTTACATGCATTGCTCTAATGAAGAGGGTATTCTTTTTTTATTATATATTGTTTTTGATTGCTGCTGATTCAACAGAAAGTTTTTTTTTCTTTTCTTTTAAGCTTAGGACAAAACACTGCTGATAGAGAATACTGGGTAGATCCTAAAGACTCTGAGATAACATTGTGCAATCTTTATTCTGAAACTAACTTGAAACCTTACAGGGCTTGCCCAAAGTTGACTGGTTGACAGTGCACAGATTTAAATTTAAAGTTTCATTTAGGCTACCTTATCATTTATTGTCAGAAGTGCTTAGTGGAATGGATGAAGCTTGCTCTTTCACTAAAATGGAACAAGTTTTCAAGTGTCTTCCCAGTCTCTCCCTTTTCACTGTTAAGTGGGAAAGGGGTCTCTCCCACTGAAGGAGAAAAAACTAAACCTACTGCTAAGCAGAGGAGCCACAGTGTGCCCTAAAGGCCTCCTCTGCCTGTTTCCCCAGAGCAGGGAATGCTCTGAGGCAGTTTGCAGGAAGTAATGCTCCACTTTTGCCCTTCTATTTGTAGTCAGTATAAATGTATCAAAAGAGAGGACACATCCAAGAATATTTCTATTCCTTTAAGGAGCTAGACAGATTTACAATCAAATTCTTTTGTTTTTCTTTTATACTTGTCCTGTCTTTTGAATTAGGTAATGGAAATTTAATTCTTCTGTTGTGCAAATTGTTTTGCATGACCAACTACTAAGAAGTCCACCTGCTCAAATTTGAACAAAAAGATATTTAACATTTGTTGTTCTTCTAAGAAAATATTTCCGAGTGCTTTGGCTAGGCCTGTACAATGCAAAATTAAACTTACTGTTTGGGAATGACATTTATCATGACCTATACTACAGTGTTTTCATCAAGGTAGCAGACTTGGACTGCTTATGTTAGAAGGCTGTGTTACTCAATCTGACAATGTTAACATGAAGACGCTTCCGTTTAGCAAACCACAGTTAAATTCCTGTCTTGACCTGACTCTTTAAATGTCTGAAAATAAGCAGGCTGTCTTGTCCAGTGGTTCCTTCTGAGCCACAGCTTTGGTGGGAACTACAGAAGGAGCTCTTCACAAGCACACATGAGGATTTCATGATACTTAGCTTGCACACAGGCTGTTGAATGGTAGTAAATCTTGTCTCTGTCAATAACAGAACTGCCTGTAAGGAGTATGTGTTAGCTACTGCATGTATAGCACAATTTTAATTCTTGCATGTGAATGTTCTACATGTATTTGATGCTGTTCTAAGTACACTCATACAGGACAGAGAGCTGACTTTGCATTCTGTGCCCACTGGGCCAAGAACATCTCTGTATTTTTCTGCTCTTTCGTCCAGACATTTATTTTAAAGGACAAATCACAAGTTATGTGGTGTATGTGAACTTACTGCTCAGAGTGGGACTCGCTTCCAGCAATCCTAATCTGATCTGACATGATCAAGCTTTGGGTTTAACAAATACTCTCCCTGAAGTTTATACTGGAGAATTATTGCATTGAAGATGTTGAAAGGTGCTGAAGCACTTTCCAGATGTGTTCTTCCCATCTGGCAGTAAACAAAAGGAGGCTACAGGAATGTTCTCCTAAAACTGCTTGCAACGGGTTCCACAGTATGGAATAGCCTTTTTTGGGAATATGTATTCCTCTTGGCAAATCATCCTCTGTGGATTCCTGAAGGGTGCTGGCACCAAGGAGGAAGAAGGGTTCTTTAGTGGAAGAAGAAATAAGGAGGGAAAAGAGAAGGAACAGGGAATGCTTGGCTAAATAGGGAAGGAAAAGCCTCCCTGGTAGTGTGCCAGCATGTATCCAAAGGAAATGCTGGAATCTCCCTTTCCAAGGGACTTCAGACAACAACAAAACCTAAGCACTAGAATATGTATTGCAGAGAACATTACTGTGTTGGCAGGGAAATGGGCTGGATGATCTAATTATTTTCCATCTTCAACTTGTCTGAGAATAATCCAGATCTGTATAGATGGGTTTTTTTTATTTTTTTCCTTTTCCCTCCCTATTTATTTCCAAAATATTGTGAAGTGGGAATTTTTTTTTTTTTTTAAAGATAATGGTTTTTGACCCATCAGTCCCAGGCCTCATCAAATCATAACCTTTCATGTAACTTACTCTGCTTTCCAGATCTGCTAGGTGAAGCATCAATAGTAATAGCTGGTTTCTGCAATGGACACCTGCAGCCTATACCTGCAGAGTTTTGGGGGTAGTAAGACTTTGAAACTGAACTTTCTGAAAGTTTGAACTTCTGAGTTTGAATTACTTCTGCTTACTGCATTCATTATGGATCTGTTCATTGCTTGTTCTGATCTGTAGTTTAAGTAATAGTTTTTTTAAAGGTAAGTGTGCTAATTCTGTCAAGTCTTAAGTGGTGAAGATTTAATATAACAAGTTCAGATCCTGTGAAAACTATGGATTTCATTTTAAAATAAAACATGGACCAAAGCTTGGAAAATAGTGGCCTAATGGCTTGAACATCAGTAGATAACTACCAAAATCTTTTTATCTTACGATTCACAAGACAGGTTTATGTTTTCCTACGTTTGGAAAACCAGAACTGCCAGTAATCTGATATTTCAAATAGAGAGGAAGATTGGTGGCTTTGTGTTGTTTGCAATCAGTCACAAACAAGAAGACCTCAGTGAGTTTGAGAGAAGTAGTGCAGACAGGTTCCTGCTATGAAGTCTTGGCATCTGTCCTTCTGTCATGCCAGAAAGCTATTGTTGGAGCTCTGCCAAAAGCAGAAGATGGGCTGATTATAATGCACGGCTGAATTCAAATTACTCTGATGTGTGTGATTGACTTGTTTTATCCCATTCTTGACTTTCACACCTTAGAGTAAATGGCAACATAGTTTGTGTCCAAAGAAGTGCAATTCAAATACATTCTAGAGAAGCTCTCATGCAACCAAAGTCCCAAGAGATGGTGACCAGTTTGAAGGGAAGGCTAATTGGTTGTTTTCTGGTTCTGTGGATATTTTACTGATTTCATGGAAATATTTATATCTTTTGCAAGAAGCACTAGGTTTGCTAAAAATAACTGCTGCTCAATATCCCATTAAAACATTTAGCACAAAGGAAAGTTGCTGGGTTGCCTAACCTTTAAACATGAATTTTTAGGGTTTTTTTTTAAGAGAAATACATAATTCATAAATATTAATTTTCTATAAAATGCAGAGCAAAGGGCATCTCTAATTTCAAAAGGGTAGAGTGTTTCAAAGCATTGCACATTGGCTTGTAATAAAGAAAAAAAATCAGTTTGAAAATCAAAAGAAGTTAAGAGTATGAAGTGTATGACTTCATTCATTTGTAAACTTGTGGGTTGTCTTCCATAAAATTTCCCTATGAAGTATGTGTTGTGGAATTATATTGGTAAGATTGAGAGGAAATAAATACATTACCAGAGTATGGTATTTAAGAAGAATAAAACAGTAGCTTCTGTTCAAGCCAAATTATTCGGCTGACATGTAAGTGAGCCAAAATTGCTGTGGAATGTGAAGATCACAAAAAAGTGACTTCTAACTGGTACTTCTGCAGAATTTAAATATCTTCAATATGTTATTGGTTTTTTCCTCCACTCCCTCAACATGACACATTTTTTTCCAAAAATAATATTCAGTAAATGAATTTGTCTATACAGATCTGAGCTGGCGTGAGCAGAGTTGATATAAAGACAAGCATACAACACCTGCATGGTCTTTATCTGACTTAGTTCTCATTCATTTAATAAAGGAACAGAAGCACAGAGGATATTTTTGCTGGATAGTTTTAGTGTTGTACCATTCACTACAAGGTTTATGATAATTCATTCTTGCAAAGAGCCTTCATCTTTCCTATCTCTTGTTCCTATAGAAAAAATACAGTATTGAATATTGTATTGTTTCAATACTGTCTTTCATTTTACTTGAGATGTTTTATTGTGCCTACTCCCCCCAGAAAAACTTTTTTTATGTGTTCTCATGTGTACAGGCACATGTGTACATTTCCATAAATAAGAGACTCAGGTCAACAAATTAAAGCTTAAATATTAGCAGATAGTTAATTTATCCTAGTTTAAAAGAATTCAAATGAAAGATTCATGCCAATGACAGCAACTCCACTGGCTGAAGTACTCATAGCAGTTTTGGGTCAGAATCATAGGACATGTAAACGGCTCAGGTAGTAAATGTCTCTTGCAAATAAGTAGTAAGATTGCAAGTTTTTTATGGCAGAAATAATGTAGTTCTACCCTTGCATTCACTGAGTATTAGTAAACAGCCTTCAGCATGTCATTACTTCACAAACTATAATCAGTTTACCATCCTAACCCTGATGTTAAAGAGTGTGCTGTAACTGTGTTTTGACAAATGGGAAACTAAGGCACATGAAAAGAACTTGTAACACTTACACAAGCTGTGGGTGGCCTGACTCCTGCTCAGTGGAAGTTCAGTGCCTGAATAATATGGATACAGATCCTGTATCCAAGTCCTGTGTTGAAATGTAGATCTCATCACATGTATTAACCTTACCCCAGAAATGTCTTATCTTCCTTACTGAGTAATTTAGGAAATAGCTCAGTGCAAAAGCAAGATGCCAGTACTAATTTCCATTCAAATAAAAGAAACAGTGTTAACAAACACATCTAAGTACCTACCTGCAATATTTCTCTTTCAGATTGGAGATATTTCAGTGAATTATAGACTTTCACAACTGTAGTTAAATGCAGAAAGCCAGGTGCTTTTGCTGTATTCATAGAGGTGCTGATACCTTTGAAAACCTCTTATGGAGAACTTGAATTAGTCATAAAGAGAAATAAGCCCATTGAAGTGTCCATACTAGAGTTCATGGTGCTGCTGAGCAATATGAAAAAATAAGCATTTGGTTAGCTCCTGCTACACGGAAGCTGTCATGAAGCGCTCAAAATGAGAGCATTCAGCAATAATATGGTATGCTCTCAATTGAGTCAAATTTACTGAGCCAGGAATGCAAAAGAAGGAATGCAAAGCTTATAGCTCTTTTTATGAGATTGGCAAAATCTATACATCAAAATCTGGTTGTGTTCAGCAGTTACTCATTTAAAGACATTTTGTATGCTTTTACAACACACAAATGAAAAATCAGTCAAATTATAACTGAGACTTTATACTTCCATCCAGCATATCATAACTTCCACGATCAAATTGTTTTATGTCTTTATTTTACATTTCTTAAAATGTCTCTATTTTAAATAGATTCAGCTGAGGAAAATATTGGTTTTAGAGCAGGGATGGCTAAACCAATGAGTAGCCAATAAAAATGTCAAGTGCTAATTCATCTCTCAGATTTACGATTAATAAATCACACCTGAAAGAGCTGACTAGAGGAAATAAATTGCTGAGTCAGTTTCAGTGGGATTTAACATCTGTCTAAATCACTGAAGAGTTTAAAACAAAAAGTCTGACAGGTTTGTGTTGGGGAGGATTCTTCTTTTGAACTGAATATACTTGCAGTTTTTCTTAAATTTCTTCTACTTTCATCTAGCTATACTGAAGCACGTCAATAAGAAAAGCACCTCCTTTTGGTCTCTACATATTTAAGTTCTAGAAGCTATGGCTAGTCTCAAAAATAAAATGTTACTGGAAGAAATGATAAAAAATAGTGATATTTTAAAAGTGATTATTTTTAGTAACCCAGTTATTAAATCTCTAAATTTGGACATCTGATAAAAAGAAGGAAGGTTTTATTTGTTTAAAAAATAAATAAAAATAATCTTTGAGGCTAGCTTCACTCTACAGAGCAATAGTCTTTGGACTGTTTCTAGTGAAGGACTTGAATCTCCAAGCATTTTAGACAGTCTTATTTACCTTCATTCTGTCTGTGCAGAAACATTCTCCTACCAAGGATGCGATTTCAAGCACACAGAACTGACAGACTTTGTTTGGAATAAATTCAAGCCCTTTACAAACTATTTACCCTAAGGAATGTGTAGAACCTTCCTTAAAATGTCTACAGTTACCAAAATGAGGGTCTTGGTATGTATGTATGCATATGAAATATGTAATAGAAATGAGCTATTTCTCCAAGTCGGAAAAAGACTGCGCAGAGAAACTTTGCCAGATGACACCAGGTCGTTAAGTGCTTTGTGAGAAAACTCTTGGCCTCCCCTCTTTACTGATGAAACTTGCTTTCCACTTCAGTGAGGCCAACACTTCACTCATGGATGATGCCCTGGAGATTATCAAGAACATTAAGAAAAATTTCCCATCACCTCTGATTAATTACCCAGAATAACAAGCTATCCCTTGGGCAACTAGTGTCCAGCTAAAGATGGACACTGCTATGTGAATTTTAATCCAATGCAAAGTCTGCAACCAGCAGGATAACTTCATCATAACAATAGTCACTGCTAGGCAATAAAGCAGATCTGCAAAAATTAACTGAGACTACAATTCTCAATGTCTTATCCAAAACATTGGTGCCACTTTAGGCTGCGCTGAATAAGCACACAACTTAGTATCTGCTGGCGGATTTGAGAGATGTAGTCCAATTGTAGAATTATAAAGCATACTCACTAAAACTGATCACTTTCCATTATGGAAATGTATGTAAATACATTAGTAAATGCACACCTATGTAGCATTGTCACAGCCTAGATTATCCCAAGTACTAATTAATATCCAGCCCTGGGGTAAAATGGTTCCATATGTTCAGGAAAAATATATGTACTTCTGCAGTTAATGTGAAGAGTTTGAGTTCCCTATGCTGTAAAGTACTCACACTTTTACCACCCTGTGTTCATGTTGGCAGCCTGGTAGCAAAAACCAAGAATCGTCATTACTCTCTAGTGCAGTAATGCTAAGAACTCTAAGGTTAACGACTCAACTGTACTTGGGGGCGGAGGGCAGGAGGTAAGGAAAGGGAAGAAACACCCTAAAAAGGCTTTAGTAGAAACTAATCTCATGCATCAGTTATTTGTAGAGGAAGTGAGGGAACTATATTGGCAAGAATGTGGAATGTCTCAGTAAAAGTCTCAAATCCCTTCTATAGTATAAATACTGTTGTTGGGTTTTTTTTTTCCCATTTGTTTGAACATTCCTATTTATATTTTCCTACGAGTCAATGCATTTAAAGTATTTTCTGCTCAGTGAGAATATATAGCCAATTACCCAAAACATTGTTTTTCTTATTAAAAACAAAAATGAAAGTCAAATGCAAGTACCTTACTATAATCATTATGTTACAGCATATGATTATCTTGTGAATGTCTTATCCTCCTCAGGTTAGTACATTGGAAATGACTCTTGAAAGTTGGATCAGTTGGTAGATGTGAGATGAATCCTCCTTTGATTGAGTCAATAAAGCCCTTCCCAGCATTCCATCCTTCACTTTCATTTTCACATCAGAAATAACAATGGAAAAAGAATAGCACTTGTTTAACTGCACAGGCTACAATTAATTTAGGACATATTTTTGTTTTGCCCACTTGCATGTACGCAGTCAACAAATGTACAGTTGGAAGAGTGGTACGGTTAGGATGGTACTTTATAGATGTTCTAGTTGGAAAGGTTATTATGGTGGAAATGAGACAATCAAAAAAGAAATGCTCAACCATATCCAAGAATCTTGACATGCAGTGAAAAACTCCAAAAAGGAGGGATCTCCAGAAGGAGATTCTTCCCAGGAGTCAGCCCTTAAATGGGATCTAGGAGGGGTGGAGCCTGGCCGGTCACACAGGTGAATTGCCTTCACTTGTGCTCCTACAGCTGACCCAGTCCTTGCCTCAAGTGATCAATTAGTGGTTCAGGCCATGACTCAACAGTTCCTATACACACGCATCTCAGTGTTTTCCTTCCTCTTTTCTCAGTCCTGAACTGAAAACGTGGTGTTGTTGAAACTGAGGTGGAGGCTCTGTGTATCTTGAATGGAACTTTTTATTTTTTTGTATGGTTTCTTTTGTGCGGAATGTGAGTTTGAGACAGCTGGAAAATTGGAGACAAAAAAACCTGTATCATTTAAAAATTTTGTGCATGGACTTGTCTGTAGTTCTCCAAGAAGTGCTCAGTGATAGGGAAGTGTAATTCATCTGACTTCATGGATAGGTAAGCATAAAACTAGAAAAGATAAGTAATGTAAGGACAAACGTGTTAGGATATAGAGAGTTGTCTTTAATCTCTGACATAAAAAAGGAAAAGGGAGTGGGGAGTGAGAAAATTAAAAAAAAGAAAAAAAAAAAAAAAGCTATAAAACCTACCAGGATTACTACTTGAGTTTATCCAGGGAAAAGTTTTGATGATTCATAAGTGTCTCCTGAGCTGCTAGTCTTTTCAGTTTGTTTGCCGTGCACACAGTGCTCCCTGCCACCTGTTGTTAATTATAACATCCTATAAATCTTATGTTAGAAGACTAGCAATGAGACACAGTGCCTGCACTGGCTTAGTGGATTCTCTAGGAAAAAAATAATTTTTCAGGAGTTTATTCCTGGATGAGCTTCTGCAAACCTGGCATTGTCATGTACTGATATTTCTATTAAGAAAAACACAAGTGGATGCCTTTAAACAAATAATGTCCTGGCTTTATATAACCATTGTGGTTTCAAGCACATATAAACAAACACTCTGATGGGAAGCTGTCATTTAATAAATCAATACAGCTTGCTTGGTAATAAATATTTTTCTTAGAAACCACATTATTCTCTCTTCCATGGATCATATGACTTTGCAGTTCCTGCATTTTTTTTACTTTATTGGAGCAACAAAGAAACGTGGGAAATAACTCAGCGTTGTGAAATCATTCAGCTTAGCAGAACCTATGCTTTGGCTAGAACAAGTTTAAAATGTCTCTTTTCGGGCATAGGTGGCCAAATTCTTCCCTTTTTCAGGTAGCCACAACTCAGCTGAACTGCATGGTGCCACCTTTTTGAGATGAGGAAAGCATTTAGCTTTGGCTTAATCACTTGGATTTCATTGCCTGTGGTTTTGCAAAGAGAGGTGAGCAATATTTCCATCTCACAAGACGGGGACTAATTTCTTGCCTGCATGGCCTTTGGAATCTTAAGTAAAATGATAATGCTTAAAAAAAGGAATGCCTTGAATCGTGGCTATTCACTCTGTTTATACACTGGCTGCCACTTATATTGGTATATGTATATATAACTTCCACTTATGTTGATAAATAAGCCTTTTTAGTCAGCAGTAAAAAGAAACCCAGTACAACAACAACAAAAAGACAAAGATTTATATTCTGCTGACAGACTGATTCTAAATACAAGTTCTATAAAGACACATGCAAGCAGGTGGTATTATAAGAAATTTCCTATTGTATTTAAACTGATGTGTTCATGGATGTTGAATAACTTGCCTCTCTATTTGCATTACTAAAAACTGTAAGTTGGTCTAAAATATTTAACATCAAACTTTACTAAAAACACATATGATTTCATACATAAATATATGCAAGCATACAAGTGCATATATTTCACCTAAAGAATATCAGCAATAAACACTTCTCCGTAAATAATACTGCTTAGTATAAAGTCCTTCAAGTTTTCTACTGAGTGCTAAGAAGGTCGTAAAAATTGATAAAAGTAGGAAAATGCATTTTGTTTTACCGGGATTTTTACAATTTGCTATGGATAGTGAAATTAGTGTATTCTGTGCCACGTGGGAAAAAGAGTACAGAGCTTCAATGGCTTATTGGCTCTACTAGCTAATAAAAATATGATTTGGATTATTCTTAAAACTCCTGATTCAACCTATTTTGGGTAAGTTAAGTTATATTGTCTTTTACAGTTCACATAGTATTATGTGCATTTTAGTTCAATTGAGATCCATGGTAAAGTAGAGTGGACTTCCACAAAAAGAAAAAACTACTGCAGCAAACCTTGAGTGGAAGCTGAAAAGTAACTTCAGGAATATTAATAACAGAAAGGCAATGAAAAGAAAGTTTTAGGTAAACAGTTTGTCAGTGGTTCAAAATGATAGTTTAGGAGACAGATAGGACAAAAAATTGCTGCAAGTATACAGGAAATATGAATCCTTGGAAGACAATTCAGAGTAATGTTTGCTTAACAGGCAAGCTTTAAATGACCTCAAAAAATTATGTGCCACGTTGGTTACTGCCCTGTAATAGAATTTCATTGCTTTGAAAGCAAATGTGGAGCCTGAGGCAACTTTGTTGGAGATACTAATAAGAATCTCCCTGTGCACCTACATCTGTATTTTTCCTTTTTTTTTCTTTTCTGTGCTGGTATTAATACAGTATCACATTTACTTGAACATTACTTAAAACAATTAATTATCTAAACTAATAGTATTTTTTTTTTCTGATTCAGTTTACCACAATTCAGCTACATTGGTGTCCATTACTAGAAACTTCTTAGTTTTTCAACTGCAGGGAGGGAAAGAAGGTACAAACTACATCTTACATTGTGAAAGATGCAGATTTCTACCAGGGTAACAGAGAGAATCCTACCAGTGTCTTGACTACTGGTGTATAAGGAAAGGAGGGGAAACACTGAAGCTGTGTGAGGGTATAAATCTTTATGAAAATGTTTGCTGTGTATTCTAGTTCCAAGACTAATTGCATCTTTGCATTCTTAGATAAGATGCAACAGAAGCCACCTCCTATTTCTGGAATACGGTGCAGTGAACTGATGCCTTCTAGCCTGCGCCCAAAGCTGCGTGTTCCTGTTGCTGACTTTGATCACATCAGTCCCACACTGCACGATTGTGTTCTTGGGAGGAAACGTGATGCTGCTGGCCAAGGACTGGTAAGCTCTCATGAATGCAGTTTTTCATGCTGAGTGAATAATATTTATAAAATAAGCTGAAGTAGGAACATCCATCCCACTAAGCAGAACCTTATCTCAGTATGCAAGTGCCTGAGAAGCAGATGATCTCTCTCCCCAAAGAATATGCTGACAGCTGGCTTTGGGCATGAAGGAGTTTTCTCCTCATCTGGCTTAGGACAGGTACTTTCATGTAGCTTCTTCCTTTTGTCTTAGAACTTCTGACAAGATAGATTTTTTCAAAGCCAACAATTTTCCAAAGGAAATGAAACTTTGAAAGACTTGTTAATTGTTCCAGTATTAGACTTTTCTCTGTGTCCTCAGTGACTTTAGCTCTTAATGCCAGTGCATCACAAAATGTAGTCTCTGACATATCCCTAGTGGTTATACAGTTGTCTTCTGACAAGCCATGAATCCAGAACATTGCATCTATCATGTCAATATTCTGTTTATGAAGGGAAAGGAGCGGACACTTCCAGTTGCTTTCCAAACCGAAATCCATGTGCTCATAATGCATTACTGCTAAATTTGTAATAACAGATGGGCTTAAATCTGCCTGCCTGGTAGTCAGCGTTCCAGTCTTTTGGGACGACTGATGCCATACTTCATAGCAAAATGTTCTCCCCAGAAAAATTTTTATTGGCATTGGCAGGGAACAGAAGACTTCCGTAATGCTTAAAAACAAGTTGTTAGGAAGAAAATTACCTCGGCTTAGGAGGAGAGTACTTCACTGAAGCTGTTCTGATATTGAGACTTGACATCCGGCAATGAAGAGAACATAATAGTGCTGAGTATCAAATGAGAAGGGCTCTAGCTGTCTGCACTTTCTTCTGTTTCTGGAAAGGAAGGAAAGAAAGCATGTATGTTAACAATCTTCAAAATATTCCAAACATCAGAGAAATATTTTTTACTGTAGTTGAATAAATAAACTACAGAAAATTTATTTTTCTATTTTATTATTTTTTGAAGTAATCAAAAGTTAAACAGGAGACAGCAGAGAAAATTGTGTTTAAAACTGTTGCTCGGGTTACAAAGACACCATGAAGGGCTCACATTTTCTTTTATTTCATTTTTATGAGTAAAATTTGTCCGCATTCCCACATGATGCTTGTGTGTAGCTCTGTAATTCACAGAAAGCTGTAAGTTATTTTCTCTGTGGACTACTTTGTATATAAATAATAACTATTCAAAGATTTGAAGAAGTGAAAGCTGGAAAAATGAGGGTGAAAACTGGAATCTTTCACTGTAGAGTGACACAAAACCAACAGCAGAAAACAACAAATTGCATCAACCAAACCCTAAAATCTAAGCAGATTTTTTTTCTCCCCCCTCATAAACGAATAACAGTCGACAGTTCTGGAATGTGCACTCCTCTCCCATGAAAACATTTTTCCGCTCTGCCTTTTCCAAAAATCAAAAGTTCAAAGCTAGACTACTGCACATTATAAAAGAACAAATTTGCCATGACACTTAAAGACATGAGTCAGTGTATTCAGCTTTCTTGAGGCAGGAAGGAGTTATGTTTCTGGTTAAGGCAAATTTTAAAGTAAAGAAATTATTTTTGTAGTTTTATATATCGCCTTACAATTATTTTTCCAAATAGTCTATTTTACTGTACTTTTACAGTTTTAATTCATGCCCTGTTTGTCATATTTTATTAATTGAGGATTACATATTTTCAGAAAGCAAAGTATTAACATTCTTGTTATACAAATGGACATATGCAATCACAATCACTGATATTCTTAGTATTATTTAGCATATCTGTGGCAGCCTGGGAGCCTCAGATGCTTTTCTTAACTATAAAGGGTGCTGCTTTTGCTCCTGAGAATAGCACAAACAAGGCGACCGGCATGTAAGTAGAGGACAGAGACAAAATGAGGTGGCTTTGGACTGCTGTGAGTAAAGCAACTTTTATCTGGATTAAAAAGCATATGATTTTGTGTTGTCTTAAATGTGAGGCGCATAACCCAATATATCAAGCAGCTGAATTTCTCTATGTAGTTTTTGAAGCTGTCTAGGAAACTTGGAACACCATTACCATTTATTTGGAGCAAGTGGCTGACTCATTCGTCTGCCTTAAAAAACTCTACTTCTGTTCCTGAGTGAAGCAAGACGGATATTCTAGAAGTGACTCTTGTACAACAGGAGAAGTGCAGAAAGTCACGGAGCTCCTGCTAGTATTGAGCCCAGCTGTTTCCAAATGCATATTTGATTTGGAGCAGGTTAAAGGATGCAAACTGCTGCTTGATAGCTTTAATGTGTTCAGTTCTTTCAGGAAGATTGGCAGTGCAAAGTCCGTGGTTTGTGGCTGAGACAGGCACACATTTGGGGTTGCTGGATCAAAGGTCTGGTCTAGATTTACACCTTTGACACTGAAAATTATGTTTGGTAGGATGGAGCCAAAATCGGATAATCTTTGAGCTTGGAGAATGCCAGCAGCTGAAATGATACCTAACAGTCTGGGTGCACCATCAGGATTAAATTTTCCCTTATTAATATATAAAGATTCTTACGATATTCCTTAAGAACAGCAGTGCTCAGCAACTGTGGAGAAAATATGCTCAAATTCAGGGACACTAAATTTCTGTTTTTGAATAATATAGCCTAGACTTGAGGCTATAATTTCTACAGCTCCCACTCTCTTCCTGTTGCTTTTGTAAGATGACATGAAAGAATCACAACTGGAAGTTACACATAGCCATAAATTCTCCTTAGCCTTTTTTAAAAAAAACCCTCTTTATCTCACAGGTGAACACAAATTAGGTGCTATGTAATTTAAAAAAAAAAAAAAAAAACCACAAAACTTTTCAAATTGAAAGGTTTGGGTTGTTTTTTTTTGTCGTCTTGCTTTTGTTTTTGGTTTTGTTTGTTTGTTTTTAGAGGTCTTAAACAGTTTGTGACACTGAATTTATGTTGGTTGTGAACGAGACTGTGGAAAATGAAGGGAAATTTTGGGAAGCATATTTCTGGTAGGGATGAGTTCCACAAGTATTTTTTCAGATGCATACATATACCAGTGACAACATCTAGAAGAACAAGGCTTCTAAAGAGAGAATTCTGAGTTAGGTGAGATGCTTGTTTGGTGAACTGTATTTTGATAACCACTGCAATAAAGACAGAACAAAAGCAAACTCTGCTGGATAGACACTAACCTAATCTAATTTTTGGTCATCATGCATTAAGTTTCCCCAGGGGTCGGTACTCCCCCAGGGGTTGGTACTGGGGCCCATCCTGTTTAATATCTTTATTGATGACCTAGATGAGGGGATTGAGTGCACCCTCAGCAAGTTTGCAGATAACACCAAGTTGGGAGGTGGTGTTGATCTGCCTGAAGGTAGGGCGGCCCTTCAAAGGAATTTAGACAGGCTGGACCACTGGGCTGAGGTGAATGGGATGAGGTTCAACAAGGCCAAGTGTCGGGTCCTGCACTTTGGCCACAACAACCCCATGCAGTGTTGTAGGCTTGGGACGAGTGGTTGGATGAGTGTGAAGAAGAGAAGGACCTGGGGGTGTTGGTTGATGCTCGGCTGAACATGAGCTGACAGTGTGCTCAGGTGGCCAAGAGGGCCAACGGCATCCTGGCCTGCATTAGAAATAGTGTGGCCAGCAGGAGCAGGGAGGTGATCGTCCCCCTCTACTCAGCACTGGTGAGGCTGCACCTCGAGTACTGTGTTCAGTTTTGGGCTCCTCACTACAGGAAAGACATTGAGGCCCTGGAGCGTGTCCAAAGAAGGGCAACGAAACTGGTGAGGGATCTGGAGCACAAGTCTTATGAGGAGTGGCTGAGGGAGCTGGGATTGTTCAGTCTGGGGAAGAGGAAGCTCAGGGTAGACCTCATTGCACTCTACAACTTCCTGAAGGGAGGTTGTGGTGCAAAAGGGTCTGGCCTCTTCTCCCAGTAGGACCCGAGGAAATGGCCGGAAGTTGTACCAGAGGAGGTTTAGGTTGGACATTAGGAGAAACTTTTTCTCTCAAAGGGTGGTCAGGCACTGGAATGGCTGCCCAGAGAGGTGTTGGAGTCACCGTCCCTGGCAGTGTTCAAGAGGCGTCTGGATGACACGCTGTGTGATATGGTTTAGTGCTTGTGGTGGTAATGGTGATGAGGAGACGGTTGGACTGGATGATGTTATAGGTCGTTTCCAACCTTGTGATTCTATGATTCTGTGATTCTAAGTGCAATTAGGTGGCAATGCCTTTACAGTAAGAGGGCAGTCAATTAATGACAGCCTAGAAATGATGAGTATGCTTGCTAGCTATGGGCAGATAAGAGAGAGGATTTCCTCCCTTTCTCTGGAGCCAAGCATAGTCCTTACTTGTGTGCCCCTTGGTTTGGACACTTAGGCAATGCAGGCAGTAATACCATATATGTTCTGAAACAGGCAGAGTCACAGATCGGCCAAGGTTCAGCACCCGCCACAGTTACAACTATCACACAGGGCAGATATGCAGTTATCTGGCCCGTGCTTCCGACTCCCACGTTATGCAAGTGAGCAGGAAAGAGACTCACACCAGCAGTTAGCAAAACTGTGTGATTTATAACATTGGTGGTAGGTGGAACGGAGGAGACTGGAACCAAGAGAGCCAAATATTTTAAGCATCTGCTACAGGCCTGTGCCAGATGCAGGATACCAGACAAGATGTGCCATTTGTCTGTTCTTGAATGGAATTTCCTATGTCCCTAATACCAAGCAAACTCTGTTTATTTATAATATAACTCCTTCTGGTTTTGGAGAGATGATATACAGCACATTTCATCTTTTCACGCTCACAATGATATTTAAACACTTGAAAAGTGATTTATTTAGCTGTATAAATTCAGGCTTGGCAACTGTTTTGCTTTGTCATGGGTAAATCTGTAAAGGCTGGCAAACTTTTCAGGGAGGCTGAACTGTGTAGTTTGCAGAAGTACAGCTTTCCATAATGCTGGTCTGGGTTAAGAATGAGACTGAAGTTTTTTTAAGACCTGCACCAGTGGGCACTGGTTTTAAGTGACAGTCTTCATGGGCATAAAAAGAAGAATGCTATTCTACTTCTTTGTGATCATAGTTAATAATTATTTCCCAAAGAAATCAGCAGTAATTTCAAAGCAAAACTTTTTTTCTCAGGATACATCAATTCAAAACTACAGCTCTTTGTTGAAAACAGATGTATTACTCGTAGTTTCCATTTCCTGGAGGGAATTTCTAGACAAAACTAGAGAGAAGCATAACCTTCCCTGAGTAACAGTATCTCATAAGGAGATCAATTACCTGCAGATTGAGTACGCTGGTTTTGAGTCTCTGTATTGCTTTGTTGATACCAAAGATACAAGCCCCACACTGCCCTTAAGACCAGAAGGAAAAATCAGTGCTAGAATGCCTGGAACTGTAAGGAAAATGCAACAGACCTGTAGTAGAAGTCCTTGGCTTTAGTAGAGGCCAACTGCAGGGTCAGTCTTCATTAGCTTTCACTAATGTTTGCACCCTTTCCTGCCAGCATAGGTACATTTGCTTGACCTGCTTAAAGGCTCACCAGACTGGGCCTGTCAAACACAGGCTTTCTCCCTGGGCCACTTTTGATACTTGAGCTCTAGTGTCACATCCCCTAGTCCTTTTAAAAGTGGACTGTGTACTGCTCACCCTGCTGGTTTCCAGACTAAGACCTTTTTTGAACTGTTGCTAGATTGTGAGTTCATGGGAGATAACAAGTAAAACAGACTTCTTGACCTGGGCTCTCAATAGCACCAGGTTGTTTGATTGCTTGTGTGTTTTCTTCACACACAAAAACAAAAAAAACCCTCAGAAATGTCCTGGCTTCTTTCAAGGATGAGACAAGAAAATTAGAACCAAAAGAGCAGACCACAGCCATCACTGTTTTTGCTTTGTTAAAGGTATGAGACCCCCACAGAGGTCACACTTGCTTCCAGATATAGTCCTTTATTGGGACAGTATCCTTACTTTTTCTTTTCTCCAGTCAAAGGTTTTTCCAGTACACGTAGCTGTTCCTAGGTTCAGCTAGAAAAGATGCAGCTGCATTTTTTGGCTTACATATCTTGACTTCAGTCCTAAGCAACAGCTTAGTCAGAGCTTTTACAAAACTATTTCTCTGTAAATGTTTTCATTCAATCGTCAGCATGTGATATTTCTGCTTCCTTAAAACCATGACAGACTGAGTGCCTTATCTTCTTATTAGCAGACTGGTTAGAGACTAACTTGGGAGGTGGTCTGAAAACTTAGGCCAGAGATGAGTCAGCACTTAATGAAAGCTTGACACTGAGGTGGGGTCCAGTGATACTCGGCCCAATAAGCTGATGCTGAGTGACAGCATCTCAAGTGGTCAGCCTGGAGAGGAATTTCTAAAGTAGCCTTGAACTCCTGGCTTTGGAGAGTGTTGTCTGCAAATGGGCCTCAGGTGAACAGAGTATAAGATGAAGGATCCAGACTACCTTTGGGTGTTTTGCATGCCTTCACATTTGGTGGTTCTCGGAACCTGGAGGCACGTCCTTGCTTGAAGTTTAGGACAGTCACAAGCGTAGCTAAATCATGCAGCCGACAGAGGCTCTTGTAAGGAGGCTGCTGCTGCTTCCCACAGAGGTACAGTCCAGCCAAGAATAGCATGTGTTTCCTCCTCTGCATCTAGACAACTGCAGCTAAGTGGTTGCTTATGTTCAGAAATGAATGAAATATTCAATGAAAACAAGAATCTTCACTGACGCGACCACTGCTTCTTAATAATTACACAAAATACTGTTGTCTTGCCCAAGTGTGCCTGGCTCTCTAAGGATAATGGAGACAGCTGAGTGTTTGGATAGCTGCTGTTTTTACTGAAGAGCAGGGAGGGTGTGCCTGAGCGAGGGCATGTTCACAAGAGTTTTATCCCAGAAAGAAATAGGTACATCTGGAAAGAGCATAATACAGGTTGCCAGACTCTGGCAGTGCTATTAGGAATAATCCGTTCTCAGGAAGGTACTGAAATGTGGCTGTCTGGTTTGCCCACAGGTATCTGGGCATTTTTCTTGGCAGGCATGGGTACTGGAAGTTATTTGGCATTTTGATTCCTGCCCCAACTAGTGCCTATTCTTTCTTTGCTGCGGATGGAAGGATACGCCTGTGGTTAATTCACTGGCCCAGGGATTAAGCAAAGTGAGGTCTGTTCAAATTTTAGTCTGCATCCTTGGCTGGGTCACTTAAGCAAGAATTTTGAAAAGTGCTCAGCACCCACAAACAGGATCAGGTTTTTCAAAAGCTTTCTGCTTCCACTGAGGCAGTGGCCAGATGATCAAAGGAACTTTTCAGAAAATTTGGCTGCGAGTGCCATTGTGAGAGCTACTGGGTGCTGAGCACTCCTGAAAATCTGGTTCTCGTTGAAGTGCCCTTGTAGGAACTGAGCTCTCCCACCAGTCTCCATCGTGATGGGAAGACACTTGAGAATCTGGCTTGTCCCTTGGAATGCTACACCAGCAAATTTCTCTGTGCCTCAATTCCTTCTAAAATGAGAGTGACGTTGCCAGGGTGCTTGTAAGGATAAATTCATTAATCTACTGTAGGTGATGTTCTTGGATGCTTCTGCAGTCAGGAGAGGGAGGTGAAGCATTTGTAGCGTCGTATCTTTCCAGACATACCAATCATCTATGTAAGAAGGAGTCAAAGGGAATAGAGCAGGACAGGGAATCAGCTTTACCGTATGCAAGATTTACAGGCCGTCAAGTTCAGGAGCTGCTGCTCTTTGTTTGCCTTAAGCTCCCAGGAGTGAGTCAGAGCTCTGCCATGCTAGGGGATGTAACAAGGAGATCAAAATGATGCACCTTGAAAAATCTTTGTTCCAAACAATGCAGGGTGGGTAATTTTCTTTGGAGAGAAATGATAAAGCTGTTCTATGCAGCTGTTTGCCTCCTCCCTGCCTTTGAATACAGCAGTTTTATCGTTGCTTTCCTCAAACCAGACAAGAAGTGTCTGGTGGTTCATGTGGGAGTTTTGGGATTTTCGGATTTCAACTTTAAAAGATCGGCCGCTCTCCTTATTTGACAGGATACCCACATACAGCGTTATTTTGGGGCTTTTCTGTTTTTTTCACCAAAGGAACTTGACTTTGAAATTTAATTTTAGTTTACTTTTAAATTCACAGTGGCCTCAATTTTGTGGCCAGATGGGGGAAATCTGAAAGGCTCCATGCCTCCCACTGTGCATGCTGAGCGGCCCTCTCACAGGATGCAACATTTTCTTTCCAGCTGACGGAGAAGCTTCACCTCCTTCTCCTCCCCCATTTTGGCCTTCCAGTATTGTCAGCATCTGTGCGTGCTAATGCTGCCCAGATCCTTCTCCGAGGGGCACTGAGGGCTGGCACGCAGAAGCGAAGCCCCTGGGCTGTATCTCCCAAACCCAAAAAAACCTCAAACGCATTGTTTCCATAAACGCTTCTCAGCTGACTGGGCTGCAGGGAGTTTCTGCACTCCCCAACCCTTGCCCCTCCTTTTGGGAAAGGGAAGGGCAGGCTCCACATCACTTTTCTGACCGCCTGTGGGCAGATGTGGTGCTGACCCCACCACAGTGGGACACAGAAGGCGTGAACATAACACACAGGGTCTGATCTGGCTGGCAAGGGCACCAAGAAAAGCTGCCTGGTACCCTGGCCCTGCCCACAGCCCACTGAAGGTGGGATGCTCTGGTGGAGTGTGCTGCCTGTTAATAGCATTTAATGGTAGTGGGAACACCCTGCTGCTGAGGAGATGGGGGGGGGGGGGGGGGGGGGCAGGCGCTTAATGGCCGCTCACGGTGTATTATGCAAAAGTAGGGTTTTCGTTGTTGTTTCAGATTATTTGGTGTTTTTGTTTGTTTGTTTGTTCATTTTTTTGAAGTGTCTAGCAGGTTGAATCAGTTTCACATAATACCACCTTGAGAGATTTGGGGCTTCAGGTATGACAGTTTGTGTCTTTTTGGAGGCCTCAAAGATGTTTCATAGTTGAGTGGGTCTGAAATACCTGCAGGGAGGGGAATGCATGAAAAGGAGCGAGGGCTGCACCCCTCTGAGCCCTGTGTGCCCTGTGGAGCAGCAGGTGCGTCAGCCTCAGTGGCAGCTAAAGGAGCAGCTTTTGGTCTCGTGCACGTGGTTGAAGCACCGTCATTATTACTGAGGGTTACGGCTGGAAGTTGTGAGCATCCGTCACACTAAAATTCCAGCTCTCAGTATGTGTGATGAATGGAACGCTGCAAATAAAATAGACTTCCGCTTGTTTATTTTTCGGACCCTTGTTTTCCTGACATGAACAGTTAATAGAAAGTTAAGAGCAAGAGTAGCAGAGAAAATGTCTCTGAGCAGTTGCAAATTAAATTTGTTTAACTTGTGTCTCACAGACCTTTTGTATTGCATTTTTGAGAGCATTCGACATACGAGTGACAGATGTGATGTTGAAAATAGTGGGTTTCAAAAGAAGAATAAAAATATTCATTGCAAGTTAATTCTGAACTCAGTGAAAGGCAGTTTTTGTGCTCAAAATTTGAATCTAAGAGCCATCTTGCTCTGTCTGTGGGACAGAGGAGTACCCTGAGAGCCACATGCCAACAAGAAACCAAGTAGGTTAGATTTTAGATGCTGTTTGGCAACTCGTTTTAGATTGCTCTTGTGCAACGAAAAGGCAGCGTTTGTGACATTACAAAAGCAGAACAGAGTGGATTTCCTTTAAAATAAAGCTTTAAGGTCATCTGATAATTTTATACCAGTACAAAAATAAAAACTTTACTGCTGGAAAATGAATCTTTAATCAAGAATCAGGCTTGGATGTTAACATACCCGGATATTATGAACAAAAGTTTTAGCTGTGACTGGTAATGCGAACTCAGGGAGCAATCCTAAAATGCTTTTTGTGTTCCCCAAGGTAATGTGTTATGCTCAGATCCCCAAAGATAATAGTAGCCCATAGGAGTTCCTGAGAGCAAAAACTAAGAAAGAACCCCTGCAGTGACAACTTGGGCTGTACTGCATAGACCTTCTAATGTCAGCACAGGCCTCCTAACGTCAGCTGTACTGGCTGGGGCAAACTGCAGGGATTCCTGTAACTGGCACAGAGCATCCAGCTACTGTAGGACTCTTCTGTGGGAGACAGAAGCTGCTGCTACAGATGTGGATACAGCCAAACAGTTCAGACATCTCACCACCCAGACTTGCAAGCAGCTTGTATGCACAGTGGGAACTCAGCTCATCATGAATACCTTCATTCTTCACTGGAGCCTATTTCTGGAGCCATTTTGCAGGAGGGCCATGGTAGGATGGGACAATCCCTTTGATGCCTTGTCAATTCATTTAGGGAATTAATAAATAGACAGGGTAGCTCCTGTGAACTGATGCTCAGCTTGTGAGTTCTAAATTACATAAGTACTGAGTCTTGTCCAGTAACCTACAGCAGCACCTCACCAATCATACCCACAAGTATTCCAGTCTCAAAATACCTCCAAGAGGAGCCTAATAGTGATTACAGGCGTTTTTGAAAGCTCAGCTGGATTTTGCTAAGCTCTGCCCACCCTCAGCAAAAATCTTTTGATTCATTGGAGGGTTGTGCTCTGTTTCAGAGCTCTATTTTTTGTTTTATTTTTTACCCTCTTTCAGTTGACCAGAATTTGGCTTTGGCCCTTTAAATCCTCCTCCCTATCAGTTCAGCAACCGCAGAGGCAGTTTGTTACTGAAAAGAAATATAAGAATCGGCTTTGGCCAGCATTGTCTTGGAAAGTTCACTTTATTAACATGCTTTTGGTTTTATTTCAAAAACACTTTGACAAGCACTGACATTTTTGGAACCAGTAAAGCACAAGAGACTTACTCCTAAAGGCCTAAGCTTTGCATTTTTCTGTAGCGAACAATGTGATGTGCTACTATGGTAAATTCAATTCAAGCCACTGACTGAAAGCAAATAAGTACTGAGTGTTGTCTTTTTTTTCTTCATTTTCTAAAATACATTTTGTGTGAATGCTAGTGCTTGTGGGGTGTATTTGCTCAACTACTCTTAGCTTATTTGCGTTTTATCCACTGTACAGGTGACAGATATCAATGTTGGCAACATAAATTTCTCCCGCAAGCCTGCTTTTATTTCTCAACTTTGACCTAAATTAACAACTTTCTGATTTTTTTTTTTCTGAGATTTGCCAACAGAGGTCCCAGCTGTGCGTTTTATATTAATGTTCATCATCTAAAAATTGGACTAAGTTCACCTTATTCTTTTGATGGAAAATATATGAACACTTTCTTCTCCTTTTTCCTTTTTTTCTAAACGCAGACTGAATGAAAAATTCTGGTCTCTGAGTTACATAAAAGATCTTTGTTCTGATATTCCACATTCACTGGAGCTCTGCACGTGGTGGGAAGAATGGAAGAGCAGAACAGAGGTAAGCCCTTTGCTGGCATGAACAGACTTGACTACTAGCTGCTTCAGTGGTAAGCTGATTGTATTTGGTTTGAGTGTCCCCAGAGCTGTGCCATCATCATTCTGTCCTGTTGAAAATTATATCAAGTAAATGAAAGACAATGTAAGCATTGCCATTTAAGTGACAGTAATGTATTATATGTACATATGTTGCTGCTTCACCTCTTAACACTGAGTTGTATAAGAAAATTCATTTGCTCTATGGAATTTTAATTTGGGAAGTGATCAGATGCTTTGCTTGAAGGACTGTGTGCAACTCCTCAGTGTACTATTATTTCACTTCTGAAACAAGAATAGAGCAGTATCTTGGTCTAGAAAGAGTGGTTCCTTTTATAGTTAGCAGGAAACATGCTGCAGATGTTTCAAAAATCTGACTTTTAAAATACATTTGTTTTCCTAGTATGTCAGGCTATTAGCTCTGAATCATTCTGCCTTAAATAGGATAGATTTGTGTATCCTATACACTGCTATGAGAAATTTCCAGGAGTTGAAGTGAATCTGGATACCCGACTCAGGAACTTTTGATTTTCAGTGGCATATATGTTTATTTAAAATAAAAACTCCCTCTTAAGTTTGCAAAATATTACAGTTTTTTCCATTTCAGTTTTGTTTCAGAGAAGCTACATAAATTACACAACCTGTTTCTCCAGTTGTATAACCAGAATATGTAGGCCTTTCCCTAAGAGAGTAGAGAAGATCAGTGTAGCCTATTTTTGTCGTTTTCTGTTGTTGTTGGTTTTTTTTTTTTGTCTTCTTAATTCCTCTTCTCTTTAATTAATTTATTAATTAATTAATTTATTACTTTTGGCAATTATGGTGTTCTTGCTGTGAATATTTGTGATAACTGACCAGACATCTCTAAACTGAATGTAATGAGTATAGCCATGCTTGTCCTGAAGAGGTGGAAAAAGAAGGAGTGAATCTGAATGCAGAATATGAAGTGTAACTGATTGATATTCTTGCTCTTGCTGTATAATATTAAGAATGGTGTAGCTGCTAGGATGCTTATGGAAAGCTTTTTACCTCCCAGGAACTCCATATTATTTTTGAGTGCCCTCCTGTTGAACTCAGTGTAGTTTCTGATGAGACCCTAAAAAGAATGATGTCCACATACGTGCATAGACACCACAGTCATCAGTTTACCGCATGCACACAGCTCTGGGAATAGAACTTAAGACCTTCGCCCCCGCAAACACAGCTGCTCATCTGGCTGTGGGCTTTGTAGCCAGCAGAGGGAACTGATAAACACTCTCATAGGGCTCCTTTATATATTATTTCTAACCAAAAGAGGGCACTGATTCTCACTCACTCCATTGCGTGTCACTCCTCAGCAGTTTCACCTGTCATCCAAGAAGCAAGAGACTTACATTTGTCTTGCCTTTGCTATGAGATGTGGGCTTGCATGAAGATTTAATAATCAAAAGATGTCCCTAGACAGCACAGTGGTATTAATCTCCTGCAGTGCAATTATGAGACATTAAGTTCATTACAAATCAAGACAATTACAGAAACACATCCAACATTTCAGGAGTATGGGGAGACCAAGCACAATTGCTTACTGATGTGTACAAAGAATAGGCACAGTTATTGCACAAGACCCACAAAAGGCTTCAGAACCAGGACTCATCATTATCTTTTCAAACTCATAACTTTTGCCGAAGCAAAATACTTTTAGCATAAAGAATAGATCTCACTTTCTTCTGGAGGGGAAGCCATAAAATGGAAATATATATTTGCTAGGATTCCATGTCAGTGAAGAGGTAGAAATAAGAAACTTCTGCACAGTTAAATGCAGATATTTGTTGGTTTTAATCAAAGACAGAACAAGCCATCGCTATGCTTTTGTCTTTTCTTGTTCCTCACTACAGTAACTCCACTGAAAGCCATTGCTCTTTTAGAAATATGACACCAGTAAAAAAAACCAATTATCTCTCAGGAGAAGGAAGGAATCCATGTGCTAGGGTAATTGAAAGGCCAAAAGAGTAAGGGCAAATACGGGGATATATTTAAAGCTCAGCAATAAAACGTAATCCTTCCTCCCCTGAGATATATAACAGGACATAAAGCAAACGGGCTGAAAATGCTGTGTTGCAGGTTTTCTCACTTACTTATAACAACTGTCCTACTTCTATTGGAGGTAATACTATGTCAATCTTTTTTTTTTTTTTTCTTTTCTTTTTTTCTCCATACTAATTTTCCAGTTGCCTCTCACACATTCACTGTGAGCAATGCAAGGTTTGTGGTAACTTTCAATGTAGAAGAGTGAGAGACATGACCTCCAAAAGCAAGTAAGGCGGTTACTTCAGAAATCAAGCATAAGCATGTATTAATTTTATTTATTGATAACATTCACAAGACCAATCTTGTGTTACCAAGACTGCACTGTTATAGTTAGGTGTTGCTGCCTTTTCTGGTCCATGGCAGTGGATCCATGCTTGCTCATTCTGACAAGAGCAGGCTAGTCTCAGCTCACCACAGAGGGTAAGAAAAGGGAGGTCATTTGATTATTTATTTATTTCTTATCTATTTCCCCTCCAAGAATGACTTTAAAATCCTGCTAAGGGGGTTGTAAATGATTTCAAAGGAAGATCCAAAGTGTTAGGATTAGATTACCTCTCGTAAGAAGTGACACTGAAATCCTCCCTGTTGTTCAGTCCTAAGGAAGCATGCAAAGATAGATCAGCTGCAAAGCGGTGTAATTTATAAGGCTGAATACAAAATGAAGCTTGGGATTAAAGTGCTGGACTGAAACCCAAAAGAGCTAAACCTGACTATCTGCTCTGCAATGAATTTCCACTGTGACCATGAGGCAAACAGTCCATGTATTTATGCAGATAGCCCTGAAAGTGATGCTTGTTTATTTCCATGGAAACTAAAGCAGTTACAAAGAGCACAATCACACTATTTGATACAGCAAAGTCTGAGACACAAAATGCTATTTTTTAACATAGTTACCAGCATTAGCGGTGCAATTCTGCGAGAAATGTTGTCGCTGCTGAAACACAACAGCGCCTCACATCCACCAGTTGGTCTCCACAAATGTTCAGGGTCCCATTTTTTTTTTCCACATGGAAAAGTTTAATGGCACACCTTTGCTTCATCCACACTCCCATGACAGACACCATTCTGTCAGACTGCCCAACTGCTGCCATCTGTCACATAGCAACAACAGGTAAGGGAGTATTGGTGGGAAGGTTCAATTTCTACTGCCGTACCACCAACATCTGCCTCTGATGTCATGGACAACATAATAAAATAGGAGGTAATGCTTTTGGGGCAGTCCTCGGAGTATCAGAATGGCCAGAGGGAACATATCTCTGCCTCACAAAGAGGTGGTGAAAATAAATTAATGTAGATCAGAATGTCTCAGAGTCAGTGGGAATGGCAGGCCACTGACTAAGTAGTTCAGCCTACACAGGTGTAACTTTTTCAGATATCTAGTCTAGCATTTTTAATAGATGTAGGAATTGTGCTAGTAATTTCACTGGGCATTTGTGCCCTAAATGAACACACAAAAAAACACCCTTAAATGCCACCATCAAGAGAAGTGGCTCAGAATGCCTTCTTAACACTTGGCTGGTCAGTGATAGAAAAACATTTTTTTATATATGTATATTTTTAAATATTGTGGTCATCATTCAAAAAAAAAAATCTGAATTCCTTTTTCTCCCACTGACTCTTTTAATTTATTTTTAGTGTGGTTATAGGATTATTTTTAAGTGATAATGTTTTTAGCTTACTGTCAGCATGTTTTAATTTTAAAAAGGAGTTTCAGATGAGCACATAAGCCAATAAAGGCATTTCTAGACACCTAAGTATTCTGGGAGATGAGCTGGTTACAGTTTCCCTTCATTCCCTGCTGCTAAGTGATGCTCAGCTGAATGATCTATTCAGCCTAAGAGAGGAATTGCTCAGAGGAGATTCTGATCTAAATTAGATACATTCCTTTCAGTGGAGTTTTCCTAATATGCCCTGCAATCCATTTTTGAAATGCCAAAACATCACATTTCACAGCAGGCTTTAATAAAAGGTATTTTGCTATATACACATTTCTTGTGACAAATGCATTTTAAAATATTTTTTTTAATTGAAAAAATGCTCTGATAGAAGTTGATTTATCTGTTAAAGTTCTGTATGAAAGATGAGGCTTTACTGCCAGATTTTAGATGTAAATTCTATATATGATTCTAAGTTGAAAGCATATCTGTGCTTTACAAGAGGGGCATTTCAGTAGATGGAAGGGGGCTTACTATAAAAATCCAGTGTTAACTAAGGGGTAAAATTTTGTAGCTTAAAGACAGAATACCTGCTCTAGGAATAGAATCCAATGATTCATGTTTTCTATAGGCAACTTGCATGGATTTTCTGGATGCAAATGTCATTTTACTGTAATCCTCCTGTAGAAATCACTTTACTTTGTTTTGTATAGTTAGTTCTTTGTTTTGTTTTTTTAAGAGAAGTTACTTATGTAATCTTCCAGGCAAGTAGCTGAAGGCAATGTTTTCTTTCCTCCATTAGATACAACAAATAACATGTAAAATAAAGAGAAGAATCTCTTACAGTATGCAGGAAAAGGCCTTTTGAGAAGAGTTCTGCTGATGTTATACAGAGTTGTAGCTTAAAAAGTTCCAGCTACTGTGAGTACAGCTATGCGTGGAGATAATTCTTTCTTAGAAAAGACTTTTTTATTTGGGGAAAGAACAACAAAGGTTCAATTTAGGAAGAGAATTGTTTGGCTTTCAAAAAGAAAACCACTCTAACAGCAGAATGAATTACATGTAATATAAACAAACTATTTAGAGTCAGCATTTATTGCTTGCGTTTAGTAGTTCATGGTCTCTCATCTCTGAGAACTGGAGAAGCATTCTACAATGAGGATTTATTTCTGTGATGGAATTTCTTTAAGCAGGTGATTGTTAAAAGCGCACTGACGCAACTGAATGGCACTGAGAGTGCTATTCACTAATAGATTCATCTCTGTGAGGATGACACATGAACAGAGGGGAGTGCAAACACAGTTTGGAAAGCACTTATGTTTTACTCTTTCCACTATTCAACAGCTGTCTGCATGAGGCAGTTAACTATTCCTTCCTGTGGCACTAGAAATGCCTATGTAGGCAACCTTGATAAAATGCAATT
The DNA here is from genome assembly GCF_023343835.1 of Lagopus muta. Classification (NCBI taxonomy): domain Eukaryota; kingdom Metazoa; phylum Chordata; class Aves; order Galliformes; family Phasianidae; genus Lagopus; species Lagopus muta. The sequence goes on from NC_064433.1 coordinate 84,206,586, forward strand.
CAAGCTGATTTACAGATTTCATAGACATAAGAGGTCTGTTCCAAGAAGCAGAATGTTGCTTGTGAAATATGTACTTTAAGCATATTTGACACCATACAGCAAACTCCCTTAGCCTTACTACTGTGCTCCTGTGAGAGTGTAAGTTCGATTATATGATTTTTAAAAGGAAGGGAAACCTGTGAAGGTGCACTTCATCCCCAAAACTGTCTCAGTCTGCCTCGTAAATAATAACAGTTATAATAACACAAAGATTCTTTCTTGAGTCAGCACTTCGAGTTATCACTAAGCTATTTTTTTTTCTTCAAACTTAAGGCAGCTCTAAAGTGTCCTTTTTTTTTTTTTTTTTTTGAAATAACTTTGACTGGACTGAAACCACTGAGAGGGAGAATAAATTGTTAGAAGTGATCTGGATAAAAAAATCTTTTCAAAAATCTATCAGAAAGGGAGAGAAGACCATTTCTCAGCCACACAATATTTCCCAGCAAGATCTGTTTTCGTTTCATTGCCACAACAACAGATTGTTACTAACTTAACTGTCAGATGACACTACATCTTAAAAAAATAAAAAGCAAAGCACGCTGCCAGCACCACCCAGCAAGGCAGTGCTAGAGTTCACATTAAGACTTCCTCACAATAACTGGTTAGAAGAGAAACCTGAAGCAGCGGTAATCTTACCTTGAGTGTGCAAGATCCAAGGAGAGAAGATCACTGGTTCAAAACAGTGGAGGGCTGAGAAAGTGCTCTGATCAGCTGCTGGTAGCATGCACTTGGCTTTTATGTGCAGGTGGGAGGAGCTGCTCCCTACGGTAGGTGGGCAGTAAGGACAGCAGGCAGACAGCCTTCAGAAGGCACTGCACAGTAGGATTTTGCTCTTTGGGGACAGAAGGAGGGGGGGAAAAGTAAACTGAATGGCATTCAGAGGAGAAATAATGTTGGATTTATTGATTTCTTTTTAAATGACTTAGTTAACTAACTGTTTTCTACTGTGTTTGTTTCTCTGAATCTGGTGCATTATTCTGGTTGCAGTTATAATGCTACTAGGTCTTTTGGAAAGATTTTTACCTCAACAGTAATAGTAGATAGTAACACAAAGTAGTTATCAGAAAGGCTTGTGTTTCTCTTTCTAAAAAGGAATAACTATGAATAAACAGCTTGCTTTATATTCAGAACATCTATTCGATTGCAGATCCGGAACCCTTCTCAGTTTCTCTTGTGCTGTGCTACCCAGCTTTTCTTTGATGCAGCTGTAACTTGTTCCATCTACACACTAACTTTCTAATAGTTCAGTTTAGTGGTTTTATTGTTCCGTGTGTCTGAGTTCTAAACAATTTTCCCAACTGGTATTCTCAAAAGGCAAATGTAGCCGGAAAGACAAACCAGTAGGAATACACATTCCTGGTGGTTTCTTTATAAAATTATTCATTGTTCATTTTAACTCATTCACTGCTTTTAGGGCATGGAAGAATGAGTGGCACAGCATCCAGACACTGGCTTCTGGAGGTGATACAGGCAGTTGTACCCATCTGGAATACTCTGATTCTGTATTTGCACAAATTTCTGAACGAGCCATTAGAACCTTCATTGGTGTTATTTACCATAATCCATGAGTAATGTCTGTGTCATTTTGGAATGTCTGTGAGTGGAGAAAGCCAGGAAGATAGAACAGGGAGAAAAGGACTGTGGTGTGAAATCAAGGAAGAGGCTACAGCTGTATCCTGCTTTGCAATCTGGGCAAGAGCAGGAGAAAAACAAATGGCAGCCTGAATTTACAGAGTTAAGATAAGCAAGACAGTAGAGAATGTGATGGAGAATCAAGTGTAATATATGCTACTTCTTGCACTAAAGGGCCAAAGTTGTCACTGGGTGAAGAATTATGAGATGCTAATAGAACCTTGGCACTTCTGGCAGTATCCTGAATTTGTTCTCAGTGGTGGACTCTTGTGTCCATATTTTGTGATCTGATTATATATGTTATTATCAGTCTAACTATGTATGAAGTCCTGAGATGTTTATGCTGAGAATGCAGATTAATTCTTAATATGGACTCAGGGTGAAATTCACATCATTAGTTTTCTTCTCCTTTTCTCTTGATTATAATAAGCATTTTTGAAAAAAGAAGTATTGAATGGGTGAGTTGACCAGGACAACTTGAGTTGCAATTCTATTTGGTTTTGTCAACCTATAAATCACTCGTATATCAGTGTTAGGTGATAGAAATAGCTGCAGAGCCTTTGTTGATGCAGACTGAGACTGAGAACAGTTGAACTGAAGGGTTAACTGGCTGGTTGAGTTGGTAAGGTTCCTAAAGTATCAGGTTGCTGTTGGATTGGACAGCTTCTATGTTCTTGCAACTAATTACCAACAAAAGTCATGCTACTTTGTTATTCCTGCAGCACTCAATGGATTTTTACAGTTCTTATGAAGAGATGAGTTCTCTGAAGAGATTACAGCATGGTTTTAGGAAGGCTACATTAAGTAACGATAACAGGAATAGGGTTCTAAAAGGTGCAAATTATAGCAATAAGGTTATGCAATAATTAGTTCAGGCATGGGCAATTTGTGATGGTTTGACAGATTAAGTAGTGCACATAAACTGGAATTATACTCATCTAACATCTGGTTGGTTATGTGCTTACAGAAATCTAGGTCAAGATTTTCAGAAATTAGAGAGTAAATAGTTACCTCTGTCCTTAATGACTATTAATCATTGTAATAATTAATGACTGTCTCGAAATTGCTGGCCTTTCTCTACATCCCTTTTAGACTCAATGGATTCTTCTTTTAAGATCAATACCTTCTAAAGATCATTACTTTTTTTCTTGGGAACAAAGACATAAATGTAGAGAGTTATCTGCAGAATTATTTTATTTAAGCTTTTGACCCTTATTTTCAGGTGCTAAGTAACATTTTTCAAAAGTGAGTCAATGCTCAAGAGAATTCATATGCCATTGGCTGTGTACAGATGATTTCATGTCCTACTGCATGGCAGACTGAAGGCTAACATTATCTTTTAGTACTTCCAGAAGAGAAGAAATAAACAAGTTTTTCTTTAGTTCTTTCCTTTTTTTTTTCCAGGCAACATTAAAGCACTTTACAAATATTAAATTGAGATAGATGGAAAGTATCAGACTGTGTTAATGATTTTTAAGCACTACTGTGATATAATTATATGGAAGATTACCCCTGATAAGACTAGAACGTTAGGTAGTCATATAATTATCTAATCACTGCCTTGCATTGCTTATCTTCTCTAATGAGTTTTTTAGTAGATGAAAGCTTTATCAAAATCTCTGTGGGAAATTTGATGTAGTTTGTCACACAAGTAAGTAGATTTCAGGGCATACTGCCAGGCTAGACAGTAACTTCAGTTACTGTTAACTCGTCTTGTCCCAGTGACCATGAACAATGTCCAACTTTCTAAAATGGTTAGACCCTATCTAATTCTTAAAAGCAAAGTTATCCTTCCAAGAGTACTTTCAATGGTGTAGTCCTCTTGCTTCATTCTTACCCTAAAATGTCCAGATTGGTTTACTATTCGTTTCCAAGAATTGTTTGGACTAGCGCATGCTTTTAGCACATCCAAAATCCATATCATGTACTCACATTATTTTATAGTAGGTCTATTATTTTTGTACAAAAAGGAACTGTTAGTAAGGGAATCAGCTTTGTGAAAGTACCTTAAACTTGGGAAGAGTGTTTTACCATGCTTTTGGGAATTGTACATGCTCAGCTAAGAAATACTATATGGTGGTTCAGAGAGCAAGATGACCGTCTGGCATAATTCAACTAACCTTTTTGTTGTGGCTCCACAAAGAGCTCTGTGCAGAATCTCCTGAAATACACTACATTCATATGGGAACTCTGAACTCTTCCATGAAGGGTTGGAGTGCCCTGACACTTTCTTATCATTTAGCAGACTTGGCAATGATCCTACGAAAGGATTCCCCCAGGCAGCCTTTGCAGCTGTCTTATGGCATTAGTGTTACTACACAGAATATTGGTATTGCCATCAGTATCCCCGTAGCATGTTACGATTATGAGACAGATTACAGCTTGCCAGTGGGGACAGAACTATAACCATAATTGTTATATTTCTGTGTTTCAAGTATATTTGTTCTTCAGTCAGAGTCTTCTATTAAATTAAATTTGGTTAGACCCACAAACTATACGGTAAAGAATAATCATTAACAGAGGTAGTTAAAACAGCAACTGTATAAATGAGAGATACTTCACTCTAGATCTTTTAAAAGTAGATATGTCCAAATTCCGACATTAATTCCAATAAAAGAACCAAGTGATTAACTCCCAGTTTGAGTGTTGCTTACCTGAAATAAATGTGGCTGCATGTGTTGGCTGTGGATGCAGAAAGAATGAATGTGAATTGATGGAGAGTTCAATTGTGAATAAATCATGATTTACGTAGCATTGCATCAACAGCTCAGGTAGGTGACTACTTCCTGGTTGGTGGTTGTATCAAAGGAGGGGGGTCTCTATCCAGTTAAATGGCATGTTGATGGCAAAAGATGAGCTATCGACATCGAACTTTCAATACTTTTGTCAAACACAAACCAGATAGAAATTGAGAAATCTCCTAACATAAAGTAGGATAATATAGCAATAGAACCCTAGTGAGGTAGTCTTCCAACTTTCATCTATACATTAGAACCACCATAACTTTAAAAGGGAGAAAGACATTCCAAAGTTTATTTGTTAAATTAGTTAGTAGAAAAATATACTGACCAGCTCATAAGTAAATTTCTGTTAATCTACACCATCCTCATGGAAATGTATTCTTCTTTTTATTTGACTGCAGGACCAAAGACATGAATGATTTCTCCACTTGACCAGCAGTATGCTTTATTAACCTGTGGTTTCAGGAAACATTCTGTCTTCTGTCATGCTTCCCATCAGTGTAAGATCTATCCATAGTCTTTCCAGCATATTTGACTTTTAGAGAACTAAATGTGATTAAATTAAATGAGTTGCAGTTTTTATAGAACATAGTCTATTCCACAGTAAAGATTCACAAACCTAGAGGGAAGGATAAGGGGAGAAAACATTTTCAATTCAATTTATATTCTTCACGTCTTGAAGAATGTCTGAATTCCACTTTCAAATCTGTATCCATACACTAGGGTCACTTAAGTGATCTGCTACAAACTGCTGTATGGCATTCCAGTGTAGGATAATCAGGATACATTTTTAAAGCGTGGATCTTGCATTGTAGATAAGCATACAGCAAGTCTGAGTGTGAGTATGGAAGCAATACCTGCCAACCTCAACCAATGTTTTCACCTGTATGACAGAGTCCATTTACCAAATAACATGATAGAGACAGAATTGAAAAAACTGGAAAGATTTGATACTGAACACACTATAGCTATAACTGATGGCATTCTGAACGTGTCTCACCTATTTAGTATTGTGTCCACCAGTGAAAAGGGAATGCAGTCCAATACTGCTATCATTAGAGCAATCCATCCAGCTTACAATTGTTTGTGTTGCACGTGTTCTATATTTACCAACTTCCTATGTCTGAGTGTCAGCTTTGGGGCTTCCATTGGGATACATTAGCTGATTTTCATGCTAACCATATCAAAATAGGAAAAAATGCTTATTATCTTGGCAGTGTTTACTTAGGCTGTCTGTTTTTCAGAAGGAATATGATATAACAAGCTAGATTGAATGTTTAAAGGTTGGAAACTTGCTGGCTGGGGTGCTTTTATGCTGAAAATATCGGGGAGTCTCGATACACAGCAAACTGAATGTGAGATAGCACTGGGCCCTGACAGCAAAGAAGGCCAACACTACCTTGAGCTAGAGGAGTAGGAGCACAGCCAATAGCTTAAGGAAAGTGATCATCCCTTTGTACTCAGTGCTTACTAGGCTACATTTAGAATACTCTGTTTGATTTTGAGCCTCCCAACGTAAGAAAGATATCAGTGAACTGGAGTGAGTCCAGAGGAGTGCCTCTTGAGGGGCCAGAGCACTTGATCTGTGAGAAGAGACTGCAGAAGCAGGCTTATTCAGCTTGACCAACAATTGGCTTGGAGAGGACTTAACAAACAGCAGCCCCAGCTACCTATGGGAGAGTTATTGAGGAAGTAGAGCTCTTTGCAGTGATGCATGGTAGAAAGACAGTAGACAGAGCAGGTTGCCTGGTGAGGCTGTGCAGCCTCCATCCTTGGAGGTTTTCAAGAACCAACCGAAAAAAGCCCTGAGCAGCCTGTTCTGACCTCATGGCTGCCTCAGAGAGGGCATTGGACTAGAGACCTGAGATCCTTTCCAAACAAAATGAATATCCAATCCTATGCTGTAGGACAATAATACTACTTCTCACCTGACACTGTGGAAATGTGCAGATTAGTTGATTTTCAGTTCACCTGCATTTAAGAGACTGAGGCACTGGCCCAGAGTATGATCAAAGTTGATAAAGTGTCCATGTATTTAAATACAGAGTGTGTACATTTCTGAAAAAGAGCACACTGCAAATGAAGGTCTTAACTTTCATTATATGACTGGGGATTAAATAAGACTTGTCTTCAGTTCCACCAGAATGTGCTTGGTGGCAGTGTTATGCATTCTGTGTGTAGATTTTGAGTATTTTTCTTTTAAATACATTCCCTGAAAGTTTATTTAATGAAGCCAAGTGGCATACATTTTGGCTGTAATATATATTCTTTTAAATCTCTTTGCCAAAAGTTTATATAGTGTTTTTTTGTTGTTGTTGTTGTTGTTTTTTTTTTAATTTTTAATTTTTTATTTTAGGAAGGCTAATTTGTGCTCTGTTTCAAATGAAATATAGCATCCTTGGGAAAACATGTTTCTGATCAAAGGAAATATTTTCTCCACTGACAGTGAGATTAACAATGGAGTGAACCAGAATTTCGATTAAATGTCAGTGTTTTCTACTCCAGCTCTACTACATAGAACCTGAGCTTTATTTCATAGGTATTGCTTACTTTGACCCTATACAATTCATTAGTTTTGAAACGATGAACAATTTTTGCTGCCTTGATTATGTCATCACTGAATTCTTTCCCCCTCTGCACTAAAAAACTTCCCTGTTGAGACAGAGCTTAATTATCTTCATAAAACTGCCTAGTATTATTACCAATAAACCATAGGAATCTGATTCCAAATTCCAAATATCTTTTTTTTTTTTTCTTTTTTTTTTTTTTTCTGAAAAAGTGAGTATTTGGTCATTTTCAAAATTAATTTTGAAGACTGATGGAAAATTTTTTGAAACTTAAGATGGCCCTAATTGTTCTGGAAAGGGACAGTTTTTAGAGAACACCAAAACCACGTTATAATAATGACACACACTTCATTCAAATTGTATCTCATTTTAGTGTTGGAACAGACACAATATTATTTATTGGGCCCCTCACTGCAAGAAAGACATTGAGGCCCTGGAGCGGGTTCAAAGAAGAGCGACAAGGCTGGTGAGGGGTCCAGAGCAGAGGCCTTATGAGGAATGACTGAAGGAGCTGGGATTGTTCTGTCTGGAGAAGGGGAGGCTCAGGGGAGACCTCATTGCTCTCTATAACCACCTGAAGGGAGGTTGTAGTGAGCTGGGGGTCGGCCTCTTCTCTCGTTTAACTGCTGATAGGACTAGAGGGAATGGCTTCAAGCTGCGCCAGGGGAGATTTAGGATGGAAGTTAGGAAATGCTACTTTTCTGATAGAGTGGTCAAGCACTGGAATGGGCTGCCCAGGGAGGTGGTGGAGTCACCAATCCTGGAGTTATTCAAGGAACATTTGGATTTTGTGTTGAGGGACTTGGTTTAGTGAAAACTGTTGGTGATAGGTGGATAGTTGGACTAGATGAACTTGAAGGTGTTTTCCAACCTTGGTTATTCTGTGATTCTGTTTGTCTGCAGAATACTGTGTCAAGGAGGAAGGTCAGCTTCCACTCTCAGTTGTACAGTTGTACACAGATATGACTGGTGGTGCTCATAAGGTTTCAGTGGACTTGCTTTTCATTCCTTTAGTCTATTTTTCAGGATTCTTGCTTTGCTTAATAGATCAGTGTGGTCTGTGAAGTGTCTAGCAAAGACTGTCTGTCAGCTTGATGCCATTTGCAAGTGTTTCATCAGTTCCATTATTTTTACTATACATAAAGTTGTAGACAGCTTAAATCTATTGATTTTTGCTTCGTAGTTCAATGCTTTCACTATTTTCTAGTGTAGACCTTAAACATGCTAATTTGTTCCCATGGACCATAACAGCTTAAAAAACAACAAACCCACAACAGAGTACTTTAATGAATATCCAAAAGAGCAATAAACTCTGCAAACAAGTATTGAGTTCACCCTAACATGATGATTATGACAACGTTTGAGTGACCTGTTCAGCTTGTAGCTCAGATTTGTCATGGAAAACCACTGAAGTCATTACCACTGGGCAACAACTAGATTGAAAGAAGTTCTAGTATGAATTAAATGCTTTCCATCATTTTTGGTGGAAAAATACCAAACTCAAGTAAATTTCTATAATCCTAAGTTTTTTTGAAAGTATCAGTGTATCACTGAGTAAAAATTGCTTACCAGCATGTTCTTCAGGAGGAGGAAAGAAATATAGAATGAGTGGTTCATAACACATTGGCACTTTTGCATAGATTCCCAAGTGGTACTTGGCACTTCTGCTCTTTTTTTGGTGTATGTTTCATCTGGAAAAAGCTCTTTTCAATATTCAAAACACTGAAGGGAAAGAATGTGTAGAAAATGATCATTTCTATGTATTATATCCTGGACAGTCAAAGGTATTTTCCTAACTGTAGAAATCCTGTTAGACAGCTCCTAAAAGTTTATAATAATCGCCTTGGTTTTATTAACTTGTCTCCTTTCACATCATGGGTTCATTCTCAGTATGTTCATCTGCTCCTACTAAAACTGGAGGATTTAGATCAATGTTGGCTTTTTAAAATTTAATTCCATTCTAACTTTAACAGCCTTTTGCTAATGCACTGTAGTGCAGTGAGTTATACTAGATGGAAGAGTGACGAGAGAGTAAGATCACCACCTACTTGAAAAGGGCCTTTTGCTTTTATGATGATAATAGTAAACAGTTTTCATTTGTGTGTGCCTGCTGGATAGACTTCAATGGCAACACAACAACCTGCAGAAAGGGCTTTCCTCTACTCTGATCTCCCTTTGGCCTAGAAATTGAGTGGAGCTTTAGCGAAAGAGGAACATATTGTATGTGATTAAATAGAGAATTCTTCTCCGAGTGCAGATGGTTCTATTACTGTCAGAGAGATGAAGCATCCAAAACTGTCACAGCTTTGTAACAGGAACGTGCTTCCTCTGCTTCACAAGTAGGTGAGTGGTACTGCTAGTACAGACACTACATTCTCTGTGGGAGATTCATAGACCTCTGCCATGAGTTACTGAGCTAACAGCGGGGCTTTTTTGTATGAGAATACTTTTAGACTGTTTATCAAACTACTTCAAGTACCAATTTCCAAGCCAAAGGTCAGTGTTATAAATTTTTTTAATTTATAGAGAAGTTGACATTCTGTTTTTTCTGTGAGTGTTCAGTTCAGACTTATTTTAGAAGAAAGAACTCTGCTAGCTAGGATCTGTCACTCACCCAGTTGCACCAAGAAAAAGCAGGCTGAACTACTGAAACTTCTCTAGGCATAGCAAGTTCTGTGAAAGCCCTTCTGCTTAATCCAGATGGACAGTCACTTCATATCTTAAAACATTTATTTCTATTTGTGTTGGACTGGATGGAGTGTCCAGGCATTACTTTTTCTCAAACAGCTTCATGTTTATGTGTTACTGTTAACATTTGAATAAGCACAAAGCCAAAAGCATTCTGTCCCACAGAACTCAGATGAAGTTTATGCCAACTAAAAAAGCATTTTTAAAAAAAAAAACGAATGGAATCAGCTATATGTAGCTCCTTTAGGCTTCTCAGTACCACTTATAGAGCAATTTTTCCCAAAGATGATTAGAAATGAGGATAAATCCTCACTTGATAAATCCTACCTATCCATTCCAGAAAAGTTCCGGGGATACATGCTTGTCCAGTTTCTGGTTTGGATGACTCACTAAAGTCAGAGATGCTTATATATACCATCTGATTCAGGAACAATGAGAACATATGAATAGTCTTTCTCACAAGATTCTCTACTTTTCTGGTGGCAGAGCAAATACTGTGGCTACAGCCTTTCTCTGGCTTTTATTATGTGTGGTTTTGGAGAAGGACATTGTCACATGTACTTTATTAATGATTTGGAATCTTCAGCTAGTTTTCCAAATAACTTTTCTTTAAGAAAATTTTCTTATTAGTGGATTTTTTTTTTTTCCTTAATCTTATGAAAGCAAGAAAATCGCAGCAGAGTATTCCTTTACTAATCTTTTTAAATATTTGCTTCTCTGAAGATAAGCAGCATGACTGTAGGATTATATATACTGTACATATACACTCATACTGTATGTTTTCATGCAGGTGAGTTAGGAAATATTTTTTTAAACTGCCATAAGTTTGTCTGAAGCAAATAAATTTTTTTAGCATTCCCATAATTGTAGTAAATAAAAGAAATGAAACTGGAATGAGGTTGCTGGCACCTTGAAGGCTAAGTAATGCACTACTGGTTTTGTTTTTGGTTTTGTTTTTTTTTAAAGGAGATCAATTTTTGTTTGAGGCTGTTTTAAAATTTGTTACAGATTTTGTCTTACACTTTACAAGCTGATCTTACCCTCAACCTCGTGTCCTCTGCCCAGCAAAAACATGAATTTTTCATCCATCTTTAATGTAGGTGGGTAAGTAGTACAGTAATAATCACCACTGTGTGAAATCTGCTAGCATAAAATGCTTTTATTCTGATTTTTATGGTGTTCATTTCAAGGCCTCATTGTAGTGAGGTCCAGCTCCTACCAGGCCTTTCCAACCGCATCTCTGTAGGCCAGCTTTATGATTCTGGAATGGTAAATTTCAGAGTGAAATTTGTGAGAACTGGGGAAGTAAAGTTGGTTCAAGCTCCTGTTTGTGAAACAATCTACAGAAAGATAAGACAGAGCCCATTTCAGATTGCACTCCAGAAATTTGCTAATAAAAAGTTTGGAAAAAAATACTACTAAGGTTAAAAGTTTTTCAAGATGACACTTGACTTGGCTATTGAATTGTCTTAATGGTTCAAAGTGGCTGCAATTTGGAGATACTGGATTTAATGCTGTAAAAAATTATTTAGTGAGCCCATTTTCTGTAGATAAGGTCCCTATGGTGAGCATTAGGCTGGGTACTGAATTTTGCTATATGTTTTGTAAACTTTGCTAACAAATTTATACAACTCTCACATGTAAAAACTAACAAAAAACTGCACAAAAAACAAATTAATAAAGAAAGGCCAATCTTGGAGAGGCAGCATACAGAACTTACCAATATATTGTCTGCAAGTAGATGCGATCCAATCAGAATGGCTGGGTAGTACTTCAATTCTGTAGTACACCTGTCAAAAAACCCCTAACTCTAGCAACTATATCCATGTAATCTTTTTTTGGTGGTCAAAACAGAGGTCTTCATGTGTATCTCTGACTTGATGTTACTTCAGCGTATTTTTCTCCAGACTTGTGAGAAACAGGGAATAGACAAGTCCTTGAGAGAATTTTTTACTTATTTGACTTGACTTTGAACATATAGAGAACAGTGTATCTCTAGAGTGGTGGAGATACTTCCAGAATGTGTACTATTTACTTAAAAACAAGAATCAGAAGTCAGTCACGATCTATAGATTGGTTTGGAAGTAAAATAGGAGAGCAGTTATATTTAAAAGTGCCATTTTAAAATATCTGCACTACCCATACTGGCTACAGAAGGAGGATCAAGGGTATTTGCTGAACAAAAATACTGAACTTTTACAGTACCTCAAATAACATTTCATTGAATAACATCTTCTACATTCCTAAAGACAACTGAGAATGAATTACATTATGTATGAAGAAAGAATCTATGACTTTTTTTTTAAGAACATGTAATTTACATGTAGTTACTTAAAGGCAGTGTGTTTATTTAAAAGCATGCACTAACATACATAGATGTCCTATATCAATCCTATATAGGATTGATGGGGAATGACTTAATAATGAGTTATTAGAGAGATGGCACATCATTCCTGGTAATCTACATCCCCCTTTACCTATGTTAGAGTTCATGATGTTTCTTAGATGGTGTCATAGTTGGAAACAACTACATTACACTGCATTTGTAAGAGAGAAGCTAGAAAATATTTATTGATATAATATGGAAACAATGCAGTGATTTAACAGCGCTTAATTGTAAGTAAGGCAGTGACCTAACGAGATTCAAGATGGTGGGATACACTTGATTAATTACTGCATAGTGGGTAGGGTAAACCTACACATATAGGAGATTTTTCAGTTAAGTCACATCAGTTAGAGTGGACACTCTTGCTTCCTAAACTTGAACCACAGAGGTAAGGAGCCTAGGTGTGACTGAATCCCAGACTTGGTGAACGGTTTATGTTGAAGGGATTAAAAGTGCACAATCAAAGACATAATTTTAGTGAAGCTAAAAAATCTTCAATCAGTCTAGGATATGATCTTAGCAAAGCTAGCAAAGCCTAAATCAACTATTAGCTGCTTACGGAGGATCTGTGTTAGCAAAGCGTCTTGATGTCAAAGTGAACTTTGCATAGGCATTTATCTCAGGAGGACTCCCTGCGCAAGGGGAGATTCTGTCGGGCAGCCTGCTGCCATGCAGAAGAGCTCAGGGGGCTCTTGCACTGCTCACTATTCATGGCATAAGACCTTTGGCAGATAGTCATAGGTTGTTTTTTTAGGTGCGTACTCAGTTGGTCCTTTCAGTTCTTTTAGCCTCCCCTAGTTTGAGACAGATCTGTAGTTGTTGCCAGTACTGTTGCTTATCATTGTCTTCCTGTGCAAGGCCTCCTGTGTAAGACCAGTCTGAAGGAGGACGTTGAGGGAAGAAGACAGGAGGGCTGGGGAGCACGCCATCATAGGCAGAATGTAGAATCATAGAATAATTAAGGCTGGAAAAGACCACTAAGATCATCTAGTCCAGCTGTCAGCCCATCACCATCATGCCCACTAACCGTGTCCCTCAGTGAAACAGCTACAAGTTTCTTGAAAACCTCCAGGAACCTCCCTGGGCAGCCTATTCAAATACCTCGTGACTTTCTCAGAAGAAATGTTTCCTCGTATCCAGCCTGAATCTTCTCTGACTCAACTAAGGCCATTACCTCTCATCCTATCACTAATGAGAAGAGGCCAATACCCACCTTACTACAATTTCCTTTCAGGGAGTTGTAGGAAGCATCTGAATTTCTGCATCTGCATCTCCTACACATGCAAATATTCATTTTGCTCAATTCTGGAAGGTCCAACTTCAGGCATCTCACTTCCAGAAAGATGCACTCTAATTGCAGAGGATTCAGAACACAGCAGGAAGAATGATCAGAGGTCTGTGGCTTTTGACCTCCAAGGAAGTAGGAGAGTTTGGGCTTTTTGGTTGAAAGAGAATACTTATGGGGAACATTAACTGACTGCCTTCACAAGCATGTAAAAGGGCATTGCAGAGTGGAAGAGGCAAACAAATAAATAGAATCAAAATTTGGAGCAACAAATAGCAAAGTTTGCTATCTTTTTTTTTTTTTTTTTTAATTATTATTTGAAGAAGGATCTCAACTAGTCTGCTTATTTACACTGGAACATTTGTGCAGCCAACTTTAAAGACTTCTGTGTTGCACTGGGAGTTATCCAGACAGTGTGTGAATCAGTATCAAGCACTTGAAATGATGGATCACATGCTCTGAATAGCAAGTACTTGAAGCCCTTATTAACTGGGAAAAAAAAATAAATTGTGTGCAGTCCATAAAGTGGAGTGTGGTCACGTAAAAAATAGTTAAATAATTCTGAATGTTCAAAGTCTGTTCAGTGATTTTGAATAATTCTGAATGCTTGAAGTCTGTTCAGTGATTGATTCTGACCTTAAACAGACTAAGTTATTCCTATATGCTGTCCAGCCGCATTCAATATTTATTTTCACTTCTGAATCATTCAGTATTTATTTTCATTTCTGAATCATTCAGGATTACTGTTTCCAGGTTTTCCTCTATCCTTATGTTTCAGATTATTTCCTCTACTAGTACAAGCTTGCATTAATCTTTTCTAAACATAAATGGTTATTTTGTCCCAATGTTTCCAGTCTCCATGTCTACATATTTCTCACTCCTTGTTCATGGAGTTGTTAATAAAGAGTTTTAACAAGTGTTGCTTGGAAAAAGAAAATATAAGATCTTTCCCATATTATGTCTAACAGATTTCAGAAACATTAACATGATCTTTCAGAGTCAGCTAAGTCCCAGATAACTGGGAAACAAATAAAATATTGGTGCAATTTTAAAATAACTCTTTCCAACCTGTCAGCCTCCTTCCTCTTCCTGGAACAACTTCAATAGACATAGCCCACTCTCCCCTTCCAAAATCTGACCAATATCTACAGAAAATTTCTAGAGTTCTAGATAATAAATTTGATTCTAATGATATTATATTGCTGCTTTTAATTAGAGAAGAAAACCTGCTTGGTGTCCTGTGTGTTTATATGTAGTGTGATGACTTTCACTAGATAAGGGGAATACTGTGAAGCTAGGGCTATCACATATGACACTTAGGATTGTGATGAGTCCAAGTGTAAAATGGGAATTCAGCATCAATACCAGAAGATATTAAGCAATTAAAAAATAAAAACAAATTCATTGCATTTGTCTCTGAAATACATTCAGTACTTTGTCATTTCGTAAATGATAAGCTGCTGCAGCCACAGTTATTGTATGTGTGTGTATGACTACTTGTAGAGATCTCTTAGCAGTTCAGTTTAAGTTAAACCATTATTTTCAGTTGAAATATTCAGTGGTTTCTGTTTCAAATACTAGCAAGGGGAACATCTTTTTTAAACAGCAGAAAATGTTGCATGTTTTTTATATCATAAACTTAGACATGAACCTGAGGTATACATCCCAATTTAAATCTAGGGTATATTAAAGTGTATTTTAATTTTCTGTTGTATCTGCAATTAAATTTTCTGTTGACCCAACTGGTTCTTTGCCATTTTACTAAGGAGAGGTGGTAGCCACTCACAAATGGGTGGCAAACGAAATTAACACAAGTGCCATTAAATAAACAGCACAGAATCACTGAGCAGAGAGACTTGAGCAATGTGTGGTTTCTCTTGTCTCCCTGTGATGATGGTATACTGCAGGAGCTCAGCAGAATTCCCATGGGCTAACAACATAGACTATACAGAGGTTTCATGGCTGGTTCTGTGGGACTGTCTGTGCTGCAGCACTCAAAACATGACTGCAAGGGAGTGAAAGGAGCCAAAGGGGGAATAGTGCATGCTGTAGGCTTTTTAGGACTAGTAACGAGAACAAACAAACCTAGCTTATCAATGTATGTGCAATGGAGACCGTAACTGAAAATCACTGATCAACATAAAAAGCTAGAAGGGCAGTTTATGTCTTTAATCGAAACAGTTCTTCACAAAATGGAAGAAATGTTCATTCAAAATAGAAGGATAAGAAGACAGGAAATATGGCAACACAAAAGAATGGAAGTGGAATCTGTTGTTGAGAGAGAACAGAACAAATGTTGGGAAAAATGATAGTAATTCCAATGGTCCATCCATCTATGTTTTATCTCTGTCTCTCTTTCCCTCCCTTCCTCTTTCCCTCTGTCATTTTTTGCTCTTTCTCTCTTTCGTGCGCTACAAGGATGTCTGACCATATAAATACATCTGAGAATACAAAAAAAGTCCCATTATGTCACAAACTGCTTTCAAGTATTTTAAGAATGGTCGCTCACCAGTGGCTAATGTGAATGTTCAAAGGTTTATTGTTCAATCACGCTGTGTTTGAATTATTGTTTGGATAACCATGGAGTACAACCTAAACTAACTTACTATGCTGTCTGAAATAGTGGTGAAGTGAGGAAAAAAATGAAAAAAAAATCTCTCCAGAAGTTTTCTTTGTGTAGATGTGGGCCAGATCTTCCTGTATGTGCACAGGTTTACAAAGGAACTCCAATTAGGTTATGAAGACCTACTGGATATCCTACTGGACAACCTGATCTGTCTGCTGGTGAGCAGAACATCTGGTATCATGGAGCTTTTTTACTTTTTACTGAGGAATCTAGAGCTTGGCTCATCACTGTCTGTTGATTTCTGTCTAATTAATTTCGAAAAGTAAATTAGCCAGTAAGAGGCTTTTGCCTTCTTGTTTTCAGATGATCCCAAATACTGCTATTAAAATTCTGCTGTCTTCCTGCAACTTGCTTTCATAAATCTCATATACTTTTCTGTGCTGTGCCCAGTCTTCCCACCTAATTACCCATTCTAAAACTTCTCAAAACCCAAGCTCTATTTGCACTTACAACAGACTGACATCTAATTCTGTGATGCTACCTGTTGCTTGGGGCCCCGCTTATTTGCCTAAGTAAAAATTAAAGCTGTAAGAAAGTATTTGTACTGTTAAGACTCGCAGAGCTCAACGTACCCCAGAGAGCTTCTAGCCCATCATATATACTTCTGAAACAGATTTTGCTTTTTCTAAATGCTTTTAACTTTTCATGCTTACTATCAAACCCACCTAAAGCATTTGAATTTGAACAACTGTGCCTCATAGTTGTATTGTAGAAGAGGCAATGAGAAGCAGACATAGTTTCCCTGTGATGGTCCTGATTTTATAGACCTCTACTATATCCTCTCTCAGTTATCTCTTTTCTAGATGAAGTCTATGGGCCTCATTTGATACCCACTGCTGTCTAGGTGAAGTCTCTTAGTCTGCAAACCAAAAGGCAAAGTGCCCAACAACATCCACAACTACCACCCTGTGAAATGGCCTACATCTTCTATTCTGACTTCAACCTGAAGTCCCTGCTTACACACAACAGTGTATAAGGAGGCCTGACTTAAGATAGATGTAGCAGAAATGCTAAGTTACAGCTTCCATGAATGAATGAGCACCTGGAAAGAAAGCAGGGCCATCCCAGGTGAGCTCAGGTGCATGCAATTCATCTGAGTGACTGGAAGGGGTGGAGCCAGGATCCACCCTTCCCAAGTTTCATTTAAGTGTTGGCAGCGGAGGTGAGAGTATCTTTTTGGAGATTCCTTTGTGCCTAAAGCTTTCTGGAGGTAAGCAGCCTCTTTCTATTATTTCTGCGGTTGTTGCATTTTAGCGAAATCTCACTTGCTGCAGCTTGGGATCTTGCTGTTCTGCTGTTACTGCTGTGCTTTCTATTGTGTTACACTTGCCTACCCAGACAGGAGAATTGCATACTGGCCCATGAAGAAGTGCAGGCTTCAACTATAAACCAGTCATCAATTGTCTTGTATTTTGTCAATTGTACAATTTGCCTATTACAACGTAAAGCATTGTGGTGTACTGGATTGCTGCCTTAGAAAGGGTTTACCTTTAACCTGCTCAATCAGTGGTTCATGCTGTGAAGTGGTGGAGCTCAGTGGAAATGCTTAGTCACAGCTTGAAGCAGTGATTGAGCACCTGGTAGGAAGGTAGGACCAACACAGGGGGAGCTCAGCTGCAAGTAATGCACCTGATTGATTAGAAGGGGTGGAGTCAGGATCCATCTTGTCCCACATCTCATTTAAGTTTTGGTAGTGAAAGCAAGGGTGTCTCTCTGGGAATCCCTGTGTATCTGAGGCCTTTTAAAGGTAAGCAGTTTCTTTCCTATACTTTTATGCTTATGGCTATTGTGTCTTTTTTTATTATGAGCAAATCTTGTCTGGCTGCAGCTTGGAATCTTGTGGCTCTGCTGTCACTTTCTTTGTTGTATTATAGTAGGGTACTAGCTGACAAAGCAAGCACTGAGTTAATTAATTTCTTCAAATTTGAATTTGTTTGTTACTGAAAGGCCTTGTACAGTAAAAAAATGCAGTGCGGGGCTGGCATTCCTGACCATTAGGCAGGAGGAATAGTACTCTGGGAAGTTTATTATAAAAATAAGTATACACAAAAATACACACATGTGAGCACATAGTAGAAGAGAAGCCTTGGCAAGGGTCTTAAAAAGTGTTTAAGGAGTGGTTTCAGTAAGGAAAATATTGCTGCAAACACAATTAAGTCAGTGAGTGTTTGTGAGAGTGAAAGCCACGTGGGCTTCTGTTTTGGGTGTTTATGGAATTCCTATCACAGCTGTAGCATAGTTACACCTAGATATGGATGCTTGCTGTTAAATCTGAGCCACAAAATTGAGCATGTAAGGGAATGGTATTCAGGGGTAAAATAAAATTGTTAGTAAGGGAGACTGATGTAATATTGTGGCACACTTACAAAATAAACAGTGCTTTATGCTTTTGAGTGTACCCTGCCTTCTTGCTTGTCCTTGCTCTGGGCAGAACTGCGTGTCCCAGTTGCTGTGGGACTGGAGATAGTGGGGCAGCTGTTCCCTGCCCTTATTTGTCATCTGTGGTGGCTTTATCAGTTTGGCACCTATGAGTCCCTTTGCTGAAGGCAGTGCAGGCCTTCAGCGCTTCCAGGGAATTGGAAGTAGTCTTTATGTTTGCCTTGCATAAGAAAAAGGCTATAAAAAGTAGGAAGTTCATATGCCTGGAACTGTTTTGTACCTTCAGCTTCCTTGCCTGCACTGAAAATTCTTTTCAACTTGAATGTTGTGATGTGGAACATGCTTTTGCTTCTGTGTATAGCTTTCCAAGCTCTCCTGATTTCCTTCTATGCGATCGAATCGTTTTCCTAGTCCCAGTACAACAAGTGGCTGGAGGGAAAATACCATTTTATTTTTGTGTCTGAATGCCAGAAGTATCACTAAAAGGAAGTCTTGAGATTATTCTTATTGAAGAAAGACTTGCTAGTCACTCTGTCTTTTGGTCAAGAAATAGGGAAAATTCTGCTCTTTTTTTTGCATTAGACTAAAAGCCTACAAAAGAAGGATTTCCAGGCAATGTTTATAAAACACTGGAGAGGACTGAGTGGCACCATTTAGGTGATTCTTGAAAGCTGTTGCCTTTAACAAGGTAAACTTGGATTATGTTGTATGTGACTGTAACTGGGACTCACTACCTTGTATGCCAGGGTAGTGATGTGCTGTAATACCTGTTGCGTTCTATCCAGGGGACACAAGTGCCTTTCAGGGCCATGTAAATTTCTTAAATTGGTCAAATGGTGGAACTTCCTTCTTGTCATATAGAATTGCAATATAGTGATGGATGTCTGTTTCTCCGGGCAGCTTCTGTCTTGATAGCTGGATGTTTGTACGTACAGGCTTTTTCTGTGCACAGTAAACATCCTGTGAGAGGATCAGTATGCTACCATCAATTTCTATATACAGGAGTGATGTGATAGGTGCAAAGCTGTTTGCGATGGATAAGTTTTGGTCTGGATTTCTTGACAGTTACCTTCAGAAGTTGTCTTCTCTCACAAGAGAAAATTCTGTGATTCTTAGGTAATAAAAAAGGTCATTAGAGTTTATCTGCTAACTCTATATTGAAGATGTGCCTGGTATGTACGAAAATGGAGAAGGAGAGCAATTTTGTTTCTGAAGTGACAGCACTTTTTTAGTCCAGTTTCCCAGGGATGTCTTGTCCATGTGGCCTCACACTTTCCTAAAATATTTTCCTCTGGTTACAGACCAAACATAAGAACTGTAGGCGAAAAATATTTCTTTTAAAAAAGACTGAAAGGGTGTCTGTTGAGAGGTGGAAAAGACTTGTGATATATACTGAATAATAGATAATATTGTCATTGAATAGCTAAATTACTAAATAGCTGAATATCTGAAAATGGTGTTTAAGGTTTTGTTTGTGTTACAAGCATAAGTGATCTTTATAAGGATGGTATAGATCTTTCTTGTTGTCCTGTTCCTGTATGTACAATATGTGGGGAATATCAGATACGAAGGATGAATGATATGGCAGATGTTTTCCCAGCTAGATTCTGACAGTACTCGGTCTTCTCCTCCTTACTGGGGAAGGTGGGGGGATATGGCACTGGTCTGGGCTTGCTGGCCTCATTGCTTTACTCACATGGAAATAGCAGCTGGTCCAGTAAGCAGCACAGGGTGGTGTAGCTCTTTCATCTGCATGTTTTGATGGCTTTTCTGACTGGCTGTCAAAAAACCAAATTCACCACCTTAAGTGAGCATAGGTTGCAGCTGTTGCTTATTCCAGAAACTTCCATGATAACAGCATCCTCAGAATGGACATATGCTTGGGTGAAAGCAAGACTTTTAGATTGTTTTTAATTTTACAACAATGCCTAGATGCCTTAACTAAGATCAAGCCCTCTTCTTTCTTGGCCTTGCACAAAAAAATGTAGTATGAAACAGTTTGTCCCCTGGGAGAATTAAAATCTTAACAGACTTAGTAATCTGTTTAAGAGCATAGCAATTGATCTCTTCTCCGTGGGAGATTTGCTGCAGAATGAAATAGTACCTCCACCTCCCAGCCGCTACTGTGTTTTTCTTTTGCAGTTGAGATGAGTAAAAGGGAGGCTGCAGTTAAGCTGAAAAAGCAACTTATTGCTAGCTACTGGCAGAGATGAAAATGAGTAACAGCATTTAGGGATTTCTCTTAATAAAATACTGGCTGGTGATTGTTGCAGGTGTGTACTGTGAGACATGGAAGTGAGTAATGTAGTCCTCATACTTAACAATGGTTTTTTCACATAAGCATTCATTAGACTCAATTGAAAACAATGGTGCAAACGGGGCCGAAGGGGCTTAGACCTGCTGGTCACAAAGGAGATTGCATTTGTTGTGCCTGTGGTGTGTGTATGTTGTGGGTTAGAGTAATTTATTCCATGTTTAAATATGCATTCTGATAAAATGTATGTATCTGAGCTCCTGCCAACAAAATTTGTTATGAATCACTCATGCTCTGATAGACACAAGTTACTTGCCACTGACATTTCCCACAGATGTTATCTTCAGATTCAGCAATGTCCTAATTTGGGCATCAATATAATTTTCCTTTTTAATAAAGGAATTGTTAAAAAGTTAAGCAAGCCAGAGGTTTTTTCTCATGCTCTGCTGAGGCAACTATGTAGTGTGCAACTTGCAAGAAGCATCGAAGTTCCACCAAATATGGGTGGCAACTAATTTCTAAGTGGTTTTACTTTTTTTTAAGGCATAAGGAAGTGGATGAGGGCATGTCACTTACCTGAAAACTGATTACAGACTGAAGTAGGCATGGTGATGTATTTGTCAGGTTTAAATGTCTTACCTGGAAAGCTTTAGCGGTTGTGAAGTATCACTATAACTATGCTACAGGAGAACCAGTGTCAGCTGAGAGCAGCAGTGGGCATCAAGGATTTTTTTTTTTCTTTGCCAGCAGAGGCAGGCAATGGATAAATGTTCTCCACTTCCCTCCAACGTCCTCTCTGGGAAGGGGAAATGTCTGAGCTTCTGTGATCCCTGCCATCTCTGGTGGGCTAATTCTTTGGGGTTTTGTGATGCAGGTGTTTGTTCTTCTGGAACTGGATGGAGACACATCATAGATTTTGAAATATTCAGAAGTTTTCAGATAGAGAAGTAATTGTTCAGAATACGTATTCTAAAAGTAGCTTGTCTTCCTTCTTAAATCTCCTGGGTCTTTTGTTCAGTTGGTTGTTTTTCTAAGTGCTTGCATTTTTTTCCCCAAAGATTCATAATTACGTAGTGTGGCAGCAAAAATTATTCTAGGTGGAATTCCTCAGAAGTGCTTTTCTGTCTAAACGCTGCTGAAAGTCAATGGGCTTTGTGCTCCATGTGTAGTTGAGTTCTGTTAAGCATCCTACCTAGTGAAGGGAGAAAAAATATCACTTCAGTTTTATTGTGTGAGAGTTAGAGGCTGTGTGTAAGCTTCAGGAGAGAGGACAGAATGCCTTAAGTATCTTTAAGTAGGGATGATGTCAGTTATAGTGAAAGTAAATGGCATTTTTCACTCCACTGTCAGTGAATGAATGTTTATTCAGCTAAATGCTGGTAGCCATGGAGAGAAGCAGCAGCTAATTGAAAGAAACAAAAAGGAGTACACATGGTCTTTTTGTTAGACAAACCAATTTTGTCCAAGAAAGTAGAAGGCATGTGGAAGCTCTGTGTTTTTTGCTTTGAGATGGTTACAGTTATAAAATACTGTTCAATTAACTATTTAATTCCACTATAAGAAATTGCTATAGGGCACGGTGTGAACAAAGTAGTCTCTCCAAATGCATGAATGACACCCAGGAACCCAACTCTTGCTGTCTTTCAAAATTTCTCCTTTGTTTTCTACCACTACATGTGCTTTTCCTGGGAGCAAAGACTAAAAGCTACCAAAGGCATCCAGCTCCTGACAGCTTTGTGCTTCTGGTGCTGCGCACTCAAAGTGATTTTTTTTTTGAGCTTTTTTTTGAGCCCTGGGTGTGATGCAAGAGAGCAAATATTTGAGCCATTAGATAGAAATGAGGAGAGGGGAGTGACTTGCCAAGCAACTCAGTGGAATCCTTTCATCTTGGGAGCTCTTGCATGGCCTGTGGATCTGAATGTTGATGCTTGGACACTGCTCTTCTCCAGAAAGAAATAAGTGAAATTAAAACAGACCAGGACAAACATCGGTCAGAACTGTGTTCAAAAAAAACTTTGAATGAAAACATTTCATAAATATGTGTTAGTATAGTTTTTGGCCAAAATAAATACTTGAAGAAAAGCAACAGAAATGGTAGTCTGAAGTCTACTAAAAGAAACATTTTGAAACCAAGTGCTTCAGATGTAAAAGACAACTAAAGGTTCAAAGTATGTTTTAAACAGTTGTACAGAAAGCCTTTCTCATTAGACCCAAACAAAAATTAACTACGTCATCCATTTTGGTTGTCTGAAAGCTGAAGATGTTTTTGATTCTTTCTGAAGCTTCCCGTCACTTTCAAACCATGTGTCAGGCATTTGTACAGACTGAATTAGCAATTCTTAGGTCAACATGGGAGCTCGGATGTTCTCTTTCTCAGTTGAATACCTCTATAATAAGTATTGGTTTTATTACTGCAATGATGACATTTACTACCTTAGCTCTTTATCTGTCTCCATGAAGTTGAAACTAACATGATAGCTAGAATATAAGTGGGCAAGGAAGTAAAATGATTTAATTGAGGTGGACAGCTATTGGAAGACTCCTACAAAACCATGCAACATGTTGAAACATGGTTTCTTCATTTTTTTTTTTTTCCTCATGGTAGCGTTTGGTTGCATTGTTCAGTATAGAAATGTTTTTCCATTTTTGCTTACTCTGTGCCTACGAAAGTAAAAGGAGAAAAGTAACTTCAAAATAAAACAGGTTAGACACGGGGTGGGGGGGGGGGGGGGAGAAGAGGGTTCCAACCCAAAATCTTGAACTTGTATGCGTATGTACCCCTACACACTGAGCTTTAAGAGTCCAGAGCTTGAATATTGTGGCTCTGGTTTGGCTTCAGCATGCCTATAACCCAACTTCAAGTGTCTGGGATCACAATTGCATGCAAGTTTTAAGAGGGTGAAGGTACTGACTGAACATGCTTTGTGAAGAGGTTATGAGAAAAGACTTCACTAGTTGTTGCAGCCAAGATTTAAATCATTATTTCAGACAAGAAGCATCTGGCAACAAGAGTTTTTTTCATCAGAAAGGAAACCCTAGTTCATTATTTTTGGTCTGAGAATAATCAGATTCTCTGTTCAATGCTACTCATTTTACCAGCAAACAGCTGGCAGGAATGTTAATTAGTATTGGCAATTGCAGCACAGCATATACCAGGCTGATTTTAGAAGAAATGGTGATGTTTTTAATCCTGTCTATTGATTAGATGGGATAACTGTCAGAGAAGGAAATATGGGGTGATTTGCATTCAAAGAATCTGTCTTCTATAA
Organism: Lagopus muta; assembly: GCF_023343835.1. Classification (NCBI taxonomy): domain Eukaryota; kingdom Metazoa; phylum Chordata; class Aves; order Galliformes; family Phasianidae; genus Lagopus; species Lagopus muta. The sequence continues at coordinate 84,230,452 of NC_064433.1, forward strand.
GTCTTCAGAGCTCCTTGCAAGCATATCCCAAACCAATTCTGATTTACAGCATGATTAGTGGCAATAAATGGAAGTATGTCTTGGTCATAAAAATGTTACCCATCAGTTTAGTCTGTTTTAACTGTGCGTGTTGCTGCTGACTGAAATATTCCCATAAATACTGATTCATCCCGTTATCAATATTATATGGCTGGATTATCTTGTCAATGTTCTTGACTAGGAAGCTGTCAATTAATACATAGCTGCCTCTGAACAAAAGTAGCAAGTATTCACCATGTATGGTGACGTATATTTTCAGGTTTCAGGTGTATTTTGAGATGTTTAGGGACATACTCCAAAGAGCATATTATTCCAAAGAATCAGGAAGGTGCATATCAATTTGAGGTCTATCAAGTTATCACTGAGTGTCATCTGTCACTTTTGAGAAAGTGGCCAGTGTAGCAGATGGGTGTACAATTCTTAAATTCCAGAATTTGTGTTGTGAGTGTAGTAAGACATTCTCTGCAGCCTTAAATCCTGCATCTTCTCTGCTTATTTCTTCCTATGGAGAATACCTTTTATTATGGCTTGCTGCTTCCAATTGATTGAATACAGACTTTGGAAAACTTGCAATATCAAAGAATAGCAAAACAATGTGACAGTAATGTTATCTGTATGTTTTGCCAAATAGATTGGCTTCATTTACCCACATAAATTTTCTGGACCTTTTGATCAAATCCTCCACCCTTTCGCAAGTTTGCTCTTCATGCCAAATGCAGCATCCAGCAGCAGATAAATTTGAATTCTTTCATGTGAAAGAATAATTTTTAATCTCATTTCTGATAAATCTTTTGTGTATATTGTTACTAAAGCTGGTCAAAGAATCTATCCATCAATTAATTTTAAAAGATGTTTTTTTTTTTAATTCAACTAGTTTAACATAAGTTCTCAAAACTGTCTTCCAGTACCCACTACAAATACTACCATTTTTCATTTCATAATTATGTACAAATACATATTGTTAGCTTTTATTTTCTAAATCTTTATTAGTTGAAATAGTATTTTTATTGCAGAATCAAATCTGGACACTAGGAACAAAGAAAGCTGACAAAGTTCACCCACTGAAGTCAGTGGGACTCTTGCTGAAATTTCCACTTACTATGTCTAACAGAAATGGGCTTAAATGTACTAGGCAGCATCAGTCAAGATACTTCCAAAAGCTTTGTTGAGGAAGTACTGTTGCAAACAGCCTGCATCGGGAACACTGAGTACAGCTAGAATACCTGTTAATTAAGAAAGCTTAATTCAAACAGAAACAGGTGCAAGAAGTGCTCAGAATGTTCAGGGCTGGAGAAATCTTACAAGGGAGGGGTAGAGCTGAGCCAGCATGATTAAGCCAAACAAAGAGAGGGTTATGAATGCATTCTATAAATATATTAGAAAAAAAAGTGCTATTTAAGCTGAGTTAAATGCTGACACGAGAACAGATGGGTATAATCTGAGTGCAGTTATTCTGGATTTTAAAGCAATTCTCATTCTGAAAGAAAAGAGTCTAAGACAACTTTCCATAAGAGTACCAGGAGCAAAACAAGAAAAACCCAAGACGCACACACACACTTCTCCTAATTGATTTTAAGCAGACCCTGAGCGGCATATGAAAAAGATTATATGGCATGGTTGCCTGCAAAAACAAGGGACTGAACTCAGTGACCCAAGAGTCCCTTCCAATCTGCTGTTCTTAATTAGATATATGAGTATCATGGGAGCTCTTCTAGCCTCCAGCCTATTCCTGCAAGAAGAGCCTTTTATTTATGTAACTTCCCACTGAAATCCCTGCAAATCTGCAAATTCCTACTGACATGTAGGTGATACAGATTTTTGGATCAAGTTCCAGGGAGGGGGTTCTTGGTCTCAGAAGTAAATTCCATATCTGGTGTTTTTTTTCCTTCTTGGTTTAGCATGCAGCTCTTTCAGCTCCAGAAAGTCCCTTATACTCATTCTTTCATTTTCCTAACAAAGATAACTTTTTTCTTGAAGAATTTGAAGGATAATAAAGCATGCAGTTATTTCCAGACATGTGGATTTTGATTATACTTCAATACACAGATTACCTGTTGCTGAAACAGTGCACAGAGAGCACTGGTTTTTTCTGTCCTTTGAACCAGCCTTATATTATTCATCACCACAGATCAGGTCCTGTGCTGTGAAACTTCAAGCACGTAGTTTTCAAAAGATCAGTGGGTAAGTTTTAGGTACCTGAAGCTTCCTTTCTCTGCAGGAGAAATAGTCTAGTGGGACCCTTGGAAAGCTAGAGGAAAACTTGGGAAGTCTATAAGAGTAGCCTTATAGACAATCGTGCAGATTTTTTTTCTGCCTTTTATGGTACTCCAAAAAGCAATAATTTGAGACTGGGTCTCTATCTTAATGTTTATGACCGATTAGAAATGCTCACTGAAGTCTTTCCTTGACAAAGGATAATCTGTTCATGTCTGCTTCAGTTGCTTTTTGTATCATGACAATGAAAGCCTCAGGGCAATGTGTTGGGTACTGAACAGTTCTTTATAAGGGATGTCTGGAGTCTGATAGAAAGTTCTACTTGTAAATTATTATGATAAAGATATTTCCTAGAAATTTAAGATTGTGTTGGAAGCTCTCTTACTCACTATGATGACAGATGGGAATGGAATGATTTCCACAAATTGGGGATGGCTGGTAACAAAGCTGGACAACTTGAATTATTGGTTTCAATTGTTCAGTGCTTCTCTAACATGCTGTTTTCTCAGGGAAGTTCACCAATAACAATAATCCCAGCAGTTCTTACTGCTTACTAGCTTATTTTATGAAAGTCACGACCTAAAAAACTTACAAAGTGATCCATGACCACTTGCTTGTACCAGCAGCCATACCAGAGTTGAACACCAGGCACTCAGAGCCAAGAGGGAAAGGCCTGAGACAAATAAAAGCAAGAATCTGATGTTGGAAAAAGACAAGTGACATTTCTCTTCTCCTTCCTAAGAGGGAAGGATTGGGCTCTGAGTTTTTTTCAATGGCAATATTTTATCTTAGGCTTTGTACTGAAAATAATGTAGCATTTCTTCATATTCCAGACACTGCTAAATAACGTTAGGATTTATTATATTTAAAAACTGTTATGAAACAAACATCTGCCTTTGACATAACTTGTGCCATTGTTAAAAGTCTGATTTCCATCTTGATTGTTAAACCAACGAGGAGCCCACAAGACCACTGTTACCATCTGCACTGCAGAAGATGGCTGGGTATATCTTGTCTCTGCTGTCCAGGGCATGAGCAGTAATCTGCAGCAGACGCAGACCAAGAACATATTTGCATTAAAAAAAAAATTGCAGCTCAGCTTTGAGCAACCTGATCTAGTGAAAGATGCACCTGGCCACAGTAGGAGGGTTGGGTCTAGGTGATCTTCAAATGCCCTCCAACCCAAACCATCCTTTGATTGTGGTTCTCTGATCAAGTGCAGGCCAAGGAGTTTCTTTGGCTGCTGGTTTGCACACCTATGCAAGCTTCTCTTTGAACCTTGCAGCTTGCAAATGGAAGAGAGGGGGATTTTATCCAAAGTGAATCCTCTTGCATCTTAGCTGAAAAGCAAAAGCTGAAATATTTTTTTATTATCATACAGCGCCTTTTGTGCTGCTCTTCTGCTTGGACCATTTTCTCAAGTCTGTATGTACAAGGGTCAACTTGTAGTATGTCTTTACATTACAAGCAGTAACAATTGCGAGTGACTTGAATTAAGGCTGTTAAATGTTTTAGAAATGAAACTCTTAATTTTCTAGTAACTACGAGATCTAAGCTCAAAAATCACATTGCTTTTTGTCTTGTGAAGAGGCAAGAGGCAAGGTTGTCTGTCTGTGTGGGTGTCAGGACAGCCTTCTTGCTTTAAGATGTTTGTGCTTTTATTTGCCATGTAAAAAAAAAAAACAAAACAACCCTGTAATCTATACTTCAATTTCTTCATGAGGCTGTTAGAGCACTTAAGTAGTCATTTCTTTTAACAGCATGGGGGAATGGAAATTCTGCGCATATATATATATATATATATATATATATACATATATATATATATATATTTGAGATGATTCCTTGCTCTGAAGGATATTTCAGAAGATACTCTGCTTTGGCCTATTTGCCAATCCAAGTTATTTTAAAATTCACTGAGCAGTTATGCTTAGTTCACATTTAAAGTAGTGAGAACACTGTGGGGAAGTTCTAGACTCCAATATTTGCTGCCTTTATTTCTTCTGATATCTTGCAGGATATATTCACTGCAAACTTCATTTCAGGAGTTCAATTCTATTTATGCTAGGAAATGTATGCAAAACTGTAATGAGAACATAGAAAGCGTAATTTAAAAAATGTTAAGTCTTGTCTTAGAAGATGTTTTATTCTTGTGGCCTTAGAATTCACTTCTTTCAGAGGTCACAAAGCTTTATTTGATTTGTGACTCTGAGATATTGATTTATATCTGGATAATTTGAAATAAACAATTAAAATTGCTAGCTACACTTTCATCTCTCAAGTTGATATCTGAAGCAGAACTGGTAGGATGAAACTGCTGCTGTGTTCCTTTTGCTTCCTGTGTCATCTGGATTTGCATTGCCTTGTGATATAGGGCATTCAGCCTATTTAAAGTATTAACCTCCTGACAATGACTTTGCTTACAAAATCCTTAGTAAGCAAGAAGCCAGTGTTACCTCAGCATCCTTATATTCTTACAGGGGGGCTCAGCATTGAGGAGGTGGAAATAGTTTTATAGAGGGACAAAAACTATCTTGAGTCTCAAGTAGGAGGTAGAAGTTGAGGACCATTGGTGTTCTCTACTGCCTGTACTTAATTTTTTAATGGAAAAGTCTATTTGTTTAATGTGAGTTACTCTAGCATCTTGTAAGTAATAGTACCTGAGTATCTTTGACTGTTACTGTTTCTCCTTAGCTGAGGCTGAACTTATTTGCCAAGTCACATAACCTTTGAAGCAGCTACATTTGGGGAAGACCTTGAGTAAGGTTTTGCAAAGGTGTAATAGCAGTTAGGGATGATCTGTATCTATGCAGCTAAAATTTGTTGTGATGCAGCTTTCGTTAATGTTTCAGGTAAGCTTATGATGTTTTATGGACAGTGAGGAGTAGTAGTAGTGAACAGGAGTAGTCAACGTGGGTTCACCAAGGGGGAAAATCATGCTTGACTAGCCTAGTAGCCTCCTATGATGTCATCACTGGCTGGGTAGCTGGGAGGAAAGGAATGAATGTTGTATAACTTGACTTCAGCAAGGTGTCTGTCACTGTCTCCCTCAATTACATGTTTGGAAACATAGAAAGTGAAGGATAGGTGAGTGGACAATGAGTTAAATTGAGAAATGGCTGACTGGCAGAGCTCAGAGAGCATCAGTAGCACAGAGTCTGGTTGGAGGCCTTTAAATAATGGTGCTTTCCAAGGATTGGTGTTGGTTCTGGTCTTGTTCGATATCTTTATCAATGATATGGAAGAAGGGATAGAGTCTACCTTCAGCAACTTTGCTGATGATATGAAGCTGGGAGGAGTGGCTGACACACCAGAAGGCTGTGCTGCCATTCAGCAAGACCTGGACAGATGAAGAGTTGGACAGAGAGGAACCTGATGAGGTTCTACAAGACCAAGTGTAGAGTCTTGCACCTGGGGAGGAATAACTGCATGGGGTTAGGGGCTGATCTGCTGGAGAAGAACTGGATGTTCTGGTGAGCAACAGGATAGCTGTGAGCCTTGTGGCTAAGAAGGCCAGTGGTATTCTGGGGTGCATTAAAAAAAAAAAAAAAAAAAAGCATTGCCAGAAGGTTAAGGGATGTGATCTTCCCCCTCTACTCTGCCCTGGTGAGTCCACATTTAGAATACTGTGTCTGCTTTTGGACCCTCCTATTAAAAGACAGGGATCTCCTTGAATGAGTTCAGCAGAGGGTCACAAAGGTGATTAGAGGTATGGAGCAATTTCTCTGTGAGGAGAAGCTGAGTCATCTGGGTCTATTCAGCTTGGGGGGAAAAAAGACTAGAGGAGCTCTGATTAATGTTTGTAAATATCTAAAGGGAGGTGGGAGTCAAATGGATAAGGCCAGGCTCTTCTTGGTGGTGGGCAGTGATAGGACAAGGAGGAGTGGACAAAAAATTGAACATAGGAAGTTCTGTACTAATGTGTAGAACAACTTATAGTATGGGTGGCAGAGCACCGGAGCAGATTGCCCAGAGAGGTTGTGGAATCTCCCTCTATGGAGATATTCAAGACCTGTCTGGATGCCTACCTGTAGGACCTATTGTAGGGAACCTGCTTTAGCACAGGGGGTTGGACTTGATCTCTTGAAGTTCCTTTCAATCCCTGCAATTCTGTGAATCTATGAGTAGTCATCAACTTTCTTTAACTCATCTGGCCAGCAGGTTAGGGCATGTTCCAACACTGTCTTTATACTTCCTTCCTGTACTCTCAGCCTGCAATGTCAGAATGTGGATGGCTGTACTGGAACCCTGCTTTATAACTTCATCTTAGAGAAAGAATAGCAGGCCAGTGTTTTGGAAGCACTGATTCTTAAGAGCTGTTTTGCCTTAGAATCTCCTGCAGATTTTTGAGAGCAGCCTAGTAGTTGCATATTTACCTTTTCAGACCTTACTGCTCTGGTTGTCAGAAGTTACATTGCCCTAAAGAGCAGTTACTAGGCTATAAAGCAAAGACCATTTATGTTTAAATGAAATTCTGAATAAAATTCCTGTTGACTTCAGAAGATACGATTTGCTTTCTGAGAATGAACAATCTTTCAGTGAAGCCCAAGTGTTTTGTTTTCATGGCTCATTACAGATGACTGCATGTATGGTTTACCTTCACAGTGAAATTGTGATATTTGGGGTAATGCAGCTGCTACTAAATAGTGTGTATTCTTGATAAGCCAAGTAGAGGGGTCTTAAGAAGTTAATTGTAAAGTAACTGTAAAACTGTGTAAATGAATACTGAGCTTTGCCTGGAATAAGAATTCTCTTGAGACTGACCTTTGTGTACCTTTGTTTTAAAACTGCTCTCCTTATTGAGCTGAGTTGTCACCTTGGTTTGGTGGTAACTTCACAGATTTTTCACTCGGTGAAGTCTGTGCTTCAGATGAATGCAGAATATAAATCTGGAGCAGTGTTCAAATTCTGAAGCCACCAGAGTCTCTTACACTGTTACCTGTTCCTTTCCTTTAGCATGTAAAAGATGGCATAGTACACCTAACAGCCTTCAATACTCTTCACAACTGTCTTAAAATACTGATGATTAAATCCTTTATATTGGTCCTTAAAATAATAAAATGCTTGATTTTTTTTTTTCTGAATTGCTATCTGAATAGTACAAACTAAAGGATAGAGGATTTAAAACTTATATGTAAATTGTGGAGGCAGCATAATATTGTAAGAATGTCACAAAGTATTAATTCCAATTTCAGCATTTAAACTGACTAAATGAAGACTTTTCACCCTTATTCCACTGATGTGGTAATCTATACCAAGGGTACCATACCACTGTCTATTGAAACTGTTCAGTTCCAAACTTCTCAGTGATATTTAGAACTGTAGAATAACATTTTCACTTAAAATTACTAACGATAGTGATGAGCGTCTTAAGCTTTTCAGTTTCAACATTACAGAATTGTTTACATTTTATCCTATTGTATTGCTTTGCGTCCCAAAGGAAGCTCTTTAACTTTGCCTTATAATCTAAGTGCTTGAGGATCCATGTCCCTTCTCTTGGTGGTGCTGAAAACAATGACTAAGATGTGTCTGAGCAGGACCCCAAAAAAATGAATGAATGTCTTTTGGGAAAAGGAAAGACATTAAATGATTCACATCAAAGTTTGCCATAAATATGGTTAGAATTAAGACAGCAAATTAGGAACTTGTCACTCATGCTGTAATTGCAGTAATTCAGTTTCTCCACATGAAACATAAAAGTGTATGTTAGCAAGAGCTTTGGTATGCACATTATTTGGCATATAATGATGATGGCACATGTTAACTCATGTCAGAAACATATTATCTGATCTGTTTTTTCCATAGGATCTAGAACACACCAGCAATATTCTTCAGGTTAAATATGTCAAAATAAATAATGGTGCTGACCAAAACAAGAATTCTAAGACTTAAAAAGTGAATGTTCCCACATAAGAATTGACCTCAAGCTTTTAATATATATATATATTTTTTTACTTTGCTACCATTATGCCATTCCTATTGGGAAGCATAGTCTTTCAAATTAATAAAATGTTGCCTTAATATTTCTTGCTTGTGAACATATCCACAGAAGTCTGGCCTTGTGCTGATGGCTTCCGCAGATGAGTTGCTTTATACTCCTCATATATACTGCTCATGTTTTGATGAGGCAAAAAAACACCCCACCAAACTGGGGTGGATGCAGCATCATTCTAGATGACTGTATGGATTTAATCTGGGACTGGTTTCTGTCCAGTCTGCTTAGAGCACAAGCAGAATGAGGGTGGATCGGTCTCTACCCAGCAGAGTAGGTATGTTCTGTATAGTATTTTTATGTATACATTTGTGCAATGGAAGAATGAAAATCTTGGCAATAATTCCCATATGCATCTTCTATTGAATAAATAATTTTTCCAGCTTTGTTGAATAAATCAGGATTGACTTCATACATAGTCCTTGAACACTTTCCAAATATGTTCATATAAATCACTTATATTTCACAACCTGTTTATGACAAATCTTGTACTAAGCCATTTGGCTCTAGTGAAAGCATTACCCAGTGTCTGTAGATGTAACACATCTTTTCCTTATTACAAAAGAGCAGTAAGGCAACCATCAGCACTACTGCAGTTTCTACAAGTGAGCTATCCATTATACTATCACACTATTGTTAAGGATATTGTTCTTCAAACCAAAGAAAAACTGCAGGAATTTGACAGAATGGATCTGTGCCAAGAAAATCTGCATATGGTATAGCACTACATCAGATGCATTATTATACCTGGCTTTGGACTAAATGCTGTTCTCCTGCGTATGTGAGTTTGTTGCAGCTGTCATTTATTTTATAAGATATATATTTTATAGACTGCAGTCAGCTGTGCTTACCTTGCCTAAGGTTTGCTGTAGACTCAATGAGGCCTCAGATTTTCCTTAATTGCTGCTGTTTGTGACTAGGTGGAGAAGGAAACTTTTTTTCTTTTCTCTGCTTAGCCCAGAATCCTTTTGGTAAGGTTCAGTGCGAGCAATAAAACCACTTCTGAGAATGAAAGAAAATAGATTTTCCATTATCACAGAGTTTGCAGGTTTTTTGAACAGCTGTACTGCTGTGGTGGGTGTGGGCAGAATGAAGTCTGATGGGAAAGTTGCCAGAAAGGGCAGTGCATGTTTGAATGTGCTTAAACAAAATAACTCTGAATTCTAACTTCTTTTTCCTTGGCTATTTGGGAACTAATGAAGTGTATTCAGGATAGGTTATTTTCCTCATAAGCTGTCAGTTTGGGATGATTTGGGCTTGTGAACGGTGCAAAGCTAACATCTTTGAAGGAAGAGCAGAAAGGCTTCTCTTCCTGAAATCATGGCTTCAGGAGGAGCCGAGCACATGAAGAGAGCTTCACAGAAGCTTTATCCGTCTTGCTACGGATGAGACTTACAGTTCAAAAGCCTGTTCTCTGCCATTTCTATGGTAGGGCAAGCTTCCATTAAAAAATCAGGAAACTGCTGTTCTACTCTTCTGAGTTTGGGGACAAATTCTTTTTACCCTCTTGCCAACTCATAGGAAATACATGTATTCTTACATTTCTGCCCAATCTGTAGGAAGTATCAACTATTTGCTTCCTTGATATATGTATTTTTTTTCTCTTTGGATTTTATGATGCTTGAGTATGACTGCATGGTATGGGTAAAATATTTGCTTTTACACTTCTATAACACACTGTACAAACTATTGAACTTTAAATTCATCTTGATAACATTTACCTATTTTCTGTGGGCCTTCCCTCTTGTCTGACACTGAGTGCTTATAAAATCTTCTGGAGCGGCAGCATATTTTAATGCTACTCTGAGTTTTCTAGTAACTTGGGGTAGCAAAAACACTCCAAAATGTGTGCGTGGCTGCTTAATACCAGAGTTATTTCTATTACACAACATAAAATGAATTACATTTATGATACAAAAGCTTGTGTATTAATGTGTTCTGGTCCTTCTAGGGTCAGTTTTTGAAGCTGTACAATTTTTTGGAAGATTGATTCTCTTGGGCTCCATAACTTCAATCTCGAGGCATCTGTATTAAAGTAGTTTAATACCAGAGTCACAGGGCTTGTTTACATGGGGAAGTTGACCAGCACTGCTGCAGTGGAAGAGCTTTACTTCAGTGTAACTCCCTCATGTGGACATTGTGCTCTGAAATAGAACTGACTTCATTTTGAAATAATTACTCACTAATTGTTCCAGACTAGTGTGTCCACAGGAGGGAGTTGTACAGAAGTAGCTGTAGCAGAATAGTTACAGCTCAAATGATTAAATTCTCTGCTTAGGAATGCATTCTGCAATAGTAGCACAAGATTTACAGGGGTAAAGATGTAGTAATTACAGTCAGCTCTGCTCCCACTGACAGATTGGGCACGTAATGTTAGCTATTTCTCCTATGCAAAGATTTGTAGCTTCCAGAGTGCTCCAGGAAACTGCAGCATTTTTGTTTTGATAGACTGTCTTTGTTCTCCAAATAACTCAGTAAATTTAATATAAAATTCAGTTTTGTCCTGTGTGACTTCCCCACTGCCCCTAGTTTTTTTTTCACGTTCTAAATTGAGTTTACACTTTTTTAAAACAGTTAATTCTTGGGTGGAAAATAAGCTTTTTTTCTTATTGCATTCCCTGACTTGCTGTTATTTGTCAATTCACTGACCCTCCATGCCTTTCATTAGCTCTAGTTAAAAAAACACTTTCAAGAAAGAACTGTTCACACTGATCACAATATGGTCAGCCTTTATCACTTTAAGGGAAGCAAGATTTCTGTTTTGTTTGCGTATTTTTTTTAACTTGTGAGGGCAAATTGCTGTTTGCTAATACCACATTCTCTTCTCTAGAAGGTATTTCGGGTACTGTAGATAGCTGCTTGAATTACAAATGGCTGGAAAAACAGATGCTCAAGAAAAATAAGATTAATTTCTTCCCTAAACTTGTAGTTGCAAAACATCTTGTGAGTCTTCAAGAATCTTAAGAAATTGAGGTTTTGTGCAAGCTGTTTTGTAAAAATGAGTTGCATGTTTTGGCCCTTGGTCTGCTAAAGAATCATGTGGCCTCAGTGGAATCTCATGGGCCTCACCATTTGCTCTAAAACAAGTGCCATGCTACCCAGCATGTAGAAATGCTATAACACATGTCTTGCAGTTGAAACCATCAGGTAACAGATATAACCAGATGCATATCACTGCAAGTGCTAAGCACTCTTTCTTATTGAGTAACTTGCAAGTTCTTAAAGGTACTGAAACAATGAGGAACCTTTCCATGATGTGTTTTGGGAAGAAATGAGCTTATTTCAGTTCTTCAAGCCTGTTCAAAGTGAAGTGGTTGCACTGTCACAGAGGCGAGTCCAAGTTTGCGTGCCTTGTTCTCAAAGATGTAGCGCTGTCCTAACACGGTCACTCACAGTGCAGGGTAATCGGGCTACTCCTTGGAATGCAGACTTGCAGCTAGCCAGAATATATTTTGGGGACATTAAACGTAAGTGTTCCTGCATGATGATTAAAAGGGGTTTGAAATAGTCACCCTCACTGAACCTTTAAATTACATTTCTGATTTAGAGAAGAGTACTACTAGGTAGTGTTTTCTCAAGGAAGAAATGAGCTGAGGGGAGGTCTGAAAGTGAAGGAAGAGTTTAATTGCAGTTAAAATCTAAGTTTATCATGTAAAATGAGGTCAGCTGGCTCACTGTTTAGCAAGGTAAATGTTTCAAAATTTAGTGAGGACTGCTAATATAGAACTGGAAAAAAAAAACCAAACTCAGAACCACTCTAAACGTAGGGACAGAAAATCAAGAGTGAGGACAGAACATGCCAAGGTTGAAGTTTGTATGGAATAAGAAAAACAGCTAAACCAGATGGGTCCCTTCTCTCCCCTTCCCTCAATAAATACCTTGTCTCTACCTATGTTATTTCCAATGAACAGAAAAATCTGTGTAATCTTTTTAACTCTGCAACAGTGTTCTATGTATGGGAATATTGGTGTTTCTTCCCCCTTTGGTTTTCTCTTCAGTGGGGAAAACAATTTTGGCTCATTCAGTATTCCCTCTTAGGTCTTGCTGTGAAGACATTCAGTTTTTTTTTTCTTCCAGATGTTCATGTCTCATTCATGCATTGCAATTGAGGCTTTACTTGTGCTTCACCTAGAGTTGAAGAGCTACTTCATATGTCCTAAATACTTGTTAATATATTCTGGTATGATTTCTTTGCTCACGTTAGAACTAGCAGAGAGGCAAGTGCTTTTGCAAATAAACCAAACTCATTCAAGTTTAGACTAATACTTGAAATAGGGAAAATGACTGGGTGGTACTGAGCTTAAAAGGGGCTGGAAACAAGGAGTGATTTCACCCACAGAAGCAAACTAAGGGGAGAACTAAGAAAATGACAAGAGAGGGTAGCAGTGAAGTGAGATTACCTTAGCTGAAGGCAACAGAAAGATCAAGCAACTTTACACTGCAAAGGTTGTCCCTTGCTGGTAGGGCTAGAATTGAGTTGAGCTGCAAAGTGCTAACCTTTTACAACAAAAGTTTTGCTCACTGAAAACTCTGTCCTTCTAATGTAGTGCAGTGACTCTATGGATATGAACTTTGAAATTTGCACTTAATTCTGACAAGTTGTTTTGAGGTATGGAAAAGATTGTTTAAAAGAAGATGACAGATCCGTGTATTTGCCCTTGAGTTACTGAATTCTGAAATCATTTGTGTACATCTCCAGTGGTATGATGCTTTTCAGTCACTGGATAATTGCTGCTATGGAAAGAGCAGGGCAGAACATGGTTCCTGTGCTCCAGTGTGTCCATATTATGAGGACTGTGCAGAAGTCCCCTAAAATAGGTCACCCGCAGCTCTGTTGGCAGCATTGTTTACAATATGTGATGTTGTGGCAGTGTGAAAACTTCCCTGAGGAATGACTAGAAAAAGTCCCTTGAGATTGACTAGTTGGTAACTGTAACTTGTTAAACCAATAAGCATTTAATATTGCTCTTTGTTAAGCTGAGAGAAAAAACTTTAATTTAAATGGATGAATATTTGTTCTAAACTAAAAGAAATTGGAAATGAAATGAACTACTCCCCTGCTTCTGCAGGAAGTGAGGGGATTCAGTGCAGATAATTTTTGAATAGCACTGAAATGACTTGAGTAGTCTCCAAGGTTGTATCCTGAAGTAGTGTACTGCAGTTGTTTCAGCAGGAGTAACTCATGATAAAAGGCACCTGAGTATTAATAAGAGTCTACTGGGCGCACCATTCATCTGAGTGTCCTTGGACACAGGCCCTGGTTGACATACACAGGATCCTCAAACTCCCTGTGCAACTCAAACTGGTCGGCCCTCTGCTTCCTCAGACCTCTCACCTCCCACCTTGCTGTGTTCCCTAAATATCCTCAGTCAAGCAGTACAGCCTGGGACATCTGACTCAGTAGTTGTAAACCAGTTTGCAGCTGTGCCCAATTAAAATCTCCAGTGTGAGTTTGTCCTCAGAGGGGCTGCAAGATCTGATCAAGGAGGCAAAGATTGGTTTTTCTATCCTCTTAGCCTGGCATGTGAAGCTGTTTCTTAAAGAATTTAAACTATGCAGTTGAGGGTCTTTGTTTTGCTTTGTATTTTTCTTGAAATGGGACTAATATGGAAATTTAAAGATCTAAGTGGTCCCTTCTGAAAGTTCCTAACATTGCTATCAGTATCATTCCTTTTTATAAACAGCACTGTTACAGTTCTAAGATATAAAGTATTCAAAGAATGCACTCATAAAAGATTACGCATACAATGGAATTTTTTAGCCTCAATGGGAACAGAAGGCTTTGTGAGAAGTGTTTGTGTGCAATGAACATAATGTTTAAATCATTTTTTAAGCTGTTGCTAATGGGACACCACCCTTTGAATAAGGAGCGTGCCTTTTACAGATGCACAACATATCAGCTCTTGAACTATCAAGGCACTAGGGGTTTGAAGTGTGAAACAACAGTTCAAAAAGAACCGTGCTGGAAGGGGAGGCGAACAGGGAAACAGCCTGAAAAGCAGCTTGGAGTGATGCGAGATTTGTTCTCTTTGCTCATGTTTTCTGTAGTTTCATCATATGACTTGGCAATTCTGCAGAGCTGGTGTTAAATACATCACATAGGAGTGGAACAGAGATACTTCTGAACCTTGGATAAGTGACAGACCTCACAGAAAGCACTTGACAGTTCCTACCTGTTCCACTTTTGAGGTCCAGCTTTTGGTTTTGTTACAGTGTTCAGTCTCTGCAAACTGACTGGACCACTCCTTTGTAAGCTTCTGTAGGGAAGCATGGCTTGTGACGCTGCTCCTGCTTTATCAGTGAGTGGGGAGGTTGCTGTATCCTTCAGCTGTTTCCTCTCTCCACATGCTTATTTGCACTATCAGCAGTACTCGGGCAGATACCCTTCACTACTCAGATCCAGCACTGTTCAAGTTTGGTGAAGCAGAAATACCTTTTAAGATGAACTGACTATTTCCAAGGACTTGGTGAGAGATGTAGATGAACACCTTCCAGGCTATGAGCTGCTTTCAAGTTCTTTCCTTAGAGAGCCGTGGAAGTTTTTTTTTTTCCTTGAGTCTGCTGTAAGGTTTATTCCAGATGGTATGGTTCTGTGTCTTGACTTAACTGTCAAGCTTACAATGAATTTTCAGTATGGATACATGAATGTTTCCATTGCAGATGAATCTTCTCACAAACATCAGCAGAACCTTCTTGCCATCATGAATATTCTTTGTGTGCAAATTTGTTCCTATGAACTTTCACAAATTACAAGTGAAATGAGGGGAAAAAGAATAAACCACTAAGTAAATTTAGTAAATTCAAAGTGATTAGATCAGCTATTGCACGATAGTTGACAAGAACTATGTGGAGCTGAGTATATCTGGTATGAATTCATCTCTGGAATTTCCACTGGTTAGCAGAGTTTGTTACATACTCATTTCAGCAAGGATAACCACTAGAAAATAAGCCAGTGGGAAATACTGCATCTATTTAGATCTTTGGTCTCTTTTTTTCCATGTTTTCATATAACTGTCATTGCATCTGGTGAACACATTCAGACTGGGGAGACAAAAAAAAAAAAAAGCATAGAAAGAGCAAGTGAGAAGTTCTTGGAATGTTACAAGCTGCTGTGTCACTGGGAATGGCAAGGCAGACAAGCAGAAAGCTCCTCTCCAAAGCTGACACCACAGTGGGAAAACTTGATACTTACTAGATAGTGAACTTACCAAAGCCATAGCTTTGAAGTAAATGTACAGTTGCAAACAACTGCTGGATATCCTGCTCTTCTCCTTTATTCATTTCTTTTCTTAACTTTTATTCATTATGCTCTTTAATATAAGCTTACTGAAATCTTACAGTACAGATGGTTATATAATCTGTAGACTTAAGGGTTACTATATATTTTAAAACAAGTGGTCTTAAATTTTAAACTGGTGATCCCACTTAAACAAGAAAACAGGTTATTTTCTGATTATAGCTTAGAAATGCTATGGGATGAAGTAAATATCACCTACTGTGCATTAAAATTATTTTAAAATAGAAATTATTTCTACTAGCAACAAAGCAGGAACTATTCTGAACCCTCAGAAAATGCAAAGCCTGGTTCCCATGCTGTCCTGCACGCTGTCTCAAAAAATGCTCTCTTCTGGCACATAAAGTCAGTACACTAGCTTATAAGTGCATTAGCTGTTGTCCATGACTAGAGGATGCGATATCCTTTAAAGAAAAAACAAACAAACAACCTCAAATCTTGAGAACAGAAAGCTCCTACTCTCATCCTTCATTCATATTCTTATGCCATGATCATCAGCATTCTGTGAATAACATGCTGCTTTTCCTGGTCTTCCTTTAATATAACTATGCTTACTCTCTAGGAGCTTTCCAAAAGGGTAAAAACAAAACTGAAGGGAGCAGTTGAGAGGGGTCTCCATTGTATTTCCTATTTCTGATCTTTCCTTACTCATTCCTTGAAGGCCTGAGCCCAGAGCAAGATGCAGCCTTGAAATTTACTCCTTCCTGCCTGGGATGGTGGTGGAGGGCCTGATCTCTAGTCTCACTGAGGTGAGCTGAATACTTTTCACAGTGAATTCTGATGAATGGATTTGTTGAAGGAGGTTGCTTCTCTTGACAGTTTGTCTTCACTATATATGTGTTCTGCTCTAAGCAACAGTTTTTGTTTCATGGCAAAAGTAATTTCAAGAAGACTGAAATGCTACTAATTCCAGCTGAAGTTGAACATAGGGAAAGGGAGAAAGGATGTAAAAACAGTAATTCATGCAAACATACCTTCAAGTTTCTGTAAGATTAGAAACCTGGGACCCATCCTCTTCTAACAAGTGCGAACTCAATAGATTCAACAAAGTCTGTAGAGCTTCTGTAGTGTAAACTAGTGTAGTTATTTGATCAAGTGTGGCTCCTTGTTCCTCCTCCATCTAAGTGCTTGTATTTGCTGCAATGACTAAAAGGAAAGCATTCAGGTTTTTTTAGCCCAACTGCACATTATTTTTTGCCTGATGTTTTAAAACCACAACTGAGTTGCAATGTTTTTGGGGTGTATCTACATAGTGATGGTAGCTCCACCCAAACTCCAAGGCAGCAGGCTGCTGACAGCTGGGCCTGGCAGCCATTTTGATGCATGACTGTGGTCTGGAAGCTGGGGCATAACACAGCTAGAGTAAGCAGGGGTGGCTAGAGAGCTGGCACAGGAAATTTGCACCATGGCAGCACCTGAACACATAAACACACCCTCTGATGCTCTTACAGTCTCAAAGCCTCCCAGTTTCAGTGGAGCACAGCGGCTAATTATGAAGGGCTTGTGATGGCTTCCAGGAGAATCAAAGCAGGCTGACTTAATTTTCACTTAATGTTGACTGTCACCAGCTTGCTAGTGGCTCTTGGCCAAGGAGACTGCTCTGTGAAGCACTGAGACAGCACTGTGCTGTTAACCTTCACCTTTACACTGATACAGTTGTGTGGATGCTGTCTAAGTGTCAATAGAGGATGTGGGAGCAGAGTGCTCAGCAGAGGAAGGCTGTGTTGGGCTGGATGTGGTTGGCACATTGGTGGCTGAAGTCCCCATACCAGCGAGCGTTGCCTGTAAGAGCTGGGGCTGGAGGGGGCTCGCTCTCAGGCAGAGGGGTATGGTGTGAGCCACTATAGGTGAAGCGAGCTTAATTTGTTCCTTCTCTGGCTATCGTACGAACGCTAAGCCGCACGGGAAGGACTGCCTTGTGCATGCCTAGAAGGCCGTTCCAGCCGCGGCACGGGAGGAGGCAGCAGCCCCTTCTCGCTGCGGAGGAGGGCTCAGCCTGAGCATCCCCAGGTCGGGACAAAGAATGCGCGCCTCCCGCCGCACCGCCAGGTGGCGCCCACCCCCTCCCGCGGTCGGCGCGGCCCGGCTGGCGGGCAGCGGCGGAGTGCAGGCACAGTCTTAACGCGGCGGAGCGGGGCGGGATGACGTGTCTGTTCCCGATGTTAGGCATTATCTAGCGGCCTTGCCCACGCAGAGCCCCGTGGGCCGGCCGCCGCTGTGCCTTTGGGGATGGTGGCTGGGGTCGAGCGGAGGAATTTGCAGGCTTAAACACTGTGGTAGAAATACGCCATTCAGGAAGGGAGAAATACGTGTTTCAACAAAGCCTTTTCTGGGAAAAGCTTTAAAGAAGAGGGAAGAGCGACCTTATCTCAGTGCCTGGGGATGGGGACCACGTGCAGGTCCCTGCTCTGAGCTAAGGCTCTGCTCAGAATCAAAGCAGGAGCTGCAAAGGCAGTGCCTTTCTTCCAAGGTTTCAGTCAGCCTCAAGTGTCAAAAATGTAACCGAATTTCATATTGTATCAAAGTTTCAGTAATATATTTTGATCATTCCTGTTTTTATGAAGCGCTCCTTGAATTCAGTGGTATTTGAAGCGATTTTTAATTTAGTAATCTAAATCTTTTCTGTAATCCATTCATCTGCTGGAGTCGTGTTAGTGCTTTGCAATATTAATGTCTGTTGTTAATCATTTTGTCCGAGATGAGAGGCTTGAACAAATTTCCTGGGCACCCAGGAAAACCCATGACTTCCAAATGGACTATGGGAAGTTGCTCCTTGTTGCCTTGTAGTTGGCTCACATGTAAAATGGTAAGCATGACATCTTATCCGTGAGAGAGGTCAAGAACTGTAGGTGAAATATGATTGTAAATCCTCGTATTTAGGAGGATTAGTTGGCTTCATACTTTCTAGAGTAACAGAATGAAGCTCTGCCCTTTGGTGGTCACTGATCCTGAAGTAGTTCATATGTACAGAAATCTTACAGAGGCTATCCAAGCTTGTAAAGTGTCAGATGGGGCGAGCTCACTAAGTATGTGCAAGATTCTAGAAGTACTGCAGATAGTTCTTGTCTTCATTTCACTGATTACACTGAAATTTTCATCTTTATGAATAGAAATGATCACGCATTAAACTGCTGCAGAATGGTATTTATAAAAATCATTGACTACTTCAGAGGAAAAAAAAATGTTATTTATCCATATGATTTTTCACCACTGAAGCATTCAGCTTGAAAAATCCTTTGATCATTATACCGTGTAAGAACATAAGTGATCATGGCTGTATCATTTCTGCAACAGATTAAACAGCCTCTTGTTTTTATGGGATTTGTATAATGAGAACAAGGGTGGTGATAATAGTTTTCAATTAAAATACAATTAATTTTGTAACTTGCTAAGCAGCTTGCACAGTTTTCAGGCTGAATTTATTACATTCTTGCTTATAGACACATGAAAAATTTATCTGAAAGCTTTCAACAGAGCCTATACACCCTTCTATAGTAGCTCCTAGTGATAAGTAGTAGAAACCTCAGCCTTAGTGAAGAACATTTCCACTGTTCCTACTAAAACATGAATTTGCATGTGGTTAATATGCATGCTTTTAGCTATGCATGCTATAATTTGTCATTTTCTGTGACTCTCATTAAGTCTTGAGACTTTGAAGACCAGATTTTAACATTATGGACACTGATCTAGAATTCTCAGTTCCTTATTTTATACTGTACTTTAGCAGCACATCTGTACTTATTTTATTGGGCATAAATGACAAATTGCAAAGAGGAGGAAACGAACTTGGCTTTATTAAAATATACTCGCATCTCTCGTTTTCCTGTTATTAATCTTCCTTTGGTAACATTTAACTCTGACCTTTCAGAATGCAGAGAAGTGCTTTTGTGCTTTTTTTTTTGTGTGTGTATGCAAACACGTTCTTCACAATTTGAAATGTTCTCTGGCATGCTTTCACAAACACTTAGGAAAGTTGTAAGTTTTGGTATCTCTGTATTCAGTTAGGAAGCTCACAGGCACAAATGTTAGAACAAAAAGCCTCCTAAATTCAGTTTCCAATTTGGTTATTGTACAGCTGTACAAATTCCACAATTAGCAGGCATTCCTTTGGGCTGGTTGTTACAGCCTTTTCACAGGTGGGAAAACAAGTTTGGGAAAATCACAAGGGTCTGGTGAGAAGAAAGTCAGCATCTGAAGTAGGATACAGGTCTGCTGTAAGCAGAGTTTTAGCTTCTGTATGTCAGCTGTTTTTCTTAGCTCAGGGCAAATTGTTTAGTCAGTATCTCCTTTCTTACCTGTAAAGAACAACAACAAAAAAAGGTGATTGAAAGGCAGTATCACTTGCTTGTTTAATATAAAACAGCTCCTCTGCCTTGTATGTGGAGATACCTGAGGAATACCTCATGGTAAGCTGTAAGCTAACACATTATATAACGCTGAGTTCAAGCGCAGAAAGTTTCAGTACAATCCATGTATTTTTCATATGTGGCTCTGTCCTCAAGTTTCAAATATACACACATGGAAGCCAAAGTTGAAGAAATTTTTTTTTGGAGCCTTCATGCTGAGAAACTTATTCAACCTTTCCAGCAGTTTAGAAAGCCATTCCTTTGAAAGTTAAAGGAGGTCGCAGTTGTGTTGACGTTACTGAAGTTGTTAATCATTGCGTTTCTTTCTGTTGTGAACTAGAGCACTGCACTCTCAGACCCTGCATATTGCTCACTGGTGAACTAGATGACTTTCTTCAACAGCTGTCCTCTCGTTTTTTACCACCTTACACTGTATCCCTAGCATCTAAAACTTTTCTTAGTATGCCATCTCTGGAGGGTTGCCTGATGTGTGGATAGACTGCTAAGGACGAATTGGGAACACTGTCATGAGATGCACGTTTTGAATTTAGCTACCTGCTGAATGTCTGTCTGCCAGTTTGGTAGCTCTGTAAAAGATTCAGTATCGTACATATCCTAGGAGAGCTGTCATAGCCTGTCCCTGCTTCATTTTGGTTGTGTGGCATGTGTAATTTCATAAATAAACATTTATTCACAGAATATAAATTTGGCTGAATCATTCCGCATATGTGAATCATTTATTCTTGAACAGAGTAACATTCAGTATTCAGTAACTTAAATATTATATAACCACTTCAAAACTTGTCCATTTGAAGGAAAAAAGAAAACACAATTTTCTTTTGGCTTCCTTCCTTCATTTCCGTAGCAACCTTTTCTATTGTGATTCTACTTTGAAACACAAAAACAGCAGCTCCATTTTATTCAGCAGAGCTTTAGCTCGTGTTTATCAAAGGCACGGTGGGGGAAAAAAAATAACCTTTTACTGCTTTTTGCTTCTGCTGTCCTTTAGAGTTAACACAGCTCTGAAAAAGGACTCAAATTATGTCATGTACATCATCAGAACTGATAACTGAATTGTTGCCATTTACTATGTAGGAACAAACTGGTAGCTGAAACAGCAAGTGTCACTGAGTCACAGTAGGAACATCTGTTTGTATGTCCACCCTCACTGGTGCTGTCAGCAATTTATAACAAAGTAACTATCTCTTATGATTTGCAGAGTGCAGGCTGAGCTTCCATGCTCTGTAAATGATTCTGTTTAATTGCAAGTCAGTAAATGCTAAATTACTAGAAGCAGGGAGCTTCATGATGACTCTGGGGTCTGTTTTACAAGTGCAGCTGTTCAAGACTAACTGGTGTTTGCAGATGTACTCATCTGTTTGAGTTTGCACCCACAGGGATTTGTATTAGCACAGGGGCAATTGCATAAAAAGACTAGTCCTAGATTTCATGCAGCCTTTTCTGCTGTGGGATGAGGAAAGCTTGTATTTCAGTAGCAGAAATGTGACTCGTCCATACAAGTAACAGTGACCTCTGAAGCAGGTGTTAGGGTAACAGGAGGAGGAACTTAAGTATCTGAGTGTTTAAATACACATTTGTCTGTTATGTTTTTATTCTTTCTAATTCAGGTGTTTGAGCAATTAACAAACAGTTAGGAAATGACCCTATGTTAACAAGCTCTATGGTTCTGAATGTTTTGCCATCAGTTTAATCTAACAGAGGGGGAAAAGCTGGGTAAACTCAAGAATAAGAGATGTTCCCTTCAGGATTTCTCTGTGCATACCCCCAGTAGGCATATACGAGGCCTCATGTCTCCATCTTTTTTGGAATATTGGCACAAAAAAGCAACCTGTCTATCAGTTGGCCTTACCCAGCAGGTTCTCACGTTATCTGTTGACTATTGTTTTTTCTCTCTGGCTAGTAAACTTAATGACTGCCTAGGCAAAACTGCTGTTTAGCTCTAACTGGACCAAAGTGTAACATTAGAGAAAAAGACCTTTAAAATTGCAGTAGGTTTATACATCGTCCAGTTTTCCAGGAGCCTGACTTGGCTTTTACTATCCCTTCCCAGGCATACTAAGGGTCTTCCTCTCTGTAATTCATCGTATGGAAGATTCTGATTTCTCAGTCTCAAAACAAAATCTCTCTCCCCCTTTCTTTTGGGTTTAATTCTTCAAAGAATCTTGAATCTCTGGCTTCCTGCACTTGCCACCAGGACTGCTTGTCTCTTGGAAAGAAAAGATTTGTCTTTCACATGTTCTGTGGGGGGGGAAATAAAGGCTCTTGCCCCAAGTTTCAGGTGTATAGTAAAGAATGTTGATCTAATCCTGCTTTCATTTTTAAGCCTGATTGTCCTACTATTGTATTGATTCAATATCTACATACAGTAACCATCACAGTAAATCAGTGCAGGAGATTGAGGATTCACACACAGCTTCAAGTCCATTAGAGAGGAGAAGTCTGATCTCTGAGTGAAAATAAGTAAATGAAAGAAGCAAAATGAGACATTATTGGCATTTATTCTCAAGAACAAGACAACATAAGAAAGGCATACAGAGCTACGCAGTAACACTTTGCAATTTGCTTGGTCTGTGATCTGCTTCCCTGATACCTTTCAGGATGAATATAGGATTTCAAGAATCTAGGTGATTAAAGATCAGGTCTGTATGAGGCTAAAAGGGATTTTGTGCATGTAAGTCTTTTCTGGACAGTTTGGGCTGTCATATGATGCTTTATTTTTTTTCATTTTATAATAAAGGAAGTCTGGAACATAGCAGTTTCTGTGAACTAAACTGTATGTCTGCTGTGGCATTGCTGGGCTTGGAAAAGCGCGTTAGGCCAGATGCATGTCTAATGTGGCTACACTCAACGATCCTGAAAATAGGATGTGGTTTGATCCAAAGTGAGAGATATTAGCTTAATTTTCCATCTGCAAAAGAGTTCTGCTGTTGTTTACATTACTTCTCTCAACCCTTCTCGGCCTGAACACTGATACAGCTCTTAGCACCTAGAGGGTCATTTGTCCCCTCTCAATACAGGGTATCTCTCTGCAGCCTCTCAGGTCTCTGAGAGTCCCATCTGTTCTCTCTTTCTTTACCTCTGCAAACCTTGGCACTCTACTCGCTATTCTTTTTGGCCAAGAAGTTCTGGATGTGGCTCCCAGCAGGGCCATTTGACACTGCTGTTGAGTCAGGCAAAGGGCTGAATACAAAACATGTGCTGCTCCTTGTTACACAAGCTATGCTTCCTGCCTCCCATTGCCCAGCAAAGCTTGCAATGCAGCTTCTGTTTCATGAAAACATCTGACAAAAAATAGTCTGTTATCAACTTACAACATTAAAGATGGTCTTTAAGCCATACAACTGTCTCAGAGTTGTACTTGGTAGATGCTCAGCTGCTTCAGTAAGATGGAGCCTGATCTGGTGTTGTGCAATCAACTTTAGGAGGCAGGAGTAGGTAAAGAACTGGAAAATGTTTTTTTAATTCCACTAAGCAGTTACCTATTATATGATGGCTGTTATCCAAAACTAGTATAGTCCTTATTCCTGAAAGAATATGATATCATATTACCGTGCATACCATGAATATTAAAAATTGGATTGTACGTGGACATATAGAGGAGAAAGAACAGGCGTGCAGGAAAAATGCATTGTGCAAGAGCACTGAGAGCAGTATTGTGCTTTGGAAAGTATAATTTACTACCTGGAAACTTGAAGCTTTTTAAAAGTTAAAAAAAAAAAAAAATCTTTATTTCATTATAAACAGGGTGGTTTATGTGTCTTAGAAAGACAGCAAGGAACTCATGAATGGTATATGAAGCCTCCAAGGTCTTCGTGGTCTGGATAGACAGAGGCGGGTTTGTGGCTGCCTTTCAGAATGCCAAAGAACTGAAGTTTGTTTTTGCAAGCAAGACTGCATACAATAATCAAAGTTTAGTCAGTCCCTGTACAGCAATTTGGAGTTTGCAGAAAGTGAGCATTCCTTCTGCTCAGCCCAGTGAAGGGACAGAACTGCCACAAGTCAATTTGGTGCAAGGAAGGGAGAAGAATATTTCAGTGAGATTCAGGAAAAGATCCAAAAGACGGAGGCTGAGGCTTGAAGGGGCTATGTGAAGTAGAGCAGTGAAGGCTGATGCTTGCAGAGGGGGAAGAAAACAAACAAACAACAACAACAACAACAAAAAAACCAGCAATGAGACATTGAAACAAGATTATGAATGATATGGATAGGAACACTGCATAGAATGCGAGAGAGCTCTCTGCAAGATGCTCAGCCATGAAATTGAGAACAGCTGACATTTGCAGCTGGCTGGGTTACCATGGCAAACTTTCTTCCTTATGCCTGAAATGTCCAACTAAATAAAAAGTGGAAGCTTGTCTCATAGGGAGTATTCATATTATTTTTATATTTGCTAGGTAAAGAAAGAAAGGAATATTAAATGAAACAATTTCTTCAGCAAGAATCTCAGCAAAGTTTGCGAACTACACTGGCAGACATATAGGCACAATAATGTCATTGACAAGATTTTTTTTTCCCTGCAAAAGCAATTGACTGTACACTGTTGTATTCTTTACCAAGTTCGATCATTTTAATGGTGCTACATAAATTCACATCTCAGATTCTGTTAAATCATTCCTGAACTTTGCAGTATTCTTGTTCTAAACTCATAGGTACAAGGAAAGTCTTTAATATTTTCCATTGTGTCAGGTGGGGCTGCCGCTCTTTAACAATCAGAGTTTTTGCTATGCCATTTCTCCTGCCAATGTCTGTGAATGCTGAATGAGCTAAATTTCATATTTTGGAGCCAAAATAAATGTTTCTGCCTCTTACTGCTTGGTATTAGTTTGATTCCGCTCTAAGCTACAGTAAAGATGTTCCTGGAAAACAAAATCATTGGCTTATAAACATCTTTCAGAATACGTTAGAAAGCTGGATGTATTCTGACCATCAAGACTGCGGGATTTAAGTGAGAGAAGATCAAGAAGGTTTCTACAGTGTGTGTTTGTAGATACTGACATGCTGGGAACAATTTATTTTAGCTGTCTTAAAATATGGGCAATTAGTCTAGCTCCCTATATGGGCTTTTCCTGTTGTCAGTACAGGAAGATCAGCAGTTCCAGAGAAGGCCATCATTCCACTTACCTTTACTATCTATGCTGAGATCAGATGAATTTCCCTGTGGGGTTTGTCTCCCTTCAGTGGCTAGGGAGTAAGCCTACACAATCAGCCAAGTCTAGGCACCTAAGTGACTTCAGTTTCTGTGATAAATCCACTTGGTTGTATATGCACAAATACAGGTACAATACAAATACAGAACATGAAAAGCTTGGAGAGTGCGGAAAATGCAGAGCGGTGTGAAGTAGGGTGGCACAGAAAATTTAGTGTTATATACAGCACAGGGACAACATGCTGTCAACTGTGATTTGCCTCAGATTTCTCTCATTTCTGCAGCCTGGAACCTTGTCTCCCAAAGTAAAGAGGATTATCTAACCACATCTGTACCCTCACACATTACTTTTGGTTGTTTCATGTGCTGTGTGTTGTAGAAAGTTTATAAGTGTATGTTACCAGTCATGCCCCAGATTCATGCTAAGTTACTGTGTGGTCACACTATCTATTTCAGAGAACGTGTTCTTGGGATATTACCGTGTTTTATGCAGACTATTTTGGGGTAATTTGATGAAATGCTGAGGGTTTTTCAGATAAAAATTAATTGGTACAGGTTCATGAGTACAGAGATGAAACAGAACCAAACTGATGGAAAATTAACCTTCTATCTGTAAAATTCATAATCTGAGAGAAGAATGGCATTGAGTTATCCGATATTTTTGGTTTCAATGGTGATGAAATGATAGACCAAGTTCACTAATCCCAGTGTTGTGTTTCAAAATGGCATCAGGTCATATTCAGAACTCATGTTAGAATCAGCAAGAGGGAGGCTACCCAAAGGGGGTTAAAACAGTGGGCACTAGGTAGGACTTGGTTATAGTTTATGCGAAAGAGAGGAAAAAAGGCTCATTGGCAAGATTTAAACACTTTGGCCAAGAAGATGTTTTGTAAAGTGAATTGATTACTGCAGAAATTCCTTGATAACCTACACTGAGGTAGCTATTTCACTCATCAGTATCAAAGGTATGGTTGGTAGCAGTACCTGTCTGACCCTGTTCTGCCCATCATAATACACCTTGTTTTATAACTTTGTCAAATTTGCACAGACTAGGCAGAAGGTTTCCACGTCAGTTGTCTGCTCAAGCTGATTGTTTTGGGAAACTCAGTTCAGCCATTTCCAAAAATAAGACTAGAGGAAAATATGTTGGTTATGACCATCTTTAAAAACCTGTGGCAAACTTTTTCTTGAAAAGCTCTAGAGTGCCAATGTTTTAAGGCACAGGTGTAGCATTTTCTGGGGCAGTGAGGCTGAAAGCAATGAGGAAAAGCTGTATGTTAATAGGACTTCTTGTTTTACTCAACGCTGAGTACAGGTGGTCAGGCTATAAACCTCCAAGAAAGCACCTTTTGCATAGGCTCTGAAAAGACCTGCTTGAATTTAAGTGGAATATTCAAAAAGTCTCTCTCAGTACAGGCTTTTTGGACCTTGGGGATTGTCAAGGCTATGTATAGTAACCTAAGTTGTTATTTTACGTGTTTCTGTTTGAGTAGGAGACCTGGGGTGGAGTAACCACGTGCGTCAGTACAGGTTAGGGGCTGACCTGCTGGAGAGGAGCTCTGCAGAGAAGGACCTGGGGGTCCTGGTGGACAGCAGGATAGCCATGAGCCAGCAGTGTGTCCTTGTGGCCAAGAAAGCCAATGGTTGCCTGCGGTGTATAAAAAGAGAATGGCTGGGAGGCTAAGGGAGGCAATCCTCCTCTTCTACTCTGCCTTATGAGGCCACATATGGATAACTGGATAACTCTGTCCAGTTCTGAGCTCCTCAGTTCAAGAAAGGCATGGCACTACTGGAGAGAGTCCAGTAGAGGGCTGGAAAGAAGATTAAGGGCCTGGAACATCTCAAGGATTACAAGGAAAGGCTGAGAGACCTGGGACTGTTCAGCCTGGAGGAGAGAAGACTGAGATGCTTGTAATGCTTATAAGTATCTAATATCTAAAGGGTGGCAGCTGAGTGGATGGGGTCAGGCTCCTTTCAGCGACAGAACAAGGGGCAACAGGCACAAACTGGAACACAGGAAGTTCTGTGTGAATGTAAGGAAAGTACTAGTTTAGGGATTACAGAGCACTGGCACAGGCTGCCCAGAGAGGCTGTGGAGTCTCCTTCCCTGGTGATATTCGAAACCCTCCTGGATGCTTTCCTGCACAGCCTGCTGCAAGGAACCTGCTTTAGTGGGAGGACTGCACTAGATGATCTCTTGACGTTCCTTCCAACCCCTGCAGTTCTGTGATTCTTCCCCTCCTAGAATGCTGTAGGGCTGCACTCCTTGTTAGTAAGGATGTTGTGCCTGCTTGCTTTTCCATCACCCTAGCTGCTGGCTCTCCTTTCTTATGAAGTAGCATTGCTCTTGGTATTCCCTAACAGTTCAGAAAAGTCTTCAGATGACTCTGCGCATCATGGAGAATGTT
This sequence comes from Lagopus muta, assembly GCF_023343835.1. Lineage (NCBI taxonomy): Eukaryota > Metazoa > Chordata > Aves > Galliformes > Phasianidae > Lagopus > Lagopus muta. The sequence continues at coordinate 84,257,912 of NC_064433.1, forward strand.
AAATAGCACTTAAGTAAACGCATTCAGATACCGTGGTGATACTAATACCAGATTCTCAATATTACTCTATGCTCAGCAGTAACTACCTGTGAAATGCATTAACTTTTCTGATTTTTCTTCTACCGTGGCATAGCAATCCTAACAGAAATCCAAAGTCTTATTTTCCTGTACAGTATTAATGTTTATAACGCTATAAGAATGCATAGTAATCTAAGTAGTTATTTTGTTGTGTTTAATTTGCTATCCTCAGCAGGATAGATTTTCTTCAGATAACTGTAGAACAACACCAGAAATACAGAAGAAAAAATGGAGAAAAAAAAAAAACAAAAAACAAAAACCAACAGCACCAGCTTAAATAGAGTAGGAAAGTGAATCCATAAATAAAGCCTTAACATGGTTTGTGCTATGCCATTGGTTAAAGCACATGAGACTGGAGCTCATTATGCTAAATGGTGTTTGTTCCTAAGTAAAGAAATTCGATCTCAGTAAATGGAAGAGGAGGTAGGAGAGAAAAAAAAATAGAGAAGAGGGAAAAGCAAAGACATGTGAAATAATCCACATCAGGCCAGCTGAGAACCAAATTATAATCCAGGTTTTTTGGCTCACATGTGGATAATTCTGGCAACAGTCAAAGACGTGAAGAATGCCCTTACCTGAAATATCAGCAATTTCCAGGTGGTCTTTGACCTTAGCATTCTGAGTTAGCTACTTTTTGGTAGGGCAGAAGAGGAGTCTGGTTTGAGGGGAAGGCGCGGGGGGCTGGGGTGTCTTTGAGATCAAGATGCAGACCATAAAATTACATTCTTTTCACTGCTGGGTAACCCCTTTGGCTTGATTTGGGACTTCATTACTGTAGTTTTACACTAGTGTAGTCGTGGCAGTAACACTAGCAAAGAACTGGAATTAAGCCTTGGCAGATGAAGAAGGATTGTTCTAAGCATTTATCCTACTATTTTAGGGGTGAAATAGTATGTTTTCTGTAAATTTATCACATTGACACTTGCTTTACTGCTTGAAACAGATTTTTTTTTCAAGTCCTGTTCAGGAATGTAGATGTCACTACTGTGTGTCAGCATTCATAAACTTGACTTCAGTAGAAACACAATACGGTGTTTATGTCCAATAAATATGAATGGAGTGCCCAAAGCAATAATATTTGGAAAGAATCCTAATATTGTACGTTCTTATTCTAGCGCATGGAAGTCATTTGTTTCTGGCAGTACATTATTTGATTGCTATATGCAGTAACCTACATTTGACATAAAAAGATAAAATCTTATTAATAAATCCAGAGCACACTGTTCTATTGCTCTTGCACAGTTTGTGTCAACAAGTGCATAGCTGATCTATGTAATAAAAAGCCCCACCACTGCTATATGCTAGTTTTCTTGGTCAACATTTGACATTCAGAAGGCCAGTGCTTTTCTGAGTATTGGCAGAGTGACTACTTACATCAGGTACACTGACTTATAACGTAGCAAGAAGAGAAATGTAAAGTGTGGTGTGGCATGCACTATTTACAGACTGGGGATATTATTTCAAATGGGAACACTCGGAAAGAGTTGCACAGCTCCTCCCAAATGAGTGCCAGTGACACTTTTTTTTTTTTTTTTCAAACTTAGTTCTGTATTTATTGTATGTATATTGGAGAAACTGCCCCAGGATGCGCTGAAAATTTGGTTTTGCACTTTAAAATATATTTAGAAGAAAATAGGATAGCAGTGGCATTAAAATGAAGTACTAGATTGGATTCGATATTTAACTGTATGTGGATTTGGGCCACTCAGTTTAGAGGCACGGCTCACCAGACTTGAATCTTCTACCACATGGAAAATTCAAACCTAGTTCCATATTGTCTGGCTGAGGCCCAGGCCTTTAATGCAATGCATGTAAGCATACACTTAAAAGAGAAGGGCAGAGGACTAGAGGAAGACCCTGTTCTGCTACATCAGGGATATTTGAGGTAATTCAAGTGGGGGGCCACAAATTTACAGCAGCATAACTGAGTGAAGAATATGGGCTATGGTCTCCAGGGTGTTAAAAAGAAATGAGGGCAGTCTCTTGAAAGCTCTTTCAGCATTGAAGCTGTTGAAATTATATAACATTTAATAATCCCTTCTTTATTTTCAGACGTATTTGTTAGGTCCAGGAATTATTATTTCTTCTTGGCAACAGCAAATCCATCATTCTCTAATTTCCCCACCTTGGAAATTGCATTTTTTATTTTACAGTTGGCATCACCCTCAAAAGAAAACAAACAAGCTGCTAGTCAGTGAAAGAAAGGAAAAGAAACATTAAAGAAAGGAAAAGAAAAAAAAAAACTTCAAATCATGTTTAGCCCCATCTGGCCTTAGAAAAACATGGAAATGGGTGATCAAGTACATTTTCCAGCATGGGCTGCCTTTCAAGGGAAACAAAATGTGGATATTTCTATGTCTAGACCACAGAAGAAAAAAAATACTTCAGTGCTAATTAACCCATCAAAAGCTTACAAACCTTGAGTGGTGCTCAGCAACACATGTAGAGATGTTAGAAGATTTAAGCTGCCAAAGGAAGTGTGGGAGACTACAGCCTGAGATCAGGAGATCTGGGTCCTACTGCTTACTCTTCCTGCAACTTGCTCTTTTTTTGGGTTGCTTCAGTAACTCACCTTATTGCCGCCTCATTTTCCCTCACTGAAAAATGGGGTTGTGATAGTACTTTCTCTCCGAGAGCTCTCCAGTATCAGGAGATGAGAAATACTATGAAGCAAGTGCTCAGTCTTGCTTTTCTGCATGGTATATTATTTATCTGGCCATTGTCTAGGTAGAAATCGCACTCTCCAAAGTTACATGCCAGATATTGTCAGCCACTGAGTAAGCGCTCATGTAGGGCCAGCGACACTGCTGAATGACCATCTATAGCTGAAAGTAGTGTAAGAGATCAGTGAGAAATGTGTACTGTGAACATGCCTTTAAAAAATAATTTCAGGATAAATGGAAATGAATAAGCAGAATGTTTCATGCAAGCACATGCTGCCTTTTATTCTTCCCAAACTTCTTAGCCCATCTCTATGACCACCTGCCATTCTGATTCTGTTGACTGCGAACAAAGTGGAAATCATTCCCATACGCCTATGTTTTGTGTTAAACAAATACCCACTGGAAGACAGAAAAATCCCTATTAGTTGTGTTAAATAAAATCCAGGCCTACCTGGATCTGGAAAATAAAAGAAGGTGATTGACTAGTATTTGCTTTCTTACCTCCTGCTGTCTTGTCAGCTCCCTCTTATACTTGCGTAACTCTCCTGCTGGTCTTTTACCACAGCTGCCAGCTCAAACCTATCTGTACTAATTTAGCTGTCTGTATTACTCCCTCTCTCATCTGGAAACAGACATTCCTCATCTCTTCACATGCCATCTGCCATTGATTGGAGCTTTCACAAACCGGAGATTTCAGAAACTGCTCAGGAAGGAAGAAAAGTTGATGAAGGGTTTTTTGGTGATGGCTAAGGAGAGCTCTGTGTTAGAGATTGGCACCTCTGTACGTGGCTGAGAACAGCTGTATGGGACCAAAGCTTTCCTGTCCTTCTGGATGGGCTGTTCTCTGTACAGCAAAGCACAATGGTGGCTGTGGTACCTCCTTACCAGAGTTAGTAGGAAGAGGAGTAGGAATGGGAAAATAAGTCTTAGAGCAGTCAGAAGAAAGGGATAGAATGTGTGCAGTCTTTCAGATTGTGATTTCTGGAATTCGGCATTTCTTCCATTCCAATTTCACACCAATAAATCAGCTCACTGCCTTGCTTAGCATCTATCTAGCTGATGTTTGGGTTGTCACCCACTGACTAGTAGCATAAGGAGTGCCCAAATAAAACTTTATAGCCCACCGGGTTGAGATGCTAGTTCAGGGAGAACTTTATGGCTTAAACATATAAATAGATGAATTAACATCGGTATGACAAGCTTCAAGGCTTGCCTGATAGGTTTCCTCACCATACTTCTCTCAGCATTTTGCCTCAGCATTACTCTTTTTTTTTTGTTGTTTTTTTTCCTCTCTGACTACATAAAGCATATTTTCATCCTTCATCTTGCATCATTTAAATCATTAGGATTATTGAATCACAGAATCATAGAATAGATTGTGTTGGAAGGGACCTTGAAGATCATCTTGTTACAACCTCCTCCCATGGGCAGAGCTGCCAACACTAGATCAGGCTGCCCAAGCCCTCATCCAGCCTTGCCTTGAACACCTCAATGATGGGGCATCCACAGCTTCTCTGGACAGCCTGTGCCAGTGCCTTATCACCCTCTGAATGAAGAAGTTCTGCCTAACATCTAAATCTCCCCTCTTTTACTTTAAAGTCATTATCCCTTGTCCTGTCACTATCAGATCATGCAAATATTCTGTCTTCCTCCTGTTTTTAAGCCCCCTCAAGTACTGGAAGGCCCCACTGTGATGCCCGTGGAGCCTTCTCCAAACTAAACAAGCCAAGCTCACCCTGTCTTTTTAGGAGAGGAGCTCCAGCCCTCCATCTTTGTGGTCCTTTTCTGGATCTGCTCCAACAGCTCGATGTCTTTCTTGTGCTGAGGGCCCAGGGCCTGGATGCACTGCTCCAGATGGGACCTCACAAGAGCAGACTAGAGGGAAATAATCACCTTCTACACCCTGCTGGCCACACCACTTTTAATGTAGTCCAGGCAGTTGGCCTTCCAGAGTGCAAGCCCACACTGCTGGCTCATGTCCAGCTTCACATCACCCAGAACACCCAAGTCCTTCTCCCCAGGGCTGCTCTCAATGAGTCCTCCCAGTCTCCACACACATCTGAGATTGCCTCAACCCAAGAGCAGCACCTTGCACTTGGCCATGTTGGACCTCATTAGGTTTATGTGGGCCCAATGTATGTTCTCATTCATTTTTGCTCTGGATATCATCTATCCCTTCCTGTACCTGTGTCTACTTCTACTCATCTTTGTCACAGGATCAGAGAATTGTATTAGGTAGCTGATGTTGGTCCACACTGGAGGTCTCCAAATCTACAAACTCTCTGGGCACCTGTTCCAACTTTTGACCGTTCTTACAGTGAAGAAGATTTTTCTTAGATTTAAATGGAACTTTATAATTTGTGCTCATCAATTCTTGTTCTGTCAGTGCACACCCCCTGGGAAGGGTCTGGTTCCATCTTTTTGACTTCTTTCCCTTGGATATTTTTACACATTGATAATATCACACCTTTTCTTTGCTTGAGACCCACCTGCTTCTTTTTATTCCCTCATTAGGTTATCATAGCAAATGTTAGGCATTGTAAGGGCTACTCCAGTGAACAAGCCCTAAGAAGTTCCTGGCTGTCTACAAGATGAGATAAACCTTGTGTCTGTCTGTGTCTGGGAGACAAATGCCCCAAAGCTGGGAAATGTCAGAGGAAGAAATAGGCTGAGCACAGGCAACAACTCTCTCTTGGAATTCTCTTGTCAGTGGTGACAGGGAATTGAACTCAGTATTCAGCTCTGTGTTGGCCTGATGCTGGAAAAAAAGGAAAGCAGTGCCAGAAAAATGTCTTCTCTGGAGAAAATGAGCTCTAAACAAAAACATGAGCAGTTTAGAGAGGAATCAAGTCAGGTATCTTCTTAATTCTTGGCTGAAAGAAGAGTGATACGTGCATTGTTGTTTTCACAGAGCAGGTTTGGATAGCTACCTGGATGGTGACAGAAAGTTGAATTTAATTTGGAGGACAGAGAACCTAGAAAATACTTCTGTGTGACAAAAAACTGAAGAGAGAAAATGCAGCATTACAGGGTGCAGAGCTCTTAGGTGCAACAAGGAATCATAACCCAACATGCAAAGTTTGAGTTTAGCTATACGTCTGTTGCTGTAACATATATCAACATTTCTTCTCTATCTCCAGTTTTAAGATCTGAGAGTTATTTGCCCTTTTCAAAGACTTTGTGAGTTCATAGGAGTGAAACCTCTAAATCATATCCTGCAGATAGTCATGCCAGCAATGTGAACTCTGAAGGATACAGTGATAGGGGAAGTCAAGTCAACTGGCTATTTGAAACTGGTAAGCAGATTTTTAAAAACATGCTAAGATTTGATAATGTGAAGGAAACTTGTTTGAATTTGGAGGCTTTGTTATAATTTATTGTAACTTCTGAGTCAAAGACAGCACGCCAGCATGTTAAACGAAACCTACAGAAAGCCAGACTGTCAAATTAATGATGATTTGTTACCTGTGATCTTACAAAACTGAAATTAAAGAAAATAGAAGACTTTCAGCAGTCCAGCTGTGTGTTCTGCTTTGGTCATTCAGGAAAGTAACTTTTGTTCTTATCATTCTAAAAGCATTTTCTTGTCTGAAAGGGGAACATTTCTGTTAGATTAAGATTCCATTGTATAATTTAATAGGGTTTTTTTCTTGAAAATTGAAATATTTTGTTATTCTTGTTAGATAGATGGTCTTTCCACTCTTCCACAAATATAGTGCATATGTATTTATAGTATGTATATGTTCCCAGTGTAAATCCTCACAAAGTAGGGTGCTCTGTTGAATAAAAATACTAACTTCAGCCCAGATTTCCTCATGGAGGACTGTGCTAATGACTGGTTTTCAGTTTGATAGCTAAATATTTAAAAAGTCGGATCCAAACTGAATTTTCTATTTCTGCCCAATGTGAACAAATGACATTTTTGGTAGGTCAAATTAAATGCTCCATTTACGTTTTGGCATTCAACAAGAAGAGAGATAAGTGGAGATTAATGACTAGACTTGAGGAATGTGGACAAACCCAATGAGGAGACTTTGGGGCTATGAGATTAAAAAAAAAAAAAAAAGCATGCTCTCCATTTTGCTGTTGCTTTACTTTTCACACAAATGTTCTAGAATGCAGCATGCTGTTAATGGTCAAAGGAAATCTTTTGTGCGCAGGAAATTGTTTTTTCTTTCCAGTTTTTCTTCCAAAGAAAAGAAAGTAAACAAGAAAAGACAAACTGTGTCAGTCTAATATTTTAAAAATTTCCCGTGAAATGAAAAACAATTATTTGCCCGTTCCCACTAAGAAAGATTTTTATAATTTGAGTGGAAGAGCTTCTGGTCCACCAACCATCAGCAGTCATTTGTAATTTCCCAACTATGTATAGAAAGCTCATGTTTAATTTTAGGTTGATTAGAAGAAGCAATACAAATGTCCACATTTGCTTTAATACGTTACTTCTTTTTACTAAAAAATACTGCACTGTGTTACATAATTATGCAGCATCATATCTATTAGTGTTTTACAGAACATGGTGCTGTATTTTATCAGAATATATTTCTTCTTTTCTGTAAACACTTAAATATTAAGCAGTAGCAGTGAAATTAAGCAGACTATGTAAAAAGAAGATCATGGGAAGATATTCCATTTGATGGCAAAAAATGTATTTTGCTCATGTAGAGTCCTTCTGTTAAGTTACTGAAAAGGCAGGAAGTTTCTTTATTTCTTTCATGTATGAGCTCTGCTTGAAAATCCTCTTAGGGGTGTGTAGGTTTATAATTTCCTGAAAGATGAAAGCATATTACAGAAGAATTTGGAAAAGACAGCTTAGAGAGCATTTAAATAGTTTGGTAAGTGGAGTTATAATGTGGCGATTCCTCCTAATTCCACAGGAATCAAATTTCCTTAGGAGCAGGAATAGACAGGAGTAGAAGTATTTCTAATATTTTTGTTTAAAAAGAATCCGAAATATGACACAGCAGTCATGATGCCCCCTGCTAGTTTTTCACCATTATTCAAAGGAAGCAAGAACTTCTGCAGGGACAGTACTGAAGAATGTAATGAACTGTGAGCAAATGTGTCCATCAAAATTCTCATCAGAAATGTTCAGATTCACACGTTTGTGTGGAAGGGTTATCTGCTCAGACAACAAGGTAAAGCTGTGTGACTCAGGCCACTATCACGGTAGGAGTAATGAAAACGTAAAGCACTAGTTATTTCAAACACGGTGTGACCAAGTTACAGGTCAATATAGTGTCCTTAACCTGTTTTGTGGCATTAAAGGTATGCATAGTCTGTCAACAGACAAAATATATCAGTCTTGTGGAATTCAGAGTCCATCGCTCATACAATTCCAGAATTCAACTGCACTGATGACAACATTTGTTCTCATATGTGCAGGCTGACAAAATCATACTGGAAACCACTGGTTATAAACTTCAATTCTTCGTGTAGAGCTGATTTTCTTCTCTCACATCTTTAATGGAGTGTTGCAGTTACTTTGTGAACTATTGAAGTTAAGCAGCCAACTTCTTTTCGTTCCACAATAGGCTAGCATCTATACTTCTCTCATAATCTCCTGAGTGCTGATGTCTGTTCTTGAGCTTTTTTGCAGCCTATCATCACACTGTATAAAAGTCATTTATAAGTCTCATTAACAGGGACCCCATTTTACAAGAAGCAGTCTGTCGTTAAGTTGTTGAGGATCAAAATGCTGCAAGGAATGTGGTTTGTGCTTTTTCGCTTTTTTTGTTTTATGATGTTATTAATTTCCTTTGTGGTGTCTGGCAGAGGCTTAGAGGTTGATAGGATGTAGTCCTGTTGAAATGACTTTATGCCTGCAGTGGTGTGGTCCAGGCATTTTACATCTCACCATATGACATCCAGCTGTTTCTTTCCCAGACACTCCCAGTCACAGACCCCATTCATTTTTCCTTTGTGACGTGTGACATTTGTGATAGAGTGACATTTGTATGGGCAAAAAGTCCTTTACATAGCGTTGGCAGTGTAAAAACCACGATGATGTAGTTCATATGTAGCAGCCCTGCTGTGAAATGCTTTGGAAACATGCAGGTACTACAGTGGGATTTGACTACAGTGTTTACCTCGCTGATTGATACGCTAATCACCTCACTGTTTGAGATCCATGCCAGCCATTTTCTTTCTAGAGGAGAGGAAGACAATGTACAGAAGGACTGAGAGGACTGAAGTGAAAATGACTGCTTCCATCTGGATGCCCTTGGTTTCTATAAGGGCGCTCAGCTGATGTTGTTGCCACAATGGGTGCTGTGGAATCATCTGCATTAAGACAACTGCCTAGTTTTAAAGGAAATTATAAGCTTTGAATTTAATATTTAAAAGCATAAAAAGGCCCACTGCTTGTTGAGAAGAAGTTCTCAGATGGTTATTTATCATTTAGCATGCTAAGTTGCACATCAGTGGTTTTGAAACTCTTGCCCCATTTTGAAGCATAGAAAAGCACATATTCGTGTTCCCCATTATCACATATCCTCTGGCACTGCTATTGATACTGCTTGAGTGCAGTGTGGTTGGTGCTCCTCTATCATGAGGAAAAACAGCTCAGGCTTCAAATTATTTATCACGTTTGCTCAGCAAACTGTTCTTTCTCCATCACCTTTGTGGGCTTTTTTTTGTAAACTCTCACTAACACTTGTCTTCTCTATTAAAAAAAAAACACAAAAAGCCAAATCAGAGTTCTGGGCTTCTTGGGGCAGCTAGAAGTCTTGATTAGATGTCAAAGAATGCGTGCAAAAGGATTTTTCCCTATAGGGAGAAGTCCTGATAAAAGTGCAATTATTTTTGTTCTTGTTATGACTGTGGGGAAAGATTCTTTTTGGGTCTCTTGGGGGAATGAAACTGGTGAAATGGAAAAAGCAAATAAGATGAGATTTTTAAAAAAGGTCATGTTCCGTTAACGTTGGAGAAGCCAAAATAGGAATGTGGTCAGTCTGAGATGATCTGTGGTTGAATTATCAAGGAAGGAAACTGGGCTCTAATACCTGCACAGAATCTAACAGAGGCTGTGGGTCTAATGGAGCCATCTAACATTTTGCTGTTCTCATGATGCAGTGCCTCAGCTCTCGTGGTCTGTGAGCTGCCACATTTCTTGTATCCTGACAGGCTTTTTGGCTCATTTATTAGAGATGCCAAGTTGGCTGACTATGAAGCTGAATCAAAAAGACATGGACTATCTTAACTTCTTTGTGGGACATTTCTGAGCTCGTTTCTAGGATTTCTAGGTTGACCAATTGTAGATCTGCTAATGCTTCTGAAGAGTGTTGTGCCAAAATGGACTTGGGATGCAAAACATCTGACAGAATTGGAATTTTCTTAAAATCTGGTTGTTTTTAATTTGGGATTTGTTTAGTTCTGGACTTTATTGGAATATCAAATGAAGTTTCTAGCTGTTACTTCCAAAATTCAAAGTATGACATTGGGTGATAATTTTGCAAGATAAATCCATATAAAATAATAATTAATGTAAAATAATCAGTAAAATAATAAATCTCATGTACTCTTAATTCTTTTCAATTTACAACAGTGTATTTAAAAATCTTTCACTTTAAGTATACTTAAATGTGCAAGAGTGTTAATGATATTTGTCTGACTAACAGCTTACTTCACTTGGACATGGAATAAATGAAAATAGTTCTGTCCCAAGAAAACATGGGTAGAACACAGACTGATCTGCTATCTGTTTTGCAACAGGATTTTACTAATAAGAAACAGGAGTAAGAATTACTCAGCGTTGCAAATTCAGAAGTATTTTATGGATAATCTTAATTCACATTGAAGTCTGCCCGTGACATCATTACACATTCATGGGAATTCATTGGTAAATAAAAGATTTATATTTGATTAAGCAAGCTGACAAGAATCTGGAAATACTTTTAATCATATTTTTAGATTTTCCATCATGCCATTACAGAATCACAGAATCACAGAATGGCCAGGGTTGGAAGGGACCTCAAGGATCATGAATCTCCAGCCCCCCTGCCACAGGCAGGGCCACCAACCTCCATGTTTAATGCCAGACCAGGCTGCCCAGGGCCCCATCCAACCTGGCCTTGAACACCTCCAGGGACGGGGCATCCACAACCTCTCTGGGCAGCCTGTTCCAGTACCTCACCACTCTCTGGGTAAAGAATTTCCCCCTGATGTCCTACCTAAATCTCCCCTCCCTCAACTTAAAACCATTTCCCCTCGTCCTACGTTATGGCAAATGAACTTGATTTTTCTTTCCGTAATTAATGCAGTTTGGGATAATTAAAAGCATACCAAAACCTGTCATAGAAGCACTCAAACCTCACTTTTTTGATTGTCTGGCTCTGAAAGGGATTGAGGAGAACTCCCAGATCCAGAGTCTCTGTGTTCTGATGGAAGCTCACAGCACAGGTCATGACTATCATGGCTTATGTTCACTGCTGTTTTATTTGAGGGCTGTTTTGATGATATGTACTATTGAACCTATATGACTATTTTTATCCTGCTTTCCAGCAAAGATTGCCAGTTGTGGCAAAATGCGAGTCTGACTACACAGAAAGGCTTGTAGGTTACAGAAAAAGGCTATTACTGGAGAGGCTGACAGCAGGGAAGTTCTGGTAGGCAGAGCAGCCCCTGGCATTAATTAGGTAGAACTCAGTGAAGGAAGGCAACCAAGCAGTGCACTCTGTGCATAAATCTGTAATTCAAAAAACAGTTCAGCACATGTTCTAGGCTGAGATTCAGGGCAGTTTATTGTATTCAAACCTTTTCCTCTCTCTTTGTCTATGCTGTTGTCAGGTTGCATTCATCAACCACCACTATAAAGCAAATGGTTAAGGTAATAAAATATCTTGGAGCAAGCTAACCTTGTAAAGGAACTACTGGTGCTTAGTCCCTGGGAGTGTTGAGAGAACAGAAAATTAGTGGTATGAAGGGTTGGAGGAAGACACAGGTAACTGTTGGGTATATTACTTCCTATTCAAGTTTTCAGCTGGATATCATATCAGGAATGTACTTCTTTGTTTGGCCAGAAGAGTCGTTTTTTCCTTCTACAAGTGGTTGTTGGCAGGTGAACCTGAAATCAAAAGAAAATGGAAGAAGCCAAGTACTTCATGTAGGAATCAAAAAACAGTGTTAGAGACACGTAGAGCATTATACAGTTACAAAACTTTTGCAGTATTGCTGTAATGCAGTAGAGAAAAATAAATGGTCCGCACGGTTACCAACTCGATGTTTGATGTCAAAGTTTAGTGAAAGAAATGCAGTTATCCATCAGCGACCTGATTCTGCTTCCATTGAAGTCATATGGAGTTTTGCCAGTGGCTTTAGTAGGTGGAAGAACAGGATCTGGGTGGATATTTATGGGGAAAAGCCAGCACTTGAAAAGTTTTCTCAGCACATTATTGGATAAATGCCACTGTCTAAAGGGCAGTGGGTGGTCTGGAGAGGAGGAGTTTCAAAGAAAAGAGATTGAAGGTGGATTTGAGTAATTTTGAGGAAAAGGTTTTGAATATGAGCAATGACTAGTCTCTTGAGAGACATTGTATGTCTAGTCTTTCTAATGACCAGAGACAGGTGGAGGGCCCTCCCTGTTGGAACAAAAATTCAGCCCAGGTTTGAGTTTTTAAGCGTGTTTCAGAAAGTGTTGGTATCAGAAATATGCACCAAATAAATGGAAGTGTACTTGAATAACCAAATGATGTTCACAGGTGTTAGCTGAACAAAATATACCTGAAGTAAGGATGTAGGAAGATAGGTACCTTGGAGACGCTTTTGTTCTTGTATCCTTGTTTTAGTTAAAGAAGCTTTCAACTCTTCACCTTACTGGCTCATAACGTCTTCTAATTAAATCAATCCACAGAGTGAACTTCACTCTGTGTTTCTGCATCTTCTGCCTCAGAACTGACAAATCACTGAGTTAGCTTCCTTGTTGCTGCGCTCAGGTCCACGTGCAAGAGCTATTGCAAAAATCAGGAAAGCTGACATCTTAACATCTTTCATTGTCAGTGGAAAGTGGTGCTGTAGCTGTCAGTTGAGGATGGGGCACAGTCAGGAAAGGTGGTATGTGAGAATAATCCACATGAGGAACAAAGTGGAATAATGAGTTTAATTATTCAACTATTTTCATTGATTTCGACTGAGTGGCCTGCTGAGAACATCGGAACTGGTGGCATACAGATTTGGTTTTTTTCTACTTGCAAATGAGAATTGTCAAAAAAAGATATGTATATAGCTCAAGGATTTATCAAAGCCACTTTATAGTTTTCTTGTCTGTGACATTGGTAGGATGCTTGCTGGATACACCAACAAACTGTAATTTCACAAAACTCCATATAGTAGTCAAGATGCTATAGATAAGGACTGAGAGACCTGAACAAGTCTAATCTTTACAGCACTGTTGTCACTGTCAAAGACAAATACAGAAAGTTCACTTGAGATTCTTTAGGAGAAATCATAGTCTATACGAGTCTGTACAAGTATAGGCATCAACATCTACCCAATACCATAATGATGAGCATGGCAATAGATGGGTAGGAAGGACAGCATGTGCACAGACATACTGACTCCTGGATCACCCAAGTTAGGTATATGGAAAGGTTAGCGCTGAGTGTACCAGAAACTTTGAGGAAGCAGAAAGACAGAGGCCATCTGGCATTGGAGAAGCCAGAAAAACTGACAAATTCAGTCAACTGTACCATTCTTCTCTCTAAATGCTTGGGTGCGTTCTGTCTCAACATCTCATTTGACAGAAAAGGGAAAATTCTCTCTTGTTTCTGCCGTTTTCTAATGTTTTCCTTTATTTCCTTCCATATGTTTGATTGATTTCAGACTATGTGCATCCACTGGAAAGGATTCAAGAGATGATCAAAGGACAGACAGAACAGGCACTGGTGCTCCGTTATCCTTTCCAGATTAAACTACTTAGTGTTAGTGTGTATTATCACTTGCAGTTAGAGAGGGATACCAATTTTACATTCCTTACAGAAATACTATATAAGGCCGCAAAGGTATTTGTTAACAGCAGAAACTTCTAATTGGCCTTTTGTATCCCTTTACAGCATTCATGGAAAGTGATGCAGTGGAGATTTATGTACCAGATGAGCTTAAATTACAGTGTAGTATCTCTGAATGACTTCTCACCCTTCATTGAATCAGTTGATCACCAATAACCATCCCTTTCTATTTATTTGCCAAGAAGATTAGTTAACGTATTTGTCTGTTTTGTCATGGAAATTTGTCAGTTTGTCAGTGGTAAAGAACTTGCCTTTTTTTCTTAGCAAATGTTTAATTTTGACACGGATATTTATGCATCTCACCTACAAGCTAGAGATTGACCAGTATTAGATTGATGAGCCGTACAGCAAACTGGAAGGACGGGGATATTTATTTCTACCAGTATCTCCCTTTGGGATTCTTTCAGAAACACACGTTTAAGCATGTCTATATATTCTATAAGAAGAAATATCAACACCAATAGCATTTCAACCTCTTTTACATCCTGACAATCGTATGTGCCTTTCTAAGGTCTTAAGAACATTGGTTTCAAACTGTAGTCACTGTTTCATGCCACTTAATTGTTTTTCCAGTTTGCCTTGGTTAAACATAATGATAGCACTGTATGTGAACTGAAAATGAGCATTTACAGCTTTCATACTGTTTATGCAGCTTGTCAAAGTGCATCAGCTTGCAATTCTGAATACAGTGTTAAAAATGTTCCATCTCACATTAAAGAATACGCACAGTGATTTTGCTGTGACACCTCTTAGCTATCTAAGCTTAGATGCCCAACTACACCTACAGTTAAGGTGACAGCAAGAACAATGTATGTTTTTCACAAATGTGACTCCATTCTGAAGCCATTTGCTCCATGGAAGGTTAGAGAGCTTTTATGATTTTGCCTACAGCTTTACCACGCTACTGATGTTTGCCTGTGGTGGAATCCCACTCGACTTCATTATCTGCAGGGCACAGAGAAGCTTTGGAAGGCAGAAGGCCACCCCTGCTGCTATTGTTGATGTCCTGGGCCATGCCATGCTTTGTTAACTGGCATAGAGGTGACTGCACAGATACCCAGCACTCATCCTCATGTTTTTTGAATTCTAATTCTTTACCAGATATCTTGCAAATGATAGAGACGGCTATGCCAGTGCAGTTGCTACTTACTGGCAACCGCTGCATTGTCAATGGCTTCTGTATATCTTAATCCAAAGAGGCGTGCTATAAATAGAGTGGGTCTCATGTGGAGTAATTCACCTCTATACCAGTTGTGCAAAACTCTCCTTTCTGAACATGCAGTTTTACACAAACAATTTGAGGTGGATTCAAGGGAATGTTCAGAATATTGCTTTTAAAAAAATACTGTAGCCCAAAGATGCTAATTGGGACCATCTAGATCAATCACACTGTCATTTACTAATAAGAGAATACTTCCAAAATTTTGAAATAAAATATTTATTATCATTTTAATTCAAAGTGACAACATATTTTGAAATATAATTTAATTATCTTTTTAAAAAAAAACAGATAATGGAAACAAAGTTGATAATGGCTCAGGTCTTCTTTTCTTGCACTTGTGCTTAGTATTTGCAAAAATGAGTATTCTTCCAAAACTCTTCCCGGATGAACAAAATCTAGCAGCAGTGCATGCAGGAGAGAGCAGCCTGATAATTTAGGTATTTGTTAATTTTGTTAAGATCTAAATACTTGCAAACTACATGCAAATTACATTTTATCCAGTTTGTGCTTGCTTTAAAACAAAAAACAAAAAACAGTGAAACTAAGGATATCATGTTTAGGATAGGCACGGTTTTCTTTTAGAAATAAAATGTTAGAATTCAGGTATCTCAATAGAACTGTAAACTATTGAATTCACCTTATGTGGAGAACGTTCTTGGAAAACACCATTGTAAAAGTGGATGTCTAGCTTTTGTGTTCTGCAACCATTCATTTATCTTAAGCAGTTGCTTTCAACACTCTTTGATTTATTGACCTTCTCATATCTAGACTGCTGGGTAGTTTACATTGCCTGTAAGGTTCCTTTTCATCTTTTGCATAATCCAGAGAAGATATTCAGTGGTCCCAAGTTCACAGTTTGAAAGTAAACAGAGTTTAATAGTAATACTTAGAGAGGTACTCAATTTAGTATGATGACTAAGGGTACAGCCTGTCCTGAAGACAGTGTTGTGAGATAGTAATGAAAGTACTGCAGCTAACACAATGACATAATGACCTAAACTGTGGTCCCAAGTTCTTGTTTTTTTCTTTGAAACCTCTTTTTCCATAAGAATTTTAGAGGTATGTATCCAGCATGTTTCCAGTGGAGAACCAAGCAAACATATCTCACTGCACATATTTGGTTTTTTTTTTTTGGTTCATATATAAAGCATGTGGAGTTGGATTCACTGGTTTTGTTGTCTGGATAAATTCAGTGTATCATTTTGTGAGCTCTGAGAGGGGGAGTTGCTGAGGGAAAACCATAGGCGTTATGGTGTAAATGTGTCCTTTAGAGTCATATACTGTGAAAAAATGACAGGTGCCAAACAGCAAGTTCCTTGGACCACATCTAGCTTTGAGCACATGAATAGGTTTTGGTACAGAGTGACTAATTTCAGGTTTTGCGTGGGAAGAAAAAAGTATTGAACGAGTAGTTCAAGTTTGATTTCTAGCCTAGAATACTTACAGAAATGCCAAGCCTGCTAACTGTACCCCACCTTCAGTATTTGGCTGAAAACACTGATGAATACTGTGAGTAAGATGTTTTATGCCAAGCAAGCCAGACACAGCTGAAGTAAAAAGGAACTTTAGAATGGGTTAAGTGAAAACAGACACTAGTGCTGTTTCAGTATCTACTTCAGAGCCATGTGGTTCTTCAGGAATTGTAAGTAAGACAATGTATATGACCTGATTAAAGGAGTGATAACTTCAATACCTTTTTTTTTTTTTTTTACATGAAGATAAAAAAAAATCTCATAAAAAAGAAACTTCACACACTTGATAAGGTGAGGGAAAAGCCTGTCACTCGAATAGAACTGAGATGACTTTCTATTGGGCTTCACAATAGTTTTGCTTTTTGCTTTTGTAATGAATTAAGTAAGAGGAAATTTGATTTGGATTTTCCAAGGTGCACTGCCAGAGACTTATGACAAAAACAGACTTTCAGGAACCCAACTGAAGGAGATGCATAACATCAGATCTGTAGTACTTCCACGCTTTTACAGAGAGACCAGCATTTGTGGAACGATCTGACAGGGAAACTACTGATGTATCCCAGGGAGATTCAGTGATTATCTCTGAGAGGCAGACAAATGCCCAGGTGCCAGCACAAAATAACAAGCAAGCACAGCTTACACAGCAAGATGAATTCACCCCCGTTTTAAAAAAAATTGTTTTCCTGGCCAAACAGTGCATAGTAACAGTGACATTTAGTCAATACTGAAGAATCGTATGGAATGATGACTAGCATGTCTAAGGGCCTGTACTTACCTGTTTTTGTGGGGCTTATGTTGGCAGATGCATTTCCTCTGGTTTAGGTTCTGTGTTTTCAGGAAGCTCTAGGTGTAGCTGACTTGCAGTTGATGTTTGCCAAATGCTGCTCATGTGGCTCTTACTGGAATTATTCCTCTGCACTACTTGAACTGAGACAAGAGGCTTCTTAATGGCTTCTGGAGTAGAAGTTAAAGATTTACTCTTTTCTAGAAGGAAGTGGGTCAGCAAAGTTTTGCCCATCCAGAAGTCAGATGGTGCACAGGGGCTGCATCCTGCCTGTTGTTGGCTCCTTCCATATGAGTGAGATCCTTCACAACTTCCTGCATACAGAGGGAGCAGTCAGGTTTCTGAGATGACTCACTCATCAACCCAATATGCCAGGGATGCTGCAGTGCTAAGAATGCAGAGCACCTCACCAGGATTTAAATTCCCCAGTACTGGTTATCTGACTATGTGTCATGCTATTTAGGCTTAGTGCTGGGCACCAGAACAGAGGCTGCATTACAAATAAAAAATACTCTGTCTGAAACATTCCCACAACATAGGGATTTTCCTAAAGTTTGTCACTGTTCCAGCATCTCTCAGGATGCTTGGTAGGCTTCATTAGTGTTAATAAGTCTGGTCTGTTTTTCCTTATCATCTACTGCATGTTGGAAGATTTCTTTGGGTTGTTTCTTTGTAATAATCCTTCAGTTGGTCAGGTTTAGGTTTCCCATGGCACCAGTTTTGGGCTCACATTTCTGTTTGCTGTATTTTTATCTTCTTTTGTGCATAAACAAAAAGATAAGGAACCGTTTAGTTCTGACAGATACTGAAAAATGTTGCAGATGCATTTTGTTCAGTACCCTAAATGAAAAGCCAGTGTGTATATTAGATTTCTGGGTTGGATGTACAGCTGTTAGGATAGAAATAATATTTGAGCTAGAGAGTCACAACTTACAGGTTTTCAGTGACAAAAACTGAGCTGATAAACATGGCTGGTGCGTTGCCACTTTGTGACATTTTCTCCTAGACTGGAATTCTCTGAGGATTGATCTGATCTGAGGATTACTGCCAGCAACTAAAAACTGACTCACTCCTTGAATGCTTTTGCTTTTTAAAGTAATGGTCAGCATGGGATTTTTGAGCTTTTCACTAGATTTGTCTTTATTCTGTCATTCCTTATCTGTTTGGTTTTTGCTGTTTTTTTCCTGAATCTGGGCAGTCTTCGATTTCTTACTTGTGCTTGAGCTTAGAAGAGCCATACCATCCACAGAAATTGTATACTTGCATTGCTGCTGTGCATTGTTATTATGCTTGAGCGACGTATGCACTGAGTCATGAGACTGCCTTTTATACAGCCTTTTATTTCATGCAAAACTATTAAATGTTCCCCTTTCAAATTCAAGGTTTCCTAAGAGATCCCTTTATATGGCTCTATTTTCAGTTGAATTTACTTTGCCAAATTTGAACTGTTTATAGTGATATTTTCCATGTCTGTCTTAGCCTGATATATTTTTTTAATGTTTCAGATTAAAAGGTACAGATGTTTCCAAGAACAAGATTAGGGAAAACTGCATTGTTTTTCTCTATTGTTGATTAAAAAAGTCAACATAAGTCCTAAGTCCATCAGGAATCTCCAGAGTCTTTCAGTCTCTGGAGCGAAAATTTGAAGCATTAGGATGAAAGAAAAGCTATGAGGAGGAGGCATGAAGAAATGAGATGGAAATGAGCCCTAAGGGATCAAACAGTACATCTAAACAGTGCAAATGTTGTTTTGAACCCATGATTCCAAAAGTGCTACTTTTCCCTTGCTCTCAGCAATTAGTTTTGAGATGCTTTGGAGGATGATTATTACTCTCTTTTAAGGCCATGCTGATTTCACTTGAGCACTCTTCATTCTGATTTTTCTTGTTTGTTTGATTGATTTTTATAATTCTTTGGATTATATTGAACATAGCTTAACTGTTCTTTCTTTTGTGCGGATGTGTGTTGTTTACATTATGAGGGTAGTGCAAATGCATTTAATGCAGTGCAAAGTGGATAAGAAAAAAAATGCCCTTCTGTGGAGAGCTTGTATTTTATGTTGAAACATGGGAAAAATACTGGGGCAGAAGGGAATGGGGTAATATGAAATTCAACAAAGGAGGAATCACAGAGGCATAAGGGTTGAAAGGGACCTCTGGAGATTATCAAGTTCCACCTTCCTGCTAAAGCAGATTCCCAACAGTAGGTATATAAAATGTGTAGGTTTTTCCAAAAATAATGCCAATTTATTTCCGTGGAAAATACAACAGATATAAAGAGCACAATAACACTGTTTGATAGAGCAAATTCTCAGCTACAAAATGCTAGTTTTCAACATAGGCACCACCATTACCTTTGCAATGTTGCCAGCAGTGATCAAGAGCCTGCACTCTGTGCTCATCAAAATCTCTTCCAATAGAGGTGACTGCTGTCACTATTGCCACTGCTGAAACACACCACCCACTGCCTTATACAGACAGCTACTGTTTGGTCTCCACAAGTGTCCATGAATGTCAGTGGGTGCCATTTTTTCTACATGGAGAATTTCATTGGCACGTTTTTGCTTCATAGACACTTCCACATCAGACTGCATTCAGTCAAACTTCCCCTCTGCTGCCATCTGTTGCACAGCAACATGTAATGGAATATTGCTGAGAAGGTTCAGCCTCTGCTGCCATACCACCAACATCCACTGCTGATGTTGAGTGCCAGTGTAATAAAGTAAGAGGCATTGCTTTCAAATATAAAGTAATTATTAGGCTCTTATGGAAAGTAATTTAAATATGAGAAGCCCTCATATATGGAGTAATTATAAGGCTTTTTAAATATAAAGCTATTACTTAGCTATAGCTTCTGTCTAGGGAAAATGGAAGACTGGAGGGCTCACATATGGCTCTTAGCCATGTGTAAACAAAAATTTTTTCTTTTTGTCTCTAGTTAAAAAGTTTTTTTTTTTCTTAAGCTCTGATTTATGGTAAGCTTGATGGGTATTATTTTCACAGGTGACATTTCCTCGCATTGAATTTTCAGTCCTTACAGCAAGAGCCATTATTCTTTCAGTCTTTGTATATAAAGAGTTATTATTCCCTCGTGGGCTGAAGCTTTGTGTCTTGCAACATACCGCATGTTCTAGGCAACAGAACATCACTGTGTCTGCAGGACTCAGTATATTTCCCTGGCAGATTGGAGTGACACGCATGGTTCAGTCCTGCACCCTTCACTAATTACAGTCTCTTTCCCAAATAAATTTCAAAGCGTAAGCCAGGAAAAAAACCAAACCAAACCAAACCAAGATGCTACATATGGGGAAAAAGAAAACTCTGTTCCATGGTTCAATTTTTAGGAGAAATTGTGTGAAATGAAAGGAATTGTTAAAGTAGGTTGTTTCACAGCTCTAAACAGATCGACAATGCGAAGGCAATTCAGAGTACTCTTTTTTTTTTTTACACCTCTGCTAATACTTTCTGCATCCTTGGCTCACATAGGGCCATGTGACTACATAGAAGAAAACTGGTGCTTAAAAAACATTTCCCCATCATGTAGTCTGGCATATTTCACAGATCTACATTCCCACAAAGTGTAGCCAAAGAACAGTAAAACTTAAATTTCCTGTGAGGAAGGTCTCTGAGTCTGGAAGAGGTTCAGGAACACATGAAGGCCAGAGTTCACACCCATTAAACACAATTTAGCAAATCAGATAGAGACAGGGCCTGCTACCCAAAGCAGCCACGTCCCATGGGTCAGCAGCAGTGGCTGTTCCCAAGCTGCCAGCCCTACCGCTGTCCTCTCCATCTTGTTCTTGGATGTCTGGGCTGACAGTCCTTGCTCTGGTTGGCTGCATCCACGCAGGGAGTATTCCAGTTACCAGGTTGTTCCTGCAACTGCTGCTCTGAAGTGCTGGAGCTTGAGTCAGGGCCGTGGAAAAAGTCCAGGAACAAGTCTGTGAGCAAAAGGACTTTTGTTCGCCCCTCTGCTCCTGGTGCCCTCATCATCAGAAAGACTTGTTCCATCAGAGTGCAGGGTGGATAGTAAGCAGACCTGAAGTGTGCAACTTAGCAGGAGGCTTGCTACTATTGCTTACAGACGAGGAGAGTAACAAAACCAAAGGTACTGGGGACAAAAACAAAAGCAGATCTGGAACTGGGAGCAGCAGCTGGATCAGAGAATACTAGACTAAGTGACAAGGGCTTTCTGGAAAAGTGAGTTCAGTGCCGGTGTGATGGGCAGATCTAGACAAAACTGAGACCTGGAGTTTGGGAATTGCTGAGTAAGGAGATCATGAACTGGGGCTAGCAGACTAGAGAGAAAATAAAGGAGATAAGGCAGATGTGATGAAAGCAAGAAAGGCCCCGGCTTCTGGCTAGTCAAGAAACTGTAGGTTTTGTTGAGAGAGTACGCCAAAAGCAGGTCAGCAACCAAGTAAAGGGACTTGAAGTGGCAGGTACTGAGACAGAACCATAAGTCAGGGCAGAAAAAGGACAGTCAGAGAGGAAGCTCTGGAGGAGGAGGTGTGAGGTTGAATAGGTGAAGGAAGGAGAAAAGCCATTTCCACAGTACAACTGGGACCTCAGCCCAAACTTGATATAACACTAGAAATAAGGATTATCTTGCTAGATACAGTGTAAAGGGCAAGCCTGACAAGTTCAAAAGAAGGAAAGAGATAATGAAGACCTATTGGTAAGAATGAAGCAGAAAGCAGGGGGAAAAAGGAGACTGTAGTTGTCGCAATGAGGGAAGATATGATCACATGTGCTTTAATCTTGCCTTTCGTATGTCTGAATTTTTGAGTGTTTGACTACGAGTTTGCAGCTTTTGTTTTTAAATATGGTGCTACATATACAGATATATAGGAAGAATGAAACTTTTGAAGGGGGTTGTGAAGAGAGTGCATTGCTTTGGGCTGTTTGTTTGTACATGCAAACCAATTCTATAATACACATTTTCAAAAGTAAGAGTTGAAAAGTGTCAGAGATGGATGATAATGCTATTTGCTGTGATTTCAACAGTAATTTATCTCTTCCTATATTTCTGCATGTTCTTCCCCATTATCTGGGTAAGAACAAAATGAACTGGAGAAATGTGAAAAATCTCCTGGTTTGGCAAGTAGGAAAGGTTTCTAAATGTTAGAAATGTTGAATGTTTCTAAAGGTTTCTAAATGGTTAGGCATAACTGCATCTGAATGGGAAAGTACCTTGGTAAAATGTGCCGTAGGAATATTTTGGAAGTGAAGGAGAAAATGAATTATTAGAGCCTTTGTGTTCATTACTTCTGTCTTGTCCATCTGATATAAAGCATAGCTAGTTTCAAGTCTCAGCATACCGAGTACAATACAGATGTATCCAGTAAGGTTGCTCTGTGTAACCTGCTGTTGCTCTCACTGGCTGACTGAGAAAAAGCAGAGAGGTAACGAGTGCTCCTGCTCATAGAATCATAGAATCACAGAATTGCTCATGTTGGAAAAAGATCAAGTCCAACAGCAACCTAACCATACTACCGTAACTCTAACAACCCTCTGCTAAATCATGTCCTTGAGCACCACATCCAAATGGTTTTTAAGCACATTCAGGGATGGTGACTCACCCACCTCCCTGGGGAGCCTATTTCAGTGCTTAACAACCCTTTCTGTGAAGAAGTTTTCTCTGATATCCAACCTAAACTTACCCTGGTGCAACTTGAGGCCATTTCCTCTCGTCCTGTCACTTGTCACCAGTGAGAAGAGACCAACCCCCCTCTCCTGTAAGCACCTTTCAGATATTGGAAGAGAACAGTAAGGTCTCCCCTCAGCCACCTCCTTCCCAGACTAAAACAGCCCCAGTTCCTTCAGTCTCTCCTCATAGGACATACTCTCCAAGCCCTTCACAAGCCTTGTTGCCCTTCTTTGGACCTGCTCCAGCACCTCAATGTCCTTTCTGTGTTGATGTGCCCAAAACTGAACACAGTACTCGAGGTGAGGCCTCATCAGTGCAGAGTACAGGGGCAGGATTACATCCCTAGTCCTGCTCGCCACACCATTCCTGATACAAGCCAGGATACCGCTGACCCTCTATCTCTGTATCAATTCTCTTGCCTGTTTTTATACTCATTTACATAGTTACCTGGATGGGCTAACAATTGAACTCACTGCATAGAAAGAAATTGTAGGGCAGCTTTTGCTTTCAAGTCAAATTTATCTGTTCAGAACAGAATGCTAAATGCCTGTTATATTGACCAAAATTAAATGCAAGCTCATTCCCTTCTTCCTTTTTCTTTTGTCTTTTTTTTTTCCTCTTTGAAACTTGGTAAAATGGATGCTAAATACTATACTTCGACAAACAGGCAGAGCTTCCTGTGGGTCATTTCAGACATAGTTCTCAAGTTCTTCTGAAAAAGTCAGATTGCAAATGAGTAGCAGTCTGCCTAGAGACTAGTGTTTAAATAAATTCTTATCTTTTTGACTTAACAGTAGCACCTATCAAATGCAATAAGTTGTTTCAAAAAGTGAAGAATTCAATACTGAAGACATTTGTTCATAGGGAATTATTTTTATTTGATTTGTCATAGTGTAACAGGTACTGTTTTTAAGTGCATGAAAAATGGTATTTACAAAGGGAAATGCATACCAAATACCCATTTCTTTTTGGTGAGACTTGATATCTAACTTCAATGTGAAATCTCAGTTCCAGTTTTCAAATGCGTCTTCTTAGCCTACTCATGTTAGAAGATATTCCAGTGTTCTAAGGAAGATATGCTCATCTAGAATGATAATGGATTAGGTAAAATCAGGTTTGTAAATGCCTGAGGAACCTGAACATCCAGAAGTCTATGGTGGGTCCCAATGAGATGTATCCCAGAGTCATGAGGGAATTGACTGATGTAGTTGCCAAGACATCCTTGATGATATTTGAAAAGTGAAGGCAGTCAGGTGAAGTCCCTGGTGACTGCAGAAAAAGTAATATAGAATCTGTTTTTAAGAAGGGTATAAAGGATGACTCAGGAATCTGCTGGCCTGTCAGCCTAACCTCAGTGCTGGGGAGGATGATGGAGCAGATCCTCATGGAAGCTATGCTAAGGTACATGGAAGAAAGGGAGGTGATATGGGATAACCAGCAAAGGTGGGTTCTGCCTGACAAACCTTGTAGCTTTTTATGATGGTGTAACTGTGTCAGTGGACAAGGGAAGAACTTCTGATGTCACCTATCTGAACTTCAGTAAGGCCTTTGACACGGTCCTCCATAACATCCTTCTCTCCAAGTTAGAAAGATATAGATTTGATGGGTGGATTTGTTTTGAGCAAGGAACTGGTTACAAGATTGTTGGCAGAGAGTGATGGTCAGTGGCAAGTTTGCAGGTGAAACCAAGTTGTGTGGTGCAGTTGACATGCCCAAGGGACAGGATACCATTCAGTAGGACCTAGACAGGCTTTAACAGTGGGCACAGGCAAACATGATAAATGAGATTCAAGAGATATCCAGGTGCAGTGTCTTGTTGTGCTATCAGTACAAGCTGGGGGATGTAAGGACAGAGCACAACTCTACTATAAAGTACCTGAGGGTACTAGTGGATTGAAAGCTGTACGTGAGCCAGCAGTGTGCCCTCACAGCACAGCAAGCCAATTGAATCCTGGGCTGCATCCAAAGCAGCATGGCCAGCAGATCAAGAGAGGTGATCCTGCTCCTCTACTCTGTGCTGGTGAGGCCTCACCTGGAGTACTGCGTCCAGATGTGGGATCCTCAGTACAGGAAACACACGTTTCCTGTTAGAGTGTGTCCAGAGGAGGGCCGCAAAAGTAATGCAAGGGATGGAACACCTCTCCTATGAGGACAGGCTGAGAGAGCTGGGGCTGTTCAGCGTGGGGTAGAAAAGGCTCTGAGGAGACCTGGTATAGCAGCCTTTTCTTATCTAAAGGGGAGCTACAGGAATGAAAAGGACAGACTCTTTAGCTAGCAGGGTCTGCTGTCCCAAGACAAGGGGAAATGGTTTCAAACCATTGAAAGAGGGGAGATTTAGGTTAGATATAAGAAATGTTTTACAGTTAATGTGGTGAGGTGCAGGATCTGGTTGCCCAGAGAGGTGGTGGATGCCCTGCTTTGGAGACATTTAGGGTAAGGCTGGACAGGGCTCTGAACAACCTGATCTAGCTGTGGATGTCCCTGCTCATTGCAGGGGAGTTGGACTAGGTGATCTTCAAGTGTCCCTTCCAAATAAAACAATTCTGATTCTATGATATTGTTCCCTTTACAAATTCTCACTGAGGAGAATTGGGCTTTCTAAGCCCCAAATTCTTTCTTCCTCCAAGCCAAGCAGTCCCCACTCTGCTTTTCCACATGAATATACAAGACTTCACATCCAGGCTTTTTTGCCGTCCATCAACTTGTGACAGACAGTCTAGAAAATAGTGTGCCCTAAGTGTCATGTAAATGTTAGTCTTAATCACTCAGCCAAATACAATATTGTGCTACAGCTAAAAATGAATTGAAGAACCTGCCACACACTTTTTAGAATTTCCCCAGAAAGGAAGGTTTAGGGAAAGTTCAAGTGCATAGAATAAGTAGAACAGTAGAACGTAGTCATAACAGGACGTGCCTTTTGTTAATTGAAAAAAAGGAAAAGGAAGAGACAACATCTGAAGGTAGTTACACCTGTTTTGTAAAGGGTGTGGTAGAGCGGAATTCATTTATGCTAGTTTAGAAGGCTCATCTCTCTGTTCTCCCTGTGGAACGTGAAAACAGAGCAGACAAAGAAAGAGCAAATCCACCTTCATGGTGCCGTATAGTGAACTGAGAAGGTGCCACATCTCAAGGGACTGTGAGAAAATAAAACAAATAGGAGGGAAGGCCAATTTCCATCACTTTACGTTATCAGTAGCTCTGTTTTAGAAAAATTGGCAGCAACTGCCTTTCCTTTATGCTTACCCTTTGAAATTGAGGCAGTAATGGATTGCTGGCCTCTACTGTACAGCAGAGCTACCGCTGTAGCAGTTAAAGCATTCTCTGTTTCACAGTGCTCAGTACTGAATTTTATAAACATCTGAGAAAGCTATCCTATGAATCACATTATATTCCAAGCAACACAGTTGTATTCTGAAGATGCTGGTCTTCTCTGGGTAGCCAGTGCCCAGCTCCTGCTCCAGTAAGTGACATCAGAAATGACACTGAGGTATCCTTTTTGTTTCTCACTCTTTTACAGATCAAACCTCCTACTGATGGATTAATAAATATATATTTTTCTACATTCCTAGTGCTTAACTCCAAGCACTTGCTTTGTGTTGCCTGCCTGTGGGTTGAGCAGCATGATGGCTTTCACTCCAATTCCAGGCAAAGCTACTGGACATTTTTGCTCTGTTACTGCATTACAACTTTATCTCCTCCTGGTGCACTGATAATTAAGTGACATTCATTCTCTGTTTTACTGACAGTTTTTACTATCTCTATGGGTGTTGCTACTCTTCGCAAAATGCTTTGGGGATGGAGGTGAACAGCCTTGTTCTGGCTGCTATTTGGAGGTTTTTGAGGAGGTTTTGTTCTTCTACATTCATTACAGGCTGTAATATGTCATCCTGTTAGCTGTTTTAATTCACATTAAATGATCTTTTAATGTCAATAAAAGCACGTACATATTATTACCATTTCAAAAAAAAACAAAACAACAAAAACATAATGATGATGGGGTACATATTTGATACAGTCCTGCTTATGTATAAAGGATATACACAAATTATATTCAGCTGACCATATTTGAGCAAAAACAATGACTTGGCCTGTAGCTCCTTGCCTGTCCTTCTGGCAAGTTCCAGTCTATAAACTTTGCCATGCTGCTTACCTTCTCTTTGTGCATTTCTCCTTGCGGTTTGCAGTGCACTACTAAGGGTAACTTCACCCACAAAAGCTGATGGCTTCTGCTGTTTTCTTGCTACGTAATAGGGTACTGAGTCTTCTCTTCTTTTGCCTGAATATAAGGCTTTGTCCTGGTAAATAATTACAGAGGTTTGTGATTGCTACTAAATCATAGGTTTATCAGGAAGCTTCTAAGCAACCACTGGTGGATGGGCAATTGTGACAGGTCTTGCCTATCAATTTATGGCATTTCAGGAGATCATACTGAAAAGTGTTTTAGATCTTTCAAATGTTTGGGTTGACTTCCCAAGCTGTATAAAGAATTTTGCAGCTTTCGATATCTCTGCTATGGGTCCTGCTCAATCACCACAATCTTGAACCAGGCCTTCTTATCTCGTATCTTAATCTCAGCCCTGCAGTAAGATAACTTTGTCTTCTCAAAGATGGTGTGCTTGCCTTGTTCTAAACTCTACGTACCTCAGATTCCTTTGTTACTGGCTTCTGGCTGGTCATGGGTCACAGTACTTGATTCTTCCTGCAGAAGCTGACTCTTTATGCCTTACAGAATGGTGGAGTTGTCAGTATTTGCCTGTCTGGAGCTTGTTCCATTACATCAGTCACAAAGTTATGCAATGTCTGAGAAGATTAAGAAATATCAAAGAATATAACTCCTTGGAGCTCTGCTTGGATGTCTCATCTAGGCACCAGAACAGCCTGCAGAGAACAGCAACCATTGTTAGGGAAGCAGAAGTAGGTGTTGCCCTTATTTCTCCTGCTGAAAGGCAGGAACAACGTCCTTGGCTCTTTCATGCATAACACATCTTTCATGCATAACATAAGCTAACAGGAGAGTATCTCATTGCAAGATCATTGTCATCTAATGCCTTTATCATGCTCAGCAATTGTTAGTACACGATACAAAAGAGTTTTATGAACCTCTCTCTTATAGTGCTGCTATAGACAAATATTTCATGTGAGGTTCAGTGTGAGAGGCTATAAAAAGAACAGCGGTCCTCTCTTTGCACTTTGAAGAGAGCCCAGTTTGCCTGTGAAGTTCAGTTCAAGTTGCAGCATTTATTTTAGATGCCTGTTTCTGATGGCACAAGCACATACCATGAGTCCCAGTGAGTGAGCCAAAGATCATCTGTAATAATCTCTTAGGAACTGATAGCTAGACGAAAATTACAGTTTTTCCAAAACAGAAAGGTCTTGCTGTTACTTAATACGCTTCTAACACAGAAGGGCATTTGTTACATATGAGTCTTTGGCAATAACTTCATAACCACCTTTTCCTGAACTTCTCACAAATTAAGAGTTGCTTTCTCAAACTGAAACTGAATTACTTATGAACATACAAACACAGTCATTTTGTTAACACTTCGGATGTTAGTGTGAATGATACCATGGCCCTAAGCAAATTTCTCCTCAGGTTTTAGACCTGTGAAGGAATAATAATACCAATGATTTTAAAAAGTAGTATTTATTGTAATTCTTATGTTATGTCTTTGTAAAGTTTGCTATTTTTACCAAGTAAAACCCAGGGAAATTCTCAAAAGCAGTTTAAAATAATAAACTTGTCTTAAGTCAAGAACAGATCCTGTCAACCTATTGGCTCCCACTTCTGTTTTGAAAGGAGCAGTGCTGTACTAGCAGCCATTCTTCTGGTACATGTTTCCCATGGGTTTTTGCTGTGGACAATCCATAAGCATCGGATAGGTCTTAGACATTATTAGACATTATTAGAGTTAATAGCTTCTGAAGGAGTCCTATGGAATGGCATTTCCGTGCTCTACACCTTGTAAGACAGATTTACATGAAATCTTGACATCCTAAAACTATTTTTCCACATTCCAGCAGAATGAGAAATGAGAGAGAAGGTAAAAAATAAATCAGTGCATCAATGTTTCAGACATTGTTATTTGTTCTGTTTTTCTTTTTTTTCTTTTTTTTTTTTTCTTTTTTCTTTTTTTTTCCAGGAAGTGAAATGTTCT
Organism: Lagopus muta; assembly: GCF_023343835.1. NCBI lineage: Eukaryota > Metazoa > Chordata > Aves > Galliformes > Phasianidae > Lagopus > Lagopus muta. The sequence continues at coordinate 84,286,938 of NC_064433.1, forward strand.
ATAAAAATGTGGGTAAAGTGCATACATGGATTCTTGACTTTATGTTGAGACTTTATGCAGGATGGAAATCAAAATATACAACATCTGTGTGAAGAATGCATACTTGTACTGAGAAGTTTTAACGTGGAAAGAACCTGCAGCACTGTGTGACCAAAGAATGTAGTGCCCATGGGCTCACCTTGCAGTTTTTGTTTTCCCCAGAGTACATTGAGCTGCTCTACTGATCCTTGGACTATGTTTTCTTGGAGTGTAACAGCCACGAGCAAGTAAGACATTTGAATGTTGATGCGCCCCTTGCTTGAGGGCCACTAAAGAGCTTGACAAAAATGAGTAAGCAAATCTCAAAAGTAATCATAAAGAAATGTCTTTCTAGAAGGTTTGTTGCAGGTCTATGCAGGGAGGCCTGCTTGCATCTGAAGCACTGCAGCCATATTCCTGGATCTAACCTGTCAGCCACTAGCTCGTTTCATTCCTGTCAGCAATAGATAGCAGCACATTCAAACTATGGGAATGTCAGCAGCATGCTACCCAGTAAGTGGGATGTCAGCTCTACTACCAAAGACCCGTCACCACTTCTACCTGGGATGGCATCCTATCAGAACTGACTTCTTACTGCAATCTAGTGCAGTGCTCTGAAGGATGGCAGTTGAAGTAGCTTCCAGATTTTATTTCGTGTCAGTGTTGTAATGTCAGCCTTTATCAAGCCAACTATATCTTGGTCTGCATAAAAAGAAGCACGACCAGCAGAGCAAAGGAGGTGATTCTCCCCCTCTACCCTGCTCTCATGAGGCCCCACCTGCAGTGCTCTGTTCATCTCTGGGGCCACCAGCACAAGAAAGACATGGACGTTTTGAAGCAGGTTCAGAAGAGGGGCATGATGATGCTCATCTCTCCTGTGAGTAGACACTGAGAGCTGGGGGTTGTTCAGACTGGAGAAGGGAAGACTATGGGAACTCCAATAGCTGAAGGGAGCTTGCAGGAAAGTTAGAGAGGGACTCTTTATCAGGGAGTGTCATGATAGGACCAGGGCAAGCAGTTTTAAACTAGAAGAGAGGAGATTTAGATTAGGCGTTAGGAAGAAATTCTTTACTATGAGTCATTGGAGCAGGCTGTGCAGAGAAGCTGTGGACTCTGATCTGTAAGTGTTCAAGGCCAGGTTTTGTGGGGCTTTGAAAAGTCTGACCTAGGGGGAGGTGTTCTTGCTCACGGTCAGGGTCTGAAACTACATGATCTTTAAGGTCCTGTCCAAACCAAACCATCCTATGGTTCAATTATTCATGTACAGAAAGTCTGTTGTTCTTAGGTATTAAAGGTGCAGACTCAGCCCAGTCTTAAAGGTAGATGGAATTTCTTTATTTTAGTCTGCACCATTAATGGGGCTTCAGGCTGACTTGTGTCCTTACAGGCATGTGTCAAGTCCTTTTTCCTTCATCAGGTTGCAAACAGGCTGAAGGCAACTGGCTTGGGAATAAACAATAAACAAAGAGGAAAGAAATCAAATAAATATGTGCATGTGCACATGACAGATCTGATTAAAAATGGAAAGTCCATCAAAGCCATAAAATTACATCATGATAACTTTTCAGCCATATTTCAGTGTAGACCCACAAAACCCGTACCTGTTGTTCATCCTGGGAGCAGGTGTCCAGAGCTGGCTGCTTAGGGTTATGGATCCCTAGATTCTTCTTCAGAGCTGTGGTCAAGCCTCTCTAACCATGTTAAGGCAACAGCAATAGCAGTGCACATGAATTTGAACAGAATGTTTAGATTGAGTCCCAAATGAGCTCAGCCAAGTCAATTAGCATCTGTTCTTTCTTTCATCTGTATTTGGTTCAGTAATGCCTTTTATATACGGCATATGGGAATGGTAATTAATGATCAGAACGTGTTACTGAAATTCTTGAATGAAAACAGCTACACCAGTATAATGTCTAAATATTTTAATGAGTTTGTCATTTTTACTCTCAGCGCCAGTTTTTTGAGCATTGTAAACTCTTCAGCACAGCATGAAACTCCAATCCCATTAAATTTTACTGAGCAACTTAATAAAAATGAGCTAAGTTCCAAAAAGAAAACAAAAATGAGCACAAAGGGCAGTATTGTGAGCCTTTCTGTGGGTCTGTATGAGGATGTCTGTGTTCATATTGGAGTGTTCCTTGCTCCATGGTGTAGGCTTCCGTTTCTTGACATGCAAGTATTAGTCACAGAAAAAAACTGTAGCAGACATTCTTATTTCTTGTGCTGCTTGTACTATAGCAGCAGCCAGAATGCCTGCACAGGCAAATTGGCTTTATGGAGCACTCCATGCTCTCCAAACATGACTAGTTAAGAGAGAATTCAAAAGCAAAGCTATCTAATGACTCTCTGGCTTAACCATTGAGGTCCTGGAAAAATATACCAGCATTCCTCATACTGCCAAGGGCAGGTTTTGTGGCTGGGAATTGCTCTGAGGCTACTGAGTCTGCATTAAACCACCTGGTAGTATGCTGAGGTTTGACTAGTCCAATTTGATAGGTCTGGGGCCACTGACATACAGACAAGCAGAAGTTATGCTTCCATGTTTGTGCAATTTTTAAGAAGAGTCTTTACATTCTTAGATAATTGTGAAATAATGCTGTGCAAGTAACCAAAAGGTGGTTCATAGGGATGAGCCTTTCCTAACTGGATTTTATCTATTCTTTTTCTATTTAAATAGTGTTTTCTCATTGTTGTTTCTCCTCATCTGCAAGGTCCCAGAATTTGTTGGCTTCTTTGCTCTCAGTGATATCCCTCGATACTTAGCGAGAGGTAAGAAGAACTAAAAATAGTGAACCTGTCTTCAACCCCTTAGGAACATATTTTGATAAACCCAGGCAGCAAGCAACAAGACTTAAAAAGGAAAGGAAGACATACCTCTCTGAATCTGAAAAAACCTTAGGAAAGCATGGCTTAAGAAACAGACTATGTTTAAGCTTTTATTTTATATGAATCAATTTGCCTATCCAATGTAAAACACATGTCATAATCCATTCAGGTAATAGGAACAAGGAAAACTCTCTCTCTGTGATCTTGCTGCTTTTTCTGCACACAGATGTGATCTTGGCAAATGATCAGAGGCTTACTTTACATTTTGTTGGTCAGCAGTATACATCGGGAGGGCTGCTTGGGAGCTGCTGTTTTTCCTTCTTGCATTTCTACACACAGTTATTTGTACCATGGGGTGTTCATGGAACAAAAAATATTTTTTAATTGGAGCACTTATGAGTGGTTAAAAGGAATATGCTGAGGCTGAATTTCTCCAGATACTCATGATTTTGGGTGCTGCACACTTAGGATGAGCAGCATGATATCACGAAGGAGCTTATTTTATGGGTATATGCCCTACTTCAGTTTTGATTCTTAGAGAATTAAAACCATCTAAATTCAGTATCTAGCTTAAGGGCTCTGCCCATTGGAAGTTAGATGCCTACAGTGTGATTAGAATTGTCTGCCAATTTCTGGTCATCTTTGCAAACCCTGTCCCATTGTTTTCAGTGTAGTGGCAAAGGCAGGAAAGGACCCTTGTTTTTCAGCCCCTTACCTGTTGTGACAACACGATAAGAATTTTCTTATGTTGACTGTCATAGATGGCACTTGACTAGCAAAAGTTCTGTTCTTGTGAACTTAGGACAACTTCCAGTGTTATAGGTTAAAGCCTCTTTACAAAGCCACAGCTAACTACATCCATGTCAGTTCTGTGGACTTTAGATTTTTTTGTTACAGAACAAACTCCTCCCAAAAAACAATCCACGAGTAAACCAAATTCCCAGGCTATTTCTCATAATGCTTCACTGTGAGTACAGTGGGTGAGAATACATCTCTCAGGCCTGCTCCGATAAAACTGACTGTTATATAACTCAGGGCCAAGCTGGATCATGGCTTATCCATGAGGAAAACTTACCCATCATGTGCACCAGGGAGGGACTGGAAATCCCCTTTTTCTGTGTGCTTTATGTTATGTTTACTGAGAAGCTCGTTTAACCAGACATCATGCCATACCCTGGATTCTGACTGTACCAATGTAGCAAGTAAATGGCTTTCAGAATGCAAGTACTGTGTTCAAAGCCATGTAACACCAACAGAACTCAAATTAAACTGAAAACTCCTAACTTCTTTCACAGCATTCTAAGGATATTTTTTTTCAAGAGGACTGTTTGCCGACACAGGGAACTGGAATACATATGAAAAGCGCAAGTAACTATATTTTGATCAAGGCTGAAGTGAACTTTGGTACTTACCCTTAATCCCATCACTGAGTTCTGTCATTAACTTCAGTTTCATGCTGGCTTATTCACCCAGTTTTCTATCTGTTAAACGTAAAGGATACTTTTAAAAGAGGGGTTGCTCAACTACTTAAGGATTTTTAAGGGTAAAATATGTGCCAAGTATTGCATATTTATAATGAAATTGAATCACAGAGGTCTTAAAATAATTTTAACAGCATAAAAATAGCTAAAAGTTCCCACTAGGAGAGTACTCTGTAGATCACAGTTCTTGTTTCTGATTGTGGTACCTGTGGAGAACTTGTTGGGTGTTCACCAAGGCCGTAACTTACTAGTGCAGTTGTACTGGGCTGGTGCATTCTGTCTTTTGTCAGATTGCACATCTAGGACTACATACCTTATCTGTAATCTAGTTGTTATGAAAGGATCATGCTTAGCCCGCTGGCTGTTCAAAGTAAGGCACCCATGTGTGGCTGCTCAGAAGCATCAATAAGTACATGCTAGGCCTGGAGTAGAAAAAAAAAACATCTCAAGCCTACCTTTCCAGGAATTCTTCATGTCAAGTGAAGTCTGGAGCTAGAAAAACATTTTAATACCAACCAATCTTTTACACGCAGAAAACATGTAACTATTTTACAGAGCATTAATGCCATATTTGTAGTCATTTTCTTATTTGTGCCAATTCAAATACATGCTTCATTTTCATGTCTTTGTTACTTACTGCTGCTTAGCTTCCTCTTAGCTTTCCTTCCCCCAGTCTGTAGTTCTCAGGGGGTTATCTTTTCTTTTTTTTTCATATCTTTTTCTCTTGATATTTCACTGATTTGTTTTCCATAACATTTAGATCATTTTCAAATTAGTAGTTCCGTCTATTTTTTCTTCCTGATTTCTTTCTTTCTGATCTGTAGTTACTTTTCATCACTTTCATTCATTATGTTTTATCTTAACGATTTTGTTTTCTATTTTTGTCTTGCAGAATTTGTGCCATAACCTCTTTCATTTAGTATTTTTCTATTCTCAATAAGGAAAGTTTCTGTATCATGAGATAAAAGGACACATCAATCTCATACATTCCTTTCCCAAGAGACCAGGATTATTCCTCCTTGCAGGACCTGTCTTGTGCCTTGCTGAGGTCAATTACATACCAAATCTTCAAGCCCAGTTTTCAATCACTGGAGCACAAGGAACATATTTCAAGTATTTTTTTACTGTTTCCCTGGTGTCCACATGGACGTTCTCTAACTTTGTTAAGTTTCTGATTTTTGTTACAGTGAAGATGTTGAAGCTGAGGTACAAGCTGATTCTTATTTTTAGTCTACTGAAGTGGACAGTTTTGTATCTACATTCTTCATTTGAAAGGGTCAGAACATTCAGATTCTTATTAATTCACCAAACTTCCTTGCTGCATGTCTTAATGAAACAAATGTACACCTGAGTGAGTGTATTCACTAAGTTCCTTTATCTGAGCACACAAACTTGAAGCTTTTAAACCAAAATATTATCATTCCTTTCAGTAACTATATTATCAGTTTCAATTATCAGTATTCAGTTATCAAGCTCAATATTATCGATTCCTTTCAATGTCTAAAGGGGAGCTACAGGAAAGAAAGAGACAGACTCTTCAGCAGGATGTGTGGCAATAGAACAAGGGGAAATGACTTCAGGCTCAGGGAGGCTAGACTCAGGTTAGATATAAGGAAATTTATTAGGTATGTCAGTGTATGATCCAATTGTAACAAATTATCTAACTTTATTTTGTGTGATTCTGGCTGTCTGAAAGCATGAAATGATGTTTGAAGAATTCAGAATAGTGGTTTCCTCTATATTGCACATGGCCTATGGAACTGATTTATTATCAGCAGTCACGCAAGGTGTGGGAATTAAATAATATTAAATGCGTAAGATAGAAAGCACATGAAAAAGGCAAACATTGTGTTTAAAAAGAATGAAAGAGATGTAACTCTGTGCAGTAACTTTCAGTATTACGTGAAACGTTTTCAGAAATGTAAGGATTGGAGTTTTACTGGCACCACTGCAAATGCACATACAAGGGTGCTCTTGTAAATGTTGGTGTCTCTTCTGGGAAACAGCCTACATCTGCACATATCCTAGGGTGCTGACAGAAGAAGGATTCTGCTTAAAACTTCATCTATAATGTGGAAGTGCCAGATACAGAAATAAATGCAACAGTAGACAGAATAGCTGATGATGATCCTTCTCAGTTGTTGAATTCAGAATGTACTCACAACTGTAAGATGAACCTTGGAATAGAGTTTATGAGGAAAAAAAAAACATAGTTCATTCTGTGACAAGACTAGGGAGATGCTTAAGCTTTAAAAGATGTTAATCCTTCAAAACTAGAAGGATCCTGTCACATCTGTTTCTAATTTTAGGCATGCACAGACATTATCTGATACAACATTTCCTAGAATATGTGTTTTCGACAGTATAACCCATGACTGCAGTTGTGTTGACAGAGGTGCTGAATGCCACTTGGACTTGAAGAATAGCCTGAATTTCTACCATCTTCAGTTACAGAAGAAAATACTCAGAGCCAGGTCAGAAGTAAAGGAGACTTTATTCTTGTGCAAAAAAAAAAAAAAAAAAAAAAAGAATGTATCTTGAGTCTTGAAAGTTTTTATGAGTCCTCAAAATGAGATTTTATTATTACTTGGATGAAAAATCTTAGCTATATGCCTGACTTTAAGTCCTGAATTAAATATATCTTACAATAGTCCAGTTGCACCCATATTAAATTACTTTTTTGGACTTGCTTGTTTTCCTGATGGTGCCAATTACTCTTTTTAATTTTTCTACATCTTCTAATATAATAGCCTATGTTAGCTGAATTGAGATGATAGGGATATAGAGAAGTAATAATTATAATTTTTATCCTTTATACTCTTTTTATCCCGTGTATGTGATACAAATGGTATCACTGCCGTAATTCTGGGCTCCCCTGGTTCAAGAAAGACAGACCACTACTGGAGAGAGTCCAGTGCAGGGCTGGAAAGATGATTAAAGGCCTGGAGCATCCTGCAAGGAAAGGCTGAAAGATCTGGGACTGTCCAGCCTGGAGGAGAAAAGACTGAGATGCTTGTAATGCTTATAAATATCTAATGGGTGGGAGCTGAGTGGATGGGGCCAAACTCTTTTCAACAGTGCCCAGCTGAACAAGGGGCAACAGACACAAATTGGAGCACAGGAAGTTCTGTGTGAATGCAAGGAAAGTACTAGTTTAGGGATTACAGAGCACTGGCACAGGCTGCCCAGAGAGGATATGGAGTCTCCTTCGTTGGGGATATTCAAAACCCAACTGGATGCTTTCCTGTGTAGCCTACTGAAGAGAAACTGCTTTAGCAGAGGGTTTGCACTAGATGATCTCCAGAGGTCCCTTCCAGCCCCTGCAGTTCTGTGACACTGTGACTTATAATAGCTAGGGCATATTGCTCAAGATATTGGAACACCTCCAATAGGGAAGCTCTCTGCGTATCTAATCCTACTTCTTGTCAAGGATGTGGACTTGCACCAACATAAATATTAATATAAGTTCTCTCAAATAAGGGCATCTGACAGACAGCAAATATTTCTTTTGTTTGTAGTAGGAAGTAAAGCTCAAGAGGGTGTTAGGATTTCTGAATCCAGATTTGGCTTTTTGTCTTCAAAAATAATCTCTCATGAAGTATGAACTGTGCACCAAGCATGCACGAAGTTTTAGGAGTCTGGGAGGGAGTAGCACAGAACTGGTTTTTATCAAATGATTAAATATGTTTAGGTGTTGATGAAAACCCTTTGGTTGTGGCACAGCTATTGAGCAGTTAATTCACAAGTAATTCTGTAGAGTATTTTTCCTGTGGGAATCAATTGCTGAGATCCCAGAGCAGAAATGGATTTTCGTAGAGGCAATTACATCCAGTTGAAACCATAGCACGAAAAACAGTTATCCAGATGAAAAGCCTAGCAATCTGCCACTAATAGGAGAATTAAATATGTATGCTTAATACCTAATAAGTGGAAAATTACGTTGTTTAAATAATTAATTTGTATGTACCAGGGAAATGTAGTCGTGTGGTGCCAGTTTTGTAGAGGGTGGAAACTAGACACAGTGGTCTCAGACAGTCTTGAATGACCCCTTAAGTTCTGTAAGCCAAGATGGAAGTCCATTTGCCGTGTTGGCTCCTGCAGTGAGACAGAGCAGAAGGAGAGGGCATAGCAGAAGCTGAGCAATAACAAGGGTATCAAAAGCTGAATTGAAGCACAGAGGGAGCACAGTGAGCAACTGTCTGGCACTGACAGAAATCAGTGCTGGTTTTGTTGTTTTTTTTAATCTGCCGAATGTCAAATATGGTGAATATAAAGGTTGTTTTCTATGGTCACTCCCATGTTCTTATCTGAATGTATAAGTAAATGTTAAATAGAGACAAACACTTAAGGCTGGCAAGTGAACTAGCAATTATTCAGATAGTGATTCTCTAGTAAGTAGCTGATAATTTGTCCCTTAACAGTAGAGACAGTGGAGGAAGTATTGTCTGTCCTGCAGTTTGATCTCTCTTCATATTATTTCCAAACAGTCTGTGAGAACAAAAGGCCAGGCCTGTAAATAGAAAAGTTGCTTGAGCATATCATTGCTACTTGGTAAAAATAGACAAAGCCTGTTCTCACTTCATTCCTGGCACAAAAGGCTAAGGGTGTTTTCCACATGACAGAGTTTATCGTGCATGTGCATGAAGAACTTAACACCTGAAATGTTAGCAGCAAGAAACAAATTTGCTCATCTGTGACCATAATAAGTCAAGAAACTTGATAGAGTCTCTAATGAGACTCATGGGAGTAGCATAACAGAAACCTTCCTTTGAACTCTTCAGGGAATTCAGAACTGTTTGTGGTTGATGGTACTGAATTGTATTGTTTCCTATGGGCTGGTGCTTCTTCCTGAGATGTCACTGTCTCTGGGGACTTTTCTGTATGTTTTCCAGACAAACTTTTTCTTGTCCTGTGTGGTTACTGAAAGCTGCCCTCAAATGGTCTGCAGGATTTCCCAGGTAGACATTCCTAAAACTGAACTGAGATTACAGAACAGCTAATTTGAGAGCCCAGCTTTTGCCTTGATGCTTCTAATTTTAAATTTTACACTCAGAAAGGTAGAAATTATTGTACCAGAGCCTACCAGCTGAGTCTGTCACCATGTATTTTTTTTTTTGGTACTTAATAAAATAAAAAGGTACTGGAGTAATCACGGATCATCAAGAAACCATTTCTTAGAGCAAAGTGTGCAGATGTGGGAGCGCAGCGTATCTGTCCTGCTTAGCCAGGGACAGATTCTTGCTGGTGAGTAATGCTGGTCAAAGCTGATGTTTTAAATGTAATGGTAGCTGACTGGTAGCTGTGATCAACTTGAAAGTGACTGAGCAAAAGCGGTATGTTAGGGGTCTGTGAATAAAGTGGATCGATTCACCTATTTGGTTAAAACAGGAGGTGGCTCAGTTCAGCTCAAGGCTGGAGTTTGTGCACCAGGAAGGGACTAATCTCTACTTGGCTGAATGGGGAGGGAGAAATGGCTGTTTACACCCTAAGTTTATACCTGATCACACCTCAGGTCAAAATGCAGGACAGACCTCTCCTGTATCCTCTCTTCACACTCCTCAGTGGCCAGGCCTGGCCTGAAACGTCTCCATGTGAGACACGGCTGGAGGGGAACCAAAGAGCACTGAAGCTCTGGCATTCTGCTGTGCTGGTTGTGCTGTAGGGACAGCAGGGATGTAAACAAGGGTGGGGAAGAAGAGAGCTTCCGCCAGCCGCTGATCTACTCTCAGGAAGGCGGGAAGCCCAAGAGCCGAAAACATTACAGCATTGTCTTTTGGAACTGACTGAACATGTGCAGAATCATTGTCCTAATGATAAACACTGTTATAAATATTGGCAGGACATGAATCCAACCTCTGCAAAGGCTTCTTTTTTTAACTGCTACAAAAGCAGCTCAGAGCGCATTTTTCTTTATCACATCTTTAAAGTTTATCATCTTTTGTCCTTCTGTGGATTGTCGTATGGTAAAAGCAGTGGGTCTTAGAAATGTTTTCTGTAGAACTGTAGTAGACATGAATACCAAACAACTTCACGAAACCACTAAATATTTGGCAAGCTCCTAGTCTACTGTAATTTTGAAAAAATGCTCAAGACAAATGTTTATGTTGAAGGAGGAAACATCCCCAGGATGAAGCTATCAATTAATGGATAATTTCAGCTTTCATATAGAACCCTGTTCTATAAGCCATACTTCATAAACAGTGAATACTATTCTAATTAAACCTCTATAAACCTTAAAAAGCCTTTGAATTGAGTGGATGCTGCTCTGGCTCTTCTGGCATGTTTCATACAGGACGTCTGGCCAATTCTCCAGTCTTCTCTCAGATATGTTACCGATCCAAAATATTTTCACCAGACACTCTGAAGTGGAATCACAGGTTTGCCAATTTCCATTTCATGCATCTTCCTTAGAAAACTGAAAATTACAGCTCATGAAAAGTGGTGATTTGATTGCTCAATTTCCAAACTTTACTTACTAGAACAAAATAATAACAAAGATGCAGATGATGATGTCTGGCCTGTATTAGACATAATTGCTTACAAAAAAAAAATTGTGTTATTTATTTCCAACCCAGAAGTTAGATCTAGAGGAGATTGTTGCTCTTAAACCACTGAGAAAATACAGATCAACCGGTAGGCCTTTGTCAGGAATTTTATTGCATTGTTATACAGACTGACATTTCCCTGAACCTGCCCAGGTCTCTGAAGCATAAAAACAACTCAGTATCTTCACAGTGTGTAATTTTCTCAATTCTCTGAGCTCCAAGTCGGTATTTTTTTTGAGAATCATATATATCAGAAAGAAAGATCTCAACAAAGGTCTCATATTCTGATTTCCTTGGACTTTACAGCAAAATTTCAAATGCTGCTGAAATTGCCAAAGGAGAAAAGCGTGTTATAGGATTACTGATGATAACATAGTCCTGAGTTTTTTCTTCTAAGTAGTGCTGTGAGCACTTAAACAATGTTGTTTCACTAGACTTGGAAGTCTCAGCAGAACTTCATTAAAGTACAGCTGAATGCACCTTGTGCATGTAGTAGTCCTGTAAGTTGATGTGCTGTTTTCTGAAGCTGTATCCAGTGACTGGAGCATCTCCTGCTGTCTACAAAGTTGTAATCTTACCTAGTTGACAGCCAGATAGCTTGGGAAAGATCTACTCTGGGTCAAGTAAAAGGCCTAAACTCCTTACCCGTCGTTTTCCCCCCAGTTCATTCATTCAATCACTTCCCAGCCTGTTCTTGATTAGAAGTTTGTCCTCACTGGTTCCAAGCTGGGGCTACATGTTCAGGCCATCTCTTCTCCCTCCAGAAAAAGTTCTGGATGGAAGACATATAGAAAACAGAAGAAAATTGTGGCTTTAGTAGTGAATCCCATGGGATAGATGATGATAGTAATCTGACTCTAGCTGATGCTGATAGAAGCACTCAGGAAGCCAGGGAAAATTAGAGCTAGATCAGGTCCACTACTCTGAATATATTTGCTGAGAATTACAGAGTACTTAGAGACAAAGTTGAAGGAGCCACTGTTGTAGGAACCAGTTTGGATTTGCAGGACGGGGGGAAATGGTTTTAAGTTGAAGGAGGGGAGATTTAGGTTGGACGTCGGGGGAAAATTCTTTACAGACAGAGTGATGAGATGTTGGAACAGGCTGCTCAGAGAGGTTGTGGATGCTCTGTCCCTGGAGGTGTTCATGGCCAGGTTGGATGGGGCCCTGGGCAGCCTGGTCTAGCATTAAGTGGGGAGGATGGTGGCCTGCCTGTGGCAGAGGGGTTGGAGATTTATTATCCTTGAGGCCCCTTCCAACCCTGGCCATTCTGTGATTCTGTGATTCTACAACTTGGGCATGAAGTGACAGCTGTTTAAAAGAATACCACAGTGTAACCAAAGTCCAGAAGTTCCCTGAGTTCAGACTTCGGGTGAGTTATTTTTGAAACTCATGCTTTGACTTTAACATGCTAAAAATCCCATGTAAGTTTAGTTAGTGAGTGTTTCATAAGCTGGAACCTGTAGAGAAATCCCTGCTACCAGACCAGCCACCATTTGCAACAAGTGAAACAAGAAAATGAAATCTCCATAGAGAAGTCAGGACTGCACTCTCTGGGTTTGTGTATGGTAGTAACCCGGCTGCCTCTTACACTCTTGAGCTCTTGTTCTAACTTGGTTTTTTCTTTCTTTTTTTTTTTTTTCCCCCCCATCTTGCTCACTGCTATATAACTATCTCACCAAAAATCTTAAGCATAAATTGATAAGGGATCAAATGGGTGGTTTCCACTGAGCAAGCATTGTGTAGTGAATGCTGTTCTTGAAAGGGAATAGCATAGATGTTTAGTGAGGGATTCCAAGCCAAAGAGCCAGAATTGTAAAGCATTACTATCTTTTATAGAGTTTAGTATGTAACTTTGGATGTTGATGCCAGGAAAGGTTATGTAGCAGATCACCTTGAGGAAGATCTCACAGCATGTGCAGAACTGGGGGATCAGCTAGCCAACATGGGTTCATGAAAGACAGATCCTGCTTGATCGACCTGATCTTCTGCAATTGAGTGACCTGCCTTGTGGATGAGGGAAAGGGTGTTGACATAATCTTCAAGACTTCAGCAAAGTGCTTTTGACGCTGTCTCCCACAGTATTCTTCTGGATAAGCTGGAAACCTGTAGCTTGGACAGGTGATAACATTCTTTGCTGAGTAAAGAAATGGCTGGAGAATTGGGCCTAGAAACTGGTGGTGAATGGAGTTAAATCCAGCTGGCTACTGGTCATGAGTGGTGTTCCCCAGGGATAAGTATTGAGGCCTGTCCTGTTCAATATCTTTATTGATGACCTGGACAAGGAGATTGAGTACACTCTCAGTAAGTTTACAAATTATATCGAGCTGGGAGAAAGTGTCAACTTGCCTGGGGGGTAGAAAGGCCCTTCAGAGGGATCTGGGCAGTCTGGATCACTGGGCTGAGACCAGTGGGATGAAGCAAGGCCAAGTGCTGGGTCCTGCACTTCAGCCACAACACCCCCAGGCAGTGCTACAGACTTGGAGCAGAGAGGCTGTAAGACTGTGTAGAGGAAACAGACCTGGGGGTATTCATCAATGCTCGACTGAACATGAGCCAGCAGTGTGCACAGATGGCCAAGAAGGCCAATGGCATCCTGGCTTATATCAGAAATAGCGTTGCCAGCAGGGATGGGAAAGTGATCACTCTCTGTACTCAGTTCTGATGAGGCTACGTCTTGAGTACCATGTTCAATTTGGGTCCCTCACTTCAGAAAGGCACCAAGGCCCTGGAGTATGATCAGAGAAGGGCAGCTAAGCTAGTGAGGGGTCTGGAGCACAAGTCTTAAGGGTGCGCCTGGGGGAACTGGGATTGTTCAGCTTAAAGAAGAGGAGGCTCAGGGGAGATCTTATAGCTCTCTACAACTACCTGAAAGGAGGTTGTGGTGAGGTAAGACTAAAGGGAATGGCTTCAAGTTGCACCAGAGGAGGTTCGGGTTGGATATTAGGATACATTTCTTCTCCAAAAGAGTGGTCAGGTGCTGGAATGGGCTATTCAGGTTGGTGGTTGAGTCTCTACCCCTGGAGGTACTCAAGAAATGTTTAGATGTTATACAAAGGGGGAATAGTTTAGTGGGAAAATATTGGTGGTATGTGGATGGTTGAACTGGATAATCTGAGGTCTTTTCCAATGTTGGTGATTCTATGATTCTATGCTTCCAAATGTCATCAGAGGGTTAAAGTAACTGCTTACAGATAGGTCATTCAGGAACAGATTTAGTGGTGGGAACCTGATATTTTTCTTTGGTTTGAGGTACAGTTTATATTAGTATGGCAGCCTCTCCATTTAGTGCATTGTGAAATGGAAGGAGACTGTACCACCTCTGGCTATGTCACCCCAGCAAATATTCTTTGTTCAGTAAAGAGCTTCAATCCTGAACTCCATCAGATTGGCACGTTTCACTGCAAAACGAAGCGAAAACAATAACAAAAAACCGTCAAATGCCAAAAACATTTATTACCAAGACATGGCCTAGAGAGCATAACACCCTCTGTCTTCATGGCAGTAGTGAAGTGGATATACTGTGTTCAGCTCTCACTATTTTTCTGCCACCACTGATTTCTTCAAGGTGAATGAACACGAAATTACAGAAATAAAGTATAAGCAAAGGTTTCAGCCAGTTCCAGGTGGTCCAGCTCTTTTTTCTAGTCAGCAAAGCAGTGCTTATTCAGGCTGATTCTTTGGCCCTGCTTCTGTGAGTATGCCCCCCTGGGTACAGCTGCTGTTCCAGGGCAGCAGTGATGGCACTGAAGTTTTTCCATGCTACCATTCTGGCCAGTCCCCAGGTCTGAGCCTTCTTCTCATTTGACGTACCAACACAGGCAGGATCAGGCAGTCCAGTAAAAAACAAATTTTATGGGGGATTGTTACACTGTGCTAGTGGCTTGCAGCTGCTAGTGTTGCTGCATCTCAAGAGGCCTGTATTTCCTTGTCAAAGATGTTTCATAAGTAAAAATAACAGGGCTCCCCAGATGAACTCTTTCCCCCTCTGGAATCACTGGAGAGGCTGACTGCCTGTTCTCCCTCCTGGCTGGGGGACTGTCTGGCCCTGAGCCCCTGCCATTGCCCCAGACCCCTGCTACTGCTGGCCTTGCCCCAGTGCAGCACTTGGGCCGACCTGCAGCGCTGCTGCTCGTTAACTGAGGTGGAAACTGCACGTTGCAGACAGCCCAGCAGAGCGCGGGTGATCCTAAACCACCAAGCAAAGGATTTCAAGGGGATTTTAAAAACCAGAGCTTTAAAGTGCACAGCCTGAAGCTAAACATTTAAATCTGTATTTAAGCATCATCAAAATAAACAGGGGTCTGATTTTTAAGAGGTGTGGAACAACCCGGGATTTCCACTCAGTTCCCCAGGGGCTGTAAATGTGTTCATTGCCTCTAAAAATCTGGCAGCCCCATTAGTCACTTAGGAATGGAGCTGCAGTCCCAGCAATCCAAGGACGCCTGAATTGCATCCCTCAGACCTTTACCAAGCAAGGAACTTAAGTCTGAAAACCAGAAAAGCACTGAGGTCCCCAGTCTGAAACATAGCAGGATGTGTCTTCATTAGCAAGACAGTTACTTTCTTTGTGCACTGGAAATCAGGTTTCATTGCTGATATTCCTTTGGACAACAAAAAAGAAAAGGAAAGCTAAATCAGTTCTTAAATGAACTTAAATGTTCTTAAATGAACTTCTTAAATGAACTTAAATGAAATAAGTGAATACTATAGAACTTTAGACATCAAGGGATTTTTTATGTCTGTAATACTCTTAAACCTATTGGTTGATAGGACTTTAGTCTCAAAACTCTTTTACAATTTATGACACCTTCATTTGTTATTTATTGATTTGATGTTACTGTTGGTGTTTCATTTCCCATTTTAATAATTAGTATAACCAAAAAGGCAGCCATTGGACATGCATCACCTGTCAGTGCTACATGCCAGAACCAAATTGAGAAATGGTGTGTAATGCTGGTGCAGTTTTGCTTGAGAAACAGAATATGTGGGAAGCAAGTTTTACATAACTTGCATATCAGTTTGAAATAAAAGAAAGATAATATAGAGAAAGGATGCTTTCATATTAGCCACCAACATTCCTTTCCTGCTCGCAGCAAGGGAAAGGCAGCAAGGGAAGATACTGATACAGCAAGCATAGATAAGAATTGACTGCATTCTCATGGCTCTTGACAAACAGAAAACCTTCCAGATACCATTCCAAGTTGGGAAAAAGAACACTAATCCTTGCTGGGCTTAGCACAGAAGTGGCTCTTGTTTTTGGACATAGTACATGTTCTCTTGATATGCTTCTATTCACTGCTTCTCTTTCTGTATCAGCTCTATACAGGAATATTGGGCGCTGCAGTAAGTCTAGCACCATGGCTTTAACTTTTGCCCAAAACTGCAATAAAAATGAAACAATCTGGCCAATACTTTGATGTTTCTTTCTTACTAAGTCCAGTACTCTTAACAGTACTGGAAATTATCCCAATAGCCTTTCTCATAAAATGTGATATTTAGTTGACTAACAACGTCAAAGTTTTAAAAACATTTTTCAGAAAATAAAAAGTGAAGAAGCTGAATGTAATTTCCAATTAGTACAGTTAATTTCCAGGTGCCCAGAGATAACTTTGGTCTGCACTAAGAAAGGCCATGACTGGACTTCTAAGGAAATGGGGAACTTGTGCATTTATTGATCAGAATATAAAAAAACAAGCACTCTCTTCCAGTGGGCCAAAAAAGACTTGAGAGCCAGGCAAAGCAAATAATTCCACTCATTCTTTCAAGACAAAACATATATTACTGCAGACATTGAGCTGAACAGAAAGTTCTCCAAAAATATTTCAGGTTAATGGTTTTGCAGCATTATCTTCAGTCTGTTCTCTGATGCTCACTGACTTAATGTTTTAGATTGAGACTGAATTGAACTTTGCAAATTTTATTCTCTGTAAGATGCTGCACTGAATTTCTAGGACCTTCTTCAGCCCAAATGTTGGTTATTTATTTCAAGTTGGTTATTTATTTGTTTCAGTCTTGAAAGAGAAGGAATGCCAACTCTGAGAAACTACTCTGACAGCTAAGTCATACATGCCTACAAAGTCTTTTCAGTGCAACCATCAACAACATTGAATTGTGCTATTTTCTATAATTCATACAATCTATCCCAGCACACAAAAGACATCTCAAGAAGTGGGTGGTAATGGTTGAGCACAAGGCTTATTATAGAAGGAAGTTGAATTGATTCAGCAGAAGTCCAGAGCTCCACTCCCCTTCCTCTCTGCAGGTAAGATTCCTTTTTAACGCTCCAGGAGTGAAGAAAGGCTTCTCTTTGTAGGAGTCACTTGAATGTAGAGTGACTCTGGTCACACTTACTCTGTTCCAGTAGTCTGCTGTTGTTACGATTCCCAGCTTAATCTGGGCATTTTGAGATCAGTCTTTGAACTCTTAATGTGTGCCATATCACTGAGCTCATTTAGAAGAAATTCATCTCTGGTTAACAGCAGTATCTTCCAAGGGAACAGCATGGAGCTGCATCAGGGGAGAATGAGGTTGGGCATTAGGAACAGGTTCTTTACCAGAGGGTGGTTGGACCCTGGAACCAGACTCTCCAGGGCAGTGGTCAAGCTTCTGGAGTTCAAGAAATGTTTGGACAGTGCTCTCAGGCATAGAATTTGAAGTTTGGCTGGTCATGCATGGGGCCAGGTGCTGAAAACAATGATTCTCTTGAGTCCCTTCCAACTCAGAATAATCTACGATTCTATGATTCCATTCTGTACAGTCACATTATTTATTATATCCATTTTTATGCCCTGTAAATGACTGCCAGACCACAGTGGAAAAAAAATGTAACAAATCTGAATATGTCTAGATAATTTAAAATTAAAAAAAATCAGTTGTGATGTGATACATTATTCATATTGATGTGAGTTTTACCTTGTAACTGGTAAGAATACTTCAAGATTATCCAGGAAGAGGATGCAAATTAAATCAGTTATGTTAACTTATGTTAAAACGAGGATAAAATGTTCTTGTAAAATAAGCTTAAATTTGGGAAGAACAAATGAGGAATAAGGGGTCTCTGCAAAACAAGATAATGAAAAAGCTGAGAAGAAGAGATTCAGTCACAAACGTATCTTGCAGGTATATGGCAGGAGCACCTGCGTGTAAATCTTGTTTGATGAACAGAAAAGAGTGATAGACTTTACAGGATACAAAGATAGTTGTAGTTGGGAAAAACAACAAACACTGAATCCAGATTACAATGTATAAAAAAAAGAAACTGAAGAGGATACCTACTGGCAGGATGAGCACTTGTAGGTGAACCAAGAATAATGTGAACACTGACTACCTCAGCCGATGTGGAAAGGGGAAATGGCTTGCTAGTGTTGGGGTGCAGTGATAAAAGAGGGGCTGTGTACCCCAGTACTTGGAGAGACCCTACAGGAGTATGCCCAGTATGCGCTTGAAGACTCTCCTTTGTCTCTTTTTGGGAAGAAGATGATTGAACAAGCCTACTGGAATTGACAAGATAGCTTAAGAGCCCTAATTGTCATAGATCTTCGTGTAAAAAACCCTATGGAACAGCCTCTGCTGTGAAAAAAATACATTCCAAGGAATAAAGGGAAGGACATCATTTTACAGAAGAAAATCTACCCTTGTCCAGCAAAGATTTTCATCTGCAGAAGATCCTTCCATGGTCATTCAGAAATTCCCATGCCAAAACATGGAATAAAATCTAGACTTCACAATTCCCATGCCAATACTGTACCTCCTGTATTGTATATCCTCTTATGAATTTTCAGTAGGTGGCTTCTCTCAATCACTTTGCTGATAGCTGGGCACTTGAAAACTCAGTAGGCAGAATGTGGTCAGGAAATCACTGCTCCAAGCATACTAGGAGAGTATTTGTGTTAAGAGTAAGTAATCATTAACAGAGCTGAAAGTGATGATGAAGTAGATGTCTTACTTGAATTAACTGTGGAAGAAAGAATCCTCCCATGGCAGTTATTTATTTCTTGCTCCTTTCAAGAACAGCAGTTCTCAATCTGCCTCTGAAAAGCTTCCACACAAACTGTTTTCTTCTTATACTTTGTCACTTTTGTGAGAGTACAAGAATGGCTGTCTTCTGAATACAAGAAAATGTACTTACGTGACATTACATCTATCACTGGAACCACTGTTCTTATTGCTGCTACAGATGTGTACAGAAACAGATTGATCATTAAAGCTACATCTGCCAGGATGTAACCCATCCTCTTAAGGCCAGCTATCAAAAATCATTATCCTTGAAATCCAGTTTTACTGAAAGGGAGGAAGACAGCAGTCCTTTCATGCAAAACTCCTCTTTCATTAAGTTGTTTTATTACAACCAGATTTTTTCCATATGACTTTCATGTGAAGACTTCAAATAGCATGATGGTGACAGCCTAGTAATTTTACATCATCTAAGCATGGTGTTCATGGGCAGGACTTGTGCCTTGGTGCCATTACACACAAATTCCAGAATATGGCTAAAAGTCTGTGTTCTGCACTACTGCTAACTTCTTCTATCCAGTTATCAATAGGTTATCTGTAAAATCACAGAGAAAAGACATTTCTGATCATTTTCTGTTTTTCATCTAGTGTAATCATAAAGCAATTACTATTAGTACACCTAACTTTTGTATAGTGCTTCTGTCAGCAGGCCTTATGGTCCTTTGCTAAGAGATCCATGTCATTTGATCTGAGAAACTGAGGTATTTGAGGAGTAAGGCAGTTGCACATCAAACAGTGAAGACAGCAATTCAATGTGTTGATTTTTTATTGTTTGTTTGTTTGTTTAACAAAGTTATCACTATCCTTTCTGCCCACTGGAAGGAGATAGGGTTTCTGTGTGGAAAACCTAATAGATGTTCTATGATTAAAGAATGCCACAAAATGCATTTGTGTGAGAGGGCCTTGTCCATGTTGATCAAGCAGCCCTTGATTCTGATATTCCCTCAAATTTGATTGCTTTATTTTGTGGTCTCAATAGTGCTGTTTCTGGATACTTTCTTTAATCAGAAGTTCTGCAGAATTACTGTGCCACGCTTTTTTAGTTTAAATCCATTCCACTGAATTTCAACAGCATGAGAAAATCTTGGTTTTGATGTTAAGGGTTGATAAAACAGCACTTAGAGAAAGTTTCACAACATCATTTGGCTATTAGTGCAAAGTAGTCATGATTACTGACTAGACACTTCTCAACATTTTCATAGTATGAAGCATCTCTTGATCGAAATTCCAGTTCAGGAAAATGTTACAGCATGTTCTTAAGCTCACAGAAGACAAAGCTCATCCTTTTCTGATCCAGGGCCAGAGAGACTGTCTCATCCCCTCTAGCCCTCCCATTCACAATCACATAATGTCTCTGTACCAACTCAAGCATTGTGTACATGGAAAAATGTGTGTGTTGCATTACAGGCAGTTCTGTAAAGGATAAGTGGTTCTGTTCTTTCTGAAGTAAGTTTAATCATACTGTCTACATTTGTTCTTGTTTTCATCTGCTTCTGCCATCTGTTCTCTTCCTTTCTCTCTTCCAGCTCCCACTGTTTTAGCAGTTCCTCAGTTCAGCTGAGATCAGAAGTTGGCCAACCATTTGTTTGCAAATTTTACTGTATTTGTCTTAATGGGGTTTTGTTCAGGTGTTTAGTTTTTTAAAATCTTTAAAAGTGATGCAAGTCCCAGGCTTTATGGTCTCCCTTTTGTGGGAAGTCATAGCATTTTCCCATGCAGGTAATCAAGTGAGAAAAGCAATGTTAATGTAAAACAAGCTGATAGAACCTCTAAACTCAATACTCTATTGAGTCTAAACTCAATAATCTATTCAACTTCCAGTTTCATGGGCAAGACCTGCTTAATTGTCAGTCATGTTTAGTGAGCAGAGTGTGGGGCTTTTGCAAGGCAGGGCTTGGAGGCCTTCCTTTCCTCTCAACTCCTACTCTAGTTCTCTACCCCAAAGTGAACTTTACATCACATCAAGTGCTTTGTATATACTATTAAGACTGTGGCCAGATGTGGAGGTTTTGTTTGTTTCCTTTAGGTATACATGCTCTATTCATATAACTGCAAATACAAACACTCATCAAAGATTAAATAGACTAATGCCATCCATAATGAAACAAAGTTTCTAAGACAGTGTTTTCCTGACATTTCTAATCAAACATTTCTGTGCTGCTTAACCCGTAAAATAAATAACCAGCTTGCTTCTTTTTTCATCTACTATCTGGGTGTCTTCAGTATAAAGAAAAATTTAGCAAACCAAATATATCATGATTCACTTGGAACAAGATTAAAATTACTGAAGGGTAGCGTGTTTCTGCCCTGCTTGACTGTTCTTGCTAAAAGCCCATAGTTTGCTGCTCACGTATGATGTTTGAGAACAGTTGCAAGTTTGCAGAACAACTCCATCCATTCTAGAACCAACCACATGTGTAGTGGTTACTTGCAAAGTCATCTGTTTTACTGGTGCATTTGGAAAGTAATGAGTTTTCCAGTGCAACTCAAGGATCCAGTTTTGCTCTTTGTAATGCTATCAAAGAGTGATAGTAACACCATTTGAAATCGTCAAAGTTGTTACACTTTGAGTAATGTAAATATCAGACGTCAGTTTTCATGTGTGACATTTTCCAGTGTTAGGTATAACAGTGAGATCATGAAAAAATCTTGCATCCTTTTTCCCTCTTACTTGATCCCACTGATGCTCCCTTCAGCCAATCTGTCTGTTCAGTTGCTCACAGGCATATGGTAATGGTTTCATTCTGTCATTAGATTTGCTGTTCTCAACCATTCCCTTCTTTCCCAGTCTGTCCAGCATACACATCTTCTAGATTTACTTCACCACATTTTTTCTTTCATTCTGCTGGTTAATGGCAGTCATGTTTTTGACAAAGAGGTTCCCTGTTTTCAGTTCCTATACATAATACAGATTGATTTCAAGTTGCCATTACTGTCCTCACTCTGGTAAGCCTAGCTTGGCACAACAGCACAATGCAGTTGGTAATCACTAGAAGCTGGCAGCAGTCTGACCATATTCCGTGGTACCAGAACCCCCCAGTGATCACAGCTACTTGAAAATTAAGAAGAGTTTTACTAAAAATGTGTGAAATGCTTTTTTTTAAGAAGTGTTCATAGGGACAGCAAAAAGGACTCCTGGCAGAATTGCCCCTTTCCTTGCCAGATTTCATGTGTGCTTTATTTTGTTGTTTATTTGTGCATGAAACAAATTGCGTACAAGAAGTGATCTAATTTTTTTGGTATGTGGGCAAAACTTATTTTTCCCTCACTTTCTTTTCAGAAACTTTCTTTTCAGAAATCATGATGCTTGTAATTTAAAATCACATGAAAAACAGCTGCCTGGAACAAACATCAGGCATGGAAAATTTCAACTGAACTGAAAATTTCAACTTGTAAAATTTTAATTAAGTTATAACAGTTACTTACAACGTGAAATGTCAAAAAGTCTTTTAATAATGATCTAATAATGGCGAAGCAAATCCAGTATTTCTGTGCAGTGTTGATTAGGGAAGGAATAACACCTCTGGAGAAATACATGCGTATAATTGAATAGTAAGCAGTAACAGGCAGGGCACTCAAGCTATAGGAGTTGTAGAGAAGTCTAGAAAGCACTTTAGTGCCTGGTTTTCATAGAATATTCTATTCTAATCATAAGAAATGGTAGTGACAGGTTTAATAACATTTAACCTCATCTTTACTCCAGTAAGAAGAATAATATGAAACACTGGAATGTCGCAATGTGGTGGTAAGCGCGAAATGCTTTCAAACATACAACTCTTTTCAGAGGTATCTTTTTGTTTTGTCATTCAAGCCTGATATTTTTGTAATCTAGTCTAATGCATGTTGGTTAACTTTCTTTTTTCTCCAAATGGATCTTTGCATCAGAGCAGAAATTAACCAGTAAGTTCACTAAGATCAAGAGGCTCCAGCTGAAGCTCTGTGTTTAGCAACTTAAAGCTAGCTTTTCCTTCAGAGGAGCAAAGTGTACTAGCAACAAAGATGGGAGAACCATTTACTGTCATGTGCACCCACTCTGTGGCTAACAAAGGGTTATCAGTCCCTTGGCTGTAAGACCACAACCTTCCAGAAACACTGAATTGCCTTATTACCTGGGACTTGCTCTTGGCTAAGTTTCAGGAGTAACTCGTAGCACAGATTCTTGGTCCTTATTATCTGTAGTGGAGATGATTCACATGGAATGAATTACCTATACAAATGAGACACTTAGGCTTTCTTATGAGACAGTTTTTGAGTGGTATAAGATACACTGGGACAACTGTACACCTTCTTTCTCACCCATTCTTGGAAGACTTATTTGTGTTTTCTAAGGCCATATCAGGTCAGACTGGTCCCTCCAACCACTCTATGTGGTCAGCCAAATTTGATCCTTTAACATGTACCATGGGTTTTCTGCCAAATTCTAAATAATTATTTTATCTTTAATAGGAAAAAAAAAGAAAAGAAAAAAAAAGTACAATCAGCTGTAAATCCATCTGGGCCTCAGAATAGACACTGGCACAGCAGTCAGCATTTGCAGCTGTTAGAACATACAACAATAGAAAAAAATGTTTTCTTCTGCTGAAATAGAAAGGAATATATCCCAGTCCACACAGGGTAGAATCCTTTAGGCAACACTGTCTGTGTGAAAGTCTTTATGAAAGCTGGAGCTCCGTGGTATGCCAAATTCAGAACATTCTGATAAAAGAGTAGAAAAGCATATTCCGAAGAAAGGAATGTAATTATATTTAGTTCCCTGAGAATATTTCCCTAGGTTTCAGCTTCATTTGTCCTCCAATATACTTTTCCCCAAAAGGCTTAATTTAATTTGTTACTTTCCCCCTTAGCATGAAACAGTGGAATGCATCATAATATTTTCCCGCTTGCCAAGATTTCCTTTTGCAAATATATGCATTTATTTAATGAAGTAGTATCAGATGACTTTCTGGTTGGGCAGCTGACATGGCAAATATGTCTGCAGAAAGCCACTGGTAAGTGGCTCAGATTCTGTGAATCCTACATTGTCTAAAATCCAAAAAACTGAAAGGAGAGACAATGACGTTCTAAGGATCACTTACCAAAGGAGAAGACTTTCAAAAAACTGGTTAGTTTTCATTAGGTTGATGTGCTGCTGACCTAGCCAGACATGATACAATGTGTTTCAATCTGTTTTCCAGCCAAGGCATTTTAATTATCTGATGATTTATTTATTCTATGATTCTATTTTATTTTTTTACAATTGGACATGTTCTCACAAAAGACTGTACATTCTCCTCATCAGTCTGTGTTGGCTTCTTCCACCCTATACTGGAAAGCTGTCTTTTCTGTGAAATATTTTTGTGTCATTTTCAACTTGATCTAATTTGGAGAGGGGAGAGCTGGTATCATTCTTATTGTGCTTTATGTTGTGTGGCAAAAAATTACAAGGAGCTTCAGGTGGTTTACACAGTAATGTCTGCACACAGTCATTATTACTGATCACTAAGGACTGTGTTTTTACTTATGAAAGAACACTTGGAAAAAATGACTATGACTGTTACATTGGAAAAAAAAGAGTAAAAAACAAATGTAGTGTTAGCAAAAATGATCATCTTGACTTCTAGCATTGGTTAGTCAAACTATTAATCTTTGTTCTTGTCTCTTGCCTAAGGAAGAAGAACGGCTTCTTGTAGTGGAGTTTGTGTGTATATGCCTCTTTTCTTTCACAGTCTTTTAAAGTCTGAGGCCTTGCTTTTGATTTTACTTACACTTGGGTTTTACTGTCAAAGGCTAATTTAAAGAAATATACATCTGCTGCTAATAGGTCACATTCACCTCTGTACACCAGGAAAGGCAAGCAGCCATAAATCCAGGGTAAATTGTTATTTAGCTCAGATTTACAGCTGCATAGGGTCAGTGGACTTCCCCTCTCAGCTTCATTGTTCTCTAGGAGTGTTTTTCAAAGTGAAGGTCATGGTCCCCTTGGGGTCTGTGGAAAGGATCAAAGAGTAGGCTGGAAGTTGTAGGAGAAGTGGTGTTAATCACTAGCAGCCCCCGCTGTGGTTCCACCGGCTTTGCTTTGGCTGCAGTGCTGGCGTGAGCAGTTGTCCCATCCTTCCTCCCGGCTGTCAGCTCCTGTCCTGCATGCCAACCTCTGCATGGCTCCAGCATAAGTCTGTGGAGCCACAGAATCAGGAACCACATCAAGGGGTTTACCTGGCTGAAGAAACATTTCACCAGACAAACGTGCTTTCTGTCACGGTCAGATCAGTTTCCAAGCTCCGTTCATTGCACAGACACAGGCTGCAGGACAGGGTAGGAATAAGCAACTCCACAGAGAGGACACAAGCCACAGACACCAGTTGAAGCAATACTGCCACCAAACTGGGAGCATGCACTGTGAGTTCATGCAGGTTTGGAGGAAGGAGGGGAAACAGAATGGAATGTTTCATAGAACTTTCTGAGTTAGAAGGGATCACTGAGTCCGTCTCCTGTCATCAAATCAGCTACTATTTGCTGTAGTTTTTAGACTAGCCAGGAAGCGACAAATTGACTAATTGCACATAGTTTGTCTCCATGCATAAGCATTTAACTAATGCAACGTGTAAGCAGCCATTGTGGTTCAGAGCAGTGTTGTTATTATCTCTGTACCCTGCCTCAAACACAAACCTACAAGTGTATGGAGAAAGTAGACACACACAGTATTTTCCCCAAATATCCTTCCTGCTTCCAAGCAGTTGCAACTCTGAAGCTTTCTCAGCTAGATATTGTTGCATTTAGCATCTCTCAGAGAGCGACCCCTCAGCTAGTCCAGGGAAAGGATTGTCTCACTCTGCTGCCTCACCTCAAGCATTGGGTACGGTTTTGGGTGGGTGCTGCAATGTAAGGAGGACTTCAAACTATGAGAGTGCATCCAAAGGAGGGCAGCAGAGATGGGGAAGAGTCAGGAGGGCAAGGTGTATGAAGAGCGGCTGAGATCTCACATTTTGTGCAGCGCAGAGCAGAGGAGCTGAGGTGCGGCCTGCTGGCGGCTGCAGCTCCTCACAGGGAGCGGAGGGGCAGCGCTGAGCTCTGCTCTGTGTGACAGCGACAGGGCCCGAGGGAACGGCATGGAGCTGCGGCAGGGGAGGGCAGCTGGGGGTGAGGGACAGGGTCTGCACCACAGGGCGCTGGGGCTCCAGGACAGCGGTCATTCCCGCGGATCTGTCAGAGTTTGAACAACACTCTCAAAAATACGATTTGAATTTTGGCTGGTTCTGTGTGAAACCAGGAGTTGGAATGACTCCCTGATGTGGATCACTTCCAACTCAGGATGTTCTGTGATATCTCAGCTATGAAATTCCAGTTTTTCTTGAGCTCGTGTAAAATTTTATTATCTGCAACATCCAAAGAGCGTTTATGCCTTCATATAGTACTTGTAGCAATTTCTCAATGCTCAGCCCGGAACAAAAAGAGCCACAGCGCACTCATGGAGTCACACCAAGACAGATGAGCCAAAAGGAGTGGATGGGATTGCCACAGTTCAAAAAAGAGAAAAAAACCTCTTTTTATTTAGAAGCGGTAACTCAGTGAACTCATGCATGAATGGTCTCCTTCAGAAGGAAAGAGACCAGATCCTTCAACTGATGAGCATTAATTTATCTTCACAGGCTTCAACTATATCAAAGTGCAGTTGAGCTGAGCTTTGTAAGTGGCCATCTGCTGGCTTACAACAACATGCTCTTTGCTGCTTTGGGTATCATGAGGGAGGGAACTGAACAGTAATGAATAATAATTTGCTGCATGCATAGTCATCACCAAATCAGAAAGTGAATAGCATAGATTGGCATATGATAAGTCATCAGTTAGCTAAGTGGTGGCAGATCTTCCTGGTCATTGATTAAAAATTTCAGTATCCAGTTTTCAGTGTTTCATTCCTACTCATTGGATCACAGCCATGCCAACTTAATTTCTGCCAAGCATTCATCAAGCTTTTATGCTGACCACACGCTGCAAACGAGCTCTGCAAGTTCTTCATGCTAGCACGTATGTATCTCTTCCTAATAAGGACTGTTAAGTGGATAGGTAGACAGCATATGCACAAAACCTGCTTAGTTTCCAGTTGCTTAGTTTCTGTGGGTTGTTGATTTGATTTACAAGATATTGGTTGAGGCAGATTTTCAGCGGAATGTGTATGAGCTTTTTGTTTTTGGTGAATTCACATCACAACCTTCTGCCCTAGTTCACAGGAGCACAAATATGCCCTTCTCATGCTTTTTTATTTTCATGTGCGTTTGAGACATTTCTCTTGCATTTTGATATTATTTCAAAACGATTGAAATAATAGGTCCATCTTTAAAAGAAATGTAAAGGACCTATTATTTCAATCGTATGGACCCAGGAAATTTTCCTTATGTTCATTTGCTCTAATTTGCACTCACCTGAGGTGTAAAACAAAGGTTTAAGATGCAGTGTCTCATCAGAGCTGGACACGGAAGCCTCCCAGGTCTTTGTGAGATATTTCATGGTACCTTGAAATCTCTAAGAACGTAAGGAACATATTTACTAATAAAGAAACACTATCCAGATTTATTAGAAGTTTCTGAATTAATTAACTGCAGATTCTGTCTCTTTTTGAGTTCCATTGTAGTTGTAGGTAGATAGATAAGAAAATTAAAAATTCTCATTGTACTTCCAGTATATTTTCCTTTATAGTGCACAGCAATCTCTGTTCTAACATTCTGAATACTTAATCATCGGCCTAATAAGTTGTAAAGATTTTAGCTGTACCTACTGAAGATAAGTCACATAACTCAAGTAAGGTTTGGTAACATGTCTTGGGAGAATAACGGATTTTTAGCTCTGTGCTTGAATGGAAAAAGTTGAACAAAATTTATTTTGGCTGAGTTTAGAGGGCTTGGAAGAATAGAAACAACAGATAGATGTTTTTGGATCACTCCAAATGCTTCATTTACTCTGAGGTCAAAATAATTTGGATTCATTTGTTTTGTTTAACAAGTTTTGTGTTCTTCTTTTCTTACAGTATATGTCTTCCTAATGGAAAAATGACATCTTAAAATCAGAAGTGGAAATGTCAAAGCAGACCACTCTAGCTCTTGTTAATCAAATATTTCATACTAAGAAACCCGAAGTCATAATCTTTTAATGTTTATAATTCTTTCAGTTGATCTTCATAGAAATTTTTGAACTCTTTCACTGCCTCCAGAATTCCATTTCTTCTACCACTCACTGCAAAAAAAAAAATAATACTGTTCCTCTATATTCAAAATAACCCCATCCAAATTCCTGACAGGAAAACGCTTTTATTATCAGATTCTGAAAACTTGCTCTTACAGGTACTATATGCTGTAATGAGTTAGGTTCATTATAGCAGTTGCTTGAATTACTTCATCTTGGTTTACATTTCTCCATTTCCTGGCTTTGTTTGAGCAAATCCACAGCACTTCAGCATACACAGGGGACCTGCTCCAACTGATGACCTAAAGGATCTGACTGACTTCTCTGAAATTACACCAATGTGGGTGCAGGAGGAAATGTCTGCTGCCTTGCATTACTGCCTCCATGCAGGAGCTCAGCCAGAGCTTTGCACCACAGCTGAAACATCAGTTGGCCTGATGTAATTCCTACCAGAAGTAAAAGACTTTGAATTAAACATGGTCTAGGGAAACACCTTAGGACAACTGCATGTTCCAAAAGAAGTTAGCCTCGGACTACAGGCAATGGTGAATGCTTTGCGTGAGGGAACACTTCTGGGAGGACCCCATTCCACAGGAAAATGCTAAGACAATAGCACCAGCTCATTAGGATCATGGTCTGTCTTAGAGAGCACAAACTTTAGCTCATGTAATGAACTGCTGTACAGAACTGAACAAACCAGGTGGAAGAGAAAGCTGTTTATTGTTATCAGTATGTACTATATCTTCTTAAATACATTTCTTAAATGTTATACTTAAAGACACAGTTCCTAAAATCACATAAAGTCTTCAGATCCTTTTTGTGGGGAAATAACAGGACTTCCTTGCTGGATTTATATATTCATGCTTTCCTATTTGAAGAGGTTGCTCCATACGTGTGGAGGGAAAGAAAAAATGGGGATTTCCAAAATACTTAGTACTTTCTTGAGCCCTTCTTAAACACGTGTGCATGGAGCCATCTCCTTCATTTCTTTCCGTAAGATGTGGTTTTGAATGCTTCATTTACAAAGATGCTGTTTTGAAACAGAAATTCAAAAATAAAATAAAAAAAAAGAACTGAGAAACAATAATATTTTTTTTTTTCTCCAGTCTGATTATCTTTGTTTTATAATGAAATGAGCGAGCATGTTTTCATAGGGAATTATTTGGAATCAGACTAGATGCAGGATATGTCATTCATCCGAGATGTAGAGACTTCTGGAATTATTTAGGAAAATGTGGCTTGAAAAGGAGTTTCTCAGAAGAAAGCAATTAAATGTTATTTAGGAAAAAAATGCATATCGTGGCATAAATGATGAAATACGATTGCAAAATGTATAGCTTTCTCTCCTGGATATGTTTTTTCTGTTTGGAACTTCTCCACAAACCTGGGCCTATCATGAAAAGCAAGGGCTAATCTTACTGAAATGTGGGAAGATTTTTATTGAAATGTGGGAAGGTTTTGGGTGTGGGAAAATACCTACGAAAAGGGAAGAATCTTGCTGCTCAAATTGGACTTACGAAACTCTGCTCTGAATCAAATTCCCAAGAGAGAAAAACAAGTGGATTCAAAACCCATGAAAATCAGTGGCAGCCTTTCTTTTTTTGCCTCATTGGCCTTCAGAAGTGATTTCAAGGTTGAAATCCTGTCTTCACTAATTTCAGTGGTTCTTGGATGAGATCCACTTAAAACTGTTTGTTACCTCTGGAGGATTTCTTCAAAAAATGGGGAGCTTCCCTTTATTTGCCACATTCCAGCAGCACTGGCTAAGTTGAACCTGAACTCAAGACAACTTTACACTAGATCCAGTGTATTTATTGAAGAAGGTACTTTGGGTAGCCCTGGTGAATGCCTGTAACAAAAATGTTACAGTTGCTGAGGCTTTTTTCCTATATGTGTCCTGCCCAAGGCGTTTCTGGCCAGGTAAAAACCAGGACAATTTTCATAGCAGAGCCAATTGTTTAATAATTGAGAGGCTGAAGAATACATTTTTTTCCTTAGGTTTAAAGTACCATCTATTCATAAATAAATACAGTAGCAAACAAATATGTGCACATACATAATATATGCTTCCATGAGGTTGATTCTTTGCTACTTTTGTGGCTACTGCAGAGATCGTCGTTGTTCTTGTTTCATTATTGAAGCTGTGCTTCGAAAAATATATCAAGGCAGTAAATATAAAAGCAGACATGTCAAGCTCAGCCCTCTCTTCACTCAGCTCCCACTAGCTGGGACAGAAGCTCATAGCCTTCAAGTGGCTGTGCTTAAAAACTCTTCCATTTCTCTCAAAGTTACCACCAGTAACACAGGCCCACTGCAAACCCTATTGCAGGCTGCAGCTTCTTGGAAGCCGTAATAACAAGATTGTTTCTCTTCCTGCTTATGTGATCATTTTGAACTTAATTATAGCTGTTCGTTTATTAAAATAAATAACTTGGGAATATAAATTCTGAATTCCAGCTGTTCAAACAGTCTTTTTATTTTCTTTACGCACACAGTTTGATGGGCGATTTATTGTATTCATTTCCCCACCTTTTTTTACTAGGAAATATACAATAAATTTTCCCAATGTTCTTGGGAATTATGTGTAGAAACATCACTGCTTCAGTGCAAGGCCTCCACAAAAGACAAATTTGGCCTTTCTTTTAAATGCACAAGTCACTGAGCTGAGGTGATGGTTGCTTCATTGATTTTCAGCTCAGATAACAATTTACGAAGTAAGCTTGAGACTACCACTGTGCAGCTCAGTATTCCACTTTCCCTTTGCTTTTCCCCTAGTGAGTTACCTGCTTGCCCCTTTTCATTGAACTTGATTTAAATGCTTATTATTGTTCTCAGTGCCTTCTCCCAGAGGCACACCACTGTTTGTCCTTGTGACAGAGAGAAACACTGAACTCCATTTAACAGCCTCCTCTGAGCTAATGTACTTGGTTTTCTACATCAGACAGCCAACTCTGAAGAGGTGGCTGTAGATTCAAGGCAAATCCCTCCCTGTCCCACAGAACCAAAATGAGGGGAATTCAATGTTTGCAATAGGGCAGAGATGAGGAGGCAGAGAAAGTCTGGCCTTAACCATAACCTCCTGTGCTCAGCCATGCCTGAGGAAGAAGAGGCACCTTGCAGCAGCAGAGAAGTCTGGTGTTGGTTGACAGATGGGGAATTCAGAGCACAAGTTAAAAAATGTGCTTAGGAGATGTTTATGGTTCTAAACCTTTTTTTGTGTGCATATTATTATGTGATTCTATAACGACATTAGGATCACTGAATACAAAAGAGATCTTTTAAAAGGAATCATCTTTTTTAATAGTTTTGTTTTCTTCCTTATTATCACACCATCTCACATATCAAACCACGCTAATGGCTTGCTTGCATTGAGTGCAGCAATACATGTAATGAAGCACAATCTCAGTTGCAAGAGGTAACAGACAAAGGAAACAGTATTTTGCATCTAGCGGGGAAAGAGAACATGGCAGTATAAACACCTTAGTTTTCATCCGCATTTAATTTTGGCAGCACATTTGACTAGTCTAAAGTGGACAGACATCTCTTAAAACAAAGCCCTTAATACTGGAATGATGTAAAATATTCTTGTAAATCAAACTAAGGGCAGGATCTTATGACTGTTTGTCTTGTAAACCTTTAATATGGTCAAGAAAGTCTGCAGTGTTCCTACCTGCTGGCAAGTCTGAATAAACTGGAAGAGTGAATGCCAGTTGCCTAGTTGTGACATAAAAGCATCCCTTTTCCCAAACACGGCGATGCCTGTATAATTCACCCCAAATCACTCAGAAATTCAGAGACTAATCTGTGAAATGAGCTGATGGGCTCTCTTCAGAATTTTAAAAATCAGGTGCATTTCTTTTCTAAATTAAATCTTTGTGAAGTTGTGGTCACTCACAGGACTGCCCTCTCGACCTCTGGTTCTCTGGATTTTCTCTTTGTTATATTTTTCATGCAGGCTGGCAGCACACTGAGCTTGTCATCCAGCTTCCTGGATGCTGTCAGATGCTTAAAGAGGAAAACATGCAATTATTGTGAAAGATAATGTGCTTTCCCATGGGAGATACTTGGTGGAAGGAAGAAGGGAATAAATCTAATCTTAAGCTATAGTTCAACGTTTATGTACTGTTACAGAGCATGCAAAATGATAAATCTCAGCATGTTTCAGTTATATTGGTTCTTCTACATTACCCATCCTGTAATCTAGACATGTCTGAGCCACAGTTCACAAGGAGTCATATGGGGAAAGAATAGATTAAAGGCGAAGAAGCAAAGGCAAGAGAAGCAGCTTTCCTAACTCTTGATGAGAAATGTCTAATACAAATTATAAAAGCTGAGCTATCTTCATAAACATTGACCTGAAGTTCCAGACCCCAATAATGCTTCATGAAAAACATTTTCTGTCTTCTATTTTGCTGCAATTGTTTGTGTATGTTGAGTCTTTTTGCTTTTTGAAAACAGCAGTGCATAGAAGGCATGGGAAGTGGAGACCTGTGATCAAGTTCATCACCTCCCACTCTTTACTTTGGAACAGAAGTTATGTTTTCTGTTTGAGAAGAACTGCTTATGTGGTAATGATAATGACGTTGTAGGCAATGTACTTGAAACACTTATAACCTATAACAGAAACTGAAATGTTCAGATATCAAGACAAGCAGAAGATTGGACTGGAAAAATTTAGGAAGCTGCCCTGAGTAATGTTTAACAAAAGGTCTCCTTCCCACTTAGGCAGCAAAAAAACCTAGAATGAAAATCACTGTTGCCCACAGGTATGACTAAAATAACTGAATCCTGTGACAACCCTGATGCATGAAGAAACCTTCCCGGGATTTACAAAGCACTTCTGTAGGGCATCACAAATGTTTGTGGCCCAGACTGATTGCTGATGTTCTACAGAATACCACACACGTACTACCACCATCGGGGAAGTTGGAGATAACGTGATTTTGATTCAATCCCTTTCCCTCTCCACTTCGCACACATCATACTCATCTAGTCCTGTGCAAGACTTTCTAAACTGAATCACACATCATGCTTCTTCTGAAATGTGTAAGCCATCTGCCACAACTCTGTTTGGTTTTGAGCCATTTCTTTGTGAATAGGTGCTTATCAGTCTCTTTTGTTATTATTTGGACTTTGAGGTAGGTGATGGGGAGTCCAAGACCACCAATGCTGTCTGTGTCTGACCACATGCATACAGAATTATTTTCTACAAATAATGGAAGAGCTTCTAAAAACTGTGTTTCTGTTTATGCTTCTGTTGGCTGTTTTGTTAGTTCTGGCATGTAGATGTTTTTAATGTGTCAATAAACAAGAATAGTGAGGCAATGTAAGTGTATTATGACAATTAGAAGTACTAATAATGCTTCAAAGAGAAGAATTCTAGATTATAAATAAAAAGACAGAGCTTATGATTTGCAATGAGTGCATGCTTATGTTTGAAAGCCAGTGTTTTTAGCCAGTGTTTCTAGTGTTTTCAAAGTGTGTTTTGATATATGCAAAGTGCTACAAGCAGTACTTTTTCCCCCTGTGGATAGTAGAGATGGCCATCGTTGATATATGGGAGGCAAAAGGACAATTTTGTTGTGTTTTCTTTTTAAAGGAAACTGCTGAAGAAGTGGCCTTTCTGTTTCTTTGACCTACATTGGCTCAGTGCTTGGTGTGATCTCCCATAAAGAACTCCATAGCCAGTAATTCTAATCTCTGAAATTTTCTCCCTTAGCACTGTCTAAAAGCAAAAATATGTCTTT
Source organism: Lagopus muta (assembly GCF_023343835.1). Taxonomy (NCBI): domain Eukaryota; kingdom Metazoa; phylum Chordata; class Aves; order Galliformes; family Phasianidae; genus Lagopus; species Lagopus muta. The sequence goes on from NC_064433.1 coordinate 84,320,724, forward strand.
CTTTTCACGTTTAGTCTCAGTGGAGCACAGCTGCTTCTGTGGGTTCTGGATAGAAAGGTGATCTGATTTTCTGCATGCACATGAATGTGTGCATCTGAACTATTTTTTCCACAGAAGTTATCCTGAATGAAGCAGAAAAATAAACATGCTGTTCTTTTACAAAATGGTAACGGTTTCCATAATTTGATACACTGAAGAATTGGTTTTGTAGAAGAGTCTCCTCTCAAGTTCGCAGCTTTGTGTATGTCAGTGTAAAAGATACAAAATCAAAGAATCATAAAATAATTTTGGGTTAGAAGGGACCTCTAGAGGTCTGAGCCCAACTCAGCCTGTTTTCAAGTTATTTAAATTTGCTCAGGTTTCTTCTGGTCCAGTTTTAAACACCTCCTAAGACAGAGGGTAGACATCAAAATATATAGGGCACAAAGTACAGGGTTTTTCCATATTCTTCTGTATTTTAAATAGGAATCTCCATAACCAGCTTAGAATTTTCACAGTGAATGTAATCAGTCATATCCATTACTGGAAGTAGAGAAGTCAGCAGATGGAAATTTTCCTTTTTGAGAAGGCTTGAGGACACAATGAGCCTATCAGGCATATTTGCACTAATAAACAGTCACACAGATAAGAAGGCACAAGACACAGCCCGTAAGCTTAAGTACAACCAGTCATATTCTAGAAAAAATCTTCCTGCAATCTGAATTTTAAAGGAAATTGTGATTTGCTTTTCATAATAATTTAGAAGTGTCCAGTTCATTTTGGGCCCGCTTGCCAGGAATTTTTAGTACATGAATTTATTTTGAGTAGGAAATTAATGGCTGCCTAGTAATGGATGTTTAACTTACCAGATATCTAGGAGTTACTATTTTTTTTCTTCTTGGAAAAGTGTGTTTCTTTCTCACGAAGACAAAGGAGGAGAAAAAAGAGGCATAATTTCATATCAAATTGCATTTAAGTTACTTTTGAACTGAGGTCTTTGAAAGCTGCTTGAAGATTTTGAATGAACAGAGGATAGCAGAGGACCTGATGAAGTCACATCAGTGCAGACTTGTGGGCTATATCACACACTGTCACCACATGCATATGGCTGCACTTTCTTTGTTAACAGATCATCGTGTCTCATTCATAAAGATGCATGCACATTTGCAAATAGCATTTACATAGTATTAAAGCCCTGCTGTTCTTTCTTCAGCAAACAGAAGTACTAAAACCAGCAGGAGGAGTGGTAAAACGGCAGGTGTTTTGGCAGAGGGCTATGTATGTTGATTCTCCACATGTATTTCTCTGATCCAAAGCAATGTGGTGTCCTTCTTAATGATCCAAAATCAAAACCAAAGTGCCTGGCATTTCAGTAAGAGAAAAGTGTCTCGGGCCACGTGCAGCTGCTGATCTTACATCTGTGAGCTACTTTCTTAGTAAGGACCTCATAATGAACAGCTGTTTCATGAACAGCATTTCTATGCCTTTGGATTCTTCATCATGTAAAATTCCTGACAATTAACCTCAGCTCTGCCCATATTATTTCTGATATTTTCACTGGAATGAGAACTCGGTGCTGTGAGCACTCTAGGGCTGCACATGCACATATATTCTTTTGCATGGTTGCTGCAAATTATATTTACAAGGGCTGAGTTCTGCATTCCCTCAAACTTTCTCTTTTACTCATCAGTGTTTGACATCAGTTTTAATAGCTGCATTGTCTCCCTCTCTTTCAAACATGATTGCAATTGATCACAATATTCAAGTGATTCAGCTGGGCAGACAAACTCACAGACAACATTTCTGTATAAGTCTTATTTCTTTACAAAACCTGGTGAAAGAATCAAGTTTTGTCATTTTCTGGGCTTTCAAGAAAATATAATTAAGTTCCAGATGTTTCCAGTTGAAGGGATGGCTTGACATCTTTGTGTATATGACAAAGTGGTCTTATTTACCCTGGTCTCTGAAATTACAATGCTGGCCACATGAATGTCCTTTTCACAGTTGTGTCTCTTTTCATTTCAAATTTTCCTGCCTAAAAAATCAGAGCAATAGAGAGAGTGGAGCTCAAGGATGACAGCTGTGAGGTGAAAACTGGATTTTCTGACAAAAATGGTGAGGCTCGTGTGAGTGAATTTACTCCTAAAGAAAAGCTTACCCATGTTGTTCAGAAAACATATAATGAGAACACTTATTGTTTAGGTAGGAAGAAGTTTTAAGACTTGTTCATCGATGTAATTTGTACAGACAGGGAGACTGATACTCCAGACTAGAAAATCGACGTCCTCACAGATTCTGAGTTCTGGTGACTGCATCCAGAACTTCTGAACATGGAGTGTGTTGGCTATCTTGGGCTTTTACTTTTTTTGCAGGTCAGAAAGTTTGGACAGGTTCAGAAAGGTATCCAGTCTCCAAAAGAAATGGTCTTGACATTTTGAGTTCACATGCAGTTTGTTTGAAACCCTCCTGTTACATTCTGTAGAATGTACTAGGACTGATGGTATTTCCTTATTGGTTTGTAAAACTTAATCATTTCTCCAAATCCTCCAGGTCACTGTTTACTAAGCTACTTATTCCTGTTTCCCAAGAGACACAAAACATCTATGAGGAAAAAATTAGCCTACCAACCAATGTTTGTCAGCTTATTCTGAAGTTTAGATTTAAAGGCTCATGACAAGGAAGAAGCAGGAGGGAAGGTTTAGATTGGATGTCAGAGGGAATTTCTTCACAGAGAGAGTGGTGAGGTGCTGGAACAGGCTGTGGATGCTCTGTCCCTGGAGGTGTTCAAGACCAGGTTGGATGGGACCCTGGACAGCCTGGTCTAGAACCAGATCTGGAGGTTGGTGGCCCTGCATGTGGTAGGGTGGTAGGAACTTGATGATCTTTGGGGTTCCTTCCAACCCAAGCCATTCTATGATTCCATGATTCTATGAAGCAGTTAGCATCAAAATCACACCAGCGTAACTGCTGATTAAGAAGGCAGTGGCATCTGTTAGCACAGCTCCTATTCGTTCATGCTGCTGTCATTTGCTGTTACTGCCAGCTGATTGTGTGCTGCAGGTAGCCAGCCATAGAGCAAAAGTCTGTATGTTTCCAATAAGATGAAGAGTCTTTTACTGATGGTTTGAAGGGTGCTAGATTCAAGCTAGCATAAGCACCGGCTTACCTAATAATTTAGTAAGGGTTTTGAGTTGACTTCATTTACCTCTTTAGGACTAGCTAACAAAGCATAGGCTTTCAGATTGTTGAAGTTCTTTCATTGCCAGTGACAAAGGGATCTGTCAACTGGATAGCTGGAGTGGCCATGGTTTTAATCTGATAGTATTGTTGCTTTTAACACCCAATGGGATGCAAAGCAGGTGGGAGTTTAAAGTGTCAGGTGTACTTAGTTGGAGGTGCAAAGGGAATTACTGTTCCTAGAGTAAAGAGGGCAGCTGTCCAGTGGCACTAGTTCAGAATTTATCAAGAATTCACCAATTTGTGTGCTATCTAAGCTTTCTTCAGGTACCTCTTCAGGGCAATACTGCCAAATTCTGAAAATTGTCTTTGCTACAGTCTGAAGGAAGCAGAATACAGGATGAACATTTGAACTGCAGAGACATGTGGAAAGTGCTTGCTTTTTGCCAAACCTTTTCAGCTTTTCTGTACTGAATTTGAGTCATTTTTCTTATGCTTTGACTTCTTTGACATTGCTCTTTTGCGGTTACATATTGCATGCATTTGAATTGCTGGTGCAGCTGAAGATTCAAACAGTTAAGGCAAAAGTCCAGCAGTGGTGTCATGTTTTAAAGATCTGACTTGTTCTTCAGTAGCCAACACCTTTCTTAGCTGCAACTGCTCATCTCTTGTACAGACACAGCAAACATTCTCATGAAATGAATGTTTTCATTCTATTCAGTGTGGAGAAAAATAGTGAATGAATTTAATACTGCTTTTAAATTTTCTAGTCTTCTTTATAGTGGATTCTGTTTCGAATATCATGAAAGCTCTGTTAACCAGAAATGACAGTAGTTATTTTTATATAACACCCTTCTTCTCATGGTGCTTCAGAAACTGATAAATGAGATGTGATGATCAGAAACAACTGAAATGCAGCCCATTCTGAGGTGAAACACAGCAGCTATAAAATAGCAAAGAGTAACATTTCAAAATGGATTTGGATAGGGCTGAAGGTGAAGATGGTCTTGTGCAAGAGGTGGATATTTCCTCTGCTCTTGTAATTTCCAACAGATTTATGAAAGGTAATTCTTTAGTGCAAGATATTTGTTGAGTATTATGATGACACTTATAGTATGCTTTTTGAGAATCCTTCTTCCTGCGTAATGTTACAGCATGCTCTTTTGAGCATTTTCAAGCTGTAAAATGTGTAGTGTTTTCTGGTAGGTGCTCTAGAGTCTTGCAGGTGCCAGTGCTTGACACGATCTGATTCTGTTTAAGGGATGTGGAAGAAAAGTGATCTCAGTAGTGCCTGAACTTTTAAAAATGTTGGAGATGAGACTATATGCATTTGCTTTTTGCAGTTAACTCCTATTCTTGTTTGCTTGTTGTTTGTTTTTGTTTTTGCCAGCATATTTACCATCATTTTATAATCATGAGTTGAATTGCCACTCACTCTTGAGTATACATCTACTTCAAATAGAGCAGATAGTTATTGTATGCTAAACTGAGAAGCATAGCTATTTAGTCTATTGCAATGCAGGTGATAAGTGCTACTACCTCTGAACAGCTCAGGGCACTAAGCCTGAGTGGAGGCATGGCCCCAGGCGTGGATGGGCAGGACCAAGCAGAGGAGCCTGTCTCCCACCTCCACACCCCACCTACTTCTACTGTTGGAGGAAACCACTTGGCACCCTCTGGGGGAAATATAAGCAATTTCTGTGGTTGATCTTTCTCCTCTGCTGCCTCCTGGACTGGATGTGGCCCTGGAAATGGAAGGAGTGCCTCCAAAGCTGGCTGGGGAGGAAGGTTATGAAGGGGAATTGGTTTACTGCAAAGTTAATTTTGCCACATCTGGGTCGAGGACGTAATGGGAATTTATTGCTTTGTTTCTCCTTCTCTTTGCCCCCCAAGCTTTAGGACAACAAAAACTGATTTTGCATACATTGCTGGAAGTCTGGAACTAGTTTTCAGTAAGCAAAACGATTTTATGGCTTTTTAAGTCCCTGATTTTCTTTAACTCTCCTGAAAAAGCTGGCTTACTTTGTAGCCTGAAATCCAGATGGATACTCCATCCTGTTATTTTGCTTTTAGTCCAGCTAAAATGTGAGGAAGCAATGTAGCTATTTGACACATATTGGACCCCTTTGATAGCCATAATAACCTCCAAAATCATATATCTCAAATCAAATTATTTAGCAGATGAACATGCATTTCACGGGAAAAGCATGTTGCTTGGTCAGTGTAGCAGGTGTGACGGGAAATATGCTGTGTTGGTGTCCAGCTAGCACAAGGCCAACTTAGTTCTTTCTCTGCTTCATTGACATTCTTCAGCTTCTTTTTCACATTTTTTTTCTGTTTGTTCAGACAATCTGAATCTTGAAATGATGGAAAGATGCCTGCAGCCTCCTTGGGTAAGTTGGTGCTGTTGGCAGTTCAGCCAAACACTTTGCTATAGCTTAAGACTCCATCAGAAATCCGAAGAACTCAAATGCCCATAGACTCCAGCCCAAGCAGACACTGTGTAAATGTTTAGTCTGAGGTATTTTATTATCTTGTTTCTCTTCTGTTTGTGAACCAACATTTAACCTGTTCTGGATTTTCTTTTTATGCAATGTTTGAAAAACAGGATAAACCTGTGTCCTTCTAGTCTCAGTGAAAGAACAGAAAATTTACAACACTTTGGGTAAAGAGAGGTGGGAAGTTATTGCTCTGGACTTAGCTTCTGTGAAATCTATGGTTTATGTAAAGAAACATCCTTCTGGCAGAATATTTTCAGAAGTTTTTTCTTTTTTTCTTTTAATTGTAGAGAATTTTATTCAATGTGGATGTGAGAAAACATTCTTCTATTAAGTGCTGGAGAGGATTCAGTGTAAGGGGTAGCTGGGAGATATCATAGATCACATGGAAACCTTCTGAATTAAGAGAACTGCGTCCAGTTCTGGGCTCCCCAGTACAAAAAAGACACGGATCTCTTGGAAAGAGTCCAGCGGAGGGCCACGAAGATGGTGAAGGGCCTGGAGCATCTCTCCTATGAGGAAAGGCTGAGTGAACTGGGTCTGTTCAGCCTTGAGAGAAGAAGACTGAGAGGGGACCTGATCCAGGTCTACAAATATCTAAGGTGTGGGGGGCAGAATGGCGAGGCCGGACTCTTTTCAGTGGTGAGTGGAGACAGGACAAGGGGAAACGGCTGGAAACTGCAGCATAGGAAGTTCTGCACAAATGTGGGCAAGAACTTCTTTACAGTGAGGTGACGGAGCACTGGAACAGGCTGCCCAGGGAGGTGGTGGAGTCTCCTTCTCTGGAGATTAAGACCCGCCTGGATGCCTACCTGTGCGACCTGCTGTAGGGAACCTGCTTTGGCAGGGGGGTTGGACTCGATGATCTCTGGAGGTCCCTTCCAACCCCTACAATTCTGTGGTTCTGTGATTCTGTGAATTGAATTGTTCATAGCAGTTGGTGATTATTACTTATTACAGTAGCTGTTAAATTGACTTTGCTCACTCTTGATGATTTAGCTTAAATATTCACTCCTGAGTAGCTGAAGAGTTGAAGCAGTGGAATTGATTCTACTTGGAAAGAGGCTCTCAGACTTCAGTGCAAGATATATTTTTTTGGTCAAGTATTTCCTGGCTTGTCTGGCTGGAATCTTTTTGTACAATTAGAAGGTTTGAAAAGAAGATTGATTTGTTATTTATTGCAGAGCTGCGTGGATGCTATTTCTTTTTTTTAGTTTTACTAGGTGGCATAATGATGTCTATCTTAAAATAAATGCTTTCTGAGAATTTCATTTTCACAGACATTTCAGATCAAATCCAGCTAAATCACTGGGCCAGCAGCCGCCCCAAATAAGAGGTGTCGTTAATTTCAGAAGAATAACATCAATGTTCAGTTTGTCCAGGCAGCAGAAAATTTAAGACTAGTCACTAGGCAAGGTTGTTGGGTTGCTATTTTGGTTATTAATCATTTAAGGTAGATTAACTCAATGCCAGTATTACCAGAGTATGCAACTACATACCAGGGACCCAATGAACCAGACCTCATTTGTTTATCTTCTTCTGCATTGCATCTTTGTATTTTATGCTTGTGGTGACCAACAGTACCAAAGCTTAGGAGTTTCTCATATGAGCTTTCAAACTTCTCTCCCAAGAGAACTAAAGGAGAGCAGACTCCTCATTTATCACATTTCTGTGATACAGGTGCTAATGAAAAAGAAGGATCTCCATCTGCGTAGGTTGCTGTAATGCTCAATGAGTTGTGTATATTCAGTAGTGTCTCTGGGACTCAAGACCCCAAATTAGAACCATTTATAGCCTTCCTCCTGCTCTTCATTCATTCAAGTTCACTTTGCTGCAATGCAAGATTTGACAAATGCTTCAGCAATGTTGTTTAAGTCTAAATTTAACAAGTTGGGCAGAACTGCAACAACTAAAAGCAATGAGGTCTTCAAGCAAGCATGAAAACACATCAAAACTTCAACCATGGTGGATGATTTCTCTGTTTACAAAAACTTGCTTATGTTATAAGAACAGGCAAGACTGAGAACGCTTTTTCCTTCCGTGTTTACAACTAAGACAAGTCTATCTTGCTGCCCTAAAACTTTGATCCTCCTAAACGTTATCCCTCTTGTCATTGTACAAAGCTGTCTTCCTTATAATTTAATTAGTAGAGACGCAGTATACTTTGGGGCACAGAAAAAACTTTCAGACCGGGTAGGAAAATTTACAGGCAAAAGTACTGCTCTGTTGGACTGAAAGACAAAGCCATTCCACTCTGTTGCTGTGTCACATGATGGAGGAGTATGAGCCACATTTAAAGAGGCTGCCCAAGCATTTCTTACTATCCCCACTCAGAAAACCGTGCTGCCAGCTCCAGCTGTCAATATGAATTACATACCTGCACTGTCTTAATTCAGGAGCATACCAAAACAACTGCAGGTGGTCTTCAAAAGCAAGAAAAATAAAATAGAAATACAGACCTTAAAATTTCTTCTTCCTCATCTTTTTTTTTTTTAAGCTACAAACAAAAACTTAAGTATTTTCTCTTATTTCCATGCAAACCAGAGCAGACTTTTTGTGTGTGTAAAAGTGTACTGTATGTGACTTTTCATTCAAGACGTTAATTTGATGCTTAATACAAAAGCACTCAGGATGTTTATCTATCTTATTCTAACCAACACATGGACATACTCTGCAATAAAGCAAGACTTTCTCAGTCTTTCCTCTTTAATCCTAGAAGAGCTCCAAAATAAATTGATAATTTGTCTTTTAATTGTAATGGTTTTCTTTATGATCTGATACTTACAATATATGGCTGTGCATCTGGAAGCTTCTTCTACTTATCTTCAAAATATTAGTAAAAAGGATACTAACAGGCAACTAACCAAGGAAATTATGATGCTTGGACTGCGTCTTTGAAAAGGATGTTTTGAGTGATGCATGGTTATAATTTTCCAGATTGCATTCAGATGTCAGAACTGGCAGTTGTTTCCCCAACCAGCAGGTGTTCAAGCTGATAGATGAGATGATAATAAGAACCAGCAGAAGTCTATATGAGGAGTTCTATATAGCGCAATGCTCATGCTTGACTACATGCAGAGTCATTAGGCAGTGAAAGTTTTATTTAATCCCCAGACTGATAATAACAGAGACTGAATTCAGTCACTGAAGGCATCTATTTTTGGTTCCTTTCAGTGTCTGGAGAAAGTCAGTACAGAGATTTATATGAATGCTCCTTTACTCCTTATTAAAATGGAAGACTTTTCCAGTGTGATTTCTATATTTACCCCATGACTGTTCCCTGAGCATCCTTGCAAGGGCCACCGAGACGATCTCTCTCAGTGAATTGTCTCAACTGTCTCTCTTCAAGCTAAAGTGAAGAAAAAGGGAGCAGTAATACATGAGCTCTGTCCATGAAAAGGCTTGCAGCATGGATGTGGGTGCTGGAGGAAAACTTAAAATGTAATGTATTTTTAACCAGAGTCAGGCTGCATCTAGGCTTTCAAAGCCTTCTGTATTATGGTTCATAGAGAAATCTGATGGGACAGTTTAGCAAGAATCAACGTTGTATTTCCATACAAACTTGGCGGGGCAACCATGAAAGGAGCACAGAAAAATAAACAAAAGAAGAGCTTGTTTTTTAGGATGTCTCTGTTTTCTATATAAAATATAGAAAAGATATAGAAAAGATACAGGAGTTGTTCTAAACTTCTGGATGGTCCTTCCAACAGACGTGTGCTGCTATCCTGACACGTACACACTCACTTAAAACATACATTGCTGAAATTTCTTCCAGGACAATATTAAGCTGAAAGGTGGGTGATCCAAAGAAAATGTGCCTGCTGTCCAAAATGCCTGTTGCTCCCTCACTTCAAATATTGACATTCGTCTGGGTGCTTCTCATTGTTTAGGTTGTCCACAGACCAATTTAACCGAGGCTACACTGCCAAGAAATAGGACTTGTCTCAGTAGAAAATTTCATAATCATGACCACTCTTTAGTGCACACTTTGTCTCATCTCAGTTTTTTTTAATTGTGGTCAATGTAGCTTGAACAGTGATGTATGCTGTTGCCTGCATGTCACCACACTATACTGGCCTGCCTTCTCAATAACATGAAATACACAATTTTTTCTTCTTTTGTGTTCACTTAATGTATGCATTACTAAGTGAGTAATGTTCAAAGATCTGATCATTGCTTTATTATTTTAGGTTTTTAATTCACTGTTGTGTGCTTGGTGTCAGAGAAGCCGTTAAGAGATAGGTATCATGCATGGTAACAGATGTATTGTCAGACAGAAAATGGATGTCATTCTAGAAAAATGTTTTTTTCATTTTAATTTCCACTCTTAGAATTTTTAAAAGACCTTGGGAGAAAGCAAATTCACATAAAGATTTGTTGATATTAAAGCATGCCTTCTTAGTCTGTCATTACAGTATTGTGAATTTTACTTTGTAGTTATTTCGTAATTTACTTTGTAATTCCTGAAGTTCTGTTGTTATTTCAAGGGGCAGCTTAGTGGCGTAAGAGAATAGGGATAGCAACAGAAAATATGATTAGATGCCTGAGAAAAAATGTGCAGTGAAGATCAAACACTGGAGCAAGTTGCCCAAAGAAGTATTAAAATCTCCATCCTTGGAAGTATTCTAGATTTGGCTGGATATTCTGAGGAACCTGCTCTAACTTCAAAGGCTGATGTGCTTTTAGCGGAGACTTGGATTAGATGACCTCCAGAGGTCGTTTCCAGTCTAAATCATGCTCAAATTCTGAGAATATTCTGCTCTTCTGTGAATAGTTTGCAATGAAAGTACTAGTTTACAAAGGCTTATAGAATGTGAAATTTTTCAGGCTAGCAATAAGATCAGTAAAATGTGCCCTTGGAATATCCTTTGCAGTAACATCAAGTATTTCACCAAATTACCAAAGACTGAATTCACTACCATTGGTACCACAAAGGTCGCTGCTGTCAACCCCTGGCTTATGGGCCTAATTTCTTTTATTTCTGCTGAAAATAAAGCATTGGCCTCTGCTTTCCATTGTAGATTTGCTGGCACTTTGCTAGTTAAAAAAATAGCCTGGATGGAAGTCCTAGTGAATGATTCATTCCATCTCCCAGCGAAGGAAGAGTTTTCCCTACTGCGTGCTGCTAGCTCCTTTCCTCATCCCATTCTAAGTCTCCCAAATGACAAGGTTTACTCTACTGTATTTGCCAGTCTAATTGTTGACTTCATGAGGATGAGCTCTCTCTGTTGTTTTTCCCTAATGCCAGTCTAAGTTTTCTCCTAATACCTCTTTCCTGTTCTCCTATTTCTATCTCACATTATATTAATATTCTTGTCTCACTCTTTGGTGTTTAAATTTAATCTACTTGTATCATGAACTGTGGTTCACCTCATTCTTATAGCAGCTTATATGTGATCGTGCTTATTTTCCTCTGAGTATTGCTCTCAGAAATGCAGCCATTTCTTGCATCTCTGAAGTCTTCGGTGTTTGGAACTGAACAGAAATTTCCAAGCCTGTGCCTAGAAGAATTTAGGTAATTGTTCCCTTGCTCTGTGATGAGGTACCTCTGAATGAACAGGGCAGAAGTGCATTTAGCTTTCTTTTACCGATCACAGCTGTAGAAATTTGTCAGTCACTGTCAGGGCTCTTCCAGCATTCCAGCCTCCCCGTGGAGTATTCCCACAGTGCAGGTGTGTTATGGGATGTCCAGAATGATCCTTTCTGATAAGTTGTTAAAATTTATGGGTTCACGTTTCTCATTGGAGAAACAGAAATAGAGGATAAATGTAGTGAAATGTTTTGTATGCACTGAAACCAGCCAAACCATGGGGTGTGCCACCAGCATAGCTTTCCTTTCAATGTGTTAAAATATCAATAGATACTACCTGCATGCAATATGAAACATAAACTATGGAGAGATTTTCATGCAGCTCTTACCTCATATCAAGTGCTGTAAGATCATCTAGATAGACATGGGATACAATGAGAAATATGATGACAAATTAAGTATGTTCAGCAAACAAGGGAGAAGAGAACCAAACTCAGTGATAGAAGGGAGGAGGATGGAGCAGGCTGGGGAAATGGTAATTCCCCAATGTAAATACCCCATATAGCTCTCCAACTTAATGTTCACACCATAACCTAACAGCTATCCTAATTCTCATTCCCTCTCCTCTCGCCTCTCTTCTGTCCTCTCTATACCTGTGTCCAAACCTGAGGAGGCCTGAAAGTGTGTCAGTGTGTGTGTGCACAGACTGTGTGCCCAAAAAGACCATTTGTACCTGCTTATCTTTTAGGTATGTTAGTCATTCTGTGCTACCAGGAGTATGGTTTTGTTTAGCTAGAAAAAGAACATGTTGTATTTCACATTGAACTTCCCCTGAGGGAAAAGTGAACAAACATGTTTAAATTGCAAGAAGAAAAATTTTACTAATTCAAAATAATCTGATGGATCTCTAAACTCACAACAGAAGCATGGGAGGTTTGCCTACCAGTGTGAGGATGTGAATCTGAATCATCACAGAGGAAGGCCAGTGTGCCAGCAAAGCTCTCCGTTTGCTACATCAGGACAAGTCAGGGACCCTGTGTTAACTAACAATTCATCAGTCTCCGGCAGTAATTCCCTCCACAGGCAAAAGAACTGCGCATCTACATTTCTACTTCAGTTGTGGTGGGACACACAGGCAGTCTTCCACAAAGATAGATATTCAGCCCGTTCCCTGGGGGCTCTTACCACACAACGTCTGACCAAAGGCACACTGAATGCAGTGTCTCTCATTTAGAGACCTGTCCATATCTACTTCTGTTTGTTGTGAAACTCAACTGTAGAATATGTTAGATAATGTCTCCTTTATTAAGCCTCTAAATAATAGTTGTCTTGCAGCAATAAGCCAGTCACATCTGTCAAAAGTTTGAGAAAAGCTGTACTCAGTTCAAAACAGTACTTTTATTTCCAACTTTTTAACAGAGACCAGCTTCTAAATATGATATCTTTTTGCAAGTGTTTCTGGAAGTCAACCTTTCTGACTGTTTTTCTTTGGCATCTACTATTCCAACAAAGAATGACCTTAATCATTTTATAAAGAGGTAGTTGTTTTTTTCATTTCATAGTTATGAGTAGAGCAGTGTTTAAGAGTTGGTCAATGTTTCCAATATATTCCAGTTTGCCCAACTAAAGTTAAAAGAATAATGGATTTTTGTATTTGGGCATTTCTTTAGAACACCATAGATTTTCCCTTTAGCTTGTCTGTGGACTCTGCTCTGTCTTGTGTTTTCCAGCAAGGCTTGCACTGTCTTTTATCTTGTACCTGTTGAATATTGTCAGCTGTTCTTTAGTTGTGTAATTCTGACATATAATACTTAAGTATTAAGTGAAAAGCTACTGATGTATCTTTGTGATGCAGAAAGAGGCATCCTAGTTACTGAAATAGATGGGAATGAACCCATATTTGTGGAATTGTGATCTGAAAGTAGTTACTAGGGGTTGTTTTTAAGTATAAATTAAATATAAATATAAAAAATTGTGATAATTTTGTCAAAAAGAAAAGATCCAGAGATATCAATCTGATCAAAACAAGATCAAAACAAGGAAAATGTTAGTTGTATTTATGGGGTTGGGTTTTTTTGTTTTGTTTTGTTTTTTTGTTTTTGTTTTTGCTTTTTACTGTCTTCGTCCTCTTTCCAAAGCAAGGTGAAATATCTGCAATTCATTGTTGCAGAACAACAATGCTGTGCTTCTTCCTAAAGGCGGGGATGCCAAGAGTGGCAGCAGGACTGGATCCCTTTGGCCAGGGCCCATCCTACTGTTCCTTGCCAGAGAGCAGGATAGGCCAGAGAGCAGCCCTGGTCTAGGGCACAGGGCACTGTGTAATGACAAGGCTGGTCCAGGGCCAAGCTAGGAATGTGAGTCAGTGAGTCAGGGTCAGAATCAGGACTGGTGAGGGTAAGCAGAACCAGACACAGCCAGCCCTCACCAGACATGTCCTTTGTGATGAGGTCCCAGGTGTAGGTTCATGGCCCTGCAGATGGGTCAGCTCTGCTTGATCCCTTCCCACAGTCATCAAAGATTGAGGCCAGTCCCCACCAGTGTCACCTCTAGGTCCACTCTGTGCCACAGAAGCTACACATACAGGACAAGGGATGTTGTCATGGGCCTTACTTTTCTATTTTATTTTTTAAAATATATTTGAGAATCAGTATTTTTCTTCTGGTAGAGACCATTTGTAAGTATTCATAGACAATCTAAAACTATCTTGATGGTTTTTCCTCAGCGTTTTTCCTACAGTGCTTTTCCATGTAGTCCCAAGAGATATGAGATGGAGAGACTGCTATCTTAGAGATAGGTCGTATTGCATATTCCATAGATCTTTTTAAAATAGAAGTTATCTGAGAGGTCAGAGGGAGAGGATGTGTTCTGCTGAGTACTGTGGTCAGGTTGAAGGATAAACATTCTTCGATACTGACTACAAGGATGATGTTAAGATTCTACTTTACTACAATGTAGTGATCTCAGCCTAGCTCACTGAATACAGCAGGCCATTTTCCCCAATCATTCCCTGCTCTGAATTCCCAATCAGAGGTTGTCTTGGATAAAACCAGTAAGATCTGTGCTAGGGTCTTCAGTTTCCTGTCATCAAAATGACATCCTTTGGAAGTCATTTTCCCCAGAGGGAACCCCTACCTAGTTTTAATCTCATTAGTGCAACAGAAAGGATAACCAGAAATCTGTATAATGACGAAACAGGGATTTTACACAGAGATACTGAACTTGAAAGGATTGTGAACATTTGTGACATTAGAAACTTACTGCTTATTGCAGCACCTGGCTCTTTGATGAGTTAAACATCTACCATTACAGTTGCCTCAAATAATTCAGCATAGATCATGTCCTAAAATACAACAGAAACTCAGCACTCTGCCTCTGTTCTGTCTTTAGAAATGAGCTGGCTTGTTCCTTGTTGAATTGTATTTTCTTTCCATTGAAAACTTTTCCACTGTAAACTTAGATGATTAGTTTAAAATTGTCTCTTTTGCCCAGCAATGTTGTGATGTGCAAAGTCTGGTTGTAGCATGACGAGAAATATCTCTCTTTCTGGAACACAAGATGTATCTGACCCTTCCTTACCTAATCTACTTTTTTTTTTTTTTTTCTTTTTTGAGCAAAATGGGAGGTCAGGAGGGGAGAGAGGGCAGAGGGAAGGGGTAGAAAGAGAAAAGAAAACCATTCAGGCTTTTGCATTGTGCTTTCAGTATAGAAGGGGGTCAGGAAAGCTTAACTCCTGAAGTTTGTCAAAAGTATCATTAAAGAAAACAGTGAAAGAACTAATTATACTGCATCATTCTAGAGATAAAGAGGCTCTGTATTGCAGCAGTATGCCATTCTCATGGACCCAAGGGTAGTGTTATTTATTAGAAAAAATATATAGATCTATTTCTTATTTGGAACCTTTTATGAATTGATCTCTGAATGTTTCACAAGTTGAGTCTCTCATCTCCATTTTACAGATGGAATAACTGAGATACTGTCTGTGAACTGCATGCAAAGGAACACCACGAGCACAAGCAGTAGGCAGAATTTGAGATTTGTGAGCAGAGAAAAGGAATCCATGCTGCCCCTGCAAGTACACCAACATTACCAGGTAAGAGTACCAAATGATGGGTTAGATTCTGGAGAACCACTCTTCTCTCCCTTCAGAAAGGCACAGTTCTACTGCTGGTTTCAGGAGGACCTGAATTTTAGACCGCTCTTCCATGTAGTAATAATACCTATAATGAAGGCACTGTGAGTAAACACATGTGGTTACATCTTTACAGCTGAAAATCCTTTCTAAATTCCACTTTAAGGTGAAATAGCTGCTGTACAGACTTTCGGCGTATCCGTACTTAGAAGCAATACACCAGGTCTATTGTATCAGCAAGTCATGGTCTTTTTACAGTTACAGTTTTTCCTGTGTACATAATCAGTCAATATTTGGCCCATACAGTTGCTGTTCTTCCTCCAAAAGGGCAGATGGTTAACTTCAGAGTGCCTTGAGTTTTCCTTGAGGCTTCAGAGTAGCCTGAGCCTTCTTTAATACAGGGAGCCCAGAGCCTCAGTGGACTACTGACCATCACTTTTAAAACTACTAGATAGAGGAAGAACATCAAAGCTCTCAAACATCTCTCCTGTCAACAATGTCCAACATATCCCTTCCTCTGCCTCCATTTTTTCACTGTCATTTGAACAGTTGCAGACTTCTTTTCAGCCTTGAAAGATGGTTGTGGATTTTTTTGTTGTTTTCTTTTTTACCTTTCTAATGACGTTTTGCATTTTGGAGCTAATTATATATGGAGAGAAAAATGGCTGTATCAGATTGGATTGAGTCATACTCTAGCTAGCCCAGGATTCTGCACCCAAAAAGTGACCAAAACCAGATGCTTGGTGAAGAGCATCAGGATGGGGCAAGCTTTCACTTAATACGTTGCCAGCATAGTCATATTTTCCAAGCAACCTACAATACAGAAACTATCTGCAGCAGGGATGGTTATGTGTTTAAGTTCTATCAGGGAAAGGGGAACATCAGGAGAGAAGACGTTGAGTCTAGGTCTTACATTCACATGATCAGTACATTCATTTGTTTGATACTGCATTGCTTTCTATTTATTTCACGGATTTCTTTCTGCAGTTCATATAATTTATGAATTATTTTTCAGAAAGTCCATTCTTACTACTTGGACACTAGAGAGAATTTTTATTACAGCATGAAGAATTTTTCTAATCTGATGTCACCTAGCTAAGAAGTATTTTCCCTTTTACCATGTCTGCCTGCTAGCATTGTTTCCAAAAGATACTGAAATCAAATTCTGCCTGTTTCATGTTTAAATCTTTACAAACATCTCTTGAAAAAAACCAAACACTTAATTCCTGACAGTAAACAAACACCTTCCCTTCTTTTGTTGTAATTTCTTACTGGTATGTTCAGGTTTTATTTTCAGAACAACGTGACATGTTTTGCTAATGATGTACTATTGTCTGGCATACCATATGGGTTCCTCCTTGTTTGTTTTTTTTTTCTTTTTAAGAAGATCTGCAGCTGCTTCTCCAAGTAGCTGAGCAACTAACCCACAAAAATTGGGACAGTATGTTAAAGTACATAATGTGCTATTTAATTAACTTCCTAACATACCTGTCCAAAACCAGAGTCTAGTTGTAGCAGAAAGAAGTATGTCTCCTATCTAAACAGTCTCAGTAGACAAGTGGCATTTCTTGAAGGAAAAACTTCATTCAGTATACAAGCATAGGAGTAACATGCATTACAAATTTAATCTCAGAAGGAAGTGGAAGTGTATAATCTAGAAGTTACAATTTTGATTCTCAGCAAGTTACTTTATTGTGATTTTGGGTAATTAGACACACACAGCTTCAAGGTTTTCTTTTACATGCTCGAACAGATTACTTAGATTGGACCAACAATTAAAATCTCACTCCACTTACTTAGAGAACTTACTGAACAAGGACCAATCCTACAAAAAATTCATATTGATATCATTTGATCCAGTTGACTCTCAGGAAAGTACTCATTTGTAAAGTGAGACACATCTGTAACTCTTGAACGATTAAAGTCTTTCCCAGAAGTCTTGTCTCAGGCTTCAGTCCATGTGCAAAATGCACATGTAAATTTCTCATCAGTTTGCTTTGTGAAAATTTCTTTTGTTTGTCCACACACTGTGCGTCATTTACAGTACAATTTGAATTCTTGTATATTTCTTTGTTGCACCTCCTGAGACACATGGCCCAAGATGTGAGAAGTAAAAATGTCTGTGTCAGTATGTCTTAACACCTCAGGGCAGCAAGAAGTGCTGAAGCATCCTCTGGTATTAATAAAAGGCTTTGGTTTTGTGCCTTACTGTGCTTTGTACAACACTTATTCTGTAGCAATACAGTGAAACAGAATGTGGCAGGCCCACCACATGCACATGTGACAAATCTCATGCTGCCAGTGTGAGACGTTCATTCCTGTTTCCCACTCTCCAGCCTCAGCTACTGCAGCTCCTAGAGGGTGCCGTTTTCCCGGCCACAAGGACCCTCCCAGGCTGCCCAGCCATTTGGCTCCATAGGAAGGAGTTACAGACTTCTTGCTGCTTATAATTTAGGAAGACAAATGCCCTGCCAGAAGCTGAAAATGTTAAAAACACAAATACGATTATTCTTTCTGTACTCATTCGAGTGCTTTGATTTCAGAAAGACTGTTTTCATAACTACCTTCTAAATATTACTCGTTACCTTCCTGGCTGCTTTGCACGTTGTTTTTCTTTTCACTTAAGATGTATTGCTTACACTGGGAGAAGCTGTGTGGCCCCGTTTGACTAGTTTGACTGGCCTCATACAGTGTGAGAACAAGGACATATGGCAGGAGTTAGCACATCCAACATCCAATTTGCCACCCATGTATGGCCTTCAGCAAGTTGTCTCTTAACACAACATGTCAGTTCCCCTACGCATTTGTGAAAGGAGTAGAGACAGTAATATCTTCCCTATGGTAATATCCTGAATGTCTCTTAAAGATCATACTGAGCATGGGATGCCCATTGCTTCTCAGGAATGAAGTACTTGTGAAAGCGCTACTGGCAGAAAGTTGGACCCTGACCTCATGCAACATTCTCACCTTACCACGACAGTTGTCTGTGCACACTCCAGCAGACACATCCCCCTCTGTTTTGTAAGTGGATATAGTCAGAAAAATGTATCATAGAGAAGAGATTGTAAGGGGAACAAGGAGTAAGCTGGAGGTGAGGTGAATGTTGGCCTACATCTCACCAACATCATTCTCCCTAGAGGAAATCAAAGAAATATGAGCTTTGCAGACACCGGCCTTAGTTTAAATGCCTTCTGTGGTAAGTTTGATTCCAGCTGTTGTTGGATACCTGTGCTTGGATTTCACATAATTTTTCCAATGGAATAATTCTGTAAGTATAATATTAGAAATGTTTGTTATTTTTCTTGGAAGACTTTTTTTAATAATAAAACTAGAAGCTTTCTAACCGTAACTTAACTACAGTTCTTCTATACAGTCCTGCTATTTATTTTTTTTTAACTGAAATTACCTAGAAATGTGAAGGCCGTGATGATCAATGGGAGCTGATCGATGTTTGGCAGGTTCTGCCGAGGAAACCTCTTGAACACAACAGGTTTTTAACCTGAAGAACAATGTTTTCCATTATCCCAAAGCTCAAGTGACTCATAGAAATAAGCAGGTCACATAGAGAAGTAATGTGTGAGGATTACTGAGTTCACCACTTTCTTTTTTATCTGTAACAAACAGACGTGTTCCTCACTTCAGTTGTAAATTGTTCTGAAACACTCAGAAGGACACTACTACTAATGGTTGTTGAGTACATTTAACTTTTGCCAGCCAGCTCAAGGATGGCTTTGAGATTTGGGTTACAGCTGAATTCTTTTCCAAAAGAACAGAAAGACAGACATTCCGCAGAAGTGTAGCTTGCAGTCTGTGAATTTTTATTAAAACGTGTAACCTTACTGAAAATGGAAGCCTAGTATTTCTACTTGAAACTGAAGAAGGTATGACTGTATGAATAGGTGCACTTTTTGATGGGTTATTCCTTTTAAACGTGATTATCAGAGAAACAGTTTAAGGGAACGATTTCTGTTGTTGCATGTTATTCATGTAAAGCGATGTGTTATGATTGGTTTATTAAACATTGATCAGGAGGATCAGCCAGGGAGCCAGGCAGATCTCTGTGATAGCTTTCCTACGGGCTGTTTGCTCAGGTGTAGGAAAGGCAGCACTGATGTTTCAAAAACACAGTTCCCTAACTGTTTTGGAAAGAACTGGAGAAACAATAGTTACATCAGGTCCCTCTGCTCACAGAGGTTATTCTTCTGTGGAAGCACCTGTATTTAGAATCCACTGTGTACTGCCTCAGTCATGAAGCCAGGAGAGTTATTACTGGCAACGTTTTCAAACCTTAGATGCCTAGATTTAAGCATCTAAATATGTGGTTTGATTTCTGAAGTGAACTGAATGCACACACGCACACAGGCATTATACACACACACACGTTTTATTGAAATCAGCTGGAGAAGCTTGGTCATAAGCATTTTTGAAAATCAGGCCACTTATTTAACTGTCTAAGTATGGATTTATGAGCCTAGCTTCAGACACACCCAAGTCTAGTCATGGCCTCACATAGATACAAGCGTATTATCACAGCACTGCACAGTGCAGACTAATTTTCAAGTCCCCTTCCAGTATCACACTTCTTAAAATTAGGCTTGATGAAAACAAAATTGGGGTAATTATTTCCATATATTAAAACCAAGGATTATTATTGTTTCATTTCTGGAAGGGAAAGGATTTTAACCTTCCTCTGCAGTAACTGGAACCTAAATATTTCAGCCCGACTGCAAGCTACTGAGAATCAGAAAATGAGACTCGTTCATTGCCCGGTTTTCTATTTTTCTTTTGAATATCACAGTGCTTACTGAATTTCATGTGATTATTGCTTATAAAGAGCAAAAGGATTGCCAGACAGCCCTCGAAGTGCTGTGAGAGCATTGTACACCCTGCTTCCTACTCATGGCTTCAAACAAAAATGTGACCTTAGCTCAGGCGCATTAAAATGAAGCAGTGAAACTCATTTTTCTAAAATCTCCCTGTGGAAGCTGATGTCAGAAAGGTGCAGTGCTGCTGCTGAACATCTAAGCACGTGTTTGTCTGCAGCACCAGTCCCTAGGAGCCTGGGAGGGCAGAGCTGTCTCAGTGCCACAAAGAGAGGATTACTTCTGAGCCTTCTATTGTGTCCTAACATCTTGGTCGTAACACTTGTGTTAGGGAAGTTTAGAAAGCTAGTTAGATCACTGAACATTTCTGACAGTGCTTCCATCCCTGTTGGTAGCACAGAACTGACAAAATTGTCCTGAAGAAAGAATTCTTGGACTTCTGCTCTTTTTTTTCACTTTTGAGTTGGTTGGTTTTTTGTTTTTTTTCTTTGAGGCTTTTTTCCTTCAATTTGGCTCACAGCAGCTGGTAATTCTGTTCCCCCAGTGTTTCTGTGAAGAATTTCCTTTACTGGTTACTTGACTTTGCCCCCCACCACTGCAAACTGAATTTGATTTCTTTTTCTCTCTCTGTGCAAGGAGCTGTGTGTTCTCAAAAATGAGCACATTTCAGAGGTGGTCCAGAAAACATATATCCAGAAATAGATTTGCCTGTTTTCATTTAGGCAGTTATTTTATGGTTTAGTTTATTCTCTCAGGTAGCCTCTGACTGTCTTTGATGCTTTTGTTTCTCTGCAATAGGGTATCATTAGCAAAGCTGGAGAAAAACAAAGCAGCTCAGTGGGAGGTAAGAGCACTCAACCATGCAAAATCTAACATTGTTTCAATTCCTAACATTACCTTTTAGAAAACAATTTCTGAAGCATTGCCTCTGAGCTGGAAAAGACAGGCTAAAAAGATCTGAGCACTGAAAATAAGAGCTAAAATATGAAGCAGAGAAAGATTTCTGGTGGCTGAGTCAACAGAGAAATACATTTAAAGGAATGTCAGCATTCATGGGCAAGCTCCTAGAAATGTCCTAACTTGCTCTATAGAAGAGTCTGGGTTCAGTAATTTCATTTTGTCGTTGTTGTTGTTTTAAATATACAGAAATTCTACTGATAGCAATTTTGCTCCACATCAGGATGAGTTTCCCTATTTCCATTATATATCTGTAATCTTTCTCATGTCTTTGTGATACTCTAATGCAGTATCTTGCTTTGTTAGGTACTCTTTATTACTCTCCATAAACAATGACTTACAGACTAAGTGGAGACTGATTATTAGTCACTTAAGTCTCTGAAAAGTAATAGCAGAGGAAACTAAATTTAGCCTTGAAAATAATAGCAAATAAAAGGAGGAACAGTTCCAAGTGAAGATAGAAGTGTGCTTGTCAAAACCACAAAGGAAAACTGGGAAAACATTTTCTCCAGACACCCAGTAACAAAATCTTCAGCAAAAAAGCTGTTTGGGACAATCCCCATTCACTTCCAAAGGAATAGTTCCAGGGCCTGTCTTTCTGGACATCACAACAGTCTCAAAAGGTGCTTTTCACAAGTTGATAAATTGTTCTTGTCTCACAGACCTTAGTAGACTTGGAAGCAAAAGTTGAGTGAGCAAGTTGCAATATAGAGCAAAGGGACCAGGGCACAGGCAGTTACAAGTACTGTTAGGTGTCTGGCTGCTGGATAATGGTGACTTATTGCTTCTAAGAATGTAAATCCCTCAGTCTCCTACCGTGTTTCTCTTCCCTCATTTTTCCCAGCATTAATTCACTCTCCATTCAGTGTCATTGCTTCGTTCCTTCCTTACAGTTGTTGTGTTTTGATTACAAGTGTACCATCTGCTTAGCTCTTAGCTTACAATGCTGGAGGCCTTCAGGAAGGTAAAGTAGCCTGTACAGGAGCAAAGAAGTGAGCTTGAGAGATAAGCAGAGTGATGGTGCTTCTGAAATTGTAAGGGAAGCCAAGGGTGATACCATCAGACAGAAGCATGGGTAAATGCAGAGTGTAAAAGTCAAATTCATTTTCTTTTGTCACCCACGCAAACAATTAACATATCGGTATAAGGTTTCCTCTGGTACTTTCCATCACATAAACAGGCTGTCTCACAGTCTGGGAATGATCTGGGAATCATCTGAAAAGTAGATCATTTGAAATAATTGTGCCAACTCTGGACAGCGAAGCATTAAGAAAATTTAGATTTGTGAGGAAGGAAGGGTTTAGAGCTAGTAACACTCTAAAACGATATTAAATAATGACAAAAAAATGCATAGGAGTTGGAGAGTGTGTGAGAAAATGAGATGTAAGAAGGGCCATTTGAGGTGAGAAAGAAATCAGCATCTGGAGTGGTAAAAGGAGTGAAATATATTGCTATCTTAAGTGTAGCAGGATTTTCAGTTCCTGACTATCTTCATTAAAGATCCCACTAAAGTGAAAGGAAGCTCACATCCGATGTTACTGATGGCAGGTCGGGGGTTATTCAGTCATATGTACTGCAGGTCACATGAACAGAAGGACAGGAGCTTTGCTGTTGTTGTTCTCTGGTTGATTGTTTTTCACAAAGTTTCAAAACTGAAAGATTTCACCAGTTCAACGATGCATGTAACTTTTATTGCATAGAGATTATTGCATGCACACTCATGGATTGTGTGAAGAGGTCTGGGACTGATGCTGGAACTAAGGATTTGGGGGGTCAAAAGTTGGTTACATGTTGGCATGCTCATTATTGGGAGAAGTAGATTTGATGACAGAAGCCTCACTTTATGAGCATTCTGGATTTGGTACAAACACAAATCAAAAAACAAAAACAGGCAAAAAAACCTTCTCTGAGAAGCTTTAAAACTTTGTTTCTTGTCCAGGTGTGGTAGAGACATTATTAGAAAACATTAAAAGTTAGATGAGTTAAATCCTATTCTTTATAGGGTTTTTCACAGCCAGGGGGACCTTGTGTAGAGTGTTAACATAAATTTTAATCTGCTTCACTTCCATCATATACTGGAAGATGGCTTACGCCATCATTAAAAATGAGGCACATCAATCTGCTTCTATGTATACAACAGAACACTTGGCTTTTATTTCTCTGACCTCATCTAATCCACCCTGAATCCTCTACAACACATTACAGCATTGACAACTTTTTGTCCCTTGTCTTCTTAAAGATACATTTTACCAAAGTTTGGTATTTAGCTGTATAATTTTTATTCATTTGAAGTTTGAATGCAAATATTGGTGAATTGAATTCTTATAAATGTGAAGAAAATTAGAAAACTGTAAACTGAACTGTGTATAACAATAGACTAAGCTTGCCTTTAATATTATTAATATTTGTTTCATCAACATAAACAGTCTGATGTGGATCACACTGAAACTTCTGGATTCTTTTTAATATTTGTTTGTTTCCCCAAAGAACTGCTCTTCCTCAGAGAATTTAGCTCATACAGTGCTTAGTCCTTCTCAGAAGTCATCGTATGAATCTTTTGAATCTTTATGAAGTTTCCCACCGATCACTGTAATAGGAGCAACTTAAATAACTCACAAATTGCAATGTCTCACGGTTTCTCTCCACCTTCACCAAATTCAGAGTGGATCTGCAACTGCTCCCATACTTCTATCAGCTACTCTGGGCTGATGTCACCCTGTGACAGTGTAGAGAGGAAGGGACATTTCCACGATGTAGCCTAACACGGTAGGGTTGAGGTGTAGTTTGTTTATGTGTCTTTTAACACTAAAGCTTCATCTGCCCTCGGTTGTAATTCAGTGAGGGATTTTGCCTGGTTTGTTTCCATGAACTAGAGCGCTTCAAGGATAAAAATCTTGCTTGGGAACAATGATAGTAATCTTCAGCATAGAGATTGCAGCAGATTCAATGCAAAAATCAGGTATGGAGCACCCCAGCCAAAATATGGCTACTTGTCATACAAGAAGATGCCTCACCAGAAGAATACTTGGTATTTTTGGTTCTGTATGATAATGTGAAGTTATTGCCTGTGAAATGACAGTCAATGCCTGTCAGAAAGAACAACAGAAATCCATATGCTTCAGTTTCAGGCTGCATATACAATTTTTTCTTCAAAAATTTTAATACACACTTTTGATAGTGTTTTGTCAGCTATGAGTCCTGTAGATACATCATTTTATCCTGACCCCACTAAAGTCAAAGTCTAAAGGACATCTGTTTAAAGATAGGGCCTTGGCACCAATGAATCACAACTTACATGGGGTTTTGAAATAGAACAAAAATAGTCTTTTCAAGACAAATAAGCTTCTGCACCCACTGCTCCTTACTCAGCCTATCCTGCAGTGCAGCCTTATGTCGTCCCTCCAAGTACTTCTTCCTAGAGTTCCTTTTGTGGAAATTGTTGTGTGCTTCACAGGTGTCAGGCAAAAGACCCCCAGAGCCCTTCTTCTTTGACTTAGTGTTATTTCAGAAGCATGTGACCATAAAAAGAATTTGTCCTTATTGAGGGATGATCAGGCATAGTAGGTAGATTATATTTGAGCTACACTGCACTCCAGTAAAGCCAGTGGAGTTGCATCAGTGCAACTTAGAAATGAATGTTCGTTTATCATTACAGCATGGACTGTCTCCAGTCATTGTTTTCATCTGCTGCTGCATCTGAGCCACTAGCTCCTTCTGCTTGAAAATGTTTAAGTCCTTTATTTTCTTCACCACCTAAACTGTATCTAATGGGCAACACATTTTCCCTTAGGTACTTAATATTGATTAGGTAAATGAATTTAAGTTTTAGAACTGTGAAAATTTGGAAGCATCTGCAGACATTGAATAAAGTTTGTTTTCACTTCCACAGTCTGCTAACAGCTGGAATCCTCAGCCTGAAAAGCCTTCTTTGTTTCCCAGGTTTCCATTACACATTTTTGTACCACACATGCAAACAATCCAGGCCTGTGAAGGAGGGACAATTCTTATTTTATGAAAAATGTTTGCCATTTTCCATTCCTTTTCAGACCTCTACTTGTCCTATAAATGTTGTTAAAAACATTCCTATTTTTCCCTCTGCAGCAATATTTTTAATACAGATGCTAGGTGAAAGTTTGATTTTGCACCAAATTTAATCCTGCCATACGCAATTAACTTCAGCGAGGTTTCTCTACATTCCTATGAAGGCAGGACACACATTCAAAATTCAGTAATAAAGTTAGTTGTTCCTGTCTTCTGCAGAAGCTATAGAACAAGTAGACCATGTATTAACCAGTGGACCTGCTATTGGTTGTGTCAGTAGCATTGGTGAATTTTGCATGTTCATTTTCACTTGTGTAAACACAAAGTATGTCAGAATGAAGATCTATAGATTGTACTCTGGCATCTTTTATCTTTTATCATTCTTGTTTTGGTGTGTGAACTTCACCAGAATCCCTCTAACTTTCAATGATTTAGTCCTATCAAAGACTGGTCTTTAATAGCACGTTGAGTATGTTGTTAGTCTATGAAATTCTTCTGAGATTAAACAGTTACATAGGTAATTTCTTGCTTTTGAATGCTCACCAGCAGTCTGACCCAGAATAGTTGGAATAATAACAATGTTCTGACCTGTCCAATCAATGTCTGTCTTATTTCATCCATGGCAACAGAATCATTTAGAACATTTAGTATCTAGTGTAGGAATCCTCAAGTATAGATACAGATGTCTAGGAAACTGAATTATCCCTACTTCTTAGAGGTACAGGATATTATTCTCAAACCTGGCTCTAAAATCAAAAGATTGAATTACAATATGTAGATGTTCTTTGCAATTCTACACTCATAAAAAAAGAGAGGAACCCTTTTTGAGGGCAAGATGAATGTACTCTGTTCTGCAGGACACAGACCTAACTATCTCCTATCTACACCCTTTGCAAACTCTGTCCTCAAAATATTTTTTAACATACTGAACAAAAGATTATGGTACTCAAGATGTTTTGACTAAAATGCAGGGTACCTTGGTTTCAACGAACTGTCTTTGGTGACTGTAGTAGATGGTACTTCAAAAGACCTGACACAAATGCAAGTAGACTTCTTTATGTCATTTATCTATACCATACTTCCAATGGGATATTGAGTAACTGAGGTAACTAATGTCAGATTTTTTAAATGACACCTCCAGAATGAAAGTTAGCATAGCATATACTGATGTCCAAACTCACTGAAAGTCAGATTTTCTAGAATATTACATCTGTATCCACTGAAGGCCAAAGTTAATGAGGACTGGGTCTTGAGAGTTGTTTTGTTTGTTTTTTTTATCAGCATGGAACTAATTTGTGCTGGAACACATTTCCAGTAAACCATCACCTTTCAATTTGCACACAATGCTTAATGGCATTGACTGTAAAATAAGTTCAAACACAGGTTTTAAAATCAAAGTTGTTTGATTATTAATAAATTAATGTTTGTTGGTTGGTTTGTTTTTTTTTTTAACACTGCATTTATCCTTCCCTTTCTGGAAGGATACTTTCTGGAGTATGAGTCACCTTATTTCACAGTGACATTTTCAAAAGTAATCCTGTGTTCACTTAGCCTATGAAGTAATCGCCCTGATTATTTTCATCCATTTAATTTCCTGTAACTTTCTCCTCTTATTTTAAATTCTTCTGTCCCCTCTATCTCTTTGCATTGATACTATTTTTTCTTGGTCATCAACAGAGATGCAGCATCTTTGGATTTTATTTTATTCCAGTCAAGGCAAAAAGAGTACAGGAGCTCAAATAAATTAAAACTCTGAATAATACTGGTTATAAGAGAGTGCCAAAGCATCTTGGCAATGACATTTGTAAGCCAGAGCCAAAGAACCAGAAACTGATGTCTAGTCAGAGATGTCAAATGCAATTCTTGCTGCCAATGTCTGGCAAGAAAAATCTGCTCAATAGATGCTTTGCCTCATATGACCCAGTTGGCACTCAGAGCAGAGATGTTTAATCATCAGAATGTAGTGCAGGTAAATTATAAGGAAAGGATGTGGTACTTCCTATACATCCTCTTTCTTGAATACTATCACTCCCTGTATTTTAATGCTAGGTGTTTGTATTTTAACTCTAGGTGTTTATTCATAAAAAGTACTGACAGCTGTTGTAGGAACCTCAGTCTTCTAAAAATAATGAAATGTTTGGGATTTGAATCATTGCTGGCAGCGGATGCTAGCCCAGTGGATTCAAGAGAGCTTCTGCTCTTCTTCACTGACACTGTATCTCTTTGACTTCATTTTAATAAGGGAGGGAAATTGTGAAGTCCTTGCATTTCTGTGAAAAAAGTGACCTTTCCCTTTGGTGTTCCCATTTCCAAACAAGACACTTCTTTTGTTGTTTGTTATCTTCTGAAATTCCACAAACTCTTTGGAAAAGCTTTACTTCCCCAAAGCCACAAATACCTGTGCAAGAAAGCAATTTAGTTTGCAGATCTAGTCTAGTTTGTGTAGCATTATTTCTCTGAGAGAGAAGGCCAGGGAAGGATATTTGCTCACCATTTGTCAGCAGAGATAAGGCTGATCATTCTTGTGATAGCTAGCTAATGGATGAGTGCCACTGATGTGTTTTAATGGATGTTTGCAAAGATGGTGTAGCCTCTCTGTCATGGCCTGGTAATTATGTCCTCTTGATCCAGAGGCAGTGCTGAATATTCCATATTGCCTGACAATGGCTTTTCTGGCCACAGGGAACACGGTGAGAAAAGGGAGCTAGAATACAGTTTACTGCTCTATCATAGAAGAGTCATAGAAGAGTAATGGATAGAGATGGCAGTTTAGATATGCAGAACACTCAAAGTACAAAATAAGCTGCAACTGTGTATGTTTCATCAACCAACATAGGCACACAAAGAAAGAGATCCATGGCTGCCTCATCATATCCCAACACTTCATTGACCCAGGCAACTTCCTCCATTGCCCCTATTTAGGGGCGACTCTGAAGTTGAGGCTAAGCAATCAAAAACGTATAGTGAATTGTTCAGTGTTAGTTGAAGGGTCAGAACACATGTTTTCCATCAAATATATGAAGCAGAACTAGCAACATTTTGGATCTTATTCCAGAAAGTAGGGCAATTGTGTGCTAGATTTTGGTGGCTCACTGAAACTATTATTGCTCAGTCCAGAAAAAAATAGCTTTAATAGACTCTCACCTCTACTGACAGTGATAGAACAGCATTATAGCAGAAACAGCAGCAAGATTATCTCTTCAGTGGCTAAGTGGCAGTAACAGGAACTTGTATCTCCAAACTTTGACACCAGCAGCGAAGTGATGTCTTTGAGAGTATGCCTTAGATGGCCTAATAAGTTAAAAAAGGTACTTAAAAGATATTATTTCCCATAAGCTACACAGAAGCTATTCCTTTTACAGTCGTGTTCATGAATCATCACATGTTGGCAACCACATACTCCACAAAAAATAAATAAATAAATAAAAATCTGACAGTAAACTAAGCCCCATCTTCATTTCTTACTCCTGAATGGATCAAGATAATGCACTCAATTACCTTGACAGCTTGATCCCATTAAGACCAATCAGATTGCAGTTGGCAATCAGATGCAGATATCGGCACATCTCTCTTGACCTCTTTGGCAAAAGAAGGAGAAGTAAAGTCAGAGAGAAATTCCTCAACCTTGGAAAGGAACAAGACAAGCAGGTTGGAATTTACGTCTCTTCCATACAGTAATGTGAATACACCTGAATTCCCCACTGGTGTTCCAAGACACCTCTGCAAAGCCAAGAAAGCAAGAAAAGCTTGCCCCAAATGAACCAGAACTCGAATTTGACCAGTTAACACTAACTGGCAAAACATCAGTCAAGACCAAGTTGCTTAGTGCTTGCAGTGGTCAGCAGGGTGCTATTCAGAAGGTCATTTTTTTGTGATGCCCAAATCATGTTTTACTTTGGTATCAGCAGCTTCTGTGGTCATCAGGCGAGCTGGACTAGTCTACATGAGGGCTGCTCAGCATGTTTGGTGCAGCTGGCTGGGAATATGCCATTTTACAAAACTATTTTCAGCACTGCTTGCAGCGTTCACACCTGACTGGCTTCCCGACTGACTGACTGACTGTGCAGCTCCCAGATAGCAAAGGCACCATTTTCAGTTTATAAATTCTGATGAATAAACCGTCCCCTGGGGTTTGGCAGGACTTACTAGCTGCCTGAGATCTGCTTTAACTTTCTCCATTTGGCCTAAACTCTATGATACAGGATGCCCAAAAGTTACACAACTAAAAGCCATCTTTAACCACTCAGAAGAGCAGACTTATTTTAGAGACTCTGGAAACTACAATTCCTGTGGGAGCATATGGGAACAGTTGCCATGAAAATCAGGCCATTGTCATAAATGAGTGCTTTAGGCACACATGTCTGGGAAAAAAAAAAAGACCAGTAAATTAAACAGTATCACTGGTGAATGACCTACTAGTGAATGGCACTCTTTTAAACAGCTTGGAGATAGCTGTTTGGATTTCATTTATTAAGAAGTTCATGCAACTATCTTTGCCATCTGCTGTTTAAGGAACACTATGGAACAACAGTGAAAACTGCTTTTTTTGGTGTGGATTTTGTTCCTTGAATGCATTTTTTATGAAGCACGTGTTTGGCTATTTGTTGCGATTTCATCTCAGCAGCCTCTTTGATGACATGCATTTTTGAAACAGATCCCTGTGACTTATTCCATGGTTAAGTTGTGCCTCCAAGACATAGCTACGACTGCCTGTTGCATATGTCACTGAAATTACTTCAGTAGTTTCATTTTAGCTCCCTGAGTGAGACCCCTTATGATAGTTATAGCCTTCAGTCACATTCTTTTGCTTCAGAAGAGACTTTTCCATACAAGCAGAGAATAGTTTTCTAACAGCGTGGCCCTGACTGGATTTCTTTCATTTTCAGAGGCATTATAATTAATCATATGCATGGTTACACATTGATCTGCCTGCCAAAAACCAAAACACAGCAACAAGTGAACATCATTAGCCAAATTTTTACAAGCCAGAGAGATCTCCTAGTTTGCAGCCATCTCTCATCAAGAGATGCACATCTCCAGTCAGCACCTAAGTAAACTTACATGAGAAGAGCAGCTGAGTTCCTTGCTTCAAGTCTTTCAGAGTTGGTGTTCAACTCATAGTTTATCAGGGCAATATTTTTATGTTTCCTGCTCTACTGTGTGGTCTAGTGCTTTTTATCCCTCTGAATATAATAAGAATAATGTAACGTCCTGATCTTTACTTCACTGCTGTGAAACAGGGAAGATCTGGTACCCCTTTTACAGGTAATAACAATCTCTATCTCCCATGAGGTGCTTTTCAGTAGTAGTTCTAGAGGAACACTTAAAAAAAAATACCCAAACTGTTTCATATCCATCTCCCTGTTTTTGAGAAGAAATTGTGTACAGATCAAATGCACAGTGCTCTTTTTTCAGCCCTACAGTGAGAATTAAACGTAGCTTACATGTTAAGTCCATGTGTGGAATCCTACTTTGTGAAGCACTCACATCCTTCAGCTTTTCCTAGAAGGAGCCTCCCAAGAGCTATGTTTCTGCATATGCTCAGGACAGTTTCTGTTCCAGCAAGGCTCATTCACCCCTAAATCTGCTGATTAAGAGTTTAATCAGATGTCTCCAGTATGTCCTACCGCCGCTTTCTGCTACTATGCAATTCAGGTATCATCCATGACCTGGTTTTAGTAAAATGTATATATTTCACATCAAGTCAGTTCGTAGTGTCGATAACACCACTGCAGGAGCCTTAACAGATCTCCAGAGTTTATTTGTCAGCAGTTTGTATAGTTTATCTGGAATTCTTGAAAAAAAACATGTCTCTCTTCTGCTCACAGTTGGTGCCCACACATCATTTTTGGCTAAAGCAAAATATCTGGGTCTCTGACAATATATCTAATTAGCTTCCCACCAGATATTACTTTCCACAGGGTAATGATCCTACTGATTTATCTGTTCTTATACAAGGCAAGAGTTTACAGGGAGCTAGAAACCAGACCATCTGTGCCAGAGAAGGTATGGATGGAATACACTTTGAAGACACTGAGAATACAGTTGTAGAGATATGGAAAGATCTGGGAAGCACGATGGATTGTGTCAGTTCTTTGGTAGTTGGGAATTAGGGGTTAGAAAAGAAATGCAAGCATTATACTCTAGTTCCCTATAACAGGCAGTAAATAAATAATATCCAGTGTTCAGGTTATCCTATATTTCTTAAGTATGCTTAGCAGTTAGCTACAGCTATAAATTAAAGACTGAAGATTTGAAAATCATTCAATTTATTTAAAGAATGAGTGGAAATAATTTATACTTAGCACCTACTGTTGAATTCCCCTGCTTTTCAATGGTTTTTCCATTATGTTTTCCAATTTTAATAGAAGTGAAGGAGATTGGACACAAAATATTGTCAAATGTCTAAGGTAAATAAACTGGGGAAAAAAAAGTGAGAAAGATGTATAATTTTCTGTAAGAGCAAAGGGAATATTAAATGAACAATGGTAAACACTGAAGGCATTATACAAAAAAAGTAAAGAAGGCAGAACGGAGTCCCTTGGGAAACAAATGTCCAAAATGTCCACTGCATCCCAATGAGAGGAATCTTTTTGTGTTGCTTCAACATAGAATATAGAGTGTGAATCAGTCTTGATTTATGCAGTAGATTAATTACACATTTGCAACATGAATCAGATATCTCAGGTTCTGTACTGAGAAAAATCACCTTTATTAGCCCCATATGAATGCTCAGTGCCAAGACCACCCAGTGACATGGCTTTACTTTGAAGGATGGAGGAAACTGTGTAGCTTTAAATTCTCGTGCAAGTGCTGATTCTCAAATTCCTAACTATTAAAATGGGAAGATGGAAAGTCGTAGTACGTTACAGTAAAAACATTGCACCTGAAAAGAGAAGAAATCACTCATGAGGTTCCCTTCTGGATTTCCCTGTGCTTCTGTGGGATGTCCCCAAACAGAAACAGAAGACCTCTTATCTTAAAGGCAATTATAATACTTTTTCCAGATCAGGACATCACGTAGGTGGTTTAGAAGTTGCATCACTGAATTCATTCTGTTGTTCTGGAAGGGAGAAACCTAAAATGGAGAAAGAAGGCCAGTACCATGTTAAACTACTTAAGAGATCAAACAAAATCAAACTGCAGCCAGCAATGTTTGGATTTTTCCTTTGGCTCCCAGAGCAAGCTGTAAATCATCCAGCAAATGTGCTCTCTACATGGGGGTCAGACAAGAAACCATCTGCCCATACAGGGCAGCCACTTCAGACTTAGCTTTAATTAATTAAATAAACAATGAGTTGTTTAGAACGTGCTGCCAAGTTCCTAAGAAGCGCCCAGAAGTACGTAGTCTGATGTACCATAGTCTGATGTACCAGGTCTCTGCCTCATCGTGGGCTGGTGGATTCATGTTCTCCAGAGAGCCTTCAGCATTAAACGTGACAGAAAATGCAGAAACAAAAGGGAAGAGCGCTCTGCTGAAGCTGATTGGCTTTGTTCTGACAAGTCTCACATTTTTAATCCCACTGTGGCAGCCTTGAGAAGGCGAGAGAGCTCCTCACTCCTTTGCTGGTTAGCATCTAACCCATGGTGTCAAAAATCAGGTGTGCTCCAGCTCTTTGTGATGACAATTATTTGTTTGCAAGAAAGGAGATAGGATTCACAGTTCTGTGGAGGGTGCCAACCCAGCACACTTCCACTGAATTCAGTCCCAATGGAAAAGCCAGAAAAGCAGGAGGTGGTGAAACTTCCCTGGAGAGCATAGCAGCATGGAAGTACATGGCACAGAGAGGGGTAGTAGGAAGTTGTACTGACGTTTTTCCTGCCATGCACTTTTCCTGTCAATGCATATCAAAAATGTACACTTAAATCTGTTTCTCTGTATTTATCAATCTCCAAACCTATCAAAATTGCAGTGTTTGTTAGTAGTGACTGACTTCACGAAATCAGCTGTTCTGAGACACATCCAAAGAGTAATTTCACAGATGTGAGGAAAGTTATTTTCACCTTCGTGTACCTGTAAGTCTACTGAGTGTGGGGCTGATTTTTGGCAGAGTAAAGCAGACAAATATAAGAGAAGCCCTGTGATGCGCTGCGAATGCTGAGCTCTACAGCTACCTGCATTCATGACATTTTCAGTGTTTCAGTATGGTCAGTCATGGCAGCGATCTGCAAAATTCATGTAAATGACTTCTCATTTTTCTCTGAATGTGCTGTCTACCAACCTCACTTTACTGAAAAGAATTTCGTTTGGAGCCAGCTTGAATATTTTGCTAATATGCTGGCTTCCTGCCGTCATCCAGAGTTGTTTTTTTCCCCCCTAGGCATGGAAAACTCAGTTGTTTGCTTAAAAATGAAGACGTCATGACACCTAGTGGTGAATTAAACAAGAAGAACTTCAGTTTCCTAAAGAACTCGCTGCTGTTTTCCATCATCATGTTGTTCTCATTCATATTGCAGTATGAGAGATGTGGGCATTACCCTCATGAATCTGAACATCCAGGCAGCCACTCTTCTTTTACAGTCCAATGCAACGCCCGTGTTTTGTTGCATGTGACTCCTGCTCCTCTCCACAGAAGGCCATGTTCAATAAGGCCCAGCATGCAGTCAGTCCCCGGCCATGTTCCTTACTGAACATGACATTTTGAATGGCCATTTATACTGAAATCAACTAAGTGCTTTGACTTTGGAGGAACAGGGAGCATGGTAGAGTCTTGGCATAAGACCAAATGGGAATTTCAGTCTTTTTTCTCTTGTTAAGGACATATTAATCAAGTCTGTTTTTAGAAGGTGACTCAAGACTGTATTGTATGGCATGCAGCAAATTCCTGGCAGGCAGCTAAATCTGACTCAGTTGCTGGCAAATTCTTTTGCTTTTGAAGACTACTTAGACTCTGCCTTGGTCAGCAGCAGTCAAAAAGCTCATACTGGCTGTGATACCATGACAAGAAGTTGCACTGAAAAGCAGTAAGCCAGTCTAGACATGTGCAAAAAAAAACAAAAAACCAACAACCAAAACTACAGGTTCTTTCCAAACAGTGGCAAGCCTGGGAGATTTTTATTTTTTTAGAGAAGCAGAACAGTGTTGAGTTCTGCTAATGGTAACTAGGCTGCTGTCACCAAGTGTGAAGCTTTCTTGGCTTATTGAGCCTGCTGGTTGGGGACCAGCCATTTTTTTATCACAAGAATTAGTTTCAGTGCAAGAGATTTCAAGTCAAAACATCACAGTATGCTGTTTGGGAATCTGGGTGCATGCTTCTTTGCATCTGTAAGAGTTGTTAGCAGTGCAGCCTTCCAGTTTCATGTCCATATTTGTGCATGCTATATCAAGCATACTTTCCATTGCCTTCAGCATGACAAACTTGTTTCCCCTCATCTTTCAGAACAGATGCATGATAGAGTTGCATGTTGTAGCCAACAAATGGAAAATAAATTACTTGAATATACATGATTTTCTTCATCTTCAAAGATTTATTTTACCACGTCTACATGTATTTAGTACCTGTAACTTCCCCAGTCTGCTGTCCTGGGTATAATTAACACTTCTGCCACCAGAGTGTCTGGATATAAGTGAATGTAAAAACATCAGTTCTGTCCAAAATGTTCCAGTTTCCATCCTTTGAATCATTAGCATGTGACCTATGCTGTGCCAATATTAATAACCATTGCTCATGGCTTTCAAACAACCCAAACTATTTAAAAATTAATTCTGTTTACAGTACTTTCTAGAGGAAGTATTTTGTAGAAGTGAATAACTCAAACTGACTAGTGGCTACCCACAAAATATGACTATCCAGTAACAAAATGAATCATTCAGAATTAGCTGGCAAGGACTGGATGTATTGTTGGAGAAAACATCAAGTGGAGATCAGATCCAACAACTCTAAGTCCTGGGTTCTCCTTCCACTGAACCACATGTGTGCCATGCTGCTGTGACATACTTATACCTAACTGCAATGGCTTAAGCAGGTCACATTCTGTACTTCTTCACAGCTGTGAGGCTAAGTGTCTTTTTTGACTGTTACTGCTAGAAACACTTGCAATTATAAGTTGCAACCTGTAGGTTTATGCTTTACCCTGTCTTTTTTCTCTGTGGAGATGGTCATGAACTTATTCATGGCAGGCTTGTCTGAGGATGATGTGAGCCAAGGGTTGGTGGTACTTCAGTCTTTGCTGACAGTTACGCCATTGCCATTGCTGAAGAGAAACAAAATGAAATGGAAAAGCAGTACTGATTTCCACAGCCCTATAACATGAAATATGTAATGCAGTCCTGGACAGAAAAACTGCAACGTGTGGCAAAAGAAGAAGGTAGGTCCTGCTAAATGCTTGGAGGCCAGTTATTCCGTTTTGTATTTGCCACTGTTAGCATGGGCTTCAAGCAGCCTCTGAACAGTCACAAACAAAAGGAAAAGTCTCCTTGTCTCTAAGAGAAATAGCTTGACAGCTTTATAAGCGAAGGAAACTTGCATGCAACTTAGTATGGCTGTTCTACCTTGTGAGATGAAGGTTTTGGAGTGCTAAATGGAAGTGACTTTGGACTGTAGATCCAGCAACAATGAGGTTGTCATCCTTATGCAGGGCAGGAGAGTTTGCTACATTCCCCTACTGACATAACACAACAAGAGTTGTGAAGCATAAAGTAGATGTCAAAGGCAACACTGAAGTGTCACTGTCTGGGCACTAAGAACCATTTTGCGTGGGATTTTGAATGTTCAGCTGGGATGTGCTTTTTTGAACTAGACTCTGTATTGAGTGCAGAGGTGATATAAATAGCAAGTCCCTGAAGTATCAGACTGAATTACATAAATAAGGCTGCAATCACAGAGTCACAGAATAATTAAGGTCAGAAGGGATATTTGGAGATCATTTGTTCCAGCCCCTCTACTCAAAGCAGGTCCAAGAAGAACAGATTACTCAGAGCCATACCCAGCTAGGTTTTGAATATCTTCAAGGATGAAGACACACAGCCTCTCTGGGCAACCTGCTTCAGTTATGAATCACCCTTACAGTTTTTTTCAGATGTTTAAATTGAAATTCTTCTATTTCATATTTGTGCCCCTTGCCTCTTATTCTTCCACTGGATACAATTGAGAAAAGCTCAGCTTTATTTTCCTTATATCCACCAAATCAGGTATTCATATTTGTTGATAAGTTTCTCTCTGATTCTTCTCTTCCCAAGGGTAGAGAGTCCCAGCTCTTAGCCTCTCCTCCTGTCATATGCTGCAACCCACCCGCTATCATTGTGGCGTTTCACAGGACTGGCTCCCAAGTGTTCGTATCTTTCTTTGACTGGGAAGGCCAGCACTGGATGTAGCACTTGAGATATGGCTTCTCCAGGGCTGAGAAGAAGAATCACCTCTCTTGTCTGGCAGGCCACACTCTTCCTTACTCATCCGCAGAAACAGTTGTCTGCATTTGCAGCAAAAACACATTGTTGGCTTATTTTCAACTTGTTGCCCACCAGGACACCCAGATTAGTATCTGATGTCTAGTTTCACAGTAATGACCATTTCTAGCTGCAGTTCTCTTCGGCTTTCTAGATTTAATTGCTTCAATTTCTCTATAATACATAGATTAACATGCTCAGGTCTGTTGAATTGCATGAACTGTTAAAATCAATGCTATTTAACTATCTACAAACACTAAAGACCTAATAGGCCTCCAAGCTGTTCACCGAGTTAGCAGACTGGATCGTGTGTAACTACCGTGAGCAAAGAGAAGCAGAAACAAGTTGCTTGTTCTCTGGTGAAACTGGATCATGCCAAACCATGAACCATGCTGTGCCATTCATTTCAAAGGCATCCTAACAACTGCAGAAAATCTTGAAATGAGAGAGGAACCACCTTTCCTAGTAATCTGGTTGTTCTCCTTCTGGTGGTTGTTCTCTGCATACACTTTTTGGCTACCTCTCAGCCTTACATTTTTCAGCTCAACAACAGAAACAAAAAATCACTATTTCCCTAGTAATGAAGTGAAATCCTTCTACAAAAATGTAACTATCTGCATTCTCTGAAGAGCAACAAAAGTGGACACAGTGAGTTAACACTCTGAAAACAAGAAATACCCCTAACCAACTCTCTATGTCATCACATAACCTAGATTTCAGTCAAGAATTTGGGTGTTGTTTTAGATAATAAAATAGAACATGTGTTCATCATTAATCTTCTTGAACATTTGCTCGGCTAGAAACTGTCTCTGATCAACCTACTTATGTAAACAGATCCATGCTTCAGACAGAAGTGGTAAGATGTTATTCCAAGTATATTGTAGGGAATCTCTCTGTAGCTCTAATGAGATACAGTTAATGAAAGACTCTGCACTGATGGCAGAACTCCAAAGACTTTTATATTTTGTTTATATTTTGAAATTGAATTAAAATTTATCTTGGATCAAAGGAGAGAAATATTAGCTCCAAAAAATCTACCATTTGTCCCTACTGTAGTTAAGGTCTAAGTATCATTTCTGCATCTGGCTTGCAAATAAGTGGAAACGTTTTTTCCTCTTTCATTAGCAAATGGAATATGCTGCATTCAGTGCAGCTGGACACCACAGGAAGGTTTCCATTCATCATTTAATTTTTCACTGTTAGAAGATCATACAAAAATGAAGGAGAAAATGAGAATCATCAAGCTTGGTTTATCCAAGGAAAATAAATGTTGCATTTTATTTGTCCCATCCAATTCTGGGCACAATCAGTGTATTTCATTTATGTTTGGTAGTGTGGTGAGATAAAGCTAAAAAAAAAAAATACTTCTAGAATACTAAATTAAAAGATGCAAGTTCCTACAAGGTTTTTCTCCCCATAGTTATTTCTTCAGTCCATTTTGTTTTAGAACAAAATGAGAACAAGCAAATGTCTGTAGTGCTGTCATTCCAGGAGCAATACATGAGTGGGGAGTGAGGACCTTTGGGAGCTGTAATAGCCACAGCTACTTGCAGGCTATGAAATTTCATTGTCTCCATTTTCTCACTTATAAAATGTAAAATATATCTAAGAAAAAGCCAAGAACTGTATTTGCTCTCACTGCTGGGGGGATTTGTGCTTCTCAATTGAAAAGAGTTAAAGCTTTAACGGGTTGAAGGTTAATCTAAGGCTTTTAACTGTCTGATGGAAATTATGTCCAAATACAAGGAACCCCAAGACTGCAATAAACATAATCATTATAAATATTTATCTCTGACTGTGCCAATTCCAGAACACAATATTTTAATTGCTTTATATATTTTGGCAATTGTCGTGAAATGCTTCCAAAGATCTTAGAGATATGGAACTCCTGAGATACAGATATCTATTTTTACAGATATGTATTTTTATTCTTGAATTCAGTTCAACCTTGACAATTGTTTTAAGAATTCTTTACAAAGTTCTGCATTCAGTTTCTGGGACAATAATACAGAAAAGACTGTGTTGATAGACAGACTGGGTAATAAGGAAAGGATGAAAGCTGAAGCGGACAGAGAAAAGGAAAATCAAATGCCTGGGGCTGTGAAAAGATTAAATACTTTTCTATGTAAAGAGAGTTTGGTAACTTTTAAAAGGTGACAACTGCTATAAATGACATAGTAAATGCTGCTGTTTCTTCTCTCTCTCCATGACAGGAATTCAGCTGCATTTTAATTGTAGCACTGCTAAAGCCAGAGTGAAAAGCTTGCAGCCAATCAGAAATACTGAGAAAGAAATTAAACTAAAATAAGGCATGCACTTCCAAAAGCATATGTATTGGTGTCAGTCCTCTTCTGCTTGGAATTCTGTCCCACAGAACTGAACAGTAACGAGTCTTCAATACACTGTTTTTAGCCTCAAGCATTGCTCTGCAGCCCCTTCACTTAGCACTGTTTCTCCACCACACTGCTGTCATAACAAAATTTGATTTAAAGATATGATTCCATGGTTCTATACACGATTGTACTCCATAGTAATCTAGATTTCTTGTTTGAAATGGTCTGAAAATACAAAAGTCCATCTTTGGTCGTTACATAAGCTTGTTTTGAAAGCAAAAAGAAATTAGAAGCAGATAGGTTGGCCAGTATAAAACAGATAGGTTAAAACAATTGTGATAGTGAATATTTAAAGCTACTGAAGTCATGCAGTGATTACAACAAGAAGAAAAATGGGAGGAAATGTTTATAGCTGAAGTCACCAAAGTGTGTTTTAAGTAATGTTTGTGGAATGTGATTGTCAGCTTTCATGATGTTTATCTGAAGGTCACTGAGCAGAGGCAGAGAGAACTGGCTGGGAAGAGCTTATATCATCATGGCTATCAACCTAGGGTATCCCAGGGGGATCTGGGCATCCATCAGTACACTAACATGCTTCCAATATAAGCCTCCTGTAGTGCTATGCCTGGATTTTGGATGCATTTACTCTGTGAGAAAACCTCACCTGGGAGACCTCATTTTCTGAGTCACAGCTCCAGAGCATGTTTGCTATCTGAATGGCTTTGAGAACAGAAATGCCAAAGGTACCAGCAACAACCACCTTCAAATCTGCAATCAGGATTAATTTTGTTTTGGTTCTGCCAAAATGTAACATTTAAATTGTGTGATTTCTTTTTTATTGTGTCTTCCAAAACTTCAGATTTACTGTTTTTCCTTTTCCTTCTTAATTCCATCACTCCACGATTTCTATCCTAAAGAAAATCATGACTGTGAGAAGCTCCATCCATTATTCTACAACACGGGAAGAGTGGAATTGTTGTGAAAGGTGCAGTAACTGGAGTTGCAGATATGGATTAGAAGAATCTGGATTCCTTGGAAATGGGATCTTAGCCATGAAGAAACTTTGAAACACTGAAAGGAAAAGGAGACCTGGCAATGGCCAGTAAGTTTAAATAGCACCTTTCTCTGAAGTACCATACATTTTCTTCATGCTCTGCTCTGCAGTGGATAAAATCTAGTCACCGTGGTCTTTAAATCAGGCTTACATCTGGAGAGCATCAGAAGTCTTGCTATCTACTTTGGATGGTGCTGTTTGAATTAGTGAAGATCTGCAACATATGTGCTAAATTTCTATTTGTTCCTGACTAATTTTTGTGGGAGCCGAGCCAGGTGGGGGTTTGAAGCAGTACTCAATGTTCATAGTGGTCTGGGTATGAGAAACATGCTGTGGGAAAGAAATTAGTTTTCTCTTTCATAATGTGAGTTAGCTGAACTTTGTTCTGTCCTGCTGTACTGGCAATACAAAATGTAGCGACACCTGATGCTTTGTTTCAGAGGGCCTAAGTCACTGCCCAGTTCTGAATGCATTTTGAGCATCTCGTATCTGACTGCACTCAGCTTCTGCAAATGGGCCTGTTTCTACAGTGGGCCTCACAGTGATCCACAGCTAAATCCCATCTCCTTCCATTTGTGCTTAGAGGACATTCCTGTGTTAAATCTGAATTGTGCTGCATGATATTGCCCTCAGAATCATAGAATCATAGAATTTCTCAGGTTGGAAAAGACTTTAAAGATCATCAAATCCAACCACAGCCTAACCATACTACCCTAACTCTAACAACCCTGTGATAAATCGTATCCCTGAGCACCACATCCAAATGGATTTTAAACACATCCAAGGATGGTGACTCAACCACCTCCCTGGGGAGACTATTCCAGTGCTGAACAACGCTTTCTGTGAAGAAATTCTGCTTAAAATCCAACCTAAACCTCCGCTGGTGCAACTTAAGGCCATTTCCCCTCGTCCTGTCACCTGCTACCAGTGAAAGAGACCAACCCTGCTCTCGCTGTAAGCACCTTTCAGGTATTGGAAGAGAGCAATAAGGTCTCCCCTCAGCCAGAAGCAGCCAGCCGTGTCTCTTCTGCTGGTAGTAGTCCATCTTGAAGTTTTCAGGAGCTCTGACTGTGCTCAGAAGGAGCACCCAGCCTGTTCTCAAACTCTCTTCAGGGTCACGCTGAGGAAACACCCTCTTGGAAGCTGCTTGGCTCTTTGTTCCATCACTGTTTCACCAGTGTGAAATAAATGTAGTTGTTTGAAATCACCTCATTTGTCTTTGTGCACGTAAAGACCATGAGAACGCTTACAACTCAATCTTGTTCAGATACTGCACTAAACCAGAGGAAATAACAATATTTGGGACTTTCAAGAAATTCCAGAGCAACCAGACATTTATTTGGCGGACATTCCTGCTTCGTTTTTCCAAGCTGAGAAGCATGGAAATGCCCTTCCCACCTCTTTCTACCTCCACGTGACTGCCAAGTTCAAGGCTGATGACACTTGGGCTTGCAAAGCAAACAATTAGAAGTGAGTGGAAAAACACTTCCAGCTGACCCAAAGGGGAACTGCGGCCTCTACCTGCGAGTGTCTTCCTCCACATGTTTTACCTTCCTTTTTCAGGTTAAGTGAGTCACTGCATTCTTCTGCCATTTACTTATCTTCTGTATTCCCTGTGTGCACAGCAAATCTCTGATGCTCGTGGGACAGTTCCAAGTTCAATAAAATTTTATTTTCTGAAGGTTATAAGATTCCTCGAACTCCAGACAAGATCTGGAGCCAGAGGGGGGGGGATCAGTTTACATAAAATCAAAGTTCTGCCACAGGCAAGTGACACATATAACCCATTAATTAAGTTTTCAATCTGAAAGTGTTATTTTCTATGAGGGAAAAGACAGCTTAACTGACTATAATCTGTTGTTGAAATTTTAGCTGGAATTATGCACACACAGTCCTGGCTGATGTAAGTAGAAAGTATTTGCACAGACATTCATTGTCCTGACCCACAGACAGAGTTCAAACAAACACTGATGGGAAAATTAAATTAGGAGTACAGGATATTGTCCTTCATTCTCTGCATTCAAGCTACTCAGATGGCAGAATCTGAAATTTATATGGCATTTTAATTGGTCATGAACAAAGTCAAAATTATTCCACGGTTTGATCTGAACAGATTTTATATATGAATATTTAACATTCATAAAACATGCCAGAAGGACAACTCT
The DNA here is from genome assembly GCF_023343835.1 of Lagopus muta. Lineage (NCBI taxonomy): Eukaryota > Metazoa > Chordata > Aves > Galliformes > Phasianidae > Lagopus > Lagopus muta. The sequence goes on from NC_064433.1 coordinate 84,362,796, forward strand.
GAAGGTTGAAACTTTGTGTTTGTTTGCAAAACAAGGAAAGCAACAGGGGTGAATGATGGAATCTAATGCAGTGTCCTATTTAACATGCTACCATGTATTGTGCTATGGGAAGACAGAAAATTGCTGAAATCTTTACTTTTTCACTAACATCACGGATGACTACTTTTCTCTTTAACTCTTGTATTTGTATCTTCCTGCATGCATAAAGTTAAACTAGGTATGGCAAAGGAATACAGCGCTATGTGCAAAACTTTTAGCCTAGATAGTCAAATTGAAAAGTAGGGGAGAAAAAGTTGTTCTGGGAAACATGACAGTGGAAATATAACTAAAAATGAAAGCTAATCAAAGAATTTATTTTAACACAACTAACATTATTTTATTTTGTATTTGGTTTCAATTTACCATTCTCAAAAGCAGTTCAGAACTGCAATCCCTTGTTTCTTTTCTATTATTTGCAGCAAATAACTTTATTCGGTCTCAAAAAATAATCCATAAAGGTATCATTAAAATATTATCACTTTCCTTCATCAGACCTCTGTTAACACTTACCTCTCTCCAAAAATAACCAGATGTACAATGAAGTAGATGTACAAAGAAGTACAATGTCCATTGCCAGCTCCAATCCCCAGCCCATCCCAACAGGGCTTCCACTGTAACACTTCTCCAAATCTGAGTTAAAAGTAATTAAACTTTATGTCAGTCTTCATCTCAGTTCTATAAAGGCTTGTGTTGAAGATGGCACAACTACTGAAAATCCAAAGCAAATTCCAATTTAAAACCTTGTTCAGAGTCTTACATATACTGTGGTTTCTGTCAAATGCCTGCTGTTCTCTATTAAAAAGATCAACAGTGAAATGGGTATTACTGGTTTCACAGAACGTAGCAACAGAACAAGCCCCTCAGGCATAGTTTACCTAAAATGTAGCACCAACCATTGCTCTGTTCTCAGTGAAAACCTTACTGACCCATGCAAAAAGCACAGTCCCTTCCTCACAGTAGCTTTCATCCTGCACTACAGAACTAAGACTCCAATAATAAGCTGATCTGCAGCTTCTGCTTTCCTGAATTGCAATTTCAACATTGAATCTAGATTTCTTCTTAAGTTCCAGAAAGACTAAGAAGATCCCACTTGGTAGAATTACTCCTTGCTGTAGGCCTCTATTCCTTGCAAGAAACTACACTAATATTTGATCTGTGACGTTTGCTGTACAGATCCCTAACTCCAAATTCAGCTCCTCTTCCTTAGACTCTTAAGGGACTGATGTATGTAATACCAAGACCTTGATCACCTTCTACCAGACATGTGATCCTAATTGTAAATTCTAGTATCCCATGTCAGTTTCAACAGCATTTTGTTTTGACCAACAGATTTTAGTTTTAGTGTAGCTTTGTCAGTGCTTTCGCAATCCCTGAACTAATGGACAACGTTGGCTTGTTTTAAAAAGAAAGGGAGAAAAAGTTTTTTCAATTTTGCTTTTTCAAATCTGAGCTGAGAGATTTTTATCTTTATCTTTCCTCTACATTTGTATGTGCTAGAACGTACTTTAATTTACTGCAAAAGCATCAAATACATTAGTAAAATTGCATTCTCTCTTTTTGTTAATAGAATTCTGCTAAGAGACTCAATCCTGTAATCCAGTGCTTACTAAAAACTTGTGATTCATATTAATTTTAATAAGCACTGAAAAAAATCCAAGCCAGTACCCTATAAAACTAACAGCATGACAAAATAATATCTCAGGGTGAACAATAAACACTTCTTTCTACGGATACATTTATTTGAGAGCAAATTACTAGAAAAAACATACTCCACAGGTTTTCCTAATCATATTTCTTTTTTGGTAATGTAAGAAGTCATTCCCCAAGGGCAATGGTTTGTTCCCATTCAAGTAAAAGAGAAAAATTCTCTTGAGTTTCATGGGAACAAGAGTATTCTAAAAATAAAATTGTTCTTCTGATAACCTCTAGTGGATTTTCTGTTCTCAGAAAACAAACACAACAAAGATGACATTTTCATCAGTTCCATTTCTGTCCTTGGGGTATAATTATATTCAGTGCAAACTCAGCTTGGGGATATGCAGAGGGACTTTATGTCTTATCATGTACCCTCTGGATTACCCTAAGGTCAAATTGTCCCTTACTGGTGCTAATTTACAACTGCTCACGGGTAGCTCAAAAACTTCCCTGCAAATAGGAAAAAACAGCTGATAGTCTTATGTAGTGTCTTGCTAGGGCAACTCTTTCTTGCAGTCTTAGTATTTCTTGTCAGCTACCATGACTACCAGAGAAGAGGCTGAGATTCCACTCCTCATTGCTGTGAATCCTTCCTGAGGATGGCAAGTAACAGAGCAAAAAGTGGAACAAAGTACTAATATTGTATCATAGCCACTCATTAAAAAAAATAAAATTATCACATATATTCAGCAATAGACCACCAAGAGCACCGTGCTTGAGACTCCAGCTATAAATTCTCTGGCTGTATACACAGTCCCACAACAAACTTTGTGACCAGGCCTTCCAGGAGAGAGGGCAACATTACAACTTTTCAAATCTTACTTTATGTAAAACAATGAGCAATCTGTTTGTGATGAATGCTCCCTGTGTGCCGTGGCATTCTGTCTCATATGCAGTTTACTGCACTTAACTGCTCCTGCAGTTAAACAAGGCACTGCAGGATGTTTCCTGATGTCTTTTGGAGACTTGTTTGTCATTCTACATGAATGTATAGTACCATTGTTACCTTCCAGCACAGAGGCCTTTAGCTGGGTGACCGTGCTGGGCTCAGCAAACACCATTAGAATTGGCGTTCCACTGTTCATTTAGTTACTGAAGTGGAGTGAGGGGAAGGACCACACAAAGACAGTCCATGTTTGTGGAAAAAGCAGTGTCAGACTTTCCTGGAAGACTGATGCAACTATCTTTGCTCAAATAAATACTGTCCATCAGGTTGCCTGCTGCCTGCTGGAACAGAAGCTGCCTACACCAGCCCTGAGAGAAGGGGAAGACTTCAAGATGCGACTCAATTATTTCAGAATAACCTGCACACTGACAATTTGCAAGCTGAGAGTACCTAGAGACCACATGAGAACTGTGTCTGTAACTGACAATCCCCCAGGCAAAGGAGAGACATAGAACGACAACAACAAAAAAAAGAGCAAATTGTTGTATCTTAATATTTTTCCACATTCAGTGATTTTACACAAGAAAGGGGATGTTTGCTTATCTGGGCACTTCAGTGCTTTGTTGTTCTGTTTCACTTAAGGTGGACAGTGTTTCATAGTGAGACTTTTAAGTGAAAGTAGTGTGAGAAAAAGCCACAGGGAATGCTGATGATGATGCTCAGGAGAGCTGTCACAGGCATATATCGTGGGTATGATGAGGCAAGCTGTTGTGTTAAGATCTGAATATGCCTAAAGAGAACCAGATGATAAAACCATGAGCACCTCCAGTCAAAATGGAATCTCTCCTGCAATAAAGGAGAGTGCTATGCTCTCTTGGCAATCAGACTCCATTCTGGAGTCTCATTATCATCCAGATGAAGGAGTACACAGGGAGAATCTGGAGAGAGTTTCTCTAAGAATCTTCTCTGATCCAGCCAGCAAAAGTTACCACATCCAAACCATTGCCTACCATTTCATTCAGCCTTGTGTCTGTGAGACACAAACTCAGTTATTATTTTATCCACAATTAAATTCTGAGTATCATGTTTACCTTCTTCAGCTTAAGTGAGACTGAATCTCTAGGATCTATGAGTTCCTTGTGAATATCCATCTTCAAATATGTGAAAGTACCTCTCTTATTCTATCAGTTGAGCACCACTTTTATGTTTACTTGTTTTACAAGCAAATAGATATTATTTTTTTAACTCCTAGAGTAAACTTGGAACCAATTTTCAAACACCCTCTAAATTTGCAGCTATTATTCAGACAGTTCAAATTCCCATTTCAATGAAAATCCATGATTTTTCCATAGAAAAGAAGGCAAGAAAGAAGAAAAATTATGACCAGTTGGAAACATTTTCTTGTCCGTAAAGCAATGGCATCATGTTTGTATTAAACTGCTGGATTTACTTTGAAGCAACAAAATCTGAAGAAGGAACTCAGCTTTTAGACACTCGGAAAATTTAATAAGTATTTAATTTTAATAGTGACATGATATAGATTTGTGTAGATATTACAGCTTTTATTTAAAATTGTTAAAATAGCTCACATACCTTTACAAGCATTGCCTACATGCGTGTCCAGGCACGGGTGCACTGCTAGAGCAGTGTGTGTTCCTCACCAGTAGAGAGCAGCACTGTCCCAACCATTGATTCAATTGCGGAAGTTGCTCCTCTTTTTTTCCTCCTTTCTCGACCCAACAGCTAAACCCCCAGGGAGATTCCTCCCTATCTTTTTCAAGTGGAATGCCTTGTCTGATTATGAATGTTTTTCGCTGAAATAAAATTTAAGCATATGTCTTACTGCTAGCAGAACTCTCTAATGATCACCCTATTTCTGAAGCTGCTGCTTTGCCTGTTTTCTTCCTTCCAGAGTACTTCTAACATTTCTCAAAGGCATTGACAATACAGAAATCAAATGTGAGACTGATAAGCAGATGGACGTGCTGGGTTGCCTGCGTTGTGCTTTTTGTTTAATGTTGCTTTTCCATGGGCTGACCAAGATGGGAATTGAAGAAATGAAGCAGAGAGGCCCTTGTTCTAGTTATGTTCTACTTATGTTTCCTTAAATAACATGACCTGTGCAGCAGGGAGAGATAATAGAGTAAAGGCAATGTGCTGCAGATTCGGTGTTATGTTCACAGAGGATGATCACAGGAGATGACTAGTGCTTCCTTTCTATCTAAGGATTCTCCAGCAGAGCTTGCTTACTGCTGTTTTCGTAAGATGCAGTGAATGGCTCTGAACACCTCATTATTTCAGCTTTTGTCACTAATTCTGACTTGTGTTCCTCAGATGTGCCTCATTACCATGCATGATATGGATTCTGGGCTGACCCTGACTGCTATCTCCAGTCTGGCTCTGCTCTTCTTGCTTGACTACCATGGGTCTGGATTCTGTCTGGTAATAGGGCCTCTGCCCTACTGTCCTTGTTGTCATGCTTGGTCCCTCAACAGCTCCCTTACCCTGGGGAACAGCTGGCCTTTGTTGTACTCTGACACTCACTGACTCAGTGCAAACCAAGAGGTAACAATCTGCATGCACAGAATGCACAGAACACAAAAGTGATGCACAAAATTATTTAAGTTTTCCTTTTTTTAATAGCCTGGGTAGTACTATCTTGCATGAATTCTATTTGGTTAAATGAGGGTTTTTTTAGAGGAATGAGTGACAGAATCTTTTCCGAGCCAGGCTGCTTTAATGGAATGATTGTTTTTCAAATCATTCTTGCTGTCTGAAAAAGTCTACTCCCACTTTTTCATACTCAGAAATTCAACACTGTAGTCAACACCTAGCCAAGTCAACACCTAGTTATGGATAGGACAGCATTTCTGGGCAGCTTTAGCAGCTAGCCGTATGTAAGAACATAAAAGAGAAGTATGTCAAATGAGAAATTCTTGCTAGTAATTTTTTTGCTAAGAGTGTCATTTTAACTTCTATGCTCCGATCTACAGCATTGTACCTCCGCACATTTTTTGCTGGCTTTCCTCCTCCTCAGCCTACTTACCTCTTTCATAAGCAGGAAAGAACAAAAATAATTCATGGCAGGTGGAGTTTCCAAGCAGCATAAGTTAGATCAAAGCTCAACATTTTTTGAAATCATACCAAATTGTTTGTGTACATACATGCTGGCTATTTTTCTTCTAAAGAATACCAGAGAATAAATTAGGAACTACATAAAATCTAAATTAATGACTATTTACCACAGAATACATAGTTTAGTTAAACAAGGTTTCACAGAATCACAGAATCATAGGGGTTGGAATGGACCTCAAGAGATCATTGAGTCAATCCCCCATGCTAAAGCAGGGACTCTACAGCAGGTCACATAGGTAGCCATCCAGATAAGCCTTGAATATTTCCATAGAAGGAGACTCCACATCCTCTCTGGGCAACCTGTTCCTTCACCTTATCATAAAGAAGTTCTGCACATTAGTACAGAATTTCACATTCAAGTTTCAGGCCATTACTCGCTGTCCTATCTCTACACACCACTGAAAAGAGCATGGAGGAATGGATGGTGAGGTGGACTGGGAAGTGTCTGACTGGCAGTGCTCAGAGGGCTGTCATCAATGGCACAGAGTCTGGTTGGAGGCCCGTAACTATCAGTGTTCCCCAGGGGTCAGTGCTGGGTCTGGTTTTGTTCAACATCTTCATCAATGACCAGGATGAAGGGATAGAGTCCACTCTCAGCAAGTTTGCTGATGGTACAAAGCTGAGAGGGGTGGCTGACACACCAGAAGGCTGTTCTGCCTTTCAGCAAGACCTGGAGAGACTGGAGAGGAGACTGGGCAGAGAGGAACCTGATGAGGTTCAAGAAGGTCTGTGCAGAGAGGTTGTGGAGTCTCCTTCTCTGGAGATATTCAAGACCTGCCTCGATAACTACTTGGATGACCTGCTATAGGGAACCTACTTTAACAGGGCAGTTGGTCTTGATGATATCTAAGAGGTCCTTTCCAACCCCTGCAGTTCTGTGACCCTGTGACTGACAAACCTTGGTTTCTCTGACTGGTCTTTCAGGCTGTTGCCAGCGATGGCTAATTGTCAGAGCCCTGTGCATCACTGAAGCACTCTGGTAACATTGCCTCAGCATTACAGCACTAACATACCTGGTGGACTTTTTTTTTTTTTTTCAAATGCCCCATCTCCCCTCCTCACATTTTGAGCTGTGTCAAGCATTGGCTGACTTCACACTTTCTGAAGGCTCTTGAAAGTAACCCTAAGAAAAGGAAGTAGATGGTATGGTGCAAGTTATGTATCTTCTCAGGCCCACTTAGTCCTGCAATCTCTCTTCAGAGAAATAATGAAGACTGGGAGGAGCTATAAATGGTTTCAGATAAGTTATTGAAACTGTCAGCAGTTAATACACATTCTTAGGTCTATTTGGCTTTTGTGAAGATAAAGCTAAACTTATTCAGCAATTTCCAGTGCACTGATTAGTCAGTCTGCAATGCTAGCAGTTCCATTTGTTCTGTCAAAATAACAGCATCTTTTATTTTGAAGATCTGTTTTCCCTGTAGAAAAAGAATATGTCCCAATAAGAATATTTACCAACAATATTTATTGCATGTGGTCTTTCCAGAGACACTTTGGTTGGGCAGATATTTCTTTTCTTGGCTTCATGTAAATATTGTCTACACAGAGAGATGGGAGATGTGTTCTTAAAGCCATGAGAACATGCGGAAAAATGTTGCATTTTTTTTTTTATTACATACCTCCCTGCTCAGTAATGGAATCTAGCTGAGAGGAGCATCTAGAAATTATATAGCTTCCCCATAGCTATGTTGTCTCAAGCAAATGCTGGGGCATATTGTAATGCTTATCTGATGTTCCTCAGGATATCTGAATTCTTTTGTTTCTGAGTAATCTCCTCTTTCATGACAGGCATGCATAATACAACGGTCATTTTTCTCCAGAAAGGAAGAAAAGAATGCTGCAAATTAAATATTAGACAAGTAATTGCCCATTTTTAATGAGTAAGGACAGTTACTCAGCAAGTATTTTCCCCTTTATTCTTTTTATAGGAATGTCTCTGCTCTTCCTTGAGGCCATCAGGCACAGCACAATTTAGTAGTCTGTAATATTTCTTGGAAACAGCGTTCTTGCATGGAAAGGCAAATTTCTTGTATAATACTTTTTCTGTCTAAATGCTTTACTGACTTATTCAAAGGCCTCATGAAACTAATATTGCCAAAGACTATTTGATCAAACCAGAAAGAACCCATTTAGCTTGAAGGAGTAAATGCTAATAGCTACTTAATTTATTCAATGCTGTATACTTCTCTTTATAAGCACAAAATGAAACAAACACAAAAATCAACTGTTATTGTCAAAGCAGTCCCATGTGTTTACCCCAATTGCCGAGCTACGATCTATCTTACTGAGGTGATCATCTTTTCGTTTTGCTCTTTAATATTGATAGAATATTTATTCCTTTATCCTCTCTAAACTCTGCTCCGTCAGCCAGTCCTTTCCACTAAAGGAAATTACAGGCTGCAGGGAAATCTGGAGAAATATCTGTGTTTTAATACTAGTTGTATATCATCCAGGATCCCACCGGAGATGACATTATTGCTTTCCAATGGCGAGAGCTGGTCACATGGGAGGTGATGTTTTTATTATAATCAGCTGCAGAGAACTGGTGAGGCTGAGCTCATCTGCAGCTGAGTACGTTTGAACTTTTGTACCTCTCAGTACCTTTCTCTGAGCAGTGGAAACCCCCTCCAACTGGGATGTGTTAGTGGGTTTGGTTTCCTGTAAATACTGAGATCTCAGAAAATGGCCACAGGAAATGGACTTTTCAATAGAAAAGAAAATTGAACTGAATTACCACAATGATCATTGAAGCAAAGTACTCTCATCTGGGTTAGGTAGAGAAAGATATTATGGTATAAATATCTGATCTGATCTTAGTTTTCCATCCAGAGAATTACTCAGAATACCTTTTCAATTTCTGTTTTATTACACAAAGCAGATTCTACTTACATTGTGGCCTACCACTATACTGGAAGTCTCCTGAGAGATGCTTTGCACCCTGAACACCAATCTGAAACTTCAGGAATTGGTCTTCAGTCAAAGCCTCAATAAACATATCGCATCTGCTTCCCTGGGACAATTTCCAGATGACATGCATTTCATTGACTTTCTGTGAGGAATAAATGGAAATCTAGTGGCACATCTGGTGCTGCCTTCAAATCAATTTGCAGAAGTTAAGTAGATTTGAATTGGCATTCACTCACATACAAACCTGCAGTGCAGCTCTTTGTTTGCTTCACCCTGCTGATTTGGCCATTAAGCAATAGCGTTTACCTTAATGCAGATTTTGTTAGGAGAAAAAAAAGGAGAAGAAGAAGAAAAAAAACATTTTGCACACGACTGAACTTTAAGGCAGTTAATGAAATTAAAGCGAAGAACTCACAGCACAGTAGGGAACCCAGATAACAGGAACAGTCATTTACTCCGCACATTTCTGTTCCCACAGGAGCCAAGGCTGATTATCCAGGCCAGGTTGCATCCAGAGGGATAGAAAGATGACAGCACAAGAGTTTTTCTCTGCCCAGCATCTCTAGTCAAATTTATTTACATGCTGTAAAGAAACAATATTTTTGAAATTGATATCTTCCTTGTGAAGTTCGGGAAGTGTGGATTACGGAGCCGTGTATTCTCCCTACCAAGTTTTCACAAAAAAAATTCATGGTGTATGAAAAAGGACTTACGTTGTCTAGCTTAGTCAGTACCATCCATGTCGGTCAATCCTGAGTAATTTTGTTAAAGATGTACGTAAAAAACAAGTTTAGAGAGGGAAAAGAGGAAAGCAGATCCAAGTCTGGATATTGTCTTCACAAAACAGACACTTTTTTCTTTTCTCTCTCTCTTTTTTTTTTTTATGTTTTAAGTAAAAGCTATATAACATTCCACAGTCATCAAAGGATGTTCTCTTATCACGGAGTAGCCTTTGGGTTAATAGCATACTTCTAGATATCTCTCTATTCTCTTTACTAAAGCAGATTGTAAAAGGTGAGAGAGATCGGTTTTAGTCTAGAGCACTTTTATGAGGTAAAAGCATTATTTGATGCTTAAGGCATTGGGCCAGACCTTCGAACATCTGGTTCAGTTCCTGCCTTTTCCATAAACTTCCTGTGTGACAAAATACATTTGAATTTCAATTCCCTATCGATCAGGAAGGGATCACTTTGTTTTTGTGTTTTACAGAGGCGGTCAGTTCCTAGAGTCTATTTAAGAACCTGCATGGCCTAGTTCAGTGAAAATGTAACTTTAAGCTGTAGGCAAGAGTTGATTCCTTGATATTCTGAGTATCCAGTCCTAACTCAGTCACTGTTTTCCTGTAGCTTGACAGTCTCATTCTCAATATTGCAATATATAATATTAGAATAATACTACTTTCTTACTTCCAGTGGCAGCACTGTGAATAAAATGTCTGCAACACTTCCTATTGCTTAGAAAAAAAAAGTGCTGTAAAAATTGAAATGGTTTTGATCAAGAGAATTCCATGCACTTTTGCATAAGGTAGTTTTTCCACAGTCAGTTTCACTGTATCTGCTCCCAAAGCTTCTTCCCTATTGTTTTCAGTATAGAAAAGTTCATTTAGTCTTCACACATTATTATCTCTCATCTTTCAGATGTACGAACCCAGCTGCAACAGCATGAAAGACAGAGAATGAGTAAATGACGGCTGCAGCCTGATCTTGGCCAGAAAGCAGTTAAGATTTTATCTTCACAGCACCTTTTTTGTCCATGGAAGGGCGCTGACCCACTGCTTGTGCCTGACAGGAATGCTGGCTGCTGGCCAGCAGTGGAAAAAAGTCAAGTTGTGAAACAGGAGAAATATTTGAGTCAACCCCTGAATTAGGCAGAGCAGACACAAGGAACTGACTCAACTTGCCATCCGCTCTGGGTTACCCCTTTCCTTCCAAAGATTTTATTGTTTCTGTGGCTTCCTGACTGTTTTTCAGCAAGATTGCAATCTCAGCCTACAAAGCACTGGGAAGATCAATCCTATCTAAAAGTGGTCTGTGAGCTGATAAGTTTCTGTGAAGCCTACTGTTCTTTAAAGGAATAGACTTTGTTCGGAGCAAATGCAGCAGGTATCTCTTTATGCTGACTATTTAAGTCATGGGTTCATTCAGAAAAACATTCTACATTGATACACAGGACTATTACTTTCCCAAACGCATATATGCTAATTATCTGGTCCTGATCCTACTGTTCTGGGAATGTTTCCTTTTAAATTTTCATGGAAGAACAGGAAACAATATTCTCAAAATTACAGGTTCAAATGTTGTGAGCAACAACCATTTTATAATGCAATATTTCTTTAAACGACCTGCTGGTCCCATTACTGCCTCCTCCTAAGTGAAGGGACGTATTTTTCTGTATTGCAGGATTTTTTTTTCTCAGAAATGCAGGGCTCAGCAATTGTGTGGAGAGCTGAACAAATGGTGTCAGAATCCTCCTTGAGCCAAAACAAAAGGAAAGCAATCCATCAGGCTTTTGAGGAAAGATTTAGCTTCTCGTTCCAGGGCTCTTACTCACAGTGATGAACGTTCCACAAGGCAGCCTGTTCCTGTTAAGCAAAAAGCACGTCCTGCTTTCTCTCAAACAAATATTTTCTAGGAATTTAAAGGTGAATATTTGAATTGATGAAATGACGACTTAGATGTATTGGAATAACTCATGAGATATTGGGAAATCAAATGCAAAACTGCTCATTTCTTTTCCAGGAACATGCCAAATGCTGGGCTCCTCAAAACCTTACCCAGAGAACTTTCTGACACAAAAAGTTCTGAGTGCTTTTTCCAGGAGTTTGGTTAGCCCAGGGAAAGTAATCATTAATATTTCTATTGTGGTGGTTTTTGAGTAGAGAATGGTCAAATAGGTCAAAAATGCCTGCTTTCAGAGAACAGAATAGAAAAAGAATAAGTGGGAGGACCAAGAATTGGGTATGTTTGAATAAGCCCAGTGCTCATGCTATGGAATACAGGAGTGCCTTGTGACCAGACTAGAAATACCAACAAAAACAGGTAAAATAATGATATTGACTGGTTCTAGAGCAAACTATTGCTTAGGGACCACTGTTACTAGTTTTCAGAAAGTTGTATCTTTCATTAGAGATGTAGAAAAGCTTTGTAATCTGCAAACAAGATTGTGATTTGCAGCCTGTATAGAAAGTGATGACCTCTTTGCCCTGATTACAGCCTTAGGCTATTTTAGCTATAGCAGTGCTGCTACATCTTAATGCTGTTATGGTCTTTCTAGGCAAAAAAGAAGACAAAAATAGTTTGTGAAATCGAATGTATTACCAGCAACTTCAGGAGAACTTTCATGATTAACAGGAAGACAGTCACTGTCATGTTGTAATATGTGGCCACTATTAAGTCTGGTCCAAAAAAGAAAGTGATTTTCATTAATTGCTTTCAGAGCAATTATCCATATAGCTAAATAGGTTTGAAAGAGTGGAGGTTACACAGATGTGTAAAAAATGTAAAAGGAAAAGCTCAGTAGCATCTTGAAAGATGATAAAGAGTAGACCTAATAATAAGGTTTTAAATATTGTAAACAAGCAGGACTTTTACATCTGAAACTCAAAGGAGAGAATTTCATTTGCAACTGTAGGTCAAATTACCAGATGCTTCCTGATAATGTAGGAGGCACTCTGTGCCTGCTTGCAATTCCTCACTTAGATAATGCATAGGAAACAAAATGATCTAAACTCCCAAAGCACTTGACCCTATGTGCAGTTGTCTAGGAACAAAATTATGTACAAAATACAGAGATACTATCAGGGTCTTGTGTATATCATGATTCCATAGCAGTGGAATTTGCTGAATAATTGTGGTCTTGACTCTTACTTATTATTAGATACTATATGAAAGGGTATGCGAAGGATTTTGAAAGTCCTGAGGGAAGTCTCTGTAGTGAGCACTTTGCAGACATTTAACAAGGACAGGCCTGTCCCTAAGTGAGCACAGGTTGTACAATGGGAAAATGCACCACAAAGTATGAATCCCAACTTGCAATATGTAGGATTAAAACAATATATATATGGAGGCTGGCTGCTTATAAAGCGGATTTGTTTCTAGTCTATCTGTCTGGGTGTTTCACAATTCTAGCCAATAACACCAGTATACTGATAAATGCTTTTAATATTAGCTGTAAGAAGGATGAGCTCCTCATCATCTAGAGGTGAGGGAAAGTCAATCTGGAAAGGAAAAATGTTTGTTTACAAGCAATGTGATTAACCCTATCACTTCAGAACAACTGTCTAATTCTGCCTTCCAGCCATACCTATCTCACAGTCCCAGGCTGCCTTCCCTACTATAACAGATCTGAAAAGACCCTCTGCTCTTTGCTGAGTTGCCAGAATTTCCAGCTTTTGCCATGCAAGTGGAAATATTATCACCACCTGTATGGGAACTGTTGAGTCAGCCTGAACCACTAATTGATCACCTGAGGCAAGGACTGAGTCAGCCACAGAACACAGGTGAAAGCAATTCACCTGTGTGACCGGAAGGAGCCAGGCTCCACCCCTCCTAGACCCCATTTAAGGGCTGACTGCTACTGGGAAATGGTCTCTTTCTTGAGCTCTCTCCTCTGGGGAGTCTTTTCTGCAAACCTGGGTCTTTAGAAACAGGTGAGCATTCCTTTCCTGCCTGTTTCTTTGTTTTTGCTGTGATAATCTTTCCAGCTGTAACACTGCCTATAGCTGAATATGGAGAATTATGGAGAAAGTAAATCAATTTTTAATGGGGGTGAAACTGAAGAGTGTCTTTTAATGGAGTTTATGCCTAAAATATATTTTCCAGAAACCCTTATTTTTAAAAAATATGAATGATGCAGCTGTGAGATGTCTCATGTGCTCTTCGAGAACATCTTCAAACCTGAGTTCTTAAAAACACAAAACATGAATGTTATAACTCTGACTACTTGTGGATACCAGTGTTAGTAACTTAAATTTGATAGCGTAGAATCATAGATTGGCTTGGGTTGGAAGACACATTAAAGATCATCTAGTTCTAACCTCCTGCTTTGGGCAGTGTTGCCACTCATCAGCCCAGGCTGCCCAGGGTCCCATCCAAACTAGCCCTGAACGCTTTTAGGGTTGGGGCATCCATAACTCCTTTGGCAGCCTGTGCTAGTGCCTTACCACCTTCCGAATAAAAAACTTCCTCCTAATATCTGATCTAAATCTCTCCTTTCTTAGTTTTAAATCACTCACCTTGAACAGTCTGTAACATAATGCCATCAAACCGTATTGGTCACCTTTGTTTATAAGCTCCCTCTAAGTACTAGAAGGTCACATCCTAGAATCCTGAGTATAGGCCATCCTATGCTTTGATGATGTTTTACCTGAGAAAAGAGGGGCTTTATATAATTTTTTCCACAGAATATTGTGCAGAATACATATTATGCATATGCTGTACTACAGTCTTAAATATACCTCTGCAGCCCTTTATATAGCTCTGAGGTCTGTTGCATGGTCACAAAAGCTAAGCACTACACAATTCCTATAGGTAAGTACTATTAGACTGCTTAATAATTTGGCATGTAACTGCCAAACCAAACATTACTATCAACTTAAAAATGATCAGATTTTGTGTTCAATTTAAATTCAACTTCTTTAAATATCTGTAATGTAAAATTCTAATTGTCAGCGAATAGTTCTCTTAAAGACTCATTCACTACAAATAATGTTTTATGATGCTAACAGACACTCAAACCATTCCTTTCCCTGTTTCAATTTGATATGCATTTGTTGATTACCTTTTGCATTGCCTGGCCTCACTTTGGAAGGTGCATACAGAAACTGCAGCATCAGCATCCCACTAGGACACAAGCAGTCCCTGTGCAGAAGCTGCTGGGAGGGGAAGATGAAATCAGCAAAAACCTTGATGTATGCCATTTATGAAGGCATTTCTGAAGGTTACCAATCTGCATTGAAGCTTTTCTGAGAGTTGGTCTGTAGTGTATAGAAAGTGAATGTGTGGATATATCTCTGCCATTTATATTCTTCTAACTGTAATTTTATGAATCCAGATCGGACTATAAACGTTCTGAATTGGCACTGCTCCACTAGAGGAACAGGTAAGCATCTGTCCTGGAATAACTGAGCTGGCATGTTTTTGCAGGTTTCCTGACAAGTGAAGTGGATAGAGTTGAGTTGAGAAAGCCAAGACAGGGCAGCAAATTATCTTGAGAAGGTGACTGACAGTTGTGTCTGATTTCATAGAATCATAGAATGGCCTGGGTTGAAAAGGACCACAATGATCATCTGGTTTCAACCCCCCTGCTGTGTGCAGGGTTGCCAACCAGCAGACCAGGCTGCCCAGAGCCACATCCAGCCTGGCCTTGAATGCCTCCAGGGATGGGGCATCCACAGCCTCCTTGGGTAACCTTTTCCAGTGCGTCACCACCTTCTGTGTGGAAAACTTCCTCCTGATATCTGGCTTAAACCTCTCCTGTCTCAGTTTAAAACCTTTCCCCCTTGTCTTATTACTGTCCACCCTTGTAAACAGCTGTTCCCCCTCCTGTTTATATGCTTCCTTCAAGTATTGGAAGGCCACAATCTTGCTGTGGAGCTTCTGGAGCCTTTCAGCATTGTGTCTAAACACAGTCTATTCCAAGAGCATCTGAGTAGGAATTCCACAGAATGAAATGGAGTCAAAGGAAGGTCAGAAGTCAAAGAATGAGTAGAGAATCCACTAGAGTCTGAGGGTGATCTAAACACTACCAAGCTTTCAGATGTCAATTTAGAGTCTTCTGAACTGCTTGTGTTAAAGCAGAATACTCTGTCCTAAATGACACTGGCAACTTTGTCTTTTTCCCTTTTGCGGCTTTTTCTTCTTCTTTTGGGGAAAGAGGGGTAAAAGGGACATTATTTTCTGTGAAAAATGCCCAATAATCTACAGAGTGCAATCTTCTGTTAAGGTGAACCATCATAGCATAAAAATCTACTTATAAACTATTGGCAATTCTTTTAAAGTATAACCGATCCTCTTGCTCCTATTATGTCTCTCAATGGGCTGTTTTAGTGACTCCCTGCTCTGCTCTTTAGAAACCTTATTTTAGCTGTCATTATGCCAGTACACTCTTCTGGAATGAAGAACAAATTCCTCCTCCATATTTATTCCCTGATGTGTTTATGGGGAGTGATCACATCACGGCTTATCTAATTGCTCATTGAGCAACCTCAGCCATTTAGATGCCTTAGCAAGATGGGCTCTTCATGAACTTTGTATTCAGCCTACTGACCAGCCTAGCGTCCAGTCACTGAATGCGTTCTATGCACCTGATCCTAGTCTAATCAATTTTTTAAATAATGATAACTAGAACATGACCTCCCAGGGGAGGTTGCATTATTTCCTTGCAAACTGAAGTTAATAATTACCTCTGTTAAAATATATTTCAGATGAGGATCATCTTTGTCTCTTTTTTTTTTTATTGCTTCATGTCAGTTACATGTCATAAGTGGGCCATCAGCCTAATACATGTCATTGTCTCCATACATCTCTCATTGATAAAGTGCCAACTTAAACCAGGCCTTGCAAGTGCCTTGCATTTCCATCACATTTCTATCATCTTGACTTCAGAACTGATCATCGTTTTTGTGTTGTTCTTTTCCTTCTCTGCATACAACATTTAGCCACCATACTGAAAATGTTTCCAACTGTGTCATTAACAGATGACATTAGTCTTTCTGCCAAGGCAGTTCATGAGAAAATTTTATGATGCTGAATTCCATAAGCAGTCTTGGAAGGTGTCTCCTTGAATGCTCAGTGATAAACCTCTGTCCCCTGCCTCCCTTACTCAGCTGTTTCCCCAAGCCATCTTGCTGTTGACATATTCATTTATATTCACATATTTAAGTGATTATTATACTATTATCTTCTCAATTTTCTTAAATGGACTACATGAGAAAGCTTTATAGAAGTCATGATAGATTCACTACATTTTCTTTCCCTAAAAAAAAAAAAAGTTGATAGCTGTGGAAAAAAGCCAGATGAATTTGTTACTGTCTATCTGTAAACTCAGACTGCATTTTGTCCTCTTTTTCATTACCTTTATGCTTTGCACTAGCTTTTTTCCATTGCAAGCATGTACTAAAGCTTTGTATACTATTGAAGTCTGAAAGTGCATCATCTTCCTTCTGTATGGTTAAGTTCAGAAGTGTTCACTGTACAATATGGAAAAGAGTACTGATTTAGTTTTGGGGTCTTAGGCAGATAATTATTACTTTCTGATGCACAGCAGTCCACTAGAAGTGTTTTCCTTTGTTTGGAATTCAAGTTGCAAGAAATTTTTGCATCTCCTACTAACAAGTTCTCCCAGGTTTTCTAACCATTCAGGACTTGAAGCTCTTTAGTCTGGCTTACTTCACCAAATGGTTTTCTTGGCTTCATAAAGTTTCTTCTAATTAATTTCAATTATATTGATATGATCTAACTTATGATTATTGAACCACAAATAATATTGTGCTGCTCTTGTTCCGTTTAGATGAAGCAAAGAACACGCTTCCTTCCTCAGTAACAACTTAGGGAAAAAGCTTTACAATTTACACTGGGTAAATGAGAAACACTGAGACAACAACAACAAAGTACGTATTTCTTCTGTTGGAACAGCACATCACGTACAGTCCTTTCAGTTCACATGATGGAAAAACTCCTTACCAGGTCTCTGATTTATAGGGATGAAGAGGCTGGTTCAACACCTAGTCTTTTCTTCCCAAACTAAAAGAAAAAGGTTGTCTCATACTTTCAAGACATATTGTGCCTTTTCCAGCAATGTCTATTTTTTTTTTTTTTAAGACTAGATCCCTAACCTTGAATAATTCTGATGATTTCCAGTGTGGAAAATTTATAGTACTAGGCACGGTGTTCTGAGAAGATATAACAGAATCTGACCCTAAAAGAAAAGCAATGCAGTGAATGCTACAGAGTTTACGAGGGAGGTGAATTTTTACTGTGTTATGATTGGGTGTGTTGGTAATTGTGGGAACAAATTCAGGTTGAAAAAAAAAAAAAGTGCATCAGGAAAAAATGTACTGAAACTCAAATACGCTGCAGTCCAAAAACATATCCCAAAGGGGATCTTGGAAGCACAAAAGCCTTAAAAATTTAAAACCAGATTTGACAAAGCAATAGAATTAGCCCTACATTTTTAAAGCTGGCTAGCAGAGATTTTTTCCATATCTATCTTCCATGTGTTTGTGTTCTCTACCTCCTCCTTCCCTGACAGATGTTCTACTCTTTGTTACATAAGGGAATAACAGCACCCTTTACTGACTGATCCTCAGTTTTCATCTGTAATTTAAGCCCAGGTTTCAGGTTCTGCTGCACTGTTTGTACCAAACTGATTGGTGCTAACAGAAGTCTATGCCTTAGGTACTTTTCCTGCCTGTGGCCCAGCACAAGTAGGGAAAGGGGGAACTTGTTACTTTTTAGGGGTTCTGTGGAAGTAAATACTTAATTTTAAGGGCAAAGCTTGCAACTTGCAGGTAGGACTCAAAACAAGATGTTTTCATTCATTCTGTTTAATACCACATACTGATATTTGTGGCACCAACAGCAGGTGATTTTTTCTAATTTTTTCATTTTTTTTTAGAACTAGTTCCCATACCTCTAATTTTTTTTTACAGTATTTGTGTACTTAGCTAGATCTACAAGCATTCCACCTCTAACATTAGGCTGGAGTCATTTTTCATCCTCCAGGGTTAACATCCATCATTAGATGGACCCATGCAGATCTCTATGAAATGTTTGCTTTTAAAGCCAAGCGTTCTTACATCAGTTTTTGACATTTTATTCACTTGGACAAACTGATTAATGGTGTCAGCATTGTACATTTGCTTTGCAATTAATACTAAGCAGATGTTATACTGGCTTGTTGCCCCACACTATGAGCATGAAGAGGTAAATCCCGAAAGACCTTGCTTTTGTTAGTAGGTCAGTCACCAAAAGGTCAAATTGTGTCCCTTGTTCTGTTTTATACATACATCTGATACTGATTAAACTTAGATATTTCAATTCAGATCTTGCAGGAGGGGCTTTATGTTAGAAATCTAGTATCAAAACCTGACTAAGCAAAACTTGTGCTGATTGTGAGGGCTTCTGGGTTAAATAATTTGTGAGTTACTGCTATTATCTCTCATATTTTTTCTCTCAGTAATTGTGCAGACATGGTCTGTAAGGAGAGGCACCATCTTCTCATGAAGTTGATGGCATGTAACAAGAATGTTTCAGGTGCGCGGGTCTCTCTTTAGTCTGAGATGGAAACCACAAATCTCAAGCTCTATAAATAGTGAGATGGGAACAGTTCTTACAAGAAATCTGGATAAGCAATTCTAGTGAAAGAAATGGTAGCAAAAGAAGAGATGACAAACTATACCTACTCATTTTCCGATAACCAAGGCTAAACTTCAGATATGAACCCACTGAAGTAGAATTGTATCTGTTTGACGCTGGTAGGAGAGAATCAAGAGCGTTGATATAGGTTTTAGAAATGGGTCTGTGATACAAAATTTGACTCAGATATGAAGCCTCCTGAAATTCAGAAAGTCCTCACATCCAAGGCTATTAGGCCCTATTCTTGTAATTTATGTTAGCCTACGTTATCTGCAGTTCTGGGACAGTGATCTTGAGTATACTACTCTTCCAGACAAATGAATGATTATCCCTTCTCAAAATCCAGAAGAATTATTCCTTTTATTTAGTTTACTAATGTATTAAATATCTATATAGAGATGTGAAATTAATAATAGATTAATTTGTTACTTTCACTGTGGGTTGTTTTCTTTAAAAATAAAAAAAGTGAGATCCATCTTAACAAAAACAAACAATTCAGGAAAAGCTACACATTAATCCCACACAGGTAAAAATTATTCTATTCATGTACTTATATTTGGGCAAGATAAGAATGTTCATAAAACTATTGGGTCTTACTGTCACCTGTAGAGCTCTGAGACCAGGTAGAAAGTGAATCTCTTGTAACTCCTGTTTTCACTCTTCAAATGACTTTTTATAAAATAGCTTTGAATATTTAGGATAATTAAGTACCACAATTATGATGCTATGATCTTTTTATCAAAGGACACATTCAAATGTAAGCTACTGCAGTTAGAATGGCAAAATTATACTGACAAATCTCCTGGTCAGAAAAACTCTTTCATTATGACTATGATTGTTCCACAGATTCTTGGTGACTTGGTTATTTAATTAAAGTGAATGGATTCAATTCCTGGAACCCTATGGTGTAATCTCTGCTTTTGGATGTGTTGGTTCCTAACACAGTACATTTTCAGATGAGGCCAAGATGTTTTTTGTGAAGGACAAAAGAATGTCAAATTACTTCAGTTTTTGTCTTTTTAGAGATATTTTAACATAAAACAACAAAAGATATAGATGTAAGTAGGTAATCTGCTGTTTTAAGTACATTTTCCTGTTAGTGACATGTACATTGTTTATGTTTCTCTCCCTAAGCATTTCATTAAAATAAGCCTTTCAATGTCTTAACAACTAGCATATTTTAAATTTAAACTACTGAGAGTTTATGTGCACTACAGTCCAAATGTAACAAGGTTTCTATTTACTGAATCTTTTATATCTCCAGTGTACCTTTCCCTGTGTAAGCTGAGTGTCAGCTGTGGCATAAAATGATTTTTAACTTCAATTCATCACTTTCCAGTTGGCTGGCTGTACCTTCCCCTTGAATTCACAATTGCAAGCAAGAAAGCTATTGAAAGGTCAAAGGATAGAGAGAAGAACAGAATGGCGCTTGTTCCTTCTGCCACTTTAACTTACTGACTTCCTCACTGTTTCCATGCATTCATTTGCATAATAGAGGTGATCATCTGGCCTTTATTATGGCAGATTGAATATAAATCAGTTACTGAAACATAAAATATGTCCCAGAGAACTCTCTACACACTGGCATACAAATGAAGGACCTGCTGCTGCCTAGGGAAACTGGAGGCGACAGAAGAAAAATATTAGTGTTGCTAATTGGTGCTTATCATTACAACCTGTATGAGAGGCTATAGGATTTTAGCTTGGAGAAGGCTCCGGGGAGACCTCACTGTGGCTTTCCAGTATTTGAAGGGAGCATATAACCAGGAGGGGGAATGGCTGTTTACAGGGGTAGATAGTGATAAGACAAGGAGGAATGGTTTTAAACTGAGACAGGGGAGGTTTAGGTTAGATATTAGGAGGAAGTTTTTCACACAGAGGTGGTGACGCACTGAACAGGTTGCCCAAGGAGGCTGTGGATGCCCCATCCCTGGAGGCATTCAAGGCCAGGCTGGATGTGGCTCTGGGCAGCCTGGGCTGCTGGTTGGCGACCCTGCACACAGCAGGGGGTTGAAACCAGATGGTCATTGTGATCCTTTTCAACTCAGGCCATTCTATGATTTCACAGTCTTTGGTGAAAGAAATGTTTCTTTTAGTAAATATCCCTTCTCCCATCACTTTAAAGTTGCTTAAGTGACTGACTTTGGGCACTGGACTTCATATTTCAAGAGAGAACTTACAGCCAAAAATATCCTCATTTTTGACACTCTCTGGGACTGAATGTAACTGTGGGATGGGAGAGTTCTGCTTATATTCAGATATAACCCTATATTTAATGCCTTATTTTAAGCACTAAATCTTTTCATTGGGAAAAGATATTTCTGATCTGCAACATTCTAAAACGTTCCACCTATGCAGGCTGCTTTAGGGAGCCTGCTTTGCAGGGGGGTTGGACTCGATGATCCCCAGAGGTTCCTCCAACCCCTGCAATTATGTGATTCTGTTTACAGTTTTCCTTCTCGACACAAAAATGTCTGCAGGCTTTTAGTCCTAACCTTTAGAACTAAATAGAAAAGTACCCACCACACTCCTGCTCTACCTTCTTGACCAGCATTCCTTACCTTTCATTTTTGATAAAATTGAATAAGATGCCATGCTTTCTCTATCACTGAACAGAGCTATTCCATGCACAGTCAGTCCAGGACTTTCCAGGAAGTCTGTCAGTTAGCACACCAAGCATTCACTATTCAATATGGTAATCCCCTCAACTTTAAATTTGCTCATTAAAAAAATGTTTTTTCTTCCCATCTGCCATAACTGGCTGTCCAAATTCTTCATGACCTTCTGCAAATAAATTCTTCACACCATTTGTGTAAGTCACATTTCACTCACAGCCTAAGAGATTGATGCTTCCAGGTGATATGCAGCAATCTCATGCAGCAACTAATGTGCTGCTTATGTTTTGCTTTAGTCTTGTATGAAGGGCACGTGTTGGCAGAGAAGATGGGGTACTGTGCTTTAAGTGCATGCATGAGATTTTTCTCATACATCTGAAAACAGAAAAGGGCTGGGCAGTAGAGTATTGCAAGTCGTAAGCTTTAAAAAACAATACTGGGATAGAAAACAGTGATGTTTTCAAAAGATGCAGGGTCAGTTAAAAAGAGGAGAGCTTTCTTCTACCTTTTGGCTTTATCATACTTTCAGGTTGATTTGGGTTGTATTTTAAAATCCTTTCAGCAGTTATACTGGCAAAAACTTTGCATCTAACATCTTTCTGTGTCTCCCTTCTCCACCCTCATTTGTGTTTTTTTGGTTTTTTTTTTTAATTTGGATTTTTATTCTTGAAACTCATACATAGTCATTGCTTGCCAGCGTCTAAGTGCTGGCAACAACACAAAACAACACAAATTTCCTGGGTTTTATAGTAACTGGCAAAGCTGTTCCCCAGGGAGAAGCGTTAGCCCTGTGCATAAAGCTTGGATTTCATATAAAACAGCCCTTTTTCTTCTTTAAATTTGATCATATGCTGTCATTTTCATATGTCTTTATTAGCATAGCGCAGTATTTCTTTTGAAGCTTTAAATATTTTCAGACTTCCTCCCATTTAAAATTATAATTCTCTGCTATTTCAGTTAAATGCAGCACCATCGAAGCTGAGTTGCTTTTGCCTGCAGTTCTAGCTCTGTATTTCATCAGCACCAAACAGGGCTGTCCACAGCAGCACATTACTTACATCTACACAAAAGGCATAATTAGCTTTCAGTGCCATTCTGTTGTTTCTAGAGTACGTTTTCACATTTTGATTCTCCTCTTTTCACTAAAAACCATTTTATTCGTCAGGTACTGATGTGGTAGCAACCCAGATCAGGTCAGTTTGATTTGGTAGGACTACAATCAATCAGGCAAAAAAAATAGACTGCTGTCTGGATTCTTTATCTGTTACAGACAGAGCTGATAGCAATATGTTCATGGTCTAATGCACAATTTTAAGAGCAGACACAATACAATCTCTTGAAAAACTGAGCTTCTTTGCTACAGAGATTACTAATCTCATCTGCAATAACAGAAGAATGCCTCTATTTCTGGAAAGGAAAATTTTACTTGAAGTTCAGCCTTTTTGTTCTTAGCTTCCCAACAGCATCTTCACAGGTATCAGATTTTAACACTATAATCTCATCTCAAGTTTGTTCTTACATCTGAGGCTTTCCCGAAGACAAACTTTAGGCGTCAATTTATTACGCTATGTTGCTCTCTGACCTGAAACATGCAGCACTGAACTGCTTTCTTTCACCTTTATGAGGTTGTTCATTATATTTTCTTAAATGTATCACTATAGAGCTTCATCTTTTGGAGAGCCAGATGTCTAATATTTCTGTAGGTGTCACCAGTCAGTGAGATTGGAAGCAGGAATCAGTGTAATGCTATCAATCAGCTATGAATGAGTAAAGCTATGAATCAGTCCAGTGGCTAAAAGTGATTCAGAGGCAAAAATAGTAAAAGATAAAGATGCAGGAAGAGAAAAGGACTAAAAAAAGATAGGGAAGATACAGAATTTGAATGAGATGCACAGAGCATGAAAGCCCATTTCGAACTGGGGTTTGCATAAAAGAAGTGAAGCTAAGAAGAGAAACTGAGGTCCTCACAAAAGTGTAAAATATTGAAAAGGAGGCTAATAGGGTTACTATGAAACTGAGATTATATGGGTGCAAATAATTGAGGCAGCAGATTGAGCAAAATACAGATTGAATTTTAAGTGTGCTTTTCAGTCCCACAGAGGCTGAACCTGTGCTTAGTATCCTGCCTGTGCTTATGTGCTAAATTAATGGCATAATTAACACAGTCTTGTCCTTCGGCTGTCACTGAACTGTAGGATTCACTTCAGCCAGGGAATTCAGACTGCATGCTACTTCAGAAAACTGCTCTTCTTTAAGAACACAGAACCTACACTAAAAGACATGATTTCTCTTTAACATTTTTCAGACTGTTTTTACTTGGAGGGCTTTAGTGGGCCTTGGCATTGATCCAATACATATGAACTCCTCCGAGGGTAGAAGACAGTTTGAAATCCTCCCTAAAATTTTTCTTCCCTATGTTACTCTGTTGAAACAAAAAATAGCTGCTTCTTGTTGTTGTTTTTCCTAGTATTCCTGAATTGCTTCATGTACACAATGCAGTAAAATGTAAAAGAAAATTGTTTTTGGAATTTATGCTACCAATTTTTCTCTGTTAATGACTTTTAGGCCCAGTAAAATTAACAGATGTTTCCTACCAAAATAGCGTGAAACTAAATTTTAAGTGGTTTTTCTCTTTTAAAAACACAAAGCTAGAGACTGTCAAATAAATGTGTTTTATATACGATCATAAAGCTCTTATCTGAAGTTAATTAAAAATTAATCTTAGGTAGATATATCGTGGTGGTTTTGTAAATGTGTTTCTGGGGATGAGATTAATTACATCCACTGATGTGAATAATATACAATCGATATCCATTTTCCTTTCTAAAAGGTTGAAATCAAAGCCATTCTACAACTGGGACTTTGTTTTCCCTAAAAAATCAGTATAGCAGGCAGTTAAAATGGGAACAAAGAAAAACATGAAAACAGCAGTAGAAGGTAACTGCAGTTAGTCAAATAACATATGAAATATCACATAACTTTCTGAAAATCCAGAGGTATTTTCAATAGGCAGAATTCATGATAGGTTATAGTTACAATTCTTCATGGTTCCTCTTTGGATTTTTAATTAAAAATACTATGGAATCATTTGTCAAAATGTGTTTCTTAAAAGCGGAATTATGGCAAAGGACAACAATAACCATATGGTTATAAAATGGCTTTTTGAATATGGCATTACAATAATGGCTTTGGTACTGTCTTAATTCAAATAATTTAACAACAAAAAATTTTCTGACAAGGGTGAGTTTTTGTTCCAGTGTTGTTGTGGCTGTTAAATTATAAAGCCACATTTCAGTGAATATACTGCTCCGTAGTAAATAAACAGAGCTTGAACAGTTTCAGAGATAACATGGATCCAGTTATTCATGGGCAGGCATCAGGAGGACACTGGATCTCTCCCTCTTAGGTAAAAGGGCTACTAACCTGCAAAAATTAGAGATTCTACACCTTCTCCAGACAGCCAGTTCCAGTGTTTGAACACTTTTATGGTATTTTTTCCTCTTCTATCTGGATATGGAATTTTCCTTGTTGCTACTTACGTCTGTTGCTATCACTGTGCACCTCTGAGAACAGGCCAGCTCCATCTTCCAGCCATGTCCTGTAGGCACCCAGTTATCAGGTAATTGCAAGATCTCCCTTCTCTTGTCCAAGCTGAAGATGTCCACCTCTCTCAGCCCTATCATATGCAGAATGTTCTTCAGGCCCTGACCATTCAAGACCTCTTGAACTGACTGTCTGGCAGGTCAGTATTGTTGTTGTAACGGGGGGAGCCCAAAACTGGATATAGTACTCAGATGCAGTCTTACAAGAGCCGGATAGAGGTGAAGGATCGCTTCTGTAGCTCTGCTGGCCTCTGGACCTCTTGCTAACGTAGTCCAGGATGCCACTGGCTTTCTTCACTGTGACGTGCAGCTTGTCCTCTAGGAACTCCGGTTTCTTTTCTGCAGACTATTTATGAATATCCTCCAGAATATATAGTTGCAATGGGCAATTCCTTTCAGATACAAGAGCTTGCACTTGCTTTTCTTAGGGTCTGGGAGGTTTGTGTCAACTTGTTACTATAGATCATAAAGGTCTCTCTGAATAGCAGCCCTGCCCTCCAGCTGAATTCTGCTTTTGAGATATAATAAAAGAATAGGAAAGCTAGAGAAACACAGTGGGAAAGAAGCATCAGAAGCCTCTCAGGGGAAGAGAACCAGATGGTGATTAGATATCTGCATTTACCTCTAGAAGTTACTCGTAATGGAAAGGAAACATTATAGAAATGCTCGATTGCCTAAGCATTTTTCTGTTGGCACAGTTAGTTTAATCTTTGGTCCTACCCTCTTGAAAAAAAAAAAAAGGATTTGTGCTGATTTCATAGTATTTGTTGGCACCTTGCCTTCTGGTATTGATATTGCATGATACTGTATTTGTCTCCCATAACATTTTAGTTATGTATGTGTTTTGATTTGATGACAGGAGCAGTTTTAAGTCACAGTCTAAAATGGAGTCTTTATATACAGTTCTGTTTCCCCCAGAGGAGTTGCCTGGGAACTCTCACAGACTGAAATGTGCAGCACTCTGCAGATGGTCTACTTAAACTCATTTTGTGCTGCACTCTTCTTAGGAGGAGGAAGATTTTGAAAGCCAGGGAGACCATCTGGATTTATCTAATTATTCTTTTTCTTTTCTTTTTTTTTTTTTTCTTCTGCATTAAAAGTGTGTATTAAGACAAGCCATCCAAACAGTTGCATTGCTAATGGAATGATATTCCTCATTCTTTGGCTCCGTATATTCCATAAATCTTTAAGGCTTTTAGAGCGGATAAACTGTCATAGTTTGTCACCACTTCCATCAGGATGGCGTTCTCTTTGTGAAGTATGTATCCTAGAGCTCTGCATGAGCCATTTGTGGTTAGGGAATGTGGCTCCAGGACAAACTTGTAAGATAGATGAAGCAAATTCAGCCTCTGGCAGCTTTAGGAATCACTGCAAGTTCTCATACCCCTTGTAGAAATCAGCCCTCTCCCAAATCCAGTGTTCTTTTCACATGAACAAATAAAAACCTTTAGAACAGTTGAATCGAGCTAGGAAAATACCACACACAGTCTTCACAACAAAAAATAATGCAGGAGAAAACCTTTCCGAGTCCACCAGGGAACACTGCTGATTTATGTGTAGGATGTTAATGCACGGCACTATTAAGCCACAAATTATTCAAGGAGCGATTTTTCCAGTACACAACAAATACCGCTAATGATTAGTGATCCTAGGAATGTGGTCTCTATAGTGCAGAAAGGATGTTATTGCAGTGATATAACTGCTTCATGTGACCTGTGGTATGAACCTCTGCGTCTGCTGAATGGGAGACAAAGGAGCACATATAGATTACAGCCCATCTTCCATTACGTGCTGCGGGATGTCTCGGTGACTATTACATCCTACAAGCTGACTTAAAACAGCTTCATGTCAGACAGCCTTCATTGACTGCTTTCACTGAGATGTTGCTAAGAAGGTATCAGCAGGAGAAAAGTGTAAAACTTAGTAAACTTGCATTAAGGAATGCTTCGTAACACCCTGCATGCTTTATGTGAAAAAAGCCTCAGTAAGCACTGAGCTTCAACTTGACCGTCTGTCTACTCTCAACATCTTGACAAGCAACAGTAGTCTTAACGCAATCAGTGAGAGCCATTTAAACAGTTCTTTGAGCAGCAGCGTGGTTGAGGAGGGCTTCTCCTAAGGTGCCCTTCCTGCCATGGGTGCAGACACGGCTGGTCAGGAAAGCAGTATCTGCCTCACGGAACTGCTGCGGGATGCAGAGAATGCTTTGAGTGCTTGTTGCCCCCCAAGTAGGCTTTCATGGTTGCCTTGGGCAGCTAGTTCAGTGCTAGCTACTCTAAGTCTCTCCAGAAGTGCAATTTTGCTTTCTTGATGAAATACTTGAAAGATAGGTTCTTTTTCTTCAAAATACCTGATCGTCTAGATGAGTGTAGCCCTCTATAACCAGCCTCTGATCACACGCTAGGTGTTCCAAGAGCTAGATGAGAAATAGTTGGAATTGCAACGCCCTGAGCCCTCTTGGCTGTTCTCTCTCTTAGAGCTGGAATCGTGTTTATAAGCGGAGACCAGCGACACCAGTTTATTCTTGTCTATTTGAAACAGCGAAACTCGTGCCTCCACCGAGTTTTCTGAAGCAGTTTTGCCTCAAAAGCGAAATGCTCTCGGTCAGATCTTAAGGGAGAATCGAGGAGGCACAAAGAGGGGCGGTGAAACGCGGACCCGTCTCCCGCGGGGCGAATGCGCCGCCCCGCCTCTGAGGAGCCCTCCCGAGGCCGGGGCTCCCGCGTGCCGGGGGCGGGCCACGGGGGCGGCAGGAAGCGGGGCAGCCCCTCAGCCGCCGGGAGCCGCGGCGCGCACCCGGAAGCGCTTGGGCCGCTGGCAGGGGGCGCCTGGCTGCGGTTGGGGGCGTGCGCTCGGTCCGTCGGCGGCCGCGGGGCGCAGGGCAGAGACGCGGCCCGACCCGGCCGCCCCGCAGCCCGCGATGCGCTCGGACCGCCGGCCACGCCGCGGGGCATGGTGAGCCCGGGGCGGCCGCTCCCCGCGGGGACCCGGCAGGCGGCCTCGCTACTCCGCCTCGGCCTCCTCCTCCTGCCGCCGCTGCTGCGGGGCTCCGGAGCACAGAAAGGTGAGCGAGCGGGCGGGCGAGGGAGAGAAACGGGCCCTGCGTGGCTGCACGGTCGGGAGCGGGCTGCCACCTGTGCTCCGCCACCGGCGCGTGGCCCCGCGTCGCAAAGAAGAGCCCCTTCGCGGGGACGGAGCCCCGTTCCTTCCTCCCTCTCCCAGCGTGCCGGGGCCGCCCAAGGCTGCAGGCCTTCCTCCGGCGGGGGGAACGCGGGGCTGCGGGCACAGCTGCCGCGCTTCAGCTCGGCGGGGGTGAGCAGAGTGGTGCGAGCCGGGGGGCAGAGCGCCGTGCTGGCTGCGAAGATAAACTGAGCGCACCCCAGAGCGGGAAGCCGATCTAGGGGCGAAAGTGCTGAATCTGTGTTTGGTCGCTGTGGCTTTGTGGGGGGGTGTTTTTCCTTTTATTTATTTTATTTTATTTTTTGGTTCAGAGAAGTCGGAGAGGTTTGTTCTTTGGTGGTATTAATGATCGGGCTTC
The DNA here is from genome assembly GCF_023343835.1 of Lagopus muta. Taxonomy (NCBI): domain Eukaryota; kingdom Metazoa; phylum Chordata; class Aves; order Galliformes; family Phasianidae; genus Lagopus; species Lagopus muta. The sequence continues at coordinate 84,391,568 of NC_064433.1, forward strand.
AACGGATTGAAAATTACAGGGCGAGATGTGGTCACTTCGTGGCAGCGGATCAGAGGATGCCGCAGTAAATGTCACTTTGATCACAGCCTCGGGAGAGAGCGGTGGGAGTGAGTGTTTTGACAGCATCTTGAAGCTCTTCCTTCTGTGAATACAGGGCTTGAGAAATGCTGCAGTTTTCAGCAGCTCTTGCTTTGGCACCGCTCTGGCTTTGGGTTGGGAACTCAGCTCTCTTCAGGTAAATTTCTGCATATCTGAAGGAGAGGTAGAAATATATCTGAAATGTCACAGACGCTGTGTTGAAATACACAGCGGCGGTCAGAAAATGCGTGCAGTGTACTGATAAGCACACAACTTATTTCTTGTATGGGAAAAGATTGGAGAAGTGCTCATAGAGGAAACTACTCCACTGTCTTATCTTGTCATCTTGTTTCCACATATACACATACGAAGCTGACACCAGCAAGCATTTGGCGTGCTTTTGTTGTTGTTAACAGAGGAGGAGAAAACCCATTTGTTTTTGAGAAGAAAGGGCAGTTGGAGCATTGTGTCTTTTGAAGGCTGTGTCTGGATGAGTCTGGCAGCAGCGAGGTGTTGGTTTGTGCTGCTGAAGCATCATGCTTGTGAATGTGTGCTCCAAATGCTTCTGCTGACTTGACACTTGTCTGACCTTTTGGTGAGCAGACTGCATTTGTTATTCTAGGAGAAAACTGAAATAACCAAGGGGAAAAGAAAGAGGTGTAGTTTTCCTTCAGCTCAGGGAGCTGAATTGGCTCAGTGAGTGGTCAGCTGTATGCAAAAGGGTTGGCACCACATAGTAAGAAGTGGGAGCCAGTGGACAGTGGATTTCTAAGTGTGCTGTTTGTGTTGTTCCTTTTGTACTCCTACCCAGAATTTCAGTTTAAAGGGTCTGTCTGCTTAATGCTTACAGTTTGCTCAGAAGATTCGCTTCAAAGGAGGGAAAGCTGCTCATTGACAAGCTTCATTTTATTTGGTAACCAAAGGTTAAGATCTCTTGTGCTGTTGGATAAAATGGTCTTTATAGTGAGAAAATGTTGGAAATTCTGAGAAAATTCTGCTTGTGACCGACCATTTCCTCATAATATATTATCTTACTACAGAAAAGGCTGGAGAGCCTGTATCTTCAATACTGGTGTCATTCTAATTTGGTTAAAGAATAGACATAGAAATGAAGCTGCTGCCTTTTTCATGAAGAGTCTGCACAAAACTAAATTAGCACATTAAATGTGTGCAGAGTTGTAAGAGGATTACCAGGAAAGTACCCAAAGCTTAGGAAATTCCACAGTTAAAGTTGCCTTTAATCTCTCAGAAGAAATACAGTGAGTTCCTACGTGTTTTGTAGGAGCCTAGACTGCCTTGGTACGTTAAGGAAGCTGATCCTCTCAACAAACAGCTATTCGTTTTCTTTCTTGCTGTTCAGCAGCTCCAAGCCTCGCACGCTGCAAGGTATGTGGATCCTGTTCTGAAGATGGAATGTTTCCGTCTCCTACATGCTTTCCTGGAGAGCTCCTCATTGGTATCAAGTGATTAAAAAATAACTGTATGTTTTTGGTCAGTGTGAAACTTATTTTGAATGTTTGTCAAGAGTTTTCCTACCCTTCCAGTGAGGAAGTCAAAACTAGGGTGGAAGAAGTGCGGGTGATACTGCAGTGAATAGATGTTTCACTTAATAGCCCACTGTGTTGTGGGATTAAAGTGTGGTCTGTCATGTTGAAAATCATCTTGTGTAAGAAACTCAGCATTCTTTGGGACAGGCTGCTGAGCAATGGCTCACTGTCTTGGAAAATAAGAGCATTTTGCATCAGGTCTAACACCTTTGGAAACGTTGAGAAAAGCTCAAGAGAAAAGTACCTGTACTGTATTTGGTACAGTCTTGTGCATCGGGAGCTGCCCAGGTGGCTGCTGTGCAAGTCACCTTGTGTGACTTTGAAAACGCTGTGGTGACTTGAGCTCCTGCTTGCTAGGAAATTGATATTAGAAAGGAACACAAAGCATTTTAGTTGTTTTTCATACAATTAAGTAGCTGAGAAAAAGGAGGCCAGCCCCATTCCTTCTCTCTGCAGATTGTATTTTGAGAAGCAGTGCTCCTAAGAGATGTCCAACTAGTGGCATAAATCCTGTGTGACGTGTTTATTAGTTAGCTTTTTTTGAGGGTGTAGAGATGTTGTAAAACAGCTCAGAGGGAAATGGTTGCTTGCTTGTCTTGCACCCAAATTGAAGGTAAGTGATGTCAGTTATTCTAAAGGTACAGAGATTGTAGGGAACAAGAACTTTATCACATGTTCGGTAGTCATCTGATTGGTTTCCTAGTGAATATGGGTTTGCATATAAAGCCTTAAGTATCAAATAAACTTTCAGTGCTGAAGTTAATACCCAAGTGATTTGAAGCAGATTTGCTTACCACTTTCTCTTTAAAAGATTAGACTTACAGTGCTTGTTTTTGAATGTGATTGCCATGTTTTGCCAATCTATGAGAATGTTACTGCATAATCAAGCCTCCTACAAGAAAGTAATTCATCATTGTAGCTTAAAAAACATTTGCTACAGCACAATAGAGAAAAATCCCTTTTGAATGTATAGTGTTGAGTTACTGTGACCTGAAACATTGGGAGAAGGAGTTAATGACTGTGTGCATTGAGCCTAGTGAAAGTTATCCACAGCCTCCTGTCTTGCCATAGAGCATCAGCATTCCTGGATTCACTGGCTGTTCTCTGGAGCTCTGCCACATACCCTTCCCTTCTCTGCCGTGCCCCTGCCTCACCTCTGGTCCACCAGCCAGCAAGGCAGCCAACAGCTGTGGCTTTTACTGTGATCAGTGTGGAGTTGGAAATAAATGTCCGTCCCTTTTGGGACTAGGAAAAACTAGGGTGTAATTATGCATCCCAGGTTTTTGCAAAGAGCTCCTGGCATGTCAGTGTGAAGCACTACCGCATGACTGTCTGCTGTGTGACAGTTGTCATGTGCTGCCTTTCTTACCAGTGCCATTTTCTCCTCTTGCTGTATTCTGCTGGGTAGTGTCTCTTTGCCCTTTGTGTCCGTAGTCCTGGGCTGGGCTCATTTGGGAAGAAGAGGATCACAGGAGGAAGGAACACTAAGGAATTATTTTGATATAAAAAGACACCCCCCTCCAAGCTTGTTGGATGGATGATTTATTACCTGTCAAATAAACATTAGAGTAGGTCTTTTATGATGAGGAGAGCAGTGCTCTGTTGAACTATTTACTGTTCACTAATGTTACAGTTTCACTTAAGAATGCAGCATTGTGCAGATGTTATTGTGCAGAATGCTGACTCTTGAGGATTCAGGATTTGTGCCATGTAGGCAGGAGTGCTGAAGCACATCCCCTTTGTCCTTGTGACAAGGCATACAGAAAAGGTTTTCAAGACTGAGGCGTGAAGTTCTGCCAGACCTAGCTGCTGTGTCTGCTGCCTTGAGTTTTCTCATGCTCTCCTTTGCTTCCTGGCATTGTAGCATGGACATTAGGGAGAAGGAGCGCCCTACAGAATTGTGTGGAAGAGTGCTCTTCATAAGCAGGAGAGGTGTGAGATTCTATTGAAAGTACGAACCTAAAGATGATGATTACTTCTTCACATTTGAAAACAAGAACTCAGCAAAACTGTTTTTCCTCCGCCGATTACTGAGCCTTATTTGTAGTGATGAAGTAGATGTGGTAGGCAGAAGGTACACACATGTGCTGTGCAGACCCATGCTGTCTGGGAGGTTGCCATGCAGTGCTGATTCTGTTCATCACAGCTGATGTCCAGGAGCCTGCTGAGGTACTGCTCCTCCTGAGAGTGTGCTGCCACCGCCATTTTGTGTCCATGCTCTTAGGCTTCTTGTATTCCATCTGGAATGTATTGCATGTTGCTTTGGATTCAAGCAGCACGGTGTGCATAGTTTTTGTATATTCGTGTGTGTGTGTGTGTGTGTACAGGACTTCAAAAAAGGAGTATGTGAGTTAGTGTTAAAGCAGTGATGGAAATAAATATTCTTTCAGAAGTCTGTGGGCTGTTACATTGGGCATCTCAAGCCAGTGGCCCTCTGACAGAGTAGTACATCTTTACGAAAGCTACGCTTGTGCTATTGAAAGGAGATGGAGATTGAGATAGGGTGAAATGTTTTCTTATGTTACTTGCATAAGAGAGAAACAAATTGTCTCCTTTTCTGTTGTTCTCCCACATGTTTTTTGGTCTGAGAAGTGATGTGTGAGGTTTTTAATCTGATTGCTGCTGTCCTGTATCAACTAGTCATCAACTAGGGAAGTGCTACCTAGAATGAATCAGTTTAGCTCAGGCAGTCATCAGTACAGATACGATTCTTGTTGGAAGTGCTGCTCACCTTATTGACAAATGTTTCTCTGTTGGTTACTTTTCTATATTTTAAAAGGTTTTTGAATGAGCTCTTGCAGGTCATCCCCATCCTTGCAACTTTGTGCTTCACAGTGGGGAAGCGCTCAGTCAGGATTACCAAGAATTGGTTCTGCAGTCAAAGGCTTTTTCTCTCCTCCTGCATTTCCTAATGATGAGCTTCTTTTAGGTTAATTTATTCAGTCAATTATTATTATTTTTAACATCTGTATAGTTGAAATCATTGTGCAAGCATAGGGTGTAGGTTTGTTATTGAGCTGATGTTATGGGGATGGACAGGTAGCAGTAGTATTAACTGCTTAAAAGGCCACATAGCATAACACTGGGTCTGCAAAATTGTCATCGCTGGCTTTTGCAGAGTAATGGGTTACTGCTTGTGAAGCCTGTTCATTAGTGTGATGGCTTTGAGAAACCAGATTTTTGGTATCTTCATGCTTTCTTTATGATTGTTAAACTCTTTAAAAATTAATGTAAGGCAGACTTAGTTCATACCTTATCTAGCTACTTGTGTTTCACTTTTTTCAGCACGTAGATCTTGGAATTATGGGAATCTGACAATTGGATGCTTGTTGTTGGCATTTCATACAAAATCTCTACTTTTATAATTGTTCTTTCTGTTTGAGTTAGGCAGATTCTTTTTTCAGTGCAAAGACTGGAATGAAAATGACCACAAGCTTTCATTCAGTAAGGCTTAGGCCAGCAAACAGGTGATGTGTGCTGAAACTCAGCCGCTTGGGTGAGACTAGTTGGGCCCTGAAAATCAAGCATGGGTGTTGAGCTTTGTCCATACATAACAGCTTACACTCTTTCCTAATGCATTTGCATTGAGGCTATGATTTTAGTGGACCTCTATAGATACAAAACTATTGAAATACAGTCACAAAAAAACCATAAAATATCATAGAGTGTGCAAGCCTTTCAAGCCTTTATAAGTTCTTAGCAGCTATAGGTAATTATTTTAACAAGGGAAATGCTTTTGAAGAAAAGGAGTTTGTTAAAAAAGAACATGTCAGCAGGGGCTGAGTGTGAACTTGTCATGTATGCTTACTTTTCATTTTTACTAATGAGAAGAGTCTCCTTGAGCCTGTTTGCTGGTCTGTACGATAGGTGTTTTGGATTTTTCCCTTCTACAACATTACCTTCTTAGAATTATTGAGATCCGCTGTTCTTAACATCTCACTGAAAAAAATAAATTTCAGGTTTTTTTGTGCTACTGAAAGGAGATGAAAATTGAGATGGGGATGGATGGATGAATTTTGTTAACATAAATTTCACGTATCTTGTTTGTTTTGAAGGGTAACAGAATTAGGAAAGTTCCAGTTCTGTAACCACTGTTATGATAGCATACATAGCTGTTGCATTAGTAAATGTTTTTGTGGAAGCTGAATGAAGTTTATGAACTTTGTTGTGTCATTCTTGGCAGTTCCAGTACTGAATAACAGAGAATTCACCCATATGTTGTAAAGGAGGTGTATTATTTAAGAATAAGTTAGAAAAGAGTTGTTTGTCTTTCCCCTCTGAGTGCTTAAAGCATTCTAGTCTCAGAAACAGTCAAGAATTATTCTTCTCAAGACACTTTTAAAGTCTGGAAAGTTAAATTTTATGCAGAATTCTGATTTCTCTCAGTTTAAAATCATACCAACCCAGGTGTGTGCAGTTATGCCATACAAGACATCCTGTTTAAAAGGGCCCTTCTGGTCTGCAATCCTGTGGATCCACCTTTCTGTAAAGTGACCTCTAATTTAAGCTCAGAGAGAGGGGTGAAGACAGGCACTTTTTTGTTTGTTTGTTTCTTTTTGATGAATTGTTTCAGGTGGTTTTGTTTGTTGTTTTCTTTTGAGAAGAACTTTGTCTGTCTGTCTGAGAAGAACTTTGTCTGCTTTCTTTACACCAGTTTGTCTTTCATTGGCAAGACTGTATTACGACATCAGTTTTGCTCATTGCAAAAAAAAAAAAAAAAAAAAGACTAATTCTTTCAGTTCAGATTTTTTTTCTGTCCTGTGGATATCTCTGCATTTGTTTCGTTGTTCACTGAAAGTTTAGGTGTACTGCACGTTAACATTCATATAGTCTTTGTAACGTAAAAACTCAATTCAGATATGGCAAAATCTGAGAAACGCCACTTGCTACAGGTCTCCACTTGGTTGTTGAGCTTTTGACTGCAACTCTCTGAGTGTGACCATCCTGCCAATTCCTTATCCAGTGAGGGGTCCATCCATCAGATCCATTTTGCTCCAGTTTGGCAATCAGGATGTCATGTGGGACAGTGTCAAGTGCTTTGCACAAGTCCTGGTCGATGAATCACAGAATCACGGAATTGTAGGGGCTGGAAGGGACCTCCAGAGATCATCAAGTCCAGCCCCCTCTACAAAGCAGCCTCCCTACAGCAGGCTGCACAGGTAGGTGTCCAGATTGGTCTTGAATATCTCCAGAGAAGGAGAATCCACAACCCCCCTGTGCAGCCTGTTCCAGTGCTCCGTCACTTTTCACAGTTTTTGTTATACATCATATCTCTACACTGTTAGTTTTATATTGAAGTGGAACTGAAGTGGTGTATTAATTAGACTTGGGGTGTACAGCTGTTCGGACGTAAATATTTTTTTTATAGTCCAGCCCCACAAGCACGAGGCAGATGAAAGTCCCTCAGTATCTTGAATGAAACGGAGACGAATAGGGAAAGCAGTAGAAACAGAGGATGACTTTTATTGCTGTGATTTCTTGATTACTTCTCAGAATGAGGAGATTTTGCTTCTGAAAGGATAGCTGACTGCAGTGATCCAGCACATATGTGGAATACACTGAGCACTTAGATTGCCAGCAAGGCCACAGTGGTTTTCATAGTTGGCAGCTGTTGTGTTGTCAGCAGGATTTTAGCCAGTTAAAGCTTTATCTGGTTAGCTTCATGTTGTGCCAAAATGATGAAGATATGGGAAAGACATTGTACCACGTCCAGTGGGATAGAAGGGAGCCATTGGCACTGAATTTTTCTTTTACAAATTGGTGAGTTCTATGAAACTGGTAAGGTCTGTTATCTGCTAATTGCTATTCATAAGTTGTGTACAGGTGTTGGAATGTGACTCAGTATCATGAAGATGGATAAAAGAGATAAATGTAATGCGTAAAAGCTTAATTTTCCTCTAATATATGTGAAGATGTCAGATAAAGCATGTTCATTACTGATATTTTCATGTTTAAAGAGCTGTTTCCAAGCTCTTTAGTTGTATAACAGAAGGAATCCTTTTCTTCCTGCTGAAGCAAAGCCAAAGGGCAGGTTTAAAGTTGGCAGATACCTTTTTCCTGGAGTTTCACACATTACTGACTTCTTGAGTGCTTGTTATACTGTTTTTTTCATATATATATGAACACACATTGTCATTTTCATACTTACAAAACAGTCACTTGAGTAAGTAAACTTTGCTCTTCCTAAATAATCATCTTATTCAGTAGTACATCTATGTCTATTTGACTTGATTGTATTCGTAGACCATCACAGGAATGGAAATATATTCTTTTTAATGGAAAACGTATGAGGCAAAGTTGGGACCAAGTTATAGTATAGAACAAATTGTGTATTACATTTCATGATGCTCAGATGGAGCCATTCATGACAGGGAGGCCTTAAACAATCCCCGTTGTAATCTTGAAACTAGCATTGAAAATATGTATTAGAAATTAAGGCAATGCTGTATGTCACCTTCAGAGGCAGAAGGGGATGCTAGTGGTGAGATGTAGATTAGTGGTAGATTGTTTCAGCAATTGGAGTATGAACTTTAATGAGCATTGGAGATTTGTATTTAAAACCAGTGCTGTTGGTACAGTTGCTGGGCACAAATCATTCCAACTTTTCTTGTGTTTTTTTCTGAAAGCATCTGGATGCTCCACTGTTGTTGTTCAAGGATGCAAACCATCAGCTTCCTTCCTGCCATCTTCTGTTGTTCCATGGTGGCCAAACTGGTTTTCCCCTCCCTGTTGTAGCTTCCATTGTTTCCACTGTGCCTGCTCCCATGCACAGACACCAGTCGACCCATACACACCTGTACTCAGTGAAGGCAAATAGGGTTGTAACCTGAGTGTAGAACTGCTGTACAGCTTAGCGAGGGTACAGTGAGCACCAGCAGGGCACGAGGTGTGAAGCTGCTGCTTTTTGAAGAGGCCAATGTGGTGCTGCAACCACTGGCTATTAGATCAGATTGTGCCACTGTGGACCAGCAGTGGCAGGCTGTGTGCTCATGATCTCCACTACAAAAACAGGCTGAGGGAGCTGGGCTTGTTCAGCATGGAGAAAAGAACGCTGCAGGGTGACCTCATTGCAGCCTTTCAGTGCCTAAAGAGAGCCTACAAACAGAAGGGGAATCAAGTCTTTGAAAGGGTAGATAACAGCAGGACAAGGGGAAATAGTTTTCAGTTGAGGGAGGGAAGATTTAGGTTGGATGTCAGGGGGAAGTTCTTTACTGTGAGAGTGGTGAGATGCTGGAACAGGCTGCCCAGAGAGGTTGTGGATGCCCCATCCCTGGAGGTGTTCGAGGCCAGGTTGGATGGGGCCCTGGGCAGCCTGGTCTGGCATTAAATGGGGAGGTTGGTGGCCCTGCCTGTGGCAGGGGGGTTGGAGATTCATGATCCTGAGGTCCCTTCCAATCCTGGCCTTTCTGTGATTCTGTGATCTGATGATGGAAGAGAGAAAAATGTGACAGTTGTGATAATTTAGTATCTGTATTGCTAGTGTGAGTCTAGACCTTTTTACTTCTTTGTTGAAGTATAGAAGACTTCTGAAACTCTGTTCGGGCCAGTCTGGATGAGGCATTTGAATACCTTTAAAGTGATTTGTAGCTTTTTTTTGACCTTGCCTAGGCTATTGTGATCCAGTTTTGTGTGACCATCTGTGTGTTCCTTTCTGTTTCCTTTGTCAGCTGTGTTTTGCTGTGTAGCACTCAGAGCATTGAAGCTCAACAGTGTTTATTTTTACAAGCATGTTGGTGCAGATTGCTGAGTAAATGATATGTGTTGGAAAGCTGGCAAGCTGTGTGTGCCAGACAAAAGACAACACACAACATGAACTGTCATTGTTATTCAGTGTGGGCAGCAGATCCTGGAGGGCTTCTGCTGTATATATCCTTGAATACAGAGCACTGATGGAGTCCTCTTCTAAATTGCTTTTCACCATGGCTAGCCTGCCTTTATCAGCTGCTTTTGCTTGGAGACTATTTAAGCAAATTGTGCCTGTCCCTGGAGACTTGCTCACATCATTTCCCTGACACCAATAAGCAGAAGGTCTGCAGTCTAAGACAGTTGGTGGTATTTTCTCCTTCTTCTGAAGTAGTCAGTTTCATTAGTACGCAGAGGCTGAGGGAGAAAATTGCTTACCTGCTTTGAGGATGTAGTGATTTAAGGTAATTTGTTTTAAATTATTACTGTATTTTGGACGGCAAATATAGAATCACTGAATGGCCTGGATAGAAAAGGACCACAACGATCATGTAGTTTCAACCCCCCTGCTGTATGCTGGGTCGCCAACCAGCAGACCAGGCTGCCCAGAGCCACATCCAGCCTGGCCTTGAATACCTCCAGGGATGGGGCATCCACAGCCTCCTTGGGCAACCTTTTCCAGTGCGTCACCACCTTCTGTGTGGAAAACTTCCTCCTGATATCTGGCTTAAACCTCTCCTGTCTCAGTTTAAAACCATTCCCCCTTGTCCTATCACTATCCCCCTTGTATACAGCCATTCCCCCTCCTGTTTATAAGTTCCCTTCAAGTACTGAAAGGCTGCAGAGAGGTCTGCGCAGAGCCTTCTCTTCTCCAAGCTAAACAATCCCAGTTCCCTCAACCTTCCCTCATAGGAGAGGTGCTCCAGCCCTCTGATCATCTTAGTGGCCCTCCTCTGGACCTGCTCCAGGCGCTCCATGTCCTTCCTGTACTGGGGGCCCCAAGCCTGGATGCAGTGCTGCAGATGGGGCCTCACAGGAGCTGAGCAGAGGGAAACAATCACCTCCCTCTCCCTGCTGCCCTCCCCCCCCCCTTCTTTATTGCAGCCCAAAGCACAGTTGGCCTTCCAGGCTGCAAGTGCACACTGCTGGCTCATGTCCAGCTTCTCATCCACCAGGATCTCCAAATCTTTCTCCACAGGGCTCTCAAGGAAATCTTCCCCCAGTTTGTATAAATAACTGGGATTACCCCAACCCAAGTGCAGCACCTTGCACTTGGCCTTATTGAATCTCATTAGGTTTTCATGGGCCCACTTCTCCAGCCTGTGCAAGTCCCTGTGGATGGCTTCCCTTCCTTCCAGTGTATCAACTGCACCATTCAGCTTGGTGTCATCTGCAAACTTGCTGAGGGTGCACTCGATGCCATCATCTATGTCAGTGATGAAGATGTTGAAGAGCACTGGTTCCAGAACCGACACTTGAGGGACACCTCAGAGAAGGCACTGCTGCATTTGCGCCATAAAATAAATGGAGTGGTTACTCTAGGTTAAAACTAAACAGCTCTTTTTATCTCGAGTCCCTAGTCTGGTTTACCACATGGCTGCAGAAACGTTTACCTCCTGTACCCGAAGGGGTGTGAAAAGAAGTGGCCCAGAGCATTGGACAGACAAGGCTCGCTTTTGTTCACAGCTGCACTAATTTAAGTGCCTTCGAGTGTGACTGAGCGACGGCTTCGTTGCAGAGGCGTGGGGCATTTTATGTTGTGAAACATCTGTAGTGCTCCGACAGTATGTTACTGAGGCAAATTAATGTCATGAAGATGAAAGTGGGCTGTGTACTTGTTGGCTTGTTAAGAGAATTAATTCTGACAGAGGAGCATATTCCTTCCTGTAGAACAGACTGCTGTGGATTGTGGTAGAAATACCTTAAAAAAGCTATTCAGAATTTGAGGTACTTAATTCTTTAGTGTTCCTTGTCTGCACTGAGGAAAGCAAAAAGTAGATGCTGTGCCAATGATGCTGCTAATGATTGGGGAAATGTGGCGCGCAGGAGCTAAGCTGAAGAGGAGAGATGAAGGCTGAAGTAGAGAGAGTTGCATATTTGGAGCTAAAGTGAATGATTTAAATATATATTTTTGCTTATGTGACAAATAGATTTGGTTCTACCATTACTTAGTTAAGAAAGATTTAATTGTATCTTTTATGTAGCCATAAACGTACAGAAAGTCATAGTTTACTTAGGCAGGACCTTGTCAGGAAACCCAGTGGATAGATTGTGTCATAGAATCACAGAATGGTTTGGGTTGGAAGGGACCTTTAAGATCATCTAGTTCCAGCCCCCTGCTAAAGGCAGGGACACCTTCCACTATACCAGGCTGCTCAAAGCTCCATCCAGCCTGGCCTTGAATGCTTCTGGGGAGGGAGCATCCACAGCCTCACTGGGCAACCTGTTCCAGTGTCTCACCACCCTCGCAGTAAAGAATTTCTTTCATACTCTAAATTTGCCCTCTTCCAGTTCAAAACCATTTCCCCTTGTCTTGTCATCTGCAAGGTGGCTGTGCCATGTGTTAAAAATGGAGGTTGTTGTTTTGATCAGTTATGCTTTAATTGTAAACTGTCTGGTGTCTTTATTTTATCCTTCCCTCTTCCCCAAGTAAGGAGTGGGAAAGCATTATCAAGGCCATAAGATTCATTTTTAACATGTTTTGATAGTGAGAAACAAGATTAGTAGTTGTTAGCAGCAGCCGATCTCAGGGGAAAAAAGTTCTGAATAATTATTTTCATAGTTGTTGAAGTCATTTAATCTCTCTAGTGGAGATTAATAGAGTACTTAGCACCCGCTTCTGCATGTATGATAGCCTCTCCTTTTATTAAATCTTACGTTTTCTTCTTATCAAATGCACTCTGGTATGCTTATGTTGGTAGAAATTCTCTATTTTGTTGATATAAAGAACTTGGATATGAGAAATTATGTTAAATCAGCTGCATGACTGCATCAGACATCAGCATGCCATAGCCCAGGGGTCATCTGTAATCCATCAGGATAATTCATTCAGACTGCATTTGGAGGCACCTCTGGAAGAGACAAATGGTTCTGCTGATGACATCAGTCTGCTTTCCTCTACCAGCTCGAGAAGAGGCGCCCGTGTTTCTGACACCGCTCAGCAAAGAGCTGAGGTTATTTGTATTTGCTGTGAACTTGCTCCTTGGGGCACACAGAATCGATGCACATGTGCTGCTGACCTTCCAGCAAGTGTCAGGTGGGATGTGTATGCACAAGTGATGTGGTGAGGAGCTTGCTTAGTTGTGCGACTACACTGTGTCTGTTTTGTGATGGACAGGGCTGAAAGAAAGGACTCATTCAGCTGTGTATTGCGAACTAGTGACAGAATTTGTCATCTCTTGCAAGAGTAATTGATTTAGGGCTTGACATCTGTCTCTTATATGTGCCCAAATGTTCCACACTCATGCACGCAGATTAACAGAAGCAAAAGATTCTGTGGTACTCAATGCCTTTTACGTGAAGAACAATCTAACACTACCATGCATGTGGCTGTATTGCAGACAGTTGTGCTTTCTCTTGGAGAAATTGCTGAGTGTTGCCGGTTTGTTATGTGACAAAAGATGTGTGTCTCCGGGGTTGATTGGGGGTGTTTATACAACTTCAGTAGAAGCGATCAAGCACCACTTGTATAGAGGAGCTCAAGAATTACCCTTTTAGAACTAATAAAATAAGGAGAGGTTTCATTGTTTCACTATTTCACTAGGAATTAATTTGTAGAGATTTTCAAATAGCTTCTGAATGATGAATCTGCCCTTGGTGTGCTGTGTATTGCATGCCAGATGTGCACTGATAATCTTTAGCTTCTTCAGGCATGAAGTGTGTGGCACTTCTGCTCTCACTAACCAAAGTGAAACACATACCAGAATGAGGTCTAAAATACCCAGTTGACATTTCTTACAGATGTGTCTTTAAAAGATAAATCTCAATGCTGTTTAAAACTTGCAATGTTTTAGTTGCACTCAGATTGCCACTGTGATTTCTTGTTTGAAAGGTGACTTCATTAGGATAGCTCAGTAATATTTTCAGTCTACAACATGCCTTTAGAAAGAAACCAGTATTAAATGATACACAACATGTAGTATTTCAGCTACCTCTAGAACAATTGTGTGTTAAAATAATAGCAGTTTAGGAAAGTAAAATACAGATGTGTTGTTTGTTTGCTTTCCTAAAGGGAAGTGTAAATGAAGTAGAATGTAATTTATCAGCTACCCAAATGGGAATAGTGTTTGTCGTGAGGCAGAACAAAGTGTTTTATAACACCATGCTGAAGTTAGACTTGAGAAAAATGTGGCTAAGTAACAGCTCTACAGATAGAACTTTAGATTTTACTGGAGCAGATAGTCCATTTACCTTTTCAAAAAGAAGATGCATTATTCCAATTCATGACTGCTGGCAAGAAAGCTTCCATCTGTTTGTAATTCTGCATGTAACCACAGCACTTCAGATTTTGGAACGTACGGCTATCTCTCTAAGTGCTCGGATTATGAAAAAAGAAAACAAACCCACAACATTTTGTCACTGAGAATTAGGTGCTTTTGTGAGCAGATTAATCAGAATTAAGTGCAACTGAATTGTTTTTTCCCCCATGCTGCTTCAGTGCATGGGTCCTGCCGTTCTGTTCAGTCTGGCATGAAATCCTTTTATGCAAAGGATTCTTAAATTTAGTTGAGAATCTTCAGTATCTGCACATTTTTTGTCCCTAAAATGTGGCTTATGTTTTTAGGTTTAGTAAGGAAGTGGAAATCATAGAATCACTGAACGCCCTGGGTTGTAAAGGACCACAATGACCATCTGGTTTCAACCCCCTGCTATGTGCAGAGTCGCCAACCAGCAGCCCAGGCTGCCCAGAGCCACATCCAGCCTGGCCTTGAATGCCTCCAGGAACGGGGCATCCACAGCCTCCTTGCGCAACCTGTTCAGTGCGTCACCACCTCTGTGTGAAAAACTTCCTCCTGATATCTAACCTAAACCTACCCTATCTCAGTTTAAAACCATTCCCCCTTGTCCTATCACTACCCCCCTGGTACATAGCCATTCCCCCTCCTGTTTATAAGTTCCCTTCAAGTACTGAAAGGCTGCAGAGAGGTCTGCGCAGAGCCTTCTCTTCTCCAAGCTAAACAATCCCAGTTCCCTCAACCTTTCCTCATAGCAGAGGAAATGTGTAAAAAGGATCAGTTTTTGCCTGTCACTTTTAACTACTAAGCAACACAAAGTATATTGATTGCTGCTATGACAGTTCTGTTGGCCAATGTTGTCAGATGCCAGTGGTTGTGGTATTTCAGTAGAGGTGGATCCTTCTTGATGGTATTCCTTTACATGTTGTTGCTGTGTGGCAGATGGCAGCAGAGGAGCACCCTGATAAAATGGTATTTGACTTGGAAATGTGTGTGAAGCAAAGGGTGCCACTGAATTCCTTCAAGAATTAGTTTAACAGCATTAAACTTGTTTTACAGTAGAAAACAATGCATTAAATATTGGATGATGTTCAGGCTTAGCTGTTATTTTCAGTAGTGTTTGCTGTCCCTTGTCTTTCCCCTTCTGTTCTTTCTCATTGCGTTATGAATGTAATCACATAGAATTAATGTGCTCATGTTTTACTGATGTGTTTCTCCCTCCATTTTTAGAACCAGTTTTCTTCTATATATAGGTGTTGAGGGAATGAAATAGCAGGGATATGTTCTGTACTGTCAGAGCCATTTTTTACATCATTAAGGATAAACTTCTATCTAGTTGAGGAAGTTGTAGAACCTCTCTGATCACTAATGATGAGAAATTAAGTGGTAGCTAACATAAATTCTGTTGTATTTTGACACGCTTGCTGCTCCATCTGTGTGTGACTTTGAGTGGTTTTGCAGTGTGATTGGTAAGGTTAAAAAAAAATACAATCACCACCACCACCAAAGTGTTTTCTGCAGGTGAAGACAGTGGTAATTGAATCACCAGTGAACCCAGTAAAGGTAAATGTGATGTAGCTAACTATTTATATTCTTTTGTAGGTGATGGATGTGGACACACCATTCTGGGTCCTGAAAGTGGAACTCTTGCTTCAATAAACTACCCACAGACCTCTCCTAATAGCACAGTCTGTGAATGGGAAATTCGTGTAAAGCCTGGGCAGCGAATTCAGCTCAAATTTGGTGATTTAGATATTGATGACTCAGATTCTTGTCATTCCAGTTACTTGAGAGTTCACAATGGGATTGGCCCCACCAGGACAGAGATAGGTAAGTTATTTTCAGCTATTGTCATGTATAGGGCTTGGAAGATAGTTTTAGTACTTTTGTAACTCTTAATTTCACCTTCCCAGCCTTCACTGTGCATATAATAATCACAAGTTTTATGGTATTTCAGTTATTTTTACTGCTCTTGAAAGCTGTTGTACTTCAATTGCTTATTGGACGTGATGAGACCTTGCCTGATACGTGCATGCAACACTTTGTACAGTGCAGATTTTGACACTTAGGAGAAGTGGTGAAAAGAAGGAAGTGTTTGTTATGTACAAGAATCTTTAAGAAGGCAAAGGAAGGAATTTTAGGAATCCTGTAGTCAAAGTTGTGTTTTTACTGAGTTTCATGCCAAGGAAACTCTGCAAAACATAATGGAGTGCTGCCTGTACCTCACCAACTTTACCAGCAACTCTGGTGATGAGCTCATTTCACCACTGTTGCTCAGCAGATGAGGTTTCTGGAAGGCCAGAGTATTCTTAATTATTCTGACATGGTCTCATTTTGTTTACTGTATTATAAAGTGTATGTATATGTCTGTTCTGACTCCATTCCTAGCTGCTAAAAATGCCCTGAAAACATGATGAATTTCCACAATAGCAAAGCATCTTATATTTTGTTCATGCATACTGATAGATGCTAAATGCAACACAGATCCTGTGATAGTTTGTGATCTTCAGACTCTTGAAGGAAACTCCATTATAATTTTCCTTTTTCTCAGACATTTCCCAGTAGCTTGCAGAGTGGCAAGAGACTGCGAGATCATTGTAAGCAGTGAAGGAGTTGCAAAATTCTGAGCATTGTTTTTAAAAAGAAAAAAAAAAAAAAGGCAAAGTGAAGTATATACATACATACATACATTACCTGAAATGCCTGCTTTCTTGTACTGAAGTAGTTCTTTTTTGAGCTCTTCATCTTGGTGTTATTAAAAGATGTAAAGCTTCAATAATTTATAATTTAAATATCTTGCATTTCCTGATGGTAAGGAATCTGTAGTTCACTTTGTACTTTTTATGATTTCATGACTGTAAAGCAGTTAGTTTTCAGATAGCAGTGTGAAATTATTATCCACATCAAAGGTATTTGTAGGATTTTAAGATCCTTGATTCTTCATAAAACTGGAATTATCATTTTTCCTTTACTAACATTGGTTGTTATTGTGCAGATTCATTTACTTTTCCCTTCTTTGTCTAGAGATTTACTTCACCAGGATTGCTTTAGTGCAACTCATGTCGAGTCTTTTTATAAGAAAGCTAGGGGGATGTTAGCTTTGTTAACCCTCTTTTCCAACCGTTACCTAGTTAAGCATGTGTGAAAATAAATACGTGCTTGGAGCTGCGGAGCCAGGCTTGGTCTGAAATAGAAAGCACTGAAGTCCTTAAATGGCAAGGAACGTCCAGTTCTGATAAGTCTATTACTCACTTGTACAAGTGACTTAATGGGTTGGAGTAAATTTTCTACTTCATTTGTTTCTCTTGACTCTCGGCTGTTTCCAGCTGGTGTAGTAGCAAAGTATGTCGAGCAAATGTGTGTGGTGTTCTGCTCCTAATAAATGAAATCACGGAACAAACAATGATCTTAACAGTAGCAGATGCAGATGGTGCTATTTCTTAAATGTTTGTATCTGGAGCTGCAAACAGTGAGATTAAACAGTCATCTGAATTTGTTTGGATGGAATTATCTTCTGAATTTGTCTTTTTTTTTTTTTTTCATTCAGCATTGCTGCTGTGTTCTAATGCTGAAACATAAAACCTGGAATTCAGTGAATTCACCTACTTTAACTCCAAATTGCTTTAAAAGTTGGCTGATCAGATTTCAAATTGAATTGTTACTGGGTTAGTTCATTGATAAGCAGAGAAGGCTTCTTATGAAGCTCTTAAGGATTAGTTCTCAGTCCAAGCCTTTTGAATACTTATCAGTAAATCAAAAGAAGCTTTGAATCCTCGGTGTTAAATTTATCTCTCTTTCACGTAAGATCTGGAGGTGTTTTGTATTAGATTTCATTGCAATCCAGCCAATAGACATTTGCAGACAAGTATATTTATTTAATGTATTTGATGTAAGGTCAGATCTGTTGGAGCGGAGAATGTATGCTACTGTGGAGATTCACCTCTTGCTGTAGACTTATTCAAAAGTGCTTTGGTTCCTTCAGGCAGATAGTTTTCTGTGCATTGAATTGACAGTCATCACTGCAGTCGTGTTTTGTCCATTTCTGGCGCTTACTTTTTAAAAATACTTTGCTAAAAATCTGGAAGGAAACCAAAGAAGAGCTAGGAAAATGATTTAGGGTCTCAAAAGTGTGTCTTGCAATGAATCATATGGTGCATCTGTCTACAGTTTGTCACAGGCTGTATCTCCATGGTACGAGCAGCACCAGCTAGTTTATCCAAGCTATATTTATGTGTCCTGCTGCGTGAACTTGCCCAAAGAAGAGGTTAAATGGTGTCTTGTGGACAGTCTGACCTACTCTGAGAGGAGTTTCATGCTGGTCAGTGGTGTAAAAAGAGCCAGAGGCTGAAAATGAATTTTAAAAAAATGGGAGAAAAGAAATGAGAAAAGTAGTAGTTGGGGAAAGTGCTGCAATTCATCA
The DNA here is from genome assembly GCF_023343835.1 of Lagopus muta. Taxonomy (NCBI): domain Eukaryota; kingdom Metazoa; phylum Chordata; class Aves; order Galliformes; family Phasianidae; genus Lagopus; species Lagopus muta. Next base: position 84,409,750 of record NC_064433.1, read on the forward strand.
TCATGAATTCAGTTAGTAATTGAAACTAGATTGAGGGCAAAGTGTAGGGTCTGTGTGGAGCCTTGGTAAAAGGAAACTTATTTTTTCATAACTTTTGCTGCTTACCAGCTTAAATAGTAAGAATTGGAATAAGGTTATATCTGTATAATTTTATATATTTCATTAAAGTATTACAAAATCTATTTTCTGGTTTTGTCCCGAAATACCCATGCTTTGTATGAAAAAATATCAGAATAAACAAAATCTAGATGCCTCTGATGAATGATAGGAATTTGTATTTCTAATTTAAATAGTGTTTGAGAGTGCAGTTCACTTAAAGGAATTTGGCACATTACCTTAGTTCAGAACTGTTTCTGCAAGGCAGTATTCTACTCCATCTTGAAAAGGGAGCCTGGCTTTGGTGTTTTGTTTTTTTTTTTTGTTTTGTTTTTTGCTATTTTACAAGATGACAACCTAAGTATCATGAAAATGAATGAATGAATGGTAAATTGAAACATGCAGAGCCATCTGCTGTTGGTGGTTGTCCACACAGAGTCTTAAATAGGGTTGTGTTTGGCTTATAATATTGATTGTTTAAGAGAGCCTATGGAGCAGAACATTTTCGTAACTGTCTAATGAACTGTTAGCAGTTTAGTGAAGTTTCACATAGTAGGATTGGAGAATTCCATGTTGATTTGACTCTCATAGCCATTCATCCAGGTAATTTCAAGTCATTTGGTAGTAATTCTTAACTTAACAGGCAGATATTATCAATATCTAATGACTCCAGCTTCTCAGTTTAAAATGTGCTGATGATAGTCGGTTTGGATGGCAAGAAAAATACCCAGATGCAGAACAAGCCTAATCTGGTTTGAGGGTTTGGTTGTTTTTGTGTTTGTTTGTTGTTTTGTTTTGTTTTTTTTTTTGTCCTGCTGAGATAGCTGCAGTACCTGTGTTAGGTGTTACAGGAGCAGCAAAAGAAGAAATGGGCCAATTGCAGGTTTATATTAGTAGAACTCAGATATGCTTTTATGTTGATGCTGAATTGCAGTGAATCATGCCTGCTGTTGTCACAAAAGTAAGAAAAGCAACTGACAGAAAGCATGAGATAATCAGCAGGGAAGAAACACTCCAACAGCTGAGGAAAGAGAAGGGCTTTTTTCCTCATCTCCTTCTGTACGTGATTCTTGTTGCCCCATCTTTCTCATCTTGGAAGAATGGGCTGGATACATATGGCTGGAGGTGAATGGGATGTGTTACATTTATCTGTAAGTGTTAGGGATACCAGTGTCTCTCATCCATTGGCAGTGTCAAAGTAAATATACTTTGGTATTTGCTTTAAACAGACACTGACCACATTCATTCCTATCAACTGCCTGTGTTTGGTTTTGAATATACACCAGATGCATCGTGAGCTTATAGTGGAAATGAAAAAAGATACTTGTTACTGAAGTTGCTTTGGGTCCATGACTCTTTTCCCCTTCTTTCCCTAGGAAAGTACTGTGGATTTGGCTTTCAAATGGATGGTTTAATAACTTCAAGAAGCAATGAAGTCACAGTGCAGTTCATGAGTGGGGTACACACTTCGGGGCGTGGATTTCTTGCAGCTTACTCAACCACTGACAAATCAGGTATTTGTAAAATCCTCATAATTGTTCTTTGCTGGTAAAGTTAGAGTGGTCTAGTGAAACCACAGACCGGTTTTATTACCCGCATTCTTACAAATTGACTTCTAAAAATAATGACTTATGATGCAGTCTTCCTGATATCTCTGCATAGGAAATCAAACTGTTATTTAAGTTACTGTAGTTTAAATAGGAGGAAAAAAAAGAAGAAAAGAAGGGTTATCAAACCTTACCCTCAGTAAAGCAAGAATCACAGTTATCTGTTATTGATGAAAAAGCTACTCTGGATAAAGGATGAAATGCATTTTTTCCAGCCATAATCAAGATGACTGATAACTTTGAAATGTTTTCTTATCTAACTGTATATATTCCATGCACGCCCACCTCATGGCAAAATTTATTTCACTCATAATTTCCTTTACTTCCTCAATTCTGCAATCTCTCTGTGACTGCTAACTAGTTTTCAGTGTGTTTTTTTTTTCTTTTTCCTTGCTTTGTTTTTATTGCTGGTTTGTTTTGCTTTGTTTTGTTTTTCCTTGTGTTTTTTATTCTTTTTTTCCTCTAGCCTCAAAAAGAGGCTGCTGTGTTTTGCATCTACTTCCACTCACTGTGGAGGTGAGTGACATACATTGTCCGAAAGGAGACAAGAATTAACCAGGAACTGCTTTTCAAGGCACAGAGCTGAGGAAGATACTTCCTAGGTGTAGTTCCAAAAAGAGCAGATGAAGAAGTTTCGTTTTAGAAATTTTGTGGATATTCTGATGCTTTTCTCTGTTCTGGATTGTTTGTGCTCACACACTGCACAGAAACATAAAATTTGAAAGAAGTCGTGGATCCCAGTAATGTGTCACTGTAAGATTTCCTGTGCTGCCTGCTTTCAGTATTGTTGGACTGTTACATGCTGAAAACACAGACCTGGTTATCTGGCTTACTAATGTAATTTTCTCTGTTTCAATTTGCTTTTGTGAAAAGAGTGCATGTTTATGTCTTCTATGTAGATTCTCTGAAGCATAGCTACAAATTAAGATGCAGAAAAAACAACCACAAAAAACAAAAAAAGCCATATGTTTGTAGTGCTTCTCTTCATGTCTCTGTAAGTCTCAATGTATTTTCCAGTTACTCGAGACAAATTACAAGGTCCTGCATAAGACTGACTGGAAGAAAATTATGTACACTTTAAAAAGCATGCTCAAACCAGATGTCTTTATCACCCTCTTGACCCAACATTTTTTCTTTCCAGACCTAATTACCTGTTTGGACAATGCAAGTCATTTTTCTGAACCAGAATTCAAGTAAGATTGCTTTCACCTCTTCTTCTCCCGCTCCCTTTCCCTCATTTTGGTCATTTTGGTGTTTCTGTTTCACTCTATAACTTACACCTGATACAGCTTGAAAACTGGGGTTTGAGGACTTGAGCAATGAAAAGACTGGGGAGAGAGCTGAATAATGTTCACATTTGCATTTGTTCTTGATCCCCTCTTTCCTGTTTTTTTTTAATCTTACATACCATACACAGGAAGAACCTCATTAATTTGTGCTAACGCACATAAGCCAATATTACATTCCCATAGAAAAAAAAAATACCACCTTTATAAATATACATTACAGCACATATACGTTTTAAATACTGAAATTCCCATTGAAGTTATCAAAGGAGCACTAAACTCTGGAATAGGTGAACAATTACAAACCCATTTCACAGCCTGGTGTGAGTTAACGAGGTTCTATAGAGATATAAAATGCTTTTCTTTCTGATGGAGGAAATGCATAATTTCTCTGTTTTGTCCCCCATTTCTGTCTAAAGCAACATCAGTGTTAAAAGCTGTAGATTATCATGAGGTATGTAAGCTTTCCTTTTGGAGATCTTAAGCACTGAAGTTGTGAAAGCTGCATTCCTCATTCATTTTCCCAAGTTCCAAAATTATAGGCTGTAGTTTTATTCAATATGTGCTTAGGTCTCCAAATCCCATTGTTTTCATGGCACCTGCAAAATTGCTTCAACTTTTGTTGAGTTGATATTTTACCCAAGTTGGTTGTTAAATCTTGGCTAAAACATAGGCTTGCATCAGATGTGCAGATGTCTTTCCCTTCTTTCCAGGAGCTAGTGATGCAAGCTGAATATTTGACCTGTTCTTTCTTTTTGAATGGTCAAAGCATTGCCAGGAGCTATTGCTAAGTACCATTATTTTTCAGGTATAAATTTAAACATGCAAAACAAATAGATATGCAGGTCTCTAGTTTATAAAATATAATGTATAAATACTGCTACCTACGAGGCTTTCAATTTATGGAAACCATGAAGTATTTATATCAACTTTATTATATTCAGACTAGAACTGAGTTACAGCCGAGACAGTTTTATGTTTTTGTCTGGTTTCTTATGTCTTTGATTAGGATATATCCTTCCGTAGTGGTAGAAGTGATAACAGTGTATTACAAATATTATAAATACAGTGTCTATATTATAATGTTTTGAAAGAGTTGTAGCTGCATGCATGCCTTGACTTGAATTTTTATTATTATTTTTTCTTTCAGTAAGTATTGCCCAGCTGGATGTGTGATTCCTTTTGCTGATATTTCAGGCACTATTCCCCATGGATACAGAGATGTAAGTAAGCTTACTACTGTAGGCACACATTAATTGTGGTAAAATACTTCAAGTTTGATTAAAACTCATTTATAGTTATTTGTATTAGCTCTGCTGTCTGGACTCTGGAAGTTGCACCTCCTAAATTAAATGGCATGCTACTCGTGTTTTTTTGCACAGCTGCTCAGCGACTGGTGTTTCAGTGAGTCCAAGAGGGCCCATGAAAATCAGAGGGCTGGAACATCTCTCTTATGAAGAGAGGCTGAGGAAGCTGGGCTTGTTCAGCCTGGAAAGGAGGCAGCTGCAGGGAAACCTTCTTGAGGCCTTTTGATAATACTTGAAGGGCTTATAGTGACAAGGCTTTTAGTGCAGGCTTGTAGTGATAGACAAGGAGTAATGGCTTCAAATTGAAAGAGACTGGATTTAGTCTAATTTTAGAAAGAATTTTTCTGCCACCAGGGGGATTAAGCATTAGAACAGGTCACCCAAAGAAGCTGAGGATGCCCCATCATTAGAAGTGTTCAAAGCGAGGCTAGACGGGCATTTGGGCAACTTTATAAGATGTCTCCTCTGCTGACAGCAGAGTTGGACTAGGTGGTCCTTCCAACCCACACCATTCAATGAATCCATGTTGCCATCTCCAAGATGTGATGCAGTGTACCAGAGACTTGCAAGGCCTTCTGAGAAAAAAATGTATCAACCAAAATACTCTGATACTTCCTGCTTTGTTTCTGTTGGCTTTTTCAAGTTGTGAATTTCAGCTTTGTAGAGAGAACCAAAGTTTTTTTTTGTTGGTTTTTTTTTTTTATGAAGTCATCTTGCTTTTGGTACTATGATATTTTAAACAGACTTTCAATGATTTACACTGTTTACACTGGACAGCTATGAAAACAGTTACAAAACAGTTTATACTGTAGCGTTAATAGTTCTATTAACTGGAAATTGAAATGTAATAATGTAGTTTACTTGGAATGTTACAAAAGAATGTACACTGGTCTTTAATATTTAATATAAACCTAAAATGTGCCGCTCTGTCATTTACTTTTTTCAAATACCTGTAAATCCTAGGCTACCTGCTTAAATAACTATTCATATGTTTAAAAAACAAAGTCACCACAGTGTAGCTGTTAAGTGTTATGTTCTGCAGTGAGTCCTTGCTAAATAGCTGCAGGATAATTTTTATGCCTATTTATAAGAAGGAGTTTATTCTCTGTATCTCATATTTGCAGCATCTGTAGGAGCCTTGCTTGTTGGAGTTGTTTCTTTTGGCCAAAATCAGGAAAAAATTTTCTATGGAGGAAAAAGAAAACTTCAGCAAATAAATCCCCTGTGACTCTCTTTTTGTATGACTTAATGGCCTGTATAAAGGGCAGAGAGTTTCCCAGAAGTCAAATTGGATGGAAAGCAATCAGATTGTAAAACACGTAAGACAAAGTTGCAGGTAGACATTTTGCTTGCATCCCTTCCTAAAGATCTTAGCTGTGTACTGCTTTAAAGAGTACCCTAAATCTTGGTTCTTTTGTGTAATCCCTTGGAGGACTCATTGCTGACATCTTCTGGTGAGTGGGGAGGAGACAGTTTAGTTTACAGAATCCCCATACTTCTACTTGCAAGAGAAGATAAGAGGGAGTGGGAAACTGGGTGTTTAAGCCAGTCATGTTTACATTTATCTAGAAGCTTTTGAGGGTATTTGTGGGGTAAGGAATCAGAATCTTTGCAGGAAGGTTTTGTGCCAGTGAGCTTGAGATATAAGGGCTTTTTGACCTGTAGCATAATGCAGTTATTTCTCTAGTGGCCATAGTGGAGAATGTTGTTCTGTTTTTAAAATAAGAAGAAAAATTATCCATGAAGTTTGGGACAGAGAGGCTGGAGAGCAACCCTGATGATGGGGATCTTGGGGGTTCTGGCTGACAGCATGTGGTCCAGCAGTGTGCCCTGGCAGCCCAAAGGGCCAACTGTATCCTGGGGTGCACCAGGCCCAGCGCTGCCACCAGCAGCGTGAGGAGGGCTTGTCCTGCTCCGCTCTGTGCTGTGCAGCCTCAGCTCCTGCACTGGGTGCAGCTGTGGCTGCCACAGAATGGGAAGGATGTAAAGATATTAGAGCGTGTCCAAAGGTGTGCTGCAAAGACAAGGAAGGGTGGTTAGGAGGGCAAGGTGTGTGAAGGGCTGGACTGAGGTCCTGTGGTGCGTTCAGCCTCAGCAGAGGAGCTGAGGGGAGGCCTCATGGCAGCTGCAGCTCCTCACAGGGAGAGGAGGGGCAGCTCTGAGCTCCGCTCTCTGGTGAGGGTCAAGGTGGGGGTTGGGGAAAGGTTCTTCACCAGAGGGCAGTGGGACCCTGGAACAGGCTGCCCCGGGGCGGTGGGCACTGCCCCTGGCTGTCAGAGTTCAAGGGACATTTGGACACCGCTTTCAGACATAGGGTTTGGATTTTGGATGGTGCTGTGCGTAGCCAGCAGTTGGACTTGCTGATCCTTGTGGTTCCTTCCAACTCAGAATATACTGTGGTTCTGTGAAGTTTCCCTTTTTCTAGACAAGATCTGCTGATTTGTTTTAGGATAATTGTTGTGAGGCTTACTAGCACCCAGAGGAATGATTGGCAGGAAAATCCAACAACCAGCAGCATTGATTTGGAGAGCAGCTATTAAATAAAAATCCACAGTTGTTGTCTGTTGTTTATTGGCTTAGACAAAGCTGTGCTGCAATACCACACTGATAATAAAATGCTGAATGTGGTTTCTGGAATGTATATGGAGATGTATCTGGGTGAACCTTCAAAGATAGCTTGGTTCCCCTTGATATTCTAAAATTCAGGTTGGTCCCACATCCATCCCTGAATGAAAGCAAGGGGCTGCAGAGTGATGTGTGTCTCCGAAAGCTAAAATGTTTCAGGAGGCAGATGCCTGTGAATAGCTCTGTATAAACCTCTCAAAACAGAGATTAAGGATTTCTAAAAAACAGAGATAAAGCTAAGTAAGAAGTTTCTTAATGTAATGATAGCAACAAAGAACATGACTTGGCAATGCAGCATTTACAGTAAGTAGTGTAATATTTAATTTATTTACAGTGTGGCAGTAATGTTGTTTTTTTCTTCCCCATAAGTCGTCATCACTTTGCATGGCTGGTGTTCATGCAGGCGTCGTATCAAATACTCTGGGTGGCCAAATTAACGTTGTAATCAGCAAAGGCATTCCATACTATGAGGGCTCCCTGGCTAACAATGTCACCTCAAAAATGTAAGTGTACCTTTTACATCCTCCTTATGTTTAGCACCTTAAGTTTTGGTAGTGCCTCTTCCCAGGAGTAAATTCAGCAAGTGGAGCTGTCTGTGAAGTTCTCACAGTTCTGTGGTGTGATTGTTTTACCAGATTATTTTTTAACCTCTAAACCATAAAGATTAATTTTACCAACTCTAAAAGGAACTTTTGTCTTCCAAAATACACATCCTGACCATAAATTCCCAGTGATCTGTGCAAAAACAATAATTTGTGTAGTTTATTTTTTCTAATCACCAATTTAAGTCCTGTCATTTTCTTTCAGGTAAAAGAGGGGAAAATTGGTATCTGAGGCAAGCAATATTTTTCACATAAAACTTAAAATTTCACAAGCTAGTGTACAGTGTTCTGTTTTTATTTTTGGCTCTGTGTATGAACAGTGTGGGAGAGTATTTATCTGGGGGGTGGGGAATTGAAAGACAGGGAAACATTTGATTATTTTTTTTCCCCTCTCCAGAGCTGTCATTTTAATCCAGCCTGAACTTGAGGAATAATGTGTTTAGCAGAGTAAACCTGTCTCTTTTTTTTTTTTTTTTACAAAACTTTAGGGAAAAAAAGAAATATCCAGTAAATAATAACTGCTTTGTTTTGGTAATGCTGTCAATGTTTGAAACCTATAGACAAAGGTCACTTCCCTTGGTTGTCTTTGTGAAGTGAGGGCAACTACTGTTGTCCTGAGAGGCCAGAGGTTGGGTCAGGGAGCTCAGTCAGTGTGAGGAATGGCCCCCTGGTGTGTGTGGGCAGACTCACTCTGGGAAATGGTGAGATGAAACTTGAATAGTAAAGAACACAATCTTTGCAGTCTTGGTTGTTCTGGAAATATCAGTGTGTTGAAGATGGAGATTTTTGAGAGTTTGTATGCAGTGTTTTTGGAAATTCCAAAATGAATTCCACTTAATGATTGGCATTTCCATTGAAGCTGCATATGGAAATATATTATGCTGTAACTTGTCATTTTATCTCAGAAATCCCAAGAATTAAGTGATCAGAGGAGGCTGGTTCTTGTTACTATGATAAAGTTCATTCAAAAGGGAAGTATTTTAATGAAGCTCCTGCATCTTGCTGCGTAGATGGCTCTTTGAAAGCCTGTTACACCAGTAGAATCCTTGGGCAAGCTTTCAGGTGAAAAGAAGTTTATGCTACAACTTCATCATGAATTTTCTGTATTCAGGAACATGTACATAGATTTTAGAGGCAAGCAGTCAGATGAGAAAAATAAATGGAAGGCAGTTTGTGTCAGTTTTCCTCAGTAGCACAAACCCCATCTTTTTGTTCTCTGCAGGGGACCGTTATCTACAAGTCTCTTCACCTTTAAGACTAGTGGTAAGCACTGTCAATTTTATTACATAATCCTTTCATATAAATTGCTCCTTTCATATCAATTCTTTCCAATGTATTTCTTAGTTTTTGTTCTGGTTAGTGTAATATTTTGACTGGCTTCCTCAGTAGTGCAGACTTTCTAAAACCTGCTTTCTCAGTCCCACAGGATGATTGTCCTGACAGTCTATACTTATCTATCTTTTAATATTTTCTCCTATTCAAAACCTTTCCTTAGTAAGCTCTGCTCATCTGCAAGAAGAGATTATTATTATTTTTTTTTCTCTGGTCTAATCTGCTTTAAAGTGACTTGACTCCCCCACCTTAAATGCACTGCTTAAAGCAGAGTTTGGCACTTGTGAGTTACTCTTTATTTATAACAACTGTGCACTACAGAGCTTTGTTCCATATTTAGTCCTTACAGCTTTCTTGTTGCCTCCTGAGAAACTTAGCATAAATTTCAAAATGATGACTGAGTTTTCTCCCTCACTTTTTAATTTTTTTTTCTTTCCCCTGATTTCTTGCAACTGAATGCTGTGTGATAAATTACTTTTCTCCTGAGCTCTAGAAAGGCATTTCTTGTGCTTTGCTCTGTGTGTGTGCTGTGTTCCACCTTGGCTGCCATTCATTTGTTCCTGTAAACATGTTCCGTGTTGATGATTGGTATAACAGATGTTGCCCCATTTTAAAGCTTATTGCTTCGTATGTTTTTACTTTCTGCCAATTGCCTCCTTTTCAAACAGAATAGCTGCAGTTTTCTAAATGGAAGTCACTTAATGTGCCATCTTTGAATGAGTGGTGGAAATACCATGAAGACAGTGGGCTTGTCTTAGTCTCTTAGCTGTTTTAGTAACAATACAAAGAGTGCAACAAAAGCACTGGGACCTTGTTTAATCAAGAAAAAAGAAGGGGAGTCGTGCATACGTTCCCAGAAGTAAACAAATGCTTTTCCTAATATATTAATAAAAGTGATCCAAATGGGGAGATAAATGCAGGAATCTGATGGGCACAAGTGTTTGAAGGTGGAAACTTATATAATGAAGCAAAGATTGGAAAATGTAATTCACAATCCAATGATCTCTCTCTTAGACCTTTAGAAAAGCTAGGAGAAGGAACGCCTGTCTACTGACCTTATGGTTGGAGGATATGAAACATAGTGATCAGGGGAGCATTTCTTGGTTTTTTTTTGGGACAAAATGCCACCTGGCTTTACCACACAGCAGGTTGTGCAGGTTAAGATCCTTTTTTGATTACTAATTTTTCAGCATGAGAAGTGCTGATCTGGACAAAAATGTGGAATTTTGGAGAAGCATTTAACAACTTATTGAACAAGCAAGAGATGTAGATTAAAATATATGTGTCTGAATGGGCTTGGAATTGGCTGAAGGAAAAAAGAGGGTTTTGTAGCGTGCTGTAAGGACAGTTATCTGATTATGGTAGTATTACCAGTGTGGTTTTGTCACAGTAGTTGATGTCATGACTTGGTACAAAATTGTGGTGTGTGTTAATACTAGAGATGTGGTCAGTGCAGAGGAAAATGGAACCATTGTACATGAAGACCTGGCTGCCTTGGTGATTCGAGTAACAGAAGCTAAGTGAAGAACCACAGAGCACATACAGTGTCAGTACACAGACTCCGCTGTATTTCTGCTTCACATTGACAGCTTCTTAGGTTGCAGTGACAGATGGAGGAAAAAATTCGAGTTTAAGTGCTCAAGTGATCTTGTGCTGCAGCAGGTGATGTACATCCAGCAGAGGCAACAAATGAGCCAATGGCTATCAGCCACAAAGATTTTTTTTTTTTAATATTATTTTTTTAAGCCATAAGAATGTAGGATGTAGGAAGGAACTTCTAGTAGGAGTGGTAACAAAACATACTGTTAACTTCAAGGATGTGTTTGAACTGAGGGGCAGGATTGTCGCGTTGCTTCCTACATTCTTTGGAGTTTTATTTGAATTAACGTTATGATACTGAGGTAGGTTTGAAAACCAAAAGTTAAATAGGCTCCAAAAGGAGTGAGTGGCCAAGTAATCTCTTTCCCATTACTGCACCAACCACAAGATAAACTCTTAAACCACGACAGTTCCCCCAGAGCTTCTCTAGTGCTCTGTGTGGAAGGTGATTGAGAGAATATCCACATTATTCTTGCACAAGTGCAAATCTTTCAATACTGAAGATGAGAAGTTTGGTTCCAGTGTGACTGGAAGCATGCAGAAAACATTGTGGGTTTTTTTTTAGTAGCATTGTTACGGAATAAATTTAGATGGCAGTGTAATATTTGCATGGCAAGTAAGATCACTGTGTGGCTTGGAATTCTAAGTCCTCACCTTTTCCTTTGCTCAGGTTGCTATGGGACGCTGGGAATGGAATCTGGGGTAATCTCTGATTCCCAGATTACGGCTTCATCTATTCTTGAGTGGCCTGACCAAACAGGACGAGTGAACACTTGGAAACCTGAAAATGCCAGACTGAAAAGGCATGGGCCTCCTTGGGCTGCTTTGGACAGTGATGAACGTCAGTGGCTGCAGATAGACTTGAATAAAGAAAAGAGAATTACAGGTAAGTTACATGGATTTGGCTTTTAAGCAGCCTTCAGAAAGTTTGGTCACTAAAGTTTTTCTTCCAGTGTTTAGTCTCAGGTAAAATCTGGATGTTATTGAATTACCATTACAACAAGTTTGTTTCTGTGTTCTAGCAAATGCACCAAAGAGCCTAAAGATGAACAGGTGGAGTTTCATGGTAGAAAAAACCTCCTTGATCGGAATTTGTTCAAGTGTTTCCTGTGTTTATATCGGATCCTTGATACTTGCCTGTTCCTGCTGTTTTATTGAGGGTCCAAGTCCATATCCAGGCAGCTCAGTCCTCTGGTACCTCCGATATGGGTGTATTAGGTTTCCAGGTTTCCCCTGCTGCCCTCTACAGCCATAGCAAATCCAGCAGCAGAGGTGGGAGTAATTGCCATGCTCTGCAGTAAGCAGCTGGCAGCCTCCCCTGCATGCAGTGGTGCTTGAACTGCAATTCAGGGTTGCATGTTCAGAGGTAATCCTTGTTGGAGAGCGTGTTTGCAGTTTGACTTAAGTCAAATAAAGTGCCTAATAGTAAAAATAAAGTGCCTTTTAGAATCCTGGGCTTTAAGATTTTCCCCAGATATCCCCTTTGATCAGTTTGGGTTTGTCTTGCTCTCAAGTGCCTGAGCTGGGCTCTGTGAATGCAGCTGCATGCCCTGCTATGTATCAGCACCTGGGTTTCCTGTCATTAAACATCTCAGATTTACCTGGGTCCTACCTCCCTGGAGACTATTTGGATTTTACATTGGTCCTCCCATTCTTGTGCTAATAACCTTCTGCAAAACAGCTTTTCTGGGGAGTCTCCCCACAGCACTGCAGTGACTGCTTTAGGAAGCTGCAGTTCTTTCAGTGGTGCTTTTAGCTTGGCAATACAAAAGCAAGGAAGAAAAATGATACCTGTGCACATGGATAGGCCATTTCTATCAAGAAATGAGGGAGAAATGTAGATTAAGACATAAAAAAGTAAGTAAAATGAGATTTAAGTCACTGTAGGAGTTTCAGACCCTGACACCTTGAATAAACTTTTTGTAAGTGTAACTGGAGCAGTGGAAATTCTAATTATGAAACTCTGGATTAAGAAGCTGATATATTTTGTTACAAATTGGTAGCAGTTTTTTTGTATAACTGGACACCTTCATTTTTACAGGTATTATAACTACTGGATCAACCTTAGCAGAGTACTACTATTATGTCTCATCCTACAGAATTTTATATAGTGATGATGCACAAAAGTGGACAGTATACAGAGAACCTGGCATTGATAAAGATAAGGTAAAAATACCATATACTTTCTGGGAATACTCTGTGGAGATTGTGCAATTGTAAGTAATAAGTATGACCAGCTTGACCAGTTGGTTTTGGTTGTTTTTTTCATTTAACTTTTCGGTGTGATATTGAATCATAAACAGTGTCTCTGCAGAAAGGAATCGGAAAAGGATAGAAGGCTGAAACGCAGAGATGATTTTAATGATGATTTGGAAGTGATAATATTCTGGACAAGAAACTTCTATTGCCAGCAATAAGCACTCGCTTCCGGCAGATGGCAGCATCTCCCAGTGACCTGGGCTGTTTTGAAGAGATTCCCAAATCGCTGCTTTCTCTGAGCTTCAGAATCTGGAGAACTGGAAAGGATTTCAAGTGCTAAACTGAATGATTCTATCTGTCTTATTTCCAGTCCTCCTGATGCTGAAGTGAAAGGTGGAAGTATCTTTTTTTGTTAAATTAAGAGGTTTCCAAACACTGAACACAATCATAGTGGGAAACTTTCTTGAACTGATGTGATTTTATTGTAGAGACTGGTCCACCTCCTTGAGCCTACACAACTATCAAATTTCTAGTAAGAAGGCCTCAATAAATAACTAAAATTTAAAAATCCAGCATCTTTTGCTGTATTTTGAGTGCCCTTCTCTGGCTGTAAAATACAATCTCAGCTAGCTGCATAGATGGAGGCTACATGTTTGGCTCTTGTTGACTGAGCTGCTTCCTTTCCTTGCAAGTTCTTGAAGCAAACAAAATGTGAAGCTTGAAGCTATAGGTTAACAGATCCTTTCTGCACTTTTTTATATCTTTAGGTACAATGTGCAAATGGTCAAACATACTCAAAGTGCCAGCTGTGAAAGAAAATACTTAGCACAAAAAAGGGACTGATATTGAGGCTTGAGAATATAACAGGTTTTCCCTTTGTCTGGCATAATCTCATTTGATACAGCTTTACTTCTGGTTGTATGTGCATGCAGTTTTCTCCCTCTGATTTTTACTTAGCTTAGGAGTTGCAGTTCCCTGTTTTGATTTTTTTTTTCAATGTCTGAAAATTCTGTTCAGGAGACCAGAAAGTTTTCCAAGACTCCAAGTCTTCTTGCGATCCTCTATGAAAAGAGCTTTTAGAGGTGCATTAGTGCTCAAGAAAAGTCCTTCTAGCATCGTTATATTAAAAAAATATATTAAAAAAAATGCTTGTGAGGGTGGTGAGACATTGGAACAAGTTGCCCAGAGAGACTGTGAATGTCCCAGTCCTTGGAAGCATTCAAGGTCAGGCTGGATGGGGCTCTGAGCAGCCTGCTCTAGAGGGAGGTGTCCCTGCCTATAGCAGGGAGTTGGAACTACATGATCTTAAAGGTCCCTTCCAATCCATTCTATGATTATAGCTGACACTAAGGATTCTTGTTGCCTTCATTCTTACATGCTCAACCTCTGAAACCAGAGTTGAAAACTGTCAGTGTTGAGAGAATCATAGACACAGAGGTGTTGATTTCTCTCATCTCCTGTGCCTTTGTTGCTGGGGTACCAAACTGAGCACAGGCCTTCCTTAGCAGGAGGAACTGGCACAACACCAGGCAAACCTTTTTCTGTTCTTAACTAAATTGACGTATTTGTTTGATCAGTTGGTGCTTTCAAACATGAAGACAGTCACTGACTAGGTAAGGACAAACCAAAACTGAACTTTAAGTAGCAATATTAATGGGGGTTGTGTGTCTCCTAAGAGCAGGGATAGGCATGTTATGGAGGTCAGGGAGCTAAGATGCTGCTTAAAGGCTGCTGCGAGATTTTCTTGGTTTTGGCTTTTGAAAGGCCAGTCTCCTGCACTGTCTTTTTGTATATGGTGTACAAAACACCAAAGCACCTTCCTGCTTCTGTACAATTTGGATTGTTTTTACCTAGTAGTGTGAGTGAGCAGAAAAATCCTACATCTCCATAGCGTTTATTTTTCAGGTTTGTGCCAGTAAGTGCCATGACTGACTTCTGAATTACATCCTGAAGCATCAGTATCAATGCTTTGAAAATAGACATTGCTCTGTTACAGTCCCCTCTTTTGTGATGTGTTGCAGATTTGATGAGCTCTTTGTGTGTGAGACCCAGCAGTGAAGGATCAGCTTTAGCTCATTCTTTAGGCAATTTCTGCTCGCTTCTATTATTGAGGAGTTTTTGACCCAGAGATTTCGAGTTGTTAATGTGTTTTGCTTTTTTTTGTTGTTGTTGTTGCAAGTCATTGTAGACAGCAACCACTAGAGGACAGTGTGATTACATTAGACTTTAATTCTTCCTAATAGATGCTATATCCATTCACAGGACAGACCATTCTTTAGCTATTATGCAGTGTGAAGACTCTGATAATACTTACTTTCACATTATCACAACTGCTTGCTGTATTTGAAGAGCAAGTGCAAAACACCAAGAAAGAACTGAGTTAAAATTATTTTTATTGCCATACAAACTCAGCATTTGTGTAGCAACAGGGGTTGCCTGGGTCACATCAGTACACTGTTTCTTCTCTGTTTACCTTCCTCCTCTGTTTGGAGGAAGGCAGAGGGTACCAAGCATCAGTCACACACTGCATGCAGAAACAAAGCCAGTATTCCCATTGGTCTGCACACACACCATTCATTTCTTCAGCAGGAGGCAGGGTGAGTGGGGATGGTCAGGCAGCAGCACTGTTCTGGGTATGAAATACTGTTAGCATTCCCTACGGATTATTTTTGCTGTGTGAAATATCAAAATTGGTTTTAATTACTCAGTTAGTATTATATTTGTGTAACATAGTATTTGTCTTTTTTCTTCTTCTTTTTTCTTTCCTAGGTATTTCAAGGGAACACTGAATTGTATCAGGAAGTTCGCAATAATTTTATCCCACCTATTATTGCACGATTTGTTAGGATTAACCCCTTAAAATGGCACCAGAAAATTGCAATGAAAGTAGAACTGCTAGGATGTCAGTTCAGTATAGGTAAGGCAACTGAAAACTTTCCCATTCTGTGTGTAAACAGAGCAATTGAAAAAGTGTTTCAAGAGACACTAGTCGCTTGCTCTCATGTTACTGATTCATAGCTTTTTTTGTTCATTATACAAAATGAACAGAAGTTTTATAACAAACTGTTCCAGCTCTTTTCTTGACAGGGAAACATGTAAAGCTAGCACTTCAACAAACAAACAAACAAAAAAAACAACCTCATTTCTAAATACTTTTCTCTTCAAGTCCGTGCTCCCAAAATCTCCATGCTGCCTCCCCCACCGCCTCAGGACAGCACCAACAAGGTTGATGACATCAGTGAGGACTTCATCCACTCGGTGAAGACTTCGTTGCAGACAGATAAAACGACTTTCACGCCTGAAATAAAAAACACCACAGTGACTCCAAGCGTAACCAAAGGTATCCATGCTTGAGCAGTAGAAATTTGGGAACTGCTTACAGTACTTTGCAATATATTAAATGTGCTTTCTGAGTTTAATTTTGCTTGTCAGTTTTTATATACTGTAATAAAACATCAATCTTTTTAATACTTGCCAATGTATTAAAGATTAGATGCTAAAAATGCTCAGTTGCATACAGCATGTGGAAACAAAACTAGTATTCTAAGGGATGTAAATATTATGTTGAAAATGAGTTTAACTTTTAATTACTTAAAGAGCTTTTCTCAAAAGGAGAAGTTGTAACTTGGACTTCCCTTCAGAGTTAGAAGTAACTTTGTCATTTTAATCTGATAATTGCTTAGGACAAGACACTTAAATATAGATAGTTTTCTGTTAATCAGTCCCATTGGCATGAAATCTGAAATACACCCGGTGCCATCATGTTGTTTATTAAAGTTGTTAGAAAGAGAGCAAGAGCATGGCAAATGTAGGCATTGGTGAAGTGTCCTTTGGGAAGCAGTGGACAGAACATGCTCTCATGTCACACGTAAACCCAGATAGACAAGTAGTGATTGTTAGGATTTTGTGCTATTTACTTCTTGTAAGAGGTTCAGACTTCAGTGGTTGCATACCCCTGGGCTCTTGGTATTCCATGTTGATGATAAAATACCATTTTCCTGTGAGAACCATGTATTTGTAGTGAAACAAAGCTATTTATTCTGTTGGAAAAGCTTTCAGAAATGTTGCGTACATGTAAAAGAGAGAAGACAATAATTGCTGTTTAAACTGTGTGAGCATCCAGCAGGGTAGCTTAGCAGGGGGACCCAGTGTGATAGATGCTGTACCTGAAAACTACATGTTTTACCCAAGTAATTTTCAAAATAAGAACTGATTTATGAGAAGCACTTCTGTCTGACACCACTTAATTTAATGGCTTTCAGATGTGGCGTTGGCAGCAGTTCTGGTTCCAGTGCTGGTGATGGTCTTCACTACTCTGATTCTTATCTTAGTTTGTGCGTGGCATTGGAGAAACCGGTAAATGAATGGATTAATGAAAGTACTTGAGTAGAATGTTGGTCTGGTGTGTGGGAATGAAGCACTCTGCATGTGTTGCTATGGGAACTACACGATCCGCACTTCTGGAAGGGCTTTTTTTCACTCTTTATGAGAAAATGTTCATTTGGAGAGCAAGCACAACGGAAGTGCTTTTTGTAAATAGTTTCCTTTCAAGTGCTTTTTCCGAAAACTGATTTCTCCAGTAGCAGCAGACTGGTAGCAGCAGGCCGGGTTGCTGGGGCTTGGGCTGTGAGCTTGAGAAGCAGTTACAGCCGAGGTTGCTGAGCACGGATGCGCTTCTGGTAGGAAGACTGGCTAAAATACTCTGTCCTTTTCTCACAGCAAGAAAAAAACTGAGGGCACCTATGATCTACCTTACTGGGATCGTGCAGGTAACAACATGATCTTATGAAGTCCTTTACTTGGTGTTCTCAGTGTAATGTTTTCAAACTGTAGTGATGTTTTCCACCAGCAGAAGCTTCTGCAGTGCTGACTGGTGGAGATGGAGGGACAGAGAGCACAGAACTTGCTTGCTGATGAGACTTGGCTTTTTTGTTTTCTGCATTTTTATAAGACATGGAAAATATCTCCAGTTCCAGCTTACAGTGTCAGTCTTCTTTTTTAAGTAAAACAAGTTTAGAGCCTCTTAATTGCATGAAGAGGGGAAAAATCATTCATGAGGAAACTTGGTAAATGTAATAGTCTTTTATTTCTGGTACTTCTTTTGTGCTGGAAAAAAAACATTTCATCTTGGTATATGGAGCTTGTCAAGTTTCTTCTTCTCCATTGTCCTTGTAACAATGTGGGATTACTCGTATCCCAAGAATCCCCTTGTATTCCCTGGTATGTTTTCTGCCTTCCCATTCTTGTGCCTCATTAACTTCAGGTCAGACAATTCCACAGAGCAGCTCTTTGAAGGAGTCACACAAACTCTGGTGCTGCAGCTTAAAGAGCTGGCTTAGCTTTCACTGTCTGCATGACTAACTATGCTTCATTTTTCTGACTTTACACTACAGAATAGCCACATCCCTGTCTTTGTTCTCTGGCAGTCTCATGTATGGCCTTGTTCATTAGAAAAGAAACCTGTTAATGAATTTATTTTTCTTTATTATGTGTCTGTTTTCTGACAGGTCACAGCATAGTTGCTTTAGAATGTTAAGTGTCAAAGTCTCCTGTATTCAAATGCTTATGGTGAATACACTATATGTATTTTTTGTTCATGCTGGTTTAAGTTTAAATGTTCAGTGCATGAGTCTGTTTTAAAAGGAATACTGAAATTGGGCAGAATGCAATATTACAAAACTGTTGCTGCAGTTTTCTGTGGGACCTCTGTTTGTGCTCTCCCCACAGGCTTCCTCATACTTTTAACACTGTTCTGTGGTTTTAAGTCTGCTCGTTCTTGGACTTCTTTGCCTACAAGATGGTTTCTTACATCTAAAATAAAATGCATTCGTGGACAGCGTAACCAGGATGGCTTTGGTTACTCAGTGAGAGGGATGGAATGACTGCAGCAAAGGCAGCCTTCTCTCCCGAGAGCTTTCATGACCACAGTCACTCCTTATCAGCCTTTCTGAAGTTAAAAAATACTGAGTTTTTGCAGATATTCACCGATTAGCTTCTTTTAAACAAAATGAGTGAGAAACATTAACAGCCCATTAATTCACATACTCCTGGGTTACAATGTTGTGTAAATACTTGATTTATAAATCGGCCTCGTTACAAAGTAAGACTCTGTAGCATTTTCTGTGTTGCATTCTGCAAGCTTACACCTGTGCTGGGTAGGAGCAGCACTGTGATTAAGGGGCACAAGGGGGGAAGTCATTGCTCTGCCCCAGCAGCAGAACCTAATGACTGCAGTGGGGGCAGGCAGTTAACTCATGGCATATGACATTTTAATAGCTTAACAATTAATTAGTATCTATGCTAATCATTTTTTTTTTTTTTTAACTGTGTGAAGGGTGGTGGAAAGGAATGAAGCAGTTTCTCCCTACCAAATCAGCAGAACATGAAGAAACTCCTGTACGCTACAGCAGCAGTGAAATTGGCCGCCTCAGACCAAGAGAAGTTCCAACAGTGCTGCAGACAGAATCTGCAGGTACTCTTTTGTTGTTTTTGCAGGCTATGTGATAAATACACAAAATGCCAAAAAATGGCAGAAATGTGACTGCATTTAATTATTTCGTGTTTACTTGGGGGAGGTGAAGGGATATGAATAGAAATGAATGTGCTGATAAACACATATTAAAACGCAGACTTTTTCAGATCTGTTCTCTGAATGAATCCCATGGAAGTCTGCATTAATTGACTGGTGATGTGCTGGGGGTAGACACTTCCCCAGGTTACAGCAGTAACTGAAAGCTGCTCGTTTTAATTGCCATAATGAGTGCGCTTTCTTTAGCTGTGTTTACAAGCATTGAAAATAATTTCTCACATTATGCATAAATCTGATATGTGGCATTTGGTTCCCTACACTGACAGTCTGATTAAGCCATATGCCATAAGCCATTAAGCCATATTGGTCTGGAAAATCAGTTACTGATAACAGCATGCGCCCTTTATGTTAAACTGGCCATTAGAGGAAGATGGCTGACTACCTTTGATTCTGTGCTGACGGTGCTGATGGCAGAAGTTTGCAGATGTACAGGAATTACAGCTTTACAGCATGCAGAAGTAACGATGTTCTCTTTTTGGGTGGTGGGCTGATTTTGGGTGAGCTTTTGTTTCTCAGATTATCTGTCAAACTGCAGTATCTCAGCTGCAGCTGGCTGTGTGCTGGCTCCCCTCTCAGAGGACAAACCCTCCATGCCAAAGACCACTTCTTATCCAGTACCAGACAGGATAATTCCACTCACTTTTAAGCTTTCAGGGAAGCACGTTTGAAAACACTTAGTTTAGAGCAGATATTCAACTTGAGCAATAGTAGCTCACAAGGGAAGAATGATAAACCTGAGCTATCAGGTGCTGTCACATAGACACATAGAGCTTATGCTCTATCTGTTAGGCGAAGATTACTTCTTTTTTTCCCCACAAAGCACCTCGATACAACAGACAAAAACCAACCAGTACTTTGATCCAGGATAATACTCCTTGGGGTGTTGCTGACAGGATGTGTTGAATGTGTTGCTGCTGTAAGGAAAATATCCAGTAAGTGCATTTTTACTTTGTTTTGTTGGGGTTTGTAATACAGAGTATGCTCAGCCTTTGGTCGGTGGCATCGTCGGCTCGCTTCATCAGAGATCAACCTTCAAACCAGAGGAAGGAAAAGAAGCAAGTTATGCTGATTTGGACCCTTACAATTCACCTATACAAGAAGTTTATCATGCCTATGCTGAACCACTGCCTATAACTGGACCAGAATACGCAACTCCAATAGTCATGGACATGTCCAGTCATCCCAGCACACCTCTTGGCGTTCCTTCTATTTCCACCTTCAAAGCAGCAGGGAATCAAGCTCCTTCACTGGTGGGAACTTACAATAAGCTCTTGTCCAGGACAGACAGCGTGTCCTCAGCACAGGCACTGTATGACACACCAAAGGGACAGCTGGGGCCAGGCACTGCTGACGAGTTGGTGTACCAGGTACCGCAGAGCACGGCCCATTCCATCAGCAGTAAAGATGAACCAAGTTAGCTCATGTATAAGGTACATAAGGTAGGATGATGGCAAACACGGCTTGTTTTTAAAAGCCGGTTTCGTAAAGCTGACGGATTCATTTTTTAATCACGCTGTTTTGATAACTGTTAATCTTAAGTAATACAGTGTTGAGCCAAAAGATGTATTATTGGAAATCTGGGAAACCAGTCATTCTGCCTTTTCTTAAGCTGCATTTATAATTGGGAGCTCTGTTGTTGTTGTTTTTTCACTACTGTACAGTTATCTGTCAGGCATGACAGAAGGTCGCTTCAAGATTAGCTTCAGAAAGTCATAGATGTGAATGAAATTTGGAGAAACAACTGTTGAAAGTATGAAAGACGGTAATTTTTTTGCTAATGGTACTATTTCTGGGGAAAAATAATAATCCACAATCTAAACTTCAGACTTTCAAAAAGCTGTAGGCGCTGGCATGAGTTGCCCAGAGAGTGGATGGTGGATGCCCCATCTCTGGTGACATTTAAGGTCAGGTTAGAGGGGTTCTGAGCAACCTGATCGAGCTGTAGGTTCTCCTGTTCACTGCAGGGAGATGGACCAGATGAGTGATGAGGGTCCCTTCCACTGAAACAATTCTACTGTTCTACGATACATAGGTACTACAGTGTCTAAAATTCATTTTACCCTATAAAACGTGTGTACAGCCTTGAACTTCCATTAACTTCATGACATAAAAATAGTCATGATTGTAAATTATGTTAATTTTGGCTTTTGTTCACAGGACTGGGAATCATGAGCTGTGTGTTCCTTAGAAGTTTCCTATCATTTCTGTTAGCCTTCTGAAATTAGAATTTGCTGTCTGTACAACCCATTTTCTTTTCTGCCTCATGTCTTAAGCCACTCAGCCTTTGTGTCCTGGTAGGGATACAGCAGGTACAGTCTGAAGTCTTACAAGCAAATTACTTTGCAACTGCTTTCATTTATTCCCTGCTGAGTAAAGGCTGCTCTGACTGGTGCCTGCCTTCAGTTAAACTTCTGCAAGAAGCATGCAGGCATTCAAAGTGACTGAGATGTTCCCTCTCCCACAGCAGTATCTAGTGTTGTAGATTACGAGGTGAGCATATTCAAAGAAAGATATGTACATACTTTTGCGAGTGCTTGAAGAAGCACACAAATATTCTAAGGGTGCATAGTTTGTGTAAATACATGCATTTAGCACGTATGGTACTTTTAGCACAATTGGAAATCTTTGGTCCTAGAGCTTTTCTTATGATTGTTTTTATTAAAGATCTTGGACTCTTTAATGCTTTTTACTGAGAACAATTGCTGTCCCAAAGAGTGTCATTTTAGAAGCATTTAATTGCATTTATATCTTTTGAATGTTCCAGTTTTCTCTGCAATGAAACATGGCAGTCAGTCTTCTACTGAAGATTGGGTAGACTAGTTTTATCTCAGTAATCACAAAACAAGAACCATTTGGATGTTGTATTTGCCACTTTTTTTTTCTTTAACCTTGTTAGAAACAAAGCACAGCTTTTTTATCTTAAGTAGTAGAAAAGAATTCTTAAATAGCTTTATTTTTATTGTAACAGCACTGGTGGGAGGATGCTGAATTAATTTATAAATGTGAAAATCCCTAGCTACACATTAGCCCAGTTTTATGGACTGTAATGGTTACTGTTTGCTTCTGTAACATAATTTGTCAGCTTTGGTGTTGCCCGTGGGCCTGACACGAGGTGGCTCCCATCCCCATCGAAGCCAAAGTCATGTACAAGAGAACAGCTACTGCACGCTTGTACAGAGCAGTGCCCTGACTGAGCACGTGAGTCTTTTTGCAGAGAGGCTTTATATAACTCTGTGAACCAGCACTTCTCGTGGTCTATCCACTGCCTAGAACATTGTCACCTACACTCTGCTGCCTTAAAACTCAATTCTGTATTATTCTGATTGTGAGAATGGGAATGCTTTTGAGAATTGGTAGCCTAAGCTTAAATCTGAGTAGGCAACGAAGGGCAGTATACAAGGCCTAGTTGTGGAAATAGATGCATTTCCTGCATATAAGTTGTATTTTTGATGTAACTGCAACTTCATCTGTTTGATAAAGCTAAGTCACAGCCATCTGTGCTCTCCTTAAATAGGCTCTTGCTCTCAAGTGCTCTTGCCTCACAGCAGTTATAACTTTGACATTATGGCATTTTATTTGAAAGGGCTGAAAGGTTGGTTGGTTGCACGGAGCTGTGACATACATATTCCAATTCACTTGAAGAAGCTTTTGAACGTTTAGTCTTTGAAACAAAAATATCTGCGTGGATCACACCAATTTAAGTAATCTGGTAAAATTAATAAACAGTGTTGGAAATCTGCATTTTATTTTTATTGTAGGCCAGGTACAGTGTAACAATGGGTGCAACTTTAGGCTAAGGCAGTGTAGAGAGTGGGTTTTGTTCAAGCAGCCATGATGCAGTTTCATTATCTGAGCAGCATGAGTTAAGAATGGAGTTAGATCCTCTTTATGAAAGAAAACGGCCTCATGCTTTGCTCACCGCTTTCAACATTTACATTGTAAGTTGGAATTTCTCATAGTTGGGTTTAAAGTGTATGCTGCAAACTGTTAAACATCAACTCCCAAATGTAAACTGTGTGACAGACCTAAGAGTGATGTTCTCCCATGTACAATGCAAGCAGAGGTACAATTAATGGGTCTCATTTTTACATGTGAAGCTCTATGGATATAAAATGTATTTCAGCCTTCTTTGGCTTGATTATGTTCTTACCTCAGCATGTAGCGTAGTTGCTCAGTATCTGTATATGTTGCTAGAAATTAGACTGTATAAATAGTGAGGTTTTTTAATGTATGTTAAAAAGTATTTTAAATAAATTGTACATACCTATTATGCTCAGTTTGTGTTTAACAACCTTTACTTTCATCTCTGTATCACTGCTAGTTTGTAGTCCCTCTGGGGCTGTGCCCTGCCCCCACAGCAACATGGCACTGGCACCACAACAGTGCTCAGAGGAAAACTCCCCACCACATCACCGCCCATAGCAGCCAGCTCTGGCACTTACCTGAGCTCTTGTTGGGGCCCGAGGTTGCTGCTGATCTGAAAACCTCAAAACTGGTGTCAGTTTTCTGCATGTGAAAGGGAAAGAAGCACTGTTTGGCCCCACATGCAAGGACAGCACTGCATGTGAAAGTGGGAGAGGGAGTCCAGCCTCCATTCACATTTAACTGGCAGAAGCCTGGAACAGCTTTCAGCCATACAGCTGTCTGTGTGCTGAACGTACCTGGAATAACCGTGCAAACAACTCTATGGCCAAAGAACTGGAATCGCAATCTACCTAAATACAAACTCAACACAAAATAAATTATGTGAATTCTAAGCTTTTTTTTTTTTTTTTTTTTTAAATCTTTTCTTGGTTAAAGTCACAGAGTCCAACACAGTCATTCTGCAATTGAAGAAGAAAGTGGAAATCTGCAGTCACGTTCCAGTCTAACACAATGTCTTTCTCTAGTCACAGTAACCATAGAAAAAAGAGTAAACATAAAAAAGAAGTAAGAGTACAGGTCTATTGTCATGGTGCTGTAAGATGCCATAGGGAACAGTTGGTACCTGTGATGGCTGCAATGGTTACTGTGTAAAGGCAGGCTTTTCTTAGAAGAAATCAGGCTGCTACACAAAGACACCAAAACAGCAAATGCCAACTCTGTTCCACTCCCTTACCTTGATTAAGAGAGCTGGAAAGTGCTAAGCCCATGCAGCACTGAAACCATGCCTGAATCCAGACTGAAGCCTGAACCAAAAGGAAACCTACAAGGACACATGGGATTTATGGGGTCTTTGTTTGGTCTTACTCAGTCACTTTAAAATTGTTCCAAGTTTTTGAACTGAAAACACTTCTGCTCTTTTAAAGGGTTCATCCTAATTAGAGGTGTGGGGAAATCCAACACAAAGCCCTACCCTAGTGCAAAGCTTCTCCAGAATTTGCTGTAGTGTTCTCTTTCAGATATAAGAGCATATAACACACACAAAAATGCAAACTCGTTTGTATACATGGCACAGGTATAATAGAATATATTTGGAACTCAGTTGGGGTTGCAATTGCAGAATTAAAAAGAAGGTTGTTCAGACACAGAAGATCCTTCAAACAAACATCTGCTTTTCTCTTCAGATTTTAGGAGGATGATTTTAGAACAAAACTCATAACAGGAAAAAGAAAAAGAAAAAAAAAAGAAATCCCAGAGAAAACCCCTCAGCTGTGCCATATGACAAGGTAGCTTATCTCAGCATCTCCTGCCCAACAACTCAGAGCAACTGGAAGGAAAAACTTGTATTTTTCAGTAATGCCCAATCATCTCTCCACTATAAGAGGTATTCCAGTCTCAGTTTATGCCATAATCCAAACACTAGTTAATGTAGAAAGGTACCCAGAATACAATGGAGTTTGAAGCTCTCAGCCCACGGAACAGCATTTCAGCTACCATCCTTGCAAGTCATCTTACTTCAGAAAGCGGACCTCACGTTACGGCTCTCACATCATTATGCAGCATCCTGTTTGGAGTCATAACTGGCACAATGAACACCATATAAATAAGCACGTACCATATCTCATACACAGTGTTCCATTCTGGCAGGTAAATTATAGGACAGAAGTATTTCAGAGATTCTTCCTCTGAGGCAATGGCCTTCCAAATACTGACAAATCCTACAGGAATTCTTTCTCTCTTTCACTCTTTCTCCTTTTAAGCCTAAAAATCAATCCATTACACACCTAGGCAGCCAGCAGCCTACCTTATTACCTTACATTCCAGGAAGTATTTACAAGCATGAGACGATCCACAGGAGAATCATCCACATGAGAGACACTTGGTTCATGCCAAATGCTTGAGATCTTCATCAACATTGAGAATTTTCATTTCTGTTCCAACCCAACACCCCCCCTTTAGTAATCAGAGCAAACCACAACACGGTGTTACTTTGACAGCAGGAAACAAAATTAAATGGGACCAAAATCCAACACTTGAATGTAAAGGGGAAACAAAATAACATCTAAACAAAATTTCAGTTCTAATAGCAGATTGTAACCAGCAACGTTTCAATAACATTTTCATGGGGAAAAAAAAACCCAACAAAACAACTTACGCTTTTATGCATTTTTTATAGTATTTTCTTCAACCCAGTAGAGGAAGATGAGAACACCTACACAAAGAATTGCCTTACTGCATAAAATGAGGAAAATCATAGAATCATAGAATGGCTTGGGTTGAAAAGGACCACAGTTATCATCTGGTTTCAACCCCCCTGCTGTGTGCAGGAACACCAACCACCAGACCAGGCTGCCCAGAGCCACATCCAGCCTGGCCTCGAATCCTGCAGGGATAAAATTGCTGATGATCAAACCAAACTTCTTCCATAAAACTACACCTTCCCTGGCAGCGCTCCCACACAAAACAGTGGCAGATACTAAATTTGTCAGCATCGAGGGACTGAAACCATTATTCACTATTCCAAAGTTTTAATGACTTTTGCATCTGTATCAGATTTGAAACTCGCACCATATTGAAAGCAGCAGCCACGTGATACCCAGTATGACTAAAACTGCCTGCAAAAATCAGTTCCCACTGAGCCCACTTCAAAGACCACTCTGACTACAGCTATATTCATAATTTAAGCATTTACACTTATTTCCAAATTTGACTTTTTGTAAGGTATGTGTATGAGCGTGTGAGTTAGCATTAAATAGTCCCAAGAATATTCTCTGCGTAAGTCATGCCAACAGCCTTCCAATACCTATTTGTCTATTAACCATCGTTAATCTATGAACATGGGTTATATGACCCCACTGCCACTCAGTCACCAGTGCTGAAACATACTCCCACCACACCATCACTGTGCTCACATCCACTGTGTGGTCTCTAGAAGTGTTAAGCAAGCATCAATAAATGTCAATGGGTGCCATTTTTCTACATGAAGGAATTCAGTGACACAGCTTTGCTTCATCTGCACCCCCATGTCAGACACCATTCTGTCAAACTGCCCCTCTGCTGCCATCTGTCACACGGCAACAACATGTAAGTGAATATTGGTGGGAAGGTTCTGCCTCTACTGCCATACAACCACCATCCGCCTCTGGCAGCGTAGGCCAACATAATGAAATTACTTTCAGAGCAGCCCTTGCAGTTGCACACAGTCAGTGTGGCTGTTCAGCCACTAACTTTGCCCCATGCTGCTCGTGATTTGAGATTCCCTGACGTTTCCCATCACCCATTTGTACATAAGGTCCAAAATAAAGCTGTCACCTGACAACACTGAGAAACACAAATTGAAGAGAAGGGCTCAACAGGTTCTGCTTTCACAGCTCGGCACCCCAAACACCCCACCTGCCCAGCCTTACCTGCATGCAGCCACCTGCCCAGAGCTCTCAGCCCCACGTTGCCCCGAGCTTCACAAGGAGCGCCTCCCTCTCACCTCCAGTATGGTTTTTTGTCTCTCAAAAATGTAGGAGGTCAGCAATAGTCCTGCTGCTGGGAGCACAGGTGGGGTGTCAGGGAAGTTGGATGCAGGTGGCTGCAATTTATCTCTGAGAGGCAGCATTTGCCCACTGCCCAGAGCTGCCTACTGACACATCCTGAGTTCCTCAGCGTTTTGATATGTCCAAACCCACCATGCAGGGCTGAAGGGGAGCCCCCATTTCTTCTCACTGCTGTCCCAATAAGAAAACAGGTAACCACAGCCTTGTACAAAACCAGCATCAACCAAGTGCCTTCTCCCAGTACATGAGCAAGCATTTGTACACTTAGCAGATGAAGCCTGAAGAACACGCTCACCAGACTGAAATACAAAAGACTTGCCGTTCTCACCAGTTCTCAAAGAAATGATGCTTGGTTTGCCAACAGAACGATACCTGAATAAAATCTGCCTGGGGAAAACTTGCCAAGATTTGGCGATGTTTACAGCTCTAACGCCACTGAAACCGATGGGGTAACGTGCAGAACGAAGGTCTCCCTGATTTCCCTCTGAGGAAAGCCTCCAGAAAAAGCTTGTTATAAACAGGACTGGCAGGGCACATTGAGCCATTCTGAAGCTCCTGCTCTGGTCAGCCATTCCATGATGCACAGAAAAAAAGTTTCATATACACTTCACAGGTGGAAGAGCCACTTGATAGGGAGGTAATTCAGCACCAGCATCAGGCCAACAAGCCACCTGAAGCAGAAACGACCCAGCCAGAGTGAAGGCAGCATTAAAACCACATGCTCAGGAAGTCCTGTTTGCTTGAGAGCTACTGGTCCGCCTCTTACAGAAGAGTCAGAGCCCAGGGTGCACAATGGGGGCAACTCTGTCAGTTCTGGTGTGCTCCTGAAACTAAAATTACACCCACCCTCTGGGAAGGGAACATTTTTGAATCAATAATTCTTGAATCAAAGTCATTCTCAAACACAATCTCTTAGATTACTTAGATTACACTTAAAATTACACCTGACACATTTATACTTCATTTCTTTCTACCACACAATTGATATCACTTAATTTGGTGGATATGAGAATTCCTGACAGAACAGGTAAGCTTCAAGGCAAATAAAATGCAGCCTATTTACTTACACCGCGTGGGACATTCCATTTCAATCAAAATCCCGACAAAGCCAAAAGCTATGACAGTGCCTAACAGGCTGGTGTCTTCTGAAGTTATGCACCCTCACCTTCTCTCCCACTCTGATTTATCTTTACATCCCACTTAGGCCACCTAAGCGAGCTCTGACACACGCTAAGTTGTGCAGACATCCCAGCAGCGTACCCTGCATTCAGCATCATGCCCCCACAGAGCTCTCAAACGCCTTCCGGACGGCCCTCCCTCCCCTCAGACATCCTAGTAGCAGCCAGCAGAAGCCAGCCCACACAGGACTGCCACCTCCTCACACCACCCTGCCACCCACAAGGATGAAGTACTGCCAACGCCGAGCGCTAAATCCTGCCTGTCCCCTGCTGCTGTGCCGGATGCCTCGGCACACCCGCCAGGGAGGGCTGTTATGAGCTGCAGATGTTATTATTATTGTCCTGAGCTGCTGCGATGTCTCTCCGCACTGCCAAATAGCAGCTGCTCCATTGTACCTCAGCAGCAGCAACAGCAGCTCAGTACACGACCCCCAAAGGCTAACTTGTGACAACCGGGGCTATGGGCAGGGTTGGATGCTACTTCCTTCCCTTCTCCTTTAAACCACTCCATCTTTCTGTTCTTTTTACAGTGCTTTCAGGTTCACTGTCAGCAATAACATAGTCTGAGGAAAGCCCAGTGCTTCACATAAATTATTAGAGAAAGCTCTGGAATGCTTAACCAAACCTTCAGACCCAAATCCCTCAGTATTGTGACAGAGCTGTTAATGGGACAGCTTCTCATTACACAAAAGAATCCTCACAGGGAAAAAGGCAAATAAGTTGGGATAGCTGAGCCTTCTTTCACAAATTATTTGTTAATGGCTTCAGATATGAAGGCATGGCTTCAGGCTCTTCAATGCACAGATGTAATGAGTGGCAGCGTAGCTGAATGACCATTTCCCACCTGGTCTCACACAGCACGTTTGTCCAGAGTACATACAACATGCTCTGTGGGTACCAGAGTCTTTTCATTACAGCTGCTTCTGATTTCTTACACAATGCTTCTGATCTGGACCAAAACATTTCAAGCAGTTTCTTGTGAGCTACCAATTCTGAAGGAGAAAGACACTCCCAGAAACAACCAAGCAAGATGTTTCCAATATGAGACAGGTGCTGAAGATGTTCAGTGTAAAAGCTCAGCCAGCTCCCCTGGTCACCTTGCTGAATGCCCACCAGCCCGGGACCCAGCTGCCAATTCCAACACTCCCAGGGCTCCAGGACACAGCCTTGCAGTAGGAAGCCTAGCAGTCTAATCCTGGGCCCAAGAAAGACTTCATAATTAAACAGTTTCTCCTGCAGTAACAGAAACAATCATCTCTCAGGATCACTACATCTTATAGGAGCCAGAAAAAGTAAAAAGCATTTGACAGCTTCTGCTTTTTGATGATTCCCAACTGATATGCAACTCGGAGGTTGGTGGCCCTGCCTGTGACAGGAGGTTGGAGCTTGATGATGCTCAGGGTCCATTCTAACCCAAGCCATGCTATGATTCTATGAACTTGCAAGGAAATTACCTTTTGATATCATTTATTATTGCCTCCACCCACACTGGACCATACTTAGCCTCATAGTCCTTTTCCTCTTCCAGTCAGCTGCATAGGGAAAGAAAGAAAACTTTCTCACACACTCATGAAATTTAAGCAAAAGCCAAATGAGACCCAGCGCTTTCTTTGCCTGGTTTCCCATAGCCTGGGGGGAGGGGGTAGGAGAGCAGGACACAGAGCAAACAGAAGCAGCTCAGCTTTTTTCTCAGACTAACTTTCTCCCACCATACTGCTCTCAAGGAAGACAGCACCACCTGATCAGTGAAGCAGCTGCTTTCTCCTACGTCAGACCAAAACTTAAATCCAAACTGAAATGCAGTCCTCTCTGCATATTATCTGATTTTCCAAGCCCTCCCTTTCCTGAAGTGCCTTCCCTGTCTTTACCCTGCCATCAGTTTGGTTCCTCAGAAAAAGGAAATGATTTTTAACACTGTAATGCATCATTAAAACACATGGTGCTCCATCCATTTACTATTACTAGGAATCTCCATGCAACAGAGCTGTTTATACAAAACAGATTCAACATGTAAATAATTTTTCCAGACTCGATAGGTCTGCGATCGTGCTCAGCTGTTTCACATGAAGACTCCATCCTTTCATTTCCAGATGAGATAAGCAAATATCTGTGTTTAGAGAGAAAAACGCACCATGGCAAACAGATCCTGGATGTACGCGTGTGAAATGGTATGAAGAATGAAGAATCTGTATCTGAAGTACTCCTGAAATGTCCTGTAATTCCTACTTCTGTTTTACGCCTCCCTCTATGGATATAGATACCACTCATGAAATCCAGTCCTAAAGAGAGTTAGCAACCAAAAGCAGCACGAAAATTTCTGACACTGAAACACAGCTCTCTCTATTGCCCCTCTGCAATTTCAAAATGAGATTTAAAAATTGCACATGAGGCTTTTAAAATAGTGGGATCTTTCCACCCCCAAATATTTTTGCCAGAGTTACAGCTGAGCTGCAGAACTTCAGGAGATGCTTTCCCGTGTAATTGTTACCTTCTACAATACAAATTAAAACATTTATATTAAAGACAAAACAGGAACTTACATCCCATTTAGCTCACCTGTTTTAGTCCATGCATACCATATAAATTTAGATTATGTATACCACCAGGAATTCTTTGCCTATTCCCCAGTTGCTAAACATCCTCAGAAGTAAAAGCTGGCAATAAATAGTCTCTTCCTCTGCTCCAGGAACACATGGGGAAAAATAACACACCAGAACACCACTTATTACTATACTGAACATTTATGATATCATTAATTTGGGTCCAGCAAACTGTGCAGCCTGCTGTAGGAGAGTTGTTCTGCCAGGATGTTGGACTCCATCTCTGGAGGTCCCTTCCAGCCCGTACAATTCTGCGATACTGTGATTTGGCCCTGTTTCTGATAGACTACTTTCTTTTTCAGGAAAGAAACAGGCATATTTGCCTGTTGCTTTAAGTAGTAGTGAGAAAAGCATGACTACTTTCCTTTGAAAGCAAAAATCTACATATCTTGGGTATTATGCTGTTTTCTGAAGCACTGGCATCTGCAGAAAAAGGCTTCGAACAACTTAATGATTTTGCTATGCCAAAATGTTACAGATCATGGCAGTAAGTCTTGAGTGGCTTAGCAATGGAGCACTCACAGCAGTGCTGTTCATTTACACATAACAGGTGCAGCTCTTAGGTTCATTCAGCAACCTTAAAGCAGGATGTTTACGCATTGAATCAGTAAGTTCACAAATGCTACCATCTCACAGAAAAAGGTTCACTTACTACTGGTTATACTGCACAAAAAGCAGGGTAGGGAGGGTACTAAAACTTTGTTTTCTGTCTTTTTGAGCAAGGCAGATTCCATCCAAACATATCTGCTGCAAGTACTTCATCAAAGCTGCCATCCCCATCGTTGTAGACCAGGCAGTACTACCCAAAATGACAGGACGCTCTGCAGAGCTGTTCAGAGTAACAGAATCACAGAATGGGTTGGAAGGGACCTCAAGGATCATGAATCTCCAACTCCCCTGCCACATTCAGGACCACCAACCTCCCCATTTAATACTAGACCAAACAGCAGTGACTTCCTGAATTCAAGTAGCAGCTGCCAAGGACACCACTCAGAGGATTCACTAAAGATGGAAGACGTGTTTAAAGTAGTGGTAAGGTGAAAAAGAACTTTCATTAACCTCCAGAATAACAGAGGAAGACTGGTTTGAAGACTGGTTTCCTTGAGGAGAACTTGAAAGATATCACGTTTCAAGAGAAGAGCCAGGTTCTTGAACCAACCTCTGGGAGATAACAGACATATCACCAATGCTGCTTGCGAGACTGCATTTTCTAAATACTTTTTTCTTTATTGTAGACAATTCACTGGAATGCATACCTCATTATTCAGTCTCAGTTCAGTCACATTTTTACCAGATACTCCATAAAGAAATAGAACCAATGGCAATTGTGCTGTGGCTTAAGCACCCAGATGATATATCGTTTCTCAGAGGATTAAAAAAACAGAAACAAGGAAAGGGAGAAAAAAAAAAACAAACAACAAAACACAGAGAGAGAAAAGGGGGGGGAAAAAAGCATTAAAAAGAAAAAAAGAAGAAACAGAGTCCTGTGGTCTGTTTGGAGCTATAAGTCCTGATTCAGCTTTGTCAGCAACACCAACAGAGCCTTCCAGAGGGCTGTACGGGATTAAATTTTCAAAAGCAACTAAGAAGGTTCAGGAGCATGTCTCATTGTTAAAAGTGATTTAGAATAATGAGCTTAAGCATTGCTAAATGTACTGCTTTTGTGCCCTGTCTTGTCCAGTCCAGTCAGGGATAGGGCTCTCCCAAGCCCCTGGCAGGATTAGATGCAGTGGTTTGAAATCCTGGAACCCTGTTTTCACAGCTTTCTGATGAAGGGGACTGGACCCGACCAGGATGAACAGAACAAGATGTGTGTTAACCCAGAAAATCAGCATAAGACATTGGTGGAGCAAGCTTGTAATGACAGGCCAGGCTATGAACCAGGGCAGCATGGTTTTCTGCTGCTCATGGCACAATTAAGAAGCAGACATTGAAAGAAACAGTGCATTCTGATTCACCAGAGTCTATCTGCCTAAGTTCCATGTCCTAAGAGCTGCACACATTTTTAAAGACAGACATGGGCATCTTTAACAGCAAACCAGACTTGACAGAATCACACAGCTTCCCTATGCCACACTCTCTTCTCTTGCTCTAGTCTTTGTTTTCTTCCTTATCTCAGTAGCGTGGGCTTTTTGGTGGAGAAGAGGGTAAGGCACACAGTACTTATCAAAGAAATTCATTAAGAGTGTTTTATTCTATTTCCACTTATGCCAGGGAAAAATTGTTTTTAAGAACTCATAGGTGGTATGCTATTCTTGACCTAAATTCTTTTGCGTCATTCCTGCATTCTGGAAATTGCTTCAAAGTATCTGAAGCTTTGAACATGGAAAACAAAAATGGTCTCTTCACCAGCTACAGCATTGATTTCCTGAAAATGAAGTTGTCAGATTTTCTGATGGTTTATGTTTAGTACTGACTTTGAGCTTCTGCACCACAGAAATGGGGACTTGAGTGGGGAACGGACATTTCATGTCACTGAGTGTCAGCGTCTTGCACAGAAGGCTTCAGTAGGCAGGCTGCATAGCTACATGATTCTGCTGAAATGGTTAGCACTGAAGGAGCCTTTACTTTAAGCTATTAAACCACTTTTTTTTTTTTTTAATATAAATTGATGTTTTCACATCCTCTATCTAGCTCTGTGGGCTAGCCTTGGTACTCATATAAAACCAACACAACAAAGGGTTTAAACACACTCCGTGTTTTTAAAACACGATCTGTATTCTATTGTAAGTACTGAACTGTGATGATTATCCTACACTAATACACAAATGAATGGTCTGCTTTTCCAGGATAGTGGACAAAGCTTTGTACAACCTGTGCCAAGCCAATCAGCCCATGCAAGTGGCCAACAAGGGGGCTTAAGCATTAGGTTCTACCAGCTCAAGCACTTTGTTGGACCAAGATCTCACTTTTTACCTACCCAAAGCTGCATTTTAGTCAATAGAAATACAGCAGCAACAAAGGCCTAAGTAAGAAATGAGTATAGACCCTGACTTCTGGATAAACAGTAGTACCACATAGTTTTGCTGTCCTTGCAATTCCAAACCACTGTGCTATCTGTTGTTTGAAACTCATCTCAATATAAGTTTCCTAAGAAACAAATTTAGGAGCATAAAGGCATTAATAATAATGCAGCCTTGCTTAAGTTTGGGTTTGGATGATGAATAAGCTCTGTCCCTCAATTTGCTTACATTCACCAAACCTGTTACTAAAGCAAATCCAGAGCATTGGGGAAAGAATGAAAGATGCTGCCCGTTCTTCATTCACAGCACATATTTGCTTTCACTGAGCAATCCAGAGAACATCAGCGTCTCTGAAAATACGTTTTCTTTCTTCTCAGCTTTAAGTGGATGGCAGTTATGATAAAACCTGTCAGGGTTGCTGCTGCACCACAAACCAAATAGGCAATTCCCAGGAATGGGTTACTCCCTCCACTCCATACCATGGTTGAAAGAATCACATATTTCTTCCCCTTGAATTTGGTAACAGGGAAGTCTGACAGAAGGATGTTAAGGATTCATTAACAAAGTTTACATTACCTCCAGGAGAAAATGTAGTACTCAAAATCCTTCCCAAGACACAGAGGAGACAGGAGATCTGTACTTGCTGCAAAAATTCCTTTAAGTGACCTGAGAAGTCTCTGCTATCTTAATCAGAAAACAAAAACCAAACAAAAACAAACAAAAAAAACCACCCAACAACAACAACAACAAAAACATCAGAAGCAGTTCCAAGTTATTTTGGATACAGTCTCAGTGTAATTCAGGAAATTCTAGGATTTTTTACTAAGAATTTCAGATTCATACTGTATGTAATGGCTACTGGGCTAACTGGATATGATCCATAATATTTTTAAGCAGCAAACAAAACTCACTTCAAAGTGAACCATTTGGGAAACTTACCGTGATGACACTCTACATATTCTCTGTGAGGGATAGTGCTCACCTTAAATGTAATATGCTCTCTACCCACATGGAGCCTTTCAGTGGAGCTACAATGTTTAAAATCCTAACTGCTTTTGTTCAGATTGAAGAGAAACTTACAGTCACCGTAATTCCTGTGAACGAAATGGGGCCTTTAGTCAGCAAATTTCACACTGTTTGGTGTGTGAGCGCTTCCTATCAGCCCACGGCTGAAATCCACCAGAGGGCTCTGCTGGTACAGGCATCCCACACAGTTCTCACTGGCAGGGTTACCCCTGGCACGTCTGTGCCCCAGTCATGGTGACTCCACAGCTGACCAGGCAAATACTGAACATTTTAGCCACCTCTTCAGATTTCCATCTTTCAGATTTATCCTCTCTGTAAAACCCACCACCTCCCTGCAGAAATCAAATTCAAAGCTGGGTGCTGCCATGACCAACAAGTCTTAATTTCATCTGCACAGGCTAGAGAGACTCCACCCTAGCAGCCATCACCCTTACAGTCAGGTCTTTTCATGATGATTTAGTTTGGAGTGTTTCACTTGTTTTCTTTGCCATTTTACTATAGAAATCCCATCCACATTGCAACCACCTAATAATTAAGGATTCCCTTGGATAATATGAAAGGATACTGTAGGAAATATGGAAAGTATAATTCCCTGCTGGGAGGCCATCAGTAAACTGCCCTTTCCGGCTGATACGACGATAAAGATTTTTGAATGTAGCAAAGGCTGATACTCGCATCCAGATAATGAGGTCATCATTTATATATCCATTATTATTTTCATCTTCCTCATCTAACAAATACACTGGTTTATGCCAGTAAGGAGGTCTTGCTGTTCCTATGAAAAAGAAAGAAAAACAAAACAGGAAAGACATACTGTCAGGAAAAACAGGGGTCAATTACTAACTTCTTTGTCTGCTCACAACTAACACAGAATATGAGAAAAGGAAGAGAGACAAGACTGTCCATTACCACAAAATCATATGTTTGGTAACACTTAGATTCCATGGATCTCAACTCAAACATGAATAAACAGCCTATGATATTTAGAACTCGCTATATGAAAATTACTTAGATAACTCATTCTCCCTGACGCAGGGAGATGTATCATACCTATTGTATCCAGCATAGCAATGTCCTGATCC
Source organism: Lagopus muta (assembly GCF_023343835.1). Taxonomy (NCBI): domain Eukaryota; kingdom Metazoa; phylum Chordata; class Aves; order Galliformes; family Phasianidae; genus Lagopus; species Lagopus muta. The sequence goes on from NC_064433.1 coordinate 84,445,748, forward strand.
AGAACATGGTGCTTTTAGTCCTACTTCAATATCACAGAATTGTAGGGGCTGGAACAGACGTCCAGAGATCATCAAGTTCAACCTCCTGCAAAGCAGCCCCCCTACAGCAGGCTGCACAGGTAAGTGTCCAGGCAGGTGTTAAATATTCCCAGAGGACAATCCACAACCCTCCCTGGGCAGCCTGTAATATGGCTTAACCTAAACAAGGAGATAGCCCTAGCAAACAATTGTTGGAAATAACTACTCAAGACATAAGTCTCACTTGGCTCACAATTACCTATGGATCTGCAAAGGCAAGAAGAAGGGAAACATGACGTGCACTTTTCCTTCTTAGATGTTTTCAGTAGAAAATATTGAGACTGCATCCTTGCCTTCTCTGGACAGATTAACTGTTTCTTACAAAACCACTTTCTCCCTGTTTTGATGGTCAGTGGAAAAATAAAGGACCAATTTGGCTAAATCTGGCTTTTGCTCTCATTTACCCCTCCAATGCTGCTTCTACTACTGGCTATTTCTCACAGGGGCAATTCCCTTTTCAGAATGGGAAAATTCTGCACACAGGGAGGGAGAGAGGGAAGGTGATAGCCACTGAAAAGTAAGGAATGCTGGTAGAACCATTCTTACCTGCAAATGCAGTAGAGAGATTGTGCGATTCTGGATTGCGGAATTTCACGTGTTTATCTGTCCACCAACTGTTTCCGGTCCTCAGCAGTGGTACTTGAATAACAGATGAGTTAGAATTGTAAAAAAGATCAATAGTATCTGGAGGGAATACAAGAGGCAACACATCTGAGTGAAAGACAGTTGTTCCAATGACCAGCACGACTAACAAAACAAACACTACGAAACACCTTTCAACTGAACAGAAAAAATAATAAACATAGAATGACTACAGTTGAAAATGACCTCAAAGATCATTTGGTTCCAACTCTCTCTTCTCACTACATCTCCAGCTGTTTGTTATTAGCTTATTAGCAGGGCTTGCAGTTCGCTCAGCTCTTCTTTTACTCAGCTGTTCCCTTATCTGTTAGCTTGGGTTAAAAACTGTTCTTATGGCAGGAAATAAGCCTCTGTTACAGCAGAGGGATAGAACTGAGCAAGCAGAGTGGCAATTCAGACATCACCTGCTTCTCCCACACCACCAGCCACTGGCTCCATGCTGTGTACTAAGGACTGATATAAAGGCAGGCTCTGAAAGATTTACCCTTAGCATTTTAAATTCTTATTATCCCTAACTCTCTGCAGAATTCTGTTCCAGTAGCCAGGACTTCTGATCCACATGGGCTACAGAGTCAGCTCCGCTGGCCTAGGTCTGAGCCCCGCCTAGTAGCTCAGATTTCCAGAGGACCAGGTGTGCACACAGGTGAAAATCAAATGGATCTGGAATTTACTACAGCTGCACTTCACAAGTCCACTGGTGTAGGTGGTTCAGCTACTTGCAGGTAGCTGCTGCACTGCCAAAAACAGATGGGGGGAACACATAAAAAGGGATGAATGGGTGGAAGGAGAAGTATATAGAAGTGTTTTTGCCTTCCTTTTTCCCACAGAAATCCAATCTGAAAACTAGTCTTTGTGGCCAGGAGCTGCCTCCTAGATTTCAATCTGAATGTGTTAATAGGCAGATTATGCCCTCCAGGAAACCATATACAAGATCAAACCAATTCATGTAAGACTATGGATGCTTCCAGCATTCAAAGAACAGAATGCAAACATGCAGATCCGAAGGTCTGAACCAATGTCAAGAGCACACTGCTTCTTTCTAAGCATACTGCTGCAGGAAGGTAGAATTTGAGTCCTCCTGATGTTTTAGCAGGGAAGTATGCTGCATCTATTGTGTATACCATTGTTTCCTGTTTCATCAAGACTCAGTTCCCCAGGCCTGTTACAGAGTCACACTGAAGAGTGAAGGAAGCAGAGCACACATTCACCACAATACCAGAGTCAAACAAGACTTCTTGTGGAAGAACAACAGTTACCTTGCAATATCAGGACTCAGCTGGATTGGGACAACATCACAGTCTAAAGTTGAAATTAGTAAAACAGACACAGAAAGTACTAACCATTGAACAAGCTGTTGGCAATAGCACCGCACGGAGCCATTGGTGTTCCATTCTGGTAAGCAGCGAAGGGCGCACAGTACGAGTTCTGAACCTGCAGAACGATCAGATAAAAAAACTGTGAGGTTTTCATTTGCTGGTTTCCTCGCACTCCTTCTTCTGAAAAGTCAATGAATAACGAGGTCTCCAGTCCCTTCTGGTCATATTCAAGAAACATTCAGATGAACGAGTCTGTAGTGGAGGAACAGCTTCCATATCACAGTAAGCAAACTTAACGTCATCTCCAAATTTTTACTGCTGCCCAGCAAACTCCAGATCACAAAAAGTCATTTGGGGATCTGCTGCTGTAACATAGCTGCAACTAAATGTATTCCAATCCAGTCCTGACTTACCTTGCAATATCTTATTTTTCTTTCTTTATAATTTTGACCTGCAGTGCTTCAATGACGTAGAACAGCAGATAGAATTAGTGGTATTACTTCAGCATGGGAAAATCTCTATGTATGAATGCACGGCGTAAAAACCAAAAACCCATCTTCAATGGGTATTCAAAAACCCCTCTTCTCTCCCCCAGCTCATGAGAAACTGCAAGTCCTCCAGTTATAGCACAGAAACATTTTCAAATAGCTTGGATAAGCTTTGTATTGATTGGCATAAAAGCTGTTGCACCTGAATGCAAACAAGCTGACCAGAAACCTGGAGAAACTGTTGCATGGAGAACATGTCTTGAGAGTTATAAGAAATATTTAATAAGAACAACAGATTATTATGGTACAATCATCATATCTGTTGACAGGACAGTGCACAGAAATGCTACTTCCAAGCAAAAAAACCCCATATTTTCTATTTACAATTTTAAAAACCTCTGCTAACATAATCACTGCAGTCTCCAATTTCCTTGTGCATGCATTGCTGCAAGGGATGCTGTCTGGCCTCCTATTCAAATTTCTAAATTGCATATTTCAGAATGCTACATGATGACCTATTTCACCACGTACCCTTTCCAGCTTCTTGTCCATCTCCAAAGCCAGATGTCATAACGAAAGACTTCGCACAACTTAATTCCCTAATCTTACAATAAAACAGCAGATAAAAAAGATTTTTGGCTAAGACAACTAGAAGGAAGACTGGAAGGAAATGTTTTCTGTAAATTTATTTGTAAAAGATAGCATATGTTTAATCATACACTAATCATAATCATTTTAAGATCAGGTTTGGAAACCACAACATTGGACCGATACCTATTTATATACTCACCTTTAACAATCATAAAAGCAGAGACTAAACAGTGAAAATCTGAACCTTCCTATCATTTCCCAGAGTCATCTTAAAACACTTACAGTTATGCTTAGTTAGATCTCCATGTAGTCAGACACACCTGGTAAAAATACTGATCTCATAATAGAAAGGAAAAAAACTTACATCTACATTTCGACCCAACAATTGTTCATCACTTCTTGATAGCACGTATCGACGGTGATTTTGATAGAAGTTTTGCAGGCCATAGTACATAAAGACATCACCCTAGAATTCAAGAATACCACTCTTCAATAAGGTGAGCTCAAGTAGACAGAAAGTCCTATTAACTACTGAAAAAGAGAGTGAAAGAGAGAATAATTCATACTCACTTCTTGGTAACTACATTCTAACTAATTACTCCAGCAGATGTCATCTATTATCTATTCTTTACCCTTTTAGTTGAAAGCTTTTGTATTTGGCATGAAATTAAACACACTTTAAAACACAAAATGAAACCTAAAATGAAAAGGCATCATTAGTATTTTACTCAGGATGGTAATAACTGGTCCCGAAACTGCAGTGGGTATGAATTATTGAATGGAGTCGGACGCCCATTTTCTACAAAAGCAAGATGCCGAAACAACTTCAAAAGAGAGCCACCAGCCTTAATTCCTGCAGATTTTTAAAAAAATAAGACTGCCTCTACTCAATTATCTAAGTCCTTTGGAAAGCTCAGTCCTGTAATTAAACAGAGAATGTTAAGCAGGCAAATATAAGCAACAAAGAGGTTTAGTAATCCATTCAAAAACCATTATCCAATTAAATAAACTTCTGATGTCAAATGTAACTATATCTGAAGGATTACGCAGAGAATGTTAGCAACTTCTTTAACACTGAAGCAACATAAAGCAACTTTATAATTTAATCACACTATAATATGAAGGGCTCATCTATGCAGTACTAAGTGTAAGATCCCTTCTGAAGAATAAGGCACTTTAGCAGCCTTACAACACAACCAGCAGTTCAAGACAGGAAATGAAGGATACTTCTCCCAAATGAAATTGCAGAATGCCACTGCTAGACTTGAACTGTTTCAAGGACCCTGGAGATCAACACTGTAATCCCTGTCAAAAGGACTGCAATGGTTTACTTATGACAAGTGGTCAAAGTTTCAGATTTCTTTCTCATTTAAGAGTTTAGCAGTACAGTAACAACTCCAGGCCAAGGGCTAGAGTTCTCTACTGACTCAGAGAGAGAAATCACCTCCATAGACAAACACCACTCCCTCCATCCCCAATTCCTCCTTGAAGATCTCCCGTCCAAGGGCAGAGGGATCCTGATCTGGACTATTTTTAAACACAAGCCCCAGACCAATAGCAAATGCAAAATAGTAAAATTCTGAGTATTTCATGTCCCTAAAAGCAAAAAGAAAATTCAGACAGGTGCTCTACAGAAGAAATTTAGCATATTTTATCATTCATGGACATAGCTATCAGGAAGTACTAATCAACTTGGCTGGTTTCTGATATTCACTTACCAGCATATCTTCTGCTAGTGTGAAATTAATAGAACAGAGGCATTCACTGTTCCAATTAGAGGAATTTTCACGAAGTTTTGAACAATTTGAGCATTTATCTGTATAATCAACCTGTCAGAGAAGTGAACAAGCAGAGACGTTGCATTAGAGGACATGAACACAGGAAAAGATTAGTGTTTTAGCTACAAGACCTCTCAGGGCAGTTCTAAGTGATCCTGGATTATAACAAAACTGTTAAAATCAACAGAGATATAGAGAATCAGGACTTGATCTCAATGGAACATTCACAAATTTCATCCCTACTTAAAAGCTGCTTTAGAGTTTTCTGATTGCTGCAGAACCTCCAAATTTGCTTCTTGGCAAAGGAGTGCTGACAGACAAACACCTTTACAGCTTGGTCTGGCTTTCCAAGTAACGCTTGACAAAAGCCCACATGAATTATGGTTCACATCAATAGTCTGGATGCAGTGCCTGAGAAATGGCTCCAACCAGGAGCAGGTTAACAGCAGCAGGTTTAACCAATTCTGCTTCCAAGAAACAGCATTCAAACATCAGGGCTCCCTGCACTTTAATATTTTGCCCAAGCAAATATTTATCTCCTAGAGCCAAATACCAGGAGGAGGAGATAATGACATTTAGATATTACCACCCAGTGGTAATTATTTCTCAGTTACCCACTCAGAGCTTGGCTGTCATCAGTGACCATCTTTCTGAGAACTTTCACAGGAATACTGGCTGCTGGATGCGTGCAAGACATAAAGCCAATGCTATCATCTCTACCAAGGCACACAAATTCAATGCTCTTCCTCCCCCTCCCCCCAAATACAGACCATCTCTTTCTTAACATAATACCAAACACCCACTCCAAACAGACCTGGATTTCTCTGACGCTGTTTGCAGCTACTATGAGGGAGACTCCCACAGCAAGGCAAAACGCTCCTGTGAGAAAGAAAGTGGAGAGCACAGATGCCGTGGTAAGTCGGGGCTTCCATGCTGGTAGCTTCTGTTGTTTGAATGCACTGTTATCTGGACACCTGGAAGGACATGCTTCTGCTTCTTGTGAAGCAGAACTCTTCTTGTTCTTCATATCCTTCTTGTGAGAGGAAGAAACAACATACTTGTGCTGGACGGTGTTTAAGCTGAGATACAGTCTTTACTGTTGGGAAACTATATTGCTTGTTCAGATCTGCATTATGACTAGGAATTACTTATTAACTAGATCTCTCTCTTCCTCCTTTTCCACATTTGTGTATGGATTGCCACGATCAGCTTGTACCAATCAGATGATTGTGTACTCCGGTCAGTACGTCCAGATCATGCTTCCTGGAAAAGCTTATATATTTATTCCTGCCCCACAGTACAATAGCACTTGTTAAGTCTTATTCATTTGTGTGGATACTGCCAGCTATACTAGAATTTGTGTAATCTCAGATTCATCATTTCTTCTCCCTTCACTTCTATAGTTGCCCAGCTAACAGACATGGGATAAAAGAAAAGACCTATTCCAGTTCACTGGATGCCACTGAGGAGGACTGGAGGGACTGAGAGTGCTGGGTATACAACACTACTTTGTAAAACCAAATAAACTTTCTTAACCTGCATTCATTGCTATTAAGAAGCAATTTAAAGTTCTAAAATGCTTCGTATTGTTTAGCACAATAGGGAAATTAATTCTAAAAATGTCTCATTTGGATTCTTCCAAGATGCTGACGATTTGCCTACCTCTATTCATCTTCTTTTTCCATGCAATAAATAAATAAAAAAATAAAAGCACCCTTCTACTCACAATTACAGAAGAATCACCCACAGACAAGCTGTTTTCAACTCCAATGGACAAAAAGTAGAATATTTTTTGAAGACTTCAACAGTTTAATCACAATAAACTCTCAGTTTGCTAGACAGATACTTTAAACATAATTTATCATGTAATGACAAAAAAATAGGATTTGGCCAGCTGTAGAGCAGATGAGAGAAAAATACTTTTTTGCCAAATTGCTGAAATTCAGATATTTCCAAAGCTATTTTAAGGCAAGAACTAGCTTACCACTCCTATGAGAGAAAGAGGTAACTGAGAATTGCATTGTACAAAGACTTTCACACTCACTTTTGCTCTTAAAAATGGCATGTAATGGTAAATCTTGTGGGTGAAAGCAATATACATTTAACTTTGCTTTTGCACTGCCTGTACAATAAAAGACTACCAATAAAAAAGTACAAATAAAACTTCTGTTTTTATTATTAAAAGGAACCTCAGAATAAAGTTACACAGCACATTCTTTCTGCATCAATTATCTCTGAAAAATCAAAATTCTTAATCACCATTGACCACTTGCAGACAGGATAGAAGTAAAATGAACCTGTAAGTCACTTCCTTGTGGGTAAAACTATTAAAAGAGTCCCAGCTTCACAGACCCCTCTCTGCACAGCTTTATAATCCTCATCTCGAGTAGGTCGATTGTTTCTTTCTTTATCTGAGGAAGACAAAATTCAAAGAAAGCATCAAAGTTTACTGGCAATGCTTTAGCTAAACACCATGATTTTATTTATTTACTCAGGTATCTTACTGTAGAACTAGAAATTAAAGGAGAAGTTCCCATGCAAGGCCCTTAGCTCTACAATGGTTCCATTTTCCTAGAATCACAGGATATATTGAGTTGGAAGGTACCCAGCAAGGATCACTGAGTCCAACTCCCAGCCCCAAACAGCACCACTCAAAATCCAAACCCCATGTCTGAGTGCTGTCCAAAAGCTCAGTGCCCTGGGCAGGCTGTTCCATGCCCAGTGCTTTCTGGTGCAGCCCCTGTCCCTCACCCCCAGCTGCCCTCCCCTGACGCAGCTCCATGCCGTTCCCTCAGGCCCTGTTGCTGTCACACAGAGCAGAGCTCAGCGCTGCCCCTCCGCTCTCCTCATGAGGGGCTGTAGGTGGCCATGGGGCCCCTCCTCTAAGGTTTACTGTGCAGTCCTAAGGTACAACAACAGCTCATACAACACAGCTACACAGTAATTGGCACAGCTGATTAAACTTGGCAGAGCAAGAGATACACCCTGGGCTGCAAGATTTCTGTAGGATTTTACAGTGTATCAAGCGTTATCAATGAGTCCAAGGGTAGTCCTGCACTGTAACAGCCACACAATGTTTGTGGCTGAGACTCCTGAATGAAACTGAGCATTCAGGTGTAACTAAGCCACATGCAAAGTACTTTGGTTTACAACACGGATACGACTGTACCTTACTGCTTATCTAAAGATCAAAAACGAATGTAAACAAGGGCAAGAATAGATGACATATTTCAGCAGGAACTGAAGATTTGCTCATCATGGCAAGCCTAGAATTTCCTTGTAGCTTCATTCTTCCTGCTCGTGAATAACTTCTTTCTGAGCTTTCCTCAGGTTTATATCCTTCTGTGCACAAGAATGTGTGATGTAATAAAGTCTATCTAGACTATATTTCTAACAAACCCTTTTGCTTTAATAAAACCTGAAACTTGCTCAGTGCTTACATTGCTTCTAGAAGGAAATAATAAACAGTTAAGCAAAATATTTGAAAACTATATGTGAATCTTACAAAAAAGTAATTTGAAGAGTTGAGACAGGTCTGTATTGTTATCAATCGCTAAAGAAAAAAACTCCAAAGAGAAAAGTTTGTCCTTTGGTCAGATTTGAAATTACACCATCAATTTTTATGTAAGCCTTTACATTGTATTGTAATTCAAGCTCATAAAAACAGAGCCCAGTAAACTCATTCATTCGACCTTTGGTTTCTTTGTGAAATTACTTCCTTCTCTCCTTTGTTTGCTTAGGATGAATGCAATGAAAGACAGAAAAACAGAAAAAAGAATCTAACAGCATTAATGAATGAGATATTGAGGCAACTGAAAGAGCACTGGTTATCCTTTCAGTGAATACAATGGGATACAGGACTGTCATGGGGAAGGATTCATGTATTTCTAAACATATATACACATTTCAGATTACACCACTCTGTATATTATTCTCCACTAAAGATGAGATGAGGACAGGAACAGCAAGCAGTATGCACCTTCAAAATGAAGCAATGGACTTTCCCATGAGTAGACAAGAGGTACGTATTCTTCCAGCTGTTCCTGTTTTCTGCACATTTCATTATGCAGACAAGTATAACTACATTAAAATTTAGCACTGTAACACCTTAAACATATAAAGATATTACTGACAAAACAAGATTTGCAATGGAAACGTGACACAATGCCTTTTTTCCAATTCTAAAGCACAATTTTGCCTCCACAATTGATTTAGGATAAAGAAAAATAGAACATTGAATTGCCAATTTTCATGCTGGTGGAACTAAAAATCACCTCTTTGAGTAACCATATGACTATTATTATCATGCATTTGACAATACTTCTAAAGATAGAAGAGTAAGGATCCGCTGCTTACTGAGACTGTAGTTCGTATTTTAAGTTTGCAAGCTGCTAAACATACCACTGTCTTCTACTGCATTAAGGTGCACTATTTCAAAAACATTAGCTGGATATTTTTTATTACGGATATTTCTTAAAAATAACTTTCAGGAATCTATGTGCTGTCTCCAGCAGGAAAAAAAAAAAGCTGTAAGGTACTCCACTTACATTGCCCAACCTGTCAAAAATCTTTGTTTTAACTGAGGTAAGGGCAGATTTGATGACTTTGCTTTAATCACATTCACTATTCTGTAACCAAATATAAAGGACCTATCCTTAGGTTAACACTATGTCCAAAAGTGTAAGATTCTTTCTTGGTTTTATCTGAAACTAAGCCTGGATATTGACTTCTATAATTTCATGGATGGTCATTTTCCCTTAACAAAATAGAGCCGAAGTCAATTTGACCTGTATTCCTAGGCAGACATGCCAAAATGCTGTGATGCCTCCTACGGAGAGCTGAACAAGTTGTTTCAAACTTGCAATATCCCCAAATCAAATGTTAACAATATAATATTTATTTCTTTTTCAATGGATCACCTGTAGGATACTGTGCGTATATTTATTTCAGCTGACTCGCAAAAATCTGTCCCAGTGGCAGCAGCACTTGTACTACTATCCTGAGGTAACATGCCTGTGAATGCAGGTTCTCTGGTGTTAAAAAACTTACAAATAAGTGCTAGCACTGTACAAAAGATTCTCAAGCATTTACCACAAGAGGGAGCCTCCTTGCCTCAGTATGCAAAGCTGTTCTTTTCCCTGCTTCATTTTGGCAGTGTGTTTTTTGCAGGGTGCTTTATCCAAGATTATTAGAAAGTTGCATCTTTGTGTGTGGGGAGGGACTATAAAATACGGCACGTTCAAAGATATAGGCAGGTGCAGAGTAGGAATAATGACTGACCATTTATTTCACTTGTGAAACAGCTTCCTATCTACATGAATGGAAGACTTTTCCCAGTATGGAATGCATATCAGCCTGTGAAAATGTATAGTGAAATGGGAGTTCTCTAGCAGAGACCACTAGAGCAATCCACCTCTTTCTGCTGGACAGACACCAGCTGATGGCCCACAGCATATGGTAAGCATATCTTGTCATAGCAATTAATGTGGAAGTTGGATTATAGAATTAAAAAGCATGGGGAGCTATCTCAAAAAAGAGTCTACAAATAATGTATAGTTCTACATAGTTTGCAACCTACCTCTTTCCAAAAAAGGAAAAAAAAAAAAAAAAAAGAAAAGAAAACTAACTATACAAAGTTATTTTACTCTCAGAGACCAATAAATGCCATCCAAAGCTGTATTTAGTTTTTGTGGAAACTTTTTTTTGCATGAAGTCCTCTTACTGAATTTCCCGGGAACAGGCAGAACAACTATTTAGCAAAAACAGCAGAAATTCACAGCACAGCTGTATTAGTCACAGCTGTGACCTGTAACAACAACAACAACAAAAGGAACCAACTTCCTCAAGAGGTAATTTTGAGATCCGAGAGTACAGATTTTCAAGTGAAACAGTGACTTGTTTTTGCATTCCTAGACTGCTAAGTCTGCTTTACAGAAATAAATCCTTACTGACCAAGGCACTAGAATCAAAAGCACTGAGTACACAGAATATTATATATACAGGTGCTCCTACAATACCTCAGGGATATCCATCATTCTCCTTAGTTTCTGATCTCTCCAGTTCCAATCCAGAATAATATATTTTGTGGAGTTCAAACATAGGCCATCTAAAAAAGACAACATAGCATGTGCTTATCAAAATTATTTTTTATGTTTTACATCTTTTGCTGTCTGTTCCCAAAGAAACTAATCTCTGAACACTACATTTGTGCTTGGAAAACTAATGCAGTGACACTGCAAACTCCTTTAACCACATAATCCTATGCCTTTTTGAAAGATAAACACAAAAGCAGAACTGTTGCCAGGCTTGTCAGGAGCTAACATCCTGCCAGCACATAATTCCTCAAGCTTCCTCTTGATGAAACCACAAGAGTTGAATTTCTACAGCTTATGAGGAGCTGGTAAGTTACAAGGACCTTAGCCTGAAAAATCTTATTAATGTGAATTGATGGTGTTTAGGAATTTAAAGGATCAAGTGCTATGTGAATGTGAGTCAGGTCAGTGGTGCTGTTGAAGGATTCCTTCATTCTCCAAACAAATTCTGTTGAAGGAAGAAGGTCCTTTCTGAACCTGCCCTCCAGTAGTTCTCCTATTTTTCCCTGGTCTTCTACATGCTGTCCACAGTTCTGCATATCACTTTTTACTCCTCTCCGTTTTTCAGTGACCTAGCACTACAACACTAAGCTGTCAAAAAAGGATTAGACACCTTGTGTCCCTACATGAGTTACATGGTAATATGCCAAAGTGTTGAACAGCAACAATGTAACATTGGTGAAGGACATAGCGAAAAAAAAATATGCTATTCCTGTACCCCACTGGAAGGAGCTTTAGAGTTCAAATCTACAGACAGACCCTAACCAAGAAATCATAGTTGGGGAAAGGCAGTGCTTAGAAAGAGAAACGGAAAGAATCGCCTTATCTTGTCATTTTTGTTTGTTTTAATTTGTGCATGTGGTGTCTACTGAGTAAGTAAAACTGGAAAGAGAAAAGGACATTTATATACTTGATTTTATCATGCACAAATCATAACTAAAATCAGCAAGCAGATCTTGTCCACCCCATACAAAAATTTATGCTGAGCTCAGAGTGACATATGATACGACGACTTCTGCCATTACTTCCTTTTGATTTGCTTGCAGTGTTTGGTTTCCTGGAACTTTAAATCTTACATGATGGTTTTGCAATCATTTTCAAGTCAGCATAAATCAGTATTCCTGCCAAAGGAGGAAGTCCTCCACCTTAGCCTGTTCATTACCTGATTTTGTGTGCATGCTGGTTTTGTTTTAATTGGGATCAGTTCTAATTGGGATCAGGTCACTGAGCTGCCAAACATACCCTTGTGCTAGAACAAGAGACAGGATGGGGTGACTAAGTGGGTACTGATTGTGTGAGAGGCACTACTTTGCCCTTCTCTTGTAACACTGATTTATTCCAGCTTAAAGTGTTTATTAAATCAACTGTTATTAACTGACCTCATTCTGACTGACACAGAAGAGGAAAAGCAAAACTGCAGAGCTTAGTTCCTAAATCTATGGACTCATACCAACCTAAGCCCTTCAAAAGCTAAGTCTCACTTCCTCTGAGATCAAGTGTAGGATAACCCGTTGATAAAATCCTCGTTTTTCTCCTACCTTGCTCCACCAGTGCTTTTATCCTCCCAGGAGTTCCAACTCCAATGTGGAACACACCTTTCTCCAACATATTCATCTGTTCTTTTATCTGATTTGAAGAAAGACAAACCACAGTGAAACCACAATTGTTTCAAATTTCTTCTCAAAGAACATCTCCAGGCTGGAAATAAATCCAAGATTATGCAGTATCTCTTTCTAGACTACTATCAAGTAACAAATGCTATTCATTTATCAAGCTATCAAGCTATCAAGCTGATCTTCTGGGGAGAGCGTAACAGTCAGCAGGGCATCACAGTTCTTTAGAATATTTTCAGTTTTGAATAACTGCAATTGCACCAACTATTTCTGGAAGTGAGAACAGTAGGTTTTCTTCTGTATTTAAACAAACTCTCTGTAAATATTTGGGAAACTGACAAATCTGACTTAGATCAAAACTCCCTCAAGATGATGACATTGGAAAAAATGAAATAAAGCAAGTGACATTTGTGTTTGACAGTATTTATATCAAAGGCTAAATTTCCACTTATTACTTCCCATATTCCCACAGTTTGTGCTTTCCAGCACGTATGAATACTGGATAACTAGACAATTTCATCAGCATGTGCAAATGTGGATGCTTTTACAAATGCGTGAGTCTTCGATTTAAACAGGTAAAATACATTTGAATGAGCATGTCACAGCAATGTGGAATATCTTTAACACATAGCAAATGAATAAACATTTATACTCTGCACAGGATTTTGCCAGAATTACTGGAGATGGTATTTGGCTGGACTTCTCCAAGAATCAAAACCTGGAGAAAGAAACGCTAAAATGAAAGGCACTGTTGTTAAATGTATTAAAAACGTGGTTTGACACTAGATAGTTGTTCAGTTCTTCTGTCACTTTTGCAGCTTTCTTACCTTTATGTGCTTTGCAAACAACTTCAGAACTCTGCAGTCGCCTTTAAATACTGTCATTGACCTAGAAATAAGAAGAAAAAGAAGAAGGAAATGCAAGTATCAGGGCTGAGATTAAGACCACACAGGAGGAAAACAAAACTAGCCAGGATTTCTCAACATACTTGAGAGACACAGTTCCCCCAGTGACCCACACTAGTACTGTGAACACTACGTATGGTCTCCCTTCACTATTTGCAGTGATAAACAACTGGACAAATACAATAGCAGATATCACTAGAGGGCAATATTGCTCAGATAGCTTCTCAGATAATGTTGAATAGTTACAGCTTGTGCTTCCACAACTAACAGTTCAAAACTGACTAATCATCAAATTGTAATTAAAAACTGCTCTGTTACTGACATATAGGCATCAACAAACATATGCACGCAGGCAAAGGAAAGAGCTGTGTGTGTATGGATGAATGTACATTTTAAAAAATCTTCCTGAAGCATGGCTGCTGGGAAAACCTAGCCTGCCACATGTTTTCCTGGTCAGATTGTCCAAATTCCAGAGGACCAAAACTCATTAGTCTGAAAACTTGACTTATTCTTTTGATGCTCTATTTGAGTATGCACTAAGAACTCCATGTTCTGTATTAGTCAAGGAGGGGACTACACAGTCAGTATTTATGGAATGTCATTTAAGACACTTTCTCTGCATGCTTTTTGTGGTGAGCCAAGTTTTCAAACTTCTCTTGTGCAAGGCTAAAGGTTATATACAAGTATACAGACAAACCACTCAGATTCTAATATCTGCATACAGGAGCTGAGCACTACAGGCACATCTACGACATCAATGCTTTTAAGTGCAGCATAAACTTCTCAACTCTTGCTTGTATGTTGTACAGAAAGATAGTCTTAGGAAGCAAGGTCAAGACACAGTTGACAGTCACGAAATCTCCAAGGTATACGTTAATTCATCAAGTCTTTTGGAATGAATAGGGGAGGAGAGAGAGGAAAAAGGAGACATGGACACAGATACGGAGGCACTCAGGCCAGACACATACATTGCCATTTGAGGCTATGCAATGCTTTGTTTCATTGCTTTTGGTGCTATCAGCATCATGGCCTTACAGTCATGACTTCTACTGCTGATTAGGACGCCTTGTGGGTTTACTTTGTTCCCACGTATAACACGTTGTGTGTTCCTCCCAGATTGGTTACACTTCAGTTTTGTTTTTCAACAGAAACAGTGCTTCCATGCAACTGAACTACTAAGTGTTACTTTAGGCTAAAACCAAACACCGCACTCCCACAGTTTAAAGCAGCAAGGGATATTGCATCAGTTTCAGTCAGTAAATTTGTTGGCTAGCAGAGAACAGTGTCCCAGTTTTGCCTTTATGTCTGTGGTTCCAAGACAAAACCTCTGACTGACAGCCAACCTCAGCAAAACGTTTGCTATCAACATACTTCATGAGTTCCAAGGAACGAAGGGCAGAACTGCAGATAACCAGCATCACCACTGACTTCTTCTCCTTGTGGTTTTTACGGAATTTTGCCCACTTAGGACAGACTGAAATGGAAAAGGCCACATACACAGTCAGAGAAAGTACTACTTATATACATGCCACAATTTTATATTGCAAGAGTACATGATGAATGGTAGCCAGCAACAAGAACACACATGCTGACTCCTATGAGGTCTGGATCTCTGGCAACACTTTTACATTTAGTCATGGCTGAGAAACTGGAAAATAAAACACCCAAGATAGATAAAATACAGATACATTGTAATGCTGAACAAATTAGACAGCATTAAAAATAAATATTTGGTTAGGTGACATGCCCACTGTCTTCATTTGACACATAGGGTAATTTGTACCAGGTAAAACCAATTGAAACATTTACCAAACCAGGAATTCTCTGCAAGAGAGAAAATAATTCTCTTGGTTCAAGTAAGGAGGCAGTGGCAGAACTATTACTGTAAGATAATACATATCTACTCAAGAAGCCACAACAAACAACTTACGACAAATAATACAACAAATAGTTTGAAGAAACTCTAAAACATTTAGGTCCAAAACAAGAGTTATTTTGTAAAAAAAAAACAAAACAAAACACCTCTCATAGAACAAGCAAGCAAACAAATGAAAAAAAAAAAAAGTCACCACCCTGGAAATTATTAATGACACATAATTAAAAATATTTGAGAGTGCAGATAAAAGCTGTAATAATAGCACATAAATAATGTTTTTCATACAACTTCCATTTCATCCAGACCAACATTTTAACTTACTTTCTTTCAGGTATGAAGAAAAACTGTGGGTGAGGTCATTGGCTGGCAAAAAGCAAGAATCTGAAAACATAAAGGAGAAAATATTTTTGTTGATGTATTTTTAACAACAGAAAAATAGAGCTTAAATGTGTGCAACACAGTTATTAGTTAGTTACATTGATGAAATCATATGTGTGTTAAAATTCATCATCAATAAATTACTTTTTGTGAAAAAAGACTCAAGAACACCTCATTTTACTGAGGCTTTAAATTGGGTAAGTCAACAAGGGTAACACCTTACCACCCATTTACAATTCCTCCATTTTATCCTACCATTAAATTCTGAACACAGGGCTGCCTAAGGGTGATCACATGCTTTAAAACAATTTTCCATATTTTTTTCTTTTTTACCACAATCAAGCAAAGGTTTTAGCCAAATGTGTAAATGCAAGAACCTACCAATAAGTGAGATACTGGCCACTCATCCGTCAGTGAGCTGGCTTTACTTTCTGGTCTTGCATATTGTGGCAAGTTACCTATAAGTACTAGCCATAACGGTAGCACCTATATTGCACTGTGACTCCTGTTTTCATTGCCCATGGATTGCCTATCTTTTACCTATGCCATTAGGAAGTAAATCTGAAAAGGACCATAGGTGACAGACATGCTATTTGCCTTTAAGGTCCGTTATAGGGGAAACAAAAAAAGACAACGTCCCAACTAAGGTAGTCAGGAAAGTCCTTTTCTCTAGTGCCTATATAGAAAAAGTAGGTTCTTAAAAAGTTGATTCAAAGTAGATGGCCTGAAAACTTGCCATAGCTGTTATAGGTCTTTTGCCTAATGGAACAATATTCTCCCTCATAGCATCAACAACCCCATCTTTGGGGACTCACATATTTGCTGCCATTTTGCATGAAGCACTGCACCTCAGAGTGCCTCTCTCTGGAATGAGATGTTTGCTCATACATTTTAACTAAATTAAAGAGGTTTCCCTACACACGCTATTTATGCTCATGTGGATGGCACATTGTGCTGATGCTGGCACTGTCAGTCCATGGTTTCTACCAGAACAGAGAGTGTGACAAACTTGGCTTGTAGCTGGAGCCTGCCTGTACAGTTTCTTGAGAATAGCCACTTTCCATCACTATATCCTTCATTTAATTGGTGTTGTCTTGCAAAAAACTTCTATTTTTCCCCAATCCTTTCTATTAAAACCAAAGATTGACATTTACTGGGGCTTCAGCTCCAAAGGAAGTTGAATGTGTACAACTGAAGCATCAACAGCTGATTTAATTTTTAAATTATGTTTAAAAGATGCTTGTGATGCTGGTGGGGAAGGGCAAAGACTGGTAGAGTATCATAAACATTTGGTGGTAAGAGGAGAACTGTAATCACCCACCATAGTCCTTTTCCCTGGTGGACAAAATACATTAGCTGTTGTTTTGCTGTTCTGAATACACTGACATTATTGACTAAACAATTCAGAAGGTGTTTTCTAAAGCATACGAGCATCAGTTACTGACTTTTCATCAACACTCCAGCAAAACTGAGTATTAACAACTTTTATTTAAAATTTCAGAAAGGGGGGAAAAAATCCACAGCTTCAGCATGCAGCAAGAGATCATGCTGCCTATAAGCCCGACCTTCTGCACTGTGTCAGTTAACAAGAACACACAACTCTAAGTACTTGCTTATTTGCTCGGTGCTTTGACGTGAATGACTTGACAGCTGTAGAAGTTTAGTGAACTGCTTGGCTTCTCAGCCTCCAACTCCCAGCACAAAAAGAAAGATAAAAAAATCCCCATCCAACCCAAGAGCCATGTGGAAATGGATCACTTCACTAACCTAAACACCTCTTTCAATAAGAAAGAAACCAAAGCAATTTATTATTTGCTAAATCTCTACATGCCTAGAAATATTTAACATAAGCTTTTGAAAGCAATCTACATGGGACTTCTCCAGGTTTTCTTGATTCAATAAGAAAGCTGAACCTGGCCCAAAGAAATAAGGAAAGGTCAACATAGACTCGTGATCCTAAAGAGAAGCATACTTATTAGAAAGCCAAGCTTAAACATTAAAAGAGAGAAATCACTGGGCTAGAAGGGTACTAGTTTAGGGATAGGTCACCTACAGTTCAAGAAGTATTAATATGTGCAGATTTGTTACCAGACAGTTTGTTCTTCACATGCGCTCTCAACAAATAATGGAATAATGCCTAGAAAATGACAGTGCCTCTTCATCTCTAGAGTAGGAGGCAGAGAACATTGCCTTAATCTCTAATGCAATCTCAAGCTGACAGACAGAAGCTACCCCTGCTCTCTCCTGCTTTGACTTTTCTGTCATTAGCTTTGAACTGGAGACAGAGTAAAGGAAACCAAGAGGGTCAGAGTCATGGTTAAAACTTGTTCATTTTCAACTTGGACCAGAACTACCACCTTTTTTTCCATGCCACTCCCTGAAAATCCATTGTGTTCAATATTTCATAACCACACCAGAATCACATTTTGTTATTTCTTTGTCTACTCCTCTCAGTCTTCCTATTACATATCTGGGTAGACGTGGATAATCCCAGAAATGAAATATATTTTCACAGTCTTTCTCAACCAGCATCATGGAACATACTAATTAGGAATCACACAATTTCTAGTAGAAAAGCAAGCTTCTAAAATTAGTACCTTTTTATAATAAGACACATTCTTACTCGGATTTATTTCAAAGAAATTAATGCCTCTTCTTAGAAGCAAAGTAATAAATGGTATATACAAACATTTCAATAAAAGATTACATCTCACAAGGCTTGTCCCAAAAGTCTCCTTTTTTTCCTACAGAAAAACAACTTATTAGTGTCATGGAAAAAAATATATATATACATATATATAATATAGGACAAGTTACCTGGCAGCTTTAATTCCTCTATTTCAATCACTGAACGTTTTGTACCAAAATGTTGACTAAGCAGATTCTGTAGATCCTCAGGGACACCAGGTTTTGGAGGAGATTTTTCCAGAACATCAGAAATTTTCTTCTAAAAAAGACAAATAACAACGTATGTTATATCTACCATAGCTGCTCTTAGCATAGATAACAACACTGTAAATAAACATATGTGAATTCTTCCATAACTTCATACAGTGAATTGCATTAACAAAAGCCTGACTAGAAAAAGGTCTTCTAACAGGACATGATTCCCACTGTCTTTAGGGGTAACACAGACTTCAGGATAAAGCTCAGACACTTTGACACAATGGCCTGGGACCCTGAAGACAGAAACTCTTGTTCACTTACCTAAAACACTGCTGTAACAAAAACATAACTGAAAAACACTTTTGTGGGTTTTGCTGTTGAAGCAGTTCGAAAATTGAGTTTTCTCATCATTTGTTTTAATTTATTGTTCTTAAAGCATTAATCATAGGAATCAAATAATACCTTAAGACAGCTATATTTTAAGTTAAACAGGGTAACTATCCATCTCTTTGGGAAGAGAAGATGGTTAACTAGATTCACAATATACATTATCACAAAACCCATAACAAAATTGAGTTTAAAGCTCACCAAACCAGAAATCAAGCAGAAGGAGTTCAGCAGCTGTTTTACTCTCCCAAAACGCCTGATTTTTCAAACCTAACTAGTATTTTGAGCTTGGAGAAGAGTTCATAACAATTATGTTTTATGCCTTAGAATGTTAGCAAGTAACAGGTTTGAATTTTCACTAAAAAGAAGCTGCTATCATATTTTTTTAACATAATTAAATTGGATGATAAAGGGAGAACAGCCCAGGATACCCATTATCTGAATGATCCGTCAGCATTTAAGAATACAGCAGATTTTCAAGGATAGAGACATTCTGGAGAGAACAGCATGGATCTGAAGCCTTTCTTATTCTCACTGAGAAATTAGTCATTTGTGAAAGGACAGCTTGCAGTTTCTCAGCTGCACAAGCTAAACTGAACTTGCTGTCATATAGATGAGTGGGAGTATAAGCCTAGAAGTGAAGAGCAGAAGGACAGCATGCCTCCAACAGAGCATCTGTGAAGAAAAGTGATCCTGCAGAGAGACAAAGTGGGCTTGGAACCACTTTTAGCAGCTGTGGAGGGGTGGTGGGTCACTGCAAGGCTTATATGTTCCTCTAGGTTGACCTTTGGTGTGGTCCAAAGGTTGATCTATGGTAACTGGAAGACTCTGCTGTGGACTTCCAGCTGGTTGGCTTCTCTGGTACCTGAATCTGCAATATTATTTCTCAAGCTTCACCACCATTTGACACTCACATTTTTCTGCCTTGCAACAATTGCCTCTCCTAAGCATGGCCACAGGCCACCTACAGAACATGCATGAGGTCCACAAATGAGCTCCTTCTTTGTTATTCCTAGCAAATATAAAAGGCAGAGCCCTAAGGAGAAATGCTCTTCTCCAGCTCCAGCTTCTTCAGTGACCTGCATTTGGGAATCATTGGTTTAGCAGACAATAACACAGAAGTGCTGGGCTCATTTCACTTGGTAACTCAGTGTAAGCTGTCATTCCTCAGGACCATTATGTCATTTACTGGGCCACTTGATTCCTCCAAAAAAATTATCGTACTCTTGAGAGGAGAAGCCTGATACTAATGAGAAAGTCCATAAGAGTAAGGACACCTGAACAAACTCTCTTCCTTTGAGGAGAGCTATGGGGAAATGGTCCTAACACAGGAAGTTTTACTATTTTTCTTCCAATTTGTTCCAGATGCTTAAAAGCAAAGGTGTTTTTTGTGTTTCCCTTTTTTCTTTCTTTTTTTGCTTGTTTCCCCCCTCCCCTCCTTTTATTTAGTGAGAAGAGTTTGATTGGAAACAATGGATCAATCTGACAAATATTTCCTGATGCATTTGCTAACAGGCTGTGTGCATCATTTAAGAGGCCTAGCCTCAGTGAAACTAAAGATGTAACCAAATGCTTGTTGTTTGCCTAGGAATGGGGTCTTTTTCCTAGGGCTGCTGCACCATTCTCTGGTGGAATGCTTTCACTTGGCAGAAGTGGATCAAGCTCCATGGTCACTTCTGTCAGAGCTGCTTTGAAGGCTAAATTCAACTCTGCCCATTCACCGGCTGATTAAGAGGCCTGACATAACCTAAAAAAGCCACCCTTGTGAGGGAGCCAAGTACTTAACACAGGCTGTCCCAAAAGACAATTAACTTGCCTAGTGCCATATTATTTCCATCTAGACAGCAGACTGCTTGCTGTTGAGTGAAGATGGAGCACAGCCAGACGGTCAGCCCAGAGTATTTATTTATATACTTATGCCAGGAGAAGAGGGAACAGGGACAGTTCTAGATGCAAAGGATGCTGGAGCCTGTTCACACAGCTGAATCAGGGCAGATGCTGCAGAAACTGAATTGCCATCTTTCTTTGCCAGTTTCATTTTCCTGGTGTGCCACACATGCAAGGTGGGTATAAATAACGCACAACCCTTGCGAGGAGCATAGGCACAATTCTGCAGTTCAGTTCATGTAACGAATGGATAATTTGACTGAAGTCATAAAAGCGGAGATTTTTATTCTTCTCTAAAATAAAGGCTGCAACACTACGTAGCTTCACACACCAACAAAGCTGACCCAATTTGGAATCCCACAACAGCAGGCACACCCACTGCCCAGTCCCCAAGTACACCTCAGGGCACTCATACCTTCTTTCGCTTCTTTGCTTTTAGAGTGCTCCCTGGTATTTCTTCAGGCTGACTTAGAAAACACTCTGTAGGCTGCAAAACACATTTTAAAAAGAAGTAAAAAAGAAAGGTTCAGTATTAGATATCTAATCACCTGGGGAAAATTAAACATCACCACAGGGAGGCAAGAGAAAACACAGGAATGCTAGGCAAGGGAAAAAAACAAAACCAAACCTTCCTACCTGTAGAAAGGTCCAATTTCTTACAACGCCCTATATCTGGAGTAATTCTGGAATTGAGATTTATGTTATTGTAACCAAGAGAAGAATAAAAGAACAGAACGCTGAAACACACAGGTTGTAGACATGCTTCCAGAAGATGGTGAAAAGCAGCTTTGATAAATTAAAAAAAAAAAAGGAAAATACGAAGAAAATATTTCAACAACCATATACTTTTAATCTCTATTACTGTGCATGATCATTTTTCTAAATTTTTTCAGTAACACCTTAAAACAACCCAGCCTCGTGCGAGCTTTCAGATGGTGCAAGATACCATGGAACTGAATGACAATAAATGGAAAATATCAATGCTCTGAATTTCCTTTGACATTTGCAAAGCAAAATTTAGGAAAACGTGTTTCAAATTTGTTCTGCTCCATTCTTTCTTTGCCTCCCCATAACAGACAGGGTCAAATATGCATAAGAAAAATACATGTTGCATTTCAGAATAATCTTCATCCAGCACATGTTGCAATTATTAACCCACTTTTGTGCCTGAGCAAGCAGGCTGAAGTGATCCATTTGTAAGAGTCCCTGCTCACATAAGCCAAGGTTAGGATTTCTCTGAAAGACAAACCAGAAGGAATAAGGCACAGATTTATAAGCACAGCAATTCTCTTTCTTTCTGAGGGATGTCCACTTTCTGGTAACACAAATGAGTCTGTATTATAAAAACTTTTTAACTTCATAGGTGATTTGCCAAAGTGCAAGGGGAAAATGAACTTCAAGAAAGAAATCCTTGATACTAGGATGCATTTGGCTGGAAAAATCTGCTTCTGTAAGAAATAGTGAAGACGACTCATCACAAGAAACATTAGAAAAACTCAGAGTCCAGTAGTGCTCCCTGGGGTGGGCCTGGAGGAAGAGAATGAGCAGAAAAGAGTCTGATCAAAAGCCAGAGAAGCTGCTCCTTCATTCCCTTTTTAGGGCACCTACAGCAGGGCCAGAGAAAAATTAATAAGAGGTTCAGAACAGCTGAGCCCCTCTGAGTGCTTCCTGTGCTGCTGTCACAGCAGGAGGGCCCTTCATAATCACTTGTTCTACATGAGCCTGGCCAGCATGTCTGTGCCTCTCCAAACCCACTTTCCTATCTTCCCCGCTTCCCCTGATAACTCAGATATAGCAACAAGGGAACCACCATGCTCCTTGCAAACAAATGACCTATTGATTGCTCCTGTTTACTGTGCTGTGTGATACAGAGTCATGCACTTGCTGAAGCAGTAGTTATGTATAAAAGCGGCTCTGAAACTGTCTGAGGCTTGAAATGATACTGAGGAATTACCACAGCAGATGTGGCTGTGGGGACTAAATAGAGCCAGTGAAGCACTTGACAGATAGGGCTGGAATATAACACAGCCTGGATCAATAAGAACTTGTGACAGGGACGGTATCTTGCCATAACAAGTAAAGATTTGTCCCCACTGTTTTGTCAGGAATAATCAAAGAACTAACTGCAAGCACAAACTCACTTCATTTAGAAAAAGTGTTTCAGGATTAATGTTTCATGATTTAAATATATATATATATATATATATATATATATATATATATATATATATATATATATATATATATATATATATCTGTCCTGTCTCAGATTCTAGCGGTTATAAGAAGAACACCATACATTTCTTTGTTCCTAGCCCTGCTGTTAGCATTCCCAGACATTGAGACTGAAGCACAGCTACCTTCTGCCTTAAGTTCCTGATCTATCCTTACGTATTCCAGCTGTCCACAGACACTTGAAGACGACTTGCCAGGTGTTACTATCATAAATTCCATGTTTGACATTAGATTTTATGCAGAGAACAAGCCTTTGGATTGATTTAGTCATGAGATACTATCAAGAAACCAAAAAGCTAAAAAATGGGCCAACCTGAATCTCTTTCTTCCCATAGAATATGATGGATCCTTATCCTAGCTAACATCATCACTATTTATGACCCTTTCAGTATAAAGAAAAAAGCCTTGTTCACTTTGAGCCCACTTCTTCCTTCACGTGCTGTATGAACTGTTTTATATAAATCTCCAACTCCATGCACGCTCCCAACCTGTATATATGTAAAGAAGGAAAAAAAATAACAGAGCTGAAAAATAATATATATATTAGAAACAAAATTTTCTGACTGGAAGCCTTTTATTCAAATGCTTAAAAGTGTCATGGACTGGTTTCTTCTCTGATGACAGTGTATAGCCCTCTCTTTCAACTGCAACTGAAGCACACAGCAGGCTTGCTTCCTCAGAAAATCATGTTAGGACTCAAAAATCCCTTCTTCACAGCAACATATATAGGTATTTAGGCATGGCATGCTGTTAGCAAGTCCTATTCAGACATTAGAGAAAAATAAACTTCACGGTGGTGAATGGCTGTAAATCTACGCGTCTTTGATGATCTGTAGTCTAAAATATTTAAGTATCTGATCTAACTGAACTTCTGACCCTTAACCAAATATTAGCTGCCTACCTACTCATGCAATAGTTGTTTGCATGGCACCCTTAGGAAAATGTCATTTACATGCTTTTCTTATGCAAGACACAAAGCAGACAACCTGCTGGTTTTTGACATGGCTCCCCTGTGCTCTGTGTTTTTATGCTATTTTTATATGGAAGTTCTTAAAATGCAGAAAACAGGAAATTTATGCTGAGACCACTGATTTATGAACTAAAATGTCATAAATTCCTTGTTTGTTAATCATAGACAGAACATAAAATATTTCCTGTATTATATTTCTAACACAACTTTTTTCTTAAGAAGTTGCCAAGTTACTGGAAATTCAAATGTAAAGTGAAAACATTCTTGCATGTGTGTGAAAGTTTACATTCTAGGTCAGCCATGTACTCTGACTTTTGGAGCCTGTGACAAAGTAAACACATCAATGCTCCATTCAGATTGGAGACAAATTATTCATCTCATTGCAATTCTGTGGACAGTCTGCAGACTGGAAACATAAATGTTCATAATTCTGTTTGGTTGTCTCCTGACTGGCTTTAGCATGCCAAGACCACTGCAGAATAGCTTCCAGCCTGTGAATAAGGCAGAAATGAGTGAGTAGGATAGACTGTTAGAAGAACTGAAACTACGAACTACTAGTTTCCTTTAGAGAAAGCTTGTAAACCCAAACTTTGCAAGAGTTTTGCTCTAAAAGATGTGCAACAACACAGGCAACTGAGCTCCCAAAAAATCATTGCCTCCAGTTTTATTGTTAAACATCAACTTAGCATGTTCCAAAATACAGACCAATGTTCTTTATATTACCAAAAGAGTTGCAGCAGGAGGCCGACTGCAGCTGAGCAGACCCAGTCCTCCTCAGCAGGGTAATCTGTGTCAGAGATCCTTTCTAATGTTCTCACAGAATGGGCAAAGCAACTCCTCCAAAAAAAACCACATCTTAACTTTGTTCTAAATACGTAAGTGAATGTAGATGCGATTTAAAAAAAAAAAAAAAAAGAAAAAGTTCCATAGGCATCCTCACTGAGTTGAATTCCTTGCATTTGATGTTCAGATAAGGCATATACAAAGGCTTGCTCCTATATTACTTAGTTTTCTCCTTCCTGATCAAAATGTGGAATCAGTTGAGACATTTGACTCATTTCACCTTTGGTCTCTTTGGAAAGACACCAAAACATAATAAGTACTACACTTCTCTGTTACTAAACAAAGAACAGAGTTACAAAGGATTTTCATTTGGGCTATTGGCTAGGCATCATACAGTGAATTTACTACTGACCTAGGGTCTAAATTAATATCCATACTCTCAAGGAGAGATAGTCTCCAATGTCATTTTACCAACTTGACAGCCATTCAGTCTATACTACTCAATGATACATGGAAGGCAGAAGAAATTAACTTTCAAACAAGAGACTCCTTGAAATAAGCTGGTCTAGATAATTCTGTCCTGCTAAAGCGATGCTGACTGAGAAAGACCTTGCTGCCATTTCCTGGATATATTCTGTGTAAAGCAAAACAACATTTAAGACACAGCTTTGAGGACTTTCTGTGTGCAGGGAAAGGGAAAAGATAAGGGAGAAGGACACAGTAGCACTACTCAGGCATTTATCAGTAGGCATTCTCTTAGCTGGAGACAATCATGGCATCAAACAAAAGTTATTATCAAAATGCACTTGGAGACCACTTCCAAATAATGCAAAAATAATTTAAAAAATATATAAAAATCCTATCATATGATCAGATAAGGCAAAAAGTGAAGAAAATCATCCTTTTATAGTGAATCAGTGGGGATTACATTTCACTTGCAATATCATCTCTATGGTCTACACAACTGCTAAACTTACATACCTGTTTTCTTTTCTTTGTCACGGCAGGTTTGGAATCAGGACCTTTATATGTTGCTGTCTCATCACTTGGTTTTTCAATTGCTTCATCATCCGAAGCATCTAAGGAGAAAAAAAAAACGGAGCTTTCATTTATGTTTTTCACTCATCTTCTATTTTTGCATTCAAAAATAGGAGTAAGATCTTCAACTGCAATATTTTACAAATCATATAACCTTAAGATTAGCAGTAAGTACAGCTGGAATGGAAAATTTTATCATTTTAGAAAACTAGTATTTGAAATTTATTTTAGGAGAAGTTCCAGTTTTTGCTTCCTCTTCAAAATGCTTAATCTTGCAGGATATATTTCTGTATCCTTCTAGCATGTTGTATAATCAGTGCCATCTGCAGCTACCCTCACAGGTAGAAAATGTGTAATCTATCCATAAACCTACGTGAAATAAACCTGCAGTGAACAATGGAAGAAGATGTTTTCTGAAGAGCTCCAGGACCTCAAACTCCATGACATCTCTCTGTGTTATTCCTGAACAAGTTAAATATGATCTTTGATCTATAGCTCTGTACTTATGTAGTTACAGCTCAGTTGGATCATTGAGAAGAATACATAATTCCAGTTAAATGTGCTGATATTCCTTTTGGAGTAAGTCATCACCTTCTACAAGGAGAAGTCTTGCAGATGGAGGAAGAAAAAAATCACCTCTCACCAATGCACACACACACGAATAACACAGAAAACACCCCAATTTCCATCTAGAATTTCAGAATGCCTGACACTTAATTATCTGCAAGAGGAAGAATTCTAAGATCTGCATAATCTCCTACTGTTTAAAATATATATGAACATTTTCTGTAAGCACTTTTTAAGGTAAAGGCACCATTCCCACAGTTTAAGCAAAATGTCCACAACTATAAGAAATTCTTATGTTCTGAACAAAAACTATTGAAATTAAAATGTCTCCACTCATACTCTTATTCACCTGTTTTGTCTACAGAGTACTTTGGGGAAGAAAACTGTACACACGGACACATCATCTGTTTAACTGAATAATTAGAATTCTTGATCTGGAATATTTCAACTTTTCCTTCCCCTTTGCTGGATTTAGTGATTCTTCAGACTACCCATATGCTGAAGTTGGAAGCTGCCAATTCAAAGATAAAGTTATTTATTTTGAATAGGAACAGTAAAATTCCATAAGCATCACACAAAGTATGGAAGATCTGACTACCAATCATTATATAACGTCTGTGCAATCACTAGCAGTAAGCAGAATAAAGAGAAGGCCAGAGGACAAGTAACATAAAATCAACAATGGCCATAGCTTCTAAAATCCATAGTGGTAACAAGCTCTGTATATAAATCTGCCCAGAAAATGGTGTCTTGCAACTGCCATTCCTTATCGCACTTTGAAAAGCTTGAGTCACAGTCAGCATCCTAAAATGGAGTTATGACAGCTTTTAAGAGTTTTCAAAAGTTTGAGAACTTAAAGCTAGCAATCAGAGAAAATCAGTGAATATTTTAGCAGGTTGGGTGCCATTTATCATGAGATCTCATTTGATATAGATTAGATTCTTGGCAAACTGCAATAGATTTAGAAAGACAGTGGCATTAGAGAAAAAAAAATTGTAAACAGTCTATGACCACAAAAGTATAAGATCCCATGTGAGGCAATTTGCTGATGGCAGAGGAATAGCAGGGATATCCCTCATGTTAGCCCCTGCCACAGGCTAGCTGTAACATCAACGTGTCCCTTACGTAGCTGCAAAGTCCTGTCCTCTGAGGGAAGGAATGGAGTCAGATTGACTGAATTACTGAGCAGCCATTTAGATCATGAGCAAGAAGACTGATTGCCTCTGCGCAGTAGTACTATGGCCACTTCTGCTGAAACACGGCTGTTTCTGTTCCAAGAGTGTCCAGCCGACATCAGCTGAAGGAATAAGATTTTCTGAGAAAGTTTATTAGCTACTAGAATTCAAAAGGAGAAAGCATTCCAAAGCCTACTCCTATTTTTTATTTTTTTAATTCAATTTTATCAATGGTGACATGGGTTTACTTCAATATAAATTATTACAAATGTATTGTTAATACACTCCAATGTATTTAGTCCTGTACACAGGGCAGCAGGTGAAGATACAAATTTGAAGATTTCTTTCTTATGGTAGAGCTCAAATATCTGTGGCTCCGGACTGGGATTTTACTTTCTCTCCTTCCAAGGAGCCTGATGCTCCTCTATCACATATCTCTCTGCACAACACCACCTTCTTCCCCATGGTCATCCCCTTCCAAAGTCTCTGAGCACGTGAATCTTTTGTCACTATGGAGTTTCAGGTATTCATCAGAAAAAGCTCAAAAATTGTATCATCCTTCATACTCTTCAAAGTTCAAAACGCGCCTTAGTCACTTAGTGTTATTGCTCTGCTTGATCAAGGGCTTGTTTCCTTCTATGTCACCCTCTTCCCAGCAAATTGCTTATGCTGTATTTTGGTAGAGCAGCTTCTGGGTGTGAGAGTCCATTGGAGACTTTCATATAATATAATTTCATGTAATTCGTCTGTCTCTTCCGACATGACTTGAAGAGATGCTTGAGAGATGTCACCTTTTATACATACCAGTTATGCAGTCTTGAAGTCCTGGCTGTGCTCCATCCAAACAGACTGTATATAGACCATTAAAATGAAGAACACCCAGGAGATCAGAACTAGTCCCCCTCTTTGTCCTTGCTCATCCCTATTTGAGCCTCAAACACCATTTCTAAGTCTATCCATCCGTGTCTCATTGAACTGAATTGCTGAGACAGCTCCTTCTTAACCTATTCACTCCACATTGGAAATAAATGAGAGCAGCATTAAACAACTAATGGAAAAATGTCTGGGATCTTTAGGCATTCCTTTTTAAAACCCACTTGGCATGTTCTGAAAGGCAAACAGGGGCAGCCTAAGTTTTAAATAACCTCTTCTCTTTCTCATAACTAAAAGATACACCGCTGATAATAGCAATCTAAAACTGGACAAATGGTTTCCATGATATGAAATAGCCTGACAAACAATGTGCCACCTGTTCACTGCCCATCTGAGTTACGGGCTGCACTTCATGATGCAACGCCCTCCTCCACTATCAGCTGGGAACAAAAAAAAAGAGGAATCCAATGCCCAGCCCCAAACTCATCAAACATCTGCAAAAGTGGTTCCAGTTTGTGAATCTTTCTGCAGAATTGGATTATTTTACATCATACAAGCAGTATTTTTTTGTCCGTTTCATTAACAGTCACTCACATCTCGGCTGAGGTGGGAGCTTGCTTTAAGCTGTGATAGTCTGTGACACTGCGTCAACTCCTGTATGACAGGAGGGTTTCATTCTAGACATTCAAGTCCCACAGGCCAGACCCTGCCATTCTTGCTCACATTAAACAGTGCATCTCCCTATGCAGATAGTTACCTTGAACTCAGTGAGGTTATCCACAAAATAAATCATAACTCAATGTGAATAAAAGTAGAGGCATCCAGCTCACAGATTTCAAACACCCCCATATCAGCAGTGCTGCTTGCCCAGCTCTGAGGTGTGAAGCTACCCAGGAGACTCTTCTACGTCCAAAAAGAAGAGGACAAATCCTTCCTTAATAAACAGTTGACACAAAGGCAGAAGCTAATTGATTAATGCAATATTGACTTTCATCTCTCTTGTGCAGATGAGTGGGCAGGCACTCCTGGAACACACTGCTGAAGGGGCAATGCTGCTCAGCACAACAATCTCTTGCATCTGCTTTCCTGTAATGGGCAGACATTATGGAACCACAAGGTCACCAAAGCCTAAATGATTGTGTAATGTTCTTGATATAAATAAGAAGGTGAAGTGCTCTGGAATTTGTGTTTCTCTCCCATGCTATCCATCAACACTGTGGCACACACTAACAGGCTTCCCAGTCATTAGGTAGTTATATTTCATTTTGCTTTGAACCATGCTGAGATGGAAAATACATTTACACTTAACACCCTGTGCCATGAATAGACTTTCTCACTTATGATAATGATCACAGTATTTTAAATTGATTCAGTCAGTGTAAGGATTTTTAACTTATAAATTCAATATACGTACCTACATCTCAGTGCATCAGTAGGTATACTGAGTGTATACATATACATGCATTAATGCAGAAGCATGTAGATGAATGTATATACATACATAAAGAAGCACTCAGACATTTTGATAATTTAATGGGTTCCCTTTAGATATACACTGTATTAACAATTACCTCCATAAAGAATGCATATTTGCTTTGTCCTTTATTCCACTATTTTAAAAGCAGATGAAGCTTTAATAATACAGGAGGTAACAATACAAGCTTTTATGTGAATGCACTTTTGTTCATACTAGCTAGCACATACAGTTTGTGCTTGCTGTTGTATCTCGTCACTATTGACACTTTCAACTTCCACAGTGCCATTCTGCTAGTATGAAGTGGTGAATACAGGAGTTACAGTGACCACAAATATAAATAGCTCAGTCTTTTAAGGACTGAGCCTAACTGACTGGGAAAAAAAAATATTATTTTGCTTATGTAAGCAAAGACACCTGAGAGAATACTTTCTATTAGTTTGGGATATTTCTTTTTTTCAAACCTGGAAGCTCAGTGAGATCAGACATTTCTTTGGCATTCAGAAGACCTCCAGCAAAACAAGGCGCTATAGGAAAAGTTCATTTCTTTTAGTTAAACTTACCTCTACCCTAGAATTTGGAGGGAAACTGCATCCACGAGGGAGACTCCTTCAATTTTTATTTGAAGTATCTGGCACTGTCCACAGACAGAGATGAATTCTGGGCTAGAAGAGCCCACAGATCTGAACTGCTACAGAAATTCCTGCATTCTCTCTTTCACTCCCACCAGTATTATGTATCAATACTAACCCAGAATTGCATATAGGAAAACAAAGCTTGTATATAATTTATTTTTACAAACTTCATTCCTCCCCCTTTTTCCACCCTTGACTTCCTTCCTCCCCTGACTGCTCTAAAATTGCCTTATATCTAAAACTAAACTTTAAATAGGACCCATGTTTTCAATTTTTAAAAAACATCAAGGATGTTGCAGAAATAGATTTTGTATTTGCTACTCTCTCTTTCTAGTTTCAAACATATTGCAGGAAAACGTGTCCTTGACATTTCTCTGTCACTGAGCATGGTTCATTCAATTTGGGCATGCTATGATGGAATAATTTCAGGCTGCTTTGCAGGTTATGTTTTTATCTACTGGTCGCTTAATCTGGGGAAAAAGCACTTCTTGGGCTTCCAGCTTTAAAGCCAGCAGATTGAAAAATATTTGATTCTAAGTAAAATGCCAAGTGTGTTGGGCAGAAGTCTTTTTATTTTTTTTTAAACTGTCATTTTAGATTCCTTTTCTTTGCAAGTAATAATGGAATGGGCAGACAGAAAGGTCTGGGAAAACAGCACAATTGAAATCAGACATTTTCATATTTGTGTCATTTAAAATTGGACCAAATTTGCAGTGAATCAGATCAATTAATCTTAATGTCAATGCATTTGCCTGAATTTTTCTTGCCCCTAAAGTTTTGTTGATCACCAAGGCCGGCCTGAAAGCAACAATGAAAATATCTAAACAAATCCTTCCAGCATCATCATCACACAAGGCAGAAGGAACACAAAGCTCAGTGTCATGACCCCAGTCATCACTCCCGCCAACACGCAAAGAAACAGATGAAGTCTTTCAATGAAACAGGACAGGGAGTTGGTTAAATAAGAAAAAGGGTTTGACAGTTCAAATATTTTGAAGTATTCCAAGCACAGCTTCTTCTTTGACAAAAGGAGGGGATAGGGAGATGGTTATCAAGCCGATTAATGAAAAAGCAATGAAGTTCACGTGCAGGTGACTAGCAGTTAAGTCATTTTGGCTCTCATTTTGACTCTCATTTTGACAGCTTTTATTGCCCACTGCAACAGAGAACAAAGTTATCTCAGTCCAACATGGAGGCAATCTCCAAGATAACCAGACGTGATGTCATTACCCCAAAGCAGCCCCTATCCCCCCAAGGTCTAAGCACTGTTTTCCTCTTCTGTCTGAATGAACTCCTTCTCCAGAACAGTCTTGATACAGCACAACAGTAAGACCTCACATCTGTGAGCATACCTTGAAATGCAGATTTGACCTGCCCGAGGTACTTTAAAAAGAATTGTATTTTACAGCGCATTTGTGAAGCACACACAAAGGCACACAATATGCAACAGAGCAGGAAGAGACATGGTCCTACTGAAGACTGAAAAGGACGTCAGTAGGCCTGTGTCAAGGAAGAACTTACTACAAACTGTCTGCAAGACCGGCATGTATCATGTTAAAAGTACTGGCAATAGTTGGTACTACAAAGACAACATGTTGACATGTGTAAACACCATCCCTAGTCAGCTGAGAGATCTACCACAGATAAACTGCAGGAGAGGACATTCAGCTGGGGCTCCTCTTTCTCACACTGAAAGAGGAGAAGTTAAGGGAGTCATTTAGCATACAAATGAAATCACCTGTCAGACTGTGCCAAGAAAAGTCTCCCACAGCTCATTTCTCTCTTTACCTAATTTTTAACAATTTTAATATTCAAAACTGGTACCACTAAAAGAGTGTTTCTGACTTACTGACTAGCAGTGAGCCAAAATGCAAAATGGAGGGCGCGCCTGGAGTCAAGGTCAGAGGAAATCCTGTTGCATACAAGTGAGTACAGAAGAAGAATCTACCTCACATAAGGTTAAGCTTAGCTTGCAATACAGCTATAACCCAGCCTATTCATAATTTGACCTTCTCATTATCACGTATTGCCTTATAAGACAGAAACACGTTCAAAAAACAGAAAGAGACTGGTCAAGTATAAAAGTAGTAGGTCAAGTAGGTCACACTTAGTCTGGTAAAAACTACTTACACTTCCACAAGATGTGAGCTGAATGTGACATCCCATCCCTGTCTCACATGACAAAAAATGTCACCACTGAGGTAAGGAGGGAGGACTTGACGTTCATTTTCAGTCACTGTGGCTTTCAAACCCATGGTAGATGAAGGGCAAACACTAAGATTTCACATTTTAGGAAAATGACAGACTGACTGTTTGCCATCCAACCTAATTTCTTCACGACTGGCCTGTCAAACAAGCACCTGGAGCCTGAAGATACAGAAACACATCAGCACAGAGTGCACATCACTTCTGCTGTCTGCTCAAGTACTCCAAA
Source organism: Lagopus muta (assembly GCF_023343835.1). Classification (NCBI taxonomy): domain Eukaryota; kingdom Metazoa; phylum Chordata; class Aves; order Galliformes; family Phasianidae; genus Lagopus; species Lagopus muta. The sequence continues at coordinate 84,478,849 of NC_064433.1, forward strand.
GTCAATGACACTAAGAGCGAAGGCTCAGATAGCACATAAGTCACTGCAGCCTCTTCATTACTCTTACTTCTGTTCTTTCAAAAACTACCCTTCTGACAAGCTCTTTAAAATTCCATTTCAGCCTAAAAGCATGTTCTTAGAGAGATAAGGAAACTGGAGATGATTTTGTTTGGCTTGTTTAGAAGTAGTATGGGTTTGGGATGTTTAAAATATTATGGGATGAATGTTATGAAACAATTAAATACTTAACCTTGTAAAAAGGGCTTCTCCTCTTGACAGATGCCAGGCCTTGTATACCTTACAGGCACTTTAGAAACAAGTTAAAGGATGCCAGCAATGCTGTGCAATAGTAACAGAATATTCTAACTCTGAAAATTTGGGCAATAGGGAAAAAAAATAAATACATCAGAATACAGTTGACCAAATTGTACATTGTGGTCCACACATCTTACATTATAAAACATCCCATAGGATCTTTGAACAACTACAGATGCCTAGGAATTCGGGTTTAATCATTTAAAAAAAAAAAAAATCAATTGACAAGTATTCATTACAGAAAGTATGACTGTATGAAGGAGAATCCCAAAAATCTGGTTTGAAGTAGCTGTCAATCCTAACAGGCATATGAGGAAATATAAGTAAAAGCCATTCTAAAAAAAGCCACAACTTCTCCAACAAAAAACCAACCACTATCCTTCATTAGTTATAATCTTTTCTCCTATAAATATTTGTTTCTGTTAATTGAAAGGAAATAGGTAAATTGGGAGCAAACCTTGCAAACAAAACTTGGGAGAAATCCATAAAACTATTTCATTGGTGGGTGCTGGCATAGACCAGGCCATGATTAAGTCTTGTCCAGGAATGTAGTACAGCCCAGATGTGATGTCTCCCTTAGCACTGCGAGAGACTCATATTTACTACTGTCTTCTCACTGTCTTGGGAAGCAGCTGTGGCTTCACAGCTGTAGTTCTAGTTGTGAAGCTAACACACAGAGTCTGGCTGACTCTGTGGACTTGAAGCTGATAGATCATGATAAAATTACATAGCAAAACTTGCCAAAAACAGTAGGCTTCCATAAAAAATAGACAGCACATGTTTTAAAAACTTAACAGCGCATATTACATTATTTTTCATAGATACGCATCGATATTTTACTGACCACTGATATTACTGGCTCATGCTAAAAGCCTTTTTGACTCGTGCATGTTTTGCAGATGTATAATCCTATGGTATAAGGCTATCACAGACCTGACATCTTCCCAGGTTTCCTCTGAACATTAAAAACTGCATGCACATATGTAACGTAGCATACACTTAGCTATGCGTCACCACTAAGAAATACATCTCATTAAAGAACAGTACTGCAAACAAGCTTTTATCTCAACTCTCCTTGATGACACAATACAAAATGTGAAAGAAGGCATTTTGAGTTATTCAGACTTCTGCAACCTTTCTATATTAGAGGTCTTCATGTACATAGCAACATCAAGTCCATTTGAAAGAGCAACACGTTAACTCATATAAAATTAAACTTCAGGTTAAGAACAAAATTCCCTGAACAGAGTTAAAGTGGCAAACTCACTGGATTATAGACCATCTGTTGAGATACAAGGTCCAGTGGCTATATTTCTAAGCCTCTTATTCTCATGCTTCCTCCTTTGCATATCCTAAACATTTCTCAGCCATTCGGTCTCAGACACTGCATTTTGCACCACTCTTTCAAGCTACCCTAGCATCTCTAATGTATATAATACTGGAATATACATTTGTTGATTTAAATAACATTTTCCCAAAAATCTCACTACAGGAGCAAGTAAGAGAAAACATCTTCTATTAGACAGAAACCTTTTATATATGAATGAAGATTAATGGAATATAAAAGAGAAATACTATCCACTTTGCTGAATTAACATTTTTCAAAGGAGGAAAAGCGACAGGCTATTCATCTATGTCAGTACTCCCTATTCAAGACTAGAAATTACAATGCAATCTCTCATCTGTAAAAGTCTTTTGTGAACTGGCATGCAGCACACGTGTCCAAATGGTCAAATAAAGCACATCACAACTCGATCAGTTGCAACTGCCATAAAAATAGAGCTCATACCTATATTCATGTGCTGCAAGCAGATGGCTGATTGCTTTTCTGTCCTCTCACACTGCAGTCCTGTTCCTTTAGATTCTCTCTTTGTAGAGAGTGACATGCTGCGAGGTCAGTTTTCTGACAAGGTCATCTGCCTTCAGTGCATGAAGAGAACTACACGGAAAGTGGGATGGGCTATATTTAGAGTTTGGGCCAACTCCGTGCCAAGGTCCCCCCGCTGTCTCTCCCATGCAGCACTGTCTCAGGTTTATTCCTGTAGCCTCAGCCCACAGAATAAACGAAGGGAGAAAAACCATTCTGAGCTACTACTTACCGGAGCTGGGTTTTGGCAATTCAGTAGAACAAGTGGATCGGGAGCTCAGATATAATTCCTTGAATCCCTTGCTTCCTTATTATTTAAAGTCTTTTTTTTTTTTTTTTTTTCAATTTATTCAAGTGGATTTTCCCTTTTCAAGTGAATAAGCAGAGGGAACTGCCTGGGATACATCAGAAATAAGCCTCCTGAGCTGAGGTAAGCTTGCTTTATTTTTGTGCTGTCACTGTAATTAGAAAACAACTGAGGATGACTTGGACCAAATACGCTTTCTCTGCTAGACTAGTTCTGTGTGTCAACATTAACATTTGGGGGGAGGAGGGGGATAACAAACATCTCAAATCACCATTTTTCATTATCTCTGTGTAAAGGAAATTAGAAAATAAGAGGATATCAGCATGTGCAATAGAAGATATAGTATGATTTCACCCATTTCATTTAAAATACGTAGTCAAGCAGGCAGATGATATAATTCTGAAAGTAACAGAGAAGCAGATGAGTGCCTACATGCATGATGATTCTATATGCAAGTGTGCATTTAGATGTGCTGAAAGATGTTTTATGTGCATTATTTTGTACAACATGAGAATATATGGCTTCAATATTGCAAATATAGGGCTTTAGGCAAATAGTACAGTTAAAAAAAATAATTCATAGAGGAACACATGCTCTAATTTCTTCACAAGTCCAAAGAATTTGCCCAACTGCAGCCCTAGTACAGGCAAGACTGAAGATCATGTTCAATTTAGTCTCCTTTTCACAGAACACTTTACATGAGTCCTGCATTGTTTTTCCTTTTAAAAGAATATATGGACACAGCTTTCCTCAGCACTGCTTTAAACTGCTGTGACTCAAATGAAAAAAAAAAAAAGCAAAAAACCTAATCACCAGGAAAGAATATAACACAGCATGCTTGACTGTAAGATCAACTAACACACTTCAAGTCACATGGACATCATGATCCCGTGGTGTGCAGTCCAACATGGGGAAACTGTTGTCACACAAAGACAATCTGGAGTCATGGTGCACTCCAATGTGCATACACACACACACACATCATCACCATAGAGTCCTCCAAGGCAAACACAGAGTAATGGTGAAGAAATGGGGTTGAAAGGTCCTCTCGACCCACAGGACCAAACCACTGCACCAAAAAGCTTTTGGTTACAAAAGCACCATGCATGAGTCCCAAGCAGAAGCGTCTGAAGAGGTAGATGGGTTCCACACTAACAGTAAACAAAGCAAGCAACTGAATGGATTCCTGCGCTTAGTTCAGTCTTCTTTCCTTAATCAGCTTAACTGCTGATTACATGCCTTACATTAGGCTGAATAAAGTAAAAGCTTACATGGCTGCATAAACCTCACCTGCTGAAGAAACACCTGATTCTGGTTACTCTCAACTCTGTATAGGACCATCTGACCTTCCTTTACTTCTGCTTTTTGTTTGACAATTTATGCTCAGCATGAACATTAAGTTTATTTGGAGGTTATTATAAAGACCATCTATTTTGCATAAATTTCCTTCTAGATTCTTTAGCAAATGATAATTAGGGCAACATACCAAGGAGTTAATTTGAGCATGTGACATGGCATGTGACAGTCCTGAGCTGTGTGGCATGTGACAGATCAGACTCATCCAGAAGGTTTCCACTGCAAGAATTTGGAGGAAGCTCTTACATGTGGACCATTGAAGCAATGTGAATGCATTCATGAAGTTCATCAGTAATCAGGAGGCTTCGTAGTATAAAAGCAATGAGTGCTAAGATTGGTAACAGTCTTCAATAAACAACTGTCATCTCTGACAGAAAAGAGAAGAAACAAATGCAGCTTTATAAATTTCTAAAGTCAGTTTTTCTTGAAGTTACTGTTTAATGAGCCCATGTAGGTTTTACAACAATCTGCAGCACCTGTTCTCTGTATGTGGGAAAATGTTATTTCCCTGTCAGTGTAACAGACTTTGCAGGCTTAAAAAAGCATGACGCATGTGAACATAGTCTGCAAATACAGCATTCACACAGAAACCCTGCCAGTGGCAGCGGGGGCTAGCTAGTCCAGAGCTCAGCTGAAAAGGTCTCTGTCACAGAAACTGTTGGATGGTTTGTTTGCATGTGGGTGACAAGGTGAGAGCAATGGAAAATGGCAATATCACTGTCATGATAAATATGAGTCAGACATTAGAAGTAGGAAGAAGTAGGAGAGAAACACACATGAGTGAGCAAGCTTCATTGTTCTACTGTGGACAAACTTCAATCTGCCTCTAATCTCCTTCCTGTTGGGGCCAGTCCCTCCTGGTAGCATCCTTCTCTTCCTCATATCTCCCCTCCATTAAATTTCCAGCACCAGAACGAGCTGGCTTCATCCTGCTAAAGTAGAGACCGGGGGAGGAGGGAAGGGAGGTAGGAAGAAAAAAGAAAAAGAAAAAGAAAGAAAAGATCTTTATTTCCTCAACCATTGAAGGAAAGTAAGGCTGAAACCCCGTTTCTACTTAGGAAGCAAAGGCGGCCTCAGATGGGGCTGATACCCACTTTCCTCACTGGTGGTGGGACCAAAACCTTGTGCTCATGGTTGTGGAGGAGGAGGAAGAGAAGGCATGGCTTATGATGTACACTACCAGTTGGCCAGGCAGAGCTCCAAGGGGACAGTCACGGACTGCTGGCACTGATGCTGTCACCCTCAGCTGACAGGTGTACGTAGAACTTGAGCCAGGTGGGTAAATCCAAACAGCACTGGGGGGTGAGAAATTCCCTGTAACAGTCAGATTCCTACTACTGTGTGTAATATTTACAAGCCTGCTCTGGCGGCTTTCTTCTGGTGCAACTGAACAGCAAATGGTGCTGGGATTTTCCTCCTTCCCCACTGTTCCTCAGCCAAACCAAGCTGAAGAAACAAGCTGGGGTTTTGAGGGAAGACTAAGCGATCTCAGCTCATCCTGAAACAAGTACCCTTAGTCAGTGGGCAGAGAGGCCCTGCCATATGCTGCAGCCTACCTGACACACAGCTCCAGAGTTAGACAGTGAGACTCAAACCCACCTCTGTCCACCACCATCACTGCATAGTTGGTGCTGCAGCCAGCATCTAGACAGGGATACCTCAGAGAACGGAATAGACAGCAAGAAGAGTGAAGGTGGCACTTAGAGAGACAGCCCAAAATATGTGGGCACAGTTCTCCGGGTGCATGTCTGTGCGAGGTGGGGATACTGTATTTGATGGGCAAATGAACTGCTACAGCTGCAGAAGGAGCTGCAGCTCAACATCTGCAGACAAATTCTCTTTCAAAACCTCTCATAATTACTGTCACGATTCCTGAGTTGTCATGGCTCCCAAACTGTTGTGACTGACATCAATCTAGGAAGAGAGAGGTAGAGGAGGACGTCCCAGTGTGTGTTTTACAGGAAAGAGATACTTATGTGCAGAAAACAAAAGAATCACAAAGCTGAAGTGAAGCAAATGGTTAGTTAAATAATTTCAGTTGTTCTGCTGAAGAGTGTTTTCTCAAGGCTGAATGGTAACAGCGAAGGGGGAAAAACATCAAAGTCCATAGCCCCAAGCTTTGTCTGACCTGCTTTCACAAGGCTCTTCCCAAGTATAAGGGAAAAAAAAAACAAAAGCACAAACCCACAATAAAACCCCTCCAAACGGGTCCCTGTCTCTATTTTGCTCTCTTTGAGAAATATGGATACCAATTTGCAGAGAAAAAAAAACTCTGAGGTGAGCAACAACCTCCCAAGTCTGCGTTTTCCTGCAGACTGATTGGACTTGGGACTAATGGTCACCAACACTGGTTTTCAAGATTTGCATGAGAAAATACTACTCATCACCTAAATAAACTCACTCCTTTCTACCCAAGGCAGAGGAAGATTTTACGCTTATGTCTAAGCAGAATGGGGCACAGACAGGAATCCACTGAAGACATCACCAGGCTCTCTAGGCCTGCAGCCCCGCATGGCCTGACACAACCTGCCAAAACCTGCCAAGCCGCTCCCTCACAATCTCTGGGCATGGGCACCACTTGCACAGTTTTATGGGCATCAGAAAGCATCCTAGCCTTATTTCTATAATGTCTCCACTAGCTACGGTCTTTTGTGCATGTCTCCACGTTGAAACAGAAAGCTGGGCTGGTCCCACTTCAAGAGGAAGGTGCAGAAGTGGCCAGACCTCACCTCAGAAAGTGACAATGGGTGCAGTTAAGGACGCAGCAGATGCAGTCCACTTTCCTCTCATCATGCCTGCATCTCTCTTGCAGTCACAGAAATATACATGCATATACCTAACGCAGCTGTGTACAAACATATGATGAAGCTTTATGGGGTGGAGACCTACACCCTGTCCACTAAGAGCAAAACATAGTGTGGGGGGAGCTAAAATGAAGCATCTCTTTCAAAAAAACATAGTTGTCTTATATGAAATCCCAGTTTGGCTAGATGAAATGGAGAGCAACTATGACAATTTTGCTTAGAAACAGTGATGAGATTGAAAATAAGCAACTGGAAGTAGTTCACCTGCAATATCATAAAAGGGTGCAGTGGTATGAGAGAGCTTGTATATACCCAGGAGTGTTTGCCTGTACTTGAAAATATGCTTTCAAAAGTATGTACAAATTGAGGATGTGCAGCTGGTTACTTGCATGGGTTATTTTTTCATTTTCACAGAGCAGTCCCCAGCTCCCAGCTTACAGACAGGTACAGAAGTAATCTGAAAACAGAGGGCTCCATTGGAGAGCACATTTGTACAGGTGTAGCATAGGCACATGGCACACCAATCAAAAAGATCTCTGCAGGGAGCTTGAGAGGAGCTGAGAACCTGGGAAAGCAAAGCACAGCAAAAGCTGTGAGAGCACTCTCTCTAAGAATAGTGTCTGCATGCCTTTCTGCTGCTCTGTGACATCTGCCAAGGAAAAGGATTACAGGCAATGCTAGACGGTACCAGTGCACTTCTTTTAACATATAATTAAGTTCAAAACAAGTCCCAGTAAAAATTCCACCTACACAGTGTGGCACAGTCAGGCAGGAAGAAACTCTTCAAACTGGTACTACATTAAAATGTCTCACACAAATTTCTTATCTTCCATTACATAATACTAAATTCTTTCAAACCTCAGCAAATTTACAGTGATTACTGCTGGGCCTCCAAAGTCAAAGAAAGAAATCCAACAACACTGAATTCTTTCGTCTCAAACATCATAGAGTGAAAATGCATAAGCACAGCTGCAGAACTGTAAATTACATTTTTACATAAAATGAAACTTGGACTAAACACAGTCCTGTTAAAATAAATCCTCAGAGGTTAACTTTCCCATTTCTTTCTACTCACAAGCAGCTTTTTAGTGAACCAGTTTTTTTTCCTCAAGAATTGTCTTTAAACATGACAATGTCCAATCTCTAGAGATCACAGAATCATAGAATTGCTCAGGTTGGAAAAGACCTTAAAAATCATCAAGTCCAACCACAACCTAACCATACTACCCTACCTCTAACAACCCACCTCTAAATCATGTCCCTGAGAACCAGATCCAAACAGTGTTTAAACACACCCAGGGATGGTGACTCAACCACCTCCCTGGAGAGCCTTTTCCAGTGCTTAACAACTCTTACTTAAAGAAATTCTTCTTGATGTCCAATCTAAACCTCCCCTGATGCAACTTGAGTCTGTTTCCCCTCGTCTTGTCACCTTTCACCTGTGAGAAGAGACCAACCCCGCACTTGCTGCAATCACCTTACAGCTATTTGAAAAGAGCAACAAGGCCTCCCATCAGCGTTCTTTTCCCCCCGACTGAACAGCCCCAGTTCTTTCAGTTGCTCCTCATAGGGCATGTTCTCCAAGACCTTTACAAGCCTTGCTGCCCTTCTTTGAACCTGCTCCAGCACCTCAGTGCCCTCTGTGCATTGAGGTGTCCAGCACTGAACAAAGTACCCAATATTAAAAAATTAAGTAACTACAACATGGTTGTAGTAGACAGTTTTCTTAATGACTAATAATACTGCAGAAGAACACACGAGCATAAGATGAAAAGAATTTAAGATAATCCCCAATAAACAACAGATGTTTTAGATACTCCTATAGGGGGACAACTTAATCATGCACAAAATACAGTCAAAACCAGGCATTTTATGCAAAATCTTGAGTGTCTTGAAGAGTACTCACTTAAACAAAACAAGCAGCAAATTTCTTCCTGTTACTATGTTTTACTCTGTTGATACAATGGTTAGAGATGTCATCCAATACAAACTGATGCATAGCATTGTATGTCCACTCTTACAATACCCACTAAAGGCATGGGAAGACAACAAAAGGAAATCCCACTTGAGAAGAAAATGAGATCAGCTCACTAGCATACAAGAAAAAGGAAGGGTTGAAAACACGTCGAGATTTGCACTCCTAGTGCACAGTGCTGTTTTGCCATGTTTCTCCTTCAGTCCAGCCAACAGGCTTGCATATTCCCCACTGTAAATCCATGCAACATCCACCACCAGCCCTCATGGGAGCTGAGGCAGCTCATGCAGTGGTGGAGTTTCTCGATACAGACAAGTAGACACCAAAAGAAATAGCATGACCTCTCTCATCTCTTGTGCAACAGGGAATTTGAGACTCTTGAAGGAGGGAAACAGAGCATTCACTCCCCCTCACATCAATTTTCAACTGACCTTCAGCTGTCTGAGGAGGACAAGGTGTAGGCTAATTATAGGTTTCTTGCTTCTTGCCCTCACGTGGGCAGAGCATCTTATGAATCTCACAGATCTTTCACAGCAGAGGTTGTTTTTCATTTCAAAGAAGAGCTGTTCATACTGAAGATATTTTTACTGTATATAGTGCAAAACTACAGTACACAGCCAGCAGTTTCTTATTTTACAATTGTTAAAGACATACTGCATGTATTAGTTAATATGCTGTGTTTTCTTTGCAGTTTGTGTACACACAACACATGGTCAGAGAAAGGAGTCCTAGAGGATTTATTTGGATAGAAGTCAGGTGCATGTAAATGCACTGTTAAATTAAGGAGCTGCAGAGTCAGCATTTCTAGATCTGATTGGAACTGCTTTGCTAAGTGCTAAACACATCTTTACTAGCATTTAGCATTTCTTCCATCTCAGTTCATCTTACTGTAAAAAACAAGATACAGAAATGTCATCCTGGGGCTTCAATAACATAGTTAAAGTGCTGTGGGATCCTTGAAGAAAACGTTATAGTATGATAAAGTAATTATTGTTTGATACACTTCAGAGAACAACCCTCATAAAAGTAGAAATTATTATTACTTTTTAACATGTTAGACAATACAAACCACTTGCATTCAGACCACTAGGATGAAAAACAAACTTGAGGCTAGCTCTGTCCAAGGGACAAGGCTCAAAAGAATCCTTTCTAATTTGAAATTACAGTTCTCTGGTCTGTGTATCGATAGCCACATTCAAAGGCTTCTTTGTCATAGCTGTTTTTCAGAGGCTTCTGGAAGAATGCCCTGACATGAAACAAAGGAATGATAAAGGTTATCCGTATCTAACGGGTTTCACTACTGAATCCAGCTCAAAGAAAAACTGATGACAGATTATGTAAAACAGGGGTCAGAATATATATGGTATGGGAGAGACAGAAGCAGCACTTTATCTAGGCCTTGAAGGTCTCAGCTCTGGCGACAGACTCTTAAGGCAGATGTCCTCCAGTATCCTATAGGAATTCACATGCAATGAATTCCTCATTCCAGACCTTGCTGGGAAGTGTAGTCTCCTCCTACTTGATTTACTTTAACATTACTGATAAGGAAACCATGCTGTAGCAGAACACTACCTCCAGTGCAACAGAGCACAACAGAGATGAGATAGGCAGTGCAACTGCAGAGGAGAGATGAGTGTCCTAGTTCAGCCAAAGCTATAGAAAACAGAAACCGTGAAATAATCCAAGTCTGACAATACAGAAAGCAGAACAGCCTTCAAATCAGACATGCTGTGCTTCATTGCTTGTCTTTGGCAGCAGAAATCATGTTCCTATACAATTCATATTATCAAAGACTGGCATAGGAAGAAAAAAGCCCAAATATGTCATGATAATTTAATCCTTTTGTTTATTTTTTCTGACTGATCACTTCCCTCAGCAATGGTCACGACTGGAGGGCTTCACCAGGACTGTAATGAAGGTTAAGTCCCAGGGAACAATTTTGGTTATTAAGGGAGGTTTCAGCTGACTACACTTTAATTACTGGAGTAGCACAACACTCTGAATTCCCAGGTACCCCATTTCAACCTGCAGACTAACATGACTTGGCTTAGCGCATATTCTAACGTTGTTCTCATAAATTCTTTAACAGTATTTCCAAATCTCAGAGGTAATCCAATTTCTTCTTTATTTTTACTATGGAGGATTTCAACAGGTACTTCAACTAAAAATAACTAAGATGGTGTGCTTCTGAAATGCCAAAAATAGGCTCCGAAAACAAATTCCTCTCCAAGTCTTGTAATAATTAAAAGCACCGTGAATTTGCTAAATACAAAATAAAAAGTGATTCTGTGTTGACAAAACATTTTCAGCAGTTCTCCACAAAGGCAACCCACAGTACATTTGGTTAAAATGCTCAGCACAGGGGAAGAAAAATAATACTAGGTATCATCTGCTATTGGAGAAACACAGAAATTGTCAGTGACAGTAGAAAAGCAGAATGTTCAGGGTTTCTCAAACAGTGCAGTGCCTACATTATCTGCATGAGCCAGGCCTAAATGAGCCAAAGTTTAAGGACTGACAAAACACATGCTGTCTGAGAAATACGTGGCAAATGAAGAACTGGATCTCCAAATAAGCAAGTTGAGTACTAATACATCATAAGACTCAGCAGGAACGACGTGATTTATACCTCTGAATTCACAAAGCACTGACATTTTCCTCTGCACTCTCCTCCGTGCCCCAAATTCACCAGTGTTTTGCTACTGTGTGGAAATGAGAACAGCAAGTTGTCCAGAACTGGTTTTGTTTGCTCTGAGACACTGCATTCCCTACCTCTAGTACAGTGGGACCTGAAGACGTGTCTGTGTGCTGCCCTAATCCACAGCAGCAGCAGAAACTGGATCTTCCTCCAAGATGGTTATTAAAAAAAAAAAATAAAAAAAAAAATGTGGAAGATTAAGATTAGGGAAAAATGTGCAGGCAGTAATCAAGGTGAGAGGGTTGAACCCAAAAGAAAGGCAAGACATATCCACATCTCTGAGGTGATGGCAGAAGGGCAACAAAGGCAACCGAGGTGGAACTCCAGCTCTGAGCCTCAGCACTTTTCCATGTTCATGACAAAAATGCCTAATTTTCTACGAAACAACAAGCTCACCTCAGTGAGTGAGCTTTCCTTTGTCTCTGTGCAGGCACAAAGCAGAAGGGGTGGCTGTTAACTGCATGGTCCTAGAGTTGGAGTAGAAAGACTTGCTCCTAACAGTGATTCAGTCTGCTGAGGGGTGCTGAGCCCCTAATTGCTGCATCACTTGGACAAATGCAGCCCACCTCTGACCAAGATCTTTTGAGAAGGTGCTGTAATTATGGCTCATCCCGGAAAAAGCTAGGGCAAGACAGAACATTACTTCATGTTGTTTCTTACTCCTCCGTATCCATAGAGCTACTGTAAAAAGCCAAACCAAAATAAAATAAAACATCAATTTAGATTAGTTTTCAAGGGTGAAATAGTTCTGTGTAGGAAAAGTGGGGGAGCTCACACATGTATGCAAGGAACTAAGGAGACATCTGGTTTCAGATAATGACAATGATTTACCTTTGTCAGTGGATAAACAAACAGCCTAAGCTCCTGTCTGCTTCAGCAATCGCTGCTTTCCCTCAGTTTCTGCTAACCTAACAGTGGGTATTCCATTTTTAGTTTTAATTACCAAAATATTACCAGGATAATTTGCTGCAGTGAATAACCACAAAACTGTAAAGACAGCAACGTGCTCAGTTGCATGTAAAATTACTCCTGGTTAGAAAACAATTATTTGTGCTTATCAAGAACTGTTTGGGAAAAGAACACTTAAGGAGTTTAGATTGGAAACCTCTAAAAGGAAAAAGTGAACTACTGCCATAGCACGTGACACAAGAACTAACTTCCTGGTGCGGGGAGGCAGCTTTTGCACAGATTTGCAAGCCTGAAATACTTTTTTCTCCACACCGAGAGACCAATGGAGCACTTAGCTGAGGTTTCAGAGGAGTTCAAGTGATGCATGTAATACCTGCTGCGTACACTAACACACAGCACTGTTCAGATCAGAAGGAACAGAACAGATGCTATTGATCTCCTTGCCTCAGGTTAAGCTCTTGGAGAGGGAAATTCCCCACCAGGGACACATGAAAAAACCAGCACTCCCACTGTGCAGCCTCAAGGGATCTAGAATTTCCCTCCTACTTCTCTATTTTTGACTCTGTCTTTTAACTGCATCCAAGGATGAGCACAGGTAAATTAAGCAGAAGGCTTTACCCGAGGCTGACTCTAGCAGCTGCTTCAGAAGGGCAAGCTTGGGCTGAAAGGAGTCCTAAAGAGCTGGAGCCTACAGAGCCTTATCGCTCTACAGCTCTGAGCCCCACTGGCTGCTAACCAGCCTCCTCAGCAATATCAAGAGCTGCTAATGTCCCAGCACCTTTCTACATGGCAGTAATTAAGAAAGCAAAGATAAGCAAGCATTGTTTTTACTGCAGGAATGTTGTGTTGCTAGAAAACACAACATCTAGAAACTAGATATCCATCTAGAAATAGAAATCTTTAGATATCTATCTAGAAAATTAGATACATATCCTCCTTCTTAAACTCCTCATGCATGTATCTGGAGTGGAGAATGTGCTTTGGAAATGACTGAATCACGTCTGTATGAGTTCACCAAGCAACACTTGCAGGGGTGAAGGGAAAGTTTAAGTGCAAGAGTCTTCAGACTGCCTCCATGCAGCAGTGCCTCCTGCAGTGACACTGGAAAAAAGCCATCTAGCCATTCCAGTCATGTTTCGTGGTCAAGAAGAATACACAAAAATACAGGCCACTGAGAGGGAAAACATCTCAGACAAAGCCTGGAATTTTTTGACAGCACTGGAGAGTTGCTGGCCTATTTTAACACTGCATAAGGCAGGAAGAAATTATGAAGAGGAGAATTACTTTTTCCATCCAGCATTAAAGGAGGATGAAGATCATGGCTTCATTGCCAGCATGGGCAGGACAATAATGCGTGAGGTGCAAGAGAGGAAGACCCAGAGTCTCCAACCTGTGCTCAACATAGGAAGCCTCCAACAGGTCAAACCTTCTTCTTTTTCACATCCAAATTCATGGGAATTGACTGAATGAGGATGGAAAGCAGAAGTAATTGCAGAGGATTTTCATTCAAAGAACAGATTCTCTTTTGGTTTGTCGGTGGACTGCTGCTAGCACGTACTTCAGGAATCTTGAAGTATCCTCGTACTCTGCTATACAAGTAGGAAGCAAAGTTCCTGATGTACTCCTGTGTTGAATTATGGGTTGTTTTACAAAGAGAGATTTTAAGAGTACAGTGCTAGGATTTGGACTTGATCAGAGGTCCGTAGATCTGTCTGCTGCTTTCAGCACATTCAACTACAAGGTGTAAGCAACTTGCCTTCAGAACCCAACGGGAGTCGATCTGAGAGTGTCTCAGATGGTTCATCTCATTCCTACCAGGAGGCTCAAGGCAGGCAGCTGCTCCTCCTCACTAGGAGTGCCTTCCATGGCATCCAGCAGATTAAGCTCCATTCCCTATGAACCTATACATTATTAATCTTATCTGAAGCAGACAGTGCTGACGCCCAGCTTCCTCAGTGTCTGGAAGAATATCAGCTGTCTCAAACTCAGCCCAAGAAAACGGAGAGAATGTTTGCAAGTAGCACAAGAAAATACTTCTCAAAACTTCGCAGGATTCAGAATTGTCTCCCTCTTTCTTTTCCTATACACTACCAAAGCAACCGCCTGCGATTCATATCCCACTCTGTTGTCACTGCAGCTACAGATACAAGACACTCCTTTTTGTATTTTCTGGTTACCAGATAACTGTCCCACTTCCAATCAGACAAAGACTTGGACCCAACTGGCCCATCCACTTGACTTTCAAGATGCAAGACTGTCTTTATCAGACCAACACAGTATGCAGTGGTGGAAAATATAGCATTACACTTCCCAAAGCCTAGGAATGGAACTGCAAAGAAAGTTACACAACATAATTCCTTAGCTTCTGTTCCTTAGTCATCCTTCACTGAATTGGTTCCAAGACTTAGTAATACCCATGGTTAGCTTTTTTGTTTTGTTTTGTTTGTTGTATGGGCCTTGGAGCATTATAACCAATAAATACCACATAGTTCCCAATTTGCTGGACAGCAAATTACCCCCAAAACTAGAAAAAAAACCCAACAATTTTTAGTAAGTTACAGAAATTTCAAAGCCTCTAACAATCTCAAAGAAGTCTGAAGAGCTGTGCAGACCTACAAATACATGGCTCAGTATGTAGATTAAACACTGAAAATCAAAGAACACTAAGCACCATAGCTAATTTTGCTCTATCAACTTGTTGCTTGGCCCCATCTTTAAATTTCAAGATTCAGTCCAGCAGTGACACCAAGACACACATGCACACCCCATCCTCCCAAAGAAGGCAGAGATTTCTGTTGTGCCAACATTATAAGCAAGAGATATTTTAAAATAGAAACCATCCACTATAGGGTCAAATGATTTCCAGTTTTCAATCCCCTAAACCAGGGACCAAGATTTTGGTACTAAGTGAGAAAGTGCTCTACAATTCAAAATGTTACAGCCAAGCTGATGAAAGATAAGTAAAATCTGAATGACTAACATGCAGGAATTTTACTGCAGGAATCAACACACCATGTTCACATCTAACGAAAACACATTATTCATTATTATGGAAAAAATACTAATTCTACTCACTATTTCCCACAGGTTTACAGCACTAATAAATCCAGATTTGTGTCATTAACTTCTAGAATTAATGACTGACTACCAGTATGAGTGCAATAGGTGGTGATTAAAGCAACAGAAATGTCCCATAATAAAGATGTTATAGCCTTTGTGTGGGGAGGCACTGTGTGGTAAATGAATATTAACTTCAAAGGTACAGCTCATTTTACATGGCTGGCCTCTCCTATGAAAGCTGAATTTGAAGCATGTCAGTATATTAACAAGATCACAAGATTATTATTTTTTTAATTGGTAATCATAATGAAGCACTATGTCTGAATAGCATTATCTTCACCCCCTTCCATCATTAAAAAAAAAAGACATTATTTTCTAAAGCTCATTTTTGACAATGCAAATCAACTGTTCACTCAGTTACTGCTTTGAAAGCAAGATGAGTAGACTAATCCATTTGTCTCCCTAGATGTGCTTCTTATATTGCCATTTTTACCACTAACTTTGGGCACGGCAAATAAAAACTGTCTTGGATCTATGCTTGCTTCATGACTGTTTTACAGTCTCTTTGTACTTCATGATGGAAGTAGGCTGATAGTTTTGTAGCATGAAGTCCCCTGTTTAATTCTAGTATAAAGTACTTGGGGAAAAAAAAAAAAAAAAAAAAAAAAAGATTTTCAAGTAGAAGGATGAAAAAAATATTTCACTTCCACACTCAAATTCTACAAGGCCAAACTACTGAACACCAAGGTGAACCTACTCATTTATATTTACCTGGTGAGTACATACAGTGTTGTTTGACTAGACCTGACATTATCCTGTTTATCACTGTAGAAAAAGGAAGACTAGATAAGCACATATAACATACTTGTTTAGCTAAAGCCTGTAGGCCTCCCCACAATCCTACCTGGGTTTGACCCTCAGAGTCTTCTCCGTATGTCCTTAAGACACATCCACTAAGCTTTCATCACAGGACAAGGACCAGAAATTTACTTCACTACCTGGTTTCCAACTGACCACTGCTCTTAACAGTCTGATGTCTTGCATACTAGTGTACACAGGTGGAGCCAAGATCTGTTCATGTATGCAGGACAAAGCAATTGAAATTTACAGCAAATGGAGAAAGCTTGATTTTAATTATGCTGGACACAGCATTTGTCCAAGTAAAAGCTTGAGGGGAATGTGTTTAAAAAGAAAAAAAAAAATCCAGAAAAATTGGAACACCGAAAGAAAAATCATGGTCACGACTCTCGTGTAGAAATGCTGGTAAAAAGAGTACAGAATTGCTGCCAAGGCTATTGTCATTCTGAATTTGTACTGGCTGTTCAGACACTGGTCACAAGACTTAAAGAGTAAAATAACGCTTCGTTTTGTATAGAACTGTTACTACACATAAAACTAGACAAGTTGTTTGGTTTTTTTTGTTGCTTTGTTTTGTTAAAGTGAACCAACATTCAGCACATGCTTGGTAGAATACATATTTTCCAGGAGTCTTTTAATCAACCAGAGCAATTTGTAAACCCATTGCAAAAATAAATATTTAGAGGTCATGTAAGCAATGAACTCAAAGAATGGCTTAGATCCAGGCATTGTGTAGCCTGAATGATGTGATCCTCCAGACATCCTTTTGCCCATGTGGTGCCATCATTTTTTAATTTTTATTTTTAGACATGACCAAAATTAAGCAAAGACAGAGACGTGAGGAACCGAGGACTGTGAAATGAGACAGAGTAATTGCAGGAGGAGTCAAATCCCACTTCTTAAACACGATCTAGAAGAAGGGAAGGAATGGCCTGCTTGGTCACTGAGGCACTTGAAGAAACTGCTGGGGGCTCAATAGTCTCCTCAGCATCATTAAACATCTTTCCTTGATTCAAGAACATTCTGGGGGTCAAGGGAATGGGGAAAAAGAGAAACAATACCTTGCCTTTGAGAGACAATCCTCCATCTCAGCCTACAGAACAGCTTTTTAAGAAAGACTCTCTCTCCTGCATTTCAGCAACAGTGCAAGGGATTCCTTTTGTCTTTGAAGGCCAAGACTTCAGAGTAAGCCTTCTTCCCTTACCTTTCCAACAACCACTCCAGATCTCTGCACCAATGTGCAGCAATATACTTCCTTGTGCTACTTTACTAAATTAGCTGCAGCTGCTTCTGTAGCAAATCTTTCCTCAGCTGTGCGCTTCAGAAAAATGAACTGGAAAAGTCTGCTTCATAGGCTCCATGTCTGCCACAAAAGCTGCATGAAACCATGAAGTCAAACACAAAGGCCCCTAGGGATTTTCTGGAGCACTACTGTCACACTTGATTTTCAAGTTCCAGCCACTCAGCTGAAAGGATGTTTAAAACTAACATTTTTGGGGACAAAGAAAATCTTGTCTCATTCTTCTCTCATTATTGAAGTGTGTCTGAACCCTTCTATTCTCAGAACAGCCAAAAATAAATAAATGTTGTACATGTAGGGAAATTTCAGCCTCAGAAGTGTAATTTTTCACAAGAACTTTGGAGCAGCTGAAGATGTGGGAAAGGACACTATTACTTGCTCTCAGCTAGAGCAGTTGCTAACATATGGGTCACTTTCAAGTCCATTTGCACAAAAGGTTAGCCTGTCAGTAAACAGCAGAATAATTTATTGCCAACCCACACACCTCTCTTGTTAAAACTGCCAGACATTTGAAAATTGCCCACAAAAGCAGACCCCAGCTTGAGGTGAAAGCCATCTCAGGCCCTGCTGTAGTCATGAGCTGTTTCAGACTCTGAGCTGTAGCATCGTAGCAAAGGGACAGGGAGCGCTGTGCTGGAGTTCATCTCATCTCTGGGAAATGCCACTCTGCACCTCCGCACCTGGCTTTTGTGTCCTTTCTCAGGCCTAGCTGATATGTTCATTTGGCACTCCAGTTCATCTATACTGGGAATTCAATGGAAAACATTAAAACCCTAGTACTTCAGTTTGGTTTTAAGGTTGAGACTGAGAAATCTCATAAAATCCAGGGCACTCAAGCTGCAGCTTAATGCTACAAAATACAGCCCTTCTCTCAGCACCTTCCAGAGTTCTCATGAAAGAAACAAACAAAAACAACTCAGAGATGTATCAGAAAGGAACAACTATATAAGTAGAATGAGTTTTCAGAGGACGTCCATAACCACGAGCAGATATACCAGAGCACAGGATGGTGAGGCAATTTCCCTCAAATGTTACATGAAGTTGGTGGCAAAACCAGGAAGAGTGTATAAGTCTTACTTCCATAGCACAACAACAGTAAGTCCATGTGTGGCTTTACTGCTTATTTATTGTATATGTTTCTAAGTCTACTCGCTTTTCATCCACTGACTATGCAAGATGGGAGGTATGCTTTTCCTACACTTGGGAAGCGTGACATTTAGCTGTTTATTACCACTGAGCAAACTACCAGAACGGTGGAAACCAATCTTTTGAACAGCCTGACCTAGGTCAACCACAGTCCAAGACTTTATGCTGCAGGTAAGATATTCCTCTTAAACACTGAAATCTCCTTGTGGCCATCCCCACTGCTCAGAAAACTACTTGCCTTGCTAGGCATTAAGACAGTCCTGTGAATGATTTATTCCTTTGTCTCCTCTAAGAAATCCTTCCCAGCACTAGAAAAGGACATAGCAAAATGATGGATAGCAAACACATTTGCTAATACAATGAGTATCTTTATAAAAGTGGACTTTGTATTTTCTAAGTTAAGAAGAAAAAAGCCTGTGACAAACCATGGCAAGAAATGGTATTGGTTCCTAAACTAGTTTTTTTTTCCAAACACTTTTCATGCTTTCAAAACACAGAACACCATAGCTCCTGAAATGATAGGTAGCCTGCTTTCTCAAGGTCTGTACATGAGACACTTCTCGTGAATGTTCTGATCACATGTTGCCACCTAGCATTGACCGTGGCTGTTCAAGGAATGTGAGAAAGGAGCAGGCTGACGCCATCATCACCCTTACCCAAGATCTACCTACCTCTTTAGATGCCCTTCTCAGCCCCAATGAACCAAACTGGCAATGCCCCACAACTTGTGCTGTTTACCACTAACCTTGCTCCTTTTAATTCAAAGCAGTCACAGAGTAAACACTTATCCGACAAATCCGTAGGCTCTTGCGGGAAGCAAGAAGTGACCTTTTCAGCCAGCAAAAGCACTGCAGGAGGACCAAGTTTAAGCAAACCTTATCATGAAATAGAAAACTTCCCTACTGGCATAATAATGAAAAGGAAGCCTATTTCTCACCAGAAGTTTGCTGTATGAGGGCGTACTCTTAGTACAAAAGGATGTATTACTCTTCCATGCTTGAAGAGTAGTGACAGAACAGCATGTACACTTACTTCTCCCTTGAGGAGTTCAGACTCAGCCATCCACATGTCAAGTCTCCCTCCACAGCCTCCATTAACCAGGTATTTAACAACATAATATGTGAGATACAGGCAGCATAAAACAAAGGCACATCGTTGTGCTGAGCAGAAGGTCTCAGTGGTAAGCAAGAGCTGAGTCTTGTCACACTTTCTTTTTAACCTTTAACCTCCAAGAAACTGAAGACATGGTATAGCAAGAGAGTTGCAGGCTCCATTCAAAGCCTTCCACATACTTCATTTGCATCAAGTCTGGCTACCCAATACCACTGCCCTTTGTCATATATATTCCTTTCTTTCCACTGGTGACACTTTGAATGCTCCTTTTCACAAGGAGGAATTACTCTTTTTTTTTTTTGTGTTGGTTGTTTTTTTTTTGGTTTTTGGTTTTTTTTTTTGAGGATTTTTATTTTGTTGTTTTTAGTCTCTCAACAGTCTCTTGCCAGCAATAGAAGATGTCAACGTTGCCAAAAAGCAAACTAGCTATTATCAGTGTAAGTGATAGCACTAAAAATATCTGCGTACTCCAACCCTCCATGACTCAATCTCTATCTATAAATACTTTAATGGGATCTATTCAATTTATTTTCTAGTTTCCCAGGTGATGACATGACAGACCTTCAACTTGGTCTTGCATAATCAGCATAGGAGAGGTCAGTGAATTGGCAATAACAATCTGTTTGAGAGCCAGAAATAGCAAGAGGGAGTTTAGATACTTGATAATGCACTAACACAAATACATGCTTCCCTCCTCAAAGACTTCAGCAGTAAAAAAAATAAATAAATAAAAGAACAGATCCTTCACACCACAATCTCCTAGACTGTTTGATCTAGTTACCTTTTCTGAATACTTGTGTTAATCTCCAACTAGTCTACAAGAAGGAGAATATCTGGTATGTCAGATTTACAGAATGGACCATATTACAACAGTTCTAAAATCTGCAAAATTCGTAATAGGCAATCAGAAAAAGACCTCAGTTCGATATTTTTGCCCTGTACTTCATTTGCAATTGCAATCCCAAAGTGGATAGTCATTTCTCTGTTTAGGATTTCTGGATGAATAGAAGTAGGTTGCTCTGAAAATAATGCCTTGTTTATTTCCATGGAAACTACAGCATCTAAAAAGATAACAATAACACTGTTTGACAGAGATAATTCTCATCTATAAAATACTATTTTTTCAAATCAGCCACCACTATTAGCAGTGCATTTTTACCAGTGATGAACAACAGCCTGCATGCTATGCCTGTCAAAATTTGCACCAGCAGAAGTTGCCTCGCTGTGTTCACATTCACTGTTTGGTCTCTAGAAATGCTCAGAAATTCCAGTGGAGGAATTCAGTGACAACCCTTTGCTTCATATGCACTTTCATTTCAGATGTCGTTTTGTCAGACTACCCACCTCTCTGCTGTCATCTGTCACACAGCAACAGCTTATAACAGGGAATATTGGTGGGAAGGTTCAACCTCTACTGCCATACCACCAACATTTGCCTCTAATGTCATAGGCCAATGTAGTAAAACAGAAGCAGTCCTCATACATTTCCTCTTGTCAAAGGCTTTGAGCATGCTTGACACTAACAAAATGCCCACTGTGTGCCTCTTGTGCAACATTGTCTGCAGCTCTCCAGCTGCTCAAGTGAAGCAGTTCTGACAGGACTGGGTCCTGACACTGGCAGTAAACTTGGTGCTCCAGGAAGCAAGACAAATCCCTGACATGAGAGGTGGGACAGAGACTCTCATCTGACACATAAGGATGGGAGAACACATCTCCCCAGTACTAACAAGAGTTTTAAAAGGCTGGACTTGGGCATCGAGAAATGCTTGGGCTAAAACTTTTTTTTTCTAGCTATACTCCTCTATTCATGTACTCCTGCATAGTAACGTAGGAACCCTGAGTGGGCTGCTCAACAGAACACTTCAACTTCTGCTTGCCAGGGACAACTAGGTTAGGTCACCACAATGGAGGGGGAAAAAAACAGTCAAAGATATATAAAACATTCGTTTTAATCCAAGCTAGTGTTCCCTATGTCTTGCCTGGCTGCTCCTGTCAATGAGGCAATGAGAGGTGATATTACGGGCCCACTCTTCAGAAACACTTCAATATCCCTTGATATTTAAGTGAGCTTGCCTATCAGCCACCTTGCTCTGCTTGCACACAAACCCAAGGCAAGCAACCCGAGGAGACATTAGCAACTCAACACTCCCCGCGGTTTCGCATTGTGGTTTGACCAAGCGGCACAAGCACTTAACCACAACCTTTAACAACAGTGTGCGAGGCACACGAATCCCTCATTGATATTCCGTGTCAGCTCCCATCATGAATCAGCACAGACAGCGACGGATTTTGGCTTAAAAAGCCAAGTCTGCTGTGCCTGCACCTCTTTGGGGCAGTGATAATTTTTTAGTGAAATTACCTAATGACGCTGCCTGCAACCTGCCAGCCGCATCTGAACAGGGCCGCGTCAGAGCTAATGTGCAGCCGGGCCGCCGCCATTATGGCTGCCTGAGAGGTTAGGAGGCTTCCTTCAGGGAAAAATGCCTCAGGGGTTGATGTCACTTACACATTACCTGACTGATGAGCAAACTTGCCAGCGGCCAAGCACAACATAACAGTGCCACTTTAAAAGAAGTGTTCAGGACATGTTTTTCATTACCACAGTCAGCCCAAACGCTCCACGGTCTCCATCTCATCCCACTGTGCAACAGACGTTAACAGGCTGAAGGACAGGAACATGTGGGTGATGAAATCATCCCACTAGCGGTGTGGACTACACTAAAAACTTTGTGGGAATGTCAAGTTAGATATTTTCCGTATCCTGAAATCCTTTTTCACGGCACAATAGACTTTCTGATCCCTTTTTAAATTTAACTATTGTGCTTAAGCTTCCCAGGGCTTTTTTTTTTTTTTGCTTTTTTTTTTTTTTTCCAACGAAGTGGAACTTCAGAAGTACAGAAGAACAAAAGAAGCCGACCACTTTTCCACTATTATTCCTCTCCTAAAGAACAATTTTCCTCCTGTCTTCTGATCATCTCTCATTGTATTTTCCATACTCTAAAAAGCCTGACAGCATAAACAACCTAATTAATCAGAACTTTGGTCATATCAACCACAAAGAACTTACAGCATTACATACTGATGTTATAGAATTATAGCACCAGCTATGTATTATAGCACCTGCTCAGAAGAATTGCTTCATTCTTGCACAGTCAAAACTTAGCAGCACCAAGTTTTTCACATCTCTAGTGGGTGAGGGGAATGAAAAATAAGCTCAAAGATCTCAGATCCAGGGTGAGGTGAGGCCCTGAGGCAGTGTGGCATAGCAATGTGTGCAGCAAGAGGGCATAGAAGAATGAATCATTTGACTTCTCCATCCAGAAAAGTCAGGCACTTTGAGAAGTACCCCTTGAATTTACAGCTGGCTTAACAGAGGGAGCCAGCTCCTCTACTCAGCCAACTACATTTGCAATAGAAGTCTTTTAACCACTTCATTTAAAAGCAAAGCTTTTGGAAGCATAACTTTTCCTGTTGGGCATGCCAATAAACTAGTAGATCTGCCAGCACTGAAGGATGTGATTATCTCAATGCAAGACATTGCTCAGTTTCATTTCTAAAAGAAGGTCAGTTATTCCAACCGGTATTCAGAAGTTGTCAGTAGCCATAAAAAGTTATTCAAGTGAGGAAAAATAAAGGGAGCAAAAACATGGAGATTAGCTGGCAAATATGTAATTATTTTTTTATATATACTGTTACTATTTTCAAATGCAAATGGAGTCAGAACACATTTTCTTAGTGACAATGTAATTTAAGTAAGTAGTCTATTATTCGGTATTATGTCGAATCAACATACTGCAAAACCTTAACCTCCATCTCATTTCACTCTCCTATCCTACCTCCAGTATGGTTTAAAATAGACACTATATTTAATTCCTGAGCTTTTAAAACAGATAACAAATGCTATTGCATTCAACCCTAGAGAATTGCACGGTATTCATGAACTGTCCAAGAAATCTCCTGACGGGATAATATTTAAGACTTTATTCCCCAAAGCAACATTTCTCAAATGACCTCAATCCTAAAAAGTTACCTAAGTTGCATCAAAGCTGTTCAGACATGTTGTTGCTGGCATCAGCTCAAGTTCTTTTAAAACACAGTTGAGATGTACAATAGAGAACAATGAAGTCAGCACATGTGAAAGGCTTTTAGAAGGTGCCTAAAAGAAAAAGCAAGGCAGAACTTGCGTGTAAATGGGAGTCTCCTCTTCACTTGCAACTTGCTCAGCCATTATGATCTTCTAAGCACTGCATGACTTACCTTTTAGCTGTGTTAAGATGCTACTGATTGAGGACCAAGATACACGTTAACACACAACCTGCCAGAGGTGTTTGGAATTCTATCTGATCCTCATCAAAGAAAGAAATTCCTCGCCCTTATTAGAGTGTGTAAAAAGCTACCAAATGCCCCAGAGTAGAATGGCTGCCTCTCTGGAATGACACACATTGCAATACCATCAGCTTCAGGTGAACTATATGGCTTCTCCATGCTATCTCCATCTTTCAATAGTGGCTTTGAACCAAGAATTTTACTATTGAAGAACAAGTACGGAAGGGCTGAATCCCAAGATAAGTAAGCAGCAGGGCTGACCTCATAAGCCATTCCCTAGGGCAATACCATTGGGATTGCATGAGGTTCCTGGAAACTTTATATGAAAAACAGACATTTGAGGTTTTGCCATTCATAGGCAGGAAGTAAACAATGTTTAGCAGGAATTAAACACACTTGTTAATCAAAGAAATTTAAAACACAGAAAACACATACAGATCAGGCTGGGGTTAAAATAGTGCTTAGACCCAATACGGGAATACAGCAGGAGTAAGCCATGGCAAAAGCCACCCATGTAGCTGACGTACATGTGCATACTTGTGATTGTTTACAGAATTACAGGCACAGTTCTCTGACATTCGAGAAACATGGCCACTGCATTAGAAAAATAAGAACTGCAGAAGCATATAAGAGACACTCAGATCCACTCTCAGAGGATTTAGCAGGAAAAAACACACACAAAACAAAACCCACCAACAAACCTTTGAAACAAACAACCCACTTCAGTGGGTAGAAAAATCAATGAGTACTTATGAATACCTTCCCATCCTACTAAAATGCCCTGCAGAGAATAAGCAAAGTAATTGATTGAGAATTTTGGCTTTTGTCTGTTTTGAGGTTTCATGCAGATAAGCCTCACTCCTAAGTTTCCCCTTCACACATGGAAGAAATCTACTCTATATTTTAAGTATGCCCTTTAAACATATGATAATACTGATTATTATCCTAGCTTGCTGTAGACTTTAAAGGTAACTTACTGGATAAAAGTGTTAAGAAACATCAGCAATACAGAAAATAGATGTGATGGGTCTAGAATTTGCTTCCTATTACAGCAGAAAGCCATGATCTAGAAGCAAGTGTAGTCTTGCATCTAGGGAGGAATAATAGTGTGCACTGGTACAGGTTGGGGGATGACCTGCTGGAGAGGAACTCTACACAGAGCGACCTGGGTGTCCTGGTGGACGACAGTGAGCCAGCAGTGTGTCGTTGTGGCCAAAAAGGCCAATGGCATTCTGTGGTGCATTAAAAAGAGCGTGGCCAGCAGGTCGAGGGAGGTGATCCTGCCCCTCTACTCTGCCCTGGTAAGGCCTCATCTGGAGTACTGCATCCAGTTCTGGGCTCCCCAGTACAAAAAAGACAGGGACTTCTTGGAGAGAGTCCAGTGGAGGACTTGGAGCATCTCCCCTATGAAGAAAGGCTAAGTGAACTGGGTCTGTTCAGCCTTGAGAAAAGAAGACTGAGAGGGGACCTGATCCAGGTCTATAAATATCTAAGGTGTGGGGGGCAGAATGGCGAGGCCAGACTGTTTTCAGCAGTGTGTGGAGACAGGACAAGGGGAAACAGCCAGAAACTGCAACATAGAAAGCTCCGCACAAATGTGCACTAGAACAACTTTACAGTGAGGTGACGGAGCACTGGAACAGGCTGCCCAGGGAGGTGGTGGAGTCTCCTTCTCTGGAGATGTTCAAGACCTGCCGCAACACCTACTTGTGTGACCTGCTGTAGGGAACCTGCTTTGGCAGGGGGGTTGGACTCGATGACCCCTGGAGGTCCCTTCCAACCCCTACAATTCTATGATCTTATATTGAAATTTCTTCACTTTTTCTCCTGCTGCATAAACATCAAGGTCAAGTATTCTGATTTTTAACACTAGCACCTCAGCTGCAACATTAGGTTCCACAGTTGGAGGGGTTTGGCATATTCTCATTTTGCATGCTGCATTACAAGCTCACATGGACCACACTAACAATTCAGACAGAGACAGCGTCTCTAATGACCTGTATTGGGCCTTTGCCATTTTGATTGCTAGAAAACCCCACTAATTGCACACTAACTAGCACTAGAATAATGGATCATCACTCTTGTTTTTCACTGCCCTAACAAGCAGTCTTAAAATGAGGTAAAATCAGAACAGTACTGAACCAGCAGAACAAAGTAAGTATGCCAAGGGAAATATTTGCTTTTCCTTTTCTCCTTTGCTTGGTTTAAGCAGGATTAGGGTGCCCCCACATATATATTTATACATACATACATACACACACACACACACACATATATATATACATATATTTAGTAAGGCACACTGCTCGGAGAAGCTGAGGCAGACTGAATACTCATTTAGTATTCTGAGCTCAACTTTTTGTGTTTTTCTCCTTAGAGACACATTAACTACCAAGGGGGAAGTACAATACTCTGTTTATATGGTGTCTTCAAAGAGCTACGACATACTTTTTAATGCATATATCAACCACAAATCCACAGCACTGGACTTGCAGTGACTTCAGGTCTCCCACAGAAGGTATCAGCTTTTGAACAGAAATCTCTTGGTTCTTTTTTTCAGTAACCAAAAAAGAAATTACTTTTAAGATCCCTCCCCCCCCCCAAAAAAAGTGAGCCTTTGATCAGTTCCACCTCATGTAGCCAAAGCGTCATCCTCAGTACTATGAAAAAACGTTCTTGTTGTAGCCAAGTTGCACTACATTGAGATCTGGGTATTGTACTGATGCCTGGACCACTTGATTTAAGAGAAATCTGAAATTCAGTGAAAAAGCTGCTGGAACAAAAATTCTCAAGTAGAACCTACCTCACCAGGGCACTGAGAACCTCTTAGCTCTGAATGCAAACATTATAAAACTTAAACATTCCCACTAGGATCTGCAAAAGAAGACAACCAGTCCAAGCATATCCTAAGACCAATCTGTTGTTCCACCTCCCTGGCTTTACAATCCTAAATAGAATTGAAATAATCCCAGCTCAAAGCAGGGGATTGAAAATTCAGCGTACTAAAAAGTTGTTCTAATAATATGTTCTGATGTCTTCAGAGGCAGATAAAAAACATGAAAAAAAATATTAGCAATTAGGTTTTAGGGATTGTGATCTCACATATGAAAACAGAACAAATTAAACTAAAGTCAAAGGATTTATGTCCATTCACGTGAAAACACAACACAGCGTTCAAAAAAATACCTTAAATCTTAAAATCCCCAGATGCAACTTCTGTGGCCAATGTCTATATTAGCCACATGTGCATTATCCTGAAAGGAGGTTTCAATTATTTTTACAGTGAGATAATATTCCCATGACTATCTTAAAGTCTTAGTAGCATATAACAATTAAATTTCATTCTTGAGAAGACAATGGCTAACATCTGCAACTTCAAATCTACATAAGAACTGGAGATTTTCTTTTTTTTTTTTTTCCTTGAGAACAGTGACATCTCTCTGACTTTTACCCAGTACCATAAAGTTACTGACAAGCTTCAGACAAGAATTTGAGAGGAAGCAGGGAGAAGTCTTCTCTGAGGCCAACTGCAAACTGGAAGTTTTGCGCCTTGCCAGTTGCAAGAAAAATGGGAAACAAAACACCTCATTTTGTAATAAATTACCAGCTAACACACTTAACAGAAGGAAACCCAGCCTTCACCAGCCAAATCTGACTTTCACTCAGTGAACTAAAAATATATTTGCAGAGGTTTGTTAATATGGTTGACCTCAAAATTTGGAACTTTCTTCCTTCCAGATGCAAAATAGCTCAAGACTGCATTTTCAGAGCAGGATCCAAAGGCCCCTCTACTGTCTAGTCCCTACTGAATTTAATCACTGAGCATTAGTGAATACAGCCAATCCTAGAAACTAAGAAAACACTGTTACCCCCACTTTTGGATATAAAATTGAGCAATTAGTCTCTTCTGTGCTTTTTATTGTATCATTTACATCACTGCTATGCAAGGTTTAGCACACTGCATGACGCCAGCACTGAGCTTCATATACTCTCTTGTGTTTGGGGCTAATAATTAAAGGAAAGAAAATAGCATAGTCATAGGGCTGGGATTAAAAGTAGAGGGTTTTTTTGGTTGTTTTTCTTTTTTTCTCCTCTCCACTTTCTTAAGATTATGTAAAAAAAAAAAACAAAACAAAAGAAGAAACTACACATATTTTGTAATACAGAGAAGTGCAGAAAAGGTAACATGAAGGTGGCCATACAAAAAGGCTTCTTTTGCCAGAGGAAAACAAGGAGCTGACATATAGTAACCAGCAACACCACTACAGGTCAAGCCAATCTTCCACATTAGCCAGCTAATCCAAACTGCAGTTTGATTTGTCTGAGTTGGGATCTGAATTAGAAGCATTTCAGGTAGTTGGGGGTTTTGTCACAACCTTTTTTTTTAAACAGAAGTTAGTGGTCAGTAACTAAGGATTACTTTGACCACGTCATCGTAATGTTTATCATGCCATGGCTGTAGGTAAGAAGTCGCACAAACCACAGTGCTTTCAGGACTTCCAGCATCAATAGCAATAGCCTCAGACTGTCTTCTGCACTATGGACACGTGACTAAAACAGCTGCTTTGAACTGAGAACAGTGACATCGCTATGACTCTTCCACAATACCATAAAGTTACTGACAATCTACACACAAGTATTGGTGGATCACAACAGTTTCTTTAAAATGCACAGTCCTCTAAATATCCTAGCAGGACCCCATGGCAAACAGACAGGAAGGTTAGCTGTGTCAGTGTATAAAGAAAATGAACAAAAGTTACCAGAAAATAATGTTCCCTTTCTTCTCCAAATGAGAGTTCACCTTCATGGTAACACTACAAGGAACCTTCCCATGCCTAATTCACCTGAAATAGAGTCTAGCAGCACAGCAAAAAGAGCAGGAAGTGAACCCCAACTAATGTCCTTTACAACAGTACTCAAAGAGATGTGGATCTTGTTAGCCACTCTGCAGACCTCAAGACTGGGAATAGTCATTTAGAGAAGGTACTGGAGGGTTACCTAAATTCATGAAAGGAATGAATCCAAATGCCCATTGGCAGTTCTAACATATTAATAACAATGTACAAATAAATGGCAACCTGCCACACAATGGGACCACCTCCAAGCTGAAAAAACGGTAAAGAAGGGCCTTTTCAACATGGACATGAAGAGCAATGTACACTCCCACAGCTAAAACCTATTGTGGGTGGTTGAAGAAACACACCTACCTGCAGAGTAGAAGTTCTTAAGGCAAGGATATTAGTGCCTGAGAAGAGAGCAAGGGAGCAAAGGAAACCAGCTTCATTTCCTAACATGACATGGAACTTAACACGCTTTTAAAGGCAATTAGCCCAGGAGAAGCACTGCATGTGAGAAAATGGCTGTGTAATGGGGACATGCACAGATAGTAGGTCAGAATCAACCTCACGGCCTCCCTCAAAAATCTAACCCTCTTTAGAACACAAAGGAACAGGCAACTTTGCATCCATTTTCTTCTGAGAACTTCCAATACCCAATAAAGGTAACGTATATTTATCCTGTTTCTCTCATAAGTGTCACCAGATTATGCAGAAACTGAAATATAATCTGTAGTTAGAAGCAAAGATGATGCATTCCTACATATGTATTAGCCCAGAAACTTACTGTGTAACTCAGATTCAGAGAAGCAAATCTCTGTATGGATGTGGGACTGAAATGACATTTAAAAAAAAAAAAAAAAAAAAAAAACTTTTCCAGACTAAAGATGCACATTTTAAAATTCCAGTTATGAACCTGGAATTCTTCCCTGAAGGAACCTGACTGTGGAAAATATGGAAAACCACCATACCAGGCTCAACCAACACACCTTGTAGGGTCCCCAGGAACGTGCCAGCTCACTGCCCTGGAGCCACTGAACAAGACTGGCCAAGAACAGGAATTTAAACCATGCTGTGCAAGTATGGCTTACCAAGAGCAGGGTTTCTTTAGGACTACAGACAGCTGGTTCCCACAAGAACTGCACAGAAAACTGGGTCAGAGGAGTCCCAGAAAATGGTTCAGCTGATAGGCAAGGCTTCACCAGGCACATGGAAAACAAGTCCTGCAAACCCAGGGCATGATGGACTTTCACTGGATGGACTTGATGCTATGCAGTGAGATGCAGGTATGCAAGATCACCTACAGGGAGCACAGCATTTGCTTTAAAAATACTAGTTTATTCATTTCCAGTGAATATTTCCAGTCTCTATGGTGGAAAATGCAGTTTCCATTCTATTCTGTCTGAGCAAGGAGCTACTGCAAGGTTCTAATTGGCCTCAGTGGGGAATCCCTCATTAGTCACCACAGTTTGCTATGAAGCAGAGGTACTTTCTGTGGATGGCCAAACCACAGCAATGAAACAGATTTCTTCAAGACTGAAAGATGTGAAGCAATCCCCTGCCACAAGAAAGATACTATCAGCTATTGTCATCATCCTGCATTTTCATTTGTGAGTGAAGATGCTTGTTGTGACCACTTCTGTGTCAAAAAGAGGAAAATGGCCTGCTGAGAAGGAAGCTTTGGATTTTCTCTTGGCATTGCACTCTGGCCTTGGGCTCCAAACTCTGACATACCACATGTAAATAGATTATGCTCCTCACCGAGCAGACAAGGAGGTGCATCTTCTCAGGAAGGAACAGAGTTCTCATAGCTTGCATGTAGCTACAGCTGAGCTACATAAAAAAATGAGAGGCTGGAAACTGGGCTATCCCAGTGGAACAGAAATGAAATGCTACAAAGACATTAAAAAAGTTACAGTTCACCAAAGGAGTGATATTAATTGGAAAATTCAAGAAATGCTAACCGTGATTCTCTGAAGAATTCCTCCAGGCATTTTGATCTGTGAGGGCACATTCAAAGAACTGTTAGCAAGCAATAGTTTTATCCTAGACTACCGCACTTTACTTTCATTGGAGACAGGAAGGAATGAGTAGAGTTACAAATCATGCAGTTATTGTGGGTATGAGACATCAGGGAAATGGAAGGAAAATGGATGGACTAAGTATAGCCACTGACATAGGAAGCAAGTTACACAGAAATGAAGCATCTGTACAGTACCAGCACCAAATGACACCATTTTGTATTATTATGCATAATTCATATTAAGGTATTCCTTCAATCTTACTTCAGAACTTCAAACCAAATCCAAACCCAGAAAAACTAAACATAGCAAACAGTGCAAAAGATGGCCTTAAAACAAGCAAACAACAACAACACGACAGAAAAATGAATGTTTGCCCTATACAAGCCAATGATATACATTTAGATGACTCACTTGCTTTATTACAAGGCTATGCCATGTTTTCATACGTTTCACTCAAAGCACAAATTAGGAAACACACATATGCTTGAAGTTGAACTCTACTTTTTACTTGCATAGATGCCTTTAACACAAAAAGGGTGGCTAAGTTTACAGATAGACTTGAGCTGATTTCCACCTAGCACATGAACTAGGAAAAACCCTTCACAGCTGATTCCCTAAGCACACCCAGGGATAGCTGCAGAAATCCACCACTGCTATTAGCCATGAAAAAATGAGGGGGAGGAGAAAAAGCCTATAAGTGCATTGCTTTATTTCTACCTTGCACCTACGGAAGTAGTAAAGGAAGAGTCTTCGTAAAGACACACTGAGCGCAGATAGTAAGCAAATCAATCTACTTATTCCTGTAACTGTACCACTCTGCATCTCTCTGTAATCTGTATTAAAACTGATTGGGTCCTTGCTTTCTTTGTAGCCTCTCACCCGAACATGCCAACTCTTCTCATCCTTTAGCTAGCCCCAATTGCTCACATCCTCTCTTACACCTCAAGGTGATGAGCTCTGCTGGCGGTCCTCGGTATGCCTCTGACTTATATAGGGATTTTTCTCTTAGCACGAGGCAATTCTGAGGCCATTACACATATTTATGGTTAAACAGAATAAATAAAAAAAAAAATGAACCAACGCAGCAGTTAGATCAATTACATTTCATTCCAGTGATTAACAAGTTCTTTTGTATTGTGTTTTAAAAGTAAATGAATAGCAAGACTTACAGTCAAGTGAATCATGGAAAAATATTTAATGTGAATTTCCAAAGTACAGTGTTTCTCAAGCTCTGTAATCTTGCATGAGATAGAACATGGCATTATTAATGGTTATCATGTGTAACCAGAGTGACACTATAAGTTATTAAAAACCCCATGGGATTTACCTACAATTTTAGGTAAAGAACATTTAAAAAGCATTTCCCTGGCCCATGCCTGAAGCTGCATTCCAAAAATAAAGTGCAAATTTCACAGCCTCCAGCAACAGCAGAGTGCAGAATAGCTGAGATCCGATGTCCTTGCAGACAGTTTTTGTATTTTGCTCCCCAAACAATAAAAATGTCACAAGAACTGCTGGCAGGTTGGAAGGAGGTCAGCAACACGAGTGTCAGGGGCTTTTTATTTCCTTTCTTTTAGACTCTTTGGGGAGTCTAGTAATCAAAACTTAGCGAAGTGCATAAGTATGTTGTGTAACAGGATTGTTAGATCTGTTGGCTTCATATTAAAAAGGCTATAAAACACAATTCCTATTATGGATATTTCTTGATGTTTGGTAGTAAGTCATGCATTCCCATTACAGATAGTCATCTTCATCCTCTTGCTGCTGAGATTTCTCATTAAAGAGCATTGTTGCAATACTTCCATAACCTTCCTGTAACTTGGGAATTTTACTTTGGGGGAAAAATGTAACAGAATAATTAGCATGTTTATCAATTCCGTTCCTCTTAATTAATGCCAAAGCATCTGGAAGAACTGAAGCATTAACTACTTGCTTGCTTTGACTACCACACTGGGAGAGTGAACCAATTCTATAATATCATCAGTAACAGAAGCCAGAATCCTCCCGCAATTCTATCCTCAAAGATGCATTTGAACGGCCAGCACAGACTTGCAAGAACATCCAAGACAAAGATTTATCTTCTTAGAGACATGTCAAATAATATCTCATCGCCGATTTCCACAGATGGAAAAGCAGTCAAAATGGAAGCATACTTCATATTTACTCTCAGGTGACGTCTAGGTAAAGCTCAGAAAGCTTGAGGTACAAAGTTCTCTGTATCTCCATCCCAACTGCCTGAGGAATGCCTCATCTTTCCTCTTCTAATGTGCCTGAGAAGTGGGATCAGCAGAGACAATCCTCCCAAAGCTTTCCTCAACAAATACTAAATCTCTCTGGAGAACTTTTATTGGTAGTAACCCACCACTGCAGATTACTGTCAATAGCCAGCAAACCATTTTCAAGCTTCACTGGTGTAACTCAGAGAAGAATCCAGGCCAAGGATCATAAATACCATAAGCCAAATCTAAGTCACATTGCATTAAACTGCAAACATCCTATTGGTTCTCGAGGGACCAAAGTTTAATTCCTTGTTACTGAAATTTCTTCATTAAAAAACAAAACGAATCTGAGACTGAACTTCCTCAAAAGTATTTTGAGCTGCTATGAGGGGTGCTCCAAAAGTAATGCCTCTTATTTTATGATGTTGGCCCACAGCATGAGAGGTAATGTAGGTGCTATAGGAGTAGAGGCAGACCCTTCCCACCAATATTCCCTTACGTGTTGTTGCTGTGAAACAGATGGCAGTTGAGGAGTAGTCTGACAGAATGGTATCTGACATGGAAGTGTGGAAGAAACAAAGGTGTGTCACCAAGTTCTTCCATGAGGGGAAGAAAAAAAAAAAAAAGCAAAAAACAAAAACCCACCCACTGATATTCATTGATATTTGAATGTTTCTGGAGACCAAACAGTGGATGTGAGCACAGTGAGATGGTAGGTGGTACATTTCAGCAGTGGGGCATTGCCACTGATTCAGACCTTGATGTGTGCAGCATGCAGGCTCTTGTTCAACGCTGGCAAAAATGCATAGCTAGTGGTGGCACCTATATTGAAAAATAATATTTTGCAGCTGGGAATTTACCCTACCCAATAGTGCTCTTGTGCTCTTTTAACTGTTGTAGTTTCTGTGGAGATAAATAGGAGGCATCACTCTCAGAATGACCCGTGATAGTTTTTCCACAAGTACCTA
The DNA here is from genome assembly GCF_023343835.1 of Lagopus muta. Taxonomy (NCBI): domain Eukaryota; kingdom Metazoa; phylum Chordata; class Aves; order Galliformes; family Phasianidae; genus Lagopus; species Lagopus muta. Next base: position 84,512,929 of record NC_064433.1, read on the forward strand.
ACATTGAAAACATCCTCATGAAGGCCAGAATTTCATATTCCTTAGGATTTCTAAGTACTCCACATTCTCTCTCCCATGATACTTTACAAACAGCAAGTTTTAACATCAGTATAATATAACATACATAACTGACTTCTCTCCAAAAAGGTTAAGCCACAAAGTCTACAGACAGTTCAGTAGCTTGTCCTCTGAATAACTGAGTTGGTCTTTCTCTTCCAAATGTAAAGCAGTATTCTAGACCCATACATATTGTTTGAACATTATTTCTTAACTCCACAGAGAACATATATTGAAAACACTTACTGAAAAATAAGACACACAAAAGTAAGAATAGCATTTGCTTTTGCAGGAAAAAAAAAAAAAAGAAAAAGGAATTTTTTTTTTGCTAAGTTACAGTTAAAGAAAAAAAAAAAAGAAGTGCTTATACACCTGTGGAATTATCTCCAGCTCAGCTGACATGGCTGCACAAATACATCTCTGCCCCCAGTAAGAACTGTTAGAGATGTTTTAAAAAGTCTCTGAGGACAGTTTATATGAATAAAAAAAATTGTAGAACTGAAAAAAGCACCTACCAGTATCTGATATACTCTCTATATAAGAAAAGACCTGGATTTGATCTCATGAGAGACTGATTTCTAAGTACAGGCTCTAGTTTATTGACTGCTAAAATGTTTGACTGGCAGAGGCATTACCCCAGGTCTTCTCAATTCCTGATGAACGTTTTATACCAAATGGTCTGTTGTAAAAAAATCAACTCGGTGTGCTTTCCATCAAGAAGAAACAGCAGAAAAACATCCATTATCAAGACTGATGGTAACTCCATATCATGTGTGTAGGACAAGCTTTCAGATCTCTCTGTAAGAGAAGCAGTAACTGTGAAGCTGGTACCACAAGTAGCGCAGCAGAAGCACTGAACACTGATCACTGAATTTGTGATCTGCATTCACCCAAGACAGATAACAAAACAGAGCTACTCATTTGTTAGCAGAGTTTCTGGCTTCCTTTTCAAGCCCAGAAACTGTTCACTCAGTGCAGCTGAATACTGCCTGCTGCCTCTCATTCTTCAGGTAAGGAGAAATAAAAGTAGCCACATCCTTAACTCACAGCATGACCTCCTCGCTGATATAGGATGACCAACCAGAGCTGTCTCCAAGCCATGAAAAAGGAGATAATGGGGAAAAGCTGTCTGTAGTGAATGTTAAGGAGATGGAAAAATGTCTCCAATGGCAGCTTTTCCCTGCTCATGCTATGAATTTTACTGGGTCATGTAACAGAGTGGGACTGAATAGATGCATGTGTTGCACTTGCTTTTAATGACAAGGAAATTTCAATCCTGAGAGATGTGAGAGGAACACGGGAACTGCAGAGTGGTTTCACTACACAGGCAAGGAGCAATATGCTTCCAAAGTATTCACACTGCAATTGCTGCAGAGACCCTGCAGCAGTCCCAGTGCCCATCCTCCTACAACCCAGGTGCACTCATCTGGTAAATCTTTACGTCCTTGCCAGGCTATTGGCCTCAATAAAGTCTTGGCAGAGTAGATGGAGACCAGGAAAGCAACACCCCAAAAGAAGCAATTTGACTTTTAGGTGACTTAGATAAGCTGCAAGAAGCCCAGAGAGTATTTTCTTCTTTATCTACACCCAAATAAAGCACAAAAAAGAAATCTCTGCTGAGCATATCATCAACCTCAGTAAAACTATACACAACATGCTCACCTGTCACTATTGGACACTGGTTTTATATGGAGCCACACTTCATCCTGAAATCTTTTTGATCTAAACAGAGTCAGCCAATGCTTCTCTTTCTATTCTGATGCAAGTACGGCCCGAGGTAAACTAGAGGTTCAAGTGTGGCTTATGCGCCTCCTTTAATCCAGCTCTGCTATTTTATAAATTAGTAAAGGTGAACAGGGAAAGTGTAAGACATGGAAAGGAATAAACCAGATACTTTCAAGTTACCATCTAAAAACCTGGTCCACAGGAGAAGGAGTGAACCTCTCACAATCTGGTGAAATGGCATCATTTATGATATGGATGCTGGTTGCATGTCTCCATGACTACCTGGAAAATGTGTTCAGTCCATGAGGGCTTCTACAAACTTAAAGATGAAAGAACTAACGAAAGACGAATCTGACGAACATTTTTCCTCATCACTGACATTCTGATGAAAGGCCAGAACCGTCTTAAGCCAACTCTTCATTTGATAGGCAACTGAAAAAAAAATACCCAGACAATACTGTAACCCAAAGCAAACTAACTGTATGTAAAGTCAGGCTAAAGCATGCATATGCCATATTATTTCTTGAGGATGAATAACTAGATTTTCACAAGAAACAGTGTGTGATTCTGTGAGTGGTGGGCACCGTCATTAGCTCAGCCCTGACTCTGCTTTCCTGATATTACAACAATTTAATGCAGCAGAGAGTACCAGGAGAAGACATGGTCTTGCTAATCTGAAACCCAGATAGCCATCAGTTAAATGAGAGATGACTGTATAATATAACAAGGAGTTAGCCCATTAAACAAGTCATTATAGAGCTCCCTCCTGAAGGACTGCTCAATTGCAAATAAAACAATCCTTGAAATTCAGTTTCCACTGATGGAAAGATCCTGTAGCAAATGCCACGAGAGCACAATGAGCTCACGAAATTATAAGGGTTTTTGGAAGAGACCTCTGGAGATCACTTAGTTTAACCTCTGTGCTACAGCAGGTTCCCTAGAGTAGGTTGCACAGTAAAGCATCCAGCCGAATCTTGCATATTTCCAGAGAAGTAAACTCCACAACCTCTCTGGACAGCCCGTTCCAGTGCTCTGTTACCCTCAAAGTAAAAAAAAGGAGGCCTTCACACAGCCAGTGAGTCAATTGGGATCTCCTATGTTGCTAATTTAATAGTACACCTGTAAAGACCAGCTTCAAACTGACCCTGTTCCAGAGGTCAGAGCTCATAGAATCCATCATCAAAACACAGCAAAAGCTGCAGCCAAATTTAACATCAGCATCTGATAGTATTAAACAGATGGACCTGTACTACAGCATTCTCACACAGGAGCTTACACAAAACCTTCAAAAAACGAAAACAAAAACAAACCCACATTATCATTATACAGTCCACTCATTTGACCTCAACAAGTGACCACAAGTGAAGTCATCTTGTATGGTATCAGAGTTAATGCTGGAGATTCAATACTTTAAAATAGAACTTTTTCCTAAAGTAAGGACAAAAGTCCTGCTTCCTCCACATTCATGGTGTTTTGCAGGGTAACTTGTGTTGCCAAAGACATAAAATTCAAGACTTGGACAGTAGTGCTCGTTAAAAGACAAGAACTTGTCCATCCTCTCCCATTACTAGTTTGCCTAAATTCCAAACTAAACTACTCTGCTACTCCAGATTTCCATCTTGATTTGGTGACACCTTAGTAAGTATCTGAATTTTCTCCATGCAGAATTTTCTTCTGTCTTCTTTCTTACTGAATAGTCAAAAAGTTGTTCAAAGGGATGAAAATTAAAGCTAGAAACTTGTTTTGAAAGATTCTCCTTTAACGAAGAGGTAAAAAAAAAAAAAAAAAAAAAGTCAAGAAGCAGAGAAACTGCTTTTGTTCTTAACTTAAAACAAAATGGGTCATCCACTCTATCAAGATTTTAAAATTCAAAGGAAAGTAACCATGATTAATAGATGCTTTTACAAGACTGGTGATGAATAAAAACTAGCCACTGGGCAAATTCTAACAAGCTAAACTGGCTAATGATCAAGCAAATGGGTGGTTGCACGCAGCTGCAAAATAAGCTGCATGTGTTATTTTAACAATATTTGGAATTCATAGACTTTTTTTTTGCATTTTATTTGCATTTTTCTGCAAATAATTGCTACAAGCATGTTCATCCAGAGATGGAAGTTGTGTTCTATCTAATTCTGCTATTGGAGTACTCTGGACTCTGATTACAGCTCTATGTGGAATAGCCAAAACATAAGGGAGTACAGGGAGGATAAAAAGTACGCCAGTGACTCAAAGAACACAATGGGACGTCACTGCTTATCTGTCAATGCTCAGAAATGTCAGGTCACTTTACATTCTTCCACTGCTTTAATATTAATACTACTAACTCAAGCTCCAGTTGCTCACCTGCTGCTGTACGAAACCTAGAAACGTACATGAATGCCAGTCTACCATCTCTCATTAGGAGACTTTTACCCTTTGGTTCCTCCCCTAACATACTATAAGAAGTCCTGCGTAATCTTCATATATTCTTGCCCTGCATGCCAGTGTGCATCCCAAGGACCTCAGCAGCAACCCCTTTCTGTCTAAAATGTGCTCTGGCATCAACTCATCTGGATGGAGTTTACACTTAGGGCAGCCCTGGGGAGGGTCCAGACCAGACGTCCCTTCCTTGGAGACTTGAATTTGGGCTTTTGCCTGCCATTGTGCCCTCGTGCTCCTTTGGGCTTGTGGAGCTGGGCTTCTGGTGGACTGATGGCTCCTGTTCTACAGGCCTGGGAGGCAATGTACTCATTAGGATTCCCCATTTGCCTTTGTGCTCACATAACCTAAGGTGTTCCTTGTGCAAGAGTGACCTGACAACCTAAACTCCCTCCTAGCTTTATTTTCCTTTTCAATATATTTTCTTTTATAATTGGAAAACATCTGCTCTTCCTATTGAGCATTTGGTATAATTTAGAGGAAGAATGAAAGGCATTTGTATCAGAAACACAAACAGAGAAACCAGGATCAGACCAAACAATCCTCACAGAAAGCATGAAAATAAATGTTCAAAAACCGGATTTTCTGAATTCCATCATCCTTCTTTTTAGAAGAGAATGCATTAGGCATTTTTCTGCAATCACCAACTTTTAGTTTATTAACGGTTGAAGAATTTAATGTTTAATTTAACACTTACTCTTCCTCTCTCCAGCCTGGCCCAAGCAATACTTCATGAGCTTAATTTGACACAAGGAAACATTTCAACTGATTTAACACATCACTTCAAGAGAAGACAAGACAGACATTGGCCCTTCTGGTCAGTCTGGGTACATAAGGCTGAATGAGGCCTGTACACAGCAGCCTGATGAAATTTTGGGGACCAACTCTTTCCAAGCATGAGGAAAAATATGTAATCTCTCTTTCACCAGATGTGAACCAGGGAGCTCAACTGAGCTGATGTTACTATTTCGTTACAGTTAAAGAGCCAAAACATCTTTCAGTTTGATGCTCTTATGACTTTTGCTATTTCTGCTTTAACAAAAAAAAAAAAAAAAAAAAAAAAAAAAAAAAAAAAAAGGATACCACACAATTCTAAATGCCAACAAATAATTTCATTAGGAATAAGCAAAGCACTGTGTTTAAAGTATAGTTCAGAAGACAGGATTTGGACAGTGAGGGATAACGAGAGTCCTGCGTATGCAAACAACAGCATTATTCTGCATTAGGCCTCACAGGTCGCAGTTACTCTGATGCCTGGTTTACGTGCGTGTCTGTGCTTCACCTTGCTTGCCCAGGACTCCTGGAAGGGGGCAGCCCCAAGTGCCCTCAGACAATTTGCAGTTTTTTCACTTTGTTTCTTAAATAGGAAATGTACCTCCTCATTGTTGACAGCATATAGTCTTTCTCTTTTACAAGCAGAGACTGTTTATAGCATACTCCCCAAAGAAGTGAATTAAACTGAAAAGGTTTCTGGATTTCTGTATCACTTCATATAGTGGTTTGTCACTTAAAAAAAAAAAAAAAATACACCAGCAAAAAGAAATAAAATAAAAGGGGTGATTGAAAAGCAGAACAAGATTTTAAAAACAATAATGAAAAAAAAAAAAAATCAACATACTGATTACTGGAAAGTTCATTTCACAGTTAGGAAACAGCAGTGATGCAGACAAATTTCAAAATTTCAAAGTAATAAATAAGTGCAGGAAATCAACACAAGAAAAGCTGTTATGAAAGCGTTTTACAGCAGGAATAAACACCAAATCCTAAAAAAACAAAACAAACAAAAAAAAAACAAAACAAAAAAAAAAACCAAACCCCAACAAAACTACAGATGGCCCAAGAACACATGTTCATAACAAATACAAGAATCAGCTTATAAACAGCACATGAATTAAGAACAAAGCAAATGACAATAGTCTTCAGATTATATCTGCAATGGGAAATGGGTCACCCAACGAAAGGATGGTAACAAACCCACCTGCCACAGCCATGACCAAGATTGGGTTGATTCTTAGTCACGTTTGTCAACTTGAATGACACTTGAGCATACCAACAGTCAGAAAAAGACTAGAGTTCAGAAACGAATGTTTTGTACATACATAGGGAAAAACAGTCTCTTCATCTCATGGTAACATACAAAAAAGAAACAAGCCATGAGAACATACCAACGTGAAGAGGCATGACACAAATCACTAGCTCCTTCTTCCTTAAATAGCCCCACTTGGCAAAGTTTAAAGAAGTTATTGCAGAGTTGTCTGCCTGTGCACATACCAAAGGATGACTTCAGGTTAGGAGGGTTAAGGAAACAGTTGAGAGTAGCAGTTCCATTTGTAACTACTTTTAACTCAGAGGCCCCTAAGTATTTTCCAGCAACTACAAACTTTAAAGTAAACAGAGGGGTGAGCTTTTTCTGTCCCTTCACCTCACCTTTTAGGTTAAATTGTAGATATCCCATATAAAGGGCCAGTTGATAAAGGGCAGGCTGCCACCCTCTATCCAACCTCTGCATTTGTCATCACTGCAACTCAAAAACATGATTTTTTATATTTTGCAATCTGCAATGGCACATAGTGCTTCTGCATTTTTCTTATATCCACTGCCAAAATCTTGATGTTCTATAAGACTCTGCTAACCCAGCAACAGCTATGACTGCTTTGGTAGTTTGGTCTTCTCTATTCATCATTCCTTCAAAGCTGTGGCGTTAGAGAGCTACCAGCAACTCTTAGGGATGCTACTTAAGACAGAAAGACAGACAGAAAGAAAAGAGGGAAAAGCAACATTGAAAGTCCTACTTTAAAAGATTGATATGAAATTCTTGCTTTCTTCTATACTATCCTATATCTGCATGTAGAATGTGCCTGGGTTTCTTCCTGAAACCCCTCAACAGAACATACAGTTTCTTCTGTGGTAAACAGACTAACATCAGACAGTAAAACTGCATTCTCATTGAATTTAGCTATAGGTCTCATTAAAATAATGGGTATGCATAACTGAGGAAAGCTGAAATTCAACACTGGTGTCAGTGTGTCTCAGGCTGCTCCACAAATGACTACGAACTCCAACACACTCCCAATTGTGAAATTCAGTTGAAAAACTTTTCAGGCTTCCCAGAAGTTATTTCTATTGTAGCAAGAAGTAAAACTAAACTATTAAGTTACTTGATTTGAATTGGCATGATGAAAATCTCGCTATAGGGGGAAAAAGAGTGAAATGGTTGATTTTGGCTGTGGTTGCTGCTGCTGTTGTTTTGCTCAACTTTATTTTAAGAAAAGCTGCATTTTTTAACAGTGACTATGTTCAGTAATGAGTTATAGCTAATAACTTGTATAAGTAATATATGTTAGTTTCTCCATCACCTGAAGCCTTTAAATCAATATGGGGCACCTCCTTAGAAGATAAGCTGTAGCTCAGCCAAGCTTACTGAGTTGTTGTAAGAAATGCTAGATTAGGCTCCATGGTTTATGTTTATATAAGATTGCAAACATGACATAATGTCTCTAACTGTAAGTATCTACTAATCTATAAAATACCCCAAAATACAAAAGCCCTAGGAGATACAAACTCTCAAGGATGCAAGCAAGCATGGGCATGTAAAACAGACTAACATATGGCTAATGAGAAATAATAAAACAGAAACTTCAATAAGGGCAACTTCGGTAAGGTATGCAGAACATGCAATCGGTATCATGCTACAAATGCAGTGCTGAAAATAAAACCTCACATCTTATAAGAGCTCAAACACATCTACAGAACATATCTGTCTTACCAGTGCCATGGCAACAGTAAGAATAAACACACACACTGACATCAAAGAGAAGCAACTTCATACAATTAAGTAACACTGCTTATAAAAGGAACAAGCAAGAGCTGGCTGACCACATATCCATAAAAGTTGAGAATGTTTTCTGCTTCCAGAGTGTTTTAATGCCTTCATCAGAAGAAAAAAAGGAAGAAAAGAAGAAGAAAAACAAAGTGTTTGTCCCTTGTTTTACAGTCCCTGAGTGCACAAAGTTAACAAGCTGAACAGACGCACACCTCAGGAACTTTTCCAAATCCAACCTGTCTCATTTCCACCCACCTCAGAATTGATAACCCTAACACAAACTCCCTTACCTAGGCCCTGATCCCACAGGCTGAGCTAACCCTCACACAAGCATCCGGCTCCTTGCCCTCACCCTGGAGACAACCTGCTCGTACAAATCAGCTGACAAATTCAAAATGAAACAGCTAAATCTGCCTGGTCGGGGATTACCTTGCATTTCACCACTGTCTGCCTGCTGAACAGCCTTCACAGTACTGGGACTCACTGCTTCAATTCCATGAAATGCAATGAATTTTAAGAAATACTATGAACCATTAGATAGACCTGTAAGAACAGATTTACAAGGTTGATTCAGTACTGCTTCCTAAAGAAGTAAGCTTTGCATTGTATGTTTTACAGTGCTCTGTCAGACATTGTCCCTTATCACTCACTGTTGGCCAGTTCCAAAAGGGAGAGGGAAGTCCTGAAGACACCAAGTTTACTTAAAATCTGGTGAGAAGTCACAGCAGACAACAAAAGATTATAATCAGAGCACGTGTAGAAGAAAAAATGGGCAAACTCTGCTATTACACATCTTGTCTGGTGATACAATACCAGCATTGCTTCTGGTTAGATGCAACAGCCTGGTGGAATGTTTGGCAGGGAGTACAGTGAAGCTTGGGTCACTGTGGAAATATAACTAACCAAGCAGAAAAGGAAACAAATCAGTAGGAAACTAACCATTATTATTATCATTATTATTATTATTACTACTACATTGTCAGCCAACAAACAACTTCGATTTACTCAACCACAGTATCATTTTCTATTACAAATTACACTCTATGTATGTTCACAAGTTTTCTACATCTGAGCAAAAAAAATCCAGAATAGAAAAACCCATCCAGCATGATGTATTACTTACAATTTCCTACAATAAATCTAACTGTCACAAAAGTAGCCATATTCACAAACTGCATCAGAAATTTAATTATTAACTAGCAAGCAAATGTAAGAGAATTTTTCCCTTTTAAGAAGTTTCACACTGTAGAACTTGGAGAAGCTGACAACTGTGTACCCACATCTTTACCATGACTAATAAGTACAAGTATGGTTTCAAAGAATTTCAGAATTTTGTGAAAACAAGGTTAGCATAGAAACTTATGCAGTTTACTGACCCATTGAAACCCATTCAAAATAACTGCTATGCACATATTCATTTCCAATAAAGCAAGCCTGTAAGCCACCAATTGGGAAGAAAAATAGGCAAAAGAATAGACTTCCGTATTTAATAACCTGTAACAATTGAGACTACTATTGCCTACCTTGCTCACAAACTTTTAAAATGCTGTCATTTAAATGTCTGAAATACCTTGTTTCTCACGACTACTCAATTCTGTTCTCCAGACTAAAGGCCCCTGTAACTGCTGCCATTTGAAGCATCCAGAACATTACTTGCATATGTATTATAAAACAGCGCTTGCAGTAGGAGTAAAGCTTTTAAAGTTTGGGGGGAAATAACTGTGGGGTTTTCCTCTTTTGAGAGCTTAAAGTTTTATGAGTGAACCTAAATGACTGCCAGACTTCTGAAGTGACAACGCATTACGAAAAAATTTCCTATGTGCTTTGCAAATTTGAAGTCAGCCACATTTCACAACTGACATCAGGTTTTTAATATCAGCTCTAATGAAATATAATTCTCCACTGACATAGCTGTGAAGTACAGCATTTTCATTTCACTAGCTGGCGGAGAAGTTTTGGCCTTATTACTATTATTACTTATGTAGAGCCAGAAATGTTGTAGGCTCCGCACAGACACTTATGAAGACAAGGCCTCTTCCTTGTATCTGATGCAAACACTGAGACCACAGGGTATTGGTATTCAGCTTAATAGAAGGGGTCAGATTCATTTTCACACAGCTGCTATGGCCAACTCGCATATTAGGACACAAGAATATGAATACAATGTAAGGGAATAGCCTGCCTTCATCTTCTCTCCAGTTTCAATTTCACTAATCTCGTTGGGTGGGATTGAATAGTTTTTAGTTTGGGAAAGTTCTATTGTTTGCTTTTGTGGGTCTCTTTTTTTAAAACAAAAAACAAACAAAAACCCCAACAAAGTATCTACAGTAAGTAAAGAAATTCCGGCCATCAGCAACACCCTGAGAGAAATAGAGGGCAAGCTGGGAACTAAAAATTATTAACGCTGTTTTTAAATCTGGTTCTTGTTTTGGTCACATTTTATTATGTTAAATGAAAGAATAAGATATTTATTTTGAAAGCACAGGTGCATGCACAGCTTGTGACAGTTTAATTGCAGTCAGTACAAATCAGAATGCTCCCATTTGCAGATAAATGAATTATTAACCGCGCAGCTCTCCTCCTTCCTCAAGCCCCAACAATCGAAGGAGTAGAAATAAGAAAAAAAAGCCCAAATTCTCCACATCCCTGAGGCCCACAGCCACTTAATGGAGATGAAATCAGGGCATGGTAGACTGCAAGAGGAGAAGGAATCTTGCTTTTTCAGATAGCCCAGGACAGTTGGTAGGAACACCTGCCACGGGCACTTTTTTCTGAATTTGATTTGGGGGATCAGCAACAAGAGCAATATTGTACTTTTTCCTTCACCTCTGTATCCTGCTCAATGCATATGGTTGTTCAGGACACCAGTGGTGTTACTCTAGGGAAAAAAAATGCCTCACCCCAGCTTCTCCTAAAATATTTAAAGGTTTTGGAGACTGAGCAATAACCTCAGTGTCACAGAGATCCTGACTCCCATATGGAATCCCATGCAGTTCTAGCACAAATGGGTATTTGAAAGGGGTCTCTCACAGCCAGGTACAAAGTGACAAACCTAGGCCTGACCTGACAAAATGTACATATGAAGAAGAACAGGATAATCAATCTTCTTGCCAAGCACAAAGTGAGGGAGCCACTGCTGCTAATATAAAAGCAGTATCTCCAAATGACAATTGCGAGTAGAAAACAGCAGGCTGTATCACCTCCACCATGGGGCTGATTCATGCACACACATGGTGGGAGAAAGAACAAGAACCAGTATATGGTGCATAAAGTTTAGAGGAGGAGAAAAAAGCCTCCTAAAGCCACATGGGACAGATGCCTGGCAAGAATTAACATCAAATCTCACTGAGGGGCATTAGCCTACTGTACAGCTCTTGTGGTAACACCTTGTTTGATTCACAACACATAAAAATAGTAGTTCAGTAGTAATTCCCCTTTGGACTGGACTCCGATCCCAAGTTAACTCAGGAACCATGACCTCTTTTTGTACATATCAGAAATCCTCAAGGAATTTTGAACATGGGCCTGCAGTGCCTGAACTGCAGACTACACACAAGTGGAATGTTTAGTGAATTGACAACTGCACACCAGCTCCATTTGAGGCTACAGCAAAAAGGTGAAGAGACTGTATTTACTTTTGCTAGTCAGAAAGTTGAACAAAGAGGGGAAAGGCTGTGCAAGACATTACGCCACAGTGTGCACTGGTGGTAGTTGCTTGTCTCAGTGCAGTTCATCTCCAAAAAAATAGCTGTGGAGGATGAAGTAAGTGTTATTCTTCAGTTTCTCTAGATTGCTGACAAACATTAGACTCGTCTCCAATGTTGATGGAATAGAGAAGAGAAAATACAGTGCACTGCCTCCCAAAAACAGGCATAAACTTTGGTTCTCTCTGAAGGAACTCTGAAAAGAGATGGAGGACGAATGTGGACTGGCAGCCTTTTCCAGCTCTGTGCAGCCACACATTAGAAGTCAGGAATGACATAGCTCATCTAAGCTCTGAGGGGTACTTTGAAACTCATGAGGGAAGGGAGTAGTGCAGGGGAAAAATTACCCTGCACAGTGGCTTTGCAGACCCAAAAAGATCATAGTCAGGACTCACTTGCTGGAAGCTTTGACTTGGTAAGGAGAGAATCAAAATCTTCTAAGGATAGTGGGATTTAGCCCATTGCAAATGGTGGCATTTATAATGGAGCACCGCATCACTATATGCGTGCTACAGACATAGCATGCCTTTCATGATGTCCTATTATAATACTTTGTATTAAGATTTTTATACAGTAGATCCTTAATTCAAGTAATCATATTTCCCATATAGTGAGAAACAATCTGCATTGACCACACCTAACAAGCCAATGTCTGAGTATTTTTTCCATAATCCTTTACCAATATCTTTTGTTTTAAGGCACTGCCATACATATTGCCATATATACATATATATATATGTATGTATGTATACATAAAAATAAAGGAACTCTCCTTCTCTAGTAGAAGAAAACATAAGCCCAAAATGAGCAAAATGTTCATGTGACATTCGTTTCCTCAGGCACTGAAGCAATGCATGGTCAAGGAGAGAACCTAGTTAACTAGTTGCTGAAACTATCTTGAGTCCCTGCCCATGAACTCCAAAAATACTATTGCTCACACAGCACTAGAGGATTAATATGCAAAGCGATACTAAAATGGTATTAAAACTTTTACATCTTCCATCCACACAAATTAGTCCCCTCCCGTCCCTCCACAGCTTCCCGCCTCAAATATCCTGGCATAAAATGATCAGACAAAATAGGTGACTTATGTTTTTATTGGTTCCTTCAGACTATGACGACATTTCCTAAAACGCAGAGCCAGGAAACCATTAATGATTGAAAAAGTGGAAAGGGTCAGGTTATTTCAAAGGGCATGTGTTTGCTAAGAAGCCTTTGTTACAGACACACAGGCCGCTTAAGATTAAATTAATAGTAACAAAAACATTTAACATTCACATTGTATTTCTCGCTTTAAATATGTTAGGAACACATTTGTAAAACAACACTTCTGTGTGGTAAGAAATAAATACCCCATTTTTACCTTATTCAGAATTAAAACCGGAAGATTTTACCTCAGATTTTATAAAGCAGTAAATCCTCTCCAAGATCAAAAGATCTCCTCAGGTTTGTACACTCCCTCAATCTCAGGTTCTTACTTGAGGAAGAAAAGGAAACACTCTCAAGCTTATCAACATTACAAAAAGGAAGAAGAGGTGGATTTTCTTGATGTAGCTCAGCTGTGCTGGCCTGCATTTGGCAGCATGAAGCAGCTCAGGCATTTGCAGGTGTGGTCATAGATGCCTTAAAGCTCTGCAGGCTCCGTTTACAAGGACAATACCAAAGCAATTGGTACGTGAACAGGAGCATACACCAGTATGTACAGGACAGAAAGAAGGATCCTACAGCAGCTCTAAAGACCATTTTTTTCAGGCATGTACTATACATACATACTTTTTTCCCTGAAATGGGGGTGCAAAGCAAATTTCAAACCAACTGAGCACTTTGGCCTCCTAAGAGAAGTACAGGACATTGTGCTGACACCAAGTCAAGAACCCTGCTTATTTGTCGCATCTCAAAGCACCATCACCCTACCAACAGCACCACATCACAGGTAAAAATCCCACTATTGCACAGCGCCATCTCCTGGGCAAGCAAGATTGAGGAAACTCTCGCCTCCCCTCTCTCTCACAGCATCCAATGTTTCCACGTCTCCTTCACCTCTGCTCCCAAAACACAAGCAATGAATTCCCGAGAAGAAAAGCAGGTTGTTTACAGCTCCCACCGTGAAACGTGAGACTCAACTGCTTGCTATGGACAGAGGCAGTATGTGCGCAGGCAAGCACCGTGTGAACCCATGGGAATAAGTTTGGTCTGGGTTGCTGGCTAATCACAAATTAGCAATTAGGGCTTCCTTTCAACATCCAAACAGGAAATGGGAGTGGAGGAAGTGAAAGCTTAATAATTTCTTGTATGCTAAGAAGTTACACGAGCCATTCCAAGAAAAAAAAATGTTCTTAAGTGAACTTCAGCCTAGCACATTGTCTGCAGGCAAGCATTTATCTTCAAAACCAGTCTGTGCATCTTGGTAAGAAAGCACTGATGCAAACATTTCATTCATTACAGCTTAATTTTCAGGAGAATAGAACATCAAGCTATAGAACAAAGTTGAAGACCCAACCACAGCGCAGTCACAAGCATTGAGGTTATGATACTCAAACCAAGTCATTAAGCCTGGCATCTTTATAGGAAATGTTCAGTGAAGAACCAGGTTAGAAGGGCTAACTTTTTATTTAGATCCACAATAGCCTCTGACCAAGGAGCAAGAAAATAGACAATGTGTTAGGTCCATTTCTTTCCACTGTATTTTAGGGCTAGTGTCCATACCAGCCATGTACATGTTACAATGCCTACCTGGTCACACAGAAGAAAAGCCAGGGAAGAAAGTCCCTAATGGGAACCCTAAGAGGACTGGAGGAGGAAAGGACTCTCAGGCACCTGTGTTGAATGAAGTGAGGAACATTCCTCTCCACCTTCAGACCTATAAGATCACAGCCCCTGGCAAAAGCAAAAAGCCCAACCCATTACACACTCCTAACTTGGTGCTATCTTCACTGAAGGAGAAAGAAAGAAGCTTTACACAACTGTTGAGCAATACTCAAGAGCTCGAGATAGATTAAAGACCAATCTCTTGGTTGCCTGGAGATATCAAAGACACATTACAGACAAAGAAAAAAGATGACGTATGGGTGGATACAGACAGACGTTCTGCAGGAAAAAAGCATTCTGGGAATACAACACCTCATTTTTCAGGGATCTTTTACAAACAAACAAACAAACAAACTTGAAAATTGTAAGACTCACCTATATAGAAAACGATCACTTAAGTAGGCTGCATGGAGAACAGAACAAAGGCAAAAGAATAAACACTCCCACCACATTCTGTCAAAATATCTACTGTTTAATCTCATTATCCTTCATAGCACAAACAAAAACAGATGCACAACATAGTTACTATGGCCCATAATAAACTGGCTGGAGAAAAAAAGGAGCAATGGGTGCATGCTATCCTTTACAGAGAGTACTGATATTTTTTCCCCTATTTTTAGCAGTACAGACACAGCAACCCCAATGCCAATACAGCATTTACAATAAACTTTTATCTGTCATAAAATACCTCAGGGTACTTTTTATACTATGCATGTGGTTGGATGTATAGACCTTACTGTGGACTCTCATGTTGCTGCTCTGAGACATGGAAAAAGGGGAAAAATGTCTATTTTATGTGCGAACTTCCATCCTAGATCCTCCAGGATCAGTTTTAACAGCAGGCATTCCCTGTTTCCAAGCAACCGGAGGCAGATTTATGTATTTGATCAGCCTAGGTTTTGGATCAACCATTTGCAAAAACTTTCCAGAACAACAGTTTTGAAAGCTGAAAAACAATAATTGTGTAAGGCTGCTGGGTTTATTTGTTTGTTTGCTTTTCTTTTAGATTTAATCATAGGTAGGTATTATCTCTTTCACTGGAAACGCCCACACCTTTTCCCGAAGGTAGCACAATATCTACTGTGTTCAAGCTGCTTTTTACTCTTTTTTGTCTGTTTGTTCTCCTTTTTGATTTTATTTTTTTTAATCTAGGTATTTACTTTTATGGAGTCACTTCTTACCTTGTTCACTTTCTCATCTAGGATGCTTGTAGTTCCGGGCAGCAGTGCTACTTCCCACAATGTGAGAAAGACCATGGCAACTTGGCAGGACTGCTACCTGCTCAGTTCCCAAAATGAAGACATCTGCCAGAACGTTCAGGTTTCCAGCCTGTGATGCTCCAGCAGGTTAGTTAACCTTCACTTAACTTCTGTATTACCAGACGTTTTTCTTTAAGCTAGAGATTTGCAATATTGCTTCCCTCTCCTCCCAGAGAGCACAGAGAGAGTTTCTAAATGAGGTTACTTTGGTAAGGAGTACTGAAGAGTTCCTACTTGTTTAGCAGCTATGACAGTACCAACAATTCACTGCCAACAGCAGAGGAGGAATGTACTTGACAACTCTTGGTGAGAGACAGATTATGATCCATGTCTCCTTGCCCTACATTCACAGAATGTCCAAGCTCATATCTTCCATTCATTTAAGGAACACATACTCGTGACCGGTTTCTCTGGACCAAACACCAGGTACCTGTTAAATAATATTAGGAATGATTTCACCATGAGATGTTTGTACTGGATCTCACCCAAGAACTTTTTATATGTTACATACATTACTGTTTTGCTGCAATTGCTGTTTCAAAGCAAAGCAAAAACTTTGACAGATATATGCATGAGATCATCTAGATGAGGAGACTGTATGTTTGGAGAGGTGTGGTAATGCTCGACAAAACAGATTATCTTTTTCAGTCTGTCTTCCAAAATAAAGATTTTCTTGGATGATTATTTAACATAGGGGTTCCCAGAGTCTTGTCCACAGAGGGCAACTTAATAGGTGAAACATCAGGCTAGGGGCTGCATAAGAAAAATCAATCTGTAGGACAGTGCAAACAGCCACAATATGAAAATCCCTATGAGGGTCATATTTGGAAATTTTCCAGGTCAGCCTCCTGAAAGCCCCAACTCAGATGCTGAATTCTTGTGAGAAATGTAACTGATTCTTGTGAGTTTTTTTTCCCCTCTTCCAAGATACATTTCTAAAGTTTTTTAGTTTATTTGTTTTCGGTGTTTGGATGTACTGATGACTACTGGTATCTGTTACACAAAGAGAATATTGACAAAGCAAGAGCAGACATGCTAGCCTTTCAATTTATACCATGCTTCTAAAAGCTAGTAAATTCAAAACAAACAGTAGTCCTTATTGGAAAAGCCTCCAGCTTTAGAAGCAGCTCACATTGTATCTGGGCAGTGGTGGAAGAACAGGGCTCTTACTACTTAATCTTCAGAAGAGTTTAAATTTCTTTCATAGTCTGTCAGTTTAAGGAAATAATGATGTAATGATAACTTTTGGTGTTCTCTAGAATACCACTCTCATTATGGTCTCATTGAGATACTTGCATTACATGCCACAAACACAGAGGAAAGATTTCTGCCCTACATTATATCTGCACTGAAGCCTAGAGAGAGCAACAACTGCTGAGATATACTCCTATAAAAGATATAAAGAATTACTCACTTCTCTTCAAGTTGAGGTGGCAATTGTAAACTACATCTAGGATTTGAGCACACTTCTATACCCATCAGATGACCACTCAGTCATGAAACAGTAGGTTAAATATGATTTTAGGCTCTATTGGTTTGTAGTACAAGCGCTCCTCCATGCTTCTATTTTTATTCCCATTTGCATGCAGATTCACAAAATGAAAGGCTTTAGAATCCTGTTTTCTGATTCGTAGCATTGGCAAAAAGGCTTGCTCCACTTATTAACAAGGGTGCAGCTTACTCAACTTTAGGTAAATTAACAGAAAACACCCACTCTAGTCCTTAAGTATAAGTAGGTATAACTGAGCGCTCCCATTCCACCTACAGAAACCACCTGAAGTAAAAACTAAGTCTTTCTCAGCAAACATTTTTTGGACTTCTGGTTCAGATGTTTTGAGGGGAAAAGCCATCAATGAAATGAAGAAGCAAACAGATAAAAATCTTTGGAATATCCTCACATTACTCTGCTACACTGGGAAACCTGGTGCCAGCCCCATGTTCCCCTGAGATGCTGGGGACTCCATCAGAGCATGAGTTCTAAGCAAAAAATCCTTTTGTCTCTGCTATTCTGGCAGATTCTGCTACTCTATCAATGGCCATCTCAAGTTATAAGCAGGAAAACGTGTTGGGTCATACACTCCTATCATGCTGGATCACAAGGCAGTGCCTGAGTTAGGAAGAGTGGATGATAATGAGCACAGTGGTATGGTTGGAGCACTCTTTTTAAAAGGGCTTCTTTCAGCAGCAGGCATAACTGGCTAGCAGATATCTGGCTCAAGTGGAGCATCTTCTGCTTTGCTCCCTGATCCCACAAGAGCTGTGGATAGTCAAGAAACCAAAGCTCATTTTCCCTCAAGTACCTGCCATGCCTCCTTACTGAGGAGAGGAAAAGCAGCTGCCTTTGCTGCAACATGACAGAAATCCCGGCCAAAGCCTCTTGTGATAGCCTCATGTTTACTGCATGCAGTCTGACAGGTCTGGTCACAGACTCGAGAACTCTCAGAAAGGTGACGCTCAGCTTTCAGAAATTGAAATATAGCACAGAGTGGCACAAATGTGACAAACAGTACACCATGCAGCAAGTTTACAATGCAGCAACCAGCTGTGGAGTCTAGATTTGATGTGCAGTCTGTTTAAGAAATCCAGCCTCGCTGTTTCCCGTGTTTTATCTCCTTCTGATCACGAGTATAACAATCCAGTCAGTCCATTGTTCTTACCACATGGTAAGTAACTAACTACATGTAAACAAAACAATTAAGCTCCATAAGGAACTGCTTGCCATTCAAAGCTGAACTAAACACTGCATTTTGTTTCTGGAATCCAAATATGGTAAATTGGCTGATAGTTAATTGTGGCAATAGGACTTATTTGCTGCACAGAACAGCTAAGTGCAAGAGGCAGCACAAACTGGAAAATTACCTTTTTTCTTTTTATGGATACAACAGAGATAAACTACCATAGCTGGACTCCCAATACCTTCCTTCACTTGTAAAAGCACCAGGCTCCACTACCACCACTCAAGGAGAATACCTCTGAGCTGTTAACCTCTTAAACTTTTGACAACCCTGGCATTCTGACAACGTGTTAGGGGATAGCACTGCACACAGCTACTCACCAACTCATCATTTTCTTATTAGCTGTATCACTGTTGCATCTAAAAGCCCTAATCAAAATCAGACCATCCACTTGCTGGGCAGAACTTGTGAGGGAAAAATGAGTCCTCTCTCCGTTGTACACAAGTCCAGAAGCCTGGGTCCTGTAAAACCAAACCCCACATACCTCAACTCAAAAAACTCAACACCTCCACTGCCATCCAATGTACATGTTTAATTTTGCAGGCTGAATATTCCTACCTGAAATTTTTATGTAACACAGGAGTTTTGAATATACAAACAAATTAACAAACACCAAACTAACCTCACAAAGGAAATATTATTAAATCAATTGCTAGGGGAGTTAATAATAACAGAAGTAGAAATGTGTTCTGTTATGGCACTCACTGGAAAGGCTACTTTTATATCTTAAATATGCACGCTTTGCTCCTTGGCAAAGATTTAGCAGTTATCCACTATCACAAGTCTGTACACTTCTGTATCTATCACTGATGGACAGGAGCAACTGCACTGACGCAGGCCCAAAGCTCGAGGAGGAAAAACAAGACTGAGATAAGAAAGCACATAACAAGGTGGGTGCTAAACCCTGGGGCTGAACAGTCACAGGACACCAAGAGAAAATAAAGATTCTGAAAGCTTCCAGGGTAAGTTAATAATTTTCATAGTGGAAATCTGTGAGTTAAAGTCACAGTCATGGTGGATCTTACCATCTATGTAAATCATGCTTTCCCAGCCAACTTTGTGAAGTGGTATCGAAGCCTCAAAACATCCCAGCTTTCTGCTGAAGTTAACAGATAAGCTGTAAGTGCGACACACAGCTAGACAAAGGTTATAAAAACAAATCCTGGTCTATTTATTGTGATGCCACAACATGTATGTTTCTATCTGTAATGAAGGATGAAACGTTGTTTTGTGCAGCAGTTGGGCAAGGTCTGTACACAGAGAGTGAAACAGTCATGGGGGTCTTATCCAGTGGTGGTGTAGCAGTGTGAGTGGGACACAGGTTATGCAGACATCCTCCCTGCTATATTAACAGAAGCACCACCTGCATGTAAAACAGAAGCAGAACAACTTTTTATGGTTGGTTTTTCTAAATCTTGAATGTTAGACTTGGGAAAGGAAGAAGGAACAAGAGAAAAAGTATAAAAGAGATTTCAGCTTCTTCCTGGACTTCACCCTGCATTGCAAATATTGCTGGCCATCAGATAATTTCCACCTACTTTCTGTATTCCTTGCAAATATTTGTGGGCTGCCATATACACTGGAGGATCAGTGAGCATCCTAAATACGAGGCAACAGAGTCTGGAACACACAAACAGTTTTTATCTGGGAAAAGTACATATGTAGCACTGCTTCTCTGTCCTTCATGTTTTCACTTGTTTCCCTCTGAAGTGAAATCTTCATCGAGAAGAGACAAAAAGGCTGACACCTTCTTATAAGGGTATATATAAGGACATATTTTAGAGCTGGATACGGTGGAAGGGATCTAGTCCTGGAATAGGGCTTCTTTGAAGACACCCAAGGATCTGAATAGTTTGACTCATACCATGGCAAGGTCAAGTTAACACTGAAGAGGAGGAATGCTCTGAGGGTTGGACTCCAAAGCAAAGAAGAGAACTGGATGAGACAGGGATAGTAGCTATTTTCTAACTTCAAGCAAACTTGTGTCCACAGAAGGGCCTCCCCTCTTGCAGGCAAGACAGGGACAACAGGTCTGGTCTCCAATTTTCTTTTAAGGCATCTTTGCATGATTTGAAATTCTGATTGTGAAGCAACTGAGGTTGGAAAGGGAAAGGAATAGTTTCAGCTCCTTGTGAAGAGGAGAGAGAAGTTTTCTTCAAGAGGACACAACTACTTTTAGGAGGCTCTACTTGTCCTTCAGACGAATTTACTACCACTCTTTTAAAACACCATGTTTCAGAAAAAGCTACTCCAAGAGTCTAGGTGGATGGCATTTAGAATGCAGAATGCATTTTCCAAAAGGTGCAAATGTTTTATAGCCTTATTCTTAATGTACAATTATTCTTTATTTCTCTGCCTCCTTTAAGCCATGCATTCTTTTTCAGTCTTCATAGTTGTGGCTTCAAATGTGTGCTCTGCCCGTTTCTGCTTTGCCTTCACTCTGTTTTTTTCTCCTCTTTGCTAAAGCAGCTCTTTCTTCTTGCATTTTATTTCACAATGAATGCAAGAAAAATTATAGTGCTAATCTAATTTCATGGGTGTAGCACAGCTGATTTTACATTTGCATTCCCACCCCTTCGCCCGCATTAACATTGTCCACAAGCTCTTAAGAAAAGCCCTGTTCAAATTTGGACTGCGCATAGCAAACAGTACTCAGAACAAGTCTGGCCCTTGAGCCTGGGCCCAACAGATACATCTAACACTAGACAGATAAGTTGTTTCTCATATTGCCCTCACCTTATTTCCACTCCAGGGTTTCATGTTTCAGATCCACATGTTAATACTGCATCCTTCCCCAGCTTAATGCCTGATACAATTTTCACCAAGGTCACTTTCCTGGCAACTTTTAAGATGGTTGAGCAATTTCACCTCAGACCTCAGGCAAGAGGCAAAACTGGTGCTGATAACAGGGAAAATTCTTCCCAGGTACAAAGCAAAAGGCATTTGAAGTTGATCCTTTAAAAGATAATGCTGAGTGCCTCCCCAGCCCTTTCCACAGCAGCTCTGAGGGCTAGGTAAGCAATTGCATACCATGGTGTTGAGCATGGCTGTAAAACTTTGACAAATTGTTTGAACAGGCTACGATGTGGGCATCCTGTTTCTCACGGCACCATCCTCATAACATACAACCATTGCCAAGCATTACATTATAGGTTTCCCACTGAACCCAAGATGTGGTTGACAAATATCCAAAAACAGAATAAAAATATTTATATCTTAAAAGTGTTGAACGAGTAAACAAGATTGTAACCAGGTCTCTGTTATGTCTTGCCTACCAATATGCAGGCTGAAGAAAACATAAATGTTTACAGCAGTCACTGTTGTGCGTGCATACATGCCCAGTGGGCTCTTTTACCTGCTGCATGTCCAGTAAGAGCAGAGCAAGTCCTGAGCAGGATGGTGGCTGCCAATTTATGCTTAGAAGATCATCACAAGGCTCTCTGAGCAGAAGCTGAGATTCTTGGGAGCTGAAGTGAATCATTCCCACTCAGGAAGCAAAACACCAAACTTGAAGCACAA
Source organism: Lagopus muta (assembly GCF_023343835.1). Classification (NCBI taxonomy): domain Eukaryota; kingdom Metazoa; phylum Chordata; class Aves; order Galliformes; family Phasianidae; genus Lagopus; species Lagopus muta. The sequence goes on from NC_064433.1 coordinate 84,534,977, forward strand.
TTTTGTGTTTTTCTTCAGTGTCTGAATGCTAGATGCTAAATGTCACTACAGGATTCTCTTTGATGACCTTTAATAACTGGCTTCATTGAGCCAATTTACTTTCTCAAGACATTTATCTAATACTTCAAGAGAACAATCATTACTAAACACGGTCAGTTAGCGGTCAAGTTCGTGCTAATAAGCAATCAACCTCAATTCTCCTCCTCCTTATCCTCTGCTAGCCCTTCCAAGTCCACATCTTTTCACTCCATGGCCACCAGTCATTTTCCCCTTTACCATGCCTGTTTGCTAGAATACACAGAGTTGTCAATATAAAAAAACTAATAATCTGTTACCTAAGTACTCTGTGTCATATTTGGCCACTCAAATCTTAAGGCATGTGCTTTTAATAACTCAACATTTTAGGAACATATTAAGGTGTTTTTTTGTTTTTTTGTTTTTTGTTTTTTTTTTAATATTTAACTGGAAATAAAGGACTGAAGGTCTCTAAGCCTATGAATACCTCACCAACCTGTATTTGGAATGGTATTCTTCAAAACTGTCCAAAATGACAAGTGAGAATCTCTAAACTGTAGAAAACTATACAAAATTTCAATCCCACAGAGAAAGTAATCACAGGGAAGAATCACCCTCATAAAGATGCCAGGTAACTGCTATGGGACATTTTCTGCAGTTGGTACCTTAGTGAATACAGTACTGTAACTTCAGAACTCACACACTTCAGAAGTTTTCTAACAGCAGTTGGGCACGAGAGCCCTTCCTCAAGTACATGAGCTCATGACTTGTCTTAGACTGAAGCCCTGACACTTCAAGACAGCAGGTGTGATTTCCAATGCTGTCTCTGTATTTCCAGCCCAAATGTTCAGTGATGTATCAATATATATTAAGAGAGAAGACCTGTTTCAAAGCTCCTTGTATCTGAACTCCTGAAATATGCATCTGCCATCCTGGTAAATGCACTTCAGATGTATTTATGCTGCAAATTCCTTGCTATAAAACTGCCCCATTAAATGGAGAAAACTTGCAGTCTACTCAACTATTTACAGTAAGACCCAATAATGAAAATCAGTTAAGCGCTGATGTCTTCTTGTTAATTCTTATGGTTTTATCATTACTGTATTTATCTTTTCTTTTAATTGGAATTCTCTCCTTTCCTTACTGCCTGACAGACACACACACAGGACTTCCCCACCCAGCCAAGCAAATACAGCAGTGGAAGATCACATGGCCAAAGAATACCTACACCATAATCTAAAAGAAAAAAAAAAAGAGGGTTGTTTTCATAAGAAATTGCAGCCATTACTTGTAACAGTGATATGCAAAAACCATTAAGGCAGATGTATGAACTTTAAGTTGACGATATGCCGTAACTTACTGCATCTGAGGAAGTGCTGTTACAGTGAATGCTAGTGAGAGCATTTTGATATGGGCCACAGGATTGGCTAAGACTAGTTTCATTGCTCAATATGGCATATTTTTCATATTATGTAATGCTTATTGTATGTATTATAATGATACATAGCTGAAAGCCATCAGTAAAGGCTTTCACTAGGGACTGTGCAAAGAAATTTGATACAATGATAAAGAGACAATACTTGATTGTTTTTCCTTACATTCTTTTGTAGCTTTTGGTGGCTGTTAAATCAGTATGTTCTGATCAGATATCACCTATCACACTTACATTTTTCAGGCCCAATTTAGAAACCAGCTGCTGGGAGACAAGCTGCAGTCTCCTCAATTGTGAAAGGTCACAAAATGAAGAAGTGAAGGAGAGGGGGCAGGTCTCAACCAGTTCACTACCCATCGTCATGCTGTACAAGTACCACCTTCCACAGGATGATCTCTTTCAGCAAACTCAGATTCCAAATTGGCAAGAAAACGGGCTGGGTAATCACTGGGAAACCTCTCAAAATATGAAACCATATTAAGTGGCCTTTTATTGACTATGCCGAATTTGAAGTTTATATGACATCAGGGCAGACTTGCAGAAACCCTCATGAACACAGTGTAATCAAGCTTTTATTAAAACTAGACAGACTTTTTCACCACCGAAGCTAAGATTTCATTAGGAACCTTTCTCTGGTTACTCTGTTTAACTTTCTGCATGTACAGAATCCTGTCAAAATTACCTCTTAAAGATTTGAGCTGAATTAACCGATACCTTCCATGGGGCTATTTGTCACCAAGAGAAAGTTCACTAATTTGGATAGTTTAGCTTATTCAGATCTTATTTCTTTTCTTTTGAGAAACTTCAATGTACGTAAGTGCCATATTACTTCACTGACGATGAGAAACAGATGAAAAAGAATTGCTCCCAATCCCAACCTCAGATATTGTTATTGTACTAAATGCTCATTTAATTATTAAAAAGAATAGAGTGCAATGCAAATGAAAGTTCAGAAAGTAAACAGCTTAATGTCTCAAAATCCCTTGTTCCACTGAAAGACCACAGAGGTCTAAGAATCCACACCAACTGGAATTCTAATAGACTAAACAGGTTTGATTTATTATTAAAAATTAATGTGAAATTAAAGAAGTGAGCACTACTTCAAAGCAGCTGGCTATACACTTACTGTACTAGTTTGTTCATAAACCTATTTTCTGGCCAAATGCTTCAAATTCACTACGAACTGCTGAATTGCACGTAGACGTCTGCCTATCACTTCTTTGAAATACCACAATGAAGAAATGCTATTCTAACCTCTCTGGGCAAAACACAGTCTTGGAACCTCTATAATTCCAAGATGAAATCACCACAATTGGTCTAGAAACACTGTATTTTAAAATTTAATACTTCTTATTTTGGGGAATAAAATACTTGCATCTCACAAAGGTTGAGAAAGGCTGCTCAAATATGTTTGTCCTTAAAGAACAAGTTTCTTATATGTCAGAAAAAAGACTTCCACCAGCTGCATATACCAAAAGGAACTATGAGCCCCAGTCTATTTTGGTACCTGGTGTTCTGACAACACAAAAGCATGCATAGTATGCAAGGTGTAGAATGAAGAAACTGAAAGTTGCATGTTGTCCCATACTGTGGGGAGAAGGATACTGCCTAGAAGCAAAACTTTGGTCATAGCAGGTCCATGTGCTCACTGGTTCCAGATGACTGGTAGGAAACAGAAAGGCCACAGGTGTATCCTGGGGTGCATTAAAAAGAGTGTAGCCAGCAGGTTAAGGGAGGTGATCTTCCCCCTCTGTTCTGCTCCAGTGAGGCCACATCTGAAGTACTTTGTACAATTCTGGGCTCCTTAGTTCAAAAATGGCAGGGAACTTCCAGAGAGAGCTGAATGGAGGGTTGCAAATATTATTATAGGCCTGTAGCATCTCCCTTATGAGGAAAGACCGAGAGACCTGGGATAGGGAAGGCTGAGAGGGGATCTTAACAACACAAATAACTGAAGAGTGGGTGTCAAGAGGATGGAGCCAGGTTCTTTTCCCCAGCTACAGGACATGGGGCAATGAGCACAAACTGAGACACAAAAGTTCCATAAGAACATGAGGAAAGCCTTTTCACTGTGAGGGTGACAGAGCACTGGAACCTGCTGTCCAGAGAAGTTGTGGAGTGTCATTCCCTGAGATATACAAGACCTGCCTGGACACTTTCCTATGCAATCTAGTATATGGAACCTACTTTAGCAGACAGACTGTACTCAATGATCTCCAGAGGTTCCTTCCAACCCCTGTGATTCTGTGTGATTCTGTGACTCCTCTCCTTCTGCCTTCTGGGCCACTAGAAAGGCAAGTTCCTTCAACCAGAGATCTCAGTGAGGTTCATTTCAAACATTAAAGGCAGCAACAAAGATGACACAGAAAAAATACGAGAAGGACATAAAAGAAGAAGAGTGTGGAACAGCTACAAGAATAAAGGAAGCAAGATTGAGGGTGGCCAGGCAATAAGAGATCAGAAAAAGAAACGCTGACAGATTAGCATCAAGCTGAGCAGTAAAAGCAAAATGGGAAGACTTGTTATTGCTCTCAAGTGGAACAGAAAAGTAATCAAGCTAAGAGGAAGAACTTGATGAAATGATGGAACTGTCATTATCTTAGCCTTGCCAAAGTTTGAAGTCCCTTAAAAAACTTGCAAAATCATTGTGTAAGACAAGAAATGCAAAGGAAACACATACTATCCATCAGCCAATATTTAGAGATCATGCAGGATAAAAGGACAAAATTCTGTCCTCATACATAATCAGAGAAGCTGAAAAGGAGGAAAAAGCTAGAGCTGTTGCAAGAGCAAGGAATGAGAATGCAGAGATCCCACCGCACGTAGAAAACTAACGTGGGTGTCCAAACATGTTTAAACTAGACACTGCAATAGTATTATTAACTCTGTAAAGGTCAAGTATGGGAGCATCCCAGCTAGGACTACAGGAATAAAGTGCAGGTTCACTAGCTCATAACCTATAAACCTTGTTAGTAATCCTAGTCTGGCAACAGTAACTCATTGCAGCAAATAATAGCATAAGAGTATGATGAACCTGACGCTATGAGGGATCACTGAGACTCCCCATCCCCATGAAGTGTTTTGTTGTTGTTGTTATTAAGTAGAACTTAAAAACAGCTCCAAGACAGGAAGAATAAGAAAACTGCATCTCTTCCATTCAGTCTACAGAGACACAAAGACAACACATATGAAGGACAAGCTTTAAACAGAGGTTTGCATTAAGTGACCTCTAAATGCACAAAGATTAAAAAAACAACCAAACAAAAACAATGGCTGCAATGGACTTCGGAGCTGCTGAATACAAGGAATGCAGCAACTCTGAGCTACAAAATCGCTCCTTGATTTTTCTCATCTCAGGAGCCAATTAGACCTCAGGCCTGCACCTTGTCGTAACTCCTGCAATCTCTATTTTTTCTAAGGTAAAAATTAAATTCAGCCAGGCATTAAAACAGGATTCTGATTTAACATCAGATTAGCACCATTTAAAATTCAGTGCATTCAGTAGAAAGGTCATATGTTTATCCAAACACATACACAATGCTAAATAAAGTGAGTTAGGTGGCATGGAAAGCCACACAACAGGTATTTGTCTCAAAACAACCAGCTTCACCTCGGGTACAAGAGCCAAGCTTTACACAACAGTAAGTACTTCAGCAAATTCAGGATGAATGTCAACTCTAACAAAGGCAGGAAATATCTGTCTGTATATGAAAATCATGATTTATTTCTTTCCATGGCCAACTGCTGTAATAAATATAAGAACTGAGTATATGGAATTTGGCATCTGGGCAAATTATGCCTGTGTATAAAATGCAGTTTGCATCCCATCTATGTTACAAACTAAAACAGTGCAGTCAGCCCAGTACTGACACACTGTACTGTAGTTTGGGTTAATCCAAACACTGTTTAAATACCTTAAGAACAAGACGAGATCAAATGCCGTTGAAGACTTCTGGAGACAAAAACATGTAGACAGGAGAGCTAAAGAGCGAAGACCACCATATGATGTGATAAAATTAGTGCCATGAAAGCCCAGAAAGAATTGATTGGTCAGGCTTTCTGTGGTTTTGCACAGGCTTTTATGTGTGAAAAACATTTTAATGAACACTGTGCCCATGCTCTGAGCGATTACACAGCCATCCTCTCAGCTACTGGAAGACAAAATTGAGAAGAATTTATCATGACCCCCAAACAAACAAACAAACAGTGCAACACAACTGACAGCAAGCTGAACACTGGCCTCAATTTTACCCCAAATGGATAGCGTAACACAACTTCTCTCCAACCTACGCATCTAGCAAAAAAGCAAAACTCTGTATCAGAACACAAGAAATACTTCAACAGATTCTGTGTTCAGTCAGAGCATGGTCTGAGAGGCACCATGTGTTCCACAATGGAGAGGGGGAAGGAACAAAATAATCAGCCGGAGGGCAAACTCAAGTATTTCTTCAATGACTTTTGTAGAAGAAGCCTTGCATCTTTTCATTGTCCCAACACTCTAGGCAGTTTCCATCAACTAAAAAGGAAGAAAAAACACAGCAGTCCACAAGGGGGATTATTTGGGCCTGTAGCTATTTTTGTTTTAATGTATAATTAAAATGTTGAACTGAAGCAAATTAAAAAAACAGCTATTTTATACTGTGGATGATGTGGTCCACAGTCAAACACGAAGCATATTGGTGAGTCTTATTTTCGGATATAAAAGCTTGGTCTGTATGCAATGCAGACTCCAATCCTAAATATTTTAAAGAGCTATTTAATTACATATGAGAGACATACTATACTTTTCTGTTATGGCAGCTGAAGAAGTGCCAATGAACTTCTGCAGTGCTCTACCATTGGACCAGCCCTTGAAGTTTACCCCCATAATGAGTTAGACTGATAGAGGATATGTATTTAACTCCTACACAGACACTTACAGTAGCTTTAAAAGGGGTAAAGGTGTCTTTGTAGCTTGGTCCCAAGCTGCTACAAAGCAACTCAAACATCCAACATAAAGCATGAAGTCATTTTTGAAAATTTGTTGTTAAGCAACGGACTTTATGTAATTTTATTTGTTTCTTAATTACAGAAAAGACTATGCACAGCTGTGGTTCATGCAGTTACATCATACAAATAGTGTTCATTTTAACAATTGTCTGAATGCACATTTAAACAATTAGCCAATGAAGAAGATATTTTATATGCATTCAAATGTTATTATAGTAAAAATCTATTTAAGTGACACAGAGGTTCTAATTTGAACCATGTGGATGAAGCATCAATTCTAGAGAGTTGTGATTCTGTGGATCTTATTAAAAACTGTCAGAGATAAAAAATAAAAATAAAAAAATAATAAAAAAAAAAGATGAGACCAAATCTTCATCTAAACCCACCAAAAATATTTTAGAGGAATGCAAGGGAAGAACTAATGGCAATGAAGAAGTTGCGCATAGGATGGCTGATTTCTTTGTCTCAGTGTATCCTTCCAAATTCAGCTTTTGGGAATTCTGTTCACCAAAGTCTGAGCTCCCTTTCTCCCTTCCCATTTACAGTATAGGGGCAGGATAGCGTAAGACTCATGGAAAGACTCAGAAAGTCAGAAAGACTTATGGAAGGCAGCTTCCAACTTCTATTTTCTACTACTGTATAGCAAACTTCAATGTTTCCCAATTTAACATACATACTACTATATGGGGGCTGCTCTAAAAGTAATGCCTCCTATTAAATTGTGTTGGCCCACAACATTAGTGGTGGCTGTACGTGGTAGAAGGTTGAATCTTCCCACCAATATTCCCTTATGTGTTCTTGCCATGTGACAGATGGCAGCAGAGGAGCAGTCTGAAAGAATGGCATCTGAAGTGCAGATGAAGCAAGGGTATGTCATGGAGTTCCTCTTTGAGGAAAAAACTGCACCCATTGGCATTCATTGATGCTTGCAGAATGACTGTTTACATGGGTTGACAATGATAGGACAATGGGGAATGGTTTCAAACTGAGACAGGGGAGGTTTAGGTTAGATATTAGGAGGAAGTTTTCCACACAGAGGTGGTGACACACTGAACAGGTTGTCCCATCCCTGGAGGCATTCAAGGCCAGGCTGGATGTGGCTCTGGGCAGCCTGGGCTGCTGGTTGGCGACCCTCCACGTAGCAGGGGGGTTGAAACCAGATGATTGTTGTGGTCCTTTTCAACCCAGGCCATTCTATTATTCTATGATGATTTTATGAAGGTTCTGGGAAGACCTTACAGCAGCTTTCCAGTCCATGAAGATGGCCTGCAGGAAAGCTTGTGGGGGACTCTTCATCAGGGAGTATACCACCAGGACAAGGGGAAATGTCTTAAAGCTAAAAGAGGGGAAATTCAGGTTAGATGTTGGGAAGAAATTTTTGACTCAGAGGGCAGTGAGGCACTAACTGGCACAAGCGCCCCAGAGAAGTTGTGGGTGCCCCATCCCACAGTGTTGAAGTGTTCAAGGCCAGGCTGGATGGGATCCTGGGCAGCCTGATCTGCTGGGAGATGTCCCTATCCATGCATGGCAGAGGGGCTGGAACAAGATGGTCTTTAGCTCAAACCACTCTGCAATTCTATGGCTCAGTGTTTTCTGTGCTTTCATGCCCAATGCCACTTAGTCAAGTAAAGTAAGCTAGAAATTTTCTTACTGTCATTCTCAAGGACGTTTGTATCTCTCCACTGTGCTTGTGCACATTTTCTTATTTTTCCTTATGAAGTATCTTCTTATATTAAAAAATAAAAAAACACAAGTAAACTTCCCTCTTCTTCCTCTCTACTCACATACCTAAAAGGTAACTTTCCCTGTTATGTACCAGCTCAAATGACAACAAAATTTTAAGGACTTTCCTCTCCTCTGGAGTCTCCTCCTCTGGAGATATTCCAGACTCATCTGTACACTTTTCTGTGCAACCTACTGTAGGGAACCTGCTTTAGAAGAGGTTGGACTGGATGTTCTCCAAAGGTTCCTTCCAAACCCTACAATTCTGTAATTCTGTGATTAGGTGTTCTGCTTCTGGCCTAAGTGGAATCTGACCTTCACCTGTTCTCTGGAAGGAAGTTACAGAGGCCCCAGCTCATATATATATATAATGTAATATATTTATTTATATTATTTTTTGAGAAAGAGAGAGAAGCAGTGTCAGGGATATCAGCTCAGTGTATGTTAGATACTGATTAGAGCCACAGGACAAGCAACAGCTACCACTGACAACCCACTGCAAAGCAATGAAGGTATGTGTGAAGACTGGCTAAATTGGAAATTTGGAGGACTGAGAAAAACAAGGAAGGAAAAAAAAAACTGGGGACACAGAGACATATGTAAACACTGATCTGTATAGCCCAGGGGAAATCACCAACTCCAGGATTAAATCCCACAAAAACTTCTGGAACATGTTTGGTTTTGTTCTGAAAACTTAATAGATATATATATATGAGAATTATGAATAGATACGGTATTGAAGCAGCTGCTTATTTAAGCAAGACATCAGGACAGGTAGGAGTCAAACGCCTGCCAAGAAAAAGGATAAGAGCAGGTTTCTCCAGAAGAAAGAGTGTTGCAACCTTAAAAAGAAAACAAAAGCAAATAAAACCCAAACAAACAAACAAACACCTCAACAAATGGAATTGATTATTCCAAATATCCAAAGAGGGACTAAAAAAAAAAAAAAAAAAAGGACAGGAGGACAGGGCCATTGCAGCAGTTAGGGTTGGAAAGAGCGGTGATAGTTTTATTCCAGATTTAGATGTGCAGTGTGCAGAGTTGACTGAAAATAGCTAGGCAATTATGCCTGCTGCATTCTGGAGATTAGAATCAGGCAAAGGCTTTATGCTGGCTGCCAGTGCTTGAATAGTTTTGAGACATTTCAGAAGATTACGTGATTCTAACAGACATTTTTTCATGGTAAAACTACTGAGTGCTTTTCATAGATGTATGTACGGTACAGTCAGGCTTTGTTTGATAAAGCATTGCTTATTCTGAAATTAGCTGGATGCAGACAAAATGCTTCATCAGTTCACTGCCTCCTTACAAGATCTTTATTTAGGAGCAGTAGGCTCCAATCTACCCACTTCACTGAGTGAATCCAACATGAGAGAGAAGTCAGAAGTATTTATTTGGAAGTAAAAGTTATGAGCTAAATGGCTAATATGCAGGTGAAGTTAAACAGTGACTCCAGAGCAAACCATTCCTCCAGAAGCTCATGCCTGCATTCTGAACTGCACCCTCAGCATGACTGGAGCCTCCAGTTTTTGACCGAGTGGATAACTCATACCTCTTACAATGACAATCTGGGTGATTATGAAAACTACAGAATCCATGCATTCACTTTGTGAGTGGTGACAAGTGAATAGTTTCAGGATTCCAACCCAGAGTGGGCAAAAGCACCTGGAAAACTGACACTGGAGCACAACACTTACTTCACCCAAGACACAGCACTCACTAGCTATAGAAATGAGTGACTGACTCTTTCTCCTTTCTTCTCTCTCTTTTTTTTTCTTTTTTTTTTCTTTTTTTAATTCTGTCAAAAAAATTGAACTAGTGACTCACAAGCTCTGTATCCTACAAATCCTCCCCCCTGCAAGGAACTTTAATTATTTTCAACCACTCCTATCATATCTCAGTCAGAGAAGGCTTCAGCTTTTGAAGGAAACTTGTGATTTTCATAACATTTTCCTCTCTTACTGAAGTAAGCCATTTAAACCTCTCTGCTTTATTACATACTACAGTACACCAAGTGGTCTGTGAATACAGGGAAATGGATTAGATAAATAGAAATATTTTTGTTATGACCGAATTTAAGGATCTTAAAAATAATATGACTACTTCAAAAACTGCAAGGCATCAAAAGGCTTAAAAATATTGCAGAGACATGAGAGTGCAAGAGATCTGGCAAGCATTGATAGGGTAACATTTAACTGGAATGAGAAACAGGAGGCATTCAGAGACACATGGTTACCATTCACATCAATTTATGACCAGGGCATTTCTGTTACTGTAATACTCTGTGTACCAGGAGCCATATGCAATGGCTCTTTCTTTTATGTGCAATGTCCGTTTATGTCATATTGGCCAAAATTAAATAAAGCTTTGAATTTGGAATTCACTTGCTGCCAGTACAATGTAAAAGGTGAAGGCATTGCAGCTTCTGCTCTTTGTAAAATAAATCAACAGCAGTAGAAGAAGGGATCACGTAGCTTTTCCAAACATTGCAGTAAGTGATGGAAGAGGTGGCAAGGAAACAAAAATATCCTTAACCCATCCTATATCCCTTTAACTTCAGTCCAGTTCAGTTCAAAGTGTATGAGGCACCTTTAAGAAAGCTGACTAATATTTCTATCAGACCAATGAACGCATTACTTACATGATTATCTTAGAAGTTTGAGCATTTGCATTAGCATTGAAATTTCATCAGCATTACAGTCTGTTGTAAGGCACACCTTTAATAAGCTACTTCCTACTAAGCAGTCAGTGATTTTCTGGTTCCTTTAATGGAAATAAAAAAAAAAACACAGCCTGTAAAGCACACGATGCTGTCAATATTGCAATTCTCTCATTAAATTTAGAGCTTACACTACCTTCTGTATTACAGGCCTTCTCGGAAGCAATTACACATCACAGCAGTTTGAATAATAAAATCCCAAATTATAAATAGTAACAACTTTTCCTTATCAGGGAATGTGTCTAGGATCCCAAATACGGTGAGCCAATTTGTAAACCGGAGAAATAATGAGTTGTAGGAAAAAAATATTCCAATGGTCATTGCCAAACTGTTTTTCCAGAGGGTTTCTGCGTCTACCTGTACACCAAATTCACATCATTAAGATGTGTAGAAAGAACTCCTCAGCCACGCCGCATTCAGCTCAGTTCTTTGATTCTTGGGTGTGATCTCTTCAAGTCATTCTTTACTTCCTGTTTTTCCACACCTATGGCTTCTCCTAGAAGCACGTACTTTCAGGGAAAAAAAATCCTACGCCTAAATCCATAGGAAATATCACTGCCTCGACCTTAACCACAGCTTGTTTTACATCTTGCTGCTCCTATAAATTCCTCAGCAGTCTGCACCCTTCTGTCATCTCCATTCTTTGAGGCTATCTGCCCAGCCCAGTACACCACTGTAAACCTCTGAACTTGTTTGTAGCACATCGATGCTTATGCAACACAAAGGCAAAGTTAACAAAGGACAGTGCTAGCACACTTACATTCTCAATCTTGCAGAAAGCTTGTTCAGAACTAGGTGAGGTATTTCTGCACACCTGTGCAAGGCATTATGGAGTCAGGCTCTCTAAAGAAATCATCATTCCACTGCTTCTGTATTGCACCCTGTTTATCATCACGGTTCATGAGAGAGGCCCCTCAGGCTCAGCACAAATAAAAATTAACAGTAGCAACAGACCCTGTTCTATATTGCTAAAAACTACAAGTACACTTAGTTGGCTGCCATAAGATAGGATTTCTCCTATCCTATGGTTAAACAAGGTGACTGTGTGGTTCTCTACAATACAACACAACAGAGTCCCAGGAGAACACTGTCACACAGATGGCTATGCACAAGGGACAGAGACCAGCCCAACGTTCTTCAAGGAGAGATGGTTTGCTAAGTCAGAAATATTTTATCCTGTGAGTTTATAAAACCTCAAAAGCAGAAGAGAACCACTGCTCTAAATGAATGTAAAGCATTTTATTTTAACAACACTTCTTCCTCCAGCTTCCCTGACCATTGCTTTACCAAGAATGTCCCTTTTCCAACATTTCTCTACTACAAAGGCTTCTTTGGAGAATAATAGCACATTTTCCAGATGGAACATCTTGTTTTGCTCCTTTGTTTGTTTGCTTAAAAAACCCAGCCACCAACAACACCAAAATGACAAAAAATAAAATAATTTCCACTTGGAAGCATTCTTGGCTGAAAAACAAATTAAGTACTTCACGCACACAGCAGAAAGATTGTTGGTTGTTTCACTCTGCTGGAATTCTTTACAAAATCACTTACATCCCCACATCTAATAAAATGTCACTGCACTTCACCAATATTTTACAAATATCTCAGTTAAAATGCCATGTGAATTTTGTGTTAAGTTCTTCAGCATGCTTTGATCATTATTATTTTTAAGGCAATTTTCAGATCATGGAGGAAAATCAATTTCGTTTAAAAGACATGGATTATTGTATACACTGGAGAGGAAAGGGACGAAATAAGGTTATGCATCATCTTATAGCATTTTCAGAATTTCCTAGGAGTTACACATGTAATTCCCATGTAACTTCAATGAGACTGAGAAGCCCATATAATCTAGATGCTGTCCCCTGTGACAAGTAGGTATGTGCCTGGAAAGCCCCTGACACATTAGTTACAGGCTTCTAACCAAGCCTTTACTAGCCACAGATAATCTTTCTTGGCGTTGTTGTTTGTGCTCAATATACTGGGACACAGAACTATCTAAGGCATCACGTGCTGCAGACATCCCAAATGGACATCATAGTTTGTCTTCCATTTTACCCATTCATCCAAGGAGCTTCACTACCACAGAGTTCAATTCCTGGTCAAGGCCACAAAACAGGGAAAGAAACTTCACTCAAGTCAGGGCATTCAGAGACTTTAAAGGACGTACTCTTTTAATAGCTACCAATTTCAGCTGAAATTAATATGTCAAATATTAAAAAAAAAAACATCTTCTGTCCAGCTCTCAACATCTGTGGTGACATCTGCTTTTTTCCCACTAGCATCTGAGCAACTGATCAATCAGAACTTCAGGAAGCTTTGTAATGCTGTCATGTAAGATATTATCACCTCAAACCTTCAACAGCAGTTTAGGCACACTGCAAACTGACTACTGATGAACTTAGTGCACTAAATTTAGAGACAGTGAGTGTGCATTATCTGGATAGGACAATATAAAAATTGGACACCATTTGTTAACCAACCTCTGTGCCTGTTATGCAATTTTTGCCATTAACACTCTAAAAAAAGAATAAATAAACAAACAAAAAACTCTCAAGGCTGCAGAGCTTCTCCTATACGTGACTACCTCTTTGGTCTGTTTTTATAAAGATATTTGCATTTGCATGGACGACCGATGAAGGGTTTTCAAATTAATAAGTCCCAAAAGCTCTTTTAAAGCTACATTTAACAGATTTTTAAATTCAAGTTCCACATTAGTAGAGGGGATTAGTGTCACTGTTATAAAGATTACTGCACATTAGTATAAAGACTTACTACAGAATTTTGACTCAATGCCACCAAAACAGAGCACAGTGCTGTATGGGAAACTCTTACTGCACTCACTGCACTCTTAGTACACTCAGAAATGCAACAAATCAGAAAAAAAAAGAAAAAAAAAAATCAGACCTGATTCATTATGTTTATATATTTAAAATAATGCATGCAGTGCTTTACAATTATTTGTTCTTCCATAAACATTGCTGGTATTTCAAAATTTAAGCAAAAAGTCTGCTCTGATTAATCTGCAGATTAAGTTGTATTTTTATGCTAAATGCTCAGTTACTTTTCACCCAACACACCAAATCATGACATTTGCTCATATATGGTTATTCTTAGATGCATGGAAAGAAAAAGGAGAAGAAAAAAAAAAAAGAAAAAAAAAAGGAAAAAAAATACCCAAGGAGTTACTCAGTTAAAAGCTCTCTCCATCTGCCTAGAGTTTTATTAATAACCTATCACCATGGTATCACAGCATCTTAAGGAAAATAAAACAGACAGATAGTTGCTAGGCTTCCCAACCTTGAAGGATAAAAGGGAACACTTCTTAAGTAAGAAGGGGAGAAACTGTTTTGGTCTTCTTTCATTATCACCCTTGAGGGCAAGGCAAAGATGAGAGATGGGCCTCGGGTTGTGCTCTGAATGCTGGAAGCATAGTGGCCATCACTCAAATGTGTCATCCATGACCTAATTCTCTGCACTATCGCTCACAAAAAAAAGCAGAAATCCAAGCTGTGGAGGGACAGAACTAAGCACAAGGAAAGCAGACAAAGGAATGTACTGCTTTCTTCAGCACTCCAATTTAACTCTCAAAAGGACTTTTCAGTTCCATCACCGCATCCCCATTTACCTTAACCAAATGTGCGTCGTTCCTCTGCTGTGGGCCAAGCCCTAAGCCCAACCAAAGCACAGAGCTGCCCTCACCAAGCCCCTGGCCTCATGTTGGAAATGTGGCTGCAGGAACGGCTGGAACTGGGGAACAGCTGGACAACAGGGCCTCTACACAGAAGTCTCTGCAGTTTCTCAGAAGTATTTTAAAAATTACAGAGTTTGAGAGTTCTATCTCTTCACCTAACACACAGGCTCTCTCTCCCTATCAAGAGCGGCAGAGGAAATGCCTCCATTCCCCTGTGAGGTTTAGGTTCTAGAAGAGATGATCAGTGCTCATGAACATTATCTGCATCAGTATGTGAAGTGAGATCAAAACATGCTATAACGCCAGCAGATGTGTAATATATTGAATTATCAGGTTGAAAAGTAGTAGAACACATGTGGCAGTCAGGGTTTCCTTTCAAAAGGTAGTTACTGCAAGGTTGCTCATGCATGTGCAAACACAACACACAGTTTGGAGATTACAAGAGTGTGTTTACTACAAATAATTACTATCTCAGCTTAATTTGTTCTAAGGCTGAAGAGAGATGCAGTCAGAAATTACACCTTGAGTTGGTAGCTACTCAGCTGAAACTCCCAGTGAGCAGGAAAGCCTGACAGAACCACTATGTTCAGTGTTAGGGATGGACACCCAGACTTAAAAGCACCCCATCCTACCAGTTGTGACAGGTACAGTGAGTGGTTACACTACTTCTTCCACTCTCCTCCCTTTCTGTTCCAGCTTTTGAGGTGAGAAAGTGAACAGGGTTACAGAAATAACAAACCATCAAGGGATAGGGCAGATTCATCTCCAGGACCATCCCCTTAAGGTCCCAGCGCTCATTGCTTTCTTCTCATGTATTATTAACCCAGCAGAAAGACTGTGCAGCTTGAGGCAGGAAGAAAAATGAGAAGCCTTCCCCAGCAAATGCTGGGCATAAAGCAGAATGCCACAAAGAACAGGCTAGCTCCAGGCTTCCCATAGGCTCTGCACAGCTCAAGAGGTTTCCTTCTCAGAAGTACTTTCACTCCTGAGTGTTGTTTACTTAGTATTTGAGAAGGAAGGAAACTGCCCTTTATCACCTCTCTCAGACTCACGTTACTGCATGCTAAAGCAGAAGCCCATTACCTCCACCAAGCATTAAATGCTGTATTTTGCACTCCTAAATGGCCGAATTTTAAAATTCTTATAGTTAGGAGAGATGTTCAGAAGAGGAGATTGTTCTTTCTGTCCTTGTGCCTGACTGATAAAGGCAGGCCACAACAAGCCTGAACTCCTTTTTCTTTTTGTAGCTCCAAGGGGGCATGATTTCTGCAACACTGAACATTACTTGTTGTACATTACTTGGACTCCTCCTTCTAGAGTGAAAAAGAAACATAGGTCAAGGTAAAAATCTCTGGAAACAAACAGAATCAGTCTGATTTACCCCCTGCCTGTCAGGCTGGGTGCATTTTGTCTCTCTCTGTATTCAGAACATATACAACTAATTCTATTTTCTAGAACTGCAATTGTTGATTGATGAGTCATCTTTCCTGTAAATTTACTTTTTAAAGTGATTTTGGCATTGTTCCTTGAAATTCTTTGCTGGCTATGTAATGGAAATTTTGACCTCACACTCTGGTTTCTTCAACATCACAGATACTGAGATTATGAATTTAGGAAGACCAGGCAGTTGAAGGAAAGATACAGTGAAGAAATCTGTAGCTTAAAAAGAAAGCAAGCTGTACTAAATAAACTATCAAGTAAATATTTAGCTATAAGGCCATTAGGTTATGTTCATAATAATACAACAACTCATTTATCATAATTAAGAATTCATTTGGGGGGAGGAACACTTCCCTTTTTCTCCTCCCAAAGTTGGTCATGTGGCCGAAGTTGTTGGCAAGTGAAACTTGGCATCTATCAAAGTTCAGTCTTTTTCTTTTAATTACTGTTTGTCCATATTAGCTTCAAAAACATCTTGTAATTAGTAGTTAGAAAACAAAAAGCAGAAAAATGTAAACCAAAAGAGAGCAGAAAGGAACCAAAAGCACCAAATCATTCATCCATTAGATGTTGTATTGCATAGGGTAGCAATAACCCTTCTAACCGTAATCAGCAAGATGAAGGACTTTTTAGTTCCCCCTTCTTTCTCCATTTAAGGGTAACAGAGAAAGTATAAGCCAAAATTTCTCAGATACACTAAGCTGAAAACACATGCTATAGAGCTTGAAATTTCGCATTTAGTGCAAAAAGAAAAATAAGATGTCTTCATAGAAAGAACTGAAACCAAACACATTTATGAAGCACCCCAACTTATCTTAAAACATCATTTAATAAATGAAACAAAAGCTCTTCAATCCACTCAGTCTGCACTCCACTAGCAAGAAACCGCCACAGTATTCAGAAACAGATGGGGCCTCCTAGCACCTGCTAAACTAAGAAGTGGCGCGTTCATGACTCATGCAGGCTAAGCCTAATTAAAAAGAACTGACATTCACGTCCAACTTGCAAACACCAAGAGACATGGCAACACAACTTGAAATCATGCATCCTTGGAAAAATTCTAAAAGAGATTTCTCAAACAAGACCATCATTACGATCTCTGGTACAGTTGTGACAGAAGGCGTCCCACTATCTCACCCGCTTATCTTCCACCAACAATCAGTTTTCATGAGACCAACCAAAGGCATATGCAGCAATGAGCTCTGTTGCTGCTCTAACCATGAAGTAGCCCTCAGTAGTCTCCTCATAGACTTTAGTTAGACACCGACCAACTCACATGGCCAATTTAAGGCATGAGGAAGGAAGCAAAAGTCTGAAATTCTGAAGAGTCATTGCCCTTCCCTGTCAATTTTGCATACTTTAAACAAAAACTGCATATCCAAGGATAAGGTAGGTTTGACCACGTAGCCTGGGATCTGCCACCGTACTGTCTGCACCCCAGGGAGCATAACAGCTGCTCTGAAACTTGTTGGCCTGTTTGTTGCTATAATGAAGGGAGTTAACATCACAATTGAGATATAAGGTCTCAAAAAATACTTGCTATGTTGCTGAAAATTAATGTGCAATCACATTTCTTGTTCTTGGCATAAATTTAATGATGTTGCATTTTTCCCAAAATACATCATTTTGATTACAAGGAGGGAGGATCAGATTGTCAATTCATTTGTTCATTTTACCTTTCTAATCTCAGCAACTAATAGCTACCCAAACCCATTCTTAAATGCAAAATGCTCTTCAAACTTCCACACAGAGAAGTGTCTATGAAAATAAACACTTCAGCTCAAAATCTGCAAGTCTCTAGCTATATTGCTTGATGGCCCTGAGATGGCTGTAAACGAGTAAATTAACACCTGTGGCAGAGAGTAAAATACAGAGGATTTTAATATATACAACTATTACGGAACATAGAAGGGAAATGACCAAAAGCTTTCTTCTTACATTGATTGATGCATTTCAGAGTAAAGCATTTCCAAATACTTCCAAATTATTCTTTTCCACTTCCTAGGCAAACTTTCACTGATTAAAATGCAAGCCATATACTGGAGGGCGTCCATTCTAGTGATGAACATTCAAGTATGTCAGGCAGAATATGGGAAAAAATACTTAGCATCTGTATAGTTACTTGAGCTGCTGGGGAAACTTGCACCAGATGTTCCTCAACGTTACCTCAGCTGCCTCCCAAACCACTATCACATCTGTTCTCTTCCTTACTGAACACCAGTGTTATTAACTGGAACCATACATAGTTTACTCCAGGGAGGAACCTTAATATATCATTTATAAGCCTGCCAAGTGCCACAACTCTATTAGAAACTGAAAACCTCAATAAATGTAACACGCTAAACTCAGCAACAGGTTATGCAAATGGAGCAGGAAATAAATATTCCCCTCAAGCTTTTCTCAGTCATTAGAAAAACTCAGCAAATATCAGAATAGCCTCATTGTTACAACTAGTAGTATCTCCCAGTTGATTGTGTGTGAGACTACATTTTAAATACTTCCACTCAGCTAATAAATTAGGTTGCACGTCTAGGGGAATATCCCGCTATCAACACAATCACTAAAATACCTGAGCTCTCTGTTGTACATGGGAAGGGAGAAAAGGAGCTGGGCCAGGAAAGGGCCTGACACTGAAAACGAGAGGGGTCTGGACATCACACGGCTAAGGGTAGGTAGAAAGGACTTCCTCTACCCAATGACATATTTATGTCATGTGTAAGCATGCCTGATTTAACTTGAGTAACAATCTGTGAAGACATGATACCACAGGCTGGTCAGAAAGCACTCTAATTTTGGCTAAAGAAAAGAAGAAAAAAAAAAGAAAAATATTGTCAGCGTTGTTTTCATCCTCATCAACACTTCTCCATGTCCTCCATTTAAAAACCACTAACAATAGAGGTTCATAGGCTGGTGGGAGAGGAAAGCCATTGCTCTCCCAGAGAAAAATGGAGGACATACAGCCTGGGATTCTGATCAGGATATGTTTAGAAAAGAAGAGGAGCTGGGACAGACTATATTCTAATACTGAAACAGAGAAGATTGGCAACACAGGGGAAAGGAGTATATTCCTACTAAGATACTAGTATTAGCAAGAACGAAAAATAAATAGGGAAGAGGCAAGTTGTCAACCTCAAATGGAAACACCTTTCCACTCAGGACATAACAAGAGATGACAATCTATGCTCACTGCTTACTAAAGCACACCTATTGTACCCACTCTAAATCCAAATGTAAACTGTTTTGGGAAATGGGCTTCAAATGTCTACAGTTAAAAACAAACAAAAACAACAAAAACACTTTAAATTTCCTAACACTTGCTGTTTGAAAACTATTCTTTCTCCTTATGCAAGAAATTTCTTCTAGCCTGTTGCTGCATTTAACCAATTTTTGTAAAACATTCTCAACATCCAAGAGCTTCTTTGTAAGGAGATAAGCTACACAGAAAAAGTAGCATGAAAAAAAAACATTAATTACATGATTGAATAACTTGAAAAGTTATTTAATATATAGTGAACACAATCATCTATCCATTACTGGGAGTGAAGATATTTTCGTAAATACCAAGACTGAAATAGCAAAAGAATATATGCAAAAGACTGAAATAGCAAAAGAAATAATGGAAATAAGAAGGAAAAGGGAAGAAAAAGTACCGTTAATAAACGCATTACCAGGGAGACTAAAATCCTTCCAGGCAAACCTAGTACTGACATATTCTGTTGTTCAGTTACTGAAAACCCCTCTGCCTATCACCGTTGGTTGCATGAAAGAGTTGATTACACTTAGCAATAGTGAACATATTGCACTTGTATCAGTCAGAAGGAAAAAAATCCACCACCATACAAATCAAAACTTCTTATCCTAACATTCTCAATTTTGGAGTCTCAGAAATTAGCCTAAGCTTAACTTCAGACATAAGATGTAGTATCTGTGTATGACCTAAAGAAGTCTGAAAGGAAATCTCTTTCTAAGACAGCAAGTGTAATCTAGCTCATTTATTAACCTCAGCGACCATAATACAGAAGTATATATAAGGAATTAGTAGTTAATTGTTCCAAACTTTTCCAGGCTATTCTCTGGATTTTTTACTTTCAGTCCAAATAATTTTTCTAGTTGTCTTCCAGGTACATTGCACTACACCATTCTGTACGATGCAAAGAAAAACACAATCAAAACATTCTAAAAGCAAATAATTCATGGTTCCAAGTTACCACTATGCTCCAGCTATTGCACTGTGTGATCATGAGCAAATCTCTTAGCCACATTCCCTCTGATAATGGAGAAGGCTCCAGACTATGAGAAATGTCTGTCAGATCAAAAAACCTTTACACAGCAGATTGTATTTATCAAACAGAAGGCTCTACAAATGGAAAGTATGAAGGCATATGCAATGCTTTAGCCATGACTGAAAAAAAACAACGTAACAGAGAACCGCTGCAATCATGAGAAGTAGATATGTTCCAATATAAAATGAAACCCCTATTTCTTGGGTATAGTTCTCTGATTTGTATGACATACTTGATAAGGACTAGGTCTAGAAAACAGAAAAATAAATCAGAAGTCCATACAAGGGGGATCACATAAAAGCTGATAACAGATACAGGAGCAATAAGGTTTGTAGGAACAGGCAGCATCTTTAACTGTATTTAATTTCTACAACTACAAGTTAAGTTTTCAGGTACCAAAGTCCTTCTTCAGGTTTCAGTTACCTTTGTATAGAAAGGTATAAAAGGAAAATAAGCATTTTTTCATAACAGGAAGAGATGTAGAAAGGGAAAACAAATTGTGTCAGGTCAGGACGCAACCAAGCAGGCACAAACTGTAGTTCTGGCAGATGGAACAAGGAGCCCTTGAGTTTAATTTGGGTACGGTAAATCAAGAGATGTTGCTGTTTGTTTGCAGGAACAGGGATTCTCTCCTTGAAAGAATGCAATGGATATATCCATAGAGTCATAGAAACATTAAGGTTAAAGAAAACCACTAAGATCATACAGTCCAACTATTTTGCTCTGCTCCTGCTTGGGTTGGTTCATAAGATTCGGATGAACATGCAAAGAAACCAAATGCTACTCTACTTCATAGCATAATGCTCATTCCATCTAAATTATTGTTCTCCATGGAGACAGCAATATTAGAGTTTGCATTAGCTTCTTCTGCAACATCTTACTTCCAAGTGCCAAGACTCAGCAACAGGAACAACAAGAGCTTTAATGCCGATCATGGCTCAAACTGTAAGCATATGACAATTTATTGATAAAAGCAAATCCTGTTTAATAGCATACAATGGCCAGCATTACTGCTGGTAATTAATTACTGCTAGGAGCTACATGAGCTACAACAAGCATATGGTAGAAAAAAAGTGACAGTATGATTAGCCACTGTGTAGAAAATAAGAGGAAGACACACTAGTCACAGTGCTGCCTTTAGCATCTACATAAAGTAGGCATACACAGGTTTTCCATGATCTGCTAAAGAAACATCCAGAGACTCTACTTTTACATGATCACTTTTCATAGTGATTCTTATCCTTGAGACCAAACAAGCAGGTGAATGAAAGCTAAGAAAATGGAATCATGAAATGTAAAATAAAGCTCTCTTTATTCTTGTTTCTCCTCACCTTGTTCTGCATGAAAGAAAGGCACACAAAAAAAGGAAAAAGTACATTAACTGATCACAAAGGCACTGAATGAAATGAATTAAACAAGTATTGTTCTCAAAAGCACAGCACAAGCAAAGAAAAAGGCTACTATACTTCCCATAATCATCTTACAGCATTTTTCTTTAATTCAGCTGTACTATTCATTGAACATGTAAACCTACAGAACAGAAATAAACATCTTCTCTCCACGTGTGAAACTCATGATTAGTCTAAACAATTAAAAGCATCAGAGTTCCTATCACCCCTTGGTTTTTCCAAGCGCTCATCCATACTGCACATTTGGCAGTAGTTTAAAAGAAAATCTGGGTTAAATAACATGATTCAGATGTGAAAAGACTGATAATAAACAGAATTTTAGTACCACTCGGTCATAACACCAGCAAGCTTTAGCAGTGCATGTCCACACTAGGAAAAATGAAACTGTTTCTTCTGAGAACATGGTTGGTGTTTAACCTGCATACCCCACAATGAAATCTAGGGGAAATCTGCTTTTCTGAGTTCCTTGTTCACCTGAACATCTAAAACTACTTAAATCAGACATACATAATAAAGCACAGTAGAATTTTATAAAATGACTTCTTAAAATTTATTAACCACTTTTTCCAATTTTAGTGACACCATTTAAAGGTGCTCTTTTTTCTTAAAAATGCTCACAGAAGTACAAACAAAGTCATTGCAGAGTGTTCTCAAAGACTGTGCATCAGATGTCCTCTGATGCAAAATAATTGCCAGCACGTGACTTGATGCTAACATCAGTGATAGGCCTACTTCTAGCACATAGGCAGCTTCAGAGCTACAGGAAGAAAACACGAAGCACGGTAATCTCTTCCACGTTTTATAAGGACCTCCTTTACTTCTCTTCATACCCCTACACTAAAGTGTCTCTTGATAGTTCCCATAACCATTACTTGTTCTACAAAATGCATAGAAGAACAAACTACTTGGTCTCACTGCATTTCTGAAGCATTACTGGCTATGGTGGACAGATGAATTTATCCTCCTGTGAAAGAAATGTCTCATACACAAGTAGAGATGACAAGAAGCCACTAGCAGATGGTGATTATAACATGTCTGAGGGAGGCCTGGGTGAGCTTAGTCATACTGTTTGCAAGAAAAAGCAGCTCACTAGGATTTGCTGCCACAAAGATGCAGAGTTTTCAGCAAAACCAAAATTTAAAGCTGAAAATAGATTTCAGAAGAGAA
Organism: Lagopus muta; assembly: GCF_023343835.1. NCBI lineage: Eukaryota > Metazoa > Chordata > Aves > Galliformes > Phasianidae > Lagopus > Lagopus muta. The sequence continues at coordinate 84,557,847 of NC_064433.1, forward strand.
TTTGAGCAGAACGTTACCGAAAACAGCAAGATGTGGCCAAGAGAGCATGACTGTATGCCTTGATCCTGTGATTGGAGCGTGGCTAATGGCTACAGCTGGAGACAAGATACAAAGCTTGATGGACACCAGCCTGATACAACACGGCTGTTCTTCAGGGCTTAAGAGAAATCAGATATGAAGAAAGGACAGCCTTTCTTGGTTCTTGGACAGTTTAATCGTATTTACTAATGGTGTGATCTTCTTATTACTTACTAATTTAATAGCAGTTCTTGTATTGTGAATGGATGTAACCAAGAGTCAGCTGAAGTTTTACTCAAGTAAAACTGTAGCTATATTTGAGGAAAAGCAAGCCTTCCACTACATCGGTCAAAAGCAGTCTTGCAAAACACCAAGATCAAAGCTGTGCTATTTTTAATTTCTGCCAAAAACTGCAGCAATCTGCCTTTAAATGCGCAGCCACTTATTTTGTTAAGTTTCATACAGCCTGCACGCTGACCTGTGGCATCGTGGCTTCTCTGCTAACCACACTCAAGTTACTGAGCTGCAACCCAGCAGTCAGAGGTAACCATCTCTCTGTTGTAGCATTTTTGTGCAGTGCTGTTCCCCTTGATTTTTGGCACTGATATCAAGAAAACATATTCAAGCACATTTTATTGAAGCAATTCTTTTTTACATGATGATAAACAGCTTTACATTGTAAGAGCTAAAGGAAAAGGAAGCTACTGAAAGTACTATGAGCTGGAAAATAACACTGCTGTCCATCTGGTGACCCCTGGCAACTCCAGGACTCACAGCAAGCATGATCCCTTCCACCTTCCTGTTCAGTTTCTCATGACAATCATCGTAACCTACTTGTCTTGTCTGGCAAGTACAATCGCTTCATCCTACACTGCAGGCTACAGATCCTCACTGAGCAATTTCAGACCTGCAGCTTCTCTCTGAGTTGTGAGAATGCTTGTGAAAGTCCAGCTTTAATGACAAGATGTGCAATGATCACAGAATCATAGAATCCTTAGAGTTTGAAGAGACCTTTAAAGGTCATCTAGTCCAGCTCCCCTGCAATGAACAGGGACACCCACAGCTAGATCAGGTTGCCCTTCAGTGTCTCCAGGGATGGGGCTTCTACCACATCTCTGATGTGGTGAGGTACCTGTTATACTTATCTCTCAGATGCAAACTGTTCTTTTAAGTTCCAACACCTGTTTCAGCAAGTAAATGTCATGTAAGAGCTGCCAGGAAAAAAGATAATTAAACCTACATCAGTCATTTATTATACAGAAAAGAATTAAACTGCTGTCAGTCATATGCTTCTCAAGGTCTACTTCTGTTTTGTTACCTAGCGTTATTGCCAGATCCATTAAAGAAAATGAGGACAAAGCCAGTGCATGTGCATGCATGCACGTAAACTCAACCAAGTGTCTGATAATTGGTCAGTCCACTGAAATCTCACAGCAAAATCCATTTCAACTATCTGCTAATTACTATCTGCAAAAGAAACTATATTAAGATTTTGTGATCGATATGAAAAAAAGACATGCCTGTGTTGTTAAGACAAGACAAAACACGAGCAGCTCATCTGAAATCTACTACTTAGCTTCATTTCAGCAAAACTAAACAAGACAGGTGGTCTGCTTATCGCTGGATTTCAGCTACTGTGAAAAGCTTCTCAAAGGGTTACAATTAACAGGAAGTGGAAACTTTCTGATTACTGAACTACATCCCATTTCTGTTGAGGTTATGTTACAAATGAGACATCATAGGACCCCGTTACTGAAAACTAGAGAGCTGAATACTCCATGGATTAAGGCTTCCACCTTATTCTAAATGGTTAAATTTGTTTTCAGTTGGCAACCTTGCCAGGTCTAAACAAGCAAATGAATATGTATTTTTTTTAAACTGGGCTCAGATATCAAGTCTTTCCACTACACATACCATTTGTTAGCAAACTCACACATACTTTCCATCCATTTACTTTCACTGGCACCAAGCACAGAGAGAGCATGAACTCCTCTCCCCTCTGAGCAGCCTTCTCTCCAATCTTCATTAGCTACACTGTGACAAGTTACAGGACAACTAAAAGCACTTACACATTTAAAAGTGATATGCTAGTCATCAACTGATTATATTAAAAATGTGATTCTTATTGCAAATAACCTTCAAAAAGAAAAAAACAAGAATTCCATGGCTGTTTGTGAGTCTTCAAAGCTGCAATCCAGCTTATATACACAATTAAAGGCATAGAAACAGAGTTAGCTTTTATGTAATGAAGGCTCCTCCTGAGAAGCACAGCTTTGCGATAACTTGAAATGCATTATCCTCCACCTACACAAACCTGAAATGCTGCAGTCATCACCAAGGGCAGCTCACCAAGCCTCTCCACTAAAACCCACAGGAAGACATTTTCACCTTCCCCTCCCACTCAGAAATGTTCCTTATGGCTGTAGGAGAAAATGGAGCCTGTCCTTCCCTGCCACAGCTACTGCCTCCCAGATGCTGCTCCACTCCATGCCAGCTATGGGTTATGAAGTGTCGCCAGCCCAAGGATGACATCTCAGCTCTTTCGTTCCCTTCTTGGTTTGCTGACAAGCTCTATTCACAGAATCACAGAATTGTAGGGGTTGGAAGGGACCTCCAGAGATCATCGAGTCCAACCCCCCTGCCAAAGCTGTCTATTCTAGACATGAGTTGCCTGGACAACTCTCCCCCCCCCCCCCCCCCGCCTTGTCTCCTGCACCTTGGTCTCTTTACTGTGCAGAAGAGGTTGGAAGGACAGACCAGACCCCAACCTCACTCCCAGACCTCTGTTCCTCCGCAGCCTGCCATTCCAGATCCTGGCAGGACAAGGAGCTGCTCGCTACTGCAGAAGTGAGACCTCCCCTACACAGAAGCTCAGAAACAATCCTGTGAAAAGCCTTCCATTTCCATTTGGAATGGACGTGGGTTGAACTAAAGGTAAACTTCCCTGTTCAAACAGGACACAAGAGGAAAATGCAGCACATAAGGGTAAAACTGAATATGTATAAGGGTTTCTGTTCCTATTTACTACTTATTACCTGCAGGAACAAGCAGTGCAGATTCCCCCCTGTTCCCCTCCCCTTTTTCTTCAATTGCAGCATCAAAAGAAAATTAAGATCTTCTAAAGGCAGAAATGAAGCATTTCTGCTCTGGAATGGCATCAACATCTGGACACCTGGCAATACACACAGTTCAATACTGACTGTACCAATTTCTCAACCCCCTTAATGTAAGCATGAGAATCCTTGCCTCTCTTCTTATTTACCAATAGCATTTAAACAGAGGAGTGTTTAAAAGTCCATTTCAATGGCTTTTACTCTTGTTGCATTGCAGCAAAATGCTTTGATCTGGGGGAGGGAGGAGGAGAGGAACAGAGAACATCTTAAGTTCACAAAGCCAAAAGCCAAGATGCACAAAACTGAAACATTCCAAAGTTAAAAATAATCATCTTGAAACTGCATGAGCAGAGCTGTAATTTTGAGCAGTACAGCATGACATCATGGTTTATATGGGGCCAGCTCAATAAATCAAACTGTGCCTAATTAGAGATCCTACTGAAAATCTACATTATTTGGACAAATAATTAAAACAGGACAGTCTGTAACACAAGCCAGATCTGTTTACTAAAATATGTTCTTTTCAAACTTTTAGCTTCACTACTGCTTACAAAGCTTTCACATTTAGTAAATTATAGACCCCTAAGCTTTTATTTCAGTCTGACTTCACTTTCAAGGAATTCTTCAATTAACTTTACATTGCTTTAAGCTCTTCATCCAATGAGAAAACAATCTGTGGTTTCTTCCTTCTTCCAGTGCCAATGGCTGCCCTCCATGTTTGACTTACAGACTTACTGTCTTTTTAGAGCCAGGTTCTGTTTGTCTAAAACCAGCTAGTTGTCATAGCATTTTGACAAGTCTTCTGTAAATGGAGAACAAAACTTTGTGGTGGGTAAACTGCTAAGAATAATGAAGGTTGTTCCAGCAATCTCAACAGATGCGTGCCAAATTTTAGGGACACACAGAAACAAACCCAAAGCTGAAAGCATCTCTTTCTCACTCCAAGTTTTTAATTCTATAATTTCTACTTTATTCCTCTAAGTTTTCTAAATTTTGTGCTTGTTCTCAAACATAGAAGCTGTGACATACTCAAACATTCAAAGCCTAAAAGCTTCTACTGCTATCAGACATTACAATCAGTACATGGTCAAGACTCCTCTGAACTGTTAGAGGTACGGTGGAGACTTCAACTAATTATTAACTGTGTGGATAATGTTACATCAAAAGAAAAAGATGAACTAAAAGCAAGAAGCAAGCAAAAGGGATGAGATTCTTCACTAGCCCAAGCTTACAAAGTCTGTATCAATTTTTTCAGTCTTGGATTAAAGAAACAGAAAGAGCCCTCCTTCATTTCCCTTCTGACGCTTGACAAGCTACAACAGAAGGATTAGAGGAACTGTTAAGACAATGACAGAAGAGCAAAATGATTGAGTCAATAAAATAGGGCTGTACAAAGAGTATATAGGAAGAGATGTGCCTATTATTTCGGTGTTACTCTGTCCAAATAATTTTCTTCTATATAATGTCAGCCATGCGCAGACATGGAAAGGGTATAATTCTATTCATTACTTACAAAGATTTTAGATAAGTTGCTCCAAAAGATTTTAAAATAATCAAACAATATTAAACATCATATGCATAGCATGGCAATATTTTTAAAGACATGGCAAACACAACTTCCTTAGCCACAGCCACTGTGAGCAGCAGGGAGCACATCTTCCTGATCCCTATTTGAATTCCTTGTTACAATTAAATGCTTGTAAATTACAAATGATCTTTTAAATTTAACACTGCTTATGTGGATGGAAATATTATGACTGACCTCTGTTAAATGCGAGCATTTGAAGCCGCAGCCATTTGAATTCCTCTATGTTCTCAGTGTGCAGCAACAGATTTCTCAGAAAAAAAAATCCCCTTAACAACTATTTGGACATACTTCTGAAAGCAACAGTGAAAATTAAAAAAGCAATGTTCCCAAAGAAGTATCTATTTTTGCAGTGTGTGCTTTTAAAGCACAATTCTTATGGAATGAAATACTTCAGTTCTCTTGTGTAAACTTGCACAGATTGTTTGCTATTGATCCTTTGAGTCATATTTTGGCAGTAAACTTATATCTTTTGAGAAAATATAAGTACTACAGACCAAGTGATGTAATCTACATCTATATTTAACTCCTTTTTACTTCTTTTTTGTTTTGTTTTTAGAGAGGAAAACTCTGGAAAGGATAGGAAAATCAAAGGCAGGAGAAGCAAAACAAAACAAAAATAAGAAAAACAACACAACATGTGCAGTTAAATTTATATTTTAAATTAAATAATCTGGACTTCAATTTAATTCCCAGTTTGTGAACCTTGTGATCATGAAAACCTCCAGAAGAAATGGATTGTTTGTCTGTAGGAACACAGGTCTTTTATGTCACAGGACAGAATTCAGATAAAAGAAAGTAATGCTGCCAGCATGCAAGACATAAGCATAAAGACTTCCTTCCTTTTCAATCAAAGCAAAAAGTCTTCTCAAATCAGTGAGACCTGATTCTTCTCTCCTCCTTGTCGCCAAACTACAGTCTTTAAAAAAAAAAACAAACCCATACTAAAAAAAGAGGGAGGGAAAGAGGAGTGAGAAGAAAATTGCATGCAACAAGACCATTCCATATGGCCTGGGCTTGTTTCATGTGCGTGCTACACATACATGAACTGTATGCTGATGTAAAATGCCTTTTCTACATTTTTACTGTCCAAAGCAAGTGCTACAGTGCTAGAGTTTGTGGTCCTTTGAGGAGTACATAACACTGCACAACATTTTCAAGAGAAGTAGGAATAGCCTATGGAGGAGTGTAGCTGACACAGGGAAACTAATGCAGCGCTCTTGATTGATAAAGCTTTGTTTTGCCTCTAAGACTCAAATGTGATAATCCTTAACCAACAAGAGACTGACAAGAAAGAAAAGACTGAGCAAGTCAGAGAGAAAGAGCACACGAGCAAGGGTACAACAGTGTGTGCAGGAGACAGAATACATGCATTTTGCTCATTCCTGCCATAAACTAACAACCACCTCCTAAGGGCCTCATTCTCTTCAAAGCCTATTTACTCTTAGAAGAACCTGGTAAAACCAACAGATAGAGAACGCCTGGCAGGATCGTATCTTTTATCTCATATGCCAATTTTTTCTTACTTCACTGAAGCAGAGACTCACTGATGCCAGTCTTTTTGTACCTTTTCCTTACTCCTCCTCCCTCATGCCATCTGTATCACTGCCTCTCTACTCTCCTCTCCTTGTCACATTGCTTCTCACCTCTTCCTCCTCGCCAGCTGGGAACCAGTGGTGTGGGAGCAGTTAGGCTGAGGATGAATGCCATCCATCCATTTCTGGGAAGCTACAAGCTCTGCTTCTTGGCAAAAGCATCTCATACTCCAGAGTTTACTTGAGAACATCACTTACTGCCTTTCAGATGGAACAGCAGTGAGAAAGCATATTTAAGACTTGAGAAAACTAAAATTCACGCAACTTCCACTGACTTTATTAACCCACATAAAATCTGTTTCAATAATAAGCAAGAGATTTTGGCCTTGTGTAATAGGAAGGATCAGACTAGATGATTGTGGAGGGCCTTTCTCACTACAAATTGTGACAATACAGATGCCAGTGAATTTTAAAGATTAGAGGTCTTATTTCCCAGTATGAATTACACTATTTCTTGTTTTAATTTTGGTCTTCCAAAAACACACAAATCCCAAAGGAATTTATGCACACAGCAGCCCAGAGTCTGCCTTTAGATACTGTCCAAATGACACAAAGTTTTGACCGAGGAGATAGCAGTACCTCTGTTTCCATTAATTCTCTATTAAGTATCACAGGATTCAAAATGTTGATTTCCAGCATTACCTCATGCCTGGGCCTCTCACTGATTAATTAAAACTGTATACGTAAAGGAAAAAGAACAAAAAAGCAGAACTGCAATGAAATGAACCAACAGTGTCCCCAATGAAAGAAATGGATTGCTGTTCTCAACTTGCTTCCATAGGTTGATTGTGAATTGTAGCCAGACAAGATCTCCTTTTTCAAGCTTCCAGTAACTGGCAAACATGTCTAATACACAGGAAGTCGTATTTATAGTTCCATTACTCTCTACAATATACCAATTCTCTGGTAATAAGAAGTTGTCTCTAGGCCTGCTAAATGAAAGATCTTAACAGGAAGCTTCTAAAACTACAGTTAGAAGTGACTGTGAAGAAAAAAAAACCCAGTACAGTACAAACCCTGCAGCATCACTAGACAGTAAATTTAGACATACCAGACTTGTGTTTTAAAAAACAGCTCTGAAAATCTGCTATTGCAAGGCTTGTTGATTACTCCACTGAATCGTGATTTAACTTACAGTATATGTTTAACTTAGCTACTTGATATGTTACTTTTGCTATTTAACTTCAAATTATTTTGGTGTGAAATAGGTAAAGAAACTGCTGCTACATAAGCTCAGGTAGAAACCTGGGCAGGGCCTCAGAGCATGCAGATATTGAACAAAAAATCTGAGGCACTTCTTTGCTAAAGGAAAACCTATTTCATACTTGCTCCGAGTTCTGCAGGTGATAGTCAGCAGTTTGCTTGTGTGCTGGTACTGTCACCTTGCACTCAGAACATTTTTAAGTAAAAACCCAAATATCCATTTGAAGTTTTAAAATTCTCTTCCAGGAACCGTATAGCATATTCAAAAGGGGACAGCACTCAGCCAGGGGTTATTTTTTCTTTCCCTTCAGCCCCCACTTTAATACAAAGAAAAATAATACCATTAGTAAAGGAAGAAAGAAAAATAGATTAATACTTTACCACAGGAGAATTTCTTTGAAAGCAAAGATCGCTACAAAAGTTGTTCTTACCTAGAGATGAAAGAAAAAAGAAAAAAAAAGAGAGAGAGAAAAAATAGGATTAATAATCATCAGTTGGAACACTGCACCTTCACAACACAAAGAATTTCAGAACAATATTTTACAGACATCATGACAGCCATGGAACAAATCTAAAGAAAACAAGCTACACCAGAACAGGAAATGGCAATTTCTTTGAAACAATAATTAACCTTAAGAAGGAAACCACTACTAATATAAACAAACAAGTAATAAAGGAAACCGTTTTACCACAGGGAAACCTGTCTTAAAGCACTGCGACAAGGGAGTAGAAATGAGTTTGCCTGAAGAGATGAGTTTCTGAAGAAAATGTGAGCAATTCTGCAGTAAGAAGCGTGCAGACAAAGCCATCAAATTTCAATTTTCAAATTTTTAAAGAGGAGGCAGTACCACCTACAGAAATTCAGTAGCCTTTAAATAGAGGACAAATCTAAAGTGAATACAATCTCATCGGGAATCTGAAGGATCATTGGTCTTCACTAACAGGTTGAATTGCTTTTATAACCATAGCTTTTGATGCCCAATACTTGTCATTTTAAATAACTAGAGCTAAACTAGTTGTCTTGGTGACTATTTTATCACCTTAAAAAAATGTGAATCAGAAATGAAAAAATATGAAAAATCAGAAAACTGACTTTTTTTTCCTATCAAGGAAAAAGGCAAGTTGAATGTTTGCTCAGGACAAACATGAATTGAAGGCAGCTCTCATTTTTAGAGTTTAAATCAGTATTCACTACACCGAAACTGCTTCTTAAACCTGAAGTATTAATTTCACTCGCTCTTCTTGTCAGTGGTTCTTAAAGAGTTGCAACAGAGCAGTAGCCCTCCTTTATTTACTGATTTTCAGTATTTACTGATATTCCAGTGGGAGAAAAGTTCGTAGGGGCATAAGAAAAGCTGTAACTAAAATAAACACTAAAAATGGAACTATTTTTCATTTCAGATGTTATTAAGTCAACTGTGTGCAAATAACAGTGTTTCAGATATTGTCCTTATTTGTTCTTGTCTATCACACTGGTTCTCTTTGTGGTTTCTAGTATTTGGCAACAACAACATAAACAGAAAAGCTAGCAACACAACAAAAGTTTAGCAAAGGCAATCATAATTTGGTTAAAAAAAAAAAAAACAACACACAAACAAAACCAAAACAAGGCACAATACAGCAATCAGCTCTGTAAGCAATGGAACCAGCATAGTGTGGCTTCCTGAGAACTTGCATCCTCTGGGGACTCTAAAAACCTTCAGTAGGCTTGCAAGCTCATGCTGTAGATTTCTGCACAATGGAGCACCAAGATCTCTCTATTGTACCTGGAAAGCTACTGTGATGGAACTCTGGAACTGACACTTAACATCATCAAAATCTCTCTTTCTCAAGTGGTCCAGAAGTTACTAGGAATTACTGGCATACAGACAGATAAAAGCCTTTCTTCCCTGGAAGAACAAGCTAATTGAGAGAACAATTCTGTTACAGAATTCTTTTGTTCAGTTTTTACAAAGTGGTATTTGACTATGAAAAAGCATTTCCTTGTTCTCTGGATCATCTTAATATTATTAGTATTGTTTAGATTTGTGACTTCATGTTATCTTTCACACATGTTTACAAGGATTACTGAAAGAGAAACATCTTTATAAGATGCTAAAATAGATCTACAGTCAGCAAATCCCAACACTTACCGAGAAGGAGATTTTGGTGAAGGAGGAAATGGAAAACATTTGTTACAGAGTTATGAAACACAAATACACCCTCTGCTGCATCACCGTCACAAAGTGAGTTTTTCCTCTCTCTCCTAAAGGGATTTGGGAAATGGAAATTTCCAAAGCAAGACAAATGGCAGAAAACAACATGTACAAACTAAGAATGGCACAGAGTTACATGCAGGAAGCCTAGTAAGAGATTACCTTTGGAAACACCTTCTAAATGGAAAAATGGTGCAGCAGCTACTGTGAAAGAAGAGGGAAAGTCAGGCCTATCAAAAAAATAACAAAATTCCCCTGACTCCCAGGGGGAAAATTAGAGGAAAAAAACAAAAGATGTTACAGTCAGAAAGATCGCTGATGGTAAAATGATGCGTTTTTCTCACACCGTTAAACCAAAGAGTAACAACACACTTGGAAACCCTCTGCACTACCCTGCAGTTGCCTTCCCTCCTACTTGACAAGCGATAACCAAGAAAGCTCCAATGGCCAGCAGCAACCTGCTAAGGGACATTTTAAGGTACAGGAAGACGGCAAGCCTGAAACAAAGGCAGAGGGTGAGGCCTGGCAGATGCAGAATCTCGAACAAATTCAAAAAAATCCCAAGGGAGAGACCATACCTGAACCCTCCTCAAAAACAAAAGTGAACCAAAGGAAAGCCTCATATCATGGATCTCTGTGCTACTCTTCCACTGAGTCATCAGCATGAGCCATCTTTCTGTGGCATGTGAGGCCTACTCACCATACCCACTGACCATCATATGCCTATCCCCTGAGATTATTCTCTTCAATTCCACTTGCTTTATTCCTCATAGAATATGAGAACTCATAGAATCATCTAGTTTGCAAAAGATCTTTCAGACGGTCAAGTACAATCACTAACCTGACCTACTGAGTTCCATTAAACCATGCCCCTTAATGCCGTGTCTGCACAGCTCTTAAACACCTGCAGGGATGGGTACTGCACCACTCCCCTGGGCAGCCCCTTGCAGCGCTTGAGCCAAAGTCACTTTTGCACCAGAAAGCAGCAGCAAGAAAGGCAGACAGAAGGAAAAAAAAAAATTCTAAATCTTTGAATATTTTGGTGACTTCCTAAGGCCTTTTCTGAATATGTAGGACTCTAATGCCGGCCTCTTTATGCATGTTGATTTCCAGCAAAGCAGAAGATAAAAACTACCAAGATACCAAGAAGATAACACAAAGCATTTGGAGAATGCACACAGAAATAAACCTCAAGTAGTTGGGAAAAATACCCTGTGATGGTGACCAGCACTGTCATTGGGAAAGCAGTTTGCACACCAACTACAAACGCCTAACAAAGAAAAGCATGAGCAAAAGGCACATCAACTCTCACATAAATATAGATTTAGGTAATTCAGTAAATAAGGCAATGTTCTGGCCTTTTGACTGACTTACTTATTTTGGCTTGGAACACTTGTTATTAGGTCGCCTGAGCCAGGCCCCTGTTGTTCACATCTGCTTCCTGCTTTTTGGGCCTTTCCGCAACCAGGACTTCCACTGACCTGGGGCTGGACCTAGCCCAGCAGCCGCACAGAGATCCCTTCCCATAGCTGAGCTGCTGCTTCAAGCACCAAGAAGCCTGACAGTAACTGTGAGACAGGCAACATCCTGCCTCATGGAGTGACAAGTGAGGGCTAAGGGCTTATATAAGTGATTTAAGGACAGTTTCCTCCCTCTCCTCACCCTCACCTTCTACTACATTCAGCACATTTCAATTCTGAAAAACAGACTTCTAAACCTCATTTGGTTCCTTTTCTCATTGAAAGAGCAAAAGATGAAAAGCTAGCAATCCGTTCCACAGCCAAGGCAAAGGCTGTTCAGAAAGAAGAAAACAAAACCCAGAAATACCATGTCACTGCTCAGGCTGAAAGACAGATTCTAGTTACACAGCTTACACAATGGCACACGTCAAACAACACGCTTGATTTTTTCTTCAGCACTGACTCAACTGAACTAAATCTGCACTACTTTGACATGTAAACAGCTCCTTTACAGCCAGCAAAACAAAGTGCAGACAGCTTTAAGCTGGACATAAACTTTTGCCATCTACATTTGGGCATCTACACAATTATAATTGTTAAGTCCATTAGCTTAGTATACACAAAGTTTGCAGCATGTTGCATTAAAGAACTGAGGGTAGTTTTTTGGTTTTTTGTTTTTTTTTTTATTTGCAATATGATTACATTCAATATTTACTCATCTGGTGCACTTCATGCAACCAGCAGATTACTGGATGAGGTTGTTTTCCTTTAAAATACATCTGCAAAATGTATCAGTAAGCACACACAAAATTTTATCCCACGCATCCTTATAGCCTTTCTTAGGAGCAGTTAAGGGCTATGTTTTATAGAAATAACTTTTTTTGCTAATTGCTTTGATCGTTCTTCATCCCTGAAATGAATGTTATTTACAAGAAATGTCACTTTTCTAATTATCAAGGTTGTTTACATTCTACACAAATGTTATGTTCTCAGGCTTTCAGTTTTGCAAATATCAAAAAGCAAGGGAGATGATGATGATGCTGTGCTTGTAAAAACATTCCATATTAAAAGGCTGAGTCTCATGGCATCTTAGGTTTCCCACAAGATGCTTTTCTGTCTATCGTTTCAGAACTTTTTCCCACACATCACGTTCCTGATATAGACTTTGGCAGGTTGAAAGGTATGTGCTGGCTGGAAAAGGAGAGCTTGTTTTCGGCATACCCTTCTACTGTTAAACACTAACACTTTTTGTACAAGGTAATTCAGACTGAGCAGTGCATACACAGAAAAGCTGATAGTTTTAGTTGAAAAAGCTAAAGTCCTGAAGGATGTCAAATACTTCATGATAGTCTTACAGAGAAGTAACAGTAACCTTGAAAAATAATCAGCATTTCTTGCAAACTGTCTTCATGCCAATCCCTTAAGAGAGGCCTGAGAGCACAGCAGCACACTTTCCAGGAAATTTAGTGGAAGAACAATGCAGATACTCTTTGAAGAACTTATAATTGAAGAAAACATACATGGAGTAGAACAAATACTGACTTTTATGTACAAAAGAGGTGTGATTCCTCCAGTTACGTCCACAGTAAGGGAATTTGAAAGCCTTCAAAGTGTACCAATGTGTTCATCTTATTCTTGATCAGTGAGATCAGTGGAGTTTCCCAACTACTCTGTTAAGGAATCAATGACTGGAACAAATGTGAGCATAACAGTTGTACCTGAAGTTAGAGGAAGCTTCCAAGGCTGGAAGTTGCAGCACAAACTTGCCATTTGTGTTTTGCAAGTTCATATACGTGCACATGCACAAAAAGGGACGGGACACTTTATTGACAGCAACTGAATCATGGTCAAAGCTCGCTAATGCCATAACACTACCATTGCTAAACACAAAAAAAGACTTAGTGTTGATAAAATCAGAATTCATATAAGGACAGAAAAAGTTTCCAAAGCTCCTTGGACCACAGATACTTGTGGTTCTTTTCATTTAGCATTATGCGCAGCTATCTTTAAAAGGGCATTTAATGTTTCATAAAACTAGAGTTTAAAACAAAAGCGCTTCTAATCAGATCTGGCAGGAAAGGGAGAAATGCATACACAGAATGAGGTAAGTGTGATCTTGCCCAGCTGAAGAACAGGGAATGGCAGGGCTTCAGGCCATGACTCACACAGACACTAAACAGTAGAGAGCTAGAGATAATTCTCAGGTAAACTTTGCCTGAGCCACTACGTCATCCCTCTCTACCCTTCCTGCATTAATCATGTCATTAGCAACCTGATGCAAGCTGAGAAGAATGTCTGATTTACAGGGAGCAGAGCAACGCTAACAGAACAAACACACTGGCAGGTCAAAAAAGAGAAGACCAACCCAGATTTCATTTTAGCTCTAGCCACACCCTAGAAGAACAAGAAAATTAGGAAAAAGAAAAACCCAAAGCAAAAAAGTTATCTTCTCACAGCGAGATTGCCTACTTGGTTAATAGTTCCTGATGAACCAGTTACTGAAAGTACAAATACAAAGGACACACAAGAGCACACAGTTAGAGAGCCAGCCTGAACATGCTTCCAAACAAGGCAAAGAGAAAGAAAAAAAAGCTTTCTTTTGAAGTTTCCACAGCAGTTACATAATTTTCACATTAGCCTAAATGTTTTTAAACATCCTTTATAGCATACAGTTGTGAATCAGTTTACAGTAAGCACACATCAAGTGTGCTGCTAGAAAAGATTTATGTCCCAGTCAGTTACTTTGGCTACTCCACTAAAACAAGAAAGATGAGGAAACACTGCAACAAGAAAAAAAGAAAAAGTTTCTGAATATCTTTTTAAAATAATTACTCGCTCTGGATTGATAGTAGCCGCTTTGAGAAGCAGGCGATTGTTTAAAATACCGTATGTGGTTATTCAACTTAATTACCTCAAAAGGGTAACGGTCATTTTAAGAAACTGCAGATACTTTCATTCTGGAACAAATAAAAAGCACTACAGATTACATTAAAAACAGAAATCTAATTATCCTTAGGTTTCTCGAGAGCATTCACAGCAAGCATGTTTACTGAAGTCTCTCTAACCAAATGGAAACCTCAGTGCTTACGAACTTTTGTTCAGGTTCTCATGATTTCATCTGCTTCTAAGTCTTCCTAGAGTAGGCTGCCTATTTTCTCACCATTTCCTTCCCAGAGAACACTCCCTTCTCTTTCACTTTCCTCTCATTTTATCTGATGTCGAACTGGTGAATTGCTAAATTGATCTTAGCTTTATGACTTCAAACCATAGGGTTGCAGGTCTACTTTTCATCACAAAGTAAAGTTCTGGAAATAGAAAAGCAGAGTCAAGAAGTAAACTACTTTATCTCCTACTTTTCTCCTTAGCCTTTGACTCAATTCTGCAGCTGCATTGGAGCTACTGATAGCTACAAACATCAGCTCATTTTAAAATAAATAACCATTTTGTTCTTGCTGATTATTCATGGCATCTCTTCCTAAATATTAGAAGTAATACAAAAAATACTGATTTTATTGCTCAAATATTAATACATCAAAATATCAGTGGAATATGAAATAACATCAAAGAAAATACAACATACTAACACAATTTGGAAAGCCTCTCTGTCATGCCGTGACCATAGGACTCAATCTCCCTTAAAATTGAAATCAAGATGTTCAGAAGGTTTTCTCAATGTACAAATATAGATATATCCCATTCCAAGGTGCTGTTTTTCAAGTCAACATTAAGTTGAGACAATCATGCGACGGCTTTGCTCCTGTTAGGCATTCAATATCATATGAAGAAAAATGCCAGTAATCTTCAATTTGAAACAGGCAATAGTCCATTTTATAACTATTCCCTTTCTCAACAGTTCATGGAGGACAGTTTAAGAATATGTAGGCAACAGAGAAAAATCTCTCAGAAGAGTCCCTGCGTAGATAAACAGGGTGTGCCAGAAACCGTAGGTTGGTGAGCGTCATGTTTGTGCCTCATTCAGCAAAGGTGTTAAGGACAGTTTCACAAGATGGGATTTGGGTAGGGGTGTGTGCGACTGCTTCATTACGTCTTAATTTGAGACCTACTGAAATGAAGAAAAAGATTAAGGGAGACAATGCCAACAGCTTAATGCATATTCTATAGAATATGCACTATATATACATTATAGTCTATATGAGCACTCCGGGGAAGCCTGCTCTCTGATAAACCACAATTTTTCCACAATAAACCACAATTGATTTTCAGGTGCTCTGCAGAATATAAACCAGAATCACAATTTGTTAAGGTTAATCTAGTGATGCCTTTCAAAACAAACCCATTTCAGACACATCTAGCAAACAGTCCCCTTCCCAGCCTACATCCAAAGCCTTATCTTCAGTAAAAACAAAGTCGTTCCCTAATGAAGACTTCAATGATATCTTCTAAACCTGCCAATAATTTGCATTACATACTGCACCTAGGAATTTTAACTTGACCTCTGGCCCCTTCGAGGAAGTCATTAGTCTGCTCCAAATGACCCATACGCTGTGCAGAAAGCCAGAGCCCCCAGAAATTCTCTCAAATGCATAATTTATCTGTCCCCTGGGGTAAGGCTGTGTGTGTGCCTCCATGCACACTCAAAAGGGTGAAAAGAGCTTTCCACATTCTTGAGTGTCTCACACATGGTCCTTCCAGGCCCTTCCCCTCTCCAAGGCACTGCATCCTTCCACGATCACATCTCAACAGGGGATCTCAACATTTTACTCACAGCTTGGAGGTAGTATTTTTTTGCATGCATGATGTACTCTCACAGGCATTCACATGCACTTCACTAACACAGGCTCTAGAAAGGCATGCAGGAGGGATGAGCACAACCCACTTAACACTGGACAAACATTCCTGCCCGACATCTGGCATGGGAGCACACATTATAAACACCTTCCCAAAAGGAGCAGGCAGCAAAGCCTACTTGATGGCTTACAAGCCCCATGCAAATATGTGGTGTCTTCTGGTAGCGGTAATTAATCCTGATACCTTCTGCCAACTTAAAAAATCTATCCCTAATGAGGAAAAAGAAAAAGAAACAGAACAGACAATGGCTATAGAGACTCCAGAGGAATGTAATGACTGAAACAAAAGGCAATAGCGGCACTGTGACGGGGGTTTATTAATCAGTCAGAAAAACGTGCCTGAAATGATTCATCTACAGTATCAAATCCCAGCAGGATTGCCTTAAATTTCTTTCAGAAATTACAGGATTTCATGCAGTTTATGTTCCAGATCTTTTGCGATAGACCATTAAAGGGAATGATCCATCTGCTCTTCTAAATCAGAAAGGCGTGCTATCAAAGCAGGGCAGTCACTGTCCTTGATAGGAGAACAGGCTAAGAAGCACCTGGTCATACCCTCCGAACAAAGAAGGCGAATCAATGCAGAGCACAAACAATGCCAGCCCTTACCCAAACTGCTACTGGTGCAATTCAAACAGTGATTGTAAAACTACAGTAAGAAAATGCAGGTCAATGGGAGCAACAACTATCATTATGAAAAGGGCACACAGACTATAATGTGCAGAGATATGACAACACTGGAATGACTTTGGTATTTGACTGCATTCACTTAAGGGAAGGTGTGTCTAAGCATCTTAAATACAGCCTTGTTCCTTTAAAACACTGCCTCACTTTTGCTACTACAAGAAAGCAGGACTTGCACCAGACCCCATATACTTCAGTAATTCAGCTTTTTACTAATGTATATGTACACAACATTCTAAGTATGCCAGTAACAGCAGTGTGTTGAGATTTTGATATTTTGAGCATTTCCACATTCACATATAATTTTACACACTAAATTGATGCTTCCAACCCATCCATGCCAGGCCTTCTTTCAATTACATCCATTATCTCACTAACAACAAAGGTTAAAACATGAATTGAATGAAAATCTGAATTCGCTAGTTTCATTGATTAAAAATTAAATAAACTGAAGTTCTACTCTTCTCAGTGACAAATATACAGGCTTTTCAAGTAAAGCAGCAAGATTTTGTCTTCCTATATATTGCATGCACACCATGTGGCCTTTGAGGGGCACAGTGGTAACAGTTCATTCTAGATTCCTAGATTTCATTCATAGATGACAAAGTCAGGTATCAAGTAATCTCTACATTTGATAAGGAAATTCCTACAGTATTGCTTCAGGTGGATGTCTAAAGATGAAGGAGAAAGAGTAGGATACTGTGACATCAAAAATGGATAGTCATAGATCTGGCAAGAATTACGAATGGAAGAGAAAAACTCACCATATGTTGGAAGGGGCTGGGACATGGATCAAACCTCACTGCAGTTGCCAGAAAACACCACGAAGTGAAAAATTAATCTTGTTGCAAACCATTACTCAAAGAGTGACTTAAAACTGTTAAGACTTATTTGATTGTTTGAATTAATAATCAACTTCTATGACAGTGCATCGAATGGTGTTACATTATCATATTATGATCTAAGTATCTGTGAAAGCCATGTAAAAAAGTTTCCTTTCTTCCCTCTCAACAAGTACAGTGATTCTTATCTAGTACGATCTTACACTGCTTGCTCCGGCTAAAGACATAGCCGGACAATTTTTTTTTAAATCTCTCTCCTGTAATTTCGTCAGTAACCATTCAGCAATAAAAATCTCTCAAGAAGTTTGCCCTTGTTGACTTTACAGCCTAACTTCTGTGGTTCAGAATTTAATGAGCTTAAGTCATAATGCCATCACAGATGTAAAAATCTAGCATCTGTAATGTTACAAAGGAAAATACCTAATATTTAAGTAAGAATATGGGACATTTATAATTTTAAAAACTCCTAAATGCTTCGATTATTAAGAACTGTTATTACAACTCTTACGATACTTGTTACCTTATATGGTACTTGTTACCTTACAGCTAATAGAAAAGTGATTAAATGGCACATTATCGGGAAAATAATATAAAGACAGTACTGGAGATGACCTGACATTGACACAGGAGAGGAGACAGTTCATCACATCAGAAAAGCAGAGAAAAACTGACACAGCATGGTAGAATTTCAGAAATCTAAGAGTTCAAGAAGTTATACAGCACTCATGAGCAAATGCAGATGAACTGGTACCTTCTGTCATTATCCATCTGATGGTTTAACACTAGAAATACATTAAGTGGCTTTCCCTCTCGGCAATAAGTTCCAAAAAACAGTGGATAAATATAAAGCATTTGAAACCACTCTTGAGCTTATGTTAAGTGAGTTGTTACTAGTAAATAAAAAAAATTTGCTTCCTGCGTCCAAGTAATCCCACTTTCCTTCCTTTCCTCTTCTGTTAAGTCCTTGGAACATCATCTATAAATGCAGATTACATTCATTCTACTCTTCAGCATATGACAGAATCAAGTTCAGTTTCACTGAGGTCTTTGCAGCGGCCTGTCTTCAGTTCATTTTGTGCTTTAACTGATTTACATGGTCACATCTCCATGAAAAAGATGGTTTCTAGCACATAATTCAACATCAGTACTGTGGTATTCTTTCCACTCCTGTACCCACCTGGCTATGGGATATACTTTTCAAAAGGTGGCTTCTAGAACAGTGCCCTAACTCCATGAACCACTGAACTCCCGGATGTGCAGAACTTAAGTAGACAATTTATTCTCTCCCCTATCACAGTAAAGGAATATGTTTGAAACTAAAGAAGAATACAGAAGAAAGTAAAGAAGGAACAAATCTTTAAATGAACCAAAGTCAGAGATTAAATGGCAGCATTTTATACTACTATTATTACAGGCATGTGCCAGCCATCAAAGCAGTACATCAGAAAAGCATATTCTGAGTGGCAGCATCCTTACTGGATCTAGTCTATTTACTTATGTTTGATAAAAGCAATATTTACTTACGCTTGTTATAAAAAGTGACATCGACTTCTACATTTCATTACAGATTCATATTACAAAAGAGACGATTCTGGACACGACAAAGGAAATTTAGGGAAATATCCCTAACTATCAAGAGAAGAGATCTGTACTGGTAGGCTTTATTTATTTATTCATTTTGCATGTTTTAAAGTGGGTGCACCTGACGGTTAAAAACATGATCTAATTTCTCAAGTGAGTTTTTAGATAACATGAAAGTAATGGGAATCTGGACACACAGGGTTCTTTTCCCGGGTAATTCTGTAAACTACTAGTAAAAAAATGATACAGATTTTCAAAAACAAATCACTTCCAGTTTCTTGGCAGAAATTTGGAAGACTTTCTCACATCTGCTACATATACTTGGCATTATTCTATCTATCCTATACTTTTCAATGCAAAGACATACAATGTGTGATGAGAAGGGAAACAAAAAAAAGATTTTGTTCTGCCTACTAGGGGAAAACTCCCTTTAGGTGAATTAAATGTTTATTAGATACCAAATCAGCCATTGAATCTAAACTAAAAGTAAAAATATATTATAACTGGCTTTCTATTTCTCCTATCCAACTTTCTCAAGCTAAAGATCCTAAAGATCCATTTAAAATAGTACACAGAACTATTTAAAAAGTACCCAACTCCTCCTAATGTTTAAAAAAGTAAGGTTACATTAGGCAGCTATCCTGTTACTTCAAAAACAGAGACTGCTTCACTTGTCTGTTTTTGCCATTTGCACACTAGAACAACATGCAATGTTATTTTGGACAGAAATAATGTTTCTGAAAACACATTCTGGAATTTTGCTGTTTTCTTTGAATTAATATGGATCTTACAATAAGTGGCCCTCTGGGAGAGCACATTTCTGATGTCTTTGCACGAAACATAGCTTCCTGAAACACTTCCCGTCTTGCACCCGTTTTTGGATATTGTCACTGTTGTCTGACAAGAGTGAGGTAAGCTAGAATTGTAGGGATACTTTACAGCATTTCTTTGAGACTCCAGCGTCCTTAACGCATTCACTTCCTCATCAAAACAGACTTCACAGTGTTAGAGGAACACCATGGTAATAATGACTTTTCAGGGTGCATGAGATGCCTTCCATCATCCAATCTCCAAGCGTTTAACTGAGGGAAGAACATGAATAAGCCTCATTTTATAAAATGGAGAAGTGATACCACCTTTGTAGTGGCCAGGCCCAAACACAGCTGGGGAGGCAAGATGGTATCGTTTACACAGATGACAGACAGACATTATATTGAGAACAGCAGAGAGAGAGAGCGACAGGTTTAAAGTAGTAAGGTTTATCAGCATCATCCCACTGAGACCCACTTGGCTGACTCTCAGCAAATAAAATCGTACAGCTGCTCAAGACAACCAGTAAAGCTGAACTAAACCTATTTTAGTGGGAAAACACACTCTGAATTTGCACAGAGCTTAGCTATAATGTACCACCACAAACTTACATCCCAAACACCATTACAAAGCTTCCTGACATTTAAAACAAGCTTTCTCAGGTCAGGAGGGCCATCACAAAGCATTTTAACTTGTTCATGAAATGGTGGTCCCATAATTGCTAGCATGAGTTCAGTGAGTGAATGAATCTTTCAATAGCATACGATTGACATGTATCAAACGTACCCATATTTTCATTAAATGAGCCAGAATTAGTGCTCAGGTTATATTCACTGTGGTTCAGGACAAAGTTACTGTGGTGCTGACCGATGACGTCTGGAATACAAGTTTTACTTATGTAAAAGCATGTCAGAAAAGACAGAAAAAACATGCTGCACCGGTGTTTTGGTAACACAATTTCCACATCTCCTTACTTCCTTTTATCAAAGTGCCTTCACATGAGTCATGTGAATCCTCTCAATTTTTGTCAAGCAGACATAGTATACAACTTATTTCAAGGACACTGTGATGCATCTGTGATTTAAATCATGATTTGGTTACAATATCAGGGCTGGCAGAGTTCTAACAGAGAGGTGTTCCCTCCCTAGGCTGTGTACCACTCATACTTCACAAGGGTTTGGCAGCAAGCAACTCAGCTCATCTATTACCACACTGCAACACTTCAGGGTGCAGACCAGATCTAACAAAGCATTTACAAACTCACCTTGGAAAAGAAAAAGAAAAAAGAAAAAAAAAAAAAAAAAAAAGAAAGAAAGAAAGAAAGAAGGAAAAAAAAGTCTTTCCCCAAACTGATCTTGTCTTGCAAAAGCACTTAGCATGCCTTTGGCTGCTTCTGTCCCCACCTGGGCTAGGGCGTATACAGATGAAGTGCATGCATGTGTGTGCAGGTCTGCAGGGCCGCCCTCTCTCCTCCTTTCCAAACAGTAGCTTTTCAAAAAGCAGCTGCCATGGTGCACCTTATTGCACACAGTAAGCTAAAGGCTGATATGAGAAGGGAGCCAACACAGAAGAAATTAACTCAATTGTGCCTCCAGGAAAAACAAAGAAAATACAATAACAAATGTGAATGTTAGAGATTTCTACATTTCACTGGGTTCGAGAATCGAATGACAGCCTCCTAACACTGTGTGAGGTTGCACTGCAATAAACATCATGCTGCTCTCAATTAAACAGATTGTTTATGCCAACCTAGCATCAACACTGCAGGTAGAAGAACTCCTGTTCCACTTCCCCTCTTTCTGACCAAAAAAGGGAGTTCCTTTATAAAATCCCATGAGTCTGTGGTTAACACACAGTTATGGATGACTGACAGAAGTGGCCTGAAAGTCCAGTGTAGCGTTACAGAAGTTAGATGAATCACTTTGGTTTTATTTCTCCCAAGTCAGGAACAAAATCATCAGGATGAATGTAGCGTACACTATTCTTAATGAGCTAAAGGGACACTGACAATTAGTGAGCTGGCTAAGGCATGCTTCATTTAAGCTGATAATTATCATGTAGCACCACAGTAATAGGAGTGGTGTGTTTTTATGTGTTGCTTTGTTGTTTTTTTTTTTCTTTTTTGGGTAGTTTCTAAAATAATTTAGTGCTGGAAAGAGACAGATGGACTTGAGTAAGGCAAAGCTGCTGATCCCAACAAAGGATCTGCAAACCACTTAGTTATTAAATGTATTTTAAGTCAATATTGTAGTGTACAGGAAAAAAAATCTGCCAAAAATCAGATAAGATTTATGAAAAGAAAAAAAAACGAGGAAGGAACCCTGTATTCGGCCACTTCTGGCATCTCACCTACTTTGGCATCTCTGCCACAAGAAGCTACGTAAGTTAAGACAGCTGAGCTAGGAACCAGGAAAAAATGCTATTTCTAGATAAATGGGCAAAATTGTCAATTTTCATAGACTTTCTCCCACTCCTCTCCTCTAAACTGAGAGTGATACGTTTTTGCACATCAGATTATGAAGGAGTAAGGCCCACAGACAACCTAGAGCCTGCAGGTTCAGGACACAACACACAGGATTCCAACAGCTCCTGTAAAGAACTTTTAAATTGTCAGACATCATCTTCTTGCCAAGACCCCTGAACAGGAATTAAAAATCCATTTAGGAACCAACTGTTTCAGGAGCCTCAAAACAAAGGTCAAAATCTTCCTGCCTTTCTAGCTCCAGAAATCCAGAAGCACTTGAGAATTATACAGTCACTGGTAATTCTATCTGCACTGTTTCAGCATAAGAGACCCCTGCATAAAGCTCGTGCCTTGTGGTTTCTATTAGCCTACATCCCTCTTTATAGGGCAAACAAGACTTAGTAATTCTTAGGAATCAAGAAAATATGTAACCTCCCAAAGCCAAAAATGAAAACATGTATACTGTTATTTACATTTGTTTTTCGGTTGCCTCAATCCCTTCCCCCCCCTTTTTTTTCCATAGCTATACTGATTAGAGGATATGTGCGCATATATATATATATACGCCTGTATATATATGAAATAGAGGAGACTAAGTCAATAACAGACCAGAAACATTCAGGGCTTTGAGTCGATTACAAAAATTACCACAGTCCTGCAGGCTCTTCTAACAGTTCAAATCAATATTGCCTTGTGTTCTGTATGCACTGGCCCCTACCTCTTGAGATACATACAACTCATTCTTCAGGGACAAATTCTCTTTGATGAAATGGGGAAAAAATTGTCCAATCTTATGAAGCAGCTTAAATGATGTCTTTTCCTTTGACCTACTGTTAAATCAGAGACTTCATCTTTATATAGCTTAAAGTGCCTGAAAATTCTGTAGGCTATAACGGGCCTTTTCATGGGGCTATCACAGGGTTTATGCAAAAGCACCTCAGCAGTAAAGAAAAGAGAAGAGGGATCAGGGATAGAGGAATAAGAGATAAGGATAAGAGATGCCAGCTCTGTACAGGGAATAGGTCTGAGAGAAACAAAGGAGAATACAGTAAAAGACAGTAGCCACAGTACTTCACTTAGTTGTGCACGTTGGCTTTAAATGTTCACAGCATCCTTCTGCAGAAAGCATCCCAATGCCCACGTTAAAACATTTGTAATTTGAAGCATGTAAATGTTCACCGTTTCACCCTGTTAAACAAAACCAGAAAGAGCAGCAAGAGCGGAGCATGGATCATTTTGCCAAAGCTAACAGGAAGGCAACCCCTGTCAGTCTGGGTGCAGGTTCTGTCACGGAAATCTAAAGACTGGGAAGTATAAACGAGACATCGAGGGAAAAAAAATCACAAAGTCTTATGAGGACTGCAAAATCATTTCCAAAGTAGTGCAGAGGAAGTCTCATCCCTTGTGATCCTTAAAAGTAGATGGAACAAAACAGTGGAAAGTAGCCCAAGGAAAAAGCCAGAACTGGCAAGTTGACAAGCTATATGGAATACATCTTTTCTTGCATCTCTGATTTCTATTAATATTTTCGTGGCTCTGGAGGCAGCAAGGTAGGAGCTCTCGTTCATACTCCTTAAATATAAGCCAAAAGCCTCCCACTGTTCCACTTGGTAACACCAGCTTAAACTGCTCAAATACACACAGACTTCTGAGAATGAGTCAAGTTCCCACTCAAACATAAATTATGCCAAAAAACGCCCAAGATTATTTCAACTAATAAACACTTGGTTAAAAAACATGTCAAATCAACTTGGTCTTTACATCAATTTAATTGCCTCTTACCGCAACCATTGCCTAAGCTATAGAGTGCTGCAAGAAACACCAAAAGATAAAGTAGATTGAAAACATTCTCACAGTGCTTCTCTGACTGTCATCACTCATGTGGCTTCAGAAAGCTCATGACCCCCCAGTCTGTAAAAAGACTCTTCAGCAAAATGGCTTATGCTGTGAAAAATCACTTCAGGGATACTAGCTTCCTAACTCCAAAAGACTAGAATCTGGGAGAAATACTGCACCACAATGAAGCTCTTAAAGGGCAGGTCCAAGTATTACATCCTATCATGGTAGGGATTCAAAGACCTCTCAGAATATTGTCCTTTGATTCAGCATTGGCACTGACATTCACATAAAAGACATCTCTTCACGAGAAATACAATACTTCAAAATATGCACAACGTTACCCCAAGTTTACACAGATGCTCTTCATTAACATATTTATTCTCTTCATAAAACTGTGACATTTGGATTTCAGATATTTCCAAATTCCATTCCAACTCCCCTGCAGTCTTTGTATAATGAGCATGAAAAAGACGACCGAGGCAAAAAATAAAAACAAAGAATTCAACGCAGGGACTTAACCAAAGTGTGAAGTAACTTGTGATACATTGGATTTATTAACGACTAGATCCCTAAATTCTCCTCTCCACATACCTCCTCTTTCCAAAATTTCCAGAATTCATGGGCCTACACATGGCAAAGCTGCTGTAGTGAGCTCATGTCTAACAAGCCTTCGCAATATAAGTAGATGAATAGATTGCTTGCACAAGTGATTAGAGAAAAATAAGGTAAATTTCTATCAATAGATAAAAGTAATATAGGAGAAATACATTCTTAGTTAAAACATCAGCTGGAACAGCATCACCAGCAGCAGTCTTAGCACAGATTAAAAAAAAAAAACAAACTGAAGTAAAAGACTGTCACATACAAAGCTGATTTTCCAGATTACGACTGAGCTGCATTTGAAAGGCAAAGCTGGAAGGTACTTTTCCACCACAGCAAGCTTTCTTCCTGTGCAACAACTATGCTGATGCTAGCAGTGAACAAACAATAAATTCACTCAAAACACTTCGGAGAGAGACAGAAGTTCTTAAAGACAACCCTGTTCAACTGAAAACACATGTACCCAAACATCATGTCTTGTCTCCATTTGTAACTCAAGTATTTCCTCTTCCAGAATGGTGACATGAGTTAAAATTTCACTCCCACAGTGAGATCTCTTGACGACTCATGGAAAGATGAATCACTGTTCTTCATGGAAATAATGACTTGTGACAGCTGTAACTGATGATATATACAGTATAGTGAGGCAAAGTTAGCCTGACTCCCTGCTGTAAATAATCAGTGCATTGCAACAAAATGTATTTCACTATCCAGTTTTAAAAGGTACTAGAGAACAAGTAGTCTCACCCCTACGAAAGAATAAATGCATAAAAAAGTCAGTGGTCGAACAAACTCCAAAACCTTCCTGACAGGGGCCAAGACAGATGCTTGGCCAAGGAGAAAAAGGGAACATCATCAGAGCGATCCTCCTCCTAGCCTGCCTTCAGCCATGATTTAAGCTGTCTCCAGAGCAACCTGCTAAGCAATCACAACTGAACTGATCCTCCATGAGTCTTCTTACTGAACCTACCAACATTTCTGGCCTTTGTGTTATCCTGTGGCACTGACTACTATAGTATGAACGTGTGCTGTGCAAGGAAGTACTTGACTTTGTTTAACTCTTGTGACTGTTTGAATGGTATCAAATCAAATCACGGAGTGTCTCCTGACTATCATACTATGAGAAACTATTTATTTCCATTTACTTTGTGTGTCACTCAGGATTTCTGAGCTCTAAATCAGGCACCATATCTACATTTTCTTTCCCATTTCAACAGTCATGGTGTGACAGTCCTAGCAGACAGAGCATTGGTAATTCAATGCTACCTTGTATTTTATAGAGACGAAGAATTGTAACTACATTTTATGTAGAACCAAACATATGCTTGCACTAAGGCAAAATGATGCTTTGTGGGTGGGCTTTGTTTGTTAAAGAAATTAATGTTAATTTCCGATCAATGCTAGCTGCTAAGGCACATACTTCCAGTACAGCAAAGAGGGATCCAATACAAGCCTTCTTTGCTGCCTAACAAGTGATAATGGCTACTTCAGGACTTCTTCATGAGGTATAAACAAAAGCACACTATTAAGCAGGCTAATAAGCTGTCTATTTAATGACTTTCCATTACAGTTTTGGCCAATTCTGCAGGGCCTCAGCAAAACAAATACAACTATATTGTGCTGAAGATGCAGTTCAACATCTTTGAGAGACAACATCAATTTCTTTGGGAAGGAGGAGCACAGAGTATGGCAGGGAGTTCTCCCAGCTCTGTGCTTAGGGACTTTACAAGCCAGCCTCTGAATTCAGACTCCTACAAGGTGTAATGGTCTCAGTCCTCACAGTTTTCCCTGACAGTAAGTGTTCATAAACGTATTTTTATTCATGCACATAAGTACATAAGAGCCTCATTTGAGGATGCAGCATTACTCTCATGCTTCTAGACACTCTGTGCAGTTCATCCTATAATAATGACATATACAGCTTCTGTAAAAAATTTGGGAAGTGGTCACTTCCCAAAGCTGCTGTACACGTCTCACCAAGGGCCCCTTTCTTCCCTCTTGGCATATCCTCCATCCTGCAGCTTCTCTGCTGGGCAGCCCTGCTCTCCCATGGTGCAGAGATGTGCTTCAGCACACAGTGGTGAACAAGCGCTCAGTCAGGACTGTCCATCCCACAGGGGACACTGCCAGTGGCTGGGGCTCCCTCAGCAGCCAGGCTGGCCAGCATTACTGTGCCAGGCATGAGACAACAGCCCCAATGCTGCCTCTGCTACACCTGCCAAGCAGAGCAGGGGATGATTAGGGTCCACATTTAGTGACGCAGCTGCAAATTTGACAAAGCTCTTTCTGACAAGTATTGTACAAGCCCCTTGGGAAGACGGCCTTAAATCTCCACAGGGTTACGTCTTGCACAGGTGGCCTGTATAACTTCACAGGATCCTGTTCTTAATATTTTTTTTCAAAGCTTGCACGCTATATTTATTACTGTAGTTCTGACTAAGCCTCCAAACTATTTTTATGGGCCCTGAACAATAGTAATCATTTAGCATCAAGTTCAACTTGCTAAACTGAATTACATCTAGTCCAGGTTCTTGAAACCCCACATCTCTGACAAATCCTGCTGATCACAGAACATAAAGGACATCAGTTGGGATACTGTTGGTTTAATGGCTATATGAAGAACACCACAAGAATTTGCCACAAGGCTTTTTCATCATCCAAACCCTGAAGAGATGCAGTGCACTGCAATACTCTCACAGAAACAATTTCACTCCAAGTTGCAGAATGCAGACGCTTTGAGGTAAAGATGACCAGATTTCTGAATGGAGCAATCACTCTTGTCATTTTTTTTAGAGGCACTTCAGAACTATGTCTAGGATCTAACATGTATCATCATTCAAATACTGATAAAACAGCACTAGAATTGGAATATGCATTTTCAAAACCCTGTTTTCATTTTACTCAAAAAAGACTGAAGATTTTATTTAACTCTCTTGGAGGGCAGAAAGGCAACTTAAAACTGTTCCATTTTAATTAAATTTCCTGAAACAAATTTTGATGCTTAAACCCCGTTATTTACTGCTAGAGCATTTGCTTGAAGCCATACATATTCTACTGATACAGCGGAGAGTTGTTAGAGTTAGGGTAGTATGGTTAGGTTGTGGTTGGACTTGATGATCTTGAAGGTCTTTTCCAACCTGAGCAATTCTGTGATTCTACGTAAGTAAATAATCTCAAATAGCTGAGTAAGTTTCAGGTCTGCATCCCTGAATTGCAAAAAAGAAAAGACCCTGAAATTATGATAAAACAGTATCACTCATGCAAAGCTTTTGAGTATAAACGTACATACTCTGTCCAGGACTCACATAAGGTAAAAGTAAGTATCATACACATTAAGCTTTGGTGTATGATAAAACAGTTCTACTGTCATTATTACTAACAGTATTATGAGTGACGATCTACTTCACTTTTTATCATATGTAAGCATTTTTCTTCTCCTCACCCTTCAGCTCTGATACTCTATAAGGCAATCGGGACAGTCAGTTTTGCTTCTCATGTATCATGAAAATACCTTCCCTTCTCCTATTCCACTGATTTTTGGGGTGGATGTTATTTGTTATTGTTTTCTTTTTTTCTAGATATCCAGCAAGGAAATGACTAACACTTAAAGTAAGGTGAAAATATCTTACTGCCTCTAGAGTTGTTTCCTTCATTAACAACTATGCTTGCATTAATGTTAGACCTTATATACCAGTCACCTGGTGTAGGGAACCTGCTTTGACAGGAGGGTTGGACTCGATGATCTCTGGAGGTCCCTTCCAACCCCTACAATTCTGTGACTCTGTGATTCTTATGAAAGATACATTTTGAAGCTGGTTGCGTAAAGGAAAATATACTTACTCTGATTTATACTAGAAACAAGGGTCACAAAAACACAGTCCTCAATCCTGTTACAAATTTTGTACGTGCAGCCCCACAGCCTTTGCAGGCCAACCTACAAGAGGGCAGCTTGCAGAAATTCACACTGTGTACCCTCTGATGCTGGCTGGTTGTTTGGTATGAAATGACACAGGACAGGTTCTCCAGTCTTTCACTTAATAACCTTTTCTTCATTTCAGCTCCACAAATGTGAGCAGAAAACACAATGTTTTGATGTCAGTGCACTCTTAGGATCTGTGATCATCAATCAACCAGTCGCTTGCACATACAGGCACAGCTTACTGTTCAGGGCCGTGTACTGTTTTAATCAGGGTAAATCCACTCCACTGTTAACACTTCCAAATGCTTGTTCACTTACTCAAAATGGAATTGTTTGGAATAGAGTGCTACAGAAAAATTATCCTCAAAGAGTAAGAACATAAATACTATTAATGCACAGGAATGTCTGACCATGAGGCCCACACCCACTGTGGGTAAAAATGACTCCTTTACAACCATTCAACAACGATTCAGAAATCAAATGGGGCTACTTCGGATTTTTTTTTGGTTTTTTTTGTGTGTTTTTTTTGAATGCTAAGCAAACGTTCACAAATGGACTTACATATAAAGTTTGAATAGGAATAGGAATGAATTGAATAGGAAGTGTATTTTTTTTCATATATGCCTATCAGAGAGACGTGTTCTTGTGCAGCACTGAGTTAGGAGGATATGTTCAGATGTGGTACGCAGGTATTTTCATAAGTGGCATTTATTTCCTGACATGACATATAACAAATTAGCACTGTTCATGTGCAGAAGAGGCATAGTACTCCCAGGAGCTAAATATTAGTTTCAGATAAAATAATGACAGTGAAGTCTTAGTAAACAGCAACTCTAAGGAGGCCCTGTGTGCCAGCAGGATATGACTCACTACTTCATTAGGAAGGACTTGCATGCAAATATTGATAGTTACTTGCTCATGCCTTCCTCAACACACCTAAAAAACTGCATACATGACCACGCTGCCAAGATACCACTAGGAACCAACATGGCTGCAGCTGAGACCAAAACAATTACTCCCTGACAGATCACCCCACAGATGGTACATGGTGCTCAGGCATTGAGTGCTTCCAAAATCTTCCTGTGATCATTGCAATGCTGAACACCATCAGCAGAAAGGCCTCATTTGCAGCACTTGCTTCTTACCTTGTCTGCATCTTGTTCAATCCCAGCCTGTCACCACCATGGCTTTGCTTGGCTTGGGATATCAAGACTTTGTTTTCATGGTAGTTTTGATTACCATACTTTTCAAAAAGATAAAGCAGCCTTTACAGAGGTATGGAGGAGAAGGCACCGAGGCAACAGAACCCCCTTAGGCTTTCTGCAAACATCACAACCTTCTAAAATGCCCACACGTCCCTTCATGCCTGGAAAATCCCTTTTCTCAGCTCCCACTGAAAATTGGACCAGAAGCTGGCCAGAGTCGTATTTGATTTGAACAAGTGGAAAAACAAAGAAAGGAACAAAGGACAGCATGTGCCACCTCTCCAGCCTGCCCTGCTCTGGCCCCGCTCCAGAGGGCTGATGGTGTAATCAAACCCAGGAGAAGTCCCAGCTGTGGACAGAAAACAGCAACATTCCCCTTTTGAGCATGAAGCTCGTGCAGTGGAACTGTGGTGTCCTTATGGAGCAACGAGAGGAATATACACATTTTCTCCATCTCCTCTATGCCAAAGCACAGAGTATGGCCTCAAGACAAAATTTCAAGCGAGGAGGGGGAAAAAAAAAGGTAGTTAGGGACACACAGGAGGTCCATCTACTTCACTTATTGAACTTCATTCCAACTCCTTTTTTCTATGTGGAGGCAATTTAACTTTATAACTTTTAAGAAACTTCCTATTAGAAAGCTGTGGTTTCCAGTGCATTTTTATTGCATTTTCCAAAGTTGCGTCATCAGAGTGGAGCATATTCCTGTGGGATCTGAATGTCCCAAACTGTAAGCCATTACAATAAATAATAATGAATGTCATGGCTAGTAAAATCTGTAATCTGAACACATACAAAAATTAATTTCACCCCGTTCACTTACTTTTCAAACTCTGTGCTTTTCACTTTTTCCTGGCAAATGCACATAGCCACAGTCACCAATTAATAAGAACAATATAAAAAATATATATAAGCCATCACTCAAAGTCATAATTTTACTTTGACTTACTTAAGGCAATATCAAACTCAATGAAACGTTCTTCAAAAACTTAAAACCGACTACAAAACTGACTTGAGAATCTACCTGGCAGCTCACGTTTCCTTCACTTTCAGCTGTGTGCAGATTATTAAGAGAATCCTGCTGCCACAAAATGAGCAGATAGGACCACAATAAATAAGAACAAAAACAACAAAATCAGTAAAAGTCAACAAAAATAAAAGAAAATGCCTCCAAAACAACTAAAAACACATATCCAGATTCTTGTTATAAAAAGAAATTTGATTCATAAGAGCAGCACAACAGTGACTTCATCTTGCACTAAATTCTAGCAATAAAAGCATTCTCAAAACTTTTCAGGAGCTACAGTAGCCTGCAACCCTAGAGTGCTCATGAAAGTCACACTGTGCCATCAGTCCTCACAATCCTGGTGACAGCACAAGAGAGTAGCAGTGGGACAGGGTGGCAGAGGTATGGGGCACGGGTCATCAATGCTTCTAGCCCCAAGGCAAGCAGAGAACTGGAGCTATTCACCAGTATTCCTTCCTCCACCATACCTCCATAACCTAAAACTTCTCTTCCAGAAGAAAACATCTGCTTTTCAGGTGAACAATCACAGAGAGACAATTGGAAATCTGAGAGAAATGTCATTTCCATTAAAGTCCTGGGAAAAACCACTTAGGTTATTTACCTAATTCATCTAAATTCTCATTTGGATATTAAAGTTGGAGAATGTGGGCGTGGGGACTGAGGTGAACAATCTTCCATCACTGTTAGTTAGCATGCTGCTGCAATTTTGTGGCTGCAGCTGGAAAAGTAAAATGACAAAGCAAAATGACAGAGCAAATTCCTTGCACAGCTGAACCTTGTCTCAGTAAAAAAAAATAAAAGGCCTGCTATCATATACTTATGCGTTGTTATTAATGAAAAAAAAAGCAATCACACTGTTTAAGTACCACCAAATACGAAGAAAAACTCAGGATTTCCCCAACTATAACAATGCAAAATACCAGATTTCCAAACATTAAAAAAAATCAGAATTTTAAGATATATAATGAAAATCCAACATGCAGATAAAACAAAAAAACAAACAGCCCTACTACCCAAGAAAAATGAAGAAAAATGGAGTGTTTTCACTTCTCAGATAAACAAATGAAAGATTCCTCTCTGATTTCTAGACAGAAGCAGAATATAGTCATTGACACTGAATGTGTGAAGATCAATTAAAAAAAAATGAAAACAAACACAAACCTGGAAATCCTAAGTTTAGATACAAACCTGAGACTCTACCTAGCATTGTTCCTAGATGCTTGGTGTCAACATGACAAAAACAGTCATCTCTCTATTTAGAAAAGCAACATACTGTTCTAAATAGCCTCTCTAAGTATTTTCCACTACCACACAGCACATAAAGCATTGCTCTGATGTAGAGAAAATGCAGTTTATGAAGTCAAACAGGTATTACAAAAAAAAAATTAAGAAAAAAAGAACAGTAGTTCGGGAAGAACAAATTTAAATAGTTGTCCCAGAAGCTGTCTAAAGTGGGAAATTCCATAAGTTCACAAACTTTCAAAGTCTGGCTAATATGTATTCTGTATCACTTAGATGCAGAAATAGATGATGGAAAATTAGGGCAACGCAAACCAAATACAAACAAAAACCAAAAATAATCAAATACACCATTTCTTTGAAGCCTTGAAAGCCACATCTGGACATTTCACATCAAATCAATACCCACAAAGGCAGATAAAATTCTGCATTAAAAATGTTACTCAATTAGCACTTACACTGAGCTAGTGAACATGTGTCAAAGACAACTGTTTGAACTCAAACACTGCACACAATACAGTGGCAAAAACAAGAGAGTTTGGTTTATTAAAAGTTTTTTTATTCATATCTTGGTAAAAATCAGAGGGCATCTATAGATTCTCTTGTCTCCTTCTCCAAACAATCCTTCTCTCTCAGAGTAGGTTGCAAATGATCAAGTCCACGGAATAATGAAACTGATTGTCTCAGTCAGTTCTCCACAGACATGAGTTCACAAGAGAGGCAGCCTTGCAGCTTCCTCAGACATTCGTAAAGACTTTTGATCTTTCTTTGAAGGAACTTTTCTCAGGATAGTTAAAAGCCTGTGGTTTATTTTCATGTGTGGAGAAAAGCTGTGCTGAGAGAACCCTCCCACACAAAGAACTGTCTCAACAAAACTATGCTTGTCAGAAATACCCTTGAAGAAAATTAACACGTACTGACTTTGAAGGTATTGTCCTGGTAGTCCTCACTGTGGTCTCACTTGAGGCCCGTTGTATGGGTTCCATGCAAATATCAAGCAGATCAAAAATGACTAAAATGGAACTGAAGATGGCTTCTCTTTATTTGCCCAGAGAGGCTGTGGATGCTCCACCCCTGGAGGTGTTCAAGACCAGGTTGGATGGGACCCTGGGCAACCTGGTCTTGTACCAATCTGGAGATTGGTGGCCCTGCATGTGGTGGGGGAGTTGGAACTTGATGATCCTTGTGATCCCTTCCAACCCAAGCCATTCTATGATTCTATGATGGCCAAAAGGCTTAAGAAGTTTGGGTTTTGGATACCCAGACCAATTACTGTGGGGTGACAAGATAACTAACACCAGGTAATATGCAATTGATAACTCTTGCTTATCTTGCTTTCACTAAACCTTGAAAACAATGTACTTCAATTCACTTACTGTTTTTTGCTGATAGTTTAGGAAGACCGTTTGTCTTTCCCTCAAGCAACAAGTGTAGAGAATTACACAGGCATGCACTAAGTACACAAATTGTAAGACACTGTGTGCATAGGCAAACACACACACGCACTAAAATAGAAGAAATGCCCTTAGTTTCTTCCTCCTTTGTTGCACGGGTTTTATCAGCCACTGCCCCCCCTTCCCCTCCTCTTTATCTAGTGGGCATGCACCAAGCCCAATACGTAATATGAATTATAGCTGATAATACCATAACAATATATTTCTTCAATTAGGTAGTGTTTGGAGAGTTGTGATTATATGCTGTTTTTAAAATGAAATCACACCATGCAACCAGCACGTTTCAGGGCTCAGAAGAACATTTTATATCACATGCCCTTCTCTGCCTGAATCATGGTCCAGTCCATCAAAATAGAAGGACACTATCATAGAAGATATACTGGCCTTTGAAGTCATGTTGGTATGCACACATACACTTGTGTAGGGAAAGTTCATTGCTGAAGACAGAAATGCAAAAAATGCACTGGAAGAGATTTGTCATGCTAATAAAAATATTTTAAGAAAACCATCAAATTGACAATATTGTCTAGATTAGAACAGAACATAATGAGTGTCCAACTTGGAGGGAAATGAGAAGTTTTGGGGAGAGGGAACTATATAAAAAGTGGATACATATATAAAATTTGATGATACAAAACTAACCTTGGAATATTCATAATTACCACAAAACGATGGCACTTTGGCTATATCAAGACTGCAGAAGGCACCAAAAGAACTGTGGGCAATAACCTACATTGTCAGGGCACTGGGAATATCTGCTTTTGCAGGCTTCCTGTTTACTGCAAGCACCTGCCAGCTATAAGACAAGCAAAGATATTGAGCATTCAGAGAGTCTTGTGACAGTGAAATTTCCCCTAGATCTTAAACTCTATCAAAACTGTTACAGATTTGTACACCTTAATTCCACTGTTGAGACATTACCTTAAAGTACTTTTGTACAATGTTTGGTAGAAAGAGAGTAATTTTGACCAGGACTTCTATAGCATTTCATTTTGTAAGTCTAGCAGGAACAGGGAGCAGGAAAACTTAGAATAAACCATAGGTACTATTCCTCCCTGGCAACGGGGCTAAGTACTTGGTCTATCCAAGATTTCTCTTCTCAAGCCAATTCCAGAGAGACGGGACGAGAGCTCAAAGACAAAGACATTCCCCAAGTCCAGGAAGACTGGAACCTGAAGGAGGGGACAAGAGATTGCCACAGGGAGCAAAAAATGAAACTCTGGGTTCAGCCCCAGCCACAGTAGCTGCTGCCTTCGCTAAGGTGCCCTCCTGGGAGATGTGCAGAGAACATGGGGCTGTTCTGGTGGCTGCAGAGAAGATGGGAGGAGCTGAGAGAAAGGCAAAGAAGTGGGAGAGTGGGTCTAATATCACTTAGGAAAGACAGGTCAGTAGAAAACCTGGCTCCACTAATGCTTCTTTATTTCTCTTTGCTCTCTTTTCTTCTTAATATTTCATTATATGTATTAGAGCATTTTAAATAAATTGGAGCTGAAATTTCTTGCTATGTCAATACCTACAGTTCAGCTAATCTCAGAATATGCAGGAAAAAAAGGTGAATTTAGATAAATAATATCTAAGATACTTTTTCTTCCCATGTAGCACTATTATTCACTTTGGATAATGCTGTAAACTACAGAATAATTATGCACTGAAGCCAAAACTACTGAACATTAAGTATTAAACCACAATCACTGTATTAAATAATGTTAACTCGTTTTTATGCTCATGAAACGAGAAAATCATATGTTTGGAAAGCAAATTCATTTAGCCGATATTGAAACTGCTGAATTTTAGTTCAGTGTAATTTACTAACAAAACCCCGTCATACAGACAACTGCAAGGTCAACTTTTTTACTGACAAACACATAATACAGCATTGCAGTTTTTCCATATCAAACACTTTGAATTGATGTTACAGTAACATTTTTTCATATGTCCTCCAAATCTACCTGCACTGATTTTCATAAGATTACATTTACAGTGCCTAATTAAGAGACAAATTTTGAACATTTTACTTTGCAAAGAAAAAATAGTGAAACTCAAGCAAACAAACAGAGAAAAAGTCCCCCACGTTAATCACTCAGAAGTACTTCAGTGTAATTGAATAAAATTCCCCACAACTCTCAATTCCCAGAAGTGGAAAACTGAAGAAAATCAAGCTATTTTACTTTTATTTTTGATTCCTCCTCAAACTTTTGAACCCATAAAAATGTGGAATTATACTAATGCTGTCTCACTGCTGCAGCACATTCAAGGTCCACACAAGACTCCACAGTCATCCTTCCGCTAAAACTAAAACCTGATCTACATGTTCTGCCCTTGTGGCATGTGTAGTCCCTCACTGAGAAGATAAATCACCTCCAGCAAATCCACTGTGTCTAACCCATTTCTACAAAAACTGTCTATGTATAAAGTGATGCATATGCTATAGTTTTCTAAGACTACCATCAACTTTGCAATATGCTGGACATCAGAGTAGGAGAACTGCATTCACAAAAAGCCTTTGGAAGAGACGGAATAAGGGTTTAGCAAGAGGAGAAAGTGATGGGAGTGCCTTTGACCATTAGCTACACTGGAAGCACGTGCCAGGCTACAACCTATGACAAATAGAGTTCAGCCCATGTCAAAAAATATTCTCAAAGCACAGCTTTCCAAACTGGAACTCACAAGGAATCCAAGCCTCTGTGATTTCAAAGCAACCAGTCCATTTTGTCAGAGAAGTTTTATGTAATACAACATCACGGCATATGTGCAAAATGCGGCATCACTGGAATGGGAATGAGACAAGAGGTGGTGGAAGTTGTACAGTACCTTTGCCATAAACAAAGTAACTAATGTGACAATTCTCCAACATCCTCCAAATGGCATCTTACTTACTCAGAACAGGCTTCCTAACTCCAGGGGATGAGAAACCTGACTCGTGGTCAAGAGAGCATAAGCCATGATGAACAGAAAAATGACATCCAGCTTTCACCCATGCACTTTTCCTGTCTGGGAGTGTTTACATCCTCTGTTGAATCCAGATTTTCTTCCCATATGAGTAATTCCTCTTCTGAACAATGACAGCAGTGTTCCTTCAGGACTCCTGAGGGCTTCAAAGTCCAAGATTTGAAAAGATTCCATGAGAGGAAAACAGACTTCTAATCTATTCTGTCTTGCTCCCACTTGACTCCCTGTGACTCTACATGCCAACAGATGGATGAGGCTAAGCAGGTAAGCACTCCTTCATCAGTTTTCCCAGAAAAGCAGTTTAATCTTGCAATTTCCATGCCAAGATGGAAAAGTGTATATATTCCAGAGCCCTTAGGTGAAGAACCTATTGCAGGAAAGAAGCCTCTTCTCATTTATTGCCCCGCACATGCACCAAAACAGCACAAGAGTCAACTATGAATGAGAGCACGGTCCCAATGAGGTAATCAGCCTTACTACAACAGAACAAGCTTCTGGACAGATGCCACTGCAAATGGTTTTCAAGGAAAATGCTAAAACAGTCTGCCCAAAAGGAAGGGCTGTATCTTTGGAAGTAGTGCCAAACTACCACAAAGCTCTGCATTCTCCACTTGAAAGTCGTAATAACTGAGAAACACGTTCTGTCAGAAAGCATCAGTTTCAGAAAAGGCTCAGTGATGCCATGAGACGGCCAGATCCTGGGATTCCAATTAATAAGATGGTGTTTTCATTTCTTCTTTTTGCTCAGCATGGTTCAATAGCTTGCCCACAGGCCACACCAGAACTACAGAAAGAGAACAAGACAAATCTACTGCTTTCTCTGGCACAACACAGGATGTGGCCACTTGCCAAAAGCCCCTTCCTCTGCCTGCACAATACCTGGCACATGGCCACTCAAGAAGGCAAGAGAATGGGGACAGCAGATTAATTTATCCTTAGACAATTGCGCACCAAGCTGAACATGATGCTTCACAGCAGCTTTTCTACATGGGAATGAAAAAAATGTCCTGTAACAAATAAGCTGAGTGCTTAAAAGCACATTCACAGTGATGGAAGGAGGATTCCGTACCTCTTTCTGAAAGAGAAGGTATGCTTTTGTGCTCTCCTGTAACGCTGACATACTGAGCAATAATCTCTTCAGTCCTAAAGGTCAGCCTGTTGGTAGAAGTCCTAAATATTTCAGCAAATCAAAAGCGTTATTATATCACCTTAAGAGATGTTAAAAAACAGAAAGACATAATTCCTTGCTTAGTCATGGATTTCTGGAAGAAAAAGAAATTTCTCAACTATTCAGGATCCTTACCCTGGGATTAAGGGAAGATTTGATCCTGTGAGGGATTTTCTTAGCTCATAAGTCAATCACAACCTAAAGAGAAAATAGTAAGGGGAAAAATAGATGGAAAAATAATGGATGCCTCTTAAAACCCTTCGGTGTCTGTGGTGAAGTCATCTCTGAAGGATATTTCAGTTTTTCCCACAAAAGTGCAAGGATTTCTGAACCACCTGCTTGTTCGCTGCTGCCAAAGAGACAAACGCAGTTTCATCTCCTTCAGAATATGATTGAGAGGGTGGAGACCAAGTTAACATCATAGGAACATTTGGTCATTTATTCATCTGGCTCTTCAGGAAAGTATATTTTGATCCCTCAGATTACTTGCTCACCACTAAGAGAAAATGTTTCCTTTATATGCAAGGAAGACAGCATAGACGTTCAGAGATGAGCAAGCTCTTTAGAAAACAGAACGAGAAACAGACTATAAAAAGAATAAAAACATGAATGCTAAGAATAGATTCAAGTTTTGCTGAGTATGTTGCTTGCAAGAATTTGGCTTACCAAAATTTTTCAATGTAAGCCAGCTTTGCTCCATTTTGAAACTGGGACCAGTCTACCAAGCTGCACTGAATGGCAAGCCTGGAAATCATCACTTTGTGACATCAAGCAAGATACTGCTGCAAACTCTTCAGTAAAACAGACAACATGTATCAGGACTCAAAAAAACAGTACTTCAGAATAGTAACCTCAGCACACTTACAAGGCAGTAAAGTTCAAAAAAACCAGCTAAAAGATGGTCTGTTAGAGAGCATCCTGAGGCATAGGGAGTTCAAGCACACAGTTCTGAGGTCCAGTCCAGGGACTCATCTGGATTAAATACCCAGCACATGATTGTTTGTGATGTCAGTAGGTGTGACATTGTGATCAGGATGGTCCCTTTTAATCTTCATTTATTTTTATGCAACCAGATCACGTTCTAATCATATGAGAATGCTGATATGCATCTTTGTTTCTTCTGTTCCTGTAGCTACATTCCCTAGTATATATTATTTGATCCAGATCATAGATGAGGGCTCAACCAAATCTTCTCATTTACTTTCTTCCTTCTTAGAAGCTGTTGACTTTTTCTGGTAGTTATTCTGTATTGCCATCCTTTTTGGTTGTACATCTTAATTTTCATATAGGAGTTTGTCACAAAATGCAACATTTCACACTCAAGGAGAAACCACAGAGACTGTTCACAAACTACAGCTACTACTACGAAAAAGAACACTTCCTTAACCTTTTTTTGCAAGCTACCTTTCTTGTATGCAAACCCCATCGATAACTGATTTATAATGAAAACTGACTGACATGCAGACAGGCAAACGGGAAATTTTGTACTCATCAAGCTGATCTTGAGAGCTAAAGAAGGATGAAATATCTTTTTTTGCGTGACACGAGACAACTTACACCCCCAAATTTTAAGACCCTATTAACATTTTCACCTTCCAAAATATCGAAGAATTTTCTTTTCATTACCATTCCAGTAAATGGAAAGAGTTGTTCAAAGAAAATAACGCAATCTACCAAAATACGCCACTATAAAATTTCAAATGACACTGCTTCCACTCTCAGTGTTACATTAGGGCCACTCCAGGGGTTAATAACCTTACAGAAAACCAGCATCTTATGGACTACAAGTGATCATTTCCCTGCGTTGGTGCAAGGGCAGCAGTAATCTGCTTGAACTGTCAGGAGCACTTTGTTAGTCCCTTAGACAGTGCTACATCCATAAAGGCTCACAATTTAAAGGTGCACTAGCATCAGACAACACACAGACAGTTTCAAGTACAATAGCTGAAAAGAACAGAACAGAACTGAAAAAGAATGGGTATTTCCCATCTTCTTGGTTTTAACTCAAATAGAAATTCAAATTAGTAAGTATCCAATGAGCAAACAAGAAATATTCCACCCTCCTCCAAATCTGTCATATTTGTATCCTTTGAACACATTATTAGTACTATCATTATTATGTATGCATGCAGCACTACAGACAAAAAAAAAATGCCAGTCAATGTACAGGTAGTAAGAAAGCCTAAATAAATCAACAAATGAGCATAGCAATAAGGCAGCCTACTAATACCAGACTGTTGGTGTCTCTTTTGTCAGGTATATTCAAATAATAATTAAAAAGTGCTTAAAGCATACATTTAGTATGTCACTTCAATCATTTGTGTTAATTGCTACATCTGATAAACATTTGCATTAGCAGGTTTAATAGTAGACCCTGGCATTCAGAAATGCTCGAACAAAATGCAAATGAAGTGTAGGTAATGGCTGTTCAACGAGAAAAGAAAAATCCCCTTTGGGATTCTGGAAAGGCACCAACTCTGTAGGAGAGTGACCTAATCAGCAGGCTCACTGACCTTCTCAGGCACCCAGTGCTCTTTGTCAGTGTAATAAGGACTGATCTACCTGATCAAGGAGCAGGCACAACAGGCTCAAAAGAGTCACCACAAGGCCTCCTCAGCTGTGAAAACTATGCATGGCATGTGGCTTTGAAGCCAAGAGAATGTATATAACATAAGAAAATAACAGAAGGCAGATGTCCATCTTATCAGGATTGCTGAGACTTGTGCCATTTTCAAGTTCACTGTTTCCAGTGCATCCAACCAAAGAAACTTGGAAAAGTAAGAATCTCTTTATTATCCATCTGTTTCACTTCCCTTCACTGAAGGATGCCATGTTGACCCTGGTTACAAGTCTCACAGCTTGACATCCAATCGAGCCTGCACCTGGCACATGAAGGGAAAAAATGGAAAGACTTCTTGGGCTATTTACATGTTTCATTGCATCCTGTGCCTGTATGATCAAAGAGAACAGGCAAGCTTAAAGTGAGTTTGGTTATCTGATTTAACTCACAGCTCACGGCTCTGATACTACAACCACCAGCCATTAACCCACATGTGGAAACCAAGCAGACATGCAACACTTGAAGCTGAAAGGAAATCAGTCATGTTCCAAAGTAGCAATGTGTTGTAAGCAAGATACAAAAAATGAACAAGCCAAATAAGCAGACCTCAGTGAAAGAAGTGATAGTAAACTAAACATAAAATTTAGACTGGAAAAGACCTTTAGGAAAGACAAGACCTTCATTTCTCCCATCACATCAGGTGCATTGATGCTGTAATTTCTCAAAATATTCTAAAGATATTCTGTGTTTTCAGCCAAGAGGTTTTGACTGAACTGCTGTTTTAGAAACAAACATGACCATTTCTGCCATGGTACCAAATTACTACATGTTAGCACTAGTTGTGTAGACAAATGTGAATTGCAAGCGTTGATACTTGAACAGGTAATACCCTTCAGGAAGTATAGTAACTTCTCTGGCAAATCTAACAATGCCATCCCAGTGTGAGATCGCTGAAGCAGAGCTTCATCAAACAGGTATCCAGTGCTCAATGTCACACAACTCTGATACACCTTGGTTTTTGGACACTAGGAGAAACAAGTTCTCTTATGAAAGACAGGCTATTCTGATTTTGACTAGAAGAGGTTTCCTTCAGTATTAAAGGAAATTTCATTTGCCTTCTCTGTAATGCTTTGGATATTTTTTTTCCTGCTTTCAACCACCATTCATACCAAACCAAAAGCATTTCCCCCTTCCTCTGTTCTTGCAAAAAGATGTGCTTATAGCAGTCAGTAGAAAATTACCATGGTTAAAGAGCATAGCTGTAAAGAGTACCTCAAGATTTAGATTCAGAACGTGGCTGAAGGGGGAGCTCTGGAAACTTTACCAGCCACAGATCTGTATGGCCAAAAAGCAACAGCACAATAATTTCCTGCCCCCCATGGCTCCTAACAATTTTCTGGAGAAAATCACCACTTCAAGTCAAACAGCTGCTGTTGAGCTCAAGCCTTTCTTTCCTCATTTGTTTGCAAAGTAATGACCAATAAGCTTTCACCAATACAACTTCCAGCAATTGGCTTCACACTTTAATATGAAAAAAATGTGATTTATCTGTATGTGGAATGTGCATAATTTCCCCTCCCAGTTGCATGATTGGGTTTTTGTCTGCTAAACTGTATCCATGACCACACCACAGTTTTTCTGTAGAGGTGGATTATAATCCATTCATACCTTAATTGTAACGGTGATAAGCAAAACAGAGTTCCTGAGATTAATCAGTATTTATACAGCATTAGTAATTTGTCTGCACAGGCATTACAGTACATTTATGTAACAGTGGCACTTCAAAGGGAACAAGCTAGGCTAAGCTTCCCTTGGTGGTGAGGTGCTAACAGTTGTATGATGGCCTCAGAGTGCAGCACCAAAGAAGCAGTAAGACTTCACACTGCATGGTTAACAGGGAGGCACTGTGATCACTGAGGAAGGAGTGGTATGGTGAGGCTCATGCATTACAGTCTGCATGAACTAACCTCTAAGCTTCATGAACTACGAGTAACACAACTGCATAACTTGTAGTAGTGGAGGACTGCTTTTATGTTCTCCCTTGGAAAGAGAACAAAAAAACCCCACAGCTATCCAATAAGGGAAATACAAACAGAAAGATCTTCCTAATGAAGGACCTACCTGAAAATCATGCAGCTCACACTATCTCTCAAATGGGAAATCTGGACTGCACTGTTGTGTGCAGTATTGCTGCGAAGGGTGCTGCCTTTGCAAGTGTTAGCAATGAGATTTTTCCAGATGTACAGGACAAGGTAAGTCTCCCTTCAGTGCCACTTGAGATCCAGTAAGGATGACAGTTCAGTCCTGTTTGTTCATGCAAGGCTGTCAGCTCCTTTCAAAAGACAAGAAGCCCAGTGCGGGAGGGAAAACTACCAGTCTGGAGAGAAGGACACTACCATAAATTAGCATAAGATTTTTATACTCTCTGTAAGTTAAAACTTTTATTTTATTCCCCACCTTCCTTCAGTTTCAGAGAGAGAAACCATGCGTTCCAGAAGTAACAGTGCAGAAAGCCCAACCAGACCGAAGCCGTGCCAACAAAGGCCAAAAGGCCACCATAGAGAAGAAACAGGTTACAGTGGGAAAGGGAATGTGCAAAGAAGGCCAAAGGAGAAGGACGATGTGCCCCAAGCCAGCACCATCATAAGAAGCCCTAAGGCTGAGAAAAAGCAAAGAAGTTCTTTCAAGAAAAGAGAGGACCTCTCTCGTGATGATCTGCTATTTCTTCTTAGTGTCCTTGAGGGTGAATTACAGGTGACTTATTATCTTATTTTGTATTCCAAGTTAAAAAAGTGGGGTTTTTTTTGTTTTTTGTTTTTTTCCCCTTTGCACTGTACTGCAAACACACACAGCTTTCCTATTAAGGAAACATCCTATCTAGTTTGCTGGAGTTGGACTAATATAAACTACAAAGCATGTAAAACTAGAGGTTATCCAGATACTCAGAATAGTTATCAACATGAAAAGATGTTATTCTCCTAAATGCAAATATAATTTATTCACAGTGTTTGTATAACACTAAAACACTCATGATCCACTGTATACAACTGTGAAATTCTCAAAGCAGAGAACTTGCAAAACTTTCCTATTATGCTGCCCTGTTGTAAGTATTTTGATTACAAAGTGTTTGTACTGTGAAAACTACATGGAGAAAATTGTAGAGACCTTTAAGATATGTTACTTAATTCCTTATTATCTTCCTTCTCCCATGAAGTCGTGAGCATTATTACAATACAATCAGTACATGCCGACTCACCAGTACTAACTCACACAAAAGCTTTCTAACAACTTTTGTTAGCGCATTAAAATATCCCTTTTATGTCCCATAATGCATGCAGTTAACATACCATACTCTGCAACATACCAGATTTTGAAGAAAGTGAATTTTTTGATCTGGAAAAAGTCAGCTGCCAAGCAGCCAATGATGCCAGGAGGCCAAACATAATTTCAGGAACTGGGAACCAGATTTCCAGTGAGAAAAGAAGAGATAATTCTACAATGGATAATTGCAAAGACAAAGTGACAGCCACTTTAAACAGCTAACAAGTAAAGAGACAAGCAAGCATCCAAAGTAGCTTCAATGGCTGTAGCACATTGTTTCATA
This sequence comes from Lagopus muta, assembly GCF_023343835.1. Taxonomy (NCBI): domain Eukaryota; kingdom Metazoa; phylum Chordata; class Aves; order Galliformes; family Phasianidae; genus Lagopus; species Lagopus muta. Next base: position 84,601,769 of record NC_064433.1, read on the forward strand.
GCTTATTGCCTAGACAGCACCTTCGTATTTTCCTCCTTAACATATGCAGGTATATTTACATAATACATGCTAATAGAAATGTTTAATGGAACACACATGCTATATGAGTGCTTTTTGATAGATACACCAGTCTCTGGGGGTGCTCACTTGCTCTGTCTAAACTAAGATTAAAATGCAGATGTCATACACTCCTCCATAAGAGTCCTCTTTTTCCACAAGAGAGCTACATACACATCTATACATGTACATTTATTTATTTATATTACCCACGTTCAATTCAACTCATGAGATTTAAAACTGGAACAAAATGAAACGAGAAACTGGAAAACAATGAGCCTGACAGGAAAATTTCAAATTGTGTCCGACATTCTAAAGAAAGCATTACAAATGAAAAAAAGAGGGAAGTCATTTTTTATTCCTGATTTTCCACCTCCAGTAATGCCAAGTCAAATCTCTAAAGATCAGCTGACAATCCAGACATAATTAAGTTTCAAAGTTAAGTGCCATAACCCTCTCATTCCAGACCATTTAAGGTGCACAAAGATTGCTCTTTCAGCTTTTTTTTTTTTCTGCTGTGACACAGATTAGAAATGGATTTTTTCCTCTTTTTCTTTTAAGCACAGTCACAAATAGACAAATAGGAGTGTTCCTTCCAACAGCAATTGGAGCAAAATTGTTACTGATCCTAGCACACCTCTTTCCAATCCCCCCCTCTTTGAGGATTAGCCTGTCCTTGGTTTTGGTTTTAACTTAAGTGTTGCAAGTGATGTTTGAGACAGTGATGTGGTTGTGTCATTGTCATGGAGGCAGAGGACAATGTCTTCCCACAAGAAGCAGCTGGGCACAGCCTGGGGCAGGCAGTCACCTAAGCCAGTTTGTCCCCCAGAGGAAATATTCAGATAAGCAGACATTGCCATGAAACAACACAATCTCTGGAAGCGAGACTTCCAGACAATTAGTGCAATATTCACAGGAGGTATTCTGTCTCCTCCAACTTCCTATCTCTCAGTTCATAACTTCACTTAGGGTAGTATGGTTAGGTCGTGGTTGGACTCGATTATCTTTAAGGTCTTTTCCAACCTGAGCAATTCTATGATTCAGAACAAAGAAGTGTTGTTAAAGAGCAGAGTATCTATAGACCATTTCAAATACTGGAGGCATACAGTCCAGCATGGACTTAAGAGAGTGCTGTGAAATAGGAAGAAGTTACGTGCGTCTGACTGCCTTCTAAAACCAGTTCTGAAATACATATATGGAAGAACATGTTGAGAATGCACCTGCATATTGAGTCTGTTCTTTGGGAATAGAATGCCATCAGGTATTTTGCCAGATTAAGAAAAAAATGCAGTGACATTAAAAAAGGAAAAGTACAATGCATATTTTTAGGTTCTGCATTTTAAAATGACACCATTTTGGGGCACCAGATAACCAACTTAATGTTAATCCTCACCTTTTAAAATGTTTTTTTTTCTTTAGCATGCATTTGCAAATTGAGAATGCCATTAAAGCAATTACTTCCAAGAAATGATGCTGCAAGATTGACTGAGGGCACATTCACAAGTGTGTGCACATCTACATATCTCTAAGTACAGAAGGCACTGTCTCATACATGTATGCATGCTTACATATCCATGCACTAAGGCCCCAACTGCCAACTTTGCAGGCAATCAATCTTGTTTTTAAAGAACTGCCATTATTACATGGTTTTGGAATGCGTTTTGTGAAAGGTCACATCCCCTGCACCATATACTTCCCCACACTCAGTGCTCAAACACGCTCAATGCAATGACAAAAGCAGACTTCTCCAGGCTGGCTTTAACTACAAAAGCCACCACCATACCCAAACCATTCACACACATCTAGGCTTCCAGAACCATGCTAATAACTCACTAAAATTAAAAAAGTAAAAATTAGGTTCTAATGCCACGAGTCACATTTTTTCCAGCACGAGCTGTTCCTGGCATGGCATTTCAACCTCACTGCTAATGAAGTAATTAAGCACCAGTGAAGATTCTGAAAATCCTGTTCTTTATGCACGACTCACAAAATAAAAACACCAGTTCTTCCCTCATGCTTTAACTGCCTTCATGTTACTATCTTGGGGCATTTTATAGATGTAGCTTTCTTCTAAAAGTTCTTCTGCTCCCATAAAACCAAAAGTAGAAACCATCCAACTAACCTGTAAACACACAAACGCGATTTTAACAAAATGAAAACTTACATTGTCTTTCTGTAGGCTCAAGATGAAGTTATAGGAATACTTAAGGCTGAAAAAATTGACTTGGCTTTGCTTGAAGCACAATATGGCTTTGTTACTCCCAAGAAGGTGTTGGAAGCCCTCCAGCGTGACGCTATTCAAACAAAGGCTGAGCAATGGCAAGAAGATATCTATGAAAAGCCTATGGGAGAGGTATGTATTACTGACATCTAACCATAGATCTCACAGAAATCAATAGTAAAGATCTCACTGATCGCAGAGAAAGAAAGCAAACGTGTTCTAGGTTTAAAATCTAACATAGAAATGGGGTCAATAATAAAAGCAGGTTGCTAATGATCCTCACTCGGGCTACAACCATGGAGAGACTGTTTATGACTACCTCCAACTCTGATAGTCTGCCTTTTGTGTTTAACACTTCTGCATTTTTTTCTCTTGTTATCCTAATTCAGAGCTCCTACAGCCTGATACCTCTCCATTAGCCTCGATGAGGTCATGCCACAGCATCATGTTGTGGCCATCTACTCCCTACATATTCCAGCTCCCACTAATTCTGTGAGAATCATGGGTTTACGTGATTGATCTGAATAATGAACTGTCATTACAAACTTAATCCAAGCAGAAATCTAATATTTTCACACTATGTATAAGTAACACTTAGTTTAATTACTCTGTAGCAGTAGTCAACAAGCTACAAGGATTTCATTTCTGTCCTGAAATGCAAGTCACTATACATTAAAAGTCCTTCATATCAGTAATGCTTTTTGTTTTCCAAAAAAAGAATTCCCAACATCTCCTATTGGGTCACATCAACATTTCCTTAATGTTCTGCTCTTTATAGTTTTCTTAAAAAAGAAAATTATGAACAAAATTTTTCTACTGAGCATTTTCCAAACTTACTGAAGAGAGTCATACCTAAGAATACAGAGCTCATTTCAGAGAAGATTGTCAGGCAAAAGGTCAGCACTCATTTCAGAGGCTCAGAGGTTAAAACCTCTCCCTATAATCTGAAACAGATAAAGTTCAACTCCGGAGGTTAATTTATTTTAGACCGCAGTGGCATTATGTCACAGAAACTTTGAGCACAAATGGAAATGATTTGAAGAGAAGTCCAAAAGAGTTTGAAAACGTAAGTTCAGTCTGTTACTTTACATAAGTTTATACACGATTTTTCCCTCTTACACTTAATGGCAGAGAAAGGATTTCTAACACCACTTGATTTGGCAATTCCAAGAGGCAAAGGTAAACATCCTATGAGCAACTGGAAGGGTAGAAAGACCACTAGCATTTTGTATGTCTTCGTAAACCAAAGGATGCCTTAACTGTCAGATATTTCACATCTTCATACCCCCAAACTAAGTCCAAGATCTGTTTTGGTTTTGCCTGCATTTTTTTCAGATACTAATAAAAGAAAGGGAGGAAGGAGAAGGAAAACCTAGCACAAAGGGTGGGAAATAACCATTAAATCTTCCTCATGCCACCATGGCAATGAACCTTTTTCACTGCCCACAAATTGTTCAGTCTCCCTAAAGCACATCAATTTAGCTTTGTGGCCAAATCTCAGGTGAAAACACAGTGAATTTCAGAGCACATCTATGAATACAGGCTTTTCATCATCCTCTCACAACTTACTCATCTCACTTAAACTTTATGAAGTTTCTTGGTGAATTTGGTTAAGAATAGAGCACTAAAATTTGGTGACCGGATAGCCTTAGTCACTAAGAACAGGATTCATGGGTAAAATCTAGCAAAATAGAAAATGGCAGTAATATATTTTCTTTGCAAAAATGATGAGGATTGTGATACATCAAAATTGTATCTGCCTTGGCTATGATATATATGTATATATATATTTTTAAACTATTATTTTTTTTTTTAAGTGGAGGGTTTTTCAGGTAAATTTGCTCTACAGTTATTCCTTTCTGCAACCTAACAAATGCTGGATAAGGTTTCTCATTACTCACAGTTCAAAATACAATAAGTTGCTTAATGTTTAAAGGAGGTTAAAGAAAGGAAGATAGACAGAAGCAAAAACAAAGAAAGTCTAACACATAAAGGTCTGAAAAGGCTTTCCATCTTTACATGGTTTATAAATTTAGATGATTGAGTCAGATATTCATGAAAAACTCTGGCTTCAGATCAATTGCCACTTCTCTGGAATAGAAAGCAAATGGTATTCAACATTCTAATAACTACTGCAAAAGAACCATTTTCCCAGATTCAAATAAAAACCCCAAATCATCAAAATAATAACATTAAAAACAAAAATCAACTCAGAAAAGGTGATGTAGTAAAAGAGAGAAAAGACCAAGAGGAAGATGTTGCAGAATTAACGGCATCTTGTCACAAGTTTCAAACCTTCATGGAATTAGAAAGCCAATTCTGGTTTATAACTGACCCCAGATTCAAATCAGACAGGCAAAGATAAAAACTCTGGGACCTCGCTGGTTGAAACTTGATGAACAGGATCTCTTAACACTTTAAGTGCTTGAAAAGCAGTGATGGTAGACAAAAGCCTATATACTGCATAAGTCAGGGATAATTAAAAGTGGAACCCATCTTTTAAATCCCAGGCACCAATCGTCTTGAGGAATGTAGCGCTACCATCTGCCTTTTAACAAAGCATAACTGATGGTATCCTCTCAACTTTCAAGGGAAGACAGCTGTAGGAAACCAAAGAGTTACACTCACAGGAAGAGATGCTGATAACATGGCATTCAAGAAAAGCAGATCAATGTATCCGCACAGAATTCTGGTACAACCAGGATTGAAGAAGACAAGGGAAGAACTGCTCCCACCATCTCCAGAGATCCTCAACTCAGGACTATACATTTACACCCACACAGTGACCATGAGGGTATTATTAGCAAGAGTGATATTTCACTATATTTTGGATAAATAAATGTAACTAGCCCGGATTGTATTCTGGTTCTGTGCCAAACACAAAGCAGTCTAAAGAGAAAGACAATAAGTTCAGTTCTGACAGAATGAATATGAGATGCACCATCTTAATTTGACTTCAAACACGAGTTGGTGGCAAAACAATTAAATGCCTGTGAATTTTTAATGTGCTCAACTATTCACAGTTACGTAAGTTCATGCCTCCTATTTTCCACTGTATTGTACACTATGTTCACTATGTAGAACTATTAATTCTAGCAAAAAGTCCATATGGTTAGCAAGTACAAAACAGCAAATCATTTAATCAAGATTTTATCACTTTAATTTTCCACAGAAGACATTTATATTACTGCTTATTAGTCTTATTTGGGGTTTTTAGCCAAGAACTGTATAGGCTGAGTAAATGCTGTGCGAAATGGACGTTTTCATATGTGCACATCTAGCATTTGGACAGGGTAACTTGAGGAAGAAACGGGCTGCTGGAGAACACTCTTTTGAGAGTATCTGATGCTAGCTGGAGCTCAGATGGCTTCTCCCTCCTCTCTGCTGGTATGTGTGAGTCATTACAAGATACCAGGAGAAAATGCTAGAGGCAAACTGGCTCCCCAAGGTTCAACCCTTTTCTCCCGCAGGGACAGAACAGAGCTTCCAAACAGCAACACGGCACCATATCTCTGTTCTCTGCTTGGTCCCTTGCAAATACTCTACAGCAAACAAACGCATAAAACACCATGCAGGTCCTGCATCCTTCATACCCAATAGTGCAGAAGCAGAAATATTTCTATTTGATTCATGTTGTTTGCACGGATTAGTTTGAGAAATCCCCATCTTGGTCAGTCATTTATATGTTGGGATACACAAGTTATTTGATTTATGATCAGCTTTTAGCCAGAAATTTCACTTTCTTTTCTTACGATAACAATTTTTGCATCCCCTCACATTCTTAAATGTGCTTCCAAAACAGTGTTTGTGTCACTATAAATGCATCCTTTCATTTTCTTAGCTCTATCCATACAGGCTTACTGCCAAAACAAGGAAGAGTTTCACATGTTTGCTTTCTTCCTCACCTGACCTCACAGTGAAGGCTGAGACCAGCAAATGTGATCATGCAAGATAAGGCCATAGCCACAAACAGCACCACAACACAGCTTTATCAAAAAGCAGAATGCTGGTTGCTTTCAGAGGACAGCATACAGTCACCTTAAGGCATGGTCTTTAAGACCACAAGGAGCACAAACTCAGGCAATGGTGCTTCATGCATCTGTGATATAGCTGCTCCAAAAACCCCTCTGAAATGATGGACAGGGAAGAAGGCTGATAAAATACAGTGAAAGCTTTCTCTCTTTTTGCCAAATCTGCTAGCTCAGCAAAGGATTTCAAATTTTGAAATCCTCATTCCTGGTGGAAGAAGAATGTGAAGAAATTTAAAATAGCCAGATCTTTTCAATCGGACCTTTTAAGGCAATTCAGCTTTCAACCCCTGTAAAATACACAGCCAAGAAGTTTGGAAGAGGTGACACTTGTTTCCTGAGAAAGCTGGAGTATGGAAGGGTTTTGATAAGAAATATTTTCCCAAGAGAAATCCTAATTCAGATTCATAATTCCCATTGACCTTGTAGAAGCAAAAGTATACTAATGCCAGGGAATGGGATGGAGAAAGTCTTGACAACCTGCTGTAATAGCACCATAAAGCAGCTGAGGTGGTCAGCCACCACTTTCTTTATATTTTTAGGTCATGGATGAAATTAACTCAGTTCCATTGCAACAGAAAAGACACTGATGCTGTGAGGAGAAAGAATAGGCCATTTTCAAAGTGACCCATCATTTCTGATGGAACATTTTGGATTCAAATAATCAAAGTTTTGTCAGTAGACCTTATTTCCTTATTCATATCAGCATCAACAACAACAAAAAAAAGTTAACAATGACAGGAAAAACAAGAGATGCTTAGAAAGAAGCTGAAATAAGCAGAGGGAGAATCAGGAGCCCATGTAGAAGTAGAGGATTTTCTCAGTCATTCCAAAAACTCATGTTCAGGTATTCTGATCATTCCTGACATCGCTTCTATCAGCCAAACTGTCAATAAGCATGAAGAGAAGATAGTTTATTATAGTTCTCTGAATTATACTGCCTAAAATAAGCAGTGGCTCTAAGAATCTGAAGGCCCAGTGTGCCTTGCGGCATGTGAAATTCCTAGAGGGGGAAATGTCGGAGAACCAGAACCAGCCTTGCTTCCCACACTGCCCATTCGTGAATTCTTTCCTATTAATAGAGTGAACTACTGCAAAGCAGCTCAACTACTAGAATAGTCTGTGGTTAGAAGGAGCTGGCTCTGGCTTTGCACTGAAAATTTATCTTCTCCAAAAGAGATTTGAGGATTCTCCTGTTGACCTAATCAGGAAGACAGCCTCCTTAGAGGAGGATGAATGAGCAGTGAACAAAAGCGCCCACAAATACAAATTCTCCTCAGGTTTCTAGATGGCTTCAAGTCATCCCTCCTCAAGCTTCAGCTAGATCAGTAATGTCTAAGGAGGAAGATCCCTGTGATTTTCTACAGAACTACAAATAAGATTTCTACTTCTATTCAACCACAAATAGGTCTACTTCTGTGTGAAGTAGAGGCTTCATCTGTCAAGGAATCTGTTTCGTATCAGAAATATCAACGACAAAAGCACATTCATGGCAGGAGGAGATACAGAAGGTGATTGAGGGTCCCTCAAAACAGTACCTTAACTAATTTTGCTGGTTTGTTAGATTCAGGCTGATGGAATTAAATAATTTTTTCCAAACATGTAACAAAGTACAGAACCATCAGGCTATTAAACATACTTTGTATTAGTAAGCTTCTCCTATAACCTTTTATTGATGGAAGTCTGAGCAACTAAGAGTTTTGAAGTATTTCAATTTTTTTTTTAATTTTTTTTTTTTTTTAGCTTGATAAAGTTGTAGAGAAACAGAAGGAAACTCACAGACGAATGCTGGAGCAACTTCTAATGGTAGAAAAATCACACAGACAGACCCTGTATGAATTAGAGGAAGAGAAGAGGAAGCACAGTGAATACATGGAGAAAAGTGATGAGTTTATAAGCTTACTGGAAAAAGAACGTGAAAGGTAAGGTTACCACTTGGCATGGTACTAAGAAATACCTATAATTTAATATAACGTGTACAGATCTGTCCACTTTCTGCATCCACTGCAAATTAGGAATATTTGTAGAGTCATATTTTGAGATTTCAGCTATAAAAGCATAATGAATTATTCCTAAATAACAGTGGTGTAGGTTAGCATGTTGATAGATTCTTCAGCTCCATTAGAGAGCAACAAGTATGTTACAATACAGGGAGCCCAGGGAGATGCACAAATGTGTTACAACAAAAGTTACAACCACATAAAGCAGGTTGGTCTTCCAGTGTGTTTGAGATGTTCAGTGTGCACAATGGGATGTAAGTAAGAGAATATGAAATCTGGACTGCAGACTACAATGGCAAAAGAAAGACATGAGGAAAAACAGAAGGTGTTTGGACAAATCAAAGCACAGAAAGATGACACAAAGGCAGAAGGTAGTTTGCAGAAAGCTTTGAAAATAAGTTCCTGTATCAGTACTGGATAAAAACCGTAACCAAAAATCTCAACAGCTTGTTTAAGCATAATGTGAGAGTTTCAAAACCAATTTTCAGAAGGATAAAGAAGAATTTAACGACATTTACTGTCTTTAAAATTTCAAAACGGAACTTCTCTGAATCTGCTGTAAAATTGAACACGTTCTAGGGAAAAAGAAAAAATAATAGAACATTTCCTATTCTGTGGATAGCTACTCCAGAAGATAGGAGTATATTGTCTCTGCTTCCTTTTGCTTCAGAACAGCTTCCAGATGGAAATGTTTGGGTGTGAGAATGTCAAGCTTATTCTAAACTCACATTATGCATAGATAATTCTTCCTCTGCTTCGCCTGTGTAACATCATGTTCCATGTATTTTGGCAGCATTTACTACGTTCACCCTTTCCACTACACCTCTCTCCTTCACATATCAATGATAGCACATATGCTTCCCACCAAGTACACAGCCATATTTACGCACTGCAATTAAAGAAGGTGGGGAAAAAATAATTTGCTTCTCAGAAAAAAAAGAGCATTAATGCACACAACCACAAGCACACACAGAAAATCACATACAGTCACCCAGCAAAGGGCAGAATGGATGTTTTTCTCCAAAAATTGCTTTTGTAAAGCATCAACTTATTGAGAACTGAAGTCTGAGCTGAACAGAGGTTTTCATCTGTGTTGTCCTTTCCTCATAAAGTAGGAGTCACTCATCTATCTCTTAGAGACAGAGCTAAACAACCTCAATTGCTAAATGTTACATCAGACACGTGTGCTCTCACAGCCTGAAATGCTGCTCAGGAGGAAAGACTAAACCACGATCTTTGTGAAAACAAAGTAGGCATGGGAATAAAACCCCATTCCTTGCACCTCCCCCTACTCTCCCCATAAAACATTTACCACTATGATCTGCAACATTTAGTCTATCTGCCTGGAAAAATGAAAAAGAAATAAGAAAAAAGAAAATAGTGAGGTGCCTAATGAGACCTTAGAGGACGTAATGATAGATTTCAGATTAAGTCTCAATTTTTCTATTTTCTTTGGAGTGCTTATTTTATGTGGAAAACCATAAGGGGGTGTGATGTCACATATTGAGCTGATTCCAAAATGTTTGCCAAGTCATGTCACCGTCAAGATCTCCATGCAATTGCCTGCCATAATAAAAAGAAAGAGAAAAAACAAAAAAAGACAAACAAACAAAAAATGCTCAGCAAGTTAAGGCACATCTCTCTGTGTTTACCTGCATGACTTGACATTCAGAATACACACCCATACACAGCGAAGTGACCTTTTCTTTCATTTCAAAAATCTTAGTCTTATTGTAAATCCTCACAGGATGTAAATTTTGCTCTTGGCTTATGAGAACAAATAAAACTCTGTGAGAAATTTCATACATAAACAATGACAATGAATGTTGGTTCCCTCTGCTGAAATTCCATTTAAGAACAAGCTGTACAGAAAAGCCATAACCGTTTGTCAAAGAACTTTCTTCCTTTTTCAACAAGAAGTATTCCTTTATCAGTGTGGAAAGGTGCGTAACGTTAGTAACAGGATTTCAGATTCAAAGCAAAATCCTGACCTTCCATGCAGTTAGTCAAAGAAGAGTTTTATTTTATGAAAGAGCAAAGCTACAGTATATGCTTTAAAATAACTTTCAAGAGTATAGAATGCATGCAAGCCAAACAAAGTATCTGAGTAATACAGGATTATATGATCAACATGAAAAGACTTGGATGTTATGGGGTGGTGATGCTGAAGGACTGAGAACTACTGTTTATAATACGAATAGAATCATAGAATCACAAGGTTGGAAAGGACCTACAAGATCATCTAGTCCAACCCTTCTCCCACTACCCTTACTACCAGAAGCCACTAAACCATACCTCGTAGCTCCTCATCCAGAATAAAGAAACTGTGAGTCAGATCCAATTCTTATATACAATTAAAGCTATTATAAAATAAGGAGGAGGGAAAGCATTTCCTCTTTCTTAGGTATGCTCTCAGGAAGAGTAAAACCATTGAATTCTTAAATGAAAACGTGAGTCATAAACTAGTTTATCAGATGGTTGTATGTTCTACAAAACCAGGCAAGCCTCCACCATAATGTCTTTCTGCTGCATTACTCCCTCCATACACAACAGTTCTCAGTAGAAAGGTTAACTTTGAATTTCTAATTAAATGATCTTAACTAAATTTTTAACTACGCTGTGTTTAGATCGTACAAAATATCAGCAGCCTTCAGTGAGGCAGTACAAACACCTCATCTCAATCATTCAACAATCCCTTTGACTTCATAGCAGGGCAAAAAAAACTTAAGTTTCTCCTAAGCAATTGTGCATTGTTAGACTTGTGAGTTTAAGACAAGATTAGCAACAGCTTTCTAGGTTTAATATTAATCCTTTAGATATTTCAAACATTTTTCTATTGCCTGCCAAAACTACTCTTCCATAGTCTCAGCTCAGAGATGAAAATGGATCTTCCAAGTTGGAAAGAAAAAGTATGCCAGAAAGAGCATTTCATGCCCCCTAGAAGCATGTGCCACTTCATTGCCCCTCTCCTCTTCATTCTCAAAGGCAACTACAAAGAATCAAGAATAAATACATTCCAGACCACTGCTTTGTCTAATAGTATTGATGTTTCCTTTCCTTCCTTTCCCAATTTGTCAGAAAGAGTGGCTAATAAATAAATGAATAAATAAAACCAACCCTGAAAATACACAACAGTTTTTAAAATATAGATTCAAATATAGGTTCTACTGTATCTTTACTGAAGATGTACCTACTTGTCCAGATAACTTTATCCCATGCTTTTGGAGTACAATTAAGTAATAAAAGTTATTTTAGGACATAATTCGCAAAGCTAAAATATGAAAGTTTACAAGATAGACACGCTTCTAGTTTGAAAACATGACATATGCATGCAAGTGTTCATATATTTACATATTACTCTCCATCTCACAAAACAAAATGAAATGCCTGAGAAAAGAAACAAAAAGGGTAAAATGATAAGCACTTACACAGCCTTTTCCACTGCAAATATCACAGAGTTTTAAATAGTATGTGAGTACAGTTATTTCCTGTTTTTTGAATACTGAAAGGACATGAAGGTATGAGTGAAAATAACTTCTCTCTGTTCACAGCATACCTGAATGCTTAGACTGCAGGAAAGGTAGAAATCTCCCAGTGAACAGATGTCCTCCATCTTCAAACTCACTACACACTATGGCTAGCATGTTGATTCTCCATAACAACAAAATGTAATTCACAAGTGAATGCTGTTATAGAGGACAGGAAAAGAAACAGCAGTTTGACCATCAGAGATGTAAACAGACTTTAAAGGTAGTTAGGATAAATGTTGCCCACAGGAATTCAATTATTGGCCCAAAACTTCTCAGTTGGTATGACAGTGATTAATAAGCTCTAACATTAAGGATCCTCTAACTGAGAAAGATGAGATTCTTCTATACAGAGTTTTTGCTTTAGCATTTAGTTCACAATCACAAAGGTCAGACAGAGAACGTAGTCCAAAGGAGAAGAAAACCATTTTTTTTTGCAAATAAGATAATCCTAACAGTTCATAAATAAAAGTTATCCCTTTTGCTCTAAGCAAGTGGAAAAAGAAAAAAAAAAACAACAACAAAACCCAGCCAACCAAATTCTATTCCACTGCGTCACCCATCAAGAAAAACACATTTTCAGTGTTGAAATAAGTTACTGTGATACCTATTTGGGGAGTCAACATTCACCAAACATAATGGTTGGAACCTGACCTGCAAAAATCTCTAAATTTTGTCTTTCTCATCTTAAAAAAACACAAAAGAACTGTGCTGGTTGCCTCAGTTGCTATCCCCCTCAATGTCAATCAATTAACAGAGACAGCTTTTGAGCACTACAAGTTAGAAGAGGTCTGGAAGCCTCCAGCACAACTTGTGTGCAGGGCCAAGTTCACAGGTTGCTCAGACCTTTCTCCAGCTGACTTGTGAAGAACTCCAAGGAACAGTGATTCTGTTGCCTATCTATAGGCTCCTCCTGCAGTCTTTGCCATCCTTGCCTGGAGACCCTTTCTGTCGGGTTCATTGTAGGCATCATCCTGGTCTCATTTCTGCCTTGAAATAGCTGTTATTACAAGCTCAGCAACCTCCTTTCTAGCAAACCTCTAAACCTAAATCATCATCATAATCTCTTATATTTTAGCTGCCTTGGACACAAATGAATTTTCCACACTTCCTCAGTATCTCACCTGCACAGAGTTCAGTTAATCAGTTGGAATCCCATTACTTCTCTAAAAGCTTCTGCACAGTGGTCCTCCATGTTGCGAAGTTCATTTTGTCCACCTCTGCTCTGTCTATGGGACCTCATACACACTATTCTTTAGATCTTTGCCTTTCTCTCTTTCTGTGCTTGTTCTCACAGAATCTTGAAATCAGCTACCACTTCTATGCTGAAGATTCTCGGGTCTACTCAAACCACCACAACCACAAAAATCTTACCTTCTGTGAGCAGCCTGAGAACTTTATCAGACCGAAAGGGAAGTCAATCTTTTATCCCCCTGTCTATGGTTTCATCCTTAAGATTCTCCACCACCTCATTTCATAAAAACAAGTTAACAAACTCATGCTGTTTGTCACTCAGTTTATCACATCTAGATCCATTTTCTCTCAGAGCATTTCTTTAAGTCTCTTCAGTTCTTCATCACACCTCCAAGAAAAAGAAAGAAGAAACGCAAAGAAAATAACCAACTGCCGGCACTTTTCTGTTCTTTCATCCAAAGAAATCTTTTATGGTTTCCACATTAGCTATTTCACCCCTCTCCATACAACTCTCCATGGATGCATGGCCATTACTGCATAAAAGTTATTTATTTCCTCTTGTGTACCTTTATAATACACCTTTATCCTCTCACTGAATGTAACTACATGGCCCAAACCCTCCATCACAATACAAATGTAGTAAAATTTGGTAAAATGTGTGGTTTTAGATAGTTGTGCATTTAGGGTTAGAGTTCTGTGGGTTTTTTTTTTGTTTGTTTTGTTTTGTTTTTAATGACATATGAAACTAACTGCTACACGTAGTAGGTCAAGTGAGCAATGCTGGAAAACCAGTACAGTGCATCAAGAAGAGAAGAAACCTCAGATCAGACATGAAGCTAGTTAGTATGTTGTCAGCGTAACCCTGCTGTACTTGAATTCTGACACATTCACACGTTGGAATAACAATATTTTGTATGTCAAGTACTGGAAAATTCAATATTCTGTAGCAATGGGTATAATTAATATTTGCTGTTTTTATTAATGAAACCAATTAAATATTATAAGAAGCAGGACCTTATTTTTACAGAAAGCTGCAGTAAAAATAAACACAGTCGACTTATTTATTCTATACGTTAGCAGCAGTTTTTAATTTCATGCACACTAAACTATTGTTATAGATTGCATTGTACTGAAATGCAATCATTTCCTTTTAGCTTTCTGGCAATGAGTTATATATATTACATATGCCTGAGACTATGTCTTGCAAGTTGTGAAATCGATGCCAGATCTCTGTACATTTGACCTTTTTCATGGGTATCTAGTGCTCTGTAGGTGAGTGAGAGAGACCCACCACAAACAAAACTTTAGCTTTCTTATTCTGCACTGTTCCCAATGGAACAGTCCCACTAATCATAAGTACCACTGAGACGCAATGACAAGACACAAGGAAGTGATGTATGCAGATTAATTACCTCATGCTTGTACGTGAAGAACTCTGTACCATTATACTACATAACTTTCAACAGATGTTGTGAAACTAAACTCTTGTCAAAATTCAAGGATTCCATGATTTATACAACAGTTTCTGTGAATGATGAAGGGTAGGGTACTTTATCTTAAAAAATAAATGAATAAGATCAGGTTAGCAAAGAAATTAGAAAAACTCAAAACTGTTAAGTAAGGTCAAATTATGTTTACTCAAAACAAAGAGTAAAGAGAAATGTGAACAGAATCAGTGCTTTCAACTCATTGTTAATACAACTGAGAAGTGTTTTTGGATCTGTGGTGCAATTTTCAATTATTCCACCAAGTGCAATTTAGCCAGCAGATGCAAGATCTGGTGATAACCATTTCTCACGCAATTCATGGAATGAGAGAGGAGTGAGGCTCACACTCAGTTTCTTTAAACTTTGAGTACAGGAGATATCTGTCCATTGCCAAAGACACTGTCATGACTACAAATCCATACTATCTTTGGGTACTTTGAGGCAGAAGAGGACACGATGGAAAATCTTAGACACTCTTCTACCCTGCTATCCTATCTCCCCACTTAGGTGAGGAAACCAATGGGCATCATCATATGCTCTCATAGCAAAAGGCAAGAAATTCTTCTGAGAAGGATGACCATGGAAAGCCACCTTGGTGGTAGTTCTAGTCAGCACTTCTAACCGTGGTGTCACAGCTCAAAGGGAAAGATGATCTTTGAAAGCTGGCTAGTGTCACAATATTTATGGCTCCTGTAAATCAATACCAACTCCGTATATTCTATTTGCAACCTAACCAGTGACCAGCACGGGTGATGAAGGACAGGCAAAATATCCTCATGTTGAGATGCTACCCTTAGTAATCGGGCGCTTGCTCCACTCACTGATTTAAATTTCCAAATAAGACGCAGTGCACTGCTCCACGTATAGCACGGCATAACTTGCCTCATCACAAGCAACAATAGAAACGGATGACTGCACTGAGACCTGTGACCAAAAAAAGACACAGTGCCCTTCTGATTCACTGCAGGGTGGGGCACAGAGAAGGGCAGAAATTGGCACAAGATACTGTAACCAGTTTTAAAAGAAAACACCCGACATCAGACAGAGAGAAGAATCTATAAATTGTTCTCTGAGACAGCAGAAAAGTTTGATGCTATCATAATTTTTCAGAATAAATCATTGCTCTGGGAAAAGCTATATTCCTGTTTCGGTGTGGAGGGGAAATCCAAACGAAGTCAAGATCTTTCTCATGATAGAAAAATGTAAGTGACTTCTATGTGCTAATATTAGCTTCATATCTTAAGGATAGGCAAGAGAAAAATGGCCATGAGAACAGGGGACACAGGTCATGCACCGGTTATCAGGACCCGTGGTCTAAATTCATAACCAAGTTTCTCATGGCATATTGTGAACCTCGCTGCATTTATGCCTGGCTACAAAATCACTGAACATCACTTATAGTTTTTTTATATACACATATATATGTATATGAATGAAAGAAGCTTACATGGGAGTTAAAGCACTTTAAGTGAAGTGTCACAGCCCCACACTGGGCAGTAATTTTAAATTGAGTAAAGAGGAAAATCAGTAGCACTGAATCTAATGAGAACAAAGGTTACTAGAAAAAAAATTCATCTGAAATAAAACAAAATTATCTTATGTGATCATTTTGCTTTTTGCATAAGCATTTTTTGTTTGTTTGTTTGTTTCTGGAGCCTGAAAAGCTTGCTATATAAACTTCAATAAGAAACAACACATATGTGGACAAAGTAACACACAACTTCCTTAGAGTCTGAAGACCAAGCCCAGTATGAACGCACTGAAAAAGCATGTTGAACATTTCAGCCTTTTAACTATGAAGATCAGGACAAAGCCAGAGGAAGCGCATAAATACAGAAATAAACTGTTAGGATGGACCAGATAGGTGATAGATACAAGTCTACCTAAGATCTGTAGCAGAGAAACCCTGAGACTGGTGCTTGAGTGGCTTGCAGCCACTTAGGTCTGCTACCTAAGAAGCATTTGAATGAAGAACTGCAAAGCCTTCGTTAGTGGGGTTCAAACCATGCCTCCTGGGAGAGAAACTGATATAGCAGCTTCTGTGAGGCATGGTTTGGAGATATTCCAAAGGCTGAGCAGGCAAAGAGACTTTGCCAATCCCTTTACCCTCCCACAGATAAGTGAGTGCTGGAGAACACTAGTGGTAAAAGCCAGAGTATATACAGACCTACTGACAACAGAAGGCTCCAGTACTAAAAGATCTCAAACTATCATTTGATCGACAACCTTTTTTTTTCCTGCCTGAAAATTAAGGAACAGTTGTGATGTCAGGCTAATGGAAGAGGAAAGAGGAGATACTATGCCATAGAAAACTTTTATTCACCCCCAAAATGGGAAGTTGAAAGTGCCAAAGGGACAGTCACACTGAAAATACCCAGACAGCTAACTGATTTGTGTCTGCCAAACTTGGCCTAACATCAGTTATCTTCTCCCAGACCCTACCTTTGCCAAGAATTTTGGAGAAGAAGGGAAACTCACTGAACACAGAAACTTGGTTGTTCTCAGATGTGCATATGAGCTTGACTAGATATGCCTTGCACAGACCTGTTCAAGATCACAGAATCACAAGGTTGGAAACGACCTGCAAGATCATCTAGTCCAACCACCCTCCCATTCCTATCAGTGCCACAAGCTACTAAACCATCTCTCGTAGCTCCTCATCCAGGCGCCTCTTGAACACTGCCAGGGATGGTGACTCCACCACCTCCCTGGGCAGCCATTCCAGTGCCTGACCACCCTCTGAGAGAAAAAGTTTCTCCTAATATCCAACCTAAACCTCCTCTGGTATAACTTCTGGCCATTTCCTCGGGTCCTACTATTTGCCTGGGAGAAGAGACCAGACCCTTTTGCACCACAACCTCCCTTCAGGAAGTTGTAGAGTGCAATGAGGTCTCCCCTGAGATACTCCTAGCTGTTCTCTCAGCTAGTGGAGAGAACATCACAGGTTACTGCATTGCGAAAGAAAATCACTAAATCCACTCTTCGTAACAGTGCTGTATTTACTTACTTGCCAGTACATTTAAGTTCTAAATTTCAGTTGAAAACCTGAGAACTGATTAAAAAACTTGCTACTTGAAGAAGCTCTTCACTCTCAAAGCCACTTATAAGGAATCTTGCCTCTTACTACCTATCACAGAGCTCCTTAGCCATATCATTTTGATTCACGGTACCTCCAAGTCGCAGGAGAAAACAAGGAAAGAGGTACTGCATCCTGGAAGATGCTGAATACTCTCAAATCCCATCCAGACTTCTATAGGAGGATCCCACCAAAACTAAGTGTACACTCAGGTCAAAATCAGGACTGTTTTACGTGAGAAAAATGGTAAGGATGAACATTTATTTATAAAATAAAGTCTTATTAGTAAGTTTCATACAAAATCCATCCAATCTTTTCAGTCTATTTAGTGAGATTTGATAAACACAAGGACAAATGGAAGTATCTAAATGATACCAGTTACTGTAAAAATAAATAAATATCCACATCTAACCAAACAGACTGAAAAGACAGGATGGATTTTGTATCATTTTATTCTAAATTCAGGTGTGAACTGAGACAATAAAAAAGCAGCTCCAAGTAAAGAGAATGAAACCCAAATACATATGGCCACCATAGACACTACAAGTGACAAAAAAAGGGCTTTCTTGAATTATCCTTCCACTTCAGTCAAGTATAATCATTACCAGCTCACATTATCCTTCTTCATAACCTGGAGGCAAAAATTAAAAAAAGACAAAAGACAAAATCAGATGATCCAGTAGAAACAAAAATAAAGTATAGAAGAAATGGAGACCTTACACCCTCCTCTTCCTTTAATTTGATTTGCATGCTAATGATTTTAGGAACATCAGAAAACCACATTCTGATATATATATGTATATGACTGCCAAACTGACATTTAAGGATGTTCAGATCCTCCAGTTTCATTTAAGTCAACAAGAAATTGGGACAACATTTATTCAGATGTTTAGACAAGATTTCACATGTTTCTCATTTGAAAATTTTATCTTACGTCCAGCTGGGGGACTGAGAAGCAAGACACACTCCCTGAAATCCTAAAATTCTCCTTTTTTTTCAATAGTCTTGCCAGCTAAACTCTGGATGTCTTCGCATTCTGTCAGACGGGAGAATGAGTCAGTCTGTCCCTAACTGGCCTTCTAAAAAGGAAATTGAGAAGTTTAATGACATATTTGGATAAACACACTCACTGGATCAAGTTACTTACCTTCTTATATCACTTTAAGTTTGCTATAAACCTTCAAAATTCTTATAGACTGGATTTAAGCATAGCCAATGAAAAGTATAGATTATAAATAAACGTAATGAAAACACTATATTAAAACTTAAAGGACCTCATAAACCTGCTTGTCAAAGCCTCACCATTGTTAAATGGTGCCACAGCACTAAACCCATGTTATTAATTGCTAAGTCATCCACAATCTTTATAGAAATATCAGCCCTGCATACATCATCTTTGGTTCAGAACCCAGTTCTCTTATGGTCTCTGCACACA
This sequence comes from Lagopus muta, assembly GCF_023343835.1. Classification (NCBI taxonomy): domain Eukaryota; kingdom Metazoa; phylum Chordata; class Aves; order Galliformes; family Phasianidae; genus Lagopus; species Lagopus muta. The sequence goes on from NC_064433.1 coordinate 84,620,794, forward strand.
GTGTAACAGCCAACACTGCAGCTCTGAGTGAAGGAGCAATGAATAAAACAAGGGCTTGCACATTTCAACTCTCCTGAAAAGACAGTGGAGACCACTGTTACAGTTTATGTGCACTTTACATCTCCTTGACTGTAAGACCTCGCCTAGAAATCGGTAAAATAAACTGCATTGAATCTACAGAAAGACAGGAATACTTAGCTGATTTTGCTTCATAAGCTCTCAGATTACTAAAAAGAACAAGATTTCAAATACCATTTCAGAAATCATCATTTCTTGCAGCAGCACGTATCCAACAGTACGCTATACAGCTCAGTAGAGCCTTATTCGTGAATGTATCTTACAGATATCACCATACAAAGGAATTTGAAATGTGCTCAAAGGCAAATTTAGCATTTTAACCACCTGACTACAAGCCTGTCTCTATCACTGCATCCCTGAAACAGTACTGAAGTGCCAGTTCTGGCTGCAAAGTTGCATTTCAATATCCAGTTGAAAAAATGCTGCAGGTAGAAATGGCTTGGTTTTACTAGACTGTGGAAGGGCTTCGGGAAGAGATGAGACCTATATAGGATGCACTACTGCTAACAAAACAGTATTTAATCTAAACAGAGTTTACAAAAAGAATGAAAAAAAACGTGAAGGTGCAAGTGCTCCTGTACAAATACAAGAAGTCTAAAAATCTAAGAGAAAAACTCAGATGTCGGGCATAAATACAATGTGCTTCTCAATGTCAGTCAGAAAAGAAGTTATTTGAAGGAGTATTATCGTACTATTGATAAAACATTTACCTCATGAGAGAACTGGTTTTGTTGATGTAGGAGCAGGTCATGTGAAATTAAAAATAAATAATATTTAAAAAAAAAAAAAAAAAAAAAGGAAAGCAGAAAAGCAGAGTGAAACAAGGTAAATGTAATTCTGTAAAAAGACCATGAGCTGAATCCCCTATACAAACAGATGATCATATGAATGCTAGACTGCTGGCCATCAATCTAAAATAACAACACTAACCACAGAGTGATCAGAGGTAGAAAGTGGAGGCGTAAGGGGAATCTGAAGTTATTTTCACATGCTGCATAAGCATCACACTAAAGTACAACAGAGAACAGCTGTTTAAATAGTCTAACTTCTGTAAAACATCAAATCATGAATTGTAAGAGGTGGAGCAAATTATGGTTTTGGCTTGTGCTAGAGCAAGGAACTAGTCCTCAGCGTACATAAGAAAAAGCCAGGGATGAGTAAGTTCTCAAATTCAACCTGTTAGTTTTAAGAGGGGTGAAGGAAAAGCAAAAAGAAAATAGAACAAAAAAAAACTACAATGATATTTAGCTCTAGGTGAGATAGGTACATAACAGCGATGGAACCTAATTAAAAACAGCGCCTAAAAGTCTAAAACTGCTTGAAGGCACCATGGAAACAACAACAGTTTCAAAACAGATTCAACATGGAAACAACAACAACAAAACAGATTCAATGTAAATACGTATTAGCAAATCAAAAGAAACCAGAACATTCTCTTCGCACCACGCTAAACAATTTAACGTGAGTAAAATAAATTACGCATAAAGACATCATAAGAAGGGAAAGTGTGCAAACCAGTGTGCAAAACAGACCAGAAATAGAAATGCTGCTCAATAGAAACGCTGTTAAAAACTGTCTAGAGGAAAGTCTGCATCCCACTCGAAGTGGAGAAGAGGGAATTGCTGTGGACATCCTTCTTCTCAGTGAACAGCGAAGCACAAAATTCATTTTTCTGGTCACTACTTCAGGGTTCTGTTTGTTTGTTTTAATTTTGCCCTGACTGCCAACACTGGATTCTACCATGTGGGAAATCAAGGAAGCGTTCACGTGAGTCCTTTTATGGGGTATGAGTTCATAAAGCAAGCTAAAGCTGAGCTAGTAATAGGAAAAGTTTTAGATGTAATTCATGCAAACACAAAACAACAAGCTTACTAACACCTTACCAGGACTGAATGGTATTAAAAAGTTTGCATGAGAAATAGTGAGCCATTAGCTGATGGCTAACTCCTCCCCTAGAGAAGCCAGAGAAATGAGAGAGAGTATTCATTTTTAAGTGGAGATTCTAGGATTAACAGAAGTAGAACTCCGGACTTATTCATTTGATTTGACAACTAATTAAAGGAAATTAAAGAATAGAGCTAACAGATATCAGGCAAATGAAAAAAAAAAAAAGAAAAAAAAATCCAGCCAATTGAGAGGAAAGCAGAATCGTGCCAAGAGTCTGTTTTCCATCCCCATCAGTCCTTGAATTGAGTAATGCTTTGCCCTTCTATCCCCCCATTAACCCTGGTATCTGCAAGTGAAGCAAGACTAACCGAGCTCACAGCAGTTCATTCATCCCTATCCCTGCACAAATATGTTTTTCAAGCACTCACACTCTGACAGGCCTAAGAACAAAATTAAAGGGTCTGACTAGCTGCTTGCAATTGTTTGAAATAGATGTTTACAAAGGCCAATTTTAAAATCAAGTTTCTTACGGAGTTTCTGTGTGCCTCTCCATCATCATTCTACTTTGTCACCCATCAGCAAATTTCAGAAGAAATGTAAGAAAGAAGCAGAGATGTCTAAAGTATGAAACGCCTGCTGGGTTCCTGACAACAATCATCTTTTAGTGCCCAGGACATTAAGCAAGATACCAGTTTGACCCCAGTGCACAAAATGTGCATAATGATTTAAGACACTGTAATATCTTCAGTAATGATGACATAGGAGGACTTGGATTCCAACACAAGAAGATAATGAAACCATGAATGTAGGGATAAAAAATCCTGAATCATGTGAATACCACAGCATTTCCTCATAGCTCCCAGATCTTTGCTTTGAGAAACTTGTCATGTTATCATGTTTATTACAGAATCACATAATGGACGGAGTTGGAAGGGACCTCAAGGGTCATGAATCTCCAAACCCCCTGCCACATGCAGGGCAATCTTCTATTATTCAGCTGGTATAACTACATTTGGAAAAAGAAAGCTGAGCCTTTGATGTACAACATTAAAAAAATCATTACACTTCCTTATTAATGCAAGCACTTCACTCTTCTCGAGTATAAAACAGAATGATGACAACACCATGCATCACTACTGATGCCATGTCTTACTCATAGTGATTGCATTCAGGAGAGTGCAAACAACAAAGCACTACAGCTAATGAACACACTAGGTAGACATTCTTATGAAAGCACTGCATGTTGGTTTCCTTTTCTTTTTAAATAGGCTTTGTCTATTTCATCAATTTCATAGAATTATCACAGAATCACACAACCTGGGTTGAAAAGGACCTCAAAGATCATCTAGTTTCAAGCCCCCTGCCATAGGCAGGGTCGCCAACCACTAGACCAGGCTCAGAGCCACATCCAGCATCCACATCCAATCCAATTTGACCTCAAGTACTTCAGTTTTCAATATTAAAGGAATTAAATTTCTTTTCTTTTTTGGTTCCTGTCATCTGGTCCCAAAAGTGTTCTAATTTTTGCAGTCTTTCTGACAAAACATATATATTTGGCTGTATCCAAAAAGAATCCAAACCTTCACTTTCTGTTCAGATAATATTCCCATTTCTCCATTTATACAAGGTACTCATAATATCTTACGGTTATATAACCTCATACTATAGTAAGATTACTTAACCTGGAGAAAATGTAATCAGAAACAAAATGTGAAAATGAAAACAACTAAAAGCTTATAAACAGCTTACAGAAGAAAACATCTGAAGTCACATATAAGGAGTCACTACATTCATATATCTCTGCTATGAGGCAGACAGCTGAGCTCCCACCTCTGCCCATGGATTCCCGTGATGGTCATGATGGCCTGTTCAGTTGACTGAAGAGGTGTCTTCAGGTGGAGTCAAATCCCATTGCAGAGGTGGAAACTGTTAAGATGACAGTTTCACTACTACTTTCTGTGACATCTGTTTTCATAGGCAACTTGAAAGTCAAATTTTCACTGGGCTGTTACTTACATTTATAATACAGTGATCAATAGCACAGTATCTTAGAACACTCCCTCGTGCACCAGTGCAGGCCACTGAATCTGACCCAGCTTAGCAAGTTCACGTCTCCTGTGTCTTTTACTTTCTCTCAACTCTAATTCTCCTTAAATTTACCTTCCCCTCAATCTCTACAGCTGGCTCACCAGGCAACTTTTAATTTACTCCTGCCAGGCATCTAGGAAGCAACACCTCACTTTCTCAGTTTATCAGCTCACACTGCACATTTTGCTTCTCTCTCTTTCTTTCTGCAGGGTGTTTATGTTCAGAAATACAGTGTTACGTGATAGAAGCTGGTGCATGATAGGGGATATGATATACCTACTCAGTACAACGCCCAAGTGTTTATGAGCCCTGACTCAATTCTTTCTGGGGTGCCATCTTGCCATAAGACTTGCTTTCCAAGGCCCAGAACAGCGTGTTTAAAAAAACCAAAACCTCCAGCATCTAACATAATAAAATCTATGACATGGTTCACACTCTTATTTACGTCTAGACCTCAAGCATCTATGAAGTGCTATGAAATCCATGTGTGAAAAGAATTAACGTATATGAAGTTGTACGATCAAATTATACTCCTTTGACTTAATCTAGTAAATCTCTGATATACTTCTGTAGCCTGTTCAGATTTCTTTCTGTTCCACCCCTGGTTACACAATTAGATTTCTCATTTCAGTTCTTAAGAACATCAAAAAAAATAATCCCAGAAATATCCAGAAAGGACAGATTTTGTAGAAGCCCAGTAACTTCTGTTCTGCAGTCTGCACATGGAGCAAATGGAACTTCGCTAGCAGATACACAATGTATGGGAGTTTTGACAAGTCTCACAAGGACACATTTGGCAGTAGAGGATAAGATGGTTAGGAAATTGGTGCTAAAGCCACAGAGTTAAAAAGGAAATGTGAGAGTGAAAAGAAAGTTCTTAGGGTAGTGCTGCCTCTTTATCCAAGTTACGCATTCCTATTTATCAGCAAAGGAAAGGAAAAACATATCAGCACTGTATCATGGAAAGAAGAAAAAAAATAATACAATCACTGTTTCAATTTTAACTGTTTGACTAGGTTTAGAGTTGTAAAATGTATCAACATCAAGAACCTGAGCTTTGTTTGAATGTTTATAAAAACTCCAAGTTGAGAAGCTAGCAGAATAAACTGTGTATTGCTATTGTCAGTGTAAATTACAGGTCTTGTTTGCCACAACCCATTGCAATGAGAAGCTGGCCATGAGCCAACCAAAAGTGAATAATTTAAAACACTCAATCAGTTACATTCTGAGGCATTTTGTTTAGTGTTTAATAAGCTCTCGAGGGATGGTGAAATTACTAAAGCATATTGTCTTGACATGAGCTAAAACAGTCCTCTTTCATCACTACGTTTTTGGGAATTTGACATTAATGCATTAGATGAACTAATATCTGTATATATATACACACATGCACATGCATACATACATGCATACATTTTTGCACATACGTACATTAAGATATATTTTATCGTTTTGAACATCTGATGTTATTTATTAGCATTCCAACATTCCACCTTCAAACTGAAATTTTCATATTCGGTAAAATTTCTATACATATTTATACGTTCATTCTTCCATCTATTCTTTCTACTGGATTTCTTGTTTTATATATGAAGAGGGAGCATAATCAAATGCATCACACACAATGCATGATGAATATAGAGAAGGCTACTCAGGAACTGCTCTTTGGTTTATCTCATATTATATGACAACAGAGAGCTTCCACTAACATAAAATCATGTTAACTCCAAAACTAAAATTATATCCAAAAGTTTTTTGTTTCTGCTGTTGATAAATAGATCATGACATTCACTTGCACCTGAAGTTTCTGAACCTAAGAATTCAGGAATATCTACTTAGCCTTTACACGCAAAACAAGGGCAGGATTCAGGGACAAGCAAGAAAAAGAAAGGAAAAAGATTTTTCTGAGATCAAATGTATCACTTTTTAGAAATCAAAATGAGGCGTTATCACTGAAGAAATTATCCTGCCTCTGCCTACCCTGCAGTTTGGTTTGTTGGGCACCCTAGGCCATTCTCTGTTAAAGAGTCCTCACATTATGTTTGACAAAGTATATTATGTTATACTTTGCCCTAGTATAGTAATACAAAGGCTCTGATTTCAATGGATATCATTATTTTTAAGGTTTATTCAGGACCAGTATTTTAGAATATACCACGACTGCTCATTGTACATTTTCTTCTACTGTGTACCTTAAGAATCACAGAATGGTAGGGGTTGGAAGCGACCTCCAGAGATCATTGAGTCCAACCCCCCTGCCAAAGCAGGTTCCCTACAGCAGGTCGCACAGGTAGGCATCCAGGCAGGTCTTGAACATCTCCAGAGAAGGAGACTCCACAACATCCCTGGGATTCAGGACGCTATATAAGCAGCAAGGAGCAAACAATACCGATGCTTCTCAAAACAGCATTTTACCAGTTGTGCACAGGAAAGGTGCACAGGCTGATGGGGTCACCCTACACCACTGCATGGCTGTTCTCATCCTTGAGACAGCCCACTCACAGTGGTTCCACTCTAAATGTGTGCACATGCCACACAATTTCTGATCTTAGGCATGGGATCTGCTCAGTTGCAACTCTACCATAATCTCAGCAATCAGTTCAATAGAGGGCATAAAAGGCATCATGGCCTCCAGCCACAAGATTTGTTAAAGGGATGGAAGAGCTCTAGAGAAAGATGGTAAAAGGAAAAAAGCCTGGTGATGTGTTCTGGCAAGCTGTGCCCAACCCATAGGTCACAGAATAGCTCTCCCGATCTAAAAACAAGGCTTTGGAAAAAGAAATTGGGAAAAGGCAGTTATCAGCTAAAACCTCAAGTTATCCTTAGATGCACAAACTTGGGATGAGGTCTGGCACAGAGTTACAGATTATGGTGTATAAAATACATACCCTGCAAGCTTCTAGTTTATCTGTAGTTCTTACAAGCAGTACTGGAAAAGCACTGCCTAAGGACTGACTGAAATGGCGGGAGCAGCAAGACAACGAGGGCTCCGTGCCAGCTTTGGCTACTTGTCCCCTCTCATAAAGGATATGAGAAAGTTTGACTAATCATTTCTCACCAAAATATAACATAGAATATAAATTTAGAAATCTGTAAAAGTGATTTTGCAGATTAAACAAGATTAGATTTTGCTAAGCTTTGTGTTTATAGTTTGTCTTTCACAGTATCAACAAAATCCACACAGGATTACATGCAGAAAAGGTTAGGCTATACTCCTCAGCTGCTTTTTGTGTTGTGACATTTAGCATTGCCGCAGGTTACTAAAGTGAGTCAAATTGCACAAGCTTGAAACCTGTATATTTTGATGTTTGATCAACAGAAATTCTTACTGTGAAAAAAGGATCCAATAAATCTTCATCTCCAAATATGTCTGTCAAGTAAGGAAAGCTTCAGCCTCTATAAACAGTAGCACACAGCAGTATGTATTGCATTTCTCTCAAAAACAAAATTACAGTGCACACCTCCATTTTAAGTTTCTTTAGCAACGTTGTGAAAAGCCAGAAATTCTCCATCTATAATTTAGAGGAAAAAAACAAAAACAAAAAACAAACAAACAACCAAAAAATACTAGGAAAGATTAAAGTAAATTTTGTAAAACTTAGTTTAGTTTATTCCCTACTACGAAGTCATGATGAAATGGCAATGACTGTGCTTGGTGGTACCCTAAACACAAATAAACAAACGTGTAAAAATAAAACTAGGATGTTTTGGCTTCCTTGGAGGGGAAGGGAACAAGGGGAAAGGAATTTACAACATTTATTCCATGAAAGGAGAAAAAAAACATATTCAACCATAAATGTAAAAACCCTGACATGATGACCATAATCTCAAAAGGTGACCATATTTCAATTACTGTCATCTATTTACATTGTGGAAAATATTTAATTCATTAGTCTACATGGAAGCTTTTTCAATACGCTTTCATTTCTCCACACTAATTAGCTAATATCATATGATTTTACATCATTTAAAAACATACAAACAGTTTCCTTAAAAGGAGACAGTATAAAATAGCATCAGATGACATTCTAGGCTTTAAAAAACAAATATTTACAGAGGATCTGTACTCTAGTCATCTTATGTCCTTTTCTTATAATATTTACAAACTTTACATCATCATTTGCGATAAAGTCCTAAAAGCATTAGATTTGCTGTCTGTTAGTTTACCAAGAGTATGCAATTCTTAATCATCTCTGGGCAGATTTACAACATAGAAAAGAATCTACAAGGACAACAGCGATGTGGGCAGGCTGGGGAAGTAAACAAGAAAACTGAGCCCCAAGACCCACAGCAGAAACATCCCAGTGGAACAGACCAACAAAGCCTACATCAAATCCTGAAAAATTTACTCTGGTGACGCTGGACAAAAGGAGGAAATTATTTCCAGGGTTCTATATCCCAAAGAAGCTTATATCTACCCAGGTTAAAAGTCTCAGTTTAGAGAATACTAGCACTTTCTCAGCCTGTACCAAATATGGCAGTGATTTCCAAAGCCTCATTATAACCAGTACCGACTGCTGTGTAACAGCACATATATGACAGGAGAAGGCAGCCCTGCACTGATGAGTTGTGCCACTCAACAGTGGAAGTAGTAATAGTAGTAGATACGATTTTAGAACTTCTGACACCTTCCTACATCCCGTGGAAAGGTAGCTAAAAGTGAATGAATAACAAGGTTTTGGTAAAGAAGGTAAGGAGAAACGCACGATGAGACCACTTAGTTTCACATCCTGGGTGGCAAATTGAATGGGGTTTCAGAGCAGCAGGTACAATGTCCGTAGCTGGAGGAAACAGACTTCTGATCAACGCCCTGTAATTCTAGAACCAAGTAGTCAAAGGTAGACCAGGATCAAAATGCATTTCTCCCAAAGCCCTGATAACAAGCCAAATTAATATGACACTATATAATGAAGTTCAGTTCCATCTGCACCAATAGTTGAGTCCAAAATATAGCAGACTATTGAAAATGGAGCATTGGATGGGTTTTAATTCGGGCAATGGAAAATATTCCCCTTCCAAACCGACTGTCCCACTCTTGCCACAAATACTCAAAGCAGCTCTCCAATTAGTTCCAAAGAGCATGCTTGGTCAAAGTCTTCTCAAAGACTGATGCATTTGCAAACCTTGAACATGATCAGCAGCCCACTGATACTTTGACATGATTACCTACCTGAATTCTCTACAAAGTAGATGGAAATTGGGCACGTTTTCAAAAATTAAGAGCTGCACACATGCACATATCAAAGCTCTGAAGACGTGTTTTATGCAGCCAGTAGCTCATAAAAAAGAGGAACTGCTTATAGGGCAACTGATTGCCAGGTCTTACGGAAAGAACAAGTTCCTAAAGCTCAGCTGATCTTGAGAAGTATATGTTGCTCCAATAGAAAAAAAAAGCAAGACTTCTAGTGGCATAAAAGACCTTTCAAGCATTTTAGCCTTCAATCAGGAAGGAGCTGCAGCAGTAGCTGGCTCTTATCCAGCATCCTTTGAATGAGGACAGAGATAACAGGGAGCAGTAGAGTCAGCAACGGACACAAGAAAAGTTAGGAAGAAAGAAAAAGGATGAGTTCATTTGTGCTGAAAATGTTAGCATTACACAAGAAATGGAGACACGTGCACATATTCTCCATGCCCAGCAGGCAGCCTGCACGTCTGTTTGAAATTTGCTCTTCTGCAGGACTTTTGCCAGCCATGGCACACAGACAAGCTGCAACCCTCATGCTTAACAAGGCTATACAAATCACGCGGAGTTTCTCACACCATAAAAATGTCACGGTTTCATGGTTGTGGAATACCATGATGTACATGCTGTCAGTTAACTCTCTTCTGTCACCTGACAGTGGATATTGGTTGATATAATTTTAACAAATATACTGAAGCAAAAAGCGCTGTGTCACCCAAGGCAAGTCATAAGAGCAAGTCAGGCCCATGCAACAGCCAGTTCGTGAAAAGACTCAAAAACAGGGATACAAAATGTAGCTATCTCCTTCATAATTATTTTCTCATAAACTGAAACCCAAACAGAACACCAGAGGGACAGAATTTCCTTAAATGCACTCTGCAAAACAGACTCTTAATCAGGGATCAGAGCTCTAAGCCTTTATCCTATCTGACCCACATTGCTCCAGACCACATAGTGACTTTCAGGATTCTGTGTGCATGTAACTGACTTCACCAAAGTCAACTTATCAAAACAACCCAGCAAACTAGGGGACAATTGAATGCAGAAAAATAAGTAATGCAGAAGTATATTTAAAAACCTAACCAGCTCCACAGATTAGTACAAATACCAGATACATTTCCCCAGTGCTTAGTTAGAATGGGTGACAACAAAAATAATGTAAATTGGTTTCCTTTAGCAACGTTTGTTTTCATCCTTTTTGACTATGGTATTTGCTGTGATGTCATTTACTATGGTAAAGAAACGAAAGAATCCCACAGCTCAGATTTCTCAGCTCTTCAGGGTGCTCAACACAGAGTACTAATTAGGGAGCTGATAGAAAAAAAAAACAAAAAAACCTAGATTTAGTTGTTTATCTGTTCTTAAACACTGTGTGCTACTCTTCTCCATTCCCAGTCCAAGATGAAATGATAGAGCCTCAATCCTTCAGCCCAGCTCATTTGCTGCTCTAGCAAAACCACCTCATAAATGAACATTACTTTATGATCTTGTAGGACTCATTTCGAAATTAAACCACCAGACCATAAAACCCCAGAGCCAGAAGAGGTCACAAAGAAGAGTGAACAAATAAAAATGTCACTGAGTTCATTTTGCTTTCCTATGGAAGGGTTTAAAATCTCTGAGGAGCACAAGTCTCACACACAATGGATCAAGCTGCATTCAGTTGCTCAGTTGCAGCTTTCCAAGGGCCACACTACCCTTGAGAAGGACAGAAGCCATATTTCCAAAGGCAAATATGGTGAGGGGCATTCTCATCAGGTTTGCACAATTATTTTTCAACAGAAAGAAAATATTCTACTTTCCTCCTAAGCTTTTTTTTTTTTTTTTAGAAAATATTCTCTGGACTGAAGAGTTTTCAGTTGCAGGCCAAACTATGTCCCTGAACACTTACTTTATATGGCAACAAAAGGCCTTTAAGACCAGTTTTGATTTTGACCCTCTCAGTGATGCTCTCACTTGCAATTGATTATGTCAGTACACAAAATTAACCAAAACAGAAAGAGCTGCACATTTCCTGCATGCCACATACAGTTGGGGAGGCTGCATTTTGCTTACAATTGTACACAGATGTGTGCTCAGGCTAGCAATGCTCCTTTGACTAAAGTTAGTGGGTTACCTCAGCGTGTACTTCACACTGGAAACGCTATTTTGGGTGATGCCTCTTCTCTTCAATAAGTAGTAAATCTCAAGTTGCACTGGTCCATAAACACTCTTGCTAACTTAACATGGTAAAAGAAAAAAAGAAAACCAAAGAGTAAACAATATGAAAATATATGAGGTTTTCATTTCTTCCTCCTTTAAAAATGAGAGTATGTTTGAACGCAGGGTTGTGTTTTGCATCCAGATTTTCCCTCTATTCCTTGGCAAAGACACTCTGCATCTCGCACATCACCTTCCATTCCCTTGGAGAGCTCTCTGGGCAGACATTATGAAGGAACTGTAAGATATGGGCTACATACAGAAAACCTGAATAAATGGAGCAAGCATTTTTGTCTTTAAATAAATCAGTCCCTCAGAAGTTAAGTGTACCAATTATGTGGCTAACATTAGGGCAACAAATTTTCCCTTGCCTTCCTATTGCCATATGCCTGTCATTTTTTTTCCTACAGTTTCCACTCACTGTTTCAAACATATGTTGCCACTTATGTGCCAAGAAAGGAATCTCTGAATTACCCCCTTCATGTATGATGAAATGGCAGACTGAATGGAGCCAGAGAGAGCACCATTAGCAGTTATTCACACTTCTGTTTTCTCTTAACTTCCTCTTCTCCAAAGTTTATTCCTCTTATGCAAGGGGATGTGTAACTATGAAGCCATCCATGAGTCATGCTACAAAATATATAGCTGTAGCCATGCACTGGAGAAGTTTTTTTTTTGTTTTTTTTTTGTTTTTTTTTTTGTTTTTTTTTTTTTTAAGGCCACCTTAAATAAACTTTTTCTTCTTTCAGTTTCCAGATGGAGGATTCTTTTGTGAATTGCTTACCCAAGCATCAACACTGGTGATCCAACATTCTTTTCCTGTATACTCATTGCTCAGTTTACCAGTGGTTTGCAAGCTTTGTCCCTGGAACTTGTACTTCCCCGGGGTCAGCCTAGATGCGCACTCCACAGTTTCAGAGCAGTGGGCCTCTAAAAACATGCATAGCTGTATCTGTGCTTTTGTTTTTCCCCTCAAGAAAAGACCACCAAAAAAAATAAAGTCATGAACGTAATTCTTCAAAGAGGAAAAAAGAAATCCAGCTAAAGAATCCCCCAGTGTTGAGGAATTCATTCTCCCGAGGGTGGTTATTCTGGCACCTTGAAAATCTGGCTGAACAACTGCCCATGGGGATGGATTATCTCAAGCATTCTAATAACTCAGTAGAAAGAAAAACCTATCTGCTAAAATGGATGCCAGCAGCTACCTTTCAACCTTGCTAACATTAAAGAGGGGTTACCGGAAGTTCATCCATCAGGAAACATTTTCAAAAGCAGATTAAAAAATAACCAAGTGTTTCCAGGAGCTGCTCAATGACAAACACAGAACAAAAGAAAGATGTGCTCGATAGTTTCAAAAGAACTTATCTACCCCCAAAAAACTGTTCATGACATAAAAGGAGAGGGTGCAGAGGAAGGCCATGAAGATGATCAGAGGGCTGGAGCACCTCTCTTATGAGGAAAGGTTGAGGAAACTGGGCTTCTTTAGCTTGGAGAAGGGAAGGCTCCAGGGAGACATCCTCGCAGCCTTCCATATTTAAAAGGAGCTTATAATCAGGAGGGAGAACAACTTTTTACATGATCTGATAGTGAGAGAACAAGGGGAAATGGTTTTAAATTAAAAGAGGGGAGATTTAGATGTTAGGTTGACATTTTTCATTCAGGGAGCAGTGAGGAATCCCCATCCCCAGAAACATTCAAGGCCAAGGTGCAAGGGGTTGGAACTGGATAAGCTTTAAGGTGCCATCCAGCCCAAGTCATTCTGTCATTCTGCAATTCCAAAACGTGTTCTCAAACTAAAATGAATTCTACTGAAAACTAACACCTTCACTATTTTCTTATCTGATGCTCTTACAGTGAGTGCCAGCATAAAAAAATGCCACTTTGTATTTCTACAGCGTGGTGGGCTTTTTGGTTTGCGTTGGTCTGAGATTGTTTGTTCTGTTTTCTGTACATGAGGACATACGGATGTTTTTCAAAGGAAACTGCAAAACCACATGATCAGACAATGAAGAATTACCTTTTTCCTCCATTAAATTCTCAGGAGCATAACGAAACCAATGAAGATGCACTGTGTGAAACCCAGTTTTTTTTTTTTAAGCGATGAACATGTTCCTGTTAAAAAATTAAAAATGTACCGGTGATAAGAAGAAAAACTACCAACACAGTTTGCTTTTGCACTGTTTTGTCACTAAGTGACTTCTGAAAATAGCTGGGTTTTTTTAAACCTGTTTTTTAAATGTAATTGTTATTGCACACACATGTCCCAGTTGTTTTTGAAGTACCAAGATGAATATTTTCAGGCTTATGCTTTCAAAATCAGGATCTTGTTTTGAAATCTTGTGGGAGCACTGACTATCAGGGATAGATTTAGACAAGAATTGGGGGACTTTAAAAAATTACTGATCAGATTTAATATTTCCGAAGACACAGCGGGAAAGGCACATGAACAAAATAGCTGCCAATTACTCTGGCCTATTTATCTCAAAAAGAAAGTCAGTATTAATGGATGACTCACTGTGGTACTTAATTCAGTGTAGGAGCAAAACAGGTTGGAAGAGATGAGTAAAATTCATGGCCATGGGTTGAGCTGGAGTTTTCACTGAAGAACAGTCCATGGTCTAAAAGATAAACTTGTCCAAAGGCTGTTGAGCAGTCTTACTTTGAAAGTTTGGTGCAATTTCACCCTTAAAGCACACATAAAAACTATGTTACGACAACACAGGAAATCATCTGTAGATCATCAGATCTACAGGTTAGGATTTTAAGTGTTACTTTTTAATATTTTTTAAAAATACAGTCTCATTTTCCATCAAGTAAGGACCTACCTATTTATTTTATGTAAGCTATGATCTATGGAGTCCGGCTTCATTAAAACTAGACTGAGATCACACACAAAATGCCAGCAATAAAAGACCAAACTCTGTATCACTTTCATATACACCTCGAGAGCTATAAACCCTGTATGCAATCTTTGACAAAAAAAAAAGAAAAAGGTTCTTACTAAAACCAGATTAGTTCTAGACTAGCCTAACTAAAGTTGCCAGACACATAGCAGTAATTTTGCACATATGGTCCTCACCAAGTGAATCCTAATAAGAGCTTAAATTAGCTTTGAAAGACAAATTTAATATCCCATAACCAAAGAGTTTCTTTCCAACATTTTTAAGAGGATCATCTTCCAATAAATCAAAACTACAGACTTAGTGGAAATTGGTCTGCCTCCTTTGAATTCGTTAACAACAGGAATTACACCACATGAAATTTCAGCAAACTGGTCTATAAACATGTCTGTAAAAGTCTTCTGGCTCTTTCTGTTGTTTACAAAAGTAAAGTGAACCCTTTATCAATTCTAAAATCTTGTTTTCCCTCAGTTACACCCTGCCCACATTAATTCTATCTCCAGTCAATTGTTTAACACCACAGTGTTAATAGGACGGTTAAGAAATGGTTAATTTTGAAAGATTACGTCTTCCATATGCAACTACCATTCAGCATCCCACCCTAAGGGTACAATCAACCAATAAGAGCATTGTTCTGATTATGTAATGCTTAATAATTTGATATCCCACTTGAGAGCTCTTTTGGATGTAAAGACAGCTATAGCATAGTGACTTTGCAAATAAGATGATGTAATGTTACTCTAGAAGTGACTGCACTGTAATGAAACATATGAGCATGTCCCGTAACAAGCACACGTTTCAAAAGCCAAAGTACATTTCAGTCAGAACTATTCAACATCAGTTCTTTCCCTTTTTGATTTCTTTGCCTCTGCAGCTCTTAAAGGCATTGATATCAAACCAGAACTAGGATTTTCTTCAGAATTAGCCACAAAACTCCCTCAATTGTAGTTAACAGGTTCTCAAAAAAAATCAAGTAAGCTTGTCAACTTGTATTTATGAATCAATGTGAAAAACACATTGCATAGGTAATTTTAAGAATTAGAAGGAAGTTGCCAAAAGAACACGTTAAGAATTTGTGCAATTTAAGACAGAAGTTTTATATGGAAATGCAACTTAAATCAACATACATATAATTTAAGAGTCAGGAAGACGTTTTTACTTGGGGTTTACATTCAAACGTTGAAGAGAACACATACACAGTACATTCATTGTCCATCAAAGTCGAAACAGCAAGAGCTTATGAACGTCTTCAGAACACATATGTGCACATAGTTTTAAAAAGACTGTGGCTTTATATATATATATATATATATATATATATATATATATATATATATATATATATACACTATATATAGTATATATATAGTATATATATATACTATATATAGTATATATATAGTATATATATATACTATATATAGTATATATATATATTTATATATATACACACACTATATATATATACTATATATAGTATACAGTATAGTAGCTTTTTTTTATTTATTTATTATAATATTTTATTATTTTATGTAATTTATTATTATATATATAAATAAATAAATAAAAAGCTACTATACTGTATACTATATATAGTATATATATATAGTGTATATATAAAAAAGCTACTACTACAGGACAATGAAGAAGCACTGAAAAAAAAGAGAAAAAGGCTTACAAGAATTAAAACATTCTGACATTTACTAGAAGAATCACACAGTGAAAAACAAAATTCTACTATCATCACAGTAAAATCCTTTCTCAACTCAGATTAAGGCTAAATGGAATTTGAGATTCTCTGAGGACTACTCTGTTATATTAGAACTCTTCTCTTTTCCAATGACATTCCTAAAGGAACCAAAGTTTGATAACAAGCCTCCCTCCATTAAGTACAAATGCTAAAAGTGTCTATATCATTTCTTTCCAGTCACTTTAGTGGGCATCAGTATCTTCACGTGGTCCCTCCCACAAATTCCAATAACCCACTCATTGAATTTCTTCAATATCACACAGGCAGACTAGAATTCCACCTGAAAGTGCTTGCCTCTTTTACAGCTTTTGGCTCCTGCATGCCCTTAAAAATCTGAGATGAGCATAGAACAGCGCAAAAAGAGAAAAAGCAAAAGTCATATTAACATCTGGTGAAGTCGTCAAAAAAAAAAAAAAACAGGATGGTTGTACCTACCTGTTTCTTCAGTAGATCTTAAAATAAATAAATTACTATACTTATAAAAGGATCCTCAAACACGATTTCCACCTTTCTTTTGTATTACTTAAGTCATTATTGCTATTCCCCGAAGCCTGTAGGAATTCACTGCCAAAAACGGATAGCTTTCCTGCTTTTATGATATACCTAAAATAGAGAAGATGCTTCCAAGAAATCATTTCCCACAATACTGAAGCAAAAATATAGGAAAAGTCCATTTAAATGATCCAAATTCTGACATCAATACATGTGGAAAACATAGTGGTATGGCATTTAAAGCTAAAAGTATCATAAACAGCTCTCAGACACATTTCTAAAGAATAACTCACTGAATAGATCAACAACCTTTGCAACCATCATCCATAAATGTTCTGCAGTATCTACAGTTCTTTTGTGTACATTTACACCGGCAAACTTCTCAGAGCAATTCTCAAAAGGTCAGGAGGGATTTCAGATTTCACTCCCACTCAAGGTCTACCAAAGCAAAATCACCAGTAAGGGTTTCAACAAGCTATGCATGTTTCTTCTATACAGGTTTCTATCCCACCAAAACTGCTCCAAGAACTCTGCTCACTCACCACAATGACCACTGAGCAAACTATACATAGCAGCATTCAGACATGACTTGCCCTGATTTAGATACACGTGGATAGCTACAAGACTCCACGTACATACTCCAGCTCCAAGGTCAAAGACATTTTTATAACTCCCAAATAAAGTGTTTATTCTTGTCAAGCTCCATATAACCTTATGTCACTGTGGACGCAATTTAGACTTCCAGTAAAATAATCCCTTCTATTTCAGTAGAGTTGGATGCATGTATTCTCCTCTTTACTCAGAAGGAATATCAAAAAGACTGATTTTTTTAATGCAAGAATAGCCTTTGCTCATCTACTATGGGGATTCTGAAATAAATAAAACCAGATGATCAGGGTAAAACAAAAATGCATCAAAGAACAAAAAAATTCAAGCCTCACAAATGCAGACATCTTAAGAAAAGCCAACTTTAATCAAATTTTATCAGGTCATCCACAACTGGGTTTTATTTAACCAACACAACATATCTTAGGAATTTGGAAAATACATGTTTTTTTTTTATTTGCAATTGCTAGTTCTAGGCCTCTGTTCCTCATATGCAGAATCCAGACACTTCTTTAGGTATTGCTTTGAAAGTTTAAATAACCATAAATGTCATTTTTCACAAAAAAGTTGCAAGCAGTATCATAAGCACTGTGTTACAGTAACTAGAACTGATTTCCTCCTTCTGTCCTTGCTACTGGCTAGAGTTATGCATATATTTTTACCTATAGATACACTTATGTTTTTATTTTTGAAGGAAAAAAAAATAATACTAAATTTACCATGCTCAAATCTTTGTATTTCAAGGATCACCTGAGAGCTGTAAAGCCTGTACCACTGTATCACCCTCACTGGGAAAAACAACTTATGTTAAAAAGATAAGGAAGATTACAACTTGAAATTATGTGTTCATTTAAGAAGTCAGCTTACTTAATGATTATTGAATGTACAATGGATTTGGTAGCAAAAGGACTCACTTCAGGCTTCTTTTATACAAAACTGCATTACTATATGAGAGAATCCAATGCATTCCTGCCTTTAATCAGTTCTACATGGTACATCACATGATCACACACATAACATACACACAACCTTTTCTGAATTGTAACTATCATTCATCTAACGGATACTGATCTTTACACTGTGAGCTTCTGAGGAGAATGCTTCCAACCAAGTTACCAAGGGGAAACAACATCCAAAGGAAAAGAACAGAAATAGATTAAAAATAAGCTACCGAACAACCAAACCAGACCAAAACAACAACAACAACCAACAAAAAAGAGAACAACCAAAACAACACAAGGTAAAGGAGACAATAAAGCACAGGGAAGGTTGCAAGGAAGACTGTTAAAAGAGCACAGAATTGTAGACACTAACAAAAATATTTTGTCTTTGCTTCAGGTGCTAAAATAGAATTGCCTTAAGTCATTTCTTTGTGCTCTAGTACAGCATTCAAGAATGAAGCAATCTGTGGGTTATTCAAGCATTTACTTCATCTCCTGAATGACCTTCTTAGTAACAGCCCGTCCTGTTGACACAACTTCCAAAGGCATGAGATCAATAAAAATGTCCCAAGATACAGGCACAAATTTAAGATTGCTGACTTTAAGGTAATAGGTATTAATGTTGACATCTTTCTTGCAGGCTGCCATACAAACAAAAAAAAAAGCCAAATTAATTCCTTTTTGCATTTATTCTCCTTCCTCACTCAAAGATTCTGTGAAATTTTTGTTGCAGACTCTAAAGCTAAGGAGAGTCAGAGTCTGCTAAATACATTTCCCCATGCCCAAGAGACTCCTTGAACAGTACCTGCTGTGGGCAATACTAATACAAAGAACTACACGAGACAACATGCGAGGAGATCAAGAAACTCTCTAAATGCTTTTCCAGACTACAGAATTGAACCACATGACAAAGTCACATTTTTAAACCATTAATCTATCAGATAGCTCTGCAATTCTGAATCCCAAAGGGATCGAAGTTTTTCAGGGTACGCTACATCCCTGGGAATCCACAATCTAAAACGCACTGTATGGGATACACTTGCCTCTGTTTTTTCTGTATAGATTCCTTGAATCACCAAGTCTACTGTATGACTAGTGAAATTTCAGAGAATAAGGAAAACATTTTAAAATGTATTTTTAGCTGTCCAAGGCACCTGTAGGTCAGCATCACTCAGTAACAATTAAAGAAACAACAGACACAAAGGGAAAAGTATTAGTGAAGAGATGTTCAGTGATATGGAGGAACCAAAGGGATAATTTGATCTACAAAAAATCTACAATTTGTTTCATCTTCCTCAAAGCCCTGAAAAGAGCAACCATCACTGACACCATGCTTAGGTCATGGCTATGCAGCAAGTTAGGTCAACAGCTCAGAAAGATTTGCTCCATTTAATATAATGACTGGACCCACAGCTTAGGTTAACACACAAAAAAATCCTGAGACAGGGATTCATGTGGAGCCTGATTTGAAGCTTAAAATGTTTCAGTCACCACTTCAGTGAAGTTCTACTGCTTTGGCTGCATTTAAAAGGACACGGAGGAAGAAAAGTCGGCAACTGAGTGAAGTGCCGCTTTTTTTTTTTGCTGGGTTCCAATGACTAAAATGAAGATGTTCTACTGAAAATATGTTCTACTTTCAAACATGTCACCATATACATAATTTAGCTCCCTCCAATCAGGCCCCATCTGGAATACTGTGCCCAGCTCTGGAGCCCCCCAGTACAAGAAAGACAGAGAGCTACTGAAGAGGGTCCAGAGGAGAGCCACAAAGATGATCAGGGGACTGGAGCACCTCCCCTACAAAGACAGGCTGAGGGAGCTGGGCTTGTTCAGCATGGAGAAAAGACGACTGCAGGGTGACCTCATTGCAGCCTTTCAGTACCTAAAGGGAGCCTACAAACAGGAGGGGAATCAACTGTTTGAAAGCATAGATAACAGCAGAACAAGGGGAAACGGTTTTAAGTTGGAGGAGGGAAGACTTAGACTTATCAGGGACAAGTTCTTTACTATGAGAGTGGTGAGGTACTGGAACAGGCTGCCCAGAGAGGTTGTGGATGCCCCGTCCCTGGAGGTGTTTAAGGCCAAGCTGGATGGGGCCCTGGGCAGCCTGGTCTAGTATTAGGTTGGTTGGTGGCCCTGCCTGTGGCAGGGGGGTTGGAGATTCGTGATCCTGAGGTCCCTTCCAAACACAGGCCATTCTGTGATTCTGTGATCACAACCTCCTTGTGCTACCGCATTAATAGTGAAATGGCTGCCGTGCTTCCAGAAACAGCCTGAACAGACAAGCATATTTGCAGAACAAAAATTTTTAAAAAATTAATGCAGAACAACACTAATAAAAACTTCTGAGTTCAAACTGCTTGGTAAAATACACTATTGTGCAGAGTTTTCATAGACCATGAAAAGTTATCTCCATTCATTATGCAGAAAATTTACTTGGCCAAGATTTATACGTGAAGACATACATATTAAATTCAGTTAATGTTTGCTCATGGCAAGCTCTGTCCCACACAAAAATGCCTTTTTCATTAAAATTTATCTTGGCTCTATATACAACAGGACTCCATCTCACAAAAAGACATGGAACATTTGCCAGTTCCTCTTAGGAGAGAAGTCATTAGTAACGACATGAAAAGATGCTGTCATACACTTCTCATGGCAGAGCCCAACAAAAAGGGATCAAATTATCCCTAATATTTGGCTAGGAATTTTGTTTGTATCTGACAAAGTGGGGAGAATAATGGAATCTGCAAACAATAGGGGACTTTGGGAAAATATTTCTTCCTGCTGCCAAAAAAATTAAAAAACACACAGTAATGAAGATATGAATCTCTTTCCGTCCACAGTCCATAGTCAAGACACATGAATCTTAAGAATGTTATCTTTAGAACTTTCTCTTGCTTTTCCCCCTTGCTTTCCACATGCAATTTATCAATAGTCACTGCATTTCAGACCATCTTTTAGCCACAGTAACATTCATATTTCTTCCCATAATATTTAGAAAATAATACATGCAGTGGGATACAAAATACTAAAACAGTCTTTACTGATGAAATCTAAGAGATCGTCAACAACTAAGCTAGGAAAAGCAATAAAAACAAATTGAACAGAAAATTTTAAAAAGATGTTATTAATCCAGGAAAACATTCAGAAAGCGAGCCCTCTTCCACTGACTTAATGGTAAAACTCCCATAGACTTCAGAGAAAAGGCTGAGTATACGCTGGATAAAAATCCTTGAAATCACATGAGCTATTAATACATTAAATGTCAGATCCCATTTATACAAGCCACTAAATTAGACTTGTCAATATTGTATGCATTTCAGTATTCCAGTATTCCTTGCAAAGCTTAAGCAGAACTCCATCCAAGAAAACAAACAGTTTTAAGTAATGTAGGATCCTAACAAATGCCTTGATGGTATTTGTACTTCTGTAGATATCTATTTTTGGAATATGAAAGTAACCTAAAGATTTAGATCCCACAGAGAACTTTGAAGACTGAGCCTCAGCGATTCAGCGATATCTACATGGAGGAAACGTGACTAAGAGCCCAATCCAGCCAAGAATTTCAATATATCATTAAAATCAGGCTTATGCTGAAGTCCTTACTTTTTTCAACAAAAATACACAGGACTATGTTTAAGTGCTCTGTTGAACCGAGGCCCAAGTTCTAATTTCCTTTATTTATCTTAGATACAAAATGGCTACAGGAGGGGGGTCAAACGCTGCAATAGATAGCTTATGGGTTTAAGGACACTGGAACGGCTGCTATGAGCTGCTAAGGGAAGAAATAGTTTTAACAGTGCAAATAATGGGAAGAAATGAGATATTTTAAGATAGAGTCTAAATAAGAGGCTCAAAGTCATTTAGCTTACTTGCCCCATCTCTTCCCTGCCTGCTAACCTGCCATCTTTCCAGCTTCAATTTTTTAAAGTTGAATCCTAAGATAGTGTGGGTGCAAATAATAAAACAGAATGGTAAGCAGAGAGAGAACAGAGACTAGAAAGAAGATACTGCAAACAGGCTGCAGGGAGCAGCCCCACATTGTCAGAGAATGCAACAAATAAGGTTTTCATTTTGTCTTCACTCTCTACAGATCCACTTTCTTTTGCTGTCAACAGCACCTGCAAATACACCAGCTCTGAACAACTCTGACTAGTAACTAAGGAAACCAAATTGGTTCACAGGGAGCAATGGAAAGTGACAAAGACATTTTTTCCCTCCTGTGAACTTCACCATAGACAGATCTGCACCTAGAGATAGTGGAAGACACTGTGAGAAGGCAGTAAAGGAGAGCTTCTCAGTCTCTAATACAAGCTTTTTATGTTACAGGAATCCAAGAGCTAGAATTTTTAATCATGCATCTCCTTAACAGTGCTTGAAACAGTGCTGTGCTCTGTCTTTTATGAAGTGGTGACAATGCAAGAGAAGGAAGTCAGGTCACTGCACACTCAGCTGATGCTCTTTGACAAAGCGCTTTTGCAGAAGGTCACAGATGTGCACTTTTATATCACAGAGGAAAATTAATTAAGAAACTTGAAGTTCATACTTCAGCCGTTCCCAGATGTAAACACAGATTTACAAACAGGAGGATTTGCGTTCCCTCTTCCCTGCTCTAGCCTGCCCCCAGACTGTCAATAAACTTATCACCAGCACTATCTGACCCGTGTTCCTAGCAACTCGAAAACAGAACTGGAACATAAGGATGCTCTTTTGTTTACCTGCTTTTAGGAAGTCTTCTTCTAAGCCGTTTCTACACTACAATAACTCTTTCAGTGTGGCAGAACAAACATGCAGGAAATTTTCACACAATGAAGACCAAAGAGATAGGGGATGTGTAGGTAAAGGGGAAGATGCACATGAACAGAAAAAAAAAAATAATAGAGAAGGAAAGAAAAAAAATCATTAAATAAAAAAGAAAAATATTTTTCACTCTATCTGTATGAGTAAACACACATTTAGAAGAATGCATACAAATTTAACTCCTAGCTACCTTTAACAAATACGTTACACACAGTAGTCCCCTACTTACCTGATTCCCACCCTGCAACCTTAGTTGGATGCAGCATTCCCCACAGCTCACTCTGTGACAGTCCCTGCACCTGCAGCTGTCCTCTTCCAGATAACTGCAGAGTCCCCACAGAAGAGTATGTAGGTGACTATGAAACCAACTTCATGTTTCTCATACCAAGATCACCTTGATGAGCAGCTATGTAATGCAAATGCCACATCAGCACAGTACTTTCAAGAAAAATAAACCAAACAAAATAGTAGTTCCCAAGAACTTTAGCCAAGCCTCCATACAGCCCAATTCTAGCTGGAAGACAGGCTCTTTTTTGTTTGGATTTGGTAAATCTTCTTACAATACAAAATAAACATTATCCTGGTCTGTCCATTGGTATTTTCACACAATACATTGTTATCCCTAAAGTCAATTTTTAAAGGATCAATACAGAGGTATGACACTATTAAAGAGATCTGGAAGATTTTGATCACACCAGCCTGAATTTCCTCCAGGACTTACAAGGGGACAGCAGAATCCTCCATGCACACAAGCAACACACTTCTGAATAAGCTCTAGCTTATTCAGGCACAGTGCAAAGGCTCGGTTAAGAAATTCCACCTGAAAAACAAATGCATTTTTAAGACTACGTTCATGATAAGTATGTGCAAGTAGCAAGGAGATACTTTCTTTTTAATGAAACATTAACATTTTAATCACTATTTGTCTTCAAACACATGGACAGCACCCCCAAATAAACGAACTGCATTATGTAGTGAGGCAGTGGCACAGACTGCATAGGAAGATGGTGGAATCACCATCCCTAGAGGTGTTCTAGAGCCATGCAGACACGGCACTGAGGGATGGGGTTAGTGGGAATGGTGGGGATTGGGCCAGGTAGGTCATATGAGGAGTAGATCATAGCAAAGTTTTTCTGAAGACTAAAATTCAAATGTTCAAAGTGAATTGTGGAGGCATCTAGTCTTAAGAGAGCTGCACTAAACAGCACGGAATGCCCTTTGCATGGCCTAATTTACTCATCAGCACCAGAAGAGTTTATTTCAGTAACTTAGTGGAATTTCCACAACAGATCTGACTGTTATTTCAGGTATTTGTTCCTTGTGTTCTCCATGTTTATTCAGGGTGTACGCTGAAAGACAGGGAATACAAGAGATACGCTTTAAGCTCCACAGTCTAAATCCCTCTTTTTGGCCTTCTGCCTTTTTCCTAAATATTAAAACAAACGACTCATTTCTCTAAGACCTTACTAAAAATAGCCAGTCGGGCCACTTAATTGTGTTAGCTGGAACACAAACATGCGAGAAGGAAAGGGCTCTGCAGGAAAAACACTGAGGGGAGGAAAAAAAAAAAAAAAAAAAAAAAAAGAAAAGGAGGAAAAAAAAAAAAAAGAGAGATTTCATCTGGCCTTCCCATCATCACTCGGAGAATTGTTTGGTAGTTACATCATCAGGAAATAAAATACTATCCTCTGCAGACCCCGACTCTTTAAAGAAGGAGGGGAGAAAAAAGAACAGGCTGAAGTTCCTATCACCCTCTGAGGAGCTGAGCTAAGATCACTTTTTCTGTCACGGGAAAAAGCAAGTGAGAGAAAAATAAAAAATAATTAAAGAATAATAATAATAATAACCCCTTCGGGACAAGTTGCTAAGGGAGATGCAGTTGGATATGACATACCCCTCTTTTTTCAAGTTCCAGCCTAACTGCAAAGCGTTACAGCTGATCAGCCAACAGCTCGAGTGCCTGCGTTACAAGTGACCTGCCGCAGCCCGGACCGTTCCCCCGTGGTCCCTGGGCCACGACCCGGCGGGCACGGTTGGGGGCACGGCTGGCGGCACGGCTCCCCGCAGCGCCGCGCCGCCACGAGCCCGCTCGCCGCGCGGCGCCTTATATGGCGCGGCCATGACGTCATGCCGCCTAGGCTCGGGCCGCCCGGCGCCCGTCCCGCAGTGCTGCCGGCGGAGCGGCGGCGGGAGGCGCGCAGCCCGCACGGTCCCGCGTAGCCGGCTCTTCCCTAGCGGCTACGGGAGCGGCAGGTAAGAGCGGGCGGGCGGGGACGGCCTGCGGGGACCCTGCTTACGGAAGGGCGTTGAGGAAAAAGGGTGAAAGCCGCCAGGTTTCACCGGGATTGCTGGCAGAGCATCCTATTTCCCTGTAACCTGGCATAGGTGCAGAGCAGACGACAGGAGGGGTGAACTCAGCGGTGAGGAAGAAGGGAGGTAGGGATGCGGGAGCTCCTCCGTAGCCGGGTAACGTCGCGGCTGCACTGCAGCTGCGTGGGAACGCGGCAGGTAGGGCTCCTGCCCCTCTGCGCTGCCCTTATCTACACAGGTGGTGTGCTGAGCGTATGCTCAGACTTCTGAGCAACTTCTGCTGTAGTTCATGGGGCGACGCGTGAGTTGCCACCAGCACGATTCTGCCCGTGGGGCTGCGCTCCGTCTGAACCGAGCAGTTGCGACCAGCTCGGAGATCGACAAACTTCCCAACTTCTACACGCTGCTTCCCTCTTCCGTGTCTTGTGTGCAAGTGTCAAGTCACAGCAGCGCTGAGCTGTCAGACGGTGAGAAGGAAACTTTAAATCCCGGTCACCGAGCAAACGAATCTCGAAGGAGAGCAGCCGCTGCAGAGCGGGATGGGCACCTGGTAGGCTCGGCTACAGCTTGCGGCTGTCAGCTGCAATTTGCGGGGACGCGCTCCTGTCCCCGGGCTGAGGAGCTGTCACATCTCCGCTTGTAGGAACAACTGCGCTCAGGTCAGCTCCACTGTGCTACCTGCTGATTCAGGCTGCCAAGCAATGCTCTCCTGAGGCTCATGTGCGCTTCCAAATGTTGCCGCGAGACCTTGAAAGTCGGACAAACTCTACTTGAAAGAAGAAAAATCTGGTTTTGTTGTTTTCGTTTTCCTTAATATCAAGCTACGTAGCTACAAAATACTAGTACAGGCTCGAGCTACGTAGCTACTAGTACAGGCAGCAGAAAGCTGTGGAGATTTTTATTTATTTAGTTTCATTCAGTGTTTTAAACCCTTCAGAATCCTTGTTCAGAAAAGTTTAAGCTGCTATTATACAGCCATACGCATTCCTGTTCTATCCTGCACACAAGGCATGGGAGACTGAGAATTGAAATCCCTTGTGAATGTTTTCGGGACATTTTTCCTCTAAAAACAAGTAGCAAACAGTATTTAAGTAGTCATTCTCTACATGGCTCTAAAATCCTTTATAGATATACACTTCCTTTCAAACATAACTCAGGTATTTCTATATTATATTATAATAACCCTGGCATTTAAATAGATGTCATGTTTCCAAGGTAGTTTTTCTTGTAACAAGCAAAATTTACACTTCTGTTGATGCCATCAGTGCACCAGACTACAGAATCACGGGAGCAATGTCTAGTATATATGGAATGAAACAAAGCCCATAAAGCAGAACAAATGGAAGTTTATACTAGAAAACTAACACCCCAGACTGGCATCCTAAACCCTTACCAAGCCTTCTGCTTGCTGTTCTATTGTAGCTGCAGACTAGCAACCTAATTCTCCTTCCCTGATAAATTTTGATTCCTATACATTATAAATTCAGTCAATTTAATACTTTAAAAATGCACTGGCAAGTTACAATGTGGAAATGTTTGCTAAATTATGAAAAGACATGTTAAAAAGCAGAATTAATAAGCAGCCCTTCACATATATCTGAAGGAAAAGGAGAGGCTGAACTCAAAGGACTACAGTATGATAAAGTAAAAAGCATTTGTAGGAATACTATAAATGCAATAAACATGTTTTATGAAGGTATTAACTAGAAATAGAAGAAAGCCTATCCATATCTAAGAGACTACTTCAGCTCTTCCAAATCCAAAACAGAATAAAGGCAATGTGTATCATTATATTATTTTGATAATATCCTAAGTGTCATCTGTACTGTGAGTACTACCAGTCTAACGCAAATCATGATATCTGTTAAAAAATAAAACTACTTCATTTCCCATAGTTTGTCTTCCACACACCTAAAGGGAAAACATTCTTTGCCTTACACCTCTAAGACAAATTTTGATCTAATTTCTACTGGTAAAAGTCCAAAATAATTAGACTTGGGTATAACAATTAACATCTTCTGTAGTTGTTTCCCACCCCACCCCCCCCACAGTATTGTGTGCCTTTGTTTTGTCATAGATTTCCTAGTACGTCTCGAAACTATCGAGTTTTAAGTAAACAAAATGTTAGCTGATATCACTTAACACTAAGAGAAAAGAAAACAGTAAAGGGAAAGAATAATCATGTAATTCAGTCTTCAGCACCTGGATTTCTTCTGTTAACTTTCTCTGTACCTCTCAACTTTTTTTTTTACAACAGGTAATGTAAAGAGAAAGTGCTTTAGGAGCAAGCACCTCCTCCAGAAATGAGGGTCAGCCTCCTATCTAACTGCATTGACCCTTTGTTCCTTCCCTGTCACTCCCTTCCTTCCACTGACCAATGTCACATAAATGCTGATAGGGGAATTTTTAGAGATTGATCTCATGGATCAACGTATCTAACTTGCCCTTATTTTATTTTCCCCACCAGTACCAGTATAAGCAAGTCACTGCTTGATTTGGCTTAATAACATCACCCCTGTGTTACTTACCTAATGCTGGAATGATTTATCACATTTGTCATTGTCATGGGAGGAAAAAAAATAAAAGAAAACCAAACAGCCTGATTTTACTTGCAGCGGCAGTTTGCATTTTATGTCAGTTCTTAAAAGCTGGCACTTTTCTTTAGAAAAAGTCCTTTATCGGGGTAGGCTGGCATGGGAAAGTGCACAGCCAACACTCCTTGGGAGCTCTCCTGCACACAGCTTCTCTCAGATCCTGGGTGTGGTATCACCAGAACACAGCTCATTACAGATGCAATTAAAATACCCTGGAAAATATCTAAGTCAGAGAGTACTAAGGAGGTTATAATGTAGGAAGACTCGTCTTTAAAAACCATCCTATAAAATTTAATTCTGAGTCATTAATAGTTCCCTTTAATCCTCCAGCCTGTCATCAAATTGATGTGAATTAGAAACCATGCCTTACCATTAAAAAACAAAAGCTTTCACTGCTTAGGTTTGTCTTTTCATAAATGGATTCTTCATAAATGGATATCCACAAGGTTTATCTTGAGTTTTCTCAATGTGGTCGAAGGCTTGGTTAGTTTCAGTCCCTCACTCCTGCCCCCTAAGAGGGTAGGAGACATTGCTGAAATACTTTAAATCAGCACATATAAGTACATATAAGCACAAGGCTGAGCTTGTGCTTACGTGAGGTAATGGGCATTCTGTGTCTTAACACCTCTCAGTCTGTTCCACTGATGTTGAGGTTTGCTGTGTTTCCTGCTAGTGAGACAAGAACCACTCTGACTGCAACTCTGGCACCATCTTGTCTCTAGGAGGTCAGAACAGCACCTCGCTGCCTGACCGATGGAGCATGCCCACCATCCTCGAGTGTTCAGGAGTTCAAGGACATGCTATTAAGAATTCAGTAGCACAGCGTAGCCTCCTGTTTAAAGGCAGTACAAAGCCAGTCCCACCCGAAGCATTGCTGGCTAAGCAGAGTGACAGAACCGAGGTGACAGAGCAGGGGAAAATTCCTGCAGTAAGTGAGCGCCAGGTTATCCAAGACAAGTGAACACCCAGCACCAGCACCATGCAACCCTCCCTTAATTATAAAACAGAAAGCTTGAGGGTGAGAGTTCGAACTGACCTTGTTAGGCAACACTTCAAAACAACTACAAGTCATCCAGGTTGATAAACACACTTTTTTTTCCTCTGTTGCAGAAGTCACCCCTTCTGCTACAGCTCATCGTGCATGTCATGATGACATTACACACACTTTTCTTCAGCCTTGAGCTGTGTGTGGGAACCTGTTGCTGACCACCAGAGAGTGGCTGCCATGGTCAAGAAGCAGAATTCCTACTTTCAGAGCCCACCCGAGCTCAGGCTTCCACAAACCGTTAGAGAAGGACCACAGGCAGGGTACACAAAGCTCTGATGAACATGACAGAGAATGCAGATGCTAAGAGTGAACTGAAATACTTCTGACAAGGAAAAAAATACCTAGCTATCAGACGTGTTTTGATCTTTGCACAGTTCCACAATAAGACATTTCTAGTTTATAAAAACCTTTCTGCTAATCTTGCCAGATGTTTTGGCCAGTATCATTCACAGCATTCACACCCAACAGGACAAACAACATTCAGTTTTCATGTTTATACAATATCCAACAACAATCAACATTGAGACCTTGAAAAGCCTTACCATTATTTCTTTTTAAACGTGGGCTGGTGGATTAATCTTGCATACATTTCAGGGAAGTAAAACAATACATGAACCAAATTTCATTGTCCTTTACAGGCTTCCAAAGGCCTGGGAAGGAACACAACAATTACACTGAAGTCAGAGGAAACAATAGGTTAGAAGGTTTAGAGATCTCTCAAAAGCAGCTTAATAAATGCCACAGTTGTTTTAGTTTTTAAACTTTAAAGTGCTCCTCTTAGTTACGCAGTACTTCAACTTCAGTCATTCCACTTTCAGATCCCTTCTTAGAGAAGAGGAAAGTGAATTAATTGAGCCTAATTTGTACCTCAAAGTTTGGACTCCTGAACTTGGGGGTACCACAGCACGACATTCAGAGCAGCTAGCCCCTGACCTATGTGTCTGAAATCCAGCACTGCTCATATTAACTTGGATGTGGCTCTCTGAGAACTAACTCATCAACAGCTATTAGTGTATAGGAACTTGGGAAAAAAATGCAATTTGCTAATGCTCAAAGCTAAAACATTTTCTTAACCTGCAAATAGCACCATATACTTTTTCATGTAAAGAGAAAATCTTTTGACTAGCAGCCCACAACAATCTTAAATTAAATATGGAATTCCCTTCAGTGAGAAGGCCACCATGAACTTTGGCAGACTTAAAACTTCTCCTAAAACATGTGTTTCTAAAACCAAGTCTAATATATAAATCATTATACACATTTGGATGCATATGGGTTAACAGGATAGGGGATATAAACCCTCTGAAGCAAAGTTCTCAAGTACAAATTCTAGATAGGACATTCCAAGTTAGATAAAATAGATTGCATGTAGTGCAAAAAGCAAGGATAACAGTGTTTAGGCTTCTGCTAAGAGGTGGCACCTTTATTCTCTTTTGGTAAAATAGCAGAGAAAAGCTGACAGTAATCTTAAAGCTTAAAGATTTTGCTAACCTCTATAAAGGAGAAGGAAAAATGCAGAACAATATAGAAAGGAGCCTTTAGGAAAGTGTCTGCTTGTCCTTGCCTTGTTCCCATTCTCTGCTTGAGAATCTTTGTAAATGGCTAAATTCTCCTGTTTCAATCAGGGTTAACTGAGAGGGAAAATATCAGAATTTGACAAGGTAACTTTTTATAACCTGTATGTGACCTTTGCATATTTCTAGTTAAACCAAACAACTAGCAAGTTCTGTCTAGAGATAACGGTGTCTTCTTTATATTCAGCATTTGAAATAACTTTTTTAATTAATGATAAAAGCTAAAAATGTATTACATCAGAAACATACTGTACATGAAAGCATACTACAGGTCCTTCATTTATAGTGACATTTGAAAATAGGAAAACGTAACCTAAACATCACAGATCATCAGCCAAGAGGCAAGAAAAGAGATCAAATAGAGCACGTAGCCAAATGCCCTTCAGTCACATAATGATACTCAATTATAAATCAGTCTGGGGTACAATCATGAGGTAGAGATTGCTTGACTGAACTAACAGTTGTTTGAAGATCAGGGAATACCTGGAGTCCAAAAGTCTTTATTTGAAGGGGCAAGGGAAATAGAAATTCACAGACTTTCCTCTTTACTAAAACATCAGAAGAAAATTCTCAGACTATCATCTATAGCTCTCAATTGTAGCTTTCCATCCTACATTCTAAAACAGTGAAAGATCCTCTTGAAGAGGATCAGTTTGAAGAATGTTAATGTAAATGCCCAACAAGAGCATCTATGCTAAGGATTTAAATGCTTTAAACGTCTTGACTTTGCACCTTTAAATGATTCACTGACTATTCCCAGGCCAAGGTGGACCAGTGTCCTACTGAAACAAGAGAAAACAACAGCCAAGCATCTCACACTTCAAGTCTCAACACATTCAGATGTAGGAGACATAGAGCAAAACATTTTGGAGGATTAGGACAGATGGCAAAGAATTGAGTTATTTCCCAGGCAGCAATGTCCACAGAATCGGAGCTTCAATACATGAAACTGTGCTGAGAAGCAATTTGTAATATACCGGGATAGTTTTAATACAATTTTGGAAGGAACCATACTACAGATTTGGAAACTAACAGCATCCTTCATCACTTTTTCACTTCAAAGCTATCTTTAGCCAGTGAACTACACTGTAATGCATTCCTACAGTCTCCTTTTCACTTATGTCCCCCAAGGTGAAGTGCTGGAAATGTCCATTTTAGAGAAAACAGATACCTTCATATTAACAGGCCACTAAGAAAAAGATGTATGTTTAGCTTCAAAGGGAAATCTCTGTTTTATATAAGTGTTATTACTGTTCTTATTGCTTCCAGTCTTAGCTACTAGAAAGAACTGCATCCATATCAACAAACCTGATTATATTAAAATCCCTTGCTTTTTTGGGAAGCCTTAACAGCACTGCTTCGTGCAACTCTGCATCACAGAAAACTTAATCATCTCAGTCTAAATTTTCAGTAAAAACTGAGGTTCATGTTTTCTGCCCCAAAAAAGTAGAATGGGGTGCTACCCCAGCCCAGCCTTCAAGCACCCAGGGTTTATTATACACAGAGCTACGTCAGAAGCAAAGCACACCAAAAAGGGTTTATTTTTGTCCTAGGATGTATGTATATAATAAAGACTTTATGGATATGAGCAGAACTTCAAGAAGCCACATAGTTTTGTCCTCCCACATAGGAGTGATGACACTGATGTCACACCTGAGGAATGTTTGTCCGATTGTTTTTATGCATCTCCCACTCCTCAAAATGATGGAGAACTCAATGTCTTCTCAGAAAATCCCATTCTAGACTGAAGTACCATTAACATTTATCTTACAATATTTAATCTAAATGTAATAATTACAATTTAAGCACATACATTCCTGTCATGTTCACTGAGTACATGAAGAACGCATCCCAGTTTGCAGCCAACTTCCACCTTAGAGCAAGTGGCCACTGTATGACTGAGCAGCCTACACAGCATTGGTGGCAGCAGAAAGTTCAGCCTCTCAGTTCATCAGAAGCATGCATGGAAGCATGGAAAATTCTAAATTTTATCATTGGTGCTAGCCAATAACATACAAATAAGGCCATGCCAGCATAACAGAGAGGCACAATGCCTATATTGCCCTTAGATGAAAACGTGGCCCCAGACATTTACTTCTATATTAAACGTGTGTTAAAATTGTTTTAGAGAACATCCAATTCCTGTAAATGTTATGGGAAAATGACATTTATGACTAACCAGTCTCCTCTGAGAAACATGATGTGTTTTTGTTGGCTAAATTCCATCTTCTGTCATACCAAAAATATTAACTAATTAAAGTAGAAAAAAAGTTTGTATGAATTGGATACTTGCACAGTCGTGCTCATTTCTGGTCAGGACAGCAGTACAGCTCCAGGTGAATCAGGTAGCAGAAAAGCATCTATTTACCCAACTGCCTCCAGAAGAGCACTGGTAAAGTGGAGGTCCACCTTGAACCTACACGCTATAATATCATATACCTAGGGGAGAGGGGGAAGGAAATCAAATCAAATTATAGGCAGGAATTATCTATTGAAATTGTTTAGAGATAACAAATTTCAGACTGTTGTCTTAATCTAGTAGTAACACGTTTATTTAAGCAAAAAGTGTGAAAGGAAGGCTTAAATGTTACTCACTTTTATAGAGCTAAAATGACTGACACACTTAGGGATTCAAAACTTCTGCAAACTGATCAGTTACTTAAATGACGGAGATTAGATACCCAAGTCAAAAAGCCAACCCTCAAACTGTTGGCACTTGTATGAACAGGAAACACAGCATACAGTGTATTACATGCAGTGTAATACTAGGTAGAAGTCCACAGTGGTAACGGTACAGATACTCCATACAGAGAATGCAAACACATACATCTGCCCACGGGGAATAAAAATGAGTAAAAATGGTGGGAAAGCACTATCCTGTTTACCCCTATGGTACCAAGTGCTTCATAACACTGGTGATTCTAAGAACAGTTCAACATCATGTGGTCAAGCAATAACGCTCTAGCAGTAATGATTAAATAATTAAACATTAAATACACAGCTCAGGCTCATAAAGACACATGATCTTTCCTACTGATTTAATTTATTCAAAATGAAGTCATAGTGACACTGTCATTTAAAATTCACAAATTACACAAAGCATTAGTTGCCTTATTTTGTCTAGTAACAGTATCATTAAAGCCTCTTTGAATTAATTCTCAAAATGGTCTGTTATAGTAAGTCAACACTGCTTTTCCATTTTAATAAATCTGAAGCTCAGGCACAAAATTTTACTTGTTTAAGATGAAAAGAAAAAAAGCAGAACCTGGATTAGTAACTGAGAAGATTTGCCTCAGTCTTGTTGCTTTGACCCCTATACCACATCTCTTGTGGTTCATCTTTCCATTTCCTTCAGAAAGCTTTCCATCTGCAAAACTATAATTTCCTGGCTGACGCAAATTTGAAGAGTTCCAAATTCTG
The DNA here is from genome assembly GCF_023343835.1 of Lagopus muta. Lineage (NCBI taxonomy): Eukaryota > Metazoa > Chordata > Aves > Galliformes > Phasianidae > Lagopus > Lagopus muta. The sequence continues at coordinate 84,654,666 of NC_064433.1, forward strand.
AAGTTACTTGTTTTATTTCTGACTTTACAGGCAGTTTGCTGGGGGGAAGGAGAGAATGCACTACAGTAATATGATAAAATCCCAAACTATTAACCAGCAAAACCCAAGTCGTATTCCTGTGAGCCTGTGAAGTTATTAATCCATTTAAATTCTGAACAGAAGAGGATTAACACTTGCATGCCACTGAAATGCCAAGAGAAATAGATACTAACTTCAAAGAATAATTAAGTAACCTGAAATAGCTGTTAACAGAAAGAGGGAAGGAAGGAAGGAAGAGACATACATTTCCAACATGTAACGCACCACAACACAGACCACAGCTCATCGTGCCATGCTTTCCAGTAGCTGAACTCTGTGAGACTTATTAAGGCTAACCCCAAGTAAAGATTATTACTACTGTGGTCAGACAGAACTCATTACAATTATGTTTTTCAGGATATGCAGTCAAGAAAAAAAAAATAAAGCTGTCTGCAAGTGAACAGGATAGCAACATCTTCACTCCTGTCTAAGAATCCTGCTCCTTCCTGTAAGTCTCAGGTGTTGTAATGCTAGCCCTGAGATTTGCAAGTCTAGAAATCAAAGGCCAGAATTAAGAACTCATAACTTGCAAATACGAGCAGTTATTGCCAAGAGATTTATTTATGAAAGACTGATGTTCTCATAGATGATTTACACAAACTTCCAGATATGGAAAGGACATAATTCAAGATAGACGTTTCTTAAACCGAGGTTTAACATTAAAATTTATGATAAAATGAAACTGAATTTTAGCGCTGGACTAAAATGACTCCAACCACAGTCCTAATATCTGTATCTCTATTCCACAGGATGATTTTTCAGCAGCACAATAGTTGTGAAATCATGGCCACAATCAGTGTTATTCTTACAGATTAATTTGGTTTTCAAAGACCAAATAATCCCGTTCACATTTACTCAGCATCACAGCTAAATATTTCTGGTTATCCATTTAAAATTTTGCCCAAGTTAACCCAGAACTGGCAACACCATTCACCATATATGACTTGTATTAAGCCTTTTGAAGCAAGTCAGCATTTTAAGCATCAGATAAAACAATGACTACCTCTCTGCGGTAGTCTGTGGAGTAATAAGCAGAACTCACACTCCCCTCATTAAAAGTCCTCATTTAATAGAATAAATTTCCTTATCAGGAAATCTGCCTTACAGACAGTCTCTTGCTGCTGAGACACCCTTTGTGGAGATTTGCATCCTAGTATAAACTAATGATTTAAAATATCTATACATAAATAACATACTGGAAAAAAAATATTAACGTAAGTGCTAGCATTCTGTTGGGAAGTGCTGACTGATTCAGATAAAGGCAACAGATTACACAACAGCTATGGTATGCTGTTGCCGCTGTAATTTCAAAGGCTTTTGACTTTCTTTATATCAGGGGGGAAAAAAAAGAAGCATCAATAAAGATAATAAAGAGAGCTATAAAAGTAGCCAAAACATATGTCTTCATAAAAGCTACGCATCAGAAAGTAGGACTGCAGGCAAAGAAAAGAAATGTGCAGCCACCCCAAGGCCAGAAACCCAGTTCAGCAAACCCAGATTTTATTGCCACAAACTGCAGAAGGCACAGACAGACTGGCTTTCTGCCGAAAATAAATACTTAACTGTATTGGTGTCAAAAATTACACCGACTTGTATGATTTACCAGAAATGATGAAGCACATTTCTTTCTCTTATTAAAAGCCAGACCGTGGCTTATTGCTAACTGGGAAGAATGCCTCAGACGAAGAGGCATGACTTCATCTACATTTAAAAGCTTTCAGCTTAGCATTTTTATTTGCATTGTACAGGGGGAAATTCAAGTACATGCCCAAAAACCTTAGAAGCAAGTTTCCTTCATGTTATAACCTGCAGAACCTCTGGTAAGCGAGGAAATAACACATGAGCTCAATAAAAATAGATGTATTGAAAACTTACCAAAAATCACCAATGACATTCAAAATCTCTGCCATTTCTGCTGAATCAAATAAAAATCTTGATACTCATCACAGATATGCTAAGATCTCCTCTGTAGTTTGGCAAAAGAGATGACAGAAGTCCAGCTTTAAAAGCCAACACCTGCTGCACTAGCATCCTTACAGAATTCACCCTGTGACTGCTTAAAAAACTTTTAAAAAGCATTTAAAAATTATTATTATAATCCTAAGAGTAATGATTAATTCTAGGCAAGCTAAAAAGTTGTGCTGCTAAGTGTAACGTCATACAGCCCAAGACAATGCAATTAAATCCATGATATCAAGGACAAGAAGCTATAGGATGAATACTGAGAAAAGCAATTGCAGTGAACAGAGAGCTTACAAAGACAATGTACTTCTTTAAGCTAAAAAGACTGGTATTGCAAACAGGTAGGACAGTAAGACAATAAAACAATAATTTATAACAGAAGCCGCATAGAAAGAGTAATAAGACACTGCCCTGACTCTGTTTAACTACCTACCATTCATGTTCATAAAAGCACTTTCCAATGCCTGTTTTTGCTGGCCTGGATTCAGAAAAGGTTCTCGTAGTCCTATGAAGTCAATTCCTTGGAATTATCTATGAATGCTTTGTCTAAATGAGATACCTGCCTTTGTCTAAAACAAAATTACTTGATCACAAAATTCAACTGGAAATGAAAATGCTAAAAATATTTTATGGGATAGGGGGCGTCTATTCATTTTATTTCTACTTTTTTTTCTTTTTAAAGCCACCTTTTTCTGACCTTCGCACGCTAGAGCTTTTGGTCAAATAGCTCCTTCAAATCCAACATACTTGGGTCCTTCAAATAGACCTGGTAGCTTTCAACCTTATGGTATGGCTAAAAGCACAGCAGGCCCAAAGTCACATCTTCACTTTTACTTTTCCGCTACTTATGTGGCCAGACTTTATAAGAGAAGACAAGGGAAGCCAGACTTAACATTGGCAGTGCAGAAAGTCCACCAAGTATTCAGTTTCCATTTTGCAGTCCCACAGTCACCAAAAGCTAGTGCAAAAACATATTTGATTACATATATTAAAGTAATAATATTACACCCCTTTTCTTCTATTTAGAAAAACATTAAAATCATTTAACAGCTTCTAACTATGCTCCATAATTTGACTTCATTGAAGTCATGTTATAGATTTAAGGGGTTAGAAGTATTTTCTTTATATGTCTGCTTGAATTTTAAAATTGTACTTTATGTTTTCAATCAAAGAAACATTTCCACGTACCCTGGAGTGTTTTGGAATGACCAAGGAAACAAAATCTCTTGAAAATTCTTATCAGCTTATACAACAATCCAGTTGAGTTACCAATAGTTTAAGCACTTCTGTTTGAATAACCATGGGAATACATGGTTAATGATCAGAGTTTGGGTTAGACTCTCTCAGATAAGCACTCACTTTGGGCTGGAACCTCAAGCATACTGCTGAATCAAAGCTTGGGAAATGAAGTTACATGACAAAAAAGGAAAATGGGAAAATAATACAAACTGTACATGTACGTAATGCTCACTGGAAGGACTTGTGGGATTATTCACTCAAAGATCTGCCAACTGACTTTACCAATTTATTTATGAACAATTCTCTTAGTTGCACCATAAAATATTGCACAGCATTCCTATGAAAATCAGAATTGTTGGGTTATTATTTAGCCCAAGAGTCTTCCTTCTAAAGCAATTTAAGGGGCATCAGTCACTGTGGCATTACAGTTTTGTTTGGCCAGAGAGATATCAACTAGTTAATAAAGAAGCATTGAGTAAAATCTCAATTTATTTAGGTATTAATCACGTTAGCTAAGTTTGCCTTACGAAAATGAATTACAACAAAGCGAGCTAAAATAAAACACATGCTAATAGCTCAAATCTATTTTATCCATATTAATCTGTCCTAACTTCACGCACACACAAAAAAATGAGTCTATTCCAAATGAAATCGTTAGTTGTGCTTCTGTTATGGTTTTTATATCTATGGCAACAGTAAATCATCGATTGAACTTCACTACTAAAGCATTCAGAGACAAGGGTGGGGAGGGGAGGGTGATTTTTTTCTAAAAGGAAATCAGACTCGCTAACATTAAAAAGATGACCCAAGTTTATGCACTGACAACACAGTAAAAAGCCGCCTTTGAAGATGGTGTAGACCTCTTGTTCTGTCAGCCAGCAACATTCTTCCGAGCTCACTTCACAAACCACTCCCTCTCCCCTTACACCTTTTCATGTCAGCTTTCCCTATTACGCTAATCTACTGTTGTAAAGAATTTGGGGCTGCTTGACAACTTCAAAATCAACTCAGTTTACTGTTTTTTCGCATTCCACCAATTTTTCACTACACTGTATTTCATTACACTGAATGTAGTGAAACTGCTGCACTAAAATAAAGACTGTAGGGGCGGTGGTAAAGGTGTTACGAAATTTGATAGTCATAGATGTCTATTGAGTATCCTCATCCTGGAGCAGGTCCAAAGAGGGGCAACAAGGCTTGTGAAGGGCTTGGAGAGCATGTCATATGAGGAGCAACTGAAGGAACTGGGGCTGTTCAGTCTCGGGGAAAGGATGCTGAGGGAAGACCTTATTGCTCTCTTTCAATACCTGAAAGGTGATTTCAGCAAAAGCAGGGCTGGTCTCTTCTCACTGGTGACATGACAAGGGGAAATGGCCTCAAGTTGCACCAGAGAAAGTTTAGGTTGGACATCAGGAAACACTTCTTTACAGAAAGGATTGATAAGCACTGGAATAGGCTCCCCAGGGAGGTGGTTGAGTTACCATCCCTGGATGTGTTTAAAAACGTGTGGTGGTGCTCAGGGACGTGATTTAGTGGCGGGTTGGTAGAGTTAGGGTAGTATGGCTATGTTGTGGTTGGACTTGATGATCTTGAAGGTCTTTTCCAACCTGAGCAATTCTATGATTCTGTGATTAAACCACACAAGTCTGATGGACAGCTGCACAATGGCAGGGGCTTCCTCTTTACATGCACAAAAGCTACCATGCTACCAAAGAGGATGTTGCTGAGGCAGGCCCAGAAATACATACCTCCAGTCAGTCAACAGCTAATAAAGAGCTGTGCTAAGGATGCCATTATCTAAGTTCTTCCTGAACTAAAAGGCTAGCTGCAACAGAAGCTTGTCAGTGGAAAGGTGTAAAGACTTCCTGCTTGGATATCACAACACTGACCAGGCACAAATGCAGAACAGGAACCTTATGCATCAGTACTTACTCTGGAGAGTCCTTATCATACTTCAGAAAGAGGGGGGAAAAAAAAAAAAAAAAAAAAAAAAAAAAAAAAAAAAAAAAGGAAAGAAAAAAAAGCAAGGGGTTTCAGCTAATAAGTGCTTAAGCTGTGGAAGAACACTCTCGAAAGGCACTTCCTTCTCCTCCTTGCCACTCCATGCAATTCAATATATATCATATGAACAGCAGTGAAGCATGATAAAATTCTAAAGCTTCATTAGTTCAATCTAGGCTGTTAAGTACTTTATTGAATATCAGAACATACTTAATGTATAGATCAGCGATGGGAAAAATCTAATTGAAAAGAGGTGCTGCCAAACCTAATCTTGTCTCATATGCACTGTACAAGTACCTCCCTGACAAAGAAAAAAATCTCCAAAAGAACCTAATTATTATCTGAGATTTTTGGAGGTTTCTTGGAATTTTAAATGAACAAATGTGCAACCTAATCGCAGACCTTGAACAATTTAAGTCTGTTGCATCTTGGTTAAGACAGCATTAATACAAATTTGTATGCAATGATTTGGGAGAACCATTGTGAAAAATTTCAAGAGTCATAGAAAGTAGAGATGCACTTCACTACATCTTCAAATTTTTAATATAAGACCAAATCCGAATCCAGCAGGGAGCAAGAAAATTTGGCCTTCTTATGTTCACAACCTACATTCCCATTTATCTCTTGACAGAAGATTTTTGGTGATATCATGTAATAGGGTCTGTATTTCCACAGAGGACAGACTCAGAGACATTGTTTGGTTTTTTGCTTTGATGCACTGTTCAGAAAGTGGCATTAGTCAGCACATCTAATAGCCCAGGGTGGGTACATTTCCTTCACGCACTTTAACACTTCAACATTAAAGGTTTAATGATAAACATTGTAAAAAATCAGGATGGTTTACAAGTCGCTTAAAGGTATTAGGAGGTTTATAAAGCTGTAAAGTATACCTGCCCTTGAGGGCTGCACTGATTTAATTTCTCAACCACTGTGATTATTGCATTTTCAAAATAACCTGCATGTACACACCTAGTCTCAGCAGACAGCAAAATCAGCATTGTTTCAGAGCAGAACAAACAGCTGCATTGTGCTGATTCCTGTCAAAAGCTAAAAATGTAATTAAAGATGCACAACTAAAGAAGTTTTTAAGTGTAAATGATAATTATTGAAGTGTCCACTATAAAAGAATTCTGAGTAGAAAAGCTAAGACTAGGGTCTTCCTTATGACACTACAAGGAGAGCTCTGCTTCTAGTTACAAATGAATGTTCATGCACATCTGGCAGATGTCATAATGTTTCAAGTGTGTTTTTAAATGCCCATTGAAATGGCTTCAAAATATTATATTATTTCCTCTCCCTAGACTGAAAAAGCTTCTTGAACAAGAAACAGCATATCAAGAAAAAAAAGAGAAGGAAAACAACAAGAAAATAGCTAAACTGAAAGAAGAATTGACTAAACTGAAATCCTTTGCTTTAATGGTTGTGGATGAACAACAAAGACTCACTGAGCAGTTGAACCAACAAAGTCAAAAAATTCAAGAGTTAACCACTTCTGCAGACCAAGCACATGAGAAACTCGCTTTTGCTGAAGCAAAAGCTCAAGAGCAAGAACAGAAAGCCAGCAGGCTGGAGGCTGAACTTCAAGTCCAAAACAGTAAGGTTTCCCAAGATCACGAAGCAATGATGGCCAAACTAACCAATGAAGACAGCCAGAATCGTCAGCTCCGGTTAAAACTGAATGCACTCAGCAGGCAAATTGATGAGCTGGAAGAGACCAATAAATCTTTAAGAAAAGCAGAAGATGAACTGCAAGACCTAAGGGATAAGATAAATAAGGGAGAATATGGGAACTCCACTCTTATGTCTGAAGTGGAGGAATTAAGGAAACGACTGCTGGAGATGGAAGGAAAAGATGAAGAGCTCATAAAAATGGAAGATCAGTGCAGAGAACTTAATAAAAAGTTAGAAAAAGAAGCATCACAGAGCAAGAACCTTAAAGGGGAAGTTGACAAACTCAACAAAAGAATTATGGAGCTGGAGAAATTAGAGGATGCTTTCAACAAAAGCAAACAGGAATGCTACTCCCTGAAATGCAACCTAGAAAGAGAAAAAATGGTTACAAAGCAGTTGTCCCTTGAGCTGGAAGGCTTAAAAGCTAGGGTTGGAGAGCTCGAAGCAATTGAAAGCAAGTTAGAAAAAACCGAGTCCACACTCAAAGAAGATTTAACAAAGCTGAAGACCCTAACAGTGATGCTTGTGGATGAAAGAAAAGCTATGAGTGAAAAAATAAAGCAAACAGAAGAAAAACTGGAAGCTGCAACTTCTCAGCTCCAGGTGGAAAAAAATAAAGTGATGTCCATTACAGAAAAACTAATTGAGGAAAGTAAAAAGGCACTGAAATCAAAATCTGATGCAGAGGAAAAAGTGTCCAGTGTCACAAAAGAAAGAGATGAGCTGAAAAACAAACTCAAAGCAGAAGAGGAGAAAGGAAATGATCTTGCTTCCAAAGTAAACATTCTAAGAAAAAGACTTCAGTCACTGGAAGCTGTTGAAAAAGAATTTCTTAAAAATAAGCTTAAAGAGACTACTAAATCCAGCACTTCCTTGCAGCAGGAGAACAACAAAATCAAAGAGCTTTCTCAAGAAGTTGAGGGGCTTAAGCAGAAGCTGAAAGAAATGAAGGCCATAGAAGACGATCTTATGAAAACTGAAGATGAATTTGAGTCTCTAGAACGAAGATATGTCAATGAACGGGACAAAGCCAAGCTCCTGTCAGAGGAACTGGAGGCTGTGAAAATGGAAGTAGCTAGGTATAAACTATCAGAAAAGGCAGAGTCTAATCAAGAGCAGCGTCTTTTTAAGAAGCTCAAAGAAGAAGAAGCTAAATCAAGTCACCTTTCCAGAGAAGTAGATGCACTGAAAGAGAAAATTCATGAATACATGGCAACAGAAGACCTAATCTGTCACCTCCGAGGTGATCATACAGTCTTACAGAAGAAACTCACCCAACAAGAAAACAAGAACAGGGAGTTAGCAAGAGAAATGGAAAGCCTCACAAAAGAATTAGAGAGGTACAGACGTTTCAGTAAGAGCCTCAGACCTGGTGCTAATGGAAGGCGGATATCTGACTTGCAGGTTTTTTCTAAAGAAGTCCAGACAGATCCAGCTGACAACGAACCACCCGATTACAAAACCCTCATGCCTTTAGAGAGAGCAGTCATAAATGGGCAGCTGTATGAAGACAGTGATTATGAGGACAAGGACAGCAATGAGGAGGAACAATCAGTGGCTTTCAAAAGCAACTCATCCATCGGGAATGCCATGCATAAGAAATTATGGATCCCTTGGATGAAGTCCAAAGAAAACCACCACCAGAATGGAAAGATTCATACAAAGCAAAATGGAAACTGTGCACAGGCTGGAGACTTAGTGCTAAGCCATACACCTGGCCAACCTCTGCACATAAAAGTAACTCCAGACCACGGGCAGAACACAGCAACGCTCGAAATAACAAGTCCTACTACAGAAAGTCCTCACTCCTATACGAGCACAGCAGTTATACCTAACTGCGGCACTCCCAAGCAAAGAATAACTATTATTCAAAATGCCTCCTTCACGCCTGTAAAGTCAAAAGCATCAGAAGGTTACATGAGCCCAGAGCAAGCCATTTCTCCCATTACTATGGCTGCTTTTGCAAGATCTCAGACTCCTGACTCATGCGGTTCCTTAACGCCTGAAAGAACAATGTCCCCATTGGCTTTACCAGGCTCAAGTTCTCAGGAACAAATGCTCTCCTCAGAGCCTTTGGAAATGGGAGCCAAGCATGCCGTTTTCAGAGTATCCCCAGACAGGCAGTCGTCATGGCAGTTTCAGAGATCTAACAGCACGGGATCAAGTGTAATAACTACTGAGGATAACAAAATCCACATCCACTTAGGAAGTCCTTACGTCCAAGCTCTCACCGGTACCAAGACCGTCAGCCCCTGTACCCCAGTGCAAGATAACAGAACTCCAGCACTAGCTAATGGAATACCCAGTAAGCCCACCAATAAAATCACCAGCAGTATTACTATCACACCAACAGCCACTCCTCTCCCACGGCAATCACAAATTACAGTAAGTAATGTCTATAACTGACCCTCATCCATGCTGACACCCTTACCAGCAACCCATCCTGTTTTTCATCCCAGCAAGAATTATTTGGAACGGCCCTTTTCCTATGGGAGAGATCTGTGCATGAACTTTACAACAGTATATGAAACTAACGTTAAGTTTTGCCTGCTTAGTGTTATCAAGTGTGCACTTACTGTATATCTTCTAATTGAAATACAGTTATGTAAAATATCTAGTCTTGCACTTGTATAAATGCATCTTTATGTATTTCCATTTTCAAAATAACTCACATTACTTTTGACTGCAACTTGCCTTGGTGAAATATTTTAACATTACAAAACCAGTAAATAATTGATTATTTTTATCATTGCTTGCAGAACATTTTTGGTTCCTTTGTGTGTGTGTGTTTGTATTTTATTTTATTTTTTGCATGTATGGAAGAATTTGAATTAAGCCATAATGTTGCCTGCTAACTTCAGAAAAGACTTAACTTGTTACCTTCCATTTCTTCTAAATTCCTCCTAGCTCTCTCATTTCAGATAATTATCATTATATCACACACACAATCAACAAAACATGTATTGTATCCTGTATCAGATTTATGATGCATAAATGATATGCTCCAGACCAAGACAACCACTTTTTTCTCCCCATCCTTTTATAAATCTCTTTTTATACCCTCATGTAAACCCTACTTCCCTCCCAAGAAGGCAAACGTTTGTGGTTTTTTTCCCCCCCATACTACAGAAAAATTGCTATCACTTAAGTACACTGTAAAACAATTAACATGTAAAACAATTAACAGAAACACATTTCTAAGTTGTTAATTCAGAATGCATTCCCATACAACACTCAAATTTCATATAAGCTCTTCATTATCACTCCAATGTGCTATATAAATACACTGAAGGAGAAACAAGATTAGCACTTGTGGCCCACCAACATATTTTTACATAATAGGCAGAGGAAGCTCGACTGAAGCAATAAGTAGCACTAGACCACCTCTCTGAACACACAGGTCTCTAGGACTAGGGTAAATTGCAGTACCATACAGCACAGACAAAACAGGTTAAGATATTTCAGTGATGGATATGGAATTAGTGCCTGAGGAAAGGACAGAAACTTAAACAATGCTGCCTCAGTTTACATGTGGGCCAAACAGCAAATTGTAGCCTCCCAGAAAATATTGCAAGTAGTAGACCAGCTTCATACTGAACGTAAGTCAAGCCAAAAGATCTGAAATTCACTTTCAGATCACAGATTACAAAAGCTGTCAAAAAAAAAAAAAAAAAAAAAAAAAAAAAAAAAAAAAGGGAATTTGGAAAGGCAGCTTCTTATTCTAAAGAAGTGCCTCAGTATCTTACACCCAGGGGGTGGGAGGATTGGAATTAAAATAAAATCTCCTTATCAACAAGGAAGTTTGCATGTAAGGACAAAGTTCCTATTCATTTCTTCACTAAACCTGTATCATTATTCTGCTTACATTATCTGGAGTTCAAGAAATAATAATCGCATCTGCAGTATAATTTAGCAGCTGATTCAGCAAAGGACTTTGGCACACACTTTAACAAAGGGACTTTTATGGGACAGGAACCCAAATGGTTACAGCTGTAGGTAATAGCTTATATTTAAAGGAATAGCTTCTATTGAAAAGCAAAACCCACCACCCATACACATTTCTTCTAGGTAAAATCAGCAATAGGAAGGAAAATTATTAAGTTAAAGATTTTGTGTTTGGAACTCAATGTAGCAAACGTACTTTGAGGTCCCTTGGTGACCTGTGAGGTCCCATCCAACCTAAGCTACTCTGTGACTGCGATTCTATAGATGAGCAGTGGAAACTTTAAGGTCAATATGGGATGGTTTAAGTCTAGCTTAATGTCATGAATAGCTTCAAGAACTGCTGTATCAGGTTATCAGGCTTCATAAGAGGTCCTTCACACTAGATTTGTTTTAGTTTATTATCACTGACTCGAAAGTGAGATTTGATTAAGATCTGGGTCAGAAGAAATGAATGGTCTCACCCTGCAAAGCAGACTGCAAGTTGGCTCCCACCAACTTCAGCAGAAGTTACAAGTCGAGACAGTAGCTAGCACTCAGGCAAGTCAAGATTCTAACTTGATTTTTATAACAAATTTACCATAACTGTGCCAATTACATAAACAAGTAACTTTCTTGCATTCAGCTTACACTTATTAACTGAAAGGCTCATCCAAAATTAAAAAGCAGAAGCAGTCCATTCTGAGCGCATTCTATGCACGTCTAGAATTTGGAATACTGCATGTTCTGTTGACTGATACCCAAGATCTCTGCAGGGGCATGTTATAAGCATGGTACTGAGTAACTGTGCCTGAAGTGCATACTTGACAGCATACTAATGGATGCCAGATTCTCTACAAATTAAAGGATAAACAACTGTCCTTCAGAAACACTAGCATTTTCTTCAATCGGACTTTAAAGCCATGTGGAAAAAATATTTCCCTTTACAGCCATGTTCAAATTGTACAGAAATGTGTTATTAACTACCTGCCCATCTATTCCAATGTCTTTCAAAGACAGCACAAAACAGGGCATAATAGCAACAAGCATACTTAGACCTTTGGGCAATTCCCAAGCTATTATGAATAAGGATTTCATAGTTTAAAGCTAAGTTTTCAGTACAAAGCCTAAGCCAAAGTTCACAACACTTACAAGTTTAATCATTAAATGGGACAGTACTTCTGTTCCTGTCTCAGTACTTCTACTGGTGGTGGTTTACCAGTAACTGTCCAATTAACAAAACACAGAGGAAGTAGTCACTCATTACCATTAATTCCCAAATAAGATGTACCGATATTATATGTAAGTGAACCTACTACATTTCCTCAAAAGCACGCCTTGATTAAGGGCATTGATTATATCCCCCCATTAATTAAATAATCTACATACAGACCTCAACTGACTTCACACGGGAATTTTTGTCACAGATTTTCAACACATGAAAAACACAATTATTATTTTGCCTAATAATTTTAATTGCAAAATAAAACCTGTTCAATCCATTCAAATTCCCAGTATCTTTTCAAAATATATAGCAGAGAAGAACATTTGCTCAGATGTACTTCTTGAGAGCAGAAACTTACACTGAATAAAAATAATCTAGCACTATTTTCATCATAAGAAGAGAAAGCATAGCTTAGTGAAACTGCAAGTGTTTACAAATTTACATCAAGTTGTTCAGATCAGCACCCCGTATTTCAGATGATTTCTTTTTACTGAAGGGGAATATTCACCTGCTTGCTTAGCAGGCAAAGAGAAAACACAGCAAGGGAAAGATTACATGACCTGTCTGAAGAATGATTTAAACACTTTGAACAAAAACACCAAGCATAATTGTATTACATTTCAACCAAGCAAGGCAGTTTTTCCAGGATTCAGATGCATCCAAGTGGTAAGTACTGCTGTTTTAGTATTGGAAGATGAGACACTTTAGTTTTCAGTGTTTTCCCAAAAGCCTAAAATTTGACAGATACTTACAACAGTGATATAAATAAATATTAATGGAAAATACGGTCGCAAAGAAAAAAACCCAAACCACTAAATAGGGTATATCTGAGGGATTAAACTGTGAAATGGAGCATTAGAACAGTTTTCAGCAGACCATAGTATCAACCCATCCCCCTTTCCAAAACAGCATGCAGACATCTCCTCTCAGATCTACAAACCTGCTCTCTCCACTGGATGTCACGTTAAGTCCTCAAAAACAGAAAGGAAAAATTAAATCATAAAGGAAATGGCAGAAATTATCAGCCTGCTTTCTCTTTTCAGTTTTAGTTCTGTAAGCAAGCAAAGGAATACAAGTAAAGGCAGCATCAACAATTCAGTACTCAGCATTTCTGAGTCACTGTGTTTACGTGACAAAATATTTCCTTTGAAATATTTATAATTTTTTGTCACAAAAGGGAGGACAGATGAGGGATGGGAGGGGAAGGAAGGAAAAGAATAACGAAGAAACTAAGAGCCAATAATGGTACTGCGAGCAGAGTGCCCATCCATCAACTAAAAGGTATCTCAAGTTTAAGAAAAGAACCCCTTCCTCCAGTTGCTAATTCATGAATATAATTGAGAAAAAAATATGGGACTAGCCAGCTAATCTTCCTATTTCAAAGCGCTGTAGATAACATCAACATGGTACCTGGGGACCGAATGCAAGGCTGTAAGAAGAAAAAAAGAACTCTATGTATGAATCTCATAAAGGCCTAGAAAACATGCTTCCCACGCTAAGGAAAAAAATAATAAAAAGCAGAATTATAAAGTATTACTTTTTAATTAAGGCTGAATGGATTCTGCAGGGTTAGGTGATAGAAATGGAGTACCCATTTTCCCAGGGACTTTACGTTTAGGGACTGCTACTGATACAGGCAAAACAGTTAACTGGCAACTGCCTGATCTCCAGGCATAAGTGAAGACTACCACACATTATGTTAACAAGAAAGAGGAAAACATCTTATTTTCAGTTCAGACACAGCATGAGTGGGTGCATAAAGACATCTCAAAATTAGCACCGAGCAATCTAAGCGGGAAAGTGCTCAAGAAAAAGGCTTTCCTTAAAAGTTTAAAATGAATGAAGTGTTTCCACAAACCTGCGGCCAGCAGCCCCCTGCTGTGGCCAAATTCTCTCTGACAGCCCATCATCAAGTGTCCCTCAACTGTGTGGGCATCCAGAAAGCCTCAACTATCAGAACTGCTAACTGCACTTGACTGTCCCCAGACTACTAAGGTAAGCACTCCTGTCAAGCACATATTGAGTGCAGCAGGATAAGCCTGTTTCAGTCAGGGACTCTCCACTCTGTAAGCACTGGCCTGATATAACAGGGTCTTCATACAAGGACAGGCAAGAGAAGCTACTTCCCCTCTTTATCCCTACTACAGGGTACTGTCCACTCCAGTTTTGTTGACATTACTGCACATGCAGTAGCACTGTAAGACCAAAAAACAAACCTGGATTCAAACAAACAAAAAGAAGGGTTAATTTCATAGCACAGCTCAAATAAGCAGCTGTGTCAGTAAAACTGCTGGGACAAGTAACAAAAGATGAGTCCTCTTAATACTGAAATTGCTGCTGAAGCGCTGGCCTTATCTCCTTAGATATTGCCATGAATGTCTGCAGAGATGCAATCTAGCACATAAATACATCATAAAGCACTCCAAATATACAACCACCATTCAACAGTCCTACTAGCAGCCTTCTGGAGTAAAGAAATGATTCTCACTTTACAGCTGAGAGAAGAAAAAAATAGGGGAGAAATCAACTGACTTGTATACAGGCATAGCAAGACAGCTCCAGTCATGACTAAAACCCAGAATTTCTTGCCTTGAATGTCTCACACTGAAGCCGTTATAGGTGATGTTTTATCCCACATCAAATCAAATGGGGACAAATGTAGGTTTTTTTTTGTATGTGAGTAGTATATATAAAGATTTGTGATTAGACATATTAATTACATATTAAATGTATATTCATCATAACAATGTAATTAGCATATAATATAAAATAATTATATAATTAAATATGTCTATGTATAAAATATGTAGCTAGTTTAATTACACAATTACTTATATATTAATTGCATAGTAAAATATATCTCTGTATGTAAAAATGGAACTCTTATTAACACATCGTTAAATGTGACCTTCACAGAGAAAAGCAGCCTGCTCCCAAACAGAAAAAAGGCCCTGATGATAAAAATCACAAAGTTCTTTTTCCTCCTCCATGCAGAGTATTCTTGGATATGACCTGGTTACCTCTTACCTCTGTAAACTTCTTCAACATATGTAATATGTTGAAAACGATATGTAATATGAGGAAAAGATATATTCAGAGCTTTTCAGCTGACGATTTTAATACTGAGAATGCTTTCATGTTAAAAAGTGTCCGTAGGCGTGAGTTCAATTCTATTCACCTTTGAGAGGTGGATATTTATGAATGTACAAACACATCCCTCCCTAGATGCCCACCATCCATACAGAATGAGACTCAATGTCAAGACTTCTACTCCACGAATGGCAGCAGTGATTTAAACCAAGAGAATTGATGATCTCATAAACATTTGTAAAATAACTTATTGTAGAACTACGCTACCTTTCAAGCACTAGCAGAAACACTGAAGTGTCAGCACTGCCCTCACCTGGACAGAATTAATATTGCATGGCGCCCCGTAGCCCAAAAAGGATGCACTCTTTCTTCTTGGGATGGTCAGTGTCCCAGTAGGGCACCTGAGCGCCCTTCTCATTCAAGAGGCACTCCATCTCAGTAAGTAAAGGGCAGGTTGCACTGCCTTGTGGGCCCAGGCCAGTCCTTCCCCTAGGAGAAATGACCCTCAACACAAACTCACCTTTCCCTGTGTCTTGCTACCTGTCTATTAAAATAAATGAGCCTTTAACTACCTTACATTTCAAGATTATCACATTTCTCAGTGAAGATGTCCCAAAAGAACGAGGCACATGGTAGAACTTTGGTAATTAGGAATTCAAATTTTGTCCCCAACTCTGTCCAACACTTTTTCTTTTCCCCATTGTTAGAAAGTAGATGTAAGCTTGGGCATTCAGCAAACAACACCATGGTGGCACACGAGTACAGTTCATCATGTATATGTTATTTCTAATTTTAATATAGGAGTTTCTGTCAAATACTTCATGTTGTTGAAATCACAGGTACTGTAATAGGCCTACCATCAGCAAAACAGTAGAAATCAGAGAACTGAGCACAGAAAGGACCTTGGGACATTTTTCTGCCTCTTTTCCTGTTACACTTTGACCTAAACCCTTCCAAATGCCTGGCTCCTCCTGTTCTAAAACCCCTGCAATGATAATTTCTCAGTTACCTCAGGAATCTGTAACAGGACTGAAGCTTTCTTGCCACTAAAACTCCTGCTAATTTGTAAGCTGAATTCCCTTTGCTGAAATTGATATCCAGTTTTTGTTACCAATCCTCCCACTGGAATTGGAGAACTACATTCCCAGCAGCAGCCGTTCACATATTAGAAAACAATTAACATATCTTTCTTCACTTCTGTTTTCTCCAGGTTAAACAAACCCAATTGCTTTCCTGCCTAATAGCTCAAGTACTACAGCTATACAGATCAGTAATTATTTCCCCACTGCACAGCTACTTAGAATGGTGTGTATGTTTCTGGAAATGCAATGCCCCAAGCCAGACAGCGACTGACTCAGACTCTGGCTGAGGTCTTACCAATATTAATAAGGACTACTAATCCTGCTCCTTCCAACACATTTGAACACAGTCATGCGCATAAACAAGTTGCACAAAAGGAAATACAGAGCAACTGAGAAATTTCCCACTGGATCCCTAGACGATGGATGCCAGGACATAGTAAAAGAAAAGGAAATACTCAAATGCCCTGCACAGCTCAAGAGGCCCAACTGAAAATTTCAGCCTAAAACATCTTGCATGGACACCAGAGGGAATATTTAGTTTTGCCACTCAATCTTAACTCATCCTCATTTGCAGACCTGGCTTATGTTCTGACTGCATTCAGTCATCCAGGAAAAAACTGCAGCCTGGCAAGCAGTGTGTTCTTGCATGTGCAGACATCTGGTTTCTTTGTAAGGGCTTTAGCACCATCCCCTGGCTGCTTTCATTGAAGCTGCAAATGATTCTTTCTACTGCTCAAATTCCTTAAACTAAAAAAGTTAAGGAGTAAGAGAGAACCAGTTCTGAAGTTATTTCTCCTAGATAAAGTTCTACAATGACACTAGAAACATAAGTGAGAAAACCTACAGCAGAAGTGCGACATGCACTCTTCTATTCAAATGAATACAGTTTGAACAAGAAGCGACGCGGGCACCGCACTTCCAGAGCAAAATGAGATTAGGACTGAAGGCAAAACTACTTGAGCAGCATGTAAACAGGTGTATTTGCCCTCCCTGACACCTGCATGCATGCCTGCCTTAGCCCCCTCCCCAGAAAACCAGCACTGCATTGTGGCAGAACTCCTGGTACTGATCAGCTGCCTCTGTGCCCAGCAGTTTTCTCATACCTCAGATCATTGCTTTAACTACTTGTTTGATACTTTTTGCATCCAACACCTAAAATTAATATAATTATGTTACTTTTGCAGATAGACATGCTCCATTACCGGCTCATTTCAAAAGCATGACTAGTTTTATGTCTTTACTGTTGTTGTAACTATTTGCCCGCATTTGCATCAGTGCATTTACAGACATTGAAATAAAGGAAAACCACACAACTGCTAAAATCTCATTAGGTAGCTCCTGAGAAACATTTAATTTCTAGGAGTGTTTTGAGAGCACTGATGGAAATGGAAAAGGCAATATAAAAGGCAGTTCAGCCTGGTTTTTGAAGGATAAATGTCATATTTCTTCTTCCATCACTTAGAAAGACAGCAAATATAAGAACTGCTTCACAAATGAGAACTCAAGGAGCTATAACTTAACAGCAATCACAAACGTGCAGCTGGCAAATTCAGGAAACAAGTGGGTGGCAATGAAGAATTGGGTAGACAGAAAACCATTCCTTTTGATGGAAGAAATGAATTGGTAATAAGGGTTGAAAAGATTTGAGGACATTTTTTGTGTGCACGCAGACTACCCATAAACAGATAAGAGCTAAATATCAAACTGAAAAGACCACCAATATCTTTTTTAAGAGATGAAAGAGGAGGGAGAGAGCTAGGTGGATAGTTTGTTAAATCCCTGCCTATAACAGAAATCACTGTGATTTATCAAGTTTGTGATACAGTCAAATACAGTCCAATTGCAGAAGTGCATGTTTAGTTATCCTAACATAGACACTTAACATTGGTATAATTCATTTACATGTGGAAAAAAAATTGTGTTTTTTCCCTTTCATAATAACAATCTGAGTGATAAAATTATTTGTCAAATGCACGTCCTTTTTTAATTCAGCATTTAATTAAGTTTCAGTTCAGCTACAATAAAATAATGATGCATCACATACCTACAAACTTTGCTGCCACCTAGAGGTAAAATCTTTCAAAGACCACAAAGCAAAGCAAAATTCATTTCCTTTCTTTCTCATTTTCAAGGCCAAACACTTTCCCTTCTCAGTGTACAGATAAAAGCTACAAATAAATACTTTCTAATTTCAAGAAGAAAAATATAAAACAAGTCACACACTGTTAGACATAGCATCCATCTATCTCAACGTCAGCAGTGACCAGCAGTAAATGCTTACCAAAAAAAGCTTGTGTATCAAGCAAGCAGAGCGACAAGTCCAGCTTCTAGCAGTCTAAAACTTAGGGCTCTCCTCAGCTGAAACCTGCATTGCATCTTTATTTTTTCAGCAGTCCCTGATAAACTTCATGAATCATTCTAATCTCTCTCCAAAGAAATTTATGTGATCATCTTATCTGCCTGTGCCAATGCGTTTTTGTTCATTAGCAAGGAAAACAACACTCCTTCTCATCTTTTACCTGTCTTTTGATAGCTTCTGTGTATGCCCTCTCATGTACATCATTTGAAAGAGCAAATTCCCCCATTCACCATCCATGGAGTAGGAATAATGCTAGAATTTTGTGTAGGTTTTTCTCTCTACAGCCTATTTTCTAAACATAAGTTTCAGTATATGTTACCACTCTTTACACAGAAGGCATTACATAACTGATCACCCTTGCTATCTTCCTCTGCATCCTTTTATACCCAATTCTGAGCCAGTTCAAACAATTTCTGACTGGTTCAGACCTCAGAATTCCAGTTCCCTACTGGGGTTGGATATCAGGTTGGATGTTAGGAAAAATCTCAGAAAGAGTGATGAGACATTGGTGCATGCTGCCAGGGAGGTGGTGGAGTCACCGTCCCTGGAGGTGTTCAATAACTGAGTAGATGTGGCACTGAGGGATGTGGTTAGTGGGCACGGTGGGGGTGGTTTGATTGTTGAACTAGATGATCTTAAAGATCTTTTCCAACCTTAATGGTTCCATGAATCTTTTTTCCATGATTTATGATCCATTAAGCAAACGTACAAAGTGCAAACTTCTCCCAAGTTCCTCAATACTGAAAAAATACATGCAAAAATTTATTGTTGGCTTTTCCACTACTGCTTTATCCTTTTGAGAATTTGCATCATATACAATATACGACTTGACTGCAGCCAAGTCGTAGGCTCTTAAAATGATCCACTCCAAAAATATTTATTCCATGTATAATTGATTCTGGATGGAGAGTTCCCTCCTACAAATACATTCACTTCGTGTACACTGCAGTCACTCTCAAAGAATGGGTTTCTCACATACAAGCTAAGTCTTTTCTGCTACTCAGGACTCAATCACGTCCTGCTTCTGCACATAGAAATTCTCTGATTACTCATCCAGAGAAGTCAGAGTTCACAGCCTTTGAATGCCATGCCATCACTTAGCCCAAAGGGCTGCTGTCCTAGTCAGAGGCCTGACAGAAAAACTATTAATAGGCAGAGAACTTCCAACCATTTGGATTCTTTGGTATTTATCAAACAAGCAGGTGAGTTATATGCAGTGTTACACTCTCATTACCAATGAGAGTAAGGAAGTTTGGGCAGACAGTTCTAAGTGAGAGCAACATGTTTAATTATACGAAGTGGAAAAGAACAGTGAAGTGCTAAACATACAACCAACCTCTCCTCCTAACATGACCTTTTGTTTGTTTCAAGATTACTGATGCGTTCCGTCAATCAGTTCCAACTCGGATCCCCAAACCAAAGCCAACAAATGCAACTAAACTACCTGTCAGAATTCCTGCTGGACATCTCAACAAGCCACTTCAAGACAGCAGTTCTGGAAAGCTACATATTATAAGGACTGTGTCTAAAGCCTGCCTTCACAGTGGAGGGAGAAGGTAAATCATCTTCTACGATCTATGACATGGGTTTAAGCAATCTGAACCTCAACAGCAGTTATTTGCACTGGGGAGAAGTCTGAAACCTTCCGCATGGTCAGTAGGTTAACGGCCACCAATTATAGGAGACCAAGAGAGCCAGATTTTTAAGACACAGGTAACTGCATGTCTGTAAGGATCAAGGTATGCTCTCATTTTTCTGGCATAATTCCAGAATTTGTCCTTTGCAGTGGAGAAACAATTGAGATACAAATCAGTTTTGACACATTCCACAAACAGCAACACCAATGTTGTCTCTACAGACTTGTGCAGTGAACTACATGAAACAGGGCTGAACAAGGGAATGTTTCGTTTTCAGTCAGTCTACTAAAGAAGTGTTTCAATCTGGGTGTTTTACCTTAACTAGCAGAAGACAAAACGATGAGAGGGATAGAAAAAAATTGACTTTCATAATGCATAGAGCTTCAAAAAGTTGTTGTGTAAAACATCACTTAGGAAGCATAACCTGCAGATGAACAATTCTCTCCTCAGTGAATTGATTCACCCCACTTGCATGCATGCAGACGTTACCTTTAGAAAACAGTTGCAAAATTGAGATTGACATTACTTGTATTAGTTATTTTAACTGTCATCCTTTTATTTAGACTACAGTATTTAGTTTTGAGTTCACTTAAACAGTATTTATTGGAACTGATCAAAATTTGTGTCAAGTGTAACAATACTTATGAGTTTAAAGAAGTGCAACTGTGTTATTTCAGTCCTCTGCAATTCTGCCCCTCCCTTTCAATTGCCCACTATCATGGAAAATGGACAGCTGCAGTCATATCTTCTAGTGAAGTTTTTTTTTAATCAAATTAATTATTTGCACAAGTAGATCTTGCTCACCCATGAAAGAATTTGCCTTTTTTGTTTGTTTGTTTTCTTAATGTATACCCTCTATAAAAGACTTACAATTTAATCAAATTTACTTCCAGGAGAGGTAAACAAAACAAAACAAATCAAACACTAGAAGAGGCTCCACATCTGCTCTTTGTTTTTAGTTGTCTGCAAAATAGCAATTGCTGCTCTAACAAGAAAATTCCTGACTGTTTTATTGTAGAAAGTTAAAACTAACAAGATACTATTACTGCAAGTAACTCTCCCACAGGAAATCCATAATGCCAACTAACCCGAGTTACTGTTGTAGAATATAAAACTTAATTTATTTCCCTGGTATTAATGTCTCCCTCATTCTTCTTCCCCTAACAGAGTGCATTCCAACAGTCTAAATGGCTCAACTGATAATTTGTGGGAAAGCTCCTTTCACATAGGTCTTTCTTTAAGAACTGCCAAATCTTAATTCCTAAATAAAGCAAAAGCTAGTGGTGATCGCAACATCACAGCCAGAATTGGGACCGTTTTGCTGAAGCAAAGACAGATTTTGATGCGTTCGGTTACCCAATTTGTTTCCCTTTTATTTCACAGCTAAAAGTTTAACTTAGCCACTGAGCCAGTACAACACATTAGCACTCCTGCGGGACTATTTTTGCAAACCCACAACAGAAATCTATGCCTCCCTCAACAGCCTCACAAGAAAATCTCAATGGGTAGTTAAAAAGTGAAGGTTTCAAAAGATCAGCCTACCGAAACCTTACTTCAGCATGTGCCTTACAAGACACATTTTGGCAAAGAAGAAACCGAGAAAAGACTCTTCTACATTAGAAAGAGAAGCACTCCAATTTAATTCACTAAATCTACAGCTAACAGTAAAGTTCTGAAGCTACAAGTGACACGTGCTCAGGTCCAAATAAAGCTCATAGAAGCACCCTGTGATATGTTCTGCAAGATGTGGAACAAGTGTGCACAACGCAAAGAAGCAAAATGATTTCTGAAAAGCAGCTGTCAGCCTGGTATGCTCATCAGACAAATGTGAAAAGGAGCATCAGCACAAAAACAGCTTTCATCAGAAGGGACAGCAACTGATGGATGAGCCAAAGGAAAGAGAGAAAACTCTCCATACACAGGTCAGCTCGCCAACAGATCCCAGCTCTGATAATGCAACAAAACTCTTAATAATTGAGCTACAGTGAACAGTCCACTTCTCACTAGTTGCAAAGCCCACATAAGAAACTGATGCCTTTTGGCACCCCTTATTACCAGCCTACAAACAGAAAATAAAAACGTATGGGCAAAAAAATGAATTCCCACGACAACATCCTTTGCTTTACAGCATACGAACGGCCCCACAAGTACTGTCAGATCATCATCTACAGTACAGTATTATACTTCATACCTGTTTTTACTGCTGGTGTAAAAGAGTTTCCCTGCCTTTTGCTCTAACTTGGGATGACACAATTTATTTCAACTTATAAGGGACATGATCCACACAGTTTTTTCTTTAAGGATGTAAAAGAACTGACAAGGACAGATATTACAGTCTTACGGATAAAGGAAGACAAGGAAAGCACAGAGAATGAAAGACAAGGAGTGGTAACAGAAAAAGAGGTAACTGGAAGAATTTCTGGAAAACAAAAGCCTGTCTCCCCCTCCCTCAACCTGCCCAAAGATGCGGCACACCCATAACAGGCAAGAGAGACATTGTAATGCTGTCAGAAGTGCTCTTTCTGTTCATGGAGAGAAAAGGAAACAGCTGATGTCTTACACCAGCACTAAACAAACTCCTCAGTATTCCTTAATCTCTCCTTCTAGTTCTGAGTACAACACAAAAATGGTATTCAGTATTGCACATAGCTGTGGCATGAACTGGTAAAACAGAAGGAAGGAAGCCCTGAAGTTATACGACCTGGGATGTGTGCAATACTAAGCAAAACTAATAAATAGCCAAAAGTCTCCAACCACCCTCTCCACATCTCTGAAAGCAAAAAGTATGCTGAAGAAGTTACTGAGCAAGATGCTTTAGTTTTTGTCTTGTGGCAAGGTAAAATAGATGGCTAATCCTTTCATGTCCCAAAAGTGAGAGTAAATACCTTCAGTTTTTAATACAGACTCTAAACTAATGGTTTCTAATGATGTGGTCAAAATCAGATTAGGAATTACTCATACATCTATCTATTAGGATATGTGTTCTGTTCTTTCATACCTTTCTAGCGGGTCTAAACACTTCTTACACACTACTTCTTAGAAGTAGTGTCTTCTGAGTACAAGTTGCTAAAATGGAAGACACTTACGAGGGCTGAGATATTAGGATGAATACTTCATTGGCCAGTTTTTATTCTAGGGCTAGTTGTAAGGGACTTGGCACAAGGTAGGTATTTAAAGAATATATTTTATTTTTTTTCCAGCTTTCTACCCATCATTATGGCAAAGATGCTTTTTAAAATACGTCAGCAATTAAAGTCGGATAGTTTTTTAAACAAACTATGTGTTTCACAGAAATAAACATGAGCAAATCTGTCAAAAGCTCTAGTGGGAAATTATATTCTTGTATTTCTGCTTACAGCGTATATTGTAAACCCTTGACTTCCTATTTTTTGCCACTTGATCTTAAAGCACTTTATAGTGTCCACAAGACATGATACAAATTAACAATTGATTTTACATCGGCTGTACATGAGGAGCAGCAACACAAAATAAAAAAATATATGGACCTTCTACCTACTTAACTGATGGCTTGTGTCAACATCATACAACAGCAGGCTCCACATAAAGAACCTGCCAACAAGTTTGCAAAGGTGGGATCTGGGGATCAGAACGCATATATGGTGTGCAAAACATTCACCTGCAATGTAAGTAGTAAAACATTCATATAGTATCGTATAATCAAAGAATATTAGAATGTTATAATCACAAAATAAACAAAAGAGTTAAGCAAAGCAGACTATGATAACAAAGGAGAATAAACAGAAGGCTTACCCCTATCCTGGGCTCACTCACAAAACTCCAGTAGATTGGATCTCCAGAAGAGATCCTTCCCCACTGGTAGCCAGCTCTTCAATAGGTCTAGGAGAGGTGGAGCCAGCCTCCACCCCTTCCGGCAGCACAGGAGAATTGCCTTCACCTGTGCTCCTCTGGCTGACTCACTGCTCGCCTCAGGTGATCAATCAGAGGTTCAGGCTGCAACTCAGCAGTTCCCATACAAGTATTTTTGGAGTTCACTACATGTAGTGCTTTTAGCACAGGGCTGGATTAGACACCTTAGCAACCTTACAATTGCAAAAATCAGGAAGAGTTGTGTGTAACTGAGAGCTGGGGTTCTCAGCTCAAAGTCAGATGATTTATACATCATGCCAAAGGTTTATCATCAAAGCGAATAAATATTTTCCTGAAACATATTCAGTTTCTAAAAGAAAGCTGTCAAAGCTTATCAGCCACCGTATAGGTAACCTCTAGTTGGCAGGGTGAGCATAGAGGCTTGAGGAATCCTAAATACCTTATGAAGAGCACTTTTCATGGGAATACGAAGTGCTTGCGGAACACAGATGAGACTGAGAATTAAAATGAAATGTTCAGCAGCCTCATTAAGGCTTGTGATCCCCCCCTCCTTACAATATATATGTACAATTCATCTCAAATATTCTCCAAGTGCCTTTTTAAAGGAAATTGTCTGGCATAGGCTGCCCAGCGAAGCTGTGATGCCCCAACCCTGGAGGCCCTCAAAGTGAGGCTGGATGAGGCCCTGGGCAGCCTGAGCTGGTGGGTGCCAGCCCTACCCACGGTACAGGTTGGAACTAGTGATTAAGGTCCTTTCCAACCCAAAATATCGTGTGATTCTACGATAAGACACCGGGTATAAGAGCCAGATATCATCATCATTGGAAAGAGAGACAAATTACCTGCTCAAAGAGCAGTGGCTGGGGAGAAGAAGCCATTCAGCTCCTGTCCTTTCACAGCACATCACCAAGGCGGTGAGTCCACCCGCTGAGCACACGGGTGATGCACTCTTGTACCATGGGTACTTTTCCCTCCAAAGGCTCTTCTTTGGGTTTAGGATTCCCAAGGCCTTATAGAACCATACATGCGCTCACGATAACGGTCATCAGCCCACATCAAGCAACATCCTTTCATCAAGTCCCCGAGCTGCGGGAATTCAAGGAGCTTTCGTACACGGCACTGTGACACAGCGCTTGAATTTTGGCTGCTCCTTCTCTGAGCCACGAGGTGGACTCGGTGATCCTTGTGAGTCCCTCCCAGCTCGAGATGCTCTACGATTCTATGACCAGCTAAGCCCGGTTCTGAACACAGCAGTTTACAGGCTAAGTATCCTCAGGGACAGCCGCCCTCAGGGCGCGTTGCCTTCTCCCCCTCCCTCCCCTCTGCTTTTAAACTCTCGTAAAGCGTATTTCTGGCGGGTGGAGAAAGAAAGAGGAAAACGTGGAGCGGGACGTGAAAAGCTGAGAGTGGCAGGGGGCAAACGGGGCTGGGGAAGCCAGCGGACAGAGGAAGGAGGGCTCAGAGCCCGCTCCGAGCGCGGCATACCTGGGCCGCTGCCTTCCCCCGCCGCCGCCTCCCACCACGGCTCGTCCAGCGCGTCCCCCATGCTGCCAGCGCCACGCGGGCCCGCCTTCCTCTCTGCCCGGCTTCCGCACTTTGCGGCCGACGCCCTCACTTTGCGACAGCACCGTGGAGGGACGGGCCGAAAGGTGTCGCAAAGAAACAACAACATACCGACTCCCCGGCCGTGCTTTACGGCTGAGCAGGGCGGCACGTCAACAGCTATGGCGGAAGGGGACGGGGCGCCGCCGAGCAGCTGGTGAGTTGGATGCCGCTGCGCGCCCGCCCGTTCCCTTCCCTCCCGCCCCTCCCAGGAGCGGAGCCGGCGAGCAGAAGGGGAGGCGGTGGAGAGGGAAAAAGAGATCGCCCCGTGCTCGCCACCCTCTGGGTGCCATCCTCCCGCGGGGCCCGTAGGCCCCAGAGCGGGGCGAGCGCAGCGCATCCCATGCCAGCCCTTGGAGGGTGCCGGAATGGGGAAGCGCTGCCTGCAGAGCGGAGCGGCCGGAGGAAAGGGCGCTGTCCCAGTGCTAGGCCGTGGCTTTAGGGCGAGACGGGAGCCTTTGGGAGCGGGCACTTCGTGGATTTGCTTTCCCTGCAAACCTGCCAACCGTAGGTGCTGGGCTGTTTCTAGAACAGCTCTGCTCCTCTGCCTCCCCCAGCGCAGATATTACTTCTAATGCATTTTACATTGAGTCCCTGGTCCATTAGTGAGGGACTGCTTCTGGTGTGTGTGTAGCATCACTTCAATGCTAACAGTACCGATGGGGTCTCAGTATCAGCCACATTTATTCACTTCTGATTTCTGAGGCTGAATTTAATCGGTTTTAAACACTGAAGTTGTTTTCACTGCACCCTGTGCTTCTACGCCTCCGTATCTTCCCTTTTCTCTTTGCGTTTCTGCATTGCATGTAGTGCTGTGCTATTGCCTTGCTCTTTGTCCCCTCCACATAGGCACTTTGCAAACAGTGTATTGTGGAGCTGCTCCTTACCATCGTTGCCAATCTTGTTGGTTTTGCTTCTGTGCTTTGATGTGGAGGATTCTAAGTTTGATGCTTCCTGTGCCCAGGCTTCTTTGTGCATTGTTGTCTCTCTATGAAAACAACCAGAGCTGACAAGCATGCAGATGTTGCTGGTGCCTGTTCTTTGTCTGCATTGGTTTTGCAAATACAGCTCTTGGGGATGAAACAACCCAGAGTCATTTAGTAGCAAAGGGGAATGAATGGAGCTTCTTTTTTGTTTGTTTATTTAGGTTTTTTTTACAGCTTAAGTGTTTATGAAGTGTTTATACAAGTACAGTGTCTGATACCATTATTTCTAAATAGTCCTGACTGTTGGTATATATAGTTACAAAGCTAGGCAGTTCTCATGTAACTGGTGATAGAACTAGAGGGAATGGCTTCAAGCTGCACCAGGGGAGACTTTTCTGAAAGAGTGGTCAAGCACTGGAGTGGGCTGCCCAGGGAAGTGGGGGAGTCACCGACCATGGAGGTGTTCAAGGAACGTTTGGATTTTGTGTTGAGGGACCTGGTTTAGTGAGAACTACTGGTGATAGGTGGATGGTTGTACTGGATAATCTTGAAGGTCTTTTCCAACCTTGGTGATTCTGTGATTCTGGATGGAGTCATTGACTTTCAATCTTGACACTTTGGAACATAACCTTGGAATAAGGTTATGGACATAGTCTTATGTTATAGTCTTATGTCTTGTTTACTTCTGATTTGATATAGCTCTTGTTGAGGCATTTTTCCAGTGGTTGGGAGGATTGTAAGCTAAATTCGGAAATCATGGAAATAAGTTATATTTCTGGGGAATATGGTGGCCTTTATGTAGATGGTTTCCTGTGTTGGGAAGGTAAAAGATGGCTGTAGAAATACATTTATATTAGCCATTGACATGGGAAATGTTCACAGGCATTTGTCACTTCCCCAGTTTTCTTTTAAGTAAACCAAGTATATAATTAGAATGTTTTATAAAACTATTAGCAGTTGTGAGCTATTTCAAAGTAAAGTCATTTGCTTAAAATACAGTTTAGCTCTTCCTTCCCTGTTACAAAAATTTATTAGGAGAATAAAATAATCCAGTCTGGCACCAACGTTGATAGCCACAGTCTGTCCCAGCAGTTGTGATGGCACCATTGCTTTATGTGTGCCTATCATTGTCTTATCATGCATTCCCAATAACTGTAGCATGCAAACTGTATGTGCTTGATGTTCTAGGACACAATGGCTTTCATGGAATCATTATGATTGGAAAAGACCAGTAAGATCTAGTCCAACAGTCAGCCCATCACTACCAATATTACCCACTAACTGCAACCCTCAGTGCCACATCTACACAGTTCTTGAACACCTCCAGGGATGGTGAGTCCACCACATCCCTGAGCAGCCCATACCAGCACCTTAATACTCTTTCAGAGAATAAATTTTTCTTGATATGCAACCTGAATCTCCCCTTGCCCAACTTGAAGCCATTCCCTCAGGTCCTATTGCTGTTTCCTGGCAGAAGAGGCCAACCTCCGTATTGCCACATCCACCTTTCAGGTAGTTGTAGAGAATGATAAGGCCACTCCTGAGCCTCCTCTTCTCCAGACTGAACAATCCCAGCTCCCTCAGCCATTCCTCATAACACTTGTGCTCCACACCCCTCATCAGCTTAGCTGCCCTTCTCTGGACACACTCCAGGGTCTTGATATCTTCCTTGTATTGAGGAACACAAAACTGAACACAGAACTCAAGGTGTGGCCTCACCAGTGCCCGATACAGACGGTAGATCACCTCTCTGCTCCTGCTGGCTGCATTATTTCTGATACCAGCCAGGATGCTGCTGTTCTTCCTGGCCACCTGGATGTACTGCTGGCTTCATTCTACCAGCTGTCAACTAACACCCCCAGCTGTCACGTCTCAAGTGTCTAGATTAAAAAAAAATAGTGGAAAAAAAGCATTTGACTATTCCTGAAGATCATTGGTCTCTGGCTTGAATATCAGAGATCCTCGGAGTATGCAAATTTACTCCAGAAACACTAATAGCATTACTGTGATTTATAACATTTAAAGCCACATGCCTTGTGGGAATTAACCTTTCAGGTCATGGCTTATGTGTGGAATGGGATTGTCTACATCTTTATCAAAGCTTTGGATGGCTTCTTGAAATAGACTGCAGCCATGGTAGAACAGAAAGCCACGATCAGTGCTGCATTCTTTCCAAAGTGACTAAAAAGCTCTTGTCTGTGAGAGCAGAGAACTTCCTGGCTGATTTTCACACAAGGATGACAAGGATCCAGATTGCTAGCAGTTTGCTGGAGCGTTTATAGTACAACACAGAGTGAAATCAGCTGAAACATGGCCGGGGTGTGTGTAATAAAGTATCAAAACCACTCTCACAGTACTTAACCAGTTAGCTTGAATACAGTATTTATTAGGAAAAAACTTCTCTTAACCTTTGAGAAGTCCTCTTTTCTGGCCTCTGCACAGACTGAACAATGGTCACCTTCATTGAGTAGAAAGTACTTGTGACAGCACTTAGGAAGATTTTGCAAATTGTAATGTAATATCAACCAAACAGAGGAAGCACGCCACTGCAGATAATGTATCAAAGATGATCTTGGTGTAGTCCATTTGCTGATTTTTAAGCTGTGAATATTAGGTACTTGTAAGTGCTAAGTAGCTACTCGTAGATTCGTGAAGCTTTCTTTGACAGGTATGCTTTTGTAATTGGTGTAGTTACATTTTCACGTGTTGTTCTCCATATATTAAATGACTTTTTTTTTTCCCCCAAATAATTTTCTTTGAGGGACATAGAAATCAAATTTGAATATTACGTTTAAAGTCCTTGTGTACAGTGCAACTTGCATGCAACTACTGCATTCATTCCCATGTTCCCGTTCAGTACTTGGCTACTATTTGTAGCAACTAACCGTATTTTGTATGTGCGATAATTCCAGCTTAGCTGTTGCTCTCTGTTCTGTTTGTCATGCAGGGAGTGCACAGAAATATGCAGTACAGGTGAGAGCATCTGTCTCCCTTCAGCTTATGTCTGATATTGGCTTTTACTGGCATTAGATCACCCCTCAGTTCATCCAGCTCTGCAGAGCACCAGGTCTTTTACGTACATGTCCTGGAAATCCGTGATTTGTATTCAGGATGAACTAATTTGGTGGTTTAATTTTTCCACCATCAATGGTTATGTACACAGTTAGACAACAGGATAAGAGATGTGATAAGAGATGTGCAAGTGTGCTCATGTATTTTTACCCCTCATTCTTCTATCAGGGAGGGGATATTTTCCCATGCAGTCTGTAAATCTATGACCTTTGGGATATTATTTTCAATACTGAAGTATATGGAAATTATTGTAAACTGCACTTTAAATTAGCAGAGGTACCCAAAGAAACAGACTGCTGGCTGTGCCCTACTGTATGCTGGAAATACAAAGTGATGCCAAGAGGTGTGTTGTTACAAGGAATGAATCTTTTTACTTCACTATCTGTCCTAACAGCCATATTCTGTGTTTTGCACTGGCTATTGACTTCCTGGGTGTGTGTTTGGTTAGTCAGGTGGTGACACAGAGTCATTCTTAAGGCATGTGTCAGAGCTCCTAGTAAACAGTGAAGGGGATACAGGGAGTGAGAAGCTTTGCCTAGGGGACCCATATATCTTTGCCATTGCAGTTTTTCCAGTGAACCAGATCTTTTGCCATTGCTCTGCTACGTGATCCTAAAATAATGATCAGCTGTGGTTGTCTCATTACCAACAGCATGGGAACACTGAAATGGTCTGCAGAAGCTGTCACACTGTGAAGCAGTCACTTCTGAATGTGCACTCTGTCGTCTATAAATGCATAATAACTTCTGTTGTCTTACTGTGGCAAACTATCATTACTGTTTAATTCTCTTGTGAATTTGTTTTTCTACTTTCTACACTATTACTAGTATTTATGTGTGTTTTATTTCAGTCTAATGCACACACCCACAGTTAGAATACTGGAACCTAAGTAAACCTGAGTTTAACTAAAAGGTCCTTCCCCACTTCAGGGAAAGATAGAGTTAGGAACTAAACGTTCTAAATCTTTGAAATAAGTTTTCCATTCTCTAGATCATTCATAATTGACCCGTAAGAACTCTGCCATCTAATTTAGGTTTTTTTTTGCTTTGAATGAAGTGTGTGTATGTGGGTGAAAATTTGCTGTCTCTATTGACTTGTAAACTAACACTGTATTTGCATTTTTATGACACATTTTCCAGCATTGTCACTTCATTAAAAAAAACAAAAACAAAAACAACTGATCTGAACTTATTTTTTCTCTCGTGTAAATAGAATAGAATGAGAAGTTGAACAAACAGCCTTAAAAATAAAGGAGTGAATAGTTTAGCCTTTTCTTCATCGTTGCTTCAGTAATTGGGAAATTGTATTATGCCTTTACATGTGTGTCTTTTTGCTTGATAGTAGCCTCCTGTCTATAAAGACTTAAAAGCATTGCACTGTTTTATGGTTTTCATTTTGTTTTTAATTTTTTTTTTTAATAAATTTGTATTGTTATTGTAGGGAAAAGGATCTTGCGGAAGCTCTAGAAGAAGGAGGCTGTGATCTTGAAACTGTGAGAAACATCATTCAAGGAAGGCAATTGCCTGCTGATCTGAGGGCCAAAGTTTGGAAGGTGAATACAGTCTTAAAAAGCAGGAAATACCTGAGGAGGTTGTGTGTGATTAGAGGTGAATGAGTTAATTATCAAGCATCTTCACAAACGAGCCAACTTGTTGATGTGTACTGGAATTTTAATATGTGTGTATGTTGATTCAGGTTTAGGATGTTATTTAGTGAATTCAACTTTTGAGGACACTAAAATGTTCAGAATTTTCTGTATTCTTCTTTCCAGATTGCACTTAATGTTGTAGGAAAGGGGGACAGCCTCGCATCCTGGGATGGCTGTTTAGATCTACCAGAACAGAATATAATTCATAAAGATTGCCAAGAGCTAATTGGTAAGTTAGTTGCATTTAGATCACCTATGTGAAAACTGCTCTCAGTTGTCATAGGGCTTTGTTATTTGAATTAAATAGCCTAAATGATATTTACATTTTGGAGGAAGCTTTGAGAAGGATGAGAAGCAATGCACAGGAAATCAGAAACATTGCAAGAAAGTAATATCTGCTCAAACTCTGAGATGGTGGATCTCATGGAATTTTAAAGTAATGACTCGTAAGTTATAGCATGTGTGGACACAGTCCAATAGGATGAAGACTCCAGGAGGTTAAGAAAAAAATAAATAAATAAATAAATCTTTTTTCCAAGTTCTATCTTCTAAACTTTCCATGGTGTCCATCAAGTTTTTAATTGTCTAATTGTCAGTATTTAATCTGAAAAACTGCCATAGCACAAAAGTGCATATAACCTCTAAGAGAAGGAGCGTATTAAACATTTTCCAGTTAATAAGCTGGGTTTTTTTGGTAAGAATTATTTTCTTAATCATTCTTTTTTTCAGGAGAAATGAAAAGTTGTATTTCTGAAAGTAGGGCACTGTCCTGGCACTGGAACTTGTATTCCAGCATGCCTGTAAGGAGCTGCTGCAGGATCTGATTGGCAGCTCATTACAAAAATGGCCAACTCCCTGATGGAACATTGCAG
Organism: Lagopus muta; assembly: GCF_023343835.1. Classification (NCBI taxonomy): domain Eukaryota; kingdom Metazoa; phylum Chordata; class Aves; order Galliformes; family Phasianidae; genus Lagopus; species Lagopus muta. Next base: position 84,686,900 of record NC_064433.1, read on the forward strand.
CAATGGTAGCATCAATGATCTGCTTATGGAGTCAGTGCTGACTGATCAGTAAGGATACTTCTTCCCATGGCATCAATAAGAGAATCTTCCACTTTGTTTCCTAACACATTTTAATTTACTTTTACAGAACTGAAAATTAAGGCAAAGAATGGAGTTGTTCCATGCATGCATACATACCACTTCTAAAATAGTTGTACATTTTCCAGCTTGAAAATGTAGTAGAACTTGTTTTCCTTCCATGCCTGTCCTATAAAGGAAAGGAAAGAAAGGAGCTCGACTCCTGTCAAATCACATATCCCTTCAGAAAGATGGCAACAAATCACAATTATTACTCATATCATATAAAATTAATCACTTCACTCTCTACATGCCATTATTTCTTCTTCCTTCTCTCTTTATTCCCAAATTTTCTAATATATAATAGTATTAAAACTGATTAATTAATGTAGAGTCAGATCAGAAGAGAAGTTACATAGCGATTTCAGTTTAGGGTTGGATTAAATATGTCTTTTTCATGTTCTTGCAATGCGAGTCGTTTCCCATTTTAAAGTAAATCTTTGGATGACATTTGTGTTTTGCATGCTATTTTTTCTTCAGATATGCTGAGGAAAGGAAATATTGAATGTCCAATGGCTTTGATGGGAAATTATTAAAAGATTCTGCAACAAAAAAACTTTAGTTAACAGTAGTGAGACTCAGGGGCTTCTTGTAGCTGATGGGGAAAGAAGTTTACTAGAAATACAATGCCAGTACTTTTTCTGAAGTGTGCCAGCTTTTTAAGTAACTATGCAGAAGGATGCTTTGTAAGTAATGAAAGCTGAAGCTTTGTGTAAGTATCCAACTCAGCCATGATGATATTTAAGAAGTGTTAGCCTTACTACTTCAATTACAGAACTGCTTTTGTCCCAATTTTTTGTGCTATTTAATGGGTCCAGAATTAGTCTGTCAGTAAACAGGGGACATCTTAACTTTCCAGCTCCTCACAACATTTATAGGAAGTTGAACAATGTACTGCACTGTATGAAGGAATATATGTTCACAGTGTATTTTCTGACTAGCAGCAGTGCTAAACCTAATTTAAAGCCTGTTTGTAAGCAAATTGTTTTCTTTTTATGGTTACCCAAGAAACTCAAACACCTTTTACGAAAATAATTTAAGAGTAGATATTAAAATGTGATTTATACATAAAGACTAGATTTTAAGTCTCTAAGCCTTGATTTCAAACTACTGATATTCATGAATCTGCACATCAGTGAGCTTTTGAGGAACTGGAAGGTGTGAATTGTGAGTTGATCAGTGCTGAAATTCAAATGAAACTGTTGTGGAGTTGAGCATAAGCTATTTGCTGAGCATATGAAATTAGTATTTAATCTGTGCTACTAATTTAGGGTTCTTTTCTTTGCTATTCTCTTTTTCCCAAGCATCCAGAATTTCATAGTGGTGCAGTTGCACTATGAACTAAACGTATTCACAGTCTTTGAAAAGCCATTAACATGGTTTGTATTTCTGTGCTTATTTCAGACCGGTTGTCAGTGCCAGAAGACGAGAAGTCAGTATTGCTTTTGGACATTGAGTCTGTTATTACTTTTTACTGTAAATCACGCAGTGTTAAATACAGTTCTTGCCTTGGTTGGATACATCTCCTCAGACCTCTGGTTCACCTTCGATTGCCACGCAGTGATCTGTACAACTGCTTTTACGCTATCATGAATAAATACATTCCAAGGTAAAATGCTTTCTTCTGTCTGTGTGCTATTTTTAAGGGCATTAGAAGTATTTTGTGATGGAATGTGTATGTTGGTATGGACTACAGAAGCGTTGTTTTTAGCAGTGTTGTCAGATTCCCTGATATGTTGATAAATTGAACCATTTTTCAATGCCTGTTGGTTATAAATTCTTGATCAGGTGGCTTGTTTTTCTTATTCCAAGCTGGGTATGCTGTTGAGAGTTGATTACTGCAGAAAATACCACGGGAAAAAGAAATTGAAAAAATGCTTGGGAAAAACTCAAACAGGGCTGCTTTGCTGTCACTAGAAATGTTGGAAGGTTCTTTTTGAAGTTATTTTTGGATATATATCCATCCCTAATGTTAAAATGTGGTAAGGAATTAGTGACTGACTTGAATAATTGACCATATTAGCCATTCAAACAAAATGATTTGCAAGTGTAGAATCTTATGCTAAATTCGGTAATAGAACATTATTCTTGTCACATTTTTTGTCTTGTTAACTTAATGGGAAATCAGAGATCGCGTGATAATTTCCAGAAAGAATCTCCACATGGAATTTGCTATGAATATTTCCCTGTCACTAATGTAGATGTACATTTGTTTAAGGAAGTTAGGTTGATAACTGTATGGAGATTGGTGTATCCCATTCCACATACGCTTACTTAATGTTTTGTAGCACTTGAGATTTGTTCTTAATGCCTTATTCACACCCGCTTCTTCATTCTAAATGCTACTTTATTTCCTGCCTGATGAATTGACATTTCACTGTTAGTTGTGTGCAGAATTACCACCTTTTAAAATTCCATTGGCTGCTGTATTAGAATAATACTATTTTGAGCTCACAACACTGGGTTAACTATGCAACGTTTATTTTGATATTTCAATCCTTTTAATACTGCAAATATTTGAGAAAGGGTGTAATACAGAAGTATTAAATTCTTTCTCCTGCCTTATCAGCATAGTGGTTTTTTGGTATCTGCAGGTCCTTTTTGTTTTGGTTTGCTTTTCCTGAATTTTATGAGGTATTTTGGTTTCACGGTTAGTGCTTGTAAATCACAAGAACTATGCTGGAAATTACATTATCAGAGCTGATAAAGAATTGCTACTTTAAGTGTGATGACTGAAATTTTATTGGAGAGGTTCACGATTATTTTCACTGCTTGTTTTCAGGGATTGTTTTCTGAAGGGAAGACCATTTCACTTATTCAGGTTGCTTCTTCAGTACCATGAGCCTGAACTCTGCTCCTTTCTTGATACTAAGAAGATGACACCGGACTCATATGCACTCAACTGGGTAATAAAGTGAAAGTAGGGAAACATAATGAAAACTAAATTTACCTTACACTGAAATATACTTTACTAGTTTAGCAAACAGCAGTACAAGAGATTACAACTTCGTAAATTGAAATAAATTGCATAGCATAGTGTGGGCTTCTTTGTCTTCAGTTGTGTGATGCAAGGTGTAAGATCTTGTAAGCATGACGTTTTTATTGTTCTATATGTTGACAGAGCCATTTATGTTAGGAACTATGTGGAATAACTATGAATGAGAGCAACCAATATGGTCAAAATATAAGCAATTATAATGTTTGACATTAGTTTTTAAAGTGGGTTGTTGTATAGTTGTAGATATGGAGAAATATCAGCATAACAGATCTTTCAGAATAAGCTTTCTAATTGTTTTAAGAATGTCCATTCCAACAGATAAATTTTACTACCTAGTACAGTGCTACAGCATACAGCTGTTATGCCTTTTAGAGCTTAGACATACATATATTTCACCCTTCAAGAATCATCACATGTTCCAGTGTTTCTTGGCATCATCAATAAAATCACATGATATAGGACTTGCAGAACATAAATTGAAAGAAGGCTTCATTACTGTCTCATGATCTTTTCCATAGTCTTCTGTCTTTGGCTTTACAAAATTTTTTGTAACTCCATTCGCTATGTAAGTTAAAGAATAACGTATTAAACTACAAGGTTAGGATTTTGCTTGATTGTTTGTGTTTAAAAAGACTTTTTAGGCTGTTACCAGTTTTAATATTAAAATATATCCAGAAATCATTTTGTATTCTCTGGCCTTTGGCCAGTCGTGAATCTTCAAAAGAGGAATTGAGTCTACTGGGCCTACCTCCTTTTGTATATTTTTCCCTAGTAAACAGAAACTTCTTTAAAGTTGTTTATTAAAGGTAGAGTGATTTATTAGGAAAAACATCTTCTGTTTGAAAGGATGTAGGGAAATGAGCTAATGTTACTGTCTCTCTCAGTGTCAGGCTCTCTGATGTACAAGTTTAGAGAACAATCGTAAATCTTATTTTATATAATTACATTGAAACTCACTACAAACTTTATATAGAGCTTTCTCTAAGTGTAGAAATTCATAAGCAATATTCAGAGACCTGTTGTGTCACTGTTCAGAGACATGCTGACTTCAGTGGTGTTTGATGCTGGAAGCATGGAAATATTCCATGGTAGTGTATAAAGGCAGCTAACTAAGCTTTTGAAAGCTGTTATTTTGTTAATACCAATTTAAATGTAACAGAAAACTCAGTAAGATGCCAATGAAGCCAGTTGGGATACATTTGAATTAGGTGAGATTACAAATTTTATCTGGGATGCATAAAAGGAAATTGCTACCTTCTCTTCTATCCACTTTGAATTTTGCATTTCAGATAGTGTATTTTTAAAAGGGAGCGTGGGAACAGCCAGTTTGTTAAATGGTAATGAAAAGTTTCTGTTGCTTGCAAATGTTCAATTAGTCAGCCCTAACTAATCATAATAGAATGTTAAATAACATCATCAAACTAATGTACAACAATATTCAATTAGCTTGTTAATTGAATCCTTTTATTCTTGTTTGCTAAGCTACCTGACTAAATGTTATTAGTTTCTTGTAACTGACTTAGCATAGTATATTTGGTTTTGAGTGGCCGTGAGCTAAAGAGCATTCCAGTCTGATTGCTGCATCACTGGTTGAGTTTTCTCTGTTTGCAACATAAAGCTGAGTTTGCCTTCCCACAAGGAATATTTATTCACACTAGAGCTGTAGCATTACTGCACTGTTTCCTTAAATATTGTTTTTGAAGCTATAAGTGTCTTTCAGTATGTAGTACAAAGGTATATATATTTTCACGTCTTTGTTTGTTTATTTGTTTTCTTTTAGCTGGTTGGTATCTCTTACAAATCTTATTTTGACAAGACTGTTTCTATGTTTATCTCTTGCTCACAATATTTTCTAAATTCTTAGCTTGGAAGCCTTTTCTCCTATTACTGTTCAACTGAAGTAACTCAGGCAATATGGGATGGTTATCTACAACAAGCAGATCCATTCTTTATTTATTTTTTAATGTTGATCATCCTTGTCAATGCAAAGTAAGTGTACGGTTAAATCTTTGTAACTTTCCATGCTGACATTTACAATTTATTTTTTGTTTCATTTTGGTTTCACTGTCTTAACCTTTGCCTGTGACTTTACTGTTTTCAGAGATGTTATCTTAGCACAGGAATCAGAGAAAGAAGAAATGCTAAGTAAGTATTTCACTTATACATCTACTGGTGAAATATTCACCCTATGGCACAATCCTCTTTGTTTATGTTTATTACTAAATAACTGAATTATCACTTAACTGTTTACCCACTCATTTTTCTCATTGATACATCCTCTCACATGCTAATTTCTTTCTTGTTCTTTTGCTGTGTTACATCTGCCCTGTCCTGTTTTCTTTCATTTCTTTTTAGCACTCCCACATCCAGTTTTCTTCATCAGTTCAGAGTAATTGAAATAATTTGTTTCCAAGCTCAAAACAGCAACTTTCAAATCCTTTTTTAGAACTACTGCAGTTGTTGCATTTTCGTGATTATTATCTTTGTATGCACTTGATCCAGGCTTAATTCGTTGCTCTTTTCATAGCATCACAGAATGGTTTGGGTTGGAAAAGGCCTTAAAGATTACTTAGTCTAACCTTCCTGCTGTGAACAGGAACATCTTTCACTTCACATTGCTCAGAGTTCCATCTACATTGGCCTAAAACACTTCCAGGGATGAGATATTCACAGCTTCTTCCACAGATTGTCCCAATGCCTCACCACCCTCATTTGTTTCTTACATTTACTATAAATGTATTCTCATTCAATTTAAAACCATTTTGCCTTCTCCTGTCACTACATATCCTTGTAAAAAGTCTATCTCCATCTTTCTAATAAACACTGTTTTGTTTTAATATGATTAATAGAACTTACGTTAAATTTCTTGTGAGCCTATTTCGCTACCTTTATATTTTTTTACATGGCAAAACACAATACAATCAATAAACCAGTTCTGATAGCTAAAAATGAGATTGCTCGGGGTTTTGCATCTTAGCTGCATAGTGCAGAACTGCACCCTTGTATCATTCTAGGCAGACAACAGTACAACTTGTAAGTAACCTGTTCCAGAGGGTTTTCTTGTTCAGTCTATTTTAGGAAAGGCAGCTGACTTAATGTTACAACAAAAACTGAGTGTGGTAAAATTGAACTACTCTGGATCAAAGCCTTGAATTTGTGTCAAATAGGCTTCCTTAGAATGAGGAGTAGTTTCCTTTAGAGAATGAATCAACATTCATGTTACGCTTTATTTAAAAAAATAAAAACTTAAAAAGAGATTCAAATTAAAAAAAAATTAGAAATAACTTAAAATATGGCTCTTCTCTGTCTGAAATAATGATGCACTTACATTGTTTCTATATATATATGTCAGAATTTCTAGAAACTTCACCAGCCAATCTCGAAGTAGAGGATATAGAGGATCTCTTCTCTTTGGCACAATATTACTGTAGCAAAACTCCAGCTTCTTTCAGGAAGGTAATAATAAAGTAATTTTGAAATTCTTTTCTTTTTGGTGACTGAAAACTTCTACCAACAGTATCACGTTATTTTATTGTGATATTTTAGGCATCTTTTCCTTATTGTTACTCTGGCAGCATTCACTTCTAGAATCTTGGAAAGATAAGAAGTTTAAGCGAAATGTATTGGCAGGAAGCTTCCCTGCAGAATTGCTGCTTCATTACCAGTGACCTTGTTTTGCAAACCACGTTCTTGTAAGAACAGATGAAGTACAAATTCCATGCCGACAATACTGTTTTGTAGCAGACTGCACAGCAGTCTTAGCTGTATTTGTAACAGCAAGCAGAAAACAAGTCACTTACCTGAAGTAAAGCTGTGGTCACATGCTCTGTTCTTGCAGTCCTTCCTTACTCTAAGAAATCCGACTTCAGTGAATTCATGGAATAGATTTGATTATGCGGACAAAATGTGCATATGTTGGGCTTAATATTTTTGATATTGCAAATGTATTTTTACTTTGTGCCTTCACATTTAAAGACAGTGGCTTCAGTTAACCTTTTTTTCCCCTCTTGTCTTTTCAGGACAATCACAGTCTTTTTGGCAGCAGCTTACTGGGCCTCAAAGATGATGACACAGACTTGAGCCAGGCTCTCTGTCTAGCAGTCTCAGTGTCTGAGATTCTTCAAGCGAATCAGCAGCAAGGAGTCAGTATGCTGAATTACTTTTCTCCAATTTTAAGAAAAATAAAGGAATCTCTGACTTCTTCATGTATCAGAAATACTCTGAGTACTAACACACAAATAAATATTTGCTATTTCATGAAAAAGTATTCTTGTACTGAAGTTGTCTCCCCTTGTAAATAATCTGTTGACTGCATTACATCTGTTCTGTAGCAACCAGAGGCTACAGCGAAGGGGAACTTAATATAAATGATTTGGACCTGAGGGGTGGATGATTGAAGTAATTCACTAATTTGAATTCCTTTCCAGATGTAGCTATTGTAGAGAAAAATTTTAAACCCACCACCATTGAAAAAAATGCTGTTTTGAAATAATGGTCTGTTGTCAGTGAGCTGCTTAAACACACAAAAAGTGGATTCAAGATATTTCTGTGGTAGTTCATTGCAGACATATTTAGATGCAGGGAACAGCATGTAAGACCTCTTCATACCATGCTTGCAATTTTTGAAACCAATACATGGATAATGTTGTAACTAGATTACGGTGTTTCTTGTTCACTGCTGGTATTATGTAGCAGCTTATAGGTCCCAACTGGAAAATGCATGTGTTTTTTTCTCCTACTGCAAATAAAGTTATGCATGTACTTATATTATATTTAAGTTATTGGGACATAAATCTATCCATATGTGCTGTGCTTAGTAAAAATGAATTGTTAGATTAGAGCTTCAGAGCCTTCTTGTCTTGTTGCTGCATGTTACTGTGTCCACTACATTTATTAAGAGTAGAGGTGAAATAACCGTACTGCGTATTGCACTCTGTGATCTTTTCTGATCTGTAAGCTTGTGTATCAATGAGAAATCACTATGAAGATGCTGCTGGTCATCTGATAATAGTAGCATGGAGTTCTCAAAATAGGGTTTTCTGATAGCTAATAGCCCATTTGAAGAAGGTTTGTGAAACTTTGGAATTACTACAGTTGGATTGTGTACATTCCTGTCACAAAGTACATGATTTTAAAATTTTTGTAATAGGTAAAATCTTTCTCTTTCAGGAAGGAGTGAGGTTCTTCGTAGTGGATTGTCGTCCTGCAGAACAGTACAATGCTGGGCACTTATCAACAGCTTTTCATTTAGACTCAGATTTGGTTCGTATGATATTTGTTTCTCTACTGATTTTTGAATCCCAGGTTAAGTAGAAGGAAAGAGGAATGTCTGTCCTGAAAAAACAGCTTGTCTGGACAACTGTAGTCTAGCTACATTACAATGATTCAATACTAAAGACAACTGATGGTAATATCATTTTACTGAGAAGTGTAGTCCTTTGAGACATTGGAATGTGGGATTCCAAACTTCCTGGTCTCTGGTGAGAATTGGGAACTCGTAGAAGCAAAAGTCTAGACAGTGTTGGAGAAATCATCTCTTTTTAGCACTACAGTAGCCTGGTCATAAGGAGCACACGTCCTGAAAATGGTGTGGTTGCTCCTTTAAAATGCTGGCAAATAGCATGAGAGAGGAAGTGCATTAATCTTGGGAATGAGATGTACTATAGACTAATTACTTTATTAAAAATTTTGCTGTAGTTTCTATTTGATTATGAATTGAACATTCAATCATACTTCTATCATTTTTCCCCACATCACCTATGCTTCATTTCTGTTTTAACCCTCTGCTGTTTCATTCCATACTGCTTCCATGAATGTTCTGAATTAATTTTTCTTTACATATGGCACAACAAGCTGTTTTACCTTTCTCAGTTAAGGAACACAATCCTGCCTTTAGTATCTTAATCTCTGTAGTTAAGATACTGTATTATTTGGTATGATTTGCACAAGCATAAATATTTAGTGTTTGGGGTTTTAACTTAGATAAAACATTATTTAGGAAGAACTTTCCCAGCAGTACATGACAGTGTTTTTTTCTAGACTTAATTGAATACCAGATTCAATAAAGTAAAAATAAGCATTATAAACTGCTAATGAAGCTTGTTAACATATGGGGGAAAACATCCACAAAAGTAATTTTTAAATTGGACATTATTGGTTATTGCATATTTAAGTTACTCTGTAGAACTGTGTGTCAGTTGACATAGATAAGATCTATTGCAAATCATGCTGCATGAAGGTTGCCAGGCTCACCTGTATTCTTAGAAATACAGCGTGAGGAAAAAATTACAGAGAATAATCTTTGAGACAAAAAACCATTCATGGAAATTCAGTGCCTTTTGTGTATTTATATATATTGTATTTGGATGTGGTGCTCAGGGACATGATTTAGCAGAGGGTTGTTAGGGTAGTATGGTTAGGTTGTGGTTGGACTTGATGATCTCTAAGGTCTTTTCCAACCTGAGCAATTCCATGATTCTATATGCAAAGAAAATACAGTTTGCTTTAGGGAAAGACTGTGGATAAAAACACAGGCAGTTTTAGATAGGTGCTAAATTTTACTGCATGCTCTAAGTAATAAAGCACCAGCACTTGGTTCTAGGAAACCCTAGTTAAAATTCAGGCAAATGTAATGATGGATACCCCACGTGCTTTGTAATTCTTCTTTTAATCCAGTGTAAAAGCTAGGTAAGGGTGATGTTTTCCCCTGTAAATCCAGTTACAAATCAATATTTCCTCATTAATTTGATTAATTGCCTTCCTCATAATAGCAGGCAGAAATTTCAAATGTATCTAGAATGTCCACGTTTCTCCATCTCTTTTGTGTAGCAGTGCATTGCTTTTGCGTGCATAATAGGCCTTCAGGAGACCACAGCCTTAACTTTTTGAAAGTACTAAGAACTCCAGGCATCTCCTTGTATTTCTGATCAGCTTCTTTCCCTAAATCTTGATAGGGCAATGAAAAAAAGCTTTGCAAAGAGACAAGAGGAGAATCTTACTGGCACCTATAAATTCTAGGTATTTTAAAGGCTTCCAAAATGGCAAAGTTAGAAAGTGCTGTACTTGGTCATATAGAAGTAACAGAAATCAGTCTCTCTGACATATTGCCAGCTTACTGCAACATAAAAGTTGCAAAGACTTGTTTTCCATCATTATTTAGTGTCTGCTATTAAAATAAGCTGAGATACTGAAGTTGTATTTCTTTCCTGGGGATTGCAGTGAGGGGAAAAAAAGGACCATTCTCCATGTTCTTTAGGAGGAAGGAGGTCTGGGTTGAGCTGTCTGATGTGTGTATGTCTGTCTGTCTGTCCAGTAAAGTGCTGATGCTGCATTGTTTGTGCTCAACAAATTACAACCATTTTCAAAGTCTGTATCTTTTCACAAGTTATGTTGCAGTATGTTAGTATCAAACAGACTTTCTTGTGCATTCCACAGATGCTTCAAAACCCATCAGAGTTTGCACAGTCTGTGAAATCCCTATTAGAAGCACAAAAACAGTCTATTGAGTCTGGCTCTATAGCTGGTGGGGAACATCTCTGCTTCATGGGAAGTGGCAGGGAAGAAGAAGATATGTATATGAACATGGTGCTGGCACACTTCTTACAGGTACAACTAAATTACTGCTGATTTTAATAGTTGAAATAAAGTTTATCTGTTTGTGTGATTGATACTAAATGACAAAGTGTTTTCCCCTTCAAATACGAACTGTTTTAACATTATTTAGATTTTGTGGTGATTTTTTTTTAAACAAACCTGCATTTGATTGCCATGCTTGCAAAACTCTATCCAAGGATGTTTTCTTCAGCCAAAAATATATTTTCTGTTGCAGAAAAATAAGGAATATGTAAGCATAGCCAAAGGAGGATTTATGGGTAAGCTTATTAATAACAACTTTTGTATTAATATTGTCTTAAGAAAACAGGGTATCTTAATGTTGTTGATATTTTTATTAGCCTTCAGCTAGAAATCACTTAAATGAATGGCAAATTTGTTTCATTTGCCAGATTTATTATTTGCTCAGGTCTGCATTTAAACATGTATGGATAACTGTTACAGCGTAACTGCATTTCTGATTGGTGCAAAATTAGGGCAGAAAGCAGGGGAAATTTTCTCATCCAAGTGTTCATTCCTTGTGTTTAGTCTCTGCACACTGCAGATCCGTGTGAAGATGCTGCTTAATAATTAGTGTGTTTTCTTAAACTGTTAGTTCACCATTTCACAGTTGGTTGCTGGAATCAATCAGTAAGGCTCTACAGCAGTGGGATGTCTATACCATACAAGTACAGAGATATTGCTAGTCAATATGTGCAGCTACCTGTAGGATCAAAGCCGTGACTTATTTTTTGCTACTGCTGTATTTGACTTCTTTGTCTTTAAATAATAACTGTGCTGATGTCTTTTATTACTCAAAAAACAAACAAACAAAAAAAATAGTTATAGCAGTGTCTGTATTTAACTTCACTCGTTCAGATGGAGCAAAAAATTGTTTCAGATTAGTCTTGGTTATACAGTATTTTTATCTACAGATTAATGCCACTGTAATTTTGAACATTTTAACGGCCTTTTAACAGCCCTTCAGCAGCACTTAGCAGATATCAACGTGGAAGGACCAGAAAATGGATATGGTCACTGGATTGCTAGCACCTCAGGCTCCAGAAGTAGCATAAACTCCTCTGTCGATGTAAGTGAATATTAAGCTCAAGTGATTCAGTGGTTTCAGAGCCATTGAATGTACTGAACTTTTTCTTCAGGCTCCTCCTTTTTACGTGTGAAGTGCATTACTGCATGTCACAATTGTTCTCAGATGTGTATTTAATTTCAGACTTTATTCAGCTCTAGTTGGAGGTGACCTAAAGATTCTTGTCCTCTGGAAAGGAAGAGCCTACCTATAGAGAGGAACTCTCTAGGAGTTCAGCAGAGTATAAGTAGTTATTCTCCAACAGAGTATAAGCAATGGGCAGTGCTCTTCTTGGCTTCTTTTCACTCTGGGAATAACATACTCCAAAGCACCAAAGTTTCATAGGAAAGCTCACAGTTGTCTTTTCTCTACAGCTAATGTGTTAGACCTAGAACTTGGCTTGCAATTTGGCACAAATGGAATTCCTTTTCTATTTTTCATGTAGAATGCTGATTAATAAGGTTTGTTAGCTTGCTTTTTCAGGTTTTTAGTTCAGACCCACGTTGCTGTTGTCATTTGATAGAATTCAAAAGAACGTGTAATGCTGTTGTTGATGTTCTGTTGAGTTTAATATCTTGCAGTCTGTTTTGGCTCTTAAAGAAAACAGGACCCCTAATTAAATTGCCTGATTTTTTTAAAACAATTAATCCTGAGAAGAGTTACTTTTACAGGGTGATTCTCCTAATGGTTCAAGTGATGGAAAGGGAGTCAAGTCCTTGGTGAATAAAATGACAGTTGCTTTGAAGACTAAATCTGTGAACGTGAAAGAAAAAGTTATTAGTTTCATTGAAAATACATCCACTCCAGTGGACAGGTGGGTCATTTATATCTCACTACGATTAACAGTGAGGGATGGCACCTACTTCACGTGGCCATTTTGTAAATGTGAAGACAAAAGTTACCTTATAGTTTCAGCCTTTAGATTTCACACTGCCTGCCCCCTCATGGTTTTACCACTGGTAGAGCTTGTTGTGCTGCCTTAGAAAATGCAAGGCCACTGTGAGTGACCTTTTCTTTTGCATGTTTATCTAAACTTTGTCACTGTGTGATTAGTTTGAATTACTGTCATATATTTTCTATCTTCAGACAAAAAGTTGAGAACGATTTCACTATTTTGGTGAAATACTAAGTCTAATGGAATGGGTAATGAAAGAAAGATTCTGGACGTATTTCTGTTGTGTTGGGTTTTTTGGGGGTTGGTTGGTTGTAATTTTTTACTACCCCATCCAATCAAGTTGAGGATGAAAATTTTTGAAGATAGCAGTTTTCAAATTCTGGTGTAAATGTAATTTTTAAACCACAAATCAACTCTTGTTCATTTGTTCATCTGCAAGTAGAAATGGGAATGAGAACAGGCAAGCATGTTAAAAGACACTTTCAAAGTATGAAGTCTTCTTTCTAAATACTTACCTTAAACAGATTAAAAAATGGCAGCTCTCATCTGAAGCTTTAATTGAATAGCCTGTTTCAGAATTCTTTCAAATTCAGCCCTTGGAGTTGTATGTGGCAAAGACATGAGTATTCCAGAATCTCACAGAGGTAGTGTTTGCTTGATAGCAGGAATTAAGGCATAGGTCAAGCCAACAGCAGTTTTTTGGTAGTTGTGCATTTAATTAAATGTACAGATTGTTGCTGGTGCGTTAGAATTATATTTTTTTAACTGTTCACAACAGGAAGCAAAAACTTCTTAAATCACATTTGTCTTGTGAAGAATTCCAGTAGGACACATATTTATATAAAAGCCACAGTTAGCATTAAGGAATACGTTGTTAATAACATTTTTACAGATTTCTTTACCTCATGGCTAGCTGTCACGAGGAATTGCTTAATTTCTTTATAAACAGTCTCCTTGAGAGAGATCCATTGCCAGTACAGAGCATTTCCATTGCTTCTCCAGGTTTTTCCCTTGAACCCTTTTTTTTTTTTTTTTTTTTTTTTTTTGTAATTCTTTTGTTCTGTCCTCTGCCCCAATTTGCTATAGAATACCTTTCAATATTCCGTGGCCAGACAGAGCAAGCCTGGAGCGGTAAGCTTGAGAATTCAGCAGTCTGACTAAAACCACCCTTGTCGTATTTAGCATGGCATTGCAATATTTGTAAGCATTGGTTACACTGACAAAATTGCTCAGATGTTTTCATGTTAATTCAGTGGGTTTAAATCTATCAAAGCTTTTTGCGAGTACTACTCTGGGGACTAGAGGAAGAAAAGAGTGCATTGGAAGTGCTTTCTTCTCTTGGGTTCTGCTCTGTTACTCCCGTTTTCTTCCTCATGGTGGCTTTCTGCAGAACAATTTTTTTTCTGTTTATTTCTAGTTATTATATTTTATAAATCACATGTACTAGTGAGACACCAGGAACAGGTACTGATGTTACTGAAGGAGTTGTGGCCTCAGAGAGACTACAGCTACAGAAACGATTTGCTTCAAATTATTCCTAAAGTATCAGAACTTCAGGAGATAGACTTACTCTGTAAGGAGCCCATTCTGAAATTCTGTCTGTCAATTTGGAATTTATGTGCTTCTTACACCTCAGCATGCACTGACAGAATACACTGATAGAACCAGAAGTACTCATTACTGGGAAAGGAAAAATGCTGAGGTAATAAGTAAACGTGCCTTAAACTTTCCCTCATCTTATTCACATAACTACTGCATCTCACACAGATGTGGAGTGCCCTCACATTTCCAGATATGTTACCTCATCATTATTTCACAAACCACAAACGTGGCTTTGTGGTAAATGGAGGATTTCCACAGCTGTACACGCTTCCACAACTCATGCATAATCACTTAGGAACTTTGCTTGTACTTTAGGAACATTGTGTTACAGCTTTTTGCCCTCATGGACTGAAAAGTACTAAGATTGGTGCCAAAGGGATTAATGGAGAATTAAAATGCTTTTTGAATTCTCAACAATTTTGGTCCACTGCTTTCCAAGTAGATTGCACATACTTGAAAATAATTTTTTGCCTGTGGGCAAAACCAATAATAATGCTAACCAGTATCCTTTTACAAAAATAATTAAAGAAGTGCAGCTGTCCCAGTAGCACTTTACAGATTTTGTTAATTTTAGAAATCCTAAATATTGTGGAAATTTTTACACTCGTTTTGTTGATCAGTTTTTAGGATGCTTTAAAATGCTCTTTCATTTCTCATCTTGACTAACATTGCTCTTTACCAATAAGACCTTCTCTTAAATCTTCCCTGTGTAATCCGAGTCAACATGACTTAAATGTGTTTCTTCTCACTCAATTGGTTATGTATTCCTAAAACAAGTCCATATTTACCAAAATGTACGTAAAGAAACACTGCCCTCTTGAATTGTCAGTGTCATTGATGCTTATTGTCTTAAGCACTAATTAGCATGTTTCTGTATGTTTATTTTTTGTTGTTGTTGTTGTTTTTTGTAGAATGCATTTTTTCCTATTAAACATTTCCTTGTTTTGTCTGCACTGATAACTTTTAGTCACAGAAAACGCAGATTGCTTTTTTAAACTTTCAAATTTGCTCACAAATAAATATAAATACAGAGTGTCAAATGCACTAGCATTTGTTTCTGTATTACTGGAGAGGTGGCCTCCATGACTTGGTTCTACAGTAGCGTGTAAACAAGTGTGTGAACATACTCAGAACAGGAACCAGGTGTTACAGTTGATAGGAAATTTAGATATTGTGGAGAAAAAGTTATAGAAATTACAGAGGGAGAAATGGACAGGTGTGTTTTGGGGTGATGGATTTTGTTTTGAACTGTTACACGTTGCCTGTTATAAAGGCAAAAATCATGAGTTTTTGGGCATTGTTTTGGTATTGTTTTTGTTTGTTCTTCAGCAGTTGCACATTTGGAGGCTTTCTGAACACCTTAGGCTTTCTCCTATTTGTTTCAAGTATTTCTCTGCAGTTAATCTCCAGAACCTTTAACACGGCAGCTGTGACTGTCTTCACATTACTTTGAGCTGGAGCTTTAAGCTGTTTCAGTTGGTAACTGCAGACACCTTAAACATTAAAATTCAGTTATGTTTGCTTGTGTGATTTAACATCAT
The DNA here is from genome assembly GCF_023343835.1 of Lagopus muta. Taxonomy (NCBI): domain Eukaryota; kingdom Metazoa; phylum Chordata; class Aves; order Galliformes; family Phasianidae; genus Lagopus; species Lagopus muta. The sequence goes on from NC_064433.1 coordinate 84,702,730, forward strand.
TTGTAGAAGCAGATTTAAATGTGATTTTGAAGTCAGTATCTGTGCAGAAATCCCAGTGATGCTGAGGTTAGCAGTAGGCATTGCTTGACTGAAGATTATAGGACTGGACTCATTGAGGAAGCAATCCTGACAGGAACTCAGAGTTCACACTACAGTGAATGCTTTACAATATTCCCCCTTTGAAATGGTTAAGCTATTTCATCTTTCTGAAGAGTGACCTATTTACTAGAAAAATGAACTTCTAGACTTGCTAATTAATAGTCTTCATCTTTTCCTCCATCCCAATTTGGCACTTTCTTTCATAAACCTATCCTTGATGTTCAGAAACACTTCAGATTGAACTCAAGAGTTCCATGCTTGAAACTTCATAGCATGTGTTCAGTTTTCCAGTCTCTTCATGTATTTTGTCACTTGAGAAGGTGATCAGAAGTTCTTTCTAAGCGTTTCTTTTACTTTGTTACAGTACTGAGCCTTGCCAAATAACTATGAAATACAGGCTTTCACTAACCAGAATGCTTGATGGGTCGACCTTCCTCGTAGGCTTTATGGAAACTTCTCTTTTTCAATTGCACGTTGTGTTTACATTTTGCTAGTATGTTTTGATAGGATTCGTACCATCAGTTTGAAGTTGTCTTCTTCCCATCCATCCAATGTCCCTTCCTCCCTTTTCATTGCCAGCAGACATGTCAGCAGCAGTGACAGAGTAGGAAAACCTTACCGTGGTGTGAAACCAGTATTCAGCATCGGAGATGAAGAAGAATATGACACTGGTAAAGCAGACAATTTTCCTCTTGCTTACATAAACATGCTTAGACATTAAGTGTCCATAAGTCAGAAGTGCATATTGTACATCTTTGTCTTACAGTATGACATTTTTCCAAGTATTATCATTGATCATGGTTGTTAATGGTGATTTTATCTTTTTATCCACTTGAAAAATTATAGGCAAAAGTGGAACACACATCACAAGTAGCCATTCTGTGCCCAAACAAATATCTAGAGTAGGAATTGTTGACTTGAAAATGAAATAATTTAGGAAGATAAAGAAAAGAGATTTATAATACCTGGAGTTGTTTAAATGATCACTTGTTTTCTTCTATAAGAATTGGGAAGGAGCAAAATGAAGCGAGCTTTAACAATAACAAGATACTTCTCCAAATCCCATATAGCTAAGTTTAAGTTTGTGCCATTCTTTATCACAAAATATTATGGATGCTCAGAGCCTATATGGTTTCAGAAAACCAGGTCCTAGAAGATTAATTGCCTGGGACATACCTACTGTAATGTCTTTTAGCTAATTTCTACTCACATTTGCTCTTAAAAGCACTGTTAGACTTGAGTAAGAAGAATCACTGCAATGATCTGAATAAGCCAAGTCAACACATGCAGAGAAATGTGTTATTTTTAGTACAGAAGAGTGCAAAAAGTGAAGCTAATCTCTTTTTTGTGAAGTTTTGGTGTGGTTTAGGCATTTTTGTTTGGTTGGGTTGTTTTAGTAGTTAAATAACTGCAATCAGCTAAAATTGCAACTTGGTCAAAGAGGCCCTGCTTGAGCCTGGGGGTTGGACCAGATGACCTCCAGGCAGATGTTTGTCCTGACCTCGGCCTTTATGTGATTCTGTGGAATGAGGGTGGGTTTTGTCTCATTCCTTCCAATTTCACAGTTATTTTTCCATGAGAACCTTTTCAAGCGTGTGTTTATAATTCTGAAAGAAATAATATAACTAAGTGTAGAAAATTGGCACTTTAAAAAGGGACATTTTAATAAGTTGTCCTTGGAAGTTAATTCTGGGGGTATCTTCTGTGTACATCTTCTAATACATTTCAGTGCTTCAGATAAGTAGATTGATTTAATTCTTCTAATATAGCACCAAAAGTGCTGTTTAAATGTAATCATCATATTAAGACATAAAAGCAGTACTTTACAACTTGTAGAAAATGTTAGGCTGATTTGGCTGCTGTCCAGCCAGTGGTAGAGCAATAGGTTTATGATAGGTTAAATGCAAGCAATTAATAGGAGAGGAACAGAATAAAACTGAGGTCATTCTGTCTCTGTATAAACCTATTGTTCTCCTACACGTTGCATATTGTGCATCTTGATCCTCTATCAGAAATAATGTGCTTGAACAGGAGAAGGTTCAGAGGGAGGTAGCAAATGTGAGGATAAGTGTGAAATGGCTTTCACACTCAGGCATAATTGAATATATTAGAACTTTTGTCCTGTAAAATACTCAGCTTAGGGAAAGAAAAGTGGCCTATAAAATAAGCTAGATCTAGGAAGGGATCTACAGATCTTTTCAGATATTTTTTTTTCCATGCAAGAAACAAGGAGCCATCAAGTAAAGTACACAGTCTGAAGACAAATTAGAGGAGGCCTTCTTGGAATTCTGCCATATTTTCATTACTCCTTACTGAAAGATACTGGTTTAATAGATGAAAAAAGTTTACATGAGTTCATGGGGAGTCTGGACAAACCCATGTAGAAGAGATCTATCACACTTGACTGAAAGAGCAAAAAAAAAAAGCAGTTTAAGTAATCACAGGAGCTGAAAAGAGCTGTCTGCTGAGAGAGAATTAATAGAGAAGTATCAAATGTGCATGCTGCTTTTTTCCCTCAGAGGAATTGTATATGGATGCTTAGGGGCTGGGTGGACCCTGGTTTAAAATAGCATAGTTCCTATTGTTTCGAGTGAATTGAAAAGTTGTCTGACATGTAATAATCTTTTTTCCTTATAAACCACCATCTTTTCTTCAAATAGATGAAATTGACAGCTCTTCAATGTCTGATGATGATCGAAAAGAGGTTGTCAACATCCAAACATGGATAAATAAACCTGACGTGAAGTATAACTTCCCCTGTAATGAAGTAAAAGAAAATGGACATATGTTTCCCAGGTAGTGGAATTAGTCCTAAACTTAATGAACATGTCTGTCTCAATACACTTCTAAAAATATGCTCAAGCAGTTAAACTGTTCTTAATACTATATCAGAAAATGAAGATGTGAAGCAACATGAGAACAAAATATTACCACTATATTTCCATTCTTGTGTTTTCAGTGTTAATTATGTACAAAACATAGTATGAAGGCTTACTTTGTAAAACAAGAAAGGAAGAAAAATGTTCTTAGTATACGTAGGCTTACTTTCAAAACCAGGTAGACCTGAGTATCAGTTATTCAGTTTTTTCATATCTAGCTCTCTGCCTTGTACTGTTTGCTCATCTTGCCCCTAAGATTCAGTGACCTTGTTTAACCTGCAAGAGCAGAAAATGATGCTTTAGGGAGATTTAGGTTAGATGTTAGGCAGAAATTCCTTACTCAGAGAGTGGTGAGGCCCTGGCACAGCTGCCCAGAGAAGCTGTGGTGCCCCATTCCTGGAGGTGTTCAAGGCCAAGTTGGATGAGGTCCTGGGCAGCCTGAGCTGGTGGTTGGCAGCCCTGCACAAGGCAGGGGGTTGGAACTGGATGGGCTTTAAGGTCTCTTCCAACCCAAGCCATTCTGGAATTCTATGCTTACTGCATTTTAGCTTCCCTAAAGAGTACAAATCCTACTGAATGTGGATAACAGAAAATTACGATGATCGTTCTCTTTCATCACGGTCTGTTAATGTCTTTTATTTTTTGTTAACATAAACGAAATGGAAGCATAAAATTACGTGCCATATGAAACGTGGAGTGATCTGTCACTGAGCTTGCACATGGTCACACACATGCATTGCTTCTGGGAAGAAGCCAAAAATGGATCTTGAACTGAGTGGGCAAGTGAGCAGTTCCACATTAATGCTTCCATAGCGACAGTCAGTCATGGCATAGGTCTGATGCTTCACATGTAGAGTTGCAACTCTGTAGATGAAGAGATGGCATTGGGGTATGACTGAAGGATGGAAGACAAAAGCTGGAGACGTTTTCCCCACACTGCATGACCTGACTTGTTCCAGGTGGTTTTTGATAGCACTCATAACGTTTGTGATGAGGTGATGATGCAAACTGCTCAATCTGATTATGTATGTTATGAGGCTGCCATGCTTGTTTTTAAAAATGGTTATGATGCAGTACTCTGGGAAAATTGGAAGTATTTTGTAGACATACCTAATTGACAGAAGTACCAAATCGTTTCTTAGATTTGCAAACTGTTCTACCTAGTTCTCTGTGTGACTTGTTTGTAAAATTTAGCTTTGTAAGTAGCTGATATTTAGTGAAACAAAAAATGTGATTGCCTTCTTTCTTTCCTTTCAAGTCACCTCCTAGTAACGGCAACCCACATGTATTGTTTGAGGGAGATTCCGTCGCGGAAGGGGCTGGCTTACATACAGTCTCGACAGGCACTCAACTCTGTAGTCAAAATCACATCCAAGAAGAAGCACCCAGAACTGATCACCTTTAAATATGGAAATAGCAATACTTCAGGCATAGAAATTTTGGCAGTTGAAAGGTAAGCCCTCTTAGTAGCTACTGGTATTAGTAGCAGTGATACACAGGATGCTGTCAGCTGGAAATCAGATGTGTGCTGTAATTCCCAAAATCGAGTTAAAAAGTAATAGATTTTGTTTAGGAGCAGATATTCAGATATGAGCTAGAAAGAATATCTGCCAGTAGAGTGAAAAAGTAAGGAGAACAAGCTGGGGGAACTCCAGGATACCCAGTGACTGTTGCTGAGGGTGAGATGAATATGAGAGTTTTCTTGCTGTCATGCCTTAGTTGTCCTTCATTTCATGTATCTGCTCCCTGAAGTACAGCTTTCTGAAGGGTGGGATTTAAAGGAGAGGTCCTCCTTCTGTGCTATGCTTTTTGAGACATTCCGTTTTTCCTGTATCTTGTATAAGGGTCTGATCTCAAACTCTGAACTCCTGAAAGCCTAAGTTCTGAAAATTAGACACTGCCATGATTAGCACTGAAATATTTAATCCTGGAGAAGATGCCAGGGAGATGTTGGTTTGTTTGCTTTCATCAGCAAAGCTTCCTGTTTCTTGACACTGCTTTAACAAAGCTGCTGATATCAGTTGGTCATTTCCTCATCCTTTTCCTTGCTGCAAATGGTGTGCAGCAAGCGCTCTGTTTTCAGAATAAATGGGAGATGACTTTCCTGCTTCACCAGGAAAGTTTGTCTGTACCTGCTGGCTGCTTAGGGTAAAATGAGTTTGGTCTTATGTCCAACACAGGTAAGTTAAACATATTGCAGAAAGCTGTGCTGCTTGTTGAATTACTTCCTCACCAGCTTACTGACTGGAGCAAATACAAAAGAGAAGATGGCAACTTAAATTACCTGGAGATATCCATAGCAATAAAAAACAAGAAAACCAAGGACTGACATACATGTGTCAGACATTGGTACCTGTAGCAATCAATCTTTGCCATTGTTAATTAATAAAGAATTTTTCTTTTTAGAATGGTTTGTGAAATTCTCAACAGATAAAATTTCACATGCTGAAAATGTTTTGTGAAAAATAAATGTTAGTTCCCCAGTAGGTCTTCATTTTAACAGCTTCCCCTTCGCTTTGCCCTTAATCTGTGCAAGAAAGAAAAATGAAAGAAAGAATTTCAGTTGATGCTTGAAAGTTTTGTAGTGAATTAATGATGGCTTTTTTTTTTTTCTAAGGTATCTGATTCCAAATGCAGGTGATGCAACCAAAGCCATAAAACAACAGATCATGAAAGTATTGGATGCCTTGGAGAGTTAATAACTAAAGACGTTGTAGAAAAGAGTTTATAAAGAAGAAGTAACAAAGATACTGTATGTGGACATGAGCTGATGGTTTCCCAATCAAATACTAACTTTGTGTTTTTTCAGTTTACTGACGGGAGTGCCTGGATAGCAGGCTTAAGATAGGGTAAATTATTACCAATTTCTGAACAAGATTTTTAATTTCTTTTATTTTGTAGAAGTACGTATTATAAAGGTCAGTTTGTTTCACTGCGATGCACCTTTAATATGAGTGATGTGCACATTTATAAGAGGGCGTGCTGCTAGGTTCATACAAGTATACTAAAAGAACAAAGCAAAGTGGAGAAGCAGTAGAAGACAGGATGGCTTTAAATGACTGATATTTGAAAGCAAAATATCTCCATAGCCTTCAGTCTATAAATTTGATTTTTGCCTATTGGGTAATAAATTGAACTATTAAAAACTTAGCTTTGTAAGCAGAGCAGATAAAATCTTAGGAATAGTGCTTCCTTTCAGTTAGAAATGGGCAAGTGCGGATGAAGGGGAAGAAATGCCAATAATTTGGAGAATTAACATTTTAGCAGTCCTACGAAATTAAATTTACATTAAATAATTGGAATGGAATATAAGGGTATCTTTAAATACCAAAACGAACCATGCGCAATAAACCTTTCCTACAGGGTTGTGATTTCATTAATTATGCTAAGTTTTACATTTGATAGGTTGAAATTGCTTCTCATGTGAGGGTGAGTGCACGCATTGAAATGCGTATGGCAGTGAAAAACCAGCAGTCTGGCTCCTGTCAAGTAAAATGTCTAAAATAGAAGTTAGGCTTTTAAAAGCCTTCAGTTCAGCACAGAATTGAGTTTCTGTTGACTAAAGGAGTGTTGAAGATTGAAGGTGTGGCTACAAAATTAATGCATACAAATAAAGTGATTTCCTGTGCTGTGGCTTGCACTTGCAATAAATGCTTGCAATAAATGCCACCTTCATTGGTTCAACATTTGTTTATACTCCTTTAATAACTGTAAGCTAGTGAATGTTTGACAGAAGGCAGCTGTGTAATAGTGCATTTCTGATCTTCTACGTGGTACAGGAATGGATCTCTTGCTAGGAAGCCCAGTATAGGAATGTCCTTACGGCTGAGGCAAAGTACCTTTGTAGACAGCTTTGTGGAAATTACCAAAAATTGTGAAGTTAAAAAGTTAGGGGTTAGTTTTGCTGTCTGAAGTTTTCTGGTTGAGTCAAAACCTGTGAACTGGTACATCATCGGGAGAAAAAATGAACTGACCTTTATAAAAGCCAGTTATTCTAAGTTATTTTACTAGGAATCAAGCTAGGGCACCTTAATTCTGGAACTAATTCCTTTTTTTTTTCCTTACTATCTGAGTAAACACCATTAGAACTTGAACGGTTAAAGATATTTGCATGAAATTGCACCTGGGCCAACTCTCGTGTATTTATAGTTTTGCCCAGCAGCTGTTGTATTACGTTTTCTTCTTCCTCCTCCCTTCTGAAAATATCCTGAAGAGTCTCCGACTCCGTGCCTACTTCAGCAATGAGATTTTTTTCATGTAAAGATGTTTGTGTTACTGTTTATAAACGACGGATGTAAATAAACCAGTACAATTTGAACATAATTTCTGTCAGCACAGTGTGGGATTCATTGAATCAGTTAACAGGTTTTCTTAGAGGCATGCTGTAAATGGGAGCTATGAGTGGAAGTCAGCCTGTCGTTTGCAGAAGAGGTGGTTGATTATGGATCACAGGGAGCTGCTGTCAGCAGCATGTTAATGTAAGTATGCTGGAATTTTGACTGATTGGATTAAATACTTTTGGGTGAACCGTGGTCAGCTTTCCCAAAAGGTCGAGATAACAAATGACCAGATCACAGAGGAGGTATCTGTAAATTCCACCCATCTCAGCATCACACACTTATATTGCACTGACAAAACGTTGAGAACATACAGCACATTTCTTAGCCATGAGAGTGCGAGCAGGAGAAAAAAAATAGAAAACATAATTAGGGGAGAATTAGGAATTATGTCATGTGCAGGTGAACTATATAGCGATATCTTGAAGAATCTGATTACTTGTAATGAGCTGCACCTGCTGAGAGGGAGGAGCGGAGCTGAGCTGAGCCGAGCCGAGCCGAGCCGAGCCGAGCCGAGCCCTTCTGCTTGATCACTTGTCTACTGGTGCGCTGCTGCTCCGCCCTGAGCCGTAGGCAGACTGCGGGACTACATTTCCCAGCAGCCCTTGCGCTGCTCTGGGCGCATGCGCCCGGCCGGGGCGGAGCGCGGAGATGCAGGCGGCGCGCGGAGCCATGGCCAGTGAGTGGCGGCGCCGGCGCGGCGGGTCGATTGGAAGGGCGCTTCCTGGCCACGCGGCGCTGCTCGGGCAGGCCGGGGCGCTGCGGGTGTGACCTACTAATGGCTGCTGTAAAGGGCGGCGCGGCGGCACCGGCTCCGTCACGGAGATGACCGCAGAGCTGCCGCGGGCCTGCAGCGCTTCGTTCCCGGTTGGCTACACCTGGCCGGGGGTGCTGTCCTACAACCTGCCCTACCACCTGCTGCTGGAAATGGAACGCTAGAGGCATTCAAGGCCAGGCTGGATGTGGCTCTGGGCGGCCCGGTCTGGTGGTTGGCGACCCTGCACGTAGTAGGGGGGTTGGAACCAGATGATCGTTGCGGTCCTCCCTGCACTAGGAGGCCATTTCCAGAGTCATGCAGCCACTGCAGAGCCATTGGAAGTGGTTTGTGCTATGTCCACATGCGGGCAGATTTATTCTGTTACACACTCATTCATGAATTAAAGTTATGAAGTTCTACCTGGGGGAATTCTGCTGGGTAATTTCTTCTTTTCTGCCAATAGACTTCCGCCTGGCACTGATTCAGCTTCATGTATCTGCTGTTAAGTCAGATAACCTTCAGCGAGCCTGTGGGCTGATAAGGGAAGCATCAGCCAAAGGAGCAAAAGTTGTGGCTCTGCCTGTGAGTAAAGATCATCGTTTACATAATTAAATAAGTGTTTTTAACACAATTTTGCATTGTGATTCAAAATGCCTATATCTCACACTCTTGGCAAACCTCTGTTTAGTGTTAACCATGCATTATCTATTCCTGTTTCTCACTGGATATGCTTGGATAATTTAACTCAGACTGGGAGGTTTAGGTTAGATATCAGGAGGAAGTTTTTCACACAGAGGTGGTGACGCACTGAACAGGTTGCCCAAGGAGGCTGTGGATGCCCCATCCCTGGAGGCATTCAAGGCCAGGCTGGATGTGGCTCTGGGCAGCCTGGGCTGCTGGTTGGCGACTCTGCACACAGCAGGGGGGTTGAAACCAGATGATCATTGTGGTCCTTTTCAACCCAGGCCATTCTGTGATTCTATGCGTGGATGCTGTAGGAGGCTACAGAAGGGAAAAACATTCTTGTGTGGAAACTCAATGACAGCATTTTTGATCGCTTTTGATTTCCTTTTTGGACTTCATATCTGTTTCTCTGTATCAGTGAGGTGATCTTCCCAGCATACCTGGAGGTACACACACGTACTGTGCCCTGCAGCATCTGACTTAGGAGGGCAAAGTTCTTTTCTGGGTGAACTTTTGGTCTGAATGCTTTACACAAAGAATGTTTCTCCCTCCCGCTCTCACAGGCAAAACATTAAGCAACCTCCCCTTCTTTTTTGTGCTAACACAGCTTTTATTGCAAAAATGACCTTTGATTGCTCTGTCTGGGCCTCCTAGTTATCTATTATTTGCTACTTTTGTCATGTGTACAAACAAATAGTAATTTCTGTTCATAGCGTAAAACCTCTCAAACAAAAGCACTTTCTGTTTGGGAAGGTAAACTTTGTACTAACGCCAAGAGGTGAAATATTCTCACCTCCACCTTGTTTTTGAAGTCACACTACATAAAGAAGTAATATGCACCAAGCATACAGCCTACAACTTTTCACAGTTCAGTGACCATTTCTTTTGTGGTGTTGGTCTTCATGTGTTTTTGATTTCTGAACCTAGAAAAATGTGGAAGAAGAATGCTTTGTAATACTTACGGATAAAGGAATAACAACAGCAGAATCCATTTTAATCTGGAATGTGATTGAAAGCCATTCAAAGGTCTGTCCCCGCATTCTTCCCAATCTGGAGAGCAGGGGACGAGATGATTTGTGCAATCTGCAGTTCTGTTCTAGCACAGCCCCATGAGCTGCTGCAGCTCATACAGATCTTCACCTGTTCTCCTGAGTCTGTGGTTTCGGTGTCACTCGCACTGCCTTGCAAGAGCAGCAAGATGAAGGTGGGGGCAGCTGGCAGTGCTTTCATTTCCTTGAAGTGCTGTCCAGATTTCAAAAGCCCAGGGAGCAGATCTGACAGTTTGCAGACTTGCTTCCCTCCTTGGACCTGCAAACTGTGCTATGGATTGGCCAGCTCTGCTGGCCCAGTGTCATATATATGCAGCCAAAACAATTTCCATCTAATTTTGGTTCAGTTCTATCGCCTCTGCTATTAGATATCCCATCTGTGGCCTTCAGCTGTAACTCCCTTAGGAGACAGAGGTTGCAGAGGGAGGTGTGTCTCGCATCCTCCTGGAGCTGGGAAACAGAAGGCCAAGTGAAAGTGACTGCTGTGGGCCTCTCGAGTGCCACACAGAGCACTGTTAATATTAGCATCTAAAGATTACATGCCTCAGTCTGAGGGACAACAAATTTTAAATGGATGAGAGTCCTCTAGGACAAAAGGTACAGTTCAGCTGTGGGGAAATGGTGTCTTAAGTGATTGTCCTTAGCAAAAAATAAAAAAAAAAAGTAATCTTTAAAAGTGCTACATGACTTTTAAAAATGAAGAAAATGTGCTGTGATGATCAGCAAAAGAATTCCAGGGTTTTGAGATTTGAACTTAATTCTTTTTTCATTCTAGGAATGCTTTAATTCTCCGTATGGAACCCAAAACTTCAAGGAATATGCAGAGAAGATCCCTGGAGAATCGACACAGAAGCTCTCAGAAGTTGCAAAGGAGTGCAGCATCTATCTTGTTGGAGGTAGCTTATTCCTAGTGACTGCTTCTATTGAGGGGTGAATGGGCAATGTCTACTGCTGCAACTGAATCAAAACTCTATAGAATACAATGGGGTGGGTAAACCTTTGTTCTCTACTTTCTAAAGGATCCATTCCAGAAGAGGATGGTGGAAAGCTGTATAATACTTGTGCTGTCTTTGGTCCTGATGGTGCTATACTGGCAAAGCACAGGAAGGTAAGATGGTAGAGAATCGTTATTATGTTTCTCATCCACGTGGCCAGTATTTGCAGTGTTGAGAAAAATGACATTTGATAAGCAGAACACTGAAGTTACAGGTTTTGTGTGCTCAGTTGTTTTTTTGTTGCTGTTTCCCCAAATAACTTTAGACATGTATGTTTCTGTAAAGAAGAAAACTGCTTTAAATCATCTTTAGAAGCTCTTGTAATCTTCAGCAATATTTAGTTGGGATCTTGCTAAAAGAATAATCCAGATTACAGTGACTAGCATACGTGTCACATAGGAAAAGGCTGCAACACCAAGTGGATAAATTGTTATTGTTATTAATAATATTGTAATTACAGATTCATTTGTTTGACATTAATGTTCCTGGGAAGATACAGTTCAAGGAGTCTGAAACACTGAGTCCAGGGGATAGTTTCTCCATGTTTGATACTCGTGAGTAGAAGACAAGCCTTCGGCACATTGTTTCATGTCAGGATGGTATTGTAATGAAGGCAATCAACTGTAAATCCTATCCCAACATCCTTGAATCAACTACATCAGATTCAAACAAGCCTGCTACCCCCATCCCCCATCCCATCTTCAGAAATCAACACAGACCCTTAACTTAGATCTCCTAAGAGTCTTGACTCACACTGACTTTCTCCTCCTGCTAATGTGCACACCCTAAGAAAGTATGCCACTGTAGCTTTGGCCCATGGAGCACAAGGAGTGCTTTCTTTACCACTGAAAAGCTTGCAGCTAATCAGAGACAAATACCTCTTTTCTGTGCATGTGACAGTAATACAGCTGTTATTTCTGGTGTTTTGAGAACAGCATACTGTAAAGTGGGCCTGGGCATCTGCTATGACATCAGATTTGCTGAGCTGGCTCAAATCTATGGACAGAAAGGTAAGGCTGGGTCATGCTTAGCCCTAAGGCCTGAACTAAAGGGGCTGCATGTAATGTAACAAGAATTCCCTGTGTGTTCCTTGTCCATTAACACAAGCTGCAGCTTATGGACAGGATTTTGCTACTGAAATGAATATCTACTCTCCTTGAGTAAAGTAACAGTCATTTTCTGCTACATGGAGATGTATGTGGCCCCACACAATTGCAATGTATCGTAGCACTTTGTTGGTGTAATCATCTGTGTGATGCACCGATGGGCTCTATTTGTTTCCTGGCAAAAGTCAGGGGAAAAAACAAAACAAAACAAACAAACAAACAAACAAAACCAACAAAGCTGACCTCAAGCTTGTATGTGCAGTCACCGTAGGTTAAACCCTCTTCTCCTTAATGATGGCTGGGTTCTGCTTTTGTTTTAACAAAGGTTGCCAGCTGCTGATATATCCAGGGGCTTTTAATATGACAACGGGACCAGCTCATTGGGAACTGCTACAAAGGGGACGGTAAGAACAAAGTAACTGAGCAGGGAGTTTGGGTGTGAAACAACTGTTTCTATTGCAGGAGCCCTATGCTGTCAGAACTTTACAGTTCCTCAGGTCTTTCATGGGACAAAATGACTGTGCTGGGAGGGAGAGAAGCAGAAACTGCTTATCCTTCTCTCCTGTTCTTCCCACTGCAGCTGTGCCCTCACAAAGACCTTTTCCCCATGGCTTTGTGAGCACTGTTCACAAAGAAATTTCTACACAGAATGGCCAACAGACAGGAACAATGATGTCAGAACTGCTTTAAATGCAGACAGAAATAGATCCTGAGTCTCCCAAATAGGCAGTATTAATCACCTGGTCTGCCTCCATCAGTTGTGCTGCATACTAAACTAACATGTAATTCTTTCTGTCCACTAACTCTGGGGCAGGCAGCAGAGACTCCTTCCACTTCTGCCTCTAACTTTGTGTCCTTTATGATTTTGAAAAGCCCATCCTTCTGCAGGAATTCTGACTCCTCTGCTTGGTTAATTGGTGGCATAGGGGAAAGGAGGGGAAAAGGCTACTCATTTTCTTCCCTCCTTTCCCCTGTCTTTTTGTGAACACAGAGCTGTGGATAATCAAGTCTACGTAGCTACTGTATCTCCTGCTAGAGATGAAAAAGCATCCTACATTGCCTGGGGACACAGCACCGTAGTAAATCCATGGTGAGTTCAGGAAAAAAACCCAACAAAATTATTAAATGTTTTATTTGAGTCTCACTTCAGTCCCACATTTCCAATTACTCTTAAAAAGAAAAAAAATCATCCTTTTCTTTTTGTTTTTCAGCCAACCAGCTTTAAACTAAAACTGGTTTAACAGCACACATTCCAGTAGGAAGCACAATAGCCAGTTTAGTAGTATTAAGCACGAATTAAGCTGCTGCCCTTTTCAACTTGCTTTATGTACCATGTATGGGGGTAATTGTGTAGAACAGAGCCATCTTAACTTTATATAAAAGCATTTAATTTGCTCAAAGAACATCAGTTTGACCTAAGAAAGAACAAGAAGGATGTCTTCAACTAGATGAGACCTCACTTCACTTAAGCAGCAATTACTCTTCCCCTCGCACATGGGTAATTGGGTAAACCAAGTTTTCTGACAGTTACTTTTCTTCCAAATAAATCATTCCACTGATATTACTCTTCTAGATAATTGCAAAGAAAGTTTATGTTGAATACAACAGCACCTAATGGGGCACATAAGTGTGTAAATGTATGCTCCTATTAGAAGCTGATGGGATCCAAAAGGAGAAAGTGCCAATCTTTGCTGTCGATGGTTCTTCCTGGTGAAATTGCTTCCTTCCCCTTGAGGTATATTCCACGTTCACATACTAGTTCTCATAAGTGCTCTTATTTTTGATCTTTGAAAATGTGCTTATATTAAGTATGCGTATATGCCACACTTAAAATGTGCCACGTGTAAAGCATAGAAGCTATTTCTATTACACAGTTAAGAATTATGATGCTGTTTTTAGGACAGCCCTGTGTCTACAGCTGTGGACATCAAGGGTAGGAACTCCCTTTTATACAAACAGCAGCAGCTGATCTGATGCCTTGAGATTGTGTTAATGCTGTGAACAAATGTGCTTCGTGTTGCAGGGGTGAAGTCATAGCCAAAGCTGGGGCTGAGGAGACAGTTATCTACTCAGATATCGGTAAGCAAAGGTTTTTGTCCTGCATAAGACTAAAGAGACAGGTTGTTGGTTTGGGTTTTTTTCTGTCTGTGGCCTTATTCACCCAGTTCCAGCTGAAGCAGTGTTGCCATCCCTTCTCAAACTTTACTAGAGGAAAGAACAAGCAGCAGCAGGACTGGACTATTCCTGCTTCTTTACCTATGAGGAGGCTACCACCTTAGGAAAGAACAAAGCTGAGGCTTCTTTCCTGGTTGCCCAGTTGCTGTGCCCTGCACTCAATCACCATGAAAGCAGCACTCTTCCTGCCTTGTGTCAGCAAGTCCTTTTTGACCACTGTTCTAATAGCTCTTTCTTTCTCCTTCAGATTTGAACAAACTTGCAGAAATCCGTCAACAAATTCCCATTTTAAGCCAGAAGCGTCATGATCTCTACAGCATAGAGATGAAAAAGTGAAGCTGGGTGAACAGGAAAGGCTCTAGTAGCACAGTAGCTGCTGCTTCCATCTTCAGGATTCCCTTACTGGTTGCTCCACAGGCTACTGTGATAATTGACTGGGGGCAAAATGACTTACTGGTATAATTCTAAAATTGACTGAAGTACAACTTTAATTTACAGTATTAAACAGCTAGGATGAAGCTGGAGGTGAAATCAACTAAGTAGCAGTTAATCTTTTTAGTCATTACTGCATTTAGATACTTTTGTTTGTTTTGCTCTTAAGTTTCTGAGGGTTTTTTTTTTAGGATGTAGAGAGGTGGGAATTATGTTCTCTATGGAAATCCTCTGAAGTCAGCTTTAGTATTATGAACTTTTCTCTGAATTATCAGGGGCTCTACAGGTATGACTTCCACATCAGTACCTAAATAACTCTGAGTTTCTTAAATGCCCAACTTCAAACCAGGCAAGCTTAAAGTTTAACACACTAAGCAAAATAGGCCAAATTCCACTTGGAACTACTTAAAGATAATGTGATTAGCAGTCAAACAGAATTGTTACTATGCAAGAATCTGTTAACAGATCCTGGCTGGAATATCTGTATTAAATTCTTAACACAATTCCTGCTTATTGCTGAAGTGATGTTAATGTTCTGTCAAAGAAGCTCACTTGTCACCACACCCTTGCTCTATTACTACTTCCTGAGTGTAATGTCTGAATTGGTTTTAGTTTCGCTTTCTTGTTGTGTTCTATTGAAAAGGCTGAGGGGAGTCAATCAAAACGGTTGGAAAATTGGTTGCCTTTCCATCCACAGTGTCACAGAATGCAGATACCTGTATCACTAAACATCTACAAGCATTACTGCTACCAAAGGCCAGCTCCCTCCAGCTGCGTGGATATGTTCCTCACTGCATTGCTCTTGCTTAAGAGACCAGCAAACTGGTTAAAGATGGCTTTAAAGAACTTAAAGGCAGTCTTGCATTTTGCAAGAGATTTTTTTTCTCAGGAGGGCACCTTAGTGGTTCCATTTCTAATGAAAAAGCAAAGTATTTGCTGATGGCAAATGTTTTCCTTAAATGGGAAGCAAAAAGAAGCATATATGACTATTCATGCTTTACCTCTGTGCTTTTAGTTTACCACCAACACAAAGGATGATCGACAGGCAAAAGGAGATTTCAGATTACAGAAGAGGACAGCTGAAAGCTTTTGTCTTGTTCTATCTAGCTACTTGTGCCCCAAACCATCTTACCTGTTCCTTCTTCAGCCATCCTTCTCCCACAGCTATCCTCTTTTTCTGATGTTCCTTTGACTTCTCTGGGGTTAGTCAGCTGCGTTGTTCAGAGGCCCCAGCCACCTATAGGGGAATTAATGGTTACATTAAGTTAAACCCTAAGAAGTCTTTCCCCTAAAAGGCAGGTCCATCGTTCCATTCAGTGGCATTATCTATTCCAGCAGCCTTCTGTGCCTGTGCTTTCTCAGCATTTTGGTCTACACACCGTAATGGAACTCTTAAGAAACACGCCATGGAGCGTAAGGTGAAATGAAAATTTATTTGTTGAAAAATAAATATAGAAAAATTAACATGGAGTCAGATTTACTGCATTAAATTGGTGCCTGTCACATACGTAACAATCAACACTACTGAAAGGCCATCACAGGGGTCTGACTTCTAAACCACACCAGCTATTATATATCCTTCTGAACTACCACATCTTTCCTACCACCCCCTACACTATGCTAATATACAGCAAAATGGAACACTCATCTTTGGAGGATAAAAGAAATGCAGGTCTCTCAACAGCTAACCACTTCAATGCGGTGATGTAAGATCCAGTCTGAAACAGGCAATAAAACAAAATCTGTGGCATGGATGATCCTCTCCTGGAATTTCAAATGGACAGAACAAGTGAAAATGTGTAGTGGCCCACTTTGGTGAACAAAGCTGAAGAGGTGATGTGAGCTCAGCCTTATTTGTCAGGTCGAGTTGTAAGTACCTTGTCCTAGGAGGCTGCATTGGGAATCTCCAGGAAAATTTACTCAGTCACTCAGAAATGATACCAATGGATTGTGAACTTGAGAGGGTTTTGCAAACAAAATGTACACAACTGGTTCTCAGCTAGGTAGCTAAAGCAGCCAGTACTCAATTCTATGTTAGCAGGAGACAGGCACTTTAAAGTATCCACTTTTTGCATGTGCACTAATATTCTGTTAAACATATAAAACTAGCCAGTAACAGCTCTGAAATGGCTGTGAAAGTAGATCCTACTAAATCAAGGCACAGCTTTTAATCTCCATTTTGGCAAACTAACCTCTGCATCTTAACACAAACAGCAGGAATTATATGTGATCAGAATTAAGATGCATAACAACTATGCAAAGAACCAACTTCCCATAGGTTCTACCATACAGTGTCTATCCAGACCTTCATTACTAACTTCCTACATGACTTCACTGTTTTTTCCTTTAAATAGCAGCAATAATTGTTTCAACAGTAGCCCTCAACCCCTATTTAAAAAAAAAAAAAAAAAAAAATTTCAAGGCAAGTTCACATGTATACCTGGCATAAAACAAACCCTCACACATCAGCCAATAAAGAAATGAATTCCCTTTCCCTGGAGGAGCAGAATCTAACTGCACACGCATGTGAAGAGGGTGTCAGCTACTCAGATTCCCAGCTCTCCTATCTCCCTGCAAGCTTCAGCCCTCCAGATCATACCTCTGCAGGGGATGGTAGCAATCAAGAGATAAGGTTCCTTCATTCCATGTCTCCTCCTCTTTTCTTCAAGGCTCAGGTGAGAGATGAGAGGCAGTCAGTTGTTATTAATTCTTCCTAGATGCGGAGTGACCCAAATAAGTGCAGAGAGCACTTCCATCAAAACCTGCTCTTATTCATGTCAGAGAACGATACTTGAAGGTAATATTTATTTTTTTTTCTTCAGTTTACAGGTGATACGTCATTTACAAAAAAATTACAGACAATGCATCCTTTTCAGTGCAGTTTCAAACTAGTTCAAGAACAGGCAAGAGTCTGTGATGATTTGGAATGCTAGTATTTGAGAGCACATGCTTTTTTCCCTTAATTGGTTTGGTGGGGACAGGAACGGGGTAAAAGTAGGGTGAAGAGGAGAAAAAGCCAATGTAAATAAGGCCATGCAAATAAAAACTCCTCGGGAGAACAGGACAACTCGGTCAGAATGGCATAGTTTTGTTCTCGGGAACAAATGCAGGAACTGATGCAGAGATAGCAAGTTCCAGAAGGCATTTGACACTTGTTACACACAATGTCCTTAGCAGCTGCAAGTACCTTCCAGTGCCTTCAATTCTATGCCAACGCCACGATTTCGGATCACATCAGTAAGCTAACTAAAATACAAAGATTAACTCTCCACATCTACGGTTCACCATTTCCATTCTCAATTGTTTTTGCTGGAAGAAAGGTAGGTCAAGTTGAAAACACAAGCTGCTGCTATGGAGTGCCACAAGGAGAGAACAAGACAGTTTGATGGCAGTCTGGTTCATTTCTTTAAGAGGTGAAATACATTAGAAAATTCAACACAAGCAAATCTATGATTTTAGAACGGGTAGAAGCACAGATCAATGTATGGTAAACTAAGCGACATCAATTACGTAATTGCATGAGTTTTATCCAGCCACATCAGCCCAGGGAGAGGCACCACAGACTGACTACAGTATCAGATGGATCAACCCAAAGCAGCAGAGAAGTGGTCACTGAAGTTCATAGTTAGAGGATGAGTGTTTATGCTAGTAGTAACTTGCCAACCTGCTATTTGCCAAACAGTTGCTTCTTTTGTTCAGTATCTGTAATCTTAGACAATACAGGGCCTGAAGAACAAGGGAACTAGCAAAGGTTCTGAATCCATGATTTGAGGGTTTAGACTATGCCTTGTTCTTTATCTCACTTAATCCCGCAGAGGGCTATTACAAGGATTAGAGCAGAAGTCTCTAGGGACCAAAGAAGAGAATTTAGACAGTTGTATGAACTCATAGATTTCAGCAATGGAGAGATCACAAGCAAGCATGACCGTACCTTGGCAGCTCCACTCCCAGCAGTGCTTTCTATCCTTGAAAGTCTCTCAGAACCCTACAGAACAATTTCTTGTGACATTCAAGTAAGGACTGCTGCACAGGAACATGGCATCTCTTCCAGTAAAATCTGCAGTAAAGTAGCATTACCTAGCCTCTTTCCCCAAAAAACCTTTGTACTAGCTCTCCTACATGGACACCTGGGCTTTCTGGGGTGAGAATAAGGACTATCAAATTAATTCCCTAATAGCTGCCACAAGACTATTTTTAAGTTGTAATGCAGAGGGTAGGAAGGGCTTTAAGGGAAGATTGTGCATGCTTGCATATATTTACAGAATTCTCTTCACAGCTACTGGCTTTAAAAAAGAAAAAATCTGTTAACAAACAGTTTGTAAATTGTTTTTTTTTCCTTTTTGCAAAATTAAAATCAACCCTCAAGAATTAATATAAAAGAGATACCTATTTTACAGCACTGACTAGTATTACCTTTAAAATCAACAGGGGAAAAAAAAACATGCTGTAATATTATTTAGTAAAGCAAAAATCACCCATAACGTAATCACTCAAAATGAACCAATATAAAGTTTTTATTTGCATGGCCTAAGTATCTTCCATTTGTTCCTCTGCAACTTTTTTTCCCCTTAAAATGCTTTAAGGTTTTTGTTGCAGAAGAAACAAGATGCAACAGTGCATACTCCCTTGAATAACCATTCCCACAACACCTAAACATTTAACAGATGTAGCAAATGACAACACCACGAACGGGAAAAAACTAAGTTCCACCATTCAACATGGTTTGCAACAGCGTCTTTAGGGCTGACTGAAGTGGGCAACTTCTAAAGTGAAGTCATTTCCTCCTCTTGTTTGTTTTGTGTTTGTTTTTACAGTGTTGGTGGTTTCAATCCATACTTCTTTGCAACTTCTGTCTGGGCGTAGGCAGCATCGCAGAGCGAGTAGAGGTGGGCCATCTCCATTTCAGATTTGGCCAGGTTGATAGCTTTGTTGAACATTTCAATGGCTTTATCTAGATTACCTCTGAAATAAACCAAAACATTATCCAATTAAGAACAGCAAATTAATTTCTGCATCTCTGCAGCACCTTTTCTGAAACCGAACGGTCAGGTTTGGGTGTACAGTTCAGGACTCTCAGTACAAATAGTCTGTTAAGGTAGGTTTAAGGACTACATCAGATACATAGGAATTCTAATGAGGATTAATGAAGTAATTTTAAATGCAGAAGTATTTAAACACACAGACTCATCTACACGCTATCCAGTAAGTATGAAATTGGCCAGATCATAAACCAAAACAATGCCACAAATAAAAGCAAGGCTTTGCCCAAGAGTTACAGAACAGTAATCAAGACAACAGTTAAGAACTGGCCTCTCACTGCACTTGGAGATGATCTTAAGAAAGGTTTAAGATCTGTGGGCAAAGCTAAAGAACTGCTGTATTTCAAAAATAACTCAGAATTCTTAACACTGCGCTTCATTATTACCTTTGCACTTCAATCGTTCCCATGGTTTCATATGCAAAATCACATTTGTTATCAATTTCAATGGCCTTGCTTATGAGTTCTAAACCTTTGTCTAAATCTTGCTTCCACTGAAGCTGAAGTAAACTGAAAAGAAAAAGAGAAAATTTAGAACTTCACATATTCTCCATAACCCAGATCACATTTAAGGGTAGAGCACAGCAGACGTTAAGATGTGGTTAAAGTGACAGTCAGATACACTTCAAGCAGATACTCAATTGAATGATTATTGATGAAACTTTACTGAAATTTCAATCTCATTTCCAGTTCCGTCAAGAGAAACTGCAGAAACAACAGCACCAAGTTGTTTTTGCAAAGCCACTTCTGGCTAATCTTCTCAACACCTACCTTCAGTTTGGATTGATTCAACTAAATATGCCAACTGCCCCTGACCCAGAGGATTGCAAACTCGATACATACCCTTTATGAACATACGTAGTGGCATTGTCTGGCTCAAGATCAATGCATTTATCATACATTTCATCAGCCTTGCCAAACTGCTGTTGATCAGTTAGTGCCTGCAACGAAAGAGAAACCTATGTATCAATATGTAATCAAAACATGCAGCCCCAGCTAAGCTAATTCTAACATTAGATTGGATATAGCTCTCTTATCAGAGAGCAGGCCAAGCCTGTTTCAAAATTGTGTCTTTTCAGAAGAAGGCTGCTTGTTATGTGCAAAAGTTACTGATCACAGAACCATCTGTAACAGGAGATCCCCAAGTAACATGTTAAAGAGCACTGCAACTAAAAATAACAATAAAAATCATTCTGGAAGTCCATACATGCACATCTCAACTTCCTTTTTTAATGTATTTCTGCTTCAGTTATTTCTTTGAACTGATCAAAAGGAATCAGAAATATACGCTTCCATAGAACCCCCTGCTTTAGAACAGAACATCTGATATTACTACAATCAGCAGCATGTTTTCTTAAAGAACAAAGTGCATTCTTTGTTACAAGTGTACTTCAAACATCTGTAGTTTAATCTCCTTGACCAAACAGAGTAATTTGTAGTAGAACAAAACTGCTACCCCAGTTCTGCACGCATGACTCCCAAATTAGAGACAGAATCCCTGCCATTGATCAAATAAGATATTGTTTATATGCAGGAATTCAATAGGAAGCGTACTCCAGACCTTTCTGTCTTAATAACCATCTTTTATTCTCACTGTTTACCTTCTGACTGCCTACTACCTCCTCCGTCCCAGCACCCCACACCCATAAATTCAAGCACTGTGTGTTACCTCAGAACTTACCTTCAAAGACTTTTATTTCAAGAGTTTTACCTTATCCAAGACAAAAGGCACAAAAAATGCAGCTGTTTTTATAAAGGAAGAGTAAAATGTACCTGAGCATATAGAGCATAGCCTTCAGCACACTTTGGAAACTTTTTAATGACATCTTCAAAGCCTTTCATAGCTACTTGCACAGGCAAAGGATTATTCCCTGTATATGCTTGGCGATACTATTCAAGGAAATAGAAAAAAGAAAAAAAATAGTAAGGAAAATATGGTTCATCGGACCTACTCACTTCCCCAAGAGATGCATGTGACAGCAATTCCAAGTTCTAGGAGGTGAACCTATCAAACCTGCTTTTTAGGAACCCACCATGTTTCTGAGCCTCCTAGCAGAATGGACTACTAGAAAAGAAAGGGTAAGAGGAGGAATCCATAAGACCCAATAGTAGCCAAAAGCCTCCCTCTACTTCAAAAGCCTAGACATTACAAGCTTAGAACTGTTCCTTTCTCACACCACGCAAAGCTGACCCCTGGAGATCTCTGCATGCAGACATACCACAGCAGCTTCAAACACTGTTTCTAACTTCTTGAAGATCAACATTTTACATAACACTGAGTTAAATAAAGCTTTGTGTGATACAGTTAAATTGCAAATTTCTGCTTCTCGATCACAATACAGGCAAGGCAACCTACTGTTAAATAGTGAGCACTGTGAAATAATAGTAAATCCTTATTCCAATGAAGAGATTATTATTTCCTTGCCCTATTATTATAATATATTGTTTGTTGCACTACTTTTCCGTAAACTCGGAAGAAAACAGAGAAACAAAGTATGCTTAAAAGAAATCTTTAAAATTAGAGCGTCCAGATAACATTACCTACCAGAGCAAAACATTTCTGTGCTTGAGCCAAGGCAGAATCCGGTCGCAATCGGATACATTCATCAAAGTCTTCCACAGCCTCTTCAATTTGGTCAAGCAGAATTTTCAGCTAACCAGAATAAAAGAAAATCCTATTTCTGTATTTAATCTGTGCTTCGTACATTTAAGTGATAATTCAATTAGCATCAGTTATTCATATTGTCCACAGTTCAGTTTTAGATCTAGAAATTTACAAAAACCATGAGTAGAAAACAATTACTGTCATAAAACAATAAGGCCACCAATGAAACATTGACTTCATACATAAAAAGGCAACGTTCATGTGTAGAGATTGAGAACACCTTCATTTTAGACTGGCGTACTGTCATCATTGCTTGAGCTTAATGTCCAGTCTCCAAAACCGTTCCAAATTTTCTCAAGTCACTTTACCTCGCTGCAGCTAATGCCTGTGAACTGTCTGGACATCAAAACATTTTGGCTTTCCCAACTGGTGTTTTGACATTCTGATTTGTCCACAAGAGGCTGCACAGCACAGAGCAGAGCAGGACAACCCCTTCCCCTGCCTGGTGGCAGCGTTGGGCCTGATGCACCCCAGGGTACAGTTGGCTCTTTGGGCTGCCAGGACACGCTTCTGGACCACATTCAACTTGCTGACAGCTAGAGCCCCCAAGACCCCTTTCTGCAAAGCTGTTCTCCAGCTTCTTGTTTCCCAGTCTGTATACAGATCCAGGGCTGCTGCATCCCAGTTACGGAATCCAGCATTTATTCTTGTTAAACTTCACAACTGCCCAACCCTCTAGTTTGTCAAGATCTCCCTCTGCATGGCCTCTCTACCCTCAAGGGAGTCAATTTAGCATCGTTCACAAACTTAGTATACTTCTCAGTTCTGTATCCAAATCATTGATTACACGGTCAAAAATGCCAAACACAACTTGTTCTAAAATGGAGCCCTGTGGACCTCCACTACAGACTGGACATCAACCTGATCTAAAAACCACATTTACTGTGACCCTTTGAACCTGACCTGTGAGCAAGTAAAGTATCAAAAGCTTAGCTGAAATCAACAAGACAACATCTACTGGTTTCCCTTGGTCAGCTAAGTGAGTAACTTCATTATAAAATGAGATTAAGTTCATGAAACAAGGCTTTCCCTCAAGAACCCATGTTGGCTGTGACCAACGACTGTACTGTTTTACAGTTGTTCACAGTAACTCCCAGAATAATCTCTACAATTTTGCCAGGCACCAAAGTGAGACTGATAGGCCTATAATTACCAGGGTCTTCTTTCTTGCCTTTTTGAAGACTGGGGCAAAGTCTACCAGCTTCCAGTTGACCAGAATCTCTCCAAATGTCCAAGACCATTGAAACATAATTCAGAGAGGTCCTATGATAACATCACTCAGCTCTTGGAATACCCTGGGGTGAATCTAATCTGGCCCCATAGAATCCTAAGCACACAGCTGGAACAAGGTGGGGTTGGCTTGGAATTACTGCAGTCAAGTCCTCCAACTCAGGGATCTGGGGTCCCAGAAAGCATCATCAGTGTTAAAAACATAGGTAAAGAAAACATTGAATGTCTATGCTTTAGCTGTGCCCCTATCTGTAAGCCTTTTATGTACCAAGGCAGATTCTGAGGTAACAAAAACAGGTGGTTGCATTTGTTCTAACAAAGTTTCCCTCCAAGTAGCTACTGCTCTGACATATCAGGCCCCTTTACAGAGCAGTTTAAGTATATATAAGCTCTAATACTTTCAAGTCAGAGTTCGTATTGACAGAGGGCTGAACTTCTGTTACTCTGCATTGTCTCCTACAGCAATTAGCTAGTTCTCCCTGACCTCAACCTGCAGATCTGAATGCAACAGTTCCAAATTAGGACTTCAACTTTTTTACCATAAACTGTACAGATTATGTATATACACATGTACATACACAGCCCATGCCTATGGGCATTTTTAGCTCTTTACTATTCTTTTAGTATACACTGAAATATTTGAGTATTGGGACAAAAATCTCTAATGATTCTTACTTGTCCTCGATGGTGGTAAACATCTGCATTTTGAGGATCGATATCAGCAGCCGTGTTAAAATCTTGAGTGGACAGTGCAGGTTGCTGCTGCTGCATATACATACTTCCTCGTTTGATCAGAGCATTAGCTCGGAGCTGTAAAAAAAACAACAAGTTCCAAGAAGTATTAACCACTCCAACACTCCTCCCAGTTTAGGTCTTTGTTACAATTACACTAAACTTGTCAAGTGACTGCTTTCTCCTACAGACAGATATCATTCTTTCTAAAGAA
The DNA here is from genome assembly GCF_023343835.1 of Lagopus muta. Lineage (NCBI taxonomy): Eukaryota > Metazoa > Chordata > Aves > Galliformes > Phasianidae > Lagopus > Lagopus muta. Next base: position 84,727,122 of record NC_064433.1, read on the forward strand.
GGAATAAACTTCACGTTGAGTATAAAACAAGTAAATTCCTTCACCTAGTTTCAAATATATCATCTTATGCTTCCATCTCATAGGATTTGCACCCCCCCCAAGAAATTAATTCAAAGATGGTTTCCCTATGCATACAAATAAACCAGCATTTTTAGCAGTTCAATATGCAACTGTAATTAATGTCTTCTTATTTATTAACTTAATTTTCAGATTGCATAAGCCTCTAATTGATTTAGCTTCCTTTGTTCTTTTGTTTCTATCACTTAGCACAGATGTTTTGGAAATAACCCCTTGAAAAAACTATTTGTCAGGAAAAAAAAAAAAAAAGACAAAACAGTAAGAGAAACTAAAACATTTCCATTAAAGCACTTCAAAACTTGGAAAAAAAGAAAGAAAGGTCTGAGCTATACTTCAAGTTTATTATCTATTATCTAACATATGTTTTCTCAACCCAAACTTCAATCCAGCTGTGACAGATTCTTACCTTCACATTTGCATCTTCCATGCTGATGACCTGATCTAGGTCTGGTTTGGCAGCATTTGCATTGCCAATAAGTAAGTAGAAAGTAGCTCGCAGAAGCAAAGCTTCTGCCATGTATTTTCCCTTTGCTTCAATTTCTTTTGTGCACTCACTGATAATTTTGTCATAGTTCTCCTCTTCCATATATTGTTTTGCTCTCAAATAGCCAGAGCTGTAAATGATGTAAGAACAGTTGTATTCACTGAACACTGCAATTTCAATTCAGACTTTTCTTTAAAACTAATTTCTGCTATACTAAATTATAACACTAGCATTATAAGTAAAGTAACAAATATTCCTGGGCAGAACCATCACAGATCCAGAACAATTCAGACATAAAATGCCACAGTAACATTGGAAAGAAAGATTTTTTTTTTTCACCTACTTGCTTCATTTGTCCCTTGAATGTTTTTCACGTTAAGGACTGTGTGAATCTCTACTTTAAAATGGAAGGGCTAAGATGGCACAGCAGGTCAGAAAATCGAACCATGAACCTAGCAACGTGCAGTTTATACACGGACGAATGGATTTCAGATTTAAAAAAATTACAGTAAATGCTGCCTTGTTCTCAGCTACATGTCCTGGATTCACTGAATCTGCCTGAATATCAGGCCATTCTATCCTGATTTTAAAAATTCATTGTGCTGTTTGCAATGGTCTCCATATTGACAGCAGTGGTTTTCTTCCAAATAATCAACTGGAAACAGCATAATAAGTCAAAGCCCCATTTACTTAGTACTCAAACTTCACTCAGAAAAAAAAATAAGTGCAAAAGCACTCAAGCTTTTCTTTGTCAGAATGAAACTTGTTTATGAGGAATTTGATTCTAAAAACACAAATATCCTTTCAGCCTCAGTTGCTGTTATTCAGTTCTCATCAATAGACAGGTTTTTTTCTGAGCTCTTCCTTCTCCCTTTCAATCCAAAGGATGATTTGCTCTCTTCCTTCAGCATAACATACTCCCTTCTTCAGGAGCCACTTTCAGTACTTTCTAGTTTTCTCTTACTCTCTACCACAGTATTTTAGAAAATATTTGGCTTGTCTGCCCCATTTTGCACTTCCCTTGTGTAAGGGATCAAAGACATCTGCAGTTTGGAATTAGCCAGTCAGCCCTCCCAGTTTCCTTTTTAATACAGATTTTACTTCATAGGTTTATTTTATTACCACAGGATCTCCCCGGGCAGGTACTGTAAAATAACAGCAACTTAAACTGAAAAGCACATCAAAATCACTAAGAACAGTTTCAACAGCAAACAATTTCCAACTGTACTGTACACTCACTTTTCTTTTACTTCAGAAGCCTCTCCCTCCTTATCCTTATCCTCATCTGATTTCTCACCCTTAAGCAAAGGCTGGGAGATGATATCATCCGTAAAAGAACTGAAATAGGATTTAATGAACTGTGGCGAGGGCATCAGAGGCTCACGATTCTGAAACACAAATACAATGTCAGTTCACTAGATTGTAAGATCAGATGGCAATATCCTAATTCTTACTTGGGGCTTGGCCCAGACACCAAATATTTCACCTGAAGCATGAGAAATAACACCTTGAATGCAAAATCCTTTGCACAGCCATAAAGAGTTTTTACAAAACAGAATTATGATTCAATCTTTCCTGCTAGTGAAATCTGAATACACTCCTCTCTATTAAATTCAGTCATAATACTCCTGACAGAAAGAACATCTGTTTTATGATGCTACCACTATCATACTAAAAGGAGGATTTTCTTTTTGTTACCTTGATGTCACACAATTATGTAAGTTTCGACAGAAAAGAAATTCAGCATCTCAAAGCCAATGAGCATTTCAGTAGGTGAACTATAATCACAAATAACAAGCTAGAATAATTTAACATATGCCCCAAACCTAAGGCCACTTAAAATGACTCTTCCAGGCTACCTCTATACTTCCACAATTCTTGCTGCTGCAGTTTCCAAACACTTATGCAAAGAAATCTGAGTGTCCAAATAGAAAAGTACAAGTGTAAGCACCCATTTACATAAATGGATCAGAAGAACAGTGACTGTTGCAAATAATTTGTGAGGGATTAAATCATATTTCTCAAGACAGAATCAGGAAGTCTGACCATGGATAAAAGGATGAGATTTTGCTCTGCACCATTTTTTTTCAGCAATGTTTTTTGGCTTTAAGAAAAAAAAAAAATCTCACCCAAACCAACAATACTATTTAACCACTTTCTAAAATCCAGAAATTCCACTGTCGACCTAATCCTTCCTGCATGAAATTTCTATTTACAAAGCAAGAATAATCTAGGGGTAAAACCTCCTCTATTATCATCCTTCTCATTTTAAGCTAGTCATTACATAACAAAGTTTTTTTTACCCATTTTCGTTTATTGTTCATAAACTTTCTTATCTCAACACCTGATGTGCAATTGAATATTTGACTGCTGTTGTTTTAACATCCATTATCTTCCAAGTCCAGAAAAGCTGAAATAAGGCAGCACATCAGCTCAGGATTGTCTCTTGAAAACCATCATAGTTTTCATTATTACAAGGAAATAATTTGACTGCTAGAAATAGGCCCTTCTTATTACAAAGGTTTCAAATTGTTTGATCAGATCCCAACATAAAACAACGGTGATATACTAGTCTTGTGAAGACACTGACAAACTTACAACAGTCACCAGAATATCAACAAATGCTGTTTCAACAGTCAAGTGAAATTAGCATTTGTCAGCAGCATCACAAGCCTTACCTTGTATTTCTCTTTGGCCTTTTCTTTTCCAAGGAGTTTGAGAACTTTATCAGCTAATAACATACTCTGCTGGTTTTGGAAGGCTTCTAAAATGCAGACTGCAGTGACATCTAGGAAATAACACAGAAATTGAGATTATCAACCAATTGTGATAATTACTAAGCACTAAAATGTGCCACAAGTACAGTGAGTTATTCTCAAACTAACACATGTCCTATAATAACAGCAAATGAAGGAAATTATCATTTTTACTATTTTTAATCTTTATGACTTCACACACAGACAAATAGTAAAAATTCATACATCTAGCAGGGGCTTTCAACATTTTGAAATGTTAAGAATAGTAATTAAGTTAACAACCTGTGCATATTAAAAGAACCAAAGTGGTTTGTCATCTGGAATTGGTCATAATTCTCTACATAAATTTCTGCTTTTAAACCTCACTTTTTGTTCATGTCTCACTCCTTTCTCAGCTTTCAAGAAATCTTCCCATATTATATTTCCATCTTTTTCTGCCTACCTCTGTGCCTTGGGAAAGAAGCAACTTTAAAAGATGTATCTTGCTAGCACATTGGAAGTGTTAACTCCTATCACTTTCATTCACTCAGAGCCTTTGAAAATGTTAACCCACTGATGCCTGAATAATGCTTTGCAGTGTTAAATGCACTCTCATGGTACATTATCCTTATTTCTTCTAATTAATGCAATGCTACTATTGATACTTTCTATTTATTTTCTAGTTACAGTGCTGTTCCATTAATGGAAATACATGAAGAACAAAATCAACAAAAGAGGTTTATCAGAGGCCTCAGATATAATATCCCATGAATAAGGTTATTAAGTGAAGATGAGCAGAGTTTGGACTTGAAATTCAAACCCTGTCTCGTTTGAATAAACTTGAAAAGCAAGTGTCCTACCTTGGAGTTTATGTCTAACTTCTGTAATACTACACTGCTATGCAGCACAACTCCCTGTAACTTGGGCATGGACAAGAAATGCAAGAGCCCCTGGAAAAACACAGCACAATCATAGCATATGCAGTAATACCATACTCTGCCACTTTAAGTGCCCAGCAGAGACGCTTTGCCCAATATAGGCAAGCTGTAAACTAGTGCCCAGGCCTGAGTGAGGCATCAACATCTTCCCAGACTACCATGGATCAGTGGAGAGGGGTTTTTACCAGTGGTGGCAGGTTGTTTTGTTTCTGCTTCCTTCCATTACACAAACATACTCTATTTCCAAAGACCATATTGCCCATATATGGTTGGCAGATTAAAAAAAAAGTATTCAATAGATGCATAGCAAATTGCAAGCTAAAAATCAAGCACTGAATGTAATTATTACAATCATTGCTGCTTCTAACAGATTAAGAGTCATACTATCAGAACAGCAGCCCATTCTTAGGGCTTTTATAACCTGTTTATTCCAACTCTGTAAGGTCATTGATGTTAGTACAGTACTTGGCTTAGCTGAAAATTCATTTGCCTTTTAATCTTGCATCAGGAGAACAGCATTGCAAGAGTTTAACACAGCAGATTCTGCCAAATACACATCATTAACATAAAAAAAACGATTTTTATTCTAATCTATTCCAATCTGCCTCCTCTGTATCAGGAAAAAAAATGGTACTGAAACTGTTTTCTCTTTTACACCTGCCACGCGCATTTAAAGGGCTGTAACACTGGTCTCTGACTAAGCACCTCCATCTGTGAAAACACCTTGTTTTTGGAACTTTCTTTCTAAAAGCAAGAAACTTTGTTACCATGCAGAATTAGAATGATTGTTGCCTGTGTTAAATACCCAACATATTGTATGAGTTCTGTTTCAATAGATAGGGAGCTTCCTGGACAAAGAATACCCGATGTGGCTACAGTAAGATCTATTTTGCAGCAGTTATTTCAGATCTAAACTTGAAAAACAGTAAAATGTTTCTTCTCAAAAGAGAAGAAAATGTATCTGTTATAACTATAAATGGCATTTAAAAATATTTAGGGGTTACTGTAGTTACAAGAAGTTAAAAAATAATAATAATTATGTAAGTTTAATCATCTCCAAAGTGCCTGAGCACTATTAAGTACACGTATCAAGAGACACTCACCTTCTAAGCATTCCTTCTTATTGTCTAGCTTCTCATGAGCCTTTGCACGTCTGAAGAGAGCTTTCACATATTTAGGATTAAGCTCCACAGCCTTTGTACAATCTTGTGCCACTTCTGTCCATTTTTGCTGTGGGCAGAAAAACACGATGAAAGAAGCCCTACTGAGCTGCATGATGTAAGCTTTCTGCTACCAACTCGAGGGTCATGCCCACCTAACAGTAGCTGCAGTTCCCAGGGCTCTGGTTCTACCTGCTGGCTTCTATTTCTGCAAGTTTCTCAGTAAGAAACTGTCAGGAGCCACTGGAAGCCACCTGCACCAGAAGAGCCACAAAACAGAAAAGCAATTCCTACAGAAAAATGAAACCAGACAGTTTTTGTACAAAGCATATGGGAGAAGATGCAGATACTCGCAGGAAGTAACATTGGAACTGAAAGACTGGTACACATACAACAGAAGAAAAAGGGTGAAGACACAATGAAAATCAACAAACAAGTTTAACAAAGTACTAAAACTGATAGTTTTGGGGTGTCTTTTTCACTCATTTTTTGTTTTCGTTTGTTTGTTAGTTTTTGATTTGATATTGCAATTCACTACACTTACTACAAAGGAATGAGAAATTCATATGTAGGAGCAGAACCGGCTATGACTATTAAAAACTAAAAATGCATTTATCTTCTGTGAGGTTATGAATGCCCCCTCCCTGGAAGCATTCAAGGCCAGGCTGGGTGGGACTTCAAGCAAACTGGTCTAAAGGGAGGTGTTCCTGCCTATAGCAGGGGGTTGGAACTAGGTGATCTTAAAGGTCCCTTCCAAACCAAACCATTCTACGATTCAAAATTAATGATCAAAAGAGGCTTTTCTAATAATTGAAAAAGAACCACGTACATTTTTTAGTCAGCCATTAATTATGGCGTGAATTAGTATTATAAATGGTACTTCATTAAAAAAGAAACAATTTTATCCATCCTCTATCACAGAATTAATGAGTCCTTAAGAGTTGGAAGGGACCTCTGCAGGCCGTCTAGTCCAACTCCCCTGCACTGAGCAGGGACACCACAGCTACATCAGGTTGTTCAGGGCCTGATCCAGCCTCGCCTTGAAAGTCTCCATGGATGGGGCATCTACCACAAGACTAGGCAACTTGTTTCAATGCCTCATCACCCCCCACTGTAAAAGATTTTTCCCTTTTATCTGACCTAAATCTAGCCTCCCTGAGCCTGAAGCCATTTCCCCTTGTTCTATAGCCTCAGATCCTGCCAAAAAGTCTGTTCAAGCCTTCTTTTCTTAAATCATTCAGTTTCTAACTTGATACTCCAGACTACATAAAGCCAATTTTTCCGTTCCTTTATACAGCTTACCAACTTGACCTTAGAAGCAAATCTACTGATATCATAATGAAAAACACATGTTAGTTGATTTCTAAAAACTAATATCACATATGCACAGCTACCAAGTAATTACTTCCACGTGTGCAAAGTTTAGAGCTTGGGCTTTCGTAGATGCTCTGTGATATTTCATTTTTGAAGTGGCATCCTCTGAAATATTAGGCCTTTCACTCAATAGTTAAAGTAATGGTCTTGTAAAGAGAAACAAAACTAACAAGTAAACAAGAAAGTTATTCCAGAGGGTAAGAAATTAAAACCCTGTCTTATAAGAGAGGGGTACTTAAGAATCACCTAAGACAGACTCTAGTTAACAGAACATTATTTGAGTTGTATGTGGAATAGCACGACAAACAAGACAAAAACAGCTGCAAGCAATGGCATCTTGCTGTGAATGCAGCCCATATCACCACCTGGGATCTTTCAGTGGACAAAAGTGAAAGTATACATAATTTAAAATTCAACTTTTTAGAATAAACATAATTCACTACTTTCTTACCAGCTGTTCATAGGCAGCAGCTCTATTTTGGTAGAAGGTAGAAAGATCAAGATTTCTCTCAGGAGGGCACAGGCTGATAGCCTCAGTATAACACTGAATGGCTTGCTCATATCTTCCAGCTTTAAAATATTTGTTTCCTTTGTTCTTGGCTGCTTGGGCTCTATCAAGAGGGCTCTGAAAAAAAGAGAAGGAAAAACAAAGTGATTGGTCAGTTTGAGTAAGAAAAGCTTTGATCCTCACAAGCAAGGTGTTTAAGGGCCCATCTTCAAAAACATACAATGGAGGTCTGTGTCAAATTATAGCCTGGACTTCTGAAAACCTCCCTTCCATTTCATTGGGAACAAAAAAAACAACTTCAGGTGCAACCATATAAAATAGCAGACAAGCTGCTAGAAGATTCACTACAAAGGGACAAGTTTTAATCTACTGTGGCTGGTGATCAGAAGAACCAATGAGATTTCTTGTTGAAATTGAGAGATACTTCTCCAAAGACAAGTGTGTGAAGACCACAAAGCCCTCAAAGCAATTCAAATAGGAAAAGTTTGCTACTGAAATACATACAGCCCATGAGATCAGAGTTGACTCAGTAGAACACGAACTAAGAAAAACACTTTCTGGAAAAACTCAACTGCTTTGTCTCCCTTCCACTGGGCTAATGAACTTCACAGCCTTACACAACCTGCTCATCCATCCGCTAATAGAAAGTGCTGAACCATCACGGTTCTGTCATTCTTAGCAGATGATGGAAAACTCTGCGCTACCCAGCCTGTGACCTTGCTAAATGAATCTCTACGTTGTGCGCTGCCCGTTGATCACCTGTGTTTGTGAGGAAACCTGTGCATGTAACTCCCAAACTGGTTATCATAAACACAGCTTACGATGAACGAGATGTAAAAAGGGCTTTCATCAAAGGCCTATGACTCATATTCAAGACACACAGAGCTGCAGAAGATCCTAGTGCTTATCTAGACTTCCCCAGCCTACCTTCCACAATAAACACAGTGGGTCACATCAGACTGGCCTACCAGACTGAAACAAACAGAGGTTTGAACACACATGCCATTTGATCAACCCCTCTGAGGAGGGAAAGTGTACAAAACTGGGGACAGTAATGCCTTAAATAACAGCTGCAGGATTCGCTAGTTCTCACTTGCTGAATAGATCACCTTGGGCCTGCTGACAACCATAAACGTCATCCTTCTCTGACCATACTTGTCTCTCATTGTGCCTCTCATTCTCTGCCAGCATCACCAACCACACTCAGACTGCTGTCACATACACTTCAAAGCATCTTTTCATCAGCCCATTTGCCCTGATGTCTGCTTATTTGATGCCAGTCTGACCGTTTTTAGCATCTAAACGATTTTTAAAACTGGAAACTTGAAGGGAAGGCTAGGAGTTGCAGTATAGGCCTCTTCTAAAGCCTGGTTTTCAACCATGGCATGAGAAACATCAGACAGTGGGTGCCAGCCTTAAGTTCCAATAAAAAAAAAAAAACAAAAACAAGTGTTCAGATATTACAGAAATATTCTACAGGCATTCTCCTGGGGAGAGACTTACCAATGAAACCGTATAAGGAAGAGTATTTTTTAAATATCCCTACTGCCAGCAAAGCTCTTCAGTAACGCCTCACCAGTCACTAGGCTTACAGGAATGCCATCTGTGCCATCTCCACTGCTCACAGAACAAAATAATCTGCACAGCTAAGTTTTTATTTTAGTGATTTAAATTCCAGTTGGTAAGAGATGATTAACTGCAACCCTTTCCACTCATTGTTTTCAACTGCGTGGATACACAAACTAGAATTGGAGTGCAAATTCTTCTACAGGAACCAAAAAATTGTATTTTTGATTAATTGTTACTTAAAAAATTAGACCTAAATCTGAAGGGAAGGTTACATTTACTTCAAGTATGTTCTAAGTATGGCTTTTTCCCTCAACTCCTGCTTCTCATACAACTAATACATGAAACAGACAAATTTAAAAGTACAGAAGTCAGCTTGATTTTTTTTCTTCTGTATTTCTACAATGGAAATATCCTTGTGAAATAACCTACACAATTAATTGCTGTTCCAAGTCACCCAGTATCAAACAGAAAAACATCCAGGACAAGTAAGCCATGTTGTAACATTCAGACCTCTGTCCCCTATATCAAAACTTCTTAAGACTGATAAATTGCTAACTTGTGGTCGCTGCCAAATCCCTTAGCCCAGGGATGTACCACCCTAACCTGCATCGCAGGCTGCCTGCTCCATCTGCTCCATCCCACGCACTTTGACTGCCCTGCACTGTGCTGCCATTGCCATGGGACACACCACAAATGACAGCTGCATAACAGCCAGGTGCAATGGCTGCTCCAGTGCTCTGACCCGTATCCCGCAGCAAGAAATCTAGTTCTGGGGTGCTCTGCTGGCTCCTGGAAATCATCAAGCCTTCAGAAAAGCTTAAGTGTATGCGACAGGGACTGGGGCACTGGAGAATATGGGCAAGATGCCAAAGGGAAAACCTTCAAAAGCAGTAGCTGTTACCAGAACAAGGCGTGATTAATAGCAGTAGAGCCAAATAATATACAATGAGCTACAAGGAAAAGACAATTCAGTGATCACTCACTGCCTCATGCATTACATGAGGCAAGTAATTTGGGGGTGGAAGGGACCAAGTCAGAGAACATAACATACTGCCATGTAATAAAGCCATTAATAATGCCCATGCAAGAAGGAAATGAACTTTTTTCTTGTACTGCCTGAAGCAAGCAAGATTCCTAACTCATGAATGGTCACATCTCTGCAAGCTTTGTCACATTATTCTGCTATAGCTCTCTCTACACTCACAATGTACCATTCTCAAATGGCTGCCATGTTACACTCGGGCTGATACAGCTCTGTATCATGAATACATCTATCTGATAGGGATTTATACAAAAAACAGTTGTTTACCATCCCGTACCCATGAAAAACAAATCCCATACAAACCGTATACAGAGTGTGCAATAGAAATAACAAAAATGGCGCATTTACGTCTCAAAGCCCCGGAGCTTATAAACCACAAGGCTTCTTTCTACTCCCAACTTCACAAGAAGGGAATTTTATTTCATTCTCACCAGTGGCACTCTGTCCCATCAAAAGACAGAAGATACACTTTCAGGGCATTAATACTATTATAACAGCAAGGAGATCTCAGGTTGACACTCACACTGCAGACACAGAATGTACGACTTTCCTGGGTGTTCTCACCGCAGAGCCATAGGACCACAGGTGCCAACATAAAGGCAGCATTACAGTAACTTTCACTAACACATCTCCTCTAGAGTACAATTTTTCTTACTATTATTTTTTTTAAGACCTGGACTGGGTTGTCATACAGATGTTTGACACAGGCACACCAAAACGAAGTATGGATTTTCCATTACAGCCAAAAGCTGGGTGATTTTTTGACATGCGTCACAGTTTACTCTGCTGTTTAATACACACTCCTGACACCCATCATTTACGTGTCTCTATAATAGTTATGTTACAAAATACTCAATAAAATGAGCAAAATATAACTCGGTAAAAATAAATGCTTTTTTTCATATCTTGACAACGTTTCAGAATTTGTATGCAACTCGGAAAGGAAAAAACCCAACCACATCTCTGTATTTAGGACTGCTTTTAGCAACTGTTCACTACAAGTCTTAAAACCTAGACTTCAAGCCAGAGGACACTTGTGTATTTGAGAAGCGATCAGTTATCTAGCTAACCAAATAAGCAAATTCCTAGTTTTCTAAAGACCAGGCAGCATGGGCCAACGTCTGTTAACTATTACTCTGACCTCAGCAAATGTGCTCTCCTCACAAACTGTTCAGAAACTGCCATGCAAACAGCAGCCACTTCACAGCAAAAGGCAGGCAGCTGCATGAAGAAAGCACAGCAACCTCCAGCAATGCTGATACAAATGAATTACAAGTTGGTTGGGTTTGAGGGATGTCATTTTTTAAAGCAGGATGAGAAATTTGCTGCCAGCAATGATGGCAGGAGTTTACAAAAAGGAACACCAGTGGCGTGTTTCAGTATTTTCTTTTGACTGAAAAGGATCTGCATGATTTGTATGAGCCCTTTGCTAACAGACAACACAGAGAAGGGGAACTAATACTCCAGCCATCCATCTCAATTCATCAGCTTCGAAAGAAACTGTGGTACACAACTCTTTCTTCCTCTCCAAGCAAGAGGGCCCTCTTGATAAGATCAGGCACCAAAAAAGTATTGTTTTCACTACTACTCAATATCCATCTTTCCTCCCTTTTTTTTTTTTTTTTGACTAATGTTCACTTCAAGTCTTATCTCAGAACCACACTGAAAGGTTTTAACCAAGCATAAATGGTTTCAAAACTTTCCTTAGCAATAAAAACAATGGGAGAATAAGTATTCCATAAATATAAGCTACAAATTCAGAGCTCTAACTAGGATGTGTTACAATCAAGTTCAAACTTACAGCACAAGTGGTCAATGCTCTTCATCTGTCACCTTCCTTTTAAATGAGCGCCATCCATGCCTACCATGAATAAGAGAGCTGCCTGAGCTGCCAGGAGTCCAGCAATTGTTCCACCGCTATTACACACGCATTTAGGTTTTCTACACCTGTCTCCTACAGCTGACATGAAACACTGAACTCACAGTAGGTTGATAAGATCTGTTACACAACAGGTGGATAATACAACAGACATGACTTCTTACACTTTTTGCTTAAATTAATTCAAAATGAGTACCAAAACAAATACATCTAGACAAAGGCAAAATCCTTTTATACAGTGATTTAACATTTCAGCAGTGAGACAGGTAACATTCAGCAAATGCTATTAAAATAGATTCTGGAAAGAAGCCATGCTTGCTGGCTGTTGATCCTGGTACGTGGCATCACACAAGCCAATGAGCTTGGTCACATTCACCCAGCACTGCACTCTAGTAAGCATACCCTGCTCAGAGGAAAACACTGAGCAAAAATGTGCTTGACAGCAAAGTCCAGCTGTGGACTGAAGCAGCTTTGTCTGTGAAAGACATTGCCACAGAACAGACAGAACTGCTCAATACTTCCTGGCACATCAAGCAAAGGGTTAGCCTCAAACTTGATGAAATAGTGAATGGGTGAGATATGGTCTGTTACAGATTTGTTAAAGAAACGATTTCAACTTAAGTAGAAAAAAATACTGAAGCATCCAACACATTACCCACTGATTCCTCTCATTCGTCTCATATAAGGAGGACAAACTTGATAAGAAGTTACCACAGAGTAAGTAAAGAACACAAATCAACTGACTATGAACCAATGCAACAATTTTAAGTTACGCCAATATTCCCCACAAAGTGGAGCATCTAAAAAGCAATTACTGTCACTGAGTAGTTAAAACACGTTCCATCCAAACTATGAGCCATAATGACAACACTGGTAACGAACAGATGCAATATGGTTTTCTGACCTTTATTTGAACATCCACAGATACATTTTCATCATCAATGCTTAACTGGTAAAAGAATACCAGCTCACTGTACTGGTTGAGGAGCTAAGCTTATAAAAGAAGCAATGTCAAGACTCTTGGAGCTTTTCCCAATATAGCACCTGTGCTAATGGCTTCTGCCAACACGACGCCAGTCACAGTCGGCCACTACATCTATGCCAGGAGGCTCCTGTAGCACAGACACAACCTGGAGAAAAATGCGAGGCTTCTGCAGCAGGTAAAACAAAAGCTTCAACTGCATGCAAAATAGTAATAAGTGGAAATAAAGAACAAAGAAGACTTTAGATACTTTTAAAGAACAGAAAAAAAAATAATAAATTGAGGTTGTGTCTTCAGAAACAGCAAATGGAACAACAAATGAATGCAGAAGCTGATTTAAATAAATTCTCAAGGAAAAAAAGAAATAATCTAAGTCCTAAGTAGCATACATAAGTAAAAGAACAGTTACCAGACAAACAGTTACACATCTCTTGGTAGCCCATCCATTACCAACCAATGTCTTTTCTAAAGGACTTTCCACTTGTGTTTAAGCTGTGAAATGAATTACTGATGCTTAATCACCATACAGATCTGTATTCAAAATCTGACTTATCCCAACTTATGAGAAAGGTAGACCAATACAATGCAGAGCAGGTAGTTAATAAGTAAAGCATCTGCAAAGATTGTATTTTGAATCAAGAGTCCTACCAGTAGTATCTATAACTAATAAAACGTGTGGAAACATGACATTTACACGACATCATATCTTTGGACATGATGAACACGAAGGCAACCCTTTCCATGCACACACAGAGAAGCAGCTGCCACATGAATTGCTCTGCAGCAGCTGTATTTAGACCAGCTAGTCCACTGTCATATGTAATCAGGCAAATCTGATACCACCTTCTTCTGCTTTCCTAAGTAATGTTCATCATTTTGTTGCACTACACAATGACACTCATCAAGTAACTCTGGGTCATACCATTCAACCATATACTTACTGTTAGATGCACAGAGTCCAACAGCAAGTTATTTTGGGGAGCAATTTGAAAGAGGCAGACACTCAATGTTTCAAACCAAAAAAAAGCTGTTTACAAAAGATATTTCTTGTTTCACATTCAACAACGGAATGACTACAAACTACTTGACAGTATACACTGAAATCCAGAAATACAATCAAGTAATGCAGAGCTAACGTACACTAACAGAAAAAATCACTGCTACTGAACAAAGTGCACAGATAGCCTAAAAACTGGAGCTCACCTGTAGTAAACAGTCACAGGAGCACCAGATGTTGTTTGCAGCCTACTACAACAAAGTAGTCCTCTGTGCATCGCTGGCTCAGAACAAATCATTATACCCAAATGACTGCCTCCAGGTCCAGCAAAGGTTTTATAGCTCACTGCAGTTCTATCATGGCCTATCTGTGAAGCTGTCACCTTCTCCACCACTCCTTTGTGTTCCCCTCACTGCCGGTCCATCGCTCACAGAACATTAACCTTTATCACTGAAGTGTTAAGGGTTAAAAATTACCTTCTCATACCTCCTAAACAGCTTTCTCACTACACACAGACCAGGACAGATTATCTAGGTCCTTTATAAAAATGAAAGGAAAAAAAAAAAAAAAAAAGACGTAGGAATACCTTAATGGGATTTACTTAACAATGGCAGCGTGGCTCTAAGCTAGCTCCAGTCAGCCGAGTTTAAAACTAGCTGCTGTACGCCAACAAGAACTTCAGCACAACTAAAACAAGAGCACTGATTGCTCTCCCACTCAAGCAGGCTGCCAGATGTAACACTGCAGGTGTGTTTACCAGTTGCAACTTCCCAGCAGCACGACACGAGTGTCACAGTACACTTGTGACTGCGGATACAGTCACGGGAAGCAACGGCAGAAATATCTCCCACAGACAGGTATACAAGGGAACCGCGCATCTGATTCTGACTTCGATTCTGAAATCGCCCTTCAACTGCTGGGGAGTTTTGCCTGAAAACCCTCAGCAAAGTCACTCACGGTGGGATAAACGCAAGCTTCGACAGCATTTCTACGAAGGCTAACCCTGGCCCGGCCGTTAGGCACGACGCCTGTCCCCTCCCCCCACCCCAACGGCCGTGCCGGGGGAGTGGCCGCGCCAACGGCCGCGGCACGCGCTCACCATCTCCTCGTGGCCGGGCCCATCGGGCTGCGCGCCGCCGCCATAGGGGCCGGGGCTGGCCCGCCCTTCTGGGGTCTTTCGCTCGCTCGCGCCCTTCCCGCCGCGGCGGGCCGCTCGCCGCCCCCACAGGTAGACAGCGCCGGCGCCCAGCAGGATGGGCGCCCCCAGCACCAAAGCAAGCTGCCAGCGGGACAGACCCGTGCCGGAGCCGCCGCCGCCCGGCGCCTCCACGGGCTTCGAGGCGGCCATGACTCGCCCACACAGCCGCCTGTGGGAGGGGAGGGACGGGGTCACCGGACACGCGGGGAGGCCGGGAGAGCGCGGGGCGGGAGAGCACTTCCGGTCTATTCGGCCCACAGCGCCGCCTGCCGGCTAGGAGGACCCCAGATGCTGCAGCGCGGTCCTAGAATCGCAGAACCGTAGAATGGTACGGGTTGGAAGGGACAGAATCACACAGAATCACAGAATCGTAGGGGTTGGAAGGGACCTCCAGAGATCATCGAGTCCAACCCCCCTGCCAAAGCAGGTTCCCTACAGCAGGTCGCACAGGTAGGCATCCAGGCAGGTCTTGAACATCTCCAGAGAAGGAGACTCCACCACCTCCCTGGGCAGCCTGTTCCAGTGCTCCGTTACCTTCACCATAAAGAAGTTCTTGTGCACATTCGTGTGGAATATATATGTGGAATATGCTGCAGCTTATGTCCATTTCCCCTTGTCCTGTCTCCACGTACCACTGAAAAGAGATTGGCCTCACCACTATGGCTCCACACCTTAGATATTTATAAACCTGGAGTAGATCCCCTCTCAGTCGTGTTCTCTCAAGGCTAAACAGACCCAGTTCACTCAGCCTTTCTTCATAGGGGAGATGCTCCAGGCCCTTCACCATTTTTGTGGCCCTCCACTGGACTCTTTCCAAGAGATCCCTGTCTTCTTTGTACTGAACACAGTACTGCAGATGAGGCCTTACCAGGGCAGAGTAGAGGGGGAGGATCACCTCCCTCAACCTGCTGGCCACTCTCTTTTTAATGCACCCCAGAATGCCATTGGCCTTTCTGGCCACAAGGGCACACTGCTGGCTCATGGCCAACCTGTCATCCACCAGGACACCCAGGTCCCTCTCTGCAGAGCTCTTCTCCAGCAGCTCATCCCCCAGCCTGTATTGGTGCATGCAATTATTCCTCCCTAGATGCAAGACACTTGCTTTTGTTGAACCTCATCGAGTTTCTTACTGCCCAGCTCTCCAGCCTGTCCAGGTCTCGCTGAATGGCAGCACAGCCTTCAGGTGTGTCAGCCAATCCTCCCAACTTCGTATCATCAGCAAACTTGCTGAGGGTGGCCACTATCCCCTCATTAAGGTCACTGATGAAGATGTTGAACAAGACCGGACCCAGCACAGACCCCTGAGGAACACCACTGATTACAGGCCTCCAGTCAGACTCTGCAGCACCAATGACGATCCTCTGCGCTCTGCCAGTCAGCCAGTTCTCAACCCACCTCATTGTCCACTCGTCTATCCCACACTTCCTCAGCTTTGTTATAAGGATGTCGTGGGAGACAATATCAAACGCCTTTCTAAAATCAAGGTACACTACATCTACTGCTCTCCCCCCATCCACCCAGCATGTGACAACATCATGGAAGGGCACCAGGTTGGTCAAGCACAGCCTCCACTTGGTGAACATGATCTCGAAGATGATCTAGTTCCAACCCCCTGCTATAGGCAGGGACACCTCACTTTAGACCAGGTAACCACGGCCGTGTAACTGCTTCTTTTTAAAGTTATTGACTGAATCTCTCATGGAAATCATTAAATATGCAATACTGGAACTGTGTATCTGTTGTGTATTCATGTGACTATGTCAACTCAGCACACTTATCAATAGCAAGGGAAAACTGACGTTCCTATCTCCACTTACCCTGCAGAATTCAGCTCATGATATGGAGAAGCTGTCCCTGGTCCCATGTCATGCTCAGGTAGTGCTTGTCATCACATAGCAAAAATTTCCTAGCAAGTGGGAAGGAAAATGAATAGAAGTGAAGACATAGAATCAGAATCATAGAATCATAGAATTTCTCAGGTTGGAAAGACCTTAAAGATCATCAAGTCCAACTACAACCTAACTGTACTACCCTAACTCTATCAACTCACCACTAAATCATGTCCCTGAGCACCACATCCAGATGATTTTTAAACACATCCAGGGATGGTGACTCAACCACCTCCCTGGGAAGCCTATTCCAGTGCTTAACAATCCCTTCTGTAAAGAAGTTTTTCCTGATATACAACCTAAACCTCCCCTGGTACAACTTGAGGCCATTTCCCCTCATCCTGTCACCTGTCACCAGTGAGAAGAGACCAGCCCTGCTCTTGCTGCAATCACCTTTCAGATATTTGAAGAGAGCAATAGGCACATGTAGCACTATGAAGGAAGAAAAAAGTGCTGAAAACAGAAACAGTGGCATGGTTGTGAGGCAAACACCTCAGAAGCCCTGTTAATGTTTTCCAAAGTGAGTTTGGGTTTGCCCTGAGTGCTGATGATCTGAGCACCAGGACATCCTGGCCTCCTGTTTGCTACAGGGTTTATTCATTCAGCTGCAGCAGCGGCTCCTTTTTTATTTCCCACTCTTCCCATCTCTCATGGAGCCCTGGTAATTTGCTTGGTGTGATCTGCTGTCCTGCTGGACGCTCAGTATGTCTTGGTGCCTGGTAATAAACAGCTCTTTCCATGTGTGAATTATTGTAATTTGCCTAAGTATATTTTGTCAAAACTGTGAGATTGTGTCATTTTTCCATCAGCTGTTTCAGCACAGCAGAAGCACTTTGCACTTTATGTAACAGAATAGAAGAACCTTATGCCATACAGTACAAGTGGCATATCTACAGGCTGATAGTTTCCTACCAGGATGATCTGAATTTCTGCCACATGTTGTCTTTTATGACCCAGGATAGTCCCTTGCATATACCTTTCCTGTAGCCTCAGGGTGTACAGAAAAATTTAGGCTCTCAGAATATGGTCTGGAGTACTCTTCTCTACTTGAACAATCGGCCTACATGTTCTTTTTACTCAGGTGTATTTTTACTGTGCCATTTTGTAGGTATTCTTGTCACCCCTATCCCTTCACACTTTCACCAAGAGCACATCCTGCTGCAGGTTTGCTTGTGACTCTAAGCTCTAATGTGCAACATCCAAGGATATTCTGTGTGTATACCCATGTTCTACAGTTTTCTGTGCTACACATGGTCTCATTGCCACAGACAAAACAAAACTCACATAGGTATCTATTACCAATCAGTTCTTTCACCTGTATTATTCAGAATGAAGAGTCCTACATCTGAGTTATGGTACTGGGAGAGCTTAAGCCTCACATCTACACAGACTTGAATGAAACTAGAGTTTTGCTACTACATCCGTATACTGCTAAATAGATTAGAGACAAGCAGCAAGGTTTAATGCTGTATCATTGATTGCACATAATGCTAAACTGCTAGTAAGCTTTTTGGTATACTTTTGGACAGTGCTGACTAATATCTCCAAGACGATATCCAAGCATCAGGAGAACACTTGGCTACCTAGCACACACCAATGCTTCCAATAGGAAGTTAGATTTATGTAATTTCTCCTACGCAGTTTTCCATAGTTACCCCAAGAGGCTCCACATCCTCTAAACACTCCTTCATTTCCTTCATCTGTGTTCCAAGGCATGTAACACTGTAACATACTTCAGTTTCATGTTTTACAAACAACATTTTGATGTACTACAAACAGAGTTTTCAGGTTACATCAGCTATGTTGAAATTTAAAATAAAAGCCACAAATATTATAACAAGATACTGGTAGCACAAAAATGTAGTGTAGAATGAATGAGTCCAGTCTAGCCACTTGGTCTCAGGAACGAGGAACAGTCCCCTACTCTGTTCTGTTTTACAGTATAGACACAGTGAATAGTCTACACCCAGTGCTTGATTAGGAGGTCAGACTCATTCCTACTCTGTGTTCAGTGTGCTCAAGCCAGGCCCATCATAAAGCAGATACAGCAGATGAAACTATTTTGGTGAAAAGCAGACGATGCACATTCATGCATCATGCCACGACCCAAAAATGAACAATTTTCTCAGGAGAGCCTTCGTTCCAGAGAGACCATATTTCCTGGACACCAAAAGGAAGCACAGAGGCAACAGAGATCAGCAGCGAGGGCAGCATGAAGAGGGCTAGTTGTCCTGCCTTCCACAAAGTCAGTTAGGCCTCTGCAGGCAGATGTGCCAGTTTCTGACCACTGTCAATATGTCAATTCTGCTTCTCAAAATCACAAGCCTGCTTTGGGTTAGAGTACACGCCTTCCAGGCATGTTACTGTGGGCAATTCTCCATTGGCATTGACAGCTGATGCACTCAACTGCAATGTATATGGAGTAGAGAACATATTTCCCTTCCTATCAGCTCCCTGCGGCACTGTCACTGAACATCTCTGCAATGGAAAGATTAAAAGAAACCTTGTTGAAAATAGATGAGAAAGGATTGATTTTATGTTTAGACAGTGCCTAGGGTTGCAGTGGGTTGGGCTTTGGGGGGTGAAGTGCAGAAAGAGTGGCTGAAACTGCATCTCCTCTTCCTCTTGACAGAACAGTGTGAGGCTATTGGCTTACTGGAAGCCTTCGATACTGCTTTTCCTTGTCTGGCTGGGAGACTGCTGCAAATTTGGAGTGTCTGTACATGGAATATGAAGAGGATGATGATATTTCCTTTGCAAGATGGATGAGCAGTTTCTGGGGCCACAGCTTGATTGATGAGAATGAGAAAGAGAGTAGAGGCCACAAGAAACGTCAAACACGATCCCTTAGTGAAAGGAGAGCCTCCCTTCCGGTAAGAGCTGCGTGCAGTTTTCTGTGTTCATGTGTGTGTGGCTTGTGTATAATCTTCAGTGCAGACATCCCAAAAGTTAACCCTAGAGATCCGCTGGGATGAGAATGCCTCACTTACCTTGTCAACTAGGTTCAGTTCCTACTGGCAGAAGTTGCTTCTCAAACTCAGCTCCCTCCAGAAGCCTCAGAGGTCTTTGGGATAGAGGAAGATGAGAAAACTTCATGATGAGGAAAGACGGGACCAAAAACTGGAAGAAGAAGGCTGCGATAACTGCTGGAGTCCTAGCTATGCATTATGATTTTCTGTCTGGTAAAGCATGACCTGACAGAGATACAAGCACTTCAGAAATCTGGCATGCATGAACTTGGCTTCAATGAGTATGTTCTCACATGTAAAACTACATAAGCCTATATACATTCATTGGATTTTGACCTAATTCTACAACCACTCTTCTCAAGGAAGCTGTGTGCTTTTCTCCCTGGAATTTAGCTGCTTGCTGGTGTAACTTTGAATTTAAGCTAGAGGATATGGTCCCTCCTTGTTTAAAGTATCTGAACCTGAAAATACATAACTAAGCTTATTATATTATGAAGTAAATTGTTAAGGGAGAGACAGCTTCTTTTTTTCTAAACCATCAGAACAGTGGGGAAAGGGACAGGGTTCAAATGCCAAAGCAGTTTTTTAAGGTAGCTGACAACTAACTAATAATCAAAATGCAAAAAAAAGCAGATATTCCCAGTCCTTAAAAAAAAAAGTGTAGGTACCTCAAACCTATCTCTTTTTTTTTTTCCAGATGCATCAGTTGGCTTCCCAAAGTAATTATGTTTACTTACAAATAATTTTTCAGTTAGATCCTAAATCATAATGTCTGCAACAAAGCCAATACTATTATATTCCAAAGTTTTTTTTCTGTCATGTACTACATTTCACCTTGGAAATCACCTTGCACTGAATCTGCCATGTTCTAAGCGGTGGGATTTTTCCTTTACATAGAATCATAGAATAGAATGACGGAATCATTAAGGCTGGAAAAAACCACCATTCCAACCATCCATCTGCCCATCATCACCATGTCCATGCAACCACATCCCACAGTGTCACATTCACATTTACACATTTCTTACACCTCCAGGAAAATTTTTTTCTTTTCTCAAAAATTATGGTTAAGAGGAGCAAAACAGAACAAAACGACCTCCTTACTCTTTGAATATCAACTTTACGATATTTTGGTTTTGTTCTTCAGAGAATTACGCATACACGATTTCTTTACGCCTAATACAGACTGAAGCATCAGAATGTACCTTAAATTGCATTCCATTCAGCAAGTTGCTGAATGCGGCTTCATTGCATGCTTGTGTGTGTACACGTACATTTAATTTGAAGCACGTTCTTAAATTCAGTTTGATCAAAAGCTTTTTCAATGCTTTTGCTAATGATAATTGTATCCCTGAATCAGCACTAGAACTTTAATGAAGCTAGCTTAGAGAGAAAAGGCTGTGACTTTTTGTATGATTGTTCAATCAGTTAAAGTTACCCTGTACACTTAATTATGTCTGGCCTTCATGTTAGTGCTCCACAGTTTTTTTCTTGGCTCAGCTATACTATGTAGCACATATAGATCTCAATCTCAGTGCCAGAAATAGACCGTGGGAATGAAAAAGGATGATTTGTTTGGATTTCTTATAACAAATTCTGATAATTTTTTATAATAAACTATTTTAATAGAAATTTCTGATCAGTTGATAGTGAAGACTACTAAAATACATTGTGTTAAATCAAATCTAGAAATTATTCAATTGGGTGCACTAGTAATTCCTTAGAAACATCTTCAAAAAGTGCATCTCCTTCTCAGAGCCACGACTTGCTATTGCACCTAGATGTGCTCTTTAGACTGTTGTTACAAAGAATAACTACTATGAGAATCAAAACACTTACCAGTGCTAGTTAAATAACATCTTTCTTTTGTCAGAATAGTGCAATTAATTGAGAGGAATAATAACTGAGATCAAACCTTGTCTCTTCTGTAAGTTAATACATCCTCAGTGGATCAGTGTACACTTTCTTCTGTGTTGACACTGTAAATGGAGGTAACCACGGCTGTTCTGGTTACAATCAAATCACAGAATCATAGAACCATTAAGGTTGAAGAGACCACTAACATTGCTTAGTCCTACTGCCAACCCATCCCCATGCCCTCTACATTAGCAGGTTCTGACTGACACAGCTGTTTGCAAAAGTTTCTTGTGCAGACAGATAAACTTGTGCTGCCCAAACAGCACTGCCAACACACCTTTCTCTCATACCCAGGGCTGGCATACAGCCTATCAGCAGTAATGCAGTTTCATCCACATGAACTACATTTGCACCAACAGTGTTTTGGTATTGCACAGCACAGTGCTAGCACTATGGCACAGAAGGTGTTTTGGAATAACTCTGTAAATAGCTTTCAGCTATGGAATAGGTTGGTTTTCTTTTGGTCTTCTTTATAGTTTTTTCTACCACTGTTCTCACTTAAAACACAATAGCTGAATGCTGTGGCATCCTGTCATTTAGGAGCCTCTCAAAATATGAACAAAGCTTTGTAGAAGAACTCCTCTGTGATTTGCTTCACAGAAACTAACAATAATTTGTATTTCTTTTTCCCCAGGATTGTATCATACCTTATAGGACAAACATTACTGAGATGCGGTTCACAAAATGCTTTTGTTGTAATCATTCCCATTTTGCAGAGAATACAAACTTATATTCATCCCTCACTGGGTCACTGGCAGAACATGTAACTGGCCTCAGGAATTCTCATGCCAAAACAGGCTAAAACAATAAGTCCAGAATTCTCCATTAAAACAAATACATCCGCTTCCCTGAAAAGCATCAGGTTCAGATAAGTCATCACAGGCCTGCAGTGAATGTGGAAACAGCCTGAGGAGAACTAAGTCATCTGCTTTCATCTGCTTTAATTAATTTGCTGCACACTGCAAATTTCAGATACAGTAACTGATTCTCTTTCTGAAGCTGATGACTTTGCTTGATGCATTCTAGTTATCCTCCATCATTTCAGCTCAGGACTGTTTCCTATTTCCCAGGCATTTTGCTGCAGGGAAAATATTGCATGCTGAGGAGCACTGGTTAGAGTTTTACAACCCTATATATGGGAGAACTTTGAAGTAGACATTGCTCATGACAGAAAAGCAGATAAGAAACAGCCAAGGGTGAGAGCAGAACTTCTGACTACAGTTGAAGGTAATGACACTTATTCTAAACTAAAATCAGACTAAACATCTATTGCAATAACATTACTACAGATCAGTGTAAACCTAGGCTGAAACATTTTTAAGGACTTCATGCTTGGCTATAAGCTTCTTGGGAGGAAAGAATGCTCTGGGACAGAATCAGAATGTCAGATTTTCCAAAATATTCCTAGAGAACTGGGGTCGTTATGTAAACTTGAGCAAACAACAAATGCAATGCTGACACTCTGAAGATTAATTGTCTCACTGACAGCTCTGTGAGTCCTCAGATCAAAGCCAAAAGATGGAAGAAATTATCTTGTTTCCAACAGAAACTGAGAAATAGAATAGGCAAATAATATTGGCACCAAGTTCTTGAGGATTTTTTGTTTCTGTGCTTTTTCTGCGTTAGCAAACAATCTGCTGCCTATTATATAAACAGACACTAAGCATGACTGGGATTACACAAAGGCTCGTACAGAAAAAGGGGGTACTAAAGGGAGTGAGAAACACAGAGAGGTAGCAAAAATTCCCTATTGTGATATCAAAGAACAGATATAATTCTTACTTCCCAGGCCTTTTTCCTTGTTTCACCTCCTCTCCATTTCTCCAGTTGAAGAACTACTCAAGGCAAATCCTAGAAGCCAGAGATGACAGAAGCTTGCTAAAGAGGCATCACATGAAAACAGGAGCCAGCTACTGGGGCAAGGATGGGAGCAGACATTGGAGCAGCACTCAGAGGCTTTTGGAAAGGGAAGGCAGCAGTAGTGGGTGGACAAGAAAGCATGGATACAAAAAAAATCTCTGTTTCCAGCATCTCCTGTAATATCAGGAAGGGAAGCATAGATTAAAGATATCTCAGGCCTGTTCTTACTTGCAGTGGTATCATGCAATCCATTTGGCACCAAATCTATGTATTAAACACATGTATTAAGTCGAAGAAATGGATCTTACGTAAACTCATTGCCAGAATTTATCTTAAATAAAAGAGGACTACTGTTTTCTACTAGTAATAAGCCATGAAATGTTCATTCTTAGCAATTGTACTAAGGCCTTTGTCCTCCGTCAGGTTGTGTTCATAAGACAGTAACATGCTAATGTGTGTGTGCACTGTGAGAGGAAGCATGGCCGCTGTAATGAGATTACATGATCATAGTATCGTAGAATGGTTTGGGTTGGAAGGGACCTGTAAGGTCATCTAGTTCCAGCCCCTTGCTAAAGGCAGGGATATCTCCCACTAGACCAGGTTGCTTAAAGCTCCATCCAGCCTGGCCTTGAGTGCTTCTGGCGGGGGGGAAAGGGGGCATTCTTAACCTCTCTGAGAAACCTGTTCCAGTGTCTCAACACCTTGACTATAAAGAATTTATTCCTAATATATAGTCTAAATCTGGCCTCTTCCAGTTTAAAACCATTTCCCCTTGCCATATGTGTAGCCGTACCCTAGGTTCACTGAGACAAATCTGCATTTCAGAGGAAGGCCTGTTTCTTTTCTGAACCATAGTGTCTACGTTAGCATGTGAACTACTTTCTTTTTGTTAAGAGTGTCACTATAATTTCATCTGTGAAGGAAAAATAAAAAGCAACATCTTTGTAGCATAAAATATTTACAGATAATGTAAAACAAGATTGATGAATACCATCCTCTGCTTCATCTGTTCTCCTGTTTTGTTTTATTTTTCCTTTTTTAAAGCCTGTAAGAAAAAATACCTGTGATTTTTAGTGTGAAACAATGTGTGTTTCCAGGAAACAATATACACTGATACCATTAAAACGACATAGAAGATGTTCAGCTTGTACAGCTTGACATGGCATGTGTACTCCTGTCCGTCAAGCACAATCCGATTGCTTTGGTGCTTTTCCAAATAAGAATACAATATGACCTTACAGAAATCACAGCAATATCGATTAGTGTTGTAACAGTATGCCTCAAAGTAAAAATAGCATAGCAGGAATCATTACCACTACTCTCAGCAGCAGTCCGTAATATCAGTTGCTAGAGTTAGCTTATGTCTGGAAATGAAGTTGAACTTGCATCATATGTGCTGAGGACCCTTTGGTGTTAAGTACATCTAGAAAATATAAGACTTATGTAAAAATAAAACAAAACAACAACAAAAAGAGTTTCAGGTGACTGTGAAAATGGGAAGTATAAATTAACAAACAGCAGGATATACAATCCCTCAGTTATTGCCAATAGCTGCATACAGGAAGTCACAATGAGGGAGGCAAAACCTATATGGAGCTGTGGTATTTTGCTGGAAGATGCAACAGAAGTAGATTTACCGGTGATTTAGCACCTCTCATCAAGCCATTGTGAAAAGCTTGTTTCCGTCTTTCCCAACCTTAATGATTCCATGATTCTATCATTCTACCATTTTTCTATCAGGGATGTGTCCCTTAGTGCCCTGAAAATGCTCTCTTGTGAGGTCAGGATGAATATGCCCAAGAAACCACTAAAAAACCTGGAGCTGAACAGTAGAGCATCTTGTCTGCATTTAGGCCAGGCAGCAGATATAATAAGACTGGGCTAGAAATGGTCTCTGTCACACTCAGTTGACCTCAAAATCTCTAAGAAGACCCAGAGCACCTGTGAGTCAAACTCAGTGTCAGGTTCATCTGGCCACAGAAGGGCTGGGTCTCTGCTGTTTAAAAGCCCTGCCTAGAACCCATTCCCTGCTGGGTGTTTGGGATTATGAAGTGTCCCAGTTCTTTTCCATGACAGTGGGCACACCTCACATTTCAAATGCTTATTTGGGTGCCAGAACTTTAGATACTCAAAAATGGGAATGAGTAAATTTCACTGCTGCCCCAAGGAAGCAAGCTCTTTGACAGTGTGATTCTTCTGCACAAATAAGGAAAGATACAGAAGTCTGGGCAAGGTTATTTGTTCTGTAGTACTGCTTGGAGAGTACTCTGTAGTAGAGAATCTGCCCTGTGTGCTCTGCTTTAGAATTCAATACTCAGCAAAGACCTCTTCTTTTGCAGGCCAGGCTTTCCTCTCTTCATACAAC
This sequence comes from Lagopus muta, assembly GCF_023343835.1. NCBI lineage: Eukaryota > Metazoa > Chordata > Aves > Galliformes > Phasianidae > Lagopus > Lagopus muta. Next base: position 84,753,066 of record NC_064433.1, read on the forward strand.
ACGACTTCATGCCTCTGCCAAAGGTTCATCTTCAGGTCATCTCAAGGGCTCCAAGGAATTTCAAGAAGACCAAGATGTCAAATACCACTGCCACAAGAAGGCAAGCAGAACACCTTCAGCAGACAGCTCAGGCCCAGAGACAAGATCAAACTCCATGCAGGAATTTGCAGAGTCCTTTGAGAAGCAATTGCATTTCAAGAGCAAACGCTCAGTTTCTTTGGTAGGTGACAACTAGCAGCAACCTTAAGAAGACTTCAGAAATAAATAAATAAAATAAAATAAAAAATAAGTAAATTAATAAATCAGGCTAGCTTTATCCCTTATATAATCTTTGTGTCTTTGCTTGGGGAGGAGCAGAAATAAGCTTGAATTAGAATTTCTTGAATGATGTTATCCTTACTGTAGTTGAAGAAATGTAAAACTGCTAATGTCATTAACATGAGCATTTTGGATGTAGTGTCACCACCTAGACTTGTTCCAAAGTGTGTAACTTCAAAATGAGACACTGCACACCCTGTGGTAACAAGACAATATAAAAACAGATCTGCTTTGCTTTTGCTGTGATATCCAAGTGACTTTCTCATTGCTGTTGACCTAGTTTAACCACATGCCATGTTATCTGTAAGGCTGCCAAGCATCATGGTGTTTGAGGGATTTCTCTTCCCTGGGACTCCAGTGTCTTTGCACTACTGCAGCAGCAACCATTGTTATATTTTCACTGTAAGGGCATGCAGCCAGCATGGAACCTTTTCCTATTTCATTCTTCTCCCTGTTATTCTCTCCTGAGGCATGATTCTGCATGGTTTGCACTGAAGGAGGAGCCAATAATGACCTTTCTGACAATTTAATGCATTTATTATAATGATACACACTATCTGCTGTATCACATACTGGAGGGAAGGGTACTGAACAGTAAATCCCTTTTAAGTATTGGAAGAACTCTGTCAAATTCAGTCACCCCACTGAAAAGCTGTGCTTGAATAACTCTGAATAATTATCATCAGTAACAACAAATGGAAGTATCCTTTATTTTTTCAGTTTTTTGACATTGTCAGTTTCATATGGAGAAGTAGTCTTTATCTCTCTGTGCAAACCTTCCATTTAGCAGTAAGAGAAGAAACAATAAAAATCTCTTTTCAATAAATAGCATAATTACATGATCAGTCCCACAGTTACAGTCCTTGCGTGCTCAGTCCTCTAGGAATATGAAGAGTTATGGTGATGACAACTCTGTTATTCAATTTTTAAGAATTTTTTCATTCAATTCATTCATTTCATTCAATTTTTATGTGAATTCTGTCATCTTTTTTCCTTTCAGGAACTACTCAGTATTTATTTCATTCAGAATTTCCCACTGCCTCATTTGCCAGCCCTCATCAGTAGCTGATTGTTTATCATTTCTCAAAAGACTTCTGCTAGGAAGTCTGTGAGCACATCAGTTGTGTGATAAGTACAGTGAATATAATAAACTAAGTTTGACTTTGGTTGAATTTTAAAAACATGGATTCTGGAACCCTTCTGTAATTACAGCAAGGTGTGCTGGGCTATACTTTGATCTGTCTTTCAACAAGGCCAAACTATTAAAGCCTGTAAGATGTCAAGGACTGAAGAACCTTGAAGAACTGAGTGATAGGTATTAGAGATCTGAAAGGAAATTTGGGAGTGGGCTTAAACACAGAGCTCCAAAAAGAGTGTTGAAAACTCCTTTTTTGCATTTGGAACCCTGCAAGTACTGTTCAAACCACCCTTTATACGACCAGCAGATTAAAAGAAATTAAAAGTGGAGAAAAGGTAATTTCACTTCATCTCCTTCCCTGCACGTTGCTTTTCTCTAAATAAATGTTTCAGCACTTGTTTTCAGCATGGTCTTTGTAACTGTCAGTGAGCAACTTTCAGATTTTAAAAGATGGATCATGTGAAATAAGAAAAACAAGGAATCTAAGCTGAAATTTCAGAGCCTCCTTTCCCACTCATGTCTCTTCTCCCAAGCTTGCCTTTCAGGCAGACTACCCTCCTACCACCCAAAAAGTATTACAGCGTGTTGCTCTTTGCTGATTATTAATGTTACTGGCTGGGGCCATGAGTTTGAGCCCATTGTGTTAAAGCTGATCTGCCTGATATTTTGGTAAATGTAGTATTTTACTATATATTACTACTGAAATATCGTTATCAGATTTTGTTGATGATGTAAGAGTCACTTAATTCTCTTCTATTTTTCTCCTGCCTTTTAGCAACCTGAAGGCATGAAGGAGAGAAGAGAGAGACTGCATCTGAGAAAGAACAAGTCTCACAAGGGAATGGGAGAGAAATCAGAGCCAGGGAGAGTGCAGAAAGATGAACACTCAGAAGCTATACCTGCAAAACACAACGAACAGTTCCCTTCACAAGCAAGCACTGAGAAAGGATATTGATGCACAGGCAGCTAGAATGTCTTGGGCTAATGAATTTTAGCACTATCTGTGATGAACAGAGGGAGCGTTCTTGTTTTGACTAGAAGAGGCTTGTTAGCTAGAGCAAATCCAGAGCTGCAAAATGAAACTAGAATTCAACTGCATAATTGATACCATTTTACTACATTCCTGTCGTTTTTTTCTCCAGTAGGAATGTGACCCTGCTCAGAGACATGGGGCAATGAACCACACCTTTAGAGGGTTTCAGGCAGATTTAGCATTGCAGCAGGACAATAGTGGATATGTTTGTTTAGGAGGAGAACACCTATGTATTACAGAGCTGTGGAAAGTCATTCAAAGCCATATATTTGTGCTTTAATTGTGAACAGAAAGATCGGGAAAGAAAATGTACACATAAATTATCATCCATTCCTTGGCCCTGACATAGACTTAGAGATGGTTTGGAAACAGGGATCTCTTCTCTTTGACAGTCTCCCAACCCCAAATTTGTGGAGATGATAGGAAAATAAGCCCTCACACTCTCCTCCACATGTTGCTGTTGTCATTGTCCGTGCAATAAAACTCTTTTCTCTCCCATGTCCCCAGTCTCATTTCCCAATTCACACAACTAGTTTTTCTGCCAGCTTTTTCTCTGCTGTGGCCTTTCCTCCCTTCATTTTCTATTTTGTAGCTGTGACTAGTAGCTGTAAGACTCTTTTATTACAACTCTAGTTCTGCCTCATCAAAATTTGAGCCTTGCTCAAACCTCTGGTAAAAAACAGAGATGATCAGCCTCCTGCACTTCTATATAATTTCTTCAAGGGGCTGATTATACTTCCCACAAATTCAGGGTGGTGGATCCTTTTCATTTTTTCCTTTTTTTCATGAATTAAGGCCAAACAAAGGAATTGGGAAGTGACTCTGCCAGGGATAAGCAGGTCTTGGGAATTTTTTTTCTGGCTGAGGATTTTCTAAACTCAGCTGTAAATCTCATCATCTGTAAGTAGGATTTCCTTCTATGCACAGGAATACAATTTCCATATGCTTAGAAACACAGCTTTTTGACATGGAGTCTTCCCTTCAGAGAAAATCCCTGTCATTGGGAATAATTTCTCCAGGCTTAGTAAGAAGAAAGCCTGCTTTGGTAATAGAGGATAGTGAAGACTGATGGATTTATGAGCCAGAGTCAAAGTCTGCTGGGTATCCTTCCCAGGATTTTCTGTAATCAACAAAGGTTTTATTACTTTACTTTAGAGCCTTAATTTTGAATGTTCAACCTTTTAAGAGCTTAGGGCATCCTCAAAACTTTGTGACACTTATCTTCATTCTGGGATTGCTTTTGTTTCTGTAGGACTTTGAGGATATAAAAGAAAGTGACTGAACCCTTGCTAATGCTTGTGAGATGTTTCTTGCCTGGCAACATATATTACAAACTAATAAATCTGAGTGAAAAAATATTTGTTCTTATGTATTGTTCCTGTCCTCCCCAGTACAGATTGGATTTTCTGAAAATTCTTCCATTGGCCAAAACTTTCGCGCAGATAACTTTCCTCTTATAATCCTGATTTGAAGACTGCCTTACAATAGACCTGAATAGAATCACAGAATAGCTTGGTTTGGAAGGGACCTTAATGACCATACAGTTCCAGTCCCCTGCCTTGGACAGTACTGCCACCTACTAGATGATATCAGATAGATAGCGGCCTGCTCTCACATGTCATGAGAGCTGAATGTCATGGCTGCATCAATTTTGCCTGGATTTTGGAGGATCAACATCCTCCTCCTGTTTTGCAGCTATGTTAACTCAGCAGACCCAGCAATATCCAGAATTTGCAAAAAAATTGTATTCATGAGATTCTGATCAGCAACAAATGTAAAACTAATGCACCGGTTGTACATCACACTTGAAGGAAACAGCAAAGAGAGCTGACATAGAAAGGCTTGAGTACTGGCTCTGAAGTGATGTTTACCACCTTGTGAATGTACAGGCAAGCCCCATTGCCCCCAGGGCAGCCTATCAGGTCTGTCTCTCACTATATCTGCTCTCTGAAAGCAGCTCATGTATTTATTACTGAATCTCCTCTCTCAAATGGGAGAGTTTTTCAGTGTTTTTGTTGTTTTTTGCCAGCCATTACCCCTGTGGTGTAATGCTGGAGACAGAATCTTTTGGATGCTTCCTTTTGAGCCCGATAGCAGCACTTTCCAACGTAGTCCCATGTAGCTCATGCAAGCAGCATTACTTAGAAAGAGTTAAAATTATGTAGTGGGATAAAATCATTCTCCACAGATATCAGCAATTATTCCATAACTAATCAGGCATTTGGGAAGGAAGAAGGAAGGTAATCATTCAAAGAGGGCTTTGATTTGGATAGCATGGCTGATATTTCTATTTTAAGAGATGGGACAAATACAACTGGGATGTACGAGTAATCCAAAGGATTCAAGGGGGCTTTCATTCTCACATGCTTTTTTGCTCTTTCCAAGAGTGGGATGGCTATGAATTGGATCAATATCCAAACCTTGGATACAAAGAAGATCAGTTAGCAGGCAGCGAAGACAGAGGGATCAAAAACGTATTTTCCAGAATATTCAGTAACAGGTAACACAGAACACATATAACAGTTTTAGAACAGAGTGGAGTAGTAGGCAGCAGAAGCAGGTTGCTCACTTCCTCCATGGGCTGTCATTTAAAACTGACCTGGCTTAGAGGCCCAAGAAGAACATTTTGAACTTGCTGTGGTTCGAGGTGGGAGACAATGCTCTGGTAAACAACACCTCTTTGTGGATCCTTCCCACTGCTTCTAGCTAACTGGTAAGAGCTCCTGTGAGATGTTAGGGCTTGGGTATGTAAGCATTTCAGGAGCAAGATCCAGTTACAGCACAGTATTTTCAAAGAGGGGTATGAAGAGATCTTCTGGTGTGATTACTTGATCTTCGAGGCGGGCATCTTCAAGGCAAAATCCCTGGCTCTGAACGTACTCACTGTACATATTAAAAATATAAAATTAAATACAGGTATAATCAAATCTGATTATCAGAATTACTGACAAAGAAACATTTTATAATCATGACACCTTGAACTTCTACAGCCATCTGCCAAAACCACTGATTAAAAAAAGCAAGTCTTGAACTATTGTTCAGAAGGATAATGCAGCCAAAATCTAGCCCTGGAGACCACAGGGAAATAAGTACCAAAATCACACAAACTTCTTAGACACTTCCCTGTCAGTGTACCAGAGGTTTAGATAGCTGTCAAGAAGCAAATGCTATAATATATTTCCTCATGATAGCATATAGCATAGTAGGGGGTTGATTTTCAATTACTCTGCTGTTTTATGTGGAATTGACATAATATTCCTATTTTTTTACTGTGAGGGTGATGAGTCACTGGAATAGGTTGCCCAGTTAGTTGTGGATGCCCCCTCTCTAAAGGCATTCAAGGCCGGGCTGGAGCAATTTGGCCTTTGAGCAATCCAGTCCAGAGAGAAGTATCCCTCCCTATAGGAGGGGGTTGGAACTAGATGATCTCAAAGGTCCCTTCCAACCCAAACCGTTTTATGATTCTATTATAATCCAGATACCAAACACCATTCATAATATTTATTGCTCCTTTAGGTTACTCAGCAACTTGATTAGTTAACAAAAAGTAATTTTGAGCTGAGGCCATTCAAGACTGATGAAAATTTTTCTTTAGTTAAAGGAGAAAGATTTGCATCCATGTGTTGTTTGCCACGATCACTGGAGAATTGACAGCAACATAGAATTTAACTGCATGCACAGTTTTCACAAAGAAGTATTGTGACAAAATCCCAGGGCCCTTTTTTCTTTAACTTGCTATGTGGAGATGAGAAGGGTTTTATATATGAGTTTCTCCAGACTTTGACTAAACCTTGAATGACGGTGGCTAAAAGTGATGTTTATGTTTGCTGGAGAAGCATCACCAATCCTTCATTATCATAGAAGCTATGTAGAAGACAGAGGAATCCTCAGTATGATCATTAGTGGTTTTTAGGCAATTTTGCACTGATGCAAAGACCCAAGGGTAAAGATGATTGGCCTTGCTGGAGTCACTGCTCTAGCCAGTGTGTGTCATTCTTTTTATGACTGAATTAGTAAATAAAGGGAATACTAGTGCTCCAAAGGAGCTGTGAGCATCTGGGTGTTTGCACATCTATGCTTCTGAGCTGACACTGCAGGCAGGAAGCAAAATGTTCATTTAATTTCTGGTGTAAGAGGGTACACCATTCTCCACAGAGGTAAATCAGGTGATATAGATGATGTCCTTGATATAGCTGTACTTCAAACACAAAACCCTAATTTCAATATTTGTTGGTCTGGTATCAAACAACTGAAAGTATTGAACACAGCACATTCCTGAGAAAAATAAAATAAAATTTTGTCTGTTCTGGATCTTGCGTGAGATATTCTGGTGATAACGGGGCTTCACCTAATAGTGGCATCCTTGTTTACTTAGTATATTGACTCAGTACATTTTTTAGACCAAGGATTTTAATTTCTTATGGAAGCATATATCAAATTTCCTGGGAAATGACTTTGTTAATATAACATAACACTTAAGATCTTATTTGCTAGCACTCTTTTCCATTTGCTTTTAACAGTGTAATTCTAAGTGTCTGCTAAGGAAATCAACCTGTTCAACAGTTTGTGTCCATGCGCTTGTGCAATGTCAATAACAGACTCCTGTCATTTGTGATGAAAGAGCCAAGAACAAAGGGACCTTTAGGACTACAGAGAGGAAATAGTCAAGTTTTGATTCCAGCTATGAAAGAAAAAAGAAAGAAAACTTTACTCAATGAGGTGATCCATTACAAGGTTACTCTAAGTTTTGTGGCTTTTTATACGCTTCAGAGACCAACTCTAAAGGTAAAAAACAACACCCAACTCCTTCTGTCCACACATGTTATGGAAACATGTAGTGTTTAGGGAAAAGGTTGAAATATTTTTAGAATTCTATGGACAGTGTAATTAAAAATGTATATGCATTAGCAAATACATCGTTTAAAAATTATTTTATGGATAGACAGCATGAACAGCAATTTCCCAGTAGAGGGAGCCCATCAATACCAATTCAGCTGATGTGCTGTAGTTCACACCAAGAATCAGTTTGAGGTTAAAATCAATTCCAGTGCCAGTGGGAGAAAAAACATTACCAGGAGCACAGGACTATATGGTTAAATTTTTCCTGGTGTTGTTGACATATGACCTTTGTTGAAATGAGAGAAATCAATACAGACTGCAATCCATGGCAAAGTTCAGTTTCGTCTAAGGGATTGATTTGGTTCCTGAGACCCCGTGTATCTCAGTCAGTAGCTGGCAGCTTCTCTCTGCAGGCATATCCCCAGCTGTTCTCTTGATCTGCCCTCTGTTTCCAGTACACAGTTCACAATTCTCATCTTCATTTTTTTGGGAGCTGCTGATGTCACCCTGGGTGCTCTCACTAAAGTATACCCTGAATGCCCAGGCCAGAAGGGCCCTGCAAAACGAAAGAGGCCTCTGTGGTTCCTGCTTTCCTTGGGATCAGTGTCCATCTTAAGGGATGAGAAGAGCTGCTTCTCTAGGCCAAAATGTCTGTATCACCTGTACTCACAGCGGTTGGTTTTACTGTCTGTATTCTCACTGTTAAATACACAAAAGCTTTTGGGAAGCTCTCTTCTAATACTCACTTTTAGGAAATTCTTGCCTCAGGGCATGGCCAGTTTGGCCTTTATTCTGACAGATCAACTGTGTGCGATCCCAGAAGTTTCTTTCTGAGAAAGTGTTTTGTTTTGTTGCTTGTTTTTTTTTCCCCTTATAAACAGCACATTCTAGTCTATAAATGTAAATATAGAAAGACTAATTGATGGCTTCCGTTTTCAGTTTTAACATTATTTTTTAAAGGAATATTTTCCTTCCAGAACATGTAAGTTACATTAAGGAGGTCTGTGCAGGTCTGTACAAATAATTTCATGGCTTTTCTTGACTTGTCACACAGCCTTAACTAGTAAGAAATCTGCATTCCTTCACCCAATAAAAAAATAAACATTAAAGGCACTTTTTATATACTACATAATTAAAATAAGAAAGCTTAGGAATGCATTTCAAGATATCTTCATCACCAAGTGTACTTTCTGCTCTGCAAGGGTCTGTATCAAAGCCAGCACTGTGGCACACTGCCTGGATTTCATCCGGTCCAGCTCAGACCCGGCAGCTGCAGGTAGGTATGTGATGTTTTGCTGGGCTGTGCACTGTCACAGCTGAAGAAAGAGGACACATCCCTTACTGAGACTTGAAATGAAGCACAAGCGCACACATTTACATCTATTTTTGAGCAGATAAAGAAATACGTTTGCTCAGAAACAGAAAGGAGTTAAAACAATGTTCTGATAGGGAACTTCAGCAGGAGATCCAGAATCAGAATTCACTCTTTGTCCTTTACAGCAATCACTAGCTTTCCAAATTACTTGATGATTTCATTTTCATGTGCCTGCCTACCGTGTAACATATATGTGCATGCACATATATGTACGTATGTTCTAACACATACTGACTATAATTATATGTGTGTTGCATAAATATATACCTGATATATATATAGAGACACACAAGAAGTTTGTGCCCCTGCACCTTTCATGAGAAATGTGCTGCAGGCTGGGTTTCTATTCCCCCTTTCCTCTTCCTCACCACAAAATGTCCTTCAAGCTCTCCCCATGCTTCTCTGCATTCACTCAGCTTCCTTTCTCCAAACAGCCTTCTCATTCTCACTGTCCCCCTTTCCTATCACCCTCTTTTTCTAAAAAGATGCCTAGCTGCCTGCCATCAGGTTGCCTGACGTCGCCCTGTGAGTTCCAATGCACATTCAGATGCTTATCGCACAACTGTGCCAACATCTATTAACAGACAGACAGATGGACATTTTGAAACTACAGCAGGGAGTTGGAGGTGGGCCTGCAGCCTCATCAGTACTAACAGGACATATGGATTACAGCAGAGATGAAGGGAGCTGACTGATGTTATACAGCTGCAGCTTCGTAGCTCCTGGGAAAGCAAAGACAGTGAAGTCAGGAGTAAGGAGCTGGAGCTGGTGGATTGAATGGGACCTTCTGAACAGGACACCATTGGTGAGGAGCATGGTGAAGAAAGTACAGAGCTGTCTCTGGTTTGGGAGTTTTGGGTTGGTGGACAAGGATCTGGGCAAAAAAAAAAAACAGAGGTGCTTTGGGAGAGCAAAAGTTTTGTATGTAAAAGCCACAAAGGAGACTGAAGGCAAGCCAGACAAGCTAAGGACAGACCACAGGAAGTAACACCTGCATGGCAACACAGGGTTCTGATCTCCCAGCTTGTCCTCCCTCCACAAAAACCTTCCACCCCATACTATTCCTCTTGCTTTTTCTCCTTCTCCACTAAAAGCACCTCTCTCTCGCTTTCTCCACAGTCTGGGCTGCAGCTGGTGCTTTTCATATCGCTGTTCAGCTGGCAGGTTTTCTCCTCTTGCTGCTCCTTCCTAGATTCTCTGTCCAGAGTGTTGCTCACCCCATATGCTCCCCCCCCTCCCCCCACTAGCCCTCCCTCCTGACTCACCCGACCTACCTGCAGAGAACAGCACATGAGTCAGAGAGACAGAGGGAACAGAAATTAGCAAAACAATGAGGAAGACAAAACTGCATCACAAAAAATGTCGAAGGAACACCATTAGGTTCACAATGTTAAACTCTGAAGAACAAGACAAATCCAGATTACAGCTTAGTCCAACCCCCTCTCTCTTCCCCCAGTGAAACGTGTTATGTGACACGATTTAATCATTTGACTGCATACTACTTTTCCCACAGGGCTAGTGCCTCATTTAGTGTAAATGAAGGACAGTGTTTGGGAATGAAGATGGTCTTTGCACTTCCTTGCCTACATTTCTGTATGTGACTAGAGGCTCTACTTGCCACCATACAACCTGAGAGTTGTGTGGCATTCAGAACCATTGGTTTCTTCATAAGACTTTCTTGGGTGCCTTTACTGCTGGAACCTAACAGTGGTTGGGACAGTTTCTAGTTTTCCATAACCTTAGTTTCTTTTATTAGCTGACAGAATATCCCCTGTTTTCTGAAAGTCCTGTCTAGTATTTCCACATCCCAGCTTCTGCAACAACTGATAAACTTTGGCTTTGCCTGGTATTTGACCCTGAGTGAGTAAAATAGATGAGAACTCCCTCGTCTGACATTACCTTTGAGTTATAATTTGCTTTGCGAGCTGAAGAGCAGTGAAAAGAAATCATAGAATCATAGAGTCATAGAATAGCCTGGGTAGACCACAATGATCATCTGGTTTCAACCCCCCTGCTATGTGCAGGGTTGCCAACGACCAGATCAGGCTGCCCAGTGCCACATCCAGCCTGGTCTTGAATGCCTTCAGGGATGGGGCATCCACAGCCTCCTTGGGCAACCTGTTCCAGTGTGTCACCACCTCTGAGTGAAAAACTTCCTCCTAACATCTAATCTAAACCTCCCCCATCGTAGTTTAAAACCATGAAATGAGTTTGCGGAATTGACACTGGAATTGCCATGATAGTTGCACATAAAGGTATTTTCTGCTTACTGGGAGTGTAATTCAGCTACAAGACACATCCAATCAGCCAAGACACATCCAATCAGAAATATTCTTCTTAGAACTGATTTTCAAATTTCTGCAGCCTTAGAAATCATGTTTGGTCTCATTCAGCAGTTTTATGACAAGAGAAGCAAAGATTCCTTATCCGTGAAGTTCAGATAGGGATCACTGTTTGCATACATGTTTGTGCTGTAGAAGAACACAATTGCACAGCTCACAGTGTCAATGCCAATATTTGAGTACTGAGATTACGAGAAGTATAATATTCAGGATGTGCAAAGTGTTCTCTTACAGTGTTTCTGCTTTTCCCAGATTCCTCCATTCTGAATCTTCAATACATGGAAGTGGAGAAGTCTACAGAAAATTCTTACTGTTAGCATGTTTGGCATTTCTGACTTTATTGCACTAAATTACACATGCCAAATTGTTAGATCAGTTCAAAGGATTATAAGCACTTTGAAACAGTGCCAATTACACATGACCTATGGATTTTTTCAGATTTTCACTTGCAGTCACTGCAGCTCTTTTGTTAATGCATGTAGGGGTACGATGACATTTCCTCTTTCTACTTGTTTTTCTCAATAGTTGTTTTTGCATATTATTCTATGTGGAAGGCTTTCATAAGGGGGTATACATTTGTATATGGTAGAAGTGAGCTTGGCAAGTTGCTGGTTAAAACCCAGAGAGTACACAGGCTCGAAAATAGAACAAAAAAGTTCTTACAAAATTTTACAAGCAATATGTAAAAAAGAAAAGTACTTCAAACAGTAACGACAACACAGTTACTAACAATTAAAGCCAATATTTTCTAAAATGCTGTGTATATCATAGTCACATGTTTTACTGATGGCACAATTAGGCCTAGAAACCTTTTCAAACTTTACAGATTGAAATCAGTGTCTTCTCAATCCATACAAGATCAAATATCTCTAGCATGCCTCTGAAAATTGGGCTATTATAAAATGAGTCTTTGTATTCAGTTCTCATTTACTTTGCTCACAACAAGTTGTAATGAAAAGAGAATGTCAATGTTTGCTTTTCTTAAGGCATAGCCAATGTATGAACTTGATCCTTATTCAACTGCCACACGTGCTTTGCAAGACCAGAACTATTTGTTCAACTTTCTGTGCAGTCTGGAGACGGATTGCTTTATCTGTATCAGCTACACTTGTATGCTACATTTCCTTCACTATAAATTAGAAATGCTCGTACAGAGATGCTGACAGAGAGCAAATCTTGGGCTTGAAGCTTTCAGGGTTGTTTTCAGACAGAAATCTTTTTCAGTTGTGCTGGACTGGAACAGACCCAGGAGGTACACAGGCCGTGCAGGGCTGGGATGGCATAGATGTCTGCTCTGCAGTCATGCTGGGACAAGGCCTTCTTCCTTGCAGGCAGGCAGCTATGAAGGCAGCTGCCCAAAGGGAGAGAGCAAAGGTCAAAGACATGGCCTGCAGCTACTAGAGCCCTGAAGGAACCAGCTCAGAGAGCAGGGTTAGAATCACAGAATGGCCTTGGTTAAAAAGGACCACAGTGATCATCTAGTTTCAATCCCCCTGCTACGTACTGGGTCGCTAACCACTAGACCAGGCTGCCCAGAAAATGGAAATACAAAGTTGTGGTTGTGGTGACAGTGGCTGAAGGAGCTGTGTGCCTCAAATGACCAGGCTGAAACTGGTTCTGATGCCTTTAAGGGCTATTGTGAGCCTTTTTGGTCAAATTGCAGTGTGAAAATAATCCTAGAACATGTGTAACTCTAATTTGTGTTTAATGCGTTTGGACTGAGGCACAAATGTGTGACAGTGAGCAAATGGCAAAGTACAGAGGAAAGTTCTTGCTGTGGTGGATATAAGAGCCTGATACCTCTGAACCCTTTCAGAAATGAGTAGATGCTCTTATTCCTTCAGCTAGAGGAGGGCACAGTTGTGCCAGGCTTGCATCATGCATTTGGAACAGCATCCTAATCCTTGATTTCTTGTTGGTTGGTCTTTTCTAAAAAAACTCTGACAAATGCTCTGTTGTTCCTGTAGTCACTAACAGTACTGCACACTTACTTCTCTGTGATTACCTTAATGCACATTGCAGTCATCCTTATAGATATGTAGAATCCCTGCAGGACTTCCTTCCAGTTAGAGTTTTGTAATTGGAGTTTTTGACACTGGAGATACTAATTGTTACTTAGAATCACTTTCATGTCATTTAAATAATGGATGGAAATGAGGAATCCCAGGAAGTGATTTTTCTCCACTGCTAAGACAAACACATCAAACCTAGGGTAAAGAGATAATTGCAATTATGAGATCATGAGTTTCATTTGCTGATTCAGTTCAGTCCAACTGGAAACTCTTTTGCAAAAGAAGAGTATCCATTAGGTAGGAATTAATGCCATTATGCGAGATGCATTCTGCTGTCAAAAATAAAAAAATGAAAAAAACAAATTGCAAAAGTTGCTCATACCAGAAAGGAGGAGCAGCAGCCGTCACAGAAGATGAGTTCTTGAGCTTTGTTTGGAGAGAGGTGGTCCTCCTGGAAAATATTCATTGGCTCTTTCTCTGTACTGGTGACATCACCCAACTTGCAAAGACATCTGCTTGCCAGATGCTGAAGGGTATTTGCTGTAGTACTATTTATCTGAGAGTGAAAGTGTAACTAGATACTGAAGAGACAAACAGGGTAGAGCTGGTTGAGAAGATGAAGTGCAAATCAGGGGGGGTTGGACCTAAATGATCTCTGAGGTCCCTTCTAACCCAAGCCATTCTATGATTCTATGATTCAAACAAGAATGCATTCTTAATCTGCTTTAATCTTTACATGGAGTTAATTTCACCCATTATTTCCTTTAGGCAAAAAGCTTTCACATGGTGCGTGGCAGAAATTTAGGGGACTTGCCGGAGCCTCAGTGCTTAGTCCCAGATACAGCTAACAGTTTAGAGGGAACATTCTGCTTGGCCATTCCAGGTGCCATAGAGATTGCCAACACAGGAGCTTGGTGCTGTGGTGGGAATGATCAGGAAGGCTGATCAGAGCCCAAATACATGTTTGTCACAGCCTCCTGGCAAACGTCTCGAAGGAGGATTTTTCTGATTGTAAGATTTGAGGATTGAGCTGGCAGTGCAAGAGGTGCACCAGAATGATGTGATTGATTCAGCATCGTCAGTAACACCGTTTGTGATGGCAAGACATTTGTAAACAAGTTGTGGCATCACCCTGTCAGTATTTTTGGACACTCTTCTTTTGGATTCAGGGCTCTGCCATACATTCCTGTGTAATTACAGGAGCTACAGCGACGAGTGACTATTTTCGCGGAGAAAACCTTGGTCACAGAATCACAGAAACATAGAACGGCCCGGGTTGAAAAGGACCACAACGATCATCTAGTTTCAACCCCCTTGCTGTGCGCGGGCTCGCCAACCACGCCCGCAGCTCCCGGGGCCGCCCCTTCCCTCTTCCCTCGAAGCCCCCGGCGTTGGGCGAGGACTGTGGGGAGGAGCCCGCCCGCCCCCCCGCGGCCGCCGGCTCCCGGGGCAGCTGCAGGGCGCCCTCCCGCGGGGCAGCCCGGGCCGGTAGCTGCGGCGCCGAGGGGCAACGCGGGAGCCGGCGGCGCAGGTAAGGGAGCGGTGCTCCGCGCTTCGGTTCTCGCAGCCTCTCGGTTCCTTTTCGAAACGGAGCAAAGCTCGGGAAAACTTTTCCAGGCTCTGCCTCTGCTGCGTTTCGTTTCGGTTTTACGGCGATGGATCGCGATCGGCTCGCCCAACAGCGCTTAAGGCTGACTGGGTATCCGGCGTTGCGTTGTCCTTCTGAGAAATGGCTTTTGGAGATGTTAGAGCTCAGGAACTGAACGTAGAACTACATGAAAAAGTATGCTTTTTTTCCTATTTCGAACGGGTTCTTTGAGGATTACTATGCACATATATAGCTCAGACTTGTGTGATTTTTCTAGCGTGTGTAACTTTGTTTGCTTTGCCTTTTAGTGCTATTTTTGTTGTCCTCTTAGAGTTGCAGCATGTGCGATTCCATACATCACCAAAAGTACTTTGTCATTTGCAAAAGGAGTGTATTCAGCATCTATCTGATATGAAAACTCATCACTGACTGCTGTTACTATTCCAAAGTTGGCTCAAAATTTTTTTGCAACTTTTCAGTGTTGTTTATGTGGACGTTTCCTGTATCTTTCTCTTTACAAACACGGGTAAATCAAACAGATTTCTCTCAGTTGTGGAGAGCATGGGTAGAAGTATCCGCAGGAGCAGAGAAGCCAGATGAATCTCGAGGAGCAGTGTGAATAATTATGCCAGTGTTTGGTTGAGCCGTTCTCTGTTTGCTCTCGCACAGTGAATCTGCCTGGAAATACCATCTTACGGTGCTGCAGACAGCCAGCGTGGCGGCACAAAATTAAGACTTGTGCTTTTCAGGCTTAAGACAGAAATCATAGAATCACAGGATAGTTGGGTTGGAAGGGACCTCAAAGCGCACCCGCTTCCAATCCCACTGCAATGGGCAGGAGGGTTGATCCCCACCAGCTCAGCTGCCCAAAGCCCCATTCAGCCTGGCCGTGATTGCCTCCAGGGATGGGGCACCACAGCTTCTCTGGGCAACGTGGATCAGCTCTTGGTGCTAGAACTCTTGTCAGCTGGCTCATGCTCCACTTCTGAGGTGCAACTGGATGCATTCACGCACTGCTGTGGTGGGCAGCAGTGGTCACTTTGATGTTCTCTGACTTGGTGGGAGTCAGGCAAGCTCCTAAAACCAGGGATTGTAAATGACACTGCTTTTTTAAAAAATCTGTTTCTGAAGTGAGTAGCACGGCACTGTCACATTCCTTTCTTACTGTTCAGCATGAGCCAGACTTTGCGTGCTGGGACTGCTTTGTGCCTTGGATGACAAGAAGTTGCCCTCAGTCCCTTCTCATCCAGTGATGCCTGAATTAGGACCTGCTCTAATGTTTTAGTGCTCTATGAGCAAAATTCTTAAAACCTCTTCACGTGACTGTACACTTGAGCCATTTCTAAGATGCAGAGTGTAGCATCTGTAATGCCAGTCGTTTTAGATGAGTTGCAGGACTGTTGGGATCCCACAACTCCTGCATCAATGTCCCTGCTTGTGCCACTTCCACTGCCAGCTGACAGACAGCGGGGGCTGCTGCTGCTGTACCTTTGCATTATGAAGGACTCATTACATTCCCTGATGATGTTGCATTAGCTCTGGCTGATTCCCATCCAGTGAATGAAGGTGATCCTGTAATGAGAACCTGTACCTGTTTCTGTGAGGCGTTGTAATTTTTCCAGCTGGGATAACTAGGACAGATATTACCAATGTTATTGACTACCTTGCCAGTACTCATTCATTAGTGTTTTTCTTTTGCATCCACGTTTCTGGTGTTGAAAGCCTGTTTCTCCCAAGCAGTAGTGGGTAGAGGCATTTGTAGTAGTGGGTAGAGTCTATTTGGTTGCCCTTGTGACAAGCAGTACATCTCTTCATGGCTTACAGAGAAAACTTCCAGGTACAAAGGCAAGTCTGCAGAGGCAAAGCTCTTGATGCAAATCCCACCTTCCACTCCCTTGTTTGGCTTTATGGGAATTACTCACAAGGAAGCTTTTTATCTTTTTTTTTCTTTGTATCATAACACAACTCTGCAAGCCCCATGCTCTCAGATATCATTGATTACAGAGTCCGAATCCATGAGATTTAAACACATATTTGAAATCACTTTGTTTGCCTTTCCCTGCTGAAGCCCCTGAATATACACCACAGACAGGCAGGATGGCTGGAGGTGAGGAATCGCGTAACGGAATACTTTCAGAAGCATGCAGGAAAAAGAGGCTGTGTCTCACAGGAATCAGCAATTTCCATGAGAAGCCAGCACATAGAACACACACGCCACTGTGCTCCAGTCTCCTCCCTTATAGGGTACAGGAGGAGCTCGGCTTTTGGGGGCCACCTGCTTGGTGCCCAGTTCGGAGCCATGCTGAGCATTGCAGAGCCTGGCTGAGCTGGGCTGTGGTGTTTTGGTATGAAAACTGAGTCCCACCTGTGCCACTGTCCATAACTTATTAGTACTCTTGCATGTATTAATGTCAGCTCCATCCCATTTTTGTCTGCTTGACTCTATCCTTCAGATGAAAGCCTACCAGCATTCACAGTACATGACACTTCTGCTTACCATGTTTGGTGATTCTTTAAAATAGTCTTCTTAGTAAGATTCTCATTCCAGTTTTTCATTCAAAGCCCTTGGTCACCCTAGCAACTAGTACTACAAAATGAAGTGCTACCTTAATGCCTTTCCCACCAGTAACTGCTCACTACCATAAGGGAACAATCCCTGCAGCAAAAGGATAATAAATCATACTAAGCCCTGTCTTTGATACCTGAAAATCTGTTCTTCTCCAAAGATTTCCTCACTTTCTTTTCTTTCATACCTAGCATACTTGCAGGTGGAAAATACCTTCTTGGACCGCTCAAGCCCTAAATTTTCTCAATATCCTTTTTTTTTTTAATAATATGGATTCTTCTTCAATAGGTATTTGGAAACGTAAATCATCACAGCAGCTTCTAGCAATTTGTGAAGTGTTATTTAAGCACCAAAGACAGGATTCTTCACAGTCCAGATGGTAACTAGTATGGATTACAAATATTTATCTTGATCTGGAAGCCTTGACTGTTTTGCTGTCTTCTTACACCGTTCTGCTGAAGCCTTTTTCTATTGTTAAGGTACTGTAAGAGCAGTTCCATAGAAAAGATGCTAATATAAACCAAATCTTGTTTTATTACATTTCCTCTCCAGAGCTGGGCTTTCAGCTCTAAATCTCCAGCTGATCCAACAAACATTTAATCTCCTGATATTTTTCTAGCATGTCTAGCAGGAAGCAGCGAGGATGTAGGTAAACACACCTGGAACTACAAAGAGCCAGGAGTTATAGCAGGCATGTCCAACCAGCAGCCCATGGCCTGGCCCATCCTGCCTTCCAGCTGCTCCATGCCACACCACCATGGCAGTGGCTCTGCCCCACTGCCCATCCCAGCTTTGGACACACACCCATCACTCACAGCAACCACACAGCACTGTGTGAGCAGCACTGTCTGGGCTGAAACTGAAACATGGGGCACAGTGCAGTGCTGAACACATCCCTATGAACAGCAAATAATATGCAGACGTACCTTCTGTTGTCGTACAGGGATTTAAGAATAGATTTCAAGAGTGCTGAAAAAACTATCAATTTTTTGGTATATTTGCAATTCCATTTTAGTCAACATAATTATACTATCTGCACATTTTCAAATGGAATCAGACATTCAACTCAAAAGTTTGATCGTATCTCTCTACTGGACTTTCATAAGCACTCTCTTACCTAAAGAAAGATATTCCTCGCTTCAGTCGCACCTTATCCATGTTATCGCTTTTGGCAATATGTAGATTTGTGAGCCTCCTATTTTATGATGTTGGCCCACATCAGAGGTGGATGTTGGTGGTACTGCAATAGAGGCTGAACTTTCCCACAAATATTCCCTTACATTTTGTTGCTGTGTGACAGATGGCAGCAAAGGAGCAGTCTGACAGAGTGACATCTGACACGAGAGTACATATGAAGCAAAGGTGCATCATTAAATTCCTCCATGTGGAAAAAAAATGGCCCCCACTGACATTCATTGACTCTTGCTGTGAATGCTGATGAAGACCAAACAGTGGATGTGAGCACAGTGAGATGGTGGGTGGTGTGCTGTAGCACTGGTGACAGCGGATCACCTCCACTGGTGATTTTTATGAGCACATCATGCAGGTTCTTGTTCAATGATGGCAAAGATGTATAGCTAATGGTGGTGGCTATGTTGAAAAATAATGTTTTGTTGTTGAGAAAGTTCTCTATCTAATAGTGTTATTTTCCTCTTTATGTTTGTTGTAGTTTTTATGGAAATAAATAGGAAGCATTACTTTCAGAGCAACATACATATTTTGTTTGCAGCCCAGGCAAGCCAATATGTGAGACACCCATGAGTTATACTCTGCAAAAGTCTTTTATTCAGGGGATCCAGGAGCAATGTCTTTACCATGGTTTGAGTCTGATCCTTTAGGAGGAACTGTGTATTGGAGCAGAGATGAGGGAAGAGAAAGCAGGGAAGTATCTACTCATGCTGTTTTACACTTAACTGCAAGCAGTGCTAGGAAATAATGGACTATGTGTGATCAAATTGGCAGTCTTGGATTCTAAAAGTTTCATATCCCCAGAGAAGTAGTGCTCTGATGTGGAGAGCCAATGGTAAGATAGTTACGGCATGTTTACTGTCCCCGGGTAACCCCTGAGATGAACTGCTTGAATATGGGAGCAGAAACAGAGTCAACAGACATGCAGAGGAAGGAAAAGAAAGCCAAAAAATGGAGGGTTACGAGAAGCGAAAAAACACAGCGTAGAGCACTCAGGCTGAGAGGGACAAGTGTTGTGGAAGGAGGAGCTGCTGTCAAACAGGAGTTACTAAAAACACAAAGTAGTTTGGGTTGTGGGCTCAGCCCAGCCCTGTGAGGGATGCTAGCTTGGAGTTCCTCCAGTCTAAGGTCAGTATATGGACTTCTGATCACTGAAGCTTTGGGACTTCTGTTTTTCATCCCTACCTTCTGGGCCTGAAAATTCAAGAAAGGTGTGAATTCTCTTGTGGATTTCAAAGATACCTACTCTTAACACTTTTTTTGACCTAAAATTCTTTATCTTCCGACTCCTTAAACCACATCTATCAAGGCTGTAGGGTTGTTTTTTGAACACTTCAAGAAGTCTCGAGTGCTGCTTTCATATATGCAATACTTAGCATAAGTTTAATTTTGAGATAGCAATCCCATCTGGGAACCTGGGGTTGTAGCTGCTGAAACGCTTTTAGTCTTGACATGAAATCAGTATTGTATACAGCAAACATAATAATTACAGATAATTCCAGATCAGCATGACCCTTTATAATGTTTGCAGTTTAACGGCTGCAGGATAAAAGGCACTTGCATTGTGAATGCATCTTCGCTTTCAAGTAAATTTCTCTGGGGTTTTGCTCACGTCAGATGCATTAGAATGTGGTGGATTTCAGTTTTCACTAGAAGCTGTGGGATCAGGATTTATGCATTGACTAGGAAGTATCTAGCAACGTGTTATTTCCTTCTCCTATCAGTGTGCATTATTTTTACTGACATAACGATTGATTACCATGGGCACTGTGGATGAATAAACACCATTTCAAATAATTTAAATGCCACACTCTGTTTCCTAATCTGTGGGGAAAAAAAAACACTTTATTTTTACCACTGCAGTAACTTTGCTAACATTTCATATTCTGTTTTAACTTCTGTTATCACACAGTTCTGCAGCATTGCAGAAGAGTGAGTCTGTGGCCTCATAACTCCTGTCATTTGGGGGAAAAGATTGTTTCTGGTTGACTGTCCTCTTCAACATCCTCCAGGGCCTGATAAACACAGGAAATTACAGGGCATGCTGATGTGACAGAAGAATGTGCAGGCAGGGAACTGTGTGCATGCTGCTGGTTCTTACTGAGTGGGTGCGTGCAGCCTGGTCCTGTGCAGACTATCCTGCCCCAGGCTCTGGATTTTTAAATGGAGAAGGGAAGAAAAGCATATCTGTCTACTTCTAGTATAGAAAGTGACTGAGCAGCAGTAGCCAAGTGGTTTTGCTTACTTTTCCATACAGTTTCCAAGTTATGCTCAGTCCCCACACTGCATCCTCAAGAGATCTTGAGTGAAATCTGTAAAAGCTATGAAGCTTTCCTCTCAAAAAAGTCAGGGGATGTTTGAATCTTTTTTTTTTTTTTTTTTTTTTTTTTTAGGTTCGTTTTTCACCTTTCTTTTATTTTTCTACTAGCATAAGTGAGATAATTTTGAGGCTAGAAAGGCAGCTTTCAATACCCAGGAAAATGCATGCCGTTTCTTGCATGCTTGGCTTGCTCATTCCCTCCTTCCCTCTTGATCCCCACATTCTCTTCTGACCCCAAGGAAGAAGGTGCAGCCTGAGCTGGGGAATGAACACCCAGGGTACACAAAGCATTTATAGTTAGAAGCGGAATCTGTGGGCTGCCATCGACAACCTGTGTTTGCTTGGCAAAGTTTGAGTGTAAAAATACTTTTGCAATACCACCCAGCATGTGATTTCTGGAAAGGCTTAAATCGTGCAAAACTTTCTGTGATTACTGCTAGAAAAATGATACTTTGAGCTCACGTGTGGGGAAAAAAATGTGTCTTGCAGTTACAAGCAGCTGTAAATTATTCTCATTCCTTATTCCAGTCAGCTGCAGAAACATTGTCTAGTGTTTGGAATTTGGAAACTACCTGGACAGCTGTACCATTGCCATCCGTCTTTTCCTCCTCTTCTCCTGGCACCACAGGACCACTGGGTCCTGGGTGAGACTCACAGAACCATAAAATGGAGGGAATCTTAAAAATCATCAAGCTCCAACCCCGTGCTGTGGGCAGGGCTGCCACCCACCCGCTCAGGCTGACCGAGGCACCAACCAACCCAGCCTTGAATGCCTCCAAAGATGGGCTATCCACAGCCTCTCTGGGCAGCCTGTGCCAGTGCTTCACCACCCTCTGAGTAAAGAATTTATTCCTAACATCTAACCTGAATTTCCTTTCTTTAAGTTTAAAGCCATTCTCCCTTATCCTAATCCCTATTAGACTCAGTAAAGAGTTGTCTCCTGCTTGTAATAAGCACCCTTCAAGTACTGGCAGGCTACAGCGAGGTCTCCCCAGAGCCTTATCTCCTCCAAGCTGAGCAAGCCCAATTCCCTCAGCCTTTCCTCATAGGAGAGGTGCTCCAGCCCTTTGATCATATTTGTGGACCTCCTCTGGACCCGCTCCAAGAGTTCCACGTCTTTCTTGTGCTGGGGGCCCCAGGCCTGGGCACGGTACTGCAGATGGGGCCTCACAAGGGCAGAGACGATCACCTCCCTCTCCCTGCTGGCCAACTCTCCTTTGATGCAGTCCAGGAGAAGGGCAGCCTTGGCATCCCTCTGCTTGCATCCCTGGCAGGTGTTGAGCTCCAGGGAAGGGTTGGCAGATGAGAGTGTGTCTGTAGCACTTAGGAAGAAGGGGCTATGCCAGCAATTTTGGCCCTGGCACCACTGAGGATGGAAGAAGCTGTGGGACATGCATGCCTCACAACATCAGCTCTTCTGTGGTTTATTTGCTAGCTTATTGGATAAGACTCTGTGAAAATAAACCCTCAGACTGATTACTGGGATGGGCTGCAACGGGGGTTGCTGAATTCCCTCTGGTCCCCACAACAGGGAAGGCAGCAGCTTGCCATGGCTGTACACTTCTCATCCTGCCAGGTTCTGTGGGTCCTCACAGTGCCCTTGGTATTATACAAAGCCCACAGCGTGCAGCTGGCAGAACTGATGTATGTCTTTCTGGATAAAATATGCAAACAAGTCCCTGTATCTCTGAGTGAACTCAGACTGGAGATTTCACTCCCCTAAACTAGTAATAATCAATTGTATTGCTTACAGTAGTCATTCTTTTTCTGGTTCTGTTTTATTTTCATTGGATATGAAGTAGCTGCTGCACGCATCATTCTTGTCCCCTTTTTCCTTTCCTTATTTTCTTCCTTTCCTTGTTTTGAATAGTTTTGAACAGAATATCTTGATGGATAACCCAGATTTATGGCAGACAAACCTTGGAGTATTAGAGCTCCAAATGACTTAGGTTATTTATGAACTCAATCTACTGACTGAGACTTACCTTTGACGTTTCATATACTATGCACTACAAATTGCACTAATGCACGGTTATTTCTTTGAACTTACTGCAGCTGTGATCTTCCAGAGGTTGGATTTCCATAGATTTCATTTAGCTTTGTAATGCAGTGTCTCGCTTTGATGAGTGGTGCAAAATACATCTTTCCATTTGGAATGCTATGCACCTGTGATGAATAATAAAATATCTAATGAAAAAACCTTTTTAATGAATGGTGTTCATTGAGTACAGACACAGGGTGGGGGAAAGGCTGTTTCATTCGCCTCTCCTCTTATATTAATTCAAAGAAGGAAAAAAACTGACATATCTTGAAAAGACATCAATGCCATTTGGGTCAGCTGGTTTTAGAAGAACCAAACAGAGCAACAGGGCTGTTGCCTGCAGACACCCAATAAAACACGCAGGTAAAAACCCAGCAGGCTGGTTTGAATCAGTGATGTACTGAGCATTGGGGGGCTTAGAGCTCAACTCAGCGTTTTGTGGATGTTTCCATCACTGTTACTTTTCTTCTTAATGAGAAGAGAGTGAAATACTCTTGTTTTTTTCCCTTCTCCTTTGTGGCTGTATAGGTCACCTCTCCTCCTGCAGCCACATAGTAGTCTTGGCAACAGTAGGACCTGTGTATGTGGAAAAGTTTCCCCTTCCTAAAAATAATAAATAGAAAAATAACGCTTTAAGTGGAATTTGTCTTCCAGAAATAGGAGTGGGCTCACACTACGTGACTAGGCAGCACTACGTGAACCATCTGCAAGTACTCTGTGGCCCACAAGCCACAGTTTAAAACTACTTACACAGAACTGACCATAGGAAGTACTTACTGAAAAGAAAAAAAAGATCCTCTGTATTCTATTGATGGCCGGATGGCTCTGGCGTAGTGTGGTAATGAGATTTTTAAGTAAGCAACAATAATAAAAGAAAGCACATTTTGCTAATTCTCTTTGAGTGGTTATACCTGATTACATGTTATCTATGCAGAGATTTTGTGTGCCTTTGAGTCACGATGTAATTTGTAATCTGGCTTATAGAAGCTTAAAGAAAAAATGCAGTCTGATCTTAGAGCTGTAATTTTCATGAAGAAGCTACTGGATCCACTTTAACTCTCCTGGAAGTTGGGATGATGACCCCAATTACTAGATCCTCTTAATGATGCTGCCACTAAACATCTGTGTGACACTGATGAAGCATACCTTATCACTCAACTCAGTGTACTTGATGGGGCAAATGTGGCTAGCTGAGGTACATAATTTACCTATCATTCACCACTTGATGTTTGTAAATCCTCATGAGGCATCTGGGTTGAACTACACAATAATGTATCAGTGAGTGGTTACCCATGAGATCTGTACACAGTACATTTTCCCCTCTGTCATGCATTATCTTGATTTGTGGAGCAGAGAAACATACAATGCTCTGAAGGTGAAGGAGCCAAATTCTGAATATTCGTGTTGTGTGTTCTGCTAGTGTGAGACCAACAGCGTGCCACTGTACATGATAACTGCTTTTTGTCTTAACTTGTCAGCTGCCAGCTTTGCATTTCAGGTCAGAACCTTTGCAGCTGGGTCACTCAGTCCTGATCTGCAAAGCTGTGAAACTTAGGAGACTGGCTGCATGTCTTGAACAGCCAGGGGAGACAAGCACCCAAATCCATTTTTGAATAGTGTGAGTGCTTATTTCAGTTACACTCTTCTGATCGAAGCAGAGAGATCAGTTAAAATGACAACCCACAGAATTCTCCTACTATTCCAATAATCAGTCTGCTTCTTTCTTTTTTTTTACCCTCAGGTATTGCACAGTAGAAAACCATGGGCAATTTCAAAGGCCATGCACTCCCTGGAAGCTTTTTCCTTCTTTTTGGCCTGTGGTGGTCAGTGAAATACCCCCTGAAGTATGTCTGTCGAAAGAACAAAAGCGCTTGCTACCTGGGCTCCAGGGCAGGATTTCAGCGCCTGGAGTTTGTTGAGGGCATCATCAAGGCTGTCTTCGCCCTGATTGGTAAGATGGACAGAGTTGCCAAAGAAAATAAAAATGCAAAAGGCTGTTTTTTTTAACAGGTTTTTGTTTTTGTTTTCCAAAGCTTGTTTTCTATCAAAACGTATTTTGTTCTGTTTTGTTTGTTTGTTGTTGACTTATTGTTTTGTTTTGCTTTTAATTAGTGGTGCAGGAAGGATAGCATCATGAATGGGTTTCTTGATCCATTTTTTGTCTTGGGTTCAGGAGAGGATGCCATTCTGAAAAGGGGGAGCAGATTGATACATACTGTTCTGCTCAGTAAAAAAAAAAAGTGAGGCGCTCTTTGGAGTCTTCTGATAGACATTTGGGTCAGAATTGGTGTTTTACTTAATTCCCCTTGTCCTTTGGATATTATGTGTTAAATAATTAGTGAAGCATCCATTAATAATTACATCATTATGACTATGACGTGGTTTCCATCTATAGCACACTTCCAGAGCTTCTGAAAGATTTCTTGGCTCCTTCAGATGTGGTCCATTTGAGTGTCCATGTGCTGCTCACTGCTTCAGGGAAGGAGCAAAGGTATTTTAGG
Organism: Lagopus muta; assembly: GCF_023343835.1. Taxonomy (NCBI): domain Eukaryota; kingdom Metazoa; phylum Chordata; class Aves; order Galliformes; family Phasianidae; genus Lagopus; species Lagopus muta. Next base: position 84,778,327 of record NC_064433.1, read on the forward strand.
TGAGAGGCCCTCATGTGCAGCCTGTTAGTACCAGGCAATAGGGCACTGCTTAGCTCTTTTTAAATCCAGCCATTCCAGCCCATTGCTATGAATGGTTTCAGATGGCCTGCCAGCTCTCAGATGTCAGGTAGGCTCCTCAGAGCTATTGATATAAAGTATAAATGCAGATAACATTTTATTAACACCACCAAAAAGTGAAAATACTGAGAGAAAGAATGAACTCCAGGTCTTCTTGGTGCCAGGGGTCCTGTTTCTCATGTTGAGGCAAAGTATATATATATTGCACACTATACCAACGGGGCTGTGCAGAGGGCTGTGCAGAGACTTGGAAGTATCAGGCCTTGTCTGGATCTGAGTGTGCAGCACTGGTGTTGAGTGTGCAGCTATTTGCCTTTGTTGAGGAAGTAAACTAAATAAGGGGCATGGGTGCTCAGCATATGTAGGCCTCAAGTTGGAAAAGATTGTGATTTTTATTACTAAGCCTCTATTTTATCTATCTATTCATTAAATCTCAAAGTTCCCTGGTGTCTACTCCAGGATTTATCCCCGTGTGTTATTCCAAACCCTTTTTATTGCTTTCCTGTCCCCTCTGGGAGCTGTACCAGTTGAGATACATCAGCACTGAAGTGATGTTATGATTACAATATAATATGCTTTAAAAAATTATCAAAACCTGAATAATAATGTTCACTTTGAGGTGTGGGTAAGGGCATCTTTCCTACAATGTCCCAGTCAGTGTCTAGAAGAAGACAACCAAGTAAAACACAAATCCAGTGGAAAGAAAACCTATCAGCTTAACTTGTTGTAACTTCAATTCCAGTAAAAAACGTGGATGAGAAAGTTTGGGAAGGATGAGCACTTAAAGCAGCAGAAGGATTGAAAACTGCTGCTTCTGTGTTAGGAAAATTTGAAAGAAAGGTGAAAAATCTCTGTGTTAGTTCTGTAATATCTCTCCTTATACAGAGGGATGCTGGCACATGCTGTACTAAACAACACAAATAACTGGAGTGACTGAAAAGTCTGATGCATACCAAACTCTTCACAAACTTAATTGATGATATAAAGTATCCTAAAGCTCCTTTCCCTTTTCTGGAGCACTGTTCAGTTAGCAAGATAACAAGAGGCCAAAGCAAGGAAAATGATGGAGTAGCAATACAAATACTAACTCTGTATATGTCCTCATGGGACCTTTAATAGCACTGCACAGCGGAAGGATTTTCCTTTTATGGTTTTATCATAAAGATCTCCTTTGAACTAACAGTTTGAACTCTGCCATCCTACATATTGCAGGGACTGAAGCGGGAAGTCTTTCTTTTGAGAACTTCAGCATGTGTTAAACTCATGTTTTAAACACTGGGAAAGACAGCTGAAAAATGTATTCAATAACAATTGTTTTAAAATAAAAAGAAGAAGAAAAAGCAAATAACGGCCATGTCCATTTTCACTACTGGGAACTGCAGGATGCAAATAGGCCCATCAGGAGTGGAGCTAAAGGCTGGCTTCCTGTGGCTTTCTCCTTTTTGGATTGTCTGATGTTTAATATATGCTTGAGCTCCTCTGTGGTCTTTCCCTCAGCAAATAAATTTATTTTGCCTCTCTTCCACCCACTGCCTTTTTTCCTGAAAATGTATAGAATATTAATATCTTTGAGGCCTCTGTGCCTCCATTTGAATTTACACAACAGCTTAGAAACTTTACTGGGAATGAGTGAACTGGGAAGAAGGAAGGAAAACACAGCAATCGCATGGAGCAGACTTCAGGAAACTGTACCCAGATGTCTGATATTTTGCTGCTGCATTAGTGTATATTAGTGCCTCCTCTGTTTATAAAAAGCCTTCTCATTAGTCTCTATCTTAAGCACTGGGACAAATAGCAATATTTCTCATTTCATGTGCAGGAATGGTGGCTGAGCAGTTTGTTCCTGACGGACCTCACCTGAAGTTGTATAATTACGAGGAAAAGCACTGGGATCACTTGATGAACTGGCAGCATGCCACCATGTATCTCTTTTACGGTGTTTCAGGCTTGGTTGATATTGTGGCTCATGGGACTAATGCACTGCCAGTAGCCATGGACAGGATGATGCTTTCCTTAGCAGTTTTTATTGAAGGTGAGTTTACTTCTCCCTGCAGAGGTGCCTGTGAAATTGGCACTCAGCTATCAGCCCTTTGACTGGGATTCTCAAATCAGCCTTAGAGAATGAGATCTATGAGAGATGAGCATTAGACACCCTGAAACCTTCAAAAAAAAAAACACCCAAGCATTCCTGGCTTTCCTTAAACCGATACGGATTTGTCCACACTGTAGTCCAAGAGCCTGGTCCTGCAACACACAGGTTCACCTCTGCTTTCCTAAGCTGCTGAGATAGTAATATGAGTGCTGTGAGAATATTTTAGTTAAGTGCACAGTAGCTCAGGCATATGCTTCAGTGTATGTACAGAGAGAGTATGCTGCCAGCATGTGTGCTTCTACCTGCACAGCAGTCACACACTGGAACTACAATACAGACGTTGTTGGATGTCGTGTTGAGGGACATGGTTTAGTGGGAGCTACTGGGAATAGGTGAACAGTTGGACTGGATGATCTTGAAGGTCTTTTCCAGCCTTGGTGATTCTGTGATTCTATGATTCTATGACATACTCAATTTTTACTTTCTGTGAGCACAAGATATCCCTCTTGTTACACTTCTTAAACTACTCACTTAATTTATTCCAGGTTTTCTTTTTTGCTACCACCTTCATGGGAGAGCCATGCTGGATATTCACGTTCATCAGTTATTGCTGTATGCTATCTTTGGAGGTGCTATTTGCATATTTCTGGAAGTTTTCTTCCGTGGCAGTATTGTACTCGAGATGCTCCGTACAAGCCTATGCATATTACAAGGCAGCTGGTTCTGGCAGGTGGGTCACTGCTTTGCCTTGGGAATGTCTTCCTTCACCAACATTAGTCATCTACCCCTTTGCAGGTGTTTGAAAGCTGATGTAATATGCCTTTTAAATACAAACCTCAAAGGACTCATGGAAAACAGCAAACCATTAATGTCCCTTTAAAGAGGCATTTTACAGACAATAGGCCCTTTTACTCCTGCTGTCTTTTATTTGAATCAATACAAAAAATAAGGTGGTTTTGTTGAGCTTTCCCTTGCTAAACGTCATTAAACGTCCCCTCTGATCTCTGTAACATCCTATCCAAATCTGCAAGCCAAATGGCAGCTATTTTACAGCCCTGCAATGTTTGCTGCTGTGGGAACAGGTGGTCAGTGCCCAGGGGAGAATGGTAAAGCGGAGGCAAGCAGCTCCATTGCCCTGCCATGAAGAAGAATGAAGGCGCAAATGATTTTTCATGCGCTGAGGCAGGTTGCCTCTTTGTACATTCTAAAAACATTTCAACAGTGGTAACCTACATTCAAAAGGTATTTAAACTCCCAATTCCCATTAATCAAATACTATACAGTTTATAACTTCTCCATGTTCCAGCACGTGAGCAGGGGAAGTAACAGTTTAAGCCTGTACGTTTTGGACTTGTCCAGCAACGACTCTTCAGAATGTAGCTGCCATCCGTTGGCTTATGTGGGGATTCTGTTGGATTAATGAATATTTCATAGCATCCCTTTGCTGTTAGAGGGAATCTCATAAATTGTTGCAAACTTGTAACAGAGCAATAGGAGTGCTGGTGACTCCATGAGTTTGATCTTATAGTGGAGAACTGAGGTCACTACAGTGATTTTTCTTTCCGGCATGTCTAGACAGCCTTCTCTTTTTTATGTGCTGGCCAGACACGATGAATAAAAACGTTTGCTGTTCCTTAGGAGAACTGGACACTCAGCACCAAATCAAACATTTAAATACTTGCTTTGGCAGGAAGACAGACCTCCTAAACGGTAGTATTTTTCTATAAGTGAACTCAAGAGCTGCGGCCCTCAGCGTTTTATTTTCTTTTTTTTTTTTTTTGTACATTTCCTCACTGATTTAAGAAGCTTTACAAAAGAGGAATTAGTTACACTCTTTTATTCTTTGTTGTCTATCTAGTTGAACTTTAAAACAAGTTCTTATTTTAACTCCAGAGACAGTGTGTTTTCTGTTTCAAAGTAAAAGCTGAAGAACTAAAAATACAAGATTTAAGTGCATTTTTTTTTTCACACCCACATTAGACTTCAACCGTATGTGTGACTAAAAACCACATACTGGCTGCAGCATGACAGATCTGTAGAAGGTAAAGGAGCTTTCTTTCTGCATCAACACCTTCATTCATTGAATTCTCAGCATGTAAATGCAAAATGCTCTCCTCCCCTCCTTCTTCCTTTCCCCCCTTTTCCCAGCTCCCAAATCTTCAACTAACTGGTTGAGCTTTGAAGAGGGTCATATAGTACAGAGGAGTGGTGCTGGTAAGGTCTGACCCCTCACCAGCCATGGGGTTACTAATTTTCTAGTTTTTGGAATTATATGAATTTTGTCTTCCCCAGCTCTGGCTAAGCAAATCAGCTATATATTTCTCACAGGTTTGTAGCCTGGGTGAGGAAGCTGCATTTTTACTTTATTTCAAAACCTGATGTTTCTCCCAGATGGAAGCAGATGTAGGGCTTGCCTTTATTTATTGATTTATTATTCATCTTCTGAATTGTTTAACACATTCCTGAGAATACATGCAAGTGGCTGGGTGGGTTTTCTGCACAGTGATGAGTTTGTAGTTTGTAAAACGTGGCTGAGAATTATCCCCTTTCCTTACTATAAGTGGTTCTGGTTGTGCTGAGCCTTGTTGGACCACTTGATCACTCTCTGAGCAAGAGCAGAGGGAATCTGAAACTGGCTCTGTGTCTTCAAAGGCATTTCTGCACAAAGCTTTGTGAAATTATCCATCCCATCTGAGTATGACTGCAAATCTGTTTCTAATAATCAGCACTATGAGCAAATGAAACGTCTGCTGTGTGCTGGGTAGCATAGTATATGATACAGCATAGCATACACATCACGATGTCTGCCAAATATCTTTTATTTTATTGCAGATTGGCTTTGTTCTTTATCCTCCAAATGGGAGCCCAGAGTGGAACCAAATGGATCATACCAATATGATGTTCCTGACCATGTGCTACTGCTGGCATTATGCTTTTGCTATTCTTATACTTGCAGTGAACTACACAATTGTCAGCTGGTAAGTTAACTGAAAACTGTCTAAAACTATGGAGACCTGTTTGTTTAACAGGAGCTTTATTTTTGGAAGACTTTACCAGCAAATTAAACAGTTTCCACAAAGTAATTAATTGTCTTGGAAAGTAAAATGAAATTAGCTATAGATAACCAGTGAGGAAAATGTGACTAGTTACTTCAGTAGAAAGGAGAAAAATGTTCATCAAATACAGTTTGGATAGAATAATGCTTCTAGCATTGATGGTCTTCCACATTTGTAACTGTATAACTTGCAGTGAGTTAGAAATTGGGGAAACCTTTTTCTCTCTTTCAGTGCTTGTCTTTACCAATTCCAAGTGGATTTAACAACTGGCTTGATGACTTGAAGCTGATTGGTCAGGTTTCACTGCTAGTACTTTCCTTTGACCAGACCTGATTTTTTTTCACTAGCCAGTTTCATCCTCTAATTTCTAAAGATAGCCTTTTTCCTTGCATCCCAATGCTAATCATGACGGAATTCTGACTGCTATGTGAACTTTGCTGTAAAAATGATCCTGATCCTCTTCATGGTGTCTTCAGCAGTGGCCTGTTACAGGTTTTAATAAAACAATCATCTGAACACCCTGATTTGATGCAAGCATTGAATAGTTTTTTACCTTCTAAAAGCAGCCATGCTAGTCTTTGAGTCACTGTCTGATTCCTAATATTTATGACAAGCCTTTCTTTTCTTTTTTTCCTCCAGGGCAGTCCGGTCAAAGATTAAGCAGTCCCAGTCCATGGAAATGGGATTACTGAAAACATCTGAACGAGATCAGGAGTCAGAAGATGAAATTTAGTATGAATATGGCTCAACTAGTTTGTCCGCTCTACCATTAGGCTAACTGATACCTCATTTCTTGACCTGTTTACCGTCTTATTTGCTCTTCAGTACAGCTTGCAATGGAAATATCATCACCTAAGAATTGTCTACGTCGACAAGTTAGATCTTTATTTGTGGAGGGTAAGCTTGGTTCCACTATTACCTTGCTTATCACATGCCTCAGTGAAAAATAGACTAATATTAGACATGCTCAGACTTGAGTGAGGTGGCATTACCAAGTCTGTGTGTTAGACTCATTAAAAGCTAAGCAAAATGTTTTCCATCTGCTGCTGAACGAATGGTTTTGTTTCCACAATTAGGGTGTCCAAATAAGTGCGTTTGTTGAACTGCAAACAGCATAGTGCATAAACAAATCTGCAGACCTGGAAGAGAGTAGAACAACATACAAAATCACAGCCTTGCAGCTGTCTTTTATAACAAATTCACATCTTTGCTTGTGGCTTTATGTTAAGTGGAAAGAACTACTCACAGCAAAGCCCTTCAGCATTTCCTTGAACAGTGTGCTGTGTGTTCACTCCTAAACTTCTGCAGGAGGACCAGAGGGTTGTACAGTAAATGAAAACCACCACAGTTCCCTCCTTTGCCTAGATAGTCTTGCCTCTTTGCTATCATTTGGCTTTGAAAGGCAGTGCATTGACCCTGCTTCTCCCCAGCACACAGAGCAGCTTCTTTTCCAGTAAAGTCGTCCTGCATCAGCCCCTGGCCAAAAAAGCAGTTCGTTTCCCCAGTCTATTTCCTTCCCTTAGGTGGGATTTGGTGCAGTTTCAACAAGGTTTAGGGGCAGATATACATCTGTACCCAGTGCCTGGATCTGGACTAGGTGATACTGAACTGTGAGGTGGATGAGATGGGTTTGCACCTCTTCCCACAAACGCTGAGCAATCTGTACAATGCAAAACAGTGATCAGTGAGAGGGCAGAGGTTTCCTTCAGAGTTGTTCTGTGCCCAGCTGGCCACGTGCTATTGCTTTCTGTATAATAATAAAAAAATTCCTTTTTTTTTTTTGTTTTTTTTTGTTTTGTTTTGTTTAATTGCATTTATTTTTCCCACTGGAAAAGCTGCAGCCAGGCCTGGGGTGCCCTCTCCAGCACTCAGTCTCACTTGGGACGTGCTCCAACCTCAACAGTTGCAATAGCAAAATAACTGATACGTGGCAGAAGGCAGCAGAAGAGTGAGTGTGTAAGCACACTGCCCCCGTGGGGCTAACTCCTGCAGCCTGGCTCTTACTCTCTTGATATCTTATAAAACCGGGCTTCAGCAGCAGGGCAGCATATGCTCAGTTTTCCAGGGGCTTGATGACAGGAGATGTGCTGATGGTCATGGGCGATGATGCATGGTTAGCTGTGGTGAGGCAGTTATTCTGGAAAATAGCTTCTAGCATTTAGAACATTCCACCTAAAAATACTATTTTCTAGTTGCTGATGCAGTAGTTCTGTTCAAATAATACTGGGTTTGGTGCTGCAGAAGTGTTTGTTCTGTTATTCTGCTATTTCCATATTCTCCTGAGAGAATGTAACACTGGGCTCTGGAAGAGAGAGTTGTAGGGTCTGGCCCCTCCAGTTTCCAGTTTCACCAGAAGAGTGAGTAACATAAAATTACTAATTGTGGTAAGCTGGTTGCTTGAAAAGATGAGCAAAACCGTAGTTTTTAGCTGAAGGGGATCTCAGGGCTCAGAAAAAAAATAGCACTAAATGCTTTTTCTAAAGCTATTTTACTTCATTTATAAGATTTTCCCTTTTGTCTCCTCTCTTCCAAAGAGAATTTTTGTTGGCTGCATGTGCTGTTAGTGCTGAATTTTAGAACATCAGGCTTACCAGTGCCTTTCTAAAATAAACAGGGCCATTTATTTTGAAGGAGAAAGAACTTCTCTCCTCATAGACAGAAGCAGTGCAAGTTTCTTTGGTGCTTTATTTTTGGTGACAAGCCTGGTTAATACTGTACAAATATTAAGGTGCTATATCTCTAGACTAAAGTGAAATCGTAAGCACGAAAAAAAAAGTGTGCTGACATGGCTGCGTTTTGATATGTCTTTTTAGAAGAGTTCAGTTGGTCCTTTTCTGAGTTATTTTAGATCTTTCTTTACCAAGTGTCATGACACTTAAAAGTAGTGTCAGATTATCTATATGAATCTACATCAGGATGTAAATCTAGCTGGCTCCCTGACTTTTCTCTGTTTACAAATGTAAACTAGGAAACTTCAAATACATAGTCCTAATATTACTGTTTTTCTTATTGATTGCTCCTTTTCACTATCTTTCTCTGAAGTGCCTTGGAGATTTTGGCAGACTTTAACAAAGTGTGCCTCAGGACATCATTGTAGACTAGGTATCAGTATGGCATTTTTGTAGCTCTCACTTTTGCAACAGTTTTACTGTAAACTCTTAAGGGATGGATATTTAATTCCCTTTGAAAATCTAAGACTTGAGTTTCATTACTGCAGTTTCATTAAAATCAAATTTTCTGTGGGCATAAGGGGAAGGATCCTTCAGTTTGCTGAGGAGCTTGACTGCTAATAGCATCGGGGCTACCTAGGGCAAATGCAGCATATCACTGCACCCAGCTGTAACTTAGTACTCACTCATTGCGCTACATGGCTGGGGTGTAAAGCTTCTGAAGCGCTGGGAAATGGAGAAGATGGTTACTTATGGAAGAGAACCTGGGGAATGTTACTAAAATCTATCTCAATGAGCCAGAATCTGTTGGCAAAGTGACAGGTCCTCATGGGATTCAGTCACCTGAGCGAGCTGTGAATATGGCAGCTGTTTAGCAAAATCCTGATTTTTCAGAAGCAGAAAGTGCCAGTACTCGGACTTAACGGCCAGGAGAGCCACCAGCTGCCACTTTTCCTCTTGGGACCACCTCAGCCTCATGAGTTCAGCTTTGTCCCTGTCCATGTCCGGATGTTATTTCAACAGTGTTTGTCTGTCTGCTTGTTTTCTTTCGAGAGATCCTTAGCAGAAGTCAGCCTGCTGAGGTATCTCCTGCATCTCCTCATGTTCCCCTGTGCTGAATTCCATGTAAATGATCAGAGACCACCAGACACACCAGCTGGTTGTGGTGCTGCTTTGCTTCGCAAAGGTGCCTCTAAAAGAAGCCTAAAGTGGAAGTGAGTAAAGTCTATTACCAAGAACTACAGGATGTACTGCTTCCAAAACCTCTCTTTGTATAAGAGAAGGTGGCTTTGTATTACCAGACTTGAAGAAATGCAAATAAAACAGGTCCTGAAGTCTTACAGAAAGAGCAGTTTCTTGGATTTGCATTTAATATATAGAGTGTTATATATATATGGTATATAGGTGGGATTCTGTGCATAATGTACCACAAAGGACAGAAACAAACATTTCAAGGGTGGGTTTTCATTACACAGAGCATCTGACTCAGTCTTTTCAAGTGTTATTCAAAACAGATGTCCAAGAACAGGAGGGTGCCTGTATGGTGGAAAGGGTACAACTGTTGGCATTTCACTAGTGTCTGATTTTGCTGGAATTGAATGAGTGGAGGGAACTCTGACAAGTTTGCAAATACCACTCAGAAAAGGTAGCTGCTCTCAAGAGAATTTAAATTATTGTTAAATATTGGTGTCTTTTAAAAACTGTATGGTAGTGTATAATAGACAAGATATGCCTGTAATTTTATTTAAATAAAATCAGTTTATTCATCTAAGATGTCTGTTATGTTTTCTGGGGAAAACCATAATCATTACGGGGCAGGATGGGATAGACAGACATGTTACTCCGACAGCCCACCTAGAATAAATTTGGCAGTGCAGGGGATTTTACCCTAAATATCGAGGTAACAGAAAGCTTTGGTAAATCTGGTACTTTAATGTAGTACCCCTATGTAGTTCAGTTTTGCTGGTCTATGGCAGTTGGGTTAGGGCTACAGAAGTTAATGGAAGAAAACAGAATAGTTATTTATCCAAAAAGTCCCTTAGTAAGCGCAATAGTGGAATAAAGACTGAATTTCAAGTACTCCCAAGGACTGCACATCCATTAAAAGGGAGGAGGATAACTGGAAAGCTGCTGCGCATTTGCCTCTAACATCTGTTCTAGGTCAAATATGTACTTGCTCAAAATATGTGGAAAAATCCTAATATTTGTCGAACAGGGCATAACTAGTCTTCAAATGACTTTCAGAATAGTAATTTCTAGCAACTTGATGTGAAATTGTTGCAGTTTATGGATTTCTACAAGACGCTACATACACTTCTTAGAATAAAAGCACATTTTAAAAAATAGTTGAAAAAGCATAATTAGAAATACAACATCATGGTTTGGAGCTTTATGTGGAAAAAAAAGTTCTTGTATAAGGGCTACTGCATTTTAATAAGATATTCTGAAAGGGATGTTAGCCAAGGGGTCAACATCACTGCAAGGGCATGAAATGAGATGGTCATGTCTGCAAATTGTTGCATCTCTGAAAGGGAGGAAAAAGAAAAGGACAACAGGCTGCATTTCTAAAGAAGATTCATGCAACTGGTTAGCAGTTGAGCAGCTAGAAATCTCCTCTAGCTTGAGGACTAAAGCAGAGGGGAAGCTGCATTTATGGTACATGGTGTTCCAGTCTGCTTCCAGTGCTGTTTAGGTGGAATGAGGTTCCCAGATATACTCTGGGTTTTTATGGCACCTGTATGGCAACCCCGAAAGTAATGATGCTGAGTTCCTTCTCCACAATTGAATGACAGCATGAGTGAAATCCTAGAATCCTAGAATTCTGCACTGCTTCGCTGGAGTTTTACTTGTCTGTAGCTGTGATTCAACCAGATGTAGTTGACACATGAACAAATGTCAAAGACGGTGTTTACTGCTGGCACTGCACTTTATTTGGGCTTGAAAACAAAAAATAGAAAGGCAATAAGAAACATCTGGCTTCAATTAAGTCTCAAAGGAAATGGAGAGAAGCAGAAGAAACTCATCTAGTCACTCAAGAATAGTTCTGTCTTCCCACAGCTGTGTCACATACAAACTTGCAAGTATTAAGGTTTTCTTTCAGTTTGATCATATAAAAGAAGTTTACTATTTTCATAAATAAAATGTACTATCCTCTAGGATGTATTTTTGTTTAAATTTTGCCATCTGTTTCCGTATGCCATTATTGTTTGATTATTAAGGCATATATAAAGAGCTCTGGTGAAGTTAGAAGCTCCCAGTTCTTTCAGCCTATAGTTCTTCTGCCACTTCCCACCTGACAAACTATCTTCATTTGCAACCTGAGACTGTAGGCCAAAATTTTGGAATCACGGTAGAGACCAACATCTCACTCAAAGACATACAGTGATGCCACATATGTAAAGGAATGAAGGAGGGATGACATTTTCACTGAAAAGTAAGGGCGGCATTAGTAAACATGGAATTTAGTTTTTATTTCTTTCCTGCTTTGCTATCCCTGTGAGTACACAAGGCCCTTGCTATCACACAGAAGCACTTCTAAGAGCAAAGGACACTAGATGTGGGAGCTGAGTATGCTTTTAATAACAATCCTCACAGTTGGGTCTATACTGAATATAGCTTAAATCCATGTTGGACTATTCTGTGGCTCGGTTTCCCCCCAGAATGTCCTGTCTATTTATGTCTGCCTTGCTCTCACTGGCTCTACACGAGTCCTTTTTTTGAGACCTGTTTCTAAATTTGGGATGAAAGTGCTTCTGCAAGTAAAGAAGCCTAACAAGCCCCCTTCCTAAAAGCTGCTGAGGAAGAGCACCATATAAAAGAAGGGCACTGTTCCTGCTCGTGTACCAAGGACTCATTCACCGGTTACCAATGAAAAAATGTCAGTCTTTATTCTGAATCATTTCTTTGAAATAGCTCTGCTTGCCTCTTCTTTTTGACAGTGACATTAATGTCCTACTTTTAAATTTGTCAGTAGGAGACATGGTAGCATGAAGAGAGTTTTGATTTTAGCAGTTCTTGAGTTGTAAATTTTCTTCTTCACATTTTTTGTGTATGTTTTTCCAGTGTTTTCTTTCCCTTCCTCATTCTATCTGAATGAGACAGATATCTTGTGAGCCCAAAGACGCGGATATCTATTCCCTGTTGCTTCAGTGCCTGCTCACTGACCACATTTAATGGAGGAGATGCACAGAGATGATGCAGTGAGGCTCTCCCCTAGGGACACCATGGTTTGCACCTGGAATCCCTTCAAGAATAAGGTAGATGACACCTCCATTTCAGATGGGGGGAAGTGAGAGGTTACTACCCACATGCCCCTCTATTCACCTGGAGTGCTGCATCCAGTTGTGTAGTTCTCAGTACAGGGGAGACGTAGACCTGTTGAAACGCATCCTGAGGAGGGCTACATAAATGATCCAAGGGATGGAATACATCTCCTACAAGGACAGGCTGAGAGAACTGGGGTTGGTCAGACTGGAGAGTAGAAGACTCTGGGAAGACCTGACAGAGACCTTTCAGTATGCAAAGGGAGGCTATAAAAAAGAAGGGAGCAGACTCTTTAGCAGGATCTGTTCCAACAGGACAAGAGGAAATAGTTTCAAACTGAAAGAGGGGAGATTTAGTCTGGATATAAGGAGAAAGGTTTTTCTGTTTGTTTGTTTGTTTGTTTGTTTGTGTGTGTGTGTGTGTGTGTGTGTGTGTTAAGAGCAGTTACGGAGCACTAGCACAGGTTGTCCAGAGAGATGATAGATGCCCCATCACTGAAGACACTCAAGACCAGTGTGGACTGGGCTCTGAGCAACCTGCTGTAGCTGTAGGTGTCCCTGTTCCTTGCAGGGGAGTTGTACTAGATGACCACTAATAGTCCCTTCCAATTCAAAAGATTCTATGATTCTATATTCCTCTTATTTAGCTGTTGGTGTTTGCATTATGGTGTGCCAGGGCCTCACCCCCTGTCAGATGGGCACAGGCCTTGTGCAGTGGTTTGCAGCTACCAGCCTGGGCAGAGGTAGGGGCAGCTGTTGAGTAGTCCCTTCTTCACCACCTGTCCCAATTACATGGCATGGAGGTGCCATTTATGCTCCTGAAATTAAACACCAAGGCCTGTTGTTGGCCAGCCCTAATAAAGTCTTATCATAAAGTGTTTATTATAAACACTTATAATAAAGTGTTTCCATCTCCATTTCCTCTCACCAGGGGAAGACCTCCTCCTCTATCTCTCTAGCCTCCCTCCTCAGACCCCTGGCTTCCCTGCTATTAGCACTCTGGTAGTGGCCCTGACAGGCCTCTGGTGTTAACACCCTGACCAGTACATGTACAGCCATGCCAGACAGCGTCCTGGGACCTTGGGCAGGTCTGGTTTGGGGACCAGAAACCCTGTTGATGTGTACTGGGATGCTGTACTGTGCTGGGAGTGAGAAGTCCACCAGCATGGCTGTGGGCTTGACACACACATTAAATGGGCTCTGGCTTTGTTAGTACAAGCATAGCTGGGTACCTGCTCCAAGCAACAAGAATACTTGAGATATAATGTCTTGATAAGTGAGATATTTTGTGGTGTGAAAAATGTTTTAAATAATGATGTGCTACTTCTCTACAAATATGTGTGGTTTTGTGCTTTTTTTTTTCTTCCCTAAATGGAACCAAAAAGGTTAAAGTGCTAGCGGTAGATAAGTAGCAGTTAATGGTTTATCCATCATGGTTACGGATGTATAATATAATTTTATAGCAGAGCAGACATTTGGCACCGCAACATGCCTTCACTCCACTGCTTCACTCCACTGGGAGAGAGTGTTACTTGGGACTGCTTGCTGTGCAGTGACTGTGACCCTCTGTTCCCTGTGCATTTGGCAGCTTGTCGTCAGGTTTCACAAAGGTAAGAAATACAGTTCTGCACCATTTGAGCTGTATCCAAGGTCTCTGTTTTCTTTTGCTTTTTCTGAAGTGCTTATACATGATTACTATTAGCTTCATCCCTGCCCTGGGCATTTTAGGTGGAAATGTCTGTCTTCTTCAATTAATTCTCTGACACAGCTTTGAAGAATTGTCTTGAATGTTTTTCACTCTTTTGGTAGAAATCTGATTTACTTTCCAAAAGGTAGAAACAAATCTCTTTCTAGGCTGGTAAATCATGCTTTGAAATGTTACTATCTTTACAAGGTAGCTTTACAAGATAAGGAACACCATATAAACAAAACGTGTTGTATAGCACCTGTCCATGACGTTATTACAATTTGCATTATAGAAGACTTGGCGGAAGGAATGTAGGAAACACCAATTTGCATATTCTACATCTGAAAATCAGGTCACTGTACTCTCTGAAAAGTTCCTTGTATGAACTTGAAGCAGAAAATTTGCCAGGGTTTCCTTTCTGCAGAATATTCAATAAATTGATATGATACAAATTCATGCATAGACATACAGAAATATAGTTCATAGAAAGAATCAGCTATTCCTTGCTGCTTGCTCAGCAAAAATTCAGATGTAACTGGAGGCTGAGAGGAGGAATAGAGAAAAGTTTACATTCTCATGAGGTTATATTTGCTTCAGGTGATTTATCAGATGTTTGCAGGGAGGGAACACACTTAAACACACAAAATGACACAGAAGTAAATATTAATTGCTTAATTTGTAAACTGCAGTTGCTTCAAGGATGGAGGATATCTTCATGTCCACATGATGCAGCACTTGCTGTGCATAGATGGAGTAGTGTTTCTTCTTTCTCCAAACTTAAACTGCAAGTATCAGCCTTAACAGTTCCCAGGATGTTTGGTTTAAGAACAAAACATGACAAAATAAAAAGGTCTTGATGACATAGTATGATGCAACAATCTTAGTTTTGATTTAAATATATATACAGTCAAAATCAGTGTGATTCTTGCAGTGATTAATTTCTGCAAAACTTAAAAGCCAAAGACAAATAAAAAGAATATGTTTTCTGAAACTCAAAATAAAAACAGAAGAACCCTACATTTTTAAGCCAATGCCACTATTATTTAGGCCAAGAGTTTTACTGTGTGAAGGGTAGTTATGAAAGTTAGATTCTGATAGCCTTGTTGACTGTAGAAGTACCACCATCAGTGCTTCCAGCCCAAGGCTGCCCTGATTAATCACCTTCCCCTATTCTCCTGTAGACAGCCCAGAATCTGATGCATTTGCAAGGCAGCACTCCTGCAGCTTTGTTTTTAAGGATTCTGTATACCATGTTTACTTCAGGCACAAGTTCACCAAATAAAACGGAGGCCTGGGGCTGTGCTACAGATTCCTAAGTATTTTGCAAGCTCCCAGGCCTAAAGGGATCCCACTGTAAGGCCTGCTCTTTCTCTGCTATGTTGCCCCAGAAAAGAGTAATGGAGCATGAGCAGTTCAAACATCGACCCAATTTGAGCTCACAGAGCCCTTCTCTGCAAATGCTGAGGTGGGGCCATCAAGCTCTCAACTGCTGCATGAGTTTCCCTTCCTTTTTTGTAAGATTTCCAGTGGAGAAACCATTTGTTTTGGACAACTGATGGCTGGTGGAGACATTACCTAGCTGTCCATAGATGTTATTCCACTAGCATCATAGACATCTGGCTGAAACATAGCTGAGGCAGACGGAAATACAAATACTAAATAGCAGCAACATGAGAAAGAGTTGAGCAATGCTTGCCAAGAACTAAATTACCCCAGCCATGTGGCAGATCCTCTGTATTTTGCAATAATTTTCCAATTATATGAATCCCATTAAAATGTAAGAAATTAAGCAGTCTTAGTGAGGAATGAGGAATATACAATAGCACACGTGTTCCTGACGGCACTATTAACTTTTACATTTTCTGGCTTTATTCCCTTTGCCAGCATCTCAAAATACAGACACTAAAATGTCATATCCATTGGTAGGCCTCAGCTTCATCTTTCTGTATAATTTCAAGGAATAAAGTGCCTCAGAGCACTGTGTTCACTGTGAATGTTACAGATGGACTCCAAACTCCACCCTCCACTTCTGGACTGAGTGAGATGAACTGAGAGGAAGTCTTGGTTCATGCAGAATTCCCCATGTCGTCAAGCCATCTCTCAAAGCTTGAGATCCACCAATGACTTCTCTACTGCACTTTCTGTTGCAGAACACTCCTTAGTCATTAAAGATTTTCCAGTGTCTTTTTTTGAGAAACCTACATTTTTTTCAGAGCTTGTTGAACACTGCCAATATCATGGCATATGCAGAAGTTTCTGAGATCAGCAATTTCACTGCTATTGCATATATGCTGTTTTTTTTGTTTCTTGAAGCAGCAGCAGCCAGTGCAATGATTACTTCAGACAAAGCCCTCTATTCTTGCCAAAAGACAGAATGAAAATTGGCACCTGTCCTGGAGTATGAATAGAAGCTATGGCTGAGACCAGAGCATGGATTTTCATCTGTGTTATCCCATAGCTTCTGGCCTAAATTAGAATATCTCTCTGTGATTCTTGGATGTCTGATTATCCTCTTCTTGTTACCAGTTTGAGTCAGGGGAATCTGTGGTCCTCTTTTTGCCCCCTTATTCCTGTGAAATCCTGCAGAAGCAATTTGGGCTTTTCACATATTCAACAGCTTGAGCTTCTTGCAGACTGGAAGCCCATACTGTTCCTGCTCTTCTGGCAGCTACACAGAACAGCTTCTGCCTATGTCTTTGTGTGAATGCAGATTAATTGCTGAAACTTTTGACTACACTTTCACAGCATTGTTACTGGGGATAAGGATGAACTAGTGGCTGAGTATGTGCTAGCCTGTGGATCACAGAATGAAACATTTTTTAGATGAAGATCCAAATAAATCAGCATCTTATTTGTTTCTTCCTCTCATCAAATTATTCATATGCATGTATACTTTACGTTTACTTATGTTACCTACATCTTGATAATTTATTTACACAGAAACTACAGGACCTGTGGTACCTCCTTGCTTCTGCCTCAATGGTGGATTCTGCCAAGATAGAGCCTGTGTGTGCCCTAACGAGTGGGTTGGACAATTTTGTGATATAGGTCAGTAAAAGCAAGGCAGCACCAGCAAATGGTGCTATGTCTGTAGTTCCCTCTGCTTTGGGAAGCTGATGACTCCTCTCCTGTCTCCTCATCACTGCTCAGCAGGGTCAAGCGTTCAAGCAGTGATGTGGTTCGTCTTGCTCGGTGAGGCTGTATATTTCACCCACTTCTGTCACTCTTTTGAATGAGTAATATATCTGGGGAAGATATTAAGGGTTTCAGCTGTCTGTGGTTTATTTCTAGCCAATTTGGCCTTTGTTTGAATTCCTCTGTTTCAACATCACAGTGACTTGAAAATCTGAGTCAGATCTCAGGGGCCAGTATTCCTCTCTCTGGATTTGCTGGTGCCAAGAGGGCGCTATTCAGCTCTGCACTACTGAGGGGACTGCAGTCTCCTTAGTTCCTGCTACCACAGCCACAAGTTTTGGGTGAGTTAGATTTCTGACACCTGGTGTAGCACTGGCCTGGCTGCCTCCCATTTCAGGCTTCTTCGCCATAGCATAGCATTTCTGCGCTGGTGTAAATGGAGGGGGTGCTCCCAGATGATCACCAGGGCTGGTAAGACTAGCCAGCACACACTTTTGGAAGTAACAACCTGCAGTGTGACCACTCTGACATGCAGATAGGCTGCCACATAGCTAGCTGTGCAGCTGTACCTTTGTCAAATGAACTCACTCTATTTTTCAGATGGATGCTGCAAGGTCTGTGGCTTATCCAGGAAAATATTCTTGGTGAGGTTGCTAGGTAGACAGAAACTTCAGGTCTGCCATACTGCTTCCTTGTGATGAACTGGGTAGAGCAGCCAGCAAACAATGGTGGGTTGGATGGGTTCATGATGCATTGGAATGTTTGAGCAAAATAGTTCAGAGAAATCATCTGGAATTTCAGCACTGGAAACAAATCATGATGTTAATTCTAATTTCCTATGTCCACTCCTGGGTATGGGTATTCTGTATTTGATTTACTGTACATTGTAAAAGTTTATAGTGCCCATCTGTCTGTTATTCTCCCTTCCTGACAAATTCAACTTGCCAATGAGCTGGTCAGTCCTTCCTAGCCACTCCCAACTATCCATGACATTTGCCTCCTCTCTAGCAACTGACAAAATTAAGATGTGTATTATATGTACTGGAAATCAAAAGATGAATGTAGGACATAACAGTGAGGAATGGGGGCCCAATGGAGCATCGAGAGTGTGGAAAAACAGCACAAAGGGCGTTAAGGAAGTTGAAAGGAGAAATGGTGGGGCTGGGTAGGTGATGATTTATTGCCAGAAGGAAAAAGCAGAGAACATGGGGCGAAAAAACTTTTGTAAACCAATTACATTTGTCCTAATGGAAATATTCATCTTGGTTCATATTTAATTTCTTTCGTACGTACCTTGGCTCTTTTTGTCACAGGTCATACCAAAGAGCCTGCTTTTCTTCCTACTTTGTTTGTTTGTTTGCTCATTTTTGTATTTAGTTCTGGACCAACCTTACTTATAAATTCAGAATATTTGCAGTAATTTGAGATTTGCATCAGTGGGGAAAAAAAATCACCGAATAGTTTTATTTCAGATAAACTCTTTCCTGTAATTCAAAGACTAAGTAGTGTAAGTACATATACAAACCAGCCAAAACACATTCAGACCTGAATAGCTGAAATGACACAAGATAAATCTTAAATAGGTGTTCATCTATGAATGTATATGCATTTATGCACGAATGTAGCAACACATTCCTGGGTTTCATTGTCAGAAGGAAGGCAGCATCACCACAAAAGTATTCAAATGCATCGGTATAGACAGGATTCATGCAAGAGTGCCACAAGACCTAGCTAATGTCACTGTGGGGCTGCTGTCACGTGTGAAAAACCATGGCACATAGGAGAGGCTACAGAAAACTGAAAAACAATCAACATTATGCCCATCCTTAAAGAAACAGAACTCTGGAAGCCATAAGCCAGTCAGTTTCACCAGAACATAGAAGATTCTGGATTGCATTCTCTTGGAGTCTATTTTCATGCACATGAAAGATGAGAATTATTAGGAATAGTCAGTTTGATTTTACAATTCAAGCTTGAGCAACCTGACTACCTTTTGTAGAAAATAATTGGCTTTGCAAACAACAGAGTGAGAGATATAAGACATCTTGTGTTCAGTGAGGCCTCTGATACTACCTCCCTCAGCATTCTCATTTGGGAAGCGATAATGTACAAGTTGGGTGAATGGACCATTTGCTGGGGTGAAATAAACTAAATGGCTGAGCTCAAAGTGTAGTATCAATGGCTTGACTGACATACAGGAAAATTAAGGCAACCTGCTGGTCAATTCTAGGGCCAGCTTTGCCCAGTATCTTCATAAACAATCTGAATAATAGCACGGAATGCCCTCTCAGCAAATCCATGAGCAATATTAAACTTGCAATGATGTGGAGGTATTGTTGACACACTTAATGGTAGTCTCATAAAATCATAAAGTAGTTAAGGTTGGAAAAAATCACTGAATCATCTAGTCCAGCCAACCTGTCAGCACCATATGCCCCCTAACCATGTCCTCAGTGCCACATCTACCATTTTCTTGAAACCCTCCAGGGATGGTGACTCCACCACTTACCTGGGCAGCTTGTTCTAACAGCTCACCACTCATTCTGAGATGGAATTTTTTCTAATACCCAATGCAAGCCTCCCTTGCTGCAAATTAAGGCCATTTAGCTCTCACCTCAATAAAGAAGAGCCTTGAGAAATCTGAGGATCAGTCCAGTGAAAACCTCATAATAGCCAGCAAAGGCAAATGCTGATCTCTGCACTTGGGACATGAGTATAGACAAGGAGAATGCTGGTTGAGGAAATGCAGAACCTATAGAAAATAAGATTCACAAAAAGTTATGTGATTTAGCAAAGAAATGAGTGCCAGAACATGGAGAGGGGCTCCAAGTCTCCCAAACCCTCTCAGGACCATAAATACTCTTTGTCTAATATCTGCTAATGGGAGACAATCACCTGAAATGTGCTCTCAATTAACAAAAGTTAGCAAGTACAAGATGCTGCAAATCCTAAGACCATGCTGTAGTATATTTTCAAGCATTTGCAACATCGCAAGGTCAATTTGCATTGTTCTAGCAGTGTGGCATGAAATTAGGATGCAATGGGCTGCCATACTGGGTCAGGCCACACATCTACTAAGTTCACCATCCTGCCTGTAGAAGCACCAATGTGAGGCATTTGGCAAAAGTGTGGGGTTTGGGGTGACATGAGGGAGCCTTCTTGAACTTCCACCTCCCATTCCAGCAACCATGTCTAAGACATCATATTTCAGTCACCAAAGACTGAAACTGTTTTAAGACTGAAACTCCATTAACTGTTGGAGTCTCATTCGCAGTAAATTTGGATTTTTGTCCCCTCCTCTGCTGTGTGTTGTGGCATTAAGTTAGAGATCTAATTAATGCCTAGGTAGCAAGATTCTGAGAGTGAAGCTTTATCAACTTTTTCAAATATACCAGGACTGAGGCAGTGAAAATAGTGCAGGTAGTAAAAGTTATGGGCTTTTATGTCTTTGGTGACTTCAAGATCTCTTACAGCAGTTTAGTTTTAGGTAACATTTATCTAACTGATTTAACAGACATTTATTTCCTTTCAGGCCAAAGATTCAGTGAGTTTCTATTGTTCATGTATAATATTTTATACACGGACATAATATACATAATAAAATGTATAACATTTTATTTTTGAAAATTGCTCCATCTATTAAAAATGTTTGATCAGAGTATGTTTTTTTTCTTTCTGTACAGTTAACTTTTGTGAAGACAGCATTTACACAGTGAATGCTTCTGAAAACATTGTAAAAAACCTTACTTTTGAAAGGATTTTTGTAGGTAAATACAGCAGCTCCAAAGAGAAGTGTGAACCTAACACTGTGAATGGTATGTGTTTCTTTCACTTCTTTCACTTTCTTTCACTTCCCAAAGGCAAATGTAAGGTTTGTGAAAGATATAAGCTCAGTAGATCAGAGATCAGAGCTCTTTGCTTAAAGCAGAGCTCAGGCAGCAGGAACATAAATCTATCCACACAGTCTTCTGCCTCAAATGTAATTGATATGATACACATACCTGTTCAGAAACTGGCTGAGAGTCAGTTCATGTCACTAAAGAACAACTGTTTGATATAACTTACTACTTAACATTAGGATTCAGGACACTTTCCATGAACTGTGGTTACATTGTGGTATCACTTCAATCAGGAAAAAAAGCAAGATTTGGGCTTCTCACAGAAGAGATCTGGAAAGTACAGAGTACTGCAGTAGCATATACCAGCTTTCAAGACCTTTCAGAGGAGCACCTATTGCATGGATCTCCACAAGACCTTTTTTTTGTGTGTGTGTGTGGTATTTGGAGTATGTTTTTCAGATGGTTTAATGTTGATTTCTGTCTCTGATTTAAAAGACATGTTTCTATAGTTCTAGCATATTAATACCTATCTGAATCTGGCAAGAGTATTTTTGGCAACTCTGACAAGTTCTTGTCTGAGTGCAAAACGTGTCTGAAAAAGAACAATGATTGATGGGCACTTGTAATCCCAAGAGATAAATGTTTTATAAGCAAACAGCAAATAACACCAGATACACAGTCACACCCACTGTACAATTTCAATTCCCAATGAAGTCATGTGCATGTAAGCAAACACTTATGTACAAAATGCATATCTTAATGTTTTTCACAAAATTACAGGTTAACTCTTCAATTGCAGTCTGGCTGTGTTCCAGAAAGGGAATAATTCCAGTTTTAGAGACTCGCAGAATTCTGAATTTTAATGAAAATCTGGACTCTTTAGCATTACAGGTAATCTTCAATTGTATCTTAGCATGCTCTTTAAAGAGCAGCAGAGATTGTGCAGCATCATGTTAAAAAAATGCAATAGGTACTTGAGCAGGGATTGTGTATTTGTGTTACATTTTTTAAAACTTTACAGAAAGAAAAACCAACCATGAACGTATTTGCAGAGGAATTCTTGGGAAGTGTCTGTTTTTGCAAATGGCATTTTTCCAACTGTGATTGTTTAATTTTGCTTGGTTTTGCCTGAACACAGCATCCCATTTTGTATTACCTAACCAGCCTGGAAGTTCCTCCCTCAGGTTCCCATTTCACAGCAAACACCTCAGTGTAGAAGCAAAGCTGACCCAGGATATTGAACTAAGGAGAAACTGGAAGGGATTTCAAGAAGGCTAGTGGGAGAGAACACAGTGGTGCTAACACTGTTAGGAAGGATTACACAGAATCACACAGAATCACACAGAATTGTAGGGGTTGGAAGGGACCTTCAGAGATCATTGAGTCCAACCCCCCTGCCAAAGCAGGTTCCCTACAGTAGGTCGCACAGGTAGGCATCCAGGCAGGTCTTGAACATCTCCAGAGAAGGAGACTCCACCACCTCCCTGGGCAGCCTGTTCCAGTGCTCCGTCACCTCACTGTAAAGAAGTTCTTGCACACATTTATGTGGCAGTTTCCGGCCATTTCCCCTTGTCCTGTCTCCACTCACCACTGAAAACAGTCCGGCCTCGCCTCTCTGCCCCCCACACCTTAGATATTTATAGACCTGGATCAGGTCCCCTCTCAGTCTTCTTTTCTCAAGGCTGAACAGACCCAGTTCACTCAGCCTTTCTTCATTAAGAGCAAAGCATCTCCATTCAATCCCATGAAAAGTTGAGCATGGATGAAACACTCTTGTCCCTCAATAACTCGATGAATGATAAGCTGCTCATGATAAAACCATAAACCCTTATGCTTTGTTTTAAGGCTTAGCTCTACCATACCCCAAAACATAGGGCACTGAACACAATTATGCATGTTACAATCGGCAACTGCTCCTCTTCTGCTTCTACTCTTCTATTCCCTATTACAAGTTCCAACTGAAAAAGGAAAAAGGAAAAAGAAAAAGAGACCAGCTACAGTTCTAGGAGAGCTGATTATTCAGTAGACTTTTTTTTTTTTTTTTTTTCTTGAATCCTTGAGACTAAGATAATTTCCCAGTGTATAACTTTCATTAAATGGATCACAAGTAAAATCTTCTCCATAATAATATCACAGAATCATGGAATCATAGAACCATAGAACTGTAGGGGTTGAAAGGGTCTTCTGGAGATCAAGTCCAATGCCCTGCTAAAGCAGATTCCCTACAGAAAGTCACACAGGAAAGCTTCTTGAATATCTACAGAGAAGGAGACTCCATAGCCTATCTGGGAAGCAACATATTTGTATATTAGTAGCAGCTGTTTATAATACTAATAAGATACAGGTATGTGTTTGGTTGCAAAAATAAAATTGTTCTGCTGCTATCAGCGATTTTGAGTTTTGTTATGATTTTTTTTGTGTTGTACTGCCATCTAGTGAACCTAGACCAGCCCAGGTTCTGAAGATAGCATGCTAGGAGTCAGAGACGTTTATCCTGGTGATCCACAGGCCGGATTTAAAAGGGTTTTATTCCTGCCAGTGCAAATATTTAGCATGAATACAAAGTGATGCTACAATTCAGAACAGTGGCATACGTGTTCACAACGTACATGGTGCACATCCTGATGTTATCAAGTATCAATAGTAAATCCCTGGTAATTATAGATAAAGAAGTCTTTCCTCCCTATGCAACACATTAACCTTTCTTTCCTACCACTCTGAGCTGTAGAAACTCTTCAAATTTGCATGATTTAATTGAACTTGTTTTTGACAGCTTTTAGCGGTTTAAAAAAGGGATGACTTGGTGCACTGTCAATCTCCATAACCTATGAAAAATACTCTTCTGATGATTAGCACCTTCTCCACACCCTTAAGTCTTATTGTCACCCAGCTATGCCTTCATGTAATGTACAGATAGTGCCTTATTTTGTGTGTGTATGTTTGCATGCCTGAGATATTACAGATATTTATGCCCTGCACATTAAAGTGACTAACTGATTCCATCCAGATCCATCCAGAGCTTCTAAAAATTCTTGTTATTACCCCCAGCGCTGGAATATCTTTTCCTTTTTTATGTTTATGCCAATTCAATGCCCTACAACGTGCTGAAGTGAGGACTATGTCCTCAGTGCAGCTTATTAGTGCTGTGCTAAGATGCACTGCTATTCTGAATAACATTTCTTAGTTCTTCAGGTGGCTTTTCAAAAAATCCAGTTCTGGTTGTTCAAGGGATAGTGAAAGGCAGACAGAAGTTTGCAAACTCAGATGCTCAAGGAGGCCTTATTACTGCCTGCAGTCACCTGCTAGGAAGAAGTGGAGAAAGACATCATCAGACTCCCCTTTTTCTACATGTATAATTTGATTTTATGTAAGAATATTATGAAAAAGGTGATTCTTTTTTCCTTTTATTATTTTCTTTCTGCTGAATGGCGTTTCCCTGGCAGGTGGAAACTGCAGACACCAGCAGTGTTTCAGCAATTGCAAGTAATCCTCAGATCCTTACCTCCATTCCCAGTCGACTGACAACGCAGGACATCTCTGCTGCTGCGAATATTGCAGTGCAGATTCTAAGAAAATCAAATGTTTCAGAAGATACTCAGGTGAGCATTAATAGGACAGAAAAAAGTTTTTAATGGCTTAATATTTGGGATATGGATTCTCTCTCTCCTCCGTCAGCACAAGGAACTCTCTCCAGTGTGCTTCCAATTAACTTTACATAACAACGCAACCGAATGCATCCATTTTGCCATTTAGTGATCCAGTGGCCCTGAGTGCATTTTTGTGGATTCACTGCTGCTTCAGTTCCCAAAGCAGAATGTAAATTTGGTTTTATCAGTTATATGGACTTGCCCATATCTGCAATTCTAATACTAGCATCATTTGATGTTTAAATTCATCATTTAATCTTTTCTGTCTAAGTTAATAAAAGTGTGGTACATGTGAACCATTGGCTCTAAGCTTATATTCTCTCTAGTTACACCCTTTATTTTGTTTACTCCACAGCATGTGGAGCATTGTATTTTCAAGAGATGTCTACTGCATTCTTACTTTGCCAGTGCACTATGTAGATCACATACATGCCGACCCCTCCTTGTTTTATGCTTTTATTTCTCTTCTTTTCAATGTTTTAATAAAGAATTTAAATTTTGAAAAAGTTTTTATATTTATATACATTAACTTTAGTATATATTTTTATATGTGGCCCAAGATAATTCCTCTTCATTCAGTATGATTCAGGCAAGCAAAAAGTTGGACACTCACTATAGCAAGGGATTCTTTATTTTAATTTCTTTTGAACAGTACTCTTTTTTTTTTTTTCTTCTTGACTCAGGCATCTGTGGCAGTTTTAACTACAGTAAGTCAGCTCTTAGATGCCAACAAAACAGAATTCAATGACAATAATCTCGTCAATGTTACAGCAAGGTAACCTCAGCCTTTGCCCTTTTTTGTCCTTTTTGATTAGAACTAGCAAACAGCATTTTCCCTTGTGTTTCAGAATGAAAATCATCATGAAGGTACCAAGGCTTCTTCAGTGTTCAACTCCAGTGTACAATTTGATTGGTTCAGCAAATTTACACCAACAGTTTTGGCTGATTTTTCCTGCTTTGGATAAAGAATGGGGACAGGGAAGTGGAGACTTTTGGAATTTTCCAATTTGGTTGGTTGGTCATCAGCAGTTTTGGCAAATTATTCAAGTTTCACAGTACTACCTGTGGACAGATAGGGGTTTACACGGTGGACTAACCTACTAGCTGGTATTCTGCCACTTAAAAACATTTCCGTTTTATTTCACTGCACTTCACAGAAGTCTGAAGTATTATTGCAATTCCTGGAAAGAGAAAGCTACCAACACCCTCTCCACAAAGGACAAACTTCCTGCGCTTGTTAGAAATTTCTGACTTACTTAACAAGCTGTTTCATACTTGACTGTATGCCAGATTTCGCATTGCCCCCATTCCCAGGTGCATGTATGACTGAATCCTGCTTCTCCTGAAGTTAGAAAGCAATGTTTCTGTTGACTTCAAAAGTACAGAATTTCCCTTGTTCTTAGAGAGAACACGCACAGCCTCTTCACTCTACCTGACATGCCAGACAATGAAATCAGATAGGGAGCTGAGCCTATGGCTGCTTGTGACAACTAGAAGTGACTTTTTTCCGCTCATTATTGTATTGCAGCCTCACAAAAACAATGGAAGAATTTTCTTTGATGGGCAACGTCACTCAGCCCAATGTTGCAGTCCAGTCTGTTCCACTGAAATTGAACTCCTCTACAGTTCTGTCTTTGGCACAGAGGTAAGCTTGGGCACGTTGTTAGATTTACAAGGAGAAGGAGGTATGTACCATAAATTCTAATGCAGATGTTGTTAATTTTTCTAGATACAACCCTGTCATATTTTCCATCAACAAGACTAGACATACAGGAAAACGTCCCTGGGCTTTCTAGTGAACTCAGTACTGAAGCCCAGATACTGCTCAATATTAAAAGTAACAGTAAGTTCTTTCAGCTACTGAAACCTAAACCTGGTACCTTTTGAATGAATATTCCCTAAAAAACATGCTTTGGAAATAACTTTAAAAAAAACTGAACCTGAATGTAAACTTTTTCTAACAATGTTTTAATGTATGTTGGTACCATATATAATGGCACAAAAACGCACATGTCAAACGAGCTAGATGATCTTATTTATAGATTAATGCAGATGTACCTGTAATGGCCAGAAAGCTTTTCATGTTTGTTTTCTCCCTCCACCCCCTTCCACTTTTTTGTTTTCTAAAAATCCAGAACATAATGAATCTTTGACCAAATCTCTGCAGACATAAAGTTCAAAATCTAGTACATACATACCTGGTCTGAAATACAAAGTCATCAGCCATTTCAACTGAAATTATTACTACTGTCAGGTTCTCACATCTGTGTGTCGTGATGGTATTCAAAGGCACGCAGGATTTTTCCAGATACCCATTATGTACACTCTGCAGTGCTTGTAAAGGTATAGCTCCTCATTTTCCACTGAAGCTGCTGGCAAGGGTTAATGATGAGTTAACCTGCAGTGGGAGTCTCTGGCAAGTTATAGTCCTACCCTTCTTAACAGGCACACAACACCTGTCTGCTAGTTATAGGACAATTGTTTTCTGCATGTCCAATTTTGTTCGTTGTGTATGATTTGGCAGAACACTGATTATGTACAGCTGCAACTATGTCGTGCTAAAACTGCAGGAGTTTCAGACTGAGTACCTGAAACCAGCAGGCGTGTTCTTAATCTCTCTGTTTAGTGACAGTAACATTAGACATCATAACACAAGAGTATAATGAAGGGGAAATTTGCTAATCACTTAGACATCAAATTGCTGAACGTCATTCATATACCAACCCACAGGGAAATGAGTAATGCAGTCCTCTCATCTGAGTTAGAAAAGAGTCGAGGAGATAAAGGTAGCCTCACGTACACAGCAACGAGAATAAAACAAATGTGGAAGAGCTCATTAACAGATCACCATCCATTCTGCTCACTGATGTAGACAATGATCCTGTGGAAAACCAGTGTGATCATGTACAGTCTTTATCATAATGCCTGTAACATCTCTCTCAAGAGGGTTCAACTGATTTCACAGCTTTTAAAAAATATATAAATTATTCAGTATTAAATGCACAATTGTGACACAGCTATAAAATCATGTTACTCTTTCATGATAAAAAAATGTAGAAAACTAAGAATGCAATCAATTATATAGATGCCTGGTGCATGGTTGTGGCTGTCCTGCTGCACTACTTTTTGTTGGCAATGTTTATTTGGACAGCTCTCAATTGTGCACAACTATACTTAATGCTGCTTAGAACCATGAAACCCTTTCCTGGACATTTCATTGTAACCATGTCAGCAATCGGATGGGGTAAGATTTAAAGTTGCAAATACTTCCAACTCTTACCAAAGTATAGGTACATAGTACAGACAGAGAGAGGTGTAACATAGCAGATCAGTAGTGAGGAACTGTAATCTCTGGTTTAGACAATATGGTTTAATAAATAATCCCCTGTTACAGTTTACTCAACTGCTATAAGCTAAGCTTGTTTTCACTGTCTTGATACAGCACTGAAAACAAGAGCTCATTCACCAGCACAGCAACATACGTCTATTGCATGTAGGAGAAATCTTCACAATA
The DNA here is from genome assembly GCF_023343835.1 of Lagopus muta. Lineage (NCBI taxonomy): Eukaryota > Metazoa > Chordata > Aves > Galliformes > Phasianidae > Lagopus > Lagopus muta. Next base: position 84,806,306 of record NC_064433.1, read on the forward strand.
CTCAAGGCATTCAACAATCAGTTTCTGTCAACTACAGGATTTTTTATTTTTTTTTCAGATACAGTGACTGCATTTATAGACTCAAATGCTTCACTGAGCTCTCTCTGAGATGCCTCATGACCTCCACCAGAGCCTTGCATGCATCCAAAAGCATGGGCTGACTTACATAATTTATTACATATTATGTATTATTATTACGTAATAATATTGAGATATATTAATTAATATTAATAATACTAATGTTATGTATCAATATTATGTAATAATACAATATTATGTATTAATAAGAGTGCATTCTTAAAAAGGTAATACCAATTAGCATCAACACAGCAAGCTGAAAGGAAACTATTTGGAGGACTGAAGAATGCAGTTAGATGCCCAGGAGATAAAGTAAAAAATAATACAGTACACAAGACTACCTGCCATTTCCACATTGTGTATTCAGCATGTTGTTTCCAGTGGCATCTACCAAGCAGCTCAGAGCCTGATTTTTTAATTATTATTTTTTGCATTTGGGTGGAGGCAGAGATAATTTCTCTAAAACTTCTAGAATTTGGACTGCACATGCAAGTCAGAAAACGTTTAGTGAAAGCTGCCTGGCAACACATCACTGTTCTCCAGCATTAAGTTCTTCATTGTCCTGATACTATTTGCGCTTCTGAAAGAGCACAATTCTGACTCACTGCTTTTCAGACTTTGAGAGCACAGCCAATAGTTGGCAGTCTGGAAGATCTACAGCAGGGCTGAAGGAGGGGGTAGGCAAGAAGTTATTTATGTAGAATAGAGATAAGGCACACCTGTGCAACTGAACAATAGCAAACCAGTGTCTCTCTTATTAATTAGGGGTCCCTGCTGTAGTAGTTGCAATAACACTTGGAGCTACTTATGAAGAAGGGAAAGCTTTAAACTACTGACAGGAAGAATTGTAAGTTTGTGTGTCATTACAATACCTGCTATCGTATACGTTATGTGTTGGCTTATTATTAATACCATTCCAGGTTTATTGTTAGTATATTATTTTGTATATTTAAGTGCCTCTACTGAAAAAAAAAAAAAAAAAAAAAAAAAAAAAAAAAAAAAGGCAAAATTCTCCACTCAAACTTAACTTTCATTGTAAGGAACTGCAGCTTTTTCTCACTGAGAATGTGGGAAGCTGGATTTACATCTGCCCTGAATCCTCCTGCAAGATCTCCTGTGGCTTTAAATGGGAGTTGTAGACAGTTTTACAGAAGCTGAAATTGAAGACCTTCGTTTAAGTGCATAACTGCATTACAGTACTTAAATGTAGTCCTTTGATTTATTTAAAATCTTTATGCTGGGTGTAACTATATGCCTTAATACCGTGTGTTTTTCATACCTGCATTCATCTGGATGCCAGCACCCCAGAGCAGGCTATAGACTTGCAGTGCTCCTTGGTGGTAGTGTATGATACAGAGAAAACACATTTCAGAAATACAAACACCCTTCCACATAATTATATAAGGTTAGACAAAGCTGTTCTATGATTCTGTGGTGGTCATCTCATTGTACTGACATAGAGAGTGTTGACATCTAGCTTGCAATTATTTGTCAACGAAAAAAAGGAAATAAATATGATTGAAGGGTAACCTCATCCTCCTGAATCTGCTCCCACTTTTAACCTTTGTCCGTAAAGTTTTTCCTTTTGCTCTGCAGATTTATTATAATATTCACTCTCAACTTGTATATGGCAGACAGATACCTATTTGGTTAGCTATATGCCGCTTTGCAATATTTACCTCTGCAGTTTATTTGATAAATCACTGGCCATTTCCCAAAGAAACGTGTCTGAAAACCCTGTTGTCGAGGAATGATCGCCTTTCAGAGACAGGCTAGGGCTAGAAAGACCAAAGGGGTCCCTCAGGATGAAAAATAGCCAACTGTTTTGTTTTGTTTTGGTGCATTGAACAATGTGCCTAACAAATCTTTTGAAACTGCCTCACTTTGTATTAAAAGTTGCTGGCTTGCAGCCCTGGATCAAAATCAGAATTTCAGCATGAAAAAAACCCATGTTCTGGTCCTTCCTTTTGCCAGTAGCATTCATACTCCTCTTTAACATTATCATCTTCATCAAGATCATTGTTTCTGTAATATGGAATGAGAACAAGAGCCTGACAAGGTGAGGTGGCATAGAATTCCTCGGCTCTTTCAGGATATATATTCCTCAATCTCTTATTAAGAGCTCAGACTTTCTTGTTACAAAGTCAGATTTTTGAGAAAATAATTTGTTTTAAAGCAATACACACTTAAAGCAGTTAGAGAATAATTTCCACTGCTGTAGTGGGTCAGGATTTTCTCATTTACATAAATGAGCACATTGCAGGCTTCCCCCCTAACCACCACCACTTTGGTTTTGGTTGCCATGCTACTCAACTTTGCTTCAGTGAAGGTTATGCTTTACTGTTCACTAATCTCAAAGAACTAACCTATTCAACAAAGCTTTGCACTTCATTTCTTTAACAGACAATTTTAATAGTTGGAGTAGACCAAAATACCGTCTCTCTGACTCCTCATGGGCTTCAGAAATACTGGATATCCAAATTTTAATGGCAGCTAATTCTTATAATGAAAACTGTGAACATTAGGAGTGAAGTTATTCTAAAAAGCTTATCATAGCTAACATGCTAACTTTCAGTGTTTCATGCTGCCTTGGTAAACCTCACATTTTAATCAAAGAAATATACAGCCACACTAGATATTCCAAAGACAGATTATTCATACAAGCATGGGCAGATTTCTTATTCTCGATTTATTTCCTGGATGATACCCCAACCAAAAGTAAGATATATGTTCTCAACTCAGCTGAGTAACAGATACTTGCAATATAGCCCTTAGTAAGTAAAATAGAAAGCTTAACCTCAAAAAGAGATTAAATTATATGGAGAATTTTTTTTGTGCGTGTTTTTTTAGGAATAAAAAGGATTCACTCATGAAAAAGATGACTGCCACTATCTCTATAGTAGTGATGCTTGGAATCACCTGGATGATTGGCTACCTCATGCTAATAAGACATGAGGAAATGAATCTTTTTTTCAGCTATATGTTCTGCATTTTTAATGCTACACAGGTAAAGTATCTGGCAATTCTGAGACTAACAATTTAGACATTGGAAAAAAAAACAAACAACAAACATCTCTGATACATTTGTTGAATGAATGGTGGTAGAGTGGAGGACCTGGTGGAACACAGATTCAGAATTTTTTTTTAGGCAGGGGTGCTATGCTTCTGGTCTCCAAAGCAATGTGATATTCAGAGTGTATATCAGGAAAAAACTTCCTTGTCAGCTGTGGAAAAGCATCCCAGGAAAGTAACTAGAGATTTATGCCTTCAGAACTTTTACAGATTCTGAATAAAAGCCTACAGGAAAGCATCCACCTTGTTTTCCCCCGGGAGCAACACAGACCTTAAGAATTCTTGGCTTTGTACTCATATAAGGCATATTAAGTACATGAAATAGTGGATACTTCATTAATATATTAGTAAATATTTTCTGCAAAACAGCTAACTGGACATATGTGACAATTCCCACAGTTCCTTCACCCCTAAATCTAAAGTTGTTTACTGTCTTGATTTACTGAAAACTGAGACTCTGCATACCAGTGGGGATCAGATCTGCCAACTCTCCCTACAAGAAGTTCCTGATACAATTATTACTATACTAACGGATACAGCGATTTTTTTACATTTTTCACATGGGTAGATAGCAATAGGACAAGAGGGAATGGTTTTAAACTAAAGGAGGGAAAAATTTAGATTAGATGTCAAAAGGAAGTTTTTCACAGAGAGGGTGGTGAGGTGCTGGAACAGGCTGCCAAGAGAGGTTCTGAATGCCCCATCCCTGGAGATGTTCCAGTCCAGGTTGGACGGAGCCTTGGACAATGTGATCAAGTATTTGGTCTAGTGTTTGACAACCCTGCCTGTGGCAGGTGAGTTGGAAATTGATGATCCTTGAGGTCCCTTCCAATCCAAACCATTCTATGACTCTATGATTACATCATTCTGTGATTTAAAACTGAAATCAGGAACAGAGACAGAATACAAATCTGTTTCAAAGAATTAGGGTTTTGTTGGTTTGTTTTCCCTCCTTCCCCTTCAGGATTCTCTTGAGAACTCAGAACAGAAATTTTGCAGTCCTGCTTTGCCTCCACATATGTCTGCTGAAAATGATGATAGGGTACACCAGTCATATTTATTGCTTAAGAGTCAGGCAAATCTTACATTCATTCCAATCATTAGAAGACATATTAACTAATTCACTATGAATTCACTATAGGAGTAATTCACAATGTGCAAATGAGGTAACTATAGCTGCAATTTCGTAGTAACATGAAACCATTGTCCCAGTTAAAGAAATAATTTTATTTCAAAATATTAATGTCATTGTTAATGGTTGCTGAAAACTATTTTGTAGATTTTTTTTCAGGTCAAAAAATACCAACTAATGTCTTCTAGTTTTATCAATGATGTGCTTCGTTTGTTTTTTTTTTTTTCCATAGGGACTTCAGATTTGTATTCTGTACACTTTCAGATCACCAATCTTCAAGAAAAAAGTTTCTGAAGTGTTTTCTGTTTTGAGGGTACCAGGGATACAAATTTATCTGCATTCAGAAATTTAGCATGTTTCAAAATCACAGCCTGCAAAGCATTCCCAAGGAATTTTCAGGTTATCTGAAATTTCCACAGAAAATATTTCCTTGTCCACTCTCCCTAACAGCTGTTAGAAACTTGTAAATATATTAAATATAATTCTGCTTTTTTTTTTTCGTGGCTTGCTTTATGTAGATTTCACTGGTATCTTGAATGACAAACATACTGTTCCAACTGCAGGTAGCTTGGAATAGATTTTAAGACAAGAACAGTAGGAGTAAGAAGCAGAACTCCATGTGTGTTATTGTGCAGAGGTAACACAATGGTACATCTTGATACCACTTGCACTGCAGGCAACAGAGGAAGCTCTTTGAAAGGAGGCTATTATAGATTTGTGTTACAGTACAGACATACACAAATTGCTCTGTTTATGTCTTTTTCATTTCTCAGACCAGTTCAACATGTTTACCTAGCCTATGTAACATAGTTCTTCTCTCCCTTTTGTACGAACAATTTTAATTTAATTAAAAAATTAATTTACCTTTACCAGAAGGTAAATCAAATGCACATTTCTTACTGGTTCTGAGTCCAAACTATATGCACTATGTCCATAAAATGTTGAATTTACAACTGTTTTTACAGAAGAAAATCTGTATCTTAGAATATTTTAAAATTTTGCAACAAGAACTTCTTCAATTTAAATACTAGTTAGATAAAATATTCTGTTTTCCTATGAGAAAATAAAGGTAATTAAAAAGAAAAAAAGTTAAGCACTTGAAGAAACAAGCTAGGAAAGAAATTCTTTATAAATATATAACCTAGGTCCTATTCACATCACCCCAGCATTTGCCTACGTTAGGACACCTATTCCCTTTTGGAAGTATACAGGTATTGCTAGATACTAGCTGGGGTACTTCAGCCAGCATTCAGCCACACTGGCTTTTGGCTGCACCTTTCTTTCTGCCTGTCTGTCCTTTGGTGACATGGGGAGCTTGGCAGAGGAATAAGCAGCTCTTCTCCCTTTGTGACCTTGAGCAAAGTTCTAAAGCCCACTGTAGAGGGCTCTTGCCTAACAAATGGAAGTAAATGTTCTGACAATCTCATTCTCTTCTGTGTGAAGAAAAAAAAAAGCCTGAGAAATTTAGGTAATTTTAAAAAACATTATCGCTTTTTTCAAATATATTTGTATGCTTGGCTATCTCTGGTTTAAAAAAAAATAAAAAATGAACATCATGTTTGAAAACATCAGGTTTTCATAACCTGCTTGAACAAGCATGGCCAGCCTCCCCCATTAATAAGCCTCCAAAAGAGCCAGCTATCAGATACAAGGCTGAAGTTCATCACCATTGCTCCAGAAAGCCGAAGGTCAGTAAACCTTATCTAGGAAAGGAAAGGTAATCGATACTTTTTTTTTTTTTTCTTTTGCACTGGTTACGTATGTTTCAGGTTGCATATATATACTTATAAATCCAATTTGTAATGCCTGCCTTTGCTGATTCCTTCAACTTCATTAAAGAAAAAGTATTTTAGAAATTATTACATGGTTTAGGAAGGATGATCTTAGATCATGCCGTCAAAAGCAGCTGGATATTGTAAAGGTGGCTGCTTCAAAGAGTAATGACACTTTCTTGTCTGTGATTTTTTTTCCCCCACAAACATTGTTCTCCAAATCCCATTTAATTTTGAACACAGAACTTTTAAAAAGCTTAATAAATGTATTATTTTAATATTATACAAAAAAGAAAAGCAAAAAAAAAAACAAAAAAAAAACAAACCCACAGAAAACAAACAAACAAAAAAACCAAACACACAAAAATTACAACTGAAGAATATATAGTATTGGATTGACAATACTAACTAAATAACCACATTAAAAATACTGAAAATTATAAATATTATTATTATTTTTTCTCATCCAGGGAATCTTAATTGCAGAATTGAAGCAAAGCAAAATTTAGACTTTTCAGGTTATATGCTTGATTCTTGTAGGCTCAGTTGTTCGACTCTTATCTATACACGGTGGAATATATTAATCTTAATGTGGTGAACTTTGGTATTCTTTGTGATATGTGTGCTTTCAGTTCAGGAAGTTTCTCCTTGTTAAAACAGGGAAAAATCTCCTGTGTTATCAAAGGAATGTTTTGGAGGAGGATTGAATAGAACAAGGGGGAATGGTCTTAAAGTGAGACAGGGGAGGTTTAGGTTAGCTATCCGGAGGAAGTTTTTCACAGAGGTGGTGACGCACTGAACAGGTTGCCCATGCTGACAGCCAGACACTGCAAGTGTTCTGTTGGGCCTTCAGCTTCAGAGCAGACATCCTAATGGTGGACACTAACTTGTGCTTTCCTAACATATTTATCTTTAAGGCATTCTTTTCTGGTGAAAAGGTGGTGACGCACTGAACAGGTTGCCCAAGGAGGCTGTGGATGCCCCATCCCTGGAGGCATTCAAGGCCAGGCTGGGTGGCTCTGGGCAGCCTGGTCTGCTGGTTGGTGACCCTGAACATAGCAGGGGGGTTGAAACCAGATGGTCATTGTGGTCCTTTTCAACCCAGGCCATTCTATGATTCTATGAATTGTCTGGTATTGTCTTTTATTTGTAATGGACAGAAAAGTCCTGTCTTCCAGGCCTCTTTCTTATGTTTTTAAAACTGAAGAGATGATACATATTTCTTTACATTGAAATGGCCAAATTATTCCTATTTTTCTCATACTTATCTACCAGGCCTCTTGCATCACTCCATTATCTTGCTCTGTTATACCATTCTTTGCCTACATACAAAGTGACCAGCAGTGATGGAACACATTAATTTCAGATGCATTTTCCCAAGGGATCTTGTCAACTACATCCTTCAGCAGCCTCTAGTCTGTTCTCCCCACATCCATGGTTGAAGTTTCACTGGCAGTTTTCCTCTTGCCATCAAAGATTTGTAACTCAACTACTTCATGCTCACTATAGCCAAGATGGGTACCAGTCACCCCTTCAAGGCAACAATTTCAGAGGAGAAAGAATGGCCTTAAGTTGCACCAGGGGAAGTTCAGGTTGAATATTAGGATAGATTTATTCTCGGAAAGAGTGGTGAGGCATTGGCACGGGCTGCCAGGGAGTTGATGGAATCACCACGCCTGGAAGTGTTCATGTGCTGTGCAGATGTTGCATTGAGGGACATGTTTAGTGGGCATGGTGGCGCTGAGCTGATGGTTGGACAAGATGGACTAAGAGGTCTTCTCCCACCTTAACGATTCTGAGTTATTTGTGGAGGCGCAAGCTCTCCATGGATGGTGGCTCTGTGCCACAAGCAGGGTGGCATTTCACAACTGATTTTCCATCCCAGCAGTGCCATCCTACATGTGTCAAAGCCATTCTGCTCTGGCTGAACCACCATTTCCCATCATTATGGCTACAGTTGGACCTGCTCTTCATCTCAGGTCCACAGCAGCTCTTAGAATCACAGAATGTCTTGGGTTGAAAACGATCACAATGATCAGCTAGTTCAACCCCCTGCTACGTGCAGAGTCGCCAACCACCAGATCAGACTGCTCAGAACCACATCCAGCCCGGCCTTGAATGCCAGAGACCGAGCCACCTCACCAGAATCGTCCCCTCCCTCTCCCCGCGTGGCGGCGGCCACGGCGACCAGCTCGGCGCATGTGTGCTGTGGCCCTGGGCGGTCCGGTGGCCCTAGTGCGCATGCGGACGCAGCGCGCAGGCCCGGCAGCGGCAGCGCTCCGGCCGCCCCTTCTCTCCTCTGCCACGTACGGGTGGCTGCGGTCGAGTCCGGGCTCGGAACGCGTCTGGGCCTCCACCGCCGGGACCACGCGGGAGCCAGAGTAAGAGAGCGGGCTCACCCGCTTCCTTTCCCCTCGTCGCCCCGGGGCCAGCCGCTGCAGGGCGGGTGAGGGCGGCGGCAGGGGCGTCGGGCCGGGGGGCTCCGGGGCTCCGCGGCCCCTGACGGAGGGGCTGGGAGACCCCTCGCGTCCCCCCGGCCGTGCCTCAGGAAGGCCCTGGCCCGCGCTTAGCCGCGGCGGCTGGTTCCTCCGCTCCGCTGCTTCCTCCGGGCCTGCCTCGCTGCGGCTGGGGAGCGGTGATCCATCTAGCTGTGTCACGTTGTGGGAGGGAGGCCGGAACGCTGTGCGATTATGTGCTTGAAACGTTTCGGGTAGTTCTCTGCGACGGCTGTAAGCAGGTGCAGTGTTGGGAATCTCCTTTCTTTCACCCCAAGCCGAGCACTTGGGGAGAACACTTGGGCAAAAAAAAAAAAAAAAAAAGTTAAAAAAAAAAAGTGCATTTTAGTGTTTTCCTGTTATCTTTTCCTATTCTTCGCTAGACGTGCAGTGTATTTCTGTGCGTGATGTCAGTAAGACAGTGTAATCATATAAGTATGTTGTAACAGCAAGCACAGATACGAGTGATGCATTCCAAAGGCTCACAGTTGCTCAGGTGTGTCCCCTGAAACGTGGCTGCAGAATGACTGATGAGGTTCTGTTCTTACTATTGTCAGTTTCGAACTGCACCGTAATGCTAAGGAAGCCAAATCTGTGCCCAGCTGTGATGTTTAAGCTGTGTGAGGTGCAAGCCTAAGTGAATTCTTAATCCACTTGTAGATGCATTTTCTGCATTTGTTCAGGGTGTTAAATTGTACTTGAAGCTGCAGCAAGATCAGAGCAAGAGTGGCCCCATCTCTGTGTGTTACTCATTTCACAAAGTGAGCGTGAGGAGTCAGAAAAGCGGTGTCGTCTTGTTCACCTGCCTGGTGTGTCACCACAGCCTTACCATCTCCCTGTTAGTGAGCCCAGCCTTTTGCAGAGGTGGATATTTCATACTATGGAGGAGGGAGGGGAGCAGTCACCAGCCTAAAGGACTGGGGAAGGCCTTTGTCCATTCTCCTGGGCTTGCTTGTGCTGTGTGTCAGCCCTACGCTCTTCGTGTCTGTCGCAGCTTTCCCAAGCTGAGCAAGAAGAAGAGAGCTGGGAAGACCACTTTCATAGGGGTGAGAAGATCACACTTTTCCCCACTGTTTACAATAAAATTGTCTAAAACTCAAATCATGAGTGTTAGAGATTAACCATGCGTGTATGAGACAGAGGAAAGTATAGAGTAGAGTACCCCTAACATAAAATTATAGAATCACTCAGGTTGGAAAAGACGTTCAAGATCATCAAGTCCAACCACAACCTAGCCATACTACCCTAACTCCAACAACCCTCCACTAAATCATGTCCCTGAGCACCACATCCAAATGGTTTTTAAACACATCCAGGGATGGTGACTCAACCACCTCCCTGGGGAGCCTATTCCAGTGCTTAACAGCCCCTTCTGTAAAGAAGTATTTCCTGATATCCAGCCTGAACTTAGCCTGGCACAGCTTGAGGCCATTTTCCCTCATCTTGTCACCAGTAAGAAGAGACCAACCCTACTCTTGCTGTAAGCACCTTTCAGGTATATTGGAAGAGAGCAATAAGATCTCCCTTCAGCCTCCTCTTCCCCAGACTAAACAGCCCCAGTTCCTTCAGTCTCTCCTCGTAGGGCATATTCTCCAGCACTTCACAAGCCTTATTACCTGTTTTTGAACCTGAAACAGTTGGGAGGGAATTATCATAGTTTTCATTGAGTTAGTTTGTATGGTAAATCATCATCTTTTGGCTCTGGACGATGAGCATGTGTAATAAGAGATGGGCTGCATGAATGTCAGGGAGCTCACTGCATTCTTTTCAGTGGAAAAAACAGACTTTTAAGTTGGATTGGGGGTAGATAGTATTTTTATGCACTGTTTCTGACTGTAATGTAAAATTGCCCAGTTTGGTGGTTCTGCTTGTGGGAATGTAGCATTCCCACTACTACCCTGTTACTGCTGGTAGGTGTCTGTCCTGGTGCTGCCTGGAGGACGTACCACTTAGTGCTACAGAGGCTCCAGAAATGGAGTTCTAGGTTTTTATAGTGCTAAATTGGTGTAAGTTTATCTTAGATTTAAGTAATTAATGAAACTTCACCTGGGGTTTTAAGTTGGAGGCCATATAAGTGAGCATTTTAAGACCAGTGGGGAAGATCACTGTCCTTCTAAAAAAGGAACACGTTGCTCTTACATGCAGTTAAAAATTTAGAAAAACGAACACCGTTCTTTCCTCAATTATGAAATTAAAACTCTTGTTCAAGATCTGTTTTAGTTGAACCTCAGTCTGCGCCGTGCTCGGAAGTGTAAATGAGATTGTTACATATGATAAAGTAATGGATTTTTATAACTGGGGACATTTGTTAAAATGTTTTAGAGTGGAAGTGTTTAAGGAAGTTTGACAGTAAATAAAGCTTTTTTAATTTTTTTCTGATGCAGCTTCCTGTTTTCTGCCACTGATAGTGCATGGCGGCTTATCCTAACTCTGTCCTGAAGTGAGGTGGGAAATTTGACCAATAACCAGCATCAGTAAAACAGACAAGGTAACGTATTGCTAAGTGCGTGTTTAGTAAAAAACATGAAAGAACAACTGGGTATGGATGCTATTTAGTGTTTTATGCTAATTTTGTTCTAAAAAGCCTTCTGCAAATAAACCTTTTAAAACCAACTTCTGCTGAAACAAAGTAGAACTGAAACAGATGTTCCTGTAGTCAAGACTTGTAAAACGTGTATAATGCATTAGCAGATTTTAACAGTTATGAACTTCACCATTTCATCACTGTCTCTGCAGCTACCTGGCTGTGCATGTGGCTGTGCATGTGGCTGTGCATGTGGCTGTGCATGTGGCTGTGCATGTGAATAAAAGGTCCCTTTTCTCTGCAGTTAGACTGAATTTCTCTTTATCCACCTGCCTCTTGTTCTCTTAAGAGAATGAGTTTTGTTCAGTAGGTGCTTGTCTCTTTGCTCAGCACCACACAGCTGCTGTGGTGAGAGTGGGGAGAGAATCAGAAAGGAAAGTGTGAGGACTTGTGATTTGAGATAAAGACGTTCTGCTAGGTAAAACAAAAGCCACATACACAGCCAAAGTAAAGCAAGAAATTAATTTGCTACTTCCTGCTTCATTAGCAGGCAAATGCTCAGCCACTTCAAAGAAAGCAGGGCTCATCACATGTAACAGTTAATTGGGAAGACGAACACCATCATTCCAAATATCCCCACTCCCCAGCTTTTTTCCTTTCTCTCAGCTTTTATTGCTGAGCACAACATCCCTTTTGGCCAGGTTGGGTCAGCTGTCCAGAGCAAGCTACTAAAATGTTGGTATGCTTTCAGTGTTATTCTCATCATAAATCCAAAGCACATCACTGTAGCAGCTAGAAGAAAATTAACTATTTCAGCTGAAACCAGAGCAGTGTTTTGTCTTTATTCTATATCAACTATGTTGTTCTCTGTTCACATACTTGGCTACGTGACCCAGTTAATGAATACCACCTTTCCCATATTTTAATATACATATGCACACATCATTCCCTTAGTCTATGGGACATCCATCTTAAATGTACCTTGTGTTCCTTTTGTCCATGACTTTAGGTTCCATCTGCCATAACAGTCTTTCAGGACAGGAGAATGTATGGTGGTGAATGCTGGAGCTGTTTCTGACTGTGCTTATTCATCTCTGTCACTGCTGCACTTTGCTCAGTTCCATCAAAATGTATTAATCTTGGTGACATCATATACAGTATTATGTAGCAAGTAACATAACGCATTTTAAATTATTATCTGTTCTCATTGAACATAAGATTCCCCTTTAGGTACACACCAAACATCTCCATCCTTCTGTATTACCCACCAAGTGCACTTGGTCATTGACTGAAAGCAGTCCTGTGAATGGACTTGCCTTCATCTGAGGGAAGGATAACCATGGCTGTCTGGCCCAGGGTGGTTTTCATCCTAGTGCACTAGAAGGACTTTATTTCCTTATACAGTGTGTGGGAGTTTTAACTGGGAAGGGCCAGCTTGATTGATAGATCCCTTTTGCTAAACGTATGCCTCAGTGTTTGAATGTGCCAACACCCATTGCTGTTAGTGCAGTCTTTAATAGCTCATTGTTTCATTTGATTTTCCTGGAGGCTGGTGCCAGGTAGGGGGTGTGATGTACCCACTCAGTGTCATGCTCTTTGGCTCAGGTGTCTATGAGGTGGTTTTGGAAAGGAGTCCTGTTGTCTGACTCAGTTCCTGTTAGAGTACCATGTTGACACAAGACTTGCTTTTCAAGGCCCAGGGTAGTGTTTTGGGCAGTGGCATGTGGCACACGATATGTTTCCAGATATCTAGTTGCTTCCACCATTGTAAGCACGTGACACTTGCTGTGGCTGCTTCAATCCTAGCAACCTGCTGATTGTTTTTGTTTTCTTCAAGTACATCTATCAAAGGAGTGCACGTGACATGCTTTTACAACTATGTTCTCTACCTGATTAGCAGTATCTTTCCACAGTGCAGCAGCCCAGATAGGTTTGACTCTGTACTGCCAGCTGTTCTGCTTCCACGGCTGTAACCATCCCCACAGGGTATTTGCCACCATCCCCACAGGGTATTTGCCACCATCCATGAGACAGTATAGAAGTAGAATGCCGGCCACTTTTCTCACTTGGTAATATCTAAAGCTAGCTAGATGGTTTTCACTTCTGTAAATTCAACTTCTTCAGCACTTTCTGTTACCTGTTACACAGGACTCCATACGGCTGATTTCCACCTCTGATGCTTTCCCACACTAAGACATCAGTGAACAGGACATACTGCTTCTCATGAGGCTTGTTGTCTTGTTTGTGTGGTTCCTTCTATAGTACCTCCTTTAATGGGTCTCAACAGTTTGAAGACATATCCATTACAACCTCCATCCTGTGTCCTTTTGCACCAGGCCATAGGATTTAACACTGAAGTGTACTCATATCCTTTCCCTTGCTCCAGCCTGGGCTTGTCCGGTAGATAGAGGTCTACCTATTGTGTCATGGACATATCTATGCCTGAAGGTGCTTCAAGGTTTGCCTCTTCTGATGTGAGCTTTGTAGTGGGCCAAAGCCTCTTCAGAGGTATACCTGCTGCAGCATGGACTTACCCACAGCTCTAGTTACTTACCTTCCCTGTCATGGCCTTTTCATTGATCGTGGTCCCTTCAGACACCACTGTATCACGATCTCATCCACAGCCGCAAATGCTTTGAAGTATTCTGGCATGGCTTTGTCTGCAGACACAGGCACTGCAAGGTGTACTTAACACAGGCTTCTGCTTGCCTTGAGGTGTGCTTGCTCCAGAGTGGACATTCCCATGGCCCTCGACATTTCAGGGCACATTCTCCTGTGCAGGCTGATGCAGAGGTCGCAGTTCCTCAGTCTTGAGTTCAGCCTGAAGTCGCAGCCTATCCAGTAGAGCAGCATGGGGACAGCAGTGATGCCTTTGCATCTTCCAGCCCAGGTTCATGACCATGGTTGTTTCCAGAATGTTCTCAGACACAGTAAAGCAAGATGATAAGGAGTAGACCAGATGTCAGAAGCAAAAGCAGCCATTAAGAAGTGCTGGACTCTGAAATACAGTTAGGCAAGTAATCCCTGTGAAAGAGCATGGGAGCCTGTCACTTCACAGAATCACAGCACTTAGCAGCTAAACAGCTGTAATGTGTATAAATTTAGTCCAGTGCACTCATCACACTCATATGTTGTGGAACCTTTGTTCCCTAGGTTGGGTCCCAAAAAGATTGTTGTAGTTTAACCATGAGAGGCAGCTAAGTACCACATAGCCATTTGCTTATCCTCCCCAAGTGGGATGGGGGAGAGAATCACAAATGAAAAAGTATGAAACCTCATAGGTTGTGATAAAGACAGATAAAGTCATGTGCGAAGCAAACAAGGAATTCATTTACTACCTCCCATCAGCAGGGAGGTGGGTGTTAAGTAACCTAATAGTTAAGCTAGCCTAACCATAGGAGAGCTGAGCTCACCACACATGAAGGTTTCTTGGGAAGACAAATGCCTTCCCTCCAAACATACCCCTTTTCTGAGTGCAACACCATGCAGTGTGGGACATACATCCCTTTGGCCAAGCTGGATCAGCTATCCTGCCTGTGTCCCCTCCAGCTACCTGTGCTTTGCCCATGAGCTCAGAATGCATGTGGTCTACTTCGTTGTTTGAGAAACTGGTGCATTGTAGAACGTGTTTGAGAGAGGTTTTCTAGGTGGTTCAATAGGTTTTCTTTTTTAGAGCACGGAAAGCATCTGAACTGTCATCAGACACATTTAAGTTGTTAGCAATTTAGTTCTCTAAAGTATGTTTTTAATGTTTTTGTGGTTAATAGGTCTGGAGGTGACAAAGAATCCACCATGAATGGACAGCTGGACTTAAGTGGGAAGCTGATCATAAAAGCTCAGCTTGGTGAAGACATTAGGAGAATTCCTATCCATAATGAGGATATCACCTATGATGAGTTAGTATTAATGATGCAAAGAGTTTTCAGAGGAAAACTTCTGAGCAATGATGAAGTCACAATAAAATACAAAGATGAAGGTAAGGTTTAATTACTGCTGTTGTGGTGTAATTACTACTGTTGCTCTGATACCATTTATCCAGAAATCACACAGAACTGAAACTGTGCAACTCGCCTTTACAAAGTTTTCTAAAATACTGTTGGCAAATGTGGATGATTTCTCTTAAAATGATTTGATTCAATCAGTAGAATCTATCTTTTGTGGTTATGCTGTATTACCATAGTATTTCTGCCAGTGTTTCTGGAATATCTACAATCTACAAGTTCATTCTTCTGCTGATGCTGTTTCAGATTTCTCTTCTAGTTACATATTGAACCAGCTTTTTTGTGTGGTAGGGTGGATTTGAAGGGTGAAAGTTGAATTAGCACACATGATTTAACACAAGCTCTCTTTAGACTTAAAAAATGATTTTTATGCAGTACTTTCACAGTATGCAAGATGCATTGTTTGAGATGTATGGAGTGATTGTTGTGGTCCTGAGGATTTTTTCATCTTAGAATGTCTGTGGAAGAGAGGGCAGAGGGGATGGTATTCGTGATGTGTAAATAGAAGTGTTGTGTTCCTGCAGGTTCATTCTTTCTTAATGGCTTTAGCACTGTCTGTGGGACCTAAAATGTAAAGTAACCTTTGTTCATACATCTCTACTCTTGAAGGACTCAGAGACAGTTTTTCACTTTTATAAAGGTTTGAGAGAGACTACTTCTCATAAAAAATGATATGCAGTTATGAGCTTTTTTGAGGATCTTGGCCTGTATTAGGAGAAAGCTGTGTGGATTTGCAGTAGTTTTGTTTCTCGTCTTATCATGTATTATTTTTCCTTTCTGAAATGGGAAAGGTAAAAGAAAGTGGGTGAATTCTTTCTCGTGAGGTTAGAGCATCTTACCCTTTTTTGTGTTCTTGCTGTTGTTCAGGTATAATTCTCTGTTTTTATGTATGTCTCTGTCGCTTTTTTCAGTTTTGAAAAAATAACAGTGTGTAGTGAAACCCTGTAATTGCAGTTTCATTCTTCAATTGTCTGTGACAGCCTAGACACCTCCTACCATCAATTTTTGCTTATTCTGTCTCAGAATATACTGCTTCTCCACTGTGATACCGAGATTGTGTATTGCACTCGATTGTGAGTGTCCAGCCTTTCAGCTTGCGTGGGCCACGCTGAGTGAAGAGGAATCATCTAGGGCTGCATATATGTAGGTTACTCTGAAAGTAAGGCCTCCTATTAATTCCATAGAAACCTAAGGGAGGAGCTCCTTGAGAGCAGCCCTGCAAAGAAGGGCTTGGGGGTCCGAGTGGACGAGAAGCTGGACATGAGCCGGGAAGTGCGTGCTTGCAGCCTGGAAGGCCAGCTGTGTTCTGGGCTGCGTTAAAAAAGGGGTGGCCAGCAGGGAGCAGGAGGTGATTGTCCCCCTCTACTTGGCTCTTCCGAGGCCCCATCTGCAGCACTGCATCCAGGCCTGGGGCCTCCAGCACAGGAAGGATGTGGAGCTCTTGGAGTGGGTCCAGAGGAGGGCCACTAAGATGATCAGAGGGCTGTAGCACCTCTCCTATGAGAGGAGGTTGAGGGAACTGGGATTGTTTAGCTTGGAGAAGAGATGGCTCTGCAGAGACTTCATTGTGGCCTTCCAGTACTTGAAGGGAGTTCATGAACAGGAGGGGGAACAGCTATTTACAGGGGTAGATGGTGATAGGACAAGGGGGAATGGTTTTAAACTCAGACTGGAGGTTTAGCTTAGATATTACATGGAAGTTTTTCACACAGAGGTGGCGACGCACTGAACAGGTTGCCCAAGGAGGCTGTGGATGCCCCATCCCTGGAGGCATTCAAGGCCAGGCTCTGGGCAGCCTGGTCTGGTGGTTGGTGACCCTGCACATAGAAGGGGGGTTGAATCTACATGGTCACTGTGGTCCTTCTTAACCCAGGCCATTCTGTGATATGATTCTATGAAAGAGCACAATAATACTATTTGATAGAACAAATTCTCAGCTACAAAACGCTATTTTTCAACACAGTCACCACTATAAGCTATACATTTTCATCAGCCGTGTTTGAGGGAAGAGTTAGTAGAATGGGGTTCAGTTTGATTGCTGTATGAGGTCAGTGGTATTCTTCCTTTTGTTTTAGCTGGGCTAAGGTCATTATTTAAGTCTGCTTCAATCATGAGGAAGATTGAAATATATCCAGTCTAGCTGCTTCCGTGTTCCTTACCCTCCAAACCTGGAGGACCGCTTGTCTCTGTCTCGTTAACCACAGTAGGCCATCTTCTGAAGCCACTCATAATTCTGCCTTAACTTCTGTGTATAATTTTTTTGCACATTGGTCCTGGCATTAAAATGGTATGTTTTTGTGTTTTGCAAAAATCTAACTTGCTGCTTTGTTGTGATGATGCTTCTAAGAAATATTTTTGAGGACTTCATTTTTCTTGGAAAGAGTTCCTCGTTCTGTAAATATTTCTTTTGACCCAACTTACTGCAATGCCCTTTAAATCAACAGTAAGTGTTTCTAATTGATTGTAGCTCAGGAAGCACAGAACTAAGTCTTCCTTAGTAACCACAGAGCAAAACCTCTGGTTTTTGCTTCTGTGTCTTCAGTTTTCTCTTCATACACATAATGGGGTATGGTAAGTGATAATGTTAATTGGTAGCCTCTTTTCTAGTAGCTTTGGAATCAAATAGGGAATGTCATTATATAGAAATAGAGTAACACTTCTGCCCCAACATTAAGTTCAGTAGTGAATAGGCCTTGCTTTAATGTAACTTTTTAAATATTCTTTTCAGATGGAGATCTTATAACAATTTTTGATAGCTCAGATCTTTCCTTTGCAATTCAGTGCAGCAGGATACTCAAGCTGACGTTGTTTGGTAAGTGTATAAGGTGGTTCATACCTTTTTTTAAAAATAATCTTTATTAAAATTCAGGCAGAGTGGTTTTAAACTGAGACAGGGGAGGTTTAGGTTAGATATTAGGAGGAAGGTTTACACACGGGGTGGTGACACACTGAACAGGTTGCCCAAGGAGGCTGTGGATGCCCCATCCCTGGAGGCATTTAAGGCCAGGCTGGATGTGGCTCTGGGCAGCCTGGTCTGCTGGTTGGTGACCCTGCACATAGCAGGGGGTTGAAACCAGATGATCATTTCAACCCAGGCCATTCTATGATTCATTCTATTGTTCTATGATTTTTGGTTTATATCACGTTGGAAGAAATCAATGAATTACAAACAGTGGATTAATATATGACATCTGTTTTCTTTCTTGCTCTTTCACATGATACCTGAATTTGCAGAAACTGATTCTGTCTCAGTTTTCATAACATGGCTTATATTAACTGGCATACAAAAACAAAGGGTCAGTTGTTTTGCTGTAATATTATTTTCCATGTTATCTTCCACTGTAGCCTTTGTGTAGGGGGGTTTTCTTCACAGGCATATGAGAAACTTTGATGGTAAACTTGCAGTGTTGCTAGGACACTATTAAAAATAATGTCAAATGCTTCTAATATAATAGATTTTAATGTTTATCCTTTTGCCTTTGATAAAATAATTCTTTGTTTTCAGGTTGCTTTTGATAATTTTGCACAGTTCCGCAGAATAGCAGGCAGATTTTAACTGGAAGGCTGACCCTGTTCTCGAGGTGCAAGAGTGTTGTGTGTGCTACCTTAGTTCTAAAAGCACAGCCTAAGGGAAGACAGATTTCCACAGCCAGATATGGTATTTGTATTGTTCAGGGTATAGTCATGGAAACTGAGTAAGTAATGCAGAAACTTGCTGCAAGATTTACTCTGTAGTTCTGGTTCTCAGTAGTGTCAGGCTAAAATGAGATTATATAAAAGAACAGTAAACTCTAGAGTGTGGTTAGCTGTGTTTACTCACTGTGTGACACTCCGAATTTCACAAGGTAGGATGATTCTGAAGCTGGGAATGCTGAGTTGGTTTTCTTTCAATTTTAAACTGAATATCAACACATTATTACAGTTGTAAATGTATGTAATTGCTGTTTTGCAGTTAACGGACAGCCGAGACCCCTAGAATCCAATCAGGTGAAATACCTGCGTCGAGAGCTGATAGAACTTCGCAATAAAGTCAATCGCTTACTGGACTGTTTAGAGCCACCCACTGAACCAGGGGTTTCCACCAACCTGCCTGAAAGTGGTAGGCAGCCTGGCAAAGACTTTTGGGTTTGGTTTGCAGGGATGCGTGCTGTTTAACAGAGTGAAAGATAAGGTTTCAAGTACTGGTTGTGATCATTCTTGATCTTTGCTCAATTTGTAATGCTTCAGTTATTTCAGAGGCAGAATCTGCCTCAGGTTATTTAAAGTAAAGCAGTAAGTTAACTTAGAAATAACAGCTCCAAGTATGATTTTTGTTGTCACGTATGTAAACGCTGTAACTAATGCTTGTGAGTTGGGACAGCTTTTTGACAGGGCTTCCAGCTAAATTAATAGTATGTTGTTGCTGAAGAGGGACGATCTTGCTCCCAGCTGAGCACTCCCACTGCTTACTTTGGGCTAGCTCTGGTGCTTATCTTGTCATGTTGCTAAGCAGGTTTGAGTCACTAGAACAGTAAAAGGCTAATTCAGCAAAAATTATATTCACTTCTTTTGCCAGGTTAGGAAATTGAATCCAGACATTTTGAGCTCAGACCAGCATCAGAGCTGTCTCAGGGTAAGCAGCACAAGGGTGCAGAATAGGGGTGGGAAAGGATTATGGGGGAAGGGGCGAAATGGGGGAGGAATACATATTCTCCCAGTTTTGAGACATTGATCTCCTAGTATAGAAGAAGAATAATGGAATACAGAGTTCCAAGTAAAGTGGTAAACTAGCAACTCCAACCTTTCTTTTAAGAAACATTGCTTTTGTCACTTTAACAAGAAAAGCGTCAAAAATCCAAGCCGTGATATGCAGTGACTAATTTTGGTGGAGTACTGGGAATTTGGGCTATAAACTGTTTGGAAGAAGGTTAGCGTGATAATCATAGAGTGCAAACAGCCACTTTAAACTCTACCTGTACTGTTTGTTTCTCAGTGAAAATGGAGCCCCATAGAAGATAAGGGGCTTCAGAGAGAATCGGTTCTGCAGGGATATGAGCTTCATCCATCAACGTGGGGAGTGGAACTGGGGAGGAGGGGAACAGAACAAGATCTACAGTTCATGAAACAATATAATAAATTAGAAGCTGTTCTGTAACTGTTCTTAATTTAGAATTCTCAGTTGGCAAATCATACCAGAACAGTGTGTTGTAGCGGGAACCTTTGAACTTCAGACTGAAGAGATCTGATGCTCCAGTGTCAGTGCATCCTTCACTGTGCAATGAGACCTCAGCTTTGTGGTTCATCATTTTCAGCTACAGCACTGATTAATCACATTGTTCTAACATAAGCCTTTCAGCAGGTTGTTTTGGTTTTTTTTTGGAGTTTTTGAGAATTCAAACCAGGGCATTTTGTTTCGTAGATGCTGTGGATGGTAGGGAAGAAAAGCCTGCTGCTGCTGACTCTAATGTTAAGCCATCCACTCAAGTTATAGCAGCAAGCATGTCTGCATTCGATCCACTAAAGAATCAGGATGAAATCAGCAAGAATGTCATGTCAGCATTTGGCTTGACAGATGATCAGGTGTCAGGTAAGAATACGTCTTACGAAAAAGAAAGCAAAGCTTGTTAATAAATGATTACCTAAAGCTTGATTTGCAATAGAGCATTTGTTTTTTAGATGTATTAAGCTGCATTCTGTATTGACTATTCCTTTTCAGAATTCTAAAATGTGTGATCCATCAAGGTATTGTAAACAGGCTCGCTAAGTTCTGTATACAAAGTGCCAAAATGTTGCTGTTGGTTGTAGCTTGCTATTGTAGCTTGGAGTAAAAAATAGTTCATTATTTTTTTGTTTCAACTAATTAAAGCTAGTACTAAAATAGCTAATGTACAGTAACTTAATTGGTAACTGCCAGTGATGGAAGAGTGGGACCCACTGCTTGGCCTTAAGGATCGATCTTGTGGTTCAGCATAGGTTCTCAGCTTGTGTTCTGCTCCTTGGGTCAATCAGAATGGTTTATATAACCCCATATTTTCTCTTTTGCATTTCAGAAGTAAACAGTGACAGTGTTTTTTAATCTTAGCAGAAAGGAGTCACTTACTTGTCAGAATGATGAATTGCTCTTGGAGAACTGCATGATTAGTACCAGTATGACTAAGAGGAGAAAACAAAACATTTAAATGCAGTTTATATGAAACTGAATACAGTCAGCTTAAGATAACTGGAATTTTAAAAGAAATTAAGGATATAACAGGAATGTGATGCAGAATATAGAGAAATGACTTTGTAAAGGATTTTCTTGACTGACAAAATTTAGTATGACATTTTTACCTGAAAAACCTACTCTTAACAGGATTTGCCATGTTCACTTTAGACCAGTGTGGTCTTTATATGATTTCATATGGTCTTGAGCAATCTCTTCCTGCATGTAGTATTTTTGGGGATGTCACAGCATAGTTATTTCACATGCTTGGTAAAGATTTGATGGTACTTGAAAACTTACAGTGAACTAATTCTGAGTGATCAACTGTTATATGAGACTGTGAAGTATAACTGGCTGAAAATATGAGCTGATTTTTAAAGGAGTGATTTTCTGTTTGGGTACAAAGCTTCACTGTCAGTTAATGCTTTCATCGTAGCATCAGTGGTACTTTAAGATGTGTGTATCTCCATAATTCTTTTGATAGAGTGAACTGATTTGGCTATGCTTTGAATGCACAAAGGACTTCATAAAGGACCATTTAAGCAGGATATTGAGATATCACATTCCTAATACATGTGTAACTGCAGGATTGTTGCTTTAAAGCCAAAATCAGAAGTGGGCAGCTTCAATTCACTTTGCCCCTAGTAAGGGTAATGTGGAAATGCAAATATATGCTTGTTGCATGCTTAAATACAATTATCTTACAGTAGTGAATTTGCAGAAAGTCTAATAATCTTGTTTAACTCTGTGCATGTATTTGAAAGTAGCTTATCATGCGTTGTACTCATAAACCTAAGAGCTGGAAAGATTTGGGTTTAAGTTCCCTTGTTTCTAACAAAGTGTTTTAACTGTAGTATGCCATGCCTGTTCACATGCCTATTTCACACCTTCTCATTAACTTAAATAAAAACTGAATTCCCTGTCTCCATGCTTTTTTTGGGTGCTGCTCAGTAGCTGGAATACTTTCACAGTTCTCCAAGCAAACAATTGCTTTCAGACTGACACCGGCCGTATCCTGTGTGGGTCTGCAAATCTAAGACATCTCTTAGAGGTGTTCTGTTTACATGCTGTGTGACTGTTGGTAAAACGTTTCATTGCCTGGGCCTGTGAGCCACAGCAAAACATGACAGCATTTGAATAATTTCCTGCAGCTTTGCACCTTCGTTCAGGGTGCAGAAGAATGAGGTACGTTAGGTGTGCGTTCTGTCCAAATGCAGCAAGCCTTCGGAGCCTAAGTGCAGGGTGAGTGCCTGAAGCTGCAGAAACAGTGTTGTTATGGAGGGCTTTATCCACAAAGTGGAAGAGCAGGAAATTTGAGTGACATTGATTGAGAGAGGTGGGAAATTTCCTCCCCCATATATTTTTAAAATAGACTTGAGATATGCAAATACATACTTCCAAAGGTAAATCTATGGAAAACTGGAAGAAATATTAAAAACTTTGCAAGGGTGTGGGCTTGCTATGCAAACTCCCTCTTCATTTATTTTAATGCATTTTGTTCTCTCTCCTCTAGGCCCGCCCAGTGCCCCTGCAGAAGAACGATCAGGAACACCAGACAGCATCGCTTCCTCCTCTTCTGCAGCTCACCCCCCTGGCGTGCAGCCCCAGCAGGCGCCGTACCCGGGAGCACAGCCACAGACAGGTCAGCAGGTGGAAGGTGAGGTGTGCCTTCTGTGCTGTTTGACATGAGTGCTGCTGCCTGAATCTATGTGCTCTGTACCTGCGGTTTCTAATTAGCAGGCCCAAAGTCAATACACAGCTGCAAATACCCACCAGGCAGTGTTGTTTTCCCATGTGTCATTCAACATACAATCGGCAGGTGGAGCAGTAGCTCCATTTGAAAGGGTAGCGATGTAACTTGGGGAGTATCAATATTCTGTTCATGTTTTCTAAGAGCACTGAGCTTTCAGACCTGCTTAGTTCTAGACACAGCTGTGGCATGACTTGCTTTGCTGCTTGTACCTCCATAGCAACTATGTTATAAAGATATTTCTGTATTTTGATGCAGAAACAAGTTAAAACACTCAACTACTTTCTTTACTGATTGAACAGACAGGCATAAGAGACATTGGTGACAGTGACCACAGTGTCCACAGTCATTTGAAATCCCTTCCTGGTGGTTAGCAGTAACATTGTGACCGAACAGAGTATTTGAGCAACCCACAGTTGGGTCTGTGCATGAAAGCTGTTGGTTGAAGTGGAACAGCTTGTTTATGCTGCTTTCAGCCTGTTTTGCTTATTTCTATCATACTACTTAAGGAATATAAATGACAAAGAAGTCATCTTTGTGGCTTACAGCTATAATAATGATTCAATGTCTGATATATATACAATCTTTTAAAAGATTTTCTTAAAACTCAGGATTTTTAAAAATGGCATTAGGTATGATGTTATTATTGGTTACTAGTTATTTTTCTTTGTGAAGGTCATTAAATCTCTGTGCTGATACTACTGAGTGGCTTGCCTCCCCCCAGTCAAAAGTTTCAAGCATTCACCAGTTTGAATTTATTCTGCACAACAAAGTGTTATGTACTTTGCATTCTCTTCAGTCCTTCTGCTCAGCACTCTTCATCTCATAACAGTTGTATATCAAATAAAGTTTTGAAGGGCTAGTGGGAATGTAAAACACTTTTGCTTTGAGCTGCAGTTAACACAGAGTTAAAAGGAAAAAGAGGACTCCTGCTGAAGTGGCACGTACGGGGATGTGGGAGGACTTGGAGGAGAGCTCCCTTTACTGTCTTAGTGCAATTCAGACGATAGGGTTTGCAGTGCTATTTATACAGCCTGTTGGTCTTTGCAGAATGACTGATGGTACAGTAACACTTTATAGTAGTGAAGTCTCTGAGTCTGCTCCAGTTCAGCTAAGCTTTGGTTTGGCAGATAATTAGTTTTGTTCTTTGTGCATGTTATTCAAACGAGAAACAGCAGAAGCAGAAAACCTAAGCAGGGCCCATAGGTTAAGTCAAAACAAATATTCTGCCTCTGCTTGCCAAGAAAATTAACAAAGTAAATTTAGGAAAAATCAGCATTGAATTAGAATACCCAACCTTAAGAATGTACAGTTTTATTTCAGTTTTAGGGCTGTACCCCTGGGACTCTTAAGAAAACCTGGCTTACAGCAAGTCAGATGTTAAGAGATGGAGGACTTGTCTAGAAAATGTGGTCAGAATGAATAATGTACCACTGCTACAATACTTTGTACAGAAATAGTCTTTAAAAACTATTATAAACAGACAAAGGGGACATGTTTAACTTCTGAAGTACTTTAATTTACAGTGTAAGTTCTGGAGAAGTTAGCAAGCCATGTAAAGATTCCTTCTCTGTTACACAGCAGTGTAGTTCTAATTAAGGTATGTGGCTCTTGGCATCCCCTGAAGTAGCGGCCCCCACATCAAATTAGGACTATCTGTTCTGTCTTCAGAATGGCATGGCTCAGAAACTAAACTCTGTGATTGATACATGTTATTTCTGCAACTCAGACTGCTAGGATGTCGTGCATCTGATCTTTGTTACACAGCTCAGGTACCAGCTCTCAACCAACAGAGTTCTCTGTCCCCAGGCCAGATGTACCAGCAGTACCAGCAGCCGGGTTACCCTGCCCAGCAGCCACAGGCGCAGCCCCAGCAGCAGTACGGCGTGCAGTACCCAGGTAAGCAGCTCCTGCAAACTGTGGTGTGGCTGGGGGATGTCTCCATTGGTGCCCGGGCCTCTGAGCTGTGGATCCTGAATGTATGGGGCAGCTCAGGGTGCTGAGTATCTCAAACACCTGCGCTTCTGAGGGAAATGGGCACAATTCAAAAATGACCAGTTAGCAAATGATGTCAGTGTGTGTTTCTACTAGAGTTGCGCTTCTGGTATTTCATTTCTACGCACCTGTCAGAAGAATGCACTGGTAGAAAAGTAGGTGAAATAAAGCGTGAGCAGTCTTTAGGGTTGAGGTCTGCATCTTGGCATTCTAGCAAAGATGCCTCAACTTCCAGATGCCTCAACTAAAGGAGCTACTGCTTTTGACAGGAGATCATATTTAGTGCATTAGTGGTGTGTCTGCAAATATAAAACTCTAGGTTTTGTGTGTCTCCAAAATAAACTTGACTTCAGAATTTCTAGTTATTTGCTTCAGCAGAGGCTGGCATTTCATAATAGATAGCATGTGCTACAGTACAAAGATGAATGTACATCTCCAATTGCTTATGGCTTTTAGAAGAAGACAGAAAGCATTTGTCATGTCGGAGTTTAAACAAGATTGTTTCAAACAAGCAAAGACTTCCATACTGTTAAGTAACTCAGAAAACAGCCTGCATCACTGTTTTTTTTTCCCCCCACAATATATACAGTGGAAGTGCATCAGATTTGATGTAAATGAGAACAGTTGTGGGGCTTATGAAAAAATTCCTGTGTTTATCTTGGATAAGAATCCTAGAAAACTTGGAATGGAGGGTTTGTGCCTCATCCCTTGTTCCTGTGCTCTGTGTAGTTAGACATCCATGACAGACTGCCACCAGTCCGGTTCCTTCTGCTGAAGTTAGGCTTAAAGAAGTTTCCATCTATGTACTAATCATTTAAACATCTAAACTGTTATTTTACTGCAGAAGTTCCTGCAGTACCTATAGTTCAAAATGAGTTCTGCATCCCTAGTTCTTAGAATGTCTCCATTAAGAAACCATTATTGCCAGAAATTATATGGAGTTCCTTGTGTTTCCCAAAACCCATTTCACCGTTAATCAGATCGGTCAGGAGCGGTCTCATTGTGAGGACCTTTTGACAGCTGCCATTGAAAAGTTTTGCTTGGAAGTGGTTATTCATCTGCTTGTTGCTGTTGTGCCCATGAGGATTACCTCCAGAACCCCCATCTCACAGTGCAGGATCCGTTCCCACTCTGCCCAGTAGCTCTGCTAGACAAGAAGATTTGCTCATGGTAGTGAACACACAGCCTTACAAGGTTTGTTTCATGAGTAAATTTTAATCCCAGTTTCCAGGTGAGTTCAAAATATACTGCAGTGCATTCTTCGAGCCTTACTCTTTCTGTTCAGGGCTGTGCACTTTTAATAACTTGTGTGTCTGGTGTTTAATGCTGACAGGATTCCAGTCAATGGAGAGGTTTCATTGCGAGTAGCTGCAGGTGTGTTTCGTGATGGATAAAAGTAGCTATTTCTTCATGAAGGGAATTAATGTCATTTTAAAGTCTTCAATGAGAGAAATACTTTTTGGAAGGTGGTTTTTTATGTAGAAACACCAAGTTGGGACGTGTTTCAGTGGGAGTTTTGTATTCAAGTATTCTGCTCTGCACAGTTTTATATTGAACTTTAGCCTGCTTCTGAAGAACTGAAAGCATCTACAATATAACCAACACACTGACTTAGGTGCACTGACTGTGTTTTCATAACAGTTTGGTTTTGTTTTTTGGGGGTGGAAAAGGCTACATTTTTACCTTGTCTGTCGAGAAAGATTTTTTTACTTTTAACGTGATGTGATGGTAAACTGCTGTTTGTCTGTCTTTTAAATTTCTTGTTGGCTGTGGGAATACCAGGCTGTGTTTACGTGACAGCAGGAGAACTCGCAGTTCTTTACGTTTGCTTGTCTGTGCTTATCGTGCTACATCTGCCGTCATCGCGGTCACTGTGCATGTGCCCTCGGTGTCACGCCATGCCTTACCCGTGTCTCTCCTCCCACAGCCGGCTACAGCCCGCAGCAGGCCACCTCTCAGCCGGCCCAGCAGTTCCCAGCCTACAGCCAGCAACCGGCCCCAGCCGCCGCCTTCCCAGGGCAGGGCCAGGCCCAGCAGCTGCCGGCGCAGCAGCCTCAGCAGTACCCGGCGGGCAGCTTCCCCCCACAGCCCTACACCACGCAGGCCTCGCAGCCGGCCCCATACAGCGGCCCACCTGGCGCCCAGGCAGCACCCGGCACATTCCAGCCACGGCCCGGCTTCACCCCGCCACCCGGCAGCACCATGACGCCACCACCCACCGGGCCCAACCCATACGCCCGCACCCGGCCGCCTTTTGGGCCCCAGGGCTACGCGCAGCCTGGGCCTGGCTACCGGTAAGGGCCGAGTGCCCGATGCTGGCTGCTGCGGCCTGACAGCCGTCCCCACTCAGATCTGGAGCTGTCCCGAGGCAGAAGAGTCGCCGTAAGTGTTCATTAGTTCTGCGGGGGGAGGGAAGGAGCGACCGAGCCGTTCATGCTTTGAATTGTATCCGCTTCCTAGTTTAATTTGGGGCTGGGGTGGTTTGGGAACACTACCTACGTGTCTGTCAAGTGATCGATTGACATCCTAGCTTGCCTCGTTTGAAGGATATTAAAATGCTAGCTGGAAGTTTAGCCCACTAATAACATGATTTACTAAATTAGATTAATTTGGAGGTAAAAACTAGATATGATGTATTATAAATTGTAATGCTCACATGGAAAGCTAATAAAAAAAAACCCTGAATCTGTTATGTGCCTAGTCTTGATTTCAAAGTGTAGGTAGTCCAGAACAAGAAAACTACATAACAAGTGTGCACTGTGCTCAGTGTGCAGACAGAGCTGGGTAATGATAAGCGGTGCTCACATTTATGGGCACGTGGCATTAGGTGTGTAAATGGAGAACTGTTCCCAAGGCATAGAATCACAGACTCATTGGAGTTGGAAGGGACCCTTAAAAGTCATCTGGTCTAACTCCCCTGTAATGAACAGGGATACCTACAGCTGGATCAGGTTGCTCAGAGCCCTGTTCAGCTTCATCTTGAAATCTCCAGGGACAGGGCATCCACCACAGCTCTGGGTAACCTGTGCCAATGCCTCACTACCCTTATTGTAAAAAACTTCTTCCTTATATACAGTCCAAATCTCCCTTCTTTCAATTTGAAACCATTTCCCCTTGTGCTAATACAGCAAACTATGATAAAGAATGTCTCCTTCTTTCTTACAAGGCCAGCTCCCTTTTAGATACTGAAAGGCTGCTCTCAGGTCACATCAGAACCTTCTCTTTGGGTTGCTCCATCTTTCTCAGCCTGTTCTCATAGGAGAGGTGCTGGTTATCTCATATCACCTCCTTCGCTACCTTAGCATAGCTACCAGGATATTCCCCTGCACAGAGGTGAGGCTGACAGGTTGGTAGTTCCCTGGATCATCCTTTCTACCCTTCTTAAAAATGGGTGCAACATTGCCATTTTTCCAGTTAGCAGGAACTTCACTTGACCACCGTGTCTTTTCAAATATCATTGAGAGCAGCTTGGTGACTGTTTCAGCCAATTCCCTTAGGACTCTGGCATGCATTTCATTGGTACCTGTAAACTTAGTGACATTCAGGTTCCTCAGATGGTTACAAAACCAATCTTTGCTTACAGCAGGAAGGGGGTCACTCCCTGAGATCCTACCTTCTAAACCATCGCTTAAAGACTGTGTGTAGACCAGTTGCCTGAGGCAAAAAAGATGGTGAGTACTTCAGCCTTCTGTCTGTTGTCGCCAGCCTGCCTGACTTGCTCACTAGGATGGTTCACACTCCTGGACTTCCTTTACCAGTTGATGTGCCTACAGAAGCCATACCCCTTGCCAACTCCAGTTCCTTTTGGGCCTTATTCTTCCTGACCCATCCCTACACAGCCCAGCAGCACCTCTACTCTCCACCCAGGGTACCTCTGGACTGCCTGCACATTTCCTTCTTGCTGTCCAGTTTGACCGGCAGGTTCTGGTTCAGCCATGCCCTTCTCTTGCCTTCCTTTATTTAAAGCTCCACCAGTTCTGCTCTACGCCCTTGTCCTTGACAGATTTCCAGGGGGTTCTGTTGACTAATTACATGAAAAGCTGGAAGTTGGCTTTCCTAAAATTAAACTTCCTGATTTTACCCTTTGCCTGTCCAATATCCCTTAAGAGCGTGGACTCCACCACTGTATGGTCACTACAGCCCCTGCAGCCTTCAATCTTGATGTCACCCATCAGTTCGCTCATGTTGGTGAGCAGCAGGTCCAGCATTGCATCCCCCCTGGTTGGGCTATTACCTGGCTCAGGAAGTTGTCCTCAATACATTCCAGGAGCACTGTGGATCACTCACAGCTCACTGTGCTACGTTCCCACCAGGTCAGGGTGGTTGAAGTCTCCCAACAGGGCGACAGCCTGCAAACACGATGCCTGCTGAAGCTGGAGGAGGAAGGCTTCACCAACAGGCTCCACTTGATCAGGCATCCTGTAGTGGACCCCCAAACCACAAGTCTCCCTTTGTTGCTTCTGTCTCTGTCACCCACAGGCTTTCCACTTGCTTGTGGTCATTCTTAAGGGACAGCCCTTCACACTCTATTCCTCCCTTGATGTAGAGGGCAGCACTTTCTCCCCTCCTTCCTCACCAGTCTCTTCTGAGCAGCTTGCAGCCATCAGTCATGGGAATCATCCCAATGGGTTTTGATGACAGCAACTATGTCATGGTTTTCCAGTAGCATGGTGGCTTCTAACTCCTGCTGTTTATTTCCCAAGCTGTGTGTGTTGGTGTAGAGATACTTCAGCTGGGCAGCTGGTCTTGTCATCTTCCTGGAGGATAAATCCTTAATTCTTTTGAAGTATTTACCATTAGTCTTCCTGTTGCCTTCATCATCATAAGGTTTCAAGTGTGCAGCAGGGTTAGGGCCCCCACTACCACCTAACTCTGTCCCTCTAACTCAGCTATGCTGTTCCACTCCTTGTTATCTTCCCTTGCAAACCCATTGTAAAGCTCTTGCAGCCACCATGCAGCAGCAGATGGTTTTGCACTGTCTGCTGTTGTTAATTGTCAGGTAACTTTTTCCAAATATATCTACAGCTAATAAATAGAATCTTAGAATTAACCCCTTAAATACTTCAACCAGGGTAGGGGGAAAACTGGTTCATTAGTTAAAAGATGAAGCCAAATCCATATTTTTATAAAGAACTGTTAAAGGGGAACAACCTAACACAGGTCCTTCGCTACCCTGAAAAATCTGAGAGTGTGATCCCAGTGACTCAGTGCTGAGCCAAGGAAAAGCAGATTGAAATCTGTAAAAGAATTCAGTAAACCATATAAACAGCAAAGGGCAAAACACTCTCTTAGTTAATATTTTCCGTCTTATGGATTCTAGGAATACATAAAATTGAGAGGAGGGAATAAAGTCATGAAATGGAGCAGCACGTTGCTTGAACTCTCATCAAGACAAATTAGGAAATAAAGCAGGAGCTGAAAAAATTCCTACCTTCCACATCCCTGTGTGTCACTGCTCTCCTAATCAGGCACGCATACATCAGGAAGCTGTGGAATGTCATTGCTGCTACTTGCTCCTCAACCCTAACACATCAGGTGCTCACCCAACTATTCAACAGGGGCCTCTTCCACAGGACCCCCTTCTGCCACAGCCGCTGGCACAGAAACTAGCACTTGCTTGCATGTAAAACAATAGCAGAAACGCTTGATTAAAAAATATTTTATTAGGAGTACAGTGTACCTGCAATGTACTTTATAAGGCATTTTCTATAAATGACTATTTCTACTATATATATATCTGGGTGTCCTGCTCATATTTTTCAATACATTAGTAATGTAATGAATAACACCTTTTTTAAAAAAAACCTACATCTCTTTATTTAGTACATAAATGTTCAAGCAGTACAACAAGTAGCTTTGAGAGAGGTTTTAATTGCCGTAAAGCAGTTTTAAAAGTTCAGTTATCACTATTTCCCCTTTTTCCCCAATGAGCAATGTTTTAAAGCATTCCTTCTTAATAAACCAAATCTGACCGATGACGCCATTATGCCCGCTTATTTTTCTCATTTCACTTATTGTCCCGGACCTTCCTGCAATGTACATACATCTCATTTTTGAACCACTCAGTCTCTGAAAACAGCACTTCTGCGGTACGCCACAGCAACGGAGACCAGTTTCATGTTTCTCCACATACACGTGTACCTGCCTGCTTTCATTAGAGGAACACAAACCACTGCCTCACTAACCACTGCAGCACTTCTAACTCCACAGCCACGGGCCGACCTTACTGAAGGTTTTGCTGGAGGTGAAACTTGCATTTGGAAACAAATATGGAAAAAAACACAAACTCTATCATTCAAAGATCCACACACAATTACACTCAGTATTTGGGCAGGAGTATGGGCTGTTTGTACGTGTAAGGAGAAAGCACTTCAAGTTTCCTGGTTATTAAAACCTGTGGGGACTTTTTTATAATTTATGATGGGGGAAACATGGCAGATTTACCTGGGCAGATAGCTTATGGCACTTACGTTACAAGACCAGTGAATATTTAAAAACTAACACATACTGCATTCCATGACCAACTTTTACCATAACTGTGCCTTAAACATTTATTACAACATTGTGATAAATAATATACACACCGTATCTCTTAAAATACCTTAGAAACCATACCTCAAGAATAGGGAGCCAGCTTCCCTATACATTATCCTACACCGTGTCCCTACCCTGTGGTTGTTTTTTTTCCAATCTAAAGACAAATCTGTAAAACTGGATAACTACAGTAAGCAGCCTACGCTATTACACAATTAATGCAGTATTGGCATTAGACTTGCATAAATCTTACACGCCAGCAAACTTGTGTAAGTGACAGGCATACCATACATTCCCATCTTTGAGCTTGCTTGGGGCATTCGCAAGGGTGCTTGGTGCTGGGTCTCCTCACCAGGTCCCCATCACATCTACCATTTCCCAGGAATTGATGTTCCGCACTCATACCAGCGCACGTAGTTGATGTGAGTCTCCCCACCTATTTTTCCAAACTTGACAGGTTCCTGACGAACTGCCCTGAAAAATCCTAGAACAGAGAATGGAGCTTGTTTGCAGGAAGCCATTAGAAAGTACCTTCTTCTGAGCTCCCATGGAGCTTGCATATGATCCCATTAATGGCTAACAATACGCCACAGCCATCATTCCTTTCCTGCATTTCAGGTGAAACATACACACCATTAACTCTGGTTTGAATTGTCTTGCCACAACCAGGGAGTAACAGCAGCAACATACACCTGCTCTTCCCTCTGCTCCTGTCATGTACTAAAAACACAAGTTGCAGGTTGGTCTTTCACTTTCTTTTTTGTTGGTGGATTGTATTTGTATTTGTTTAGGTTTTCAAGCTAAAAATGAATGCAGTTTATGAATCCAGCCAGCTAAATCCAGTAGCTGGAAACAGATTGGCTTTACCTACCTCATAAGCTTATTTCACATTTATAAAATCTTCTTTAATAAGTGAATCTGATACAACTGAGAGGGCAGCTGTCCTGGCAATGCTGAACTGGACTCAGACAATTCCTTATTCAAACAAAACTCCTTTACAAGTGTGGAACACTGACTGGGGGAGAAGTAAAGCCTAACCCTCACCCTAACCTACACCTACCACAATGCATTCATGCACTTTGGCGAGACGTTTTACAAACAAAGCACTAAATACGTGAAGGTCTGGTCAATACCATCTTGAAAGCTATTCTGACTTTTTTTCTCATCAAAATACTCCATTACTCATTTGGCGTGCACACCTGTATCAATACAGACGATGTTCTTACAAGAGGGTGGAACGCATTGCAGTGGTAATGCTGCAAACAAGCAAGGCGGAGGCTCAGCTGACAGAACTTGCTTACACTTGAGCCTGGGGAACGTTAAAAAATAGGCAGGGCTGCCTGTAGGACATCCACACCCCGTCCCCTTAGACCAGAGCAGCATTTTGGGCACCCACCTTGAATTAGTATATTCAGAATTACTGCAGCATGAATTATATTTTCCAGTAATAACTCTTTAGTTTCTCATTAGCACTAAACAGAGCTGTTTGATGCTCAAGTGATGATTTATGACATTTAACATTAACCTTGCTAGTTTCAGCACAACACTTCATGCCGCTATGCAAACTGAAAATTGCAGTTGGGTTTAAATATGCAATACCAAGTGTGAATAACCTGTTGGAATGTTTTAAACAGGAGGGAGGCTGTTTACTACCTCACAGAACCTGACCCATAATGGTCTTTATTAAGTAAGTCATGGCTCATCTTAGAATGATAGAATCACAGAACAACTTGGGTTGGAAGTGACCTTAAAGTCCACACAGTTCCAACCTCCCTGCTGTAGGCAGGGCTGCCACTCACCAGCTCAGGCTGCCCCATCCAGCCTGGCCTTGAATGCCTCCAGGGATAGAGCACCCACAGCTTCTCAGGGCAGCCTGTGCCACGGCCTCATCACACTCTCAATGAAAAATTTCCCCATGACATCTAATCCATATCTCTACTCTTATTGTTTAAAAGCATTCCCCCTTGTCCTTCCCAGGTAAAAAGTTGATTTCCCTCCTGCTGATAAGCTCCTTTTAAGTACTGGAAGGTCACAATGAGGCCTTCCCAAAGCATTCTCTTCCCCAGACTGAACAAGCCCTGCTCCCTCAGCCTGTCTTTGCAGGAGAGGTGCTCCAGCCCTCTGATCATTTTCGTGGTCCTCTTCAGTACACAAGTCTAACAGCTCTACATCTTTCTTGTGCCTGGTGCCCCAGACCTGGATGCAGTACTCCAGCTGGGGCCTCATGAGGACAGAGGAGAGAGGGACAATCCTCTCCCTCACCATGCAACCCAGGATACAGTTGGCCTTCTAGGCTGCAAGAGCACGCTGCTGGCTCATATAAAGTTTTTTAACCACAATTTTTAATCACAATTTTCATCTTCAGCAATTTCTCATCTCTTCTGCCTGCAGAGTCGACAGCCCTTGTTCATTGCCCACCCTGGCAGTGGGCCCTCAATTTACTGGCAAGAAAAAGAAACAGACAAACAAAGGAACTGCCAAGGACTGTTGCAGTGACATTCTTAAGGAATTACCGTCTTTGACTGGTAGATCATCTTGCTGTCCTGTCCTTCCATCTAAGAACGAGTCTACAAATTGGCAGTGATCTTCTCCATGGCCCCTCTGGTCTCCTATGTTATAGAATTTTCCTGAAAGGAAATAAGCAGCAAAGTTGAAAATCCATGTCCCGTTTAGTGAAGGCTGAAGCCACCCACCAGAGATTGATACTCGTAGCTCTGTAGGGAAGCCAAAGCGAATGCAACCATTCTTTACCTCTCAGGATCTGCTGCTGTAATTAGAGCATTAAGTGTGTAGTGCAAGCGCAGCACTCATGGCTGTTGACAGCAGCACCCCACTCTGCCAAAATCCATGCCTGGACATACTTTTCCCCTCCTTAACTTTCATACAGTAAGCAAAATTCTGTTACTACCTAGAACCTCATTCTGATTGTATAAAAAAATGAGATAAGTTTTGCTAGCAATGTTAATAGAAGGTTCCCTGTTGGGAAGTCCTGAGAATATTTGAAGAAGTCTTTATAGCCCACCTCATGACACATGCAAACCCTGTTCTAAAACTTTACAGCTTGTACGTGCAAGTGATATCCCTTAACTCATATGTGATCCCGGTGTAGTAAATACTTATTCAGAACGTGAAATGGACCCATATAATTCCTTGCAGGGCTGTTTAACAGGCCCCTTGACTGTGACTGAGCAGAAAAGATCGTAAGTACCAAACTGTGTGTGCTGACATTACAGGCTGTCCTTAACCTGTTGAGGACTCCCAGTGAAGGAATTTTGACAGTGGTTTTTTACTTATTGATATGATTTGCAAGAAGATTTGCGAAGTTCTGTTCAAAAGATGGAGGAAAACGTGTCGTCCTCACTTCCAAGGCCTAGACAGGAAACATCTTCAGATAAGATCAGCATTTTGTTTGATCTTTCACAGCATTTTGTGACACATCCAGCTTCAGGCTGTGACTATTAAAGCAAAGGTGACAACTAAGGCTCAGTGCTTGGGTATAAGCTAAGCACAATGTCCAGTTGTTCATTAGATGTTGGGTCTCCTGTGGCCCTGAATCTGTGCCCACCTGGCTGTGTGACAGGTGGTGAGGTAGCTCATACTACTCCCTGAAGTTCAATTAATAACTAGCAGCCTACCAATAAATTCACTCTTTCTCGTATTTCTGTGGTCTGATCAATACTTTGCCAAAAATTCTCACCTCCACTTGACGGTCTAGGTTTAGAAAATAATTTATTACTGTCTAGCTTTGGCTGCAAGCATATTTTTTCCCATGTGAGACTTGGTCAGTGGGAGTTCCTCTTGGTAAATTTTTGATCTGAAGTTGAGAACATTCAGGCTGCCCAAAACTGCATGGTTGTTTTTCTTGTTTTGCCTTTTCTTTCCATGGCTGTTGAACATCACACATAGAATTTATCTTTTTCTCATGCCCAATAAATGCTTTTTTTTAGGTGGCCTGATTTTCTGGAATGCTTACTGTGACTGCTCTGGAGTACTGTTAAATGAGATCAGCAGTAGATGGTGCTTTATAGAACAGTCCTGGCATGTGTAACATGGATCAGCTTTTCTTCACTAGGGACAGAATAAAGCAGATACCTTACGGCCAACAAAAGAACAGTAACTTTCAGATACACACGGTCTTCTAGTCCACATCATAACTCATGCACAATTCAAACAACTGCCATATATCGCTCAACAGCATTCTTGGTGACTATGAATTAAATTCATACAGTCCAATTCCTCGATAAAGGAACACTCTTTAAACATTTTGCTAACAAAAGACTACTAGATTTGTCTTTCACTTTTGGGGATAGTAATTCTGGCATAATTTTTTTCTCAGAGCTCCCTTGTGACGCTCTTAAGAAAATTAAATACTATTTTTATTCTACACACTGTGATTTCTGCAACAATAGAAGTACAAATTCATGCTAAAAACAAGCGTGCAGAGGTTCAGTTTTTGGTGGCCTTATGCAATGGTGTGTCCACAGTGCACCCAAATATCATTTTGCTGCTTCAACAGCAAAGCTTTGGGAGATACTTTCAGCATAACGTTGAATAAAGACCTTTTGCTCCTGGCACACTGCAGAGCTGGCAGTTCTAGCAGTTACACTTCTCCTGGGCTTGGGAACATGACAGGACAGGGTATGACAGTAAAAAGCAGAACAGAGTTTGGCTTCAGATTGGAAATTATCCCTCTGAAATATGGAGGCCATGCCATGACAGCCTCACCTAGGAGATAGGTGGGAAAAAAAATCACAGAACAGCTTTCCTCCTACATAAACATTTCAGTTCCTTCAAATATTGTGACAAGTGGTCAACACTGTTTATAAGAATTCAAGTGCAAGAACCAAGCTTAGCAAGTATAATGAATACAATGTGGCCGTCATGGCCTTTCCCCAGCCAAGTTAAATCGCCGTCCTTCCAGCAAGAACAAAACCAATCTAACAAAAATAGGAAAATGGGCTCCTGACATGTTACACTTTTATTCTAAGATTGAAGTAGCTTTCATTGCAGTGTTAATTCTCTTGATTTAGAGCTATAGCATAGTCCTGCTAAATTAGCACTGCCATTTCCTCTATTGGCTGGTTGTGTGATACACTACGCCTCATTGCCAGCTTCTGTCATTTGATCACAGCTGGTTAGTGCAGCAACAGCTGAATGAAAGATACCTCTGTTCAAAATCATCTTTTTATTCACATAATTGCCAAGGTATTACTTACGCATGAGGTACTGTACTTAGTATAAATGACTGGGCTTTCCTTCTTTGTCTGCTCACGGGGAAACAGTGATGGCAGCTTAATGTTACTTTGGCACAGGCTGTCTTATGGTCCCTGTTCCCCTTTTCATTCCCTGTTACCACACACAGAGACCACTGAGCCATGCTGTTGTGAGTTGCTGAGCTCAGAGATAGGGCAGTGTTAGGTTATGGAGGATGATCCAATCAGTCTCTCCTAGCTAACTCAGTTCAACATGATAAACATACTGTCTGCCTAACTTACACCCTGAGACATTAGCCATGTATGGGTTTTTTACATTCTTTGTGCTCTGGATCCTATACTAAAGCCATAATAATGGAGACATTAAGAAAAGACTTCATACAGAAGGAAACCAGGATCTTTGAAAGGATTATTAATTAAAATATCTCCAGATACACCTTTTGCAATCTCCATGAGAAACAAAGTTCTGCTTAACTATCAATCAAATGAAAACCAATACAAAAGACTTCTTCTCTAGTTCAGACACTGGACATGTCACTTGATTCAGGTCTGAACTACCTCATTTGCTAATGACTGTGGGACACTGAATAGAACCTGAGAAACTAAGGACAGGAGGCTGCTGTTAGTAATAAAGCATAACACAAGAAAAAGGAGGATGACAAGAGATCAAAAACAAAAATGGGCAATGTGAAAACAAAAATGTCAAAGCAGGTGAGAGAAATTTGTCCACTAGAGTTGAAGTAATGTACTTATAAGTCCCATAGTAATAAAAGAACAAGAAGTTTATGAAATGGAATGGGAATGAACGCACTCTAACCCTGATCTAAAATTAGGCCCCGATCCTCTACTAAGAACTGTTACAGGTTATGATTTAAACACAGATTTAGTGCCATTATAGCATAAGCTAATGACTGTCAGACATCTGTTATTTATCAGTTTTCTGTAAGATCCCCCAGGATACCAACAGGTGCTGTAAATCAGACAATGATTGTGGAGAAGTAACACTTGAGTCTGAAAACTCAGTATCAAACAATGACTACTGAGCACAAGCAGACTA
The DNA here is from genome assembly GCF_023343835.1 of Lagopus muta. Taxonomy (NCBI): domain Eukaryota; kingdom Metazoa; phylum Chordata; class Aves; order Galliformes; family Phasianidae; genus Lagopus; species Lagopus muta. Next base: position 84,844,110 of record NC_064433.1, read on the forward strand.
TTATTTATGATCAATCTGTCTAGGGACTACATTAATCATACTTAATCACACTTCAACAGTGCCCATCTTGTTAAGCCTCTTAGTTCTTCGTATTTTTGAAGGGTTTATAATGTGAACAACACTGATTTATCTTACCTGTAAGTGAATCGCTGAGGTATATCTTATATCTTAACGAATTACACAGCTGCACACCTACAAACTTCTTATACCAGGTCCTTTTCACATACTGTTTCCCTCTGCATTCTGAGTAAGAGTCAGAATTGAATGGGATTTCAGTCCAGATAGCATCCTTTCCCACTGCATGAGAGAAATAAAGATACTAAAGTATGGCAGTTTATATAAAATCATATGTGACAAATATATTCTAATAAATAGAAATCTTGATGGAGCAGAAAGCACTTTGAAATATACTAGTATCACCTGTCACCTGCATTCTGAGCATGAAAGCTATGTCAGGGAAGCACTGAGTGCTCAGCTATGACTGATGCAGTGAACTGCTTCTGCTTTCTGTGTCATAGAAGCCAGTTGGGAGCTCTCACTTATTAAGGGAACTCTGTCCTTCTGTTGCCAAAATTTCATTTACAATGTATGTGATGCAGTCATTGTTTCTATGTGGAATCAAGACAGGAAGGTCAACTTGCAGCAAAACACGTGATTAAAAAAATACATGAAAGTGTCATGAATCACGTGACAAAAAAAATAAATGCTGTCAATTTTGTCAGTGTTGTCCATTACAAATGCAGAAAGAGCTCAATTTGCATGAACGGGTCTCTGTTCTTCAAAAGCTCAGTCCACCTCCTGCTGAAGACAGCAAGTCTTACAAGTGGCGTAAAGCGGAGGTGGAGCAGCCCTTCAGAAGCAGGAATTTTTTAAAAAACATAATGGCAGATAAATAATATCCTCCAAGCTGTGTTCTGTTAAGTCACTTAAAAAGTGTGAAATAGCTTATTCATTTTGAAGAGTCTTTCCTTTGAATTAATGACAAAACTGAGAAAATATGAGGCCTTCTTTGGCTCATCTGTGTACATTGGTTTGAAGCCATCCCAGCTGCCATGGGAGCATCACATCACACTGATTGCATTCTGCTCAGGTAAACAAGCAGCCTGGCATGTATTCTGGACAAGGAATATGGATGGAAAGAATTAATTCAAGTGCAAAAGCTATTTGATTCCATAGCTCATTTAACTGGTACAGTACAGAAACTCCACCACCACCATCCCCCTTAAAATTACACTATTTCTGAAAAAATTCCTGATCAGAAGACAGAATAATTTATACAAGGCTTACTTGAAATAGGCTCACTCACTCTTGGGTCCGCTGTGGAAATAAGACAAACATTCAATCAGACATTGTAAAATTAGCATTCCCATTATACCAATGGAAAAGCATTGTCAAGTGATTTTCTACTGTTGACACAGGCTGCATGTGGTGAAATAGTAAGTGTTTTGGAAGCAAAGTTTACTTTCATATTGAATAGAAAAGAAACATCACTGTGTGAAACTACGGCCAATGTTCTTCTAAAAATTTCACTTTTGGGACTTTGTGTTCAAACCAGGTTCTAGCGAAAACAGGAATTTAAATCTGTAAAATTCAATTCTACTGCTTTTTTTTTTTTTTTTTTTTTTTTTTAAATTTCAGTTTGTATACTGAAATAAAAGAAAAAACCCACTTCTGTTACACTTGCCACTCAAGACTTGGCTATGATCTCCCAAAATGTGAGAAATGGATGTGTGCAATTAAGACAAAATAAAATGTAATGCTTCATTTGGCCAAGCTAAATAGGAGACAGAACATAAGCCTTGTCATTTGTGAAAAGTGCACCTGGCATAAACATTAATTCAGTTTTGACAATCTAGGACTACAAGGAGTGTATTCATGGTTTTAAATACGTGTGGCTTAGTCTGAGGTCCTCCCTAATCCCTTGCTCAACTGAAACTCTCATCCATCAGTGAGCATTAGACCAGGACTATTATGTTATTACACCTGGCTCAAAATACAGATTAAGAAAGTCCTTTTGAAGAGGTTGAACCCATTTTTTTATTTATATGGTCCTTAAATACTATCAAACAGAAACTACTTTTACACAAAAGAAGACACCTAGCTTGTACAGAATCATTAATGTCTACTGGAGTTAACCTCAGTGGGAGTTGAAATACAGAAAACAAGACAATCTCTGATTCTCACCTTTAAGTCAGACAAGAGTTAAGCTTGAGAATGAGCCAGTGTTCAAAACAGACTTGTGTATACCTCTTCAGTGTTTTCACAAGAGAGTAAACAGGGTAGGAGAAGACATACTGGGACACCAAGTGTTCCAACTATTACTGCTTGATCATTTTTTCAGCCTTAAGATATCACTATTTATGACACAACAGCATTTTGAACAGGTAGCAAGTTGTGTATAAACACAGTAGCCCAAAGGAAAACTTTATGTCCCCATTTAGAACATACTACTGAGTTTGATAACTATAAAAATACCACGAACACTGATCTTAAAACACTGAACATTCTTTAAAGTTTGTTTCTTCACGGGAAACACCAGAAGATCTCTGTGTTCCTGCCTTTTTCTCTTCAGTATGACCATCTTATGCCCTCACCTTCTAGCCACTACTAATGATGAGTAGTAAAAAGCCAATCTGGAGATCAGAAAGAGCAAGATCAAACTCACAAAATGAAGTAAGAGAACCTTTCATGTATCTCAAATGAATGGATTAAAGTTGGTTCACAAACATGGATAATAAAATTACAGTCAAACCTTTAGAAGTCTGTACCTGATTCAGTACTGAAAGCCACAACATTGCTACTCGGACCTTCACCAAGGGGGTTTCTAGGTTTCACATGGAATTCGTAACTGGAGAATAAAAAAAGCATCTGAATTAAAATTTTGCCTACCAACCGTTTTCTCATATTCTGGAGCAAGCAAACTGCCAACATACACCTTGGTGCTATTCATTTCTTAAGGAACCCAAGGGCGTTGTTTCTTGCTTAGAAAACACTGAAGTGTTCTTTGTCCTAACTGTTCAAAGCCTCTCTGAACATGCATTTTACCAACCCTTTCCATAATTCTTTGCACAAATATTATTAATGTTTGATTTAATGCACCACTGGTTTAAGTCTCCTCTAGCATGTGCAGTTTCAGTTCTGGCAAAAGGAGCAGTTTAAGTGAGGTCAGAAACAATTTCATAGGGAGAGATTGAGTAAAGTACACTTCTATATATTTGCTCATTTTTAATTCATAAGAACACAAATCCAATGCAGTATCTCCCAGTCTCACCACCTCCAACAGATAAGGCCATTGTTGAAATGCAAGGTGAGGATCCGGTCACTTAAATACATGTCAACAGCAAATATAGGAAATAATAGGAACGTATTGCGTCACCTTAAATTTTCACAGTATCACCTTGAAACACCAGTCTATACTGCAGTTATCTCATGATTTCTCTTCCACATAGCTCTGCTGGGAACCAACCAAATGCTAATTCAGCAACTCAGCTGACATTCAGTGAGATGCTGTGGGTAAACAGCGATTCAAAGTTAGCCGCAAGACTAAAAATGATGCACAGAAGACACCAGCCAGATGAGGCAGAAAAGAGGGCTACAGAGGAGAGACTAGACATGGCTATGATCTTACCTCTCCAGGCTGCAGGCTGGCAGCACCAGGGATTTTCTCACTGCTCAGCAGCAGCTCAGTTTCTCACCCAGTACCTGTGCTTACCTCTAGGAGCTCTGTGCCAAAGAACTGTGAAGCGTGCCTACACCAGTCAAAAGCACCCTCCTCATGCCTTCCCCTTGACTAGAAGCCATAATCTACCCTGTGCATGTCAGTCAGTTACAGATATTTTTCATATGCTCTGGGTGCTTGCATAGTGAACTTCTTTTAATAAATAACATTTTTTTTGTATCAGCTAGAGAGATGCACAAGACGCAATGGGCTTAATAGACTAATGGCCCTAATAGACTAAACACAGAACAAAATGAGAATCCCAGAATTGGGACTGAGCTTATGGTGTGATAGAGTTTACAGATGTGACTGTAAGTTTAAAGTCATGGTGTGTCTCTTCATAGAAAACCAAATGAAATCTCCCTTTTTGTGCATCAGGTGGAAGATTGGAAAAGTTGGAGAGGGACTCGTTATCAGGGATGTACTGATAGGAAAAGGGGTAATGGTTTTGAACTAAAAGAGGTTGGAACCTGATTAGACATTAGGAAGAAATAATTAGCTCAGAGGGTAGTGTGGCCCTGCAACTGACAGCCCAGACAAGTTGCGGATGCCTCATTCCTGGAAGTGCACAAGGCCAGGCTGAATGGGGCTCTTGTCTGTCCAATCTAGTGGGAGACATCCCTGCTCATGGCAGAGGGATTGGAACTACTCAATTTTTAATGTCCCTTCCAAACTAAGCTATTCTAAGATTCTATGAATATAAAAATGTGTAAAAATATGGGTGCTTACTTGCTGCAATCTTATGCATTTCAGCACAAGCTACAAGTCTGGGGAGAATTACTTAGAGGTTCAAGAAGGTATGTAGGGCAAAGTTAAGAAAGGCAAATAGGAAAGCTGCATAATGATTATCCCATGCCTATATCATAGCTAGATTTGATATTCATGAGAAACTGCAGCCTTTATTCCATCTTTATATCTGTGCACCCGTGATGCCAAATATTTTGCTACCTAATATACGTAGCAACCTAGCTCTCTCACACCTCTAACCTCTTTAAGACTGATGTCTTAGACACATCGGAGAGGACTAGGCCTCCCAAATCCTTCCAAACTGCATAAGACAATAAAAGTCATTGTACAGATTAAATGGACTTGACTCAACAGTAATTACTGTGCAGAGCACATTTTTCCACCATAGGAAATCACTATTCCACATGGAACCTTGGCAGATGTAACTGTTCCTGCATTTTTCAAATCATGCAAAAGGAGAAGATGGAAGACTGCAGAACAGAGAATATCTGAAGAAAGGTTTTCATCATAATGCTGAGGACTGGAGGAGTCGAGTCCAGTCCTGGGATATAAGGTCAACAGGTTGTGAGGTGCCTGTGGTTAAATAACAATCATGCAGGACTGTTTCAATGTACTGAGCTTCTCTTTCTCTGGAGAATGTGCCAGAGTTGCTGTGTCACCACACATAACAAACAAAACTAGGTTAACAGCAGGAAACATTTCCTTCAGCAAATGATGCTTAGCTTGTTTGAGGAGTCTCTCTCTTCACCAGGCTAGGAGAAGGGCCAAGAGAAAAGAGAAGTGCTTACAAGTGACTGTGGCATCAACAGAAATTTAGTAAAAAAAAATGTCAGTTTTGTGATAAATAGTACAAAAAAACAAAACAAAACAAAACAAACCCTCAAGGCTTTTTCTGTAGGTTTCTTTTTTTTTCCTCCCTATTACCTTCAAATTCGTATCCTAACAGCATTGCAGGTTTCACTGTAGTTCTAATCTCTTGACCCTTGCTGTTAACAAAAACTTATCTATATGCATCAGGAAATTTTTCTCTTCTATGCCGTTAGCACATTTTGGCTAAGTGCAATACCACCTAGATAACGATAATGACATGAGCAGGTGGTATGGATATTACTATAAACTTTCAGAAAGGTTCTGGCTTCCAATTGGGATTATTTAGCCTAGAGAAGATAAGGCTCTGTGCAGACCTTACAAAGGAGGCTTTTCAATATTATAATGGAGGCCTTCCAAGGTGGAGGCCTTCCAATATTTAGAGGGGGAAAACTAGGAGAGGGATTTGTTATGAGATAGTGCAGTGACTGAACAAAGGGTAATGATTTAAATTCATTATTTAGATTGAGATTACTATTAAGAAGAAATTCTTAAACATGAGGATGGTGTGGCACTGAAGCAGGTTGCCCAGAGAAGTGGTCATCCACGGAAGTGTTGGATGGGGCTTTGGGCAAACCTGGTTGAGTGGGAGGTATCTCTGCCCAGAGCAGGGGGCTGGAGCCAGATGATATATAGGATCCCTTCTAACCTAAAACATTCTATGATTCTACTGTTCTGTAGAGGTATGAAGACTTACTCGGCCTGGCCTTTGAGTAAATTAATTATGACTTTTTTTTTTTTGTTTCATACCTTTAAACATGAAACAAACAAACAAACAAAAAAACCCCAGAACAGTATATCCTACATATACGCTACACATTTTATCTTTACTTCATGGTTTTTGTTTTCTCTCTCTCTCTCTCTCTTTTTTTTTTTTTTTTTGTGTGTGTGTTCTTATGTGTATTTATTTTTATTAGGTTTTATTTCTGCATTTATATTTCCTCAAGAAACATCATGGTTGGAAACATACTTTACTTTACCTAGGGATACAATCTAAACCAAAAGTCCAAAAAGACCCCTCCAAATGTACTTAAAAAGGAGAAAAGTATATTTGAAATAATCAAACTACTCAACCAGAGAAAAGATCAGAACCTTTTCCTGTGGAATGCAAGCATCACAGCCTTTTTGTTTATTAATAATATTTTTTGGAATAAAATCTATCACCAATAGACTGAGGGGACACACCCCCCATTTTAATGACTATCTGAATTTCCCCAGGGTTACTTTGGCACATCTCTGACTAACACAGCAGAACTGCAGTCTTCATATTTTCCTTTATTACCTTCCAATTACTGCCAATACAAACATGCATGAGAACTTGTTTTCAACAATATTCAGACTCTTTTTTGAAAGCTTGTATAGTAATTAGTTCTGCAAAGTTTCCTGGACACTAGTGACATATTCTATGAACCTAGCTGCCCTTAAACAAACCCCCAGAATGAAAGAAAAAATATACACTTAATTAAAAAATATATATTTCAAGATAGGGCAAAGATAAACAAAAATGACATATTTTGGCAGGAGAACCAGCAGAAACAGGAAAGTAAAAATGAAACCAGATCAGATGATATGGAGACTTAGAAAAATTAGATCAATTTTAAGCAGTTAAAAAACTGTTAAAAATATATAAAGGCAAAATTCCTTTGGAAATGAGAAAGTAAAAGCAAAAAAGAAAAACAACCAACCAACCAACAAAAAACAAAAACAAAAACAAACAAACAAACAAAAAAAAAACCCCAAACAAACCAAACCAAACCCCAAAAAACCCAAACTAACCAAAACCCAAACAAAAACCCCAAATGAAAACCCCAACATCTGTTTTTAATATTTTAGGTTAGGATAACCTAATCCATTAAAAAGTGAAGCTGATCTTAATGATGGAGATAATGGAGTTGAACACCATCATTACTATGCATGAGACAAAATGAAGGAATCAAAAATCATACTAAGCCCATTTCTATGTCAGGTCTCTCTAGGCTGATTACAAGCAAACATCTCAATTAAGGAAATGCTGAAAAATCTGAATAATTAGCTTACTTTGCTAGATGCTCACTTGGCAGATCTTGCTTGACTATTATCATAGGAGAAATTACTGCAGTACTGTCTTTGTTTAAGGGCAGTGTAAAATTAAGAACAGACAAAAAGCACAAAGAATGGGCTTCTGGGTATGCCAGTGAAAATAAGAGTTCCAGTGGGGGCAGTCTTATAAACAAACTCAAATATATGAGACCTGTATGACAAGTTAGATGGAATGTTACAGGTCTCCTCAAATGACTGCTTGGAAAATAGACTGAAATTGTTTTGACCAAAATGATAAATCTTGTAATTTGGCTTTGGATGTTTTCCAAGTAAAGTAGATGGTGCACTTCTCAAAAACCTGCTCTCAGCATAAAAACTGTGAATTTTCCATTTGGGGGGCAAATATTAAGCTGACAACATAGTTCATACTAGAACATTCTTTTCTCTCTCTCTTTTTTCTTTGCTAAGAAATAATTGATAACATACAAAACATACAAAAATATCCCAGCCTGCATTAAAGAATATGAGCAAAGTTAAGATTAATAAGATCAGAAATTACTCGCATAAGAAGAAAACGTACAATAATTCAGGTTGGAATGGAGGTCTGAAGGTCTATCTGATCCAGGCCTCTTTTCATTACAGAGCCAACTTAAAAGCTACGTGAGGTTGCTCAGAGGCTCACAAACAAGCTCACGGTTACTCAATGCTTGAATGAACTAGAAGAAAGAAGGATGAATGGAGTTGAGCTATTTAGCTTTGTTTAATGAGAAGGACTAATTGAAGGATAAAGACAGTAAAAGCTGCAGAAAATTTGGTGTGGGATGTGTGACAACAAACAGAGGGATGACTGAAATGTGATCTGAATCTATTCTAGAATTCTTGAAAATAATGTGAAAGATAATAATAGCTACCTTCAGTATAAAGTTGTACATGTGATTATTAGCTCACAGGAGCACATCTATAACAGAAATTCTTAAGCAGAAGACATTTGTAAAACAAGAGAAAGATTTCATCTTCGAGTGCAATTAGATGAAGTGGGCCTGTAGGAAAGCTGGAGAGGGACTTTTGATAATGGCATGCAGTAACATGACAAGGATAAATGGTTTTGAACTGGAAGAGGGTAGATTTAGACTAGATATTAGAAAGAAATTCTTTACTGTGAAGGTGGTGAGACACTGACACTGGAACATGGCTGTCCAGTGAGGCTGTGAATGCCCCTATCCTGGAAGCATTCAAGGCCAGGCTAGATGGAGCTTTGAGAACCTGATCTAGAGGGAGGTGTCCCTGCCTATAGCAGAGGGTTGGAACTAGATGATCTAAAAGGTCTCTTCCAACCCAAACCATTCTATGATTTTATGATTCCATGGTAACTCTCTGTGTAAGAATTATCCATAGTCTTTTAGCTTGCATTATGTACAACTTTTGAGATATTTCAGGTAAAAGCAAAATACTTGATGAAACTGAACAGAAATCTAGATCCAGAGTATGTGGAGTCAGATAACAGCTTAATGCCAGGAGGAGGAGCAGTTTCAAGAACTCTGACCAACCATATTATGTAAATCACAATTAATACTTTCCAGGTCGCTAAGATAAACAGCAGCTTTCTAAGATGTGATAGTGAAATACCTCAAGCATCGTGTTTGGCAAATCTCCAGGTGAAAAAGACATACTTGTCCTATAAGGAAAACTCTTTAAATAAATGCCACTGCCAGGCATGCTTTACTAAGAGAGAATGGAATAGATATAACGTCCCCTTTTTTCTGGAAAAATGTGCAGGAATCTCAATGCTCCAAGGAAATCAAACCATACAGGAGTTTGTAGAGGTCTTTTTTTTAACAAGCATTTGTGTGGGAAGCAAATGACTGTGCCTCAAATTTATTTAAAGGGCATATGTCCTCACATTCTGACAGATTTTTAATTTCTACTCTGATCTCAAGTCCAGATGTGTTGTGATCAAGTCACCAAAAAGGAATAAGGTTGGCATATAAGACAAACAGGAAATATGAAAAACTTCCAGAAACTTCATTTATTTAGAAATAGCTCTCATAAGTTGCTGTTTGTCTACGAAGATTCATTTTCATTTCCATATTAAGATGGTATGAATGTCTGAAAAACAAGTAGCTGATAACTGCACTGCTAATGAGAACTCCATTTCTCTTTTGGCAAAACTATTTTTTCTGGATCTAGTCACTTTTCAGGTAAATGGCCATTATAATAATCCTCCTTTTCAGAGAAATTTGTATCCTGTTTAACTTCCACGTTTATAGTTACTGACAGCTGCAACCACACAAGCAATTTTTCAAGAGAGACTGACAGTCTCTCATTGCAACTGTCTTCCTAGCACAGTCCAAATTTCTTAAATACTCCAAGTCTGGCCATTATCTCCTCATCTGTAAAAGCTGTCTTCCTCAATAGGGGTGCCTGGCTTACTGCAGAGCTTTCCAGAGGTAGCAGTATGATCTACTTGAAAGAAGAATGCAACAGAAAAAAGGAACAGCATGATCTGTCAGGCACAGATACACTCAGTTTTTCACAGCTGCCTGCTCTGTCCCCTTTGCACTGATGATTTGTTCATGTTGCTTCGGTCCTCCTGGATGTGGACAGTTAATTCTTTAGCTTCTGGCCAGGCATTAGCATATCCTATCTGTTTTACCTCAACAGGACAAGGGGGGCTGCAGACCATTTTGTCATGTAAAGCTCCTCAAGGCTAAACATCTGGAGAATTACAGGCTTGAACTGTAGTTCTGCTGCCATAGGAAGTTTCTGGTTAAAATTTACTTACAGAAACTGAGATTCAACATTCACAGTCATTCTTATTCCTTTTGGCAGTTCTCAATTTAGATCTGCCCAGATTGGATCAATCTTGAACTTTCCTCAGCTCTGGAGGCACTGAATCTTCAGAGCCGCATATGGGATTCACACAGCATCACTGATGGCTTCAGGAAAGTTGGAAAAACCAGAATCTCAAATTCAGCTCGTCAGCTTCTCCAAAGTGTTTCATGGCCAAGAGGTTCTTTCCTAGCTAATTCACTTTCTGCTATTGAGCATCTCTTTCCATATACTTGCTAGTAGTTTTGTAAATGTTGGTCCTTTGCAAGACAGATTTCTTTTTCTCCTCCAAGTTTTTTTTCCAGCTCCACCTCTTCTACAGCTCTTTCTTTTAAAGCTAGTTATGGAAAAATCCACTTCCTGGATTTAATGTATTACTTGATGAAATTGCAGACATTTCAGGGACTCTGTTAATTACTTTATTCAGTTGTGTTTCACTGTGTGTCTCTCCCTTCTATTTTCAGTCACCTTTACCCACCTGGCCATTTACATAATCAGTGAGCAATCAGCTCCTGACAAATAGGAAACCTTTGTTGTGGATATATGTTTTTCTTTGCAACACTGACACTGTCTACATGATGCCAGTCGTCTTCAATGACTTTCTTACTTTTCCTGAACTTAATGTGCCAATAAGCCTGGATTCAAACAGCAACAGTAATAACTTCTTGTCCTTTTGAGTCTTCAAAATTAGGAAACACACATTTTGAAACTGCAATTTAATCAAGCAGAACTGCACAGAGGACTTCACCTCCTTGAAATCCTGTGGGACTGAAGGGACATGCAGTACTGCAATTCACATAAAATATTTTCAATTTTGGATGATGGCTTCCTGAATCCAGAAATACTTGCTGCCTTTCTCTTTTAAGAGTGGGAATGGAGATTATAACCATCACCTCATCAGGGTGAAGGTACTCCTTTTTATCCTAAGACATCATCTGCCTGTTGGTGCTGATCTAATATTAAGTTTATTTTAACAAAATCCACACTACAAAAGACAGCTGGTCTCCATGGTCTCTGCTTTGCTCTTGCTCCCCACATCTTCTCATAGGTACTGGCAGAACTGTTACAAATTAAAGTTAAATAAACCAGCTTATCTATTTCCCACAGTTCCTGTCCTCCTTACGACCTTTCCAAGAGTTCTAGCTGGTTCTGCCTGCCTCCATCTTGCATCCTTTCTGGAAAAAAAAAAAAACACCCCAAAACAGTTATCTGAAGATGGTTTTCAAGAATGCAACTGCCTCATTCCAAAGCAGAGATTAAAATAGAAGCCAAAGCACAAACAGCAGTGCCCACTGTCTTTCTTTAGCTGCTAGTCCAGAGATCTTTTGCTTTGCTGTCTCATCTCAGCCTCCTCATTTGTTGATGAAATGGAGGAAACTAAGGCTTGGTCTCCAGCACCAGTTGTATTGCTGACATAAGTGACAGAACAACATATTGTCAATTCACCCTTTCACAAGCAGTGTGACTTTAGGAAATAACAGAATAATTTCCCTTAGGAAATAACAGAGATAATTGTGATTATCAGCATTCTAACCCCGTATTTTGAGTTTTGGAGTCTCTCAAAGTTTTGTTGTTGCTGTTTTTTAATTTATTTATTGTTTGGTTTTGCTTAGCCTTTCTTTTCTACTTCCTTTCCTCTTCACTTTCTGCAACAGCTCCTTATTCCTCCTTCTGGAAGCTGCTGGTAAAAGTAGGTGAGCTAAAACCAGTGTGCCAGATTAATCCATGTCACCTAAAAGTTAAAGTTTGTGATGGGTTCTGCACAGAATTTTGTGCTGTATTACAAATTTAATGATAGTAAGAGAAAAGGGGAGTGTATTTGTGATGGAAAAATATGATTACCATAGTCAAACGGTTGTACAGAAAAAAACACTTGTCATTCACTAACTTTACAATGCAATAAATAAACAACAGGAACACAGGACACTGCTTTTCTCCCCCTCTCCCCAGACCATACATATTTTATCGGAAATTTCCTAAACGTTCCTCAGAACTGCATTATCTGTTAAAAGAAAGCAATATACGAGCATACCTTTTCCTATCAGAGCAGGATTAAAACCAATTTGCTCTAATACATTATAAATATATGTATTATTTGAAGTAACTGTTCTTACATTTATACATATAATACATTTTCATTTGAAGTAGAACTTAGCAGACAGTCTAGATTAGTTGAATTAACTTAGAAAATATTCTTATTTAATTACCTTGTGTCAGGTTTTAGGTTTTCCACAGTAGAATGAGTTTGATTTGTAGTGATAATTGACTTCTCCTTTTCACCATCAGTCGCTCCATTTTCAGTTGACACGACCTCATACTCTGCAAAATTACCGTAAAGAGAAATTTGCTTAAATAGTAACTCTAGCTTGAGCATCTTTATTGCTCTCTCTTTTCTCATCTTTTTCTCATCTTCCACTGTCTAACAGGCTGCATGGATGTCTCATGTGAACAAGTCTGGGCATCATTATTCTAAAACAGCAAGAAAAACACTTGAAGAGTTCCAATTACACATTGATGAGTGTCTAGTCCCTCATCTTTTCTCATAATTTAGTTGAGGGACAGAGGATATTCAACATCTCACCGCTGCCAAAGGCATGCTATTGACAGAATTCTGAACACAAAGAAGTTTAAATATCCTTTTGTCTGAATAAAGAAGAATCAAAAATAGAATTACAGTTTCTAAATGCTTAAACCTTGACGAAGCTAAGTTTTTAAGATTTCCACACTAATTTTGGTTGTGCACTTAGGCATATGTGCACTAATATGGCATTTTAGAATTTTGTTTAAATTTATTTCTGTATTTATATTACTTATAGAGGCCTATTACTTTCTCTTTATCTCACTGGTATGTACCACCAAGAGCAAGTCATGTGGTTGGGAAGAAGATAGATAACCCTTCAACAAATGATATGGTTTAGTAGCTTATGGTGGCAATGATGATGAGGAGATGGTTGGACTAGATGATCTTATAGGTCATTTCCAACCTTGTAATTCTATGATTCTACAAGTCTGTGAAACCATAGCTAAGTCCAAGACACAGTCTTTCTTTACATGCATCCCCCAATGTAATTCACAAGTGCCTCATATAATGAAAACATGGAGTATATTGCTGATTTTCCTCTCTGTTAAGAAATTCACAGCTTCTCAGGATCTTACTTTATCTTCCTAAAAATTGTCTATAATCCCAAGTTCAGCTTTGCTAACTGTAAGCTAGCATAGCAAAACATTTTCAAAGAACATGTGTAATTTAGATCTATAGCATGGTGGAATAAAGCATGTATTATACTGCAAAAATGAACAAAGGAACTACCTATGAACCCTACAAAACTACTTCCTTTCCTGTTTGTTTTTTTCTCTCATGACACTATTAATTTTCAAGTTTTTAAGTAAATACTAGCAAGCCGTAGGGCTTTTTTTTTTTTCTTCTTAATTTCTCCATACAAATATATCCATTTGTTGTCAACATGGAAAGATAAAACATTACCTGCAATGAAACTCAGTGTTGAAAAGGAATGAAATTCTCACAAGTATTGCTGGACTTTCAGACTCTCTGTCTCTCCTAATTGTGTATGAAAATGAACGTATGCACAAATACAGAAATGAACTGATCTAATTTTGACCGTGAATATGCAGCTCTGTCTTTCTTTGCATTCTTCTTGCAAAAAGCAGGCACTGAAAACACTGTAGTAAGTTATTTAATGGTGATAAAATTAAGTGGGAGTGCAAAGCATCCCTAAAACATTGGTGTTCTAAAATTCCAAGCTTCTAAGCCAGTCATTCAGTCCTGGTAATTACATATATACACGCACATGTGGATTTTAAATCACTTGCCATAATAGTTTCAAAAGGGTATTTTTATATCATATCTTAAAATAGTCTCAGTTATTTGGAGCATATATGGAGCAAAATTAAACTTTAAAATAGGTTTAAGAGCATGTAAGAATATCAGCATGAAGAAAAGAATTACTGCTGATACTGAAGATTTCAAACTTTCATTGCTCAAAAGTGCTCCTCTAGAAGACACCCCTGAAGAGCAGAAGACCACTGCCTATTAAAAACAAAATCACAGACCTGCAGAAATGGATAGCTCAGATGCAAAAAACCATGTGATTTGAACTTTTAACTCATTCAAGTTGAAAAATAAAACATAAAACAATGTGTGCATAGGCATGTGCTTGCACGCACACACACAAAGAATTACTGGAATGCATTCAGCACCAGGTTGTTACTACATACGAACAATGAACCCCAGTGGATTAGAGAATATGCTGCTCTGAGGCAATACACTGAGGCAACACAACCAGACTAGCAGAACACCAGCAAAAATGTCTTGGTCCCTGACATTTGTAGCCTTTATGAAAACAACAAGGTAAACTTGATCACTGCTCTGGTATTATTTGTCAGACCTTTCCATTACTGAAGTACAACTTTGTTTTTAGTAATAACCAAAATGATGAAAACCCTCATGAAATACATTAGCTAAAGGTCAACCAGAGCAATTCTTTCTTAAAAAAGGCTTAAAAAATTACACCACTGTTTCCACAGTTCTATCTGAAAAAAAAAAAATAAAATCTGACGCCCAAATCAGAACTTTGAGAAAACATGCACAAAAATAAGAAGAGATGACAGAAAATTTGATTTGTTTGTCTAAACAAGTAATACTGTATTTGTGCCAGCATGAAATAATCACCTTTTTGAGAAAATGGGATTCATTGCCTCCTTCTCCTGAATCCAGAAAATATCTTTGGATGAATCAATAATGGAGTTATTTTTTTGAAGTTAAAATGAAAGAGACAAACTCATTGGGAGTATTTGTAAACCACAGAGTTCAAACATTATGTGTTACACATATTGAATTTAAAAAGAATCAAAATTGTTTTTATGGGATTGTTGTTACTTCTAGAAATTAAGCTACCTAGAATGGAAACTGTTTTATCTCAGTGAAACAAAATGAATCCTATTTGTATGTTCTGCAAAAAGTTTTAATCTCCATTCTCAGAAGAGAGAGGGTTATGCCAGGTGTCTCGGAGAAGTCTTCCAGAAGAATCTCATAGAAAGTTAATTTTTACAAACAGTGATTACAGCAAGCACTTCCACCTAAAGTCACAAAATACAGTGTGCATTGCTTGCTCTGTTTTCACTGCAAATGTGAAAAAGAAAGGAAATAAGACTGTATTTAAATGGCAACCAGGCCTTGCTTTCATCACTACATGATGCATGTTGACATTTTTCCCAGCTATAATGTAAATATTTTTACATTTCTGTAATTGAACTGGTTGTGCTGCAGTGGGTATGACACGTTCAAGAAAAACAGCAGGCCTGCTTCCAAGAAAACATGCAGACTAAGTGAATATCTGATCTAATCAAACTAAGGTTAGGTATGTGGAGAAAATGTCTCTAAATGTCAACAAAAACAACAGAGCAAAACAAAAAGAGGCACTGCAGTACTGCTTAGAATGGGGACTGTTCACATAGCCTCTCCTCAGCCTCATACTTAGGCTATGAATAGGTTCACGCTTCTTTTTTAACAGCACAACACAGCAAGTTAGGTAACCATTCCTATCTCTTGTTGATACTTTATATTAGCCTACAGACATTTGTTCCCTCTTTTCATTCATCAGGAGAGGCAACTTTTTTCCTGTTCCTCAGAAGATGCAGGTTAATTTTTGTTTTATGTGTCTCATTCAATTTGCATTTATTATTTCCCAAAACTGTGGAAAGAGCAAGAAAGAATGGAGGCTGAACCTAGCAATCATTTCTAGAGGAACAAGAAAGGATTAATTTGGGAAAGAGAATTTGTGACAGTCATTATTATACCACTGCACTCAAATCTGTCATGAAAGGCACATAGAGCAACATCTGAAAACATCCCACTTATATTCTAAAGTGAATGGCTAATCATCAAGTCTTGCTCTCCAGAGTTCCTACTTTTAACTGTTCTATTCTCTTGTAAAGTAACACAGTCAAATCTGGTTGGCCATAGTAGTGGCGTACCAGTGACGCTGCAACTCAAAATTTTCTTTTATGTCAGAGGTAAAAATGAAAGTCATTTTCTGACAGTACAGAGGAACCATAAATTCCTCTCAGATGTTCAAATCTGGTCAGCTTGTGTTGATACATGGAAGATGATTGAAGAATTACGAGTGGTCTTCTTACACGTTTACCCATCTAGGTACTCATTCATGCCTGCCTCACAAAGTGTTTACTCTCAATACAATAACCTTTTACAAATGGGAAAAAAACAAACAGATGTTTTTAAACAGAGAGAACTTGGTGACCTTATGGTGGATACTACAGATCATATGTGGCAGAGTTCTGCTGATCTACTAGAATGATGTAAGCATTCTGGCTTATGTCTGGCTTGTTGATTCACTAATCAAAAACATCCGTAAGGCACAAAAGATGTCTCCGCTGTGTGTATGTAACTTAATGATAAAGAGTTCTGTTACATTGCTAGAACTTCTTGATTTGTTCTTACCAGAAGGGTTGAAAAGTTTTTCTTATCTACAGTAAACAGAAATGTTAGAAATGAAGGGAAGATATGGTCATATTTCTTAAGTATCTTTTTGTGTCATCAGTCTCCAGTGATATAGCTGAGAAAATCTTGTTCTAATCTATTAGCATTTTCTTACACGTACTTGACAGACAGTAGCATGACACAAAAGCTCCTTTCGAATAACAGTATTTTCTTAAATTGCATAAAAGCACAGAAATACTGTAATCTGATAAAATAGATGAAAAATCAAACCAACCAGTAACAGTATCATTGTCTGGTTTTTCCCAGTCCAATATGACGAAAGTTGGACAGCCCTCAACAGTCACAACTGTGAGGTTGGTGGGAGGATTCTGTGGAGGACGAGTAGGTTCTTCTTTTATGCCAGCCTCTTCTTGAGGGAAATGTTCAAGAGAGCTTGTGATAGAGCAAGGCACATCATCATCTTTCTTCATATATTTGACATGGGGTGCTAAAAGCAATAAGAAAAGGTTATTATTCCATACAAAGTACAAACACTGATGTTTTAGTAAAACATCAACGCAATTCCACCCAGTACGCAACTTCCAGTTCAGGGACTGTAGAAAAAATGTGCACAAGTCAAAATCCATTTTTTTACTTCAAGAATTAAAAACTATATATTCAATACTCTCTCTAAGCTGCTCTGACTTATTTATTTTTAAAATTTTCTTATTTATTTGGTTGTTTTAGATATGGGATCTGCACTCACTTCACTCTCTTCCCATGGTCACCGCTGATGAAAAGTTACTTTACAGGCACTAATGAGTAATGCATGTTGTTAAACAATTTGAAATAATTAAATTTTGTTGTGAAGAGTACAACGGGTTGTACTCTTTCTACAGCAAAGTGACACCACAATTTCATTTGCAACTTTTGAGTGCTATGATAATACGAAGACGTAATGCCCACTAGTCCACCAGCAAGAGTAGTGTTTAGTTGAGAGTAATTCAGTCATTAACTTGCAGCTTCTAGAAAATGCTAGAGTCTCAAACATTTTCAGCAGTACAGGATCAAACCTTGGAGAAAACCTGAGGCAAATGTCTTGCATTCTGCATGAAAATTTGTAAAAGAAAATTACTGAAATTTATAATTAAAAACTCATTAGCTCTAAAATTCAAATTTGCTAGACTGCAAAGTAGGAGGCCGTAATATGGAAGAAAACAGAATAGATGTAAAATGTAGCCAAGAACAGGCTGGTGATCCTGATTCTCCACAGAGCCCTTTCATCTGACTGAGGTGAAAAAGAATCAAATGAAGTTCTGGCCCTCAAATAATCAAACAAGAAAATTTTGATTAAAGACTGTTTCCACATATTTCCCCAAATTGAAATAACATAGCTTTTAAAATCCTACCTAGGTACCTTGGTTTGCCTGAAGAGTCTGTTTCTGATGTAGGGCTTGAACTGAAGACAGTTGCATCAACTGTAAGGAGACACAGTTATGACTCAGTTTGCAATAAATATTGTTTCAATGTTAGAACTCTAGAATTTCACAGTTCTTCTGGCATTTTAAATCATTACTGGAAGTGTTCCTCCACTTGTAGCTTACTCCTACATGATTTTATAAAAGATTAATTCACAACAGATCATTATGTTTATCCTATTGCATTCTTTTTTTTTCTGATCTAGATAGTAACATATTGATCTTAGGTAGTAGGATACCACAACCACCTTGAGTGTTTGCCACTGTCAAGTTAACAATTTTAATTTATATCCTATACAAAATGAAATGTTCAGTAAAAGAAGTGCCTTATTTACTTCTCTCACAGACTAAAAGTAGACATTGAATAGTACTGAAGTCCTGCTTAGCATGTATTGATTTCTACCAAGATAGAAGGGTCATCATGTTCTCCTTTTACAAAAGTGTATATTAGAAGATACTGATATGAATTCAGCCAATTTACCAAAGACAAAGTGGCAAAACAGAAATCAGAATCATCCCAGATAGAGTACTTCTTATATTAAATATATGGTGGATCAGTGTTTTCAAGAAAAGGAAACAAGAAAAAAAGAGGAAACTTAAGTGCATTTTAGAAAACAAACAAACAAACAA
Organism: Lagopus muta; assembly: GCF_023343835.1. Taxonomy (NCBI): domain Eukaryota; kingdom Metazoa; phylum Chordata; class Aves; order Galliformes; family Phasianidae; genus Lagopus; species Lagopus muta. Next base: position 84,862,855 of record NC_064433.1, read on the forward strand.
ACAGTTCAGAACTGTCTGTGTTATACTCACCATAATACTCTGGAGTTGCAAAAGCTGTTGGTGTCTTATATGGCACTCCTGTCTTCACGGGCATTGTTGGTCCAGCTGGTTTAGCTATGGTGACAGAAGGAGGAGCTTATGGCAAAAAGGCATTCACTATTCAGAAAATCAAAAAGCTACTTCATTCTCATCAGAATTCCGATTTCTGATGACTACTTCATAAAATATGTGGGTAAATACTTTCATTAAAACTACTTCCCTCAAAACTTACTCAATAGCTTCCAGTTGGATTTAAAAAGTCTGAGTTGTATTGGCAATATAACTTACCCTTGAAATCTAGTAATAAAATTCTTTGTTATTTGGAGACTGTCTTTAAGAACTTCAGTTAGCTAGAACATGACCTGGCTATAAAGCACTGGTAAAAGTCATAAAATAACCAACATTAACATTCCGTTTCTTGAATAAAAGAGCACATTTCTTTACAAGACAAAAGAGCTAAGTCAGTAACTGATATTCAGAAACCTACCAGACAATTGTGGCTATGAAATCTCACCTCCAAAAATCCACAAACTACATAATGTAGTCACCTTCACTGGCAGTACAACACATAACATGGTGACTGAAGGCTGAAGGCAGAATATTGATGAATTAAGTTCAAAAAATGAAGGTAGTATAAAAGTGGACAGTGGAAATTTTTTATTCTTACTTCTCACTTCAGTCCAGTTCCACAAATGCTTTGGAACTTTTTTTTTTTTTTTTTTTTAACATAGCTAAGAGACTTTTAATGCCTGCATATAGACTTTCTCATAACATTCACCTAGTGGACGAGTGAGAAAGATACAAGTAAGGAATTAATCACAGCATTAATAAGAAGGAGAAACAGAAGAAAATTATGACAGGGAAAATCCAAGAGGAACATTGAAGCAAAATTTTCCTGTTAATGATGTGGAACAACCTCTCTAGAGAACTGAAAGAAACTTACACGGTGTTTAAAACTAAGCTGAATAAACACTATGAAACAAAGAAAAGGGAAAATCTACTACTGGCCCTACAAGGAAGGTCCAGGTCATCTAACCAATTTATTCTGTCTTGAATGTCTAGGAAGACATGACAACAGATGACTACTCCATAACCTGGCCACTAGTGTATGGAAAAAAAAAGGTGGAATTCCAAAATGCTGTTAGATGAATTAGAGATTTAATGGGGAAAATAAGAACAGATCCCATTACAAGCAAATGAAAATGCATCAAGGCAAATTTTTTTGTGTGCTACATATTAAGACTGACAAGGTCTAATGTTCTGTTTTAGCTATTACTAAGAAAATACCACCAGTCAACAGGAAGTGCAGACAACATTTCTTAGCTCTGCTGTTGTGCAGATACACAGCTTGTTTCAACCATCTTTGAGATCTTTACTTCTAAATTGCTGCACAAAATATTAAAGATTTATTTAGGTCCTGCCACCATGAAGATCTGCTACTGGGGTAAGCTTTCTCACAACGATGTCCGCAGAGATGGATCAGCTTAGATTCTGTAGCAAAGGACATAGAAGTCAAAAGAGTCTTCCTTGACAGACCCAAACAGAAAGGTGGTCTTTGCTTTCATGAAAGTGGAGAAAAAAATTCATAACTTTCTTGCCTTAATAACACACAAATTCCCCAAATGAAATAAAACAAAACAAATAAAGTGAAATGATTAATAAAGCAGAACCGAGACGTTCTTATTTCCAGTGAAATAAAAAGAGTAATATGAGGAGGGGAGTATTATGATACTAAGCAGAGTGAGATGAATTAACATTAACCTATTAACCTTTGGATTCTAATTTCAAATCCAAATACATACGAAGTGATACTGAGTATTACTGTCAGGATAAAACTAAAATAAAACAGGAAATGCAAAAGATTCTGCATGCTCTAACAATGATACTGAGAAGCAAGAACACTGTTACACATAAATGAAGCTAAACTCATTGTACATGTGATAACTTCTATTCCTCTACGTCCCAGATAAGTTAGTTTTGCCTGCCTATTAGCTCAAGCTATGTCCAGCAGTTAATGCATGTGCCAGATACACAGGACAGAATTTTTTATAAATTATCAGCTGTGGATATGTATTGAAGCATAATATCTGATATCTCCCACCTGATACATACATTAAATAACTGCAAATGCTATTAGTAGACATGAAATGTTTTTATGGTTGATCTATTTAAAGGATGACTTGTATTATGCTCATTTGATGCTGGTTTGTTCTCACCTCCCTTACTGTGGATGAGTTACATAACAAGGTTAAATATATCTGTTTCTATATAGAAATAATTTATATATTCAGACAAAAGACACAAGGCTCTTTAAGAAAACTGGTTTTTATAGATATCACATTTAATTTAAGAAAGAATTTATACTATAAAATTCTCCTGTACACAGATAGTGAGTTAAGTAACACATAAAATGTTCATGCTGAAAAGGCTGAGATACCTGGCATGCCTGGTTTACCCGTCACAGTGTTTGGAGGCAGAGGCTTTCTTCTCATTGGTGTAGGCTTGACAGGAGGTATAGGAGGATGCTGAGGTCTAGGTGATGTAGCTCCTGAATGACATAATAGGACACTGTCATTAATTATTTAACCTCCAAGTCAATAAAATCAGAAAATACAATAGAATCATATTCTGACATCTGAAATACTATTTCACGTTTGATTTAGTAGTAAAAGCAAAGACATGAAGCATGAAAATAAATACAGTTGTATCTTCAGTCTTGAATTCTTTGGAAAGTGTGTGTTATGATATCTTAAACCAAGCTTACAGCGATAAAATAAAGATCCTCCGGGATTTTGTACAAATGCTTTGAAGGTTCATTTTATGTGTAGTTAGTTAGTCTAATTTCTGCCAACCATTCTTTTTTTGGAAGCCAATGGGATACTTCCTCCCACAGTAAACAGTATCTGAGTGTAGTTGGAAACTTCTTCAGTGCCCTACTCACAGAATTCATTACTTCTATACTTTCTAACTGATATAACAAGTCCCCCTCAGATTGAAGTGTAAGATGTAGCAAAGGTGAATTATTATTAGAGATATGTTATCCAATACTACTTTAATGTAAAAAAATGAAAAAATCTCTGTATGGATTGACGTGTGTAAAGACTGGTATTCTGCTAGAAATGTCTGAAGCAGCCACGTAGGCTGAAGCAACCAAATTCTGATATAACATATCACATATAATATATAATGTTTTTGCATATCTTCAGTTAAAATATTCTGAATGTTTGGAAAATGCAATTGTCTCTCTTTCAAGAGAGTTAAAACTGATAAGACTGGGAGAGCACATGTAAAGAAACTCAAGCTATTTCATTCCACCTTGGTATTTTGCAACATCCCTCGCATTAAAATTTTCCTAACTATCCTAACATCCAACAAAGCCTTCTTATCAGTGGGAATGTATTTTGATTATCTATTCTCCCTTGCTATCCAGACTATATAAGAATGAAAATAATCAGCGCTTACAGTACTGTGGCTGTTTGACCAAATGGGTGAAACAAACAGCGGTGATGGTAATTTATAGTTGCAAACATGTGCCACAGAATAAGAAGAGGCCACAGAATATTCTTATTTTTATCTCTTACAACCATCCTGAAGTAAGAAGTATATGCATGAATATGATGATTAAGAATTTCTCTTCTTCAGCGGAGGTGTTTTTATGTAAGAAAGATAATGTCTTGATTTTTCATAGCTATTAGAAATCTCTGTATCTTTTTTTTTCAGTTAATCTTACCAGAGAATGGCTTCTCCCAGGTGTCAATATATTCCAAAGGTTTTTTTACATCCATGCCAATATGTCTGGCAATATCCTCAGGTGTATATATGTCATCTGTGAAGGGAAAGGAAGTGAATTATTTTCTACAGGGCAGCACTGACTTATGGAACAATTCTACATTGTATAGGTTCAAACTCTCACCAACATGAAGTGCAAAATTGGTATTTTTAGTGATACCTTTGTTATATCTATTTTATTTTCCTATTCAAGTAAGTAGAAAGTAGTCTTGATCAAGAGAGTCTACACTTTAATTCTAAGTATTCATTGATGAAGGTATATTTAGAAATAGAGAATAAGATTAAGGGAAAACTGATGATGTAAACCAAAATTATAAGTGCAAAGATGAGTACAAGGAACATTTCAGATTTTCAGCACAGAGGATGTCTGTTGATTCTTGTAAACGATGAAATTCTTCTTTTCCTCAAAAATAATGTCTTTGGTTGTTGTCTATATTGAATAACTAGAGGAATTCAGAAAACAAACAATCTATACTTGGAGTACTGGAGACAAAGTGTCTATAAAATTCACTTCATATACTGAAGAATGTCCTACTTAAAAGGAATATTAACGCTTTAAAAATATAAATAAATTAAATGACATTAAAAAGATCAATGCAACTTCTAGTACAGATCAACTGTTTCACATGCTGACATTCATAGGATAACCTTTATCCATTCGTAGGATAAAGTAAATAAGTGTATTTACTTTATGAAAATCTCTTAATATGGTAGACTGAGAAGATCACACATTGTGATCATCACGTTTGTGAAAAATTCACCCTTTCTCATGACATGAGAGAAAACCTTGAAATCTAAAAGGAAAATAAATAAGAGATTAATGATCAAATTGGATAGCCTATTTCCACGTGATCTAAACATTTCGACAAAGGTTTTCATATTTTTATAATCCAGTCTTCAACTTGTTACTGACTACACTGGTATTTCAACATATGAAGAACCTATTTTTTTAAATATATTTTACTGTTTCACTATTGGTGCTAAGTATGTCCACAGTAAAAATGGAATTGGATGGAAAGTATGCACTCTAAAAATATGACTGAGTCTCAGTATTCCTCACAGAGTAAAGAAGCAGTATGGAAACATGAAATGATTCCCTACAGGTTAAAAATAATGAGACTTGAAGTAAGTTGTATCAAGATGTGGGTCTTCTGGTCCCTGTGACTGAAAATCCTAAATGTATTGTGTGATTTTAATATAACTGCAATTTGTCTTCAGGTAACTAAAGTGGTTAATTAATTAGGTCTTCAGGTATACAAAGCACCAGAGCACTAATCAGTGTTTCTTGTGAATGGCATTTGAGGAAGGTGTATGAGAACATCAGTGTTAGCTTTAAAAAGAAAAAGAAATCTTATACAGCATAGACATCAGACAAAGTATGCTAACTTCTTAACTTTACCCCACAATAAATACTTCCAACAAAATGTATCATTACATTGCCTAATCTCACAAAATCACCCAGGCACGCAAGTATCTATTACAAGTCTAACTTAGTTCTGCACCTGTGTCTTCAAAAAGCCTGCCTCTATTCTTAACTATATAATTGGGAATCACAATCTGTTCTGAGTTGTATCAGCTAGCAACAAAAAAAATGTTGTAAACATTCCAGATGGCAGAAGAAACATTTAGTTCAGAACCGTGCACTATCATTAGGTTTGTAAAACATGCTCCTTTTGACAAAAGTCTCAATTTTGAGTACTTTAATGCTCTTCAAAATCACTGACGTTTGTCTGTTTCTACACAAAGTACCTGCAATGTCCTACAGCTTTCTGTATTTATCATAGTACTTGTGTTAAGCAGACTATGTTAGCTGCCATAGTATAAGCATTTCAACGTTCATCCGAACTTGTAATAGAACTGAGAATAATTTCGTTAGATGAATGTGTATCCATGTTTCTTTAAGTTACAATTTTTTAAATTATTATTTTTTAAGCATGCATGGGGTCTGAGACAGCTTAAAACTAACTAATGCATCTCTAAAAGCAGGAATGCCATTAGAAGGGAAGAAGTAGAAAAGTGCTGTTGATAAAAAATTAGAGCATATACAATCATAGAATCATTAAGGTTGGAAAAGTCCTCTAAATCATCTAGTCCAACTGTCCACCTAGCAACAGTGCTGCCCATGAAACCATGTTCCCCAGTACTGCATCTACACATTACACCTTAATATTTGAATTCCTGTAGAACTTTGCTATACACTCGCAGTTTCAAAAATAAAAACCAAGGAGAGCATAAAGTTGCTGTCTGTTCTAATGAAAACCAACTGTCTCTCAGAACGGAGGCTAAATGTTGTTGAAACTTTGTTTGCTGAATTTTGTCCAGAAGTTTTCAAATGCTAAAAATTAAACCAGATAATGCTTGGGTAAGGTATATTACATACACTGAAGTAAATACAACAATCCACGTCTTTAAATTGTAGAGAATTTATTTAAAATGACTTAAAACATGGCAGAAAAATAAAAAGGAATGCTAGTCAAGAAGGTGCAACCCCTGCTCCTTTCCCACAGTCATGTTAACCAGCTGGCGTAACAGCTACCTATACAACTAGCCAGGAGAATTAAAAGCCTGCCAGGAAACCAACCACAATCCCATGCACTTTTGCTGGAAAAAACAAACTCCACAGCTTATCATCTGGGCCCTGCAGCTGCCAAGCACACTTTGCATGGGGTGAAACATTGACGCTAACGTGTATGCTCAGGAAGAAGAACTGGAGCACTTTCAACATTGATGCCTGATGGAAGTAAAATGTCCTATCTGGTCTTGAAACAACAGAGTAATAAATGTACTCTTCAGAAAAAGAAAATAATGATATAATGTTTAAATGCTTGAAAACTTATTGTTTCTTACAGGCTGGTTAAGGATTCTGAACAGCTTACACCAGAGGTTAAAGAATTCTGATCAGCTAACTACAGAAAATAACATACTGTTTTCATAATGGAAGAAATATACTTCTCTACTCTCAAAAATAATCAAAACATATTCATTTGTATTATAATTTCTCTAACATGCCATCTACTGAAAAAAAAAATAACTTTTTTCTCGGTAAGATTTAGGGTTCAAAGTTAGTCAAATTCTTTTTTTTAAGTCTTTTCAGTGGATTTAAGAGATCATTTGCAACACATAATTGCATATTTCTTGGGAGGGTTGTAAAAGATTTCTTTGTAATTGATTTTCTGAATGCTCTGTTGTACAAAATGCTTTTTGTAAGTATGGATAACCTTACATGCTCAGATATTGCATTTGCCACAATACTGTGATGTACTTGCAGTACAGAAAGTTTGGGAATTTTACTTATTGATCATCAAGGGTAGAATATAGTAGAGAATGAAAAGAATTTGCTAAAAGCTGCAGCCCTCTTTGGTCATGTCATGATTGTGAAAAATTCATTAGTGATCTCTCTGCACTTTTGAGAAGATGTCATGTTATAAGAAGGTATCAGTGAGTTGCTATGCCAGCAGGACTAGATGTACAAATAAAAAGTTGAGAATATATGTCCACTCCTTCTTAGCACTTTGGACATCCTGTTTAACTTAAAGGACCCACTTGACAGGATGCAAAATCTAGCTAACAGACATCCTCATGATGTCTTCACTTAGAGGAAAAGACTTAAATAGCTGAGGAATGAAAGTGTTGCAAAAGTGTCATTTTTCAGAACTTTAAAAGAAGGTATCAGTTTCCTTGTGAATACTCAGCTTACACAACAAGGTAATGTAGCTTTGTGAGGATTTCTGACATCATCTACCACAGTGAAAGTAGTTCTTGATGGTAAGTAGCCCTACTGTAAAGACATAGAAATAAAGACTAGTGGGTACTCCAGATGAAGCATTTAAGACAAAAATTGCTTAAAGTAATACTATAGTAATGACCTAAAATAGCAGTAAGCACAATAAACAACACTTAAAATAGTTAAATATCTGTTATTATGTTAACACTTCTGGCACTTTTTTTTTTTATTTATTTTTTCTACTTAATCTAAAAATGTCACTACCAGGGGCACTGCTATATGGAAGAATGAAAATTTTTTACATACTGTCTAACATAACTCTGTATTCATGGCACTCAAGAACAGTATAGAATTATTAAAGTCAGCAATTATGTTCTACTGTACTCTAAGGAATTAACTTCAAACATAATGAAGTATTTTGCAGGGTTCAAGATTATTTCAGTAAATAACATTCCTAATACGTTAAAAAAAAAATAGCTCTACCTGTTGTTGGCACAATCCACTTGGGCAAGCCAGGTGCTTTTGTTCTAGCTGGTGCTACTGTGGTTTTACTTGGAGCTGAGAAGAAGTTAAAACAAACAAACAAATCAAAAACCAAAAAACAGTAAGAAAAAGAAGAAAAAAGAAAAAAGTTTCATAAGAAGAAGACAAAGTCAAACAGACTTATTTATGATGGCAACAATTCCATATTAGAGAAGAATAAGTAACAGTTGCTGTTCTGGTATGTATGATTTCTTTTCCTACATTGGAAAGGCTTTACCTGCAAACTGGTTAATTGGAAGAAAAACCTGCCTTTTTCCCAACAATAAGTAAGATTCCTCTAAGAACAAGTGAACATCATTCATTAAATAATGATTTCTCCATCCAATAAAAAAAAAAAAAAAGAAAAAAAAAAAAAAGAAAAAAAAAAAAGAAAAAAAAAAGAAAGAAAGAATAAATAATTATTACCAGGTCTGGCCTGTGATTTATCAGATGGCCTTGGTCTTAAAGAAGTGAGACGTGTTTTATGTCCTGCTAAAAAGAAATACAGTTCAGTTTAAATACTATGTGTAAAAGCAACATCAATAATGCAGCGTAATTTGCCACAAAAAAATGGTCCATGCACCAAAGTGATATAGCAAAATGGACAAATGAGATTTCTATGAGTTCCGATCCAAAATGCACACTAGTTTCTTTAGCGGTCAGATTACTCCATCATGCAGTCTGACCAGTTACATTCATGTTTAGGTTTAGGAAAAGATATAAAATATTTACAGCCAGTTACCCAACTGTATATGGATACAGAGTTAGCTCTGCAAGGTATCCATGGCCTTAAGACATTAATTAGGTTCTGTAAAAAACAAACAAACAAAAAACCTCAAAATAAAACACCAAACTGAATCTCCCCAAATCAAATATCCAGATCAAAACAAGAAATATTGAAATATTCCTGTGAAGACAAACGAAAGCATTCAATGCAGACACTCTATAGAGCTGTAGAACATAGCAACATCATCAAGACTAAAATTACAAGCCTTCAACCTTTTCCTACTGCCACCTTTCATTTGTCTGATGTTTCAACATTTTAATTATTACAGTATGTATGAGAATCTCACTGAAAGCTAAAAATGTAAGCAGTTGTCACTGTCATTTCATGCCAAATAATGGACTTGAGTAACTTTGAGGTAAATGTCTGTACATAAATACAGCTAGCTATTTGATATTTGAGTCTAAAAACCATTCTATCAACATCACTTACTCTAGCTTCTTTGAAGTGCCTGAGAAAACATTTCTTGTGGAAAGAATGTATTACTCATTTTTGACAGTTATAGTTGGGAAATTTTTCAAAAATTTAGATCTAGTATTTTGGAAAGAAAAATGTGGAAATCAGTTACATTTGTGTTTGCAAGACTATTGAATGGAGAACCATACACACAGAACTAATAGCACTTAAAAGCCTTTAGGAGTAACAAGAATAAGCCACTAAATCTTAAATCATATTGATTTTACTTAACAGATGTAGGTAGTCAATGCAACACAGAAAATCATAAGAATTACCTGTATACAACCATGGAATTTCAGTAGTGAGAGCAGTTTTGGGTTTGGGTGAAATCTGATACGTTTCATTGGGAACTGAAATAGGAGATTTCATTGCTTATCAACTGGAAATTATTTCTTTTAAACATCAAATCACCACAGGTAGAAGAGAAATTTAAACTGAGTGCAGACGGTAAACAAAAAAAGTCAGTGGTAGAAACCTGGCTGATAATCAGGGTTTCATGCAAAGACTTAAAGACTGGGAAGATGTACACAATTAATAAATCAAAAAACAGTGGAAAAGATGAGCAGCTAATGTCTTTTTATATGACTCCTCATGTATGAGAATTTTTATAAGTAATATCAACCAAATGTCAGGAAAGTTCCAGGAAAATTAAAAACATCAATATTTTGTACATGCACTGGAGTAAGACTAACAAATGAACAAGGCAGAGATATATTTAAGTTATTTCTGTTGACTAAAGTGTAAGTTTAGTCATATAGAAAAGCAGAGAAAGGAAAGGTATAAACAAAAAATAATCTGACATAATATTTTCATTACCCAAAGTCATTTTGGACCCATCAACAACATGAACTGTTATAAGGTTAATTGATCCCAGGTGTGTTGTCTTTGGAGCTATGAGAAATAAAACATTACTCTGTGAGAAATGAAATCAATGACATTGGATTTACATAAGTATCTTTCATCTTAAGTGTGTTTCATGAAAATTTATCTACACGTCTGCTAAGACAATTTTTAGTGACAGGAAATAGGCATGCGCTCTGATTAGCCTGGATGTATTTTCATGCTGACAGCCAGACACTGCAAGTGTTCTGTTGGGCCTTCAGCTTCAGAGCAGACATCCTAATGGTGGACATTAACTTGTGCTTTCCTATTTATCTTTAAGGCATTGTTTTCTGGTGAAAAGGTGGTGACGCACTGAACAGGTTGCCCAGAGAGGCTGTGGATGCCCCATCCCTGGAGGCATTCAAGGCCAGGCTGGATGTGGCTCTGGGCAGCCTGGTCTGGTAGTTGGTGACCCTGCATACAGCAGGGGGTTGAAACCCACCCTGATCGTTGTGGTCCTTTTCAACCCAGGCCATTCTATGATTCTATGATATGATTCTATGATCCTGACTCAGATATGACAAAATTTTGTCAGCAATATCTAAGTTATTGGATGAAAAGGAGAGACTTGAAAGCAGAAACACTCTGTATGAGTTTTTGCTTCTTTCAGAAATAACAATAGAATACAGAAGCTGGAAAATAACCTACTTATTAGTATAAATAGTGATGACCAAATAGTGCCACTTGTTTTTATCAACTTTCACGATAACAGTAGCCTCTATTTTGTGTAAAAGTCAGTAAAGTGAACTAAATTTTAGAAGGAAAAAATGTAACTACTTAAGCTGCAATTTCTAAAATTCTTTTATTAAACCAAGCTTTGCAGTGGTGCCAAAATATGATACTGGTTAAATACTACATGATTGGAAATAGGTTCAATTGAGACTTAGAATCTAGCTAATTACAGAGAGTTTTTCAAAATAATCCTGTAGAAAATAAGTCTTTTTGCTGGACTGTTCAATTTGATTTTCACAACAAAATATAGGTATTGTTCTTTTAATTAATGGTGCTTAAATTGTTTCTAGCTACATAAGAACTCTCAGGAAAAAAAAGGGAAATGATAAAACTATTCATCAACTTACCTAAAAAAAGGTATTATTTGTTGGAGACAGTTGAGAATTACGGATTAAAAAAAATTAAGATTTATGCTGTCACTCCTTCCCTTATTTTCTTTCTGTGTTGTAACTCTTCTACCAAGTTATTTTAATGGAAATAGTTCACACAAAGGGTGATGTTTATATACTACATATGCTTCATCATAACTTTGGATCTCTAAATTTATTGTAATTACTGCACTGATCAGAAGACAGTACTTCTATTACCTATCTTTGACTAAAATTCTGTAGCCTGAGTTTCAAGAGCACTTACAAAAATAAAGCACGTTAATTTTCTGTAATAAACTTCCTAAAAAACTTAGTGAAGCTAGCTACAGTAGTATACTCTCATTCCAAATTAATCAAGTTCCTCATATTTTAAATGTCTTCTATCCACCAATTAAAAAAATAAACCTTTAGAAATTACATCTTTACTTGTGTGTCCCAAGTATTTTATGCCCTTTTGGGGCATTATTTTTGATGTAATCTATTGATGTACTACGAGCCAAACAACGATGCTAATTTATCTCTAAATATTGTGTGTGTCATATCACTGCGGTAAGGAATCGCGGCAAAAATTGTAACTCAGATAGTACAACAGTAACACTTTCAAAGTTAAAAACTTTAATTACCAGTTTTAGTCTGTGGCACTTCTGTCTCAACAGATGATTTAGGTTTGAAAGGAAGGAGTGTTGTTTCTTTTGGAGCTGAAAAAAAGGAAAAATATTATTACTGTATTCTTTAGGAGTCACAATTCAACACCGTATTTCGCCCACCAAAAATACATGCCTCAAACGCCTGAAAAAAAGACAATAACAATTTCATGGTTTCCTGGAACCTGAAACAAGATAGCTATTCAAAACCCAGAAAAAATCTAGATTTGAGCTGTAGGGTATGTTGAGTCAATAGCTAAAATTCTTGCTCTAAAAAAATAAATAAGTTAGACCATGGAATTTAATTGAGCAATTGATAAAGGCTTCTGACTAGGATAAAAGTGAGACTCATCAGTATCCAGAAATGTGTATGCATAAGCAGAATGAAGGACAGCAGCATGATGTTTCATAAAATACACACAAGAGCACATTCTCTAGAAATTTCTCAATTCAGAAATTGTAAATATCTGCATCTTAAGATTAAAGAAATTTATTTACCCATTGTTGCCCTTGACTGCTCAGTGGTGGTGGAAGTTTTTGTGATAATTGTTTGTGGGGTTGTTTGATGTACTGCTGTTAAGGGAGAAAACGTGGAAATGCTTAAAATATTAAAAATACTTATATATTTTTTTATATTAAAATATCAAAATGTTGAACTGTAATGGAAATAAATTACATTTCACTATCTGTAAAACTTGAAAAATATCCCAAACTAAAAAGTAACAGAATATCTTAAATATCAACTGCTCGCAGTATCTTTCCAGTAAGTTCTCCTGTAATACCGATTTTTTAACAAAAACAGGAAGAGACAAGGGCTACCCTAACTATTTTGCGAGTACTTCATTTCAGTATAACACATCCTTTGCTGAATGTATAAGCATATTTCAAAGGAGTAATATAGAATTTTGTGGGGGAAAAATGTGCTTACAAAGAGCCTCTCTAGTTGTAAGAGAAAACTGTATTTAAGCCACTGAAATTTGTCAGCACTCCAATTACTACATTTCAGTCATCACTTGCTGAGTGTAATAGAAAGCAGGAAAAATGTTTCCAATGCTAGACTATACATACTAGTATTATTTGCAGTGTAACTTGGACTTGTAGTTTTGACATTTTGACTTGACTGACCTAAAGGCAATGCATTTGATTAAGCACAAAAACAGGTATGAATATTTGTGATTAAAAAAAAAAAAAAAAAAAAAGCACGAGAACTCAGGCTAGGGAGAAAGAATGGTTAAATACAAACAATAACAACAACAAAATTACAAGAATGACTTCATTACCAGGTCTGGTGTATGGCACTCTTGGTTTTTCAGATGTTTTTGGTTTGGTATGAATGAATGGTTTTTCAGTTGCAGCTGAAATTAAAAAAAAACAAAAACACCCCAAATAATAAATATTTTTAAAGCAAAAAAACAAAACAAACAAAAAAACCCACCGTGAAACAAAACAAACCCCCCCCCCTATTTTCAGAGTGCATAAGGAACATCATAGAATACAAGGAAGTGTAAGTCTAAAGCTGAAAATCTATCAGTTGGAATTTCTGCAAAGAAATGAAACAGCCACTCGTACAAACAGACTACCCAATAATTAAGTGTGTATTTGTTACTTTGGATATATCAGTGAAGAATACAGTCACATCAGCATTCAGTAAATAAATAGGACAAAAACACACATTAGTAGTGTACTTCCCTGTGTAATGTACAGGAGTACCTGAGGATAGTACCTATTTTTCATTGGCCCTTTGTGTCAAACTTGATTTGTAAATTAACTTCCTTGTTTTCACCTGATTGCTCTCTATAGCTTCCCAAGGAGGGGAAGTGGAGATGGAGGCATCTTTTGTCCTTAGTATCCAGTGTGGGAATAGCTCAAAGCTGCATGAGAGGAGTTCAGATCAGATTTAAGGAAAATGTCCTTGCTGGGAAGGTAGTCAGACACTGGAACAAGCTTCTTAGAGGGGGTGATTGATGCCTCCTGTCTGTTCATGCTCATTAGGCATTCAGATAAAATGCCCTTAATAATACATGCTCTAACTTTTTGTTAGCCCTGAAGGAACGGGGAGTTGGAATCAATAATCTGTATAGAACCCTTCCAGCAGGAACTTTTCTATTCTTATAATTCTTGTCATTGAATGATCACTTAATGCAAAAGGTATTTTAGCACTTAGAGCAAACATTTGAAAGTCCATTATCCACAGCAATATGAGAGGTCCTCAGAAAAAAAATCTACCTTACCCTTTACATTCTTCACACGTATTCTGCATATAGATTGTATCATGTGTCCCCAGAAATGTATAAAAAAAACACATAAACTTTATAAAAATATGTAAAGATATAAAATGAACACTGATCTAAGTATCAATGTATAGGGGGAATATATATTAAAATTTGAACGTGATGAAAAGAATTTTTGAATTCCTTTTCATCAAAGAGGAAAATTTCAAAGATTATTGAATGGCTGTTAGTACTTCAATAATGATGCCACTTCACTCTCAGAAAATCTTGGTCAACGTCTTCTCTGAAAGTGGGGACACAGAACTCATTATTAGCAACAATTACTGAATCAATACTCCTAATGCCCAATCCTGCTTTGATTAATTCACCCTTATTTAGTCCACATCTGGCAAGTAAGAAAAAATAATAACAATGCATTAATATATTAAATATATGTCTTAAATGTATTTAAGAAAGTTTTCCCAACAGAGATGACTAGAAGGTAAAAGAGAAGATGGTTTTAAGAACTGGTGTTTGACTTGTCACGCAGTCACGTAGCTGGTACAATTTGGTGCAGGTTGTGCTCTAGTTGACACTTAAAATTTTCTTGCAGTTTTCTCTGTAAAATTAGATAATGGAGTAAAGCAGAGCAGTGTTTTAGGATAACAGCATCATACCTCAGATGCAGAAAAGTCAGGAATCACTATCTGTTCTTTAAATAAAGCCCCTTTTACAGGAGAATATGTAACAACTGAGGGAATTATATCCTGCTGATTGGAATGGCTAGAAGATGAGGAAAAGAACCTTCAAAAAGAAATTTTAAATTAGTTCATGTGTTACTGCTGCTATCAATACCAAAGCACAACCATTTATCCAGCAAAAATGGAAAACAAAGTAATTATTTATGAAATACACAATTACCCAGTGTTG
Organism: Lagopus muta; assembly: GCF_023343835.1. Taxonomy (NCBI): domain Eukaryota; kingdom Metazoa; phylum Chordata; class Aves; order Galliformes; family Phasianidae; genus Lagopus; species Lagopus muta. The sequence goes on from NC_064433.1 coordinate 84,877,935, forward strand.
GTTTTATTCTTTGAGGCATTTGAGGAATCATAGTAGAATCAGGTTCGCGGAAGGATGGAATGATTCCTGTTGGAAAAAATTTGGACAAATGCTCAGAATAATGAAGATACTTTCTCTTCCTCCCTCTACCTCTTTAAAAGCAACTCTCAGTAGCACACTATATACAGCAGGAAAGGTGTGTTCTACAACAGTAACTGACATATCCTCTCAGAGATTTTTGGTTATGAAGAGTTCCATTTTTGTTTTTGTTTTGCAACCCTCCAGTGAAAGCAGTGATGATCTTACATAAGTTAGCTAGATTTATGTTGAAAAATGTCCCAAATGGAGTAAAACAGATGGGAAGCCTTAGCCTCATCTGGATAAAAACGCTTATATATAAAGGGAAAGCACTGCAACAGCATGAAAAGGCTTCTATCAAAAGAGCTTAAAATACATAATGCAAATAACTGAAATGCTGCTGAGATGCAAGCTGTTAATAACTTTGTATCATTCTTTACAATATATGGGTCACTATTATTTCTTCTGGTAATGTCCACATAATACCAATTAAAAAAAAAAAAAAATCAACCTGGGAACTGTTGTTGTTTCCAACAGTTGTATGAGTTATCCACAGTACTGCAGATGTTTCTTCAGTTAGAATACTACAAAGCAGCAAATGTACTACTGAGAAATCTACACCAGCACCCTTCCCAAAAGCCAGTGTTCAGTTTTTGACCATAGCTTGATAAAAGAGAAGATAATTTACCAGGCTTGCGTTGTGAAGCATCTGGAATGGGAGCTGGTTTAGGTTTAAAGGAAGTTTGTTGTGTTTCTTTAGGAGCTGAAAGAAAAGACCAGTTTTAAGCGTGTGTGCTTTTAGAAATCAATACCTGCAAGGAAAAACAACGTCTTTGCATGAATGATTGAAAAATTTAGAGATGAGACATGCTGAAACTTAAAGGGAAAAAGACAACCATGAATGAAAATAAACATGGAAAAGTGATCAAGTAAGAAAAGTCTCATCTGGAGCCAACGAAAAAAATCTGTAAAGAACACAGATAGCCATAGCTGAGATGTTTCCATTTGTATTACAAAGCTTACAACTGCGATAGCCACAGAATGAAACTGCAATGTGTGGAAGAGAGAGAATATTTTTGTGAAGACAACACAGCTAGGAATCTTTGAATATCTGGAACAGAATAGTATTATGTAACCAAATCAAAACTACAAACAAATAATGTCAAAAACAGAATAATAATTTGTAATCTTTGGTCAACGAACAGCAGGGGAAAAAAAATAATAGCAAACAGCCCAAAGTTGCCTACTTGTCTTTGGTTGCTCAGCTGTAAATGTAATATGTGCCAGCACCTCATAAAAACAAGAACGTACACAGTTAGCAGAAAATACAATTAAAAGGGTAAAAATACTCCCTTTAACCAATTTATTCTTAAGTTGGAAAAAATAATAGTGAATATATATTCCCTATAAAGGAAGTTTCAACTGATATCTTCAGAACCATTATATGTTAAAGAGGAGATTTGGTAGTTCACTGACATATCAATCCCTACCAGGTATATTTTTAAGGATCTAGTTCCATTATGAGGACACCTGATCAGAAAAGAAGACTGAGGAGATTTCTTCCAAGTATACTCTTAAAAGGGCTGTATGTTGTTTAACCTTCTATGCAAATTATTCATCAATGACAACTGTCATGTGATTGAAAAGCATATATACACAACTCATCAAAACTCAATAATTAAATATTAAATCAGGTCTCTCTTTCTTTAAGCATGTATTTAATGCTCATTAGAAAATCTATATATTTGCAATATTAAGAGATGTTAATCAACACTTGACACTGAGAAAAGACAACCTAAAGAATGTCTGAACATTTAAGTACGACAAAACATGTATCTATTTACCAGGTTTTGTGTGTGGTAAATCTGGAATTGGTGATGTTCTAGGCTTGGCAGTGACTCGTCGACTTTCTTTTGGACCTGTGAAGATGAGCTAAGTTTTGAACACAGTAATGAAGACAAAGACAAATCATAAGTCTATCTGATATTCCTTACAGGACATTAATTTTCTGCCAAAAAAATTTTTTTAGGAAGTATTTTTTCCATTTACTAGTAACCACAGAAACCTCTTGCCAACAAAGGAAGTGTTAGTGCTGAGACTACAGACAAAGTGACTGTTACAGTGCACTCTTGGATTAACCCTCCACTCATCCCAGTTATCTCAAACAGATCTTTTCACAGAGTAAACTGTTGTAGTTCTAACAATTTTCCTAGCTTCACTTCAAGTATTTCATATTCCAAAAATCTGTTGCTTGCTTAGATCAATCTTACATTAAAAAACATCAAGCAGTCAAAGAAGAAACATGGAAAATTACCACTAACTTTCCAATGGACAGAGATAACCCCAAAGTGAAGATTGGGGAACAAGAAAGCACTGTAATTTTGTTTCTGTAAATGAGAAAATACAAGTACGTCTTTCATATCTTAAGGAAATTGAGACCCAAGTTTTCCAACTTCCAGGGGCTTTATATGAGAGTGTTTAACCCCTATACCCCAACCCTCATACAAATTACTGATACACACAGATATACATCTTGCTTTATGACAGCTTTATAGCAACACTTCATTACAACAGTAAAACATACCCTATTCAATAAAGATTTGTGTATTTTCGAAAAATCCCTATATTTTGTCAATTTTCAAGCTGCAAAAACTTTCATATGCTAAAATGCAAAATACTGAGAAGCTTACTTGCTCTGGTTGGAGGAACACGTGGACTGGGAGATGTTTTGGGTTTGGAAGGCCCATAACGTGTCTCTCTAGGAACTGAAAGAAACTGGGTTACACCATGTTAACATTTTCAGAGGCATCACTGTTCACTGCAATCCATAGCAGTCAATACAAATACAGCAAAGATTTGAACCAACGATACTTGTATGGAAGCAGTGTAAAAGAGGTGGAGGGGTTTGTTTTGGAACAAAATCATGCTGCAGAGAAAATACTTCTCTATGACATATCATTAAGAAAGCATGTGACAGAATCATTGTTTCTATTTATAAGGTAAACTACTGAATAGAAGAAGTTTCAAATACAAAGACACCACTGTGCTGTAATGAAATTGTACCAGAATAATTCTCAGTACTACATTCAAGCAAATAAAAATGCCTTAGCCAATTGGCTCTGCCTCATATATCCCAAAGATCACTGAAGTGTTTTTGTTTTGACAGTGGAATTGATAATTAAGAGAAACAGAATTATTTTTTAGAATAATTAGATCCGTGAATGACTGAATTTATAAAATCTGGAGGAGATGGAGAGGAAAGAAAGAAAACTGACAGCAGGCAGCTTTGCTCACTCAATTTCATGTGTCTAACTAGAACAGTGTCACCTTTACAGTATAACTGTGTTATATTGTAGTTAGGATCCTGCTCTGATCCGTCCTCAGACCTTTTTAAATGCCAAAAGAAATTACCCTATCCTATGTGCTTAAAAACATGATTGGCATGAGGACCCTTCTTGAATTCCTTGAAGAAAAAATGAAAAGAGGTAGAGAATCTTGACTGTTAAATTATTCAATCTATTATTAAATTAATTTATTAAAATTATTTGCAGGTATACTTATAATGATCTGTGTTGTAAAAGAAAAACAAGGTGATATGCAAATAAGAATGTATCATTACCTGACGTTGACTTTGGTTTTTCAGTTCTAAACGTAATTGGTTCCAGAGCTGCATTAGAAACCAACAAAATAACTCTTAGTAAGAACAACCAAAACATTGCAGGCAGCACCTCCACAATGATCATGTCATCCCCCCTATGGCTAGTGAGAGACGGCCTCTCCTCCTTGAAACTCAATACTCAACAGTATTATGCATCTCAAAAATTGCCTTCAGGGCGATAGCTCTAATACAGATTTGAGCTCTGAATATAAATCTGTAAATTTTGTAATAAGCCACGAAGAAATTGTGGGTGGCAGTCCATTTTAAACTTTGCACACTTTTCTTGCTTATCTTTATTGTTTAATTCAAACAATAGGTGCAGACTTAGCAGGGCAAAAAGGAATTTTAGTCCTCATCATTCTGTCCATTTTCCCAGCAGCACCACCTAATGCTGTGAATACCTTGGATGCTTGCACTAGTTCTGGCTGGGAAGGAGTTTATTTTCTTCATAGCAGTCCCTGAGGTGCTCTGTTTTAAATTTGTGACCAAGCCAGCCTTAATAACAAACCAATGTTTTAGCAGATCCTGTTTTTCACACAGTCCCCAGACAAGTAGGCTGAGGTTAGGCAACAGGCTGGGAGGGGACACAGCTTTGACAGTTGAACCAAATTGACCAAAGGACTGTTTCATGTCATCTAACATCACAGTCAGCAATAAAATTGGTAAGTAATTTTTTCAAAGGAGCCACTGCTTGTGGGCTTCCTAGGTGTTGGTCTTCTGGCAGTATTTTGTGACTGAGTGTGTTTGCATCTCTTGTTTTTCTCTTTTTTCTCTCATTTTTTACATTTTATCTTGAATCACTGTTCTGTTCTTTTTGTTTATTTGTTTTCTGTCTCTCTCCCCAAACCTGCAGGGGGTCAGAGTGGTGAGCAAACTGGTGGATACATAGCTAATGGGCAAGGTCAACTCACTACAAAACATCCTGCAATTGCTAGCACGAGTTATTTAACTTTCTTCCTCCACCCTTGATTAGGACATGGTCATATATTACTTTATACCAAGTTGTGTGAGCAACATTTTGAAAAATATTGTACATTCTTAAGTGCACAGATAAAATAAAGCTTCTGCAAAAGTAACTGAAAAGAATGAAAGAATGACTGTGCTTAGGAAAGAAAACACATTTATACAGTTTGAGAAATACAGAAAAAATTCACTTCCTCTTTGCAATGACACTTTCTTTTTCATCTATCCCCAAACCAATCCAAATTTAAACCAAGAAGAGCTATTTTCTGCAAAGAAAAATGTTGCAGTGACTTAAAATGTAAGAAAGAGCTAAGATAGAAAACTTAAACTTGCAAGGTTGCTTACAGGTTCCACTTCTTATATGATACTGGATTTTATCCTTCAAGGAATGCACCAACATACACAACCAAGGGATAAATATGGATCTGAAACTCTACTGATCGCGGTAAAATTTGTAAGATACACATACCAGCTTAAAATAAAGAAAAAACGTACTTACCAGGCTTGGTCTGTGGCACCTCTGAGCTTGGTGGTACCCTAGGTCTGGAAGGAATACGATGTGATTCTTTTGGAACTGGAATAAAACAAATGCAACTTTTAATATCTTCCTGACAGAAGACTGTCAGAAGGCATAACATTACAAACAAACAAACAAACAGACAAACAAGAAACCAAGAAGGAAACCCTGAACACATGCCTTTGGAATCTGAATACAAAAAAAGCTTATACAAATAATGAAGAAGTATGAATGCCTGGTACACAAAGAAATTCTGCTGGTGGGGAACCTCTGTAATAGAATCAAGAGGAGCAAGGCCAGGATGGATGTCTGACTCGGAGACTAGCAGAAAAGATGAAGTATGTGACACAAACTAAGCATAATGAAACACAATCAAAGTAAAACTGTGGTGCTGCCATTCGCTTTACAGAACATACTTGTGTGAGGAAAACCAAACAAGATGAATATGAATTGTTAGTGTAAAATCACAAACACAAAAAAAATCAAATTACATAAGGACGAAATTTAATAGTAAAAATCATGACAGTAAAAAACAATGAAGATGTACCTGTGATGCTAGACATCTACTGAGTATTTGTTCTAACCATGCAAAGCCACAATATGTATTCTAAATGTGGTGATCGCTTTAGGTAGAACTGTTACCTATTGTTGGTTTTGGTTGATCAGTTCTAAACGTTACAGATTCCAGGACTGTATCAAGAAAAACAAAACATAAAAGCTGTTCTAAAAATTTAAGAGAATACCCCCACTTACAGTTAGTATTATTTCTATTGTAATGTACTGCCTCATACAAAAACTTTTATATTAAATGAAGTCACTGAGAAAATAAGCAGTGAAAGAGGAAATTCTTCAGTGTGAGCTTAGTGCTCCAACTGGCTATAGTGAGATATCCAAATATCTATCATTAACTTATTAAGAAAATGGCTTTTTAAGGATAGAAAATTCTCTCCTTTGTGAGGTATTTCAAGTGCTGTTTATATACAAAACTGGACTTGGAGAACACTTGTTTGCTTTCTGGATGCTGTTAAAAAGCATTACTGCATATTGTGCTATCACACACTTTAGCTCTATGGCATGAATTTAAAAATAACATTGTTATTATTTCTGAAAATTGCAAACATACCACTGAATAGAGAGCACAACAGAATCTGATTATGATTTAATTTGTTCAAATAAATAAGTAGTTGCACAGAAATACATTTCAATCTAATATATGCTGTGTTAGAAATAATCACACAAAGCAGTTTACCATCTTTAGCCTGTGGAATATGAGGTTTGGGTGAAGGTTTAGGTTTAGAAGGAATGCGAGGAATCTCCTTGGGAGCTGGAAGAGAAAAGGTGGGTAATAAGTTGGTTAATTCACTGAGCAATCAGCATCTGATATCGAGTTGAACACACAAACACAGAATGCTCACACCTGCAACAGAGAATTCTCTTTATAGGAAACAGGAAAGAAAGTCTGATAATAATACCCACGTGTTTACAACAGCCTAAGCAAGAGATAGAAATTTTGGTTATTACAGAAGCCCAGATTTTTTTTTTTTTTAAATGAAAAACTGAGACTGACACGGATGAGCATAATTAAGACAAAGGTCATTCAAAGCTGCAAGCCTCTTTTTCTCAAAAAGTAGGCTTTTCAATTTCAGTTGTGAAGTTAGCAATATGACCAACAGACATGGATACCAAACAAGACATACCTAGAAGAAAAATGAAGTTTAATGAATCTATCTTAAAGCATAAGATGATTAACTTTGGTGCCACTTTCTGTGACAAAGAAAGACCCCAAAAACTACAGCTTGCCAAAGAATTACCATTACCTATTGTTGACCTTGGTGGTTCAACTCTAAGTGTAATAGATTCCACCACTGCAACAGAAATATTGTGACAAGTTAAGTATGGAACGTACTGCAAAAAATGTAAAATCACTCCACCGAAAAGTGCAAAAGCAGCTGCTGATACAGCACCACAGTAATGCCTACCTTCAAATCAACTTTTTTTTCAGCTATGGACAATTAAGCTTTTTAATAATACAGGATCAATTAAGAAATAATGCACAAACTTGTTGGCAACAATAGAAAGAATGTAACAGAAACCAGGAAACCCTACAAAAGCACTGGAACATGGTTTTGGGTACTGGGAAAAAAACTGGTTTGTAAAAATCAGTATTTTAGCTGAAACTAAGTGGTATCCCATAAAAGATACACATTCATCAATGAATAAATGAAATTTAGAAAACAACCTGCAGTCATTTAAATGAAATAAATAAAGCAGAGAAAATTGGAGCAGTGGGTTTAACATGAGATATTATTGGATATGGATAAAACAAGCAGAGGGTTTATCCCTTGAAAAAAGGGATAAACAAAGAGTTGGATGCTCTTCTACAGCAGTTTTAAAAAATTCATTAATAGATATACAATTCACATTTGATGTAAATTTTTCTAGGTAAAAAGAAAAGGTAGAGTTGTGAGATGATGTTTCTCAGGAAGAGGATGAAAAGGGAATAAGACTGGAGGAAATTTAATGCTCTTCATTTTCTCTGACCTTTCTGAAAGCAGAGCATCTAAATAAAACTCCCAGGCAGTGCAATAGGACTTTGGCATGTTACCCTCAATATTATTAAATTGTTTACCAGGTTACTGGGTTGTAAGCAGTGAGCAGCCAAGTAACCTGAAACTTAGAAGGACAGAAAATAATATGACAGACATGCACCAAGTTTTTAGAAAAAAAATCATAGTCAGAGAAGGCATAGTTCTCTCATGTGACTATATTTCAGAAGTCACCTAACCAAAACCCGTGTAATCTCCATGTATTATATATTTTATGCCTCAAATAATCATTTCTGAATATCATCATTTGTCTCGTCAGAACAAGCCAAGGTAGCAAATACCTTCTCACAGCATAGTGACAGGCTTAATTATGGTCATAGAACAATAGAATCATCTAGGTTGTAAAAAAAACCTCCAACATCATGTCCAGCCATCAATCTGGCCTCCCAAATTGCATCACTGATCTATGTCCCTTAGTGCCATGTCCACTTGCCTCTTAAATACCTCCAGGTATGGGGAATTCACCGCATCCCTGAGCTGCCCCTACCAAAGCCTGGCCTTTCCATGGAAACATCCTTTCAGATATCCAATCTAAACTTCTCCTGATGCAATTTCCTCTAACTCATCACCTGAGAAAATGGACTGGTACTTTCCTTGTTGCAATTTCCTTTCAGATAGCTGTAGAGAGTAGAGATCTACCCTTAGTCTTCTCCAAAATAAACACTGGTGGATAAAGAGTAGTGTTTCTTAGGATTCTATCTGGATTGATCAATTTTATCACTAACAAAGAAATGACAGACAAGAAGCATATATACAAATACAGAAACATGCTGCCTTCTCTGTAGCGATATAGTAGCTCAGAGCAATCAACCACTGATGTAGAAACATCAATATACCGGTTTATGTTGATGGCACAAAGGTGTAAAACAATTTTATTCAACATTTTCCAAAGGAGTTTTTTCTCTGTCATTTCAAGAAAAGATGTCTATGTTCAGATATACATAGACATCTATGGCAGAGATGAAATTAATGATTATAATATTACAATACTGAATTTCTACACTAAAAATGTTGCAGGAGATGTAACCACAATGAAAAAACAAGTATGCATGTGAATTTGAAAAACCTCCAAGGCATAAATATCATTTATTCAACAAGTTTCACAAGGAGTTATTATGTCTGAAGAGAGTAATTCTTTTTATGAGCAAAAATAACAGGGACTTTATTTGGAATCTGGAAAAAAATAGATAATACCAATTAAGATCTTCCATGATTATGTAACATTCTCACAACACACTTTTTGAACTTCATTATAAACCATGCAAAACTATTCACTTATTCTTCAGCCTCTGGGCAGGCCAGGTAACTTTTGGTTTCATTTGCCACCATAAAATATGCCTTCATTAAATTCCAGATCAGCATTTCATTCCTAATTCAGTTTCAGATAAGCCTATGTATGAGCTAATGATCACTGGATCAGTAGAAATCCTACAGTTCTAGGTAAAATGCTACATCCACCAGCAACAAAAGAGAATGTGCATCTTCTAGATTCAGTGCCAAACCAAGTCAGAAAACTTTTCATTTTGAAATGAAAAACAGCAAAACAATTTGTTTCCACAAGGCCGTGCAGCGTGGTGATTTGAGATACAAGACTAAAGGTAAAAGTCTCTTGACTTTGCTTCAATTTTTTTGTTGTTGAATAAAAAAAAAAAAATACTCCTCAAAGAGCACAGCTTCCCTCGCTGCCTATTTTTTTCTGAAATCTAAGGTGCTGAACTTCACACAAAATGAATTTAAACTAAAGTACATAAAACTATTTAAATGATAAGGTACAGCGAATGTTTGGTATGGAAGCTAGTTACCAGGTTTAATTTGTGGCTTTCTGGGTCTGCCAGGCGGTCTAGGTTTAGATGCAGAAGGTGTGAGTTTTGCTTCTTTGGGAGCTGAAAAAAATATTCTGGATTACAAGATGATTCTTTCTACCATGTCACATAAGAATCACATTTTCCAAGGCAGAAATGAAGCAATAAATGGCAACTGGAGCAAAAGCAAATGGCAAAATCTAATTTGCTAAAAAGGCTTCGCAAAATCCTCCCCTAAAACCTGCTTGTTCATCATTGCAAAAGTCAGTAAGTAAATTGAAGAGATGCAATACAGCTTATAATCACATCAAAATGTTTTCCTCATTAAAACATAAAATTCATTTTTGTAAGATAGGTAAGAGGAAAAATAATTCATTCACTTGGTCAATTTTAAAATTTTCTCTTGGTCATCGAAACATAAACAAAATCTGCAAAAATAGTCTCAATTTTCAACAGCAATGAAATCACTGGAAGGGAGCAGAAGTACAAATTCAGTGTTATAAAAGGAAGTTGCTCCATAACTGTATTCATTGCATTCTGTTGAAAAAATAGAAACAATTTCATCTAAATGGAAAAAAATAAAATAAAAAGCAAACAGAAACCTGGAAGTGTTCTTTTCCCTGAACTTCTGTGAGCTGAAAGTATAGTTAGCTAATGACCATTAATCTGACATCAAATAAAGCTTAAGGTGGGTATCAGGTACTATAGTAAGTAATTTAATTCAGTTTTATGAAGGATTGCAATGAGACTCCTTTCAAAGAAGTTTCCAAATACCTCAGGGTAGTAGACACACACTAGAAAAGCATATGATACAGGAAGAACAGACTAGAGTAAGAAATGTGCAATGGCTGAGAAGTGCTTCTGAAGTCAAACTAACATTCATGAAGGATTCATAAAAGAGCAGCAGAATTAACATATCTACATAGTGCCACAGCAATCATTCATTCAGATTTCTAGGATTAACAGCCATAACACTGGCCTTCTACTTAGTCTTTCAGTAATGATGCTAAGGAATTTCTAATGATTTTCTGAGGGTAAAATGTGTTGCTGCTCTACTAGCATCACTCCCAACAAAATGGAAGATATTCTGCTATCCAAGAATGTTACTGTACTATAGAACTAGTAAGGTCACAAAAAACTTCAAGTTACTTTTTCTTTTAAGTTCTGAAAAATGTACTTCAGAATGATTATTTCCTAACTTTTTCTTCTCTAAAAGAAATGGATTATAAACAAAAGAAGATATGAGATGAAGTAATTGAGTTCAAGCTGTGACTTGGGCTGCAGAGAAGACTGACCAACAGCTGCATAAGTATGTATTACCTAAAGTTGGTTTTTGTTGTTCAACAGTCTTAGAAGTTTTAGGCTCTGGAAGTGGGGGTTTTGGAGCTAGAAAACAAAAAAATCAAGTGAAATTGAACAGATAAAAAATGTTATAATTCCAATAGCTGACTTTTTTAATTATTATTTTAATAGACCTGATAAGCATGCATGAGTCCTGATATCATGTACAACATCCTACACTCCTTTTAGTTTGGTTTCCTATGAAATTACACCCTGTATGCTTACGGTTTTGGGTAAAAATCTGCTTCTGAGGCTCCTTTCCTATATTTGTGCTGTCAGGGATTCCTATATATTCCTATATATTGTGCTGTTTAACCCATTGCTTACTTGAATAAGAAAACAAATTTCTTTGAAAGTTATGGGAGAAAAGTAAGGAAGAACAGACGAAGGCTGTGACTGAAGAAAAGATCTTGTTCCATAAAAAATACCAGAAAATCTATACTGAAGAAGCAACTTCTAAACGCCAAAATCTTGCTGAAAATCTCAAGTCAGAACTAGAAGTCAAGGCATGCATAAGACATCAAAGGCAACTACTGCCTTTTAGTGTTTTGCCTGTTTATATACAAGAACAGAAACACTATAAAGCTCTAGTAACGCACACCATAGTATTTATTGGTCCAGTACCTGAAATACTCAAGAAGGAAAGCTCATATCCCTTAACCCCAAATCAGAAGAAAGTGACTACAGGGATATATTTTTTTTTATCAAACGGCAGAAACGGAAAAAGGATACCACACTGTAATAATGCCCCTGTGGCCAAAGAATGATCTTCTCACACTTATATGAACATTTCTCCTTCTATTTTGAGGTAGCTCTCCTACTTCCCTTGAAGTCACAGTTCTTATCAGTGAGTTCCTTCAGGAAGGTCTTACTGATCAGATGAGAAGTACTTTACTCCAAATCAGCATACTGTTGTAATCAGCAAAGATGTAATCTTTGCTATATGTCTACATGGAAGTGGGAGATGGCAATTGGCAAAAGAGACAACAAAAGAGACAAGAGAATAATAGAAGTTTTTTTCCCCACCATTCATTTAAATTACATTACAAAGCCAGAGACCGCATTTATATTTCTGTCGTTGGACCCAATTGTGTAACAAACTGATGAGCTTAACCCCTCATTTCTTCTGTTACACAATATCAAATGATTAATTTCAGAATGATGAATTACTCAAGATGTTCATGTACTGCGTAGCTTCTGTCCATTTTAGGAAGTCTGGCTGAAATATTCTTAGCTAACATGCTTCTGTTTATCAACTTATAAGAATGGTGTGCACAGTTACCGGTTACCACATGCTGTACTTCTGGGATAGCAGACGGTTTCAGTTTAGGAGTAAGTGGTATTTCTTTAGGAGCTGAAAGAAAGAGCTCAGTTTGCAACCACAGTTTAATAAGAGTTTCTCACAACAAACAGCACATGCCACAAATTTACATTGAAAAAAGGATAACTCAGTACGGAACATCAAAGCCATCCGATGAAATTAGAGTTTGAAGTGCAGAATGGAGATGATATTGAAATGCTGTGCATTGACTCAAAATGTATGTCTTCAAATCAACTGAAATTTCTCTATGAAAGCTCTGCATATCAGAAAGACAGAACATGCGTATGCATGATGGAAAAAGATAAAACTTACTGACAAAAGGATGATGGACTTTTTCATGCAAGTTACTGAGAGGCAACTTTTACTGCTCCATGAACAGTAAAATTGCTCTGAACTATGTCCCCATACAGAAATATATCAAAAGGAATCAGTCTAATGACAATGGCAGAACAACGCTATAACCAGGAAAAACAATAACTTTATGCATATGAAATGATATGCTGGAAGAAATGCATTCATATGTGATGAATGGGCTCAAAAGCTTTTCACTAGGTGAAAACAACATTACCTAATGTTACCCTTGGCCATTGAAAAGGACGAGAAGTTTTAGGTGTGAAAGATTCCAGAATGGATTCACTTGTTGCTGTTGGAAGAAATGGTGACAGTCATAATACAGTAAAGAGCTAATGGAAGAAACTCTTGCTTCATAAGCAAAAATAAATCTGTTTTTGTAAGAGTAACATAAACATTTCACTAATGCTTGGACACTTTTCAGATTATCAGTTCAGTACATATTAGAGAGAAATTCAGTCTTTTGAACTGCAAAAAGCTTCAGTGACTATAAATCATTGTATTTGTGACACGCAGAATTCTGAATGTTCCTTTCTTCCTGCCTTTACTGCAACTGGTATGGCTCTTAATCACTGTCAAGTAAGATTTTGAAGTTGACATTCGCACATTTTGAGTTTTGCTCCAATACATAAGGAAGATGGTATGATGTAAAATGTAGCAATTTATTGAAGAGGACACGTTGAACACTCAGTCAAGGCTGATGAACGATATCTGAATTATATAAAATTGGACTTGAGAGCTGACAATTAATCCAGCTACAGTTTCAGCCCAAAAGCATTAAGTGTCCATGACTGTTACCCAATTTCATGACATTGAAAAGACACTCTCCTTAATATTCTAAGCAAGATGTCAGCAGTAGAAGACAGCCTATAGCATACACCACAGTATTTATATCAGCTGTACCAGACAATAAAAACTGTTTTCTCAGTTATATTTGTGGCATATTTTTCAAAATGCTGAAGGCACATCAGGAGACTGTGAATTGCCATAAGCATCCTAAGTGTGAGAAAGCAACAATGTCAACAACTAACAGCAATCTAAACTAAAATTTTCAACTGTTAGAGGTCTAATCCAAATGAAGATTACCAGTACAGTCATTTCAGTGAGTTTTAGATCATGGTCTGAGCACTGATTAATAAGAATTAGACAGCGAGTGTTGTACCTGGTTCAGTATCTGCTATTTCAGGCTTACTAGGTGTCAGAGGGCTTGAAAGAACAGGCTGAATACCACTGAAAGCTATTAAAACAAACAAACAAGGTAATATTATGTATAATCATTGTTTCTACATGTAGATTTTTCTGTTTTACGTAGTTTGCAGTGCAGATGTCCACCCACAACAAGCATTCCTTACCTTGAAAAAGGAGCAATCATGATTTAAAGTAGGAAGTGAAGTTAATGAATAAAGTGACAACTGAGGTAGCAGCAAACCAAACTTAGTATCTTATGCAGCATGGCAGAAAGAGACAATATAATGGCACAAAAAATAGTGGAGAAGATATGAATATGCATCTATCAGAGAATATAATAAAGAAGCTCTAAGGTACCTAAGAAGCTTGACGAAAAATGCAGTATTATTATTAAGCTTTAGGCATTTTTAATTATTTGCTTATTAGTCAGGATAATTTTATCTAAGTCTACCTACAAGCTCTTAATAGCATTTAACACAGTAAAAAGAAAGACCAGACACAAGATGAGGTGAGTTTCTCAGTTGCAAGCATGAGCTTCATGATACTAGGCATGAAAAAAAAGATTTCTACGCTGTCAAAAAAAAAAACCTCAAAAATTTCAGGATTAAATTCTAAGAGTAAAAAAGAAAAACAAAAAACAAAAAGCAAAAAACAAAAAACAAAAACAGAGCCAGAGAGAGCCAGAATATCTAGAAACCTACTATTAATGTGCAATATACTGGTCTAGAAATTTCAATATTCCATACTCTATCAACTTGTATACTTCTTCAAATCGGAATCTGATTATGAAATGCGTAATGACCCCATGGGACAGTATACTGCCAGATAACACGCCTGCAGACCTCTACACTTGACAATACTATAGAATCTGCCACCACAAGCTACTCCACCACTGTCACCAAATGCCACAGCCAATGCCTTCAGCAAACACCAATTTTCAAGCACGGGAATTTCACCTCCACGTGGATGTGCCACTCAAAGTAGGCCAAGAAAAATAAGTCCCCCTAAAAGCACAACAACATCTGGGGAAAAAAATTCCATTTTGCACCATTACCAGACTGGCAAGAACCATGAACAGACAAGGCCAGCGTCACCATCAGGTCTCTCAAAAGCCTGAAGGCACGTGCTGTGCTTCACCAAAAGGTGAGAAGAGGCAGCGTGTTTCAAGTCCTAGTGCGACCTCAACAGTGGCAGAAAAGCAGAGCATTCCTTTCCACGTGGTGACAGCATCTCTGCATGCACAGCTGACAGCTGACCACCTGGAAAGTCAGTGCTGAAGAGCCTGACAGCTGCACCCTTGGAAAAGGAAACACCAAAGGACAGCAGAACTGCAGTGCTGCCATCTTGCACTGGCCTGGATGCACGCAGAAGGAGTGGGTTTCTGAGCAGCGATGTCTATTTGGGTGCAGCTCACCAGGGAAGGTTGTTCCCAGGATGAAAGGGAGCAGTGAAATGGTACCGGAGGCAAGGTACAATAATACACCCTCTAAAGAAGATGTCATTCGGTCCCCACAGGTAGTGCTGGCAAGCAATGGATAAAGCATGAGTTCAAACAATGCAACTGCGTAACAAGTGCGGCGGGTGTTTCTGCAAGCCAAGTCTCACCAGCAAATCTTCAGACTCTCCAAGAAACATGAGAAAGATGCTGTGTGTGTTGGAGCATGAAGTGTAAATGGGAGCCAGAGAAGCAAGAGAAAAGAGAAAAAGGAGGATGTTTGCTAGTTACCAATCACAGTTTGCTGGGTCGTCAGGGAGGAAGGAGTGGTGGATTTCAGCCTCGGTCTCCGGGTTGCTAAGATCAAACACAGAAATCACCTTCTCAGAAACCAGCTCCTCACACTGGCTGCAGTCACATGAGTGATACCAAGATGCAGCTATACACAGGCAGACCTAGCCCGGCTCAAAGCAGGCTTCCATTACACACATTACAGCATTACTTCCCCCCACGTGACACGACCCTATTGTTCAAGTGGTACACGTATGCCCAAGAGAACAGAGTAAACCTAAGAATGCGTGAAGCCTCCAGTAGGTAACTTCCCAGAAGGGATCAGAGAGATATTATAAACAGAGCAATGTCTACTCAAGAGCCATAAGAGACCAGCAGCATCATTAGCCCCTTTTCGGGACAGTAAGCACGCGAAACAGGGTCACATCTGCAGAAGAAAAAGCACTGCACAAATACTCAGAGCAGGAAGGGAACTGCAGGTTATTTACCCTTCATAGTCCTCGTGGCTTTCGGTGAAGCAGTTGAGGTGAAGTCCGGGCCCCTTCTCTGGGTTGCTACGATCAGACGGAAATGATCTTGACATATCTACGCAATCTTCCCCAAACAGGACACACAGAAGGCCTCGCCATTCCCCGTTACACCTGAGAACCCCAGTTCTCCCCTTGCGTTAGTCTCTAAGCCAACGAGTAACACACCTACTCATCCAACTAGAACTCAAGGGCTCAAGCTACTGAAACAAACAAGGAAAAATAATAACTGTTATCCCGTAAGGAAATTCGGAGACACCTATCCCATGTCTTCAGCAACACGTGTGAAGTAGTAAAGGTATGCTTCTGCCATATTGGAAAACTGCATTCTAGAAAGAAGTTTCAGAACAACAAAAAAGAAACGCATGGAGAGACACACAGAGAAGGAAGGCATGGCGTGATGGATTCTTTGTGCCAAATGTCCCCGCAGAAAAATGGATTCCAGGTGATGGGAAAAGCATGGGTTTAAACAACAGAATCATGTCGCTAGCGTGACAAGCGTTTCTGCAAGACAGGGTACAGTAATAAACCTTGGTGTTGCTCCAAGCAGATGAAAATGATGTGAAGTGATGCAAGGGGAAACGAAATCAAAAAGAAAAAATCGTATTTACCCTCCACTCTTCCTTCGATTGCAACATATGGAGAAGTAGGCTTCAGCTTTGGCCTCTGAGTAGCTAAGATCAAACCAGAGAACTGCCTTCAGATTCTAGGGATGAGCAATTTTCTTCCAAGCAGTGCCAGTATGGAGTTTTCAATTTATGAAGGGCATATTACATTCTGCTATTTTACATTAACAGGTGCACTCATTACAGTATTATTTCACTTTTAAATCAGGGTAGCTCAACTGAGTTAATACAGATTGGAAACAGCTAACATTGTAGTGAACTAGGCATATCTGGCAGAAAACGGACTTGGCGGGGCTGAGAAGCTTAACAATATATTAATCTCCTTTTTACTATAAATAAAGGACTGGCCAAATCACTGACACAATTTGCACTGCCACGAACATTAAGGAGGAGACGTTTTGCCAAAAATTAAAATTATGCTCTTCATATTTATCTTTTGCGAAAAGGATAGATATTTTAATGGAATCTGTATTTACCCATCACAGTTCTTGTAGTTTCCAGAGAAGGAAAAGAAGTTGAATCCAGGTCTGATCTTGGGAAAGCTAAGGTCAGAGATGGAAATTCTCTTGAAATGCTACATTATTCCTTTCACACATGGGAATGCATCATTTTAATCACAGTCAAATAAACTGGCATTTTATTTGTGGTTTTTTTTTTCCCTAAAATTGTTTTCTACCATCAAATAAATAATCAAACTATGAATTAAGATTTCATCAGTTAATACGTAGCATAGTCAGAATTTCAAATTTCTGACTGCATCAAATACAGTGTCATGTTTTGTAAATAACCACTATTTAGTCTTTACAATAAATTGGACTTCTTTATTCCCAATCACCCTTACAAATCTCAACATTGTGTCTAATAAACTGTATGTCTGAGAATAAAAAAGAAAAAAAAAATAGATTACTTAGGTCTTAGTGAGTTGACTTCAAATACGAACAACTGTATATGCTAACTGTTATAATCTCAAATCATTACTTTCGTAGTTAATCACATGTTAAACTCTCCTTGAAACTGGAGACTTCGCACAGAAATATTCACGTTGTATTAAAATGATGAACGTCAGACTAAGCCAGACATGATTTTATCCACTCTAGTAGACATTTTAAGTGCTGGAAACCTACCTACCATCTGGTTTAGAAAAAATTCAGTGTAATTTTCTTTATAGACAAACATACAAAATAAAAGACCAGAAATTGGATATGTTACTGTCAATATACAGACAATGACTGCTTTACCTTTATGCTTAGGTAGTATAGCATAAGTTATTGCTCAGTATGAAAGTCACGGTAAGTGATGAATATTAATATCTTCAAAGAATAAGTGCATAAAACTTAAGTGATCTTCAATTCTTGATTGTAAAAATTCTTGATGAGTTTAAATCTACAAACTTTGCTATTAGCTTGTAATTATAGGCAACTGAACAGGTGCTTAAATTTTCCTAAAAATGCACATTTAGTCCACATGCAAGAGCGTTCTGGCAACAGTGTGAAATGGAGTTCGGAAGGGATTGTCATTCATGAAAGGAAATGAAAATTTCTTCATACAGACACACTAAAACAAGCAGAAACTCAAGCACTGATACAATTACATTTGTCCCAGTTTGTTCTGCAAGATATTCATAAGCTTTAATTTATTCTTTGAAAAAGGTAGAAAAGGAATTCTAAGGAATAAGTGCTGGCAGGGAAGAACAGGAAAAATACATGTACTTCAGATCAATTATTGTAGTTTAATAAGAGTAACTTACTTAACCAGTTTAATTTTATTAGAGTGTGCTATAACAGACTTTAAGAGAGTTTGACAACACCATATCCACCACAGAAGTGCCAGCTTGATACCAAGTTGTTACACATATTTTTTTTAATTACAGTGCTATGCAGTTGTTCAAAAGGTTGTACTCAAGCGATGCAACAATTTGATAAGTATGTTTTAATTTCTATCAGCTTTAGGCCTGTGCTATCTCACTTATTGGCAGCAAAACAAAATGTCTAACTTAGATCAGTTCTTTGAAGATATTTGAATGAAAGGATTTAAGGATCTGTTCTCCACTCTATGGAACACTGCACATTTATTTGTCTCCATGTGAACTGGATAATCGCACAAACTTATTTAGGCTACCTTTTCTTGTATTTTCAGATCAGTATCATCATAAGTAAAGACTCATTTGCTTCATTTCATGTTGTACTACCAATGTGTTGCAGGTTTAGTAACACTTTTATCAAACAAAGAATACTGGATTAAGGGAACAGGTCACATTGGCCAAAACTTATTAAACATGTACACAGTTTACATTAGTCTAGCTGACACAAACAACATGCATGATGCTATGTTGCTCAAATCGTTGTCAGCTTGCTATTAATCCTATTATTTCTACAGGACTTAATCAACACTTTCAGCCACTTTAACAGTTTTGATAATTGATTTTGACATAATTTATATTAACTTACACTATATACTACTATACACTATACACTAATAATACACTTGCAGTATTGCATATGAAAAAGAGAACGCTACTGTATGTAATAAGACAAAAGCCTATTATCATCAAGCACAACAATACAGACTTGTAAATATAGTCCAAATGTAGACCAAAGCAATATATTTATTATTTTGCAGCATCATACGAAATTTCCTAAGCTAGTCTGGTATCTAAGAGAGAACAAATTAAATACTACGATTCTGCAGCTATTCTAATTCAATGTTAACTTATAATAAACCAGAAATACGATAAAGTATCTGCCACAGTTTCTGTTTAAACATTTAAAAATCATATGTTCAAGTATTACCAGGTACAGAGGACAGCATTTCTTCGATGGTAGATGTTTCATATATTGGAGAAACAGGCTGCTTGCCATCAAACGCTGAAAGAAAATCTAGAGTTAAAATGAAAATGGACTTCAGAGCAGTTGTTGAGCTTCTAGACAACACTGATGTGATCAAGCAAGGTACCAGCAGCCTTAAAGATAGCTGTGAAATAAAGTGCTACAAAAATAATGAAGCTAGCATGAAATAAAGCAGCATCAGTTCTGTATCTCATGCTTGGTGGAATACATCTGAATGGACTTGAGAAAGTATTGTCTGCAATAAAATTGATTGCACTGAAATGGATGAGCTGGAAAGAAAAAAAAGCATCACATCAAGTAGCCTTCTAAGCAATGTGTTTGAATCTTAGTATTGTCTATGTGATGAAAAAGGACAGAGAAGTTAACAGAATTATATGGCATTTACATATCACATGCTCTCTGGTTTCCATGGAGAGAAGAGATGTGAATTTCAGACTGGTCCCTGAGTAGCTAGGATCAAATATGAAAAAAATCTTGAAAACTTAAGTGAGGTTAGTCTTCAAATGAAGAAGTCCTTGGCCTCATGTCAGCAAAGCCAAAAGTCTGCATTTCCATAAGATTTCTTGTATACACATTATTAAGACAGTATTTGTGATAGCCTACTCTGTTCTTTGTATTTATTTTTTTTATACACAGTGTCTAACTTTGATGCACTTACTACAAAGCCAGCTGTTTGCATATTATTTTAAAATTTCACATCGCATGCTTTCACATTAGCAATTAAGCATAAAATGATGAATCATGGCTAAATTCCACCTAAAAACATCATTTCAAACACACAAGTTGGAAATCCTACACAATTGGCCCTGTGAAAAACCTGTAGACATCCTCTAAGCAAAGAGGTGGGGTAAATACAAGAGGCACTATTTTTGTTTGTACAGCAAAGCAGACACAATATGCACATTAAATCCTGTTAACCTGCATTTTTAAATGCATTCCAGCTTCACTGCCCTATACAAGCATGTAATATCAACCTAAAACAGCATCGCAGAATCAAAAACACCCAGCATAACTGAGGGCAGTAGGGACATCCAGCATGTCAGATTTCGTAAAAAAAAAAAATCTGTACAGATCAAATAGTGATTAAATAAGAAAAGGGACTATATCACCATTACCAACTGTTGTTTGCAACAACTGTGATATTATGGAATTTGAATGAATAAATATTTCCAATTTAGCACTATTAACAGCTATAGAGGAAAAACACAAATAAATCTGAGATATGTCTGCATGTTGATGCCTTTTTCATTCAAGCAAACTAAGCAACCAGAATTCACTCTATCTTCACTTATTTGCTGCATTCTCTAGACTTTTATTCACTTTTGCTGGTATCCTCTATACCACTCTAGTGGGTATAGACCATGTTTTTTTGAAGCACAAAAATGTACTTGTCTACTTATACCTTGTAGTTTGTTGTTCTACTGTGAAAATTTTTCTAGTATTTCTCTTTCTGGCACAGTCACATTTTTGATCAACAAAATGAAAAGATCCTTTCCTGAATAATTGTGGTTTTCCATCATGATATTATACCAATTGATTAGTCCTGCATATGGCAAATCATTGTCCTTGAGGAAGCATATCCTACCCTCCTATGTCTCCCAGCTTGGTGCCATTTACTAGCCAAACAATCACTGATTCCATTTTTTTCAGCTGTGTAATTAAGAAAATAATTGGCTAATACTGGGCTTAGGTCTTTCTCCCACAAAATACACTTAAACATATCTTATTTGACAACCACTTAAAGCCACTATCATTCCACATGATTTTTTTCTGTATGTTAATCTACACTATGCAGCCTGCTTTGTGAAAATTTTCTGTGAAACAACATAATAAATTCTAGTACTGTTATATAAAATTAATTTCAGTGGTTTCTCATCTACATCATTAGGTTCACTACAACCTTCCCTGGTAGAAAGCTGCATTGATTTGTCTTTAATATTCTCTTTATAAAGTAATGGAATAGTAAAACATGAATACAGTTTTTATAAAATGTCTAACTAAGTTTTCAAGACATATAGCCAAATAAGGCTGATGGCACTTTGAGGATACTATTTTTTTTCAGATGTTTGAAATCTTGAGAAAGTGGGCTGTATTTCATCATAAGCTGAAAAGAGAATATAGGTGTGGAGTGAGGTTAAGTTCAAAAAACTAGGCAGTTTACATTGCCTTACTAGCAGTGTGCAGTTTGTGATGATGTAGAAGGCAGGCTAGACAGCAGACAGTCTTCAGAATAGTTAAGGTACGACACATTTTTTAAATAAAAGGACTTGGGTCATACAACTATATAATTGTCATGTGTCATGTTAACAATTTTCTCCTGCGGTTTCTCTTCTCATTTCTAAAATCTATATAATCAGAGCAGTATCTTAAAAAACTTAAAGAAATTGTTGGCAAACATATGACTGTATACGTTTGTAACAATGGTATGGGAAGTTACACAGAAGTTGATATAAAAGATTTAATAAAAAGCTTGCTGCAGACATTTGGCTGCCAGTATGCTTAAGTAAGCCTCTGACTGATGCCAAAGTAACGTAAATTATTATTTAATCTATTCTATTTAGCCAGCATTGTCCCTGTATTTGTCATGAAGGACAAAAGAAAAAATTCTGTAGTTAGTTTCTGGATAGCTAACATCAAATGAGAAAGGACACTGAAGCAAGCTGTTTCTAGAAGACGAGGTATCAAAGGTAGGATTACCCTTTTTGGTGATGGTTAAATTCATAACCAAGCCAAGGTGTTGTATGTTCACCCAGCTGCCATAAAGATAATTTAATATAAATACTGAAAAAGATCATTCTTTGGTGGAAAATGGCTTTAAAGCATATTTAAGTTGTTGTGACTACATTTTAATGAAAAAATAGATGAAAAAAAAGAGATTATAATCTGATTTTCTGCAGGAAATATTCTGCAGCCAGTATGAAAGAAACATGGACTGACTGTTTCTATGAATAGCAGTATATGAAAAACTGAAAAGTAGGTGCTCCGCTATTGCTAGGAAAACTCATGACCTCTTCAGATTAAATAACAAGTAACAAGAAACCTAAACTGTCTGATTCTTTACACTGAGGGATAATGCTCTGGTAGTTCTGACAAAACACACCACAGAGAAAAAGAGACAGAGAATAAAGCCACACCTAACTAGATGATGAAATTTTTCCATCTAATGAAGATAGCTTTATGTGACTGAAATGACCTTGGATAGAATACAGTTCTAAACTTGAAAAGGAAACAAAAACAATTAAAGCAGAGGCAGAATAACTGACAGTACCACCCATGGAGTATTAACGCAGCTGCATCATGTTTGTGTACAGCATGAGTTCTCTAACACATAAAAACGAAGGCTTTTCCAAATTTACTGATGACAGGAAACTAGAAGAACAGTCATATATAAAAAGGAGAAAATAATGTAAAAAAAGATCAAGGCAATATCACAAGGCAGAGAAACAAATACTGTCAGCAAAGACAAACATATACATTTTATGATTTCAAATACCTTTACCTCACACTCAATTTCAAATTTCTAGGATTCAAATACTGCTTACAAAAAGCTTCATTACACCATGGGTCACGAATACTGCCAGGTAACATGCCCAGACCTCTACACCTGACAATACTATAGAATCTGCCACCACAAGCTACTCCACCACTGTCACCAAATGCCCCAGCAAACACCAATTTTCAAGCACGGGAATTTCACCTCCACGTGGATGTGCCACTCAAAGTAGGCCAAGAAAAATAAGTTCCCCTAAAAGCACAACAACATCTGGGGAAAAAAATTCCATTTTGCACCATTACCAGACTGGCAAGAACCATGAACAGATAAGGCCAGCGTCACCATCAGGTCTCTCAAAAGCCTGAAGGCACGTGCTGTGCTTCACCAAAAGGTGAGAAGAGGCAGCGTGTTTCATGTCCTAGTGCGACCTCAACAGCGGCAGAAAAGCAGAGCATTCCTTTCCAGGTGGTGACAGCATCTCTGCATGCACAGCTGACAGCTGACCACCTGGAAAGTCAGTGCTGAAGAGCCTGACAGCTGCACCCTTGGAAAAGGAAACACCAAAGGACAGCAGAACTGCAGTGCCACCATCTTGCACTGGCCTGGATGCACGCAGAAGGAGTGGGTTTCTGAGCAGCGATGTCTATTTGGGTGCAGCTCACCAGGGAAGGTTGTTCCCAGGATGAAAGGGAGCAGTGAAATGGTACCGGAGGCAAGGTACAATAATACACCCTCTAAAGAAGCTGTCATTCGGTCCCCACAGGTAGTGCTGGCAAGCAATGGATAAAGCATGAGTTCAAACAATGCAACTGCGTAACAAGTGCGGCGGGTGTTTCTGCAAGCCAAGTCTCACCAGCAAATCTTCAGACTCTCCAAGAAACATGAGAATGATGCTGCGTGTGTTGGGGCATGGAGTGTAAATGGGAGCCAGAGAAGCAAGAGAAAAGAGAAAAAGGAGGATGTTTGCTAGTTACCAATCACAGTTTGCTGGGTCGTCAGGGAGGAAGGAGTGGTGGATTTCAGCCTCGGTCTCCGGGTTGCTAAGATCAAACACAGAAATCACCTTCTCAGAAACCAGCTCCTCACACTGGCTGCAGTCACATGAGTGATACCAAGATGCAGCTATACACAGGCAGACCTAGCCCGGCTCAAAGCAGGCTTCCATTACACACATTACAGCATTACTTCCCCCCACTGACATGACCCTATTTTTCAAGTGGTACACGTATGCCCATGAGAACAGAGTAAACCTAAGAATGCGTGAAGCCTCCAGTAGGTAACCTCCCAGAAGGGATCAGAGAGATATTATAAACAGAGCAATGTCTACTCAAGAGCCATAAGAGTCCAGCTGCATCACTGGTCCCTTTCTGGGACGGTAAGCACGCGAAACAGGGTCACATCTGCAGAAGAAAAAGCACTGCACAAATACTCAGAGCAGGAAGGGAACTGCAGGTTATTTACCCTTCATAGTCCTCGTGGCTTTCGGTGAAGCAGTTGAGGTGAAGTCCGGGCCCCTTCTCTGGGTTGCTACGATCAGATGGAAATGATCTTGACATATCTACGCAATCTTCCCCAAACAGGACACACAGAAGGCCTCACCGTTCCCCATTACACCTGAGAACCCCAGTTCTCCCCTTGCGTTAGTCTCTAAGTCAATGAGTAACACACCTACTCATCCAACTAGAACTCAAGGGCTCAAGCTACTGAAACAAACAAGGAAAAAAGAATAACTGTTATCCCGTAAGGAAATTCGGAGACACCTATCCCATGTCTTCAGCAACACCTGTGAAGCAGTAAAGGTATGCTTCTGCCATACTGGAAAACTGCATTCTAGAAAGAAGTTTCGGAACAACAAAAAAGAAACGCATGGAGAGACACACAGAGAAGGAAGGCATGGCGTGATGGATTCTTTGTGCCAAATGTCCCCGCAGAAAAATGGATTCCAGGTGATGGGAAAAGCATGGGTTTAAACAACAGAATCATGTAGCTAGCGTGACAAGCGTTTCTGCAAGACAGGGTACAGTAATAAACCTTGGTGTTGCTCCAAGCAGATGAAGATGATGTGAAGTGATGCAAGGGGAAAAGAAATCAAAAAGAAAAAATCGTATTTACCCTCCACTCTTCCTTCGATTGCAACATATGGAGAAGTAGGCTTCAGCTTTGGCCTCTGAGTAGCTAAGATCAAACCAGAGAACTGCCTTCAGATTCTAGGGACGAGCAATTTTCTTCCAAGCAGTGCCAGTATGGAGTTTTCAATTTATGAAGGGCATATTACATTCTGCTATTTTACATTAACAAGTGCACTCATTGCAGTATTATTTCACTTTTAAATCAGGGTAGCTCAACTGAGTTAATACAGATTGGAAACAGCTAACACTGTAGTGAACTAGGCATATCTGGCAGAAAACGGACTTGGCGGGGCTGAGAAGCTTAACAATATATTAATCTCCTTTTTACTATAAATAAAGGACTGGCTAAATCACTGACATGATATTACTATTTGAAATCAGATCTTACTTTTCACTAGAATTTTCCAAAGCCTTAATTCTGCTGTTCAGTAACCTTAAGCTCCGAGCTCTATTAATGCTTGCTCAATGTCTCAGCAGAGAGATGCCAGCAAACAAGTGACGCATGGCCATTTTTCTGAAGAGTTCTTGCGACATTTTTCATCCACCTATACTTGTATGGTCTGTTGTCTGACAGTTCACTGAAAAAAAACTGACTTAAGTAAGCTGAATTCCTTGTACTGTAGCTCTCGTTCTAATTTTGCACAGAAAAAATACATAAAAATATGTAATGCGGTAGAAAATCTAGTCTCAGTGTATTGCATCCCTTTGCTACATTGACGGACTTATTCAATTTCTAAGATAGGTAAGACTGTTGGTGAAATCTTTCAAGCCTGCAGAAACCTGAAAAAATTGGTGGTAATAGCCACTAACCAAATCAGTAAATGTTTTTTTCCCATGGTTTTAAACCTTGTGGGATATTAAGAATAGCTGAAGCTTTTTCCACCAATGGAGAAGTATGTTGCATATGCAATATACAAAAGGAGTAGATTTGACATGCTAGGATGTATTTAACCATTTGAAATAACAGGCCTGGTTATAAAATCCTTTACAGAAAAATGGAGGACACAGTCTTGCTACTTGCTCAAAAGCATTTTTAAAATTTACTTTTATATCACTTTAATATTCAACTATGAATTCCTGAAAAATTCCTGCAGATACAACAGATCTCAAAACACTCCCAGTTACACAGGGGAGTGTGCATTCCTCAGTTAAAATGGCAAAGCAGAATCAACCCTCTATCTAACAAACCATTGCTATGACTTTTGAAAGAGTGCCTACAAGTCAGGAGATGTACACTGAAGAGTGATATCATTATCAGCTGAGATTGGAAGCATTTCTGGCACGCCAGATGTTTTGGATCTTGAAGAAAGAGGCTTAGTTTTGTCTAAATCTGAAAAGGTAATGTCTATTAATAGGTTTATTTACCTCAGAGCTACTACATATAGGACATGACTCAGCAGACAAAATTTGCAATGCTAAAATAAAAGCAGAAAGAAATCTGCTTGCAAGCTAGCCAGAAATGAGAATGCCTCACGAACTGTTGGTTGGCGAGCATGCCATTGTAGAAAAATATCACTTAATTATTCATTTTAGCAAGAATTCTTATTATTGTTTAAGAGTCTTAAAACATGTATTAAGATTTGCAGGTAGTCAGATAACACCTTTTGATCCAGAAGGCAGACAATGTGCCATCTAATATAAAGCCAGTCAAAACAACCTTTTCACGGAAATATTACACAGAAACGTATGTTAAACCCCTCATTACCTTCCACTGTTAAGTGCTCTTAGCATAGGGGAAAAAAAAAAAAAAAAACGACATTGAGAAAAGCAGGCCCACAGCTGGCAACCTCAATAATGAGAAAACCAAAATCAACCAACTAAAACCCATTGCAAGGACTCTATCCCCCATCTATAAAGATGAATGACAAGTGCAGATGAGAATCTGGTTAACTGCAGCAATAAATGGTATGAATTACTGGGACAGTGACAACTAAAGCAAGGGAAATGTTCCAAAAACAGCAGTAAGGATAGAAATGGAAAGTAAGACGTTAAAACTAAAGCAAGTCAACTTATCAATTTTACCCAGTGCTGTTTCTAACAAATGCGGTTCTGTGGTAATTACAGGCATGGTAATCTCCAAATCAGCAGTAAATCCAGCTGCAGGGAAAAAATGCAAATACATCTGAGAAAGAGTTGCATGTAAATAAATTAAGGGGGTAGAACTGAAGAAAAGAGAGGAATTTCAACTTCCACTGATCTGCAGAAGTCAAAATTTTATTTATTTATTTTTTAAATGAACCTTGTTCTAGTCTGAGTATTTTAAATACCTTAACTATATGGCTGAATGCATTTTCTTATTTTCCTATACGTGAGAGTATCTATAAAGGAACTGAAAATCTATCTATCTATAAAACTATATATAGATTTGCCTCAAATAGCATCTGAAAAAAAATGGGCCCACAATTTATACCACATCTTTCCATGAAGGTTAGAAATCTTCATAAACTGTGGGAAAATGACTGTAGGTTCAGGAGATAAAAGTTTCTCTACTCCACTTCATTAAGCCACTTATCTCTATGCAGTTTCTCAAATTTTGTACAACTCAACTTCTGTGCACCTGCTCCATATAAAATAATTAACTAATTTGATTTAAAATCATTACCTGGGACTAGGAGGCTTTATAATATTTTGCACCAAGTCTGAACTTCCAAAAACTGCATTAGGGTGCCAGAATCCAGTTTATTATACAGCAAAGAACTTAAACTACAGCTTTATTACTGTAAGTTTGTAGCAATGAACTGCTTCCTTTCCCCTTACCTCCTTCTATCTCTTTCTCATTGCTTTCACTTCTCATGCATATACATGCTCATGTTCAAACAAAGCCCAAAAATACCAAGCATCATCACATACCAAAAGCTTCAGGAAAATAAAACAACCCATCCCTACAGCTCTAGTCCACAGTATAGCTAAATTAGAATGGTCTGGACTGAAATGTGTACTTGCTGTTTTTAAGTCAATGTACAGGAAAAATCACAGCAAAATTTGTACTGGAAAATGTACACTGACAGAAAGAAAGTGAGAAAGAAAACTTATTTATCATCAGAAAGTATATCTTAGTTGACAGTAACAATCTTCCACCTTGCAAAATTTACATCTTCTCTTGAATTTATTAGATCAATACTGCCCTATTCAGCTGTGTGCTTGTTGCAGTCTTGCTTTTCATCTGGGTTGTGCTTGGTCCCAGGAATTATGACACTGCTATAGGATTTGAAGAACTAACACATACTGCAACATCCAATGCAGGCAATATAGAATAACTGTCTCAAACCACTAATAGTAGTAAACTTTCAGCACAAAAAATACATTCAAAAGATTATGCTTCTAAAATAACATTAGTGTAATTTACCAGCATCTGTCATTTCTGAAGCTGCAAAAGTTTGAGGAGTAGAAGTAATATGAAGAAAGCCATGGGAAGCTGGAAAATAAAAACACAAATCATGTCGTATTATTTTAAAATGACAAGAACCATCTGCAGCAGCACCGTCTTTTATGAGCTGAAGAAAAGTTTAGCTAATATTTAACACATTAAGTCCTCCAAAAAGGTAGACTCAAATATACTATAATCAATTGTGACTTAAAAACAATTGTATTTATTTCCAAAATTATTATTATTAATGCACAGATGTATAATGTACTGATGACCAAACTGTCATCAAAATCACGCAAGAAGTTCTGAGCTTATATGGAGAAGCTTATATGGAGAAGAAGAAAGAGAACAAATTATGAATAAAAATGAGAAGATTGGTATGGCAAGGATCAAGCAGGAGGATGTCCTGGTGCTGAAACTGGAGAAGGAGAAAGAAAAGATGACAAAGCAAGAATGAAACATAGGAGCTATCTTTTGTCAGGCATGTGAATGGCTGACATTTCCAGGTGATCTTCCCTTTAGTAATGGATTTCGTCCAAAAACATATGCATCTAGCATTACACTGTTGGCATATTAGGGAAGTGAAATCTTTCCAGCTGGCTCTTTATACATTTGTTTCTTTTGGATACTGGCAGTGGCCCCACATAAAAAAAAGCCCTACTCAAACACCCAAATTGCCTCATCTTAAAAATAGGAGTAATATATTTGGAGGTATTTTCAATACATTAAGTAGCCAATTTACTCAGAGTGTAGTGAGATCCTGATACAGGCTGCCCATGGAAGCTGAGGATGTCCCATCCCTGGAATCCAGCCAGGCTGGATGGGGCCCTGGGCAGCCTGAGCTGGTAGGTGGCAGCCCTGCCCAGGGCAGGGGATTGGAGCTAAATGATCTTTACAGTCCTTTCCAACCCAAGGCATTCTATAATTCAGTGAACGTCTCCGTTTTCAGTAACATGTTTTTATAGTTCCAGTTTTGAGATCTGGGTGATTAGGAATTGGCATGTCTATATTCATCTGTGAAGGCTAAAGGAAGGCCTATGCTTTCAAAACAACCAATCAAATAAACAACAAAACTCATCCACAAACCAGTAGTTCAATTATAATTTCGTATAAAAGTTCATAAAGAAACCTGTAATTCAATATAACACTTCCATATCTGTAGTTATTCTTCATTATGTCAAACTCAACAAACTGTTTAATGAGAGGCAGTATGCCTTTTCTGAAAATTCCTAACTGTCAAGAGAATTAATCTGATGAGAAATCATTACCAGATTTTGTGGGTTGCACTTCTGTGGTACCAGATGTTTTGGATCTTGACGAAACAGGCTGCGTTTCATCAAAAGCTGAAAAAAGAATCTAAGCTTAAACTGCTGAGACCTGTGACTTAATGAGTTAGCATAAGAAGCTTTGTGAAGGCTGTGAAATTCCAGATGATGCCAATGCAAAGCATTACAGACGAAAAGTGAGGCGCAAGACAACTGTGTAATGACAACAGGAGATGATGGCTTACAATCCAGTCTTCAGACTTGCAATTAGAGTTCCACATGCCCAAAAGAATGAAATTTTACCTTATTAAATTTTGGAAGATATGAGATGCAGCTTCACAATAAGAAGTGAAAGAAATAAGAATAAGAATTGACAACGTTGTCTTTATGTGGTCAGTTTTTAAGGTAGTAACAAATGTCTTTTTCAGATGATTACACAGACAAAAGCAGCTTGATGTGAGTGTTGGTAGCCAAGATTCTAACGCAGATCTTAAAATTACCATTTGCAGATCTAATTGATATAAATATAATGGAAAAATATGGAAATAATCCACGGATTACCTATCTCCATCTCTCTGGTATCTGCTGAAGGTAGAGATACAGATTTCAAGGTTGGACTCTGAGTAGCTAAGAGTAAACATGAAAAAAAAATAAGATATCCAGGCAAATAGTCTCCTTGTAAATGGCATGAAATTTAATTTTA
The DNA here is from genome assembly GCF_023343835.1 of Lagopus muta. Classification (NCBI taxonomy): domain Eukaryota; kingdom Metazoa; phylum Chordata; class Aves; order Galliformes; family Phasianidae; genus Lagopus; species Lagopus muta. The sequence goes on from NC_064433.1 coordinate 84,908,421, forward strand.
GCTGTAACTATTAAGTTCTTATTTAGCTTAATTTTTGTTCTCATGGGTGTTTTTTACTGTATGCAACCTTTAGCATAAATCCAATCAGGCTTTCATACACAACCAAAAAGCTATAAGCCAAACAAACACACTTGAAGTAGCATTTGCAAGTATGTATCAACTGGTTCCTATTATATTACACAGAATTATTTTGAAGAAAGGTGTAATTGGAAATGATGAAAGAAGTAAGAAAGACGAAGTCAGTGAAATAACTGTGAAAGGGAGAAAACAGGATCTTTAAATTGCTGTGTTGTAATGAATAGTACTACAAGACCTTAATGTTATTTCACTTAGAAGTATAGGTGATTTCAAGAGAGCTTGTGTGCTTTAATGGAAACAAGGAATCAAGTTGGAATTGGGTATTCTTACCTAAAGGGTAACATGAGTGAACTTCCATCATGTGTGGGTTTTACGGTAAGAAATAAGAAACAGATCCTATTAAATCATGTGTTGCAGCATGTATTATTCCTGGTTACTATGTACTGATTTCGATACAGAAAACAATACAAACAAGCCTTATGATTCACAACTTTGGCCAACAAAAGCTTCCTTTGATATTTTTACATATAGTAAGAGCTATGAGAGATCTCCCAAAGGCATCAGAAGAGTGGAGCTATGTTAACAAAGCTATCTTTTCAGAAATGTTTGAATTCAAAATACACTGACCACACAGAAATTTTATAAAATAGTGGGAGATGTCTCCCTCTGGTACAATCTTGATAGAAAAATAAAGGAAAACGTCTTCTGAGAAACTAGGACAGAATGCAGGTCATGCACTTTAGCTTCAATAACTAAATTCTCTCTTTTTTTCCCACTGATTTCATGACCTGAGGTGATCACAACATGCTGAGGCACAGTGCAGAAAAATTTCCCGCAAATGACTCCTGCAGTCACTCTCACAGAGTACCACTGAGTTCAGCACTGACTTCACTGGGAGCACAGATGCTCCACCTGATCCAATGTCAGAGTCCAACTTCACATAATTAAATCTCAGGTTTTGCTACGTGGCAGAAATGGAAGATGTCAGAACTTGAATTTAACATGCATTTTTGCTCAACTGTTACCATTTTACCTCTACTACTGACAGAAACATAGGAGCAGATTATTCTCTAGTAAGCAAAAATACTTCCTATCCATAATAATTTTCAGGCTTTAAACAACTACAATTCTGTCAAACTTGTTTGTAAAATATTAAAAGGACTTTTTATTTTTAAAGCTACCTCTAATTACATTTAACCAAACTTACAGTGAAAATAAATATGAATGTCTATCCCCTTAAGCAGAGTTGTCAAATATTGCAACAAATCAACAGCAAATTCTCAAGATCATTCAAATTGTACTGCTTGGTTCAAATAAGCACTTCAAGAAATTACAAGCTCTTCCGGGAAATGATTTTAAAATTTGGCAGTGCATTAAGTACATTGTCTAATTAAATCAGCACCATTACATGATGGTATGAGATTACATTCTCATTCAAAGCTTAGTGAAATACAAATCTATACCGACTCTAGGTCACTTCTGTTAACTAATGAAAAGATCACAATCTGTAATGGCATGGGTGTAATTGTGCAGCCCTGCAATATGGTACTGCCACTGTTACTAATAGGCTATAAGCTTTATACTGAGTTCAGGACTAAGACTAGTCAGGTTTGCTCTACCCAAACTCTCCCCCTGACCTGCTTACAGCTTTGTTTTAATTTGATTAAGCTGTGACAACTTCTCCAGTTGATTAGGTGACTGTATCTAATTTTTTTTTCTTTTGATTATCTTAGGGGGTACTACAATGTAAGTATTTGTTCAGTTGTTGATTTATATTTCAACGAGGCATAAGTTGCCATCATCATACCATAAATAAAAGTTATAAAAGGTAGCTCATATATCCTTTTATTCTTTAAGACGCATGAATTCAGAGCAACCTGTCACTATAATAAAACAAAAAAGAAAGACTGAGAATGAAAGATGTGACCTGCAAATTTTGGGAAAAAACTAATTACTGCAATAATTTACATACAAAATATTATTGCAGTTGAAGTGTTAAAAATAAACAAAAAAAAATTAGGTAATTCAGATAATTTTACACAGAAGTTTGCTCAAATTTACAAACAAAATAATTACCAAGTTCTGTCAATGGACTTTTTGGAGCATCAAAGATTCTGGTTCCAGAAGGAAGTGGATGTATTTCATTAGAAACTATGATAAAAGAAATAATCAAGGCTTTATTTAATACAGAGTATTGCAAGACAAAGTATGGGACTGTATTTTGACTTCTAAAGCATTCTGGAAACCAATAGTGTTTACCAATAATAACAATAAAGAGTTCCACCCTGGGGAAAAAACAAAACATATGCAGCTTTGCCACTTAAAAAGGTGTGGAATCTGAATAAAATCACCATTTCCCATAATCATAATATTAAGAACCACCAATTAGAGGAAGCCAGTAATAAAAATCCATCTGTAACCATGATCACCTAGTTTGAAATTAAGCAGTGACGCACCTTGATTCACTTTCATATCTCCATCTTAAAAGGCATGTTAGAAAACAGGCAAAGTTAATTATGGTTAAAAGGTGATTAAATGTAACTTTGAAAATGAGACGATGTTTTAACTTCAGTATGTTCTGGAAGCCTGCTTGTAACTGTAACAGACAAAAGAGAGGATGATATTATCATGAATCAATAGGAATACCTAAAAACAATTGAGAAGAACTGGCAGTCCTCTTCATGTGGAACATCTGTATTTCTGTGCCGGAAAAAGCTCACTCTTCTCCTTTAACACTCATCATCCTGTATTTATGCCATTTTTTATTTAGAAAATCTAATCCAAATTAAATATGTGTATACACATATAGCCAGAAGTTCATACTCATGATTTTGCGCAGTTTTAGGATTAAAAGAAAGGCAAAACCAACATTGGAGAACTTAGAATTCTAAATGCCAGAAGAAACATAAGAAATCTTTCAAGTAATGGGAGATCTCAAAAAAACAAAAAACAAAAAACCCAAACATTACAGCTCTTTTTTTTTCTCCAAGTCAAACACAAATACATGTCATATACAATAAAAAAATATTCCTTTTACATCACTGTTGATGTTACCTAAATGAATCTGTTGTCAAAGGAAAATTATCAAGTTTGCAAGTTTCATTCTATCACTAAAATCACTTTACTGATGGAATTTTTATCTGATGTGAGTTATTCAGATCACATATAGAGAAAGCAATACTTTGAAAAACAAGATTGAATCACCCAGTCAAAACTGCTAGCAATAATCATGCATAACAGACACAGCTCAGTCAGTGCTGGATCCATTCTGCTTTACATTTCATCTGTGAGATGCTGGAAGCACAAAGGGAACAAAAAATTTTAATTAGGACTTTCTTTGATGCTGCTCAATAGAAGGAATGTAGTAGAAAAGTCATCTGAAAATGGAAAAAATACATTTACTGTGTATAGAAGGTAAGAAGCAGCAAAATTAGTTACCCAATATGTTTTGAGTTTGCAATTCAGGCTTAGGCGTTGATTTAAATTCCTTAGGTCCGTGTTTTTTCTCAACCTGAGCTAGAAAAAAAGAAGCTTTATTTAATTTTGAATCTCTCTGTGCATTTCTGATCATCTATTGCCCAAAGCCCACTGCTTTTTTAACCACTATTCTATGTCAGCTGATTAGTATTTTTTTTTGCAGCAGCGGATAATTTCATTATAATTCATTTTTATCTTCACTTATGAATTCCATGAGTATTGGGTTAATTTTGTAGCAGTTTTACATAAGGAAAAAAAAAAAAAACAACAACAAAAAAACATGTTAGTCAAAAAGACTTAGAAACTCAAACAGTACTTCTGCTGCAGACTTCCCAAGTTTCATTCATAGAACATAGAATAACAGAATTGTTACATCACACAATGTATTTACAAATATTTTCTCTACCATTCTGGATTTTTTAATTATTCTAATTGAAAAATTATCAGAAAAAAAAAAGAATAAAGATTCCCCTGTAATAATACCTTAGTTCATTTTATCCAGTGATAGCAATATAACAGTCTTTTGACTTTTACTCTTCTACACCTTCACAGTAAAGTATGGGTAGCTAATCAAACAGCCATTCATTGCAGCTATACTGAATTGCTAACTATATTTTAATACACTAGTGCATAATTATACTCCTTATTTTGCATAACATTTAATTCTTAAGGTATGTAAGCCAATATCACTTCTTTCTTGCATCTTGTCAGAGGTCTTCTAGTGTTTAATCAATCATAAAGGACATATGAGCAAAAGTCTGAGGTTATGAAACAAGAGCAATATGGAACACGGGATGTTAAGTTCTCAGCCTTAAATATGGTGAGAACATTAGTTCCTTCCAGAAAGCAAATTACACAGTATTTAGCACATACTGGTATATACAGGGGATAGTGGTGATTAGCTTCAATATCGGATTACATTTTAGTCTTGTCTTAGTTTAAGATCACTTTCATTTTGAAATGGAGTAAAAGAGAAGTTATTTTTGCTTGTTTCCCTTATTCTCCATACTTCTTTCACAACCCATTCAGCATGTTAAGCATGCTTCAGGCAAGAACAGAAAGTGAAGTGTATAAGCTTATTATTTCATTTCCTGAAGAAAACATGCTGTTTCCCAGCTTGAAAATAGCTGGATAGCTGCTACTACAGTTAGAAACTTTTTACTATTTTCTGTTTTGGAGGACAGTGTGTTTCAGTGCTTTGAAAGCTATAATCTCCATACATGCTGCTTTATTAAGACCCAATTCAGTTTCTACTATGTCAACTATAGTGTTCTTACTGTCATCAGTGGAAAGAGATCTATTTCTACAGAGAAGTTAAAGCAATTTATCTCTATGAACTCTGTGGGAGAAAATTCACCCGTGAGAGACCTTGAAAGATAATAGCAGCAACAAACAAACCCCAACAAATTCCTCAGAAGTGCTTAAAAAGCAAACATTTCTTTCTGCTTAAATGTAACCATGAGATAAAAGCAAATACAGATATTTAGACATCATTATGATTTCTTTTTTAAGAAGTCTTTTGATTTTCACTCAAATGAAGCATGACCCTTGACAACCAAGTTAGCTGAGCATGTCTAAAACTGGGATAAAGGAAATGAGGCTCTCCTCTGTTTCACACAGATTTTTGTAGAAATGAAGTGAAGCAATTTTGTAAAAAGAGATAAAGGACACGGAAACTTTAGGCCTCGAAGTTTAAAATACTTCCGACTTTTCCCAGTAATTAGGTGAAGTAGGTTTAATAATTTCCTGGGATGGTTCAGTGGTGGCTGCAAAGTAAATTGTTAACAAAACCAAGCAAATATAGTTAGTTTGCTATCACAGCATGGAACAGAGCTAGAATCCATTTAGGTAGCATTTCCCTTGACTCTTTCATTCCTGATATTCTTTTCCTCCCCAGTCTGAAGATATGATGGAAGCACAGTCCTCACTTTGATATCTCATGTGAGCACATGGAGAAGTCTTCAGAGGCCAGAAGGAGGAAGAACTTGAAAAGGACAGCAACACAGAAATTGCTCCTACTAAAACTAGCCCTAGCTTGGATTCACAGATGGTCCTTTTCAATTCAAGTCTGTTCTCTATTTCACAAATCTACTCTGATATATTTCTGGTACAACGCCCTACTAAAAGAAATAACCTGCTGTTTTTTTGTTTGTCTGTTTTCTGAATTAGTTCTTCCATGTTCTAGGCAAATGCACTGGTATTTCTAACCATTGGTCAGCTACAATTTCCTTGCCAAGTTAAGAAAACGTTCACACTTGATTCAATTCAGAGAATTTAAAAGTCTGTGAAAAAAATTAAAAACCATTACAAAGTAGTATTCTTTCTAGAATATAATATTCCTAAGTGGAAAACATGAAGCAACAAAGAGCTTACTATCTAGTCTTTCTGTAAAAGTGCATGCCAAGGGAGGGGAGGCCTGAAAACGGTGGGATTTTTGTCTGACAAACACAAAATAGTTACTGACCCACACAGAACAGAACACACCCTTTGGCAAAGGCTTACAGTAATGTAAGAGTGTCCCAGCTCATGGAGCCTTTCAGGTAGTTCTGCTTGCTGAAACACTCTAAGCGCCTTTATTCCCTTCTTGAATGACAGAGATCACATAGTTCCTCTTAAATAAACATTCTGATGCCTCTTCTGGCACCCCTCTTTAAATGTTTCACAGCAAATAATAACTACGTCTTACTTTAAAAAAAAGAAATCCAGTGTGATTTTCAAATTGGTGAATCCAAACAAAATATAATCAAATAGATCCTAATCCTAAATCAAAATGTGTCTACATGTTATCCTGTCTGTCAAATGCAGCCCTTGCAAAAGGCTGGTGCTCAGAGCTCTCACTTCAGTTGCTTGCGCAAGTCTTGCTTAAATGTATAACTACAAAAGTTATTTTTGCATGGACAACATGTAAACATAGATACTACTCAGAGAACTTCTGTTTTCTTTCAAAGGATTTGCTCTCACTTTGCTGTTTCCTACTGTCATTTTTAAACTGAAATACCATAATCAAAATGAATGCATTCTTTGATGTAAATAAGCGTGAAACTCCTGAAATATCTACTTTAATATTAGAACTTGGTGCTATGATCAACAACGCATAAACAAAAGGAATAGTCACCAAAGGAAAGGAGATATGGAAGCAAAACCACAGAAAAAGTAGTAGATTAAAAAGGTTCTGTTTCAGAACAGAACTAACAGTATCATAGCAATAAGAACATGTGTAGTTGTTTGTTTTGCCATTTTTTCACAATTTCAAGATATTCAGCAGTCCATAAAGATACAATTCTAATATATAAATATCTACTAACCTAACAATTGGAGTATTGGAACCTTTGTTCCAAAATTAATCAGAATTTTATCTACATTTTATTCTATGTATCACTCACAGCTACTAACTCAGCTTCATTATGCTTTTGTCCTCCAACTACTGCATTTAACTGCAGAGTAAGCAACGTAAAAATGAGTTTAATTTCAGTTTATATCTTTGGCAAAGATATCCAGTAGAGTTTCTGAAAATAGAACACTTATTACCTGGGAGAGACTGAGGCGAGATTTCTTGAACTTCTGGTGTTTTGGATTCAGCAGGCCATACTTGAGTTTCATTCTTACCTAAAGGGACAAATACATTAGAGAGTTACAGCAAAGCTGCATCTGCTCTTTTCCACTAGAGATTTATTTCTGTCTCACTTCAGTTTGCCAAAGTAAACCAATATGGATAAATGTGGAAAGCTGACTACCTTTAGGAATCAATAAATTCCACTACAATGAATACAAGCATTTGCCTAAAAATGTTAAACACACGTGCATTTGTAATATTGGTTTATTCCTAAAAGATACTTTGAAAATAGGATTCACAGCATAAATTTATGCTTTCCGAGTCATTACATTCACAGCGCAAAATAGTTTTGCCTAACATTTCAACAGTAAAATAGTTAAATACTTTTCAAAATTCAAAGATGTAATATAGATCTAAGGATTTTATAAGAACAGTCAAATAAATTTTCAAATATTACAGTGACAGAGTGTGCATGTGTTCCTTTACCTTATTTCTGTCAAGTATAGTGGCTGGACAAAATCCTTTAATTTCAACAGATATACATACATAAAAATAGCAGATCTTGGGGATGTTCATTTTGAAAACAGTAATATCTGTGTTTTTCTATTTTCACTGTGAAGAAGGAAATTCATTTTGTGGGTGAGATCTTTTCTGTTTTTCTGGGCTACTATTCTTCAAAAAAACTGGTAGATTTTTGAAAAAGTAAATAGAAAAAATTGGGAATTGAATAAACATGGTATCCCGGAATGCACTGTTTTGACTTTTCTAAATAATACAGAATTATAGTAGTGGCAATATGTCAGAAAATCACTTAGTCAAAACTTCACCCACAACAAAAGCTTTAATGCATTTTACTATAGGCTTACATTGCTTACAGGCATGAGTGAAGGATATCCGTACTTGGTCAGTATGCTTTTTTCTCAATTATTTTATAAATTTAAATTATATTAAATAAATGATAGCAATAACTTTCCTCTTTTACACCTTGAAATCCAGTATTCCCCTGTGTGTAAGTACACCCATGCACTTGATGTTCTCTGGTAAGGAACACACGGTAAATGGAAAATAAAACATCACTTGTTTACCCTAGTTATTTTCACAAAGGTGTGCAATCTACCATGAAGAGTGGCTCCAAACTGACATCACGCCAGCTGTTTTAAACAGACTAGAGCATCTAAATTCAGAAGTTCTACGCTTTCCCAACAGAGGAGGTTAGAAACTTCCAGGACAACTGAAACTACCTTTATATTTTTCTTTCTCCTTTTCTCCTCCCTTCTCTTCTCTTTTCCACAGTCACATACTGCTACTTTTATTGCACACCTACTGAACCCCTACTTAGTGAACCTTGAAGTCCTGCATCCAGGCCATTGATGAACTGGCCCCAAGACTGGGGAAACTCACTAGTGGCTGCCAGCCTACTGCAATCCCATTTACTTTGATCATTTGAGCCTGACCCATCAGCCAGTTCTTCACACATCACATTATGTTTTTCTCTGGCTATGCTGATCATTTTGTATAGAAGTATACTGTGAGAACAGTACTGAAAGCTTTGCTGAAATCCAAGTAATTCAGCTTCAGTTCAAACACATTCTTACTCAAACACATTCAAATTTTACTGTGCTGTGCTCTTTACCCTTACGTGCACCCAACATCTGAACAAAAACAAGCAGTGTTCTTTTCTCACTGCAAAGCAAGCCAGTCTGAGAATGTATCATGGTCAGTAATGAAGCAAGAGAATAAAATAAACAAATTAGAAATATGAAAGGAAGAAAATCTAATCTAGTTGTTAAGAATTAAAATTAAGTACTAAGCCTAGAAAAGCCAAAAAATTATGAGCTCCAGAGTTTTTCTCAAGAGATCTCTGTAAAATGGATGAGGGGTGTTGTTAACATTTAAAAAAAAAGCTGAATTTCCCATGGATGCACCATTCACAGATAATACACTAATTTATGAATCTTAAACAAAAACTTCATGAAGTCTCGTTCAGAGTGAGTTGGAACCTGCAGGTTCCAGTCATATTAATCAAACATACACGAAACTTGTACTGAAATGTTCTGCTTTGTGACAAATTTTTTTTCCTATGGATTTTACTGCAAGAATCTCTCCATGAAACAGTCGCTCACATTTACTCATATCAGAATTCATACAATAAAAATTCATTGAAAACATTATTACAAAAGGACATAAACCTACCATTTTTCAAGATAAACAGTAAAAGAAAGTATCTATGGAAAAAAAAAGTTGAAAAGTAAAACAACAAAAAAGTTCTAAGGATTATAAACATGGCTTTGGATTCCCATCTTTTCTTTTCTTTGGATCATTTCTTCATTCCTTTGAATGGCTTTGAAATATCTTAAAAACCTGACCAGATGTTTTAAAATAGGTGATTCCAATGAACTCTAACAATTCCAATTAAAACATTATATAAATAAATAAAAAAAAAGAATGGTTAAATAGTGAAAAAAAGGCTTTTCTCTTGTATACACAATCTCATACCAGCTAAACTACTGATACTGCTCACAAACAATAAAAGCTTTGTTCATTACTGCTTACCCAGTCTTTTTCTGGATACTTGAGTTATGTCATCTATTGACAGGGGAGGAAGAAGTTTTTGCTGAGTTTCATTGAGACCTGGAACAATAAGATGCACTACAAAGAAAGATGAAAGAGCCATTAGTTCAAGAAAAAAAGAACAATATACAGGCTGCCCTACAGAACCAGTGGGTGTGTAGCCTGAGTATCTGAAAAATGGGTTAGTTCTGTTCTGTAACTGTTACTCCCCACTGGAGCAATGAGTGCAATTTCCCTATTTTAGTACTTAATATACTAGCACAATTTTACTACTAATTCAAATAACAAATTCTAAAGCATACAACCCTTGAGTACTGTAGTATCATTGAAATATGAACATATTATCTGGTGGGCCAAAGAAGACTCAACAACAAACGTGTGGTTAATGACTACCTGTTTGACTCACATTTGTCCATTGAAACTCATACAAAACAAACTTAAGCTAAAGTTACATAGTTTTAAAGTGGTTCCATAGTTAAGAAATTAAACACAAAAATGTTTAATTAAACATTAAATTCCCAAAGGCAGGAATAAACTAGTCATGAGGTGCAGTGAACCTTTCGCATCTATTACAGGCAGTTCTACATTTACTTTATATATAAATATAAGGAAAGAACTCTCAGAATCAATAAATTTACACAGATCTAATTTTCAGTCACAGAGGAGGGAAAGTTGAAAATCTTCTTGTCACCTAGAATTGCTCCTGGCAGAGAAGAACTATCCGAAGTTTTTGACTGCGTCCGATTCTGAATAACTGTGGAGACAAAACAAACATGCTAGCAGATCATAACTGAAACAGGAAACAAAGACATGCCTGTGACAAATCTCAGCATTCTGAAAACCTTCTCTCAGTTTAATGCTAAGAGATGAGGACATCATCTTCGTCTTTTCTGTGTTTGCATTCAGTTTAACAGTCCCTTAAAGGTGCATCTCTTCTTTTCCCTAGCACGTTAGTTTGATATCTTTGATATAAACACATTATATGCTTATTTTAATATACATCCACCTCCAGCCTATCTCATTATGCTACCATTCGCATGTCTTCAGAAAAGATGTATGATGGAAAAAGCAGATATGAAGTAAGCATCAGTACAGTCTTATTTTATAGGTAATTGCTGTAATTTGTCCTCATATCAGCTCCCATTTTCCTCCTGTTCTTGAACTGTGAACTGCTTTAGAAGACTTTTTTTTTGTTACTTCAAGTAGTTAATTTTCAAAAATTCCAATGTCATGATAACTATCACTGCTATAGTTGCTACTAAGAAACAGGAGTTTCTAAAGGGAGATACATGTATGCCGACTGTAGATGTCTCACCCCACTGACAGGGGAAGGGAGGAGAAAGGAGGTTAAAGCAGTGATATATCTGCTTTAAAATACCTGCAATGCAGGCATAAAAAAATTGGTAACAGGAATCTTATCTATACTGTTGCACTTCAAGCTCAAATATTGAGCTGAGAGACCAAAATATCTGGACAATTCAATTGAGACAGAAAAGAATGGATAGTAACAGAAGAAAAAAAAAAAATGGCAGCTATGCATTGACTCAAGTAAAGCATTGTTCATAATGAAAATAAGTAACTCGTGTTATTAACAAACAGGCATGAGTTGATAGTATTTGTAATTTGAGGATATAGTTGTTTCTAAAGTTCTATCCCTTCTAAAAGGAAATATTCATGACATTTACAACATAATAACATGTTTTCCACCGCTATTAATTTTAAAGGACACTTGTAGAATATTTTAAAAGAATTCTAAACAATATACAAAATTACCTTGTTTGATTATTGTAACAGGGACCAACTTCTTATTATCTCTTAGCGTAAGCTGGAAGAAAGGGAAAAAAATCCTTGGGATAACTGCCATAATAGTAATTGAAGTTTCTTGCTAACCAAAATAGAGGGCTCTGATCCAAAACCACGCCTGCCCCACATTGACACTGGATATGGCTCCGGCTGCTCTTACTGAAGGTTACGCTATTGCTTCAGTTCCCAAGGGCTACCATGGAATATAACATTTTTATCTCCTTTTTCCAGCTTAAGATGTTTTGCTTCATAAAAAACACAGTATTTGACAGCTTAGGAAATCCCAATCTTTTTTTCTTTTAAAAATCTCTTGAGCACTCACTAGGGAGTAGACCAGAAAGCTAAGAAAAACTGACATTTAGTTGCAATAAAACATCAGAAATACATGCAATTACAAATTTGGTCTCAGGATAATTTTATACTCTCAGGAATAGTATTTTTCAGCACAAACTATTCTAGAACCAGTTGTACTCAGCACTTGTGTGTGTATTCTGCTTAAAATAAGATTAAGCCAAGAGCTGTTTTATTTGGTGAAACTGTTTACAAAGACAAATTGGCAAGCCATTTGTGTTCTCAGAGTTTTTACACTAAATAGTTGCACTTTTCTCCTAATTTGTCTTGTACTCAGATATTTTTGCTTAAGTGCGAATCTTTTTCAACATTTTGATAACTATGAAGAAGTACATGAATGAACCTTGCATTGTAAAAATAAATTAAAAAACTGATCTGCAAGATTATAAATAAGTATGCTCTACCATGTGTCATAGGATCAACTTTTGAGAGCCTGCTACTATAATGAAGAAAGGGGAAAAGGGATATTGTAAAGCAAGCAATATGAAAATGCTAAGTACATTAGAAGTGGACCTTTTTCAGCTATACCTGGTTAACAAATAAAAAAAAAAAATCGGAAACAAAATACCTCTCTGTGTTAAATGTACACCACTTAAAGTCAGCGTCAGTTAAAGTTTGTTTAGCACTTCATGGTAGCTGGTCTAATTCACGTGAGAACGCTTGCATGAAAATTTAGCATTTGATGACAGATTTATTTACTTAACAGTATATATTTTTGCTGTCTTCTAAACGTTTAAATCATTATAAAGCACAGGTTGAGAAGCTTTCAATACAAATTAAAAGCTTAGGAACCTGGAAGAAGCCAGATCTTAAGAAATAAGTCTTTTTCTCAGGAAAATGGACAGTGGCTGCTTATTCTATGAAAGCCATTACTTTCTGCTACCTAAAAACAAGTTTACATTGGTATGAATACTGTCAGATATTGTCATTTTCAGTCACTGTCCTTAACAAAGAACATGAAATCATTTTTTTCTTGTCACTCAGTATTTTTCCTTTAATACACATTAATAAGGCTTACCTTTCTTATTTGCCTCCTAGTGAAAAACTGTTTCAGATGATCAACTTTTGAAGAAACCCTGCAACTTATCTGACTCACAAGTGGGAATAAATGCATATATAAGAAGCAGCTGTCCATTTTACTGTATTTCTTATCAGGAGCCTTAATAATAAAATAAAAAGCTCTTGTATTCCTAGCAAACACTAGCACGCCTCCAGTGTTGAAATGGTAATCATAATTATTACCAGTCCTTTTACCAATATAGGATTCTTTCATTGACAAAAGCATACTTTCTCTGTTGAATAATAATGAATGATTGTAATGTCAGTGATATTAAAATGCTATACATTATACACGCATTGAGATAAATTCAAAATCTGTTCTCTCAGATGAGAACAAATAACTGACATGAAATCCATGTTCTGCAGTTACTGTACATAAACTTCAATCTACATCTTCAATTGCTGCTGTTGAAATCTAACACTTTGTTGTCAATCTTCTTAGACTCTAAAAGGGTCTAATACACATATTTCTGAAATGGTTTAGTAGAAAATTTTACTAGACATATCAGAAATAGAAGTAGAAATATTTACTAGACATACATCAAGATATCATGTAGTAATAGTACTCTTAATTGTATTTTCCAGCAGGAGAACATAAAGTCCATTAGGTATTAGGAACATTAGTTCCTAACATAGTGGCAACTCAGTGAATGAAGAAGGATGACAAATAAGGTACTAATTAATTTCAGAGGAAAATTAGATTTCTAAGCTATTCTATAAATCAAACATCTTAAGTTCAGATGGCACACCTATGACATATTGCAGTTCTTCAACATTCTGTCAAATAGCATATGGCAACATGACATATGGAGGTGCTTATTCTTTTTTTCTTATACTCCAATAACCAAAAAAGCTACAATTGCTAGCAATTGAAACACATTTAAAAGAGACTCTTCAAGCACCACAGTTGACATTGAGTGGATAAGGTTTGGAAAAAACACATTTTCAAATGATAGAAGATGGTAGCTATGCTTTTTGACCGAAAAAGTCAAGGAGGAGTTCGTTTTTCAGTGTGACATTATGAAACTTTAGGAACCTCATCAGACAGAAAGTAAAGAAATTTCTTCTGTTTTCTTTCCACCCTACCACCTCTCATTGTTTATGAAGAGAAAAAACAATGACTGTCCCCCTTAAGGTCTCTTTTTTCCCCCTCCCTTTCTGGTTGTAGCTTACGCAGCCCCAGGAGCTTAGTCAAACTTTGTGGATGAACCTGCCAAAAGAAACACAAGCTGATATTTGACTGATGTTGAAAGTGGAGGATGACTAGATGAATTGGTAATGCTGCCTTAATAAACAGCCTTTAAAAATGTCTCAGTGAAGAGAAGAAATAGAACCATACTCAAACAATTCATTTGTGTCTTTGGAGCAAAACAAGGCATAAACAAATCTTGGACTAAATAACAGTTATTTTGGCTTTGCACTGATGATATGATTGCGTCACTGAGAAATACTCCACCTAATGCTGTGGAAACTGAACTAATAACATAAATTCAAGAATTGGACACCATCAGCTTAGTTTTATGACTTAGTTTTTTGTACCACTAAGTGAGAGTGGTAAGTGAATTTTTGGAATAATGCGTGGAATGTTTTCATGATATTTATGTGGAGCTTGATAAAGCCGTACCAGTCTTGATCTGAGCTTTGTGAAGCTGACTAAAAAGACAAGATGTTGGCTCCAGCTTTGCTTTCATGCTTAAGTTGTGCAAATATTTGGAAAACTGTTTTAGCTCATTTTCTCAGGACTTCTCTTTCATAAATAGAATATCTGCTCCCACAGCTGTGTCCTAACAAGGTTAGGGTCTTGACACACAGGAATAAAGGAACATAGCTTTCATACCACATACCAGAATGTATTACCTGGTCTTAGGCTTTCACATACATCTTTAATAAAGTTTACAGGGCCAATGGGAAAAACAGCACAGTTGATTTAATCAACAACATAGTGAGATGAGCACCTTCTTGAATACGTATTCCACTGGCTTCACATCATTGACAGATAAAACATCTCTTGAATGAGATATATGACTGTTAATGCAAGTGCTGGATGAGAAAAAACTAAGGAGATGAATAATATTGGTTTGATGAAACAGTTAAAAATTCTACCTTCCCACTTGCAAGGATTTAGTGAGCTGCACACCCTTCTCGATTAGGAAACTAAATTGCCCTTTTCAGCTTTCTCTGGTTCTGTAAATGCTTGCCTCACACACAAGAGAGTTCAATTAATTCAGAGAGTAGACTAATGTTTTCAGTACACAGAAGATTTCTCTATGAAGTAACAGCACTAACTTATCACAAAATTAATTATTTGCAAGTATAACGTTGACTGTAGAAAATTCTTGGATCAGCACAAATATCACAGATTAACAAACTTGTCTGCTACAAAGGGGAAAGCAAATTTCAATGTTAAGAGTCTATGTACTTAAAAAACTCTCTCTTTGTTAAACCAGTATCAGTAGCTCTAAGCAACTCAGCTACCATTCTTAACTTATCAGTCCACATTCTTAATTTTATCAGTCCACACTTCTAAACATTTCTACACACAGTTACCAACTTTGAGATTTAACAGGTTTTTCATGTTGACATTTGTGGCTGTCAGCTCTTTCTCATTTTACTTAACAGAGAAGCAAAAATTTGACAATGCAAAATACAAAACTAATATAAAAAATAATACTATTTTTGCTTACCTGTGACTGGGTACTAGGTACCAATTTGTACATATTCTGGAGTTGTCCATTTACTTTCTTACCTGATTTGAGAGAAAGGAAAAATAAACACACACTATAATTTTTTGTTTTCTCCAAGGAAATCAAATCAAGTTTTATCTGGATTTTTCAATAGCTGGGAAATTAATTTAAAGGGTGAAAAAATTTCAAATGTGTGAAAATATACCATGTAACTGTTTTGTTCATGCTTGTTTTTCCTGATTTTTTTTTTTTTTTAATTAATTGATCTACAAAGCCTCTTCTTCGCATTTTGACAAGGAGAAAATGTTTCAGTTGTACCACAGAGGTAAGAAAGACTGAATAGTCTTTGGGGGCTTTTTATGGGGAAGACAGATTTTTAAATAACCAACACCACCAATATGCAAGGAAGAGACTTGAAAGAGGAAGAATTTCTGCAGTCTGTCAGGCTGGCACTCATGGTTTGAAGTAGCATACTGTAAACTCTTCAGTAGTTTGCACTTCAAATGTATCCATCCAAAAGAAATATATGTTCAGCTCCAGCAGTATAGAGCAAATATATAATTTCTCTTTGGATCTGACATGTTTTCCTTTGTCTCAATATCTGATCAAAATAACTCATGAATTGGAGTCTCTAAACTTTTTCACTTTGGCTTTTTTCTCTCCTTGGAATTAGAAGCTTCTTGTGATAAACTGAAAATATACAAGAAAAGAATCTCTTTTCCTCATCTTTTATATCCTAATACAATGCTTCAAAATTTGTCTACATATTTTGCCTTTGGATTGTTCTTTGAGTCAACAGACCAATAAACAAAAATCAAGGTATTAGCATGCATCTTCACAAATCCATCCAAAATGAATAAGCGATAGAAAAAACATCAACAGAAAAATGAGTTAAGAGACATTTAAGTAGACACGCTATCATGCAGAATCTTTCAAAGTGCTTAATATTTGTCAGGAACAGGATCTACTGCTGGCATGAAGACAAATATTTCACAATGATTTCATGACAAAATCATGTTAAGATGGTCAGAAATAATCAACTTTCATCTCTTTTGTAAATTTTCATTCAATAAATGTTGAACATTTGCCATGCCTTTTATGTCTTTCTCAAATCATGAATCACAAAAAAAGATTATCTTCCCAAACCCTCTCAACATGTGGCCTGCAGATTCAACAAATTCAGGAACATGCAGCAGTAATACCAATTTATAATAATTAATATATTCTTTAGTGAGAAAAAAAAATGTTCACGGTGAAGGAAATTTCTGAATATATGAAAAGACTTTCAGTGGCTGCAAGGCAGTCTACGATAAATCAGAAGAAGTGGCAATTTGTGCTGATTGGTAAACTTCTATATAGACAGATGGTAGTAGATTTAGAATGTTCACTCTATTTACTGCTCAAAATTTCTCCATCTACCTACTATGAACTGACAACATGAAGGGCTTGAATCTGAAATATGCAGCCAGCTATCTGATTAGAACACTAACGTTTGCTGAAATCAAGTACCTCGGATATGTAACAGAATAGTGCTTGTATCAACAAACCAGAGTGTAGTCATCCAGGATAAGAGCAGGCCCTTGATATTTAGATGCTGCAGAAGCACTCACTGACTACACTCCAGAAAAAAGAAATCTCACCTATAAAGTATACAAATTCTTATGGGATTATATCTTTCAACTCAACTCAGTGTGCCTCCCTAACTGAATGATCCTTCCAGCATGTTAAAAAATGCAACATGCATAAGAAACCAGAGTTAGAAAAGACCTTCCGTATAAACAGCAAATTTCGTGATAGCAGCGTACATATTTTAATCACAGTCTTGAACACAGTACTAAACTATAAGCACTACGCACTTCTTATTTCCTTTTAAATATTCAAATATATTTCAGCATCTGTTCCATAAATTCCTTGGTAAAACAGCCATTTATTAAGCCCTCTTCAATCTGTTAAGCAAAGCAATTCTTGTGAGGTGGGTATGGGAAAAGAGTATTCTGCACATTAAGTTCATGGTATAATTATGGCACTGTTTTGGATTCCCAAAATGACTCTACAGGCACTGGGCAGGTACCATAAAGTTCAGCTTTCTAATGTATGCTGAAGGCCATAGATAAGTTTTTGAGTATAGTGTATGTGGAATTTTGCAGTGCTCCAAGGCTCTGCTCCCTTATCCTCATTATGTTAACTTGCCTGCAACATGAAACTGAAGTCAAAATAAAATTTCAGATGGAAATCTCACATGAATAAGGCTCTATTATGAGAATTTCCATTCTTCCTGCGTCAGGGAAACTATAAATACTGAGCTTAGGAGTTTGAAGCATCTTCTGACAAACATCATGCTCAGAAATGTCTTTAATTAAATTACTGAGGAAAATTTAGATTGGAAAAAGTATGTTCAATCTTTTTTGAGGTGACAGACTTCTTCTCTGTCCTTCTTTAAAAGGAGGAAGACTCAGCTGCTGCATAGTTCTTCCACTGACAGCAGTGATTCTTTGAACAGTACATGGTTTTTCGGTGGTTAATTGATGTTACTTTGCCTGCACTTTATGAGGACTTTGTATAAAAAAAAAAAATTAAAAAATAACTGTGTGAACATCCAAAAATGCCATATCCTGTCTCCATGAAGACCCAAACAAAGACACGCATTAGAACATAAGTTTCCTACGAACACAATTTATATAATTTCTTGACTGAAAATTAACTTCAAATTGAACTTTTCTGAAGAGTCATAAGGGGCCCATTTTGATGTATGCTGGCTAGGACAAGCTCCTTCTAGCTTTTCACCAGCTTAAATTTATAAGCAGAAGACTCAAACAAGAATAATACTTTCCATCAAATCAGATTAGTAGAGATCTTACTACTCTAGGCCCAAAGAAAAAGCTTGGAATCCAGTCAGATATACAAATATGTGGACAACGGTTGGTGTGTATCTACCTGAACTGTTACACTTCTATCAAACTACAACAGATTCTCTATCATTCACAATTAAATGAGAACATCTTTCAAATAAGTAGATAATATTTTTTTCAAAAACAAACTATTTCTACTTTCACCACTTCCTGAGAGAATTTATTAGGGGCATGCAGGTGGCATTAAAACAATGAAAAACTGATCAGTAGTTTCTTTTGAGCTCTATCACAACAGAGGAAAAAATGCTGTCAAAACTATTATCTATTAGATATTTACTAGAAAATACTTACTAGACAGAACTGTTTTATGATTGAAAGTCTTGCTCCAGATGCTATCCTCCATGTTGTCCTTAACTCCAAATTCATAAAGTGTGTTTGGCTTCAGATTGTCCACCACTGTTTCTGTAACTGGGCAAAGCTGAAAAACCCATTTCTTGTCTTTATCCTTTTCTCTATAGCGAACAGTGTAGAACCTGCTCAACAAAAACAAGTTTTTCTTCAGAAAAAAACTCACTGCAATCATTTGTGTTATTAATTGCTAAAATGACTTATACTAAATATTGCTTTTGTTCTTTTAGGTCCCTTAGAGTTACCAAATATCTGAAAAGCCAGCGAACAAACATAATGTGAGCCTCATCGTTTTCCAGATACGTACATATTCCTCTTCACACAGGACCCAACATCACTAGTAGTATATATAGAGCAAAAAAAAAACCAGTCTCATTAGTTATGAACATCCACATGTTATGCTAAGCAGAAGCTACAAGCTTATTTTACAAGTAGTTTCTGCAGTTCTGATATATGCTGGAACAAGTCAGTTGAATGGACGTATGAGTCTATTCATTAGTGAGCCTCAACAAATTTCTTAGAAACTTCTGCATCTCTCCATGGTAAGGTGTTCCCCCTAAAACTAGTCCAAAAATATTCACAAGGGGAAGAAAAAATAATAGTTGACATTTACATAATACATTTCTCATCCAGTGTTCTCATATATTGCCCACCCTTTGAACAAGAAAGTAAACTAAGACATTACTTTCTGCAGTTAAAGTCAGTGTGATGAATACTAATGGATTATAAAATTAAAAAGCACGTCCACCGAAATTACTCAATTAAATCAAGCAGCACCACCCTGAAAAAGTATTACTGTAATACTAATCAGAATAAAACAATACAATGTAAATGCTGAGTTATGGTACAAGCACTCTACTGCTTGCTAGTATCCTTTTCAATATACAGACTGTATCATTGCCAAATTAGAGTGTGGTTTTCTGTGGTTTTGTTTGTTTTGTTGTTGTTTTTAATATTGGAGATATTTAGTAATTCTTTAATCCAAGTATTATTGAGATTTGTTTCACATACTGTAAAACATCAATCTTACACTGAATTCCATCCAGCTGTTTTTTTTCTGGTAGTGGCTTCTGGAGAAGAAAATTAAGGCCAAGAAATAAATGGAAATTCAAAACCCTGCTACAAGCCTGAGAATAACTCAGAAACAAAAAGAAAAGGAATCTGAGTTTAAGGTACAAATAAAACAGATATTCTGTGGAAAATATAAGGTGGTAAAAGAAGGGACCTTAACAAAACAATCAAAAACATTTTTAATACACTGAAAAATGTATGAAGTTTTAAGGTCCAGATTAAAATTACTTAATATGCCAATAAAACTCTGTAAACGCATAAACTTCCTTTTGCCAAATGTACGGATGTGCACTCCAAGAGTAGAGTATACATGAAAGGTGACTGCAGAGCATAGGGAAATCCCTGCTCAATTATTAAAACACAAACTATGACAAGAAAATGGCCAATCATGGAAAATACTACCACAGTTGACAACTGATTTTGCTACATGTTTTAGGAAAGGGGCAGTTCTTCTGGATTTCCTGAAACACAAACAAAACATCAACTCTGACCACTCCATCATGACACTCATTATGTTGAAGGTTCAGTCTTCCAGAGTCAGGCCATAGAAGGCAACAACTTTTCTCCTGCAACATGATAATGCCAGGCAGCAGATTACTTCAAAGATCATGGAGCGCACTGTTAATCTTAGCTGGAGTCTTCTGCTACAACCACAGTATAGTCTGCATATGGTGCCTTCTGAGTTCTATCTGTTCAAGTCAATGAGCTATGCAGTCAATATTTTCCTAGCAATTATGCTGTCATAGCAGCTGTGAAAGTGTGGGGCAGTTTTGCTAGTACAAATTTTTATGAGCACAGCATTAGAGCTTTTGTTAATCACTAAACATGAAAATGCATACCTAATGGCGACGACTATGCCAAAAACCAGTATTTTGTAGCTGAGATTTCACTTCATCAAACAGTGTTATTGTACTCTTTGTATCTCTTGTTGTTTTCAAGACAATAAATAGGAGGCAGTACTTTCAGAGTGAACCATATAGATAATCTAGAACAATGAAGGCAAAAAAATTTCTTCTCAACATTACGGAGAGTGGAAGTGGCAGTGCATGGGAGCTTTCTGAGGTGTGGAGACCACAGGATAGTTCCCAATAGGACCTAGCACCACTCAGAGAATGGCTGGCCAGGAGTAAAGGCCTGTACACACAGAAGAGTTCTATGGCCAGAGTGGGCAGCCAGAGCATGGTGCCACAGTTGGTGCAGGAGAGTGCAGAGGGAAGGTCCTGTCACTCTGCTGCTTCCAACAGTACATGTCACCTATTTGCAGAGAACTCCTGTCATGGTGTCATCGTATTCACTAGGCAAGAAGCCATGCCCTCTAAGTCCCCTTCGGCCTCTCCATCCACAGGAACTGACATAGCTATCCAGAGTTCTCCTGACAGAACAAGGAGAGCCCCTTTTTTTAGGCGTGCCCAATTTTTTTGTCAGAGTGCACACCTGTGGGAGGAGAATTGCTCAGCCTGAAAGAAGACAGAGCTTCAAGAGGAGGTGACCAAGCTGAAGAGCAACAGGGAATTGGAGGAGGAGACAGATTGGCAGAATCATGCTCTGCCATCCTTGATATGGATATGTCAGCCAGTCACTACAAAGATATAAAGGATCTCTTGTCCTCTGCCACGAGGCAGAAGGAGGGGACCTAAGAGATGAGGGAATGGAAGCAGGTTTCTTCTCAGAGCAGCAAGCAAATTCATTTCCTGCATACTTCACCCACACAAATGCCCTTATACATCAGGTTCTGGAACTTGAAAGCAGGCAAATGATAGTGTGAATAAAGGTCTATCTAGGTTGGTTGAGTCATCTAGGGCTAGACAGCCTGACCCCCATATCACAACCCTGTCAGAACTCAAAAAGTGTTTGTATAATGCTCTCAAACATAGAGAGCATTATACATAGGGTTTGGATTATAGGTGGTCCTGTGTGGAGCCAGGAGTTGGACTTGATGATGTGTCCTTTCCAACTCAGGATATTCTTTGATTCCATGATTGCAATAAAGAAAAAGATGATGCTGATGCTTGCAAACCAGATGTAGATGTATTCTTAAGGTGGTGCACAATTTTTTTGTTTGTTTGTTTTACACTGCTGAGTTGTATGGAGCTTAACAGGAAGTAAATGAAGATCAAAATACTCTTTTGTCATAAAAGGAAGAATACAAAAAGAATACTAAAATCACAGGGAAAACATAAAAAGCACCTTCAAGAGTACCTGCAAATACATGTTATCAACTGCTAAAAGTTTTCAAAAATGTAAGATTGCTGTTGTCTTTGAAGCTAACTAGCATTGTGATTTTCTTAACACTCTCACTTTGGAAGACTTCCTGAGCACATTCATTAAATAATCACAACAAAACAAATATTGTAATATAAGAGAACTTCTACTTAAAACAGAAAATTAATGAAAGCTGTACTCTAATAGAAATATCAGTGAAGTAGGGAAGTGATAAGACAAAACATAGAAAGTAAAAATGAGATAGTATTAAAATAAAGTGCCATTCTACTATTAAAGCACAACAAAAGCCATATTTTACTTCTATTTAGCCAACTTTAAATCAACATATCTCCTGTCATTGAACAACGTTTCTTCCAATTTATTCAAATGCAAACAAAGGTAGAGCCAAGACCACTGCTGTAAGAACAATAAAGGATCTATGGTGAAACAGTAAGATCTGTACTTCAAAACATAGGCACCTGACTAAATTTGCTATCAAGACAGGTAAAGGCTTGCTAAGCACTAACTTAAGTAAAGAAGAAAACTTCACAGTCAGAACTAATGCAGCGTTTTAATTTACACTGTCATTTTTCTTCAGCTATGCTGGTTAACAACCTGCACAGCTTCAAGGTTGAAATGTCCCATTAAAACATTATCACTGCAAAAGCTGTTTTCTGTTATTTTACCTGTCGCTAGCACAGTTACTTGTTGCTGTCCAGTCATGCTGAGGGTTGACTAGGATGCCCCAAGAGAGGAACACAGAAGTTGGGGTGAGAGTGCCAACTACCAGCTGCAGAGGCTTTTGATTCTTGTTCCGACCTAGGTAAGAAACATGTAATTCCAATTATAAATTAGTTTATCTTGCATTATGTAGGGGAAAGATTTTGCAGTTGGGTAGTCAAATAAATGAAGACCTACTTCTCTTCTGAATTTCAAGGAAAGGGGTCAACTGTTCTCAGCATTTCTAAAATATTGTCTAAAAATGGGGTTGGAGGGTGTCTCTGACCTGCTTGTTGGCTTCTCATTGAAGCAACCAAAATATCTGAAAGAAAGAGACTGCTCCTTTTCTGAAGCTAGCTGAGCATGAATAGAATAAAAAAGTGCAGTACGAAGTTCGCAGAAAGGAAGGGAAGATACATATAGAAACGAACAGGAAAAGAATTTGGGAGAGTGCTTAAAACAAACAGGCATTGGACATACAATCAAGCTGAAAAGGCAACTTAAAGAGGAGCTTTATTAGGTTCTCCCTGAACTTACACAGAATGTATTTAAACCTTGGAAAATACTGGGATTTTTCACTTCCGGACTTGTAGATTCAGGGCAAATCAAAAAGAAATAACACATCTTACTATTATTTTGTGAGCAGAAAAGATTAATTTACAAAACTTTAGAACAGTTTTGCCTTACTGCAAGTTTTCTTTGTCTCATTTTTGAGACTATGAAAACTTTAATGTTTATTTTTTGTATTATTAGTATATACATAATTCAGATTATTAGAAGGTTCCTCTTTCTGTGTGACAGGAAAAAAAAATGTGTTTTCTTGGCAGGATTCCTACTAACACAACAGGTGTGTCCACAGATAATTTATACTGTTGACAGCACTTTCCATCAAGAATAAAATAAGACCAACAAAAATTCTGTTGTATTGAATTGTAGGCAGATCTGAATTGGTGTCTGTAGGACATTTTTGTTTTTTAACCAAATACTACATTCAATATACTTACATTTTGGGTGATACTTAGATTAAATTTGCTCTGAATGAAGAAGCACAACTATCCATCACGTGGAAAACCACTTTATTCACATGATGCTCAAAAGCTTTTAAATACTTTCAGAAGATTTTCCAACAAATAGTTGGAAATGAAGAAGTGATCTAGAGCAAATATTTTGGACCTATGGTTTATGGACTGCTACAGAC
Source organism: Lagopus muta (assembly GCF_023343835.1). NCBI lineage: Eukaryota > Metazoa > Chordata > Aves > Galliformes > Phasianidae > Lagopus > Lagopus muta. Next base: position 84,932,445 of record NC_064433.1, read on the forward strand.
CCAATCAGAACTTTAGTTCCTTAGTTGTATGAAAGAGGACGAATGAAAGGAAATTCATATATTCTTTGTATCATTTGCTCATACTTGAAATATCTGATTGATCTATAACTCCTCAAAATATACACATGACCATAAGTTCCCCAAAAGTTTAAGCCACTGAAACAGTGATTTCTTTTCATGCCTTTTGATTCCTAATATCTCTTCACTCAACAAAAATCTGATCTGTACTTTCAACCAATGCATGTAGGTGCATTTAAACTTCTTAACTGAAATTTTTTCTGTAATACTCTAATTTTCAATTCTCATTTGCAGAACTTTTTACAAGAACCGTCTTCGGGTATTATACAACCTTCATGTTTCTAACACCACGTTCATAACTAACTACTGTCTGGGAAGTATTGGTATGCATTTTGCCTTCCCACGCATCTCAGTAAGTCACCTACAGTTACAGATACATTTTCAGAGAAACCTAGTAAAAACAGGATATTATCTCCCTCAAAACAACTTGAAGAAAGAGATTCAGTAGTGCTCAAATACCTGAACAAGATTTCTTGTTATTTGAAACACGCGCTGGTCTCACTGAAACCAAATACCGTGGCTCTGCATCTATAAATGAAGAAAGAATTAGTATAGATTTGACATTTATTTGAGACAGGGATTAACCTATAATTTATTAAGAAAAAGTCCAATATCCAGTGAAGATTTGATATCCAATTTTAAGGGTCTTTAGGCACATTTTCTTCAAAATTTACTCAAAAATCATTCAGAAATATTCTAGCCACTACTTCAAACTCTTCTTAAATATTATATGTTAGTTTATATTTTAAAATGAATTTTAAAAATTGTTTTAAAATAAAACAAAACCAACAAAACTTAAAGTAATATTTCCTCATGCTATGCATTCGTGACTGTTTGGGAGAACATTCTAATTCTCACAATGTGCTAAACAACATGACTATGAGGACTGGTCCAAAAGTAATATTTCATATTTTATTACATTGGCCCACAACATCAGAGGTGGATGCTGGTGGTATGGCTGTAGAGGGTGAATCTTCCCACCAATATTCCCCCACATTTTCTTGATATGTGACAGGTGGGGCAGAGGGGCAAGATGTCAAAATGGCAACTGAAATGGCAGTGGTGTGTCATTGAATTCCTGCGTGCAGAAAAAATGGCATCCATTGACATTCATGACGCTGAATGCTGATGGAGATCAAACACTGGATGTCAGCACAGGGAGGCTGTGGATGGTGTGTTTCAGCAGTGGTGACAGTGACGTGAAGATAAACCATGCTCTGGATGGCCATGTACAGCTTCCATATCCATGAAATGCAGAGTATCTCGGTCAGCTCATCCACATGAATTTATGGGTTATGACCAGGGAACAGTACACAGAGCTGAATATTGGCTTTAATGCATAGGAAATGACAGTGGCAACCTTTGAACATTGCAAAGCTTTCACCATAAGTGTCCCAGGAATTCTCACACAGGAACAGAAATAACACTGTATGCAAGTTTGCCAGGACCTACTGAACCAATACAAGGCTGAAGGTGACAGGTTCCTGGATCACATCATTAGCAGTGAAGAGATGTGGTGTTATCATTGTGAGCCGGAGTCAAAACAGCAATCCACAGAGTGGCAATATGTGAATTCTCCATTGAAGAAAACGTTCAAGATGCAGCTCTCAGTGGGTACAGCGATGTACACTGTCTCTGGGGATTGGAAAAGGACGATCTTTCCAGATTTCCTGAAAAGACTCAAATTTCCATATTCAGGCAAGAGAATAAGACAACTTTTTGCTTGCAACATCATAACACCAGATGCCAGACCATTTTAAATACTGAGGAATACATTGCCAATCTTGACCAGACTGTCCAACCACAGTATAGTCTGTATTTGGTGCCTTCTTAATTCCACCTGTTCAGACCAATGAAAGACTGGTGGTGTGGGCAACATATTCATAACACCGTGATAGCAGCTGTGAAAGAGTGGGTTTGCCTCCAGGGGTGCAGATATTTATGAGCACATGGTGCTGGCTCTTGCTCATTGCTGGCAAAAAAAGCTAATGGTAGTAGTGCTCATGCTGAAAAATAGTGTTTTGAAGCTGAGAATTCCCTCTATCAAATATTGTTATTGTGCTCTTTGTAGCTGATGTAGTTTCTAAGAAAATAAATAGGAGGCAGTACTTTCAGAGTAACTGACATACAATATCATTAGTTCTGACCAACATTTTCAAACTTCATAAATTACAAAAGTCACTCTTCCGAATTTGTAAAATTATATATCCAGTATACAGTAAGTACACGTGTGGTCTTGTAAGAGTTGAAAATATTCTAAATGATTAATCTTTACAGAACTACATGAACTTGAACAAGTTTAGTTTGAAATATATTTACAAATTCAATACCAAATTCTTCCAGCTTTCTTGCATTTAATGCCTTCTTGATGAACTGATACTAAAAGATGAACATTAGAGATCTGTTAGAACCTGCTAAGAGCCCACTATTAAGGTTGGAGTGACAAACACCATGGTTAGCAGATTGTTTCAGCTGGCACACAACTGTTTCTGTACAAACCCCTTGAAACTGCAAATCAAAAGTCCAAATAGTGACAGGCTTAAATCTTCATTAGGAAAATGACCAGTTGTTCCAGATGATTACTAATCAACAAATCCATGCTTAATTGTTAGTGTTATAGTTCTCCATTTTTTTTAATTTTTATTTTTTAATTTTTTGGTTTTGATAATTCATTTGGGTGGCTCCAGTATGTCATCAGTATTGCTCTTTCAAGTTTAACTACTCACAGCTGAATAAAGCAGTGCCAGTTTGGAGCAAAACGCTACACTCAGACGGACACGTACACTCAAAAAAAAACCTCTGCAGTAGGAGGGAATCCTACTCACAGACTAGAAGCACCAGGATGTGTAAAACACTGGGAATTCTATCTATGGCATTCAATACATAGAGAACACACCTGCGTATACATTCAATACATATTCTTAAATCTGTCATTTCTTTTAAGCACCACACCTATTACAGCTCAATGAACCATTGCCAGGTAAATGAAATACTTCTCTGAACAACTCCAATGACTCAGTATTTTTTTTTCATTCAAGCAGCCTGAAAGATGCATGTGCACACTACACCTACCATTGTGTCTACAATTTTCTACAGAAGAAACATTTCAAGGACTGCTAAGTTCACAGAATTAAACCAATGCTTTGGCAACATTATAAAAGAAAAAAGCAACTGTTTGACTAAGATTCTGTGATATTCATGATAAAAAAAAACTATTAAATAAACTTTATTACCCACCTCAACAGCCTGGAGAGACAACCAGTCTTGAGGAATATAATGAAAACACGTCACTAATCCAAACTAATATAACAATTCTATACACTGTGAGTTATGCTTTCTAACTAGTGACAAGTCCTGAATTAATGCTTACTTAATTTAAGCTAAGTACTGATCTAGCAGACATCCCTGAATTACACTTTTTAAAATGTGTTCAAGGAGATATTAAAATTCTTCCCTTTTTGCATGTAAATTTCTTGCACAAATTACTACATTTGCTACAAGATGGAACTGCCAGCACATTCTCCTCATCACTACACAGTCTGCTTCAAGAAAAGGAAAGGCTAAACAAAGTGGTCCAACTTGTTTCTTTGAATGCATTTTGTTCAGATTTTAGCTAATTGCTGTCCATTCTTGCAAAATTTCATTGTCTCCATCCAATTTTTTTGGTTCCTCCAAAAGTAACAATACATTCAGGGAGACTGACTTTATTGTCTTCCTAACCGAGTTAGATCAAACTAGTGTAAAAATCTCAAGGAAATATTCTTTGTGAGTTGTGAAGACTGAAGAGATTTAGATGGAAGTCTAAACAAAGCACAGAACATTTGGATGGGTCTTTTCACCTTGCTTATTAGTCTATCTGAATTTAAATTCTGATATCTTTTGACACCATCCATTTAGCTTGCTTGACCAACAATAATGTCATTTACTATCATGTAAGCTTGTGAAGTATCATCAGCACCAAGGAAAACACATCTTGCACCCTGATACTTCTTCACACCAAGCTTTAATGCTACCTCATCGTTGTCATTTACACTCCAGGTTAATTCAAATTGAGCTGTCTAACAGCTCAATAAAGCTGCTCAAGAGTTTATTGGCAGCATGAGCTCATTAAAAGTTCAGGAAATCCATCAGAACTCTTCTTTTTTACATACTATCTGCAGGCAATTCCTAATTCATGGATGATATTACACAATTACTGGCTCAGTTATCAGTTTAGCTGCAGTGTAGTTTAATGGGATGAAGTTCAATGAATCCAAGTGCCAGGTCCTGCATTTTGGCCACAACAACCCCAGGCAATGCTACAGTCTTGGGCAGAGCAATTGGAAGACTGTGCACAGGAAATGGATGTGGGGATGTTAGTTGACGCTCAGCTAAACATGAGCCAGCAGTGTGCTCATGGGGCCAACAAGACCAATGGCATCCTGGCACATATCAAAAATAGTAGTCAGCAGGAGCAGGGATGTGATCGTCCTTCTTGAATACTGTGCTCAGTTTTGGATCCCTCACTACAAGAAAGACACTGAGGCCATGGAGTCTGTTCAGAGAAGAGCAACAAGGCTGGTGAGGAATCTGGAGCACAGATCTTATGGGGAGTGGCTGAGGGAACTGGGATTGCTCAGCCTGGAAAAGAGGCTCAGGGCAAATCTTACTGTCCTCTGCAACTCCTTGAAAGGAGGTTGTGACAAGGTGGGAATCAGCCTCTTCCCCTAGTTATCTAGTGATAGAACTGGAGGTAGTGGCCTCAAGTTGCACCAGGGGAGGTTCAGGTTAGATATTAGGAAAACCTTCTCTGAGGGAGTGATCAGTTGTTGGAATGGCTTGCTCAGGGAAGTGATTGAGCTACCATCCCTCGAGGTGTTTAAGAAAGTTTGTAGATGTGGGGCTAAGGAATATGATTAACGGGCAACATTGGTGGCAGGTGGATGGTCAGACTAGATAATCTTGGATGTCTTTTGCAATCTTAATGATTCTATTATTCTATGCAAAAGAAAAAACAAACAAACAAAATTATTTTAAGAGAAGAACCACTCCAAGGAGGAGCTGAATATTGTAGCAGATGAACTGAAAGTGGATGTCACACTTTCTACAAAGACATGTGATTCTCCTGGAAGTGAGAAAGACCATATTCTCATTTATTTACTTCAAAATATATAAACATACCTCTGTGATCTCATAAAATCACAAAATTAAATCTTATTGACTTTAACATTAACAGAATCACCAAGGTTGGAAAAGATCTCCAAGATTATCTGGTTCAACATCCACGTACCACCAGTATTTCCCCTTTAAACCATGTTCCTTGACAATGTCAATACTATCAAATCAAGATTCACTTCTCTATAGACAGAGGAAATCCATTCTCTAAGATCTAGTCATGTTCTCACAAAACAGTGTTCTATAGTAATATTCCCCTATCCTGCTGGGGAAACATACCTTCTGGTTACCACCAAATGCCCTTGAATATTCAATTCTAATCTTTATTTTTCAGCAACTAAACCAGTTTAAAGTTGTAGTCAGCTTCAGTCTCTAAGGCTATCAAGAAAGGTCTTCTCTATCCATGAACTACTAAAACTGGCAAGTGAGAAAAAACCTTAAATTGTGCTAGTCTTGGTCTAAACAGGCCACAACATCTTTTCACATTTGGAATTCACTCCTACCATACTGTTTAGAAAGAGCTGTAATCAATCACTTTTCAGTGCAGCCTGTAAATTCCATCTGTTTTCTGTAAAAGTGGGATAAGCTGAAGCATGAGAGGACTGAGAGAGTTGTTGGACTGAATGTGAATACCTTTCTAGAAGCCTAACTTATTTTGTGGTGGGGAAAAATGTTTGGATCATAGCCTTTGCAAAGCGCACAGTACCATCTGAATGACTAGAATATCTAAAACATAGAATAGAAAATATCTGTGGGGTAAATTAAAAAAAAAAAAAAAAAAAAAAAAATCAACAAACACCAACAACCAAACCAACCAACCAAACAATAATAAAAATGCTTGTTTTAATATGAAGATAGAATACCAGGCCAATTTCATCACTTGAGATGTTCCAGATGCACAAGAAGTAACCAAAGATTTTCAACAATATGGCCTAGGAGTTCTTGTACCTTTGGAAAGTGTCTTGAGAATATTAATATTGCCCCTCTACCATATCTTGTTTTTTTTTCCAGCATTCATATAAAGCAGTGTCTGATCTCTGAGTGACAGAATTAAACCTATCCACAGTTCCTAAAACTAAGAACCATCCTGGAAGCACCCAGTCCCTGAAATTATGGGAGGTGCTAGCAGCCACTAATGTCTTCTGTTTAACTCTGTTGTATGTCATTCTAAAACAGAGCCAAAAGCACAACAAAGGTTTCTTATTTTAGCTCAAGTTCTATATTCATACATTAGCATACCCAATGCTGCTGTTTAATGTTGTGTTAGGATTAATGCAGTGGGAAATATGTTGTGTTCTCTGCTTCCAAATTCCCTGAACAAATATACTAAGCACGTAATGTAACACTAAAACTTGTAACTAAAAGCAATATTTTTAACAAATGTACTGTTAATTGCTTTAAACAAATGTTTTAAACTTAAAATACATACCTATTACTGTTAGTATCTTTTATTCCTTTCCTATCAAAGATGACATTTTCTTCAAGTTGGAAATGCTAGCAGTACTAACAGATTGCATTTTTAGCTATTAGACGTTTAGAACTTATAATCAGGTTTACTGTAACTAGAAAGCTTACTAACAATTTTTATTAGAATGAGAGAATTACATTTTTGATATTAATCTCCTTTAAAATAATTAAGACAGTACTACTCATCACTTGTGCCTTTCTCTTATATTGTGTTGGATTGTCCAGATACACCAAAGAAAATGTTTTAGTTTCAATAGAGGGGGTACATAGAATGGTGTTTCTCATCTTCAAGATTTTTCATTACTTCAAGATATTGATTGCTTAACTGTAAGATTAATGAATATGCATGCAGCTAGCCACTCCACTGGACTGCAGAACCAAATAAAGGTGTCTACAGTTCCTGTCACTAGATGTTAGTATGAAAGTTAACAAGAACCAATATGTTCCAGGTGACATTCAGCTTTATGTTTTCATATGGTTTCACAAATCATTAGGTAGTAACACTGGTATTAAATGGAGAGAAGGGCAAACTATCTACATGTGACTACATTCAGAGCTTTTTCCTCTTTCCATGGATCTCACAGTATGTGAAAAATACTAACTCCCACTCTTCCTGTAATACAGCTATGTGGATATTATTTAACTGCAGCATAGGAAGTTCCGCACAAACATGCGCAAGAACTTCTTTACAGTGAGGGTGACGGAGCACTGGAACAGGCTGCCCAGGGAGGTGGTGGAGTCTCCTTCTCTGGAGATGTTCAAGACCTGCCTGGATGCCTACCTGTGCGACCTGCTGTAGGGAACCTGCTTTGGCAGGGGGGTTGGACTCGATGATCTCTGGAGGTCCCTTCCAACCCTACAATTCTGTGATTCTGTGATTACTCATGCCCACTTCTACAGAGAAGCCCGTACATCATTTCTACTGAGCTGTGTTGAAAGTTGCACATGGCATACATTAGATTTGTACAGCTTAAGTGATGTTTATGAACTCAAACACTGTACTGTGATAAAAGTACAGAAAGATCACAGAAATAGCAACTCATGAAAAGGAAGAAGTCAACCTTTTCCAGAGAAATCTAATGAAGATTCTTAGTAATTATTCTATGTCTAACATCTTTTTTGTCTCCTTTCCTACTCTATAATTCTCAGCCTGGAGCACACATCTAGAATCGCCTTGATTTACCACATTAAAAACAATGCAACTGATACTTCTACATTTATGCATGCTTTCTCTGCTCTTTTTTACACAAAGGTCACTGACATTGCAGTGATGAGGGTAAGAAGATTCTGGATTCATTTCAGGCTAGGGAAGATTAAAGAAAGCAATAGGGAAATTCTCAGACATTGGACAGATTTTTGATAATGTAAAATTCTAATAAATCAATGTTTTATAAGAAAATTATAACTGATCCAGTTCTCCTTGTTTGCTATTCTATCGATACTGACAATCCAGGGTAAATAGACAACCTAATTTACTCTTTGTTTCCTGTTCCAATCAACAAAATACAAGATTTCCAATGCATTTTAAACTCTTCCTTACAACAACTCACAGAATTATATTTGTAACATCTGACACAGAATGTACAGGTTATTCTGCAACATGTGCCCCTACAAGAAAATGCATCATTTTGTTATAAACATTTCCATTAAAGTGAATCAATCACACAATACTTAAAATTGTTTTATTTCTGCTATGATAGAAACATAAACATCTCCGATGTACATAACTGCAGATTTATGCAAATCGTCTCATACTATCTGTAATGCAGTCAATAGAGTTCATTCTTTTAGGATTAAAAATTCCCCCAAGTGAAAATCCTCAAATATAAATAACAAGCTCTTCCAAACAACAAGAACTTATTTTTTCTCCCTAAAGGAACATTGTGATCTGAAATTCTTCCCAAACTAACCTTAAACACACAAAAAAAGCCAAAGCAATACCCCAATAAAAACACAAATTAAGAAACCCAAAGATTCATCATTTCATTGGTCTGTTTCCACATCATGACAACAGTAACATGGAAAGGAATAATACTTTACCAAGTTCATTTATGTAGGTGCTTCCATCTGAAGGTAAAGGAATGTACTGATTAGAGAAGAAGCTGCTTCCGTAACCCAGGACAAAACCTTCAAGTTTGGTGTTTTGGCTTGGTCGAAGATACCTCATGCAAACAGTGTCATCTGTTGCATTGATCTGAACTTTCAGACTCTGTCTTTTCACTACAGAAAGAGAAAAAAATAAGAGAAGAACAAAATGTATTTTCTTGTAATTACGTATTTAGTAACAGAATATGACATTATAGCAACATAAGACCATTCAGTTTGTTAGATGCAAACAAACAACTGTTTGAAGGTAGATTCTCATGGCAATTCAGTGTGTTTTAGAAAACAAGCTGTTACATTTAATTGTGGTTTCTAACATGCCTACTTTTTTCCCTTCATCAGTTTAGTAATATCATTAGCAGCTTCTTATACAATTGTAGAAATATAAATGAAGTAATCAGAAAAAAATTAAACATCTTTTCCTTTAAATATAGAAGTTATAGCAGTAATTTAGGATCCAGAGATAACAAAATGGCAAGTCAGGAGATCATTCTCTTCTGTAAGCAATAAAATAAAATAAAACAAAAATTGTAAGGATGCTATAGCAGTAAGACTTATTGCAAAATTAGAGGATGAAAGGTAACTGCGTCTGAATAAAAATGCTACAGCAGTTGTTTTCAGTCGTGTTCAGAAGGAAATGTAATTTTCTAGTTGGAATTAAACTACAACACCTAGACTAACACATACACATTACTCAGAATTTCCAAGAAACATTTTAAAACACTGAATGTTTGGAATGTTTATAACATTTTCATAAAGTCCTTTTACTGCAGAAGCTAAACCTAAAGACAAACAATGAGAGATGTATGAATTGTCATTACACAACAGGGTAGAGCAATAACTTCTTTCTCTCTCCTGACACATCCCTCCTCCTTTCTCTCTTCTTTCCAGAGATAAATGCAGACTGATATTCAAAATTTCTTAAGACAAGTACAAACTGGTTCTCAGCAATCACTTCACTACTCTTCCTCTGGAGAAAGTACAATGACTGGAGTTACTGAGAGGCCACAGTCCCATTTTCTGAAAATGATTTAGTAGTAGTGATGAGTACCTGCAGTTGTCTGAAAAGACCCAGACCAAACTCTTCGTGCCCCTTTCCTTTATACAAAGGATGTAAGCAAAATTGATGGAAAACATTTGCCTCCAATTAAACCCTTTGTCTGAAGAGCGATCAGGTAAATGAACTCAGGAAAAAAAGTCAGGAAGCCAGCCGAATTCTACAAAGGCTACTTTGCCATATCCCAGGAAATGACAGTAGTTTGAGACACCTCAACTGTCTGCCATTATCAGTGGTAAGGCACCATCCTGGGGAAAAGGATGATGGTCCCTTCCTCATTCAGGAAACAACTTCTTTTATCATCACACTGCAATTACATGAAAATATTATCAGCAATTTTATTATAAAAAATATTATCAGCATGCTCTAAGACATAGGTCCTGTGTGGAACCAGGAGTTGGATTTAGGGGTCTCTTCCAGCTGAGGATAGTTTACAAAACTATTGTGTACTTAAAATGCAAATAAGATAGTCAGTAATTTTTTAAAAAAAATCTTTTTTTTTTTTTGTGGCTGATTAAAATTTTTAATGCAGAAGTCTATTTATCTCATATTTGAATCAAATACTATAAGCATTCCTTCCTTTTTAGACACAAATGTTTAATAAAGACTATCCTTTCATATATGCTTCCCTCTCTGCAGTAAGATACTATAAAATGGAATTTAGGTGAATACTTAATTTTAATAAATGTAATTTGTTATCAATCAGAGGCAATAATCCTAAACTTTGATGCCATGTAGAATGCTTTACTAAGTATCATTACGGTGTATATTAGATGACTTAAAAGTCTGTTGATGTTCCTTCCTGGTTTATGCTGTTTGGAACCTTGTTGGTGTCCAAAGTTGCATGTCCCCAGTAGCTTCATATGGGGATCACAGAATTATAGAATCATCGAGGATGAAAATGACGTACAAGATCATCCAATCCAACTGTCTGCTTACCACCAATAGTTCTCATTAACCATGTTCCTCAACACAATGTCTAAACGCTCCTTAAACACCTCCAGCATTGGTGATTCCACCAAATCCCTGGGCAGCCTATTCCAGCACCTGACCACTCTTTCAGAGAAGTAGTATTTCCTAACATGAATTACAACCTGAATTTCCTGTGGTACAACTTGAGGCCATTTCTTCTAGTCCTATTGGTAGTTATATGAGAAAAGAGGCCAACCCCCAGCTCACTACAACCTCCCTTCTGGTAGTCATACAGAGCAATAACGTCTCCCCTGAGCCTCCTCTCTTCCAGACTAAACAATTCCAGCTTCCTCAGCCACTCCTCATGAGGCTTATGCTCCAGACCCCTCACCAGCTTAGTCGCCCTTCTTTGGACACACTCCAGGACCTCAATGCCTTTTTTTGTAGTGAGGGGCCCAAAACTGAACACAGTACTCAAGGTGTGGCCTCAACGGAGATGAGTACAGAGTAATTATTCCTCCCTTGCTCTTAGCTGGTTGCAGTACTTCTGATACAAGCCAAGATGCCATTGGTCTTGTGAGCCAGGTGTACACACTGCTTGTTCATGCTCAGCTGAGGGTGAACACCTCCAGATCCATTTCTTCTACACAGTCTTCCAGTCTTCTCTCTACCCCAACCCTGGGGTTTTGTGGCCAAAGTACAGGACCCAGCATTTGGTCTTGTTGAACTTCATCCCACTGGTGTCAGCCCAGTTATCCAGCCTGTCCAGATCCCTCTGAAGGGCCTTCCTACCCCCAGGCAGATCAACACTTTCTCCCAACTTTGTGTTATCTGCAAACTTACTGAGGGTACACTCAATCATCTCATCCAGGTCATCAATAAAGATACTGAACAGGACAGGCCCCAATAGCAACTGCTGGGGAACACCACTCATGACTGGTTGCCAGGTGGATATAACACCACCACTCTCTGGGCCCAGCCATCCAGCCAATTCTTTACCTAGAAAAGAATGTACCTGTCTAAGCCACAGGCTGCCAATTTCTCCAAGAGAATTCCATGGGAGACAGTGTCAAAGGCTTTGCTGAACTCTAGGTAGATTCTGTCAACTGAGTCAGTGTTGACAATATTTACGAAAATCTTTCTTCCCATCTCCTTGGTGATGGTGATTTGGTAATAATCTCAACTCCATATTATCGTTAATATATGGCCTAATGGCTATCTTCTGTTCCTTCTGTAAGCTTCTGATTACTACTTTGTTCCCCTTGCTGAGAAAGAGGTCACTTTTCTCCCATTTTCTTCCTTTGCTCTCAGACGCAAAGGGCAAGGTAAATAAATGGCCTTCTTCACTAATCTTTAGCTGTATCTATTTGAAGGAAAATAGCTGTGCTAAATCAGTAACAGAAGTACCGCACTTCAGATGACTATACTGAATTCCCTTCAACAAACTGGTAGCTACCAGAAGCTGACTAGTTCTTGGATTTGCACAGATAAAAGTGGTGCAACCGTAGCCAATGCTGACAAGTTTTACTATCATGTGTCAAAACAGTACAGAACTACAAACTGAAAATTTCAGAGGAAATCCATGGTAATTCGTATGTTATTATACAAACAACTTATACATGATGTTTTTCTCTTTTCTTCCTCTTTCTCCTTATTGATGCATAGTATAAAGTTACTTTACAGATCAAAATAAACAAGGAGGAAAAGCAAGAAATCCCATTGTTAGTTTGAAGCAATTTCTTGTATCCCATCTTACTGATCTTGAATCCTATTTTACAGAATCATTTAATAGCCCAAGTTGGAAGGGGTCTTGAAAATCCTAATTTTTTTTTTGCTACCATGAGTCGACCATGTTTTTGCTATATGAGTCTACTCATATTAAATGACCCAAAGAGGGTCAGTGACCTACTTAGTCATTGGGTTGGACCAGGGAACCCGCCGAGAAGCAGACAAGCCCTCACGTCTGCTGACATCTTAGTCCTCTAGTATCTTTCCAGGAGCCCTTACACTGTTCCAACTCTTCACTTTTCAGCCCACCTGTGTGCAATCTACTTAGAATCATGCTCTAAAAATACAAACACAGCAGACCACAAAGAAACCTCTTGTGAGGAATGCCCATTTAGTCACTTGTGATCCACAGATAGCTGAGAGATATGCACAGAGAGGCCTACTAGCCAGCAGAGAGCACAGGCATAATTGGTTTGACAGCAACCAGCTAGGTGAATGGGGATTACTTTTGGGAAGACATTAGCAGAACAGGTTTCATTTGTGCTGATCTTAAGGTACTTTAAACAAGTAACAGAGTATTCTTGTTTTGAGTAATATCTCCATCTTGGCCGCCACTCAAGTAAAAAATCATGCTGTGGTACAAATGAATTTGATTTTGAGAAAATACCCTAGATACATCCTGATATTAGAATACCTTCCTCCCTTCCCCTCCCTGGTGAAAAAGTAGAATGATAAACCAGATTCTCTCAAATTCCAGCACAAAAAGATTTTTAAAACATCTTGCAAACAGAAAAGAACACTTTCAGGCACAGAGCAAAGCAAGGTTGAATTTTTCTAACTTAAATTCTGTTATGTCCATTTTTGGCATGCATTATTGAAACTCTGGTGCTAAGTATTTGAATTTGTCGAGTAGTTCAGCTTCAGGCCATCACTAAATGGAAGATTCTGAGATCCACAGCTACATCTGAAGAACAGTCTTTCCCTTGTGGCTCACCAACAAAAATTTTGTGCTGATTTGCAATTATTCTTTTCAACAAAATTCTATTGGTGGCCAAAAGCAGTATGACAAGCAGCAAACAGCATAACTGAAGTAAAAACACAACATTAACTACATCAAACCTCAAACGCCTTGCATTGTTAGAGAGAACTGTTTGTGAAAAGATGTTTTGCCTAAAAGAGGAATGACTTTTGAGACAACCCAGTGAAAACTACTATATCATAAGGAAACCAACCCCTGGTCATTCTTCAAAAGGAAGAAAATAACTAAAAATTGTTGGAGGAATCCAGCTGGGAGTACCAACAGTTTGGGTAGATGGGGAAAAAAATAAAAGCAGTCATGAATAGGCAACAGGAGCCTATTTAATGCCTTCAAAATGGAAGAGCAGCTAATGAAGATAATATATGAAATATTTATCTGGACATTATTTGGATTTAGATTTAATGCCAATTATATGATGTATAATCTTTTTCTCATATCTTTAATAAATAATGGAGTAAGGGGGGTGGGGGGAGAATTTAGAAGCGATGGTACCACATCCTACTCTTAGCAGATGTTTCAAACTTACAGCTCATATTTATCTACAGGAAAAACAGAGAGCTCTAATTTTCAATTTCTACTTTCACAGGAAATGTCCAGTGAAAGCCCTTTTGATATTACAGCATCCCACTAAGACATCTCTGTTGCAAAGCAGTTTGTAAAGGTAAAAAAGTAACAGGTAATTTTTAGAAACAGATTTTAGTAATTCCATTGCTGTTTAAAAGCTGGTGAGAAGTTAGGAGATGAACACAGGACTGCATCACTGGACTAGTAGCATTAAAATGGTATTTGTTCAGTAATTCAGTGTTGGGGACAACAGTTTTTCCAACATATAAAGGCAAGTAAAACTAAGAGTTTTTTACCTCTCAAAAATTGGTTTCAGCAACACAGAACTGAATACTTCAGAATTCTGTGTCCCATGAATGTACTGCATCCTTACAGTACTGTTGGTAACAGCTGTGCAGTTAGCACAAAACTAGGTAGTTTGATTTTCATCTGTTTCAAGAAATATGAGAGAAACTGGGATGAGGTGACTGGAATTTGAATTCACTGTCTGTTTTCTGTTTCTATCTCAAACAAAAATTATACTTTGGCCACATCGAATAAACTGCCTTCAGCTGAAGAGCATCCTATTTCTCTCTCCAGCTTAAGAAGATACATCAACAGCTGGCTGAAAATTCGTTGATTAAATAACTTAATTCATTAACTAACTAACACAAATATTATTTGGAAATAAATTTATCTGGCACCATATACTTCGAGCTATCTATTCACCTGCTTCACTAGCAAAAACAGTGGTGGGACAAGACGTTGTACTTACTCTGTGATTCTAGTGGTGAACTGAATGTGTATGTGGCCTCTTGTGAACACATGCAATCTTGTTTTCCATTTTTATCTGCAGAGCTAAAAGCCGTGAACTCTGTCCTACAAATGGGTGAATACAGCTGTACTGTATTACAGCAAATTTGGCTTAATCATCAGAATTCCTTTTGCCTTACATTGAAGCTGTTTATTTTTCTCTATTTCAAAGATTTTAGAGGGCATGAATGAAAGACCTAGCACTGCCTCCCCAAGTGCTAGATAAATGAAGCATGCCATAAGAAAATATATTAGCATCATCTATTTGCGAAAACCACCTCACTTATTACTTCTAAATTATTCACAGCAGTGCTTTCATTTTCCAAATCTGGTGCCATATGTACCACCAGCCAAGATCATAATGATAATCTAACAGCGTGCAGCTTTTATTTTTGCTTTTTTTTGTTGTTTTTTGTTTTTTCTTTGGCTCCCGAACATGGAGAAATATTGGTTGTTTGGCTCAAAATCAAACATAGCTTAAAAAGGAAAAGTTTAAAAATAGATATGTTTCTTTGCAGTAGAATTAACAAGAGGCACTCCTAAGCCACAACCACAGAATGCTGTAATAACTTAGCATGGAAAGGACTTCAGCACCCTCTGCTCAAAGCAGACCTAATCAGATCGGGTTGCCCAAAGCTATATCCAGCTGAGTCTTGAAGACCTTTACGGGCATAGTTTCCAGAATGTTTCTGGGCAACCAGTATTTACCACTCTTGCAGTAAAAATAATAATAATAAATAAATTCTAGTGTCTAGGTGGGATTTCCCACGTTCCATCTTGTGCCCATTGCCTCCTGTCGTACTGCTGTGCAAAGACTGTCTTGGTTTTCTTTAGGTCCTCTAGCCAAGTAGCTGTGGACAACATTAAATCATCTTTCCCCTCACAGATTATATACAACATCATTGCTTCCAGAGACAAAATCTAAATTAACAATGAAAATGGGTGCCATATGGACCCTTAAAAACAGTAGGAAATAATTTGTTATTAAAAGTGGACAAGTTAAAAGCATCGTACATGGTTTTGTCTTTGCAAATTAAGTTCCCCAATGAAATAATGTTATTATATCAACACTGTACATTATCTTAGCAGTACTTCAGAAAAAATATGCAGTCAACACTCAGTACTTTAACTTTTCAAAACACACTTAACGCAAATTTATTTGCAAAAGCAACCCAGCTCATGTGCTTTTAACTTGGGCTTGAAAGATCTCTCTGCTCAGGCAGATAAGCAAACAGATGAACAAAAGCAATGCTATTCTTACCTATAAAGCTACATTTATTACACAAAGATCTACTGGGACATTTTGAGAGATGAGTCATGAAGAAGTTTCAACACTACAATTCTTGTTGAAGTCCTAACACTGTGTCAGTTTCTCCAATCCCCAGTCAATTGGCGCTGTTCATTTCAGTGACATTCTGCTGGTTCAAGAAACAAATTGTGGAGCAATTCTCACTTCCTTTTGAAATGCTACTTTTTTTGCTCACAGTGGCACAGTTTAATACAGAAATTACAGATATTTCCTATTTTAACTATGGTACTTAAAAGGTAGGATAAATAAATCTTGCTATTTTAAGTCTTATTATTATGGCTTACTTCTTTACTGGTAACTAAAAACTAGTAATCAATTCAGGTTGTTAAGTTGTGAAAGTGCAATAATTTAAGAATAGGGAGAATGTAATACAAAGCAAAACAAAACAAAAAACAACAATAAACAACAGCAAGAAAAAGACTTCACTGAAGAAGGTTCCAGACAAATTCTGTTTAACTAGCTCCTGATATCTGGCAAATGGGGAGGCTAAGAATTTTCTGAAAAGGTAAGTGCTAAAGAGGAAGCCAACTTTGATCAGTCAATAGCAAATACAGAGCTGTAATTAAGTTTGTCTAGGAAATGTAGTAGAATAGGCTGTAGCAAGATAACTTCAAAAAAAAAAAAAAAATATATATATATATATATATATATATATATATATATAAAATTCTACTATCACACTCCATTCTGCATTTTCTAGCTTCTCTTGTTGCTGAAACAATTTTTTCAGCTAGCACAACCACAGTACAAATGGTTAGTCCTTGTACTTGTTCTCAGAAATTGCATTTAACAAGGAAGAAAGCATTCAGATTGTTTTTGAATATCTCCAGAGAAGCCACAAGCTCTCTGTGCAGCCTCTTCCAGACCTCTATCACCCATACAGTAAAGAAGTTCTTCCTTATGTTGCATGGAACTTCCTTATGTTCCAATTTCTGACCACTGCTCCCCTTGTTCTATCACTGGGCACCCCGATCAGAGCCGGTCCCCATTCTCTTGACTCCCACCTACTACATCTACTCCCTAGATGTGTCCAGACTTAAATAATAAAAGTGACTAAAAGCTGCAGACTTGTCAAGGAATGTGAACTGACCTTCAGAGAGGGATACAGAGGCCTAGAGTAGTGCTTTCTGCTCCAGAATAAATGCTACTTCTTGAGGGCAGCAACTCATTAGCTGCCTCAGACTTCCATTGGGAGAGATGTACTGTGAGGACCTAGTGTCAGCTCCAACACTTTCAGTGCCCTTTCTCATGTCAAATTACTGTGACTTCTTCCTTCAGTTAGAATATGTGTTTAGTTATGATAATGTTAATCTAAAACATGCTCTTTTTAACAGATATAGTAGATATTTCTCAGACTAACAGAAGGAAATCTGGCAAATTTCAAATCTCAAAGCCTAGTTTTTCTACTCTTTGTCTCATGTAAGCATTCATATTGCACACCTATACTTCTTGCAACTTACCTTGCCAGTTCCTCTCCAGCACTCACTAGAGTGCAAAGCTGAGTTAAGTCACTGTAGCTCGCTATAACTTTAGGAGAACAGTGAGAACTTCAGTGAGAACAGCGCAGAAGTAAAGGCAGGACTGTCAGCAATTTGAAGGTTAAATTTTTATAGATGTCATTTCTATAATCTGTTTTTGGGTTAATCATGCATTTCTTCAAATTTCCATTTCCATTATTTCACCATCTCCTTACACATTTTAGTTTAAAGGCTCCTTGCACATTTTAGTTTAAAATTAATTTTTATTGGACTAAGAACATCATCTATCCTTGTTTTTGAGGTATAAAACTGAAAAAAAATCCAGATTTAAATTTGGGATCCCATGCCAGGGGTCCAGCCCTAGTGATTTCACCCTGCAGCCCATTTCCCTTATTTGTGAAAATCACATTGTAAACAAAACTAAAAAAAAAAGCACGAACACTTGTTTGAGAATAACCAAGTGTGCAGCTCTGGTGGAAACAGGAATAAACTTCTGAAAAATTCCTTAAACAGAAGCCTGACAACCTGACTTGTATGATACTGCTCAAACCCGGTCTAGTATTAGATGTTGGTGGCCCTGCCTGTGGCAGGGGGGTTGGACATTGATGATCCTTGAGGTTCCTTCCAACCCAGTCCATTCTGAGTGTTTCTATAATTTTTCTGTTAAAACTTAGGAAATTCCACTCATTTAATTTCTCAATCTGTAAACTTATTTCTGCTTGAAGGTAAAATGTGTGTGCGAAACATTTAGCTTAAATAAAATTAATCATTGGACAATTTAACATTTTAAAAAGTTAAGGACGGAACATAACCTATCTATCACTTTTAGTGGATAGCTCTTCCTGAATGTCCTTTATGTTGAACCATTTTCAACAGTCATTATTTACAATCAGTAGCATAAAGACCACAAAAGATCTTTAGTTGTCCGTGGGAAAACTATCAAAACAAAATCTTCCACCTTTTTAATGAATCTCAAATCCTTATTTCAATTTTGATTCAATTTCAGGCACAAACTGGAACACAGGAAGTTCCATCTGAACATGAGAAAGTACTACTGTACTGAGAGAGTGACAGAGAACTAGAACAGGCTGTCCAGAGAGGTGGTAGAGTTTCCTTCTCTGGAGATGTTCAGCATCTTCCTGGATGACCTGCTGTAGAGCACCTACTTCAGCAAGGGAGTTGGACTGGATGATATCCAGAGGTCCCTTCCAACCACTACAATTCTGTGATTCCAGATCACTTATTCATACTGGGATAGAGCTTGATTTGGACCTCATAATATGATCTCCAGAGTACTGTTCCTCTGACTTTATTCTCAGAAGTAGATGTTTGTTGTTGTTTTTTCCATACTGGCCTGGTGTGTCTTTTTCTGGGCTGATGCAACTCCACCTAGACAGAGCTGACGAGACAGTGCCTGCATCTTGCCCAAAAAAGCTGGTCTTTCCCATCTTGGCTCCTCTCCTGTCCAGGAAAATGGGTCCAAGGCATCTCCACCCAGGCTAGGCTATGAAGAAAACTGCATCTTTGCCAAAGAACCCGACAGATTCTGCATAAACTCAACAAGAAATGCAGAAGACTGTTGGGAGGAAGGAAAGGCTCCCAGCTGTTCTAGATCTAACTCATTTTTAAGCCTTCAAGAACACTAGCTAATGCAAATTCTAAAAATATATGCATTTTTTTGGATGTGACTGTATATAAAGTAGTTATTTAGAGCCAGTCAGATAAAAAAAACATAGGCTTTCTATAACATATAACATCTATAACAACATCCCTTCATAGGGAAAGCTCAGCATGATATTATGAGCTTAAGTAGGTGAGGGGTTCAAATACTGTTGGTCTCGCCCATAAATTAGAAACAAAATGATAATAACAAGCATATAAAAAACTGCGGACCTTAGTGAAACAGACTCCTTAGAAACCTGCTCCTTAGTGGGATGTGCTTAGCACTACCATTGGTATCACCTATTCACTGGCAGGCAGTGTTTACCATTACTATTCCCTTAATCCACTCTTCATCTTAAAAAAAAAAAATAATAATAATAATAAATGCATTTTTGAAGAATAAAAACCCAAAGGCTTAATGAAAACAGTATTTGAAGCTGCAACTGCATTTTCTTCTAGGAGAAGAGTAAAGAGATGATTTCCCCACATTGCAACCCATGTTGTTATCATTCATTATTAAATGTACTGTTAATCTGATATGTGGATTGACATTAAATGATAGAATCACTCAGGTCACAAAAGACCTTCAAGATCATTGAGTCCAACCACAACCTAACTATACTACCCTAACTCTAACAACCCTGTGATAAATCATGTCCCTGAGCACCACATCCAAACAGTTTTTAAACACATCCAGGGATGGTGAGTCAACCAACTCCCTGGGGAGCCTAATCCAGTGCTTAACAACCCTTTCTGTAAAGAATTTTTTCCTGATATCTAGCCTAAACTTACCCTGGCAAAACTTGGGGCCATTTCCCCCTTGTCACCTGTCACCAGTGAGAAGACCAACGCCGCACTTACTGTAAGCACCTTTCAGATATTGGAAGAGAGCAATAAGGTCTCCCCTCAGCCTTCTTTTCCCCAGACTAAACAGCCCCAGTTCCTTCAGTCGCCCCTCTTAGGACATACTCTCCAAGCCCTTCACAAGCCTTGTTGCCCTTCTTTGGACCTACTTCAGCACCTCCATGTCCTTTCTGTACTGAGGTGCCCAAAACTGAACACAGTACTTGAGGTGAGGCCTCACCAGTGCAGAGCACAGGGGCAGGATGACTTATCTAGTCCTGCTCACCACACCATTCCCGATACAAGCCAGGATGCCACTGGCCTTCTTGGCCACCTGGGTACACCGCTGGTTCATATTCAGCTGATTTCCATCAGTACACCAATCAGATACATGTACTCAGATTGCAGTGAGATTCCTACAGTGCAACATTTGTTTTGAAATCTGTTCCTTAGATGTGATTACTGTGCATATCACAAAATTCTTTTTTTCTAGTATACACCTTTTAGGTTGATTTGCAGTGTGTTTATTCATTTGGGGACCTCTTAAAACACAAAGCAATGGAAACGAATTAAAAAAGGAATGTGAAATAACTGATAGACAGAAAGTATATTTTCTATTGGCTTTTCATAGCTTTCTTTCATAGCTTAATTTCATCTCATGCATCAGATGTTT
The DNA here is from genome assembly GCF_023343835.1 of Lagopus muta. Taxonomy (NCBI): domain Eukaryota; kingdom Metazoa; phylum Chordata; class Aves; order Galliformes; family Phasianidae; genus Lagopus; species Lagopus muta. Next base: position 84,953,304 of record NC_064433.1, read on the forward strand.
GTTTTTGCTTTTTTTTTTTTTAAGGGCAAGAGTGGTTTTTTAAGGGGCAATTAGTGGTTTTCAGACAGCTAGCAATGTTTGCAAACTATTCTAACAAAGTAAATTTAACAACAGTACGTATTGTTAACACTCAATACTATACACTAACATAAACTAACATAAATAAACTAACATATGAGTCATAAACTAACATAAACTAACCTATGAGTCTCAGGATTGCCAACAAGGTATGCTCCCCAATTGTAAATCTGAAAACTTGCTAAGCAGTCCTTTTATGCACTGGTCTTCATTTCTAAGTGATCTGTTATCAGTGATTAGCCCAGTGCACAAAAACCCTTCTTTTTAAACAGAGCAGCATAGTATGACATTCTAAGTATGAACCTCAACTTGCACCAGGGGAAGTGCAGGCTTTAAGTTAGGAAATACTTCTCCAAGAGAGTGGTCAGGCTCTGAAATAGGCCATCCAGGGAGGTGGTGGAGTCACCATCCCTGGAGGTATACAAGAAACATTTAGATGTTGTACTGAGAGACATGGTTTGGTGAGAACTAGTGGTGATTGGTGGACATTTGGACTGCATGATCTTAGAGATCTTTTCCAACCTTGGTGATTCTGTGAATCAACTTTACAAGATCCAGAAGTCAAAGACTAGAGTATGTGACCCATGAAAAAAAGCCTGAGTAACTTATTTCCTATCTCTCACATACAGATATTGAAAATCCAGTAAAACGTTATCTTCACTAGATAGATAAGACTATTTACTGATAAAAAGAGAAGCACCAGGGAGAGGCAAGATCCCTGTCATGTAAGAACAGAAAAAAAAAAAAAAAAAAAAAATCACACTACAATTGTTTGAGGAATGGCAGAAAAGAGCATCTGAGAGATGAACTGTTCAGCCTAAACTCAATTACCTGAAACACATGAAACAAATGGTCAGATCTCAGCACATAAAAAACAAGGAGAGATTCAGAAGAGCCAGCACAAATTCACCATGGCCAGGCTGTGTCTGACCAATCCTGCTATCTTCTGTAATGTTATTACTGGCTTTGTGCGCAAGGTAAAAGTAGTGCATGTCATTTTCTTTGACTTAGCAAAGTTTTAGACACAACCTCCACAAGCATCATTGCAGCCAAACCGAAGAAGGGAATGCTGCAAGGGTAGAATGTAAAGAGGATAGAAAACCGTGCTCAAAGACTAGTAGCCAGTGGTTAAAAGTCCAAAGCCCTCCCTTGATACTCTTTCTGGTTCTCAAGTAATATCCACAGCAGTACCTAAATTAATTTCAGTGGACGAGAATGTTTTTTGGTTTGCATACATTTAGCACAGAACTTGGGGTGGGCAAATAAAATAAGAGGGGTTGCACTTAACGATCGGCTTCCAAATTTAACAAAGATTAACTAGTTTGAGACAATCAGAAACAGGTGCTCACCAAACTACATTCGCAAATCAACTTCAGAGAATATCAATGCAGTTAACAAGACAGACATTACTGCACTTCTGACACATCTTTGCATTCAGACGTTTTGTTCCTCTGTTCAGTTTTAATATGCCAGTACTCTTTTGCCTACCTCTTCAGAAACACAATCCAGTCAGTAGCCTTTATCACAAGTTCTTAAAAGAATAAAAGGTATCTAAAATCAGATATATATCAGTAGATGTATATCAGTAGTGGGACATGACCTTACATGCCCTTTAAGTAACCACACTGATAGCATATGATGCTCATCACAAATTTCTGTACGTATTTCCAAGTGAGAAGTACAAATCATTACAAAGTGATGTAATTATCTATTTCTATTAGAAACAGCTAGAAAGGAAAAAGTACAATTTGTCTGTTACATTGAAATTGTGTTTCTGGAGACCAGATCCATGGCAGCACAAGACATTTAACAATCCTTAAATGTATACAATTTTATAAAAATATCCTTCCTACTTTAGTACTGTTTAATGGGACTTATTTGCTATTTATAAATTGCTCATTATGCCGTGCAAAGCTGAAATAAGCCTCTATAATTGCATGTAGCAAATGATGAAAACTGAAAGGTATCATACATTCTCAGAAGTCATGATGGCTTTTAAATTCCAACACTGCAATCACCACATGATCATGCTAAGCATCTGAATTCTCTGCTTGAATTCTTATAGTATGCAAGATATGCAGGACTTCAAATAGTGCAAATATTAATTGCTTTGGATATGTAGTTGACAATTGCATTTGCAATATTCTGTGTTTTAACACTGCAGTAATTTCCCTATTTTTCAGAGGCAGGCAGCTGATAAAGCAATTAAATATCTGAAGCATGTGTTGTAAGTGTAGGTTTTGCTGTATATCACATGCTCAACTTCAAAAGAGTTATAAAACTTTATCAGTTACCAAAAACAATAATCAAACATTAAATGCTAGTAATGCTTTGAGGGCTGTAATTTGTTCTTCTCAATTCTATGAGTAAAGCTTCTAACAATTTATTTCCTTTTAGTTGAGAAACTTCTAGACACATACACAAGTAATACTAATAATAATGCACATGCTCAGAATTTCCAACAGAGCAGTGATAATAGAGTTTAAAAAGTGTTCACTTTCTGCTCTGCATCTCCAAACCAAACACTCTCACACATCATAGACACTAGCTGAATACAGCTGAGTCCTATAAGGACCGATTCCAAATGCATACTGTTTTTTCCAGATGGAAAATGTATCTCATCTTGCACCACTAGATGAGGTGAATTTCAAGACTGATGATCTGGCTTCTTGTTAAAAAAACAAAACAAAACATAAAAAAAACCCACACCCAACAAATTAAGAAAGATCACAGGTGATTCTCTTCTTCTACAGTTATGCATTCTGAGTTTGCAGTGACAGGAAAGCTTCTACAGCTCAAGAAAATGTCTCCAGAAAGAAGCATAGATTTCCTCTATGTTTTTGAGTGTGAGGACAGAAATCACTAATAAGAAAAATATTTACGATTTTTGGAGCTGGATATGGGCACATACACATATGCTTAGAACCATGAGCGAGGGAATTTGTGCATTATTGACTTTATATTTTTACTTGTACTTCACTCAGAAATGTATTCAATTGTTTGTGGCAAATTTATGTCTCTTTCATCACTGATCTTGAAACTCAGTGCAGAGTAGACTACATTAATTCCCAAGGAATATTCTCTGATTGAAAAGCTTATAAAGCACGTACATAATGTTTCATGACTTTACAGTGCAGAGGTTTTAAAATGCAAGATGATCTATCCCATGACACTTTCGCTCGACATCTAACAAATGGTTTAAACTCTACAAAAGCAAATTTAAAAAAAAAAAAAACAAAAAACATAAAAACACTTACAAACCTAAAAAACCAGGCCATAGGAAAAAAACAACACAAAACAAGAAATATTCACAGTTCCTGAGATCTCTAAACTGAAACTGAGCACAACTAACAGCATCTATTTCCTTTGATTGAGCTTCTATACTTTCTCCTCAGCCTTAATACTACGAATGACCTTACATGCTCTTTAAGTAACTACACTGATAGCATATGATGCTCATCACAAATTTCTGCACATATTTCCAAGTGACAAGGAAGTACAATATCCATTATGTTATTTAGAAGCTTTGTTCTCTAAGAACTCTTGCACTAACAACATACTAATGCTTTTACCAACTGCTTTTTCAGCTGGAGCTAAGCAATCCAGGAAGAATGATAAAAGCCTAGAAGATTACAGCAAACAGTTTCTATTGCAATATATTTACCAAAAGTGACCTAGACAAGCCAAAAGAAATGCTGAAGGGAACACAGAATTTCAGGGATCGGAAGAGACTTTAAGGCATCATGACATCCCTGCTAAAGCAGTTCCCTACAGTAGGTCACACAGGTGGGCATCCAGACAGGTCTTCTCCATAGAATGAGTCTCCAACACCTCCCTTGGCAACCTGTTCCAGTGCTCTGGTCACTCTTATCATAAAAAAGTTCTGCATGTCTGTATGGAGCTTCCTATGTTCAAGTTTTAGGCCATTACTCCTTGTCCTATCACTGTGCACCACTGAAAAGAGCCTGGACTCATCCATATGCCTTCCATCTCCCTTTAGATATTTATAAATATTAATCAGGTTCTCCCCTCTAATCTTCTTTTACAGAGGCTGAATGGACCCAGGTTACTCAGCTTTCCCCTATATGGAGGTACTCCAGGCCCTTTATCATCCTTATCTCCCTTTGCTGGTCTTCTTCCAGGATATCCTGTCTTTTTTGAACTGGGGAGCCCAGAACTGGACACAGTATTCGAAATGTGGCCTCATCAGGACAGAGTAGAAGGAAAGGACCACCTCTCTCAACCTGTTGACCGTGCTCTTTTTAATGCATCCCAGGATACCACTGGCCTTCTTGGCCACAAGGGCACACTGCTGGCACCTCACCATGATGCCCAAGTCCTCCACAGAGCTCCTCTCCAGCAGGTCAGCCCCAAACCTGTACTGATACATGCAGTTATTCTTCCACATGTGAAAGACTCTTCATTTACTCTTTTTAAATCTCATCAGGTTCCTCTCTGCAGTGTTTATGCTTATAATTTTTTCATAGCATAGCTAAAAGCAAGTAATGAGCTATCTGCATGTTGCAATATCACTGTCAAGTTCACAAAAGAAAGCGTCTGCTGTTTAGCTTTACGACAAAGATGGAGACTTGATGGCAGCTCAATCCCCTCCCCTCTACCTAAGAGGGTTCTTAATCACCCTAAGAGAATCATGCTTCTTATACTCAAATGAAGCCAATTCTCTAACCATATAACTCGCATGCACAAGCATACACTGCTCTATAAATAAAGAATAGTACAGTGCCACTTAATCCACCCTCCTCAGTGTTTGCGTGAGCCATAGATAATGGAACTCAGCCAAATTTTCCTGGTCAAACAATAGTTTTCTTCCTTTTTTTTTTTTTTGCATCCCACCACTCAAATTCTTATTAATTTTCAGACTATCTCACCCATGCCTTTTATTTTCAGCATATGCTTGGACATGTTGTGCAGACACATTGAGATTTAAAAAGAAAACTGATAAGCGATATGGCCTGAAGTCTTACATTTTTTTCATTGTGCATCTCTCTTGTTCATGTACAAGCTTGAACTGTGGTAATGACAGAATCATTTTGAAGTCAGAAAAACAACATTTCAGTTTTACATATAGCTTTACGTATTTGTCGTTGAACAAAGCATAACTCTGTGTGTTCTAAAATGTTTCCAGTCTTATGCATCATAGAAAGAAAAATTAACATGAATAATAAATGTAGAGCAGTGGCAAGGAGCTGACAAAAGGAGATTTTTTTTCCTCTGTTCAAGCTCAAAAATAACATTATCCCACACACACTTCAGTACACTAAAATTGGCCAGGCTCCCAAAGCATTAATTATGTAGACTCATACCAAGAACTCTGTACTGTTTATAGATTTATGAACTGATGCCACAACTGGTTTTGATGGGAGAGAATACTACAGCTTCTAACCGCTTCATTGAATTATGCTTTTCCTGAGCAGATTTCAAGAATAATGTGAAACGCTAGTAGTACACAAAAAAAAAAAAGCAGAAGTAACACTACAAATTCCCTCGCACTTTAAGAATCCACTTTGCCATTAGCTCTCAGGCTTGAACGAGGCCCTGCGTGCCCAATTTTAGCATAGCTAGCACCTCCAGAAGCTAGCATCCCAACTCTTTACTTTTATTTTTTTCCAGTAACTCTGAAGTAGTGAAGATTCTGAGTTGACGTTCCTACTGTAACCATCCTTATGTAACCTCGCTTATATATCCTCTAATTTTGGTTACATCACTTTGGTTAGGCAATGAGCACAAAAACACTGATTTCTGGTGGCCAAAGTATAATCGCAACTTCATCAGCAGTAGAAATCCAGCTGATGGTTCAAAAGCTTGACCTGTTCTTACTTTGCCATATCTCACACTGATTTGCTCAAGTGGGAAGGCTTAGGATTGATCTGGTCAAAGTGTAATGACATGATCAGTACATTTTGAGGGACTGGTCTGGTCCTCTCCTACATAAAGGCTTGATTCTTGCCAGGAGTCATTTTTATGAACACTATCCTCAAAACACAATAAGATAGATAATAATTTCCTAAAGCATACTCATAGAACATACACCTAGCCTATTTTACAGAAAACTTAGTTTCTAAGCAATGGCATTTGACCTAGGGTGTGCCAGGCAAGCATGGGTAGAATCCGATCTGTTTCTGGCTGCCCTCTTTCACTATGGACTGGACTCTTTTCCTTACAGCATCCTGTTTAGAGCCACTGCCTTTTCAGAACACAGATATCTGTCTTTCTTCATAGAAAGACACTGTTTTGCAGTCTATGCCAGGGAGCATCTTAGACCATCTCCCACAAAAAGACAAAGTTTATAACATTCCACACCAGCAGATGTATTCAGTTCAGCACCACTTTCAAGTCTGCACTTGAATTTCCCCAAGGAAAAGAAATCCACTAGGACCTGCACGAACAGTTCTGACTGGCAGGTTACTGCTAGCCATTTGTTCCCCCTGGAGCAGACAGCTTTCTGTTTCCACATGCAATGTGTAGAACACGCTTGGTAAGACCAAACGCTCCAAAGCATCAGACCCAGGGACTGTCCATAGCACCAGCTCTCAACAGATATGTAGACTGACGTGTATCCACTGCATCCACAGATGGGTCTGGCCAAACAGCAGCAGTGTCATCTAGCTTACAGACCTTCCTCAAGTGAGTCAAATAGGTTGCACTGTTCAAATGGCTAGATACAAAAGATGGCATGAAAAGTACATTGAAAAGTAATAGTCTGAAAGAGATACTTGGGAATTTGAAAATCAAAGTGAAGAAGTGGACGATTATACAGATCACCCAGCACTGAGATCATTTTAGAGGCCTTCAGATGTTCTGGAATTTAATCCTGGCAGAACCCACCCACATCTGTTACTGTCATGTCACTGCCAGAGCCAGCATAAAAATGGAAATCTGGTATTACAGATTATCTTTGGACTTGGCAGTCTGACACTCAGCACCAAGTTTTGATATATTTTCATGCAATCTTAGAACAGAACTGTCTTTATGATAAGCTATCTTTGATTGAATGAACAGCTACAGTGCCAGAATTCTTAAGGGTTGTTTTCACTTTCAACAAAGGAGGAGACAAATTTGCCATGACATCTCTACTGACTGAAAACCCTAGTTACTCAGTCACACCAGATATAGGATTCCTTTGGGATTTCTCAAATGACTTTGTCATGATGCACCATTAAACAAAACAGAACTATTTCACACAAACCTGATTATGAGTACATGCATCACTAGAAAGAGAATTTGGCAATGAAATTGATTCCACCATTTCTTATAGTGTAGTAGGGACCCTGGAACCTCAGTTCAGCAGGTTGTGATTTGGAGAATGAAGAGATGCAGGGGAATTTAGGCTTGCTTATCATTGCTCATCATTATCCCTCTTAATAGAATACTACCACTCATCTTAAAAATAACCAAAGATCAAAATATTTGGCATTTCTCTTTCCAGACATTAAAATAAATAAACAAATAAAAGGAAATCAGTTGTTTTGTCCAAACTGATTCTTTTTCATTACAGTATGTTTTCTGAAGGCTGAAGCATTGTGTATTTTGAAAAACAGTCCCCACAACGTTTTGTAAACTGTGGGGAAATAAACATATGTCTTTTCACTCTTCTTGAAATATTTTGACACAACACCTTCTTCATATGTTCAAATAAATACATTTCAATCTTTTTCCTACTTTACATTTTCTGTTCTTTTACCCTACAGCTACCAGAGGGGTGCTGTTTAGTTGCGTGTGGCACAAAAGTTTAAAGATTAACTTGGCTGTTGTAGTATAGTGACTATGATGCATTGTAATAACTCAACGTTGTTTTAACTACTTGACACCAGTAAGTAAAAACACATGCTGTTCAATATCTGGTTAGGAAGAAGTATTACATAACATAGCACAGGCAACAAATTTAGCAGGGAATTAAATTAGCCCATTCCTTTCGTAAGTGTCAATGGTAAGTTTGGAATTGTAGTGTAAATGCCGTGTTCTCGCAAAGGGATATCAGTTATACTTTCCATAACCAATAGCTAAAATTTGGTTTTATCTGCAATAGTTTCTAACGTTTCTCTATACTTACCGAACAAAAAGATAAATTAAAACTACTATTTTCTCCACTTATCCCCACAGATGCCAACTGCAGAAACAAGAAAGTTTGGGATCTGATTTTCCCTGTGTAGGTCTGTAAATCAGGATTTTTCACATGGTCCCGTGAGGCATCTGAAGTATATTCCTTTCCTCCTTAGAAGGCAGCAACAAGGAATTAAGGTGAATTAAGGTTTCCCTAGTGTTTCCTGGAAAGCAGAACAGGACAGGCCTGACTCCTGGAAAGTGGAACAAGGTTGGGCCTGAATTCCAGTCTACCTGATGACTAATTCAAATAGTAGGAAAGCCACAAGGTCAGAAACACAGCAAAATAAATAAATGAATAACATTTCTTTTTTGAAAAAGTTTTAAAGTTAGAAGTTTATAAAAAGGGCTCAACTCCAAATTCTTTTCAGCTCTAACAAAGGAAAACAGAACATGAAGATATACAAAAACTATCAGAAACAGATTATAGTGAAAAAGTGCAGTTCTATGCACATCTGTGTTGTAACTGGAAAGTCAACTGGTGAAGTCAAAACCATGAAATGCTGTTTTACCAAACACTAAGAACTTGTTCCACCACTGTTGCCTTAAACAACATCTGTATTGGGTCCAGCTGGAATAATACCAGTGAAACACAGTTTACAAGGCAGTACAGACTTGTGGATTATGTCCTTTAACTTGTTTATTCTCGATTCTGTGGCTTTGCTTTTTTTCATCTCCCTCTCAAATTCAGGATGCTCTTCTTACTAATTCATCCTCTAAAGGTAAGGCTTTTTCTTTGCATCAGTTCCTGTCTAGAAAGGCCACACTGTCTTCACCAGGGATGGAGCATTAATGCTTCATGGAATCATAAAAATCAGAGAAAGTATGACAAATAATAACTCTGACACCTATGCACCACAACTGTTTCCTCTTATGAATCATTTGCATCAGTAAAATATTCCAAGTATAACAGTGCTGAAGTGAAGCATTACACATTGGATAGCACTGGCTTAGTGGAAAAAAGAAGAGATAACATCAAGTAAAAAATGCCCAAGCCTCTCTCCTTTCTGATGAAACAAAAAACTCTAGAAGCTAGGTATAGCTGAAGGAGCAGTGGCTCAAATACTTGACAGAAGAAGGTACCTAAAATACCAGCATTTCCTGCTCTGAGGTTTTGTGACCCCACACATAGATAGCACTTGCGTGGACTATAGAACTTTTTCAGCAACTGAAAAACAAACATAATAGTAAAGAAGGTATTGCTTTTATGGCCAAACATAATTCCAACCAACTTTTTCTTTTCAATTAAACCTGTATTTACACAATATATGTATATACTGCAAAATCTTACAATAGCCAAGAGCCTGACACAAAGTTGTGATGCAGCTTATAACCAACTCATCATTTGTTCTTTGGTACAGTGAATGTGGCAAAAAATTACCAGACAAATAATGTTCATCTGTACTGATGCCACTATAACATCACCAGAAAATACACATAGGCCTGTTTTCTACATAAATAAAACTACAGAACATATAGAAGCATCGTGAAGTTTCTGTGGGACATCTGCACCAAGTGCAGGAAGGGAGGCTGCACAGAGCAGAGTGCAATAACCCTTCTACACAGCTGGCAGTGGTGGAGCTGATATACCCCAGGGTTGGCCCTTAGGGCTGCCAGGGCATGCTGCTGGATCACACTCAACTTGCCAACAGCCAGAGCCCCCAGTTTCCTTTGTATGAGGTTGTTCTTCAACCTCACGTCCCCTGTTTGTGCACGGATCCAGGGTTGCCCAGTGCAGAATCCAGTGCCCAGGTGCAGAATTCAGCACTTGCTCTTGTTGACTTTCACATGATTGTTGATTGCCCAGCCCTCTGAGTCAAAGCAGCTAAAATAATTTATTGGTAAAGAACATTTGAGAACAGCAACAACACTTTCTTTGTCATTCTACACAAATCAATGCTTGTGGAGGTGAAAGCTAAAACACATATATTTGGTGTAGTGAACCACATGTGTTCTAGCTTCCTGAACAGCACATCCATACAAAACCTCTGCAATAGTTCTGAAAGTCACTGACATCTGAAGGGTGTATTGGCACTGTTCCTTTGCAGCTGCGGGAGGCAAGATGTTCTTTCCACCTTCTATCACTAAAAGGAAATCCCAGTCCACAAGACCAGAGATCTCCTGGAGAGATAAATTGAGCACAAGAATTCCAAAGCAAAATTAAGAATGAAAAGAGAACTTGTTCACGAGTCTGTACATAATTACAAAGCAAAATCAGTTAGATTATTCTCCCTCAAGTTATCAAGTTGACTCCACTGGTCCCTGTGGAGGCTCAATTAAGTAGCTTGCAACTTGAAGAGGAAAGCAGCTCAGTGGATTTTATAGAATACTACCACTCATTCTAAAACTACCTAAAGACCAAAATATATTCTTTGATTAGGAAAACGTTCTGTATGTTCTGCCAAACAGAAGAGCATTGTAGACAAAGACAATTCTTTGCACATTTTCAGACAACAGGTAAGTACTAAAATACTTTTTTCAACAGTCTAATGTAAATACTAATCCGCGATGTTGCGAAAAAAAAAAGTTGATATTTTCACACTGCAATGGGAGAACCTTTAGAATCATAGAATCAGAAAGTCATTTGAGTTGGAAGGGACCTTAAAGGTCATCTAGTCCATCTCCCCTGCAATGAACAGGGATACCTACAGCTAGACTAAGTTGCTCATCCCCCTCAAGCCTTGCCTTCAATGTCCCCAAGGATGTGGCATTCACCGCCTTTCTGGGCACTCTGTGCCAGTACCTCACCACCCTCTGAAGAACTATTTCACTGACATGAAATGAAGTTTCCACCTGCAGCTGTATGCATTTGGCAAGCAGAGCTTCACTTCTGCAATGTTATTTTAGGACAGTAAAAAAAAAAAAAAAAAAAAATATCCCAGAATTAATCTTACACTGACTGCAGAGGATCAGTAACTTTGTCTGAAATTCACAGTAAATTTAAAGCAATCATTCTATGTAAGTGAGCAGAATATCAAATGAAACTATTTAAAATGACAAATACCAGAAAATTTTCTTCCTTCAAAACTGACAATACATAGAATGTTCCTCTCTGTCCAGTACAATTTTCTGCTATGAGAACTGCTATAGTAATTTACTTATAGAAGGCTTTTTGGTTAAAGCTCGTGTCTTGCAGTCTATTCAACATGAATGAGAACAGTACTGTCAACTGCTAGCAGTTGATACTCTACAGTATCAACTGCTCACAATTCATTACTCCACATGAACAGTATGCAGAAAACTCCACACTGACTCCAGAAGATGAGCTTAAAAAGTAGCAGTAACTTTCAGAAGAGCACCAAAAGAAAAAAAAAAGAAAACCTAAAAAATAAAGGATGGGAGGAGCAGGAGCTTGAAAATCATAAAACGGCCTGGGTTGAAAAGGACCACAATGATCATCTAGTTTCAACCCCCCTGCTATGTGCAGGGTTGCCAACCAGCAGACCAGGCTGCCCAGAGCCACATCCAGCCTCTCTTTCCCCCAGTCACCTCTCCCCAAAATTTTTAGGTTCCCCACCAGTGAATCTCATTGGAAGCCCCAAAAGTGCTGATTTCTTACTGAATATTGTCATATGGAACTAAACCACATCTTCCTTTTTTAACTGTTCCCGGTTGCAGCATATTGCAGATGTAAAATCCATTACAAAGCACAGTGCACTCAGGCAAGCACATCTACAAAGCAAGAGCAATACGTGCAGTACAGAAACAGTTGTGAAAGTGCTGCTTAATGCCAAAGCACTACAAAGTGCTTTACGATCTAGATACAAAAATATTTCATTTTATGCAAAGACTGTTCTTTCTGCAGCATTAAGTACTAGTAAAAAGACAACACTGCATAGATTACATTAGCAAAGAAGATAAAGGATTCCTACCATTTATGTAAAACTATTGTACCTCCAGACTCCAGGAGAGAGGAAGAGTTAAATATTCTCAAAGGTCGGGGAATATATTTTTCTTGTGGAAAGAACAGTTTGAAATGTAATTGTTTTTAATAATCATGTTTTTCTCTCTCAAAATGCATGCAGTCTGACCTATAAAAGTAATTTCCTATCCAAATGCTAATGGTAGATAGAAATGGAAAGCATAAAAGTTATTTTGAGACAGAGCTGAAATCATCTGCCAGCAGCACAGAGTGCTTTCTTAAGTCACATTTTCTTTAAGATCCTACACCAGAAACCTTCACAACGCTGTTCAAATCACGATAAATAGAGTTATACTGTTTCACAGTACTTGTCATAGTCACAAGATTAAATAAAAGCATTTCTAATTGTTTTATTCAGGAGCTCTAAAGTAACTCTCTGGTGCTTGGACCTTGGACCCTGTTGACTGATCTTCTTTTATCTTTTTAGTTATCTCAATCTTTCCTATCTTGTTGAAAGCAAATTTCCATGGAGAACACAAGCATTAGAAACAAACAAACAAAAACCCAACAGCAGAAGAAAAACAAATGAAACCCCAGAAAGTTGTCATAGTTACTTGCCTCTGGGCAATTTCTGAGCACTTCCCAGGTTTACTGCAATATATCCACAGAAAAGGAGAAGGACCAATCTTGGCACCATGGTTACAAACCCAAGCTCACACCGTGAATGATTCTGACAGGTATCACACCAAAGTACTGCAGCTGCATTTAAGGGAACGGTTCTCTCTGTGACAAGAGGCAGCAACACTTTGACACAAGCGTAGTTCACACAGTGGGAGGAGACAGGATGACATCATTCACTCCCACTGGAAAAGGAGAATTAGCAGTAAAAAAAAAAAAAAAAAAAAAGATTATCAGGCTCCCCCTACAATCATCTTGTGCTTTTTTTTTTCCACAGGGTCCCTCCACCTCATAGGATAGATTCTTGACTGCTCACTTAAATTTCACACAAATAAAATCAGACGTTTCAAAACCTTCATTAACTGAAAACTGTTCCATGAAATATTTTCACTGCTTTATCCAAGAAAGCTGGACTTAACCTGCAAAATTAGCATTCACACTGCTCAGACATCTGCTGTTCTATTGAACTCAACATTTCTGCAATTTCAAGATTTTGCTTAGGATTTCTAGACTTGGCTTTCCTTCATGCAAAATTAATACCACTTACGCTTGACTTGACATTATAAATAGGCAAGATAAATATTTATTCAGTGAAAGATTTGTGTTTTCAAAACTAAACATTCTTTTTCTTTTTTTTAATACATGATTTTGTCACTTTGTACACGGCTGTTGAGTCACTGGGAAGAATACTCAGTAAAAGCAGAAAGGCAATGCATCTGCCAGAGGTCAGACCCTCTCATTAACTATATAATTGTAAGTGTAAAAAAAAAAAATACCATTAGTTAATTCCACTAAAATCTATTTCACTCCACAATGAGCCAAATAGGCATAATATTTGGTCTTCCCCATAACTAAGAGGGTGGAAAGAAAAGGGTGGAGCAAAATAAAAAGATTACAAATGAATAAGGAAGAATTTGGTCTCTGCATAAGGAAAAGCAGAGCCAAAGAGGTTACACTTATTAAACTAAACAGTGATCTCTCTCTCTCTCTCTGCTCCCTGTCATTGCTCTTCCTCATCAAAAACACAAGAAAATATTTTTCTGATTTACTAATTCAAATCTGGGAATAGTGAGTTGAAAGTCAACATTATAGGCAGACCCCTATGGAAATTTCCATACACCATTAACACAAGGGTCTTTGTGAGGATATAGACTCTGAAAGTGGGTTGTTTTATATGAGGGCTAAGAGTAGATAAATGCAGCAGCTACAATTTGGATGAGATGTAAAGATATTAAAAAAGGACATGGGGATGGATAGCAGTATCCAAAAACACTGACCACACCTGGTGGCCAAAGTGTTCCAAGTGACAGAAAGCACAGAAAGCTGGATACACATAGCAAATTTGTTGTAGTCCTTTTTCTTTTTTTTTTTTTTTTTTTAAATAAAATGCTTTTTAAAGAAGTGTTCCATGAAGCATATCCTGTTTCTTCCATTTCAAAATTAAAAAAGAAAACTGATTGTTTGACGGAGTAGTTTCTTAAGAGAAGGGATGGGAAAATTAATTCTGGATCACACACGGCTATCTTTTTAGTACGGCAAAGTGGACTCTATTGGCTTGTCTCATGGCCAAATAACTCTCCTTTTAAAGATCACAGAACACCTTTCAGCAAACTATACAAAGGCCAGTTTCAATTCAGGAAAATCTCAGAGAAACATACTTCTATTTGGCTATCTAACAACACAGATTTTATTCCATTTTACAGAGATAAATAAACTCCCATTCCTGCTATCATAACCACTTGCTTCCCTGCTGCCAGTTCCACCTTTCCTCTTCCTTCTATGCACTATCCAAACAATTCTTCTTTGTTTGGTGTGCCAAATACTTAACCTTCCCCTTCAAAGTCTGGCAGACTCCAGGTCTCCTCCTCTCTGATCATTCCTGTAGATAATAGCTCAGGTCAGCCCAGAATTTAAAGAACCATATCACAATGCATTTCCTTCCATCTTATCAAGTACGTGTTTCATCAGAGGCAATTATATATTGATAAGTAGATGCAAGCATAAATTTATGTCAAACATACTCCATACTCTGCACATAGCAGGGGGGTTGAAACTCGATGATCATTATGGTCCCTTTCAATCCAGGCCTTTCTATGATTCTATGATACTCTGAACTCACTAGTACAACATTCTCTTTTTCCAGTGTGCTCCCTCCATCTGTATCATCCATGTAATAAGTGATTTTGTACACTACTTTTCTTATAGGACTGGCCTTTTGTAGGAAACTTCTGTTGCATGAAACAAATGGAAAAAACACACCTATTTCTGCTTTCCTCTTTCCTAAATCTTTCTGCAGTTCACTGAATGCTGCATGCTACAGTGAAAGAACAACCACAGGAACAGAATGAGTTCCTGGGTTCAGGTATTGCATTTCTCTTCTTGTTGGAGAGCTGCTCCACAATCTGCATTTACACAGAGGCAGTCTCTGGTTTCATTTCACAGAAACAAAATTTGTACATCACACTTCACAACAGAAATTATCTAACACAGAAGTTCCTCAGGATTCTCTCATCCACATAATCCTGAAATTAAATTACCCATTTTTGACTCCTACAATGGCATCAGGAGAGGATTAAATGCAGGAGGCTCAGTTCATGATAGTTTTGTGCTGATAAACCTTAGCAAAAAGGCAAGAAAAATGAGGTAAGAACAGTTATGAAAAGTCTCAGATCACATTTGTTCAGGAAAAGTAATGTAAAAGGCAAAAGATTTGGCCCCCTAACAGCTCCTCCTCTTCAGCACCACATTAATGCTTAAGTAACAAAGACAAATACTCAAACGTTTACTTGCTTACCTCAGCTTTCACTGGGTCTCTCTGGGGCAGATCTCAAAAACAGAGATTCCAACAAGATGGTATCACCACTAGTCTGGGAGCAGAACAGAGCTTTTCGAGTTCTATTTTAATAGTTCCCAGACCAGCGATTATAGTAAAAACAAGACTAAAGGAAGGAAAAGAGAAAGGTGGGGGAACAGGGGCTGGGGAGAGCAGGAGATGGGATTTTACATTTTGTTTCCAAATACAAATATTCCTTTGTTGAAATTTGGGCTCAGTTCTGTTTCATCTATCAGTCCTGATTATTTTGACAAGCCAAAGCCAAGGTGACTCAACTCCTTACTTTTCTAATCTAAAACAGGGCAAATGTGTAAAACAACCTTAAAAAATGAAATCCTCTCTTCCTTCTGTAAAGCACAGTAATAGAGCATTGAGTTCACTAGGTGTAAAAGCTTACTTTTTGCACACTTGATCCATCTTCATCACAGTAAGGTGTGTGTATAATATATCCTCCATCAGTGTTGTCAATTGAGAAATGCCTTTGTCATACAATATGCTATGTAAATGTTAATTATTATAATCATTTTCTTGCATATGACTCAATTATTGATCTCCTTTTCTTACAAATGTCATAGGACCTACAGAAAAAGAAAGACAAAGAGTATTCTTACAGAGGTGTTGCACGAAAGGAAAAAGAAAATCATTCCTCTTCTGAGAGGATACAATTAGCTTTTCTTCCTCATCCTTCTTTTCTTACTACCAGGCGCAAATTTTTGAACTCTCATGTTAACACAAGTACTTCATAGCTTGCTAATCTGTTGGTCAAAAGTGAGGTGAGATGTACTCCTATTTAACAGCATATTTATGACACTGTCAGTGGATTATTGCATCCTCATCCCAAACTGAGTTTCACATCTCAAAATTAGTGAAATCAGAGACAAAGTTGAATGGAGGAAAAGTAGTCAAAAGGCATGAGCAGAATGAGAGCAGGGCTCTCGTGACCGTTTATTCTATGGTTTATCAACTGTTCCAGCATTCACTCATTTGACACTTGTAATCTCAGACAGTGACTCATCTTTACTAGCAGGCTGTGTGTTTCTCCAAAGTTCTGCATGACATGGAGTGAGGTAACAAAGGCATTTTTTATTTTCTCAATGAGTTTATTATTTTATCTTGATGCATTCTTCTTTACTCAACACAGTTTGCTTGGTGCTGCACTTTCTCCTACGTTATCATTACTCAGTACATAAAGATGGAGAATCAGTGTAATCCCAGATTTTCAACTCCACCCTGATCTCAGTATTTTTGCCTTATTTTACTTGGGCTTTGTCTTTTATTAATTATTTCTTAGTATTCCAAAACTCCGTAATCACCTGTGATTTTGTGCATTTTCTGTCACGTTATATATTGCATTGCTATCTTTTAAAGGAGCCCAGGACCATGCTGACCTGCTGTGTTGTCAGAGCTCACTGCTGGCTCCAGTGCATCTTGCTATCCACCAAGCTCCCCAGATCCTTTCCAGCAGAGCTCCTCCACAACCAATCAGATCCCAGCCTATGTCATTGGAGGGATTCTTCCCACTCAAGTGCAAGACTTTGCAGCTGAGCTTGCTGAATTTTCTAAGATTCCTGTTGGCCCATTTCTCTAGTATGTCTAGGTTGCTCTGGATGAAAGCACTGCCCTCAAGAGTATTACCATGTTGTCCCAATTTTATGCCCCTTGAAAATTTGACAAGAGTCCAGTTATCACCTCCAGGTCACTGACAAAAAAGTTACTGGACAGGTCCTAAGATGTGGTACTCCCCATTTTATCAGCATTCAGGTAGAGCACAATCCATTAACCACAGCTTTCTGATGTTAATCATACAACCACTCACCTAACTAGCTGATCACACTTTGTATGAACTGAAAATATACAGAAGTATATCCTGTAAAACACATTCTGTCTGTGCTATAATGATTTTGAAACACTACTGAGAAGACAACTTCTTTGAACAAGTACTCAATACATATAAATACTTACCTAAAGGGCTCCTTCTGTGAAGTCTTCTTCATTGCTGATACATCTTAACAGAAATAAACTGACTAACCTTATACAACACCTGCAGCAAAACCCAGCCCATCCTTTCAAGCACTGTATAGTTACTGAGTATTGAAAGACATCGCTGCCTGAAGAAAGCTATTTTCATATTAGAAGATAATCATCAACATATTTGTGCCACTTGAGACAGTTAACACAAATGCAGCTTTTCCAGTAATGGAATGCCTCCTCTGCAACATTTGTCCCAAATGTGTCCTGTCCATATCTCTATTTCCACCATATCTTTAAATACTTATTTTTTGCATAAACAGTATCTGTACTAAAACGCAGGCAAATGCAAAGAGCAAAAGACATAAAGGCATGCAACAATAACAAACTCCTCCAACACAATAACTGCATGAATCAAAATGGATCTCAAACTTACATTTTCTTGGAATTAGACTGAAGTTAGGATAGCCTAAGTAATTCTGGATTACAACTGAGTGACTCAAAACAAGCTTAGAAATCTCAGTATCACAACTGTAATGATTGAAAAAGACCTTTGGAGCTCAGTTCTACCTCCCTGCTAAAGCGAGTTCCCCACAGCAGGCCACACAGAAAATCATCCTTGTGGCTTTTGATCTCTAGAGAAAGGAAATAGGTCAATTTTAGACAGTTTGTGTTGGAAGATATGCTTCACCGTCCATGCCGTACAGAGCCTGTCTCTCAATATTTCATTACAACCTTCCACCGCAAAATTCAGCCTTCCCTGTCCTCTTGAATCCTCTCTCTGCAATATGTTCCAGTTTGTGAAGATAACTTAAAATCACAGTCTAGATTAGTGAATTCAGCTGTGAAGTCTGGGGTCTATTATTACAGGGTAGGCTAGAACATGAATGTTGATGCCAGTGGTTGTTTACTTGATAAGATATATCTGTCTTTAGCATAGATTGGCAGAAGCATCTGCTTCTGAAGATAGCATTGAAATACAAATGACTGATTGCTCTGATGCTTACCAAGTTATACTATACTGGGTTAGTAAAGGAATATTAAGACACTATATCATATCACATCTTTCTGGTACGGATTTAGTTATTTCACATTTAGTTATCACTGCAGTACAAACTTCTGTGCTGTAAATAACGATATCCCTTTCTCACTGCTCAGCCATATCCTAATCAACTACTTTAAACTTCCTTCTCTAACTTGCCATAGAGAGATATAACATGCTTCCTTCTTTCTCAGTTTGGCCACATATTTTCTGTGCCCTAGGCTTGTTCTCTGGATTCTTCTTTAGCAGCTCTTACCAAAAGACTGCAATTCACGATGTCACCCCTAACGCTCTGATCCTCTATATCAGCAATGCCACTTCTCGACGCCAGAGGGCATGCCCGAGATAACTTTCAGGCAGCAGAGTCAGCGTTTGTCGAACCTCAAACAACCTCTCATCAACAGTGACTAATTCTACAAAAAGTCATTGGAGAGAAGAAAGGAGCAGGTGGATGAAGTATCTGGGCTTGGGACAGCACATTTTTTTTTTTCCAAGGTCAACAAAAGCAACTGTGGTTTAAAACTTTGGGATGACTGACATCTATCTGCCAGTTTTTTACACCAAGTTGCCAGCCAGCACACCTCTGCAGACTGCACTGAAGATCTCAGAGCTAGCTAATGACAGAATGGAGGCAAAAAGTGAACTTCTCTTCTGTTCATAGATATTCTCCCTTGTATCAGAAAGAAGGCGATGGAAGTAAACTGTACAAGACTGTTGCCTGCACTTGTAGTCTCTTCGTAACTTGCTGTTGAAATTATGACAGCAAACAAGAACATCAGAGTGCAATTCAAACTGACATACATTTTGCATCACTACAGATGGTGACCTAAAATAAGCGTGACTCAATGCAGTGTCTGGCCCATTCCAGGGACAGCAGGTGCAGTGCAGCCGTATGCTGTGCGCATTTCCCTACCCCCTCCCTTTTCCTGCATCAGTCATTGCAACATTCCAACAGAAAGCCAGGGGAAACCCTGGAAATAACTAGAGCAAGTAATAAAAAGCAAAACATTGTTAACAGCCATGAAGATCAGTGAAGAAGTCTCACAGTGAGATGGAGAAAGACAACGGGATTTTTAAGATTTATTAAAGGATGCTATTTTCTTGGCATAAAGAAATTATTTCTTTGGCGAGGATGCAGAGAGATGATGAATGTACGCAAAGACAGAAGGGAAATAATTCATGTTTGTTCCCCTCTTCTTATGAGTCATTTTGGCCTAAAAACATCTTCCAGAAACTTTTAGACTGAATTTGGCTATATTAGGCTACAGTGAACATCACCAAGCTTATCAGTTTCAGAGCATTGTGAATAACTTTGAAATGTGGTTGCCAGTCACTACTATGGATATAATTTATCCATTTAGAAAACACTATAAAACATACACTTCATTTTAAGCTGAAAAGGCATCTAGCCATATGAAACTCCCGGAGTTCAGGATCTATCTTAGAATACCAATTGCCAGAAGTGGAATTCTGAACTGTTTGATCATTTAAAATCTTATAAAGCCATTTTCTAATAAATCTGCATTCTGTTTTGTGAATGGTAGCATGCAGAATGTCTTGAATCTGCTTGTGCCTGAAAGACCATCAAGGAACATTGACAGGAAGTTTTCAAGAGCTTTTCAGTCTGTGGAAGCAGAGAACTGCTACAGAGCAGACAACCTGGAATACAGCCAGGTGTAACAGTACTTTTGGAAAATTTCTTCTTGTGTATTTTTCTTTTTTAATAAGTTGATAGTAGTATTTACCTAATAGGATCAGCATCTGTGTTTCTTTTATGCCAATCAGAAGTAAATGCACAGAACCATTCAACCATTCACACAAACCCATAGCTCATTTCAATACATCTTCCCACAAAAATAATGTTTTTCTGTCTTCATAGCTGACAGGATTTAGATTAAAGTGCTGTTAAGGAGCACAAAGTGTCAGATGACCCTCAACTATGAATTCCTCTGTTTAGTCATAAGATAACACTGCTAGTTCAATAACAGTACTCTGCCTGCATCAGTCACAAAACAGGATATTTTTCAAGAGAAAAAAAGATGACTTTTTCTAAGCTATCTGTGGTTCCTCTGTAGACCAGGTTAACTGGAACTCTGAGCAAGTGTATTACTGTGTTGACACCTGTCTGCCATTGCTATCAATCAGTTCACAACAGAGATGCATGCAGAGGATTTGCGCTACTCTCAAATTAAGAACAATTTGAAACACAAAAACCAGCCTTCTGGATAGTACCCTTAGATGCCAAGATGCAAAAAGCCACGCAGCAACTGCATATATTGTTAGTCCCTACCAAAAGAATGGGAGATTTGGGCAACTTCAGACATGCCCAATTCTTCTCCAAATGGAAAATGTAATATGAATAAAATTACATCGATTAATATATTTTAAAAATGAGGTTTTCTTTATTTATTTTTTGTTATTTAGATCGGTATCTGCTACACCAAAGATAGAGCAGAAGTAGCCCTCATGGATGTGAACCACTTGTTGAGAACATACGCACAAAACATTGGCATATGCCAACCCATCAGTATATTGATTTTCAAATTTCTTCTCATAATTAACAGTAAGAGAAACACACAGCCAATTCCAATATTTGTTCCATTCTTTCCTTTCCAGGTTATAAAGAGCTTGCTCTATCCTCTCCAATCGACTGGAAAAAACTCTTTTACATAAAAGCTGCTAGCAAAGAAATTGCTCATTTCACTTGCACATCAAGTAGTAATGGTCTCGAAACAGCTGTAAACCTCCTTTCACTTTCACAATTAAGAAAGTGAGAACCTAAAGAGATTTAGAAGCTATATTCTTAGCAGTTTAAAGATCTTAAGTTTTGAGATAGTAAGATCATGGATTGAAATACTCACCATTTAGGACAATTCTTACATGTATAGAAAGTCTCACTGATATAGCTATGAAACTGGAAACATGCATTTGTACCTTATAACCTGTTGCTATCTGTGCAATATAGCCTACTCTGAGCCTGGCATAAGCTGAGGTGTTAAAGCCTATGAAGAAAAGAATATTACTTGGTAAGACTATAAAGTCAGAAAAGACTGGAAACTACACATGTACACGCACATCTTTCTTAACAAGCCTTCAATCTAACAGTGATCTGATCTGTCATCTGTCACCCATCCTGAAAACTTACCTTCACTCTATTAAAAAAGATTCAAGGAAGTTAAGAAATAAACCTAAAATGTCAATTGTATCATTAAATGACCTGGGATCGGTACAAACATGGAGTGAATCCTTAACACAGTTGTTTCATTCAAGCTGTTGGCTCAGACACAGTGAATCAGTGACAGGGGAACGTGTGCTCCAAGCGCAGAGCGTTCCCCCCCCCCAAAAAAAAAAAAAAAAAAAAAAGGGAAAACAGCAGAAAGACAAGAAGGCAGCTTCTTTGATACTGTCAGTGCATGCAGAAACCAAAACTAGCTGGGTTTTTGGTCCGACATCTCTGTGGAGTTCCCTCCCCCCTGCACTCTCCTTCTATAGGAGAACTGAAAAAGTCAAACATGACATGGACTTGAAATCTGCAGAAATTCCTCAGGCATTGGTTATGTACTTTCCACAGATGTTAGCTGTTTTCAAATGGAAATTACAGTGTCAGACTTTATTTTCTCAGAAAAACAGTTATAAACTCTTTTGATCAGAAGAGCTTTAGCTCAGTTTCACATGAGTCAGGTTGAACAGTTTCTAGATGGCCCTCTGGGAACAGCATTTGGATGTGAAAAGACAAAAAGCTCTTCAAGCAGCATGATGGTAGAAAAACTGGAGGTATCTTCCATAAGATGAAAGTGGGGGAAGGGAATGATGGGAAGAAATGAATGAGGACTACAGGGATTTTCCGAAAGAGCACTGAGAAAGCAGCCAATAAACTGACATAGCATAAAACATCGCTTATTTCCCAAATAGTATTTAGTCTCTAAGGTACAAAAAGGGTTTTTCTAGCTTTCAAAACAACTAACAAAGCTGCCAGCTGTTACTCAATGCATCATCAGGCAGAAGGAGGGGTGTGTGCATGTGTGTGAAGAGACAGAGATGGGGAATGCTTTTATCTTCTACAGTTCTGACCAATGCAGTGATCAGAAATAAAACAAAAACTTCAGACCTGTATCCCACAGTTTACTCCTGAAGAGTATGGTATAGTTGGACAAAGATTAAAATCAGTTTTAAAAAAAAAAAAAAAAAAAAAACAGGAAAAAGTACCACAAGATCATAGAAGCACAATTTTCCTCAAAGAATATAAATGCGGAGTAGGCAGGGGATATCTATTTTTTGCCTTCTTTAATAAGTTTATTTCTCAATTAATTGTAAGATAAATCTTACTGAAAAAAAATATTTTTCAGATAATCTTAAAAGCTATAAATAAACCATATACCCTCTAAAACTTCTCTATACGAAAATCCATTTTTACACATATAAAAACGGGAGTGTACAGGTAAAGGTTTCATACCTTCCCTCAAAGTGCATTCCCAGCAAAAGAATGAAGAAACAGATGGTCCATCAATTTAGAATAGTGAGAGAAAACTAAAAATAAAATAAAAAAAAAAGCAGCAACAGAAATTGATCCTGGCAGACATCAACCGATCTTCTTACTCTTATCCTACAAAAATGTGTCATTCTATGCAAGACCACAGGAACAAGTACTGAATAGGAAAAGCCCATAAGAATAGCATTTCTTGTAACTCTCAGCTGATTCCAAAGTCCTACATCAGAAATCTCACTTAAAAATCCTTTAAAGTCAAGAGAACAAGATAAATCTTCACATAATTCTCAGCAAATTTCAGGACCGTGAGATGGACTTTTTTTTTTTTCTATCTTGATTCATCTATGGAAAACCAAGAGTGAAGCACACTGTCATTTAGTAGTACTTAATGCCAATATTGTTTTCCACTACCTGGATTCCGCTTTTGTGTATCAGTTTGCCTCAGGGCAGAGTTTAGAGTACAACTCTGATTAAAAATAAAAGCCAAATAAGGATCATTACATTTAAATATTATCATTGTAAACACAAGTATGACTTCAGATTTTTAATTAGTCCTAATTAGTTCCATTATACTGAACAAACACAACTGACACATGCTCCAGCAAACAGTTTACAGGCTGATAGCCTCAATTGGCTGTCTCCTGCAGTTCTGTGTAGTGGACCAGCAAAAAGGAAGCAAAATAACTAAGGAAGTATTTGTTGGGCAGCTTGTAGCTCTGGAGGGAAAAATTTATTCTGTTACCTCTTTTAAAAGAGCCAGAAAAATAAACAGGAACATCCTTTTCGTCCTCCAAAAAAGCAAAAATCAACCAACAAAGTATATCATCAACGATGAGCACTTCATATGATAAATACAAAATGAATTTTAGTATCCACAGAATTAAGCAATCATCTTTGATTTCTCATTTGTTTTCTATTTTCCTTACCTAAAAGTACAATAAGAACTCCATTTGATTGTGAGCTTTTCTACTCATTTCTCTATTTAGAACAGTTATTTCATTCTTTCTCTATTCTACTGATGGTTATGGCAAAAGCATCATTGTCCAGTTGTGAAAATTTTGTTGCATTCCTCTTTCAACACTGTGATGAAGAAATTAAATACGTGTTCTGGATTCCTGTAAAATAACGGTTAAAATAATCAAATGAAACATTTTCAAGCATCAGCCTTGCATGTTGCCAAAGGTCAAAATGATCCAAACAAACTGCAGTAAAGACTTCCCTGTTTTAGAACATAACGTTTCTTCCCATCTACCCTCATCCAACAAACAACTATCAAGATGCACGCAGTTCTTGCTTTGAAATGAATAAAGGTTTTGCAAAATAACTCTTCTTATATGTCACTCAGCTTCATATCTGCCTCTCGTAAAACATTGGATATATATATATAATGCAATAAGACATTCAAGGCCAGATGATGAAAACACACTAGCAGCAGCCTGCCATAGGCGTTGATTTGTAAGTCTGAAGCAAGTTTCAACTATGACTTAATGGAATTTGAATACTGGCAATGCATTCGGCTTTTAACACTCTTGCTTTATCACAAAACTCAATACACCATTTTTACTTTAAAGTCACTGTAGTTCATTGTTTAACATTTCATAAATACTAGTTCTAAAAAAATTCAGTCCCAAAAGATAGGCCTTCTGTCTTTCCAGGAAATTTTACCAAATATATCTGGACATTGTTCAATGTTCACTTCAAAATTAAAAGGTGGTTACTTCAACAGCATGCTGCAATTGCATCTTACAAGCTAGCTATCCGGTCTTAAGCAGGGCAAAAACAAAACAGAATTTCTGAGGATTCACAATTTTGTGACAAGTTTCTTGCACAATTTGTGCCATGGTCATATGTCATGGTGATGTTTCATGCTCAAGTTGAGGTTGGAGAGGACCTCTTGAGACCTCGTTCTCCAAGTTTTTTTTTGTGAGCTAGAACAGATTGCCCAAGAGTACGTCCTGACACTTTTTGGATACATACAGATGTGGAGATGCTATGTTTGCAGAAATCTGACAAAAGTCTCTAGAGTTGGAACATCAGAATAGGGGCACAAGGCTCATGGAAGAGGAAACTCACCCCAGAGATCAAATAGCCTATCAATATTAACCCAAGATGTTACTCAGAGTTGATAAAAGTAACATCCTTTTTGACACTCAAGGGAGGATTCAGCTACTCTAATTAATACTCTGGATGATCTGGTGCTCAAGAAGAAGGCAGGAACAGATTGTCCCAAGTGCTGTCTAACCACACATGCAGTTTTAGAGAGATTTGATCAATCACAGGCTGCTGACTACCTGCCAGAACAACGCATAAGCTCATACTTATGTGTACATATCCTCTACCAAGGGTCAAAGCTCATGATCTAGTCAAGCAGTAACAACAGCTCCCAGCTGATGTACATATTTCAGAGGTAGCTAATAACCCTACTCCTGCTGGACAGACATATCAAAGGGAAAGCAGAAGACAAGATCACGAGTGGTCCCAACTTAATCTACAGACTGTTCCCACATGCAAGTTCATGATCCTGTTTTCAGTACTGCAGAGCTTCACCGCAGTCCTACTGAACACAGATACAAAATCCAGCATGCAAGGGAAATACCAGAACAGTTGCACACTTGTGGATCAAATGCCAACAAGCACAGTCTGAAAGAAACTGGAAGCAGTGGAGTGCTCCTCAACTTCCAGAGGCTCTACTCTTCAGTGTAAATACAAAAAAAAGTAATAAAATAAAGGCTATCATTTGAGATTCAAACAATAACTGGATAGGATCCTCCCCTTAAAGAGCTTTTGTTAAAGGCAATTGAAAAAGGAGCAAAAAAAATTAGCATGACTTTGGTGTCCAGACAAGAAATGTCATACCTGAGCTGTATCACTGCCTTTTCCAGGTTTTTACTGAAAATGGAGAACAGTCTACAATACACAGAAGGTAACACAACATGACATAATAGCCTTTTGTTTTCTGAGACAATACGATTCAGTAGAAGTAGAAACTTGCAACTGCACAGAAAGACTAGCAGCTATTCTAAGAAAGAAAAAGATATGAACAGCTAACACCTCAGCAAATTCAGAGTGGGACCTGAAGGTCTCTGAAGAATTCTAAAAACTTGAAGCCTTCTGTTTCTGTATTAAACTACTCAAAAAAAAAAAAAAAAAAAAAAGACTAACACAATCTCATTATTTCTTATCTAGGAATATGCTACTTATCTAGGAATATGCTAAAACAAGGAACACTTGTGATCAAAACTCAAAACATCAGTTTCTCAAGATCTCAAATTACATGTTATCAGCAAAAATAATACAATAATCTATAAAGGATGCAGTTTCCACTGCCTCTTTTGAAGACAAGAGGCTTTGTAATTTTCAACACTGAATTACACCAGAAAATCTGCTTCAAAGACCTATTTAGTAAGCGATGATGTATGTAATCTAATTACACTATCCATGACGTTTCAGAATTCCTTCAATTCTCAGTGACAGTGAACCATATCAGAAGCATTAATACCAGAGATTTTAACTTATACATAATCAAGTCAAAAGCAAGTAGAATAAAATGTTCTCATGGAAGTTCTTCAGTGTTTGAAGCCCTTAATTATGTTCCACCCTGCAGTTGGAGGTAGATAATCTATGTGTGCATTACCAGTTATGGCAGATCAGTTATGTTGCTCTAACTAAAACCTTCACATCTAAAAGCTAGTAATACTAAAAGCTACTAATAAATTTCACTAGTACTCTTCTGCTGATACTGCACAATAAGCTGCCCCAAGTTCTCCTCAGAATGTCATGCCAATTAATTCCTCTACCAGAATATGCAAATGACAGTTGAAAGATATTGCATAGTTTATACAAGGCAAGACTGGAGAAATGACAGAAATAGAGTTTTAGCATCTGTCTGAGATGACAGTGCATGGAACATGGTTTCAGACTGATCAGAAACTGAGATGAGTCCTGGAACGAAACAAGCTTGTATAAGTGACAGATTTTGCATGAACCTTCAGAAGAACTGGGCTGGAAATATATTTATATATATATATTTATATATATATATTTATATATATATATTTATATATATATATTTATATATATATATTTATATATATATATTTATATATATATATTTATATATATATATTTATATATATATATTTATATATATATATTTATATATATATATTTTTATATATATATTTTTATATATATATTTTTATATATATATTTTTATATATATATTTTTATATATATATTTTTATATATATATTTATATATATATATTTATATATATATATTTATATATATATATTTATATATATATATTTATATATATATTTATATATATATTTATATATATATTTATATATATATTTATATATATATTTATATATATATTTATATATATATTTATATATATATTTATATATATATTTATATATATATTTAGAAAGGTCACAAGTAACATTTTAAATCAAAGAAGACAAGAAAACTGATGAAAAAACATGGCAAAAACTGTCAATGCCAATAGGCATCAATAAAGCATACATCTACATGCAAAGTGCAAATAAGTATATTTTAATGAAAAGCACAGCTTCTATCTATACTGTCTGGCAAAAGAAAGCTGCATTCATAAGCAAAGAAAAATGTAAAAAAACCCCAAACCTTGAGATCACGCCTAAGCAAACAGGAAAACCAAACAGATGAAAACACAAAAATTTAACAGATTTCACTGTAAAAAGAACATAAACACAGTGGGACAGGCCAAAACTGAGTTAGAAGATCAGCTACCAAATGGAAGCAGAACTTGTAATAAATCTTTCTTCAAACATATCAGGATTAGGAAGTCTGCCAATGACTATGTAGAATCAACTGATAATTGAGATAAAAGGAACATTTAGAGACGTTACAGACCTTTGCAAAGCTGCATGACTTCTTAGCATTGTTTTTCACTGAAGACTCTCAAACAAAATCCCATTTATTAGGGACTCATTAAAAAAAAAAAAAAGACAAAATAAGTAGTAACAAATCAACAAAAACAGACTATTTTCATCTAAGAGTTCTGAAATGACTTAAGGATGAAAAGGCTGAATGTTAATCAATATACACAGCCAAAATTGCCTTAATAGCTGATAACCTGATTAGAAAAGGCAGCCTTGTGTTTAATAAATTAATTAGAATGGGATAATTGTAGGCCTGCAGGATTCTTTAGAGAAAAATCAAGATGAACTGTAATAATGTATGGACAATGCACTTCTGTGATCTCTCCCCAAGCCTTTGAAGAAGCTAACTTGCGGATAACAGTGATATGGTCTAAGCATACTCCCAGCAATCTTTCACTAGCTGCTTCATCAGATCTGTTAAGGAACCTGAATAAACATGGAATAAAACACCAGGTCCTTGAAGAAATGTAGTGACTTTTGAAATATCTCAGCTGCTTCATTTATGAGTCTAAATGGCTAAAATATTTTGATCCTAGGCAGTTTGCAAGTAAAAGATTACTTGTGAAGAGAGCACTTCACAAGACCACATCTAGTTCTGGAAGTCCAGTTAAAGAAAAAAAAAAGAACTATTGCAAGCCCTAGTCACTACTAGAAACAAGAAGCTGGTCAGGATCCCTGGCTAACCTAGTGCACCTTATGTTCTTCACATTCTTTTCATCCAAGTGAAAAACTAGCTCCTTAGCACACATATAAGCCTGGTAAGATTATGGCAATATCTTTTCAGCAATAAAAGACATACTACCAGTAAATGTCATTAACATCACCATGAATTTCCAGCTATTTTCATCAGTAACGTATGTTAAAAAAGGCTTATTTCTATTTTGTTGTCAGTTTTAATTAATAAAGCTATTTTCATACAGCTTTAGTTTAGCAGAGGCATTAGAGTCTTTCCTCACTTTAGCATCTGTTTATTTTCACACAATCCAGCTTTTCTCAGAATAACAAATAATTCCATTAATAAGCTATAACTGCAGGTGGAAAAATCACATTACATGTAAATGGACAAATTCTCTCTTGAAGAAACTTCAGCTATACTACATTCACCCTTCAACACTGATTTTTCTTTCTAGTTTTAAAATGATCTAAATACTTGAAATAAAGTCACAGTGGGAATAGGATTATTTCATTAATCTTAAATGCTTGGTAACAAAGGTTAAAAAAAATCTCATGAAGTACAATAGCCATGGATTCCATCTGACAATAAAAGCAGTCACTTGCAGACACTGTATCTTGATTATGTCTGACATTAAGACAAGAAAACTCAAGAAAACTGACATATTTAAGCAGAATAATCCACAATTCTGATAGATTTTTTTATAACAAATATAATTAATTTTGCACACATAGCTCTATGCAGTCTATGCTTCCCCCATCAATTTCTGCTAGTCTGTTGTGAAATATCAGATCCTACTTATGGTTGCATCTTTAGGCAAAGCATCTCAAAGAGCATCATCTATGAACTTTCTCTTTTGAATATGTCATTCTTGTGACTAGCAGAATCAAATATGAGGGTGGCAAGAAGTTTATACATCCCCAAGGATAGCCTCAATTCAGCTTTTCAAGCTTTCTTAGCCTTAGTCAGCAGGCTCGTGCTATAAACCCACACACCCATCAATTTCATGAAATAATTCTCAAGGGAACAAGGGGAGGGAAAAGGAAAAAAATGAAATAAAATGTATCAGCCAGTGAGCATTTGACTCATGTCTAGGTTGACAAAATGTATTTTACAAGATTCCAGTACTAGCTGCATCATGTTATTCTTTAGCATGCAGCATAGCACAGCTAGTGGCAAATAGATTCTAAGAGACAAACATTTCTCAGACAGACAGCAGACAGGGATTTATCACAAAAACCAAACCAGCTGAATTGCTATTTTCTTACAAAGTCAAGAAACCAGTAGTAAAAAACAACAGCCTTAACCTATCATAATCAAATCCTGCTTTTCCCCTAGGAATCTTGCATCTTTAAACGTGCAGGATAGTTCATGCTCTCTGAAAAGAGAAGTTGAATAGCAACTGGTGAGAAAACAGAATGCATGACAAAGAATTTTGAAAAGCGCAAGAGACGGGAAATTGTACACAGTAGGAAAAGAAATCTATAAGAGCATAAAAAAACTACTTTTGATCTGTTGGCATAAACACTAGTGACTTTTAATGTTAATTTTCAAGCAATATTTGAATTAAAGAAGAGGACGTAAGAAACACAGGGGAGCTTTAATACATCCATATGCTGTAACCTAACAGTTTGGTCTAACAGAGATTTGCCTTACCTTGAAAATGGAGACACCATGGATAGAATGAACATAGAGAGGTGTTTCTCAGCTATATATCCTTACATCCTTTTAATGTAAGGAAATTGTTGTAAGGCATTAATCAAGTTTAATTATCATCTAAAAACAATTTTATTAAAACAAAATGCAGCTAATGAGGTATTGAGATTGAGCCTACCCTATCTTTGGCTAAAGAATCTGCCTATATCTTTGGCTATAGAATCATAGTATTGCTCAGGTTGCAAAAGACCTTCAAGATCATCACGTCCAACAGCAACCTAACCATACTACCCTAACTCTAACAGCCCTGTGATAAATCATGTCCCTGAGCACCACATCCAAACAGTTTTTAAATACATTCAGGGACGGTGAGTCAACCACCTCCCTGGGGAGCCTATTCCAGTGCTGAACAACCCTTTCTGTAAAGAATTTTTTCCTGATATCTAGCCTAAACTTACCCTGGCAAAACTTGAGGCCATTCCCCCTCGCCCTGTCGCTTGTCACCAGTGAGAAGAGAGCAACCCCACTCTCGCTGTAAGCACCTTTCAGATATTGGAAGAGAGCAATAAGGTCTCCCCTCAGCCTCTTTTCCCCAGACTAAACAGCCCCAGTTCCTTCAGTTGCTCCTCTTAGGACATACTCTCCAAGCCCTTCACAAACCTTGTTGCCCTTCTTTGGACCTACTCCAGCACCTCAATGTCCTTTCTGTACTGAGGTGCCCAAAACTGAACACAGTACTTGAGGTGAGGCCTCACCAGTGCAGAGCACAGGGGTAGGATGACTTATCTAGTCCTGCTCACCACACCATTCCTGATACAAGCCAGGATGCCATT
The DNA here is from genome assembly GCF_023343835.1 of Lagopus muta. NCBI lineage: Eukaryota > Metazoa > Chordata > Aves > Galliformes > Phasianidae > Lagopus > Lagopus muta. Next base: position 84,984,459 of record NC_064433.1, read on the forward strand.
GGCCTCCTTGGCACACTGCTGGCTCATATTCAGCTGACAGTCCATCAATACACCAAGGTCCCTTTCCATCAGGCAGCTTTCCAGCCACTCCTCCCCACGCTTGTAGGGTTGCCTGAAGTGGTTGTGATCAAAACGCAGGACCAGACACTTGGGCCCATTAAAATTCACACAGTTTATCTTGGCCCATCAATCCAGTCTATCCAAGTCCCTCTGTAGTGCCTTTCGCCCCTCAGGCAGATCAATACTCCCTCCCAACTTGGTGCCGTCTGCAAACTTACTGACAGTGCACTCGATCCCTTCATCAAGATCATTAATAAAGATGTTAAATAGAAGTAGGGGACACTGTTTGTGACCAGCTGCCAACTGGATTTAGTTCCGTTGACCACAACTCTTTGGACCAAGCCATCCAGCCACTGTTTCACCCAGCTGAGCATACGCCCATCCAAACCACAGCCAGCATCTCCTCGACAATGTTGTGGGGGACAGTGTCAAAGGCTGTATTGAAGTCCAGGTAGACCACATTGACAGCCTACCTTCATCCACTAAGCGTCTCATCTTGTCATAGAATGAAATTAGGTTTGTCAGACAGGATCTAACATTCACAAACCCATGCTGACTGGGCCTGATGCCTTGGTTGACCTTTAATTGGTCCATGATGACTCTCAAGATTATCTGTTCCATAACCTTCCCTGACAGCGAGGTGAGACTGATAAGCCTGTAGTAACCAGGATCATCTTTCCAGCCCTTTTTGAAGATGGATGTCACAGTCTCCAGTCCACCAGGACATTCCCAGTTAGCCAAGACTGCCAAAGAATGATGGAGAATGGCTTGGCAAACACATCTGCCAACTCCCTCAGCACTTGAGGGTGCAACCCATCTGATCTTGGGATTTGCCAATAGAAATGTATTTTACATTTATTTTTACAAAAGAGTTGAAAAGAAAGATAGTAAGTTCTAATTACTTCCTAGATAGCACAGGACACATAGCAGAGTTTACTGTATATTTTTTGTAAAATCTCTGCAGTGCCAGAAGTTTCCCTTGTATCCAGTTGTCGGAGTGAGAATCTGTCCTATAAAATACTGTGATAGGCACATTAGAATAATGTCATTTCTTTGAGGCATAGTATTAAGTGTTTCAGAGTTCTGTAATTGATCTTCAATGCATTCTACATTAGAAAACTTCACCAATCCTACACAGAAATTATTCAGTGAGACTACAAGTAAATACCATTGTCTTAGTTGTGATCTTAGATGACTAAACCACAATTTTTTTTTATGTTCATTTCATTACATTTGCTCATTTTTATTATCTTAGGCTAAAGTCATTTGCATTGCAACACTAAAAGCCAGGGAATTTCAGCTTGCAGGAAATGATTCTGGTAATTCCATTTCTCATGAACATACTTACAGCTAACCATCAGGTTTTAGTTTATTTGCACAATCCTTTAACTTGTAGCTTACTCATGCACAGTGCCACACAATACAAAAGATTCAGAATTGTCATCATCAAATGACAGAGTTGCCAAAAACAAAATGATTCACTTCCAAGTTCAGCCATATATTCCTGAATTGGTAAACCAAGGGTCAGCAGAAGCGAAATTCAGTGAATTTCACAGAGAAAAGGTGTTTGTACATGCTGTGTGTAAGGACTCATTAGCATCTGCACTGCCAAAAAGCCTAAAACTGAGGGATTGAAAAGATCCTCAAATGGTGACCGAGACAGATTTCTTTCCCCCTAGAAGATGCCTCTGATGCTCCTTCCACTTTGCACCTGAACCAAACCTGGTGAAAACCAGTGGAAGATCAGTGCATAAAGTTCCTAAAAGATAAAACAAAAATAATTTTCTGGTTTGGAAAGCCTGGCCACTCTGTCATCCTTGAAAGGTGCAGGCCCTTCATTGATACACTTCAAAGTTCAAATATCAAAGTGATCCTCATTACACAAACAGAAATTTTGCTGAACCTTGACAGGAAAGACGACATCTGTTGACATTGCTGTGAAATTATCTGAATGCCCCATCCCCAGAACTTTGTTTAGCCTAGCATTAAGCTCATTTTCTTGATACTAAAGACATTATACTCAAGCAGTCAACCCAGATGCAACCTAAAAATACTTTCCACTGTCAGACAAAGATGGAAAAGGTTTGTTTCTTCACTATAACATAACATCTCAAAAATTCACATCTGAATAACATTTGAATAGTTTCACATACATTAAAAGATATTTTGGGTTTAGTCTATTGGAAGCTGAACTCAAAATTGCTCAAGAAAAGGATTAAAAGGAACTAGGCTTTGGAAGGCCCACATTTCACTGACACTTTGGGAACTGGAATTCTGATTGCTATGGAACGTTAGTCGGTACAAAGGCATGCACAGAGAACAACATCATACTGGCAAATTAACAAAGTTGAGAAAGTGACCTTGAATAATAAAGGTCACTGTGGCAAGCATTTTGGTCTTCAAGTTTGGGCTACTTCAAGGTAAGCGTGGATATAAAAGAATATTGGTTCTTTCAAAATTTTCTTTCAGGGCTGCTAGCTGCAAAAATTTTAGGGAAAAAACAGGACACACACTCTGTATCTGTGAGAGACAAAGCCAAAATCTTCAGACAACATGAAAAATGTTCATTTCATATTTAATAACCTTCTATGACAGATTTGGGAAATCTGTGTTTTGACAGAATAAGTTTAAGTAAAAATGATTGAATTTCTGTCTCCTGTAAATCTGCTTTACTTGGAGATCAGCTTTTTTTTCCCCTGGGACAGCCCACACAGTTTAGGCATTTGTTGGTTTCTATTTTATGATGACTTTTAAGTTGCAAAAGCCCAGCAGATCCAAGGTTTTCATAGTTCTGAAGACGTAGGGCAAAAATGAAACAGCTTGTAATAAATTCAGAGTTATTCCCATCTCTACATCTTTTTATGAGCGAAATGATATTTTGCTTTGGGTAACTTGTTAGTGAGGCTTGTCTAAATAGAGAGGGTGTGATATTAGAAAAAAAATACATCAGAAGTCCACAACTGTATATAAAATGAATTCAAAACATCACAATAATTGTCCTGCCGGTTATACAGGTAGTGCCAGTTGTGAAAAATCAGTATCATTTCCATGCTGTAGAGTGTCCTAGAGTCTACTGGATCCAGCTGTTTTGGGAGAAAGCTACATATCTGAACCAACCTATGCAATGTTTTCACAAATGAAAGTATCTGCAGGAACAGTCTGAATACCCAAAATGAAGTGGGAAGTTCTAGAACTGGCCCCACTATCCTGCCAAATCAGAATGTTCAGGGAGAAGTTAAACTGTGGGAGATCATATCTGCCAAAAGATTTGGCCACCGTTTTGTTATGCACATTTCACATGCTTAACCAGAAAACTACATAACATTAGTTGGGAGAGTCTGTGACATATATGCAACAATAATATTTAAAGCACAGCCCACAAACCCACACTGCGGTGTGCCCAAAAGTTTTTCATGCTGTTCAGTACTGTTAGCAGCGAGCCACAAATCTCCTTTAATATTTCCTGACAATGCCCACAGCTTCAGCCCTCTACTAAGAAGGGTCAATTGCTAGAGTAATCCCACCATTCAGAGAATGAAACACTGACAACATAATTCCATTGCTATACTACTTCCACATGGGGAAGGAAAGAAACTTTTGGCAGAGATCAAGTACTTTCCAGAGTAAAAGTTTCATCATTTAGTTCTCTTCTTTCAATTCTAGGCAGGGTTACCAAGCCTGCTATGCTTGGACAAGTGCCTGGTGGTTTACTCAGCCCAAGGCAAGCAGGGGGTGCCTCAACACACGTCCAGATCCACTTGTGATACCATAGCGATAGTTGATTTTCCGCATAAAGCACAACTGCCTATTTCTGTAGTTGATTGTGTGAGGTTTTTCTACTTCACTGAACCTTTGTCTTCCTCCAGGAGGTCAGCTAGAGGAGAAAATATGAAACTTTTTTTTCCTGCTGTGGCTGAGACACTCAGTATTTGACATAACCATACTTGCAAAAAAATTCTGATCTGAACATAGCTTTTACTGGCAAAAGAATACTAGTTAATGTCACATTTTGCTGAATTAGGCTGAGAAGTTTTTCAGTGATTTATACTTTTTCCATTGCAATAAGGCTTCAGCAGTCCAACAATTTTCCTAACCTTACTGTCCTTTAAATAAATATGCCCTTCAGTAAAAGAAAACAAGCCTGAAGTCAGGCCCAGTTCCAGCATAAAATTTACACCATTTAAAGTCACTTCCTTAAAGAAATGTCAGGACAGAGTAAGTCCACATTTAACAGACAGTGCCTATAATATCTCCATTTATGTTTTCAACCTCCACATTACAATTATTTTATGGTGGGATATATAGCAATGATTTCTTTACATAATTTAAATATTTCCACTTAATATGTCTTTATTTTCATTTACTTCCTGAATAAATTAAATGGATGAGAGTCACACAGTTCCAAAAGAATCCAACCTCTCCCAGTATATATTTTCAAGGAAAAACACAGGCGCAAAACTGTCAATTGGTTTTTTGCCTTTCAGCTGAATGGTAGTGAGTGCTGAAAGCATCCAGAATGCACACAAATACCTTGCATTTTTGTCTGACTTGATACTGTCTAGGACTTCAACCAGTACTTCATAAGAAGAAATAAAAGCAGTTTAATTTAAGACTACTTCTTTCTACAAAGGGGGGACAAGGAAGGTAAGGGCAGCCAGGACTCCCATTGCAATCTGATGGAGGACTCTTTAAAGCAACTAAAGACACCCACTTCAAACTTGAGTATTCTGCACATCTATAAACTTCTGCACGTACATAAGCTAGTAAGATTTAAACTGTTTACAACATGGAAAAGCAATTGAAAGCTGTGCAAGTGGCTACAGCTTGTTAGACAAAACCTCTAACTGTTCCATGAACTATGGTGAAATCTTCTAGCCATAGAGAAATAAAGAGCAAGTCTGAATGAAAAATCATAAGCAATATTACATGTCAATTCTGAATGTTTATTTGAATTAATTAATCTACATAGTTAAGATACTAAGATTATACAGGGCAAATATGAACCATGCTTCCTTCATAGGCTCCTATATGCATGCTAGTCCAAGAACAAAACTAAAATTTTAAGGAATAAATTGAAACCGCAATGCAGTTTACGGGTCATAGCATAATACACTTGGGAATAAAAAGCTCTGCTGCTCATAGAGCAGCTGACACTGGTTTGAGGTAAGCCAGGTCTTTGATTAATTCAAAGTTACCAAAACAGAAGAAACATTAGCCTAATCAATAATAGAAATCTGTGGTGAGGGCAAGCACAGCAGAAATCTGACAATGTTGAATTTATATTCTCAGAACACCCTGTGCTGGTAAAGGGGGTTTTGAATACCTTCTTCCCAGCCTGCTGTTCTAAAAAAAAAAAAAAAACAAAAAAAAAAAAAACACCACAGGTTGGTGATAGAGAGTTTACCAATTCCATGCAATTCCTTTATTCAAGCCACAGAACTACTTCCTTAATATCGTTAACTAAAAATCACAGACACGCAGAATCACAGAAGTTGGAAGGGACCTCTGGAGATCATCTAATCCAACACCCAGCTAAAGCAGGTTCCCTACAGTAGCCTACATAGGAAAGCATACATTTGGGTTTTGAATATCTCCATAGAAGAAGAATCCACCACCTCTCTAGGCAGCCTGTGCCAGTGCTCAGTCACCCTCACTGTAAAAAAATGTTCTCCCCCATGCTCAGATGTAAATTCCCGTGTTTCAGTTTGTGCCCTTCGCCCCTTGTTCTATTGCTGTGCAGCCCTGAAAAGAGCCTGGCCCCACATATTTGATTTCCATGCTTTAGATATTCCCTCTCAGTCTTATCCAGGCTGAACAGTCCCAGGTTTCAGCCTTTCCTCACAAGGAAGATGGCTCCAAGCCCCTCATCTTCCTGGCTCTCCACTGGAAACTCTCCAGAAATACTTCTTGAACCAAGGAGCCTCAAACTGGACACAGTACTCCAGATATGGCCTCATCAGTGCAGAGGAAAAGGTGAGGATCATTTCCTCCGACCTGCTGGCCACGCTCTTTTTTATGTACCTTAGGATACTATTGGTCTTCTTGGCCACAAGGGCACACTGCTGGCCACAGCCAATCTGTTGTCCATCATAACACCCAGGTCCCTCCCTGCAAAGCTCCTCTCCAGTGATTCAGCCCCTAACCTGTACTGACGCATATGGTTATTCCTCCCTAGATGAAGAATCCTACATTTACTCCTGTTGAACATCATCAGGTTCTTCTCCACCCAACACACCAGTCTGTGTGACTGTGTCAATATAAAAAAAAAAAAAAATAGCTCTTGATCAATATCTAAACAGGTACTGAAGAAGTGCTTCTGAAATTCAGAAGTATGACTTTTGCCCTACCTACTCAGCAGGCAAGGAGCAGACACATCACTACCAAAATATAGAGTTTGATACACATTAATCAGCTTTTTGGTACTAACTTCTTGGACTTCATTTCTTCATCAAACTACAAGTACACAGTGCACCAGCTCTTCTAAAACCAACTTGAACATATTTTGAGAAATATCATTCACATTTTAGTTTAGATCTGATCACATGAAGACAGCTAACAACAACTCAGTTGTCTCTTCTGGCCAACCTCTGTGCTAACTCCGTGGTCATCACTGTCCAGCTTGCCTTACCCTGGTTCACAGTCACTACAGTGTGCAATCTGAACTATTACTACAAATGAAAATACCACCAGTTCCCAGAGGCATATGCAGTGTGCCTCAGGCCACACATTTACTGACACAGTACACAGTGTTCAGAGGCTCCCAGCTTCCTCAAACACCACTTCCCTTCAGAGCATGCCAAAGTGCTGATTCCCAAAAAGGCACCACCCACTCGAACTTTTAAACTTTTTAAAAAGAGCATATTTACTACTAATTTTTTGTCTGACTTAAACCAGGATGCTAGACTTATGACAGAAGCAAATTACACTAACTGGATTAGAAATTTAAATACATAAGGTGAAGTTGAAGTCTGTTAGTATCAAACAAAAATACTGAGTACATCAACACCTACATTTATCTATTTAGAGAATTTTTACTTGCAGAAGTCTACCCACCTTTTTTCCCCCAAGTTAAACATGCAGGTATCTGTCTTTTCAAGGAGGGTATAGAAATTAGAACCATCCTTCTGCTAAACAAAAAAATAAATGTGGGGGAACAAATGATGGTATTTCTTCTAGTGGAAGGAAGTAATTAACGTTTTGCTTACTGTACTTCATCCTGTGGTATTGACACATGCACAAATAAGCTTGGAAAAGAGAGCAATGCAATAAGTCCTTTGATGACTTAATTACACAAATGAGGAAAAAATAAGGGTTGAATGAGCAATCAAGATTAGCAAACAATATCATTAGCAAAGAATTTCAGAGGATAATGGAACAACCCTTATCGATTCTTAATGCCACCTCAATTCTTAATTTGCCATCTCAAAAGGAACAGCAAAACTGAAAAGGAAATTGATTTGTTTTCTTTACATTTAAGGTACAAATTGAATTCTACATTAGAAATCTTAAAAACTAAGACCTTTCATCCAAGAAAACTGACACTGGATGCTAATACACTAAAGACAAATAAATCACCAGTAGAAAGAAATAAGTGAATAGGAAGCAGCTGTCCTATCTGCCCAAGCAGAAAGCTAGGAAGTATTTACCGAAACTAACAGAAAATGAACTAAGTGTTTGAGAATATAAGCAAAAAGAGTGGTGTTGCTTTCACATAAGGTACTTTGTCTTTCAGGGGTTGGAGTGAACAAGCCAACTCAAAGAAAGCTGGAGTGGTAGTTTAAGGGTATATCATTTATAAATAAATAAGAAAAATCACAAAATGATCATTTCAAGCAACAGAAATACTGATGACTCCAATGTAATTTTCATTAGAGCACTTTAAGATATTAATAAATATTTCTATGAAATATACATATGCATAGTTTTGCGTTATTCATTACTTTTCTGAAGTTTAATTAATCTATGCCATCCTTTCCTAAAAGTAGTTTTTCAGTATTAATAAACATTAACTGAAAGAGAAATTTTCATATATTTCTGAAAAAATCTGGATAAAAGGTCATAGCATTATATATCAAGCAGTGGATAGTATAAAGCAACTTTAATAAATGAAATCAGTGCTTTCTATAGGAAATTCACAGAAAAGCAGTGATGAAGGATTAAGTAGAATACAGAACCTACTATGACTTTCATGTAAACGTCTTCAGAGAAAGGAAGCAGAAACATGCAAAGTAAACATTTTTTGAATCGCAAAATGGGAAAGCAAACCATTATGTAACATGGAAAACAAATTGTTCTAATAACAAATGAGCACAATACTCATTTGTTGCTTATGAATACAATATGCTTGTTACAAATGGAAGAGAATTTTCAGAAAATACAGCAAAATTTCTTACGTTTACCAACAAGAACTTGAGGCTAGTAACAAAAATCCTTGCCAAAAGGAATCACAAATGGAAGCAATTTTGAATCAAATAGATTATGAGCTCACTAAAATATTTCACTTGAGAATTGTAGTTTAACTCATTCTAGACTCATGAAGGCTCATGACATTTGAAGGCTTTCATGTATTCAACTGAAAGAAGAATAAAAGCTCAAGAGATTCCAACCACCAACTTACACTTTCCATCCAAGGGAAAGTATTTCTAGGGAAAAAACAGTCAACAGTTATAGAGCTATTACTTAACAGATTTCATTTGCAAACTTTAGATTGATCAAATATCAAGGACAAATCAATTTTTTTATTTAAATGCTTTTTGTATGCTAAGTATTTTTTATAAACTGTATCTTGCATTTTTAAGAATGGTTATCTTGAAATGAATAGGCTATAAAAGAAATTCATAGGTGGGCAGTCTCCTTCAAAAAATTTTAATTGCATTTCTCCCATCCTACACACATGCTCTCTACACAATTCAATCTTTTGAACTTGCATCATAAATGGCAAGACTACCAACACCTGTTTGCATTTCAGTGCTACAGAAACTGCTGCTTTGGACTCATGTTAGTGAACAATCTGTGCAATTTTCATATAGTGTCTTGTAGCTGAGAATTTGCTCTATCAGATAGTGTTATTGCGTTCTTTGTATCTGTTGTTGTTTCCATGGAAATAAATAGAAGGCAATACTTTTGGAGCAATCTATGTGCTTGTACAGCTAGAGCAGAGGCTTATCACAGCTCTAAAAACAGAAGCTTACTAAGACACATAGTGGATGTAGTATAACTATATCAGTCATGGCCCCTGTATTTCTACTCAGGCTCTAGGCCTAATTAGTACACCTGAGAGCTATGAATGTGGTACTGGGTATTACATACTGTAGAATCCCTGTGGCACCCTATGCATTTATGAAATATCTGGAAGAACCAAAAGAACAGGAAACGCTATCAATCTTATGAGTTTATTCCATCTCAGAAAGACCATGCTGATTCTTTTGCCCGCTCTGAAAAAGAAATCCAATCAAGCTAATTTCTAATGAGGCAAAGGATAAGTTTAAGGGAAAAAGAATCTCAAGCAGCTAGGACAAAGAAATCAAAAAAGGTAACAGAAAAGCATCTTAAAAACAAGACAAGAGAGTGCTGGGGGGGGGGGGGGGGGGAAGACACAGCAGAGAAATTTTAGCTATTAGAAAAAAAAAAAAAAAAAATGTTTTCAACACCTATGAACTGGAGGCATGTGAAAGGACAGAACAGCCTTTCCAGCTGGTGCAATCACAGAAAGATGACTCCACACACAGCCCTGTCCGAGCACACATAAAGAGTGATAAAAAGAGAACAGCAAAACAATGGGAAATGCTGCAATTGAACAGACAACAGCACTTCCAAAAACATCAGATGCAAATCCCAGCCAGAGAGCAAGTAAACCTCAAGCAGGTAAACTTCAGACAGTACAAACAAGGACCTGAGAACAACTGCTCATCTGCCTGCCTTTGCCACTCGCCAGCCTCCAAAATCTCCCCAAAACACGTTCATGCACTCAAAGCTAACGAAAATGTTTTAGCCACTTCAAATTATTATCTCCTTCACTATTAAAAGACTAAACAACAAATACAGCTCCAGAGGACACTTTCTAACAGACTAATTGACAGAGACATAACTCTATGGGAGCTAGGACTTCCTGGAGTAAACCTATTTTGTCATTGTTCAATAGTAACAAACACTTCCTCTACTTCATTCTAATAGGCATTTCTTTTACTTGCACATCTGTTTTTAGCAGCAGTACAGCTATATGAGAGCTCATTTAAAGGTTAATTTCCAGACTGCTAGCAAATCTCTCCATTGCATGCAACAAAAGTTCTAGCTGTGAATTTCTAAGAAGCAATTCCACGGAAAAGGGGGAGAGATTACTTCTGGGTGACGCTGATACACTCAGTTAAAACACAGAAGTTGTTTTGCCTTAAAGACTCAGTAATGTAGGTGTTTAAGTAGAATATGTGGTTAATAAGTGACTGGTAGTTATCTGACAAACACATTTGAGTTCAAAACTTACCTAGAGTTCATCTACTCCAAGAACTATAGCCTGCTGAGGGAAGTGCTTATATATCAGTCTTCAGCTTTGGGAAACAGCTGAACTGAATACAGGGCCTTATGATTTCCTCTTAAGTTGTTACAATCTCATGGATAGTGAGGGAGAAACAAGGCTCTGAGATAGGGGAGGGGATAAGAAGAGCACAGAAGCTCGCTCTCTCTTGTTTCCAGAGGATGTTAAATGTCTTCTGGTTCACCTATTCTAAGCTTCTGTAGTTAGAAGACAAAAAAAAATGAGTGGTAATAACAAATATAATTATATATGAGGAAGGGAAGCCAGCCTTTCACCACTTTTTTTTTTTTTTTTACAGAACCTATAGCTTTCAAGTTAGACTTTGTTGGTATCAAAAAGCATCATACTTAAGGCATTAAAAACAGGATTTGTAAAACAAGAAAGACGCATGTAACTCTTCTTCCACTCAGACCAATGATCAAATTAAAATTACATTTAACAGAAGACTGAGGGATATGGTTAGTGGGCATCTAGTGGTGACAGGTTGATGGTTGAACCAGATGATCTTAAAGGTCTTTTCCAATCTTAATGATTCTATGATTCTAAGATTTAATGCTACTCAATACTAACCTAAAGAATCTTTAATCTCTTCAAAATGTGTGATTGCTTGGATCCTAGAAACTAGTCCAAATCATTTTCCAAATCATATCCAAAATAATGGATTAGAAGCCCATTTTCAGAAAAAGGCACGATAAGCCTTCCCTCTCCCCCCAAAAACAAACAAAAAATTTAGAACACCTAAATAAATAATGTAAACTTCTCACAGAACAGAGGGACCTTTTACAAGCTGGAGAGGCAGGCTTCTCAGCAATCCAAAAAATAAAATAGGAAAGTACAACAATGTATGACTGTGAACAGTTTTCAAATGGAAAATGAATTCTAGTTTTATTAACAAATTCTGTTTAAATAAATGTGTTTTAAAAAAAGTAAATAAAAAAAAAATCAGACTTTACTTCTCCGCACCTGTAATATCCAGCAAAATAATACTGTCAAAATTATTTTTAGGAACTAATCATTAAACCAGTTTTGCACCCTGTTATGTACATAGGATTTCCCAGTACATTCAGAGTCCTCTCACAGCAAAAGTCAAACTGCACGGTGGACCCTTCCAATATGTTCATGTAAATGCACTCAGATTAACTGAGTACATTATTTTGTGGATGAATTTTGCACCTAAAACTGATGTTTTCACACATCGAAGTAAACAATCCTAACAAACTAATGACCAGTTTGCTTCTCACTTTGAAGGTAGTTGATACATACAACAAAACCTAACCTGCATCTCCTGATTCTTAGCATCTGGCAGCCAGATGTTAAGCTCAGAGTTGAATGCAAACAAGAAACCAGTGAAATACTGTGAAACAGATCTATTTTAATAAAACATCCATTAGTGAGGAGTCTAGAGACTTTTTCAATCTAACACCAGGAACAATTACCTAAAAGATAAGTTCTCAGAGGATGCCAAAATTGTAAAATGGAGTAAGCTATGTCAGATAGATTGAAACTTGCTGCGGCTTATATCCACAACATTTTGAAAGGAAATGAATTTTTGAAGACCTAGGCCATAAATGTATATATATGTATATATTCTTAAATTGCTGCAAAAGCTCTGGAGATTTTTGGTCATTAACGTTCAAGTATTCTAAGTGTGAAGAATATTTACAGAGCTACAGTTTTCCATTGCACTTTCTCCTTGTCATCAGTACCAGTATATATTTGATCAATCCAAGCACACCAATCAATACCAACACTTATTTCAGAACATCTAAGCCCCAAAAGATCTGTATAATAGATTTTTTTTTTTTAAATAATGTTTGTAAATATCACAAATGTCTTAATACAGTGGAAAAGACTGTCCAAAAAGGAAAAGCTATAACTGAAATTTGTAATTACAGGAAAAAAAAAACAAAAAAACACTAGCCTCAAGAAAAACAGATAGTGATAGAAATGAGGATCCCAGAAGTTTCAGACAGAAACAAAACAAATGTGAAATTCAACATCAAAGTAATGAGCATCTACTCTTTGAATCAAATATCAAGAACACTTCTATTCACTGCTCTTTTTAAATTGAGAGAAATATTTTACTTCCACAAACAGCAAGGTAGCTCAGTAGGTATTCCCTGGGAATCAAACACATAAGGAAACATAGCATATGTAAATGAAGCACTTATTTGCCCAACAACACAAAAAAAAAAATCAGTTTTACTAAGTAAACATTGTATCTCCTAGTATCATTCTACCAACAACACAATATGGGCATCATTTTTCAATTGGGAAAGGGATTCTAATTTGAATACTTATGCTAAAAGGTTTCTTAGATGTTTCTTTATACACTATGGTAACCACACCACACACTGAAATTATATAAAAATCTTCACATTAGAAATGAAATAGCATCCTGAATATGACTACGAATTTACATATAATCTCCTGAATGTCTGATCCCCAAACCCTCATTTTTCTAATGGCAAAAGTATTCTCCATTTCTAAAAGAACATTTTAATTGGAAGAAAAAAAAAAAAAAAAAAAAAGATCAAGCAATAAAAAGCCTGGCACAAATTCTAAAAATACATGCATAGAAGATGTGGTTTCTTCTTTTTTTGGAACTGAGTTGTATCACAGATTTTAAAAGATTGTTTGATTCTTGAAGTATCCCTTAAAAATTATTCCAGAATTTGATGTATTTCAGTAAATCTGAAAAACAAAAGAACATTAAACTGACAAGAAAAACAGGGCTGTCAATGATTTGCTATCCTCAAATGTATCATTCTTTAATTTGCTGAACCAAGAACATGCAAAGGCTATATCCTTTTATTTCTCCATCACATGTTTCTGGAGTGTCATTGCATGCCAATGTTGGGAATTCAGCTCACTTCTAATTTAAACTCATTTATTATAGATAGTAATTATTTCATTTAATTATTTCATTTCCTGCACAGAATCATGCATACCAGCTATATAGATAATTACTTGTAGAATAACTATCTATAGTCAAAGTCTATATACTTCATGCCTATTTATATCAAAGGTTTCCCCTATCTCTTCCGAGGGATGGAAGATCTGATTTGATTCATGTAACCCTGTATGAAAAAAAAGAACTGGAACATTTAAACTTTAAAAAAGGAGAGAAAGAAAGAGAAGATAGCAATCCAGACAAATACAGTTTAAAACAATGAAAAACCTGTGCCAAAATATACTTTCCAGAGCAGTTTTCGCCAATAAATTTAATCACCATTTCCATGTCTATTCCATTTCTAGTTAGGATTAAAATAATTGTTAAAATGTAGATTTTGTGGAGTTTGATCCACTTGATGGCAGATATGAACAATGAACTGCAAACAGAACTGATGCAAAGAGACCTCACACAAGCCCCAGCAGACACTTTCAGACATAAACTGACATTTGCACGGTGCTGCATATATGTTAAGTGCTGTTGCAGGTCTGGTACAATACAGCAAATATTGTAGTTGGTGGAAACTCACCAGGTATAATACAATCACTGTGGAGATTAGTTGAGTTCACTCTTTAATTTAGAGCTATTATTTGTATACAAATTCCTGTATTCTCCATATTCTCTGTATCTGTTAATCACACCTCCTTTTTTTTCCCCTCATTAAAATAGATATAGTTATCAATATATACGTTTGTTGCTTAAACTATTTTAACATTGTCTTTAAAACAGTGTATGAGTGTTTGTACATAAACAACACAATCCATTTTTTATTTTTTTTTTTTACTACACACTGAGGGGAAAAAAATGAACTGTTTTCAATAGAACTGTTGTCTTTAAATAAAACTGCAAGTTAAAGCCATTAAGTTTTTAAACTATCAAGATGCTTTGACTAATGCTGGCACCATATTAGACCATATCCATAACCATATAGGACCAGCCCTATCCGAGGAGTAACTTGCTGCTACAGAGAAGGCTTCGGAAGGAGCAAGTCATGAGAGAAGGAGAGGGACAGGAAGCTTGCCATTAGCCAGTGAGCCAACAAGTCTCAACACTCAGACATTACGCTTTCAGCTGATTTCTTGCCTTTCTTGATGGCTGCAAGTTGTTCCTTCAGGACTTTTTTCTATCAGTTCAGCATGTCAAGAGAACAAAGTTTAGAGCAGCGAGAAAGCCATGAAGCCTTGGAACTTTGAGTACCACAGAAGTTTTATTTCAGTGACTGATATGGGTATGCATTTTTAAGCAAAACTCAAAAACATAACTTAAAATTAAAGGAGAGCAGTTATTAAAAGAATAACTACTTCATTAGTTCAATCAACTCTCAAACTGTCCATGGAAACAAGGCATTGTCCAAAAATAGAAGATAGCCTGTGTGCATAAATCCCTCTGCCAACAAATCTGTCTCTAACTCATAGCAATCCAACTCCAACCTCTAAACTGTAGGATATGTTACAGTGACCATGTCTGGATTGGTTTTTTTTTCGGTGTTAACGTTGATCATTTTCTTCGCCTCAGTAGGGCTCCGATTCTATTATTCATATATTATGGCTGAAGATACTTACAGTACAGCTATGGTTCAATGCCTAGGGCCTCTTGAGGCAGAGAGAAGCATTCCAAAGTACACCCTCAAAAGCACAAAAGAAAACAACACAGAGACTATAAAAAGCGTAACTTTTCTCAAAGTTCAATTTTACGAGTTAAACCCAGCCAATGGCATTAGCTCTTAACAGAGTGAGGCAAAAAATGTTTCTACTTGCTCTGTTTTTTCTTTTGCTTTTATACTTCTAAACCCTGGATGGAAGTCATTAACAAAATAAACTTTCTTAAGCTGCAGCTTTGTCAATATCTTGCTCAGATAACAATAATATACTGCTCAAATCTGCTTTAGAGACTATTTTGTTTGGTCAAAAGGGAATCCAAATGTGGATGTCACTTACATGTAAAATTTAACAGTCAATTAATAAAAAATAAAGATCACAAAAACCCGTGTACCTTCTTACTGCAGATTATGTTTTGTACCAAGCATCACACAACATCTTTAGGTGAAAGGCAGCAACAGCTTGGGTGGTTTTTTTTTTGTTTTTGTTTTTTTTTATGTCCAAATACCTTTTCACGTGAGACAAGAGCTGGTAAATTCAGCTAGAGTGCATTAAAACCACAAGGGTGCCAATGTGCAGGAAATCTCAGAAGGAATACAAAGCTCAGCAAAAGAGTGAAGAAGAGTCTTAAGATAATTTGGCTCTTTTACTATCTTCCCCATCAACAACTGGGGCACGCCAAAGATATTAATCATCTGTACTATATTTGTATAAAAATGACTGCCCAGGGAACAGATGTTCTCTGTTTTGGCACAATCTTTCTCATTTGAATTAGCCACACTCTGTCAACGGATAAGCTGAAAAATTGTTAGAACTGTATTGAAGCATGACCCTTAGATGTTTCTCATCTCTCCCATTATTAATCTTTACACTTAGCATTTTGCTATTTCAAAGACCAAAAAAAAAAAAATCCTTGCCAAATTAACTGGCAAGATTTTTTTTCCCCCCTCAGTAGATGACAAAGGTAGCTTTAAAACCTTTACAGAGTGGAATCTTCTAAATATCTTTACAAAAGTAAATCTAAATAAAAACTCTAACTATTAGTCACTAGAACTACAGAAATTGGCCCCATTATCATCATGTGACAGCATGTCAGTACATCAAAGATTCAGCACACCATAAGTGTACCAGTAAGTAGCATTTCTGTTCAAGCCCTTCTTTCAGGCACTGCTTACCATTGAAGGATTCTGGAAGCATGACGTTGGCACTGAAAATCATTCAAGGTGGCCAGAGAGATCTTGCTGTGCCACTGTATAATATTCTTGAAGTAAGCATGTTACATCATCTTAAGTGTAGCAACAGCTGCATTTGCACAGTTGTTTCTGTGTTACTTCAGTTTAATGAAGCAAGATGACAGAAAAAGTAAAATCGCGCTCAAGTTCTCAAAGACTTCCAACAGTTGAATCAGTGCTGCTGGATCAACCTCAAAGCATAATGCCAAATGTAGAAAGTGTCCTAGACAGCACTTAAAATATTGTAACATTACCCTTACAAAACCCCTCTGCGAGACATGTTAGGTCAACTTGTGAATTTTAGAGCCATTTTAGAGCCACTGTAAAATGCTTTCAGCTCTTTAAAAGAATCTATTATAATATTGTCCAGAGTGATGGCCAGGGAAGGCATTCTGCAGTTGTTTTCAAACCCCTGTAACTGCCTCCCCTGACCTTATCATGTTGCTATAATAAACATAAGTGATCATCTTTCATATTTCACCCAATAAAATACACCACAATTCGTTCCAAAACATCACAGATGAGTTTTCAGTCAAGTGTACTCTGCAATGATATCTAGCGTTCTCAAATGTCTACTGCTGTATTCATCAAGACAACAATTACAGTATCCTATGCCATGCTAGTCTCATATTTAAACATGAATTATATTGATATCTAAGAGCTATGTATGAGTTTTCTCTTGTACCTCCTTGCTGGCATTTTTAATGTCAGCTAGAGTACTACAGAAAAGAAAAGCAGGAATGTGTCTAAGAGTCACTCAATATATAACTTTCTAATTCATTGCAGAGGTGTGAGGGAAAAAAATCCTGTAAAATTCTCATAGTCATAGAGAAAGCACAGTAATTTATCACTCTGTGTGGTGATTTTATGCCTTAACATCACTAGCAGCTTAAAATGGTATTGAATTGGAAGCCACATCTGCTTCTCCTATGTGTCACTAAATGACATAAACATGCTGGGTTTCAAAAGGACACAGTAGTAATTCTGAGGTCAACTGAAAGCAAAAACTTTCTAGTATATTTTAAATACCAAAAAAGCCTCTAAACTCAGATTTCGCTCTGATTTGGACATTTCTGCACACACAATATGTACAACATGATTTTCTTTTCTTTCTCCTCTTGCATACACATATGCAAGCAGTGCAACAGGGCTAGCAAGTGATATTCAACCAACAGGTTGAATATCCATTTCTGAGTCCAGACTTCTGTGTGTCTTCCCAAATATACTTACATAAAAGTCAGTTTATGGTAAATTTGTTTCATTTTTCAGTATCCAAACAGAACAGTTACTTAAATAACAAAGAGATACAGGACAAAGACATAAGAATCAAGAAATTTACATCAGATCTCACAAATGAGAATGTAGCTTGATTGGCTAGTGTCTAGCTAGTTTTCCAGGCTCCCTTCTAATGGGGATGAAAACAGGTAGATATATACAAATGATTCATCATTTTATCTGTCTTTAAAAATAATATGAAGCTAAATAATCAGCGCTTGTAAGACAAACTGTGACCAGTAATAATTATTTGCATTCCCAAACACTGAATACCTCAGTGAATGCCTTATGACTATGGAGAACTTTGTGTTGAATTAGTCCTTTATGTTACAGCAGAAAAGCTGACATCTTAGCGCTTACAGCAACCTCAGCTATTTCTGTTGAAGCAGTTCTGAACTTGACAGTGCCATAAAGAAGGACCAACCAAGTAATAAAGTAGTCTTTGTCCCCTTCTCAGAGACCCTCCTGCTACTTTATACACCTTCATGTGATTTAGTTTACCATGAGAAAAGGGCTTGGAATGTTAATATTAACATTATACAATATAACATTAACCTTACTAAAACTATACTAACGTAAAATTCATGCTCTGATTTTTGGGCTGAAAAATAATAGAATAAAGTCGTAAGTTCCATTACCACAATTCAGCAGAAACACATGAAAGAATAAGCAAAAACATCCAATGGAGAGGCTAGCTATGAGAGCACTCTTCAACTCCCTCTCCAAAATCTCTTTTCCCACTTTTGGTAGAAATATTAATGAAGACACACTCATAGGTCCTCCCTAGGACCTCCTTCATAGATTGTATATGGAAGACGCCATGTGGCTGTGACTAAATAGTTGCTCTTATTAATGTAAAAGACCTGCATTTGTAATAACCTCTCCAACTGCATGTCAGGCACATGTTTCCTTAGGGATAAGAAAGCAATTTTAAAAAGTTGAAAATAAGTGTAATAATACAATTATTCATAAAAAGTGAACATTTTTAAATTTATGCTGCTTAAACTTCAGATGTGCCAACAGCTCCATCTCTTCGTAAAACTTTGTATACAAATACAAGTTCCATACTGCTAGTACTTACAGCTTCAACTAAAATTCAGAATGACATGAATCAGAATGGTTTACAGACAGATTTTTAAATTTTGTTTATGACAGTGGATTAAGCTAATCAGCCTGCCCAAAATTACACATACAAGGTCTGCACTTGCTCTTCACCTGAGCAGTATTAAATAGGTCATTGATTTGTAATAGAAATGAGGGGAAGATAAAAGATAAAACACATGAAAGCATTACCAACCACTGCCATCCATGCCAAAGGCAATGGAATGAGCACATATACATTACTCTTCCTGTTCTATGTACAGAACTTATAGTACTGGTTTTATCTTTCCATTAGCACGGTTTTACCACCGTGCTAATTATCCCAGTCCCAGAACTTCTATTTCTGTTAAAAGGAGGGACTATTACAAGCATAAAATCTGCCAGTTTTAGCCCAAATGAGTCAACTCCAGTTACACAAACTGGACTCAAACTACGTAGGCCTGTAACATTTAATTTATTCCCTTGTTTGGGATATAGTGATTGAATATCTCAACAACAAAGCTTGTATATAACTAAAAAGTGAAGTTCCAGTTACGCTGTTTTGTAACCTTTTTCTTCATCATTGACATCATCTGCTCCAGACGAATCAAGACCGATCAAACCAAGCTAGAATGTAAAAAATGGGGTAACAGTTGCACATTCAGTCTCTCAGATGAAGCAACTGAGCACTCTCATCCATTCTAAAAAGCCAACATGCCCTTCAGCACGCAATTCAGAGACTACTGCTCTTGCCTCTCAACTCCATGCGTAGCATATTCAGGCCCAGCAAATTTAAACAGTATACATCTCAGTGTAGGCACCTCTATCTATTACGTAAACTTACAGAAAATATTACTTCGCTGTCTACTGAACTGCAAACCATAGCAATTTTCAAGAATTCCTCCTCTGTAGATAATAAGTAAGAACTGCGTACATTTCACTAGGGTAGTTTGCCTTAAATCTTAATCTTTGAAAATGAAAATCTTATTCTTGAAGGCATATAGTCAATCACCTCACAAGAGGACATTTTACTAGTTCACAAGCGAGGAAAGTAAATGCTGTCAGTGGGAGAGGAAGAACAAAGTTTGAAATAAGCATGGTAGTGAGGCATGTGCATACACAAAAGAGCTGCAAACGCCACACAAAACAGTAACTTGAAAAAAAGAGCAATCAAATCTGATTAAGAAACAACAGTAGTTCTCTAGTGTCTCTTGTTAACAGGAAAACAAGATCAACCCTACTTCACATTCCATATGCCCTTATTTCATTACCCAATATAAATAAATAAATAGCACAGCATAAGTTACTGCCCAACTAAGAAATGAATTTATCCTGCACTTAATGAAAATTATTTTACTTGACAAAATTCCCTAGAGCAACAAGCACAAATTCAGAGAAACTCTCTAGAAGCCAGAGATGTTAAGTGCCAAGTCTAATTTTACAAACAATTGGTTTCTTTCTACCATTTACATCCTCAGTTTTATGACATTGTTACTAGCAAGAAATTTGCTAGGACCTGAGTAGATTGGAAGAACACATCAGGTTAGATGATTTTTGCCTGGATTCAACTGCAGCACAAACATGCACAAAATACTAAATTTAGTAAGAGATCCCATCAGGAATCAACAAGATCACTATCAGGAGACCAGTACTACAAGCAGAGAATTAATTTGGTTTTGATCACATTAGAATCTTTATTATTCCTCAGTTTATCCATAGGAATGCCTTGCTTTCTCCTCACAGGGAAAATACAGATTTAGTAGGGACTTCATCGATCTTCAGATGGAAAAGTTGGCTGGAAAACTAGATGAAGAAATTCCAAGAATCAGAATACCCCTTACATTTAGAACTAGCCCCAAAAAGTTAATGATCTTAAAGTAGTCCTTACTTTCCCATTACTACACTTCTTCTACCTGCAAAGGTCTCTTGCTACTACATTACAGTACTCATTTCAGCTTAATTTATAAAAATAGCTTCAACTCTTTGGCAGTGATAGTTTATGCTATATTTCTATTAAAGAAAATACAATGGGAAAATATCATTGATTTTTGATCTAAATATGTTTTTTCACACAAAAAGGTTTAATTTCATCTAGTAGTATTTGAAACATCAATACTCTCATTCCAAACCACAGTACATAAATTCCAGATATTTTTTCTCTTGCAGGATCATTACTTGTTATGATTTAGGATGTACATTAAAGCTACTCCAGGCATACTTCCTATTTTTGACTTCCATATTTCACCCACTTGTATTATATACAGCCTGCGCTGTAGGGATTTTCCTCATCATTTTCCTTTCCTTTTGTAAAATCAAAGAATAGTAGGATGTTATAACCAAAAAATAAACAAGAGAGTTAGGCATAGCAGACTTTGATAACAAAGGAGAATAAATAGAAGGCTTACCCCTATCCTGGGCTCACTCACAAAACACCAGCAGAGGCAACCTCCAGAAGAGATCCTTCCCCACTAGGTAGCCAGCTCTTAAATAGGTCTAGGAGGAGGGGAGCCAGGCAGCACAGGAGAATTGCCTTCACCTGTGCTCCTCTGGCTGACTCATTGCTCGCCTCAGGTGATCAATCAGAGGTTCAGGCTGTGACTCAGTAGTTCCCATACACCTTCCCTTCCCCTTCTCCTTTTCCTTTCCCTTCATTAATGAATGTTGTAGTTGCCTGAAACAAAGTGAAAAGAAGAAAACAAAGATTTAAAATGGCATTTTATCAAAATTGAGAAGTTTCATGTAACAAACATGTTCACCAAACTTGAAACCAGGCTTCTAATATATAATGAATATTCTGACATATTCTAATACATTTCATTTTTATATCCCTACTTTCAATTAGAAAATTTTCTATTTGCCCTTGTCACCTAAAAACTAACTTTGGCAAGAATTCAGCTAAAAAAAAAAAAAAGAAAAGAAGAAGAAATAGATAAAGAACATATGAAACCCCTATTCAGCAACACCTAGCTCCTGGATATATTCCACATTCCTCCATGTAAACTGCCCAGTAGGCAGCAGAATTACGACTGCTGTCTGACTTTACTGAATATCTGAAACGTAATTCATACCTGAGACTGTTAAAATAGTTCAGTTACTGCCAGTGTAAATGTATAATCGTATTTAAGAACAGAGATTTCACTAATCTGTAAGCAGAACTTTTCACATACAGTATCTGTATCTGAGATATTAGAGGCTACTTCCACTTCCTAAATCTATTCCTGCCTTTATAGGAAGGTAATATTTCATATCAGGTTCTAGAAGTGGGAAGAGAGAGGGATAAAACAAAATAAAGTAATTAAATGAATAAACACTCATGAAAACATTCATGAAAGTTCAACACTTCCCTTTGGACTTGGGAGGAATAGCATTAGCTCTAAATTTCTTATATCAAGTTAAAAGAAAAGAATTAAAGGCATTGTTCTTCTAGGAAACCAGACAGTGTGGAAGTGAGGCCATTTCTCTCCCAGAATGCTATCTTATTCTCCCTCTAACATGGGAATGGCCCAGAAGAGAACTCTTGTTATATTCATGACAAACACGCTATCATACTATTTTTTTGTATGTAAAACAGAAGAAAGCCCCATCTTCTTTGCCTAACTCTATCTGCCATTCTCCTTGTTTCCAAACAAAAGTTCCTTCGAAGGACAGTGAAAATGGTGGGATATTATTTTGAGTTTGTGAGCAGAGAGCAGAATTGGAGAGTCCATCGATTTAGAAAGACAATTTTTCAAGCTTTTCTTCACTAATACTAAATTCACTATAAGATTCTGTTCCACTTCTTTCTCTCAAACCAGCCATATGGTCTTTTTTTATTAGGTACTATATAACTACTGAGCTCCATTAAGATGTCAAAAGCATTAGAAGGCTGATAATGGGCAGAGGCCTGGCGTACTAGATTCTTCCCAAATTTGAATTCTTGTCTCTGTATAGAAAATTCTGTTCTGTGGGTGAGAAGAGTTATAACATACAAAATGTAAAGTTATTTACAGGAGGCATTCGGAAGGGCTATCCACTGTGCTTACAAGCTCCAGTTCACAAACATGATTTCTGGAATATTACTTACTTGCCCTGGCAACATTTCACCTTTTTGTAAAGGTGTCTACTAGTCAGCCTACACCTCATGCCATTAGATGTAATCCTGAGCAAACTAACTCAAAAAAACAGCTGTACTTCCAACTACTTTGAGTGGAAAAAAAATTAATCAGATAGATTCACTATGGTCACTTGCAGTTATAAGCAAAAGAGTCAAGGGGCAGCACTGGCACAATTTCAGAGTATAAATGGTAGCAGTAAGTGGTATTAACAAAAAAATCAGCCATTCAGATAAAGCCATTTGTCACTTGGAATCAACTGGCAGAAAAGTGTATTTCTCATAGATTATGTAGCTGGTTTAGGTTATATTTTTGCCAATACATGGGAAAACAAAGCTGGGGAAGTTTATATATCATTTTTCATCCATTTTTGCAACTTCTAACAGCAGTGAAGTACATGAACTGACATCTTTCTGGAATCAAAAAAGTATTAAATTGTAGTATATCTTTTTCCTAATAAATTGTTGAAATACACTTTGAAATAAAAAAAAAGGAAGTTGTCGTATTTTCTGGTGATTAGATGGAATTAATCAAATGGTTTGGAACCCCTCAGATTTTTATCTATGATTAGTGATGTCAGTACCATTTGGTTTCTACGACCCAAAGCTAAGAGCTATCAATGCACAGCACTTGAACCAGAACTTCTATCAGTACAACACGGAAATGATAGACAAATGCAGAAGTACACGGAATTTACAAGGTCCAATCACTAATAATTTGTTAAAACCTAGTTTTCTAATCTGTGTTTAATGTCTTAACTGCCCAAAATAAAACATTTATGTTGTTTGTTTAAAATATTCTTATAAAATATTTTAAGGGCAGAGTCTTAAGTATTTTGTCTATTTACAAAGATTATCAAGCTATAAACAAATTAACATCTGTACCCAGCGGGACTTCTACAGTAGTTGATAGTCTAAGCCTGTGTTTATAAGAAATTTAAGATAAACAAAACACAAGGTTTTTTGTAGGAAGTACATCTTAACCTCAATTTAGGACTTGTTATGTTTGTTCTAACATTGTCCAGAAAACAATATGAATAACTAATGGAAGTACAGGGCAATCTAGTTGTAAATGCATGAGTCCAGGTTTGCATATTAATTAATTAATTATTTTGAGTAAATGTTTCATTTAAATGGACCTGATTTATAGAATTACAGTAAGTATTCCACAGCTTCCATCAGGGTGGTCAACTTTACCAGGGACACAATGCAATTAAACAGTGAGGTCACCTCTATCTCAAGAACTGCATGCTTTTCACGTGAAAAAATGACATCCCTAGTCACAAAAACAAAAAGAAAAAAACTACCAGAAACATATAATCCCAATAGAATGGGGAAGAGAATCAAAATAAACAAAGTAGAACTTGTGGGTTGAGATAAAACTATTTGCTAAGACAGAGAAAAGGATAATAACTATGACAAATATATATATATATATATGAATGTAGAGAAGACAATCACTTGATTTACTAGCAATGCTCACCATCCCCTGACCGATACCCATCTAGCTCCCAAGCAGCAAAAGAGAGTGATGAACTTCTATCCCCTTCAAACTCTGCATGATGTCATATGGTATAGAAGTTTGTCAAGTTTAAGTCAGTGTCCTAATTCTGTTCCCTCCCAGCTCCTTGGACCCTTCACTGAAAAGTGGTGTTGGCTTTGTACAACACTGCTTAGCAGAAACAGTAAGCATTGGTGTTATTAATACTGTTTTTCTCCTAGACTTAAAACATAACATCGGACACCCTGAAGAAAAAAATTCTCTGCCAGCTGAAACTAAGACAATACTACTATACTACGCCTAAATATAAAATCAAAAGCCCACATAAAAATAGGAAGAACAAAACAATAATATGTATTTGAACTAAGGGTAAGTGAAAAGAGAAATATAGTCCTAAAAAAAACCCAAACTGATTAGATGCTCTGCTTCAGCAAAAAAAAACCCTCAAATATCCTGTGAAGAAGGAGATATAAAACTAGTTACAGACATTATATTACAGATCATCCGTTATCAAGATTGGCTGAAATATCTGTTGGCATAGCCTAACATGCAGAGAATGTGTGGTTTTAAGTTCAGTATTTTTATCGATTTATCAATGGCATTTCTCTCATCACAAAAAGCAAACATACACATTTCTGGTACTCCTTGCAAAAACTGCAGGCAAATAGAAAAGAACAGCACATTCTGCTTTTTTATTTCCTTCCCCAGCCAGAACAGCAAAAGCACTCTCTTAGAATCCAGATCTCTTTCACCTTTCACACCAAAGTCTTTGAATTCTTTTAAGCTCTGTCACACATCCATTTTATACTTTTGCTGTTGTTTTCTATGAGATTCATCTCATGCTCCAGGAAACACCTGTTTTGGATCCTCACAACATAAGAAGATCAAATTTTGTATTTACAGTTCTGTTGTAGTTATTTCCAGTCAACCAACTTATGAGGCCAAAGAAATAAAGACTTCTATCCTGAAATAATGCACTAAAATAGTATTAACAGAGATCTTTCACAGATACTGCCACTCCTGCATGCAATTGTTAATAAATTTCTCATAAGACAGAATAGGAACCTGAGGCAAAGACATGTTAAATCAGAACCCAAAGATGCACTGTAGTCTATGCCATGAATACCAAAACACACACACACAGTTCACTTGGGAAAGGAAAGGAATGGAGAAAAAAACTTTGTGTTAATGGCATTATATTCACTGTGCTTGTGAAGAAAAAACGTTTTTGCAACATCCATAAGGAAAGTCAGTTAAGACTCAGCACTCTGCTGTGACTAGAGGCTTTGAAGTAAATTATCTGTAATACAGAAATGTAATCCAGGTTACTTGGAAATGGCATGAGGCAAGCTGGATACTTACTGTAGTGTAAGAACACTACAAGATCATATGCATCTTTATGAGCAACTTTCTATTGAAATCAACATACAAACTCAGAGAATAGCAAGGCTCCCAGTAAATCTTCAGCAAACACAGAAAATCCGTCTTGTTCTTTATGCATAGGCAGTCAATCAGTTTTCTAACCATATTAAACTCTGTTGCAGCAGCCTTTTTGAAGAAAACTGCACAACAGCTTTTTTGATCACTCTCTCTAATTCACTGTATTTGCAGTTTGAAAAAGTAAATTCCAGCACTTTCCAGTGACCATCACTTCATTAGACAAGACTACAGGTCACTGCACCTAGAATTCATGGACCACACTCTGTTTTCTTCATTTCGCTGAATGAGATTTCTGTAGGTCCAGAAAAATCTCATGCAGACACAAAAATGGAGCTCATCAGACAAGTTATAAGCGCCTTCCACATGATTTTGACATCGCTTTGTCTGTGACTAATGCAGAAAACACTCTGAGTCCCTGAAGCAACAAAGTAATTTTTCAGACTTTAAGATTAAAATACACTCTGCTGTATGTAGAAAACACAGTTTGGAAAATAAAAAACAGATGAGTTTCCTTTCTGGAATGTATCAAAAATCTGCCTTCATAAAATATACTCTGAAATACTCTTATACCAACAGAAGACATCACATAATTATGCTACAGCATAACTAAAGTTATGGCAGTGCTGATAAGCCTGACACAACGCTGTGATGGGAAAAGAATGAAAATTTAAATAATGCTTACCAAGACTGTTTCAACACTGCACCAAATTGAAATAACAACAAAATCTTTTTCACATATACATAATCCTCTTGCCAAAATCAGTGACCATTAATACAAAAGCCAACTTTGGGTTGTAATAGTATGAAAGAAAGTATCACAGTTTAAGCCATATCGTGAAACTACTACTGGTAGACACTTCCTATTCTGTGTTGATCCAAATCGGCTTCACTAATAGCAAAGATATGTTTGGGGATCTCTGTCTCACATGCAAAGCCATGTTAATAGTAGCATGAAAAAGCCATCATGGTTGCGCTGTAATTTCACTAACATTTAGCTTCTTTTGACAGCTGTTGCCTGACTGCAGTCTATAACACTGGATAAACCTATGTGGCTTATTAAAAGCAAACTAGGAGAGCTGGGTGTCTGAGAGATTTCTTCTCCCTACAAATTCTCTTTATAATTAACTATGGAAAGTCAGTCTACATTTCTGAGTTAAGCCTTCTGCCAGTTTCTGATATTTCCATTAAAGAAAAGAAACACTTCTACTGCACTCTGTAATTTATCATTTTCTCTCCACAGAATCCAAGCCCTCTCTGCTAAACATTAGGAATTCCTGTCATCCCCAAATGACAAAAAACTTATTAAATTCCATACCATTATAGAACGCAGATCCTCAGTGCTTTTCTTCCCCTAAACTCAGTCTTTAATGTGAAGAGGCACTTGCAAAATGTATTTTATCCATATTAACAAGCAACTCAGTCG
This sequence comes from Lagopus muta, assembly GCF_023343835.1. Classification (NCBI taxonomy): domain Eukaryota; kingdom Metazoa; phylum Chordata; class Aves; order Galliformes; family Phasianidae; genus Lagopus; species Lagopus muta. The sequence goes on from NC_064433.1 coordinate 85,011,642, forward strand.
CTGTTTCTGGTCATTTTGATGCAGTCAGTAACTTATACTTCTAAGCTGGAGATGCGCTTTTCAACCAAATGCAGCTCAGATATTTCTATTTTAACTCATACCACAACTCCACTCATATTCCAGCTATTGGATTATTTGTGAAAGCTCTTTTCATGTATTCACAGAGCAGGATTATTTTTTCCTCTATTTAGCCTCCAGACTCCAGCGGTGATACAAGATTGGACTGTTCCATAAGCAGCATTCCATTCTATCTTTATATTAGTTTTGCGCTACTTAGAGACTTGTAACTTTTTGAAAACAGATTGAAGACTTCATAGAATCATAAAATCATTAAGGAAGAGACCACCAAGATCAACTCTTTTAGTAGTCTTTACATTTTTAATTATAAAATTCTGAACAGAAATTTTTCTCTTGAGGGATTTTAGCCATAGATAGAGCCAAATGTAGGCTCTGATTACTTTCCCTCTTCTCCTTCCTCCATAAATACACTGGTATTTCATTGGCCCTTATTTGGAATAGCATAAAACAAACAATTCAAACATTTTCTATGTTTTGTTATGGCAATACACGTGAATGCCACAATGGCCAAACATACAGATGCTTTTGCTACCTGAGTCAAAGCCCCTGATGAGGCATTAATTCAGCTCTACATATGATGCCCAAGTACATGCATTTGGCCTTCCATCTTCAGTGAAATATTTTATTCTGGCAGCTTCTATGAAGGGAAAATTATCTTTTCAACTAAATGTTATAATAATTCACAATATATATAGTAATTTAAAATAGGTTTCTGTAATGAAAATTAAGGTCATATGGAAGTAATCAAAATTTTATTTGGATACTATAGAAGTAAGGTGAAAGACTTGTGGTGTTCTGTAGAAATTCTTCCTCCTTCATTTAAAAGCTCCACTGGAAGTGTCTAAATATAGTTTCACATAATTACCACTGAGAAGGAAATTCTATTCAGCGTCCCTTGTGGTATGGACTCTGCCAAAAGAACTCCAGGCATGGATCAATAATGATTTTCTAGAAACAGCTTGGTATTTCCATGCCCTTAGAGTACTGTACCAGCAATTTATTAAAAAATGATTGCCGTACCCAGTATGAAGTCATGAATTTCCTGGATTTATGTCACTACTTTATTATTTCATAATAAGATGGTACACTTTGACCCGAAAAGAGGAAAGCACATGAAAGTTGCCATGCTGAGATTAGCACTTCACTCAGGAATAAGTCCAGCCAGAATTCTTGAAAGTCAGCCATACTTCCCAAGAAGTTAAGTAGAAGTGAATAGTGCATTTTTGCTTTTAAATTCAAAACACTTTTTTCTGTTTTGCTTTTTAATATTGCTACCTTACTTGAGCTGTGAAACACTTGAATTCTTGAATATGTCTTTTCTTTAATGTATCTATTTCTACTACATACATTCCTGACTGGCAAACCAATGTGTGGGGTCTTACAAAAGCAGAACTACCCTTTGTTCTTGCATGTGTAGAGTGAAATATTGATAATACATTTTTTGACACCCCAAGCTCTTAAGATGCAAAGTTAATAACCTATAACCTAATAGCCTATAGCACGACAATTACAGTTAGCTTCAGTTTGCTTACTATACATAATTTTTGCCCACTGAGAAGCACTGGATGTCATTGTTCAGAATAGAAGAAATACTGCATTATTTGGCAGATGCATATATTTTTCAAAAGGAGTTAGAATTCTCTAGAACTCACACGAAGAGGTAGAATCTTTAATTTATAATCAAGTTGGAAGTTTATGAAGGATTATGCCAGTTCTCTTGAGCTGAGGATGCATAATATCTCAGGCAATAGCATATATGACATCATATAAATATAAATGACATCAAGCAAATATTATCTGAAGTATTCTTACTCTTTGCATACTTTGTATTAGTATTCTGGTCAGGACAGACACTAACAAACTTGATGCAACCAGTTGTGTTTTTTTCCCCAGCTTCAGTATTGCTTTTATATTGAGAGTGCTTTTATGTTACAAACTTTCTTCAATAAAATATTTTTGTTGATTAAGTATGACTGTTTTAATTAAAGGTTTGGAACGAGCTGGTCTGAATTTTTAGCAAATATGGGAAATGCTGTCCGGTAGGACCCACTTGTAATTTTGCTTCTTTTAGGATCCTCTTAATACTCTTAAAGACAAGAAAACAGCTAATTAATCATACTTCGGAGTACAGGGCTTACAGTTGGACATACCATAGGATTTCTTTTTTGCATAAATATTTAATAGTTGAATAAACTTTATCTCAATCTTTTAAAAGCCATTTAAATATATAAGCAAACATTGCAACTGAAAAAAAGAAAACAACAATTGCACTCAGAGTGAAAGTAACCAAACTATATTGTCCTATAATCCATTAAAATATTTTTTTAATGCACTCATGCCTGCTATTAACTCTTCTACTGTATTGTAATGGCAACTTCCAAGAAGCTTGTTTAACATATTAGTTGCCATGCAGTTCTTTCATACATAATTTTTCACTTGGTCAGTGTGTTTAGTTTGAGAGAAGAAATCAGAAGAGAATTTATACCACTCTCTCAACCAGTACTGTTATAAAACAGCTATCTTGCTTTGGGAATAAGGAGAAAGTAAGAGCTTTCCAAAACTAAAATATGCAGTGTGCAAAGCCAATTTTCATTTTCAAGTAACTGAGTGTATTGCAGAAGATTCCAAGCTAATATGTCTCAAGCCACATTTCAATTGTTATAACAGAGAAGATGGTAACTGTAAATAAACTGATTGGAAGGCACTGTTCAGATAGCAAGTATAAAAATCAAAATTCTGGATAAAATCCCAAAGAAAAGACATAGACCTCAAGCTAAACGCTCATCAGACAGGTGTGAATCTACAGAGACTGTATATAAATTTTAATTCCTACTCAGAATTCTTAGACTTCTAAAGCTGAAGCTCAGAAGAAAACAGAAGTACTTGTGCTCCTCTCCTACAGCCTTACTCTTGTTTGCTTCAGTGGACCCAGTCAAGTTTTTTAGAGATTTTAGCCATCTTGAGAGCTTTTATAGGGTGCCTCTACATCATGGTACTGTAACATTGATTCTACAACTTTGGATCAAACATCTGATTAAAAAAAAACTGATACAGAGATGGGAACAGTGGTGAGACACAAACGAAGATGCAAAGAATGAGAAATCACTGAACCTGGGACAAAATAGTTTGAGACAAAATATTTTGAGAAAGAAATTTATGACAGGAAGAAGTAAGAAAAGTGGAATGAAAAAAAGAAAAAGTGATGATGGATGTACTTGCACAGTATTTTTTAACCTCAAAAATACTCAAATGAAAATAGATAGGCAGGAAATAGATATACCTTAAAAAAAATTAATGGTCTGAATATATGTAACATAAACTACTTTCTGCAAATAAAATTCTACATACAGCACAGCTGAACAGCAAAGCAGGCAAATTAAAGACATGTGCGCTATTTGTCAGAACAACACCAGACAGCTTCAGCAGCTCAGGAAGGCCCAACTCCTATTGCTTAAAAGCACAGAGCTTATAAAACAGCACTTCCAGTATATGACCTAAAGTACTTTAAAGGAAAAAAAAATGTGCATGAAAGCAATACTTCTGTTTATATTAAAAGTAGTAACTACTTCTCAATATCCACTTAATGTGACTTTTTTTTCCCCTGCATTCTTCAAAGATGATTTCAGTATGTCACAAACTTTCCCCAGCCTCTCTTGACAACAATATTCTTGAAAATATCTTTTCTAGCTATGGGCCATCAAACATCGCACACAATTATGAAGAGAGAATATGTTCTGCTGAGAGGGAACAAAAATGGAAAGGGAGGAACTAAAGAAAATGGCTATTGTGCTGTGAATTGGTCATTAATGGAGGTTGTATTGGAAAACTACCCAGTTTTTATGCAAAAGGAAGAGAGTGACACAATGAGGAATGACCCTTGGCTTTTGAATCTTCAACTTTTGCCCCTAGTGCTTCAGTAACATGTCCTATCCTGATACATTCTGCCAGTTCCAGCCCTTTAGAGCGGTTTCAGGTGGATTCCTTGTCCTGGTCCAGGTGTGAGAAAGATCTTGGTATTACCGGTAGTATGCCGTAAACTCATGACAGGAACTTGGCAAGCACTCTTAGTGGGAACTGCGTTATCTTCTTTCCTCCTATTAGGAGGAAGTTTTTCACACAGTTTTTCCTCATATTAGGAGGAAGTTTTTCACACAGAGGTGGTGATGCGCTGAAACAGGTTGCCCAAGGAGGCTGTGGATGCCCCATCCCTGGAGGCATTCAAGGCCAGGCTGGATGTGGCTCTGGGCAGCCTGGTCTGCTGGTTGGCGACCCTGCATGTAGCAGGGGGGTTGAAACTCGATGATCATTGTGGTCCTTTTCAACCCAGGCCATTCTACGATTCTGTGATTCTGATTTCTTATTATGTCCTGACAGTGTGCTGTCAAAAAGCTTAGAAATGTCATTCTTTGGATTGCAAATTCCATGACTGGTTCTGTGATTTAAAAGCATCTTTAAGTTTATTGTGATTTACTTTTTGTAAGCAGTTGTAACATATTGGTTTTCCAAATGCAAACCACGTGAACTACAGTTGAGAAATTTTTCAGTCTGCATGACTGACAAACAGTAGAGAAATGCTGAATCAAGTGCAATGATTTTGTTTAAGAAAATGTCTGTTTAACTGTCTAATTCACCGTAATTGAAATGTACCATTGTACGTTTTGTTGCAGTTTGGTTTTTTTTAACAGTGTCTCTCTAATTCACCTCTGTCCTCTATCAGTGTGTGTATATGTAGTAGTACTGCCCTCTGTAAGAGTCAGTTAAGACTGCTCACATGTTTATGGTTAGCTGTCCCATAGGAGGCTATAAATGCTTGGCCTAATAACTAGTAAACATTTTGAGGCCGCTTGTGGAAGTACTTTGGTTCTGATTTCAACAGTGAGTTGCAAAATGCAACTGACAGTGCTAATGTTTGTTTATGAGAAGAGAGTTTAGAGAAGATCTAATTCTCTCTAGATCTAGATCTAAATCTCCAGTGAATAAATTGGAGTTCTTGTTGCATATACACACCAAATATATTGCAAATACTTGAGGGGAAACATTTTGAGCAATACTTTTATCTTTTCTGACTCTTAAAGACTGTCTTTAAATAAGTGCTCAGCATAATTCAAATGCCTAAGCATTTATTGAAAATAAAAATGAAATACTGAATATTTGTCAATAATGGTGCTATCCTAGTTTATAAAGGAACTAAAAGCAGAAGTTGCATTTACTTGATCTAGCAGAAATCCATTCCAAAATGGTTTAACAACCAACAGTTTATGTAAAATTGAGCTTAGTTAAAACAGAAGAATGGAAGAAGGAAGAAAAGACTTGGCCATGTACATATCTGGAAAACCATCTTGCACTAAACCTTACTGTTTTGGACAAAGCCAGTAAATGAACATCCCATCTGGTGTAGTTTTAAAGAAAAGTAAGTTCTGTCTTTTCTGAGCAGCTGTCCTGTTGTGCTCAGTGGCAGGCACAAAAGGAAAGGAAGCAAACAAATGCAGTGCTGGCAGGAATTTTGGAAGAGATAATGGAGATTCCAACATCTGCAGCATTTATTGAATCCACTGAGAATCGGTGTGCTGTGCTTGTGCTGTCCTTCAGTATTCTCTACCACAGCACTTCGTGTTTGTTTGCCCTGACAAGCTGTTCACAGGAAGATGGCTGCATATGATCTGATGAGTAGAACTGGTAGAAATTACTTTGCCTAGGAGGAAGTAGGATGGTGGTAGATTTGGAAGAGTAAGATTTATCTTAGAAGTACTGTAAGCTTTCCTCACTGTCTGTGAAAGCCATCATAATCTGGATATTTAAATGGTTGATTTAAGCCACTGAAATTTACACTGAGTTCTCAACTTGTACACCCATTTTGAACATACTATTGAGTTTTGGTGTAATTTCAAAGACCAGTAGCCAGTTCTTGTGAGAGCCTTTGCTGCTTGCATTTCTACTATCATATTAAGGAAGGTTGACTTTATCTGATGATAGTACCATTGTTGTATGATTAAGGATCTGAAAGACTGTCAGAAACATTGTCGGGCAGCTGAAAGATGCTCTGAAATTTTTGTTCTAGCAGTCACTGCCACCTGTGAATAACTTATCTTCATGTGTTAGATCTGCTCCTGAACAGAACTTATAATTCTGTGAACTTCCATCTTCATTTGAGTGTGACACTTGTGGTGGCAGCCTCAGGCATTTTATTGTTATTTTACTCTGCTGCTGTGAGTCTGCTTGGAATTTCAGACAGATAACCAAATCCATTTGCTTCTGTGTTGGCTGAAGAGTTAGATTTCTCCATAATGAATTAGATGCATCTGACTAGTCATTCAGATCTGGTGGATTTGAGAGGAAACAGAGTGGGAGTCTAATAATGAGGAGCTGGGGGCAGTTATTCTCACTGCATCTCAGCCAAAAGAAAGGTGTCAGTACAACACGTTTGAGATGTAGAAGGGTCAGCATCACTTTCTGGTTTTCTTGGTCAAACATTATTCAAACACCAAGTAATTCATTAAATGTATTTTATTTTACATTAATAGTTAAGATTAAAGAGTGGTTCAATCACCCATTATGACAACTAACTGCTTTTTCCAAGTTACAGAACCTGGGCTATCCAGTGATCAATTCCAACCACTCTGCCATGTTCTACCTAACTTGCTCTTGCCTTGCTCACTAGATTGGTGATGATTCTTATGAAGCTTTCAAACTGTAGGTGCACAGTACTGAGGGTGACACTGTCAGCAGTCCTTCACACAAGACCAGTGATCAGTTATGATACATGCGGTTTCTAACAGCATATTTCAAAGACAGTGAAAGATACAAAACCTATTCCAGATGCATCATATAGAACCATCAAAGGACAATTTAATCCTTAGAAATAAATGTGTGATATCATGACAAATAATTCTGTCTTCATTACCTGTTTCTCTTACGTACTTCGGATTTATCTCCTAGCAATGGGTTTGGTTTTGCAGATAAAATTATCTACTGCTTTTCCCCTGAAATCTGTTTTATCTTCTAAGACTGCATTTCATTCTTTATTTGACATTCTTGTCCAGGAATGTAAAGAGTAAATAGAAAAACCCAAGGGTGCAATATACAGATCTGTGGTTGTGAGCAAGTGTTTAAAATTTTTATTTGGCTATTAGCAATTTTTAGTTTACCTGCAGGAGATCTTTGGATGCTGCTAATATTTTTATTTTCTGCCCTGGCTAACTATAACTGTAGGATTCTCCCTGGTAGGATGCTAATATGCTGCGTCTGCCTTAACACTATGTCTATTCCAGAAAGGCAAGTTCTAGGACTAACTCACATTCAGATTTTGTTAAATTAAGGCTCTAATAGGCTTCTAAATTCAAACTTCGGGCCTAAGCAAGTAGTAAGGTTTGGAAATTCAAATGTCATTTTTAATGCTGCAAGGAAGCTGTTTGGTTCAGCATTTCACATAACTGCAACTAACCATAATCAATCTGCCTTTAATCTTTCATTGCTTCAACGTGAATAAGCAAGTATTATTACTGAAATGATCAAAGTCACGCAGAGGTGAATGGAACAACTATTTGAAGCAGAATCTCTAGACTGGATTAGAGAATAGATGCACATAAGCTGAGAAGAGGTTAATTATTTTGTCTCTTAATAAGGTCTGCACTAAACTTTCTGGCAGTTCATGATAAAAAAAAGCTCAGAAAAATCATGTCTGCTTACAGGATCAATGTCTTCCCAGAAATACTGCAGGATTTTGGCACAAGGATGTTGCAAGTTGTTAGATAAACTAAGCAGGACTGATCTTGAATGAAAAAAGAAAACGTTTCTGGCTAAACATAGCAAAGATCAAACCATCAGAATGTATAAAGTGGGTCAGCCTAATTCTGATGATTTTTTGTTTATCTTCTTGCTTACTAAAAGCAATTTTATGGAAATAACTATTGACAGAGAAGGTTATTCTTGCAAAAGTGTTGGCTGCCTAGAACTTTGGTCCGGAAAGCCAGCTGATGCTCTCAAGTTTTTTTTTTTTTAGTATTTATATTAGCAGTTATAAGACTTCCATATCTAGCAAGAAAAAAAAAAAAAGTTCAGTGTAGACTCTACAACAGGATTTCAATGAAATGTTTCTACTTATCAAGCTAACAACTGCCTAGGAAATTAATCTGAAATTTCCTTTGAGACATACTTAAGAATGTGTGTAATATTGTGATTTATTTCTACTTGGGCTTGATTTTAAACTATTTCAAGCCTGAAGTTAGGTAAACACACTGTTGCTCAGATAAATACATGTTTGGGGAATTGGTTGGTCAGTGTGTTGATTTGTTGATTTGTTGAACAGGGCGCAATGCTTTTAGTCAATAAAGACAAGAAGAGCAGAGTATGAAGAGGGCAGAAGGGCAGGCAGACCGAAAATGGTCAGAAATCATAGCTAGTGATAAAACAGCAGAAATGTTTATGCTGAATACATGCACTTCAGATTTTGTACAGTGTTGTTTTTTTCTTAGGCAGAGGATTTGCTTGCAGAAAGGGTGTCTTTGTAGAATACCTGACAATAGATATAAGTGCGAATGACTGTGCTGCAGTTACATGTTGTTGCAAGTTCAGCTAGCATTGTGGCCCCACTCAGGTTGCCTGGTTTCCATTTTATCTGACAGTCAATATGAATTTTATAAGTTAATACCTATATCAACTCAGTATGTCTGAATCTGTTGCCACCTTAGTTCAGGATCTTATTGTGAATCTTGAGAACTGCTTTTTCTGCCAGATTGTGAATAAGTCTTTGTCTGTTGTGTATTTTGGGAGAGTTTTCAAGATGTTCAGCAGTTCTGTCTCCTTATTTCTGTACTGCTTTTAGGGAATTATCATTTATAAAAAAATGGGGCAGTTGAAATATGAACTTGCTGCAGTGATGCACATATTTCTTTTAAATGACTGTTACCCACCCAGATCCACTTGTGGCATAATTTATCTTGCATCTCAGTTGTAGTTTGCAGTTTTACTTAGCATGCATGGTACCTAGGTACTTGGTAATAAATTCAGTTTAAATAAATATTTTATGTGTGATTATACACTCAAAGTCCTCATATTATGGAACAATAGAACCAGAATCTGAACAAAAATGCTTCAGTCAAATGATGCCCATTTTGTTACCAACAAGATTCAAAGATTACATCCAGACCTAGAATTGCACAAAAGACTGAATGTTTTATTCTGGATCCCCAGCATAGAGAACATTGCATTCTGTCTTATTTCTCTAGGCTGGTTGAGACCTGTTAACTGTTAAGGCATTTTACTAAATCCCCCATGTTGAAGAATCTTGATTCTGACTAAGTGAAACAAAACCTCAATATTAGAGCTGTGCTATTGGAAGCCTTTGCAAAGGCCATCTGTTTACTTTCTTAGCTAAAATATAACCATGGAAAAGCTGTTTGCAAACCAAAATGTTCTCAGGAGGATGCTTAAGCATCTGAAATATCTTGAGTTGGCCTGGAATGGACTCCAGCCAATGGACCCGTTGGTCCCAGTTCCATGGAGAGGTAACAGAGAGGTAAATATATGCCTGTGCACAGGAATGATGCTGATTAGGCTAAGAGAAAAACAATGCTGAAATCTACAGATACCAAAGGAATTTTGAGGTGAGTTCAGTACAACTTTATCCAAAATCAGAAGCCTTTCTTTCTTCATCTCATAAGAGAACAACAAATTAACCTGATATCAATCTGTTCAAAAGGAATTACATAAACTCTATTGCTGTCCTATACAAAGTCTCAGTATTAACTGCTTTAACTTACACCTGTATCTGAAGTTTATATTATAGCTTTCTGCACCCATTCTTCTGAATGTTTCTGTAGAACAGACTTAATGGTGTCTTAATCAACTTTAGAGCTCAGTGCAACTGCCTTCATGGGTTGTGTCGCAGATTTGCAAATAAAGATGTTTCATTCAGTGAGTTCTTACTGAAAGTAGTGGGCATGTGGTGGGCACCTACTTTTGTTTGATAAGTTCCTGTTGCAGATTTCTTTTCACGATTTTAAGAAGCGAGATAAAAACATCCTAGCTTGACTGTCAAGGTCTTATGCTGTAATTTTAGGGCTGACAGTTTTAAAAATATATATCTACTTGTAAACTGATCTAGTAAAAAAGCTATTAATCTGGGAAGAGTAATGCATTCCAGGACATTGCTCCAACTATCTCAGCAAAACTCTCTCAATGTTTTACTTGGTGAAGAAGAAGCAAGAAATAGTAGATGGGTTGCAGATGAGTTGCCAAACGTTCCCATGTGATGGCAGCTCTGACTAATATCAGTCCTTATTATCTTCATAAAGCACCCAATTGTCCTCACAGACAATTAATTGTTTCACTGGCAGCTGTAGACATTTGAGTATGTATTCATATGCTTTGGAGGTCATAGAACAAGCAAGTGGAAACTTTGAGAAATGGAAAGAGGACTGTACGGAGGAACTGTATTTCAGTATGGAGATCACTTCATGGCGACTGTGCAGAAAGTGGTGGGGCTTCATTACAGTGAGTAACGATCAGTCAGATACAGCCCCATTAGATCAAGTCTAGTGGCAGCAAAGTGAAAGAGAATCATACTGCCAGTCATGCTAGGGGGTGAATTAAAAAGCATCTTTGGAGGGTGCCATCACCTTCCTCCCAGGTGGGTGGTTTTGTTAGCATTCACTTTAGCACTATGGTCGCAAGCTGTTTAAAAGGCAGCGTTCCTCAGAGGATTCATAGTAAGCCAAGGGCAACTGCTGTTGGCAATAGGCTCTCAAGCAACTCAGCAAGCAGCTGTGATCTCGCTCTCCAAAAAGGCTATGGCTGTTGTGTGAAGGCAATCTCTCCCTAGATTTGACAGGGTTATGAAGAGTCTTACAGATGGATGATACATTACAGCCTGAGATTTGTTGTGGCCAGAGACAACCTAAGCAAAAAACAAGCATTCTTTTGAGTATTACCTGCAGTACAACAGGAAGGCAAATGTGTATTTCTTCTGGTGGACTGAAATACCAGAATCTTAACTCACTTACGTCTATGGTTTACTACGCTAGTGGTAGATTCTTTAGTAGGTTCTGCATAAATGTGCAAGTCAAAAATGAAATTCTGACGACTCTTAAGAACCTTTATTTCCATGTGGAGACTCAAGACTTCAGTCTTAGAGACAGTTTCCCTGAAATGTATGTGATGAGGTTAGCTGACTGTGCAATGGGCTGATAACAATCTAAAGCAGCCTTTCCTGTACCACTTAATTTTACTTTCCAATCTAGTGAGCGTTTGCTCACTACCTCAGAGGAAGTGGAAAGTGTCAGTAGATTATTTCAGCATTCCATCCCAACAAGGAGTTGCTTGTATTTCCATAAATAATTTTGAGTCTTTGCTAGAATAAAACCATGACTGCCTTTTGATAAAACAACCATGGGTTGGGTGGTTTTTTACCTTAAATTTAAAATCACTAACTTGCTAAACAGTTTGTGATCCATAATGTTTTAGTCTCATAAATTTCAATTTACAGTAATGATACTTAAGCTGTTTTCTTTCTTTCTTTCTTTTTTTTTTTTTTTTAATGTATTAAAGGCTTATTCCAGCTCTTTTTGTGGTACTTCTGTGATTTGTTCATGACTCACATGTCCCCAGTTACAACATTTCTTTTTCTTGTGAATTGTTTCTACAGATAAACTGATTTCTTGTATTTTGTGCATATATTTGTTCCTGTTACCATCTGTTTTTGTAGGTGTTTCTTCGTAATTTTGGTGTGTCTATTCTTAAATGATACCATTACTGTGAGATGTTAAAGGAAGAAAAGCCTGAAGGGTTAAGTTAGCATTACACTTGGAATGGGGTATATCTTCTGTTTTTTTACCAAAGGAAAAAAAATGCCTTAAGTTCATATTACTGCAGTTAAAAAAAAAAAATTAAAAAAAAAAAAAAAAAAAAAAAAGGAAGAAAATACTTAAACTGCTTTTGATGGAAAATTGGGTTTCCCAGATTAAAAAAAAAAAGGTTGGACAGAGTGATTATTATTTTGTTTTTGCCTTAAAAACTTAAAATTTAAAACTTGCCAGAAGAAAAAAAGAGCTTGTTTTGAAAGGGTTTGATCCAATGGCCTTTTGACAATGGACTGTGTAGTGTAAAATGACTGTGCTTTCTGCTTTATAAATTTTTACTCATGATACCTCATGCCCTTATTTCCTTCTGGATTCTTTTGTTCACCTTTTAGGAGACAGGGGCAGGGTGGTGTGCAGGAGTTTGCTATGTTTTTCTTTGCTTTTGTTTTTATCAGAAAAGGCGATGAACAGAATTACAGGATTATTTACAGTTTTTTTGTAGTGACTTCAAGTCTGATCTCTGCTGGTTTTTCACAATGCATTTTATACCTAAACAAGCTACTATGGCAACTCTTCTTATCTCTGGAACTGCATTCATCGCCAGGTTTGACACCTAGATATTTTTGTTCCTACATGCCCTCTTGAATCTTCATAGATATAATCTACAAGTCTTCCTTTTGAGAGCTGTGCACCTTTTGAGATTCTGCTGTCAGTCATGGCCTTTCTCTGCTTCTCTTTCCTCAGTCTTTTAGCAAGAATTAACTCTTTATGTTTTCCTTAATCATGTTTTCTTGAAAGTATTTTAAGTTCTTTTAATGCCTTCCAGTATCTGGTTATCAAAAGTTTACCTTTGAGAGTATATGCAGAACTGATGAACCTTCTTCAAGATAGCAAATGTCTTCTTACTTAAATAGAAATACTGGCTTGCATGCCATGTTTGGGTAGGAAAATGAATGTGGAGCATCCTACTATAAGTTAACTATTTCTGAGCATTGAAGCTGTCTACATGAGCTGTATCATCCTGCCACGCTGGAATTTGTTTTCTGTCTTCTTAAACACTTGCTATTACTGGTTTTGACTGCTTGTTCCAATTTGTTGTTTTCCATTAATTCTGCTGAAACAACTCTCAAAAAGTTTCTCATGATGTTATCCAAGTTACAATTATTCTTGCTCTATCTTTCACCTTTGACACTGTCAGCATAGTGTTTCCATGTCACATTAATTCTCCTGATTTACTAATTCTCTTGATTTTATCTGATGGCAAGTCATGAGTTTACCTTTCTTACAAAGATCTTCCAAAGTCCTTGTCACTATTGAAATTTTACCATTACTTTGCTAGCTTCTCCTGAATGATTTGCAGAAACATTCATAAAAACAGAAGTCTTTCGTTCACTGCCTTTCTTTGTTGTGTAGAATCTGTCATTTGGCCTGTCGCTCACTTTCATACTCCAGGTTTTTTCCTTAGTGAAAACCTTTCCCCAGAACCTCACATCTCTGTGAATCTGAAAATTACCTTATTTCTTTTGCTCTTCACAGCTGGCTACCTGAAACCAAACTGCGTGGTCTGTAGAAATGTGACATCTGTCTTTCTATAAACTGAATCTTGCTGCTTATGATTGCTCTTTTATTTGTTGGGGGGCAGTAATTATCTAATTACTTGAATTGAAAGGTGAAACCATTTTCTAATTTACTTTCAAACACTGTCAATTCATTCTTTTACAATATACCCCATATAAAAGTTTTTTAAAAGGTAGACTGAGCTTAAGTCAAACTGTGGTTTTGGGGAAGAGAGAGGGAAGCACAGAGAAGTAGTTAGGCAGCACTGATCAGCATGATCTCAGCATATGAGTTGTCTGATTGAGGTGCCAAACACCTTCTATGTTGTTGTCACTGTTCGTGGACTGGATGATTTGGGTTCATCAGACAGGTTTTTCGTAGATGCTTGGATAAGATTTTGGACATCTTTTTGATATGTAAGTAGGTGTTTAGTTGTTGTTGCAAAGGTGATCAACGCACATACATCAGCAAAAATTTCCCAGCTGTAACTTTCATTTTCAAATTGAGAGCTGGCTTAAGAATTCCAGTAAGCTTTAATGCAAAGCATGAACTTGGTCTGGAATTACTTTGTTATACATCTGAACTGGATTGGCCGTGACTCTTCACTGGAACAGCAAGCTAACAGATGTTATCCCTTGTGTAATTTCCAAAGACAGCCACAGTGTTTGACACTTTCAAATAATAAAAACAAAGCAGATCACGCTAAGATATTAGCCATCTTAAAATTGAGTGTAACATAGCTATATAGATGGAGAATTTCCTTTAAGTCTGCTCATAGAAACTGATGGAAGTTATTACAGCAGTAAATCACTTTGGGGGCAATATTCATGTTTGTTTTTGCAGAATTATAGACTAACATATTAGAACGTTATTTTCATGAGTCACCCCTCTTTACCAGGAATAAATAAAGTTTATTTTTATTCTGTATAGTAGCTGCCTTACACTTGTACAGCTGTGAATGTACTTCTGAAGATAGCTTTTTCTTTTCTTCTGACATAATGATTGTGTACAGAACTCAGAACAACCAGAGATCTCTGTGTTTACACGTGGAGATTAGATTTTGCCATACTTTATTGTTAGGTCCAAATTTTACTGAAATATTTCTGAGATTTGATCTCTGAAATGTGAGGTTTATTTTGTCTTCTTCTAATTTTCTGGTGCTGGCCACTGCCAGCCAAGTTTCCAGATAAAATAGACCATTCCTACATTTCTTTGACCACACTTGGTGTGGTATGTCAATCAGAAAATAGTTTGGCTTCCAAAATACTATTCTAGTTTAGAAAAGAAACTGATCCTGTTCGGAGCAGACAGGATTATTTTTTTTCTAAAACACCAACGAAGGTTTAAATATAGTTTTTGTTTTGGTTGGCTGCATCACTTATTAAGCCCTAACAGCCCTCTCCCAGAGCCATCACCTCAAGAATTTTAATGCAAACTAAATTCAAGTTTTGTAGTTCTCATTTTTGTTTCCTATCTACAAGGAAGAGGATGATTTAAATACTGAGATCAGAAATAGCTGTCTTGCATTGCTTCCCATTGTGGGGCAAACAATCTGGAATTAATTTCATATAAAGCATGATGATTGGTGAGAATTGCATTTGAACAGAATAAATCATGCAGTGGGCTTATTATTTTGGACTATTGGAAGAGTTGAACTTGAGATTTCTCTGCAGTTACTTTCTTAACATCTGTAGGAGAGGGGAAAGAGAGAAGTACATCCAAATGGCATGCCTAAGAGAGGAATGTAAATTATCCTTTCTGTTTATTTGCCTTTAAAGCCTGTCTGCTAAACTGCTTAGTATTCAGATACCACTGTGATAGGTGCATTATAAATAATATATTATCTTTTTAAAGTTTTAGTCTAAATAGACTGTGTCCTCGATTGCCCTTTCCAAAGTTGTACATATGCTATTATTATATGAGAAGAATAAAAGAAAAAATTAGCTGAAGAGACTTGGAAAGTTGTTGACTTTGTCAATTTTTAATGAAAAAGCCTTACTAAACATAAAACTCTCCCCATTCCTTCTGAGCAAGTGATGTAGAAAACATTAAATTCAAAGGAGGAGCCCAGCTGTTCCTATAAAGTAGGCGGACATTTTCCAGTTCACACTATGCAGATATCTTCTGCATCTTGCCAGGCTAAATGTTCTGCACTGGGAAAGGTATATGATGGTTAATAGAGGATGAGTTTATCCGTAACAGGTGGACCTGGTTTGATGTTGGCACAGAGTACTCAGTACACTGAATAAACTTAGTTGTGCCATTTTAACAAGCTAGCATCTTCATATTAACAAGAGATAGCTGCTCACTGACCCTGCCTGAGTTGCACTGCTATTCTTGTTTTTCCAGTTTTGGAGTAGAGAGAATACTTTTTGTCCATAAATCTTACACTATTCTGAAAACTGATGATAAATACAGTAATGCTGAGCTGGTGTCATGGCCAACATAGAAAAGCTAGACACGAAATGAGGACAAATACAATATTACTGAAAGAGCTGAATTCCTCAGTCTTCTGACTCTTTGATACAGGAAACAAATTATAACTCTGAGACTACTTGTGTCGTATTTGGGAGTGCAGGATAGCCCTCTGGCAACTTAACAGCAGTTCATGTGAAAGTGAGTAATTGATTAAGTGTGTGGGTTTTTCTGCATAGCGGGTGTTTTTGTAGACAAGATGGCTAGTTCTTGGTACTGAATGTTTTTCTGCCTGACTTGCACCTTGTCAACATACACAAGCAACAAGTTAGTTTCACTTCATTACAGTTTGAAGTGGGATAGACCTCTCCTCACACCACCACTTATGCAATTACACAGCAACAAGTTGTGTCCTACGGCTTATCTTCTCAAAGAAAGAGAAACAAGCAGCATAAGCAGGGAGGCAATCAGTCCCTGAAGCAACTTGAGCTGCATTCTCAGCAAGAATAACGTAAGAATTACTTTGGCCAGCACCTAGTGTGCTTCTTAGTAGCCAGCACAGGTTGTGAAGAGTAAGGAGGGAATAAGCAATAGCTGGAGTTAGGCAAGGGAGTATATTTATTGTAGAGAGGAGTGGCAGGTTACTTAGTAAGCTGTCCTGATTTGTCAAAGATATGAAGTAATCTCTGGCTAGTAATTCAATCACAGACTTCTCTGTGAGGATATTTGTGTCTCAGAAGGATTGTATCGGTAATTGTTTTGGCGTGGAGGGTATATTGGGTTTACATGGCAAGGTCTTGGTAGCAGCAGGACTACAGGAGTGGCCTCTGCAAGCAGGGCCCAGCAGCTGCCCCATGTCAGACTAGAACCAGCTCCAGCTGCTCTAACAGGGATGCACTGCTGCCAGAGCTGAGCCATGAGCACGCTGGGTGTGTTCCTGGGAGAACAGATTGAAATAAGAGACTGCGGCCCAGAAGAGGCCCATGGAGGAGCAGGCTGTCCCCCTGCAGCCCACGGGCATCAGACAGGGCATATCTTCACATGCAGCCATGGAAGCCCATGGTACAGCAGTGGATGGGCATGGAGGAGGCCAATGCCCATAGAGAGCCCCTGCAGGAGCAGACTTGGTTGCTGCATCCTGCAGAATTTGCTACCCACAGGAACCCATGTGGAGCAGTGCCTGAAGGGTGGGTGCTGCAATATGCAGCCATGTTGGAGAAGCGCATGAAGAGCTTCAAACAGTGGGAAGCTCACATAGGATCAGTTCAGGAAGAGCGGCATCCCATGGGAGGGACTGCATCCCATGGGAGGGACCTATGGAGAACAGGGACAGAGAGTGCGCACAAAGCAGTGATAAAGCACTATGGGCTGACCACAGCCTCCATTGCCTTATGCCACTCTGGGAAGGAGGTAGAAGAGGGTAGTTTGCAGGTGAGAGGGGGAAGATCTTCTGGGTTTGCTTTTAGTTCTCACTGCGCTAGTCTTTTATCAGTGGATAATAAATTATAGTAATTTCCCTTATGCTTTTGCCCATGGTAGTAAGTGGTGAAACATCTCCCTGTCCTTTTCTCAACCCACATGTGGTCTTCTTCCATCATACATTCTTTCCCTATCTAACAAAGGAGAGGGAGAGAGATGAGCTACCTATTGGTGTTAAACCACAACACGGGGAGAGTAGTGTAGTTCTCAGTTCAGTTCCTCAACCCCTACAGGAAAAAAAAATAAACTCTAGTTTTGTTGTTAACTCCTTATCACTTAATGGACTTTCTGCTCTATCCTTGACCATTCTGAAAAAGGAACTAGTCTTGTAAAATCTGGAAAATACTATTTAGCCTATTGCCATGGACAATTCTCAGTTTTGTTTTCTCATTGTTATTTGTGGGGATGAAGGGTGGGGTGAAGTTTGAAGAAAGTAAATGATTTTTAAAATTCTTAGACCTGAAACAGACATCCTGTGTAAAACTGAGAAAGTGAGGACTGAAGACTAAGCTGATGGTATGTTTAAAACAAGATACTATTACTAATAGAAGATGCAAGCAAACAGCTTTCAGTGCAGCTACCATGTTAATTAAAACTTTGCATTCCTGTGGAAAGTATGAGGTGTTGGTAATACAGATTAATGAAATGAAATGTTACACAAATCCCAGCAACTTGTCTTTCTCCTTACTCTTAGCTGTTGAGCAGCTAATGGGATGGAAGTGTGTTTACATCTGAAGCTGAGCTGTATGCATGCTAGCGGAGTTGATGTTTTCCATAGAGAACAGAACATCAGCCAAATTCTAGCAACCTGCCAGCATGCTAGACAGATGCCTGGCTTTACTTAGCTCTCAAACAGCATTGCTCATGTTTTAGGTATCTAAGCTTCTAAATTCTGATCAACTACAGGTGCCCTAGGCAATTAATTTCAGTTTATATAGAGGTTAGGTTTCATTCTAATAGCCATCTTATAAAAACTCAACTGGAGTTTATCATAACGTGCAACATAATAGCAGGAGATGATGTGCTGCAATCCATATTCCCTTCAGTCCACCAGCATGCGTACAGCTCAACTGATATATATGTTGGCTATCTAGAAAACCTTTACCTATATATATTATATATTCTCTTTCCTTTTCTTTTTTACTTTATAATTGCATTTTGTTCGTCTTGTGTTCTTGGACAGTCCTTTTCATACCAGAACTGTAAAGTAAGGGGTCATTTGCATGGTGTTTAGCAGGCAGACACGAATGCTGTGCTTTGAGCCAGATGGATGCTGGCCAGCTCTGAGCGGAAGCCATGCAGTGCAGGGATGAACCTCAGCTAGCAGACTCACTGCTAGCAGGTTATAGGATCTCAGGCCATACAAGTGTATTAGCTTGATCATAGAATCACAGAATTGCTCAGGTTAGAAGAGACCTTCAAGATCAAGTCAAACCACAACCTAACCATACCACCCTAACACTAACAACCCTCAGCTAAATCATGTCTCTGAGCACCACATCCAAACAGTTTTTAAATACATCCAGGGATGGTGACTCAACCACTTCCCTGGGAAGCCTATTCCAGTGCTTAACCACCCTTTCTATAAAGAAGTTTGTCTTTTTTTTTTTTATATCTAATCTAATCTGCATCCTCTGGTGCAACTTGAGGCCATTTTCCCTCGTCCTGTCACCAGTGAGATGAGACCAGCCCCGCTCTTGCTGCAATCACCTTACAGGTATTAGAAAAGAGCAATAAGGTCTCCCCTCAGCCTCCTCTTCCCCAGACTAAACAGCCTCAGTTCCTTCAGTCACTCCTCATACAGAATCTGCTCCAAGCCCTTTGCCAGCCTTGTTGCCCTTCTTTGGACCTGCTCCAGCACCTCAGTGTCCTTTCTATATTGAGATGCCCAGTGATCTAAATCTTCCCTATTTTAGTTTGAAACCATCTTCCCTTGTCCTGTCACAGCAGACCCTGCTAAATAGGGTGTTCCCTTCTTTCTTACAGCTCCCCTTTAGAAACTGAAAAGACTCTATCATGTCTCCCCAGAGCCTTCTCCTCTCCAGTCTGAACAGCCCCACCTCTCATTCTGTCCTCGCTATTCCATGCCTTAGATCATTTTTGTGACCCTCCTGTGGATGCACTCCAGCAGGTCTGTCTCTCTCCTGCACTGAGGACTCCATATCTGAACACAGTACTGCAGGTGAGGTCTCACTAGCAGAAAGCAGAGGGGCAGGTTCACTTCCCACCACCTGCTGACCATGCTTCTTTTGATGCAGCCCAGGATACGTTTGGCTTTCTGGGCTGTGAGGGCACATTTCTGGCTCATGTCCAGCTTGCTATCTCTCATTACCCTAAGACCTTTCCAGCAGGGCTGTGCTATATCCTTACATCTCCCATCTTGTATTCATTGGGAGTTGCCATAACATCATGACCTGTATCCACTGCTCAAGCCTGTCTAGGTCATTCTGGAAGGCACCCTGTCCCTCGGGCATGTCAACTGCACCTCACAGCTTGATATCGTCCACAGTCTTGCTGATAATGCACCCAATCTCACTGCTGACTTAATTAATGAACATATTAAACAGCATCAGTCCCAGCACTGACCCCTGAGGGACATTACTTGTCACTGATCTCCATTTGGAACTTGATGTGTTTGCTGCACACGTAGAGAAAAATAAATGGAACTCTATTCCAGATGCAGAGAAACAGAGGTTAAATAACAGTGATATAAAAATACTGAGGCTTGGAAGAGCAAAACTTGCAAAGAAGCAGAAAAGCTTCACAGAGTTGAGCAATGTTCAGAAGTGTATTTAATTGCTCACAGTTGAAAGCAAATAGGCAATGAGTTTGCATGTCCCTGTGAACACTCTCTCAAGGACTTCCAGGCAAACGCAACCAGCAGGCTTCCCATGGGTTTATAGCTTTACCAAGTTCAAATAACCAAGCTCAATGCCATAGCATAGAAACATAGAGTCTTTAAAGTTGTAAAAGATTGCTAAGATAGATCAAGTCCAACCATCAACCCACTGCAGTCATGCCCACTAACCATGCCCCTCAGTAGCCTATCTATAAGGTTCTTGAACACTTCCAGGACAGTGACTGCACCACTTCCCTGGGAACCCTGTCCCAGTGCCTCACCATTCTTTCTGAGAAGAAATTTTTCTTAGTGTCCAACTTGAAAGTCCCCTGTTACAACTTCAGGCCATTACCTCTCATCCTATTGCTGTTACATAGAAGAAGAGGCCGACCCCCAGCTCACTACAGCCTTCTTTCAGGTAGTTGTAGAAAGTGATAAGACCTCCCCTGAGCCTCCTCTTCTCCAGACTGCACAATCCCAGCTCCCTCAGCTGCTCCTCAGTGCCAAAGCAGACTATGACAACAAAAGAAAATAAATAGAAAGCTTACCCCTATCCTGGGCTCACTCACAAAACACCAGCAAAAATGATCTCCAGAAGAGAACCTCCCCCACTGGTAGCCAGCTCTTAAATAGGTCTAGGAGAGGTGGAGCCAGGCAGCACAGGAGAATTGCCTTCACCTGTGCTCCTCTGGCTGACTCATTGCTCGCCTCAGGTGGTCAATCAGAGGTTCAGGCTGTGACTCAGCAGTTGCCATACAGCAGCAATGCAGGAGTTCCCTGCCCAAGTCTTTGCAGTGCTGTCACTCACAGCAGTGTCACAGCTGGTGAGGGCAGAGTAGAAACAGTTCGTTTAGGACTTCGTAGGTCACAGCTGCAAAGCAAGTTGGACTGGCACCGTGTCTGGCAGTCCTGTAGTAAAGCAACTAATCCTTCTTTGCCTTCTGTGCCACTTCCAATGGGTTGTGCTCCTCTCATGTCTACACGTTAGCTGAATCCCTCATGTGAAATGCATGAGATGCATGAGGCTTTCATGTGGCAGTATGTATGTCAGGAGTGTTTCTTGTTTCTGTGCTGGTGAGTTATCAAAAGCCATGTTGTCATGGACTAGCTCACAAAGAGGGCGAGCGTTAATCACTGAAAAAAAAGCCATTGAAATCAAAGCAGGGGATCCCTGAAGTTCAATTGTCCTGTGTTTTGTTCTGTTGGTTTTTATTTATATATTTTTTCTTTGTTTAACCAGAAGAAATGAAACTCGATCTATTTGTTCTTTCTACAACTCATAGGAAAAATTTTAATGGCTGTGGGCAAAGTAAGAGAGCAGTGAATAACTCAGTTGGCTTTAGGGGAGACAGCCAGGAGATAGCAAAGGCAGATGTGTTTTTATGGGAAGAAAATGTTTTGCAGGCTGTCAAAAAGGATAAATCTGACTGGGGACAATGGGTTTCAAAATGCTGTAGGAAGAACAAGATGCCTCTTGCTGGAGTGTATGCTAACTTTTTTTTGTCCTATTTAAAAAAACAACAACAAGAAAAATACATGCTACTATGACATGAATAAGGTCCATGAGGATGAAGGAAAGGCTCTTCACCATATTGTGGGATATTTTAGATTTTAACAATGACAGAAGGCAGAAGCTGAATCAATAAAACCTGAAAAAGACTATGAACCAAGAGCTTTTAAACCTGGTTATTTGGCAGTCATGGAAGCAGGAGGTAGGACCATGGTGACTGAAAATTACAGCATCCTATGCTGTGAGAAAGGGGGGTTAGTTGGAAATTGAACCTGTATGGAGCAAAAAGAGATGAAGTTCCCAAGAAAAGGGGTAAAGTAGGGGTAGAGGCATAGTACATCTCCCCTTTCTTTACCATCTGTTCCATGGCGAAGTATTTCTAAAGTCTCAGTCCCTTTGTGCAACTAGATGCTGTCTGAAGAAAACTCCCATTTGTGTAACATCTACAGAAATTAATATTGGTTTCTTACTTCTTTGCCTCAAGTTCTAACTCACCAAAACGGATTGTTTGCCTGTGCCCTGAAAGTCTATGCTATTAATCCCTAATCCTTGGGATTGGTTTAAAACCCGAAGATTAGGCTTCTGCTCTTTCCCATGCTTTATTGCCACAGACAATCTGGGGATACAGTGGAGAACATGGCGCACTGGACCAGGCCTGGCTCTCAGGTAAGAGAGACTGTATGCTATGGGGCGCAATGTGCACCAACCAGCTGGAGACTGTACCCTCTGCGGATGCACTCTGAGTGTGTCAGCATGCTATCAGTAAGCCCCAGTTGGTATTGCCTGCTGGTGTGCCTAGAATGGCCAGCCCACCTACCTCTGTGCTGTGCTTTGTTGCTCAGTGCAGGTGTGATGGACAGTCTGGTGAATAAAAATCCTCTTATTACCCCTGAATATGCAGAAATACCATTTGAGACTCCTAGAAGTGTACTGAAATAATAAAAATGGATAATGCTTAAACATGGGAGTCATTTTTAAAGGGCAAAAAAGAAGGCATTATGGAATCTTTTGTCATACCAGTGTCTTGGTGCGTGCACACACACACACACAGTAAAAGAAAAGTGAATACAGATCAGCATTAGGACAGTCTCTTTTTACCCATGCTGCTGAAGGCAGAGAACACTTTGAAGTCAATAGGTCACCTATCCTGACTTCTTGGGTTAGAAAGCTGTTGTGACTCAAGCTCTCCCATCTGTATTTGTGTTGCAGTAAATCCTCACAATTTATACTCCTGCAGTTTAAGTCTAGCATGCCAACACTCATTCCTTACCCGTTCTATAATTAGCTCAGCTATTACAGTTGTTTTGACCCTACATGTTCATTCGATCCTCATCAGCACAGATGCAGTAATTTAGTTTGACTGCATGCAGTCCCACAGCTAGGATGAATGCTCCTTGCTGCACTTAAAGGGAGAAGCAACATATGGGTGAGCAGGATGTTCCTAGATCATGGAAAGTACATGCTGCAGTAATCCTAAAAAGTCCTTCCAAATCCAAAATGTGGGATTCAGATAACAAAGATTAACAAAGCTATGCTGCATATATATATATATATATATATATATACGCATTAAATTTTCTTGGAGATTATGGTTTAAATTCAGGGAATTCTGTACTAGCATGAATTTTTATTTGACCTGAAGCAACAAAACAGATCCAATTTCATTTTAGCAGAGCTGCTCCCACATAACTTCTTTTTTCAGGTTTAGTCAATTCAAAAGACAAAACTGACGTGGCAGAAAGGAGGAATCTTTTCAGTTCAATTACTTCACTGATTTCTTTTAGCTTATTTTAGCAATTCATCTGAATTATTTATTTTCAGCTTATTTTAGACAATATAATTGTCTGTAGTTGAAATCAAAATACTCATAATACTGTTTAAGTACCATGAAATATTTTGTTGTTACAAAGACTGATCTGTATGTATCCTATTTTTTGTAAGGGTATGTAGCAACAACATGCAGGGAAATGGCTTTAAACTGGAAGAGGGTAGATTTAGGCTAGATATTAAGAAGTTCTTAGCTATGAGGGTAATGAGACACTGGAACAGGTTGCTCAGAGAGGTTGTGGATGCCTCCTTGCTGGAGGCATTGAAAATCAGGCTGGATGGGGCTCTGAGCAACCTGGTCTAGAGGTGTCCCTGCCTACAGCAGGTGGTCTTAAAGGTCTCTTCCAACCCAAACTGTTCAATGATTCTATGGTGTGATTCTACTACCCTCATAATGAACAGCAGTGGTCCTATTCGCATGCCAAACTGGTATATATTGCCTCAGTCTGTTAGGTAGAAATGTTTTAGACCTTCTGAAGTACATTTGCTCTTGAGTCTATCTTTCCCTTCTGCCCCAAAAAGTGAAAGGGGAGAGAGGTGCAGAAACAGTGAAAAGAAAATAGCAGGAGAACTTCTACATGGAGCGCATGGAGCAGGGCCAGGGTAACAAGTCTTTAAAACAGGGAATGTGTAGTATGTCCACTAAAAAAAAAAAAAGAAGAAGAAAAAAAAAGAGAAAAACACAGATGATTTTATTTATTTATTTATTGTTTTTAAGTGCGCTGTTGAAAGAAGTCTCATGTTTTCCCAGCAGCCATACAGTGTTGCTGGAAAGCCATCAGCTGATCAACCAATAGTCACATCAGTGACATTCCAGCATATGTGTCTTTGTCTCACAGTTGCTTAGTCAGATGGCGGTTTATTTTTATCCAAAATTCATTGCCAGATGGGATAAAGGGGCTCATCTGACTGACAGGAAAGCTTAAATTTTTCCAGTCATTCTTTTAGTAAGGGGAAGCCTTGTGATACACCCTTTCTCAAACAGAGATCTGACAGAAGATAAGGCTCTTAAATAAAAGGATCAGCTCTCTTTACTCAGAAGCCACACAGGAATGGAAGACCATCTGTTCTCCTGATTGTTCTTAAAAGATAAGCAAAAATTGCAGTGGAGTTTGACCAACTTTTCTCCTTTATTCTTTTTAATGGGCTCTTCTGTTGGCATTGCCACTGTTTGTTTTCCAGACAGCTTTTAGTTTTGTCACTTGTAAGCTTGCTGTGAGCTGACATCATGGTTAATGAAATGCAAAGTGATGTACCTACGTATCTATTTGACAAAAATAAATTGTAGAGAATTTTCTAGATGTAAAATAGAGGAGAGGTAACTCGTGAAGCAAAATCTTCCATAAATCTTTATTTATCCTTCACAGTTAGAGCTTGAGTTATTTCTCTGCTGTGTTTACTGTTGGCCAGATTCATTGAGATTTGTAGGGTTTTAAGTTTCTTTTCTTGAAATTCAGTTGTACGAGCTTTGTGGTTATTTGTGCTCTTCAGCAACCAGATGAGACACTATTGTTATGCCTGTCTAATTGTTTGAGGAGCAAAATTAATAGATCAGAAAACAGGCATGCCGGTCTGAATTGGTTGTCCTGTCACAAATGCTTCGAAATGGGTATTCTTGTTGATTGTTGTGGTGCAGAACCAGGTACATCAGACTCTCACTTATTCAGGAATTCAGTGACTTGCCCAAGATAATACAGAAAGCTTGTGACAGAGCTTTGGATATATGGCTTATTTGTTGGTTTTTTTTTTTTTAAGGTCAAAAAATTTAACATGATTCTCAAATCTAAGTGTGAAAGACCTAAGGTAACTTCAGAATGTGAGAAGTATGTGTGCATTAGGTATAGCTGGGAAAGGGATACAGTTCCCTGTGTTGTTACAAAGAAGATAAATTTAGATTTCTTACTTCTCTGTGGGTTTTTTTAAGGTGTTTATTGGTAGTGATGTGGAGTTGGTGGTTTTCTGTGTGTAAGTTAGCAGTAACTCACAAGTTCTCATTTTTTTGAGTTTCCATTAGAGTGCATAGCTGGAAATGCCATTTATGTCTGTTTGCGGGGTTGGAGTAAGGAAACATGATTAAGAGATATTTGAAAAGCTGACTGGGAGGGGAATGGAATATTGCCACAGTCAGGTGGCCTAGAGCCTTCCACCAAAGCAGTGCAGGCAGCGGGACACCAAAGGCTGGTGGCATCACAGTAAGGGGGTGGAGGTACCATGGAAAATGGAAAAGCAGGTCTTGGAGACAAAGGATGAGCATGGATAGAGCCACAAAGCCTGAAAGGGTGACATGTCAGTAAAGGTAGTGAAACTGATGTTATGACCTGGAGTAATTAATTACCTTAATTAATTACTGCAGTGAATAGCCCCAACGAGGTGAAGTGAGTATAAAAGGCTAGAAGTGACTTGGGCTGTCATAGTCAAGAATACTGTAGGGCTGTAAGCAAAAAAGACCAGATTGATGAAAGAAGACCGAATTAAAAATACCTGTAGGAAGAGACAGCAGGCACAGCCTTGAGAAGAGAGAAATATGTTATGGTCAGTTTTTGCAGTATTGCTACAGAAGAATCCAAGCTTATTTTTGGCCATGTTGTGTTTTAAACCCATGCAGAATATTTGAAAATATCTTTTTCTTCTCTTTCACAGAAACATAATGGTGTGAAGTTGCTGGCTGGAACAGCTCTAGTGTTTATATGAAGTTATTACAGAGAGATCCTGAGTTTTATGCTTGGTGAAGCCAATTTTATGAAAGTGTTTCTGTACGCAAAGGCTCATCTATATTGTGTTTGCATAGATATGTGAAAAATAGCAGCCAGAATTGCCAAATGCAGGTGAGGACAGATGAGAAAGGCTAACGGAATATATTAGTTCTGTGCAGTCAGCTGCATTGGAGGTGCAAATGAGGACAAGAATGAAGTACGCATGCTCATGTCAAAAGGCTCAACTGCCAAATGCCTACACATGTGGCCATTGCGTTGTTCCCTTAGAAGTTAAGTTCAGGTGCCCCTTTTTAGAAAGGGAGGGAGCGTGTGGGTATCAGAATTTGAGCGTTCCAAGTGGGAGTGAATCTGGGATCTGAGCAATCCCTCCAGTACCACTGCGTGATGAAATGCAGGAAAACTGCTTCTCATTTGTTGTTCAGTGTTTCTAAGTAAGTTCACCATCTGGTCACTGGATCTTGTTAAATGCCTTTGTATACAAGATGAAGACACCCCCGCTTTCAGACAGCTTCTCTTATTACAGATACACAGCAAGCTGGCCATCTTTCAGCCCTCCTCATCTGTAATTAGCTCAGGCTGTTGAACTTAGACTGTAACAATGCAATCAAGGACAGACAACTAGAGGTGAGAGGTCACAGAGGAGAATTTAAAGTTGAGACACCTGAGTTGGGACATGAAAAAATTACATCAGATGCTATTCAGTGTACAGGACGTATCCAAGCCCATTTCATGAAGGGAAGATTACATTCTTAATACAAAAAAATGGATACAGTGTGGAAGAACTGGAGGAAATTAAATGAGAGAACAGATAAGCTAAAAAAGAAACTGGAAAAAGGAAAATGATAGTGAAGGAATGTAGGATATTCTACTAGCTTTCCCCTCCCTTTTTCTGTGGAGGTTTCCTTATACATATGACTGCAGTGGATCCTGCAGCTAGGTACCTGGCAGTTGCGTCCCACAGAAAATAAAATCTACTTTTGAGTTTTGATTTTATTTATTAATTTATTTTGTTCCCTTCCCCACACATGAAGAGTGAGTTAAAAGAATTAACCGTACACCTAGAGTCTAGGCATGCTTACATCCATATTCTTCAGTTATTAATGAAAGGGTTCTGCAGTCCTTCAGGCTTTTTTTTCCACTGAGAAAGAGGATGTCCCAGCCTCATGTTCTTACAAATGGGTGTGCAAAAATATTCCCCTCACTATTGTTTTCTCTTTTGTCTGCTGAAAAGAGCACATTTCATTCAGTAGTCTGATTTCCTCAGATACTCTGAAAGTTCAAGGTATTGGCAAGTAATATCCAGCCATGACACACAAGCAGCAGAAGGGCCCAGTGTAGGAGAAAATGCAAAGTAGTTCTTGTAAGTTCTTTAGCAGCCTGTGAGATTGCACCTTTGCTACTCAAAGCTTCCATGGATGTAAATGCTGAATGCTTGAGTTTTCTGCTCTGTCTATAGGCCCCATCACAGCTTTGATGAAAGCTCTTCTTTGCGTAGGCAGTTCCACAGACTGAGAGTCTTTAAAAAGCTAGCACCTGATTACAAAGTTAAAGGCAGTTTTCCTTATATGTTACTACAAGTAAATCAAGAAATCTGGATCTGGTTCTGAAATCTGGCTTTCAAATTGCCCAGAAGAACATAACTACACCCATAGTTGTTGATGTACATCCTTGGATGGACTATGAGGCTTCTAGAGCTCACTGAAGGGGACTTTGAATTGCATGGTGGAACCACTGATGAGTACCCATGGCTTCCCTGTGAAATGGAGAGTTTACCATACTGCGGGGGTCTGTGCTCTGCTCTTACACAGTCCCAGATAAGCCACTAGACTGCCTTGCAAATACCACCACCCTCTAATATGAGCTGTTTGGGTGCCCAGGCACCTCCAGGAGTTCTACAATCCCAATCTGCCTTTTATTAAAGCAGTGTATGCTTGTGGTGATGCTTTATGCTCTTCTTCAAAGCAGAATTTGTCCCTTAATCTCTTTTTCAGGCATCAGTTGAGTTTCAGCCAGTTTGTAATTGTGTTTTATCGAGTGTCAAGTGGCCAGCAATTTTTTGTTCATTTTTTTTTTTTTTAATTTCTGGGAAAGAAGTCTGGATTAGCACACAGCTGATGAAGAAAAGCCATGCATTTTGACAAGAGATGAAGAAGTTGTCAGGAATGATGGGGAAGATGTCTGAAAGCAAGGCTCCAATGAAGCAGTCTTCTGTCTGTGTCAAAAACTGTAGAAGAATTTAAAGGACAAAAGCTGTAGATTAAAATCTTAAATGGATAAGTGCCAAGCAAATCCTAAAATGAGCTAAGCCTTTCTAACAGACTGAGCCTGACAATGACAGTATCAGCACACTTTCGTCCCTTTTGAAATTATTGAGTAAAAGTTTATATATTGCACTGAATTTTGGGACAAACACCTCTTGAAATCTTGCACATTCACATATAACTTACCATAGAATCATAGAATAGTTAGAGTTGAAAGGGGCCCTTAAAGATTACCTAGTCCAACTCCTTGCAATGAACAGGAACACCTAAAGCTAGATCAGGTTGCTCAGAGCCCTTCCAGTCTGACCTTGAGTGCTTCTAGGGATGGGGCATCCACCATATCTCTAGGCAACCTGTGCCAGTGCCTCACCATCCTCACTCTAAAAGACTTTTTCCTTATATCCAGTCTAAATCTACTCTCATTTAGTCTAAGAACATTTTCCCTTGTCCTATCAGAATAGTTTCTGCTGAACAGTCTGTCCTCTTCTTTCTTACAGCTCCCCTTTACACACTGAAAGTCTGCTATCAGGACTCCCCTTCTCTTTTCCAGGCTGAACAGCCTGAGCTCCCTCAACCTGTCCACACAGGAGAGGTGTTCCATCCCTTGGGTCATTTTTGTGGCCCTCTTCTGGACACGCTCCTGTAGGTCCACATCTCTCCTGTACTGAGGACTCCACATCCAGATGCAGTACTCCAGGTGAGGTCTCACTACAGTAAACTGCGATAATAATAATGCAAACTGATCTCCCTTGTGCAGGGCCAGTTTTGACCCTGAATATTTAATGACTGAAATAAAGCACTGATATTTTATTTTAGTATGTCTGTATTTAGAAGAACAAGGACAAGAACTCAGCCATGCCTGGGAATGTCTAGAAGATGGATGAAGAATTTCCCTGGGAGGTAGGCTGTGCTGTCAGACCAGGGAGGTTGGGTGACTGGTGTACAATGAGAAAAAAGATCATCTGAAGGATGATGATTCTGGTGGATCTTTGGTGTAACAAATCACTGTTAAGCTATTCCTAGCTTTCTCTTATTTAATTTGTGTTAATCATACTCATAAAACAAAGGAGGAATAATAGACTTTGGCTTGGATTGCCATGCCTTTGATCTGTAGTGTTCGAAGTGCACATGGGGTGATGAAATTAAGAATACCTACTGTTGTGGGGCTTGGGGTTTCTTTTGTGGTTTTGTTTGTTGATTTTGGTTTTCTTGTGTTGGGTGTTTTGTTCATTTGATCTTGGTTGTTTTTCCCCATTAAGCTACAAAACAGCAGGTGCAGATTTACCAATGAAACTTAAGAGATTTCTCTGATGTGATATGTGCTCCTGATCATCACATGACATGTGAGTATCTACATTCAGCCTAGGCCAAAAAAAAAACTGCTACATTTCAGAATAGAAACAGAGCATCAAAGAGGACAAATTATCTTCTGACCATTGCAGTCTCAAGTTATTCACAGAAGTTCCCATATGCCACTAGCAAAAATAGTTTGTATCAATCAGACAGTACATTTTGCTGTACAAAGAGTGATTGCCCAATAAATTGCAAAGAGGAAACTCAGAGGGTATTTTGTTATCCGCTATTACACTTAAATCCAGTAGTAACTGTCTGCAGTTTTCACATAATAAAACAAAAATTCTCCAAAGTAATAGGGAGAAATTGAAGCATTAGAGAGAAAATTTATAAACCAACCAGGAAACTCAAACAATACTCTTGAATAAGAAAGGATGAATGTTCAGATGGGCTCAGTGAGCTGTGGGTGCTGGTTACTTCAGGCTTCTGTGCTGAGGCTGACGTGAGGGCTGCTAAATGTGAAATATTTTGCAGTAGTACTCTCATACTAATGATAGTCTAAGAACACAAGCAAAATGAAGTTTTCTGGGAGAGAGTATCTTGTTGCTTCCGTAGGAGGGGAAAGAAGTGTGTGGGCAGACAAGATTTCATCTTGAAAATCATAAATCCTCCTGTTCCCTGAAAAGGATCATTATTGGAAATCTATGTGATCATGTTTTAGTTCTGCAGTGGGTGGTAGCCGTGCACTACATTCAGCTGTCTTCATTTCCCACATTGTAGTTAGGGAGACAGAAGGGTATTCTGGCCCTCTTTGATCTCTCTACTGAGAAAGGCAACAAGACTTCCAGGTATGATGGTGGATTCTGTGTGTGTGAGACTCCAGCACCTGTTTATTTTCCGTGAACTAATAAGTCACCAGATGGTAAAGGTTTTTATCCGAGCTGCTCTATCTGGATTTGTACCAGTAAGTTGGACATGAAAGGTACCATATGGTACTGTTAATCCCTGAAGCATTCATTATTCCTAATGTAATTTTCAACACCTTTCAGTGTTGACATCTCCCTTTCGTTACTGTCCATACTTATTTATATGGTTAATGTTCAGATGAAGCTTAACTTAAAGTATTTGGTTTGGGTTATTTTATGTGAGTTTCTGAGTTTCAGTGCCAACTGGAAAATTAATTGCCCTTGGACAGTCAGTTGGGGGCATGTGTAAAATGAGGTGGTTGTGTCATCGCAGTCTGCAGTGGGTAGGGTCTGTCACTGGCAGTCTTAGCAAAGAGGCAGACTGCAAATAAGTTTGACAATTTGAGAAGTAGTGTGTGTTCTAATGGATACTGCCTATTAGTACAAAACCCTGCTTTACTGTGAATGATGGTCATTGCTTGTTTTCACTGCTGGCAAGAAACTACCTGACTAGGCTTAGACTTCTTTGAGGCTCTGGGAGTAGGGCTGATTTGTGATATAATGCGGATATTAAAGATTGGACCTTGGGTGGCCAGCAGTTTTAGAGTTGGAGACTAGCCCATGAACAGCTCTGGATCCACAGGATGTGTTTAGGGTTTAAGGGCTGGATGTTCTGCAGGCTGGTAGATGTCCAGAGGGGTTGGCATCCTGGTGGCGACACAGTGCCTCTAGAATCGGGCTGAAGCATGTTTAGTATGACTGCAATGAGGAAACATGTAACTTGACTGCATTATAATGAAACAACTTCTGTTTAGTATAGATAGTGCACAGGTATGGGCAAATACTGGTGCCTGAATTTAGGCTGTTTGGCTGAACAGTTGCATCTTCTACAGAATGTTTTATACTATAATAGCATAGCAGTAAACACCATTTATATGTAAAGAAGCAGATCCAGAAGTTTTTCATCTTCTGAAACAACTTGCTGCAGTTTTTTCAGAAATGTGCCAATAAATAATATTGATTATTTAAAAGAATAGATTTAAGCATTCCAGGCTGATTTAGAGAAACAAATTAAAAGGCAAGAAAAGATTTAAAACTTTTGCTGATATTTTGAATAAGACTGCATTTCTTCAGTTTTTATGCAAAAAGGACTGTGATAGCCACTAGTATCTTCTGTAGAGTGGCCACTCATGGAACCAGTTTGCACAGCGAGTGCACAAATCTCTTGGCGGATTCCTGGCACAGAAGGATGAAACAGTCTCTGAGGTTCTATTTGCTCTGGCAATGCTGAAAAAGCCTCCTTGTCACAGGAAGGAGCACATGGGGTCCTGCTGAGAGAAGTGCCCTGTCATTGGGGGTGCAGAGAAGTGAGACGCTACCTACTCTGGTGGGATGACCATCCTTCCCAGGACAGGAACAGCCAGCCTCTGCTACAGTTGCAGCCGTCCTGGTTTTCCAGAGCTCTGCCACTGACCAAGGCGTGGGAGTCATCACTTGTGGAGCTCTCTGTGATCCCTTTCACAGGACCTCTATCTGTAGACCACTGGTCTGAATCCCAGCTAAATGCATATTGTATTATAGTGTTGACTGTGGTCTGCACATAACATGGCAAACTTGCCGAGCTGACGGTTGCTTGGCAGGTTGTGATTGCTTCAGGCCTTTCTGCTGGTATTGAAGAGAACCAGCAATGTCAGTAAGGTGTTTTGACAGTAGCTGAAGATAAGATTTGTTCAGTTGGAGAAAACTGAAAACCTTGTAGCTTGAATTGCTACATCTCTTCTTGCTTCTTGGGATGGAGTATAAGACTATGGACATAGCTGATCTGGTGCCATAAACATGGAGAGAGTGCAGTTTCTCTGCCCCACATCAACAGCTATAGGGATGCAGGCTGTCAGCTTTGCCCTTGGACTGGGATGAATACAAGAAAGGCTTTGTACATTCAGCATTTCAAATAATAGCAGTGAATAAGTCTGTCTTGCATCTTAGTGAGATCCTTTGCTGTTTTGCTTTGGAAAAAGTTCTTATAATATTTTATTTTAAAAAGTAGAATATGGAGACATGACTGGATTGATAGGAAGATCATCAAATCATAGACTTACAGAATATCCTAAGTTGGAAGTGACCCATAAGGATCGTCAAGTCCAACTCCTGGCTCCACACAGCACCACCCGAAATATTCTGTTCTCAGCCTCAAAATGAAGGAAGCTTGAGTTCAGAGCAGTAGCTGGCAGCTGCCACTGATAGAACTTTTCCATAGTGTCATGCAAGGTGGGAGGTTGGCACTAGGGGTCTGAATATGCCATAATTATGGATAAGGAGTAATAAAAATAATAAGAAATAAACAGTAAAACGTTTGTTATAGAATTTAAAGGAGGAAAGCCTACATTATGAAAACCTGAAACAACGTTTACTTTTTCTTTATATCTTAGTGGAAAAAGTATGGAAGGGTAGAGAGATTTCACATTCACTTTTGGCAGTAGCAAGAAACTTCAGAGCTCTCCGCTCAGATCTCCCTCCCTCAGTCTGAAGGTATGCTTTGGCTTGCCTCAAGTTCCTTTCCATGGTTCATTTCAGGGGTTAGATTTTTAACCCTGGTTTTACCATGCTCTGTGTGTGGAAAAGCAGAGCAGATGTTTGAGTGCACATACCATACAGACAAAGCAGAAACAAGTATTTCCTAGAGCTCCTCATGTCCTCCAGTACAAATGGCCATCCAGGCTTCCTCCAGAGTTTGAGGAATTGTTTTCCCATCACTGCTGTTGTGAAGACATGTCTGTCACTTGTTCTACCTTTAGAAATTGTCTTTAAAAGAAAGCAGAAGTGGATTAAGTGGATTTTGTGGGCAGGGGATCATTCAAAACTGATTTGCTTAGACTTTTGCTTCTGATTTGTAGTTGCTGACCCAGTCTGTAACCATACTTTATTATAGCCTGACATTTAAAATTAGATAAATACTCTTGGTTTTCAAATTTGGTCCACAAATGTGTCCTCTATTTGCTAACTGATCTTGGCTGGATTTGAGCTTTCCCATTTCTCAGAGTGGACTGGGAGCTGCACACAACCTTTTGGACAATGTTCTGCAAGAGGCTTAGTTAGCTAGAGCGGTTTTCAGAAATGTTCGTGACAGATTCACATGGAGGCTAGATGGGGTTGAAGAATTTGTATATTTGGTTTTCTTTATTACAGGAATGAATATCTCTGCTATTTTTACTGGGGTTTCTTGTGGGTGGTTTTATTTCCCCCGTAATCTGCCAGCTCAAGCTTTTCATTTTATAAAATCATCTGGTTTTTGCACACAAGTAATTCAACAGTGGGAAGTTTTGTTAAATGTTTATGGAACATACCAGTCAGCACAGATAATCAGGTTTTTATATTATGATGTGGAACACTCTTCGCAATGCTGCATCTGGGAGAGGAACAGCTGGTGGCTTACAAGTTTGTAGGCTGATGAGGGCACCTGATGCGAAACCATTCACCAGTAGGTGCTGAGCAGTGGGACTGCAGAACCTCTGCTGTACTCAGTTGTGCACATCCCTCACTCATATTTCATAAATAAATTGTCCTTGTCCAATTAATCACTTTTGCTGGATACGCATTTGGTAGTTTATCTTCCTGTTTGTCTCTGATTGCTGTAGGTTGCAGAGTGCCTGACTCGGCTGTGGTCAGAGTTCTCTCCTCTCCTTCACTAACAAGTATTAGGGATACTTCACCAGGAGCTGCTTATTGACTTGAACACATACCAAACTACAACGATTCTGGGAAATTTCTCCTCTTTTTAAGTGGAAGAAACGAGAATAACCTCTTAATTTACTGCAGAGCTCCTACCCTTCTTTCTTCCATCTTTTCCAGCTGAGCGATCCCTTTCTGGAGACTGGTTTATGCCGCCTGCAGGCTGTGGCCTGGTTTTCTGCTTCAAATTCCTTACCAGCAGCTTCATTTTTCCTTTTTTTGGTAGGTAAGTGCAAAGCCTTCTGTGGTGTACCCTTTTAAATATCACAGGAATCATGTCGTGTCTTAAGAGATGGTCCCAAAGTCAGTCTACTCTGTCATCTGCCCACTAATTCTGCTTTCTGTTAGCTCAGTGTATTCAGTGTTGACATGACAGCTCTCATTCAGACCTGTATACATAATACAAGAGGCTGGACTATTCTGAAAAGTCAGCCTTTGCATGTCTGCTCACTTCAAGCCTTGGGAGGATGTTTCTCAGGGGGTGTGTTGGCTGGTTTGATGTCTGTAATGCAAGCAGGCAAGGCAAGCAGGAGCTGTCATTGTACATGCTGGTGTGGAAGGGAGATGGGCACAGTGAGACCTCTTGGAGGAGCTGTCCTGAATCACGCTGTGTTCCCACCAAGGTTGAATGTAAGCTTTCAACTATGTGTAGAGGAGCAGACAGAAAGCGAGCCCTAAAAATGTAGTTGTGGGAAGGTGTCTTTTTGTTGACGTTGTTGCTGATTTTAATCAGAACTTTAAGAATCAACACAAAGCAAAATGAGTCTGTGTGGAAGCAAGAAAAATGCTATGCAGCAATCTGTGGTTTACTGAGGAACCATATAGAGCATTTCTGTGGATCAACTCGCTAATACACCATCTGGAGATAGGGAAGGGAACCACAGGCACGCTCTTACTGAGCGGGTGACAAGACTGTAAGAAAGGACCACAGCCAGTGATTACCTGTAGGTCATGCTAAGGATGCTTGAGCTCCATGCCACTACTGGAAGCACTTTTGCATCCTCCTCCTCCCTGGGATGAGAGGTCATTCAGTTGCTGTGTAATCCTCTCGGGACCACTTGTGTGTGCACACTGCTGGGACTGCCCTTGCTCTTGCCCTCTTTCATCCAGTTGCTTGCCCGCATTACTGCATAAAGCCTTGACGTATGGCCGTACTCCTTATTGTTACTGCTTTTATTTCTGTTCAAACTAGGTCAGCCTTTCCAGAAAGGCATAGTTTCCCCATCTGGTAATCAGCTGTGGAGATGCAATCACAACTCCAGTTAACACTAACTCTTGATTTGTATTTAATAGGAGACTTTTGGCTAACATTTCCACCTCCTCTGATTCAAGACAGATTGTAGTTGTTGTTGTTGTTTGGGTTGTATAAATGACACCACCTGGTGAGGGGATCTCCTTAAGGAAAGGGCAGTCTTCAATTGTAGATGACTGTGACCTACATATTTAATAAATACATTAACATAATCATTAGACGTGCTGACAGCAAATTTGATTTTTCAAAAAATAAATTGGCCTTCTTTTCAGAAAATTCCAGCACTGGGGGGCATTTTTCATCCTGAAAGAGAAAGGTTTGAAATCTGTCTTCATGTTGAATTTAAAACGCAGGAAAACTAAACACACAGATTTGGAAATGGTGTGCAGCTGTTCCTGAACAGCAGCAACACCTCAGGCAAGCTGTCACTTTCTGTCCTACAACCTACTGTCATCCCCCAACCAGAGCTGCCTGCTGCAGGAGTATTTCCCACTGCAAAGTGCAGAGGTGAAGCAGTAGGGAGGGAGGGTGACAAGCAGCAAGGGAGAGCCTGAAAGGATGGGAAGTGAGCTGAAATTCCTGGAGTCATTCATAAACTGGAGCAGGAGAGCCAGCTAGCGTTGAATGTGGCAAAAACAAAATTTCCCAGCTTAGAATGATGGATATAAAAAATGCCTTTCCTGTCTCAGAAACAGCTTTGCAATTTTTTTTTTTTTTTTTTTTTTTTTTTTTCATTTGAGAAACAAAAGCAAGCGGATGCATATTATGTAGAACATCAGCCTGCTGATCCCAAACCAAATCAAGCAGTGGAAAGATAAGGCAGAACTGCTGCTGGTGCTGTAGCACACTTTGAGTAACCAGAAAGCACCAGGAAATTGCTGTGCATAACTACCAATACTTAAAGAATGACAACACTCTGTTGGATTCCATATGCTGTGCAAAGTCAGTCTGTGTCTGTCCTAGAGTGCTTACAGATACACTGGCATTGAGTTTTTGCTTTACCAGGAGGAGATGCCTGTCCCTGCTGTGCAGCTGTAACACCTTCGCATCTCTGCTGCTCACAGATGCAGGGTTGGGGAGAGTTTGGAGTTCTCTCCTGCTCTTCGCTCTGCCTCTCCCATCAAGGACCCACTCCTGCAAGCCTGATCAGGGATGTGAGTGACAGGCTTGATGTAAAGGCTAAGTTTACCCCCAGTGCTTTTTGCAAGTCTGAAATGTGTGGCTACTGTTTGTGAGCCTATGTGAGGGGGCAGCTGGCAGTGTTGTGAAGGGCCATGTTTGATCTGTTTCAAGCCTGAGGGCTGTGGATGGTCAGCACAAGCTGATGGACCTGCCCGTGATCAGCAAACAAAAACTGTCTTTATGTGTGCTCTTAAATTAACCCAGTGTTCAGACCTGTGCTTTTTTACTTTCTGCAAGTGAAAAATTTTGTGTTAATTAATAGCAAGTACTAATAGATTTTTATACAGAGCTTGGCTTGTTTTTATGAGGATATTAGCATTTTGTCTCTGCCTTTGATTGGGAAACTCTTTAAAACAAGACAGTTATTAGGTTCTTCGTGACATATTATGAGATGCATCATCAGAGTTCATGAGAGGAGGCCTGAAGGAGGAGGAGTCCTTTGTTTTTGTTAAGACATCAAGATCCCCTCAGTAACGTTTTGGTTCTTTAATTAGAGCCAAACACCGCTTTATAATGAGCAAAGATAATAGTAGAAAGCAAAGCCCTCCATTACACGTTTTGCAGCATGAATTTTGAGAATATAACCCTGCAAGTGATAAAGAATGATGTCAGCACTTGTGCTAGCAATGAGCTCAACAGCTTAACCAACTCAGTCTTAAAAGAAGTCAAACACCAAGCTTCCTGCCACTGTGTGCACAACTCCTCATGGCTAAGATACGTCATTTCTTTATGTCAAACTCACAGTCTCCATATCAATTTTCTAGAAAAAGCATTTTGGAAATTGTATTTTATTGTAGTGAAAATATCATTATGCTTATAGGTACACACACACACAAACAGGAAAGAAACACAGTATATACACTGAAATACCAAGAGTTGTCCAGCAGGTAGTTGAGTATCATCATTAAGACGTACCTGATCCCAGCTGCCCTGAGAGCACTGGGTCACACTGTGTGACCTCTGTCTTCTAACACCTGGTCACAACAGTATTAATCTGCACCGTATTCCACTGCTTTGTATTATTTGGGCTTACAGTGATTTCTGTAAACCTTTCTTTGACAGATTTGTGGCTCTGCTATTTGCTGCCCCTCAAGGCAAAAAGATACCGTGGAAGTGATCCAGCAAGGTTCTCCAGAACGCATAAAGAAATTGTACTGAAATCTTTACTTGCTTAGATAAATCAGCCTATAGTCAAGTAAGTAATTCTCACTAACACCAAACTTGCAAAAGTATCGTGTGGCTGTTGGCACATGTGGACAGAAAGCTACAATTACCTTTGTAAAGACAACAAGCATCTTGGACTTGTTTGCAGGTAGAAGCTACT
The DNA here is from genome assembly GCF_023343835.1 of Lagopus muta. Taxonomy (NCBI): domain Eukaryota; kingdom Metazoa; phylum Chordata; class Aves; order Galliformes; family Phasianidae; genus Lagopus; species Lagopus muta. Next base: position 85,049,802 of record NC_064433.1, read on the forward strand.
GTAGATTGTTAGTGCCCTAGCCCTGATTGCAGTGTTAGTGCCTTAGCAACACAAATGTTGTGTCTAACCAGAGCTCCCACATACTTTAACAGGTGGTCAAAGCTCTCTTTAGAATTTCAAGATAAAATGCAGTTTCTGTACCTTGTAAGGTCCCATATCTATTCAGTTGCTCTAAAATGCTTCAGGAGAGCTGCTTCTGCTAGAGAAAGACTGCCCTGGCTGAGGCAAGTCTGGCTTTTTCTCTTCCCCCTAAGAAACTATTGCCATTCAGCAAATATGTATGCATATAAATACCACAGCTTGATTTTGAAACACAGTTCATGGTGGGTCAGTATTACTCTGTTCAGAAAAGAAAATGTAACCAATATTTGGCTGAATTCAACACTGAGTAAATACTAACTATGGTTTTAAAAAAGATGGGCACAAACATCACTGTAGTATTTTGTCATTAAGCTACTCATCTTTCTATTTCAGCAATCAAATCCATTCTGAAAATAAGCTGGTAAGGAAATACACAACAAATAAACAATGCATCTTAACAAATTGTCTATGTACAAAAAAGTCAATGTTGGTCACTTAACTTTTACACAACATTTGTATTATAGAAGACTTTCTGTGTCCCTGCTTGTGTGTCTTTCAGGAACAGCTGGAGTGCCACCCATCATGACATTATAACACTGTATTGCAGAAGTGCCCTGTTGTGCTCTAGTACCAGATGTGGCCACTGCAAGCCAGCAGTGACACTTACTGTGTGGAGAGAGCGTTTCAGAGGGCTGCAGCCTCAGCACTGTGATGTTTTGCTAATGCCAGGTGGCAAAAGTTTAATCAGGCAGTTGTGTAAAATAACATCTTTTCCGATGAGGTTACTTTTGTGTTTATGCTGGGAATGCTTTAAAATAATGCTAACACCCTTCTATCACTGTGCTTCTCTCCTACAAACCATTCACGTGCAAACCACATTCTTTCCACTAGCACCTTGTACTTGTGAATTCACTACAGTAGATTCCAGTGAGGGGATAAATGCCAGACAGGATTTTAAAGGTGCCTTTTATTTTTAGTTTGTGAACGTATCTTCTCTTTTCTGAGGAGATTTTTTTTTTTTTTGCCTTGGTGTACAAATTACCACTGTCCATTTCAGAGTTAATGAAAAATGAACTTTCATAACCTCTGCCACTTCTGATCACTTCTTAAAAATGTCACTTTATGCAGAGAAGCCAGAGGTAATTGAGATAAACAGACATCTGTACATTTCAGCCATTCATTTAGAAAACATCTGTATCCATCCATGCAATGTTAAGACTATAAGTAACTTTGCAGTTACATCTGAGCCCATTGCTATGGCAACAAGGTAGTCTTTATCTCCCACGTGGTCTCTACTGATTTCTTTTTTTTTTTCTTAAAGCAGCTTCCTGAAATGAAAAACAGAGAAGCAATGATTAAGTTAGTCTCTTTCTCTTTCAAGCTTTGGATTCAAGGCTTATATGAGACAGCCCTTTCTACTTTCCAGCTGTGGAAAATTTAGAAGCTGATCTGTCTCAAGATGAAAATATGAACAAGTGACATGGAAAAATGTGAACTGCAGTTATTTTCAATTAAGAAACAAAACAAAACTGTAGTTGAGGTCTTCGGAATACAGGGGTTGTGCTACTGTAGCTGTTTTTAACCCGATCCCAAGGAACTGCACTTCAGAATCTTTTAAGTGAACAGAGATATCTGTGATTTTCTTATTGCTATAGTGATAATACAGTTTGTAGGAGACCGAATGCTGACACTTAATTCCTTGGTAGTCTTTCCTAAGCTTGACTTTCATCAAAGCACACAACTCAGCTTGGTTAACTGTTCAGAACTGTATACCTTCTATTCTGATAACATGCCCACAATATCAGATGATAGTACTGCACTAGTGACCTGCTGGGTTAGCTGCCAAGTCAAGTCTTGTAAAATTGAGATGAACTAACATGCTTTTAAAAATTTCTCTTCTAAATAAACAGGTAGCAGCAGTACCTACGCTAAAAGAGTCAGGAAGGTTCTATTTGTGCTTTCAGGATCAAGTTGATGTCAGTGCTTCTCTGACACCCATTAACTGCAGGATTCCTCTTCACCACTTTTTAACCTAACTGCCTACTTGTGACAGTGATTAAATTAAGTACTTAAAAAGCATTGAGCTTCTTCAGAAAGTACAGATATCTTAACTTCTAGTTAAGTAGTTAGTTTAGTAGTTTAGTATCTAGTTAAGTCCAGTATTTCCAGGCCCATCTTATGAAAAATATAGTAATGTAGTAAAGGTTACATGAAAAAACATCAAAGGAATTATGCAGACAAGATATTTCACTCACATTTGATGCTGCCTAACAAACTCTGCAAACTGACGGTCCTTAGCGTAGAGCTCTATAATTCGAATTCTGTCCTGAATTTCCTAGAATACAAAAAAGAAATTTTAGGTACATAACAGAAATTAAAGTACTACTGAAACTATCTATTTCTTTTTCTTGGAAAATAAAACTCATATCCTTTGCTGTTTCAATGAGGAGACCTTGAAATTGGACAGTCCAGGGCTAAAATTCTTCTTCGTGCTATTTTTAAAAGTGGAGCACTTCAGTTTTGGAATCTAGTCATATTTTACTGTTAAAACCAGGGTTTGGATAGAATGTGACATTTCAACTGGCTTGAACAGAACCATTTCTTTCTCATGGATACTTTCCCCACAACCCTGGCTACAGGCTGGATTCACACCTCTCACAATTGCTTAAGAATCTGTGGCTTGCTCCTGGGTGTAAATCCTGTCTCCTCTTCAGTGAATCCTGGATACCATCTATACGACAAGGTAGGACAGTATAATCTAACTTGCAGGTTATACTAAGAACTAAGCTTTAAGAATCCTGTATTAAAGGCCAGGCAGTTCCAGATTTTTACAGCAATGATTCCTGCATGTCAGTTGGCATCAAAAGCTAAAGGCCATGTCTAGCACTAAAGCAAACCACTGCAGCCCTTGTGCAGTTACTTAAGCATTCAGCTCTTTTATCACGTGAAATTCATTACAAGTCAGAACACACACATTCCTGTCTGTATACCTGATAGGAAGGATTTCTTTCCCTGCTTGCTCTCTCCTCTTTAATAGTTGCAGCAGTCAGAGTTGTGCCTTATCTATCTAGAGCACAGATTGTTGAGAAAGACTGAGGCCTCAAATTGCAATTGTTCAATAAGCTTATTTTTCACAAGATCTTTTGATGGCATTATGAAAACAAGGTCATTTACCTCCTTAGTAAGCTCACTGTTTTCATAAATGTGCCTTATCTCTTCACTGCTGTAGTCGGTGGATGTCTCTGCACTGGTAGAACTGTAGGACGTTAGCTGAGGGTATCTGCGATAATAATGGCTGTAGCCAGTCGTATCACTTTCATACATGGGGTTGTATTTAACTGCGTTCTCAATGGACGAGAGGCTGTCACCCTGCCTGGGGGAGCAATGAACAAACAGTGAGCTTCTCTGCAGCCCAGAACGGCAGCAGACAGACTAAGGAAGCCTGGCACTTGGAGGTGCGCATAAACCCTGCTGCTGGTCAGCTGCACGACACAAGACTTATGATGTAATTGTCCTTACTGTGGCAGATGAGCTTTGTGACATTAGATGGTGCCACATACCCCTGTGAGTCCTCGGTGTCGCTCTTTGTGTACTGGTCTCGAAGGGTCCTTGCCAAGAAGAAGATAACAGCAGATGCCACCAGAAGGAATCCTGCCACAGAAGCAATGGCAATACCCACGACCAGTGGCTCAGACACATATTCTTCACAGTGCTCCCCTCTGTACCACCAGTTCTCTCCTACTCGACACCTGCAAAAAAGAAATGCTAGGAAATTAAACACCAACAAAAGCTGCAACTTTGATTAATATAAATGTATTTAATTTCTTCTTGTGATGTATCCTCAGTTAATTTACCTCAACAGTAAATGCCTTCACAAGTTTGAGCACCAACTTTTTTATTGTTATTGGCAACAGCCATTTGGTATCACTGAACTGAGTAAAGATAGGTAGAATAAGAAAAGGATAATGCATTTGTGGTGGCAAACTTGCTATTTAGAGCATCCTGTGATGTGGTACAACTGAAGTGGCCAAGAGGGCCAACGGCATCCTGGCCTGCATGAGAAATAGTGTGACCAGCAGGAGCAAAGAGGTGATCATCCCTCTGTACTCAGCCCTGGTGAGGCCGCACCTTGAGCACTGTGTTCAGTTTTGGGCTCCTCACTACAGGAAAGATGTTGAGGTCCTGGAGCGTGTCCAGAGAAGGGCAATGAAACTGGTGAGGGGTCTGGAGCACAAGTCTTATGAGGAGTGGCTGAGGGAGCTGGGATTGTTCAGTCTGGAGAAGAGGAGGCTCAGGGGAGAGAGACATCACTGCACTCTACAACCTCCTGAAGGGAGGTTGTGATGAAGAGGGATTTGGCCTCTTCTCCCAGGCAATGAGCAGGACTCGGGGCAATGGCCGCAAGTTGTATCAGAGGAGGTTTAGGTTGGACATAAGGAAGACCTTTTTCTCTCAGAGAGTGGTCAGACACTGGAATGGCTGCCCAGGGAGGTGGTGGAGTCGCCATTCCTGGCAGTGTTCAAGAGGCGTCTGGATGACGTGCTGCGTGATGTAGTTTAGTGCTTGTGGTGGCAATGGTGATGAGGAGACGGTTGGACTAGATGATCTTGTAGGTCGTTTCCAACCTTGTGATTCTATGATTCTATGAAGTATCTAGATTAAATAAAAACTCATGCACTGATAGAGCCTTGCAGGTAATGTATCAAACACTACAAAGGTAGAAAACAATCTTTTAATGCTATTGCAATGCAAATACACATGAATGTGTGTTAAATGAGAAAAATGCTCATAGTGTGTAAACTACAACAGTTAGGTAAATACATAAAAGAAATGACTAGAAAGAAGCTTGCTCCCAAGAATGAATCTTTGGAATTGCTTCCTTAATCAGCATTCATAATTTCTGCTATGCTGTGCTTTGGAATATGAAATCTTTAGATAATACAGACTTCTAAAATATACACACTTACTTAAAATCTACCAGTAAAAACAAAATATATTACATCGCATGTTTTTGGAACATTCTGTTCTAAAATCTCAAGGAATTACAGCCACTCACAGCAGTGAGCCTCATTAATAGAAAACATCAGTAAATTAAGTCTTTTGACCTAAATATCTGAAATAGTTTCTAAAAGCAGTAACTGATACTTCAACTTTTTTGAAAACGTCTTCCTAAGTACTGGCCAAAGCATACCTGAGCACATGTGGTTCCTGTTAGCACTATTATACAAATATGATAAAATTTATACCACTATACACATCTGTGAAAGTAACTATTTTCATATAGTAAAAAAAAAAAAAAACAAAAAAAAACATTTTATTGTTTCTCTTGTTAGCTGCTAAGCCCCTAAGATTAATTAATTTTCTTAATGTTCTAAGCAAGCCTTATTAAAATAAAATCACGTGAACTAATATGAGTAGTTATACTAATGTAAGTAACTATATAACAAATAATAACTAATGTAAGTAGTTATAGCTATCGCATTGTTTCAATTAATTCTACCTTTTGTTGATAGGTATAATTAATTAGTTATTAAAAACAGATTATTACATTGATAAACAGGGAAAAAAATAGTGCAGTATCAGAGAAGACATTTATCAGTACCTTGCACTATTTCAGTTACCTGTGAAACACAAACATCTGTTTAAACACATCTGAACCTTAAAAAGCAAAAAAACTGATCTGAAGCATATGTCTTGATGTGTCACATGAAGCATACATTATTTTTCCCAAATTAGCAATGCTTTCTTTCTTTATGGTACCTTTTTCTTAAGAAAGAGCACTGTATTTAATGTATCTATGCTCAACGAGGATGCCTTTCAAATCTGGATTTTTGTACTGGAGTCAACTAAAATGTTTTATGACATTATCTAACACTTTGCTACTAGAGAAACTTCTGGAGATAAATTCTGTCCTCAAATTCAAAGAAAGTGAAGTGAACAATTCAATATACGCCACTGCTACTCTTTTTTGTAGATAGCTTTACTTCCTGGCATTTCTGTTCTATTAAAGAAATTTGTTACTGTCTCATTTTTGAAAAGTAACATTAAAACTGGGACCTCCACTCAACAGTGTTACGATTGATAATCACTAGCATCTCACGTGTTACACATTATCGTAGGGAATTTTGCACGCATTTCATGGAATCCCAAGGACAGAGGAATGCACGTGCATCAAACAGAAGATGACCTACCTACATATGGCCCCTTGCCCAGGGCTGATGTCGCACTTGCCATCATTCAGGCAGAAGTTGGGTTGCAGATCACAAATGCTATTGCAGGGCAGCCCGTCGATGCTCAGGTAGCCAGGATTGCAGACACACTCAGCTTCCCCACTCCAGCGATTCACTAAGCATTCAGAGAACTCATTGCAGGCCTGGAACTTGCAGGGATCTGCTTGCTCTCCTGGGAACACCAAAAGCAGAAAATATTAGTAATAGAAGAGAACATTACTAAAGCAGAGCACTGTTGCCATTTTCTCAAATGACTTCTTAGTTAAAATAATCTGCCAAAATGCAGCAAGCATCCTTCCTGAGTTTCAAAGGGCTCTGCTAAGGTGAACAAACACAAGGAAGTATTCCTCTGCACAGTGCACATAAGTGGTATGGCTAAGACCACCCAGCAAGCCAACTGAAAAGGCAAGTATAAGAAGTGTTCTTTTTCTTACTGGAACACGACCTCAGATGTTCTCTCTCTGCTGGAACTATATTTTGCAAATGAGTAAAACACAGCTGATCTCCAGTACTTCTTGTCACAGAGAATATAGGCAGCACACAGAGAAGGGAAAGGAGACTTCAGGCACCCAGTCCCTACCTGTGAAGTGCCTTTGTGTGCAAGGAACACAAGCCTGTTGTATATCTGATGTGTTGCATACCAAGCTTAAGAGGGCTGGAATTAAATTTAATATCAATATCAAAGATTTTTCATGCTAAATAGACTGCCTTTATAGCAGAACTTCCTCAGAAGCACAGCTGCCATTTGTCAGCAGTGTTGTTTAACACAGGAACTACTTCCAGGTTGCTTTTATGATACACTACTGGCTAACTTGGACAGAAAGTTCCCTATATCACAAATGGACTAAGGGCCAGACACTATACTGCAATCAAACTCTGAGTATAAAAGTAAGTCATCAACTATTTTCCATGTAGATACCTCACAGTTAAACTGTGGTTACCTGGCTAGTTAACATGTGGAGAAATTCAAACCACATGTGAAAGTCGGCATAATAGAGATGGGCACCACTGTTCCTGCTGACCAGTCCTCCTCTAACTCCTCAATGAAAGTGCAATGACAATTATGCAAGCCACTTTGAATCCCATATTTCTATATGGGCCCCATATTGTTTGTTCAATCTGGGTCCCATTTCGTTGTTCCTCTCTTTAGTTCCGTAACAGACTTTTGTTTATTTAAACTCTGTGAAAGTGTGACCTGAGCTTTAGAAAAGCTCAGCTTGTGAAAAGGACTGGGAAATCTCTCAGCTGTTAGGATCCTAAATAGGTTGTTAAAGCAGAATCCCTTGCTTCAAAACTTACTTCCCTGCCATTTTTACCTGATTCCACATCCAGAGAGTATTTATCAATGGCCAGGTTCATGGTGTGATATGCAGTGTTGCAGAAGTCTTCCAGGATCATATACACAGCGTTGGTGACGTTTCGAGGCACAGGTTTGGCAAACTTCATTCGACTGTTCACCACAATGCTGCCATTTCTGAAGTTCAGGATTTCCAGATTCTGGAAGCCTGTTAGATTTGACTGAAGGTATGGCACCAGCTGCAACATAAGAGACATTGACAGAAAAGCTGAATCCTTGAATCTATACTCAAGTCAGTTGGTATCACATCAGGCAGTGGGAGTTTGAATTAGTTTATCCAAATCCCATGGCAAGGGTATTAAAACTCTTCCTGACTGAGGCCCATACTGGGATCTTGCCAAGGTCCTGAGTTCTTCACACCAAATATCAATTTGTAGACAGTTCCTAATCTACAGTTTAGATACACACTTGTATGGATGTACGTGGAGCTCTCTCTTGCCCAACACATATACATGTCATTTCAAAGGGTATTTCCCTCAAGCATGTTATCCTTTTCTATCTCTCTCCTTTACTCCCTCCATCTCCCATAGAAAAATATTCATTATACTCAGGAGAAGAGAATTTCCAGGTTAAAATTTGATAATTGTTCCTGTATTTCTTCTATGAGGCTTTGCTAGCCACTGACTATTTAGGAGAACAGTCCATTTACAAACGTCACATTTCCCTAAACTATCTCTTACTTGGGATGGATTGAGTTGCAGAAAGGCTATCAACAGTCCCCATGTATTTACTTCTTCCCTCCCCCTAGACTAAACCCAGAGCATACCACAAGCAATTTAAGGAAACGTTTTACTGAATTAAGCTACATGTGCTGCATCTACTGACACCAGCAGAGCATCTGGCCAGTATCACTAGAAAATTAAGATAATGAGATCATTAGATTTAGAGAGACTGCTGACTGACTAAAAAGTGAAAATAAAACAAAACTGAAAATGCCCCGCCCTTCCTGTCCCACCTCCACCCCCCACTCCCCCCTTCATATTTCCAGATAGCATTTTCCTGGAGAGGGACACATATAACATCTGGAAACACCAGTCTTGAGTTACTCTCTGCAAAGGAGAGCAGACCAACTCTTACCAACAATTTCTATCTATGGAAATGGATATTTAGCACAGAAATTACACTTACCAGTTCCAAGAATCGCTGCTCTAATGCTTTATATTCAGGGGAATTCTTATTGAACAGGTCTTCTGAAAACATCATATTGGTAACCCGAAGACTGAAAAACACAACTAAAGCTCGTGATGGAACAGGAGTGCTATTGTGATTTTCATGCGTGGGCCAAGCCACACCGGCCATCTGTGTGGAATGGGCATGGGTAGTTGGCTCCATGTGACTGTCAGTCATGCTCTTTGCCTCCTCACTTGGCTCTGGAGAAAAGCTGACCATGCTCACATGATCCAGGTCCACTGAAACATCCAGGACTCTTGTTGTTTCATCTCCCAACTTTGCTGAGGTAACCACAGATGATGATACTGTGGATGCCATGGGAGGGAGATGAGATGGAAGCTCAACAGTGCCTGCTGTTACAGTTACATAGGACTTCAGAATGGTGCTGATACTCATGGAAACACGTGTGTCATGTTCTGTACCATCCTGCCCAGCAAAGCCATCTAGAGCAGTGGCTTGATCTATTAAAGAAGGAACTGCAGTTGAAACTTGAGCTGCAGTCGGAATTGCTGATTGCACTGTTTCATCTAATGTCTTCTCTAGTACTCTGTCAGTAGGCCAAACATCAACTGGCTTCTTTATTGCTAATCCAGTGTCTCTGTCTGCCAATGATGAATCTAGGGTTTGATGCTCTTCCATGGAACTATCAGTGCTTACCTCAAAGGGTTTCGCAGTCAGAACAGTTTCTAAAGAGCTTTTGTCCAAGTAACCTATTGTAGCAGCTTCAGCTACATTTGACTGCCCTGCTGTGAATAATTCTTCTGCTGTTGGCCTGCCTTCAGTTTGATCTTCAACTGCCTCAGAAATGATCTCCTGATCTACACTGTACTCTTCTGGTTGTTCTACACTAAGGGCTACAGTAGATGTAAGGAGACTATCCTCCATACCAAGAGTTACTGTAGATGTAAGGAGACTATCTTCAACAGACAAACTTGTACTGTGTGGTAAGAAAGGTTCTTCTCCAGTTGGCAGGTCTGCAAAGGAATAGTCCTCTGATGGCTCCAAAACAAAGGGCGGTTTAACAAAAGAAGAATCATCCATGCTCAGCGTTTCTGTCTGTGTAGATGGCTCCACAGATGATGGCTCTCCTGTCTGTAGCAGAGGTACCTGCTGAGTTGTAGTTTCTGGAAAGACCAATATTTCAGACTCGTCAAGGAAATTTTCTTTTATATTGGCCACACCTTCATTCTCATCTTTGGAAGGATCATCATCTAATTTATTCCTAGAGTTAAGAATATAATCTAAGATCAGACCTTCAGGAATATCTTCAGTTCTAATTAACAAAGAATCATTATCACCATCAAGCCAGCTATCAGGACCAGGGTAGAAAACTGGTTCCAGTGTTGCCACATCCCAAGGCCAAATACTTGGTTCCATTCCTTTTCCTGAACCATCAAAAGCTGAACCAGATCCATCATCAAACATAATTCTATCTCCAAGATAAATATCATTTTCACGTTCTAAAGGAAAAGGACTTTCTTCCACAGACTCGTGCAACAAAGAATCTTCACTGCTACTGTCTGCAGGACTACCCTGAGTTACTTCTTTCTTCTCAGCAGTCACTGTTCTTTTTGTATCAGTCTCCAGGACTGATGAGGAGGCTACTGTTGGTGCAGAAAGCAAAGGAGCTATATAATCATCTGTAGATGGAGGTTCTTTAGGTGTAAGGTGAGAAGGGGGACTTGAAGGCAGAAGAAAGTCATTAGATAGTCCAGTATCTTCAAACTCTAAAAATAAAAATGAGCTTCCAATTAGTTTTTGTTTATACATTAAAAAAAAAAAAAAGTAAAATAGGGTTCATTTTGTTGCCTGTAGATAAGCATTTATTATGTTTCCTGTGATATATACTGATCTTGACATGCTGAAGTCTGAAGGCCTCTTGACCTCTCCAGTTTTCATTCTGATATTCCATGAGTCAAATCAAGACTGTAGAATACTCAATAAAGCAGTTACTGTGTAGCATGTCCTTAGTAGACTATCTGATAACTATCTCTGTTTCCGAGATCTATTATCTTTGCATGGAATCACCCAAACACGCTCCATATGAAAATAGTTCTACTCAGTTTAAGAAGTATCTTGCACACACAGTTTGCTGGAGGGATAAACAGGCATTATCAGCTGTTACAGGCAAGTTATCAGAGTGTCTTGTTCTTGGATACACGTACACAGTAAAGGTAAAAACAATCAGAGGAATATATCCAACGTATAGACCTTTCTGAAAAGTCATTTTGGTAAACTATATGTTTAGTGAATATCCAGAAACACTGATATAGAAACTTAAACTTCAGTCAATGAACTTACCATCTGAAGAATCAGGGGCTGAAAGCCATTCCAGAGAGTCCAGAGAATCATGCTCTATCCCTGGTGCAGTGACCAAAGCAGGAGTCTGATTCCCATCCCCTAAATTCAGCCCATCTGGCAAAGATGTGATGTCAGCCTCTGAAGAAAGTGGAGCTTCAGGTATCAAACTGACCTCAGAGTCCAAGCTTTCTGGTCTTGGTCGGATTTCATTGTCGTTGGACTCATCGCTATCTAAAGTGGAATCTGGCTTGGTGAAGTCAAAGGGCAAGGTATTGCTGACAGTTGATTCATCTGCTGAAGGCTGTTCAGCTGAAAAAGTGTTATCCTGAAACAAAACCATAACCTCTATTACAGGGGTAGCATTGGCTGCCCATACTGGCTGAATATATGAAGGGGTGTTAACCAGGAGCAAAATCTGGTACTTTTGCCTTTGTGAGGAAGTAGTGCAAAACAGCAGAAGGATTTGCAAACATAATTTTTGCTAATAACTTCCAATGTACACGTAAAATGCATGTCCTCGTGACACATATTTTGTGTCCAATCATGTCCACTAAAAAGGGAAAGAAGTCATTCCAATTCTTCAGAAGCAGCTTCAGGCAATGGTATTCAGAGATTTACAGTCTATACCCACTGTGTCCTTTCCTTTTCCCTACTGAAAAAAATGAACTGTCCATTTCTATTTAAATCAAAGATAAATACACACAATATTGTTATCCTTTCTAAGAAATGAAGAGGTCCAAGCAGCTATTATTCATCAGCTCCATAATCATTACATTAATTATAATATTATAGTTGCTAGTATAAAACCAGTTTAGAAACTGAATTTAACTGTACATGTGCCCTACAGTTGTTTATTACTATCTTTTGATTTGTGGCTCTGAGAACTTGGGAGGGAAATGTGATCATAATGTAACCAAGAGCACTTAGAACTTTGAATAACATCACTCACAAAGCTGAGATGCCAATGTGGAAAGAAAACTATCAACAGTAATGATGAACAAGGAATACACAAAATGAATTTGCCAATTACATGAACTGTGGGAAAAGAATTTGTTTTTAAGCCTCCAATTTGCACACAATTTACTTGTAAGACCACACCCCAGTTATTATTTGGTTTACAGTTAGAATACTGAGCACATTTTATCTTTGAAGATTAATCCACTCCCACAGTGTCTCATGAGGAAATCATATTGGGAAAAAAAAAAGAAAAAAAAAAGGGAAATTAACTAATTTAATCAAGGCTACAAAGGTAGGCTCCCTGCCTAAACTCAGGAGTTACTGCTTTGCACGGATACCTGTCCCAGTATGAATGCTGTGCAATAAGTCAGAAATTGACCAAAAAAAAAAAAACATCTTGAGGTATGAAAAACTGCCAAATGAAGAAAGTAGAACTTACAGTTAATTACTGATTAGTAAAGTTGAGTGGACAGCATACAAGGGTTTTGGTAATAAATATGACAGTTCAAAAGAACAAAACAAAACAAAAACTATTTAAACATTTCTGTCTTCTAATCTCCTTCTAATCTCCTTCTGGCATGAATGAAGTCTAAATACTTCTCAGTCTTGGAATTATACTCCTGGTTGAGATGCAGGTGAATTAAATTTTCATCTTCCTTCAAACTATATTTGAACACTTTAGAAATAAAGCAGTGAATGTATTTTTATCTAATTATTTGTCTACCAGAATTGACCATGGTTTTTATATGCACTTGTTGTGCCACCCAGCCATCTCATATTTTTGAACGTATATGGTAACTATCAGTTGAAAAGTATATACACCAGAGAGACATGTGCTCCAGCAATTATCTTATTTGGCAAAATTGACTATTATAAATAAACCCATGAAAAAAAAAGTTACTGTGCAAGATTAGAAACAAATTACACATATAAATTCCATAAAGAATGAAAAAGGACTACCAGCAATAGCTGCTCAATACATTTTTATGTTGAGTATTTTGTTGCCAGAAATTGCACTTCATCATTTATTTTAATGTGGATAGATGTTCCTATGACAACGAACATTATTCAAAGATTCTTGTTACAGTGCTATATATTATATTAACAAGTTTAATATCATATTGGCAAGTTCTTTTTTTTTGCTAATGTCTTGAAAGGCTTACAAATATGACAGATGACTGCAAACATAGAACACCCTCCCTGATTTTCCATTTTCTGCTGCCAGAAAGACATTGTGCTCAATAAGCCAATGCATTCTACCTGTTGTAATTCAACTGAAATAACAAGAACATACAGGTTTCAAAAGCTGGACTTGTTTTTTTCTTCATTTTTAAAGAGATTTGTAAAAGGTCAAATAAAGGAATTAATGATTAGTTGGTGCCATCTGCTAGCAATAAGATGAAGTAATGATAGTCCCACATTATGTCATGACACAGTACGATTACACAAATCCAACTCATTCCCAAATCAGCCACAAAAAATAATAGCTGAATTCTTTTTCATAGGTAACAGTTCTACGTAATATTATCTACTTGAAACTCAACGGTTTGATATCTGTGCAAATATTTGACTAATCATTTCAGCCTTGTTTATTGTTTAAGCAGTTTATGAGTTTCTTAAATCTATATGAAATTATTTCCCAGATTATCTGTGCACATCCAGTAATATTTCTTATATGTACCATACCCTAAAATTTGTTTAAAACTAAGTAACATCACAAAGCTACCTCTACTACAAAATCTTGCATGTATGTGTCAGTATAAAAATGGCTGAAAATTGTCCTGTTAAATTAAAGATATATATCGTTTTAATATAGTTAGATAGTTGTAGTAAATAGACAGTCTTTCCTGAAAGTTAAATCTGACCATGTTTAAGCCACATACAGCAAACTCATACAAATTTGCATTTTCAATACTAATAGTTATAGAAAAACAGGGGAAACTGGTAACGAAGTTAAGGATATTCTACCTGTGACCAATAGAACAGACACCATCAGCTTCTGTGAAGTCAATAAGAATTTTGCTTCTATGAATGTTTCCGAAGTTGGTCTGACATAAGGCATGCTTGTGCTCATTACAGCATCTCATAGAGAGCATAGTGAAAATCTATCATCAAATACAGATGAATCTGGTTTTTGTGGCATGAACTGTGCTCATTTAATTTTGGAAAGCATGTGTGTGTTACACAACAGAGTAAAAACCTACTGGGTAAATCCTTAGGCCCAGACAAAGCCCCAACATTCAGCTGTCAGTAGAATTAATTAACCCAATCTCTTCATCACTGGCACCTCACTTGGTATCTCTGCTTGAAGCCCCGCTACATTGTACAGACATGTTCAGGGGTACTAACTCTCCTGTCCAACAGGGAACATTCATCTATATCCTGAATTGTTTCAGAAGTGTTCAGAAGAGATAATGATACATTTTCAAAAAAAGAACCAGAAACCAGTGCCTACTAATTTTCTGTGTCGTTTGTGTTGTGGTTGGCTGGTGGCTCAGCATCACTCAGTCGTCTGTCCCCCTTTTCAGTGGGATGGAGGAGAAAATAAAAAAAATAATGAAGTAGAACTTGTGGGTTGAGATAAAACTATTTGCTAAGATAGAGAAAAGGAAAATAGTTATAACTATTTACATATATAGATGTATATGACAAGTGATGCACAAGCAATTTCTCACCACCCTATGCCCAATGCCCAGCTAGCCCCCAAGCAGCAGAAGAGAGCCAGAAGAACTCCCACACCCTTCAAAACTCCTTCTGTATGATGTCATATGGTATAGAATATCCCTTCGGCCAGTTTAAGTAGCTGTCCCAATCCTGTTCCTTCCCAGCTCCTTTGGCTCTTCACTTCAGACCTTCAGAGCGGCCTTGGCTCTGTACAACACTGCTTAGCAGCAACTGTAAGCATTGGTGTGTTATCAAAATTACTTTTCTCCTGGAACAAAACATAGCATCATACTAGACTTGCTGAAGAAAACAATTCCCGTTCCAACTGAAACTAAGACGCTTTACTGGCATCAAGGATGTGGACACCTTTTAAAACCCTAACAAAGAACTTGCACGTAAAATGAAACAATAACAGAAGTAGCATATAAAACTTACCCTTTTACCTCTTCTAGCAGCCTGCTTTAGTCCTTACAATTATTTCTCAACTTCCATAGAAAGGTAGTGCTGTGGGTCTAATCTTTTTTTCTTTTTCTTTTTCTTTTTTTTTTTTTTTAAACCGATTTACAGCTTAAACATTATGCCAAAAACAGACAAAGGAAGAAAAGAAGCCTGAAGAGCAAGTCATGGCTAGACAGCTATGTAATATAAGATGATCATAGAAAACTTGTTCAACAGAAAGTTATCAGATGAGAGATTTCACCAGAGGTTTTGCTCCTCTGTACATAAACAATAAGATAGAGAAGTTCTGAGTGCTGGTTTTAATTCCATCTTGCTTAATTAAGCTGTTTGAATGCATGAAAAGGACAGATGACAAACTAAAAAGGACACTGCTCAGAACCATACTCACATCAAACTCCACATGCTCCAGTACAGTTGGATGCTCAGTAATCCAGGATGGATCTTCTTGAGTAGGGTGTAATATTTCTTTCACTAGGAAAATATAAATACTTAGACAATAAAACCTGCAGTAGCAGTGTAAAGAAATTGGTTTAGAACAATTGGTTTAGACTGAAAAACCATTTTTCATCACAGATTTGTGAGACCTGTTCAGAAAGTTGGCCATGGAGATTTTGTTTCTGGAAATATCCCCAGATCACTCACAGGAAGTACAGAAGAAAAAAAAAAAAAAAAAGAAAAAAAAAGAGAACAGAGGGATGGAACACTCTTGATCCTCCACCAGCTATGGCAGGATCATTTTCCATATTCAGTGATAAGCCAGGTATTTCCTTTGTGCTGCTCAAGGCAAATACAAAATGACTATGCTGAAGGTCATCTTCATGCTGAAGGCAATATGCATCACATGAACTACATCTCTTTTCTGTTCGTGTTAATTGTTGAAGAATTATTGGAATTGCATTCTACAAATGGTGTCAAAGAAAAATTGGAAAAGGCAAATCTAATGGACTGAGCATGGGATATCACTCCTAATGACTTGACCAGATTAGCAAAACAAACCTTTGTCTTTGTGGCTCCTTTTTTGATTCATCAGAGGGCTGATGAATCATAAACAGTACTCACCATTAATAAGCTGGAGAGAGTTAGGGTCTAACGTCAAAGAAGTGTTTTCAAGCAAGGCATTTTTCTGGAGAATTTCAGCAATATAATCTTGGAAATCGCTGATGGTGTAAACAACTGTTGGATTATCTTCTATCCCCATAAAGGAGTTGTCCTCCACCTTGTTGGAATGAAGGTTAATCAGGTCCCAAGTGGCATTGCTGATGGCTTCTCCATCAAATGTAACAGCATAGTGAACTTCCACCCCACTTTGGTTTTACAAAAAGAAAGAACACTGTTGAGAACTGCAAGGTTTTTCAAGTACAGCAAATGCAATACTTTTTTTCAAAGAACCTGTGTCAGCAGCCTTTGAAAAAAAAAAATTAAATTACACTGCTTTTAAGCATTCTAGTTAAAACTAACTTAATTGGTTTCACATTTGCATCTGCCTGTATGTTTTCTACAACTGATAAATTCTGAAGGAAAAGGTTACCAGAGCGTGACATCTGGTCTGGTCCCAGCCCTGTGTTTTTATTTCTGAATGTTAGAGGGACCATCGAGAGACCAAAATATTGGCTCTCTGCCAGCATATCAGTAGACCCAGCAGCACAGCAATGGTGCGAAAGATGTTTTTAAGGTCATGATGAGAATGGCTCTGAAGTAAGAAAAGAGCCCTGATCACTGTCACTGAGTAGTGTCAATCTGCATTATAATAATGCCTTTAGCCACTCTTAGATGGTATTTAATGGCACTTTGTAATTGGAAAAGCTTTTCTAAACTCATTTATTATTTGTTCTTTAACAAAGATGGGACCCTGGACAGCCTGATCTAGTGAATGGCAACCCTACCGAGGGGATTGGAAATGGGTAAGGTCTTTAAGGTCCCTTCTGACTGAAGCCATTTATGAAAGTTTCATATCTGTGAACATCTTAGCATTCTATTACTGACTCTCTTCTATTTTCTTGTTGGTGCTCTCCCAAATACACCTGGATGTCCTCTTCCACATGACAGAGTTCAGATAGATATTCAGATAGATAGATATTCAGAGATAGATAGAGTTCAGATTTACCTTACACTGAGCATAAGTGCAAGAGAGCCTTAGAAAATAGAGCATACTTTGGCCATACAGAGACCGCAGCAAAAGAGTGAAGTAATCTATGAAGTGCTAGGAAAACGTGCTCCAAAGGCAGGTTTCCCTCATTCCACAGAGCTGGACTGTATTGCTAAAGTAACAGCTCTGTTCAGGGATGTCTCTAAAGCCCCAGTGCCAGGCACAACAAAGACATAATCAGAAAACACTGACTAAAACCAGGAGCCTGATGAAGTTTTGCTGCTGGAGCTGTTACTGAAATGAGCCCACTGTAGACTCACCCTGGGTACTGACTGTCAGTAGAGAAAATGAAAAAGAACTGCAGTAGTGAAAAGGCAAAGCGAAGATGGAATACAGTGTTTTAGCAAAAAAAGAACATTTAGTTTTAATGCAACTCTGCTCTTGTATTAATTGCCTGCTGCATTTAATAATTGCTAACTAATAACACTATCATCTGTCTAGAAGAGTCCATGTTTGGTATTTTGAACACAATCTTTCTGAATTGTTGCATGCATCTTATTCTGCAGAAATGCAGAGTAACAGAGGATAGCTGTCACTCACTATTGATTGTGAACAGATTTACCCAGTACCTTACCTTTAAAATTAAAATGTTCATTCTCTGTAGAACAGTTTGTGAAAACTGGCTATGGCTTTGTTGAGAAATACACAAAAGTAAATAATACTACCAGTAATTTAAAGGTTGTGGTTTGTTTCTCTGTCTGTGAAATTCCTCAAATAATATCAGAGGAAAATTTAGGATGCTCAACTTGCATATGTCTACCAGAAAACAATTCCATGCTGTTCTCATATTCTGCTAAGAAATGAGTGCAAGATTACTGCTAAGACGTGCAGCAACTATGGCCTTGAAGATGCTAAGTCAGCTGCCTTTGTTGGATAACTATGATTTTCTTACTAATTTTAATTTCTCTTATAATAATCATCCTATATCTAACTAACTACTGATAATTAGAAAGACCTTGAATAGTCATTAAGTAATACCATTTTCTTCCCAAGAGGTCCCTTTTGTAGTCAGCCCAATAGCTGACTTAGTTTAAAAAGGTTCTCCTCGAGCAGTTTCTGATAAGCAGCCTTTAAATAAGCAAATTATGTTTTTTTGTAATCAAACCAGATTGGTTACTTGTAGTTTCCGGTAGAAGTCCCTCACACAGTATTTTTGCTGAATTTGTGATTTTGGTGGAGCCAAAACCACAAATCCCCAAGACACTGTCCTCCAGCTAACATATGCTTTCTCATCTGTATAATAAAAATATGTATAAAAGTGTTCTTTACCTGTCCTCCTCAGGAGAGCTGAATAGAGAAATAAAAAACAATAGCAAAACCTGTTAAATCTGTATTATTATTTCCTTAAAGTCTAACTTCACCAAATTTGCTTTTGTATTCTACAGGGCACACAAATTTGAAAAGGGCAGCAAAATGATTTAAAGTTGCACAATAAACTCCTCTGCTTTTCCTGAATTGAGATGCTTCCTATTGATCACAAGGTATCAAAGCAGAACCATTGCTCTGTAGTGCAAATAACACTGTTAAATTCCTGCCAGTAAAACAAGAAACAAGGCTCCCCAGCTCTAACTAAAGGTAGTTCACAATCACGTTGCTTGTCATGCATAGCAGAGCACAGAAAGCAGCTTTGGTACCCTGCCAGAAATACCAACCTTTTATTTTTCTTCTGAAATGAAGAGAGAGCTTGCAGATGTATTAGACTGCAAACACTGAGATGGAAGACTTAACCTCCCAGGCAGAGCTAAAGCAGGGTTTTCCCATGTCATTGCCCCAGCTTGTTGTGAGTGTAGCCAGAAGTGAAAAGAAGAAAAGACAAACCTGCCTTTGGGCTCCAGTGAGGGCTGAAGACATTCTGTCATTCTGTTTTCCTTGCAGATGCAGGGATAATTACTACATATCTATGAATCAATCTCATCAAGTCAGGTAATTATTGTCTCACAGCCACAACAAAGTGGAGTTCATCAATCCACAGGGAACATTCCTGCCTTGTTGCTTCAAGCATTTCATAATTTGATTGCTATGCCATCCTTTTTTGACAGTATTATTGGAACACTGTCCAACCATATGGTTCCAACCATAGAAACTTCCTCACTATAGCTGTTTTGTTATCTGGAAGTATTCTGGTTAGAATTTTTTGGCTGAAATGCTTTAAGGAATACAGCTTACAGAGTTTCACATAGAAAACACAAATTAGATTGACTCACAAAAAGCCTCACTGGATTCTGAAAGTCATATCCAGTCAATTACAAGTTCAGTCATAATTTGTGATCCATATATACCAAAAATCATAAATCAGATGTTTGATATATAATACACAGGATCCCCCCTTTTTTTCCCCCAAAGTAACCTAAAGTATAATTCTGAATCATAAATCAACTTGAGAAAACTAGTCCTTTAAAATGTATTTATGAGACTGAAGAGAGTTATAGCATTCACCTGCCTTTGCTTTGATCAAAGGGAGAAAGCCTTTACATACTTCAAACACCAACCTTTGTAGTCATCTCAAGTTAACATCAATAAGTTGAAAAGTAAACACAGTGTATTTTCTAAAATGATTTCCATGTTCTTCCTTGTTTAATACTAGGACATGTCAACAGTATCAGATATTGATTTGAAATAAGAAAACATCTCTTTTAATTTTAGGTATGATTCCCTAATATCTTCCTTAAAATGAAGGCAAACATATCATGTGGGGTTCTCTAGTGGGTGAGGAGCAGAAAAAAGACAAAGGCATTTATATACAATTCTGTATGTCTATTTTGACCTCTCCACACATACACCATTATGGAAGCACTCTTCCTTTGATTAACCCATTCAACAAATTCCCTCTCACTGATGTTCTTCCAAGTGTGGTGCTAGGGCATTGCACCATCAGACATGATGAGCTTCAACCAGAACATTCACATCAGTATCTTTTTACCTGAATTCCATGACATGGGTGTTTTTGTATCCAGGCAGTCCTTCAAATACATTTTGGATCTATTTTGAAGGGAAAAAAATATCAACACAAGTTTCCTCCATCTACTCCTTGTAGCGAAAAATCAGACAGTATTTTCAACATTTAATAAAATCCTAAAAAAGCATCTGAGATTCTATTTCTAATAGGGAAAAAAAAATTGTTAAATATGCTCTTTACAGGAGAGTTTTGGTGTCGCTGTTTTATTATTACAAAAGGGAAAGCAAAAGCATAAAGCACGCCATCTAGCATCCCCCAAGAATTGTATACAAACAGTAAAAGAGGAGAAAATTCAAACAGACCCTGCAGAGACCTGCACAACATCTGCAAAGATGACATTCATGATCTTATTTATGCACCACAAACCCTTTTTTGCTCCCAAAAATTCCATTACCTCCTAAATCTCCTCAGATTTAAATAAATTCAGGAAAAACACTTCAGACCTTGGCAACCAGAGCAAGGGAAGCAATGACAGCTGCTGCAGGTACAGGGATCTCAGATTCCAAAGATGCCCAAGTGCAAAACATAGTGCAACACATGGCTCATCTCTGCTGCTCTAAACATACAGAGGGCTCAGGAGTGACTAGTGGTGCTACTCAAGAAGGAAGACCAAAAGCAGAAGAATGGTAGCATGTCCAGGCCCAATTCAATAGTTAATTGTGTTGACAAAAACAAGAAACAGAATACTACAGGTTCATGCCGGCTTTGGTATTTTTCCTCCTGAAAGATCCTTCCCAGTTGAGAATTATTTTCTACTCCTCAAATTCTTCTTCCCCTCCCTATTCTCCCTATTTTTAAACAGTCTCTGGTGAGATTTAAACAATCCAAGTGCTGCTGACTTTCTTTTCTTTTTGTTTTTTAAACAGCTTCTTCATCCAAGCACAGAGAAAACCAGGCGAGGGATCAAAGGAGTGGAACATCCATGTGCCAGGTGGACTCTGTCCCATCTGACATTTCTTCCACACACACACTCCATGGCATTGCTACTTGGCCACACAACTAGGAAAATTAAGATGTCTAGCCTAGGCTAGCAACTTGTGACAGTTGTGGTGATGCTTTCTGGCTGCAGTTGAAGAGTACATCTCTTTCCCATCTGGCCCAGGATCTGGCCCAGTAATTCCCCAGTAAAAGGAATTCAACAGAGAACCCCCACTAAATGAAACTAAGAAGGAAACAAAGCTAGAATAAAGATGATCCCACCATTTAGTACCCTGGATGCTTCACCCAGGAGAAAGGAAAGACAAGCTCTCTGCCCCAAGAAAATGTTGGTAAGAAGATTGCCATCATTATAAATAAAAAGTAAAGTAAATAAATAAAATAATGAAAACAGCAGGGAGAAGTAACTCAGGAGACAGTAGCAGATTGTATTTTAAGTACCTTTTTGCATGTCGTTGGGCCAGTAACTTTATACGTAGTATACAAATTAAAGCATTCAATTTAATCAAAATTAAATTAACTTGAAGTTAATGTTCAATAAATCATTCATATATGTACATAGATATATGGTTATTTGCATTTTTATATGTGTGTATATATATACACGTATATATAAAAGCACATATGTATTTTTCTTTGAAGTTTGTGCCGAAGAGTCTAAACTACAGTTCATTTCCAGCGACTCCAGTGGGATTTAAGCATGTGCTTAAGAAGATTTCTGAAGTTGGAAGGTTTAAATATGTGTCCGTATGCACTGCTGATTATGGACATTAATGAAGAACAAGAGATTTTTCAGCAGCCTAGATTTCAAACAGCATCTCATTGCTGCTCCTACGTGGAAATAACATGAATTCTGTTGTTCATTAGTTCATCACTTACCACCTCACTTCTGCAGTCAAAAATCTGGACACTGCAATCATTAAGAATTTCTAAATCCTATTTATGGGTTCAGCTTTTGTAGAGCACCCAGAACATGCCCACATGAGCAGATGCAGATGGACCTGTCTGTCTTCTGCCTGCACTTCATACTGCTGCAGTGTTGTATCAGAATTACTAGAGCTGCTTTCCAGCACTGCCCCAGCACAGGCTGATGGCTCCAAGCAGCAAACAATTCACGTCCTGTCATTTGGAGAGCATGGGCAGTCTGGTTTGCCAACGCTCTCAAACTGTGTTTTTACTCCCTAGTTTCAAATCAACTATGTGATGGAAGAATTCAAACCTGAACAAGATCTGAAATAAATTCTTTACAGAGAGACTGGTCACTAGAGAGATTCAGTTAAATTCTATGATTTTATGATCTAAATATATCTTTAAAAGTTAGTTAAAGAAGTAACGAAGGTGCGTCAAGAGGCAAAATAGAATCTTGTCACTTCTGTGTGACTTCAAAAGCTCTACTATTGTAACACTGACAGGAAGAGTTGCTTAAAAATTCTGAGGATGGCAAGGACAAAGTTAGAAACAGGACTTCAAAAGAATTAGAGTGCAAGTTGTCTTTCATTTCTCAATAACACTTGGCTTAGTTTTTTTTGCTAACAAAGAGTGTGTTGGAAGAAGTGCCTCAGAAAGCTTCCTGTTTGGAGTAACAGGGGTCCAGCATGATCTCCCCAGAAGCTTACTTTTGCCTCTTTTGCTTGGAAAAATGAAAGCATGTTATTTCATAAGAAAGACAGGTAAGAAAACTGAAGTCGCTGTTATGCAACTGATGTGCTACCTGTGATGTCTTACCTACAATCTCCAAAAGGCAGCGTATCAGACAAAGCAGGGCATTCTCATAGTGAATATCTTCCAGCTTGCCTCAGGCAACAAAAGCCCTATGACGGTTCTGCAGAGCAATCCTAATACAGATGCTATGTGCTACTACTGCTCTGCAAGAGTCAGCAAGAAGAAAAAGAACTCGGGGAAAGTAAATCACCTGAGAAACAAATTGTTCAGAGAGTAGCTGATACTTTGCAGTGTCTGGGTCGCTCAGCTCCTCGCTGTACTTCTCTCCAGCAATCACAATGCTGAACTCAATCATCTGCTCAGTTACAGGTCTCACTGGAGTCTCATCCTCCTTCTTTATCTCATTATTGATCTGGAAGGAAAGGAGAGAAGGGAGAAAGCAAAAGGTGATACAGTGCTTTTTATTTTCCCATTTGACTGTGGCTTTTTTCCCAAGAAATAAATCCCCTGTACCCGCTGCAGACCAGATTCCTACTCATCCTGGATTCACTCCACATGGAAAGCATCCCCAGATATGGCAGCACGTACTTGTGGCCCTGCCAGCTGTCAGCACACTGCATTGCTCAGCCTGGGTCCAAACGTCTTTTTTTTGGGGGGGGGAGGGCCAGAAAATTCTACAGACCTGGAGGGTTCTCTGGCCCATGATGTAGCAAAAAAAAAAGACCTCTTCATAAATGCTGTAAGGACAGGAACATATCAGGGCAATACTGGTGGGCCAAACAGATGGCATGATGAATGTACTTAATGATATGGAAGCTGCAGGCCAAAGAACAGTATGCTGACTTGAGCCATCAGCACACCTTATGTCATACGGTACAAAGGAGTGCAAGAAAGTCTCAGGGACAAAGTGAAAGGTAGTAAGACAACCTAATTAGCCAGAACGTTTTTAGTATTGTGTATTGCCATTACTTCTATTTTCCATTTGCACATCTTTGCTCTAGTGCAAGGTTGTGTCAATGACCTGAGTTACAAACAGAAGCCCAGCAGAGCCAGTCTGAAGTGCAACTGTGGATGCACCAAGGGGTCACCCGAGCCTAATCAGCAATGGGCTGATTTACCCATTTATCACAAGGCTCCTGTTTACTTTTTCACTTAGAAGACAATTTACCTTTGCCAAGTTCTACATTTTACATGCACAGTGTGTACAGATACCCTGTGCAATAATTTGGCTTCAGGAACTAACATAGCTGCTGTGGGCAGCAGTGAATTCCAGTCAAATTTTCATCTAGCTTGAATCAATGAGCAACATGGGAAGAGCCATTTCTATTTCATTCCCCACTATTTTACAACCAGCATACTATTTCCTGTGGTATATTGAATGTCAAGGAAAACAGATCTTGCTTCATGGTTCTATTCTAGAACAAAAGTCTGGAATTTGGGGGATTGAGGGGGAGGCTGGCTTAAATCGGCTATTTGCTATTTTGCTATTTACATGTGGCAGTTGCCTTTTCCCTATTAAAAAGTTAAAAATGAGCCAGCAAAGCTGACGTTTTCAGCAAAACTGCAGCTACGTATGGTGCAGGGAATGGAACAGTTCCAGAAAGCATGGCTGCCACCAGTGAGCACTTGTATATTGTTTAGGGCCCTCCCAAATTTTTTACTTAAATTCTCTTCCCCCACCCACCCCTTCACACCTTTTTGACTAAATAACTTCGTTAAGAACCAGAATGATTGGCACACTGCTTAAAGCCAGCTATTATTTCACAAATACACACTTAGTTTGCACATGTTCTGCTGCTACATGACTGTTTGAAACTCCATGTAATCTGAATCATTTATCAGTCCCCCAAAAACAAAAGCACGCTCATGAAGATGAGCTTTGCTCACTCTTGGTCTTGTAATCTGCAATGCATTTTGGCTGCTCAGAGCAATGATGAGGTGAGAGGTAACTGTAGAGAGTGCAAACACTGTAGCAGCAGCAATCCAGTTCTGATTTTTTTCTGATTTACTGAGTGGTCTTACACTCTGCTCAGGTAGCTCTGTTTCAGAAAAAAATAATGGTGTACATGGGACTAAACCACAAGTGTGTCCCATGGTATATAAATATAAAATCAGCCCCTGGACCAGAGTCAGAAGCTGTCTGTCTATTTCATACTCAGTGTTTATTCCTGGAATCACAATATCAGAGCTCAGCAGACACATGTGAAAGCTCTAGAGAAAGTCTGGAATTTGGCCCAGCATTGTTTCTCAGCCATACTAGGTTACTGAATGGTGCACAGTTAAAGCCCAGTACCATAAATCAGCTTCCAATTATATGCAGCACGTGTAACTTGGTATGCTTCTCAGTAAATCCAGTGAGAGTTTCAGATTTATATGAAAACAAGTGCCAGCTGATTCATATGGCTGGTTTGCAAAATTTTCTTTGGTGGTCAGGTAAGCTCAAGCACAGTGCATTTAGAATCTAGAGTTTGGGCTTAAATTTTAATCCAGAGGATCTGTTTTCTGGAAGCAAACACTTCCCCAGGACCTGTCTGGTGATCAGCACTTGTGAAAGCCAGCTTACTTCTACAGAGACATTTAATGTACTTGCTGTAGGCTTCCCTGTGTTGGGAGTCGTGTCTTAGATACCAAGCTGAGCGTGACTCTAAAACAATATATAAAAATTCACTTTTGGCAGGAGAGGAAAAGGAATGGAGAATTAGAAGGCATCTTCAAGGCTACCCAGGCTATCTCTGCTGTCCTAAGTAACTGTACTACTTGGACATTTCAAACACTAGGACAGCAATTTAATGTGTATCATGTTCCCATAGGAATAACAACAATCCTTCTCAGAGCTTTCAAAGTCCATAAGCATTCATTAACTAGTCCTGTTTAGTCACCAGCAAAATCTTCACTTGATAGCTCATCTGTTCTCTCACACAGATGGAGAAGGCACACTGCAAAACCACTGCAAATGGAATAATACCTTCACAGAAAGTTATGTAAAAGTTTCTAAGGTTCATTCCCGGTTTTTATGAATTCTTTATTTATGCTTAAAACATCTTCATGTACTAGAAAATAGAAATGGTCACTGTGGTCTTTAGCAAAGGCAAGAGAATGCTAAACCAAATGAAAAAAAAAAAAAAGAAGAAGAAGAAGAAGAAAGAAGAATACTCACAGTAGTGTCTGCATCTTCCATCTCTTGGCTGGTACCACCTGGAGGACTCTCAATTGAGACCTCATGAGGAGGAGGAACATTGGCAGCTGCATCTGAATTTGAAAGAGCAGTATTGTTATTTTTGCTCATGTACGTGTAGATACACCCATGAGCTTAGCAATCATAAGTAGTAACACTTGATTCCTATTTCCATCATCATGAGAAAAACAACACAGGAAACACCTGAAGAGCCTCAGGAAAAGTATCAAATATGCTAATCAGAATTAAATGCTAATGTGCTATCTAAGCAGCGCAGTATTTTTAAGAACACAATGTAAGTGCAGTAAAAACTGCCCAGGACTGATCTCTCAAGTCGGATTTTTCTCAATTCATTTAGTAACAAAATAATGTCAGCACACACCCTGAACACCAGAACAGAACCAGCATCATTTGGAGGTGGAAAAATTCACAACTTTTTCACAAATCCACAAGACATTGCTCCATTTTCAAGTAATTCAGAAACAGCTGTGACAAGATTTAGATGAAAACTGACCTCTCAATGTGGTAACATCAGCATCTGAAGCTGGAGTTGGAGTTCCACTGTTAAATAAAAACAAGACCAGAAGTTGAAGTTGGGAGTAGCGAGACAGATCAACCAGTTTTTGTTCTCTCTGTAATTCTGCTTCAGCACCAAAAAGCATGTTTGCAAAAGAAACTTCTCATGGTGGTGTTTTGCTGGTAACTTCATAACTGGAATATTGCAAAGCTTAATTTTTATCTTCTGCAACTTAGATATCAGGTCACTTGTGTAAGATATTATCTTGCAACACACAATGCATCATTTGCATCTCTGGGGTTGCAAAATTCTTTTGTTTCAACTGAAATCCACCACAAAAAAAATGCATTTGGCCCTCTAGTGGTTCCTATTATGAAGTAAAAGTGAAGACCACACAAAGATATCTGTAATGTCCTATAAAAACTTCCATTTTAAAAATGATCTGCAGTGCACCAAAGCATCCTAGCTGTACTGAGATAACTGCAAGAAGATGGGGCCATCTGATCATAAATTTTACTCATCTGCAGATACTCATCATTCAAAAGTACCAGCTTCCAAATTCAGTTACTACGTTTACACACACACACACAAAAAAAAAAAAACACCAAAAAACACCCACCAACTCCCAGCTCGAGGCCAAAATACGAAGAAGGAAAGTATTTCAAATAAAAATCAGATGAAGACTGCGAAGACAGTCTGTCTGAGAAAAAAAACAACAGCTTTAACACTGCTCTAAGAGTAAATCCAAATTCCTTGGAGCCAATTCAGTGAGCCTGAGCAATTGTCAAGTTACCAAAAGTGAGAGAGAGATTGATAGAAACAGGTGTTTCATGAATGAAGAGAAATTGATTCTTCAAGTTTGTCACATATTTTAATACAGACTTACAAATTTGTAAGATTGGAAACTTAAGTGCTGCAGAGCATTTGAACACTAAAGTAAGAGCTCTAAAGATCAGTGAAGTTCGTTGTATTAAGATATTTGTCCCATTTCCAAAGGAACTCATTTTTATTGGTGGACATTTTTGTGCCATAAAGTAAATACTGAGGCAATGAGTCTTCACTGTACCATACACAAGTGCTTATTTTACTACTGAGCCATGCTTTTCTAGCCTTGCTAGGTCTGATTTTTGATTCACATACTAGATTATTGATCCTGCAGGCTTTACTCAAACAAAACTCAAACCACGGTTGAAGGATATTTTGCCTTCTTCAGGATTTATAACCAGTCTCTGTATCTCTCTCCCAAAAAAAAAATTCCAGTACCAGCCAAACATATCCAAAGTTGCATACTGAGATGCCTGGGCACAGGCATATGATAAAATGTGACAGTTTCCATTAACTAAAATCTCAAACATTGCTTCTTCCCTTACTTCTCATAAACATTCAACACTTACCAATAAACAGACTGTAAGATTAATCTGGTGAATTTTCTATTTAGACCAATAACATTTTCACCCATCCTCTCCTGGGAGGCATAGCCTTAATCTTGTGCATAACGACTAAATGCCACACTACAGTAAGTTCAGGAAATTAATTAAGCTGCCAAAATGAAACCTACTTAACAATCAGAAAATATGAACAATAAACAGAATAACCTCCAGATGAGCAAAGCAGAAAACACAGATTCAAGAATAGAAACTGTAGCTTCATCTTCTTGAACAACTAAAGCCTATAAGCTCTACACAAGCTTTGAGATGCACACAAGAATTTGTGTCTGCTTCCATCTCGTGGACACTGCTACCTGCTTTCAGCCAGCTCAGAACAAGGTAACTCTCTTCCTGCTCTTTGGCAGCCTCAGTATATATTGGAATGATTCCCAAGGGCGGAAAGACAAATCTTACTAGTGAAAGATGCCCTTGCCCTTCACCAAGAGGTCAAATAGGATGATTTTTAAGGTTCCTTCCAAACCAAAAAACTCAGTGATGTGTAGTGAAACAACTCTGCTACAGGACTTGTAATATTCTGCTGTGCTGAAGTGTTCAAACTCATATAAACACATAAGCTAAGTCTCATATCAACCCCTTTTACTCAGAAGAGGTCAGACAGAACTGTGGCTTGCTGACTAACCAGGTTCAAAGTTCAACCTGAGACCTGCAGTATTCTCTTTCACTGCCCACACATCTGTACTTCATACAAGGTCCTTAAGGCTTTTCTGGCCAAACCACGCACAGATTTCACCTACACCATACCTGCCAGCTCTCTGCAGGTGTGTGCTGTAGCTTGGGACATCTCACAAAAACCCAAATGGCTACTGAACCAATCCAACTGAGCACCTAACTTTGTGCAGTGTTAGGCCTGACTAAGGGTCAGATGCCACCCATCAGCTCTCTGACCCCCCTCCCCCTCCTCACCAAGGCCAGAGGAGACAATAAGATGAGAAAGTCGGTGATTTGAGATAAAGACAGGAAGAATGCTTACCAATTGCCATCACAAGCAAAACAGACTGAGATTAAGTTAGTTTATTGCTCATGAAAATAGATCTGTGTAGCGAGGAACAGATAAACATTAAAACACCTCTGTTCTCCCCATCCCTTTTCAGGCCCAATTTCACTCCTCCTTTCCTGACTCCTCTACTTGGCTCTCCAGGGACTGCAGGAGACTCCAGGGGACTCCTCTTTCTTCACTCTTCTACTGGCTCTCCAGGGACTGCAGCTCCTGAGGACACATCTACCTCCTCCCATTTGAGTCCTCCATGAGCTTGAGGGAACCCCTGCCCCACCATGAAGCATTAGTCTTCCTCCTTCAACTTTTTAAATACAGGTCGCTAAAGCACAGCTGGTTTTCTGACAAAATTTTACCACACACTAGGCTGAAAATTAAAAGCCAAGGTTTAAATAAAGCCTTGTGTAACCCTAATCAATCTAATCAAGAAAAGACCAGTCAAGAACTGAATTTGGTCGCATTAACAGCTATCAATTTCATCTTAGGAGGATAAAAATGCTGCTTTAAGAAACAATGCTGTGATCACTTTCTGCACAACTTTGCTTCAAGATCTCTACTACAAGTTTTTGATATTCATCAGCTCATGTACCAATTTGAATGTATCAAAGTCTAACTTGTTCTGTCAAGCATTTCTAAAACATGATTGTGTCAGTGCTCATATTTAAAAGCCTTTCTCAAAGGGAAGAAAAAAAATACGTTTATGGTCTGATTTTCTTCTTTTAAAACCTTTTAAGCAAAGGTGTAACTAATGGAGTTAAATAAGCTCGCAATTTCTGAAATATTTTGTCCAAGTACAGAATTCAAGACTGAGCCTTGCATTTAGATTTTTTTTTTTTTTAATTCTACTTCCATTCATCTTACTGTTTATGTAGGAAGATTTTGAATTTTGAACTCTTTTATTTTTAATTAAAGCAGGACAAATCTTTCATATGTGTTATCTGGCAGCAGAGAGAACAAAAGATAATACACAACTAACAAGGAACAGCCTGGAACTCTTCACATGGGGTAAAGCTGAGCAGATGCTCAATAACTTCTGAAACAAGCAAAATTGTTGCTTCAAATGGAGGCAAAAAAGGAGTTCAGGTATGTTTCTACACCACTGCAGGCAGACTTCATGTACTGTTGAAATGATCCCAGAATAGAAGACAACCTCTTTTCTTTCATTAGGCATGATTACAGTAAAGGTACAAAATTTGAGTTGATACGTCATCAACCATTGCTGCTAGCACCAATGAAATATGGATCCTAAATTTGCCAATGTATTCACATCAGAGTACATAGACAGAACAGAGGAGATCCAGACATGATTCTTTATGCCTAATTTCAGTGAGTCCACAGTCAGCAAGAAACAAACGTTTCTACTTATTTCACTATATTTGACATTAATAAGTGGTTGAGAAAAAGTAAAGAATAGCACGTTGTTATATTCATCCTTCCCAACTATCCCGTACTCCTTATGTTTCCTTCAGGACACTGTAACGCATATAGCATTTGAGAAAGGTTATGACATACAAGCAATGGCTTCCTACCACAGAATTTTTGTGCTACTTCTTTACCTTCAGTTGGTTCTCAAAATCTGGTTTTTGACCCACCAGGAACTAGACAGGACAACTGTCCTATTTTCATGTGGTATCCTCCAATATGAAAAGAGCAAAATTCATTATGCAAAGTCACAATGGCCTAATGAATAAAGAAGTCATTAAAAGCCTGTAGCTGATGTTTCCCACACTTCCAGCCTAAGAAAAGCTCCAATGTATATTATAAAAATCTAGATTGTTTCCCCTATATTGCTTTTCCTTTGAGGTTTTCTCTTCCATAGTACTTAGTTTAATCCCTCAACTTCTTAAAAAGCCAGGCTAGCGCAGTGTTTAACCTACGTGCATGAGTGAGTCTTACTGGAACAACTTTCATCCGGCTGTTATGTAATTGCCAGTAATGCTGGATTGTGAGTTATTCTGGGCAATAAATCACAAGTGCAAGCCACCTTTCTGTAGGCTACATCAAAACTATTTTAGCATTTAACTAGCTGAAACGAGCATTTTCGAACTAGATAAATCACAGTATTGATAAATAGGTAGGAGTGTATCGAGCATATTAAATGTTCTAAATCACAGCTTCAATTCTTCAGTTGCTTATAGATTTCATCACAGTCATACTTTAATTTAGAAAGGTAATGCAGTTAAAATACCAGATATCAAGGATCTGTCTTCATCTCCAGATCAGCTCTGAATTGGGGAAATGAAACTGCAATTGTCTCACAGGGAAAAAATACTCAAAGCTCACTAAAACAAACAAAAAAGAAACAACATGACACTTTTCAGTTTCTTGTGCATGGCCTATGCTCTAGAAAAGAAAACAAACCTACTGATAATTCCTATGCTCTTACTGATGGGAAAAATAGACTGAGAAATACACCTAATGCCTGGCCTCTGAACTAAAATAATTGCTTCTGTGCAGTAACCAAAGAAAATGAAGTTCACCAGGGGATAGATGAAAGCACACTCCTGCTTCAAGACACCTTGGGGAGAACGTTGTCTTCTGGCATTAGAGGAGCCACATTTAAACATCTCCTTTAGATATCTACAGCTGGTGCTTTAGAATACTCCCTCCATCTCTTGAGACATGAGGCCAGGTCAATTCCCTGTTCCAACAGAGATATCACAGCCAAGTGGTAAAACAGCTACATTCAATTCACTGTATTGCCCCACACTAAACACGTACCTACAGGATCACTAGGTCCTGAACATGTAGGTCAGCCCCAGTGAAACCTGCTGCAGAAAAGCTCATGGGTGAGTACAGCACTGCCCAGGAAATGGCAGAACTGTACTCACATTTCTTCCTGTGCAGGAGGGACTTGATGCTGGATTTCTCATACCATCCCTTAAGGACTGGGTGATCCTGAGTTGTGTACTCTG
This sequence comes from Lagopus muta, assembly GCF_023343835.1. Classification (NCBI taxonomy): domain Eukaryota; kingdom Metazoa; phylum Chordata; class Aves; order Galliformes; family Phasianidae; genus Lagopus; species Lagopus muta. The sequence continues at coordinate 85,081,770 of NC_064433.1, forward strand.
ACTTCTTAAAGAAAATTTTAAAAAGGGTCTTTCATTTATTCTGATGTCTACTGGAAAGTCTAGCATGTTCTTGCAGGAAAGAACATTGTCTGGTGGCAATACTGAAGTATCTCCCTCATTCCTCTTGATGGAGGATGTTTGAATTTAGATGAGACATCGTCCACCTATGGCACGCCAATTGTGGCTTTGTTTTCGTGTGATCTTGGCTTAAACTTTGCATCTTAAACCTTCTAGTGTAGAGGTACCCAGAATGCTCTTAGAATGAGATACTTTTCTAATATTGTCAAACTAAATTATGTTTATTTCTTTCTGATGCTTCATTATCCAGAGCAAATCCACCTGATTTTTGTTATTTTCTCTTTGAAAAGAAAAGCACAAAAAAAGTTTGGTCAATGTTATGTTTTGTATGGATTTACACTACTCAATGGACTTAGGAGCTAAGAAGAGTGCTCATGTCAGAGGAAAGTTCAGAAGGAAAGAGAAAATAAAACCAATCTGTTAGGCATCACCTTTGCCCTTAGCATTTCACTTTATTAATTTTAATATGTAATACTGTGGTTATGAAATATAGGAATACTGCATTAAGTGTTGGGAGGGTTTTTTGGTGTGCTGTTTGTTCATTTTAATCTGTTAAGTGAACACTCTCCCGTAAATGAATTACTCATTTATCATAGCTGTAACATGGCTGGGGATTGAATCTGCTAAGTTTTCAGAGGAGTTCAGCACAAAGTTGTTTGGGTTTGAATTGTTCTAAAAATAACAGTTTTAGATTACATTTTATGAGAATGGGGTAGTAAGAATTTGAACTGTTTTTCCTTCCATTAAAAAAAAGAAAAAAGAAAATAATAGCTCAAGTTTAGGTTTGCTTTGGTAAAAAAGAAGTCAGAATTCAGACAAGTTTTCATTTTGATTTCCTTTTTAAAAGTGTGAGGAGCCTGTAACACATCTCCAACATTTTCTGGAAAAGCATTTCAGAAGTATTCTTTTTTTTTTCTTTCTTTTTTTTTTCTTAATAGTGATGACCAGGTCCAGTTTTGAAAAAGGTTCACAAGACTGCCAGAACACTGACACAAAGCAACTGGGGATACAACTCTCCCAAAATAGATTTCCCCCACTAAACCTCTCCAGGTCAACAGCCTGCCTGCGTGTCTGACTGGCAATGAGGTGATGACATACTTAAGCAAAAGTGCAAGCCCCAGGTTGGCTGGGATATTTTCAGCACACCAAGCATGCTAGGACAGCCTGTGAGAGGCTACATGCAAGAAGCACAGGATTTCTCCAACACATGGCATACTTTTCTATAAGCCTTTTTGCACAGAGGCGAACTCTGTACATCTTCCAGTCATCAACTCCAGCAGCAAGAACAGGAGAAAAGACTAAGCAAGAGGCTATTTAAAAAGGGAACATGACTTACCCGCATGACCAGTCAGTGCAGGAGCTGACAAGAAAAAGATAAAAGAGAAAACATCACAAAATGTCACAACTCAACCCTGCTCTTACCTCCAGACAGATTGAAATGCAAAGTAAATGTACTCACCCAGCCATTGCTTCCTTTGTATAGGACAGTTTCTGGAAAATAAACAAACAAACCCCATTTATATTTGAAACATAAAGGGGGGAAGAAGCTCAAATGCACTTCATGTATCTTTCCAATACAAAAACAATTATCTTTCATTTATTTCACGTTCATTTGTTAACTTCAGGATTTATTAACAAAGCCTTCACTGAAAATAAAATGCATAGTATATTTCTAAAATACAACTGAAACTCAGCAGCAGAGACTGTAAGAGCACCAGGTGTGTAAAAAGATGCTCTGCTTCTCTGCCCTTTCCTGCAGGAGCAATGATCTCTCGCTGCTCTGTAAACTAGGAATTAGATATTTACCAGCAAGACGTCTTAAGAAATGCATTATTTTGGCAACTTATCTATTGATTTAAAACCACACTGTCCTAAGCACAGTGGCAATGCCTGCCTCTGAATGGTATGTGCCCTACAGCCTTGCTTGCCCAGCCACAAAGGCCTTTGGCAGCAGAGGTCAGTATAACCCTGATCATTTTGCTGAGCACTTCCTGCTCTCTGCAAGAGGTTCTCTGGGCCCACTCTGTGCCCCAAAGAACTGGTGGCATCATGCTTTCCTACACTCAAGTCACAAGTTCTACCTAATATATCTTGCTATTGCAAAATCTTCTGTTTGATAAACCACAAGAAGGACTGATGAAGCATGAAAGGCCTAATTACTATTCTGACGGCCAACGCCTAGAATGGGGCCAGGCTTTTTTCATTGGTGCCCAGTGGCAGGACAAGGAGCAACAGTGCATCTGGAACTCGGGAAGTTCCATACAAACACTGGGAAGGACTTCTGTACTGTGAAGGTGACGGAGCAGTGGCACAGGCTGCCAGAGAGATGGCGGAGTCTCCTCTGGAGATATTCTAGCCCTGTCCGGACACTTTGCTGTGCATCCTGCACAGGTACAGCCTGTAGGATGCACAGGATGTAGGCAACCTGCTTTAGCAGTGGGGTTGGACTCAGTGACCTCTAGAGGACCCTTCCAACCCCCGCAGTTCTATGATTCTGTGACAAACATAACAAACATGACAGATCTTGTCTCCATATCTCCATTTTGAAAAGGTATCAAATCGCTCAGTCTTTGTCCACTTTTGTAGTAAACTAGCGAAACCTAATACTACATGTATGGAATGATGGTCTCTTCATGGGGTAGCTGGATAATTCAATTCAACCACTCAATTCAACTCAACTCAATTCAACCACTTCAGAACAGAATATTCTCTCTTCATGATAGACCACATTTTTTGTGCAATTAAGTAAGTTTTGAAGAAGTGCATACTTTAAACGTAAATTATAAATGGATTGGCCAATAAAATATCAAGCATCCCTCAAAACGAATGCAAAGTTTGCAGAGAGATTATTGGCATCTTGCAGCTCTATGTCACACTTAAAATCTGACATTTTACACTAAATTCAAAAAGAAAGGATGATCTCAATATTCATTCTGAAATACAAGACTTGTTTTTGAGTAATATTAAATGTTTGGGTTGGGTTTTTTGTTGTTTTTCTGATTTTCCAACTGGGAATGTGGAAATGAAGCATCTCCCTATGGCTAAGCTGGCACAGTCTGCAACACTTTGTAGCGATTGCTTTCTGCTCCTTTATATGAGAAATTTACATTCCAGTCTGGGGTGAGGACATAAACTTGGATTTCATGGCAAACAGGAACCTTTTCCCTCTAATGAGAAGTATGGAGCTCTAATGTTCTACTTCTGGCTTAGTTTCTCAGTACAGAATAGCCCAGGCCAAATCACCTCTCCTATCTGACTCAGTTCCATTACATGCAAGATGGGAGTTATAAACATGTTCCTATCTACCGCAAAGGAACCTGCAGGGATTAATATCTTTACCCACTGAAAACTTGAAGTTATCTACAAATAGTTACACACAGCAGCAGTAGCCACACCGTAACTCCAGGGAGAGGCTTCACTCAGTGGAGCTGCCTCTGGCATCTCCTAACATTATCATACCAGCTCTTCCAAAGCTAGGAATTACAATTTTTGTCAGTTGCACTGGTGCTTACCCTTCTCAAGAGCCTGCAGTTAGTTTTTTATAATCCAAAACAATCAAAAATTGCTATGAGTCCATGGCATTAAACACAGGCTACCACCAACTCTAAATCACACATAGTACTGACCAGATGGATGAGCTTCTCTCAATTCATGAACTGCTGAAAAGCAGTTATATTGGATACCTTTGCCTGATCCTAAGAGACAATCCTGATGCACAGAAGACAAAATATCTTTTCTGAGATAATTCCAGGCAGGAGAAAAAGGTGGAGGGAACATCAAAAAGATCTTCAGTAATCTCATGTTAGTTTAATCCCATCTGTGTAGGATTGTACCACTTTTGTTTGATTCAACTCACCTGTGCACATTATTGACACAGGGAAGCCATACCAAGAAAACACCCTTTCTTTGCCTGTCCTCTCACCCACCACAGTGTGTTACAGAACCATCCTATCACAGGGGCAAGGCTGAGGCACTGAGAGAATTCAAGAGGAAGGATGACAAAATCTAGAATGGAAGCTGGTGGGAAAGGCAATGGTTGCTAATGACGGTTAGCAATGTTCTGACAGTTGACATGCAAAATGGTCTACACTGAGCAAAAGGAGAGATAGCAGAGAAATATGGTGGAACAGAAAATGTTTCAGCCATATCCAACTTGAAGCAAAAGCTAGAGATCCATGGTGCAATGTTAGAAATTAGCTGAAGGTCCAGTCTGTCCAGGAGGAATCAACTCCAAAGCTGAGGTGAACACTCATAACAGAAATGATTCCTCGGTATGCCTTAGGCAGTGCTGTCTAGAAATGAGATGCGAAACAGAGAAAACAAAGAACAACTGCAGATTTGTCAGGTAAAGGAGCTGCTCAGACAAGGACAATGAGGATGAAGTATTGACTCTGAGCTCTGCCTGGAAGATGTAAGCAGAGGTCTCATGGCTGACAAGTTCTGTCCTCTGTCTGCAGTCAAGGGAGATTAAAAAGGAAGATTCAGGCTGGAACTGGAGGAGAATGACCAGAGAGAGAATCCACACAGAAGGAGCTGAAGAGATGTAAGGGAGATGAAGTAAGACTTGGAGAAGCAACTGGAGTTAATTGATTTGAACATCTGGTGACGTTTTCTGAATGTTTCAGTTTCTTTGTTTTGTTTTGAAATTAGAGAAGCGTAAGACTTGCAGTACAAAAAGAGCCAAAGTCAATAGAAGGACAGGAAAACAGTACGTGAAGGGATAAGAAAATAAAGAATATCTAAAATAATGGCTCAACGGAGGGCAATGGAAGAAAGTTTTTTGTATCCTTAAGCAGGCAAAGAGAGAGAAAGTGAAGGTGCTGAAAGTGCAGAAGAGATCTGCAAGAGAACTTATACTTTATATCAAGGAAAAAATATAAAGTTATCTTAGCCAGCTATCAAAATATACTGAAAGCTGTAATGAAGACATCGGATTAAACAGAGAAAGACATGTTGGCAAGGAAGAATACAGGATAGGCTGAAGATGGACAGGAGAAAAGGCCTTTCTGCATTACAGGAAGACAAAATCACTTACTGCATGAGATGATCAGAGGCTAAAAATAGGAGACAGTGTTTAAACAGTGGCAGTGGGGCGCTGACTCACTACTTTAAGAAATTCAGAATTCAGGCAAGCTTAGATAACATTGCTCAGTGCCCATTTCAGCACGCTAAGGAGGCATTTTGCTGTGGTGTCCAGAAGCATTTAGCCCATGCTGCAGAAGAGATAGAGCTACTGACAGACTGTGAAAGGTCAATACTAAATGTGTGTGCTTCTGAGTCAACATAGCTGCAGCTTTTGTTTCTTGGCCCAGAGCTTTCTGAACTGAATTTTGGTGGGTGTCTCCTGTCACTAGCTTGGAGATTCCTTGCTTTCCTATCTGCCTGTTGGTTCTCAGACAAAGCTGTCTTACAAACCCCTTTCTATGGCTAGACTTTTTGTTCTTAGCCCCACCAAAGAGAGCACAGCCCAAATCCTTCTCTCTTCAGCATCCAAAGGTCACGTCCTTTCCTTTGGAAAAGATTCATGACCTAATCCATTTATAGAAATTAGTTGGTAAACATTTTTTTTCTTCCCCAGAATGTGTAGTTTTCTTCCACTTGTAACTGCAGTACATTTATGGATTCGTGGATATTCATAACAAGATTTGTCATTGTTTCTTGCTGAAGTACCATATATACTATTAGTCACGCATCAAATTCCCAATGTGAAATCACTTGAGGCTCCATTAAAAATATAAGCAATCAAAGTATTTGCAAGGTAGCAATAAGCTAAGAAGTACAAACCAGTATCATTCAACAGAAGCTGAATGTTTGCAATGTATTCTGAATGTTGTGATTTTGTTTTTGCTTTTAAAAAGAACTGTCAATGACACAGGGATGGGCTTGACTTCACATCTTTCTTAACATCTTGAAAATACCATTTTTCCTCCTCTCCTTCCCTTCTCACACCTTCAGCTCCTTTAATTTTGATGCTTCACACTTAAAGATTCAGTGCAGCATCCTGTGATATAATCTGTGCAAATTCCTCGTACTTATTTTTCTGTACATGCTAGAGATTGATGGAGAAAAAAGGAAACAAAAACTTGTCATTTGAAGACTTTCAGTACACCTAGCTTGACTTTTTCTTTCTAATCACTGTCAGCAGCAGATGCCTCTATGGAAGATTTGTGAATATCCAAAAACTTGACAGGAGCCCTAACAGATCTTCAGATTCAGAAAGAACAGAATAGTAGGAAATAAGGTGTCAAAACACTTCCACTGGCCACACCAGAACTGTTGTATTATTTCCATGGTTTATAAAGTAAAAAAATGTGCCCATTTTTGAGGTGGGTACCTCAAGAAGAGATATCATATCCTGTGGTAGCTGTTGCTATGAATGGCATAAATTGTTGGTTTGGCGGCAGTGTGTAATTCTCACAGCAAAAGGTATGTGGCTGTCAGAAAATGTATAGTTAACTTTTGTTGACATTTCTTCCTTTTGAGATTTTTCAAAGAACATCTAAGCACTATGACAGTAATAGCCATAGTAATGCATAACACCTAAAATAAAAAAGCAGAAATATTTGGCCAGGATCTAGGCTAAATTGCTGACTACAGATGATTCACAAACACAAGAGAGCAAAGGAAGATTAAAAGCCAGGATTATTTAATGAGGTGTGTAATGGCCAGACAAAGAATTTACAGGTTGTATTCATACTGACCACATACTTTGCTTTTCTGCATCTCAGTGCATGAGTGATTCTTCCATTCAAGCGACTGAGTGTGTGGACTGTTCACACATTTAATGCTATAGGGTATTGTGCATGCTGTGAAATGATGGCAGTCCTAAGGTAAGAAGTGCTACACGTTTTATAGAATATAATGTAAGGAATAAATATAAATAAATATGGTCACAGCTTACTAAATAAATCAATGAATATGCTGTAATGAGAGAAGCAAAATTCCCATGAGTAAGGGAAAAGCTTTCCTATGCAGCTTGGTCAACATAGCTGGTGAATGTGGCAAAAAAAACAGGACAGTGCTTTAAAACATGCACCTGGTACCACAGGCTGAGCTGGGCACCACCTGCTACCACCACATTAACCTGGAGCAAGCAACTGGCAGGAGGAAGGATGTTCTTAAAAGCAGAGTGATACCACTGCCTCTGGACTTAATATTCTCAGAGCTGCTTTGAAGAGGTTTCACCCTCTGACAAGCAAGTTGTGCATAAGCACGTATGAGAAAGAGTGGCTCAGTACTAGAAATAGCAATTAAATCCACACTGAGCTATGTGTATTAGAAAATACACCGTGAGACCTTTTGAAGCTGGCTGGTGAAGGATGAGACAGAGTGCTCTCGCCTTCAGTTTGTCTGAAATATAAATTGAGGTGCTGATGGTTTTTGTTTGTTTGTTTGTTTCTTGTATTCAAGTTATCTGATAGATTTGTGATATTCTGTATAAAACATATTAGCACACATTGGTGTTCCATCAGCTCAGTTCATCCACTTCCAGACCCTTCCCCATCTTTACAGCCTGCCTTTGGACACTCTGTAGTAGTTTTATGTTCTTCTTACACGGTGGCACCCACAACTGCACACAGTGCTCAAAGTGAGGTTGCACTGTGCAGAGCAAAGCGAGACAGTCCCTCTCCAGCCTCTCACCCCTCAATCTTTACCTATAGCCAGGGTTGCCCAAGCCAAATGCAGAATCCGGTACTTGCTCTTGTTAAACTTCATGCAGCTGGTGATTGGCCAGCCCTCTGATTTGTCAAGATCTCTGCAAGGTCTCTCTACATTTGAGGCAGTCAACAGCTCCCCCTAATCCACGAATTTACTCAATCCATGTATCCAAATCATTGATAAAAAGATCAGGGCCAGTTCTCTTCAAAATTGAGCCCTGGGGAGCCCCACATAGTAACTGGCCACCAGCTTGATGTAGCCCCATTTAATTTGATACTTTGAGCCCGACACGTCAACCAATTGTTGGTTCTGTTTAAGTGTCCACATCTTTTTGTGAAGTCTTCTAAGGACAACAGTACCACAAGACATCACAGAAGCAAACTTTGGCTAGTATCCAGTGAAGAGTAGCATGCAGGCTCAGATAATTCTCCCCCCATTAACCACAGTAATTTCCACACTCACATCCTCAGTGCACATTCCCAGCACAGAAGTCCACAAAAAAACAGAAAGTAAAAACAACAGCATGTCCAGACTAGCCTAACATTACTGATTCTGATCAGACTTTTAAGATTTTTCTTATGTTTCATCTAGCTTGCAAAGATAGGAGAAATTATAATTTTTAAAGAAAGATCTATAAACCACTATATGCTTTAAGACAGCCTGATCTCTGAACGACGGATCCAAAAGCTGGGAATATTCATTCCTGTAAATTTTAGCTGCCCACACATATTATCACCTGTCATACACTGAGCAGGTTTTAGTGGTGGAATATTATAACCTTGCTTAGGAGAAAACTCTGACCTGGTGCTGCACTCACCTTCACAATCAGACTTCGGTGCTCCTCGGATTGACTGAAGTTCATTCCCATTTCAAAAATGCTCATTGTTCCTTCCTCACATAGGCTCATCCAGGTGTGATACTCTTCACGCTCTGGCAGTCTATCCCAGAATGTCTTGAAGACCTCCCAGACTGTTTCCTGACACACTGATGGCACAAGAGAGGTCTGCTGTTAGTACAACAGAAGTGCTTCTGTGGAAAGGTGATCAACACAATATTGCTCAAATGCTGTATGTTTTTCAGTACATTGATATATTGATTATGATGATTAGCAACAGGAATGAGAGGGAATGGTCTCAAGTTGTGCTGGGGGAGGGGAGGGTCAGGTTGGGTACTAGGAAAAATTTCTTCTCAGCAAAAGTGGTGAGGCATCGGAAGAGGCTACCTAGGGAGATGGTGGAGTCACTATCCCCAGTGCTGTTCAACAGCCATGTAGATCTGGCACTGAGGGATGTGGTTAGTGCACATGGTGGTAATGGGCTGACAGTGAGACTAAATCTTTTCCAACCCTAACAATTCTATGATATATATCTATGATGTATATATGATACACACTATGTGTGAATGCGTAAGACATTAAATGCACCAACAATGAAGATCTGATAGATACTGCACACTCATACTACTTCCCTTCCTGCATTTTAACTGAATTATTTCATTAAAGAAAAAGTAAAGACCAAGAGGGATCACTGATCTTCTGACAACCATCAAGAATAGCCTTTGACCAAAAATCGGTCAGTTTTTTTTAGAAAATTCAGTATACCAAAATAGTAAAATGAACATCATCGTGGACTGTAGAGATAGAACATAAGTCTGTGTGTGTGTGTAAGAATGGTAGTTCCACTGAACAAAAAGCTCAGTCAGCAACAGGTCCCTTAGTTTCAACATTACGAAGAAGTTAGAATAAATTTCAGAAATTGTAATTGCATTAATCACTGAAAAATAAGGCAGGATGACGATGACATAACAATGTAATATGTTAAGCAATAAGGCTGTCCTTAACCCTCCTGAGAAGAGTATATGCACTGAGAAAGATCAGTGACAGAATAGACAGCCTGCAAATTAAATGTTGAACTATCTTGTGTGCCAGCTGCGTTAGTCTCCCTCTCTTGAATGTGCTCTTTGCCAGTCAGAGCAGTTGGTCATACCATTTGCTCAAGCAAGAATCTCTCTGTGACCCAGAATAAATGGAGGAGATGAAGATATATAGGATTTTCTATGTGTTCTGTAAGAGAACAACGTTGAAAGGAGAACACTTTAAAAATCAGCTGCAGCGGGTGCCAGCCTGAGATAGCACCATGCAAACAAGCCTGCTTTTCAGCTTTAATCTGATTTCACTTGTTAAATATATATGTACAGTTTGGCAGAGGAGCATTTTGCATTCAGGGAAAGTCTTGACATCATAAGCAAAATCCTACAGGAGATTGCCTGTGAATCTATCTTTGGAGACTCATTTTTGCCAATCAGCTTAAAATTACAATCTAGGCTGCCAAAATTGGTATCTTTTTAAATACTGCTTCTTCTTAGTACCCTGTATTCTGAATTCCAAAATTGATTAAATGTGCGTGTGTAAAATTTAACACCTAAATCACGCTGAAATATTATTGCTTCCTATAACAAAGGGGTGGGCATTTCTCTTAAATGCAACAGCTTTATAAGTAATAACTTGAAGAGACTGTCCCCCGTCACACCTAAAAGCTTAGCTGATTTTGGTGCTGGATGGCATCAGGCAAAAAAAGTTCTTTACTCCAGTTTATCATAGCAGCTGATATAATTTCTCTTTTAGAACTGTCTACAGATACGCAGGTACTTCTTATTTCTACACCACATTCCTGTCAGCTTTTCTGCATGGAGATGGCCTTGCTCATTTAACAGGTAAGAATGGAAAGGAATATGGTCTTCAGACTCTGCATAATTAACTTTCTGTAATACACTAATGCTCTAGCATCCCTCCAGCTTCCAGTGTAATCTGTACATCTTTATCTGTAAAGCACAGTAATTGGTCCTCTCACATCCCACTTCAAGTTATACTGGCTGCCTCAGTGACTGAGGAAGCAAAGGCTGCATTTCCATACTACTCTGCACAGACCTCAGGCAATGAACCCATAATCCTTCTCAAGGATTTCTGGATCCTGCTGGAGTGCTAATAAGCTTCCTGAAGCAGAAGGACATCTGTAATATCCACTCAACCATCCCATACCTAAAAGCTGTGTGTTCATAGAGACCTACATCTAGTTTCAGATCCAGAAGCTCAAACCAGGAAACATCAGTTTCACTAATTTCTTTGGGTGGAATTTATGTCCTGAATTCTGACTAATGGACCTTTTACTCTAGGTGCAATAATGTACAGCAACAGCCCTGAAATGTGATTATTCCCTGTAATTGGGACAAGCCTGCAGGACACTGTCAGTGAGAGATGAAGCCATGGCTAGAGCTTGCAAATACACTGCTGTGACACTGTCTAATCCCAATTTTCAATGGCAACAAGCAAAGGACTGGCTTTACAGCTGCAAGTAATAATTAGCAGTGATAAATATAGGCAGTTTTCCTTACTGCTCTTAATCTTAAATAGTTTAATCTCTCTCTCTTTTCTTTTTTTTAAACGAATATGATGAGAGTGTGTCTTGTCTGAATACAAGCTGCTGCTGTATGAAGAGTTGCCCCAGTCAGCTGCCAGTAGATTAAAGATTTATTGTGTGTCCTTTCATTTGGAATTAGACACTCCACTGAATTCTAGTCCCAAAGTCTTTGTGCCATCTGTGGGCTTCAAGCCCATTAATCAGACCTAAGCTGTCAGAACAGGGTCATATTTACAAGAGAAGGATGAAAGGGAGATGCAGTTAGGGAGTCCTCTTTGGCCTCTATCCTGTCTTGTCATTTCCACTGTGGAAAGCAGTAAAACATGAGACAACATGGTACAAACTGATACTAAGTCATGTTACAGCCTTTCTGACACACAGTTCATCTTGTCATTCTCCTGTTTATTCCACTGGCCAGTTTGTGAAGCAGGGGATTGCTTGGCAGGACAATGAATCCAGACTGCATGGGGCATAACAGAAGAACTGTCCCCAAGAGCGGTGTTCAAGAGAAAACCCGCTTCCTGGCTATGAAAAGGACCAATTTTGTTTCAGTCTTTTAGTCTTTCTTCCTCATGTACCTTTTCAACGTTTAAGTAGTTAGATGAGAGTTGCCATTCCAAGCACTGAAAAAGAATGGCACAGTTTCTTCAACGTGACTCAGATCATATAAAGAAGGAAACAAATATGATTCTATCTCCCAACATTCCTTCAAGTATGTCAAAGAGTGAGTTCTTACCACAGCGTAATTGATGTGGCCACCCAAGAAAGTGAAGAGACACCACCCTCATGTTGCATTCAGTTCCATAAGTGTTTATATCCTTCTTTCAGTTTAAGGTGGAGCCCATCACTGTGTCAGACGTTCAACAACAGGGAGGTTGTTCAAAGTTCTTATCAACAAATTTTTGAGAACTCCCATAGAAGAAAAATCTTGTTTTTCATAAGTAGATTATAAGCATGCTGAGACTATGTAGGCAAAACGTGAGGTCATAAATCATAAGGAAACAAAGTTTAACTTGAGTGGGAGTTTCAGCACATAGCTATATTTTACTGTATAGAAACAATTCATAATTTTTCTTTTCTGACCTTCTGGCTACTTGCCATTACCTGTGCCATGTGTACTATCTACATATTCTGACATAAATTAAGCAACATTTAACTAGTATTTGAAATCTCATAAACCTACTGCAACCAACTGTAGGGAATAGGGAACCAGCTATAGCAGAGGGTTGGACTCAGTGCTCTCCAGAGGTCCCTTCCAACCTCTACAGTTCTGTGATTCTGTGAAATAGCAACTTCTTTGAGCCAAAACAAAAGAAAATAATAAGCATCTAGCCAAAACACACATTTACCTGTATGTTTTCTGTCTTGCCAACTGCTAAGTGAAAGAAATCTTGTGTTCAGGCCTTACATTACAATCTTGCCAGAGTTTTTAAGACTAGCTGCAGAACCCTACAAACAAAGCAGCCAAGCAGGCAACACTTCCAGGACGATGAAGGAACTGCTGAGCAGACCTAGTGGTGCTGTCACTTCAGGGCAGCCCTCGGGGCACAGGAGAGCCATCCTTACAGCGACATCTCGCTCAGAACTTTCACTGGCCTTGCTGCAGGGGTAGCCACAATCACGGAGTATGTGGGACAGCATTAGCAGCATCAGGCCCTGGACAAGACAGGATTTGCCATCCGGCCTCTAATCCTGGTAAACAATACCGATTAAAAGCATCATAAAATCGAGATCAATCTTTTAAGGCAGTGAGCTAAGAGCTTTGAAGTTACACGTGGGTGGGAAGGGAAGGTAAGCTCCTCTAGAAAATAACTTCCTTCATCCCATGGCCTTGGCAATAAATAACTTGTATTTTAGTGTTAAGCACTCAGCTGCTTTGCAATTTTCACCTGAAGAATTCATCTGCTAAAAAAGAAAGGACGTTTATGAGATAACAGCTCCCTGCTATAGAGATGTGATCATTCCAACTGTCCTCAGAAAAGTAAGTACACAGATTATGTGTGGCTGACATGATGAATCAGAATTCAAAGTAAAAATGAAAACCAGATGGCTTGATCTTCAGTTGTTTTTTTTCCCCAGTGTGCACTTTGCATGTGCATAACACAAGTCCTCAGAAATTCACTTAACTCATCCCTGAAATATATTCATCTTCAAGGTAGAATATTTTCTTGCCAAGGCAGGAAAAATGGAGCAACAGCATATTTGGCCCGTGCACATGTGCAAACTTCCACTTGAACAACGTGTCATAGACACAGTCTTGATTTTTAAGGGCCACGATGGATTCCAAAGACCCCTCAGAAAGCTGGACGCATACCAAGGCCATTTGAATCTCAGCATCTCTCTCTCCTCTCGAAGCCGGAAAGCCCAACCCTTGGAGCTTATCTGCTTCAAATCTAGTGTTTACACACAATATGTACAAAATTCAGCAAAAAAATAAACCAAAAAAAAACAAAAAAAAAAACCACGAATAGGTAGGCATAAGCTTTTTTCAGTCCTATAAACACGTGAAAGGGGTGAAAAAAAAGAAGTGTGATTGAAGTTTACTTTCTTAAGACTTTATTGCTTTTCTCAAAATCTCCAGGTAAGATCTGCGACGAGATGACATCTCTGTCTGACACTATCCTGTAATGGCTACCTTGTGTGCACCCGGGCAGGATACAGCACCTCTCTGGCTCTAGCTTTACAATTTAGGATGTATTTATCTCTCAAATGAGAAACAATTAGCCTATTACATCTCAGACTGTGCTCAGGGATTTCTGAGGTTAATAGGGTAGGCAACACATGACAGCACCCTGTGGGGGGTAGGGTGGCTTTCTGGCCATTTGTGTAAGTGGAGAGCGCTGGAGTTTAATCTCAGTTAAATCCCATTAGTGCTTCTTAAGTGTTGAATCGTGTACAGTGGCTAGGAGCATCGAGTCAGGCAGAATATTCTATTTTGAGCCAATTCCTTCTCTTCCCTTGCAATTTCTCCATAATTGGAAGATTTAATGGCAGTGGGCTTTTATAAGAACTATTGCAGGAGGGAGATTGACAGACTCTTCTTAAGAGACTTTTCCTGCAAAGATTTCATTAGAACTTGCTAAACAAACTAATAAAGTCATGCGCAGCTGTTGCTGAAATGCCGTTGATTATGGGCTATAGCACGACAACCTTTAAATAACACATGTAACAGTCCAAGATTTTTAATTAAAATAGCTGGTTAGCTAATCCACATAAAGGATATTAGCCATGAATGCTGGCACACTGAACTGTAGCACAAAATATTCTCATTGGTAATATTTCAATAACTACAAAGGAGTCTCTCTCAAGATAACACTTGAGATTTTGAGAAGCGCATGCTGACATCTAATAATTCAAATGTGGAGGGAAACAGAAATAGAGTTTTTACAAATAAACTTCAGAAATGTATTGGCTGAGTATGAGCTATGTGTAATAAGTGACAGGGACGAGAGAGAAACAAGGAAAAAAGGCCCACTTGGACAGGCACTTTAATTTAATGCACACTGCTTCAGCCAGGTAGCTTTCATGAATTTTGACCGCTTGCTGTCATCATTGTTCAGCAAGATTTGCATAATTTGTGTTATGTAGGGTTTCAGCATCAAACTGAATCTCCAATCTTAGCTCTATCCATGTGCAGAACATCACATCATTATTTCTGCTGTTTCAGTAAATAGATCTAAATCAATTCAAGAAATGGGGAGAAAATTTAGATTCTGTCTTTACTGCTATGAGTTCAGTCCTTTGCCTGAGATCACCAAATCTTGATTATAATCATGAATAGAACTTCATTCGTGAGAAATTTGTTTTATTCTTTCCAAAGTACTGAAATGTCCTTGGCTCTCATTAGCTGTGACACACCAGAACACTTCCTTCTCTGGTAAGAATCCTTAAATGCTATCTTTAGACATTCAGGTTTACCTGAAGCTCTGGATGACAAAAACAGTTCTGGCAGAGAGACCATCTGATCTTCTTGTATGAAAATATGATGCACTCACTCAATACACTGAACTGTTGAAGGCCATGGATCAAAGTAGGAAAAAATGCAAATGCAATTTAGGAATAGTAGCCACAGGAGTAACTACATCTCAGCCATCCCAAAGACAGCAGCAGTACTAATCCTGAACCACAGTGCCGAGACCCAGCATCCTTTGTTTTACCCAGTTGTTAGGAACAGTGCCGGGATAACAGCACATACCATCAACCCTGCAACCCTTACCTTCTTTCTGTTCCACTGGTAAGGCCACCTTTTAAGTCTATTAAATTCTCAGCTGTCAACTGACAGTTTACACCAAAGGAAATTGGCAGTCAGCATAAGGTGACTGGTCAGTCGCATGGCCTGGAGTGGAACAGACAGATTTTTGGCCTGAAGGGGTATGACTTGTTTTCATATAACATTTTTTATTAACAGGGTCATGGTCCATAGCCTGCCTGTGAAGAGTAAAAATCATTATTCCAGATCGACATTACTATACTCTGCGTACTTGCTATCTGAAATCCACAGTTAGATTCCTACTGAATCTCTTTTGTGAAACCTCCAACCTGTTGGATACATGTTGTGCTCATTGCAGCAATCCAGCTATGAACCACCATCAGATTTACATGGACCTTTCAGCAGCATTACTGCTACTATTAAAAGGACATGTATTGAAGACCCAAACTGCAGGCCTGATGTACCCAAACTGCAAGCACCTCTGACTGATTTTCATCTCTACATTCTCTAAAAAATGAAATACAAAGACAGTCAACAGCAGTGACTTCCATGCACAGCTGCAGTCTTTATTTATCATGCAAGAGACTGCAGAGACCACCATAACCCTGAACTCAGCTCAAAAGAGACCAAAAGTAATACCTACCACTAATGTAAAGGCTGGTTTGTTCTGCAGTGTGAATGACTGGAGGAGTAAATCATCTTGTGAGAAAACTGTCCCCTAGATTGCAGGTGTAGAAAGAAACAGGGACTGGTGTTTCTAACTACTGCAGTAGCAGTAACAATTAGCAGTGAATATTTATATCATTGCTTAGATCATCTGTCCCTAACACTAGTAGAAGTTTTAGCAAGCTAGCAAAAGTAAGTAAAGCTAGGGGACCTACAGGTAGATAATTAAATCCCCATGTTTCCTACTAAGGTAGATGTAGAGAGAACAAATACACCTCACATAACCAGAACGTGTAAGCATCTTCTTTTTTTTTCTAACAAGTTCTTATCTCAAAACAGCAATCAACTGTATCCCTCAGTGCCACAACTACATGGCTCTTGAACACCTCCAGGGATGGTGAATCCACCACCTGTCTGGGCAGCCTGTGCCAGTGCTAGACCACGCTTTCTGTGAAGAAATATTTCCTAATATCCAACCTAAACCCCCCCTGGAGCAACTTGAAGCAGTTTCTTCTCATTCTGTATCTATTACCAAGGAGAAGAGGCTGACTCCTATCTCACCTATCTCTTTTCAGAGAATTGTAGAGGACAATAATGTCTCCCCTGGGTCTCCTCTTCTCCAGACCAAACAATCCCAGTTCCATCAGCCGTTCCCATAAGACTTGTGTTCCAGACCCGTCATTATCTTTGCTGCTCTTCTCTGAACAAACTCCAGGACCTCGATATCTTTCATGCAGTGAGATGCCTAAAACTGAACACAGCACTCAAGGTGTGGCCTCAGGTGCATTTACTCAGGAGATAATTAACAAGGCCTCACCAAATAGCTCTGATGCAGCACATTTCTACTAACAGAATGAAGATGACAGACCTTGCTTAACTTGCCGCTAATTAAAGTCATCCCTATTTCTTGCAGAGATCTTTTTCAGAAGTTTAAGATGCTAAGGATGGCCAGAGCACCTTCGCTCAAGAAGTCATAGAGGACAGTGGAAGCCAGGAGTCCAACAGGAAAGCAGAGGGATTCAGTGGGCCTTTGGTTCAGCCTGAGATCATCAAGTTACAAATAAGCTTTTGCAAAACAACTTACAGGTTTCTCTTCTTTACTCTCACTCAGACTTTTGCTTACTCAGTGTTTGCTTATGCTCCTGTATCATGTGTAACTGAGGAATGGCTGCAGTTAAATCACATAATATGGATTAATTTGGAGCAAAACAAATACCAGCTGAGTGCTACCGAGCAGACATAAACAAGCTCACAAAGGCTGTCAGACTATGTGATCAGTGTCAACACCTCTCAAGCTGGGCACGAGTCAACATTTGGATGAGGATCTGATCCCACATAATTCTATTTTGTTCTCCAAATACATTCTTTGTATTTACTTTTACATAGACACTCAGCTACTCCTGACTGTAACTGTTGCTCACTGCTCTGAAGGAAGAATACAAAATGTACAGACACCTGTTTCTGTCACATTAGCCTAGCTGTAGTTTTATATGCTGAATTATCAAAGGAGCCCTGCATGATCAAAGCAATGCAGTATCATCAGTTGGAACAGCCAGCAGATGTCCTTGAGCTGTAAAAATCAGCCATGTTTGCTCGAAACTCTTTAAGTAGCATGAGCAAAAGACTGCAAGTGGGGCTTGCACAACTCCAGAAGGGATAGAGTAGTCTTCATCTTTTGGCTGTTGAGAGGAAGATGTTAACCCCATGAGCAGAAAAGCTGACCCAACACTCACAGTTGAAGTGTGGAACACAGAGAATAAAAACTCAACAACTCACCTTGTCTCAAGCTTTGCTGGACCTCAGGAAAATTGTTTAGGGTAGAATTATTGACCAAGGTGATTTAGTAGCCTACTGTTTATAACAGTTTCACCTATTACGTTAGTATAATCATAACAGTAGTGTAGACAAAGGTCAATAGAGACTTCTTTCTTCTTCCTTTTTTTTTAAATTTTATTTTTGGTAGCTAAGCTACATCTTTACTCCTTAATGAATGTTAATTAGAAGTGCAAAAGCACACGTCTCTGAAGACATTTCCTTCTTCCTTAAGTGATAGCAGCTCTTCCCTGTTTCATTGATGGATTCTGGGTGAATATGTTAACACCCAATAAAATCTTTGAATGCAGCTGTACAAAGATATGGGTTGGATGTCAGGAAACATGCCTTCTCAGGAGTGGTGAGGCAGTGGCACGGGCTGCCCAGGAAGGTGGTGGAGTCACTGTTCCTGGAGGTGTTCAAGAACCATGTAGATGTGGCACAGAGGGATGTGGTTAGTGAGCATATGGTGGTAATGGGCTGATGTTTGGACTAGACACTCTTGGTGGTCTTTTCCAACCTTAACGTTTCTATGATTCTTAGGATAAATGCAGAAAACAATACATTCCAGTGGTGTCAGATACAAGTGGTATCTGACGGATACATCATACTGCTGTAATATTTCAAGATACAGGCAAAGCTGTTACAGAGTGTATTTCAGATTTTCAGAGCAAGCTTATTTACACCAACTTCTTTATCTTCATACAAAGGCCTCATTGCTGTTATACCACAGACTTACACACAAGAAATTGTTCTAGGTGAGAGAAAAACCAACTACAGCCAAAAGCCACATGGCTGACCAACGTCTCTGCCATTATTCTTCCAAAAGGTCCCTCTTTGTATTCTACCAGCGTTTCAAGAACACTAAATCAAAGCAGATCTCAGAACAGCTCTCGTAAGGAAGATTATCACTAAGAAATTAAGTTTTTTGTGAAACAGTGTATTTTCTATTGCATGGTATTATTACGATTAAAAGCTCCATCTATTATTTATTTATAACTAAATGTTATCAGTTACTCATGAGCTTATGATGTTGGTGCCCACTTACCTCTGAGCCTGAAGTATTTCAGATGGTTGGCAATAGCCTGTTCAACAGATTCATCAGGGCAGATCTTAACTCCACTGGGAAACAGAATGGAGCGCTTCCTTCGGCGCAGCAAATGCCTGTTGACTTGCTCAGCCTCCACAATGCCGTGGAGATTTCTCAGTTCAGGAGGCAGAGAGGGGCTTGCAAACTGCCAGACACTGAGCTGAGGGGTTGGTGAAGCATCTTTAGCCTGCTTTTCTTCTGCTGTAAAATTGAAACCGTGTGTAAATTTCTCAGATGAGGTAGAGATGCGGTCATGCATGTCTCAACACCATTGCTCTGGTCTGTGGAGGACCTAACTGTTCTTTTTTTTTTTTTTTCCTGTTAACAAGCTTAAACCTGTTGGTGTGACTGTCCTATTACAAACAAACGCAACCTCTTTTACAGCATGTTATCTGACCTCGTGAATGCTAATGTTTTGTATTTAACGTCTCTTCTGGGATTCAGCTTAAGTCAGTGGGACTATACATGTCAATAATTATGTGCTCGAAATTTTCAGGGCCACAAATGGAAAGTTTAATTAGTTAAAGTGCCTTTATTCCATACATTCTATCCACATTTACATCCCACGCTTTAAGAAAGCTGCCTGAATCGGCAACTAGCAACTTTCTCTTCTATCACCACAAGAACTGGTTCCAACCTGACAGGAGGAGGGGAAGAAAGAGAAAAAAAAAGGGACATCTCAGCTTTAGCTTATTGCTTATTCTCTGAGTTGTTCCACATCCCTCCAGAAAAAACAAATAAACAAAAAACACCACCTTACAGCTAAGGGGAAAATGCATCTATTTGGTTTTAGTCTGACTGTCATTCTCTAACTTTGACAGGCAGCTTATCTGAAATTAGTTAATTCAGTCTTTTTCTTTCACTGTTTCCCCAGAAAACAACTGAAGAAGAATCAAAATGAATAACTAATTACTGAAAGAATAGTAATTGCTTTATGGCATTTTTTGCCCCACAGATTGTAAATTTAGTCTGAAACTTTAAAGTCAATAGCATTTCTGACTTTGATGACTGAAGGATAAAGATCATGGCTATTTTAATGGTACACTAATAATAGCTCTAGAGCAGAAGGCCACCTGTAGATGATATATTGGAGGGAGAAGGGAACAAATAAGGTCACTAAGGCAAAACACCGATCTTTACCCAAACTGACACATTTTCATTGACCAAATGGAGGCCGTATATTTTGTTATCTAATACAAATTTACTAAAGAAAAAAGCATCATGTGGAAAAGCTTGCTGATCAGTATTTGATGTCTTTTAAAGTTGGAAAACCTTTGCACCCATGCCTACATTCTACTTTTAAAACAACAGTAAATCTTTCTCGTAAATCACCCCATACTTAAAACACTGGTATCACAACACAGATTTGACCAAATGTTTCTTTGTATTAGTCTCCTTCATTTTAATTAAGGCAGAGAGGCATTTTTTTTCTACATACCATTATAGGCAAAACCTGGAAAACAAGAATATAAAGAAGAAAGATATCTGCATTACCTGCTTGAAGGTCTCCTGTAATCACTTCTGAAACCAAGAGGAAGAGAGAGATTTTCCAAAGGAAAGCAAACATTTTATTCGTGTCCAAAAGCCAATAGGCAAGAAAAAAAGAAAATCCTTTTCAGCAAAAGAGCCGTTGCCTTTAACGTATCCTTGAGCCAAGCAAGAGCATTGCCCTTCTTGAAAACGTCTTGACGTCACGCAAAGTTATCTTTGGAAGAAAAAACATCAGGTTAAAAAAGTCAAACAAGACATCCTGGAAATTATCTTTTCAAAGAGAGTATTCCACTCCAATGAAGAAACAAGGAAAGGTGACGAAGTAAACGCCTCAGAGCTGGCAGATGGACTGAGTCAATTTTTTAATTTTAATCTGGCCAGCTAAGCTCTTTACTGGAGCTTGTCATACCATTAACAGACAGTCCAAACAAGGACACACCTTTCACACTTAATTAACCACGTATTTTCACAGGCTCTTCAATTTCTGTCTGTTTTTAAAAGTCATACTGACCACAGTATCAGTGCGTGCACACTACTCTCCAGTGGAAGGTCTCCATGAGCTTTGCTTTCTTCCTGTACTCATATATGTACCTAAGAACGCACTGACTTGCTTGTAGCACTGGTGAGCACAGAGATAAGAGTGAAACAGTCATTCTGTGGGTGTCATGCTGGTGACAGAGGCAACAAGGTCCTGCTGCTCGAGTCTGAGCTAAAGCAGAAGATCTGCTGCCACACTACTGCCCTTCACATCCCAGGATAAAACCTGGGCAAATGGCGATTCTTTCATCTCTGCTCAGGCGTAATCTGAGATGAGCATTAAGAACAGATTTGCGCTGATAACTGGAGAAACGGTGGGTTAAGGAGAGCTGTGTAAAGGACAGAGAGTGCAGGAAAACAGCAGCACTCTTAGCTCCCCTCCTCTCCAGGGGTCAGCTCAGTAAAGAGACGTGTATGGAAGCCAGCCCGCAATGGCAGGCAGAGGTCAGACCACAAGAAAAACTGTATTGGGGCTGCGTAATAGGTGGCACTGCTCAGGACTTGCTGCTCACTGCTTTGATCATCCCAGATATTACAAACAGGACACTCACGGGAATCAAAGAAAACCAGCCTTTATTTATTCTGTCTTCTGACACGTAACAGACTCCAGTTGGTATTTTCAAAACAACAAACACTTCTCTTTTTTCCTTTTTTTTTTTTTTCCCCCACAAAACTGCTGAACTGCACTTTAAATTAAACCGCTGAGCTGTTCTGACAGCCTCCCAGACACTTTGGATCTCTCAGACCAGCGCTCGTCATCTCAGCTGGCCCTGTCAAGGTAACTACACAGCTGGCGGCAGCAAGTGAGCCATGCAGCACTCTGAAGCTGCATCTTGAACAGCCTTGGGGAGCTGAAGCACACCTATTGAGCACCTCTAGGCAAAGAGAATGACTTCTGAGGCCAGTTTGGGTGCCTATACTAAGATGCTAGATTCAGAAACACAGACCAGATTTTTTTCATCCTCTGCAGACACAAGAGCTTTCACTGCCATGAATGCCTTCCTTCCATTAACCTGTAAAAATACAAACAAATAGAGACAAGAAACAGTATACAAACCTACAAAGGCAAAGGTTCTCTCACCTCAAGAATGCAGTAGAACTTAGAGAAAATTCTCAGAATGCATGAGCGTAAGGGTATGAAATCCAATAAAAAGCTTTCCTGAGAAGTTTTCTTATTTTCTGTATTATTATGCATTAAGCAAGGCCCGAGGCTCTTTGCCTTCCAATGTACCAGCCCAGGACAGCCTATCATTCTGCCACTTCTTCCATCATGTAGTACTGTAAAGCACTTCAACCAGAAGCATCAGAGAGACTGATCAAATTAATCACTTTATTATTTGCTCTGTCTATAATGTGTAATGTGAATATATTCCTCCTTTTCTGAACTGTTCCTCAGGTGACTACATCTTACCTTGTTCAACAGTAAAAGACGACCCTGGTGCCTATGCTTCATCTTTGAACAGAGTTTCCGATTCCAGTTAGAATGGACAGATTTATTGCCACTGGTCTTGGTTTTATTTAATCATTAATGGAAGGATTTTCTGTCCTTTCAAGATCTTCCATGTTTCATTCCACAATCCTCGCTTTTTAAAGCTAGAAACCTAAGAGACCTTTTTCTTCAGAAGAAATTGCAGAAAGTAATTTTGCATTTCCTTGTCACAGTCCAGACAGCTATGACTTTGACTTTTGAGTCTTTGCTATTTTGTAAGGTATGGTAATTACTGAGTATTGCAACCTCATTTCAGGGTTACATCCTAGGATGTGTGTCCCAAAAAGAAGAGAGAGATCGCTGTGAAGCTGTGTCTGCCAGAGATCAATCACAGACGACCGCAGATAATTTTTAAAGCACACTCACTTTGTCATGGTTCATTGCTCTGGTGTTTGATTAAAAAAAAAAAAAAAGTTTTAATTTTTTTTTTCTTGGAAGATTTAGCTCCTACAAGTTATTTATCTTGTTTCTTGTCAACAGTACTCTGCACCAATCTCCATGACTCAGATTTCCTTACGGAAGCCAGTTTCAAGTCCCACAGAGCCAGAACGTATCAGTTTCTTTCACGTTTAGCAAGTCATAAGTACAATTCTATGCCTTGATACCAAATTGCAGAATGCAGGTTAAAGGGCCTTATAAAGATTGGTTCGCTTTGATGCAAAACATCACTCCACCATTTAAGTTAAACAGGGATTGATAAGGGAAATGGAGATGCAGAAGATACACAGAAAGGTCCCTGAGCCAGTCTGATAACCCTATATAGAAGAATGCTACTATAAGTTATCTCTGGAGAGTTTATTTTATACATATATATGTATATATATGTAAATAGGTAGATAGATAAGGAGCATAACTTAATCCACAAACATTTCCTAGCATTCACCACATGTGTTACATGCATATGGCTGGAATAGGGGGACTGCAGCTGCTTGACCCAGGAATTTCCCAGGCTGGTCATTCAGGTTGTCAACACTGTTAAGCCTAACTAGAGAAAGCTATAAGGTTGCTGATTCAAAAAGTAGTCTTCCTTGCCCCAGGAAGCTACAGTCTAGCTACATGCTTTTTTAAGGACTGAAGAACAATTAATTGCTTTGACCAAAAATTGAGTTAGAAGAGACATACTGAGGACATACCTTAAATGCTGTAAGATGGATTATCTCATATTTAGCTCGCTGGTTCTTTGTGGCAGAAGCAAAAAGAATGGTGACAATCACGTTTGGTAACTTCTGGAGGTTTTTATTATCAAATGTATCGGCATCCCCATAGCACATTGTTAACATTAGCCTACAAAGTCAATCCTTTGCTGTTATAAAACCAATTTAGAAAAGTTTATACATATCTTTTACTTTTAAATATCTACGTATAAACCAGTTAATCTAAAAGAGAATAAATATTGTTTTATGATATAAACCAATTTTAATGTAAGAAAAAGTCTGAAGTATTCTTAATAAAGGAACACTGAAAATATTTCATCCATTAAAAAGGTGTGGAGAAAAAGCACACATTTCTGCATTTTATAATTTTATCTCTTACAATAAATACAAAGATTATCCCTGGGAGTGAGAAATGGTGGTGATGAGGTTTGTGGGATAAAAGTCATACAAATTTCTGTGACGAGAGTGACAGACATTGGTGGGAGTCGTGATAAACTACTGAGCTGAACTAGAAATGAAAAAAAAAAAAAAACCCAAAAAATCAAGACAAGTGCACTAGGCTGCCCACAGTTACACAAAAAGTAACTGCGCTCAGCAAATCATGTTCTGAAATTGTTTCTGCTCTTCAGAAAGAATGCTTCCTGGTTTGAGAAACAACACTGTTCTTCGTCAGGTTTTCTGGATGACTGCGTAGAACCTGCAGTAATGACTGGATTTTCCAAATGCAAAGGTGTCAGAGTTGCCTTGAGGAAAGGGGCCCTGAGAATTCTGCCACACTACAAATTTGTCCACGTCTTTGGGATGCCCTCAATTTTTACTTGGATTTTTTAGCCTACCTCCTTTGAGACCTCTGGTTTTGCAGATATACTTACTATACAAATGGCTTTGGTGGTTATCTGCAACACGGTTCTTCTGGGAGTACTGTGACGTTTAAGTAACTTACAGTGGGTAACAGGAGAAAGCCACCAACTCAAAACAGCCACCATCTATCGTGTAATAACCACAGGAAAAAGTGTGTGCATACCAAAACGTTATTAAAGTTTTCCATGACAACTGAGAAAAACTAAATAAATATACATACAGACCATGATAAACTTGCGCTAGTTTATCAAATCAAGTCCTGAGTTCAAACACTCAAATATTTGGGCGCCTTTACTCAATTCTCCCAAGAAAAGTATAAATTCTGTATGTCTTATATAGAAGCAACATGTCTTAAAGACATATTACATATAGCCACATCCTTTCTAAATGAAAACATGCGTATTTCTCAAATATCTCAATCTTATTGAGCCACAACCGACTTGCTTTTCTAATGCAAACGGTGCCTTTAAGACTCACAGGAGTAACTCCCAAAAATAAACTAATTAGGAGAAAAATCTATTGCCTACATATACTGTACCAGCATGTATTTTGAGAGCAAGATTTCTAAAATCTGACAAGAAAAGAGTTATCATCAAGGACATTCAGAAGAGCCCACTTCTGACTTCAAAAGATTTCAAGATTCACTGTCAAGCAAATAAATTTTTTATGATGGAAATATAGGGAGTAAAAAAAATTAAAACCCAGAAGTGTCAAATCCCAGCAGAATATTCTGATAAATGCAAACTATTTCTGTATATTATCAGAAACAAAACAGAACAACAGCAACAAAAAAATCTCTAAAGAGAATCAATATTATATCCTTAAATTAAAACAATACATAGTATTCATTCTATCTGTACGAACAGCAGAGTAGAAAGAGACACAGTAAAAGGTCAAAAACCCATCTTTGGGCCTGACTCCTATGTGCTCATCCAACTCTGTAAAGTTTATATAGAATTGTAAAGAACAGGCTCCAAAAGATCAAAATATTTTTAGATCTTTGTTGCACATACCTGTACACATTTTCATATTCCAAGTTAAAAAAATTAGCAAGTCACGTGCATTAGCTGTAACTTACATATTTACACTTATCTACAACCCTCCCCCCTCTAGTGGCATTCTATCATCAATGAACCCTAAGTAAAATAATTGTTTACATAAATACATGATGAACAAACCAAAAAAACATTTTTTTTCTTTCTTGCAAGGGAGGCAGAGCCAAAATGCTGCGAAGCAGAGTTCCAGGTACTTTATACCTATATAGATAGATAGATCTCTGCCAGTTCTGGTAGATAGGATTTATTAGCTTCTGCTGCCTCTGAGCTGTTGAAAGTGCAATTGCAAGATCAGGTCTTGGATTTCTTCTCTTTTGCTTCTAATCAGCTGACGAGGAAACCACTTCTCCAGATGCACTGGCTGTTCAAAGTCAACTATGGGATTCTGGTAAAAAGAGAAAGAAATAAAAACAAGAATATTTGCAGCATGAATTTCCCATTACAACCTTCAAAAAGAATTCCAAAGCCTTCCATACTGCTGAGACCTAGCATGCATAAATAAGTTATCACGAGATATAGTTGCCAAGATATAAGTTAAATTCCAGTTCCTCCACTATAATTACAGTCATACATAACATGAGCTACTAAACAAAAAACAGATTATCACCACTTCCTCTTAAAGATACTTTAATATAAGCTCATATTCAATGCTGATTCTACATACTCTCAATGCAGTCAGACATGCTCTTGATATTTAACTGGAAGCAGGTGCACTTCAGTCAAAAAACACACATGTAGGATCACACTATGTGGAATGATTAAGCATACTGCAGTCAAGCAAGCAAATCTTAGGCACATTTTTTATTGTCATGAGCTGGCCTGTCTGACAGAAGAAAACAAAGAAACAAGAGTATTGCCAGCAATTCTAGTACGACATAGAGAGGGGAGAATTTGGACCAAAAGAGGAAGGCAAATTCAAATGGCTGAAATATCGCTAGCTCTTGCAATAAGATCACAACACTACACCTTAACTGCCAGTTTTTTTTCTTCCTCCCCTCATCGTTCTTTTGCCATACCTATTTTTCACCTTCCCCTTCCCCTTCCTGTGAATAAATAGTCGTGGTAAATTCAAAAAAGCAAAGTGAGAATGGCCTGCGAGTCCTGGTATGTTTAGCACAAACAAAAAAACACCTCATCCTGACCTTGCTTCCATATTGTTAGAGAATGGGCAATTCAGAACACTGACAAAAAAAAAAAAAAAAAAAAAATTCATCTTCTACCTACCTATCACAAAATCACTGAATGGATGAGGCTGGAAGGGACTTCTGGAGGTCACCTAGTCCAAACTCGCTACTTAAGGAAGGCCAAATAGAGCAGATAGCCCACATTAGATCTTTCACTCTAACCTGATGAGACATGGATATGATAGATGGAACACTTGGTGAATAAAGAATTGGCTGAGTAGCTGCATTCAAAGAGTTGTGGTCAACAGCTCACTGTCCAAGTGGAGACAAGCAAGAAGTGGTGTTCTTCAAGAGTTGGTACTGGGACTGATATTATTTAACATTTTTGTCAGTGATGTGGACAGTGGGATTTAGTGCACCCTCAGGAATTTTGCAGATGACACCAAGCTGAGAAGTGCCGTGGGATGTTGGAGGGACAATGCCATCAAGAGGGACTCCAACAGGCTCAAGAGGTGGGTCCATGCAAACAAATTGTCATTCAACTAGGCTAGGTGCAAGGTCATTCACATGATTGCACACTGGGCGACAAGTAGACAGAGGGCAGCCTTTTGCTGAACTTTAGAGTACCAGGGGATGAAAAGCTTGACATGAACTGATAACGGGAAGTTGCAGCTCAGAAAACCAACCATACCCTGAATTGCAAAAGAAAGCTAGCTAGCAGATCAGAGGAGGAGATTGTCTCCCTCTACTCAGCTCTCATGAGATCCCACCTGAAGAACTGTGCTCAGTCCTGGGCCCACAACTTAAGAAAGGCACAGAGCTGCTAGAGCAGGTCATGAGGAAGATCAAGATGATATTTAGAAGTATGTACTGAAGATGTAAGAGAGATTCCCTAAGCTTTGTGCATTGTCTCTTAAGGATCCTACTTCCATCTCTTTGCAGAACCTGCTGCCTGCACAGTGACATTCAAAGGCCAAAGGAAAAGCTGAACAAAGTTTGAAAGGCAACAAGAAGTGAGGACCTACACAGAAAACATGTCTTTGTACCATCAGTAGGTCAGAAAAGCATAAACTACATAGGATCCAAAGATATCCTTACAGCTGCAGACCTTGAATGTGTTAATAAATGCAATATTAAACCACAAGGTTAGAAATGCTTGCCTAAGAAACCCAGAGAAATCATCTGTGTTCCAGACACAAAGACCTCCTGACACAACACAAAGAACAGATTTTATGTTCTCTTCCTCAAATACCTTAGACAACGTTAGACACTAAGCAACACAGGTTTTCTGCCTGGGTATTTCTCTCAGAAATAGCAGTTTATGGTTTGAAGTGATTTTGGGGATGTGAGAATCCTTCTTTGTTTTTTGGCTCAAAGCTTGCTTCCTGAGGTATTTCTTGTGATAAGACTCTGAGTGATTTGTTGAGGAGGCAACTAATGGGTGCTACCTGTGTGACAATGGATATCGCTTTGGGAACATTTGAAAGCCCCTTCCTCCAGAACTGCTTGCTCTGTAGAAGAGCAGATGAGAGTGCTCAGGAGTGTTTACTGGCGGAAGATCTGGCCTGCGACTAAACAGCTCCAGCTAGGTGTGGGAAAATTGGGGAACGATACCATCGTGGTCTGTGAGAAACAGGGTGCAGATGAGCACCCCTGCTCCCTCTTATCTGCTGGCAAGGCCCGGAAGATAGGAATAAAGGAGTTTCTGCTGAGATCCCAGAGCCAGAAGCTGCCACTCCAAAGACAGCTGACTCAACCACTCTGAAACTATTGAAAAGGGGCCATCATTGCCATGGTCGTCGTTGTCGTCAATAGAACAACAATGCCCGACGACCCTCCACTACCGAGGATCAAAGACGGAACTACGAACCTCGCTGGATCCATGGTGGTGACTATGCCCCTCTTGCTGCCTATAGAGACTCCTTGCTTCTTCTTTTCTATCTTTTCTATCGCCCTCCTTCACTTCCCCATTACCCTAATCATAATAGTGTCCATCCTCCCCTTCCTCATTTCCCTGATTAAGATTTGTAATAAACTGGTTGGACCAACATTTGAACCGTTGCTTCTTAATCTCATGCCGGGTATATAGATAATAAAAGAACCTCCTCTCCCTCCTATAAATTGGAGCGAGGTGTTGTACGTTGTATCACCTATGTAGTTTGTAACCTTCTCTACTGATGGGGAAGTCAAGCACATCAGGGCCCAGCCTGAGAAATCTTTTGTAATGATTATATTATATATTTGATTCCTTGCCCCCTTCCCTCCTTTACCTTTATGCTTGCTATCCTTTTCTCACCATCGTGGATCATGTGTCCCATTTTAAAGCAACCTTTGAGTCACGGGGTGGTGTAAGATATGACTCTGTTAACGTCTGTGTCTCAAAGCTTGCTGGGGACACAGTTGGACTTGTTCAAGTCCCAAGCAAGGACTGTGAAATCCTTTGTCTGAAGGACACACATGAACAAGTCCAGGCAAGTCCTGGGCAAAGGTTGTGAGATCCTTTGTCTGGGGGACGCAGATGGAGGAGGCCAGGGGCAACGAGAGCGAGATGAGCTGCAGCTAAATAGCTGTGAAGTGCTCCATAAGCGTGGACTTATCTCAGGATGATGGCCATCTCAGGGGGTACTCAATGACTCCTGCTGAAGGCCCATCCTTGTCATGTAGGCAGGAGAACAAGGAGGATAAAAGAGGAACTGAAAACCATGAGGATAGGATTTCTGACAACAGATTCCTCATGAAGAAGAACAGAGGTTTCTGGCAGCAGATCCCTCCTGAAGAAGAAGAAGGATTCCTGATGATCAGATTCCTCGTGAGGTGACTCCTGCATGCTGTCGAACTCTCCTGTGCTTGCTGCCTGAACACTGCTGCAGCTTCAAGGATTGGCTCCTCGACTTCTTCGTCTACCTGCTTGCTGCCCAAGGCCGGCCTCGCTGCTGCTCCTCGTCCCCCTGCTGAGTCTGCCTGGGACCTTCAAATGCCGTGCAACGGGACCGCTGCTGGATCCTGCTGGTGACTATCCCCGCTTTACACAACTCCTGCTTCTTTTCCATCTTTTCTATTGCCCTCTTTCCCTTCCCCGTCTCCCTGATTAGGTTTGGTAATAAACTGGATGCAACAACATATGAACCGTTGTTTCTTAATCTCACGCTGGGTATATAGATATTAAAAGAACCTCATCTCCCTCCTATAAATTGGAGCGAGACAGGGGAATAGGAAAAGCAGATTTTTTTAGTACCTGGAAGAAGCTTTCCACATATTGTAGCAAATACACCCCACAGTCACTACTGTTATCTTGCTTAGGCACTCTTGGATAAAAGTCAACCATTGTTGATTTACTGAATTCACGATGTGTTTTTCGTTTAGCTTCCCATTCTACTTCAAGATACCTATAAAAGAAAGCAAATAGATTAATATTTGAGAAATAAACCGAATATCTCTCAAGCTCAATGCGTTTTTAGATGCTTCTCAATATTGTTCTGTAGCTGGGCAAAATGTCAAGATAGCCTTAACCAATTTATTTCACAGAATCTGTAAAATACATTCATACAAATAACAAAGTTCCCACTATCCAATTTTCTACCTTACACAGATTCAGTTCCATCATATAATATACAATAAGCAAAGTGGAAAAGATGTGTGAAATTATTTTAAAATAATAATCATTATCATCATCTGCATTGAGTTTATTCAAGCTATTAGGATATTAGGTCATTTTTAAATCTGAGCTCCAGGAGGAATTCAAGTGATATTTCCCAGATTTTATTGCATTCATCCAAAAAAGCCAACAGTGCTTTTCTACCTTAAAAAAAATTAGAATTTGAAAAATTTAGAAAGCTACTAAAGTTAAACTTTAAAGTTCACTTTTTGAACTTCAGCTATAATTACACCATTATAACCCTTGCAGCCCATTAGGGTATAAAGCATTGGAAAACCTCTTAAAAAACTTAAAGGATCATTTCTTTAATGATTACAACTTACTTGTTATCAGTTTTTTTATTGTTCTCTTGCTTCAGTAGCAACTCACTGATTTCACTTTCTGAACTGACTACTGATTTTGAACATGGGATTGAAGGCACAAGTGTCTGACAAGGTCAGATTCAGATCTTTAAGCAAGGTCAGGCTACATAGGAAAATTACAGAGCTGCAGTTTGCATTTGCAGGAAGAAAACATGAAAGGCTAAAGTTCAACTAGAGTTAAATTTGGCCAATAATGTTTCAGATAACAAAAATTATCCTTTCAATGGTATGCTAATAGCAAGAAAAATACTAAAGAAAATATTGGAATGTTACTGGCTAAGCATTTGACAAATAGAGATAATGAAAAAGGCAGAGGCATTGAGTATTTTGATAGCCTTGGTCTTTAATAATTACAGGCTTTTCATTGCCCAGTCCTGTAAGCTGGGGGAGCAGTGACTATTTGCTGATATTAAAACTGTAATGAACCATGACTCCTCTCAACTATCTATCAAAGATCTTGGCAGTCTGGAGAGGTCTCTTCTGACTGGAAACTAGCCAATATCATTCCAGTTTACAAGAAGGGTAAAAGAGAAGACACTGGAAATAACAAACCCATTAGTTTAACTTCAGTAACTGAAAAAATTATTGAAAAGATTATCCTGTGTGTCACCACAAGGCATTCAAAAATAACACAGTCATCAAGTCCCATCAACACAGATGGGACACAAAAAAATTCCGTCTCACTAATTTGATATCGTTTTATGACAAGATCACACACTCATGGAACAAAGGAAAGGTAATAGATGGATTTTTTCCTGGATTTTACTAAGGCTATGCCTTTCTGTTGACTTCAGTTATGGTTGCAAACACTGAACATTTCTGGAAAATAAATGTCTGACTTCAGGGAGTAAAAAAATACTACACACACTAAGTCAGACCTCAGTTTGATTTCCACAAGCCTCGTAATTCTGACAATAAACATACACATAAAACACTCAAAACAAATTCTGAAAAAAATGGCACCTGTGAATAGTAACCAAACATAAAACAGAATTCAAAGACAGAGCGTCCAGTGAGGCACATAAGTACTAGAAAAGGACTTATGACTGTAGGCTTTAATTTATTTGGGTCTGAACACTACTCAAAGCATAGTGAAAATGAACTTAGGGAAAAATAAACTAAGACAAGGAGGTTTAGGTTAGATATCAGGAGGAAGTTTTTCCACACAGAGGTGGTGACGCACTGAAAAGGTTGCCCAAGGAGGCTGTGGATGCCCCATCCCTGGAGGCATTCAAGGCCAGGCTGGATGTGGCTCTGGGCAGCCTGGTCTGCTGATTGGCGACCCTGCACATAGCAGGGGGGTTGAAACCAGATGATCATTGTGGTCCTTTTCAACCCAGGCCATTCTACGATTCTATCAAAGAATAAGTTATGGAACCTTTGTATCAGTTTTCTTTAAATTTCTGCTTTCATTGTGTAACTGCAAATTGAAGTTACGATGTCTGCTTCCCCAAGTTCACACCTCAGTAAATCATCTCTTTTTTTTCCTGACTTCTTGTGACACCTCTGTGACTGAACACCAAGAAATCTCACTCTCTGGAATTTTATCTCTGGGAGTTGCCCAATGCATAAATCTCTACATCACCTACATTAAACAGATTTTAAAATTAAAAATGCTATTTCATTCTTCCCAAAAAAACATGGTCGCTCTCTAGGGAATAGATACTGTCAAAAAATTAACTGATTTCCATTTACACTCACTGCAGTTTTACGAAGGATTTACTTCTACAAGAAGGATCTTTTCTGAGTAGTACCTGGTTTACAGATTTTTGCTTCTTTCAGTGAAGTGAATACAACAGAGTACAAAAAGATCAATTCTGTTTATCTTCAAAGAATGAATATTAGCAACTTTTTAAAAATGTTGTGATAGCCATTTAAGTAATTAGGAGTACATGAAAGAACTGCAAATTGCATGAACTCTTCCAATACTTGCATACTTTTCACATAAAAGACTGAATATATTTTTTACTCTCACTTTTCAAAATAGATAATACCACCCTGATATTAGTATCCTGACACATGACACTTGTAGACAGCGTCAGTGTAGTTTGTATTTTTTTGTACATACTTAACTGTGGATTTAAGACAGGAATTCTGAAAGCTCCATTAAAAAAAATGAAGGTCAGTCCATTGGAAAATGTATCATTTAAACTTTGAAGTGTTCGTTTAAAATACCTTACTAGTATTACTTATTTTGAACTATAGAAGGAAGTCAATTCAGCATACAGCTCACAATTTTCATATTACATTTAGGCTGCAAAACAAAGACATGCTTCTCGCACAAACCTCTGTATTGCTGTTACAATAATGGTTGTGGCTGCTTATGAGTAATCCTTTTGCAACAGAGAGGTACATCTTCATAGAGAAAAGTCTTTTAAGCATAGAAATATAACCAGCAGATCTCTTTCTAATAAATGGAAACTATTGTCACTTACTCTCTCAAAACTTGAACTGTCTTCTGCACAGAACCAGCCTTCAAAGAATCTAAGATCAGTATACAGGGCCTGCAAACAACAACAAAGTCATTTCATTACCAACACTACCAAAGCAATTTTTTTTTTTTTAATATAGCTTAACAAGAGCATCATTAACCAAACAAATGTGCAAGAAAACAGACAAGTCCCTACAGCTGTAAGTGTACAACAACAAATAGCTGAATCAATCATCATGGAATTTTTTAATAAGATCTTTAATGATACAACATTAACACAAAAATAGAAACATACCTTTTACAAATTTGCCTCTTGGAATTATTTAGGGAGATCTGGAGAAGAGAAAATAAAATTAACCTTACAAAAAGTACAAGTATGAAAACAAAAGTCTTTATAGATTAAAAGCCAGAGCCTTCCCTTTCAGAAACAGAGAACTATATGAAATCTTTTAAAAGGTGAAACAATAGCATAAGCAATGTAAACAGGCAAAGGAGGACTTCAGACTAATTCAAAGTGCCTTGCATAGGATGCAAACCACATAAATAATGACAGCTGCTGCAAAAAGATGACAAAATCATTTGTACGGAAATAAAGTAATACATTTCATCTTTCAGTACAGCAAGGCACTTACTTTAGAAATACCTGAATCCAGGACTGAGGCAGAATCAGAAGATTCGTTGCCACCTAGTACAAAAGAACAAATGCAGTAAGTATTAAAAAAAAAAAAAGTTCCTTAAAGTGAGACATTTCCATTTTCAAATTAACGATTATGAGCACTCAAAAATAAATAAATTTTGCTTCCCTTCTAAATAGTCAAATAGCAGATTTAGAGGGCTTCCCACCCTGATAATATTCTTAATGAAATCCAAGAAATTTCACTCATGATGGGAAATAAGTCACTGCTTTACCTCTCTTCCACTATCTTCCAGAGTTTCTGGAAAAAAGGAATGCAGTGTAGCCCTTGCTATGCATAGTAACACAAAAACATACTACAACTTAAGATAAGAAATAGCTTTTCAGACATTATTTCTCTCCTTCGAGGATTAATAAACTATCAGAATTGTACATCAACTGATAATTTTGTTTTAGGTTACCTACCTTTGGAGGAAAAAAATCTGTTTGCATCCATTTCTTCTTCAGGATAGGGCAACACTGAACCAATTACAGAGTCCTCATTCTTGTTCTCTGACTGAAGTGGAGATAGATTAAATGAATTCTGATGAGGACAGTCTTCATACACAGTTTCTTCTAACCAAGGAAAACAGATAACTGCAATGTACCAATGAGACCTGCCCAACAGTGAGGAGAAAGGGAGGAAAAATGTCAACATTCTGTAACATTTGGTTCTGAAAAGGATACGAGAAGAGAGCTTGTGGACAACCGATCTATTACACGTAACTGCTGTTGCAATGTTCTTTGATGGCATCACACATAAATCCTCTGACTCACTTTTTTCTCTACATTATGGCATAACTGCAGAAATAACTATAAATTCCTTCCACAGCAATTTATAGCTCTCTCTTACCACCCACCCCACTGTATAGTAATAAAATAATTGGTGACAGTGATCCCAGCTTTGAATACAGTTGCAAGTTAAACATGGCTCTGCCTTTTTGTCTTCTTGTAGGTATTCAACAGTAGCTCTCAATTACTATTCAGCTTCCCTGGAGTTTCCACGTGCAGGTCAGTTATTCAGCCAGGCCCAGTCACAGTGCTACTTCTGCTCCTTTTACCATTAACCCCGTGAGTTGCTGAGACTCTTTATAGAAGCATTACTTGCACAAGAATCATAATAACGATATGAAATTTATTTTGAAATACATAAAAGCAATTTTCAGAAAAACCAAGAACAAAGATGTAAAGTTTACTCACAACAGCACTAATTAATAGGAAAATTAACCTCTGAAGAGACTTCAAAATTCCTCATTTCATACCTCACTGCTATTTCAAAATCTAATGTGTCCATTTCCAATCATCCAAGCCAGCAGCCATATGGCCTCCAGCCATAAATCTTTAAAATCAACATTCAAATACCAAAATCTTTAAATATCAAAAAAGGTGTCTGAAACACAGACTTACTCCTCATTCACAGGCACGAAGATGTAATCTTTACTGAAAATGTTTATGTGACGAGTCCATGTTCTTACTCTTTTGTGCCTTCTTTGTGCCACTCTGAAAACCAAATGACAATTACTATTAAGATTTGTCCACTAAGAGTAATGTATACAGATTTAGTATTCCTACATATTCCTAATGCCTCAACAGGTTTTTCATTTGCTCTTGACATATTTTTCTTTTGGAAGAAAAAAAAAAAAAAAGAACCAGCAAAACATTATGCCCAAGTAAATAACAAGCCATTTCTGAACCATCTTAAACTTTTTGGTAAACTATCCATTGATTTGAAAGATCTGCTGCAAGTATTTACCTAGTAATTATTTACTACACCAAATGCAAAAATTGCATCTGTATTGTAAAAGCAGATCTACAGAAGTTCACAACATCCACGAGTTCAACTTCACACTGTTTCTTTTGAGGACCTATTGAAATAGTCTTCGTTTCAGAAGCATAAACATAAAAATGCCTTTTCTAGGGTATCCCTGCAAACTGATAGCAAGTCAGAACCACAGCACAAATTCCCTGCAGTCCTGAGCTTTAATGGTTGGATCACATTTCATTTCTATGCCTACAGACATAAAGCATGGTAAAAGGATTCTAGGAGAATAAGAATAAAATGACAAGAAATGTCAGTTCAGATTTTCAGTTTCTTATTATCATTAAGTTAAAATGGAGACTAATGGTTCAAAAAGCTTTGTATCAAATGTGAACTGAAAGCAAAATCCCATCACTATTTTAATTACATTCTATGCATATTAACTATGATTAAGAATCATAACTTCAATGTGGGAGGAAAGGGAAAGAAGGAGCAAGGAAGGGAAAATCAAGCTGCTGAGAAGCTCTGCAGAGGACAGTGAAGGCTTGCTGCTAACATGCTCTGCTAAGTGATTGAGAAGTGCTGGAAACATAAAAGGGGAGAACATATTTGCAACTTGGAAAAACACCTATATAAGCATCTAAGTTTTCTTAACATAGACAATTTTGTCTCCACTCCAAAACATTCAGGATCAGAAAGAAGATGTTTAAAAAAAAAGAAGACATTCCCTGCAGCACCATTTCTTGGATTTTTGAGACTTGTATGTGTAAACATGGTGTGTAAGAAATTTTTTTCAGTGAAACTGTGGACAGTAATTTATTATCAGTGTGCAACATGAAATATGTGGTAAATCTAAAAATATTTTTGGACATGCATCACTTAAAACGATGCATACCTTTCAAAACTCTGAATCTATAATAAAAAAATCAAAATCTGTAAGTAACTGTATGAAGTGAAGATGAAACTCCTAATAACAGGGAAAGGTATTAACGCTTTTATTCCTATTCTGTTTGAAAAACATACATATTTTTATATATTTCAACTGTGAGTTACAACTTTACAATTTAACCACTAGTCATTTGAAGAACACTGATTAACATTTTACATGCTAATTTGAAGAAAATGTGCAAATTTCTCAATAATAAATAGTTTGCTTAAGTTCATTATGCCATCTAACAAGAACTTACGAAACTTTGGGATCTTCCTCAGAGAGTTTTTCTGTCCTGGTCAGGCATTTATAGAAGAAGCTGCTAAAAATGTGTGTACGCTCAGCAAGATGTTTTGGTGCCTTCTCCAACAACAGGTATCTATCAAAGAAAAAAAGATGGCAACTAACATACTCCCTTTCTAGAAAGTATCTTGATTGATCAAGAGAATAACTATTATTTTAATGACTTTGCATATTCAGATTGTTTAATATCAGTTGTCTTCACAATTGTTGTTTTTTTGTTTTTATTTTATTTTATTTATTTATTTTTTTTATCTACTCTATTTTATCTATTTTATATTGTTTACAGACTGAAAAGGCCAAACAGCTACTAAAAATGCAGATGCTTTTATCTCAGGTTTGTGCTCCAGTATTAATGTTACTACCCTTATTTTTACAGCTACATTTCTAGGACTTGTAACAAAGCCAGGCCTAATATAAGACTGTGCAGTGTTATACTTTATTTACAAAAAGAATAGAACAGGTCAGTGGTATAAATTGCCAACTTGACTTGTACAAGTTAGACACATGAAAGTTGAGATGAACTTTCTACAGAAACTCATTTAGTATGACATTACTGTTGATCATTTCACTATAAACAATGACTTACTTGATTACTTACTTAAGATAGAAATCAATGATGACATCATTAAGAAACTCTCCGTATTCTAAGCATTTTAGGTCCTCTCTTGTGACTCCAAGTCCTCCTTTTGCAGGTGGGGGTGGATAAACAATCAGACTAGAAAACACAAAACATGTCATAACAGTAAAGAACCATGTTTTACACAACACTTCTTTTGTATGGTCATTTTATATGAAAAATACTCTCTAGAAAACCTGGTGAAGTGCAAGTTCTCAGAATCTTTAACCATATCAAAAGTTCCTCAAGCCCAATAGTAAGAATATTTACAAGAGTGTTTATGTCCCCCACTGCACACTAGAATTTTGAGAAAACTTCTGAAAATGAAGTTTTTTACTTTTACCTTCTCCTCCTTTTCTTTTTTCTTTTCATAGAAGTAATTGATAAGTGGCTATACAAATTAGGAAAAATACTAGGGCATATACTCTCACAAGAAGTTCTCAACAAAAATTTATTCCAACTAATATTTGCCATGCTAAATATACGATACCTGCATTACGCATCTGCATGCTCTCATTTTGTAATGTATTTTGTTAAGCTAAGTCCTGTAATAACTAGTAAAACGTATGACAAACTAGTTATACATAGATCAAATGGGACAGAACAGTGAAAGAAAACACTGTTTAAAGGGAAAAAAAAAAAAAAGACAGCTTAAATTACCAATCATTTTGCTGTAATAAGAACACGGACCCCGACAGAGGTCATGAGAACCCTATCCTCCCACTGATACATCTGTGATCTGGCCTAGCAGTTACAGTTCAGGTATTTCCTGATTTCTGAGGTTCTATTTCATCCTGTAACACACTTATCTTGTCTGTTCACTTTTGAATAGCTACATTTATATCTAGTGATATTATATTCTATTACACAACACCAAAATTAACTTAAAATGAAAATTACATACTTCTTAACTGCTCCAGATTCTCCTACTTCTTTCCATTCTTCATTCAGTGCAGAGGATAGAGAGATAGAATAGCAACCACTGTTCTGCTTATTCGCAAGGGCATAACTGGGCCTGGCCACTTTTGGTTTTGGTTTCTACCAGAAAAAGGAAATAAAAAGTATCACAAAACATTATTCAGCTTTTGAAGCTGCAGAGTAGCGCAAGGAATGTCAAGACGTCTCTGGAATGGGAAGGATACACAGCTTCTTCTCTACTGCAACCATTCACTTCTAGTTCAACTGATAAATGGCTCCGTTGCTTCTTACTTGACTAACTCCTAGCTTGCTGCCCTGAGGTCACCACAACAGCAGGGAATCCCTATGGTCTGGGCATATGCAGCCATAAGTCAATCAAAAGCTTGAGCATTTGTCACTTATTGACGAGGTCCCTCTACGTTATCCCTTCACACGTATCGCCTAGTTTATCACAAATTGTCCCCTTTGTAAGAAATAAATAGCACACAATTGTGTTGTGGGTTTTTTTGTTTGTTTTTTGTTTTTTTTAACCGGAGATATAGAAAATGTGTTTTCT
The DNA here is from genome assembly GCF_023343835.1 of Lagopus muta. Lineage (NCBI taxonomy): Eukaryota > Metazoa > Chordata > Aves > Galliformes > Phasianidae > Lagopus > Lagopus muta. The sequence goes on from NC_064433.1 coordinate 85,120,613, forward strand.
GCACCGGTCTGATCCAACACTGAGTGGAATATGTGAACACCAACAACAGGTGATAAATCAAGCAACAGTTATTCGCTAACCTGAAATGTAGGCTCTTGAGCAAATGAGATACTCTCTTTTGTTGCACATTGCTTTAGCAGATCCTCACTGGAACTTATAAAAGAGCACTCTTCAGGAGACAAGTCCTTAAACAAGAGTAAAGCTTGCTTCAAAGACAACAATTCAGGGAGATCTGGCGCCCTGTTTTTCTTGCTTATCTCTGTAATTAATTCAGAGAGCCTGACGACTTCTTGTTCTGTGAGTGGTTGGGACAGTTCAAGAAAAATAAATTCACTAGATTTGGCTGGAAAAAGGAAAGAATGGATATTATTAATGATACTGCTGTGTGACAAAAGTTCATCTGCACACCCACAAAGGAGCATAGAGAAACAACAGAGGGAGAAGACTAAGTAATATCCTTCCTGGGTTCATCATAGAGGTTCATCAGAAGCCCAACTCCACAAGCCCACAGACGCACAAGGGCACAATGGCAGGCAAAAACCCCAACTGAAGACTTGGAAAAAGGGACATCCCCATCAAGGCTCTTCCCAGAGCTGTCCCAGGCGAGCCTCTAGTCCAGGTGTGAACCCCATGCAGATAAATTGATGGCAGAGCACCTTGTGAATAGAAGGGGTTTACTGCTTAGGTGCATTGTACTCATGTTGGGATTTAAGGCAAGAGTACTCACATGGTTCGCTGCTAATACGTTTTCCTAACTGGGTTTCAATCTTTTCTAAATAATCCACAGACAACCAAATGAAAATTATTGTTGATGAAGAACAGCCACCATCATTTTTCCACAAGCCAAACCTTCTCACATCCAAGGTATCCACAGTCAGCTTAACATTCTTATTAAGTGCCACTGTAAAAAATAGGATTTAAAGTAACTAACTATTCGTGGCTGTAGAAGAGAAAACAACATGTCATAGTATGGATAATTAGAGTTACTACGTACTAAAATAAATACACAATCGAATTTATTAAAACTGCAATTGTATATTTAATTCCTGGCACAAGGGAAACCATTTAAATTACATAAAACAAAGTTATCAAACCAAAAATACCACAGATTTCCTATTTTCTTTCAGTCAATCCAACCCAGAACTGCTCAGAAAACTTCTCCTGTGAGATACAGTAAACCATGCATCATCTTGGGAAAACAGAATGAATGCAAATCTACAGTTACGTTCCTCTTTGCTTTAGTCAACTCACACATTTTTAATAAGCCTAAGGGTCTAAAATCCCTGGTTTGAAAGGATTCATTTGAAATACATGAAATAGTTACATTTAATACAGTCCAACACTTTGTATAGGCAGAAATGCACAAAAAAGGCCACTAAAACTACAAATTCACCTTAAAAGCACAGACAGTAGCTGTTATCAATGCTTACACTACAGATATCCCTACCTCCATTTACTGAAAAATGTTTATTTCAAAAGTGATTTGGTGTCTTTGTGAACAATTATGGATTTTATCAACAAAATTATAGGCTGAGTATCATGTAATACTCTAAAGATTAAATTTAAAGAAAAGGCTAAATAAGTTTGCCTTACCTTGAAATGGTATTGTAATATACTTGGTGATAAACTGAAATGAGAAAAACAACATAAATGAATTCACTTTTTACAAGTTGAATGTTTTATTACCTCCACATCCTCCCTTATTTATAGTCAAATAAACTTAAAATAATATGCCTAATTTGAGATTTGCCTTTTTCACATAAAACAAAATTCCTAAATGCATATTACAAATTTAAACAGTTACATTCAGATTCTTTAAAAAAAAAAAAAAAACACTTAAAATGAATTTAAGGAGATATCCTTTGATAAAGACTGTCAGCTGCACTACTTGAACAAAGGACACTCTATAAACTGTCCACACTGGGATGCGATCTTGATATTTGCACTAATCTTTGAATTAAGTGCCTTTAAAGTTTCTATGTAAATTGTCACTATGTTAGAAAAACTTGGCTAAATAATGTTTTTAGCATCATTTTTACTGAAGGGTGTAGTATGTGCTGAGAGAAGAGGTTTCTCTTCCCTTACTACAGTATACACAAAGAATAAACTTGTTTGTCCCCCAAGGATAACTTTCCACCTAGAAGTGTTCTATTCCAACTCATCTCTGGAATTATTTTGTCATTATTTTGAACTGCTGCACAAAACTGCTGTTTTGTTATTATTGCAAACTACAATATTTCAAAATGTTTTACTGTAAACAAAGAAGACATTTGTATTCCAACATTTCTTCATTTCTATACATACAATGAGTCTGTTCAAAAACCTATATAAGTTCCCACAGTTGGTACTACAATTAAAGTACACCTTCACTTATATTTCTACACTTTGTTGAGAAGCACGTTACCTATGCAATTAATGCTTTTAGTATCATTTTACAGCTCTCTGAAGCTACAATTTTCTGTTTAAATGGCAAGATTAATGCATATTATACATGTGAACTATATTTATCTTATTCTAGTATCTGTATTATTTTTAAGAAAATTAATTTCATTTCCAATTGACGTCTACTCTACCACAGCCATTATTTGCTGTTACAATTCACAAAAAAACTTCCCTAAAATGATTTCTGTCCCACAGCATTTACCAGAATCTTTACTTCTGAAAACTAGAGCTACACAAAATTTCATGCTGACAACAATCCAAACATACAAGTGTGTTTCAGCCAAAGCAGTTTGATGCAATGATAATCAAAAAGTGCATCCACACTAAATTCCACTGACTTTATTTAAACCGAATTTTGTTTTTTAAATATTCTCAAATGTAACCATAATAGACAAACTTACCCTAACAGGACCCGTTGATGACCATTTAAAATTCCCAATGTACAGGCTTTCAAATTCAAAATCTAATCCTGGCTTCACCTCTTCACTATGTATTGTTCCAGAAGGCAAGTTGGAAGGACATTTATCTTCATCTGACTTTGTTAAAAGCTGAGGAAAAAAAAAAGGCAGGGGGGGTATATGAGCTTTTTTAAATGAATTCTTTCCATTCTGTAGTCTTACATATTCTCTCTTTATGTTTTTAAGAACTTATTCACAAACTGCATATTAGAAACAGTACATGTTATCACAGTCGTTACCAACTATCTCCTCAAGGGCTGAATAGTATCTTACTCTGATCTCCAAATATCAAGACATAACCCGGACTCTTTGCCATCTGTACCCAAGCAAGAACTCAAACAATGGAGCAACAGAAAATACTCCCCTTTTGATATCAAAGGTATAGATCCAATTCAATGCTTATAATAGTAACAATGCATTCGTGAGACAAAGCAATAATGACTCTCCTGGCCTGTTTTGGGATTACAAATATATGCCAAATTCAGGTCTAACAAAGCAAAACAAGACTCATGAAGTTCAAAACGTGGCAACTGTTGTTGTTAGGTTTAGATTCAAATTCCACTGCTAGCCACATAGGAAATGGAAGTTCAGCTCACCTCTTTCTGCTGTCCAGAGAGTTGTTTTAACTTTTCCATGCAGCAAAAGTTAGAACAGAGGATCAGAAAACAAGAGAAACTACTACACAAAAAAGTACTACAGCTACTGTTGGGTTGTGACTAGTCATATCTGCTCTAATTATTTTACAGTTGTCCCACAACATGCAAAAAAAAAATAAACAGCAAATAAATAAATACTCTGACATAACAATACATAGCTCAAAAACTGCACTACCTGTTCTGTGTGACTTTCCACATTATCTTCCAATAGCTTTTCAGAGAAATGGTCATCAGACTGTTGGTCTATTTCTTGAACATCAGTAATACGATCCTGCAGTTGTTCCACGCATTTTGGTTCAGAAAGTCCTTCTTCATCCTTTGGTTCAGAAGATCTGTCTTCATCATCACTGGAGAGGACAACTAAAGAGTAAAAAAATATATACACATACTACAGGATCCAGACTTGAGAATATTTCATTGCAGATTTCAGATGAGCAAAAAGCTCTTTCGCTTCCAATATATAATTCTGAAGTATGTTATCCCAGCCAGCCAACGGCTGTGTGTATGAAGGTGTCTGTAAGAAGTTTTCTATCTTTACTATCACTTCGTACCTCTTCTTTAAAACTGCTTGACTCCCAAAAGAGAGAAGTGACAAAATACCTTGTTCAACAACAACAAAAATATTTTACTCAGTTCAATTCAAATATTATTGAAAGTCCAAGATTGATTTTCTAAATGTTCAAAGTCAGCTGCAGAATACAGACTGGAATTTGAAAATCCTGCTCTCTGCTCTGTTTATCAAGTACAAAATGCTCTGCACTCTGCGAGACTGAACTGGGCACTGTTCTCTGACCTGCATAATGCATTGTGAACAACACGTGTCCTCAATCTTTGGTTGTATATATTTCAACTAGTCAGTCATGAATGAGTCCCTAAGCATGCCAATAATAAATCCCAGCAACACAGATACAGTACATACTTGGATCAGCTGAAACAAGTGGCTGATTACTCCCGCAGATTCTGTTCCTCAGCTTGTTTAGGTACTGTGATGTGTCCATCTTTATCTTCCTGATGGTACTAACTCGAGGTGAAACACTAGTGGCAAGCTGTTTTTCTGACAAATTACTGGAAGCAGACTCTGAGCTTGCCTCCTCTGAACAGCGGTGAACAGGTCTTAATTGCTTACTGGTAGGAGTGCCTTTACAGTTTCTCTCCAATGTCTGAGCAACGCAATCTTGCACCAAGTTAGATCTGCGATCTTGCTCATCCTCACAAGGAATTCTGCAGCCAGAAGAGCAAGTTGAACTTAATCTTTGCTCTTTCTAGAAAACAAGAATCAAAGGGTATTTATTTATTCCTTAATCTTTCTTACAATGGTTCAGATTAGTAATAATTGAGCTATATTATGTATATAATATATATATATTATACAATATTTACATTGTATATATATATATACATATATATATACAATATTTATATTATACAATAATTTGCTACATTCTACATAAAATACATAATCATAGCTTATATAGCTTATATAGCATAACTGTCAAAGTTGCAGACGTAATTTTTTTCGCCCTGTATTTCTTACTACACAGGGGAGACAACAAATCTTACTATAAATTGGGGAGACAACCTGTTCAAAGCCTTCCTAAAACCACTTCAAGTTGAACAAGAAATTATTTCCGATTTTCAGTTGCTCTCCCAAGTATTTGACAATGAATGACCAAGCAACAGCAACATTTGTTACTTCGCAAATGTGTGGTTTGGTCAACTACCTACTTCTGTGAGCTTTTAATCAGAAAATCACAGATCTACCTTTATCATATTCAAAAGCTTAAATAGAAACCGTAACATTTACTTGACTGATTCTGTCAGCCTTTCTTTTCTTCCTTTTTTTTTTTTTTCCCCCTCCAAATCTTATTGATTGAAAAAAATAAAAACTGAAAAGAATAAAACTTTAGGGAAGGGTATGATAAACAGAGGAGGAGGAAGGAACGTGGCATCCACAAAATTTCAGTAACCCCAGGTATACTTTGCAAGTCTTGTACCAAAATTTCCTAATCAGTTCCATACCATCCATAAAAGAAACATGAGTACCTAGATTTCTTATTTCCAATTTTGTTTTCCTCCATGCTCCGGTCTGAAGGAAATGTTATCTTTCATCCTTTGTGACCTTTCTGCTACAACAATCATATTCTGATATTGTGAACAGAAGAACCTACATTTACACTTCTCGATGCACCACTGAACTCCTTTCCCTCCAAAATGTAACAATATTGGTTGGTACAACTCTCATATTTTGGATCTTGCTACTGCGGCTACAGAAGCACTCGTGTGCATTTAGCATGGACACACATGCATACAAGCATAAACATTAAAATTAAATACAACTTACAGACTGTAGAAGCAATTTTTCTGGAACGTGTTCTTTACAATCATCAGAAATATGGCCACTAAATCTTCTTTTCCTTTTCTCAGAATCCAAAGGGCTTGATCCCTTCCAACTAGGAGAGGTAGTGTTCATGTTTTTTCTCTTATCTAGTTCATCAGAGCTCTTGTTTTCTGTGTCAGAAAATAAGTAATTTAAGGGTTATCCTCAAAAACTTCTGTATTTCTTCATATTTGTTGTTTTATATAAAATGCATGGAAGTAGACACCTTCCACAAGAGACAGTTCTTCTCTTTCACAATTGCGTGTGGTTGCCAGAATATGTCCCCTAACATAATATGGTAAAGATTGTTACCACAAGAATTGATGAGGATGTAGCCAAATTTAGAATTCCCACATATAGATTAGCACTCTATATTCCACAGATTTTCTTCTCGTTTCTGTTGAATGCAACATTCTGCAATTCTTGCTTGAGTCAGCAAATACTACTAAACAGTGTTCAAAAGACTGCATATTCCCCCTAGAGAATCAGCAGAGAACTCATTATTTTCAACAAGAAAAAAACAAATATTTAACAAATTCCAGTGGGAATCGCAATTTGAGAATTCACATATTCTATTCTTGAGTATAAAAGGTTTTTTTTAATATATAAAATCATTATTTAATGGTGTACTTAGGCTTCTCTCAGTTTCCTTTTGTTCACAGATCTGATTCATCATTGCTTAATTCTTATTTAAAAACATTGTTACTTGATACATTTTAACATACTTGTAAAAACTTGGCTATGAGGAAACATATACTTCATGCAAAAACCAATTTGTTTATTTCTCTGCTCTCCTCATAATACTAGACTAAAGACCCCCAACAAACTCCCAGCAATTCATATTTAAATGCTACATTATTGCTCACTACAAACCTTTCTTCTCCAGCTTTCGTCTTCTAAAAGTCAAGACAACGTTACCTCTTTCTGGTTCCTTAGAAAGATTGCCATCTGACTTTGTCAAGCAACGCTCTGATCTGTGAAGAACATTAATGAAATTATGTTCTTAAAACTTACAAACTTATCTTTAATTTAAGAAAACTTATCTTTAATTTTGGAAGAATACTGAATAAGAATCTCAGCAGAAGCAAGTTAGCTGGACAAACTTTTACCTCTCTGACAAGCACATGGAGCTTGGCAAATGAGATGCAAACTAATCCAGATCCCATTATGAAAATATTAAGATACTCTGACATAACTAACGAAATGGATGCAAGGAATGAAGATCTGACATGCCTGATACCAGACACTGAAATATTATTTTGCAGCAAAGCATGACTGCCATGCCTTTGTCATGAATGCAGTAAGAATGAGGCTAAGTAGTATATTTTTTATTTAGATTTAGAACTGATAGTAGAGTCCACTGGATAAGTTCCTGAAACGAGAAGAGACTTGAAATAGAAATTCCTACTCAAAAGAGCCTGAAACAGTAACATTGAAGGGGAGTAAGGGGAGGTCAAAGGTTGTAAAAGAGAAAGAAACAGAAAAGAAAGAGACAGGATCTACAGTATGGAGAACTAGAAAACCTACAGCAGTTCATCTGAGTTTGTAATCTCCTTCTAAAAAAAAAAAAAAAAAAGCATCCAAGAAAGTAATCAGTTGGTGTTTTTCGCTGTTGATTGTGTTTGTTTTTAATAAACTGGACAATTTACTCAGGGTGCAGTGGTAGCCTGAACATTATGACATCCCTACATTTGAGTCTGGACCTTGTAAATATGCCTTTATAATATACCTATAGTCACAGATTTAAAAAGTCTACATAGCCATACTTTGGTTTCTAGCATATGCACTATGATACTATATTTAACTATATGTTCACATGATATTTTCTTAGAGAAACTTAATTACATTCAGTATACAAGACTTCTCTTCTGAAAATTTAATAGCAAACTGACCTTTGTGACCTCTCCTTTATTTGCAGTGAGTGTTTGAAGGTAAAAAAAATAATTTAAGATTTCATATATAAAGCAGTTTAATGCTGATCTGGAAAACTCAATTTCTCCTTTTGTCATTTCCTTTAGTACAAAATGATTTGGGGTTAATAATTTTATAATGTGCTGAACTTGGAATTTTGCAGTGCAATTTGCGAAGAGCCGACGATCGTAACAACTGAAATCCCAAACAGCTGAGTTCAGACAAGAACATCATGAAACACAGGAGAAAATACTCTTGACATCTTTAACTAGGCAGTCAAAATCTTTTCTGAACAGGTGCCTAATCTTCAGTGCCATATGTGTCAACTGCATTACCACATCTCTTTGGGAATGCTGTAAAGATACATAAAGATGTCTGGACTGCTCTGATATTACAGTGCTGAACACTACATAATCACCATGAAGAAATCACTAATTCTTTTTTCATTCATGATGAACCACAAATGTGTCCATATGCACAAAAAGTAAATGCATAGAAGCAATATTATTCTCTCTGTATATTGAAGAAGACAAAGTCTTCCATGGGTGAGGCAGCTCTAGTTATGGAATAGCTGCCTTACTGCAGAAAACTTATTTTGGAACCAACGTATCTCTCAATTTATATGTTTGTATAAACATATAAATATTATTTAATCTGACTGCTTTAAATGACGATACTTGAGTTGTTTTCAACATCTGTGAGAACTAAGTATGAAATAAATCTATCAACTATCCTAAGTTTCTTTATATTTAACACCCACCTTAAATTCATTATACTGACCATGACTTAAACAAATGCATTTCACACTAGCTGCAGTGAAAATGCAATGCAAAATCCACTAATTCTTTAACATCAAAAGGAAGAAAGGAAACGGGGAACTCACATCAAATTCTAGCTGACAGAAAAAGGTTAACTTATTACCACCCTGTTTTGATAGCACACAGTTCTTTGACTTAATCTGTGATTTCCACAGTACAACAAAGGAACGATTTTCAGTAAGGACGAGCCCTTATTCTAGCTATTTTGATGGTACCAGAGAATGTCAATATGGCCACATATGTATATTCATAAGGGGGGAGCTTTTAATCCGCTCTGAGAGAAAAGGCCACTACAGAATCAATGATACGTGTATTCTAAACACAGACATTAACTACTGAAAGGTGACAAGGATCAAACCTCTCTCTTTGTTGGAAATAATCATAAATTCTCTATTTCCCATGTGGTAGCTACTAAAACTTGCACTAATACCCTGAGGTCACAGGGAGGGTTGAGGGGAGCGAGAGGTGCAAAATCCTCCTAACATTACTGCTTTCTAGTAACAAGTTTTTCACTTCACACATTAGTGGGATAGAAAATCCTTCAACACCAGATCTAAAGTAAGATGAGTAAATCACGCACTAAAAAAAACTGATTCAGACCCTTTTTAGTCAAAAAGATGTTAACTAAAAGTACAGATTTTATTAATCTATATAAATATACATCCAGTTCCATAATTAGCTAAAAAGTCTGAACTTTAATGGCATATCTCTAATGCATTTCTGTCATCGGGCATTATTCTCTTCACAGAGTTACATAGAGCAGAACAATTATCAGTTCAGTCCTGAAGAGTTCAAAGCCATTTTTGTACTTATGATAAAACTGAACAGCCAGCCTTCAATTATGAGCATGAAAAACGCACAAGATGCTTGCTTGGGTTTGGAAAATTGTATTTAAAAGTTTATGCTTTTCTCTCTACGAATGCACTGACTCCTTTCGTCCAAAAGAATACCAAGAAGAAAAATAGAATTCTAAAAGTTATAGATTTTAAATATTTTGTAAAGCAAAGTGATAACAACCGAGAATTCCAAACTCATCAACACTTAGTCTGTCCCAAGTTACAAAAAGATGTCCTAGCAACAAATGACATACTTCTAGAGTGACACTTAACAGACAGTTTAATGAAGTGCTCTCTCTTATTTAAGTTGCAACTTTGTCAGATTAATTTAAATAGTAACTGAGATCCCAACAGTAAAAGAGAAAGCAATTCCTACTAATTAAGGTTCTCTATCAAGTTCATCTATCAGAATGAGGAGTAAGAATTAATTTTCTCAAGAATGCATAGGATTTCTTATAGCTAGAAATTGATGATTATTCCTGCAGTCACCAGTCGTTCTTCTTTTCCCTTCTCATTCTGTTTTTTTTTTCCCCATAGATTTCTTGCTATTTGTTTCTGTGAATACTTTGCTACTGAGCAAAGACCATAAAGGAAGAGACAGTCATAAAAGGCAGGAGCTTAGTCCAAGTTCAAATGTTATCGTGGACTGGAACAAACACTGTGTAATTCAACTATCTGCTAGTATAGCACTTCAACTTTCCTATGATAGTAAACGTCAGAAAGAAAAAAAAGCACAAGCTAAGCAACAAGATACACACACACAGTCCTTAAACCATGCCAGTCTGTTGATGACACTGCGACCCCTGGTGGATTAATGAGAAAAGAAATGAACAAAGAGAAATTTGCCAAAACTTGGCAAAGTTAATTGAAACTGTGGAAGAACATATTAAGAGCAGCAGCAAAGCAAGAGTGAAATATGTTTGAATTAGATGGCAACCCTCACAAATCAGAAACACTGATCTATCAAAAATGGAAATTCTTTCCACAAGAGAAAACTAGCCCATTAATATCTGGTACAGCACAAATAAGAATGAATGCAAAGTTAAAATGGTTTGTCAGAGATGTTAGTTTTCATTCAAGAACATTGAAACGCTTCAAGGCAGGAATATCATAAAAACTGTTTCAGGGCAGTTCTTCTCCATTGTGAAGCTGTATCATTTCAGGAGGACTGAAAAAATCAGTATGGAGTAACATACCTTTCAGACAGAAAAGAACTTTCATGAGGAGAACTTAATATTTGACATGTTTGTGCGCTGGCAACAGATGATGAAGCTAGTTGACCCAATTGTAATTTCTCAGCATCAGATAAATTAGAATCAATTAATATGTGACTGTCCACGTATTTCCTTCCAATTCTCGTCCTCAGGACATTCGTCAAGATAACTTGAGGTTGCCTGCCATATATACATAACAGTAAATCACAAATACCACACTGAGATCTAGAGAAAGAAGTTTCATGTTAAATTAATGCATTTTAGAAGGTGGACGATCCCCAAAATCAGCAAACATCATTACTCTTTTCTCAATCTTATGTCAGTTAGAGGCATAAAACAAAATCCCATTATGGAACTTAAAATCCAGAGTAAGCAGATAAACAAAAAAATATACAAGTAAGAATCCAAACGGCAAAAGGCCAGTGAGATCATTTCAACTTAACCAGATACAACTCACACTACATTGCTCCTAATACATCAGTAAAGTAAAATAAAGTTTAATAATTCGTGTCTATCTCTAAGGAGCTTTCAAGCAATAGCTGTATACATTTCTCTCAATTCTGGAGCAAGCAATCTTGATTTTCCTGTGAACAGGAAGCCTCCAGTAAAACAGACTGAACTTTCCCAAGCAATCATTCAGTAGGTTAAAAGTGCACATACACAAGAAGTTAGCATTAGAGTTTGTTCCCTTCCTCAACTTCCAGGTAACACTGTACAATACAGCAAAAGCAAGGCCCAGAAAAAAAATCTTCTAAGTGTTAAAGAAACAATCACAAAAATAAGATCTCTTCCTTTACTGAGATGTAAACCTAATTTTAATCAGAGGCTATATTAAGGACAAGCTGTTGCAGTGGCCTACAGGTGATATGCAACAATTTATTATTATAAATATGATATAATGGAAGTCTGATGCAAAAGAATATCACAATCTGGATGCAAACTCCAATAAAGGAAGTCCCTAAACTGTTCATTATCCGAAGCTCAGAGAGAAACGTCAGTGAAAAAGACATTAACTTTAGCCATATGTTTCCTAGACATCTGCAACTGACCACTGTCTAAGGAAAAGAGATACTAGATTTGATATGCCTCTCTTCTGATCTTTCTGCCTGTTCTCATATTTTCATAACTAGTCTGAAACAGTGACAATACATTCCCAACCTTGCCTGATAAAGAAGATAATTGAATGGAAATGTGTTCTTTTCCCAATAAGTTAAAAAAAAACTATTTTTTGAGAGTCTAATGACTGAAACAGAATGAACTGATCTTGCCAGTACAGGATCACCAACAAGCCAACTGATCAGAAATCTCATTACAGTGCACCTGGCACCATCTCTCTCATAGATTATCAAAAGGAAGTAGATGCAATGGAATTCAATGAAGTCAGATGACATAAGAACGTGAATAAAAATGAACAAGACAGCTGTGATACAACATAGAATACTTTCTCATGAAAAACTGCAAGGAAAATTATTTTGTTTAGTGATATAAAGGCAAATACAACATACCTTTTAGACAGAAAAGGGCTGTGGAGAGCAGGGTTTAAAATTTGCCATATCTTTAGGCTGGCAACAGATGATGAGGGTGGTTGATTTGACTGCAGCTTGCCAGCATCAGAAAAATTAGCATCAGTTTTAGGTTGTGCTTGTGTGTATTTTCTTCCTATTTTCGTCCTCAGGACGTTCGTCAAGATAACTTTGGGTTGCCTGCCATGCATATAATAATAAATTAATAATAGGGTGTGGAGAGCTTGTTAAATCACATGAATGCAACAAAGCTTTTCCATGAGTTTCCTGTCTCTGCATCATATATCTTTAGTAGTATTGACACCATTTTCCCAGCAATTTACAAAGTAATTCTCTCTGCAGGAAAGGAATCATAACTGCAACTCTTATCAGCATATTCTTTCAGGGTTTCTTCTATTATCAATGACTGATTGATCCATATGTGATTCTGAAGTGGTAAAACTCCCATGCAGGGGCAAGGAGATTTCAGTATTTCTTATTGCAAAATGTCAGAAGTGGTGTCATAATGGCCTTATAAACTATTCTGAAAGTATACACTTGAGTATTTTCAGGGTACAACATTAACCACTCCTATTGTGGCATCCTGTTTTAAAACCATAAATACTATTGCTTTCCATATCAAAATTCAGAATACAATATAGCTGTAAAATAAAATCAAATAAGATATAGCTGGCAGCTTTGAAGCTTCAACTGATGATGTTTCTTCAATTATCACTTCAGAAATAACATACAATTATGAACTACTAAGTTAATGAAAACTCCCTGTTAAGGTTCTTTTAAACAAGAATTAAATATGTATCAAGGCCAGCAACTTGAACAGTTTTCTTTAAGCTGACAAGTATTACATACCATGGATGATATATCATTCTAGATTGCTGACTACAATTTCAAGCAAGTGAGAATTGGATCCGTTTTATCAGGGCCATTTATAAGGGCACACGTACAAGCTCAGGCTCATAAGACTACCAATGTAAGAACTCCCTTCTCTCTTGCAATTTCTTGCCTATTCTAAATTGTTCACCTTCTTTTACAGCTATAGAAAGTATTTTACTGTTCACACAGCTTTTTCACGCTACAGCAATAATTCTTCAGCAAAAGGCTGCTATTGTTCAGTGGGTTAACAACTGTTGTGTCAGTGATGAGCTGCATTCTCACAAACAGAACAGTTATATTGTGCCAGGTGGTAAACAGATCAACTGGCAAGAAAATTACAGAAGAACAGGTATGCTTGAATGTTTTATATATATGGAACTGCTACACTGATAAAATGTGAACAGGGAAGTGTTTCACAAAACCCTTCTGTTTCACTCTTGCATGAGTTGCTGCACATTGAGATTTCTTTTCCCTTGTTATTTGCCATGTGAACACACAACCTCTCAGCAAACAAAAAGGTCAATAAGCTTCCTATACACAGCCTGAAAAACATGCATGTAAATTACGACTGCTGATCAATTTTAGCCAGATCTCTGCATCACTGAATGCCATAATGCAAGTGCACAATGAGCTGCTGTCATCAAGAGCTCTTCCAATGGACCTCCTGAACTAGTAGTACAACGTTTTTACAATCACACACTCCATCAGTAAGAGTATTTTGAGCATACAGAAACCACAGTGTTTATTTAACTGTGAATTACATAGATGTACTACTGTACTAGTATGCCAGTAATAGAAATTTTAAAATGAAATAAACAACTTTTTAAAAAATTTATTAATGGTACAAACAATACTTCCCCCTGCATGCCAACGGATTGCAGTGTGGGGCATGAAAACCACTTTGGAGACAACTGCCCTACACAACAGACACAGAACTTAAATAGTTCCAATTCAAAGCTAAGCAATTTTAGCTCAAATGAAGGCAGCTTCTTCCACTCTCTAGGATTCCCTTGGAACTTTCCCAGAGGAAAACTAAATGGCCAAAAAGTATTGTGGCTTTGGCTGAGATATAATTAATTTTATTCAGCAGCTCTTATGATGCTGTGTTTCAGATTTTTTATTAAAAACTGTTGGTAACGCACCAATATTTTACTTGTTGTTTAACTTGCTCAAATAATACTAATGACTCAACCTGAAGAATTCTAAAAAAGAAAAGTTAAAGCACTCAGATACTAAGAATCTGAACAAAGAAGTGTTTCGTTTTGTACAGGATGACTCCTAACTACTGTAGGAAAAACAATCCAGGGTTTCTGAAGCAAGAGATAAGCTCTCTGATGGCAAAGAGAAGTCACATGTGAGTAATCTTTGGACTCATCAAAAGACTGATCCAAACCACAGGAGTGCTCCTGAATATTTTAGGCAGTCATGAAAAATCAGGTAGGCATCTGCTATTTTACATACACTTGTGCATACTCTGTGTAATAAGACAAAGAATTGTTCTTTTTAAGAACCTTTTGCAGAGTCTGAGCACCTACTTCAAGTATTGTAGATCTAAAAAAGATTTCTTTTATACTCTGAGGCTCAAAATTTTCTTTACAGACATGTTTATCCTACTGACAAACTTGGAAAGTAAATACAGGTCTGAGCAACTTAAGGCAACCAAGATACATAGCTGGTCCCACTGTTCTATTTCCAAGGAGCAAACAACATAACTGATATTCAGTTATCTTTCAAAGGGTGAAATGCTGCAGTTTCCCCAGACTACAGGAAGTTTAAGAACACCAGTGTTTAATAACAACATAGAACCCAATCGTAGCAGCCTAGCAAACTAAGCCTGCAAAGTAGTCTTCAGCATAGGAAGCAGGAGACACTTCCTATGGAAATCTACTCCAAATCAGAAGTTATAGCTTTTTTTCTGGGCTTCTCAGATGCTCAGAGCTGATATGTTAACCTTGGTATTCAGATCTATACGTCTTTTTTTTTTTTTTTTTTTGTCCAACTGTAAGATATACTTGAAATAATAGATATATAAGGAAATGAGAAATACATATGTCTAAGAAATCTGAGAAAATAAGTCTGGTGTCCCAGAAGAGAATAAGCAATGGAAAACTAAGCCAGACAGTTCTTCTATTCCTCTAAGAGGACTTGAAACTACAAATAAAACCCTGGATTACCTAAACAGCATCTTTCCTTCAAATACAACAAAGAAACAGTCAGCAAGGCCTCAGCAATCTGAACACCTGATTCTGAAATCTTTTTTCCAACATAAAAAATAAAAAGCATTTTTTAATTATTACTGTAGAGCTCCATAAAACAATATAAGCGTTACTCTATGGAACATCCCTCTGTCCTCCTGGCTACAATCATGATAACAGGGTATTTTCACAGACCTAAACTTTTTTCACATTGTAAAAATGACAGGATTTGCATTTGTGTCTGTTGATCACAACATACCCTAATGATTTTTTTCCTAAATTTATCCTGAGTCAGCAAGATGATTAGTCCATACATGAACACCAAATCTTCAGTTTAATCGTATGATCAGGACTTGTAAAGATAACTGAAAAGATTCCAGCTCTCAGGAACTTGGACATCTTGGAAACTAAGATCTGACATCACAGGCTGACTGTTTGCTCGCAGTCCTATCAGATTAGATAGGCTCTTAGCAATTTGGTTCAGTGATTGTTACTAGGTATAGAGTCACTCATGGTCACCGTTCCCTTCATTTAATGGGCCTTCACATTAAAAAAAAAAACAACTTTATAAAAAAGATAGTGTCAGGCTAAAGCATCACTTCTTATATAGCATCAGTTTCTGACTACAGGCAGGTTGTGACTTATCTTCAGAGCTGTACAGTGCTAAACATGTTCAATAGCTTTCCTTTCTAAAGGCGAAACAGCACCTGATCATATTTCTTGAAAAATCATGTCATTAAGATTGAGCACAAAACAAATTGAAGAAAAATTAAGCCAGCACTTAAGCCAGCTTGCATCTCTGTATACAAAAATTAGCACAGATTCATAAATTATCTGCTAAGCTGTCCACAGCATAATGCAAGCAAACCATGCAAAAGAAAAAGATGTGAAGCAGAAAAAAAGCAAGCAAAATATGCACCAAAGCCAAGTTCTGCTGGCAGATAGAGAAAGGAACATGTGCAACATAAGACTTGAGGCATCTTGTGAAGGAAAACCAAAGCAGGGTATTTTTTGTTTCTAATGCAAACACCTATCCTAACCCCTCTTGTCTACTTCAACAGAAGAGAAAGGAATACATTAAAAGATAATGAAAAAGAAAAGGGCAATATGAAAAATGCTACTAGTTGCTCCTCTTGAGTCCTAAATCATTTCTCAGGCAAAGAAAAAGGCCCCACAACATTATTCTACCTTACTAAGCACAAGATCAAAAGCTATTATTTGTATCAACTGACAGAAAATGTCTGACCTCTACTGCGCTAGGGAATTGGGCTCCTAGGATCAGCTCCTATCTCAATGATTATGTATGTATATAGTCAGTATGTACCACTGGTTCTAGTTTGTCCAAATTGGTATTAGAGAGAGATCAAAATCAGACCTGGAAGTTACTGACTTCTTTTTTGAGTAAGTTAATGGCAATTGTCTAGACAATTATCTTCAATGTCTACATTCTTCTACTCGTAAGCCCAAATTTTGTACGAATAAGTATTTTAACAGTGGCTTGCCACATGCCATGTGAAGGTTCCCCTTCAAGTCCTGTAATAGCCAAGTTTACAGAACAAAGCCACTTGACAACCTTGCTGTGTATTCATCCATCTGAGCTTCTGCAGCATGTACCCAGCCCACATGGTCCTCAGCCTTGAAGAGCCTCAAAGAATAAATCAAATATCAACCATTAATGGGAAATTCACTGCCACGTTCAACTACTACATTATTCAAAAGAAAACTTCTGTGTGTGGCCCTTGTCCTCCTACTTCATGGCCTTGACATTTCATCACTTCTTTACAAGTCAGTGTTTTAACAGCAAAAGCGCATGTTGCTTTGCTGGTCCTGAAAGTTACAACCACTTGGATGATTACATCAAGGCAAGGGGGAAACAGTATGTAAATGACTGTCCCAGGGTCGTACTTGATTTCAGTACAAAAAAGACAGGGATCTCTTGGAAAGAGTCCAGCAGAGGGCCACAAAGATGGTGAAGGGCCTGGAGCATCTCTCCTATGAAGAAAGGCTGAGTGAACTGGGTCTGTTCAGCCTTGACAAAAGAAGGCTGAGAGGAGACCTGATCCAAGTCTATAAATATCTAAGGTGTGGGGGGCAGAATGGCAAGGCCAGACTCTTTTCAGTGGTGAATGGAGACAGGACAAGGGGAAACGGCTGGGAACTGCAGCATAGGAAGTTCTGCACAAATGTGCACAAGAACTTCTTTACAGTGAGGTGACGGAGCACTGGAACAGGCGGCCCAGGGAGGTGGTGGAGTCTCCTTCTCTGGAGATGTTCAAGACCTGCCTGGATGCCGACCTGTGTGACCTGCTGTAGGGAACCTGCTTTGGCAGGGGGGTTGGACTCGATCTCTGGAAGTCCCTTCCAACCCCTACAATTCTGTATCTGTATTGATTCAGCTGTGATTTACATTATAATTAATGTTTAAAACACTAAGTTGAAAGAATCATACCTTATGAAAGTACTGCTCCTACCTTTCCCCTGTAGAAAACTTAACAGACCAGAACCAGAAACTAGAACGTCAAAACAGCATTCTGTTTAGTCTTTTGTTGTTAGATTTTTAAATTAGTTTTTATTTTCCTCTTGGACAACACAAGAGTAATACAGCTGAGACAAATGGATGCCTCTAAGCTCCATTTCTAGGCAGTGATGGTTACCCTAAAAACCAGGTTATCCCCTTCCTGAAAAAAAAAAAAAAAAAAAAAAAAGTGGAATGCAACACATGAACAGACCAGCTACATAAGTATGATTACTACCTTTTTGCAAGATGCTAATATCAAGTGACAGTCCTAATCTGTTCTAACACAATCGCAGCAACATGTAAGAGACCAACAGAATATGAAGAGGACTAATGAACTAACCTCCCTCCAAACCCTGTTCAGGTATCATGAACAAATCACCTGAGAGTAACTTTTCACAAAGTCCTGAGCTGAGGTGTTCAAATGTAGGAAATGGTGGTTTACAACACGGCTTCCAACCCTCATGGCCCTTTCTCACAGTAGGAAGGATAGAAGCAACAAGCTACCAAATTTTGCAACTCAGAGTTTTTGTTAGGCCATGAGCAAATGTGAGTTTGTGCTAATGCACTCAGCTAGTCCTTTCTGACTAAAATTAGAGAGTCACTAACAATGCCCAAGTAACACCTTAGAGGAAATACAACTCCTTAAATATTTAATATTAGCTCCCATCAACGAAGAAGATTATACTTTAAAAAAAAAAAAAAAAAAAGAACTAAGAGTTTGTTATTAAGACTTATTTCCTACTTTTCAACATAAATGAGAGTCCTCATTAGGAAGAAGAGAGAAACTTTTGCATTAGGAAAATTCTTCGCAAGCTTGACCCTCACTATGAGGGGAGGTCATGGAGCAGGCATCACATTGAGTGCAATCACACAGCATGTGCTGGACAGCTAGGGTACCAGGCCTAACCAGCACAGATTCATGAAAGGCAAGTTCTGCTCGATCGATCTCATTTCCTTTTATGAACAAGTGACTTGTCCAGTGGATGAGGGAAAGGCTGCAGATGTAGTCTACCTAGCCTTCAGTAAAGCCTTTAACACTGTCTCCCACAGTATTCTCCCAGAGAAACTGGCAGCTCATGGCTTAAACAAGAGTCTGGGTAAAAAAAAAAAAACAAAACCAAAAAAACACAGCTGGACAGTGGTGGTGAATGGAGTTAAATCCAGCTAGCAACTAGTCACAAGTGCTATTCTCTAAGGGACAGTATTGGAGCTGGTTCTGTTTAATATCTTCATTGATGATGTGGGTGAAGGGACTGAGTACACCCCCACCAAGTTTACATATTACACCTAGTTGGAAGGAAGCACTGACCTGCCTGTAGGGAAGCCACACAGAAGGAACTGGAAAGACTGGAAAGACCAAGTGCCAGGTCCTACTCTTTGGTCACAGCATCCCCCCATGCAACACTACAGGGTTGGGGCAGGAGAGTGGCTGGAAAGCTACACAGAAGGGAAGTATCAGAGGGCATGTACAGGAACTGTTAGGTCATGGTCTGAACCAATGATTGAGCACCTGGTGAAGGGGCATGGCCAGCCCTGGGAGCACAAGTGCAAGTAATTCACCTGTGCAACCTTAACCCTATTTAAGGGCTGGCAACCAAAAGGGAAGCATCTCTACTTGGAGACTGCCTTATCTGAGAGTTTCCAGTGAGCCCAGATCCTTGGAAAAGAGTGAACTATTTCTTCTTTATTACTGGATTGTGACCACTACCTTTTTTGAATGATCTGAAGCCAGTTAAAAGCAACTGTACCTGCTGCCACATGTCTTTACAGGGTATCACTTGACAGCCAACTGAATGTGAGCCAGCAGCGTGACCATGTGGCCAAGAAGGCTAAGAGCATTCCAGCTCATATCAGAAATAGTGTAGCCAGCAGGACCAGGAGGCTACACAGCACTGGTGAGGCTGCAGCTCAAGTACTGTGATCAGTTTTGGGCACCCCACTATAAAAAGACATTGAGGCCCTGGAGCACATCCAGAGAAGGGCGAAGTAGGTGAAGGATCTGGATCAAAACTCTTACAGGGAATGGCTAAGGAAAGTGGGATTGCTTAGTCTGGAGGAGGCTCAGAGGAGACCTGACTACTCTCAACAACTACCTGAAAGGAGGTTGTGGTAAGGCAGGGGCCAACCTCTTCTCCCACTGTATAATCAAAGAATATTAGGATGTTATAATCACAAAATAAACAAGAGAGTTAAGCAAAGCAAACTACGATAACAAAAAGAGAATAAATAGAAGGCTTACCCCTATCCTGGGCTCACTCACAAAACACCAGTAGAGGTGATCTCCAGAAGAGATCATTCCCCACTGGTAGCCAGCTCTTCAATAGGTCTAGGAGAGGTGGAGCCAGCTTCCACCCCTTCCGGCAGCACAGGAGAATTGCCTTCACCTGTGCTCCTCTGGCTGACTCATGGCTCGCCTCAGGTGATCAATCAGAGGTTCAGGCCGTGACTCAGCAGTTCCCATACATCCCACATAACTAGGGACAGGGCCAGAAGGAATGTCCTCAATTCAGGTTGGACATTTGTAACAGATCAATGAAAAACATTTTCTGAATTTGTGTAGTATGCTTGGTATGTCTCAAACACGTGCAAGACAAGGTCACTGCCATGACAACAAATCAAAGCTGTGAAACACAATCCTCTGAAATAACAGGACAGTCCTGTTTTATAAAAAAAGAAAAAAAGCCTATTTTCCTGCAGGGAAGTTTTTACTACATATGTATGTATATATGTATAATGTCTGAGAGAAGCTCAGCTGGTTTTTCATTTGGTTTTTTTTTGTTGTCTGCTTTTTGCCTGTTGGAGACTTCAACCCCTGGACAAGCACTCCCACTCATTCTTACTCCATCACTGATGTCAAACATCAACCATTCATAGCAATCAAAACTCAGGAAACTGCAATTAATGTAGCTTTTAAGTTCTTGTACTTCAATGTGAGTCACTTCTTCTGCTGAAGTTACAGTGAAGCATCCTGAGGTAACAAAATAAGTTAAACAGCTACCTCTCTGAATAAACAGGAAAAATAAATTCAAGATTTACATCAAACACAGTTTCTGCCTGCAACATTTGAAGCATCCTGGATGTAAAGACAGGGCCAACTGATGATGCTTCATAGGTCACTAAACCCTGAAATGAGTGTTTCAAGCATTCACGGTCACTAAGCATTCTCATAATCTGGAAACTTCATTTCTAGCAGCCTCTATTGACAATAAATCAGTTATGATCTAGTTAAGTTCTAGTCAGAAAACAAGTCAGAGAGTGGGCATTATTTGCTTATGCTTGCCTTGTCTGTGGAATAATGGTTGCTTAATTACCATGAATACAATTAATTTTACCATGAAGTCAATATACTTCCTAGCTTACATATATAAGCCTACATAGGCAATGAAGTTTTAAACTTTCTTGGGTAAACAGTTATCTAGCTGATGCTTCACAGAAGGTAGTTTTAAATAATCTCAAAGAAATCAACACATTTGTTTTTGGCAACAGAGCATTAAGCAGCAGCACATTCAGCAGTTCTTTATTCATTTAGGTGTCTTGAACACCTGAAAACAGAGGTGAGATGCCTCTAATTTTGGTTGGGATTTTTTTGTTGTTTTGTTTTCAATAGCAGCCTTTCCCTACTTATCATTATACCTGTTGGGTTTTTGTTTGTTTGTTTTAACAGTTGATGAAGTCTCCTTAATGAATGTGGGCTGTAGAGCAGAGAATGACATTCCAAAGACAGCCTGGAAACCTTAAATAACTAAAATACCTAGGGCTAAAATGATAGTTTACAAAGAGTAACAAGCACCTTTCAAGATTCCATGAAATAATTTCTCTAGTCAACGTTGCATTTTCATTCTGATTTTGCAGCCTTGTATTTAAGCAGACAAAAAAAACATGGTTGTTTCATAATTCAGCATCAATAAATCACTGAAACACGAGTGTCTGAAGATCTGTCAAAACCTTAAAAACCATTTCACATGACCCAATTAACTACAGACCAAAGCTACCCATATTCACTAAAGGTTATTAATTGCAGAACATACAAACAATAATTTTGAGATGACTTCATACCCAATTGATTCTTCATCATTAGAGCTGCATCTATCACAGTCCCTTTGCCTTCTTCCTTTTGTAGAAGTGTCTCTGTTGCTGGCACTTAATCGCCACTGAAATAAAACAAACAAAAGTGGAACACTCCAACACACTTCAGTGTCACACTGGACATTACATAAGAAAAATGGAATGAGGCCAGGCATTGGAACAGTGCAATTGATCAGACGGAGCAGAGACACAAAGAATATGCACAATAATTTTGTAACATATGGGTTTGTTTACTATAAAGCATCTGTGTACTACTGGGCTTATCTTGCTTCATTTTTCATCCAAAATAATACAGTACAATTCAATTACTTTTGTATTTAAGCTATCACTGCTCCAAATGAATACTTAAATAGTAGGTCTGCTCCAGATAACAACAGTTATGTTAGATATCTTCTTATTTAACTCCATGAATTTAATCAAACAATATTCCATTAAAAAAAAAATGCACAATTCTGAGAAACAACAGGAATCTGAAGGCTTCACACTGGTATAGTATGGCAAAACTCACAAAAACAGTAATTCCTTTTCCCCCCCTCTCAGTTCTCTTACCTTATAGAATGCAATTATATTTTTCCATTTAAATAAACAAAAGCCCCACCAAAACACACAGCTGTTTCTGCAATTCCAGAAATCTATCTCTTGTCACTACCTTCTACTCTCGCCTCACATTAAAACCAAACTGAGGTTTGAAAATGATGCCAGGCAGTCTGAAATCACATGAAGATACCAGCAATGCTGTGTAAGCATGCTGTGAAAGGCCATCTGAAAGAGTCATGTCCACACCTTAAGAATTATCTCTTTTGCAAGAAAGTATGAAGACCAGGCAGCGTTTAAAAAGGCCTCAACTGCATGGAAAAGTCTGTTATATATAGACAGGTAAGAAAAACAAGAAATGGAAAGTAAGACAATATTCAAGAAGTAAGAAGTAATTCTTCAATACATCTAGTCCAATCATTACTTTTACAGAGGCAGAGAGAAAGACAGAGTTATACACACATTACCTGGCTCAGCAAAAGAGGCTGCTGCTTGTGACTGAAGGTTACATTGCTTCCTGCTTCAAAGCAGGAATGCAACTGGATGTTCTACTTGGTTTATTAGTATAGAACATAATACAGCAAGTCTATATTGCAGAGCAATCACATGTCCAGGCCTACCATAAGAAATGGGTCACACTGTCAGCACTCTTGTAAGTCAAAAGAATCCCTAATTTCCCTCACTAGCCTTCTCTGTAGTGGAGCCTGTTTGACCAGTCCTACGGTTCTGAAAGCAACAAAACTGGCAATAAACTTAAAGCTGCACTAAAGCAGTAAAATACATTTCCAAGATTTGGCATTTTAAAAATATTTAGCATACAAATCTGTTGGAAATTCCCTAAACAATTGCTTCTATACATGACTAAAATGATCAAGATGATCATTTATGCTAATGCAGTTTAAGCACGTGTATAGTTTTTTATTCTTACTACTAAAATGAGTTATTCTATTATTATTATTCTATGAAGCCATGCTGTATTTCACCTATTCCAAAATAATGACCAAAATCCAATGTAAAAGTTACTTCCATAGCATTGTGAGAACAACCTGGATAAGCAACCTGAATATTACCTCCAAGTCCAGGAATCAAAAAGCAATGAACTAAAGAAAAATTGCACATAAACACACTTGCCTTTAAACTCTTGAGTTAAAAGTTAACTTCAGGACCTGAGATTACTAAGGAAACCTGTTGAACTATATCTGAGAACCAACTCTGCTTTTTAATGATTTAGGTTGGTGATACAGTACAGATTTCCCTTTCTGTAGCTCTAATACGTGCAGACACGTTTCAGATCTACACGCTTGACCCTTCCATGAAACACGGGTCAGGTACTGACCACATAGGTACAAGGCAGCACTTGGTACTTAAAAGAGCAGAACAAAAAAACCCACACAACTCTCCTATGCACTTTACACTGCAGAGAACTTCTCTTTACCTCTCTTAAAGGGTAGTCCCAATGCTGAGAGCCTGGGAGCCTTGCCAAAGGGGACTGAACTTGAACATCCTCTGACTTGTTGTTTGGTTTCTTCTTTGGTATACGAAACTGAAAATAGAGGATGTTACATGATAAAACTAAATTATCCACTGGTGCTAGGAGCTGACATACTGCCAGATACAAAGTTTTTATAATCATCAGGTAAAATAAAGTCGCAAACAAAGCACTGACCTGTTACTTCAACTTAGAAGTATTCCCATTGATGTTTCATCATAAATCGCTGCCATTCTATCAGGAGCTGGTTTTAACAGATGAACACCAAGAAAACAAACTAATCTCATTTCATTAATTTCACAACAACCTCAAACACGTGCCCAAAAGGTGAGACCAAAACCAATCCAATGTTACTCCATTTTCTTGGTTCCCTCTAACTTGCTAATGCTCTAATCTTCGCATCACAGCTTGAAGAGTGATCAAGAGAAAACAAGACAGCTGAATTACGTATGTTTGCTCTCAGAAAATAAATAAAGAACATCATTTATCCTGTCATAGTACTAATGTTTTAACATGACTATTTAGCAATAGCATTCTCCAATGTCCTCAAAATACTATTACCTGTCGTCATTACCAACCTTATCAAAATTAAGTATTGAAAATAAAGAATCATACAGTTGTTTGAGTTGGAAAGGAACTTTGAAGGTCATCTAGTCCAACAGCCCTGCAATGAACAGGGACATGTACAGCTAGATCAGGTTGCTCAGAGCCCTTCCATCCTGACCTTCAATGTCTCTAGGGATGGGGCATTCACTGCCTCTCTGGGCCATTAGTAATTCTCAGCAATTTGCCAATACAAGAAATAATAATAAGAGAGGTAAGTTACGCTCAAGTTGATTAAACACATTAAACAAACTCAACTAAACATAGAAATGGAAACCTAGACACTTCTCCTGGCACCTTGATGTGCAAAATTACAGGCTGCAAACAGGACTAGATTCAAACACATTAGATATGGAATGTAGTGCTAATATTTCAGTTAATTAAATACATTAGACCCTCCCCCCCAAAAAAAGCAAAAGCTATTCCACTTGACAGCTACTGCAAAGTGCATTGTGAACTTTATTTGCAAGCTATCTGACATCCTACTTTGCAAGATGAAATTACAAGTCAGTATTCCAGAAAAGTGTGAGGCCAGCAACTTCGTTAACACAGAAGCTTTATTCATTAGCTCTGTATGCAGTCCTTCAGATCATAACTGAAGCATATTGCATTGCCAATGAGATAATTCTTCCATTTTTCCACTTAAATCATAATTACTCTTATCCTTCTCTATCCTTCTTTGAATTATTGTTTTAATTATCAGATCTGAATTTCTATACAGTACCTCAAGCTCCTTTTGATATTCAAACAGTAGTGCCAAATACAATATCACATCATAGAATCACAAGGTTGGAAAGGACCTACAAGATCATCTAATCATAAAGGTAATAATATAGGCACACATAGGCAATGCTTTTAATAGAAGTATGTCCCATTTTTTATTAAGAAATTCTGCAATAAGAGGTATTTTGTTGTATGGAGAAACGGCTTATAAACTTTAATATGTCAGGATGTTTTTTTTCAAATCCATGCATTAATGGTGAGGTATCAATTTCTTTAAAAAAAAACAACATAGAATCCATCAGGAAGGAAAGCAGCAGGCTGTAAGATTCCTGACAGCACAGAACTGTATAAAATTTGTGTTTTGCGTTACAGAGCTTCAGACAACTTCTGTAATAATGTAACATTGAGAAAAAGATCAGGTCAGACACAGAACAGAAACAGATGACCCAACAGAGGGACAAAAAGCATAAGATATATTCATCAGCAAGATTTCCACCTCAGTGCACCACATCCTCAAAACGTTTGTACTCATTAAGATGTCAGTTAGGAATAGCTGCAGTTAACATACAGGACAAACACAGAGTAAAGAGGTAACCAACAGAAGTCTGAATTTACATTAAGTGCAATGTATGCAAGCTGCTTCAGCTTTCCCTTAACAGAAAGCAAATGAATCAGCACATATATGCACTTTGTAGATTCACCATCTAAATCAGTAGCATTTATCTGCTACACCCACAGAAGCAAGTCAGAGAATGCATATAAACAATGTGCTGGAAACATTTTATTTCTAAAACACCAGACAGACCTTACCTGGATCAAACCAGCTGGTGTGCCTACAGTTTGTTTTCACTTGTGCTCCATTGCTAGAAACTACAACTAACATGGATATTTTAAGAGAAAGGACACTAGCATATGGATTCATACACACATCTCAGTAGATAACCAAAGATTAATCAGTTACACAGCTCATTCACTTGAGTATTATTATTATTGTTTAAGAATTGCTTAAGTTTTAATATGGCCTTGAAAAGTATTCAGTTTATGTTAAACATTAACCCTACATTGTATTAACATGTTCAGCAGAATACATTGCAACTGACTGCTGCTAGCTTAAGCTAGTTCTCAAGAAAGCTGTTCCAACAACGTGAAAACAGGACCCCTGGAGAGTGACTGGTTACATAAGTACAGCCACAGCATCTCAGGACACCCACATCCTGAAAGCTACCTGTTATAAATTGTAAAAGACTTACACTGACATGACTTGAAGGTGATGGTCTTCTTTCCATGACTTTTTCCACTAGAAAAGAAAAACATAATTATATTCATACACATACAAAAAATAAGCCTAGCAATTTACATTTCATTTATTTGGAAGTAATTAAGATTGCAGCAGTAGGCAGCAAGCAAAAAAACAAGCAAAAAACACCCTTTTTCAGGCAGTTAGCACAACGTAAGTTCATGAGTAGCCACAATGCAAGAGATGTGCTTCAGCAGGGCTCTGCATTATCAGTGTGTGCATATGGACTCGTTAACAAAGTTTCCACCAGAACTTGTCTCGAAGGAAGGTATTTACCCTGAAGCATGCATAGAATTATGTTTCTTGCTCACTAGAGCATAAGCAGGTCTTTGATCGTAAAAAGTGCCACAGAAAGATATTTGTAACACTGGAACACTTGTAATAATAAAGTAATACAATTCAATCTGTTAACAGATAACCTTCTTCGTCACTGGAAGAACAGAGCTTTAGAACCGCAAGTGTTCCAAGCCATTTCTTCTGTTTACACATACTCTGCATGAGACGCAGAGAGGTCGTAAGCCCTTCAAACCTCACAACCTAACTCAAGAAGCCTAGCTCACCATTTAAGCCTGAATAGTTTTGTTTCCGTCAGCAATTTTTCAGCCCTAAGTTGGACAAGAGCAGTATATGTAGGCTACATAAGAGGGCCCGGCCATCGCCAAACCCAACGCCATACCCACAACTCCCGGCCGGCCTCCTGCGGGGCTGATGAACGGCCACTCACAAAGAGCGAGTGGCCGCTCCACCATCCTCCCTGGCGGTTTCGCGAACATTGAACTAGGAGGTGACGCAGACACCCGCCCACCGGAGCTGCGGCTCGCTGCCGGGTTCCGTTATATACCCCCTCTGAACCCCCCTCACCCCTTAGCGGTTAAAGGGTTCCCGGAGCCCCGCCTACAGAGCAGCACCAAGCGCACGCTGCAGCCCCTCCCCAGCACCAACCGCTGTGCCGCCACCGTTGTTGTTGTTGTTATTGCTGTCGCCGCTACTGCCGTTCGCTAAGGCCCCGCCACCACCCCCTGCGCAACTCCGCCGGTTACTTCCGGGTAGAGCCCCGCCCGAGCCGGGGGAACCGGCCCCGCCTGCTCAACAACGGCTGCCCCAGCGCCGACCCCGCAGGCGGCCCCTCGCAGGCCTGCCCGCCTGCAGCGAGGCTACGCCATTGGGAGCTGTGGCGGCGCTCGGCTTTAACTTTCTCCCACAGCCCGACTGGGACCTAGAGGGCAAAGCGGGTGTGACTCTTAGTGGCGGCCAGCTCGCGTCTGGCGAATTGATGAGCCACACGAACAGTGGGGCTGTCGAGGAAGCTAGTGCTAAAGAAGGGGAGATTGTGATCTCTGAGGGAATGCTACGGAAAGTGACTTGTTGCTGTTTGGTTGTTTTCCAGTAATTTCTAACCAAACGAAATGAAGTTTATATTGCTCCTCGTCGACCCCATTTTACTACTGAGACTTTCACCTCCATTTCAGTCAGAATCGTGAAGGTGGATTCATAGTTTAATTACAACTCAATTTGCACTGCCTCACCCTCATGCATCACATGTATACTGCCAGAACTTCCACAGCCCCATATCATACCATGTCATAGAATGGCCTGGGTTGAAAAGGACCACAATGATCATCTGGTTTCAACCCCCCTGTTATGTGCAGAGTCACCAACCAGCAGACCAGGCTGCCCAGAGCCACATCCAGCCTGGCCTTGAATGCCTCCAGGGATGGGGCATCCACAGCCTCCTTGGGCAACCTGTTCAGTGCGTCACCACCTCTGTGTGAAAAACTTCCTCCTGATATCTAACCTAAACCTCCCTTGTCTCAGTTTAAAACCATTCCCTCTTGTCCTATCGCTACCCACCTTCATAAATAGCCATTCCATTTACTGTTTATATGCTGCATTCAAGTACTGGAAGGCCACAATGAGGTCTTCCCAGGGCTTTTTCCAAGCTAAACAAGCTCAGTTCCCTCAACCTTTCCTCACAGGAGAAGTACTTCAGCACTTTGATCATCTTAGTGGCCCTCCTCTGGTCCGTCTATAAGAGCTTCATATCCTTGTGCTGGGGACCCCAGGCCTGGAAGCAGTACTCCAGATGGTACCTCACAAGAGCCAAGCAGAGGGGGAACAATCACCTCCCTCTCCCTCTCCCTCTCCCTCTCCCTCTCCCTCTCCCTCTCCCTGCTGGCCACACCTTTGTGCTGAAATTTAAAAACTTCTGCAGCTGAGTAGGCTGGCTCCAGCTCAGCATGCAGTGGAGTAACAAGCTCAGCTGATGCAATGGTTTCCAGCTGGTGGCCTTGGAAATCCTTATAAAGACAAAGATCTTTTTCTTCTTCCTAAGGTAGCTTTAGAACTGTAAGTTTGATGTGTGGTTTTCTGAAGTAATACCAACTGTTTTTCTGCTTATTAACATACTACTTTAATATCAAGTAGTAGAAAGCCCTGCAAAGCTTGTTTTAATAATTGTCACATGTAAAAGAAACTTCTGTTCAGGTGTAAAATACAAACACAAGATGTTAGATTGGAACTACCTGAAACTAGAGATGACCTTAGCTGGTAGCAAATGATATATTTCATAGATGTATTTAAGACTAATATACATAAAGTAATAGAACCTGAACTAACGTGGAGCTTATTTTCTTTGTACAGAGAAATTGCCTACGGTCCCAGAGTCAGAAAGATTTTCATCTGTGATGATGGCAGACTTTACAGGAGAACATATGGTAGGTAATGTTGGGTCTTGCTATAATAAACTGTTAAATAGCAAATCTCCTGAAGAGTAATGCTTATGTGATTTATACTTCAGTGATGTTTATAATGTGGTAAGTGATGTGTAAATGCTAACTAAGTTTACAGGTGAAATATGTTAAAATCCCACAATCACCAAGATTGGAAAAGATGATCATCCAATCAGACCATCCATCTACCACAAACATTCACAGTTACACCATGTCCCTTAGTACCACATGTAAGTGTTTCTTGAACACCTCCAGGGCCAGTGACTCAACCACCTCCCTGAGCAGCCCATTCCTTATCTTTCAATATGAGCAGAAAAAAAGTAAGGGAAGGAAGGGGAAAGGGTGTGTTTGTTATGTCTGTTTCTCCCCAACAGTATTTTTTTTTTTTTAATCAAAACAGTGGTTGTAAAGTCAGCTAGAATACACACCCTTGAATACTGTTTGTATATAGAAATGTAGCACAAGCAGTTCAAACTGATTTAGGATACAGACTTACAAAAAAGAAAGAAATATATTATGCAACTGTTTCAAAAATAACGACTGCTGATTTTTAATCCTACATGTGGCAATGCAGGTATAAAATCTGTCCTCCAAGCTAGTTTATGCTCTGAAGTGCTGTTCATTAATACTTACTCCTTGCTACTACTAGTTGGTACTAACTTGCTAATCATAATGTGCTGGAAAACTGCAGACTCATTTTTTTAAGGATGGGAAAAAGACAGAATTGTTGGATAGCATGATAGTCTGTGAGGAAACTGCACTTACCTTTTCCTGTTTGTTGTAGAATGCTTTCTCTGCACTTTACTCAAAGGGAAAATGGGCATGCTGTTCCTAGCATAATTGTTGTCAACTGATCACACAATTTGAAAAATCATATGATGGTCTCCATTTTCAGTTGTAGTAACCTTGTGGGGAAAACTGAGGCATGGACTCCTTTCTCCTTATTCCCAGATAACACTAGTTAATTCTGTCATTGCACATTGTGGAAATTATAGAACAAGTAATTGTTCTAGAAATTCAATTGTTCAAGAAATTATAGAACAAGTGCTTACAAAGGAAAGGTTTGTATCAGTGTACTGCTGTTGCAAAAGGAATCTGGCTTTTGAGCAGGCTTACCAAAAGCAATGAATGCTTTGTGTGTAACCACATGTAAATATTGATTACACTACAGCATGCTTTATGTAACTGTTGTATGGTGGTCTATTATTACATTAGCATAATTTTCTTAATTTGCAGTGGTTACAAACAGGACATGAACTAAGCTTGAGGACACTAGTAGAGGGTTCAGATTATCAAGAGGAACTGAAGTATGATTTTAATGAAAAAGGGGAACTGAGGCATCTGGATACGAATGAATTCTTTGTTTTCAATTACTACAAAAACACCTATGAGAAGAATCATAAACGCTATCAAGTTTTAGGACATATGATTACCCAGTATGTTTATGAGCTCCTGGAAAGAGTCTGCGCACTGCAAAAAGTTTATATTCCTTCTGATGCTACAGAGGATGAACCAAGAAGTTTCTTTTTTATGAGTGAGAAAGCACTAACAAGTTCTTCTAGCATAATTGTCCTTCTTCAGGACCGTGGAGTTTTTCGTGCTGGCCAGTGGGGACACAAGACAATCATCAGTGAGGGGCTGTACCATGGAACACAAATACCGTTCATCAAAATGGCCCTTCAAAGCCACGGGGGAGTGATTGTACTGAATCCCAATGACAATCTCATTGACTTGAAGACTGAAAGGGAGAAGCTAAGCTATTCTACCAGAGAAGAATCACTGACTTGTATGCATTCCTGCCAGTGGATCACCAAGCGATGCAGCAGTAGCCCTGAGGAGCATACCATATATGTATGGGATCATTTCATTTCTCAAAGTGCAGCCAAGAATGTGGCTTTCATTGCCCATGGCTATGGTGGTTTGGTGTTCATTGATCTGCTCGTGCAGAGAAAATGGGAAGTGATGAATAAAGTGTTTTCTGTGGCATTCATCGATTCCATGCACAATGTACAACATCAGGCTAGAAATGACCTGCAGATACAATGGTGGATACAGAAACACTGCCGTGAATGGGTATCAAACAATAAGCCTTTAGGTAAAGCTGTAGGCTCCCTTGTCAAAGTGAATTGTCCAACTGTCTCTGCTGGAACTGAAAAGTATAGCTTAGCACCTTCCTTCTGCTTGCGTTCCATCTTTAAGTACCTGAACAGCACCCTGAAAGCCAAGACCACCACGGCCTTTACACGTTCACCTATTGCAACCCGAAGCAGCAAAAGTTGGTAAATCAAGGTACACTGACTTGGGTTTTGATAGTAATCTCTTTTTTTCCATAACCATCCCTGCAGCTAAGATCCTTCACTATGGAGAGACTTACAGTTTTAAGTTTGAAGACACTTGTATTTTTGTGTTTCTCAAAAACGAAGTTAACTGTGAGGAAAAAAATGCCTTCTTGAAAGCTTTAGGTTGTCATATCCCTTCAGCTAGCTGTGACATTTAAAGCTGCACAAAATAAAGATGTTAATGTATATCAACACTTGTCTGTACAATCTTTTTAATTGTACTTTCTATGGTGACAGCTTTGTAGTTGGACTAAATGATCAACAAAACTCTAATTTCTTAAGTGCATAAAAGGACAATTCTGGAATACACAAAGTATGCAAATGTGCAATTTTAAATCCAACTAAATCAGTGAGGCTACACAGAGTGACTTGCTGGGGTTATAAAATATGCTAGCAACCTACAGTTATCAAACTGATACAAGAGAATGATGTAGCTGTTTCCTCTCCGCTGTTTTATCTTTTATAGAAGTGGGAAACAGTTTAACTGTCCATATGAAAGGCTTGCAAATTATTAAAGGAAAAGGCCAAATAGTCTTTAAAGAATATGTAAAAGAAAAAGCTATTCTGAATTTCCAGTTTAATTGTGTGGAAATTAAAAGCACCCCATGTCTGCAAAAGAGCTCTGAAGGCTGACGGTGCCTTGCCCTACATCTTCAGATCCCATCTTATTAAGAAAAAAATAATTGCTGAACAGTAAGATTGGGAACAAAAAAAAAAAGTGTCAAATTCCCTTTATGTTATTATTATGTTCATCTATTTCTGATTTTAGTAATTTCTGATTGTCTGAAAAAGCTTTCATACCGTTATGTAGTAATAGGTAGAAATATAAAATTCCATTGGAAAGGCACAGAGAGGTAAGTACTTTCAGTAACAACTGCAGCTTTTTAAATACAGCTTGGCTAATATCATATTTGAATGAAAGTAGTATTGAATAGACATTTAATTGAGTACACTACTGTTTAGTTCACTTATGAACATTGTGCTGATGTCATCATTATGCATACAAGCAGCATATCTGTTCTACAGCTGCTGGCCAGCATGACACTCAAGTACAGTCACTTACATGAATTGTAGATGTTAACAAGTAGCTTTATTTGTGACAGAAGTACTAAGTGACAGAATGTCTGTCTTCAGAAAGAGACCAATATGATCCTTCACCATAAATGCTCAGTGTCCCATGGTGTCAGCAGTGGATAAAAATGCTGAGGAAAAACTTATCTAGAATATCTGCCATTCCCATAACTCTTTAACTCAGGTCAGCCCACTAAATTCCTTGGTAAAGAAGGTCATATTTAGGAATGTTGCTGGGATCAATAGGGCTTCTCACAATAAGCTTTCCGCGCATGGCACCACGGTAAATCACTTCAATCAGATCTATGAAGTCTTGCTTTGTTTTGAAGCTTCCTACAAATTTGGTGTGATCTGGAGACCTAAAGATAAGCATAGAATAAAAGTAGTATTGAAACATTGAAACATTCAAAACAAAAACATAGACAAGAAAAGTTGTATAATGAAATTAAGGATTTTGACTTGTTGATTCTGAAAGAACCTCATCAACCAAGTCAGGAATATACTATGACCTGATATCCAAAGTCTAAGAAGGTGCAGTGTTGTGTCTAAGGTTTTAATCATGCCCTGTTTTGCAGAGCCCAGCATATTTCACAGCTGGTACCTACTTATAATGTCAGAGTGTTTCAAACTACTTTTTAATGCTATGTACTTCCACCTCCTCACATATCAGTGCAGATTCTATCAACAGCAATACAGTTTTCAAGCATTACCTGTTGTAGACAAGGTAACACAGAGACTGTTAAATTACTATAAATGTAACAGACAATGTCAGGTGGGATGACATACCCATAATCAACCTTCATGTGCTGTCCATTGAAGAAAAATACGGTGGATGGAATATAGCTGATGTCAAAATACTGGGTGTACACAGGAACCTTGTTCACATCCACCAGGTAGATGACTGCCATCTTACTTAGATCGTGAGCTGTCTTGGCAAGCTGACAAGGATGAGGCAGACAGGGAGAAAATGGATTGAGGCAGAAGCGGAAATAAAGGCATCAAGCTTTATGAAGCCCATCTCCATTAGATCCTATCAGTTTAAGCAGGGCTGGAATGTCCCATCTACCTCTAGCACTTTATACACACACGCATGCATGCTAAAGTGTCAAACTGTTGAGGGTATGAATTCGTGTTACTTTTAAGTGTCAGCCGCAAACACTACCACCATCTTTATCAGGCACCCTATCACCCAAACACAACCTATGGCACTGTCCTGTGAACAACAGGTCTATCGGGAGTCTTCATTTATACTGAGGGAGAAAAAAAAAAAAAAAAAAAGGAAAAAGAAAAAAAAAAGAGCTCTTACAATATCATCGAGCTGCAGACAGACAGCATCGTTATCTCTTCCGAACCGGAGGACCAAAACCTTCTCTGCCACGCTCTTTATGGCCTGATCCACCTCCTTCTTAGAGCTCAGCTTGGGCAGCAGGAAACTCATCCTGACAGCGCGCAGCCTCTACCGACCCCCCTCTCCTGACGATCACAGAAAGTAAAGAAAAGAAAAAGGATGACAAAATGAAATCAGTGAGCCAGCCCGCCCGCGCCGGGAGCCCAAACGCGCGGAGATACAGCCCTGGGGCTCCGACCGTTGCAACGGGCAGGTGATCGCCGGAACGACTGTTCAGAACCCGCAGAACGCAGAGATCGGCCAGCAGGCCCGGGCAAGAAAGCGAACGGACTGACTCCTCCCCGCGCACGCGCGGAGCGGCGCTCCCGCCTTCCTGACGCGCAGGAGATGGCGGCGAGGATCGGGGTGGCGTGCGGGAACTGTTAGCCGCGCTCGCCCAGGTACGTAATCTCCTTTAGTAGGGTTGATCATTAGCATTCCTCCTCTCCCCAGCAGTTGGCCTTAAGATCAGTTTGGGTTTGGTTCATAGTGCAGCCTCAGAAATCATAGAATTGTTAAGGTTGGAAAAGACCGCTGAGATCATCTTAGTCGAACCATCAGCCCGTCACTACCATGCGCCCACTGTATTCCTCAGTGCCACATCCACACGGCTCTTGAAATCCTCCAGGGACAGTGACTCCACCACCTCCCTGGGCAGCCTGTGTCAATGCCTCATCACTACTGAGAGGAAACTTTTCCTAATATCCAACCTGAACCTCCCCTGGTGCAACATGAGGCCTTTCCCTTTTATCCTATCCCTGTCACACGGGAGAAGAGGCCAACCCCCACCTCACTACAACCTCCTTCCAGGTAGCCCTAGGAAGCAGTAAGGTCTGCAATCCCAGTTCCCTCAGCTGTTCCTCATAACATTTATACTTCAGACCCTTCAGCAGCTTCGTTGCTTCTCCTTGGACACTCTCCATAGCCTCAATTTCTTTCTTACAGTGAAGTATTTGTGCTGCTAAGAGAGCCAGGAATAAGGACCTCAAGGTATATAAGCCTTCCTTCCTTGGCAGTACTGTTGGCTTTGCAAAACTATAGCAGTGGTAGTTGTAGTAGCTCAGCGTCCTATTATATGGAAGCATATATAGAAGAATTAAAGCAGGTACTAAAATAAAAAAGAAATTAGGTAGGTGTCTGGATGTAGTTTTAAGTTATTTTCAGTCTCCATGCAGCATTCTGCTTGCTTCTGTTGCAGAGTTCATATTTGTCAAATGGTAGATGAAAATGAACGCTACTGAGAGACTGACTGCATTTTGAATTGCATTAGGTACAGCTGTTTTAAGCAGTAGAGCTAAACACACCTGTTCATAACAGTGCCATATACGTTGTTTTTAAGTACAGTAGAAAAGCAATAGTGGAAGGAGGAATTCCTGGTATTCCTCAGGAAGTAACTTGCTGTCTGTCAGCAGTAATAAGGATGAACATCTATGTTTTCTTCATGACTTCTGAGAAGTTTTTCCCCCTCTTGTGCTTTTTTGCAGATAATTGTTTGAACACAGCACATGTTCAAGTATGCGGGCTGCTAATATGCTTCTGAAAAAAATTGTAAGATGCTCTGCCTTCTCATTTTCAATACAGCATGGGATGAAACGAGATTTGTTTCCACTGAGTAGAACTCTGATTCTGTCACCTTGCCTGAAAGAGGACAGTTCACGCAGTTCCTCAGAAAAAGTAGATTTAGATGCGTGGAAGAAAGTAATGAAGTCTGGGTTGCAGGATGTCAGTGAGACAGTCTCTGAGCCTAAGGAGATCTCTGCTTTGGCTGCGGCACGTGAGACTTTGGAGTTGTGGAGGCTAGTTGGTAGAGCAGTTCCTGAAAAAATCAGTGAAGAACAGCTAAAAGCTTTTATAGAATGTCCTTCCAAATCAGCCCAAAAGAAGTATTTAAAATTTTTGTATCTTAAAGAACTGTACAAGAAAAGCAACAAAAGAAAGATGGATGAAAAAAGGGAAAGGAGGCTGGAAACACAAGAGGGAGCTTCAGAAACTGAAGAGCCCAAGAAAAATCCATTTGTTTGTCTGTGGAGCAGCTCTATGGATAAAGCATACAACTGGAGAGTTGCTCAGTCTATGATCTTTGGGCAGCCTCTAGTGTTTGATATGTCTTATGAAAAGTACATGTCTGTCAGGGAAGTAGCAAATACAGTGAGACAAATAGTATTAAGTGAAGGTTGTAATCGAAGATCTGTGGATCCATTCCACATTCACTTCTGTAATTTCAAAGATGATAGTCTGTATCATAAGGAATTTATCAAACATTATAGAGGAGCGTGGGACAAACTGCTTATCACAGTGACAGACCAGTGCTACACAAACATCTTTCCAAAGGATAAGCTTGTCTATCTGACTGCTGATTCTCCCAAAGTAATGAAAACTTTTGATCATAACAAAATCTACATTGTCGGGTCTATAGTTGACAAGAGTATAAAAACAGGAGTTTCTTTAGCACAGGCAAAACGACTGGGGCTAGAGACTGCAGCCCTTCCATTGGAGAAATACTTGCTGTGGAATTCTGGTGCTAAAAATCTCACGCTGGATCAGATGATGCATATTTTATTAACCTTGAAAGATACTGGAGATTGGAAGAAGGCTCTGGAATTTGTTCCCAAAAGAAAGTACTGTGGCTTTGTAAACAAGCCCATGCATGAACTGAAAAAAACCTTAAACTTGATCAACGTGCTTAAACTTGGGAAGAGACCAGAAGAATCACAAAAGCGATTTGCAAACAACTACTCCAAGAGGCTAACACAAAAATAGAGTGATGGAGAAGAAAATTATTTCACAGGCAAGCTATAACCCTAAACGTGCCAGTTTCTTGAGACTTCTGGGACTGTATTCTGTAATTACTGTTTGTCACTAAAATTTATTGGACTAGTTCAAAAAGACTTTTGTTAGAGCGTTTCTTTTTTTAATGACTGTGTTATTGGGTCTGTTTGAATTTACTTGCACACTTCTGAAATTATGCAATAGAAATTAGATTACACCGTGTATGAATCTGTTCACTAGAGTCATAATGGCTAAGGGTGATTCTTAAAAAATATGAAGTTTGTTCTCCAAGGAATACCTGAGTGCTGTGGGTTTGCAAATCCACAGCCTTATTCTAAAAGATTAGGCGAGACCAAACAGAAGACACTTTTCCTTGTTTTTGGTGCATAAACTGACATTAGACATGGAATCACAAAATTGTTAATGCTGGAAAAGACCGTTAAGATCATCTAATCCAACCACCAACCCATTCCAGCATGCCCACCAGCCATGTTTCTCAATGCTACATTCACACAGTTCTGAAACACCTGTAGGGATGGTGATTCCAACACCTCCCTGGGCAGCCTATGCCAATGCTTCTCTGCTCTTTTAATGTGAGTTTGGGGAGTTGTGAAAGTTGCGCGGTTTGTCTGAGTGTTCTGGGACAAAGGAATTCAGTTAGGAAAGAATATCCCAGAGTTTCCTGAACCTGCCAAAAAATACCTTGCGCTCTTTTGAGTGGCTTTTCCCTGCGAATGACTGTTTTCAGTCTGTGTACTGCACATTTGCCAGACTACTGGAAGTTCTGAGATGATAAAGTCATCTCAGTGAATACTTAAAGACGTGCAGAGTGCCTTTTATTTTTTATGACAGCTCATGCAACAGCCGGTGGTCAGACTGCAGGGCGTCAATGGGCACCGTATGAATGCAAGAAGCATCTGGATTCGTTCATAGGCAATTAAAGCATCTTGATTTCATCAATTGCGTACGCTAGTGCTTCAAATTACCGATCGCATGTAGTGGTTTGTATCCAGGAAAACGAAGAACGGGGCCCTCTGATTTGTTTTTTTTCTAGTGAGGAAACGGCTGGGAGAGAGGGAAGCGGGATGACTTTGCCGCAGTCCGGAGAGCATTACTCAGCTCGCGCCGGCTCTGGCCCCCGCCTGCCGGAAGTGTACCACACGAGCGCCGCTTGGACTTCTTTCCGCCCTCCCTGCGCGGCTTCCGCTTCCGGTACGGCCGCTGTGCCTTCTCCATGGCCGTGGGAGGAGCGGGAGGCGGCGGAGCCGCGGCATCGCGGCGCGCATGCGCTGCGCGGGAGGCGGAGGCGGGGGAAAATGGCGGACGGCAGAGCGGAGGGGGAGAAGGCGAGGCGGCCGCCGCCCGCAGGAGGTGAACGTGCAGCGCCTCTCGCCGCGGGCCCGTGGGGCGCGCTGTGGGACCGGGGGCGTCCCCCGGGGGTGGGGGGCGCGGGGAGTGCCGCCCCAGGGGCGGATAGGCTGGCCTGGGCCGGGCCGCGCTGCGTCGTGTGCCCGGCCCTGGGGTGAGGGGCGGCCCGGGCCTGACCGGGCCTGAGGGGCTGCGCGGAAGGGGAGGCCGCGGGCTGGGCACGGCGCCTGGGGCCGCTTCGGCCTCATGGCAGCGCTTGTGGCCGGCGAATTCGCCCTGCCGCGCTAGGGCGTTCTCTTATTTCTTTATTTTAATGAAAAAATACGCGGAATAATTCTGCCGTGTATTGAGAGAGATTTCACGATTACCATTGAAACACTCAACATTGGCTTTAACAACTGAAGCGCCTGGGGAGTAGTGATACAGTGAATATCTCCTGTGTGCCATCTTGAGCATCACAAGGTTTTTTTTAGTTCTTTTTTTTTTTTTTGCTTGGCAGCAATCCACAAGTTTATTATTTAGTTTTGTATTATTTAGATATTTCTGTCTCCTCATGTACTGCTTATCATTGGTTCTCCTGGAATGTTTTATCATGTGTCTTTCCTTCTTGCCTGCTTTCTTTTTGTATGACTTAACAGTGGGAAAACGGTGACTTGTTAAAGCTTCCCTTCCCTGGTTTTGAATTAAATATTGCTAGAAACAGAAGGCACTTCTTTGATCTGTTGGAAGATTAAATTTGGCTTGTAAACCAAATAAGATAGTGTTAAGAATGAATCGTATGTCTGATCACCAAAGTATGAGTGGTGATTCCTGGATTCATGTTCTGTTTTTATTATTACTACTTTATTTCTCATTTTGTGTGTGCAATATTATAACTGGCCAGTATTACTCTGCCCAGTGTCCATACTGTACCATCTACTTCTCTGGTGTGCTGGAATGTGATGTTAATGAGTTATGTTACATTAGCCCTAATGCTGGCTGTTATTCCCCAGTGACTTTTTAAAGCAATCTAGAGCCTTCTGTTTTTTGCCAAAATCGATGTTTTTCTTCTTGAGCTTAACGTAGTTGAAATTCAGTCCCACTCCTGGGGGAAGATAGCCCAAAATGCTCTGCATTCAGCATTGTTGCTCTTGTCACTTCTAGCACCAAGGCAGTGAAAAGATGTCCACGTGCACATACAGCTTGTTGATGCCTGTGAGGAAAACTCAAATATGAAGCAGTGTGGCTTCTTATCATAGAGTTATAGAGTATCCTGAGTTGGAAAGGACCCTGAAGGATCATCAAGTCCAACTCTTGGTTCCACTCAGAACCAACTAATATTCAAAGCCTATGTCTGAGAGCACTATCCAAAACATTCTTGAACCCAGCAACTTGGGGCTGTGCCCGCAGCCCTGGGCAGCTCATTCCATGCCCACTGCCCTTTGGTGTGGAACCTGTCCCTAACCCCCAGCTGCTCCTCCGCTGACACAGCTCCATGCTGATCACTTGGATCCTATTGCTGTCACCAGAGACAGTGTTGTTACTGTGATCCATGAAAAAAGCACTGGTCAGAGGTAGATTTCCAAATAGCAGTGGCGCTTGTGGTAGGTGAAATAGGACTATCTAGAAATCCCTAGGAAATAGTAAAAATTCTTTAAAAATATGTCTGCATTGGCTGGGGAAATAACAGAGACCTGCTTAAGGAATGATCTGCATCTTTGTTTCTAACTGTTTCCTCTGGAAATAGAATAGTACAGCAGTTCCTCCCCCCTGGTTGTCTTGAGCCATTTGTAGCACCTTCATCAAGCAAGTTTTTGTAAGGAAGCCATTTATTTCAGCAATCTGCAGTCTGTCCCAAGTAGAGCCTGGCAAAAGCAATGGCAGTAGGATCTAATTTTGTGAGGGAGGCTATTTAACATTTCCTGGAGAAGGGTGAGAAAAAGTGTGTGGGAGTTGGTACAGCCAACTCTAGATGGTCTCAGGCTTCATGTTTGTTTAGTGATGTTCTAGAATTTGCAGTCAAATTAGTAAGCTGTAGGGTATCATAATTAGATTTAGCTTCAAGCCAGAGTGAGTTTAGGAGCCTGGAATGGTCCAGTGTGACCTGAAGTTTGAGCTGTTGTGGTTGCCTTAGAGGCAGGCTTCTAGATCAACCATTCCAAAGCTTTTCGGGCCATTGAATCTTATCCCTGCCCTCACATCACCTTGCAAGCTATGATGTACCTAGGTTAGAATAGTAATTGAATATTCTGTTTCATGAAAAAGCTGTAAAGAGCTTCTCATAGCCCTGGAAAGTTCTGTTTGAAAGCTGTCTTAAGAGAGCAGCTGGTACCCAAGGTCACTAGTGAAAATGGTGCCTGTTTCTCTTTTGTCTTTGTTGCTTTCACGCTCATAATTTGAGTCAGATTTCCAGTGATGCAGACTAGTGCTATTTTTTAATAGAGTGAAGTTAGGATTTTTTACATCTGTGTAAGAAAGAAATTTGTTCTCTACCATTTTCCCAATGATGAATGAGAAATCAATTTTTATTCCTGTCTCTCACTATCTTGACAACATGAACATTAGGGTAGAAAGTCTATATGTTCTGTTACTGAGACAACACTTCTGATTTAGGAAGTAGCAACACAGAGGTGGTAGATAGGTAGTAAGTGTACTGAATGGATGCCTGAAAAATGTCAATATTGAGCAGCTGTGAAAATTAAGGCAATTAAATACAAAACAAATAAGTACCACTACCAAAACCCAACCCAACAGACCTGCCAAATTGGAGCGTACGTCTTTCATTTTTTCTCTTCAGGATTTCCTCACATCCTTAATTTTCCTTTCTCCTGACACTCTTTGCTTTTTTCTTCTTTTTTTTTTTTTTTTTTAATTTTAATCCCAGAGGTACAATCTTGTGACCCCCAGTTCAGACTAGCTTCTCCCCCATTGCTCTGCTTTATTTGTCTGCTTTTTGTTGCTAGAGAGCAATACCAAGAACTTTTCTTCCCTCATAGTCTGAATTTGCTGTTTGCG
The DNA here is from genome assembly GCF_023343835.1 of Lagopus muta. Taxonomy (NCBI): domain Eukaryota; kingdom Metazoa; phylum Chordata; class Aves; order Galliformes; family Phasianidae; genus Lagopus; species Lagopus muta. Next base: position 85,161,823 of record NC_064433.1, read on the forward strand.
GAGAGTCTTTTTCTCAACTTGAGAAACCACTGCTGGTTTTTCTTAGACTGATAGTATGAGCACTTGCCTGTCTTTTCTCTAATGCATGCTTTTTCTTTTTTTTTTTCCATCTGCTACTGCAGTGATTTGCTTATTGCAGCAGCAGAGAAATGTATTTTTGCTGAAGTGTTTGCTATGTTCACTGTGAGTGTTCCAAGGGCACCTTTGTCCCTTGGCGTAGCTGAGGCAACCGCGTCTGTAGGAAATGAAAATGTGATTCAAGTCCTTCTTCCATGGACCACTGTTCAACTACTGTGTTCTTCTACGATTTTATGCAAAAATAGAAAAGATGAAATCTATATATATGTTTTCTCAGTGCTGATTCCTTCCTCAAGCAGAGCTTGGCAAATTTATTACAGATGAGATGCGGACAAGCAGTGACTTGAAACATGACTGAGACAGCCGGCCTGACTGTAGGCACTTCCCTGGTCTTAGAGTTGTGCCAGACAGGCCAAGAGACTGGCATGGACACGTTGTTATAAAAATTTAGTAGAATTAATTTTAACTTAGGTCATCTGCTCTAGGTTTGGAATTGGGATTCTAGTTCGTGAAACTTTATCTATTGCAACTTAAACCCTAAAGAGATTTAGTCATCTGCACTTAATTTACTACGTGAACTTTGACTTCCATACTAAATAAATAGATTGTGCTTCAAGATTCTTTTCGTGGCTCGTACATGGGAAGTTCTGTATTAATAGTGGAGTGCTTGTGATTTCTTCTGCTCTTTGTGTTTTGCTGTCCACTAAATGTACATTGGTGACAACTGCTGTCACTTAAAGCACCTAACCTATTGCACTCAAAGTATAATGCTTTTTGAGGTTGCTGCTCCCATCAATCTGCTCAGTAAAAATAGCTCATCTTGGTAAGTTGTTTCGACTTCACCAGGACCTGAAGAAGAGGCAGAAAAACCTGTGAAAACTAAGACTGTTTCTTCCAGTAATGGAGGGGAAAGTTCGAGTCGCAGCGCAGAGAAACGGGCAGCTAATGAAGAAGCTGAAGACTTTATCACAAAGCCTGCCCCTGCCAAAATGTCCAAGTTTGGATTTTCCATAGGCAGTCAGACATCAAAGAAGGCATCTGCAATATCCATCAAACTAGCAGCAAATGTAAGTTGTCTGCGGGCTTTGAATTTTAAGGAAAAGGGGATGTACTGTGGGGAGGCTTCCTTGCAGAAGGCAAATCTTGAATGAAATGTGGGTGACTTGGATGAAGATTAAGAAAGCATTGCAGAGCCACCTAGTCATGCATATGTAAGTACTTCAAGGTGATTAATACCAGGTCAGTTGTCTTAGGAAGCATAAAACCTGGTGGAAATTAACTATGGATCTCTGAATACGCACAGTAATTTTGTAATGAAATTTGATAGTCTGGAATAATTTCCTGAGGGAAATGAGCAGACTCATTAATCTGTTCAAGTCACTTTGAAATGAGAGCTGGGAGCTTCGTTGCATGGGATGCTTAAAGCTTCATGAAAGCAAGCGCTCTCTGAGGTGGCCTTAGTAAGTCTTCCATTCTGAAGATCTTGTCTTTGCATGGGGCAGTGTAGTTTGTTTTTCATAACTCAGCTTGTTACTTGCAAGGTCAGTGTGATTCATTTCCTGCTGCATGTTTTGTAACCTTTTTGAAGGATTTATTTGAAAAGACAATTGAAATAATGTGCAAGAGATAAGACCTCATTGCACAGATCTCTAAGAATTCTTATGCTCTGCGATAAACAGTGAAGGTTATCCTTGTGCTTGTTCTGAAGTGAACCTGATGCTTCTCCTTACTACAAAGTAGACCTGTACTAGCTCAAGCAAGGAGAAGCCAGATGCTCCCCTTGTATTGAATGGTTCATTTATACTTCCCTTATACATTCCACTGCGATGGATAGGTTATAGATTCTTGTCTGGATTAAGTTCAGACTGTAATCATGAAAGACTTGCACCTGCAGTGCCAGCATTGTGCAGATCTGCAGAAGATGAAAAGAGTTGTCTGTTATTTTCACATGGGAAGGAAACCTGGGCTGACAGCATTCCAGGGTATAAACACAATTAGGTCAGATCAGACTGAAAAATTGGCAGATCTGCTTTCTGAGCAACTAGCAAACTCAGATTTCTCATGTAAGAAGCTATTTCCAATGGCAGTAAATTTATCTCAGGATTTCTGGCTCACTGAGTTTAGTGGGTGATTGACATTGTACCATTTATGACAGTGCTGTAGCTCAGCCTGTTTCCTTTTATTTTTCCTTTTTTCTTACTTTTTCCTTTTTTCTTACTATGCTACCCATTCCTCTGGAGCTGATGCTTTTAAGAGATGACACAATATTTATATACTATAAATGTATATTTATATGAGCTGTATGTATTTATATACAGCTGGATGAGCTGTAGGCAGTGGTCTGAGGATTATTCCACAGTATCAGCTTCCAAAATATGAATGTATACAAAACGATAACCAGTAAAGTGGTGATGGATGAAGCACTGCATATAATTGATTTAGATAAAAGTGCTGTTGAAGCAAGCTGTTAGTGATGATTCAGCACTTCCTTAGTGGTCTTGCAGAGAAGACATCAGAAGTGACTCTATTACATGTGGCGATCATGAATTCAATAGTTTGATGTGCTTGAAATAGTGAAGATTATTTACCAGAAGTCTAAAAAGTACTTTTTCAGAGGACCTTTATACTGTTCAGGCCTTTGTAGCGTGAGTGACAGAAAGCTGTTAATCTGTGAAAAAGCAAGAAAATAAATGTATCCAACTTCTTGGCATTAATGAGTACTCCAAAAAGAATAATGAAAATGGCCGCGAAGTAAAATTCTTAATACAACAGCTTATTTGGGTTCTGATCTAATTGTTCAAGTCATGCACCAGTGGCTGTGTGTCCCCGCAGTGTGCTGGTAAGTTGAGATTTACTTGTGGGGAGCTGTAATCTGAGAAGGCTCAACCAGCTTTTCGAAGAGTTTTTTGCACAGATGAGCAGCCATTTTCCTTTTCATCAGAGAAACCTTCATCTGTTCTGATTCAAAATAAAATACTTTTCCTCCTCATTGCCCCCTTCAGTTTCAGTGAAAATGTTTGACTTCGTTTTACCGTGTTATTTAAAATGCAAAGGGTAGCTTTCTTTTTTTTTTTCTTTTTTTTTTTTCTTTTCTTGAGTTAGTAGATTTAACTTTACTTATGTATTTGGTCTCTTTCAGAAGCCTAAAGAGCCCGTTCCAACCCTTGCTCCAAAAACCCTTTCTGTAGCAGCGGCTTTCAATGAAGATGAAGATGTGAGTAGTAAGCCAGTGATTGACACAACTTAGAGTCCCATTGGTGCAGGTTAGAGTTAGGAGGAGATAGCAAGTCATTTAATTTTTTTTTTCAATATAAGTGACAGGGATTTTATGCTTAGAAGCATCTCCTGATTTTCCATTTAAGTGTGTACAATTCTGTAGTACCCTACTGGTTCAAAAATTGTTTAATATACTGATAACTTTTCCTTGAAAATGAAATATACATCATTGGAATTACTGGTTGCTTTCTCTGGGCTTTATAAAAGACAGGCAAAGAGAAGTTCTGCTCTTTTTGGTTTCTTAAGTATTTCATGGTCGTGTTGCTGCTCCTTCTTGCACAGAGATGATCAGAGGAATTGTTTGTTTTTATTTATTTTTTTCTAAATCACATTGCTTTCCTGTTGGGCTGCATTCCATAATTTAGCATTGAGATGTTCATAAGATAATGGCCAGCCACACTCTGAACTCCTTTTTCCACTGTAGAGTGAACCAGAGGAAATGCCTCCAGAAGCCAAGATGCGTATGAAGAACATTGGAAGGTAAGTCAGCTGTGAACTGTGGTTTGAAGAAGGGTGAGCATGGAAGAATATCAAGTTCAAGTCAAGTCTTGCAGATGGCTTACAAATACAGGAAGATGGAATAGGTTCAAAAAGTTTTTCTTCAGAAACAAGCACAGTAAATATAGATCATGTGTTTCTATTGTAGTTTAAGAGTAGTGTGCATACATTTTTGTGTTGGATCTAATTGCTGCCTTCTTCTGAGGAAGAAATTTGTTCTACGTCACTGGTTTTCTTCTTGGAGATTAGTAGTCAAGAGTTGCAAACTGCGAGTTTTTATTTGCTGCTCAGTCTTACATCTTGGTAGTTCCCCATTTTACACATTGCCCTGAGGTCTGTAGTCTGCTTGGATTTTTAAACTCATGCAAGGGAAAGATGAAGATGGTCTTCTGGAGAGACAAAAAAACAAACAGCTGGTTTACTTTCAAAATAAATATGTATTGCTCTTTTGCTTGACACAGATTTGAGGCACATTAGGGTCAATCTTAAATATAGGGAAGGCTTTACTTAGGAGAGAGATTAATCTTGAGCATATGTATTTTGAAGATGTTCATCATTACAGATTGCTTTTAAAATCAGATCCCTGAGTTGACTTCCTGCTAATGCAGACTTACTGCTTCTCAGTGAATTTTCTTCTCCAACGGTAGATTTGGATCCTCAGCTTCTTTGCCTGTACTACAAATGCTTCCCAGTTAGCAGCAGTTACTGCCATTTCCACTCCCTCTGCTGCCCCATCTCATCTTGACGTGCCACAGACAGATGAGTTTTTTTCACCAACTGACAGTTGCTAGTAGCTAGGACTCCTGACATAACTGAAATAAAGAAATGTGTGGTAGTTCCTGGCAGCAGGTTGGACTTCAAACTGATTTTTTTAGTGCCATGTTGCACTAATTACTGTTGTTAAAGTGACTTTCTCAACTGATGCTGTTTTGCTTTTCACAGGGATACACCAACCTCAGCAGGACCAAATTCCTTCAATAAAGGAAAGCATGGGTTTTCCGACAACCAGAAGCTATGGGAGCGAAATATAAAATCTCATCTTGGAAATATCCATGACCAAGAGAATAACTAAACAATGTGGATTGAGATTTGGGTGTCTGGGGGGAGGGGAGGGTGTAACATTAAAGGAACAGTCTCCTTTTTTAAGAATGGTGTAAGACTATCTTTGGAGCCACTTTTTTAAGATTTTGAGTGGTACACTAATAACTGAGTTTGAAATTAGAGGTAATTTATGTTTTGTATACAGATCTCAAGGCGTTTGCTAATTTTGTAGTTCCATGTGATTAGTTTCAAAAGGTTACAGAAATAAAGAGATTGGAGTGGTACCTTTTTAAGATTTTTTTTTTTTTTTTTTTTGTCAGTGATTAATTAAGGTGAAGGAAAAAGGTTACTGTCTCTTTAATCAGGTTAACATAGAGTGCTCTTGCATTCTTATTTCTGGCTCCCTCTTCCTAACAGGAGAAACAGTTGGCTCCTGGGAATACTGCTAAAGAGTGAGCATTGTCTTGTGCTAGAAGTGTTACTGGACTATTCATTTGAATAAGAACTTAAACAGGAAACATTAAGAACCTGGATTTATTTTTTTTCCCCTGCAGTTAACTTTTTGTTAAGTCTTTGCAAACTAGAAATTATGTTGCTCTGAGTGGCTCTGGTAACTTAGCTCTAATTTTGTTTAAAACTTCATGTAGGATGTGTAACATTCTGTGGCCTGTTTCACGCTGAGGAAATGGGCCTTGTCTGTATATTAGATACAGTCTGTAAAGAATATTCACTACAAGGATAAGTCAGTATTTTCAATGTGCTCCTCTTAAGTCATTAGCCTTCAGTAGTGCTTGTTAGCATTTCCTTGTGAATTAAATAGAGACTAATATTAAATGCAGCAATGAGTGGTACACAAAGGCCACCACCAGAAGGACAAGATGATGTACGTTAAGCTGCCCGTTTGGTTGAAATAGTTTTCTTTACTATGCCTAGAAGGAATAAAAGCCACACCAAAAATCAGTAACTCACTGCTTAAGTATGAAAAATCTTAAGATGCACTTTCCCTGTCTTGCCATGTAAAAAAAAGAATGCCTTGATGCCTGTGTCTTCAGTGGATGCTATCTGGTTTCAAAAAAATCCTGGTTTTGCAGTCCTAATGCGTGTAGTATCAACTAGAAATAAAACTCATCCTCTTCCTGTCTGTCTGCCTTTTGCAGTAATTTGGAAAAAATGACAAAGTAACAGCTGCAACAATAACAAAAAAGCTTGAAAAAACTTAAGGTTCTTTCTGAACTCCAATACCTGACAGCATCAACAACTGCTTTCATTTTAACCTGGAACTGATGGTAGAGTTCGATATATTAATTGCTTTCATCCTCTCTCTAAAGCCTTTCTTCATGTTAAATTTAAACCTGCAAGTGCAGAAAGGAAAGTGCATCTTCAGTTGTATTTTTTTTATTTTATTTTAGGAAAGCTCTGACCACTTAGACTTCTGAGTTTGTATGTTCTAAAAAAATATTTTTTGTATTTTTGTATTGTATGTGTAATCTTTTTTCTTTTGAAGTCTGATGCAGTTGAATACCTGTAACTATTTTCTTTAAAGGCCTTGTTATAAACGTAACATAAAAACGTATACGTTATTTTTTTTTTCCATAGCAGAAATCTTTGGTTTATTTAAAGCAAAGAAACAAACAAAACAACAACAGATAACCCAACCTGGGTGCTACTGGAGCTTGGCAAGGCAAAAAGAAGCATTTGCGTTTCACTTACTTACTACATGTGGTTGTATTTGTCCAAAGAAATCCTTGAAGATAGTAGGTATTATTAGTGAGTGGCTGTTTTATCTTGCTTCTTAGCAGTTACTGGATACTTTCTTGTTTTCTTGTCCTAGGAGAAAGCTAAAGGGGATTTGGAGTAAGAGGGTAACAGCGAGACCTATTCTTTCTTAATTAACCCTGCTGTCTACCACGTCTTCCACTTCTTTGCCTGCAGCAGGTATTGATTTCAACAGTTTCCTGGTACTTAGAGGCAGAGCAGCACACTTGCTAGGATGTAGCTTTTGTGGAAGTCAGATAACAGTTTTATATTTGTCTGATTTACTTCCATGGTCAGTAAATGTAATTCCAGTCTGTGTGAGAGACTGCAATAACGTATAGATCTGAATTGAAGGTAAGCCGAAATTCTGTCTCTCAAGTTCCTTCTCAGTGCTGTGTGGAAGAAAATCAAATCAAGATTGCCTAAATCCACTTGGGACTGAATGTCTGACAGGCTTGATCTAGTAGTTACAAAGGTGTCTGTTGTCTGATGCAAAGAAGAACTGATCTGAGAAGTATGGTTGAGGAGAATGTTAGCTGGAACTTCCACTTGGAGTTCTGGGCTTCCTCTGCAATATTCATTGTCTGAATATAGTAGTAATAAAGGGGAAGGCTATATATTTCAGGGATTCTGTTTGTTTTTTGGTAAGAATATTAAAGAGTTCTAAAATTAATTGTGAACTACCTGATTTAGCTGTCTGAAGTTCTTCAAGGGCATTTGCAGAGAATTTAGCTGCCTTGTAGGGAGATGTGTTTGACTGTCAGTAGTTGAAATGTGTTATCCACACAACGTACACTTTTAACTCAGAAGGCTTATGCTTGCTTAGCAGTAAAGCTTTACTTAGCACCTGAGAAGCTTGTAAAACATTTAAGACGTAAGGTGAAGGCAGAAGTAATTATCCGGTAACCTTTTCCATGCCTAAACCGCATTTGAACCTGCTTTGTGGCTGGGATGTTGGTGTATCCAAGCTCATTTAACACTAATTATACAAAAGATAATGAGTGTAGGCAGCTACTGGTAGCGTTTCAAGTGTTGCTGGTGCAGCCCCTCAGTCTCGATTTCATTCCTTTGAAAATGTGAGAAGTGTACTGTCCAGATTCTCAGAATCTATATTTAATCAAGCAGAAGGAAGTACGAAGCTGTCTGTCTGTAAGGTAACAGATGATGCTCTTTTAATTTTGTGTGTTTACTTCCTTGTAGTAGATTACGTAACTACGGCACTCAGACAACTTTGGCAAAAGCAGATGTTATGTCATGGCATCCTCACCCTGGCAGCAGACACAGTTGCATTCAGGCCTGTTGTACTTCATCTCTGCTAGGCCTGTGATTCTTAGAGCACCTCCTTGTCAGAACTGACATGGCTGTGCTGAGTTCTGTACGCTGCAAGTGCTTTTGTCAAAGCTTGGGTTGTGAGGAAGCCCAGAAGCTTTTACTGCCTGACAGAGTTCTTTCACTCTGATACATGTTTGAATCTTAAAAGCTACACTGTGTTTACTTCGGAAAGCTACTTGTTAAATAACAAGCCATTGCTTCTGGGTGGAGGCAGGGATATCTATAAAACTAGAAGCATGAGCTGTTACATTTTAACCTTATGTAGAACTTATTAAATGTCTGTGAATTTCCATTTCTAAATTAAGAGTGATAGGAGCCCGAGCAGATTTAGGAACCAAGTAAACCTTTGAAATTTAGCGTGCATTCGTTCTGCAGTATAAATAGATATATGCCAGCTTCCCTTCAGGGTGGGTAGCGTAGGTAAGAGTGGCAGTGACTGCCACAGCTAGCAACTGGAATATAAACTATCTGATAAAGTTGTGTGCAGTGAGATCTTGAAAACCTTTGCTCATCTTTGACCTCTTTCTTAAATTCGGTTCCTTGGATTTCATAGTGAAACAGATGCTGAAATTTCAGGTCAGGAGCCTATGTTAATACTTTCCTTGAAGTACAAATATATTAATCTAAGGCAATGCAAGTCATAATAAAAATACAGTTCTCCTTTTTTTTTTTTTTTTTTTTTCCCCCTAGCTTTCCATAATTTGTAATCATTATGTTTTAAGTGTTGGCTGATGCTTGGTAGGAGGTTATAAAATGGTAATTCAGCCTTTGCTTTTGTGCAAAAAATCTGGTAGCTTTTCATATTCATACATAAACAAAACTGCACTCTGGTGTTGCAGACACAAAATAGAGCAGTATAGTGTGAAGACTAATAATGAAGCTAGTGTATCTTAGATAAAAAAAGCATATCTTAAGTGCTTGTTTAGCACTAGTCTGGGCTGCTGAACTTAGTGGTACTGAATAAGTTAATGCTGATGCTACCATTTATAAGACAAGGCCCTCTGACAGACATATTTTACATATGTGGCTGAGCTTTCTGGCAAGTCTCATAGCTGATGAGTGTCACAGTAGAGTTGTGACATAACCTAATGGTTAGCCTGCTAAGTAGGTACACAGTTCCAATGCTTTAGGTATGCACAGCTCTTCACAGCTCTTCATTTAACAGCCAGGAGTGATGTGAATCTGGTTCAAATGAAAGGGCAGGGAAAGTTTTCCACACATCACTTGTGGTTTTTAATTTTTAAATCTATAGTTGCAGCCTTACTGAATAGTATTTGTTCATTGCTAGGCCATGTTAGTCCTTGTGTACTCAGCCTTTTGAAACCCTAGTTTTGATATGTGTATTTCTGATGTAGCCTAGATTCCTGCGTGGGCTCGCAGAAGAGTTACCTAATGTGCCAAAATGCTAAGGGTCGATGTGCCCAAGTCCTAGTGTTTCCATTAGGGAGCAGGATAAACAAAACCAACAAATGAATCCCAACAAAACAACCTCCCCAGGAACAAAGCAACAACAAAGCTGGCTCTTCTGCAACACCAGCATTGCCTTAAGTTGCTAGCAGTAATGAGAAGGCAGCTGTGCAACTAATGTCCTTCAGGCAGGAGCGTAATGCTGGAGAGCTTCCCAGCCCAGAATAGGGGCGAAGCCATAAGTGTCACACGATGCTTCCTCCTGGGTAGCAGTGTTAAACACAGGCACAGTATACATTTATACAGTGCTTGTTGTGCTCTAGTCTGCTCATGTCCTAACACTTCATTTAGGAATGTACTGGTTTTCCTATCCTTGTACAAGTTGTTTATTTAACTTCAGCAAAAGTTGAACATAGGTGATAAATGAACAATATGGAACAGCTTCCTAGGTGTATGGATGAGGGCTGATCCAAAAGTAATGCCTCCTATGTTGTTATGGTGGCCCACAATGTCAGAAGCAGATGGTGGTATGGCAGTAGGGTGGGACCTTCCCACCAATATTCTCTTCCATGTTGCTGTGACAGATGGCAGTAGAGGGGGGTCTGACAGAATGACAGCTGACACGGGAGTGTGTTTGAAGCAAAACTGAATTCCTCCATGCAGAAAAAACAGCACCCATGGACATCCATCAACACTTGCTGGACATTGATGGAAACCAAACAGTGGATGTGAGCACAGTGAGGCAGTGGATGGTACATTTCAGCAGTAGCAACAGCAGCGTGAAAGATGAGCCGTGTTCTGGATGGCCATGCACAGCTGTCATACCACAAAGTATTTTCAGTCATCTCCACACAAACGAGCAGATTACAGCCAGGGAACTGTGCATGGAGCTGAACGTCAGCTTCAATGCATTGGGAAAATGTTGAAATGTCACAAAGCCCCTGCCAGGTAGGTCTCAAAAATGCTCACATAGGAACATAAAGAACAGAGAGAAAGCTGAAGATGACCATTTCCTGGATCCCATCATTACAGGTAATGAGACATGGCATCAGCACTACAAATCAAACTCAAGAAAGCATTGTGGAGTGGCAACAAGTGAATTCCCCATCAAAGAAGTTCAATATGCAGCAGTCAGTGAGTACAGTCATTCATTGCCTTTTGAGGTAGGAAAGAGTCCTGGGTTTCCTGGAACCACAACCATCAATGCTGACCAAGCTCAGTCAGGTCGGAGAAGATGACCACGTTTCTCATGCAACACAGTAACACCACGCTTCCATACCAGTTGGAAGACCATGGAGCAAATTGCTTGTCCTACCACATCCAATGTATAGGTCAGATTTGGCACTTCTGACTTCCATCTGTTCAGGGCAATGAAAGATGGACCACATGGGCAACATTTTCCTATTTTCTAGCAACAATGCAGTCATAGCAGCCATGAAACACAGTGGGGCACTGCTGCTGGTGCAGATTTTCATGAGTGTGGCTCTTGTTCACTGCTGGTAAAAATGCATAGCTAGTGGTGGTGACTGTGCTGAAAAATGTTTGGTAGCTGAGAATGTGCTCCATCAAAGTGTTACCTGCTTTCTGCGTTTGTGGAAGCATTACTTTTGAAGGAACCAATGTAGATGGCAGAATACAGAGAAGGAATAAGTAAGTCAAACCTTTTCCAAAGAAAAAAAAGTTGCTTAAGAGAATAATTTCTGACAATACTGGATTTATTTAATGACAGAAACCGTAACTTTATACATCAAACACTAAATAAAAACAGTATAGTTTACAGATCAAATTATGTACAAGAATTTATTACTAGGAATATAAATGGATACATCTTAGGAGCTTTATTTTTTTAAAAAAAAATCAACTTAAATAATATCAACTGCATTATTAGCAGTCTTCAAATAGGCTGTGGGAGAATCTTAAATTAAGAGCTTAAGAAATCTAAAGAAAAACATAAGGCAACTGTACAAACACAGGAACAGCAAAACAGGCATCGACAGCCCCTGCTAACTTCATGCCATTCTGAAAAGGCAAGGCACAGTACGTCAGGAAAGGGATGTCCCAATGTTCAGCTTTGATATTCCTGGCTGAGTTTCCCTTATGAAACAACTTTTCAGGTGGTTTTTTATTTTTATTTTTTATTTTTAATGGCAGGCCATCACATCAGTTAAAGCAGGCTCCGAAATTTCTGTTTTTACCATATGCTGGGCAAATAAATTAATGCACCAAAGATTAAAAGATTAAACGATTAAACTGAGGTGCCAATAATATTCTTTGTAAGGTAACACACTAAATATACAAATAATGTTCTAGCGTTATTTACAGCTGTATTTCCTTGACATTTCATCACTTAATACATAATTATTTGTCAGATACAAACACTGGAGTAAGTTTTACAGATTACCTAGCAGTCTATTCTTTTCTCATCATAATGGCAGTAAGAACTGTTAATTTACCTATGTCTTTATAATTTATAGCAGGATGGCTATCTCAAGATTCCTTTACCATACAAAAATTGAAGCATTATAGCTAGCAGTACTTTTTCCCCAAAGTATTCCTCTTAGTTTTACTCAATTGGGCAGCCAGAAAAAAAAAAGAAAAAACAAACCCCATACTTCTAAAGGCTGCAGGATATATAAATGATGACATTACTTCTCTGCAGGATGACCTTCACCTCTGAAATGGTCATCCACAGATTAACGCAAATCCAAGGCAGGAACTTAGACCAACTTAAGAAAAAAAAGGTCAACACTGCTTATCTGCATGCTTGTAAAATAGAAAAAGAACAGTGTGCTGTAGCTTCGTAAGCAGATGCTCATAGTTAAATGTGATGAGGTAAAAATACTCATTCAAATGAAGTGGTTACTTTATCATGGATTCTGCAGTGCTCCTCAGTGGATCTTTTTCATGGATACAGAGATACACACATCTAACTTCATTTACCAATTGTACTCGACAGTGTTCCAGGCTTCCATGGGTACGCTGCTGCTGCTGCCAAAATTGGAAAGCATTTGACAATGCTAGAGGGACTAATTTAAAGAACACAGTTCTGACTGTTCAAATACATCCCATCATCTCCAACCAGACACATTTGTTGTTTAGAAAGAACTTAAAAAATGAAAGAACCCACACCTTGAGATGCATACAGTACATAGTACTAAATCACAGACATTTCAACTAGGGGCCAAGCATTGCTGTGAGTCAAGCTTTCTAGTACGAAAACCTAGTAAGAATTTTTCAATCCACATAGTATAACACTAGGTATTTAGCTTGCCCTAGCATTTGTTACAGCAGCAGCAATAAAATTACCAGTCTCCAGAAGACATTAAGACCAATTTATTACATGATACTGAGATACTCGTAATTCTCTACCCTGATACTGCTGTGTCCCCCATTTGGGAATTGTCAGAGCTCCTCCCATCAGCAAGATAACAAATCAGATCATAAGTAGCAGGACTCCTTCAGTACAAAAATATGCCCATTCTCAAAGAAATGTGCCGTTACATCCCTTTCACTTACAACTTTCTGTATCAAATTTAATGCAGAAATATATCTGTCACTAAGTTACCCACTTTGGATACACAGAATAACAGTTCCTTTACACATCTCAACATTATTCACCTAAACATAATAGAGGATGAGGTGTAAGCTCCTCACTTAAAAGATGAAAGGCAGTTTACCGTGGAGTAATATCTCTGAAATGGGCTGTCTTCCAGTGAATTTGTTTTCCTCATCTCAGAGTACCACACCCTCAGACATCAGAGCAGTCGTGCCCATTAGTTTTTTTGGAACCTTGGACCTGCTGCCCACTGACTTGGAATATAAATAACTCCTGCAAAACTGGGATTCACTGATTGCAGATGTCACAACTGCCAAAAGACAAAAGCCTCTTTAAGTCAGACACAAAGCACAGCTGAAGCATTTCATCATTGCCTTGTTTCGGGCAAGAGATGGAACCCAACTCTGGCAATTTGCTGACAAACTTGATGAAATGCACATTAAACAAAAGTTATCAATTACTGTATGTTTCTAGGTTTTAGTGCAGCTTCTTTGTACATGTGTTTAAATTTACAGCACGATACTTACCCAGGAAATAATATTAGTCCAACCTTTTTTTTTTTTTTAAAAAAAAAAAAAACAAAACAGACCAGTACAGACATTTCTGCCTTCAAAGTATTGGCCTAAACTGAAGCATTTAAACTTTTTCTCTGTAGCACACAGTGCAATATTTCATAGCCAAGAAATTCAGTACAGGGGATTAACTGTTTGAGAACAGGTGTCACCGTAAGTCTTGGATACCCAGCTAAAGCCTGGCTGCCCCACATGGTAAGACTTTGGCCCCCTCGCTCTCTCTTACAGGCTCTACTCACTCTGTCTCCGTAACATGGGCTACTTCTACTTCTACAGTTTCCATGGCCTGAGTAACTTCAGCCATTTTCTGTCCTTGCTGCTGTGCAAGTACATAATTTACCACCTGCATGATGCTTTGGTCAGAAAGAGTAGAGACTGATGAGCATTGCTCAGTAGTTGCAACTGCTTCGATTGCTTCAAGCGTGTCTCCAGTCACCACCACAGTTTCGATCTCCTCACCACCAACACTAATCTCAGTTTCTTGTTCCTGCATGTCTGCTGCTAAAATGCTGATGGCGTGCTCCACCTGCGTTCCCTGGTTATGAAACTGAAGAGTATCTTTTTCCAGCATTATTTTACAGGGCACGTAGTCCCTGTGAAACTTGGTCATATGCTTTCTCAGCGTCCGGGCATCTATGTAAGCTTCGTTGCAAACCGGGCAGACATACGGTCGTTCTCCAGTGTGCGTCCTCACGTGGCGCTTCAGGGAGCGTGCATCAGCCCAGGCGACTCCGCAAGTGAGACATTCAAAGGGCTTCACACCTGTTCTCAAAAGCAAAGCAAAGCAAAGCCATCTCAGCCTTTGTAAAACAATGAGAAATGACAGGGGGACAACAGAAATCTTAGAAGCTTTCTTTTAAGCTTACTTTTTCTGTACAAGAACAGGATCTCGCTTACCCCTTCGGTAATGCAGTATAATGCAAGGACCAGACATTAAGATTTTCCTTTCCACAGGTGCTCTTCACAAACTAGTGTTACTTCCCAGAAATTCCCTTATAACATTCCTTTTCACACAGTTTCCCTATTACATGTGGCTGCTTAATTTAAAGCAAATGTGACTGTTTTTGTGATGCTCTTTGGAAATGATATTTCTCTTAATACTGTCACTTATATTCCCAGTTACACCCCGTTTCTGTACATCTTTTTAAACACACCTCTCATCAAATCAGCACTTATTCTAGTTAGCTTCTAAGGCCATCTACAGCTTTTTTCTTCCTCCCTCACTCTGCATACATTGAAATACTGCATGGGATGTGAAGTTTTTATAACCTTGTAATAAATCAGGAAGGTGACCAATTTCCAGTGGTTCCTTTTCTAAATTCAAGCCAACAGTTCTCTCGACTTAGAAATGTTTTGTTAACTGCGTGCCATTCCAAACTACTACATACAAACCTTTGCCAGATACACTGCTTTTTATCATTTCTAAAAGAAATAAAGGATTCCTTTTCCATTAAAGCTTCAGAAAGACAAATTAGTACTGTCCCCATGCTACCGTAGTTTTAGAAAGATCCCAACAGCCACTTCTGGGAATCACTGCAAGCAAGTTAACTAATTAGGACAAGCCTAAAACTAACTGGCCAATCTATAAGAATTTCTGTGTCTCCTGCATCACAGGACAGACAGATTCAGTGAAAACCCACGATAATCTCTTTGCAACATTTTTAGGGGCTGGGGAATGTGCTGACTGCCTGCTTTCTACATACCTTGATGATTGTTCATGTGTCTCCTATACTCCCGGAGCTGTGTGAATTTTCTTCCACAATGCTCACAAACTCGTTCCAGGTTTTGTTTTGCTCTTCCTTTTTTCCCATGCGTGGCTTTCTTCACATGTCTTCTGTACAAAGCCTTCTCATAAAATTCTTTACCACACACATTACACCTAGAACGTGTTAAATAGGAGATCTGTCAGAGCCATTATCCTATGCTTCTCTTAAGTTGCTTGAACAAAAACTGAACTTTAATTAATGTAGGTAAAGTTTAATGGGAATGCTGCTTCCTATGACAGGTAATTCCATAATTAAAAATGTGAAAGCCATATTTTCTCCTATTCACAGCCACAAAGCTTCCACTTCCCACTCCAGAGCAGCAAGATCACATACAAAGCATTTCTAAACTAAACACATTTATCCTCTTATGACTTCTTATGTATTAGCCCCAGGGTTGTGCCAGCAAATTACCAGTTTGACCAGCTGATTTGAAATCATCCATCCATTCCCAAAAACTCAAGGCTCCAGTCAAGGACAAACAATTAGCACTTTTACCACAGACTAGACAGTTCCTTCTGACTAATTTAGGGCTGTGGAACTGTATAATCTCGTATATTTCAGTTAAGTACATTTCCTCTTACCTATAAGGGTCTGTGACAGAGTGAGACTTTACATGAGAATACCAATCTTTCTTCCAACTGTAACATTTTCCACAGAACTGGCACTGAAATGGCTTCACATCTAAATGTTTATTCATATGCTGACGGAGATCTCTAGCTTCATAGAAACTCTTTTCACACCTGCAGAGGTAAAGGTCTTAGCAATACAATGTAGGGTCATCAATACTGGTACAACATTTGCTCAACGTACTGTATGGTGTATACAACAACATTACAACATGATTGCACGAGACTAGTTAAAAAACGTTTTCTCTCTCCAAAATATGTATTAACAAAAGCCTTTTTTTCAATTTTTCTTTTTAAATTATTATTATTTAGCACTTTACAAGTCTTATTGCAGGCAAACAAACAGCTGTGTTTCAAACAGGAACTGCTTTTAATCTTAATAAAAAACACCACCACGGAACAACTTACTGAGTACACTGATATCCACGAACTTCAGGCTTTGGTTGGTGTTTCTTTATGTGTTTACTGAGTCCTGATGCCCTATGGAAAGATTTTCCACAGATGGTGCAAAGATACTTGGATTCTCCTGACAAAAACAAAACCAGGCATGTTACAAAGACAAGCCTCCATCTCTCTGGAATGCTTTGTGAAAGCATTATTTTCTTCTCCTGGAATTCATCTGAAGGGATGAGAACACCTACAGGTTGCAGACCATACAAATAACACATTGTTTTCCACTTTCATGGCATAAGATGTAAGGTATTTAAAAGTAGGAATAAGAACTGAAGCATATTTCTCATACTGACTAAAAATATCTGTCTTTTACTGAAAAAATTTAGAAGAGCAGCAGATAGTATCTTCTTTCTTTATGAATGTTTAATTAGTACAGAAAATCTTGTAAAACATACACGGATTCTGAAGAAATTTAACTTAGCAAGTTGTCCTCTGAAAGTACAGACCAAAAGCGTACAAAGTGCTCTGAAATATTCCATCCCTTGTCTGTCTCTGTTGAACCAATATAATATAGGCATAAACAACAACAACATAGCAACAGACTAAACGTGACTCCTTGTTCTCATATATAGTATTTGCATATTAACCTTCAGCTATAGTGAAATATGCCCAGAGAGGGAATGCAAAATGACTGCTTACCTCTAAGTCAACAGGCTGACCAAAGGGAAGAACTAATTATTTCCAACAGTACCTTTCACAATGAAGAGCAATGTTAGCGTTCACCAGCATACAAAAGCCATCCAAAGTAAAAGGCTCCTCTTCCTTCTCACTTACCAGTATGAATGCTCACATGTTCTTGAAGGCTTCTTTTTGTGACAAAGGACTTCTCACACAAATCACACTTAAACTGTTTCTGTACTTCGTGAAGAGCTAAGTGCATTTTTAATCCATGCTTATATGTAAAGGTCTTTCCACAGACCTGAAAAGAAATCCAGATCCAAAAACAAATAAAACTCAATACTTAAAACACTTAAAACAGCTTTGAAAAGCTGTTATCTTCAAACAGAAAAAACTCCTGGATTTCTTAGGAACTAGGATGACCAAGCTTGCAGTATCTCACACGTAGCAAAACAAGTCTGTTAAAAACAGGAACGCTCAAGCGAATACATATTCTAGACTGAGAACATTAATTTTCAAGATCCCATATCTAGTTCAATTCTACTTCTCAGTTTTGGACTACAAGAAATATCATCAGGAATGTTACAGTATTTTCTCTGTTCTGTAATGATCAGAAGGCTGGAGCACCTCTCCTATGAGGAAAGGTTGAGGGAACTGGGATTGTTTAGCTTGGAAAAGGGAAGGCTCTGGGGAGACCTCACCGTGATCTTCCAGTACTTGAAGGGAGCACGTATAAGCAGGAGGTGGAACAACTGTTTACAATGGCAAGTATCAAAAGGACAAGGCAGAATGGTCTTAAAGTGAGACAGGGGAGGTTTAGGTTAGATATTAGGAGGAAGTTTTCCACACAGAGGTGGTGACGCACTGAACAGGTTGCCCAAGGAGGCTGTGGATGCCCCATCCCTGGAGGCATTCAAGGACAGGCTGGATGTGGCTCTGGGCAGCCTGGGCTGCTGGTTGGCGACCCTGCACACAGCAGGGGGGTTGAAACCAGATGATCATTGTGGTCCTTTTCAACACAGGCCATTCTACGATTAATCAATTTTTTAGAACAGAGAGTCAATAGTAAAATATTTTTCTCTTTACCTTGCAAGCGTGTGGTTTTACACCAGTATGTTTGAGCATATGTATCCTGAGAGAATAGAGCTTAGGCAGAGTTCTCCCACATATATCACATATGAACTCGCGCTTAGTTCTCCCTTTCACTGAGGACACGCCTGTCTCTTCTACTCCATCAGCTGCAGCATTCACCTCAGTCTTGCGCGTGTGTCGGACGAGATGGGCTCGCAGGGAGGCACCATACTGGAATTCTTTTTTACACAACTGAAAAAGAAAACATTACAACTTTACTTTGCTTTAACATTTAAAATTAATTTCAAAAAAGCTAGAGAGAGGATTTTAAGAGTAGTAATCTGATCAGGTAGGTCTACAGCTTGACTCCTACAGACATTTTATCTCTGGTTAATTAAATGTTGAATTTCATAGCTAAGTAAAGAAGTGCTGATAGCTTCCCAATAATGCTCCAACTTGCAAGCTACTCTAAATATAGTTGCAGATGTACTGCTGTGGCAAGGAGGAAAACCCACCCCAGCACTATGAACAACAGTGTGCCTGAGAGCATCATGTGACATGGGAGCATGTCCATGTGGCTGCACTGAATTCTACCTATTCAGATCAAGGCTCCATCTGTCTCTAACATCTATGAGGAAAATAAAAGCACATACTAAAAGAGACAAGAAAAATAATTATGAATGTTATTACTGAATGACTTTTAATAGCAAGGTTACGGACAAAGAACTTACTGGGCACTTGTAGTCTTTAGACCTTTCATGCTTCAGTGTGTGCATGATGAGTGCATAGCGTCGCTGGAACACCATTCCACACTCAGTGCATTTGTGCTGAGCTTCTACTTCATTATTTTCTGTGGTCTCTCTTTTGGGCTGTTTCATTTTTTTCCCTCTCTGAACCAGCTTCATGGCAACCTACATCAGGAAAGCATAACCTGTGAATGAACTTTATTACAGTACAATTCATACTTCCTCTGAAAGTCAGCACTAAAGCTTATTTTTTTTTGTCACTGTAACATCAACCAGTCTTGCTTAGTTTACGCTTATAGGGCATCACTTTCCAGTAGTTTTCTGTTTACAGCTATTGTGGTTTTAAAACAGGACCATTTTTCCCTACTGTGATCTGATTATAACTAATTGACTCCAGAGACAACTAATCCTTCAGCCCTGAGTAACTAAGTAACCTAGCTTGGTTAAGTGCAAACTAAGGGACACACAGAGAGGAACCATGAATACCTCCCATCATAACTTCTACCAAACGTTTCCAACTATTTCTTTAAATCCAACATCCCCTTTCAGGATTTATTTCAGAAGTCATCAAATTACAGAAAAAAAAAAAAACTGGCTTCAATCATTCTTACCAGCTAATGAGAAGAGTTAGTCACAACCTGTAAATAAATTTACAATATTTAAGCAAAGTTACTTCCAGTTAAGGGTGTTCTAACTTTCTTGCTAGGCAGTACTGGTAGATGATCAGTAAGAGCTTCGAAAATTCATGCTTTATCCCTGACATCTCCATGCCAACTGCAATTATTACAAGTATTGTTTGCTGTAATTTCTCTGCCATGTTATTCTTCCAGTATCAAAATTGGGACCTCAGGAAGGAATGGTTCTTTGCTAATCCTCATAAAACATCCAGCACCATGTGGGGAGTTGAGCACAAAACAAAAATGCAAAACTATGAAATCGATTATGAAAGCAGAAACCCATTTTCGACTCAAATTAAATAAATTTGAACAATTATTTAAAACATTCCTCTGTCAAGGGCAGGAACTTAAAATCTGTCAAGTAAGTTAAGCAAAGCTTCTCCTGAAATTACCTTCAAGATAACGCCCCTCCAAAAACAGAAAAAACCCCAAAGTCACAAATATAGCACTTGGTATATTTTGACTGTCCTAGTTTCAGTACCTTGGCTTTAACTTCTTAACCTGTTAACAGAGGCTAATGGTACCATCTGCTAGGATAACAATAACAAATTACATATCTGAGCCTGGGACTGGTAGATCTACCATGGAAGGACTTCACAGAACACTGGAAAGATGTAACATGCAGTGAAGTGGAATGAATAAAGCAAAGCTTACTCATCAGGGGTGTGACAGAGAGGCTGCCAGACCTTGTACATCCCACAGACTACTACCCACTGCTGCCATTCCACATATGCTAAGGGAATAGCACTGCAATTGGTACATCAGCCTCAATAGGAGCCCAACTCAAAAGCCTGTACACTAATACACAAAGCATGGGGAACAAGCAGGGAGCTGCAGACACGTGTGTGCCTACAGGGCTATGATGTCATTGGCATCACTGAGATATGGTGGGATGTCTCCCATGACTGGGAGGAATTGCTCGGTATAAACTCTTCATGAAAGACAGGCAGGGGAGAAGGGGAGGGGTGTTATCACATCAACAACCAGCTGGAGTCCATGGAACTCCACCTAGGGACAGACAAAGAGCTGACAGAGCTTAAGGGTTAGGGTTAAAGGGAAGGCAGGGGGAAGAGACATTGTAGTGGAGGTCTGCTACAGGCCACTCAATGAGGAAGACCAAAGTGGATGAGGCCCCCTGTAAACAGATAGGAGTAGCTTCACATTCACAAAACATGGTCCTCATGGGAGACCTCAACCACCCCAGTATCTGTTGGAGAGACAACACAGCAGGGCACCAGACATCAAAGAGGTTCCTGGAATGTGTTGATAACTTCCTCTTCCAAGTGATACTACAAGAACCCACAAGAAAAGGTGCTATGCTGGACCTTGTCCTCACCAATGTGGAAGGGCTGGTGAGTAACATTAAGCTCAAGGGCAGCCCTAGGCTGCAGTGACCACGAAATGGTAGAGTTCAAGATCCTTAGAGCAACAAAGATGATGTGCAGCAAGCTTGCTACTCTGGACTTCAGGAGAGCAAACTTTGAACTCTTCAGGGAACTGATTGGCAGGGTGACATGGGATAAAGCCCTGGAGGGAAGAGGGGCACAAGAAAGCTGGCCAGTATTTAAGGACCAACTCCTCCAAGCCCAGAAGCAGTGCATCCTGAGAAAAAAGAAGGCAAGCAAGAATGCCAAAAGGCCTCCACACATCAACAAAAAGCTCCTGGACTTCATTAAGCACAAAAAGAAAGCCTATAGGGAGTGGAAGCAGGAATGAATTACCTGGGAGGACTACAAAGAATTTGTCCAGGGATCAGGTTAGAAAAGCTAATGCCCAGATAGAATTAAATCTAGCCATGGGCAGAAAGAGGAACAAGAGAAATTCTACATATCACATATATCAGTGATAAAAGAAGCCCAGGGAAGATGCAGGCCCTCTCCAGAAGGAAACTAGAGACCTGATCATGGGTGATATGGAGAAAACTGAGGTGTTTAAAGACTTTTTTGCCTCAGTCTTCACCAGCGAGGGCTCTAGCCATACGACCCAAGCTGCAGAAAGCAGAGGGAAGGACTGGGAGAAGGAAGATCTGCTTGTGTAAGTGAACATCAGATTTGAGACCATCTAAAGAACCTGAAGGTGCTTTGGCAGGGGAGTTGGACTCGATGATCTCTGGAGGTCCCTTCCAACCCCTACAATTCTGTGATTCTGTGAAATTCACAGGACCTACTGAGATCCTTCCATTGGTTCTAAGGAAACCAACAGATGAAGTTGCTAAGCTGCTATCCATCATATTTGAAAGATCATGGCAGTCTGGTGAAGTTCCCACTGACTGAAAAAGGGGAAACATAACCCCCATTTTCAAGAAGGGAAAAAAAAAAGATTCAGGGAATTTTAGGCCAGTCATCTCACCTCCATGCCTGGCAAGATCATGGAGCACATCCTACTGAAGGCCCTACTAAGGCACATGGAAAATAAAGACAAAGTGATTGGTGGTAACCAGCATGGCTTCACCAAGGGTAAGACATGCCTGACTAACTTGGTGGCCTTTTATGATGGACTTACAGCATCAGTGGATAAAGGAAGGGCAACCGACATCATCTACCTGGACTTGTGCAAAGCATTTGGCACTGACATACATGACATCCTCATAACCAAACTGGAGAAAAATGGATTTGATGGATGGATCATTTGCTGGATAAAGAATTGGCTGGATGGATATACTCCAAAGTTGCAGTCAATGGCTCAGTGTCCAATTGGAGACCAGTGACAAGTGGTGTACCTCAGGGATCAGTACTGGAACCACTGTGACTTAACATCTTAGTAGGCAATGTGCACAGTGGGATCAAGTGCACCCTCAGCAAGTTTGCAGACAACACCAAGCTGAGTGGTGCAGTTGACACACCAGAGGGAAGGAATGCCATCCTGAGCAACCTGGACAGGCTTGAGAAGTGGGCCCATGCCAACTTTGCAAAGTTCAATAAGGCCAAGTGGAAGGTCCTGCACCTGGGTCAGGGCAATCACAACCAAAGACACAGACTGGGTGAGGAATGGCTTGAAAGCAGCCCTGAGAAGGATTTGGGGATGTCAGTTGATGAGCGACTCAACACGAGCCAGCAATGTGTGCTTGCAGCCCAGAAAGCCAACTGTATCCTGGGCTGCATCAAGAGGAGTTTGAAGGAGGTGATACTGCCCCTCTACTCTGTTCTTGTGAGACCCCACCTGGAGTTCTGTATCCAGTTCTGGGACACCCAGCACAAGAAGGACATTGAGCTGTTAGTGTATGTCCAAAGTAGGGCCATGGAAATGATCAGAGGACAGGAGCACCTCCCCTGCAAGACAGGCTAGGAGAACTGAGGCTCTTCAAGCTAGTGAAGGCTCTGGGGGGGACTTACAGTACCCTTCCAGTACATGAGGGGGGCCTACAGGAAAGCTGGGAAGGGACTTTTAATAAGGGCAGGTAGCAACAGGATGAGGGAAAATGGGTTTAAACTGGGAGAGGGTAGACTAGGTACCAGGAAGAAATTCTTTGCTGTGAGGGTGGTGAAACACCAAAACAAGTTGCACGGTGAGGTTGTGGATGCCCCCTTCCCCTGGAAGTATTTAAGGCCGTGCTGGGTGGGGCTTTAAGCAACCTGGTTTAGTGGGAGGTGTCCCTGTCTACAGTAGAAGGGTGGAACTAGATGATTCTAAAGGTCCTTTCCAATCCAAACCATTACATGATTCTAGGCTACTCTCTCAACAAAAAACCCCTAATACTCACTGAGATCAATGTCACATAACCATGTACACCAAAAACAGTAAAGGCTCCTGATCGGGACAGAATAAGACCCTTGTTTCATTAAAAGAAAAAAAATACATATATTCAGCTACTAAGCATTTACTGTGTCTGAGTGCTTGTTTATTAATATCACTACTCCTTTTTTCATTACATTAACCAGTCCCAATCTAAAGGTAGCAGCGCTGGATCATTGTGATTTACGACTGTCTACTTAGGATGTGAGTCTTAACAGATGTAGGCCTGACTTCAGTAATGGATCTATATATCTACATATTTGTCTATCACTGACATATACATGTGCCACCTAAGAAATAAATCTGCAGGTCATTAAGAGTTTGAGGAAGTAGATACACCTTCTGCCCAACCACAGGAAGCTATGAAGGTGATACTCAAGGTAGGCTAAGAATAGCAAGCATTCAAAAAATCTCCAATCTGGAAACAGTTTTGATACTCCCCCCCAACAACGGCCACATATTAAGTTACTTCAGTTTGCAGTAATGTTAATTTCTCAATAAAAAAAACCACTTAAAACATTTGCCAGACAGTGCTTGGAAACGAGAAACAGTCTTTTCAAATTAATTTGGAAACAAACGACCACAAACAGGCCGAAACAGAAGAATACCTGCTGTATTGCAGATTTAGGATTTGTCTTTCTGTTCTGCAGTTTCTTCTCGATTCCTTTATGCAACCTGATGTATCCACCTTCACTAACAGACCGCTGCCGAAGCTTACTCTTGTAAGTGTCATCCTGGCTGGAAGCCAAGCTTTCCGGTGGCGAGGCTGAAAGGCTCTGTTCTCTACTTTGCCTGCCATGCTTTTCCTTGAGCATTTCTGAGGAGTCTTCAGAAACAGCCTCTGCGTTTACTTTACAATTCTCATTTTCATCTGTCTCCTTTTCCAATGGACTTTCCGTATCCATGGCTTCCAGAACTGATGGCTCAGGCTGCCTGGCAGACATAGGGCTACTTGAAACACTCTCTACCAGCTGCATTTTGACACCATTTTCAATTGCTTCAGATTGCTCCACAGGCTTTGAAAGATCATCAGGACAGGCCTCCACAGGCCCTGGGGGTGGGACGCCAGGCTGGGATTTTGCTTTTTCCTCTGGCTCAACAGAAGAAGGAGCTCCATTCACAGTTGCTGTTACTTCACTGGCCGCCAGCTCTACTGGCAGTGGCTGCTCAACACTGTCCACAGGAGCCATCTCAACTGCAGTTTGCTCTGTTAAATTCTGTGTTGATTCTACTGTTTGAATATCTCCCTTTTGGTACACTGTAATTTGTTTCTCCTCCATCTGTTTGTGAACATTCTCACAGATTTCAAGAACCTCTGACATGAGGAGATGCCGGGCAAGCATGGCCAGTTCTGCCATACTACAGAAGTCAAAAGTTAATTCTGAAGTATAAGCAAATTCCAGTAGTGGGAGGAAACTTGACTTGCAAAACCCTACCAAGAACAAAACAGAAGATTAGAGCAAACACTGATGATCCCCCAGTTACACCAAAATACCCCATGATAGATACATCAGTTCATCTTTGATATGGTTAAGTCTGAAATTTAGAGTGAAACATACCCACACGAAGCCCCTCTACTCAAACCCAAATCACCATCGCTTAAACAAAAACATCCTCCTTATATATTTTGTTCATGGACAGACAACTTTTTCAATAAGCAGAACAGAAGTTGTTTCACAATAAAATTCTTAAGATGATTGTTTGAATACCTTTGAAGCAAATTAATCCTAATTTAAGGATTTCTGGATGCTACATTCAGAAAGTAATTAAGAGTTAAGTAACAACTGAAGCTGCAGAAAAATAAGGCTAAAAAGTGGCCAAAAAAAGATAAAAAAAAAAAAAAAGAAAAAAAAGATAAACAAAAGCTTGCAAAGAAGCATTTGGTATAATTTCCCACAGTTCAATAAATCATACATCTAATATTTGGGGAACCTTCTGGACCATCATATATGTTCATTCATGTCTATTGTTCATGCAAAGACAGAGATGGTTGAGAAACCACCAGGAAAAGAATGGAACACATGCAAGTTCTGTACAATATTCTTCATCACTACAAAGCTATTTTTTGAACATTTATTTTTGGACCATCTCCCATCTTCAAAGAAACAAAGATTTGAGAAAGAAGCAAAAATATGGGTAGCGATTTTTTCCAGACACGAGACAATTTAGTATTTGCTTCTCAATTTGTTGAGAAGCCAGTGAACATCCCTTCTTCATGTCTTCTAACATTTAGTCTGGGACTAATGTAAGAAAATGCATGTAAACAAGCTAAAAACAAGAAACCAAAGATTCTAAGAAATTAAGAGATGGAATTCCATTGTCAATTCAATATGGGAGATCAGATATGCAAAACCAAAGCGATCGCTGAAGCATTAAATGCATACAGAATACTTGGAGATTAAGAGAAGAAAAAAAAAAAAGGCAAGATAAAGTATTTGGTTGTCTCGAACACTCAGAAGAGATTAAAGCAAATACTGTATGCCTTACTTCATACATTACAATTTCTATCTTTGAAACCCACAACAATTCACCTGACAGATCCACTACAGCTTCATGACTAGTGACAGCTCCCTTCTCAATGAAGAGCTCTCGGAAGTACTCGCTGTTGGCTGCCAAGACAGATTTGTGAGCTTTGTACTCCTCTCCTTCAATCAGCAGAGTCACATCACAGAACTGATTGGAAAGCCTCTGCTGATTCAGCTGGTTTAAGACTGACAGACAATGTTTGGAAGATGACTGCTTCACGAGGCCCTTACTGTCAACCTGCCACAAACAACATTATGAGAACTTCATTACATTTAGACATTACATTCTTTAAGAATTCATACTGAAACACAAAGACAATTATTTGCTGCAACCATAAAAGTAGTTCAAGACTGTATAATCTTACTGTCATTCTCTTTCTTTAGGCATACCAAATCTCACCCTCCTTCAAAACAGTTAAAACAAACAGGAAACATAGGAAGACGTATCCAATCAATTCCTTTACTGCATTTTTCAAAGCTGCAACATGAAAGTGCTTCTAGATTCAGTAGCCTTTACACCTGTGAACCCCTGCTTACCAACATCTAAAATTTTATATATAAATATAACATAGTTTATTAAGTAACAGATACAAATATCATGAGAATCTTATATGGAATGCTTCACTTATACTTCTGCAGTTCATTTTCCCTCAAGTCTCACATGTATATACAAAAATTAAAGTCATTTTATTTTCCAAAGGCCACCTACTATCACTAGTTTCACGTCACATATACCAGTCACCTGCTTCCACACACTGAATATTTTTGCCAAATCATATGTCATCTTATCATGACCAGATTATAACAGCAACAGAAAATAGATATACAACTAGAAATGCATTAACATCTTAAATACATTCAGATGTAAACAACGGTACTTACAAATACAAGCTCATGTTTTGCTATTGGCTTCTTCTTCACAGGCTTTGGGGACGCAGCTGGGATTGATGCCGCATTACTCATTTCATCATCTGTTTCATTACTGTCTTCATGAGATTTTACATCCAGTCCGAGCTCTTCCAGCATTTCTGAAGGATCTGACAGAGATCTAGAACGATCTAGCTTTTCTTGGCACTTGCTGCATTCTTTAATGTAATCTTTAACCTGCTTAAGAATACCTAAGGAAAATTAACAGAAGTTAATTAGGTTTCTAATCTTCATGTAATTCACCTTAAAAACATAAATAAAAATGTGATTAGCAAAAATATATGGAATGATTTTTTAAGAAAAATTAAGTCAGTTCTCTATCCTTTCTCTTTATACCAGTTCTGTCTATAACATTACTCTATTATTTTTAAGCTAGGAAAAATATTTCTATTTACATATTCATTATAAGAATCCCAAGACAACAAAAGCTGTAAATGAATCCTGCAATTAGTTCCACGCAAATTAGATCTCCCTTTGTCTTCACTAAAGAGGACAAGAATTTAAAAGCTTATGTAAAGGCTCTTGCAAAACTGGGACCAACTGAATTACAGGCAATGACATCGGTATGTATAATTAACACACATTTAAGTCAGCTGCTTAGAATCTAGAAGTTTAAAGAAGCTCTTCCCTCCAGTACTTTATGAGATGTAACCAAGTAATTTTGGATACTCAACAGTTCCTAACCTCAGTGTCACCTTTGAGACATGAAGGCATTCTAGAGTACAGTTTTGAACCCAAATTCATTTTCTCCACAAGGACAGCATAAGAGCCCATAGAACCCATTCCTTTATGCTTCAAAATCTATCACACCCCAGAACCTTGGCTGACACTGCATTAGCCTCATGCTGCTCATACTGTTGTGGAATATGCCATGTTAGATATGCATTCCTGTTAAGGACTGGCAAAATGCAGACCTCAAGCAACACAAGACATGAAAACACATTTCAGACATGGTTTATGTTTCCTTGATTCCAGCTAAAACCTGGGCAGGACATGAGGTCTCCTATCTGCAGATCCCACTTCTAATTCTGTTCTCAACCCCGGGCCACATTCCAGCCCATTGGCTCCCAGCTACAGCCCCAGTAGGTCAGCATCAACCTAGGAATAACAAATGAGTGAAAGCTGCTGTGCCCTAACACCAAGAGAGGATCATAATAAAGCTACAGAATGTCCTACTCTAACAAACAGAAGGTAAACAGAGGTCCGTTAAGAATGCATGGATGGATGGGTGCCAAGGATAGCAGCAGATGCCACAACAGTTTGATGTTGGGCAGACAACGAGAACCTACACAAAGGCAAGGAGACCATCATTCAGAATGCGTCTATCAACTTGGAGACTCCAAATCCTTTTTCACATTAAAGACCTTCAACTCAAAAAGATCTGGACTGGAAGGATGGGCTGCAGCTAGAGTATGAAGCCTACAAATCAAGACAGAGAAAACTAAAGTTGCAAGGGCAGATGTTAGGGAAAAATTATCTACTCAAAGTGTAGTGAGGCACTGGTACAGGTTGCCCAACAAAACTGTAGATTCCCCATCTCTGGAACCATTCAAAGCCCAGATGGATGGGGCACTGGGCCCTGATCTCGTAAGTAGTAGCCCTGCCCACAGCTCAATGATCTGTGTCTTCCGAGCTAAGCCATTCTATGATTTGCTTACTGACAGCTGAAAAAAAGCAAAACGAGAGAAGCGGGAAGAACAGAAAGCAGGCCCTGGGCAACCGAGAAGCTAGAGGTTTGTTTAATGGATACCTCAGATTGAAAGTAGAACACCAGCTCCATAGGGAACACAGATCCCAAGCTGCTGGCTCAGCTGCAAGAAAGCTATGACTGAGAATTATTGATGTTAGTGCAGCACTGTTTCTAACTGCTGTGACATCACTCCGCTCCCAGCTGGGGGTTAGCTCTGTGCGTGCAGCTTCTCATTGGAAGGAAACAGGCAAATGTAACGGTGAGTACAACAACCACACTCAACAGCGATGCTGCTGGCGCATCTATGACAGCGAGGCCGACATCCTAAAGACCGACCTAAGGCCAACGGAGCCTTGAGAAGCACCAAGCTGGAGCCCTCTCACGACACATCCCCCTCTGAAGGGCAAAGTCTTCCGCTCCCAAAGCGCCAGCCGCGAGGCGGCGGAGCACGCAGGCACTGCCTCTCAGCGTCCCCACGGCGACGAGCACGGCTACGCGCGGCAGCGCCGTCCCCGCGGGTGCCCCCCGCGCTCACCTCGCCACCAGTACTTCTGCGACAGCCCCTGCCAGGTCTGCAGGCGGGTGCGGTGCGCGCCGTCGGGAGCCAGGTGGGCGGCGCGGATGAGGCGGGCGCGGCGCTCGGCCTGCAGCACCACCTCGAGCTCGGCGAAGCGCTGCTGGTCCCGCTGCCGCCGCTGGTAGTAGAGGGTCCCGCCGCGGACCACGTAGCAGGCGGCCGCTTTGCGGATCTTCCGCTTGGCGTTGCCTTCCGTGCCCGGCGCGTAGGGCTCCCGCTCGTTGGTGAGGTAGCGGAGGATGGCCAGGTAGCTCTCCTCGCTGGACATGGCGAGATGAGGGGGCTGCGGGGCCGGGCTCCCGCTCCCGGGGCCGGCCGCGTGCGGTGGACCCCGGGAGAGGGGTGCCGAGGGCTGCGGGGATCCGCGTGTGGCGCGGTGGGCGCCGGCTGCCCCCAGGCGTAGCGGGGTGGGGGGGGACGGACAGGCGGCGGGAGCCGGGCCTGAGGGGGAACTGGAGTTTCGCGGCCAGCGGCGGTGGGAGGGAGGGAGAAGCTCGGGCAGCAGCAGCAACGGAAAGACAAAATGGCTGCTGCACAAGAGGAAGCGACGTCAGCGGCCCGCGCGCCGCGGCGGGGCCGGGTGAGCGTGCGCAGGGAAGGGATAGAAAGAGTGCGGCCGCCATCTTAGAGCCGGGCACGGCGCGGGCCGGGCGGAAGGCTGGCGGCGGCCATCTTAGGTGTGGGCGAAGGCTTGGCGGGCTGGAGCTGCCCTGACTGGGGCTTCTGAGTGCGTGCTTCAGTACCCTGGCCGAGCATTTGGTTATCCGCCGGGTGGTGTGGGGTTGGCAGAAGTGTCTCAGAGAGGCCGGAGAGCTGAGTAGCAAAGTATGGAGTGAGGCTGAGAGCTCGTGTGCCGGGCCTCAAAAAGAGATGGCTTCGTTGCGGCCTTGCTGTTCCTCAGCTGTCCCATCAGAGGGTGCAGGAAAGGTGGAGGCAAGCTCCTCTAAGTTGTGTAGCAGGAGGCAACAAATACAGGTTCGTACACAGAAAGCTCTCGTTATGTTATGATATTATTGATGTTATTGATTTGTTTTATAACCACGGTAGTTATAAAACACCAGACTAGGTTTTCTTATGAGACAGCAAGACTGGGTACAGCCCTGAGCAACCTGATCCCATCAGATGTTCTCTAAGTAAGGGGTGACCTCTAGAGGCACATTTCAATTTAAGTTATTCTGTGGGTCTATTAAAAAAAAATTAAGCATTCCATTTTTAGTGATAAATACTTAATAGAGGATCAATGAAATTGCATTAGGTAACCGCAGTGACTTTTATTTATGAATTTATTTGTTAAATGCATTGTATTATATCTGTTGGAGCTGAATAATGTGCAGTTGACTACAGCCTGCCTTGTTCATTAGCATGGTATCTCACAGAAGCAGTAACATGGTGGGCTGTTCTTTCTTATCCAGTCTCCCTGTATCAGTCAGAGCTCATAAATAAACAGCAACAAACAGTAATCTTGTAGCATTCTTACGCTTCACTACAGTAACCTCAAGCATCCAAAACCTGCAGACTTCAAGACTTGGACCGTCACATCTGACAATCAATTCCTACACACCACTCGTGGCATCACAAGCAAATTGTTTCTAATGGATTATCTCCACTTTTCAGCTGATGAACTTTATGAGCAATTTTTAAGACTAGCTTTGGCAGTCGTATGCAGTGTGCAAGCAATACCAAAAGACAAAATAAAATCAAGTTTTAATAGTTACTGCTAGCAGAAGTAACTCAATAGTTTATATAGTTTTAAATTCTCCTCCCTGTTAAGTTTCTGGCTTCTTCACTTTAAAAAGTTTGATGCGAGTTTAAAAAGGGTCTTCAACTGAGTTCTAAACAAGAGTAGCTCCTATAGTCTTATAGCAAAAAGCACTACTAGGAATATTCTGGTGCAAATTCCACTAATGCAATCAATCAAACTGGATCTATTGTATAAGTTGTAAACTTGATGTGATTTGTAGTCTAGTTTATTAATGAAACCTGAATATAAGTCAAAATAATACCTGTCACTCAAAGCATCCATTACTGTTGTTGCATTTTTGAAGTCTAAAAGATCCAGAGAAAGCAAAACTATGAAAAAGAGTTTATTTCTTAGCTAATGTAATAACATAAAGAAAGCCCTCAAAGCTCTTCAAAGTAGCTGTGAAGTGACAAATGGATTGAAAAGCAAACAGTAATGCATTTTAATTGTCAAGAGCTTTGAGAACTTAACTGACTGTACTAAAAGTGTACTCCTTATAGGAGTTTGCCAAATGTAATACTGTTTTGCATTGTTAGTGTGGGTCGGGCTGAGAGATAGTGAAGTGGTCAAGCACTGGAACAAGCTGCCCAGAGAAGTGGTGGAGTCACTGTCCTTGGAGACATTCAAGAACCATGTAGATGTTACACTTAGGTTTAGTGAGCACAATGGTGATGGCAGTCAGAACTAGCGATTGAGGTCCTTGAAGATTCTATGTAGCATCAACAAATGGAGAATCAATCCAGAGGATAAAAAAGTTCATTTTCTCCTATACTTCTAGTAAGTTAAAAAACACTGCTTTCCCAAAGCTATTACTACCCAAAGCTAAGGGGAAGTTTGGGCACGCTGCCTACAAGGCTGAAGTCCTAAACCAGAGAGCTGTGTACCATACATAAACAGTTTAGATAGCCATTCTCCCTGGGAGTGGGAGAGAATTACTAAAGGGATCCCATGTCTGCATTGTTTATGAGCCTAAACGAGCTTGAAGTAAATGTGTACCAACAAATTCATTTTCATAGACTGGCTTAGCTAAGAAAGTTATGCTCTCCTTTGCCTCTTTTCTGATCAATGTATCTGTAGAATCACTTATCATTTTCCATATCCCTGGCCAACTTTCATTCCATCAGCTTTCCTGATCCCATCTCTGCACACCTGTACAGCAAATCCCTATATTCTTCCTAGGCTGCCCATTCCCACGGCCTGTATTTTTCCTTCTGATCCATCAGCAGCTCCTTGCTCAGCCAATGCCAGTTTTCTGACTTCTCTGCTCTTTTGCTGATGGATGGAGAGCCTTTGTGCTCTCAGAAAGACATCCTTAAGAGCTGCCAGCTTTGTTCCATTTCTTTGTCTCTAAGGAGTTTCAAATTGTTTTTCCAGAAGATATCTGGATAGTAGAAATTTCCCACCAGGATAAGAGCCTCTGAGCATGACATCTCTTGCAGCTCAAGCAGTCTTGTCAACAGGCTCCCCTTGTTACAGGTGGCCTGTAACAGAACCTAACCAGATGTCCTTTATTGGCCCCTAGTTTTAACCCACAGGCTTTTCTCCTGGTAATGGTTGTTTCTTATAGGCAGCTCTTCAGTCTATCCACTTAACAGGGCAACTCCACCATCTTTCCTACCTTGTCTATCCTTTCTAAAAAGCTTGTAGCCCTCAACTGTAGTGTTCTAGCTATATGATTAATTCCCACTACCTTTCTGATAACAATTTTAAGCTTATTCAGCCTATCATAAGTGGTTGTAAGCACTGCTAACTAGATCACAATTGCAGAAGGGCCATATTAGGTCAAATAGTGCCATTTAGCATACTAAAAGCTCAAGGAAGTTGTGCAAGGCAAGACCTTCATAAGTTTTGCCTGACAAAGGCTTCCAGCACTCAGTGATTTTGTTATTTCCTGTTTAAAAGCCATGTGGTTCATGAAATGTTCATTTCAGAAACTATTTTTCCTTTTATCCTGTACAACACCTTGCA
This sequence comes from Lagopus muta, assembly GCF_023343835.1. NCBI lineage: Eukaryota > Metazoa > Chordata > Aves > Galliformes > Phasianidae > Lagopus > Lagopus muta. The sequence goes on from NC_064433.1 coordinate 85,194,455, forward strand.
AACATCTGTTTCATAATGCAAGAAAGTGTACTTTATGTCACAGACTGCACTGTTTCACATCCCCTCAGTTTGCATTCTAAACTTACAACTCTATGGCATTTGACATTCATGTAGGTTGTTCTGCTTGTGTACATACCAGCTCAATCCTTCCTGGTGCCTAGACTACTGTATTCATTTTAAGACTTATGAAATGTCTTCTAGCATAGCAAATCCTTTAAGGAACTGATCATTTTATGGCACAAGGGTGTTCACTGGTCTTTAATTCTCTTCAGCACGTGTCACACAGTTGAAAAGAGCACAAGTTGTGAAAGCGAGTTAGATGTTTATTCAGTATGGCTAACATGAAAAAGCTAGCGCTTTCCACCAACACGGGGAGCAGAAACCTTGACTGGTTTCACAATTTTCTGCTTAGGTGCTGCCTTTGTTGGAGCCTGCGGAGAAAAAACAACATATGAGCAAAGAGAAACAAATTATCCACATTACTGAAAGTGTCCCTATGCTACACTTACAATTCTTTAGGTAAATGAGCAATCTAAAAATCAGATCATACTACAGGTATGACTATAAACCTAAAATATGGATGATGCCAACCTTCAGCATTAGCATCAGCAGTACTGAAAAGCATGCTAAGACTCACCAACACACTGCTACCAAGTCTCTAAATAATGTCACATCTAGACAAGTTGACATCTAAACATCATTGGCATCTGCTCAGAAAGTGGTTTTGCTACAGTATCTACTCTCCCTCTAAGAAGTGGCTTGTTCTGTTCAGCAGTTCACATCTCTATCTCTATTGCATTAGTTTGGTCAGTATGCTTCCAGATCAAAATAGACAAATTAAGACACGAATTCCCAATGAAGTGCTGCAGTAGTGTTACAACATGGCATATTCCAAGTATACCCACTGCATCTTACCTTTGCAGCAGAAACAGCCGTTTTCTTGGTGGCCTGCTTGGCCTTCTTGGCTTCTTTTGCAGCCCTGTTAATTCACAGAAAAAAAGCTAATTATTCATTTATATAATAAATATATATATTTAATATATATTAATAATTCATTCATTATTCATATTCAATTATTCATTATTCTGCCATTCACTGTTTCTTTGTCTCAACCACTGTAAGAGCTCCCTAAGGTCAGGAAACAAATGCATTATCTCAGGTTTATCTCCTACATTCAATGCCTCTAGCAAGACTGCTACAGAGACAACAGAACTGCGTGTGACAAAAGCAGTATTTTCACAAAGGAAGAGAGCAAGAAGAGACCCTTCTCTGCTGATAGTAATTCTTGCTAAGATTATTCAGTGTTGCCTCTAAATATACTGATACCCCCAAAAATGCCTGTAATACACTGAGTTCAGCTAGAGCTCAGCATCTTGCAGGAAAATGTGTTGGCAGTATTTTAAATACCCAAGGATAGCCCAGACACCTGATTTCTTACCTGATAGCTTGTTCCCTCTGCGCTTTTCGGACTTCAGGCTTCTGGTTTCGCTTAGCCATGATCTCAGCTAAGGATGCACCAGTAATAGCTCTTTGAAACTTAACAGCACGGCGTGTGCGCTTCTTTTGTATCTCTTCCTAAAATGACAGCATACAAAGACAATTAGCAACATAAGGCACTAAATAAAAGGCTAAAGACAATTAAGAAACAAGCTGCTATTAAGATTGAAGGTATTACCAAGTTGTGTACAGAAGAATTTTATTCCTCATTTTGGACATAAACAATTCACTAATTTGCCAAAGCAGACCAGTAAGCCATCCACTTTGTTTCTCTAAATGAACTCACAAGTGTTGAGTCAGTGTTTCCATGTAAGCCTTTCTAATTACTCTTTTGCTGTGCAGTGTTAAGCAAGAGACTGGAAATACCTATGCTAACATACTGTATTTTTTTCAGTGCAGTGACAACTGCATAACAATGACATTCTACTAAGTTAGAATCATAGAACTGTTTCAGCTGGGAGGGACCATTAAAGATAATCTAGTCTAACTCCCCTGCAGGAACAGGGACATCTAAAGCTACATATATAAGTTTTCAAGAAGGTTACGTGAGCATTTCCCTCACTCATCATCCCCCATATTATCTGATAATCAGAATTCTAGTACACAGTTCTGGAATCTTACAGTCCAAATAATTAAGCAGTCCACAGATTAACCAGTGCTATCCCATTTTCTGTAAAGCTTTTCCATATGAAATTGTTTAACACGTATTATTCAGACAAATGTTAAAATCTGAATGCACTTCTTGTGGTTCTGAGGGGACCCTCAGACATAATTATGTATAGTTACAGCACTTTTGCTGAAGTGTTACATTCCAAATATAAAGCAACATACAAACTTGAGCTTGCACACATGCTTTCACCAAACTGACCCCCATTGCTCTGGTTATATGGGTTATACTTCTGCTACCCATCACCATACTGCAGTTACCTCCATTCTAACAGACCAATTAACAGGTTTTTTTGATGGAAAACTTGAGAGCAGCTTTCATTGGTATATACTTACTGACTGTCCTTTCTTGTGCTTACGCCTATATAGAACAGTCCAATTGATTTGACGGGGGTTTCTCTTGGAAAGGAATGCAGACTCACATTTTGCATTCAAGAACTGGAAAACCTAGGAAGAAAAGGAAGTATTTGTGTAAGCTTCTTTTCTATGAAAGATACTGTCACACTTTACGTCAGCATATCAAGTAATTATTTGATTCAGTGTTTTTCAACGCTGATGCTTTTGTAGCTCTTTACACAGGTGACAATTAGTTGTGAATCCAGCTTCTGTTCCCAGAGTTTAAGCAAAGGAACAAAATTCTACACCTTAAAATCTCATTCCATTAAAAAGCATCCACTTAAAAATGTTTTTCTACACAAAATTAGAGTCATAGAGTTGCATAGAGTTGAAGGTTGGAGAAGACCTTAAAGATCATCTCATCCATCCACAACCTAGCCACATTACCCCAACTCTAACAACCCACCACTAAATCACATCCCTGAGCACCACATCCAAATGGATTTTGAACACACTCAGGGCTGGTGACTCAACCACCTCCCTGGGGAGCCTATTCCAGTGCTGAACAACCCTTTCCGTAAAGACGTTTTTCCTAATACCCAACCTAAACTCACCCTGGTGCAACTTGAGGCCATTTCCCCTCGTCCTGTCACCAGTGAGAAGAGACCAACCCTGCTCTCACTGTAAGCACCTTTCAGATATTGAAAAAGAGCAATAAGGTCTCCCCTCAGCCTCCTCTTCCCCTGCCTACACAGCCCCAGTTCCTTCAGTCACTCCTCAGAGGGCACATTCTCCAAGCCCTTCACAAGCCTTGTTGCCCTTCTTTGGGCCTACTCCCACGTGCTCTGATGCTATTTTTCTGAGTTAAGCTCACAATGCTTTTTTTTTTTTTAATCCCCACCACATGCTGTACTGTACTCAAGGTGCAGCATAAACAGCCATATCTGGAATTGCACAAGTGTTTGTTCTCAATTAACTACGTACTTCTTGTACGTGAGGGTCACAAGTGGACACAAGCAACACTTGGGAGACTAGCACTGCTCAACTCCTTCTTGCCTAGAGGAAACTGAAGGCAGAATTAAGGGCCTGATTTCCTACTAGTTAGTAAAGTTTAAGTTGCTCAGTTTCTAAGGAGATTAAAAATCACTCAGTCCAGTTCTTTAGCTGTCATTTTCTAAGACATGCTGCACAGCAAGACCACAGCACTGGAACTATACAGACTCATGGAATAGTTGGGTTGAGAGGGACCTCAAAGCCAGTTCCAGCCCCCTGCTGTGGGCAGGGCTGCTACCCACCAGCTCAGGATGCTCAGGGCCCCAACCAGCCTGGCCTTGAGTGCCTACAGGGACAGGGCACCACAGCTGAATCCGGGCAGCCCGTGCCAGTGACAAGAACTGCAGCATCTCTTTACAGACACAAACATCATATCTCCAGCCTTATCCACAAGAAATAAGGGAACCAGATCCCAGTGATCCATACCTAACACATCAGACACACCCCACTAGTTCAGCAGAGCTCAGCGTTAGAAACAGACCCTTTAACTAACGTTTTCTACACCAGACGCCCTAAGCCCCCCCCTCCCACACCACGTCCGCACGCTAACTCAGGCTTGCCGACTCACACGGTTCCCGTGAGTCGGGCCTGCCGCGCACTGACGTCATCAGCACCGCGCAGCTCCCAGCCGGCACTACCCGCAGGCCCCGCTCAGCACCCGGTTCCCTATTCGGCAAGGCGAGGCCTCACTCCCCAGACGCTCCGCCAGCCGCGCTGCGGCCTCACCTTGCCATCAGTGCGGGCGTAGCGGCGGCCGTGGCCCGGGTAGATCTTATACCCGCTGAAACTGCACAGCTCGACCCTGCGAAGGAGACATAAGTTAGCAGAAAGCGCGGGCCGGCGGCAGAAGGTTTTGCAGTCATCCCGCGGCCTCCCCGCCGGGGATGGCGGCGGATAGACCGGCCGAGACCGCAATCCTACTCACTTCATGATGGCGGCGGGCGGGCCGGAAAGGATGGGAGCCGGCCGGAAGTGGGTGTGGCGACGGCGGCGCGGGGCGTGCCGGGAGCGCTCCGCCTGCGCAGGGCCCGGCGGGAGGGCGCGGAGAGCAGAACGGGGGTCGTTGCCGGAGCTTCTGCCGGCTGTCTCTGGGTCTTCTTAGGTCTCGCCGCGCGGCCCTGCCAGCGGGGCAGTCAGCCTACGAGGAGATAAATTAATCATCGTAACAACGGGAATTTTCTCGTCGAGGAGCGAGGCAGCCAATCGGCGCCCGGCGTCCGGTTGCCTGGCGGCGTCGGCGAGAGGGAAGCATGGCGGCCACCGGAACGGCGGGCACAGGAGCGGCGGCGCGGACCGAGCCCGCCTCGCCAGCTGCAGGGGGTGAGGGGACCTCCGTGGCGGGCGGCCGGCGGCCGGCGTTTGTTTGGGTCGCCGTTGTGCGGCGCCGAGGGGCTGGGGCGCGCGGTGCGTGCTGGGAGGTGTAGTACGGCAGGTTGCTGGCACCGCGCGCTCAGCATTGCGGCTCCGCTGAGCGGTCAGGTGGCCGTGGGTTGGAGAGGCAGCGGCAGTAAATGCCATCAGGGGTGCTTCTTAGGGAAGCAGGTGTCTGGCTGGCAGAATGGTGTGCCGGCGGTGCTCATCCCCATCCTTCACACAGCTGAACCGTAGAGCAGGCAGGCTCTTCAAGTACTGAGACTGCACTGGGGTAGGGGCTCTGTATGGAATGTGCTGCTGATGGAGTGCCATCTACAGACCAGGAGACACGTGCACACGTGCAAAATGCAGAGCAAGGGGTAAATATATGGAAGCAGTAATTAGTGGCTGCCACACAATGTAGGTACCCAGCCATTCAAGTTCCCTGTAGGTGTCAAGTGATTTCCTCTTAACTCTATGTTCCTCTTCCTCTATGCCATGGAACATTCATAGGACATTTTAATCAGGTGTTCCACTAATTAAATACTATTCTACTGTATTTACAATTTGTTCTTGCTCAAATCTTACCTGTGCTGTAGCATTGCTATATGAACAGGTTATTTGTTTGACTTTAAAGTGGGTACCTTACTGAAGCACGCAACGTTTAGTCTATCAGCACGTGTACAACTGCCACAATCCTTAGGCAAAATGCACTGACCCATTTGGCCACTGAAGTCCTGGACTGCAACCTTTAGCCCCAAATTTAGGTATTTTCTCTACCCAATAAGTTTAATACTAAGACTAGGCTTCACAGCAGCCAAACTGCTAAAAAGAAGTGTCTCTCTAAATATTAAATATTTAAATCAATTTCAAGGGCATAGGGTGAATCTTAATGTTTATTTCTTCTGTCAGGTCTAAGCATCTGACTTCTAAGAGAGAGGTGTCTGTTTTGGTTCCACAGTTGGAAGTTTCCTCTTTGAGTTTGTACCAGACTGTGCTTTAAAAAATTTGTTTAGACTAATAATGTTTTCCTTTGAAGCAGAAAAAAGAAAAAAGAGAAAACTGCAGGTATTTATTCAGTGGCCTAGCTTTTGTCAGACTTGTTTACAAGGCTGTTTCTTTTCCTTCAGCTGAGTACTGTCGAATGGACATTTAACAAATAGGAGTTAGGTGCCCTAATCTTCGATGCTGTATCAGAGTGTGTGATGGAGGGAGGTCAAGTTTGTAGTTTTGCATCTTGGTCGGCTTTCCTGTGTTCTGAGCAACTGAAGTCTGGATGCTGCTCATCTCTGTATCATTCTCCCTTTTTGTCCTTTACAGTTGTTTGTGTAGTGACAAGTATGGCTGCTGTTGTGTGTGTGGAGTGTGACCATACAGCTGTGTGTTCAGGATGTTCTGGGTATGCCTGCCAGCGGGGATTTAGATAGAGAACTCCTACACATAGGAGCCACTCTAATTGGGTGCTTAAAATTTGAAATCGTTGAGGAAGTTAAAAAATAGAGATTTTCTTAAATTTGGGGTTTTGAGGATTACACCTTTAAATTTAGCTGCCTGAATTTCACTCAACTCAGCCTCCCACTTCAGGGGATCTCTCTATTACTTTTACTGCCAAAATTCAGCTGAATTCTGAACAGGGGCTGGCATCCCCATCTTCCAATAACTGGATGCTTTTTTTTTCTAATGTATTTAGTCTGAATTAAGTGGAAAAGAAAGTTCATTTTTATCACTGAATTAGCTGTATGCATTAAAAAAGCAGATGGGTTTGTATTACTCTGCATTTTCAGTATGCGTTTTCATATGTCAAGTATTGAGTTTGATTATTTTCTGTTGTATTTTTTTCTTATTCTAAGGTTTGGTAGTTAACTGGTCAGGTCAAGGATTGCAAAAGCTGGGTCCAACGTTACCCTGTGATCCCAATACTCACACTCTGATTCTGGATAAAAACCAGATAATTAAATTGGAACATTTGGAAAAATGCAGGAATCTGATGCAGGTCAGTGTTACTTGAGTTGTATTTGCTGTGATGTAATGGTACTGTGGTGCTAACTGAAATATTTCTGCTATAGAAGTCATTCAGTAGTTACTGTCTTGATAAAAAATTAAGCAGTGGTGAACTAAAGTAGAAAGCTCTATTTTCAGCATAGCTCTGCAGTTGGTGGTGAAGGAAACTGTTTTGCTAGTTTCTTAAGTAAGTAAAATTAGATTAATGTAATGTACCTAAGAATATTTAGAAAGGTCACTGACCTGATTTCGATACTTTTAAGTTTTTGAGTACTTGATCTCTGTTACCTTAAAAGTAGCTGTGTAGTTTACATGGAGTAAAGATAAATGTGCAGGCATAGGTATAGGACTCTCCCTGGTTGGGTTTCAAAACTCCTCACAGAGAAGTGTTAGTAGCCTTAATTTACAGGAATAAATGAATAGATAAGCCACATGGATTAGGTTTAAAAAAAAAAAAAAAGGGAAAAGAAGAAGAAAACAACTCAGCAATTAGCAATTACAAACATGTGAAGTGGGAGAGATCTGTTGTCTTTAGGTTGGGTATCAGGAAAAATTTCTTAACAGAAAGGGCTGTTAAGCACTGGAATAGGCTCCCCAGGGAGGTGGTTGAGTCACCATCCCTGGATGTGTTTAAAAACCAATTGGATGTGGTGCTTAGGGATATGATGATTTGGCAGAGGGTTGTTGGAGTTAGGGTAGTATGGTTAGGCTGTGGTTGGACTTGATGATCTTTAAGGTCTTTTCCAACCTGAGCAATTCTATGATTCCATGATTCTTGTAACATATTGAGTTACATAGGCTCTGATGTTGTTAGTGTTTAGCTTAATATACTTAATATACTTTGAAACTTAATATACTTAATTTTGAAATTTCATTTAGGTTCATGAGGATATTAGTAGTAGCAATAGTAAGCATGTGCATGATGCTAGCAGAAATCAGTGTTAATTCCGCTGGAGCAAAGCTGTACAAGTCCATGTTAAATGTTGAAAGTGCCTGCAAATAGTCTGGAGCAGTCACCTACACAACCTCTAGAGACAAGCTAAACTGATGTTGGAGAGGGTTCTTTTAATTGCTACAACAAACCCTCACCAGTCTGCCAGCTTCACAGTTGTGGTGTTAAATGGTATTTCTTGTATTCTCTTAGCACAAGACTTCTCGGAGAATCATGAAATATATTTTATCCCATAACATGACAAGAAGTATGGTTTTGCACCAGGAATGTTGCAAAAAATTTGTATGGTGATTTGGCAATTCTGATTTTAAAAGCTTATTTTCATATGATTCCATTCCTTGTTTATTCTCCTTCTTTAACTAACTATTGATATGAGAAGGTCTTCACAATTCTACAGACTTAGTGGAAATCTACTTTGATGATTAGTTTATTTCTTATCTCTTGCAGTTTTTTGTATTTATAGTATTTGCATAGACACTGAAGTAGTTCCTGTTGGATTGGACTTTTAGCTTGACAGGCAGCCTGTACTATCAGCAGAGTTGAATCATTGAAACTGTTTGTTTTATTTGTGTGTCCATCTGCAGTTGTCTGTAGCCAACAATCGTTTGGTACGAATGATGGGTGTAGCAAAACTGACTCAGCTCCGTGTTCTAAACTTGCCTCATAATAGTATTGGGTATGTAGAAGGGCTGAAGGAGCTGGTGCACCTGGAGTGGCTCAACTTGGCAGGAAACAATCTTAAGGTAAGTACATAGAGTCTCATACATTTTCCACAATCTACCATAGTAGAAATTTGGAAAACACATTGAAAATGATCCTTACAATGTTTCATTCTGTTCCACTGCAAAGAAATCTCAATTTCTGCTTCTGGTTTTAATGGGAACAAATGTTGAACCTTTGTGTCCACTAGTGTAATGAAGTGGAAGAGGGCAACTTTTGGACAAGAATTGGCTTGGGGAAAAATGAAACGTGGCTTGACACCAACATGTAATGAGAACTGGGAGATAGCCTACAAAACAGGAAAATAATTATTTTAAAAATTAAACTGATTAAAAACCATGATATTAATGTTGGGCTTGTTATGCCACTGCATAGCTTCCCAGATAATTTTCAGATGCACTGTTAGCTTTCCAGATAATTTGCAGTTATTGACACTTCTTTCAATTTAATGACTAAAAAAATATTGACATTAACTCCTTCATTTTTGTAGGCCATTGAGCAAATGAATTCCTGCACATCTCTTCAGCACCTTGATTTGTCAGACAACAACATATCTCAGCTAGGAGATCTCTCAAAACTTATGTGTCTGAAGGTAGGTGGTCTTTTAGCTGTTTTTCTTGCATCCTTTGCATTGAGCATTCTTGTTCAGAAAAGTGGTAGCTTTTAAAGCATTGTTTATTCAAATGCTAGATTTTAAAGCATTCTAATTAATCCCTCTGACTTTTAGAAGGAAGAGTATAAGAGGTTTTGTGTTGCTTTCAGGTTGCCCAAACTGGGGCAGTGATTCTTATTCAATCACTAATGATTTTGATTACGGTAATGCTGTAAGATAGCACTCGTTTCTCTTAACAGGTTATAAATCAAGACAAAGCATAGAGTTAAGTCTTTTATCACATACACTGTATGATGTTTCAGATACACTTTTTGTGAACGCGGCTGGGTGTCAGTTCTGTATTTCCTAATAATAACATTTTGCTTTAGTATGTAAAATTCAGTTTTCCCTCCCTGGAATATGCAAACATTTTGATTGTACCAGAAAGCCTTAATTGTTGGTCATTTTTTCCATCTGTATTCTGAAGTTATTGTTTGGATGGAACAGTGAGGAAGAAAAGCTATTTTTTTTTGTTGTTCAAACATGCATTTTATCACCATATTTCTATTTTACAGACCTTGTTGCTGCATGGAAATATTATAACTTCACTTCGTACTGCCCCTGTTTGCCTGCCTCAGAATCTGACTGTCTTTTCTTTGGCAGAAAACGAAATCAGAGACTTAAATGAGGTAAGATGTAGAAAATGTATGACTTTGTCTTTAGGGAGAGTGAAAAGAAATAGCTGGATTGTTCTTTTGAGAATGTAAGTGAAATAGACCCTCTTCTTTGAAATCACCTTTGTTAATAGAAGAAAACTTTAATGCTCTGTGTAATAACTGTTTGCTCTAGCTGTGCAAGCTAGGTAACAGCTTTTTACATTTGTCCTTATAGGACTTCTTACTGTATTTTATGCTTTTATATTATTTATGAATGTCTTATATTTTGAGGACTAGATTCAGAGAGGAACTTTCTTGATTATCTAAAGGTTGAAACTTGAGCTGATAAATTGCTGCAGCTCAGCTGTTCTGTTCAGAACATCGTCTCTAATCTCCCATTCAAACCCTATGTAAGATAAATGAGTGTTTGTGTGTGCCACTTCCTCCTTTATCTATTCCAATATGAGGAAAAAACATGTTAGTTGGACATCAGTATTGGAAGAAAAACCTCATTTGGTAATGCATTTCCTTCTGCTGCAGTGTTGGGCAATGTTTCTCAGCTTTTCAGATTGCCATTTTTGTCAGCTTCAGTTCAGTGCAGCAGATACACTTGCCTATGTGTGCAAGCTAGCTCCTGAATTTTAAGAGAAATGAATACTTTCCAAGAACTATACTACTTACAGGAAAATTAACAGGCACGTGATGGTAGTTGGTAGAAGACCATTTAAAAGATATTCAGGTTTAAAAAGCAAGTGTGATTTTCAATGTAAGTGTAATGTTGTTGTTTCTGGAGATGTATTGCTGTAATTAGGCAAATTGTTGTGTTCTTTAAGCAGCTAACGGTTCTCTTCACTTAAATATATCTTATTTTCTCAAGGTTTCTTTCCTGGCTTCCCTCCCTCAACTGGAACAGCTGTCAATAATGAACAATCCTTGTGTGATGGCCACACCTTCAATCCCTGGCTTTGACTACAGGCCATACATAGTCAGCTGGTGTCTCAACCTTAAAGTTCTTGATGGATACATGGTTTCTCAGAAAGAAAGGTAATGTGATACTTCTGCAGTTATCAAGTAAAGTTTGTGTAAGCTGAAATTTCATTTTTATATGATAAAAAATAGGTAAAATGCTAACGGTCTGAAATTGTTTTTCTAGCTAATGTCCATTTGAGATACTGGCCAATTTACATTGTTTTTGCAAGAGTTTTCATCTGTTATAGTGGTATTATATGAAATCATTTAAATAGGAATTAAGGTTTGTTTTTGTTCTTTTTTTTTTTTACTCAAATCACAGCAGCACTTGTACAAAGCCAAACTGTGGCAGCAAATGATCAGTGGTCTTTTATCTCTCTCAAGTTCATAGCCTCTTTGACTTTGTGCAGTGAGATAATAGGCAAATATTAAAGCTATTATCTTGGGGGAAACTCAAGCACGCCCTTTTGTAAGGAGTCTCATTTACATTTAAATTGGTTTGTTTGTTTTACAAATATCAGTATTTACTGTATTGCTGTGTATATCACTGCTACATGTTTGATAGTGGAGGTGTCTGGACACTGTTCACATTCAGTGTTTTGGTAGCTCTTAGAGGAACAGCACTCAAAGCAAAGTTATGAGGTTTATGCCATATGTTAACAGTAACTGTCTTCCCAACAGTTTGAAAGCAGAATGGCTCTACAGTCAAGGTAAAGGAAGATCATATCGACCTGGGCAGCATGTTCAGTTAGTCCAATACTTGGCTACTGTTTGTCCTCTTATATCTACATACGGTCTCCAGACTGAAGAAGATGCCAAACTGGAAAAAATACTGAGTAAGCAAAGGTGAGAACTTCTTCCTTCTCTGTTGTTAGAAAATGTAATTGTCTCATTATGTATTAGATATTTGCTTTTAAGTGTTCTAAAGCAACAGCAAGAGCAAAAGATGGGAAGAGTAATGGAGGTGCAGGATGAAGGGAATGAGGAGCAAGAGAGCAGCAGGAGTGTTTGCTGGACATTCTAGAAGCAGTCTGTGCTCTGTGGAACATTGAAGGTGATTTGTACAAGGACTGTAATTAAAATAAACTCTAACTTCCCAGATTTCGATCGTAAAGAAAAAACTTACACACACATGATCTTTAAGGCAGAGGGATTTTCTAATATCTACCTTATGATCTCTTAATTTCACTAGGTTGAAATAATCTCTTTCCTCAGATTGTAGACAGTGACTTCGTGGCAATGCTGTTACCTGATTTTTGTATTAGGGTGCAGGGTCATGCGTTTGGATAAAGTCATTTTCAAGCCTAAAAGTCTCCATTCCTCAAACTCTGTACACGTATAAGCATAGCATGTCCTGCAGTTGACACTTAAAATATCTGTATACCTTGCTTGTGTATAGAGATACTCCATGGTTTTCAGTCTGTACTCAGAATTGCATGCTATATATTTTTTCTTATTCTTTTATTTTTCTGGTTACACATATATGTAATGAAAAGAAAGAGGCAGAAGGAAGGGGAACAGGAGCAGCCTATGCAGTCCTTTACTTTGTGAGTAGTCCTTCTATTAGGTGTAGGCTAGCACCTACTAGCTGTAGCTAGCATCTTGTTTTAGAATGGTTTGATTTCTTGTTTACTTCAGAGTAGTGATAGTTTATTTCAGATGGCTTATGTACCAAAAAAAAATAAAATATGTATATATATATATACACATATATAAAATCTGTTGAAACTTTGCTCAGGCTCCACCAAAGGCAGCTGATGTATCAAAACCAAAATGAAGGACCAGCTACATCTTCTGCTTCCAACAGAACTTTGCCTGTTACTTCTGAACACAGCAGTCCAGTCCATCTACCCCAGATAGTTCTTGATAATGGTAAGATGTAAATTTGCACCTGTGATCTTACCGGTGGGAGTAAAATAAATGCAGACTTTTTTTTCTTAAACACAAAGTATGAATTTATGTGAATTAAAGTATTTTATTGAAACACTGTGAGACTTCTGAAAATGTCTTTCTGCCTATCTAGAACGTGTCGTCCAGAAGAATTCCTGGGTTGGACCAAGTGTGAATGATGATCATTCCTATGCGGTAAAGAACACTTTTCTTCATGAACGAAATTGTCACAAGGAGCTGCACCTTGAAGACATACAGACTGATGAAGACAAACTAAACAGCAGCCTGTTATCTTCAGAGTCTACTTTCATGCCAGTTGCTTCAGGATTGTCTCCAGTGTCTCCTGTTTCAGACCCGAAGTTATGTGGAATCAGTTTGGACCTAGAAGATAATGATAGTACTGTAATTGAATTTGCAAAAGATGCAAACAGAGGAGAAACAGCTAACAAGCAAGAAGAAACTACTTGGCTTATGAAAGAGGACTCCAACAAAGTGACAGAAAGTGTAGAAACTCGAGAGCAAATCAAAGACAGGGTGCAGTTATCATCTCTTGATCTGGTAAAGGCTAACCAGGCTAATGCTAGCAATTCTTCAGCATCCTCTGAAGACCAAGTTTTGCACAGTCAGCCTGGCAACTCAGTAGGTGCTGAATTGAAAGTTACAACACTCTGTACTGAGCAGGTGACAAGAGAAAATTTGGATTGTTTAGCTGCTGTTGCTCAAGGTGCAGATGAACTGCACAGAATGACTAAAGCAGCTACCAAGCTTCAAGCCTGCTGGAGGGGGTTTTATGCAAGGAATTACCACCCCCGAGTCAAGGAAGTGAGATATGAAATTCGACTGAGCAGGATGCAGCAGCACATAATTTGTTTAACTGATGAAATACAAAAGTAAGTTGAGGTTGTGCTGTGCATTTTCCAAGTCTGAATATAGCTTGCTCCAAGATAGTTCAGAAAAGGTATAAATGGGTCTTCATATAACTGTGCACAGTAGGACCTAGCATTAATGATACAAAGCAGTGATAAACTAGAGGAAGAATACCTGTCAGATATAATTGTTATGCATGCATGTAACTTCTCATCCTCTCATGTCTTCAATGAGTTGGATTGGAATTAACTTTTTCAATTCCTTTGTTATTTGGACATGTGTGTTTTGCTGCATAATCAAAATGGCAGTTGTGAATTATGAGGTTTCTGACTTAATCTCTTAGCAGTTACAGAATCTCTGTGTCAGTATTGGGTCATTCCTCTGTTAACAGTCTGTCAGAGGAACAGTTCTAGTTCTCACAGTGTCTTTCATGATATAATTTTCAAATACAATTCAATTTTTTTTGATCATGTGAATCCATGTTTTAAGGGGATTATTATCAGAGTTTCTTGAGTTCTGAGACAGAAATTGTGAATTCATTAATACCATTCAGGATCAGTCTGGGAACAGTTTGACAGTTTCCCTTTCATTTACTGTCGTAATGACAAAAGTTCTGTGAATCAGGCTGAGCTCTTGGTGAACCTATAGAAAATCCTAATGCTTTCACATTGTACTGCACGTTTATCTTGGTATCAGGTGGGAAAGGCATAATTTGAAGCGTAGAAGCACTATTTTTTTTTTTCCCATCATTTTCTTCCTATCTCAGGAGAAACAGCACGTCTACTTAAAATGAAGAGGTCAGGTTCAGTATGCAAAAAGACCCCTGAAGTATTAGCAAAGCCATAGGTGCTTTTTAGCGAAAGGAAAGCAAAATCTAATTGTAACCTTGAGAAATAAATGTATACTTGAAAGCCAGCAACTAGATATTGATAACAAGCCAGATGGCAATAGTGTCTCAATGTTGGGCTCTGTGGTGTTTTCAAGAGTTCTTTTTTGTAAGCGGGCATTTTTATGCATTCTTGTTGGTTTTTTTTACCAAAATATTATTTAATTTGCATAATTTTGGATGTTCTTGCAGACTAAGAAAAGAAAGAGAGGAAGATAAGATTCAGAGGCTTGTACAGGAGGAAGCTGTCAGATTTCTTTGGAACCAGGTAAATAGCTTTAGTCCTCTTATATTTTGCTTATGAATTGAGAAGATATTTTATACAATAGAGCATGAAGAGATGGTGAATATGGTTCATTCTTCCAATTACAAACTTGGTGGCTTATTAGAATCTAACTGCAATGGGTTTGGCTGTTCTTTTATACTGGGGAAAAAGTAATATTCAGAAGTGTTAACACAGTAAACTGTGTAACTAAATGATAAAATACAACTTGATATGAGAAGAAGGACAAAATGAAAGGAAAGCTAAACAAGCATTGTAGGCACTAAACAAGATGTGACTGCTACATGCTTAGGGCAAATGAAACACTGTCAAGCAGTGTTACTCTAAACAAATAATTTCTAGATTAGGAAAAACATATATTAATATATCTTTCAATAAGTTGTTATTTCTTCCCAAGCTAAGGTTTGTTTTCTTAAGAATGGGCTATTTTTAAAAGGTTTCTTATCTTTTTGCCTTGAAGAGAAGATTTCCTTTTCTTTTTTCTTCAGGGAAAGATGTTCTTTTTTTTTTCTTGAAGCATCAAGTTTGTGAGGTCTGTGGATGTTGGGCGTCTAGTTTAAAAGCTATTATTTAACATTGGGAAAAAAATATTTTCCCCAAAAGTATGGTGAAATGTTATATTAGAGTTTTGTTGCCAATTACAATAGCTCAGAAACCTAAGTGCTCTTTGTACTTTACAGGTTAAATCCCTTCAACAGTGGCAGCTTACGGTGACACAACCCTTAGGTGCTGCTTGTCAGCCTGGGATCCCTTCAGCTGGTACTTCTTGTCTACTGGAACCATCTGCTCAAACATCTACACCTGAGCAAGAAACCCCATCAGATGTTAGTTCTGCTTGGTTAGCTCCAGCTAGTGATGTTCTTCAGGAGAAGTCTTTGTTACAATTCCCAGATTCTGGTTTTCATTCTGCCATGACTGACCAGACTCATACTGGTGACTCGTGTAGCTATGAAAAGAGTCTAACAGAAGGAACTGAGGGCTCTCTTTCGGTGGAAACTGTCAAACAGTGTGGCAATTCTGTTTCAGAACATTCTTCAGATGTAGAAGATGACCATGGGGGATGTGAACAAAGCAGAGAGAGCTCTAATAATGAGCAGGACAACAGGCTTCTACAGCAGTATTTGGAATCTGTTGAGCAACTAGAAGAGGCAGATGAAGGGACGAACTGCAATGATGGAAGAGAAGAGGGTGGCTGGCCACAAATTGATATTTCAGCTGAGAGCCAAGATTCTTCTTCTGACATTCTCTCTGTAGGTATCCCTCAAGGCACATCTTCCCCGACACGAGGTGAAATGAGTCAGACACCTGACAGCTGCAAACTGAATTCAGGAATCGGTGAAGGGAAGCAAACAGACTGTGATTCTTCATTTCAGATGCTGCACGTTGGAATAGCTGTGTAGTAGGCTCTATTTCACTAAGGACTAGGGATTCCATTTCAGTTTTCTTTGTTTTTTTTCTGCATTTATATAAAACTTATTTCCATGTGTGCCTGGATTTTATTTATTCATGTTTTGTACTCGCGTTAACAGTTTGTTTTAATTAGCATTCTGCTTGTGTTGCTGAGGACTGACACATACTGCTAGCTTGAAATCACCAAAGTTTTCAGGGGCTTTCATTATGCGCTTTATTTTCTAACACTTAGCTGATATTCTAGTAACTGGCTTCCTTGAAATTAGTTCTGAAGGGGCGCAGGGTGGTGTTGGCTGTAAATTCACCTCAGTGAAAGTTGTTAGTTAGTCTTGTGATTTTATTTTTTTTCTTCTAGAGAGCAGAATTGAATCCTTATTCTTCAAAGAGAAAAATCTGATGAAAAAAGATGAAAGCAGTTGCCTTTCAGACTTTTTGACTACAGCAAGTGTTAGCTAGTGTTTCAAAAATGTGTTCCATGAATCCTGTGTTCAAGCCAGTGACGTCTTTTTGTCTTGTACTTGAAGCTGCTGGCTTGGAATTTGGTCAGTTACATGGATTCTGAAACAAAGAAGAGTCAGACCTTAGGGAACTTGAAACAAACTTTGGTCTTTGTTTTCCCTGGGGTTGAATTTTCCTTTTTTTTCTCAGGTAAGAAAAAACTCCAAGTGGAACATACAGCAGCCTTTACTAAATAAGTTTCAAAAGGGCATATCATCTGGGAGCTTAGTTTCCAAGAATACACTGCTGGGTTTCAGCAGCAGACTTAATGATACGTATTTTGCCTCCAGGAGGTTGCTAATGTCATTTGGGGATTCATGGCTTTCTAGACATGAGTGTGTTTGGATCACAACCCCTATATACAGGTATGAATATTAAAAACAAATGTCATGGCTTAAAACTATTGATATCTCTCTTGGTTGTTTTTGGGGGGGTCATTTTTTCCTTTTTCTACTTTTTGGTATTTGACATTCCAATTACATGTAGATAAAAAAAACTGTATTAATTGCCTATTGGAAAATATGCTTAGTTTCCTAAACTCTGCTTTTCACTTAAACACCAGGCAAGGAATTGCATTTGTGTTTTGTCTAAGCCATTTAATATTTTTTTTTTTTTTAATTTTTTTTAGTGAAAAAAAATCAGGTAACTTAATAAATGACAAAAGTGGGAAGGGAAAGTTGTTTTACCAAGCAATTTGAGATGGATGTTAGTAAAGGAAAAGTTGACATGACTTTTAGGGGTAAGTTAGGTTTGCTATTATTGCGTTTTGCAACATGCAGTGAAAAGCCACTGTTTCAGCAGTGGTTTAAGTGTTTGCTTACACTAATTTCTCGAAGAACAATACTGCCAGTTACAAAGACATAAACATGTATGCTTATTGCATCTCTCTGAACATTTGATCAAATTCTGGTGCTACCATGTCACAGAAATCAACTAGTGCTGTCCTAAAGTAACTCTTCTGACCATGTTACCATATAAAATAATATTGTTGTAAAAGCTTCTGTTGCTTGCCTATTTTAGGTTCTGAGCTGAAGTTTATCACAGTTCAGGTGTTTGGCATGAGGCCAGCATCCGCCTGAGGCCTCAAAATATCCTTTCTTTAGAACATCAGTGGCGTATTGGAGTTGTACCAACCCTCTGCTCAGTGGTGGAGTTCACCTTGGAAGAATAAAGCTTACCTCTGTATATAGAGTAGCCATCATCTTTTTGTTTATCTATTTGGTCTTTCTGGAATTTGAAGGCACTGAATGCTCAAGAGACCTGCCATTGTAGCCTGCCTGACAACTGACTGTGCCTTGCATACATGAGAGCATTAAAAAAAGAAAGGTGGTATATTCTCATGCTATTTTACTAAGTCAGTCTAGTTTACAGCATATTTGTGGTGTAACCAGATTCATCAGCAATCTTAGAACTTACATGCTTGGGTGTTAAAAGTGGTAGAGGTGCATTGAGGTATCACAGTATCTATCTGGCTGTACAAAGCAATGTGCAGTCTGCCTGGCCATACTCTTGTCCTCTGAAGTTTCTTAATGTGTATTTGAGTTGCTCATGCTTGGAGATCTCTGCAGTTCTCCTGGACCATCAGCCTGTTACCAAGATCTTGTAAGCCTTTAAAGAGACTTCTTAAGAGAAATTATTTGTCTTTGAATCAGTTATTCGATTGTAGCATCTGAATGCAGCAGCTAGGTATAAGAAACCATAAGCCCTTTTTTGCAGCAGAGTGCTTGATTAGCATGGGCCAGATCTGCAAAAAACTAGACCGCTGTCTGGATAAAAAATGCATCACTGAAGGCACCAAAATGCTATAAATATTTCTGTTTTGTACTAGCATCGCTTTCTTGGCAACGTTTGAGAAGAGACAGCTTTAATTTTGGAAATGTGACAAAGAATGCAAAGTTGACGAAAGAAATATTCCATGGAAGCCCTAGATTTTCTTAACATTTCTCTTATTAGTAGAGCTTACAAAACACAAATGCAAGATTTATTTTACCTAATGCTTAGGTCAACTGTTGGCTTGGTTTTGTTTTTAAACTTGTAATCTATATATCCAAAATTGGTTTTATGAAGATAGAGCAAAATGTGTGCTGTTCTATAATCATATGTATCATATTTTTTGTGGAGAGCTTTGAAGTACCATAGTCTTTTTCTGATGTTCTGAAAAGTATCTTGTATATGCATAAGATTGGAAGGTACAGAAATCAAATACAGATGAAACTTTGGATTCATCCTTACAGGGCTAAAAGGAATTAGTTTTTATACGCACGGAACACTTTCAATCTGGCTACTGAAACATATACAGGGAAAGACATAGCAAGAGATACAGTAGCAAAATAAGGAGTCAAACAAATTCCTACTTCAGAATGGCTTCTTTAAATCCATTCTGAGCTCTCAAAAAATCAGTGTATGGAAATGTTCACATTTAATACATAGTTTAACACTTACTCTTGTTTGCCTACTTAAGCTTTCTTCATCCAAGTCTAATTTTTTTCCATAGATAGGGATGTACAGTTCCCTTTGGAGATGATGGAGATCTCATAAAAGAATCAAAAGGCTGAATACATGAAAATCCACATCTGAAACTTTCCTGTATTATTGATGTATGTCTTTTGGTAGTTTGCTTTTGCGAGGCTTTTGTATTCAACAGAAGAATGTACTTTCTAGGAGAAAAGGGGGCATTTTGGCATGGACTGACACTCCAGTGCTGATGAAAGATTACTACTGGTTATCTGTCAGGCAGTGTCTGCTCTGCTGTGAGTGTGGTTTAAGCACTTTGTTCATTTGGTTTGTCAAGATTGGCTAAATTGAGCTTAGATTAACTAGAATGATGAACCAATGCAACTAGTTTTGCCCCCAGTGAAGTAATTGGCTTGTGCAAACCGTTCAGTTTGTCTGACAGAGGTGACTCCTTTTCTTGCTCTTCTCAAGAGGGGCACAAGGACAAAGATGGCAGTGCATTTCAGTGTATTTTCAGGCTTAATGTTTGATTGATAGTAACATCAGCTCATTGCTATTCCACTTTTCTACCAAGTACATTTATTTTACAGATACTGCAATCTTCCATGTAATCAGGAATGCTGTTTTTCTAATGTATATAATGTTTGATGCTGTTCAGATGATAGTTTGAAAAGTAGAATATTATCGAAGCAAGCATGTTCACGCTTTATATTTCAAGTTTGTTTTTTTAAGGTATTTGGATTGTATTGATTCCTCTGTGTGTTAGGTAACTTTACAAAGAAAAACACAAGGCAGTGCATCATTAACGAAAGCAGGTGAGCTTGTCTTTCTGCATTCTTCCATGAACTGTACTTGTCACAACTCTGTTCTCCATCCCTAAAACACTAATGGAATATTTAGCTGCTGAATGAATGCAGCGACTCAAACATTTTATTGTGGTGACTGTTACTGTGTGGTGCTATTTTATAAACATCATAAGCATGTGCTGCAAAGGTGGGGTACCTTTTAAGGTTCTGAACGTCGACCTGACTTTTCTTTTACTTAAAAGAAACAGGGTCATACTTCAGTTGAGTGCTTGTGAACTGGCTGCTTAAGTTGGGGTTTACCATTATCTACATCTTCAAAAGTGTTCTTATACCACAAAGCAAGCAGGCATTAAAACTCCAAACCTGATTTTGTTGCTTCTAGAACACAAGTATATTTCACCTAATACTAGAGATAGTCCTTGCTACACTAAATGATGGAAGTTAAACAGGTTATAGTTAAGTTCTTTAAGCCACCACGGACTGTACTTGCATGCACCAATTTAAATAATGCACTTAGCAGCCAGGCTGTCTGTATATATCTGGTTTTCCTGAATAATGTATGTTACTGAGTTTGCAATTTATTCCAGTTTTGTTTTTGATTTTTTTTTTTAATGGATTTGTAAATATTGTCTGAAGAATTCCAAGCTGAATTTCTACTTGCAGCAGGTCATTTGAAGAAAAATGGAAGGTACATTCCTTTAAGACTACTTGGGGACTTTTTACTGGATTTGAAGTTATAGTGTGTCTTTCTACCTGAGAAGGTAGAATTGTAGCAGTTAGTGGAGACTCGCTGAATGATAATAAAATGTAAAACTGTTCTGCTTTTAGCCAGTGTAAAAGAATCTTATTTCCTTGTTATCTTTTTTTTTTTTAACCTTGAAGACTGTGCCACCCAAATAAGTACATGTGAAGTGTTTGTGAGTTCTCAAAATCTCCTTTTGCAGTTACAGGATTTTTCTTCCCCCTGCTTGGCTTTCTAGGACAAAATGCTGGAGGGAAAAAGAAAAATCCTGCTTTCTGTAAACCTGCCAAAAAATCAGGACTTTTTCCAGCCTGTTTTTAAATGCTTTCTTTGCTTCAGTAATGGAAGAAGTACAGGATCCTCAATTTGCAAAATCATAAAACAGCATTTATGAGGAAAGGTGCTTTATTTCTTGGAAAGTGCCAAACTAAATTTTATTGTATAGATTAAGAGCTCTGGATTTAAAAAAAAAAACAAAACTTATTTTATGACTTCATTGCATTTATAAATATATTGGCCAAATTCACTTGTAGCATAACTCTACTGAACTAAATTTTGTGAAGTCTTTCACATAGTACTCTACCTCTAAACTAGAACCTGGAAAAATAACAATTGGACACTGATTTGTCTTTCTACTTCTATTTTCTGTCAAGAATGGTGGGTCATTAAATCGGTACAGTTCATATGTTTTCTATAAGTGTTTACATTTTCTGAATTTGTTTCTTATCTATATTTTGTTTGTATTTTGAATTTTAAATAAATGATTTGTATGTTTATTGAAAATGATAATTGGTACTTTATCATGGCTCTTACAGCTACTAGTCATTGCCTTATAGATGGAGGGCTCTTTTAGAGACAGACTGCTCAGAGTTGCAAAATAACGATGACAAAGTAAGCATGAGCATTCATGATTAGGTACATGGAAACATCTAATAGCCCACTGTGCTAAAGACAGTATGCAGTAGGTACTGAATTTATACTCAACTTGCTAGCAGATGTCGCTGAAATTGGGATTGCTTACTTGCAGTCCTTTGGTTCAATCACCGGCCTTCTTTCCATGTTGTTAACTGTATATTGTGTTTAAAGTAAAATAACGTGGCAGTCTTCTGTACAGAGTTCTCTCGATGGAGAATCATAGGATTGTCTGGATTAGAAAAGACCTTCAGGATCAAGTCCAACCACCAGCCTGACCTACTGAGTCTCATCACTAAACTGTGTCTCTAGTGCCGCATCTACACATCTCTTAAGTACCTCCAGATGGGGGGACTCTGTTCCTAAGACTTACCAAAAGGAAGACAATTGCAAATGTGCTTAACTGCATTCAAGCATCAATCTTTCTGATGTCTGTGCCTATCAATTTCTGTTACATCAGGTGAAGTTCTCAAATTCCATGCTGCTTTATTTTCTGATGTCCGAAATGCATGGAAAAGGAGCTCAGGACATCACTGCTGAAGTGTGAAGAGGCTGTGAGACCTGAAGAGAAAGAGGAGATACTGAGAACTTCTGTGGCCTGAAGTCTTTTCTTTGATCATTAGCTCCTTCAGCTTGAAGTTGAAGGCAGAAATATGGGCTGTAGCAGCACACATTTTCCAGATCCACTCCGCAGGTATCTTGTGCTGATCTCTCTGGCATGGAGTTCATTCACTTGTCCTCTCCTCTCAGCTTGCTTAGTTCCAGTTTTGGGTTGTGTTCTTTGCAGATTCTGCTCAAGGCTGTCCAATGCATTGCTCAGGAAGTCCCATCATATTTGAGCACAAATGTGTGTTTTGTTTGCCCTTGGGATTAAGCAAACAACTCCCTGACGCTTCCTGGAATTAAGGATCAGTTGAATAAACCTTGACGTGCTGAATATTATTGGTGAGAGAAAAGTGATAAGGACAAGGGCTCAGCATAACTTCGTCATACTTTATATAGTTAGGAAAAAAGAAGCTGGGAAAGGTTAGTTATTTTGCATTAGTTATCTTTCAGTACTCATCTGAAAATATTTATTACACCCCTCTGCTGTGACAAACCAGGAGGAGTGTAAGGTATAGCAAAGTGCAGTAACAGCTGCTGGAGATGTAGGTTTTGGAGGCTAATGAAGACTAGATGGTGCTGGTGGAACAGTCCTTACAGAGCCATTGATGTTCAAATAACTGAAATGCAAATTGCCTCTTGAAGATCCCTTCCACAGAGTACGTGGCAGATGTTCAGTTATCAATATGCAGCCTTGTTGGGCACAAGGACTTAACAAGACAGAGATTAGAAAAACACATCTGATTCAGTTAGGCCATCATCAAGACTAGCTTCAGTAACAAGTAATTTATGGGGAAGGTGGGCGGTGAACTGCAAAATACCACAAAGAGCACAGTGGTATTTATTTCCTCTGACAAGAGCTCAGGTTTTGGTGGTGATGTCATTTTCCATCCCCTCACGCCCACCACCGGCTTAGTTACAGACAGGGGCTTATGCCCAACATTTAACGCTAATTAGATGGTTTTGCCTGAGGCTTCACTTTGAACTGTAAGAGGCTTTGAAGCACTGCAAGGCTCGGGAAAGAGGTGAGTAATGAGCCTGTTATAAAAGTCGGTTGGCAGTACACAGAGAGGAGGAAAAAATCAATACAAGGTACCTGTATTTGTAGTTTGTTTATGTAGCCAGATAACTTTTCAAATCTTGGCTGGTAGTTTATACATAGGTTGCTCTGAAAGTAATGCCTCCTATTTGTTTCTATGGAAACTACTACAGGCACAAAGAACACAATAATGCTATTGTAGAGAGCAAGCTCTCAGTTACACAACAGTATTTTTCAACCATCTCCACCATTAGCTGATTCACATGGATGACCATGGATGAAGGTGCTCTTCATTTCATGCTGTGACAACTGTGCGTGGCCATCCAGAATGTGGCTTGTCTTTAATACCACTGTTGCCATCACTGGTAGAACATACATACACCCCCCATCATCTCACTGTGCTCGCATCCACTGTTTGATCTCCAGAAATGTTCAACAAGCATCAATGAATGTGAATGGATGCTCTTCTTTCCACATGTAGGAATTCAGTGACACAGCTTTGCTTTGTCTGCACTTCCATATCAGACTGCCCCTCTGCTGCCATTGTCACATGACAACAATGTGTAATGGAATATGGGTGGGAAGATTCTGCCTCTACTGCCACCCCACCAACATCTGCCTCTGGCATTGTGGGCCAACATAACAACATAGGAGGTATTACTTTTGAAACAGTCTTCGTATTACTAACAAAAGACGGTGTCTGTTGTGACTGATTTTCTTCTCTATCAGGTAGCCAGCACTAGTGTGTGGAAAAAGAGAAGTAGAAGCAATGTCACTTAATTCATTATAAATAGCTTTGGCTGATGGATCATCACATGAGCAAGCAGTTAACATTTATAATAGCTAAAATACTATTTTCATAGTAATTTTTCAGCTGCTCTGTGTGTTTTCAGCTTCTCTGTGAAGAAGCGAGCATGCTACCTTTTCTTCGGGAGACACATAATTGAGCCTTTAACCCAGCCACATGCCACCCCTGCCCGGCAGTTGCTCCTGCCCCATGCCATCATGGCAGTGGCTCTGCCCCACTGAATGGCCCATTCCAGCCCTGGACACAAAACCCATCACTCCCAGCAACCACACAGCACTGTGTGAGCAGCACTGTCTGAGCTGAAACTGGGACATGGGGCACAGTGCAGTGCTGACTCAAATGGTGGCAAATAATGTCGGTTTTGGTGCGTTGGCTGAACAAATCCCTGTGAACAGTGAAAAACACACAGATGTGCTTTCTGTTGTTGACACATAGATTTGAGAATATGTTTCAAGAGTGTGGAAAAGATTTTTTTTTGTGTGTGTGTGTATTTGCAACTCCATTTTCAGTCAACATAAATGACCTGTGAATTTTCAAATGGGATGTACAGAGTTACAATGAGACATTCAACTCAGAAATCTGATCATGTCTCTTTACCAGACCTGTATAACCTCTTAGCAGAGAGAATGCCACTCACTTCACAATCAGACCTCATTCACATCATCGCTTTTGGCAGTATGTACATTTATGAAAAACCGTTTTCAAGGATGACGCACAAGAAGAGAAATATTTCATCAAAAATCCATCAAACACTTTGAGAGCTCTTTAATAACTGCGGCCACTGCCACTGAAACAGACTGATGTGTTAATTTCTCACAGGTTGCAAGGTCAAATATCCCACTAGTTTCTTTTTGTTGCTCTCTTTTTATAAATGTTTTGTGACTTACATACATTAACTATGTTACATACTTTATATATGTCCCCAGACAATTCCTCTTCAGTCACTGCAGCCCAGACAAGCCAAAAGGTTGGACACCCATGCTTTAACTGTACTCACAGAAGCAGTAGGTAGCATGTGAACGTTTTGGACAGTTATTCCTCCACGTGCACTGTGATTACTTACAATGGCAAACCCAACTGCAGATGTCTTGTTGCCAGCCTGAGCATGCTGTACAGCTCTGATGCAGACCATTAGGCTCAGTGCTGCCTGTGTGTGTCCCCAAGCTCTTGAAATTCCTGCCTTCAGCATGGCTTATCGCCCAATTGCCCAGTTGCTGTGCTGTTACCCATGTTCCTAGTGCAGACTCCTGCAGCTGGCCTACTACCTCCCCAGCTTTATCACAGAATCATAATTTAGGGGTTGGAAGGGATCTCTAGAGATCACCTAGTGCAACTCACCCGCTAAAGTAGGTTCCCTAAAGCAGGTCACACAGGTAGGCATCCAGGCAGGTCTTGAAGTTTCCAAAGAAGGAGACTTCACAATCTGTTCCAGCCTTTCCTTGTATAAGAAGTGCTTATAAGAGATGCTCCTGGCCCCTCATTATCTTTGTTGCTCTCTCTGGACTCTCTCTAGGATATCTTTGCCTTTTTTGAACTAGAGTGCCTAGAAATGGACACAGTGCTCCAGATGTGGCCTTGCACAAAGGGGGAGAACCACCTCCCTCAACCTGCTGGCCGTGCTCTTTTTAATGCACCCCAGGTTACCATTGGCCTTCTTGGCCACAAGGGCACACTGCTGGCTCATGGCCATCCTGCTGTCCATCATCACACACAGGTCCTTCTCTGCAGAGTTTCTCTTCAGCATGTCAGCCCCTAATTTGTACAGATGCATGCAGTTATTCCTCCGCAGGTGCAAGACTCTACACTTGCTCTTGTTGAACCTCATCAGGTTCCTCTCTGTCCAACTCTCCAACCTGTCCAGGTCTCGTTGAATGGCAGCACGGCCTTCTTGGTGCGTCAGCCACTCCTCCCAGGTACCATCAGCACACTTGCAGAGGGTGGACTCCATCTCTTCACGCAGGTCGCTGATGAAGACGCTGGTCCAGACCAGACGGATCACCGACCCTCTTGGCGCGATGGCTGTGGGCGGCCCTGGCCGAGAGGCATGCGATGTCGGCGGGCGGGGCCGGGGTGGAGGAGGAGGTGCCGGGAGGTGGTGCCATGGCAGCGGCGGACCGGGCAGGCAGATACGCGGCGTGCCGCCTCCGGGCCGGGGGAGAGGGAGCTGTCGTCTCCTGGCCCGGGGGAGCGGCCGGCATCACGGTGAGGGGCGGGTGGCGGGGAGTCGGGACTGCGGTCAGGCCTGCAGCGGTGGGGTTGTGTGGGGAAGGGAAACTCCGGCAGGGGAAGTGGGTGCGGGGCCGGCTCGGCTCGGGGCGCTGTAGCGGAGGAGGATCCCACAGCGCCCGCTGCTTCCCGTGCCTCACTCGCTTTTTGTCTCGGCGGCTGTAGGAAGGAAGGCAGGCAGAAAGGCAGGAAGGCAGGCAGGCGCTCCCTGGAGGCGCGGGGCTGCCCGGCTTTGCCCGCGGCCTCCCGGGCCGTTCCTAGCCGAGGGGTGGGTGTGCTGCGGGCCGGAAGAAGGAGGTTTTTCTTTCTTTCTTTCTTTCTTTCTTTTTTTTTTTTTTTTTTTTTTTTTCTTTTTTTTTTTTTTTTAAAAAGCGTTTTAATTGCAGAATTGCACCTCCTGTTTGCTCTCTTCTCCCACCTCCCTGCGTGTGGAAGAGCGTTGGACCCGTGCTGTGGCGGCGCGTGTTTATCAGGCTGGAGGAGCTGCAGCAAGCTGCAGCAAAGCGAGCTCCCGCCAATGGCTTGTGATGACCTCTGAATGTCAGGGCTGTCTGGGGAGCGAGCCTCGACTAGGAGAAACGGCTGCGCTTCTCTTCTGCTGTGACTGCAGCAGCTGGGTGCCTAGCATGCAAGAGCCATCACCAGGATTAGATCCGTATCTTAGGGATGTGCATCACAGTTCTTTGAGGTGGCTGCGCCGGTATGTGCTTCGGCGGCACTATTCGCTCACAGGTGTTTGGGGGTAGAGGTGAGAGTGATATAAACTAAAAGGCAGATCTGTAAATGGGCATCGGAGAACAGGAAATGCTGATCATAAAGATGTCATTAGTTTCATGTGTTTCTTTTGTAACTGTGGGCAAAGCGATGGATGTCATAACTCGAAATGGTGCAAAGCTGGTAGGAGTAATACTTCATGAGCAGCAAATTAAGTATAGGACTGAAGTTGAAAAACATAATAAATAAATAAATAAAACCCATGATTTGCTATAGAAAAAAATAATCGCATCTTATAAAAAAAATCTTAACTGCCTGTCATGTTTTGTTTACTTTTGGATGCAAACCATCAGCATAAGAGACTTTGCTGGAAGAAAATACTTTGTATGCACACACACCTTATACATATATATATAAAAGGGACCTGAATTATTTCCCAAAAGAGAAAAGGCTGAGAAAAACTAGGACTGTTCAGTCTGGCGAATAGAAGGCAAAGAGGCGATTTCCTCACTCTTTATAAATATCTAAAGTGTGGGAGTTAAATGGTTGGGTCCAGGCTCTCTCCAGTGCTGTGCAGTGACAGGACAAGGACCACTAGGCATAAACTGGAATACAGGTGTAGAGGAAATACTAAGTCACAGCTTGAAGCAGTGATTGAGCACCTGGTAGGAAGGCAGAGCCAATTCAAGGGAGCTCAGGTGCATGCAATCCACCTGAGGGACCGGAAGGAGTGGAGCCAGGATCCACCCCTTCTCACATCTCATTAAAGAGTTGGCAGTGGTGGTAAGGGTATCTTCTTGGAGATCTCTGTGCATCTGAGGCCTTCTGAAGGTAAGCAGTTTCTTTCCTTTATGTCCGTGGCTGCTGCATTTGAGCAAGCCCTCGCTGCAGCGTAGGACTTTGCTACTCTGCTGTCATTACTGCGCTTTCCATTGCATTACAGCGTTACAACAGGATGTTGTATATAAATATGAGGCAGATCTTCATTGGCAGGGTGATGGACCACTAGCACAGGCTGCCTGGAGAGGTGGTGGAGTCTCCTTCTCTGGAGGCATTCAAGACCCACCTGGACTGTCTACCTGAGTGACCTGCTGTAGGAAATCTGCTTTAGCAGAGGGTTAGACTTTATGAGGTCACTTCCATCCACTATGGTTCTATATTATATATGCATATAATACTGCTTCATCTTTCTTTCCGCTTTGTTTTTTTTCCAAGGGTATTTTTTGCCTTTTACATGGATGGCTGCAGAGACCACTTCAAGGATACAGGAAGAATTGAAGGCTTTTTGTCTTGCTTAGATAGCTTGTGTTATATAACAGATGAGCTTGATCTGTTCTTCACAGATGATGAATCTGAAAGTAACTTGAGGCCTTTGCTAAAGAAAGCTTTAAAAGCATGCTATTGCTTGTTTTGGAGCGTGTGACTTTTACAGAGATATAGTATTTTAAGAAAAAATTTCTAGCAAGAGAGCTATGAAACATGTATGAGAAGAATGTCTTCAGTTACAGGTTTGGTAAGCTGATGGAGAGAGCTTTTAAACTACCAGAGGAGAGGAGCCTCAATCCACTGAAGTGTTACTGGTTACAGTACCAGGAAAGGGATCAGAGGGCTGATCCTGGAGGGTACCTGGTCACCTGGAGAGCAGCACAGGGCAATTCCAGCTATTTCATGCAATAAATTGGTTTAATTAGGGGCCCAGCTTGAATGCCTGTACACAAATGCTTACAATGTGAGAAAGCAGTCAGGGAAAAGGCCAGTATGGCTGATATTAAAGTAGGGTTCTGTTACCCAACGAGGACGAAGAGATATGTAAACTATTCTGTGTGCAGCTCACCTCCTAGCCCTTCTTCTCGTGGAGGACTGCTGCTTCCCAGATGTCTTCTGGAAATACAATACAACAAAGAGGGAGCAGTCTAAGAGATTTATGGTGGATAGCTTAAAAACCTATCTGGTATTTTATCCGAACTTAATACTTTATATTAACACAGAGCCATTCCAATAAGTCTGCTTTTTTTTTTTTTTTTTTTTTTTTTTTTTTTTGCATTTGGTCAGTTTGATACTTTTATTTTAATGGATGTTTTGCTCTTTTGATGCTTGTTTGTCAGTCAGAGAAATGTTCTCCGTAATTCTCTGCAAAGCAACTGCAGTTATAATCCATATAATCCTTATAAAGCAATTCCATATACAGTCTATTTTGAGGCTGTCCTGGTTATCCAGTAGTATATTTCAGGATTCTAATCTATGCTCATCTAGTGAAAGATTTAATTAGGTAATTGTGATATTCAGAACATCATTACATTTAAGTTCATGCAATGTTCTTCATACAGTCTGAATAAATACTGTTGCTCTTCAGCTAAACTATTTATAGAAGGTTGTGCAACGTTTCTCTAATCATTTGATGTTGTTGCACTTGGTAGATGTGTGTATGAGTAACACTGTGTGGAGAATATTGGATTGGAGGGGACTGCGTTCTTTTGACTGCCTCTGCTTGCCATCTGTTGTGTTTCCAAGTTCAGATCCTCTCCTTCTGTAGGAATGAAACCCATTTAGCTTGCAAATCACTGCCTTGAAGTTATCCCGTTCAGAAAGAAGAAAGACAAAAGATTCGAACTTGAAAAGCATTAAGCTGCGAGAACAGTTTATCAACGGTTAAATCTGTGGTTCTGTATCACAGTTGTTCATCAGCTATCACGCAGTATTGAGGAAACATTGAGAGTTAAGCTTTATAAAAGCATGGCAATGACGTATTGAATTTCATAAAAACAATCCTGCGTTCTTCAAGCAGTTTTTTTTAACCATTAGATCTTCGTAAAAATATACACTGTATAAAAGGAATGATAAAGATCAGCGAGGATGTAGTCCTCTCTGTAGATCTAGAAGATCCTTGGTAACAACTTATTAAAGTCTCCTATCAGGTAAACGTGGGGATGCCTAAAACCACAAGTTTCTGGTAAAAGTCTTGGGCTTACAATGGCTGGATGGTGACAGTGTGGCCTAATAGATAAACAAGATGGTGTTTTTCTTAGTTGCCAGAAGGAAATCTCACATTCTTCATTTTATTTTTCTGTCAAATACAGGTGAAATTGCCTTTATGATATTTTTGCCTTGATATACCCATTAGAATTATAGATAGTGCAGTTCAGATTGCCACAAAAATCTGTCTGTAGACTTACCAGGTCTGTTAAACCAGTTGTGGTAGTGAAGAGTTCTACCATTTAAATACTTTGTGCGTTCAATTCCAAGTCATTTTGGGGGGCTTTATATAACTCTTGTAAATGTATTTGCAGGAATGAAGTGGAAGTCAGCTGAACTAATGTGCGCGCTACTGAGACGAAATGACATTTATGTTTGTGATGAATGGAAATCATGGCAGCATCTAACATGGGAGGAAAAGACATGAATGGACAATGTGGCGTGACTCACTCAGACTGCAAATCTTCTGCCTTCTTATGGCAGTACTGGCTGTTGTGGTGCTGGTCCATAACTTTTTTCAGTTAGAGGTAAGTGGAGATGGTTTGGATGGTTGGAATAACAGAAAAATTCAGAGCAGAAAGTGTGTATGGACATCTTCAACACTCAAAGGGATAACTTCAAAGTTATTTTGGGTTGCTCACTGTGTTCTTGAGTTGAATTTTGATGTCCTTCAGCAAGGAGGCGTTCTGCAGCCTGTCTGGGCAGCCTTTCATTGCTGTGCATAGAGAAGAACATTACCATTATGTGCATGTGGAAGTTGCGTCTTGTCAGAAACAGACAGTAAAAGGACTACAATTTCTATCTTCAATTTGGGTAGTAAAAAAAGCCCTGAACATAATTTGATCCCTTCTTGGTCTTCTCCAGACTTCTGAAAGTCTGCTTCTATTAGTGTCTTCTAGTATGTCATGTATTCCAAACCCTTAGTCATCTTAGGGATTCTCAGCTGGTCTCTTCACTTCAACTGTGGTAGTAGGTGGACAAAAAGCAGATATAGTGCTTTAGATATGGCTTTACCATGGCTGAGCTGAGGGAAATTAGCACTTCCCTCAGTTCACTGGATATGTTCTTGTTAACACATTGCAACAAGAAAATGAGTTTTCACCTGATTGGTTTGCTCTCTACCAGAATGCCTAATTCTGTTTCTGCAGGTGGACTTTATGCTGTTGATCACAACAACAAATCAGTTAGTCAGTTTTCAGTACAGGCTACATAAATGCAGATGAAGCTGGACTTCATCAGTTTGTCTGTGAGGGTATTTTGGGAGTCTCACTGAAGTCAAGCTAAATAACATCACTGAGGATCCATTGCAGGGAGCCTTGGGGGCTGACCCTTCCCTGTGGCTGCCTGCTTGCCCAAACTTTCCATTGCAGCATTTGGCAGGTGAGCATAATGCTTAGGTTAACAGTAAATCCTGATTATTTTTGATGCATATTAGCTGATAAGTGTGTTATATGTTTAAGTTGCATGAAACCCACTTGCAAAGTCTTTATCTTCTGGCTAGTGATGCCCAAGTAAAGTTATCCCTTCTTACGCTTAAAAAGACACTGTTGGGTTGGAGGTTTAGATAAGGGCAAGGAAAATGTCTGAGATATAAAATAGCATGTAGCATGGGAAGAATAACAGACTTTCATTGCCTTGTTCCGCTACTAATGGAGACATGAAATTGAAAACTGCAGGTGCCAGATTCAGGGCAAACAATGCAAAAGAGCAAAAGTCCTTGCAGTAAGATTGAGTAACTGCTTGGAAACATTCAAAAATCAGGATGAATCATAGAATCACCAAGGTTGGAAAAAACCTCTAAGATCATGTTGTCCAACCATCCACCTCTCACCAGCAGACAAAAAGAACAAATGAACTATGACAGTGATGCTTTTTCTTTTTTTCTTGTGGTGGCGTTGCTGCTAAATTGCAGATCTTTGCAGAAGAAAACTGTCATCTCATTCAGTTTATTGCTGGAACAGTTGTGTGTCAGGTGGTGGCTTTTTAGAACTGGCTTTGACATTTTGGATTTATTTAGCACCTACTCAGTGCTGTGAGACAGTAAAAACAGCTGATCTCATGGCTGTTGTAGATGAATATGAGGGCTAGAGTATTTGGAGTGTAAAATGATTGAAAATAAGATGACTGGCCTCTCAGTAGCTGGTATTTGGTCTCAAATATTATCTGCTGTATGAATTAAGACTCTGGGTGAACTTGAACTACTTTTTTTTACTTCCATGCCTGTCATTTGGAAGTCTCCTGGGATGTTTTCTGCTCTAATGTAGGAACGTAAACAGTTTGGCATAGTACATGTGGAGCAATTGCCATAAATCTAACAGTTACAACTCACAGATGATACTGGACTTCAAAATATAGATGAAGATCCACCTTTTCAGCAGGAGCTGAAATACTCAGCATCTTTTGTTTATCAACCACCTGTGTTGTTGTATTTAACTGAAAACAAGTGTTTGCTGCAGATCTAATGAAGTCTCGAATGGCACAGGTTTAATTTGAAAGTCATCTTTAAAGATCATCTATTCTTGCTCCTTTGCCCTGGGCAGGGACATATCTTTGAGAGTGTGACTGCCTCTCTGGGGTTGTAATGTTATACATTATACCTTATTTTCACTTAGTTGGTAGCAAGGATGCTAGAAACTGAAAATATAGCATCCATTTTTACTTGCTTATGCATCAGGAACAGCTCACAGACTTGTTTGAGCTCAATTGATGTGTAATCCATTCTGTCTTGCCTGCTTTACTAGGTAGATATCCATTAAATTACTTTGTGATCACATCGGGGTTCTGATTATCTTTAGAAAGCAGAGAATAAATGCTAGGAATTGCCTTCAAAATCAAGACATTTTTGTGTGTAGTGCATGTGAAAATAAAGCAGGACAAGCGTTATTCTATATGGACGTTACATTGGAAACTAAAATAATGTAAGATCTAGGGAGAGGATTCCTGAGAAGTGTTTGAAGATGGGTTTGTTTTGTTTTTTGTCTGCTCTGAGAAACTTTATCTTGTTTTCACTGCTGATAGTTGTAGACCATAGAAAAAGGGTGGATAAGGAATGGTTGGGACAAACTAATCTATCAGTCCAAAGGACAAGGCTTGCCTATTTGTAGGGATGGGGGAGTTTGAACGCTTGTTTGGAAATGAGCCAGGGAACCTCTTCAGAAAGGAGGATGGTTTGGAAATTTCAATCAAGGGTCTTCCATATACAAATTGACTCTGAAGCTTTTCCTGCCCTAACTGGAAAAGCTAATCTCTGTGATGGTTTTTCCTGTGAATGCCACATGTGTTGTAGCACACTTTCAACCCTTAACTTATAATTTTGCAATAATATATGGTCTTATTTGTGCTTGGAAGAAGTCTGTAAAGATGATTGAGGTTGTTACAGGAAGAATGGTCTTTCCGTGATGTGGAGACAGTTTTGCATTTACCTTTGTAGAGAGGGTGTTGTTTGTTTTGTCTTTTTTTTTCCCCTTCTCCTTGAGGGTTGATTGAGAAAGTATTTGTGGTGTGGTCAATTCTGCTTTGTCATAATCTGGAGATGCTTCGGTTGATGTGATAGCTCTTGTTTGGGAACTTAGCTGAATGCAGCTGAAGTGCTTTGGCTTGGCACTGTGCTAAAAAGGATGCTTAAGTGTACCGTTTTAGAAATATTGAGTTATATTCTGTATTTTGTTTTGTGACCTTGAATTGGTTTAGTGTTCTCTGTGCCCTTTTCCACTGAATTCAGTAGATATTTCCTTGGAGGTACTTTAGAAAGGCTAGCTACCTCAAAGCCATCTTCTGTACAAATAAATCTGACAGAAGGAATAGGATAAAACTCTGACGAAATCTACAGAAGATTAAAGCAATGATAGGCCTGTTCTTAAGGCTTTCTTAGGTAGCTGTGTTTCATTTGAAAGGATTTGAAGGTAGCTCTTCATTTGAAAGGATGCCTATGCTTTTTTTTTCCACATCCTCTTGATGGATCAAGCTAAAAGAAGAAATTTTCCCATGAGAATCTCCATTGAATTTGAGAGTTTTACAAACACCCCTATTCTCCCCCTCATTCCTCCTTAGGAAGTTTCTTAAATGCTTTTGCAAACTCAGGCATACTTACCAACGTGTTGAATGTGTTCAAATGTATAACTAACTTAAAAAAAATAATAATAATAATCATACCATGCAATGTTTTCTGTGCCACTTATACGTATGAGCAGAAGAAGGGAAGTAGTGAAGGCATTCAAAAGTAGAAACTTGGCGTAATTTAGAAATATGTGGGCAAGATTTAAGAATGAACTGTGCTTGAGAGTCGTTCTCAGCTTTGCCTGGAATGTACTGGATTAGAAAAAATAATGTGTGGAGACATGTTCACGTTTTTATCTGATCCAATGGAAAAGAGAAATAATCCTGAATTACTTTTAATGGGCGTTGGGGAAATTCTTGAAAATCCTGGATGGAAAAGTAAAACAGAAGGTTCTATTATAAATCATCTTAAAAAAAAAAAAAAAAGTATCCATGGGTACTTTGCATTTTAGTTAAAATGTTACAACTCATGATTGCATATTTTATAGTTAACATGGATATCAAATAGGAAATTAATGTTCTACATTATACTGTGTTGTTCTACGTTATAATGCATTCATTATTCTAAGCTGATCAAAACCAACTTCTTATAATGGCCTTCAAACCTGTAAGTTTGTATTTCTTGTTAGGTTTACTTTTTTTGGAAAAGAAAGAAATATAAACAATGTTTTCTTTCTTTTAATTTAATTTGAATACATCAATATACTACATAAAGCAGGGGAGCTACGTAGTATATGTATATATGCTAGGTAATACTTGTGTCAAGGTCTTTTTACCCTGTAAGCACTGCTAGGTAACAACTAAATATTGGTGTGTTACCAGCACTCTTTTCATGACAAATCCAAAGTATAGCACTACTTTGGCTGGGATAAAGGTAATTTTCTACACGGCAGCTAAAAAAGCAGCATAATGCTTTAGCCAGACTCTAATTACGGTAAGAATATTAAATGAGTTACTTTTCTATTTAATTGTATGGCTTTCTGTATGTGTTTCATATTGTTGATACAGAATATGCTAATAGCCAAAATACTACCACAGAAAATACTGAGCATACCTCATGTAAAAGACACTTTGCCAGGGCAGGATAAAGTAACCATTGGGTAAGCACAAGTTGTACAACTGCTTCTTTAGACATCTCATAGTCCAGGGAATCAATCTGTATGTTCTATTAAAGTTGCTTCATTTGGTCAGCCTCAAAGCTGTGCGAAGCAAAACTCCTGGTTCTTGGACAGTATCTGTTCTTCGTTGTGTTTCATTTAATAGCACAGTTTCTTGTACTCTTTTTTTCCCCCTCTAGCACCTGGATGACTACACAGTTTCAGGATCAAATTGGATAACAGAGAACAATGACCAGCCTTCTCTATCACAGACAACTAAAACTACCAGGAAGCCTTACTGTGGTTATGAGCAGCAGACTTTGTCCAAAAGAGAACGAGCTGAACAGGAATCATTGCTTGCTGCACTACAATGGCCGAAACCCCCTGACGGCAAAATTGCTTTTTTACAAAGCACTGATCCAGTACACAGTGACTTTGTGATTGTGAAGCCCAGCAGGTTCTTCAAGGTGGGTGACCAGTTAGAGGTGGTTGTTCGTGTGAGGGATTTCCAAGGAAAACCCAAGCAATATGGTGGAGACTATCTACAGGCACGAATCCATTCTCCTGTGCTGAAAGCTGGAGCAATAGGAAGGATTGTAGACTGCCATAACGGCCTTTACAAAGTCTTTTTTACGTTACTTTGGCCAGGAGAGGTCAAAGTATCTGTGACTCTCGTTCATCCAAGTGAAGCAGTCCAAGTCCTCCTGCGTTTACGAGAAGAAAGGCCTGACAGAGTTTATTTCAAAAGCTCATTCAAGTCTGGGAGGTTTTCAGAAACTACTGAGTGCAATGTATGCTTGCCTGGAGATCTTCCAGTCTGTAACTTCACAGATCTCTACACTGGTGAGCCCTGGTTCTGTTACAAGCCACGAAAACTGTCCTGTTCCAGCCGAATCAGCCATGCCAAAGGTGGATATCAAAAAGGCCTTCTGACACATGAAGAAAGCCTCTTTTTCCAAAGGTATGTATGTCACTGACTTTATATGTACTTAATCATTTTTTTAAAATATATATTTGCGCTTTTTTTAAGACAAACTTTAGGATGGAGGGGAAGAAAATACTCAACTATTTGATTCAAGCACCTGCTCCTGAAGATGCACACCTTCTCTAAGGGTGGGAATCTCTTGTATTCCACCAATAGTGTTCAATCACAAAACCCTACTAGGTTCATTCAGCTGTCCACAGACAAGCACTTCTGAGAGCTCTTTGTGTGTAGGGGTGTGGGCTTTGCTTCTATATTGAGCATAGCAAACTGCTGTCTTGCTGAAGATCTCTGAGACTGGTTGGGTGTTGACTGATGCTGCTGTCACCACTGGCAGCATAGCATAGAGCTAAAATTGCAGGTGGTGATAATGCTGGGCTGCTTGAAATCCCGTGTGTACTGTGAAACAGCATGTGGCATTGTGGAGGCTGAAAACAACAGCCACCTCCTCTTGAGGTAAGCAGTTACTGAAATGGGGCAGAGCTGGGAGCTGATGCACCAGCGTGCCCTCTCAAGTAGTTTGCCTCCTGGCAGAAGTCCATGTGCCCCAAGCTGGGAACTTCCAATCTTTGTGGTTAATCCCTCAAAGCATATAACAGGCTTCCCATAGCTTAATGGTTTTATCCAGGCTTGTGCATGTAAGAATGTGCACAGGATTTTTGTCCTCATGCTCTTAAATCTTGAATTCTGACTGGAAACAGTGAGAGTGGTCTTAAGGAAATTGAATAATCAATTCAGCTGTCAACACATGGATTAAGAAAAGTGATCTGTAAGGCTGTAAAACTTGAAGGTAATGTCACATAACTGTTTTAATCTTTGTTCAAGTGATGTGAACATCAAAATGCCCATACTCTCCAGAGGACCTGACTCGGTGATTGTAAAGCCCAAGGCATTTACAGGTATAGTGAATTTTACAAAATTCCTGGTTTTATTTCATATTTAAATAAAAAGAGTGAGAAGCATGAGATACTAATGAGTTTGTTAGTTTTCGTAACGTGAAATAGAAATAATCTTAAGTCTTTTTTGTGTTGAAGGTGGAAGCTTTTGAATGTTACTAAGGACTAACATCAAATTTATCTAAAAAGACATGTAAATTGAACTTTTAGGAAAAACAATTGGTGTTTACTTCTGATACGTACTCAGAGATATAAAATGTCTTAGTTAACTGCTTAGCAAATGGATTAATCTAGCAAAGCTAACTGTGAGGTGTTTTTCAAGTTTTATGTGTTTATTTTTCTAAGAAATTTATGTAATAGGTATCAGCTTGCATTTAATTATTAGTATCACTTGTGTTACCATGCAGTGTCATAACCTAAAGTTGTGGACTAGAACCTAATTTTTCTGTATCTTGTCTAAGCACAGAAAACACAGTCTGTGTTAGGTTAAAGTGAAACATTTATCTAATTCAAATTCACCTGCATGCTTTTAATGCCTCTAAATACACTGCATAAAAATATGATAGAGAATTACTCTTTAATTGAAAGCTCTCCAGTATTTTTAATAAGCTGTAGGAGATATTAGAGTTCCTGACCTGAGCAATTAAATCATAAAAGAAAGCAGCCTGCAGTGCTGCTTCTTTTTAGTTCTGCCATTCTCTTGATTTAAAAAATAAAAAATAAAAAATAAAAAGATGCTGTCAGGCCAGCAGCATTTTCCCCCTTCTGTCTCCAGACCCTTTAGATGTGATGTGTTCTGTTGTTTAATTTTTAAAGTATTTTCTTGTAGAAACTGTTTGAGATTTGATTATATCACCCTTTTTACAGGGGGTGGATGATCAAAGTATGTTTTTATTTCCTGAGGTTTAATGATAGGTTGGAAAGGGTTGATAGGAGTGGCACAATTTCCTCGGGGAAATTCCTTCTAACAGGAACAGTCTCTGAACAAGTAAATCTAATACTCTGGAATAGAGATGATGGGTGTATGACTTAGGATTAATGCCTACTTACATTCCTTATTTTATTGTCTTTAGTTCTGTACATTCTTTTCTTTGGGAGGTAAATGTAGATATAGTTCACTTTTGAAATTTTTTTTTTTTTCTGAGCTATAATCGATTTCTATTCTTGGTTTGTAACTGTTCAGACCAGAGCTTTTACCTTCTTTCATAAAATCTAGAAGTAATGGTCTTTGAATTCTGGAGCGAAACAGGTATGCTGCTGTACAGAGGTTTCAGAACCTGGTGTTAGTTGTACTGTGAGTTCACAGCTTGTTCTCACATCTCACTTCACGTATGTACAAGGGCTGCTCTGAGAGTAATACCTCCCATTTCATTATGTCAGAGGCAGATGTTGGTGGGATGGCAGTAAAGGCTGAACTTTCCTGCCAATATTCACTTACATGTTGTTGCATGTGTGACAGATGGCAGCAGAGGGGCAGTCTGAGAGAATGGTGTCTGACATGGCAGTGCAGATGAAGCAAAGCTGTGTCACTGAATTCTTCCATGTGGAAAAGATGGCACCCGTTGACATCCATTGGTGCTTGCAGAACATTTCTAGAGACTGAGCAGTGGATGTGGATGCAGGCAGGCTGTGTGGGTAACAGTGCAGCAGCAGTGGAGCACTTCATCTGGTATAGATTTTGATAAGTGTGGCATGCATTCTTATTCATCACTAGCAAAAATATATAGCTAATGATGGTCGCCATGCTGAAAAATAGTGTTTTGTAGCTGTATCTGTTGTAGTTTCCATGGAAATAAATAGGCATTACTTTCAGAGCATCCTATTTATATGCTTAGTGTAATAATCACTTTAAAAGTTTGAATGGTTTGAATGGGAAATGGTTTTAAGTTGAGGAAGGGAAGATTTAGGTTGTATGTCGGGGGGAGTTCTTTACTGTAAGAGTAATGAGGTACTGGAACAGGTTGCCCAGAGAGGTTGTGGATGCCCTGTCCCTAAAGGTGTTCAGGGCCAGATTGGATGGGGCCCTGGGCAGCCTGGTCTGGTGTTAAATGGGGAGGTTGCTTGTGGCAGGGGGTTGGAGGTTCATGATGCTTGAGGTCCCTTCCAAACCAGGCCATTCTGTGAATCTTTACACTAAAACTTACAAAACAAAAGAATTTAAGTTGTGAATTCATTTGAGTTTGTCTTTAGTTACATGACCACATGGTAGCCTTTTCACTTCCTTTGTAGCAGTCCTCTTTCATATGGTTTAGATTACTCAGCATTGTTAGTTGATTG
Organism: Lagopus muta; assembly: GCF_023343835.1. NCBI lineage: Eukaryota > Metazoa > Chordata > Aves > Galliformes > Phasianidae > Lagopus > Lagopus muta. Next base: position 85,233,669 of record NC_064433.1, read on the forward strand.
CTCTTCTTTCATTGGCCCTATTGCCAGTTGCTACATGTTATTTAAGAAATTATCCAAATATAAGACTTTTTAATGGATTTTTCTATGGTTCTCAAGGTTATAGACTTTGTATTCTGTGAATGTTCCTGTAAAGTATAAGGGGGCTAAAATCTATTGATATAAAACACAGAATATTGTATAGGAATAGCAAGACCAAAAATGACTATCAGGGATGGGTGTTTAAAGATGCCTGTGGGGGTTGTTTGAATCTGTGAGTCTTTAGGGAATTAGCTGCTGCTGTGTTATAATGAAACATCTAGCGGAGGGTGTTTCTGGGCACTAGAACTCCATTGCCTCTACTTTTTCACAGTTAGAATGGGCCCTGGCATGGCTTTGGCCATGTGTGGTTGTGCGGTCCCAAACAGCTGTAGGCTATGACAGGGCAGGGACCAGTAGTCTCCATGGGTAGGTGGGTATAAGGTGGGTATAAATGTTCTTTAATAGATGGTCACGGCTCTTCTGTGTGGTTAGTTGGCTTCAATGCCAGAGAGCAGCTCTGTGCTTCTCTGTTCACTGTTCATTGACAGCTTTTCTATCCAAGCTGTGGCTTTGGGTTTCTTTGGAACTGTGAGTCAGCTCATTTCCAGGCCCTTAAGTGTTAGAACAGATATGTGGAAAAGGAGGAACCTGTACTTAATGACCTCATGAAAGTTCAATGTGCGCACTGGCTGCTATGAGAAATAAGGCAATGTTTGACTGATGTAACCTTGAGATTGCAGCTTCTCTTCCTGTAATCACTGGCCCCAGTTTTCAACATAACATCCAACTTCTGCAAGACAAAGAGGAGTCCAAAGAATCAGAGCTTCCCTGGTGTTGTCAAATTACTCCTCAGAGGGCAACCTTTGCCAGCATTGAAATAGGAAGAAGTTGGACAGCAGAAAGTATGAAACCCACGGAATTAAAGTTTAACACAATTCATACATTCCAAAGGCACGTAAATATTGGCAGTAGCTTTAATTCTGGCACTTCCTGATTTTGTAGTCCTCATAATTCAGATTTCATACTTACAGCATCTGTGGCCTATATTAGTGTCAGTGTGTGGACTGTTCCACAGATGGATTTACACTAAGCAAATACAAGTGCTATCAGGTTATCTCTTGCATGTTGTCACCTTAGGGCTGGTGTCCTCTGCTGCAGTGGGAGGTGCTGCTCCTGTAGAGCACAGCAGCTGCCATACCTTCCTGTTGGCAGACTGGCCGCTAGAGGGGGGAGCTGTACTTCGGCAGATTGCAGATGTGTGCTGGCGGAGGAGGCATAGTGAGGCTTGGAAATTCTGTGATGCTGTCCATACTGTCCTCCTTTATCAGCATCAGATATAGTTTAACTTAAAAGTACTTCAAAGTAAGTTAAAAAGTAGTTAAGTTTAAAATAAGTTTTTTTTTTTTTTTTTTTTTTTAAACTTTAAAGCTACAAGTGGTCACATGTAGTAGGTTTTGATGCAGAACCAGTGAGGAAAGTACTTGGTCTTACAGACTTGAGATGCATTGAGCTTTCTAATGTATATTATATGCATTCTAAAGCAAAGTAGTTGGATGTACACATCCATTTAAGTGATAGCAGGTGTGTTTGTTATATGGTAATTTCAGAGTTTTTTGGTTTTTTCTTTTATTTCTTCCAGATTCAAGCAATATGGACAGGGCTGAAGATCCCACAGTTTCCCCTTCTGGTTATTACTATGAAGATCTTTGGAGGCCAAGAACACACTGGATTTATCATTTTAACAAGTCAGATGATATAAGCAAGTGCTTGCAAGGAAAAGTAATCCACTTGTTTGGAGACTCTACAATAAGGCAGTGGTTTGAGTATCTGACTGCAGCTGTTCCAGGTTGTTATTTTTCTTTTTAATTGATTTTTTTTAACCTTGAAGACATTTGCAATTCTTTATTCTACTCATTTCAGATGCAGAGTTGATCTTATTGAACAGTAATGTCAAAAGGGAGAGGGAAGGCAAAACGTCATCATAAGTGCTGATAGAAAGGCAGTCATTCAGATTTTGAGATTTGACTTTTGAGATCCTAAAGTTTGAGAAAACTTTAGAAACTTCTAGACTTTAGGAGAGAAAGGGCCACAAGTTGTGCATCTATGAAGCTGTCATTATAAAATGTTTTACTAGTTAAGAACATTGTTGATACTGTGAGTTATTATGTGGCCACGAGGTGGCATACCAAAACTTGTTGAGGATTGCCTGGATGAGGCTTGGCAGGTAATATTTTGGAGTGTAGTGAAGTAGCAAAATGACGTCCAGAAGCAGATGACTACTGTTGATTTGGTTTTGAGTTTTAACTTTTTATTAAATAACACAATTTCAGTAGCCAATTTGGTATTTCTCTTTTACTCCAACTCTAAGGTAGTTCAGTAGTGTTGAAATGGAGATTGAGACTCCATGTTTACTAATTAAATTCTTCTTTAAATTTAATGGCTTTCTGAAGTTGCTGTGAAAGTTACAGTGAACTTCGTGCTCATAGAGTGACAATGAAAAAGCCTGTTGGTAAAAAAAATAAGAGGTCTGTTTAGAAATGCTTTTTTCTTTTATCTGGGGAAAAAAACAGTTTGGGGAACTTGGAAAAAATACTAATACTTATTATCTTTTTAAGGTAAAGTGTGCTGGCTTGCAAATTTCAACAGTCATATAAACTCTGTTTTGAAATATGTAGTCAATATGCCTGTGGAGCTGTTGCAGTGGATCCAGAGGCAGGACAAAAAGATTATTAGAGGGCTGGTGCGCTTCTCCTGTGAAGAAAGATAGAGGGAGCAGGGTTTGTACAGCGTGGGGAAGAGAAGACTGCAACAGGAGATGTCATTTTGGCCTGCCAGTATCTAAGTGGAGCTTATAAGCAGAAGCGAGACCAAATTTTTACATAGGCAGATATTGATAGGAAAGAGGGGAATGGTTTTAAACAGGAAGAGAGAAGGCTTAGCTTAGATATTAGGAGGAGGTTTTTTACTTGAAGGGTCTGCAATTCTGTGATATTTGTGTATGAATTAACCTGTTTGTGTATTTGTGGTGAGGCATGGATACAGGCTGCCCAGAGAGATTGCTGGTGCTTCATCCCTTGGAGGTGTTCAAGGCCTGGTTAGATAGGGCCTGGGCAGCCTGATATAGTGGATAGCAACCATGCCTGCAGCAGGGGGGTTGAAGCTTGGTGGTCTTGAGGTCCCTTCCAACCTGGGCCATTCTATGATAATGCTTATCTTTTGCTTCACTTTAGGGTTCTTAGAACTGTGTATGTATTCACTGCTACTGTTGCCCTGTGATCCTTTTGTCCTGATGAATCATTTTGTGTTTTTTTCTGCCTTGAACTAATGTTTGCTCTTGGGCTTTCAGATCTAGTGGAGTTTAATCTGGGGAGTCCTAAGAATGTGGGCCCTTTTATGTCTGTGGATCTGAAGCACAATATCCTACTGAAGTTCCGCTGTCACGGACCACCCATTCGCTTTACAACAGTCTTTACAAGTGAACTGCGCTACATTGCTAACGAACTGAATGGCATCGTTGGGGGGAGAAACACTGTGATAGCCATAACTATATGGTCCCACTTCAGCACTTTCCCTGTGGAAGTGTATATCAGGAGGCTGAGGAACATTCGGAGGGCAGTTATTCAACTGCTGGACCGCAGCCCCAAGACTTTAATCGTCATCAGAACCGCAAATGTTCAGGAGCTTGGGCCAGAAGTGAGCCTCTTTAACAGTGACTGGTATTCCCTTCAGCTTGATTCTGTCATGAGGAAAATGTTCTCAGGAATTGCTGTGCACTTTGTGGATGCCTGGGAGATGTCTCTGGCTCACTACTTGCCACATAACTTGCACCCAAAAGAAGTAATTGTTAGGAATCAAATAGATACATTTCTATCTTACGTGTGCCCTCTGCAAATTTAGCACAAGTAGGCATCCCTGTGTCACGTTTTGCTGCAGCTGAGGTAAAGTTGGTCTTTGCCAGAGCTACGAAGTTTATGCTGGATGGTGTGGGAGAACTCTGCTTATTGTATCTGCATTCAGTATAAGCAGGCTGGCCATAAATCTAGTAGCTGCGAGGGGTAGTGGAGAAGAGTTAACTGTTCAGGCCATGCCTTGTGCGGTTGATTCCTTAGAATCTTATTTATATCTCAGATTATTAGCAAGCACCTTAAATTGACAATATTCAATAGGGAATTATGTGGGTTGTTAGCTTTACTAGTTATCTGCACTGTATGTTTAGTCCACATAACGTGGAATCTGCTCAGAACTGGGTGGAATCTAGTGAAAGAATTATTTGGGAGCAGTTTTTCTCCCACACTCACTCTCTCTGTCAACTCAGAGTTGGAGGAGGATCCCCTGCAGTCCTACGTTGGTCAGAGAAGCACAATGCCTATTCTTTTCTCAAAGTCCTAATCAGAAATGTGAAGTGTGTCTTAAAGCTGCTATTGTCATTCAAGGAAGCTTAATCATAATATCTATACTATGAAGTCATCAGGAGTTGGCTAAAATTTAGTAAAGCACACTAGTTAGGCATTCTTGGTGTTTACAGATAGCTGCTAAATAATGCAAATGGCCAGTATTTTAGTTGGGTTTCCTGTACTACTGAATCTCTTCTGAGTTTTGATACTGTCGTCTTCTTGATTTATCTGTAACAAAGCAAAGTGTGTATGTTGACCCCAGTGAAGGCACTGTCTCAGGCAATTTGTGCATGTTAAAACTGCAAGCTTGCCTGCTCGAGGCATTTCCTAATGAAATCATTTTACTTCCCTGTTAGATAAACTTGTTCCTTTATGCTCTTGCAAAGCTGGGCTTCTGTTGTGTACTTTTATACATACATAATACACTGTGTCAGGAGAAGCCAAGTTACTTGAATACACTTAACAATTTGTGAATGGGTCACATAAGTTTGGCATAAACTAGCATCAAGGCTTTGTGCTGATGTCCTCCTTTCCTTCTGTGTTGAGCAGTTTTATTACTTACACTGGCAACGGTGAAGCTGTTGAATAAAAGGTGACAGAAAAATAATAAAAATCCCACCCCTGTATAAAACATCCAGGAATGCCCTTCACACAGGTGCTTGGTAAATGTTTGCTGTTTTGCCCATGTGAATGCAGGTGGCTCTTGGGCCTTCTGGAACTGTTTTCAATGCTACCAATTTGACTGAGCCTGCCTATAGTTTTAAGAAGTAGCACTTTGAACATTTTGATTAAATTCAGCTCTGAAATTGCAGAGTAGGAACGTGTTCAGGGTTGTCTTACTTCTGGTCCCACTCAAGCCAAAGTTGATCTTTATCAATGGCTGTACTGAGAAATGTGTCGAGACACATGTAGTAGAGTGCTTCTGAAGAAGTCCATAGTGCTTAAAGAGAATATGAGTCTATTATTTGTGAGCGAACTGAGAAGATAAAAATTGAACAAATGGGCAGGTTGCAGAGTGCAGTAACTGAAATGCCTTTGTATCAGAAGTGTTTTGCTCTCTGCCAGGTCTGTTGCCATGTATGAGAAGACTGTGCTCTTGTTACTGGGTACTGAAGGGAGCTTATACTGCTAGCTACAGGAATGCTGTTTTAAAAACAAATGTAGGTGCTTTTAGCACGTAGAAGTCAACGGCATCCATCAATAAGCTTAACAAATTGAAAAAGTTTAAAAATCACTGTAGGAGTTGCATACGGCCAACTAGCATTAAACCTTACCTTTTCAGACCAGAATTCAGGGTGTCCGCTTTGTCATTTGCTACTGACAACTGCCTTGCTTGGTGTCTGTGAATATATTAGCTTTAGGTAAGTGTTTCTTACTTGGATATGTTAATAGCAATGCATCTGCTGCCAGTAAGAGACCACACCAATTCAGTCCTGGGAATGTAAACCACCAGCTACCACAATGCAAAATGACTTTTCATCTTCTCTAGGTGCATTTTTAAAATGGGTAGAGTATAAAGCTTTCATCCTGAATAAGAAATCTATCCAAATAACATGAATGAAAATTAATGAATTAATGACAAGACTTCAAACTCTTACTTTGAAGGAAACTACTTAATTTGTAGAGTAACCTTTTGGTTTTCCTCAAAACGGTGTATCGTGTGAAAGCACTGTGACAGCATGTTTCTTATCTGAATGTTCTGTTGTTTGCTAGTGCTCTTCAACAGCAACTTCTCATCACTGTTAGCCATCAAAAACAGAGAGGAAGAAATCTTGAATGTTATGACAATCAAGAGAACTAGATTTCTATTAGCAAAAACGTCTAATCACCTTCTGATAGAACCTCTGCCTTTCAGATTAATTTTTTAATAACATATTAATGTGCAAGTCATGAACTTGAGGAAAATTGACCATTAATGTGGGCTGAGGGCTGATGGTTTATTCCTTTGTACTCTGGAATAGACATGAAGAAGAAAGGGAGATACTGAAGAATTACTGATGTTAAAAGACGAAGACTGAGGGCAGAATGCTTTTGTCATTCGGTTGAACTGTAAGCTTATTTTCATCTCTATTCTCCTTTTGCTACCAGTTTCACCAGTTGTGTACATACTGTATATAGTAACATAATCAGAAGCAATAAAATATTTTTAAATCACTTTCTGTAAACCTTTAGGGTTCTAAATGGGCTTTAATGAGGACTTAAAAGATTGGTTGTTTTTCGAGTTACTTAATATGAAATGGGACTCAAAAGGAATTTTGCAGTTGTCAGTGGAGTATCTTCATTTACATGTAGAAATTTCTTTCATGAGATTTTTCAAAGCCCTGTTTTTCTTTTCATTCCCTTCAGTTGAATGGAAGAAAATATGCTATTTTGGATATTTTTATTCCTAACCCTGAGCCTTTTGATTATTAATCATAAGTTTTCTTTACCTTAATTTATTTATTCCATGTGCAGCTCACTGAAGTATCAGTGAAAAACTCTGTGTATTTTTTTATGGTGTTCAACAGAAGATATCAGAGCAATCTGTAAAGCAATTAATCTTCATTTTACGATTAGACTGGTACTCAGTGATTTCCTCCTACTGATAGTTTGACCTTGCTTTTCATGACATTGCTTTTCAAAAGCCACGTTAGGCAGGTTTCTTAATTCTAGATGCTTAGTGGAAATGTTATTTGAGTTCTTGATAAAAGAGAAGACAAAAGGCAGTTGTTATGACTTTTTTTTCAATTTCAGTTGTTTAATTTCTCGTGTTTGCAACACGACTGCACCTTTACTTTGAGACTCAAATGAGTAGTTTGGATTATTCTTAATTGTTAAAGCCTTTAAGCCTTTAAAAAAAAGGAATGTTGCATACTAGAAGGGTCAGCATGATTTCTTCTGTACTGCAGATAATGCTTCCATGCACACATGACAAACACAAACATCTGAAGTTGTCTGCTGGTTAGGGTAAGACTATTGGGTTTTTTACTTTTTTTTTTCAGAAGCATGAGTTAAAACTTCTTTGTACTCATGGTTAAGTAATAGTAAAAAAATGTCTGTCTCAAAATGCATATTTAACTTACAAAGCTCTTACTTACCAAGTCCAGATCACTTCTTCATACTCAGTCCATGCTACGCATTTAGGCTGTTCAGAAGGCTCTTGGTGGCAGTGGAAGTCTCTGTATGTTAGAAAAAAGAATGTGTTTTACAGGTGTCTTTTTTCTATTGTATGGATAATACTGAGATGCTTACAGTACAAAGAAGGCTGTAACATATTATTGCCTGATGAGATTGGAAAAGCCATTCAAATAGCCAAAAAGCTCAGAGATTAAAAAGTTCCTATTAAAATGGGCAAGCTTGTGCACCAGGCATGTTTGATCTGATTTGGTATCAGTTTATCTTGTTTGCCCTAACATCACATAGCTTTTCTTCTTTTTATAGTTCCTTTAGAAATGTGTCACACTTCCCTTAGTTTTACTTAACTACCATATTATGTGTTGCATGTTGGGTAGAAGTTTTATACAGCAATTTATAGATAAAAATCTTTTTTTTTTTTTTTTCAGATGATGTACATATATTTGGAGAGGTGTGATCTGTGCAAGTGGCTCAAGCCTGGCACCAGACCCAGTACTGAAACACATTGTTTCCTGTTGTCAGTGTGTCAGTCCTGACGTATAAGAAAACTTTGTACGTAATGTAGGCTTCTTTCTCTGAGGGCTTTGAAAACCCAGTTGGCCAATGGAAAATCCTTCAGTCACTTCATTACTCTAAGTAATGGATGCAATGGTGTAGTTTGAGTATGTGCCCGCTGCCATGTTAGGACATAAGCTGTGCTTGCCCTGTGGTGGCTTGAGAGCTAGGCTGGAGGAGGTGGGGGCTGCTGTTGGGTTGCCCTGGGGTTACACTGCAGCCAGGATTCACAGCTGGGAAGCAAGTAAGCAGGGTGTATTGCCAACAATACCCTGTTTGACTTGGAAAAAATCCCTCAACTATAAATTCCTGGTAAGTGGAAGTGAGTATACACCGAGGCAGAACTGCAAAATGTTTTCTGTTCTTCTGTCCCTCCTCTCATTTAATGCTGACCCTAGAAGGAAGCAGGATCTGAGGCAATGTCCTGTGGAGTCACCCAAGTTGCTGTTCTTCTGTGAGCTTCTGTGCTGCCATTGTGTCCCATCTGCTCATCCAACTGAAAAAGGAGTAGGGGGCTGCAAAGTGTAAGATGCTTTTTAGTGTGATGTGAGATCAGGCCTCAGACATGCTTAGAGAGGAAAGGGGGAATAAGGAATAGGAAAGGGGAAGCAAAAATAACAGGGTTGAGGGGAAGGAAGAATGTTGTGCAAAGGTCTTCTGTGGTTCTGTGGAGATGTGTTCTTCTGCATCGAAGAGAGAAATGAAGTTATTTGGTCATGCCAAGGTTTTCATAGGTGATAATAGTAACTGTGAGGGATGGAGTCACTTCTGTGACATAACACCCTGAAAGACATATATTGCTTTCCAAATATGTTGAAAAGGAATAGTTCTTCTCACTCAGGCTGTTCAGACACTTCTTTCTCAACTCCCTTCCTGACTGTAATGCAATACAAGTTGTTTCTTAGGCACTGCTGTAAAACTTTTTGCTTATGACTTGTTTATATAGCCATGTGTACTGGGTTGTCAGACGTCTGTAGACATGATAGATAACAGAGGTGAAGAACTTTTTAAACCAAACCCAAAACACGGAATAAGGAGCAGTATACAAGCAGACTTGCATCATGTGCCAGGTGCTGTTCAGAGCTGGTGGTGACTCAGAGAAGGTCTCTAACTTTCCTGAAGTGAAACAAGTGCTTGGCACAGAGGGGACTGGAACTTGAGTTTCTGACAGTAGGGCTGGAGCATTTCTGACAATAAGGCTGGAGCCAAACACATCTGCATCGCTGGTCAGTGGTGCTACACTGGGTCTAACAAAGAGTTGAGACCTGAGGGTTTTTGATCCGGTTTGTCGTGTTCATCCCGTGGTTTATCACTGCATCCTTAGTTAGCAAAGTACTGCATAATTTCCAACACATCAGCTGTCCTCCTTATGGTACAGGAAGCTCTGAAATGAGGGAAATGTTTTATTATCTCTCCAAATCTGGATCTTGGAGTCTCTCCTGAAATGTTTATTCTGTTGCTTTCACACATCTGAGCTCTCATATTAGGTTCCCTAGCCCACTTCTGGGCCGTAACTCAAATGTTATCCTTCTTTACTGCTTGTTTTACTACATCTAGTCTTTTGGAATAAAATAAACTGGTCTGTGTTCTGATTCTGTCCGAGTGAATTGCATAGGAACTTCTCTGCCTGGAGTGGAGCTGAGGGATTTTATGGGAGGATGCTAGGAAGTTAACAGCATTTGAATAGCTTTCTGTGAGCCCTACATGCAGAGTGAGTGCGTAACTAAACCCAAGTGAAAGTACAGTACGTTCTGCCCTGCATCTTAACTGTGTCAGCTGGGATGGGCTTAACAGATTAGTGAATCATTAATGAACGTGCCTAGAAGGGGATTTTGAGGCATGGAAGAAGAGCCTGGGATGACTCTCAAATGAAAACTCTCTCAAATCTGCCATTGATAGTGGTTCATCTTTTAATTCCTAAGGCTTAAAAATGAATGGCACAAATACCACCAGGTGATACTCTATGTAGGTCACTCCAAAAGTAATGCCTCCAATTTATTTCCATGGAAACTACAACAGATACAAAGAGCACAACATTGCTTGATAGATTTAGTTCTTAATTATGCAACACTGTTTTTCAGCAGTCACTGCCATTAGATCTGAATTTTTTCCAGTGATGAACAGGAGTCTGCATGCTATGCTTGTTGAAATCTACACCAGTGGAGGTGACCCACTGGTTGCCACTGCTGAAATGTACTCTCTACTGCCTCAGTGTTCACATCTGCTGTTTGGTCTCTCTCAGCATTCAGCAAGTATCGATGGATGTCAGTGAATGTCTTTTTTTTTTTTTTTTTTCCTCATGGAGCAATTCAGTGACACACCTTTGCTTCAAATGTGCTTCCATATCATACATCACTTTGTCAGACTGCAATCTGCTGCCATCAGTCCTGTGTCAACAAAATGTAAGGAAATATTTTGGGATGGTTTAACCTCAACTGCCATACTGCCAACATCTGATGTAATTTTATTATTACATAATAAAATAGGAAGCATTACTTTCAGAGCAGCCTTTGTAGACAAGTATATTTTACCTCCTGTTTTCATGCTTGAGCCTTCGGCATATTTTTGAGTCTGGTTTCTTTTTGGTTCAGCCTGATGCAGGGCTCTCCTTTCTCATTCTGTCTGAATGTCTGCTGCTGCTTGTTTGCAATGATTGGGATTTGGTACGGCATGAGTGCTAATCTACCAAACCATGGCAGCTTGCTCTGAAGGATCTCACAGAATAGCTTCAAGGTATGACTTGCCGTTTGGGGCTCACCAGGTTTTTACGTTACCTGAGTAAAAAGCAGAATAAGCAGAACGCGCTGATGTTTTTTCCCTTGCAATTCTGCACTCAGTTCTTTCCAAACCTCCTTCCTCTCTCTTATTCCCTGGGACAAGTGAGTCAGATTTTCCAGAACCACTTGCCCTTTTTCACTACCTGAATCAGATTCTCTCTGGTCAAGGCAGATATTTCTGTCTTTGCTGTTTCTTCCTTCTAATCTTCCCATTCTGGTCCGTCTTTAACATTTTTGCCCTTTGTGTTTGTATTATTAGTTGCTTCTGCTGTGTCTTTTACCTTTCATAAGTAACACACACACACACAAAGGAAAAGAGATACTGTCTTTACAACTTAATTAAAAAAAAATTCAAGAACTCAAGTAGCAATTACTTTTGTTCTTGTAAAATGTGTCCAATAAATGAGTATTTTCCAATCCCACTGACTTCAAATCCACAATTTGCAATGTAGGTTTTATGGCAACAGATTTATTCCTAATGTGTTATTGTCCTAATTTGTCTGTCTAGCAAGTGCTGCTACAAGAAGATATTTTTATTTCAGACTGAAATTGACTCTTCTTCCTGTTCTGCTGCACTTTTTATGCTTTACTTTGTTACTTTGCCCTTCTGTGTCTCAGTTCCTGCTGCTTGTCCCATTCAGACTTTGTTTTTGCAGTAGCACTTAGAACGAGTGGATGGTCCTCCTCCCAGGGCTGACCTCTGGTGAGTTTGCAGCTGATAGTGAGTATCTTATAAAGGCTTTAGGACACAGAGCACTTCAGCTACCCTGGTTGGGGAGGCAGCTTACACCTATGAGGAAAGAGCTGGATGAGCTGAGAGTTGCTCCAGGTATTGGTGATGATGGTCCATCTGCATCCCTTCTTTGCAAAGAGAGATCTTTGTCTCTTGGGGAGGTCTTGAGAGGCCACTCAGGCCTCCCACTGCTGCAAAGCTGCAATGGGAGTGAGCTGGGTGAGGGCCTGGTCTGTGGCACTGCCTTGCCATATGTTACACAAGGCTGAGGGCACTCTGGGCCTACAGCTGCCCAGCAAATTCTTGCCCCGGCTAGAAGAAAATACCTTTATTTTGAAGAAGTGTTGAGCCCATTGAGATTATCAGTTGAACATGTTCCAGTGATATAATAGATCTGAGAACAGGAAGATGGAGCCCACACAGCATTTCCTGCCTGCAGGCGGAAGGTTTCAAAATTATCACCTTTGGGAAGAAAAAGTTCTTTCCTACATCTTTCAGCTTGCTGAGGCAGGGTGAAGGTGGGGGTAGAGTCTGACTGGTTTTTATTTTACTCTCTATTTTTTTTTTTTTAACATCTCCTTCCCTTGTGGGAAGCACAAGGCATACAAGGGGATTAGGGGTTAAATGTTCTTACCTCGTTAGTAGACGTGTGTTAACTGTGCTTAAGAAAGTCTAATAAAATGCATCAAAGCCAGGAAATGTTTCTTCTGAGAAGATCTGAGTGTCCTCTCCTTGTTGGCTACATTCTTTGAGCAAGGAGGGTTCTGGCATGTGGCCCTGGTGAAAGGGGAAGAAAAGCAAAATGATTTTTAAGGAGCCTTTCTCCTTTTAGGAAAATCTTGAACTTCTCCCGTGACAAAGATTTGAAGATTAGTTTATCTACTGAAGAGATGACTGCTTTACATCCATTGCATCTATGACTAAGGGGAAGGTTTTTTGTTTGTTTTTTGTTTTCTTAAATCAAGCTTCTGATTGTGTAGAGTTTGCACGATGTAAGTGATAGTAGCTTCTGTGAAATTCATTTCAGCCTTTCTGAAGGCAAAACCACCCTGAAATCCAGACACTCGCCAAGGAGAGAGGTATTGTTGCCTGCTCTTTATCGTGAAGGCTCAAGCTGTTCGGTTTTTGCTTGTTTGTTTTTTTGTTTTGTTTTAAATCCATGGGATGCTTGCTTTCTTTGTGGCTGCTGTACAGGCACCTGCTTGTACAGATTACACTGTAGCACAGTGACAGAAGAGGGTTACAAAATGCTTCTGAGTTTCTTGCGGCTGCAGGCACAGTGCTGAAAATAGAAGGTGGAACCAAACTGCATGAGGAAAGAAATCCTGCCCAGTTGCACGCTGCAGGTTTCTGTTCCCTTGCGTTGTTGTAACAGACCTCTTTCGTTGCTCTTGCTGTAAAACATACGTCAGTATGTTCTAGACCATATTTGGCAGCATTACACCAGTATGGGGTTTCCTGCCAGCCTCCCTGGCAGGGGAATGTCCCTGATGGGGCTCACCCTGCCTGGGAAATTCCACCACACAGAAAAAGTCCAGGGAGCCACTCTCATGCTGCCGTCCTCCACCCTCCCGCTTCCTCTCACATGTCATAACATTCCCCTCTGGCCCTCCCCGATTAACCAGAGCTAAAAGATAAATGGTGCCTGGGCACTGCAATAAAAACAGCCCTGTGGGCACTTGGCCTGGAGCTCTAAAACTTAGGGAGAAGGTGTTTAGGGAGTCTTTTTTTTTTTTTTTTAAAAAAAAAAGAAAAAAAAGAAAAAAAAACTTTTTTTTTTTCTTCATGTGACTAAAAAGCCAGAATAAGCAAGATGTTTGGTGGTAGTTTCCCTGCTGTCGCTTCTGTTTCGTATTGTTAAGCCTCAGAGGAACTTTTCAGTCATTCTCACAGATGTGGCCGTAAGGGACGATCGCTTGCCAGTGGGGTACAAGGAGATGGCTTGTATTCCACCCAGCTCTAACTTCGCTCTTCTGACATGAAGGTACTCTATTACTTCTGTTTGCTTTATTCTTTAAAAGCTGTAATTGATTGGAACTTACATATTACATATATGCACATAGCACACATCTGCATTGGGGTTGGGTGTAGAAGACGGGTTGGGTTTTGGATGGGTAATGGGTGATAATCAAGAAGGAAGAAACCACAAGAAACTGTGGGATTTTGAAAGCTCGCAGTGGGTCTAGGGGCAAAACACAAATGGAAATAACTGCAGTTTTTCACCCCAAACAGCTTTGATGCTTTGGGCAATTCTCTATGAATATAATCTTTTTTTCAGGAGAGGGTGTAATCATTTTCCAGAGTTAGGACAGGTGAGCAGCTAGAATCAGGGCAATCAGGAAGAGAGATTGGTAATGGGTGCAAGTGTCTTGGGTATCTTGATTACAGCATATTGTTTGTTTGCTTAATCTAGTGAGTAATCAGCAAAAAAATCAGTATACAAGTTTGCCAGTTTCAATAGGACAGGAGTAAACTTGTCACGGTGCATTTAGACTGCTGACAGCTTAGCAAAAAGTATAAGAGCAGGGATTTATGCTTGCTTTTGAGATTTAGCAAAAGCCTGTGGGAATATAAAGAAGTACATTTAATGAACCCAAACTTCACTTTAAAATCCAGTAGGCTATAAGTTTAATGAACCAGGCCATAAACTCCTTTTCACCACCTGGTGAGGGTTTCTCTGGCTTACCACATGAGATTGATTATGCAGCATCCTGATTTGCTACCTGTGCTTGTATCTGCAGGTTGGGAGGCAGCTCAGTACTGAGCTTCTTGGAGAGAACAAAACGCAATTGTAGCCACACTACCTGAGACAGATGTATGGCTGAGGATGGGGAGCATGCAACTATTTGAGATAGAAGCTGGGTATTTTCAGCTGGGACATCCTGGCTTCCCTCAAGGCCCCTAGGGACACCCTAGAGAGAGGCCCAAACCCTGGACGCTTTGTTAGCAGGTCTGTGTGACCAGCTAGTGAGGGAAAAATGTCACCTAGGGACACTGGGAACAAAGCCATATTTCTGCTCCAAATTAAACTCTTGTATCACCTTTGTTCCTGAAGCAATCAATTTATTTTTGGCTACTCACAATTTTTATTGATTTTTTTTTTTTTTTTTTTTTTTTTTTTTTTTAAATACAGAAAGCCATATTTCCCTTTGCATTTAATGGAGGTTGATAGGAGGAGGGTGTGCGTGTGGGGACCAAACACCTTCTGCCTTCAAGTGCCAATGGCTAGTTGCTGGCAAAGCTCTGGGACTGCATGCTGTTTTCCTGGGCATGTCCTTCCTATCCCCAGCCTCCCAGAACAGTAGAATGCCAGGGGTGGCCCCAGCCCACCCTTCTGCTGTAGCCCAGGGTTTTGTGGACAGCAAAACACAGTTCTGACAATGCTGCCAGAAAACCTGAGTGCAGTTTTTGCATCCCCAATTACCAGCTCCAGGAGACAAAACATGTAAGACTAGTCTAGCGCTGCCTTAAGTCTTGCTTTCTTTACAAGAAATTGGCAAGAATTGAAAAGGAGACTTTAAAAATCCATGGTCTAGCTTCCATGGAAAGCAGTGTCCTGTGAGACAGGATGTGTCTGGCTTTAGACAATACATCCTTCCAGCTGAGAACTAAAGGAAAGAGCCAAGGTGTGAGAACAGAGTTTTCCATGACGCCCCACTAATTCCAAAGGGTTTCTTTTCAAGTTTCTTGCTATTTTTTGCTAACTGCTGCACAACTTGCATATTAATGTAATGTGTTGTTACTATCCATTGTCATGGATTGCTTTCTAAGTGTGTAGAAACTGGCTGTTAATCTTACAGAGTCAAAAGAAGACATGACGCTAGTATCTTTTTCATGATATTAGTACCCTTCATGCAGGTGTAGGAATTACACTGCTGAGACATATGTGCCAACAAATTCTGATAGTGATGTTGTCCTACTTGAGGATGATTGAACACATTTAACTGTGGATAAATCCTGCCCTGGAATTTGAAATTCATCCCAAGCATCAGGAAAATTTTTATATTGCTGCTTGGATGAAACCAACATTTTCCTTACAGTAGCGAAATCTTACTTGGCTGCCTTGGTTTAGGTGCTTTTTAGAAAAGTGAGAATATTTCCTGTTTATTGAATTTTTGTCTGACTAATGGAGGACAGTTCCACAGCTGAGTTTTGGGACTTTCCTGGGGTCAAATAGCCATGTGATTTGAAAGCTGGGATTTCTTTAGTAACTGGAAGTCTGAACTAAAGGTATTTAAAATCTATGGTATGAAAATCATAGTGAAATAAGGTCAAGACATAAGACGTGCAAGAACAGCAAGTGCTTTGCAGCAGTAAGCTTTGAGTTGTTAAAGTGGTGCGAGTCTCAATGGTGTGAGGCACTCAGCACTGTCTTGTTTCTGCCTGGGACTTCCTGCATGCTGATGTGCACTCTCAGACTGAGCAGATCCTTGCATATCAGCAGTGTAGGACGGTGGAGATCAGTGCTGAAGCTCCCTGCAGGTGTTGATCCCGCTGCACAGCTACAGTGTAGTTGATCTGCTTGTGTGCTACCACTGTGCCTGGAATTTCTGGCCAGGTGTCAGCCCGGTGAGAACTACTGTGAAGTAGATGTGACTGAGTTATTGAGTCCAAGAAGTGGGTAATTTTTCAAAATCTGTCTGGGCAACATTTTTGAGTAGAAAAACATGTTTGAGAAGCCTAAATGTACGGTAATCTCAGTGTTAGTCTATCCAGTACTACCCCGTACTATCCAGTACTCTGTAAATTGAGAGACTGTTTGGTCCTAGGCAAAGTACAGTTTGAAAACTCTATTTTTCTGGTTTAAAGCTTTTCTGAGATAAAGCAGTTTTTCTTCGTATTTCTGCATTGAAGAGCTGAATGATGCTACTGCGTTCTGTCTGACAACTTTCTATCCCCTATGAGAACGTGATTCTGTTTTCCTGGCAGTTAAAGTTGTCCTTGTTTGTGGAAAGTAAGGAGACTGAAATCCAGGCCTGCTGGAGCCTAACCCATTGCCTTGGTTGTAGCACTGCTCCCATGTCTGACAACAGAAAACAAAAATGAATGTGGGCTTAGAATGATTGATGGGTTTTTGTCCTAGGTTGGCCACCTGAGTTAGGAGGAAAAAGGCCTTTGGTATGAATCATAAGGAAAGCTCATGCTTACATCTTTAAATCTACAGTGGTCTCAACAGCACTGAGAAACTTGATTAACTCCCTTTCTAAACCAGAATATTGTAAGCATGGTGTTTTGAGACAGGAACATGTACTATTTACTTCATGTATGCATACTGCAGTATGTTTTCCAGTTGACATGTGATGTTGCCCTTTGCTATGGGGAAACAGCATTTTGCTCTGTATTTACATGCTGTGACATCAGCGGTGCGTGTGTGTCTTAGTGATGAGTTCCTACTGCAAGGTACTAATGAGATAGAGCAGCTTATGAGAAAACATGACTAATCAGGGCAATGAGTATGCCAAAAGGAATGTCCACAAATACAAGATGTACAAAGGAGACTGTTTACTTGTAAAGAAATCAGCTTAGGCAGCTTTGAACGCTTACAGGTTCAGAGTTTCTTTTTCGCTGTACTGATTTTAGCTGCTTTACATACACAGTGTGAAAGAATCTACTTGGGAGCAAGCAACTTTTTTTTTCTTAAATATCAAACAAACAAACAAAAAAGCAGAATTGAGAGCATTCTTCTGATCAAAGGAGTAAGCCCTAAAAGATACACGGTAAACAGTCTGAGGTTTTTCTCTAATATGAAGAACTATACACGCTCCCTTTTGAAGTTCAGGCTAATCCTAGAATGGCAGTCATGGAGACCAATGTCGAGGAAAAATGTAGCAATACAAGTAGAGCAGAGGGAAGGAACACAGTCTCCTGTGTACTAGCTTTTAGAGGGAAGAAAAAAAAAAGCATCATGGCCTGTTTCCAACCTGCCAACACGTGGTCTCTTAAGTTGTTAGGGCAAACATGCTTATTGATCCTGGAGAACAAGTCTCTGGGGTGAAGTTGTTACTAAGCTTTCATCTCCAGTTTTCTTGGTGCTGTTCTGAAAGCCAACTCAGTGTTATGTTGGACTGTTTGGAATTTGTACGCTGCATAGAAATGCTTCTGGCACACAGAGGTGTGGCAGCCGTATTCACGCACCTTGACTCAAAGCCTGTAGCAGGAGTCTAATTATACCTATTTCAGAATAAGCAACATTTGACATCCACACAGCAAATATTCACTTGCATTAAGCAACTGGACAGTAAACTACCATTTTTATTTTCAGTATAAGAAATACCACAGAGGTCATACAATTCCAGAAATGTGTTGCAAAACCAAATTCTTGTTACTATTAGTTTGTCCCTGCCAATTTACCTAATGGCTGTTCTGTGGTGTTCTGTGCTGCCACTTAGCCTGAGGAGGCTTTAGACCACTCCCATTCCCACCAAACTGTGAGCTGCTTTGGGGGCTGGCACTCTCCCTGTGCTCCCCAGTGCATTAGGAGTGGCCATATATCTGGCAGAGACAACTGTGTACTGCTGTAAAGTGAAAGCAAAGCTCTGCTTTCTGGGGTTGATTTATTTGAAGTCGATATCCCTTATTGCATTCACCCCAGTGTGTGCCCCAGGGACCGGGCAGTGCAGGCACAGATACTGTACAGGCTGTCCATTTCCGTACAGCAGACTGGCCGTATTTATAAAGCATAACCCTTTGCTGTGATCTCTTCTGAGCCCTGTGTGGCCTCCTCGGGACATATTTTCCATGCTTGGTTTGTTGTTGGGTTGGGGTTTTTTTTGTGTGTGTGTTTTTTTTTTTTTTTTTTTTTTTTTCCCCCTCTTCAACACTGAGTGCCTGAAATAACACATCACTGCCAACACAGTGCTACTATTGAAGCAAGTTGTTGCTGCATATGTGACGTGGAGCTACAGCTTCCAGGGGATTTTTCAGAGGGGGAAGATGAGGAAGGATGCCTTTTGGAGAGTCATTCAAAATAGCGGGAGGTAAACTGGCACAGCCTTGCCTGTACAATTGCTTGTAGGGAGCAGTCCTAGAGCAAACCATGCTGAGGTTTCATCCTCAGGAGTTGGTGATGCCAGAACTGAGCTCATGGACATTCCCTGTTACCAATCCTGGGAACAGGATATGAGGGTACGCTGTGGGGCTGCGTCATTTGACCATATAAAAGTAGGGGTTGGATTGGTGATCACTTACCTATGAAGCTAAAGAGGATGATATAGGGTGTTAGGAGGAAGTAATTTGCAAGCATTTGCAAACCTCTACCTGAGCTGTGCAGCCCAGGTTTTTCAGAGCTGGGAGTGCTCGATCCCCTCCATTACCTGTGCTGTGGGCCTGGCAGAATTCATTGCACCAGTTGTCCCCATCCAATATTGAGGCAGTTTCACAAAAAATTTCCTTCTGGTTTCTTTAATGTTATGCTGCAATATGGTCTGGAAGTCCCCTTCCCCTTCCAGCTCAGGCTATAGGCATTTTGTGAGAAAGGATAAACCAGAGATGGTTGAAAGCTGGACAGGAAAATATCTCTCTTGGTCTGAGGTTATGTTGTCATGATTAAAGTGCTACTCTCAGCACCAGGACCCAGAAGTGAGGGAAAACCTCGTGGTTACGATTAGAAAATGTGATGAAAATAATGAAAATGTGTTTTAACAGAAACCCCCTAAAGCTCTGAACAGGCTTCTTGATCTGCTTCAATTTTGGGCAGTGGGTCAGCCGTTTTCTCATGTCCAGAACACAGTTATTTCAGGCCTTGTCCATGGGAAAGCCCAATATAGCATTTCCAGTGTGTCTTTGCTCGGTGCTGACTCTGAATAAGACAGCAATATGGAGACAGGCAGCAGTGATTAATCTGTGCGTTTAATTGGTAGCGAGGAAAGAAGCTGAGGTTTTGATTTGAAAACCGATGCAGTGCGTCTCATTTTAGCAGCAATCTGAGATAGGAATATAAGCACATCTCACTATTTGCTGCTGTATTCAAGACAGGATTCAGGGCAAATGTTGCTAATGTTGGCCACTAGTTGGCATTATTGATACATCGCAGTGAACAAGAGGAGGGGTGATGAGAGCCTGCAGGCCATTGCTTAAGGGAGCTGAGGAGTCCACCCCTATACAGGCTTCTTGGCTCTGCAGCTCCATGGGTTTTGCTGGGTTCAGTCAAAGCTGGCTGAAGCTGCCTGGTGAGTGCCTTCATAGATACCTACCCTACTGACCTCCTCCTCCCAGCTCGTGGCTGTCCATACAGGCTCTGCCAGCTCTCCTGGCAGGAGAAGAGGTGATGAGCCCTTCTGGTTGCTACCCTGCCTGGCAGGAATTTCCTTAGGCTGAAGACATCTGCTGGAGCTTTGGTCACCACAAATGTTACGTGGTGGTTGGGCTAAGAGAAACGTTCAAGGTCTGCTGTATTAATAATTACAATTTGTAAATGTAGCAATAATTTGCCAGTAACTTGCATGGAGTGCTTTGAGAGGTTGCTGGGAGCCAGCTCATCTTGTGCAATGTTGGGTGTGTGTATTTTTGAAAGAGTCTTTTGTTACAGAGTTTGGTGGAATTAGACCTGTCTTAATCTGCTTTGATGGGGAGCAGATTTATGTCAGGAGACCTGATAAATGAGACGTAGCTGATGAAACACCTGAGAGCTGAGGTATCATGAGGTATCAGAGTGTTGCCTGAAGTGGATTTTGTGTGGTACAATGACAGCAGATCAACAGTTCAGCCTCCAGTAGGCTTGCAACTTTGAAATAGAATAGAAATTCCACAACCTCTTTGCAGTAAGGTAAAAACCTCATTATATTGTTTCGTAGGATAGTTTTTGTTTACACGTAGAGGCTAATCTTCAATTAAATCAGGTCCAAAATGATTACGGAATAGCAGTGGTAAAGCTGTTGCTCCCTCTGCCTGTATGTGTTTTTATGGACCTTGCATGACCTAGTAGAATGAAGAGGAGTGAAATCCACGTCTGGTTTGACATCCACTTTTACCCTTGGCTTTTCTAAGGGAATTACAGACCACTATGACACTAAATCTATTTTTTTTTTTCATCTACATAGTTCTTCATTTCATGTTATTGTTTGTTAAAAGATAACATCCATTCACTGTAGCAGTTGGAGACCCTTCTGACCAGACTAAAACCATTTGCTTCCAATCTACAGTGCAGCAATGCAAAAATTAGATTAGATCAGTCAGATTTGTTTTCAGAAAGCCATGTTATGGATCCACCCATCAATGTGCAAAGCGTGTCCTAGAGGTAAGGGATCTCAGCAAGTGCATTTTAACAAGAAAATAGTCAAAGTGCCTACCTGAAGCTAAGGTATCATGATTGAGATCTTGAGGTTTGGAGAACAAGAGGGCAAACTCGCATGTTTAAAACATATAGCCCGATTTCAGAAGTCCTTGCTTGCATAATGCAGTTCATTGAAACCTGCTGCTGATAAGGGAGCAAATGAATTTCTTGCTTTATTAGACTATGCTATTTCTGGCATTGGTAGTGTTTGACTTCATTTTCTATGCTGCATTTGCCAATTTTACTGTCACTGCATAAATCTGATCTGTGGCTTAAAAGCAATGTTTTTGGAGTAGGAAATTGAGGATACTGCTAAGTGAAACCCTTTCCTCACTCGACAGGGGACAAAATGTTTGAATACTACAAAGTAATTCCCTCCTGCCTCCTCACAGCTGATTAATATAATTTCACGTTGCACCTGTCCCATGTTTTTTTAGCACAATTAGAACATGTATAACAACCTAAATTATAGACCTCCAATTTGCATAATATCCTTCAGAAATACAGTGGTGTTTTACTGCATATTTTTGGGGCAGCCGCAGCGCTAACAACATCCTAATCACAACCTGCTGCGGCCAAACACGGGCTCGTGTGACGGTGAGTACGGTGGCAGCTGAGCCAGCAGAAACATCTTTCCGAAAGGTAGAAAAGGGAGAGGTACGCCCTGTGAATACAGTTAACCGACCGGCGCGGTTGATGTCAAAAGCCGGCGAGAGATTGTGCTTAATGCAGGCTCCGCACAGCTTCGCCTCCCCGCTCTGCTCCGCTCTGACTTCACCGCAGCACGAAAACAAGCCAGCTTCGGTGCCTGCTCCGCGCTGGGCAGCCGCTGCGGGGTGACTCGGTCTGGCTGCGTGCCCTAGCCCCGTTCCGGGCGCGGCTGCGTCCCGCCTTCCCCCGCCGCCCTTACGGGAAGCGCGGCCCCGCCCGTGCCCGGGCCCGCCTCTGCCGGCGGGGCGGAGCCGCTATAAGCGCGGCGCGGTTGCCGCCGCCTGCCAGTCCCCGCCGCACCGCCCGCTCAGCCCTGGACGTGCCCGTCGCCGCGCCGCAGCCCGCCGTTCTCCGCCGTCCGCCGCCCCGCGGCACCGCCATGATCGTGGACAGCAGCCGGGACGCAGCGCCCGACGGCGACGGCGGGGCTCTCAGCAGCCCCATTAACCTCGCCTATTTCTACGGCGCCTCGCCCCACTCCAGCGAGGGCAGCTGCTCGCCGGCGCATTCCGCCCCGGGCTCGCCGGGCTCGGACTCGGACCTGTCGGTGAGCAGCCGCGGCGGCGGCGGCCGGAGGGACGGCCGGGGAGGCGCCCGCCCCGCGCTGCAAGGTACGGCGGGACCGGGGCTGTGGGGAGGGGACGTGGCGGCGGCCGCGGGTCCGCGCTCGGGTTCTTTCCGGCCCTTTGGGCAGTGGGACGGGCCTGATGAGGCTCTCGGCAGCGACTTTGGGTGCCTTCCACGGGCTCGTCCGCTTCTATGAATGCCGACCCCGCTTAAGTGCCGTCTTCCGTGTGCTCTCTCTACAGCGGAGCAGCACATGGGGGGAGGAAAGCAGCACAGAGGGCCGTTCCAGGGGGTCCGCGTGAAGAACTCGGTGAAAGAGCTCCTGCTGCACTTCAGGAGCAGCAAGCAGATGTCCTCGGGCCCCGCTGCGGATGAAGGCAAGGTAATGAGCGTTTTTCAGGGCTGACATAATGGGGTTTAACCGTGATTGAGGTTGGCGAGGGAAGGCACGCGATAAAGTTTCTGGTGTTATCTGATGGGGATGGAGTCATAATTCTTCCTTTTCAATACGCTCCGTGGAAGAAGTGAGCTGGGAGGAGATGGGCAAGACAGCTTCTGTGTGGGGCACCTGACCGTCTTTCTGAGCCTTGTTTTTTGAGGAGAGTTCAGATAAAGATGGGTTTGTGTTCTGTGCTTAGACAACCCCTGTTAGCCCACATGAGGTCATGAGGAGCGGAGAGCCTTCTCTGAGGAGAATTACATAGCAGCATATTGCATTTCTCCTGTGTAAGGGCAGACAGACCGCAGTCTGGAAAACAGGAGGATGTGAGAAACGCTGAGAGGCTTAGAGAGAGTTTTTCCTCACAGTCTGCCTTTTGACAGCGTGTTGGAGTTTCCTACACTAGTGTTGCCACTGGAAACTTTTTGCATAGAAAAGTTCATGGTATTAGAGACAGACAAAATGAGCAGGCTAATTCACATTTGGAAAAAAAAAAAAAAGGAAAAAAAGCAAAAGCTTGAGACCTCACTGGGGAATGGTGTCTTCCTCTACGTTTTCTTGAGTTCTGTGGTATTGCAACAAATAGCTTATTAAAAAAGCCTTAAGAAAAAAGGTAGTTTTCATTTAAGTTGCATAAAACTCTTGATGTTTTCTAACCTCAATTGAAAACAATTAAATTAAGGCTTGACTGTCCTGTGCTAGGATTATTCTAAAGACATATTCTATGCTTATAGAAGCAGACTTCTGCTTCTGTTTGTTTTGTTTCGTTTTCCCTGGAATAGCATTATAATGATTGAATAATCTGTTTTTGTTGTTGTTTTTTTTTCCCCTCAAAAGGCACAAGGAGGATTGGTGAATTACGAACCGTACACAGGTAAGAGAAAACAAACACCTGAACATTTCTAAATACCCTGCAATAATATTTAAAAAAATAAATTGTAAGAATAATTGTTTATTTATTGATACGTTTGTTTATTTTAGCAGAGTTGAAGAGCGTTCTAGGTCAGGGTGGCAAAAGAAAGGCTCCTGAGCTCCTTTCTGATGGACCTCCTTTCAAACGCCAAGTTAATGTTCACCCACATCTCCTGGTAAGCTTGAAGTAGTATTTTTTCTGTGCCTGTTTCTCTGTAATCAGAAAGTATCTCCTAAAACAATACCTCTGACTTTGTGGGGCTTGTTTTGCTGCTTTTTCTGACAGACGCCACCCCAGACCCCAACTTCAATGGATAACATGGAAGAGACGCATAAAAACGAACCAAAGCATGACAGCAGTTCTGATCTGCTTCAGAACATCATAAACATTAAGAACGAGTCCAGCCCTGTTTCCCTGAATACCGTGCAGGTTAGCTGGTTGCACGGTGTCTCCAGCCACAACTCACCTGGCGAACAATACCACGACAGTCCGGGAGCACAGGCTTTCTCCCCACCCCAGAAGTACCAAGCATTCCAAGATCACGCCTCCCAGAATATGCTTGATCCTCCGCAGCATTACCAGTTTCCTTCATCGCAGAACCAGGATTTGTCACAGAACTACACTTCGGATGCATCTCTGGAGTACAGGCCGTTTTCTGCCAATGACCAGTCTCCAGGCTACCACCAGCATGCCTTCGAGGGCCATGAACTGCAGTATTGCCCGTCGCAAAGTTTCTCCTCCCTCCTGAACGATTCTGAAGGCTCGGAGAACATCTCTGCTCCCCTCCAGTCCTTGACCAGTGCCCACCCGCAGGCTACTGTCAGCCCCCACGCCCAGAGCTTCAGCCTGGCTCCCAATAATGTCTGCAGTAGTCTTGAACGCAGTGTCTCTTTGGCCACTTTAAATGTCTCTCTACCACCCCAAAGTGTTGCCAGAAACACAACGCAGTTGGGCAAGTCGTTTTTCCAGTGGCAAGTGGAGCAGGAGGAAAACAAATTGGCTAACATCTCTCAAGACCAGTTCCTAGCAAAAGACTCAGATGGAGACACGTGAGTAGCCCTTATCTCACTGTTTCTGAAGTAGAAGGTTGGAGAACACTTCTGTTCAGGTTTTGGCAGACCACTAAGTTGTAATGAAAGTTGTTTCTTAGTGGTGCTTGTGCCATGAGTGCAGTAGTTTCACCAGCTGTGGTCTTGCTGATGGGCTGTGATGCATGCAGTTGCAGCATATGTAGTAGATAAGATAGTTGTATTATCTCACGTCAGGTACTTATTAGATTTTTATCTGGTAAATTGAGAGAAAAAAAGATTGTAATTCAGATGCTTTAAATTGCCTTGGGAGGAAGGTGCCTGATTTTCCGTCTTAGTCACTCAGATGAAGTTTGAAGCTGACATTATGAAGCCATTCCCACAACGTACATTTGGAATTGCATAGTGACTTGAGCCCCAGTCTGTGTGGCTGTCTAACTGTTTTCCCTCTTTATGCAGCTTCCTTCACATTGCTGTTGCCCAGGGCCGACGAGCTCTCTCCTACGTTCTTGCGAGGAAAATGGCTGCTCTGCATATGTTGGATATTAAAGAGCACAATGGCCAGGTGAGGTTCTTGAACTCTTCCCACCCGCTTTGTGCACCTGAGTGCTCTGATGTCTGGACCCTGAGGAAAATGTGGTGAAATGCTTATTTAATATTAACCCCGAGATTTAGTCTGCATACTAATATTAACCTTGAGCTATTAATACTTCTTGGGATCACCTTGAGCTGGTAAAACTATACACTCGACTTTTTGTCCTGGCTTCCTGGTATTCATAATCACTGCTTAAATAATACTGGGTAGCTAGGCTTTTTATTTGTTCTAGTTGCTCTTTCCTGTTAGAGATCAGATGACTAATAGTTGAAATTTTCTTCTCAATGTTTGCAGAGTGCTTTCCAGGTTGCTGTGGCTGCCAACCAGCATCTCATTGTGCAGGATTTGGTTAGCCTGGGGGCTCAAGTCAACACCACAGACTGCTGGGGTAGAACGCCATTGCATGTTTGTGCTGAGAAGGGGCATGCCCAGGTCCTTCAGGTGAGAATGAGGCAGATACAGCTCTGCTGTATCCATAGTGCTAACTCAGTATTAGCAGTTTTGGAGGGCTACAAAAAAACTGCACCTCTGCTTATCGTTTTCCTGTGTAAGCCTTTTCGATATGTCTTAGACTCTACATTAACGGTTTAAAGTGAGGATGGCTCTTGCTCTAAGATTCACACCAGTGAGGAATTAGGTAGTGTAGTATATGAAAACAATAAATAAGTCTTAAGTGTTTAATACCATTCTTGACTGCAACTTTGTTGCAGGAAGACTGTATACAAGCTTGAGGAAGCAGTATGTGGTTTAGGTAGACCTAAATGCATATCTGTTCCCACTTTTGTAGGCGATCCAAAAGGGGGCCATGGGTAGCAATCAATATGTGGACCTTGAGGCAACGAACTATGACGGTGAGTAGTTTGGGATTTATAACTTACAGTTTGCTGGGTGGTACGGGGTTTTATAGCTGCTGATGTGAATGTTATCCTGGGAAAAGAGCAATAAAATGGATTATATCTTTGCCAGGTTCAAATTCACAATTAGAATTGAAATTGCATTACAGTTGGCACATCTGTCAGATAAAAGCACAGCTAACCTGTGCCTGTTGAGATCTTTCCCTGTTCTCTCTTGCATGTGATTGACGTGTTTGGCATGGGAAGGATAGATGATAATAGGCTGTTGTTTAAAATGTAAGTGGCAGTGGTATATTGCTGGATACAGAATGCAGTATCTCTAGCACCAGAGAGTTGTTTTAATTGAACCTATTTTCCATGCGATAGATCTTCCTGAAGAACATTCTCTGAAGAAGTATTTTAACAGAGATCCTTATGTGGCTTGTCACTTAGAGTGACTAACAGCTCAAATCCTGAGCCATTCAGGAGTAGTAGTCATTCTTACTTAGAAATGTGGAAGCAAACAGCCAGTCAAGAATTTTGTATTACATTCATTAATGTTGAATTTTTCATGTTAAGGTTTGACAGCCCTGCACTGTGCTGTTCTGGCCCATAATGCTGTGCTGCATGAACTACAAAACTGTCAACCACCTCACTCCCCTGAGGTTCAGGAACTTCTGCTGAGAAACAAGAGCCTGGTCGAAACCATCAAGACTCTGATACAAATGGGAGCTTCTGTTGAAGCAAAAGTAAGTAGAGCAATTTTTGTGTAAAATGCCAGATCCGAAGGAGGCATGGAAGTGGATTGTGCCCCTTTCTCCCATGCCACATCTCAGCCCACTTAACAGGAAGGAAGTAGATTCATTTGAAAGCTTCCTAAGCAACCTACAGCTTAATTTACCTAAGTGGAATACGAATGTTGCATTTATTAAGAAAACAAGGCATTATCAATGCAAATGAACCATGGGAAAAGGGAGGTGACAGTCTAATTTCTGGACTAAGAATGATACTATGCCGGTTGGAATTGGTTGTGCATTAAATTTAAGAATATGTTTGGAGCGTTGTAGTAACAGGGTGCTGATGATACACTGCTTTTGAACTGTAAATTGTTATCAAGTACTGCTTCCTGTGCAGACAGACTTTCAGTGAAATAAGTGCTGTTGCTCAATGTTGTTTTCTTTTTTTGGTAGGATCGCAAAAGTGGCCGCTCCGCTTTACATTTGGCAGCAGAGGAAGCGAATCTGGAGCTCATTCGTCTCTTCTTGGAGCTGCCAAACTGCCTCTCTTTTGTTAATGCAAAGGTAGGTAGATATAATCCAGGATGTGTACACCTGTCACTGTGACTGAACTGCAAGTCATGCCCCTTGCTGGTTTTTTTTCACGGTCTTACTTTGTCTTTTCCAGGCTTACAATGGCAACACAGCACTCCATGTGGCTGCCAGCCTGCAGTATCGGGTGAGCCAGCTGGATGCAGTTCGCCTGCTAATGCGAAAGGGAGCTGATCCAAGTGCCAGAAACTTGGAAAATGAACAGCCAGTTCACTTGGTTCCTGATGGCCTTGTAGGAGAACAGGTAAAATAAATAAACACAACAGCCCACCCAAAAAATCCCCAAACTTTTAGCCCCTGTCCTCCTGCACCAGCACAGAAGCTATATTTCTCAAAATTTTCCAAGTTTTGAGCTCTTGTAACTTCTAGGAAAAAGTTCCTGCAGATGGTGTTTTCTTGAGGGATCTTTTAATGTTAGGATCAGGAAGAATATGCAGAGACCTGAAACTACAAATTTAATTTGTAGCTTCTTCCCCATCTCAGAAGCTTTTTTCCCATGAAAATAATATTTAGAAGTATTTTTTCCATAAATGTGCAGCATATGGGAGGTCATCTCCTTTCTTGTATTGATCTCAGTATGATGTAAGGTCATGTTAGTAATTACAACAAGCAGTGAAAATGGCAGTTCTTAGGCTTGAATAACAGATGAAGAAATAGCAGTTGTACAAATATGTAACCAAAAAAGATGGCTCTTGAGCTAAGAAGCTAATAATCTGAGTAATTCTGTTGGTTCAAATCTTGTAAAATTGGATCCATTCTGAAATAGCTGAACTTGGAAGCTAGACTCAGATAAATGAGGAATACAGAGTTCACAGAATCACAGAATAGCCTGGGTTGGAAAGGACCTCAAGGATCATGAAGCTCCAACCTTCTTCCCTTCTCCCCAAAGGCAGGGCCACCAACCTCCCCATTTAATACTAGATCAGGCTGCCCAGGGCCCCATCCAATCTGGCCTTAAACACCTCCAGGGACGGGGCATCCACATCCTCTCTGGGCAGCCTGTTCCAGCACCTCACCACTCTCACAGTAAAGAACTTCCTCCTGACATCCAACCTAAATCTTCCCTCCCTTCAACTTAAAACCATTTCCCTTTGTCATGCCATTATCTATCCTTGTAAAAAGTTGAGTTGGACTTCTATTGTTGTTTTTTTTTGTTTGTTTTAGATTGGTTTACTTTAGGATGATGTGTGCTAATGGTTTTGTCTTTTTCTTTTGTCTAGATAAGACGTATCCTAAAAGGGAAGACAGTTCAACAGAGAGCGTCGCTGTTTTGAGCTCCATGTTACTTGGAGTTACCGTACACTCACTGTCAGTCAGGCAGTCCTAATGTATCTGTAAATAGACCATTTGCCTGGTGTTGGCAAATGTTAGTTGTTTCTATGAAACAAAGGTATTTTGTTCACTATCATATAGTGGGTTATGTAAGTTTAGGGAAAAAAAAAAACAAAACAAAAACAAACAAAAAAAAAAGCCATAAAAATCTAACAAACCAACAATTAAATTCCTCTGAGCAGATGGGAATGTTTCATTCCCAAGTATGTGGAACCTTTGCCTGGATACCTGGATTTTATAGCTATGACAAGCTAACTTCTGGACAAAGATGATTCTACAGTCAGTCTTGTTTGGAGATGGCTGATATGTGACAACACTGCAGAGTTTTTTGTCTGTGATA
Source organism: Lagopus muta (assembly GCF_023343835.1). Lineage (NCBI taxonomy): Eukaryota > Metazoa > Chordata > Aves > Galliformes > Phasianidae > Lagopus > Lagopus muta. The sequence continues at coordinate 85,262,617 of NC_064433.1, forward strand.
ACACTTCAATATTAAGTGTAAGAGAAATATATTTTTTTTTCAAATGGGAATTTTATTTATATACCTTTGTGGCTTCCTTCCAGTATCCTGTGCATGATTGTATATAATCATTGGCATTGTTGTACGCTTGTATAGTTCCGAGCATCTATGAGTAGATTGGGAATGAACTGAAGAAGAAATGAGTTGGCTGATCTTGAACTCCTAAATCACATATGAAATTTTAATTCTACACTGGGGCAAAAAAGAACAGTTAAGAGGAATTGTCCCTAGCACTGATGTGTTTGTGCTTTTGGAGCTGTTAATAAAACCTGAGAACCATGCTTGTTCAGGGGACAGTATTGGGTGGTTTTGTACCCAGCAGAGGGGTTTTCTTTTGTCTGGACAGTAGATTGAGGGAGAAATATTGTGATTTACATAGTGTATATAACTTTGTCGTATTTTAAGGGTTATGATCCTGATTCACTGGAGATAATTAGCATGTACTTAGCTCTTGATGCATGTTGAAATCTCTCTTTGTTCATTGTGATACTTAACTGTTTGTAAGCCCTGCTAGTGTCAGTAGAACTTGAGCACATGCCTAAGTTGTCTGCTGAATTGGGCTCTAGTCGATTCTAGAGATTTAGCATTTTTCACCTAAGCAGAGTTAGTCCATTTATGGCTTTACCTTATAGGTATTGTAGAGAGCCAATTGAAACTACTGTTTTTCTATTTTTAATAATTATAAATATTAATGCAAAATGTGTACTAATTATACTGTATACTTGTGTTCTGTTGGAGAAAGCTTCCTTCTCTCATCAATTTCATAACAATCCATGCTGGGCTGTAATCCCAGCAATCTGTTCTCCTAATGGTCTTTGCTCTTAGCCTGTTCTCGCATCACACGTGATTCTCTGCCATAGCCATTAGTCTGATTGTGCTGTTGTGACAAAGTGTGTCTTGTAGGGAAGCTAAGTGGGAAAATCTAATATGCTGAGGCCGAGCTGTGATGTGTTTCTTGAAGGGTTTAATGTGTCTTGTTTGAATAAACATGTTAATTACACGTTTTGGTGGTTACTGTCTGTGGTACGAATACTGATGGCAAAACCAAGCTTGAGATAAAACTGATTTAGCACAGCAATACCGTGAGACTGGTGAAGGTCCTTCTGTGAGGTATGAGATGGAGGCTCCCTTCTGTTTCACTGTTCATGCTTACTTTCCATGCTGTTTTTTTTTGTGGGTGATCCTAACGTGTTTTGAGTCATGCACCATGTGGTTGCCTGTATTTGGTGGCTGTGCCTCAAATAGGAGTTAGAATTTGCACGACTTAGCGACTAAATTGTTACCTGAACAATTTCTCACACAGAGGATCTTTTGTTCTTTTGTTGTCCCTATATGGAAGAATTTCAATTCTCCAAAAAATCTCAGGTTTTCTGTTATTTTTCTTGCCTGCCTTCTGTTCTGGCAGCTCAGGTATAGTCAATTTAAGCACTGATGAAAGTCCATACAAGTTACACGCTTGGGGAGAGACCGTTCTCATTTCACAATTGAAAAGATGAGCTCTGAGCTGACTGCAACTGATCTTTCAGGAAGAGAACTGTTGTGACAGACTGTCCTGGCTGAGCACTGAGCTTGTAGGCAGCAGCAGTCAGAAAGCAGATGAACCCTGTAGTCCCTTTCAGTAGGAGAGGAACTGAGGGGAATTAGATCATTTCTGTGCTACTTGGATAAACCCACTGCGTGCCCCCACCTCACTGTTGCATGCAGTTTAGGCCTCTGCTCAGGTAAGAGTGTGTTGGGATTGGAGGAGGTGTGGGTCTGTGGAAGAGCTTCTCTACAGGGAAGAGCAGAGTACATGAACACTCTTCCACTGCAGGAGTGGTGACTGACAGCGGATAGCACAGACCTGTGCTGTTGTCCAGCCAGAGAAGCTGGGCTGGGATTAGCTGCTCAGCATGTGTTCCACTGTACAAAAGCCAAACGCTAGTAATGAAGGAATCAAGCACAACAGACAAAAGGATGTGATTATTTCAGATGAAATATGGAAGCAGGACATACAACGATGTGGGGAGGGGCTGTATACATATTTCAAAGGCAAACCTCTGTGGAGGATTAGTAAGCAGATGAACCGTGTCAGTCCTCCCTGTGTTGAAGGGTGCTGAGAGAGTAGTTGATAATGTTCTGTAGTATCGTACAAGCTTGCCCTGCTCTTAAATCTCTCTTGGGATTTTTCTAATGGTCACTCTTGCACGTATGATGCTGGAGTAGGTGATTATATCCTCTCTCCAAGTCATTGCAGATAGGGTCTTAGTGGTTGGTTCCCAGCTTCAGTCTGTCTCTGTTGGTTCCAGTTGCACCTTTGTGGGAGGAAAATCTGGGAAATTCATCCTGTGGTTAACAGAGCACTTCAAGGGAAGGCCAGCAGATCGTTTGCTCTGCTCCTGCTCTGTGCAGAAAGTGGTCCCTGGAGGCCTCAAAATAGCTTATTGTGCTGAGAAATGGCAGAAAGAGGAGGCTGTGTGTTGTGTAGTAATTAAGAGTATGAAATGATGATGGAGAGTGGAAATAGGATTGGATTTCTATTAGGCAATGGGAAGTTGAAATGGTATCTGTTTAGGTGAGCAACTAATTAGGCTGAGACTATACTGGATATGATGCCATCTGAATGCATCTATTACTGCTAGTGAAGTTGTCTTTTTTTTTTTTTTAATATGAGGAGCCAAACTGCAAAGCTTTCTGCATTTTCATCTTCTTTATAAAAGGTGATTACAAAGGGAAAAAGTGCTGATGAGATTTGGTCCTTCACATCAGCCCAATCTGCCCGCCTGGCACTCCTTTTTGGGTGTTGTTAACTGAGTCATCTAACAAAGGGATAGAAGCACCTTGGGCTTCTGAGGGTAGCAGAGCATGAGTGTGTACTCTGTGCTTATGTATAAAATAGGTGCTGTTGGTGAGAGGCTTTTAACAAGCGGGGGCTGTTCTTTCAGTGATATTTGTGCTGTTGATTTGTAAGTATTCTTGAAGGCCACATTAAAAATATATAAAAATATATAAAAAACTGAAAAAAATCCTGAGGTGGGACAAAAGTGTTTGGACAAATTTAATCTGCACGCAGTCTAATTCATTGTCTTGAGGTCAGTAGGTAATTTCATAAGAAAACTTCCTCACCTCAAGTATAACTGACTCATTTATCTGTCCTATAGTATTGCTAAGTTCTGACGTATCTGATGTGACATGAATAGTTATTCGAAATGATCCTTTTTTTTTTCTTTTTTCTTTTACTGAAAGGTAAGTGATGTTAAATATTTAGCAGGCCAGTAGTGTTTACCTGAAAACCTGTGGTGCTGGAAAAGTGCAGAATCGCTTTTATTGACTTGGATGCAGGCGTGCCATTCATTTCTATAGTTACAATAGAGGCAAAAGAAACTGGCTTTGGTCTGAGTAGGGATCTTAAGATGTAGAGAGCTTTGTTCCCAGGATGTTTCTGATTTGTTTGTCTAAGTAAGCCAAACCTCAGGAAAGAGCTGCTTTTTGATTTCTGTGGACTATTCATCTGGCTGGAACTGTGGAAGGTGGCAATTCATGATTTACAAGAAATGCGTTCTGCTTCTGGGGATGGAAAAAGTACATTTCCCACATTCATTGCTCATTTTATATTTTTATCAGAAAAAGAAAACGTGTCCAGGAAGTGCATTCTTAGAGAGGTTGGGTGTGGTGGAAGAGACTTCAAAGATACAAGATGAAGTGCTTGTTCTTCTCGCCTGACTGTTTGCTTATCTGGTCGCCTCTCTTTAAAAAACATAAATGCTCTCCTCTGTAGGGTGATTCAAGTGCCCTGAAAACGGAAGCTCGAGAACAGGTTCTTGCAATTAAATATCTGACAAAAATTGATCAAATCTCTTAGAGCATTCAAAGCAAGTTCTCCTATCATCCTGATCTACTACTTCTCTTGAGTGTTTAGTGGTGGTGTTGGTCCAAGCTACTGATGACTTGTACCTCTGGCTTTGCATTGGGATGGTTAGTATCAGCGAGCATTGTGACACTACTACCTATTACTTCTTGTGATAAGGACAAGGACTGATACTGCCAGTGATGAGAATGGCCTGTGTTTGGTCTCAGAAGGGCAAGTGGCTCCCCTGTTAGCCAGGGAGCCTCCCTTCCTCCTTATCTGTAGGGCTGAGTGAGGGCTTGCCTGGATGTGTTCTTCCACTTTGAGAAGAGGCCTCTCTTAGCACCTTAGAACTTTTCCCAGAAAATAATATGCTAATTTGAGAAGGGAAAGGCTTAGTTTGCTTAAGGGATGGACTTCCCGATATTGTTGCCTCTAAAGGAGGCAGAACTAGCCCTTAATTGAAATAGTTTGAAGCCAGCCTTAGTATGTGGGAATGCTAATCTGTAGACAAAGCTCATGTGGCCAGCTGTGTTTCCTGGCAAAATGTACCCACTCTTGTTGACTAGTGGACCCATGTCAGATCTTAATGTTTTATTTTTTTTTATTTATTTTCAGGTTAGCCCACTCTTAGCAAAAACTCAAGACCTGATGAAAGACACTGAATGAAATTGGTAACCACGGTAGTGTAGAGATGCTATGTGAAGTTATCTCTTTTCAAATGATTTGATTTGGAGATTTGTTTCACCTTTAGGCACCTATCTCGGTTTTGTGGGGGAAAGGTGATATATCTGGGCCCGTGTTTGTTTAGTGTATATTTTCAGCTCTTAGAACTGATTAAGAGGATGACTCAGTAACTCTTCGGGTTTTACTTCGTAAACCTTCCTCTTAGCTCTGAAAGATTGATCTAAGCTGTTTTTAGAAAACAGATTGGTTAGTGCAGCAACCACACTTGTCTTGTGGTTTTTCTTAGTTTCTGGTAAAATGTCTCCCCTCCCCTGCTAGTCAGAAAGCCCAAGGGATGATGAAGGCAGTGATTTTGATTTAAGAGTGGAAGCCCATTGCTTCTGTAAACTTGCCTAGGCTGTGATTTGGACTGACAGCAGGTCTTGGTGAAATGTTTACATGAGTGCAATGCAGAGATGCTTTCACATATCCTTAATGAAAGCTTGTAGCCCTGTTCAGGTGGTCTCCGTCATGTATGTATAGTTTGTGATACCAAATGCTGCCTGAGATTGGTTTTTAGGCACCAGCTAAAAGATCTCATTGGCAGTGCTGAGCTCTCTCTATTGACTTAGCTTTGGAAAGAGACAGCGCTTGCTTCATCTCAGTCTGTGGCTCCTTGGGATGGCATTCAGTTGTTGCATATGTGTCTCTTGGGGCCTTTCTGGAAAGACCCAGAGCTGCCCTGGACTAAGAGAGATAGGAGAGTGCTTGCAATTCATAGATGTCAAACTCAGGCTTACCATACAATTGCCAAGAAGAATGGGACTACATAAACAACCAAAAAATCTTGCTGAACTTGGTAACTTACATGAACTTGCTAACTGAACTGAACTGAACTTGCTAACTTACATGTTACTATCCTCAGACAGACCACAGGCCTTTTCTCAACAGCTTTCACTCCACTAAAAACAAGTAACGCCAATAAATCTGTGGTTCTTGTAAGAAGAATTGGATATGAGAGGTCAGCAGCAATGAAAGATTTTGAGAGAAGAGATGCTTACAGTGCTTGTCCTTTGCACTGTGTTGCAGTTTGGTGTAGCATGTAGGAGTAAGAATGGTGTCACCAGCGGCTGCCCCCCTGCATACATATTCAGGAAGGTCTTTGGAGCAACTGGAGGAAAAGCAATCAATATAGCAACATGCTATTATTACCATTCATCAGTGGATTTCCAGGTGGCTTCAAAGGGCAGCCAGACATTTATCCTATCACCTAGATAAGAAACCAGAAGTAGAGAGAAGAAGCTTGCCTGGAGATATTCAGAGAACCACAAGAACCTCATCTAAAGGCAGTGAAAGCTTGCAATTATTCCTGCAGTTGCCTGCTCTTTCAAAATTTGCAGTGAGCAATGACTGATCTGTCATTCACAATCTTTTATAAGTAATTTAAGTTTAGTTCATGTCTTGCCAATGTGAATTCTCCACTCGCTTTGAGAGACCCTGCTAGTGATTGGATTTAGGTTGGATGTCAGGGAGAAGTTCTTTACTGTGAGAATGGCGAGGTGCTGGAACAGGCTGCCCAGAGAGGTTGTGGATGCCCCGTCCCTGGAGGTGTTCAAGGCCAGGCTGGACGGGGCCCTGAGCAGCCTGGTCTAATATTAAATGGGGAGTTTTAAATGTGGCCCTGCATGTGGCAGGGGGCTTGGAAGTTCACGATGCTTGAGGTCCCTTCCAACCCTGGCCATTATGTGATTCTGTATGGCTGGGACTGCCAGACAGTTTGGATCAGCCACTGGTCAAAAGCTCAGGAGGGAGATGCAAACTTGTTCCAGAAAAGTTTCATCTTGTTAACTCCAGGCAGCTAAAACAGGAAGAATAAAAACAGGCCTGGACCAGGAAAAAACAGACTGAAGCAAATGTAGTGTGCAACAACTGCAGAGAACTCTGAGCTTTACATATGTCTCTTGTTTCTGCGTGTTATGAATGTTGGGGGTGGAATTGTGAAAGCCTTTTTTCTTATGTAAGGTGAAATCATACATTTGGACATCTCACTAAAGAAGGATATGAGTTGCTTGAGTGTGTGCAGAGAAGGGCAACAAAGCTGATGAAGGACTAGAAAACAAGACGTTGAGGAGCAGCTGAGCGAACTAGGATTGTTTAGTCTGCCTAAGAGGATGCTCAGGGAAGACCTTATCACTCTCCACATCTGCCTGAAAGAGACTGCAGCAAAGTGGGGATTAGTCTCTTTTCTCAGGTGGCAAGTGATAGGATTTGAGGAAATGGCCTCCAGTTCATTGCCCTGGAGGAGGTTTGGACTGGGTATTTGGAAGAATTTCTTCATGGAAAGGGAGGATAGGCTGCTACCTGGGGAAGCTGTGAGTCACCATCCTAGGAGGTATTTAACAGATTGGTGGATGCGGCACTAGGACATGGTTTAGTGGTGGGATAATGGTGTGAGGTGGATGACTGGACTTGATGATCTTAAAGATCTTTTCCAGCTTCTATGTTTCTATGGTTTTAAAAAGCTGATCGCAGAACACGGTTTTAGTCATTGATGTATTTCTTAGAAAAGAATGGAGATGATTCAAATAGAAATAAACACTTGTTTTGCTGATAGGAGTTTTTAAATGTGCTTAAAATATTGTCATGAAGGCTGCGACAGCTGTATAGTATAAGTCTTCCTTTTAGGGCAAGGGTGGCAAGATTCAGTTCAAGATGTGATTGACTTGCTAAGAGGTGGGGACTGCTACTTAGGATAGACAGAACTCTCTTGATAAATGATAAATAAAATAAAATAAGTGTCTTTAACAGTTATCAAGTAGGAGAGGATGCTTTACTGCCTAGAGTATGCCGCTTTTATCCATCTCTGTCCTTGCCCCTGGCCCTAGTCACAGGCTGGTACAGTTCTTCAAACTTTCTCACGTATGTCTGAAGAAGAAAAATGCATATGTAGAGTAAGTTTAGAATATGGATCAATTTATTTTTGTACTCTGTAAGAGAATTGTATGTATGTATGCATGCAAAATCTAAGTATGTAAAATGTATTGTGTGGGAGTGCATAAGGCAGCAAAACTCTTTCAAGAAGATTAATCTTTTAATCCAGGATTACTTCATTACTTCAGAAGTTTTTAAGTTCTTTTGTTAAAAATAGAAACTTTTCCCATACTATTCCCTTGAATTTGCAAATGGAATACACTAGTAAAAACCTGTAGCAAAGCTCCACATGGAATAAAGTCAGGTTTTTAATGGATTTCTGTCCTGAGAATGAACGCCAACGTAGACTCTCCCATGCCTGACAAAGATGAAGAATGTCTGTTATGTTTGGTGAGGACCCTCATGTCCTCCCTGTTTCCCTTTTGGTTGTGTCTCTCTCCATAAGTAGAGTAAGTCTGTGTGAGTTCGTAAACCTTTCTGTCTCTTCTCTCTGCTCCAGTGAGGGGGAGGAAGACCCTAGAAAAGGTGGTTTGCATGCACATTTGGTCTGGAGTGGGATGGCTGAGTCAAGACGGTGAGGGTCTGATGTGCTGCTTGGAACATGCCACAAAGCATTTTAGAAGCTTCCAGCCCTCATCCAGAACTGCAGCCTGCTCATGAACCAGTAGTGCAAAGGCAGATGCCTTTGTTGGCTGTGTCTGTAATAAAGTACAAAGAACTTTTATTTCTTCTTCCTTAGTTGTCATAATGAAATTCTGTTACTAAAGTGGTTTTATCTGTCTCCTGATGAGCATGAATGTCGTTAGCCTCTTTCCCACGCTCTCTACATCAGCGTCTCGGGACGTTTCCCTTGATTTTGAAGTAGCACTGCCTTTCTACTCCTGGTGGCCTCAGCCCTATATTTGGGCAGAGCCTGGGCAGGGAGGGCTGGAGGGGAACCTGTCTGAGGTGGCTGGGCACTAGCCAGCTCCACATCTTGCTGCAGGTGAGGATGTGCTGGGGCACAGCACAACCATTTGGTTGTTCTTACCACAAGGGCCACCAGTGTGCTGGTGAGCTGGTGCTTGCTGGTAAGAGGTACTTGCTGCAGGGTCACTGACAGCCATCCGCTGTCAACATGGATGGGGCAGGAGCATTACTAATAAACTCTTTTTTTTTTTTTAAATTGTTTTGCTTTTGAGGAGACTGCCAGAAAAATGCAGCAAGAACTTTAGGAAAGGCAGTGTGGCCGTCTATGGAAGAAGCATGCACCTCTGTTCAGGGACCTGCTGGTGCTGCCCACCCTTGCAATCTCCCACTGCCCCCACATTCTGCTGAGATCTTGTGACAGCCTCTGCCCTGAAGAGCTCCTGGTCTAGACGCTGCCACAAAGATGAGCATGCATCAAACAGATGAGTCTTCCCTGACTGTTCGCTTGACTCTTCCAAAAGGCCTTCTGGCATACATGAGGAGATTTGAATAAAGAGAGGGAGGAGGCCTGGCTGCCCATGGGGCCTCCATCAGCTTCTGGCTTGGTTTCCATACAGTCTGCATGCTGCTGTGCTGTGGTCCTTGTTATCACACTGATGGCTCTGGTTCTTGCTCTGCCTGTTTAGTTTTACTCCATTGTTGAATTTATTGCTCCTGGACTTTTTACTCTTGTTGGCTCCTGATAAATTGCTGCCTCTTATTAGCCTTAAATTACTGCCTCTTACCAACCTTTAATTACTTGCCATCATATCTTAGTGCCACATCCTCTTAATTATTGCTCCCGTACTGGTGTAGACTCCTCCTTGCTTTTGCTAAAGCCATTAGCTTTGCTTTCAGCTTGCTTGGGCTTCATCTCTCCCTGCCCTGCTTTCCACATCTCCCTGCGTTGATGCTATGCAGAGTATCATGGAGTCTTATCCCCATCATTTCCTGAGGGCATTTCTGGTCTCATTGTGTCCCTACTCTCTCCTCTGCAGCCTGTACCCTACTGCTTTTCTCAGGGCTGCAGGGTACTGGTGGATTTACTTTGCTCTGTCTTCTCCCTCTCTGCTTTCATGCATGTTCTGATGTCCTCTGTCTGTCCAATTTCCTCAATCTCTCCTACTTCTCATGTTGCCAGCATAGTATTTTTGCTTGTTTGTTTTGTTTTGTTGTGTGCTGATCACTTTGGTGGAAATGCTTTGCAACTTTCTCCTCCCTTTTGCTGCCATGCTTCATCTTGAAACTTGCTTTTCTACTCAAGGCTGCTGCTGTCAGCTTCTTGGTGCCTCTTTTCCTAGGTAGCTTCCAAGAGCTCTCTTGTTGCACTCAGTCACATCTAACCATGGTACTTGCATTTTCCCATCTCCTGCTCAGTCTCTTTGGAGTGCCGTGCCCTTGCTCATGCGGGCCGGTCCTGCCTCTCATGTTGCCTTTGAGCTATTTACCTCTGTCCATTGCTGGTTCCACTTGGGTTCTCATTAGACCCATTTCTCCTCTTGTCCACCCTGCTTATCTACATTTGTTGCTATCTAAGGCTTTGCCTTGTTGCACCACCCCCTCTTTTATGCTCTGTGTCGCTGCTCCCTGCCTCATATCCTTTCCCAGCCTCACCTTTGGAGTTGTTGTCATCTCCTTTGTCCATTTTCCCTTTTGTGCAAATCCTACTTTCTGGCACCGCCAATGCACTTCCTTTTGTCCCTGCTCCTATCAAAGTGTTGGCTGTGAAGAAGGGAAGTGTGGTCAAAGCTAGGATCATAGAATCATTAAGGTTGGAAAAGACCACGAAGACCATCTAGTCTAACTATCAGCCCATCTCTGCCATGCTCATTGACTGCATCCCTCAGTGCCTCATCCACATGACTCTTTAGTACCACCAGGGATAGTGACTCCACCACCTTCCTGGGCAGCCTGTGCCACTGCCTCACCACTCTTTATGAGAAGAAACAGCCAAACCTTGCTGATTTACCTAGCATTAATCCATCCTACTGCCTTACTTTCCTCTTCAAGTTCCTCTGGTCATAACTCATTGCTGAAAGGTTGAGTAGGTTGAGTAACTGCTTCTGTGCTCAGTGCACAGACCCCAGGGCCTGTGCAGCCCTCATCCCTGCAACTCAGCCATGCTGGGGGCCAGCCATAGCCTGCAGCTTACCTCCTGCCACCCTTCATGCAGGGCTTTACTGATACATACAGCAGTATCTACTCAGGCATGCTTTGCATCTCACCTCTCAATGTGGAGTCCAGCAGTTGCACTGACACTATAATTTCTTTCCCTAATGTTGGCCAGTGAACATTTCCAGTTCACACAGAATCACCCGGGTTGGAAGGGACCTCAAGGATCATGTAGTTCCAACCCCCCTGCCTGGCAGGGCCACCAAACATACACATTTAGATCAGGTTGCCCAGGACCCCGTCCAACCTGGCCTTGAACACGTCCAAGGACAGGGCATCCACAACCTCCCTGGGCAGCCCGTTCCAGGGCCTAACCACTCTCCTTGTAAAGAAACACACAAAAGCACATTCTTTGCTATGTCATGTCTTTATGGTCTGTGTTGTGCTCCTCATCAGTGCTGTCAGCGGAGACTGAGACCAGGGTGTCCCCTCAGTGCCAATCCCTTTCAAGGATTTGGTTTGTACCTGGCCTGCGTTGTTGGTTCTCAGGACTCGTCTGCTTGATCCAAGCCATCAGCAAGATCGAGGGAATGGTTCTGCCAATGTAAGTCATTAGTTTAACTAATACTGTATCTCTTTATTGTAAAAATGTGCTTTGAGGTTGATTAATGAGGTGTGGGTGGAGATAAAATGAACTCTGGTTTTACAGGTGAAACATCATTCCTTAAAAAAAAGCAACTTGTAATGTTACAAAACAATAAACCCACTTAAAACAAGCCTCTACCTCTTCCTGTGGGGATACTGTCTCCCACAGAACGTTATACTTTTTCCTACCCCCCTCCCCCCGCCTTTTCTTTTCATAAAGAATGTATTCCCTTTATTTGTCTGCCCCTTTTTCTGTCTGTCTTTGTTCTTATTCTCTCCTGACTGCTAACATCCTGGGTCACCAGGTTGTGTCCAAGTCCCTTTGAGATGCATCCATTGCCTGACATAAGGTGTAGAAGCACTGCAATAACTTGTAGCAGGATGCACAATTTTCCAAAGCTTCTCTTCATGTGGCGCTCTACAGCTGCCACTGCAGGCCTTCAATTGGGTCAGCAGGGATCTTGTGGACTGCAGTGAGCCCAGGGAACCTCCCTCAGTGCAGTTCCTTGTTATTACATAGGAACGTAGCCACAGGGAAGCCTGTGTTGGGATATTCTCCTAAATAAATTTAATCCTCTATGCCTGTCAGTGCAGCTGGGAGCTTCTTTCCAAGCAGAGGTGCCTTGGGGTAAACCAGCAGAACCATTTCTGTACCCAGTGTGTGGTGCTACCAACCTCCTCTGCTATGTTCCTTGGTAAGGTTGTGGCTGTGTGGTGGAGGGTAGGAATCACCAGTCTGCTTTTGTAGAGCTTGCTACACAACCATCTGCTCTCCAGTGGTGTCCAAGTCAGCCTTTTACTTTCTCTCCTCTCCTGTTGACCAGGCAAGAAGGCCTTACAGAACAGTTGGAAGCGCCTGGTTTTGCTGATTGTGTGATACACAACCTCCTCAGAAAGAGCCACTTCTGAAGCAGCACGGTAAGGTGCCCCTTTGCACAGCTCCACATGTGGCTAGTTGGGCTGAGGATGGAGCAGTGCTGAAGCTGATTGCCCTACTGCAGGAACGGGTGATCTGAATGTAAAAAACATATTACATATATATCTCTGCCTGGCCTGAGCTTGATACCGTTGTGCTTAACACTGTCTGTGCTACAACAGCTGAAGAGCTGGATAGGCAAACTTGAGGAAATACATCTTGGTACTGTGGCCTTGTGCCTGGTGTGTCTTGGCTTGCTCTACCATGCTAGGCCCTTTCCCTGCGCTGCTCACCTCATATGTTGGTTTTCTTCACTTTAAAAAACCATGCTTTAGAGGTGCATGGGATGGTGACTGATGTAAGAGGCCAAGTGTGGTGGAATTCATGACTGTTGGTGTCTCCAACCTGAGAGTTTTGGAAGAGTGCTTACCCCTGTGCTCCCAGAAGACTTGCAAACACGTTGAGAGCCAACTTGTGCGTAGGACAGGGAACAAGTGTTCTTGTCAGGACAGCAGCGGCTGGGCTGCTGACTGCCTGTGCAAGGGCAGGAAATACCCTAGCATCAGCTCTGGTTGGGAAGCAGATGAGGAGAATGGCTTTGTAACCGTGAGCAGCGCTGCCCTATGCCTCCGGCTCATCCCTATCTGGGAGGAAAAGAATGCTTTCCTGCACTGAAGGAGTGAGAGGGGAAAGGGGACTACTTGTCCCTGTCAGTCCATGTCCAATTTGCAGCATGGAGGTTACTGCTGATGCAGCTGGCTGATGGGAAGAGATACCTTAAACCATTTCTACTGACATCTCTTACTACACCAGCCATTCCCTTAGCCTGATAGGTAGCTCAAAACTGGGCGCAGGGCTCTGCCCCCGTGGGAAAGGCTGAGGCCTTGAGTGCTGGCCACACTCTCTCCACTGGGCTCTACGCCTTTGGCCATCTGTTGCTCTTGGCAGACCTCTGACTCCTCACAGAGCACTGCAACCCTCTGAGTCTGGGGTACGGTTGGAGATCTGCTTGTGGTGTGGTGAAATTCAGAGGGAGCCATGTGGCTCCCCTGGGATGTGGAGAGGCTTTGGGCTGTTTGCAAGACAGCGAAGACCTTTCTTTGTGCATCTGAGGTATTATGGCATGTGCTAGCATTGAGCATGGTGAGATGAGGCTGTAATTATAGCCTTCTGACCTCCTTGCCTTAACTAATTTCTCTTAAATTGAACCTTACATACGCTTTCCTTTTCCCTACCCAAGGATAAATGCAAAGTAATGCAATTAGGTTCAGTGGAGAAACAATTATAGAAAACTGATCAGAGATAAGAATCTGATCTCATCTTTTCTAAAATGGCGATCTTTTTGTTGCTTCCTCATCCTGGCAAAACCTCAATTGTGAATTCCCTGTCTGTCAGTCAAAGCTATTGGTTCTGTTTAATTTTGATGCCCAGGCTCCCTTCCTGCCTGCTGCGTAGATGCAGCACTGACTCCGCAGAGGACACTTGGTGGGGATGAAGTAGCCTTTGCTGTGTGTTCCAGAACCTGTGGTGGCACCAGTGCTATGGCTTCACATCCCTTGGTTCTGCAAAGTAGATTGCAGGTCCTCTGCCCTAGTGTCTGGGGTCCAGATTAGCTCCCTGCATGCAGAGAAGTGTTTTAACCCTGAGTTTTGTGCAGGGGAGACTTACTTGCCTACTTTGCTGGAGGCTCTCACAGGGAACCTTGGCTTAGATCAAAGGAGACCAAAAATTGGCTAGGTACATCTTTTGGTCACTCTACATAGAGGGAGAAATGAAGTATTGCTTTGTGCAAGGATGCTGCACTTGGCAGTCTTGTTTTGTTTTCATCTTCCCATTAAGCAATTACATACAGTTTGGGGAAAAGTTCAGCCTTTCTGAAGCAGCATAAGTAGCTGTAGTCAATGCACTCCTGTTGGTTTCCAGCCCTTTGTGGATGCACACAGGCTGCCAGGAGGAGCAGAGAAGACGAATAAGTCAGATTTCTTATCCTGGTGCTTTGTTACAGGTGTGCTGTTCAAAGAGCGTCAGCTGGATGACATTTGCAGGGGGAGGTAACATCTTTTATTAGACCGACAGCTGCCACTGCAAAGAATTGAGAATTGGTCCTTTTGGGAACAGAGTGATTTTTTGCTTTGGGACAGTAGGGACGAAAACTGTTTTTTTTCTACCTGTGCCAATTAGTGGATTAAGAGAGTGACTTGTGTGGTGACTGTGTCAGTACAATTAGCACTACTACAGGGCAAGGAGGTTTACGAGCAGCACCTCAACAGAAGGAGCTCTGCAATATACAGTTGATGTGTAAAACAGGCCAAAGAAATAAATTAACCTATCAAGTTCAGTAAATTGACAAAGCACACAGTCCAAAGTTCGGCTTTGTTTAGGCTTTATTGCGCTCTCAACACCAACCATTCCAGTAAATTACCGCTGTTCGGGTTCGTTTTGAGTGTTATAGCAATGTTGTTTCAAAGAAGTAATAAAACTTCAAAACTGGACTTTGAGCTACGTGGCTGTGCTTGGGTCCTGGAGGTTCTGAAGCAGAATCTGTCTGTATCAGCTGGTGGTGTTTGCCTGTTTGTGTGTGCAAGAGGGAGAGCGAGAGGGAGATCTTTACATATCTTTGTCATCTTGAATTTCAAAGGGCTTTACAAATCTCAGTCTTCCAAAATCTACTAAAAGGCCATGCTTTGCATATGATTATGCGAAGCTCATTAGTAAGAGTACTAATGAGACTCAGACACCCGAGGCAGATAAATGAGGTTCCAGAGCAAAATGATTTGCTTAAGGTCAGACTCCTGCGAGCTGACTGCAGAGCTGGAAATAGAAACCATTGTTTCCCAGTGTCTTACGCCATGTTCCCACGGAGGGAATGTTGTTTTTAAAGATGAAAACATCTCTGTTTGTTCAGGATCTTTCGCTTCTTCTGTTTTCAATGTAATCTTCACAAATGCAAATGTCCTGACCTAGAGCGATGTAAGGCCTTCATTAAAACCTCTGTACAACATCAGGCCTCATGCAATTGTATGAGGCAGGAGGGATAGCACAACCTGACAATTCTCACGCCTTCTAAACGATTGCCCTCCTTTCTTTAAAGTGTATTCAAACCATAGCTCCTGATGTGATTTAAGGCGGAAGCCATGCTATTAATTGCCAATCTTCTGCTATTAGGGCAGTGAGTTACTGGAAAGCAGGGAAAACTGTGTTTGACTTACATGCACTAATAGCCCACTTGGCTTGGTTTTTAACTTTATTTTTAGGCTGCGATGAAGCACGCTGACCTTGCACCTCTGCCTTGAGGAGCTGTGTTTGGAGTGGGGTGAGTGCTGGTGCTGCAGAGCAGGCATGGCACTAGAGAAGCCCTGGAGTGGGCAGTGAGGCTCTGCTCGGGGCATGGCATCCACTGAGATGCCTAGTGCCCGTGCTGAAGTTGGGATCCTGTTCCAGGATCCAGGGGCAGCTGATGTGAGAAGGAAGTTAGAAACTCCTGTTTGCTCCCTTCCAAGAGCACCGCATCTCTTGTCACCCTGTGTTTAACCCGTGGATAGTGAAATCTCTCCTGTGTGCTTGCCTTTCTCTCCATGGTTTTTTCTCCCTTCCCTCCTTACATACAGCATGCCTCTTTCTCATTTCCCTGTTATTTCTGGAATGCATCCCATCGTTGGTCTTGTTAACTACTTGGATCAGGTTTTTGGCAATTCCAGGCTTGCAGGGGAGACTTGTGGCCCAGAAAGAAAAAAAAAAATATATGCACACATATCTGCATATACATACACATATATAAACATATGTACATATACATGTGAGAGAAGGAGAGAGTCTGCCCACAAGCTTACTGTGTGTGCATGCGTGTTTTTGGCAGGGCACCTGTGGATATGCTGGCACTTTTTGTACCCCAAGCACCAGATCTTATTTCTGCGTCCTCCTGTAATCCTGAGCTCACTTGAAGCTGGGATGTTCACAGAAAAGAATTCAGTCCTGCAGAATGGATGAGACACTGGGGAAGCTGTCTGTCTATCCGTCCATCTATGCAGGCATTGCACCTGCCTACGTGGCACATATTGCACAAACCCTTGTAGGACAGATGCTGTTTTCCTTGCAAGTGCTCGCACTGAGGAATGCTGGCAGGGGGAGTAGAGTGAGCATGAGCAAACAGTGTACTTGCTGCTTGTATAAACCAAGCAGATGAGCACATGGATGCTCACCCTCCTGCTTATATTGGTGTGACTGAACCAAGTGATGGCTAGGGAGTGCAAATACCTTGCGTTGATTAAAATCATTTTTTGGAGGTTACCTGGAAACTGCCTACTTTTTCAATACACTGAAACAATAGCAATAAAAGCTGTAAAACTGTGTTCTTCTTCTGGCACCAGTCCATTGTAAACAGCAAGCTACCAGGCTTAATTAGGCAATTCTGTGCCGTCGCTTTTAATAACTGAATGTTTGTCTCCCGGCTATTCAGGTGGGCTATTAGCGATATTTAATATTACTGGCAGTGTTGTTGCTTGCTCTGTGCCAGCTCTGGCAAGGAACAACACGATTCTTCCAGATAACAGAACTTCAGTAGTATTTTTCTGGATGTAACTGAGAGAAAGGCCATGCAGACAGGCTGCACGCTCATGTTCAGCTCCCCATTTTTTTCCAAGCGTTATTCCAGAGATCGAAAGGGTTAAGCAAAATAATTGCAAGAATAAGCATGTTGGTTCTGGCTTCTGTTATGGCAAACATCAGTATGTATTGACCTAAAAGGCAAATATTGATTGAAGTGAAAAACTGACGTCAAACTCCCAAGAGCTCTGTATCTTGTTTGGCATGTGAATACAATTCTGTGTGTATCGTGTGAAATACTTAGATTGATTGCAATTGGATCTGTGATAATCTGATTATTGTGGTTCTTTTTTCAAGTGTAACAATTTTCTGCATGACTGTTGCTTCTGAAAAGTAGAAATGGGCAGTGACAATCTGGAGAGTTGAGCTGTTATTCTACAAATGACACCGATGGTTTTTTTTGAAGAATTTGGTCTGCCCAAATTCTTGAGGTGATTTTTTTTTCTGTGTGCTTTGTACCAATATTGTCTCCTCTCCTACAAATGTGGTGATGTGAAGCTGTTTATGGCTGCAGATTGGGACATCCGGTCTCTGTGTTGACCTTTCCTCCCCACAGTTCTGGTGTAGCCACTGCTAAGACTTGACCAGGGCATGAATTCCAAAACAGCCAAGAAGCTGCATATTGTATGAATGTCCAAGAGGGCTCAATGCCATGTCAGTGCTCTGGGTTATTTTCCTCTTTTAAGAAGTGCCAGGATGACTGCAGGGTGATCATGCAGGTGATGCTGGCACCAAGCAGGAGGACATAAAAATGTGAGCTGTGATGAAACCATCTTCTACAAGGAGATCTGTTTTTCTACAGCAACTATTTTATTTTATTTTATTTTATTTATTTATTTATTTATTTTTTGCTGCTGCTCCTGAGCTCCTAGCGCTTCTCTGTTCTCAGTTTTGTACAATATTGGATTATCTTTCAAGAGCTATGTAGCTCTGGCCAAACAGAGGGTGGCAGCAAGGTTTAGAATCACACAAGCGTTTATATACTTCTGAAGACATTTTTTGACCAGGACCATTTTTCATAGAATCATTAAGATTGGAAAAGACCACTAAGATCATCTAGTCCAACTGTCAGCCAAGCCATCACCACCATGCTCACATATTTAGGAGATCAGGAAGGTGCTCCATGCCAAAGGAAGGACATTTTATCTTTCCACCAATGCATTAACTGGTAGATCCAACAGCAAGACTGACTGCATACAAGACAGAGGTTGGTAGTATTTTGCCTTGCCAGTAAGAGCCTTCTTGCAAAGATAGTCATGGCAGATGTATGCAGCTCTTGCTCCCCATGGTAAGAGACATGACCTGATCCCAGATGGTGGAGGTGGGCATGAGTGCTGGGCTGGAGTTTGAGGATATGGGTAACAAGAGATGGCTAAGAACAGGAATGTTTTGCTCGGGGGGGGGGTGAGGGTGGCACAAGATGGGATGGTGTGCCTGCAGCTCTGCCAGCGGCTATTCTGGAGCAAACTAAGATTAGGATTAGACTTGCAAATCTCCTGAGAAGCCCTTGGGAAAGCATATGCCATGATTCATGAGGCTGGTCCCTGTGTGCACTGCACAGTGGACAAACCTTGACCAAAGCCCTCACTCCTGCTCTGGCAGGAAATAGGGGATCTGTGCAGTTCACTTCTTAAGGGAAATCTGACCATGTATATAAGCTCATTTTGGTTCCCCAATATAAGTGGAGACATACTGCTCTCCCAGAGTGCTGCTTTCACCAACCCAGCACTAATCCACGGTTAACTTGAACTGAGGGGCTTAGAAGAGTGGCTTCATCTGAAAGCAATTTGGAACACTGTTTCTTCTTCTCTCTGCTTTTAGGGTGTTCCCGCATCCTCCTTTCAAGCTCTGCTCTTTCAGAAACTCTAAAGGGAAGAAGCTTTAATTGGAATGTTTTAATTAAATACAAAAGATGACATTCTCAAGCTACAGCTTACTTCTGGCAGCTTGTATGTTAAGACAGAGATTACCGGACTACATTAAAAACACGTAGTGTGCACCTTTTGATTTGCTTGGAAAATCCTCAAGGACTTGATGAAGAATTAAGCACATTGAATAATTTTCCTTCAGACTTGGGGGATTATCTGCAAGTTAAAAAAAAAACAAAAACAACACACACACACAAAAAAAAAAAACAACACCAAAAACAAGGGTGTTTTTCCAAGTATTTTCAGGTATTTGAGCTATGTAGTAAAACAAGGTCTCCAACATGCACTTTCTTCTGTTTTGCAGGATTTCTTCTGCCTTCAGGAAAAATATGGCAGATAAGATTGGCGTTTAGCAGCAGAAGGTAGCTGGAGAATCCCACTGCCTCCTCTTGTGGGGAAGAGCGAGAAGGACACTTGAGTTGAAAAGGAGCAAATTGGGGTACTTGCATTTTCCCTCCTCTTCCAGTTGACTTTATGCATGAGATGATTTATGAAATCAATCTGTTAATTCAGGCCACTCCCCATACATGAGGGTCTGGAGGGGAGCAAACCTGATGCTTCCTTATAGTGTGTTGTAACCTGGTTTTGTAATGTGGCACACGTAGGGTGAAGAACGTGGGAGAGCTTCTTTCCAAATCTACTGCATCTCTCATTCAAGAGCTGACTGTCCATTTTGTTAAGAGGTTGTGGTGATGTATTATTGTGATTTCTTAGTAGTGTGTAAAGCAGATATTTGGTCCATTGCATTTTAATTGCAGGAGTACTGTGATTGCTTTGGTGTTTGAATATTGCAGGGTAAAAAGCAATAGGAGGCAATAGAAAGAGCTGCTTTAAATATAATTCAGTTGAAAATGAAAAGTTCTTTGCATGAGATATAGCTTTTGCTGTGTCACCAGGATCATCACATGTGAGCCCATTCCTGGTGTGGGGACGCTGGTGGGGAGGGAGTGATATTGGTCACAGGCTTTTCATAGTTCAACGTGTGACTGCAAGTAGCCCAAGTAGCTATGTTTTGTGTCCTGCTGGGACAAAGCAGGGCGTTGTGCCATTGGTGCACCCAAGAGATCTCCGGGGTGTCCCACTGGCTTGTGCTGAATGAGGTAAACTGCCCAACTGAGGATACAGAGCACGCCCAGTTTGGTGCCCAGGCCTGGCCCTGCAAACTTATCTTGGTCACCAAAGGCATCTGTTAAACTATTACTCACCCCACAGAGGCACAGCCTGCAGAGGAAAGGTAACTTTGCATCACAGTTGCTCTGCAGTAAAACCACACTTCAAGAAGCCTTCCTGCTGATGAGCTCACCAGCTCAGCACTGGTGATTCTTCACCTTGCAAATAGCATGCAGGATGTTGGCCCCAATGGCAAGTGACTTGATTGAAAGAACAAGAATGCTTCTCACAATTTACCACTAGACCAGGGTTTCAAGAACTTTGTTTACAGACGGAGGAAGGGGTGACTCATCTTTCTCTGGGTAGGTGGGTGACGTTCCTCGTACCAGCCTGGGTATTCCCCTGCCTCCACCTACTTGTGCTGCAAGGAAGGCACTGCTCTTGAGGCTTCTGTTCATGCCTGTTCTGCCAGAGATCCGGTGGCAAATTTTGGGTGCCTCCAGCAATGCTTCTTGGGGCACAGCAAGCAGCAGCCAAGCTTCTGCCCTGTGCCACTGCTATGGGGCTCGACAAGGGCTGAGGGTACTGCTCTGCTTCTGGCACGGAGACTAGCTGCTAAGTTTCCACTTGATCAGCATGGCTTTGCCTTCCCCGCTCTGGATGCTATGTACATGTCAGGTAGATGCTTCAGAAAGATGCATTTGAAATAATAGCTGGCTGACCAGTGAAATGGCAGGCCGCTTCATCGCACTGGAGCACTGGCTCTGCCATTGACTATGCGTCAGAGTTTTGTTTGGAACAAATCAGATGGAGCCAACGTATTTTGTACTTTGTAGCTGGTGTCAGTCACAGAGTAGAGGAGGTTGAATTATTTCTTGCAGGGTGAACTTTTCTCATTTTGAGCAGTTTGGATGTGATCTTGCTCCATGTTCCTTCCATGATGTCAAAATCAGTGTTGCTGAATAGACCTGGAAAGGAGAATAGACCTTGCTCTCCAGTTTGAAAGCAAATTGATGCCTTCTAAGAATTCTTGCTGTAGTATAAATCCAGTTAATTTCTGTTTATAGTAATTTCTTATTAGCCTCAGGAGTCCATGCATTATTGATTTGCTACACATCCATTTACAAGACTGATATCCATGTCTGCTTTTGCAGTTGGACAGCATATGGGTTCTGGTCAAGGGAAAATATCCACTTGTACGGCTTATGAATAAACTCCATCTGTG
The DNA here is from genome assembly GCF_023343835.1 of Lagopus muta. NCBI lineage: Eukaryota > Metazoa > Chordata > Aves > Galliformes > Phasianidae > Lagopus > Lagopus muta. The sequence continues at coordinate 85,283,565 of NC_064433.1, forward strand.
CTCTGCAGCGGATGTTTCTATCAGCTCTTTAACTGAAATAACATGCAATCAGGTAAACATTTGGGTTTTGCATAACATCTGTAATGGCAAAGAAACTGAGAGCCAGTAAGGCTATTATACAACATATGAATCCAAGGTACATCTGCCATCTTGGGTAAGGTGTTTATGTACGCTTACACACGTATATTTGCATTCACATAGTTAATTCTTGAGGTGGAGCAACTACCCTGCATCACATCTCTGCTTCTTAATAAGCTTTTTGGATTGAAATGGAAGAAACAGCTCTATTAGTTTGCTGAAAAAATTGTTGAATTAGCTGAAAAAACTTATCATCTGCTTCTCCAAAGACATATTGTGTGCTTTTTTTTTTTACTTATGTAAGGTGGTTTTTGTTGTTGCTGTTTTTTAAATTTTGTATCAAAAGATAGCTTCTGACATAACTGTGCTTCCATTTTTTTTGGAAAATATGGACTTCTGGCAAAACCTTCCCTTTAGTTCTACTGAAAGGTCAGTTTATACCGCTAAGGACAAGGTTAGTGCAGCCAGTGAGTGGGGTCAGCTGAGCAGAACACAGTGCCCATTTTGCCTTGAGTCCAGTGAACCCAAAGAGCCTTAGCACCGTGCTGCTTCCCAAGGAGAATCTGAGGCTGCTGACTTGGGTGCCTCATATTCTGATTCTCATGTAAGTTTCCTAATAAAAGTAGGATCAGGCTCTGCAAATTAGTGGAAAGTCTGTTAACTGGACTTTTTTTTTTTTGGTGCTTGCAACACAGTGACGTGCTGGAGCCACAATTGTTAACTTCAAAACTGCTCTTGTCATCATTCTCAAGGGACTCAGTATCACTTGTTGATGTAGAGTCCTCTGAGCCCCACATCCGCAGGGCGGTGGAAAATAGAAATGAGAAACTATAGGTTAAAAAGCTAGAATTCTGTTTCCCTTTTTCACTTCCACCCCCTCCTTGATTTGAGGTCAGAAGTGATGAAAATAAAATAGATAAGAAGAAATTTTCAAAAGACTGCTTCTCTGGTGTCAATATGCAACCTTATCTAGAGGAAAAGGAAGCACAGGACATTGCAGTGACACTTGTGTTAGCCAGTTGCTTGGTGCTTCTTTTTAAACATTTATTAATTTATTTATTTTTAATCTTGAGAGATTTCCTTCCGATTAGAGCCTTCCTCTTCCTTTCTTTCCATTTTTTCATTTCCTGCAGGGCTTTATTCCCAGCTGTGACGTGGTTTGATAATGGCTTATAGCTGTAGAATGGAAAAAACGTCTTAGGTCGGAAAATATTTGCCTAGGCTGACCTTAGCTTTAGGCTCACAGCAAGCAGAAAAAGCATCTAAAAGCTTTGAGATTACTTTTAGAACATTTTACTCTGCTACTAAAAAGACCTCCCTAGATGATAAACTTCTTCCTCTGACTAGGCTGTCTTGCCATTATGGGTTGATCCTTCCACACTTGGAGAGATGTTCTCTGATAACTGTATATGACTTGATTCACGAATCTAAGGATGTGTACAGTGGTCTTCAGTATAATGGCAAGGTTGCAGTGGACTTCAGTTCTACTGCTAGCTTTGTATTAGCCTTTATCAAGTTACTTTCCTGTAAGGGGCCTAGGGATTATAACTTTTTTAATTTGTATTTTCTGAGACTGGGTTTACAGGTAAATGGTATCATTAATCAGCATGATTCTTTTTTTCTTTTGCTAGCAGGTTGCATAGATTTATACTCTTTAGTTTCCCAGATGTTGGCTTTTGTGATAGAAAAAGAACAGCAGTGATGTAAGGTTCTCTCAGGAAAAGCAACAGTATTACTGTCCAACTGCTCTCTAGACTCTTCCATTCTTCTGCCTTGAGGAATGGCACAGAAGTAACTTTTACATCCCTACAATACATCCTGACTATCTGCTAAGGCAAATACATACTTGCATGTGTACCTTATGGATCATAAAGCCTGCTTGGTACAGTTTTCCGTCCTAGCTATTTATTTGCTTTGGTTTTGCTGCCTTTAGAAACTGAATTTGAATGTTATGACAATATAGTTTAGAGATGGCAAAGCAAAGAAAACAGTTTTTTTTAGCATTCTGGTTCCTGGAAGAGGGGTATGCAGAACAGAGGGAAGCCGGGATTTACCTAAAAACAGGTAGAAACCAAACCACGGTGTGTGTAGCTCAACTTAGCTACAAACTATTACATCAGCAGTGGATTTAATCCACAGAAGACATCTAAGGATTACATGTACGAGGCATCTAGAATTAATATGTGCACATTAATAGCAATTATTTTCTTCTGGTTTTGATTACTGGATAATGGTGGTGTTACTAAGTAGTTGTTCTCCCTTCCAGCTCTCTAGTATTTTTATTCCTCTGCCTGTCTTGCCATTTTAGGAGTTTTTTTTTCCTCCTGGTTTTGTTTGTAAACAAGGAAGCATATGCCAGGGCCTGAAACCTATTAGAGATCTGGTCCAAAAGCCTTGAAAGTGGGTGATTATCTTGCCTTTGAGCTCAGCTGACTGTCAAGCTAATAGTTAGAAATTATTTTAAGCCTAACTCTTCCACACATTCATAGCAGTGATTCTGGATTTTCTTTTTATCTATATGGACTGAACAACTGATCCTTTGCTTGCTCTCTTCCAGCAAAGGGTTTATAAATGGTAGCAGTATAAAATTTTTAATGGGAAGCTGTAGTTGGTCTTCTCATCAACTTTTGATATTTTGTTATCAAAGAAAAAAAGTACATGAAAAGCTGTAGTTTGTAATTTCTTCTGCGTTCTACCTACTGAGAGCTGCTGTCCTTATCTTGCCTCGTGTGATCATCACACCTTTGAGTGCCTTACATGAATGGCAATGCTACCATATCTGGTGCAATAACTGGTCAATTCACTGCCACACGTGACACCTAAAATCCTCTGAGTGACTCTTCTCCCACTGTATGTCTTGATGTGTGTGGAAGTATTCTAATGTCCCCCCAAAGTGCAAAATGAATGTAAAACAACCCAGCAAAAAAGGTTACAAGTGTTTGTTGCTAGTGATGATGAATTCTGATTTGGGTTATGCAAGTCTGTACAAAAGGAGAACAAGTGGAAACAGCAGTAATATAGTTTCCTTTGTTTTTGAAATCGTACCAAAAATTGCCTATGTATATGATTTAGAAATACTCACATAAGGTGAAGTCTGTAACTTCATTTGAGAGAGCAATTGACTTTTGTGCATGTTGATGTACCTACCTGATGCTGGAACAATGAGGCATTGAGAGTTGCTGAGCCGAACAGAGATGAACCACAGCTTGCAGATGTTCTGTGTGTCAGCCCATTTGCAATACGTAATAGAAATGTTTCCCTTTGGATTTAGAGTGAGTCATGAAAATGTCTCATGGTAGAAAATGTCAGAACACTTTCTGCAATGGCCCCAATTTTGATATGTTACTGCTCTTTACACACTAAGAAATGGCTTTACAGCCACTTCAATTAGCAAAGTGCTAAAAATTCACCAGGCTGCAGCAATGACTTCTGTGACCACAATTTCCACTGACCTGACTGAGCATCAGCAAACTGCTGGTACTGCATCCACCACTGTGCTTCACACTCTTTACTGGCCTCCCTGGGCAGAGTGCCACCGTGCCTGCACCTGTGCAGACTATTGGGAAGCACCTCAGCCTGGTGTCCCTTCTGAGGCAGCAGCTCATCTCAGGAGGTGCCTTCCTCTGGCCACTGGATGCTCTGATGTGACAAAGTTCACCGCAAAGCAACTCAGTTGACAGCAGGAATGCAACAGGCCTTATCCAGCCACCATCTTGTTCAGAAGCATTGGCATATGACCTGAGTTACCTGAAGCAGTTGATAATTGTTTGATGGTGACACAAAATAGGGTCCAATCTCAGCCATGCTGTTGGCTCCCAGGCTGGAATGACCTGTCCAGCTCTTCCTGTTCCCAGTATTCTGGTGTCAGACAAGACTGAAAATTCCCCTGGTGCCTTGGCAGTCTGTATAAAAAAGGTCACTTCATCTCTTCTGGAATGAAACACTCCTGCCTTTCTCTGATTTAGACCTGTGGAGTTTTTCATCCACCTCTATGCAGAAGCCATGTTCTGAGGACCTGTTTGAACACCATTTCACCTATATGTGCCCTACACACTTTTGTTATGTTTTGTTATGATGCTAAAATCATATTTGCTGACTTGAAGTCTCTCCTCCACATCCTGGCCTCACTCTCAGCACACCCTCCATAATCATTTCGTCATGAATTCTGTTCCCTCACCGCTGTGTTGAACTGGGATTATTCTCTGCACCCCTGGCAATACTTGTGGAAAACTGCTGTAATAGCTAGTAGCACTTGGGATGGTTTAATATGTTTTTATGAATGTTTTCACTGAGTTCCCTGCTGATGTACTCATTTCTAGCAACTACCACCCAATGTTGTATACATGGTAGTCAAAGCACTGTCTGTGCTCTTGCAGACAGTGGACGGAAGAGCTGAGCTGCGGCCCAGGCCTCTCATCCCATGGGGCTGTACATTCCATGCAAGCCAGTGGCCGTGCCTCAGCCTCACCGTGTGCATGATGGAACAGCAGCACAGGCGGATGGCAGAACAGGCAGGGTCTGTTGTTCTGGCATCGCCCATCGGTCAGTTCTTGGTGCAAGGCCAACACATGGCATGGAGGACTCTGATGCTGCCTGGGAGCACACTACATGTGCTTGGAGTCAGCACTCACAGCGGGCAGTTGGGGAAAGGGGCATGGGATGAGGGGCTGGGGCTGACCAAAGCATCCCGATAAACTGGTGGATATTTTCTGTATGGCCTGTTCACTTGCATGGTTATTCAGTTCTGTCTAAGTTCTTTGCAAAGGAAGTGAAGTGGAGGGAAAAGAAAAAAAGAAATGGTCCTTGTTTCTAATGGTAGTGCTTAAAAATAATATAAAACCATCCTCAGTGGCCAAACCACAGAAATTGCCATGCAGATCCAAGAGCAGGTGTGCCTCCTGGAGCTATTGGAACAGCATCAGAAACCTGCTGGATCCCTTCTAGAAAGTGTCCTTTTAATTCTTGGTCAAATTCTGCTCCAAATGTGGTTGAAAGCAAAACTGCTATTTACTTTAATGCTCACCAGCTTTCATCTGTTGTTTTTGAAATAAACTGGGTTCAGACGTGAGAAGTGCAATGTGCTGCTGTTAAGATGGTAAGTTGGTGCTGTACTTGGAGAGGATGGGAACGAGCAGCTTGGTACATCTGGGTCCAAGGGACAAGGCCTTTTAGGAGTGAGAAGTGGCAAATGATACTCCTGGTCTTACCAGCATGAAGTTGAGGCTATGGCTTTCCATCCTCCCATCTTTTTCCTTAATTTCACTTGTAGGACCCTTGGGTAGCTGCAGACAAATGATTGTATTTATGGCCACTGTGATCATTTCCGTGTTTGTTTTTTTTTAAACTTGTTCTATTCTGCTATGCCTGCAGCTCTGGACGAGCCATCCCTGTGCCCTCAGCTGTGGATGTGACCAAGCTAGCAAAGCAGCTTTGTCATTGTGTTCCTGCGTTCCCCTGGTGCTACAGGTGGCCTCCAGCAGCATGGATAGGTGCTCATGCTTAGCTGGCCAGTGGAGCAGGGCTTTATGCTCCATCAATGTGACACCTATGAGGTAGGGGTTCAGGCATTTTTAGTGCTATCGTCTCATTCCTTCAATAGTAGTAGGCTGGCTTGTATTGCTACAGAAATGTGGATAGAACAAGTTCTGTTGTGTGCACAGGCACACACAGGATGTATTTCTTAATTTCATAACCATACAGTCGGTCTGTTTTCTGGGTCAGAGTGGATACGAGGTGGTTACTCACATTTAATGCAAACTTCCAAACAGATTGAAACCTTCCATAGTTCTTCTCTCAATTCATACTTATCAAAAACTTCCACATAAGTAATTGATCTATTATTCAGTGGGAGAACTCCTCTCCCTCCCACTTTCCTCCCCCCTGTTTCCCAAACCATTCCTTCTCATTTAAAGCCTTCCAAAACATTTGAGACTTGATAGTCCAGCATGCCAAGCACCCTGGCCCTGATTCAGTAGAGCACTTAAACTAGTAATAATTTCATTTGAAGTCAATGAAATTATTTGCATGCTTTAGTTGCTTTGGAGTGAATTACTCCATATTCAGTTGGGTGGAGTCCATCCAGTCCTGTCCTGGTTGCGCTGCTCGAATTTCCTAGACAGGGAGGAAAGTTGGAGCAGTCCTTCTCAGCTTGTGCTGCTGGTGAACAAAGGGAAGCGGCATCTAGAAAGGGGATTTCTGGGCAGGCTGGGGTTGTGGTTCACTATTGCTGCATTGTAAAAGGCTTGTTCTCATTGTACTCTTATCAGAGCCTGGGAGATTACTCTTATCAGAACTTGTAACATTATTTTTATCAGCATGAAAGATGATTCTTTTATATCAGTGCAGCTGTGAGCCTTGTAAGGCCTCTTGCTTTATTTACTTCCCTGCTGTACCACTCTGCCTCGCACACATCGGTATTTGCCCTTTGATACGAAAGCTCACAGTTGGCTGACTTTTAAACATGCTACACTGAGATGGAGGCATTCTGCAGTGTAAAATGAATGGATATGTGATTTAGACTACTGTCTCTCCATTGCCAGCTAAAAGTGTGGCTCAGGCTAGGCACCAGCGTTTGCTCCTGACAGCACAAGCTGATGGCAGAACATGAGGGTACGCAGCAGTGATTCTATCTGTGCTGCCTCGAGCTGCTTGGGTATGCTCTTGGATGAACTCAGCAGCTCTCTGGGACAGGAGCATCTTTGCTGTTCCATGTGGAGTCCACAGTAAGGCTGGAGCTCCTGAATCCTCCTGGAAACATCATTTCTTAAATATAATGATAATAATTATTAATAATAATCAGTCATGTTTCACCTTCTGTATCAACCTTGCCAGCTTGACCAAGATGCATGTTTTTGTATTTTGGTATGTTAGTCTGGAAGCCTCTCCTGATCATAGTGTGATACCACCAGACTCTCCAGACCTCCTATTTCTGTAGGATCTGGATTAAGCTTTTACGGCAGTTTATATAGACCTTTAACAGAACCTTAAAGCCAATCTTGAAATGATGTTACATATTGATGAGATCCAAAAGGAAAGATGAAAAAAAGCCTGAAAATACCTCTTAAATCTCCTATCCTAGTCTAAACCCTCCTCATCACCGGATTTTGCTGGAGCAGTGTTATCTATTGAATGTGCCATGCTTTTCAGCACATTTTGGGTCAGTGAGACATCCTAGTCCCTGACTGACAGCAATTTTGGCAAAAGCCTGCAGTGTGTATCTGGCCTATATGATGCACAGCAAGGCATCTTGCCAGCAGAGATTTAGGCAGGTATTCGGGTCTGGATGAGTTTCACAATCTCTGGAAGCCCCTGGGCTGACAGGAGTGTTTACTGGGTGCTGAAAGGGAGCACAGTGCTCAGCAGCTTGCAGGGTGGAGCTCATCTTTCTGCTTCCAAGCAGCTTGTCATGAATGCCCTAGTCTGAGAGAAAAGGGACAGTGGCGTTTCCCAGTGCTTGTACCTAGGGTAATAAAGGGAAGAGAGACTAGTGGGAGTCTTCAGAAGCCTTTAACTCACCATAGCAGCATAAATATCTTCAAGGGATTGCCCTGGGGTGCTTCTTAAAAAAGCAGCCGGGTTAAAGTAGCTTTGTAAAGTTTGTTCCCATGAATATGATTTTCCCCAGGCATACTTTTTACATATACTTGTTAGATAAAAGCTACCACACAGTAAAAAAAACCAAAACCAGCATGCAACCCTCTTAATTAAAGATATGGGGTGAAGGAGGCTCCTCGTACAAACAAGAAAGAGATGAGATGGTTCTGGTTTGAAAATCTCTGAGAAATAAAGCTGCCAGTGGCTGCTGTGGTGGTCTACCCAGACTTCTGCACAGTGCCTGGCCTCAGCAATTACCCATGACCAAGGGATACCCAGACGACCCAGTGCCTTACTGGCCTCCAGCCACCCCAACCAACCTCTAATTTCCTGGCAATAGCAGGCATTGGGAAATCCTACTAGAAAGCTGCTCCTGTCGATTTCCTCTCCAGGGCTGGTCCCTCTGTCATACCTGGCCTTGGTTATCTGCCTGCCTGTCCAGATGATGCTGGGATTCTGATGTTCCCAAACTCCTGGAAGGTTTCCCAAATACATGACACACTTCAGAGATATGCTTCTGCCATGTAAGTGATGATGGCATGATTCTGTTCGTGGATGTGATCATAGTGCTAATTGTCCCATTCCTGCTCTGTGCAGAGTTTCCCAGTGTTTTCCTTTCCCATTACCTAGTGAGGGTGGGCTTTGAGATCCTTCTCTTTCAGAGGTGTGACCCCTTGTGTGAGACACAGTGATTTTTATATGGATTTTTTCCAGCTTGCCTGTCATGTGCTGCAGAAATGATCCCACAGTGCTCGGGTCCTAGGAGCAGTGGTTACTTACCCTCCAGGCATGACAGCATAATGCAGAGGAAATGAAAGCAATGACTTGTGCTGGTGGAAAAGCCAACAGCTGGATATGCCTCTTTCGTGCTGGTAAATGTGATCATGCCAAAGACTTGCTTTGATGTAAATTCACTTTTGTGAACAAGCCTGTAATCTTCTATTTGAAAGCCAGGGAATTTCTGTTGTTGAAGATTTGGAAGCTGTAAATGCTTTTGTTGGTATGTGATGACAGAAAAGACACATGGGGTATGCCTTTCTATACATATCGGTCTGAGACATTGTGGAGGGAAAGAAAAGGTGGAAAGGGAGTGGAGAGAGGCTTCACCAGCTGGGAGCTGTGGAGCATTTGGTTTGGAAGGCCCATGTGGCTCAATAGATGAGTGTTTGTCATCTGATGGAAAGGGGCTTCACACTGCTATCCCATCTACTATGCTATAACTAGTTCCTGTAACTAGTCCCTAGTTCATGTAGGTACTTTGGGAGCTCAGTGATGTGCTGAGCCCCTTCTTAGAGGACAGTGTGATAGTAGGGATGCCAGGAGAAGCTGGGGCTGTGCAAAGGGTGGCTGGCTGATGGGGAAAGATGGTCCTTGTGGGTCTGGACAGTGTGGCCACTGGGTACTCTGCCAGTGGTGCAAGGCCGTGACTGTGACAGCAAAGGGAGGGAAGCCAACCATGCCACATGCTGCTGGGCATGCTCACCCTTGGAGGAGTGTGTGGCCGTAGAGGCATACACATTGACCAAAGCGTTTGTTAGCAATACAAATACAAGTATCAAGTAGTAGTTAGCACCTCAGTAATGGAGTGGTAGAACTAATTGAACCAAGCAATGCCAGTGGAAAACAGCTACAAAAACACTGTGAGATCTAGGGGATAGTCCAGACTTAGTGAACCACTGTGAGAGCGACAGCAGCAGTTTATCTAGCACTCCCATCAGTCTGTTCATGGGAACCCATGCAGTGAAGTGTTTATTCAGAGGGCTAGTTGTGTAGGTGGCCTAGCGTGTTATCACAGAAACGAAATGTTAGTCATGAGAGCATACTTGCCAGACATGCCTTCTGCATGCACCTTCTCGTGCAGCAGCCAGCTTTATTTGCTGGCAGCACACTGGTCCCTGCCAACTTGGCATGGGAACGTGGCAGGACAGGACTTGACGGGAAGCCTAGAAGACAAAGCTGCTCTGCCAGCACCAGGCACTGGGGCTGTATTTCCACGTCTGATCGGACTAATTCACATTTGAATTAAAACAGCATATATGAAGAAGCTTATAGCTAATGAGCGATTGTGGTTTTGTTTTTCAAATCTTTATCTCACTTTCTGATCAATGAAGCTAACTCTGTGGCCTACAAATGAAGTTAACACACTGAGGCTTTCCAAAATACGTAACTCCTATATTGGCTTGGTTTTTGGGTGCCCAACTTTAAACTTCAAGTGACTTGGAAATGCAAATTCTGATAATGGAACTGAGCACAACACAATAGAAGGTCCTAAATTACAAATGCCTTGGCTTAAAGTACTTAGATCTGGTCTTTCCTTGTGTGTGGAGTAAGACATTCTTAACAAGAGTTTATAAAACGGTACACAACTGCAAGCCCTAGTTTCATACAAGTGTAACTGAATCCAGAAATTCATTCTCTGAGAAATAATGAGCAGTGTCATTGTATCTGCACTGTATGAGCAGTAGTCAATGTATGTAAGATCATTTTTCCTCTTTTTGGCTGTTCCTGTAGTGTTAAAGCAGTATAATTCCTAACATAGTCTTTTCTCTTGAATAACAGAAAGTGATCTAAGGATTTTCTCCTTCAGAAAAGTTTTGCTATGTGGTAGAACTGTCTGGTCTGCATGCTGGGACATTATTTCTGTAGTTCTTTGTTCCTCAGTTACCTTAATTATAATATGAATATCTTATTTCAGTGAGGAATGTCTTGAATTTTGAAAACAAAATAGAAGCAGATAAATACAAGAAAGTTGTATTTATTTGTATTTATCATGCAGTTGAGGGGAGATGGCAGATGAAGGATTTTGACCATAGAAGACAAGCAACACGTTTTCAGGGATGGATGAAAGCCTCTGGTCTGAGGCTGCCTCTTGGGGCCATATTTGGTAGCCTTGCTTCACAGCAAAGTAGCTCAGTAGCTTGTAACGAGCTCCACGCAGCACAGTCTGAAGTGCCCAGAACATCCCTTAGTGCTGCCTGTGACTGACAATGCATGTGAGGCTGGGGAGTTTTCTTGTGTGTTACAGCAAGGGAGGAGCTCCATGCATTGCTAGCACATATTAGCAGAGTCCTCAATGAGGGCTTCATCTGTGCACATTTGCAACTTGTTTGTCATTCTTCCTGCCTTGAACATTGCAGCACAGTTAATTAATGCCTTCCAGATATTGCAGAAGTATTGAGTGCTGCAGGGAGACATGAAGGGGGAGGCTGTGGGACCCATGGCAGGGACATATTAAGAAAGTAGAGGAGATTTTGACAGGCAATGAGCACCTGAGGCCTGGTTCCACCTGCACTCTGACTTGTGGAGGCGTTCTCATTGTCACCACACAATTAATTTACCTGCCCTGCAAGCTGCCAGTGTTTTTTAACTATCAATTTCTTGGTATTTATTGATTTTTTTCTATTGCCTAAAGGCATAGAAATAATTAGCAGAAGTCTTCCCATCGCATTTGCCATATAGTTAATTAGAGGTTTTATTCTATAGAGTAGTCATGTGAGAAAAACTGTGCTTTAGCAACTGAAGTTTATGTTTTTTCAACTGATGTGAAATAGCAGATCTCCACTAACTCGTACAGGCCCTCCTCATTGTGTAGTAGCAGCATAAAAATGGTTTGAAGTGTCACAGCAAACACCAAAGTCTGTTTTGTGCACACTTGAAGGTCCTGCAGGTGCTCTAGGGACGCTTCTGCTGTTAAGCAACTTGTTGGGGAATAAAGCCAACTTGTTGCACATCAGGGCAACACATTCCCTCAGTTTTCTTTCTGTCACTATGGGAGGGACCTGGCAGCTCTACAGCATTTCCACGCTCTTCCTGTTCATCAAGTGTTTAGGATACCAGTTTGCCCCAGGCTCAGGACTCTGGGCCTTGCCATGGCAATATTAAACCTGATGCCTGCACAGGAGGTGGCTAGCAGACTGTACATGCTCTGTCCATCCCTCTATGATGCCCTCTGTGCAGAAAATGGCCCATAGGCAAGATGGTGGCCTTGCACATTTGAATTTTGTTGATGATCTGCGTGTGCACATTGCTGTGTTTCTTGTTGTGTCTGTTGATGGCAAATTTGATGCTCAGGTGCTGCTAGGAGTAGCAGAAATGTGCTTTGGTGGTGTGCATCTGTGTTTGTGTGTACCCATGGCAGAGAGGAAAAAGAAACTTGCGCATGCCAGTAGGTAATTTGAATATTGATAATGAATAGAGATTCATTCTCTTGTAACAGGGTGGCTTATATCCAGCTCACGCATAGGGAGAATAATGTTTATTCCTGAAACAAAGGCAGGATTCTCTGGCCATGGTTCAGTGCTTGATATCCATTTCTTAGATCACAATTGATACACACATGTCCCAGACAGGCAATGAGACTGGTGGCTGCTGAAGGTGTAATCAATCTCATCTCCTCCTGAAAGGCATCTCCTATTAAGCAGGGAGGAAGCATGTGTTGGTCTCAGCAGAGCTCTGTACTTAGGCCATCATGTCTCTGAAGAGGTGCTGTGCCACATGGCTGATGGTTCTCTGAAGCTCTCATGTTTAAGTGCTTGTTCCAACTTATGACATGCAGAGATTGGTTGTGCTCTGGTGGGGAACACATTGGCCACAGCTGGTTTTGAGTTGAGTGGCACTGCTTTGTGCTGAGAAGACAGGACCTCAACACTCAGAAGAGTGACTGCATTTATGAGCTGGTGGGATTTCTTTGGAGGGGTCCTGATCAGTAAAGTGGGATGGATGGAGATGCAGAGCAAGACAACTTTCAGTGGCGTCCCAGGGATGGCATCTGAGCAGAGACACAGATTTTGGCAGTTTCTGCTTTTGGGGTCTCTACTGGGAGATGCCGTAAGTGATGAGCCTTTTATTTCTGCAGCCACTGCCCTACTTGCATGGCAAACTCTTTGAGCCTGGGTGCTGCTTGTCTTCCTGTTGTGCCCTGCAGCCTTGATTTGGTATAATGCTTTGTGGGCAACTGAGCTGGTTGTGGGGTTGGGGCCACAGATGGTAAGCCTGCCTGGGGCACACATCCTGAGCTGGGGGCTCTGGGGATGTTAACTGCTTTCCAGTTACTCTGCTGACGATCCAGGGCTGGTAGAAGCACCCAAGTTAGATGCCAAAAGCTAACCTAAGAGAGCAGGGCTGTCTTCATCCTCTCTCAGTATGAGCATTTAACCCTTGAGCAAGTTATTATATGGCTGATGTCTGATTTTTCTCTGATCTTTTTGACCTAAAGGCCCTTCTATGTACAGTCGGTGTTGCACTGACCTTTGTCTGGAAAACAAAAACATGCTAAGCATTGTCCTCCAGCTGTCTTTGTTGGATCCTGAAATGAGGCTCAACTACTGTTTGTGTGCCCCTGAACTGCAATTTAAAGTGCGTGTTCAGTGTGGATGGTAGAGAGTATTTAAAAAAATAACTTCTCTAGGCCTTCCAAATGTTTCTGTTAAAGCAGTAGAAAAAGAGAAGTTCTGCTTGCTAAAAGCTTGCTTCCTCTTAGATAACTGTCCATACATTGCCTAGCACTGATAAAATACCCTCATCATAGCTCAAAGCTATTACTGTGTTAGTAGTGAACTTCCCATCTGAGTCTTGCACGAAAGAGCTTGTAACCTCAAAATAGCTGTAATGGAATGAGCAGCAGCTGGGCTATACATTGGTTGTTTCTTCAGAGATGTCTTTTATTATTTCTTCTTTAAATAGCTGGCCAAGCTATATTGCTCACTCCTTTTTAATTTAAGACAAGTTCACTCTCAGCCAGCTTATGAAAGGAGGACAATACCATTACCTGCCTGCTCGTTACTGCTTCTGTGCCTGAGAAAGGCAGCCATGAAAGTATCAGACCTCTCTGGTGCGTGGTGGAGGGATTTCTGTGAGTGTATCATGGGCACAACCTGCCCGCCTCCTGCTTCTGGGTGTCTGAGGGTTCGCCCTCGACACAAGCTCACAAGGAAGGTTACTGCACAGGGAGGCAATGCAAAACCCTGACTAGATATGCCAGCGAAACTGCTCGTTATCTGCGCCCTGATGGAGATGAAAGGAGCCTCATTTAACTATTTAAACTTTTTGAATGAGTGTGCTCTGACTGAAGTAAATGAAGAGGAAGGCAGGTTATGGGCAGGTAGGGATGTTAAGCTGCTGAGCTAACAGTGAAATTCGGAAATCCCATGCACCCATGACCTGTCAATTAGAGCAGTATGTATGGCTGTGAAATAACCCCCATTACTTTTGAGCTGGAAACAAGAAAGTCTGCTTACATCCCCAGCAATGGGAAGTTGCCCAGTGGTATTTCTAAATGGAGGAGGATAGAGAGCGCAGCAAATGTCTGAGTGTCTGCTGTGATTAAAGTTGTTCCTGAACTCTCAGATACTTTGAGTTGCAGAATGATGTGATGAGAAGCAGCACTGGAGTCTGCGTTTCAATTTCAGTGGGCTTTGTGGAAAGCCAACCAAAGCCATTTTGAGTCTTGCTCATGATCTTTATGCATTAGGGTGATGCCTTGTTTTAGTGTCAAACAAGACATTTCATAGCTCAGAGTTGCTTATCTCATACATAGTAAAAGCAGAGATTCTGAGAGTTGCTTATCTCATACATAGTAAAAGCAGAGATTCTGGATAGCTTCTTATTATTGATTACATTTTTCCTGGGGTTGATCTTTGAGCCTCTCTAAAGAACTCAGGAACTACTGAAAGTTGAAGCTAGTGTTTTTCTTGGTGAGTCTTCAATGGGTAGAATTTAGCAGGAAGAAAGAAGGGGAAAAAATTAGATTTTCCCTCTGCAACTAACTGAGATCAGGACACAGCAGTCTCTTTGCATGCCTACAGTTAACCTTCAGGTGAGAGGCTACTGGAGTCCTTACCAATGAGCAGAAGGTGTGGCTGGAGTTCTGTCTTCATCTTAAGTGTCCTGTAGCAAGGGCTTTCCCTTCCAGCATCTGCCCAGCATTTTGAAACACACTTTGAGGAATCTAATTGTTATCACTGCAGAAAAATATCTCACTCATTAATTTAATTTAAATGAATTCCTCAGTCCTCTTCAGACAGCATGAGGGAGAGGCTGAGGTGGCCAAAGCAGATTGCTGTTGTCTTAACTAGCTTAACAGCCCAAATGAATTTCCAGCTTGAGGAAAAACTTTCCTCTTAAAACATGGCTTTCTACAACTGCAAGTGTAGCCAGTGGAGAGGCTGGAATGAACCATTTCCAGATGCTTCCACTGCTTCAGATACAGATCTGCCTCGAAATAGCAGTCAGGGCTGATTCTCCTTGTCAGGCCTTCCAGAGGCTTTAATGTGTGTGTGAGCCATGGGTCTGTGCCCGAGCACATTGCAGAGAAGGAGGAGGAACGAGAGGGAGCTGACATCAACAAGGGACAGGATGGGAAGAGGGGAGCCTAGTGGGAAACCAAGCTCATCCCTGAGCCATTTCTGTTGGAGATGGCATTTGTAGGGTTGTTGAGGGACCCCACATCCTTCTCTGGGTGCCTGCAGTGTAAGCTGTGAGAGCTGCTAATTTGTATGAAGTCAAATCTGTGCCTGACCTGAGGAATCCTTTCCAAAAATCCTACTGGCTTTCTGAGGAAGTGAAAAGTGTACTTATGTAAACCAGATTGACATAAAAACAGGATCAGGTCTTGCAAAATATTTAGTTATTGCACTTGGTATGTCTGTGTAATTTGGTGGACAATAGCTGTATTCTCTCTCTAACAAGAGCTTCACTGATTGCCTAACTGGGCAGGGAGGAGAAACACTTGTAGCAGGGTGCCAGAGACAGCAGATCCTGGAGCAGTAAAGACAGCAGTGCCAGGGAAAAAGGATAGACATCTGTAATGTGAAGGGACAGCCAAACCAGGGAGTTTGAGCATCTCTGTCAGCTCCTGCTTCTATCTAACTTGCCTTAGCCACTAAGCAGACACGACATACCTCTGGAAGCCTGGGCTCCCTACGCTGCACTGGGATGGCAGCTATCTCTGGACAGTGCGTGCTGGGGACTCCTTTTTGGAGCCATCAGTTTTTCCTCATTTCTTACACAAGAAAGGCTTTTACCTCCTATTTTCCCTTTTGGCAAGGTGCATGAAGAACAGTTTCTATTTCCTTGACAGACTTGTTCTTAGGCTTTCCTGTCATTCACCTTGAGACTGCTTTCTGCTGCAAGGCATCTCCCTCAAAAAATTGTAGTTTTGGCCCTCCACCTATGGTAGAGGTCCTGGTGCTCCATCTGCAAAGTTTTGCCTTCAGCTGGGCTCTTTCCTTCAGCAAGCAGGACCGTAAAGCCTTGACCAGGAGCATAAACCCTCCTCCACAGCTCATGCTGCTGCACCAGGACTGGAGGTGATGGCTGCTGGCTCGTGAGAGGGGCTGCTTGCCCGCTCTGTAGAGAGCGGAGGACAGGCGGGATGGGGTTTGGCATCTGACCAAAGGCTGCCATCTCCTCATGTGGGTGTGTGGAGCTGTTCCCACAGGTCTGCTGAGTCAGTACCACTGGCAGCACTTGGCTGCTGGTGAACCTTTGCTTGAGGGCAAGAAACTGGTGTTTCACTCAGGTGGGTGCAGAAGAGAAAGATCAGGCTGAACTCGGGGTTTTAACCTGGGCATTGTGTGTTAAAATGGGCTCCCACACTGGGAAGACAGGGCTCAGACCTCACAGCCTCTAGCCCATACACTAGTGGCACTATTTTGGACATAGCACACTAAAGCTTGAGGCTGGCTGGTTCAAGGATATTTGCACAGTGTTGCCCTTTCCACTGCCTTTTTGTCTGACTCTTGTGTTTCCCTCCAATGAGCTGGAAAGCAGGTTGCACCTCTCATTTCAGGGTGCTCAGATCACCTGATGATTCTTCTATTCTCCCAGCCCCAGCACCTGCTGGCAGTTTCTTTGAGAAAGAACAGCACGAACTTCTGTGTTCTCCCATTTAAAATAGGTCTTATGCTTCATTTTTTAAAATGAGTAAAGGCCTCCTAATGGGGAAGTGACAAGTGAAAAGCAGAAACCAGGGACTACCAGCTGAGCCATTTGACCTGCCTTTCTGGTTAGTTTCCTGCACTGCCAAAAACTCTTACAATAAATGTGTTTCAGAAAAAAAACACAAAACGAACAAAAAAAACACAACCAAACCCAAACAAACAAAAACGAGAGTGATCTTCTCAATTTCTTTTTCTGTGAAAAACAGAAAGTGCGTTTTGATGAGATCACCCTATTATATGACATGGGAGGCTCCATTGAGCTGTTTTCCTGCAAACTGATTAGAGGAAGAATTACTCAGCAGAAGTTCCCTTGAAATTAGTTGAGATATATGCATGTTTCATCTGCTTCCTGGAAGCAAAATTAACCTGCACTGTGATTTAAAAAAGACTTGGTATATTGTTTCGGCTCTCCCTAGAGCTGAGTTATTCCAATTCTTGCCTGTTAGAAGGTTACTTCTTTTGCTCAGAATTCAGGTTGGAGATAGGAAAAAATATCTTCTCAGGGACAGTGGTGAGGCACTGGCACAGGCTCCCTGGGGAGGTGGTGGAGTCACCGTCACTGGAGGTGTTCAAGGGCAGTGTAGATGTGGCACTGAGGGACATGGTTAGTGGACATGGTGGGGATGGGCTGGCAGTTTATCTAGGTGATCTGAGAGGTCTTTTTCAGCCTAAATGATTCTATGATTCTATGACTTCGTTCAGGCCAACAAAGGCTGAACTGTTGTGGCTGCAGTCCTGCACAGGGGATGTGTAAAAGACAGCACTAGTTCTGTCATGTGATGGATGCAGAAATGGTACTTCAGTGCCGCTAGTGAGCAAATGTAGTGAAGAGGGATCCTCTGAAATACAAGTCTGGTGGCACATAGGTGTCATGCAGTCAATACAGCCACCACCTTAGCCTGGCAGGAGTTGGGCTCTCAAGGAACAAGAGCGTGGGATTGTAGGCTTCTGGCCATCATCCATCACCTTTTCTTCTCTTTAAAAAGTTAACACAGGCAGGGTTTAGGTTTTATTTTGGGGGTAGAGACTAGTTGGGGTTTTGGCAGTTCATTTTCCAACCTGGAGCACTGAAGAAAAGCCCATATAGGGAGCGAGATGCTGCTGGGTATTTACTTCAAGGTCCTGCTGTTTTCTCCTGTGCAGCTTTAGGTGTCTACACATAAGATGGAACCTGTGTACCTTATTGGTAATGCCACAGTTTTTGTGCACACCCTTTCCAATGGTTGTCAGTGCAAGTGCTTGGTGCATAGCGGCTACCAGGTTGCACTGGAGCTCTATGGAGGAATTCAAATTCTCTCTGGTTTCTAGTAGCCTATGTCACAGTCATAGCCCTAATACCTGACATATTGTTTGGTGGAACAGAAACTTTTCTGCAGCTGCTGCTCCACATGAAATGCTGAAAATAATTCTGCCTCTACAACACTACCTGTTGTCCCACAGGCCAGATTGTTTACGACAAAAGGGGTCTACCCTCTGTTGCAGCCCATCAGTGGAGTTCAAGAGAGCAGCTGCCTATAAAGGAGTGGAGTGAAAACAGTTCCCAGAAAAGCACTACAACTGAAATAGAAAGAATGAGAAGGAGTCAAGGCTGAGTCATAAACTGAAGAGTGTTCGAGGCTCGAAGCACACATAGAAAGATTCCTTTTCCTCTCAGACAGAAATGTTTACAGCTGATCACTGGCAAAAATTTGCTGTGTTATCCTGAATGTTTTCCCACTTATACTTTTAAGCCTGAGGCTTAAGATGGAAGTGAGGGATTAGTGCAGATACAAATAACATACACTTCATTTGCACTAAGCCTACCAGATTTCTCAAGAATCCTTGTAATGGTGAAGGAACTTTGAAAGGAGCCACCAGGTCCAGTAGTGTGGGGAAGTGTTCCAATGTAGGAAGACAAGGTGTGGACTATGTAAGTGAAAAAGAATTTTTATAATTACTTTTGTGCTCTTATTGGAGTAAGTAATTTCTATGCACTCACCTTATTTTTTTTTCTCTTAGTGAAATCTTTATAATGAGTTAACAGACATTGCACTTCAATTTGAAGTAACCTGTGCTGTTTTATTTTTAAACCCATACAAATATTTTTTCCTGACCACTTGCTGAGTATCCCATAGTGTCATATACTTTGAATTTCAGGTATCACTGAAATGATTTCAGTTAAACTGTGAATGTAGAAATATGGCAAAGCCTTTCTTGTGTGCAAAGTAAAGATTACAAAAAAGGACTTTCCCAGCCTTTTTCTACCTCTTTGATGTCATTTCATCTGGTATTTATTTGAAAATCTAAACATGAGAGCATGTGCACTTCCTGTGGCTGACGCTGATTCTATTTCTGAAGTAAAGGAAATGATTATTTTCCTATTTGCTTACTTCTTTTATACTGATTCAGCCACAAATACTAGTTGACCTCGGCTGGATGCAGACCTATCCAGGTTTTCTGTTCTGCTCCTTGTGAAATCTCACATCTCTGCACGCATGAATCGTCTCTCAACTTTCTAGTTTCCCAATCTATATTTTTGTTTACGGTCTGTAGCACGCAGATTTCTGCCGTGAGCTCAGAAACCACAGTGAGTGCAAGTGGGGAGCGATAGGAGACCACAGCATGCATGTGCTTATATTTTGATGAAGTTGGTGTGATCATTTTCAAGAACTCTTTCTGACAAAAGAGGGTGACATCTTGTGTTGTGATCATGCAAGAAATCCCCTGCTTTCTTTCAATATGAATGATCTCAGAGCTCTTACTGTTTGAGATGCAAAACCTGCATCCCAGTGTCCATATGATGCAGCCAGATGAAGCTGTGTGGACAGTGTATAGCTAATCGTTCAGCTTCCTAACCTGGTTCTTCTAAACAGACGAAGTGGCCTTCAAAGATACTTAACAGCGTGCTTAACTTTTTGCTCGGAAAATCAAGTATTTATATAATAAATAATTGTTCAAATTACTTTCCTCATTCTATTTTTTAGCTTGAGCTAAATAGTTTAAGATTTGGTAATGGATCTCCAAGGCATGTCTGAGAGGTGTAGATCTGAAACAAAGACCTACCCCGTTGCTCATTCCATGCCAAAAGTTAAACTGCTGGCCCATTTCTGTGGATATCTGGTTGAAGTGTATGCTTCTCTCTAACAAGGTACTACAGGAATGCCTACCAAAAGTATACAGGTATGTTTTATTGCGTATTTGTGGGAGCAGTTCCTTCTCTCCACAAAAAGCTGTACGTTCCTGCTGACTCATGCAGCACAAGGAGCTGTCCCATAATTTTGGTGGAATTCTGTGCTATGCCAGCAACTATGGTTCAGAAAGGGCTCTTCTGATCCATTTTGTGATGGGTCAGATGGGGTGGTAGGACTTATGTTGTAGAGGTGGTGCCACTTTCCTCTCTTCAGTTCAGAATTAGGAGGATGATGCAAAACAGTTTGATTTCTGAAATAAAGCTCTTAGATCTTTTTATAACAGACAGCATGTTTTGGGAGACTGAGATGCTTCTTGTTCTGTGAAGTGGTAGAGACAAAAAGTGTCTGCCTGTGGCAGGGTTGCTCCTGATGTCGTGTAATGTGGTGCCATCCCCAGCATGGCAAGCAAGGATCAGGCATGCAAATAGCTGGTCTTCTGGGGTGCCAAGCACTGGCCCTTCCAGAGCACAGAGAACATACTTAGATTTCTGCAAAGGATTATGACAGGCAGCCCAAGGGCACAAAGAAGGCCAAAGCAAAAAAAAAAACAACAACCAGAACTGAATCTAGATCTTTATGTACCATGTTCTTCCTCTCCTTTCTTGGTTTGGGTAAGCTCACTTCCTCCTTTGTAGTTTAAAATGTCCTCTGTTGCTGTTGGCAGAGATTGTTTCATTCTGCACAGAGCTTCTGAAATAGTGGTGTTGCTGATGCAGGTCACTGAGTGATGCCTCTCCCTAGCTGGGTGAGGCTGCCCATGAGTACTCTCTCCTCTCTCATTGTAGGCCAAAAGGCTGAGAAGTGTCCCAGATTTGCTCCACGTCTATTTTGTGGTGAAGCTGACGTCAGCTGAATTCTGGCTGTTTATTTTACTAACTCTTCTGAAATCTGTATGTGGGAGAAGACACAGCTAGAACTTTTCAGGAGGTCTCAATGAGCAAAAGGTAGGAAATGCCACAGGGCCTCCCCACAGTGAACATTAGGGAAACTCCTGATGTAATAAAGAAAAATGTGAGCTCAGAGAGGGAGCAGCAGCTTCTTCCCTGAAGGCTGATGGAGGATTAGGCGTGCATGCATGACCTATAGAGAGAGATGCTGTTTGGTAGTGTCTGTCTCACCTGTGACGCAAATCCACTGAGGCTAAATCTGTGTGTAGTGAAATTAAGCAGAGCGATATGTGCTTCAGATGTCTCCCAGCAGCAACAGTCACCAGAGGCTGGCTCTGAGGTTTTAAATCTGAATATTCTCTACAGCAATGTTGTTGATCAGAAAAGAGAAATGAAGTGGCTTGTGGCCATCAGGAAGCCATGTCTGATCGATGTTGCTGATGCCAGGTCGGCTCTCCTGGAGCTACAGCTTGCAGCTAGCAGGATTGCACAGTGCCTGGACAGAGAAGTGCTATGGCACGCCTCAGGCCTCTAGACATTGTTGTCCTACAGATAAATAACAGGGTTTGAGCTGCTGACGTTGCTTGTAACACTGTGAGTCAGGTTTTCCAAAAAGTATTGAGCACGATGTGCTGAGCTGGGGGAAAAACTGGCCTCTCATTTAGGTGCCTGCTGGCATGCCATGCCCTTGAGAAAGCTCAGTGCTCTTCTGCAGGAGGTGCATTTCCTTGGGTTCCATGGCTCACGTCTTCTGCTTGAGCTTGAGGCTAACATAGCCTGATCGGTCCTGTGCTGCTTCCCTGCATAGAATACCCTACCTCTGTGTGGGACTGTGCTTGCCTAATACCCCATCTTTGTAGATCTGCAGCCAACCTTGTTCCTGCAGAGGTAAAAAGGCCCCCTTGCCCTTTGCTCCCTTCACTCATCTGGCTGTTCCTGCCTCCTTGAAGAGCCAGGCATTGCAAGTGGCATATTTAAAAATAATAGAGAAAAGTGAGTCTTTGCTCAGGGTTCTACTCAGCCTTGGAGCAAAAAAATCCACTGGAGGATTGTTGCAAAGGCTACTCTGAAAGTAATGCCTCCAATTTTATTATGTTGGCTCATAGCATCAGAGGTGGATGTTGCTGGTATGGCAGTAGAGATAGAACCTTCCCACCAATATTCCCTTACCTTCTGCTGCTGTGCAACTGACGGCAGCAGAGAGGCAGTCTGACAAAATGGCGTCTAGCACAGAAGTGTGGATGAAGAAAGGGTGTGCCATTTAATTCTTCCATGCAGAAAAAGCAGCACTCATTGACATTTGTTGATACTTGCTGAGTGTTGTTAGAGGCTAAACAGTGGATGTGAGCAAAGTGAGGCAGTGAGTGGTGCATTTTAGTAGTGGCAACAGTGGGTCAACTCCCCTGGTGCAGATTTTGATGAGCATGGCATGCAGGCTTTTGTTCATTGCTGTTGAAAATGGATAGCTAGTGATGGTGACTATGTTGAAAAAGAGTATTTCATAGCTGAGAATTTGCTCTATCAAATAGTGTTACTTTACTCCTTCTATTGGTTGTTGTTTTCTTGCAAATAAATAGGAGACATTGCTTTTGAAGCAACCTGTGTAAATACACAGAAACTACTGATGACGCAGGAGATCCCTAAGTTGTACAGTGCTGAAAAATGGGACTCTACCCAGGGGAAACACTGTCATATGCCTGTGCTCTTCTGACACTCTTTTAAACTGGTGCATTGCTGGTTTTAGAGGACAGAGGTGAAACAGAATGGGCTTCAGTGCCACCTGGGGCCTCTGCTTGAGGCCTTGCAACAGCAAATGGCTCTCCCGAGAGTGAAGGTAGCCCCGGAAGGGAAGCTGTGGCCTACCCAGCTAGTGGAGAATGGTCAAGATCCATTCTCATGTGTCCTGGGCACATTCTGGTTAGACTGTGTGTTTATTGTTATTAAAAAAAAAAAAAAAAAAAAAAAAAAAGGAAAAGTGGTATGTTTTCCTCACTGCATCAATACCAAGAAAAAACAGAGAAAAAAACTCATAGGAAAACCCCAGAATTTCTCAAAATAATTCCAGCTGTGCTTCTTCTTCCTTTCTTTTTTTCTTTTTTTCTTTTTTTTTTTTTTTAATATAATTGAGGGCTTTGTATTTTCATTGGTGTGTTGTTTTTTGTTTGCGTTTGTTTGCTTGCCTTAGGCCACAGACTGGACATAGAGTCAGAGACAAATGTCAGGGTAAGCACTGTAAGCCCTGATGGCTCAGCTACCCCTCAGGTCACTTTGGCCTACTGTGTTTTCCTTTCCCTGTATAATTTCTATTTCCCATTTTTCACTTACTTTTGCTGTCACTTTTATAATGCAAAGATTCCTCCTTTGCATTTTTTTTTATTTAAAAAAAACAACATGACATGATTTGAAGGCTTGCCTCCCTGTTCTTTCTCTTGTCTAAGGTGATCTACAGTGCAGCTGAGAATCAGATGGTGGCTTTTGTGGTGGCTAGAAACTCTGTGAAACCTGCAGAGACACTGCCAAAATCTCACTGTCCTCTGGAAACAGGTATCAGTGGTGATGCACTTCAAGAAGCTGTAGGTCAGCTATGATGACAGCTCCGAGACTCTCCTCATGGCCCACCTCTGCCCTTTGAGGCAGCTATAGCTCCAAGCAGAGGCCATGGGGAGAGAAATATTGGCATATCCAGCCCTCCCTTCTACAGCACTGCCTGTGCCACCTTGCAAGCTGTCCGTGGACCCATATGCTTGTCTTTTTGGGTCACTTTCTTTCACATCTCTGAGGAAAATTCTGAAGTCCTCATGGAAGTGCTGTAAGGCCAGCCAAGAAGACCTTGCAATTTAAATGGAATTCCTGTATATCTGTCTGCCAGCACAGATGTTCCTTTGAAGCTGGAGCTCCTTTTGGGGGAAAAAAAAAAAAAAAAAAAAAAAAAAAAGAGTGACCATAAAAGGTCAGTAACTCTGCAAGGCACTGAGCTATTTAGGATGCCAGCAGCTAGGGATGGAGAGCTGCCTGTGCCTGCCTCCTGTGTGATCTGCAGTCCCTGCCTAGGGCCAGGCAGGCTGGACATCCAAATCCCACTGATGGGAGCTGTGAGAATTTTGATCGTTTGGGGTTTCTTTTTCCCCAAAAGTCATAACTGTCTGAAAAACAAAGCTTCAGACCTTCGAATCCTTTCCTTCCAAGAAGGAAAATAAAATCCTTTACTGCTGTTTGGATGGAGTAAATTGTTGTGGTTTTGGTTCTTTTCTTAAGATTTTGTATTTTACTGTAGCCTATTTCTACAAAATTAAAACATTGAAATGTCATCACTGGAAAGAGGGAGATCCCCAATCTGCCTGGGATATGGGAACTCCTTCCCCCAAGTCATTTTTACTCGACCCAGATGATTACCAAAATTGATCCTGAGACATTGGATGGAAAAGCAACCTCATTAAAATTTTCCAAACCAACCTTGTATTTATCTTTACAATGCAGGAGTGTGGGAAGGAGCGCTTGTCTCCTTATCTCATAAATTTAGCTTATAGGCTGTATGGTCAAGCTTGCAGGCTTACTTAAGCACTAAACCCCCAGTGATTTCAATGAAAATGGCATGATTAAGTATCACTGAATGCCAAGGCCTGATCTTAGCTAAAAGGATGTGGAAAACCTCTGACAGTGCCAGAAACTAACCATCCTCCCTGGTGAAAGATTTCAGGCAAGGCATGGCTGCAATACTTCATCGCATCTGCAACTGTCTCTGAAATAGAAGACATGGCTAGGGAGGGAATTTGTGATAAGGAGACAGGTCGAACCAATGGGAAGTCATTTCAATTGCAAAAAAAAGCTGCTGAAAGATTGACAAGAGTAAAAGGTTTATAGGTTAAAATAGTACAGCACACTGCATAAATAAAAAATGTTGGAGTGTGAAATATTGGCGAAAGATGAAATTTGGAATCAAAAATACTGTTCTATCCTGTTGGGAAAACCATGGAAACAAAATGTTCCGATGCTGGAGCTGCCATTACAGAGGTTCTGCATGAGAACATCAGTGGGGATTGTCACAGCTCCCCAGTGCATGATGCACGGCATTCTGGTAGCACTCTGAGTTCTTGTGAATCCAACCTAATGCTTAAGCTATGGGAAACTATTTGATTTCCTTGGCAAGATGAAGTATTAAGCAGTGAAACTTAGTACCCTGCTGATAGGGAAAGAAGCATTTCAGCCAAATTCATATTTTATTCTGTTGATCTTTATTTTCTTCCCAGAAAATGCATAAAGAAAGTTTAATTTGCAGGTTAAATGTTCAAGTTAGACATATTTAGGCCATATTTAAGAGGCGAAATGCTCTTAAAACAAGGCAGTTGTAAGTTTCACGGTTTTCCCTTATGTTATTTATAACATTTGATTGTCATGATATGATAATGTTTTTCAGATGCTCAGTTGTTCAGCCAGGAGGTTAAATCTAAAGAGATCAATTAGCCCCATCAGCCCCTACTCAGGAAGTAACCTCCGCTGCATCCTGTCAGTGTAAGTGATGGTAATGTAGAGTGTAATTGTATGCAATGTAGAGACCATTAATGGAAAGAAATGTTATTTTCTCAATTAAAGTTACTTTTATGTTTGCATCTTCTCAGGTGATTCATTAAACCGACTTGTAATATGCTTACTTTTATGTCATGAAAAATTTAGAATAAGAATAAATATAGAGTATATGAAATTAGAATTGCATTTTTTAAAAATAGAACAAAGCCAGAATTTGAAATATTTGATGTTGAGACAGGTTTATAGATGTAAGCCAGAGAGAATAAAAGCAGCAGATTATTCTTTTTTCTTTTACTTTTTTCCTTGCTGTGGCTAGACTGTTGCAAGTATGGATTTATTTTTAAGGTGACAAGATCCCCAATAAAACAAGTGTTTTAGAGGATTTGTGCTTCTCAGGATGCATGTTATGCTATGCAATAGTAAAGCTATTTATACATGGGCAGAAGGGCACGTGGTGTTGTTATGACTGGACTTTCATCCAAACTGCAGAGTCACGTTGAGGACCTGAAAGTGTTGGTAGTGTTTAAATGTGGACCATGTCTTTTTAGTTCCTAATATTCTGTGTTCGGCACTTGAAATTCTGGTTTTAGATATTTGTTTTCCCCTGTGGTTCTTGTTCTCATAGCTTCTTAATCATTCTCCTCTGCTTTGGCTTCCTGAAAGGAGCACATCTGTTCTCTCGCGCTGGTTTCAGTCTGTACTGAAACCACAAAACTCAGATTAGACTCTTCAAAAGCCTTACCAGGCTTCAGGAACTCCTGAAGCAAATCTGGGCCCGTTTTCATGCAAATCCAAATACCTTTTATGGTTTCGTTTCAACTTGACATTTTGATTTTGAGATTTTGAGTTGCTCAGACCCTAGGGCTTTGTGTGAAACCCAAAGGGCATGAACTTACATGAACTAAAATGGAAAAACATTCAGATGAGCCCACTGAAGACTGAAACTATGTTCCCACAACTGTGCTTAATAAACCGCTCTTTTTTTTTCTTAATTGGAGAAGTGACAGCTTCTGTTCCACAGCTTGAAGCGCACAGCAACGCATAGTTTTCTTTTTATGTGCACTGGATATTAATTAGACATCTCTGTAAATCATGGACTATTCATACCCTTCCAACTGGGAAGTTGGTAAAGGCAGTACCTTTTCCAAGTCAGTGTGACCTGAGCAGCCAAAAACAATGTTTTCCCTTCTTCAGGTGTGCTAGCACAGGGGTTACAGAGTGCTTCTCATCATGGTGGGTCACCCACTCTGCCACTTCCAAGAAAGCTGCAGCTCCTCCTCCACCTTGTCACAGCCAAGAGCAGCACTGGCCAGTGCAGCCCCAGCCATGATGGGGAAGTTCTGGTTCTGCTGTATGTAAAGCATCATTTCTGCTTCTACTGGCACTGGCCTGGTGGTCCCTGCTGACCCTGTGCTGAATCCCTGATGTGGCCGTGTCACCATCTCCAGCCCCAGCAGCTCTGGGGACATGTGCTGCTGGCAGCAAGTAACTGCACTTGAGCATTTGTAGCTTGGTGCCATCTCTGCTTGCTCTTCTGCCCTCACTGCCTGCCTTGCCAAGGGCCAGGAGGTCATGGGGATTGCCCCCACAGACAGAATGGGAATGGAAGGAGAGGGTAGGAGGAGGAGATACTGTCTGACTCGGGTACAGAATAGGAAGCAGTGTGTGGTCCAAGGAAGCTTTAACAAACTGTTGGGACTTGGTTATCATGGTAATAGGTAGTTGTACCCAAACTCAAACTTGTCTATTCCCACCAGTGAGCCTACACACAAAATTGCAAGGTCCTAGCATGACAAAATATTTTAGAAGTTATGAATGCTCTTAGGGAGTTATTTTTGAGACCTTCTCTGCAAGTCTGCATAATTGGTACTTTTTTCCACCCTCTTAACTTAGCTTGTGAACCTCATCCATCCATGAAGACTTGAAATCTGACTGTCTAAGGAAACCCCCACAGAGGAGAGCTGGCAGCTCTTGGCACCTCAGCATTCTGTTCAGTCGTTTCATTGGACCCACTGTGCAGCACTGGAAAGTCCATTCTGAGTTTTGCAGTGTATGGCACTCATCCCCCATCCATGCCCAATGACAGTAGGCTTTTGAAATATTGCTTAAAGTTTGAGAAAAAGTTGTGATGTTGTGATGAACCTCTCTTTCTTTGTGGTGAACCTTTCTTACATTTTCTCCATGCTTCAGATTGCTTTCTTTGCTGGACTGGGCAAAGCCATGTGCTCTCTGCAGAGGAAGCAAAATTAGAGAGCAAGCCTCAGTGGTGTACTTGCTGTAGGGCTTGACTTCCTTCTGTCTCTGAGGTTTCAAACATGAGAGCCCATGGTAGATGTTCCATTCAGTCGAACATCTGGCAGTGGTGGGCTCTTAAATATAAGTATGTTTAAGCCTTAATGGCACAGCGGTTCTCAAGGCCCAGAAGAGAACTCCCATAGCCTGTGACACTCCCAGATACAGATGGCAGCTTATGGTGTTTTGGCACCATGTCCATCTTCAGAAGCTACTGACTAAGGAGAGTGGTAAGACTACTGCAAAGCCATCACTGTGAAGGGTCATGTTCAGCCCCTGGTTTTCTCCATTTTAAGAAAGTGTGCAGGTGGAAGTAAAGATCTGCCAGTTCAAAGGTTGACTTTGATTTTGTATGTTTGTGCCTATAGGTGAAGCAAGCCAATCCACACCTAGGAAAATGAAGCCTTTTGAAATGAAGCTTTCAAAACCATCAGTTAAAACTTTTTATGTTAATTAAAAGATTAATATAATTGATTTAAAGAGCATGCACATCGTGGCATCCTATTAGGGATGTGCTATCTACAGTTTACATTTGGTTTACTCACTGCAAATACCATATGTGCAGTGAAGCAAAAAGGGTGAGGTTAACCATGAGTGGAGAGAAGCAAGTTGTCCTTGTTTAGTTATCTTGTGGTGAAAAACAAAACAACTTTATCTCCATTAGGATTTTACTATGAGCTTGTTAACGCTCAGTAAGTAACTTGTTTTAGTGTTCTCTTTCACTCCTCCCCCACCAACGTCTTCTGCATGAGAGGCTTCATTTCAGAGTTATCTGATTTCCACAATCACAATTTCAGCACACTTAATTATTGCTGAGATGTTTTGCACATATGGCTGATGAGGGACTCCACAACTCCGTGACTTTCTTGAGTAGACATGAGAAAAGAAGCTGGAAATCAAATTTGGGCATTCCCATTTGAGTGACTTGCTTACAAGTTTTTTCTTTCTTTCTTTCTTTCTTTCTTTCTTTCTTTCCTTCTTTCTTTCTTTCTTTCTTTCTTTCTTTCTTTCTTTCTTTCTTTCTTTCTTTCTTTCTTTCTTTCTTTCTTTCTTTCTTTCTTTCTTTCTTTCTTTCTTTCTTTCTTTCTTTTTCTTTTTCTTTTTCTTTTTCTTTTTCTTTTTCTTTTTCTTTTTCTTTTTCTTTTTCTTTTTCTTTTTCTTTTTCTTTTTCTTTCTGTTTAATCACTCTGAGGCTCTTTACATTTGTCCAAGTTGTTAGTAAATCCACCAGACCATTCTTTAGGCTGTCCTCCCCCTAACACCAAAATTTACAGAGTTCTCTGCCAAATCAATAATTTTTTAGATGAAGTTAAAAAGAAATCAGTCTTCCGTGGTGGGCACTAGTGACTTGTGTCTGAAAGGTAACTTAACTGTGAACAGAACTGACTGTAGCCTGCCTTTCCTTCTAAAACATTTAGAAACCTTCATAAAAGTTGGGGACGGGTAGGTCTGTCTTGCTTTTATCTTTCTGACAGTCATACTGAAAAGAAAGGGCTTCCTTAAGAACACTTGCTGGTCTTTTATTCCTATTTCTATGTTGACCTCCTGTACTGAAAATGTGTTCTCCAAGAGCTTTTTGTCTATGAGAAAACATAAAAAGAATTTATTGAATGATCATTGACTCCTTATTGCTCAAAGCTTTCTATAGGGAAGAAGGCCATTAAACTTGACTAATCTTCCTTTTACAAATATCATCATTTTAATCAAAGTTGCAATGCTTCCTGGAAGCTCAGGGAAGAATCAAAGCCCTTCTGAACAGCTGTGACATAAAAATGGTGAGTAGCAGAAACTATGAGGATTTCAGGCATATATGGTTGTCATTAACAACATCATAACCATCATCACTGCCAGAGCTGAGAGAGTTAAAACACTCCAATAGGAATTCTATCCAGGATTTTTGAACTTCTTACTCTAGAATCATATTGCAGAAGTTGGATTTGTACATATAGCAATAAGAACAGATTATTTGATATTTTCTTTAGCCAAACTGATGGGGCTTCCCTACAGGTTCCACAGATACAGTGTGCAGAGATTTTGCTTGTGGAAAACTTGCAAATGGCAGCTTTGGGTGAGTAAGCCTCAATGTTTTCTTTATGTGGCTGATCTCTATGAGATTAAAACTTCTTAAACCACTAGTAATGTTTCCTGGCTTCTCTTCCCAGCCAAATCACATGGATGCTTTTCACTGTGGTGTTTTAAAAAAAAAAAAAAGATTAGAAAAGTTGTTTCAAGAGATGTGCATTTAAAATCTGATCATTTTTCATTTGCAAGAAAACAGCGCAACTTTGCTCAGCTTAAAGTGTTCTGATTTTTTTCATGAAGCCTTTTATTATCATCTGGCTAGGGCTCAGAATATGCTTGACAATGACAGATACTTTGTATAATGAGAAGGCTGTTAGACCTCAGAATGACAGGTCAGGGTTGATTCTGTTGTCAAATCATCCACATCACTCCCACGACAAAGGGAAACGCTGCGTAGGGCTGTTTCAAGAAGACATTCATCATGAGTGATGAATGTGGCTCCAGTGTTTCTTTCTGCCAATTTAAAAATAGTGTTGATTAAGAGCTGAAAACTAAATCCAAGTGCCCGTCTTACAAAAGAATACATTGTTTATACTCTTGGTTCATTGTAACGTAGTTCTGAGAGGCAAAACCTTGTCTTTTGAAGACTTCAGTGATCTCAAAACCATGATATAGCCCCAAGTGACATTTTGTCCACAGAAAAGACCAAACAATTTACTTTTCAACAGTTCTTTTAGTTGGGAGCAGTCTCAGAGCTGAAGACATATTTGCATTTGTGGGCCAAGATACTCTTGATTCTCTAAGAGTCAGTTGGGAAGTCAGATGCAGACGTTGGTAAGCAGAGGGAGTGTTTAGATTTGAAATAAACACTCATTTGCGCACAGTGGTACGGCTTCTGTTTAACATTTTGTTATGATTTTGTTGCTTGTGGTTGCAATGAGAGGCCAGAGTTGTTTGTTTGTCATGAATAATGTGCACATCCTGTGACTGTTTATTGTAGCTGGCCTATCTGTATTCTCTGAGCAAATCAGAAGCAGCTGGAAAATAATAAACCACAGAAACAGTTGTTAGGGTAAGAGATGGAAATCTAATGCTTTCGGAAATGGAAAATGAAAACCTTCAGACAGTAATGGAAAGCATGCATAAGCTGAAACAGGAAAGAACGGATTCACATCAAGTTGACAAAAACTGCTTGAGATACTTCCTCA
This sequence comes from Lagopus muta, assembly GCF_023343835.1. Lineage (NCBI taxonomy): Eukaryota > Metazoa > Chordata > Aves > Galliformes > Phasianidae > Lagopus > Lagopus muta. The sequence goes on from NC_064433.1 coordinate 85,314,278, forward strand.
GTCTTCTTTCTCCCCTCACTCTCAGTCTGAGTACATTGGTTTTCACCTACTGATGAGTAAGCAAAGAAGTGGAGCTCCATTACCTTTATGTGGTGGATACCCAGGTCTCTCTACCTTCCAAGAGCTGTGCTGTGTAAACCTGGTCTTTTGTTTCAGTGCAAATGCTATAAAAGGCTATAAACCCATATGGATGGTGCAGACTGATCATAGACATAATTTTCTGAGAAACTAATTTTAATATTCAGTAGCGGGTGCATTTTTTTTTCACCTAACTAATATGAGCAATTCTGGCTCAGATTTCCAGACACTATTTTTATAGGGAGTGGGTGGGGAGAAGAGAGAATTCATACAGTTCTTGAATTCTGAGACTGATTGTTGTGCTGCAGCTGCCAGGCGACATGTGTGATGGTTTCAGTCTGAGGTAGGCTCCCACCCTTAGTTGCATTCCCTCTGTGATCCACTCACCTTTCAGAAACTGCAAAGCCTGGTGTGCTGCTCTCAGCACCTCCTGGGATGGGGTCTTAACCAATGATTAGGGATTTTTACAGCCCGCACTGTGTATGACAGTCACTCAGCCTCCTCCAAAACCTTTTCCAGGGTAATCTTTTTCTGTACAAGACTGTCTTTTCCCAGGAGTACCTGCCCAGGCCTGCCCTTCTCTAGACTGACTCTACATCTGACAGGCCTGAAGAGCAGCAAACTGGAAATTACTGTTTTAATAAGTGCCCCTCTGTAGTTTTTGTTACACTTCCTGTCAGAAAGCATTTCTCCTTCTTCCCACCCCTCGCTTCTTCTTTTCACTAAAATAATTGAGCACCGTGTGATGTTCATTCTGTTGGGTGTATTCCTTCTCAAATGTGTCTTGGCATCCATCTTGCTGAGTTCTCGGTCACCTGAAGCAAGAAACAGAGTTCTCTAATTGTGGAGCAAACCTATCCTTTATTGCTGTGGAGCTATGCAAAGCCATGACAGTGCACCCTCAGCAGCTGCTGCTGCCAACCCAATCTACCTGCTGAACAGAAACATGCATATAGTGTGTGTGCAATCAGGTTATGACCCATTCTCTGTAACCCACTTCAGGAGTGAGCACCTCTGAAAGTGGAGAGTGGACAAAACTTGGTTGCCTACAGCTCTGTGCCTTGTGGTTTACTTTGCTGCTGCCAAAGACAGAGAAGACAACAACTGACATGGTTTCTGTGCTTGAGAGACATCATGAAAACCTGTGTGAACCTCTGTGTCATTTCCCTTGGTGGTAGCTGCCTCTCTCCCTCCTGTTGCCAGCTGATGCCTTGAAAAACTTCTAGGAAATTGCTGCCTTTTAAATTTTTGCATTGGTGAAATGTGGCTCAGTGTGAGGATGGGGCACTGCAAGGATAATTATATGAAGCAACTCAGAGAAAACTAATGATTGTGTAAGCCTCTTTTCCTTAGGAAACTGAAAAAAAAAAAGAAAAAAAAAAAAGGGCTAAATGCTATAGATCACGATGTATTGTTTTCCTCTGCATAGGCTCTTTCCATTTATAACAGCGCCCAATTCTGTCTCTATGCACACGTGGCATTTTTAAGCTGCTAATCTGAAATTTCTCAATGAGGATAGAGTCCTGGTGTACTTTCAGAGAGAAGGCTGCCACCAACTGATTTGCAAGGAGGGAAGATGTGTCAGCCTCACAAATTACTGCAGAATGTTCTCATGTCAGCATCCTACAACAAGGCCACCCAAATGCCAGGTGGATGGACACGGACAGAACATCCTCAAGAGCAGGCTTGTGTGAAATTGAAATTGCTTCACAGGGTGCTCAGAAACTCCTATGCAGCCAGACATGAGGAGAAGTAGCTGCCCCTAGCAGGTCAGACTTTGCTTGCTTGTGTGTTCAGCCAGTTTTCTTTCAGGCAAATGCCTGTATTTGTGTGTGGCTGCAAGCATTTATTTCCCTAGTTACTGAGTGCAGTTATTTGTTGATTACTATTCATACTTTTTCTTTTGGAGTGTTTCAGTCACAGGTTACAAAAGCAGATATAATGCCAGCATGCAAAACAACTTTAACAAATTATAAACAGCTGAACAAAACTATTTGCAATGAACTTGGGCTAAAAGCTATTTTGACACCCATCTGGTCAAAGAAGCTGAAAGCCACACACATTCTTGAGAATCAAGGCTGTCTCACTAATGAACTACAGACTGCAAAATATTTGCAAACCTATTTCATTTCACTCTTCTCAGTAACTCATTTCAAAAATCTCTATGGCTCTGCTTTATCTATGCTTTATCTATGACTCGAACTTGATGAGCACATTTGAGAATCCAGATGCATGTGGTTTAGGAGCTGATGACATATAATTCAGTACAAGAACCATATTGGTGCATTTCTTGTGGTTTGGTCCCATAGCCAGAAAGCCTAGGGCTCATGTAACTGTGCTTTTCCCACCATAACTGCTTCTACGCTAGCAGTTTAACTGTATCGGTACACATACAGTACTAACAAAACCCTGTATGGCTCTCAGCAGCAGCCATCTCCCTTTTATACAGGAGCCAGAAGTTCCTTTGAATGAGCCTGGGATATTAGAATCACTTGAACCTGCAGCTTTCAAACTGTGGTTGTACTGCAGGTCCTGCAGCACTTTGTTTGACAATTGGAGACAGGAAAATAGATAAGCAAAGTACTTTCAGCTGGGAAATGGGCCTTGCCAACTTAATTTCTTGTTTCAAGAGAAATACAGGGCTATTCTCATTTCTCTGTCTTAGGAGACAAAAGTTCAGAGAAGAACAGAGCGGTACCTTCTCCTTGTAAAAACAAATACATTCTCTGGCTCAGGTTGCCTATCTTTGTGAGTATCTGTGAGGAAGAGAACTGTTCACATTCTTACATTCAAAACTCTGGCTAGATACTAGACTGCACACAACATGATGTTAAAAAGGTTTTTTTTGCTTTCAGTGCCCCATGAAGACTTGCCACTATATTACATCTACTAAATTGCCATCAGCACTGAAAACCAGCAGCACCTGGTGGGTAGGAAACGTGTACGTTTTATAGTTCAAGGGTTTTAAAGTTCTTTTGCAGTGTTTTGATTATGAACCTTCCTTATCCCTTTTGCTTTCATGAGGTGGTTGCCCAGGGCGCTAGACTCTATATAAAGGCCACTTCAGCCAGGATTAGTGTGATACACCTACACCTACAAAAACAGTAGGCTAGAAAAAGATGGGTGGCTTGCTCTAAATGAAGTTGTTTTTCTTGTAAACTAAACTAAATAAATTAATAAATAAAAGGTTGAGGCAATTGGGATATCTAGCAATGCCTACCAGATATGACTTCTTTGATATACATGGAACGGTGCTAATCTAGCTGAGGATGGATACAGAGGTCTTTCTTCAGTGCAACAATAATCCCATTATTTGATGCTGCTGATTCCTAATCTAAACTCCTGTCAGATATTTAATTCTAGGAATATCTTCTCATTGTGGTTCTTTTCCTGTAACCTTTTCCCTTTTAACATAAAAAGGGGGAATAATGATGTAGATTAAATACTTTTTGCTTATTATAATCGTCTGTGTGCACCATTAAGCACGTATAGTGGTTGATTTGGTTTTTTAGCTTTGTGTAATTCATGTCTGATTTCTTTTCCTCATATGAAAGCTGAAGTGGTTATTAGCTGGAGCACAGCACAAAAGAAATATTAGGGTATTACCTAGGGAACAATGAATGACATTGCAAAACTCCTTGTAGTTATGACTGGAACTGAATATTTTTGGTTTTCCCAATTTTGTTTCCTTACAGAAAAAAAAACCCAAACAAACAAAACCAACAGCAACTTTCATTCACATTGCCATGAGTTGCATCAAGCATAAAGCCACAAATGTTAACTGTGTTTCTTATTTATTTATTTATTTGTTTGCTTGTTTTTCAAAGAGAAGAATGACATCAGCTGATTTGGTGGAAAGCTCTTGGAAAAGACTCTGACCCTCTTTTTCATTTCTCCGTGTAGAATTCAGGCCAGAACAAAAAAAGCACTGTTTGTTCCCAGGCTAATAAAAATCTCCAGAGAGCCATGATCTTTAATACATCCTGGTGGAAGCAGATGAAGTTAAGTAGTACAAAATGTGAAGTCCCCAAAAGATGAACAGGAGGAACTTTTACTGGCAGTGGTGCACTAACGTAGAAAGAAGCTTCAATTTTTTAATAAGTATGAGGATGCCAAAAGTCACCACAGTGACACTGAGCTGGAAGGAAAGTTAGTGACAAGCCTGGCTTACCAGGTGAGGGATCTTCTGTGTAAAGGCAGGTATTGTACACTTCTACAGGCGTTCTTTAATTAAATATATAGCTTTGGTTACCTGTGCTCCAGAGGGATTAATTAATTAAACTGCAATAGGCGCTACTCACATGAGAATAATGGCATTTCTTCCTGAGAAAGATTCATGAAAAGACACTGGTTTTGGAAACAGAGAAATTAAAATTGGAATGAGATATGATGGCTCTTTATAAAAGTGTTTCGGGAAACAGGAAAAGGACAAAAATTGTGGAAGCAGAAGAGCAGAAGAGGTATTTAATTTAAATGACACTACTGGCACAAACCCAATTGGCTAGAAATTGGTCATGAGGAAGTTCAGGCTTCAAACTAGTAAAACCATTCAAAGAATGAAGTTCTGTATCAGTCTCTCAGGCAGTGTTATGATGGAAAGGAATCCTGAATTGTTTTTTTTAAAAACAGAACGTACTGAGTTATTGATATGATTGTGAGGAGGAAAATTCTTAGTGACAAACAATAAGACATCCTTGGATAACCATGAGCAATCAAGTCCAAAGTGATTGGAAAGGTGACTGATTGTTCTCATTCTCCATTATTAAACCCATGCCTGGGCGCTCCTGCGGATGGGATAAAGGGGCCAGGGAGAAAACCCTTTCCCTGCTCCATCCAGGAGGTTGGCTACAGAGAGATTGTGGCAGGAGGTCCACTGAAGTAAAAATCTGGTACTGTTCAAATGGCTGGTGGAGGGATGGAACACTCTCTTTTTGTGTTTGGGTTAACTAGTCCTGTGATTTAGAACTGAGAAAGAAATTTTCTACCAGCCAAGAGAGCAATGCTTCCTTCTTTCCACTGTCCCCCTTGAATAAGGCACAGTCCACTTTCAAGACCTGCGTGGGAGTTTCTCATGATAGCCCTCTTCTATCACGAGTAGGGAGAAAGAGGCATTTTCAGGGAGTGCTTCATTTGGCCTAAATAACACATTTCCTTAAGGATTAGGTGAAGAGTGCCCTAGAATTGCATAGTCCTCTTTGTTACCTATATTAGGAGCTGAGGTGGGTAGTTACAAAACAGAAGAATCCTTTCATCATGGGGAGTGTATGGCAAGGGGAAAATGGTTTTGTTTTTTTTTTTTTGTTTTGGTTCGGTTTGTTGTTTTTTTTTTCCCCAGAATAGATGCTATGATGACTTTTCCCAGGGAAACAAGCATTTAAGATAGGAAGAATTAAGTTCTTCAAATTATCAGTTTCCTTGACTATCAAAAACTGCCATCAGCTCTGAACTCAGCAGTCTCTGACTTTGATGGGCATCAGGGAAGATTTTACTATCAACCTTTATGGAAGAAGAGCTGAGCTAACATGAAAGCAGTTTTGTGTGTGAGTCTACATGTGTCTAGCATTGTAAAACAAGACAACAATACTTGCAGCTTTCCTGAGATATGCTGATTTACATCATGATAAGCTGCCCAGTTAATTCAGGGACCTTTTACAGCACTTTCCTTGTTTGATTATGATGATCTTACACATGTGAATGTTTGTGTGTGTACGTGACCTGCATGTGTAAGCATTTACTACGAGACAGCTAGAGAAAATGCATGTTGTTTGTCACTTAAAAGGGATTTACTTATTTTTTTCTCATAGAATATAGTCTTGCTTTGCAAGCATTTTTCTTGTAAGAATGCATGCTGAAAATGTTTATACTTTGCTTCCAAAAATAAACTACCAAGAATGTAGTATAAAAATCTTTAACTTCTGGTGTAGCAACAGTTTCTGATATATCAGAGATGCATGAGTGTGTTTTGACATCACTGAAGCTGAAAGTTAGTAGAAACAAGGAGATAACTTATATCTCAACTATAGCAACAAGACAGAATTGTGAATTGAAGCAATCTGGAAGTCTCCCGAGGTTCTTTTATTACCTCTTTGCATTCATCTCCTATCTTTTCTGGAATAGGAGTAAGGTGTATTATGAGAAAGCTGGCAGGAAATGGCCTCAGTCAACAATTAGCTTAGAAGTGAATTCATGAATCTGAGGTGCAAAATAGCACACCACTGCCTTCTTTTAGATTTGGAGGCAGGATGGCAAATATGAAGTAATCTCCTGAGTGACACCACGGCTCATGTAGGCTAGTGCTAGAGATACTGCTTCTGACAAGCTCTAAAGGTATTCTTACTTACCAGAAAGAGTTTCCTTATTACAGTATTCTTGTTTTGTTTTCTTTAATATAGCCTGCCAAAGTAGGAAGGAAATGCCTACTTTCATAAACAAAGTACATCCGTGAGTGAAATCCATCCCTAAGCTGCTGATGTGTCAGTCACCTCTCCAGAAAAAATGACATGTTTGGTGTGGCTGACTGACAGATCCATCCAGGGTGTCTGAATGTGTTTGAGCTGGGTCATGATGGGTTCAGCCTGGGGAAGGGTGGGTGGAGAAGGACAAAAGCAAAGTTTCAGTCTTAGCTCAACTGATATGTTAAATCAAAAGTTCAGTCTTGATTTGAAGGCATTGGTTACAATTGTGGTTGCTAGAATGATTGTTTAGTCCCTAAAATTAGAAAGTAGGATTAAATGGTGTGGACTTTAACCTGGCTGCAGAACTATCAGGGAGTTGTGGTCTGCGTGCTATCCATATCCAGTGCATGAGGGACCATCTACTTATGTCAGCAGTTGCTGCAGCTGCAATTGGGAGATTACTTAGGAGGATGCAGGGAGGGCTCCTACGCAGGCTTGCTGCCTGGGATATTTCTCCCTATGGAAATCTGAACTCCAGTGACACACTGGTGGAAAATGGGAGTCTGGGCTTAAATCGGAGCTATGGGAGGGTTCTGCAGCCAGACCAAATACTGCTTACAAGTGAGGGTAGAATGGCAGTGCTCTTTAGGGGAGCAATCAGGCTGCCATTGGCAGTCTTGTTAGCACAGTACTTTATGCCCTTGCTGGAGCTTTACAATCCAATCTAGGAGTTAAATTGCAGAGGAAGCATTGCAGTGAAGGTTATAACAACACAGTGAAGATTTCAGTTTGACACTAACCTATCTCTGTCGTTTTCCACAAGATCCTATAAGCTTTCAACTTACACCTATAATCACATCAAACTGATTTCACTGTGTTGATCACTGTTGAAACAACTCAGCCATTGTGCAACAACCAGGATGTGTGTGAACTGAAGTGCTCTGAGCTCCTGAAACAAAGAGCAGAGGAAAGGAAAGTGTTTTGGTGTGCATGTGAGAGGGCCACCATGCTGACAGCTCGCAAGGGCTGGGCCATGACTGAGGGTGGTGGGCAAGCTGCCTCTATGGCTGCCCTTAGTGGAGGCTCCAGTCTGTCCCTGACATGACCCAAGTGACTGCGTTGCAACCTGCTGGCCTTGGGTTTCAATTAATTGCAGCTGCTATAAAAGGTACAGCCTTCCTTTTTTTTGCTTACAGCTGTTGGCAAGTGAAACAAGTTTCTATTTATAACTGTTTTCACGCACTTCCCTGCCCAAGGCTTCCTTATGTTTGTGGAACGTGCAGTCTGGACAGCGGTGATAAGTTACTGTTACTTATGTCTGTGGCTTTTCACCTTCCTTACTATCAAGACATTACACAGCATGCTTGTGAACTAAAGAGCTCAAAGGAACAAATCACCTTAGCCTCTCTCTGTGTTATTTCTGTGCCAGGTAAATCAATAGATATTGGCTTTGCAATCCAGCTCAGCCATAATGGTTTGCTTTAAAAAAAAAAACAAAACAACCTAGAAGGTAACTACAGCTTGTCTGGAGCACGCTGGTTGTAGGGGGCTAGAATCTGTCCCAATGGGCTGCAGTGTCTGCAGAGCCAAGGGGACACAACTCACTTGTGACGGCAGCATCTCTACCAGTCTCTCTGCTCGTACTTGCAGCCAGCCTGCAGAAAATTTCTTTGCACGACATGCCCTGATATAAGAGATACGGAAAGTGTTGAGTCAGAGCTGAGTTCAGTCTCGTAGACTGATGGTATCTAGTGCCCCAATGAGACACTTTTACACTCCTCAGGTGCACTTCAGATTGATAAAAGGAAAAGGGAGAACTCTTCTTTGTCAGAGGCATGCTCAGTGGTAAACCTGCCCGCTGTGGTAAAGGTGGTGAGAGAAGACAGCACGCATGGTTAGTGCAAACCCACCTGGTGACTGGCCCATGTGCTTCCTGAAGCACCACAAGTGCCTGAGCTGGGGCACTGGAACCGGCCTTTCCAACCATGTGTGCCCCACTTCCTCTGCACGGTCACATGCAGATGTGTGGGAGAGCTGTGGGTGCTCACGCAACCCTTGCAGGGCTGTGTCATTGGGTCTTCAAGTTTCAGTGTGTCTCTAACGGTTGGCTCCCATATCTGCCAGAGCTCCTGTTCATCACACACTTGGGGTGAGCATAGGGAAGCAGGTCCTTGGCCAGAGTTTCTGGACATGCTTGCAGCCAACTCTGTTGGTCTAATTGTTGTGGTTCAGAACAGACACTGGGGCTACAAAGATGGTGAAGGGTCTGGAAGGCAGGTGCATGAGGAGCAGCTGAAGTCCCATGGTGTGTTCAGCACAGAGCAGAGGAGCTGAGGGGAGGCCTGAGGCTGCAGCTCCTCACAGGGAGCGGAGGGGCAGCGCTGAGCTCTGCTCTGCGTGACAGCGACAGGGCAGAGGGAACAGCATGGAGCTGCGTCAGGGGAGGGCAGCTGGGGGTCAGGGACAGGGTCTGCACCACAGGGAGCTGGGCACGGAATGGGCTGCCCAGGGCTGTGGGCATGGCCCCAAGTGCCGGAGTTCAAGAGGTATCTGGATTCTCGCAGACATAGGATGTGATTTTTCTGTGGTCCTTTGTGAAGCCAGGAGTTGGACTCTATGATCCTTGTGGGTCCTTTCGAGCTCAGGATATTCTATGATTCTGTGATCACCACAGAGTCCATATTTCCTACTGACTCGTAAAAGTGACCTTTCTGTGCATTTTAGGTGTGAAAGATGCTGTTTCAATACAATATTTCTACTGTTTGTTTTATATCCACTTTTGTAAAGCTGTAGTTTCCCTTTTGCAATCATTGGGTGGATAACATTTATGATTTATGATTTTGGCTAACAAAAACCTTTATTGCACTCAGGCACCAGTAACAAGGAGCTTACTCAGGGCATGATTGGACCTGTGACTGAAATAATGTAAGTTAGAATGTTAGATAGTGACAAACACAACAAACCAAAGACAACCTAACTATACAGAGAACTAAAGAAACAGAAGATCTCAGCTAGAATCCAGATTGCATCTCAGACAGTGCCTTCACTTCCAGACCCTCTTCTATTTTCTCCTTTTGCTGCTGACTTGATGCAAGTTATTTCTGTGAAGAGAGAGCAAGAAGGCTCTGTGCCTGCTCCCTCTTCAGTACTTAACCACTTCGAGCCAGCAGGATGACTGTTTCCACCTCCTGCCTCATGCTGGGAAAGGCAGCAGGAGCAAGGTTCTAATGAAGATTCAGGGCAGGATGGGGTAAGGAGGCTGGCTAGCAGTGTTCTCTGAGGGTTGGAGGCCAGGAGGTGCTGAAACCAACCACTTTCCCCCCAGTGAGTCTCTCTTGTTATTTGTGGGGAATAGGCTGAAGGAGAGGCTGAGGATTCTGCCTGCATGGCTGCCCTTGGAAGCACACGTGCTCCAACACATCTCTATCAGCCTTCTCCTCTGTGCCATGCTAGCTTTCTAGTCACCTTGTGCATCTGTATTTCCTGGTCCCTTCAGAATTTTTTGCAACATGGTCCCTCTGCAGAGCATTTTGAAAGGATTTGGGTGTGCAATTACCATCTAGTCTCTTTAAAAAATAAGCAATTATGCTGGCATGGAAAAGATGTTAGTGAGATACTCACATACTACACTTTGCCCTCTTGTAATGATATTTCCTTGTTTGTGCATATTCGGTTGACTGTCTAGTATCAGTGGCTGTGCCTCACAGCATGCCTATGAGCAGCTCCCGTTCACACTGGTGGCATTCAATCAGGAAGCAGAAGTGGCAGCAGGCAATTCAGATAATCAGGTCACAACGTGAATTGTTTGTATGCCATTCAAAAAATGTATGTGCAAACCAGAGGCCAAAATGTTTTTCACCTGGTTTAATGTTAGTTTGTGTTTATGAGTAGTGGTTACAGAGCAAAAGACTTCTTAGTCAGACCAGATCGATAAAAAAGGAGTAATGTGTGAACTTTTATATCTCAAATAATAAAAACAAGGGTTACAGAGCATTTTAAAATATCTTCTTCCCTAGCAAGTCTCAGTCTGTGACAGTGACAGTGCAGACAGCAGACATAAGAAGGTGATTTGTGAAAGGGCCAGAACATTTAGAAAAATGCAAAAAAGCACTGTGAAAAATACCCTCTGTCCTCATCTGAGCAGGCAGATGATGAAACAGGAGGTGGAGAATTAGAGCAAGGATGACCACTGAAACTGGACCCAGTTTTGTTTGGCTTCAAAAGAAAGTACTGTATATCAGTGTGCAAGATGCTCTTTTGACATTTGTATTTTTGCTTTCACAAAGTTTAGGAAAGCTTTTGTGTTTGAAAAAAGTGGTAAGTGATCAGTGTACTCTTCCAACTTCAGGAAGAATCATAGAATTATAGAATGGCTTAGGTTGGAACAGAACATAAAGCCAACCCAGTTCCAGCCCTTGATGGATTGCCACTCACCAGTGCAGGCTACCCAGGGCCATTCAACCTGGCCTTGAGCACCTCCAGATATGGGGCATCAAAGCTTCTCTGGGCAGCCTGGGCCAGTGCCTCTCCACTCTCTGAGTAAAGACTTTCTTCCTAATATCTAACCTAAATCTGCCCCATCATCGCTGCCTCCTTCTCCTGATAAAGCACAGCTGGCCCACTTGGCACCCATTGTCCCACTTCTAAAGAAGCAGCAAAGTTTCCTAGAGACTTATTAACAAATAGACATAAGAGTGTAGTAAGAGGAAAGAGAATCCAGAAACGCTTAGCCTCATATGTCATTCAAGAGAATGCTTTTTTCTCTAAAATCAGACTGCTCCTTGGTCTTTGCAGGAGGTGAGTCAGCCACCTCAAGCTTTATCCTGTTTTTCTGGGATCAACAATTTCAGGTCCACAGACTTCAACAGAAGCAGAATCCAGCTTTAAGGAAGTAGGTAACAGGTTTCTTGATAATACACATTTATAACCCAAATAACACAAGCCTTCTAGTCCATGATTAACTACTATTCAAGTCTTCTCCCATCTCTGGGGCTTTGAAGTAGTGGTTGGAGTTATCAGTGTGGCTTGGGGAAGTCTGCTAGCAGCAATTAATCACGGACACGTGCTCTCCTCCACACACACACTTACTGAACTGACAGGTGTTAGCATCATGATGATAAATACTGAAACAATCAGCTATGATGAAGTAGTTTTTATATATTTCTTAAGAAATAAACAGGGCTTCCAGGCACTGAGTGTCATATCAGATGTAGAAAACAAAGGTACTCGTGACTAAAGCTCATGTCCACTAACTGGAAAGCACTAATAGCCAGCCACACCTGAAAACTGGGTTGGATAATAACACACATAAATAATTACCCACAGATTCTCATACACTTCTGGCAAGTATCAAAGGTCTTGTGATTTTTACTATTTTTGTTAACACCGCCAAGTATAATACAATTAAGAAAATCTGGACTCTCATTAAAAAGAAATTAAGCTTCTGGTGCTTAGAAGTGCTTCAAAGCAGTTATCTCTTAAGAGTCAAAACCAAAGTCATGTGAAGCCTGACCATGTAAAAACACATATGTTCAAGTCAATCTCAAATATGCATATGTTCTAATCAGTTTTAAGGTTTTAGAAGATGAATTGTGAATTTGCATGTGTGTTGGTGTTGAACTACTGGATTATTGCAGCGTCCTGAGATATACACTCATCGCTGACAAAGCCCAGAACTAACACAGACATAAGTGAGAAAGTGTATACAACCTGCCAAAAAGCAAAGCCAGATATCTTTATAAGAATAGCGCATTTGCAGGAAAACTGCACTAAAAACTATAATACTGAGAGGCCAGCTGTGCTCCCACACTAATGCTGGGAAATCCTAGGCATGGGTAGAAGGATGTAAGAAAATAATAACCAAGCCCACAGTGCACTGGTTGTTTAGGAGTTGTGAGTCAGCATGAAAAGTAATATAATGAGTACAAGCACAGAAGCACAAGCGTGGCACAAGACTGCTAAATCCACTCAAATCTCAGTTTTGGTGCTACTAAGGGCTTGTGCTTGCCCCAGATAATATGAAACTCTACTACCAACTGTGGAATGAGTTATAGTTCTCCAGCATTTTTCAGTACTTCTTCTTACATAAGGTCCACTCACTTCTCTAAAACCAGCTGGCAGGACAGACCTCTGCCTGCTATACCGTTCCCCTCCCAGCAGCATCTGTCACTCATGGTGTGGAAGCCAAAGGCTCACTGGCTGGTATCTCCATGCTGTGCCCCAGGCAGAACAGCCCTTGGTCCCAGCACCCAGCCCCAGGCAAATCTCCCCTTGTACATGGCGACATGAAAACCTGCAGAAAGACTAGAAATGGGAAGCACACAAAAGTTTACAAAAAGCCAAGGACTCTTTGATTTCGCTTCCAGCATGAATTTCTTCAGTTCCTCTCAAACACTGCTGCAGTCATTAGAAACACAGCAGCAACTCCTTTTTGGGTCTTGTTTGCATTCCCAGACACAAACTGGAGAAGGAGAGTGCTGGCCCTCTGATGTTTATTTGTCCAAACTGTTTATTTTTTACCATAAACTTTCAAGGAAAACCAATCAGCCAACACACCGCACGGTTTTTCTCCTGATGTTTTTCCAGTCTTTTGTGAAAAGCTATAACAAGGGGAGCTCTTCCCTGGGATTCTGCTTTCCTACAGCTGCCCTGTGCTCTAAAATTTCCTTGAAGTATTTCAGTATTCCCAACTGTACACTCCTTTGCTTCACAACACTGATCATTTACCAGTGAATCATGATTACAGCAAACAACTTGCTGAACTACAAGTTTAGTTATTTGGGGAGAAGGGAATTACTCTTCTTTAAAGGTAATCGTTCAGGCCCCCAAGCATTTCCAAGTTCTACCTTTTGGGTCTGCACAGAGAGCTACGGTTATCAGCAGTTTCAGGTTATCTGGATCAGTGGAAGTGGAATAACCAAGACAAAGCAGAAAAACAGATAATGCCACCTCTAAACACAGTATGTTTTTTGCAATAGCAAAAAAAAAAAAAAAATAGGTGTTGGAAATGCAAACCATGAACAGCTGCCAGGGGAATCTCAGGCATGAACAAGCACCAGCAATGGCACTGCAGCTGCGTGTTCAGGAGTCAGGAAACTCATGGCAGATGCAGAAACCTCCCTCATTTTGGGAAATCAAGTGCAACATGCCCCATTCTTACTCCAGGAGGGAGCCAGTTCACCTAGAACAAGGACAGAAAGTGCGGTGAGGCACTGGCACAGGCTGCCCAGAGATGCTGTGGATGCCCCATCACTGGACGCATTCAAAGCCAGGTTGGAGGGGGCTCTGGGCAGTCTGATCTAGTGTTGGCAACTCTGCTTTCATGGCACGGGGGTTGGAATTTGATGACCTATAAGGTGCCTTCCAACCTAAGCCATTGAAGGTCAACAGCACTGTACACAGCAAGACTGGTGGGCCCTGCCACCATCTTATCCTTTACTTGTAGCACTGTCCATATGTTCTAGATGGTGCTTTGCCAGTGTCCCAGGGCAAAGAAGCAGCTCAGCAGGAGCAAGGCTAATGCCTTAATCCCAGCTGTGACTGGAGGACGCAGCAGAAAAAAATACAGCAGGATCGCCACTCCCACATCCCTGTTTATTTTCAACACCAGTGACACAATGGTCAAAGTTTGTTTTCATTTAATTTCTCCACAGCGCTGACAGCTCCTACTGCAGGGTGAAGTAAAAGGGTGTTTCCAAGCTTCTGGCTCAGTCTCCTCCAGGCCAGTGCCACATGCTGACTACCATGTCCTCTGCCAAGCACAGCCAGGAAGCAGGGTTCAGCTCAGTCGGCAGCTGTGGGGCACCAGTGCTACCCGCTGAATTCTTGCTTGGCTCCAATTCTCAGCCCGATGTAGGGAAAAGGGGTGCCTTGTACATCCGAGGGCCAACAGCGTGCACAATGCTTAGCCCCCAGCAATGCTTTTCCCACACACAGAGCAGAGATGGGATTCAGCTGAAACCTCACAGGGTCTGGGACTAACCCCTGCCAGAGTTTGCTGGCTCTAAGAAGGCACCAGCTGTGTTTTATCCAACAACAGCTGCAAACAGACTTCAGCAGTGAGCGTCAGACTTAATTACCAGCTGGCAAATCCCACATATGCAGTCCCATGCTAGGAGAAAGATGTGTGGGACAATTATGTTGTCAGTGTGTCTTAGTAATAAAGGCAACAACACCCAGGGAAAGGAATTATGCTAGTAAGCTAGTGCTTCTGAAAAAAAATGTTGGCAGTCTGACCCTGTGAGAAGGGTTTCAATACATGAATGTTTTTCGAGACATAAATGAAGAAAACATGTTAGTGGTCTCATTGCCACAGAGACAATAAACTCTGAACGCTCCCAGATTTTAAGGAAGCTGGAACATGGCTTGAGATTTTGTGACTCAGACTCTTTATTCCACCCTCAAACCCAAAATGAATAAACAGCACTTGCAGTTGCTATGCAAGATGGTGCATTTCCCTCACACGGCACAGATAAAATCCACATGCTCAGAGGTTGGGAAATTCATGGTTAAGGGCAGTGTCATTGCAGTACTGGTCATAACTTCACAGCATTTCGGTAAATTCAAAGAAACAATTTTCCAAGCCAAACATTGCATTCATGATTCCAATGTATAGGTTAATAAATAGCTTCTGACATTTTATTATGTTCTAAATTGGTTAGAGCAGACAGTTGCTGCATACCAACAACAACATATTTATAAACACTTGCATCAAGTTACCAAAATGACTTCACTGTAGTCTGGATTGTTTTTTTAAAGGGGATTAAGTAGATAGAAATAGATCACTTTCCATTGCTGGTGGCAATGAGAAGCACTGCAAACAAATAAACAAAGTGTCTACTCTGACAAACTAACAAAACTGAGAAAAATCTTAATCCAACGAGTTCAAACCTTTTAAATTTCTGAATGTATCTACACTAAAATCATGATTGAATTTTTGGTTGGGTTTGTTTTGTTTTAAACCGTCCTGTCACTTAGACAATTTTGGAGCCATTGTTTATCTCCTGGTAGAGTCAAATCAGCTGTGAATCTTCCAGTGCTTGAAGGGAGCTCATAAGCAGGAGCAAGACCAACTTTTTACACAGTCTGATAGTGACAGGATAAGAGGGAATGGCTTTAAACTAAAAATGGAAAGTCATCTCTGAATGAGACTCACCTGGGCTTTTAAGCTCTTCCCATGTAAAGGCCTGGAAAGGAGGTGCCTTATTTTCACTCTTTTGTATTGAGGAGCAGAAGAGAGCCAGGATGGTGTGATGTCTCCTTGGCTGTAGAAGCAGGAAATGACAAAAACAATGACACCAAAAGGTACAGTTTTTCCTAGTTTCTCCAAGCATTTTCCAGAAAACAAATGCCTTCTTTTGTGCTGTTTTTTTGTTTTTTTTTTTTTTGATTTGTTTTGTTTTTTTTTAAATGCATGTGATAATTCAGTGAGGTTATGTTTAATTTTTCTATGTCTTTGGAGATTGTTTGTGCTAACTTAACTACAGTTTCTTTAATGCCCTTGTTTTCTCTAAGACATCCATGAAGTAGTAAGTGAATTTATATCAGTGTAGCCTCTAGAGAAATACTTGCTAATTAATTTGAGGTGCATCTACTGTTTGCCTATTCCTGCTAAACTGGCAGTAGCTACAAACAGAGATAACTGCTATTGCTAGGTAATTAAAATTTTATTTTCTGACAAGAATTCCTGTTTTGAGATGCGTTTTTGAGCCTGGGAAATTTTTTCTCTGTGGAAAAGAGGATGCTTTTAAAACCAACTTAATTGATATGATCCTCAGGAACGGTTAAGCCCAGAGAAGTGGTGGATGCCCCATCCCTGGAGACATCCAAGGTCAGGCTAGACGGGCTCTAAGCAACCTGATCTAGCTGTAGGTGTTCCTGTTCATTGCAGGGAGTTGGACCAGATCACCTTTAAATATCCCTTTCAACTCAAACAATTCTGTTCTGTGAAGATTGTGCATCTCTGTAGCTGTGTCTCAAGGCAGTGAGTTGCGCTGATCATCCTGCGTGAATGGGACTGATTCCCCCAAATTCTTCTGACTTGCATGTTTGCTATGCCCACTGACCTCCAAGTGTTTCTCTCAGGTCTTGGAATTGATTATCTGTATGAGGTAAACCTGTTTGCTGAATGTCACTGGGCTTACAGCTATGAGGAAACTCTGTGCCTTTTTGAGCAGAAGATGATTGATTTGGCTTCCATTTACCCTTTCACCCAGTATGTGCAGCCTTGGTATTAGGATTTGTGACTGTTTAAGAAAGTAACTTTCGGTGCCTGATTGTACTGAGGTTCCTGCTCCTTCCCTTTCCAGTGTAAGCTCTTCTGCTGCTGTTTTTTTGCCTGAGGCTTTGTACATTATCCTATGAATATGATCTCAGTCTAAAATCCAAACCAAGGCATAAACACAACAGAAAGCAGCAGAACTGTTTGTTTTGCTTGCGTTGTCTGTTTCTGGAGAAATTACCACTGTGTTTAGCACTTTGTTTAAATTGCTGAGGTGTTACCATGTCTTTGAAGGGTTACTCTGCACTTGCTTGTGGCATGCTTCTGCTAATCACCTCTGTTTATTGCTGACACATACTTGGCTTGTTTCACCTGTCTGTGATCTGGAGATGGGGGCAGGAGGAGGAAGCATGCTGATTTCCCAACCTAGGACCAGAGGTAGCAGTGCAGAGAGCCCTTGCTGTGTGTGGCAGTGACATACATAGGTGGGCTAACGAGTTGAGGGGAGGAGGGCTAACAACTGCACTACTGTTAAAGCCTTTCTTGGCAGTAACAAGGCACCAAAAACAAGGTCTGGATATGTATGTACACTGCTGTCCGGCAGTCCAGGATGCTTTGGTCTGAGACGCACTGATGCCCCGTGCCAGTGCTGGAAATGATGTTCGTCCCATGGTGGGCTCCTGATGCCAGCATGAGCAAGTTGTTTTTGCTCTTCTGGAGACTTCTCAATTTCTGTCCTCCTCCTCCTTCTGCCTTCATAGAATCCAGGGTGGAAGCTGTTTGCACCGTTCCCGACCGATACTCATGAAACAGCCATCCTGGTGCAGGCAGAAGCCCTTGAGGAGCTGGGGCAAGCCTGAGGCATTGAAATGAGAACGTGTGTTGTTGCAACACCTCTTACACTGCTGTGGTTTCTGTTCTCGCACTCCTCCCATCCTCTCTGACTAACGCTGTAGGAACGTGACAAGCCAAACTCTGTGGGTTATTGTTTAAATTTCTTCCCTTGACTCTTTGAAAATAAGAAGCTAAAAAGAGGCACACAACATTCTGGCCTCCAAAATAAGGTAGTACTGTGCTGCTGGAGGATTTTTAAAAATGAGTCATGGTCTGGGTCTTGTTAGAGGGAACTCCTTACCAGAGAGTGAATGCTCAGCTCCTTTGACTTTGTGTCCCCATACAATATATTCAGGAGAACAGCAAAAACAGTTTGCCTCCAAAAGCTTCACCTGTGAATTTAAGATGTCCTGTTCAAGAGGACAGGAAAATAAAAATGAAAACAAAACAACTGTGTCATTCATGATGCTAAAAACAAAAATACAAATAACATAGTAGTGGAAGCTTTCTTGAGGGAGATGGTGGGAAGAATTGCCATTCACATGCTGTGCTCATCTTGGTGGTAATAGCTTTTCAAAATTACTCTAGTGCTAGCCTGATTTGTTACTAAGCTCTCAGTGACAACGCGAAATACTACTGTAGGATTTCGTCCTGCCCCACCAGTGGCTGATCAGAGATGAAGTCAAGTGAATGCTGGGATTTCAAGCTCCAAAATGCGTTTTTATGCTTCAGTAATCCCTTCCACTTTAAATATTTGTCTTCTGTAGCCTTGCTGTAATCTTTTCTTGCCTCATTCAACATAATCATTGAAGTAATGATGCTAAATTAGTTGTGATTCCGTAACTTGCAGCAGATTTTGTTCCCAAATGTGGTGCTGTGTCAGCACTGCAGAAAAGCTGTTTGCACACTGCAGGGTTGGAATTTCTTCACTGACTTTTTCTTCCTTCCTTTCTTTTTTTTTTTTTTTTTTAATTAATAGCACAAGTTGGGATACTTTCTAAAACTAGTGAAAGTAATCATGATTGTAAGGTTTCCAGCTCAAGAGGGTAAAGGACAAAAACCTGCCGCTGAGTGGAGTTGTTAATTAACAGCTACTTATTGAGCTATTCCCATTTTATGACATAATCTATCGTGACTTTCAGTAAATCATCCTTGCTGATTATACACGTGCCCACTGTGTAACCATGCAGTATTCACAGGCAAAAAAACACAAGAACTCAGCAACTACAAATTAATAGGGCTCACAATCTGGATCAGATCAGAAAATATTTTTGGCAAGAATGAACGCATGACATTTTATTAAACAAAAGAGGGTCTGAGTGTCATGCTGGAGATGGATGGCTGAAGGGCATCTCAGTGATTGGGTCAGAAATCAGGTGCATGCCTGGGGATGTTTCTTGCCTCTCCCTGTGAAGCAGTATTGTCTGTAACTGAGCTGCAGATTGGGGTGAGGGCTGTAGAGCTGTTACTTTGCTGGATCAACTAGGAACCACTGTGCTGGGCAGGGTGGGAGCCCTTCTGTGAAAACCCAGGAGTCTTACAGTTGTGGCCACTTGTCTATTTTTATTTTGAAATAGTGCCATCCAGTTTGAATAAGAGACTAAACCTGAGAGTGATTTGGAGAGCATCTGCTTCCTTACCAGTTTTCAGACCTTAATCTATATTCACCCTTCATAAGTTAGGCATTACAGGTGCTTGTGTTCCCTTTTGCAGGAGGGGGAACAAGGGAGAAATACAAGTACAGAAGGTGAGCATGGAGTCAGGAAGGTGAAGACCAAATTGTTGGAACAAGTCTGGTAGCTCAAACTTTTTTTGTGCAAGAGTGAGCCCACAGTGCATGGATTTTGACTTAGCCATATTTTAATAATAAATACAACTTCAGTATGAGAGGCTGAAACATCATTAGAAATTGCTGCTAATTAGATAGTGGCTGCTTTATGAGAGTTCTGATCTCAGGTAGGATCCTCCAGGAGGCAGATCTCTCTATGGCCCTGATCACCCCCGTTTCTTCCATCCTCATGGTGATTTGCCATCATTAATAACCTCATCATCTGCCCGTGAGGCATTGTCTTCACTTTAAGGATTAGGAGCTGAAATGCAGCACAGATTAAATGACTTGCCCAAGGTCACGGAGTAAACTGGTGCCTGAGCCAAGAACCTCAAAACGAGTATTTCTGAGTTGTGACTGACATCGTAATACCAGCTTTGGTTTGGTCAAGGTTGGGTTCCTTGAGCAGAAGAAAAGAGTTAAATGGGGGGAGGATAGGGGAGTTTGTGTTGATATTCTTTGAAAAATAGCACTGATTCTGATTGACTGTGATTCAAGTGTTTCTTTCACCCTCTGACCCTTCATATCTCAGCTGTCAATGAAGGTAAAGAGCCTTTTTCAGTGTGTTTTGCCAAGTTCCCCATGTACAGGCCTTCAGGTTCACAAACCCTTCACATTTGCTGCGTCCCGGGGTTTTCCTGTCTTTTACTTCCTTTTGGAGGTGCTTTTCCTTTTCATGTTGCTGAAGTGCAGATGTCAGAAGGAATGGCAGTAGCAGCCTGCTGGGATGTGAGTAGCAAGGAGTTAAGTAATGCTCTGCCAACACAGCTTCCCGTAACTGCTGCCTGCCCTGCCAGGAACAGCCTGTTGGATGGCGAGTCCTGAGAGCATATCAGCCCAAGCTGGCCATCTATTGACTTGTGTGGGGCTGTCGGAGAAAGCTTCTTTGCATGCGTTTTTCAAGGGAACTTATTAATTACGTATAATAATATCTAATTATCTAAGTAATATGTGGCTGGGAGCTATGGGTGCCTGGTGAAGCGTGTGTGAGAGGTTGAAGGTGCTGCTGTGTGTGGGGTGCAGTCAGGAGGGGACCCCACAGGGTGAGCTCTGCAGGGGGCTGTGAGGCTGCCCGCCCCAGAGCATAGTGCTGGATGACCCTGTCAGACTGCTTTGCCCCTTGTATATCCCTTGGTAAAGGGCATGATTTTCCCCCCCACACTGCTTTTCCACCTCCACTTTATTTATTCGGAATCCAGCAGAGGTGGGCAATAAGGGGTACATGTGTAGAGCTGAGTTCTACTGCCCATGTGAACCATCTGCTGGTTGAAGCTTCAGAGTAATCTGAGCAGGCTGAGCACACTTTCTGATGTCCCCAGGATTAGAAGCTTCCTCTGATATTCAGTAATAGTTTAAAAAGAAGAGTGAATGTAACTCTAAATATGTGTGTTCTTAGGAACAAGTTCAACTCCTTTTCCTTCCCTTCTTGCCTTGTAGCATTGTTTAAAATTTCCCAGACAAATGGTCTCCTAAATGAGATGCATCCCTATGTTCATCAACAGCAGCATTTTTACATCCCCATGTACTCTGATATAGTCACCTCAATACCCATAGGCAGTGTGGTCTAACAGCCATGAAGGATAGGTTCCCCTAAGTTATTGAAACAGGGTATTTTTTCATTCAGGGTGAAAAAAAATTGTTTCATTAAACCCTGCTCCCAGCCAATCTCTTTAGCTGGTCAAGGCAGCAAATCCTAAGACCTTATTTTTCCTCTGCTTATTCTCCTTCAGTTTGTGAATTTGTCTGTGTCTCCTCCTTGTCACAATGTCAAGGAAGCCTGGTACTCTGAAGGTGACTGACCAAAGCTTGTTGGATGTACTGATATTTAAATATGTTTTGAAGTCTTCTACCAGAAAAGAACATGACTCAAGAATGTCTTATTTGTCCAGGGATGCTTTTCTTTATCTTGTGTTTCTGCTCTGTTTTAGTTGATCTTCAAAAGGAGCTGAAGGTCTGTAGTTAGCAGAAATTAGATGATAAAACATCAGCATAGGCAGGCTGAAAGAGGATGTGAGAGGTGAGTGGGTCATCCTGAATCGGAGCGTGCAGAAGGTCTGCCTGACCTGTGCCAGTGTCTTCCATGGCCAGGCAATAAAGCCATAATTCTTATCAGCCCTCCAGATAGGGAAGAAGTATTTAAGCTCCTTTCTAAAGAAAAGACAGAAGCTGTCTTTTCTCTGCTTGCGGTATGGAATTCGGGCGCTCTCCTTCCATTTTTCATTAAACACACTATGATGTATTCATGTTGTTTAACTCTTCTCTGATGTAAGATGCTGTGTAGATATAGTCCTCTGATGGCTTTTTTCCTTGAATTGGTATGGGAATTGAAGCACTAATGTGTTTTTTTTTTTCTCAAAAGTATATATTTTTAATTCACACACACTGTTTAATTAATACTTTAAGTATCATTTGAAAGACATCCGTATACAGAAGTGTAACTATGGAAGAACTTTGCAGCAAAGTAAAAGCTTGTTCATGGACTGATCTGTTGTGATTTGTAGCATTTTAATCTATGGCAGCGATGCAGTGATTGCTCTGTTTTTTTCCATGACTGGGGTTCTTTATGAGGCTTTGCCATGTTGTATTTGTGCATGTGCTTTGTGTGCTGTAACTTGGCTTTAGGAAACTGGTGTTCTCAGTTCTTTGGGTATACAATATGACCACTTACACAGAGCTGATGTGAGGAGTAAATGATTGCTTACAAAGTACTTCTGCTGTGCTAAGCAGTGGAACCTTTCCACAAAACTGAGAATATGGTTAAGGGGAAGAAGGGACAGATGTGGAAGGGCTTGGCTCAGGCAGGTTCTTGGAACTCCGCCTTTTGCTTGTATGGACATAAACTACTGTGCCCCTGAAGATGACAAGGATTTAATCCAGGCCCTTGGAATCTTAGCTAGTCTTGCTTTTGGCATGTGAATAAAGGAGCCTTGTGGAGATCATCTCTAAAGTGATACCACGATTTTAAACATCTGTTTCCCTGTTGGGACTGCATGCATAGGCATCTTGACTGTTCCTCCTTGGTGTTAGGGAGTAGAAAAGTTTACCAGAATTCAGCCTTACACAGATACTTAACATGGTTGCTCTGTAGCACTTGGAGTATCACAAGCCTTCGTCTTTTGCTGACTGCTATCAAACAGCTTGTACCAATGAA
Organism: Lagopus muta; assembly: GCF_023343835.1. Lineage (NCBI taxonomy): Eukaryota > Metazoa > Chordata > Aves > Galliformes > Phasianidae > Lagopus > Lagopus muta. The sequence continues at coordinate 85,336,783 of NC_064433.1, forward strand.
AAACAAGAATGGATTGCTTTTCTTGAACTGCTTTTTTTTTTTTTTTTTTTTTTTTTAAATTCAATCCATTTAAAAAAAAGCAAAAACAAAAACTAAACATCTTTGGTAATGAAAGCCTGGTAATTTCTCAGAGCAGCTAATAGGAAGGGGGCAAAATATTTGACATACATGAGAAATTAATTATACTTGTGCTTCAAAAACCATACAAATCTGTAGTTCTAAAGCTGCAGAAAGAGCTCCACTCACTGGTGGGATGTGTTTCTGAGCTTGCCAGCAAGGTGATCGGTCCTGAACTAAAAAGATCTTATACAGAGCCGCAGTTCCAGATAATAACCTAACTGCCCCATTGAGAAATCCAGTGTTCAGTGTAGGGCCGCTTGTTTCCTTACCAAGCCAGCTCAAAATTATTTCATATTTCTTAGCTTTATGCATGGAAGTTACCATACGCACTGTGTTAGAGGAAGTGTACTTTTATGCAAGTGGAATAGGTCTAGAATCTATTCAGAAGTTTGTCTGGGTCCTTAAGCACGGGTGGCTGTTGCACAAGATTGCATGGGAAGTATGTGGCTTGGTTCCCACTATGATATAAAGAGGAGAAAAAATCCAATTTTGACCAATATATTTTTCCCTTTTCCTGACGCAGACAGCACTTCTGCTTCCTGCTACGCTCTGCTTAGAGCAGGCCTCTCTACAAATACCGTGGCAGTGTGCCATGCAGCTGCCTGCTCACAGCTGCTTGGTGTGGGGATCTCTCCTGTGGTGCTGGAGCTACTGGTATTGTGATTTTATTGTTCCAGTTAGCACCTATTAACACTTACAAAGCGATTGTAGTGATGGCTTGGAGGCTCTTGTGACAGCAAAATGTAGATTTATTGTGGCTGCATCCTTCAGAGCAAGATCACAGTTTGCAAATTGCTGTGTGTCCTACATTCAATGCAGGACCAGGCCTGCAGAGTTAGAGGCATGATGGGGCCAGGCATGTGGAGATGTCTTGTCTGGCTTTGCATGAGTCAGTGCTGGCAGCAGTGGTACTGCCATGGCATCAGTGTGGCAATGCCAGGGTGTAGGTCTGCACATGCGAAATTGGATGGCTTTCAAATCCCAGTGAGGCATGATCTGTATATATCCTTGAGGCTGTCTTGGCTTAATGGTCTCTGTGTTGCTTGTAAGTAGTGACAAGACTGTTTCTGGAAACAAAAAATGCTTTGTGCCCACGCAAAATGATTCCAGCTTGATGTGTTTACCGCTGGTATATTGCCTGGGCTTTCTCAACTGACACTGACTATGGAAAATGCCCTTAGTTGTCTCCATCATTCTGGCTTTACAGCTGCCTGGCTAGTGGGGAGGGGGGTGAGAGGGAATGTATGAGCACATGGTGAACATACAAAGGCTGCTCTGAAAGTAATGCTTCCTATTTCATTATGCTGGCCCATGCCATTAGAGGTGGCTGTTGGTGGTGTGTCGATAGAGGTTGAACCTTCCCAACAGTATTCTCTGTCTGTGTGACAGCAGGGGGCAGTCTGAAAAAATGGTGTCTGACATGGGAGTGCACATGAAGCAAAAGTGTCATTGAGTTCCTCCATGTGGAATAAGTGGCACTCACTGATACTCATCAATGCTTGCTGAATTTTGCAATGAGTGAATGTGAGCCGTGTGTTTCAGCAGTGGCGACAGTGGGTCAACTCTGCTGGTGCAGATTTCTACAAGCACAGCATGCAGGCTCTTGTTCATCTCTGGTGAAAATCCATAGTTGATGGTATTACCTATGTTGAGAAATAGTGTTTTGTAGCTGAGGAATTTGTAATATTAAGTAGTGCTATTTTGATCTTTGTATCAATTGTAGTCTCCTTGGAAATAAATAGGAGACACAACTTTTGATACAACGTATACACATGATGTGGCGGTGGTATGAGCCTGGGATACTTTGTTCCTTTTTGGAGCATCTGGAGTAGTAGTTCTGGCTGTATGGCTGCAGTAATTGACACTGCCACACAAATATGTTTAACGTAGACTGTACCTTTGCAGCTGAGCCTGATATGCCCAAGTCGCACTTCTGGAGAATATGCCCTATGAGAAGAGACTGAATGAACTGGGGCTGTTTAGTCTAGAGAAAAGGAGGCTGAGGGGAGACCTCATTGCTCTCTTCAAATACCTGAAAGGTGCTTACAGTGAGAGCAGGGCTGGTCTCTTCTCACTGGTGACAGGACGAGGGGAAATGGCGCCAGGCTAAGTTTAGATTGGATATCAGGAAAATCTTTACAGAAAGGGTTGTTAAGCACTGGAATAGGCTCCCCAGGGGGGTGGTTGAGTCACCATCCCTGTGTGTGTTTAAAATTATTTGGATGTGGTGCTCAGGGACATTTAGCAGAGGGTTCTTAGAGTTAGGGTAGTATGGCTAGGTTGTGGTTGGACTTGATGATCTTGAAGGTCTTTTGCAACCTGAGCAATTCTGTGATTCTATGGTTCTATGTCATGAATTTAAATTTGTTGGGTTTACTGCCAGTCCTAAGAACTGATTCCTGGCAGAGTAATCAATACTGTCTTTAATTGACTCGAATGGTGTCAGTGTATTAATCTCAGAACAGATGTTAGTGCACACCATACAAAAAATTCTTTCACCTTTGAAGGTGATGAAGGACTTAAGAATACAAATCAGTGTGTGCTTACTCAACAATGATTATTTGAATGCAGTCCTGGAGTGAGAAAGCCCACTCCTCTGTGGCACATGATCTTGTCAGGACAGGTAGCTCTAGTCTGAGCAGGAGTGCGCTGTGTGCGCAGCTGTGTTACCTGGCTTGTGGTGGGAGCGCAACCTGTGCTGCTGCGTTGTGACCTGGATGCATCTGGAAGAGATGAGTCTCTTGTAAGCCTTGAGACTTGTATAACTTGTATCTGTTTAAAAATTCTCAGTCCATGTGTTGTGTGTGGGTTGGCTATTGGAAGTTCAGCTGAAGGTCAGGACTGGCAACTCTTCTTTCCATGCAAGTATCTCTTAATGTCAGAGTAAGCACATGTGAGGAGTTGTACTGGCTTTTTGGGCCCTGTGCTCTCTCAGGAGCGGCCATAAGCAGGTACCCTGTTGAGGGGAAGAATGAGGTGAGTGTGTGTGATGCTGTTCCCAGTATCCTTGTAAAGAGTCGTCTGTAATAACCTGATGTACTGAAAGTCACCCAGGAATTTCTGTTGTGTATATATTAAGGGTTTTTATGATCTTATGCTCATGTGGTTTTACTTTCCTCTCTAGATGTACAGGAAACTCCCCATGAGTCAAGTTTTAAAAGAGCACATAACTTCTGTGAGCAATATTGTTTCCAACTTCCCTTCTCTAAAGCCTTTGTGAGCCTCAACCCCAGCTCCCGGCTCTCACACAAGGTGGTTGCCATCCTCATGGCAGCTCAGTCCAGACTGCAGTTGCTTTGCAGATGGTGGTGCTGCTGCTGCTTGGCACTATGGACCTCTCTGTGCTAAGTGATGTGCAAACAAATTGTGGTCCCAGTTCCTGGTAGCCTGTGAGCTAAGTGAATACTGATCTGAACTCATACAGAAATCTAGACAGACATATCCACATAGTTCTGGTCCTATTCATAGAGGTTTGTCAAGTCCCCCGTGAAAGAAAAGTAGTTTCTGCAGGCTCTGCAAATCAGCTTTGGCTGATGATATTTTATCATTTATCTTTGACAGGAAACTGAAATGGTCCTATGATATGGTGAGGGAACACTACTCTCTTCCAGTGCCAGCGTTATCACATTTTACAAGCAATAGCCATCTGCCACATACCTGTATGCAAACATGTGCATTTCACAAATGCTTGTGTGTAATAGATGATACCAACTTATCACAGCCTTAAAACATGTAGCTATCTGGACCAGAGTAATTGTTAGAAAAACAAACCAGTTCAATTTCAGTGCTGTTGAGAGCCATAGTGTAGTCAAGATCTAAATGCTTGAAATAATTTACTAAGTGGCATAGATGAGAAATGTGTTGTAAAGTTTTTTTTAGCCTACTTTTGAAGTAAGAGTGAATCCGTTAGTACTAAAGATCTGCATTTCTTTGGCTTGAGGACTTTTATCCAGTATCCAGGGGAAATGGGAAATGTAGAATTCTACATTTATTTCCTTTCTGTAGGAATAGATTGGTGAATTAATAGAAAAGCAGAAGTTAAGAGACATATCTGCTTCAACTGTTTAGGTTAGTTAATGTGGTGAACAAAAGTTACCTGAAATTTCTTGTGCTATTTACTTGCATTTCTGGGGTTTCTAGAAAAAGTGAAGTTTCATATGAAGTGTAACTGAACTTAAATTCCTACACGTAAGAGCATTGCTGTGATTGTTAATCAAAGTTGCTTTTTTTTCTGAAAGAGCATACAACTTTTCCAAGACATTCAATTTAAGATATGCTTTTTGCTCTTTGTTACACAAATAACAAGCATGTTGACACTTGTATTATGTGTTCTCTCAGTTCTGATGCAAAACCCCTTTCTTTTTACTATGTGCAACTTCCCAACATCCTTTGCGGTACTGAGTCTTAGACAATAGACTTCAAATGATTGTAGTACTCTTGACAGACACCTGAATTATAAACCTTCTTTAGTCTTTTTATCCGGAGCAGGATCATCCAGCCTTGTTGAGAAAGTCCATCCTCCCTCTGGTTAAAAGACAGAGTTGTCTGAAAATGTAAGGGAATGTTGTTGGGAAGGTCCAACCTCTACAAAAGAAACATCCACCTCTGATGTCATGGCCAGCATAATAAAATAAGAGGCGCTACTTTCAGGACAGTCCTGGTATACTGCTACAGTCCCCTGCATGGAGATTCCATCTAACTTTGCTGAAGAATGTTCAGAGAGGAATATAGATTCTTGTGTAATGTAATGGTAATTTGTCAGATGTGAGTGCTGTATATTTGTCCTCTAAAATGCAATGTTTTGAAATACCACTGTTCTTTGAATTACTGATTTACCAGTGCTTCTTTCTTGAAAGAGTGGGTGTGATTGGTACTTCTGATCTGTTTCAGTATGTCATGGCAAGGAATGAAGGCAGATGAAGCAGGACCCTCTGGAGGGGTGAGGGTAGAGAGACAAACAAATGCAGCTGTCTGGAGCTGAGTGACAGCTCAGACCCTGAAGGGAGGCTTTATTTTAATAAGACTATGTAGCTCATCTGTCAGTCTGCGGGTGTCTTGAATGCACTCGTACAAAAATGTGATGGAACTCTTTCACCTGGAAATCGTGTATGTACAAGTGTGGGCATAGAGCACAAAATGCCTTTGTAAGAACTTTCTTAATGTGTTATCCAGTACTTTAAAGAGGTGAGCTATCATTTTGTATCTGAAGCATCTTTTTGATACTTAAGAGAAGGATGGGGTGCTATGTTTGCAAATCTTTTCAATCTCCTCCCTGACCAGAAGAATTCAGAGTCTCAGAGCAAGAAGATCAAATAGTAGATGCTGGAAGATTTAGCTTTGCTTGAAGCTGTTGAGACTGTGGTGACCCAGCCAGTGGGCAGTTTGTTATACAGAGATGGCTGTTTCCTGAAAAACCACATGCTGTTACATTTGCTAGAGTCAAAGGCCTGCAGATCACACTTTCCACTTGGCTTTTCTAAATGTTTTTAGCATGGCTGGAGGTCTTCCTAATGCTCCTCTATCAACGCTTTCTTGTGTTTTTTTTTTTTTTGTTAACATTTCCAACACTGAAGAATTGTGTGCACATGCCACAGATGATAGAACATCTCATGGATGGAAGTAAAGATGTCTCTGACATTTTTCATGAGATTTCTTGCTTCAAACCTACTAGGTTTGGGGAAATATTCTGGGAAAGGCTGTTTCAGAGAAACAAACACCCCTAATCTTCTTTCCCTTCCTTGTAATCCTGATCAAAATTTGTAATGGCCTACAGTAATCCACTGAACATGAATTCAGAATTGCACTAAAATCAAATGCAAGTGGTGAAGTGACAATGCTGAGGGAATTCGTTGTGTGTAAAGAGAATCAGCCTGTGCTTTCTGCTTTTATGAGAAGAGGAAAGGAGGAACTAGCTTTGCTAGGAGCTGCAAGACTTGGTAAGATGATGATCTGCTAAGCACAGACTCAGTGAGACTCTGTAGCTCTTGAAAAGGTAAAAGGAGGACTTCATGCTCTTCATGGGGTGAACTATGTGAGCTGCAAAAAAGGCTGGATGAGAAGGATGCAGCAGAATTAGAATGAGAGAGTGGATGTGTGGGTATTAAAGAAATCTGACAAGAATAGGGGAAAAAAATCTGCTCAGATTAGACTAAAGAGCCTTCTCTTCATTCCCAGACAATGCTGGCATCATGTGGCCACTTTATTTAGCTTGCCTTGTATTAAAATATTGGAAAAAGAGTTGAGTTGCTTTTTCTCTGTATCTTTCTGCATGGAAACCCTCAAAACTCACAAATGCAAAAAACAAAGAAAAAAAACCAACCAGAATCAAACAAAAAAATCATCTGTTTCCCTTGTCTTGATGTTCTGGGATATTTCCATTTTATAGAAGACATGAAGAGTCTTAATTGAAGTTTTATTCTTTCCACTTTCTGACTATACTTCACTTTGCCACAGTTTTCAGCCGTGCTTCATTTTTGAGCTTAAATGAAGGAAAGAGAAGGAAATTGCCTCTATCATAGCAAGCAGGCTGTGCTTGTAAGGAGAGGGAAGCGGTGTTAGGGTACAGTGGGTTTGCGGGGACAGAAAAGAAGTGAAAGCAGCAGTTTGTAGAGAGGAAGAGTGGGGACTGTTCAACCTCATTTTGTGAAGAGCTGGAAAACGAAAGATCCTGTAGTTGCTAAGAGATACCCACACAAGGTACAGATGTGGGAACAAGAAAAAAATGGAAGTTGTAATGTTGCTTTTCACGGGGCCCTTGACAAAGAACAACTCCTTATAGAGGATTTTAGTAAAACAGATGAGTGACTTCTGGGCAACAGAGAAGGAAGCTGCATGTCTCATTCTGAATTGAGCTGGTTAGTGTAATAGGTCATTCTACTGGTATTCTGGAAGGATGGAAACATGAGTAGAGACAATCTAGTATTAGCTGAAGTGGGATCCTGTTACACAGACTAGATTGACTTAAAGAATTTTGTAGAAATTCCCCTAAAGCTTAAGTAAATAAAGCCTAGGTAGTAGAGCTTTAATCAATGGCATTAATAGCTTATTAACCTCCATATGAAATGCCTGCCAAGAATAAAAATCAGAACCATTTAGGAGAGCACTTTGAAGATCTGTACATTCAGATAAAATAGAAAACTTGGCAAGAAACATAAAAAGCCAAAAAAACCCTTATTTTTCCATCTGTTTCAGACTGAGAAACAGATGATACAGCATTCTGAAGTATGACAGATCATGTATTTCTACACACCTGTGTAAACTTACATTAATGCTTACAAGCATTTGTATGTATAGAAAGGTACATAGCCATGTTTCTCTGCAGACAGATGCTTGGACATCTACGTTGCACTGAACTTAGTAATTTAACTGTTCCTGCATCTAGCTGAAAATCCTTGACACATTACTAAATTCTTTCTAAGTAAAAATGAAGATTCAAGTGCAGTTTCCTGGGAATGCTTACTATATTTACAGCAGATTCAGCAAAATCAGACTGACTGAAGTGAGTACTGCAGACGATGAATGCAAATCCTTTGCCTTTCTATGGTACGTTTTTCCCTTCAGCTTCTATCCAAAAAAGGAAGAGACTTACTCTTTATATATGATTAAAGAGAAATATATACAAATACCTGCTCTGTATGTAATTTGCTAGACAATTTGTTTCTAAAGACTGCTTCTTCCATGCTGATTCTCACAGACGTGCTAATAAAAAGAAAGAGAAAATAGTGTTCTGTTCTGTTTTTCCACTGTAATGTTAGGCTGGAAACTGCCTGCATCATTAAAGTTGTTGGGCTGCATGATTGCAGATTGAAATACCCAATATCTAAAGAGCTCACTGGAGCAGAACTCACTGCAAAACTGTTAATTAGTTAATTATTTTCTTGACTGTGTCATAAAGGTGAATGGATGGAGAAGGAAAATGTAAAAATGACTGAGGAGAAGAAGACTACAAGTTCTTAGCTTTGTTGGAGGTAGGGAAAAGGTGAGACTTTGTTGGAGAGTTACTTTTTCTTAAATCTGCTTTCTCATTTCTCCTGGCTGAGAGGATAAGTTCCTTAATATATAATCTTAGAAATTTTTGTCTACTTCTTTGGGTGAAGAGCAGAGCCTGTTACTAGTGACGATAAATCATTTTGGGCCATGATGGCAGAGACAGTTTTTCTGGTGCCCATTTTTCTGAACTGGATCCATAGTGAGCAGGTGCTGGAAGACAAGTGGAAACACATCTTTAAAAGGTGAATGTGGCCTACATCTTTTGATGCTACGGGATAAAATTTACCTTGAATGTAATTGAAAAAGTGAGCAGGTTGATTCTTTTCTAAGCTATTACATCACCCTTTCACACTCATTTTTCAATGAAATTAATACTAGCAAGTAAAATCACTAAATGTGCCAGCAAGGCATGCTCTGTGCTCTCATAGAATCAGAGAATGGCTTGGGTTGGAAGGGACCTCAAGGATCATCAAGTTACAACCCCCTGCCATAGGCAGTTCAGTCTGTGCCTTGGTTTTCCTAATCCCATCTCTGCAAGTCTGGACAGCATCCTATATTCTTCCCAGGTGGCATGCCTTTGCTTCCTGTCTATACTTGCTCTTGCTCTTCTTCTCCCCTAGTTTGACCAGCAGATCCTTGCTAAGCCATGCTGATTTCCTGCCTCCCCTTCCTGTTTTCTTATTCTGAGGGAAGGGGAGCTCTTGCTAGCTTTGTTCCACTCCTTTGTCTCTAAGGACTTCTTCCTGGGAGGAAATATGGCAGATGCTGAGGGGAAAAAAAGCACATCGTTAAAACCTAGTTTCTTTGCGTGACAAGTAATTTCATAAGGAAAGATGAGTGCTGAAGTTAATAGGAGACAACACACTGAAGTGATATTTACCAGCAGCCATTTCAACATACAACAAGGAGTGACGCCCACTGTTTAATTAAGAAGGTGCTTATTAATCTAAGTTGTAGTTTATAATTAGACAATAGATAAATTGAATCTGTGTTGGCATCATCTTACATCACAGGTGCATGTTGGTCCCACTATCTAACATAAATTACTGAACATACAATTGAGCACCAAGCATACAGTTCCATATTCTATTTTCTGTAACACTTAAAGATTATCTTGGGTACTTTAAAAAAAAGCTATGTTGAGAATGGATAGAGAAAAAGCAGAAAGGCTATCCCAAATATTGTGGAATACTCTTGGGTGGGTTTTTTTAATTAGCAAAAGAGCTGACTGCTGGAAGATACTCCATAAAAACAAATTATATTATTAATTAAACCAAAGCACAGAATTCTCCACATAGTTAAGTAGTGGGACTAAGTTGATTGTATTTTTTTTTTTCCCTCCTGTTTTCTTTTATCTAGGTCCAGGCTGCATTTTAGCTGTCTGTGGCCATGAAAGGGAAACAAGAGGTCTAGAGAACTTTTTTTGGGGGGGGAAAGAAAAAAAAGCCCAGGGCAGTGGTCCTTCACACAGTTGCCATTTGCTCCTTGGGCTAAACGTAGAGACATAACTGTCTTTCCTTGGGGTAGGCACCAACCAAGGTCCTTTCCAGTTTGTTTTTTTGCTCACTTGGGATCTGTTCAAAAGTTGGGGCTAGTCCTGTAGCAAAGACAGACAGTCTAGGATATCCTGGAAGAAGAATGAGAGCAGGACTTACACAATGCATACCTGATTCCATAACTGACCACTGTGTGGGCCCTGTCCTCCTGAGTTAACAGATATGATTTCCCCCATTGCAGTGACTTCATCCCCAGAGCCTTGATTTGGCTCTGGCATGTTGTCTTTGGTCTTATATCTACCACCTATCCATAGCATTGGCTGGTGTGGCCAATGTGGTGGGGTCACAGGATCACCCAAATAAAGCTGGTTTCTGTGCATCTGCCAAGACTCGTTGCTCTCTTGCTTTACACTAGGTCCTTTGGGGCTGGTAGCATAGAGCTGGCAGTCCTCTAAATATCCAAGCAAGACGCTGGGCAAGAGTCCATCCCCAAAAGAACAGAGGAAGACAGCAAAAATTTGGTCCTGACAAGTATCTCTGTGTTTGATATGTTTAGGACCTGTTCCCTTCCACTTTATCTGAGAAGGCATATTTTACCTGAAGGACCTATATCAGGGCTCTGGGAACTTCTGCTAAGGACAGTGAGTGGACAGGGTACCTGTGGGGTTTGCTGAGCTGTAGGAAATGGAAGAGGGCAGGTTATGGTGTGGGGTGAGATGGACAGCAGTGAGGGTGACCAAAGGTTTCCTTTGTAGCTCAGCTGAGCTCCCAGTCACCTAACACAGGTGAGTATTGGTGGTACCCTGTAATATGCAGAGCTGTCTCTGTTTTACATAATGTATGGGTAAACAAATGCCATCTCTAATAGGGGAGGATTTTTTTTTTGTTTCTCAGGCGGTGCAAGACTACCAAGAGAGCCAAGTCTGGCCTCTAGTGGTTTGTTTTAATTGAGGTTTTTCAAATTTGAAAGAAAAAGGATCATCGGGGGAATAGATGAGTGTACAGATGAGCCATGACTTTCAGAATCTGATGCAAAGAAAGTGATTAACATAGAGCTGTGGTAATTAGGTTACTTGAAGACACACAAAAGCTCAGGTGAGATGAAACATCCATGGGCATCTGTATTTTGCACTAGAAGAGCTGTCATTGTAAGGAGTGCTCTATTTTGTAAGGAGTGCACAATTGAATCATCAATCACAATTATTGTTGATGTGTTGGGGCTTTTATTAAATATACAGTATAGTCTTCAGGGAAACAAAGCTCTAATAGGTGAGTTTTTTTTTTTCATACAAGGACAAAGTAAACATTAGATTGTAGTAGCTTTATTAATATATGTTTACTTCTGTAATCTGTAAAGTTCTGTTGCAGAGACTTTGGCCCCCCGTGCATCTGAGATGCTTTCCTACAACTTGGTCTCAGCTTTGTAGCAGTAATGCAGTCTTATCTCACTTGGCTTATAGCAGGATCAGAAACAAACCCTCATCTATGAAATGTTGTGTACCAAATGCTGTGTACCCTGGAGACCGTCAGTTCCCTGGAGTACAGACTTAGTAACAGCAAGCAATGAGAGTGCTAACAATAAACTCATGTATTTATCTGTAATCCTTAATTTTAATCTTGAGTAGAATAAGTATCAAATGGGCAAGGTGAAGCAAGTGGTGCTTTGTCTTATTTTTGGTTTCTGGTGCGTGTGTGTGATGCGTGTGAATGCATCCTCATTTGCACCTGCCCACCACCTGTGAGGTTCTTACCTGTCTGGAGATCATTGCAGAAAAGTTACTACTAGAGCTCACTAAGTGCAAAATGTTCTTTGCATTAAGACATGTTCTTGATCAGTGGTGCTGACTCAAACATGAGCAAGATGTAAAACCGCATGGGTGCAAAGTGTGCCTTTCATGCCTGCCCATCATGCCCTTACTCACAGGTTTTTCCCTCTGAGGCTTCTGGCTCTGCTTTAGCAGTGACTCAATTATTTATGACCCTGACCAACACAAATGGCATTCTGGCATACGAAGGAAAGTTGAAACTGGTCCTGATTTTAATTAGCTAAGCAGCAACTTTGTGAGCACTTGAGTGATCTCTGAATCTGGGCCAGGGAAGTATGAAGTAATTGGGAATAACATCTTCCACAGACTGTGCTGCTCTTCTTCCCAACCAGAGCCCTCCATTCTTTCAGGAGCTTGGTGGCTAGGGAGAGCCTTCCTTACCCTGGGAGAGAGAAAAACCTGGGAAACAAAGAAGAGTTTAACTCTCCTTCTGTGTCTGTTGCAGTGACTTAGCTTTGAGCATGAATTAGAACTCCAGGTTTCCTGCTTGCAGTGGTTTCTTAGATGTGATTGTGCTCAACAACAAATGCCTGTAAGATCATTGCAAGATTGGTTAGGACACAGGCAGGTTTTCAGCAGTACATAAAACACATTCAGTAACATTGGTTCTTCTAAAATTTGCCTCTCAAGCATCACTCTTTCAAGCCTTTCACAAAGAAAATTGATTTTTTTTTTTTTTTTAATATTCATAAAATAACTGCAGGATTTTTAGTAAGTTTTTTTTGTTTGTTTGTTAGTCTATATAAAAAGGAACCCATTCTTTGTTGTGAGTTTACTCAGGTGATGTGAGAATTCTTTGAGGTAGTAAAGAATATGAAAAAGTATAATGGTCACTTGTTATAAGACTTTATTTTCTCTTCGGATTGGAGGACTCTCATCCCTGCTCTTTAAGTTATGGTAGGCTGAGTGCTGAGAAATGATAACTATGAGTTTTGCCTGCTTAGTACATTAGAAACCACTTTAATATTAACATCTGCAGACAGTTATCTTTGTAATGAGACTGGGAAATGATGATGTCTCAGAAATCCCTGAATAGCATGGTTGGCAAAACCAGTTTGGGTGAAACTACTTTCTCTGTATTCTAGAGACTCACACACACCCCAAGCTGGTGCTTAGAGCTTAGGATGTTGCCTGGGAAGAAGTGCATTGTCTTAATGCGTGGAAAAACTTTTCAGAAAGGGTGGTCAGGCACTGGAATGGACTGCCCAGGGAGGTGGTGGAGTCACCGACCCTGGGGGTGTTCAAGGAAAGGCTGGATGTTGTGTTGAGGGACATGGTTTAGTGGGAGCTATTGGGAATAGGTGAACGGTTGGACTGGGTGATCTTTTAGGTCTTTTCCAACCTTAGTGATTCTATGATTCTATGATTCTATGAAAAAAAGCAATAGATTTTGGATCAAATAAGTATTCAAATGGTATATTAAAAAGTAATGGTAACTAGTAAACAGGGAAAACAGCCTCCCTGTCTGGGCTTCTTGATGGAGGGCTCACTGCATCTGCTTTGTGGTGAATAGACAATGTGCTCTCACTGCCTTTTGTTGTGAATGGATGCTCGAGAGGCAGGATGGAGTCAGCTTTGATGGTGTATGTGCTTGATAACACCTATCAGTTTAGGGATAGGAAAAGGATCTTTGTGAGGAAAATAAGGAGGCAGGATATAAGATAGGAAAGGAGACCCTTGCCTGAACAAGCAGTGTTTTCTATCATATCTGCTCTTTGCAGGCATAAACTCAATTTCCAATTTATTCTATAACAAGAAATTATTAACTTTGAAGTCCTTTAACTGAACTAAGATTTGTTGCATGCACATTTTGTCTACTACCTTTTGTTTGTTCCCATCCAGTATTCTGATTTCTGCATTCGTTGATGCTTCAGGGAAACGTAGAGAAACAAAATGAACATCTTTAAATGTAATGCATATATATAGAAAGTAGAGGGCTGTGTGTGAGAGAAACACTTCCTTTGACTGCGAGGGTGATCTGCCTGTGCAGCGAAGCAAGAAATTTGATTATTGTTGTATTCTAACCTTTATTGTAGCTTGCGGAGCTGAAAACATTACTAATGTAAATAAAATGATCCAGCCTTTCCTAGGTATAATTTTGAGACGCAGTGAATCTGCAGGGCTACGTTTCAGTGCAATCCATGCGGTGTTCTTAGCCCCACAGCTTGCTTTCTGCATGGCTGTGGGACGAGGGACTAATAAAGCCTTTGCCTTCTGACCCAGTGCAACATAGAATTAAGCACTTCACAAGGATTTAAATCTGTGCTTTTGCTAGTGGCTTTTTTTTTTCTTTTAAAATAAAAATAAAAAAAGCAAACTCAAAAACCCAAACAAATCCCATACGAACCCACTTACGTGTGAGGTCAGAATCGTCCCTGTTTCCAAGGCAGGGCAGGAGCACACAGTGTGACCGCTGACATATTTTGGCGTTTACCTCTGGTCAAAGCAAGACTTGACACTGGGCTGTCTGCTGGGCGCCGGCAGGAATGAGCAAAAGCTGGCAGAGAGGCGCAGTCAAGCCAGGCCCTGCAGGTGGCAGCAGAAGAGCACGGAAAGCAGAGCACGGTCTGCTCAGAGAAGGAGCGTTTCCAGCCCTGAGTCGGCTGGGAGACTGCGGGCTTTGTGCACCGAGTCCTTCTGTGATGCTGAAGGACAGGTGGTGAGTGTGTGCCTTCGAACCGTGTGCTAAAAGTCCCGTGTTGGACTTCAACTGTTGGCACTCATATGGAGGGGAAAAAAAAAAAAAAAAAAAAAAAAAAGGACAGTAACAACAACCCGTCCCCGTCCCTCCCAAAACAAACAAACAAGCAAACAAAACCACAACACACCAACAAAATAACGGGGGGGGGGGGGGGGGGGGAAGATAAAAAACAAACCCCACCTGTGTAGGAAGAAAGAGAAGCACTTAAGATAGGGGGAAAATGGCTTCACTGCAAAGTATACACTAACGACGTATTTTATTAGTGGGGGAGGTTCAGGTTGGATGTGAGGAAAGATTTCTCAGAAGTTGGTGAGGTATTGGAATGGGCTGCCAAAGGAAGTGGTGCATTCATCATTTCTGTTGGTGTTCAGGAACTGTGTAGACGTGGCACTGAGGAACATGGTTAGTGGGCATAGTGAGGATGTTTGTAGTTGGACCATATGATCTCAGTGGTCTTTTCTGACCTTAATGATTCTATGATTTTAAGGTGATGTACTCTCAGCATGTTCTGTTATTGTCCTACTGTGTAAATACTGGCAAGGGAGCTTGAGTAGAAGGTTGTTTGTAATGAGGGCGTCTTAACTATTGCTAAGATGAACGCCCTTATCAGCCTGAGCCAAGGGATGCTTTCTCAAAAGCAGGGCTGGTTGGGTGATATGTACTGTGGAAATAAACCTACTTGGAAAATTGCTCTAAGCTCACAGTTATTAACTTCTTCCTTGAGACATAAGTTCAGAAGCCTTCACACAGAAAATGGAATTGAAGTAATATAATGAGCGGTCACTTCATGCTGAGTACTGGGAGCTGTTGTTGCTCAAGCTAAAGAGTATATTACCAGAGTTGTATATAGGGTTCTCAACGTACTGTGTCCTGCTGACTCTCTTCCCATATGTTTTAGATGGTGGGAGGCAGGCATCAGTTTTGAATTTCCATCACTTTGAGAGCACTCCATTTATTCTGGGAAACCAGTTATGAGCCTGCCCTGCATGGTTGGCTTATGTGCCAGGATCAAGCTCTGGGTGTCTGTTGTGATTATTTATTATGGTGGGTGAATGTAATCATAATAGCAGGTTGTGAAGAGGCCATTTACTGTATATAATTACTGCTGATTGTATTTGGTATATTTAACTGTTAGTAAAAGCACCCACAGCAATGGATCTGTTGTTGTGATATCCATCAAAGTAAGACTGCTATGAGAAAGGGCTATTGCCCATGCAAAACAACTCCTCTTCAGAAGCATTTTTATTGTCTTTTTAATACACACATAGGTGGTAGTACATAACCTCTGCAAGATGTGCAATTAAATCGTATACTTACACTCTTTTCAGAACTCATGGCACTATACCAGTTTTACGTCTGCAGTCGCATTAGTACTACTGGTTTCTCACAATCCCCATAAAAATTAACACAGGCAGTATTCTGTATAATGTGGTTTATTGAGCATATTGAACAGCAATACACAGATCCATGAACCTGTATACAGCCAGATAGCTCTAAGTCATGGCTGTAGTACTGTCTTGAAAATGATCTCAAAATTGACTTTGCTATTATTGCGAGTCCTTTGCCTTATAATTACCAAACTTCCTGTTGAACTCTAGAGCACTAGAAGGTCAGCTGAAAAGGTTTTTTGTTTTGTTTTGTTTTTTAACAAAAACCTTTACCTGGCTCCTAATATCTTGCAGCACCGTCAAGTTAAAACAATCGAGCACTTTTAACAAAATGAAAAGTGGTGGTGAAGTTCAGAAACACCTGTTATGAATTTCCTGGTGCAAGTTGGTTTACAGTACTGGGGTGTGGGAGTAAAGAGTGGATCAAAATGCAAAGCTTCAGCTGTGATGTGAGAAGCATAAGCTTTAAACAGCTGGGTTTGACTTGTGTAGAAACAGATAAGGATTGTATCAGGTAAGTTCATGTTCCTTAAAGGAAATTTCAAGATGTTACCTGCAGCCTCTTGTGGTTGGCCATCCTTTGTACTTAGGAGTCTGAGTGAGTAACTATCTCTAGTGTTGACTGCTTCTTGGCACAAGGAATGTTTGGATTAGAATCTTAGTTCTGGTAAAGGCTTTTCAAATTTTGTGCTGGAAGAAACAGGTTAACAACAACAACAAAAAGACAAGTTCCACTTAGAACTGCGCATTACTATACATACCATACATAGGGCTGGTAGTTGGGTGCCTCTTTTGGAAGGAGATCACTTTATGAAGATGCTCCTGCAGAGCAAGTTTGATTCTTTTGCATCTAGTAATGGTCCTAAGCCCTAAACCATCTTAGGCTATGCAAGTGGAATTATGCTGAAGCTGTCTGGACACTAAAATGTCAAAAATTTAATTCTCTGAGCTCAGCCTTTCCTGAAAGTGGCTAACAGCTGAGGAGAAAGGGGAAGCAAATGTCTTGAATGGATTGAATGGAGCATTTGGAGCATTGAGTTTTAAGTGAGTAAATTTTGACCGATATATTTTTATCTATTTATTTATTTTGAAGCATTTCTGAAACAATATTCCCTTCTTTCTTCTCCTCATTTATTTTAATTGCTGGACTTCAAACACATTCCCTGAATGTGTTTCAGGAATGTTTAGACAGTTTTCATATTGGAGCCCTTCTGATCACAGAACTGCTTGGATGTAATGTACAAGTGGTGTTGTGTATCATCTCTTGAACAGCATCAATGTACAAGACCATTGTGAAGCTCTATGGCAGAATGTCGAAGGGCCTCAAGAGCTCATGTAGGCCATCTCTGAGTCGAGACGGAATTGACTATGAGCTAGAAAAGTGCATGTCTCAGATGGAAGCAGCAATACAATTGGTTCAGGGATAGACAGAAACTGAATTCAGACTGTTTGCCATTTATTTTTATTTTGGAAGGATTTCTGGAAAGTACATTCTGGAGACAGTGGTGGCTAAAAAAGAGAAGATGGTTGCTAAACCTGCTACTGCTAGATGTTTAAATTTCTTGGGCTCACGAGAACTGGAGATAACATGAAAGTTGAAACAAGCTTGAGCAATCAGGAAAACTGTGTGATGGAGAAATAGGATGGAAGGAAAGAAACAAAATACAATTCAGCAAAACAAGTGTGAGGTACTTCACTTGAGCAGGAGTTATGAATCACACAGAAGTGGGATGGGGGATTAATTAGGTGAGTATAACTCTAGTCCATTACTGTAGTAGAGGATGTAGGTCATCATGCCACTGGAATGGCCTGCCTAGGGAGGTGGTGGAGCCACTGTCCCTGGCAGTGTTCAAGAGGCATCTGGATGAGGAGCTATGAGATATGGCTTAGTAGCTTGTGGTAGTAATGGTGATGGGGAGGATGGTTGGACCAGATCTTGTAGGTCCTTTCCAACCTTGTGATTCTATGATTGTATGCATCACAAGCAGCGTACCAGTTGGTATGCTATGGCATAAGAAAAATAGGAGAATATCTTACTCTAGAGTGTATAGCAACAGACTAGTCCATCAGATGAGTGAAGCAGTTTGTCTTTCCTGCCAAAGTACATGGAGTCCTGCACAGAGCTCTCCAGGGTAGATGTGCATCTCCCAGAGAGATCTCTGAGGAGAGCACCAAGAAGGGATTTGGCAGCTTGGAAAACATGACCTGTGACAGTGGGCAGAGTGAACTGATGTGGTTTTACTCAGAAAACAGCATTCCTTGTAGACTCAGGGCATGTCTTTAAATCTGCAGGAGACTATTGTAAAGGGGGGAAACAACCTGCTCTGTTTCTGCGGTGGGTAGCCAAGACCTGATGGGCCTGAATTGCAGCAGCAGAGACGTACACAAGGGGGCAGGAGGAACTGGCAGTTATTAAGATGGAAAGGATAGGAAGAAGGACTCAGTACTCCCTGAGCAATTGCACTCTGCAATTGGAGGTCTTCAAGAATAGACTACATGCCTGCCCAGGCTGACACCAGACACCTACAATCCTCCAGTAAGAGCATTTCTGTGAGCTGTCTTGGTATTTATTTTGAGTGTTAACTCCATCTTTCATCATTTTTAAACCTTGTGGGATTTTTTTTTTTCCACTTCACTAGTGCACTTCAACATTACCACAATCCATCCCTGTTTGCCAGGGCCATTCCCCCACAGCTGCTGAGTGCTGCTGGCTGCTCCACTTGTGAGAAGGGAGCCCTGATTTCTCCGGCGCTGGCTGTAACTTGCTGTTTCCCACACCGCCTCCCTTGTGGTCTTCTCACCCTCCGATTTTATTCTCGAGACGGCTACAACAGCGGATTTCTAGGTTGCATTTCTCTGCTTCAGCCCGGGCTGGCGTGGTGCGTGAGGGCTGTCTGGCTGAGATGGAAGGTATCGTTTTAGGAGGGAGGGGCGGCCGGCCGGCAGGGGGCGCTGTCAGACAAGGAACGCGAAACCGGCACCTTGGGACGTGGGGGGCGGAGGGAACGGGAGTGGTTTCGGTTCGCTGTTAAAGCGGGAAAGAGGCTTAGGCAGAGCCTGGGCTGGCTGCAAGGCAAAGAAGTGGGGTCTAGAGGAGTGAAAAAAGGCGTCTGGAGCTGCAGCTGCTCTCTTCCTCAGGCTGGTGACGGCTGTTACTTCCTGGCCTCAAGCCCACGGCCATGCTCCTCACTGGGATCTGCCGTTGCTGCTTACTCTTAAAAACATCTCCTGCTGTTCCTTCCAGACCTATTACCATCCTTTTCTCTCTCTTGAAGTTCTTTAGGAATAGTTGTCTCATTTCCTAATTAGCTGTCCAGATTTTTGAGGAGCTTAACATGTATCTTTCGTTGTAGTTATGTAAGTACCTTTTCATGCCTGCAGGTTTTAGGCATTTTCTGTCATCTGCAATGATTTAGAGCATCCCTTAAGTGAATTTGTAATCTGTCACTGAAAAGAGTTCACCTCGAGCACTGTGTTCATTTTTGGGTCCCTTACTACAAGAAGGACATTTAAGCCCTGGAGTGTGCCCAGAGAAGGACAATGAAACTGGTGAGGGGTCTGGAGCACAGGTTTTATGAGGAGCGGCTGAGGGAGCTGGGCTCATTTAGTTTGGAGAAGATAAGGCTTGGGGGGACCTCACTGCCCTCTACAACTCTCTGCAAGGAGGTTGTAGCAAGGTGGCGGTTGGCCTCTTCTCCCAGCTAACAGCAATAAGACAAGAGGTAACAGCCTTCAGTTGCAGCAAGAGACGTTCAGGTTGGGTATTAGGAAATAAGCTGCCCAGGGAGATGGTGGAGTCACCACCCCTGGAGGAGTTCAAGAAACCTGTAGGTTTGGCACTGGGGGACATGGCTAGTGGGCATATGGTGGTGGTGGGTTGATGGTTGGACTTTATTATCTTAGGAGCCTTTTCCAACCTCAGTGATTCTGTTTGTGGTTCTAAGAGCAAACCTAGTCTGTTTACTCACTCTCTCCAGTCCAAATTCTATAAGAATTATAAATATGGCATGGTTATCTCTGCCGTTCAATACTAAAAGAAGACATAAGGCATTAAAATCTTTTATGTATGAGCCCTTCTGTATTGTTTCCCTCTCAAGGGCTGGTAGAAAACCTCAAAGCTTCTATTATTTTAGTTTGTTAGGCTGTTCTTTGTCAGGAAATGCAGTTGGGATACCTTGTATATCTTTTAGAGTGGAATTCTGTACAGCTGGAAAACGTTTTCTTTTGTGTGACAAACGGGTCCCAAATTGCAAGCCTAACTGCAAGTAGTGCTTTGTCTCTTTCTGATTCTCTTGAAGCATTTTGGTATTAATGTATTTTCAACCACACTTAATATGAATAATAATGATCTCATTAAGGCTGACAAACCTGTCCTTTTTAGAAACTTTATTTTAACACAGGATGATTTGAATTTCCGTAGATAAATTAAGTGTTAGCCTTGAGTAAGTACAAATTTGTAGATAATTAAAATTGGGATTAGTGAAAGAAGAGGTGAAGAATGAGGGTCAGAGGCAAACCACTGTGGGTCACACACCATCAATTTTGCTCTCACAGTTGTACAAGTTCAGAACAAAAAATTTTGATACTGCTGGTCAGAATAGCTTATAGGAGTTTAGTGCAATGAGCTGCTCAGTTTAAAGCACAGCATTACTTCAGTGACACTCTCACTTATAACTAAAAGGTTTAATGACAAAGAGAGTAGGCAAGCAGAGTGTGGTGTGGCAGTAAATGAGTGGTGCAGCAGTTTACGTTGGAGGGTGTGCAAGGAGGGTACTGTCACTCTTCCACTTCCAATGGCAATTGTATCCTGCTCACAAGGATTTCCAGTTGTAGAACAGGTTGAGTTTGAAGGGACCCTAACGATCATCTGGTTTCAACACCCCACTGCTGTAGGCAGAGGTTGCCAGCCACTAAATTAGGCACTATATCAGATTGCCCATGACTCCATCCAACCCAGCCTTGAACACTTCCACGGATGAAGCATTCATAGCTTCTCTGGGCAACTTCTTCCAGTACCTCACCACACTCTGAGTAAAAAATTTCCAGGTGCTTTTATACAATGAGTTTGAAGCTCTGGAACTGGATAGACAGGCAGATGTTGATGTGGATCAAAGTCCATCCAGGTTGGAGGGGTTACCTCGGCTTGTCAGCCTGTTCCCCTTGTCACGACCACATCTTTTGTCATAGGTGACTCCCTTCTGAGGGAGCAGAGGCCCTGATATGCTGACTATACCTGACGGATATTCAGGGAAGTCTGCTGCTTTCCTGGAGCCTGAGCAAGAGATGTTACTAGAAAATTCACTAACCTGGGATGGCCCACTGATTATTATCCATTAATGGTTATTATTGGTCATGTCAGCAGCAATGAAGTAGCAAAAAAGAGCTCCAAATGCAATCAAAAAGCACTTCAGGGCCTTGGGGTGATTGGTTAAAGGATCAGGGGCATAGGTTGTGTTTTCATCTGCCCTTCCATTAGCAGGGAACAACACTGAAAGGAACAAACAGACCCAGCTAATCAATATGTGGCTCCAAGGATATGGCATTACCAGCAAGTTGTGAGTTTCTTAACGCAACACTAGGCCTGCT
Organism: Lagopus muta; assembly: GCF_023343835.1. Classification (NCBI taxonomy): domain Eukaryota; kingdom Metazoa; phylum Chordata; class Aves; order Galliformes; family Phasianidae; genus Lagopus; species Lagopus muta. The sequence goes on from NC_064433.1 coordinate 85,357,889, forward strand.
GATGTCTGATTGCTAGCACCTTTCTCTGAGTGGGAAACAGATTTTTGTCTGTTGCAGGAGTTAGCAAAACTGATCAGGAGCTCTTTAAACAAGATGTGGAGGGGGAAAGGGGATAAAACCAAACTTATGGGACAGCACACCAAAAGTTGAAGGACTGCGTGTTTGTGAGATCCTTCAGCCCGCTCTTTGAAGTGTGGGATACAACAAGGCACAGTTGAGGAGCAATTAAGAAGAGTTAGAAGTCTTGACTCACTGGCATTAAGTGCAGGCCTGGTAGGAAGAGTTTTTTGATGGGTGTGTTATGATGGATGGCTCTAAGCCAGGCACAGCTTAGCCAACAACAGCACGGCTGGCAATGCAGCTCGCCCCTGCCCTGTGCTATAAAGGCAGCAGCTCTTCCCTATGGGATCGCCTGGAGTATGCACCCATTGAAGCAACAGCCACACTGTCAGTGCACTATTGATGCTGTGTCAATGGAAACCAGGGCACTGGGAGGGCAGTGCTGACTCAAGTGATGGCAAATAATCCTGTGCATTTTGATACACTGGCTAAACACAGTGCTCTGAACAGCAAAGAATATATTGCTGTACACAGTGCTCTAAATGGGGCCTCATCAGGGCAGAGTAGAGGGGGAGAATCCCCTCCTTCAACCTGCTGGCTGCACTCTTTTTAGTGCACTCCAGGTTACCATTGCCTTTCTTGGCCAGAAGGGCACATGCTGGCTCACGGCCAACCTGCTGTCCGTCATTACATCCAGGTCCTTCTCTGCAGAGCTCCTCTCCAGCAGATCAGCCCCTGAACTGTACTGGTGCATGTGATTATTCCTCCCCAGATACAAGAAGGATTCTACACTTGCTCTCGTTGAACCTCATCAGGTTCTTGCCTGCCCAGCTCTCCAGTCTATCCATTGTTGAATGACAGCACAGCCTTTCAATGCATCAGACACTTTCCAGGTTTGTATCAGCTGCAAACTTGCTGAGGGTGGACTCTATCCCTTCATCCAGGTGCTGATGAAGATATCGAATAAGGCTGGACTCAGCACTGATCTCTTTGTTTGCTTGTTTTTTTTTTTTAAAACTTTTTTTTAAACTTTTACCTCCTTTTCAAGGTTTAATTCCAAGAGGGCCTTAGCCTTCCTTGATTCATCCCTGCGGGCCCTGACAACATTCCTGTATTCTTCCCAATCCACATTTCATGGACCTTCTTCTTTCCTTTTAGTCTTTTAGTTCGTGTATGAGTTCCTTGCTCATCTATACAGGCCTTCTGCTTCCTTTCTCTGATTTCTTACTCTTAGGGATGCTTGAGCTTGGAAGAATTAGTGTTTACATGTCAACCAGCTCACATGGGCTCCCTTATCTTCTAATGCTCTTGGGATACCTCCAAGTAGGTCTTTGAAGAGGTCACAGATAGCTCTCCTGAAGTCCAGGCTAGCAATCCTACTTATTGCTTTACGTGTTCCATGCAAGATCTTGAACTCCACTATCTCATAATCTTTGCATCCCAAGCTGCTCCCACCCTTCACATCCCTGACCAGCCCTTCTGTGTTAGGTCAAGTTAGCACACCCCTCCTCATCAGCTGCTCCACCACCTACATCAGAAAATTATTTTCCCTGCACTGCAGGAATTGTTTGGACTGTGTGTGCCTGGCTTTGTTGTTTATCCAACAAATAGCAGAATGATTGAAATCGCTTGTAAGAACCAGTGCAGGGGATCACAAGCCTACTTCCAGTTGTTTGTAGAAGGCCTCATCAACTTCCTCCTCGTGATCAGGTAGTGTAGTACACACCCACAGCAGTATCATCTATGCTAGCCTGTCCCTTAATTCTTACGCATAAGCTCTCCACTTGTTCATTATTCACCCTCAGGTGGAGCTCAGTATATTCTGAGAACTTTGATAAAGGAATTTAAGAATAGGTTTCAAGATTGTAAAACAAACAAACAAACAAAAAAGCTGTCAATTTATGTTTTTGACACCATTTTCAGTTGATATATATACGTGACCTGCAAATGTTCAAATGGAACGTATGTAGATGTAGTTGCAATCAGAAAATATTCAACTCAAAAATCTGATCGTATCTTTTTACCAGTTTTTCATAATCCCTATATTTACCGGAGAAAAATATCCTTCACAGTCACACCTTATTCATGTCATTGCTTTTTGGCAGTACGCACATTTGTGAACAGTTGTCAAGGATGAAGTACAGGAAGGGTAAAATTTCATAAAAAATCTCTGGTTAACACCTTCAGACCTCTCTAAGAATTGCAGCCATTGCCATCTAGCCAACCTGATGTGTTAGTTTCACAAAATCAAGGTCAATTCAATTATCCCACCAGTTTTGTTTCTATTCCTCTCTTTTTTTAATGTTTAAAAAAAATATTAAAATCAAAACGATTTGTTACTTATACAGTAATAGTATTGTATATTTTACAAGGGCTCCTCTGAAAGCAGTGCCTCCTGATTTATTATGTTGGCCCACAGTATCAGAGGCAGATGGTGGTGGTATGGCAGCAGAGATTGAATCTTCCCACCAGTGTTTCCTTATATTTGTTTGCCATGTGATGGATGACAGCAGCATATGATGTTGTGATATGGAATACTGATAAAATCAGGACAGGAGGACAGATGAGGCAGAAGGGGCTGGGCTGTGTGGAGCTCACAGTTGGTGATGGCACTTTTGGGAGCCTCTGGGTAAGGAGCAAGGGACAAGCAAATAAAAGAAATGTCATGGCAGCTAGGATGGCAACACCAATGAATTATTCTTTAAGGAACTAACAGATACCTCTAGATTAGCCACCCTTGTGCTTATGGGTGACTTCAGTTTCCCAGATGTTAACTGGGAATACTACACAGCTGATATAAACCTTTTAAAAAGGTGTTAACAGCAAAAGGAGAACTAGAGATAATGTTGTTCTGTTACTTGGTGAAGATGGTCGCCTCACAGAGATGCAGACAAAACAGAGATGTTTAATGCCTTCTTTGTGTCTGCCTGTCTTCAACATTAGTGATGAGTTCTGAGGCCTCTGGAGCCTTGAGATAGAGGATCCTGACTGTAGTAATGATAAACTCCCAGCTAACTTCTAATTTGTGCAGGGTTTACTGCTCCAGCTTGATGCATATAAATCTATGGGGCCCAACGAGATTCATTCCAAGGTACACCCAAGAGCTGGCTGATACAATCACCAGACCCCTCAATTATTTTTCAGTGTTCTTGGGAATCTGAAGAGATCCCATCCAACTGGAAGCTGGCAAATGTTTACTCAGTTTTCATGAAAGGCAAAAAAGAAGGCTCCAATTGGTTGCATGGCAAAATTATGGCAGAAGATTATTTTACAACTTATTGAAAAACACCTGAAGGACAATGCTGCATTGGTTACAGCTGACATTGTATGGGAACTGCTCAGTTACGGCCTGAACCTCTGATTGATCACCTGAGGTGAGCAATGAGTCAGCCAGAGGAGCACAGGTGAAGGCAACTCTAGAAGGCCTCCTAGACCTATTTAAGAGCTGGCTACCAGTGGGGAAGGATCTCTTCTGGAGATTGCCTCTGCTGGTGTTTTGTGAGTGAGCCCAGGATAGGGGTAAGCCTTCTGCTTATTCTCTTTTGTTATCATAGTCTACTTTGTCTAACTCTCTTGTTTATTTTGTGATTATAACATCCTAAAATTCTTTGATTATACACATGAATTGAAGAGGGGAAAGTCCAGCTTAACAAACTTCAGTGCTTTTTATGGTAAGATTACTCTAAGTAGTTGACCAAGGGAAGCTAGTAGGTGTAATCTCTTTGGATTTCAGCAAAGCTTTCAGTACTATTTCTCACGGTATGAAATGGATGAAGTGTCCAGCTTACAGGTAGACAAAAGCATAATACAGTAGGTGAGCAATTGACTGATGGGTCGGGCTCACAAGATCATGGTAAAGGAGATTACAACAGGCTGGTGGCCAGTCAATAGTGGGGTTCCCCAGGAGTGTGTTTTACAGACAATTCTTTTTGAGTCCTATACCCATGTTATTTATGAAAATGTTTAATGCGTACAATGTAAGTTTGCAGGCGACACTAAAATGGGAGGAGCTGTTGACTGTTTCAAGGTCAAAGAGTCCTTGAAGGGTGATTATGACAAGTTAGAGAGCTGGACAGTCTCCAGTAATGAGAAAGTGCCACATTCTGCACCTTGGCCTGGGAACTCTTGTTAAACCTACAAACTGAGGGATAGGAGACTGAAGAACAGCCCTATGGAAAGGATCTGATGTTATGGCAAGTTGAATGTGATCCAGCAGTGTGCCCTGGCAGGCCAAAGGGCCAATTGTACCATGGTGTCCATCAGGCCCAGCACTGCCACTGGGTGGAGGGAGGGGTTGTTCCACTCTGCTCCTGCGCTGTATGGTCTCACCTCCTTCTGCACTGTGTGCATATTTGGGTATCACAATCCAAGAAGGATGTAGAACTATGTGAGACTGTCCAAAGGAGGGCTGTGAGGATAGTGAAAGGTCTAGCTAGAGCATGGGAATCTCACCTTTTGGCTAGGTGTGCCACATTAAGAAGAACTGGGATTGTAACAGGAAATAGCTTTAATTAGCAGCTGTTCTGGGCTGCATGTGATGCACGGGTCAGAGGGTGTAAATTTGTGCTAAAGGGCGGCCGGTTAGCTCAGTTGGTTAGAGCGTGGTGCTAATAACGCCAAGGTCGCGGGTTCGATCCCCGTACGGGCCAAGTACTTTTCGAGGTTGTGGAAAAGACTTTTAAGGGATCTGTTGTGATAGTTTTGGAGCCATCTGAACGAGAGGCGGCAGTGTGCCCAGGTGGCCAAGAAGGCTAGCGACAGTCGTGGCTTAAGTGTGAAATAGAGCAGCCAAAAGGAGAAGGGGAAGTGGTGTGTGAGGGGTGGTCTGGAGCACAAGCCTTCCGAGGAGCAGCTGAGAGAAATGGGGTTGTGTGGTCTGGATAATGGGGGGAGGCTAGAACATAAAAGGAGTTTTAGTTGAGAGGAATTCAGCCACTTCTCTCGGGTAGCAGTGACTGGGCAGGAGTTATGATGGGCTCTACAGGTTGTGGCAAGTTCAAGTTGGATGTTATGGAAAATTTATTCTCTGAAAAGAGGTTGGTCTTTTCCAACTTTAATGATTCTGTGTATGAGGAGCAGATGAGATCCCGTGTTCTGTGCAGCCCAGAGCAGAGGTGGCCTACAGCCTCTCACAAGGGGAGTGGAGGGGCAGTGCTTACTAACTTGATAGGAATTTCCCATGGTCACATGAAGTAGATGCTGGAGGCTCAATTTATTTTAAAAGAATGTCCTCCCCCACTCCCCCCTTTTCCTTTTTAATGTAAAGGTACATATTCTGAATTCATTTAGAATTTCATTATTGGCTGTGACATATATTATTTTTTGTTTCCTCTCTTATGCTCTCGACCTATCTTATTTTCTGACAGTCATTTTGTATGAGTGCTGAAAAGGATTCAGTGTAGTTTGAAGCAGAACTGTTATTCTTGGAAAAAAAAAAAATGTAAAGTGCTTGAGGAAACATGCAGAATTCATGTAGTTTCATTGTTCAAGAAATGAAATAATCATTCTTGAGAAGTCCAGGGTTTAGACATCAGCTGCTGGTAGACCATAGTGGCCCCTGACTTTTGCCTTTTCTGTAATACACTCTAGGCTAGGACACTAGAAGACGCCGGTTGAACTCCAGCTTAGGCAATAAAGAGTTATTTCTCACTTCTGGTGTATACTTGTTCGTGCAGATTTATTCTCTTTTAATGTGCCATTATAGTATTACTGTCGTCCTGATGTCTTCTTAAAGTTCTGAACAATCTTGCAGCTTCTTTAGGTATTTTTCTAGATTAATGGAGAACTACACAACTTCTATGTGGGGAATTGTTTCAACTGGGAGTTGAGTAGGGTGCTGAAGTACCGTGATGCATGCTGAGGTTTGGTGTAAGGACTCTCTTGGAGGTGATGGGCTCCTTCCAGTTAAAGCAAAGAGTTTTTGGGATGAACTACCAGAACTTGGAGGAAGCAGCATCTTAAGGTCTAGGTAAAATAACTTCTAAATATCACCTGAACTGTGCCTACTGCTGTACCATTCTTGATTGCTGAATCTATAGCAAGGTAAACAAATAAGTAGCCTTATAATAGAGGCAGTAGAATCATAGAATCACAAGGTTGGAAACGACCTACAAGATCATCCAGTCCAACCGTCTCCTCATCACCATTGCCACCACAAGCACTAAACCACATCACGCAGCACGTCATCCAGACGCCTCTTGAACACTGCCAGGGACGGCGACTCCACCACCTCTCTGGGCAGCCATTCCAGTGCCTGACCACTCTCTGAGAGAAAAAGGTCTTCCTTATGTCCAATCTAAACCTCCTCTGATACACCTTGTGGCCATTGCCCCGTGCCTACCGTGTCCAGTAATGGAAAACTTCATCAGATATCAAGATTTTCCCTAGCAGGTGAAATAGAAAGTCTAATGACAAGTGGCTTAGTCATGTTATCTTAATATAAAGGAGAATTTCCTTTAATTTCTTAGTAGCTCCTATGGATTAATATAGGCTTCTACCTTTATGGGTAGAGTAAGTGTACACACAGAAATTGTAAGGGACATGGACTCTCAACCTAGTACTCTTTTTCCCCTTAATTACAGCTTGCATTTATTGCTGACTCTTTTTGTATCAGAACATGAGTGAAATGCAGGGCTATCTTGGCAATTTCCCTTTTCTTCAGCTGTTCTGGAGGGACAGGAAGGTGTTTATTTTAAAAGCTAAAAGTGCTGCCTCGTGCCACTGAAGAGCTCAGCAATACTGCTTGAGTCTGGTCATTTTCTGAGATGATGTAGTGAGGCTTCTAGTATAGCTTAAGGGGTAGAGCGGGTAAGTAGAATCCAGCGGAGTTTGTGAATCTCCCTGGGGCAGTGAAACTATGAGAAACTAATATTTGTAGTTGATTTCTAATATCTACAGTTCCCATAGTGGAAGGTTTATTCCAGTTCTGTTTGAATGAGCTGAATCTTTCCTTTAATTCGTGACAATAAAAAATAATAAGCAAAAGTGCATTTTGTCACTGGTAGCTTGGTGCTGATTGGAGATAGTGGAGAAAAACCTGCAGAGCTTTTTCCCAAGTACTTGCAGTTTTCTTGATTGTTGTTGTTTTCTTCTGCATGGTGCAGAAGTGAGAAGTCTCCCAGACAAGAAATTGAGGAGGTGAATAGAAATTCAGGTTCTACTGCATGCTCCCTAGCAGTCTGGTTCCTGTCCCTTGCACTACCTCAAGGCCTCATGGTGCAGAATTTTCTCTAAATCTCCTTTTGTCTCCACTCATGAGGGTAGTATTTGCTGTAGTAGTTTCTACCCTGATCTGTGCTTTTTTTTTTTTTTTTTTTTTTTTTTTCTTTTTTCTGACCAGGAGGGTAGAACTGAGTTCTGAGTGGTAGTTATGCAACTGTGAGCTAAATTCCCCTCCTTACGTAAAGGTTGCTAGCAGAGGCTGTCAAGTATGGGATGTATACTGAGGAGGAACTTGAAGTTGAGAGGCCTCAAGTTGTTTTGTGAGAATGGTAAGAGTTTTAAAGTGAGCAGCTGCCATTACTGTGGTGCTTGTTTGGGTGTAACAAGTTTCCGTGTCTAACTTCACAGAGAAGACTGCAGGGTTGGCAGGGAAGAATGGAAGAGCTGCTCTTCTGGAAGGGGTGCTGAAAGCCATCTGATTTCCTGTGGCGCTGCAGGCTTATAAGCCTGCCTCCCACTGATGCTTTGTAGAAGAATTCTGACAAAGCTGGATTTCTAGTTAGGTTTTCATTTACATCCTTGATGACTTTTATATTTGTCTTTGGTGAAAGATATTTGATAAGCTGCTTTATGCATTTAGATGTACTGGGCATCTGTGGAGTTGGCCTTTAATATATAGCTGAAATGAAGCCAAGGTATAAAACCAGTAAAGAAGGACACTTTTGATAGTTTCTGGAGTTTCTGTGTGCTTTGCTGTTTACAGCAAGATGTGCTTATGACTTATGAGCAAATGCATGTTAGAATCTAAAGATATGTCTTTCTAGTGATACAGATTACAGCAATTCCAGAACAGTCAACGTTCCCTGCAAATAAAGAAGAGGTTGAGTCCTATGAATTTACTTCTTTTATTATTTTAAAATTGCTACTGCAATTGTTGTAAGTGCTTGGAAAGCAAGTTTAGAACATTATTAGAGACTTGTCCCTTGGGGCATGTCTTTTATAGAATTACTGGCTGCGGAGGAATGCATTTATATTGAAAGAGCAAGGATGGAAAATGTTTTAAATAGTACAATACTGAAAGTATGACCTCGTGCACCTTCACTGTCATATGAAATGAATGGCACTGCCTAGCAAAGGATTTAAGTCCCTTTTCACCTCCCTTATTTGGGCACTGATTGTGTGTGTGTGTATATAATATATAATGTCTATGTGGAGAGAGAGAGAGAGACTCTTTAAAAATTCTTAAGGCAATAGGCTTAATAGAGTCTCCAGCTTAATCTGTTTAAACATGGCAGATATTTATGGATATTCTGGTGAACTAGAGTATAGTTTTTGGTTTTTCAGCATTCTCTCTCCTTGCCATGTCACATCGCATCTACAGAGACCTTTCTTCACCTTGCTTACAGCTGGTGCAAAACACTTTCAAAATATGAATTCTGAATTGCCCAAAAGTGAGATTCCAGCTGTACTGCTGGAAAACTCCTGCTGTAAAGGTCCCAGTGGGAAGACTGAGAACTTTTGCAGGGAAAGAAGCATCCTGTACATATTTTTGGCTGTTGATGTTATGTTAAATCTATGTAAGAGGTAACTGCAGTCTTGCAGAGCAAGTGTGAATGTCTAGTCATTGATGTGGGGCTGGGAATCTACCTTTTTAGATGCTGTAGTAAAACCTTCTAAGTGTTTCATATTAGCTTGCATGGGCAGTGTAATCCCCATTCCTTGTTTTCCTGTGCAGTAGTGCTTTCTTGGATAAGAACTTTTTCTGTCATCCCATTTTTTTTTTGTTAGACATTTCCATTTATTCTCTGTATTCTTCTTTCATGAGATCTGAAAGTTCTTTTTAAAGTGTTTGATTACTTTGCTCACTCAGTTTACTGAATCTGCAGCCCTAGTATCAGTGCTGTTCAGAAAGACACTGTGCTCTCATTAGATTCTTTCAGATTGTCAGTCTGTAAGGAAGTATTTTTGCATGCCCTTTTCTTTGAAAAGGTGACCTTCTTCATAATGATACAGTAGAACAGGCCAGCACCCCAGAAATCTCAAAATGGATGCAGACTGGCTGGGATAGCTTTGCTTTTTTCTCCATTTTCCTCTGTGAAAAGGTTTGCCAGTCTTAATTACAAACCCTAGATGTGCGTCTTGAGGTTTGCAGCATCTGGAGCACAGTGCAATGATTTCCATTCTGCATGAAGCATGCAAATAAGTGGCAGTTTGAACTTGCGCTCTCTTCTAATGGTGGCTATGTCTTCTGCATGCACATTGCCTCATCAAGCCCAAGTAGATATGTGCCTCCTTGTTGCATCGTGACAGACAAGTTTTCAGACTCCCTTAGCTTTTAAAGCAGACGGGTGGGTTCTCTTAGGGTAAACCTGATGTAGCTTCAGTGGTTGAATTCCTAAATTAAATCAATATATTCTAATTGGAGAAATCCAAGTGAATCAAGCACCTATGCACAATAGGGGACAGAAGGTCGGAGCTCATTGCTAATATTCATAGATGATCTTTGTAGTACTGTATTTTCAATCCTGCTACCCAGTCCTGTTCATCACTTCATATATTGCTGAGGTAGCTCTCTAAATGGACCAGTTGTGCCGCATGCCTGCAATATTATTTCAATCCGCACTGTCTGGGGGTAGATTTCATAAAGTGTATTGCAGAACAAACATTTAATTGAACAAATGGGAAGGCTCTCTAGTTAAGAAGGCTTTGCAAATGACAAGCAGTGTCCAATTTCCATTCTAATGGTTACTCCAGGGCTTTAAAGTATGTTTGAATTCATCTAGTGGAGGCTGATGGTATATTTGAGGCAGATGGCTTTGTTCTGCAAAGAAGAAATGTGTCTTTTGCTATAAATCTTTTTCTTTTTTTTTTTTTTTTGCAAAGGATTGATGTGATAAAGATGTGAATATTACTGAGAGCGCTATTTTAATAATTATACTACCTTATGTTTCCCCTCAAGAATATGGTTAACTGACTAGGAAAATCTATTCAGAGTTTTTATGCTTAACTATAACAGTTAGAAACACCCTTTTCTGTCTCTAGCAGAAGATTGAAGGGTAGGCATGTTATTAAACAAAAACGCAAAAAAAACAGTCCTTAGAGAAGCATCACAGCCTCTAGAATGGTATTGGACCTTATGTAAAATTAATCTCCATCACACAGTATTCTAATTTTTCAGAGGACCATGAGGTCACATGTAGACCTACCCCCCTATATGTTATCTAATTTTTGGGGCAGTTAGCAATTAGAAGATGCTGAAGTTCTTTCTGTTACACTGGTGGGTTTTTTGGATTTTGCTCAAAGCTTCAATGCCTTATAAATCTTAATGCCTGTGAAAGCTCAGCTGTGAGGCAGATTATTTCTCAGTCACTGAACTGAGAGTCACTAATGCAAATGATGGATGAAGAGGTGTTAGTGAATGCATGGGAGATGAACAAACCTATAGAATGAGTGAAGTGGAAGAGTCTTAAGAATGTGAAACCTGGCTGGAAACATATAAACAGCTCAGCTCTGGAGCTCATCTTTTAGTCCACCACTTAAAAAGAAAGAAGTGGGAACAAAGGACTGAATGTGCTGTGTACCTCCAAGAGGCGCTGGAGATCTCCTCTTCATAATCAAATGCAAGGACATTTGAATTATTTTCTAAATGTGCACTCATTATTGAGAAACAAAACCTCTCACCCAAGGTTTGTTTTTTGCTATGAAGTCCAGGTTCTTGCACTTGAATTTATACACTTTTGAATACTGGCATATGTCTGTCTGAAACTTCAAAATATGCTTGTCAGAACATGTTTTCTAGGAGCAGACTTGAGACTTCATTGTTGAGTATTCAGATAGTTGGCTTGTTGTTGTTGTTGTTACTTGGAGCAAGTTTTAGTAGTGAGTTATGAAGATCTGGAGAAAAAGAGAGACATAATGGAATCACTGACAGATGCCTTAACTGCTGTAGTGTTGGCAGGCACCAGCCTTGTGTTCATAAACCTTCTCAGTAATTCTTATTTGAACAGTAATAAGCAGGTATTGACTTCTATTGCATTCAGCATCAAGATTCATTGACCTGAGAGGTAAATATTGTTGAGAGTGAAGCCAGGGTCAATATAACCCTCAAGGGACTGTTAATCTTCTGTAGACTGAAAAGGGAGTCAATATTGCTATCATTACATAATTCCAGGGTAAAAATTTCTATTGTGTGCGCACACAAAGGACAGGAGAAAACAGCTTCCAGCAAATATGTGGCGATTTCACTCATGTCTGAGTGTAGCATTTAAGTCATAACATGCTTATTTTCATAAAAACATTCTAAAATAATTATCTCTTGTGGTGCAGTCTGGGTTTGGGTCAAAGGCTAAGGAAGGCTGTGGGATCTGTTAAGAGGGAAATGGCATTCCTCAGGTGTTTTTTACTTGTGGACATAATCCTGTCCAGTGCTAGATGTCTTGATCTTAATGCAGGAGAGTGTGGGAGTTGCTGCTGTTACTTCTAAATAGCCAAAGCGTGCTGCTTTGCAGACTCAAGGCTCCAGCACTCACAATAAGATAAGTTCTTGCCTTTAGCATAGCTGGTAAATTGATTAGTGTAGTGTCGTCTTGAACAATTATCTGAATTGCAGTTAAATCCTAGTTTTGAACTTTGTGTCACAGTGCCTCAATTTGTTTCTCCTGAGGCCTCTACTTGATTCTCCTACTCTGTTCCTTCTGTCTCTTGGCTTGGGTAAGAAGTCTTAAACTAGTAACCTACATAAATGATTAAGTTCTGTGAATGCATTGCCTTTCAAAATTAACTATGTGCTTTTGGAGTATGTGTTGTGCTCCTGGGAGGGTCTTCTGATTCATCATCACACAGCACCAAGAACCGTGGTGTTGCAGTGAAGCTAAAGAGCTGCCTGATGAATGTACGCCAAGTGCTATGGCCTGACTGGTTGCAGTAGAGAGATGGGCTGTCTGGAAGGTGCTCCTGGGCTTCAGGAATGAGAGAAAAGTTTGAGTTTCACAATGTCTAGCCCATTCCTTGGTGCTTCAGCAAGGTTTGAAAAGAGGATGCTTCTCACACTGGTGTTATAATTTAGTATTATTCCCACTATGTGCATCTGAAATAGGATTTGCCTTTTGGTGAGGCTCACTGCCAGCCCTGTGACTGTAGTTAGTTTGGTCACGCTCCTTAATGTTCTTTCTGGGTAAATATTGTCAACTTTTAAACAGCTGGGCAAAGATCACATCTCACTAGCAAAAAGACTGGCTATTCCCAATTCGTGATTTGTTTTTCCTCTTGTATTGAAACAGCAGCTTACTTTCACTCATACACGTAGGGAGTTGAAATAATGTCGTGTGACTTGGGAGCCTGCACGTAAACATAGTGGATAATAGGTAAGGATCAGTAAAAGCAAACAAGCTTGCAGACAAGCCCTTAGGGTGAATTTTCTTCATATAAATTATTCAGTGAATAATTTGCAAACAACTTATACGTATCAGCAAAGAATGAGTTTGGTTTGTGAATGAGTCAGAAAGAGGAAATAGATTTGAAATCACCAGACCATTTACTCATGAGAAGTAATTGGACTGGCTCTTGTTCTCCCTTAGGATAATCTGTAACTCTAAAAGAAAATAATCATGTATTAGAGTTACATAAAACTCTTTTGGCAATTGGTTACATTAACATCTCTGAGTCTATGCAAGCACATGTGTTCTGTTACTGCTATTGAGAAGAAATTTCGAGTTTTAAAATATGACACTTAAATGATGTTAACAGGGATGTATCTTACAGGAGTTGGTATGCAGACACGAGCATGGTTTCAATGCAAAATGTTGATATAATTGCATGAATAGTTTGTTAAAATATATTTTTTCCCACTTGTACTAGTTTTTGCACTTCATCTTTACACAACCATGATGTCCTAGAAAGAAAGATGTAAGAATTGACATTATTTGTCATTCTGCATCTTATCTGGATACTCCACAATGAAGTCTCAAGTCTGCTCCTAGGAAACATGTTCTGGCAAGCATATTTTGAAGTTTCAGACATATGCCAGTATTCAAAAGTGTATAAATTCAAGTGCAAGAACCTGGACTTCATAGCGAAAAACAAACCTTGGATGAGAGGTTGTTTTGTTTCTCAATAATTAGTGCACATTTAGAAAATAATTCAAATGTCTTGCATTTGATTATGAAGAGGAGATCTCCAGCGCCTCTTGGAGGTACGCAGCACATTCAGTCCTTTGTTCCCACTTCTTTCTTTTTAAATGGTGGACTAAAAGATGAGCTCCAGAGCTGAGCTGTTTATATGTTTCCAGCCAGAGGTTTCGCATTCTTAAGACTCTTCCACTTCACTCATTCTATAGGTTTGTTCATCTCCCATGCATTCACTAACACCTCTTCATCCATCATTTGCATTAGTGACTCTCAGTTCAGTGGCTGAGAAATAAGGTTTATTATGGTAAAGCAATGGATTTAGGTGTGTGTGAAACTGGATTAATGTGGTGGTACTGTGCCTGTAGCCATTTAAAGCTCTGGCAACTCCTCCTGCCCCTTTTTTCTTTCTCTGCCCTATTCTGCTTCTAGCTATCTGATTTTCAAGAAAACTTTTTACACAGAAAAATGTTTCACTGGCTCTTTAAATGTCAAGCCAGTATTTTTTGTGCTGAACTTTGCAGGCTGCCTGCATTGTATTCTACAAAATGTGAATTAGACTACCGCGTGTTATTTTTTTTTTTTTCTTCCATGGTTTCCTTCTTAAATGGTACTTTTTATACTTTTATTTTCTTCATTTCCTAATCTGAATTTTCATCTGCAGACTTCAAGGTAGTTTTGCTTTATGAGAGATTATTTTCAACCCAGCTTTCTTATCAGAAGATGGTAAAAGATCTGAAAGACAGTTTTTTGTGTTAATGCTGTCCAGAGAGCTTCCTGAAATTAAATATCATGTACAACATTCAGGACTGCAAAGCATGCTGCTTTTTATCTAGATGCATGTTAGTAACAGCTATGAAAAGTTACAGAACAAGAAACACTTCCATGTTTTCCTTCTATGCTTAATGGAGCTGAAACAAAGAAATTGCAAAATTGCAGTGAATGTTATTTAACCCTTTTTTTTTTTTTTAACAAATTAATATTTTGTGGAAAATCTAGTGAAGTAATGGTATTTCAGTGACTGTGGGTCACCTCCAGTGGTGCTGGTTTTGACAAGCGTGGCATGCGGGCTCTTGTTCATTGCTGGTGAAAATGCATAGCTCATAGTGGTGATTATGTTGGGGAAAAAAACTGTTTTGCCGCTAAGAATTTGCTGTATTAAGTAGTGTTATTGTGCTCTTTGTATCTGTTGTGGTTTCCATGGAAATACATAGGCAATGTTACTTTAGGAGTGGTCTATGTAGTGCTGTAAGGTAGTTTCCTGGCATTCTTTGGTCAAAGAATTGTATCAGGAAAAGTTGGAGAGAAGAAGGAAAAAAAAGGTGTGTTGTTGCTACGGTTCTGGCTGCTATTTAACACTAGTAACAGTAAGCTTTGTTACAATTCTTAGGGGATTGGTGCAGTTCCTCTTTCCAGAGTTAAAACTACCTGTATTTTAGTCAGGGAAAAATAGAGTGCAACGATGATCTGCTGAAATATCTATTTCTGCATCAATCCTATGTTAAGGAGGCAGACATTAACTTGTAACAGATAGAATATTTGAAAAAGATGCTGTATGGATGATTCCAAGGCAAGAAATTCCACCCAAAGTGTTTATTCCTACATATTTGCCCGTGTCTTTCACTGCATAAATTGCCAAATGTATGCCCTGTTAATCTGTCATGAGAATATCAGTTTGTCAAAAATTGATCAGCAGCCCATTACTGATTCATGCCTTTACCTTTCACTGTGGAAAGGTAGCAGAATTTTGTTTGAAAGATTGTTGCATGATCCCAGTTTCCTTCCTTTTAAATACAAATGAGACTGAGATGTGAGTAACCCAGTAAAATGGAAGAAGTGCTTTTTCTGAAAGCCCAATATTTCAGTGCAAATTATTCATTTGTTTCAGGAGTTTCTGGCTGGAAATGCCATTACTGTTAGCACTAAATGAATGTTCAATTTCCAGACTTGCAGCAATGAAGCTAAAGAATGTTATACCAGTATAACAGTGTGAACCAGGCATGTGGCAATGAACTAATAAATTCATATGCTGAGCTCCATGTTAATCAGTTTCTACCCTGTGGATCCCTCAAATTTGCTTTTTAAGTAGTTACTATCCATTTTGTGTAAAAAAGCAGACATGCATTTCCAACATATGGTATAATTTGAAAAGTCCAGAAGATGGTGGAATAGACATTGCCCATATTTTATCTTGGTTTGCAGCATACCGATGGTGCACACAGCAACTCTTTCCACTTTCCTGTCTGTTACTTTAGAATACCTCATCTCTTTTCTTGCATGTTGCAGTGAGCAATCTGTGGGAGTTTCATTTTGCTTCTGTCTGTGAGAGACTCTGCTCCTTTCAGTTTTCACCTTCTCAAGTTCTTAGCGACACTAATCCAGAAAGCTGTAAAAATCTCCACTCCTGTCCCTTGTTTTTACTTATGAAACAATGTATGGTCTTTCTCTTTGCATGGAAGTCCTGAAATAGCTTCATTCTGTCAGTGTCGCTTGGGAGGGTGGACTTTCCTTGCTGAGTTTGTTTCAGAGAGTGAGAATAGGCTGAGGGCATTGTCTATCTTTTAAGATCTGTGTGATTTCAATTTATTTATACTGTGGCAGTTAGCACCAGTGTTGGTAAGATGCAGTGCTGGAGTACTATGACACGCTTATAACATTTGCTGAGTTTAGGTCTGGATCATTTGGTTCTATAAGACCTTCTGTTTGGCATACAGAAGTCACAACATCTGGCTAACATGTTATCCAGACCCTCATAACATCTCCTGCATTGCTCTTCTTCCTTATTCTCAACAGTGGAACAGGAAAGCTGAAGAAAGCGTTTCCTTTCACTTCCCTTATAGTGCCCAGGTCCAGCGTGGGCAAGGAAGGGATGCAGGACATAAGCAGTTATAGCCTCTGAGGGATGTTCATGCGGTGAGAAATATTTTCTTTATTTATTTTTGCAGATATCAGTGTTTTTTGCCAATTGGTTGAGTATCACGTATGTTGGGAACAAGGAGGACTGCTGAAGAGCGGGTCTACCATCTCTAAGCAACCAGATTTAAGACACTCAGCTAATAAAACTGTCAGCAGCTGAGATCGTTGTGCTGTGTGTACACATCATGCTGTTTTTTGTTGTTGTTGTTGTTTGTTTTGTTTTTTTGTGGAAGATGAGTGAAGGATGATAACTTATCCCCTTTATGTCATGAATGTGTCTGTTGGTGTGTTTGCTGGAAAAAGGCTACTTTTTCTGCCCTTGCTCCTTTGTGTACTTCTCTTTGAGACGTGAAGTTATAAACAGAAAGTTTGTGTACCTGATTTTGCTTTTATTTGCTTAATGCTTTTGGGAGGGCCCAGGAGTCTGCAATGCTGAATTATGAGTTGCACGACATGCATTTATAGTGCTTGCTCTTGAGTGAAACAAGGGTCTTGATCGAACAAAGTTTTTCTTTGAACATCAAAAATATTGTGTGTTACCCAGTATTTTTAGGTGTCTGTCATACAAGGGAGTAAGAAAGAAAATAAAATATTTGCAGTGGACAAACTTTATTCTCCAAGTTACAAGATACAAGAGAGAGGACACTTGATTAGCATCAATCTGAGGGATGTAACAGCAACATGAAACTTCTGCTGGATATAGGGGCATGAAATTATGAAACACATGGAGGGGTAAAGCAAAACACAAAAGCCAACCAGGAAAAAAAAAAAAAGAACCCAACAAGCCCCAGGTAAAAGACTGGGTGACCTGGACCTGTATGTGTTTTATCTAGGGCAAAGAAGACTCAGGAGAATCTGGTAAATGTTTATAAATATCTAAAGGGAGGTGGATGGCAAATGGATGAGACCAGGATCTTCTCGGTGGTACATATCAGTGGGACAAGGAGTAATGGCCTAACACTTCAATGCAGGAAGTTCCATATTAACACATGGAAGAACTTTCTGGTAAGAGTGGTAGAGCACTGGAACAGATTGCCCAGAGAGGCTGTGAAGTCTCCTTCTATTAAAGACCCATCTGGATGCCTGCCTGTGCAACCTATTGTAGAATGCCTGCTTTAACATGGGGTTTGGACTGAGTGATCTCTTGAGCTCCCTTCCAACCCATGAAATTCGGTGAAGTGGTCTCCACATTTCCTCCAAAGTCCTGATGCAGCTTCTTCTCCTTCTATGAGAGGCTAGTAGGACATGTGCTGGTATGCTGTCTTTGTAGCTTCCTCCTGTGCACTGTCTGCCCTGGGTATAAAGAAAAGCAGCTTAAATTTCTGTGTATCATAACAATGTTCACCTGGCTACCCCTTCTAATAACTCAAGGAGGGCCCAGGAGGGCTAGTGAGGTTATTGAACACATTCTTTCCAGAACCTCCTCCTTATTTGATAAAATGAAGTGAGCAGAAGTCAGAAAAAGCTTAGTTAGGCTTGAGAAATTATCCTTATTTCTATTTCTATAGTATTTTATTATCAGCATTTTAGTATCAGTTCTTTGCAGATACTGAGCGCTCTGAATACGGTTGACAAATAGTGTAATTTTTCTAATGCTGTTTGACCAGGAAGCTTTTGGATAACAAGACTGTAGCATGTGCAAGCACTTGAGTGAAAAGACTATATCCATATCTTTGGATGTAGACTTTGCCATGTCTTTTACCCCTCATCACGAAACTATTGGACAGAGTTCTCAGAACAGCAATTGCAATTGCTTGAGATCGCCTTGCTGGCTTCAACTTGGAAAGTGGCCCTGGTTGGGCTTCATTGCCACTCTCAAACTTTGTCACTGTATGTCTGTGTTAAGCAGAGGGGACCAGAGAATTTAACAGGATTTGTTCTTTTGGTGTAACTGTGGGAGGCAAAGGAGATCAGGCCCTCAGCAGAGCTGCTTGTATGATGTTTGTGCAACTGCAGCCCTTGGTCCAAGCAGCCAAGTAGCTGTCACACGGAAAGACAACTAGAAGAGGAATCTGTGAACAAATGCCAGAAACTAAACTCCTTCACCTGAGACAGGTGAGGGAGGAGTAGAGGTGGGGGCTTCTGGGCTCGTGTGCCTTTGTCTCCCTGTGTCTATGCATCTATGCATCATCTCTGAAATGCTGAAACAGGAGTCCTGGGGCTGCGTCTGAAACATATTTTTCCTCTGGTCTATCACCCAGCTACTGCTATTACGTGTGTATCAATTTTCACCTTTTTTTTTTTTTTTTTTTTTTTTTTGCAAACACTCTTTCATCCTAGCACATTTCTGCCTGTTTCATCTTATAGATGTGTGGTGGGAACCAACTTGCCTTTTGTTCTCTGCGCTCTCAGCAATATGACACCAATGTACTTTTCTAGCTTGTCACCAAAATTAACATACTTCTTTGTGCCTCTCCCACAGTGGTAGTGGAGGGATGGGAACAATTTGCCTTGGTTCTTTAAATCTACAGCAGGAGGCATCAGGGATAAGTGTATAAACTAGATGTTCTGCAGTGACACAAAGCTGAGAGAAAAGCTTCAAGGGTAATGTTCTGTCCTTAATCTAATAATGTTCCTTGTTCAACATTAGTAGAAAATGACTCTTTCTGCATTCCCTCATACTGCTATGTAATAAACAATAGCATAATACTGAAGATATGAAGTAATTTAATAAGTTCAGGCTGTGTTGCAGATAATGGATAACCATGCACAGGAGTATAGTAAATTCTGAATGACAGTTTTACTTGATTACCGAGCCTGAATGCAGTGTTCCATAGCGCAGCTTTCTTGTAACGCTGTGCCATGCTGTAGGAAGTCTGATCACTCTCAGATCAGATTAAGCAGTTTCACTTCTGTGGCCTCTTGTCTCATGGAATGTGACAGACTATGCTTGGTCAATACTTGGACGGAAGATGCCTGGAGAAGATTTGTGTATGGGAGGAAGGAGTCCTATTGGCTCAATAGATCCAATGCTTTCTACTTTAAGCCACGTCTCTGAGGCAGCACTAAGCGGATTGAGGGTTGCTGATGGAGTTGCCACTTTCACATGATGTATTGCTGAGATCCAGGGCAAACACTGAGTCTTTGAAGTAATTTCTTCACATTCACTTCATTTCGTTGTTGTGAGGTTTTCATCATGCACTGCCCTGTTGTCCCGTGGCTGCATTTTAATGATCAGTGAAATGTTTTCTAATGGATTATAAAATGGCAAAGAGCTTTGCTATCTTACACATATTATATCTTTCTGTCAGAAGAGCACAGTGATTGAAGGAAATGTAAGGATCAGTTTTTATCAGAGGCTACCAGGCTGATGGGATGCGTTTTTGCATGTTTTTTGCTTTTCCTGTACCTATTTTTCCATACAGCCTCTTACCCGCATGCTGCTTTGACAGGGTGACTTTGAGCAAAACAGGAGAAGACGTTTGCCAGTTTCCTAACTAAGCACCAACTGCCTTTAATACCACCCTGAGAGAAGTCATGGTATTTTGCTCTTGCTCGATGGGAGACAGACAAATGTTGTGTTGTACATTCTGTTATGTACAGGAGCTGGGACTAAGGCTTCGTCCTTAGGCATTGAATTAGTTGACTCTAACTCTACTACATTTGTTCTGTTACAAATAGAGTTTACTCCTGCTTTACTGAAGACCCCAATTCTAGTGCTTCTAGTTTGTTTTATTCCTCAAAGACACATGCTGGTGTGGAAGGAATTGCACTTCAGGCAATTTCCAGTTTTCTTTGTGACAAATTACAAATACTGGTACTGTTACCAGTATTAACAAAGCTCATGTTGCTCTTTGTTACTTTGTCAGGCTTGCTTGATTTGCTGGCTTTTACATTTTGGGGATTTTAGTAAACTGGTTTCCTACATTTCCTTATAAATTGAGGAAGTATGATATCAAAGTGGGTTTTTATGACCTGTGTTTTCTTTGTCACACATCTTTGACAGAAGATCCCAAGACAAGATGAATAGGATCTAATTCTTAATTTAAAAATTGCTGGGATGTATTCAGCTAAAAGATTGGAGAGTTGGAGATCTAGCAATGGGGTGATCCTGTGCTGGGACACTGCAAGGACAAAGCTTGCTTTTTATCCAGAGATTGCACTGGAGGGTCTAGAGCTCATTTGGTTATGCTTCCAATTCTGCTGTTAAGTCATACAGCCACAGTAATTAGGATTGCATCTGTGCTACAAGTTTCAAAGTGCTGTATGTGATCAAAATAGGAGCTTCTCTATTCTAATCAGTACCAGGAATTTATTTTTACTTTCAAAAGGATTTTGTTATATGCATTCAGATGAGACTGCTGAGGGTTCTTGGATAGACATTGAAAGGAGGAGCCTTTGAGAAAGGGAACAAAGACTGAGAATAAATAGCTAATTCTCTGCTTAGAGGAGGTTAATAGTGAGGCAGGCCAATGAAGAACTTGAAAAGAATGCCGCTCTTGTGATGAAGATAAGAGATGCTGTTTTAGAGTCCATCACCTACTCTTTAATGTCTTATTCATCACTGAAGCTCACTTGAACATCTAAGAAAACTTCTTTTGTCTCCCTAATTAAGACTGAAAGTTACAAACAGCTGGGTCTTCTGCAGCTAAACTGAGGTCGAGTAGATGAGTGTGGGGGTCCTGTGTAGGATGTATAGAGATACAGTGTGATGAGGGCATTCGTGAGACAACTCCTGCCTTCTATTAACATTGGCAAAGAGAATGCAAGTTTGCAGATATGATTGCATGCTGCATAATCTTGATTATGGCATGTAAAGATGGCAAAATCAAATTTTTCTGTATTTGTATGTTGTTAGTAGTATCCATGTTGACCAGTATGAGCAGAACTCTAGTCACTGTTTCTCACCATCACAGAATATGTTTAGTGATCAGATTTATTTAGATTACATCAGCATATGGAACGGCAGGTAAGGGGATCAGTAATATGCAGACTGGATGCTGAATCCAGAAGTGATTGTTACTTTAATGAGCTGTAAGCCAACTCAAAGCCTGCTGAGGAGAAAAAAAAAAAAAGGATGCAATTACTGTATTTATCCACGTTCATGGATTTCTCTTATGTATTTTATGATGCATAAGAATAATTTTTTCAGGATACCTAAGTACTTAGGATCGTGCATGTCATGTATGGATTGTTTTTGTTGTGTATAGAGGGAATGAAGATAAGGAGCAAAATGAAGTAAGGAATAGAACCTGTATTTTTTTTCTTTTCTTAGCCCCATCAGATTTGAATGCTAGCTTTCTTAAGTATTTGGTCCTAATTCAGTTGGCAGAATGAGCCCTTTGAGTACTCTATGCTGCGTGCCTCAATGTCTTCATTTGCAACCACTATTATAGTACTAGAGTTGAGTAAATAATTTACAGTGATTTATCCTGCAGATAGCTTCTTTTTTTTCTGCTTGCCAAAAATCTATGAGTAGTTCTTGATTTCTTGTAGTGGATACTGAGTAAACTCTATTTTATATAAATGCGCTGAACATGAACTCAGTTCTGTTGGCATTTATGTGCTGTTTGAATTGTGAAGATGAGTGGTATTTGGGGGTTAGTCATTTGGTACTGTTCTAGTTAGCAGGGTGCGCATGTAGCTTAAATAATTTTCTACAGGCATCTTGGCATTAAAAACTCTAGTACTCATTTTTGGCAAATGTGCACATTGGAAATTCTGTTTTGAGCATTTATGCTAGTATAATTCAGATGCACAAACACTTTAGAAAGTAAATACAAAATCAGGTCTTGTGAGTATTTTCAGGCTTGAAAATATGTACAATATTCAGGCAAATCTTAATTCATCTTTATTCAAAAGAGTTGCAGAAATTACCACACGTCTGTAAGGTCTAATGTGCTACTCAGAGCATACACTTGGAATGGTGTAGTTTTTATCTAACCCATATAATTTGGGTCAGAAACTGCATCCAGAATACAGCCAATTAGAGACTGTCCTGATGATGTAATGATTTTCCTGTTCAGTGCCATTGGTTGCTCATGGAGAAAGTGGGTGGAGGTGTGAGAGCCCTACAGATCTTGCTCTCTGTTGCATGCATTTCAACACAGCTTTTAATCAACCCTTTCCTCACTCACAACATCAAATTCATTTTGGAAAGAAGTGTTAAGCCAGCAAAACAGACCCATTCTTCGTTCTTGAGAGAGTGTCACTGAGTGCAGATGACAAAATCCCTGCAAATGCAGGTAGAATTTCTCTAACACAGCCAGATTTGTCTATCAGTAGTCAATGTGAGGGAGTAAGTCATGCTTAAATTTTGCTCATTTCAATTCAAGTGGTTGAATTTTGCCCATAGAAATAAGCAGCACAATTTCCCCAAGGGAGGCAGGATATGCCCACAGTGATGGAGGAGCTGCCACATTGCATGTGATAATAGTGTCAGCCAGAGAGCAAGCACTACAGCTATAAATGTTGACTTTTTTTTTTTTTTTTTTAATTTTTACTGCTAGATCTAAAAGATCTAAAATGTGAAGCCCTGTTTCTGGGACTTCTGTGGACGTGTAACGTGCATGAGGAGTATCTAGCGTTTACACAGCAGGTGAAGATGGTAGGCTTTTATTCATTTAAGTCCACTTTATGCAAGTGGATGATGTTTCAGAGAGAGAGTATGGGGCAAATTAATGCTGCATTTACAGTTAAGCAGAAGGCTGTGATTTGATTTCGTTTTCAAATTTTCTGATAACCGTTGCTTCAAGTAACCTCTTCTGTTACTTTTTTCGTAATTTTACAGTTTGGCTGTATGTGGATACAGCATTTTCTGTAAGGTTGCAGAGATATATTACTAAGAACATCTTATCTGTATCAAAGAGCTGACATGCATCAAAGTACTAAGTTGCATCCTCTTCAGTGCCAGCAATCTACACAACCTAAGAGCCTGCAACTCCATTAAATCTCTATAATTTTTGACAGAAGAGACCTTGTTTGCATAAATCCGTTGAATACCAATGGGAGTATGATTACAGCCTTAACAAAGGGAGAGGCTGAATACAAATTTGGGAGGGCCAGAAAGTGTTTAGTATCTTATTGTTTTCATCAGAATTCTAAATCTCATTCATGCAGATGACTCTGATCTTTATATCAATGCACAAAAAGAAAAGAATAGAGAAGGAAAAAGACTCTTCTCTTTTGACTGAAGCACTGATTTTGTTATCATGTTACCAATGAGGGTCCATTCGGGATGGAATACATTTGTCCTGGAGGGAAATAATCTGGAGAAAAAAAAAAAAGTATAAAAAATAATCAGAAAATAGAGAAGATGTGATTGTGTTTAGTACATTGATGCTTGCTGGCAGAGCACCTCTGCCTTAAGCTTAATACTATCTGTGTTCTTTTGTTATGCTCTATACTTATTAACTGGATTCTGGGTTTTTTGTTTTGTTGGTTTTTTTTTTTTTTTTTGTTTTGTTTTTGGTGTGTGTGTGTGTGTGAGGTTTTGTTCATGAAACAAGTTGGCAATTAGCCACTGACCTGGGAAACAAAAAGGGAGTTGTTTGGAGTAAATTCAATGATCATGATGCATCTTGCTATCTGATTTCTTTTGAGATCAGAAATACCAGGTATGTGTTTTGGAGCTAAATAAGTTAAACAGGCTGCTTGTTATACTTAGAAAAGAAAATTCAATAGCTATTCTATCGTGGTAACACCATATTGTCCCTTTTTGCTTCTAGGGTGGTAGTTTCTTGCTGCAAATGGACAAAGTCAGGTTGGCTTCTGTGTTGACTCACAAGACAGAAGAAAAGATGAACCTTTTTTGTGTCTTGTCTTACATAACTAGGCCAGTCTTCCACTGGGAAGCGCAGTTGCTCTTCCCTACTAGTATCCTGACAGGAGGCGTGGGGTTTGAGGCCCACATCAAGAAAACTTGTCACCATCTCCGAGGCCAGCAGAGCTGCTGTAGGAGCATATGCAGCCCTGTATGGCAAACAAAATGAAAACTCAAGTTTAACTCGCAAGGCTTGGTCTTTCATTCCTGCAAAGCAGGAGAGAAGGTAGCCAGTCTTCAAATTGGAAAAACTTATTTCTGGGAATGAGTCAAAGCCGAAATAAGTAATGCAGTCCTGACTAAATGCAATGATATGGTTGATGCAGTGTCATTTCCATGTATACTAGTACAGTCTTACCCATGTAGATACCAATGTTCAGGATTGAGACTCAACCTTCTATTTGTCACTGCTTCTGTTTAATAGTGTTTAATGAGCTGCTCTAATTCCTGGAAGTGATCTGCATCCAAAATTACATTTCATATAGGCAATTTGTTTATATACTTGATTGTATGTTATACTGACGTTATTTTTCCCATGGGCTTCCACAAATGAACCAGATCTATTTCTGTCTGTCTTGTTTTCTTCTTCCTTTCTTCCTTCCTGACCTGTCCAAGCCAGAAGAACTGCCGAAAATGAGTATTTCTCCTTCCAGGAATAAGACCAACATAATTCAAATGATCTTTTTAAGTGTTAGCTTGAGTCATTAAATAACATTACAGAGAAAAGCCACTCCAAATTCTATTATTGTTTATGCTTTTATCAATACATAATGCCTCGGAAGTCAGCACTTTACTTCAGGTCCTCAGTTTTGACAGTCTTAAAGAAACTTGTTAAACAAATGCTTCATCAATAATGCAGAGTTTCTAGAAACGCTCATTTATTCGCGCGTGTGTGTGTGCGCCAAGCGGATGTACCATTCTAGGTAGCAGCAAGAGCAACTAGTATGCTGCAATGAGATGCAAGTACTGCCAACTTGTCCAGATCTCCTAGTGAACATACTACTTTGTACCTTCATGTTTTCTCTGGTGTTTATCCAGGCAATGCTACCAGGGTAGTATTTGTGCAGAGTCAGTCATCAGTTTAATAGCAAGGTACAGTTGCGTGTTATGTTGGCCAGTGTTGTTATTTTTGATGGCAGATTGACAAAGACAGATCTGCTTGAATACTTGTACGCTGAAACTAATGTAGGTACATCTGTCTGCCCCTTAATGCTGGAGTCCTGTGACCTTCAAGTGTCCTTATGGCGGTGCAAGATGAACTGGAGCATGGTGCTCCACAGCCACTGTTTGTGGTTCTATAGGTTACAAGACAGCATAGTTCATGTGACAGAACAGCAGTTGTTCTCTCCATTTGTGGGGAAATGGTAGACTGCTGTCTAAATATTTCACTGAATTTGTCGAGAGACACTGCGAGAGTTGTTCTATGTGACCATCTGAATGATTCTTAAAGCATTTCTTCTTCTTCCATTTTTTCTTTGACATTGCTAACTAAAATGATGTTGGCATCCTCAGTTATCACAGAATGGCCAGGGTTGGAAGGGACCTCAAGGATCATGAATCTCCAACCCCCCTGCCACAGGCAGGGCCACCAGCCTCCCCATTTAATGCTATACCAGGCTGCCCAGGGCCCCATCCAACCTGGCCTTGAACACCTCCAGGGATGGGGCATCCACAACTTCTCTGGGCATGTCTCTCACTTTATAATGTTGGCTGATGATATTAGAGGTGGATATTGGTGGTATGGCAGTAGAGGTTGAAAATTCCCACCAGTATTCCCTTACATGTTGTTGCCGTGTGACAGATGGCAGCAGAGGGGCAGTCTGACAAAGTGGCATCTGATATGGAAATGTGGATGAAGCAAAGGTGTGTCATTGAATTCCTCCATGCAGAAGAAATGGCACCCACTAACATTCACTGATGTTTGCTGAATGTTGATGAAGACAAAACAGTGGATGTGATCACAGTGAGAGTTGGACTGCATGGGCAACATCTTCCTAGCAGCGATGCTGCTATGAGCAGCTACAAAGCAGTGGATTACCTCCACTTGTTCAGATTTTGAGAAATGCAGCATGCAGGCTCTTGATCAGTATTGACAAAAATGATTGTGACTATGTTGAAATAAAGCATGTTGTAGTTGAGAATTATCTAGGGCCCTGTAAACAATTAAATACTATCATTTAAATGACATCTGTGAGAACTTCTCTTATATGTAGACTTAAGTAGCACTCGTTTGTGAAGGGAATTCTCATCTTTTTCATTATCCTTGATTTCTTATCTCAGGGATTATAGCCATGAAGCACATAGCACATGAAGTCTAAATGCAAAGAAATAAATGAAGATCCTGTGCCTAGCATTCATTGAGCTTCCAACATCTTCCATCTTTTCCATTTGGTTATGTTTTGGTTTTGGCATATCTAATTAAGAAATCTTGCAGATCTCTCTGGTTCCTGAAATGTCAATCTGTAGTGTGTGCATTTATTTTCCTGAGTAAAAGAAATTATAAAATTCAAAGCTTAATCTCTTCTGTTAGAAGATCAATTCTACAGTTTATGTTTTTAAAAGTACTGACTCTGCTTTTGTTTAAGTGGAGGTGTTTGGGCCTGATATTTCTTGTACTCCACATACCTAGAGTTCCCTTACTGGTCCAGTAACATTCATCCTATTCTGACATTATTAAAACTTTAAGTTTGCTGATGCCTAAGTAGTACAGCTCATTCACTTTAGCAGTGGCATGCCTATGTTCTCAAGGGCAGATGTTAGCTCTTAATTAGCATGCTCTGGCTTTGGTGTTGGTTTTTTTTTTTTTTTTTTTTTTTTTTTCTCCAGCTCTTTACCTAGCAGAACAAATTCAGAGCAAATGAAGCATCTAGAAATTCTAAAGTGCTACTCTCAGTAGCCAAAAGTGATGAGCATCAATATTTAGCTTGCCAGGGGAGGCTGATATTGTCTGTAGGCAGAATGTAATCAGTGATTAATGTATTTTTATTCTGCAAAGAGAATGGGACTGACTGAACATATGGAGGTTAATCAGGGGAGATGTTCAAATCTGGGCTAGACAAAGCACAGCATGTAATCATCAGAACTGGTTCAGGGAATGGGTGGGACAAATAACGTGCTGGATTCTTTTGAATTCATTGATTATTAAATTTAATGACGTGCTTGAAAAACAGAATGTCTCCCTTTCCCTTGTTACAAGGTTTTATGGAGCAGTAGTTTTAATGGGGAATAAGTATACAGCAGGCATGCTGCAACTTGAATTTCTCTAATTTTGTTTTGAAATTTTGCCTTTGCAAGACCCTCCTGGTCAGCCATAAAGGCAGAAACTTGTTTTTCAAATGAGCAGGAAATCAATAGACCTGATGAATGTACTTCAGAATGAAGCTTGACCATCATATCCTAGCCAAGCACCTAGTATTGGCTATAGCTTGAAAATCAGCAGCGGAGTGAAAATATTCCAGTGGTTTTGGCTGCAGGCTTCCAATGACATTAATCTTAAAGATGAAATATTGCTCATTTGCTTATTCTTGTATTACATC
Source organism: Lagopus muta (assembly GCF_023343835.1). Lineage (NCBI taxonomy): Eukaryota > Metazoa > Chordata > Aves > Galliformes > Phasianidae > Lagopus > Lagopus muta. Next base: position 85,385,446 of record NC_064433.1, read on the forward strand.
ATGGGTTGTACTGGGGCCATCTTGTCAGCTTAATTCTTGTCAGGGCTTTTGGAGAGAGCATCTGTGGATGAAAGACCAGCATCCAACAATTGTTAGCTAATGGGAAATTAAACACTGGCATAGATCTCAGGGCCTGAGCACCTGTTTGGGTGGGTGTGAACCCAACACCTACCATCTCAGTTCTGATTCCCTGCAGGATTGGTGTGCTCCCATGACGGAAAATACCCTTCTCCATCTGCTTTTCCTGGCTCTTGATTTGCACTGCACTGCAGCAGGGAGAGCAGCATAGCTGTGAAAACCTTCTTATGGTGCTCTGAGGGAAATACTGTTTTCTGTAACTAAACATCTTTTGCAGAAAAAGGCCCTAAGGCCCTTTGGAAAGGCCTTGTATAGTTTGGGTTTGTCTGCTGTGTTAGGGGAAAAAGGAGAGGAAGGAAGCAGTTGTAGAGAAAACACAGATTATTTACAGTGAAACAGTGAGCATCCAGGTGAGCTGTTGTATCAACACCTTTTATCATCTGACTTGTGGGCAAACAGGGCTGTGGTTTGGTTTTTGCTCCTAAGGGAGCAAAGGGTTGTGGGGGAAAACATATCACTGCAAATGTAAGAGCAGCAGCCCACACCTTGCAGCAGGTGGTTATGGCTGCAAGCATTTCTGAGTATAAAAAGTCTGTGTCACTGCTTAGTGACACACGGCACTGCTGCTGTTTTGCTGCTTGCATAGGGCTGCTTTATCGCTCTTGATGCTTGTCCAGGCTGAGAGAAAGGTAATGTAATAATAGTAATAACCATAACAGAAGGCCCATTAGAGTATGATGGAACCTCCTGTTGGGAATGCATTGAAAGCATGTTGACAAATAGAAATATGCTGTAGTCCATTTAGTTGCTCCATGTTTTGTTTTGTAGCTGCGTGCTGTAATTGCTAAGTGGGAGTAATGCTTGGAGTTCTCTCACTTGGGGTATGAATCCCCTGCGTGCTGCAGATGAGCACACACATGCCAGTTTTCACAGCACCAACAAACAAAAAAGCATTAGGGCTGTGGAATCAGCATGGCGAGGCAGAGATGAAGAGCATGTCTACGGTTTGCTGATGTGAAGAGCGGAGAAATGTCAGACTGCCAAACCGCCGCCTCTTCTGCAGAAGTCTAATACTTGACTGTGTGTTTCTATACTTATCTCACTACTTTAATAGTCACTTCCCTGTTCAAATTATTCAAACACCTTTGCCAGCTGATGCTTGCAGGTTGCTGCTTCTCTGCACATTCCACACTTCTTCACTGAAATAACTGAAAAGAAATACCCTTATGAAAGTGCAACTGTGTGAGAGCAGTGACTGCCATCCATATGCTATATAAACTTATTTGTATCAATTTGTACTTGCTTACATAATGTGATTATATGCAGCTAATCATATCATGCAATTAGCTACTTACACCTATTTTATTACCATAAGTTATTAAGAAATACACTGTTTATTGGCCACAAGTTGGTTGTTTTTCATTTTGCATAATAAAATATATTATGCAAGGAACCTACATATACTGGGCTTGGACTTCCGAATATCTCAGCTGCTTGAAGATTTTGCACCAAGGATTTTAAATTTAAAATAATAGTACTTTTCTAGTTACTGCATCTGTAATAATTCTGTGTGCAGTTAGTGCTGTTTATGGCACATGCAGTATTGTGTTTGCAGCACCGATGGCATTTTCCGATGCTGCTTTACAAAACTGGATTAAAAATATGTCTTGTCCTGTGAGCTGTCTAGTGGAAACTGCTGTATTTTCATCATATGAAAGTATTTTAAACCTTGTTTTACAAACCAAGATCTGTAAATGCGGTGTGTTTGTGTAACTCCCTTAGGATTTACAGAGTTAATTGTGAGCCTTAGGGAGGGATTTACTTTACATATTTTTTTTATATGTACCCTTTTCTTGTAGCCTGCCTGGTTGAGGGCACAATTGTTCCTAGAAGATAATGAGGTTCAAGCAGTAACAGATGCAGAACGATTTTTTGTTCATTTTCAGATGGTATTCTTGGATAAAGGAAAGTATATCAGAATGTAAGATACTCATTATTAATATATTTATGTTATCTGAGCCTAAAGGAGCTTGGTATTCTCTAATGAAATACAAAGGTTTGTTTGTTTGTTTGTTTTTAAAGAAAAAAAAATCTGTCTTTACATCCAGAATTTATTTTTATCTTGGCTTCTTGATCTCTAATTTCCTGACACATTTTCCTATCTCTTCTCTGGAGCAGAAGTGTTCAACAGCTAGTGCTAGGAAAAAAAAACTGGAATACGTGGGTGCTCCTAGTTGTAGCAGGTAATGTTTGATCCCCTTTTTCTTATTCTGGAGACCATTCAGTTCTTTAGCTGTAGAAAAATCAGTGCTGTGCTTTGTACAATACATCTGAGTAAACTGTATATTAAGTGCTTCTATAATGATTCTGAATCACTGTCATGTTCGAGAAGAAAAAAACAAAAACTATAGGGGGAAAAAAAAAAATCTACATTTGTCCTCTTAGTTTCTTGAAGGAAAGTTGGTCCGAACACGACGTGGCATTTTTAAAACAGCAAATATTATTAAACTGAGTTTTGTTGCACTAACTGTGATCTTGAAATCCAAAAATATCTCCCACTGCTTTTCACTGTATGTTCCTATCTCCCTGTTACTGGATGCAAACTGGTTTTAGTTTTAGGCCAGCCTGATTCTCAGTTCCACCAAAATAGTTTTTCTATGATTGTTGTTCTACCACTTTGTCTTCTGTTATGCTCAGCTGCTCTTCTGTTGCTCCATTCGCTGCTTTGGTACTTGCACCAGAGAAGTACTTAAACCACAAATAACGTGACTAAGTGTCGAGTCTGTCAGTGTTCATCTAATTACAAATTCTACATTGATCACTGGAGTGTTGGTATCAGCATTATACTGATTGAGAGAGCTATTTTGGGAGACAGTAGTTACAATTTAAAGTGGGTTGTGGAAGACTTTTATGCATCATGGACACTTGTTTTAGCATACGTGCCATGTAGATAACGTGAATAAATTCCTAAATCTTATAGAAAATGTGCAGATCAATGCAATTTTTGACCATTGGGCCAGGTCTCTAATTATGGATTTTTTTTTTTTTTTTTTCAACCAGCACAAAGACCTTGTTTTTCATTGAAAATAACCTAAGATTTCCCAGGAAGTATTTTACTGTTATTTTTTAAAATCCTGTTTTTTATCTGTACTATCTCTTCCAACCACACAGCATACATTTTTGTCTGCTTTTATTTCTTCAGTTTATTTTCAATTCTGTTTTACTACCTTGAGTTGGCAGTATTCAGTCTTGTGTTACTGACAAGCCCAGTCATGGCTGATTGATCAGGATTAGAAGCAGCATCCTTTTATTGCTTTCAAATCAAGACTAGATATATTTTTAAACAAAATAAATAAAAGTAATACTGTTCAAGCAGGATTTGAAGCCTGAAATAGAAAGAGATGGGGAAGATTTTTGGTTTGTCTTACAGAAGGTCAGGCTAGCCTTCTGGGCTTCAGTATTGATTTGAAGTTAAAAATAAGATTTATGCTTTTCTGAGGCTGAATCACAGCACAGAGATGGAGTATATAAATGTTGTTCCTGATTGGGGTGGAGATGCCAGTAATTGAATTCATACTATGGAATATGATGTTGAGAACTTACATTGTGGATTTCTTTTTTGGCATTCATAAAAAACTTACTGTAGCTGTGTGTTGCTGCTCTTTGGTACTTTTAAAATGTTTGAACAATGCAGATTTTCTTGTAAGATTTTGCTTCCCACCCCATTACCTGTGCTTCGCCTGCGTTGGCTCTTTCCTGAAATGATTCCTCCAGGGAAAAGACTTCCTGGCAGGAATGCTTGACACAAGCATAGTGCAATGTCCCTTTTAAACTGATTTCTGTGGAGGCATTTTCAGGATTCTGGTATGGGTGACCAGCAGCTGGAGAGAGTGAGTGATGGGATGGGAGTCTTCAGTGGTAACTAGAGTAATTAATCAGCATGGCAAGGGATCCCTGGCATAAGAAGTTTATATCATTCCATAACAGACAAGCAGGGATTTTCCTGATTATTAAGTAATGTTCAGAGTAGCTAATCCTTTCTTAAGCAGAACTTTTGCATAATCAATGAACCAAACATGAATCACAATCTGAAGGTGGCGCACCTTCCATTTCTGCCTGCTGAGGGAAACGGACAGCTTAATTATGGGATCCTGCAAGCTTCTGTGGTGTTCTATGCCAGCAAGGTGTACATGTAAATCTTCACATGTTGCTGGCAGGCTGAGCATCGCAGGGCTGCTGGGAATACTGCTACTGGACTGCTACTTTCCTGGGCATTGCTGGAAAGGGAGCTCTGGACTGACAGGAGGAAAACTTACGTCCTGCTCCCACATATCAGGGTCTTGGGCACACTGACCACTCTGCCTGTCCCTGCCTAGTTTTCCTCAACTAACAAGTTCTTCTTAATAAACCATAAATGTGTTAATGATGTGGTAAACTTGGCTACAAATCTTGGTCCCGAATATGATTAATTTAGATTCCATCAAGGCAAACCAGCAAAGGTGTGCAAAACAGTGCTACATGTGGAAACCCTCAAAACTTGTCCATTGCTTTTTATGCGACTGATGAGAGAAAGTGTCTTTATGAATTGGCTTGGATCATCATGCTGCAGGTTTTTTTCAGATCTCAAAGAAGGCTGGGAATGGATTCAGTTTTTTGGCAGTGTGAAAGCCTAAAGAAACTATGGCCTTGAAGAATAGATTTCAGCTTGTGAAAAGCTTTTTTAAATTTTTTTTCTTCCTATGAGAATTTTATGTTTAGAAATAAACTGTAGGAATTAATTTTATTGATGTTGTTCATATTAATGTATCATTTGGACTTCACCGAAGTCTCCTTTATGCATCTCACTAATGCAGGAGTAATGCTTATAGGAGGTATATTGCTGAGGAAAGGGAAACTATGCTGATGGAAGTCAACTACTGTAAGCTTTTTTTGTGGTAGGAGAAACCAAGTAGGCATAAAAGCAGTGTCAGCTTTGCTAATAACTCAACTTGCTTCCTAGCTGATTGTTCTTTAGACTTTGTGGAATCTAATTTTTGTTTTCATTTGCTTTAATTCGGTATTATTTTGCTCAGAATTCTGTGGGAGTTTATCAGACGTACCTAGTGCAAAAGCTCATGCTTCTGATTGAGAAGTGAGCTTGATGTTATACAGGAAAGCAGAGGGTTGGAGTGATGCAGTGTTCAGATGAAAGGGGTGTGATCAGGGACTTAACATTGAAGTTCTTGGGTATGGAACACAGTACTGTTGATGTGGCTGGTCATGTTTGGTTGGAAGAGGAGGGGAACTTGTCTTTGGTGCATATAATTATAAAAGAAGACTACTTGCATTGCTTTACACATTTAAGTTGAATTAGTCAAACAAGAATAGCACTGAAAGTTATGGAAATGCAGCCGAGTGGCTATGGTAGAGAGTGACTAACAGAAAAGAGAAGATGGTGTACATTGGGTGTAACATCATGGATTGAGAAGGCTCCTAAAAATTTATTACTGTAACTGTGAAGAAGGTGGTAATGTGGATTTTACTTTTCTTGCATAAAATAAAAACAAGTATTTGTTGGTAGCATGTTTACTTTGATTTTCTAGGCTTCTGTTTACCATCCAGACTTCTTTGAGGCACCACGAAGTTTTTTGTTCATTCAAAGGGAAATCTCATGTTGTGAAACATAAACTATTAAAAGTGTTGAGAAACTTGAATTTTTGAGGAAAGTAATCATGATATTGTTTAGCCAGTTACACTCTATTTCTTTCCTACTCCCCACACTGTCAGGATATTGATTTGTCTTGCCAACTTCTCTGCATTACTGCTGCTTGAAGATACACACTTTTTTTTTTTTTTTTTTTTTTTTTTTTGTCCCTCATGTGTTTGCTTCCAAACACCCATCTTTCTCTCCTGGTCTGTGGAATACTGTCATGGGTGCAAAGTAGGAACACCACAGTAGCCTTAGGCTGGATCTAAGACAAGATAATTTTTGTCCAAATAGCTTAAAAGTAAAGGTGATGAGATAGTGTCCAAATATAATGTACCCTAATTTAGTAGAGCCACTAACTTGACTTTATCAAGTGGTTACTGAAAAGCTTGAATACGAATATATGCACATACTTAGAAATAGACTGAAGTCCTACCTCATTTTTCCCAGCATAAATATTTAGGCTCAGAAACTAAATCATCTGGAAAGCTAAGATGGTTGGCAGGCTTTTTTTTTTTTTCCCTTATCTTCAGGGCATGCAAAAACTGTTTGGCTCAATTACTACCCAATTACTACTCAATTACTACTAATACTAGAGGTGTATCTTAGCTCCAGTAGTTCTTAAATTTACCATGCTAACTTAAGTCGATAAATGAATTACCATGAAACTGCTATTGAAAGTTAAGTCTGCCTGCATCATTAACTGCATGCTGTCTCATATCCTTGAAACAACCATCTCTACTGTGAAAAGAATTTGCCCACAAGGTCAGCTGTCCTTCCAAACTTACTGTGTGTAAATCAGACCTGGATAGTTATGTAGATATTCATTTTTGTTCTCCTTTGGCTCTGCGTAGTTCATAGGCTTTCCTGAGTTATCAAATCTCACTGAAGCTCAATATAAGCAGTATTTACTAGCTGAGAGTTCTCTTCTAGTTCTATTTAATGTAGATTTTTGAAGTACAGTGGTGAAACAATTTAAATTATGGTCTATGTGAAGAAAAAAAAAAAAACAATAACAAAATAATACCATGTAGAAATGAATGAATACTGGGAGTAACAACTTCCAAACATACATACCCAGATGTATTGATCTGGGTTAATGTGATTATCTCCAGGCAGTGTGTAAATACTGCAGATCCGTTCTGTGAAATCTCTGTGCTTTTCCTAGCTGTGCATGTGGATGAGCCTGTTCTTGTCCTTCACTCAGAGCAGTTGTTCAGAGATGGGAGCTGCATCATTTTCTGTCTGCTTGCTGAGTACACTGCATACCCCTAGGGTGCTAAGAGCATGATTTTAGCAGGGAGCACAGGGTTGCTTGTTTCCTTATTGGCTCACTGCTGCCTTCTCTTGTGCATTGACTTTGTATTTTTTGCTAAGGTCATTCACAGCCTTACTTCTTGTAGTTTATTCTTTTCTCATTCAGTGTGAAGATTATTATATTTTCTATAGTATTTTCTTCCTTCAGCCGGTGACTTGTCCTGGTTAAATCTTCAAAAATTATCTCCTTCCTTTTGCTTCCTCTTATGCCAGGAAAAATTAGCAAATCTCTAAAGCCATTTCACTGCTCTTCTGTTGCAGCTCTCCTTTGCCTTGAAGCCTGCACAAGTCTTTGCTGGACTGTTCATGATCTAAGACCTTTCTGTTGCCAACAGGCCAATGTAGTTAGGCAGTCTCTGCAGAAAAGCATGTGAGGTTTAAAAATAACCCAGAGAGAAATCCCCAAAGAAGTACCATCCACAGAGCAGGGAAGGCTGGGAGAAAGGAAATGGAGCTAGGGCTGGGAAGAGTTGAAATCAGTTTGTTTCCCCCAGCTCCCCATGAGAATGGCCTCCAGTAGCGCAGCCAAAAAAAACTGCAGTGTCTCACTCAGTCTGTGCATTGGACTATTCTTGCTTTTCCAGCTGTCCTCATGCTCACGTACACTTCAGATACGATTGTGCAGTCTGAGAGCAGGCTATCTTTATGGTGTTTGTGTAGTATCTGTTACATGTGTGGCATTATTAGGGTGGGAACGACGCGTGATAGCGGATTTTATAGAGCAAGCTTTAACTAGACTATTTGAACTGAAAGAGAATAGAAATAAGCTTAAAGAGAAGACTGGAAATGTTGAAATTTAAGAAAAGAATTTAAATCTCCTTGTAAAACTTGTGCATTCTGTTGTGTATTCCTTCTATGTATTATTTTTATCTCCACTTGTAGTGTCTGGTATTAAATGAGACATTAAGTTCTAAAGCACAGTTGTTTTTCCAAATGTACTTACGTTGCAAGTAGCATGTCTTGATCGAGAGAGAGGAGCTTCTTGCATATAATAATGAAAAGCAATAACAATTACTCCTGCTTGGAAGTCATGTTGAAAATGATTTGGACTATACGGAAAAAATATTTTTTTGCAGGAATTGTAAAACTGGTAGGTCTTGTTTACGGCATGCTTGCTGGAGTTTGTGGGCACGTGGACTTAAAAACTGACACAAGATCACATCCTAATACCTTTGTTCAGAAATAATGGCAATGATTGGGGATTAGAGCTGTACTGTATTTTAGCAAGAAATCTTACATTTCTTAGATTCCTTGAGCTTACACATAATCAGGGTGGTTTTTTTTATCCCTTATGAGACCCCCTCCCAGAGGATGTGTGCAAGTCCTGTTGAGCAAAGAACAATATATTTTTATTTAGATTTATTATACGAGGATTAGGCACTGGAATGGCTGCCCAGGGAGGTGGTGGAGTCGCCGTTCCTGGCAGTGTTCAAGAGGCGTCTGGATGAGGAGCTGTGAGATATGGTTTAGTGCTTGTGGTAGCAATGGTAATGGGAGGATGGTTGAACTAGATGATCTTGTAGGTCCTTTCCAACCTTGTGATTCTGTGATTGTGTGAAATTCTATTTTAGAGAAGCTTTATACAAGAATGGTGCAATTCTAAAACACATGATTTTCAGCTTCAGTGCCTATGGAATCTGGTGACAGGAGGTCTCTAGCTCCAGTATTTAATTTCAGCATAGGTCTGCAGCATTCCTTTGCTGAAGGATGCTCTTGAAGCAGACACGTATTTTATTTAGGAGTAACACTGATAAAGTTCTTGCTGCTTCCCTGTTTTGTGACCATTGTTATTCATGTGTTCTTTTCTTTGTTCTAATTTTGAATCTTCTGTATTCTAATTTAGCTGGAGAGTTCAATTATTTTGCTTTTTATGTCCCTTATGTGATTTTCATATCTCTTAGTGGCTTGATGGCAGAGAGATATCTGCTACAGCCAGTAGCTGAGAAATGGATTTCTCCTTTTCACGGGGAAAAAAAAACAAAGTCGTATTTTAGGAAAGTGATTTTTTTTTTTTCTCCCTGATTTTAAACGGAAACAAGACTGAACATCCTATGGAATTCAGATTCTGAAAAAAACCTGTTTCATATGTAGCTAGAAATTTAAAAAACAAAACAAAACAAAAACCTGTTATGCACTTAGTGACTAATTTAATTAACATTTTATGATATTCTCAGTGTTCATTTTAATACTGTGATCCCCTTTAATCTAAATTTATTTCTCCACTTAAAGTATTGAGAAGGGAGAAAAAGAATAGGTACCTTCAGATGCAATAAAAGAAAAAACTATCCCTCCAAAATATGAGTACATGTAGAGCAAGAAATAAAATGCGCTGAGCATGGCTTTGGTAACACTTTTCCTTTTGATTTAAACTTAAATTTTAGATAATGCTAATAACGTCATGAAAAGGCAATAAAAACACACAACCTGCAATATTTCTTTCAGCCGAGTAGATTTAGAAAACAATGTTGTTGTCTTTTCTGTGTGAATAAATAGTTACTGATTTAAAGACCATTTTGAACAGTGTATAACCTCACTATTTCTGACATGGTACTGTGCTTAGTCTTCATTGTGCATGTTATGATAACTCCTGCTTTATAAGGAATACAATACTACTGTTCACTGTAGCATCCAGGCAGCTCACAAATCCAGGAGTTTGCTTAAGAAGCCTTGTTTTGAAAAGAACTGTTATGCTCCAGTGGCTGATGATGATGGTGGGAGCTAGAGGCTAGCCCTGTGTTATGCAGCCACCTCCGCTCTGTACTTGGACAGCAGCAGCTCACCTCCCCACAGGTAGGCCTGCATGCTTGAAACATAAATTCAGTAGGATTGCATTTTGTGAAGCACGCCTTCTGACTGTGGTGGCTGGTGCAGTGTGGCTCTCGTGGATCCTGGGATCAGGCTTAAAGGAGGAGACTGTCTGTTACAGCATACAGAAGAAAAAAGGCACTTGTTTTTTATATCGTAAAATGACTTTCTCAGCTGTAACCATGTAATGTGTCCTCAATCCAGCAAGCTTTTTATGCTGCTGTACATCACCATGGGCTGCAAATTGCTGTTATCTCTTACTGCTACATTGAGCAGTGCACTCTTATTTAAAATGACTTCTGAGCAGTTGTCTTGATTAGAGCACTTAAATGAATAAATAATGCAGTGGACTTCACAGTGAGGAAAGAAATAGATCAACTGGAGCTGTAATTCTTGAGAGGATACATTTTTCCCACTTTCTGATTTTATGGATTATTTAAAAGAAGTAGCTCTGATCACAATGATTCTTGTAATGTTTTCATTTAGTATAGTAGCATTGACTTTGATCTGTTGCTATTGTGTGTAGCAGGCATTTCTGATATTTGGCCTATAATATCTTTCATAATGTACAGACTAATGAAGGCTCGTGGGCATCCATTTCCTGCTTTTTTTTTTTTTTTCCCCCTCCAGAAAATGAATGTAGAGTTCAGAACTTTGTAGCTCTTTGTATTAGTTCTGTGTGGAGTAAAAGAAAAGTGAATGAGCAGCAGATGTGTGATATAGTACCAGCAGTATGTTTTCCTCATCAGATCTGAGATAGCGTTTTAAGCATCTGGAACAACTATGGTGACAAATCATCGGTATTTCTGAGAAAGGCATTTCAAAGGGGCGAGAAGTCATACCAGCTCAGTCATTGCTGAGGTCTGGGGATGACATGTTCATCTAATGAAGAAAAGAAGCTACAGCTTCTCTGAGTTTTCTCATTGCATAAATTGGATAAGGCCATTTCTTGTTGTGTGGGGTACTTTGCTATTAAAATTACGTGTTAAGACAACACAGAGCAGGTGAGTAGCAGGATTCATTGCAGACAGTCTTTTTTCCTATTCGTGTCCTGCATCTCTGGTCTTATTTTCTGAACTACTGAGATAAGGGTCATCTTCACTCTAACTTTTAGTCTCAGGAAAGAATGTCTGATTTTTTTGCAGAATGAATGGAAGAAAAGTTGCACACGAATCCCAGAGCCCCTATCCCTATGAAACAAGATTTTTTTAGATTTTTTTTTTTAAATAATGAATTTTAAAAAACAAAACAAAACAAAAAAAGAACCCAACCAAAAAAAAAAAAAAAAAAAAACCACAACAAAAAAACAACAAGCAACTCCCCTATCTGTTCAACTGTCCCAACCTGCCAGGAGTTAGCATTAAGCTTTGTACATTTTGGTGCAAACTGCAAGTAAGATGTGAAAAAAATGAAAAGAAGAGCCTAGATAGGGGATTGAGATGTCACAGTGTTGTCATCTATGTCTGTGGTGTCGCTCCTGTGTTGAAATATGTAGTGAGTTTTAGATGCCATGATAGAAACTTGCCTCTGCAATGGCCCCTCCTGTGGTCCAGTTGTCTGCCTACTTGACTAAGATGTAGCAGACCAATTTTAATGCATTTCTTATTCTGAGGGATTTTAACTTATTTCTCAGGGCAGTGCTTTAGACACTGATCTACAGCTAAGCTGGATTGTTCTCTCAGTTTTTTACAACTGATACTGCACAGTCTGTGTAAAACATTTCAGGTAGGGTGGGGACATCAACTTGTCACTAACTCAGGAATAAGTTTTGATCTTTGACCTAATAGAGCTGTCCCCAAAAGAATATGCTGCCTTGAGCTAGGGGAGAAACCTTCAGCCTACTCTCTCATGTACTAATGTACTAAATGCCCTAGTGGTTACCAGGGTGAGTAGCAAGTTAGTGACTGTAGGGTTGGTAGAACCCGCAGTGGTGGCAGCATGGCTGCTTCTGCAATTGAACTGTTAAGATTAGCCCTTTGCTACCTCTGAAAATGCCTCAAAGGGGAAGCAAAAGGCTTATTCAGTACGCAGTGAAAACGGTTTGTTTCTCAGCTTCAGCAAAGACCACAAAATATCCACCTTGAGTAGATCCAAAACTGATGACCTTCCTGTACCTCACACAGCCATTAAACTTGTAAATCCTTCTTGCGTAGGTGGAGTTTCACTGACTCATACCTCTGCCTGGTGGGAGCCTGGGGCAGAAAGGTGCTCTTGTGCTGGATGCTCATAAATGATCTGAAGACCAGTGAAATCGATGCACCCTTGGCAAATTATGATTTGGGAGCTCATTATCTCTTTGTGAAACTCATTTTCCAGCCTACTGATTAAGCTTATAAAAGCAGAGTTTTAATATGCCTCTTGCTCTGTTTTTAATTCCCAGGCTGACAGTAAAGAATATTCTAAGCAACTCTCAGGACAGTTTATACCATTCTTTTATCTCAATGGCATATTGATCCTCTTGAACATCCCCTCTGCAACATAATGAACATGCATCTTAAATCCAGTTCACAGAGGTCATGTAGTGAGCTTTGTTTCTTCCTAGGGGGGTAGTCTGCAGTTCTGTATTCTGGTACTGAGTGCTGCCTATGAGGAATGGGTAGAGACCCTTACGTGTAAAAATCCTTCTGATCTCTTCTTACTTGTTCTTTCTCCTTGATTAGTTTCCTGGTGCTTGATGCTGTTGGGGTTTTGAAGTTATTTCACACTAAATGATAGAAAATCATCCTAGTAAATAAAACAGGGACTGTATTGACCTAGGAAAAAGCTCATGGAAGGTAGTTTTAGAAATCTATTTGTGGCCTGAACAAACATGGGAAGCTCTGTACTTACTGTGCTATTGAACTGGCATTGTTCTTAAATAAAAGTAGCTCTAAAAAAGCATCAAAACAACATAAATGCTTATGCATTAAAAAACAAACACAAAGACAACTTTAAGGAAGCTCCTACCGCAATGTCAACCACGGTCCAAAAAAGAAAAACCAGCTCGCAGCAAAGGAAGGGTTCACCCGGGGGACATGGGGAGTTTTGCTGGTATGCTAAAGTACATTAAACTCACATCCTACCTTATGCTGAGATCGCTTTCCTCCTTTGAGAAGCCCAAGCGTGTATGTGTGCATGCAGTCAGCAGCAGCATACACTTGGGCAGGCTGCCCCATTCCCTTTAGCTCCATTCAGACTCTTATTGAACATGAGCAGTGATTGGGACTATCTCTGTAATTTTCCACCATTGTGAGCATGGACTATGCTTCTGAAAAGGAAATAAGCTTCAGGATTTGTCCTTGGAATAATGAAAAACTCAGGCATGTTTCTTTGCAATGCAGGCAAAACTACCTGTGTTTTTCAAACAAATAATTATTGCCTTACTCACCCGATGCTCTGGAGCCTGACAGTCTCCCAATCATATGAATGAGGTAATCTTTCAGCAACTTAGCACTAAACTTGAGAACAAGTGAAAGAAGGAAACCACTTAGAGGGGAAAATAACCTCTCTGTGATGGCCCTTTCTCAGAAATACAAGATTTGCTGTTCAGTAGCAGCAAGTGTGTAGGGAACGAGCTGAATGGGAGAATCTGTCCACTCCTCTAAGTACTTAATGGGACACTTACTTCCTTTTTCTAAAGAAAGGCTGGTGACATCTGCATTTAGTTTAAGAAACTAATGGCAGAGAAACAAGGAAGGGCTCTGCTGTAAAGCAAGACAGCCGGATTGATGTTGCTTTCAGACTGAAAATAGCCTTTCTCATTTGAAAATCTGCAAGCCTCTCTGGAGGATAAATGTTTAAAGTAATGAGAAATATTAGATAAAATCTTGTTAAAGGAAAGGAATATTGGCTGTACATTTAGCTAAAATTTGGTAATGGGTTCAAAAGTGAGTGTCTTGCAGTCAGAGTTAGGAGAGTATGATGTTCAGAGTTAATACAAGAGTAAGAAAGTGTGTGTATACTTAGAAATGCTGTTGAAACCACTATGGTTTTAAACTTTGCAAATTGTTTGGATAGAACATTGGTCACTCTGAAAGTAATAGTAATACTTATAGTAATATTAATTTCCATGGAATATTTATATAATAAATAGTAATAATAATAATAAAATAGTAATATTTATTTCCATGGAAACTGCAAAATACACAAAGACCACAACAACAGTATTTGGTAGAGCAAGTTCTCAGCTACAAAATAATATTTTTCAGCACAGTCATCGCCATTAGCTCTGCATTTTCATCAGCAATGCACTAGAGTTTGCACGCCTAGCTCACCAAAATCTGCACCTGCAGGGGCAACTCCCTTTTGCCACTGCTGAAACACCACCCACCACCTCACTTTGCTCACATTTACTGGTTGGTCTCCGTCAGCATTCAGCAAATGTTGACTAATGTCATTGGGTGCCATTTCTTCTCCATGGAGGAATTCAGTGACACACCTTTGCTTCGTGTGCACTCCCATGTCAGAGACTGTTCTGTCAGACTGCCCCTCTGCTGCCATCTGTCACACAAGTAAGGGAATATTGGTGGGAAGATTCTACCACTGCCATGCTGCCAACATTCGCCTCTGGTGTTGTGGGCCAATGTAATAAAATAGGAAACATTGCTTTTGGAGCACTCCTTGTATAAATTTTTGTGACTAAAGTGGAAATAGAATGATTTTTACTTTTGTTCGATTTGAGGAAAAAGCAAAACAATCAATGTAAATCCAAAGCAAAGTGTGATTCCAGGTTTATTTTTAAATCTGATATGGTCAACATGAAAATTATTTTCCTGAGCATCCATGATAAACTGAAGCTCACATGTGTAGTATCCTATGGATCTAAAACAAAGGAACCAAAAAATCAGGCACGCTGTGAAACAAAATATTTTAATGCAAGAAGCTGACTGTTTTTAATGCTTTTTATACAGTGCTGTGAGAAATATTTGTTGCTGCAAATCAGATTCTTTTCAATAAAGCTGGAGAAGCTGAATGTAGTCTCATGGGTGGTTGTGTGTTGTTTTTTCTTTAGTCCCAATTCACAATATGTTACCACAGCCATTTCTTTTGTAAATTTACCTCTGCTGTTATTGAAACACGTCAGTCCTTTGATGTATGTTGTTATGCACTGCTATGACTAACAGGGATTTATGTTTCCTAGTTCTGTGGTCTTTCTGCAGATAAGACTGGTGCCACAGTTATTTACAATCTGTTCAGGTTGCATTTTTTGCCTTTGGTAAAGATCTGCATAGACTGGATTTGGGTTCTATGTGATGTTTCATTACAAACATAATTTCATTATCATTTTTCTCACGTGTGCTCCCTGTTTTTCTAACAGTTTACATTAGAGAGATTTAAATTACCATTGCTTTGGCAGGATAGGAACTGCTTGATTCTGAGGCAGAATACTCTTCAGTTATTTAAAACTGGTACACACTCTCTAGATGCCCATAATATAAATAGTGACGACAGTTTTTAAGCTATGTGTTTGAGTGAGTGATTTGACTACTGCTAGGGAAGAATAACTCATGCAGTACTGGTTCTTTTAAAACCTCCTTCCTTGCAGCGACAGCAGGTATTGACTGCATACTGTAAGAACGACATGGGATGCTACTCTATGTTAACTGGATTCTGAAATACACCTGATCTTTTAGGAAAGGATCATAGAATAACTAAGGTTGGAAAAACCTCTAAAATTATATAGTCCAACCATCAACCCATCCCCGCCATACCTATTAACCATGTCCCTCAGTGCCATGTCTACACAGTTCTTGAACTCTAACAGACAGTGACTCCACCACCTCCCTGGGTGGCCTGTTCCAATACCTCACATTCTTTCTGAGAAGAGACTTTTTCTCATATCCAACCTGAACTTCCCCTGGCACAACTTGAGGCCCTTTCTCTTGCCATATCGATAGAAAAGGGGTAGTAGTGCAAATCTTTTATGTGAAGGGCTTAATATGGACATAATTCTGAGGAGTGGATAGAAAAGTGAAAGCGTGAAGTTCTTAAAAAGCAAATAAAACTAAATATGAGAGAAAAAGCAGTTCAAGAAGAGGCAGGAGATGCTTGTAGGGCTCTGCAATTTAGTCATAAGGAGAGCAGGAAGTACCATTGTAGATATGTTTAGAAAAGAGGCACATAAGAGGGGTTGTAATATATAATGGTTATTTGCTGAGAAGAGTTCCATCAAAACACCTGCAAATGTAGGTCTATGTATGCCAATACATATCCCAAATATAAGCCAATTTTTTTTTTTTTTTTTTTTGTCTTTTGTTTCTCCTCCTGTTTAACAAATTAGCAATCTAGTTGGGCTTTGTGGAATTTCTTATTAACATTGAAGTTGATATTGATGTAAATCTGTCAAAAGAAAATCTAGGATATCTCCAAAGCTCTACAGAAGGGGATAATTGTGATATAAGTAGCGGAGGGGAAGATTCTTCCTTTGGCTGATTAGAAATAATATTCTTCTTATTTACTTTTCTAAGAGAAACGTAAGTGTAGCAGATTTAGTATTTATATCATGGGCCAGCAGCAGCACAGTTTAGCTTGCATATGAACTGGTTAAGAATCTTTGGATTTCCCCTTTTGATTTTTTTTTTTCTCCTGAGTTATTTTTTTCCATTCATTTTTATCCATTCTGTCTCCCTGTGTGTATTTAGGTGTCAGCAACAAATTCTGGGTGAGTGGGAACTTTCTGCGTCCTGAAGGAGAGGGTGGGAGAAATGGCATTACTTATTTGTTGCATTTGTCTACACAAAAAGAGAAAGCTCCTGAGATGCTTTAGTCCTTCAGATCCTTTAGATGAGTCACTAAAACTGCAATCAGATTGTGTCCTGACATTCTCTAAAACCATTGCTTAGAAAAAACAGCTGTTATAATCTAAGAAAAAATTAATACTCAAAATGGATAGTAAGACAGGCAAAGGGATTTTATGGAAAGGAGGCAGATTTTGAATTTTTAAAATAGTATATTTGGAAAGTTATTCTTTGTTTTTCAGTTGATATGTTCGTACTGTTGTTGTCTTATATCTGTTCTGATCAGAATGACTTTGAAGTCATGCTGAAAAAAACTTGTAAAATTGTTAAAGATTTTACAGAGCAAAAATCATTTTTCTACAAATAAACTGTGTAAGTTCAGAGAATTAAATGGTCTGGGGCACATCCCTTCACATCCCTAATGGTGAATTACTTAGGCTTGTTTTATTTTGTTACATGTTAATGAATACAAGGATTTCTTTTTATTTTTAAAGAGAAGATAACATTATGTAGCAGTGGAATTACTAAGTGCCATTATTTATAGAAAACTTGAAACAACTTGGGATTTTATGGGTATATGTAGCATATCCTTCAGATTGCTTATCGTATTGTGTGATAGCAGTGAAGTGCTATTTCTAGAAAGCGCAGATTTGTTCACTGCTTCCTTTAAATATGTGTCAACTAATTACTGTCGAACACATTGTAGCCGTGTTCGTTCTTACCTGTTCTAATGCACCGAGGGTAAAACTACTGCAATCCTAAACTGCGTGAACTGTCTGGGGATGGGATAAGGCAGATAACTGTACTTTCATCTCACCATATGCTTCTCAGTCAGCAATAACTTTAGTGGAGGTGCAAAATGATGGACTGTCTAGCTGACAGACCTTAGAAGACTTTCGACCTGCCAGGATGAAGGCTGGTCTTGCAGGCTCTCCTGAGCTCTGTTGCCCAGGTAACTTTCAACCTATTTCTGCTTGGAGGTGGATGTGTTTGCTCCAGCCAAGCTGCTCCTGCAGCTGATGGGCAGAATTAAGTCTCCCGAAAGTGTGTAGCCATGATTCCTCAGTGCGCATAGCTGCTGAAATGGCTGATTTTTTTGGTGTGAGCTTAAGTTGCAAGGACCTATCCTGCTGCCTAGTTCATTCAAACTAGAAGTGCTTTCAGTTAGATTGGATATAAGGAAGATAAGGGTGGTGAGGCTCTGGACCAGATTGCCCAGAAGTTATACTTTCTGCCACTGGAAATGGAAAGAAATTGCCTACAATGTCTTAACATGATTTGATGTTTTTTAATAAACTCATTTAAAGGCCGTAAGGCAGGGGATAACTTTTGATTTTATAGGTGTCTTTAACTGAGATTCCTGCTTTGGAAACCTACTCAAGAGTAAGACCACTCTTTAACACTCTTGTTTGTGAAATTGATATTATATTGAGATATTTCAATGTGTTCTTGTGATTTGAGGTATCAAACCTGCGTAAACGCTTAATATGAAGTAAAGGTCTTGCCATTGCTTCATTTCCCTTTGTTCATCTTTTTATTAGTCTAAGGCAACCCTAGTCCTTGTTGTATTGTACTATTTATATTGAAGGATTGGATTTAGTTTCTTGAACCTCCACCCAGTCAAACCATTAATGTTATAGGATATGTGTCTGAAAATAGGACTAGAAACTTACAAGTATAAAAAGCCTTTTGATGTCTGATGACTTCAGAGTATGTTTTAAATGATTCTTTCTGGAGCAAAACTGCTAGAAGCATCAAAAGCTCTCTATGCCTGCATTGGGAAGCAGCACTGGCTTTCCTTCCTGGATCTGGAACAGCCAGGGATGATCCACCATTCCCATGGGTACAGAATACATGGCTTACATGTGAGGGAGCTTATAATTGAAACCTGCTTTGCTGCTTTCCTTTTTCATTCACCTGATAGAGCAAGCTTATGAGGTGGGGAGGTCAGCGTATTGGGCAGGTTACTACTCATCCAGACTGGCCAGGGTTGGTGTGGATGTACTTAGTAGCACTGATGTCTATGAGCAGCTAGTGTAAGTGAAGACATGGCAAAGGCCAGGCTTCACTGTTCATGCTATGCCCAAAAAAATCCAGACACCTCAAAGCTTTCTCTGGGATGCCACGGACTACAGTTTTACCTGCCCCAAGGCATAATGAAAGTTTACAGGCATAGATGGCTATCACAGAAAACTAAAGGGAGAAAGTGAAAAGAGGCAGGAGAGAGAAAAAATCTAATGCAACAAAAGGGAGTGAAACATCTCCCTCTGCCCCCTCTAAGGCCTGAGGATCAGGGAGTAGATGTTATGAAGCAGGTTTAGTTTCTAGCAGCTTCATCTTGCCTTTGTATGCAGTTGGCTTTGTGTGCATTGATGTCCTGTTGGTAATTATCATTCTGTTGTCACCTGTATTCACAGTGACACCCCCATATCACATTTTCATCACAGCGTGAAATGTCGCTCTTTTTGCTTTTGTTTTGTGGGTACTATGAATTTAGCCCAGAACTGAAAAAAATAGACACTTCTCACAACACACAACGGGCCATTGATAACCATGCAGCTTAGTTACTGATCCTATCTCAGTGCTTCCATCTGTCTCCTTCCTCCCACCCCTCTTTTTAAGCAGACAAGCTTTTCCCTCAACAAGCTGATGACAGAATAATTTCTTCACATTGATTGTTTGCCCCACTTGGACCTCTGGAGATCTTCGTACAAGTGGAGAGAAGTAGATCAAAAGGCTGCAAGAAAAAAGAGGCAGAGGATTGAAAAAAGGCACCATAAAGATCCTGCTCAGATTTCAGCATGGTGATGAACAGACTTGTAAGGTATTCTGAGACCTGTCAAATTTTCCCATCTAAAATCCAGACCTATTTTTAAAAGAATTTTCATAATGAGTGTCTCTTTTCCCCCACCAGCAGGCTCAGAATGCTTTCTGAAAAGTTCTGCAGGACAGAGAAGTTGAACACTTGATCACATGCAGGAGCACAGGATAGATGGAGTACAGCTGACTCGACAGCTTCTGGGGATTTGGGTAAGTGCCCACTATGTCAGCCAACTAGAACTTACTAAAATATTGCAAAATTTCACATTATTTGTTATTTTAAAAAGTTATCATTTTAACACTGGTTTGACAAGTTTGAACTCACTGAAAAATCTCAGAGGGAGTTGGTTGGGGAAGAACTATGTAGGGAATGGATAATGAAAATAGAGAGGGAAATTATCATCAAACTGGGAAAAGAGGTGTGTTTTTTTTTTCTCAACTTAGATTTTAACTAAAGGTACCCAGACCAGACCCACATCATTAATGTGAGGGGAGGAAGGTTATACACCTTTGAGGTTACCAATGTGTGTCAAACCCATTTGCTTTGCTTCCAGGAGGAAAACAATAAATTTCTTGAGGGAGACAATGTTATCCAACTTGTGGTGTCAGTCTGCCTATTCCCACAATCGTTGCATTGATGGAAGAGAATTTTGATAAGCGAGACTTCTTATCTGTCTCCCTCTGCAGTATAATGACATGGGTTTGCTGATTGGAAATGACATTGTCTGCAGTAACAAAGCTGGCTGGATATGATAATTGCACCACCTTTCATTATTTTCTTTTAAAAATATTAATAATGACAATATACTCATGAGTGAAGATAGTGGGGATTTGAAATCAAGTCTTTAGTTAAGTTGATGAACTGATACAGTCCAAATTGACATAGTTATTCTAATTGCTGTGTGCACTGTGAAAGGAAATTTTAGCACCGTCCTAGAGCAGCAGCAAAAGAAACTGTTCAACCTACTTGTGTTCTTTTGATCAAAGAATGTTTTTGATCAGTGCGTGATGTTTTGCTTTCTTTTAGCTTGGTCTTGAGCAATATCCCTCAAGCTTGTTTTAGAGGCTGGCTTAAAAATTACTTCAAACTGTGTAATAAGTCCAAAATGGCTATAAGAGGGACTCGAAACACGGTAAAAGAAATATTCATAAGCAAATCTTTTTTTTATTTCATAGTAAAATAAAATAGCTTCTCTGGTTCTGTTTAAATGTAATCCTTGGAACAGTGTGAGTGCTCTCTGATTTCACGCAATTATGAAGCCTGTGGGTTTTTATACTTGTTTAGACCAAGATATTAGCAGTGTTATTTATTCCATATTTGTTGAACTTTTAAGGATTAGATCAGATTGTACAATTCTACAATGGCATTCTATAACTTTACTGCTTAATTTCTATTCCTGAAGGTCAGGAAATTGAAGTCAATCTGATAGCATAAACTGTTGGTGCTTTTTGTCAGTGAAGTCTTGTTTTAATGGTAACTTTTCAAACTGCAAACAGATGGCTGCACTATAATCTACTTGCCAGTGACATCAAGCATTATTTACTGAAGATTTATATTTATATTGCTCTCTTCAAAAGCGTAAAAAGAGTAATTAAGGAGAATGATACTCGTTTAGATCTTTATCTGCCCATGTGACTGCAAGGCTCTAGGGGCATGCAATAGGATAAGAAGTGTTTCATCACTGTATTGGTGTTTTTGAATCCAGACCATAGTTAGAGGCAACTGAAGGCCATTACCATGTGACGACTCTTTAGTGGCCTATATCAAATGATTTGATAGTCTCTGTAAATTTGCTAGCTGATGGAATCCTCATAATGATCAGTGATGTGAAAAAGAAATCAGTAGGTTGAATGTGCTTGTGCTGAATATCTTTAAACCTAGAAAAAACCTATTCATTCCAGGCTCTAGGGACGGTCCCTGTCTGCCCATATAGAGGACTACATAACCATTGCTTGTGTTTGTCTAAGATGATCCTGGACTTGCTTTAGTCTCTTACTGTTTTTCAAATTGCGATATCTCTACTAATAGTGAAAGATGAACACAATGTGGAACAGGTGCAAGAGAGCAAAATCAAACCATTTTTCTATGTAGTCAGTGTAGCTAGCCAATGACTCAAAATTCTGTTGTCACTGTGTTCGTTGCAGATACTTCTGCAAGATGTAGTCAGTCCATAGGTATGTACTATTGGTTATGTGATTAAAACTTGTTTTGTAATCAGTTTTAACAGTTAATTATAGATTTTTTCTTCTCTTTATTATAATATTCTGCGACCAAAGTGAGAAATACAAAATGATTTTCACTTCATGATGCAAGTCAGATATGCAGTGACTATAATAGGAAATCTGTTTTCAGTAGGTTTAAATTCTTGGTTTTTTGTGTTAAACCCACCAAATTTGCACGAAGAATCTAAGTTCTAACTAGAGATTAATGAAATACACAACAGAACATCAAATTGTAAGTTTTAATAATGAAAAGGAGCTCTTGCTTTGTCAAGGATTTCCAGATTTGGAGTAAAATGATCTTTTCAGATCACCACAGTAGTCTCCAAATTCTATTCTGAATTTACTTTTTTTTCTCAGTCTGACACATTTTTCTGGTTATGTAGTAGACAATGTGAAATCAGAGAAGAATTTTTCTAAAACTCTTTAATTCTAGTCCAAAGCTTTGACAATAAATCACTTCCTTCAGTCCTGTATGCCTCTAAAATCTGAGCTCAGTACCAGCATTGCACAATTCATAGCCCATGGAAAACCATAGTAATTCCTGCAGGTTGGAAGGACATCACAGAAATCTGTTTTTCTTATGTGACTTGAGAGATGCAGTTGATTTTGGTGTTTTGTTTGTTTGTTGGTTGGTTTGTTTTATTTGCATTTTTTTATCTGAAGCTTTAAATTGACTTACTTTCTTACATTTTATTGAGGCATCTGTGAATCAAACATTTGAAACAAATTTGAATAATTTTATTGACTTATCTATCTGGTACATAATGTTTCAATACTTTCTTTGTATGGTATAATAACTATGACTATAGCTATAACACTAATGTTCTCAAAAGCCTTAGGATGTCAATATAAACGTGTGGGAGGGTTTTAGCAATGTTTTCTGTGAAATGCAGCAAGTTCTAAATTGCTTATTCAGATCGTTTCTGTGGGAGGAAAAAACCCAAATATTCTGACAATACTTAAATAAAATTGAACTGATCACTAAGTATAACTACCGTAAAAATAATATAGAATGGCATGAAGGAAAAGTAGCCCTTTTGAGGAATATTAGTATTTCACTCATGGATATAGGAAACAACTGGAATAACTGTTGTACTGTTGTTTAGCACAGAATAACAGGTAAACTGCTTGCATGATTTTAACTATCTTAAGTGGAGAGTTTAAATATATATAAACTGTCAGGATCTATGACTCGTTCCAACATAGCTTTTTAAAGTGCTTTAATGACTGTTTCACTTCTAGTCTGTTATCTCCTTGGAAGGTATTGTGCTATTTTGTATAAATCCCTTGGAAATATTTCATATAGTTGTACTGTTCGTTTGATCACTATTT
This sequence comes from Lagopus muta, assembly GCF_023343835.1. Taxonomy (NCBI): domain Eukaryota; kingdom Metazoa; phylum Chordata; class Aves; order Galliformes; family Phasianidae; genus Lagopus; species Lagopus muta. The sequence continues at coordinate 85,408,423 of NC_064433.1, forward strand.
CTCTTTTTACTTTGTAAATAAGCAGTCAATTTCTTTTCAGAACAGAATAATAATAAAAAAACCTCAGTGCATTCAAGGATTTGTCGTAACAGCAAGTAGACTTGCATGCTGAAGTACAGCATTTAAAAGATTATTATTATGATGAATGTTTTGTATTGTTAAAATACAGATTTTGTTATTAATATATAGCACTGTGGTTACATTTTCCCTAGCCTTTAGAATGGTAAAGTAATAGTAATAAAAAAGTCTCAACTAGGGTTTTGCCTACCTAAGGCTACGGGATGAAGCTGTGGATGTACCAAGGCTATTGTGGATCTCTCAGTATGCATTACACTGATTTTATAGGTTGAAAGGCATTGCATGGCTTTAATATTATCTATCCAACATACATGTTTAATTCGCATTAATAGTAATACGATTAACAAAAGATAACCTGAGCTGTGTATTTAGGAACCAGATCTAGATTTTTAGCCTCTTGGTGTTCAGCAGGGCTTAGAATGTTTATTTCAGTTCAGAAGAAAGCTCTGTATTACTTCTACATTAATGTTTATTGGTCTTGAATTTCCATTACCTATGTAGCATGCTGGTCCAAATTTGATAGCTTTCTGAAACGACCATCTTCCAGATTAAATTCTAGTAATTTTGGCATGGATTACTTTTGTGGAAAATTAACATCTATCTCTTTTTTAAAAAAGCCAAAAACATTATTATTAGTTTAAGTGAAAGAAGTTGTTGTTTGAGGGACTAGGAAAAAAAACCAACAACCAAAATGTTTAGAATAAAACCAAAAATTTGATTTATTTTTCTTTATTAAGAAAAAAAGGCCCTTCCCAAGTTTGTTCCCAGTCTCACTTTCTTTGGATACCTTACCAACTGATTGATTCACCAAATATCTTGGCATTTGGGATTTTGTCTATGATTTGTTCGTCATCAATTACAGTTCCTGTTGGGTTTAGTTGGCGCTCTGAGCTTTGACCCAATATTAGTTACAAAGCTCATATAGTATAGAGACATTCCAGGATTTCTGTTTTATATCTCAAGAATAGAGTCTAAACGTATGACTAGAAAATGTGCATGAATCATTTCTAGGGCCAAATAATTGATACTGAAAGCAAATCTATGCCTAAGTACATCTGTACATTTCATGCATCGTATTTCCTTCATAGTCCACCACTGCTGTTTGTATTCTGTATAGTTAGTAGAGAGATTAGTTTGCCTACTTAAAACAAATTTTTTCTCCCATTCTGTTGAGAAAAGAAAAATCAGATGCATTTTTTACATTCACAGATGAAGTGATTTCTAGCGTTCTTAGTTTTATTATTTCCTTGTATGTGTTGTCATTATTATGCTTGTATTCCTGTGCTGCGTACCTTCAAATGCTATAATTTTGGGAACATCCAATCCGTTTTGCAGGTTTATAACTTTCATGAGTTTTGTTTTGATTAGAAAATACTAATCAGTGTGTGTGTGTATGTGTTATGTATGTGTGTGTATCTCTGTACATGTATTTTCACCTTTGCAGCTTTTGCATGATGTCGGAAATAGCATGGTATTGTGATCTGAAGTCTGAAGCATTCATAAGAAAAGAAACTCAAAGTCTTTCAAAGTTTTTCAAAGTCTTGACACTAAAGATTGTTCACAAGCAGATGAAAATATTAAAGATAAAACCTGTTCCTAAAAAGTTACTTGCATCTCAGGCGCCCATTTTTTTTCTTATCCTTTAGGAGTTTTATTATCCTTTAGGAAGAAAACAAACAAATAAAAAAACAAAAACCAGGAATTACACCATTTGGTATCCTTGTTTTCAAAACAGATACTGTAAAGTTCCAAGTCCTGTTTTATCTGCATCAGAAGAGCCAAAGATGCAAAGAAGGTGATGACAGAGGTTGCATGGTCTGGATAATCTGTTACAGTGGGATGTAGGAACTGAATGAGAAAGTTCAACTGAAGGGCTGGGTGCAGAGAATTATTCTTCTGGATTTGTTTGTCACATTACTTTTAAGTGCTAATAGTCTGATATATGTCTGGAAGGAAAGCAGTTCTGGAAGCTCTGATGGAGGTACAGCTAACACACAACTCCAGCACAGATGCAGAACTAAGGTAAACAGTGAGACAGACATGAACCAAAAGGAGCTATTTTGTCATGAAATTATTATAAGGAGTAATATTTATTGCACAACATCATGATTACTTCAAAACATTTTTAAGTAAAAGCAATCATTTTTCTACTCTATTACTTGCAGAGACCTAATGTATGTTGCTAGAGAGCATTTAGTCTGTTAATAGATCTATATGAAAACACTTGTAAATAGAACATTTATTCTGCTAGTTTCATTATGCACGAGTCAAGATACATACATATCACTGTATTATTTTGTAGCATTGCCACTCCATAAATGGAAAATGAAGAACAAGCATCAGAATATAATAAAATATAGGATGAATATTTGAAATAAAAATTAAGCTCAAAAGTCAAAATTAGCTCACAAGTGAATTTAAATAAAAAATGAAGGACTGAACCAGTAGTGAATGCTGCTCAAAATGGAAAATCATTGAAGATCATTTAAAAATGAAAAGATGAGAGAACAAACAAATTGAGTGTCGGGTAATAAAAGAAGGAATTTAGGTTAGTCACTGCTGTTTCACAGTATTTCTAAGCTGAATACAGAATGGCTTTCATTTAAATTGCAAACATCTTTGCTTTGAAATTTTGTGTGGGTTTTCTGACATGGCAACATTTGTGAAATCAGGGGCAAGGGCTTTGCAGAATAATAACAATTAAATCAAGGGATGCTTGTTGCAACTGTTCCTCTTTGTACTCTTCAATTACATGCAGCACAGAACAGTAAGATCTGCAGATATGACTTGGTGCTGGATATATAAACAAATCCAGTTGCAAAGAAATTCATACCCTGTCTACTTCAGCATTTTAACAGTTTGGTAGATTGGAACCCAAGTATATTGAGCTGTTTTTCCACTGAGTTGGTTGTTTTAGAAATCTAAATGATGCATAGTATCTGAATGATTAATTAACCATGTTTGATAGGTCCTCAAATCTCTGTCTCTTTGTCTGTACTCATCCTTCAAATCTATTCTACAATGGATGCTTGAAATAGTTGCCGTGTGAACTTTTTGGGTATATGTGGAAGTCCTGTACACAGAGCTTTCCTCTATCTCCAAATCAATGGAAAGAACTGTCCACTTGATCAATAGAATATACGAAACCTTATTTGGAAGATATCCTTCAGTATAGGAGCAGAAACTAAGTTAAATTATTTGCATGACTTTGAAAGTATTTTTTTTCCCTTGATTTGGGCATTTCAGTGAGTCCAAACACTACACTGAGTGTCATAAACAAACACAGTAAATCATGTAAACATCAAAAGATTTTAAAAAATGTTCAGCAGAGAAAATGGAAAACGAAAGCTGAAGAAAACAGAAGAATACTTTAGTTACATTGGTGAAACCTGGAGTGAAGGAAGACATTTTTTGTGCAGTTTGTGTCTATGGAATCATGAAAATGTCTTTTAACAGACAAATATATTTGTTTCTGAACTAAAAAGCACTTTTTTTTTTTTTTTTTTTTTTTTTTTTTTGAAAAGTGCTGTAATGGCCAAAAAAACTCCAATTCCATGTTAAAGAGCAAGGGGGGGGGGGGGGGGGGGGGAACCAAATGCATATCTTTATCTTATGAACATGTTGATTTCTGGGTTATAAATCACCTACTCCTGAAGCTTGAATTTTACCTTCCTTTTTTTCTATGTGGATATTTCATCATAATGTGGATATTTCATTTTATAGGCATATACAGACAAGTGCCATTTTGATGAAATAATTGGATGTCTGTATGGTTTGTGGTTGGAACTTGATGATTGGGTCCTTTCTAACCCAAGCCATTCAATTATTCTATGATGCAAATCTTTTGGTTGGATGACTTCTACATTTGGTTGGCTGAGGTTTTAGCATTTTTTAGTGAGAAGTAGCTGGAAACATTTTAAAAGCAAGTTGGGAAGGAGTGGTTGCCTTGATCCTTACAATGGTAAATGGATAGATGAAGTTGGCCTCTCAGGGTATTTTCTAGCCCTGCAATTCTCTTACAAGAAATAATAAAATAATGCACATTCTTAACTTATTTAACTGAGATCAGCAAGAGTGCTGACCAACTGGTGCTGCAGGTCTGCATGCTAATTCATATGCAGATCAGTCAGTAGTTGGAGAGCAAGAAGAACATTATTGGTTGTGTTAAAATTTGACTCGCTCTGAATGCACTAGAGAACTAATGCTATAAATACTTAATGTCTTAATTCAGTTTTGGTCTTTAGCAATCATCTCTCCTCCCTCTGAAGCACAGCAACAGAAATTAAGTTAAATAATTAACATTTTAGAAATTATCTAAAGGTCTGCTTTTTATCTAAAATAATAGTTACAGCTTTGTCAGTGTGATTTCTCATTAAATTCAAACATTTTTTTTTTAGCAAAAAAATATTGTAGTCGTTAGAAAATTGAAGTCAAACTTAGATCTTTGTAAAATGCCCTTGATTTATCAGAAAGTAGCTCAATTACGGAAACAGACATTTTATCCAAATCACAGCTGTACAAACAGAGGTAAGGCTACAATATACTGGAGAAACGTCAGTTTTCCACAGTAAAAAATGTTCACAAAATAAAGGTTAAATTTTCCTTGTTCCAAAAACAAACAAACAAACAAACAAAAAAAAACCAAAAAAAACAACCAACATCAAAACCCGAAACACCCTAATTCTCACTGAGAGTAATGGATAAGGTAAGGAGATCATGAAATTGTAGAGGTTTCATAGCAACCCAGTTAAGAATTTTATTTTCTTTGTTCTCACTTTTTATTTATTTTTATTTTTTTTTTATTTGTCAGCATTAGCTGCAAGTGCTGTCAACCTCCACAGGAGTCTGCTTGAAAAAAAGATTAAAGGATCAAAGAATTTTTTTATTTAGAATTTTGTATCCACTTGAGACTAAAAGAAGGTTGCATTGTTGCTATAGGTGACACTTGGATCAGGAAGATGAGCAGAAGACACACAGCACAGCTGCTTTTGGATAGGATGGCAAAAGTTGAATCTGACTTATTAAGAATAGAATAGCTTCAGTAAGCCGGGACCAACAAAGATAAAGTCCAAATATCCATATGCCTGCCTAGCAGAAACTTGGTGCTGCCAATTCTGTTTTAATCCCAGGTACTTCCAGGCTGAATTGAGTAGGAGTGAATGACTGGACTCCTCTGGTGGCACTGGGACATTCCTTTGGCTTCTTCATGTAGTGCGTGGCTCGTGCTTTATTCTAGTTGGCTTGTTTGCTGCCAAGGAGCATCTGAGAATGCTCTGTGAGGGTCTCTGTCTCTCAACACATGACTTTAAACCCCACACTCCTACATAGTCATGAATGATTCTAATAAAAAAGTGGGAGTTTGTCCCAAACATTCTCCCTGTGTGCTGTTGCTAGCTTCTTCCAAGGCTGCATGGAAGTGTGCTGTGTTTGTGAATGTTCCTTCTCTTCTCAGAAAAATGTGATGATCAGCATCTCTTGCTGTCATGTTAGAGGTAGCAAACCACCTAAATCTCTCAGAATTGCCCAATTCCTTTGTGGGAAAACTAGTACTGCTTCAGATTAGCAGAGATTTTTCTGTTCATGAAATAAAGAAAAAGTAAAGCAATTCATGGACAAAATCCCTGGTGTTCTGAGATATTCCTGATGAATATGCGAATCAGATATTTATTGATTGTGGTAAGTATTGTAAGTATGACACTTTGGAGAATTCCTCCTAGAAAGAATAATTATTCAAGACATGAAAAATTTATGTGTTCTGACCTTCTAGACTGGTTGCCAGGTATGATTCAAGTAGATGTAATTTCTATGCCAACTCCTTACCTGAGCTCAATTCAATTGCATGCATGCTTCAAAGAACAAATTTTTGGCAATTAGATATGGACTGATTTTATTCCAGGACCTTGAGCCTGAGAATTGCTCAAAAAGACATTTATCTGTACAGTTTTCAAGGACGTGGCTGAGATAAAACATTGTTCTGCTTAATTCATCTTTCTCAATCGATTTTTACACTGAAATATAAAAAAAAAAAGAAAACAAAAAAAACCCAAACTGCCAATGTTCAATTGAATAAGCACTCTCCTAATCTATCAATAAATTTTAGGGGGCTTTTTCCCCTTTTCTTTCTTTTATACCATCCATGAGCACTTCTTTGCTGCGCGTTGTGGTTAAAAGCTCAGAAACAGAAATGGGCCCAGCTGCCCGTGGCCTCTTTCTCATACGGTTGTGAGCTTTATCCACGATTCCTTTGCTGGAGGCCATCACCTCCCGAGTGGTAAAATGTCTGCAATAAGCATCTTCAACGCAACGAGCAGATGTGTGTAATAACCACCTAATGTTTTGCTAGGTTTTGCAATGGAACAGGTATGGTTACTGCTCCTGCTGACGATTAAAGTGCTTTCGGTGACTGCTCAGTTCAACGGCTACAACTGTGATGCTAACCTCCATAGCAGGTTTCCTGGTAAGTGTTTAATAGACTTTTTTTCTAAATGGCTTCTTTACTGTCTTGGTTCAAAGCAGCGCTTATTTTTAAATACAGAGCTTTAAATCTGCCTGGGACCTCGGGGTAGGGCTTCACATTAAGTGAATATTAACTACCTGAGTGACAATGAAACTCCTGTAATGTTACACTTTACACTCTTCTTAATTGCACGCTGGGTCAAATCCAGCCTAGTATTAATGAATACAACTACCTTCACATCAGTGGGGTTTGACCTGCTTTTGCCAGAGCTCTGTCCCGTTCAAGAAATTCACCAGAAGTCATGTTGTTTGAAATGCTCTTTACAGGTTTAAGAGTCTGAAACTCCTAACTGGGTTTTCTTTCAAGTTTTATCCAAGTGAGGTAATTATGTCCTTTTAATGAAATACAGAACTAGATACGTATTTTTTCAGCAAAAATGAAGTTGATGGCAAAATTCAGTGCCTCACTTCACCGTTAAGCTCTTGCCTGGAGGCAGTTGAAGCTGTGCGATGCATCTACAGATGATCTATATTCATGCCTCGAGAAAACAGGGATTAAGTTTTTCTGGGGACATCAGATGTCCAAAACTGTTAATGCAGTGAGAAACATATATATATCAGAATTTACTCAGTTAAAGAATGTTGTTAATCTGTTACATGGTTTATTTTTCCTGCCTTTGTTGGTTCTTGGTCAGAATAATAGTAATGAAGGGCTGATTCTGACTGATTTACATCTTGTGTTCCTGTAGTAGTGATGAAGTCTCAGAATTATGCTGTAATACCTTTTGTTGTTGTTTTTTTTTCTTTTTTTCTTTTTCTTTTCTTCTAAATAATAATGGTTCTGACTCTTCTTCGGGAAAGATCAGTTTTATTGAATCATCTGTTTTCACTGTTTCCTATTACTACCATACTGCTAGGTGCATTGCTGATATAAAAGACCACCAATGTTTTTGAATCTTTTTTCCCTTGATTGATGCGAATATGGAAAGTAGAGCAATACAGGACATGCAAAAAAGGATAAAATATGTTTTGTTCATCGCTGGCAAAAATCACCGTTAAGCTGAGTTTTTCACAAACTACTTCTATGTTTCTATTCTTAGAGTTTTACTGGCTTGACTAAAAAGCGCGGGTTAATTGTGCCCACCTATTTCAGATCCACCTTTCATTATTTTCCATGTTTTTTTGTGTTTTGTTTTTTTTTCCATTTCAGACTTCTTAAGAGGATTGCAGCCACTAGAGGGAAGCTTGGATTCTTCTTTCTGTGATTTGTGAAAGCTTTTCTGGTCACCTTTTACACTAACCCCATGCCATGGTTTTATATTTGCTGTGTGATAACCACAAAATGAATCCAACTCTTACTGAGAGTATTTAGGAACTACTTACACAGTTCTGTCTCATAATAATGGCTATATCAGATTCCATGCCTGCTGAATCCCAGAGACTCGGGCGCATTTGCTTAGGTTACAAGCAAATTTTACTACCATACTGCTAGGTGCATTGCATTTGCTTAGGTTACAAGCAAACATTATTATTTTTTTAAGTAAATTCTAATAATGCCACACTGCCCGTAGCAGGTGAGAACTGAGTCCTGCTTGTTCCTGTTTGTGATCTCAAGCAGTAGAAACTCAAAGGCTGAAATTTAATCAATGGTTTTAGTGCTGATTTTGAGAGCTAAGAAAGAAAAATAATTTTACTTATGGTAGCCATGTATTTGAGCTAGAGATGAAAAACCAAAATGCTTTTGTCCCAAAATATGACAGGTATTTTGTTCAAGAGGGACTGTTAAGTGATGCACTGAGGCTGGTGGAGCTCAGTAAACCCCCCAGAACTCTGCTTGATTGGTTCAAGTACCCCAGAAGATGGGCCAGAACCTGTGCAGGGAGTGAGGGGCTCACTTTTCCCTGCTTTCAGCATTCAGGTATAAGGGAAGAATGAGGGGTCAGAGCGAAGAACATGTCAAACAAGTGTCTTTTGAGGCTGAGATACTGCCCTGCAGAGCTAAGTTGTGGGTAGGATTATTTTCCCCGTTTCTTATTTGTTCCTCGTAAGAAGCATTTTTTTTTGTCAGCTGAAATTCCAAATATGAGGTGACAGTGGACTTTCTAGCCGAGGTCTGTGGTGTGCAGATACCTCAGAAGCCATTGATTTTTTTTTTTTTTTTTTTTGAAGTTGTTTGCTCTTTTATTTAATGCTGAGAGGAACAGAAGTTTAGGAAGCTTGTCTTCAGCAAAGATGAGAAATTAAGCCTTCCTAAAGACCCTCTGAGCTCATCCATTTTTCATTTGTTTGTGCTTTTATCGTTTGCTGCTTAGATGACTTTTGCATAGGGATGGTGCTGCATAAACAGGGTGATAAATAATCAGACAGGACCTTGTTTTTTTTCTGCAGTTTGCAGGTTTGTTTTACAGCGTAAGCATGCAATAATCAGCAGGGCTGTAGACAAAAACACTGTTGGTCGATCAAAAATTCCTTGTCTTTTATACTTAAAGGCAAATGTTTTCTTGAGTATGGAACAAGGTCAAATCCTGCTGTCCGTCAGAAAGCTGCCTGAAGAAAAAAGTTTAAGTTGTGCATTGTAGTGGAGCATAGCTTTTAGAAGGCTTTTGGAGGGTACAGCCATGTTAGTGCAGCTATCTTCAGATGGAAATGTGCAGTTTTGATTCAGTGCTCTTGCTGAAAGAACTTACTGAAACTTTGTAAAACTAGTTCATCTCCAGAATGTGCTGCTGCTATTTCGCACACTCTTGCGCATTTTAATTCACCTCTGAAGCTGTGACTTAATCAAAGAAAAGGCTTCTGCAGAAAAGCTGGTTTGGGGCTATAAATATCCTTACATGCTTCTGGTGGAATGACTTCTGCCAGCAGTTTTCTGGCAAGTTCTTGTCTTCCACACATTTTTACGGTCAGCTCCATTGCAAGTCTTGGTGGTACGGATGGACACCAGGCAGAAGTGAGCAGTGGAGCTGTCTACATTTGGCCCATGCTGCCATTAGTCCATCCTTGACTCAAGATGGTCTTGGTTACTGTAGTTATCACTGTATCTCATGGATTGTGCTGTTTTGCACATGACATTCTTGTAAGTACTCTTGCCTATGGCAATCTGGTGTAGTTTGAGTCAGAGGCCAAATGCTTTGCCTGTACACAACAGCAATAGAGGCCATTGTATTGAAGGCCCCATCAAGTCTCAGCTGGGTGACCTTACTTCCAAGCCATCACAACTATCTTCGTCAGAAAACTGGAAGTTTTTACCACAGGAATGCAACTATTTTTGTCTAAACATGCATATATAGGAGTAATATTTAACTTTCTAAATTCACAAAAAATTTGCTAGACTTTTAGCATCTAAAGGAGCATTAGATCTGTTTGTACTTAGTTTCAGAATTGCTTCTAAACAAACACTGTGCTTTTTGTATTGCAGAATGGACAGATTTAATAACAATGTGTCCTTGAAAAGCAGTTAGCAAAAAGGTTCAGTTTAGGAAAGCAGCTTATCTTCCTTTATAGTGCAAAAGTGGCTATTGTACCGTATGGTCCCATTTCCATTAGTGTCAAATGAGAATTTTGCAAGTTATAAAGGTACCGTAACAGGAAAAATAACACCCTGCTTTTAAAGAGGCTTGAAGTGAGTTATAAAATTAAGTGAGCTATTTTATATTATATCCTGCAATTTATTACAATCAGTGAATTGCTCTGAATAAATGTAGAAGCATATCCTTTGCTATTTATGTTTTTTGTATTGTCCCCTCCACCTTAGTATACCCATTAACTGAATTACAACAGTCCTCTAGCAATGAATACCATAACGTGCTTCTTGATCTTTGTACATTATGTTAGTGAAAATACGTACATGTACAAACCAGGAGAATGTCACACCACATCACTTCTACTTATGTTTTGCCTCCAGTACCTTTCTGCCCAAATTTACACCCAGTGAGTAGCGTTTATCACCGCATTAGTTCAGGTCAGAGTTTAGCCTGTTATTTTCTGCACTTGATTGTTTTGGCTTTAAAGCCACCATTAAAGCTGTCTAAATTAAACTGTTTGTGCTCCTGTACCATGGGGGAAGAGCTAGTTCATTATAATGGAGATTTCATTTCCTCTCTGTTTTGTCAGCTCAGTGAAACAATTCATTTCAGCAGGCTTAATGGCATAGTATTGACTGAAGTTGTTCTGCAATTTTTAATAGCCCTTAATGCTTAAGCAGGTGTAATAAATGTGTAGTTTTATAAACGAGTAATGACTGTGTTTAACATGATGCAGTACACCTTTTGCAGAGCACTTAAGGAAAAAAAGAAACCCAAACAAAATGTCCTATATTGTCTAAAGGCAAGAAGATCTTGTAGAAAAGTTATGTAAGAGCTTTGGGTTTCTCCACCCAAAGAAACCATCCCTTGTCCCTGTAATCTCACCCAATGCTTTGCTATTCAAACACCTAAAAATCCTCAGTATATTCAAATTAAATAAATGTACATTCATCTAAGAAGGACTTGCATAGAATCACTAACGTTGGAAAGACTACTAATATCATCTAGTCTAACCATCAACTCATCAGCATTTTGCTGCAGTTCAAAAACTGATTAGTTATAACAGTTGCCATGTTCTAGGCAATCTACCTTCTTTTGTATTGTAATAATGTACAGAATGAAAGATTGCAAGACACTCTGTGGTTTGATTCGTTGTCTGCTGCACAGCCTGAGACTATGGTCTAATACAAAGTAGACTCCAGACGGCCTCAAATGTACCCCACTTCCATGCCAGCTGCCATCTGGAGTGGACTGAGGGGCAAAGCTTCCTTCCCAAGTTTTCTCACAAGTGCTGGGAATTTACTGTTTCAGAAGAGGGCTGCTCAATCAAACTCCAGATATGTAACCACTTTTCCAATCCTTTGCAGTGCTTCAACTTCTGAACATGCTACTAAATGACTTGCTGGTGAAGATTGGAATAGTGGTTTTGTTGCATGGTGGACTACATTTACTGCATTAATCTTTTTCTTTCTTTAGTGTGGCTGTAGATTCAGATATACTCGTTTTTCAGAACAATGCTCTTCTGTTCTATATATTCCATTATTTTGCTGTGATAGAGGTCTAAAGCTTGATTTGATAGGAATTTATAACACCAGACTAATCGGTGCAATAATTATATGCTGTTTAGTTTAAATACAGTATTTTTTTCTTTTTTTTGCAATATCTTTTACCATTATTTTTTCCCTTGCAGCTGAACGTGATATCAATGTTTTCTGTGGAGTACAGACGATTACTATGAAGATAAATTTTTGCACAGTTCTATTCTCTGGTTATTCTGAAACAGATCTGGCACTGAATGGGAAGCATGGGGATGCTCACTGCAGGGGGTTCATCAATAACAACACCTTTCCAGCAGTGGTCATTTTCATCATCAATCTGAGTACTTTGGAATCCTGTGGAAACACTTTAGTGGTAAGATGAAATCAAAGTGAAATTCTAGCATGGCTGTTTATGCATGGGGTCAAGTGAATGTCCTGACAGCATTACATCTTTTATGGATAATGTTTGCATTGTCTTTCCCAGTGAGCAATATAATGCATACATCAAAGAAAACCAGAGGAAGCTGAAAATGTACCTTGATTTCTAACCAGAAAACGTGATGGGACACATTTGCCCTCTGATTAGATGGTACATTTCACATAGTAGTAATTTTTTTTTCAGTGAAAAAGATGTTTTCACAAGGCATTCTTAAAAACTTCATGAACATATTTTGTTTTCCTGAAACTTTTCAAATACCTGCTTGTGGAATAAAAGAAAAATATTTTTAAGAGCATGAGAGTTATAATCTGGGTGCTTCTGAGGTCTTGTGTGAAAGGGCTTGTTGATTGATCCTATATATATTGTGATAAGGCAGGGCCTTCAGGCTGAATCTTGCAGCGGAAATAACCTGGCTAGAGGACTCGGCCCCGTGAGGGAGGAAGCTCACAGCAGGCATCTCTACAAGTAGTGCTCTCATGGCATTCACTTCTTTTTAGGATCTCCTCTCTGTGGAACTATCTGGCAACAAACTAAAGTTTTCAATCACACTGGGAATATTACGCCAGCAAACAAAAATTCACCAAACACCCACAAAATGAAGAATGGCAATTAACTATGTGCTCAAATTTTATATGCATATATATATATATAAAGTATACATATATACATATTTACATATTTTATATGTATGTGTATATATATATATATATATATATATATATATATATATATATATATATATATATAAATCAAAGTGTGGGCCTGAAGATCAGATCTGTATGTTCAACTCGGGTCTTTTACTTGGTGCAGTGTCAATCTGTGCTATGATGTTTTGTCTGACTGTGACTTCAGAGTCTGCATTTTGTTACTGTTTTGTGCATAAATAATGCATATCCTTATGTAACTAATAATTAAATGTAACATTTAGCTAGTTTTTCAAACCAGAATCTGATCCAGGAGCTGACTTCAAACCCTGTTTCCTACCAATATAAATTTCACTCCCTTGAAAAAGAGTTATCTACCAGTGAATGACTGGAAAAAAAAAAAAAAAAAAAAGTCTTAGACTTCAACCAAGGAAGAGTGAGCTTGCACAAGTTGTATATGTTGCCCTGTACAGGTCTTCACTGTTTGTATCAAACTGCCTATGAATAAATAACAAAAATGTGTAAAAATGTATTATTTTTAAGGCTTATGTTCTACCTGCAATTCATACAATCAAAGTTAGCTGTCAGTTTTCATAACAGTGCTGCTGTTTTCAGTTGCTAATAATTTTGTCAAACTGTGCTGAATTGTTCAAAATGCTCTCTGACCTATTTGCCTCAGGCTGAGTTTTCTTTAAAATTTTCAACAAAACCAAGTTCACCAAGCTCAAGATTCACTTTTCCCAGTCTCTGAGTACCTTCCATCTCCTGTGTTAGAAGTTGACAGGAAGGAACTTTTTGCTCTTCGTGTGGAGTCAGTCACACTGTCAACATGCTCTTTGATTATAACTTTAAGAACGTGCTTTCTTATCAATCCAAACAACTGCAGATTGGAGATTCCAACGGGGCTCCCACAAATCTGCACAAGATAAAAGTATAACCAAAAATTCTTCTCAACCTGTCTAGGCATGCTGAGCCACAAAGAGGATGAAGGAGCTACAAGTTTTAGGGTCCCCACGATGGAATAGTAAAATCCCATGCAACTTTTTGGCTTTTTTTCACAATGAAGGCTTCAAACTTGCTTTCCATATAAACAAAGGGAATACCAACCTTTTTGATTTTTGGGAGGATGGGATGGGGAGAAAGCCAAATAGCAGTGGCAGGTTATGCTACCTAGGTGCTCCAGGTTGTGTTTCTTAAGCAAGGGACAGACTAGAAAATCTGATACTGAGCATTTTCCTGCCATTGACTGAGCAGTTAGTCACATGCCATTGGCATTGTAATAGAAAAGTTCCTTCACCATTGTCCAAAACACTCAAATTCATTGGGAATTCCCAGAGAAAGTGCTTACCAGGATTCATCAGTTTTACTCAAATGTTACTCAAATCTGTGTTTCAAGAACAGTGATATCCCCTATGAACTGTATATGCTTGATCCTGGGGAGGTTAGAGACAGAACATAAGCAACACGGTGTTGATAAAGCAAACTCATTTTCAGCAGATCTTCCTGAAGATATTTCTGGGTGAATGATGGGTGAAGCATCAGGTATAACTCTTGTCCCACGTTCAACTTCCTGGTAATACTTGTTTTCTATCTCCCTCAATAGGTGTCCTCAGCTCGAGGTGTCAATGCTTATGGGAATATCTCAGTGGTACAGATAGGTAATGTTTCGGGCTATATAGATACACCAGACCCACCAACTATTATCAGCTATTTACCTGGGCTTCTGTACAAATTTAGCTGTAGCTATCCTCTGGAGTACCTGGTTAACAATACCCAGCTTGCTTCGTAAGTGTCCTTTTCATTCCTATGTGTTTCATTCCCATATTTGTATAAGTCCATATATATTTGTATCTGTGCATACCTAAATATTTGCATGCTATAGCAGTACTGTCAACATGATGATACTTAGCTTTTTATAATAGTAAAGAGAATGAAAAAAAAATACACTGAAAGAAGAGGTGATGCAAAGGTAAAAAGGGAAATTAATTACCATCACTGTATGAGATACCATAGTATTTATGAGAAGCTACTGTGGGCTTTCTTGTAAAGCTTGCCTTAAAGTTATTGTATTCTGATGACAAAATGACAGCAGTAAACATGGAAATTCTTTTTGAAATTGTTTGGAAGAAAATATTTCCATTAGTAGATCCTGTACATCATGAAAAGCAGGTTCCTTCTTGTCACTTTGCCTCTCTGCTAATTATTTTTCTGATTCATGTTTTTGACAGTATCCATTATTTTCCATATAGTTAAGGTTCTGTCAGTGTTTCCACTATAAGCTTGTATTTCTGAGGTTTATAACCCAAACAGATAAATTAACTTCTTGCGATACAGCTCATTGAGTTTTTTAACAATAAAAAACACTGAAGTGTGTAAAGACAAAAATAAAATGCATTTTTGATCTTCACGATTCTTCTGGTTCTGTTGTAGGTCATCGGCTGCTATTTCTGTAAGGGAGAACAATGGTACATTTATCAGCACTTTGAATTTGTTGCTTTACAATGTGAGTATAAAACACAGTAACACGACCTGGATGAAATCCATCTCTGCATTCTGTAGGTACAAACTGGATTTGTAGAGCAAATTGTAAAGTCCTCTTTGTTAGGTGTTATTCTCCTCCCATTCCTCTGATGAAGGACCAGGCCTTCAGTTTGGACAGCTTTAATCTAGGTTCTCTGGACCTTTTTGTTTGCATGTACCTCTTGCCTTGTGTTTGGGTAGCTGGTCTTTGAGGAGGCACAGTCTGTATTTATGCAATTCATCAATTTACAGCTCTGGCTTTAAGGTTCTAATGCCATGCAAATAATCAGTTGTAGTAGTTATAGCCATACTTCAGTGTGCATAGTCGTGTTTTCATTCATTATATTTATGGGCATATTTCTATATATCTGTGTGTGTATGTGCATAGGTACATTGCACTGATACAGAGGATAGTCTGTAGTATTCTATAAAAATATTATAGACCTGTTCCCTTAGCAATAAATGGCAGCTCTTTTGCTGGAGTATTTTTATGTTCAAGGCTCATAAGAGTGTTTTGATCATCTTTAATTGTCATGAGGGATGTGGGATTTGTTATAAAACTGAAACCCACTGTACTTGTTACCTCATTTTGTGAACTTACATGATTTTAAGGGTCAATAATTCTAATAGGCTTTAGCTAACCTCTCTGTCATATACCCTTTTAGGTAATTTAACTTGGATGTGCATTATTGTGTACGTTTTTCCTGTGTAAATATGGATGGTGACAGTAAAATGTGAAAAACGTGTGGACCTCTACTTAATAACAACATTAATCCCTGAAATGATTTTTTCCCGTTGATTAAAATTTTTATTCATACATTTTAAATACCTGATTTAAATATCAATTTCTCAATCTATCAGGCAACATTTTTGTAAATTATGATTCCGATTTTTTGCATTATTATTCATGTCATCATGACATTGAGTTATAATTCATGCAACTGATTTAAAAGTCAATGCTTTAAACTTTGAACATAATGAGCTATAAATATTGTAACAGGACATTCTCCAAAGGCATTCTTTAAAAAAATCTTGTTTGTTTGGCAGAGCTCTGAATATCAGTTCTTAATCTGTTAAAATGAAGATTATACTTCTCTGATTTTTAAATAATCCTGACCAAAAAGATGAGGAAGAGGGACTGTTGGCAAACTTCTCTGTAAGAAAAGGAACTGGCCACCACTTGTTTGTTGCTGCCTTTCAGGACCTAATTCTGAATTATAAATGCTATTAATGCTTGTACTGAAAATGCATTTATTTCTCAGTTAATTCTCAGAAAAATGGGTTTTATCTTCTCTACCCCAGGAGGTTTACAAGTTGATTGTGAATCATAGAATCATAGAATGGCTTGGGTTGGAAGGAACATCAAAGATCATCAAGCTCCAACCCCCTGCCACAAGCAGGGCCACCAACCTCCATATCTAATGCTAGACCAGATTGCCCAGTGAATCTCCAAAACTTACAGAATGAGGGACTTACTGTAGAATGTTTTTCATTATTTTGGAAAATTTGGTGGCATTTGATATTAGAAATTTGTATAATTGACTTTATACGTGGCAAGGTAACTGTTTAACATCCTAAAGGATCATTTGTGCATGCATGGCTCCCAAGGCCTCCAGTAATGAAAAGGGTGGATATTGAGCAAGCTGTGATTTTTGGCACTATTTCCTTAGAAAAATCTCTTGATTTATATACTTAATTCTTCTTGTTACTGTCAGCTGCTGCTCTTGCCTGCCACGCTGGTTCTATTGTAGCACTTCCAAAATTCTACTTGAGTGCTTTGACCTCTCACAAGAGGTATTAACATGCTGAGTTTCTGTTCTTTATGGATTAGCAACCTTATTTGACATAGGTGACATTAACAGTAAGTGCATTTTGATATGCTAAATTAACATCTGTCATTCTAAATTTGTTTCATGGCATCTGTGGGTCATTGCTAAAGAGAAGTTAATGTGAACAAGAAACTAGCAAAGCAGCTATGTCTATATATAGTCATTGTTATGTATGGCCAATTTTTAGCTGTTTTGTTTCTTCAAATGGAATTCTTGAAACATTACAATTTAAAAGAAGACTTTTGCTACTTAAAACCTGAGAACCTTCCCTGAGAAAGGTTGCTCTCTGACAATATAATTATACTCTTCCTTTAGAAAACCACGGCAGCCACTTGACTGCATGTGAGCATTGGAAGACATACTGAGGTGTTCATTTGCAGTAACCTTGTTCATAAATAGTACCTTTTCTTCAGTCACTGACCCAGCCACTTCATATGATGATAAATAAATAGATATTCCCCAATAGCTGCATGGAATAAGACATATGAATTGTTGGTCTTTACTGACAAACTGCCTAGACAAACTGCAAATGCCTACAGTGCAGTGCTGGCACTGTTTTGTACTTCCTCCCAGAAATGGGACACAAAGAGACAGAAAGTCTATTACTGTCTTATGTGCTCTAACACAAGTTGAAAAAATTAGATGAGAGTTTATTTTGTGAATGCCGATGATTTGTCACAGTGGGATTTCTGGTATATTGAGTCAATGTTTATTTTTCAGGACTCGACCTACAGCCAGCAGCTCCTCATTCCAAGTACAGGTTTACCTTTGAAAACCAAAATATATGCAGCTGTGAGAGCAACCAACCTTGATGGCAGGTACCATAGAGGATGTTATTTCTTGTTCTGATGCCTATTCAGCTCCTGGGTTTTTAAGTTATTCCGATTTAGAAGCAACTGTCTGTCTTTGTAACCTTTTGTGCATTAAAGTGGTGGTTAGTGTTTGACAATCATTACCTTCAACTGAAGGATATAAAATCCTCGATATTGAATGCGTATCTTGCTGTTGTCCTCATAATGAAAGTTTTCCCTCACTGTCTATTCCTGCTCTTATACTGCCATTTCCATCATCATCTATCACTTTGCCTCTGTACAGGTGGAATGTTTTGATGGACTACTGTTACACTACACCATCTGGTAATCCGAGTGATGATCTTCG
This sequence comes from Lagopus muta, assembly GCF_023343835.1. Taxonomy (NCBI): domain Eukaryota; kingdom Metazoa; phylum Chordata; class Aves; order Galliformes; family Phasianidae; genus Lagopus; species Lagopus muta. The sequence goes on from NC_064433.1 coordinate 85,426,609, forward strand.
ATATGATCTTTTTTTCAGGTAAATCCTGTGCAACTCAGTAATTGTAGGTCCTTCTTTTAAAAAACACAGTTATAAATTTCTCAGATAGTGGTTTCTAGGCTGCTTGAAAACTCTAAGAAATATTAGTAGAGAGGCTAAGGGCTGGACTTACAGATAACATGTCAAGACTCAGCTTTTTCTGAACGTAAACATAGGATCAATTTCAGAGTAATAAGAATTATGGTGGAGAAACGTACATCTAAAATGTGTCTACTAGAGACAACAGAAACGTGCAAACTGGCCTTTGTTTTACCAAAGATACTCTTGCAGTGAATGACTATGTTATAAAATGTTGTAGATTGGTATTTAGGAAAAGAGTAAAGGAAATGATTAAAGTTAAGTAGATGTTCCTGCTACTCTCAATAATATTTACTTGAATTGGAGTTTTGAAAAATGTGAATAGTATCTTGGCAGTATCTCAGATTAAATCTCACCAATGAAGGCTGCTAGAATATTGTCTTCATGTGGAATTACCTGTCTATACCAGTTAGCATAACTGGTAACTTATTGCTTTTGCCTTTAGTTTTTTTTTATATCACTGGAATTAAATGGTACCTTAGTTTGCAACTGTGATGTTGCAAAACAAAACGAAGCACAGTGTTTCTGTAGCAGTGAGTGCAGGACTTCGCAGCCTGTTGTGTGACTGTGGCTGCACACGTTGGACATCATGGCAGTATGTTCTTTACAGTTGACCCAAAGCACTAACTTGACTGCCTAACTGTCTTATTCTCACCTAATAGCTTTAAAAAGCCAGCCATCTATCTAATCATACTAGCTTTAATCTTCTCTACAAAAACTAGCTGTGACAAGGACCCTCAGACAACTATCATTGAAAATGGCAAGAGCCAAATGGGGCGGTTTTCATTTGAGGTATTCCGCTTTGTGAAGCACAAGAACCAGAAGATGTCTACGGTCTTCCTCCACTGCGTGACAAAGCTGTGCAGAGCAGATGACTGTCCCTTTCTTGTGCCAGTAAGTTTCAATTGATGGAAATTGATGCAAATTCTCTGAATGTAAGATAGTCACACTGGAGTTAGTCTGCATCCAAGAGTAACAGATGCTTGGAATGCACAGAATAAAGGTGACTTGTATAGTCAAAATAAGATGAACTTTGTGCATCTGAAGGAATGTAAAACAACTTATGGTGAATATGGTAATGAATGTGCTCATCCATAATAGATGTGCAGGTTGCACAGGTTGTTGGACATGCAATCAGTCATCTTTTTTCTTTTGATCCTTAGCTGCTTATTAAAAGTAATGACTGAGACATCTTGAGATCTAGTAGTCTTAATATAGCATAGAAACAAAGTATCCGTAATCATTGCAGATTAATATAAATATTTTTAATATAATTAATATAAAACTTATTGTAATGGTAAGCAAACTTACTCTGAGGGATATTTGAAAGTATTGCTTATAGTGGGGAAAAAATAATGCCTCCCCCTCTTATTTATTATAATCTCCCTTATAGTTACAAAAGTGCTGTGGTGTTGACATTCAAACATTCAATTCAATTCAAAGATTATTTCCTTCTGGGGGCATTGCAAACAACAAATATATTTTGGAAACTGAAACACAGTTTGTATATTGAACACAAAATATTCTGCGCTGATATCTTCAAAATGCAGTATCATTTCCTGCTGAATGACTTTCCATTCAAAATTTTAAAATGCCCTCAATTCCGACATTTTGTGCATTATTTTATTACTTAAATAATTTAAATGCAATTCTTTGTTTTTGTGGAGGTGCATGTTCTATGGGTTTTGAGATTCTTTCACATGCAGTTGAAATCCAAGAAATAATCTTGTTTGAAGCATTCTTGAGTAACCAAGATTAAGATAGATAAGAGAGATGCTAATTAAAAGTGGATTCCAGATGGTAGAATGCTGGGAATGGTTTTAATGTGTCATTGCTATTTAGGAGTCCATGGAAAAATATGAAGTTTAACTTAAGAACTCTGCTAGAACAGGAACTGTAGCATGTTGTCTATCTGTAGTCAGGCAAAACACATTTATTGTGAAAACTGACTGTAAACAAAGCATTGGGAAATTAACTACTGAAAATTTAATAAACTGTAAGATGAATCTTGTACACAACAGCAATGTAGTTCTGTAAATGAAGTAAGGCAAACTACAACGGGAAGCTAGGCATTTACAAGATACTCTTCTACAGAATATTGCAGTTGTTTTTATTGCAAAGTAATTTAATGCATACTATAAGAAATAAAAGTTGTAGTATTGCTTGTAAAAGAACTTCCATTAAAACAGGAAGCACAGAAGGGCAATAATTCCATTCCAGTCTGAAACAGTGATTGTTTTCATTAACCACTCAGATTTGCAGTCACAGAGAAAGAAGAGATGCTGGTAGCAGAACAACTTGGAGGCCTCAGAGCACCTCTGGCAACGCTGTGATCACTGCTGGCCCCATCATTACGAGGAGTGGTAGGAACGAGCAAACTTTTTCTATGCATGGCAGAAATTTCAAACACCTGGGGATATGTTTTAACAGTTTAACAGAAATTTGTAATGACTTAGAAAAAGGATGGATTCTCCATGAGTTTGGGTGATTTTTCTTCAACTACTGGAATCTAGTAGAAAGGATGAGCTAGTATTTCTGCTTAGCACTCGCACTTTCTCTTTACCCCATGAAAATAAAAACCCAAAGTCAGTGACTTTTTTTTTTTTTTTTTTTTTGGAAGTTAATGGAATTTAAGGTACTGTGTTCAGCATCACAAGTTAATTTGGACAGCTAATAAATACTGTCATTTTCTATTTGCCATTTCTTCCACCTTCACCTGTGGGTTACTATTTATGTTAATACATGCTATTAGCCTTCAGCTTTCAGATCCTGAGTGGAACTCTAAGGAGGTCCATTTTTATTGTCAAAATGTGGAGGTTTTTTTGATTGATGTTTGTTGGTTTTGTTTTAAACCAACCTGCAGTCTCTGAAAAGTACTTCTGTGACTGCTGTAGACAACATAATAAAAATAAAACGTTTTAAAACTGTTGAAGAAATTTAGTTTGCAGATTTCAGCAGCCTTAGATTTAGGAATCTGAGTACAGGACTGAGTCTTGTCTAGGAAAGATAATTGAAACACTTGAGCATAAAATCCTTCTTTACATGCAAAGTAGTTATGCCCACACGCACAAGGAGGGCGACTGACCCTCCATAATTTGGAGCCATCTACAAAGAGACAATTTTTTAGAATCAGATATCCTCAGTTATAAGCAACGTTTCATCAAGGAAAAACTGTATTTTCTTCTGTATTATAAATGGTCCCAATTGAGTACCCTTACTATCATCTGATAAGTCAATAAAAAGTGAAAAAAAACTAACTTCAGAGTTGCATGAATGAATGCATATTGAAAATAAATGACAGATTTGCTTAAACACATGCTAGTGAAACACTGCCTTAGGCAAGGAATGAGAACTATATAAAGCTTGGCATGTGAACAGTCCCTGTTAAAGAGTAAAGTTTGATTCAAATGCTGTGGATGCATTTTTTAATAATAATAATAATAATAAAAGATATTAATGTATTAGCTTTAAATAAAGCATTACTTCAAGCAACTCAAGATCTTACCACGGGTATTTGATGATCCCAAAGCTATGATAAACTAATATATATAATTTGTTGACCGTTCTTGATTATTATTATTATTTTTAATGAAAACACTAATAAGACTGAGAGAGCTGGGGCTGTTCAGCCTGGAGAAGAAAAGGCTCCAGAGAGACCTGATAGCAGCCTTTCAGTATCTACAGGGGGGGTGTAAAGAAGAAAGAGACAGACTTTAGCAGGGTCTGTTGTGACAGGACAAGGGGAGATGGTTTCAAACTAAAAGAGGGGAGACTTAGACTAGTATAAGGAAATTCTTTACAACAAGGGAGATGAGGCACTGACACAGGTTGCCCAGAGATGTGGTGTGTGCCCTGTTCTTATAGACATTGAAGGTCAGACTGGATGGGGCTCTGAGCAACCTGATCTAGCTGTAGGTGTCCCTGCTCGTTGCAGGGGAAGACGACTAGGTGACATTTAAGGGTCTCTTCCAATTCAAAAATGATTCTATGATAAGGGAAGTAGTATTTTTTTAGGTGTCTTTTAGTTGAGATATGTGACTAAGGCGTTATTAGATTAGACAGATTTCTTCATACAGCATACTTTTGGGCCATTCCACTCCCACTGACAGAGGCATGTTTTGGTGGGATGTACTTCGAAAAGCAGTGATTTAGTTCTGGAATGTGCCACCAATTTCCCGAGTGTTATTGGTCAAGTTAATCTGGCTTAAACTTCACTTTTCCTTCTGGAGCAAAAAGAGGTAATTGCTATTTTCTACCACTGTCTTTTCCTGTTGTGCAAATAAGTGGTAAGTGCACTGGTGATGTGAGGTTCGTGAATAGTGTGGTCAAAGAAAAAAAGGGGGGCGGGCATGGGAAAACTTCAAGCTGAACAGAATTGACTGCTTTGTGGATGAGGAATCCTATGGGTGGCAGTGCTGTCTTTGACACAATGCTATACAAAGGTGCTTAATACTATTTTCAAGAACAGATCTGCTCTAGTTTTACTAGGGAGCCCATAAAACCTGCTGCACCTGGCTGAGCATAATACATATGCTTGTCATGTGGCTGCAGATGTGCAACCCCCTGGTTTCCACATTTGAGTTGGTGCTGCATCTATGCCTGGGCTGGTCCTGTGCACTTCAGTGTCTCACCAGAAGCACCTCACATAGTTAGCCAAGCCTTCCCATTACTCTAATCATCAATTGTTCTGGTAACAGCACTACTTATGTAATTACCTTAGTAGGAACTGAATAGTGCTGCAGCAGATGAATAATGGTCCTTCTCCTGTGTATTTCTGAACTCTTATTTCTAAAATTACCTTCTTTTCAGAGAAACTTCATTCATGATTGTTAAACTAAAGTAAGTCACTGCAAGAGAAATACACAACAGAAAATGTTTTGGTCTCTGTATTCAGAGTCAAAGTAAGCACCTATCTGTGAAGGTGAGATTGTAAGCTTTTGATGGCTGTCTCACTTAACCATAGAAGACAGCTGCTCAAAATAGATGTATACATAAGCTGTGATTACACGTTGCATGAAAAAGCAAAAACAGTGACAAAAAGTGTAGTTTTGAGATGGGCAATGGTAAGTGGAGATGGAATATAAATGTTTCCCCGAGTACAGTATGTAGGAGCCAAGAGCATAGGGTACGTTGAGAAATGGTGTTTTTGTCATCGCTTAAGGTCGTTGCTTTAGTTTTCCTTGGAAAAACTTTTTCTTGTTTGCATGCTTTCTTTTTTCCCCCTCAGAATACTAAGTAACTTTGAGTTGTTGCATTTGCCTAAAAAAATGAAGAGACTTCATATAATTAATGTTGTCATACTGATCTTACCAGAGATACTAAAAACAGCTAGTCAATGTTGCAAATATAGTTGATGTGTTTTGAAAATAAAGCCGTCTGCTAGCCTTTGTATGCAAAGAGAAGAGGGGGGCAGGTACCAGGTGTCTGTAAAATATAATGCATCTCGTTTGTTTGTTTGTTTGCTTGTTTTAATGCAGATGAGACACCAACCAACAACTCTCAGCTTGGTAAGTTAATCAAAATTCCAAGAAACACAAAAGAGATGTTTTATGATTGAAACAGAACTGAGGAGAATGAACCCTTTTGATTCAGTTTGAGGCACTGAGCTAGAATGTTTTGTTTGTTTTTTCTTCTTTTTGGCTTTTGTCTTTTAAATAAGTAAATACTGGCACCCTGCCATAATGAAAATATTTGGTGAATTTGGATTGCTCAGTTTCATTTTGTATATCCAACCTCACCAACAAAGCAGCTTCTAATTCCTGTGGTGGAGTTGAAATGAAAATCTGTTGCTATGACATATGAGGGTGAAGAAGCATTGCAACTGCCAGAAGCAAAATCAGACTTAAGCAGTAAAATCTGCTTATGCCATATGGGAGCTGTGCAGCAAAATGGTTGTTAAGGTGCAGTTCGGTTCAGAGCTCAAACTCAGGAGAGTCCTGCCTTAGTTCTTGTTCTGGCATTTAACCACATGAAGAGCTCATGAAGAACTTTGGCTAGAACTAGTGGTCAGTAGTAGAGTGAGGAAGGAAGTAGGCTGCAGGGAGATCTGGGCTTTAATTTTTTTACAGTGCTTCTCCTATGGACACTTGGAGGACATTTTTCAGTTTGTATGTTATTTTGCTGGTAATGGGGAGTTGCTAATGATTAGTAAAGAAAGGATGGTCTGTTAAGCCATCCTGCTTCTTACTTGCTTGTAACAGGACCCAGTGGCAGAAGCAACTGATGCTGTCCTCAGAACTGTACTAGCTATCTGTTCCCTTATCTTCTTTGATTGGACCCCATAAAAACAGCTGCCTTTCCCTCCTGGCATGGAAACAGTTATCCTTACACCTCTGCCTCGACAGCTCTTGGGCCGTGGCAATTTTCTCCTAAATATAAAAGGTCAAGGTTGGTCACCCAGTGTGAGGGATTGTGTGTTGGAAGTATCCTTATTGTCTTTATTCCCCAGTATAATTGGTAGTGAAAGAACTACCAGTTTTCTAAGTATACTTAGATAAATTTTATCCAAGTAGACAGGTACTCATTCTGAAGTATAATTTTAGTCTTTTGCTGTAATTATTCTCTATTTGATATAAAGACAGCAGCATTTGGCACTGCTGAGAATTTCTAACCGGAGATTACCTGTGCATTTTTGTTCTTGCAGCTCAACACGGACCTCCTTTCCAGCTGAATTCAGTCACCAGTGCACTGATTTCAGGCGTGGTCATCCTCGGAATCACAAGTGTTTTCTTTTTTGTGTGTTCCCTAACTCTTCTGCACAGAAATTGGCCCAACAACTCAGTCTTGAGTGGCATCCGAAACCCAGTTTTTAACTGAAAGTGATTTACTTGCACTTTTTGAGGTTGCCTTTCTTGTCCATGAAATATGCTTCCACTAAAAAAAAAAAAAAAAAAGGCAACATTCCATCTGTATCCAGCTTCTATTCCAGCTATTCTTTATTTGTAGACATGCTAGACATTGTTGTGTGTAGGTAAGTAGCAGTGATATTGGTGACAATCTTAGGAAACAGAGAATCTCAATTGTGTTTGTGATCAGACTATATATGACATAACGCCCATGGGTGTGCTGACAATAGAGCTCGTGTCTTCAGCTTCCCAAACAGGTCTTAAAGCTGAAGATGCTTAAGGTGAGAACGTATCAAAATGTGCTATGCAAAACCTTATGCATTCAGAAACATTTCTACAATCATAAATGTCTGTTAAGATGAGAATCACTTACATTTTTTCATGTTTCATTACAAATTTGAAAAAACAATTGTGGCTCAGGAGGAAATTGTTATCATCTGTCTTGGCTAAAAAGAAACATACTCTTAGAGTAATTAATGACTTCTGCTTATTATTCATTTGAAAATGTTTTCTTAAGATACTTCTTCCATTGGATTGTGGTGATGGCACATAAAGTAACGCAAAACAGAATTTGGCTGGGTATCTTTGAGTCGAATGGTTTAGGGCAAATTGCTGTAGGTGCCAGGAAAAATGCTGTGAGTTTTGAGGTTGAAATCTTTTTTCCCCAACAAAATCATTGAGTGAGAATATGAGTGAGTTTTAACTCTAACTAATATTCTGCAGAAAATTAATTATGCACGGATTCACCACATCTACAACTTTCAGTCAAATTCTAACCCTGGGAAATGCTCTAAGGGGAGAAAGTATTCCTTTACCCCCTGCCTCCCTGAAGAGACAAGCAAATAAATGAATAGTAGGTCAATGCTTATTTCTGTAGCAAATTCTCCCCATGGATTAGACTTCTTCACTGCATAGATGAGGGGAAGAGGGCACCTAGAAGAATAACAGGCCACAGGCAGTACCATGCTGTTGACTCTAGTGAATCTGATAAACAACAAATTTAAATGAAGTTGAGAGTGACCAGTTGCCTTCAAACAGGAGCACTGGGCAGTGGTATAGCTGTGTAGACTAGACAAAATTCTGGTGTACAAGAGAGGCCATAGTAGACATGACATATAATAAGCTGGACTGGATAGACAGTTGGGATTTTGGTCACAGATTGATCAGTTAATTTGGAATTTAATTTTTTAAAGTACTGTACATACTGGCCTAGAGAAACACCTCTTTAATATTTGTCCTCATCCTATTTCAACAAAGTCTGCGTTTTCATTGATGTAACACAACTGGATAACAATCAGGGCTTCTTAGCTCTCAAGTCAGAAGATGTACAGACTCTCAGTTTTCTGTGATCCTACAAATGCTGTATAAAAGCCTGGTGTTCACAAAGTCCACTGTGCTGTAATGTGGTGTCCCTAACAACCAATACTGTGCCTGTTTTCCTCCAGTCTTAATACCTCAGAAACATTTTTGCACTTCAGGGGTTAGGTCTGATGACATGTAAAACATGATCATTTAATAAAATTATTTGAAAAAATTCAGAATGAATATTTTGTCTGAAGCATTTTTTTTTTCTTTCTTTTAAAGTATGGGGTTTGTGTATTTATGCAGTGACCTCATCCTGCAAAGATGAAAAGCGAAAGTTTCTTTAAAGTCAGTCTGTAAGAGCTTTCAACATAGACGATAAATTAATATAGCTCTAATGGCCCTTAAAAGGTAGTGATAAAACTCAAGAGATTTCTATCACAGTCTGGATAGAAATAAATTCAGAAAATCTGTTGTAATTAACTCAGAAACAACCACAGAAATTCCATAAATAAAATTCATACTATGTAACATACTACAGCAGCTTTAGTTGGATGTTTTTAGCAATGGAGATAGCCATTACCACGCTCAGGAAGCTGTTCCAACAGCTGATTACTGTCCCTGGTACTTTTAAAGACTATTTCTAATCTGCTCAATTGAACTGATGGTGAGTCTTTTCTAACTGAGATCTCACAAAATTTCCTTAAGACCACAGGAAAATAATAGTAAATGTTGTCACAAAAACTGGAGAAAGAAAAACCTCTGAAATAGTAGACCTGCCCTATTTCAGTTTCTATTACTGGTAAGAAATTTGTTGCTTTTATAAAAGACTTGTTCACTGAACTTTTCAAGGTTTGGTTAGCCTATTGCAAAAATTGTGTTGTTAATAATGTAACATGCAAACTGTGTTTTTCTTCTATAAAGTAAAAATTCTGGAGCAGTTTGTTTTGGTGAAGAACAAGATTATATGTTCTGTGTTGTCTGTGCAACTTTTTCTCATGTGAAAATTACTAGGTACTAAAAGCTGATCCCTCGCCAGTTAGGTTTGTCAAGTGAGTTCCTGCAGTCATCTGAACGTGGCATGGATGGAAAGTATCTCCATTGTTCATAGAGGTAAAATTCACTGCGGTTCACTCAGAGCATAACTCATAACCTCACCCCTTTAATGAGTTTCAAGAAACAGGGTAAGCAGGTGCAGGGTGGATGTGCACAAAAAAGGTTGTGCTTTATGAGAGGCAGAACATGAGGTGAGAGAGGAGTGGAGACGGCTTGGAAGTGTGAGTTACAGCCAGTGGGAAGAGACTCCTGGTGCTTGAGATACTGGGTTTGATGTGAAGCAGCGAATTAAAAAGACACTGTGCTGTATGAGAAGGAACTCTTCACACACATGCATAATCCTCTCGTGTCCATAATGTCAGCCTCATATAGGCTTTTAAGTGAAACTATATTACTTAATATCTCTTCTTATAAAACCCCTTCCATTAGCAGTGTCCATCAGCAAATGGCTTTACACAGAGGTCAGATTTCTGCAGGCGAGTGCGATGTACTGAAAAGTACTTAGATTGGTGACCCAGACTGTGAAGGAAACAAAAGAGACACCAGACAAGCTTGGTTTAAATCCAATAGAACTTAATAAAGCTATACAGAGGTGGAAATGCTTGCAGGCTTCTTGCCTTTGGAAGAAATAAATGGTATATCCAGCTGGAGCTAAGCACATCAGTGCTGGGGATAAATTCATTTAATATTTGGCAAACAGGCCTTGGGAAGTAAGCCGGAAGTTATTCAGGTTTCCTGCTTCATTTAGCAGACAGTATTTCTTACTCTTGGTACCTCTTAGGGTCTACAAATAAGCCAAAAACAGCAGCCTTGCCCTGTTAAACTGCTTATCTCTCCATCTGGAGGAGAAACAGGCAGGAGTATCACGATAAACTGAGAAATGTTCCAAGTGTGGCAAATTGATCCTGCCTCAGGTTGCACTCAGTTCTTATTTTAGTACCATTTAGACAATTCGAGGGCCTTTCAGGAAGAAATATAAGCATCTTTTTCTGATAAGTTGGAAGTGGAAAGGTTGCAGAGGAGAGCTACTATTGACTCGCCTGGCCATTTGATATGCAGGGCTGTAACGTGGCTCTTTGCCATAGTGTCAATTTTGAAATGTTTTTATAACAGCTCTGTTACTCACTCTTATTAAATCTTTCCCATTCTTTCGGAGAATGGTTGTGGATGTTTGTACAGTTAGCAAATACATCCTTGAGATGGTGGAACTGAAAGTATCAGGGAGGAATGTTGTTCATTCATCAGATTTTTCATGCGTCACCACTGGCAAACTGAGTGGGGTTGCTGGCTAGTAGTATGCTCATAATCTCTGCATTTAGACTTCATGGTATAGTGTGAAAATTATTTTCCAGCAGAAGGGACCTACAGCAGTCCTTGTAACCAAGATATATGCTTAGTAGGAGCTTAAATGTTCTGATAGATTGCTTCCAACGTACTGCTAAAAGGGAAAATCTTCAGTTCTCTGGGTAGACAGGGTGGTCATTCTACAAATACAGTATCTAGCCTGTATCAACCACTGTGCACAACCTGAACTAGCTTACTAAAAGCAAGGCCCCTGAGGTGCATTTATCAAGCCTGCTTATTTTGCATAAAAATGTCATTAAGAAAAAAGGCTTCCATGTGTTTCCAGTTTCCCCAGACTGGAGAATGGCTCAGAAGAGCCCCATGTTCCACCAGCTGCTAACTCAGCTTCCAGTCAAGATGGAAAGGCTGAGTGATGTCCACTGCAGGTATTGCTCAGGGCAGGTGACAGCACAGATGTTGTTGTGACTGGTTTCCCCTCAGGGTTTTAATCACTTGTCTCTGAAATCAAGCTAATGTCTGCTTCCAGTTAGTAGCTTTATTATTTATTCTTAGCAGGTGGTAACATCTGGCTATGCAGTAGCTGTTTTGAGGAACAGGAATAGTTTTGATGGCCTTAAACCGTTTGGAACACTAAGATCCTTTTCATCTTATGAACTAAGTAAAATTTATTAAACTAGGTTCATCTGTGTGTTCACAAGTTACTTTATGTAGCAGATATTTCTGATTTCTTTTTCTCCCAGTTTGTAGCAAATGAAGATAGTGGTCCTGTTGATTCAAATACTAAGTTGAATGTAATGCTAAATGAATGTAAGGGCCAGAGTTGGGTGTGGGATATGCACTGGCCAGTTCATTGGGTGCACATAGTCCTTCCCATTCACCTGTGTGAGTGATGTATCAGGGGATAAACACATATGGTGTGCACAGTGTTAGCATCTTATCTGCACCATCAAATCCTGCTGGCCAATGAGTCAATGCCATGCGATGAAGTGGTTGCATATAGTCATCACAGCACTGTAATTTATCTGGTCAGAGGCATGCAGTGGTGCCTTCTAGGCTGTGAGATAGCACTTTGCATGCACTTTGTAACTTGGCAAAGCATGACTGTAGCCTAGGTAATGCTCTTCATTTACATTGCTACCCATCTGCACTGCTGAGTAGCTTGTTCTGCTACAGGCAACGAGCACGCAGGCTTGGTCTGATGGAAGTGCTGATTACGTGTGCTAATAGAAGTGCATGATTTAGTGGGAAGTCAGTGCATTATCCTCCTCTCTGGGTAATTGTGTTTGCTTCTGTAAAGGAAGACAGAGCAGCAAGAGTGGAAGTCAGCAGTGCTATGGACAAGCAGGAGAGCTGCAACACCTGCAGAATGAACTGTTGAGATGTCATGGTGCAGGGAGGAGATACGACTTTATTCCCTGCCTGCACTCACCTGGAATTCAAAGTCTAGTGCCTGTGTGATGACATCAGAATTAGTTACTTTTTAAAGGTACTTATGGGCAGCCATGTGTCTGTTCTGGTCATGGTATGCTCCTGGGGCAGTTAGTGCTAGGTTAGGCTCTGTAGCGTGCACAAGGAAGTCCTTTGTCATCCTAGAGAAATCTCTTTTGATAATGAGCCTGAAATGGGATCAGAAGCAGGCAGAGCTAAAGCACTCACATACTTTCCTCTTGTTCAGATCTTTTCTGCAGCAGGAATAGGCTTCTTGCTTCAGCAACATTTTGACTTCTTCAGCATAGATAGCTGGAAGATCTATCAATACTTACAGAGGGCTGCACTTACATAATATGTAGATAAGATCCTTGCTATGAGTCTTTATTAAATTAATTGCACTTAATAAAGGTGTTTCTAGTCTGCCAGGCCAAATCTGTGGATGTGGCTTGGCTCTTAAATTAGGTAACAACTCACACATGCTTCTCAAAGCATGGCTCTGTTTCAGTACCTATGCCGTTTTAGCCTTTTAGTGTAGAAAATGCTATGAGCTCATGATGGCGTTCTCAGTTAACATTTTTCAGTTAGCAATTTGCAAGTTCTTTAAACCAATTAGGTCCCCCAAAGACTTCTCTGCAGACTGAACAAGTGCCATTCCCTCAACCCTTCCCCAGGTGTTCCATCCCCTGGCCAAATTACACTGCTGACCTGCCATCTTGCCAAGGCCCACTGCTGGCTCCAGGGTGCCTCACTGTCCATCAAGATCTCCAGGTCCTTTCCAGCAGAGCTGTTCCCCAGAATATGTCATTGAAGGGGTTATCCCTACTCAGATGCAGGACTTCGCAAATGTCCTTGCTAAATTTTCTAGGGTTCCTATTGACACATTCTTTCAGCATGCCTCAGTTTCTTTGGATTGCAGCCTTACTCCTGAGTGCAATCCCACCCATTTGCTGTCATGTGTAAACTTGATGAGAACATTCTGCTACCTCTTCCAGGCCATCGATGAAGGGGTTAAGTAGGGCAGGTCCCAAGACAGAGCACCCACAGTGTTCAGTTTGCTGCTGTTATCAGGTAGAAGAAGAACCATCAGCCACTGCTCTCTGAACACAATCATCCAACCAAATTTTTCCCACCTAGCTGCTCACTCACTCAGAACACAGCATTCTAATTTGGATAGAAGAATACTTTTGGAAACCACGTGGAAACCTTCCTTAGGTTGGAGTGAATGACACCTGCACTGCACTCACAAATCTATTCATTTGAACAGATTGGTCAAGTACCATTTTGCCCTTAGTAAATCCATATTTACTATTCCCTGTTACCACTTTCCCTTTCATGGGCCCATAAACATATTTCATGCCGTGTGATTACTCCAAATGCTGAAAAGCACTTGAAATTCAATCCAGGAGACCTGAGCATTGCTCCCCGCACGTACGTATAAAACTCATAGACGAAGTCTGTTTTCTATCCACCAGTCACTGGCTTGACCTGCTGTTGCTTCCATTTTTCCACTTGTTCAGAGATATTTTGCTGCTAGTTTAAGGTCCATGACTCATCATGTAGGATAGGGACAGTGATGCTGTGCAACATAGATTGTCCAGTTTGTTTGTTCTGAAGCAGGAAATTGTATGAAAAAATAAAATCCTGACAGAATGCTGATGTTGTAAAATGAGGCAGGGAAGTGATCATATGATTTAATTGGTTGATTCTGATCTGCCAAATTAGTGCATCTGGGTCAGTCCCTTGCTAGACATAGCTGGGTTCAACTGACAGACTGAATTGAGCCTATGCTCTGTGCCTTAATTCTTAACATCATCCATGTATCCTATTCAAATCAAAAAAGTAATCCTGGGCACTATTCCTCGTGCAGCTTTCCATCACTGTGTCTAATATTATTCTGACCTTGCCTCCTTCTCTCTAGGACTCCCTGGCACTGTCACCTTGTGCTATCTCATGACTGCAGTTCTTGGTGCTCCATGGGTTAATGGATACCAGCTGTCTTTCACTCCTGACCCTGGCCCACCATCACTGTGACCCACCTGTTGCTGCTCAGCAGCCTGGATCAGCCCTCTGCCATGACCATGGTGAGAGCTGTGGCAGCTCTGTTCCTACCATGCTTTGGGTCCAAATGCCAGTGTTCTTCTTCCTGCGGTGGGGAGAGGTTATACCCATGGGTATCTGACCTTCTGGCTTGCCTGGACTGCATTGACTGATGAGGAATTGTCTTGATCCACATATAAAATAAATAATATAGGTAACGTATATATATATATATATATAAAAAAACTTTATAATACATATTTTTTATTAAAACATTAAAAATAAGTAACAGAAGCATAAAACTAGAAGGATGTATGACTTTGTGTTTGTGAAACTGACATCTCAGTCTGCTACGATGGCAGCACCTGCAGTTCTTCATAAGTTCTTGAGGTGTTCTTCAGAGATTTTTGATGAGATTTTACTCTTCTGTAGTTATCCTTGACAACAGCTGTTCACAAATGTATGTACTGCCAAAAGCGATGACAAGAATAAGGTGTGACTGAGAAGTGATCAGTATTTCTCTCTCCTAAGGTGGGACTTACAAAGGTTGGGTAAAGAGGCATGATGAGATTTTTCTTTTGAGCTGAATGTTTGATTGCAACTCTGTACATTCCATTTGAAAATTCACAGATCATGTATTAATGTTGACTAAAAATGGAGTTGCAAATATGCAAAAAAGTTTCTTTTTACAGCAATCTTGAAACCTTTTCTTGAATTCCTTTATTAACATGGAAAGTGAATCTGCATATTTTTCGCTCTTCACAGGACTGTGCTCAGCCAAGGTATCAAAATGTGAAATGTTCATAGAATCATAGAATCACAGAATCATAGAATCATAGAATGGCCTGGGTCAAAATGGACCACAGTGATCATCCAGTTTCAACCCCTCCGCTATGGGCAGGGTCACTAACTGCTAGACCAGGCTGCCCAGCACCACATCTAGCCTGGAACTATTATGTTATCAGCTTATTGAGCTTGTCTTTTTGCATACTGTTATGGTTTGACACAGGGCACAGATATGTTGATTCTCACCTTGATTTGTTGGCATCACACAAGTATTCTGGATATTTCTTCCAAAGTGTGAGAGGGTGTGAGCGGCAGAGTCAGCACCTCACTGTGCCCTGCCCTCCACAGTGTTCTGTTGTCTCTTCAGTCTGTGCTCAAATGATGCATAATCAACTCATTGAATATATTTCTAAGAATCACATACAGATATTTAAAGCTTATGATCAAGTGGGTCCATGCTGCTGGCTGAGCTGAGCTGCGTGAGGCCTGTGGGCTGTAGGCTGGGGACACCTGGTTTAGCGATAGAGCTGGAAATATGGGCTTGATGACCTAAAAGTTCTATTCCAACCCAAATGATGCCACTGAGGAACAGGCAATGGCATCACCAGGTGACAGACTGTGACTGCATGGCCTGTGCTACTTATACTGGGATGCCAGTAGAGCCTGGCTCAGTCTGGATTGTGCAGAGCAACTCTGAGAGGTTAGAAGGGCAAGTAAAGCTTTGTGCTGTTCTGTGCTGTGCCTGTGGCTGATTGCACGTCCTGCATTTTCAGCCCCATGCTGTCCTTCCTGCACCAACAGCTGTCTGCCACCCCTGAGATCCCCTGGTCCAGTCTACTGAGAGCCTGCTCCTTGCTGCCTGTGTCAGCTGGAAAATGGGCAGCCTGGTCTGGTGGTTGGTGACCCTGCACATAGCAAGGGAGTTGAAACTGCATGATCACTGTGGTCCTTTTCAACCCAGGCCATTCTATAAATCTATGAATCATTGTATGAGCTGTGGTTGGACAGGGAGGCCATGGTGCAGTGCATCGAGTCTGCAGGCTGTGGGTTGAACAGGTCTTGTTATACCACAGCTCTATCACAGTGCTTCTTCTTTCTCACTTTCCATTTGCCTAGGATAAGGCATGTGGGACCACGTAGTAATGAAAGTGCATAGAGACTAACACTCTAGCAAATGAGTTCTTGTTTTGGTAAATGTTAAACTTACTGTTCCTCCAGGTCAGTCTGCAGTAAATAAATCTTCATGCTCAGTATATTGAGCATGCACTGCAGCATGGAGGAAGCAAAAAGTTACAAGCAACAGTAAAACTTATGCTAATATTTTTACTTTTACCTCACAATCAAAAATAAACCAAAATCTATGTGCTTCAATAGCATTTCTGTAGATTGTGTTTTGGTCTGGGTTTGCATAAAAAAAATTCACTGATACACTTTGATTTACATGTAAAACCAGCACGTGGGCCCTCTACAGTTAATAAAATAAAGCAAGCAGGATAGTTGTGTTCTCAGAAAACGTCCCTCATGCATTTCCCCATCTGTTTGTTCATATGATTTGTAAAGGTTGCTCTGATGCTGCGGAGACTATTTGCTATTCTCGTTGTTTTATGACTTTTGCAGAGGAAGAAATCTGGAGAGACTTATATACTGATTCTTGTTCCTGTTTCTGTGATTGACTAGCTTAAATCTGCTCACAGGTGTGCTGGGGCTGCCAATAATCTCTTGTATGTTGGATATGGTGATCGTTTGTCTTGTCCTGCCTGCAGACAAGGAAGCTGAGCTTTGCTGTTCTTGTTGTCTCTAAACTGCTTCCCCCTGTGAGAAATACATCTGTAACAACTGCAGGGCAGTGAATATGCAACAGAATATCCTAATAGGGTCTGTATCTGTAGATTTAATGTGGTAAAAACAGCCCAGCCTCTCAAATATATAGTTGGCACACAAATTAATCCCACTTAAATTGCTGAATGAAATGTGGAAATGTGTGTATTTTATACAGAAAGGTACCTTTTGTACTGGAAACTGCATGCTTCCTTTTCCTCATTGTTCTCATTCTGTTAATAGTTCTCTTTCCTCTGATGCTTTGGTTTCCTGCCTCAGAAGCTTTCTGAAACCTTTCCCTCTCTATCACTCACCTTTCAAGACCTTCCTCAGCACTGTCTAACTTGTGCTATAGACTCACTGGAGTTGGAAGCTCATTTCTTAGCCATTTTTAAAGCAACTAGGGACAGTTGAAAAGAGGAAAATGACAAGCAGAAACCTGAATTTTCTTTAATTTTTGCTTGAATATGTATTTGCTGAAGTAGAGCAAGGAAAGGGCAGGCTTGTAAAGTAGCCTTTGGCTGGGCTTTTTTTTTAGAAAAAAGCTGTATACTCTTCCAGCTTTCCTGAAACTCCTCTCCTGTCTTTCTTGACTTTGAAACATGCTGTAGGACTTGAAAGTCTGTTCTTGTTTTACTGTAATTGGGTGACATAGCTCATCAGTGAAATATGAGTGTTCAGTGCCAGTGTACAGAGAACACAGGAACTGTGAAGCTTGTGAGAGCTTAGAGAAGTTTATTCTCGCTTTATTCACTCTATCATCTTATGATCGACATTCAAAATCAGGGAGAGACAAAGGGATTTCAATGACATTGGTCTAATGTGGGATGATAGGGAGATAGTGTGAATGATTACTTAAGGTACACTGCAGATATGGCTTGAGTAATCAACTGTGAGGAAAGCTGGGGGTACAAAGTTGTGGTTTGGAAACCGTGCTGTGCTGACTTCCCAGCTCACCTGCTTCCATGGCTGGTAGGATGCCTGGCGCATGTAGCTACCAAAAGGTAACTGAGGTACTGTAAAGCCCTCAGCATCCTGAAGCAACAGGAGGATGATGGCCTGCTCTTCTTAGTATGTCTCTGTTACTTCTATTATACTTGTTACTTCTATTATACTTATAATAAGTGTACTTATTATACTGATACTATATATCAGAACATCTTGTGTAGCATCTTTCTTGAAAAGCATGTTCTGATGGGAGTGAACATTTAACACTGAAATGATGACAGAAAATAAGGAAGGAACCAGAATTATGATCAACAAGCATGAATGAAACGAAGTTTTGCAAGTGAAAGCTGAGAAAGCATCAGGCCCACACGCTTTTCTGAATCCACACTGAAATTTTGTTAAGAAGGTTCTGCAGTGCCTTCCCCTTATGGACA
The DNA here is from genome assembly GCF_023343835.1 of Lagopus muta. Taxonomy (NCBI): domain Eukaryota; kingdom Metazoa; phylum Chordata; class Aves; order Galliformes; family Phasianidae; genus Lagopus; species Lagopus muta. The sequence continues at coordinate 85,444,688 of NC_064433.1, forward strand.
CATCATCAACGTAAGCTACAGCCTGAGGGCAGAGTAAACAGGGCTCTGAAATTTGTGTGCTCCTCTGTCTATGGGGGAAGATGTGACACCTGTAGAGTAGCAACTATGATTGATATGCAGATGTAGTCGGATTGTAGCTGTTGGGTTATTTTGCTTCCAAACCAGCACATTTCCAAATCAGTACAAGCCAGCAAGAGGGATTTCCAAGCTGCTGCTGTTGTAAGTTAATGCTGGTATATTTACTGAGGCATCATATAATGGGAATCATTAAGGTTCGCATGCATAATGCTGTTGTGTCAGTGATGTACATGCAAACTCCAAAACTGCTCCTATCAACTCTGTGTATAGCACTGATGCATGAGACAGCTGCTGAGAATAGTGTTGGGTAAAATACTTCTGCAGTTTTCACACTTCATATCTAGCAGTAGGGAGAAGACACACAAAGATATAAGGTTTACATTGAAAATGAAATAAAACATACAATATATCAGGAATTTATGTATTTGTACATAAAGAGGTGACCTAGAACTCTTGATCTGATCTCTTGCCTTCTGTTGAAAGATGTAGAGCTGCTTTTTCTGCTTCCCTGCTATTTCTGACAACAGCTCAATATCTCTTTTCTATTGGGACTGACTCATCCCACGGACGGTGGGAGGATTTGAAGCTCTGCAGCTAACTTTATCCACCTTGGTACTTTATATCATGTCTGTCAATCACTGGAGTATTGAACAAGGCCATTGCACGTCACCCAGATGAGTTCTGAGAAAATGACTTCATGCTGCAAAATAGTGTCATTTTTGCTTTTATGCTCCTGCACACAGTACTGCAGTACTGTGGGTCTTTTCTCTTAGGACAAGGCACTGTTGTTGTTGTTTCTCTTTTTTTTTTTTTTTCCTGTGGATAAAGACCAAGCAGATGCCCTTTGTTATCTGCATAATAAGCACCTTGGTAGTAGCATGAAGGAATCAGTTGCTTTTTCAGGAATAGTGACAGATCAGTGAGAAAGCCAGCAACAAGTGCTGGCTAAAAAATCAGCCCTAGAGCAAACTCCCTCAAAGTGGACATCCCTCTGCCTTGGTGTAAAGGTAAAAAAGCTGCTGTGGGAGCTCGGGCTGCTGAAATCAACTGCCAAAGAAATACCAACAAGTGGCAAGAATTGGTTCTTCAATACATCTCCCTCAACAAATACAGGTTTAGAATTAATTAGATGCATTGCTTTGATTTTTTTTTTTTTTTACCATCTGCTATCAATTATTTGCGAAGTTATTTGCTTTGTACCATTTGTTAGTAAGGAAACTTGACTTGTTAATGCACTCATGTAGAATGGCCAATGGTCTGCCTGAACTGATTTTAAACTCTTGATAGCAGACCTATGAACCGCTGCTCTTGCTGCCCTTATTCCAATGAGGCATTTGGGTCCAGGTGCCCCTCTGCATTGGTCTTGCAGCACCTCAGATCTGGCCACGATTTTTAGAGACCAACTATGCTGCCTGAAGGTGAGTGGAATGTAGCATCATCAGCATCATCGCTCTGTTGGTGTTGGTTTAGAAATGCTGCCATGTTGTAGGTTAAAAAAACAAACAAACAAGCAAATAGGCAAAATTCTAACAGCTACTGAACCTTTCTGACTGTTTTATCTCAGATTGGATTCCTGTAATTGTCTTCTGTTTCTGCTGTCTACTCTGGGACCTGTGAAGTTATCTAAGAAGTAAAGCAAAAGCTTTAATTCCAAGAAAGCTCCTTTGTAGCCACCAAAGAGTATAATTGACTGCCTATAATTAGGATTTAGGTGTTTCTGCTTTGTGCTGGCCTGACATTTCAAATGACTTACTAAATACCCAAGCTCCCTTAACCTTAGAAGAAGCTGGTGAAGAAGACGTCTCAAGACTGTCAGAGCAGTAATCCCTTTGTACTCAGACTGAAGCAGTGGTCACTAAGGATGACCAGCAGGTGCCTAAACATAAACCTCTAGTGACATTTTAGACATGGTCTAAATACATGTTTAGACGATTTAGACATACTCTGCCTGGTTTCTGGTTTCTACTCCATAAAGACAATCATCTCCTGTAGGTTGTGTGGTGGATGTCTTGCTCACATTTGAGACCCAAACGTCTGTGCATAAGTGCTGATCACCAGCTCTCATTCATACAAATGGTTCAGTTGATAAAAAGCAGCACAAGCAGATAATGGTAGTACTGTGCTTAGCTCAGCAAAGGCTACTGACACTGTATATTAGTATTCATGCTGCAAAATCTTGGAGAAAGGCAAAGCTGTGTATAGTAATGTCAGAAGATGTAGAAAGTGTCCATTATTTACTTTGGAATAGAGAATGCTAGAGAATCCAGAGCCAAGCACTGATGAAACAATAAAGTATGAAGAGTATTCCTACACTCTTCTTGTTCTTGCCTCTTTTATTTATTTAGTCATTTCAGGGACAGTTCAGATGTATTTGGACTCTTGAATCTGCAAGTCTGGAGGTGTTGTGAAGTGCTTCCAGGAGCAAGGAGTTGCCTGAAGCTGAATGGCAAAGAACTTTCAGCTAATTAAGAGAATTGCTGTTGCATGTGCCCTGACACCTGGAGATGACTAATTGAATTTTCTCCTGTGGTACCAGATAACAGTTGCAACAAAGAAGCCCCTAGAACAACCATGGGGCTGCGTGGAACAAGGACCTGCCGACTGCTGAATTCCTCAGATTATAAACAGACAGCCTCGGGGACCTGAGGTAATAACCTCTGTTTTGGTACTGTTTCTTGTGCTAGCCTAACCTACCTGGAAAGGCAGGAGGTGACCCGTGAGCTTATTGCATTTCACATTTTTCTCATATTCTTGATGTCCTTTGTGAGAATGGCATGTGAAAAAAAAAATATGGTTCAGAGACCTGTTAATATTTTCAGACATTCCCTGCTAAGGAGGGAACAATCTCTTCCTCCATGTGGGAAGAAAGGGGATATTGTTTTATTTATAAGATGGTGGGAGGTGAAGGATGGGAGAACAAACAGCTGCAACGATAACATGGACTTAATATATGCTTAGGCTTAACAGGGAAGGTATTGTAGAAGAAAAAGGAAAAATATCTTAGAGATAAATAACAGAAACCTAATAACCTCCCTAAACATTAAATGATGCTTGAGGAATCTCAGAAGTGTTATTTGAAGATACCTCTCTTCTTACTATTTCTTATAACAATTATCTATCAGCAGATAGGGCAAAGCCAGTACTGCTTTCTTGAGATGCCATTGATGTTTTAGAAAATTGCTCCTCTGTGTTGCTGTTTCTTTTTCCTTCTGTGCTGGAGAGATTCCTTTTACTAGCCAAGACCTGGAGGTGATTGATGCTTGGAAGAAAGAAGTGATATTTGAATAGTTGGGGCTGCAGTGACCTACTTCTCAAGAATAGCTTGATAAGAAGCTGCAGTGGATTGTTCTTCTGGGTAGCTGTATCTTTCAAAAACACTTACTTTATGGGAATTTTAATCTCATCTCTGCCCCTTCCTAGCTTTCTACACGTGTGAAAATACAAAGACTTCCCTATGAGTGAGCTTATAAAACTATTCAAAATGAGTTAAATCGTGCAGTAAGTAGGTCCTGCCTGATAAGTCAAAATGTGAGAACTGCTATAATGTCACAGTGTGTTAACTCTCTAGAGGTGGTGGTCTGTGCCTGGGATTTGACACATCATTTTTGCTCACATTGTCTGCTTGCTTCTGTCTTCAGCTGCCAGCATTGCTCCTCCTGCCTTCCCTGCTTTCTTCTTCCACACCTTTCTCCTATTCTCTATATTTTGTTCTTTTTCCTTCTCTCTTAATCAATGTGCCTTCTCTGCAGCTCCAAGCCCAGAATGAAGATGAGTCTATATCCCTTTACTGCTAATTTTAAATTGTATCTTAATTTTAAATGAAAAATGTGGAATAGAATTTGCTCTGATTAGAGAGTAAACACAACATGGTAAAAATGTATTAAATAGATTACAGGAAAAGAGGAAAAGCTAAGCATGTAAAATCTTGACTTTCCCACTTTTTTTTTTTTTTTTTTTTTTTTTTTTTCAAATAATGGTTTAGTAGATCATAGATCATCCTACAGTTAGCTCTTCAGTAGTTTAATATTGAAGCAGTTTATGTCAATAACTTCTTTGTAGCAAATTTGCAGTGGGTTTAAGACAATGATCTTTTGGCTGCTTTTCAAATCAATAGGAATAAATGAGGCATTTTCATAGTTATTCTTCCATTGGAATAAAGCTACATTTCACTCAGGAATAATTTCATGAAAATGGGCTTCTACAGTTAGAAGTAACTTAGATTAGTAATGATCCATTTCACAAAAACAACCTTTCCTCAAAAGAGGACAGCCAAAATCCCTCTCTCCAGTCGAAATAATCCTACAGAAACAACAACAAAACAACAAAACTCTCTGTTGGTGCTTATTCATCTGAATAGAGGAAAAAATCAATTTGGTGATCACAAGTTTTTTTGTCTAGAAAAAATCCACCCTCTCAAAGGAATCAAGTTAACTAATGGGAAAGCTGTTTTTTTCTGCCAAGAGGCTGCATCATTAAACTGGGAATTAGACAAACGAGTTACTAATGCACTTTAATAACAACAATGTATTTTTCTCCTCATTCTAAAACCCTGTGGTCTTGCATATATTTTGTACCTTGGCTACCAGCTAAACAGAGCTCGGTTATAATTGCTCACCTTGTAACTCCTTCTGACGCTTATACCTGGAGCTGATTGCATTACAATAACACATGTATTTGGTTTGCATGAAATGTTTTCTACATATGCTAGAATTGTGTTCAAGAAAAAAATGATTTTGAATGGTTCTTCAACCACTGAAATTATGTATCTGTTAAGAATTTCATGCATACTGTACATATCTTGTTATTCTATGTTCTTCTGTTACAAACAGGTGCTTTGAAAAGTAATGGCAATTTGTAGAAATAGCATTTCTTCATGTAGCAGTTCTGTTTCGTAAGCATGCCCAGACATATGGGTTTACTTTTGTAAGTAAAACTTAGTATTACTACTATTATTTCTCTTATTCGCAATTAACATTGCAGAAAAAGCTAGTAAATACTGAGCTAGATATTTTTCTCACTCTTTCATTTTTACTTTAAGCCATTTTACTAAATTCAGATTTCAGAAACCTTGCTGACAATGTGTTGACTGAAAAGAGCATGGTTGGCTTTCAGGTCCTGAGCTGGATTGGATATCCACTAGTGGCAGGCTGTGAAAGGCCAGGGAAACTGGTGGAGTGGGAACTCTAGTATCTTGTAAATATCCTGTAAATAAATCAGATGTAATTTGTAAATTGTGTTCAGATGGGAATGCCTCCCACATCGCAATGTTTATAAAAGCCACTCTTCAGTTTTTATGCCAGCATGAGAACATTGTTAAACCACCCTTCCTAGCCGTGCTAATGTGTAGGCTCAATACTTTTGGGATCCCTTCCCATTTGTTTTCTGTTTCTTAAGCAAATCTGTTGTTTGATGCCCTTTCTGGATTATTCATTTCCCCCTTTAACATGGTTTTCTAATATATGCAGCTCATGTGAAGTCCTTCAGATTTGCTTACTTCTGGAATATTACTCGTGTTTCCTGCTGGATGATAATGGAAAGGTTTCAAGTAGAAAACCAGTCTACACAGTTAGAACATCATGGTTATTTACCCCATTAAACTCAGTACAATAAATGCTCAATTAATTTTTAATTCCTTCCACAAATCTGAGTGGGGTTGCTTTTCCAGTGGCATGAAGGACTTGAAAACATCTGTTACTGGAGTGAAGAGTGAGCAAACACTGTGCAGTGAAGTTTTGCCACAGTTGTTTTCCATTTCTGTTCATTGTTTTCTGGTATCAGCACCAGTTATTGGTGTTTTGCACTGTGTAGGGAGGTATGGATATAGCCTTCAGCTCCCTCGATTCCCAAGCTTGCTTTTTTCTGGTACCCACTCTGGGCACCTTCTTCCAAAATCCCTGCTCCTCTCCAGCTAGAAGGTTGCTATAATGAAGCCTTAGCTATAGTTTGCTGAATGTGCTCTTCACTGCAAATACAGTCAGAACTTGAGCCACAGGCCTAAGCAAAGCATGTCAGGAGAGAGCATATTAAGCACACCGATAAGCCATGTTGGCAAAATTGATCATTTGAAGTCAGATGGTGAATGTAGTGCTGGTCTGACAAATATTTGTCTGGGCTCGTTTATTATTATTGTTATTATTATTATTATTATTTGTTTGCTTTTAATTTAGGTGGTTGTGTTACTCTTTGTTTTGATGAGCATATGTGAATTAAAGAGGTGCAGGACTGAAAGGAAAAAGGAAATCCCTATTGTTTCATGTATTCATATAGTTCTGGTAGCAAGTGCATGATAGAGTCTACTGAAGAAAAGCATTCCATTTACTTCTTTGCTGGGAGGCAAAAATTTAAGATCAAACATGCATTCAAGCCATGGCTCATGCTCTTCTTACTCACCAAGACCCCCAAGGACTGCAGATTTGATTACAGTGCTGCTGCATTGCTGTTTGTGGTTGGACTTAATGATCTTGAAGGTATTTTCCAACCTGAGCAATTCTATGAAAATAGGTGAGCCTTTATGGTTGGTATCTGCCAACTTTTACTGGGTATTGGTATACAAGTAGCTGCTCTGGCACTATTTGTACTTTCTGTGGTTTTTGAATATTTGCTACACATTTCCCCCTATACTACCAAGTTGTACTAAATCTAACAATACACTTTGTACTCTGAATTGTAGAACTTACTCATTTGTTTCCTTTTGCACTAAGCCAGAAGTGAAGCTGTTGACTCGCTTTGTCATGCTTCACCTGACACAATAGGAACAGAGCATGGTCTTGATTCAAACCAAATATACATGTGGAAATGGCCAGCTAATTACTGTCAATATCAAATCATTTTCTCCTTTACAGTAGTTATATTTATTATGTATGTTTATTGTAGTCTTCTGGCTAGTGTTTGTGATCAATACCTAAAAAGGAAGAGGATGTAGAGAAGCCAGGCTGTGACTAGAAAAGCCCTCCCAGAATTACTATGGTTGAATTCAGCCTGAGAAACATAATGTGATAATATTTTTAGCTCTGCAATCCTGTCTTAGGTTCTCAGGTATAAAATTTCCTTGAGTATCTGAAGGCCTTTATCTTGTGAAATAGCTTAAAAGTATAACATTACTATTATTCTTAGGATAGTGTTGTAATTCCTCTTTCACTTGCTGTCCTCTGATGTAGCTCTGAGCATGAGGTTCCCTGTTCCCTCCTAGTCTTTACTTGTGGGCAGTTCTGCCAATTCTGTGTTCTTACAAATCCACCAGATTTGTTGCTTATAAATCCACTGATGCTTGTTGCTGCAAAAATTTCATTTCCTGGAGATGTACCGTTAGGTCAGAATCTCAGGCTCTGCTTAGAAAGTTTCCAGTAGTCTCAGAGTGCTGAGCTGATTTTCAAAATGCGATCCCTAACTGATTGAAGGCTGAATAAATGGATATCAGAGATTTTATTTTCAAATTTTATTCAGTCTGATATGTGCTGTGTTTTTTCATGGCTTGAAAAGGGCATTACTGCCTTAAAACTCCTGACCCAATTCCCATTTGCTGTGCTAGCAAAAAAGGCAGGTTGCCATTGAGGCTCATGATTATGCGTTTTGGGTGAAAACTGTTTGTTTTGGAACTGTTGTGGAACTCTGTAATCTTGCACAACCAGTATGGATAGCTTTTCCTCCATAGTTGTTTTTCACTAGTGCTGGCTTTGGAATATCTTCACAGAAGTTGCAGTAGGACTGATACAAGGTGCTTTCTATTCTGCTGAAATACCTCATGCTGCAATAGATGTGGTGAGAGATATCCATTTAATTGCAGACATTGACGCTTTTGCCTTTATCAGTAATCCAACACATTATATGAACATCTCCCCACATATTGTCTGTAAAAGTGACTCATCAGTTTGAATGAATTTTCTGAAAAGACAGAGTGAAATTGTGATCTGACTGGTCCTATAAAAAATGACTCAAGACCCCGCTGAACCCTTCATTAGAGGTTTTATTTGTAACAGAGATAAGATATGGGCTTTGGTGTTGTTTACTCACACGTGCAGTGGAGCCAGCAGTACTTTCCTACAGTTCAATTTCTATTCCTTTCCACAACGTAGGGCATCTGTGCCAAGTCCAGCTCATTTAAGAGAAACAGTTCATAGGCCTGAATTCTTTTAATCTGTGGTGTTCAGAAAAGCTCCCCTTTGCTGAATTTCAGCAGGGGCTGAGCCCTTAATTAAGATATGTCCCCACAGCTGTTGAGAGCTGGCTAAACTTCCCCGCCTTCAGGTTGTAGAATGAGAGGTGGTCCAGAAACCATGTAGGTACAAGAGCATAGCAAATAAATTCTGCTTAAGGATGTCTCACTCAGAAGTGATCACACAAGAAAGCAACGTACTATTTCCAAAGCATCCCACAACCTTGGAGTCCCAGCAAAGCCATTGCTGAGCACTGTACTACTGCTGATGCAGATACACCCTCCAGCTCCTTTGAAATCTCAATATTCAACTTTATAAATCCCTTGGTGATCCTTGTAAGAAAATGCCTGTATCAGAGCAAATTATTATTACTACTGACACGATAATAAAAGGTGAAATCAGACATTGCTTAGAAAATTGAATTTCTGCTATAAATGCCTCTGTCGGAGCTGCACGTTACACAGTACCTGCTTTTGCTCATTTGACTTAGTATGTTGTCTTCAGCTCTACAGCTGGATTTCAGCTCTTTTTTTTTCCTTCAAATAATTGGCAAATGACAGGGTGTGATTACATGGCCATTTACAGTACTTATTAGCATTTCATTTATAACATTATCATATAAAACTGACTTAATTGCCCCTTGGGTGTAAACATTTAAATTTCCTAAATGGCAGCTCCGTTCAATTCTCTGCCACTGAGGAATACAGTGTATTACTACTCAGAAAAGAAAACACAAATTCGTCACAGATGGCTACATCCACTGTACGTGAAGAAGAAAGAGCTTAAAAGATGCTTTGGCTCCTCGGGAGTATAGACAAGGATAACAGCATAATTTGCATTCAGCTGTTGGCGTATATGGTACAGTATTTTGGCATGGATTCTTTGGTTCTTACCTCATAGGAGGGAAGAATTGTCTTTTTTTTTTTAATTATTATCCTAAAATCACAAAGTCTAGTGTTGGAAAAAATCCTTGTAGAGTATCCAAAGCCTTGTCACTCTACAACTGTTCTCAATAGAGTATTTACTAATGCCTTCCAAATTTGTGTTAAACATACCAAGCGTTAGCTTGGCATTCATTTCTGTATGGAAATATTCAGGAACCAAAGCAAGTTTGTGAAATTTCTTCATTCTGATTTTTACTTCTAAATTTCTTTCCAGTTCTGCGCTGTTCTTACCAAGTCTGTTACTGTGTGCTCATTCAGCCAAGCTGAACATATATTTAGTTACTCTGTCCACAATTAAAGCTTGTGAGGAGCATCTGAAATACTTTAGGGAGCTGTTGCTTTCTACTTAGCAGTGCTTTTAAATTCCCATTCCCAATCTCTCCCACCACACTGCCCCTGCCCTCAAATATTGGCCATTTTCTTTTGAACCCTGTTTTGGTAACAGCTTGCTCAACTCACCAAGCAATAAGCTAGATGCTTCTGGGGCCACTCTGGTCTGATGCACTGGGGCTGGTAGAAAGGCTCCACTGGACTTGGATCAGGAGCAGAATGATGAACCAGGGAGCAAGATAATGGTGCATAACTCCAAACCCTGAAATGTGAGGCTAAGTCGCAGTGTGAAGAGGGAAAAATTGAAGGCTGACCTTTCAAAGTAACGTTTTTGCTCCTGCAGTGCTGGGTGCAAGGGTCACAAAGGTGAATGCCTCTTTCAGCAAAAGGCTGTGCACACGTGAGATGGGGAGAAGCTGTCTGTAGGGGAGGATGCTTGCTTGTCCTGGTTCCTCCACCCCCTGTGCCATACTGCCTGGAGTGCTTGCCAGCCCTGCCACATTTCTGCCTGTGGGTTCCATGTCTTTCCTTCTGTCATGGGCTCCTCTCTTGACCTCACCTCTCCATCTGCTTTCATGATATGTTCATGGTTTTCTTCCTTCTGGCCAGATATGATCCCAGTGGCTTCTTCTGTCCTCAGAAAGCCAGCCCTTAGCCTTTCCTGCTCCTGAACTGCTGCTGCCCCATCCCATTTGCCCATTTCTTGCTATTCACATGCCCAGCAGTTGTGCATCAGGTTTGTGTACTATAGCCAGGACTGGAAAAGTGTAGTGACTTATACCCATGTGGGGGCATTTAGGGGCCACTGCAGTTCCTAGTAGGAGCCTAGTCCTCACAGGCTGCAGTAAGAGCAGGAGGAATGCTCTGGCTCTACAGCCCTCACCATAATGTGCCTTTCCTCAGGGTCTGACTCTTTCCTACCGCACCATCCAGCACTGGGTCCTTGGAATGAAGTTGAAAAAGTTCCTCAGAACTTCCATCGTTTTCCCTCCCTGCCTGAGGTAAGGCCATGTAAGCATGGTATCAGCAATGAGCTTCTCCCCTCCTGCTGGGTATTCAGTGTCTTCTGGGCTTCCTGCAGAAGTCAGATAAGTTTCTTCTCTTCGATCAAAGACCAAGTGTGCAGGCTGATCTGTTTTGCATCAGCAAGTTTGGTAATTCGGATCCCTTCTTCCTTCAGCTGTTGTCTGAAATAGCTCGATTCGTTTTGGCATATCTCTTGCTGACCTTCTAGGATAACTTTTGAAAATCACCATGAGGAGACAGTATCTTTAGGAATAAACCAAAAAAGTCACTCTAATGTGCAAGCAGCATAAGGAGCTGCAACAAATTATTTTGTTTTCTATAAATATGGAAAAAATATTTAAAATACAAAAAATTAAGGAAAGAAAATTATCAGAAGGAAGAAACGTGAAGAGGAAGGATGAAAGAAAAAGAGTAACCCCCACCCTGTCCTTCAAATGAAGGAAACCAAAGGTAGTGGGCAAGTTCCATAGCTCATTCCTAAGGACGCACTGCCACCTGCCAGCTCCTAAGCAAAATGCACACCAAGAAAAAAGTGGATTTCATTCCTAATTTCACTGTTCTTTCACTGCCTGAATTAACACTCATTAACATTCAAAAATAAATCTCTTGTCGGGGACTTGCATATGTATTTGTACTTCTGCATTTGCTCATTATGCAGAGAATGGGAACACGCTGACAAGGTGAGGGACTGCTCTTGTCATTATGTTATGAACAATTTCAGGGAAAGACACAAATAAGGGAGGCATGGAAGGGAGTCATTCTATGTTTCTGGAAGAGATTAAAGCTGCGAGATATGAAGGGGTTATTAAATGGGAGCAGAAAGAGTGGGTTGCTGAAACTTGAAGGTGACGAATAGCTGAAGGAGAGGAAATATTGCTTTAGGGTGGCTGCCCAAGAGTAGCAGGATAAAATTTCAAAGGGAAACATGATTGCTGTGTATTAGGAAATGCCTTCTTATACCTAGCTCTATCAAGCTGTGAATAATATTCCAGAGGAAGCTTCTTCACCCCAGGCTCTTTAGAACTAGACTAGAATAAATGCTACGAAATTATTACAGAGTGAAATCCTATAGTGGTAAGAGGATGAAACAGATAATCTAATGGGTTTTTATTTCTTCTCAGATTTCTTAGCATCCCTTGTCTTTGATTATGCAGCATGCACAAGTTGTTCAAGTCTGCATACCAGGCAGTACACTGCTGTTACTGTGTGTGCTGCTGTCTGGTGTTAAGTCCATCATACAGCCCCAGTAAGGGATGTGGCAGGTACGCCTTTATCCTCCACTTGATGCACATCACTTTTTTGATCAGTCAAGGTATTAGCTTTGCTTCAGTTTTAGCTTTACTTAGAACTGTAAACTGTGTATGGCTGGTTACTGTGAAGAACCTCATATTTTCTTTGTTCAGAACATTTTTATTTATTTATTTATTTATTTTAGGAAAAAAGACTCCTGTCATTTGAGACAGTACATCACCTGAAACCTTGTTGAGTTACTGAGTCAAGAGCAATTTAGCAAGCTCAATCTAGATACCTCCTTCTGAAGTGTCATTGTCTTTTCTTGGTAGGGTTGCGTGGGATGTGAAAATTCAAAAAAGCCTCTGGAAATTAAACAAGCCTTACATCTCCCTGTTAAACTCTGAATGCTCTTCACCAGATTGAGATCAAAATAACTGTCTTGTGTTCGTGACTGACTAAATACCTGTTCTGCTTAATCTTAACACAAACCTTGTGACAAATGGCAAACAAATAAGTGATTAATTTCTTGAGAGCTTGATTATGTTTTCACATTCAAATGTGAAAATTAATGGAAATAATGGAAGCACATAGGTGAACACACGCTGGGGACAGAATCAAACCCTGATTGTTATCATCTGGTTCACTCCAAAATATTGGCCAGAAAGGATTTTTTTTTTTTTTTTTTAATTCATGTATCTTGAAATGAAATTAAAAAACAACAACAACAATTCACACAACAAAACCCACTTTTTTTTTTGGTCAAAAGAGGTCTGAATTCATATAATAGCTTCCCATAAATGTGCCATGTTCAGTTGAGTGTGACACTATGAGCCACATGCATTAGCTGTCATCATTACATTGCAAGTTGAGATTTTTTTTTTCCTTGTGAAATTGACTGTATGTATTTTTTTAAAAATACTTTTATTATTGTTTTCCTCCCTGGGAAATGTTTCAAAATGAATAATCTAAGGATTATTTTGAGTCTCCGTTATAGATGGGTTAAAACCCTTCTGTGAGAGTCAGAAGAGCACAGAGTACAATATGTGGAAGCTCATGATTCGCTTTGTATTTCAAACATAAATAGCAATCAATCCAGAAGGCATTTCAAGGGCACAGAAATGGAAGTGTGGTCTTCTGAATGAGTGGGTAACAGAAAACACAGAGTCATGGTAGAGCATGTGCAGGTTAAAGCTGGGACTGAGGAGCAATTTGTTGTAATCTACCTTAGAAGTTGTTTGGAGAATAGGGCAGCCGAGAAATGAGATGGTCCTTGCAATGAAAAGTTCTCATTAGCTTTGCTTCAGGACAGAGTGACTGGATGATGAGTGGCTGGGCAAGAAAGGGTCAAGTCAGCGAAGAAGGGTGCCACAGTAGTTGGGGAGAATGTGTAGGGTGGAACGTAAAGCAGCTGTAAACGTTGAATGATACACTGCAAGAAAGAACAAATCATATTGAATGATTTGTTGCCATTATTTTGCCTTCTGGGCAGACTATTGTATGGATTGAAATGCTAGCAAAATGAATACTTGATGAATATAGAGTATTTGTTACAGCTTTCTTCTGGCTTGGTTATGCAAAGCGTTAACCTATTAACCTATCCAGGAGACTGATTTATTTGTAGTCCCTACAGGACAGGAGGAAAAAAAAAAACAGAATACCCACCTCGTTAATCCTTTTTAAAGTGGGTTAAACTTATGCAGTTATATTTCTTAACAAACAAGGAAATTATATGAAAAGTTTGAGCTTTATGTTAATCATCTTCATTGTTTTACTCCTATTGCATATTTGAAAGAATAAATTAAAATAAATGAGTCTTTATGAAAGTTATTTTTAACAATGTTTCTGGAATTTCTCTACCAGTTCTACAAAGCTCTTTAAGTTTCCAGGTTCTTAGAATGGTCTTCCAGCATCTTCTGTGTTTGCCTAAATGTAGAGATAAAAAAGAAAACTTAGTTCTCTTAGAAACGCCCTTTGGGACTAATTACACTCATTTGACTAGACTCCAGTTAGATCTGAATTATAGTTATGAATAAGTCAGATCTTAATTAAAGTCGTGTTTGGGTGCAAAAGGCAAAGTCATACATGCAAAGTAGCTGCTTTGTAATATGTGAGAATTAGTGTTTGTAATAATTTGTGTATGAGATTTGGTTTTCAGTCTATTCTTCAGATTGCTCTCTCTGGTGGTTTACCCATACAATAGTACATCCTGCTCCTGTTTCCTTATTTGATACTCTCAAAGTAATAAAAGATAAAATATAAATAAATAAATAAACAAAAAACAACAAAGTGACCTATTCGATTAACATCAATATTTAAGGAGATATTTAAGTGTAAAGACCTTGTTAGGTGTCTGATAGTGTCTACTGGGAACATGTTGAAAAATTAACAGTATTACAGTGTAGTAAAATTACTGCATATTGCCAGGAATTCCTCAAAGGACAGTCTAGTTGCATGTTTTTTCCAGTTCTTCTTTCTGCTGCTCTTTCCCACAAACTTACCAACAACCCATACATAAATAATGCTAAGTACTTTTAAAACAGTGTTGCGTGTGGGTAGCCATCAGCCCTTGCTTTGCAATGGTATAAAGACATCCAAGAGGCCATTGCAAAGAGATCAGACTGTAGGAAGTCCTTCTTGCTCTGACAAGCTGGTTAGGAACAGATGGGTTCATTTTGGTAACTTGCCCTCAGGCTCCATGTCATTCACTGGACAGAAATACAAAACTCCATATTGAGTTTCACAAGTTGCATCAGTACAGTACCAAATCATCCTCTTCTGGTTTAAAGTGTACCGGGGAAATATCTACTCAATGTAAGGGAGGAAGATGGTGATAAAGCATGTTGTTAGGAACAGAACTTGCATAACGCCCACTGATTTACACAGAGCTGAAAGAGCGACAGGCGTTCATCACCTAGGACACAGGATGTCTATGCAGAGTGACCAGATGTCTCCCACCAAGCAACAGTGGCTGTTGTTGGTAAGTGACTTTATTTCTTCACTTCTTGCTCCTCTTGCTGCTTGGTGATCTAAACTGTTGAAAGACAAAATACCAGTCCTGTTCAGCACAAGCTAGCAGGCAGCCTGAGACACAAAGTAAAGTCCACCAGGCTTTTTTAATAGGAAATATTTTCTGCAAAATGTTGTGCATGAACACTTCTGGTGATGAAGTGTCTTTAATATTTTTGTGTCCATTTTGTCTTTTTTTCCCTTTCTTATTTGTAAGGAAAATATTCTTAGAAAGTCAAAGCATTTTCTTTTGATGTTCTCTAAGGAACATGCTATTTCTTGAAAAAAGATGCTATCTTTTTTTTTACCTAGAAGCAACTTCTTTTTTTTTTGACACTTTTCCCCATTTATTTAAAAAATAAGGAAGGGTTGAGAGAGAGGAAGGCTTGAAATGGTAATGAGCCTCTTTGATATCATTCTGAATTAATTTTTGTTTCATTAATTGGAGATGGATGTTTTTGCATCCCTATTTTTTACATTAGATACACTGTGTATATTGAGGACAATCCAGGTGGGCAGGATATATTTGGTCACGGATAGTGACTGAGCAGAAGCGTGAATTTTCTATTTCTGACTCTTCTAGTTAAAGACTGAGCCTGGCTTCCTGCTGAATAGCCCTGAAGATCCTGGGTTTGTCTCCCACAAATGCAGAACCCAGAGGGTGGTGTGGATTGCAGGAGGTCATCTTGGAAGATGGGTAAGGTGCACAGGTGGCTACCAGCTCTGGAGCCAGCTCAGAACTTGAATCTAAGGGATGTTTCAGACTCTGAAGTTGCTTGTAGCACACTTAGGGGATCAAACTGAGTGTATGCTGTACCATGTTTTAGAAGTATTTTTTAATGGTCTGTAGCTAATGCTTGTGTTTGTTTCATTGCTGAGGAGGTTGATGCTGATGTGTTATTAAGTAGGAACAGCCAAAACCCTCCAGACACAGGTCTTGAAATCAGTTTATGAAGAGCTGAGATGAGATAACGGGATGCTTATTACTCCATAGTCATTGCATTGGGTGCCAGCACTGTACACAAACACAGAAATGCATGCAGAGACATCACTCTACATTGCTAGCTGCACTGTTAATGGTTATTTGAAACCACTCAGTGGCTCAAATATTGAGGGTGAGTCTTTGTAAGTCGATCTGTTTCAGTGTTTTGCACCAGCAGTGCATAATGACATATGAGGAGAGCAAATCATGATCGATTAAAATTGCAGCTAGGGAAATTTACGTTAAATGTTAAGACAAACTTTTAACAATAAGAGTAGTTAAGTGCTGAAGTTGTCCATCCATAGACCTGCTGAAAATCTTTTTTCTATAGATTTTAAGGACAGATGAGACACATGAGGAATGATTTTGGTTAAGTTGATCTGTACTTAGCTAGAAGATAGATTAAAGAATCTCTTGAGGTGCTGATGCTCCTTTAAATCGTTCAAGGAAATTATCCACACGATACCAAGTGTAGCTCTTTACGCAGGTTTGGACTCTAGATGCAAAACATTTTAGGGAGTCAGTAGATAACTATATAGAAAGTAATTGCACAGATGTGTTACTCCTATTACCATGTTCATTCCTTTTCCTTTCACTGGTGGAAAGGCATCAAGGAGTTGTAAATAAATGCACTGGAAATTCTTAGGCTCAGAGGGATTTTCAAATCCTGATGGAAATTTTAGAACTTGATTGAATAAATTGTGGTCAAATAAAAGAAATATTTAAAGGGATAATTTGATCAATTTCTTTTACTCTTTCTCACTCTTTTAGAAAGGATGAGGAAATTATGAAAATTAATATAAAAATATACATATATTAACTTGTAAAACTCACTCTTATGGACGCTGTCATTGAGGTATTTGGTTTGAGTGGAGAGAAGGACTCAACTGAAATGAGACTCCGTAGTTGCATTAGCTGGGATAAAGTATTAAAGATATGAGCTCTTCTGTTTCAAGATGCTAAATGATCTACTGTGTTGTGGTTTTGGAAAAAGCAACCCCTATGGTAACACTGCCATGTGATTATGAAGATTTGAAGCCACTGGTGCTGATACCTGTCAAAGACAAGGTACTGGGTATGCCTTATTCAGCTCAGCAATTCATTTGGAAATTATTACTCAGTAAAATGCAAAGCAGAACAAATTCCTGCTGCTCTTCTTTTCCCCAAAAGCTTTTGTCTTAGGCATTGCCCTTCATTTCATCTAAGATAAAAGTAGTAATTGCAACTGGACAACTTGAATTATAAATATAAACAAAATTTCTGTAAGCAACTGATTTATTGTCTAAGAATGAGTTAAACTCATCAAGTCTGTGTTGTATAGGAATTAATTTCTATAGTATGTGGTGCACTAAGATACAAAAGGAGTCCTGAGCATTCATATGGGTACATCACATAGTGAGGTTTGAGCAATCAACCATCTCCCTTGTCTTTGTGTGCTGTGGTGTTAACATGAGCCACTCAAACTTCCTTATTTACTTTTTATGCCTGTCTGTGAATTGTCACATATCCCCTGCATATAGTCATAGTCAGCATCAGGAATATGTTTTTACTCTTACTTAGCTGGACTTATCCATGTCCATTTGGTTCAAGGTGCTTTGTTCCTACTAGCAAAGGTAGAAACAATAAAATTCCCATTAATGTGAATAAATCCCAAGTAAAACTTGGGGCCAATATAATTAGAACACATTTTGTTTTCCAGTCTTGATCTACTAAACAGCAATTACTTTGAAAGATAGGTGTGACACCAAATTTTTTTTTTTTTTTCAAGAGTTCCTTTTATCCAGCCACGGGCCTGCAGTGGAGGCAGCTGGAAGGTATACAGTGCTTTGCATATTTTTCAGAGAAATGAAAAAGAATACAATGTACTTGATATCATAATCTTCAGGTATATCAAGACAGCTGCAAAGACTAAGGGCCTTGGCTGGAAAATTTACTTTATAGAAGATTAGAAATAGTAGGTATATATTTTACCAAGGGAAATAAGGATTAGATATTAGAAAAATTCAGATAACTAGTACAGAATAACACTTAATTCTTGAGGAAGATGTGGGCTTCTGTCACTGAAAACCTTAACGTGGAGCAGTAGCCAAGATGGCTTCTCAAAGTCTCTTCTCGCCTTTTGTAGTTGGTGTATACTTTTGTTGCATTGCATTTCAGATGAACCATGCACAGACTTAATGGTCTTAAAATATAGTCATGTAGATACAGTGGTGGATATACCACTAAGATGCTGCTCCTGTGGAAATAGCAGAGCATGCAGCAGAGCAGGAGATGACTCTTAACTAATTATAACAGTGATGACTACAGAATTCACACACAAACAGGCATACCAAATGCCATCTGCTTCATTGATGGAGGTATAAATGCTTCACATTGGTGCAGAACTTTCATCTGAGGATCTCAAAGTATTTTACAAAGTGGAAATAGAAAGTGACATTATCCTAATTGCACAGTCATGTGAGCAGGATTACCACCTGCCTTAATTGAATGCCGATGTTGTAGCCTGGCGTCTTCCCAAAGATGTGTTCCTTACTTAGGGCTCTTCCATGTGGGAGTGTTGTTTTGTTTAACCCTTCCACAGATACTTAGAGGTACAATTCCTGAGTTTTGCCACAGGTTGTGTATAAACCTGCGTATTTTATTAGCTGAAATTCTTTACAGTGTGGGTGTGTTACAGCTTGCTGTTATGGAATATATTTATAGGAGAACATGTGCATCCAGTATAGCTGCTTTTTTATGGTCACACCACTAACTATGCCACTGAAGTGAAATATTTACCTTGATATGAGGTAGTTTATGTTCTCAAGAATGAGTTTTGCTTCCAGACAATAATACCTGGAGATACTTATGTGAATAGTTCTGTGTAAAGTGTCACCAATACCGAACTAGTGTATTTTCCCTCATTTTACATTGAAGCAAATGACTTTGCATCATGATTTCTGCCAGCACAGCTGTGGTGTACTTGGAGAATACGCAAGTGTATCACCCCTCCCTTTATAGAAATAAATTCCTAGTCATTTTACTATATTTTTAGAATCCTAATGTGGAGAGCAGGTACCATTTTGCTGGGTGCTGAATAACCATGTAGCACAAAAGTCAAGACTGAATATGTCAGCAATGAACTCATATCCACTCCACTTGCATCCTTTTCAATATCTGCCAAAGCCAAAGGGCATATGAGATGTCAGAGTGCTACATGGAGGCTATATAAATCTGTATTTGGACACTAATAATGTCTTCAAAACTTCCTTTCAGCAAGTCATTTTTCTTCCTGCTCTCATTTTTTAAATTCACTCTGCAAGTGAGATAAGAGGATAGTTTTTTTCCTCTTAAATTATGACAGTTGCAAGTAATCTTTGCCATCTCTGCACACATAGGGCTTTTTTTTAATTATTTTTTTTTATTATGTTTTCTCCCCCAGGGAAAGCAAATATTTTGTTTGTAGAAAAAGAAGAGCTTGGCTGCAGCAGAAAAAGCAGCACTGGTTAACCTGAGGCAATGCACAGCCGAGCAGCAGCAAAACGAACTTCCCCTCGGCGCTAGTGCCAAATGTCTCAAGCGATAAACCTTCGGGGGCCATTAGGTGGAAACCAAGCATCCTTTTAAAGTTTCCCCTTTTATTAAAAGCAGTAAATATAGCTGAACGTTTGATTGTAAATGATTTCTCCCCACCAGTCTGCAGGTAAAGAAAGATTTTGAAGGGCAGCAGGTACTTGGAGTCAGAGGAAACAATTTCAGAATGGTTTGAGGCAGCAGCTGCACTTGTGATCAGACAGGTCAGTGACATTAATATTGCTTCAATGCATATTTAAAGACTCTCTGACCTACATACAAATATTTTCAAGCATGCACATTCTTATTCTAGCTGTCATCTTTTATGTGACTGGAGTGACGTGCATCTTTCTCCACAAAGGTGCTACCTCCCCCATTTTTGGCTGTGTATAGGATTCAGAAGATGCTCATGTGAGTTATTTTAAGCTGGAATTAATACAGAAATACCGTTTCAGTTATCTTGAAGCCAGGTACAAATTTGAGTTTCGTTCACCAAATACACTAGTCTGTATAAAACAAAGGGAATATCTTAGGAGACAGCTGCCATTCAGAGAAGGGCAGTAATGGTGGCAGCATGTACTCTTTCTTCTTCGTGTTGGTAGTGTGGGCAGAGACATTTTGGGATGTAGCAGAGGTAGTCAAATCACATTTGTCCGATTTAGATCAGAGATTGAGGTAGCCTGGGAGAAATGTCCCTGTTGCATCTGTTCTGCCTGCACAGATGCCAGGGAAATGACTTTATATGAGTGTTAATTGGGCTGTTCACTAGGACAATTTTGTTATAGCCCATGCTCTGTAATGAACACAGAAGAGCTGCTGAGACAGCTCTGGCAAGTGTCAATTACTAAGCCACGTGAGCAGGGCCATATAGTCATTTCCTCCGGCAATCTGCGTCAATCAAGTCTTTGTCTTATTAAACAGGCAAGAAAATCATTGTGATTTGCTAACAATTTGGAAAAGAACAGAAGTCTTCCAGTTCAAGAGGCTTATTTTATTTCCTTTCTCTGCAGAATGGTGTTTTCACTGTGGTGGGAGGCTGTGGGTCTGTCTGAAGTTTTTAGGTTGGCAGGGATGACTAAAGTAGCCTGCCTGTCTCTGGGGTTCAGCAGCAGTAATGCACCAGCGACCATCCTTCTCCAGGTGCCTGCAGTCTTGAGGATTATAGTATGGATGCACATACTTGTTCAGATGAAATGAGAACAATCTTTTCCACTAGGTGAATTTTCAAGGGGAAAACAGCAGAGGCGTAACAGAAGTATAGAATGACTTAAAAACTGATGCTGTACCAGTCTGCACGTATAGATCCTCATAAAATGCCTCCTTTGCAGTAAATAAAATTAGCTCAAAGCTTTTAAATCAAGTAACTGAATGAGAAGTCGTTTGGTTTTTCGCTTCCATTCACTACAGCAGAAAAAGCAAATTTTGACAGATGTATTGCTGAGCCCTGGTAGCATTGAGTGTGGTCCTGCCAGAGGATTGCACAAGACTTAGAACTTGAATGGAGGTTGTCGAAGCTGATGTGTTGTCCCAAAAGGTCTCATCTATGTATTATCATAACACCCTGAGGAAAATAGAGCAGACAATTGGTTTGCTTTCCAGGACTAGTGGGTAGAGGATTTTTAACTTGGCTTGGCATGTTGTTTTGCCAATAAATTAGTTAGGAACAGTTCCACAGTTAGTTAGGAACTGTGGAAGAGTTGTCCTCTACTTCATGACAGAAATAAGTGAGAGGACAGAATTGCTTGGGGTGAGTCACAGAGTAATCTATTCAGAAAAAAAAAAAACCAGGAGACAAGACTGGGAAAATCTGAAGAATGATGAAGTGAGGATATGAGACATCCTGAAAAGAAAGCAGTAACAGCTTCAATGGAAGACAAGCTGTAGCTGTTGAGTGTCAAGGAGAATTTTACTTATCCTTTGTTTGTAGAGCTGTTGATAGAGACGAGACTGGAAATTAGAAGACCTCCCTTGAAAGAAAGGGGAAAAATGATCACAGTCATTCATGTTTCAAGCAAAGCCTGAGTTGGGCTTCGTCTGATAATCACGTAAGTGAGTGATGGTCAAAACTGGAACAATTTTTCCATATTGATCTGAAGCAGGTCATGAGATTGCACTGCAAAATCCTCACACAAATATTAATTTAAAAGTATGTGCAGCGTCATGGGAAGAGCAAGTGGAAAACAATGATACATGAGCAGCATCAAATACCAGTGTGTGATTTGATTACCAATGGTTCAGGCAGATCCCTCTATTGTTTAGGGAAGTTCCTCTGCTTCACATAATCACGAGAGGCTTTCCCATTAGGCAGAAGTAATACTGCAGGAACTTGTGAAATGTTCATTGAGTACAGTAAAGGAGGCATAGGCTAAGGTGGAACTTTGTAAACGATTGAGTGTCACTTTGATGGATAGACTGTAGTGAGTTACACTCAGTAAATCCTTGTGATCTATATGTGCATTGTCATTCAGAATGAATTATCATTCCTTGCTAAAGTGCTACTGAGAGACTTAGAAATGTCTCCACATTGTGCATCGTCATATCCTGGGTTACTGAGTCGGACATCCTGAATGTGCTTTCCTAATACACAGAGTCCAGAGAGAATTGGACCACTGTGAATGATGTCTGATAGCCCCTGAACCTTTCCTTCAATGCAATTGTCTAGGCCAATGTACAGTCTTTTTAACACAGGTAATGGGAAGAGGAAGAACTAGAGAAGAACATCATTTTTAAAAAGTTGAAGCATTGTAAAATGACATAGGATTTCAATAGAGCCCAGTTCAAATTTGTAAAATTTCACTAGAATTTCATCATATTAGGCTTAGAAACAATTAAAAAGGACTTTGAAGAAATAGAAGATTCTTTAGAAGGTGTGAGGAGGTTAGAAGATAAAGCATAGCGACCTTCCAGATTCATTTGTAAATTGAACTGAATTTTTTTTAGCTTGATGGTGTCTGAGAACAAAGCTAACTATACAACTTAAGATACAGATATGGGGAGTCATGTATGATCTCACTTAAACTTCATCATTAGATTTCGTACTTTAGCCCTACTCATGGGCACGACTAGGATAAAAATGTCTTGTTTTCTAATTGCTGTCATTGGACCGTGGGTGGAAAACAAGCAGAACAGATGCAACTTTCAGGGCCAGAAAGAGATGTGTGCTGATCATGCCTGTGTATGATATCATGGCATATAAAATCATACAGTATTGCAAAATCTAGCCACCTAACTTTCTCGGATCAGTACTAATTAAAAAACAAATTGGAATAGAAAGCAGCTGAAGAATATCCAACTATTTCTATGATCATAACTCTTTGCAGAAAAGGACATGTTGTGTTTGAATTGGCAAACATTGAGTGTACAGCTTCAAGGCTGCTCAGAAAACTCAACTTTTTCAAACAGAGATGTATTTATTATTCTTCCTCCTATTTAGTACAAAACAGCCTCAACAGATACGAGATGCTAATAAGGCTGCTGAATGAGGTTCAAAGTAAAGCTACAAGCACTGAGTGCTGTAATCCAGATATCCGAGTGTGACATTTTAGTTCACTGAATTGTCTTCATTGCTCCATTTTTCAATGTCTGTAGGCAGCATCCCTGCAAAGAGCCCAGGTTCAGTGTCAGAACAGGGTGCGGAAGGAGGGCTGGGCTCCCATCTTGGATGCCTTGCACGGTGCAAGATGTTTGGAGAGGAGTAGAATGGAAGAACTGGCTTAGAAGCAACATGCAGGTATTGTGGAACTGTCTTTTTGTAAACCTGTGCTTTTGTAGCATCAGCAACTGCTTTTGTTGCTGGTAAAAGGACATGGAAAAGTATTACCCAGCTCTTAGTCTTTGTACCTGTGCTGGAGGGAACAGTGGAGGAAGGTGATTCCTAGGATGGCTCTTTAGCCTGGATCATTGACTATGGCTGTACATAGCTAGTAATGTTGTCTTTCTTTATCTGCTTTGTGCTATTTTTAGCTTGTGACTGCAAAAATGCTAGCAGTTTGCCTGAGTCAATTTTCAAGAAAAGCCAGTGACAAAGAGAGAATTTCTGCCAATCTTCTTAACTTGCCCTGAAAGCTTACAGTTTCTTGGGTGTCAAGATCATACTGAGGGAAAAAATGGATTCAAAGCACACAACAGAAACTTCCTTTTGGCTCATGTGACTCACTGCAGAAAAATACCCAGATCTAGAAGGCATGGTTCAGGTATTGTCACAGAATCACAGAATCACAGAACTGTAGGGGTTGGAATGATCCAGAGATCACTGAGTCCAGCCCTCCTGCCAAAGCAGGTTCCCTACACCAGGTCGCACAGGTAGGCATCCAGGCAGGTCTTGAACATCTCCGGAGAAGTAGACTCCACAACCTCCCTGGGCAGCCTGTTCCAGTGAACAGGCTGTTCTATATTTTTTGTCCAGTTGTCCTATATTTTGCACTGCCCTTCTAATCCTGCTTCTTCACTATCGCTTGCCCCATTCACTGTCTTTCTGAAAAGTATTCTTCCTTTGATGGATCTCTTGTCATGGTTCTTCCTCTGATCTTGCATCTTATTGTTCCTTATTACTGAAAAGGTGGAAAAGCAGATTGAGAGGTCATTGTATTTGGACTCCTTCCTAAAGAAGGACCTTCTTTTTGACTTCAACATCCCAGTGGAAGAAACTGAAGAAGGAATGTGACCCTGCCTTTTTGGTAGGTTTGTCCAAAAGGGGATTGTTTAGGCTTCAACTTTCTTTCCCCAAGAGCTTTATTTGTAGCTTCCTGAATAGTAAGGAGGAGGGAATGGAAAGGCTCTGGCCCTACCTGCATGGAAAACTCACCCTAGGAAACACAAGTTTCCTGCAGTTCCAAAAAACTTTCTTCCCTTCTTGACTTACCAGGTGTTTGTTAAAGGTGTGCTGTAAGCTGCAGGAAAAGTGGAGTTGCTCCATGCCGCTAAACATGCTGTTTAAGTACTTGTTTCATGATCAGCAGGCAGTATCAATTTAGGATTAAAAAAAAATAACAACAACAACAACAAAAAACACAGGAGTGCGTGCATGAGAAGTAGTAATGGTTCCATAGTACCTGGAGCATGTCCAGAGGAGGGCAACGAAACTGGTGAGAGGTCTGGGACACAAGTCTTATGGGGAGTGGCTGAGGGAGCTGGGATTGTTCAGTCTGGAGAAGAGGAGGCTCAGGGGACACCTCATTGCACTCTACAACCTCCTGAAGGAAGGTTGTGGTGTAGAGGGATTTGACCTCTTCTCCCAGGCAACGAGCAGGGCATGGGGTAATGGCCGCAAGTTGTATCAGAGGAGGTTTAGGTTGGACATAAGGAAGACCTTTTTCTCTCAGAGTGGTCAGGCACTGGAATGGCTGCCCAGGGAGGTGGTGGAGTCGCCGTCCCTGGCAGTGTTCAAGAGGCGTCTGGATGACGTGCTGCGTGATGTGGTTTAGTGCTTGTGGTGGCAATGGTGATGAGGAGACGGTTGGACTGGATGATCTTGTAGGTCGTTTCCAACCTTGTGATTCTATGATTCTATACCTGCAACAATTTACCTGCAAGACTTAGGTGCCATTTTATTTTATTCCAATTCTTTCAGATGCTGTGGACAAGATATGCTCATAAATAAATAAGTTGGCCAATAATGCTACTTTTCCTTCAGATTTAATGGCTTGCACTAATTACCTGGGCCTTGTTTAGTTTTACTTCAGTGGGAATGAAACAGGCACAAAGATCACAGGATGGCATTTACATTACTCTGTTTCATTAAACAGACAGAGATTCCATTTAGCAAGAAACACCTTCAAGGAAAATAATGCCTGAGGAAACAAAACTATTTCAGTGCTCGCTGAGAACAGGGTTTCAATACAGTAGTCTAATTAAGATGGTTATCTGCTGGTAAACAAATATAGCTGACTCCTGTACAGTGGATAGGGGAATTTAAGGAGAAAATGTATTGATTGAGTCTGGAGGAAGAGCTACAGCTCAGCAATACACTTGATAAACACATACACTTCTCTGTCTTTCTTTTACATTGAGTAGATCTGATTGTGTGGGAACAACTTTTTTTCCCCTCTCGTTTGTTGTCTTTTATTTCCTATCAGGCTTTTCTGTGAAAGACTTTGCAGTGATGGATTGACAACGTGGGTCAGCCAATTCAGCTCTTCAGTGAATCACTTTGCTTAATTCCTTATTCTTTGATTCTGTCAGCTCTAAAATCACACTTTTGTCGTTGCCCAGATTGAAATTTTTCTGTAAATCCCTGCTGTATGAGTTAAGGTTTGTGCAGATGGTGGCAGTGCTGATCAAACTGACACTTAATAGTTGCTTTCTCTTTTCTAAAGCCAAACAAAAGCGTTTTAAAGAGGAAGTGGGTGCCTATTATGATCTCAGTGGCTTTAATTGCTCCTCTGTATATAGAATAAAAGCCCTTCTGCTGCCACTATCTCTTGTCCAATTCGAAAAAATACTAAGTAAAACCTCCCCAGAAACTTGTGGCTGTAACTGTTACCCTGCTTGAAAACCTCTTAGAAGCAATAGCTTTCTTCCATGAAGTAACAGAGATTTTAGTTTTAGTCAAAAGGCCTGGGAGCACCCAAGAAATCCTGAGGAAAGGCTGCACAAGGATGTTGCAGAAGGCACCTACTGAAACCATCCTCGTACTGTGCACTAGAAAATTGTCCCTGGTAGCTTCTTTTCACTTGGGTAAGTTCATTACATAATCTCTTGTACATGATTAAGATATCCCACCTATGTTTTTCTCATTTTTGAAATAAACTGTTGACGTATCTGGATCACTCATGCAGAAATATCCAAACTGGTTTTAAACAAATGAGGCAGACTGCAAAGAAATAGGGCAGTAAGGTAGCAAGAAGTAAAGCTTTATTTAGTATGGCCTTCTTTTATCCATAATTTGTGTTGTTGATGCGTATGTTATGGAATAAGTCACCTGGGAAGCTGCAGGAAGTAACTCTGGTCAGTAGATGCAAGCAAAGCAAGGAATCTGGCTAAGCTCAAATTTTGAAGAGGATCATCATGAAGGCTAGTTAACGTGCACCAACCAGCTCTGAAAGTCATGAGACTTTCTCCCCCACTGCAGTTCCTATTGTTCTCATTTCCATTAATTTCTGGTCACTGATACCTCAAACCTGAAGCTTATTCAATGTGATGGCAGTCAGTCAGCTAAATGGTATTTCTGTGTGAAAAAGGGTCTCAACTATTTGGCCCAAACATCCAGCTGAGATGTGGGGAATTCCATGTTATTTAATTGACCACTTACAGGCCATAAATAATAATCCAGCCCACAGACAGAATCCATATGTTGAAATATGTTTGCATTAATTTTTTGCCAAAGACCCTTGAATAATGAGCAAATTAGTAAAAATCGAAGTTCTTTCTGGATAATTTATGAACAGGAACAAAATGAGGTAAGTTATAAACTGCAAATAGTTCTTCCAGCATTACTCACTGGTCTGTAGAATTCAATCAATGCTATTTTTTTTTTTTTTTTTTTTCTTCAAAAGGCAATTGAAGAAAATGAATCCAGTTCCACTTGCAGTGTGGACACAGTCAAAGAGACCAGATGATTAAGGAGATGCTGTGCGATAGCTAAAGGAATACAGTTGATGTATGTAACAATTTTGCCTGTTTGTGTATATGGCATTTCTTTTCTACATAGGCTTTTGGACACCGTCCAGCAAGCATAGAGGGAAGGCCACAGGGACAATTTCTGTCTACAGTTTGGATTACAGTGGCAGAGCAGACTCTGAGCAAGAGATACAAACATAGACTTGGTCACATCTGGCAGGGAAACCTGAGGAACCAAAAGTTTAAAGACAGCTGTTAAAAAGCCTGGCTGAGAATTGGCAGTGGGGAGGAAATGTAAGACCATCAGCTAGTGAATACTAAAGCTAAAAAAAGAGGCGATCTGCAGAGCACATGTTAAATGTGTGTTTTCCCCAAAGCAGCCATCGTGGCAGATTGGAGAAAGACAACTTGTAAAGCTGTGTCCTTGGGTAGACGGAACAAGAAAGGAATTACTTTCCTGATTTTCCTTTACATCCTCCTCTGGCAGCTTTTTCTCCTCCCAGCAGCTTTAGCTGAGGATGCACAGGCCTTTGACCCACCTGCTGAGCAGCCTACCAGCCTCATGCTCACTCTCACGCTGCTTGTCAGAGCCGTGACCTCTGGCACCTGCACTGTAGAAACTGGTCCTTCAGCTGAGGAGATCATCAGGCTGTTTTAAACATGAAGTAGCCAGAACCATTGAGGAGTACAGGGTGTTAGTGAACACGTTATGCACACACAGAATATCCAGCCTAAGTTTCTAAGGGCCAGCAGTTTTAAAAGGCTTACAAACAAGCTCTTGATAAGAACTCTTGCAGCATTTTCTTGGCAGAGATAAAGTTGTTTCTGAAGTAGTGCAATATGCTACATGAACACAATGAGCAATTTGCTAATGCTTCTTCAAAACCTTGCATTATGTCTTCCTTTGTATTCTAGGCTTCACCTTGCAGAGCTCTTGCCGTTTTTTCTCATCTCATTCCAAGATTTTACAGGCTGAGCTGTCCTTTCCAAACCAAGCTGATCCATGCAAGGGAATGCCGGGTAAGGCATGGAGGTAAGGCAGACCCTCTGTATGGGTGGCAGAGTATTGCTTTTAGTTCAAGCGTGCCGCATGTTTTTTTTGCAAACATAATCACTAAATATTTTGTTGGTCTGGTGCCTGATAATGATTTCACGTCTGACCTGCACAAGTCCTAGCCTTGTTTTTCAATCAGGTTACATGCACTCAGTACTTAAGGTCTTCAAACCTCCTGCTTCTCAAATAACTCAGTTAATGTATGGAAACATCGTATCCTCTGCATATGAAGTCCACAGTCCTGCTCTGAAGAAAACCCTCCAGAGTTCTTACACTCTGTACTTCTATGCTCCAAGAGAACAGCTTTGTTTAGAAAGGTCACAAATGACCTTTAATGTTTTGCAGATTTCAGATTTTTTGCATATATTTGGGAGAATCACATTTTTTCACGAAGCATCTAAGGGTAATGCATCCATAGAAAGAGAAGATGCTAAAAACATAGGGGACTTTTTTGAACACTTCACTAAACACACTGTGCATTTTCAAGACTATGCTCCAGAGTATATTGCTCCAGCAATGTGATGAAAAGCAATTTCTGTGATTCATCTTTGCTTGCTTTTTCAATTCTTCTCAAATAATATTAGTTCATGGTAGAACAAATCAATGTAAATCCGTGAGCACGTCCTCCTGAATGCTTCCAGTGTGCACTATAAGAGAAACCTCCTGAAAATGAAGATATCTAACTTACCTCTCAATTCAGTGCCAGTTACTCTTATAGTGCTTGTCAGAATCCAGCTGCTTTGGGAACAGGCACTACGAGTTTGAAAGCTGCTGAGGTATGTTGGCCTCCACTGATCTTCTCCAAGTGATTACTTGGATTGATTACTTAGTGCCAGGAGCAAACATGCACTCATTGCCTGCCCACCCTGGTTTAAAAGGAGAACTTATAGACTTCTCCTTTTAAAGAACATTTAACATCTATGGAAAATTTCCATCTTTTTCATTACTCTCTGTTGTCTTCCAGTGCTGTCAGATGTTGAGCAGTGACAGCCAGTGGCATTTAAACACGTTGACTTGCTGAAGTAAATATCTGTGTTGTCATTTGTGGAAGACCAGAGTTGTTATGCTTCAGGAAAAGAGGCACATGGCTGAATAGCAAGGTAAGAGACTGGCTGAAGAATGAATACAGAGACAAGTCCAAGAAGCAAAATGAAAGAAAAAAAAAACAACTGGTATTTTCATGATTTTAACTCTTAAATTAGTAGTACTCACCTGTGAATGCCAGTTCCTGGAAGCAGTATGAATTCTGTGGGATATCTTAAAACAAGCAGTTTCAGCTGGTGTTGAGTGTGGGGAGATGTAGTTATGCAGGAGCTGCTGCACTTTTCATTCTCAGCCATGGGCCTGAAATGATTTCAGATTTAATCAAACGCTTGTCTTCTAGTCACTGGCTGCACACTTGAAATAAACCAAGAAGATTTTCCTGTGGCACTGAGCAGCAACTAGAATCAGGTTCAGCCTCCTCTGCTCTATCCCACTGTAGTGCTCTGATTCAGAGGTCATGCTTTGACAGCTATGGGAGATGGATCCCAGTTTGTGGCCTATCCTGGTTTGGGATAGATGCATAAGGGGCTAGAATTTGACTGCGCTGCTCCTGTCCCCTCTGTAGTGGGCAGAGAGAAGTCATGCGTAGCAGCTCAAATTCAGCAGCAGCCTGCTGATGTTTGGAACATCACAAGCTAAAGAAAATGGTTGACTTCACTGGAAATCCTGTGCTGTTTCCAGAGCCTGGGAAGAGGGTGGAGAGCCAGGAGTCAGAGATACAGAACAGAACATAAGGGATGGGAAAATCTCCTCCAGAACTTTCTGGAAGTTGAGATCTCCATGTGACACTGGTAGAGTAAGTTAAAAGCAAAGACCTAGAATATACATCACTTCCCTCCAAAATTCTTGCATTTTTACAAACGAGAGGAAAGAAAGAAACAGCTGAGACCTGGAGGAATGGCAAGGACAAAGTTTAAATGGTCAGAGATTCTGTTAGATCTTACTATAGTCATTACATGCTTCAGGGAGGAGAGATGAGTCAGGAGGAAATGCCTAGGAAGAGTTCTGCAGTTGTTCTAGCCAGTCTCTCCTTTTTGTCCTTGAACTCACTGTAAAATATCAGAATTAGTTAAGTTGGTTTGAAAGAGAATAGCCTCATGTCCTTTCACTTAGGCAAATAGCAATTTGTCTATATGTAAGAGGGAATGCATGTGTGTTGTCTGGGGAAGTGAGATATAAAAAAGCAAATAAGTATATAAAAACAAAAAACGACAACAACAACAAAAAACCCAGAGCTGTTTGCAAGGAGAGAACAAGACATAACTGGTTCAGTGCATTTCAGATGATAGAGTTGTTGGCATCTATTGGACTTTGTTCCTGATTTCTGTTCAGTTTGAGCTGTTTCATGGATGGGCAGTGTTTCCCTTAGATGATTTTAGGGAAGCAAGTATCTGATCTCAGACCAGGGGCTCTAGTCGTAGCCCTGACCACACTATGCCTGTATGAGTGAAGCTAAATGCCTGCCCATATCATAGGAACTGAGAAGTCATAACAATAGACTCACGAGTGGCTTACTATGCATGAAGGAAGCATCTTAATCTCCTCCTATTTGCCTGTTTCATAAATGCAGACGGTTACTTTGTGGATGAGTAACTGTATTATTTCACATAGCTTTTTTCCTAAGAATGTTGGCTTGCCAAGCTGGCCTCGGAGATGAATGGTGGCACCAGTTAAATGATCAGTCGTTTCCATTTCTGCCGTGCCATACTCAGCATAAAATGTGAAGCTGGGATCAGCACTTACGTGAGTCATCTTGAGGTCACTGAAGCTCATGCCTACCTCTTCTTGCAAGAGGTAAGTCTTGAAGTAGCTTTGTATTTGCTCCATTTAATGTCTCCCTTTAAGTGTTCATGAAAAGTGCTATGTTTTTGCCCTCGGCATGTATTTTAAGGATCAATAGTGCCTTTTATTTCAGAACACTGACAACTACTGACCTCAGTCCAGAATTGAAAGGTTTTCATTTTTCAGAATGCTTAATACTCTGTTTTATTTCTAAAATAATTTTGGGATAAAAAGAGAATCAGAAATACCTCCTTTTTAAGAGCCAATTACAATAAAATTGGCTGAGTATTGTGCTTGATTCAGTATTTTAGGAATGGTTGCTTGAGATGGGCACTTAGGAGCATTTCTCATATATTTGTTAGGATAAAACAATGGAAAAAGTTAAATTAAAATAAAACTATGACAAATGGGATAGTTTCGACACAAACACTCATCAAAACATGGCAAAAGTGAACAAATCTGTACTGAAATGGCAGGCTCTGAGAAGATCAGTGATCAAGAACCAGAGTAAGCACAGAGACCTCTTAAATTTCCCTGCAACTAAGCTAGTGTTTGTTTGTTTGTTTGTTTCACCAATTGCTGTTATACTTTTGATGAAGTGTTTTCTTGTAAAGAGCTCAAGACAAAAACACCATCTCTTCTGGAAATTCTGCTTTGACTGACAGAGGTAGAACTGTAGGTAGAGAAATAAATCTGCTGTTTTAAAGCAGTATGTCCTCTGAAAAACCTGTGATAAACATAAGAGACAGAAAACTGTAAGAGATGGTCAGTGGTAGGGCTGGTCTGAGATGCAAAAGAACTCTGTGTTGGATGAAATAGCAAGTAAATGGGAACTGATACGGTGTTGTATGTAGAAGATCTCAACAGAAAGACTAGCTTGCATGCATAGAATAAAGCTCCAAATTTCTAGTCTAGCCAAATACACCCTTCACCCCTCCCAGTACAATATCTGTATTTTCTTCTAATGTCTAGCATACAAAACCACTTATTTTCTTCCCCTTTTTTATGCTGTTGAAGAAAAGCTGTATCATTATGAGAGAAGAAAACTTCACTGTTGCGCTGTAGTGCTGGAGGCTGCCATGAGAAAAGGTCTTTTGTGTGGGTGCCTCAGGGGAACAGCCAGCTCAGTTTGAGCAGAGGGACTTCTCTCTGCATCAGTACACCTACTTTTCCCTTTTGCAGAGTGACAGCTAGGTTATTCTAAATTGAACACTGACAGTGAAGCACATATAGTTGAAAAAGAAAATCTGTAAATGATCTAAATGTTCAACTCACACAATGTGTTCCATTAACATGCTTTATCACAGCTTAAAATAATTCTTGAGTCAGTAAATGAAAAGGGGCTTTAGCCTGATAAAAAAATATATTGCATTATTTTTATGCTGTAACAGACTGGCATGTTACATACAAGGAAAAGATTGACAGCTTCATAGGGAAAGCAAATTGCAACTATTAGAGCTGGTTAATGAAAGAGGGGAAAAGGGAGGAAGCTTGTGTTGAGTGCGATATGATCATTAAACTAATGAGAGGAGCATTATTTCACTATTAACTTAAAGACTGGGAATTTATAGTAAACTCATGTTAGGATTACACTGAGTTATGTTTCCATTTCCTAGTGAAGTAAAATAAAAGCCCCAAACTGCCAGAGTTGGTACATTATGTCCGTGCTCATGTATTTGTACATGTGCACGTCAGTTTACAGGTGTAATATATACCTTACACCTTGGAAGGAGTGAATTTCCTTGCCTGTTCAGAATAGCGTAACCATGACTGAAGATAGCCTTCAACTGACATAATATTTGAAGTACTTTACAGTGTGAATGTCTTCATCTGAGCTCACCATACAGTTCCATCTGAATTGGTAAAAAATAGGGGCTTTACGACACGGTCCGTTTGATTGAATATGTTCATGCATATGAGGTTGAAATGGGTGGATCCAGAAGTGCCTGTTTTTCTTTGTTAACTACAGATGATGATGTCCATACTGGCTGCCTTAGATTTGAATGCAAACACATTTAATCAGTTGAACAAACACTATATGAGGGATGGGACTCAGTTCAAATGTGAATACTTTTAAATGTCAGTATCTGGGTATAAGTGAGATGGTTAAGTCCCTATTATAGCTGATGAAGAAGAATCCAGTCAATGCGGTCAGTGAGTTAACAAGCCGTGTGTTGGGTGTCTATACAAGCAGAACTGAGGCTGGGAATTAGTGGACTCAGTATAAAAATGACAGTAGGATTGTCTAAATTAAAGGATAGTAGCAACAACAAAAATGCATTTAAGGTGTGACAGTTTCTTAAGGTGTGATAAAATAAGAATTTTGAGGGTTCGGGAGAGAAACAGTCTTTTCTGGCCAAAAACAAATGTTGAAACAACCAACTGTGTCATTCATTCAAGGTTAGTCATTTGCGTCCTGAAAAACTATGATCATTTTCTATGATGTTTTGTCCAAAGTTTTGACATTCAGTGGTCTAAGGACTCTTTGAAGTTTCATTAAAAATAACGTGTGAATAGTCACTCAAGAACTTATTCCTCATGAACTTGGCTTGTCTCTTTATGAATCCATTTAACAACCCCAGCATTCTACAGCATCCAGCATATAAGAATGCTTCATTTGAAAATCATCAGATTTGTTTGTCTGGAACTGGTAGGTTGGTAGGTAGTCTTAGAAAGAAAACTTGGATGTTATAGGAGAAGAATTGCTCCTTACAAACATTTTTGGACACTAGGCAAAACCAGTTTTTTTTTTCTCTCATCTTCTGCCACACTCCTTCTAACAAGTGTGCCTTTTCCATAAAGAAGTTTGATCTGTGTGGATAACTTTCCAGCTGAACCCATTTGTATCTTAGGTCATGTTTTACTATCTTTTTCCACCTACATTTTTTAGTTCCCTCCAAGCAAGGCTTTTCATGTAAATCTTAGCCCCTTGTCCTTTGAGTAATGTAAGCAACTATTTATACTGAAGGACACAGTTGAGTATCTTGCTCAGCTATACTTAAATCAGGCAGAGATCTGCACATTTTAACTTCTGCCAAGCTAAACATCTCATTTAAATGCTAGATACAAGATCAAATAAAATAATAGATGATATCTTCCATCCCTAATTAGATGATGTTAATAAATAATGATCAGGCATTGATAATACAGGATTACTGACTGAATTAATGAGTGTCTGTCAATATGCAGATAAATCCTTGCCTCAGTGCTGCTCTGATACAGAAAAGGCATTTGACAAATTACATTTGACAAGATTAGGATAACTTGGTCTTTTATGTCTTGGTCTTTCTCACCTGTTTGTTGTTGTTTGGTAAGAGTTCACAATCACCCTGACTTGAAGGAAAGCTAATTGCTTGGTTCTTCAAAGCTGTGCAAGACACTGGGCCATCCCCTTTTGCTCTTCTAATTTAACCCTGCCCTTGAATGGTTCAAAATACAGATTAAGGCTAATCATATACCACACTGGGAACATATGATGTTAAACTATTACTTTATGCTGGCCATATACTTTTAATTATAACAGATCAACCGAAATCTTTTCCTAATGTAATGTACATGGTAGGCAGCTTTGGGAAATATTGCTGGTACAAAATCAATTAAACAAAATCTGAGACGATGGCAATCTCCCAAAGCATAAAAGAAATCTAGTCAGTAGCCTGTTTCAGTGACAGTAGACTAGTTTGAAGTATTTGGATGTTCAGTTTCCTGACTAAAGTAACAAAAATGTTAGAGCTAATCTTAATCCTTTAATTATGGTGCTGACTAATGACTTAAGCAGATGGTAGGCTTTCCCCATCTCATTATGGGGGAAGGTTAATAGATGCAATTAAAATTAATATATTACCCAGCCTTCTTTTCATTCTGAGTTTTTGAGTTTTTGTTCCCTTTTTTTTTTTTTTTTTTTTTTGGTAAATTAATCAAATTGGAGGTTTTTGAGGATTAGAAAGGAGAAAAAAATATTAAGAAAATTTAGGAGCTGTGTACTTTACCTAATATTAAGTTGCATTATTTACTTGCTATCTTGAAGGCAGATGGCTTGATTTCTGAATCATTATTTTTTAGAGTCCTCAGTGTGGCAACTGAGAGTAGAGAATTAGTATCTTACCTACATTTACAGGGCGTTTTTGTATTCTGATAGCTTGTCTCCTCTGGGACGTTCACCTCAATTGGAGGCAGTCAGCAACAGCACATCCTAAAGACAGAATCATCAGCTTGGGGAAGCTGCAAAATCTCTGCTGCTCAGCTGGCTGTGCTGTGGGAGAACACCAGAAAATCTCAGAAATTTTGTGGAAAATAATTTACTGAAGGAGAAATATGTATCAGAGCACAGGAAACAATCGATACATGAGAAAGAGCAAAATTAATCATGCAACTGTGGAACAGTTTGGGACCCAGTATTGTCACAATGTTGAGTTCTCCTGAACTTTTTATCAGGGGGCTGTAGCCCACCTGACAGGAATAGAAATGTTCTCTATGAGCAGAAGTATATTATGTAAATACCTAA
The DNA here is from genome assembly GCF_023343835.1 of Lagopus muta. Taxonomy (NCBI): domain Eukaryota; kingdom Metazoa; phylum Chordata; class Aves; order Galliformes; family Phasianidae; genus Lagopus; species Lagopus muta. The sequence continues at coordinate 85,479,933 of NC_064433.1, forward strand.
GAAACAGTGTAGCTACCAAACATTGGCTTCTCATTATTTAACCTAAACATGTGTGCGGTATAGCTCCTCTGACTTAGATATTTGATTACTTCCCAGAAAATTAGCAGGAGTATGCACTGGATGCATGTAAATTGTTTTAATCTGGTTCTGCATGTAGCACCAGTCACTGGTGTTGCCTGTGAGAAGTCAAGTTGGCACCTACATCTTGTCCTAATACTTGGTTCTCAAAGCAGGTGAAGAGCAAAATTCCATTTAGTGCCACCAGACATTTTATTCAAAGGGGAACACACTACTTTGCTTTTACAGGTAGGAGCTACGGATTTATTGAAGGCAGATTAAATGGTCTGACCACTGTTACCACACAGCAAGGTGAATGTTGTCCTATAGTGCAAATGCCTGTACTGTGGCACAGCTGCTGTGTTTCTCTGGGTGCTGTGCTTTATCACGGGGGATGCTGCACGGTCCCCAGTGCGGTCACAAAAGCAGAGTGGTGGCCAAGAGGCTTGTTCTACTGCCTTAACCAAAAACAGAATAGAAAAAAAGCTAAACAGAATTACGGTAATGCTGGTTTTGCAGGCAGAATTAACGCTTCCCAGACTGTGGTGGAGCAAGGCTGGTATCTCTTGCAGTGCCCAGCCAAGGGCCAGTGCTCCTGCAGGCCCTGCCCTAGGTGCAGCCCACACAGAGGTCTTTGTCCTACGTGTTCACGACAACCAGTTTTAACAGAAATACTGGATGACGTTTGGGTTTGTTGCGAATCGTCCTCCCAGTGATCCTTCTTTATCTGCTGGTTGTTTACTTTTGCCTGCTTTATCTCCGTTCCATTTTTATTACTCTTTTTGCCAGTTAAATTTTATGTGACATGTTTAAGTTGATGTGAGTGGTAGTTTCATTCATTGTATGGTAATTCTGTTGCCATATAAAACTCAATAAAAAGCAGAGGAATTAAAAATGATATCAGCCTTTTTTTTTCTGAAAATGTCTACATAATGTGTAGAAAAATTTGGGAAAAAGCAGTGTCAGCAAACCACCAAACTTCATATGATATTTCTGTCTTCCTGTCTGGAAATAATGCAGTGTCTTTTTATTACAGACCATAGTTTAATAGGCAGTTCTGATCATCTCATTTACAAATTCACCCATTATGAAGGGACACTGATATTTACATTACCCATACTTAAGAAATACTGCTGCTGTGTATAGGTAAACACTGTATATATTCAATCACAAAGTACTATGGAAATCTACTGTGCTTTATAGGACTTGTAACAGATATTTGTGCATACTTGCGGGGCTGTTCACCATATAGTTGTATAATAAGTGTTCCTATTTTTACCCAAGCTTCTGGATGCAGATAAGAACAGAACTGTTTTGTTGGATGGGAATATTACTTGGTATACAACTTGTCTCTTTTATGCCTTAGCCCTTTGGCTGTCATGGTTCTGTGTTTGTTTCTGTTTCTAATTACCCTGAAGTCAATTTTAAGAACACATCTCTAACCTTTCCTAGTATAGTGAGAATGAAGATGACCCTTTTCTGCCCCAAATCTGATTTTATGATCTACAGAAACACAGACTAAAGAAGAAATATCAAAGAATAAGCAAAGCACTCATTAGAAAGAAGTGTTGTTTTTTTACATGTGGGTTAAGGCAGGTAGATACTTTTCAGGAAAGAAATTTGAGAGTAAGGGAGTCTGAAAAATTCTGTTTGATGAGACAGAATTAATATTTTCTGGGCAGATGAACCACTGCAGCCCCACAGAAACCCTCTGGTTTTAGCAATTTTCCTGTCAGACAGGGCACTCCTTGCAAAGGGCTTTGAATGAGCAAAATTTGTGATAGCTGAAGACAGTGGGGCTTTTGTCATGATCTTCAGGGAAGCTGGTCTGCTTTTCAATTTCAGCCTTGCACTAGATGAAAATTGGATAAATAATAATAAAAATAGATACAAACTTCAGAAAGTATTGCTAGACAGAATGCAAAAACACCACATTCAGGATGGAAAGTATATCTTTTACAGATGGCTTTATACTAGTTTTTGTTGAGAAGTACACACAGAAAAGATGTAAAGATTCATAGCTCAATGGACAAAGTCACTGAATTTTGATAAATCATATTTTTCTATCATGCTAGGATAAGACTAGCAAAAATACTATGTGGGAGTCAGGTAGTTATAGGTAAAAATGAGCATCATTTTCTTTTTTGGTGAATTTATTGAATTGAAGCCTACATTAAATATGTAGTTGGAGTGATAAACACTGCTTTGCAAGTTTGGGTCATATTCAGGTCATGTGGAAAAGAAATAGAAGAAGCACTTGGAAAAGTTATAAATTTTTGTGATAACTTTCTTTTTCTAATGATAGAAAAAACGAGCTCAAGAATTCAGCAGGAAATGCAAATGGTTTCTTGCTTGTTTGTTTTTTGAATTTGAATACCTAAATCTTTCTCCTACATACATATTTCAATATTTCAATCGTATTTCAATCTAGTTAAAACTTAAAAATACTGTTATTTCTTCAATGCCATAGCAAATGGATACAGCTTGCACAAAGAATGGTGAAACTGGGTAGAGTAGTGATGAAGGGCTACTTCAGGAAACAGCAAGCAAGCTTTGGAATACTTGAACAGGAAATATTTTCTCATACCCAGTGCTCTCCAGAACTTCACAGCCAACTCAGGAAGGCAGTCCTGTGTCAGCAGGGAAGACCAGTGACCTCCATCTGAACAAAAAGTATTATCTTCTGATTTGTATTAATACTGCTGGGTTACCTTGGACATTTTTTCTCCAGAGAAAACAGCACAGGTGGGTGGGCTTGACTCTAATCCGCACAATTTCACACTTTACCAAGAGAAAAATGTGAGCTGTCATCTGTGTTCAGAGCTTGCTTTTTCCCTCAGGTGTGCAACTTTAACTAGAGGAAAAAGGAATTACACTCTTCTTGGCACCAGATGTTTCCCTACGAAAGAAAAGATCTGGGAGCATATGAAATGACTTGCTGGTAAGAAGAGTTCCTTCTTGCTCTGGTTAACATGTTGTTTATGCTCAGACACCTGAGGGTTCATATCCTATCCAGACTTTTTCACTTTCTCATGTTTGTATGTGATGTTTATCCAATAAAGAAATAATGGACCATAAAATTGTAGGTGACAAGATGGAAAGAAATCTCTTAGACTATCATGTCCAGCCCTCCTCTTTCTGCTATGTGATATAGTGAAGACATATTTCAAAGGTAGATTTGCTTTTTTCTTCCTTGACTAGTCATGTCTGTCTCTGTCTATCTGAGTCTGTCCTCTGCTATCTAATACATGATTGTCCTTATCATCAACCTTCCATCTCATGGAGCTTAGTAATATTTTAAAATGCCTATATCATATACTTGATGTATGTAAAATGCATATATTTGTAAAGCGTTTTATAGTAGATGTTGGGACAGCAACAGAGATTGCATGACCTTAGTTCATTTTGATTGATTAGAGCTGCTTTAATTCACCATTTGGAGCCAATCATCCATAATTTGTTTTTGCTTACACTTTTCAATTTTGTAATGTATTGGACTGCATATCATATTACGTGCATCTCTCAGGTATAATGGAGAGTTAAGGAAGTAATTAGTCTTCCATCAGAAGTTTTAGTTCCCTGTTTAACTCTTTAAATCAAGCCTTAAAACTGTGCTTGTGATGATATGGCTGTTGGGACTAATATGGCTCTGTGTTCTGTATTGATATATGCTACGAATCAGCAGCCATTTTGTGCTTTCCTCAGATTCTACTCCCAAGTCTGTCTATAAAGGATGGTGACTGACACTTCTTCCTTTATGCACTTTTAATGAATATTCCTTAAACAACTGAAATATGGAGAGAGAAACTCTCACAATATCACTGTTCTTTTCTGGTTTGTGTATTCAGTCTCTTAAATCTCAGGATGTAATATTCATACTTAAAAGCACATCTCCAAAGACAGAAAACAGCAGAAGTCTATTATTCATCTTTAATAAAACATAGACCATCTGTTATTATCTTACTTACTTACTATCACTTCTTAGCTTTTTTTATTTTTTAAACAGGTTAACATGTCAGTGAGAAATTACATAAAAGTTATAAACAGGAACAGAATGCAAAGACACAGGCAGTTATGCAACTATTTAAAATTTCAAGATGACACACTAAGCTAATAATTTTATAGGTACTTATTGCATATCTTTAAAATTGTGTTTATCTTGCAGTTCTTATTTTGAGATGAAAAACTCAAAGGAGGGCTCATAAAAGCAGCTTTTGTGAAGGGCATCAGTAATGACCATCAGAAATCTGTAAGGGGCCACAACAAAAGCTAAAAGACTGTCTTTCACTCTTAACAACCTTGTTGCTCTTTTGGCAGACTTTTCCTGATCTCCATAAATTTATTTTGCATTGCCTAGTTTTTATCCATAGGTTTTCTAAGTCACTACAAGGAACTTATGCTGCGAGAGTTAACTGGAGATTGTGTGAACGAGCGTGATCCTTTTCTGTATGCCTTCAGAAGCATTTTCCAATTTAACAACCCTGGTAATGCTGGAGGATGTTTTTCTCCTTGGCCCAGAATTTCATTGTAAGATGCAGCTCACAGAGATAGTACTCTGAAGAAAGATTTTTTTCAATAAGAATATAGATAGCATACATATAATGGAAATGTGATGAAAGGATGGATAGTAGACAGGACAGGATAGTTGTTCTTAAGGAATAAATTTAGGTGCATGGCATCTCTGTACCTTCTTGTACTGCAAGTTTTATTGTTGAGCAGAGGGTCCATGGAGCATAGAAGGATTTTAGATGGGCTTAAGATATAGGTGCCTACCTCCATCACACATGAAACAGAGAACAAAAAAGTAATAGGGCTAAGGCAGGCAACAGTCTACAGGTATCTTCATTGAGTAGCCACTATGCCAAATAAAAATGCTGCATGTGGATAACATATTACAGTTACTGGGAAGATGACTGGAAAACATGGCTAGAGCTCATCAGAGTTTTCTCAAAATATAAGGGCACTGTTATGTGAATAGAAAGAGGTTAGCTCCAGTTCTAACTGTATGAATAGGCTCTGCAGTGGGGGTATCTGTAATAAAAAGAAAGTCTAGAAGGAATTAAAAAATGTGTTAATCCATAAGAAGTGTAGGAATGCTTTGAGAACTGTCCAAAGTCAAGTGGAGCTTGCACAGGGTAAAAACCAGAAAACATTATTTGACCACTTAACTATTCATCTTGTGTTATTTTTATTTGTTTACTTATTTATTAATCTCTGTGGTGTGCTGTATACCTACCTGGGGAATATGTTGGGGAGAAAGCAAACATTACATAAACCACTAGAAGGGCCTTTTTTCTTCTGTTTTCCTCACATTTATTGCTGCATTTTTAAAGAAGAGTAGTGTTAGATTATAGGGACAAAAGGCAACAATTCATAGTCTCAGGTAAATTTGTCTCAGTGACTTTGAAAGACCAGTACAAAACAAGGTTAGAACTGTGTAATACCTCTGTTTAAAAAAAGGATTAGAAAGAATTTGAACAACTATTCATCCTGTTGTGTGACCTCAGACAAGGCCAAACCTTTTTAGACTGATTTTTGGAAAACTTTTAGACTGAGTTTGAAAGGAAACTCAATGGAAAAGGGAAGAATATAAGTCAGCCTGGGGTCACTGGTAAATAGCACCAGTGAACCTGGCTTCTCTGGTAAAATTTCTGTAAAAGTAGAAAGATTGCAGTAGATCTCACCAAACAATTTTTGCTATTGTCCATCCACTTGTTGAGGAAAAACATGACTTGCAATTGGAGAAATGTGGGTTAATCGTAGAATCATAAAATGGCTCAGGTTGGAAGGGACCTAAAGATTATCAAGCTCCAAGCTGCTTTGGTGGGCAGGGCTGCCACCCAGCAACTCAGGTTGCCCAGGGCCCATCTAACCCGGTCTTGGCTCCTCCAGAGATGGGGTGTCCACAGCTTCTCTGAGCAGCCTGTGCCAGCACCTCATCGCCCTTTGAGTGAAGAATTTCTTCCTAGTGTCTAACTTATTTTTTTCCTCTTTTAATTTAAAGCCTCTCTTTTTGGAACAGTTAAGAAGCAAGCTTTTCCTTGACGTTGTTATATAGTACTCACCAATTTCCCTTATGAAGAAGTACTGGAGCAGTACTAGTTGAACACTGCTTTTCTTGGGCTCCCTTGGTGTGCTTGTCTCCTTAGCTAGGATTTTTGTGCTCAGGTATGCTTCTCTTTTGTCTTTGCTCCACTTTTTCTCTACTTTCATGATACTTTTCTTCCATATAAATATTTGTCTTTTTTAGGAATGTCCTCTCTAGTAAGTCTTGACAGCTACACTTCCTGATTCATTTGCAGTATCTGTACTTTGATATTCCTAGTGATACATCATTGTCAGTGTGGGGTTGACTAAGCCCATCAAAACACACAGATACACAAGCAAAAGCCTCCATTCTTCTATTTGTGAATGCTGTGCTGTTGGTAGGCTCCCAACAAGTGCATGCCCACCTGCTGGATTTTCTCCTTCCTTATTTTACATAAACAACAAACTAGCTGACAGTGTATTCTTCTTCACTATGCTGTCCTGCTTGACTCTCACCCATGACCACAAATGTGCGTCAGATGCTGGCTCTTCCATTAGGATATTTTTCAGACCTGTGTAATTCCACAGCATGCTTAACATTCCTCCATCATGTATGCTCCAAATTGCAAATTGGTTTCTTTTCCACCACCAGGTATGCCTGCAGTTCTGTCCACATCCTCAATGTGATAGCATCGAGAGAAACTCAATGCAGGTAATATATTACTTATATTTGAAGTGGTAAGTAAGGAAGATACAGAAGTCAGATAAAATGAACAACAAAAAATAGACAAAAAAAACCTTTGTTCAGCTGGCAGAGAACTTAGGCAGAATGCAGTATTTACTGTGGACTATCTTGGGTCCAAAACGAACAAAAATCGATGAATTAATGACAAAACTGCAGGCTGCACAGAGACATAAAATCAAGCATGAGATTGTGTCCTTACTTGGTCTAAACACTGCTAAAATTTGGATTCAGTATATCATTTGAGTTCTGTTAGAATATTCCGATGCACATGAAGTAACAAAGACAAGCATGTAGACAGACAAGATTTATTACCAAATATTTTGAGTCTTTACATCTTTGATGGGGGTTTTTCAGTGTAGCAAGGTTTTTTTTCAATATCTGTCCTTCCCAAAACACTAGGTTTAAAGGATTTAAGCCTTTAGGAAGTATATGAACTTTGATTTACAAACTTTTCCTGATATTTTTCTTCCTGCAGAACTCTTTAGTTTCCAGGAATGTGTAAAAAGTCTTTGATAAGAAGATAATTGCTTCCAAACACTTGGTCAAAAATAATGAAAAGGATAACTGTATAATACAAGGGCATCTGAAATGTGTTAACATTGAGAGAATATTTACATATTTTAGCTGACACAGTAAAGTTTTTGGAAACATGAGTCAGAGATCAGACTCTATAGATTAAAGTCATAAATATTGCTCAATAAATGCCAATTAGCACTTAAGTTAGACCCCCTCCATTGCAGTGTCACCTTTGACACTCTTCTGTACTCACAGTGACAAAGTCTAAATATTTCCTAACGTTTTCAATAGTTCATAAGGCCACCAGCTCACATTTATGACAATTACTGTCTGATGAGCTCTCATTTCTATTCAGAGAGGCAAAGGGCAAGGTTGTGAAAATGGTTAAAACATGGAGGAGACAAAAGAACACCCAAAAACTTATTATTCTCTTTTCATTTAAGGCCAGGTGGACAGTCAGGGTCTAATGCAGCAATCCTGAACTCAGACCCAGCATGTTTTTGCACGGTTCCCTTAGGTGGGCAAGGTCTCCATTAATGTGTTCATCCTGGATCATACTTAGGAAAAATGGAACAGATCCAGAAAAGACAATAGCAACTGAAAGCCAGGAGCCACTGTATTGCAAGCAGTGTAACTGCAACCCTCACCTGCCTACCCATGGTGAACTCTGGAGCCTTCATGTTTGAAGGTGAATGGGAACCTAGCATTCAGTCCCTGATATTCTGGGTGACAGGCACCTTCATGGCAGAGACAGAAGAGATACAGTTGGTGCAAAACTTCATGTTTGAAGCTGCAATTTTATTTGCCTGTTCTTGTGTCTTGTACTGCCTTGGAGTAGAGGCAAACATTGCTTGTCCTTTGTTTGCTTGACAATTTATGTAAAGGCAGTTTCTCTCAATGTTTGTGCAGGCCTGCAGCTTGGTAGTGGGGAAAGTAATTCATTGCAAAACAAAAAGGGAACAAAGTAGAAGGTGACTGTAAAACTGAAAACATCAGCAGGGGACAAACTTGTACCTGAAAGTACTAAGTCTTTTTAAGGCACAGAGTTTCAGGCTGATAGTATCTGTATCGTTCTCTCTCCAGGAAAACAAAACTGTATGATATTTTTTCTCTGTAAAATAAAAAGCAAAAATAACTAACATAATAATGGAGTACCATCCTTGCAGAAAGGAGTAAAGACATTTGGAAAAGCTTTACATGAGATATAAGTTTTCTGAATGAGCAAGGATATGTTAGATGACTGAAACCTGCATTTTCCTTTGGCAAGGAGTAGCTAACAGATGAACAGATGAGAAGCAGCAGCTTTCCATACTGCTCCTTGTTTGGGAGTGCCTCGGGGATTGCCTTGGTCTATTGCAATGCAGAGAGGTCAAGGTTTAACTTCCCCTCTATGCTATTCAGCGGTGATGAAGGGTAAGTACCCTGGTGTAGGTGGTGGCTTCTGCTACTGTTTGACTGACGGGAAATATTTGCATAATGCTTTGTGGCAGGATTGTACTTCAGGAAGCTAGCAACATTTTATGTTTTTCTCCTTTCAGCTGAGAATTGGTACAAAATTTGATGTGAACTAAGCAACAGACGTGATGCTCCTTAGGTAGATTGGCAGGCTCCCTGTGAATAAGCTCAGGGTTCACAGCTCTGTTGTGTAGACATCATGTTTTAGAACCATGGGATGTTGTCAGTGAGGCTTTGACAGAACTCCTGGGAGACGTGCTTTTAAAACCTTCAAAATCTTTTGAAGACACATTGCTGATGGGGAACATTTGTTATGTGATGTGATAAGTTAAACTTTGAGAAAAGATGTCAACAGTCCTTTATTTTCTTTTTAAGAATTGAGATTAACAGGAATCTTTGTTTATTATATGTATGTCTATAATGGGTGGCATGGCAGACTGCTACGTGCTGGTTTACCTTCAGCAATGATAACAGAAAGGATGTTATAAAGGAGATTAACGTTATCTCCTTAGTTCTAGGAAATAACAGCAGTAGCTTTCCTTTGTGTTTTGGGGTCTATACCCCATGGCAATATCCATGCGAGTTAGGATCCCAAATATACTGTTCAGCAATTCAGTTTTCATATCATATTGGTGAAAGAAAGAGTCTTAAAGATTGCAGGTCTTTTCACACTCAGGAAGGTTTGCATCTGCTTTTTCTGGCAACAATGCCATGCTTTATTAACCGTTTTGATTGTTTAGTTTTCTGCTCTGAAGGAGGCTCTGGGAGGGGGCTTGAACTCCATAGCTGCTGTCATCTGAACATAAAAGTCTAACTGAGATAAATCACTGCTATGCACATAAGATAATTTTAAGAAAGATTCAGAGGCTCCTGATGTCAGCAGCTACACAGGTAGAAGTCTGTATTAAATAGATTTTTGACCCATTCTATCAGTCTCATTATTATTCAACATTTTTAATCTGAAAATGCCTGCTATTTAACAAACCAAATAATGAAAATGCCATAGATGCTTCGTGGTGTCATAGCTAAAGTGTCCAGGTTCAAGACTGTGGGACTCCAGGTGGCCTTTCTATGCTTTACAAACTGTCAAGAATCATCAGTATGCTGGTAAGCATGAACATGCCTATGGTAGCATTTGAGGCATTTCTGAAGTGAAGCTGTTTGTCCTCATAATGCTTTGATCCACAGGGTGTTCTTGGGGTGCACAAAGAAGGCTAATTTCAGGTGAATCAGAACTAGAAGGGGCACTCCTGCAGCACTGCAGAACCTACGGGCAATTGCGTCCATGGGACCAGGCTGCAAGAATCATAGAATCACAGAGTCACTCAGATTGGAAAAGAACTTAAAGATCTAGAAGTCCAACCACAACCTAACCATACTACCCTAACTCTAACAACCCTGTGATAAATCATGTCCCTGAGCACCACATCCAAACAGTTTTTAAACACATTCAGGGATGGTGACTCAACCACCTCCCTGGGGAGCCTATTCCAGTGCTGAACAACCCTTTATGTAAAGAAGTTTTTCCTGATATCCAACCTAAACTTAACCTGGTGCAACTTGAGGCCATAAGATGTTTGCAGTAAACTCCTAAATCCCCTGAAGTTGTCCAACGTTAGCACAACTTTCACTTTACAGATTTGCTCTCCAGTCAGCTTGCTAATACAGACAGTCTACAGAGCACATCCATGACTCTGGGTCCAACTGCATTCAAGTTATTACAAGTTCTTCCCTGAGGACTGAATCAGAAATCACTTTCTCTAAGTGCGCTGGCTAGGAAGCTTGAAATATACGTAGTGGGTTCAAAAGAAGAGGACAGAATTGCTGAAGCTGGAAAGGCTCTATCCACAAACATTTTGAAAGATCTCTTTATCTGAACATCAGCCAATGCTGCTGAAGTGTTCTGCCTAAGAACTATTGAATGAGAACTCTTATATCACATATGTGCATGAAGCTTCCTCCTTACAGACGAGGCTTTTTTCTTTGGGGTGTGAGTGTTAGAAGATTTCTAACATGTGTCTTTGCCACTATAACTTGGGCAGACCATCCTGAGATATTTCCAGGGAAGAGACTGTCATGTTAACAGCAATGAGTTTAGACCAATACACAGCAAATAAGTGTGTTTATCTGGCTTTTTTTGGCACAAACACAAGCTTTTTAATAAGTGCAGTCAATATAATTGTGAAATGTCATGTAGCAGGCAGTATCAATGACTTACTGGAAGTAATCCTAGATCTAATTTTTTGTCCTTAGAAATAATATTGCAACTTTACAGCAAAAGTCATCTAGGGGATTACTTTCTGTGTGTTGTGAATGTGTGATGAATATCCTGAGAACCTCAGAAATTGAATGTTGGCAGCTGTGGGATTTTGTTTTACTCATTCATAAGTGGATGCAAATGTGAGCCAAAGCAACTGACACAGTGCTGCCATATCTCACATGCCACTCCTGAAAAAATGTCATAAAAATGAATCACCTCTGCCCTGACATTATTCATGTTGTCTATATCCCTATGAATGCAAAAAATGAAATCAAAATACACAGAAAATGAAACCAAGAGAAATGGCAACAGTGTCACTGCTTCCAACTGCTTATCTGCATTTGCTCTGTGCAAGAAACTCCTAGTATATATTGTGAGGGTTACTTGATATCATGGAGGAACTTTTACGAAGACTTTCCTTTAGCAGAATTTGTGGTAATGCTACATATTGTTTTACTTCATGTACATTTTGAGTGATGTTTTTTCAAACTGACACCTTTAGTGCTCTGCATTTTGCTTCCTTCCTCAGCAGGAATTTCCTAGCACCAGAGAGCAGAAGTGGAAGGGTCTAAGAGTGACTGTGGACAGCTGTAAGTTGAAATTCTTCACCTGGCCCAAGGTACTATACCATTCCAGAGTTGGGGAGTTGGGATTTAAGGTGAACATTGGAGACTGATAATGGTTAATTTTAGGAAGAAGGCTAGGATTCCCTGTCTATTTTGTCCCAGTGAAGTGTTCTAACTCTTACAGAGGTGAGTTATTATTTGCATTGAGCTTCATCTCCAAATCACTCTTAGGAGGATCCTGTTTTTTCCATACATGTGGATACAAAGAGCCAAACCCCAAGACCAAAGCTGTGCTATGTGAGCAGTCACTGCCATGTTTATTCTGCAGTGGAGGGAAGGTGCAGTGAAGAGATGGCGAAACACAGGGGAAGAAAAAGTATGTGGGTCAAAGGAAATACGGGCAGTATTTTTCCAGCTCTGAGACAATTGCACTGTTCTGCATGATTTTAATTTATTCCTCAAGAAAGAGACCGCTAAAATATATTGTTTGCCTTTTTTTTAAGTAGAATTCTTGGCTGGTAAATTCACATGGATACTGTATTTTATTCAAGCATTAGTGCTTGAATGTCTGGAGGTATAATGCTACTCTGTGTGCCTCTTTGAGATAGCAGACAAAATGCTCCTGAAATGCCACTTGTGGCATAGACGCAAAGATGAGTCTTCCAAAACTGGTGACAGCTCTGCAAGCTTCAGGTGTACGTGATAACAAAAGGTCTTTCTTTCTGGAGCTGTAACCAGACTGCCCAGTTACCTCTCTTTCCTTTTGTCTTGTTCAAGGTCCACAGGCTTGCCCAGCACTGCTGGGAGTCTGGGCAATGTAGGCCTGTGATGTAGTTTCCTCAGTTCTCATAAAATTGCTTTGTTGTGTCCAACCTCGTGTGTCAGAGACTTTCCTCAATTCTGGAGGATACTCTTCACTGTATTGAAATGACTGCACAAATCTTACTGTTCTTTCACTGCTGATAGTTTTCATACGTATTTCCTGAGTCCTGCTATTTGCCAAACTTTTGCAAACAAATCTGCTGCAATATAACAAGATATGGCTGACATTTTCCATTTTGAGGACTCATTCATACTTTCCTCAACTCCACTTCAGTCCAAGCACAACAGTCATTCTGTATATTGTTACCGTGACAGAACCCCACATCTGTTCTTGCATAATATTGTAACTGTTTGAACATGCTGTCAGCTTTGCTGTTCTTAAACTCTGTGTTTATTGCAGCTGCTCCATATGCTGTTAGTCTTACAGCACACAGTCTAATTCACCTTCTCTGCAAAAGCCTACTGCATCATTGTTGATTTCAACATTTGGCTGCCTAATAGTTTCCTCTACTAAAGTGTCAGCATTTTCCTTCAGACCGTTTATACATTGGTATCCATTCAAATATTACATCAGAACAGTCAGATGTCAGTTCCAATACTAGTGAACAACCTTGTTGTACGTAAACTCTTGTAACTTGACCTTCTTGAGACAGTCTTCCACTGAATGCTGAAAAGCCTATTCAGGCATGCACTGTTAATTCATTAGAGAAATATAACATTTAAAGTTCTTTAAAATCCTATTTTAAAGCTCTGAATCCGGTGTTTCTCTGCAAATAATGTCATAGTGGTGTTTTTCTTCTAATGTTTAGGATTTTAATCACAAAATTTCTTATCTCGTTAACCGTCATCAAATTGTAATGGGCTCAGGCTTTTAAAATGCTTAGCAGTAATGATAATTGTGGTGAATACAGTCCATCTTCATGTACATTTTTAATGCCAGTAGAGTAGATTTCTTTGTGATAATAGAAATTATTATAATGCTGGCTGAATATGAATGCATTTCCTCTATAGTATATGTGCTAATACATTCCTAAAATTAAATTGCAAGCATTTCAGTCTTTAAAAAACTTTTCGAAGATTGAAATGTACTGGATAATACAATATCTTTCATGCATTATAGCACACCAAAAATGCTCAGACCATCATCTTGCTCAATAAACTGAATTTACTAGCCTTATAGAAAAGCACTACAGAGTTTAATAGAAAATGGTAACCTTTTTACATGCTTTTGAACCTTTCTATATGATGTAGCAAAGAATGAATACTTGTGGGAGGATGGCTCATATCTACAGATAGGATGGGATGGTGCCTGGAGTTTTACTCAGCAAAGCTTTTAAGCATGTGCTTGTACTGGAGTGTCAGTCATCCTGCTGAGCTTGAATGGGAGACATAGATTGCTCATTTCCTATTGACTTTCAAGATCGTGATGCATAAAGGATCTGTGCTACTTCCTGCAGAACAAAACTGAGTGAATAAAATATTCTGGCAGTGTGATGGTTTTCAGGCAAATTGTTGAGATTTTGGAAGCTGTAGGTTCTCTGCCATCCCATTCACACCCTTTAAAGTAGTTTGAAGACAGTCTGGTCCCCTTTCCTTGCATCATCTGCTGAGCGAGAAAGATTTACTCACTAGTTCTGTGGCTGTAGAGATTCCTCTCCATCTGCATCTTGCACTCACAGAATAATTTAGGCCGGGAGCAATCTCCAAGAGTCATCCAGTCCAACCTCTGGCATCAAGGAGAGCCAGTATCAAAGCCAGGTCACTGTGAGGGTACTGATGGATCAATACCAAATGCAAAGTCATGTTGATGATTTATTTAGTTCACAGTTGTCGGTGTAAAGGAAAAACTGTTGCTTCACTGGTCCTCAGACTGGACTGGAAACTTTCATGAAGGTTGAAAACAATGAATTAAAGTTTTCTGGTTATTGAAGAATCAAAGCTTTGTTGGCTATTACAGCCTTTTTCAAAGAGAGGTTTTTCATGCTAAGAAGAACTTGCAGTTCTGCTTGAATATATTTTTTGAGGGAAGAGTCTTACTAAAATTAATTGCTAGGAAAACATACTTCAGCAAAAGCCTTTGCCCGCTGAGACAACTGAATTCTCTGGAAATTTCTCTGCATGTGTGTGAAAATTGGATCTAAGGCTAACTCTTCAGCCTCTCTGATCATGGGCTTGGCTGTCCTAAAGGTGTACTCAGAGGATGGCTAGATGTAGAAACATATAGATTTAAGGAGAAGATTGAAGAAGTCTAACCTCGCTTGCTAATCTTGTGTTTTCTCCCACTTTTGAGTTCATTCCATGTGCATAACTATGAATGGCTGGATGCCACCATGCTTCATATGCCTCTCTCCAGAAATGTGGCTTTGGCTGAAGTGTCAATCACTGCTTTTTGAGGGAGCTTCTCAGCTGGTTGGAAGACTTACAGTGGGACTGGAGGGGCTGATAGCCCTGCTGGAGAAGGCAGGAATACAGGAGAAGGCAAGTGATATAAATGTGGCACCATGGGAAATGTTTTGCAGTAGTCTTCTTTTAGAGGTCATTGCATATGTGAGTAAAATGACCAGGAAATTAATTTCCTAGTCATTCCTGGGATCCAACTTCACTGTCAGGAGAGAGGGAGAGAATGTATCTGTTAGAGAAAAGAGTTCAGGAAAAGTGCTGGACAAGTCAACTTCTGCTTAAGTATGTATGCATAGATGTTTTCTATCCCAAAGGCTACTCAAATGTAGAAGTTTGCCTACATAATCTTCTGTTGAGGTTCTGGTGATGAATTTGCTAAAATGCAGTGTTAGCAATGCTATATGGGATAGTATACAGTTTAAGAGAAACAAAACTAGAAGAACCTTTTAGCTTCTGCAGCTCACTGGGGATCCCCACAGTCTGGTGGCAGGAAAGGACAAAATCAACAGGCTTACTGAATGGCACAGCAAGAGAGGAATGAAGAGAAGCAGTGGAAGTTTTTTTGTAGCAGTCAGTTCTCACAAAAGAAACCATGCTGTCCCATCTCTAATTCCATAACTGCTTTTACTTACTGGTTGTCTCCATGTCTCCCTGATAAGATCAGCACTGAAGTACACCTCTGTCTTTGTCCTGGTGGAATTTAACCTCAGGCTTCAAAAACTGATGTGTGCTTTTCTGCATAGTGCTTTTCTGCATAGCGTCAGCAGAAGGACAGATCCAAGGTCTACTGAGTCAACAGACTGGTCTCAATTCAGTGCTGTGAAGACAGAGAGATTAGTAGTCTTAATGGTTACTGTTCTCTGAGCATACACAGTTTCTGGCTGCATCCTCACTCATAATGCTGAAAACGTTCCTCCCAGTGGGAAAAAAAGGTAAATCCTAGATTTCCTCCTGTATTTTAAGCATTCAACTTGCAAGAGGTACTGATAAGGATCATGCATTCTGATAAATTCTTCAGAGAAGGTTTTAAAAAAATATTTTTCAAAAGAACACAAACTACTGTGTTCTTATCTGGCAGCCCACCATGTGTGCAGAAGCCAAAAATAATTGTATTGACTCCTTCTGGCTTCCCTTTTGAAACAGAGAGCAGCAGCCCATTGTCTGCTCTTTTCAGAAGTCAGCGTGAGAGTTTTCCAAGATCAGGAATATGGTATGCACCAGCACATGGCTTCTCACAGCTAATAAATGGTAGCTTTCTGCTTTCAGGAGAAATCACCTTTAGGAATGGCTTATTTAAATAGGCTCATAGGGGTAAATGCAGCATAAATAACAAGGTTTCACAATCTTCTAATTTTTCCAGCCCTGCAGCAGATAGCATAGGTAATAGTCCAGGATTCTGGGAATCAAGTGCATCTTTTAGAGTGACTTTATAGGGTCATGGTTTCAATTATTTTTACAGCAGAGAATTTTATGCAGTTCTGCTTCCTAGCTAGTACATTTGTAATAAATACTCTAAGAAAACAAAGACTCTTCTATCCAAGTGTTGGGTTTTTTTTTTTTTTGTTTTTTTTTGTTTGTTTTTTAAGATGCCAAATATTTGCAGCGTTTGTAAATATGCTTGCTCTGTAAGTGTATATATGTATGTGGCAGTGCATGCCTGTGAATGGAGAGGCCCCTTAAACAGTAGTCAGGGCATTGAGGTACATCAGCAAGAAAGCTCATTCCAGATTTCCCCATTGGCAAAGAAGAAAGCCCATCAATTAGCCAGTGCAGTGGAGCTGTGCAAAAATATCCTTGTAAGTATAAGCTGCTGCTAATTACAGAACTGCCTTCAGAGGCAGGTTTTTAAATGTACAAAATCCAGAACAAAAATGGCGTTCATGCTCCTAGTCTTCCCCATATCCTTCTCTACTGCTCTCCTTGCAAAGGAAACCACTTTCATGTTTTATTCATTTGTCAAAGAGCTTTGTAGTAATGGGTCCTTAAAGTCCCCCAGATGCTGGCATCTTTGCATGACTTCAAAAAAGCACAGAAAATGATAGTGTCCTCATGGTGCTGATGCTCAGCATGAAATTCCTGTCACAGTGTTTGTTGTTGCAAAATTTCTCTGAGCTCAGGGATGTTAGCTGGCAGGAGATTTCCTCTCTTAACAGAATTTTTAATTTTGATTCAGTGTGGGGGTATGCAGACAAGGAGCTCCCCTGGCACCCATGTGGGAAGGAGGCATTGCTCAAACTCCAGGCCAGCTCAGTGGCTGCCCCCAAAGAAATGTTCACTTGCTGGGCCTTTGCTTTTGGATTTCTCTCTTTCCTACCAGCGTTAAGCTTCCTGTGTTGTGCTTGAAGATATTGGTGAGGGACTGGCACTAGCACTGTCCTTTCATGGGGAGCCCTCTGAGTGGCTGGTGTCTGTTGTGCTAAGTAACAGTGCCCTACAATAAGCAGCAGGGGTAGAGATTCTCATTTATTTTTATTACACGGAAGGCTTTTTCCATCACTTCAGGCTGTCCTTCAGGGGTAATTAAGCAAATATACTTCTTATTCTCCCTCAGTTAAAGGAGTAGCTTTGAATTTGTAGTCAAGCCTTCAGGGTGGTATTTCTGCATAGAGCCTAGATATTTTATAGATCTCACTCAGTCACACTGGTGTAACACCACAGCATTTGATGAAGTTCCTGGTGATTAACCCAGCACGAGAGAAGTTTGTCCTGGGCTCTTCTCTCTCTCCAGTGGTCTCCAAACCATGAGCCAAATGCTTCAGAACAGAAATTGTAGCCCGTTTCTTATTGATGCTGCTCATCAGTATCTCGCAACAATATGTATGGATTTTAATTTTTCTTTTTTTCTTCTCTTAGCAGTCCTAGATCTTCTGATACCAATAAATATGAGTTATACATCCATCTAGGATTGGGAGAATATCAAAAGTGCCTGGTTCCTTATTTGTTGTTTCTGGCTCTGTTCCAGGCTCCTGATTAATTCTGATGATTCAGAATCTTTGGCAATAGAGTACTGGAAATGTGAAAAAATATACAATAAAATATATTGAAAGCAACTTGAAACGCCAGGTAGAATTCAGTGGAAATAATGTACCCATCAAGGGAGACGAATGTCATTTCTACACAACACTTCACTTCTTCTGCAATATCAGGCATTCTGGATGGGCAAATAACCCATTACTCTCACAATTAATCATAGCTTTCGATGTGGATGTTCTTTGCATCTGACAACCTCTGCTCTGGCTCTTCCTCTACCAGGTGTGCGCATGCCTCTTCCCTTTCAGTAATTTCCTTAGACTCTTCAAACTAACCCTCTGCCTTCTGGCATCTCCAGCTTGACAGTGCATCTCTTTCAGAAGTGACAATTGCTTTTTCAGTCCTTTCTTTTGCAATGTGTAACAGACTTATTTCTGAAAGGATTCCTTGGTTGAGTGGAGTTTTTCTTTTTTGATCAGGTCATGAAATAAATGATAATCTTCCCTCACAACTGCAGTTTCCAGTTGGCCTTTATGTGAGGCACTATGTAGATATGCCCCTTGCTGACAGAAGTGGAATCAGAGTTAATTTCTTGCTGGTGTGGCCAGGCTGTCAGGGGTGAGATGGTGTTGTGTCTTCATTTGGACATCAAAACTATCCAAATGATCAGGAGAAAGGAAGGAAATATCCTCAGCTGGTGAGTTTGAGTCAAGAAATTTCTCATGCGAGTCTTGGACGTTTCTTCCAGCTGGTGAAAGAGGACAGCCAAGAAATAGCAGATAAGTGGTGGAATAAACTGTAGGTGAATTTTGCTATTAAGATCCTTAAAAAACTGTAAGAGTCACTGTTGACAGAAAGTACTTTTGTTAGAAAATTCTTAATTGTCTTTTCTCTCAGGGATAATGAAGAACCATGGAAACATTTCAGACCCACCATAATGCAAATACAGTGACCTTCAACATAAGGTAAGATTACATCTGAAATTGCTGTCACATAGGTGCTGGTAATAATCTGGTTTTACTGCGGAGGTATAGGTCAGTAACAACAGAGTTTGTAGCCTCAGCATCAGAAATGTGAGTTTCAGGAAAGAGAACAGTTTTGCACTTTGCTTTATTGGCTCCTGAAGCAGCTAGTTCAGGAAAAGCAGCAGGCTTTTGTAACTGAGACAAAAAGAGACAGATCAAGTATGGCACTGCAGTGGCACTTGCATCATGCCTACAAACCACAGGGCCATGCTCTTCAGCAAGTGCCCAGGGACAGCACCTCCCCCCTGGGTCCACCCAGCTCACCAGCGCTCTTAAATGAAGCAGCAAATCCCAAAGAAGATGTCTGTGCCATTTACGCATGACTTTATGGAGGAATAGTCTCATTCCGCTTCATTTGAGGCCTTGCCATTCCAACTTTCTTTTATGTTACCATTTCCACTGCCTCTTGCTTCATGCATTTTGGCTTACATCTGCCTCTTTTTCCTTACTAGCCTTCCTTCCCTCACCTTTAAATTGTGTCATTTCTTGTCCCTGTTTTTCACTACATCTGTTACAATACATATTTGTTGGCTGATGCCCTTTTCTTTTGTGTGTTACTTCCGACTTGCTCTGAGGCTTTCCCTGGCTTAACTCCCTTCTGCTCCTTTCTCTCATGCCTTCTTTCACTTCTTACTTCTCAGCAACTTTCAATCTGTCCTCTTGACATGCTTTTCATATTTTCACTCCTGTTAGTCTCCCCAGGTCCTTCCATCTTCCCACCTACAGCTCTTTTTCTCCCAGTTGCTTTTTCTGGGAAGTTCACATGAAAATCCCAGCGCCTCTTTCAATATTTCATTTTCAGGAGAATTCAAATATGTTGTAATGCCTTAAGATTTACTTCAGGTCAGAATAGTTTCAAAGAGCCACATTACCGAGCTATAGCCAAAGCATCCAATCTTCCAGCACATTTTGCTCTCTGAAGGGGGTGAGGGAGCTCTCTTTTTCTCCTCACTTGTGTGAGCAGCCTGTAACATGCAATCCCATGTGTGGTCTCAGCTGCAGAGCCATGGCCTGATGTAACAGTGAACAAACAGGATTTGTGTGAGCAGAGCTCTGTCTGTAGGGAGCCTACAAGATGAGGAGATGGGGGCTGAGAGCCTGCTATGCAGCACAGTGTTCCATTAAGTACATGCTGGAGGCTGAGGCAGTAATCTGCCTGGTCCTGTTGTGAGGCTGTGTCTTGCTGAGAGGCCTGGTGCTTTGGAAAGGCATAGGGAGCCTGGCTGGAGCAAAGCCTCTAACTGGTGTGAGTGTGAGTGGAGGTACACGGTCCTCTGCTGTCGGCAGCAGCTGAGGTCAGCTCAGGGCCGACATCTGTTTCCTCCACTCCTGTGCTCCTGCAGCCCACTCACAGAGGACACAAATGTCCCTTCCCCACAGTGCCCCTCTCCTTCCCTTCTTCCCCTGCCTATGTTTGGCTGGGGGACTTACGCATGTTCAGCCTGTGCCTGACGCAGGGGATTTGTCTCTTTGTTCTATCTCTCCCCTTAATTGCCCCATTTCTTGCTTTCGGGTCTCCTCTCCTTCCTTCAAATATGTTTCTTTCAGAAATCCTTCTGATAACTTGTTCTCGTTATCTTAATGAACAATTAGAAAGTAAATCCATCAATGTATTTCTGGTGCTCTTTCTCCTTGTTGTCAAGCAGCATGAGTTATGCCTCTGCACCATGATGAGCTGCGCTCTTTTTCTACATACCCTGGGTTTATACAGGGGGGAGAAACATTCAAAGGCACAGGAAAGCTTCCAGGCTTGAGGCTGTATAATCTTTTAGAAATTCTTAGGATTTGCTGGGGGACAGGGGTAAACTAACAGATGCAAGGGAAAAGGAATACTGGCAGCTATTTTTGCTCTAGTAGGAGAAAAGTAAACAAGGACAACAAGGGAAATACTTCTGAGCTGCCAGTTGGTATGTGGTGCTTGCTGGACGTCTCATCCACCCTCAACGAGAAAAGGAGCAGCTGTCTCTGAAGCTGCATCTCCAGCAGAGCTCTGCTTACCTGAGGCATCAAAAGTGCCTGGGATGCTTCTGTGCATTGTGCACGTGTTTAAAATAGAGTAATGCAACTCAGCTGATACCCACCATTGAGGTTCTGTCTGTATTTCCTTCCAATATGGCTGCAAAGGATGCCACCTTGCACAAAAGGCATAAATGAAATATTTGTATGCAAAGTCTTAGGTAGTTCTGTGATGATATTTGAATTTAAGCATTCATTAAAACTAAAATTGCTTCAAGTCAGTGGGTGAGCTGGGAGGGAAAGATAGATAATGCTACTGTGAATGGGGCCATATAGCGATGTTTTGCTCCCAGCAGATTGTGCAGATCCCTGTAATGTGTTGTCTTTATGTGTTTCTCACCTTCTGTCTTACCTCTTTAACTTTCTGAAGGAGTAGGGAAATAATTGAATGTTGTGCTGACTTTCTAAGTTGTAAATAGCCACAAGAGTCAGTATTTTGGGATAGTAAAGTCAATTTCTTGCCGTTCTTGGAGCCATTGACACAGGCTCCCAGGAGGCTGAAGCAGACTATGCCATGGGCACTATACCTTGCTGCCCTTAATCCTTTTATCTGCTTGGAGTAGGACACAGGGGATCTGAAGCTCTGCATGTCTCACCCCAAAGCAGTGCGGTTCTACTCAAGCCCTTGCCTCTGCAGCAGAAGCTAATTCAGGAAGGATTTGAGGTTTCTTCATTTGCCATCTTCTTTCAGTTTAATAATAGATACCTGGTGCATGTTGCTGTTAGCTAGAAGGTGCTATATTTAAATGGATCCGTCTGGTGATCCCTGAGCTGATATTGGTGGGCCACGCTAGAAATAGCACTAAAATAACACACTAAGTAAAGTAGCACTTATATTTAAAAAAAAAAAAAAAAAAAAAAAAAAAAAAAAAGAGGATTTTATTCAGTTACAAAAATTACTCAAATTAGAACTTCTTTGCATTTTAGGTTTTTATACTGAATTTAATTTATTCTGTACCACCCCCACCCCATTTTGTATTCTATCATTTTTTTTTCCTCCTTGGAGCTCACCTGGGGAAATTGCTGTAGGTGGTACAGCAAGATGGAAACTTGGGTATCTGAAATAATAGATGAAGTTTTGTATCAGAAAAGGAGCAAAAGTAGCATTCTGGAATGGTGTGACAACACATTATTCAGATATTCCTCCTAAATGCTGAACTGTGAAATAGATTTTACAAGAAATGAGAGTCAATCTTTGTAGTTTATCAAACCTACCAAGAACTTACCCAAAAGAAAGTGCAGTTTACAACATGAAGTTCCTTTATTTCTTGGCATACAAGAAGGATGCGCAATATCAGCTGACATTTCATTTTTATTTGTAACATGCTTTTTTATGGTCAGGAGTGGTAAAGCAATTAATTAAAAATGATGAGTAACTGCATGACTAGAATCTGTGGCAAGTTGTTCATCCAAAAAAAAGAAGTCACAAAGTCTGTAGTCCTTACAAAAAGTAGTAATAATTAAAAAAATACAAACAATTAAAGTTGTTTAAACTGCCAATATTTGGGGGGAAAAAAAATCTGTTTGGAGTGATCATTAAAAATGTTTTTCAACAAATCGGCAACAACAAAAGTTCCTCAATTGTCACATTTTATTGTAAAAATATCAAAAGTTATCAAGTTTCAGTGTTGAGCTTTCTCATTTTAAAAGGGAAATATCATTTCAAAGCTGAAAACCATTCCAAAGGGAAAAGTGAATGTTGTGTGAGAAATGTCATTGTTTTTAAACATTTTAAACAAAACTTTATAATGCTTATGGCTTCAAAGAATGTTTTGCTTTGTTTAGTTCGTTATTTTCCTGCAAGGCAAGTTAATGGAGAAAATAAAATGTATAATACAGCTGCTTCCTACCTAATTTCGTTGGTAGCCCATGATGGCAGTCAGTTTGTGATACCATTCAATCAATGCCCCTCCTGTTTTTTTGTGCAACCAGGAGATTCTTGCTTATCTTGGGAGGTTTTGTTCTGCGAAGGATTCCTGCAAACACTGCACAGTAATCCCAGATTGTATGGTTTTGTACTTGGGTAAGGAAACACTCTTTTTGGTTTCCAGTCTATATGAGGTTGCATTTCTTGATTGTTTTGGTGGAAGGTGAGAGTGCTGCTTCTAGCATTGGGTACCCTCCTCTGTTTGGATGTTTTGGTCCCTCTAGGCGGCTTCACCACGGTCTCCTGAAGGGATCCCCATGTACTCCTTTTTGAGGAGCTCTGCATTTCCAGCATCTCTGATCATTCTGGAGTCTTTTGGCTGCCATCTCCTGACAGGACCCTCGTTTGTCTCAATCCTGGTGCTTCTAGACCAAGGCAAATAGCTGCTACGTGCATCCACCTCCAGCCTAAGAGGTAAGGTCATGGGTAATGGAGTCTGTATGAAGCTAATGTGACCTCAGAGCACTTTAAAGGGCCGTACTCTTTTCTCCCAAGCCCAGTGAAGAGCTATTGCAGACATTTTGGCAGGAACTAGCTGGCAATTAATTGAGCAACAATTTCAACCATTGTGAGACTCTCTTGTGAGCGTATTGATTGCAAAGTGAGTGATGCCTCCCAGGCTGCAGGTAAATGTGATTCCTGGTGCTGGAGTCAGGCTGGCCAAAGGGACTTCAGTAGTGGCAAGGACATCTGCTAGAAAAACAGGCTTTTGTGGAAGTGATAGCAATGTATCCCATATTATATGTAATATTACCTATAGCTCTGTGTGCTCCTTAATTTTAAAAGGAAATTGACCAGTTCAAACCTAGGCAAACAGAAGCAGCAGAGCTAATGTAGAACTCACTAGCTGTTGATTTTGCCTACATTGCTAAAGGCAGCCTATATTGGAAATGTATGACCCTTTTCTGTGCCTTGGTCACAGTATCTGGAAATGAATGATTATGTGGATAGTGTGAGGAGTGACACATGGGCAGGATCAGAGAGGGCAGCATCTCCTTTCACACTGTTGGGCATCCCTGCACCTCATGGCTCCTTTGCAGCCTTGCTGCTGAAATGGAGCTGTGTCCTCCAGAAAAAGAAAGGCCCCCAAGCGTGGAAAAGCAGGCTGCAGCCTTTGAGAAGGCTGCCAGGGCACACTGCTGTGCTTGTCCTCTGAGGCAGTGTGGGATTTGTTCAGCTGTCAGTGCCTGTGCCTCTCCAGTCATGCTGCAAGCCCGAGGGGGGGAAACATACACCGACGATGAACATTATTCATTATCCTGATTTTGTGGGAGGGCTCAGCAGTTCAAGTGCTGTGAGGGACTGACTGAGGTACTAAAAACAAAGAGCTTGCTTGTCACAGTGCTTGAGTGAGGAATGAAAAGAAAAAAAAAATAAAAGAGGAGAAGGGAGTTCAAATGTGTGGGAGAATGGTGGTGGCTGAAATTTCAACTAGCTTGAGAAATTGGCTCTCATATTAACATCTCAGCCCGATCTTATGTGGAGGTGCTGCAGCTAACTTTCATGCTGAATGAATCCAATAGAAATGGAAGAGGGAGTCTTGCTTGCTTGTGCCCCAACATCTGGGGAGGGGTAGCATGAGAGGTGCTGCTCAAACAGGACAGAAGTTTCCTACTGCCTCCAGAGACACTTCTATTCCTCCCACAGTATGTAGAGGTGAAGGCTGTTCTCAGGGTAGCCATGTAAACTCTGGGATTCACCTCAGTCCTTTCTTCACCAGGTATAGACAGAGTGATCTTGGGGGTCCAGCAGTAAAACCTACTTTTTCTTCAGCCCTCTCTCTGGTGGTGAGAGTTCACAGGCCATTGTAGTGCATGCCATGTTCACTGCCCTTCCCACTGGTGGAAGATGTAAAGTGATAAGTTTTTCACCTCTCACATGAGATATAAATCCTAAATCCTTGCTAATCCTTGTGTCCATAGCACAAAACCATATAAATAACAAGATGTGTGGAGCTGCAGCTCATTAGGAAGAGGCAGTTATGTAGCCGATGGCAACACTGGGCAGTGGTGGGTAAAATTCAGATATTTAATTTGTTGTGGAATAAATGAGGTTCAGAACTTGTATTGTCCAATTCCCAGATTTAGAAGCCTGCCAAATGAATCAGGGTACCACTAGAAGGAGTTTTTAGTCAGAATAGATGGTCTCTATGTTAGAACAGGCATTTCATTTCCACTCCTGGGTAGGTTTCAAGTGGGACAAAGGAATTTCTTAAGAATTGAGAGAGGAAATATTATGATCCCTCCTGTTTCATAGAATAGCCAGTTCCAGATGGGTCTGAGCTATGGGTATAATCTAATTCCCTTATTCCTGCTTGATCTTTCCTAGTTTCTCAGTTTCATACTTCTGTAAGGCAAATAGCTGCACTGGATTGGCTATGAAAGATTAAGCACAGCAGGAAGGCAAAGAAAAGCTTGATACACTCAAAATATCATGATTTCAGAAGCCTTTTCTATCTCTATCACTGGTATTACTGATGAGTGCAGCCTATCTGGAAAATGGACACACTTACACTACTACACAGAGTGTATTTTGAGTGAGTCCTGAAAGGCTTTAACTCATCCATCAATTGATTGTATTGTCATTGCTACATAAGATTATTCAGCACGGAGCATCTATTACTGTGGCTCTGATTGAAACATTGCCCTTGTTGTGCAGAACTATTTAACTCTGTCTCTTTGAAACGAAAAGTGAAATGTTTCTTATCTTGCAAAAAGACAGATTGATTCTCAGCCTCTTGAAAAACAGGTATGCAAGCCTGGAAGCATTTCTTTTAGCCGGTTCACATCTGGAGTCCTTTGCAGCGGAGAGAGGGAAGTGCACGCATGTTTTCTGATTTTGTGGCTGGCACAAGCATGCCTGAGGGCTTTTTGGAGTAAGGCGGAGTATGTGTAGGTATATGTCTGTATACGTGCAGGTTTTGCCCTGCAGCCGCGGCGACACGGGCGCGATGGCAGCTGGCATTCGGTTTGCCACCGCTGGGTGACAGTGCAGCCCCGGAGTACGCCGCCTGCTCTGTCTTCCCGTTCTCGGCAGCTCTCCCAAGTCGCCTTTCTCCGATGCTCACCCTTTCTTCCTTCCCCTTTCCTATTTAAATACTGTCGAAGGTGCTGCTCCTGGGCCGATCCTGCAGATCCCTGCGCAGGCTTTGTGGTGGAGGTTGCGGGCTGTGCTCCAGGACCTGTGGGTGCTCAGGTTAGAACAAGGCAGAGCAAATGGAGAGAACACTGAGCCTCAGCTTCCTCTCTGGACAGCTTGGCAGCCTCTGAATGGGGCTCTTCACTGCAGCTTTGACCTAGGAATAGTAGGGTACAAACATTAGTGATGCCATGCTGTGTGTGTGGGCCCAACAGGGAAGGCACACATTAGCCCCACTTTCCCACACTGCAAAGCTCCTGGTGCTGGGAGCAAAGGAAGCCAAAGCTGATCTTAAAAGGAGTGATACAGGTGCTGAGGAAAGGATTCAAGCTGTCCAAGCATCCTGGAGCTGGGTAGTGGGGCCAGGACGCTGTGCTCTGGCAGAGCCGAGTGCTTGTGGCTGCTTCAGCCCCACACTTCTGGTTTCAGCAGAGGGAGGGATGGGAAGCTCTTTGTGAGAGTCTGCTCCCAGTAGGTTATTTCTAGTCAGACAGTTCAGAAATCAATTGTGTATATCAAAAAGCAAAATTAGGCTGGGAGGTTGTAGATAAGAGTTCCTAGAGAGCCTGTGAATTTGGCAAGGGCAGTTTATTACTTCAACAGCACTTTTCACCCAGCAACTCACAGCGGCTGCATTGATGTCTGAGGCAGAAAAGTACAGTTCTTAACTCCAGAATAAAAGTAAATGAGCTGCACAGAAATACATTTGTATTTGTACTTCTCAAGTGGCACCAGGAAGTGAGAGCAGAACAGGGAAGAGGGGGCAGAACCTCCAAATCCTGCATGACACTGACAGCCATGTCAAGGTCTTTAGCCTGGGGTCTAATGCCAAGTGGTCTTCAGCAGGTTATTGCCTCCAGGTAGCACTCTGATATCTCTGCAGCTAAGGATCATGAAGCTGCTGTTTCAGAGTACCTCTGTGCTCCCAGAAGATTTTCGTCTATCGGATACTCTGTTCATTATTTTGTTTTATCAAATCATACAGTCAGAACAGAGGAAAGCATTGAATGCAAAGTTACCTGTCTTTTGTAGACTAAATGCCTGAAGCCTGCTGTCCCCAAAATGGCTGTGCACATCTCCTGGTGATGCTGAGGGGCCCAGGTTCCGTAAAAAAGCCTACTACTAGGGCATCATTGCTCCAGGAGCTGTCATGAGCCCATCTTCTGAAGAGTTCCCATTCAAAAGGTAAAATGTCATTATTTCATATTCTTGGAGAGTCAAATGGAAGAAGTTGAGCCCTGACTGCTTTCAGAAGGAGAGATCCTGCCATCACCAGAGGCAGTGCCCTGAAAGCTGAGGGGAATATCAGAGGAAGGGCATAGAGATGTGAGTGATGGTATGTAAGAAATATGGTTGAAAATACCTCTTAGTGGTGTGTGTGTAACAGGAACAGAAGTCAGGCACCTGTCTGTCAGTGTAAAGTTGTCTTCTCTGTCTCATGGATATCCTGCTTTAGCGGGTGAGAGAAAGAGGTAGAAGGCGAAATAGGAAGCAGACAAAAGCTAGGTTTAGTCACATCTCCCCAGGTTGTGGTCCCTTTCATGAGGCCACAGGGGAAGGTGCATGAGGGCAGAGGACACTCTTCAGCCCTTCTCTGGAATAAAAAAGCCCTCAGGCTGTTGATATGCTTCCCATTTTCCATTCTGGAACCCAAGCCACTTGTAAGCTGTCCCTTTCCTAGCCCTGCCCAGTCTGTCTCCAGAATCCTTTCCAGGAAATATCATGCTCACTCAGCATTTAAAAGCATTGTGTTTCTTCAGTTAGCACCCCAAATAACAGCCTACTTCCAGCCCCATGCATTGCTTCTGGCCCCGCTGATTTTGAAGACATTTATGTGTAAATGCTGGGATTTTCCCCCCTTTATCATCCTCATTCCTTTTCTAAGGCCACAATCCAATACCCAAGACATCACTCTTCATCACTGGTGATGGTGTGGCCACTGTTAAAGCAGATGGATGTTAAAACAGGCAACAGCAGACACCTGAATTGGGAGTAGAAAACAGAGGCTTTTGCTTCTCTCTAGCAACCAGGCATCTGCCAGCCTTATTTCCTACCCAAAAAGTGAGCCTGGAACCTGACATTCATGCCTCTGATGCTGTACTGAGCATGGGGTGTTGCAGAAGGGTCTCTCTGCTTTCACTTTGGTCAGGATGAATGAGAAGAGAAGGCACAGAAATCTCCAGGAAGGTACGCCTATGCCTTATCCTTCAGACTGTGGGTCTGGAAAACTTTGCTGTTTCACGTTATGGGAAAAGCTCCTTTTCTTCTGCTTCATCAAAAAAAAGTAAATTGAAGTTGAAACTTAAGAAGACATATATAAAAATATTTGTATTTGGCCTCTGAAATGTCGATAATACTTGGGCGTCTTTTTGCCAATTTTGTCTGCAGCTGGCAATTTATCTTCTAAATTGTGAACTGAGGATGTGCTTCTAGTTTGTGATTCTATGATCCAGGCTATTGGAACTGGCACTTTGTCCTGCTGCTGAGAATAGCAGTGCTGGGGCCATGGATCCTCTAACCAAATCCAAGGTTTCACCCCAAAACATCTATTTAACATCCAGAAAGTTAAAATTTCCTGAGTGTGTCAGGTAAACATGATCCAGTGGTCTCTATTAAGGCCAGACTTGCTCCTCCCAAGTGTTGTTTTCCACATAGTGTGGACTCAGATTTTATTTTTTTCAGTCCAAATAACTTAAACAGGGTTGGGGATGAGGCACCCACTTGGCTTTGTGCTGCGGCAATGTAGTGAAAGGGTGCATCCTGCTCTCACATTTTGTCCTGAAATATAGACTTATCTGCAGAAAGAGATTGATTTTTCTCTATTGTTTGTATTGGAGTAAACCTCACATTCCAATAAAGTCAGTGCTCCTATGTAAGTGTGAAAACAGAAAAAAGAAAAAGTAAGAAAAGAAGAGGCAATAGTTTTAGTCTTTTTTGTTCTGGGAGCTAGAACTCCAACTTTTAATATATTGGATAATAGTTCTGCTCATGAGCATTCAAAGCATTCAGTGCCTTTTAGCAAAGCGCAGAGTTGATTTTAACTTTTCTTCTTCTTTTTTTTTTTAAGTGGCAGTTTGTAGTAAAACAGCTTACAGGACATGTGAAAAAGGAATGGCTGAAAATGTTTCTTTACTGATGCCTACTGTGTGTGGAGCACACACAGTGCTCCAGTTCTTATTTACTGTGTTAGGACGTGACCGCTTCTGGACATAGTGCAGAGGGGATGGACAAACAGTCAGAGTAAGGGCATTTGTGCAATGTCAGTTTTCCAGTAGAGATGTGAAGATATTAGCTGTGTGTGTGGATATGAAATACATTATTGCCTGGAGCCTCTTAAAAGCGGCCAATTTATTTATATTCTTCATGGGTTAGATGTCTATTGCTGGGATTTATAGCAAACATCTGATCTAAAGGTAGTTGTAGGCTTGACAACAAAAGTGATAAAGAAGCTGTGGAGGGCAATGAAAATTGATGGGGAAAGAGAGTGATGAACAGCAAAAGTGCCATTATGGTCAAGTGATAAGGTAGAAGGTGGAAGGGAAAGAGAAATGGGCTGTTTGCAGTAATTTGGGTACCTTCACGCTGCCTTGTTCAGTTGTCTGTGAACATTGCTTGCTTTATTTACTGTTGCAGTTCTTGGTAATGCCACTGCAGTTGAATTAAGCATCTTACATTTACGTGCTCGTGGCTTTTTATTTGGAAGATGGAATTTCTACTGTTTTTCTGACTTTCCCAAGGAGAAAAGAAAAATATCCCCACTGTAAACAAAACAGGACTGCTAGCCTAACGGTAACTGCATCTGCTAGGGTAAAGAGCTAAAAATTGATGCTTTTTAACTGCAGAAATACTCTTGCTTTATTAAACAGGGCCAACGTACAAAAAGGGATCTCGTTTTTATGGACAGAAGAGGGAAACAGTTTTTCGAGGGTAAGTGAATGTTTTGTTGGGTGTGGGTTTTCTACTGGGAGCATAGCTTGCTGGCGGGGCAGCTATTTTCACACCAGAAGGGTGCAGGTGAATTTCTTTCTCATGCAGCTTATGGGAAAAGCAGTAGGTGTTGCCATCCCTTTACATTCACTGTGCTTTTTTACCTGTGGCTGCTGCTGACTGGGCACTCACTTTACTTGTGGCAGCAGCTGGTCTTCATCAGGCAGATTGGAATCAAAATTCAGCCGTTAATGAAAATGTATAAATAGGAAGAGAGTAAAATTTAGCAGCTTCTCATATCACAGGAAAGTTTTGACTATTTAAAATGTCAGAAATAGAGGATGAAGCATTTAGAGAAAATTTTAAAGGGAGATTTTTAAAAGCCTTTCCCTCTGCTCCCCCCAGCCATAGTTTCTGTGACCCTGAGAATGCTGCTCAGTGCTAGTGGTTATAATAAAAATACAAACTGTGCGCTGCTTGTTCTAACCAGATCAAAATATATAGAGAAAGTGAAAATATACTATGCTGGAAAGCAAATTAGAATTAAAAAGAAAACAAAGGCAGAATGAAGAAATGCTATTACATTTGGGAGTTTCTCCTAGCCTAAGTTCTGTTAAGCTCGAAGCTGTGTTAAGCACCAAAAGAAAGGTTTTGATTCAAAAATTGCCAGAGAGGTAGGAGGTAGACAGATGCGCTCTGTCAAATGTAGTGGGAGTGGGTTATGAAACCACTGTGAGTGCTGTTTGTGCTTCAGTGTAAAGCCAGCCAGAAAACTGAAATCTCCTCCAACAAGGATTTAAATTAAATTGACTGCCTTTGTATTAGGGCAAACCAGGAGCACTCATATAATCAATTAATGTGGCTCAGCTTCAGGGATGGCGATCTCCAGTTGAGACAATAATGAACAGATGGGGCTCATAGCTTATTAAATTGCTACCTCCGTGGCATCTGTGCCATGGACTAAAATGCAGGCGGTGTCAAGTTTTGCATAAATGTGTCAACTCACCTTGTGGAAGTCTTTCAGTTGCTCTCTGCCTCAGTTTCCCTTCTTTGAGAATGTTTTTACAGTATCAACTAACTCTACAGTGTATAGTTAGGAAGATGTTTTTCTCCCACTGACTCAGACCTGCATATGGAGGTGCTGACAGTAAAATAATGTTGGTTGGACGTGCTATTTTAATAACGCTTTCATACAGACATATAGTCCTAGCTTAGATGCAGATATATAGGGAGAAAAGTGCACTTTTCTGCTAGTTATCTGAATTCTTCTTGGGAAGTGGCATTTTTTTTCTGTGGAAACAAAGGATGCATCATATATTGTCTGCATATTGTGCCGAGAGCAAAAGCCAGCTTGCTCTGCTTCGTGCTCCAAAATGACTGAAAGTGACATGGATATATATGAGCACCTCAAGAAAACTGCAGCAAGTGAGAAGAGAATAACAATCAAAGTTTGGCTCTGTGGCCATTTGGCTTACAGATGGGTAGCTGGTAGGATGAACTGCAGTCTGTACTGTCTGCCATTGGAAGATATATCTTTGATCTTAGCTTAGAAGGGTTTTTTCCCATGTTGTCACACTTGCCTTGATTACTCAAGGGATGTGGGTTATCCAGACCAAGTGCTCTATGCCTGCCCCAAAGTCCTGGCTAACTTTTCAGTCCCAGCATCCATTGGGCACTGCTGATGTGCATCACTGAGCCCAACCTATGGCTCTGGGGACCTTCAGCATGAAAACAGTTCAATTTCTGGAGTATTTGGAGTCATGGCAGAGTGAGGGAAGGCTCTACCTCTGGTATGCGTTTGTGAAGAGGTGGTCAGGGATGTTGTTGATTTTGAACTGGTGATGGGAGGACCTAACTCATCATCCCAAAAGCTGCATGACATAGCTGTCCTTCAGGGTGAGGGCCTGAAGGCTGTTGTTTTATGGTCTGCCTGTGTTGGGTTTGCCTGTTTTCTCCCTGAAAGGAGCATGTGGAATGGAGACTCAAGTGAAAGAGGTCAGCAACCAGACTGAAGACATGTGCAGGAGCATGTCAGTGAGAAGGTGAGGGTACCTGTGCTTTAATCACTGCAGGTCTCCCACAGATGAATCCTACACACTGGGAAAAGATTGTAACAGAGGAAAAATGATCCAGATGGGATGTTGTTTCTGAAGCTGGGACCTATTGTCCCACTTGCAAAGCTGCAATACACTTCTGCAAAATGAGCTTTACAAAAGGAAGCGTGGTAGCTCCAGCTTGTGCTTGTGGCTCTCTTGGTCCCTGTAGGCTCATCTGTCAAATGATGATCTGAGATGGGCAGCCTGGCAGGGATATAATTAATAAAAGGAATTGTTATCTGTTCATTTTTGACCCAAATAGTTGAATTATTTTTTGTATGATTTGGCTTGTTTATATGAGAACAAAATTAGGTTTTTGCAGACAGTCATTTTTGAATCCCTTTGAAAATGCCATTAATATCTGTAATTACAGCTACAGTGCACTTGATCCAGCATGTGAGTGTCACCAGGCTAAGCAGAATGAATCAAAAAACTTTTTATCAGGGAGTTTGCCCCTGCTTTGGTTGCAGAGGCAGGAGATGAAATGAAAAATCTCCCACCTGCACCAGGCAACCAAATCCCCGCCGCAGTGCTCTGTGTGTGCTTCTTCAAACAATTTCCATTTGCTTATAAATGTCTTTAATATTTAAATGTAATTATGGCATTTCTGCCTTATTTAAAGCATTAAATAAAACGATGGCTTTCAGTGATGAAGGCAGTTAAGTGTGCAGGATACAATGAGGCTTGGTAGGACCTCATCTGCTGTCCTCGCCATTAGTGTGCGCGGCTGTGTGTGTGTTGGCAGCGCAGATTAAAGCGCCAATTAACATGGGCAGGGTGAACGTGAAGCTGTTACTTAAGCACACTGACAGCTCAGCAGCCTCACTCCCCGACTTTTTTGTTAAGGTCATAACTCCAGCCGCAGCCAGCTATCTAAGTTCATTCCCTCAAATCCCATGTTTCTAATCAAATTTAAGAGCTGATACTGGTGAATTACGTCCCGGTGTCATAAATCCACATTGCCAGAGATTTATGCGCCTCGCATTAACTGACACAGTGATTCATATCTGCTACTATTAAGAGCTGGATGGCTTTATAGATCTTGATATGGTTTCCAAGGGCTCAGATTACTAAAACAACAAAATATCAAGGAGTAACATTCAATACTTTTGCTTGGGAGCAAGCCTGGTGCTTTTGTGCAAGCTTACAAACAGGCAGCTATTGGGCATCGAGCACAAACAGTGCTAACAGCTACTGTATCATAGAATCATAGAATGGCTTGGGTTGGAAGGGACCCCAAGAATCATTAAGTTCTAATCCCCTTGTCACACGCGGGGCCACCAGCCTCCAGACAGGAGGCACCATAGCTGGCACTTACAGAGATACAGATGTCCAGAGGTGCCTGTAGGAGCCCTGCCTTTTGCAGTGTAGGAAGACTTGAGGGGTCCTTTATACACCTTCGTGCGAGGTGAGGAGGGAGTGGGACATGGAGCTGCTAGCTTAATTGTTTTCTTTTTGGAATATCAGATGTTAAAAATGGTATTATTGACAGTCTACCAACAGTACTGACACTCAAAAAGAATGGAGAAAGGAGGCATATAAATCACCCAATATCCATTTTAGCCTGCTTTTCAATTTTCAATTCTCAGAAACACAAATTGCAGCTGTTCCTTAAGGTGTCTGATCTCTCCTCTCAAGAAGCCAATTTCTTTTTTAATTTCCTCTGATGAGGCTCAGAAGATGCTGGATAAAATACGAGGCGAGTTCCGTTATTTATTTATTTATTTTTGAGGCAAGCCTCTGCCTAAGAGGCATTGTGCTTTGTCTGGTTGCTGCCAAAGAAAGTACTCATCTCCCAAAGTATTCTTGATGGAAGTGCTGTCACTAAGGGGCAAAAGAAAGCAGGCCGTGGCTCTGGCTGGGCTGAAAGAAAATGTAATCAGTAAAATGGGGAGGGTTAATCAAAGAAAGGGCATGGCTTGAAGCTAACCAAGGAGTTTGAAAGGAAAGGAAATAGTAAAGAGCTGCAAAGATTCTTGCTGGTGTGCTTATTGCGCTGTGCTAACCTATGGTTAGAGAAATTCTGTGTCTGGTTCCCAATGCACTACATGATAATAAAGGTATTTTATTAAAATATTAATAACTGGAAAGGAACTTTGCAAAGTGCTATAAGAAAAGCCTTTCTGCATAAATAGGATTATGTGGAAGCTTTCAGCATGGTAATTTCATTGTTACTTTTTTATTATTTTTTCCAGTTGCTATGGGACTTTAAAGCCGGGGATGTAAACACGGTAATCGCATTTTTGGAAGCAGTCACTGTGTTGCACTTTTCCAGTCGCTGCTCTCGTGCAAAGCCAGCCTGTCTACAGGAATGACAAGAAAGTAGAACATAGGAGGTCCTCTCCATAGCGAAAACAGACATTGTTTCCTAAGAGCGTAGCATGAATAGTGGGGAGGAATCAGAGAGGGAATGAAAGGCAGCCTGTGTTATTTTCCCCTTTTTGTACAGAAATTCATGTATGGTTCTTAGTGTTGATGTTGTTATTTACGTTAGGAATAAAACTGAACTTACAGAAAGAAAGCGTTTGACCTTTATGCAGTTTCTTCAAGTGAATTTATTGGAGATTGAGCAGATTTGAGGATGCAGTTTGCTGATGGGCTACCCAGGAGCAATTTTGCAGACTTCTTCTGTTCAGGCACCTTCTTGCTTTAGGTCTGGTCCTTGTTGATAAAATTACCTACCTCTATTTCTTCTCTCTGATGGAAAGTCAGGCATTTTCTTCAATGAGGAAAGTGTATACATTGGCTGCCCAGACCTCTCTTGGGCAAACTTGCCACTCTTTCTCGTGCCAGGGACAGTCTTGTGAACACACCACATCTCTTTGTACACAGAAAAGGTATGTAAAGGGTTACATTGGTGTAGAAAGTTCAGTTTTGTGGTTGGGCAAACACTGCTGCAGAGCCTTTGTTTATACCACAAGCGTTGTCCTCTTCCAGCTCTGGATGGTGTGAGAACCCATTCTGTCGGTGAACCTCAGTTGTTTGCTCTCTCTTGAACTGTGCTGTTCTGTGTTATGTTCTTTTCATGTACAGGGTGGTTTTGGCAGCAAGGCTAAAGCTTTTCAACTCATTTTTAGTTGAGAGTGACCAATCGTCTTGTGCTCAGTTTGAAACAAAATTTGCTGCTCTGACTTAATTTCCCCACAGATCACAATGAGGCATAGAGCAGGAGGTGAAAAAGAGGACAAAAATATAAAATAGATGAGGAAAAAATAAATTGAAGACAGGGAAAGAGAAGGAAAAGGAATGGGGGATGAGGAAAACATCTCAAACACCAGGTCAGCAGAAGATTATTTCTGAATGCCTTGGGGGGATAATTGGTGAGGAAAATGAACCTTTTGTGACTTTTTGTTACTACTTCTGGGAAGACTCCAGAAACCATCTAGTGATGGATGCTATAATACAAATCCACCTTCCTGTAAGCTCTTGGAGGGAAATAGGCACTACTTGTTTCAGCACAGATATATGTTTTACAGGGCAGTGTACATTCACAGAGAGCTGTAGGTAACCACTGGATATAAAGTAGTGTTTTAACTAGCTGCTGGTGGTGCCTAATCATCATCCCTCATTGTAGTAGTTTCTCAGCAAAATATCTTCTAGGAAGGTTTGCTCTCTCAAGTGCCTGCAAGTGAAGCCTGGAAAGAAAAGGAGAAAATGGAGATGCTTACCCTTCTGCAATCACTGAGACTTGTTCAGTTTCCCATTAAGTGTATGGTATAGCAGTTATCTAAACCTGGTTTTTCCTAGGCTGTCAACTTGACTCTTGGATTAGCTACAGCATTAGTTGGGCCTTTTGGGCTAGCTTGACATCAGTTCTTCAGTGTTGGCTCTTTTTCACACAAGGATCCTGAATGAACCTAACCAGGCCAAACAGTCTGATTTGATAGATGTGCTATACTGCCAGTCTTCAGGGGCTTCAAGGCTGATTCTGTGTTGGTTTCACTGTGACAGGGAGAGAGTGGGATGGAGGTTTCTGGCTTAGAGAAGGGGGCTATTCTGTCTGAGAAGAAGAGGCTTTGGAGAGACTTGGTAGTAGTCCTCCAGCATCTAAAGAGGGGCCATGAGAAAGAAGAGAACAGACTCATTAATGAGGTGTGTTGTGATAGGACAAGGGGACATGGTTTCAAACTAAAGGAGGGGAGATTTAGACTGGATAAAAGGAAAACATTTTTTACAGTGAGGGTGGTGAGGCACTGGAACATGTTGCCCAGAGATGTGGATACCCCATCTTGGGAGACATTCAAGTTCAGGCTGGATGGAGCTCTGAGAAACCTGATCTAGCTGTTGGTGTCACTGTTCATTGCAGGGGAATTGGACTAGAAGACCTTTAAAGGTCTCTTGCAACTGAAGCAATTCTATGATTGAATGAGGTGAGGCTTCAGCTGCAGAATAGATGATGTTTGACCTTGTAAGCCTGTATGCTATTGAAACACGTGCTTTGGTATATAGTGAAAAGGATAAATATATTGAAATGCAGCCATGGCAGGCTTGAGGCCAGAACAGCCATGATTCTGGCAATGGGTCAAGCATTTGAAGTTGCATATAATCAACCCAGAATACACCTTTGAGATTTGACTTTTCATCCAGCAGCAATGCTTCACTGGCAGTAAAAGGGAGGAGAAAAAGAGGCAGAACATCTCAGTGGAGTGTCTGGTTAGCTGTTCTGAGTTGTGAGGGGCTCAATGTGGGTGGGAAGCAAATGAGATTCAGTGCCCCAGAAGTTGGAGCCACTACTGCAGAAAGTTTCCTAACAAGTACCACAGGAGGCAGAGTACTGTGTCTCCCCGCCTCTCTATTTCCTCGCCTCCCTGCTGGGGCTGCCAATTACATCCTGCTCTGATGGTGGCTTTTTGACATTTCTGCTCACTGGGAAATGGACTTAGACTAGTATTTCATTGCATTTAGGCTTTTAAACAGCATCTGAGAGAAATGACTTTCAGCTACTCTGTCTGAACTGGATGGGAGCCAGCACTCCATACAGAGATGGAGCAAGGTCCCGATTTGACATGGCTGTTCCCTTGAATGACAGGCTTTCTGCAAATGGATTGGGCACCCTCATTTGCCTGTATCAAGTGGGAGTGTGTTCACCTCGGTTTATTTTAGACAGTGCCTGCACACTTCCAGCACTCACAGAAAAAAAACTAGTAGAGGCTAAAAGGGCACTGAGAGGGGAAAGGGTAGGAGATTTTAGAAGTGTAAAGAGTTTGGCATCCAATTCGTCCTGAAAATCAATTGAGTACAGCATACCCTTTGCATCTTATAAATTTGACCTTTGGTCTTCACAAAGATAATGCTGCAATTGAGACTTTGAGTTCAATGCCTTCTTCAGACATCAGTTGATACTTTATGTGCATATGCATATGTGCCTATCTATTTGTATATGTATGTATGTTTTTTTTACATTATGCTTTCTGAGTGCTGTCATTGCTGAAATGTAGTGTAGCCAGATGGGATGTACCTTAGAGATGTTTGTCCTAAAGTCTCCCTTCTGAAGTTTTCCAGACACCTAGCTATTTCCTTTGCACAATTTAAATCCGTTTCCTCTTTTCCGGTCTCCTATGTATGTAGATAATAGGTTGTTCCCTTTCTCTTGGCAGCTTGCCTTCCTCTACCACCAAATGTTTTCTTTGCCTGGGGAAGCAGCCCCATTTCCATCAGTTGGCAGTGGAGGTCACTTCTGGGCCACCAGGGTGCTCTCCTGCCTGATGACCAGTTGTTCTTTATTGGTCAATGATGTGCTTTCCAGCAGGTCTAATGAAGCAGGTAAAACAAGGGATGCCAAGAGAAAGGGAGAGGGGAGCTGATAGTGTGCAAGAGGAGAAAGGACTTGGGTATGGCTGTGTGATGATTAACAGAGTTCTGGGGACATGATGAATGATACTGCTATTTGCTCAGCTTATAAACAAACACTGTTTACATTTTAATTTCAGATTCTTTTCTCACCCCCTTGTATGATTTTTTAAGTGTTTCAATGATACTTGTTATCGAACAGACTTTTTTCAAGCCTGTGATAAGGTGAGGATGAGCTCATTCTTCTGAAGCATTGCACTTGTTGTCTGGGTGTGTTTAAGGAACTATGTAATCTTCCAAAAGCTTCAGTCTAGACCTGGACTTTCACTGCAGCAGTGAAGAGCAGGAGCTATAGAAACTGGCTAGAGTGAGTAATGAGCTTACTGCAGTCCTGTATCCCCAGGATGTATAACTGGAAGCAACGTAAGTGGAGAGTTTCTAAACAGGATGCCAGGAGAAACCATTAAGTGAGGTGGGAGTTGTCTTTCAAAGTTGTTCATATTGCTGCCACAACCTCTAGTGATAGGTGATATCCACTAAACAAAACAAAACAAAAAGGTAGGTTGGTGAATTTGTGACACGTCCAGAGACTGCAGTTCAGAGAAGCCAAGGAAGCATAGCATCGTCAGCTGTGAGCGTAAGCAGAGATGCACTGTAAGCAGAAGTAGAATTGTTTGCATTTCACCTGCTTCTATCAACCTAGAGAGATTTTCTAAAGTGAAAAAGACATAGACTTTATCCATGGGATTGCCCATGGCTTTGGGAACATTATGTATACTGCATATCTGTTAATAAACCTGTACTCTCTGAAGCTGCTTATTTAGCGTTTAGCTTAGGAAATTGCACATTCTTGATGAATAAGGCATTGGCCATCCAGACCTTCCCCAGTGCTATGGTTCTGGTCCTGGGCTGAATTTTCACCCTCTCCTGACTGGTAAATAGCATGAAGGTGCTATGAATGCAACATCCTTAGGGCAATTCTTCTGAATCCTCAATCTCTTGATAACAGCAAAGTCTGAAAATAAGACATGAACTTTCCTAAAGCTTATTTTTACTCTCACAAGGATTGAAATAAAATGATGAAGAACACAATGCTTTCTTTATTGTTTCAGTTCAAGGACTGTGTACAAAGAGACATACCCTTGTGCCTAGCATTACACAAAGTTATTCATTTACTAACTAAACAGAAATGTGATTGAATTGCAGACAATTAACATATGCTATATTTTCTTTTCTAATGCCTCTCTGTCCTTCTGTGGCACACGTTGGTAAATGGCATCAGAACACTTTGCTTTCAAGGGGATGTCTCTTTCAGAATCCTATTATAAAGGCTATTTCAGAAAAGTTGTTATTGCATGGTACATCTGGCAGATGGTCTCTGGAAGCCAAACACATCTTGACCTCCACTAGTCAAATCGTTCCAGCTCTCAGCTATATTCAGATAATTTTTTTTAAGGAATCCTCTCCAGAGTAAATGCAAACCTTGTAACTGAGCAGTTTGCTAAGATAAAGAACCTCCTAACAGTTTTCCTTTGGAGCTGCTTTAGTTTCTTATAATGAAACCTAGCTGCTACTCTTGATGTGCAGCAGTACAGGTTCTAGCAATCCATGTTTTTGCATGTGTGTACTGCTTCTGGCTAGCAGAGAAGTGAAATAGGCTGGATAAAAAAAAACCAAAAAGCAACTGTCATTTAAAGCTACCAAATTCTGCTTTGTCTTGTTCTTGACTTGTTTTAGAGACAGATCCGGGAGTGATTTTGTGTTGAGAGTTTTGTTCTGAGCTTGAGGCAAAGACTAACTCAGGGCATTCAGCACTGCTGAATGTTAGGAATTTTCTGGTATTTTGCAAATGTTAATTGACTAATCATCATAGCAGTGAATGTCATCTCACATAAAAGAATAGTTGATAGAGCCAGAAGGGACTGTTGTGATCCGTTTGTCTGACTTACTGCATGGCACAGGCCCTAGGACTTTTTATATGAACTGGAACAGGGCTTCAAAGAAGATGAAAAATCCAATCTTGATTTAATCGCCAGCTACAGAGAATCAACCAGAACACTTGGTAGATTTTCCAGTATCTAATTGCTGCCATTTTTAAGCAAATAATTGCACTGCACTTCATTTCTCTCCTATTCCCTTTCAGATTGTGTACTTCAGTCTTATTAGGCTTTTGTCTGATGAATTGACAAGTTCTTTAGTAATGTTATGTTGCCTATCTTGGTACCTAAAATTGTGATTAAGCTTCTCCTTTGCTTTTTCTTTGGCAGGCTAAACAGTAGAATCTGGACAACACTACCCCAAGGTAGGTTATTCTGTCTTTTATGATCTCAGGGAGATCTCATCGATTTGTACAAATACCTGAAGGGAGGGTGTGAAGGGGGTGGATACAGGGTCTTTTCAGTGGTGCCCAGTGCCAGGGCAAATTGATGTATTACCTTCCTGAAAGGTGAAATGTAAGTGGCTTTTCATTGCAGAAATTCAAAGCTCAGCGGTGGTTGATGGTTGTAGTGTCTACGGACTACTCTTAGAAAAAGTACAGGAAAAATATTTCTGCCAGATATGCCTATCCATTCTTCTTAGTGATGTTTTTCAAGACTACCTCAAGAAGAGAAATGGGCTTTTATAAAAAGAAAAGTCGAGGTTCATCTGCCCTCTCCCATCCATGCAGAAGTAGCTTTGCTAAAGAGCAAACTGCATTTGCAGAAATGCTTTTGAGTTGAGTTGAAACCAAAATGGATGTTGAAAATTTCCTTCAAAGTCCCTGGGCACTGTTGAGCACGGAGAGAAAAAGAACAGAAAGAACCTTAAAGAGACTTGGGGTTCGCATTTCACTGAGATTATTTTTCTGTGCCTGTCAATTTATTGCTCTGTGGGTTGCTTTTTAGATAGATCAGTGGTTTGTGGGTATCTGGTCAAAAGAGTGGTAAATTTTTGTTCTGGATGCAGTGCTTCAACAAAGCTCCATAGATTTACTCTGATAAAAACCTTATGGAAATGGTGCTTTCTTTGCAGACCTAACAGGTTATGAACAGTACTTCTGAAATCAGCATTTAAATAACATTTCAAAACCACTAGAAACCTCATTATCCTGAATATACAGTTTTAGAAGTCATACAAGCAGTGAAAAAACAGTGAAACAAATGTGCAACTTGTAACTGGGCAAAACCAACGGTTCTGTCTAAACATTATGCTGATAAACATCCAATTAGCCACTAGGTACCTTGACACATCAATGCATTTGCTGAAACTTGGTAAGGTAAAAGCAATTCAGGGGTAAGTTTCCATTTTGTAGTACGGGAATTTGCTTTTGACTATGCCATATAGCATGATAAATACAGCCTTTAACAGTACAAGTGAAGTCTCCTTGCATTTATCTGGGATTATGTAAGAATACAGAGCAAAACTGGTGGCCATCATAAAATGGAGTCGCATGCTGTATTTTTCCATTTTAAATCTGGAAATGTAATCTGCAGACCATGCAAGACTGGAGTGTGCCTATATGTACTGTTCTCCCCTCCCCCCAGCCACACATACACCCATCTACTGGGGAAAAAAATAAAAAACAAAACAAAAAAACCCAGTTCTTATTATACATACATTTTAAATCATTGCTGCCTGATGCTGCTTCCTCATGAAGAAAAGCAAAATTTGAGGGATTGTAGCTTTCACTACAGAGCAGGGCAGGGTAGGGACCTGCAGCCTCTCTTCCGAAGAGCTGTGTGCATCCCGCTGTGTGCACACCCTGAAACATACACTGCTGGCTATGTCCTTGCCGTGCCCCAACCCTCTTCTTTTCTTCACTGTATGACAACACCACATCTACTGTCTATGAAATCTGTTCCTGGTGCATCAGTAGACCTAGCAGCATCCTCAACACCTGCTGTGTAAAGATGTTTGTTTGATGTAGCTGTGTAGATGGTGTGGAAAGTGTGCTTCTGTACCTTCCATGCACAGACTGCATGGGTCCATAAACCAGTGAAAGAAACTTGAGCTAAGGCATGAATCTGGATGGATTTCTGTGGGGGTTGCTGTAGCATGGAACACCTTCCCTCCTCTTGGGCAAGTACCAAGCAGCTGGCAGCAGTGATGCTTTCCGTAGCACTCTCCATCACTCCAGGGGCTCCTCACCTGGATGAAACCACACCTGCCCCTGTGTAATCACAGGTGTGACCCTGTGTTTTAGTGAGGTGACTCCCACATGCTCTCTCAAATTCTTTGAAAAAGCTTTTGCTTCTTTTGTGATCAACTAATTTTCTCTGCTGTTTTCTTCCTTTTCAGGGCCAGAAGTATCCCCCCCTGCATATCCTGGTAACTTTTTGGCATGGAGGGAAACAACTTCTGCAAGAAGCTGTTCCCTAGAGCCACTAAGATCCCAGACACTAGGCAGAAGTTTTTGTATCTTCTTCGTTGTAGTTTATTTCTTTACCCTTCCTCCTAGGTGTTGTACTAATTCTTTGTTTTCCTCACCTTCTTTACCAGCAGCTTCTGTAGGTTGCATTTACATATATATATGTGTGTGTATACATATATATATATATATGTGTATATATATATATATATATTTGTTCTCTGTGTTTAAAGCAGCATGATTCATGGGAAAAGGCTTTGTAGCTCCTGCTTAGTGACCTCTCCTGGTTCTTCACCTCCTGTTCTCCACTGATCAGAGCCATTGGTGATTAGATGCTCAGCAGAGGCGATTCTGCAGCCTTTGAAACTCGCATCCCCTGCTGCCCAGATTTCAAAGAGGTAATCATTTCCAGAGACCTGCCACTGACCCTCTGCTCGAGCTTTTGTTGGTCACCTTTTGCTGTCTCTTTTCTTAAAGAGCTTGAAGTATCTGGATTCTTCTGCTGGGTAAAAAAAAGGACATGCACTGAAATCTTAATGATTTTATCATTCTTTCAGAATACTTTCACCTGAAACAATATTACATATTACCTTTGTATCAAATCAGTATGTTTTTAGAGTGAAAACTTCATCTCCTATTTATTACTATTATTTTTTTTTTTCCCACTCAAGAACAAGGGGATGCTGTGAGATGGGAAGGTTGTTCGGTTTACTACCTGCCCCTTTAAACTCCATATACACCTGCAGTGTGAGCATCATTGCCAGGCAGCGTTACTGCTTCTAGAAGTTGAGCAGAATGTCAAAAGACCTTTGGTGCAGGCAGTGGCACTCTTTTTAA
The DNA here is from genome assembly GCF_023343835.1 of Lagopus muta. Classification (NCBI taxonomy): domain Eukaryota; kingdom Metazoa; phylum Chordata; class Aves; order Galliformes; family Phasianidae; genus Lagopus; species Lagopus muta. Next base: position 85,522,855 of record NC_064433.1, read on the forward strand.
CTCAGATTTAACTTTGAATATTGGAAACAAGCAAGAAGGAGAAGATCTAAGCTCTCAGCCAACCTTACAGATCAGGAGAGATCTTTTTGTTCTGGGGTTTACTGTATGGCTCTTTCAATGGAAGCTTCTGATGCTGACCAATCATCACTAGACTAGTGTTTGGAGTAGGTGTAGCTTTTTATTTTTTGCTGTGAATTATAGGTAACATCTAGTGCTATAAAGACTGAGAACAAATTTTGCACATTTTCACATTTTAATTGAATTCTTATGAACAATAAAAAAATCAGCAGAGACAAAATAAACATTAGTCATTTTTAGATTATTTAAATGGTCATGCTTTCTCCAGAGAGTTAAAACAGTACATCAAAAATCCTAAATACTATATTAAATCAACAGCAAACAAACAGAAAACTGACTTTTAATATTGTAAAAGCAAAAAATCCTATAACTCCCCGGAAGCACCTTCATATGTCTTTGATGAATCCATCTGAGAAAGGAGCTGAAAATTGATTTCCAAAAGCATAATATACTTTTTTTATTTCATTTTGCTTCAATAAATGATACATTAGAAATATTTCCTTTGGGTTTACAGTAAATAGATGAAGTAATGGTTTAGTGTTTTTTTCCTCCTCTTCTTTTTTTTTTTTTTTTCCCCCATGTTTTCCTTTTTTCCCCTCTTTTCCTTTTTTCCCATTTATTTTTAATATATATATATATATATATATATATTTTTTTTTTTTTTCCTTATACTTATTTTGTTCCTTTTCTTTGGAGTAAAGCAGCTTCTGGATTATTTCATGTTCACTGACAACATAAATAGAAGCTGTTTTCCAGATGAAAAAATCGATGTGGGATATGTTAAATGGTAAGTTAAACTTGAGTACTGAGTCTCTTGAAACGTGCAAGAAAAAGAAATTCTGCTGCTTTGGTGACAATATGCTTACACTTTAAGTCCAAGGCTGGCTGCTCTATTTTTAATGAAGTTAGCTTTTTTGTTCTTTTTTTCCCCCCCTCCTCTTTTTCAGAATGCTTCACAAATTGTGATATTTGTGCTTTCTTTCATTACTTGTAATTGTGCTGAAAATCATTTGTCTAAACTTCAGCTGTTGGATTTGCTATGCTATCAAGCACAGTCTCTGTGTTTTTGTTTTGTTTGTATTTCTTATGCCTGGTAAGCTAATTTATGAGGTATTATTTTTCTTTTTTAATCAGATGAAATCTTAAATAAAATAAAATAAAATAAAAGCAGTGACTTAAGTTTAATTTCAGGTGAATCCTCGTGTTTGGGGTACAAATCTACACAGCTCAGAAAAACAGATCCTGGCTGGGAAAGCTTTTAAAGTGCAGCATTCTTTGTGTCTGCTAAGGAGAAAGGGAACAAGAGTCAACTAATGCATTCCTATAGACATGGCTTTGTATTAAGTCTCACTTACCTATATTAAGAGCTTCATGCAACAAGAAGCCTCTCCTAGTCTTATTAAAGTTTCATCAAATGTGCACAGAGGGAGAGTTCTACACAGTGTGAGCTGGTAGATAACCCTGCTTTTATTAATTAACCACTTACCTCCTTAGCCATGTTCTCTTGTAAAAAAATGCCACCCAAAGGGGCTTTTTCCTTTTCTACAAGTAGTAATCCTCAGAAAAGTAGGCTGGAGGAAGCCCAGATATTGTTTCTCAGACCAATGCTGTTGCCAGGAGTCCAATTTGCATTGAGCCATACGTCTGCCCAAGACTTCATGCTTTCAGCTTGTCTGTACCTGAGTTTAACTGCGGCAGTGACACAAAAAGGAGTTAGTCAAGTGAGCATAATGTTGTCCAGTTTCTACACATGTATATTGGGTGTGTCAGCATTTGGGGTCTTTGTATGATTGTTGCAAAGAAGAGACTCATCAAAAACCAAGGCTCTGACATAGTGAGATCACAGCGATGCTCAAGCCTGTAGCCAAGAAGGAGCAGTGGGATGTAGCAGAAGATAAGGACTTTAATTCTGAGTTGTTTTGTGCTTATTGCAAAGCTGGTCTATAAAATGCCAAGAATAATTCTTACTTGTTGTGCCCTAGGGTTCATGCCAGTCTCATATGTCTTGAAAGAAAGAGTGAAATGATGTCTTTGGTTTAGCAGAAAGGATGTAATACTTTCAGATGTGAACCTTTCAGATTCAGCAGTATTTGTTTAGACATAAACAGCATGCCACTTTACTCTTCCACTTTACCAGTGGAAGACCCTTCAACTCATGGTTGGTACTTTGGTAATAGTAATACCAGGCTGTTGTAGCTAATGATTCAGTGAGTACTAAACTCACTAACCAAGCAGGAGTTTCTGAGGAAGCTGTGCGATCTGGCTCCACGCAGCCTCTCTTGTCACACTGTAACAGAACCTGGGCAAGATATGTGTTTTGCTCATTTGACAGCTAGCTCCCAAGGGAAGGGAAGCTGCATACGACGAATTTTGGCCCAAGAGCAGGGCAAAAATCCTTGTCCATGTGTCTGAAGCCACAGAGAGATTGCTTTGTCTCTCTAAATGCTCTAATTGCTTTGTCTCAGTTTGCCACACAGCAACTGATTTGTTTCTTTAAGTGCAAAGCACCAAAATGAAGAGGCAGCAGAGTAGAGAGTGTGCACTTCTACACTGAGACGTTTCTTAGGGGGATGGAGATGTATGGAAGGGACTTGAAATTTTGCACTGTGTGCTTCAGACAGGCACAGAACTTGGTGTTGCCCAGCCTGGGCAGGAAGTGCAAGCACAGCCTGCAGAGGGGAAATGAGAAAAATCGTACAATCCTTTTCTCATACAGAGCTTGAATCAGGGTAGATGTGGTGGAGACCCTCCAGCCAACTTAAATTAATGGCTCCTGGTCAGTCCCTCGCTTCCAAATCATGTAATGTTTTAATAACTGTCTGCTAGCTCACTGAAGGAATATAAAACTACTGCTGTCTTTGAAGTTCACAGCCTGGGAATCAAGGTTCCTAAAGACTATTAATTATCTCAGCAGTCAAACCACGCTAGGCAAAACTCCAGTCTAAATGGCAGGCAGCAAGGCTGGTGTTATATTGCTGCACTTCCTCAGAATAATGTCTGCAAACCAAGAACAGAAACGGTACGCAAACTCTAATCTCATTGAAACAGCCTGCAGAGGTACATGTATAAATCAGAGGTTAAGCAGAAATGTGTTTTTTTTGGAAGAGAGTGAAGGCACTTTCAGTATTCAATTAGCAGAATGCTAATTGGGTAAATGAGGGAGAATTAAAAGGGAAGAACGAGTGTCTAGGAGATTGGTGATGGAGCTGTTACAGCTGAATATTTGACCTGTGACTAGAAATAATAAATCAAGAGCAAATTCTAAACTTGAGAGTTGTGGTATTGAACATAAAGATGTTCAGAAAGTCTTGATTCTTGAAAGTGAAAATACTCATAAAAGCTCTGTTAGACAAGAATATGTGCATGCTTTACACAGATGGACTTCTTAGCACCAACTGCAATTTCACTCCTCATGATCCTGCCAGCAATTTGGTTGGTTGCTTTTTTTCCCCCCCACGTGGCTCTGATGCATCAGAGCTGGGAGCAGAGGGAGGAAAAGGAGGTCAACGAATAAGTTTTTGCTCGTGGGCAGTCACATTATAAGATGCTCAGGAAGGGCTTTATTCGTAAGGAATGGAACCACACACTTCACCATGGTTACAAGGAGTATAATTTAAACGCACGCAGCCCCGGGGCACCACAGGCAGAGGTGTGATAAGTCTGAGCGTCCAGTCTGCAGAGAAGGAAAATGCAAAATCTCTGAGTCCAGGTTAGCTCTCTGCTTGTCAGGTAATGATTCTTGATGATTTAAACGTAGTGATGAGAGTGCTCCAGCACCTCAAAGCACTGCTAGGCCCTGAGTGCTCTGCACCAGCTCTGAGCATGCTGTACTCAGCGTTGGTAGTGCTGTGATGTGATGTGGTGGGGGAGAGGCTTTGAAACCTGAGAAGTCTGTCCTGTGGTAATGTATCGTTTGATGGCCACAAACCCAGAAGACCACATCTCTTGGTAACTGTGCAGATGCAAACAGCTCAAGGCAGTCCAAGCAGCAACCAAGCAGAGAAAAGCAAAAGCAGTGTTCTGGGATGTCTTCCAAAGTACTTGCGAAGTTAAATAAGCAGTAAATGATTCTACTCGTGTGCAAAATTCATTTAGGTTATAGCTGAAAACAAAGCCCTGTGAAGCACTCATTCAGTCTTCTCTTTTACATGTATGTTATTTTAAGGGTGGGAAACAGGCAATCTGATAAACAGTGAATATAGGCTCTCTTGGTTCTTTAAAAGAGGAAAACAAACCATACATCACAGCTGTGCTCCATCCTAAGATACTGGCAGCATGCTTAAGGTGTGTTTATAGAGTTCTGATTTTTACATACACATATATATAAGAACATACATATCTTCTTTAAAAAATACATTCTTCAAAATTAATCTCTTGGCCTATATGTTAGTTTTGGACCACATGTATTTTATTTGTTGACATGTTCCAGACACTCCTCTGGCATGTTCTCATTCAGTGGGCTTCCAGCATCAGCACTGAGAAACTCTGAACCGAGCCAGTGCCTCTGAAATTGCTGTGTCTTGTTCCACTGACTGAGGGTGGCCCTGGCCGCACTTTGTGCCTTGTGAAGACCTGCAGACTGAGAAGCACTGAGCTGTAGCTGGCTTTTACCTGTCAGAGCCTCATTACTTCAGCCAGTCCCACGACAAAACCAGGTATTGTCTTCTCCTTTAATTAGCGACAGCAATTTCTTTTTATCTTGTCAGAGTCATAGTCCAGAGCATGTTCCTCGAGTTACAGTGAGTGGTCAGAACTGACTACTTGTGTTGGCACCCGGGTGTATTTAATGAGTCTCAGAGACTTGTGTTCATGTATTGTTTGTCAGAGGCTGAAATTGATGCTTAGCATATTATTGACCAAATTTTCTCTGACGTGACTTGGGGCAAATTAATGTTACCACTTCATTCAGAATCTTCGAGGGCATGAATAAATATCAGGTTTTGCAGAAGGAAATGAAACAAGGTATGAAATTTCATTGGTAGCTTTGAGCGATTAATTGCGTGTTAGATTTGGATATGATTGATTGCATGGATTATGCATCTGTGATTATCCTGAAAATTCACTTAGATTTTATTCCAGAACAGGCTGTTTTTTGTTTTGTTTTGCTAGAATGAAAAATGAAACAAAACTGAATGAAGGATTTCATTTAATGAGGTGAATTTGGATTATGAGTTGGTTGAGATGGCATATTACAGTTTTCACTCCAGAGATTATGATTTTCTTCATTTCATAGGAAAAATAAATAACACCTTCCCCCTCACTCAAAATCCCAGATAACTACAGTTGCATTTCATTTTGTTGCTGCATGTTGATATTTTAAGAGGGGATACAGCTTGTAATTCGAAAAATAATGTTTATCTGAATCAGATAACATGGTTGTTTCCTGTGCCCTGTATCTTGCAGCTGGCAACTTGATGGTGGGGTGTTTGTATCTGCAGAGAACTGAGTTTTCAAGCACTGTGTACCACTGAGGCATCCAAGTGCATCTTCCGTGAGTATGTCTACCCCTGAGGCAAGAGGTATCTAAGCTGGCCCTGGCTGAACCCCAGATGTCTCTGTTAAGTTCATGCCTTGCCACAGCAAAGAAGGTTCCCCAGAGCGCTGTGAACAACTGCGAAGTCACCCAGGATGGTCTGTGGCAGCAGTCTGGAGCCAGAGGCGATAAGCGTGGTTGGTCTTTAGCTGGCATCAAGAGAAGCCAGAGATACAGCAGAGCTTTGCTCCCCATTGTTTCTCATTCCAGCTCAGTACTTAGGAAACTGACACTTGGGCTGGCTTTTCCTGGAGTGGTTCCAGTTGGGCAAGGTTTCCTGAAACCTTTTCCATGCTTTCTGAGATTGGGCAGGCAGCTTCCACTGCTTGGGCTTGTTTTTGTAAGTATTTTATTAGGTACAAGCTAATGAGACCTGCTTGGCTCATTCTGGCTTGTGCAAGTTACTCTCTGCATGTATAGCACATTCCATCCCCAAACAGAGGTGAAAGGGAGGACTGTGTTGTTATAATTTCCCTTTACAAGGAGAGAGTTGAAGTAGAGATAGAGAGAAGGTAGGTCAGCACTGAATGGAGAGGTGTGGATGGCAGTGCATTTAGGGGGTTTCTGCTATTGAGGTCATGAAACTTTGTGTGGAGCCATTGAATTCAACTGAAGCCCACAAATCCATTCATTCTGAAGCAGGCTCCTTTCTGCCTTGTGAGCATCCTTGTCCGGGCATTGAGCATCCGGATGCTCAATGAGAGCAGAGGCAGAGCGATCATGTGGCCCAGCTCCAGCAACCTGCTCCAGTGCTGGCAGCCACAAAGCCCGGCATTCAGGTTCAACCATGCACAAACTCATCTTGTTGGCTCCCTCAGTACTAACATCAGCAATTTAGGACAGTAATTGGTTTATAGTTTTCCCTCAAAGAATATGATGGGCCACCAGATATTGTGGAGTCCCCTAGAGTCCTCAGGATCTGCTCCTCTGGGTTCCCTTCTCAACGTCAGGAGCATTGACAGTATAGTGCTAATCACAGCCCTTTTAGTAATAATAATAATAGAATGAATGTTTGAAAATGCAGTTATAAAAACCTTGCTGGCAAGATTTTTGGCAGCCCCTTAAGGGCTGGCTTCTTGCTGTTTTCCCCAGGGTTCAGATTTTTCTATGAGTTTCTGATACATGACAAGCAACTCCCTGCAGACAAATTCATAGAAATGCAATACGTTGTTAGAAATCTCATGTGCAGAAGGCCAGGTCATCCAGTTTCAAAACATATCACACATGGATGTGAAGGAGCAATGCACCTGAGCTGAAATACCAGCTCTGATTGTTTTGGCTCAATTTAAATCCAAACTGGGTACGAGGAATGGACAAAATGAAGTGGTTTATTCTGAAATCAGAGAAATATAGTCTCAGAGATATGACTTTCCTAGAATCTAGATGCTACAGAAAAGCTCACGTGACTCTAATTTAAATTAAAATGAAATCTTAAATAGCAGCAGGAAGAATCCAAGCATGAGTCAGGCTAGCAAGGCACTTTTCAGCTCCCTGCAGTTTTTCCTTTGGGATTGCCATGCTTTTCAGCTGACAGCTCTAGAACTTGTGTAATGGGAAATGTTCCAGGAAAATCATTAGAAAACGGGTCAAAACAGAATTCAAAGAAATCTGAGCCATTAAAGAAAGATTATATGCTAAACTTCCTGCAGTCATTACCTTCAACTCACCAAACCTGTGAAGGAAGGTGAGGTGGGGTAAGTGAGCCATGTGAGACCACTTCAACAAGTGCTTTGCCAGTATGCTGATTTACCAAAGTCACCAGAAATCCTCCAGGGATATTTAACTTGACAGTGATGAGGAGGATCTTGGAATCCAGTGACTTCATTAAAACTTCTCTCCCTTCTCTTGGCTCTGAGAAGTTTCACGTGCTTGCAGGCTCACTCTGTTAATGAGATGTGACACTTGCTATGCCACTAATAAGAAAGAGAAATTGGAAAAAATGTATGCATCACTTCTAAATTGTTGCTGCAGGCCCCTTTTCTGTACATCTGGTACATATTTCTGATCTTTTGTTTTCAGAATAAGGTGCTGAAAATGTGGGAGTCATCAGCCATTAGTTCTTTTCATAAAGTAGAAGATGCTGAAAATCTATGTAATTACAGACCCATTTCAATTTGATTCTCTGCAGTTAAATTATTTCAATGTCTCTTTTATAGTCAAAATGAACAAGTTTAGTTTACAAATATTTTATTACCATTAGAGTAACTTGATTTCCATTATCATCATTTTACAACTGTAGTATTATTAAAAGTGACAAATGACTCTGTAGTCAATTGCTCTGCTGTGTGTTTGTGCAGTGGTTTATCTCTACTGCCAACCTTTGATCTAATGAGAGGCAGCAGATTTTATTTGGCTTTTTTTTTTTTTTTTTTTTTTTTTTTTTTTGGCAGGCGACAGCTTTGCCTTAGTGGCAGGAAACAATTCATTTTCAAGTGAGGCAGCTGGAAATTTTTCTGTAATGAAAGATTTGGCATTTGGTATGGCAACAATTGCTGACAATGTCCTTATCTGTACATTTCTGCATTTATGGAAGCCTTTAGCAACAGCTCAAAACTGCAATAGATTTTGCCTGTTTTCTCCTGTAGGTCTGCTAAGGGCCAGCCTGAATGCCTGGGGATTTCTGAGCATTCATCAACACTCCAGGACTTACAGGCTGATTATGCTCAGCCTATGACTAAGACTTCCATAGCATTGCCATCCATTGAAGGGACCCATAGTGGCTCCAGTGTTACGATCTCACAAAGTTACAGAATCATTAAGGTTGGAAAAGACTTCTAAGATCATCCAGTCCAACCATCCACCCCACAACATCTCCCAGAGCTCTCACTTTATCTGTACTGATTGCTTCCTCCATAATGATTTGGGCAGATGATGCTGCTGAATGTGAGCACCAGCTCTGAGGCAATGGTGGGATCATAGAATCATGATCATAGAATCATATAATCATTAAGGTGGGAAAAGACCTTTAAGATCGCCTTGTCCAACTGTTCACTTACCACCAATAAGTAATGCCTTTCCTCCCTCAGACTTGCCCTTCTCCATCTTCACAGTGTTACGTAGCTATTTATTTGGTTTTCTCCTTGTCCAGCGTTTCTCCTTCATTTGACGGAAGTCGAAAGGTGAAGATCCTTTTTTGGAAGATGAAGACCATTTTGGGCTGTATCTGGGAAAGCACCTGAGCTTTACACTGCCCCTTCAGTCAATGTGGCAGTGTGTACCTATGGCTTTGTTTGCCAGCAGCCCTCTACACTGATGCGTAGGTGAAGAACTAGCGCAATCCATGGCTTTCATCTCAACCCAAGGCTGATCACATTGGTGTGAGTCATCTGGGAATGTCTCTCCACGGTGATGAAGATTTCACCCCCATCTTCTGTTAGCAATACAGAAAGTTGTTGATGCTGGTGCTTCTGCAATTTCAGTATTGACACCATAAGTTTGTTAACTGTAAAGGGCTGGTTGTTATGTATTCTTGTTGAAAACCTAGCAAAAGCCTTCCAAGTCAAGGCTCAAGAAGGTGGAAAGAAACTTGGTGGTTTCTTCTTGTTAGCCTTAGTCAATACTGAAATGAAGCTGGACTTGGGGTGGCTGAGGTTATTTGTTTGTATTGAACGTTTTCCTAGGTCTGACTGCTCAAATATGCTGGGGACAGCTGAAGCTTTTCCACTTGAAATCAACAGGAGCATTGTCTGGCCCTGCACTCACTTCCCAGAGGGTGACACAGAGTAACTTTCCTCAACAGGGGCATTGCTGCATGAACTTTGCTTGGCTGAACTGGTGGGACTCATGTCACAATATGCACTTGTCATTTTTCTTCCTTATGTAAGCAGAATGAGGGCAAAACTCTGGAATAAGTACTGTCATATCAAGCACTGTCAGAAAGCACTTACGCTTAAAGATTATCATGCCAATATAGATCAGAATCACCGAAAATTTATTGTGGGAAAGAAGTATCTTTTTATCTGCTGCTCCAAATAGCTGGAATCGATCACAAGCCCAGTTGAAGGTTCTGTTCTGAATTTGGACAATTTATGGTTCAGACTCTTTCCTTATTTCTCCCTATAGACAGACAGCTGTCTGGGATAGCTGGGATAGCAATTGCCCAGGTTGAGAAGTGGATCAGAGTGGTGCATGGCCAGGAAGGAGCCTAAGGTTAAATGAGCACTGGCAGGAGAAATGCTTGCATGTGAGATATTGCACTTTGAGCCAAGCATGGGCTACATGTGGATGACCCTGTTTGATTGAAACTAACAACTTCAGAGTTTGGGTCATTATGTTGTCATCGTATCATTTTTGTAGTGCTACTTTCCACGAAGTAGGGTTTTTCCTCCTTCCCTCCTGAGGTCCTCTCATAAAGAACATTCTTCGTAATGAAGGGTAATTTCTCTGTCTCCTGCCCTCTGCAAACCAAAATTTGGGGTTTTTTTTTGGTTTTTTGTTTTGTTTTGGTTTTGGTGTTTACTTTTTTTTTTCTGACAAGGTTTTTTCCCCAGTTTCTGGAGGTAAAGATGTGATTCAGCCTGCAAATCCCTTTGCTATTATGCCTGTATCCCACCAGCGCTCTGTGCTGTGTCTATATGGCTGCACAACCACCCACTGGATCAGGCCTCCATTCACCCCTCTTTGCATATTGCTGTAGAAGTACCCGGTGCTGAATGAGGATGAAATTATTCCCTGTAACTTGGGTGGTGTACCTGCTGGAAGGGTGATTTGTGAGTTTAACCTTCGCAGGGCTATCCACTCTTGACCCTGCGAACACTGCTCATGTCTGCTCCCACAGAGCTCAGTGGGTGTTATGAAAGCACTCACACAAGAGCTTGACTTCGGAGCTGGTTAATTGTATCGTGTTTAAGTGTTAAAATTTTGGCAGAGTTTTTTTCTGCCACCAAACAATTGCTCACAAATGTTTCTGTTATTCAGCCATCTATAATGTGTGCCTATCAAAGGAAGAGCAGTCCTATAAATAATTACTGTCAGCTGTGTGCAGTGAGGCAGTTACTTTGCAGCATTCACTCTTGGTGTAGTTCCAGTCAAATAGTGTATTTCAAATGTCAGCTTGACGCTCCTCTTATAATGGGAAATGCTTACCAGAGAAAGAAAAGCTACTCACAGTCTAGTCTATGGTCCAGTTGCAAGGTGGCCAGGATTTTCAATTCCATCTTGGTATTTGCTAGACATACTCTATTTTCAGTTGCTCTTTTTTTTCACGGTTCTATGCATGGGCTGGGGTGGTTTTTCCATCCATGGGTGTGGGGTAGCATTCTGTCCAGCAGGATGCTGATGCATGTTACCAAGGCTGCTAGGGGTATTCTGGCTTTGGCTGATTCCTTCCTTGGCATGCTGGCAAGCAAATATTTCCAGTTTCTGTAGCAGCACACAGGAACTCTTGCTCTGCAGTGCAACACTGTGAGCATCACCTCAGTTTCAGGAGGTATTCCCAAATGCCTGGTGGCACCAAAGCTGACAGAGACTTGTATTACAGGGGAAGTGATGTTTGAGCTTTGTGTAGTGCATCCATTAGCCTGAACCTGGCGGCCCCCTGATGAGAGCAGGTACATGCTTAGGGAAGGAAACCTGCTTGGAAAAGATTAAACACCATTCTTTGTGCTCTGAAGGGGGCCTGGTTTGAGCTGGGATTAACTCATACACATTTCTGAGCAACTCATTCTGTGCTTGCGTTTCCTGTACTACATGATTAATGGTGTATTTGGGGCAGCACCTGCTGACAGCTGTGCTTTTGACTCAGGCAGACACAAGGACTGATGTGTGCTAAAATAACGTTGATCACGGCTCAAATGTTTGAATGCAAGAGCATCACTACGACGACTTTTTCTTAGGGCATTTTTTCTGTCTGGATTCCACATTTCCATTGTTGTTCATTGTTTTTCATTTGTTGGTGTTTGTGTCTGATACCTGTCACCCCATTGTATGTCATATTACCCACTCTGCAGGCAACAAAATTCACTTGTTCTTGGATCTGCTTCCCTGAAATGTCTTCGTAAAGCTGCATGGCAGAGGGTGCCCTGGCTGCTGTGGTATGAGCCTGAGTAACTTTGACAGACCTTGAAATGCATCTGTATGGATCAGATTACCTCAGAAGTAAGAGGAAATTTATATTTATTGGAAGGTACTGGCCCTTTCTTAGTACTTCTGCTAGCACTGAGAAAAATGTGAAGGGTAGCACTTTGGAAAGCATAATTAATATTACAGGGACAGTCTCAGGGCTGAGAGATCACAAAACTGGTATGTTATAACTTACAGTAAAATCCCGCTTTGAGAAGTCACTATTTTAAAATGTTCTTACTCAACAGATCTGCTACTTCGGTACAGTGCTGTATCTGCTGACTTCAGTCACAAAACAAGTTCTTAACTACTTTTTATTCTCATCAGTTCTGCAGAGCCGACATAACCATGGGATTGCAGATAGGCTCTGGGGGACCAGCAGCCAAATTAAATGGCACCTGCAGCTGCTCTGATGCAAACTCACCAAAGACAACTGGCAAGCAACAGCTGAGAGCTGACCCGGGTTGCAGAGGGGGTAGCTGGCAGAGGAGGGGAGATTAAAGCCACCATTTCAAGTCTGAGGTTCCAGACTATGATTAAAAATATATATATAGAGAGAGAGAGAGAGAGGAAAAAAAAGTTTGTTTTCATTTTTTTCTTCCAGAGCCAGACCATTTGTTTCTTGATGTTCAGTAGTCACAAGTAGTTTTTTTCCCTTTTATTTGAACACTGTGGGGATTCTATATAGTGGCAAAGTCAATGTTAAGTGATGTCAAAGCCAGGCTCTGGGCAGCCTGGTCTGGTGGATGGTGACCCTGCACATAGCAGGGGGGTTGAATTTAGATGATCATTGTGGTCCTTTTCAACTCAGGCCATTCTATAATTCTATGATTCTATTCTATGATTCTTGGCACCGAACTATTTAAAAACTCTACTCCGAGCATAGATTTTGATTCCTGCAGTGCCTGCTTAAACTTCTGGTAGCGTTTCCAATTTTGATGCTAAAGCATATATATTATTTCTTGCTTTTATTTCTCTCATGAATATTTTTGAAACGTTGACATCGGCATTCTGGTTTTGAGCAATATTGTCAAACTGAGATACTCAAAAATCATGAGCCAGACCTCCACAAACCTGCTGACATTTGCTTAAAAATTGTTGCTGTTTTTTTTTTTATTATTGTTATTGTGATGCCTGAAATTTTTAGACATATTTATCTCAGATTTTCAAGCCCTTTCTCTATCAATAAAATAGCAAGGTTTTATAATTGATACTTGCGTCATCACAAATCACCACATTTAGCTTGAAGTTTCAAGTTAACAAATGGGAAAATTCAGCAGTTGGCCATGGTGAACAGAGATACGTGAGTGTCTGGGCTGGTGGCTGTGCTCAGGATGGAGAGGCATTGGAGAGTGCATTGGCAAAAGTCAGTGAAATTTGTCTGCTGCCTTCACTGATGCCGTTCACTTGTGGTGTTTGGACATTTGCCTTCCAGTCAGTAGTCAGTGGCTGTGCATTAGCTAAATGAATTTATGGCTGCCTAGATTGCAGGATCTCATGAGGTATGGCTTTCCCTTAAGTGGGGAATGGCAAGAAGCTGGGCTGGCCAGCAGGCAAGGCAGAGGAATTTAAGGGAAGTTGGCAGATATTTAAAATCCTTCTTGTGCTTTTTCTCTTTCCTCTTTTCACCTCATTCACAAAACACCTAGAAAAGAGTGCTGAGACAGCTTTCTCAGGTTCCTTTCAAACTGAGCTGAAAGAGCACTGCTGGAAGAGAAGGAGAAGCCCTCTCCACCTTTCACAAGGTGGTTCCTATCTTCCACCTGGGGGCCCCCCATGTACTCCACCTCCTCTTTCCTGGTCGTGCTGGTGACTCCCCAAAGATCTCCCATCAGAGTAGGGACACACTTCCTGGTCAGGATAACAGGAGCACAAGAGTGGAGACATAAATCTCTCCTGAGGCCATCCCATGGTCCTGAAGTATGTCCTTCAATGCTGAAATTCTGTGTGACTCACTCAGAGAGTTGAGGGCTGAGGGATGATCCCTTGTGCATGAGGGATAAGGAGAGCATCTTAGATACATGTGTATGTGTGGTTACGTGTGTGTATATTTCTATCTGTGTATTCTTTCGCAAACGTATTTGTTTTCCATGTTTCCTGGTGAGTCTCTGCAGGTGGCTGCGGACAAGACTGGACTTTCTGCCCCTAGCAGCCACTCCTCTGTGTGCCCAGCTTTCCTGCCACTGCTTCCCACGCTAGGTGGTAGCAGCCCCTCCTAAAGGCATGCATTTTTGGAAGCTGGCTGATAAAAAGAGCACACGCTGAGCTCCGATGCAAAGTAATTCCTAGATATGATGAGCCTATTATATATGTGAATAGACCTTCAAGGGATGTGCGAATGAAACCTTTTTTGATCTCCTATCTCTTCAGAACACTTCTTGCCAGTGCCTCTGTCTCTTCACCTAAATTCTGCTGGTTTTTTTTCATCCACCTGCCACGTGCATGGCATATTAAAATAAAATATATTTAAAAAACAGATTTGGGAACCAATGTTCCAGAAATTATCAACTATGGAGAGAGAGCAGTGGAGGAAGAAGCTGCTGCAAAAGGCACATGTAAGCATATGAGGCAATATGTGGGCTGTGTAATATCCAAGTTTTCACCCACTGCTCCAGATGTTGGAGACAAGAGCAAAGGTAAGACTCTCAGTGTTGTTGTAGAGGAAGTATGGCCAAGATATACTCTGAAAACAGAATGCAAATTAAAATATGAGATTCCCATATGTGTAGCTTAGAAAATAGGGCAATGCCAAACATATGATCTCACAGACCACCACCTGCTTCCACCTGTTAATTTTTCTCTTTTTGTTTTCTCCTTTGTTTTCAGTTCTTCCATGAATATGAGGTTAGTGAGAGCAGGAATTTCTTCCTGGCTCAGCAATAAAATGATATATTCATCTTAAATGTGTTTCCAGACAGACATAGAAACCTGGTTGGGGGCGTGCTTGGCAGGACTGACACCTCTGAAGTGACTTTGTGGAGCTCTTGGTCCTGTATTTGCTCTTGTTCCCGTGTTTGCCCTTAGTCCTGCAACTTATGCAAGCTGAAAAGCTGTGGCTGTGGCCAGCATAATTTGCACACATTGGGAGGGACTGTTTTGATTATCTGAAGGGAAGGGGACTGATGCTACCTTGTGCTGTTTTTATTGTAGAGAGAAAAAAATTAGGATTCGCACCAGAACTATTAAATAATAAGCAACTGCTATTGGCTCTTCTTGATATTTTGTTATAAATGAACTGTTGTATAAGGCAGTGTGGCAGTGATCCCCTTTGTAAGGTAAAGGTGGTAAACTCGATAGAAGTGAGGCGAAATTGCCAAAAGCTGTATAAAAGCACTTCTGCTTTAGCACTGTACAGAGCAGCAGGGCTGTGAGCATGGGAACTAATGAAGCCTGGCTCCCTATGGAAGCACCTCTCACAGTTGACAGACTTTTTAATTGAATTTTATCCTAAAGCAGCAGTATGAGGTCACCCCTTTCGGACACCAGAGTATACACAGGAGAGGACCATGCTGACTGACTGATGTTCAGACAGATGCCTTTTTGGGAGCATTTCACTGGGATGGCACTGAGGGCTTTTTGGTGCCCAGTAAGGCATAAGCTGAAGCTGTTTGCAGAGGTGAGACATTTGCAGTAGTTCTGTCTGTGCTGTGAAATGTGGGACTGAGGTCCCACTTCATCCTACCCCTTAGGAGATGTGAATTGTGGCTTTGTTTTATTTCCACAGCACATTAAGGACTTAAGCAACTGAATGTCTGTGAGACATTGACCCACATTGCGTTTGGTATCCACTAACCTCTGTGATGAAAAATCTCCATAATGGGACACTAGAAGTTGTCCAAAAGCCAGGATAATTTCACAGATTCTTCGTATGCTTCCTTGGCTGCACCATGATTCTCTCTCATCACTCTGTGGAATCTTGATAAATGGCGGTAGCAGGAAAAGATTCAAGCTCTGCAGTGAAGTATCTAGCACTCAGGCACACCATGGAGATGGTGTCTTTCATCTCATGTAATATGCTTCAGCTATTTGTGTCCGTATCCATATAGCCCATGGTGGTGTGGGAGATCCTTAGGGTGCAAGCGGGCTGTAGTTTACCAGGAGGTGTGAGATCAGGAGTGTGTTGGGCTGGTGGAGTTCAAGAAGGCAGTGCAGTCTCACCCAGTCTGCAGAATTATTTGTTTTGAAAGCATTTTCTGACCATTTTCATCTCTGCTCTGTCCCCAGCATTTAGATAGAAATAATGTCACAGAGGTGGCTGCAAAGTGTTTCAGTCACAGAAGGGTGCTTAAGGGATTTAGGGTGGGAGCAGGAACCTTAACTCAAGACTCCTTTACTTTTGTCAACTCACAATTCCAAATTTAAGTTATTTTTATGTCATTTTTGCATATTTTATTGTTAGCAGTAGTATTCAGTTTAATGTAGGGTGACCAAATGTCCCAGCATGCCTCCAACTGTCTTTATTCTTAATTAAATGTCCTCTACACATCCTTTTGTTCTTGCTGGTTTCTAAAACACCAGGAACTCAATACAGTTTTTGCTTTTCTGTTATTAGCAAATATCGTTTCATATCTGGCTTTATATTTTCATTATACCACCAGCTACAGAGCTTAAAATTTCATTATAGGGCTCACTTGTATACTCTGGCTTTCAATATACCTTCCTTTCTTTAGCACAGTGTTTCTAAAGCTTATGCTATTACACAGTGATAATGCATGATTTTATATTTTACAATCATCAACTGTAAAAATAAGACAGTAAAAGTTTGTAATTTACAAGGCTATAAATGACATCTGCAGATCTTATGGGTTTGAAGATGTATTGGTTCAGTTTCACATATAAGTGTGAGACGGAATCTATTAGGCTCTGCATATACACAGCATATTGCTTCCATTTATGCTTGATGCTGTCATGTATTTGAGGGAGAACATAAAAAGAAAGAAAAAAATAGGAGTATGGACTCTGTTAAGTACAGCAGATGTTTCCTAAATATGCCAAGTCAAGGGGTCTCAATAGAGATGAAATGGCAGCATAAACAGGCCAAAGTCTTGGAGGCACATATGGATGCACTTTAAATGTATGCATCTGAATAGTGGAATTGACTTTAATAGAGGTATTCATGGATATCGTGCTAAGGATATGCACAAGAATTTGCAGGATTGCATGAGAAGGAATAGTTTACTGTGGGGCAGAAATGAATGGCAAATATATATGTGGTTGACCAGCTTGCAAGACCAGCTAGGCAGGCTTATGAATTAGGCGTGTGACCAGATGAGCAGGCTAATAGTATTTAAATATTTATTTAATCATGCCAACAATATCAAAGAAAACTATTCTCCACTCCCCTTATTTCAAACTGGAGATTATGATGCTTGCTGAAAGCTGAATTTTGGTATATAACAACAACAAGAAAGCTCTATTTGTGTGAGCATGTCTGGGGAGATAGGCAGGCAAGTGTTGCAGTGTGAAACCAATGAAGAAGTGTGATTTTGCTCAGATTGTTGTGCACTCTGTCCTAAGTGTACATATCCAGTGTGGAAAAAGGTCTGACATCTGATCAACAAAGGCTAGGAAGAAGTATTGATTTTTAAACATTTTCAGAAGAAATACCTTTTTCCAAATATCTGCAGTAGTTCAAATAAGAACGTTCTGGACAGAGCAAGCGTGTATTCATTTGATTAAAAAGACATTCAGTTTTCATTATTTCACTTTTGGAAATCACCATATTTTCACTAGCAAGTATCTTTGTACACCAGGACAGTATAATTGATCGGACACATGCTCGTCTAAGCCAGAGTACTTCATTTCAAACCTATTTATTGGCCTGTAAAGTGACTGCATTATAACATTTTTTTTTCCCTCTCTTCTTTCTCCTAGGCACTGGGACCACGGTGCTGTTCAAACAATAGACCCATTCGTTTAACTGAGTAGGTGCTTGCAACTAAATATATGGCATCATTATCATTAGCTTCAGTTCCATCAACAGGGTGTCATTATCGCATTTAACTTAATTAGTATGGAAGCTCTCTTAAAAGAATGGTTCATACAGAGAGATGTTGTAAATGCATTCTTGACTCCTAATAAATAAACCAATAGGCTAATGCACAGTGAAGAATTTATAAAATAGCTCCTGCAGTGGAAGGCAAAGTAACACATGCATTTGTGCTTAGGGCAAGGAGCTAGCAGGAGACTGGCAGAGACGAGCTCACCCAACAGCTGCTTATCATGAATGCATTATGGCATGACATTATCTTTTCAGGTGTGCTTAGAAGGAAATGTACAGCACTGGGGGTGGGGGTGAGCCAGGCGGTTGTGCATGCAGCTGTGAAATTTGTGCACCTTTGCTTGTGAGTCCCTTTGTCCTTTTGTATTTCTCAGTGTGCAAGGGCAGTAGCCATTTCAGAACTGCTGTCATGCATGCAAAGGAGTTACTTGCATTGTTTACTCTTACTGGGTTTTTGTAATCTAAATGGCTCATCTATAGCTATGGAAAACATAAAAGGATCTGTTTCAGTATATTGGCCTCCCTGGTAGATCAATACACCTCCTCCTTCCTCTGCCCTGCTCCTGAGATCATTTCTTAAAGCTCCATGAGGAGTTACTGCCACAGAGCACACACATCTGCTTGTGACATACTTTGGGTGTTTTTTTTCCATTGCAAGTATACACAGATGAGCTGTCTAATGAGCAATTAAAAAGATAGCCGAAGACTAGAGATAATTGTTTCACTTACCCAGCTGAACAAGCATGCATACCCTTGCCTCCAATATCCTCCTTTCTTACTGGGAGATAATAGGACAGCCTTTGAATATTTTCTTGCCTTTTTCAAAACGCCGCACTTGAATGCTGACCTCATTCACTCTGGAAACTTAAGTTAGGTGCAGACAATCATATGGCTGAAAACAAATAGAGCAGTTCCATTTTTAAGGAGTTTTTTTTAAGCAGTTTGTACTACAGTAGGAATTTGTGCGGCTGTTCCTCCATGATAAGATATTGTTGAGGTTTTATGATGATACTGGCATATTTAACTTCCTGCAGCTTGCAAGGGAATAAGTGGATGGAAAGGCTCAGTCTCAGCTCAACCCTAATTAGACTCCGGAGAGTGTATGGACTAGGGGAAGAAGCAGAGAGAAAGACTGCAGATGTCACAACTGTGGGAAAAACTTCAACTGGAGGTTGTATGATAATGAACTGAGCATTTTTAATTTGGCAGTTCACAGAGCCAACCAAATGAACTGGCTTCTGGTTTTTTTGGGTGCTTACAGTGCACCTGAGCACCAGTTTTCCATCTTTTTCTTATAGCATTGTGGTCCAAAATTGTGGTGTTTTTTTTTTTAATTGTCGGAACCAGGCTTTTGTCTCTTCATCAAGCAAAGAAAACAATTAAGAGACCCATGATAAAAATGTGAGCTGACATCTGTAACAGTGAACAGTAATAAGAGAAAAAGTTCACTGCAGGCCCCCTCAAATTTGCCTCTTGTAGAATAATAGAATGGCTTGCGTTGGAAGGGTCCTCAGAGCCTACTCAGTTCCAACTGCCTGCCATGGGCAAGGCTCCACCTACCAGATCAGGCTGTCTAGAGCCCCATCAATCTTGGCCTTGACACCTCCAGGGATTGGGCATCTACAGCTCCTCTGGGCAACAACAAAATGTCTCCTAAAAGGGTATTGAAATCATTTCAAAAGAATACAAATACTTTTTCCAACAGAGAGAATGTTTTATGTGTGTGACTGTGGAGCTATTGAAGTCTGGTAGGACTACTATCCTTGTCCCTTGCTGCTGATGGCTCCAACAGTGGGATGCAGCCCTTAGTGTTGCCTTTGGGAGCATTCCTGGGTTCCTGCATCAGTAGTGCAGGCAGAACAGCTGCAGATACACCTTGAGAGGGGGCAGCAGCTCCAGGAATGACAACTTGGCCTATTAGCTAGGTTATGTTAAAGCTTTTCTGAAGGAGGTGATCTCAAAGACAACCGGAGCTGGAGGAGAAGTAAATAAAATGAATCTGGATTCATTAAAGATTATTATTATTATTAGTTTTAAGTGCATTTTGCATCTTCCAGATGGTGGAAGATAGCTTGTCAGCTTTCACAGCAGCAGGAGGTCCCGGATTTGCTGGATTTAACAGCAAAACAATAAGCAAGCCTTGGACACAGTTCATGTCTGATTGACTATAATGGACAATATGTCAGAACACTTCTGCTTGAGATTGCAAGGAGCTGGGAGAAAAAATTGAGTACATTAGGTCAAACAACAGCTAGAATAAAAGTCCAATGAGAAATAAAAGAAACATCAAGAAACACTTGAAACTAATTACCTTAAACTTTTAAGACATAGGAAATGAATCAGAAGATGCTGAAGTTTTTCTTTATGATTTTGCTCATTAGTTACAAGAAGGGATGTTTTCACTTAATCATTCTCATAGATAAACTCACAGGTCCTAAAATGATTTTTTTTCTGATGTGAAGCTGTATTTTACAGATGGCGTATTCATGGTAAGCACATTGTCAACAGAGCTGAACATTTGGCATGTAGAAAATGGGTACACCTGAAGCATTAGAGCTACTAATGAAGTACAGGTGCTGTATAGAAAGGCAAATACCTTGGGAATTTCAACAGTTGTTGGAAGAGTCTTTTGGTTAAATTGCCTTCACCACAGGTAAGTGGCAATGTTTTCTGAAACCAGTGTGAATTTCTGTATTGAGACTGATCCTGAATTTTTAATCCCAGATTATTTTTCCAAAGTTTTTTACATGCAGAGAAATTAGGGGAATATAGCTTAAAGAATCTGGAAAAGAAAATGCGTGCTATTTCTGATGTGAAAAGCAATGAATTTATTTTGAACACAACATGAACAAATCAGAGTTTGGTCTTCTGATTAAAATTTAGTGCCCTACAAATCATGGAGGAACATGCAGTCAGCATGCCAGGGGAACAAATAGCGACTTTGTATTTGAACTTGTATCCAAGTACACCACTGGAATATGATTTGGAATGTGCATTTTATCCACTGTGCAGCAGTGCATTGCAAGCCATGGAGTTTACATGTGTAAAATTGTTCATGGTAGGACACCTTTGTTCCAAAATTTCAAAAGCTACGCATTGAATGTGGTAGGGAGAAACTGTTTCAAAACTTCTATAAAGAAAGAAAAGCCTTGGAGTTCCAAGTTCTCCTCTCTGCTTCCTGCTGAGGTCTGGAGATCTGCTGAATTCTGACAGGTCAGACTTAATTTGCCACTTGTTTTTGCTGCTCTGAGAAGCAGAATCAGCCTGAGTGTATCATCTCTCAGCTGATATGTGTGCATGTGCTGGGGTGTGTGTGCATGATGAAAGTGAGATGATGGTAATGAAGGGTCTGGTCAGGAGATGCTTGATCTGAAAATGCTCCTTAATGGAAAGTGACTGTTTCTTGACTTCTTTCATAATTGTCTGTTGATACAAACATGGAGCATCAAAAAAAAAGTGAGCATCAGCATTTTCTAGTTCTGCTTCCATTTGTATCAATGATGCGTGGCGAGGCACCTTTCTATGCTTAGAATAGTAAATAACTGCAGAGTGGTTCAATTTGATGTGTTTAATGCCGATTTTTCTCTTTATTCCTACCAAAGCTGAGAGTTCCTCTGGTTTTTCTTGCTGTACCAGGAAATGTGTCTTGCTAGGTCAGCTGGATTAGGCCAGCATGCATCATGACCAGACTGCACTAAAGCAATTTTTCTCTTCTTGTTACCTGAACTCATTTGCTCACAGCTTGGTACTCTGTGTGCTGTTCCGAATGCACATTATTGGGGTCACCTGCCCCCTCAGCCCTCTGTGGTAAGGAGGGAAGAGATTTTAAGATTTATGATTCAGCACTAGATTTACCATTTTACAAAGTCAGAAATCAAATTAAATGAAGAGAAAAGGACTAGCCCATTACAAAAAAAAAAAAAAAAAAAAAAAAAAAAGAGAGAGAATCTTATCTGGACACAGAATTAACAGCATTTTTCCCTTTCTACCATGTGCAGAGCTCCGTGCATCTTCCCTCTCTCCTTTTCATTGGTAAGGTGGAAAACATCCTTTGTCTTTACAACCTAATAGGAAAAATTCCTCAAATGTATTTGCGCTGAAATGAGTAATTGCTGTATTCATTAGTTTTATAGAAACAGCAAGTGTTGCATCAACCAAAATTATGTAAACTATGTGTGATATCCAGAGTTTCATTGCCAGTGAGCTAAAAAGCTATCTAAGTTAAATCCACACTATGTCCATTTTTCAAATGCACGAAACTCAGAGATGTACCAAATCATATAATAATGAATCAAGGCCTCGCACATGTTGGGGAGCGTGGCTTAAAATATAATCAATTTCAATAACTAATTCAATCAAGGAGATGTACAGGCCCTAAGGGAAAACATATTAGCAAACTAATTCATTGTGGTGAAGTAATCTTCCTTGTGCAAAGAAAAATTAAAACAAGCATGATGTTTTTTCCTTATATGTGCTGTATTTTTGTATATTTATATTTGGGTTTATAGAATGCCTGCAGATGACAGAGAAAAATATACATGTCAGCATTGTGCAAAGTGACTGGTCACCCAGCATCACTGAGAAGTTCGTTCTTCTAGGTAAAGAATGCATGATTCAGGCTTCTCAATACGCCTTCTGACCCAGAGAACCTGCTCAACAGCTGAAAGTTTTGTCAGAGAGAGCTCCAAGCTGAGCTCTTCCAGGCAACTTCCAGGCTCTCAGGTCTGATGAAGAGATGAAGGAGAGCTTATAAGCAAATGGTTGAGAGCTTTACAGAGCAATATCTGCATCCTGAGACGACTTCTGAGATGAATAGAGAGCTGATGGAGTTTTTGGAGGACCAATGTCGTGTGCTCTGCACAGCTTCTGCCTCCCAGGAGGGAAATGTGTGCAGCAACTGCCTGAGCCCCGAAGCTGTCTGTAAGCACTGCTGAATGTGAGCTGTATGACAGCTCAGCTCCTGATGGCGATTGCATGAGTAACTACCCACTGGTGTGGCAAGCTCTGCTAAACATAGAAAATTCTCCTATGGCCTGGCATCCTAATGCTATGCTGAAGAAGTTAAATGATCCAAGTAGGCAAGGCACAGCCTCGGTACAAGATTTCTTTTCTGCTATTTCCCTGTTCCTCTTGCAGAACCTTTGTGAAATATTAGCTGTTTCTAAACAGTAAAAAAACATCCAGCTTTATTTAGGAGATGCTTGCAGTTAGTTAGCTTTCTTCATTTAGGGAGGGGAAAAATACTGATGAGAATGAGTAATACCGATGACCTCAGAAGCATATGGATGCACCTTATGTCTAGACTTCTGGTTAAGTTTTATGGAGTGAGAAAGCGGTGACTTCACTGGGTTGTTTTACATGCATAATCAAGACTTACAGAACAAAATTTAGGATTTGTTACTCAAGTCAGTTAGATGCTAATGCGTAGTCAATTTTAGGAGCAAATATGTTTAAAGCATAATCACCTGTGTTATGGAACTACCATAGATACATTTTTTTTTTAATTCCAGACACAGAGTTTCTTGGAGTACGTAGTTACCGTAACATGCTACAGGTCAAGAGTTACCTTTTTAGAGCTGCCTGAGAAGCATGGTGCTGTCCCTTGAAACACTGTTTAATCCATGTTTTTTGTATATGAAGATTGGTGTGTGGAAAACATACCATACAGTAGAATATATGGAACATTTGTGGAAATTCTGAACCTAAGGTGAAATATTCATGTATTTCAGTTTGGTTCTGAACTTTTTTCTGTTCAGAGTTGTTTGCCATTGAATTACTAAAATACATGAAGCAAAGAATGTTCCTTGTTTGAGATGAGCTCAAATTAGTAACCTTACTGGAAAGTAAGCATTACAGTTGTTCACTGCAGTGGCTAGGCCTTGAGTTTCAAGTTATAATATGGAATGTATTGTATTTGCCACCATAGCTTAAATCAGAAATGACAGGGTGGATTTAGCACCACCTCGGTGGAGATAAGAGGTGAGAAAGGTGCAGTGCTGGGAGAGTAGAGCCAGAAGTAAGCACTGATCTCCATTTCAGGCAGGGGCCTCTTGGCTCAGCCCCACAAGTCTCTGGAGGCCAACTGGGGCACTGAGGTGCCCATGCAGCCTTCTCTTTAACAGCTTTTCTTAGCCCTGGTGTTGAAGGACTTTATTGTGTTTGGGCCATGGGCTAGGACTTTGTTTTCCCTCCTTCTTTTCCCTTCCTCCTGTCAGCTGGTCTGTTTCCCAAACCAGGCAGGTTTGGGCCGTCCCTCTGTCTCTTCTTGCACAAACTTTTTCCCAGAAGAGAGGAAAAGGGCTCTGGCATTTCAGATAGCTGCATGTTTCATATTTGGGTAGGGATGAGGTGATAGCTTCTCATGGTGCAGTGAGCCCTTTGTTCTTGGTTCTGTAGGGCTTTTGCTTGACATAGTCTGTCTTGTTAACAACAACTTCTCTCTCTTTTGTGGTTGCAAAGAGAAGAGGATAGCAATTCCACACTGGCAGTTGTTACGGCTCCTCTGACGTTCTTGAACATATGTGGGAAAGGATGGAGACCCAGCTATCTTTGTTAGCATACAGGTGGTCTCTGTCCATTTTGGAGATAGCAGGAGCCTGGCATGATGTTGATCAAATTCTTTTATTAATCTGATAGTTGACCTTGTTTTCTCCTCCATTTAAGAAAAGAAAGATAACTATTCATAGGACAAGAGGTAATGGCCTTAAGTTGCACCAGGGGGGAGGTTCAGGTTGTATATTAGAAAAGATGTCCTCTCAGAAAGAGTAGTGAGGCACTGAAACAGGCTGCCCAGGGAGGTGATTGAGTGACCATCCTTGGAGGTGTTCAGCAACCATGTAAGTGTGGTACTGAGGGAAGTGGTTAGTGGGCATGGTGGTGATGGGCTGGTGGTTGGACTAGATGATCTTTGAAGTAATTTCCAACCTTAATGATTCTATACTGAAAAAGTGAGAAACATTCTAAGAATATTTACTGGAGGACATAGTTAAACAAAAAACAGTCATCCTTCCAGGAAGGACAACGCATCTCATCACAGGTTTTACTCCCCTTTTCAGAAACTGGCAGGAGTCCTTGGAGGAAGGAGGGAGGGGGTGGCCCACAAATGATCTTGAGTTGAGCAGGAGCATAACCTAACAGCAAGACACTATTGTACTTGGCACAATAACACTCTGTAACTGAAAATATTCACTAGCAGATTGGTTCAGCAGGAAAAAAAATAACCCTAACAAGTCACTATGCTCTCTGACCGGAGTATTATGCTCACTTCCTATGCAAATACATATATTTCATAGCAACCTGAGGAAAGTTAAAGGCACTTTTAAACAGAAGAGAGCAATCAAAGCACTCATTCTGTAAAAAGGGCAAAAAAACCCTGTAATACTGTCCCTGCTCTTACGAGTGTGACTGTAGCTTTTCTGTTCTGTACAACTTTGCTCTCTTTCCATCAGTGTATCAGCCCTCACCCCATGCCATTGCAGTGGTTTACTGCAGAACACAAAACAATGTGGCTGCTTTTGTTTTTGTATCAGCAGCACTCCTGCTGCAAACCTAAGCAGTGAACTAACAGAGTTTAATTGACTAGTGCTAGATTTTCATGGCAGACCGCCTGGGGCACACCAGCTCTGCTCCTAATGGCAGCCTTTTGTGCCATTGATTTTAAGCGTAGGATGCTGGACCAGCATGTGTGATATTGGAATGGCATTGACAGTGTTAATTTACACACCAGTTTTTCTTGATCTCTTGCAACTGAAGGGCAAAGGCATCATGACACCATGGATGAGTATGGGAAGGAATATCTAAAATACTTGTTGGAGGGCAAGTAGTAAAGATAAAAGTTTCTACTTGACCTCATACAATTTGGAATATCTTTTGTGGCAGTGACGGATTTACCCTTGAGTTACAGTTCAGATTGAAAGCCAGTATAAGCATATTGAATCTAGGGAAGAAATAGAAAAATAGGGGGAAAAAAGCTGTTTTGGAGTACTGGGAAGAATATGAGGTGTCAGTGTGTAAAAATATTCATGGAATCATAGAAGAGTAGAATCATATAAAATTCCCAAACAAATCACAGTTTTTTTAAATATGGCACTATGAGATCTGGGACTTGCTTGTGCCAGGTTTTACATGCCATATGATCAGCCTGTAGCAGTTTGGCAGTGACCTAGCTAGCCCTGCTCTAGCAGTTCCTTGAGTGTTTTTGTGTCTCTGTGCTTGCATTGAGTGGCTCAAATTCTCCACTGTGATCTCCATCCCACCTTCTCTGCTCTGCCCTGAGCTGGGATACAGCTGAGAAGCCCCATGAGTTTCCTACTGCTATGATGTGCAGCTTCACATGTCTGTCCACAGCCTTGGCTGGAGATGTGTCTTCTCTCTGTGCTCTGAGCAGGTTGTACTTGCATCCCCATGGACATCTCCTGGCAGTGGTGAGAATGTAACAGATTAGGCCACCTGCAACACAGACCTGCTGGTACATTTTGAGAGAACTGAAGCAGGAAAAAGAGGATGAATAAAGAAAACACTCACCCTGAGACAAATGTGGTATGACGGGCAAGATTAACTTATGTAAAGGAACCGACAAAGGTAATAGAAGCAAGAGCCAAGCAAGATGTTTTAATGTGATGCACAGATCCATTAATCAGACTAAAATGCTATTTGTGTAACGTTCTGAGTCCTATAGGGAGTGTGAGGTCTGTGAATCTGTCCTGTCTGCATGGGAAATTTGTGGGTCAGTACTAGCAGAGAGTGCAGCATCAAATAAAAGAAAGCAACTGACAGTATAAAATCAGTGATTAAGAAGTATTGAAACAAACACTTGTAGACTACTGGAACTGACAGTTTTGAAATGGCTGCACAGTGAGTCTCTTTTTGAGGCACTCAGTTCGAAATAAAATGTTTCCTTACCAAAGCCTTATAAGTGATTGTCTTTGATGAGTATGGATTGTAAGTTATTGTCTGTGTCTCAAGCTAGCTTCTTCTTATCAGTTACAGAAGACCCTGAGTTACAGGATAATTAAACGAAAGGACCATTTCAAGGAATTATCTGGATAATTAGTTGTGATAAATATGATTTTGCTTTAAAGCACTGAACAAATAGAAGTTACTGAGTTGAGAAAGAAAATCATATGGGATGCCTTTCATGTGAACATATTTATTATCTGTTTTAATTAGCAAACTAAGTCACAAATGCATAATACAGAAGTACTCGTCTGGAGTTCCTTTTATTTTAAGTGGTTTAATTTCTCAAAGTCCATTATGCCGCACTTCATTTATACATCTTTTTATGGCTGTGTTGGTGGCAGAGTTTTACAGAGGGACACAAAAGTGAATTATGGATAGATATTAATGTTCTGAACTGAGTTATTTTGTTCTGTTGAGTTCTGGGTTTCAAAGGTTTTGTATTTTGTTGTGTTGGAGAGGATTTTCAGAGACTTTGAAGAACTTGATTGATTTGGTCAATGTTACATGGGAAATTAGCATCCAAGTTAAGATCAGAGCTGAGGAATTTCTCAGAAATGCTGATTTTGAACATTTGTAGGCAGTATCAGTCCTGAGGATTAGGTATAAGTTTTAGTACTGAGGTACAAGTGAACACATGAAGTACTATAAACAATTAAAGACTTGTTTTAAGATTGTCTGTCTCAATCAGAATAATAATTGATAGAATTCCTAACTATTATCTTCAAAATTGATATAATTTCCAACCCAGGGCCATTAAAATGCAGGCCTGCCATATGGACTTAGGGTCTCTCTCTTCTAATTAATAAGATCACGAGTAGTTGATTCCATCTGATCCCTTCTCTTATAGATATCCTAGGATTTCCACATTCCTGCTTCAGCCCTTTAAATAAAAGGTTTCCCTTCCTTGTGCGTTGGCTGTAACACTGGAGAGTGATTACTTTATGGCTTACTTTGCATTTCTTCTTTTTTTTTTTTTATGATAGTATTTAAAGGAAACATGTTGTCGAGAAGTGTTAGAGCATTAGCACTCCATTAAATTCAGAGTCCTATCACAGGCCTGTTGAGATTTACTTGTTTTGTAGTCTCAGAGGCAATTAAATAAATAAATAAATAACTTAATAAATATTTGGACTTTAATCAACTGTGGATTAAAATTTAATCATGAGCTGTAAATTCAGATGAGGCTTTCTGATACTTTGGCTCTTCCAGCAGGCCAGAAGGAGGTTTCAGAAACACCTCATCTAACTTCAATGGACAGCTGTGTGCTTTATGCTGACTTCTGTCTGAAACGAAGAAAGAAGTGGCTCTTTCCAATGTGGAGGGCCCATCTGGCAGCATATGAGCTGCATTGTGCAAATCCTTAGAGCAGCCATTATCCCTAGGCAAGAAGACAAAAGTAAGTTTCCTTGTCACTTAAGTCTTCTTGGGTGGTGTTTTGAAAATCTAAGTGATTTAGAGACCTGATGCCATCCTTCAGCCCAGGAGGAACTATTACCTTTTAACAAAGGACTTCTCTGGGATTCTTGTAATTCTTGAAGCCTCATACAGATTTGCTGTTCAGAGATGATGTCTGGTTTTTCTTGAGTCATCTCTTGAAGTGAAACAATTTCACAGCATTTCTGTCACAACACCTATGTCAGTCCTTGGGAAAATGACTTTATTCTTCAGTAAGGGAAACTGTCAAAAGCTATATAATTTTGCAAAGAATGCCATAAATAACACTTCTTTGCACAACCACAACATTTCACTATTTTCCATATATTTTCCATATGTACATTCAGAAATGAATTGTTTCATGATCATTAAATACAGATGAGGTTTAGAGGTTGGCAGTTTGAGGTCCAATATTTGATGATACAGTGTTTTCCCTTTGGGCAAATTGTCTTTGTTTCCCCAGTCTCTGAAGAGACTGTAAGGTACTAAAGGACTTGAAACTGTTCCCCTTGGCAAAGTGCTGTGAGATGGCATTTTTTACTAGAAAATGTGTGTCAGGAATGGGCAAATACAAACTAAAATATCATGTTTTGTTGAAAAGGTAATTTGACAGACTGTTAACTTTTACAAAATTTAATTGCTTCCAATGAATTCGATGAATTTATAAATTCTCATTCACTCTACTGCAATTTTAATGGAATATTTCATCGAACTTAATCAAAACTGTTATTCAAATAAAAATAATTTATAAGAGACTTTTTAGTAGATGAAAATTGTATAGCACTTCATATATATTTAAGCCAGATTCTTCATATTTTATTTTGTATGCAACGTGGTATATGCAGTAGCTTTAGAAATAAGATGTGATTTGGACTCATTTTTAAGATACAGAAAAATCTGCAGAACTGTTTTTCATTTCTTTGAGATTTGACCTGTTCTAATCGTCGCAATTCTGGAATTTATGTATGCACTATTTTCCTCTGGAAGAACTTAGGCATCAAAGCATGCTGCATTGCAAGAGATTCTATTTTGTAGATTTTGTTTAGGTAGAATTCATGGAATAGGAATAGCAGGATTTAACTCTATGTGTAGCCTCAATATATATGTGCTGGGACAGATTTTTGAAAAGTTTGCATTGCAGAGGTCTTGACAGTTCTTAGAGGAAAATTCCTTGTTACAGCTTTCTCATACAAGTCTTAGTATCACAGCAGAACCTAGGAAGCCCTGTCAAGATGGTTCTTTTTTTCTCCACACTGTGCGTATTAGAAGATACTTCTGTGGTGAGCACAACTGATTAATATATGCATGTTCAACCTATTCTAGAGAGACCTCTCTAATTTTTATGAGGCAGAGGATGGAAAGGATTTCTGTGTGTCACTGAATTAAATCCCCTTGCAGTGCCAGGCAGCACCTTGCTTGTTGCCTTCAGAAACCAATAACACTGCGCTATAAGATAGTTTGATATCCTGCTCCTTAGTGCTTCTCCAGAGCTTCATTCCTCTGATGGCTGCAAATAATGCTGCCAGTCTAACCTTATTTATGTCCAGCTTCTACCTGTACCTGTTTGTTCTTGTGGGAATGATGGCCTTTAGCTTAAATAGCTCTTCTCTTTCCCTGGTGTTTGCCTCTTTGATATGTTTATAGAGAACAATTATATTTTTGCTCAGTCTTTATTTGTTAAACAGTTTCTCTTCTTTTCAGATAATCTTTATATTTCCCCCATCATACTAGAATCTATTTTGTGCACCCGCTTCAGTTTAAATAGCATAAATTAATCCTTCTTTTTTGCTTGCTTGTTTGTTTGTTTTTGTGTGTGTGACATGAATCACTGAAATTGTCTGGTAGGGCTGCAAAGGGCATTTCTACAGAGCCCCATGCCATGTTTTTAGTGGTTTCCTGTGTCTTCTGCAATTACTTTGGCTTAATATCACTTGGGATCAGATCAGAATCGTCCTCGTCCTCAAAATAATGCCCTCCTATCTTCTGCCTGCATTTCCCATCTACCATTAGCTACCAGTGCTAATTTTTGGCAGTATTTAATCCCTTTTCTTCTACTTAATTCCTTGTTGTTTTCAGCAGGTTTTTTTTTCTTTTATGACAGTGTTCACAGGCTGTGTCTTATCAGTATATTACTTAAATATCTTCATAGTTTTTATCCTTGAATCCACTAACAAAAATATTCCTGAATAGGACTGGCTACAGAATCAATCTTTAAGAATATTCCTACATTTCTCCTTTAATTCTCTTGCTAATTAGCCGGTACAGATTCTTGCAGTCCTGATCATTTCTCATGTAGTGCTATAAATGATGTTCTGTGGCCCTATAATATGGTAATGAAAGTATGTTCTTAGGTTAGACCAGCGTATTCCGTTCAATCTATTTTGAATTTTATTTTTCTGTTTTCCTTTACCTTTGCATCTCTGTTGCTTCTTTCAGGTATGTCATTGGAATTTATCATTATTATGTTTTATTCTTCCTTAAGTGTAAGCAGTAGATTTGTTCCTGCTATCACAGTATATTTCGTTTGACAGTTTTCCTAGAATTTTTGGATAGATGTGATTTTGATCCATCAACTGTGTGTGTTAAAGTCCCTCAACTTTATCTTCTACTTCACTTCAGTCTCCTCTGTTTTATAGTAACTCCATTTTTGTGCCTCTATTCTACATCATCTGAGCATTCTGACCCCATCATCTTTAGTGCAAATATGCTCAGGCACTTGTTTCGTTTATGGGCCCTACTGAGATCATGCTTAATATTGACCCCATCTTCATTGTCTAATGACCTTGCTCTTTTCTGCTTTCTTCTATTCACAATTAATGTATTGAGCTTAAAAAAAGAAAAAATAATAAAAAAGAAAGGCTATGTATTTACTTTTTGTTTGAACATTCTCCATTTGCCTTATGACAGTTCTTGATTTATCTTTTATATATCTCTCCAATAGCTATCAACATTTCTTCTCACCATCTTTGTTTCCTTGGTTTGTTCACTCTTGTCATGAAGATGGCAGAAAATAAATTTTACATCTCTGACCATTCCAGTTCTTTCTTCTTGCATTCGGGCTCACTTTTTTGAAGTACCCTCAGCAGACACAGTACTAAGGCAAAGACTCCACACAGTACTGAGAGAGGAAGCACCACTTCATGTATTTCATAGACTATCCTTCACTTATGTACTGCATTAGCGTGTGTTTGAATCTCTTTTAGACCCACATTGCTGAATTGTTTGTAGTTGATAATATCCTATAACCATCACAGTCTTTCAGGCTAAATTGCTACTTAACCAGTTGTTTCCATCTTGTTGGTAAAAAGTGATTACTTCTGCCTAAGTTTTGTGCCTCACGCTCATTCTTCCAATTGAATAAGATCACATTTTTGCAAAATCTTTTATCCAATTTGCCAATGCAATTTGAATTTCAGTCCTGTCCTCCATTGTCCTTACGACTTTAGAAGTTGTCTATAAATTTAATAAGCATATGATGCATTCCATCATGTACATAATTAGCAAAAATATTGAATGGCCTTGGACTGAAGACAGAGCTGTAAAACTGCACTCAATACATTTTTTCCAATTTGATAGTAAATGATTAATTAATCTTGTATTAGGATAAAGTTAAGGGGTGGTTTTCTTTACTGGTCAATCTTCTTCTCTTTCTGTAGGCATCTTCAGCATCCTTTTTAATTCAAATGCCTGTCCAGCAGGGTTTATTACATCTTCCCATTCTCCCCATTTATAATTCATGTAACAGATTGTATTTAGTCCATTTGAATTGGAAATATGTTATGCCTTCTCATTTAGGTCCTTGCAGCCTTCAGTTCAGTCACCTTTAATAGATGACTCTGGAAGCTGATCTGCTCAAAATGATGGGCTGTAATTATGAGCTAGGATTGTCCCACCTTTAGTTTAAGCCTATTTGAATAATGCAGTCATTTTCTACTGTTTGGTGCTTGATAATGTTCTTACTATTTAACAAACTAAACTACACTGTCTTTTGTTGGCTTGATGATAATGAGTATTTCTTTGCTACCACTGTTGTAGGTCTAGGTCCTTTTGTTATCAACAGGATTTATTTTTTGACCTGTTTTTGGAGGCTTCATAGCTGGGTTTGCGTGAAAGACCGTTGCAGCCCATGGTTTTGGCTAACTGCTGATTTGTTGCACCTTCTCTGGTATTCTTGGTGAAAATGACGATATATGATACAGTCATTAACTTGGAATTTGGATTGATTTTTGCTGTGATTGGGTGTAAGGGAGCCCGAGCAGGGTCAGATCTGGCTAGAGAGTCTGTGTTGGGTGAATTGGATGCTCCCAAGTGTAGGGAATAAAGCAGGGAGGTAGACCCCTATGTTGGCCACATGCTTGTTCTTGACACTCAGATTTAAAAGTCATTACCATGTTCTGTTCTTTTTAATCCCTTCTGGGTTCTCTTGTAACCAATAATGGTTGCTGCCCTGGAGTTGCTCAGGAAGAGATGAAGCACTTCTTAGGGCCATGGTCTTCTTTAAACACTGCCAACAACCATCTTGAAAACTGTAGCTAAAACTATTGCTGCAACTGTAGAGTGGTTTGTGGCTGCTGAGTGGGTTGCTTTATTGCTTACCTCCTAAATTTCAAGTGAAACAGTGATCTATTTGGTCTTCTTTGCTTTTAAAATGATGCTGTTATTTATATTAGGAATACTGCATCTTATCCAGTTTAGAACCTTTCTCTCCTCTCCCACTGACTTTCTTCACTGGAAAAAGATGAAGATCACATTAATACATCAGCATTTTTGTTGACATAGTCAGGCTTTTATGCAGGCTTGCAGTTGTCATGAGGGGGCAATAAAACTTGCTTATTGGAAATCATCTAGACTGTGAAATGGGACTTTGTTGGAAGGGTGATGTTTATCCATTGATTTAATTTGTCAATGTTAATTTTTTTAATCAGATAAAGGATACCCAGATATTTGAATTTCCCTTTTACTGAGTGATCGACGTCTAACACTTTGATTTTGCTTGGACTCTCATTGAATGAAAACTCACTGGGTTGTATTTACATGAATTGAATAACTTTTGAAATGGGAAGCTCAGCTTTTGTCTTCTGTGTGTGTAAGATCTGATTCCTTGCTTTCTTTTTTTATCTCCTTTAGCACTAACCATTTACACGTTCCCTGCTATGTATCTGAAAACTAGCCAAAGATCCTGCTAGATTATCATGTAGGCTTTAAGCTGTTTGTAAGATTTTCTTAGAAGCATGGAGCATATCTCATTCATTCATTACTTTTTAATGTATATTCTTTTAGTATCTCCAGAAATATTCCTTTGCTTTTGAAGATATTGGGCTATTATCATCTCATTTAAAAATCTTTAAACTTAAGATCTTCCATGATTTTCAGAACAAAGCATAACTCAGCTGTGACCCTTGGATTGGTGAGCGATATTTCAGCCTGAGTATTGAAACATTATGCAAAAAAGAATATATATATTTTGTGTGTGTGTGTGTGTGTTACTAGAAAATTTAATAACTTTGTCCTACTAAAATGTCACTTATTTAATAGTCAGATTATGGATTATTATGAAACACCTATATTTAGGAGGAGCATAAAACTGGTGTAAAGCAAAATCAGCTTGAAATAAGATTTGATCCAGACTGATGCCTGGAAGGTGTTTGGTACTTGGAAATTCTGACTCTTCTCCTGGCTGCAATGTGATGCTTCTCTGCAGTGTGACAGCTTCAGCTTTCTGCCTGAATGATCTCATCACACACTTGCACGGAGAGCCAAGCCTATTGCTTATCTGCCTATCTTCTTGGTGGGGAAAAGCTCATAATGTCTCTGCAGAACTTCAGACGTAAAAAGTGCTATGTAAGTGCTTAGCATTATTATGATGAAGAGAGAGAAGGCTGAGAATAGGATACGATTGCTATCTATAAATGCATTAGAAAGATAAATTCTACAAAGGAAAAGACATTTTTAAGGGAGAGGATAATGCTGGTGCAAGAGGAGCAGATGTAAGAGGGCCGTGAATAAACATAGACTGGAAATGGGAAAAAAGGTTCCTATTAGCGCAGTGGAGCAGCCTTGTAGGCAGTTACAAACTCAAGATCCCTCCTTGTTTTACGATTAAATTTGAGACATTAGGATCATATGCTGTTGTTGTTTGCCCCGAGGGACATTAAAGATTTGGGAAATCTTTCCTATTCCTTATCTGGCTGATGAGAAAATCCTTTGGCTAAAATCAGACCTCCTTCAGAAGGTCTCACCCTTCCCAATATTGTCACAATCTGAGCCTTTCTTCCTTCTGAAACAAAACAAAGAAACAGAGCTTGAACTGGTGTTGTTTCCCCCAAATAAAGGTGTTCATTCTAGCTTTAGTTGACTCGTAACATCTGAAATATTACCTCCTTGTATCATATTTTCAATAAGTATTCTGCAAGAGAAAAGTGTAGCTTGCTAGAGATGTGATAAGTGAGCAACAATGAAATACAATTTACAAACCAGTGCAATTTGTTGCTGGAGTTGCTAGAATTCATTCCTGTGATCCTCAGATCCCTTGCTTGTGCTTCAGAAATGCTGAAGGTGAGTTACTCATAGAGTAGAGAAATGCGATGGCTAAATGTCTGTGCAAAAGCCCTTGCTCTGCCTCTGCTTGCAAAGCGTGAATCAGCTCAGGTGCCTTAGATTTATGGCTGGTTGCATGGAAACTCTTCTCAAGACCTATGAGAGCCACATGCAATACAGCAGACAACAAAGAGTCACATAGCAGTCAGCAGGATCCTCCAGCTGGCCAACCTTAGTTATCTAGTGCAAGTAGCAGAGTAGGGTGTATATTTTTGATGGATGACAGTAAAGGCTTTTCCAGGGGCAGATCACAACGGGATCCTAACTGAAGAAGTAACAGTGACACTATCTAGCCAGGTCAGGAATATAATAGGGCAGGGGGGAAATGCCTTAGAATTTAATAGATCTAAATTTACAACTTTGATGAAACCAAATTAAAAACAATTTCAATATATGGAAGCCTTTGCTGTCTATCTTTAGGAAAAATCTTGAACATCAAAGTTGGGGCTTGTGTGCTACAAACTTCACAGGTAATCCCTGTTCTGGGTAGCTGGATTAAGATTGCTTGCTGTGTAATATTTGTGCAGAAGGGAATCAGAATCGCTATTTTTGGAAGCATAAGCTTACTGATAATTACTCACTCTATGCTATTAATTAGAGACTAGACAATTATATTGCTGTTGCCATTGACAACTGAGCCTACAACGTTTTTTTTTTTTTTGGACACTAGCGTTAGGAGACAAAAGTCTGTGCCTCGTTTGTTATAGTGTAGCAATGGCAGAAAGGCTGGTAGCTCAACAAAAACAACCAAGTGCGAAGGGCTGTTACATTCAAATGATCTCTGAATCTGCATTCACATATTAAAAAGGCCCTGGTGGATAACATGTCTGCAGTAGGCAGTTGGTGCTGTCACCTGAACAACAGAAGAATCAAAGAGCCCAGCACCGATACGCGGTAGCTGCAGGCAAGCATTTGTTTTTTAGGTGAAAGCAATTCTAGGATTCAGGTTCAAGGGGAATGATTTGGACCATGACAACTAATCTTCTGAGACATGTGCCATAACTCAGAGAAAATCTTTTTGGCTGCTACTCCCATAGTTCAACCATAAAAATGGCAGACTACTTTTATGCCTCATGTGGTAAATCCAGCCTGATGCTTCATGTTGCTAGCATGGTGCAAAGCAGCTGCAATACTCTGCAGATTTGGGTTTCTTGATGGGAATGAGGCCACTTGGGGGAACTCTGGGCCCTCTCAGATTTTTTAAAGGAGGATAGCAGATGCCTGTTATCTACAAACCTGCTCACATATATTACATCATTTTCCTCCAGGAAGCAGCTGCTGAGGGTGAATTTGAAGTAACATGTATAAGTGAGGGAAACAGATTTTTTTGATAATATGTGAGGAATGTCATGATCTGAAGTCAGAAAAATCATTGTCTTTTGTCATCTTAGATAAAGCTAGTCTCTATAAAAAAGCCATCTCACGCATTATTTAATTCTGCAAAAGAATTGATGTTGGGTTTGTTCTCATATTCTGTCTTGTTACTGAAAGTTTAACCTTTTCCATTTATGGTTCTCCTGTTTGAGATGTGTTTTGTCAAATTTCAAACCACATCTGAATTACTGCTGCCTGCATCAATAACGGTGATGATTTTTGTGGAACACCATTTCCCGGATCTCTTGAACTTCCCTGAAGTACAATTGCTGAAACACTTTTGTGCTTAAACAACCAGCCGGGTCATTAAAGAATTGAAAGAGCATTAAAAAAGAATTAGGAAAAAGACATTCTTTCTGCATCTAGAATTACAGTAGTGATTTGACTAGGAGGCACTTGAACACTGTCTCAGTTGGGCCGTCTCTTCTCAGTGCATCATAAACAGTCTTTGGTTAATATATTGCTCCTACCAGTTTCATGTATATGAAGAACGGAGACCACCAGTGGACTGAAGAAGGCCCTGATAAATTGGATAGAAGTAATGAAATAAGTCTATATTAGGATACAGAAACCCGGAGAGGCTAACACTTAATTCCTCACTTGTTTTCATACAGTATCAAGTACAAATTAAACTGCAGTGTATATCTAGATGTGGAATCCTCTGGATAGAAAGGATTATTAGCTTTGGGGGATATGTGTATATAAAGATGGCAGTGTGCAAAGCACACTTTGCTGGCGTTGATTAAACTGGAGTACATGTACTCTCCTTGGTTCCAGGCTGGATTGCTTCAATCCCACTGGAATTGGTGCTGCCACATCTTCACTTCCTGCAACTTACATGAGCTAGATTAAATCTATCATGGGACATGTTTGTAGACTGATTCTCAAGCTTGCGTTTGCCAGTTGCACAGAGATGTTGTGAATGTTAAACAGGAGAAAACCTATCATCAGAGGCAAATGTGTGTCCACCCACATCTGTGCTCTTAGGCAGATTTAGAATTTGTGTACTGATTTGGGTGCTGGCCACAGTCTCAGCCATCCGTGGTCTGATGTGGGAAAGTACTACCTTCCTCTGCACAGCTCACAGAAGTGGTGGCCACTGCAAGAGAAAGTTATGGACATCTCCTGACTGTCAAAACTGTCACATTAAATTTCAGTGGCTAATAATAATAATAATAATAACAATAATAGACTTCCAAGGTATGAGCTTTTCTGGAGAAGAATTTGCCTTTTGACACTGCAAACTTAGGTCACTCTTCTGCTAAAACTAACATATAGGCCAGGAAGGGATACTTCATAGTTAACTAATTACCATCCCTGGCTGGTGTGAGCACTGTTGTTTCATAATCTCCTTCACTTTAAGACTGTTTGTTAAAATCAATTTTCTTGTACATCATATTTTCACAAACAAAAGAAAACAAACAAAAAAAAAAAACAAAAAACCAACCACCTCATACTAGGTTCTTGGGTCCACTGAGCTCAAGTGTCCCAATTTAAAACTTGTACCCATTTGTTCGGGCAAAGTTTGATTTTAGTCTAAGTAGTTAATTTAGTGTAAACCAGTCATGGTCCTTTCAGCCTTTCTGTTTCAAGACTCTACTCTTCTTACCTAAAGTAGGTTCCTTGGTAATACTTAAGTTATTCTTCCTTGTACCTCTTTCACTTGAGTATTTCTTTCTCTGAATAAAAAGACTTGTTTCCTATTTCTTTCTCTCAAGAGCAGTGGCTCATTTATGCATGGTAGGATGGCATTTGCCTTTTCTGCAGCCTTGTTAGGTTAGGGGCTGGTGAATGTTCTGCAAGTGAGCAAGGTGAAACCAAGTTCTTTTCCATAGACATTTTCTAAGTAGGAGCATTCAGTCTATAAGATATTTTCTTGATCCTAGTACCAAAGATTGTGATCTTTCAGTTTGTCCTTCAGTTTGTAGATTTTCAATTTATTATTCAAGACTTCTGTGTTAGCCATTTTTTATGTACTGTTACCCATTTTTTTCCCTGCACTGAAAATACTTTGAGTCATTCTTTCATCAGTGTTTTATTAACATTTCTTCCTTGGCCATTGGTGACTTTCATAAAAGTATATAAAGCTATATAAACTATGTCAATAGCTGATTCTTGTGGAATCTCATTTATAATATCTTCTCAGCTATAAACTTTTCCTTTTAAAAAAGTGCACTCTGTCTATCTTGAGACAACTTCTCATCCTCACAATTTCTCTGCTAATTCCCGTCTCTTCCTGTTTTACTAATAATTCCCTATGTGCTATCATAGACTTCACTGAAGTTAAGACAGGTGAGATCAATCACATGTCCTTTGTCTGGAATGTAGGTTATCTCATCTAAGAAATGCATGAGGTTAAGCGGGTACAATCTACTTTTGGTAAGCCCATGCTGTATTTTATGTCATTTTCATTTGACCTTCTTGTCTTTAATTATCTTTTCACTTAGAAGCTGCTCTGAAGCTTTGCATACTACTGAAGTCAGAATTCAAGGAGTGTAGTTATCCACATTCCTTCTCTCCTCTCGCTAACCTTTTCTTAAACACAGGCACTATATTTTCTAGATACCTATTTTATGGTGTTTGATAGAGCTATTAAAATGTAATGCTAGACGATCAAAAAATTGTGAGCCTATAGTAGGCTCTAGTTCAAGCCCTTTATGTATCAGCCTTAGCATATGGTGACATTTACTGGGAATTTGTGCACAAATGAAAATAACTCACAGAAGTTAGCCTTGCAGAAACATAAGTGTAGTGAGCAGGGGACCACAGGTAGGACAGTTTCCATGGCAATTTGGCTGAGAAAGGTGATAGAGGTAGGGAAATAAAGTGGAACCAGATCCTGGAGAGTGAGCTAGACTGGGAAACTTAGCTAGGCCAGATCTCATTTTGCTAACTGTTTTAGCAAGGTAGGAGGTGGATAACAGGGGAATTACCTGACTGCCCAACCAAAGAAGAAGCTAATCAATATTAGATTCCATCTGTGCCACTGTAAGGAATGCACTTCGTAGAAGGATGTTGTTGGGTGGCTGGCACTGTTAAGTAAAAGCACACAAATACTTTAACTAGAGCTCAGAGAAGATCCCACTGGTGTGAGGCTAATAGCTCTGATTCTTCTCCCAAAACATCAACAAAATTACAAGGGACAGAGAAGTCAAATAAGACTGCTCAGACTTCAGCTGGCTGACAAGAGAACGAGCAGTGACATCTTCTATTCTGCCTACAATACCAAGTTGTTTTTTTATTAGTCAAATGCTGTGCTCTGGGTGGGGAGCTCCAGAAAGAGTTGTTTGAAAAGTTGATTTATTTACGTTCATAAACTGATACTATTGGAAATAGACAGCGATGCATCACCTCACATCTGCAATATAAGCAATGTGGATGCTGCAGAACTATGAGTAGAATAAATAGCTAAGTAGCTGCTTCTCCTGCTTCTGCTGGTGAGTACTGAGTTTTTGAAGGTCTGTCCAATTGGGGATTCCCTATGCTCTTTGCATTGCGGGTGCCCCTAACAGTATGGGATTTGGTGCTCTATGCAGACCCCTGAACTGGGAAATGCTACATCGCTGAAGAGTCCATAATTTTCTGATGTGGAGTCATTTCTATTACAGTGGGAACTACTGTGTACCACCCAGTCCCCCACAGGCACATTTTTCTTGCCTTTTTCCCCATCTACTCTTGCTTATTTGTTTCTGGCTGGTCATCAGAGCTATTCCTAATCCAGCTTTCTGGAGAAATTATAGGTCAATTCCCATTTTTCAACTTGTTTGCACCCGAGGAAGATTCTTCACTTAAATGACCAAGTAAGAAAAGATACAGCTGTATCATGCAAGCCCTTTTCAAAATAACAAGATATTTTTGTTTCCTACATACATCTGACCTCACCGCTGGCCTTTTCCAGTTTGTCCTTTTAAAATATCTCTACATGCAAGTGCAGAGGGCAGATGCACTGTCAGTTATGAGATGGCACACTGTAAGTCCTCTGGGGATTTCAGCTTTGCACTCAGAAGCATTGCTTCTGAAAAAGACGGTGCTGGCGGAGAGACAGAGAGAGATACACTGATGCACTAATGCATTTAGACCTCAAGATTTTCATGTTAGGTACCCCTATGCTTGTGTTTAATTAAAAAAAAAAAAAAAAAAAAAAAAAAAAAAAGCAAATATTTGGCATTGGGTGGAGAGGGGCCTTAAAGGAGAAAGACTGACCAAACCAAACAAGGAGAGAGAATACCTTTGAAACTGGAACTCAGAAAGAAATGTAGAAACAGAACTGGAATTCTAATAGGCTTAGATAAATAAGATTTCGATCAAATTTAAATAACTTCAAACAGTAAATACCAGATAAGATGTACCCAGTGGTAAAAAGCAGATGAATGCAAATGTACTAAACTGAGCAAGCTGGCAAGAGACTTTAGATTGCTCTCAACATGTTGACATGTGCCCTTTTTGGGATGGAAAGCTGGAACTTCCTGCTGAGATCTGTGCTACGTGGGAGCTTGCAGGGGTTGCTCAGCTTTCACTGGCTGATGTGTTGAGGGAGTGAAGGCAAGATATAGCACACTCTGCTCTGAGAGATGTCATTAATGAATATTTAAAGTCAGTTGTATTATGAACCTTAGGATACAGAAAGCTTGCACAGAGGATTCAGAAGGAAGTGGTTTTGGCTTAGCTGGTGTCTCAATCCTGTTTTTGCTATCAAAAACAGACAACAAAGTGGCCCTGTTCTGTCTTGCAAGTGGTGCTTAGGAATTGAATAGCTCCCTGTCCATTATCCAGTGTCTGGGCTAGTGCAGCCTGCACAGTGCTAAACACTCCAAATTCAGAGATTTGCATTCATAACTGTATTTATGGGTTACATATAGTATCTCTAAAAATATAGCACTTATTTAGACACTTTATTCAATCCTTTGTGTTTACAGAAATTCCACAATACCTTTAATGCAATGCAAGCTGGACCTCTTGTAATTTAAGATAAAATCTTACCCATAGATAAAGGAGATGAGTATTTTACAGAAAAAAATGTCTAAAATATCTAGCTTCACCATGCTAGAAACTGCAGTATTTTGCACCATTATTTCAGTGCTATGTTAAAATGATGAAAGGCTTAAAAGATCAGAACATAGTGATTGATATGAAATTCAGCTTATCTGCCTTAGAAGATGTGATGAAATGAAGATTTGTAAGCACACAACTTATGATTTATGTCTGAAATTAGAGGCTCTGCTACGTACATCACGATTATGTGGCAGACTGGTATGAATACTGCACTCTTATTTTCACTATTTGCCCAGTTGTCATCTATGTTTATGCTGAATTAGACTGTAAAACTGGAGTGTCTGCATGAGACTTCTAGTAAAATGGATTTGCTCCATTTGCTCCTGAGAGACAGGCTTCCTATCTTCCCTCTTTCCACTTCAAGAAATATTTTAATGGATCCGTGAGAGTATTGATAAATGATGAGGAATCCTAATAAGGATCTATGATCATGTTTCCCAACCAATAAGTCTTTGGGGAGGATGATGGAAAATTATTAAAAAAAGATGTGAGTGATACCATTCTGGGAACTTTTTTCTTTTATAACAGGACAAGATGTAAGAATTACATTTTGTGATGGTATTTAAACTTAGACTGATATTTGCCTCCCATTAGGAGACTGGAAAGTGCGTAGTACACTTAATAAATCTTTCTTCCAGCAGCTGATTAGTTTATACAAACAGTCTATTGCTTAGTTATAGCTGAAGTAAGATTATTTTGAACTTTCAAAGTATGAATCTGTGATTTTTGTTATTGAATACCATGAGTTTGACTCTTGATCTCTGTCATACTGCAAGAGTGCAAGTTGCAAAGTCGTATTTTTTGCTGTATAGACTGGTATCAATGTACTGCTTGACAGCAGCTGAGAATAAGGATTATAGGTAGGTGTCATGTTTTTTGTGGAAGTTAGGTTGAAGGGTTAACCTCTGTGTCAATATTGGAGTGCTGGTGAACCAAAAGGTCCTGCAGCTTAAAGAGAATGCATCTTCCTCCTCATCCATGCAGACCAGTATCTCAGCTATTAAGAGTCAGTGCTTTTCTGCTCAAGAGTAAGTGTAACATGGACATGCACAACATGGCACCTTAAGGCTTTATCTGCATGACTAAAGGGAGGACATGGCAAGGTAGCAGAGTTCTCTGTTAGTGATTGTGCTAACCTTATGGCATCTTTGTGGAAACAATTTTGAACATTATGGTTAGGGTGTAGAGAAAACCCAGGGAACAGGCTTTGGAGAGCTTAGTATACTCAGTCTGCTTTCAGCATGGTAGACAAACTCATGGCAGGAGCTGAATATTCAGTACTGGTTTGCCTCCCAGACCAAGCCACTCAAGAATATTAGAGTTTTAGACAACATCTTACATCTGAAACTTTTTTTTAAAGTTAAAATATATTTGAAAATGGATTTTTGAAAAGTATACGTGAATGTAGTATCACTGAATTAAAAAGAAATATTTCTCAGTACCATCAAGGTTGTCACTTACATCACCTGAAGTGGATACCTCTAAAGCAGCTTGGAATACATGACTATACAATAAGCCAGGCATGTCCAACCCATGGTGTGGCATGCCTGGCAATGCAGCCATCTTCTCCCTGTGCTATAAAGGTGGCAGTTTTCCCCATGGAGAAGCCCCAAGCATGCACCCATCACTCAGTAACAGCCAAACCATCAGGGCATTATTAATGTGGTGTCGATGGAAACCAGGGTACAGTGAGGGCAGTGCTGTGCAGCGCTGACTCAAGTGATGGCAAATAATTCTACACATTCTGATACGCTGGCTAAACACAGGGCTTCAAACAGCAAAGAATAGTCAGCTGTGGTTTCCATTTTGATAAAGGAATTTGAGATAATATTTCAAGATTGAAAATAAATAAATGAATCAGTCTGGCTGTGGCACCATTTTCAGTTGATATAAATTAATTACCTGCAAATGTTCGAATGGAATGTGTAGAGCTGCAACCAGAGATTTAATTCAAAAATATGATCTTGTCTTTACCAGTCTTTCATAATCCCTATGTTACCAGAGAAAATCATCCTTTGCTTCATAGTAACACCTTATTCATGTCATTGCTTTCTGCAGTATGCACATTTATGAAAAGTTGTCAAGGATGAAGTACAGGAAGAGTACAATTTTTTTTTAAATCTCTGATTAACGCCGTGAAACCTCATTAAGAATTGCAGCCACTGCTGTTGAACCAACCCGATGTGTTAGATTCACAAAACCAAGGTCACATATCCTACTAGTTTTATGGTTTTGTTACTCTCTTTTTTTAGTGTTTTAAGAAAAATATTAAAAATTAAATTGTTCTCTTATATATTAACATTATTGCATATTTCACAAGGACTGTTCTGAAAGTAATGCCTCCTGATTAATTGTGTTGGCCCATGATATTGGAGGCAGATGGTGGTGGTACAGCAGCAGAGGTTGAACTTTCCCACCAATATTCTCTTATACACTGTTGCCGTATAACAGATGGCAGCAGAGGGGTAGACTGACAGAATGGGGTCTGACATGGAAGTACGGATGAAGCAAAGGTGTGTCATTGATTTCCCCCACAAAGAAAAAATGGCATCCATTGATGTTCATTGATGCTTGCTAAATGTTTCTGGAGACCAAACAGTGGACTTGAGCACAGTGAGGCAGCGGGTGGTGTGTTTCAGCAGTGGTGACAGTAACAGTGGATCACCTCCCCTGGTATAGATTTTTATGGGCACAGTATACAGGCTCTTGTTCATTGCTGGCAAAAGTGCTTAGCTAGTGGTGGTGGCTACGTAGAAAAATGCTGTTTTGTAGCTGAGAATTTGCTCTATCAAAAAGTGTTATTGTGCTTGTGCTTTTTGTTGTAGTTTCTGTGGAAAGAAATAGGAGGCATTACTTTTGGAGTAGTGTACGTAAATGCAGCCCAAGACAATTCCTCTTCACTCAGTGTGGCTCAGGCAAGCATAAAGATTGGATACTCATACAATAAGCCATCCCTCTGTAATTTATGCTTTGTTTTGCACTGCATGTGTTTTACACAATATTCTAAATATCCAAATAGATTTAAAGATCCTCTAGAACTGGAGTTTCTGGTTTGTAGCTGTAGAAGATCAGATCTCTTTTCTTCTTCTCTAACTCACAGAAGACAGGACAGGCTTTCCTTCACTTTTGAGTCATCCTAGCACACTAAACATAAGCACTGTCCTTTTCAGTCCCTTCATCACAGTTAGGTAAATTACTTCTATGTACAAGCTCTTCATTCTGTTTAAGATTGACAAGGTCATGTCCTTGATTTAATAAGAACTCTACAGAGCATCTGGAAAACATGGAGCTGGTATCAATCCTACCTTGCCTTCAAAATTAATTGAAAAAACAGTTTACCAGTGGTTCAATGACTACCTCAGGATACATGGACAAAATTAAAAG
The DNA here is from genome assembly GCF_023343835.1 of Lagopus muta. Taxonomy (NCBI): domain Eukaryota; kingdom Metazoa; phylum Chordata; class Aves; order Galliformes; family Phasianidae; genus Lagopus; species Lagopus muta. The sequence goes on from NC_064433.1 coordinate 85,567,326, forward strand.
AGCCTGTTTTTCAGGCTGGATGTTCTCCGCCCATAGCTCTGATGAAATTTATGGGTAGTAATCTCAAAAAAAACGACTCTTCTTGCAGCAATATTCACCTCTCCCTTGACATCATTTTAGCACATCTCTTTCAAAATGTGTTTACATTCTGATGTTTGCCTATATACCAGTGACAATATTTCTGCATGCACACAGATTGGTAATAGCTTTTGAAAAAGTATTACTGAAAGATACATTAAAAATTACTCAGTGGCCAGAAAGCAGTCACCTCACTTAAGTCTAAGTGAAACATAAACAGCCACTTTGAGACTACTGGAGATGATAAATAGTATGTTTGGACTCTTTTAAAAGATTCGCTAAGCAATGGCCTCCTCTTCATAAACGCTAACTGTGCTAAATTCCAACGTGTCTGAAAGTAATACCTCCTATTTATTTCTATGGAAACTACAACAGACACAGAGAGAACAATAGCACAATTTGATAGAGCAGAATTTCAGCTACAAAACACTATTTTTCAACATTGTCATTACTGTTAGCTGATTTGCGTGGATGAGCTGATCAAGACACTCTTCATTTCATGATGTGACAGCTGTGTGTGGCCATCCAAAAGAATATGGCTTGTCTTTCATGTCACTGTTGCCACTGCTGCAACGTGCCTGACTGTGCTCAGATCCACTGTTTGGTCTCCAGAAATATTCAGCAAGTGTTGAAGAATGTCAGTGGGTGCCATTTTTTCTTCAGGGAGGAATTCAATGACACATCTTTGCTTCATCTTCACTTCCACTCCAGACACCATTTCATCAGACTTCTTCTCTGCTGCCCTCATAGTAACAAAATGTTAGGTAATATTGGTGTAAGATTCAACTTCTGCTGCCATACCACCACCATCTGCCTCTGATGTAATGGGCCATCATAATAAAACAGGAGGCATTACCTTCAGAGCAGCCTTCATTTATGACCATCCAATTAGGTTAGCTTTAAAGAAGCAGCATACATAATGGATTTAATTGCTTGAGAAACATTAGAAAATTCCAGTGGTTTTTTTTTTGTTGTAAAATATGTCAGACCATATTCCAGCAAAAGTAGTTAAATGATTAATATTTTTCTCTTCCTAGTTCTAGAGATGAAACCTGAAGCAAGCATAGAAGCAATCAGTGAAACTGTAAATAGCATGCAGTGATTAAAAAGATAGAAGGTTTGTCCGAAGTGGTACTTCTAAAACATTACAAAAAAACACTCTGGACATAATTGTGTTCCATTAGAGGGGATGGGTGAATCATAGAATCATAGAATCACCAAAGTTGGAAACGACCTATAAGATTGTCTAGTCCAACCGTCTCCTCATCAGCATTGCCACCACAAGCACTAAACCACATCACGCAGCTCCTCATTCAGACGCCTCTTGAACACTGCCAGGGACGGCGACTCCACCACCTCCCTGGGCAGCCATTCCAGTGCCTGACCACTCTCTGAGAGAAAAAGTTCTTCCTTATGTCTAACCTAAACCTCCTCTGATACAGCTTGCAGCCATTTCCCCATGACCTGGTTGTTGCCTGGGAGGAGAGGCCAAATCCCTCTTCAACACAACCTCCCTTCGGGAGGTGGTAGAGTGCAATGAGGTCTCCTCTGAGCCTCCTCTTCTCCGGACTGAACAATCCCAGCTCTCTCAGCTGCTCCTCATAAGACTTGTGCTCCAGACCCCTAGGCGGGGTTGGGGAGGGGAGGAAGTATAGGTTTTTGGTTTGGTTTTGAGGGTGTGGTGCTTTTTTTGAGTATTATTTTTCCCTTCCTCTAAAGCAAGAACTAAATCACATGGTGTTCAACATGCCTGAAAAAAAAAAAAAACAACCAGGCATGAGGTGTTTCATTTTGAGATTTGAAAAATGCAAGCCATCCTAAAACAGTCAACACTACATAAAACATCATGCACTGTGGCATGAGTCCAGGACTTTCAACCCATCTACCTTGAAATATGCACAAGGACAAAACTGTGCCCTACACAAGTGCAAAATGACAGTGGTATATAATTGGAGCTGATTATGTACTGATTTTATGGTACTGACCATCAAAGCAACATGTTGCTCTGGGTGTGGGTTGTGGATGTCAGATGCTGTTGTGCATCCAGGTGTCCTGCCAACAGCTTCAATTTGGCACTGAGTTTGATGCTGCAAACGGGGACTTTCTGAAGGGAGTCATGCTGGGCCTTGTGGGACTCCCATAGGTAAAGCACTGGGCCCTCTATTTAAGCAGATGTTCACTTCCAAACCCACACATTTAAAGCAAAGGACATGTTTAAAAGGACATGCTCCCAGCACAGGTGCATTCCTGTGGGTACAGAAGTAAAAAACCTGCATGGAGAAATGTACTGCTGCACTCCAGGCATCAGTTCTTCAACAGTGAGGCCCCAGATCCCTGTGAATCTCACCCAGTTTTGATGTGAGGAACCAGAAAGTTTAAAAAGCTTGTGTTTCCTCTGTGAGAAGCCTCTATGACAGTGCTGAGCAGAGAGGCAGTGTCCTCAGTGAAAAGTGCTCAGTGTCTTGCTATTTCTCACAACTGATCAATGAATTTCTTCCTTATTAGCTTTTCTGCCTATGTTTGGAAAATTATTTTACCTGCTGTTGCCACAAGTTACCTCAGGATCAGATGGAAATGCACAACTTGCTGCTGAACATTATCCTCTTCTCACACAGTAATAGTTTTGCTACTGTTGGTCAGTAGAAGACACAGAGGATCAATTCAGGCCAGTACCTACCTACCTTTTCTGAGGTAAACTATAGGAAGAAGGAAAAAACCTCAAAGCCCAGTCTTCTGGCAACAGAAATCCAGAAGAGTTGAAAGCTAATTGAGTGTTAAAGCAGCAAATGCCATTGATGTGAATTTTAGCATCCAACACAGAAACAGAGTGCTCTGTACAGTGTTTCAGGGCCCTTGGCTGCAGCTTGATGACCTCCAAGAATATTTCCCTTTAGTTTCTTATGTGATGTCCACAGATGTCTGTTGTCAGCTTTATAGCCGTAAGCTGCTTCTCCTATTTCTGGCTGGTGATTGCAGACAAGCAGGTAAGTGTGAGACCAAGTGCTTAACAGAGCCATGCACAGAACCTGGTGCTTCAGTAATGGGGGAGTCCCTCTGAATGGCAGAGGTCTGTGAGATAAAGGTCTTGGTGCCTCTTAAAACTGGTAGGAAGTAGAACAACTTCTATGTAGTAAAAAGGAGAGGAGAGGCCGGGTATGGATATTATTTGGAGAATCCCAAGCAGATCAACATAGGGCATTTTCCCTCGCATTTATGACTGTTCATCCTAGTTTTATCTTCTGCAAATAGTTTGAGAACTCCTCTTCTTTCAAGCAAAGTTTGTCTTTATAATCAATTTATGGATTGATTCAATGTCTGTCCCCTAATGTCTGCCATGCAACCAGTTGCACACAAGAAAGACCAAGTAACACGTACTCAAAGTAAAGAGATTGCAAATGTTTCTAGGACTGGAATAGGTTTGTGGAAATGGTTGTAAATAAGATATATAGTCACAGCATTTGAATTGGTTCACAAATAATTTGCAAGCAGGGAGAAAAAAATGAATCACATAGTTTATTTGCAAAATAAATAAATAAATTGAATGAATAATTTGATCAGTTCTGTTTCTGAACATTAGAACTCAACTGAAATGAAAGAGCACTCTGTAGTTCTCCTTGCTGAATTACAACAATTTTTTGAGCTTGACTGTGAAAGGAAAAAGTGAATGTTTAGATGTTGTTTGACCAGCAGCTGATGAATGCATACTTTGGAATGTAAATGGGCTTGTTTTTTTTTTTTCCAGCAGCTACAACCATGTATAATGTAAACAGACTCTATTTGGAAATTGATTAGACTCCTACTTGGTCTCATAGAGTGTGGAGAGTCACAATTACTAATATAGTAATTGGATTCCCCCACACAGCTCACAGCTAACATAAGGCTTATTTCATAGTGTTACCTTCTGAAACTACAAAGGCAAGAGAGAAATCATATTTACTCATTAAATAGCAAATGATAATTTGAAAGACCAGACAGAAAGGAATAAAAAGTCCCCCAGATTTATAAGAAATGTGTAGCCAGTGAGTTTTTTAGTTCCCTATGAAAATAGATATTAAAAAATATAAATCTTTTCATCATAAATACAATCTGGAATAATGGTCATCTACAGACTAAACCTCCTGGAAAGGTTTAGGTAACTCTCTAGTGTGCCTTGTCAAGCAGTCATTGATTGTGAGCATTAGCAAGAGGTATATAAAAACTTATAAATATTATATGCAGACTAGCTGCACTTAGATTGATGATTAATAGGTCTGCTGTTGGTAATCTATGGCATCTCTTTTGCATGAAGAAAGCAATTAGAAACACATTTCCGAATATTCCAGACAGACCTTAGATGGTTCACAGTATAAAATTGAAATCTTGGAGTACCTACATGCAAGAATCTAAGTGAAATGCACAGATAGATTCAACCCTGTCACCTAAAATTCCCTGTTGTAGCTAATGGGAAACAATCAAAGTTGTTAGGCTGAAAATGCAATTTCTTTTTTCTTTTTTTTTTTTTCTTTTTTTTTTTTTTTTCAGAATTCCTAAGGGCTTGTTAGGCTTTTTTTTGTTTTGTTTTGTTTTTGTTTTTTGTATGTGTGTTCACTTTAAACACATTACCTTATGTTAAGAGATTAGAACAAAATCTATGGCACCTGTCTAGCATTGGTAATCAACAATACAATTACAAACTAGCTATTATGTGGAACTAATGAGAACAACATCATTTAGGAACTGAACAGGGATTAAAGCAAAACTCTTTACAGGATTGAAACTCTTGTTTCTTGTTACTGAGTATTGTTTTCCCACTGTCTCCACTGGTGTGGTCTGTGGCACTGGGCAGTTATCCACAGCTCACGCTGTGGGAGTTATGTGGGAAGCACATGTACTTCTTCATTTGGAAGATGTGCAGTTTTTTTGCATATGTGAGTGTGGTGAGAGTTGGAAGGCTCCCAGGTGTGAAAACCTGAGAGAAGTTACCCCTTTGGAGTTCTCATGTGCCTTGGTATGTAGATTTAGATTGGTATGTAGAATTAAGTAAAGTACGAGGAGCTCAAGTCAGGACATGGTTTCCCCTTTCAGAAAGCTTCTTAAACATCTGATTTGCTAAGAAAAGATTAGTGAACAACCGTGAGTGTATCAGTCAGCCATCCTCACACTCTCAATCTGTCACCTCTTGGTTGATTTTGGTTAAACATGTCAGATAAACAGAGACCGCAAAGGCCTGACAGATACATGGTCTAGGGGCCATGTGGAGGCTGTGGGACCCTCAGCCAGGAGTTGGTCCATGAAGCTCACCATTGACCCACATATCACTCCACGTTCTCTCCATTGACTTCTGGGGATACCCATGGAGAAGAGCGAGGATAAGTGTGAGCAGCATGGTGTGAGCTCAAGCACTGCTGAAAGATTGAAAGATTGAGGTGCCTGCAGAGGAGTGAACTAGAGGGTGAGGAGCACAATGGTATTGAGAGCACAGAGCCATAGGAAACAAGGTGTTGTTAATCTTCCACCTTGTAGAGCTGCTGTTGTATGTTACTCTACATTGCTTTTAATTTTAGGAAATAGGTGCTCAGGGTGCTTCTTTTTAATGTTAATTTTTTCTTTCATATCCATAATTTTGCAAAATGGATTTTGTGTGCACTGTAACGTCATACTTAGAGTAAGCATTTGGTATTAGAGTTTTATGTGAGAGATGAAAATAATAATAGTCCTTTTTTTTTTTCTAATCAAGAAATTAACCCCTTCATAACTCCTTCCAATTAAATGTTTGGGTGGAAAACATCTCTAGTTGTGTTTATCCATTTAGTTCATTAGAGAATAATGGAACAGTTAATTAAACCACAATTTTATTTTTAACCTCAGTTTTGGAATCCTTTGTAACCTAAGGAAAAATTTCTTCTTGTGTCCTGAAACTTCTCCTGCTGATTCTCAGGCAAGAGGAGACTTTTTCAATCTTCATACAGCTTGGTTATAAAGACATTGTATTTCTGCATTAACCACCACAGCATGCTGTCGATCAGAGGTCTTTCTTTGGTTTGACTTGATGCCTTTAAAACACAGGAACATTTGAACTCAAAAGTTTCCAAACTTGGCTGAAGATCTGAATTCAACCTTAAAGCACAAGATAATTCATGTCCAGTTTAAAGTCATATCCTTAATCTATTGTGCCCACAAATTGTGAAAGGGTCACCAAACCACCAGGAGACCTTTTGTAACTACAGTAGGTGCCATAAGCCCTCAATGCAAACAGTAGGCAAAAGTCTGATGTTATGTACAGAAAGAGGTTCAAACTTTCCTCTGAATTTTCTTACTTTTGTGCATCCAAGGTCAGAACCTTAATGTTATCTGAATATATTGTGTTTTGTGATTTAATAAAGCAATGTTAGAGGCTAAAGGTCTGCCTACTGTGTGAGTTATTTTTAAAATGTCCTTCAACTTAACAAGACTCCTGAGAGTAGAGTAACTTTTCTACTTCAGATTTATCTTGGGATCTCAACTTCAGTTCTAGGCTTCCCATTGCATGAGAATATTGAATTCATTGTCTTCATCTCCATTTTATGTTGTACTGTTTGTACTTTACTGTGGTATATGTTTCACGTCTATTTCTTTTGATATAGGTGGAGTGGCAGTGTCTTACAGGGCTACCTTTACCATCTTCAGTTATGACCTCACTGATCTCTTGGCTCATTTTCCTCAGACAAGTCATCTACATGCCTCCCTGTAGAACAGAAACCAGTCCAAGCTGGTACTTGCTGGTCTGTACTCTTCAGTGCCATCCTTAAATTTAGTAAATAAACAAAAGGATCAGAACCAGCACTTTTTATTTGATGTATGTTTCAATATTTTATCATCATTTTCCATACAGTTGAGGATAAAAGGAGTGGCAGAGGTAAGGAGGAAAAGATGCTATCTTTTAACTTACATTGCAATGAAAACTGCTGAAATTCCTGCCTATTATACTGAGACCCGTGATCAGACATTACTTTCTCAGGCATAACAAGTGGGAGTTTTCCTATCTAATTTTGGCCATCAAAAATGAAGCATCTCATTAAAGATAAATGTTTAGACTTTTTCTGTAGTCTGTAGAGATAAAATGAAGATCAATTGCTCCAGAGAACAATTAATTCTATTATCTTAGATATCTGTCCTAGGATGATATGAAAAAGATGAATCTTCTCAAAGTACCTCATTTTCTCCACTTACTGTAGAGGAAACCTAAATGACTAGCTGAAACCAGAAACTCACTTTGGATAGTTAAAATTAAATTATATGAATCCCATGACTGTGTCTAATGTAAATAGGATTTAACAAGCAACTCTTTATTAGTAGAATATTTTAGAGGGTCTGAACTGGAAATGAGAATTATTGTCTAGGGCAGTTGTTCTCATATTTTCAAGCATCCACATATCTGTATTTGATGTGATCAGGGGCACCAATTATTCCCAGGACACTATTGATTAAACTTAAGGAACAACTTTCTCCACTTTTTTTTTTTCCTCCTCAAGGTTAATATCTCTATTATTTCAGTTTAATTAGTTTGATTTAAAAAAAAATCAAAATACAAAAATAAACTCGGTAACTTCTACTGTAGGTACCTTCTGCTTTGGAAGATGACCTGACAGTTACAGTCTGCTCTCCTTTCGTGAATGAACTGAAATAAAAGTAGTGCCCAGTGATGTATGTATACTGTAGAACCAAACTCAGCTCCTTAGATTTTTGTCAAAGATGAAGTATGTATGCCTGTAATCATTATGTTCTTTTCAACTTTGCATGACTTCTATAATCATGCATTCCAGATTGGGGAAAAAAAAAAAAAAAAAAAAATGTTCCTCCTTTAGGAAAGTAGGCTACTTGCCAAGCCCACTTTCACAAAAGCATTAAATCATTTAGTTTTATTTCAGTTTGTATGGACATCATATAATGACTTAAAATTTTACACACGTGGACAGAGTTCCAGTCAGCTTCTATAATTGAGCATAGGTCTGTTCTTCAACTTGTAAGATGTCAATTAGGGTCTTCAGATTTGACTTTGTCGTTACAGGAGGACTGTGACATTCCCTGCTTGAAAGCATTCATGGGAAACTGAGTTTTATGTTGTCAGTTTTAAAGGACTTAGAACTTACTGTCACATGAGTGTTCTGTATGCAGCTCTTTGTCCTAAGTTTTCAAATTCTTTCTTTGAGCCATTCATGCTCTTCTTTTTATGTCATCATGTCATTTTACATTCCCAATAGCGGCTTTAGCATCAGATGCTTTGGACCATTCCCAACGTCATCATAATGTAGACAAATTCCTTGGATATATTCTGTGGTATTTCTTAATTTTTATTCTTTAAGTGTTAATCTCAAACTTCTAGTAATCAGTCTCTCTGGGTGTTTTCTCCCAGTCATAATCACCATCTGGTTTCTTATCACAAGCTCAATTAACATGATTGCTAACTGCAATTGCAAGATTAACTTTTTAACCTTAAATCAGTCACAAACTCTTTTGGTTTTTCACCTTCTGTTTGTTTAAAACTTCTGTATGAACTATTTCTTTTTGATGAGTATTACCATCATTCTCAAGTTAGCCTCATTTGCCTCAGTTAAGTGAAAAGTATTACAATTTTTTTTTTTTTTTTTTTTTTTTTTTTCAGAACCAGCTCTTACCATAATCTTTTTTTTTTTGCCAGTTGTCTTTTTGGCTGATGCACTCTGCTTGCGTGTAGAAAGGGAATAATGGATTAATATATTCCCATACCTCAGGAATGTGCTTATTTGCTATATTTTTTTTTCCAACTGCAGACCTCTACAACTGAGAATCACTGGGGTCACTGTTTACACTTTTCTCAGTGGCCCTTGCTGAGAGACATATTGAAATACAGCCTCCCCATGGCCTTATAGCCATTTCTCTGACAACTGAGTAGGATTTTTCAATGCAAGAATCAGCAACTCCTAGCTGGCCACCTTCACAATTATATTCATAAGAAACATACTGCTTTCTCTCCTTTGAATAGAGAAGCGTTATGCTGCCAGCAGGTTTTATAAATCAGGCAGAAGGTCAAAGAACTTTGCCAAATTTGTTACCTGAAAACCAAATATAAAGTTGAACAGACTGGCTTTGTCTACTAGCTATACTAAAAATATACGAGTTCCCTTTCTTTTAAAACCTTGAAATACCTGTTCTGTTGTCCCTTTCTTTTTTTAATTGGTCTTGGTCTCTCAACCTTTCTCCTTGGCTATCCAGCAACTAATTAATGCAATTAACCACTGCATCACTATGGCAATTGCTCATATTGTCCTGTTGACTTCCCCAGAAGATACCTGAGGCTGCATAGGTAAAAAATAAAATGCAAAGACCATGGTGACAATGGGTCAGGAAAAGATGGGCTAGAAAAAGCCAGGACAGGACATTTGTCACTACCTGATTAAATCTACATGGAATATCTAACTCCTTTCTGGAGGTGATAGAGCAAGCTGGTGTAGAGGAAACAGAGACCTGAAAGCTTTACACCTGTTAGGATGGTCTCAGAACCTTAGTGAAGGTTAGTAATTTATCGGTGTTTTTGATACAGTTTCTACTATGAACCACTCACCCCTTGAGCATGGTATGTGCACCCGTGAGTGCTGTTAGTTTTCAAAAGTTTCTCAGAAGGACATGAACCATAAAGTCTCCAAAAGAATGTAGCAGAAAATAGAAAAATAAAGTAGCTCCTTTGATGTATTTTATCTACTAGCATAGATAGGGCATGTCTCTACTGGGGATGAATAGCAAAAAAGAAAAGAAGAAAAAAAAAAAACAAAACAATCAGTCAACAGAATGAATTGAAAACTATCACAATACTGTAATTACACCTTGTTCTGTGCTAATATACCTGAGATGAATTGCTACTTGCTGGCGCTCTCAGGTGCATTAAGGCATGAACCATAATGGCTCTGAGCAGCTTAACCTGGAATCTCCATGCACAGCTGTAAACCCAAGAGCTCTTTTTAAGCCTAGCTCTGTTCTTTATTCTTTCTTTGAGTTTCCTTGGAAGAGTGTTGATCTTCAGGTCTGAAGACTGCTTTCTTGTTTTGTTTTGGGCTAATGCTGTAGATTTGCCTGCAAAGTGCCTGATGTGATCTTAATGCTGAGCTGTGGGCTGATTTTTCTAGCTTGATTTCACATCTGCCTGGACACTGTTTAATGAGATAGGTTTCTATTGGAATGAATCGCCTCTGGACCTTTCCTGCTTTAACAATGTGGCACTAGGCTTTGGCTGTTAAGTCCTACCTTCTTTTTACTGTGGGATCTCCTTAGTGCTCCATCCCATTGTGTTCATGTTTGCTCTTCAGCATGAGTAGAGGTCCTTGTAAGGCTTTTAAGCCTCATGGAGGATATCTTACTGAAGACAAATTTGTGGCATGCAGCCAGGGAGCTGTAAGAGCATGGAAGAAGAGATCGTGTCCCCTAATGAGAGCAGTTAGGCTCTCCTATGTCTCACAAGTATATTCTGCCTTCTGCAAAATCTGTGGCTGCTGGACATATGAAAATACCCTACACCTTTTTGATGCGCTGAAGTGAAGAGCTGAAGCAGCTGGATGTAATTTCTTAATGCCCTAGGAGCAAATGGCAGCTGCTTTTCCAAGTGCCAAAAAGTGTGGTTCAGAGGAACTGCCAACAGACAAGACATGAAGCTAGTGTGTCCTGTTTCTGCCAAATAGGTGACTCTGTTTGCAAGTACAATTGGAACCGTGTAGCTTCAAATCTAGAGGTGGCGCAGGGCCTTGTGAAAGTGAAAGATAACTCCCCATGTGATTGCAAGCTAACTAGTGCACAAGAGAGCAGCTCCCAGCCAATTTAGGCACAAGATGTACATCAAAATAGAACAAGAGACTTCTAAAACAGGAGGTGGAGAAAGTGCATACCATTCAAAATCCATTAAAAGGAGCTTCAGTCAACCTCAAACTGTCATTTCTAATGCAATTAAGGGAAGGTAAGAGTGCTGAGCTTTATTGCCTCTTCAAGTACAGTCTTATTAGTAAGAATAATGTGCTGTAAATTTAAATGCTTCCATATATTTTACTGATATAGTTTTTATTGGTACTTTTCAAAGGTATTTGGAAAATACTTGGATTATTCTCCATCTATTCTTGGATTCATCTCCATCTATTGTTACTCAGTCAGAAGCGTTGCCACAGGTTCTGAATGCTGTAAGTTTTCCTTTAGCCCTCAGCAATAACTAATGTTCTATGTGTCTTAAAGGAAAATATTACTTTGTGTTAACGCATCCATGTAATACTGCAAACACTTTCTAAGTATGAAAAGATATTTTACATGAACAGTCTCTGTCATCTGAACCAAGCTGTGTTGTCTGTGAGAGCTGAGTGAGATTCTGGTACATGTATTGCTTCATTTTATTAAAACTAACAATGTTTCTGTTACCTTGCTTTGAGGAAAGTAGTGGTCGATCTACCTGTTTGGAAGTTAGCCCTTTCTAACCCTACTTCTGTGCTGCTGGAGTAGGTGTGCTTTAAGGAAAAGCAATGTATCTGTAGGCTTGGAACAGTTACATTGCCAATAGAGAATACTTCATAACGTGTAGTAGTGACATTGGATTTAATTTATGTAGCATATCTCTTTGTTAATATAGCATATAACAACAAATATAGCATATTTGTTAATATGTATATTAACATATACACAAGCATACTAAAAAATACGTTGTGTGGTTAGTTGAATTTGTACAGATATATGTGAAGTCAGCCCTTGCTACATTATGATGTGCTGTCCTCCTTCATGTTCCAGGTCACACAAATCTTGTGTTGAATTGATTTTTTTTTTTTTTTTTTTTTTTTTTTTTTTTTTTGCACAAGTTCATGATTTCAGTCAGGAATCTGAGGTCTCCATGGGACTGGGACTTTCCCTGGGCTGAACAGGGCCAGGTTACCCAGTCTTTCCTCATACAGGAGATACTTCTGGCCCTTTATCATCTTTGCCCTCTGCTGTGCTCATTCTAGGAAGATCACTGTTTTTTCAACTGGGGAGCCCAGAACTAGACACAGTATTCTAAATGTGGCCTCACCAGAGCACAGTAGAAGAGAAGAATCATCTCCCTCAATCTGCTGATTGCACTCTTTTTAATGCACACCAGGATACCAATGGTTTTCTTAGCCACGAGAGCATACTGCTGGCTCGTGGTCATCCTGCTTCCACCAGGACACTCAAGTCCTTCTCTGCAGAGGTCCTCTCCTGCAGGTCATTCCCTAAGCTGTACTAACTAATTTATGGATGAGAACTGAGCAGATTCCTTGACATTGAGCTTTTGAACTGCATTTCTCCTATTGATAATTCTTATCAGAAGAAAGCCTTTAAATCATTAGCCAACTAGTAGGAGATAAGCAAGTACAAAGTTGTTTTTATACGGAACTGTTGCCCATGCACTTGAAAACTCAGTGGATATCTCCTTCTTAAGAGATCTGTTTATATATGTGGTGGGTTGCCATTTTGTTTGCTGCATTAAGAGGTTATCTTGGAAAGTAAACGCTTCTCTAAATTCTTGATAAATTTGAATGAGTATTTAATACCTATTAGATGTCTGAATTTTATTTCTTTACGTCTCTAGAACTTACTTGAAGATAGAAAGCAGAGGTAGAGAGATCTTGCTAGAGAGCTGTCATGCTGACTTTTATTACTCGTCCTTTATAAATAGTCCACTAACTTACACAGAATTTTCTAGCTCTTCACTGGAATGGCCTGCCTAGGGAGGTGGTGAAGTCTTCATCCCTGGCAGTTGAAGAGGTGTCTGGATGAGGAGCTACGAGATATGGTTTGGTAACTTGTGGTAGCAATAGTGATGGGAGGATAGTTGGACTAGATGATCTTCTAGGTCCTTTCCAACCTTGTGGCTGTATAACTGTGATTCTTCCCAGGGAGCATTGGATGCATGTGATGAACCATAATACATTTTGTGAAGTGTATGTGTAAGAAAGATTTTGATGGCTGTTGTATGACACAAGCATTTGTTGCTGCTGTGAAAACATATTGCTATGTTTCCTATGACTTTAGTGTGGTATATTTTTATGTGGTACAACAAGGTTGTATACTTGGGAATTAGTGTTTGGCAAAGCTAAAGTGATGCCTGACGGCAAGGAGTACAGTTTCTGGAGAAAATGCCTTTGAAGACAGAGTCTCACAGATAACAGTTAAATAATCTATATTCGTCTCAGGTCAGGGTAGTATAATGGCCAGGGCTTCTATAAATGTGCTTGTCAAGATGTTACAAACTTCATCTATGCTATCCTGGCAGTAGTGCTTCTACACTCACTCTTAAAATCTGGAAGATCAGTATGCTTTTCCCCTTGTTTTAATGATGATGAAATAAAAGCTATTATATCTGCTCATCGGTCTTGCCTCTCAACTCATACAACACCGTTGTCATTATGTTGCTATTAAACTTGCTCTCTCTTTCATGCCAGCTACATGTTGAGAGAAGTACTGCCCCAGAACCTGTATTAGGTTTGCGCTGGTGCACACAGCACTATTTGAAGTACTCAAACTAGTCACAGAAATTGAAGTTATGATTGCTCTCCAGTGATGCTTTATCAAATCTGTTTGTTCAGAAACTAGTGTCAGTGACAGCATAGCCTTCCTTCCAAGGCTGGAAATATGTTATATTAAGCAGTGACTCTTCCCCCATATCCTGTCTTGGTTAGGGTTACTCGACATGCAGGAGGTACCAGAACAGAAAGCTAGCAGGTTCCCTAGTCTGCAAACATAAATGAGAAACTTGCTAGCATCCTTCTTGATATCTTTGCCCTGACTCCTGTCTTGTCTGCTTGAATTCCATTTAATAGAGCTTCTACTGGTGTCACTAACAGCTTGCTTGAGAGGAAAATTGTACTGTAATAAGGTTGGAGCTGTACAGATAGCTTTCAGTTTTGGTTACCATCAAAACTTTAAAAAGTCTTTGTGCATCATCTGTTTTCAAATGGTGTTTAGTTTAATCTTTGTCTACTTACACAAAGTCCTTGTGTGCCAAGGCTTTCATGAGAAAGAAAAGGTTGGGGAAAAGAGGTAAGGGAAATACTCTTTCAGTATGTTGAGCCATGGCCTTCAATGTAAAATCTGCTATTTTTTATGAGTATTGGAGGAGGCAATCTTCAGATTAGCTTTCAGATGACATTTATGAGCTAAACTCAATCATTTATATTTGTGGAAAGCTCATGTTGAAGGAACTTGTCTTTAAACCAGAGTGGATAGTTAGAAAACTTTTTTATTTATTTATTTATTTTTACACTTGATTCCCTCCATTTATAGGATGGATTTAGATGGGAAGCCTGGCATGCTGCCCCAACAGTACAAATCATTGATACTTTTTTTGGTTCTTTTGTGCACCACTTTAACATCACATCTACACGATATTCACGACCAGAGATTCTACTACAGTCAGTGAAATGCATAGTTAGATTGCAAGGGGGGGGAGGGGGGAAGGGACAGACATTATTTTTATGGAGGAATCAAGGCATAGGAAGTTAATCTGATTTATGTTTAATCATTCATGCTGCCAAATCTTGGTATGAACTAGGGAAAAATCTTTTGTTTTAACTTTAGTCCTTAAGTTCAAATTTTTAATTAACTTTTTGTCTGTAACTCTCAATATGTTTCTGTTGTAGTTCAGTATGTTTTGCATTCAGGGAACAAAAATAAGGCTAATTAAACACTCATAAATTCCTACAGATTATCAAGTAAAGAATGCATTGCCTTTTGGGAAGAAAAGAGGAAAAATTGAATTCTTTTGTTGATGAAAAACAAAAAAAAAAAAAAAAAACCACACAAAACCAGTGCTGTTTAGATTATTCATTAATTAAAACTAGTATTTTTCATCTCTTCAGTTTTGAAAAGGTTATCTGCATTTAAAAAAAAATAAAACAGTATAAGAATTAAAATACCATATCAAAAACATTTCAAAATTGATTAAAGAAAATAGAGCCCAGTTCAATGTAGAGCTTCAACTTATCTGTACTCTTAAATTTAAACACTGCTTAAGTATTGAACACTGTTTCATTCTGCATAATATGGTATATGAACACCAAGTTAGTCAACCAAAAACTGAATCAAGTGGAAGGTTATGCAGAAATCAGTCTTTGCACTATTCAGTTTGAATTATTATTTTTTTTTCCAATCACTTCTGCCCGGATGCTGATTTAAGGATGCTTTGGACAGAATTTAGCTAATTTCACTCTGAAATTCTAAATTTTCCAGTGGAAAAGAAAACTCCATTTAACTTCTGATATGTTCAGGTTGTTCTTCCCTAGGAACAGACCTTGGAAGACTCGGAGGGATTTCATAAGGATTGGCTCTTGGCTCAAATTGGTTAAACAATACAGAAACTCCGAGGTTAAATGGCACTGACTTTCTTCTTTGTTCACTACAATAACTTCTCTAGACTTCTTCGTCTGTGCCTCAGAAAATTAAGCTGAACACCAAGAGATACAAGAATGAAAGGACATGGTCTGGAAATGAGTTTAGGACATCCTTAGGGGACGGCTAGATAGGACCCAGCCTGATAAAGTTTTTCACATTCGTGCCCCGGGTCCCATATTTGATAGGAAGACACATTTTGTACTCTTTATTCCTTTACAATATAAATTTCCTGGTTCTGATTTTTCTGAAATTAAATGGCACTTTGCTTTGTGTTAGCTAAACAGGTAGGTTTTAGCTAACTAATTAGGCAGGTTGCTAAATGCTGCTGCTGTCTCGGATTGAAAAGTCAACTGCTGATCCTATGCTGAGGTGCAGCCAACTGGATCCCCTGGCAAGAAATTGCAGCAAGATTGTAGTTTATAAGAAAAGAATATAGACCTAGCCCTTTAATGAGAGATGCTAGAATTGAGAGAATTCTAGAGTAGTCTGAGGGTTTATGATGAGCAATTAGTTACCAAAATTAATTTTTCTTTTGGGTTAGGGTCTTGGGATGAGTTCACACTGCCTCAAGATGAAACTCACAGTCTGTTCCTTCTCAGCTTCGAAGTAGTGGTCTGATAACTTTATTGTAGTATATGTTTTTCCCAATTATATTTAAAGGTAATTACATGTATATAATCTAAACAAGTCAAGAACTTGCACCTTTTGACAGGCTGACACTTCCTCTTTTGTTTCATTTATTTTTCACCCCACTCTACTGTTATTCATGTACATGCTTTAAAAACAGGAGATAAATAAATCAACTCTGAAGTCAGGGTGTATTGCATTAAAATGTTTTAAGTACAATCTCAGTATTCCCACATAGCTTTAACTTTCATCTGCCAGCATTTCAGGTTCCTGACTTTGATTTCATACCTTCAGCTGGCTTGCTTTTACTGTCCTGAGTAGATAAGCTCTTAAGATAAGTTACCTGAGCTCCTTGTATGGGTATCATTATGTGGACATGTGTGAACAGGGCCACAGCCCCCTGGGCTCATCAGGTCCAGCTGTCAAGTGCCAGAGGCACAGTGCTCACGCTGGCTGGGTTTGCCACCCCTTTACACAAGATCCTAGTGCTGTATAAATGGGGGCATGCTGCTACCAGAGCACAGCTGGTTCACAGTGAGGACGGAAGTTCAGGTCATCTCGTGCCCTTTTGTGTTACTGTGCCTAATTTCTATTTGCTTTCCCTTGTCAGTAAACTAATTTCACAAAATCACAGAAGCATGGAGCTTGGAAGAGACTTCTGGAGATCATACAGTCCATCCCCCTGCTAATACAGGTTCCCTGCAGCAGGTCACACAGGAAAGTGTGTTAAACATCTCCACAGAAGAAGACTTCACCACCTCTCTGTGCAGCCTGTGCCAGTGTCCCGTCACCCTCACAGTAACATTCTTCCTCAAGTCTGTATGGAACTTCCCACGTTGCAGTTTTACCCATTGCACCTTGTTCCACCGCTGAATACCACTGAAAACAAGTCCGGCCCCATTTCTGAGCAGTGTTTTCAATGTAGATATTTTTGTGTTTAAGTATTAAGTAATTGTGTGGTTAGAGGTGTTTGTCTATACCAAAAATCACTCGAGTTAAAAGGAAAAACAAAGGCCTCCTATAAGTGGGACTAAATATTATTTTAAATAGTCAACCACAAAATGAGTTAATCAAAATCTTTTTAGTTGACAACAACAAAACTTTATTCCTTATTTGATCACCTTTATCTATCGTAGCTCTTAAAAAGAATAAGACAAAGTGTTTTCAAAATTCCTGCCACCTTTCTGAAGGTGGTATGGAGTGGAAATTTTCCTATTGACACAGGCATTATTCTTCAAGATTCTTCTGACAATTTTACTGCTTGTTAAATGTGGGAAGTATAGAAGAAAGAGGAGCACTCAGTGCATGCACGTGTGTGTGCATGCAGAAGCTGATGTGTGTCCAGAATTAGCTTTTTATGAGTCTCCAGAAATTTCAGCTCTTATTTTGAACAAAGGTTTAGAAAGGTTCATATTTCTTCTGAATTGTTCGTCTAAATCATTCACCTAACCTTTTTTAATTAACAAGAATAGGGCTCTACAGTGTCTAAATCAGGAGAGTGAGTCTTATTTCTGCCAATTACTTGCATATGATTTGGCGATGCTGTGTATTTTAATTTTTATCTTGCTGTAATACTGTCTTGGTTCCCTAGAAGCATGCAAGCTAATGCTGGTAAGGGAAAAGTGCCTGGTGTCAAATGAATGCAGGATCGGGCAGTAACAGGCTTCTCTGACTAACACAGCATAAGCGTTTTTTAATGTCTGTCAGTTGTGTTTTTTTTTTTTCTTTTTTTCTTTCTCCTCTGTATTAAAAAGAACTTTGAATGAAAATAGAAGTCTAATTCACAGTGCAAATGGTGGAATCAGGAAAATTTTTGGTGTGTTCCCTTCACTTAGAGTTTGAGAATTGCAGTCAAACAGAACTACTTGACAAAGGTCATGCATACGCTGTTCAATTCTACGTACTGATTGTGTTTAAACCTTGCTGGTTTAGCTGTTCTGGAATGGACTGTGATGGCTCAGAAGAAAACACTTCCCTTCCCCACAAGCTTTGTGCTCAGCTGTCAGGTGCAGAGAAGGGCTCAGTGCAAGTGGTGTAACTCAACGCAAGCAACGCAAGCGGTGTTGGTACCCAACAAAGCGATTACTGCTCCAGCCACAGACCATCCTGTTAGATGAGCTAAAATCTCTGAGAGCAATGTGTGACTCATTTCTTCTGAACTGGATCCTTTTGGCTTTAAGTTGTGTAAAAATCAAAGCGCTGCTAGCTTAACTTCTGAGCTGAGTGGGCAGTTTAGGGAGGACTTCTTTCCCTCCCCAAATCATCCACATAAAGCTTGTGCTTTTCCTCTTTTTGCTTTTCTCAAAACTTCTGCTGCCACTTATGGCCTTCCTCAAGGCAGGCCTTGCATAGATACTTATCCAGACAACGCGGGATGAGCTCTAGCCATGACTGCAGCGTGTGTGCTGACAACTCTGCTGGCATCTCTCTTCACCTTGGGGACACCTGTGATGCCTGCAGGGGATGTCTAGGCCCTGTTGCTTGTTGTAGGGGCTAGATGTGCATGAACTTGAGTTGGGGTGGCTGTGGGAATTCCACCCTGATGTCTTGGAAACGGTGGAGGTGAAACCTTCCTCTTCATGGTAGGTGATATTGCCCAGGTGCACTGCTTGGGGCCAGTCATAATGGAACACTGACCACTGGGTAAAAACATTTAATTTACTGTGTGGTGTTGTTTATACTGTGTGAGGCTTTGAGGAGCATGCAGTGTGTGGTGCTATCTGTTCTTCAAAAGGTTTGATCTTATTTGCGTCCTAGGTTACGGTGATAAATACTCTTATTTGAACCTGAGGAATTCTCCATTTCCAGTCTTGCTGTTCCAGATAGGCTGGAAGAGTGTTTTAGGATTAAGGAATATGCCATGTTCTATTTTTTGCATCTACAATATATATAGTTCTAATGTGAATTACTGAGCAGTCCCAGTGTGCTCATACTCATTAGTGCCATAAAAATCTTGGGATTTATTTAGCAAGCCTTGATATGTAGAATATTTTACCTTCATTTTAAATGGTATTGTGCCAAGGCCCTTTGGAAATCATCTGTCTAAAACTTAGTACCTATTGGCTTTAGAACTGTGTTTAAAATAACTTTGTCAAAGCATATTTGAGTTTTTATTGCTACATTAAACCACTTTTTACTGTGTCATAAAATGCATAGGCAGTATTTACACTTCCAAATATTTTAAATGTGTAGTCTGGCCGTTTTGGAAAGATGAGATATTGGCATCGCACATTTCATCGGGGTCTTAGCAAGAAGGCTGCAATGTCATCCTTTCATTACTGCACAGATGTGTATGCTGGATATCCTAGTTAATGTATCTTATGTGAGCAGAACAACCTGATAGGCCACACTGGAACACTCATCCAAGCCTGGGACTCCCAACACATGAAAGGTGTAGAGCTGTTGGAGTGAGTCCAGAAGGGGGCCGTGTAGGTGATCAGAAAGCTGGAGCTCCTCTTTTTATGAAGAAAGGCTGAGAGAGCTGGGCTTGTTTAACTTGGAGAAGATTCTGGGTAGACCTTCATGTAATTGAGGGGAGCATACAAACAGGAGAGAGACTGACTTTTTGTACAGTTTGATAATGATAGGACAAGCAGGAATGGTTTAGGTCTAAAAGTGAAGAAATTTAGATTAGATATTAGGCAGAAATTATTTACTCAGAGGGCAGTGAGGCTCTGGCACAGGTTGCCTGGAGAAGTTATGGATGCCCCATCCCTAGAAGCAATCAAGGGCAGGTTGGATGGGGCTGGGGGCAGCTCTGCCTACAGCAGCAGGTTGGAACTGGATGAGCTTTAAGGTCACTTCCAACCCAAGCCATTCTACAGTTCTGTGATGATTCTATGATTTTTAACCATTGCTTTTTCATTAGATGTTACAATGTGAATAATTTTGGGAATGATCCTTAGCAGTGCATAGAAACCCTCTGCAAGTAAAGGAAAATGTGATTGCTTTGCTCCAGTGCCTTTGAATTGCTTTGGCAGAAATACAACTTCATATTCAAAAAATATTTATTCCATATTGCCTTATTAACATACTTTAACACTGTTCTTGAGGGAGCCATTCTAGCACTGATGGGTAGCAGTCAAAGTTTGGTGCTAGTGAAATCTTTTGCATCAACTGAGGCTGCTGACAAGTGTACTATTTCTGCAACAGGCACTTGACCTTTAAAAACTAGCCTTGGATCACTTAGCCACTTCACATTCATCCTGAAATTGCTGTGACACTTCAATTGGGAAGAACCTGATGTTCAGATTTAATTGTCAAGTCTATTTAGAAGTGGGGTACACAGTACTTATTGTCTATAGTGAAGTACTGTACTACTCAAAATTCTATTTTGATGCTCATTTTATCCAACAAGTTTAAAGAAGAATATAATTGTGAATGTACTGAAGCTTTGACCAGAATTGTCATCTGCATTAGGTTTTGCACCTCAGTTTGTTCAATAAGTTTTAACTTCACATGATTTTTTGTTGGAAAGTGGATCTGAATTTCAGAACATCAAATTATCATCCTTTGCCCCATCCCTCTTTCAGGAGGATGACTATTGATTTTAATAGAGAATATTCTGAATTGTATTTCAACTCAGAAGTTCTCATTGTTTCCCCACAGAGTCTAACAGAGTTTATTGTAAAGTGGAAATTCTTTCTTAAACTAAAAGGGGCAATAACCCACCTCCAAAGTTCCTAGCATAGAAATAAAGGGCTTTTCTAAACTAGAATCCTGAATAAGAATCAATTTCAAAGTCTTCCTTTGGCGATTACTGACAGCAGATTCAAAGTACCACATCTGGAGATTAAGCTTTAAGAAGTGTAGTCCATATGCTTGACAAGCATGTTTTTTGTATAAATGAGTGAAGTATCTGACAAAAACAATAGAGAAGTAAAAACAACAATAACAAATAAACAGCAACTCAACCAACCAAACATAAAGTAACTCCACAAAACAAAACTAAAACAAAGTATAAAAATGAGACACTTTTTTGATGTTTACTGACATCTGTTGTACTTCTAGGATGGTTACACTGCTGTTTCCAACATCTGTTCTGTCCAACTCCCCGCACAGCTAATCTACACTTTGATCAGTGTCCACTTCATTTACAAAAGGGCAGAAGGGTTTTATATCTGCTGTTTTATACAATGTATTTGCTGGAAGGAAAAATTGTTGAAGATCTGGGGTAAACATGATACTGAAATCTTCAATGAATATTTGCAGTTTTGTAATTATCCCTTTTCGTGCGTTTAATAACCTTAACTTAATCATTTATAGTACTGCCTGTCAGTTGCTGTCAGTAGCTTTTTAAAGGAGGAAGCTCATTATGACTCTCTCTGATACAAGTTTTACTTGAGCACGGAGAGGTGATCACCTTTATTGGCCAAAAGCCAGTGCCTCTTCCTGGAACTGTATCAATAAAGGCTTACAGAGCTTGCACAGATAGTATGAATGTTTACTGTTTGCAAGTACTGCAATCACAGAAAACAAGCCACTGAATCAGGACTGAAATTGGAATTCACACAATCAAAATTTTGAAGAGCTACTTAAGTCCAGAGGAAGAGGAGAGATGTGCTGTGAGCTAGATGCCAGTCAATACAGCTGGAATTTCCAACGCTGAATGAGAGCAACCATTTATTCAGGTAGAATGTATAAATGATTCCCTAGATAACTTCTGGAGAGCAACACATCCTTGAAAGTCATTAAATATTCCTGAACTATTCATATAGAAGGTGGGGAAATAAGTTGCACGCTTTTAGTTACTCATAAAGCTCAAGCTGCACTTCTAATGTGCTCAGTGTCTTGTAGATGAAGGACTTTCTTCTACAGGTCTTGACAAACTTTCAAATCTGCTAAGTTTAAATTAGATATCAGGTGTGTATGACCACCTTCATCTCTTTCTAAGCAGGCTTGTTTCCTTTTTTTTTGCATAGTTTGAACTTTTTCATGTAATCGAAGAAGTGCAAAGTCCTCTAGAATAATCTTTTCAAGGAAAATCAGGTCCTGTTAAAACAACTGTTTCTCCAATAATGTTCTGGCAGAAGAGAGTTCTGACTTCTTGACTGAGGAATGCATTCATAATAATTGCTACTGTTCATCCTTATGGAAACTGGAGATGCCATGAAAGAGATGGGTGATGTCACAGAAATGAAGGAGTGGCAGCTGTGATGCTGGCAATGATCTTTGCCATCCTGTAGTCTCTCAGACAGTCTCTGGTAACTGTGTGCAAGTAGACTCAGTGGACTGAAAGAGTGTTTGGCCATAAAAGCTGGGAGATGACAGGGGATTTATATACCTTTTATAGATGTGTATAATCCTGTTTTAATTTATTCCCAGTTGCTTGTCCACTCCATTGAGACATTTAACATTGGAACATTAACAGAACGCCAACTTTGTGGCTTGGACTTGTCAGAGTTATATTTTAATTTTACTGTAGGTAATATAATACTGATTTAGCCATTCATTTAATTTCCTTGCTTTGCCTTTGTGCACCTAGGTCTTCAAGCATATTGTAGTGTGTTGTTTTATTTCTTCAGAAATGACTTCTTGCAATGTGTGTGTATGGTAGCTGTTGCACTGAAGCACTGATTGAGCACCTGGGGGAAAAACCGGGTCAGCCCTGGGAGCACAGGTGAAGGCAATTCAGCTGTGTGACGGAAGGGGGTGGAGCCTGGCTGCACCACTCTTAGACCTCATTTAAGGGCTGATTGCCACTGGAGGATTTCTGGTTGGAAATCCTTCCCTTGTAGTGTTTTCTTTGGAAGTTTTGATCTTCAGAGAAAGGTAAGCACTTTTCTTTTGTAACACCGTTCTGTTTGCGCTAGCACCTTTACTACTACACTCCTCTATCACCCCTGTACTGCATTGAGCTTTCTGACTGTGATAGTCTGTGATTTTGTTCACTCAGAGAATGCTCTGGCCTCTTTTCATGTTGGGGCATGTTTTCTAGCAGGGAAAATGTTTAGGCTCCTCCTTTTTCTCTGTGATTGGGACGCATAATGTTGATGACAGCAGCTATTGGTAGTTCTGCAGTGGTCTGTACTGTGTGGTACGTTGAGTTCACTCTCTTAGGTCATCCTAAGCGTGCATGCCTCCTATTTCCATGTGCTACTTCTGATACTGATTGGAGTAACTAAATATGTATCTGCTAATGGTTATTTTTTAAAAAAATAAATTAAGTTTAGATATGTATGTTGTACTACTTTTATACGGGTTTCTTTCATGTAGACGTCTGCTTCTGTATCTTCATGAAATTCTGCTACTTCTCTTCAATATTTCTCCTGATTTTCACCAGTAAGACAAAGTTATTTTAATTTCTGTGGTTAATATGAGAAAAGTTTTTGGAACTGTTTTTAAAAATTTATTTACGTAATGTTTTTCTCACTTATGTTTGGAATCTACTGGAATTTCTGGATAAGGCTGCTTTTAGAGCAAATACCATAAATTGAAAACACTAAAGAAAAGCCTAAATAAGGGAGAGTTATAATATTGAGACCTTAAGAAAATGTAGGAGAGAAGAGGGAACAACTAACAAGCAAAACCTAAACAACAACAAAAAAATCCAAAGCAAGATTAGAATGATGAAGAAAGCTGAAGATTCTCAGGGTTTTTACTTGCTTAAGGGATACAGAGAAGGATGCTATCATCGGTAATTGAGGTGAAATTCTATTGTGCTTAATACCCGGGGAGCATACTCAATATCTTTATCATGATGCCTGTCAGGTCAGACTACTATAGATAAGCCTCACTTTATATATCATCCTAAACAAGAAATTCTGGTTTATACTAACCAAGGAAAGAAATCTGACCAGCAGTGAACAATAGCTACAAATCTACCCAGGAACAGGTGAGCGTGTTTTTCTGTAGTTTTGGTCAGTTTTAAGCACTGAAAGCTGGTAAGCAATTGGCCAAATCCATCTGGCTTTGTTGGGGAACAATAGTTAGCTGGAGATTTCTTTCGTCTTTACAGTGAAATAATTAAATTAGATGCTCTTTTTGCAAGTTAGTGTTTATTGCAAATCACCAGAGATTCTGTTTTTGCAGAACTTTTGTATGAGATTATGTTCAACCTAGTATACTTCGGCCTATTTCTATTCAAAGAAATAAAACTGCAGTGGAAATTGTAATATTTTGGTGCTTACATGTGACACTGCTTTTTTTTTTTAAGGGTTACTTTCAGTGCTAATTATTATATCCCTTTTACATGTGATGATGCAAGATGAATATGTTGAAATTAATTTTCACAATGATCATTAGTTCAGCTTGGGAGCAGTTTTCAACAATCTTCTCTGCTTACATCTCATCAGCATGTGTGGACTGAATAAAGGCAGAAATTTGCATGCTGCTGAGCAGCTGTTGCTCTTTTCGTCATGCATGTGATTATTTTAAAAACACAATTTCTTTCACAAGTGTATTGAAGTTCTCTGCCAGAGGGTGGTCAATCCTCTCCCTCAGCAATTAAATCAAGCCCGCTTGTACCCCTGTCTTGATTTTGTTCATCACTAAGTTATCCATGTTTATGATATTCATACAGATTATTTTCTTCACCATGCTGTTTTTCTGCTTTAGATGGTATATTTGGTTGAATTGTAAGTAAAATAGAGTAGGTTAATATGCCTGTGATCGACTGATCAATCACTGGATTCCCTGAGAGGAACCACTTGCATTTCTCTCTTTTCCAAGCCTGTGGTTTCATCAGCACCTCCTGTTGTTATCAGACCTTAGAATTTCAATTGAATGATTTTTATTTTTTTCTCTGTACCCTTTGCTTTCTGTAAATGTCAGAACAAGTCTATTTTTTTTTCCTCTGTTTTTAACTCAAATCTCGCTGTGATAATACTACCCTTTTAAAGCTGCTATTCCTACTTGTTAAATTTAATGTACATAAAAGAGCCTTCAGGTACCACTCATATAACCATGCTTTTTTTGAGTTTTTGTTTTTTTTTTAATTCTTACAAGCTTGAGAGATGGGTCATTTTGGGTTGTTGTTGTTGGTTCTTTTAGAACAGTTTTCTAGGCAAAAAGTGCAGAAAAATAGTGAGATGGATGCCAGCAGGCACAAGCTCAGCTTTAAGATTTGCCGTATACCTATGGGATCAAGGTGTTTCTACTGTGTGTTTAGGTAGAAATTAAGTAGTTGACCTCTCTGCTTCAAAATCTGACGCTCTTAATCTAAAGTAGTAGCTGTGTGATTCATGTTAATATCTGAGTATATCCCAGTCTTTCAGTGCTCATTCTCATGTCCTTGTAGATAGGGATGAGGGACACTGGAAAGGTTAATTACTTCAGAGGTCATACAGGAAACTAGTAGTGTATTCTCTGTTACCCTGCTTTGTCGTCTTGTTGTATCTACCATTTTATCATTGTATGTGTCCTTAAGTTTGATCCCAGTTTTCTTTTTAACCTTTCACACTATTGTTGGAGGTAATTATTTCAATCCCAGCTTCACTTCCTCTGAATTCTGAAAATTCTAATGGTGTGGGAACAAGCTTTGATTCAGTATTTGAGCACGGCAGACACCAAAATGTGTGCGACTGTATCTACTCTAGTGTCTTAGATTGGTACCTAGAAGTACTTTGAGGAGTGTCTCCTAATTGTCCATGTAGGAGAATCAGTTTGGAACAGAGGAACCATGCTTCTCCAGGAAAAAACTAAGCAAAGATGCCAGAAGTGAACCTAAAACACTTCAGAAGCAAAAGGTTGCTTGCTCTGTAGGGCTACTTTGGACCAAGCATAAAGTAAAGCTCCTGGAATGGTTACAGAGTGGGCACTGACCTCAAAAGCTGCTTCTTGGCCCACAAATCTACCCATATTGAGCCAGTAGTACATGCCAGGGCAACTCTAAGTGAAAGTTGTGAATTCCTAGAACAGGAAGCCTGCTCTAAAAGTGCTCCCTTCCTGTTTTACTGTGCCTCTATATTGTTTTCTTTGGTGAGTCAGAGTGCATGCATGTGTTTATATTCCTCATGAGCACTAAGATGAACGTCAGATTTTTGTTGGGTTGACAGCCCCTTTTTAGTGCCTTTTATTTTAATGTATTTAATTAGAAGCCCTTACCATGGAAGGTTTAGTGCACAATAGGTCTTTGCTACATTATTTGTTTTGTCATCTAAGCTGTGTGGTATTGTTTAAATGTTGTTCTCACTCTTTGTTTTCCTAGTTCCAGCTGGGAAACCCAAATACTTTGAGCAAACAAATTGTGACTAGAAAAAATTTACTGAAGTTCTGCTAAATTCACAGGATCTGGGGTTTTCAGGCACTACTCAGGATGTCTGGCAGGCATGTGAATAGCAAATTGTTCTCTGAATTGTAGTGAATGAATTCTTGTTAATAAGCGGGTTTGTTTTTTTTTTTTTTGTAGTAGTAGCAGTAGAACTCAGCTTTAAAGACAGAATTTTGCTAAAATATAGGCAATAGGAGGGTAAACACTACCAAAATAAGTATTAGTGCTGTCCCTGTGGGATGCTGCTAGGTACTGGGAAGCATTAAAATCCCTCCTATTACCTCTCTCCTCCAAATCACTTTCAAATCTTCTAAGTGAAATACTTCCAAACAACAACTCTAGTGAATAAAGCAAAAGACTAGTTATTTTTATACTATTATTTGGAGGAAAAGAGGTTATTTTTCTCTTATTCTCTTTTTGATATTGCATATCATTAATTTCTACTGGAAGAAGAAACCAGCAGGTGCTCAGCTCATACCCATTGCTTTAAGTTCAGTTGGTCTCTAATTTCACTAGCTTATTCTCCCTAGAATGTACTTTCCACTAGGATTCTTTAATGTTATCAGTGGGAGTGAGCAGAACAAGCGGAGTACTATGGAATTAAGAGGAAAAATCCATAAAACCTGATGTAGCAGAGCAGCATCAATGTTTTGTCTGCCAGTGTTTGAGAAGATGGCAGGATGCATGGAGCTGGCAGCTGGATTTAAAATAGGGAAGTATCTCGTGTAAAGGATCTCCTATGAGCTGGTATTGGGAAAGGCACTTGCAAGCAGAATCTCCCTCTCTGTATTACCCTCTCCCAGGGAATAGATAATGCTAAAGTTTAAATGATCAGTGTTGGCTTTTGGCATGCAAAAGATGAGGTTAAGCAGAGTGAATGCTCTCTAATGAAACACAATGACAGATGACAGCCTCTTGCTCTTGGAGCTGGGCATTCTTTTCAGGGGAAAATGAAAATTTCAGGAACAAGAATATAGAGAAACTTGGTCATGGCAAGGATTTTAATCCTGCATGGAAATCTTTTCTGAGTGAAGGTCAAGGAAAATAGCTTATTTTATACTCTATTGATTATTTTATAAAACTCTAAAATACGCATCAGGATGTGCTGAGTTTAAATCTGCCTTTGGGAGCAGTCCAAATCTAATGCCTTGGAGGAAGGGGAAGGCAGAAATAAGATTCAAAAACACTATTCCAAACCTCTGGAGAGGCCATCCTTGTTTGGAACTTGATTCATAAAATTAACTTCTTTCTATCAATCACTGCTTTCTATTTGTATGCTGGCCTGCTTCGATGGATCAGAATCTAGTTAACAGGTTTTAGCTTATATCCTCCTCTAGGCTGGAGGAACTAGTGGTAAAGGTGAAGACCATTGTTGGAAGCAGTTTATTTACTGTTTCATTGCCTCAAAATGAATTCAGACCTACTCCTATCCTCAAAACTGACTTTTCCTTAAAAAAGAAACAAACAGAAAATGAGCAACAAACAAGCAAAAAGAAACAAAAGCGCATTTAAAACAGTGTCTCAGTTTTGTTCTTTGTAAATAGTTCATCACCATATTTAGCAACTGAGGCCAAGCCTGGGGCTGGAAGAACCAATGTGCAGAAATCCATACTGCTGGCTGCTGTGGCTGGGGAGCAATGCAGCCCATATTACTTGGCAAGAAATCCTGTAAGTAATCAGCAGGGTCCTCAAAGGTCATCCTTCTTGTGTGTTGCCTAAAAGGCTTTTTGCTCTTTTCCTTTCCTCTATTTGAATTGATCCTGTCCAACAGAGTCTGGCTTTGTACATAAATCCTTGCTAAGCTTTCAGTCTGTGCTCTAGCTGTGCTACACTGCCTCATGCTACTTGATGTGCAGAAGTCAAAGAGGTTGCTGGTTTGATAATACCGATATCTGTTAAAACCATGCCCTGAAAACAGACTGCTCCAAATACAGTAACAACCATCTCATTGGTAACAGCAGGTTCAAGCTCCTGTCTTGCTGTGCTGTGTGGCTCTGGAACATGAGCAAAGTGACTTGGCAGCTCAGAGGGCACTGATGGAAGTTGTGCTTCTAAACTCCTTGGTTGTGGCTGAGAGTTCTGTTCCCAGAGTCAAGCAATACAAAGAGTGAACTCAAGGAAGCATGAGACTGATATGAGCTTTAGTTAGTCAACCCCTTTTCTTCCTTATGCTGAAGATTGTTTAAAAGTAGATGATGCTATTTTTCTCCTCTCCGTTGTCAGCAAATGAAGTGTCCTTCACAAAATCAGCCAGCTTGGCAAGATGCTGGATCTTGCTATTGTCAGCTATGGAAACTGGTTTAATTGTAAATTCTCACTTTCTCATGTTTGTGTGATTTAGTATGCAGTTGTTGTGCAATGACTAAACTCAGGAGTCCTTTCTCTTTCCTTTTCTCTAAGAAATCTTGTTTCATTTTTCCCATTGTCCAGTGGAGAATCTGGCTTTTTTTTTTTTTTTTAAATATGTCCTGTAGCTAAGTACTAATGATTCCTAATGTTTCCTAATGTTTGTAAGAAATACATGACTTTCAGGTATTTATTCCTTTGTCAATGTTATTGAAATATAGGTAATAGTTTTGAATTGTGAGCAAGAATGAATTCATAGATAATGTATGGCTATAGATACATTTCTCAGCTAAGCAAAATTTCTTACATTAGAGATCTTTAGTCTTTGATCTTTAATAAGTGTACTGTGCCTCTCCTCTTAACTGACTGAAGAACTATATGGTGTGTAGAGGAGGAACTATACAAGGAAACCTTTTGGTTGGTTGATTATTTTAGTGTTGTTTTTTTTTTTAATGTATGTTTTTTTGAAATGGTTGGGTACAGAAAGCTTTGGGCAAAGAATGGGGATGCAAAATGCAGTTATAGACTGATGTTACCTACCTGTGTTTGCAGCTGATGGACTGGATGAAACTGTGTATGTGCATGGGTATAATTAAATTCAAGAGAAATAACTTCAGACTGAAAGAAGCAATATTTCAAATAATGTTCTGTAACTTAAAGAATTGTATCCACTCTAGGCATGCAAGGTTCAAACCCTGGAATCAACCAGAGAGTTAGATGCAACACTGAAATCAAAATTGCTCTTGAATTGGTCAGGGTAGGCTTTCACAGAATAGACGAATGTTTGACCTAATAGCGTTGGACCAAACCTTCTTTTACTTGAGGTGACATGGCAACATTCCCATCCACTCCGTCTAGGCAGACACCTTTCATTTCAAGGTCACGTCACAAAGGATACATACAGCATAAACTATGTGTTGTTCAATTTATCTATGTCAGGAGGATAGAAAAAGGAGCTGACCCTGCTAGAACTTGGTCCAGTTGTGCTTTCAAGTCCAGGTACTACTATTCTGGTAATGAGACCCTTGTGCTCCTGGGGATAACAAATGTCATTGTGTTTTTTCTCTCTAACTTGCCTCAAAATGCTGCTTTGAAGTGACGTAATTGTTTGACAGACCTGTATCAGGACACAAACAACAGAGTGACAGCACTTTCCTTTGGCTGAATCCTTTTTTTTTTTTTTTTTTTTTTTTTTTGTGTGTGTGTGTGTGTCTGAATACTTAGCTGATTCCTCTGTGTAATTTAAAATAGGAAATGCTGATGTATAGGCTAGTTGCAAAATTGTATTGTAAGGGTAAAAAGAGTCATGATTACCTAATATTGACAATGATGTAGGCTTTGTGAAGCGGAGAGAATCTAGAGAAGAGATGCGAGGTTTAAGTATCTATGGATAAACGGTACACACAGCTACACCTTCTGTGTTTAAAGCATGATATTAATAAGACTAGCAGAAGTCTAAAAATATTGTGGTTGTTCTTTTGAAGCACTTGGAAGTCAGATGTGGGCTGCTTCTGCAGATTAGAAAATTTTGTAAGCATTAAATCTAATTTTAGGTCTTGCTTGAAACGGTTTCTAAAACCTGTAAGAAATTCAAGAGCATATTCAAATGTCAACTGTGGCAAGTACTGTGTAACATATTAGTAATATAGACACATTTTAAATAGTGGTGTTTCTTATTTGGAAATAGCTGTCTTCACCAAGCATGTGCGTAGAAATTGGAGAGAAATTCTGTTCTCTAGGCTGGTATTGGTGGGTTTTAGTGTGAATTCTTAACTATGTGAATGAAAGTTGAAATCCTTGTTTGTGTCCAGAATGGTGTCCTTCTGTTATGTTAACAAACAGCAGTCTGATGGAGTCATAAATAATTTATGAACTGGGAACATTGATTTTTGCTCAGTGCTTATAGGAAATTATATGCTTGTGGCTTCAAGAAATAATTGGTGCAATTTAATCACATAAAAATTATAGCCACCTTTAATTCTTTTCAAATTGAACCCTAATGACACTGGGTGTGTTTAAAAAAAAAAAAAACAAAAAACTAAGCAGGGTACCTACACAGACTGAAGAAATGAGAGGAACAGAAAGCAGCATGTTTAACAAATCTGACAAATTGGATCCCAATGGTAGTGGTTTTGAGGAAAGTCTAATTGACTTTTGCCTGATCACACGTTAGCGTTTCCACAGGAAAATGTTGCAAACCTGAATGAAAATGCAGTATTACTAAGCAAGTTGGAGGAGCAGAGTGCCTGGCATTTTATGAAAGAAGTTCCATTTGCAAAATTTCACAGAGTTGGAGGTAGTTTTTGCTCTAATGTATTCCAATTTTCCTTTTACTGCAATAATTTTCCATGTAAGCTCTGTATTCTGGGGGGAGAAGGAAATGACTAACATACGAGAAAGAAGAAAGTTACAACTTGACCAAATGCAAGTCTCAATTTCTTTTAAGGAGGGAAAATGACCTCACAGTCAGAATATTACATGAAGTTTAACAGATTCTGAGTGCAGTACAAATACCCTGTGAAACATACCTCAAGTCAAGTTTGAAAAATGAATTGACCAACTTCTCCTGAACAGGAGAAGAAGAAAGGAGTTGTAGGACTCCTCTGCACTCTTTGCTTGGGAGGGGGGGAAAAAAAAAAAGCTGATCGAAATGCTTAGCTGCAAGCAGGTTTTAGTAAAATCACGTGATATTCTGGCTACTTATCAATGTGCATTTTTCTTGGAAGATCATCAAATTTGCAAGAAAGATATTGTAGGATGCAGTTTCTATCCACTCTGGAGAAACATTTAAATTCTGTCTTCAAAGTTGCTTTCAGAATACAAAGGGATGAACTTTATTTAGTCTGGGTTAAATCTACACCTCTTTATTATCAAGTAAAAATAGGGGAAATTGCAAACTGTATTTCTAAGTGTAAAAGAGTATCATTTAACTCTGATGTGAAGCTGATGTCAACTAATCCATTGTATCCATTCAAAGCAGGAACAAAACAAATAGACACTACTTAAAAACAGAAAAGCTGCCAACAATTTCAGCACTAATCATGAAATGGCATTTAGGTAACTCAGTGGTGAT
This sequence comes from Lagopus muta, assembly GCF_023343835.1. Taxonomy (NCBI): domain Eukaryota; kingdom Metazoa; phylum Chordata; class Aves; order Galliformes; family Phasianidae; genus Lagopus; species Lagopus muta. The sequence goes on from NC_064433.1 coordinate 85,599,029, forward strand.
CCCTGTAATGCTAACTGTAGGCTTAATGCGGGGTGTTAAGTGGTAGACTGATGCCTGGAGATGGCTTGAGGCTGGGAATGCAAATGCTGCATGTCTGGAAACTAGCCCCAGTTGGTTTTCTTTTCTGATGATTGAAAGGGTTGCTGTTTTCCTGGGCCCCTTGGACGCTCCATATCTGTTTCTGGACAACATAGAAGCTGTGAAGTGAGCTGTGCTTATTTAAAGCATGACACTGTCACTGCTGTACCAGGAACTTACTGTTTTGGTTACACTGTGTGTTATGTCTCACTTCTCAAAGTAATTCTTGAACCAGCAGGATTCTAGTTCCAAGCACTGATAATGGCTGGACAAGAATGGCTCTTTTGACTGTTTCATTGAAAACTCACAGTAGCTATTACTAAAATGCTCTAAATACAGGATGCATATATATGCTACACTTCAACAAACATTTAATGACCACCAAACATTTACTTTAGGCAGTAACAATCTTATTAAATATGACATTATGAGTCTTTGTTCCATTTTGCTTTGTGCATGGACATATGCAAATAACTTGTATTAACAGCTTTGAGTGAAATTTCAATGGCAAGCTTAATAAATCCCTGGGTGGTGCTCAGGCTGATAACATTAGTTCCACATACCGTTTTATTCAGGCAGCTAATGACTCTTTTTTTTTTTTTTTTTTTTTTTTCTCCCACTTGCCAATTCCGGATTGATAAAAGCTGAGAAACAAGCAGATACGGGTGCAGAATGTTGAAAGCTATGCTTTGCTGTTAATTTGGTTCAGATTCAGATTTTGGGCTGAGTAGTGACAGAGGATTGCCTTGTTAGGTGACTTATTGGCCTGCGTGAAAAGGTCTTCATGTGTCCTGTGAGTACAGCCCCTCAGCATGGCTGATGGGGGATACCTTCTGCATTCTGCCTTCTGCCTAAGTGTCTTGTCTATTTTGGAAGGTGGTGTTATTTCTGTATACGGCTGGGGCTTGTGATGGGGTGTCCTGCTGCATCATGATGATTCTGTGAACACATGCTGGCTCTGCAATAGTCTGGAGTGCATCATAGGGGGAAAAGTCCATACAGTTGCTGCTTGGCAAGGACATTGAGCAGGGGCTGTGCTTAGTGGAGAGCACAGCTGGCTGCTAATGTCAGTAATTTGAGCATAGTTTTTGTTGGTTTTCTTTTTTTTTGGAGGTGAAGGAGGGAAATAAAAGAGGTCAGGCAACAGTTGCAGAGTGGGTGGGATGTCAGGCAACTTGCGGAAGGCAGGGGATAGTGACTGAAGAGAAGATCTGAGGCAGAGCTCAAGCACCTGAGCTCTGTTCTTCCTTTGCTTTGCCTGCTGCCTGCCCTCGGCTGTTTAAAAATAAATGCTTCAGAGTCTTTGAAAAGACTCTGTTATACTGAGGTTGTGAGAGTTGTATTATGGCAGGTCTTTTTAGATGTGCCATTAAAGTCTGAAGCTGTGGAGATGTCTGGCTGAGGCTCTGAGTTAGCAAAGCCCTTAGAGCTACGCTTCTGTTTATTAAAGCATTTGAGTGTAATTCACTAACCCTAGTGGTGCTGAAAAGTGCTTGCCAGCACTTTGCATGTACAACCTGTCAGTTCCATCATGTTACAGATATCCCCTATATATAGCCTGGTAACTGTTTGTCATTCCAGCCTTGTTTCCTTCTTTGCTTCTGGGAATGGATCCTGCACACTGGAGGGAAACTAGCGTTTACTGTTCAATCAGAATAGTTTGTCTTCATGGGGGCAGCATTGATCTCACAACTGTTATGTTGTCTGTCAGTGCCTAATCACAAAATCTCCTGCTTGCATGTGGAGAACTGCAGAGTCCAAACAGGCTCTGCTAAAAAGGAAGGATGCCAGCTCTGTGTATAGAAGGAGGTTTTGGAATAATGGGAGCAGGTATATGGGATATGAGTGATTAAGGTTGGAGGAAAAACACAATGCTTACTCAAGCTGGGAGGAAATAGAACAGAGCCTAAGGGCATACAATTGGGCTGGATTTTACTACAAAATCATGGTGGACCGCTGTGAATAAGAGGGCAATACAATGCTGCCTTGAGCTACTTCTAGTAATATTCTGGGCAGAAAAGCCAGAGATGACTGATTTTATTTTTTTTTCCCCTTCATCCTCTTTCCCTTGCTCTCTGTGAGGGAACTGACCAAAAAATTAGGTGGTGGTTTTTTTGTGGTTTTTTTTTTTTTTTTTTTTTTTTTTTTTACAGAAAAGCAGACTGAATGGTCTGTGTGCCAGAAGCACATAAAAGGAACACTGCTATTCTGGCACCTGCAAGCCTTGTTCGATCCATTGATCAGGAGGGTGTTCAGGTCTCATCCTGCACCTTGTTTTGGAGCGTTTTCCTTTTCTGCCCTTTCGTTTCCCTCGTATTCTAAACTTGGTCTTGTTGTTGAATGCTGAAATAAATTAAGCCTTATCCAGGGTGGCGTGTTGTAGAAAACAGAGCTAGTCATCAAGACCCTAGAAAGTGCACATGACTTGATAGCTGGCTATTGTTGCTCCGACGAGATTGCATTGCGGCAAAGGCGGATAGCGAACTTTCCGAAACTCCTTCGCAGTGCGGGCCGGTTAGCTCAGTTGGTTAGAGCGTGGTGCTAATAACGCCAAGGTCGCGGGTTCGATCCCCGTACGGGCCAGTTTCGTTTTTGGCGCCGACCGTGGTTCTTGCCGTATTGATCCGCCGCGGTTTGAGCCCGTCCGTCCTCCTCCTCAGACCTGAGAGCGCGCTGCTGGGCTGGAGGAGAGGCAGAAGGGGTCCCGGTAGTGACTGTGCCAAAGGTGCGAAAGTTCAGCAGGGAATAGGCGCGGGGCGCTGTCACGCCTCGTCCCGGCGGGGGGGCTGCGGAAGGGGCAGGATGAGGAAGGGGCAGACAGCCGCTGAAGGGAAATGTCTGAGCCACAGAGGAAGCAGGCAGAGGTAAACTTGCCCGGCAAAGTTGGTTGGCTCTTAATTTTAATTCACGTGCTCTTCTTTTTTTGTTCGAGAAGTCCACCGGTGTGTTCCCAACGGCTGGACTGGCAGTCTGTGTGTGAGCGTGGTGTTTCATTTTAGAATGAAAATCTGGGAATAATACCAGGTTGTTTTATGTTCCCCATATTAGAAATCAGGAATTTATTGCAGTTCTGTACAGCAGAATCCTTACCATAAAGCAAGGTGCTGCAGTGGATCCTCAGCCAGTATTCCAGTTAGGTTTGAATTGCTTATATTTGATGTGCGTTTTGGTGGTCAGGATTGCATGAGCTTATCGTTGCTAGGTTTAATTTCTGCAGATGGCTCTCTGGTTGTGGGGGTCCGCCACTGTCCACGGGGGAGTAATTGCAGAGCCCGTTCTCCAACCTCAAAACCAGTCAGGGAATAAAAGAGCAGATTAAACAGATTCACCAACATAGTGGGATAATGCTCTTGTGAAGACAGCAGAGGAATTCCCATTTTGTATGGGCTGCAGTGGCAGATGCTGGGCATGTTCTGGGGTTACCATTCAGTATTTTGACTAACTGGTTGCATACCGTTGCACAGAGGACAATATGTGAGAAGACAAACTTCTGTTATTGCCAGGGACGATGCTGAACACTTGCATCTGAAGTAGAAGCTCCCAGTCAATCCAGCTAAACCACTCCTTTTCGCTATCAGGTACCAATTGTTGCATTTCAGAGTTGCACAGACCAAATAAATCAACTCGTAGAACTCATTAAATGTCCTGAGTTGGAAAGGACACGCAAGGATCACTGAGTCCAACTCCTGGTTTCACTCAGCACCACCCAAAATCCAAACCGTATGTCTGAAAGCAGTGCCCAACTGCTCCCAGCACTCTGGCATTTGGGGCCGTGCCCACAGCCCTGTGCAGCCCGTTCCATGCCCAGCGCCCTCTGGTGCAGACCCTGTCCCTGACCCCCAGCTCCCCTCCCCTGACGCAGCTCCATGCCGTTCCTTCGGGCCCTGTCGCTGTCACACAGAGCAGAGCTCAGTGCTGCCCCTCTGCTCAGTTCATTCTCTTTACTTAGACAATTGTATTTTCTTTGCTGCATGAGAGATCTCCACAACGGCTCTTAAATTCAGGTAGTTAAAACTAGACAGAAAGGGAGTTTGTGCTCTACTAAATTCAGTAGATGCGTACTCATTTGCTCAGTACAGCTCTGAAGTGCTCTTTTCTAGTCACATCAGAAGTTAACTATTTCTTATATGATTCATATTAGTGAAACATCTAAGCATCTTGTCATCACGGTGCTTTACTCATTACTGGCTATTAATTAAGGTGAAATTCTGAGCAGTGAGGTTTCATCTGGTAGGTGAGTAATGTACAACCTGGAAATGCCATTATTGAAGTCAAAGGCAGGATGTGGTGGAAGGAGGTTTTCTTGAGATTAATTTGCATGTATCGAAGTGTAAGCATAATGCTATTATTATATATGAAGTTCAGCCTTTGCTTAAAACTGATGTTCACCTCCTGAGCACAAATGGAAGCTGGAAAAGTGGCATCTTTATCAAAAAGCACAAACTTGTCATCAACCTCAAGCAAAGGTTTTCATTTAGTATCATTTTGAGTAGATGCGCGTGGGAGGAGAAGGAGGAAATGCCATAGAAACAGGACCAGGAAGGAGCAGAAAGCCAAGAATGTGGGCTGAATGAGAGCTGGCAGCCCAACGCTGCCGAGTTGAGGGTCTGGCTTAAAGGAGCTTGGAGTTGTAAGCAAAAGCCCAACAAGTGCTCTCCTGTTTGGGCCCTCGGGTGTTTCCCAAAAGCTTCATTCAGCAAAGGGGGGCTGCGTGAGAGGGATGCTGGCGTTCAGTTTTTCCTTTGCAACTGGAATAACAAGGAGCCTGAAATTTTGTTTTGCAGTTCAAGCCAGAAAGCGGTGACAATATTTACTTCTAAAGCTGAAGAAATACTTGTTTCAAATTTGCGTGTTCATAGAAAGCAGCTCTGAAATGAAGTAAATCTGAGCAATATCATAAAAACTGAGCAAGCACAAAGGAGGGGGCTTCAGAAGGAATTAAACAGTTGCTCTTGAGGTGCTTTATAAAAAGATTAGATAACTTTGCAAACAAAGTATCTGGCAATTTCTCCCACTGTTTTGAACTAGTGCCTGCTGAGGGCTTTTTTTTTTTTTCTGCTTTTTTTTTTTTTTCCCCAGCTTAAATAGCCAAACAGTCCTTTTCTTTGTTGTGGAAGAATTCACAAGCACTGCTTACAGAATGACAGGGCCATGTGGAGGTTATGGAGCTCTCATTTAAGCACTGTATAAAACCAAGTGGAAGAAGAGGATGAAAATATCTAGCTGTGGGTGTGTATTTGCCTGTTTTACAAAGAATAAATAAAAGACTTCAGTTATGGGACATGTAGAAGTACTTATGGTTATACACAGATTCCATGTAAAGCTTTCATCACGGTGGTGAGATACAGAAAGTGTTCAGCTTAATCAGTACCTTTTCCCCACTTCACAGGGAAATAAAACTTTTAGCTGCGTTTTCTCACAGTTCAAACACAAGTTTCTCAAAGTCTGGCTGTGAGGTTTTGTTTGGAGAGGAACTCAGGTTTAAAGATGCATTAGTTTGTTTTTGTCATTAGCTATAAGGTAAGGAATGGTGAAGGGCACATAGGGTCATCTGTAGTGTGCCCCCTGATTCTGGTGTGATAAAAATATGCTGCTCCAGAGGTGGACAGCAAATGACAAGTCACTAATATTTGGTAGGATCAAGACTGATTGTGCTTCACATTCTTGAACAGATGGTTATAGTTATTAATTTCCTATCTGAGGCCTACTTGAGTGACAGCTGACTAATGCCCATCACATCCTTTGGAAGCTTTCTGCTTTCCTACCAAATGATTAAAGTGCTGCATAGGGCTGTAGTTGGATTTGGGCTCTTGCTGACTTGATTTCCTGATACTTTTGGAAGGAGAAAATCTGGCTTATTCCAGGCCTGAGTCTAAAACAGGGAGAAAACAAATTTGGAAATAAAATCCTGCCCATGTATGTATTGGAGATGACAATCTGTTTAAGGTATGAATTCACTTCTGCTAGGCAGAGGATGCTGAGACTTTCCTACAGTGACCAAACTTTATAAAGTGTTAATTACTGTCTAGTACTGCTTTTAATGAAGAAATTGGATTTTGTTCCCTTCATGTGTATACACTTTCTGCTCTTCTCCAACTTTGTGCTTCTTAGGATAGATTTGCAATAACTCTGCCTGTAGTGTAAAGGGCAGGTTTTTCTTTTAAGCAGCTGAGGCTTCAAGCAACTGATAATAAGGTAGCAGAGATAGAAAACAACTTTTATGGTATGTTTTGGTGAAGACATAGACCAAGCTCGAAAATATTTGCTTTTTTGAGGAATGAATCTAAGATATTGACTGTCACTCTGTCTTTGTGGAAAACATGGATAAAGCGGTTCCACTGTGTATAACTTATTTTGCTTCCTTTTAGATAGCTTTTCTAGAGTACTTTCTGGGAACGTGCTGCTGAAGGCAAGCTGACTGGTTTGAATTTTAATGTATTTTTTTTATTGGGAGAGAGCAACTGCAGAGATGAGTACCTAGAAACCTCAGGAAGTCATTGTCCTCATCTCTTGGATTCTGTTTCTAGCTCCCATTATGCCTTTTATGCTCCTTCCTGCTGGTATCACCTGATCCTAAAAAAAAGCATTTATGTTGTTTCTTAAATCACCCATGCAAATGATTCTCCAGTTACTTACTGTCATATCTGGCAGTATTGCTAAGGCCAGGTGCAGGACACATTCTTCCTTGTTTGTTTGTTTGTTTTTGGTGCAGGCTGTGGCTTTGAAAGGGGGGAAAAAAAGAAAAAAGCCTGCATTTCAATTTTGTCCCAAGTTCAGTGAGACTTGTACAGAATGAGCTTTTTAGAAGAATGTCTTTTTTAGGGTGTTTCTGTTTTCTAATGTTCCCTCCTTCACAACCTAAGGCGAAACTGATTGGAGATTTTGGCTCCTGTCTGCTGTTGGTAGGATCTGAGAGAATAGTCATTATAATAATGATTAGTAAAGGACAGAGTGACAGGAGGCCAGAATAAATGCCTCTGTTCTCAACGTTTTCTCTGCTTACTGCATGTAGAACTTGGGATGTATGCCAACACCCATCTAAGTGCAGATAACATGTTTTCTTACCATCCTTCTCCTGCAACCATGAGTGTAGGAGTAGGGGTTGTCTTATGTGTATTGTTCAGAGCAGTTCTGTCGGGCCAGGAAGAAGGGCCAGAAGTCCCAAGACCTTATAATTCTCGACTGTAATGTTGTAGGATGACCTCCTGAACTTGAACCATACCAAAAGACCTATAAAACTGTCAAGAGACCAGAAACGTGTAAACCCAAGTAGATCCCAGGAAAGCTGGAGAGAGGGAAGGGAGAAGTCAATTTACAAAATCACACAGAATCACAGGGTGGCCAGGGTTGGAAGGGACCTCAAGGATCATGAATCTCCAACCCCCCCTGCCACAGGCAGGGCCACCCACGTCCGCATTTAATACTAGACAGGCTGCCCAGGGCCCCATCCAACCTGGCCTTGAACACCTCCAGGGACGGGGCATCCACAACCTCTCTGGGCAGCCTGTTCCAGCACCTCACCATTCTCATAGTAAAGAACTTCCTCCTGACATCCAACCTAAATCTTCCCTCCCTCAACTTAAAACCATTTCCCCTCATCCTGCAGTTATCAGCCCTTTCAAAGAGTTGATTCCCCTCCCCACTGTAGGTTCCCTTTAGGTACTGAAAGGCTGCAATGAGGTCACCCTGCAGCCTTCTTTTCTCCAGGCTGAACAAGCCCAGCTCCCTCAGCCTGTCTTCATAGCGGAGGTGCTCCAGTCCCCTGATCACCTTCATGGCCCTCCTCTGGACCCTCTCCAACAGCTCCCTGTCTTTTTTTGTACTGGGGACTTCAGACCTGGATGCAGTACTCCAGATGAGGCTCACAAGAGTAGAGTAGAGGGGGGCAATCACCTCCCTGTCCCTGCTGGCCACCATTCTTTTATGTAGCCCAAAGAGTTGTGTTTAGACACAACTCTTAACGCTTCTGGGAACTTCTAACATAATTATGTTTTTATGAAAGATTTACTACCCTCTTTCCTTGGTTGTGTTTCTATCTTCTGGAGAGAAACTGGCCCTGTGCAAGCCAGCAAATTGTAATTTCCATTTGATGTCAAAAATGCCAACAAAGAAGACCTTGATGATTGAAAATCAAAATAAATGGATTTCAGTCACTGGAGACATGTTCTCTCTTCTGTCAGTAGGGAATTGCTTTCATTTCACATACCAACTTTGGGATTTTTCTTGATCTGAATGAGAGTAAGATGTTGATCTTAAAATGAATTGCACACATGCACACACAATCCCAAAAAACAAAACACCAAACCCAGTGAATTTGGGTTAGGCCAATCTATCTGTTTTGACTTCAACTGAAATACCTAGTGAAAATCAGCCTGAATTTCTAAACTGTTGAGATGTTTGGTTGGATTTGGTGGTATTTGCAAAATTTTAAACGTTTAAGTATTACAGGATATTTGGGCCCCATCTAGGTGTTGGATGGAAAGAGCCCTACTATACAGCAAGATGCCTTTTTCATCACTTCTAGTGTCTTTCTTATTCCTCAAAATACTGACATCTAATCTATTTTAGAATAGTCTTCAACCTGCACTTCAATAATAGCTGCACATCGTGTGGTTGCTTAACCTTACTCTATTTCTCACAAATCTTTTACAGTCTTAAAGCATGATTTTTTTTGTCTTTTTATATAGCTTTGGAATACTTATACCTAGGCAAAAAAAAGAAAAAAAAAAAAATCCCCACAAGAAAAACACTAGTACTAAAACACAGGCATTTTCACTCCCCAAATGGAGAAAAGACTTGTCCCCTGTCTTTGCTATAGTAGACATACAGTACATGTGCTAGGGGAGGGATTATTATGGAGATGCATTTAATGACATTTCATTGAATTGCTGGACTCTGCCCGAGTTGCGGTGTGGCAAGGCGTACGTGTTTGAGAATTGCAATCATCCTCTGATCAATATGGATATCTCGAGCCTTTTAAACACTCTTGCTGGACTCCAATTCTAATTTGTAACCCCTTTCCTGACATTGCAGTCTAGGTCAGTAGTGTCAAACTACTTAAATTTGCTGACTGACGTGGCCATGAGCTACAATTCTTCTGAAAACCAGGCTTAGCGTGCTATACTGAAAAATATTCATCTCACTCATATAGTAAAGGAATGACTTTTTTTTTCCCTTTAAATTCACTGTATCTAACCTACATGTTACACTAATATTGTCTTGAGCTCTATTTGATTTTATTTTGACCAGCTGGGGTTGTTCTGTCAAGAGAAGAGAAGGCTCTGAGGAGACCTGATAGTGACCTGCCAGTATCTAAAGGGGGTTGTAAGAAGGAAGGGGACAGACTCTAGAGCCGGATGTGTTCTGATAGGCCAAGGGGAGATGGTTTCAAACTGAAAGAGGGGATATTTGGACTGGATAAAAGGAAGAAGGTTTGTTTAATATGGGTGGTGAGGCACTGGAGCAGGTTGTCCATAGCGTGGTGGAAGCCCTGTCCCTAGAGGCATTCAAGGTGAGGCTGGATGGGTCTCTGAGCAACCTGATCCAGCTGTAGGTAGCCCTGTTTATGGCAAGGCAGTTGGACTAAATAACACTTAATAATTTCTTCCGACTCAAACAATTCTGTGATTCTCTAGAAGGTTAAATTCTCTAACAGTATAGTTCTTCTAGACTGGTACTATAAGCAAAAATAGCCTCCTGAAACTTAAAAGGACGAAGTTGCTTACTCCCAGTCTCCTGGGCACGTGAGATACTCCTTGCTTTGAGAAACCCTTATAGTGCTGAACATTTGAATCAGAGAAGCCTTTGCTTTTCATTGAAGTCAGGCTTTGTAAGCAAGCAGCAGTGGAGTCCTCTTGTTTCTTTTAAGATCTGGAGCATGTGCTGTACACTGTGCCAACTTTGCTTCTTTCAGAAGCACAGTAATCTTCAGCCCACAGTTCCTAGATGCTGTGCTGTGTCTGTGGTGCTTCTTCCAATACATGTAATACCACTGTGATATACTGATCTTAGATTCATTGGCCCATCAGAGGGGCAACTTCTGATGCAAATGCATGCATTTTTATATGCTTTACACTGATATTCTTACTTTTTTTCTTCTGAATCAAAGTCAGTGTAGGCTGTGTACATCACCCTTTGAGTTCTTACTGGAGCAGTCTGCCCTCCTGTCACCTGGCCCTACTGATTCACTCCATAAACCCAGCCTTCCTTCAAGTACGCTCTCATTATCCTTTACTCTAGAAGGTACTCTTGTTTGCAGAGATTAATGTTATTTGAATGGTGAATTGTTAAGCTTGGTATTTTTCTATTAAACATTTAAATTCTGACGCTGATTCTATCCAAACCTATCCAGGCTTTCTGCCATTACTTCTGCATAGAACAACTGCTATTTCCTGTCTTTTTTTCCCATGTTGAAATGTGTTGCAATGCTTCTGCTTTGCTTAAGTGTGCCCTGTATGTAGGGCAGGTTCAAACCTGAGGGACTCCAAAGTGGAGACCCTTCTATTGTTGGTGTCCTAAAGCATTTGATAGCCACGCTGTACTTTGTGTGTGGCTGGTTAGCAATTCTTTCCTTCCAACATCATTCCTGGAAGCCTTTATGTTAGAAATAATAGTAAAGATAATTATTTTCTGTTTATAAACTCTGAAGAAAGGGGGAAAAATAATATATCAGAGAGGTTTGGGAAAATTTCTCATATACATCTGTAGGTATAGTTCAAATGATAATGTTGCCTATGTATTTTAATGCTGAAATGAGAATGAGAATTTCTTTTTCTTGAAGACTGGATTTTTCCCCCAAAGCAAGAAAATATCTTACAGAAGAATGAATGTGTAACATTCATCTTTCTTACATATGTAATTTTTCTCATGGAGCTGAATATTAATTGGATGTAGGAAGTTACCTGTTTGGGAATGGAGGGAAGGAAGAAACAAGTTATTTCTAAAAAATTCCATTTTTCTGCATCGTTTGTCTGTGCAGCTGCACATTGTAATTCAGTATGCAACATTCACACCTAAAAGCTTGCATTCTGAGGCCCATGGTTTTCTGTAACCCTCTGCAAACTTGCCCTGATGCGCTGGCTATGGTCCAAATGCTGGCAGAGGCACTTGCACAAGCACAAAATGTTAGTTTGTTTCTTTATTTTTCAGTCAGACACAACTGAGCAGCATCCCAGATTACACACCTTCTGCTAAATAAGGGGAAAACAGTGATGGATCTTTTCAGAAGGAAAAATGTGATATGGGGTATTGGTTCAGCATAGTCTTTCCCTTTGGTTAGCTCCCATTCTGTGTGGTTCTGCTTACCTGTCTCAATTGGATGCTCAAAAATTGAGTCCGTTCTGTTTGCTCACAGCTTCAGGGTCTTTTGAAATGAATCAAATGTGACTTGGGTTATTTGAGAGAGTAAGGGAGGTGGAAAAAAAGCAGTGATGGGAATAGGCTAAAAGGGACAAGGCCAGTGGTATCCTGGCTTGTATCAGGGATGGTGTGGTGAGCAGGACTAAGGGAAGTAATGCTTCCCCTGTACTCAGCACTGGTGAGGCCTCACCTTGAGTACTGTGTTCAGTTTTGGGCACCTCAGTACAGAAGGGACTTTGAGGTGCTGGAGCAGGTCTAAAGAAGGGCAACAAGGCTTGTGAAGGGCTTGGAGAGTATATCCTAAGAGGAGAGACTGAAGGAACTGTGGCTGTTCAGTCTGGGGAAGAGAAGACTTAGGGAAGACCTTATTGCTCTCTTCCAATATCTGAAAGGTGCTTACAAGCGAGAGTGGGTTTGGTCTCTTCTCACTGGTGACAGAATGAGGGGAAATGGCCTCAAATTTTGCCAGGGTAAGTTTAGGCTGGATATCAGGAAAACCTTCTTTACAGAAAGGGTTGTTAAGCACTGGAATAGGCTCCCCAGGGAGGTACTTTAGTCACCGTTCCTGGATGTGTTTAAAAACCATTTGGATGTGGTGCTTGGGGACATGATTTAGCAGAGGGTTGTTAGAGTTAGGGTAGTATGGTTAGGTTGTGGTTGGACTCGATGATCTTTAAGGTCTTTTCCAACCTGAGCAATTATATGATTCTGTGATTCTATAAAACTTTGTCCTCACGGCTGAGATGGAAGATAACATGCCACTGCACGTGCCATCTCTGTGAGGTATTATATTACACTGAAGGATGCTTCTTGCTTGTGCTGATTAGTAAAAAGCATGAGGTGGTTTGCTTTTGCAACCTAGTTCTCTGTAAGCTGAAAACAAGCTGTGTGCAGTGATGTGCAGTTGGTACTTCCTCTGGCTCTTTGTATAGACAGCAGTACCTGAGGTAGGGAGATAGGAGAACAAGCTCCTCTGCAACTTGTGCTGGAAGCAGTTGTAACAGGACAAGGGAGCCAGAAGTCTGACCTATCTCTCGGAAACAAGACAGATTTTTGAAGTCTAAAAGTCTCATCTTTTAAACGTAGAAAATTATATTATTTTCTGACTGTTACCTAGTAAAGTTTTTTTATACTTTGTACTCTTCTCCTTTTCTTTGTAAGAGTGAGATGCTGAAGAGCACAAGTGTTTTGGGAGCTGCTGGCTCTTCTCTGAAAATGACTGGCATAGAAAACAGTCACAGTGATCCTGTATTTCATCAAGAGATGCATCGTGTTTTGGTACAGCTAAACAAAAATTAGAGATGTACTGTAGTATTTATACTGTTCCCACTCCTTGGTTAAAGTGGTACTCTACTGGAGGAAAACAAAGGTAGGGCAGGGGTGTAATGAGCATTACATTAGAAGGTAAGGCTGTATTTAGAGGGTAAGTTGCACTCTAATTAAAACCACTGGTTCAAAATTAAAACCACCATAAAAACCAAACTCAGTGGGAGAACAGTTGGACTAGATGATCTTGTAAGTCCTTTCCAACTTTTTGATTCTATGATTTTGCTGTATCCGCAACCACTGCAGTTCTGACTGAGAACTTCATCTTAGGATGGACTGGCATCCATGGATGCGAGTAAAAGTGTAGAAGCTGGGAAAGGTGGTAAAGGGAAGGCTAGCTTAATGCTAGGACTCCTCCATGGACAGTGTTTTTCCTGTTGTCACCTGCTGCTGTAGTGCTACTTTGGGCAAGCTTGCATACCTGGGCTTTTGATGGTGATGACTGGGTATCAGAACTCTGAGATGTCTGAAGGAATAAAGGTTTACTATGAGAGGTGCAGAAATGGTGAATGAGGAGCGATTGCTCAGTGTCTCAGAGAGCCACAATAGCAAATACAACTTGCTGGTGGCAAAGCAAATCAGAGGCACTTCCTTATACAGCACACACTTCAAGCCCTAGGAGGTGCCATAATTTGCATGGTTACAGAAGTGATCAGATGATTTCAAGAAATAACATTGATTCAGTGCAGATATTTGATAATGCTAGACTGAGTCCAGCATTGTCCCTGGGTTGCAGATCACTGGAAAGAGTAAAGTGTACTGTGAAAGCATTACTACTTGCTAGTTCAGTTCTGAAAACCTTGCTATCATCACACATGGGCAGAGGATAGCTTTGGTCATGCCAGAGAGTGTGATACACAGAGTGACGAAGTGGAGGCGTTTGGGTTGTTCTTGCTTCGGTTGGAGAGGAAATAGAAGAGACTGCTGCATTCTGTGGTCAAATTCTGGCCTGTTATCTGCTAGTTGATTTTTTTGTTTGTGGGTTGATTTTTTTAGTTTTATTTTTTTCAGTGTTTAAAGGAATGCATCTGTGCTATTCTTTATTTCTCTTGCAAGTTATAGGTTTCTTTTGCACCTTATTTAAATAAATCTGTTAAACCTGGTATGTATTTGAAGTTTTTTTTTTTAATTCATACGTATGCTTTGACTGTCCTACATGCGTGTATGTCCGTATGTATATTTACGTTAACTTCCAAGAAAAAGAAATCTCTTCTGCTATTCTAGCTCTTCAGGGCTCTTCAGCATCAGTGTGTTCAATAATGACTTGTTTTCCTTGAAATATAGTAATTGCATACGTTGAAAGGTGACCAGTTGAGAGTTGATGACAATGTCATCCTTATTTTTCTCAGGTAAGTTATTCTGAAAATTCTGGGAATAGCACAGTGTGCGTTGCTCAGACTTTGGATGATTTTCTTTTGTGTTTCTAAAGTCAAGGCAAATATCATAAGTGTTGCTACCCTATGAAGGCAGGTTAGTGGTGTTTGTGAAGTAAGAATGAAAAAATGAACAAGAAGGATGGTCTCAGATAAACTTTCTGCAGTTCTGTGGTTTCAGAGTGAGTTTGGTCATCCATATGCTAACTTTAGGGCATAGGAATGTGGAGCTGGAAAAGACTTGGATAATTAAGTCCATTCTTCTATTGCAGGGAAATAATCATATAAATGTATTAAAACCACATTTCCTTTGGCTTCATGCTAGCCAGCAAAACTGATTTATGCTCTCTTGAGTAGCCAGGCTCCATTTGTTTCGTGCCAATAGTCTGAATTTGTTTGGACTAAGAGTTCATAGCAAGCGATCAAGGAGTTTTTTCATAATAAAGAATAAAATCCCAGTCCAATATGAAAACAGCAAGGAAAAGAGCTGGGGTGTGTTAACAAGTTAACAGCAAATATTGAGTTCAACGCTTCAGACTTTTATTCCTCTAAGAGCAAAGGTTTACTTTCTAAGGACAGTCACATAAAGAAGAGATGCTCTTTGGATCAGTGTACTGCAGTACATGTGCAAGTGTACGTGTATATTTTAGTACTTGCCTTTGTAATATTCACGTTTGAAGACTGTACCCGGTTTGGTCCTAAACTTATTGGCTTAAAAACCCAAACTAAGAAGTTAACAGACTAAAATGTGTGGCTTTTTTAACTTTCTTGTACTATTATTCCCTACTTGGTAAAGGTTAAAAAGAACTGAGGGAAAACAACGTTTTGTAGTTGTATGATTTACAATAGTACCCTGTCTTGTCTGTATCATCACTGTATGATGAAGGAGGAAAAAATGTGAGAAGCAGCAAGAATAGATCATCACAGTAACATTAACAATGTTCTTTATCATTTTAGACCTGTCACTCTTGGAATGATTAGATGTCTCATCTAATGCATAGTAAATAGTTGGTACACTTCCAAAATGAGTTAACGAATTGGATGTTTTGAAATACAAGCAAATGTTTTTAAAGAGACTCCATACATTTGGATTTTTTTGGAGCAGAGTTTAGATGAGTGATCCAGAAACTATTGCATTTTTCTTATTCCTGATTTTTTTTATTTTATTTTTTTCCCCACTGTTATCAGGAGATTTTTTAGACCATAGGTGTATTTTTTTTCTTCTAATCAGACTATGTTTTCCCCTTCTACTGGCTGGTTCAGTGTTAACAGGTGAGGCATGTCCTCTCTCATATTCCATCTGTTCTTTGTACTTCCTTTTTTCATCCCTGTCTCATCATGCTGCTAAAAGGAGTGATAATATTTAGAATGGATGAGATGTTTTTAAAAGATTGATGGTTCAGCTTTCCTGATACTAATTGAGTATGAATCTCTTTGGTAATGTTATTTTTTTTGTTTAGTAACTAATCTTCATCAGTGCTGCTAGTTCTGTCGTACAGAGCTGGGGTTATACATGCCTATGTCACTGTACCTTAACTGAAGTTTGTTAATGGCCTGGACCCATGCCCCAAACAGTCTGTTCTCACATGAATGATCTTACAAGATCAGACAGACCGTGGAATCTAGTATCTCATCTCCGATAATGGCCAATAATGTTTTTAAAGGGTTTGGGAGCAGGTCTAGTACTTGGCAATATTTTCCCGGAATGCTTTCCTAGACAGAACAATTTGTGACACAGGGGCATCCTCAAACAGTGATTTGTATTTAACAGCCCTCAGTAGATTTTTCTTCCATAACTCCATCCAGACTCTTTCTGACCTATGAAAATTTATCTGCAATATTCTGGAGCAGAGAGCTGTGCAGTTTAAAATTTCCTGTTACTTCAAGAAATGCCAGCTTGTGCTTGATGCTTGTACCCCCAAGTTTCTCCTGATGCTGTACCTCTCCCTGCTCCATATCTTTTCATTTGGAAGCCGATAACCATTTTGTCTTTCTGCATGGTGTACACAGTTTTACGTAGGTCTGTTGTATGTGCCCTTGGTTACTTCCTTCCCCCCTCTTCCTTTGATCCTTTCTGGGTGAACTCAGTTAAGGTCATTGGTCTTAGTGAAACCCATCTGACCCTTTTCCAATGGGGTGAAAAATAAAATACCTCATCCTGTTAATTAAATACCACAGAGTTGTTGCAGGGTATTATTGCTGCTTTAAATGCTTGGGTAGGGTCACATGTTGCAGTGGGCTGATTGTGCAGCTCATGTTCCTAGGATAGCAGTGCTGATACTTGCAGGACTGACCGGAATTGGTACTTGTTTTTTCTCCTGGCCCCTTTTTTTCTTAGAATTATTTAGCACCTAGGATCTGCGGCAGATTGAAGAGAGCTTAACAGCTGTGGAAATTAGACCACTGATAACTGGTCACTGGAGCTTCTGAACTTCATTTTTTGACAGTTTTCCTATCCTGATTCTGTGAAACATGTTTCCTGGAGTTGCTTTTTCATGGCCTGGTAGAAATGTTTTTTTTGGAATTACAGGGGATCAAGATGCTTTGTTTTTGCTGTTGCTTCCTGACAAACAATCAGAGCATTCAGAGACATTAGATCTAGAAATAAGATGTTAAGAACTAGGTCACGCTTTCCAGGAAAGGAGACTATCTTCCTTAGAACTGATGAGTACTGATAATTGAGTGAATATGCTCCCCCTGAGTCAGAGGCAAGTTAAGGTTATATATGTTGATTTTTTGTTTTGTTTTGTTTTAAGTAAGGTGGTTTGATGGAGAGAGGGGGAAAAAAAAAAAAAAAGTACTCCAAAAAAGAAGGGGGAAAAAAAAAAAAAGAGGCTCTTAGTGGTGTTCTATTAAGACAATAAGAGGTGCAGATCTCTTTACCTAGGCACGTTTTCCAGGTAATGTGTGGGGGGGGGCCTGAATTTTGATCGGGCTGGCTGACCTCCTGCAGCAAATAAGTATGAGTAACCTTCAGAGGTCTGTTTGCAATGTGGGGAACTGATTTCAACTCTGCCCTTGAATCGTTGGAAACAATGCTGCTGGCTCATATTTTTCCCAATCAAACATTTCCCTGACTTTGAGCCTTTGCCACAGCTTGCAACGTACGTCCTTTGCCAAGTTTTCTGCAGCTTGGTGTTTCATAGGTCTGTCTCCTGGAGTCGAGGATGAAATTCAGATGCTTCTTCACCCCTAAGATAAAGTGATTCCTTTTAGTTGCCATTTTGAATATTCAAAATCCGTGTTGTTATTGGTTATGAAATAAAGTTGCTGCAGTGTTGGAAGAGTGAGCATTGCCTTGCACAGTATCTTTGTTTCTTTTCTATAGCACTCTGCCTCTTGAACTGGTAGCTTCAGCTTGTTCTTCCTAGCCTTTTTACCCATAGCTCTTTCGTTTCTTTCCAAAGAGCTTTTCAGCAGTGAAGCTGCAGCATGTCTTCTTGCATTTGTTTTCAAAAATAATGCACCCAACCTAGAGAGAAATTCACTGACTTAATATAAGCATGCTCTGACCACTGGCAGCTATGGAGACATGACAACTTTTAAAAACAGGCAGGGGATGGATTCTTTGTCAAGGTCTGTTATGATAGAACCAGGGGAAATGGTTTCAAAGTAGAAGAGAGGAGATTTAAATTAGGTCTGCATGTTCATTGCAGGGGAGCTGGAGTAGATGAACACTGGTGGTTCCTTCCAACTCAAGTAATTCAATGATTCCATATGTGTTATTTGAGAAATCTCTGTGAAATGGATAGATTTTCAGGTATGTCAATCTTCTTTACTGCCAAAGTTGCTTTGACCTTTCCCCACTCTGTCCTTTCCTTTCTGTCTAGTGCATTTTAAAATGGGCCGCCAGACGATTCACAAATTCCAAAGCTGTGACATCTTTCTCACAGGACTCTCTAGCTTGATTTTTGACTGAACTGGGAATATGCCTGTTGAGGTGTTTTACCTCTGAGCTAGAGGTCTGTTATATTTGGTGCTGCATTGCATGCACTTGCATGTCTCCTGCCAGTGCCTTAGGCTTCTTGGTGTATGTTTGTTGTTCCCACACAGGAAGAAGTTGGTGCTGGTGTCAGAAGTGATGGGTGAGGCCTAAAGGTCTAGTTGGCACTGGAGAAGCCACTTACAAATGGGCAAATCTACTAGCTTCAAGGCTGCTGTTAGCATAAATATGCTAGTGAGAACTCTGTGCTGGTCTGGTGATCTGCTGTGCAGGAGTTCTATGGTGGAGATTGCCATTTAATAAAACCTGGGCAAGACTGCTGAAGTATCAGAGTCTGCAGGTAAAACTCACATGTAGCTCTCATGGATGGAGTTGTCCTTTATCTGGCAGTAAAATGTCTGCTGGTGTAGATTCCTGAGAGGAGCTGCATGTCTTGGATCTTTTCTTTAATAGTCTAATGACCACATCTGAAAGAGGAGGAGTGGTTTTGAAGAGATGTAGATCTTACCAATTCTGTGTATGTTAAGTATCCACTGCTTCTGGAGGAGAAGAGTGGAGCTTTCTAAATACTAAGTATTTCTAGAACTGTGTTTAGCAAAAATAAATGCAGATGTTGGACATAAATTAAAAATATGAGGCTTCCAAGCTAGGAAAAAAAAAGTAGAAAAATCACTGATCTATTAAACTATTTTATTCTAAGATAGTTTTGAGTGGAATTCTATTGTGAGAAAGAAACAGAAGCAGAAGTAGCAGGGTGTTCTAGGATTTAAATCTATACAAGGTGAATCAAGGTGCCTCATTTTAATATCAGAAGAAAAGTAGGATATACATGTACCTTTTCTTGCTATTCACTCTTAAAAAAGTATCCTCTTTGTATGTGCTATATATATTCTTAAGCTAACAACTTAAGGAAACATCTGCATTTGTTCAGTCTGTAAAAAGCAGTCATTTAAGAAGTAGGAAGCAAAACCAAAATAAAATGAAAACAGGAAACTGGTTTCTGATGATTGTGTGTGTTCTTCAATTATCTTTTTCCCTTCTCTATTTAGTTAATCTGTTTGTGTTGTGAAAACATGTTTTTCTTTTTGCTGAATTATTTCAGTGAAAGATTTCAGCAAAAATTTCTTTGCAATTTACCTGTGAGCTCTCTCTCAATCTGGTTACTGAACAATATCCTCCCTGATGGTATCTAGACAGTGCTGTCTGCAGTGTATGGATTTCTTCCCTTGAGTGCAAGAGGAGAATGAAGGAAGCAGGTAGAGGCAATTTCACTCAGAGGTTGCACTGTAGCTGTGTCTACTGCAAAAAGCAGGAGACAGATGCAGGTTGAGAGCTAATGGGTCATTTTGAAAACTGTCAAAGGATGTGGGAGAAATGTCTCCTTGTTGTGAGACTTTCACTGTGTTGAAGGGAGTGCTTGGTCAGAGCTTTGGCTGTGTTGTGGGTAGAGACTTCCCAGCATAGCAGGGTTGTTGAGAAGGAAAAGCCTACCTGTTACAGGGCATGCTTTGCACAATCTGGGATCATATGCACATAACTGGTAAGTTGGTTGGGTGCAGATCCAGAATATTATCCAGCCACCCACACCCAGGCTTTAATGTGGTTTCTCATCAGTATAGTATTTAGTATTAATTTTTATTTAAACACTGCTGATGTTGCGTTTGTAAAACTCAAGTTGTGTAGCCTTTCCCCTCTTAGGAGATTTGATATATCTGAATCAACTGAAAATTCTCTTCTGTGTGTTAGAGTTAATGCAGAGTTGACTGAAGAGGTTGCATTTATTCGAAGTTTCCTTTTGGATTTTTGTCAAAGCATTCACGTAGTGAAAGAACCAACTTTAACTGTATCTAACAGCCTAACAAGCAAGGCCTTGCTTCCTTGTTGACAAGTACAGATAAATTTATATAATCTATACACATATATTTGCTTAATTGACCTCATTATGGAAGTAATACAAACAGCTTATTGTTATCTGGCAGCTGGAGGTGGTAGATTTTTCTAAAGAGCCTTAAAAATAACCTTTTAATGACTCCAGAGAAGTGAAAAGGCTGTTTCAGCTGTAATGAAAACAGCTGTCAATAGCAACATGCCTTCCTAAGGTGGCAGGTACATCCATGGTATAGGTACTGAAGGGTTGCCTTGGTTGCAAAAGCAAGACAAGCTTTCTTGCTCACAGGCTGTGCATGTAGAAAATGCAAGCAAGAGACTTAGGCCTTGGCAGCTGCTGAAGTCCTCTGGAGTTTGAGATACTTGAGATTTTTCAAGTAGGAAAATGCCAATTCCTTGCTCCTGTTGTATCTGAAAGATGCGTGGGATTTTTGTAGTTACTAAAATGATTTGTAGCTGCTCGTTTGATTATAGTGACTGAACTGTGATCTAATGGATGTGAAACTGTGAATATTAACCGACTGCCGGGACTAAAGAGCTGCAGACATCGTAGACGTCTCAGGTTACCTGGATGCTGATGTGTGAAAATCCAGATTTGGGGTCAAAGTACAGTTGGTGGGTGTGATGAGGCCAGAGTAAGATATGCATCTGCAGACACGCGATGGGGTCTTGTGGCTGGGATGCTGAGCCCATGGACCTCATGGTCCCATGAGCAGCCATGAGCAGGGGCTTGCTGGGTACTGGGACCTCGATTGGTGGTATTGCTTTTGTTGTAGCTGGCTTCCCTCCTCTCTCCAGCTGCAACTGTGACCTGGAGCGCAGCTGCAGGCAGCTGATAAGTGAGCAGGAGGTATCCTGTAGCGTAAGACTTGAGGACTTCAGTAAGTCTTTTTTCAGAGGCAAACAAAGCAAGCTCCTGTTTAGACTGTTGCCAGTCATAACCTTGTTAGTGCTAAACAGCCTATAATGAAATTTGTTAACCAGTGAGATAATATTAATCTGTCATAGCTTCATTAGCATTAATCTTTGAAGTTTTCTTTGGATAGGCCTTGATAACATCTTCTGTATTATTTTATTTTGGAGCTGTGAAAATCAAGCTTGCTGAGCTAGTGAAGCAAAGTTAGAGGTTTCTAACTTTAATGAAATAAGCTGCAGTGGGAAAGTAACATATGGTAGGTCAGAGATACCAAAGTGAGAAATAGCAAAGGTGTCTCAAGGATCAGGTAGTAAAGTCTCGCTTAGTAATTTAGGAAGAGAGCTGGTGAATAGCTTAAAAGTATGAGGACGGCCTCCTCAAGCCTTGGGTCAGAAAAAGGAAGTGTGACTTTTGGCTCCTGAGACCCCGATTCTCAGTTGCTCTCTTTGAAAAAGAATGTAAGATAACAAGAAAGAAGGGCAGCTGCAATCTGCCTTTATATTCTGGAACAACTGACAGCTCTCAGATATAATATTAGAGCAGCTTCAGAGCATTGTGAAATTGCACTGTGCTTTGCAATCTGTGCCAGCTGTAGATGGACTGTAGTGTAGGCTCCTTGTAGTTGCATGCTCTTTGCTGATACACTCAGTCTGGCCTGCTTCCAGCCCATCTTGTTCTCAGGATGGCTGCTCTAACTCCTTGGAAAGCCCTTTTTTTCTTCTTTTTGTAACCTCTAGCCAGAAGGAGAAAGTAGACTCAAGAAGCCCCAGAGCATTCTGTCCCAATGAACAGAAAACTGAGCATAGGTGGCAGGAGGACTGCAGGGATGAGTGAAGGTGTCTTGGCAAAATTCAAGCAGAAAAGTCTACAAGAGGTGGAAGCAGGGTCAGATGAACCTACAGATAAACTGTTCATGAGCACAGGGAAAGTGTTAGAAATTTTAGAGTCTGTCTAGAGTTGAGGCTGTTGAGGGACACGAAGGGTGGCACCCAGGGCTTCTATCAGTACATCAACAACAAAATGAAGCCAAGGAAGAATGTTAGGCCTGTTGTTTAGATGGGCTGAATGACGTGTGACAAAGGATATAGAGGAGGCCAAAGGTAATCCATGCTTGGTCCTTACAGGTAGAAACTACCTTCAGGAAACCCAGACCCCTGAGAGCAGAAAAAGTCTGCAGAAAGAAAAACCTTAACTTTGGTGGCTTAAATGTGTCATATACTAGTTCATGGGGTGGGATGGGATACACAGCTGAAGGAGCTAACTGAAGTGATTGCAAGGCTGCTCTCCATTAACATTAAGAAGGCACAGCAATCAAAAGTTCCTGATGACTGAAAGAGAAAAAAACAACTCTCTTCAGGAAAGGCAGGAAAGAGGATCTGGGGAACTACAGGCTAAACAGCTCCACTGCCGTCCTTGGAACTTAATAGAGCAACTAATCCAGGGAAGTCTTCTAGACACATGTGAGACACAAGTGAGGTTATTCAGCATGGTTTTGTGAATGAGAAGTCATACTTAACCAGTCTGTTAACTTTCTGTGAAGAAATGTCTATCAGTGGGTGAGGGAAGAGTAGACGATAGTGTTTTTCTTGCCTTCAGTGTGGATTTGGGCACTGCTCATGATAGTACTCTCACTGACAAACCAATGACACACAGGCGTGTAACTAGACAGGTGGTCTGAAAACTGGCTGAAAGCATTGTGATTAGTAGCAGAAAGTACAGGAGAAACATTAAAGGGGTTGACACTATGTTCAATGCTGTTTTACCTCCTCACAGTTTGTTTGATGAGATAGAGTGCACATCAGCTAATTTCCGGGTGGTACAAAACTGAAAGAAGTGGCTGATAAACCAGATATGTGCAGTGCAATTCAGAAAGGAGGACTGAGCAGAGAGCAATGTCATGAAGTTCAGTGAAGGGCAGTATAGAGTCCTACATTGGGGAATCTCGTGCTAGTAAGGACTAGGAAAGCAGCTTGCAGAAAATAATCTATGGGTTTTGATGGTCAGCAAGCTATGAACCAAAACCATGCCCTTGTGGCAAAAAAGACTGGCAGAATTCAAAACATAGCTGGACACAGTCCTGGGCATCCACCACTGGGTGACACTGCTTCAAGGATGGGTCTGAAATACATGATCTACAAAGGTGCCTCAGTTCTTTTACCTTTCTGTGACTTCAAGCATAAGAACATAAATGTAGGGACCCCAAAGTATGGGAAACCAAAACTGTTGTCCCAGCTGTCCCTATTGTGATAGAGCTGCATGCATCTACTGAATCTCTTCCATGTTCTCATGGTCAAGAATAATATTTTCCTCCAATAAAAGCATTCATCCCCCTCAAGAACACAGTCTTTTCTTTCTGCTTTTCTTTCTTCTCAGCTGCATAATGATGCTCTTAATATCACTGCAGTCTGATTCCTGTTTATGAGATCTGCCAGGCTGTAAATAAGATTAATATGGAGATACACTTACAGCTATGCAGTTGCCTAACTGAGATTGAACTTCCTTTAATAGGTTTAGCGATCCATAATTGCATTCTTCAGTAATTGTATTAAAGCATATTCTTTACATTGATCATTTTAGTTGTGCTTCACTTGTTTTTGAATTGATCACGAAGAAACGGACTGTATTTTGGCTGGTTATCTTTAGAGCTGAACACAAAATGATCCAACTCAGTGTGCGAAAATGTCAGAGTAAATTTTAATTTTCTGGCAAAATGTCTGTAAACTTAACACTTCTACAATTCTTTAAAACAGGAAATCCCAGTTAGCTGTAGAAGGGATATATTGGGCTGGAGAGTGGTGAGGTGCTGGAACAGGCTGCCCAGAGAGGCTGTGGATGCTGCCCCATCCCCGGAGGTGCTCAAGGCCAGACTGGGTGGGGCCCTGAGCAGCCTGGTGTAGCATTAAATGGGGAGGTTGGTGGCCCTGCCTATGGCAGGGGGGTTGGAGATTTATGATCCTTGAGGTCCCTTCCAAACCTAGCCAGTCTATGATTCTATGAAATATCTCTGGAAAGGAAAATATCTCTTCAATTTTCAAGAGAACATTTTACAGCAAGTCAAGTATTGATCTCAGGTTAAGTGAATTTAAGGTTATAACTTTGTTCTACTTCATGTGGCCTATGGAAACTCTGCGGGCTTAGGAGCATTAGTTTTGTACTCAATAAGAATTAAAATGCTTTTGCTTAAATTAAAAAATGACAAACGTAAGCTTTGCTCGCTTATTTCTCTTGTCCTAGCTTCTTTGAAACTCCTTGACCTAATGTAGCAGTTGAATAATATATTGACATGAAAATTTGAAGAAAAACGAGTTGAAAAATTCTGATTAATTTAATTTTTCTTCTCTCTCCTGTAAGTGTTAAAATTAAAAAGCAGCAGAGGAAAAAATTCTGTTTTCCTACTCTATGCTTACCCTGCTCCTGTCTCCAGGAAGCCCCATTGTTTCCCTTTATTTTCTACCCTTTTATGATCTGATGAAATAATGCCCTAATTGGAAGTGGAAGGCCAAACAATGCTGGTTTGAATATATGAAGTATATGCAGTGCATTTTCACCACTGACAGCGTCAAGACTATAGGAATTTAAAAATGAGACTTCTTTTTGGTAGAAATCTGATCTTCATTGTAGTTGACCTTCCATAGAGGTCATGTGTAATGATTTCACAAACTCACTTCCCAATCGCAATTTCAGTTTGAGTTGGTGTAGCTCTCTTTGGAAGACATTGGTATTCCAAACTGGGAAAATATATCGAATGTGAGGACAGGCAGAGGCCTCTCAAATGGCTTACTGATGTGTGTGGTGGTATGTGGTGAGGCAGAAGCTTCTGCTGGAGTCTGAGCTGAGCTGATTAGCTGGCTTTGTTTGAGGTAGGAGCTTTGTTTGGTGAAAACATACCTGCCGTGCTACCTTAGTTCTTGCAACCCTCTGCGGCAGCAGCAACAGCAGCTTCTGGTTAGTGAATCAGCCCAGAAATCAGTGGTCAGTAGAGCTTCAGACTGCTGCAAAAGGTCACAGAGGTCTGGGGCAGTCTTATTAACATTTGGCATCTGTATATGTTCTGGTGTTTTAATGAGCCTTTCACTGTTCCTTTAGGAAATGTACAGTGGCTACTCTGACGGAGTTGGGAAAGTTGTGGGGATAAAAAGCCCAAGGCCAAGACATCTGAGCTACCTGTGCCTGTTGCTTTCCATGATGATCTTGCTTTAGTTTTTGTCCCCGAAGCTTTTCCTGTGTTTCTAAATGTGTTCAGATTAATATGGTTAGCGTTTTAGCGTATACAAGCAGGCTTCTGCTGCGAGCAGAATTTATTTGTTCTGCATTTCTGATCTGAATTGTAATGTAATGACTTTCTTCTCACTCAGGACTGTAGTGTCAGAGTTGGTTTCTCTCGTAAGGGATGAAACGAAACAATTAGGAGATGTGTGTTTGAATGCTTGCTCCTGCTCCCTCACAGATGCTGCAGCACGGTAGGCTTCACAGATTTCACTTACCGTGTGCAACTCTCTTCCTTGTCACTTCTAATCCTGTGCTTCACATACTGCTAAGGGCCTAACACTGCTGACGCAACTGCACTTGTTTAATTTCATCCCATTGACTGTGCCACTTAGCGTGCTTAGTCATCTGCTAAAAATCCTTTTAAGACTGGGAGCCAAACACAATGCTGAGTATTTTATCCCACCTACTTAATGCATCTTTAGCTTTTATGTTTAGCTTGCTGCTATGAAAAGAATGAAATATTTATTCAGTTGTTAAAGATCAAAGTTCTTCTCTTGTGATTAGAGGATCTGCAGAGGGTGCTCCTTGGAAGGGGAAGTGATCTGGTGTTTTCTAGCATCGTTTTTGAGAGAGAAGGCTGTCTGATGATGATGAAGAATGTATGTCACTATTCTGTTCTCTTGTTTTTGTTTTTAGTTTTTTTTTTTTCATTTTTTGCTTAGAGGAACCATGGTCATTCTATTTGTAGTCCAGTGTCTTTTGCCACAGAATGCTTGCTGACTTCTGATCATCTGTTAAATCCTGTGGTTCTTAAGACAGCACGGTGCCTCTGTAGCCTGTGTCAAGTTTTGATGACTTAAATCAGCATGGCTGATAACACAGTGAGCTGTAGTGAGCATGGTGCTCTGTCACTGTGAAATCAAAGAGGAACGAATCGCAGTCAGACTTCTGGGACTGACCAGTGATGAGAAGAATGTTTTCCTATTCCAGTTTTTATGGTATGAGGAACCTTTCACCTGAGGGTTTTTACACAGTAGACTGAACTCTGGATATACTGAGTGTTGCACCTGGAGAGTATATTCTTGTATAGATGAAGCCAGCTGAGAAAATCTTCAGAATATTTAGCTCACCATATGTTTTCAGAAAACTCTTTTCCTGGAATGAACATTGTTAAAAACAAGAGTACTAAAAGGCCTGCATCTGCTCCTATAGTTGTCAAGACCTAGAGTAAGATTAACTGAAAGTTAGTGAGATGGGGGAGATGAAAGGAGGCAGTATAATTAAATAACCTTTGCTTTATTTCTTACTCATGCACCCACACATCTTAAAGAATCCCTACTTTCTTGACATTCTATCACTTTCTGATTTCCATAAGAGTAAATGCTTTCTGCCAGGGTGACTGAAGATACAGGTTGAATTCTAGCTTCTGTAGCATTGAGACTCAGTTGAATTTATCTGTTTGGAAATGATGACAGTGGCAATAAACAAAGAAATGAAATATTTCATTAGCTTAATCCTCTGTCAGGAGCTCTAATATGTCCAGGCCTCAATACTTAATACTCAAAAGATTTCTCTGTTAGTGTTCTGCCTCTGCTAACCCATGGAACTCTGCTAAAGTGCAGCTTTGCAAGAAACTCGTGGGGAAAAAAATATTTTTCATGCCTTGTTAGAATATTTTACAATTGTTAAGTAACATTTGGAAATGTTCTGGGTTTGCTGTTCTTAACCTCAGTTCTTTCTCTGCTTCCGTGTGGGATGAGATTGTGCTTTCCAGTAACAGAGCACCCAGGTCTAACTTGCAATCATGAAGACAAGAGGATCATCAGTTTGTTTATATATATATATATATATATATATATATATGTGTGTGTGTATACATATATGTGTGTATATATATACACATATAATATAAACACCCATGAATATATATCATATATATATATATGAGCAGGTTATCAGTATCAGGGCTGATGTCATCTCAGAAGAATCAGGCACGTCAGTGTGCAAAGGAACCAGCAGTGAGCGTCCTTTTTTATGAGGACTGATAGGTAAGGTTACAGATGGCTGTTAGAGCCAAGCCTCACAGTTTTCCTAGCAACAGCAGTAACTGAAGTAATTACAGATCTTTTGGGTCATATACAAGAAAGAAAATTGAGATTGAATCTCAGATCTTTAGTAAGGATTTTTGCTCTTTAAATGTCAGACTGGTGTTATGAAGTCATGCAGGCCAGCATTAAATCTTCCCTATTGTCATTTGGTTTGTTTCTTTAAGGCCTTATGGACACTGTTCATTTGTTCACTGTCTGGATGGGAACAAGTATTGTATGCTGTACAGAGGCAGTAAAATAAGGCTCTGGTGTATACCAAAGTGAGTGGGAGAATGTAGATGCTCCTGGCTTTGAGAGTGTAGGAAAAGGAGGAAGCCAGGCCTCCAGGTCTTCACAAGCGAAAGTTCAGCTGATTTGTATTCAACAGGTTTCTAAAGAGCCCTGCTCGTGTTGCTAGTTAAAGCTGTGGAGCTTGACCTCTCTTATTTCAAAAGAGAGAAACCTCATTTTTAGGATTACCATTTGGAGGAGAAAAAAATAATAGGGAAGAAGGGAGTTTGGTGCATATGCTGTAACTCGTCCTTGAGGTTTAAGGCAGCTCTTGACCTTCTGCATTTGTTTACGGACTTCTCAAAAGACTTAACAGCCCACATGAATGTCTGCAGAAGCAGATGAGCTACCCTAGATTTTCTTCTGAAAGGGTTAGAGAATACAGCAGATGTCCCAAACAAATCATGACTAATTCTTCCTCTAGGCACCAAAGATCAAAATTTCAAGTGCAGGAGGTGGCTGATGGCTTCTATAAAAAATGAATGGAGTTTGGAGCATGATATCAGGTTGAACTGTGGGGAAACAGGATCTCTCTCTAATAATGCTAGAGTTAAGGAACCTGATTGGACTGAGGGGTGGGCCTGGGGGGAATGAATTTCTTTTGAGTCACGTGGGAGTATGGCAATGTGCTATTTTATTTATTTAGAGTTCTGAGAATGCTAGAGATGCCCCCTAATACGCTCCAGGTATTTTTGACATAAGTTAGGAATGCATGACAAAAATATTCTCTGTATAGAAGTAAATGAATATTTCAAGGAAAATGACAGTAAAATGAATTTAGGGTTGAGAGTTCATATTAATAATGCAAGCTGATCTACAGTACCTTCATTTTTCATCTGTAAAATGGGGATAATGATGCTGACCTGGTTTGTAAATGAGCCCTGAGATCTCCTGATGAAAAGCATCATCAACAGAAGTGGTGGTGGTAGAAATTCATGGTACAGGTATGTATCTGTCTCAAACTAGAAATTTATAAATACTGGAAAACAGAAGTTAAACAAAACAAAACAAAAATCTAAATATTTTGAAGTCTGGCAGTGCTCTCACATGGTATATGAATACTTCTGCAGAGGAGTTGATGCCATATGGTAACCATGCTATTATGAGCGATATGTTTTGGCTTTTGTAGTCATGGATCAAACTGATCTTTTTAAAGAAACATGAATTTTCTTGAGTTTGATCCTTCTGTTGTCTGTCACTATCACTCATTGATTTCCTTCACGAGCTGTTTCTCACCACCTTCTTCTTTCACTTCTTCATACTTCTGTGGCCATTTGGCCAGCAACATGCTAATGCTGAGCATTTTGTTCTTTCTGCTGTCTCTGATTTATGTACCCAGGCAGCCTCTATCTTTTTTGCGTTTTGACCTCTTAGTTGTGTACTGTCAACTGCACTCAACTTTTTTATATGATCTCTCATTCTGACCAGACCACTTTGCCCTGGTTTCTTTGCATCCAGAACTCAGATATGTTCTTTACTTGTTTAAAAATAAAAATAAAAACAAAAATACCCACCACACACATTTGGCTTGCCCACGCCATCCTTCACCTCCACAGACAACCCTCTCTGCATTTTTTTTGCCATTCTCTTGATGTGGCAAGCTCTGTGCTTTACTTTCCTCAATTTCAATTTTGCAACAGCAATCAGTAAGAGAAAAAACCGAGCAATTTCAACCGAAGAAATAACAAACAGTCAACAATTGCTTAAAAATTAACTACAAAAAAAATAGTCTAGACTTTCAAAGTGTCTATGAAAATATATTGTACTTCACCTTACTCATGTATTTTTATTGATGTTGCTTATACCTAAAACAAACAACAATAACAACAAAAAGAAGCTTAGCTTCTGATGTTAGCCATGCATATTTAAGTGTGTGTGTGTGTGTGTGTGTTGCATTCCCTTGGGCTCCAAGACCAAACAAGTGAATGAGCCTCCTCAAGAGGAAGGCAAAGTGTGATGCTGCAGCACAGGGACTGTTGGAAACAGTGAAGTACATGTCAGTGGGTCTGTATGCCTGTGCTTTTTTGGGCATTCTTCAAGAGCTCGTGTGTTTGGTTCTGATGTGCAGCATGAATGTAAAGAAAGTAAACACTCTTTTCTCCA
Source organism: Lagopus muta (assembly GCF_023343835.1). Classification (NCBI taxonomy): domain Eukaryota; kingdom Metazoa; phylum Chordata; class Aves; order Galliformes; family Phasianidae; genus Lagopus; species Lagopus muta. The sequence continues at coordinate 85,628,600 of NC_064433.1, forward strand.
GTCTTTTTGGACATTACCTTTGGACTGTTAAAACTTCCAGTGCTAAAGGAGGCATTGGGAATGTTGATTTTTATTCTCTTTATATTTATGCGCCTGAGACCAGAATAAAACTGGGCCCTGTGATAAAAGAAGGATGGGTTTGGTTGTAAATTCAGTTAATAATGGAAAGCTAATTTCTATTTTAGCTACACAGCAGCCGGTCTGTAATAATAGCTGTCAGGGTGTCTTCCTTCTTAGCGTTACGAGTGTTGGCAGACTTTTTAGTGGAGGGGACACTTTTATAAAAGAAGGAAAGAAAGTTGATATGATTTTCTTTTCTGTCTGATATGCAAGTGTAGTACAATGTTGTGCATAGCTTTTGTGATTTTGAATCTGTGCATTTGAGGAGTTGTGTGTACTCCCTGGCTTTTGACAACGCTATTTGACAGATTAAGAAATAAAGCTGAAGTAATCTCGCATCTGAAAACAAAGATGGAAATAAGGCAGATGTCATTTTGCAAATGTGAAGTAAAAAGGTTTTTGTGTTTGCCAGCATGCACAGTTCAGAATAATTTCAGTGCATCAGGAAATGAGCTTTAAATTATTCTAAAGTGGTTGATAAGTGGGAGAAACACGGTTAAATTTATTAAAGCTTTTTTGGTAAATAATTGATATAATGTTGCAGTAAGAGTACATTATATATTATAAAATGATACATTATGTAAATAGATGCAGCACACTTTTCCTTCTGCCAGATTCCACATTCTGACTAATAATAAGTCTGAAGGAGCTCCATCAGTTTTTCTGAGAGCACACAGGTATTTTAGCTGTGGGAAATTGGCAGGTGTTATTTAAATTACTTTCTCCATCTCCACACAGCTTTCAGCCTGATTTAGAAATAAAATAATGAATGAATAAAAAAAGAATAAATCAGCCCTAGACCAGGCAGTAGGTCAGCCTGCACTCCATAAGCAGGCACTGGGAGCTTGATGTTTTCCCCTGTGCCACTTAAATAATGTTAAGAGACCCATTTCTCTGCATGATTTGCTGCCACTGAATTTGTCTGTTTGTCTAGGCCTAATCCCAATGCTTGTCTCAATACTGTAGTTATTTCTGGATGTTGTGAGTGGTATAGATGCTCTATGAAGCCAATAATAGTTTTAATGGTAAAATCTACTTCCAGGTTTTCTACATTAGGGTTTAAGGTAGAGCATCTCTTGAGAATTCTTGTCTAGTTTACACAGTATTCTCATTTGACAGGACATGCCTTCTGCCCAAGCAGGGCCTCTGTAACAATTACAACTTCAGGGCCTGTTCTTTTTGTTGTTAACTGATTGCAGAATTTTCTCTTTTACTGTCAGAACTGGGACTCAATCTGTAGTTTGTGGGCACCTCTTATGCAAAAGTTCTCTAACTGGTTTAGGAAAGTTTTAGGAAATATTAGTGTATGAAGTGTAAGCGCAAAAGATAACTGTCTTCTGCTAGGAAAGGGAGAGATGGTACTCTAATATCCATTCGTTAATGGAGGCAGTGATCTGTTGTTATCCTCTTATAGAATCATAGAATCATATAATTGCTCAGGTTGGAAAAGACCTTAAAGATCATTGAGTCCAACCACAATCTAACCATTCTACCCTAACTCTAACAGCCCACCACTAAATCATGTCCCTGAGCACCACATCCAAACGTGTTTTTAAACACATCCAGGGACGGTGACTCAACCACCTCCCTGGGGAGCCTATTCCAGTGCTTAACAACGCTTTCAGTAAAGAAGTTTTTCCTGATATCCAACCTAAACCTCCCCTGGCACAACTTGAGGCCATTTCCTCTTGTCCTGTCATCTGTCACCAGTGAAAAGAGATCAGCCCTGCTCTTGCTGCAGTAAGTTACTGATGAAACCCTTATTTACAATAGGACCCAACTTCCCTGGTTCTCAGCTCTGAGGGAAAAAACTAGGAATGTTTTAGAGCGCAAAAAACATTACCTACTAACATGGATAAGGCTTAGCATCAAATGTAGTGGACAAGGCATGAAATTTCTGTGACACCATTCTTGTATGCCATTACAACTATAATGCCATTATCTATGGACCTATGTCCAATAGATGCAGAACATTTATCAGAAAGATATCTGGGAATTTAATCTTTTTCATTTCTTTTCCTTTTATTTGCCATCAGGCTATGACAGCACTATTTCATGATTGTGTCTCCAACAAGACCTGTTCACAATGATGTGCCTGAAGAAGACACTTTGATACAAGTAGTATTGAATGAACTTAGGAGACTTCAGTGTTCCCATTTTTCATGGTCTGTATTTGTGAAGTCTTTGTGGATGGTGTGTAAATAATTAAACAGTTGATAAAGGGTAATGAATCTCCTGCGCCACCCTAATTGTCACTGAGACATTGCAAGAAGCTCTGGAAGGGACATTAAGGAATTCATTCACTATGGTGATGTGCCACTGTTGTAGATGGAACGATGGATAATGCTGAACTTACAAAAATCCCTAGAAAGTCAGAAATCAGATTTTTAAAAAACTCTTCCCATTTTTTTTTCAGCGAGAAGAGGGCAATTTCATATGATCCAGTGGTGCGAGCAAAGTTTGCACTGTCATCGTGATTGGATAGAAAGCACCTGCTTTTCCCTTTTTCCTCTGCTCCTCTTTCCTCTCCTGCCCTGCTGCCTGACACAAATTTGTCTTGTGGCTATAGTGGTATAAGCCCATAGAAACGCCACTTGAAGTAAATGGCTTTTCTACTGATGTTTCTCAGAATGAGGTGTGTTTTTTTCCTCTCTTCAGAATCTGTATCTAAGCCTACTGACATTAGTAAAAGAAGACAAATAGTCATACAACAATAGTATGGAAAAATTGCCGCAGTTTTCCTAAATGCATCAAGATGTTTGTTACAACCACTTTAAATAAGAAAAATGATATGCAAAAAGGGACTGTAGAGTTTAAATATGGAGCAGAACTTGCTGTGCATTTCCATCTCTTTTCTTCCTGTGACATCTGCTCACTTGTTTCATTTTCCCTCTGTTTTTCGAGGTGCAAGCTCCTGCCTTGAGGAGTCACAGTATAATTACACTAGTGTCTGTTTAGGTTAAATTGATCTAAAGAATGACTGTAAATTGCATTCATTGTATTTGTATCACAGGTTAATTCTTCTCAGAGCTGTACCTTAGCTCAGCTGTGATATGCCCAATTACCCCTTCCTGTCACAGTCCTCCTCTAACACCCGCACCTACCAGCTGTCACACAGCAGCACTTTATACCATCCTTGGCTTCTGTCTTTCTGTGAGCAATTCACCACAGTGCCTTTAAACTGGGCAACTCTGATTCTTTTAGATAATCTGAGTGGAAGGCAGTTAGGAGAAAAGCACTGCTTGCTCTTAGCAGTGCTGAGAGGGAGTGTGGGGAACATGCTTAGGGAGATGATCCAAAATCTCTTGTCTGTCTCTGTGGTTCTTGTCGAAGGTTGGTGCCCACAAGTGCTCATGGCTTTGTGGGATCATGGGAGGAGGACCCAGAGCCACCATGATGGGGCAGAGCAGGAATCTGGGCAGCAGGAGCTCAGCAGACGATGGACCAAACTCATTGCTGAGCAGAGGATAGATGCCTGATGCTGAGAGAGATGAAAATGAAGGTAATAAGGAAAAAAGAACTGAGTGGTAGAGTGTTCATTGAACTTATATCCCCCTAGCAAAGAAGTACAACCTTTTTAAAGCACAGTACTTAAACTGGGCCAGATAGAGTGACCCTCTCGGCCAGGTGTTTGTCTGGAGCTTCCCAATCCAGCTGCTATCGTTTAATCAAAGCCTTTTCTGAGCTCTCAGTGCTCTTCTCTTACATATTTGTTTTGTTTTTCCCTCCTGCCTTCTCTGACACGTTTCTCCCATAATCTGAGTTTTCAGTTGTGGTTTTTGTTCCTTCTGCCATCTGACTGCCTGGAGACTTTGAAGTGGGAAGCAGTAAGTGCCCCCTGTGCTAGGCTGTGTGCAAAGCAGGGGAGGCAGCCCCTGAGGATTAGCCTGTGCCTTGGCTTGTGAAGATGAGAGAAAAGACAGAATTAACGAGGCAGGCTGTGAAAATGATGCTGCTTGTTTCCAGGAGCTTTGCCCCTCCAGTTCATATTGGCTGAGCAACAAGGTGGGGTGAGAGGAGTGTATCTGAAGGTGCAAGGATGTGTTGAAACACTTAATGATTCTTCTTGTCTGGGCTGAAGGGAACATTTCCCCTTAAGCTGTACTGTGCTCAGTGCTGGATATCTGACTTCTCTTGCCAGCTTCTGGCACTTCTGGTCACTGTCTTATATCCCAATGAGCTTGTCTGGATGGTGTTTAGGAAGAGTTGCCATCAGATGTTTCTTGTCCAGGAATGGTTACACTCTGATAAGGTACAATGTCTATCAGATTTTATCCTATCTTAATTCACTGTAATGTAATTTGGTTTCTTGGCAAAGAGTAATTTTTAATGCATTTTAATGCATGCAGTATGGCATCACGAAGTCAGAAAGTACGCTGAAGTTGTAAACAGCTAGAAAATACAGGTTTTGGGGAGAAATTACTTATATTTGACGTTATTGTGACAGGAGTTTTATGGAAGGTTAAAAAGAAAAACATTTTGGAGTAGCCCTGATGTTCTATGACCTCAGCCTGGACTCTTGGTAGCAGCAACAGGGCACTTCAGGTTTTTCAGCTCTTTCCAGCTTGTTAGCCCCATGCTGAAAAGTGTTTTGAATAAATCCTTAGAAGGCCTATGAGAAATATGTGTTTGCCAGAGCTGGAATTATGCAGGGAGAGAGCTGTGCAAGCTATTATTCAGAGAGGGGAAACAAGTCACCTTGGGAGGACAAGATAAACTGAAGCAAATCCCAATGTCTCTAGCTCTGACAGCTGATTTCCAACACAGGGCTTAAAGCAGGAAACTGCATGCCACAGTACTCCCTAACTTCCTCTTTGTTTTGTTTGCTTATTTTCCTACCTTTTTATTTTCTTTTTATCCGGGATATAACAGAGGGTATTTCTCCAAGTCCAGTGTGTGAAGTGAGGTGGGGAGAGGATGCAAAGGGAGCAATCAGCAGGAAACAGGCTGCAGATGGACTGAGAATAAAGAGTTAGGTTAGGCTGAGTGATGAGATGCCAAGGGTTTTGTTTCCTGATGCCTGGTGGTTTGTTAGAGATGCTCTCTTGCTGGTAGGTGGTCTGGGTCTGTTTGTACTGCTGATTCTTATCTCTTTCCTATGTGGAAGAGACAGACCAACAGGTAGGTGCATGAGAGAGAACAGAGAAAGCAGCAAGAGAGAGAGCTATTTATTCATTGAGGCACGCAGTATAAATGAAATGCTTGTATGAAATGGCAAGCAGTAACAATACAAACAATTGGGAAAATACATTTTTTGTTGTGGAACCATCTTCAAGAACAGCTTATGGAAGCTTTTCCTTGGAGTTCTCATTGTTATGGGCAACTTCATAAGGGAAGCAGGAAAAGAGAGTCATGATCAGGGATATCTAGCTTTGGTTCTCTGCTATCCCTTTTCATTTTAAATATTACAATGCTGTCACCTCTGTCTCTTATGTTTCCTACTGTATGAAAGATGCTCTTTATTCAGTTAGTAGCATACACTGTTTAATAAAAGAGCAGCTGAGGGAGCTGTGATTGTTTTGTCTGGAGAAGAAGAGGCTTAGAGGTGACCTTATAGCTCTCTACAACCCCCAGAAAGAGTTTGTGGCAAGGTTGAGGTCAGCTTCCTCTCCCAGGTAACTAGCATTAGGACAAGAGGGAATGGCCTCAAGTTGCACCAGAGGAGGTTCAGGTTGGATGCCGAGAGAAATTTCTTCTCCAAAGAGTGGTCAGGGGTTGAAATTGGCTGCCCAGGGATGTGGTGGAGTCTCTGTCCCTGGAAATGCTTGAGAAATGTGTGGATACAGTACTAAAAGGCATGGTTTAGAGGTAAGATATTGTTGGTAGGTAGATGGTTGGACTAGATGACCTTGGGAGTCTTTTCCAACCTTAATGATTTTGTGATTCTATAAACATTGTGCACATATTTTCTGTGTCTTTTACTGAGGAGTGAGTTATTTACTGATCCATATCTTACTGACCACTTGTCTTAAGATCATATTGATCTGAGTTCAACTGAATGCATAAGCTACTTACCTTTTTAGGTGGTCATCTTAAAAATTGCAGTCATTAAATGCCGCAAAAGCATCCAAATATTTGTCCTGGACATCAATAGGTGGTGCCTTTTGCATTTTTCAGACCGAATATTTTTTACTTCTCTTACTAATTACAGCATCAGCTACATAATGTCTTTATTAGAGGTGCAATAAGGTCCGTGGGTACATATTGGTGTGGGATGCTCAGTGCTCATTAGATTTGAACTGGGCATGTCACGTTCCTCTGTGCTGTGCAGAGCCACTCTGAGGACCAAGGGAATGGCAGGATCTCTATGATTGCTTTGTTTGTAATACTTGACCCCCAACAATCTGTTTGCTTTGGAAAGTCTTTGCTGGGGATCTCACAAGTTCACAATACCAGCAGAAGTAAACCAGCCACTAAATTCCCCAGGATAGTAAGTTGAGGATGAAAAGAAAAATTCTCCATTGGGTTCTGTGTTTTTTGCTTCAGAAACAGGCGAATGTTAGCTGGTGGTTAAAGGAACTAGTTTCAGTCAATGATAAAATTCCACTCTCTGAAGTGAGACCAAATTGTTCCTGGGGGTTTTATAGATAGTTATTAAGTAGTCACCTAATAGAGAGGTTGATTTTTATCACTTTTAAAGGAACTTCTCTGAGCCATTGAGTTTACTCAAGACTACTTAAATAAGATGTTTAATTGCTGCTGATTGCTTATTTAACCAATTCAATATATTTATAAAACCTGTTTCGGTTCCTCTGTGACTAGCATTAATGCATTTTGCTATTTTGTTTCCCTTATCTCTGTCACTTAATTCTGAACAGGCTAATATATGTTGTTGTCAGCTGCTTTCTGACTTCTCAGTGCACATTCATTTTTTACCTTCATATCTTTGAACAGCTTCTGTTTGAACCATGTAAACCACATCTTGCATCTTGAACTTTTCTTTTTCAGCTAGTTTGCTTGTAAAGGTTTGCAACACAACACGCAAAAGCATTTTCTCTGTTGGAATTCTTAATTTTTCCTGTATTCCTAACTTTTTCCTAAGTGCTTACACTTACCTGTACAGTAAAATATGGAAGGGCAAGGAGGAATGCTTTATGTCAAGGCTTTTGCTTAATGTAGTTAATAATCTGTTTAATTCAATCAGGAGGAACGTATTAATTGCTCAGATTTAGATGCTGTAAGTACTGCTGTAGTGTAGGTGTCATGTATTAGCTGTCTTATGTAAAAGATTTTCTGGGGAGAGAAGATGCAGAGCTTCATGGAACTTTTGATTGTTTATAAGATAATGTAGTAAATGAACTGGACAATTACAGAAAATTGAGGATTGGTAGATATTTAAGAATAAATCACTCTGTGCTATTTTTAAATTACCAGCTCTGATAGATGGCATTTGGGTAATGTTCCTTGTTAGTGAGTTACTGTTGTGGTAAGTTACTTGTTACTGTCCTGCATCCAGTGTTTCTAATTAAGGCAGGTGACCAAACACAAATCTTACCTCCTCCTTCACCCTCTGCTCCTTCATTTCAAATTACCAGCTCTGTTCCTGAACTGTAGGTTTTGCACTTGGCTTTTTTTTTCTTCAGAAACCAGGTGAATGTTAACTGATACTTAGAGGTTGAAATTTAAATCGCTGATAAAATTTCATTTGCTACTATGGAGCCAAACTTCCTTCAGAGTTTTACCAAAACAAAACAAAACAAAAAGAATTATCATTTTTTAAAGCATCAACTTTGTTTCTAAATTGAACTTTCTACATCCCAACTGAGATGAGCTGAAACTTCTTCCTACTTGAAGAGCATTGAAGAGATTTTAGAAGAGCTATGGGAAACATCATACATGTTAAGCTGTTCTTGGTTCATAAGAGAACCTAGGATTATTACACTGTCTAACAAGTTTGGAAAGGATGTCTTTAAAAAAAAAAAAAAAAAAAAAAAAATATATATATATATATATATATATATATGCTCTTGAAGATCTGTATTCCTGTTTGTGCAGACCTATGCAGAATTATATTCGTATGTATAGCTGAACATCTTTTATGAAGATAAGGGCCACAGTAATTTATTCAATTTCCTAGCCAAGGGCTTTAGTTTCAATCTTGTTTGGTAATTCCCAAATTTATAAACATCACATTTGTTTGTCCTGTTGCTATATGGTTGTATTGAAGGGAAGAAAAAAAAAAAAGCTGCTTTATGATGTGTGATTCAAAAGTTAGAGGCATCCTTTGTTACAAAACAAGATTTGAGTTTGTGCACGGCTTGCCCTCAAGCGCACATGGATTTATTGAGTATGAAAACACCTTGAAACTGCCTTCTCCTGGGCCCTGTTGTTTTGCTTTCTGCCCTCTCATTTCTTCCTGACCCATCACTGGGCCTGACTACGTCTTTAAGAGTATCATCAAGGACTAGAGTTCTTGCACTGAAACATCTGAGGGGACAAGCCATCTGTCTAGCAGGCATACATATGCCCTAGAGACCGTTTGGTCCAGCAAGTGCATATTACAATACAAGCCTTTCTTGTGCCATGTAAGCTAGGAATCTGAATCAACACTTTGCTTTTATGGCAAAGAAAAAGCCTAAAAATCCATGGTGTCTGAAGAAATCAATGCTGGGTTAGACCGTTGGGTCATCTTGCACAGCATTGCCAGGTCTGTTTTCAGAGGAAGCTGGCAGTGTAGTGCTCAAGGTCTTCAACATCATCAGATCTTTTCTATGCTGCTTCTTTCTTCCTTTTTCTCTCTCCTTAAGCAAACTGCTCCCACTGATTGATATGTTTTTAATGATTACCCTCACCATACGCTCCATACTACAGTGATTTACAGTCTTTAAGATCCTTTTTTTATTTGACAGCTCCTTCCTACTCATTTTTTTGTCTCTGCCTGGCAGATACTGCAGTGATATTGTAGCGCTGACAAAATGGGAATTACAAAGAAGCACTTACTAACCTAATGAAGCTGTGGGGGGAGGAGGTGGGAGAGACAATGCGAGTGTTTAAAGGCACTTTCTATTTCACTCATCCACCTGAGCCATCAGTGTTTGTATTGTACGACCTTGCTCGTGATTCTGAGGGGGACAAAAACAGCAAAACAAAAACAACAAAAAACTCACTCTGAACTTGTCATAAAAGGTGTTGTTCTGGTCTTTTAATGAGAGAACCAGCACTTTGTAGAGGGGGTTTCACAGAGATTTCCATCAGATCCTTTGTGTTTCTGCTAAAAAAAAATAAAAATCTTTTTTTTCCCCATAGGATGGCATTATTTTCAGTTGCTGAAATGGTAGCTGTGATGTCCAGAGGGCAGGAATGGAGCCCCCAAGGCACTGCATGTACTTTTGTGTTAATCTGAGAACACAGAAATCCTAAACAAAAGGGAAGTTTCCTGGGATGTAAACGTTCTAAGCTCATTATTGAAAAATAAATTGTATTGGCTTTTTTACTGTGTCTTATTACGTGATCATAATCTCTTATTTTTGTCACTCCGTTTCTGTTTTGCTTGGTTGAAAGCAGACCTTTGATAATTCCCTCCCAATGAGCAGGGATACTTTTTGACTAAAAACCCTCTCTAAAAACACCAAGTCATTTAAATGAACAGGATTTGAATCTCCTTCCAGCTTAACTGTTTCCTATTTCCCACAAGACGCTATGTCATTGAGCTACTTAAGCTGTATGAACAGCACAGCAACAGTGCAAGCATATTGAGCCTTGGTTTATAGAGTTTTACTGACCATGACCTCTCCATACTGTAACTAGTATTGTTTCTGAAACAGAGCTGGAGAAAATCTATTTAAAGCAAGCAACTCCATGACTATGGCGCTCATTCCGGTAAGGAATAACATGTGGAAACTAACATAAACAAGTCTTTGCTGAAAATTAGAATGAGAATAGCTTAGAAATAATATTTTGTATGACTGTCTAGCTAGATGCATTTGGCTGTCTGAAGTGATAACTTCCTCTACCTGTCTTGCTCTTTGTGCTTAGTAATGGGTATCCTCTGCCATATGGTATTGCTTTATTCCTCCCCCAGTGTCCAACTCTCAGAGAGACAGAGGAGCTGTTAAATATTTGGGAAATACACGTTCCCTCCATGTATTTGATGATTTTGACATACAAGAATGCATGTGTACTTCAGTATTTGTGTAAAGTGGGTCAACAGAATAGGCAAGCAATCAAGGAGAATTTACATTTGGACAAGGGTTTACAAGTAGCTGTTTTACATTATTTGCCTAGCTCAAGCATGAACAAAGCTGATTTAAGTACTTTCCTTGTTCACAGATGGCACATAAATAGTTGCTACAAAAGCACAGTGTTCTGTGTAGCTGGATTTTGTTTCCTTTTAAAGTTTCTCTGAGTTTTTATAGCAGTTTATCTACTTTAGTTAATTCTATGTCTTCCATTACCATAGTATTTGAGCACCTCATAACACTTAATGATTTTTTTTCTTGTGACACCGCTGAAAGAAAGTGAAGATCTATTTTATTCTTTTTACGGATGTTTTACTTATGGTGTTTTCTTCAAGATTGCAGATGTGTTTGCTTGAAGAGAAAAAAACTTGTGGTGTGCACCTTAAAGGTTGCCTCTCCCACTGAGCACCTAGGCTACCTCTGTTTACCAGTCATGCAAAATTCAGTAATGCATTTTTGGGCAAAGTAAATGGGATAAGCAAACACTGACTAATTTAATTAATCTGTCTTCTCTTGATGGACATCAGGACATTTGCAATCATGCGAGCAGCAGCAGCAGCAAGAGGTACAAGGTTAAGGGCTGGCAAAGAGAAGCTGAGGTAGGAGGAAGATCACAGCCTTCCCAGCAGCAGGAGGAGGTGGAGGATGCCAGCCCCTCAGGCTGTACTGTGGTAGTGCCACTGTGCCAAACTATTTCCCTATTTTTCTGGTCCTTGGCTGTTGGCTGACTTAGTCCTTCTCTGAGCTTGTTTTGTTGTTTCGGTCCCTTGCATCTGCTTTTCTGTTGTCTAATCATAGGATCATTTGAGCTAGAACCTCAAAGATCATCTAGTCTAACTCCCCTGTCATGAACAGAGACGCCTACAGGGATGTGTAACTATTTTTAATATTAGCCCTCAGAACTCTTTTTAGCAAAAATGTCACTTTCTATTGCACATACATGGTCTGTCCCTGTTTTCATCTTGCCTAATTTGCTGGGTGTTAACAATTAGGCTACCTTTTAGCAATTGCATTCTGAGGAAGTGTTACTGCCAAAATGTAAGTTCTGCTACTTTTAGGCTTCTTTTTTCGTCCCATTTAGAGGAGGTGCGAGGAACAGAAGTGAAGATGTCTGTGGTGTTTATATTGAACATACAGAAATGCAAACAAAATGATATATTGAAGTAAAATACTTGTGGAAGAAAACATTTTTTGTACTTTGTATTATTCTCCTACTTCTCCTTTGTCTGACTTTGTGAAAAATTATCAGACATTGTGAAGTTTGTTGGTTTTTTTTGTTTTGTGTTTGTTGGTTTTTTTTTTTCTTCCTAAGAAAAGGAAGTCTAGGTCTAATCAGTTGTCATGTTGATGCTCTGAAAGCTGGAAAAAAAAAAAATTGAGCTTTTGAGAGTAGATTTGACAATACTTTAAATAATTTTGAAAGCAATTCAGAACAGAAAGTTTTTCTCTGAAACTAACAAGAAGAACACATCAGTAACTTCTTCAAAAACAAGCTGTACATAAAATAAGACATTGCAATGGGTAGAAGATATTAAGTTTAACATTACCGCTAAGAAACAAGGTAACTAGAAGCATTAAAAAAATCGATAAGGGCAGAAGAGCGCATTAAAAGACAAGCCTGAATATTGTTCTGTTAACCTACCCTTTTGTTTTAATTAGGAATAGGCAGATCTTATCACAGAGCTTACATTTAATAATAGCTGAAATTCCTAGGCTACAATTCTCTGATCTGGAAACCTAAAAAGAAGGAAAAATGTCTCTAATAAGCCTGCTGGAGTTTATTTCGGTGCTGTAGTGCTCAAAACACTTGGGATTTTTATGAGAATGGCATCGTTGTTGTATTTTATGTTGTTCGTTCGTTCGTTCGAGAGATATTATGTATGTATATTATGTATGACGTTCGAGAGAGAGAGAGAGAGATCTGGTTTCATACGTATGCTATGGAAGATCTTCCTTGTGCCTCTTCTAAGCCTTTTTGATGACTGTCAGCCTTTTGTGGATGACTGTAGTTCCAAGCCAAATTCAGGGTCTCCAAAACTACTCATCTCTTCAAGACTAAGAAAATGTTTCCTAATTGTCAATGACGTAGCAAATTTGAAGACTTCAGAGGAGGAAGAAGATGGTTCTGTTTTACAGCAGTTTTTTTTTTTTTGGTTGGTTGGTTGTGTATATCTGGGTGTTTGAATACGTGAGAGGGATGTGAGACCAAGTATTCTGTCTTCCTGACTGGCATCAAGATGCACGTGTATCAAAGTTATACATACAGGATTTTATTTGACCATGCTTAAAACAAGGGACACAATCCTTGGATCTTTGTGGCTTCTTTAACGTGCTGAGTTGGGGTGCACTTTTTTTATCGTTAAGGAGTTGGTATTTACTAATCTGTGCATCCTGTGCCACCTCTGTGGATCATCAGGATTTACTGCCTCTCCTTAATGACCTGGATATGTGGAAAAGCTGCTCAGGGATACTTTCTGGAGTCTTGTGATTTCCTAATCTGATAGCCATCAGCACTTGCGCTTCATACAGACCATGTATTGCCATGCTTCTAACTCACCTGGTTTCTGTTCATTCTCTGGACTTAGAGGTCCTAAAATTTCTCTGCAGATAGAACTGGTTGAAGCATCTATGGTTTAAGCAAGTATGGCCATATGATAGTCTGGGCTTCAGCCCCAAATCACCCTTCTCTCTTTCCTTTTTTTTTTTTTTTTTTCTTTTATCAGTCCAAAGGAAACAAAGGAATAACAATGGAACATTCCTAAACCTGGACAAATAAATCATATTTTGAGCAGATTGATAGGTCACATCTCTCTCTATTTGAATTTGTTTATAGCTTACCCAATGAAAAACTATGATTTTTAGGAGAATTCTTGTGGGTATTATGTATTACATTGTGGAAACAGCTGTTCAAATCAAGTTTTATGCTAAGACCGTTTTGTTTGGTGATTGGCACAATAATGAAAGGAAAAATGACTGTTTTAGTAGCATCCTTTTAGGCTATGCAGTATGTATGTTCTGCCTTGTTATTTTTTCCAGTAACCTAAAGTCAGCAAATCCTTACTGTCATCAAGGCTGACATCAATATGTAAAACTAAACATATAGTTAATTCAGTGTTCTTCTATTAATCTTTAATATCTGCATGACTAAAACTTGAAGAAGTTTTTTTTTAGACAAGTCAGGGTCTCTGGCCATCAACTCTCTAGTCCACCTGGCTGCTTTGTTAGCAGCAAAGTTAGAAGCTACTCAAGGCCTTTCTGGTCTTTACGTTGTTTGGCCAGTGTGAAATACATCTGTGGGCTAGATCTGGCTTTAAGTAAGTCCTTAAGAGGGGAAAAAAACTTTAGAAGTAACCTATGATTTGTCTGTACATGCAGAGCTGAAGGAAGTGTAGTCACTTCCACAAGGCTGTTGTGTAAAGCGTTTCTTCATGGATTGGCTCATAAAGAATGCTGTTGTACCAAGCATGCTTGTTTATGTTAATATATTGAAGCATTAATATCTATAAAAGCAATTAAAATTTTGATTAAACATGCTGTACATGTAGGTTACATAATTGGATTGTAATTAGTAGGCTTTCTAACTCACAGTTAATTTTATTTTGTCTCCCATGTTAAGAGTGTTTTTACCACCTGGGTTTTTGGCAGCATTCTATGAAGTACACTGTTTATGACAAATATCAGCAAGGATAAAATTAATGTCGAAATTCCTGTCAGGATAAAACATACATGAGGGCTGCTCAGAAAATAATGCCTCCTCGGTCATTATCTTGGCCTACAAGCATCTGACACATGTTGGTGGTATGGCAGTAGATGTTGAGCCTTCCTGCCAATGTTCTGTTTCGTTTTGTTTTGATGTGTCAGATGGCAGAAGGAAGGGCGGTCTGACAAAATGATGTTTGACATGGAAGTGTAGATGAAGAAAAGGTGTGTCGTTGCATTCTTCCATCTGGAAAAAAATTGTGTTTTTTGATGTTAACAGAATGTTAATGGAGATCAAACAGTGGATGAGAGCACAGTGAGGTGGTGGGGGTTGCATTTTTAGTAGTGACACTGACATGAAAGAGAAACCACTTTCAGAGTCAGGCCAGAAAAGAAGACAACCTTTCTCTTGCAGTGTGATAATGCCAAGCTTATATATCGTTTGGAAGATGGTGGAACTCATTGCTAATCTTGTCTGGACTGTCCTGCTATATTCACCATATAATCTGAATTTGATGCTTTCTGACTTGCATCTTTTCAGGCTGATAAAAGATGGACTGTGTGGGCAATGTTTTTGTAGCAACAACACTGTTGTTGCAGCTGTGAGACAATGGGGCATCTCTGCTGATGCAGATTGCTGAGTGCATGCACCATGCAGGCTGTTGTTCATCACTGGTGAAAATGCATAAATAACAATAGTGACTGTGTTGAACAATAGTGCTTTGAGGCTGAGAATTTGCTCTATCAAACCATGTTATTATGCTCTTTGTATCTTTTGTATTTTCCACAGAAATAAATAGGAGGCATTACTTTTGGAGTGATCTACAGATGTGTGTATATGTGTACATATATGCACATGATTCAAAATTATCTTGTTTTTCATAAAAATCTATGCCTAGTTGCCTTTCCAGAATATTTTTAACATATAAACGTAATTATTTACCAAACATTCAACATTTTGCCACTAAAAATCATGTAAAATTACAAACATAAATTAGAATAGCCACAAAGACAAACAGCAACATTTGTTTGTTTTTTGTTTTACACTCTAATCCAGTCTTCCTGGTTTTGTTTGTAGCCACAAGATCTGGGGTTGTAATCCCTTCTTAATGAAACTGGAGTATGACACAACACTTTTAAGAGCATGGGTTCTAAGTAACAACTCATCAAATATCACAGGTTTAAATAATGGTATCAGAATGGCGATATATTAATAGAGTTTTTAATAGGTAAGGAAATACAGAAATTGTGATTTGGAATTTCTTTCTTTGTAATTTGCTTTCTTTGTCCTGATGTCTATACATTGGCAGTCTACTAAAAAAAGTTTAAGTTCTGCAAGTGTTTGTGGAGTTGAATCGGGTCATACAGTTTGCAACATTTAGACATCTTATGGAATTGTTGGTGTGCAAGAAGTTTTACTAGATTGGCACCTATATATTTGTGTTGATAAATGATAGCCATGACAGAGAAATGAGGTGTATGGATCGTTTTCCTTGCTCACTTAATCTTGCAGAAGATTGTTTGCAGCAATTATGATTATCCTAGCAGTTAACTTCAATCCTAATATAGTTACTTTTATGATATAGGAAAAACAAATTATGGTGAGGATCTATTTAAATGCTCTTTTGTTTTTGAGTAAAAGTCATCTTAAAAGGTGCTGTGGGTGGGTCTGGAACCTGACCAAAAAGTTGCAGTACAATTTGTTGATGAATCACAGAAGGATATCATGAGGCTTTTCAGATTTTGTGAAGTGAAGCAGGAAATTATTACTTGTCCCAAGCCCGGCAGTGTACAACAAAGAAGACTTTACCAGGATGTTGCTGCTTTTGCTTGTCAAAAATTTGCCAATACCGTATTCACGTATAACAGTCATACATGTGTTTAATTTTTTCTTGCACTGGGAGAAGGAGTGTATGGGTATGGAGAAGGAAATACACGTTCTTTTAAATGCTGTGGTTTATGAGACATATTGACTGTAGCTCCTGAACCAGCACTTCTTGCTAATTTTTCTGGTTTTGTTTGCATTCCATCAGTCTTTTTTTTTCTTTTTTTTTACCCCTTTTACTGGATTGAATCTCACAATTTTTTCACACATCTGTTTATGTGGTGAGGACCCTGAGGAAGGACTCTCTCATTCTCTCCGTGTAGCATCTGGTGCCTAGCGGTCTCTGTTTAAAGTTGGACTCTGCCTTAATAGTAATGGACTTCTTGTCTTGAAATGGTAACTACCCCTGGATCATTTATGACTGAAATGCGGTAGCACAGATCTTTAATTTGAAGGAAAAAAAAAAATGAAATTTGTGTACACACACAATATGGCCAAGTTCAGATCCCTGAAGTAAGACTAACTTCTTTTTTCAGCTATAGGGAATACAGGTATAATAACATATGTGGCCAGTAGTGTTTTTTTTTTGTCTTTAATATCACAAGCATTAGCTACGAATCTTAACAGACTTTAATTCAGTCTTTTCCCATCTGTCAAGGAGCTATAAAATTAGAACACATCCCATCCATTGCTTAGAGGGGAACAGAGGGAAAGAGAAGGAAGAGCACTGTACAGAGGCTTACTGTGGGTTCTTCATGGCAGCCTCAACAAACAGGATGCAGGCATCAGTACAGGTTAGGGGCTGGTCTGCTGGAGTGGAACTCTACAGGGAAGGACCTGGGTGTCCTGGAGGACAACAGACTGGTCGTGAATCAGCATTGTGCCCTAGTGTCTGAGAAGGGTTGTTTGCTGCAGAACGCCTACAGTCTGCTTCCATGCACTCTTTGGCCATTTGTAGCTGCAGCATGTTTGATGTGATGCTGCTGTGTGTCCCAGATTGATTTCTTCCGGAAGGGACTCCATAGTGAGGCTGCTTAATGATCTGATTCTAAAGCACATACCTTCTTACCTTCTGAACTTAAAAAACAAAAACTTGAAAACCATTAGGTGCACAACCAAATGAAACCCCTCTGGGTCCCATCAGTTCTGACTGCCCTTGCTCCCTTGTCTGGTGCCTCCTCCACCCTTCCTAGGGCCCAGGATCCAATGTCATCTTCGTAGCCATCAGTTCCTACCCCAGCAAGGCCTTAACAGGGCCAGGTGGTAGACAAAGTCAGCAGAGAGGAGCTTTAGAGCTGTAGTGTGTGTTTTGTAGTTTTCTGCTCCTCTGAAGGACTGCAGGTAGGTAGGTGAAGGTGCCGCATCCTGCCCATGAAGGGAAGGAGGGGTGTCCAGATTTGCAAACCCACCTGGTTGGATTAAGGTGAAACTGACACTCAAGGTCCAAACACAATCATCAGTTTTAATGAGAATCTCTATACTGCAAATATCTCAAGAATATCGGCATTCTTACAGTTGTGTAAGCTGTGCAGTGAAAATATATGACTTCATAAGAAATTGAAGTAAGCCCTGTGTTACTTAATAAGAAAAAAGAGATGAATGGAGGGGTGTGGGAGGGCTGTGTAGAGAAAAAATAGATAGACAGAGAAGAGATCACAGCTCTGGGTTCCAGTGTTGGTCCAGCCAACAGTGGAGTTCCTCAGTGTGTGACCGTGCTTGTCCAGAATTTCCAAATTCCCTAAGGTTCCAAAGTCTGAAAGTCCTCTCAAGGCTTCTCTCAGACACTCTTTTTTATGCCAGCAAGGCTTACGGGGTTCGCTGTCAAAAAGTTTGTCATCAATAAGTTCACTGTGAACAACTTCGCAGTCAAAACTCTGCAGTAAATTCCCCTTCAGCAGGGGAGTTCTGGCAAGAGCAAAGCCATTCTGCTTCACAGGGGCTCTCTCTGCTGACCAGGACTTCAGCCATTAGCCTCTTGTCATTGCTGTGGTCTTATCTTGCAAGTATTTGCTACAATTCTAGGCAAATCACAGATGAAGTGTCTTTTGTTGGTCTGCTACAGAAGGAAGTAAAAATGGGAAGAGTAGCCGCCTACTCCAAGCGTATGTTTTCTTTTCAGCACCTCTGCCTTTTATTTATCTGTCACTCTTCTCAGTCAGTTTTTACTATGTGTTGTGCTGCTGTTTCAACACCAAGGAGGCCTTATTTTGTGTTTATTTTGGATAGTTTTGAACTTTCCAGTTGTTTACCAAAATGTTCAGGACCTGTCTGATTCTTAAGCAACTCTTCCACTTGCACTGATGAAAAGAGAGCACAGATGGCTTCTGAATTAAAAATCTGCAAAACACTTGCTTTGCCTTTCAGCTTAAAAGGATGCCGTTCCAAAAACATGAAACAGTGATGAGGCCTCTGTCTTGCACACATCTTCCACAACATTCACCAAAATAAATTTGCAGAAGGCAATGTTCTTCCATTGTAGAAATCAAGCTGTATCAGTGAAAACAAGTTTCTTACCCTGGAAGAATTGATGTTCTTGATTGCAGTTGCAACATCAAGACCTTCTGCATAAGGTTTAGCTACCATAGTACCTTGAAACATATGGTGGAATATTTTTGTGCTGCTGCTGCTGTACTATGGTGTATTGGATTTGTGCTTGTATCAGTTTTTTTTTTTCCATTAGTTAGGTGTACCCTCCTTCACCTTTCTAATTTACCAGAGTGTAACTTTTCATTGTGAACTGATTCATGTATGCAGAGCCAAACTCAACAGCCAACAGATGGCCTGATGTTAATAAGTTTAAAAGCATTAAGTGGAGTAAATTAAAACTAGAATTTTAATATTGATAGCTTTTACAGCAAAACTTTAGTAACGTTTGTCCTGGATATTTTGGATTTTTTTTTCATATGTTCATACAGATGATTTTGTATGTGTGTATGGTATTACAACTCTCTTTTTGTTATAGGAGTCTAATGGGAAAACTAGGGTTTTTGTACAAATTTAAGCTTTGCATACACTGAAATGGAAATGATATAACTTTATCTATTAGTGAAGCCCTTTGCCAACATTCTCATAAATATTAAAAGAAAAAAAAATGGAAGAACAAATTGGGATGTGGGTGATATAAAAGCTCTTAGTGCATGAAGAACCTGTTTTTCCATCTCTGTTCACATTGAGGAAAATATACGTGCACAGGCAGACCTTCCATGAATCAAGATCATTTTAGATTCATGGAAAAAATTCCTCAACCCTAACTATACTTTCACAGTGTGTGTTTATTTCATTCATGTCGGAATAATGTGAGGCTGTATAGATACTTTATCTGAACTTACTGAGCTTAGAAAAAATATTGTATTGTCCTTGTATATTGGCTGGTGGATAGAGGATACAATATTATTAGCACTACCAACTGAAAGTAGCTATTTATTTAATTCACCAGTGTCTGAATTTCATGTCCAAAAGGCCCCATTCAAATGGGGAAGCTTCAACACTCTTGCCATTCTGTATTTTCAGGGTAGTTTGCTTTCTTCCTGCAGAAAGCTACAAACTGCTCTTGATCAATATTAATTTTTCACTTCCCTTTACTCAAAGCAAGTCAAAGACCATTGTTGTCTTTCATTTCTCCTGATTTTTATTGATGCTGGTTCCCATGGTGGCTGTTGACTTTAATGGGAGTAAGATGAGCACCTGAGCTTATTCTTTCCTGTTCATATCTTCCCTCATCATCTGCTATGATAGAACATAAATATTTTATATTATTCTGAAAGGTAGGGAGGTGATGAGGAGGTTGCTTATGGCACTCTTCTCTGTGGAGTGGGAAGATTATGGATATCAGTGATCTGTGAAAGACTGCACAGGATTTTGCTTTTATTTTCTCCATGGTAAGACTCCAAAATGAAAGGATGAGCATGACATCTGTGAGGTCACAGCAGCTGTGTGACTTATTCGTTTCTTTATAAAGGGCTGGGAAACAGGTGTTACCTATTTACAAGTTTAACAAGTGCTTCTAACTTAGGGTGATCTATGTTTCTTTGATTCCACTTGGGTTTTAGAGAAGGTTTGAGTATGGCCCTCAGCCTGCTGTGCCCTAAATGGCACTTCGGCTTTACCACATGGTGGGCTCTCTGCTAAGGATGGAAGTTTGAGCACTGGGGTGCAATCATGCCCACACAGAGGCCTAGGAACCAGGGCAGCTGCACAGCCACCATGAGGGTGTAGGCACAGTGCTGCTAGCAGAAATGAATATGCCCAGAGCTCTCAGACCTTACCACTGCTTCTGCCCTTGCCGTGATGGTAGGTCTCTCATGGCAATTCCTTTTATATCTAATTTTAGCGCACGTAAAAAGGCATATTTTTTTACATCGACTGTGGAAAATCAAGCTTTATGTTTTGCTGTTTAAATAGTTGCTGAGCATTTAGGAGAGAAGAAAAAATGTTTGGGCCTTGATGGAGATCTGCTGGCATCTTCAGTTCTTCTCTGTCTCCCTTTCTTCTCAGTCCCATGCCAAACTTCCTTATCTCCTCTTCTGAGCTCCAGAAACAGTGCGGAAGGCAGATGGAGTTGAGATTAAAGCAAAAAGACTCTATATATAGGCTGCACCTTGTTGGTATTCAATCTCAGAATAAATGGCTGGATTTTCATGGGGCCATTGCACGTGGCAGTGTTTTGTGATTTCTGAGGGTTGTTCAGTAGGCTGAATTCCCACATAAACAGTACTGTCCACAAGACAGACTTTGTGGAAAGATATCTCATTATATTTCATGTTAGAAAACAAAAGAATTGACAATTTTTAAGTGTGGATATACAGAGATAACAGAAATAAATATTTATGAAATGACAAAAGAAAAACAATCCAGAACTGTTGCATCAGTTGTTCTGCTGTTATTAACTGTTTGTGTTAACCAGGGGAACAATTTAGTAGTAGGAACATATGTTAGATCTCTGTTATATACAGACAGAAACAAATAAGTAACAGAAGCTAAATGTTGCACAGTCTTGTGTGTGTTCTTTATGTCCTTGTTCTTCTCCTCACTCTGTATCTTAGTCCTAATCCTTTATCTTTTTTTCTGTTCTATATAATCTGTTTATATATGCATATGCATATACATACACACATGTGTTTCCTTCTATTACATATTATGTATAAATACATATTATAATTTATATATTATTCATACATGTTGTATATTATGCATGTTCATTGCATGGGGAGTGTGTAGGGTTTGCGAGGTATGTGTGCTATATAAAAATATTTTATCTGATTATATGTACTGTAAAGTTAACTTCTGGGGAGGGCGAAGTCTGAAATAAAACTAAATGGGAGGAAAAAAACCCAAACAACTAAGCATTTCAGAATGACTCCTCTCTCAATCCCCCAATTGTTTCACGCATATTAAACACACTTCTATGCACACTGAATAAAAGCAAAGGAAATGAATGATTATTGTCATCAAAGAATCATGGGTTATGATTCTATGATAGGTTGTGTTCTATGACAGAATTATAGTTGGAAAGGGCCTACAACGATCATTGAGTCCAACTCTTGGCTCCACTGAATCTTTTTTCTGGAAGAAAAATTCTGAAAGCTTTTTCCAAATGCCTGAATTCTGGCAGGCTTTACCCTCACAGTGAAGAACCAGAGGGGAGGAAGAATTTCTTCCATCTCCTTTTATTCTGTAATTAGTGATTCTAATGCTTAATGTGATAATAGGATATTTACATGTTTTTTCTTTTTGTGTTAGAGGAAATGTGAACAACCTTCTGGAGAATTATGTACTATATATATAAAGTTAGTGTGGATATCATAATCTTCTCCATGAACAGTGTTTAAGAATACATTTTTTTCCCTGATTATTATTATTTATTTATTTATTTATTTATTTTGCAATAGTTGGCTTCAGTGGGCAACCTATGTGAAGGTGCTGAAAAGCTTTGTGGTTGAGCCAGGGACTGAACCTGGTTCTATTATTAGATAAGCTATCAAGGTACGAAACTGTCCTTCTATATACCACTGTTTGCATCCACTTTCCTAAATAATGTGCGTACATAGTTTCTCTGCATTCCCTGTTCCCTTCATAGGTTTTGATGATTGCTTGCAAGTAGCAAATTATATAAGAATCTTGTGAAAGCTGTCACCGGAGAATCGTAGAATCATAGAATTTGCTCAGGTTAGAAAAGACCTTCAAGATCATCAAGTCCAACCAAAGCCTAACCATACTACCCTAACAACCCTCTGCTAAATCCAGCTCCCTGAGCACCACATCCAAATGATTTTAAAATATGTCCAGGGATGGTGACTCAACCACCTCCTTGGGGAGCCTATTCCAGTGCTTAACAACCCTTTCTGTAAAGATTTTCCTGATATCCAACCTAAACTTACCTGGCACAATTTGAGGCCATTTCCCCTCGTCCTGTCAACAGAAATATTTGTTCAAACGGGTTTGATGTGAAGTCAAAGTTTAGCAAGACTCTGATTCCTAGGATAGCGTTAATGGCCTGTGGGGGGCTTGAATGGATTTGTATGTTTAGATATTTTCTGCTACGATGAAAGTTTTTGAGTTACACTTGACTTTTGCAGTAAGTAGCCTCTTATATAAACAAGGAGATAATGACTAGACTTTTTTTAGTGCGATCTTAAACTAGTCTAAAAATGCATTAGCTGAAAAAGAAGTAGGTATTTGCTTCTTTGAGTGCATAGCTCTGTTGTTGTCATCATTGTACAAATGTCTGTTGAGGTTAGCAAAAATAATTTATGAAATGCAAACCTATACATTTGCTGCCGTTACTTTTTTAAATGTAAAAAGCCCTGCATGAAAAGAACTTAAGTAGAATTAGAGTATGTAAATAGTTTCAGCAACAGAGAGAATTTGTGGCTTCAGAGTTGAGATATATAGCTATATTTCACACAGACACCTGTGGAGTTGTATGTCTTATTGGTTTGTATGTTATTCTGTTTAAAACAGAAGTTTAAAACTGAGTTTGCAAGCCTGGTGAGAGGGGTGAGACATCCTTGCTGTAAAGATGCTTACAGAGTTTGCTGAACAGGATTGTAAATCCTGTTCCACACAGCATCATTTTTGTTACTTCTTACCACGCTGAGTACTGCAGCTGATGGGGTATGCTAAGAGTTCCAAGACCATTCTATCTATACTGAAAATTGACTGATTTGGCAGGTTCCTCTGGCTCAACCTTTGCATATGAGTTGCTACTGAGAAAAGGAACTAGAAAATAGAGCAGCCGTTCCCTGGCTGACATGCTTTTTGGTGTTGGTTCCACCTCATTTTTGAGGTTAAGTGTGGCCTGTTGTGGGACTGAGAAGAATCAAGGTTTGATGGGGAAAAGAAGGCTGCAGATCCCATGTATTTTTTGCTCTGCAATTTCTTCAGATGCAATCTGCTGAGAAACCTCATGTGCAGTCTTGAAACGGTTTTGAAAAACCCTAGACATTTATGCATATCATTAGAGGCCTGGATAAATGTACAGGAATGTGAGGCACAGAAGCAAAGAAAATACAATATAAATTGAATTGCATCAATTTACTTCTGGTTTAGATAAAGTAAAGCAATTCTAATTTGAAACACTACGTAGCAAAGAGCAAAGGTATGTATAAAAATAAAAGGTAGTATGCAGGCCTATGCTTAGCAGTGTTTATAACTCTGAATTCCCACAAATCTGAGGATTAAAACTCTTCTGCATTTGATAGTGTGCAGCCAGTCTCTTGAGAGTCTTGTATTTCTGAAGTGAGAAAATGTAAATTGAGGCATGAAGATACAGATGAGAAAGCTGTCTTCATTTTTAATGACAGCTGAGCTTCTGCTCCAGTTCCATTTTAGACTGTAGACTCCACAAGATACTACACCTGTTATATGACTCAAGAACCACCTTTGTACTGATATTGATGGTACGTTGTCAGTTCCCTGTAGTATTCTGTATCAGCAGTCTCTATGTACTTCAAGGGCAGTATTGGTTTTAAGTTACATAAGATGATACATTTCTTCATTACTTTTTTTTTTTAATTCCTTTCTTCTAACTCAGAAATCAAGAATCTTGTAAGATGGTTCACTTTGGGTTTTTTTTTTTTCCCCTTCTATCAACTGGTTACACATTATTTTTAAATTTTTCATATACTTCTTTTTATAACATTTGGGCAGACTGCACATCTTATAGAAACCTATAAGTGTAACCTTAGTGAAATATCAAATTTGAGAAGAGGAAGAAGTTCTTGTCAATGTCAATCTCAAGATAGCTTTCTTCCTTTCTTTCATGTTGTTTTGAGATGAGAATAAGAAATGTTTATTTTTTACAAGTTACTGTATGCTCACTTGGATGTTTCTTCAGTCTTCCTCTGAAGCAACTGTTGCTCCTGTGTTCTTGTGTTATTAAACTCTAAACAACAGTACCAGCTGGTTAGCAGGATGTGTTTTGTTAGCACTGTTTTAATATACGTTACATTCGTAAGACAACAGGATCCTGAGCTGGATCGTAAGAGGGGTGACCAGCAGGTCTAGAGAGAGGCAATTGTTCCCTTCTACTCTGCTCTTGTGAGGCCCCATGTGGAGTACTATCAAGGTGTGGGACCGTCAGCTCAGGAAAGATGTGGAGCTCTTGGAATGAGTTCAGAATAGGGCCACAAAGATGATCAGAGAGTTGGAGCACACTTCATACAAAGACAGGCTGAAGGAGTTGGGCTTGTTAAATCTGGTGAAGAGAGGGCTTTGGGGTGAACCTCACTGCAGTCTTCCAGAATTTAAAGGGAGTATATAAACAAGAGGGAAATCAACTTTTTACATGGGTAAATAGTGATAAAACAAGGGGGAACAATGTTAAACTAAGAGGAGAGATTTAGATTAGATGCTGGGGGAGAATTTTCACTCAGAAGGTAGTAAGATTCTGGTACAGGCTGCCAGAAAGTGTGAATGCTCAGTCCCCAGAGGTGTTTGAGGCTGGATTGGATGGGGCCATTGGCGGGCAGCAACCCTGCCTGTAGCAGGAGGTAGGAGCTTGATGATAATAGAATCATAAGGTTGGAAAGGACCTACAAGGCCATCTAGTCCAACTGTCCACCCATCATCGTTGCTACCACAAGCACTAAACCATATCTCATATCTCCTCATCCAGATGGCCTCTTGAACACTGCCAGGGATGAAGACTTCACCACCTCCCTGGGCAGCCATTCTAGTGCCTGACCACTCTCTGAGAGAAAAAGCTTTTCCTTGTGTCTAATCTAAATCTCCTCTGGCACTACTTGTGGCCATTTCCTTGGGTTCTGTTTGTTGCCTCAGAGAACTGAGAAACGATCTTTGAGATCCATTCCAATCCAAGCCATTGTATGATTCTGTGATTCAACAGCAGTTCCTGTTATTATACAGGAAGTCTCTGTGCTCTGAGAAGTAAAATTGATAGGCAAAAGCTTCTGCTCTGCTTTCCC
Source organism: Lagopus muta (assembly GCF_023343835.1). Lineage (NCBI taxonomy): Eukaryota > Metazoa > Chordata > Aves > Galliformes > Phasianidae > Lagopus > Lagopus muta. The sequence goes on from NC_064433.1 coordinate 85,653,847, forward strand.
TGCAGCCCCTGGCTGACATAGCTATGAGACTTGGAGTTGGGACAGGCAGGTCAGCTTTGATGAAGTGCTCCACTCAAGTACTTTGACACAGCTAGATGGTGCCCATGTTACTCCATCTTTCTTCTGTTCTCAAGATGGTAAGAGTTAAAATTATGCCTAATTTGTGAAATCTTCTTAAAGCTAATTATAAACCAAGTAGGCTGATGAGGACCCTGCCAGATGGAATCAGCCTTTACATTTCCTCTTGGCAGTTGTGGGTGTAGTTAAAAGAAATTTCCTCCCCAGGTTTGTCTACCAGATATTACCTCTTGTTGTAACAGTTCTTAAAAAAAAAAAAAAAAAAAATGTGTGTGTGTGTGTGTGTGTGTGTATATATATATATATATATATATATATATATATATATATATATATATATATATATATATATATATATATATAAACTATAGGCAGAAGGAAACCAGACAACAACTAAAATACTCCCAACTCCAGAGATGAAAACGCATTTTAACTTCCAGGATATATAAGGTGCCCAACCTCAGACAAATCTTACTAAAAATATGGGCAATTTGTTGTATAGCAAAATTGTAGTTTCCATCATTGTCTTATGTTATACAGCATATGGTTCTCTACCAGCCTAATAAAATGTCTCTGTAACTGGCCTAAAAGTAATGAAAAAACTTAGTGAACCATCCCTACCCATCCTTAGCTTATGTCAGGAGCAGCAGGGAGCTAGACTGCATCATTCCGGTTGTGCCGGGCTGCAGATGAACAGACAGCCTTACTCTGACAGAGCTCTTTATTTGCTTCTTTGATGTTTTGAGATGTTGTAAAGGGAGCAAAGAATGACTAAATCAGACTGAAGAGGTGGGTGTTTTCCTTTACTTTGTAGGCTTCTGTATGAAGAAATATGCTTTGGGGGAGACTTTGGGGCACACTGCTAAAAATTGGTTTCCTCTTTTTTACTTTCCTCCCCATGTTCCTTCTGCTCCTTGTTTCATTCTCTTTGCATGTTCTCCATGTTATTTTTTTTCTCCACAAATTCCCTTCTTTCTAGAAAGGGGAAAGTTTAGTTCTGAGTTAGATCAACATAAAAGATCATTGATCTTTTCTGTTGATCTGTTCTATCTGTTCCCTGAGCAGGATGAAATACAAGAGAGATTTATAAGTTTAATGACATTCAAAGATAGTTTTTGATCTTTGGAAACTATATTTCAATGGATTTTTCCCCATTTCTTCTTGGTACAGATAAGACCATGTTTTGAGGGACAGATACAAACTGCAGATATATTTTTTTTAATTGAATTTTCTTTATACTCATCTGTTCCATAATAGAATCAGAATTCCATTTTGTGTAGTGGAGAAAATACTGAATAAGCAAAATAGGGCCAAGCATACCTTTATGACAGCAGAGCAACTGCTTTAATCTCAAAGCTATTCTGTTGCTAAATTAAGAATTACAATTTGTATTACTTCTAGAAAAAGTGTCTAATAAAAACACCTGTGAAGAAATGTTGTTTGATACTGAAAATATTTACATACCAAAAAAGCTGAATGTATTCTTGTTAGAGGAGATTCAGTGTACTCTTCTCTTCATAGTTTATTCGAGTTTTTACCTTTGAAGATGTCTAAAAAGACAGAAAAAACATTAGCAAAATTCCCTTCTCACCTCTTACTCTGTTTTCCACTCATAATAATTTTGCTCCTTTTCTGATTTTGTGGTATGCTAGAAAAATATAAATATTTCTTTTCAGGATGGTAAAGGCTATATTAGTAAATAGATAAAGGAAGGTCTGACTGCTTCCTAAAAGTTTTTTACTCCTTAAAAAATATTTTTAAAATCTTTTGATCAACATCTTCTCTTCACCTGGCATTGTGCAGAATGCTTGTTAAGCTATAACTATTCTGTAGATAATTTTCAGGGGATGGGATGACAAGGAGAGAGCACAAAGGGATAGCTGTTTGGCTATACGTATTGCATGTAGCTTGTCAGGTTCACCCTGGCAGAAGCATTTCTGTGTTGTAGCTTTTAGATCTGTGTGTCCAGAGTCCCAACAAAGTGTTTGGATGGGCATGTTATTGAGGCTACAGACTAGAATGGAATTATCACATCTCCCCTTGCTTACAAGAGAAAGCAATATAAATATTTTCAATGCCAAATCTGTTGGAATTTGATTGTAGGCCCCTGGTTAATGTAATGTGCTGGGAAAAAAGACAAGTGGTGCAATATATTTCCAAAGTGAAGGTGCACCTACTTCTTGAAAAGGGTGGAACAAAAGGAAAAATTCCATTTAACAAACAGAAAAAACAAGAAGAAAAAACACCACCACCAAAAGAAAGGATATTAATTAAGCAATTTTCACTTTATCTGGCTTGGAAGCTGAGCAATTCCACTTCCAGTGGAAGACTGGAAAGAAACAATGAGAGGAACCGTAGGAGGATATTACTAGCTAATCACCATATAATACAAAATGCATGTTCCATTCTTTCTGCATAGGGTTTCACAAGGTCTTTATAGAAAGAAGTGACAGGTGAAAGCTACAGCCAGGAAAGGAGCAAAATACAGGCTTATTGATAGCAATCTGTGTTTTCCACTCCAGCAGGTGTCACAAGTTTACAGGTGGATATAAATAAAGAGATGCCCTGATGACCAGCCTTGTTCATCAGAATGGGAATCACTTGCAGCTCAGGTGCACAAAAGAGAGCAGGTGTATAAACTCTAAAGTGGAACATTAACATTTTGAGTGAAAACACAGAAGCTAGCTTTTGTTTTTATTTTTTATTGTAGAAGGAGATACTATTAAAATGTTGTCTCCTATAACTTTGGCAAGTACTTCCTTTGTGAAAATTTTGATGATATAGTATTTAGAAACTAATGATCAAGTTTCCACCAGAAATCAATCTCTGTGCAAAAGTGTCAGTGCCTCAACTATTAGAAAATCATAAATCAAAACTGAATTGTAAATTGTGATGGGATTTTAGCTTGGGTTTGTTGGCTGTGTACTTTTTCTTTGTGTAGCTTTTGAACAAGTGTTTTCAGCTTTCTGAGAGTACACAGATGTGTCAGATTAAAGAGTCAGTGGAGTTTGTTTTTTTTGTACCTGCTTGGTAAAAAGGAAATAGAGAAAGGAAAAAAAAAATCCCAACTCTTTTCTGAAGAGAACATAGTATGTAATCACCACAATTTTTGTGATTTAAAAACATCTGAATAAATAGTTTATTTCAGTAGAGTCTTTATTCTCTCTACCTTGTCGGGCTCACTTGAGAGAGGGTCTAGATTATCAGTATCTTCAATATCTGCTAGGTTCTTCGTTGCTACTCTTCTAGCAGATGCCTTCCTTGATTGCTTTTCCAATTTATTTTTTTGCTTCGAACCTGCAGAAAAGTGGTGTTTCGTGAGACTTCATTGCATCATTGAATGTCAGTTGAAAATTTTTAAGTTGTCTGAAGGGTAGGGGATTTATAATAGTGAGATGTGTGTGACTTTAGTATTCATACATTTTTGTGCAAGCAAAACAGACAAAGCCAGAAGTGTATTTGCTATGATTAGGGACATGTGGTTTTGCTCTTGAAGACATGCTGTTCTTGCTCTTGAACCAAGTTCAACTACTCTTAGTACTGAAAACAGCTATGGGCTTGTCTTATTCTTCTATTTATTATTCACGTTATTAAGTAGTCCTTTGCCAGCTGTGTTCTGGAGAGAGTGCCTCTGGTAAAACACAGATGTGTGTGGTGATCTTTTCTTGTCAGACAGGCAGCACCTTGTACTCCTCCAATTGATCTATGCAAGTCTTTGCATTTGCAGGCTTGCACAAAGGAACTTGATTTGCTGATGCTGTGTCTGTTCAAGGGGAAAAAAGGAAAAAAAGAAGGAAAAAAAAAAAAAAGGCCTTTGAAAACTAGAGCTGTCAATCTGGCTGTTTTAACAACTTCCTTTTATTTTGAATAACTTCAAAATGTTCTTTCAAAGTTTTATACCAGAGATTTGTGGTTATGATTTTCTTCTGGAATTAAAGAAAAGAAAGGGAGTAGAAGATACTCCTCAGAAAGAAATCTTATCATCAAATGTAAGTCACAAAAGAAAAATGGAAAGAATTATGAGTCCATATCAGCTTCCCCTACCGTGATACAGTTTTTCATCCTACTCCTTTGGTACTGTCTTTTATAAGCTCGGGATAAAATACTTGCTAGTATGACTGTGGTGTCAGCACTGTGTAGAAAGAGCACTTTATACCTGCCAAAACCACTACTGTTAAAGTCACTTACGTTGGATTGCTAAACAAAAGCAGTTATGCCATCAAAAACTCAGATTGCTATAACTGCATGTAAACAAGATGTAGGAATATTGCCAGAAGTCACATCTCTAACCAACACTGCTACATAGACAGGACTTTTCCAAAGCTGATCTGAACTAAAAGATTACCCTGAATATGTGGATGGATCTACCTGTACATCTGTCATTGTATGCATATAAACAGTTTTTGTCAGACCAACAAGATTCCTGTGTTCCTGCTTTCCTAATTTGAAAACTGAAGCATGTGATTGGCTCAGAATGATGTGAACCTCTACAGAATGGGTAGTAAGCTTCTGCTGTGTTTCTAAGAAATTCAGCACCTGTTGAAATTCACAGTGCTTTAGTGTGCTCCGTCTTCCCTCGGAGGCAGAAAGCATACCATCTCTGCAAGCCTCTGGTTGTTCCTCTAATGGAATCAAGTAATTGGCAAATTTTCCAGTTGTTGGAATCAGATTTCTCCTGAAGTTGTTGAAAACTTACTTATTCCTGAAAACCCTGTGGTACTAGTAGTAGATCCAGCAGCCAGTTGAAAGCTATTTGCCATCATCAGGTCATGCAAGGTCTCTGTTAACTAGCAAAAAACGTTTTGAATGTTTTGTCTCTGTTTCGTTTTCTGGTTTGAAGTCTGTCGTGCTTTGTACTTGCTTAAAAAGGTGTGACAGTCACTCATGAATGACTTTTATACGTTCTTGTGGCAGAAACCATGCGGTACCTCATTTTGTGAGCTTAAAAGTGTTTTCAGCAAGAGTCTTTACATTTCTTTGTGCCATAGCTGTGAACATTGTGAAATTAGGAACACTTTTGTCAAAGATCAGGGCACGTGCCAGATCCGCAGAGGCTGAATTTAAAAGTACATTTGTTACCTCATGCACTGAAAAGAGTTCTATGGCTTTGTATCCTAGTGGGATTTTGTGTTAGTTGATTTTTATCATATTTCACAAACTTCTGCATTTTCTACTATACAGTATGTTAGCTTTAGAGTTTGGAAATGATTTTGCTTTGTTTTACCTCATTATTGATAGAAGATCCATGAGTCAGAGAGCGAAAGGAACAGCAAAACTGATGAACAGAAAAAAAATTTGAACAGTAAATCAGCTTGAACTCTTTTAATCAATTGATGATGAAATTATCTGTGAATGATTTTTTCATTATTTGATCTGTTTCATATATAGCTCAAAAATATTAATCATAGAAAATCTCTTCTGCTCCCTCTTGTTGACTGCTAAATAAGTTACTAGAGAGTCGTTAAGACAGATCTATACAGCACAGGGAGGCTGCCCAGATTCTGTTGTCCTGGGTAGTCCATTTTGTAGTGCGGGGAATGCGCACGTTTCTGAAGTTCGAAAGAATTTGATCCCACATTTTCCACTTTGGCATCTCTACAGGATCAAAATAACGTATTTGCTTCTGCTTGTCTTTTTTTCACCTTTCTCAAAAATTAAGTTTATGAACAAGCCCATTGATTGAGTTCATATTTAAAGAGTAATTTAACAAATGTAAGCCTTGTTGGTGACTGGCAAATAGAGTAAGTGGAATTCTATGAGCTTGTTGCACATTATGTATAAATCTTATGAATTATGTATTGATTTTCTGGTCCCGTTTTCTGATCCTAAAGCCAAGTTTGCTGATCCCTGTTTTTGCAGCCATGCTGGCTCTGGGGGACCAGAAGTATTAGTTACTTTACAATTTGACCTAATCAGTTCCTTTTACAATGTGAAGGCTCATCTTTCATTTCTGACTTCACCTAATATTCATTCCAGTTTCCTCACTTTTTTTTTTTTTTTTTTTTTTTTTTTAAGTGGAGAGCTCCATTTTAACCATGAATTAAATTGCAAAGGAAGAAAAACTGTCTCTAGGAAAGCCTATTTAAAAAGGTAGAAATCTAAACTAAGTCTTCACAACTTATTCTTTCATTATCATCTGAAAGAAGGAAGAATTACCTGAAAAACAGCATTTGATTTCTAAATGCACAATATAGAAATATATTGAGGTGTGATTAAAATACTATCAGAGAAACACTGTTTGACAAACATAAATTAACCACAGCCTTTTTGAAATATGCATTGGAAGCGTTTTGAGAAAATGAGTTTTGAAGTATGGCCTTATACTTTTGTCTGACATCTGACTAAACTGCAAGGGTTTCATATTTTAGGGGAATGGATATATGAAAAGAATTCCTAGAATCTTAGAATGTCCCAGGTTGGAACGGACCCGTGAGGATCATGGAGTCCAACTCCTGGCTCCATGCAGGACCACCCAAAGATCTTAGGTTTGCACTCCTAATGATTTGGTATTTGACCATAAGTAAAACACAAAAGAGTGAAAAGCTCTGGATATGCATGGGATCCTAGGTACTCGTAACCAAGTACTTTTAGGGTCATTTGAAGAAAAGAAAAAGTATTATTTTGCATCTTGTGTGAAAATATTACACATGCTTTATATGTTCTACATATCAAATCATTTGTAGTCTATGTCAAATAGTAGCAATGAACAAGGTTACAGATCCAATATGCGGTTTAATTTCTTGGACATAAAATTACTTGATGTTTTAGAATGGATTTTTAGAAGATGTATGTGTGGCATACTGGCTGCACATAGTATGAGGGGTATGGTGCATTCACTCGAAGGTGGCAGGTAACCATACTTTATTCAAAGGCAGAAGAGAGGTCACAGTTTTGATTGTTAATTATTGTCTTTAGCAAATCTGTATTCCTTTGTCAAAGGGGAATGAATTGGCCTTAAAAGCCTACAAAAGTAAAGCTGAAGTGGTTTGTTCGTGTCACCAGAATTCCAAGATAAATGTTGTAACAGGGAGCAGACGTCATATATTATATATCTACAGACAGTGCACATTTTTCTCCTGCTGTACTTCAGGACTGAGACTTCTTGATATGACAGTTATGGAAAATCTGAAGTGCCTGGAATCTGCAAAAATAGAAAGTTCTGAATGCATTGAATAAAAGTTTAATTTGTGAGTTCTATCAGCTTAGAAATAACTACTATTGAGTGAAACCCAAAGGTACATCTATTCAGACAAAATTCTATATTTAAAATTTTTCAGGATGTCATTCTGGTGGTATAGCCTTCCTCACTGTCCTCCTTCATGCTCCCATGGTTTTTTTTGTGCCTAAATTAACTTGCTTGTTTATAGCAAGTCTTAACACATCTTTCTTTCTTTCTAATGTTTCAAATAGCTTATCTCTTCTACCAGTACATTGCAGCATATTGGTGTAACTTGTTTGGTTAGCCTTTTACTCTTTTCCCATTGTGGACTTTGGCAAGGGTCTTTTGTACAGATCTTCTGCCTTTCTCAGACTCCATTGCTATATTTCTGAGGTGGCTCTCTAGGCTTTCATTTTGCGTAGAGGATTTTATCATAGAAGTGTTGCAGATCTGCCAGGACTCAGCATGAAATTCCTGCAGGCTTTGCCTTGTCTTTCTGTCACAGGAAGGAAATTGTATCAATTGCTGTAACTCACAAGTCTTAGTGTGGGGCTCTTATAGGTTTGCAAAGCTTAACAAAAAAACATGGATATAAACAAGTACTCTGTGTTTGTGTGGTTCCCCCATTTCTCAAAGGCTCACACATCAGCGAGCATTGCATATAGACAGACAGAACTAAATTTTAGTGAGCAGAAAGCAGCAAGCAAGGACTGGAGGAAGTAAAATGACGGATTGCTGTTACAGCAATATTCTGAAGGAGAGCAGCAAACTGATGGCTTGTGTAAAAAAAGATTGTTTTTTTTTTTTTAAATTATAATTTTGTAAAGTATCCATTGCATTTAAACTTTTAAAACAAGCATTTTGTGTATTTTTTTTAAAATGGATAATGCTGTGCTTTTTATATCTTTTCATGTTATTTACCTTTAGAGATGTTCTTCAAGGGATAGGATTATGAATAGCTTGCTTGTAAGTAAAAACTAAAGGTATTATTATTTTTAAGCTCTACAGGAAACATACCATTGTTATTTCTTTGAGTTGTGATTAGAGAGACATAGAAAGAGCTGCTGTTCACTAAATGAGTGTTAGCTCCTGTGATAGTATCAAATCACCTATTAAGACAGGCAATTTTTCCTCATATTGGGCCTAATTTTGGTGTTCCAGGAGTAACCTACAGTAGCTGGTCCATTTGCATGAGTGAGAAGGTAGAGCCAGTGAGAGAAGAGCTGTTTGCTGATGTGATAAAGTTATGCCTGAGGGCTCTGGTGCTACTTATTTCTTGTCAGATTTCATTATAATCAGTCAAGATAAATACTGGGACAGTGGAGCTCTATCTATACAAAATCATGTCTGTCTGAAAGATTGACTAAAATACATGTGTGCAAGTAGCAGTATCTCCTACAACTCTCCAGTCATCTCTGCTACCTATACCTTAAGAAAAAGATTAGTTCTTTGATTTCCTTAGATTGTTGAAGTTGCTCTGTTCCAGGAAATAATTCCCCACCAGTGCATGTATGACCTGACATAACTCCCAAAATGTAAAAGATGGTATGCTAATGAGGCAGGCTGTGTTAATTTGATGAGATTAAAAATCAAGGCAGTAAGTAGGAAGTCAAGTTTTGCAATGTGACAAGATACAGGAAGGGCAACTCTGCTGGCAGACATGTAAGATGTGAATTCAGACACTGGTGGAGCCAACGTGGTGGGAGGTGGTGAAATCTGCAGGGAGCCCTCACAGCAGGAGGCTGATGAAGTGTTGGAATGACTGTATCTGAGATGGTGGCAGAAACATGGGTATCAGTGCTGCTGTGGCAGACAGATTGCTTGCACAGTGATTCAGACCTAGATGAGGTGAGGAGGAGGTGAATAATAAGGAAGGGGAAGTGATTAGTCCTGGGCAGTAGATTTTCTTCCCCAGAACAGGTGCCACCAGTAGGTGCCTTTGAAACATGAAGGTTGCTGTTGTCGGAAATATCAGGAACTTTGTCTTCCTCATGCAACTACAAAACTGCTACTGTTATTATATAGTATGACATGGGCATGGACTTAGAAATCTTTACATTTGTAACTGAAGAATTGCTTTCTGACTCTAGAGTTTGTTTTATGATTAGGATAGGGAACAATATTATAGAATCCTTAGAGTTGGAAGGGATCTCTGAGGGCCATCTAGTCCAGCTCCCCTGCAATGAACAGAGACATCCACAGCTCAATCAGGTTGCCTAGAGCCCGATCCAGCCTCACCTTGAAAGTCTTCAGGGACAGGGCATCAACCACAGCACTAGGCAACCTATTCCAATGCCTCACCACCCTCATTGTAAAAGATTTTTTCTTATATCTTACCTAATCTCCCCTCTTTAAGTGTTAAGAAACTATTTCCTCTTGTTCTATCATCACACCCCTGCTAAAGAGTCTGCCCTCTTATAGCTCCCCTTTCGATATTGAAAGGCTGCTGTCAGGTCTCTCCAGAGCCTTCTCTTCTTTTCTGGGGCTGAGCAGCCACAGCTTTTCAGTCTGTTCTCACAGGAGAGGTGTTCCACTTCATGGATCTTTTCTGCGGCCCTTCTCTAGATACACTCCAACAGGTCCATGTTTCTCCTGTACTGAGGTCTCCACGCGTGGATGCTGTATTCCAAGTGAGGTCTCACCAGCACAGTGCAGAGGGGCAGGATCACCTCCCTCATGCTGCTGGCCATGCTAGCTTTGATGCAGCCCAGGATACAGTTGGCTTTCTGGGCTGCAAGGATATACTGCTGGCTTGTGTCCAGCTTGCCATCAGTATCTCCAGGTCTTTTTTGGCAGGGCTGTGCTCAATCCTTTCATCCCCTAGCTTGTATTGGCAGTGGGAGTTATATCTGAACAAGCAGTTTAGAAGAGACTCTATCTCTTCTTTTTTGTTTCCAAAGCTGCTCTTCTAGTCCTGCTTGTCTGTCTTGGAACTGCAAGTCAGCCAGACTGGAAAGAAGAAATTTGAGAGCGTGAAAAGTGAGCAAATGGAATATAAGCAAGGGGGAGAAAGACAGAAGGCATAGTTCATGTGGAAATAGAAAGCTGGGGAATTTAATGAAAAAGCTAGAATACATTCTTGATTGTATCCTGTCAAGGGAAAAATGGCTGATTAAAAGTCAAACTTTTATATCTTCTTAGTGTTTCAAGTGATAGAGTCAGGGCTGAATGACACAAAAGAATTAAAGCTATTTGTGTAAAAAGTACATCTTGATTTAAAAAGAAAAAAAGACAAGGAAACTAGCAAGGTAGAGGCACACGCTTGAGGTATATTTGAACTTTTCTAACATTTTTGGAGTATTACTTGATTACTTTTTTCCCATCTGTGATTGATTGATGGGAAAAGCTCTGAAGCCTAAGAATTATTTTTGTAGAATGGCTTCTGAAGGTCTGATAAAAACAGCAACTCTGTAACTAACTCAGTTTGTTGAAATTTTCTACTCTTGATGTGCTGAAAATGTACACCTTGACAATTATATATATGGACATATTTTGCTTTGACATCACCATTTCCTTGCCATCTTAGATTATAGACTTTCTGAAAATGATGGTCAAGGGTCTGTGGGCACTTTGCACCACATTACTGACATAATGAAAGAAACCCCAGGGGAAGACCAAATCAAAAACATTATTCCTACATTTCTCTGTTCTTCAGCCCTGGATTTTGATGGGATGCCTTAGGCTCTTTTAATTCCATTCACGTTTCTGGATCTGTTACTGATGGTCTGAAGGTAACTCTCATGACTGAATAAAGTCCAAACTGTTCTTCTAGTTACATCTAGAGATTTTTTTTCTATGCATTGTGTATGTTATTAACAGACTCTCCAAGCATTTTCATCCCAAATCCTCTCCGTTCCAAGGACGGATGTGTTGAATATGAGCTGCCTGCAGGGCTTCTCCTTTTGTACTGGTAGAGCGGTCTGTACACTGATGGCCTGGGTGCCTTGTTTGAAAGCTTTTCTTTTAGGCCTGATTAGACCTCTTGTTAAATTCAGCGATCTTTACTGCTTCGATCAACCACAAGGGAAACCCTTGGGCAAGAAAGAAAATGATAAAGCTGGATGTTTATGGCATTTTGAAGCCTGTACTACTGAGCAGTTTTTTTTTCCTATCGATAACGCCCCTAGAAAACCTTAAGGATATTTTTACGTGTGCAGGCACATGCACCTGCAAATGTGTTTGAAAACTACAAGGTCGTGTATAAAGTAAGAAACTACATAATGAAGTATTATGAAATACTTTAAAATACTGTGAAGCTGTTCTAAACTGTTGCTGACAATAAAGAAAACTACTGTACTAGAAAAATGAATGTTTATATTTGAGAGCACGTGGTTAAATGTTGATATGCATATTTACAGATGTATTTTTGCCTTAAAAATTACTTGAGTATGTCATACCAAATCCAGGAAGAGAGCTCTCTAACTCCAGTGTGTTGTTAGAAAGCAGCATTCCTTTATTGTTCACGACACGTACTGGGCGACTTGACAAAAAAAAAAGCACATTCTCTCAGAGTTCAGGTTCTACATTTAAACAGTTAAGACATGCATATACAGTACATTGGCGTACCAATTCATTCTTTTTCCAAGAACTCATTAATGTATACTAATGTCCCTCTGAATGTGCACAGTAGTGGCCTCCGGGGGTCTTTGACCACTTACTTTCTCCCCATTTTTCTATCATCAGCTTCATCACTGAGACTTTTGGCTTAAGCTTAAGCTGTTTTTCCCCAGTTTGGCAAACTTTCATTGCTTGTTAGGCTGTAATGAGCAACTTTCTAAACTTGCTCTCTAATCCAAAACAATATATGAGAAATCTGAGAAAGATGTCCTTGCACCTGGTGAGTGTGAAGATAAAAGTAGTCTATTATGAGCCAGTACTTCTTGAGAAGCAGAATCATTGAGAGAAACTCTTGGCTTCAAACATTGGTTGTTCATGCACCGCTCAAAGTTGAAATGGAAAGTTTTAGAACTAACAATCATTGATTCCTTTTGCTAAACTAATATATTGGTCTTTAAACTAGTGTACTGATCCTTATTGCTCAACATACCAGCCTATATCAAGTACTGTCTGTCTCACAACAGAATCACCTTGCTTAAATTACGTTTTGCAAGTTTAGGAAATAGGAAATATTTTTCCTTGCTATTTACAGAAAAGTGTAGAGTAAGCTGCTCTCCTTTAACACCATTGCCCCACAGAAGTTCAGTATTTCAGTATTGTGAAATGCACAGCACAAAAAAGAAAATTGTAAAATTATTTGCTTGGCAAATCTTTAAAAATCAATCCTGATAATGCATATATTAGAAGGAAAAACTGTGAAGAACTTAGGAACTGAACTGCTTTTGGGATCAGTCATAGCTGTTGAAATGCTGAAGTTCACATCTAAGAGTCTTTTAAATGGGGATGGACTGTGTATTTACAGCATCCATTAGGACTTGATATTCTGAAGCCCGTCCCGTGTCTTCTCTTTGTGTGGAGCACTGTTGACAAGCTGTGAAATAGCAACAGATCCATTCACGGGTACAGAGCAATATATATGCCTGGATGCTTTACTGACAAGGATTTGAGTTACGTTTCTTCAATGCACAGTTTTCATTTCAAGTGTGTGCCTTCTCCTCTTAATTCTGTGCAGGGTACTTTTTTAGCAACTAGAGATGACTGCTGAAAATGAAGAATTGTGAACAGCAATCCTTTAATCAACCCCACTGTATTAACTCCCCACTCTTTCAGAAGTGACACCATGCTCATCTTTGGTGTGTGAAGCGGTACAGAAGCAGGGTTAGAATCAGAGATCTGTGTGAAGGCTTGCCCTCAGACCAGAGGTCCCAAAATGCTATGCCAGACTTTATAACAGTACGCTTCCTATGAGTAACAAATGGACCTGGCTTGTGAACAGTAACTCAAAAAACAGTTTAAAAAAAAAAATAAAAATGACAGAATAACCCTCATTCACTGCAGTCTGCCAGCTAAGAAAGCAAGAAGACAGGAGCATAATATAAAGTTCTGTTTGCTGACAACTAAATCAAAAAATGTCATCCCACTTGGTGCACAAATACACAGTTTGGAGGAAAATATACAGGTGGGTACTGTACACAGTATCCTGTTCCTTCCCACAAGGGGAGCTGAGTGTATTTAAGGGCCTTTTCTTTGTGAGTTAGAGGCATTGTGGGCAGAAATGGTGAAATGATGCAAAGCACCGTTTATAATCTTCATCTCCATTTCAAATAGTGGTTAGTTCCTGTGGCTACGTTGACTTATTTAGGCAATATTTCTGCTCCTTCATTGCATGGATAGGTGTACAGATCCTTTCTGAGCAAATACTGATTGTTTTGCGTTAGTAAAATGCTGTTGTTTCTGATAGCTGGAGGAAAGAAAAAAAATTCCCTAAACTCCCCTGAGATCCTGCCAGATACTTGTGAAAAATTGTGTGGGTTTAAATGTTTTATTGAGGGCTCCCTGAGGAAGCCTTGTTAAAAGTAATCTTTGGAGAATTAAGCAGGAGAATAAGTCATTGCTAGAGGAGTAGCACAGAAACCTCCAAATCTGAAATCATGAGTGTCTGGGTCAGACAGCGTGGGTTAGAGGATCAGTGCAGAAGTTTGGTGATGACAATAAATTGTATATGTGATGAGCTTAACTCCCCTAGGGGTAGGCATGTAGGCCACGTGCATTCTGTAGTCTGGCATATGCACTGAGCATCTCTACCAAGATGATTGAGATTCACGCGCAGTATTTTTGGTAACCCTATCTGTAAACAGAAAGCTTGTTTTCTGTGTACGTTCATACTCTCAGCAAAGGCTGTAAGCTGTGTAAGATGTGAAGTAGAAAGCAATGGCATCAATTTTGTTGGTTTTATTTAAGTTATAATTCAGACCCAGAAGAGGGTGCTCAGAGGTAAACAGATGAAAATAAGCATGAAATTCATAAATGTTCCTTATGCTGTAGTTAGCACAAATGTCCCAGGAATTAAGGAATATACATAATTTTTACTCTTTCTCCTGTTCTCTGATGCTTCCTCCCCACCACCATCACTCCTGATTTTCCAAGAACAGCCCATAAGAGCAGTGGAAAAGTAAAAGGACACTTTGTCTTTTGATTATTTATTTATTTTTCATTTTCCAGATGTTTATTTTTCTATGATCATTGACATTCTGCAGTCTTTAGTTGACGTTGAAAACATGAAACACTTCAGAAACCCACTTTGAAATAAAACTATTGTTTATGAAAGCTTTAGCTCAGAAGAGAACAAACTTACTCAAAATAAAGTGACACTTCCTGTTTCTCCAGTCTTGCTAAAACCTAAATTGAGAGTTTACCTTCTCAGTGACCTCTCACTTTTCAAGCGCTTGTGGTCACAGTTATCTGCAACTATTCTACGTTACAAGTTATGGCTGAAATTGTTACTTTCTTAATAAAATATTCTTGAAAACTCTGTGTCTTGCCTGACTGTTATATCCAGAGAAGCATGACAATTGTAATAATAGAAAGATTTACTTTGCATTTGTTACATTTACTCTTTCAAATTCCAATTACAAAGAATGGACACTGTTAAAGTGTAAACAAACATTAAGTTATCTTCAGTGCCTTGTCCAACTTCAGTGACAAATGACCTTAAAAAAAGTAATTTCAAAACCCTTGGAATTTTTACTCAGTGGCAAAGAGTAAATACTGGATAAGTGCCTGCTAAGCATAAGGTTTGCTTTCTAAAAAGTCTTTCCTCTGCTTCTGCAAAATACTCAGCCTTGTATATTTTAACAGAACTGAAGTGGCAACCGCAGCACAGAGAATGTGACTGAGAAACTTAAAGAGGGGCACATTGGCAGCACCACTTAGACAAAAAGTCAAGTCTGCTGTCTGTTTCTTCCTCAATCTTACTTCCATGCAACTTGTTTACTGGGCATTTCTTTGACTCTCAATTAATATTGGTTTGGATCCTTGAGTTTGGTTTTTCTCCTGATCTTTCTAAGCCTGAGGTAACTGCAACCTCTTTTCTGCTACTGGCAGTACTTCTCAAATGAGCTCTTATGCACCTACTGGAAACTTAAAAACCTTTTCACAAGGTTTGTTCTAGTTTCTTACCTGATAGACCTACTTATTAATAATTCTGGGACAGAATTATTCTGAGCAAGAAAAGAAGAAATACAGAATTACTATGAAGCATCCAACGTCCTAATGCCAATAGCTAGCAATAGATAACATGTAAGAACAGATCGGTGATAACAAAGAACAAAACTTAGACACAGTGCATAACTTACTAGGAGTGCATCCAGGTAGTCTTGAAGAAACTATGGTGCATGGTGTTGCAAGGAGTAAAATTTAGAGCTGTGCAAGTAATGGCTTTCTGAGTCTAGCGTCTAAGTTTAAACACTGTGAACGTGTGGCAGGGAGAGTCTCATGTTGATTAAGAGTGTAAAGTTCTGAAAGCTTGCCAGTTAGGTTTTTTGTTTATATGTTGGGTGGATTGTTTTGTTTTGGGTTTTTTTGAGTGTGTTTTTTAAGGGAAAATGAGATCTGAAGAATGTCTCTCTGTTCAGTTACGAATGATATGGCTGCACAAAACACTCAGTACAAAACTAAAGTGATTATTCTTAAGGGGTGTTAAAAAGATGAGGTCAGTTTCAAAATGGATGTGCTGTTCTATTTTTAAAATGCCCAGATGTTTCCATTTCTCTCTTTTCTCCTTTGAAGTACTTATGTAGCCTGGCCAAGTTTGAGAATTTTTGCCTTGGTGTGTGTTTGATGTTAGAAAAGTGAAGAAAAAAAAAACAACAAAAAAACAAAAAAACCCTCTGTGTTTTTGTGAAAATTTATGAATGAGGAATTTGACATATTTTATATTCAATTTTCTTTTGTGTACACAATTTTTTTCCAGAAAATTCAATAATGCATTACGGTTAATTCATAAAACACTTCTGTCAAGAAATTTTTGGTTTAAGAAAAAATATTTCACACACACACACACAAAAAATCACGTTGGCAATGAAAGACTGCCTTGAATTTTCAAGCACGTTGTAGGACTCATCTCTGAGGACTGCATTTTTTAGCCAGCATGAAACAGGTTTACAGTGATTGTAAGTACAAATTTTGTTTTTCTCTTCTTTTAAACATTTGTCTTCTTGGGCTAAATTATTATATGCATAACTATACGTATACACATACTTAGGGAGTTTTCTTTTAAATGAGGGCTGGAGCATCTCCCCTATAAAGACAGGCTGAGGCAGCTGGGCTAGTTCAGCCTGGAGAAGAAAAGGCTGTGAGGAGACTTCATTGCAGCCTTCCAGTATTTAAAAAGAGATTATAAAAAGGAGGGAAATCAGTTTTTTTAAGGGTAGACAGTGATAGGACAAGGTGGAATGATTTTAATCACAAGGAGGGAAGGCTTAGATTGGATGTCAGGGGGAAATTCTTTACTGAGAGGTGAGGTGCTGGAACAGTCTGCCCAGAGAGGCTGTGGATGTCCCATCCCTGATGGTGTTCCAGGCCAGGTTGGATGGGGCCCTGGGCAGCCTGGTCTAGTACCAGATTTGGAGGTTGATGTCCCTGCCTGTGGCAGGGGGGTTGTAACTTGATGATCCTTGAGGTATCTTCCAACCCAAGCCATTCTATGATTCTATGACAGCCCTGAAATTTAAGACACAGCATAGGCATTCTTCTCTGCGCCATTTTGTATGCGAGGAAGAGAAATGAGATTATATAACTAGTAGGGTTCACAAGAAAACTCTAATAACTAGTTTTATTCTATGTAGCTCTTAAAGGGCAAAAAGGCTTTTGCAGCCAGCCTAAGCTTTTCGCTCTGTCCAAGCATCGCAGACTTGTTATTGGTCCTCTGGGATTTCTCATGCTTTCCTAGTAGAGAATGTATTGCTGCTCTGGCAGCAGAATGAACTTGGGCTAATGACGTTCATATACTGTTATTTTTAATATGCTGAGAAAGGCAAATGAGGGAAGCAAAAGTCTTAATAGGTTCAGAATTCTTGAACCATTTTTTTCTTGCAACATTTACAAGATCTCTGAGACCGTTTTGAGGATGGGGAGGAAGAAGAACGTGACTTTGTAACACAAAAGGCTAGGAAACAAACGTTAGTAATATGACCATATAACTTTCGGGTTTCTTGTCTCTGTGTGTTTGTCTTAAGTTGGCTGCAGGTAAGAAGGTGTGGTGCAGCATCTTCTTCTATGATGATTGTTTTCATTTTCACTTGCAGTCAGCCATCAGCAAACCACAAGATCACAATATTGTTGTAGGACAAAAGCTTTGACCTGGGGCATTTAAGTTTTCTGCTCTTGCTGTCTTTACACTGACAAAAATGCTCTTCCTCCATCACGGATGTCTCACTTGTTCTAAAGATTTGTTCTATTTGACTATATTTTTGTCTTTAGTATTGAAAAATAAATTTGCCCTTTTTTGGGTTGGTTGCTTTTTGGTAGGTTTTCAGCCTCTAAGAAATGTTTTAGAATGAGGAAAACATTATAGCTGCATTGCGTGGCCAGGTTTAGATCTTATATTCTAGGAAGTTTATGAGAGGGAAGTAATCTAGAGATTTTTTGCATGCATGAAATACAGAAGACAAAAATGTTTTCTTTCAACGATATATGTGAGTCATTAAAATGCTTCTCAAAGTTGTTTTTTTTCCTTTAACTATAAAGTGAAGGAGCTTACCTCCCAGGTACATTAAAGAGGGATCAAAACAGTAAGTACTGTAAAAATAAACAGAAATAAATTAGAGGAAAAGCACTTTTAAGTAGTCTGGAATTTCACGTCAAATGGGTTTGACAGAGTGTTGAGCAAACTAAATTGCTTCTATGAGATGGAGTGAGGGTTTTGTGTCCTTTTTTCATTCTTAGCTGAAGCTTGTGCATAATTTAGTTGCTTATGTAGCAAAAAGGTTTGAATTTTCTTGTCAAAGACAATGTTCCTAGGCTTGAATGAAAAAAAAAAAAAAAAAAAAGGTTTGTTTTTTTTTTTAATAAAAAAAAAGTAATGTTGAGAAATCTTTTGCCAGTAGATCGGTTGTGATGAAGTTTGTACTGCATTGATGCTTTGCTAGACTTAACTGTATAGAAGTTAAGGATATGTGTTAAATGATTGAACTTTAGGCAGATTTGAATTAGCATTATGTAAGAATTGTTTTCTTTATGAAAGTAAAAGACTAATTCAGAGTTGGTCTTCATACACTGAATCAGTCTTGTCATTACTTGAACCGTGTGTTTTATAAAAATAAATTATTATATTGGGAGATATATTAATTATCTCTAATAAATGCATCTTTCTTCTTTGAACCAATAAACATCGCAGCCTTTTGAGATGAATTTCACACTGGTGCAAATGTATAGAAATTAGGTAAAAATGGATCAAGAGAAAAGACAGTCAGAGAAGTCCTCACCTGGCAAATATCTGTGTACTTTATGTACATGAATATTAACAATGAAGTCAACTGCATTATTTATATAAAATTGAGTACATATGCTCAAAGCCCATTTGTGTCATTTGCACCTCACTAAGAGTGTGAAAATGTGTAATAATAAATTGCTGTACTGAGTTCTGCAAAGATGACTAGATGATCTTTAAGGCCTCTTCCTAAAACCATTCCTAAAACTAAAAACATTGTATGGCTCAATGTCTCTACGTAGACAAGTGCTGAATTTCTAAGGTCTACAGAGTCAATTGTGTTTTACAGCTACTTGGCTGTAGAACATAGACACGTGCAGAAGACTTGGCAGAATCAGACGATGCGTCTAAGCAGACATATATGTAGCCTCAAACCACACTGGTTTACTCAGAATAGAACAATTATTTGAGTGACTTTTCAAGCCGAAAAGACTCTGGGAATTTGGAAAGGCAATAAAATTCTAAGTGTTATTAAAAGAAAAATAGTTTTGTACCAGCTTCCTATTAATTTTGATTGTATTACACCTCATCCTTAATTCAAATGTGCTAAACTCAACACTGGCTGTAAATCCATAGAGTGTTTATTTTCATTCATTTTCTCCCATGAAATGTATTGTTAGCACATCATATTTGAGTCTTTGCTTATTGCAGATAAGTTCTTTTTCCATTCAGTAATAATTTCACATTCAAATAGTGTATACATTAGCCTTTCAAACATAAATAAACTGGAGAATTAAATCACATCACTAATGTTTTTCGAACTGCAATTTAAGGGTGCATGTAGCAAGACAAATTATGGGTTCCTGAGTGAGTCAAGTTGTGTAAATTGTCAGCTTGCATTGACATGCAGAGGCACATTCTGAGCTGCCATAAGTTACATGTTATGGGGCCAGATAAGAATAGAACAACAAGCAAATCAAGTGAAAAAGGAATTTGCCCAGCAGGAATTCTCTACAGGGCAGGAAGATTGTAAGACTTGTGTGAATCATTGCAGAAAGGATAGAAAAATAGACCGTAGTTATTTATCCATCTAACTTTTCCATCCTTCAAAGATGAAATTCCATAAGCTTAGTGTTTAAGGGAAAACTGTGGCACTTATGTGTCTCCGCCATGAAATAAATGATCCATAGACATAACTCATCAAGAACTCAGTCCTTTCTACCAATGCAGACAACATTATGCATGCAGGGACCTCTTCTAGTTCTTTTTTTCTTTCCAGCAGAGGTACTGCTAATATTTTACAAGGGATTTCTTTGAAAGTAGTGGGAGTATTTGTGTGAAAACGTTTCCTAGATGAGCATAAAGAAATTTTCACTGCAGCTCTTCACTGCAATAGTTATTGGGTCCTGAAATATATCCTAAATATATCCATCAATCCTACCTCCCTGTTAGACATTGGAGTACAGATGAGAGCTTTTGCCTTCAACCAAAATTAGTATAAATAAGCTTACAGTGATTAGCATTTATTACCTATATAGAAATGGCCTCAGCTGTTTTAACTTAAAAGAATGCTATTACAAACAATTCTAGACTTGAAGCGCGTGTTAATGGTTGGTGTTTGTGGTCCAGTTAAAAGACTCTTGTGTAAATTTTCTAGCACCCTATGATGCCCGTTTCATTCTGCATCTTCTTCTTCACCTAGACAAGCCTGGTAGAGTGTAAGAACATTCACTATTATCATATCTTTTATTAATCAAAGCATTTTCTACTACTTGCTGTCAGCTGCTTTCAGAAGTGAAAATGATAGTCCAGCAGAACTGGGAAGCTGAGAATTACTTGTCTTGCCCTCCTCTGCTGGTTCTAATGACATTATGCAGAATATTTACTTGAGCTTTCGCATCACTTTGTTTCGACTCCATTCATTCTTCTTGATTCTTCCTGTGGACAGTTGGGGCAGTTGATCCTGACTGATACGGAAACTAAACTGGATGTTTGATGTGCGTTTTTAGAAGGTTGTTGTCAAAGGCACGTTTTGTTGACTCTTCAAAATTTTTTAGCTAAGAACTGGAAATGACAATCGCAAAGGATGCACGTTACTTGTTTAGGGAAAAAAAAAAAAACAAAAAAAAAAAACCAACACCAAAAGATGGAAACATTGTGCACAACTCTACTTCTTGAATGTCAAAATACCTCCAAATGTGGCCGGAAGCCGTTTCATTACATTGTTAGGATTTTTTCTCTCTTACAGATTTTTTTTTAGATTAAAATCATGTATTTTTGTGGTTCTCGTATTCTCACTGTCATCTTCTCATTCCCTGCTCACCTGAAAAATTAAAACTCCTTCTGAACTGGGCCACAGTATGGCACTAACGTGGATAAAACTGTGAGTTCATTTTGTTTTCTGTAACTCACATGGGAGACTGCACAGATTGATTGTTTTCCTTGATGATAGATTTGTTGCGTGGGGGCAGGGAAAGGAGAAGTGACATTTCTTTCCTTTCTCATTATTGTGTGTAAAATGACTCCACCTGGTTTGTGCCTGTCAGATGGCACTCTGATTTTTTTTTTTTCCCCTATTTTTTTTAATCACATTATCTCAAGTTAAATGCTAGTAGTCTCCATTATCTCTCCAGATCACATTTAGGTGGTTATTTGAAAAGATGAGATATTGATACGTCTCTCCAAATGCTTGCTTTTGTGCAGATCATATCTATTCTTATGATGTGACTACAGTCTAAGATTTACTGAAAGATATTGTCTGGATTTTCCTATTCAGTGTCTTCATTATTACAGGCTTAATATAGCTAGTAGAGAACTGCAACTTTCTATCAGTTCAGTAAATTAGTTTCAATGAGCATTTCTTGCTATTGCCATTAAATTAAATTCTACCATTTTGAAAACACTTCTGGCATGATCAACCTATATTGTCTATACATGCATGCAAGTCACCTATCTCTGTATACATCGGTATTTAAAGTGACTTTAAAATGTCCAGCTTTGAAATATGGAAAAAAATAAATTCTAGAATTAAAAGAAAACATCATTCTGAATTCTGGTCTTCAGTGTAAAATGTCACTTATAGAGGGGTTAGTTGAGTTTCTGCTCTTTTTTTGATCATCCTATTCTGAATCACTTGAGTGCTCCAACTCAACAATCTATTTTTATCCTTCCCTCTTTCTTACATGTGGACTCTCATCTATATTTACCGAGTTCTGAGTATATTTTCAGAATATATTAAAAACCTTCTTCGACCCTTTCTGCTGAGTCTTTTCTTCATCTCATCAAAGTCGCAGAAAGAAAATGTATTAACTCTTTGTTGCCAATGTCAGCTGCTTGTTGGAGTAATCTAAGTCATTTCTTCCTTGAGAGAAAAAACTGAATTCAATCAATTTTGCAGCACTTTATATCACTTCAACACACTGAATTCTAACATTAGGAATAATCTTACAGCAACGACGTGATAGAGTAGTATTGAGTAGCCTTGTATGGCCACAGAAAACAAGACTTTCCAGGGGAAAATGAGGAACTGGTCTCTCACAACTGGATGAGTAAGTACTAGCTCCCTCTAAATTGTGAACTATACCCCATGTCTTACTCCTCTTATCCACATCTGTGCATATCTAGTACAGAAGCACTTAGGAGAGTGAAGTAAAGGGCTTGCGATAATCCTAGATTCAAAGGAACACGTACTTGGTATCTGAAAGTGCCCTGTAACTAAGTATTGACAATGACAGCCACTCTGCTTAGACTGGGAGAATTTAACAAGACCAATTAGCCTCTTAATTTATTCAGATTGATTTTGACATTGTGAATATTAAAGGTTTGGCTTAGGGTCCAGTACTGGAGCAGACATTCAGTGTCTATCATATGTGACAAAAGAACTTTCATATTCTGATCTAGCAAAGAGAATCTTAAAAAATCTATTGTCAGTATTCAACAGATGGCTTATACCAAATTATGAGTTCTCTGAAGTTGTTTTCAGAGAACAAAATCAGACTCTCCCCCTGTAAAGCAGCTAGTATATAATGATGTTTTTTCTTTGTTTGTTTTAATGGTATTATCATAGAAATAGCACCTATACTAAGCTGAAAAGAAGAATCTTCTTCCTTGTACAGCCTCTAGCCATTTTGAAGCTTCTCTGAAACAGTCAATTCAACTGTAAGAAAACAGTACTGTAAAGTCAGCTTTAAACACTAAGAGGGCAAAAGGGAAACTAAAACAAATATTAGGGAGAAAGAGTGAACTCTGCAGAAAAGAAGATTGCTATTGATGCGAAATGGGGCATGGGAACTGTAGATCAGAATTCCCCAGCACAGGCAAGGGAACACCTTGTTTGTCTCAGAAATCTAAGAAGATTCTCATCTGTGCCATCTGTATCCAGAATTACCTTTGAAACATATGCGTGCATCCATATTCTTTAGTGAATTTGCTCTATTAAAGGAAAAAAGATTGGTCCTATGCCTATTGAAGTAGAAGATGCCTGCAAACTTAAAAATGGAATCAAAAATATTTTGAATCTTAGCAAAGATTGTAATGACTGATTATTGGCTAATAATAGCGATACTTGTTATACAATGAAAAAATATTTTGGAAATACTTGGCCCACGATTTAAAATCCTATCATAGGATAATTATCTTTTAGACTGACGAGGCCAAGAACAGGCTGTACATAGGCAGAGACAGGAGGAATGCTGGGAGTAGAGACCAGCATGGATATTGCAAGAGTGAGCTAAGCTACACTTTTGTAAACAAATTGTCCTTACTGACTCAGTAGTTTAGTGACCTTTAGCCCTTCATAGACAGTGTTTTGATGTATTTCCATGTTGGGAGGATACTGTACAGCAAGTTGGGGTGGATGCTTACAACATACTATCTAGAACCCACTTATTCCCTTTGTGGGTACATTCAGTGAAGATCAACTTGGTCACACTTTGCGATGAGTATCCTTTAGCAGCACCAACTCCACCCTGACCATCAGGTCTTATTTTTTGCTGTTAGCTTCTCTCTGTCTGAATACATGCACATTCAAGGTAGCCACAGATGCTGCTTTCCCACTGGTGTCTTTATGGTTCATGCAAAGTATGATTGGCCTTGCACCAGGATGCAATCTTCCTTGAAACTAATTTTTCAAATGTTTAACTTTGAAGAATGCAAACTTTGAAATTCTTTCTTTCCCCGAGTATCAGATTCTTACAGTGTGCTTGTGGTTACTTTGTTGTGGTAAGCTTTACCTAAAAGAATGCGTGATTTGAATGCATTTTGACTTTGCATGCAAATATTTGAAATACACAGCTTCCTCAATTATTAACTTTTCTCCATCTTTCTTCATCTGGGATCTCTTGGTAATGTCATTTTTGAGATGGAAGATGTTAATTCCTTTGATGAGATCAGCCATATGTCCTTTTCTTCTGATTATAATTACTTTCTTTTTATAAATTGCTCTGGTATTACTGAAAGTGTTCTGGTGAGGAAATTTGCGCTATGACTGGTAGGGAAAATATTACAGATGTGAAGTGTGCTGTGTAAAAATTTTTATAAGATGTCTGATTTTTTTGACAGTTAATATACAAAAATATACTGTTATTGAAATTGAAATGTTGGAGGAAATGTGTTGATTCCAACACACTTTGATAGGAAAAGTTGAAATATTAAATTTTGACAACATTGATTCATTTTCTTTTCTCTTGAAATTTTAATATTAACTGTTGGTATTCTTAAAATCATATGCACATGGAATTTGCATTTAACTTGTGTTCATCTTGTTCTTTTTTCTTTGCTTTAAGACAAGGTTAACTAAGTTTTGAATTCGTGACGGTTGTTGCCCAATCCACTCTGAAAGTTCTGAAGTCCATTATCTCCGCAAGTGGTCTACTCTAGCATTTCAGTTTTGTTTTCCACACAATAAAAAAATTACATATGATGTTTGAATTTGTAGTGGAAAAAACGTTAGCTGTGGGCCAGCTCCAGCTTATTGTCTCACTATTTTGGTCACTGATTGCTTCATGTTGTGTAAACTAAGTAGAATTGGGCCTCAGCCTACGAAGCCTAGATTTTGAAGGGAGCTTCTTTGCTAAAAATATGCTCATTTATGTATTTGGTGACATTATCATCAAAGTGTTAGCAGTTATTCAAAAGTATTTAGTTTTTTGTTTTCTCCAATCAGTTAGGAATCTTTGTTTCCCTTTGCTCATTCTTTATGCTACAGAATTACATTAAAATATGATTGTTTTTGGAGATCAGTGTAACTACTCTGTTTCATGTTCGTTACATGAAAAGTTCTAATTAGAAAGCAGCATCCACCAAAACCTACGCTTGCATAGATGCATCTCTAGGGAATCTGATTCTGTATCAGCCTTGCAAGGCTGATGGTCCCTGCATCTCTGCAAGTGTGCTGGAGGCCACCAAGGGAGCACAAAACACCACGACTTCTGAAATTCATCACTGTAGGTTAAATTCAGAGCTTTAAATGAGACATCTGAAAATCCAGGAAAATAATAATGTAAGGAAAATATCAGTATCCTGTGCAGTTCTTATCTACCCTTACCTGCAATAAGACTGCAGAAGTCCTCTTTAATGTGCTAATGGGCCAGTGTATATTATAGCAAATTTACTGTGAGGCATGAGTGTGGGCACAGACGTTTGTAAAAAATTGTTCATTCTGAGTTTGCAACATAGCCAATTCCCTCATAATTTATGTGTCAACCACTCAGAATAGATGGGCCAAAATTGTTCTAACAGGCTTCTCAGATTGCATCTCCCTGAGCTGGAAATTAGCATGTTTCCTTACTTTATGCTAAGGTGAAGCAGTGCAACTCTGATTACACTTAAAATATATAATGTTGCAGTAATCTTGCAGCTTTATTTCTAAAAAAAAAAATATGCAGGGATGCTGTCAATGTAATGACTAAACTTCTCTAGTCTTCTTGATATTCTTTCTGAGATACGGCATTTAGTGTTTTACAAGTGCTGTCTTAGTAATTACTGCTATGTTTTTTTCTTTTGAAGATAGTATGGTGATTAAATCTAGATTGGAAAGACATCCTCACTTGGGATGCAAATACACACACATGCACACTTTTTAATGGAGCAAATGTTGGTCACTTATAAGAACAAAGATATGTACAAATTGAGTGAATTAAGTGATGCCAGAATGAAGTTCATAAAAAACCAAAAGGCTACATTAAGATTTTAGTTACAAAAGAAATATCCAGTATGTGCCGATTTATTTTTTAAAAGAAATTCTTTGCTTTCAAAGGCAAAATTTAAATTGCACTGTCTGGATATGAATATGTACACGTAGTAACAGACACCATTTTGCATTTTCTCAAAGAAAATAGTAATGTTTTCAAAGCTGATGAAGAGCTATAGGCTATATTTAAAACCAGAATTAATGCATATTATAATCCCCAACATGGCTTTGAAAATATCAAACACCATTTATTAAGTAGGGAAAGATAAACATAAGGTCGCATTTTTCATTCTGCGAGCATTAACTGATCAAATTGGGAAAACAATTTCTGACCACGAAACAGAGGGAAGAGTTATTTCTGTTTTCACAGTAGTTAAAATTGAGCTAACTTGTCCTAATTAAATATTTGTCTTTAGAAAAAAAAAAAAAAAGACTTTTAGGCATGCATCTCTCTTCTAGTTGCTGATGAAGAATTATTAAGATCATTGTTTAGACTTACTCATTTGACTTTTTAGTACAAATAATAATATGATTAGTAGTAAACATATATGACCTGGGACTTACATAGTCAGGTTCAAAAGATGAAGAGGAGATAAAGCAGTGCGATGAGGTCAGAAAAAAATCTCATTTTGATGGTCAAAAAAAAGAGAACAGAGGAAAATAAAAAAACATGGCTAGGAATTTTTTTTTTTTTTAAGGAACCAGATAAAACTAAATATCTTTGAACTTTCATGTTATAGCTTCTAACTGCATATATTCTAATTTTTATGGTCGGGTGTTAACATTCTGATGATTGCTGTTTTATATGGTAGTATTAGGAGAAAGCTGTGCAGATGATCAGTAAATATTAATGACTAAATACTCTCTGTTCATAAATTCACTATTTCGTGTGTTAAATTTTTATACAGCAACATTCTTTAAAGTTTACTGTAATGACACAGAATGTAAAATGTGAAATAATGGGCTTATAGCAGATTTTTAAGAGTATTTTTGTTTCAGGTAACATCTAAACTTTGTGCATCTGTTCTGATTTAGTGCAAATATAATTTTGAAATGTTGTAATACCTGCAAGTGTAGTTCCCAAGCACTCCAGTTCATTTTCTTGTCACTGCAGGAGACATTTGTTATTGGCAATCTCAGAGGAACGCTAGAGTCTTGAAAGGGAAATGAAAAAGGTAATTTTCATTAAAATACAACAACAAAATTGCATGAAAATTTGAGACCGCAGCCAATTCAGCCACGTAAATAAAACAGATGTTTCTTGTGATAAAGCGAGAAAAACATGGCAGAGCATTAAAAAATCCTACTTTTTATGCGCTTTTGAATGATAATAGAGTTACAGGCCAGTGAAATATCAGATCCAGATCACATTTTTTGTAATTCTTTAACCACTCCTCTCTATAGCAGAGTCTGTGAATGGACTTTCCAGCCCACGAGTGGCAGCTCATCTTTCTCCCATTAAAAATGATCATCTATCTGCAGTTAATGGCAGAAAATGAAGTCCATTAGCAACGTGAATGGTGGCAGGAAGTATTCAAAACTAATTTCTGCAGAAACATCTGGGTGGCATTTAAAAGTCTTCTGATTTAAAAGACTTCTGATTTCAGTGACTGGCCTTTTGAGGAATAATCAGTGAAAGCAGGTACTTTTTAAGATAAACTATTTTGGAAACGCTGACCATATGTGAAGGACGTGACAGCGTTCCCAAAAATCACTGCAGCATGTTTCCACTTGTCTGTGTGCTGCCTACCAGGGAAGAGACCTGGCTAGAATCTGGCTGCTGCGCATGGTACTCTCAGCCCCTCCTGGATTGTGTAGAGACATTTGGTAGATGGAGGAATGGTCTGGGTAGCCTTGGCAGCGAGGCCTGATGAGTGTTCATTTTTACAAATGCTTTCTCAGATAGAGCAAATTGAGTGAGAACGGGAGCTGAGCAGGGAAACTGAGAGCTGAATACGCTGCAGCATGATGGACATGGTTCCTGGCAAGTGCTTCACAGCTTCCACCTCCACAGCTCAATTGTGGCTTTAGAAAAGGGAGAAAGCCCTTCTGTAGCTGTGTGATCAGGCTGGCTCCTTTCAGGAAAGCCATCTTGGGCTGCTGAAATTTGCCGATATGCAACCTAGTTTCCCAGCACAGGTAACCCAGATATATTCTTAAATAGATTTGGGTCTTCCAGTTGGCCGGGCCCTGAGGACATGGGAAGGCTGGGAGCCCCATCTCGAAGTCTGGGGGTGCCACTTTGAGTCCACCAGGGCCACAGGCCTGCACTAATCAGGGAATCAGGGATGTCTGTGACCCACTGGGCTCCTAGGGCTGTCACCTTAGGGCCACGGAGGGACCCTGTTGCTGTCCATATCCCAGGTTGGGTCTTGGGTGCTGCATTTAGCTGTAGGGGACCGAGCTGCTTGGAATTCCCAGGCCAACACACATTGGCTCCAGCACCAAAATCCTATAGGAAGGGGACTGGGGGGACAATGGGGGCCGGGGGGGGGGGGGGGGGGAAGAGGGGGAGAGGAGTCATTGTTCTGGCAAAAAGGAATCAAGGAATCTAGAGTGTTTTTAAGAAAAAGCAACATCAACAGATCTAGTCTTGTTCTTGAAAGTCAGCCAGTGTTTTATCCGTATGGATGCATCAATTTTGATTAAACTTAAAGCACTGATACAAACAGCTGCAAAAGCCCGTGTTGTCTCACACAAAGAAGAGGTGAGTGTGGAGACTGGAGTACATAATGTGCTCATTTTTGTTCTTGAGCGCCATGCACTAGGCACTTTATCACAGTCTTTAACTTGATTGAATCCTAATTTTCTTTTAATTTTTGGGATCAGCTGCATTGCCAGTTCAACAAAACAAGAAAATATAATTTTCAGGCTACTTATCTTCATGTAAGTGTTCTATTAATACTTGCTGGGACCAAGGTCTAACATACAGAATTGATATACTGTGGATTAAGAATGCCAGATCTAATATCAGTTTTCAAGGGGAAAAAAAAAACACCAGCACCAACAAAGTTTTACAGCTAATGTTAATGACACAGCAAAAATCTGAAAAACCATAGCACTTGTACATATTTCGCCCACGTTGTTTAAGAATTTGGTATGTGTGAATAAAATATTAAAAATGAATCTCTAGAAGACAGGTACAAAAAGTCTTACTTTTTCAGATCAATCAAATTTGTTTTTATTCTATAATAATAGTATTAGTACCTTCCCCCTCTTGATATATCTTTTGAGAACAAAAGAGTTGGCATGGAGTTGGAATAATTGAAAGTCATTCAGTCTAAATCCAAAATTAAAGTATTTTTCAATATTCAGTATTTCAGTTTCAATATTGACAGTAATAACAATTGCTGAGTACTGGTCAGTAACATGTTGATTTTTGGTGTAAATGCATTTAGAAAAACTGGTTGTACAACTGGTGAGAGGAATTAACATATGTATGTACTGTTTCAGTCAGTTTTCACTTCCAGAAAAACTTGGAAATAAAAGGATTATTTAGCCACTATTGCTGTCATCAGAAAAGTACAGCTTATCAGGATGTTCTCCTGGGTAAAATAAAATAAAGGTTATACTGTAAATAGAACATTTTAATATGGTTTTAAAACGTCTTCCGTATATATAAGTGTAACTAAAATTAAGGGTGTATAGATTTTCTTTGAAAACTTTCAAAAAACTTACCATTATTGATATTAATAGCTTTTGAGGTATTCCAGGTCTGGTCTTCATGCTTGGATTTAAATATGGGGGTAGGATTTTTAACTAATCTTACAAAATACACTTCAACCAGTTTGAGAGAGAAAAAAATTGTCAAATGAAAAAATTCTTTGTACAAGGCAAAAGAGAGATGATTTTGAGGCAGCACATTATTTTGCTGAGGCACTTGTTTTCAGCTACCTGTGGTTTTTATTTGCATTCCTTCTTTGCATTGTATTATAAAAGCCATATTTCATACTTTCCCAACGGTATTAAATTTGAAAGACGTATCACATTAAACGTCATGCTTAATTTTTATTTTTACTCTCCCTCAGCCATCATTTTTTAAATTTATTATTACTTTTCTGTTGTTGTCATTAAACAAAGATGTTGAAAAGGCTCTAACTGTGAAGAATATGAATAGAAAACCAAATAATTATTTTGGATGGTCTCTTCTAATCTAATTTTTAAGAATAAGAGAGTAACACTGTGAAACACAAAGTGCCAGTTCTTTGCTCCAGAGTAGTTCAGTCTGATTTCAGATGGATTCTTGAGTAAGAGAATCCCCCTGTACTTCTGAATCATACTTTTTTTCTGAACCATGCTTATCCCTGAATAAGTCAGTTTGTTGACAAGTTGTAAAACTGAGAGATCTCAGGAGAAGGTTTTACTATGTTAGAGAAAGTTGCAGTTACAGTAATGTGGGATAAAAGGTTCTAATAAAATCAAGCCATGGCAGATAAATAAAGGAAAGATTAGTGGTGTTTAAAGTAATGTATTAAGTATATGTAATTATCTTTGCAAGAGTCTTGTTATTGAGGCAGTGCAATAGGGCAAACTGCTGGCTTTGAATGCCAGAGTAAAAAGAATTACTGCAAGTTGAAGTAGAAGCAGCTGCTATTAATGCCTGAATTTAATATTTTTCCTTAATGCTGTTTCTGTATGTGCTGTTTGTGTTTTGTGTTTTTTTTTTTTTTTTTAGACCATCTGAGGAACAAAACATTTGAAACAGATTTATTTTTTTTTAATGCATGCTTTGAGTAGAGAAAGAAAATGGCACAGAGGAGGTAAAAGAATCCTCTGCTTGATTATACGGTTTGAATGGAATTTCAACATTGAATTATTTTTTTAATTTATGAAGTGTTGTACTACCTGCTAAGACCTTGTTATGCACCACCACTGAAATATGAAAAAATGCTTAATAATCAACTAAAAAGTTCAGTGTCTCATATTGATAGTATTTATTGATTTATTGGTTAATTACATGGGATTAAAAAAGGGTGGACTGTATTTTTATATACTGAATATATATACACTAGATACTATATATATTGTGTGTGTTTATTTGTATATGTGTGTTGGTGTGTGCTTATATATGTGTGTTTATATATATATGAGAGAGAATAAGGATTTTAACTCTGAGATTTAGCAGTTTCAGTAAAGTGTGCATATATATAGATATAGATATATGCCACATGTTACTGGAGTCCCAGGTACTATTCTGGCATTCCTATTCTTTAGAATATCTGTCACTGTTTTGGAATGAGGCATAATTGCTTTTAGCAGTCTTGCTTTTTCCCATCAGGATTAGGAGGTAAAAGCTGCAATAGCTGCATATTAATGTGTTTATTGTGTATAAGATATTTGGATACTCTTGCTTTACCATGGCAACATATTGCCATTGAATAGTATTATTGGCTGCTGCCAGTAATATAGAGTTGTATTCATGAATTACCAAGGCTAGAAGTGCTGCTGACTACTTTGGTAGAGTTGAAGGGATTTGGAAGCAAATGACAGCAGTTATATCAAACAAGACTGATGGATGAGGTGTGGACTTTGAAACTACTAGCATTAGCCTTGATGTGTGAAGATGCGCTTTAACATCATCCCTTCATTCCTTTAGGTTGATGGTTGCCAAAGGAGTACTGTTACAGAGGAACTATAATTGTAGCTACAAAGCTACAACTTGCTCTCTTCAAATATCTCAAATACCTGAAAGGTGCTTACTGGGGCTGGTCTGTTCTCACTGGTGACAGATGACAGCACAAGGGGAAATAGCCTCAAGTTGTGCCAGGGTAAGCTTAGGTTGGATGTCAGGAAAACCTTATTTACATGAAGGGTTGTTAAGCACTGGAATAAGCTCCCCAGGGAGGTGGTTGAGTCACCATCCCTGGATGTGTTTAAAATCAGTTTCAATGTGGTGCTCAGGGATGTGATTTAGTGGCGGGTTGTTAGAGTTAGGGTAGTATGGTTAGGTTGGGGTTGGACTTGATCTTTGAGGTCTTTTCCAACCTGAGCATTTCAATGATTCTGATTCTATGAAAGACAACTGTATTCTCTATTGCTAAAATAGGAAATATTGAGATTCTTGAGCCTGTTGTTCTCTTGAAGATACCACAGAGGTGTGGGCTTTCTGCTGCTGGACTTTGCAAAGTTTGTGTCTGGGTCTGAGGCCACTGCAATCTATCTGTTTCTTAACTATGTGAAATGAGGATTCATCCAGTGTCTCCCCACACCTGGGGATCCAGGTTATGTCAGCAATCCTTATTTTGACCTCAGAGTGAGCTTGGAATCTGTACGAGAAAAAACAGACTGAGTAACATGTGTTAAGAGTTGGCCTCTGCACTGAATATTTTACACCAACTGATTTGAAATGGATTCCCTGCAATATGTTACGTCAAGCACAAAGGAGAATTCAAAGGACATTTATTGGGATGCTAGCCAGAATGTTCACATCTGTGGGGCTAATGTTGGACTTCTAAATTCATGTGTAGGCACTGAATTCTAAATGAACTAATTTTTAGAGGAACTGAGAAGCCCCAGATAACACAGAACTGATGCAAAGAGGAGAAGGATTAGAAGCATAAACTTGGATCTCAGTCCTTTCAAAGTATACATCCTGGCAGTTCCACAAAACTGCATTTCTGACAATTGTACAGGCTTTTTGAAGAATCTTGCTATTTATTGATGTTGGGTATGAGTTTAAAATCCTTTAAGTAAAGATATTTGGCTCCCTGGGAGTATAATTGTTCAAGATCATGTGTATCCTTGTTATCTCCTCCCCAAAGGAGTTCAGCATGGGGCCAGCAGATGTGCAGCATTAGGACTACAAGTTTTAAGTTATTGCACTTATTGCTCTTCATTAAGGCTACTTTCTTCATCAAAGTTTGGATCCAATAAATCTTTTTCTTTCTTCCTCTCTTTCTTTCCTTCCTTTATTATTATTATTATTACTACTAATATCATATAAACCATTAAATAAGTAATTAAAGTCCCTATATAATTTATTTCCAAGTCTGCGTGTGTGTGTGTTGCTATTATACCAGGTCTCTGTCTGCATATCAATTTACTAAAGTAAAGAGACTAAATTACGAGGCTTGTGTTTGCGGTTTGACCAGCATTTCTATAAATATTAGTATAGGTAGCTATTTAGAGAGGGACTTCTACTTTGGCTTGATTAATCATATTTTCCTTAGTACTTTCTTTTGACTTTTCAAAATTTACAACTAAAATAACTTATTTTGGCAAAGACTGAAGTTCTTTGCAAGTTAAAATGTGAGGCTAAAGTAACTAAAATAGCAAATGAAAAATATTTTCAATTGGGTTTTATAACATCTCAATTAATTGTGCTATATTTTTTCATAATTGCCTTTTAAAAATCTGAAACTGGGGAAGTTATTAATAGAATTTTGAGACAGTGTTTATAGCGGGGCAATGTAAACACCAAATACATGTAATTTTTAAATGTATGAACTAAAATACCAAACCTTCCATTCCTCAATCTCTAAGAGGTAGAATTTTAAAAATGCGGAGCTGTTTGAAGGTCCAGATAGATTCCTGTTAGGATTGCAGACTCTTGAAAATAACCCAGGGGTTATTAATGTTGGTGTCTTATGCTGGTGAAGTGGCTGTTCTTGAATTTTCATGTACAGAGCAAGTCTTGACAGCTGTAAACTTGTTTGGGTATGTAACACACTCTTGAGGATCACACAGATATGTCCTAATCCCAGTTAAATTAGGAATTTTGCCTTCCTTAAATACCACTGGAAAAAACTTCTATGTCACTTTTTCATTCTCGTTATCTATATATCTTCAAAAATCTTTTTCTGGGTTGGAATTATAACACAATAATCAAGTGCTATTATGGAATAAAATGAACGAAAGATGGAAAACTAATTCCGGAGTTGGAAAAACAAAATGGCGTAGTCTGGTCAGCTCTGGCAAAACAGGAATGAATTGACATGATGAATGTAAACAAGCAGGAAAATGTGGTCTATATTTTCTTCTGGTCACTCTTGGTAACTGCGGACAGTGTTCTGTAGTAAACTGCAGTCTGTCTTCTGGAGCCCATTCCAGATTTGCTGTTTCTGAAGTACATTAAACCCAGTTACAATGAAGCGTGTGAGGTGGGATACATCCGAACTGTCTGTGGCATGGCTTTTATCCATCATCCGGCCTTTGTCAGGTTCCTTTAAATGCTGGGGGATGAAGTCTTTCTTTTCCTCTGTTCACTAATGTGGCTAGCAGTCTATTGAAGAGGCAATTGTTGCACTTGTTGTTCAAAGAAGTCTTTCTGTAGACTCTGCAGATGTCATTTTAATGCTTTCTCGTGGCTTAAATCTAGGGTATGTTCTGTGATTTAGAAAATTCAACAACCTTAATCTCCTGACCCTAGGTGCCCCTGTAAGATAGTCTGGAGCTATGTTTGAAGGGAGAATTAGTATCAAAAAAGGATGAGATTCTGCTTTTGTTGTGCTTCCTGTCTTTTTTTGTAGATTTTGTTGGCTTCAGGCCAGAATTTCAGCACGTTGCACGAATGCTTAGGAGCCAGCTTGAGCATCTGAATGTATGTACTCTGAAATGTGAATGTCTCTCTTCCAGAGAAAGTACTAGCTCCCGCATATATACATTTGTGTCAACAGTGTCCTTTTTATTCTTTGCATAGTCCCTAACAAAATGTAGTAAGATGGTCGGCTGAGGCTTTTGAGTGGTATCATAATTCAAAAAATGAGTCAATCTACATTGGGTTTGACAATACTAGCCCTTGCTCCTAAAACATTTTAGTACATTTCTGTTTGAGTTAAAGACAAAGCTCCACTCATTGAATGAATTATTGAAGACTTGCGAAACTCAGGCTTCCATGACTTGAAATATAAAAGTATTCTGTATGCAGTGTATGTTCTATTAGAATGTTTTTCTATTCCACAGAATTTATTCTGTACTTCATTGTTAATTAATGAGATAGGCAGAATGGACTAATTTAAATTAGACTGAATTTAATTCATAATTCATTATGATAGAATATACCTTTCCATGGGTGAACACATTGAATTTGTCAGTGTTTTGCCACATTGGTAAACTATCAATGTATAGATATTAGTACAGGTGACAAAACAGTTGATACGTATCCACTAGTTAACCATAGAATTATCCATACGTTTCTAGGCTTTATAGGATTTAGACTAGGCAAGCTGTTGCCAACCAACTGCTGTTGCTCAGAAAATGATTAAAGAGACCACAACAATCTTACGGAATCTGTGTCCTAATCTGTATGTTCTGCCACGTGTCTGAATACTCCTGCCAAAACTGATTGCACTTCCTCTATGGCATAACATCTTCGTGCAAGGAAAAATTGGAGAAAAGGAGACAGATATGAAAAGCAAATTCCAGAGCAGACGGGAGTGTGACTGTAAGGACATCTGCATAGACCAATAAAATCATGCATGCATTAAGCAAACTACAGACATCTTATCTGTCATAAAATTTGCTTTGCCCACATTAAGATCTGCATTTCTAGTACTTATATTGAGAGATGTCTATAATTCGCTGTAGGCTTCTGAGCATTAGTGCATTTTGTTGTTAATTCTGAGATTATCTTCTAGGATGGAGCAGCAAGAACCCAGATGTATGGATAGTGTAAAATTGGCG
This sequence comes from Lagopus muta, assembly GCF_023343835.1. Lineage (NCBI taxonomy): Eukaryota > Metazoa > Chordata > Aves > Galliformes > Phasianidae > Lagopus > Lagopus muta. Next base: position 85,689,220 of record NC_064433.1, read on the forward strand.
TGGTTGGGAGGAGGATGCGGGTGGAGCATGGTTCAGACATCTGTCTCCAGATACTCAGAGATGTGTCCACTTGTAGAATAGAGTTTTGATTAAACTGCATATATGTACAGCTGAGTTATTTATGAGCTGGGTCATGACAATGGGGAAACTGCAGTGATATGGGCTTTAACTGTTAGATACTTGAGCAGTCCTCACTGTGAAGCCACTTATGCTGCACTTAACAACCCTCAGCTTGCTTAAATAAGCTTTGGCTTAACAGCATGATGGTAGCTCTTAGTGCAGTGCCTGCATTTGTTTGTTGGTGTTCATTTCACTGGTGTTTCACCATGTATTCAAAGGTATCGCTGACCTAAAAGCAGGAGCCAAACTAAGACTATAAATGATACTGACATCTCCCAGAATGTCAAATGTCCATACTGGCCCTTTCATGTACACTGGCTGTACATCAGCTGGTCCTTACCAGGGCTTCTGTGTTTCCATGTTGACCACAAGCAGCAACAGGCTCGTACCAGACTCTGGGTAAGAGCTCCTGGAAACAGTTCAGTGGGTAACTTGTCTTGCGCAGCACAGCCAAATTGAACACAGCAGAGCTGTTGGAATGAGGTGCCTGCAGTGTGCCTCTGGAAAAGGATAAAGGCAAATATGTTGTTATCCCTACAAAGCACTCACAAAACCTTGAACAAAGTATGCATGAAACTGGGAATTACTGAAGCATAAGCATGACTAATTTTTCACTCTGTCTGAACCAGTTGTCCCTCCGATTCAGGACCTGCATCTCTGGAGACTTGGTGGCCTGATCTGAACTACCCTTAACTACTGCATTAGTAAAGATCAATTCCTTCTCTTGGTAACATGCAGGAAAGCTGGTATTTTTACCTTTATGCTTTGCATCTCTCAGGAAAAAAAGTCTTTCAAGTACTTCTTATACTTCTTATATAAAGAATAGTACTTCTTTCAGAGTTCTCACACAATTCAGGATTTATTTAGCATGCAATTTGAAATGAAGGGTGAGAACATAAAATAAAGGTTAGGCTGAATATAAATGTAGTGTGTCCAGATACAACAACAAGCATATTATAAGCGAGTAAATAATAAAAAATAAAGATGGGTGAAATTTAAAATGAAAAATCTTGCATCACAGGCATTGTTTTGCATCTTAGTTCCTGGGTTGTCAGTTTTCTTTAAGGTCAGAACTAATACAGGAAATTGGCTTGGTGTAAGCATATTACAACCTAATGTCATTGGTATCACTGAGCTTGTGTGACACTTCCTTCCTCCTGTCTCTCTTGCCCTCTTGTGCAAAATGTTCAAATATAAAGTCTTTTGGAGTCTGTAGTAGATTTCTGCTATCTCGTTTAGTTAGCCATATGTGAGTACCTTAGGAAGTAGTTTCTGGTGGATGTCTTGGGTCAGGGTTTTTAGGAACGATTATGGTGTGTTGGATGCTCGGTATTTAGTCTTCTCTGATTTTATGGAAGATTTTAGCTTTTTTTTTTTTTTTTTTTTTTTTGTCTTTTTCTCATAATAAAAGTAAGAAGAGCATTTGGGGCTATTGGGAGATACCCAGTGATGCAAAATTTTGCCCTGTGTTGTGTTCTCTGTAGGTGATATGGATGCTTTGCAACCTCTACCGTAATAATCCTCCATGTCAGGAGCAATTAGATCTTTTTAGAGCTTTTAGGAAAACTAAAAAAAAATGTTCTTCATGCTGTATTTAATTTGAATAGATATTTTTTTTTTTCATTCTTTCTATTGAAAACAAATTTTCCTACTTGGATGTTCCACCACTTGGAGCAGTGCTTGTGGTGTCTCTATGCTGGGCAAGGAGAGAAATGAGTTCATGGCTCCTACTTCTTGCTCCTTCCCAGGTAATGCTTTTTGCCTGTGCCTCTTCTGGGATGGCATGGAACAGGCAAAGATTCAGAACCAAAGCAGAAAGATAGGGGCACCTGGGTTCCCACCCCTACATTGAAAACTCAGTTTATTTGGCCTAATTTTCAGACTCACTGATAAGAGGCAATAGATTTTCATCCCCTATCATATTTTTCTCCCTGTTTTGGGGCAAAATCACAAGCTGAAAGGTTGAGCTCTCCTGGTGCACAGACACTTTAAATCACTTATATTTGTTCTCCGTGCTAATAAATGCTGAAACTGTTAGCAAATAAATTGGAGAAAAGATATGAGGATGATATATACAAACTCAATTGAAGTGATTAATGGGCTGTTGTTTGTAACACCATGAAAGGTACGAAACTATAAAGCAGCAGTGATTTAAAAAGCTCTGCATGTTGTATTGGACACCTTTAAAAATATTGCAAGCCAGAATTAAGATCAAAAGTGTTCTGGCAAAAGTGCTGAAATAAATCTGACAGATTGATTAATATATTTAGATAGGGTGAAGAAGAGCAGAATGTCTGAATAGTGATTTTGAGAGAAAAAAAGAATTCGGGACAGGCTGTATTCCAGCATTATTTGGGGAGGAATGCTTTCTTTGAATTTTGTACTATATATTTGAATAGGAAAAAAATAAGGTATATGTCCAGTCTAGAGAATATCTGTTGATGTTAGATACAGTATGTTCTAGTATGTTATAGAAAACCTGACTTAGTAAGGGATTTTAAATCTTTGCTTAAATGTTGGGTATTTGTTTAATTCTTTTTGAGATTGTTTTTTAATTGGCTTTTGAAGAATTAGATTATGAATGAGTACTTTATGTATTACCAAATAACCATATATAGATAACAAATTTTTTTACCTATATTGAGACTTATGGATTGAAAGTCCTCCCACGTTTTGATAAACTACGCTGTGCTGCTTTACAGACCAAAAAAACCCTAAATAGGAAATATTTTGTCCTCTTTCACTTTTTACTTTGAATATGCTTATCTACTGGATGCTATCATGGCTTCCAAGACCCACAGCCGGTGAAATACTGATGCAACTAGAAAACTACTGAATTTGCTTGATGTCTTTTCTAAACTATATGATGTATTCTGCCAGAAAACTGTCAAATATATCCTGCAAAAAATAATTAAAAAAAAAAGTTCCTGCATGACAGCATAGCAGTTAAGATTACTTGTATACGAGCAGTTCACTTGGCCCTGCAGAACACAGTTCTACATGATTTTGAGTTTGTGGTTTCATTCTATTTGCGTAGTTCTGTGCAATATGAGAGAAGTCTTCTTCCATAGCCAAGCTTCCGTAGTATATTGTTCTACATAGGTCTAGCCATCAGAACTCGATGTGCTAATCCTGTCCTGCAAGCAAAAGCAATGCTGCCTTTCAGCTTCACAGACGCCTTAAAAATAAATTCATCTTTTTAAAACCATGAAAGATTAGAAATGGGGCCAGATCTGAATGCTGTTTTTTGAAGATTTTCTCAAAAATTTATTCAAAGTCCGTGATTTATTTTAATGTTTTTGATCAACACACTTTTTTTTTTTTTTTTTTCTGGAAAGGAGAGAAAATAAGACTTTAACTGCTTCAAAATTATGTATACTGTAAAGAAGATAAATTATTTCTGAGTTTTCTGCTTAAAAATGTTAAAAACTATCGCTACCCAAAAAGAACTTGCTGCTATTCTATGTGGTTGGAGATGGGCAAAGGCAAAATAATACTAAAAAAAAAAACCAAAAAAATCAACCTTCTGTTTGGGCTATTTACATAAAACATCATATGCATTACTGTGATGTTAAGGATGAGAATTAAGAAAAAAATGATAATAATTTGGGTGAGTTGTAAACTGTAATGCTTACAAAAAATACTCCATCTCCTGTCAAGCAAACAAAAACCAATGAAAAGTCCCAGCCCAGCTGTTCTTGAGGACAGGAGCCGCTGCCCTATCTAGAGATGTCAGATGACTTCTTCATGGTACTGTGTAACTTGCAGGAACTTTCGTGATTAACTAAAAAGTAAAGAGAAGACCTGGCAAGAGAATTTAGTTTTTGTGATTAAAAGTTTCAGATAAGGGTGTCATTTTATTTATTTATTTAAATTATTAACCAACATTAGCCTGGAAGAAAATGGATGATTTCACCTGAATTATTTCCATGCTCATTATTTCGTATATTATTCCATTTTATTTTGCATTTGTCATTTCAGGTTATTTCTTCCACTTCAGTCCACTTCAGCCCTTGTAGTACACTGTGTGCAAATGACCATTCTTCATGTCTGAGCTATCAGTGGATATGTGTGTTTTTGATCAGGACTTTGACTATATCTTTTAAAGGCTCTGTGGATCTAAATGATCTGATTGGAAAATTTGCTACATAATTAGTTACTATCTCATTCTTACAGAACAGAAGGTTTGCTTCGTTCCATACTTTGGGAAATGATGAAAGCTTGTTAACTAAAAGCTGTTAATTTTATTAAGTCCTATTTAAGGATCATATTGAACAAATGAGAGGCTTTTCTTCAAGTGCTAACTAATGCTTGATCCTCTGAGATCAATGGCTTTGAGAGTGCTGAACATGTTACAGGATCTGCCTCTTAATTAAGTTAGCATTTGTCTCACTTAAAAATGACGCCAGCGACTGTTTCTCACAACTCTGTCCCTTTATATGGGAAAAGCTGGAATGTGTTCTTTGCTGAGAATTAGCTGCTTAAAAATGCTATTTTGTCTCATGCTTGTTGGAGCTGAACATTAAAATACTGCTTATATTCTTTATTTATTTATTTATTTATTTATTTTGCAACTCGGAAAGATCATGAGTAACATTTGATTCACAAAATGAATTCCCATGTCCCACAAGCAGAGAAGATGGGCTGTTGCTGGAGCAGCTATCGGAGGACTTAGGCTGCCTGTGTTCTGTTCCTGATTTGGTGACCTTGAGCAAAGTCACCCAAACTCTCTGTGCTATGGCGTCGTGACGTCTGCAATGAATATCAAGTTACAGTCCCTAGCTCCCAGGGGTATGGAGCTGGCTTAATTAATGAGTTGGTAATATGCTTTGAGATCCACTGATCTGACCTTTCAGCCTGCACTATCAACGCACTTGTCTGTGTCCTTATCTATGTGCAAATTGATTACAGCCGTCTCCTTTTGCTGTTTCCTAACCTTGTCATCTCATGTTTTCTTGCTGCGCTTCTGCCTGATTGTTGCCCTGTTTTCTGCCCATATTCTTCACTCCTTTACTGCCCTTACTTTCTCCACTGCATTAACCACAGGCGTCTTTATTGTCACCCTGTAGCTACTGAGTCTCACTAACCTTTTAGGTTTAATTTTGTATGACAAAATAACAGTCAACTCTGTGCTGAGAATGAGCACGCTTGAGCCTGCAAGCATTTTCATTCTGTTATGCTATGCCTCGTACTTTGGAAGAACGCTGTGGAATTCCCCCCTGCACACTGCAGCTTGTCCCTGCTATCCTCCACTCTTTATCCTCTGCTGGGGTTCAGTTCAGGAAACGTTATGTCACTGTCTGTAAAACCCACCAAAGAGCTAAGCATGGGAATTGTTGCACTGATTTCTGAGTTATTCATGTGCTAAAAGTATTTCATGGATCAGCAGTGAGGTGTTCAACCTACTGTAAGCTTTAGCTCTTAAATCTTGACTGGAAAATCTGTGGTTAGGTCCTTGCACTTGTCTACCTGATATCTGTGCTGTTGTTTAGTTGGATGTAGCTATTACTGCAGTAGAGCAACTGCACTTTCTCACTTCCCTTCTGCTGACCTACTTATTTACTAGTATAGTGGGAACCTAATTATTATTATTATTTTTTTGTGTATGACTTTCAAAATTTCTTCAAGCCCAACAAGTTGTAGCATAAGAGAAAGCAGTCTTAGAATTAATACAGTAATCATCTTCAATTCCCTCTGGAGAACTGGAGAATCTGGAGTTTTCTTTTAGTAAGCAGAGTAAAAGAAAGACTCACTTTCCAAATTCTGTTGCTTTGTTTTTTTTAAATATTTCTGTTTGTGTGTGTGTATGCACTTGAACTTTTATTAAAATTTAACCAGTAGAAGAAATCTTGTAAAGGTTTATTTTAAAATATAATACACTGAATACAGTTTTTTTAAATACTGAATGTGGCATAGAGAAAATATTTTTAATGCAGAATAACTAGCCCAAATCACATCATGCATCCTGTAGTAGTGCAGCATTCTTATGCAGAATAATAACCCTCCAGGAAGATCTTCATGCAAGAGTGCAAGCAGTTTGATTGTAGAATGATGATGTAGAATGACACCTCAAAAAGATGGGCATTCACCTGCAATGGAATGAAAGAAAGACAGCAAATATCTGGGTGTAGGAAGGGAGGTGAATTCGGAAGTATCCAGCAAGATTGAGAAACCTAGCTGGCAGAATGCGAGAAGCTGTGGATGCTCCATCCCTGGAAGTGTTCCAGGGCAAGTCAAATGGGGCATTGGGCAACCTGGTTTGGTTACAGATGTCTTTGCCCACAACAGGGAGTTGGAACCAAATGGTCTTCGAGGTCCCTTCCAACCCAAGCCTTTCTATGATTCCACAAAATGCTTATGAGAATTCATGGTAAAAATTATTCAGCTACGAAATATTTTGCTTATCATTCCACAGTGACAGAGCAAGGAGATACGTAAGCTTGCCAAATGGATGATTACAGCATAACCTGAAACCAGTGTCTTTACAAGCTACTGCTTCTTTGTTCTTTTTATTATTATTATTATTATTATTATTATGATACAACTAAGGGTATAGAGAGTCCTTATGTTTTAATAAGGCTGACACACTGCATAGTTTTGGCTAAAAAATGTTGGTTGTATTCTGGGAAAAATACAAGCATGTACATGTACTGTTGCATTCCAAAACTGTTACCCTGTCATGTACTAACAGCACTGACAACTGGATTTGCTTTTGCTGGCTGTAGTGGAGGTCTTATAGACAACTATCTTGAATTAATTCTGTCCTTGCTATCTACTGGCTCAGGATAGTGGTTTGGACAAAATTTTTGTCCACGACTGCTTCTGGGCCTCAGCCAGCTGTGAATTTTTGTGGAGGTTGTATGGATAACCAAGAAGCTGGCCTTCCACCATGAAGTACAAAAATATCAATGTTGTCAAAATGACAGACTAGAACTGAGAAAAGTATCTTCTAGATCTCTGACTTGCTAACTTTTCAGTATTTCGTATTTTTTAGTAGTAGCTTAAAGAATAAAGGCAGTCCCTGAAGCTGAGGGAACATTAAGCATCTCCAGGGAACCCTGTGAAGATTATATGGGATCCGTACAGCTGTAAAAACTTTCTGGTGAAGGTCATTGGTACTTAAGCTTGGACATAACTTGTCCTAGAGCCTGACACAGTTTTCAGTAGTTTGCAGAGCTTCACTGGCACTTCAGTGGGACTCGCTTTAGTGGGATGAATGCACACTGAAACTTGTTCTTGTTTTGTTCTTGTTTATTTGTTTGTTTTTTGTTGTTGTTTTTTCTTCTGGCAATCCAGAACTGTCTCTTATCCAAGGCTGTGAAGACGTCCATGATGACATCCACAAGAATAGATTACAGTGGTTGTCATCTCATTTAACTGTGTAGAAGGGGTAACAAGTGAAATGGCTTGTGCTTTTTGACAGAAGTAGGCTGCAAACCAGATGAATTTTGTTTGTGAAGAGACCTGAGCTATAAAATATATATAATAGGACTCGGGACAAAGAGCAGCACTTGGCTGTGAATTAATCAGTCTTTAACTTGAAGACAAATGAATCTAGTACAAATTATTATTTAGAATTTATTGGACTCAAAATAATGAAGTGAAACCCAACATTAATTAATAAAATAAATGCTTGAATTTTGGAGAAGAAAAGGTAGGCCTAATTTATAGGATTTGAATCTACAGCTCATAATTTTAGGCAAAAATAACCAGAAAGTCAAGCTAGAAATTGGAATGGTTTTACCTATAACATTAAGATTTTTATCCTGTGAGAGCTATTTCCAACACAAGTATTAATGAAGAACAAGATAAATTTTAACTGAGGGCAGCTGTAGTTGGAGAAACATAAAGTTTTACTAACTTGGAAATATGTTAAAAAAGCTGAAAAATGTGGAGTGGTATTGTAGGTAGTCAAGTATGTTCTAACTCAGAGAGAGCAAAAAGTCATATGTTAGCAAAATGAAGAAAACAGAAGAGAAAAAGAAGATTTAAGCAATCTGGACTTGCTTTCAAGTGGCCACATTGTACTTCCTAAATAACTGCTAGAGGATTGGGCTCTATTTTATCTAATTGGTAATGTATGTTGAAGCCAGAGTTGAATGAACTATTTACAGAGAATAATTTCTCTGATCAGTGTCATCCCCCTTTCTGTTCATGAATTATCCACAAACAGGTTTTTTCCTCACTAATTTGTTCGTTATTCAAAATTGCTCAGCAAATGCTTTTTGTGAGTGCTTTTTTTTTTTTTTTCACTATATCTTTGGAAAGTGGTGGTTGTATAAGTAGAGTTTTTACAGTGGGACTCAAGAAATCTGAATGTTCTCTTTTATTGTGCTTTTGACGAAGGTGAAAATAACCCATTTTCTATGGGTTATTTGCTATATTTGCTGAAAATGTGAATAGTACAGCAGCTTTTCTTTTTATTCATAGGGTTTCAGGCCAGAAGGGACTATTAGATCATCTACTCTAATCTCTTTTATGATGCAGATATAGTAGGAATTCATCTAATTTCTCCCATACCAAGTCCAATAATTTGTGCTTAACTAAAGCAGATTGGAACTTTATTTTAAAGCCTTCTCAGACAAATTGCTAAAAAGTGCTTTATGAGGGTGGTTATTATTCTATTTTTTCCTACAAGCTTGTGTAACTACTCAATAATCTTTATTCTTGTCGTGTAGGATTGTTTGTATTTGCTTACGCGACGTCTGAATCTTTTGAAAGCAGGGAGGACATGAAGAGACTTCATGGCCACATGAAGCATTCCTTCACAAACCTTTCTATCTGTTTGCCCAGGTATAGCTTTCCTACAGGCAACTTCATGAAGAGAAAAATTGAACACATATTCATGCAAGGCAAGCAGTGACCCTGGTGAATGCTGTCAAAGCAAATGTATGCTCTTAGTCAAATTAATGTTCGTGAATTCTCCTTGCAGTATTATCCCAGTGCTAGCCAGGAAAGACATTGTTAAATGTAAATTGTAGTGACAGTAATTTTTTTAAAATTTGGAATAAGCATTGTTATTCAGAAACCAAGATAAGAACGTTTGTCACACGACATTAAGATGAAAAATGTAGTGACATGCTGCCTTCCACTGGAGTTTGGATTGCAGTCCACGTGAGCTACGTTATAACAGAAAAACATCACAATTCTGCTAAAATGTGGTGGAAATCTTGCCCACACAATCTTGGAGAAATTGTTTTTGTAAGGAGTAAGTATCCAGGCTTCAAAAAATGCTATTTAATTTAATTTAAAGCTTCTTCCTGTAACAGATCAAAATAAGGGACATCACTTTCTCCACTGTATGCTTGGCTAGCTTTTCTGACAAAAACCCCAGAAGTTCTCAAGCTCAAATTATGAGCTGTCTACCTGCTGTGGCAGCACTGCTGTTTGTATCATCCAGAGATGATGTCCTTTAAAACTGTTAAGGCACTGGCTGTATGGCCACATGATGCCAAGCAGTTTGGTTACTGCAGTCTGATAGGTGGCTGAGCGGCTGCAATCCACTTACTACTGCTGAGCTCCATTAACAGGCTCCTTGTGAGCTCAGTCTACACTCCACTTCTGAAGAGGTGATTTTGGCATATGGATTTTACCTCCTGCTTGAGTGGACTGCGACAGGCTTGGGGTATTTGCACAGCTTGGCTGTCAGGTTATGCCACACATGTTTGTCTGTGTGGTGGTATGAGTAAAATACCCAATGTGTGATTGCAGTTCTAAGGCGTACAGTTTGTCTTTGTATTAAGAGTGCTTTCACGTGTAAAGACTGATGGAGTCTACAGTGGCCTTATTCTTGTCCGTGTGTCTCTGCAAAGTGATAGAGAAATTCACTTTGTTTTGCTGGTGGATAGTCAGTGCACAGAGCCAGCTTTGAGAACAAATGTGGATCCCTTAATTTCCCTCGTTCCTCTCAGATCAAACAGCAAGGCCCAGCCATGAGAGTATTGAGTATAAGTACCTTCAAAAAATGCACTTCTGATAGCTGGATTCAACTGGATCACCTGTATTTTAGTTTTAGAGGTTATGCCTGAACAGGTGAAGTAGCTCTCCTTTGCCAGTGGAGGACAATCCATCCAGCTGCTTTAGGATGTAGTGAGGGCCTGGCTCTTTCCCTGCTGGAGGGGCCTCTTTTTCTTCACTGACATTTAAGTGGAACTAAACGAGTAGATTAGATTATACACCTGACTTTAAAACTGCTAAAATGAAGCGAGATGAATGTCACCCCAAATTATTTGCCTCAGAGTGGCTGTGATAAAGCAGCTGCACCTGATGCATCAGTAAGTGGCTGTGCTTTTTCTCTCTCAGCTGAAGGAATAGTTTCTTATCCGTTTTGCAAGCAGAAAGGTCTGTAGCATAGAGGATTGTCAGTAAAAAGGTCCTTTTTAATTCTCAAGGACTGGCCTTAAGTGGGTGTTCTTGAATAATATGCTGAATTTTCAAGTAGTTAGGAGTGTGACACTGTATAGTGACAACAAAGGGACGTTTTACCTTACCTACATCGTGATAAATTATAAATTCAATGTCTAGCATGGAGGCCAAGATCTAGCACACTCTGTATGTGGCTGGAAAAAATCAGATTACTTTTTCTTTTGATATATCATGTGTCTTGCCAGCAGAGGCATAATGCTGGTAAAAGCAGCTTGTAATGATGACAACCCCATGTTTGGGAATTGTATCGATATTGCTCTGAATGAATGCACACACAGTTCTTTATCTGGTTTGCAACATTTCTATTTTTTCCGTGGTCTTTGCTGTTAAAGACATAACATCTCTTATATGTGATAGGGGGTGATAGGAAGCCACTACACACCTCCAGGTGAAGTGCTTTCAAGTGATAAGCCATGTATGATACCTTATGAAACACAGTCCTTGCAATATTTTATAGCGCTCAAACGTTCCAGATGATTATAGTCTCCAGATCTGCAGTTAAGTTATTATACTGATCAGAAATTTAATTGCTCTCACTTGTCTTCTTCTGTATGTGCTTTTGGCAGAGTGACAGCACTTTCCATCACTGTTTTTCCATCCACTGAGTGATACAAAATGTGTCTTTAGAATCAGGGGAAAAAATATTAATGGGGGTTATGGTGTCTGATAGAGTGTTCTCTTGTTCTTTTTGGATCTCATGGTAGCACAAAGTGCACGTTAAATATTTTATATTGTTCTTAGAACAAATTGTGAATTTTAAAGGTACAGTTTTAAATCTGAGGTAAAGTAAGTATCATCATTGTTCACATCCCAGATGTCTTTTGATAGTTCTTCCTTTTACTTTATAGCACAAATTCATAATTTATAACAATCTTACTGAAGGTGAGGTAGACAACTTGTTTTCCAGTCTTGAAGAAAGAACGTCGCCTCACTAGGAATTTTGTTTGCCATACAAAAATTGTCTTCAGAAAACAGGAGCCAAAATCAAAGCTAGACAGACCCAAGAAATCCAGGACAAAAAAAAAAAAAAGCACAAAAAACCCAACAGCATCTGAACTCTTAATGTCACTGGTTTTGAAACTGCTGAGAAATTTTGACTTCCTATTTCAGTAAGTTGGAAACTGTGTTTTGTATGACAGTACTGCATACGAGAAAACTTATGTTCATTGTGGAATAGAGGTGGAACTACACTGATGGTAATTTCTGGTTATAAAATTGAGCATTTGTTGTTTGAGGCTGATGAACCATATGTTTTGTATTAAACACTTTTAATTCCATGAGTGAAAACGACTGCAACTGTTTGTTGTGGGTTTTTTGTTGTTTACACAAACTTGTGACAGAAATCAAGTGAGATGAAGACAGGATGTATTGCAGAGTCTATTAAAGTAACAGAGTGGAATCTGCAGTGTAGAATTTGTAGACAGGAGGGCCTTAAAACAGAACATGTTGAATCAATTATTTTAACTATAGTTGACATAAATCTGGAAATACATATATAACTATAAGACACATTATTATATCTAAAATATAGGACTATCTTCAGCTATATAGCTCCATTGGTTTAAAAGGGGTTGTTATCATTCTTCTGCAATAACTGGAAAAAAAGCCTTCAGTGTAAGATTTCCAAATGGCAACTTTCCTGCATACCATATGAAGGAATTAAGCTGCAAATTCAAATGTGCATATATTCTTGCTGCCTCCTTTGAAAAGCTTCATAGAAAATTATTTCCTTTGGGCACACTAGTTCTTTGCTTGCCTTTAATTCATGCCTGAGCTTGACTTAAGGGGCCTTTCTTTCAGAGATACCCAAGCTTGTATAGCTTTAACTGGGTTGGAGCAAATAGTGGAGAAGTTGCAGCAGTGTTAGTGCAACATCCTGCCTTGGAACAAATCATCTTCCTTCTTCCAGGGCTGGCTAGCCTCATCCTCTGTGATCTGTGTTATGTCCAGCACCCAGTCTGGTTCCCTCAGAGCAAACTGGGCCCATCTTCTGTATTGCATCATGCTGAATTTCAAAACAAAAGTCGGAGTACAAATTGCATTAGGAATATTTGCAAAAAAATGACTCATTGATTTGTTTTCAAAAGCATTGACTCAACTTTCACTTTTGGACAGCATGAATTAATCTTTTTTTGGTGTTCCAATCATCTCTGAGGCCACTAGTTGTGATATCACATGAATTATTTTTTTGTATTCTTCTAAAATTAAAACAATAAACCTCTTAAGTGGAACAGATGAATTCACACAGTTATAAGAAGATACTAATGTTCCCTGACATAATAATTTTTCAGAGCAGGGTTAGGCCCTGGAATCTTTTTCTTTCAATCGTGTTTCCACATGGAAGCACTCAGAAATGATTAAAAATTTCAAGAATGCTTGATTATTATTTATATTTTCCCCAGATGTAGGACTTGATTTCTGTTTTTCAGAGCTTCAGCATTCCCTTCTTCCTTTGCACCATTCTCCTTTTGTTCTAAGAAAGCAATAAGTGGCAGAGAAATGGACTTGGATTTCTTTCCTGGTAGTACAGCACTTATTACTGTGACGAGGACCGTCCAGCCCGCTCATCCCTTCACCTTTATTTTCAAACTCCTTTGGGTAATTTGATCTCACCTGACACTCCTGACACTTCCTGATGCCTAAATTGGCTTTTCTCAAGGCACCATTTCTCCTTCATGACTGACAGGGAGATCTGTTGCTGCCAGTGTGGATTTGGATTTCTCCTGTTGGTACTTCTCTGCTATCTACTAACTTACAGCAGTTTTCAACTGTCTGTGCTCCTTCTTTTCCTCCCTGGGGAATCTCCTTCTATTTGTGGTTATGTTCCATCTGTCTTTCCAATAACTCCTTCCTAGATATACTGTAAATTTCCCAGGTTTTCATCCTTATTGAAAACTTGTCCTTTTCCACGTTCCTTACCTGAATGGATAATGTGATACCACTTGGTGTGCATGCTTTCTAATCTTTCCAATGCATAGAGCCTTTGATACAGAGCTTCTGAGCCTCTAATTTTAAGTGTTTTATTAAGCTAGCCTTTTCTAGTATCAATGTGAACATTGGGAAAATTTTCCTCTCAGGGGGAATTTTTTTTTTTTACCAGTGCTCTTTGACTTATATCCCTTGTTTCTAACCTCATAAGCTGGGAGACAGAGGGAGCCCTTTCCCTGAGTTTGGAATTGTCAGTGTTTGTGACTAGACCATCAGTCTCACTGTGCTTCCACAGGTTTCATAAGAAGAAACTGAATTTCTGAAATTGTCCACCTACAGGATTCCTATAACTATACATAACACTTTTTCTTTTATAACAGATATCTAGTATTTTTACAGAACAAAACTTTATGTAAAGAATCCCAGATTTTAAGCTTCTCTTTCAGCAATGGACAAATAAAAAGAGCCCTGAAGTAGTCCTTATTATCTTTCTTCTGCTTGAGCGTATGTTTAGACTTTTAAAGCAGGTCTTTGAATGTCCAACTGTATTGATGAGTGAGTTCCAGAGAGAAATCTGTGAGCAGAGAGAAAATTAACTTCACATGAAATTGATGGGAGGATGCATCTAGAGTCTTAGATCAAAAGCAGTCTAAACAGAGTTAAATTGTGTTGTTTCTGGGATATGACTATTATATTAAGCCTTGCTAGAGCTTATGTTTTGTAAAACAAGACAAATAAAAACAGCCTGCAACCTGTGAGTTGTTTATTATTAACTACAAGTTTTGTATAGCAGCTCCTATCAATAGTAAAGCTAAAAGAATATGCTCTGGGGGAAATATTTGAAGGAATTAGCTGAAATGAACTGGGATATTTTATTTTTAGAAAATTATAATGAATACTGACAATTTCTGGAAGTAAAATTGAAATAATCTTAAGGGAAATAAAACTGAACAAAAACAATGAAAGTTTGTGCACAGTGCCATGTTGGAACAGTATTAGTTGTTTTGGGGGTCATCTGTAAGAAGAAAGGAGAATCTTACTGGAATAAAATAGTTGGTGGGAATACAACAGCACATTAAAACTTCTTAGGAATTTGGACTTAGATTTTTAAATGCAATTTGGAGATCTGGGGATACAGTTCCAAGTATTTTCCCAGACTTAATGGAAATCTTTGTGTTTATAGCTCCTTTGCTCTGCCAGATATGGACATGGATTTTTACAGTACCAGGCCAAGAGAAGAGAACTGTCACAAAGATCATAAAATATATGACCACTTTTACAATTTCTATCCATAGGGAAAAGTAAGATTTAGTAGCATAGCCTTTCCTTGAGTGGAGTACCAATCATGTATATGACTCTATGGCATTTACTAGACAGTACATTGTCTAGTGCTTGATGACAAGTTCACACTGAATTTGGTATTAGCACTTATTTTTTGTTTGCGTTGGTCTTGCTGGAGGCAAGACATTCTACAAGAAGGCTATTACAATGGAATGAATGAAGTGTTGTGTACCAAGTCATTTCTTCATCTCTTCACCTGTGTTTCTCTTCACCTCCAGGAATGAGACAGACTGCCGTGTCAGAATTCTATTCTATTTCAGTCACTAAACTGCCTTTTTAATCTTGTCCTAATAAAGGGAAGATGGTTATATCTGCATAAGTACGTCTGAGCTCCAATTGAGTGCGTAATGTCATCATGAATGGAGTGATGGATAGCATAACCTTGATGATATTTACAACAATATTAATGCAAACGTAACAGGGATAGTTTCAATGTGGTCTGTGTTAGTATGTCTCTTGGTTAGTGGATTTCTGCCCATTTGCTGCTCTTTACCCCAAGTAAACTAAACTGGGAAAAGAAAATAATTGCTAGCAAAGTTGCTGAGATCATGACTATATAATTGTAGATTATACATAGAATAATCCAATGAAACATGTTTAGTATGTTTGTAGTATTTAGACCTGCAGATTACAGGATGGAAGGAAGAAGGATAAAAGCATCTTTGTTATGTGCACTGGTTTGCTCCAAGACAACAGAGACAGAACTGAGAGGACTACTTGTCCCATTGTCATTGCTCTGACTTGATTTCTTTAAATCACACCGTCACACTGTATTCCTTTGTTCAGCTGTCTAGGTAGTAAGCTCCCTAGGTCAAATCATTTCCTCACAGATTGTGCTTGTTAGATTTAAGCTGTGGTGTACAAAAGTCATTCAGAACTTGGAGAAAAATAATTTATTTTTTTCTTTTTACCATCAGAAATCTTAATGATTCCAGTTACTGCCTGGATTCCATCTTATGGGCAGAAGTGGATTGAGGGATCTGAATGTTAACCTATGTTAAAGTGAAGGTATATTGTGAACAAGATGGCCGAGGCCCTAATCGACATTGGAGGATATGCACATTATGGTGAAGTGAATCATTCCTTTCTTTAATGTGATTAATAGTTCCAGAGCAAATTGGGAAAATTTAGCGCAAGCCCTCTCTACTCTGTATGCTGCAGAATGCTGAAATGTGCTTGACAGCTTGAGAAATGCCAGTAGGGTGTTTTGAATACTAAATTCAAACAATGATTACAATGATTAGAGGTCATTTTCTTCCTTTGGTGGCTCTTGTCCAAAAGAAAATAAGCTGTTTACTTGTATCTCTTCATCTCTATTTGCATAAATTTGTAAAAAGCCTCTTTATGTGATTGTGTGGGAAAAGATGTACGTAATTTCGGAGGAATCTGCAAAAATTTCTATTTTTTCTTTTATTTATCTTGTGTAGAAATGTTTTGTTTTTTTCATTTATAAAAATGGGAAACGATTAAGAAAAGACATGGATGTTACATTAATTCTGTCAGAACTTCGTAAGTTAAAGTCAGATGGAATATAGATGCAAGAGCAATGCCTAAAATTCAAAGGGACCCTGTTTTTGAGAGTAATTTCTAGTGCTTTTGCTCTTAAACACTGTTTTTTAGTTAGTTAGTTTGTTTTCAATTTAATCTTGAGCAAGAAGAACTAACAGAAATGAGATCTGCTTAGAATTTTCTGTACAAATTAGTGTGGACTTCTCACTCAGCTTCAGTTTGGTTTATTTTGCTGTTCTCATAAGTAATAATAACAAAGGTTTAAAAAAAAATGGAATTTCCCTTTCAAAACAAAAATTCAAGTTGAGATGAAAAATTTTCTTTCATATGTTTGTTGCTAGATAGCATATCCTCTTAGTTATATGAAGAAGGAGGAGGAGAATGAGGTGTGATTTTAACAAAGAACCGTGCTAGAATATCTTGTTGTCTTGAGTTTGTCTCTTGGAATGTGAATTGGCAAAGGGAAGATGCTGTAGATTTTTGGATGTCTTTGGTAGTAGAAATTGAGACGTAACAGAAGGCCATGGGGACGTGGACAAGAAACACTTTTTATAATAAATATTATTTTGACCTTTCCGTTTTGCTTTCTGATAGAACATTGGCTATCCCATGCAGAACACTTCACAAAACATGAAAAGAAATAGGAGAAGATATGGATAAAAAAGAAAGAAGAACAAAAGAGAAATAAAGAACTGTTAATGTTGAAAGAGGACTTGAGTTTAACCTCTTGTCCATTCTTCCTCTGAGGGAATAGGAATGGTTTTATTTAGTCCTCAGTCTTTCTCCAGGGACATTTCTAACCTTGGCTGTATATTATTGAGAAGGACTCTTTACCTTCCCTTGACAGTTGGTTCATTGCCTAACTTTTCTTCTTACAGTGTGAAAATTAAAACAGTAACTGTATTTGACCTAAATTTCCCCTGATGCTGCTTAAGTTCATTACTTTCTCTTCTGTCCTCATTACTTAAAGGGAATAATTAATTCCTGTTCTTTTTATACCATTGCTTTATGTACTTGAAGATGTCACTCTCCCCACTTTTCTCCAAGACAATAAAACTTGAAGACAAAGGGAAATATTTATCTGACTGGATGGTGCCAAGAAAACAGAGCAAATTTTCAAGGATCCAGGAGATGAGATTGGGAGGGGCCTGCAAGATAACTTCTTGTCTGATCCTCTCTTGCTAAAATAAAGATTTCTGTGTTCCACTCTCCTCCCCATGAGACAACTTGATCTTCAGCTACTAGTAGAAGCAGTTGTTTCCATTAAGCCAGCTGAGGAACTTCCCTCCTTTCTTTTCCTCCTTTTGTAATCTGTGAAGGAAGAATTGAGTTTTGTGCCTGTTTTTTTGACATAACTCAAGTTTTATTGAGTTGTTTGGAAGGGGAAGAGTATTTTCAGGTTTCTCACCTCCCGCTTTCTGTTGAAATTGAACGTTGCTGTCAGTCGTTTCACAAACCTAGCAAACTGTCTGTCAATTTACTTCATTTACATTTTCAAAGTTTTTTGACAGAAAAGCAGATAGAAAACTAAAAACAAGTAAATAAATGAAAGCTGCTATTACCTTTTATGTGTATATGATTCCTGCAAGATAGAGATGCTCACAGCTGTCTTGCTTTGTGAAATCTAAAGGGTAACACAGTTTGATCATCACATGATCAGGCAGTGATGTGGTCTGGTATCTGTCAATATCATGTAAAATATTGCATATTATTTTTTTAGATGAGTAAAACCAAGAGCACAGATATACCTTGCATATGTTTTCAGCCTTTCTGCAAGTGGAATAAAAGTATTTTTTCTAGCTATAGGGAATATTTAGTCTAGGGACATAAGGTTGTTTATATTGTCATTATCATAAATGCTATGATTGTTCCAGTTGCCTAGGTAGAGGAAATATTATCATGTTAACTGGCACTGTCTTAGTGCTTTATCTCCTCAAAGCTATCATTAGTGGGTAGTCATTTGAAGAAATTATGCTACTGCTCATTTATATAGCCTGGTAGCTCTTTTGGTGATTTTCCTTAATTTTTTTTTTTTGTGATAGCCTTCAGTGCTTGAATATGATGGATGCTTTGTAGAAAATATTATAATGGATTTCAGTGATGGAAGGAGGGTAGAGAACTGTAGTGGGTATTTGTTCTGTTTTGTTAGTTGTTGTTTTTTTTTTGTATCCAAGCAGTCCATATACAGTCAGGCCTGTTTGCATATTTCTTTTACAATTGTGTTTCTCATCTCTGTTAATGAGTTATAATGTATTTTAGTGCTTAGCAACAACTTCACTGCCAGAACTGTAATCTTAAGGAAGAAGATCAGATAGTTTTCCAATTTTGTGGGTTTCAAAGCATTTAATAAACCTGGGCAAAGATTAGTTTATTGCTCTTTCACGGAAGCTAAGGGCTTATCTGAACTCCTCTCACTTCTATGATTGCAGCATATTCAGAAGGTCAGAATTAACAAAATCACATATCAAAAGCTGGGGAACTGAAAGATCAGTCTTCATCTACCTGCAAAAGTTGTGCAAGAAGTTTGATAAGGCAGTTAATGCTGTCACTGCTACTCAGTGAACAGATAAAAACTTGTTTGTATATATACACACAGAGTTCCTTCAGAGAAAAAGTTGCAATCTGGGCCAGACCTTTGGGCTCATACCTGTGATTGAGTTTTTTTGATTTAACACGTTACCTTAGGTTCCTCCAGATCTACAGGAATAACTCTGCAACCATGTAGCTGATGTGTGGTACCTACATGTCTGAGTCCTCTTGCAGATTCCTGTGCTAATCTGTGGTAGGTCTGAGTAGTAAAGCTTTTTCATTTGTTTATTGTCCTTCTGTGCTAAGTCTGGATTAGAGAGATGATGTTTGTCATGTGCTGTATGGCTCATTTTTCAAGGAAAGCCATTTCTGTAAGGCCTGAGTTGCTTGTGTTTTTTTGCAAGTTTTTTTCCACCACGAAAACTTTAATTCAGAAAAAGCAGAAAATCACCTATATAGCTATATCTCTCTTTCCAGTAAAACAACATTCATGTTCTTATGTAATCCATTTCATGTGGATAGTTTCTTGTTGAGTACAATACTCCTGGATTGGTGTTGGTTGTTCTGAGTCCACTTGTGAAGTCAGTAAAGACCAATCAAGTAAACCTAAGTGGAATTCAGTCAGAGCAGTTGGCTCTGTTTATCTTTGAAGACTACCTACAAAAACGACCATGAAGCAATTGATATGGCTGACCAACTGTCAGCCAGTCTCCAGTGACATCCCTTGATCACACATTCTTCTGCCGGGGCTGATGGTCGTATTGTTGACGTCATGTTCACAAAAGGGAAAAATCACCGCTGTAAAATCAGCATGTATCCCAGTCCTTGGGAGGCAGGGACTGATGTTGCCTAGGAGATTTCCATGTGGTCACAGGCTCTTTATTTCCTGTGTGTGTGTTTGCCGTGCATTTTTTCATTTTGTCCTACAGCTGTAGGCAGTACTGATGACAAGTGCATTTGCACGGATGTTTCCATACTGTTAACATTCAGATAGGTGTCTGATGTGTTTGTAGCTTCTTCTTCATTGCACACCTCTGGAACAGCTTTTGCAGCTGAGCCTTGTCACACAGATTGAAGTCAGACATGGGTCACCAGACGGTTGTTCTGTAGACTTGATGCCATGTTGCATACCTAGAGAAAATGTTTTTTTTTTTCTTTTCTTGTATATGCCAAGGTCATCTGTAGCTTAGAGATGACTAAGGGAAAACTTGGGATGCTTTCTAGTACAAAAAAAAAATTGAATCCACCTCCTGTCTTAGGGTTTGATGGTGTTTGTTTGTTTGTTTGTTTGTTTTTGTATGATGGAGTATTAAAACCCTAGGAAGGACAATAAGAAATGTGACAATGGCAATTGGCAAGATGACATTTCCCGATGAAATTCACTTGTAACCCACCGTGTTCCTGGCTTTGACAAATCAGCTTAGTACTATTAAATTTGCCCTTTTCCTGGCTTGTCCATTCACATGCTGAGTAATTGTAGCAAACTCATAGTATGTTTTTGCATTGGAAGTTTGGGTTTAGAGAAACTTCTGTTGTTTTGGGATTTGCATACATATTAAATTTTGGATGACTTTTTTCATTAGGAGTTGGTTACCGGCTGCTTCTGTGCTACAAAGAATTAAGGAGGGGAAAAGTTTTTCAAGGATTTCTTCTGGAACTCTCATGCTTGAGCAGTGTCATCTGTAACTGCTCTTATCACTTCGTTACATCAGTGAAACACACAGGGAGTATATAGCACAATATGGAATTCCAGTTGGGTTGCAACAGCTGGAGGACTGAATGGCTATTGTAAAGTGGGAAGTAAAGCCAAACCACTGTAGGACACACCTGCCAGAGTTATGGAACAGAACATGCCCCATCTGCTTGACATATGTGAACAGAAACATGACAGACTCTCAGTGGTATTTCACAGTGACTAAACTCAGAGATAGAAACAAGTAATGACCACAGAATGGCAGTAAGAGGGGGCAAATGCATTACACTCTCATGTCAGCTTTGGTTTTAGCTCATTTCACGTATGGATGGAGCTGGTTGGAATGCGCCAAAATATGTGGGTCAATTGAATTGCAGCCATACCATGTCTAGGGATTATAGCTGATTACATGTAACTTGCTTTTGTCTAATAGCATCCTTATTGTTGCAATTTTACCTTTTAGACTTTAATTTAGGTTTTGCTGCTGTTCCTTTGCCTGGAGGCTTGTTGCCTCTGCTGCTCTTACACTGTAACAGTATTGGATGACAAATTCATCTGCTAAAATGATTTATTACTCCAACTCACCAGGCAGAAGCAGTGATCACTGAATGGACAGATTTGTCAATTTGTTGCCCAGATATCTTTATGGTCTGTAGCAGGTACTGTGAAATGGGGAGTAGTGGAAGCATATTTGTGATTGCCAAAGAAAAAGATCTTGAGCAAGGTGCAAGACAAATGAGTAAACAAAGCTAGAGAAGGGAAAACAAAGAAAAAGGGTTTCATTTTCCAGTGTTATGAGACATATAAGCTAGTGGGATGAGCTTAATTGCTAGCTCACAACTTGCCTTGTGTCTGATAAATGACTGTTCTAGTCAGTGTGTATCTGCTTGCTGTTCATGTTAGCTGTTTTTTCCCCTTGTACTAAGGGGAAGAAAAGAAACTAGCCAGGAGCAATCTCTATGAAATGCTCTGAGATTTGAAGGTTACTCCTTTCCCTTGACTTCCCTCCTCTTCTCTATACAGCTCATTTCTCTTTCATTAGGCTTGATTTGTACTGGTTTTGATACAGAGAGCAAGAAATTAATGCTCATTCTTACTTTGCTCTTTCAGTTATGATGCAGTACCAACATCCAAAGCAGCAATTCCTCTCTGATAGCTTGACAAAGACACTTTATTATTTTTGTCATCTATTTTGTGTCTCCTGATCAAGCATACCTTTCCTGATCTGTGTACCCCGCATCCTTCTGAAAAGTACCTGCAATTCCTTGCAATTCACTCCCCGAGGAGTGATCTCAGCTGTTCTGGTGTAGTTAGGAGGTTTTTTGTTTGTTTGTTTTTTGTTGAGGTTTGTCTGTATGCTTCCCTCCATTTATTTTTCTCTAACTCAGGTTTTCTTGAGCTAGGGGCTTGAAAAATGGATTTTTAATTAAAACCTGAACCATTTCTATGACAGATTATTTTCTTTTTTTAAGAAACCTTTCCTTTGTCACTGAATAATTCACACTATAAAAATAAGCAAATATTGGAAATGTTTCCACTATATCTGAGAAGCCTGTTCAGAGAAATCTAATCAAAAACAGATAGTCATGACTAAAAATTGGGGTGAAATTAAGTCTTTTTTAGTCTTTTTTTTTTTTTTTTTTTTTTAAGCCCAAATACGTGGCAAGACAAAACCACATCATCTTTCAAATTAACTAACTGAATAAAAAGTGGTATTTGTGTTTCTCCAGATGAACGCTTTGTACATGAAATCAGTGGATTGGTATTTTGTGCTGATTTTTGAGAGGATACTGAGTGTCAACAGCTGGCACTGAGTTCATAAGAATCATGCCTTCAGCATCTTGGAAAGTAAGATCATTACTTTTTCACTCAGATTTGAACTGATTTAAAAACGAATTGAAGGGTTTAAAATAAACATCTCCCATTACAATAGCTTTGAAAGGAGTAAGTGGCTTAGATCTGGCCTTTCATCTGTGCATTTCTCTCTCTCTGTATCTCTGTATGTTTGTATGTGTGGTCATGTATGTTGACAAAATGTCACCATGCAGGATCTTCCCTCCCTGCCAACACTGATTATGTTAAATAAGAATCACTTTTCAGGGAGATTTTTCAGACACACGCAGTAGTTGTTAAAGAATTTATAAATAAAATAAAACCTGTACGCTATTTGTCCATCCTGCAGGCTACCCAGTTGTGAGGTAAATTGAACTAAATGCTCTTTGAAACTCACACAGTGAAAATGGTTTTTATATAGATTTATTTCTTTTGTTTGTTTGTTTGTTTGTTTGTTTTAAATTAAGGTTAAAGAGAACAAATGTTAGCAGTACGCCTCCACAGTTATTTTGGTGAGAGCAACAACACTCATGCAGCGTACCAACCCTTTTATTTTTTACTTTGTTACAACGCTAGGCACACAATTACAAGATAGAGTTTGAGCTACATCTCTTGAAGGCATTATTTCTCAAAAACAGAAAGATAAGATAGCCAAGGACAGTAAAAGAGAAGGGAATAGAAGAGTTACAAAGGGAAATCAAAGCCATGTGGAATACAGAAGAGATGGAACTGGTGTATCCCATTCTTTTCCCCAGTAAGCCAAGGCAGAATTTGAAAAGAAAGATAATTTGCATTCAGTCCTACACAGTAACAGCAGCCTGCTCATTCATGTTGGTATTTAATCATCATCACAAGGTAGTCTTTAATTACATGATCACGTACTGGGCCCCCTCCTCCTTGGATTCTACCTTGTTCAGTGCACAGAGGAGTTTTTGCACACTGCAAAAAAAAAAAAAAGTAGCTTTATTTATTTATTTGCTTGTTTTTGCTATTCGGTGTGCAGATTCAAGCCTGAATCACTGCATGCTGTGCAAAGTCTGATCTCCCAAAGACATTATTCATTTTTATCCTAGACTTTTTCTAGCCATCACTTTCTTTGTGTGCTGTGGAAGTATTGTCTTAGTATTTTTAAAGTGTTTGGGCTCATCTGTTTTGTAGTAATGTGGAACTCAGACGCACAGGTATGAAACTAGGTACGGTCTCTTGTTTTGGTTACCATTCTTCAGGTAATTAGGGCTTATATTTTTTGAGTTCTTAGCATTTGAGTCTATTTTGTGTGTTCAAAGTGGGCTTTGAACATACTTCTGGTGAATTCACTTGCAGTTGTAATTGCTCATCACAGCTGCAATTTAGAACCTGCAATCCCAAAAAAGGAAGAAGAAATTTGTGAGTGTAATTTGTGAACTCTGGTTAGAAAAAAAAAGAAAGAAAGAAAACTGAAAGGCTTGGTTAGACTGTTTTGTATCACATACTAAAGGAATATCCCGACTGTATTAAGGACTGAATCCTGAACCCAACTACATAAACTTTGAGACTGTCATAAAAAAATAACGTCATCATTAATTGCTGTTCCTTCCTATCATGTGTAGACAAATAATATCATCTCCTTAATAAATGAATCATGTCCTTTTACAAAACTAGATGGATTGCGCTGGGCCTTTTCGAAAGTTGCTACAGAACCTAATTATTTTGGTGATTGAAGATCTTTTCCTAATTTCAAATTTGAATTTATTTATGGCCAAATGTATTTATATCTATCCTTGTACTGATTCTGTCCTTTGGACTAAGTAGCTCTTTTCCTCTTAGTATTTGCTTCTATGATTTATTTACAGAAGGCAATTATTTTTCCTCTTAGACTTCATTTTGCTGAATTTACAGAACCCCCTGCCTTTAGGTCCTTTTTTTTTTTTTTTTTCCTAAATATGATCTCATTCCTCAAATGTCTAATAGCCCCCCTTCTCTGTGTTCATTGGAGTTTCAGTTACGTAAGGTTGGTACTAAACTCTATTACCGTATTTGTGGTGAGGTATTGTCAGTGCTTTCTGTCACACAAATATCCACCTTCCTTCTGCGTCTATATTCTATTTTTGGGTCATTGTCATCCTATCGGAGACATATAAATTATCATTCTTTTCTTGGGTCAGCCCTCAGCTCTCAGAGGAATGTGTTAATGGTCTTCAAGTGCATTTTAATGGTCCTTAAGTGAGAATGTGCACTTGTATGTGCACTTTTCCAGCTTCCATGGCAAATAATACAAGAGTCTTCAGAACAAACAGAAAAAAAATATTCTCGCTGTACAGCATGGGCATTCAGTCATTTGGCTTGGCTGGGCTGCTTTGAGTGAAGAGGAATTTTCATGGGTTGCATATAGCATTCACAATGCAGTTAATATATGTAAGTAACAAAAATTCATTTTTAAAAAAATATTTTTAATTCAAGCATTAAAGAAAGAAGACAACAAAAATACAAAGCTAGTGAGATATTTGACCTTGTTTTTGTGAAATCTATGTCAATATCTTTTTCAGTGGTAGTGGTTGCAATTCTCAGTGAGTTCTCAAGGTGTTTGTCAGATATTTTTGATCTAATTTTATTCTTCGTATGCTTCATCCTTGATAACAGGTGTTTACAAATGTACGTACTGTCAAAAAGTGATGACACGTGTAAGGCATGATTGTGAAGGTGGGGATATTTTCCTCTGTTAAGCTAGGTTTTATAAAGTTCTAGTGAAGAGACATAATGAAATTTTTCTTTCAGTTGAAATCTGGTTTGCAACTCTGTTTTTTCCTGTGCCAAGCTGAGGAGATGTTGTGGCCACCTTTACCCTTCCAAGATCTACATTTAAAAATTCCCACACTACACACCACATGTTTAATTTCTTACCAGTAGATGATACTCTATTTGTCTGCATTAAGAATTCTTGTCAATCAATTTGGCAATTTTGCTAACCCTTTCATTACTATAGAGCTAGGCTTACATGAGAACGTTTTGAAATTATTTCTCATTTCAAAATATATATTAATTCTAACATTTTGAAATTATACTGATATATGCATGTCTTCACAGGCACACACACATGTAGGCAGAGTAAGCACTGCACGGTGTTCTGTTGTTGCCTATGAACTGTGAACAATTGTCTCATGAAAAATATCACTAAATTATTGTTAAAAGTTTACAACGCAGTGGTGTCTTGGGCCACATGTGGCCAGTGGGCTGTGAGTTGGACACGCCTGCTGTACAGTTTGACTGGTTGTGGAATGGGAACACCAAACGGCAACACAAGTTCATTGCAAACTGGCTCTGACCCCATAGTTGGACTATATTACAATGCTTCTTGAAGAGCAGGCGAGATTAAAAGTAACAATGCATCTTCCTTCTGACTTTACCTCAAAGTGGGGTGAGTGACTTCGCCAAAGTAGTTGGGCTGAAGTAATGGAGTGCTAGTGCTACTAAGGAAAGTATACCAAGATCAAATTCCTTAAAGTAATGTATTTCTTAGACTTATCTTGATATTTAATATGAACATTGACTTTACAGGCTGCTATGTGCAACTGTGAGGATGGCTGCTGCCATTTGATATAGCTGAATAATTTCTGCCGTTATCCTGTAGGTGGATTGATGGCAGATATGCTCTTTCAAAAGGATTCATGGGTATTTGCCATTTACAGAACAAGGAAGATAGTGATGGTTCTGGCTGGGCTGAATGTTGCTTTCCCTCAACTTCTCAAATTCAACCTCTTCTCCCTTCTGGAAGCCATTAAGGATGCAGTATGGAGAGCATGAGAGTCTTTCTTACTCTTTATTGACATGATTGTATTTTGTTAAAAAAATCCTGTTATAAAAATACTTTGCTTCATACAGTGAGGAAAGTGCACCCCTGGCAGAGGTAGCTAACAGTGGCTGTAGGTTAGGACTATAGACTGTAAGATTGGTCTGCAACAGACCTTTGGGGCAATCTTCGGACAATCCTTATCCTCCTTGTCTCTCATATCCTTGTAAAATCAGAGTAAATTATACCTCCTTTCAAAACAGACATAAATATACCAAAAAAAATCTGACATGCTAAATTATTTCTAATCTGAGTACCGTTTGAAAACATAAATGTGTAATTCAGTTAGTCTGATTGTCCACTTAACTTAGTGTCCTGTTCATGGTAGTGATCCAGAGCTGATGTTTAGGAAGGGGCATCAGAACAGGGTGATGAGATAGCACACAGTTTCCCCAAATCCCGCCCTTTCTGCACTGTCCAACCACTTTTCTGCCTTCCAGATTGAGATTAAGATATTCTGGAGAAACAGGTCAACGTCTCTGCCCTTACATTTTCTAAATAATACTCTCTTACCTAAAAAGACTCTTCTGTGATAACTCAAAGTGCTGAAGTGCTGCAATGTATTTGATGCTCACCATTGTTATGAATTATTTTTTATTTCATGGTTTTTTTGTTTTTTGTTTTTTTTTTTTTTAATTAGAGAGAGGGATGGTAGGAAGCAGACTCAGTGGTTTTGTGTACAACAGATCTTAGCTCCTAGAAAATGACCCAGTGTGTTCTCCCACAGCTTCTAGTGGAGTTACAGGAAAGCCAGAGGAGCAGATGATCTCCAGGCACTCAAGCATGCTTTTCTCTGGTGTTGGCTGTGTTTGAGTTCCTTAATCTGCCTCTTGACCTGGACACTGCATATACTGAGACAGTAATGGGCATAGAATTTGTGGCATAAAATAAGCGTGGCAGGTGTGACTATTAAGGTTGCCTCCTGGAAACAGAAAGAAGGAAAATACTAGCAATTTTTTGATGGTACAGAAGTACAAAAATAGCATTCCATTTAAAGTAGTGGCTTGGAGACTCACCTGTTTCAAGTCTTGATCCTTGAGTCCCTTTTGAAAGTTATGCAAACTGCCCCTTGTCAGGAAAACCTGTGAATTTTTTGCACTTGACAGCAAATGCCTCAGTAGCAATTCACTTGTGACCTCAAGGCTCTCCAGAGCTGAGCATAGAAGCTGTTTCATAGTGAAATCTGTTAAGGAGTAACACTTGCAGAGCAGGGATTGCCTCTCTAAGAGTGGAACTGTGTCTGTTGAAGAAAGGGGTAAAATAAGGGCTCAAGAAGATGTGTCACAGCTAGGGAGGAAGGAAGAGAAAATGGAAGAGCTTCCTGCCAAATGCTGAGAAAGAGCAATCTCAGGAAGAGTGGAGAAAGAAAGATGCAGGTGCACCTCCAGTGAAGTGCTGGTTTGAGATGTGGGCTTTGTGCCTCTTCCCTGAAGGTACTAGAAAAAGTTGGTTTTTTTAAGTCTCAGCATAATATGTAAGTTAGCAGGGCTAGGAAGGCAATGCAGTACATAAACTGTGGAAAATGACAGTGGAAGTTACAGAGGCCGTAGGGATAAGTTTAAACATTGTAGGTGTTGTCTTTAAAAATGATCATTCAAAATTGTCTGTTTATTTGTGAATGTAGGGAATTGCATACAAGTATTAATTATCATTATTAGAAGATAAAAGATGAAATGCCTGGAAAAAAGCCAGGTAAAAAGTGACAGTCCATTTCTAGCAGTTAACATGCCTTGTTTGGTATTCAGGTTCTGAGGAATTTTCAAGATATTATTTATATTACAACTGGTCTAGAATCAATTATGAAAATTGTTTTTAAAAAAATAAAGGTATAGAGATCAATTATTTCTATTTCTTTTGATTCTAGCCAGAAAAGTAATTATAGAAGATTACAGATATTTATTTATTAAATTGTATAAGCTGTGGTATATAAGCCAAATTCTGTTTCTGCCACTTGTTCTCTTAGGCCTGGAGCTCTATTGATATTTCAGCACAGCTGCAAGGAGACAGGTAAGGATAGACAAAGTCCAGAAAAGGATTTGGAATAATATATCATGGCTGAGTTAAGCTAATCTAAATCCTCATTGAGAGGATGTGTTCTGACACCTCCCTGGTGGGTTTGTAGAGTTATTCTGTCCAGCTTCCTATATGTCGCAGTGTCTGCTACTACAGTCAAGGCAGAGGGTGTTGGTATGTCCCCTTTGGTGATGGTGTGGCACTGAAGCAGCTGGTCATAAAAACCATTATTTTGGATGTGATTTTGTAGATAGTTTTCAGCAATGGTACTAACTTGGTCAGTTTCTGCCAAGTTTTTGCTTTCTATACCCTTGGTAGCTCATTCATGTGTCCACGTTGCCTCCTCTAGATTGAAAATAAAAGCATAAAAGATTGTTTTTCACCTGGATGAGCTCTGCCCTACACTTCACTATGCAGAAAGACCCTGGCACTGTGCTGTGAGCAGCAGGGGTAAACACAAGCCACCAGGAAGAGGAAATGGCTCCTTGTCTAGTACTGCTGCCATGTAGGAAACTCCGTGGTATTTAGTGGATAGCTAGCACTGTAAATGCTTGGCCCCAACCCACTTTCTTCTGTGGGACATAGAAGGGCATTTACAGTTTTGTGACTGGCTGCACTGAAAACTTTGTGATCTGAAAGACAGCAGACTTGCATGCCAGACATAGCAGCGGTAAAGAGGTAAACACATAGCAAGAGAGGAGGAGGTGGTGGAAGTAGCCAGTATTACAGACTATAATGCTCAGCTAGTAGTTGGAAAACCCAACTAGAAAATTTCCCTGGGATACTCAATCAGGCATCTGTGTCTCCCTTTGTCCCAGACAAGTTCCCTTACCACAAGGACACTTCCAAGCAGTAAGACTTCTTTCAGTTTCTGCTGTGAAAGCAATTTCAATTAGCATAAAGTATTTAGCTGTTTTTAAGCATACTGACTGGTTCATTTGCTTCTTTTGTGGATGTACTGTGCTCCAAGGTATGATGTCTCTTCTGTTTTTATGAGCCTGGGAATATCTAATAAACTCACAGGAAGAAACCTGAGCTTCTACTGAAGGAAGAAATATCTGCTGTGAATATGATGGGAAATGTGTACTCCAGACAAAGATTGTGAGGCAGCCCAGCTGGGTGACTGTGAGCTTGCAGCTGTTTATAGGGTGCCTGAGTGCCTGATTGAAGACGACAAATCTTCTAGGGCGTGCAATATCTAAAAGTGAGGTATCAACATGCTTAGTGTAGCGATGTTTAAAATCCAGTACTTAGCCCTGTTGCTACAGAGAATCTGTCTTTCCCATTTTCTCTTTCCTGCTTTTCTACTTATTTTCCTGTTGCTACCTTATTTGATTTGTTTTCTGAAAAATTAGGTCCATTCCAGCTAGATTTCCCTCTTCCTTTTGTGGATTGAGGTACAAAATCCATTGCATTCATGAGAGTGTATTCATGAATAGAGTCTGTAAAACTATTCAGACATAATCCTTGCTCTACTGAAATTAGTGGGAGTTTTGGTGTGTGTCAACAAGGCCAGGATTTCATCCCCAGTAATTAGTACGCAGAAAATGAATCCACCAAGATGACTGCCATAGAGGATATTTTTATAAAACAGTTCATTAACTGTTAAATCCTAACCAAAGTATTTTTATCTTCAGAAGGCAAGAAAACATTAACTTTATTTCATGTCATTGCTTAAGCTACATGCTATGGTTGCCTATTATTATAATGAAAGTCTTTCAGGTACTGAATGTGTCCATTACTGAAAAATGGAAGATAGAAAAGTAAGATAGGTCGATACCAATAAGGAGTTTGCCACCCCGAGATGACATGTCAGCAAAATTGCAAAAGCAGAGATGTGATAACACTGCAAATATACTCAGGTATATTAATATCTGTTTATTCCTAGTATTAAGTATCCCATACGTTTATCTCCATCACTAAAGCACAGGAGCATCAGCTTCTGAAATACGAAAGGCAGTCAGCTACTCCAAATCTTCCTTTTCTTGGGTCTCAAGTGTTTTTAGGGTATTTTCCTTTTTCATTTGCCCATATTATTCAGCAATCTCTGTTATAGACAGGAAGTATTACAGCAGCTTGTACTCCCTGTTACTCAGTCGCTGTTTTGACATTTCTGCTGGACTTTTTTTTTCCAGATAGAGAGGAATAAGGGCATTGTGAACTGTAACCATGCAGAACTATGACTATAGCTGACTGCACTGTCACTTTTTTGGTAAATTTATTTGGTCAAGAGAGCATAAAGAAATGGGATTCTCGGAAATGCACCAGGCCAAATTCTCTTCCTTTCAGGCTTTGCCTTAAAGATTCAAAAAAAGAAAAAAGAAAAAAGGAAAAAAAAAGTGAAAGTCATAGTTAGATATCTGTTACATACTGCAAAGAAATTCTGTTTCCTTAAATAATGCAATTTCCTTAAAAAAGCTGTGTAAAGTCCCACTGCACTCTGTGTTGGAAATATTTCACTGTACAGAAAAGAAGATGACATTTCAAACTCCATTAGTAATGCTACTAATAGAGAAATAATTTCTTTTTAGAGCTAGCTTAAATATACAAGACGAAATGTGTGTACACAAGACCTATACATCCTCTGAACTTTAAATTTAATCTGTGCTATTATTTTGCACAATTTAGGTTTATTATCTCTGCTCTGCATATAAATTAGGTTACTGGATTTGAGAATAAAGCACACAGTTTCTGCTCTTATTTTTCAGTATTTTTTGTTTTCTTTTTCCTTCGTGAAATATGAAAGCATTTTGCTGTCTGGAATTCATAATGCCACTGTCACAAGCGGTGGGAGGAAAACAGCCATAACAAAGCCATCTGAAGACCATGAGCATCTTATGCAGCTTGGCCTAATGGAGGGTCTCTGTTTGGGATTAGGAAGGTTTGTTGTGAAACCGACAGGCGGTGCCACTGGGTGTGAGAGTGAACACCTGCTGCCATAGTGCCATACCACAGCTGCCTCAGTCAGACGCTTGAGGGGGAGGCAGAGGTATCTCATGCAGAGATACCAAGCTCTGAAATATCTGGAAGCTGTAATTATGCAATTTTTTTTTTTCTGGTCTGGTAATATTTCTCTTCTTCCCAAATTGTTAGCGATAGAGCCAGCTGAAACTTTACCATGACCAAAAAGCACCTCTTTTTTTAGAAGACCTGTTTTGCATGCGGAAGTCCATTGGCAATATTTAAAGCCTGTATTGCCAGTGAAGTTTTCACATAGACAATCCACAGATCCATTCTCTAATTGCGTAAGCCAGGGCTTCTTCTGTCTAGAGCTGTTTAAAGTGCCCGAACAGATAAGCAGACACTGAGAGAACCAGCCATGATATTCACTCAGAAAAAAGTCAAATATGCTAGACAGAGAGCAGCAGAGCCTACATTTAAGGAAAGATGGTGTTTTCCAGGCTGAAAGTCCATTTTCAATTGCTTATAACTTTGCCAAACTTAAATCAGCAAGGAAATTTCCCAGGCTGAGCGTCTGCCTGAGGCTGTTTGTACGTGTGTTTGCTGTGTGCAAATTTCAGATAACACGATTCAATCATTTTCTGTAACAAGGTTAGAGGAAAGTGCATTGCTTTGTGCTTGTTAAAGAAAAATAATAAATATGTAAATATTTCACTTACAAGTTATGGCACTTTGATACTTTAACAGGGTAGGTACTTGACATTCAGCAGAGAAATTTGACCATGCACCAGATATGTGCTTTTAATTTTTGATCTTGAACTATAGAAGTTCATTAACATTTGGGCAATTACAAGCCTGCCATGTGTTCTGGATAGAAAACGTGGTACCTGATAATTAGAGATGATGTTGTAATGTGTACTTTTGAAGGAGATGAACTGCCAACGTTAATAGAATTATTTTGACCTGGATGCTGTGTGTGAAAAGGTTCTTTATTAATTGTGATAATACACTGCTCTTGCAATAGAAATATGTTCTTTACTTTCTCTTTTGTTTCTTTCTACCCTCTGCCCTACACGCTGTTTTCTCTCTAGTATCTTCCTTGCTCTGTGCAGTTTCTCTGTCTCCTCTTCCTTGTTCTCTTTTGACTCAGTGCTACTTTGCGTGTGCTACTTCCATGTCGCATCTTACCAGCACAGCCTCCTGTCAGCAACCTATCTGCAATGGAGGACAGAGCTTGCAGTTTGTAATCCACAGCTTGTAAAACACAGATAGCTGAAAAATATATGTGTATAATTAAAAAAAACGTTGTCAGGGGCCACTGAAGGCAAAAGATAAGATGCAAATAATCTCAACTCAGAGTGTGTGCATTTTTTACCTCCCCGAATGCTGGCGATTGATCTATTCATGACTGTTGCTATTCTGAATAGATGCTAGTACATGTTGCCTTCCTGATACAGCAAAAGAGTGAGAGAAGGAGATACATTCTGATATAATTTCTTCTGCACCCTAGATGAAATTAGAAAATAGAGCAACCTCATTCCTTCACATTCTGCCAAGCCACATGTGTGAGCAGGCAGCTGAGAATTTAATGAGATGCCATCAGGATATTCCCAATAAAATGTATGTCAAGTACAACATAAAAGCAAGGAGTAGTTATGTGGCATATTGAGCACTACAAACTATGATCAATTGCAGGCAATAATCCATCACAGTATGAACGTTATGTTTGCTTGAGACCTGAGTGAGAATTTGGGTTATTGCGCTGTGTCAGAAATCTATGGGCACCGTTTGGTACAAATTCAAGCTATTCTCTGGCAGTGGTCATTTCTAAAATCTTGTTTGGCTGCAGAAGGTAAGGTCATTTTGAAAGCTGTAGTTTTCTATTAGAAAAATGTGCTTTTAGAGAAGAACAGTTATTTTCTTTAACTGTAGAAGGAGGTTCTCTTAATTCAACAGCCAGCTGTCTCCTTGCTTTTCCACAGCAAATTGCTGAGGCAAGATGCCAAGGAGGATATGAGGAGATATGCCTGGAAAGACATAAAGAGAATCACAAAAGTCATCATGGGGAAGGCAAAGACACTAATGGGAAGAGGGAGGTTTGGCTCCGCACAGTGCTGGACCAAAGACTTCAAATGCTGCTGGTATCAAATTGTTGTTTATAAGAGTATAGACTTGTGTAATTAGGGACCTTGTAGTTGTTTGTGTCTAAAAAGTGTTTAGCAATAATAATGTCACATGATTTTCAATATTTTTGCTTGGACTTCACTAGGAGTAAAGTCTTATAGTTACATAGGAGTCAGATTTTTCAGAAGAGCATTTTCTGATATAAAAGTTATTGTTTTGGCATGACACCCGTAGCTTCTGGTCAATTCATCAGCATAATTTGTCAACCAGTCATGCCTATCAACTGTCTTAGAGTGAGACCTTCAAACTGAATTGTGAATTTAATTGAAAAATATGGCAGAGGATTTATTTTTGCTGTTCAGCCAACTAAAAGCTCTTGGCAAAAAAATAAATCTATTGCCTTTTGTTTTGGTTGGAGAGTTTTGTATTATGGATTTAAAATTGTATATTAGAAATCTGGTATTTTTTCCATCTGAGGATTCAGAGAAGGAATTTTCAAAACAATTGCTTCTGAATCTTCAGGACAATTGTGAGAAAAGCTGGTATGTTTAATTTGCAAGGCCACCCAACTGCTTTCTAACTGTACTGTTTTTTACTGTGCTTTTTCATAATGAATATTTAACATAGAGGCTCTAAAAAATCTCTTCGAGTTGCTGCAAGTGTCAGCACTTGCTGCTCATGACATTACAGTTAGACCAGTTTGCCAAGTACTTTTACAGAAGACTGGATTTTAGCAGATGTAAATTTCCAGTGTAATGCAAGCAAAACCACTAATGAAATGTTTCCAGTCCTCTTCATAAATAGAACAAAAACTCAAGTTATTTTGTCTTTTGAGTATATGTATGAAAAGATAAAAATAACTTGCTGTAGTCTTTACATATACAGATATATTTTAGCTAACATAAAAGTGTGAGACGAGCTTTACAATTCTTTTATAGTTCAAAAATAAATCTATTTAGATAGTCTTATTGGCCTTCAGTTCTCCTAATTATGTTCTTGAGATCTTGTTATTCTGGATCCTCATGAAAAACATCTTCTAAGAGTACTGTTTCTTTTTTTGGTATCATAATCCCTTTGCACGTGTTTGTGTTTATCCTTCACTAAAAAAATAAAACTAAAAAATATCCTTCCGTCACGGAGTTGACCAGATCAATCTATGCCCGTGACGGGGGGCATTAGGCCCCTGCCCTTTCCCCCCCCCCCACTCCAGTCCCACAAAATGGGAAGGAAGAAAGGAAGGAAAAGAACAGCGGCAACAATCTATGGAGGAAAACTTATTTTACTATGATACAGGAGTACAAGATAACACAATATAATACAATTTAATTGAAATTGAGATTAATAAATCAGACAAGATAAGAGAGAGAGAGTTCCCGGGACCGAGTCAAACCTGAAAAGCTTGGAACGGCTAGGAAAGCACCCTCCAGCACCCACTGCAAGGCAGCAAGAGAGCGCCCCCACCCGGAAGGGCCAGATCCCGTGACTGCTGTAATGTACAGGGATAGGTACCTGGAACTGGGGCATTAACACTTTAATGCCCCTTACACTACATGATGTTTTGATGTGGAATACTGAAACCTGAAAAAAACAAAAAACAAAACCATGACACCTTCCTATGTCCAATCTTCTTATATCTCTGGAATTTTGTCCTTGAGTCTTAAAATGAAGTTTGGGATCTAGGGTCTCCACAGACTCTTAATAGAGTATTTCCTACAATAAAAAACATCATTTAAGAGTTGAGTGAACTATTAATTTTGGAAGTCTTCTGATACCTTTAACCTTGTTTGTTCTTTTGTCTGTCTGTAGCAGATGGCTAGAGTACTGGCATCCTCTAACCACGTTCAGCGCTCATTAGCGCCATGTCATTTTGAGTGCTGTTTCCATCTTTCCTGTTCTCTTTTCTTCATTTATCAGTCTATACATTCATATGTTCAGCAAGTCATTGACAGTGATGTAGGTTTTAACACTTGACTTTATTATTATCTCCAGAAATCTTGCTCAATGTCTAAGAGAAAAAAATGTATACCTCTGACATACAAAGTGATTAATGAAGTATTAACCTTAGTAACTACCCTTCTGAGAAACTTTCGGAAGCATGAATTATTTATTTTCACCCATCAGCTGCTGAGATTAATACGTACACTTTAAAATTGCATCCTTCAAGAGAGCTTTATTTTCATAATGTTTAAAGAAATGCTGATTACAATGTATGCAGAGTATCAAAATGTTAAATGGGTTTATTTAAACAATGTAAAATCAAAACTATTTCTGAAATGAAACTGAGCTCCAAATCTCCACCCTGTTGGATCTTCTGTAAAAATACAGTGCATACACTGCTTGCTCTTGTGGTCCCATATTGGAAGACCTGATGAATTCTGCACTGGCAACTTCCAACGTGATTGAATGAATGTCCCACAGACATACTAGCAATCTTTACTGGAGGAAATGAATCACTTGAATCACTGAGGTATGGGCTTCTATGCATATATATGAAGAAATACTCTTGCACTGTCTGATTTTTTTTCATTTTCATTTAATATCAGTATTTAAACAGATATTAATTAAATTAGAATTAAACCCCATGTTGAGAATATATTTGTATTTTTCAAAAGGAACCCCTAAAAAGTGTTCTCAGAGATGCGGTTGTCAACACGTTGGCAACGTCTTGTCTCATTTCCCCCATTGTTAGCTCAGTGATGGAATTCCTGTTCCTGTGGTGATAAAGCTAGTGTTCAGTTTGTTTTCCTAATTCAGATAATAGTATAAAGCTGAGTGGTGAGCAAGGAAGAAAATAAAACCATTTGGAAGACAAGGAAATACAAGTAACTAAAAAAACAAAGGGCTTGGGTTTCTCTCTTTTTTTTTCTTCTTGTTTTTATTTTTCCCATGCAATAACGTTTCAGTGTTAGTCTTCAGGATTTTATGTTCTGTAATCTTCTCTGTGAGACTGTAAAAATATCTTGCACCTAAACACCTGCATTATTGGCAGAAGACCTTTCTTAGAAAATCAGTGTCTTTGAACCTTCGTATTTAATTTGTGCTTTCCTTATTGAGTTATGAAAACAAGGAAGGTCTGACTGAAAATCTTTAATTAATCATAACAAATTCTGCAACTGTGTGAAATATGATTCATGTCTGCCTCTTGACTACTATCCATAACATTTTAGACTTGATTTTTATAAATTACCTGTGCCACCATTGTAGTGTAAGTGGATGTGCAGCGTATTGTAATTACCAAGAAAGTCAATGTTGTCCAAATGAAAACAGCGCATAGGGAAAGAATTATAGTCACAGTAACTGTATATAATACAGTGATTTTTAAAGAAAAGGTTTATTTTTAAATAGACCAGCTGTATTTTATTCTTAATGCAAATCACCTACACATTTTCCTTTGTACAGGAAAAAATGAATAGTTCCTCCCAGTGCAGGAATCTCTAAGAAAAATACTGATTGTAGCAAATGCTACTATATTAGAAAGCAAGGAAGAATTTGTGTAGAAATAGATCATAGTGCTTTCCCTCATCTTCAGTGACCAAATGAAATACCAATTTTACAAGAATTCATAGGTAATACTGTTTGAGTCATTTGGGGTATGAACTTTGCTGAAATAATCTACAGTAACTGCTCATGATAAAGGCAAGCGTTATGAAAGATAAAAAGTTGTACCTGAAAAATGTAATGTGAGTTGAGGTTAGTGCAGGTTGCACTTGACATGTTGAAGTGAAATGTATAAATATTATAAAAATCAATAAAATTATCTGTATAAATCAACAAAGATAAAAATATCGGCTTGAGCTTAGATCACATTTCTTTCCTATACGAATTTTCAAACCATCTTTCCATACTAACAGAAATGCTTCTCTTTTTGATCGAGTTTCTGGTTTCTTCAACCAGAAGGCTTATTAAAGCACAAAAAAAAGTTCACTTGAGGAATTCCCAGGTTTAGCTCAGAACTGAGAAAAGAACTGTCATCTCTTTCTCTGAGCTCCTCTGATGTCTGGAGAAATAACGGGATCTACTGGCTAGCCCTTTCCATTGAAAAAAGCCTTTAGTTCTACTGTGAGTTAACAATTGAGCATTTCCTTTTTTTTTTTTTTTTTTTTTTTTTGAGCTGGTTTAGGTTGTATGAGTCAGGAGTCAACAAATGTTTAATCCCACTGAGATGTGTTTTATCTTCTCCTTCAGTGTTTACTGAGTGATGGTGTTTAGTGCTTGACACGGGATTGAAATCTCAACAATAAAAAGTACTATTTTTTTTTTAATATTTATTTTGGTTTGCTGTAATTCAAGAGATCTGTAGAACTGATGACTATGTGAGAGCTAGAACTGAGTTGGTAGCATGGGAGACATCAACCAGCATAAAATGATGGCCACGTTGGTGATAGCCAATGTTTATTAATCAGATGTAAATGCTATTTATGGTATTTTAAAGACTGTCCCAGTGACAGTACAGAGTACTACATTGCAGCTCAGCAACTCTGAGATTCCCACAAGCAAGAGTAGCCCCACTGAATGGTGAGCTGAAGTCAAAAGGATGTGTTATCTTCTACAGCCTTCAGCTTGCATGTGTTAGGAAATAGCATAGGGTACCTTTAAAGAAAAGTGCTGCCTGAAGGTGTGATTCTTGAGTAGGGATAGAGTTATAAATGGTGTTGGAATACCTCACCAATTCTAGAAAAGTGGAAAGTGTCATTCACAGCAAGTGCTGCATAAATGTTCCTGAATTTAAGAGATTTCAAAACTTGGAGTTGAAATTTTCTTGTAAAACACAAGGGCCCGGAAGCCTATGCAAGCATATGGATTTAAAAGTTGTTCATTTGTGAATTGTGCTCAAATTATTTTAAACAGTTTAGAATTTGTGGTAATCCCTGAAGTCATACAAAGCAATGCCTAGCATACACATTAGTCAATTAGGAAATACCACAGTTAAGCCAAATCCAAATACCATAAAATAAGAGTGAATAGTGTTAAGATTAGCCTCAAAATAAACCCACTAAGTGCAAAGAAATATCTCTTCTTCCCCTAGAGATATTGGGGAGCTGAAGGGATCAGAATAAGCCTGTTGAAGGTTATGAAAAATGAGGAATATTCATTAGTAATCCTGGTATGACTAGTCTGATGAGGCTTCTTCGTACTCATGGGAGAAGAAGTAGGAGAAAGATGATTCCCATTTACCTTCTCCTGGGATGGCAATCATAAGAGGAGATGAACGCCATTAAACAGATGTTTGTGAGCACCTCCTTTGTCTCAAATGATACTACAGTAATACTTCATATGAGGTTTTTTTCCAAATTTTATTTTGTCATTGTTGGCCAGTCTCTGGATAGTTCTATTCTCAGAAGGAGAGTATGACTTACTCAGGTCCATGTGCATGTGAGGGTGGATGACTCTTGTTTTTGCCAAAGTTACCAGTGTTCTCTCAGTGGTGTAATGCAGGAGTTGGTATAGATTTATGAACACCTCCTCTTACTTGATTGTTATTCAGACTTATTGTATGACTCAGGTAAAACAAACAGGAAAATAAAATCAATGGAAAAATCCAAAGGTAACTTTTGATTTTTTGAGCTGAAAATCTATGCAGCTCTGACAGTCTGAATGCAATTCAGATTTGAAGTAAAATCTCAGTCCTATCTTGTACTCCAATTTAGTCAAATTTTATGAATATTTTAGTATGATTAATCTGTGTTTCCAATTTAAAATGAAATCAGACATTGTAAAAGCAGCACGAACTTGTTTACTTCTCTGCAGAAGTTTCACATAGCTTCAGTCAATCATAATTGATATAATAATGACTATGCACCCCTTTGGCTTGTTTGTCTACCTCTCTCAGCTGAAGGCTCACAAACACCTGATGGCTTTCTACTTTAAGTTATACAGCAGACAGCTGTCAGTCTCTGTCTAAGGCTGTCACAGCTTTAGTAATCCCAGGTGATGAACAGCTATGTCTAGGGATATGAAAGAGAATAGCTGGTATGCATTCTGTTGTCATTGCAGTACTTTTATGAGCTCTCTGTCCATAACATTTATTGGTTTCCATGTCCTTTTAACTTGGTGCCAGTCTTTTGCTAGCACAGGATTCCCAAATTGCACAAAAATGTTCTGTTCTTCGTATATGGACACACAGTGAAAAACAACCCAGTTGCTTTCTAAGTAGCTCAAAGCCTCTTGTGTTTGCTTTGCTTTTAAAGCATGAAGGGGCACAATCGAGGTGGCTTTTATGGCTCAGCTGCAGTGCAATAACTAGTTGGGCTATTTGACTGTTTCCGCAATAAAACAACTACTGGTGAAAGCTGCTTTATTTATTTATTTATTTTGACTGGTTGGGATTGCTGCTGTCACAGGGTTTAATCTGCAATTAAATTTCACGCTGGGCCTGGCCCGATCTTGCTGATGACTGAATTTTCTGTTGAGAAATGTATTTTTGACAGTAAAAATGTACAAACATTAATTTATTAACCTGTCCCCTGAAAAATTGTGAAATGATTCAAATCAGGAGTTAAATATATTTTGGTTAGGCCTTCTTCTTATGCTTGATTTTGACTTTTCTATATGAAAAGCTATCTGAACTTTCAATTTTAATATACTCCCACAGAGGAATGTGTATATGTTTTTCATAATGTATGTCTTACATCATGTTGATATTTTTGGCAGTATTAGAGTACCTGAGAAGGTTTTAAAAAATATATTAAAATAAAATCAGTTTGGATGCACGAAATAATGTACTGATTTCTAGGTTTAAAATAATACCAGCAATTTGCTTGAATGTGTGTTTCTGTCATTTGACAAGCTTCATTCATTGTAGAGGTCCCTTTGTACCTCTCCCTATTCTCTAGGATAATTATCTGCTTTACCAGCAACTCCATTTTCAAAGAACTTAGTTACAGAAAGTTAGGATTTTTTGTTCCTTTGTGGGATCATATCAATAAGAAGGGAACAGGAACCAACAGTATATAAAACCGGGTTTTGCCATTGCTGAGATCTTTATTTTCTTTGGTCTGCAGAGGAGGACATGTGTTTTTCTGTGCATCAAAGCAGCTGCTGCTAGAGGTGTAGTAGGAAATCTTCCAGATGGAGGGGGAGGATTCCTCCCATCTGTGCATCTCCTCAGTGCCAACCCCAGATATCTAAGCTTGGTGCAGGGGTCTTGAATTTTGCTATGATATGATGGGCCTCGTTTATCATGGTGGCTGCGATCAGTGCCACACAGTACTGTTTGTGTCCTTAAAGCTGAGATGTGGGTAGTATATTCATTCATGTGTAGGGAACCATGTGTACGTATGAGCATGCATGCTGTGTTACAGTTGATCTATGGTAAAATTCTCTGTGCAGCGATACTTCCATATTTCATTAGCAGGCACCATAAAGGCCACTCCCAAGTACTTAAAGTTCAACCAGCCCACCAGGAAAATGCTGCACTTTTAGCCTCCCAATTATAGAAGCTACAGCTGAGATCCCTTTGCTGATGTATCCAATAACAGATGTTAGACTTGGGCACTGGTTGCTTTCTTAGAGCCTATCACCAAGCTGATCCACTCTATCACAGTACATTTTGTTTTTGCAGATAGATTAGGTAGAAACTGCTCCTTTTCTGTGGGAGAGAACAGTGGGGGAATGGAAGAACCACCGTATTTGTGTGTGAATGTATGCTTTGACAGTTTTAAATTTCCCTGCCTGCTTTTTTTGAAAATTAAGTTCTCCTCCCTCGCTTTTTTCTGTTTAAGTATTAAGGTTGGACTAGAGTAAGGATTAAACAATCTCTTCAAGAGACCAGCAGCAGTATTATAGAGAGAATTAAAATTTTGATGAAGTTACTTTAGGGGAGTGGAAGGGAAAGAGGCCAATTGTCCACATACTCCTCTGTGTGAATGAGAGCCCTGGAGAGCTCTTAACCAGGGCTGACTGATGGGCTCTGTGTCTCTTCGTGCTCTTAAAGAGAAGCTCTGAATTACATCCCTGGTAGATACATCCTTATTAGGTTTGAGTCGTGAAATAGAGCTTCCATTAACTCCTTCACACTCTGACTGCTTCCCCAGCATATCTCTGATGTCAGGACTAGATAGGTGTTAGAAGCATGGACTGACCATCTCCATAGCTACTTCTATGCCAACACCTCCTGCTTTTCATCATCCTCGCTAGTTCAACAGAGCATGATCTCATGAGAGAATATGGCTGTGGTTGTTTGGTTTTTTTTTTAATATTATTTATTTAATTGTATTTCTGGTTTCTTTATCACACAGTGACCAGGCAAGTAATTTTCTTCACTTGCATTTAGCAGCCTGAAATTAAGGAATTGCATTATGAAAACACTGCCAGGAGAGAATAAAGAGACAGAGACTGCCTGAACAAAGCAGAAGGAAACAAAACCCGAAATACTAATTCCTAGGTTGCCTTTAAATGGGAGCTATAAGACAGCGTGAAGATAAATAAATAAATAAATATTAATTTAACTGTGATTAATTATGCTGCTCTGCATTAGTCCTGCTTGTCTTTTTCCTCAGCCAGTCCAGGAAATGATTCCAAATTAATTCCTGGTCAGCCATGCGGTTCCTGGCAGAGTAAACATCCTATTTTTCAGACAGACAAGTGGTGATGTATCTTAGATCTACAGACTTCTTTTTCAGCAGTACTGACAAATGCATTAAGATTTACAGCTAGTATTCCAGAAAACTTTTACATCTAGGTAATGTCTTACAAACCTGATGCTCATTAAATTACATTGTAAATATGTTCTAAGAGGTTATCCAGTGAAAAAACGAAGTGGTACCAAGTTAACGAACTGATACAGAAAGGGGATGGAGACAGAAGACCCCTATAGCTATTGCCTGAGTAATTTAAGGAAGCAAACTGAAAAGATGCTGCAATAGAAAAGCCATTGTGCCTTCTGTGACCACAGAGTTGGAGAAGGCGCAGATGAGAGACCTACGTAATACAGTTTTCAGTGTGGGCTATTGCTTGAATACATGCCCGGAATACAGCTGTTTTCTAGATGAAGGAGAAATGGGATCTATATCACAGAACTACAGAATGATTGAAGCTGGACGGGGCGCAATCTGGACACCATCTGGTCTACCCCCCTGCTTGAGCAGGGACACCCAGAGCAGGCTGCCCAGGCCCGTGCCCAGGCGGCTTTTGGAGTACAAGGAGCTGACCCCTCAGTCTGTGTTTCACTTTGTACCCACTGCCACTTGTCCTGGCAATGAGCGCCCTGTCTGGCTCTGTCCTCTTTGCACCCTCCCTTCAGGCGTTAGTATGCATCGATGAGATCACTCCTAAACTTTTTCTTCTCCAGCCTCTGCAAATTTGCTCTGGGTACACTATGCCCTGCTATCCCTGTCATTAATGAAGAGCGTAAGCAGGCTTTCCAGTGCAGCACGGAGGTTTTGAGATAATGCAGAAAAGAAAAGCAAATAAAGATGTGTTCTTAAGAAATTGAAGCACTACTTTTTTTAATTCTCTCTTTTTTTTTTTTTTTTTGTCTTGAATATTTTCAGGGGTTACATTGCCTCTGATATCCTTCACCCATACATTAATCTGCTAAGATCATCTAAGGTTTTGTGCATTCATCTATTTACTTTTGAGGTTCTGGTATGCAAAATAATTATCTTGCTTTGTAACAGGATGTTCTGCTATTGCATAGTTAACATTTTGTAAATGACTCTGCTAGCATTCTTTACCAATTATGCTTCTTTGAATAAAAGGTAATGCCTCAGGCCAAGAGCTAAATTATTTACTTGAAGCTTGCTTATGTGTTCTTTGTTCAGTTTAAAATTCCACACTACCTGCAACTTTTTCAAGCAGCTCTGCTTTTCCTTGATGCTTAAAAGATGGAAGAGTTGTGGAGTCAACTAAACAGTTTTATAATTTAGGAGGAAGAGAGAAAAATGGATATTAAACACATTTTAGAGGATGGGTAGATAATATCCCCAGGCAGAATGCCTTTAGACAAACTGTGATGAATGATGGCAAGTTGTTGTGTGCATAGGATGAGCTGGTGATCTCAGTCAGATGTTCTGGAAATCACTGTGCCTGGGCTCTCTGCAGCCAGCCCTACAAGAGATGCAGGGGTTTGTTATGGAGAATACACTGTTCTCTAGCACGTTTCCTGCACTTAGCAGACTGATCCCCTTTCCACATCTGTTAGCTGTAGCAGTTCTGAACTTGAACTAAGGGTGGCGGTCTCTTCAACTGCCAGTCCGACACTTTGATTTGCAGTCTCTGCTTGAATACAGTTGGGAACTGAATTCTTTATCCTCTCCCATTCCTGTACTCCTGCCCCAGGTGTAATCAGATTTAGGGAATCTTCTTGACTAAACAGGGAAAAAAAGTTGTTCTCCTCACTTGTCACTGCATGAAAAGAACCAACACAGCTTTCCACAGAACCAGGCTGTTGTGGCACTCCTTGCAGCATTCAATCTGTGTTTCAGCACAGATATTGATGCTGTCATGCACTGTGCCATCTGGAAATGGAGAGGAAGTAACAAATGCTAATAAAAACATTAATAATGATCTAGGGAGATATTATATTTAGCTTGAATTAGTTTACATTTCTTCTGATTCCTTTTATGTCCATATGAAAGCAAATATTTCCAGACTTGGGTGTCTGAAGTTAGCCTGCTGAATTCATATGAGAGCTCTTAAATTCTCATGTTTCTGAACCTTGTAATATCTTTCTGATGCTGAAATGTTTTTAGTACCACTCACATATGAACATTTGTAATCCTCTAATATTTTATTAGTGTAGTATATGTAGAACAGCATGTTTTATGAAGCACTTTGAGATCTGATGATAAAAAGCACCGTATAAAAATGTGTTATTTATTCTTCTCTGTAATGGCTTGATATATAGAGAATGTGTGTTTCAGGAACAGCGTATGTTGTTTTCACTTCAATAATGGGTAAAACTATCTCTTCCTATGATACAGGTTGAATCATATATCAGTTCTCTTTGGAAGGAGTGTCCTTCTGTGCATAGTGCTCTCTGAATTCCAATAGGGGAAAGCATTCTTCTGTCAGTGGAAATGAGGCAGTGTTGGCAACTGAAGGACATAAAAGAGTCAGCCTGCTGATCAAGTTTCAAAGGTGCCCT
This sequence comes from Lagopus muta, assembly GCF_023343835.1. Classification (NCBI taxonomy): domain Eukaryota; kingdom Metazoa; phylum Chordata; class Aves; order Galliformes; family Phasianidae; genus Lagopus; species Lagopus muta. The sequence goes on from NC_064433.1 coordinate 85,733,548, forward strand.
AATGCACTAAAATGAGACTTCCTCTGTTGTATCTGGCTAATCTAGAAATCATACAGATCAATACAAAAGTTTGCAGACCAGCATTATTATTAATTTTGCGTTTACTAAAGCAATATATAACAACTTGACCGAAGTTCACAATTAATATGTATGTAAGTGTATTTTTATTATATTGGTTTAGGTTTGCATTTTTATAGTTCAAATCCCATATATTTGTGACTTTGGGTTTAACAGGAACTAATTTACTTCATAAATATTAATTACTTCGTAGGCTTTATTCCATATTAAAGCAGCTGGGGGAAAAGTGCTGATCATTACATTGCTTGTGAGGATGTATTTTTGCCTAAAAATACCCCTAGATAAATCCAGTCTGATGTGGAGAACATTAGTCTGCAAGGTGTAATGCATTAATTTCAGGCATAATATTTTAATAGCAGTAACTGCAATGGAACAGTATGTTCAGCCCTGCAGACTGAAATGTGCTGCACAGCTTGAGTGACCAAATGGGACAACGATGCCATCAGTTTAATGTTATGTTGTAGTAACAGAATATGCGTACCGATTGCTGTTAAACCATAAAAGACTAGTTCGTAGGGCAGCTCCCCAGGTAAATCTGTAAACGTCACTGTCTTCATTAGCTAGATCCTCAGCTTGCATCAATCAGGATTGTTCCATTGATTTCAGCACTGAGCCAGATGAGCGACTGACCTTTCTGTCCTCAAAACATAGCCTAAGGTTGAAATGATTGCCGAGTACGTGGGATGCTCTGCTCTGCATTTGCTGCATGATGCAACACATATTACTTTCATAGTTACCTTGAGTCAATTAGTAATTTGATGAGAGTTAATAGCTGGGGATCATATTTGTCCTTTTACCTGCTTTACATCTGAACACTTTGCTCTGCCTGAAACTACTTCACTTGGCCAGTTTTGCGGGTTAGTACAAGCAAGAGCCATCTAGTTATCTGGTCTGATTTTGGTAGGTAAAATCCGTAGTATGATAGTACCTGATATTTTATCCAGGTGATCGGTGTCTGTTGGTGCATCACCTGAGTGCCAACACAAGGCTGGGTACAGTCTTTCCAACAAGCTGTGCGCAGTGCCCAGCACAACTTTTTCTGTCTGGATCCTTGTGTGGACTCTTTAATCTTGACCTTGAAATCTTAAACATCTTTTTTTTTTTTTTTTTTTTTTTTTTTTTTTTGAGTTTCTGAATGTTCTGAATATTCAGGGAAACTTCTCTGGTGTATATTGCTTAGAATGAAAGTCTTGACTCTTGTGATCTATTTGAATGTGCCATATATTTCTATAGACATTTAGATGATGAATCTGAAAAAAATACTACTTTTCTGTATAAAATATGTTTTCTGTGTTGCTTCCACAGTCAGTTACCTTCTGTTTCATTCTCAAAGAATGATACGGATTAAGACTCAAATGACCCTAAATCCCTCAGCGCTGGCATGCTTAACAGAGGATCAGTAACTATATACAGCATTCAACAAAGCACTGTTTAAAGCAGTGTGGATTTGCTATTTTTCAATGTTTGAACAATCATATTAGAATAAAGCAAGGAGTTAAACAGGAGTATTTGTTATGTAACATTTATGTGTTTTTGTCTAAATATTTTGCCAGTGTTTTACTGTCAGTGCTTTCTAATCTATGTGTGGAAAAAAACTGTGGTTTGTATCAATAGCAAACTGTGATTATTGTTGCCAAAAGTAGATGTTGCTTCTTTATGAGAGTAAGTACAAAAACGATTTGGCAGAGTTCTGAAGTAGAGCCTGGGCACCGATGAGTCTGTGAGGATAATGTGTGAGAATTGCCATACGTTGCTGAAAGAAGTAATGGCTTGCAGAAAGCCACTGGGCATAACTGAGATGTGATGCTTCAGTCTAAGTACAAGGGATATTATGAAAATGGCAGAATTTGGAATGAAATCCTGCCTCTATTCATGCCAGTGGAAAAGAAAATACTTCTCTTTTTCTTATTTTTCAGTTAAATTATTGTAGCTTCTTCCAGATTTTTTCCTACCTAAATATTTCTTATATAAACATTGTGCTCTTGTAATCTGATCAAACACTCATTCGGTTTTATAAAACCAATTCTACTGACTTATTATATGAATGTACTATGTTATATTCAGAATAATATATAAGAAAGCTAGTGTTTGACTGTACTTATTAATGTAATTTCAGTACTGCTGAAATCAGAATATTTAATTTCACTAGAACAGTTGTTAAGAATTTGATTAGATTGCAAATACAAAGAGAATTAGTATTTATTAAATACTTTTTAATGTTCATAGATAATTACAGCCTTTGTTGTTGTTGTTGTTGTTGTTGTTGTTGTAATACTCAGATCTGGTTGAATGAAGTCTATGACAGAGGGATAAGTAACTGACCACCAACTCTTTCACCCATCTTAAAGTATTTTTGTTAATTAAACACAGGATTCTTATGAACAGATACTACCTTATTTAGATTTTTAATGAAATGGGGTCATTTTAAGACTACTGTTTGATTGTAGGAAAAGAGTTCTTATATTAAGAGTTCTGAATATTGACGTATTATTGAAAAAGAAGGCAATTGCATAACTGTGACTGTTAGAGGCTGTCATTTTGGCAAAATGAAATAGGCAGTTTCTCATTTTTGCTATATCTGTTCTCAGATGGGCTTGGATCTCCAAAGGCAATGAAGTAATCAACAGCTCAGAGTCAAAATACCTGGAGACATGTCAGATGCCTTCCTTACCTCTGGTATGGCAAATTTCTTAAATTCTATACCTTGTAACTTTACCTGCCACTGTATTTGGTAATGGGTTTTGCTTCTTCTAGGGCAGCATATCACTGCACCCATTAAGATGTGTGCTGCACTTGTTAGCTTGCTCCCTGCTGGCCTTCGCCTCTGGGCAGTGAGGTACCCAGGATTCTCTCTACACTTACCTATTAAATGAGAACCATCTCTTTTCTGTTATTGTTTCCTGAACTGCCTGTTCTCAATGGCTCATCTTTCTCTTTCTCCTATGCCCTAAATCAGAGATTTCTACCCACAGCATCAACTGGAATTTTATCTATGTTATCCAGTCCTCATACGAAGGCAGAAGGAAAGCTGGAAGCAAGTATCTATGAGCAGGAGTTTGCTACAACAGCAGTGTATGACATTTAGTTATCGGTTTAGAAAATATTGCAATTATTTGCAATTTTAAAGTTTGTTAAAAATGTATTATACTCTGAAAGAAAACAAAACAAAACTTGGCAATGAATCTTTTCCAACCTTGGTGGTTCTATGGTTCATGATCAAAATGGTTTGGAACCTCAGCTATGAGATAGTCAGTCCTTCAGCTGCTTGTTCTTTACCTTATGAGTAACAGATCATATGCAGATGAATTTTTGGTATGGAAAGCAAGTAACTTGAGGGAAACCAGAGCTAATGTGAAGATCATAATCCTCACTTTGTCACTAACTTCAAAACTCTCAGTTAATGGTTTTGGAAATGAAAGAAAGACAATATGCAGCAAGAGAATAGCAATTGTTTGAATGCCAGTGCTTTGTTGGAAATTGATTTGCAGCATTGACTTATGCCTGAACTGCATGACTTTTTCCAAGTTGCTGAAAATTATAATTCTAATTGTTAGCTTTTCTTCCCTTGTTTTCTCCTCTTTTCATCTGAATATCATGTTGTTTAAAGGTGACTTCTGTATGGTAGGAAGCAATGTTTTATTGACTGCAATGTGTTTTCCTCATAGTTTTTCATGTGCTTAACGAGGAAGGCACAACAGCCTCTGTTGCACGTTTAATTTATTGAAAAATAAGTCTTACTCATCTTTGCGTAGTCATAATGTGGACGATCAAATATGTAAGATGTGTTATGTGAGACTGAAGTGAGGGATGTATGCATGTGGTTAGGTCTTAGGGTAAGATTTCTCATACAGCTACTTGGATATATATTCAAGAACTGTGATGTGCTGTCTGTCCATCAGAACTTTGCTCTTGTCAAACAGAAGCTGTCCAGTCAGTAGGAAAAACAAGAAAAATCCATAGTGTTATGCTGACCTGGTTTGCTTGTCGGTTGTGAGACGCTGAAAAGTAAATCTCTTTTCAAATGCTTTCTGTGGATAAATCATGAGGCAAAAGACATGATGGTCTCAAATGAACGTTGTTGGTCAAAAGCATAAGCATCTTCCTTTTCAAGAATGGTGCAAGATGCTTTTATTTGTTCATTCATTCATTTATTTATTTATTTTTAATAATTATATTGAATCTTGGAAGAAGTGACTTTTTTTAAATTATTTTTCTGTTTCCTGTACTCTGTTCTGATAGGCTGTTGCTCTCGGCTATGAGGATATTTGCATGGCATTGGCTGGGTCAGAGTTCTGCAGCCTCTGGTCTCAGTGTTGCTTTGGGCTGCCCAGCATCTGTCCAGATGTTTTCCTACCTTCTGAATCTGTTGAAGAGCCAAACTCTGATTTGGGCCCGCCGGCGTTGTGCAATTCGTTTAATTCAATTTGAATGTTAAACACTATGTCAGTTGCCTCATCCTTGTATTAAAATATCCCTTTAAGAAATGTCCATAGGTGTTGCTTTCAACCTTCTTGACAGCTGTAGAGATGCTTTGTTTTCCTATCTGTCTTTTGACTGTCACATCAAAAGATGTTTTTCATCATCCTGAAAGGAATTAATAGGTTTAATACATGTATTTTTACCACAAGCTGTTGTTTCCTCTTTGTTTTGTTCCTGTAATTGCTGGAAATATATTGCTTTCTGATGAAACTTAAGGGAAAGTACTAAATGTACCAATGTCTTAGCTTTGCGTCTCCCCATTTTACCTTACATGAAACACATTTTAGTATTCCCAAATCTCCAAAGTGGCTGCTATTCATTCTAGCACTTATTTGGTTCCATTTGGTGCCAACATGTGCTACAACAATCTGAGTTTTCTATTCTCAGCAGACGGCAGGAGAATGTGTTTGCCTCTCTTTGGGAATACTTGGCTGGTGGGACTGTTTGTGCTGTGTTTGTGGGTAGATCAGTCAAAACAGCTGGCCTCAGATCTCTATACATTGGTTTTGCGAAGTCTAAGGCATTTAAAAATGCTTAAGCAGTCCCTTGTAAGGGATGAAAGCCTGAAGGGGCTAAAAACCAGGAAAGTATTTTAATGCTTATATTTTTAGATGCATTGAAACTTTAACATATGCATTCCTATTTCTTTTGCATCAAGCCCTGAAATTCCATAGGTCAGTTGTACTTGTCATCAGTAAAGAGAACACACTTTTAACACTGCATTTCCTAGGTGAAACGTGTTCTGAGATGCAAGGAGAGGAAAGACATGACTTAGTCTACTTCTCTGTTTATCTGAAGTTGACTTTTATTTCCTTTGTAAACTTCAGTTGCCAATGTGAAGATGAAATGTCCTAACTCAGGGCAGTTTAACTGTGTGTTGTTTGGAGAGAAAACAGCAACCAGACATTCTGTACTCCTATACAGTTTGTGTTCTGTATATTTTGCAGAAAACACTAAAGTTTTGCAATATAAAAAGACTCTGGGTTGTTGTTTGTTTGTTTAGTTTTACTTTATTTTGCTTTGCTTTGGTTTACTTTGCAGTAACCTTTTTAGCACCTTCCCCGATAACTAGTGCCAACAAAACAGATATTGATTTACTTCATTTTCCTACAATTTTTTTCCCATCAGGAACATCAGGAACATTAGACCTGAGTTCTCACACTGTTCTAAATGCTGTTCATACACAAGTCCTATGCCCTGCTCTGTCAGGCTGCTTTGTTCCTATGTTCTCCAGTGGCCATCTTGTTTCTAGTTTCATTACAGCTCTTCTTGGGCATTGCTTGTCTAATGTCATGGCAAAAAGCCTTAAGTGATGTTTCCATCTTACCCTGAATTTGCTTTGCATATTGTTTTATGCATATCCAGATCTGAAATTTAGTGAGCTCTCTTGCTGCTGCTGAAATGAGGTTGCAACAAAGAGGGAAGAATGCTCTGCATGTGTGTCTGTGAGAGCAGTTAACTTGGTTATAGAAGAACAAGGCTTATCTCGTATGGATACAGCAGACAAGAAACTTCTTGCAAGTTATGGGCATCTGGAAAGCCAAATGGTTTTTATTTCTCCTTCATCCATAGCTTAACAACTTGGGCTTCTGCCATCTAAGCATTTGCCCTTCTCTGGTGCCAAAATCCACTGCAGAAAATAGTGCCAGATAGAAATAAAGGGCAGGCAAACAAAGGACTGCTTTAAGCATCTACTGTAAATTCAAGCTGTATCAGCTGGGAGAAGTTTGGGCAGCTCTATCTTGCTCGCTTCTCTCTGTTTCTATTCCCTGCCTCTGTGTAGGAGCTTATGTCCTGGATGAGTGCTGCAGTATTTCTGACCCCCTTTTCCAGATCCAAGGCTTTCGTATATTTCTTGGTAAGGTTCAAATAAACCACCTTACGTGACTGAGAGCATGTCAGAGCTGAACTTCCAAACCTCCAAAGTTTTACTTGTTTTTCGCTAAACCGTCTGTCCTGTTTGGTTCACATTTTCCCTTGCATTCATTTCTTTATAGACAAGTTATTGTAATTTTTACTGGAGCAAACAAATTCTATATTCATGTTTTGAGAACACAGCTGAAAACATAGTTTTCCCAAGTGTTTTGGTCATTCTGTGTGAACTCTGTGAAAGTGACAGCTGACATGCCTTTGGAGAGACCTCGTACAAAGTGCATTCTGTTCTAAATCAAATGCTGAAGGCAACAGTGATGTGCCTTCAAGAAAGTGATTCAAGTGATTCAAGAAAACCATCGGAGGGGCTAGCAGACTGTAACAGGAAATGTTTAAAAAGAAGAAGGAGAATGAGGTATAGGAAAAAAACAACTAGAAAGTGAAACAGCAGCTGAAGATGAGGGTAGAAAGGTGGTTCTGACAGGAGTCGTCTTGTCTGGACTGAACCAAAGCTTCTCCTTTTGCCATCCTTCCTTGTTCTTTGCTTCCAACCTCTTCCTTTGTAACTAAAGCAGGTTCATTTAACATAACTTGTCTGAGTGAATCACTTTTGCAGACAGTAGAGTTATCTCTGCTTTTAGATACCTATTTTATCTATTTTTAAATATCTATTACTTTCTTAGGTATCTCTATCTTTTATCTCTACTTCATCTTTTTATCTTTACTTTTAGGATGATTTCACTGACCTGTTTTCCTGCTTTTGATATTCATGTGAGCATGTCATTAATTGTACCAGAATGTCCATTTCTCCAACTTCAGAAGAGAAGCCTTCACGGTCACTTCTGAAGCTGAGTTAAAACACAGGGCTAAAGAAGTTGCCTGATACAGAGGATAGTTAGGTCAAAAATTGAGCAACTTGTATCATTATTAAAGCATCTGATCACAGCTGCTGAGGTTGTTTGGAACTCTGATTGAGAGCAAGAGAACAATATAAAAGGTTGCACTAAACCTTGGAAAAAACCACTGGAGCTAAAATTTTGGGATAAGCCAAAGCTTTACAAATAGCATGAGGAAATCATTAAAACAACAAAAACAAACAAACATTTAATCTGAGATTTTTAATGCCAGTAACAGCTTGCCACTGGGAATGTTGATATGAGAGTGGATTTAGAATGTCCTTTAGAAAGGGAGATTAAATTTTCAGATAACTTCTTTTTCATCTTTTTTCAACAGCAAATTAAAGTGTTGGATACTTTTGAGATCCCCTTAAATGTTTATGTTTAAGCCTTTCTAAAAGAAATGTTTTGTTCTAAAAAGATTAAAAGATTGTGATGTTTAAAAGTAGCTACTTCTTTTTTGTCTCTTTTTTTCCTCTCCTAGAACTCTTTTTCAAATTCAGTCTGAATTCACAAGAATTTCTGGGTTGCTTTTGGCTACCATTGAATTTAGCATCTGATGAAAAACACTTCATCCTTTCCTACCAGAGTCTTTTTCCACAACGAGGTGACTTATGGAAGACTGTTCTCAGCTCAGCTCCAACATTTCTTATTTTCTATTCTTTTTTTGTGCCTGCACTGCTGTGAAATTCATGCTTCCGGTCAGAGTTGAGGGCCTCTTGCATCAGATCTTCTGCCATCATAAGAAAAGTAATGATGATTATGCGAAAGATGTCACCACCTGAATGTAGAGGAGGAAAAAAAAAGAAGACAAAATACTTAGCATAATTTCAGACAACTTTTGTTGCTGATCATATGCTCCTTGTCTGTAGGTACTTTACTCATTATCTATCATCTGGAAAACTGTTTAATGTTGTCTTATGCTGCCAAATACAGTTATTAGACTGCATATAAGTTGTTATTTAAGGTCTACAAAAATACATTTGAAGCAGTGAAATGGCTTGTGTCTTTATCACTCAGAAGTACTGTCCTCGGGTCAGTAATTATGGACAAGTTCCTGAGACTTGTGCAAACTTCAGTCTCAACAAATCAAAGAGCAACTCACCCACATGTGCTGAGGGAGCGGTCAGAAGTGATTGTTGAACCTCTCTCATCACCTTTGAAAAGTCATGGAGAATGAGGGAGATGCCCATTAACAAAAAGAACTTGCACATACCCAATACCTCTATGCAAATGTCAGAATTTCATGTGAATCAGAGATGGGTATTCAGTAGTAAAAAGCAACAACAACAAACCAACAATATACTCCAACCCTCCCAGAAAAAGATGCACAGTTGTTTCTATGTCTAAATTCCAACATGCCAGTACATGATAATGGGTTGTTCTCAGATAACAGCTATATCTGGATTTTCTTTCAGAAAGTCACATAAAGATACACTTCTGCATTTTTGAATTGCTGCAATTAAGGCAGGAATAGCCTGGTGGTCTTGGGAATGAAAATATCCTATTTGCATACTTCTAGATTTAAAGCTGGGATTCTGTATCACTGAAGAATAAGATAAACTCTAAAATAAAACTAACTTTTGATGTTTTTCCAAGTTAAAGGTCAAAGACACTTGACTTCGTACATTTATTTTTAATACCAAAAAACCTCAACACTGTCAGGAATTTAAAGTAATTTTTGTCCACAGTGAAACACAGAGGTCACTATTAGCATTGAGTGATATAGAGAGAATGAAACACATGAACTGTCAACACCTTAAATGTAAATGTACAAAATCCAAATGTGATCTATCCAATTAATTTAGTGTAAGTATATTTATTGTTAAGAAGGAGAAAGGTGAAAGCAGAAGCTGAGTGCAAATAAAATTATCAGATCCATTTTGGGATTATATGGTGGATAACATAAACTTCTGGGACTTGGTCTTAACTTAAATACAGCTTCTGCTGTCAGATGTACATACAGTTTGAAAAAATACTTTTAAAGTCAAAATGGGATGAAAAAAATTAATAAAACTTAATAGTTGAATAAAACACATTTAATAAAATGTCATATTTTTAATGTATTTGTTTCTGTGTTCTCCTGACTGGTGGCTTCCTGCTTCCTTTGTTGAATACGGCTACGCAGTAAGACAATATATATAGCCACGGATATTACATTGATTTACTGAAAGTGTACTGCAGGAGAACAGGAAACTTAGTTGGCCAGTGTTGCACTTCCATAACAATCATTACTGCCAGATAATTAACCTTGCTGTTTGTTTAGCACCCTCAGAATGCTTCATTACGGATGCAGTCAATTATCTTCCTGTAATGGCTACTACTGAAGGTAGAATTGCTTAATTAAAATTATTTAGACCAAGGATGCTGTATGATTGGATAATGGATATTGGAATGGAATAGAATAATTTTTCTGAGCTACACACCTCGTCTAAATCTTATATTTCACATTTCAGAATGCTAAATCCTTGTTTCTTTTAACACAAAAATAACAACAATGATAGTGCATTCATTCTTCCACCTACATGCATTTCCTTTCTCAAGAACATCTTTTTATAAAGCTGCTGGAGGAGGAAAGAACTAAAACAACCATAAAGAGTGCTTGAAAGAGTAAGGATGGAAGTGGGTCCATTGCATGGAGGAAAATGATAAGACGGAAAGGTTATTGCTGGTAATAGATGTAACAGACAGCTATGCTGATAGATTTAGGTATTGCTGAAGAAAGTCTCTTGATTGCTACCCCTGAGGAAACAGATTTGATTTGTTCCTCTGTATGTGACAGTTTACATTTCCACCTTCTTTACAGATCATCAAAGAACTGCAAAGAGGCCTGAGTTTTTGACTGTTGGCCTTATAGGAGTATTATCTTTGAAGTTAAAAGCTGGTCAATGTGGAGATAAAGCCCGTTTCAATTGAGCTTAAAGATGATTTTTGTTTTCCATACCTCAAAAGTCTTTCCAGAGCTTTGCTCCCGTTTTTGAGAGTGCTTGAAAGCCCAGTGAATCAATTAGTACAGATTTAAATTGATTAGTTAGTCTTAGAGCTAATTCTGCACTCCGAGACAAGTGAGACCTTGCTGATGTGCTTTTGCCAACAAAAATCCCAATGGAATGGAACAGTATTTGTAAAAGTGTCCTTTTACTACTTATCTTATCTTACTTAAAGCTAATTTTCCCATGTAGTTGCAAATTTTGGAACCTTGTTGCTCCACTTACGCCCATGATAACAACTTTTTGCTGTAAGTACAACATAGTCTTATTGTAACTATGCTTGTAATAGAAACCTTAGTGTAGGGGCGGGATATGACTTAATCAGTACCTACTGTTCATCTTGATGGATATAATTTTAAAAGTATATACATACCAGCTATGTAATATACGTGGCAGTGTTGGAGATGTCACTAAAGTAAATGGCCTAGATGAGAATGTACATTGTAGTCCAGCATCTGAGCTACAAACCCAGATTGGTAAATCTGATTCTGAGCAGGCATCTGCGTGTCAGGTTACCTTAAGAAACTCTTAAGAAACAAAAACCAACATTGCTTTTGATACTAGTACTGGCATTCTCTGGGTGTCTTGTTCTTGCACCTCACCACTCTCAGAGTAAAGAGTTTCTGCTTAACGTCTAACCTAAATTCCCCCTCTTTTAGTTTACAGCCATTCCACCTTGTCCTATCACTATTAGACCATATAAAAAGTTGATCCCCTCCTGCTTATAAGCTCTCCTTAATTACTGGAAGGACACAATGAGATCTCCCAGGAGTCTTCTCCGCGTTAAAGCCCAACTTCCATCAACTTTCTTCATAGAAGAGGAGCTCCGGCCCTTTGATAATTTGTGTGGCTCTCTTCTGGACTTGCTACATGCTCTATGTCCTTCTTGTGCTGGGAACCTCAGGTCAGGAAGCAGTACTCTAGATGGAGTCTCACAAGGGCAGAATAATGGGACAATCCCTTCCCCCAGCTTACTGCCCACCCATCTTTTGATGCAGCTCAGGATATAGTTGGCCTTCCAAGCTGCAAGCAGAGATTGCTGGCTCATGCCCAGCTTTTTATCGACCACAGACACCAACTCTTTCTTCACAGGGCTACTCTCAGGGAGTTCTTAACTCAGTCTGTACACATATCTGAGATTGCCTCAACCCAAGTGCAGCACTTTGCATATGGCTTTGCTGAACCTCATTAGGTTCTTGTGGGCCTACCTTTCAAGCCTATCCAAGTCCCTTTGAATGGTATCCCTTCCTTGTATTACACAGAATCACAGAACTGTAGGGGTTGGAAGGGACCTCCAGAGATCATCGAGTCCAACCCCCCTGCCAAAGCAGGTTCCCTACACCAGGTTGCACAGGCCGGCATCCAGGCAGGTCTTGAACATCTCCAGAGAAGGAGACTCCACCACCTCCCTGGGCAGCCTGTTCCAGTGCTCCGTCACCCTCACTGTAAAGAAGTTCTTGCACACATTTGTGCAGAACTTCCTATGCTGCAGTTTCCAGCCGTTTCCCCTTGTCCTATCTCCACTCACCACTGAAAACAGTCTGGCCTCGCCATTGTGCCCCCCACACCTTAGATATTTGTAGACCTGGATCAGGTCCCCTCTCAGTCTCCTTTTCTCAAGGCTGAACAGACCCAGTTCACTCAGCCTTTCCTCATAGGAGAGATGTTCCAGGCCCTTCACCATCTTCGTGGCCCTTCACTAATTTTAAATATTAAAAAAAATTTTTTTAAATTTTAAATAATAAATATTGTGTCAGCTGCACCACTCATCTTTGTGCCATCTGCAAATTGCTGACAGTACACTTGATCCCACTATCTATGTCACTGATCTGCCCTTGGTGAAACCATGCTGGCTGTCTTGGATAACCTTGTCTTGCATGTGCTTAAACATAGCTTCCAGAAGGATCTGCTCCATGATCTTCCTGAGCACAGATGTGAGTCTGACAGGCCTGTAGTTCCCCAGATCTTCCTTTCTCCCTTTCTTAAAAATGGGAATGATTTTTCCCTTTTTCCGATCACCAGGGACTTTGCCTGACAGCCATGACTTTTCAAATATGATGGAGTGTAGCTTAGCAGCCACATCACCCAGTTCCTTCAGGACCTGTGAGTAATGTCATCCAGCTCCATAGACTTGTAGACAATCAGATAATTTTCCATATTCTTAAAAAATAAAAATAAAAATAAAAGCTAGAATAAACAAATAGAGATCTTTAAGAGGCTCTGCATCTTTACTAAGCATAGAATTAACCCATGGACCTTTCTGCTTTAACACATTATTAACATTATTGAGGCAAGCATTTTAGTCAGATTCCTACAAAGCCTAGGTATTTATATAAATTCTAAAAATAATCCAGAGGTATAACAGCTACAAATTATAATGAATGTAGGAACTCAGTTAAAAATCAGCTCATAACTTTATTGTAAATCTAGCCATACTCAGTATATTAACAAAGCTTTGGGTCTATAGTAAGTTGTTTAGTGCGAATCTCAACTTTATCCTTTAAAAATGTGTAGGATAAATGTTGCTGGTTCTCTTGAGAAGTTTGAGAAAGTAAAAACTGGAATCAAAATAAGAAGAATGAATCTTTTCACCCTTAAAAAAGCATTAAGAAATCAAAATTCTCTTACATTCAAGGTCAGTGTGCTTTGAGGATCTGATCTGTATGTCTTGACTATTAGTAGCTCTTGTTACTGCACCCACAGACAGCCACTATTCTGTGGGCTTGCATGGGAAAAGGAAACGTTCATAATGATAGGCATTTGGTATTAGCCCCGAGTTTGTGACTTGTGCATAAGGGTAGAAAGATGATCATGATCTTGGTCCTCTGTTGTAACGGAGCCACACTAGAAAATAGAGAGAAAATGAATAAACTATAATTAAATTGTAAATTTAATCTTTGAATTGATATTTCAGCAAGTCCCCACACATCAGCAGAGTCATAGTAGAGATGCACATGTATGTGTGAGGATACTGGACTATGGCATATACAAAAAATAAAAGAAAATAGGCTCTTTCTCTTGTTTCTGGTTAAGGCAACGTGTTGTTACTTTGCTGTTATTACAGTTGTCAAAACTGCATATAGACTGCAGCTGAAAGCAACTTTTTAAGAGCCTGGAATTTTGAATCTTAGTTCCAAAAAAAGAGTCTTGTCCACCCGTTTACAGCTCTTGTTGCAGTACTCAGTAGGGTGCCAGAGTGTTTCCAGGTGACTGGAATATAAACAACTCCATAGGCAGCTCACTTAAAATAATGAAACCAATAAACTAGATCATCTTGCCTAGTAGTTTTTGCATTTCCTGCAGTTTCTTCATGGCAATAATAATGACGGCCTTTGTAGAAATGTTGGTAGATAAAAGAGATGGGACTGACCTAGGACAGAGCAGTTTTTCTACAGAACAGGGAAATTACCTTTCTTTTTGAGAAATCTACCTACAATTTTAGAGCATTTTATGGGTAACCTTTGTATTTGCTACTGCTTTACTCAGCACAGTGCACTGGCAATGCCACAAGGACACTCTGCTGCCTGGAGCAGATGCTACTACCACTTTAAATTAGCTCTTATCACTCAGTGATTGATTTGCAACCAAGTGCCCTTAAACATGTTTGTTCCCCCCAAATACAGCCAACTCAAAATAGAACCTCAAGTGAGAGAAAGCACAAACAGATTCAAGTACACGACATACAATTACTGTATGGAAACAATAAAACGGGCAAAAAAATAGAAACCACTTCAAATCTTATTTCCTCCCAAAAGAGAGTGTAATCAAGGTATAATGAGCATTGAAATTAATAAATTAAAAATAAATGCCCATAAGAGTGAGAAAAAAATGTGTTAATCAGTTGGCAATTATAATTTTGGCATTGTAAATTAATTCCCTAAATGAATCTCCTTCCAGCTTATTTCATTCCATTATCTGTTTTCTTCCTTATTTTTTATCTAATGATTAGTGTTTCTGAATTCTGTACATAATGATAATTTTTAAAAACCAAAGGTGTTTATTTAAAGATAAAAAAGACAGTGTATCAAACACAAGATTATGACATTTTGTCCTTTCCAGTCTGTGAAGAAAAGAATAGAAATCTCTTCATAATGAAGCTGTCCTTTTAGTGCAGTTTTTATTCATTTATTTATTTTATTGTGGATTGAGCCTTGTGGCATTACTAATCTTTTCAGTAATGGAAATGATTCTTGGTTGTCTCCCAAATACCACTAAGGAGCAACCTTCAGCAAAGCTCATCTATTTCAGCTCCTCAGCCTTCTCTGTCACACCCTGAAGTACTCAGAGGCTTGCAGAAAGCCTGAAAAGTTTCAAAATAAGAGGAAAAAAATCCCAACTCTGACTATTTCTTTCCACTTTCTGATTTGATAACAACAGCATTTTCTTTCTGTCCATGTATTTAAATCTGCAGTAGCTAGATTTTATGCTAACATGGAATAAAGAAGTAATAGATTTAACAGCATTGAGAAATGTAATTTGATTTGGGATGTAATTAGGAGAAAATACACATCAACTGGAATACATTGTTTGCTTTTGTTTTCCCCTCTTTCTCCATGCTCAAGAAAGCAAAAATGTCAACATAATGTTTTGTAGATGGAAATTCTTGAAATAGAGTGAATGTCCATAAATGTAATTTACCATAGCAATACAGTTCAGAGAAGGTGAGACAAAAGGGTATATCGTTCCTAACTTTCTGAAGTAAAGCAGAGAAGAGAAATTTATTGCAAAAATAGAAGGAAGGGCAAAGCTAGAACATAACCCAAGGTGTCACTAAGATTTCAGAACTCAGGCAGTTCAGCACCTGCTGTGTTTCCTATTTTTGAGAGACTTGACCCTTTGAAACTACATTTGAAGGAGAGCTCATCAGTGGACATGAAATCTTTGGCTGTGTTTTCACTCCTGCCCATCTCAGGAGTGGTGGTTTGCCAAGTGTCAGACTTGGTGAGATAAAGAAGGAGAATTCTCTTGGTTTGTCCCTTTGATCTGTTTATTTGTTTGTTTGTATATTTATTGAAATATGCTATACTCTTAGATGTTATGCTGTTTACTTCTAAGCCCAGCTCTACATTTCCAACATCTGAAGAGAACTCCATTTCTCTAATCCTGTCCTTCCCTCCTTCTGTCTGTCTTTCCCCCTTACTCTAGCTTCACTAGCACCTTGTAGAGCAGTGACTTAGGGTCTTTTGTGGTATGGGATTCTGTACATGCCCTTACCCACTCGCTTCCTCCCCATGCAGCACCTGTGCAGCTTGGAGCTGTGATGGGGTAGGATTGCGTGATCTGCCAACCAGCATGAGCCACTATACATGGTATAAAGCTTAGAAAGAGAAAACATCTAGAATACTAGCACAAGAGAAGTGTGTTTGATAGGATAAAGTGTTTTGTGGATCTGTGAGAAAGATAAATGGACGGCGCTGGCTTGCTAAATTCTTTGGGAGACAGGAGAGGTGGTCTATCTCCAATAGCCTGTAAGGAGGGCTCCAGCTGGACTGGCAGTGTCCAGGAATTTTGTAGTCAAGAGGGTGAAGTGCTTCTGGAAGGGTATTTCTGATAGGTGTGTGGGTGTTCTTTTGCCTGACTGCTGGATGTATGGGCCTCTCTGAGGGAGCTGTAGCTCCTGAGCCACAGAGCAGTACAGCTGTGAGTCGTCTTGGTCATATATAGGCCTGTACTGCTTTGAGAACAGCTCCATCTGTGCTAACAGGAACTGACCTCAAATGAAACTATAGGTACTAGTCAGATATAAGGCAATGATTTAGCACGAAATAAGAGAAAACACCCTTGGAAATGCAAGAAAAGAAACCTGATAGTCATGTTCCTAAAGAACTGCCAGTGAAAAACATTGCCATGTTTTTCACAGTACATACATGCTCCGTGATGTTGCTCATGTACTAAATCAGTTTTGCCAAAGGGGAGAAATGAATATGGCAGTAGTTTAGCAGAACAATATTATGGCATGTCTGTTTCTTAGCTCTGTCCTGTTTTCAGCACCGAATGGACCTGGGTTTTGTCTTTTGGAGGTATGGATGTTGTTCAGGTACTCAGTAAACCTTCCACAAAATAAGATTTTTTGTGTTAGATTTTTGTGGTAACAATATCAAGCTACTCTATTTCATGTTACTCTTTTGAGTAAATTTTATTTTCAGCAGTCGTCTTAGCTTGGCTGAAACTGAATAATACTCCATAAAAGATCTTCGATATATATGTATAAAGAAGCCTAATATAAATATTGCTGTGTAGTGTGCTGACAATAATATACGAACCTCCCTATATCCTAACAATTCAGCATCAGTGAGTGCTTTGCCACCAACCTGGCAGATCCTGTGATGTGGGCCAGGTCTGATGGAGTAGGGTAGTTGAGTCGTGTGTCAGCCCACAGCCATACTTCCACTGTGAGTGATGTTATTGCTGCCTTTCACGAGATTTCTTTATTCTTCACTTGCCAAGATCTGCACAGCCCTATTAATTACAATTACTGTTGTCGCAAACAATTTCACTTCTGGAGTTTCAATGTCAATGTTGTATAATCTGTTACAGGTTTTTGTGTGTAACAAGGAAATAAAAGAAATCAGAGCAGTTATTTACATGTCTCCTATACTTGAATAAAATCCTCCCTCATCCATGGTGTGATTCAAGCAGTAGACAACACTGACATGATAACACCCACAAACAGGTAGTTGCGTCTTCAGCATCTTTCTGCCCCATTTCGAGCTGCTTGCACCTCCAGTGCTTCATTCCAAAATGGTAATGTCAGTGGGAGCTTGGCCCAGTTGTGAGCTGTGTTGTGTTGCATACTGTGAGCCCAGCCCTGCTACCATCTTGTGCAACAGTGTGTGTTCAAGCAAAAAATTATGAGCTGTGGTTCAAATTTTTGCAAGGTGGAGGACTTTGGTTTTAAGCCTTTTTAAGAAGGGGGTTTTGTGTTGTAACACTCTTCTTCCTACAATAATGTGGTGGTTGTACCATGTGCGTAACTGATAATAAGCAGAGCAGGTCACCTCTCTGCAATCTTTGGGTCTCCTGAGAGCACCTGTTAGTGCAGCAGCAGTGGTGTGGAAAGGGCTGTCAGCTGCAAGGTAATTTAGAGTTACACAGAGACAGGGGCATTTGGTGTAAGTGTGCTACAAACAACAAAAGCTGTTATGGCATGAGGTCCTTCTCCTTCATCTGGTTCTATACTAGCCAGGAACTAGATTGGCCTCCTGAATGGACAGTGATGCATTCGTTTGTCTGTCCTGAAACTCAAAACTTTTCCCATTGAGTGCACTGTAATATTGTGTAGTTTAACTCTGGCCTTTCTGACTATTCTTCCTCTTGCTCAGGTGCCAGGAAACGAAACTTAACTATATGAGAAAACTCTACTTTCCCGTCTGCCTTACCATTCTTCCTGCATTGTGGTGCTCACTAATCTCCCAGCATGTAACAATGGGGTGAAATGGCACAGGCACTGCCAACTGGAGGAACAGATGGGGGCTTGTAACCAGTAAGGAAATATCACCATGGATGGATTTTTTTGGCCACAGTGTTGTCTCTGAGAAAGCTGACCTGGCCCTAGTGGATGGCTTTGCTAATATTATAGGTGAGAAAGAAATTGAAGTCGGTGTTTATTATCTCTCAGTCATTGGGTTAATTTGCAGGTAGAGAGCTGCCCATGTTTTTAAGTCGCATGTTGCTGTTTTTGGAGGACAAAGCCATCCCCTCAGATCTCTGGTGGCAGTTGCTACAGAGAAGGGGAGACAAACATGGCTGACTAGATAGCCTCAGCAGGTTACCCATTACAACAGAGGGCAGGGGTTTATTTTGAGAGCTGTTTATTTTCTTGTTCTGCTGAAATATGAATCCAATCAGACGGTGAAATGTTGCAGCCAGTAATGAGGTCATTTTATCCCTGAGGCACTAGAGGTATGTTCCTAATAGAGCTTTTTCTCCACACATGTAATACAGTAACACTTTGAGGAGGATCTAAATGAATATACACACAAACACACGCATGTATAAAACATGTATATGAGAAATGTATACTGAAACTGAATATAAACACTTTGATACATATACACGTACATTCATAAAATAGAGAATCAAGGTTCGGTTTAATGATAATAGCATGCTGATGAATATATTTATCTTTCAGTATAATTCATGTCTGGAGAAAGAGCTAAAACTAACAACCTCACTCTTTTTTCTTCAGGCATCATCAAGCATTTCAGGACATGAACAATCAGAGCAATCCTGCTGAGGTTTACTAATCGCACATATGTGCTATCTATTCCCTCATGTTTTTCAGCTTTCTTGTAATTCATAACTAAACTACATTGCAAAAATGCCTGGAACCTGCCTAGCAGATTGTTTGGTGGCAGTATGTGATAGGACAAGAGGGAGTACTGGGCAATGATCAGGAACTCTGTCCTATGGTAAACCTCATGTCGTCTTGACATCCTGCAAATCCAGGTGCTACTTGCAGGAAAACTGTGTAGATAACCTCCGAGAAAAGACAGATGGTAAACTGCATGACTTCTTAAGTTGAATTACCAGAGTTCCTAAAGCTGAAAGTCTGTTTTATATTATAAAATAAGATTTATTCTTTGTTGCCAAGTTTTAGGCAAACTCATCCTCAGTATTCCAATTTCCTTTAACTTGTGCTTGCACTTCAATAATTTTTGTTCATTCTTCTTCAATGAGAATTTCTAAAATTAGAATACAGTATTATTTAGCAATGAAATGTTCACATCTGCATTAGAAGTTTAAGGAAGGGTTTGAAAGAAATCTACACAGTTCTTGCTTATCTATTCTTCCTAATTTTGAGGTGTCCTAATACCTGTAATTTACTGTTTTTCTATTTTCTCGTACTGGTTCTAAATAACAAAGTAACTATGGAGATTTGAGTTGATGTCCTATGATAAGTCAAGTGTTTCTGAGGACTATTTTTAAGAGGATAGTCACATTCTTCAGGCTATTCTGTATTTATTACTGTTGGCATTTTTAGGACAGGGGTCACCAGGGAGTCTTTCTTTTCAGCTACTGTTAGGATTTGGACATTGTTTATTGGGCTGAGATACTTGGAAGTGGATAATATTTGTGTGCCCTTCATCGGTGTTGGATGGGAAGCCCATGTGGCTGGAAAGGTACATGCTTAAGGTACACACTCATATGATGCACCCTTGAGCGAAACTCTTCATGGAGAAAATTACAGCCCTTCTCTTTGTCCTTCAGCAAATACATACCTACTTAAAGTTTCCTTTGTTCTGAGTTAGGTGCAGTTCATGCTCTTTTATGAAAAGATGAAAGATCTTAGGCATGTAATAGAAACAGAAATATCATTTACTTGAAATGGCTGTATTGTTTATTTCCTGCTTTTCCTTGGAAGAACTTTCTGTAAATCACTATTCCTGAGGGTAAAAATATTGAGCCTTACATTCTTTGAGGGTGCTTGCTTTTATTAAATTCAGTAGAATGGAGTGTCTGAAGAACTTGTATTTTCTTCTAAAAAATTTAAAGACACTGTAAAATAGTATGACTTTTAAACAAGGAAACCCCAACAAATTGTGCCATGCTTTATCGAAGTTCTCTTGACCCTGCAAAAAAGAATGCATTCACAAAGGCTTTCTTTCAAATGAGAATAAAACAAACCCAACCTCCCCAAACTGCAAAGACAATCACATTGCAAACTGTCAAATCAATACAACAAGTGGTTAATTTTTAATGAGATGTTAAAAGCTCTCTCAAACTTGATCAGTATTTCCATAAAATTGTTGGAGGCAAATTTAAAAAAAGAATATTTATTGAGGAAATTCCATTATAACTGTTTAGTTGTGAGGGATAGAGGAATGTGCAGCCCATTTTCTTACTTAACTTTCCAGTAATTTCTAGTTAGCAGTGCAAATCTGTAGAGCTATTGTGAATTTCAGTTACATGGTTTTTCTGCTGTTTCCAATGTGGGAGTACACAAGGTGTTTTGCAAGTGTATGGCGAGGCTGGCTGCCTTTCCAGTGAGCTGAATCATTGTGTAAGACAACTTTCCTGAAGTGTTGCTTGGCAAGAGTAAGCTGCTGGCTGCTGCAGTGTTCATTGTTAATGATAAATTAAATGCACATCCATTATTTGTGTGTCCCAAGCAAAATATTCCTGAGGATATCATAAAGGAAAAGTGAGTTTTGGAGAAAGAAAGAACCAATGTGATTTGAAATGATTTTTGGGAAAGGATTCCATGCTCTGAGCCTTGCAGTGAAGAAGGGATTGAGGCATTCATGGCAGAAGCAAGCAAGAAATACAAAGTGAGCCTTGAAAATCAACAAATTTTTAAATCAGGTAGCTGCAATGAATATTTAATTTGGTATCAGATCTAGTTAAATATCTCTTTCCCCCAAGACTTTTAAAGTCGAATGAAGATGAATCCATTTAACACTGGGTTGAACGTGTTCAAAGAAGGGCAACGAAGCTGGTGAGGGGTCTGGAACACAGGCCATATGAGGAGAGGCTGAAGGAGCTGGGAATGTTCAGCCTGGAGAAGAGGAGGCTCAGGGGAGACCTTATTGCTCTCTATAACTTCCTGAAGGGAGGTTGTAGTGAGCTGGGGGTCGGCCTCTTCTCTCGTGTCATTAGGGATAGGACCAGGGGGAATGGTTTCAAGCTACGCCAGGGGAAATTCAGGCTGGACATGAGGAAGTATTACTTTTCAGAAAGGGTGGTCAGGCACTGGAATGGACTGCCCAGGGAGGTGGTGGAATCACCGAGCCTGGGGGTGTTCAAGGAAAGACTGGATGTTGCGTTGAGGGACATGGTTTAGTAGGAGCTATTGGGAATAGGTGAACGGTTGGACTGGGTGATCTTTTAGGTCTTTTCCAACCTTAGTGATTCTATGATTCTATGATTCTATGAACTATCTGCAAATCTTTTGGGGAATTGTTCAGGCTCCAGACTACTTTGCCATAGTGCAGCACAGATTTCCTGAGTGAACATTATTATTCGTTATTACAATTGTGTGCAAATGCATTGTGGTAGGAGGAGTCTGGTTGAGGAGTTTGGGTTACATAGCATACTGTAGATTACAATACTTAGGAATTTCAAAACCCAGGAGCTACTGTGCCACTGTGAAAAAATACAGCTTAATGTTGAGCTCTAGGCAAAGGATATAAAGTCTATTTAAAATAGCTAGAGTACGTATTTTCATATGAGGAATGTTGATAGACTTTTTTTTTTTTTCATTAAAAATGTTTATTAGTTTATTAGTTTAATTTCTTTTCCCCAGAAATATTAGAAACTGGTAGCTGGAGATTAAGTGGAAAATATTTAAATTGCAGCAATTCAAGAAAAAAGTAGTTGCTGGGATTTATCACAGGACAGGTATTCTTCATTTTTTTTCTTTCTGAAGCATTAGTGTCTTGCATCTAGGTGAGATTTAATGCAAGCCATGTTCAAGGTGTCTCAAGATCGAGGTCACTGAGAACCTTTGCTCTTACAGTCTGTGTATCACTCTTCAAACTTCCAAACTATCAGCAGATGTTGTTAAGTTGGAAAGAAAAAGGTGCTGCTGTGAGTATAATTCTTATCAGAAGTCAGCAGGAACTGCTCTTGGGGTACAGTTTACATAGGATACTCTTTCATAGGTCTGTTTGTTACCTTCCTGGGAGCGTGCAGTTCTCTGACAGGAAACAATCTAGAAAAATGTATTCTTACATGGTTTCTTATTACAATACCTATATAAATACGAGGACAGCTCAATACGGTTCATACATTGTGATTTATGGCATGTGTCTGCTTTATGTATTAGGAACCGCCTAGACTTTGATAAACTGATGTAAAAGTACAGGAATGAAAGCTTTGCCAGGGCGCTTGAGAAAATGCATGAAACAGGTATCTGTTATTTAAGTAGCCTGTGACAAGGAGGGAGACGTGTTCCATCTTCTCACTATCAAGCGGTAGAATCCTGCAGAAAGGCACAGTCTGTCTGGTCTTCCTTTGGCTTGTGCTGCACAGAACAAGAAATCTGGGCTTCTACAAAGCTGGGTAATAAAGTCTGGGCTGGCTCTGAGTGCTGGCAGCACCTGGGACTTACTCATGTGTTAAAAGACAGACTTTGGGAGCTAGTGTATCACTTCTGTGACTGTTCAGAAAGTAGTGAAGATCACAGCTGTCTGGTAATGTTGTAGGAGCTCCCATTTTTAGAGAGAATTATGTCTTCAGCTCTAATTTTCTGCAGTCGCTTCAGTGGTGGGTTGTCATCCTTGTGCAGTATCCTCAAAGGATGGAAGAGCAGTAGCAGCAACGAGAGCTTCTGCTTGTTGCCTTTTGAGCTGAGGCTCATCATTCACAGATGACATCCAGTCACATTTTCAGATGGGAGACCTTTTGTGGTTTTGTTTTTGATTTTTATTTATTTATTTATTTATTTAATTATTATTCTGCCTCTTGATTCAACCTGTATGGTGTTGATTTTTTTTGTTTGCTTGTTATTAGTTTTTTTGTTGTTTGGTTTGGTTTGGTTTTGGGTTTTTTTTGGGGGGGTGCTTTTTTTAAATTTATTTTTTAAATTATTACAGCTGGTGATTGAATGCCCTGATATTTCTGCGTGTGCTTCTTTGATGTGCTTATACTCTTGTGCTTTCTGGGAATGATCAGTCTCATCAGTTCTTTCATGTAATCTTTTAATAATTACATTGCAATATTTATTCTACTGTGTGCACTGGTATTTTTTAGACAAATTCTGTGTTCATTGTTGGTTTTTTTCTGAAACTGCTGACTTGCTTATTAGAGGTGTAATTACATTTTTCTTGTGGCTTCCTCTGATGTTTGCTTCTTTATATTATTTAATTAAAAGTTGTAAAATGAATTCATTTGATCACTCTTCCTCATGTGCCATACTGTAAATCCCAACTGCTCTCTGGCTAGTAGAAGTTTGCTTAGGATGGAGATCCACCTTAGCAGAAATCACTGAACTGCTACAGTAGATGTGAATCATTCACTTAAAGGAAGAAACAGCATAATCAATTACTGATCTCTCCTTGCTCAATGTTTCTTCTGATTAAATGTTCCAAATTGTTGATACGGGTTTACAGCAAGAAAAAAGTGTTAGATGGAGGTGAATGTGCCTGTTCTTGGGTGGAAGGCAGAAGAATCATGAGGTGGGGAGAGGGCAGGAGAAGAAGTGACATAGTCTGGCAACATATGACTGTTCTTGTTTAATTGTTTAGCAAGTTTTGTCTCTTGTACTAGACACTGTCATGTCAAATGCTGTAAAGAATGTTGGATTCTCATTAAGTCTCTACACAGATTTGAGGCCAACATCTCTGGGATTTTGATGGTTAGATACAGCTCTAGTGTTTTGTAGGTGCACCGTTAGCAAGTACACCAGAAGGAAGGGCTTAGAAATCAGCTTTAACTCATTTGAAGTTGTCACCTTCTAGACAGGAAAAAATAAATAAAACAAAGTGAGCCCCACACATACCACGTGGCAGAGACTAATCCACCTCAAACCAAAATCAATGTTATGCTTCCTGTTATTGTGTTAGACAGAGGATTGAAAACTTGCTTTTCCAATTGATTTGTTTTCCACTGCAAAACTAATTATGTCCTATGAAGTTCTTCCTCTACCTGCCTCCGGAGGGGAAACGATATTGGCAGCGGTGGCTCCTGTCCTTTGCTCAGGCAGCTGTGTCAATATCCCTGTTGCTTCTTTGTTTATGTTCAGGGTTGAAGGAACCCAAACTTCTACAAAGTCCTACATTCTTTCAGAATGCACTTTCGGGTTCTTACCGGCCCCTAGACATATCACATACTGTTCTTGAAAGCCAACAGAGGCAGAATGGACATTGAGAGCACAGCTGAGTAACCTGAGTAACACATCCCTAGATGTGTTGCATGTTAAAGTATTTCACCTTTCCTAGTGATTTTCAGAGGTGCCAAATCAAAAAAAGGAATTTACCAGGAGTTTTGGAAGTGTATTATTGTGAGATATCAGATAAGTTTATTTTTAATAGTTTGAAGAAGTGAGAGGCTTGGAGGGAAACCTTCATTCAGTAAGTTTTAAGCATTAAACTTTGCTTTCTTAGTGATAGCTAGATGTTCAGATAAACATCTGTTCCTGGGGTCCTATCTGTCTGGACCACTGCTGGGAGACACTTTTAATGCCAGTTATGACCACTCAACAGTTGGATTATTTCATTTCAGCGTTAGAGATATGAAAGAGTGAAGAGGTGTTTTACTTGACATTCCAGCTCACCATCATATCCAAGCTGGACCCTCCAGCAGACATATCTGATCATAGAATCATAGGATGTCTTGGTTTGGAAGGGACTTTAAATATCATCAAGCTCCAACCCCCTGCCATGGGCAGAACTGCTACCCACCATCTCTACCCAGCTTCCCAGGGCCCCATCCAATCAGGCTTGATCACCTCTACGGATGGGGCACCACAGCGTCTCTGGGCAGCCTGTGCCAATGCCTCACTGCTCTGAGTGAAGAATTTCTTCCAAACTTCTAAGCTAAATCTCCCCTTTTTAGTTAAAGCCATTCCCCCTGGTTCTATCAGGACCAGACTCCGTAAAAAGTTGGTCCCTCTCCTGATACGTGGTAATAGATTGATTCTGCTGAAAAAGAGCTTTCTACAGGATTACAATTACTTTCTGGCTGAATATGGTGTCTGGAAGATGGGCTGCTGAGAATAAGGGTATTGTTCCCCTGGATGGTAAGAGCTGCGTAGTGCAGTAAATGTTCCTGTTGACGTTGCCTTGCTAAAGAGCAGGTCTCAAGGTGCTGCTACAGTGAGGCAAGCTTGTGCAACAGAGCTCCTGGTTGCTGCAGAGCATTGGTGCAATGCACTGGGAATTCCCCAGCAACTCTCCCCTATAGCAAAAAGCAGGAGAGTTTTAATAAATTAAACATGAACTTCCCCAACATAATCACTGTGTTTATTGTTCTCTTGTACTTATTTTGTTTTTATTTTCCCTTCACACTGTTCTCTGCTTTCAGTTTTCAAAGGTGCTAGAGATGTTCACACTGTTGGCATGTAACAGCATCACATATTTCAGTGGCAAATCAAGAGGCATTTGGAAATGCTGGGTTGATGATCTGTATCATCTGTGCTCCCTGTTAGCTGGGAAGACCCTCTGTCGTATGGAAGGAATTGACACATGAGGAGTAGAAATAAATAGGCACAATATGTCATACCCCAGACGCAGTAAAGAAATGGGATTTTCTGAGACAAGAAATATTCATGAATTAGTTCTCTCTGAAGATTCAGGAGTTTTAAAAAAAGTTTTAAAAAGTTTTAAAATGACTTTTGAGATCCTCAGTACCTCAAAAAAAATTGAATTTGTATCTAACTTAGTATCAGATGAAGGGAGAAGGTTGTTTTCTTTCTTTTCTGATGTGTATGAATTTTTGAAGTGCTTACAGCATTTGCAGAGAGCAATTCAAGCGTAGGTAAGGCAATGATAGACTTCAATTCATCCATCCTCCCTTAGCACTACTTCTCTTTCTCTCTGTACTCCATACAGCCTTTAGATATGTGCCATCTCATTCTTTATCTTGTATCTGCAGTGCTTTGGTTTTTGGTCACATTCCTGGCAATGTTTTCTTACTCTTGGCAACTTACTGTACAGGCCTAGCTGACATATTTTGTTGTCTCAGCTGTATTGTAACTGCTGAATCACAGCCTGAACCTCTGATTGATCACCTGAGCCGAGCCATGAGTCAGCCAGAGGAGCACAGGTGAAGGCAATTCTCCTGTGCTGCCGGAAGGGGTGGAGGCTGGCTCCACCTCTCCTAGACCTATTGAAGAGCTGGCTACCAGTGGGGAAGGATCTCTTCTGGAGTTCCAATCTGCTGGAGTTTCATATGTGAGCCCAGGATACAGGTAAGCATCCTATATTTTCTACTTTGGTATAGTAACTATGTAGCTAAGTTCTCTCGCGTTCCTCATAACTGCAACATCTGTACATTCATTGATTGTACGCTCATCTTGCTTATTATGCTTGTGACATATTTTTGTTTTTATGCATTAGGCCATCTTCATAACTTATAGATATGAGGCAAGCATTGATTTGTTTGTTTTTCTCTGTAGCATTTTAGCACAGGGGTATTTGGAGTTACCATTCATCTCTTGGCTAAATGCTCATATTTTGCATGATGATGCCCTCTCAGCCTGAATGACCCTATGATTAGTGCTTCAGACGTTCTGTGTATCTAAAGCTGTTGAACTTTCTCCAGAATTATGAATGTGAAGAAAGCAGCAGACTGTGAACTGTGGTATGGTACTACCTTAATGAGTTTTCTGAGAGTTGAAAATGAGATGTTTTGGAGACTTAATCTATCCTACTAATCTCAAGGGCCTGATAAATCAGGAGATGATTGGGAGATACAGATACCTTCTGTACTGTGATCCATTTTTAAAGGATTAACTGGACAAATTAATGCCCCCAAGTTCCAAATACCACAGTGTGTTCTACAAGCCACATCTCTCTAGGCCTCTCTGTCAAATGCTCCTTGATATCTTCAGTGCAATTATGCATTGTATTCACTGTGTTAACAGTGGAACAAGTAAGTGAGCATGGTGTAAAATAGATTTAGTATAAATTAAGCAGCACAGGGATTGCGTTATTGATTGTGTGAGTAATTAAATCATTAGAACAATACTTTAAAAAAGTTGGAAGTTTTAGGTAAATTGAACTTGCTGTTAAACAGCCACAAATCCCCAAGTTTTAAACTCTCACCTAATCCAGTTTTCTGAAGTTTGTAGAAGAACTTTGAGCCGGTCATGCATTACTGTGTCCAGATGGCCGTGTTTAGAAGATGTCATGCACGTTGCTTGTAAAGAATCTTGTCTTTTCTACATCTTTATTCTGGAAAAGCATTATAGTTGAAGTTTTTCCTCATTACCAGTACAGTGAGAGTGTGTATGGACAAGTGTCAAAACATGCTTTTCTCTATAAATTAAGTGAAGTTGCTGGTAAGGTGAAATGGATTACTTGAAAGGAAGAGCACCACCTTGTGACACCAAGAAAAATGTTGCTAAGATGGAAAGGAGAACATTTGCATAGTTTTATCTTCTTATAGGGTTTGTAGAGCTGGGTTTTATCTCTCATTTACCTTCTCTTTTGAGGCCTAATGGGGAGATTTTTCAAGTGATAGAAATTCAACACATCAGCTTTAGTTCATCAATGTGAAAAGCTCTTTTTCCAATTTAATCTCAAATTTCACTTTTTTTTTCTTATAGATTCACTTCAGAGAAATATTGCTGTAAAGCCTTAGCAGATTTTAAAACTGTAAATTAGACTATCAATCCTTTAAAACTGGAACATGGTTTTCTTTTACAGACTTCGTATCTCTTCATCTCTTAGAAACTGTAAGGAAGGAGAGAGATTTTGTAAGCTTTTTTTTCTAAGTAGCATGCAGAGACCCTCCTGTTTAGGCTTGTTCAGCTTTAGGAATATGTATGCTTACAACCAGTCTGAGAGCAGACTCTTGAAGAGGAAACTGCATCCATCCCTGCACATAGCACCTGCAAGCAGGTCTGTCTGCTTTTCCTACCCTCAGCTCAGAGTGGACTTCTGGTCAGATTAACGTTAGTTATAGCTGCTTGGACAGGGTATAGATCAGGACAGTGTAAGTCTTACTAGCACAAATTTCTTCTGACACATTTTTGCATGTGCAGAGGCTTTGGCAAGGATCAGTTGTTCAACTATAATGTTGAATAATCCATACAAGAATGCACAGGCACTGCCAGAAAAGTGGATGTGTGCTGTTCTCGCTCTTTCAGAGACGACAGAATTTAGAGAGTTTAGAATGTATTCTCTGGGAAATAACACTTTTAATAAATGCAAGCAGGTTAAGTATCAATAATAAACCATAGTTTTTCTTTTTTTTTTTTTTTTTCCTACTAAAATGCAAACTTAAATTCAGAAGAGCAAACAGACACTTGTTAGTAAGGGCATTTTATTATTATTGACTCAGACATTTATCTTCATATCAAATTAGCTTTTACCACTGAGTTTTGTTGTGCTGTTTCCATGACTGTGAGTTACTTCAGCCTCGAAAGCTGGATCTCATCTGTCTTTCAAGAAGAGCATGATTTCTGACTCGTTTATTAAAAGCCTGTTGATTTTCAAATGTATATTTTTATTTTAATGACAAATTTTTCACCTTCAAACTAGACCAAAAGCTGACTTGGAGAATAAAAAACAAGAATCTTCTTCTCTATTGGTGACATGGATTAGTGTAATTTAGCCAAAGATCTGTCAATCTTGTTCAGGGTGAGTAAGATCCCACAGGGGGATTTGAACTACTGCAACATTCAGCAAGATTGTTATGCTGGGACAGACTGTGATCTGCTAGCATCGGGTCTCGCACTAATCCTGCAATGTTAACAGGATTTGAAACTTATTTGTACCTGGTTAAGAGTGGCAGGAGTGTGGATGAACAAATCTTTGAAGCAGAGTACAGTGGATTGAATATAATCCTTGGTACCATTATTGCACAGTGCCTTGTTCATTTCCTGTACACTGAAGAGGCACGTTCATGGATTATGGTCCTCGGGAAGGAAACAGGGACAAAAGTCAAAAATACTCCTGTAGCTGTTCCCTAAATGAAGGAGGACGGCAGAACCTAGAGGTGAATTTTGCGTAAATGTGTGTTTTTTTTTTTTTGTTTTTTTTTTTTTTTTCCTGCTTATGCCTGGGACAAATGTAAGGTTCCGTGATTTATCCTCACCCCTGTTTTCCTTGGTGATGTTCCCCATGTTGGGATGTGGCTGCTTGAAAGACGTGAAATGATAGCTCTTGGAAAACTGCAGTCTGCTGCAGGACTTTCAGAATGAATAATCTTCTCTCTCTCCCTTCCCTCTCTTCCCTATTGTTTTGTTGGTGTTGTTTTTTTTTTGTTTGTTTTTCCTCCAGAGAGAGTAAGAGAGGAACTCCTAATAGAAGGACCCATTTGTGTGTTACTGGCTAATTCATCTGTTGATAATATATATGTTAGCACTCCTTTCCATTGCGGCTGGTTTGTTCTAGATCTTTCACCTGACCACTGATACACTCTGCATAAGAGGAAATGCTAGATATTAATTTGCTTCAGAAAAGACAAGGGGTAACTGATGTGATTGTCTTTTTTCATGCTGTTTTGTGACTGTTTCCTCAAGTAACAGTTCTTGTTCTGTTTTCATTGAAAAGAAGGGAGAACGTGGCTTGACTGAGAGATTTAACATTTGCACAACATGTGCAAATTTAGCTGATTAAAACTGTTGAATCTGGCACCCAAAAAAAAATTTTAAAAACACACAGACACTTTCCATCCCTCTGTCAGCAACTAAACTGCTTCTGTTTAGAGGAAAGTTGCTTGCACAGCTTAGTTTGCCTTTGGGCATTGGTCCAGTAAAATTTGTAAGCTCCTATTTGTTAAAGCAGAAAAAAAAATCCAAGCACGAGACCTGAACTTTTTACAGAGTGAATGTTCAGGAGAGAAAGGATGCAGTTTTCAGGCTGTTTCCTTCTCCTCTTGCCCACCACTGCTTCAAACTAGAGGTTTCCAAAGTTTTCCAAGTGATTCTGCTTAGCGTTGCTCTTCAGCATTTGAATGGCAAGCCCCAGATCTATAGATACAGCTTTTGGAAATGCTGATTTTTATTTTTTTTATTATTTTGTATAGTCGTAGGAGCATGAAGGAAAGGATGAGACTCCCGAGAGTGGACTCTAAGCTGAGAGACCCAGTTCAACATCAGCTTCCCTCATCCCCCAGATTATGTGTCTGATCTCCAAGCAGCTTTCTCAGCAGGCTTGGCCTGAGGTGTCCAAACTCTTCCATCAGTGGTGTAGAATCCCAGCTGGCACCCAAATTGATGCTGCTTGTTTCCTGCTGTCACTGAGAGCTAGAATGTGAAGGCAGCCATCCTCTGAGGGCAGCTCATGTCCTCAGTGTTTTTCCAGGCAGGTGCTCTGCTAATTCTGTATTGAAGACACAAACTGAGAAAATCTAATTCCAGGACACAACTATCAAATTGACTTTTATCCTTTTCTCTGCTGAATTTTGATTTTTGTCAAGCACAAATAAAATTTACTGCCAAAATATATAGTATCTGCAGAAGAGAATACAAGGGATATTCTTTAGTTTTAAAAATATTTTGTTGTTCTCTGTTTATTTTTCTTTGTTTGTAAGCTTTTACTTTCTTTTTAAAGAAACTAACAAGAAAATATAATCTTGATTGTACTCCTCCAGAGACAATTCCATTTACTTTAAATTCCCATGCTGCTGAAAACTGTTTTATTTCTAGAAAAAAAATAATCAGTAAAACAGAAACAATCTTTCTGATTTCTCTATGTTTTCAGGAGAACTGAAATAATAGTCTCACAGGTTACGAACAAGGACATTTTCTATCTTTAATATTTTTGATGATTCTATAATATTTATTTGTTTCCTTTAATTTTGAGTGTTTTTTCCCCCTCCTACACTTGTGCCATGCATTAGGTAAAACAACGGAGTTGTGGAATTTATAAATAATGCACAGGCTACATCTTACTCGCCCCTCTTCCACTCAAATTATACAAGACAATCAATTACTTTCCAATAATGTTTTGCAGAAGCCATCGTAGCAAGATTCACATCTAAATATCCCTTTTGCTCAGGTTATTAGGATCACTAGTGTACCTGCATGTCACTGTGCTGAAAGTCCTCACAAAGATTATCTCAGCTTAATGCAGAGGTCTGTTGTGTCCAAGCCTGCTGGAGTTACCTAGAGCATCGTCTTCCTGCTGTCTTTGTTCACTGCTGCACACCTTCTTTGTAACAACAGTAGAAGCTGCTTGTTCGGACAAGAAATATTTCAATGATTCTGTTTTTTTTAGCAGCATGATTTGTGTTGCAGAAAAGCAGTGGGTAACTATGTCTGCATTTTCTACTGTGCGATTGCTACCTTTGTCACTCTTCTTGTTATGGTATGTTTCTGTGTCCTGGTACACATTCAGTTATTTCTCTGTCTTCTGACAGTGGAAATCTTGGTGAACTACCAAAAGTAGCTCAGCCTCTATGACGTTTCTCTAGTTCCAAGAAGTTACATATGATACCTCTTTTCTTTCTGTAATGCTTAGGTCTGTGAGGCTACAAAGTCACCAGGAGTTCTGATTGAAATGGAAGAAATGATTAGGCTTCTCTCTTACTAGGAAATGTTTATGTTTGAGTGCTGGAAGAAATTTGTAACATACAGCACCAAAAACCCATTTTTTACTTTTATTGTCTAGGTGAGGCATCCCATCTTTCTTCCTTTCCAAATCCCTTCACAATCAGTTCTACAGTGCAATTTCTGAGGCTCTATCTTGTCACTATGACTACCGTAGACTTTGGCTAATGTAACCACTTTCTCGCAGATGACCCTGGAATAAAGAAGTATTTGATAGGTAGGAAACATTGCTAAGGAAGATCTGGGGGAACTTTTACTGTAATTATTGAGTAGTATTTCTCACTGGCAGG
Source organism: Lagopus muta (assembly GCF_023343835.1). Classification (NCBI taxonomy): domain Eukaryota; kingdom Metazoa; phylum Chordata; class Aves; order Galliformes; family Phasianidae; genus Lagopus; species Lagopus muta. The sequence continues at coordinate 85,765,313 of NC_064433.1, forward strand.
GAATTTGAACTTTCCCCCTTCCCCCCCCCCCCCCCCAATATTTTCTGGCATTTCTACTGTTCGTCTCTGAGGGCTTCTATTATGTTTCAAATGTTTTGTCTTCTGGGAAGTGCACAATTGAACAGGGTTCCTGTTGAAAATTGATTTTCTGAAAAAAAAAAAAAAACTTTTTTTGTGGCAATACTGAATTTTACCTAATAGCCAACAAAATTCTTTCTTAACAGTAAAGTTGCTGTAAGATTAATTTTATCTTTCATTCTGAGAACTGTAAGGAATTAGGGAAATTGTAAGTCTCTGGGATTTGAGCTATAGCTTTCTTGTAGGTCCATGAGGTATCTTTTTCATAATTTTTATTTGGGCTATCTTCAGACTTGTTCCTCCATGGGCCAGGTCACTGCACTTACTCTGACCCCACAGCAGCCTCTGACTGGGCAGGATTTGGCTACCATTGTCACTCTTGAAGATGTACTGGTGGTACTCCTCCTGAACTGGGGCCTCAACTTTTCTTGCTGCCTTTGGGGAAGAGGAAGACGTATTTAGGTAGCTTTACTATTTGCTTAGTTTTACTAATGCAATAAAGATGTCAGCAGCTTTGAAGTCATAATTTCACAGGAATTCAGACACCTGGAAAACTCCTTTCTTTGGGGAGTATTTTTGTTCTGCTGTTAGACTTCTCTGGTTACGTGGGAATTCTTCTCTTCCCTGCTATGATCACCTTACTAGTATCTTAGTTAGGCTAACCTGCAGAATTTGACCTATGTGCACTACCAGATGGCCTAATTTTGAGACCAGAGGAGAGGTTTCATTGGACCAGCAAGGTGGACAACTGTAAAATTCTCGTTTACGTGTTGCTGCTGCTGCTGTAATGGCCCCAGTTTATTTCTCCAGAGATTGAGCCTAAATTAAAGATTTTAGTCTTTAATTTTGAAATCAAAATAATCAAGTCATGTAATGCTTAATTGTTTAACAGTAAACTGCCCATTAATTCATTTATGGAGCATGGCACCATGAAGGAATTTATCTATAAAAACTGAATCCCTCCTCTGGGAATCTGATTCTTTGTCTAGCATAAGTAAACATTTTAAAGCTGAGTAGTACCACTAACTCATTGATTAATTTTGTCCTCCAAATCAATTCATGACATAACCCTCTCACCTCTGCAAATCAAACCAATCTATTTGTAATGCATTAATTATTCTTCAAAATTAGATTGGTCTCCTTCTCTCTCCACCTCTTTCTCCCAATTAATTGCCCTTCCCTACACTTCCAAATGACTTTTTCCTTTGTTCTTTTTTTTTTTTTTTTTTTTTTTTTTTTTTAATTTGTAGGATTCCTCTGTCTTCCAGCTGTCTCTGTTCTCCAGGGCTCTAAAAACTCTTGTATTTCAACTTGTCTGCAGTGTTTGTCCTCCACTGTCTCTTCTACTTCCTACCAAGAAAGTTGCTGCAGGACACAAGCTATGGCAGGACAGCAATAGAGTCTCCCTGCCCCTTTACCCCTCTTGTGAAACAACTAGTACTCCTCACTCTCCTCTTTACTCTTCATACCCTCTTATCATAATGAATTACCAAAATACAGGAGCTGTGTAAATCAAGAACAGCAGTGAGGTGGGCTGGCTTTGCCCTTTGTAGCAACAGACAAGCAGGAAGCCCTCAGTACCAGGACTGTGAGTCCATGGCAAGCCAGAAATAGCACCCTGTTTCTGGCATGTGTTTGGGATGCCTTATCCATATAGATCTGTTCTAGCTGTTCTCTGTGGTCTTATGCAAGAAAATAGTGGCTGGCTCTTTCCCAATAAGCCTAGCTTTGAATGGGAATCAATTAGAACTATCTGATGCTGTGATAGAAGTTTTGTATTCTGGGTTTGAATTGTGCCTGGAAAACACTTCAGAGATGAAGAGAATGGACTACAGTATTTTTTTTCAAGTAGAAAGTAGAGGCATGAAGATCTTCACATGTGAGATCTTGTAGGCAGCTGAGATGAAAGTATAACAAATTCTCTGTTGTCCTGTTGCAGAGCAGAACTGGCAATGAACAGGAAATGTTTTTCTAAATGTGAAGCAGAGTCTTTGGAATATAAAATCTTTGATCTAACGTTGGGTTACGTTCTAAGGTTTTCCAGCTAAAGTGTCAATCACAGAACTTCATGAGAAAGAAAAAGACAACTTTCTATGATATGGATTTCTCAATTTTCCTCATGTAGTAGAAATTAATGCTGCACACAGTTCAACACCAGAGGCCTTTCTGCTACATTACATTGATTTTACCAGTGTGCAGGATTTACGGGTGGCAAAATGCAGACTGCTTTATTTGTGTATTGCACGTGTTAGCTTTATTCATGTAGTAATTTTGTAAATCCCATTTTGTTCCTATAATTGTCTGTATTGACAATGAAAGTATTGATGGTGTTTCATTTATTTATTTATTTGTAAAAAGCAGGGGGAAAAAAAAGACAGTGCTGGAATGGTGAAGATCTATTGGCATGCCAGTTTGTGAATATGCCGAATAAAACCAGAAGAATTAATGTAATATATGTAATGGATAATTCCCAAAACAAGTTTATGTCCGCCTGGGTGCCTTACTTTATTAGCTCTGAAATGTGCAGACAAAAAGACCAAGGAAAACTAAAGAATTTGCCCAATTGTTCGTGTCCTTGTCCTACAAGGTAGAGTTTTCCTTCCTGAAGGTTCTTACGAGGTTTTTGGAATGAGAAGAATGTTGCTAAGATTAAGCACTTAGAACACTTGGCTCTTCTGTGGTGTATTCACTGTCTTTCTTTTTAGATCAGAGGGAATCAGCATCCACAGATAGAATGAAGCCCTGGATTTTATTTTGTTGGGCACTATGTCTCTCTTCAGCACACTTCCTAAGGAAATGGTGTTTCAGACTTTGTCTCTGCTGTGTAGTGCCGCAGAACTCATGAGTGGCAAGGAATAGGAGAAATGAGCAGTGATGTATAGATCTGTCACAGCTCCCCTGCAGATTAGGACAAAAGCAAGGAAAGTGCTTTCAAAGATACAAAAAGTGAAAAAGAGTTTTGTTTGTTTGTTTTGTGTGTGCGTTATAAATGTTTCTGGCTTCTATAAATAGGTTGAATAGAGGTATTCTTACAGTTTCTATGAGTTCTATTTCTTTCTTTTGCTCACTACCAAGCCATAGGCTGTGCTGCACTTGGGGTTGACAGTAGAGTTTGGATTCCTTCTTTTGGTGTGTTGCCTGTATTCTGACAAAAAAAGAAATACAGTATTTGTGGTACAGAAGGAGACTTTTTGAGTTGACTTCAAGTCCCCAAGGTGTACTGAGCACTGCCTGTGTGAATGATAATTGGTAAGCTACATCTACTTCAGTTAGAGTTGAAACCCTTTAAACCATTCTTAAACCATTGTTTAAGAATCCAGTATCTAGAGCAAAGGTGGAAATGCTTGCAGCAGTCAGGGATAAATTACTTATTAATCCCACACCTTGTCTGGATCTCTGAAGAAATTTGAGGAGGGACTTAACACCAGTGGTGCACTGTTCTGAAGCCCATTGTGCAAATCCCACTGTGGTGCTGCAAGGACAGGAGGGTTGCTTGCGTTGACAATTTTCCACTGCCCAAGCTCCAATTCCCATGTAGCATGTGAGCCTTTCCTTTTCTGAACCGTTTTGAATCATAGAATCATAAAATGGCCTGGGTTGAAAAGGACCACAATGATCATCTGGTTTCAACCCCCCTGCTGTGTGCAGGGTCGCCAACCAGCAGACCAGGCTGCCCAGAGCCACATCCAGCCTGGCCTTGAATGCCTCCAGGGATGGGGCATCCACAGCCTTCATGTGCAACCTGTTCAGTGCGTCACCACCTCTGTGTAAAAACAAACAAACAAAACTTCTAATATCTAAGCTAAACCTCCTGTCTCAGTTTAAAACCATTCCCCCTTGTCCTATCACTATACGTCTCCATAAACATGAGTCTGAAGCATAGATGTTACTGGGCCTGCCCTTCTAGATATCCAAGTTCTTGAGTATATTTTACCCTTAAGGACAAGTTTCTGATGTTTTTAATTCCTATTTTATGATTAATTTTGCCCTGTATCACAGTGTGGTGACAGAATTTTGTCCTTCTCAACCAAATTTACAAGGGTTCACCCATATTGCATTGAAGGAGCTGCACAATTTAAGTGTGATTATACTATGCTGTTTTTATAATTAGCACTATCTAAGCCTATTCATGTAAGCCAGCTTCCTAGTGCTATAATTCACATTTGATCTGCAAAGCAGGAATTTTTATTGTATTAAATGGCTACATTTTACAAAAGGTGGCTAATCATGAAGGAAAAAAAATCTTTTGGCATTTATTGTTCGTAGAAAACTCAGTTGGTATTAATGTAGCTATAATTTGTGAAGGTAAAAAAAATCCATTGTAATTTAATAGATTCATGTCCAATTGTTGTTAAGCGCTACTGTACTTTTCATGTAGCAGGAGAGATTGTTACTGTAAAAGCTGATGAATCTTGCTTTGTGAAAAGCTAGGTGAGGTGTCATTTTAAGGTTGAAACCAGCAATTGTAACTTGGAATGAATACTCTGTGCCCTAGAATAATGTAAGTTACTGTTTTGTCCTAATTGGCTGGGAGCTGAAATGTTAATGCCAACCCAGCAGATGTATCCCCAGCCTGTAGTTTCCCATGAAGATTTGGTTTGCAAATAGATTACTTTCTATTTATGGGTAAAGTAAAGCCTAATTGTGAGTCTTCACAGTAGCAGGAGCTGCAATGACTGCGACTTTAAGGGAAGTGACTGGGTGATCAGACTGATGCTGTAGAGCATACCAATGAGCTGCATCAATGTATCTTTCCCAATATGTGAAAATCTTCGGTTATCAGCAAAATGAAGACAGTAAATATCTCATTGTTTTTCACAGTGAAGTACTGAAAAATCAGAAATATGGCAAAATGTAATTGGATTGAAAACAATTATTTCCTCTCAAATAGATTTCTGATTGCAAATTAATATAATCCCGCAATGTCCCAAGTAATAAATGCAATGCACAGATGGTGCCAAATTGAAAGACTGAGTGACTGAACGTGTTGACATGGTAGATTAAAATCCCATCCTAAAAATACTCCTATTTCAGTGTGTTTCTCCCATGTTTCACCTCCTATCCTCCGACTTCCAGAGTTTGTGGTTGTGTAGCATTTTCTCCTACTTTCAGTCCAGCCATTGTTATATTGGAAGCCCTTGTTGGGTGAGGAGAAATTGCTACTTACACCAAAGTGAAGCCAGGAATTTATTGGTGGTATAATTTAAATCTTGAAAGTCTGATAATTACTAATCTGGATCTGACTCACTGAATAATTAAGGTGTGGAAAAGACCTCTAGAAAAGACCATCTGCTCCAAGCCTCACGCTGAAGTAACCTCCACCTAGAACTGGTTGCCCAGGAATTACTACAGGAGAAGGAATCATAGCACAAAATTGAAGTTATTCTACATGCACTTGGTTCCTACCCTTGTTCTGGTGCTGTGCCTGCCCTTCCATTGTCTCTGGTTTTACCCAGGTGACAATTTGTGTGTGCAGGAGGCAACCAAGAGCTGCCAGCCTGCAAAGTCCTTTACCAGGAGGAATATAATGTTTATGTCAATGTTTCCCCTTTGGTTTTGTCCACTTCAAGATCTCCATGTTGTTTTTTTTTTTACGTGACTGTGACTGACCTATTCAGAGCTGTGGGGTCCCTATCGCTAAGGTTGGGCCCCATCTCTTGCCTTCCTCTGCCTGCCCCCCTATGCTGCATCCTGCATCTTCTACAGCTCCTCCACAGTTCTGGGCCTGTGTTCTTCTGTGCTACATTACTGTGCCAGTCATAAATATTTCATTTTGCAGCGTAACTGCTTTTTACTGCTATCTGAATCAAGCTATGAATGTACCACACAACAATAAACAGAAGTAAAATAAATTAGCCTAAGACACCTGATCAATTGGAGAAATTGCTGTCACAGCTAAATTGAGTGAAACAAAGCTGCAGGCGGGTTGAGGGAAGCGTGAGCAGAGAGGCTGAGGAGCCGTGGTCCTGGGGCCTTGTAACTGTACAAGCAGCTTCTGGCCTGCTGCTAGCAGTGGCAATATGTTATGGGGCTGCATGGTTACACAGATGAACTGAATCAGAAGACATTGCTTTTTGTAGGGACTGTACTTCTTCTGCCATGGTGATAAGTATTATTAAATAGCTCTTCCCCTCATTGACTGATGAGCCTTGAGTGCATGCTGTTCATTTATGCTACGTATTTGCCAGATATATGCCTCCAATGACAAGAACTTCAGCCTTATCTGAGTCTTTATCACTAAGCTACCTGACCCCGTTCAGCCATGGTCCCAAATAGTCTATTTTTTCAACCTTTTACTGCTAAAGTAGCAGTAGATGCTCTTATTGTCATTGACATCCCTTCCAAATGTCAACTCCAACTGACCTTTGGGTTTCCTAAGACCATGCTTACCTGACAGTAATGTTTTAAATTCCTCCCTTGAGCCCTGTTTAGCCAGGCTTGTCTCCTCATGTGTCTGTCTGTTTTCCTGAGTATCAGAATGGATTGTTCTTCCCTTTGAAGGATACTGACCTCAAAGATGTGCCAGCTGGCCTCAACACCTTATCCTTCAGAGCAGCTTTTCATAAAATCCCAGCAGTCAGTGTCCTGAGTAGTCTAGTGCCTGTTAGCCTGGAGTGCGGGGTCTGCACTTTGGTAATCCTCCTCACTGCTCTTAGGATCTTGAACTCAGAACCTTTGTGGTTAGTACAGTTATCACATTCCAAAAGGTTCTTCTTTGCAGATGTGTTACACTCAGGTGGGCTGATCCAGAAATCTGGATTGCTTTTGTTCCTTTTGAGAGGGGTCAAGAAAATTAAAGTCCTCCCTAAGAACCAGAGTCTGTGATACAGAAGCTTTCTGAAGTTGCTTTAGAGAGGACCTTTCTCACTCTGATGGAGTGGTTCTTAGGAAAAGCACTTCACAGTGTTTATGGCCTCCTCTCTTCAGAGGCTTGTAAGGAGCAGAGAGTGGTGGATTCTCAAGAAATGCCTCAACTGTGCCCTTGCCTTTTCAAGACGTACATAGTCTGAGATCTTGCTGGGAGTGTTTTAGGGCCACTGGAGTTCATACAGTGAGCAGGTAAGGGACGTTCCCAAAGCCAACTACCTGCTTATCAAGAGCCATGCAGGATTTTGAGTAAGAACTTCATGTCTGTGCAAAATATCTTTGTCAAGATAACACTGAATTTTCATTGAAACTTTCTATTCTTAAAACTGACACTTTTTGGTTTTCAGTGAAACTTTCCAAAAAAAAAAAAAAAAAAAAAAATTCTATAAAAAGCTGGTGTTTTCTACAAAAATTGACTCTGCTTTCCAAGCAGGCTCTGATAGGCATCGGAGTATAGAATACTGTTTGTTTTGAATGGCAATAAGAATGGTTTGTATGAAGGTGTATCGGGGAGCATCCTCTGCCAGCATATCTTCAGCACATAAAATGCTAGTGGTTTATTACATAGGTGAAAGCAATGCATTTATGAAGTGTGCTGGTGATAAGTGTTCAATTAACATTTACTCAAATAGAACTGAATTCACTCTGCTGTTTTTACGACCCTTTTAATACAATTTCTTTGTCATTCATATTAGCAGAGCTGAATAATACCAGCTGAAATTCTACCTTGTCTTTAACTCAACTTCACCCAATCCTGAACATTTTACACTTCACTTTTTTGCTGTAAGAAAGGTGCTCAAGTTTGAAAGAGTGCTTAATGTTTTACTCTCTCTTTTTTTAAAACTTCATTCATCCAGCTTTGTCAGCTCTCCCCCACACCCAAACTTCATTTTGTGTAGTGTTTTAGAATATGGCTGACAGTGCCCTGAAAGCATGAAATATCAAATCTCACCCCCGTGAAGCGTATGTTAATATGAATTCATGTAAGTGAGCTGCAAAGTACTTTTCACTCAAAAGAGAAAAAAATAAATAAAAAAGCATGCATCTTGCTGATATTTTTTCACAGAAACAAACCCATTTTCAAGCTTGACTGAAAAGTGAAAGTGTGATAGTGATTTTGTATTTCATCATGAATATTTCAAACACATCTGATTTCTACAAGCGCAATGGTTGCTAACGTGTGAAGTCATTTAATTAAGTATTTGCTTAACCCCTCTCTTTGCTGAGAGGTGCACATGAGAGCTGAAGCTTGTCAAACTAAAACAAAAGCAGAGCCAGCATATATAGTTACTCCACTCTTGAAAAACACTCCCTGAAAACCACTTCTGGTTTATTCATTTTCTCTTTTGTTTGTCCAACATGAAAATAGTTTTTTTTTCTCCAATTTACTACTATTGTATATTCTTCAGCAGGCTGTAGGCGTGAAGGTCAGCAATAAATTCTTCCTGCAGTGATGTTTTCTGGTCCCTGAAATCACATATAATGTTCATTTTCTTTGCATTATTTTGTGACGCTACTTGGTTGAACTAAAGATTGATTTGAAATTATCTTTGTTGGGAGCAGGGAATGGAAAGGAAAGAAAACATGTTGTTTTTTTTAACTTGTAACTGAAGAGGCTTGCAGGTTTGGCCTTTTGGTTTTGTTATTGAAAATATTTTCAGAAAGGCGCAGGAGTACTTGTGCTGTGGTGTGGCTGGGGAAAAGGGTGTTGGGGGCAGCTTCTGAGAAGAACAAGGCTTTGTGTTACCCTTTGCTGCTGGCTGACTTAGAAAGAATAACAGTATTCTCAAATCAGATTCCTAATGACTTCAAAGGGCTGCAGTCAGGCTGTTGTGCCATTGTGTTGCTGATGCAGTGCCCGTGACAGCAGAGATGTCCAACCCTGGTACCATGCCACCTGTGGTGCTTGCATACTGGTACAGCTCCGTGACACCGCTGATGTGCAGATTGGCCACCCACTCCTTGCTGGCCATTACAAGCAACCACAGAGTTGTGTTTGAGTCTTTAACGGGAACTGAAGGTCACCCAAGCACATTGCTCTAACTTCCTTGTCAGTGAGCTCTAGACAACAACATTGTTCCTCTTGGAGAGAGGGCAAAGGGCAGGAGTAGTGTTGGTGCTGCTATTTCTGCACGCTGCTAATTAAGCTCTTAGCACTGACAGTTTGCAGCAGGAGAGCACTGAGAGAGATAGAGTAGGGGAAAAGCTATCTGGTAGGGCTGTCATTTCCTACTTTTGGTTGTATCTATGTTTCTTAAGGCAGTTGTAGCACCTGGAGGAGAACACAGCAGAAGCCATTGGGCAAATCTATCCCAAAGGCAATGCACTTCTTTCTGTTAGAATGTTTCTTATCCTGCTCCAGACAGTTTTACTTAAAGTGGTTCTAAAAGCCTCCTGTCCAGCCACAGCAGTATATTCCTCTGAGCAAATGTTGTGGATGAAAGCTATCTCCCTCAGGGGAGCTGCACAAGGCATAACATAGTGTTGTACTGGGAGTCAGTCTGGGAAGAGGAAACTAATGCTGTTAAAGAATGCTGAGAGGTTCTTAGGACTGTCCCATGTTCCATCAAAAGCTATTTCAAATCCTGAGGGCCATTTTGATTTGGGAAGTTACTGTGCTGCCTGTGGTATCTCTGAGGCTCAGCTCATTTATCTTCCTTCAGTGAAGCAGTTTCCTTACCCACCACAGCCAACAAGCAAGAAGCCCTGTAAAACGCAGTGAAGAATGAGATCTTTTCAGGAGTTAAGTTTTAACCATACTAGTCAATTCAATACAGAATTATATTCTTGTTAGCTGTTTTGACAGCTTGGTTGTAAATGACCATAGGAAACTCTCAATCTATTTATCTCACTGTGACTTTATCATCACTGTCTTTGTATGAGAGCAAGGTGCCTTAGATTTCATGGGAGTTAAACGGACTTCATAAAATGTTATGCTTCCTTCATGCTGGAGCTTTACACAGCCTTGCCTTATAAGCTCGTAGTGCAAGAAACTCTAGACTGGTGCAGATTCTTGTCACAAGTGCCTGACCAGCTGGCAGGATTATTTAGATGTGTAATTTTACATATGGCTAAATTCTTATTGAGGGGCATAGTCATTCCCAATGATTCAAAATCCTGTCTCTTTGGTAGTAGTGTGCAGTAAAGCAATAGGTAGGAAAATAAGCAAAAGGGATAAACAGAAGGGATATCTTTTATTTTTAATTTTGCCATAAATTTCAAAAGGGTTGCTATTTTTTGAGCTTACCATATAGTTGTTGCTTTGTCAGTAATTCCGAGGCTATTTATAAGGATCTGTTATTGAAACAGCCCAGAACGAGTCATGTCAAATATCAGCCACAGACCTCTCTAAAAGAAAAGCAGAGCAACCAGAAAGGCAATGGAAAAAGCCTTCAAGAGTAAAATGATTCAGGGGTACTGTGGATTGATGGGACTGGAAACTCAACATGTGTATTATCCCTGAATAAAACTTTAAGCAAAGCAAATGTGCAAAAGGCTGTGAAAATTTGAAAATGTATTAAAAATGAACATTAAAAAAAAAAAAGAACAAAAAACTTGAGTTTAGTGAAAGAGTTCTATGAGCTGTGTGTAAATTGCTTTTCTCATCTCCTGTGTGTATCTTTATGTTACGGTTGGTTTGCTGGTTTTGTATTATCATTACTTCAGATTGACTTTGTCTGTGTGATTGAAAATGTAACACTTGCTTCATGTTAGCAATACTAAGGGGGGGCACATTAACTTATTCTCAAGTCAGGACCACTTGGCTTCACTGAAAATTCACGGCAACAGTGGCAGAGATGGGCTCTTTTAGGGTATTTGTTGCCTGTGAGCTCCTATTACAAGGATCAAACAGATCTGATTAGATTGGGTACCTAAAAATCCTGAATTTTACCCTGTTGGCACACAAGTTCAACAGGATGCAACTACAGGTATCTGTGAATTACTCATGGAATATTGTTCCTCTGACTGCAAAGGTGGTTAAGCTAAACTTCTTGCTAATGGATATTATCTCATTACAAACAATGGGTATATGAGTTCTATGTTGATTATGTAAAATATAGTAATTTTGTGAGAAGTTTTTAAAAACTGGATTTTAATGTAGAGATTTTTTTCTTATACTGAAGCCTTCAAGCTGCATCATATACCTGGTACCAACTTGTTTTCTAATGAAGCTGAGAGATGCTAAGTGTATCCGTTCCTTTTGAATAACCATACTAATTCGAAAAATGGTTGTTCTGTGTGCTATTTAAGCCCTTCCAAAAATGATAGCAGCCCTTCTGTACCTTCCCAACTGTGGAATGATTTTATTTTTGTTTTCCCTTTGGCTCCAGTGATTTGCTTCATCCCTGTATGACAAATAGGTTTCTGAGTTTCTTTCCAGGACTTTTGAAATACCAATTGATACACTTATGGTCTTCAATCAGCACAACACCTCATGCCTTCCTTTTAAGAAGGGATTTATTCTCCTAGGCTGTCTAGGCTTTCTAATTGTTATTCCTTTCTTGTTTTCTGAGCTCCTACACCCTTGCAATTTATTCATAAGTAATCTCTTATAATAGATTGTACCTTTGTTGCTTTCCTTCCATCCACAGTACCATAACATTACATTTTGTTCCCTCCCCCATACCCCTCACTTTTTCTTTCTTTCTTTCTCTTTTATTTATTTACTTATTTAGAATTTACATGCTGAATTTCACCGTTCCTGGTTAAGTAAATCCATACCAAACACAAACTTGTAATGACACGATGACAGTCATTTTTGTGCTCTGGTGCCAACCATGTTCAATCTCAATATTTCTGCATTCTTTGGTATTTATCTATTTAAAACCCTCATTAGCATAGAAATGAGCATCTCCATTCCTGCTATCTCCCATCAGATAGGAAAGTGTCTCAATTTTACAAGAGAGACACAGAGTTTTAAGACAGATTACAGGGTTTGATGAGAACATACAGTGAACCTATGGTTTAGGTAAAGATTGTGTTTTGATCTCCAGAACTACAGTTTTTGTTTGGTATTCAAACCTGTCCTACTTGACCCAAACAGCATAAGTGGACATTGTGCCATGAGGAGCTATTCAGTGAGAAGATCAGCAGCTTGAAACGGATGAAGTATGGTTGAGACAGTAACAGCTTTTGGCTATGATGGATGGAAAAGATACAAAAAATTATCCACTCTCCTGGAATAGGTGCTTTAAAAACATAAAATTCAGGTGAATATTAATGCATTCACCACTGCTTCTTCTATTTTGATGCTCTGAAGTGTATAAAAGACAAATGCCAATACAGAATCCCACTAACCACTAGGATATAAACATACAGTTATGGAAATAGAAAAAAATGTAAAAATGTCCGTACATATTGATGTTACACTTTCTTATCGGATGAACTACCAGATACACTTTATTTACCAGATACACTTTATTTAACAATTTTGCATGAATGATTTTGCTGAGGATGAAAACTTCCCTTAATACTGGAGTTGTGCACACCTGTTGATATTAGATGGCAGTCTTAACAGGAAAAAAAAACTTGATTAAAAGATAGAAATGAGTTTTATCTGCAGTCTGTATTTAGAATTTAGTGTAGATTGTGTTATAAAGGTAGATTGCACAATGAGTGATGGTTACACATAGGTCTGAGACATATGAAAGCATGGATAAAATTACCCATAGTATTGGCATTGAAAATGCAGTGAAGCTGGCAACCTAGAGGAAATTTAAAGCTGTCATCAATGACTAGAAGGATAATCTCTCCCTTAAAATGAAGCTATGGCTAGTTTAAAAATGGTTGAACTTGCAAAATAGTCTTCCAGTCATGAATGGCTTCAGTGTAGTAGCCACTAGACTTAGTTACTAGACTCTGATGCATAATGTAAGTCACAGAGAATCACTGGGGTTGATGGTAATCTTCATAGCAGAAAGCTTCAAAGAGTTTATCTAACACTAGCTCCCCTCTCGTTTCGCAAAAGCTTAAGCACTCACTTGGACCCTAAATCTTTACTCTTTCTGAGGTTCCACTAAGTCCCTACAAAAGATTGGTTTTTAGTTGTTCTGGCTGTGCCTACATGAAACCCAGGTTTCATGAAAAGTAAGTTTTGCTCATTTTCAACTGTGAGAAACTTACTTTGATCCTCTACTTTCATTTTCCCATTGAACTTTTCAAAAACACAATATAGTTGAGTCTACATGAGAACTGAAATTGCTTACAGAGACTGTTCCAGTAAACTCATATCTAGGTATACTGTATTGTTTAGAAATAGTTTATTTATCTTGGGATCAAGGCAGATATGATAAAGATACGAAACATTATCATCAAAATTCTATACCTCAGGCCAATTTCAGTTCAAGGCTAAGTGGGAACAAATCCCACAGACTTTGCAGAGAACTGCATTACTTTATACCAGATGTACTTTTATTCAGCTGTGCTTTCTGGTAGGATTTAGCATATATTTCCTGTAAAATTTTTCAGAAAAACTTCATATTTCTAAGCTGCATAGCTCACAGGAAATGAATCATAGAATCACAATGGCTCAAGTTAGAAAAGGCCTTAAAGATCATCAAGTCCAACCATAACCTAACTATACTACCTTAACTCTAACAACCCACCTCTAAATCATGTGCCTGAGCAGCACATCCAAACAGTTTTTTAACATATTCATGGATGGTGACTCAACCACCTCTTTGGGGAGCCTATTCCAGTGCTTAACAACTCTTTCTGTAAACTTTATGAATACTGTCTATACAAACATAGACTTAATTATGGCTTATATTCTTTGGCAAGGTAAATATTTGCCTATAATAAACATCTTACTAGCTCGAAGTTGCATTATTATGCTTATACTCAAAGTTTGACTGAAATCTGCCTCCCACTAGATAATCTGAAGAAATACTTGTGGCAGGAGGTTGTGTATATGATTTGCTTTTTTGCAAAAATGTGATCCTATTTCTGTCTTTGTTATCAAAATCTTTCTACCTGCTCATAATTTTCAGAACTAGTGTTTGGAAGCTTTCCTGTTTCCTCACCCAAGCTACTACTTCCACTGTTAGAAGAATATTTCTATAGTCTGTTGCTTTATTATGGAGTAGAGGAAGGGGGCTATTCCTAATTTTGAAAGTTGGGAATATAATTTATATGTAAATATAATTATTTAATAATTATAATAATAAATATAATTAAATAATTAATTTTGAAAAATAAATAGGAAGATGCAGTTCTAAAAAGTCTCATAAGGGTGGCATTGTTCATATACTTATCCTGATCAAAATGGATGGATGGCTATTTTGAAGTTCTCTGTGATGCAGTAACCCTGGATACTGTCGCTGTAAAGCTCAGAGAAAAAGTCCAATCGTGCAAATAGATGTCAGGTCTGAAGGACTCATGGTAGGTACAGTGAGTCTAAATCATAGCAGGGCCCCACAAAACTCCCCGATTACACAGCTGCTGGTTTTTCTAGTGCTTTTGTTTTGTTTAGGTCTAGTTGATTTTTTTTTTTTTTTTCTTGAATCACAAAGCATGTCTACACAAAATTCGTGTTCATATACACTATGAGTCTGTGCCAAGTTCTTCAGCTTGCTGCATACCCTCTACACTAAGTTCTAACTACAGGACAGATCTGGGATAGAGATCACATCCTTGTGAGTAAAATAGCGCCAAGTGACTGCAGGACCACAGATTTGGGTCTGAGATGTAATAATCCTGAGGGAATCAGCCTGACATCCTGGTGTCAAGATGGTGTTGCTGGTAGAAGGAGTGATGATCCATGCTGTTATCTGGGTTTTGTTTCAAGTTTTTTTAAGGTGAAGATCCGCCATTGTGTTTTACACTGAACAAAACTTTTTGAGACTCAAACTTGAGGATGTTCCCATTTCAGTTTCTGTATTGAACTGTATGGCGCAGAGCTGCCAGCCTGTGTTAGCATATCTGTGAGATGTACTGGGAAACAGGCGGTTGCTAGCAGCAAAGATTTTTGTCCTTAATGATTCTATAGACTTGTGGAATATGACTCAAAGCTCTGGTTTCTGCTTACTGCAATTTTATTCAGTTGGAACTCTGTAGTCTTTATAGCGATGACTCCTGATTTACAGCAGCACAGGGATTACCAGAAATGAGACTTGATGTTCTCTGATAGAAAAGCCTTATTGAGTTTAATAGCATATAATAAGATTTCCTTAGTTTTCTCTTTCTTACTTTATTTTTTTTTTTTAATTCCTTTTATTTTCCTAATTGAATCTTGTCTGAAGATTTTTTTGTAGAGTTGACAAGTCTTTATCAAATTCTCATAGACTTTTAGATAAAGAAGGCTCTTTTTTTGGTATCAATCCCCTGAAAATTCTGCAATATTTTATTCAAAAAGTTAGTAATGTTTATTTCTGATCTGTTTTTGCCCTTGAAGTGTGCTCAGCACATACAGTTCTGACTGCAAGACTGAGGCATTACAAAGCGATGTTGCCAGACTAAATTTTGTTCTTATTTGAAGTACAGTAAATTCCTTATTTTCAGTCACTCTCTCCCTTATTTACTTCAGTGTAACTGAGTTGTGATTCAGTCCTGCGCTGTGTTGAAGAATTGTTTTCTTCTAGCTTAGACATTCTATTAAATTGAGGGCTAATCATGTACCAGGCATGCAAAGCAAACGAGAAATGAACATTTTCAGGTCTGAGAACATGAATTTCTGTAAAATCACTGCCGAAATAAATCTCCAAAACAAATGATTTATAAACTTACTCAAGCAAAATGGATTATTCAAATAATTACTTAGTAATAGAAGAAGTTTGAGCAATGATACTTTTAATAATGAAGCTGCCCACGGATCCCGATGCTCAGGAAGATTATGAGGGATTAAGACGGATTCTTTCTCATTCTTTCAGCTCTGCCACCATCCTGCTGAAAATGCAATGAGTTCTGTGCTTTTCTCATAATGAAGAAGAGGGAAAGTTGTTTCGGAAGACATAGGTAGGGCT
This sequence comes from Lagopus muta, assembly GCF_023343835.1. Classification (NCBI taxonomy): domain Eukaryota; kingdom Metazoa; phylum Chordata; class Aves; order Galliformes; family Phasianidae; genus Lagopus; species Lagopus muta. The sequence continues at coordinate 85,781,218 of NC_064433.1, forward strand.
GCACTTCACTACAGTTAAGCTCAGAATGCAAGTATATAGGTTACACTTTTAAAGGTACAGGCTTAATTCACTGATGTAAGTCCTTGCTAATTAGATCTGAGAACGTCTGGAAACATTTGGTGGAGGAGAGGGAGGATTAAATTTTTTCTTTTTTTTTTTTCCTCTTATTTATTCTGAGTCTTTCACAAGCTCATAAGCCTAAAGGGATCTTAAACATGTCCAAAAGCAGATCTCCAAAGCAATTAAGGTACTTAAGTTTTGAAAATCATTCCTTCTCGCCAGCTAACCTGCTTTAGATAAAAGAAAGTAATGTCCAAGTGTAAGTGTTTTAACGTTGGTTATTCCCAAGTGTGTGTTCCTCTCATAGCCTAGCAACTAATTCATGCAATTCTTTGTGGTTTATTCCCCTTCCCTTAGATTTCAAATTTCTTGTGAGCAAACAAGAAAGGACTGGCTATCATCTTAATTCCTTTCAGTGAATTTGAATGAGTGTAAGAGCAGTAGCTTATAAAATTGCTAATGTAACAGTAAATCAAACTAATCTGTGATGACTTCGATCGTGCAGTGTTTCTACGTGATGATAATAGAGAACTCTAAGTAGCGGCTCATAATTGTGATGAGTCTAATATAAAAGTATAAAGGGAAAGACTTTGAAATTGAGAGAGACAGCTCTGCAGATTTCTTTTATTCAGCTGCTCACTGAATAATTAACTAACCAGCCATTTAAAAAAAAAAAAAATCTAGCCCACTTCCCATGGATGTTGTTTTACAGAATGCTTAAACACCCAGATAAGCTTGTAAAAGGAATGACTTCTGAAAACAGGCGGTGTTAACATCTGGAAAGAAAATCTTTTGTGGATTCTATCCCAAACAGAACCAATAACATCACAATGTTAGCCATCACTTTTCACTACCAAATTCAAATTTTTAACCACAAGTCATATTTTCAGTGGATATGGCTGCCACTGATGCATGGATCAGTTAGAGCATTGAGGATGTATACTGTCCAGTCAAATGCTGGTTTTGACCATAGAGTGCATTAAAAGATGACTGATGGAGGAGCAAAATCACACAGCACCTATCATGGAGATGTTTGGTGGCTGTGGCACCAAAAGCAACTAGAAGAGGTTTTGGAGACAGCAGTATGTAGAAGGAGCTGGTAGTAAAATTGGCTGCTTCTGCATGGGGGTAGCAGGAATAATGTAGATACTGTGACACGTTTAGTATTGGCACCAATTTGAGGTCTAGAGCAATAAAGCATCTCTGACATGTATCCTTCCTTCTCCCTGTGACTGTCATTTTATTCGCTTTACTGACCTGCTCTTGAGCTGGATCAGGACAGCTCGAGAGCTGTGCGAGTACAACTTGATCAATAGTACTACAACTATAGTAAAAGCATCTCTTATCCAGAAGACCTGGTACTTCATTATACAAGTTGTATAAGAAACAGAACACAGAGGACTGAAAAAGAGATGGGGCATTGTAATGGTTAAAGGACACTGAAAGCTCCTGAAGGTAATAGATTCTCACCTTGTTGCTGTCATAGAGCTCAAGTCATATCCCAGTTATGTCATCCAAACCTTCCAGAGATAGACACATGATACACATCTTTAGAGTGCCTGTCCTGCAGGTAAGTCAGGATTTGGCTGTGACACAGAGCACTACAGACCATACTTCAGGAATGCTCGGAAAAGTTGTGCCATAAATATTTCACATTGGATGCCTAGACCTAGTGGATTGGATTTCACATTGGATGCCTAGAGCCTAACATCCTGTGGGAGATGTTGTCTCACGGGAATGTTGTTAAGACTTTTTTCTACTGTATTAATCTGTGTTTCAAAGCTGGGTGTACTAAGTTTGCCACTTACTGCTGAATGTGGATGAAAGTAGACTGCTTCATGGAGAGCCTCAGGTGTCCTCAGCAGAAGTGAAGAAGTCCGTCTGTCTGCTGCCAGGTCACTGGCTCAAGTAGCAGCTCATCAGGGCATGAAAAGATCTCTGTGACCGTGGCAATCTAGTCTTGGTCCTTTTCCTGAGGAGAAGACACATGAAAATAATCAAGAGATCTGTGATCTTTACTTGTATCTCCCCTCACAGCAGGTAGCAGTAGGGAAAGATCTCAAGGTTTCCATTCTCCCTTGACAAAACTTGGCTAGGTGGGACATGATGCAATTCTCCCCTGGCTTCTCAAGTCTGAGAGCAGGGTCACAAACTCCAGGGAGTGCTGGAGAGATGCTGTGGCCACTGAAGTAAAAGGTGCTGCTAGGAAGATAACGAGGATGAGATTAATGGTTCATTAACTGAGCACATTGCATCCTGCTCACTGAATGAGGCAGGGTCCTATGGGGGTGTGGGGAAAAAAACCATCTTGGGATTTTGTTTATTAAAGTTTGCTTCATAACTCAACATGCGTAAATTAGAGGATGTTCAGCAGTTTTAAAATGGTGTTTCTTGACTGCAAGTACCCTGTTACTGTGGACTAAATGTTCTTTTTAAAATAGTGTATTTTTCTCTAAGCTTTGAAGAGGTGCTAAATAAGCAGCTATTTGTAATAGTTAATTGGAAATCTTTTCTTTTTTTCTTCCTTGAAAGGATAGTTTGTTTCCTAGAGGTGGATGTTTCCCCTAAGAAATAGTTCTCCCTGGGGAAGGAGTGTTTGCTGAAGGCAATACTTCATTTGATTTTAACGCTCTAAGTTATCCTCCTAAAGCCATCAATGCAGACTCTTCATGTACTCATTACTCCAAATGTTCTTTTCCCAAATGTGCTTTTGTGCAACTACCACTGCCTGCCTTTTAGTCAACCTTAAGGTTTCATTTACATTCTCATGAACTGCCTTAGATTAGAAAAGAGAAACAAAAAAAATCAGGTTATTGGGCTTTTTTTGTTTGTTTGTTTGTTTTTTTTAGGGGGGGTGGGATTTTTTGTTTTTGTTTGTTTTTGCTTGTTTTGAGGAAAGCTCGTTCTGGGTTTTATCCAGTGAAAAATTCTTATAATTTGTACAGGTACCATCCCCTCAGATTGCTTCTTTGTGGACATCTAAGTTAAAAGCATAATAACGTGCTCACATCTGGTACATGTCAAATGTCGTAGTTTCTTTGTTTTCTCAACAGCAAAAAAATACACAGAAATGTTAGAATTGTGTTCATGTTAGAAGTCCTTAGAAAATACTCATCAAATCTATAATAAGAGGATAAATACCTTTCCATGAAATTATTCATAGTTTGTTTCCCACACATTCTATTAAACTTTTAGGCAAGACTAGGTATGTAGTAAATAATCTTCACGTCCCACTGTGTATTATGTTAATAGTCACATCATACTGTAGGATGTAACTGAAGTTATAGAGACTTGAATTAGCTTTTGAGTAGTGCAAATTTCAGTTTGGATGATTTCAAAGACCCACAAACTAAGGAGTCTTGCAAATATAGATTTCTCTTTTTTTTTTTTTTCTTTTTGTTTTATAGGATTATGTTACTTGTACTTTTGTATTGGATTTAAATGATAGGGACATTTTAAGGATGTTACAATATACGAAGACTGCTGTCTTTCATTTGAAACTTTTGACCTGATCTGGATAAAAATAACAAAGATGGTTATTGAATATTTTCTCCACGTAAATGAATGTGAAGTAAGATCATCAATTTTTACACAGTTCAGTGAAATATTTCCTTCCAAATACCATCATTGTATTCTGAGCATCCAGCAAGTGCCAAAATTAGAACGTAAGTCTAATGTGCAGAGGCAGAGAATACTTACTAAAAGTCTACATAATTGCACAGTATGAAAATAACGAACCCCTTAACTGATGAAGTGTGAAAATACATTTTTAATAGAAGCTTTGTTTTAAATACTAGCAGTAAACCCCAGAGAACTGTCCTTCTTGTTTCAATGTCTGGACTCTTATTTAAGCTTCTTCTCTGTGAGCAGTAGAACTATTTCTCTCACTTTGGACTCATCAAATAAGCTATTCCAGCCACCCAGAAATGACATGTCATATACAGCACTTTATCCTGTTTCCTTACCCTTTACAGAATGTTTATGGGTTAACATGCTATCGTTGAGATTTGCTCTGTAATCACATAAATTCTGTAAACATTGGTAGTTCTCACTTCCTTTGCTTATTAAATAAGCCTATACTACCAAGTTTCCTTATGAGCTGTCGACTACGGTTCTCAGGGAATTTAATTATAGTATCAATGAACAAGAAAAAATGCATATTAAATTATTGGATTTTCCCTGAGTGTGTCGTAAAAACATGTGGACATTACCATCTATGTTTTCATGATTACACACTTGTATGTTTATTGATTTTTTTTTTCTAGAAATCAATGCCATTTGAACCCAGATCTGCTATAAGAATGTAGATCCAAAATTCTGCCTTGAGCTTGTGTACATTATATTGTGGCTCCAGTTTCTTCAAATCTGAAGGTCAAGGTTGTGTCTGTTCCATTCTGCAGACTCACATCTTTAGAACAAATATGGAAAAGGTGTAGCTTGGTAATTCAAAGCTACCTACTTTAGAGTTTTAATATCTTACCAATTTTTGTGCATCCTGAGGGAATCTTCAGTTAACCCTACAGCTTCTTCTTCCTTTCATAGAATGACAACAGTAATATCTAAGAGGACTGCTGACAATTTGCACAATTAATTGTGCAAAGGTTAAGCAATATATGCTATATATAGCTTGTAGATAGTAGTAATGTTTGTTCATACAAATGTTTTGATATTGGATTCATTAAACTTCTAAGGCTATGCAGGGCTTCTCTACAGCTGCTCTTCTTGAAACTTTGCAGGTAGGAGAAGCTTTCCATTTGTTAGCCTTTCTTTATTTATTTTTTCCTCCCTCTTGTTTAAGCACTAGAATGGGGAAAATTCCTGCTGTTTCTCTTAGGTGATGATGCCTGTGGGCACTCCAGAGCATTTGTCTTAAGCTGCCATTTGTACATACAGCAATATGTATAACAGTTCTAGGACTTGCGCGCATGCTTGGCATTGTACTTTTCTTGCTGGCTGGACTATCTCTCGTTAACACTATCGGTCTTCCTTAGGAGGTTATTGATTCAAACAGAAAAATATTCTTCTCTTGTTTTGGAGTTTATCCTTACCTAAGTGAGAAGCTGATAATGAGATTTCTTCAGAACCTTTCAATCATCCTATAAAATATCCTGACAGGAGTATACAGCTGATTGATTTTTAAAAATGGTATAAAAATCCTGTAGAGAAGAGAGTAAATGCCACAACATTTTCAAAAGATCCGTGTGGCACTTTATCATGTGGCTTTAAAATTTAATTTCTTTCTCTGAATCTCTATGAGTTTCCTATAGATTTTTCTAGAAGTGAGTTGAAAATGTTTAATTTTTCTATATTAGTGCACTATAATAAATAAGCACATATATCACCACACAGCAAACATTAACGTAAGTATTTCAGACTTTGACACACTGCAATTTCCTGGATTCTCCCTGAAAAAGAATATATTTAAGGAACTCCAAACAGAATTAACCATACTAGATTTAGTACTGTGTCCAGTTCTGGGCTCCCCAGTACAAAAAAGACAGGGTTCTCTTGGAAAGAGTCCAGCGGAGGGCCACAAAGATGGTGAAGGGCCTGGAGCATCTCTCCTATGAAGAAAGGCTGAGTGAACTGGGTCTGTTTAGCCTTGAGAAAAGAAGGCTGAGAGGAGACCTGATCCAGGTCTATAAATATCTAAAGTGGGGAGGGTAGAGTGGTGAGGCCATACTCTTTTTCAGCAGTGTGTGGAGACAGAACAAGGGGAAAAAGCCAGAAAATGCAGCATAGGAAGTTCTCCACAAATGTGTAAAAGAACTTCTTTACAGTGAGGAGACGGAGCACTGGAACAGGCTGCCCAGGGAGGTGGTGGAGTCTCCTTCTCTGGAGATGTTCAAGACCTGCCTGGATGCCGACCTGTGCAACCTGGTGTAGGGAACCTGCTTTGGCAGGGGGGTTGGACTCGATATTTCTGGAGGTCCCTTCCAACCCCCTGTGATTCTGTGACAGAGAGAAAATATAAGCAGTTTGCTTGTATGCGACTTTCTCATCCATGAGGAGCAAAATACAACAAATTATAGAACTGATGAGGTAAAAATTAGAGGAAACTCTGTTCAGCTGAATCAAGAGTGTCATATTTTGCTCTATTACTTAGCAGTGGAATCAGAGAAAACAAATACAATTGTCCACTCTCCAGATAGGATGTTTCGAATGAATTTATAGCATGACAATCAGTGAATGTGAATTATTTCATGTGGCAATCTGTGAAAATTTACATGTGCCATGTATTTTTTTTTTTTTTTTTTTACTTCAGAGTCCTCTCTGCCATCAACTTGTGTTTAGTTGCAAATCTTGCATGTAGAAGATGGTCTATTAAAAACACAAATCTACGTTGTTTTTTGCTTTATGTCTGGAAGCATGATAAGCAGCCCAGTTGTCAGATAAAATCTTCAGATTCTTGTTTCAGTTTCAATACATTGATGCTTTAAGAAGTGCTACAGATATTTTTTTTTCAAAAATGTCAATTCTGTGTGTTCGAATGTTGCCTTTTTAGAAAGCATGAACAACTTTTCCATAGTTATTAGCATTCCTGCCTTACTCATGTGCGTTGTGTAGTACTTTCTCATCCAATCCCCAGCCTGGATGTGCTTTGGCACATCCTTTTCAATCTCATGAACGTAAGAGGCGGTGGGCTGTATTGGTGCTGGAAGGTACTGCAAAAAGGTAAGAGCAGAAAGATGTGAATATTGCTGAACCAAGTATATTTCCTTTCCAAACTCTACTGAATGATGAAGACAGTTGAAAAGGTACCTTGGTAGCTTGTTAAAATATTATACACTTCACTTTTGATGGAATTAAAACCCTTATGCAGGTAAGATGCAGTAAACACATAAGAGAATAACAATTGCAATGCAATTGTATTAGTGTATGTGCACATCTTGGGAGCCTTAAAAGCAGTGAAGAAAAGGTCTTCAGAGCTTTGTTACGTAGAAGATATGTCACTCCAGTAAGGAGTAACACTTACTTTTAGTGCTTATTTCAGTTTTGAAAGAAAATGGCTCAGACGGTATGCAACACAGGGAGGTACAATCTGGGCACAAGAGGATGATAATATAATTTCACAGAATGTTTTAATGCTTGTCTTTAGTATTAATAGTAGGACATGGGAATCTGTTTCTACTTGGAATCTTTAAAAATATCTCCCATATGTTTTTTGGGTTTGTCCAAAGACTGGATTATTACATCTTGTATTTAGATTTGTGTGGATTACCTACACTTAAAATCTCTGGGGAACTGTGCTGTTCATAATTGCTTTCCTTTGGGTAAAGTATAGAACTGAGGATCTCCTCAGGTTATTTTGTAGTCTTTGCAGCTCAGAAATAGTAAGACTAGCTTCTCTGCCTGCGCTGAATTCCAGTTGTTAATGACATCACCTACTTAATTTATCACTGTGTTTTAGTTATTAGGAGAGGTACATTTTTTTTCACCAATTTACAAGCTGTAAAGTAGTATTTGGTTACTGTTAAACAATGGCTACACTTCAAGTCTCAGGTGATTGCATTTCAGAGGAGTTTATCAAAATTGTACTGACTTGTAGATCAGTTACTTCACAGTCCATCTTGTCGTGTTATCATTCATGATAAAAACATAGTGTGTGGTTCTCATTCAATTCTCAGTTAAATTGAGAATTTAGTTCGCTTGCAAGCGTAGAGAAGAGGATTTAAAGGAATACTAAAAGTGGTAGTATTTAAAATTACATGCCTCTGCTTGCTGGTGCACAAGGAAGTAACCTTTCAAAATCTTAAGGTACAACGAGTGTAAAGGAATTATATGAACATAAATATGTTAGTGATGCTGACTGAATGTATCTTTGTCAAGAAATAGCTTTAATTAAGCCCTCTTATACATAGTAAGTAATGTATTTAATAAGGAAACAAAAATAAGGAAGTCCAATAAGTGTCAAAATCACCTCACTGCTAAAACGTAAAGTTTTGTATTTTCTGAGTTTTTTCTTTGTGATATTAGTCCAGTAAGTAATACATAAATTAAACAACAGATTTAATGTAAGGGCATGTATTTAAACATTTTACTAAATTAGAGTTTAGTTGTTCTTACTTAAGAGTTAGACTGAGTGATTTTTGCATTTAATTTCCTAGACTTTAAATGTAATAACTGTGAAGGTGATGTAAGGTCTGTTTATAAGGGAGACTAGAAAATAAGTTATCTCAGTAACATGTATGGTAAAAGTAGCCATAATTTTATTTAACTTCATGGAGCCACTTAGGCAGTTATGGCCAAACCCCTACTGAGTCCAGCAAAGAGATGCCAACAAGAGATCTCTAAGGCCCTTGCATGGTCCCCTGCAACATTCTTCTCTCCAAATTGGAAAGATATGTATTTGATATGTGGACTTTTTGATGGACGATGAACTTGTTGTGGGACTGTAGTCAGAGAGTGGTGTTCAGTGGCTATGGGTCTGGCTGGAGATCAGAGTGGTGTCCTTCAGGGATTGGTACTGCGTGTTGTGCTCTGCAAATTCTTCATCGCTGATATCAACACTGAGTTTGAGTGCACTCTCAGCAAGTTTGCAGATGACACATAGCTGTGTGGTACAATCGATGTGTCCAAGGGATGAAACGCCATCCAGAAAGACATAGACAGACTTGAGCAGTGGGCTCAGGTGAACAAAGGTTCAAAAGAAGCATGGCCAGCAGGTTGAGGAAGGTGATCCTGCACCTCTGCTCTGTGCTGGTGAGACCTCATATAACGTACTGTGTCCAGATGTGGAGTCCTCAGTACAGGAGAGGCATGGAACTGTTGGAGTGTGTCCACAAAAATGTTGGTGGGCCACAAAAATGATCCAAGGGATGGAAATCTCTCCTGTGAGAACAGGCTGAGAGAACTGGGGCTGTTCAGCCTGGAGAAATGAAGGCTCCAGGGAGGCCTGATAGTGGCGTTTCCATATCTAAAGGAGACCTGTGAAAAAGAAAGGGTGAGGCTCTTTAGCAAGGTCTGTTGTGATACCACAAGGGGAAATGGTTTCAGACTAGAAAAGGGGAGATTTAGATTGGATATAAGGAAAAAGTTTTTTACGATAAGGGTGATGAGGAACTGGAACAGGTTTTCCAGAAATATGATGGATGCTCTGTCCTTGGAGACATTTAAGATGAGGTCTGATCAACCTGATCTAGCTGCAGATGTTCCCTGTTTGTTACAGGAGAGTTGGACTAGATGATCTTAAAGGGTCCCTTCCAACTCAAATGATTTATGATTCTACAAACTATGCTGTAAGTCTTTGTATCCCATTACAAAGAAATATTGTAGGAGGCCTCTTTCAGCATTCTTTTCCAATGTGGATGAAAGTTTAGGTAAACCTGTGGCATGCAAAGGCTTTACATTATTCATGCAGTTATTTTTGGCTCTCATAGTAACATACTCCGTATTATGCTCAAAAAATCCTATTCAAAAAGAGTTTTAATGTTGTAAAGTCAGATATTTTGAACTTGGGAAGTGCTATAACTAATTTTGCTTGTCTGACCCTATTCAGGATCGTCTTTGGATCGTGGACGTGTTTGTTATGATCACGTAATTAAAGATTGTAGTTTCACTTTCCAAGACCCTTACTTTGTTCAATTAATGTTTTATTTGACATTATCTTCATAGCTCCACCTTCTTTGTCCTTGTATTGAACTCCATATTATTAATTCATTGAAGAACTTTATTAGGAATGGCTGACCACAAAATCTGTATGTTCTGAAAACATTCAAATATTTTAACTCTAAATTGAGGCTGGAGGTTATGAATACCCCCTTTTATTTAGGCCCAAGAGATTAAAACCAATTATGTATTGCTAACTGAAGATATGAATCTCCAAATTAAGAATACAGGGTATTTCTTACATTCAAAGCTTACTTTCAATATTTTACAGAGTTTAACTAAAAGCATTCCCAGGTATCTTGACAGAGAAATTTAAATACTTATTAGTGGGTAACCTGTGAAAATTTTGTTTTCAGTAATTTGTAGTAATAAACAGTGCTGGGGGATGGCACTAATAGTTTAATGGGATACTGCTTAGTTACTCTACCTGTTATGTAAACCCTTATTTTTGAGCATCTTGCTTCAACGTGGACCTCAGACATTCTGCAGTGGTTGGTAAATAAGCAGAACTTATACAAAAAACAGTCACTTGATAAATAATCCTGATTCATTCCCCACTGGTCCATTTTGTGAACAGAATTAAGCAGGACCCAACTTCATAAAAGGTTAATTACAATGAAGATTCTGTTATCCAAAAACTACTCAGGGGAAGTAGTGAAGAGTCATAGTCAAAAAAAACATGCATAAAACATCCTGAAATGAAAGCTACTCAGTAATAAGGGTTTTCTGCAGATTTGGAAATGAAAACTTTCAGAGATTTGTCTGTTTCATACCTTGTGAAGATGGCAAGAGAGGCAGCTAGAAAAGACATAAAATCTTCAGATCTTACGCCATTGCAGACACTTAATCTTTAAAAAAAAAAAAAAAAAGTGAAGATCAATCTGGATAAAATAATGATTCTTCTCTGCTCATTCTGAAAAATTACATTCTATTTTTATCTTCAAATTTACAGACGAAGTTCAGCCTCAGTATTTAAAACATGCATGGACATTTAACTGAAACAAGAACATATTCTGGGGAGGTGTCCAATATAATAAGGTAAAGCTAGTACCTCCATATAGGGCATTGTGCTGTTCTTTTTGAACATAAATTAGTGAAAGGATGAAATGCCATTCAGCACTGCTCTTGTATGGTGTGTAGTTGGACATGCCATGTAGAATAATGTTTGTTTCTGCAAGGCAGTGTTCAACTTGGTAAAATCTTTCAAGTAGATTTCAAATAATGTTCATTTATTTTTCTTCCTGTATGCCGATAATGTTGTACTTCTAAAAGCTGAATATCAATGATTTAACATAAAATGTTGAAGAAGCAAATTGCTTTTCTACATCCTAAAAGAAGAATTTGCAGAGGCTTCCAAGGAAAGCTTCTGTGTTGCAGCTTGGAAAGCAAATGGTATCCTGGTCTCCATCAGAAGTGGGGTGGCCAGCAAGGAGAGGGAGGCAATTGCGCCCTCGTTAAGTGTGTTTGTTACTGCCATCTGGAGTACTGTGTCCAGACCTGAGGTCTCCAACACAAGAAGTGTTTCTGATCCCAGGTGGATTTAAGACATCTGCATACAGGCGCACCTGCAGTTCATCTATCTCAATTTGTGTTTGGAATCATAAGCCCAGAAAAATGGGGTTCTTGTGGGGAAAAAAATCAGGAGATGGTTGAGAATGGAACTCGGGTAGCTCAAAGTGCTGATGTTCTTCAACAACGCTTGTTGCTGCACAGATTGACGTACAGTAGTGGGATCTCAGGCAAGTGTCTTCTTGGTCAGAAGTAATTGAGGTAAAAGACAGCAATCAAATGTGTAAATTCTGAATCACTAGTGCAAGTATTTCCGTCTTAAACAAAAATACATTTCAGTTGCTCCTACAGAACCTTTGGTAGTACATTACAGAAAACATGCTTGAGCCAAAGCAGAAAGTTGTGTTAAAGAGATGTTATGTTAGACTGGCATTTGCTAAGAAATCTGGGGTGGGAGGATAGGAAGGTGTTATGTGTGTTTATTACAAAGTTATTCTTTTCTCACTATTCCAAGTGAGAATCCTGGAAACCTACCACTCTTGAACATCTAGAATTTTGAAGTGGTTTTCAGATCCCCAAACAATCTCGCTTTCGTAGCATTACCTCTGTTTGAGGCCTATAATGAAATGGTACAAGCAAAAGTGGGGAATGTAGATATTCAGATTCAGTGGAGCTCTTATCTGTATTTTACTCCATTGCAGACAGTTCCTTGTACATATTCCTTGAAATACTTGTCTCTGATCTGATGCTGTGAAAAATGGATTGCTTGGATCTGGATGCCTCATTTTGTCAGACAGCTAATATTATTTGTAGACCCCCACAGCTATATAATAGCATAAGCTCTGCAGTATAACAGAATCACTTTGAACAAGTATTAGAGAAACAGGCAGACTCCTAAACTTCAGGATTATTTGGCTGGAAGAGATAGAAACTAACTTCACTTTCTCAGATGCTTATGAGATTTTTTTATTAAGATGAAGAATGAACAAACACACAGTAAACCAGGTTTGCAAATAGAGTATCACAGTCATTTCTATTTATTTATCCTGTTTTATTCTATACCTGCTTATGTTCCAAGCCACTAATTTGTGTTCTGGACACTGTAATTTAAAAAAGTTCTGCCTTAAGTGAAAAAAACTAAATTTAAGGCATTTAGTTTATGAATTTAGTTTACTGAAACAGCAGAAGCATTTGAGATGCAGAGTTCCTGCAAGGAAGACTAGAGTAAGAGAGAAATCTTATGTTACCTTTGTATTTTTTCACATTTGCTAGAAGTAATTTCTGGTAGTCTGAAATAATCCCCTTAATTTTAAAACAAATTGGAACTTAAAGAGACTTTTTTTTTTTCTTTTTCCACACTTGAGTTACCATCCCTCTGAAAATGATGACTTGTTAAAGAAGTGGTGACAGGCCCTTACCCTATCCGACATTTGAAATATTTATGGAAATGGTTTAGCTTTGATATTTATGCCTATTTCAGTCTCTGAAGAAACAGATGATTTTAAAAACGTTATGTAAAACACAAGAATGCTTACTTGGTATCCCAGTATGTAAAGATTCTTGTGCATAACACAAGGATATTTTCAGTATTAACAGATGTAAATTGTTCCAATGTCATGGCAATGTCCAATTACAAAAACAAACAGAACTTTTTATGTTGAAGATATATGCCTAGCTGAGTTATAACGATGTATTTTTCAAAGGCAGTAAAAATGAGAAGTTTAGAGATGGTTATATAAAATTACTATTGATAACAACTTATGGAAATGTTAATGAATACAATATTATGAGTATAAACATAGTTACACCAAGGATGAACAAAGAATAATCTGAGTGAATACAAGGATAAATATTTCTCAAGCTATTAGAAGTTCAGTTTTAAAATATATTTATTAACCAGAAATAGATTATAAAATTCCTTCCCATTTTTGTGATATGAATATTGAATGTTTTGATGAAACAAACAAAAAATCACATGGGATAAAGATCCTATGTCTTCTATCTCAATTTAATTAGTTCAGGGACAGTTGGAACCATGAGTAAGATTGATCTCAGAATAGTTCAAATGTTGCCCTGATTTTCTTGAAGTGTCTTATTGTGTGTTTTGTATAAGCATAAGTCTTGGTATTATCAGATTATAAACTTAGTATTCATAGAGAACTGTCTGTTTCTTTCAAGAGAGAAGCGTTAATCTTTTTTTTTTTTTTTTTTTCCACAAATATTTTGTAATGGGACACGAGACTGGCTCAAAACTGGGATATTTGGATCAGGTGCTTAAAAAAAAAAACTTTATCAAGAGTGGAGTCAGACACTTGGAACTGGCTTCCTAGAGATGTGGTTGGTGCCCCATGTATTTTGCTACTCCCCAGTACAAAAAAGGCATCAGTATACTAGAGTGAGTCTGACAGAGGGCAAGGGAGATTTTTAAGGGACTGGAGCATCTCTTACATGAGAACAGGCTGATTGAGTTGGGACTATTTAGTCTTGACAAAAGAAGGCTTGATGTGTATAACTATGTGGTGGAACAGGGCAAGTGGACAGACCCAGATTCTTCTCTGTGAAGCCCCGTGTAAGAACAGAATACAAAAGACTCGAATTAAAATCCTGGACATCCTGTTTAAACATAGGAAAAAAAACATTTTTACTGCCAGGATGATTGACTACCAGAACAGACTGTCCAGAGAGGCTGTAAAGCCTTTGTTGCTAGAGATGCTTCAAATCCAATTGGTCAGAGATTTGGGCAGCATGCTTTGGGTGACCTTGCTTGAGCAGGAGGTTAGAATAGATGAGTTTCAGAGGACACTATCAGTTCCTGCAATTCTATGAATCATCTCTACTAACATCAAATTATTTTGGTCTTAATTCATCCCTAATGCCAGTATTAATTTCCATATAAGCAGACAAAACAGTCTGGCTTTACACAACACAAATCATTTACATCATCATGGGTGATTGACGCCTTTGTGTAACTTCAGTCTCCCAGGTGGTTTTGCTCCACTTTTTGTGCTCTGTACTGGTAAGCTTGATTTCAAGACTTGCTGAGCTTCAGAGCAACATTTTCCCTTTTGTTTCAAGGATCCCCAGTGAGTGTTGATGCTTCCTCAGAATCTTTCTGGAAATTTTTAAGTCCTTTATTCAGTAACTACAGAAATGTATTGTCAGATTACTTTTTTATTTATTATTCTTAGTCTTATATAAACTACTCTTCATTATCATTTTTATTGAAAAATGCCTTAGTTTTTGCCTATCTCTTTCATCATATTCACCTCTATTTATTTGTCCAATTTCCTGACATCTGACCTCTTGACCTCTTAGAAAAACGCATTTATAGTCTAATCTATTTTTGTCTACTGATGTAGGATTTCTAGCTTAAACTTAATTCACCCTAGTAGTATGTTAGGATTTCACTTGCCTTTTGTCCATGGCCTCTGTGCTTAGAAAACATTCAAGTTCTCAATATTAAATCAAATCAACTTTAAGCAGGAGAAAATGGCTACAATTTTTTCTTTTGAAATGTTGGTGAGTTGGGTTGCTGTTCTTACCTCCCTTTCAATACTTCATCCAAATAGCTCAGGAGAGAGAGGATTTGGAATTTCTGCAGCTTTTTACTGACTAAACCTCTTATCTGTTGTGATCTATAGATATATCTGAATCTCTGGAAGGTAAATGCAGGAGAGATTCCATCACCATTTATATTTTCTACACTGCTAGCTCTGTGACTAAATAACTCACAGATAGACTAATGACAAAATTAAACTTCTTTGAGCTGACAAAAGCGAGATAAATAAACTCAACCCTTTCAAAACAGGCATTGTGAACAAAGAATGAAAAACATTTTCTTCTAGCATCCTACTGGCAAGCTGAACTCCCCATAAGTAAATGATCAGCAAAACAATAAATGAACTCAGCATGTCCTGAGTATTGCTCTGATGCATTTTTGCTGGAGATTAATGTGATTTTTTTTTCATTTGATTCAGGTGCAAGCATACATTGCAATGATTAATTAGATGTCAATGAGATTACACTATTTAGTTACTCTAGGGCAGAGCTTTGTGGCTGGAGCTTGACAAAGCTTTTAAATAGGTACAAAACTTTACAGCATATGAGCAACTGTTTAAGCAAAGGCAACAAAACTTTTTAACTCAAAAGTTAGGTGAGCGTTACACTGTGGAGTTGAACTTTAGCCTTAGATGAATAACTCACTAATGTCACTGGAAGACTCGGCAATCTCACTAGGATTGAGTTGAATAAGTATGTTGGTTCTTATATTTCTTCCTGCAGGCTATTTTCTGAAAACCTTTCTGCACTTTGCAAATTCAAGTTTGGTAAATCCCCTTTTGTCACTTTTGCTTTAGCCCCTACTTTGCATATCTAGATCTGAAGTTGGGTCCCAGTGCTCACAGCAGCTAGCGGGCTGGGATGGGGCAGGGAGGAGCTCATCTTCACAAGTCTGCTCATCAGTGTCAAGGGCTGCTGAAGACTGTTGAAGGTGTTTAGTCCAGTAATTGGAGCAGCCAGTCCTGGCTCACCCCATGCCTGCTTCTCAAAATGTTACTGTGTTTGGGGGTTGCACCAGGCCTTTTCAGATGCAAAATTTACACCACTTTCTATCAGCTCAAGAGATCAAGTAGAACTACCCCTCAACAAAGTATTGCTTAAGAAATTAGCAAGACTGTTCCTATTAGACATTGAAATTCCCAGGTGCTGCTTTGTAAAGAGAACACATGGCTCTTGCTTTCCTGTCTGTAGTAGAAATGAAGGAGATGGCAAAGTTTCCTTGCACAACTATCCTGTTCTGCTGCAAAAGGAATTCTATGCCTAATAGAGACTCTGCCACTTAACTTCCATCTCACTCTCACTATTAATTTCCTAGCAGCTTCCTTCACAGAACTGCATGGCCCACCTGTTGGACCTGAACAATGAACGTCTGTGTTGGCATTAGCTGGTTCTTGGTCAACTTGCAATAAATTCTCCCGAGGCCTTCCTTGTTGGCCTGATCTTGGAACAGTTGTTTCAGCTCTTCCCACATGAGATGTATTTTTTTCTGCTTCCTTATTCACCTGGAATGAAAAGAGCTAAGCATGTATATCGTATCCAGGCATGTCTGTGGTTGGTGACAATCATGAGCAACTTCCTTGGTAACATTGTCAGTTTTTGTTCTATTCTATTATACCAACATTTTAAGATATCAACAAAAATCAGTAACCAGCTGTGCTGATCTCTTTAGAAGCCCAGGATAAAAAGTAATTTTGGGGTCTGAGAAGTTCCATGAGCAGTACAGGCGAGTTGCTCGTATGTAGATGTACAAGTAAGTTGAAAACTAGGAAAGTTATAAATGTTGTGCTGGTATTGTTATTATTTATTATAATTTTAAAAGTATGGCTTACAAGACAGGACTACTGTTATTCATGTGGAATAGATGAATCTACTTGGGTCTAATTTGATTAACACTGAGTAGCCCTGGTACTTTCTCATTATCTTTCACCACTTTGAAAGAAGAAATTGTATTGTCATCTCTTTAGTGTATGCAGGGAAATTTTTATCTGCCCACATACTACTGCTGTTTCACTTCACTTAGATCCTGATTCTATCAACATATTCTTACTAATCTCCTCAAGTAAAGGGTCTGCATACTGCCCTTGATCACTATGAAAGAAACATACTAAAAATCAGTGTGTATTTTTGTGGAAATTTTTATTGAAACCAGCTGTAATTCAGAATTCCAGTCATTTGTTTTCTGGAATTAAGTGATGCAGTAGGTGTCTGCTTGTGAAAAGCAGTGTAACTGGCCTATTCCTTAAACTGTGCCAGCTATTTAAGGCTTTTAAAATTAAGTAGAATGATTTCTGCATGCACTAAGAAATTACAAATGAGCAGAAAACCTAAGGAATTGATAAAATGGGGTTTCAGTAGTATGTATTTACATTGCATGTAATAAAGTAATAGAGTAATAGTGTAATAAAGTAACGGAGTAAAGTAATGAAGCTTGACTTCTATTTATCTAGGCATCAGTGAAATATTAACGGGATCATTGTCACATGCTTAAGAGGAAGTGTCACATGGGGATATTTCATGCTTAATGCTGAAGATTTTGAGACGTGGCTTCCACATTTATTCTTTAGGTTACTTTCTCAGAATTTGTACTTATAAGTATGTACTTATTTGTACTCAGAAGAGACTTATGAAGGAGGAAGATAGTTCATTTTATTCAGTTTCTGTCAAAGAGCCCCCATGTGTTAGCCCTGTTATCCTAAGCTACTGAGTGCTGAGAACAGGCTCTCCTTTGCATTATGTGGAAAGTGACTTTCATAAAACATTTTGACAGCAACAACAGTTGTGTGTGTGTGTGTGTGTGTGTGTGTGTGTATGTGTGTGTATATGTGTGTCTTGCTGTGAAACTGAACGGAAGTTTAGTTGCCAAGCTGTGTGTTCTCTTGTTTCTGAATCTGAATAACTCTATGCAAGTTCAGCTGGAAAGAGAAAACAGGTTTATGTGTTTACTGGGATACACAACTCCAACTGCTTTTCTTTTGTAGCTCAGATTTTGGCTGTGAAGTTGCGGTCTACATAATTTTTTACTGGCTGTTTTTAAGAGTCACCTGCCTTTTAGTGCTGATTTCTGTCTTTCCTCAGAGCACAGTTCTGCAACAGCTTGACTGGACAACTGAAGTCAGAGCTCTAGGGGAAAGGCAAGGACAAGAGGCAGTAGTGAGGAAACAGCAATGAGATGTTCTGATAATAAACAGAAATCTCTAAAAAAAGAGGATTGAGGCCCTTTTACGATTAAGGTTTGTCCTGATTTAAATATTAGATTAATTTAAATATTAGATTAGCAGAATCTGGTATAACAGCTTGCTTGGAGGTCTTTAAAATGGACCCAGTATTTCTTCACAGAGCTTGGGAACGCTCTTTGTTGAGAGTAGAGGTAGACCTAATGTAAAAATTTTAACCACAACTCACTCCTATAGTGCTGCTGTAGTAGAAATGCTGAGTCATAGCTTGAAGCAGTGATTGAGCTCCTGGTAGAAAGGTGGGGCCAACCCTCAGGTGTATGTAATGCACCTGACTGACCAGAAGGGATGGAGCCAGGATCCAGTCCTTCCCAGATCTCATTAAAGGGTTGGCAGTGAAGGCAAGGGTGTCTCACTGGTGATCCCTGTGTATCTGAGGCCTTCTGAGGGTAAGCGTCTTTATTTCTGTTCTTATGGCTGTTGCACTGAGCAGCTCCTCACTTGCTGTGGCTTAGCACATTGCTGCTCTGCTGTCATTGCTGGCCTTTCCATTGTATTGCAGTCACTAGCAGAAAGTAAATTCATTTGCAGCAACCAACAGTATCTTTCCCTCTGGTCCAAGGTAATGGTAATCTATTGCAACAATCCAAATGCTAGTATTCAACCAAAAAAGTTTTTATTGGCTTGGACTCAAATCTTCTGTTTGTTAGAAGAAAAAAGAATGATTTTATAATTGCGGAATCCTTAGAGGGACCTCTGAGGGACATCTAGTCAAATGATGTGATACTGAGTTGGAGGCATAGACTTTTGATGAGAAAATAAAGCAGAAATTTTAGGAGTACTGAGTTCTGTTGCTGTGTAGAGGTGACTGATTATGTCAAACAGTCATATCCAGTGCTGTTATGATAGGCAGCTCCTACGTAGAAGCAGGTGGATATTTCTTAGTTGTTTTGAATGAACTTCAAATTCACCTGTATGTGTTCCTTTCTGTGACTGCTTCCTGCAATCTCTGGCATGCATTTTAAAAGTAGGAGAACTCTTTTTGAAGAAGTGATCAAAAGATACAAGCCTTCAGTTTCATCCCTTGCTTGTGAGCAAATTATATGAATCTTAAACGAGCTAGGCATCTTTCAGCTTTATTGTATTTAGGTCCCACTCATTACAAATGACATTTGTGAATTATGCTGAATGTTTTTTCATGACATGACAATGGAGTCCTAGAGGGTTAAAATGCCATGATGGCATGGAATACAATTAGAAGACTCTGTTATTTTGATGAACCATGGTTGAGGCTGTTGCAAATTAAAATGTGTATCACTTCCTGCTTGTTAAAGTAGATGCAGATCTGAGATTGGCATTTATGCTCACCTCTGCAATTGAAGTTTATAAGGTGATTCAAAAGGGATTTGTGAGTAAGTGTGTTGAGTTGATGCGCTCATTAGAGTGGTTATGCAGAATCAAGAAGCCTAGAAACTGCAGTGGCAAATGGACAACGTGGCATGCAGCAATGTTACTTTCCATTCTGTGGTTATACCTTGTCTCTGATAAAGGTCAGCATCATTTAGCTTGTTACCCACATTGCTGAAGTACATGTATAATGGAGAAGAAGGAGGAAAAAATGATCATTTTCCTCCATGTTACCTTTGTACTACTTGAAACCATTCTTAACAGGGCAGTTTTGAGCACTTCTTACTATATTTAAAGATCCAGAAAAGCACCCTATGCTGATTCATTCCTCTAATATTCCCTGAAGCTGCAGCAGACTCATGCCTGACAAATTCATGAGGCTGAACTCTGCACATTCATGGGATATGGAAGTGAATAAATAGGCTCGTTTTTAAGTTAAATTCACAGGAACTGCAACAAGTTCCAGCACAGCAGTGAACTGTTAAACTGTTTTTGTTTTTCCACCCAATTTGAGTACATCAACAGTGCTTTTAAAAAGCCCAGAAATAAGCATACATAGAGGAGAGTGTCATGCTGATGCAGTTCTGCAGTGTTCTTTTCCGATACTTTCAGAACAAGTGTCTGGAGTTTTAGAGCTTTCTCCTCTTCTTCTACCTGCTAACTTACATCTTAGGATTTTAAATAATTAACAGTAAACACTGTTGCCCATCTAAACATAATGCTCAATAGAATTTTGGTATTACCCGCTGTTCTCATTGTATTGTTAAAAGTGTATGTTGCACCAGTGTAGGAAGAGCATTCTGAAACAGTTCAGGCAACTGAGTCTGGAGACCTTTACAGAGATGGGGAGGGGCTGTATCCTCTCAGCAGGTAAAAGCTTAACTTTAGAGCTGCTACAACATATAAAATTTTCCTGCTCTTTGTTGTAGAAGAAATGCTCTCTTATGTAATGCTTGTTTTCTCTCTCTCATTTTTTTGAAAGTTTATATTAGTGTCTTACACAATTTGCAGTTATGGAGAACTGCAGACAAAATAAGACATCAGTGCTGTTTTGAGTATAATTTCATTTGAGCAAACTTTCATAATTTCCATATTCTGGACAAAGTTAAAATATAACAATTTTAGTGGCTTCTTTTATTTACTATAGAGAACGTGAATCTTTAGCAGAATCGTGCCATGTATATCAAGTGTGCTGTAGTACCTTCTTACACCACATGTCCATGCTTTTACAGTCTTGTAGAAGCCCTTTGAGAGACTTGAAAGAAGATGTCAGAAGTTCTAAGATATGTTCATGGTTTGGAAGTGTTACCCTATGGTTACAGTGGATCTTGTGTTTAATTACTCTCTAACTCATTAGAATGATTTGTGAAGTAGGTATTAGGGGAAGCGGAATGCAGTGAAAATAACACTAATAAATATTGCTATAATTGGTCATAATGCCATTTTTGTGTAAACTTAAATAGTTGCTCTGAAATTGAAACTGTAAAGATTTACATCAGATTAAAAATGTCTCTGAAAAGAATGACAATTTAGGAAATACGTAATTCTGTACATGGAAAACTTGCAGAAAAACAAAGCTGTAGGCTGCACAGCACATTGAAAACTATTTTCTGCTGTTGGTTGATTCTTCTGCAGTTCACTGTAAGGTGACATTTCCATTTAAGAGCATTCACTGTCAGCTCTCAGGTAGCACGCCTGTTCATGTTTTGATAAAGGCTTTCTTTGACCATGTATTATCAAATATATCAAGTCTTTTAAAGCAGAAGTGGGGAAAAAAGAAAATTGTTTTATCAGTGTGTTGTCTAAATGTTTTTATGCATGTGTTTTTTAATGTCATAAACCGTTTGACAAGATTTGTTTCCCACTTTCCCAAACCTTGTGACTTCTGTGGCCTATTGTTTTTATCAGGTATCATTGGTAGGAACAACTGATGTTACAAAAACTTTTAAAAACATGCTGCGTTTGATAATTATTAGATTCATGATTCATTGCATACAGGTTATATTGACAGATACAAAATGAATCTCCATTTCTAAATCAGCTAATCAACTCGCTACAGCTTCAATCACCCTTACATAAAGTGATGGATTTTACTTTGGAGCTAATAATAAGTGAATGTTACAGAAGCAAAAGGCTTGGGAAACTTCTTAGGACCTATCTTGAAATACTAGAATAGCAGTGTTTAAAAATAACAAAAACAAGTGGACAAATGAAATCATAGTAAGGGTAGATAAGCAACTGTGGAGGAGAGCACTTAACAAGGCACATATAGACAGCTATTGGTTAGAACAATGCATCCATCTGGAGCATGCAAAAACAAACTAATCAAAGCAGCAGGTAAAATATCATAAGCAGTTTGAATAATAAGCTGAGAGGGGAAACTTATTTTCCTCCTGGAGAATTTCCAATATTGTTAGTCTTTATGTCAACCAAGGATTTGGAGTTTCTCCCAAGATAAAATCATGCTAAAGATAAAATCCTGCAGGTAAAGATTCCATCTGTCTCCAAGTTTTATCAAGAAGAGAGGAAAAGTTCCTAAATCCTGTTCAGCCTATTTCACCACCGAAGTGCTACCAGCCTCTTACAGTAGGTTGTCTGAGCATTTCTGTAGGCTAAAGCTGGCTTTGGGAGTAAAGCTGCTTCGTTTTGAAACTGTACAGCAGAAAATACTATTTCTGCTGTAACCTGTCAACCACACTGTGGAAGTGGTCAGTGGATGTTATGCTGGATTTCCATTTATCTACCATGTTGTTAAACAGTGGAGTTATGAGATACGGGATGATGCAGTAAGTTTCAAAATTTCTCCTGTGCTCAACACTGTGGACTCACAAGCTCTCCAGTACTGATGCTTGTCTAGCTCAGACTCTCTTGATGTCAGTAGTGATTTTCAACTTTTCCAGCAGCACAAAAACCTATATCCATAGCTTTCAACTCTACTCTCCAATGGCTTACCTGCGTGTTTATGTTGAGATTAGATAGATTTTTCTCTGTAAGAGGGGGAGATGCTTCTAGAGTTCACCTAATGCTTATGAAAGAGGAAGATAACACAGAAGGAAGAATTTTGTTATAAGTAATTCCTGAAAAACTTTCCCTGGTCTCTTACTGATGAAAAATGTCATATGCTGAAAATAAATCATTCAAAAAGCAGTTCTTCTGGCTTTTTCTGGAATGTCTTGACCTACTTAGCCCAAAGCTGCATGAAGATTTTGATAGCAACTGCATACTGGAGAAAGAAATCTGCCTTTATATATTCAATCCTGTAACTCTCTTCAGATGCATTTTTTTTTTTTTTTCATAAATTGCAGCTCCAGGGTACAGATAGATCATGTAAACATCTCTAGATTATAAAAATCCTGAGTTTCATTATTTAGTTTCATCCCCCAGCATCTGATGGAAGTGGTGTCAACAGTATGTAGGGAAATCCTGTCTAGTAGCAGCAGATGTGACAGACAGCATGAAGGCTGGAGACAAGCATCTGTATGTGTCCCTAGTGCTGGGGACTGCTTCATGTCAGTAAAAACATGCATGTGTTGGATGTGGGAATTGATCATTTATGTCACACAAATAATGTCAACTGTTTGCCTTTTACCAAATAAATCCAATACTGAAAAATTCAGTTCTACTGTCTGAAGTAATAAAAAGGAGAAAAGACTTCTCAGTATGATAAGTAAGGGATAGAGTTGCCAATAGAAGGCCTCATGGTTATTTGAACACTAGCTTAAATATGAAATCATGCAAATAAATAAATAAATAAATTGGACATTGGAATCCAGTCAACCACACTTAGTTACTAGTTTTTTTTGCTTGTTTCTAGCATTGTTCTGGACTATGTCAACTAGCATAATTCCAAATAGTTTCTAGGCTTGTTTGGAATTTAATACATTCTAAGCCTATTCCCAATAGCTTTTTTTTTAGGTGGCCACTCTTATAGAAGAAGGAGTTTAATATTATGGATATAGAACCTTCTTTGGCATTTGCCCTTACTGCCCTGGAGTAGTCCAAAGCATGTTAGTATATATGGTAATGTAGGTGTAGTCTCTATTTCGAAGCAGAACACCACTATGTAGTAACCAGTGTAGATGTTCCTCCTCAGGTCAGCTGTCTGACTATTAAGAGCCACACCAGTACCCACTACATTTATGCACTGGCTTATCTGCATCCCTTGCATCTTTGTATTTCCTCAGTGCAGCTAAACAACTGATCTTAGCACTGTGGTATAGCAGTGATGCTACGCTCTTTAACCTTTATTAACCTATTCAAATCCAGTTTGCAAGATCTGAGGAAATAAGTTGTGAACTGATGACTTGCAGTCAACATTGTGTATAGAAAGTCGTTTAAAGGCTTAGCAACATAATCGTATTTATTGAAGAGGATTGAGTTAGCATAGAAATAAATGGCATTTATTCTTAAAAAGGTTGGCTCCTCTGAAATAAGTTGTGAAGGATCTGGTGATGTATCTCTTTATTGCAAAGGTTGTGTGGTTACTTTTTGTATCAGTGCATTTATTTTCATTGTAGGATGTAATTCATAAAATGTTTTGTTGGTTGTGGGGTTTTTTGGTACTTTTGATAAAACTGCAAAAGTAAAGTTGCTGAGATGTTTAAGTAAGCCATTAATAAAGCTAATTATATAATGATAAGGCTGCGTTAAACTTTTGAATCATTTTTCTGTCAGGTATTGATCAAGTTTCGTAGATGTAAGCAAGGTCAGAATGAGTTTCTCTTCAGATGTGGAAACAAGATAAATGAGTGAGAGAAAGGGGAAAGGAGAGGTAGGAAGGAAATCCACTAATAGGTAGATTTTTCCGGACATCAATGAGGTTTATAATGTAGATTCACTATTCTGTTACTGAGGTCTGAAGGTGACTTCCTAGTATCAGTAAAGTAAACTATATTTAGTAGCAGCTGTTAGAGATGTTTGTGCTTGGAAAGTGAATAATATTCCTTTGTGAACACAGTTTGCCTACATGCTGTATGTTGCAGGGTGGCTCTTGTAATATACTTGAAGAATTGAATCTAGTTCTAACATTATTTCTTTAGAAAAATTGAGTGGTAAAGGCCCTCTAATTCAGTGTTTTGCTAGAAGGTAT
Organism: Lagopus muta; assembly: GCF_023343835.1. Taxonomy (NCBI): domain Eukaryota; kingdom Metazoa; phylum Chordata; class Aves; order Galliformes; family Phasianidae; genus Lagopus; species Lagopus muta. Next base: position 85,805,623 of record NC_064433.1, read on the forward strand.
TATCTGAGAACAGCTTATAGGAGTGCTATTTTCTTTTAGGTTAATGCTAAATGAATAACTACTTCTTTATAGGAAGAGGAAAAATATCATGTGATGCTATGGTGCTATGCAACATATAAAGAGGAATGCCCAGCAAATGGAAATTATTATTTTTCTTTTTCCATCAAAATTAGATTATTTTCTCTCCTTGGTTCTGCTATCAGCATGGACCGAAGTTCCCTTGTGACTATTCTGCTACAAAAAAGAATACTTATTGGAATATTATGCATTAATGTTGCTACATGCTTCTGAAGGTTGCACTTAATAAACAAAGCACTGTGCCTACTGTCTATTGAATAGCATTTTAAATTAGTGTATAATTGAGCCAAGAATGAGATTCCCATAACACAAACCATATGGCTTGCTTATACTGGAAGATTCAGTAACAGCATAAGTTCAGACTTCGTTTGTTTGATATAAGAGCTTTTCTATCCCTTGTGTTAAAAGTAAAAATATTTGTGAGATACTGAATTGCACCAAGAGCAGCAAATTTATCAGTCCTGAATGTACTTTTTTTTTTTTTTTTTTTTTTTTTCCATGATGTATCTTCAGGCTTCAGTAATGTAGAAGAGTGAGGCTAATCCCACGCATTGTTTTGGGAGAGGAGTGCTTTTGGGAATATATTATTTAGAATGGAACCCAATACTGTGGAACTCTCTGCAGACAGAGATGTCTGTAGAGGCACATCTGATATAGCTGTTGGAATGGGATTAAATGTTTCTTAAATTAGACCAGAATTATTGTAACAGCTTCCATTGTCAAAGGCAGCTGCTCTGTCTGTAGTGTAAAAAATAGCAGAAGAAACATAGCTGTCGCCACAGACTGTTTTCAGTCCTACAGTGTCTTTAGTCATACATTAACAACTTCTGAGATGCCTGTAATTTTAAGATAATTGGCTACAATATGCATGATGAGACAATGAATGATGGACAAGTAAAATGCGAGTCGCCTGAATCTTCATTGGATGTATATATGAATCTGAGAGTTAGCAAAGCTCTGACTTGTTAACAGGCCTGGGTACTTTGCCCACTGGTCAGGGTTGCAAAAGCCCAAACCACCTCAAATAAGTAAAGAAAATGGAATTGCTTCTACCCTACTGAAAGCTTTTATTCTCAAATACAATGTATTGCAGTAATACACAGATTAAAACTGCAACAACTGCAGAAAAAGAATTGCTCTCTAGGAAGTGGTAAAAGGGCACAGGGTGCTAGAGACACTCAGAAATGCTCAGGAGCTCAGTGGTGAGAAAGGCTGAAGGCTTTGGGAGCTTTTGCAAACTGGGTTAGAAAAGACCAGACAAAGGAATGTTACATCCATCTGGTCTTATTTCCCTACAGTAACAACACAACTACATTTCTTTCTAGCAACTAGCTGATTTGCAGGGAAAATGCCTAACTTGAAGTGTCTGTCAGGAGGTAAGAAACAGGGATATTAACTACAAAGGAGGATACTGGGGAAACTCTAGAGGAAAAATGAGGTACTGTCTTAATGTCTGAACAAGAATGGAGATAAAACATGAGTAATATATGGGGTCATTAGTCCTCAAGCAGTTACATTTTGAGACCCCATTATTGGTTCTTATATTGTTGAAAATGTAAATAGTAAAATTGTGAACTTGCCGTTGGTATTATACCAAAGCAAAGACAGTAAGCAAATGATTGCCCAAGATCTGTGCCAAATTGGATTGCAAATTAGTACTGTGCATGTTTGTTGCAGGACGTGATGGTTGTGTGTGTACAGAGAGAGTCGTGATTATTTTTCTTCTTCAGTTCAACTTGAATTTTATTTCTGCAACAAGGGAGGTTGAAAGCTGGAGTTAGTGACCTCCCAAAAGCTCTCTCCTCCTTTATACTCCTGTTTGAGAGGTTTTCTGTAGAGCTGCTTTTTGGTTGTAAGGAAAAGAAAGGAGTTGTTAATGTAAGTTCTGGAGATTGCTCCCCATTCCATTCAACCAAATAATGTTTGTTTATTTTACCTGTGCTAGTACTTATTAAAACACATCACCATTCCTTAAGCCTCTGGGTGTGCTTACAGCTTTAGAAACATAATTAAGCTTCACATGTTCATAGCTGTCCATCCAAATTTGATACTGGTAGAAGACAATCGTTAAATTAATAATTCCCAACAGGCATATCTAAGAAGGAGGCTCTTGAGATGGGCTCTGTTCTGGGCATTGTGAGCTGCTGGCCCTCATGTCCATGACTCAGCAGAGAGGTGACCTTTGGTGGTTTGGGGGTTCCCGGCATGACTGCAAAGTTTGCATGTCTCAGCTTTTGTATGCCACCTTGGCACTTCAGAATGGCCTGATTTTTAGAGAGTGTGAGGGAGGCATTCTATGAGACTCAAGCTCCTTTAATGTCCTTCAGAAAAGATTCTGAAGTAGAATAAATTGGTGCAATCTACATTTTTGGCGGCATTCTTCTTTTTGTTTTCCTCCTTAAATAATACCTCTTGTTTTCCTCCAGGATTTCTTGAATGAAGAATTCATTGCTTTGTAAAGATGCTGAAGTGGGGTAAATAAAAAGATTCTATATAAAAATCTGAAAAATGAATATGCCCTCTAGAGCAATGCAGGTTGTTATTTAAAGCAGTGTACCTCACAGGAAAAGGAGTAAGATTAAACCTACTGTACCTTACCTTAACAGCTGTTTTGCAGAACATGCATCATGTTGCTTTTCTCACTTTTTCTTTTAAATCTTTTTTCCCTTTTGCTTATACTTTTTTTTTTTTTTTTTTTTTTTTTTTTCCCTGTCTTATGTTATGTCATTCCTTCTTGCAGTTTGCTTCATTCCTCTCTGATGCTGTGGGTCTTTGTTTTTCTTTTCCCATATCTGTTATTTTGCTGCCTTGCTGAAGGTTCTCAGGGCTGTGTTCCTTTGTGCTCCCTGTTTCCCCTGGCTCACACCGTCCCCCTGCAGTTCTATACCCTGACTTCTGCTCCTTCTTCCTGCCTTCTCTTGTCATCTTCCTATTATTTTCGCTTTCATCTTCTTGTTTACGGCTTAAAATACTTATAAATAATTTCTTGCTGCGTCAAAGAGCCCATCTCTTGTCTAGCTGCCCCTTGCTTGTGCTTTCAGAGCAGTGGTGGACCTCAAGGGGAAAGCCTCTGGCCTGCTCTTTTAGTACAGCTCCTCTTCAGCTTTGTGAATCACATGTCAGCTGAGGAGGTGGTCTCCTCTTTCAGCATCAGTGTCCTCCTGTGGCACTGTGAGAGTCAGTGTGACCCAGGGGATGGAACAAGCACAGGGGTCCTCACATAGTGCAACAGTAGGGTCATTTGGCTGCACTGGTAAATCTCTGCTTGCTGTCCTCTTGTAGTCAGGAGGTAAAACAAGAACTAGTGAGGCTGTATCGTTCCTTCTCTGGCTGATTTGCAGCATCAGGTCACGATTGTTGGGGATGGTTAAGTAGCAGCCTGCCTTTGAGACTGTAGCTATAGCTACAGTGGGCACAGAAAGGCACAATTTCCAGGTAACCGAATGACCTGCTAAATCCTGTAGGCTTCTTGCTTTCTTGTTGAAAGCTTTTCTGTCCCAGGGGAAGAGTGGTTCAGTGTTCAGGACCATGGTCCGGAATTTAGAAGTACTGTTTTCAAGTCCCCTCTGTTCTGCAGATGTTTTGTCTAAGTGTAACCACTTAGGTTCTCTTTACTTCAGTTTCTTGTCAGCAAAATCTTCCTCTGCCTCCTAAGGGCACCCTTATGGAAAAAGATAAGATTTTCTACAGACTATGGGATAAAATGAACAGTTGCTGCCGTAACAAAACCCTGTATAGTCATGCTCTAATTAGATGTGTTAAGAGGAATCTTGCTAACTGATATGAAATTATTTCTTAAGACAGTCCAGCCACTTGTTTTTTGTATGTATTTATTTACACTTTTTAATTTAGTATCCTCATAAGAAGGCAGGTAAGCACAAGTTGTCTATCCTTCTGTGAAACAATTGCCATCTTGGAAAAATGGAACATGATAAAAGCAGGGAATATTTGTTTGTTGTTCAGCTAACCATATGTTCAGCAGTTTGTTTAATTTGGATTCTGATTGGGTTTTATTTGTATTGAAAGATATTGGATTGAAAGATATAGGATTACAGCAAAAAGTTGTGGAACAGCTGCGGATCAGTATATGGTGATTACAGGTTATTGTAAAGAAGGACTTGGCCGAAACCAAGAGAAGGGCTCTGCAGGAGGGAGTTGTTCTGAGACCTTTGTGGTACATAGAAGGAGATAGTGTTCAAAAGAAGTGATCGAGTTCTTCTGGAACCTCATCAAGCCCTTGCTTTAAATGATTCAAAAATAGCTTGGCTGTACCCCAACCCCCACCAAATAATGGCAGTACTCTTGATTTTTAAGGATCAGACTTGCCTTAGGAAAAATATTCTACATGGTTCACATAGTTTAAATCAAATTATTTTTGAAATGATTTATTGATTTATTAATGACATGTAATTAACTGAGAATCACTGAATTATAACCCCCGGGACCAACATCAGCCATACAACAAACAAACTTCAATAACAGACACTTCCAAAGGGTTAGTTGAAACCTCTTGATTTCTAAACATACTACTGAAGTAACTCTAAAGAATTCTAACTGAAGTTTTCCTTGGACTATGTTTTCTTTCTGTATGTGCCTTTGCATATGCAGTCAGAGCAAGTTTTGACTGCTCTCCCTCCATTCCAGCATCTTTCTCCATGTTACAGATGGGTATGTTCCCTTTCAATTTCAAGCTAATTCTCTCCTTGTTCCAGAAGTCTGTACGATTTCCTGTTTATTTTTGTTTATTCAGTCTGATGGCCATCTTCCTGTATAGCCTCTTCCTCAGTAGTTCCAAGATTAACTGCAAAGACTCTACATTGAAAGGTTGTTCTGCCCACGATAACTTGCTTTGCTAGCAAATAGGGTGAAATAGCTTGGTTATTATATCTTGGTTAATATAGTCTGTCATTTCATCTTGCTCTGGGCTAGCTTTTCAGACATGCTATTATACTTATGCTATTCTTTATAAACATGCAGAAAACTTGCAAGACAGAAAACAGAAATTAAACAATGACCCATGAGACATGCCTGTGACTAAAAAGAGCAAAAAGCACCTTGGCTGTCTAGAGAAAGCCTGCAGCATTTGTCTCGAGCTTGTAAGGAAAGCTAGTCTGAACCTCAGCAGATGAGGTCTGAATTTCATTGTACTATAGGTTTTAAGAATGTACAACTCTTTCTCTTTACAAAGGCTTTTGTCTCTGGAAGACTTTATAGAAGCCTCGTACTGCAGTTCAGTCTCTCCACAGTTTGGCATCATAATTCAAACTCTCTTTCTCTCCAACAAGAGAGGATGTCTCAAAGGTGGATGAGGAACAAGTGATACTAATTACCACCAGTCACAAAAATATTTGTGGGAAGAAGTTGCTGAAAAGCTAGGAGCAGCAGCATCTTAAAAGGGCACAAAGAAACATCAGACTTATTTCACCAAAGCTCTTGTTGGAGTGTAGCATTAGATAAGATTAAATGTATACATATGATCTTCAAATACTTTTAAAAGTTAGACAACAATATTCAATTTGAAATGATGCCAATCTGATCTCCTTAATTTTTCAGTGTCTACTGAACCGTTGTACCACTGAATAATTAAAGTTCACCCATCTGAAGATGAGAAGAGTGTGTGAACAAGGAGACCAGAAAAGAGACACAGGACTGTTAGTAGTCCCATAACTTTCCCATATTGGTAGTAATATAATGGCAGGGGGGGAAAAAAAAAAGATAATTTGAAAAAAAGTAGAACTGCAGGATGGGGTGAAAATATTGCAGGAAATGAACAACATGGCCATTCTTTGTAGTAATTTGTTCTCTTAGAAGAGCAGAATTAGAAAGCTTGGAAAATGTTTTGGCTGAACAAAGATGAGCTAGTAGATTTGTACAATGAAGTAAGTTAAACTTGAAATAGATTTTAAAATGTACATCTTTCTGGGCACAGATGACATTATATATCCTTCACAGGAACACGATAACAAGAAAAAGAGACTTGACAGAGTAAAATTACACAATGAAATGTGCAACAGAAGATAGAGTAGGAGGTCTTGTTGAGGCTGAATAGATTCCCAAGAGAAGCATGGATAAAAATGTTGAGGGTACCCAGTGACACGAGGGGAAACTGTATGCTTTCTGAGCTGAACTCTCCAGTTCACTGAAGTCTAAAACGTTAGAAGTTGCCACTCAAAAGGGAGAACTGGATCTTCTGAGATAATAGCTAGTCATCCTTGAAAGGTACAGGGCTAGCCAGCCAAAAGAATGAAGATGTTTGAATTGGATCAACAGTGCAGTCGGCAGCACAGTCAGTTAGTAAATGTTGACAAATTCCATATGTTCAGTTTCTCAGGTGATACAGATGACAAATGATCACCCTAGTTTTTGGAGAGGAGTGACAACTGATGAATTTCTAAATGCTTCTCGGAGTAATGAATAAGGCTGGTTTTTAAAGAGACTATTGGCCTTCTTCCTCACTCTTTTCCCCATCACTCACTGTCTGAGCAAAATTGTGGATTGAAAGCATGTTTCCTACAAATTAAGTAAGTCTTCTAACAGCAGATTAATGGCTTGTTATGTGATAGAGAAATATGTCTGAGGTATATGTAACATTAGTAAAATTAATAAATATTGGTTACGTTTAAAGCTTGAAATGAAAACCTGAAATTTGTTATCAATATAAAAGCTGTTTCATTGGAAATAAGGGGAAACCAAGAAAAATTGGTTAAAAGTCTCTTTTTTCAATTTTTTCAATGGAACAGTAGTATGTAATCACTTATTTACTTCATGAAAGCGTTTATTGTTATGCATGTACAAACGTACAAGCACATATAAATGACACCTTACAAATAGTTAATATCTTAAAGTATGAATTTCTTAGGCACAAAGGGACTTGATTTGTCCACAGCAGGACTTGCTGCATGGGTGTAGAAAGAAGTACTGGCATTCAAACAAGCAGTTTTGCTACAAGGCTGTTCAGCTGCTTTGCTGCTATAATGACCAGAGCTAACCGACCAGCTATGCACCAATTCCCACCTTTTTGTCAGAGATAACAAAGGGGATTGACTGAGACCCTGAATTCTAATGGGGTTGAGGGAAACGACTCATGTCTGTTAGCTCCATAGACCATTTCTGGTTTTATAGGCTGCTACAAAGGCATAGAAGTGTCCCAGATAATGGCACATTAGTGAGGCACAGAGCACAGGCTAATGAGTCTTGCCTTCTTAGGGGACAGTGAGACTGAGGGCACTGCTCCTTTGACACGAACACTTTGCTCCCAATGTCATAGTTAACTCAATGATGCTAGCTGGATGGGAAGGGGGTAAAGTCTATGAACCATCCTGTGTTATTACATGGTGTGAACTGGCTTGCAGTACATTTAGTCCTAATACTTAAGTAATTTAAAATAGCTTAAATTTATACAAAATTAAATTAAATTGATACTGGAGCTGTCTGCTGTATATTGTATCTAGTTTTTAGTCAAATCAGTGGCTCATTCTGTGGACTTCATAAGTGTTAGATCAGTCTTAAAAATATTTTCATGTAACAGCAGTAATAACATAAAGACGGGGAGCAGCATATAGAAGGAAATATAGACCAGCCCTGGCTTAGCAAATTAGGAAATTTAGACAGTTAGATTCTGTCTTATCTTCAAAGGCAAAGCAGAGAGTCGACAATCTATGCAGAGAGCTCCAGGGCTGGTTTAGATGATGAGAGACTGATTTTCAGGAAGAAAGATATGCCAGCTGACAAGAACATGGAATCGCTTTAGAGAGTAGTAAGTAATGCACTGAGGTGTTTCTGTTTTTTTCTTAGATATTTCCCTCGAGCTATGCAGAGACAACAAGGATTGTCCTGGGGAAAAGGGTGTTAGCTTTAGTTCTCAAGATCTCTCTTGAGTTTCTTGTTCCAATGCAAACTTTCTGTAAAAATGTGAGTAAATTGCCTAGCCACAAATCCACTAAGGTATTAGGTTTCCTAGTACTGGTTTCAGTCCCTTGTTACCATTGATTCTTAAGTCTGAATGCTTTTGTATCAACAGGTTTGGGGCACTTTGAGGAATGCAATAGCCAAACATACTTGTGAAGCAGTCCCTTGGTTTTCCTATTCAGTTCTTTCCTCCGTAAAAGATAACTGCTGAGAATCACAGCTATTATTCAGCTTTGCTTTAACCATAGCAGTTTTGCAGAATGGTTAGAAAACCTTTTTCTTTTTCTTTTTTTCTGTTTGTTTCCCTTTTCCCCCCTTTTCCTTTCCTTTCCCCCCTTTTCCTTTCCTTTTCCTTTCCTTTTCCTTTCCTTTTCCTTTCCTTTTCCTTTCCTTTTCCTTTCCTTTTCCTTTCCTTTTCCTTTCCTTTTCCTTTCCTTTTCCTTTCCTTTTCCTTTCCTTTTCCTTTCCTTTTCCTTTCCTTTTCCTTTCCCTTTCCTTTCCCTTTCCCTTCCCCCCCTTTCCCTTCCCCCCCTTTCCCTTCCCCCCCTTTCCCTTCCCCCCCTTTCCCTTCCCCCCCTTTCCCTTCCCCCCCTTTCCCTTCCCCCCCTTTCCCTTCCCCCCCTTTCCCTTCCCCCCCTTTCCCTTCCCCCCCTTTCCCTTCCCCCCCTTTCCCTTCCCCCCCTTTCCCTTCCCCCCCTTTCCCTTCCCCCCCTTTCCCTTCCCCCCCTTTCCCTTCCCCCCCTTTCCCTTCCCCCCCTTTCCCTTCCCCCCCTTTCCCTTCCCCCCCTTTCCTTTCCTTTCCCCCCTTTTCCTTTCCCTTCCTTTTTCCCCCTTTCTTTTCTTTTAATATTTTAAACATAGAGCAAGGTGTTACTTCTCATTCGTTTCAGTGCTTTGGGTCCCTTGTTACAAGAGCTATGTTGTTGAGGTGAAGTGATTATAAGTTTATTTTAAGAACGTGACATATCGTAGATGAGCAGCTGCATAATATAGTCCTATGCACTTAAGAGTAGTAAAGACAGATTGCAGAGGGCCAGCTCTGAGTAACAATTCCTTACTGTTGCTGTCAAATGTGTGTATTGCATGGTGCAGTGCCATATAGCCTGCAAAGTTTGGCTGTCTCATTGTGAGCGCAGGCAGCTGTTTCAGCACACTAACAAACCCTACTGAGAATCCTGCACTGGCTATCAGGTTGTTTTTTTTTTCCATTCCTGCAAAGCCAGCCCAGGATCTGCGCAAGAACTTCTTTACAGTGAGGTGACGGAGCACTGGAACAGGCTGCCCAGGGAGGTGGTGGAGTCTCCTTCTCTGGAGATGTTCAAGACCTGCCTGGATGCCTACCTGTGCGACCTGCTGTAGGGAGCCTGCTTTGGCAAGGGGGTTGGACTCGATGATTTCTGGAGGTCCCTTCCAACCCCTACCATTCTGTGATTCTGTGATCTCTGTCAGATCATGCATAGTTGAAGCTGCTCAGATACATTCATGGTGTGCAGGTCAGCATCAGACTTGGTCTCAGCAGATTCCTGATGACCGAAGGCAACATTTCATAGCTTTGAAGCAATTACATTTTATTTTGACACTAGAGGGTGGGTCAAAGAACTAACTGTTTTTCAGACAGAAGCCGAGAGGACCTCTGCTGTGTAAATTAGTACAGCTCTCTTTAAAGCAATGAAGCTATTCTTGTGTACACAAGGTGAGGTTCTAACTCAAAGCCTAATGGAAGAGGGGTGACACAATGAATAAAATTTTTCAAAAGCTTTCAACCTTAGTCTGACTTTGTGCCCATTTCTTTTGTAATAAAAAAGTCTTATTAAATTTACAGGGCACAGAGTTATGCCAAGGCTGAAATAGGCTGCTTGTGAAATCCCGTCCCTCAGATGAAGAGTGTCTCAGATTGCTCACTGGAGACAAGTGATTGACTGTGAGAGTTCAACAGTTTGATAGGGTCCTTCTTGGTCAGCACTGACAAAGCTGAAAAGCTCTGTACAGCTCAAAAACAAAAAAAAACAAAAAAAAACAAAACCAAAAACAGAAAAGGAAAGCCCAAACAAAGTGGATGATCCAAATGTAGTGTATTTCCACTGCATTCCCAAGTAGTGGAAAACTAGCTATGGAATCTCACTTTTCTGGGAATCTTAGATGTCAGAGATAATGGATCTCTAAGGAGATATCTTTTGATATCTTCCTCTATGAGAATTTCAAGATGTGTTTGGTGCTGAGCTGTTCTTTGTTTTATCAGATGTTACTATCTGCCTGAAAACATGTTGCACGACTAAAGAGAGTGAGGTTTTGGGTTTTTTGGGGGATAGGAGGGGAATGTCAATATGTATTTAAATGATCAGTGTCTTTTTTGATTTATGAGGGGAATCTGAAGACTTCCTAGTGTTTTTTATTGACTTTTATCTGTCCTTAATATATTGGGCCCCATTTCCAACATTTGCCAGCATTATATAAATAACTCAAAGGATAAAATGATAAAGGGGCATGAAGAGAAAAAAAAAAAAAAAAAAAAAAAAAAAACAACCCAACCAACTAAAATCTAAGCAACTCTCGTCTTTCCAAAGGTCATTTTTGTAATGCTATAAAAATAAATTAACTTCATAGTCTTACAAAATCATTAGAGTTGGAAGGGAGGCTTAAAAAAATCATCAGAGTTGGAAGGGAGGCTTAAAAATCAGCTAATCCAACTCCCCTGTGACGAACAGGGACATCCACAGCTAGATCAGGTTCCTTAGAGCCCCCATCCAGCGTGACGTTAGATGTCTCCAGGGATGGGTCATCTCTGGGCAACTGATTCCTGTGCCTCACAACCCTTATCATTAAAAACAAACAAACAAAAAAAACCACTTTTTCTTATATCCAATCTAAATCTCTTTAGTCTGAAACAGCTTATTCTTGTCTTATTATGACAGAGGAATCTATCCCAGTACATTTACTAAAGAATGTCCTCATACATTAGCTTCTAACAGAACAGTGAATGGATTAACACAACTGGAGAACATAAGAATTGGGATAATTTTTAAATATTTTTCTCCTGCTAATATCACTGAGTCCAAAGCAGCACCGATGTGTTAATGTAACTTGATCAAGCTGATTATACACCAGCACAAAGATGTATTCCATATCTGCTAGCCTCATCATCATTCATCCGCAGTGTGTTCCAACTGACTACGCTGCTCATCAGTAGTTATGTTCTATACACAATGAAATTACCATATTACATGTTTGCATTGATATATGTAAATATATTCATTTCATGAGGACAGGAAACTTGCAAGTGCTTTCATTGTAGAAACGGTTTCTTATAGGAATTGTTTCAGGTCTCATGACTGTATTCTTAAACTATGTAGTTTTGACTTAAGCAGATATGGTTAGTTCATCAGTAAGTAGACTCTTAATAATGTCTCTAAGATACTCCTCAGTAGTAGCTACTTACTTTAGTGGGTTTTGACGGGACTTTGCAAGGGTGGTTGTTTTGTTTTGTTTTTTAAGTAAGCGTTTCAAAATGTAAATCTTAGATATGTCTGACCCATAATTCATAAGCAACTTGCTATCTGTAGGACTCTGTTATCCACTCCCCTAGGGGAAAAAAAAAATGCCAACACAGAAGGTGGAAGGCAGAGAAAAAATACAATCTCGTCTCCTTAATATTTTCGTGTTATTGTTGGTGGGACAGAAGAGGGGGAACGGTGTCTATGTGAAAGTGGCTAATGTAGGACATAATTTGTAGCTCACACTGTGCAGACAGATCCTCAGTTCTCTGGGGTTCTTCACAATGTGGATAATCATGCTACTGCACGCAGTCACTCAGGAGGTCATACTTAAGCACTGTAATTTTGAGGCCATACTGTGCATGGTATGTTTTATAGAATGCAGATGAATCCTTGCCTACTAAGGCACAGTCCAAGTCAAATTGCACTTTAGAGCTGCAAATAATGCCTCTGTATATAATTTTTGATGACTTCTCTGTTTACATCAATAATGTAATCTTAAAATGGAGGAGAAAACTATAAAAGTATTTTAAAAGTTAGTAAATAAAGTACTGCTTTACTAAGGAACTTTTAATGTTACTGTTCATATCAGAACACATGCAGTGCCAGCTCTTTGTAATTATCAAAAAATAGAAACTGTAGACACGGGAGAAAAATATGAAATTGGAAGTATACATGATGAGAGATATAATGTCTAAATTATTATTATTATTGTAATTTCCCCTTTAGTGCTCCTCTCACAGGGGAGAGCATATTTTTCACTAATTTTTAAAGTTTTGCTAAACTGTTTTGTTTGCTCCATTCAGACTCTGGAGAAGTTTGCTAATTCTAATATCACTGTGTGGCCCACAAACAGTAACCCCAAAATAAAAGCGGCTTATTATGTTATCTTCACACCAAGGGACGTTTGAGGAAAATTACTAGCTGTTTGTGGAATAAAGCAATTGAAAATATGCAAGTACACTCAACAAGCAGATGGTATTTAGAAAGAGCTGGATTATCTTTTCACAGCTCTAACTCAAAATTTTTGATTCAGAAGTCACTTTGCATTTTTCTCTCCTCTAATGGTTTCATAATGTAGTGGTCTTGAGGGTTATCTGTTACCTCAGTGTGAACGTAGCCTTTCATTTCTTGAGTAGTCATATTTGTACTTAGACTGTATAAAATACTACATATACTGTTCTATTACTTTTTTTAAGGAAAAAAAAAAGAACAGTTCTACACACACTAATCTTGAGAATGAAGAATCGATACTCTGTTAGCTCCAATAAGCCAATGGGGTGTTTCATAAAAGAAATAAAAGATAATGTGCTTGGTTATCCTACTTGTTCATGGAAGGTTATTTTTATCAGAAATATGGAAAGTTATCCAACACCATCACAGATTTCAAACCTTATCCCCAGTGGGAGACAAATCCTGTAAAAAAAAAAAAAAAAAAAAAAAAAAAAAGGTGTCTGGAGCTGTCAACTGGAATTTATAAATCTTAATTCCCTTTCCTTTATCCTATCACATTCAGGGCTGGACATTTTTCTGTGGTCAATAGTGTTTGCCTGAGCTATATAGGGACTGGAAGTGAGACAGAAGGGAATCTGTGGGACGAATTGGCTTGGGACGTAAAAGTTGTTCCTTGCTTTCTTATTTTTAAGAATGGTCACTAAGAAAGCCAAGATTGTGGAAATAGTAAGTGTTTGAAAGGACTGAAGTTATGCTCTTGGTGGAAAAGAGTGAACAGAGGCTCTGCTTTAGCATTGTCTCTTCTTGCTCAGTTTTATGTTTTGTGCCAGGGTTTGCTTCTGAATCAGAGAAGCATTGAAGCAGATACCAGTTATGCTGGAATACAGGAGAAGGAACTGTAAGTGTGTGCCTTTGATCTCTGGGGAAATGAAATGATAAAGAAATGCTTGTAACTGGAGCTTGTGATATGTTCTATGTCCATTTACACGGTGGTGTTTCCACTTGTGAACGTTGAGGCTGCTTCTTGTGTGCCTTATCTTTACTTTGTCCTGTCATAGTACTGAAGACTGCAGCTTCTCTCCAAGCGACCATGGTAGTTTGGTGCTCAGCTTGCTCACGCGCAAAGTGCTCCTGAGACAAATCCACAGCCTAAACATAGCACCTAAATTTTCTTGCTCATTGACTGTACCACAAACTGAAAGCTGATTCTATCTCTTCTTTCCTGATATCTGCAAGGCCTAGTGTGCTGAGTTTGCATTCTCAATACGTGATCCTCACAAACAGGTCCCAAGATCTGAGTCATGTGTAGCTCATCTCCATGTGTGCCTAACCAGTGGCCTTCTGCCCTGTCTGTGTCCATCCTTAGCATCTATCTTAGCCAAGGCCAGCATGTACAACTTTGTTGCCAGCTGCTGAATTCATGACTATCATGAGACCCTTCTGTGGTCTACAACCAGGTATGACCTGTACAAATATGTACACGAGCTTAGGGTTTTCTGAGTGAGCCAGTGCTTCGTGCAGTGGAATATCAGTATGGCAGAGAATGCATTTGTCACAATATTACTTCTGAATTTAGTTTCTAGTTGAAGGAAGGCAATCTATCTGTATACTGGTACCACACACTAAAACTGATTTTTAATGTGTTTATCTGTTTGGCTTTTTTTCTATCTCATCACTCTTCTGTGCATTCTTTTTTTTTTCCTTTAAACTTTTAAGGAATAAATAATACCTTTCTCCTCAATAATTCATTTGCCCTGTGTTTTTAATAAGCTAGTTTCCTTCTTTGGACCACAGTATGCGAGTTGGAATATGGTGTCAGTTTTAAAAGTTCTTCATAGCTTCCTGTTGCTTCGCCCCAGAACTTATAGGAATGAACAGAAATGTAAATTAAACTGTCTTCATGATATGATGATAGGTAGCTTGATGACAAGATCAGAGATCTAAGATGTGATGACAATACTGCAGAATGTAACTGGAAGGACTGTATTTTGCTAAAAGTTTTCTAATATACTAGCTCTACATTCTTTATAAAGAAAACAAATAGTTTAACACACAAGTTTGTTTGTTTGTTTGTTTGTTTTTAAAAAAGCTGATTTGGTAGCATGAAAGTATTTCAGAGGAAAATTTTTATCAACTCTGATTAATATAATTCTCTTGCATTGTGTTGATAGTGATCACTACAGATGTGTACTAAAAGCCCAGAAAATTATTTTTCTAGGCTAGGAAGATGTAGAGAAATGCACTGATTTTGTATTCCGTTATAACACTGTATTCAGTGGCTCTCAAAACTGGATCAATCAGACTCAATATTCTTTTCTACAGATAGGATTTTAGGAGGCCGACATACATATGCCTCTTAAGGATACATTATTTAGAACTGAAATTAGCAGTATGCAGTCAGTGCCACAAAAATAGGATGCTAATCAGAAACCATGCCTGTAACTCACATGATCTGGGAGAAACAAATGTGGAAATACATCTTCATAAAAAATTCACACAGTCACAAATTGTGCCATCTATTTCTGTACACTGTATCTTTGTTACTCCTGGAAAGAGTAGTTATTTTTATTTGAAGTAATTGTTGTTGGTTTTTCAGAAGACAAAATATTCATCTTCTACCCTTTCCTGCTGCCTTTTACAAGTTGTCAAGGAACTTAAATTAATTAAGTTCTGACCTCATGTCAGCACTGCATATCATAGTTAATGGACAAACAACATCCTTAAGGTGTAAGATCTGCACAATTAAAGCCAGAACTCTGTGAAAAAGACAGGATTAAAAAGGCAGTGTTGGGAGGGAGACTCTTTAGAAGTAGAATTTCCCTGCATTGGAGTTGCAGTCACTGAAAAGTTCACTTAATATACCCAGTTACATTTACATAAATCCCTTTTTTCTTCTGTACAATTACCTTTCTGCTTGTCTCCATGGAAGTGTAGGCACTTTCCTGTCTCTAAGTCTTGTAGCTCTTCTTACGTGTTTTATGCCTACACTCTTTCAGCCCAGGCCCTCTCAAAGCCAAAATCCATTTGAAGAACAGAGGTAATCAGGATACATCCTGGTTCTAATTCTGGTGTATGCAAAACAGGCTTTCTGTAACAGCTGTTATTGATTGTCAATAACAGTGCAAACTGTCATGTGATTTTTTTCCCACCTCACCTTCTGAAAAATGACAATACGTCAAGATCTACCAGCACAGTAGTTGGTTATCATTGCATTTTTGTGAATTTTTAGTTTGCAAAACTCAGAAAGTAACCAGGAACTCTAGTTTTAAGAATATCTTTTTTTGTTTATTTCCTTGAAAATGCAGTATTCTTCCTTTGTCATTTTACCATATCCTTGAAAATAAATTGAAGAAAAATTAGATATGAAAACCAAGAAGAGTGACTGTTTTGTTCATTTCTTATCACAAAATGATGGGCTCATGTTTTCCCTGGTTGGTGCCCAAGCTTTCATGTTTATTATTTCTTTCTATTGTCCTTTTGATGTTCTTGACTTCTTTTCGTCCAACATTAACTTTCTCCTATGGTTCTTTTATATTAATATTTCCTTGATTTTTAATCCTCCTCTAATACTATCTTTTAGCGTGAATATCCTGTTACTGACGTTTTATTAAAAAGATACTTGATCACTCATGAATATATGGCTCAAATTAATTCATTTCAAACAATGCTTAATAGAAGATGACAAGATCTTGCTACTTTAAAAAGCCTGGGTGCATATTTCAGTCACCCATATTCCAAAAACTCTGATTGTCAGCTTGCTTTTTCATTGAAAGTTTGAGTGATTTCCTCTACCCGTGTACTACCCCTGTGCTGGAACCATATAGCCTTTTGTAGAATTCTGAAGTAAATCATCCACTTGCTCCACTTCATTCTAGATCATCCTTGTCTTTGACTTTTTCCTCATTTTTCTGCAGACACTGATTTCCTTAGCTTCTGCAATCTTCCTTGCCCGCCACAATCTTTCAAGCTCTCTCAAAGGCCTTTCAGGCATTACTGTCTTGTCTCCTAGCACAAAGTCTAGTGCTAGAATTTTGATTCTCATTTTCTTTCTCCAAAATCCATCCCTCAGCGCAGGTTTCTGTTTTGTTACTCTGATACTTTGCAACTAAAATCTTACCTTGTCCTTGAATATCAAGTTTAGGAGCTCAGTTCAGAACTTCTGCTCTGAATATGTCACTCCATCCTCCATCAGACCCACTTTCTTCAAGAAATTTAAGATAACAATCTTTCCCTTCAGTGCTCTGTACATTTTCCCACATCTATATATGTCTCTTATCTTTCCTTCCTAACTTCTGCATCCTCTGTCATGAAGTTTTTCCTAAACATCTCTCCTCTGTCTTCTGAATTATTTTGATATGTAGTACTACCCTGTTGCCTGCATGCATACTCTATTTACTTGTTACGCAACTGATTTTGCCTCTCTCAGTAATATTAAATAATGTATTAAGCACCAAGTTCACACCAAAATCTGTAGAATTTTCTCTTTCTAAAGGGAGCTGGACTGGGCACAAATGTCCCCAAACATATTGCTTACACCTATCAAATGCTGGCTAGTACCTGTGGGGAGTAGCATTAATAGCAGAGAGATCAGGAGGGGAAAAAGAAAATAAAAAAAGAAAAAAAGTTCCATAAAAAGGCTACAGTGAGGACATAGAAAAACTGACAACATTTCAATTGAAATGCATACTGTCATTCTAGAAAGGTAATCTCAAGAAAGAAGGCAGAGAAACAGGTTACTGAACTATTAGGTCACTGTAACCTGCCCTATTCCTGTTCTCAGTAGCAGCATGAAATTGGGCAAAGTTTGTACAGAATTTCAGGGACAGAAGCCCGCAGGTATAATGGCATGACAAAGAATGTCAACAGATGTCTCTCAGCTGTTTGGGGTTTCAATTCATCCGATTGGCACACTGCCAGTTCTAGCTGACGGTGCACCTTTCTGAAAGCAAAAAAAAAAGAAAGCTGCTTCTGTTCCTGTCATTGTTGAGCCTGCTAAAATAGAGGTTCTGTTGTTCGACGGAGGGCTTGAAAATGTTATGTTGGCAGTATGTTCAAAATAAGAAAAATCTATTACAGTAGCATTTTCTTGGTAAGTCTCGTTAAAGTTGTCTTAATATTTCCTCCATTGATATTCTATTTTCATTTCTTTCCTTCTTTTTTTTTTTTTTTTTTTTCTTTTTTTTTTTCCTTTTTTTTTTTTAACCCAGTGTAGCACTTCGGTTGATTATCAAGGCATTTAGTAAGAGGATGATTTACTAAGTAGTAAGGAGAGGGCTTTTGTTCTTCTTACCTTCTTTCCAAATATCTTTTGGAGGAGTGCAAATTGATGATAAATTTTCACTTTTGAGTAGTCACCCATAGTGAGTGAAATCTGTATACGGGACTATATAAATGCAAAGACAGAGGTGCCAATTATGGAAAAGGAGACAGCTTCTGGATTCAGTGTTTCAGGCTGGAAGGAAACATTTTATCTTTTGTATTGTTATACTATGATGTCTTACTAGCTATTCAGCCAATTACCCTTGCGCTGAGCCCAGTGTTTGGACTGCTTAATAATTACTCACATTTGACAAAAAAGCAAGAAAAATTTCTAGTCCTGATCTGAAAACATTAAGCATGGTGAGTCTACTGCTTTCCTTTGTAGTTTGCTTTGGTGGGTTGATCATACTTTTTTTTTTCTTCTTCTTCTTTTAGTGTGTGATCTTTCAGTTTATCTGGTTTCTCTTTCTGAACATCGTATCTGTGCCTTTCCTTGCTTTAAGAATAAAGATGTTGCTCTAGTACACTACGTTTTCTTCACTTATGTGGAGATATTTATATACCTGCATCAAGTCAGCTATCAATCTTCTGTTCTGATAAAGAGACTGAACTTCTTAAGTTTATTACTGTAAAAGATTTTCTCCTGACTTGAATTCATTTTTGCCATTTCCCTAACCCCTCTCCAGTTTTTGTAGTATATTTATACGTGTCTATTAAAAATGTATGTAGCTTGTATTTTATCAGCATCATAATTGTTGCAGAGGTAAATTGTTTCCCTGTACCCAATATCTATGCTCTTGTTTATACTCAGGGTAGTAGGGTTCTACTAGTATTTCTTACCCAGTGACATACACTGTAAGCTTATCCAATATAACTCACAAATTTTTCTTACATTCACTGCATTCTAGGATGCAGCTCTGGAGACACAGTGCAGATAAGGTCTCTATCTCTTTTCTCCAGATGTTTCTTCATTGATTTCATTACAATATGTATATTTTGTTTCTGGGCACCATGTAACCGTTTGCCTGACTCATCTGTCTTCTTCATTACAACTTCTTCAGCATATACTCAAGTTTTATCGGTTCACTGGTTCATTATTCATTTACACAAGTTTGGCTCGTGAGTAATTCCACAGACATCATTGGAGATACTCTAAGGTTGAGTCATGGTTTCTATATATGAGTAAATTCTTGACTACTGAAATATGATTGCACGTTCTAATAAACAGTGAGAACACCACCTGTCCCAGTGTAGATGATGCATTTAACACCATGCACTTTGCCGTGTTGAACCTCATTAGGTTCACCCGAACCCAGCCCAAACAGACTTTCCAGGTGTACATGGCAGAAATGCGGAGTCCAAATCCCTGGACGTTATTAGATCTGTTTAGAAACAGGAGATACCACACAGAAGCATTTCCCAAGATCATGCTTAGTGGCTTTCCAGTGTATTGATAGCAGCAGCACTGTAAGAAAAATGTACCTACAATAGCAACCATTTTAAAATGAAAAATTGTAGACATTCTGAAATTCCCTAAAATACTTTTGTTCACTGATTGTCAGCATTCTGGGGGAGACATTTTCTGCAGTCTATTAAGGTGAAATTCCTGAAAATGTAAGTTCTTATAGCATGTGCTTGCTGGGAGAGTTCTTTCAGTAGTTGAGAAATGTTGTGTTTTTTGTGTTTTTATAGCTCTACAGGAGTTATTTTGACTCTCTCTGGGCTGCCCCAGCCCAGGGATTTGTGACCAAGGGAAAAAAACGAGTATCCTCTTTCTGAAAGACCTTTCCTTGCCCTGGAGTACAAAGGAGAAAACAGAAAATGGTTTCAGTTGAGTGATAGAATATTGACTAGAATAAGAACCAAAGAATTCAGAGAAGAAAGTTCTCCTTATTCAGTTTTACCTGGATGTATACCTGTCACAAGAGGGAGCTACATTATCTCCCCAAATAGGAAACACTTCTTAGAGCAGTAAGTGCAATTGATACTAATAACTGAATTGAAAACATGCGTGGTCTTCAGTTAGATTTATACTTAGATCAGCTACTTTGGTCCTAAGGAGTCATAAGCAACAGGGAAAGAGCTTGTTTATTCATTTATTTATTTTGATACCATGGTAACAACTATACAATTTTAAGTATTAACATATTCAGTGCTATTTAATTAATTGACAGGAATTACTCAGATATTAGAAATAACGGGAACACTGGATTGTTGGAAATAAATACATTATGAAAGTAGGACAGAGTAATGCATTTGTTCCACAATATGACCTGTATTTTTGATTCTCATGAGCTTCCATTTGCCTTTGCTGTTTGCTAAGTATGTTATACTTCATGAATTTCCAGTTTGTCAGCCCATTTCAACCTGATGGCATTAAAACAATCTTAAAAGCTCAGTACCAGGGAACTTTCTGCACCTTCATCAGGTTTTAAGTGTTGAAGCTTTCTATCTCAATGTTCTTTATAACTCAACATCCAAAAATAGCTTTTCCACTGAATTTTTTTTACCATCCCTAGGAAAACCTAGTCAGGAGGAAGTTTGCATTAGAAATAGTATCTCTGCAAAACAAAAATTGTAATGTCTACTCTCCACAAGGTTTTCTATTTTATTTAGGAAAAATAACATTCAGAACTTTCCTGAAAACTGTTCATTTGTTTGCCCTCTTCCTAGCATGATTTTCTGCTGAATACTGAAAAGAGTAAACTCCTATTTTCCCACATTTTGGTAGAGAATGAAGAATAGGAAGCAGTGGCCAATTTTAAGTATGTGAATATAAATGTGCTCCTTTTTCATCCTTCCTCTCCCGACTTTCCTTCCTGCTGGGTTTTGCAACAGTCTCCCTTTCTTCCCTGTCTTGCATGTGCTGCAGAGTGCATTTCCCAGGTAAATAGACAAAATGAGCAACTCCTTGTTCTGATCAGCAGTCATGTATATGACTGGAGAATGGTATACATCCATGTATGTGTTATCTGACTTCTTAAGTCTTGTTTTTTGTGCAGAATATTATGTATCATGGTGACAGTGTCTCTAAATGCGGGTGCCATGTCCTGTACGTACAGCATCATGCTGTGTGTCTGCAAACACAAGTGCCAGTTTAAATAAGTGATATGCAAGTCTATTACAGTACTCAGAGTCTCACTGAGACTTCTGTGCAACCAAAGAGCATGAATAGATTACCTGCTGGGTAATCTACTGCATCTTGATAAAGTTGGATTTGAAAGGAAGATGAATACTGTTATTCAGTGGTTTAAACAGCCTGAGGCCTATCACTTCTGATGGAATTATTCTGCAATGAAATTTTCCATTATTATTATGTCTTACCTTTAAGTCAGTGTCACCTTCCAGAAACTGTGGCTTGTTGCGTTTGGGTTTAACAGCAGAAATTTTAATGTGAGTGGAGTCAGAAGTAGAAGGTTGTGCTCAGGTCTCTGCTAAGTACATAGTTACTAACTAGCAATGTCCTGAGGCAATAAATGAAAGTCTTGAACTCCTGTATACTGTGCATCAGGTTTCTTCACAACAATGTATTTTCTCATCTCCTGGTAGAATTTATCAGGAGAAAGGACCCACAATCTGAGCTTTATCTAGACCCTCACCAAAGCTCGGAGAGCTTTATTCCCTCAAATTGAGACTGCTCAGTTAAGCCATTGAGTTGCTTGTTCTTTATCACGCAGCCATAGGTCTTCAGGGGTGCTCTAAATTTCACTGATGTAGAAGCAGCATGAAAGATGGACTCTGTTTGGGTGATAAATGCTGAGGATCCAGCATCATCTCCTCTACAAAATTTGTCTCATCGTAATACTGCTTTATCTTATAAAATTGTAGAATCTGGAATTATTTGGGTTGGAATGGACCTTAAAGATCATCCTTAACTAAATCAATTTGCTCAAAGCCTCATCCAACCTGATTTTGAAGGCTTCCAACAATAGGACATCCTCAATTTCTGTGGGCAAAGTGTGTTTCAGTGTCTCACCCTCAATATGAAAACTTTCCTCCTTAGCTTCCAAAAGGGGAAAAGAAGTACTTCCCCTAACTCAGACAATAAATACATTAAAGTATTAGAAATGTTGGTGGGAAAAAAAAAAGATACATGTACGTGTCCAAGATTTCAATGTGATCTTCAGAGTGAAAACTCTGGACATCACTGAATGCTTATTCTCTAGAAAATAATGTGGCCTAGTGTTTGGTGTATGTTCTGCTCCCAAGATGCTGGATAATCTTGTTTACACTGAAGCCAAATATAAGTCTGTTTTACCCCAAACAAGCCTGGCCCAGGATATGGTACATACAGATTTTGAAGGAACAAAACAAAAATAGGGTTTTTTTTTAGGTGAATGTATAAGAATGCCTCTGCTAATTATGCATCATTACCACAAACCTAGAACTCTTAAGAAATTAAGCCTCTTAAGGAAAATAACTTCCTGTAACAAATTATTTTTAAGAAATTTAAATGAATTAATTTCAAAAGGCAATTACATGCAGATACAGTCGAAGGAGAATAATTTGCACTAATGACTGGGATACCCATTGCAAATTACTGAGTTTCACAAATTACTGAGTGAATAAGCAAAACAAATCCAGGCCAAGAATAATGCATCACTAAATGTCCAGAATTTTGTTTTTCCAAGTGCAATTTAGTTTTAATTATGATCTAGTAGTGCAATGAAGGGGCCACCCAGGGGAAGAATGCTTTTAAATGCACGAGAGACCTATGGCCCAAATTCTGTAATCTCAGTGTAGAATCCCAGGCAATAAACATCTCTTTGAGCTATCTAATTGTTTTTTGGTATTTCCTGTAATAACATAGGGAGTAATTGAAATGCTAAATTACTGATATTAATCATAAGGTATAAATGGGATGAGTCTAAAGAGCAAGAACCAGGAGTACTATATAAGTAGAGGTCAGCTTGCAAAATTAAGTATCACTATGTGCTTATAAATTCCCCGTCACTGTAATATCTACATATGTCACAATCCTTTATTGGTTCTTTCCTTTCACCATTTCAAAGCCGTGAATTTTGGGGTTGGGAAATAGCAACATGGAGTAGATTAAGAAGGTCACATACTGAGTCAGCTGATGAAGTAGGAATTGATCTCCCATGTCTAGTGGTTTATCCGTTAGAATAGGCTTACATCTGTTAAAGTATATTGTAAAAAGCAAAATTAGAATCATTTTATTTGTGCTCTAATCAAAGTATACCTCAGTTCTGCTACCTGCTTATCAGGTAAGGTCCACTGCAGCAGTACTTGGAAGTCAGAATTCCCCAAGGAAGCCAGAAATCTCCAAGGAAGATTGATACACTGAGTGGTGGCAATCCCCAAGGCAAATGTACAGATCTTTATACAGCACAGAGCAGTCAGCAGGTAATCAGATGAGGTTGGCCTTCCATTTTTGATGTTGGCAAATCTTACCTTGGTAGGAGCAAGAAGAAGTTAAAGGATGAAATCATAAAACACAGTGGTATCAGGTAAAAGTTGAAATGTTATCAACTGCTAGATTGAAGTTCAACCCTAGTATATTTGTCCAAGTATTCTCACAAACTCTGCAGTTATAAATCTTTCAGCCGCTGTAAATGAACCAAAGCTGTTCATTCCTGAACTCTCACTCTTCCTTCATCCTCTTTTCCAATTTTATGAATGCTGTCTTTTTTTCTGCAGTTTCACTTGGAATTCTTCCGTGTGAAAATATTCCCAGAAACCACACATTTCCCTTATGGGAAGAACTGTGCAAAGTGCAGTAAAGCTGTTGTAATGCCTTCCTGTAGCAGCTTCTCTTTTATCACTAGGAAGAGGTTTCCTGTACTTGGAGTTAAAATAAAAAAAAAAAGGGGGGGAGGAGGGACTTAGGAAGTAAATGAACTAGTGTTTGGGGTTTTTTTTTTGCATGTTTGGTTGTTGTTCTTTAATTTTCTTGCTGTAAGAATTAGGAAAATTAAAGATGAGGTGGAAAAACCCAATAATAATGTGGTTGCCACCAGATGTCTGAGAGGTCTTTGCTAGTGGAAAGTTCCATGATGATACTGGTTGGATAGAGAGTAAAAAGGGCATGCCTTGCTACAAAATAGAATTTCTCTTTACATTGAATTTCAGAAACATTTTTTTTTAAAGACAATTTGAGTGACTGTATTGTAATTTTGTGAAGTAGCCTTCACTGTAATTTTGGTAGAGATTCAAGGCCATAAACAAAGAGATCATGTCCACTTGTATCCATACCAGCATGGATTGTAAGACAGCACTGATGTCACTCTTACTTTTGTCTCCTTGGTGTCAGACTGGCTTTACCTGCATTATCACTATTTCTCACCTTGGATATTTTTCATTTAGGGCAATGATTCCCCCTTCCTGTTTCCACTGAATGAATATACATCCTGTCTATAATAACACTTTGGGTGTGACTGGTACTTTCACAGTTTTGCTGAATTTCTTTCAAAACATGCCCAGAAGGTTGAAAAAAGATTTGAAGGCCATTATGAGGATCAGAATACAACTTTCTACCTTGTTATCAAATTAGCAGACCATTATATTGATGAGGCATATACTTTACTCTGTGGACCTCTCTTAGAGCCAGATGTTTGATGACCTGTGAAAGGGTAGAGACAAAATAATTTGAAAGTATATTTTTTTCCTGGGAAAGTTTGAAGTGGCTATGCTTCCTTCTCTTTAGAAGTATGTAATAAATGCAGAAATTTAATCAGAAAGCTGATAAAGCATTTTTAAACTGTGCATATCTTCTTTTTGAACATGAAGTATTTTTGATTCATCAGTTTTCTCCTCAAATCTGTGTGTGGAGTGGAGAAATGGGTAAAAAATAAAAATTGTAAAATCCTGACCCTCACTTTTTTCTTACAATTCACTGACATATGGGTGTACAGAATCCAAGGATTCTTCCTCTGGAACAGCATAACCCTGGGTGTGTATATAGGCTGGGGAGCTAGTGGCTGTAGTGCAGTCCTACAGAAAGGGATCTGGAGAGTTTTTTAAAACTCAGTCTGAGTCAGCGTTGTTTCCTGGTGGCTGGCCAAAAGGGCCAGTCGTGTTCTGGAGTGCATTGAGCACAGTGTAATTAGCTGGTTGAAAGATGTTATTTTTCTGCTATATTCAGCATTGGTGCGGCCTAACCTTGAGAGCTGTGTGCAGTCTGGAGCTCCACAATGTAAGAAGGATATAAAAACACTTGAATGAGTCCAAACAAGGGCTACAAAGATGGTGAAAGGACTAGAGTAATGACTTAAGAAAAACAGCTGCAGTTACTTGGCTTGTTCAGTTTAGAGATGAGGGGTCTGAGGAGCAATGTCACTCCCATCTACAAATTTCTCATGAAGGAGAAAGGAAAAGGATCTGCTGACCTCTTGTCTTTGATGACCAGTGATGGGATGTGATCATAGAATCATTAAGGTTGGAATGGCAACTAAGGTCTTCTAGTCCAACCATCAACACATTCAAGGGTTCTTTACCACCTTCCTGGTCAGTCTGTTCTTATACTTCACCACTATTTTTGAGAATAAATTTCTCCTAATATCCAACATAAACATCTAGTAGTGCAACTTAAAGATATTACCTAATAGAATGACTTAAAGTTGCATCAGGGGAAATTTGCATTGTGTATTGAGTAGAGGTTCTTCACTGATGGAGTTGTCAAGTGCTGGAACGGGATTCCTAGGAAAGCAGACATGGCCCAAAACATATTAGTTTCTAAGAAGCTTTTGGTAAGTGCTCTTAGGTATATGATTTAATTCTTAAGTTGTTCTTTATGAAGTCAGGAGCTAGACTCAATCCTCATGCGTCTGTCTTAACTCAGAATTTTTGATGATACTATAACGTATCAAAATGTATCTTAAGAAATACACATTCCACATCCTAAGCAGTTCTGATCATATCATAAGTCATGGAAGAATGATTTTTTTGTCATTACTAAAGAAAGCACAGAAACAGTATCATTTTTATCATGCACAGACATTTTTGCTTCTCTGATAACCATTATCTCTAGTCTGCAATTTTGCAAATCCTTGCACAAGGTTTTGCAAAAATAATTTCAATGTAATTGATGGTGTTTGTACAGCTAAGATGATACATAGACAAGACTTTAAAGACTATAGCTGACAATCACAGTTTCTAATTTTTTCACTAAAAACAAAGCAAAAACTCTGTCCAGAATAACAAAGTAATTTCCCCTTGGAAAAATACAATGTGAATATGCTCCAGTCAATATCATATGATCATCTAGGAAGACCTTTGCCTGGGATACTTATTCAGAACAGATCCTTTAAATCTGGGAAGTTCAAGCAGTTGCTGTTTCCAATTTGACCATTTGCAAAAGTGTTTATAAGTGATCTCTGTGGGAGATGGTGAGCATACTTCATGCTGATTATGTTCCTTTTGCATCTTTCTTTCACATCTCTGTAGAAATGGGAATTTATGGTCTTAAACATCAGTATCTGTGATGTTTTGGAATCTTACCCTTTGTACCCAAAGTGAAGTGCTTACTTTGCATGTAAACTCCTCTTTACCCTCCCACTTGCAGTTCGAAAACGTAAGTGCTAGGTCTTCCTCCAAGATCAGGCACTGGTAATATTGTAGCACCCCAGCAGGTGCTACAATATTGTAGCCCAGCAGACACCAATAGGAGAAGTTTGGTTCTACTCAGTCAGGGCTTTTATTTTCCCAACTGTTACCCTTTTCTCTCTTCCCTGGCTATTATGTTCTCACTTACGTGCCATTATCTTATAATATTAGGGCTCAATACCTAGTAAAGCACGATTATTTAAAAGGATTTGCTAAAATATTCACCTCTGCCACCTCATGGGCTTTTATCTCCTTTCCAATCCAAGTATATATATATATATATATTTTTCTTCATTGCTTATGTCTCTTTATTCCTCTTTCACTTTGTTATGATCTCTACAGCTCTGTTGACTCTGTGACAGTTCAGTTAACTCTGACATTTTGGGGGCATGGTTTGCATGAAAAGAAATACAGAACAAAAACTACATTTCAGTTTCAGAGGTTGAGTTCTGAAAAAACTCTCCTGGAGCAACATACTGACAGCAATAATGACAGTAATTCTTACAAAATTAATTATCATTATAAAATCTCTGCTGAAGAATATTACTGAGGCTGCAAAATCAAGCACTAGGAATGTCTGACCTAAAAGTTACTCATTCAGCGTTAGTTCTCATCCTTATGAATATCTGTTCTGTGTGTAAGCTGGTTTTGATACAAAATATTACTTGTTCCCATAATTAAGTTGTCACAATTCTTATGGGGACATGACTAATACTTTCCCGGTGTCTGGAAAACTGAATTTTGCTGTATTTTCAAGGGGTATTGGCAGGCTCAATCTAATCTAAAGCTGCCCTCTGTCTGTATATGGCATGTTATATGGACAATACATATGCAACACTTCAAATAATAGAATTTGCCGATCAGGTTCTGCAAGTAAATCACCCTGTTACCACATCAGTTTCCCTTGTTTCCATCGCATTAAGATCATTTGTGTTTTTTGTGCTTCTCAGTATGCTGTTCCCCTCTTGCACTGAGTGGCATGAACAGATTCAGTGAGGAGTGAAAATGAGGAACTGATGGTAGGTCAGTAGATTTCTAGCAGTTTTTAAGGCTGTTTTTGTTACGACCTCTTTATTTCTTATTGATAAGCTTGGTGTCATGATCACACCTTCCTTTCTTTCAGTACAGAAATCTCTGTATCTGGAAGCTTCAGGTGGCTATTTCAAGGGTTTTTGTTTTGCTAATGTTAGTAAAAGACTTTCAGGCATAGTTTGGAGATGTTTTTCATGCCTCTGCAGACAACTAATCCAACAGTGCACTTGACTTAATGTTTCCTAGCTTAAGTTTCAGTTCTGCAAACACTATAATGGAGATACTTGTGAACTTATTTCAGTGAATTTACTCATGCAGGAAACTAATAATTTGCAGGTGGATTTGCAGCATTTGATCTTGTTTGTATTCTGTTAAGCAACTGCTGAAAACTCTCAATCCTGAAACCATTATGAGTACCTTCAACAAGTTGGCAATGCTGTACGGAGAGAAAAGCCAACTCAGTTATAAAAGGAGAAATACTGTCTTTGGAACTAGGGGAATTGAAAAGGTAGTGGGCAGCCTCCATTCACCCAAAGGCCAGTATGATACTGCGGACTCTACTTAAGTATGGTAAATAATATGTTTGCTCTCTTTTATCAAGAATTTTGCCTCATAATGGAAATAATAATTCAGGTAAATAAATTGTAATTGAATCTTGACTAATATGGTACTTTTCTTAAAATAGAAATATTCATTAGTTACGTATGGGATATAATTACAGTGGTTTTCCACCTAGTATTTTTGATATCGTGGTGTGAAGAGTTAAATGGTTGCTGCTTCACTTGGGTTGTGCCCAGATGGGAGCTTATGGTTCTTGTTGAGTGGCCTGGTTGCCTGATGCAACTGCTGTGAGCAATCACACAGCAGGAGATTACCATGATATTTGAGAGTGCAGTTTTTGGTGCTGCCAGAAGGTCCTTTGCTGAGCCTTGATTCCACACTCTTAGATCCAAGTACTTTTGATAGCTGAAGCTGAGAAAAGAAATTGCCAAGATTAAAATATAGGAGCAGATGAGGGATCTTGAAAAAACGTTGGTCTAAAATGTTCCTCATACATGCACACCCAATTTTTCGGGGCATGTTGATGCTAGCTTCAAATGTTGTGATTTGGATCTATTCCCAAATAAGAACAATCAGCATAATACAAGACATTATCCAGAGGTGTAACTCTGCAAATTAAATGTTTGCTGAAATCAGGACTGCAAAGGGAGCAGTAGTTCACATAATGTTTTGTGATGTGCTTAAGCAGAATCTGTACAGATGGGTATTTGCTTTTCATTGCCATCTCTTTTAGCAGTGTCACTAGACTTGCAGCAGGCTCTCAGGTTGTTTCAGGAGACTCTGATGTTCCTCCTTTTATGTTTTGTAACTGTCTTCATTGAGACAAGCTTGGCATGTAGGCAAATCTTGAGTAACTTACCTGGTTTGAAATGGGGCAAGAAGCAGCAGTGGAGTATTAACCCTGATATATCCTGGTGCAAAGCAGTCCCTAGGAGCTTTTTTTCTCAAACACTGAGAAAAACTGAAACATACTGACTGCAGTAGCAAGTGATACAGAAATGACAACAGCAGTAAGAGAGAATTCTAGTGGAGAAATCCCTGTTCTACTTTGGCTGTGTTGTCTGCATAGCTGAGCACCTCTGGGATTTGTTCTTGCTCAGAGAGCTGAATCTGCTATGGATGTGTGCATGGTTTCATATGGCTGGGACATGTAGTCTCCCATGCCATCTGGACAAGAACCAGCCCTGCTTTGACAGGTGCATACTGAAAGAGCAATTGGATGCTTGTTATCATGGCTATCTTGGGTGTCTTGCAGAACCAAACAAACTCCTTGGGCAAAGAGTTTTCTTTTTTCTTTTTCCATCCTCTCCCCCTAAACCTAACTGACGCTGTCAGAGGAAGAACAAGTGGTTTTAATTGCATCTTTCTGCTCATTTCATTTCAGTTCATGTTTGATTTGTTGGCTACAGCTAAGCAAAATGCTGCAGATACACTGGCACAGACAAAAAGGATGATCTAAGCATGATGCTGTTATTACAGGTCTAACAGGGTTGATCCAATTTCCGTCTGTGTCACAGACTTCCTGTTCTGGCTTGAAAAATTCACAATTTCTCTGTGCTTTAGTTTCTTCTCTGTGAAATCATGATCAAATTAGGTGATGAATGGATTTTTCAGTTCAATGACCAAACTGTAAAATCAAAGGCAGAAGTAAGAATTTGGTTTAGAACAGAAACTTGCCAGTAAATTAGACTGAACAAACATAAAGGCCACTCTGAGTCAACTTGGAGTTTTTCGTTCAGTCTAAAATGAACTGTTGTGATTCAGTTATACCTATATTTAAAAAAGAAAAAAAAACAACCAACAACCTTTTTCTTTGACAAAAAATATTGCATTGAAATGCAAATTTAATTTTTGTAACAAGATCTGAATGAAACACTGCCACTGCCAAACAGTTCTGCGCTTTTCTGTTTTATACTTGAGGCCTTTACCTTACATTACAGAGCATTATTCACCAGAGCTGAAGAAATAGTTTTTCTGCCTCTGAAGTATTACTTTCCTGTTTAGGCAAACAGTAATAACAGTAATAAATTATGTAGCTTTATACAAGCTTGTGTTGTTTTGGCATAAATGTTTAATTGCTTAAAACAGTCTATGTCTGTGGGAGGAGGGAGGGGGGAAAATGAAGGATGAGATTACCTGGTTAGCTCACATAAAGGACATAAAGGTATTTGAACCTGGATGAAGAAGCAGATAAACAGTCTTCCGTCCAATAGTAATTTCTGATCTGGAAAGAAACATGCCTTAATGGTGGAATGATCAGTTCTGCTAATCCAAGACCTGGGTTTGATGGCAACTCTGTTTTTAATTTGGTCTAATCTCATTTCTGCTAACATTAAAGCGAGTTTAATTATGAGCAGAATCAGCCTCTTTTGTGTGACCTTGATGAGTCACTTAACCTCTCTGTGCTTTATTTTTTTCCCTCATTGATTAAATAAGGAATCATTCTTCTTTCAAGACACAAGGGTGTCTTTCTGTGGAATTGACTCAATGTTTGCAAAGTGCTTTGAGATAATAATTTCTCTCTGTAGACCTTCAGTAACATAATATACTGAACAAATTCAGGTTGGTCGAGCACCTGGTAAATCTAGGAGATGGGACTCAGAGCAGTGACCATGCTGCAATCTTTCCCTTCTGTGTCTTTTGCCCTCTATTTTTATGCTTTATTAATGAGAATTAGCCTTTATATGTACTATTAATGATGAAAAGGGTGCTCGTGAAATGAGATGTCATTGAAATATAAAAGAAAAATGAATTGTCATTGATTTATTTATTTTTTCTAAAGGTAGGTAAAATCAGTACCTAAGATAGTCTATGTAACAGAGTCATAAGGGTAATGTATTACGTAGCAACATTGGAATAAACTAACAGTGGCTTGATTGTTAAAAGACTAACTTCACTGGACCTAAAAAGTTCTATTCCTTCCATGCAGGTATTTCAGTACTAGTGTTTCCACTAAAAGTAAAACTGGAAGAATTTCTGGGAAAACAAAGCTAGAGAAATAGTCATTTATATGAGCATTTGACACAATTATAGAACTTTAGAAATCACTGTAGCAAGTTCTGAACAATGTGTAAAATGGAAAAATTCCACCAGAGGCTGAGAGCGGAGAAGAACTATATGGCCACATGGGAAGTGCTGTTGTAATTCTCCAGGCAGACACACCATCTTCAGCCTGGTTGGAAAGAGGAGTGCCTGAGATGCTGTAGATTGCCCACTTTCCTCCATAATGAATTTGCCTACTGAGGGCTAAATGAGAGCTATACTTGCACCTGAAGAAGGATTCCTCCTCACCCTACTAGAAAGTGCATTGGTGGCAATACATGAGTTACACAGAAAGAGAATAAGTACATATATTCTAGAATTTCCTTTTTTTTTTTTAAGGTGTTTGAGAACATGTTCATCTAAGTCAAAAGTAATTTCTTCCTCCTTTTCTCTGCCAGTGATTTCTCTGGTTCAAGCTTCGTGCTGACCATAAAACAGGCCCTATATCTAGTATTAATACTTCTGATCATGCATCTACAACAGCTCTCTAAAATACAATTAAAATGATACAAACCAAAATTAAACGTCTACTTTTCTGAAGAGCTGTACTGCTTCATTTTGTTTCTATTTCTTTAGTTTTAAGGAGTTTTTCTTTGAAGCCTTTCTCTAAGGCTTGCAGAGACAGAACTAGGAGAAATCTGAGGTTCTTGTATAATTTCCTAACTTCTAGAAGTGAGCTGAGTAGAAAGCCCATTTACTGCATGACTTGCAATGATAGAAATCCCAAGATTAGTCCATGCCGCTTGCTTTAGCGTGGAGCCTCAACGAAATCAACGGTGTTTTTCACAGTGCCTCGTAGTCTGGCTGGGATCCAGCTGCAGAATTGAAGTCTCCAGTGGCTGAAAGAAAAGTAAGGGAAGGTTGTATCTTTTTTACTAGAAAAACAGCGTGTCCCATGCTGAATCCTTCCCAATTTGATAAGACTCCTCAAGGTCTTCCACCTAAGCGCTGGATGGCTGGAGAAAAACGTGCATGTCCTGGAATGCTTCCTCATTCCTTGATAATTATACCAATAGTTATCTAATTTTGTAAGAGAGCTCATCCATGGGTAGCGAATTGCTTTACAGAAAGTGAATTGCCTAGATTAAGTGTCAACCCTGGGCTGTGATGCCGCATCTCTTTTCAGCCATGCTCCAGAGATGGTGTCTGTGAGGAGCCCATGTCGACACCCTATGAGCCAGCTAATAATAAAAGAAAGGGCATTCATTTCTTGGGTGGCTCGTCCATAGGAATAAGCTGTGTAGGAGTTAAAGTCGCAGGCTCCAGCTGAAAGGCCGGTAGGAGTTAACGCCATGGCAGCCGCAGCAGCTCGGATCAGTGGAAAGCAGTTTAGCCACTAGAGGGGACTAAAGACCTGCACTGGGTTGTCCTGGGTCATGAATTCGGTTTTCTCAGGAGCCACGCGAAGATGCAGAGCAGGTGAGAGCTGCAGGATCTGCTCTGGGGGTGAAGTGCCGGCCGTGCCCTGCGAGCAGGTTGCGGGGAAGGCTTCTTTCCTCGGCCCGCTCCGCTGCGAAAAGCAGGGAGAGCGGCAGTGAGTGCTCAGTACGGAGCCGGGAGCAGGAGCGGGATCGTGCCTGTGTTTGTCTGCCGAGGTACCTCTGGGATCACCAGAATATGCTGATGCAGGTGTTGTCAGTGCCGGAGATCTCTGTTAGATTAGTATGCTAATACTCATTTTGTCCCGCGTTCACTGAGTGAACCTGAAGTACTGATCTGTATTTTGGGAAGCGCCTTACCAGTAGCCTATTCTGCAGTGGAGGGAGAAAAATTTAAAGCTGTAGTAGATCTTTTCTGTAGAAGATTGCATGCTGAGTTCAGTCCTTTTTGTGCAGTAGATACACTGCCCTACTACAAATGAGAAGAGAAAGAAGAAAATTCAGTTTCTGTTCAGGGAGAAGGAATGGGCAGCCTGTGAATATCAGGAAAAACTTTATACGTATCAGGAAAAAAACTTTAAAGGGTTGTTCAGCACTGGAATAGGTTCCCCAGGGAGGTGGTTGAGTCACCATCCCTGGATGTGTTTAAAAACCATTTGTTTGTGGTGCCTGGGGACATGATTTAGTGGAGGGTTGTTAGAGTTAGGGTAGTATGGTTAGGCTGTGGTTGGACTTGATCTTTAAGGTCTTTTCTAACTGGAGCAATTCTGTGACTCTATGAAATGCTGTTTGAGTCTGAATTTTGTCTAGTTTTTAAGTATTAAACGTGTCATACAATTGGCTTCAGTAATGGCGATTACTTCCAGTTTCACCTTAGCCAAACTATTAATCATTGGCTTGATGCTAAGTATGGAAGATGAGCTGTTGTTCACAGCTATCCTTGACTTTCTTAAACCAGTTTTATTTATAGCTCCCTCCTCTTCCAGCAAAGATTCTTGACGTGTTTTATGATATCCTATCTGCCTAACATCCTGCTACAAATGGTGGGATTCTGCACTCTCTAGAGTGCAGCCTCTCTTTCAGACAAAATTACTTTCTGAGATATCAGTATACAAACTGTAATGAGGTTTTTTTTTATCAGGAGTTTGAATGTACTGGGAAAATGTACTGAGTTGCTGGAGGAACACAGCAAAGGGGGTTGCTAAGCTCTCTAGGGGCAACTTATGGATAGGCGTCTAGGTTTGCAGCATACATGAACAGGGAATCGGGTTCAGGAGATGTTGTATTACAGACGTGTATTCTCCCTAAAAGAGTAATGTATGACTAAATGCTTCTTAAGTTCTGTACTTCAAAGAAGCGTTCTGGTGTTTGTGAAATCTGAGAAACTTTTCATTTGCAGAAACAGATTTGAGAGAATCCTTCTATAACTGGGTAAGAAAGGAAGGAGTTAACATGAACACATGTACAGGCCAAGATTTTAAGTGGATCAAAACTGAATTGCGTTTATGATGCTATCCTTGGACTGGAGAACCAATGCAAGCGTCATGCTTGTATTATATACAGATAAATCACAAATTATTTAAGTGTAAATGGCTGGAAAAACTTGGTTCATTTAAATCTGATTTTTTTAATAATAATAACATATTTTCACTTTATGCTGTGAAACACTCAAGGTTGTTAAGATAATGTTCGCTCCCACAACGAATGAGTCAGCTCTTCAAACCTAATAATTAGTATCCTCATTGATTCCTATGATCACTCAGCCCACGATAGGGTATTTGTGGCTTCCAGTCTTCTGGACGCAGCCATATGGCATCCCAGTGGGAGCCAGGGCACTGACCCTGGGCTATTACAAGGGATACATGGTTGGCATGCTAGACTACTGATTAAATATTAACCATAGCAGACACATTATTTCCACTCTGCTTTGAAATGAGTCTTTAATTAGAAAGAAAATAGCAGCTGCAAATGAAGTTTCATGGTTGTTGTCTGAAGTAAATATTTTGACCCATTGCTTGTGTGGTACAAGCTCAGAAATGTCCCGTGAGGCTTTCAGGCTGCCACTCAGACCGTATAGAAGAGTCTTGAAGAGTATGCAGCCATCAACTATCTAACATAAGTAAGGAAGTTTCAATAGGGGAAGCATCTTGCCTAAATAATAATATAGTAATGTAATAATATATTATAATAATAATATAATTTTGTTAAATGTAGCCATGGACCTGCTACTCTTGTTGTCTGAACAGCTGAAACTATTTTAGTCTTTTCACTTTTTCATGATAATGTAAATTCTTGTCAAATTTACCAGGTGCTTTGAGTCAGTTCTTTAACTATCTTGTTTTTATTCTTATGTGCCCTAAAAGAAGAGCCATTGTGTTACATTCTGGGGGAATAACTAGTTAAGGATGCACGTTTTACAGTTCAGGAGTAATATACAGCTTTAGAGATGTAACTTCAGTGTTTTGTCCTTTGTAAGATGCTGAGATAATCCAGAATTTCTTTTTTTCACCCTCAGAAATGAAGGTGTAATCAAATTTCTTGCTCCTAAGACCTTGGTTTTCTCTTGGCTGTTTTCCAGCTCCTGAGAAATCTTTCTTAAGAAGAAATGGATTCTTAATGTGTTTTTAAAAAACTAACAAACAAACAACATGTTGCTGAAACTTAATACTTGCTGTAAGTTCAAGGGAGAATTTTGTAAATATAGTCATTTGAAAAATTTATTTGATGTCTTTTTTATATCGAATCATGTGCATCTTTTTAGGATTTATAGCTAGCCAGTTAAGCAGTGGTTTCAAATGCCAAAGTCCTGCCACTTCATTTTGTGTTATAAGCCCTAAAAGTGACTGTTTCATTTTTTTAACACAGTTTTCTAAGGGACAAGGTTGAATAAAGTTCTTGATGTGTTTGTTATTACAAATCTTTTAGATTGGGGTTATGCTCATTCATAACTTCAGTGCAAACAAAGTTTTAGAAACAATTTTAGCTATGGAACAAACTAAAAACCCATCAGAAGTGCTGGTAGTACCTAGCAACAGTCTGTATATTATGAAAAACTTTCTTACAGAGGATGCTGCTGGTTAATCCAAACAGTTAATGTTCTTAATGCTCTAGAAAGTCTGATGTAGCACGTATTCAACACCAGTCCTCATGTAAATATTTTACATTGTCTGTTTCTTAAAGCCGTGGGTGCTCTTTTTTTCCTGCAGAGTATGCATATTTGCACTACACACATTCTTCCAATGCACTGGTTAATTAAGTTAAATTTCAGAGCAGCCTACTTCTTAGATAATTCCTGTGATTTTAATAATAGCAGTTTTGATGAAGACCCTAAAAATTAAAACCACCTCCTTCTTCTCTAGTATTCTTCTCTGGATTATACTTCTGGAAGTGGAAAGCACATATTAATTTTCTTCTTTGCTTTTTAATTAAAGCTGGCTTCTGTAACTGAGGGTTTGAAATTGGTTAGTACTCTTTAAAGCAGTGATGTCTTAATCCACAAATGAAAATGAATGTTTTCTCTGTAAACAATAAGGAAGACTGTCTGCTGAAACAGGTGAGAAGATAACAAATATAAATTGTATATGTTGGTATTGAAGAAACTCTGTACATACTAAGTAAGAACAAATTCTGTCTTCCTGGAAACAAAGGAGTCTTGAACAGGGGTTGCTTAGGAGATTACAGGAGATTCTGAAGGGATGTTATTCCCTCTGAAGTCCCACTTTCACCACTGGTACATGCTGAAACCTGCACTAAGCTTTTTAAAAGTGGTAGCTGTCACAGTTCTGGCCTGGTTCAGCCTGGTTCCATCACTAAATGGGGCAGAGGGACCCACAGGCCCATGCCTCGAGATGGACCTAAAGGCAAAACAGCGGCAATGAGCTAAGGGTGAAAGCTAATTTACAAAATATGATAGAGGAATGTGAGATAACACAGTAAAATGCAATATAATTGGAATTGAAGCTAATAAATCAAATAAAATGAGGGAGAGTGTGTCCAAAAAACCACAGGCCTTACTCAAATGTTGAAGGCAAGACAGCTAGGGAGCACTCACTGCAGAGATGAGCAGGAAAAGAAGGGCTATCTAGTGACTCCCAATCCATTTTATCTTTACCTCTAAACAGAAAGCAGAAACAGAACAGTGAATTATTTGTAGTTCTTCTCTTCTGAGAAAGGTAAACCCAGAACTATTGACAATCCACACAACTAGAGCATTAACTCTTTAGCTCCCAGTGCACTACATGATGTTATGATGTGAAATACCAATAACAGAAATCATAAAAACTGTGACAGTAGTAATGTCCATTGCCAACAGTTGTAAGGCCTTACCAACTCCCAGAGTAACTTCAATGCTTCAGTAACAACCCTTGTAACAAAGGTTTTGGGTGGTTTTCCTCAGTTTCATCCAAGTGCTTTTACAGCACTATGAATGATCAATATCAAAAGGGAGAGTTTCTTCCCTTGGTGTTCGTTCATAAAGTAGACTATCAACGTTCTCCCTTCAACTGTAAAAGCAGCTCAAAGACTGAAGTCCTTAGGGAAATTCCCAGTGATTTCCCTAAGCTTTGATGGAGGCTGTATCCATGTACATGTGCTCTGTCTTTTCTTCTTATGTTGTGCATGAAAACTTTCAAAGTATCTAGGAAGAAATCTATTTTGAGACTGGCAATAGGTGAAATTCTGCCATCAGTTTCACTCTTTTTGATGCAGAGCAGCTGGACTGAAATGCATGTGAATTCTTCTTATTTCACTTTTGAACAATTTGAAGCAGCATTTAGCCCACTATACTGAATTATATAGAAATTATCCTGTAAAGGTCTCATTAGTCTATCTCTGCTTCAATTTTTCTACATTAATTGTTTCACCTAATATGTGAGAGATAGTGGGTCTGGCTGTTTACATAAGACGATTTATATTATATATACATTTTAAATCCCTAGCTCTGTTTTTGAGGTTTCTTTGAGAGTGGTAGGACATGCTTTAACAAAGGGATAAGTGATTTAAAAACTATAATGATCCTTGCACTAGAGAAGACTCTCTTAAGTCAATAGGCGCCTGTTAATTATTTTTTTCCTGTGCCATGAACTTTGCAATTGGTGTCTGTCTGGTTTCCTTAAGCTTCCTCCTCATCATCAGAGCCTTAAATGTAACACATCGACGGCAGGTAACTCATGTAGAAGTTTACTGATTTGACTTGAGGCTTACTATGCCCATCAGAGTCTATGAAAGTAGAAAGAAAAAATCATTTTTTAGTCCTTGGAGGTTCTTTGTCCGTTTATGTTACCTGTTAGATTATGCAGCATTTGAAGAAGACTGTCCTGGTCACTGTTCTTGTTACTCCTTCCTCCTTTGTATCTGATTTGAGTTGAAGTAGGAAGCAGGCAACCATTAGGGAACCTTTTTTTTTTTTTTTTTTTTTTTTAAATTTGTTTTTTTTAATCTGAATGATATCTTAATAACCTAACGTGTAATTTTGGGTATTATGAGACAGGTTTCTAAACAATAAGCTAAAACATTTTCATCACTTGTCATAGCAGATTCAAGAGCACTTACATATACTCTATGATTTATTTTTGTCCTGTAAGACAAACAACTCCATTTTACCCTCATATGAGGAGAGTAGTTATACATTAATGCTTCCTCAGTCTTTCTGTAAAGAGCATTGGAAACCATTTCCAACTTTTAACCTTTGGATTATAGGTAAATTAGTGTTGTGTCTTGTGGAAGAAGGACTGTGTTCGTTGTGTCTTGGTTCCAAAAACTTTGGGACCAAGAAGATACAGAAAACATACTATAATATGAAGAAATAATTGTTTCTCTAACCATGAGTTGTTTTTTGTTATTGTTGTTTGTTTTGTTTTGTGTGTGTTTTCCCAGTCAGGCTCATTTTATTGCTTAAAACTAGGGAACAAAGTCCCCTGCATGATAAGTAACTTCTGATCCTGACAGGTCATAGAGACAAATGAGCCATGTCAAAAGAAACTTATATAGACTTATCTAAATTTTTTTCTGACCTTACTAAACCTAGAAAATAGATAATGTGAACTCGAACTATTGAAGCATTAGATGTGTGTAAAAGCTAATAAGATTGCATACTGACTGATTTCTATCCTTTTTCTCCAAGGAGTGTAACAGTTGCTCAGAAATGACCCAAATAATTTTTATTAATGGGTCCAACATTACTTTCATTTCAAAAGAGACAAATCATTTAATAAAATGTGTGTTCAGTTGTGTTCATTAGTGCTAATCAGTAGTTCATTAAACCTTAATCATATCAATTTAGAGCCACTAATATTCAGGTAGTTTAATAAAGGACCCAGCAGTAAAAGAGCACATGCTGCATATTCAGGAGCATATTAATCCATAGCAAACCCTGCTTGAATACCCACTGCCCATTCAGCCGGGTGTCAGGGGCAGAGTGCTGGTCTGGCTTCACATTGAGTGACATGTGCAGGCTTGGGCACCTCACTACAAAAAGGACATAAACCTATTGCAGAGAGTCTGAAGGAGGGCTACAAAGATGGTGAAGAACAGCATGGAGCTGCATCAAGAGAGGGGAGCTGGGGGTCAGGGACAGGGTCTGCTCCAGAGGGCGGTGGGCACGGAATGGGCTGCACAGTGCTATGGGTGCAGCCCCAAGTGCTGGAGTTCAAGGCGTGTTTGAATACTGCTCTCAGACAAAGGGTTTGGATTTTGGGTGGTGCTGAGTGGGGCCAGGAGTTGGTCTAGATGAACCTTGTGTGTCTCTGCAAACTCAGGATATTCCTGCTTGTATGAAACAGTACACAGCGTGGCACATACTGCACTTACATATGATGAAACCTTTGTCTTGTAGAGAACTGTTTTTGTTGGTGAGGGTGGGGTTTGAGCAAGGAGTGGATACAGATTGAAGCTTTTTGGCTAACTCCCTTAGTAGAAACAGCACAGTAACGTGCTGAGGGAAATCCCTGGACAAATTCTAAATATATTGGTAAGGCTTAGTATTTTGAACTGACGGTTTGTAAAACAGCATATTGGAGAATACTGTGCATAATATCCACTCCATAAAGTAGTCAACATATGTAAAAATTTCAGGATATGAGCCATGACATCTACTAATGCCGCTGCTACTAATGTCTTATTCAGTTCTTCTGACTTTAGCGTGGTATATACTTTTCAGAGCTCTCATGTTATCTTCCAAGAAGGGCTGTTATCAGATGAACAATTTTCTCTGGATTTGTGGAGTTTGCACAGTGCTGCAGACAATGCTGAGCTTTTTGCTATTTGTGTATTAAAAAGTCACTCTGTATTTCATGGTTTATGCTGAAGTCCAGAAAATAAGAGAAGAGTAACTGGTGTATCAGTACAGTAGCTGAGATTTTCCAGAAGCATCATAAATGGTGTTATTCCAGTTCAAAGTTGAGATTTATGAAAGTCTGTATGAGCAAGGAGTTTTTAATTACTTCTTTGAACCAAACAAGAGTTAACAGATAGTTACAAAGTGTAAATATGTGGGGAATCCTGGGATTATTTTTTGCTTATTCTTAAGGTATTTTCTTCACAGAAATCCAGTTGTAGTTCCTTAGATGTTGCTTTCTCTATTTTTAGGTGACTCTAAATTAAGTGCAACACGTGAATGTATTCCCCCTGAGAAATGCAATAAACTATTTTGCTATCAAGTGCATTAAGATTTCATCATACAGTGAAATCATTCTTCTGATTCTTTCCAGGTAAGAAGATTGTTTGACTCTAATTAGACCCCTACTTTTGTCCTCTTTTGAACTATCATCTTTTTTTCTTCTGACTTAGCGATTTTAATTGGCAATGTGTTTTTCCTGCTCTATAGCCTTAGCTTTTTCTTCCGCTTCTTTTTTTTTTTTTAATGTCAAATAAAGAAATGAAAATGTTGTGGAAAAATGAATTCTATACCAACTGTATTTAGTAAATGAGTTTCCAAGCATATCAGTGCAATAAAGTCTTAAGTGTCTTTTCTAAGATGACTATATTCATCATGTCTTGACTAAGCACTTCTGTACAGGTAAGTAAATGATATATTTGTTTTCCCATCCTACTGTCATCAGAAATGAGTTAAATGCATACAGAATGATCCTGGATAATTTCTATTTATTATCTTGATAGTCATCCCAATAGTATATTCATCGTGCTGGTCTGAGTATTGCAATTAAGCCTGCCTCTCTGATGACCGGATGTTCTTGTAATGCATTATTTTACCAACTGTCAAAAACTCTCCTAAATAAAACTGACATTATGGTAGGCTGGTAACACTTAACATACTTGTGTATGAGCTTATCATCAGCTGCAAGAAAGAGTGTGGGTTCATACAGTGTTGTCAAACCTGAACAGTACCACTGGGATTTCCAGCCCAGCAGGGACAGGTTAAAATTTTAGTACAGCATGATATTTCCTTCTCCTGCTCTGTTGTCATATGACATAGATAGCAAACAGCTCTAGTGAATATAGACAGCTCTGTGCAGATAGGACCTCCTGGGCAAAAATAACATTATTGGATATTTTACTTGCTGGTCTTTCTTTTCTGTTCCTTAGAAGCCTCTAGCACATACTGTGGCAAAATCTGGAAGAAGATATTAGGTAGGACTGGAGAGAAAAGACAGCTCAAACCAGATACAGCTCATATTTGGCAAATAATCCATACAATATATTCTGGAACTATTTTTGGAGAATTTGCTTAAACCCTTTATACTAGCAAAATGCCTGTGAAAAATCAGGAGAGGATAAAATCAGAAATTTTTGTGATGTTCTAAGAGTTGTCAACAGCACAAGCTCTCTGACTTGTACACTTTACAGTATGCAGGCTGTTGGTGAAATGAAAAGCAATTTGGCCTATAGAAGATGAATGGTGAATTGGCATGATGTCCTGTTATACCTGAACTGGTTACACTTACGAAGGTTACATATCAGAAAGCAAATAATTCAAAATGTAATTGGTTTGATCTGAATATGAGGCTTCAGGTAGATGCTGCATCTTCTGGACTCTTTGTGTAGTCATTGATAGTACCTGAGCAGGATCAAAGTATTATTCTAGATATCATTGGTCTTAGGTAGGTAGGTAGTTAGATAAGTGCAGTTGGGATAGAGATTGTAAAGAGAACAGGAAGCACTCAGCTTGTCTGTAACAGGCAGGGGTTACCTGGGATACCTTTGGTACACTCACTAGAGGACAGGCACCAGAATACAGTTAATAACATAATGTGAAGCAAGGATGGAAAGAGTGTTATTAGGAATACGTGTTGATCATGAAAGTTATATCCTGGTAATGTTCAGGACATAAAAACAATTTAAACACATGATTTCTTTGCAAATATCAGGAACGTTAGCTTGAAAGGCTAATTAAATACTGGGTCTAAGAATAACAGTAAGAGGTTTTCTGGAAGAGATAAATCGCATGTTTTATATAGACTAATAAAATATTATGAACTGGACATATTTCCAAAATTGTCAGAGTAAGGAGGTCTAGATGATACTGTTGCAGTGTAGAACCATTACATTTCTTTTGTTTGTTTGGGAATTTTAATAAGCATCCTCTTTCTCCTTAATGGCCATTTGATGTTCTACATGAAATCTGTGTGGGTGGTTTTCATTCTAATACATAATAGGCAGATATTCACATCATGCAAAAAAACTGTGTTAATTTGTTATGTTCCCTAAAGAAACCAGTAAGGGAATGGAGGCTAAGCATTGAAGCTAGAGGCTGGAGACTGAACTTCTAGCAGATAGTCTGTGTTACTCATTAAACATATTTCAAATAGCTCAGTTTTGTTTTGCTAAGTGCTTGTGTGTTTATTTTTCATCTTTATTTTCATAATTGCCTTAAGTTGGTGTCAGCTATTTAGCCAGTTGAAATGAGTTCCATAAAAGTAGCAACCTGAATTCTTTGTTCTCAGGACATTACTTTCCATATGTCTGAGGTTTTTTTCTGGATACCCTTCATGTTGCTTTTGGTCTCCTCCATGGTCGTTCAAGTTTTTTGAGAGTTGTTGTTGTTAACCTGTTGCTTTTGGCAGCCCTTCAAATGAGTTTTGTTCTCCAAAATCCTTTTACCTTCATTGTGGGCTTCTGTTTTCAAAGGAATAGTTTTTCAACAAAAAACTTGTTCTTTCTGTACTCTGATCAACTGTATGAGACTAGAGAAAGAGGTGGGAGAAGCACACTGAGAGGAAGAAAGTGGTTTTTGTCTTTTAATTAACTGATAAAAAAAAAGAAAGGAGGTGTATTTGAAGTATAAATAAGACTTGGCTTATTTGAAGTATAATATATTGAAAGAAAAAGTTAATAATGAATACAAAAAGTATAAGGAAATGTGAAGTACAGAAACTTCAGGAAGGAAGACTAGTAAATAAAACATGAGAAATCAAGTTAAATATGCAGGTTATTTTAAAAAAAATGTATACAACAAATCTGCAGTAAAGCTAAGGGTCATTGAAGCTGTTGGAAAACCTGAAAGGAGAAGAGTTGTTAGGTGAAGTTGATGTTGCTAAGAACTGAAATGAGTTGTCTGTAGGAATAGTTTCTGAGAAAAGGTCATACACTGAAGACTATGATAAATGGCTTTTTTTTTTTTTTCTGTGAGGATGTAAAGTTGCATTAGACCTGGGAAAATTAAAACACCAGCTGAATTGATTCACAAGAATTCAAAGTAAGTAATACAGGAAATTGGAAACCTGATGATAGAAGAAAGCCCTGTAGAAATGAATAGTGCTTCCTGAATTGCTGGAGCTGTAGTGTGGTAGTATGTTGTCATAGCAATGCCTGGTATAAAAAAATGGAGATTAAGTTTGCAAACACTTTTTCAGTATAGCTGCCTTGATACATGTGCTGTTTGGTAAGGGAATATACAGTGATAGTAACTCAGCAGAGTTTGAAAATGAGCCTAAGGGATTTGGAAGCAGAAATTACAATGAAGATGTATAATGAGGCTAGTACTCATGTGTCAACTAAAATACATGAAAATCTCTGAAGTGTTAAGGTGGTTGTTTTTGTTTTGTTATCATTTTCACAGTAAAACTGTCTGCGTAGGCTTTGGGACAAATTTTGCAACTGAAACACATGGCTTCCAAGAAGTACAGTTGTTTTTGTATTGCGTGGGTTTCAACTAATTTTCATAGTCTAAATTTATCTACTTC
Organism: Lagopus muta; assembly: GCF_023343835.1. Taxonomy (NCBI): domain Eukaryota; kingdom Metazoa; phylum Chordata; class Aves; order Galliformes; family Phasianidae; genus Lagopus; species Lagopus muta. Next base: position 85,849,030 of record NC_064433.1, read on the forward strand.
TGTCTTCCCTGTGCTGGCTGTGAAAGCTCTAAAGAAGCTGGTGTAAGGCCATTTGTTGAATGGAGAAATGGTATCTGACAGTCTGAAGTACTAATTTACAAGGGTAAACAAGGGTTCTGTAAAGAATATGGGGAAAACAAAAGCTTTGCAACTCACTGTGAAAAGAAATCAAGGCTGTAACTCTAGACATCATTTTAAGTAGATATTAGGGCTTGAATAGCAGTTGCTTGGATTGGGTTGTTCATAGGAAGTCTGTAAAGCAATCTATGCATGTACATTTTCTAATGAAAAGAGACTGTAGGCAAATGGCAGTTGGACTTCTGTTGGTGAAGAAATCTTATGTCTTTAACATGTTTTAATTACAGAATACAATTATTACAATATTACAATATTGTGATGTTTATTATTTTTAATAATATAATATTTTAAAAATAAATATATAGTATTTTTAAATAATTAATTACAATATGTTTATTTACAGAATATGTAAAGTGTTTAATATGTTTAAATACAGAATATGCAATTAAAAATTTGCTTAGAAGGATAGCACTTTACTTGGGGAGCAAATTATTATTTTTCCTCTACTGTGATGATACAGTTTAAGCTGTTCTTGGTTTTCAACTTAGATTTGATTTTTATTCTTAGAATTCTTTTCGAATGATGGGCTTTAATGATACTTGGACAAAAATTTTTAAAAAATTATTTTTTTTTCTCATTTTTGTCTAACTGGTACTGCAGACACATGAAAAGATGCAACTGAGTGGATCACAGTTTTCCTGTTACTTGAATCAAAACAGTCCATGAAACTAAAGGCTCTGGCTTTGCTCCCTTCTTTCTGATCCTAGCCTAAGGCAGTCTGAAAGATTCAGGCTTACCATGTCACCAAGTATAAAAATGATGTATTGCTTCTCTGAAGTGTTCTTCAAATCTAATTTTTACTGCATGGAGCACAGAACTAGTTGTATGATTGAGCTTAAAAAAAGGGTAGGTAAATATTTGATTAATTGAATATGAACTTTGGAGAGGAAACCAGCTAGCTAGTTCTTTGGCATGTCACTCTTCTCTCTGGTAGCTAATGCAAGTAACACAAAAATGTTTTAAAAAAATCACTTTTACGCTTTCGTATACGGACACGAGTCAAGCAGAATGTTTCACCATACCATTTTCCTGCTGGCTGTTCAACAAGTCCTTTGATAGAGTTTCACTAAGTTAGAAGGTGACTGCGTCAAAAGTATAACGTTTTCAAAATCCTTATCTATCTTTGATATTTTCTTTAAAATCAATCCCAGTAGTCATTAGCTGTGAGTTGCAGAAAACTGCAGCATCCATTTCTGTGTGATGCGGGCTTATTGGCAATCATTTCACCTTTAAAAGCTTGCATCAAGCAATGGGTTTAATTATTAGCTGTTTGGCTTTGTTTCTTTGGAAGCAAAAGCAGGGGTAGATACAACCTTATCCCAGGTGTAAACGCATAGGAATTGTAGCTCTGGAGCCTCCTACTCATGTTTCCTTGTAGCTGGCTGTAACTGGAGCTTGTAAGACTTGAGAACTGGCTAAAGGTAGAAGGGGAGATCTGATTGTTGTGCTGATAGAGCCAAGCCAGATTTTTGTCAGGAAAGGAGGCATTCAAACAGCAGTTTCCAGGAGGTATGTGGACAATGCAGTGATTTGCAGTTCAGTTTGGCTCAACAGGATGAAGTACACTGTCTGAGGATATGATAATTGAAAATGCCTTTTTTTTTTTTTTTTCCCTCTTCCTGTTTCCTGTAGAGGAAGCAAAACTTTGACTAAGATGATGGTGATTATTTTGGCAGTTAAGGCTTTCCTTACAGACATGCAGTGTTTCCACCTGAGCAGTACAATTATTTTTATAGTCTTACCGCGCGGGGTCCTGTTATCACAGATTTTTTTTTTTTTTTTTTTTGAAGATTTGCTGAGTAGTTCCACAAAATATTAAACAGTATTTTCATGTGCTAAGGGCTGGGTTTTCAGAATTCTTTGAGTCCAGATGTCCAGGGGAAGACTGGTTCCACTATAGCATCAGAATGAAGTCCAGAGTAAAGACATTGAAGGTACTGTCCAAAAAACTCCTCAGTGTGGCATTACCATTGTAAATTCAGACACAGAAATCACACAGGCTCTATGTCTGTCCTGCTGAAACCTTGTAAAGGTTTCTGATGTATTACTCTGTCACTTAAACAGAAAGGATTCAGATTATTTATGCGAAGCTCTTTAAGAAACCATCTACATCATGCCTAAAAGCGCACCTAGAAATGTCATGGCTTCAGATAGAGAATATATCTGCCTCCAAGAGTTTGGTAGCTCCTTGAACATCTTTGTTCATGTGAGCCCGAGATGTGATTTGAAGGATAAGAAGTGAACAGGCTGTATTTACTGTAAAATAGTGATATGACAACAGTTTGACCTTTCTGAATTAGAAATTCATTTGCATCCGATTCTTCGCTGTTCTTGTATTTGTTTTGCGTATGTAAAGCTCACTTCCATATCAAATACAAGGTGTGGGCTTGTGAAGGAAAAGATTATGATCATTTAATTTGGAAGATATTCACTACAAAAGAAACAACGTGTAGCATCTGAGCTAAAAAAGCAACTAATACTTAGTTGTTTCTGAAGCCTAACTTTGAATGATACGATCAGATATCAAAATATATGTAACTTCTTCTGCAGATATGAACTTACTGAGGCATTTGGGTATGCTGGCTTTCTCTGAATGCTGGTAGGTGTGCATCTGCCTGACATGGTGGTAAAACACATCCCAAGTGTGTTGCCTTGCACTGAGCCAGCTGGATGGCTTTGTCCAGATTCCTGGAAGTGGCAGATTTAGGGACACTACTGTGGCATCTCTTTTTGACAGTCTCACTAAGACCAATTTGTGTCCTGTTAGGCATCATGGAGAGTTGGCTTAGTTGCTGTGAAGCCTCACAAGATGGACTTAACTTCAGCACCCAAGTTCTGAAAGTTTGTGGGACTGCATATGCCTTTGGCTCATCACATTATATATGTGTATAAATTATGTCATGAAAGCCTGTACTTATTCATTCCAGTGCTGCTAAGATGCTTTGATGTGCTTGGATTAGATGGTGAAGAAACCTTAGCTCAGCTGGCAATATCCCACAGAGGGTAGATGCATGCGTATAGTATGAATATAAATTCTCTTTGAGGCCTTACAGAGAAACAAGGCTTACATACAGATCTTACAAACTATTTTGGGTTTCTGTAGGAGCATCTTAAAAGTGGAGTGTACAGTAGAAAGACACTACTTGGAGTGTTGCTTTGAAAAACACAGGTAAAAACCAGTATGTGTGCTTAAGATGAATGAGTGAAGTGCCTTTTCATATGTAGTGAAAGCACACAGAAAATAGTGCTTAGCATGGGGATAGCAGTGGCTTTGTTTGGGGATGGCAGTAAATGAGTGGACCTCAAGTGCTGGCAGTTTCTCCTAAGTCTCAAGCAACTGGGAGAAGCCCTGGTCCATGCCCTGCCTTTTTGTCTGTCCATTTTCTCAGCCATGCTTTGCTTGTCTGTTAAGTGCTGAATGCAAGTGGGTAATATATTTCTAACAGAGAAAAATCAACATTTCTTTCTTTACTTATAGCCACAGGCTTATCTGAATGCTGACATTTGAGGGACTCTGTGTGAAGGAGCACAAGTCAATATGTTTATGCTCCTCTAGGTAACAGCAGCTATAGCAATCCCACCATGAATTTTATTAAGCCATGTTAATTCTCTGCCAGTTCTGGGATCTATAGGTCTTTTGATACTGTGTTTTTTATTATTTCTTGCAATGATTTCCGTTTCAGCTTCAAAATGAGAAAGAGAATTTCATCTTTTGTAACCACAATTAAACAGCTTGAAAAATCATAGCCTGCATGTAATAGCTAGATCCTTGGAATTAATTAACTGAGAAACTAAGTGAATAATTCAAAACAAATACCTTTCTTGACAAATGGACCCTCCAGCACTGTTAACATGTGCAGATCATGTCCTTGTTGTCATTGTTTGTATGAAATAGCTATTGCTGTTTTCAGCCAACATTTTCTTCTGGAGGAGGCAACTGGTTTTGTGTGTGTGTATTTTGTATGGGTTCTTTTTTTCCTGATTTTTGACGTGACACTTTAGGTTTGGAGGTTCAGCTTGCTTTTAAAAACACATCCTTTGCTGTGCATACTGCAGCATTTTGAACTTGTTGAGGTAAGGATGATTTATTGTGCAGTCTTGGACCAAGCATCCCAAGAAAGCTGTGGCTGAAGTGTAATTCATTCCCTGTCCTGTTTTGTAGGGATTCTTCCTTTGCCAGAGCAAAGAGGAGAGATCTCAGTTGTGGTCTTCCAACTTTTTAAGTTATATCTTATGAGAAATATGTTAATGGCATAGAGTAAGACTTATAGTTTTGCAGAAAGCAACTTGTAGAGGAGAGGAGAGCTTTGATGTATTTGCAGTGTTTCTGAGAATATGTACTGAAGAAATGGTGCGTATAACTAGAGTTTTCCTGGTACAGAATCCATCTTTAGCACAAGTTTTGCTCCGTTGTAGACCAGAGGTAACAATTTTGTGTATTTGAGGCCATCTTTTTATTGCTCGGTAGGGACATCACCTAGAAAATTACAACAGTGGAAACCACCAACTCCATTGCAGTGGTCTTCATATGCAAGATAGTAAAGTTAGCAGGTGAAAGGGGATGGAATAGAAGGCAAGACTAAAGTTATCGCCTGGTTGGTTGTGTGACAAGCAGTATTAAAAATCTGTTTGCTGGCAACTGCTTTCAGTATTAGAGGCATGGGCCACATAACATTCTTCTTCAGATGTTTTTGAAGTTTGTTGATATTCTTCCAGATTTCTTGATTTTATCTAGAACTGTACGTTCTCTGTGTTCTGCTTGTTTTACTGACCTTTTTAACTATCTTATTAGTTGAAATACCATGGTTTGGATCACTCAGATGTATAGACTCACATTTTTAAAAACATGTACTCAAATTTAATATTCTGCTTCTACACATTTTGTCCATTCTTCCTCTGAACATTTGTATCTCTAAAGGTTGACTTCAGAGGTCCTGAAAGGAGGCAGAAAGTGGTGGGAAAACATATCAAAAACCCCTTACCGAAAAAGTTGTGGCATTTGGTAGGATTATTTTTGTGGAGTTCACTGTTGTTCAGCCCTATCTAGGACTGAGAAGTTGGAAGCAGGGAAATAAATTACTTTTCTTGAAAAATAAAAGGACAAAGTATAAATTTAAAGCATCTAAACATTTTAAAAGCTGCAGCAGGAACCTGACATTTATAGTGTGACAGTTCCGTTGTAATTTTGGCAGAGATAAATCCAAGATAGTTTCCCTTCATCTGTACTTAGAAGCAAGAAGTGTCATTTTGCACTGCAGATTAGAGGTATTCACATGCAAGTGGTTCACTGTGGGGGCAGAAGACTGCAAGAAACTCCAGGTTAGCACAGAAAGTGCAAAGAATTGTTCCTGCTACCAATGTAAACCTAAAAAAACCCAACATTTTGCCTGAAGTTGTTAGTTGAATTTAAGAAGTTTTGGTGCCTTTTTCTTCCTCTGGGCCAACTCGTGAACTGCTCAAAACCATTTAGTGGTTGTGCAGTAAGAGAGCTCCCAAATGAAAAGGGAAGACCCTGATTGAGTATAAGCGGGCTCCATAAAGAGACCACCAGTAGGGATATTTGTACCAATGTGTACATCTGTGGATAATGTTCTTAAACACACTTATTTCATGATTAAGTGTTTTAAAATGATGTGTTTTTTTTTCATCTCATCACTTGTAAGTCTTAACAACTTAAATACTTCAGGGATGAATGTGTGCTTATCTAAGTGTAACTTCTGGGCAAAAGTAGTGGCAGAGCTAGCAATGAAATGAGTTGTTAATTAAGAATGTGATGCTGCACGTGCCAGCACTTGTGGTTGCAAAAAATTAGCCAATGGGGCAAAAGCTGGGTCAGCATTCATTTTGGGGTATTTTTTAATTGCTTACTATCCTGAATTCTTGTATAACAAGCAACTTCAGATTTGAAATGAAAGCAAGGCAGAACAAAACTTTAGAAATAGTAGTCCAAAATTTACCAAGATAAAAGGCCAGGTAAGTAAGATGCATTTAATTTTAATCTGGCAAGCGTTTCCCCTCATTAAATTTAAAAGCAAGATAAGCTACAAGTATTTTAAAGATAATTAGGGAATTTTTATTTTGTTAGGGGAAAAAAAACAAAACATGATGTCTGCAGATGACTAATTGTCTTGATTCCTGGAGGAACTAAGTTACTATTCTGCTCTGGAAATGGAAAGATAACAAAATCATTAAATGTTCTAACACTTAAAAGCCGAGTAGGATTTTTACCTACAATTGCTTCAAATATATGGCCTCAAGCTAGATACCTATCAGTGTTAACAAATTTAATGGTACTCTTTGTTGTATTTATAATAATAATAATTTGTCCCCTGAATTACGCTTGTGAAACATCACTTCTGAGATATAATATAGACTGAGATTTAGCTCTCTGTATTTTGTTCTTTGCATTAATCTTCAGATCTTTTAATAAAGGTGGGGAACAAAGGGTTGGCTCAAAGAAATGGTAACAGTAGTACACAGAACCTTTCATCTATTGGGTCATTGGATCAAGTCCCAGCCAGGAGGAGTGACGTAGAGGCTTTTCCACTCCTCCACTGCTCCTGTGGCTCTAAGGGTTATAAACAGAAGGATCTATTTTTGCTTCCTGGTAAACTGGTGACCAGTTCTGGAAAAGCCTCCTATCACTCTGGTCCAGGTCTGTGGTGAGGGCAGAGGTATGGAATTTGCCTTCTGCATCCAGCTGCCCTGAGGAGCAGAGGAAGAATGCTGATGAGAGTAGGAGTGGAGCTTGCTTCACTGCTGCCTTAGTTGCAACCTGTTTCCTCTTGATCTGTGAAAGATCTTAATCTAGCCATCACAACTCAGCAACGACAAAGTGGGAGAAGAGAGTATGCTAATAACAGTCATTAAGAACAAAAACAAGTGAGATGTCTCTAGATACCAATAGAGAAGAAGGTGAAAAACAGATGACAGATTTTTAGCACTTGTTTGTAGGAAGTTCCCACAAACATGCACGTTCTCATAGGTGTAGCCCCTGAGAATAGGGGAGTGAAATCAATATACATTTGTGTCGTTCAGTAATTTTCAAGATTTACTACAGAAATTTATAATTTCTTATAGAGCCTGCTTTTGAGCAATAACATTAACACAAGACCCTCTGACTCTTGTAAATGCTGTCTCAAATGAAATGATTGACATCATTTTTTGCTGCAATAGTTGAGTATCTAATACTTGGTCTGTAAATGTCTGGAAGCATGTTGGATTTTGTGTATGTGTAAATGATTTTTATGGCTCTCTGGTCCACCCTCATCCCCCTTTTTCAAATAACCCAAAAATATACTCCATAATTACTGAGTGAGAGTTTAAAAACAGATCATGTATTCATCTGCCCTTGGTTCATCTAGAAGAAAAGTGCATGTTGTTTCAGTTCTGCCCACTGTAGTAAGGTCTGTCTGGTTCCAATTGCTCCGTTACCATCTTTCATTAATAGTAGCATAGTAATAAAAAGTTAAACATTCAGGCTTAGGGGTGGCACATTTGTTTTATTTGGCTCTATTGGATAAATTGATGAAGTGAAACATTCTTCTGCATACATTAACAAAGAAACCAAAATAAACTGGAGGGCTTTTTTTTTTTTTAATTCCCATCTTTGTTTCATCCATTGATTTGTCTAAAACTCCAAGGAATTCAAAACTGAATGTGGATGCTAAGTTAAAAGACCATGGTTACACTTTCCGATGCTTGAGAAATAAGTTACAGTAACGAATTACAGAAACATTTGTAAGAGTATTTTTTGGTCTTTGTTTTTTAGGCAATACCTGGGGGAAGGAATCTGCTTTTGATAAATGTATTTCCACTGCAGTGTTACCTCTCGCCAAGGAAATTTGAACAGTGATTCCACTGTCTGTAAGAAAATCAGTAGTCCTTTGATTATTTGGAAAATGTCCAAAGCTGTGTCTGTGTTAGGTTGTCCAGACATCCTCCCCCATCTCTCCCCTGGAAAAGGCTTTTATTTCTGCCTTGATGCTACTTAGCCAAGACCATCGCCTCCCTGTTACCCTGCAAGGCTGGCCCAGTCTCATATTGTGGAGAGATTTAAGCTATGAAGGCGAACTCTCACCACACCTCAGCTGCCAAGACTGCAGCCATCCCACTAGCTTCCCTCAGGAGGAGGAAAGCACTCCCCACACAACCAAGAGAGCTCAGCCCGAAGTGTGGCTGCTGTGCCACACAGCAGGCATTTGCATGACCAAGAAAGAACATGCAGCCTGCTCACTGGGGAGAAAGAAACTGTTGGAGACTGGTTGCAATTGTCCTTGCAGTGTCTGTACCTGACTTTCCATCCATTTTTAGTGTTTAATGGATTTTTAGGCTCACAGTTAAGGTTGCTAATGATTGATTAATTCAGCTGGGTATGGTCAGAGCACACCAGACAGTTATAAACGGATTGCAACAATTTTTTCTGATGCTGCGTTTCTTAACGTGTCCTGCCTAGGGCAGAGATGAGCAGCAGTGGCTCCGTTTCTGTTCTTGACCCTGAAATAATTAGGACAGATCCTGCTCTCTTTTACCTTCTAAAATAGAAAGGAGGATTTAGAAAATATTTTCAAATTAATAGTTTGCTGTGTTGTTGCTGCCATTGCTGTTGTTTTGATTTGCTTTTTCTTTCTTTTTTCTTTTCTTTTCTTTTTTTTTTTTTTTTCTTTTTTTCTTTTGAAAAGGAAAATATAATAATGAGTGTTGTTCTGAGTTTTTGGTGGCCTATGGGGGTTTGTTTTTGGAGGTATGTATGGTTGGTTTTTTTTCTCTCTGTCTATCTAGGTTTTTTTGTTTGTTCATTTGTTTTGCTTTTTTAAAATTTATTTTATTTTTAAGGAGAATAGGTGATCAGATAACCCTATGTCTTTATAGGTGCACCATCTTCTTTCAGTGTGACAAAACAGAATCCATGCTGATTAAATGCTTGGCTGATTTCTAAATCAGGAGGACTGGGTTAGGGGTGAGGGTGGAAACTGGGCTGAAACTTAAGCTGCACAGCTTTCCTGAAGGGCTGTAAGGAACTTCTATATTCTGTAAGGAAATTCTGTAAGGAACTATTGCCTATACATGTGGCAGAGGTTCCTTCCTTTCATATTCCTGCTATTGTACGTACAGATCTAGCACTGTTTTTAGTAGTGATCACTTTCTGCACACGTGGGCTTGTTCAGATTCGGTAAAAAGCAAACTTTAATGACACACCAAGTGCAATAAATAACCATTAAAATAAATTAATTAAATAAACCAAAACAAAAAGCAAATGAACAAACAAGCCCTCTCTCTTTTAGTCCATTCTTGATGGTCAATATAACCTCTTCCACATCCTAGCAACTGAAAGAATAAGATATTGGAAAATCAGTAGCTACTGACTTAGAATAGTAGCTAGGGAAATGGAAAGCGTGCAGTGGCAAGATATCACTATTCTGTCATCAGCAAATCTTAGTAGAGAAATTTTTAGCAAACAAAAGTCAATTTACTCTTACAACTGCAGACATTCATTTATCCATACAATTTGTTTGATCCATGAACATCTGGAAGGAAGATGAGGGAGGATGTAGGGAGGAACACTTTCAAAAGAAACAATCAACGCTAGAACAGAAATCAGAGCTTCTGCATTTAAAGCAGCTTTTCTCTGAAACCAGAGGCTAATGTGATTCCAGGCTGCTCAGATTCTAATGTTAACACATCACTTTAGGTTTTAATGACAGTTAACATAAATATTAATGTCGATTTCATTAAAACTTGATTTCACACAGAAGTGGATTATTCTTTTTATTCATTCCCTTGTGCTGACTATTGTTCCATGTCTGATAGATGTTTCATCATGCAAAATTGCCATGTATGACAAGTACTTTATGTGCATGGAAAAACAAAACATTTTTCAGTTTACAAGCATTTGCACATAGCAAGAGCAAGGTGAACCCATGTCTGATATAATGACTATCTTGCAGAGCAGAGTAAGGCTATCACAGGAGAAACTGGAGGACAAAACTCAAGGACAGCTGGCACAGCAGGTGAAAAGAAGGCTAGTTTAGTTTTACTAAAACGTTCTTTGCTTTGTTTCCTCCCGTTTTAAAGTAATATTGCTCTAGGTTTCTTTTTTTCTTAAATGCGTATATCATGACAGAAGTAAGATTAATTTCCAGCTATGTGATTAATGTTCTGTTCATGGCCTGTTTCTGATTTTATATGTCTTGTTGGTGTTTATGTAGCACTTGTTGATGGTGTAGCTAGCATTCTTCACTTTCTCTAATAGCTTTACTGTAAATGATTCCTTTACAGAAAACATATAAATACTATGATTCCCAGCATTATGATGTCATAGCACCTATAAATACTCAAAGAACACAAATGCATCCTTCTAAATGGAGAGTTTATAGTACTCTTGTGGATACCTTCCAACCAGAGGATGAGCAGCTCATAATTCTTTTTTGACAGAATAAATGGGAAATCCATGATTCCTAACAAGATCTGTAGAAAGACCCAGGCACCCAAATCCATATGCCATACTTTGCCTTGTAGATGTTCGAAGCTCTGGTAGTCTTAATTGTTATGCTCTGGGGAATCTTCAGAACTACTGCTGGCAGATACAAGTGATATTAACAAGATAAATTTGTCTTAATATATTTACCAGGTGATTACTGTTATTTTAGGAGTAGTAAGTTATTGTATTTATTCATCTATGATGAATAAATCATCTATGATGTTCTTTGAGAACAGAAGGGAAACTGGATTTTATTTTGTTTTAAATTGGAGAGGATAGGTGTTAGAAAAGGGAGGAGGAGGAGTCAAGTTTGGAAAATTCTATAGAGGCAGTCAAACTGCATAGTTTGCCATTAACACTGTTTCAACAGCAACATTTAAAGTTGCAGGCTTTTAATTCTATGTGATTTATAATGCCACATACCCTATGTGATAGCATACGTAGTCTCCAAATCTTTAATTTGTGTCTAGGCATTCTGCTTTTTAAATCACTGCAATAGATAGGATCAGGAAAGCAAAGGTGCAGATGGATCGGAACTTGGTGTAGGATGTGAATAATAAGAGAGCATTCCATATCTACAGTGGTCATAAGAAACAGGCAAAGGACAGTGTACTCCCTTTGACTAATAATAAGGGAGAACTGACTTCAACAGACATGAAGAAGGCTGAAGTACTCCATGAATTCTTTGCTTCAGACTTCATTGGCAGCCAGGATTTCCATGCCTCTTAAATCCTTGAACCTCTGGGCAGGGGCTAGGGGAGCAAAATCCCTTCCACAATAAGGAGCAGAGCAAGTCAGAGACTGCCTCACGAGGCTGATCATGTTGAAGTCTATGAGGCCAGATGACATGCATCCCTTGAGGTCCTGAAGGAACTGGCTGATGTGGCTGCCAAGTCACTCTCCATTGTATTTGAAAAGTCATGATTGTCAGAGGAAGTCTCTCATGACTGGAAAAAGGGAAATATCATTCCAATTTTTATTAAAGGGTAAATGGAAGACCCAGGGAACTACAGGCCAGTGAGCTTCATGTCTGTGCCTGGGAAGATCATGGAAACTATGTTAAGGCACGCATGAGATGACAAGGTGATCTGAGACAGCCAGCACAGCTTCACCAAGGGCAGATTGTGCCTGTCCAACCTGGTGACCTTCTAAAATGCTGTCACTCAACAGCAGTGGTAGACAATGGAAGAGTAACTGATGTTGTCTACTTGAACTTGTGCAAGGCCTTTGACGTGGTCCTACACATGGTCTTCATCTCTAAATTGGAGAGAGATTGTTTTGAAGGCTGAACTGAAAAAGAATTGCTTGGATTGTCATATCCAGAGGCTTGTAGTCATTGGATCTATGCCCAAGTGATCTATGTCACAAGCAGTATCCTCCAGGAGTCCATCTTACAACTGAATAGACAGTGGGACTGCATGTGCATCACCAAGTTTGCAGATGACACTAAACAGAGTAGTGTAGTTGATACAACAGAAGGAAGGTGACCTGAACAAGGTTGAGAGGCGGATTCATCTGAACCTATTGAGGTTCAACAAGGCCAACTACAAAGTGTTGAATTTGAGTTGTGGCAATCCCAGATATGCCTACAGACAGAGAGGAAAAACTAGTTGACAGCAGCCCTGCAAAGAAGGATTTGGGGTCCCTGGTGGATGAAGCCTGGCCAGAAGCCAGCACTGTGTGCTTGCAGCCTGGAAAGCTAACTGTATCCTGGGCTGCATCAAAAGAGGGTGGCCAGCAGGGTGAGGGAGAGGATTGTCCCACTCTACTCTGTCCTTGTGAGGCACCACATGGAGACCTCTGCCCATGTTTAGGACCCTCAACATAAGAAAGATGTGGAGCTGTTGGAGTGGGTCCAGTGGAGGTCTATGAAGATGATCAGGGGGGATAGAGTACTTCTCCTGTGAAGAAAGTTTGAGGGAGTTGGACTTGTTCAGCTTGGAGAAGAGAAAGCTGCAGGGAGACCTCATTGCAGCCTTCCAGTACTTGAGGAGAGCTAATAAGCGGGAGGGAAAACAATTATTACATGATCTGATAGCAACGGGACAAGGTGGAATGGCTTTAAACTATAACAGGGGAACTTCAGGTTAGATGATGGGCTGAAGTTCTTTGCTCAAAGGTTTTTGAGACACTGGCATAGGTTTGCCCAGAGGTGCTATGGGTGCTCAAAATATCTGGAGGCATTCAAGCCCAGATGAGGCCCGGAGAAGCCTGATCCGGTTGGCAACAAGCCTGCCCATGGTAGGTGGGTTGGACAGATGATCTTCAAGGTCTCTTCCAACTCAAGCCATACTATGATTTTATGACTCAGTGTATGATTTGATCTTTTTTGCTTTTTTTTTTTTTTTTTTTTTTTCCTGTTTCTTCTAATCTCTTCCCCAAGACATTAACTAATGCTTAAACTGTGTGTCCCTATATGTTTTGAAATTGGTAGTAGTTTGCTTAATAAATCTAAAATAACCATACTGCTTTCAGCATAAAATCTTCAATTTTCATAAGAATGTAACCATATCTTTTTCCTCTGACCCATCCTATTAGGGCTGAATCAGCCCAGGCTTTTAAAAGCTAAACTATATTTGAGAATGAGCAGATGTAGTCAGGACTTTATGCGTGGAGGCTGAGTGGATTATATGATGACTGATGTGCTAATTTTGCTTTTTCTTACATTTTCTCCAGCTGGAAAAGCTCCCAAAAAGCGCATACGATATTGAAACTTTTTCATGGGGTTCAGTATTTTGACAGTGAAATACTACTTTTCCCATAATGTAGAGTACTACAACTGAAATTACAGAATCCAAGCCTTAGTTACAAGGAAATACTAGAGTAAAGTTAATAATTAATAAGGCTTGTATAATATATTACAAAGTAGATGGGATAGTGTAATGTGAATCTTCTTTTTTTCTGCTTCTTTCTGACAATTTTTTTCCTGTGAAGCTCCACCTTGTTTGCCAGATGGGCAGTGCTTGCCTACTGACCAGCTACTTTGTTTTTCCCATTCAGTAGAAGTCTCTAAATGTCAATTGTTACATGATTGTTAAAATCATCTTGTGAGATAGAGCTATTGATTTTAGTACTTTGCAAGGGTAGTATCTGCATACTAAAACGAGATCTTTCAGAAAACAAAACAAAAAATTGTATGCTGAAGTGATAGTATTGAAAGTAAGGTATGAAATTATCTACTTTGGGAGTCAATTTTGTAATACCTGAAGAAATTTGATTTAATTTTTTTTTTTTTTTTTAATTTTAGCACAGTTAGCATTAGTTAGCACTATACATAGGCAACACGTTTATAACACTTTCTTTATAGAAATGTGATTCTTATTGAGTAGTTCTGAGAGTATAAGCAAATAAGAGTATTTGCAGCTGCAGCTGTTAGGGCTCAGCACTTCTTCAAACCCTATTTCAAGCTGAACATGAAAATGAGGAACACGTCATGAGTAAACAGCACTAAACCATGCAGTTTTAGTGACTTGTTCAGCTTGGCATAGGAACATTAGTTCTAACAGAGTAAGAACTAGTATTGTTATTCGTTAGTGGTTTTTTAATTGTTGCTGTCCCTCCCTCTCCCTCCACACATCCTGCCATCATAAGAAAGGGGAGAGTGCAGGCAACTGTCATGCTAAGTCTGGAGGGGTGACAGCTGAGTGAGCCAAGACCTGCCTTCTTTTTCCCTGTCGTATTTTCTTTTCTGATTGAGCCTTGTATCCGCCCTGTCTCTTGGGAATGTGTTTTTTTAATTATTTTTGATTTTTCTGATTGGTTCAATCTTTTTCTTTTTAATCATCTTACCCCAATAATTGCATCCCTTGTTCAGCCGTTCCCTGCACTGGCTGCTGCCTCATCTTTCTGACACATCCACAATTAGGGAGAGAAAATCTTTTTTTAGTTCTGCGTGAGAGTTCTGTACCACTAGGCAGTGTTTTCAGCTAACCCAAGGCTCTTATTAGCAGTTAAGAGAACATTTAGAATAAAAGTCTCAACAGTGTTGGAGACGGTGTAGCCACAAGAGATAAAAGTCTGTACAGAGCATGGATTACTGTCAGTGATAGGATGCCTGTATTTGTTACAAGATTTGTGCTTATTTATTATTGCTGCAGTTGTGTTCCATAGCCATGCATATCTGGAGTGGGAAAGATCTTCAGAAATTTCAAAAGCTGTCCTCTTGTATGAGAATAGGCAAACCTTCAGATTTCTATGTAAACAAAATAGTATCAGGTGAATGCTGATGATCAAGTCCGGAAAACAAAAAAAAATTCTGCATTTATTGTTAGTGTAGTGGAGTTCTCTACTGGTCTAGTTGATGGGAGACCAGAGAAAGCAATAAAAGGTTTCAGAGAGTGTTATCTCATATGGTGACATTTTGGAAATATCTGCCCTCAGTCAAATCAAGTTCTCTGCAAAGGATTTGCTGATCAGAAATGTTTCCAGGAGCCTTGGGAATAAATGGTTTCTGCCAGAGATGATTTAGCAGCATCCAGAGGGGAAGTGATTCCAGCTGATGCAGTGTAGCTGTCGGTCCCTTTCCTTTGGCTGTGAGATTTCAACAGGGTGCTCCTGCAGGGCTGCCTCCCTGCCAGCTCTCCTCAGACACCTGGCTGTGCACTGCGTTCCATCCCACTGCAGCGTGCGTCTGCAGTGCCTGCTCTGGAGTTGCAGAAACTGGCCATGCACTTAGATAGACACACTCGAATCGGGTTTTATGGTGAGAGTCATCTTTCTCTTCTTACAGCTTCTATTTACTCATCTTTCTGGTAAATTGGGAAGGGCAGATAAAAAGTGTAAAACTGTGGAAATGTTTTGTAGTAACTGCCTGATCTTTCCTTTCTAGAATACCTTTAGTTAACTAATAAATGCTAAATAAATGTCTTGAAATAAATGTCTTGAAAAATGCACTTGCCACAATGCCTTTTCTATAAGTACTGTGTTTCTGCTGAGGAAAACTCATTCTGTATAACTGCTGTCATTCAATGATCACATTCTTGCTTACCATCTGTCTTCAAAACACCAAGTGAATTGTCTTATATCTCAGTCTCATAGCTTTGCAGCTGTCCATTTTGAAGACTTCTATCTTAAAATCCACTTGCTTTCCATCTATTGTCTACATATCTTGGAAGTCATACACTTCCTATGGATTCTTTTGACTGACTACTGATGAGAAACTGCAGAAATACCCTTATTGAATAGGGAGCGTAGTAAGAAGAGAGCTGTAGCCAGCAGACCCCAATAGAGGCACATGAAACTGTATGTAGATTTAATGCAATATTTTTAAGTGGATTTTTGATTTCCAGGACAGCTTGGTTTTCTTTTCTTTTCCCCCAAGTATACTTAATTTCTACCATGGCGATAGTACTACACACACTGTTAGTACATTTCCACCGGTGTGCTTAGCACACTTCAGCCTTGCTTTTCACATTGAAACCCTGCCCAACTTTTACATTGCTTTTCCTTTATTCTAGATGAGAGGAAAAAAACTACCATCCTTTATGTCATCATATTGTCTATTTTCTTGCAATACACAGTGGAGAAGTTGGGAATTGTGATTTTGGAAATCTTAATATTGTAGACATTTTGGATAGGAAGGCAAGCCTCATTGAGATGTCATGAGTGGAAAAGATACATTTGGACTTTGATCTGATCTCTCTTTGAGATTTTTCATAATCTGTGGCCAGTTCTATGGTGTTGGAAATTCAGGTACCCATGACTTAGGGGGGTAATTCTGATCATGTAATTGATGCTATTGTGTGTTTATTTTCTATATGTGGTAATCATACATCTAGGCATCTGAGAACTCTGAGATCTGCATTTAAAACTTACTTTTCCACTGTATGTAGATAGATCAGTTTATGTGCTTTGTAGAAAGTAGGAGTTAAAGGTCTCATGTTACTGTCAGATGACTTTGAAAGAAGCCTGTATAGTTCATGGTAACTTTTAGTGAAAAGTTTGAAGGTTTCTCATCCAGTTTATTGTGCAGTGGAAACAGTCAACCTACAACAAGGCCTTTTAACTTGGGTAGCATTCTTCTTTTCTCCTATGAAGATCCATCCAAATGAACTATGTGAGTTTGTATTTTGTAACATTTTTGCACTGCCTTATTTTTTATTCAGTGTCACTGATACAAGTAATTCTGTGAATTAAACTGAGATAACGCTAGGTTTGTGTGGAATAAACATAGCTTTCAAATAAGGAAGGGAGAATAATTGAAAGAGATATTCGCTGACATTTTCATATCAAACAAAGTAATGCTCTGTGACTGTGCCAGCAAATACTACTTTCCAGCGCTGTCAAACAATGCCACTAATGTAGCTGTGAACTAGCTATTAATCCCAGGTCAATAACTGTAGTTCTGTTGTGTGTTGTTTTTTTTTTAATCTCTGTCCCTGGTGACTCCAGTCAACAGTTTCTTTGGCCCCACACAGCTCTATTGAAAGAGCATAGGCACTTGAGACCTTATCAGTTTGCAACCTGGCAGAACATATTTGAGCTTATCTGCATTTTCCAGTGGCTTCCATTGTGTTGGATGTTTCCAGGATGTCTACTTTGGCATCCAGCTTTCAGTTGGATGGTTCTTGCTAGTGTTGGCAGTAAGTAGTACACAGCCCTCTCTTTCTGCTTTTCCTTGTATGACTTTCTAGTTTTCTTGTTTGTGTCCCCACAACAGGCCTTCTGTAGCTGAGCTGTCTTTGCATAGTCCTTGGCATGAAGAGATGCACTGTTTCTCTGGGTTCATCTGTTCTGGCATCTGTTCTTTTTGCCTAGTCTGAGAGTCTGTCCTTTGCCATAAAGCTGTGGTTTCTCATCCTGTTGTACTGCAGCAAGTGCATAAAATGTCCAACTTATTATCCTCCACTAACCTGTAGGTTCAACACTACTCATGCAAATGAGCATAGGTTTGTTTCCTTTTGTAATGCCATGGCCTGTGCTTCAACGATTCAACTTTTTACTTTTTCCACAGCAATCTTTTTTTCTCTCTCAACCTAATATACATAGTATACAGCCTGCATAAAATATTAGTCTTGAGAACATTTTCTTAACTCATATATTTACTGGAAAACTCTTACCCTTTCTTACCTGTATGAACAGGATCCTGCTTCAAGCCAGTAATTTTTTTCCCCTCTTTTTTCTTTCTTTATCTGATTCTCTGAAGTTCTATATAACAGAGAAAGAAAAGCCCTTCTTTGACCTGCAAAATTGTTTCCTCCAGTAATTTTTTTACTACTTCATTGAGTCTTGTTCTAAACATCTCACAAGATGAGATGAGATTCCTCCTGGATGCAGTTCTTGTGGTCAAATTCATCTTGTTTCCTTCCCTGCTGTTCAGTCTCAATGATCAATTCTTTTAAATGCCTTCCCATTACTCATGGTTATATTCTCTTAGACGATTCAAACTCTACTGTGCTGTCTTCTTGCTTTTTACACTTCCCATGCCCTTTCGGTTCTCCTACTAATGTTTTTATGCTTGATACATTATGGCTGTGCCAAGTTTCATGTTGTTGGGGTCAAATTTGCTGCTGAGTTGATAATTTGGTATAGGTGACAGCAAAATTGACCCTTGGCAATGTGTAGGTCTTGGTTGTTCTTTTAACTTTTCAAATGCCTGTGCTTCTTTCTGTTTCCATGTAATCACCCACCGTTCTATGTCTTTCTTTCCTATTGTACTCCAATGAGTTCCCTGCTATACTAACAGCAGTTTTTTCTATCCTCACAGCTTCCCACTTTATGGTACAAAGTGGACTTCACAGGGCTTTCAATTTCTTATGGCCACAAACATTCTTATTTTGAAAATGGACTAATCTTAACAATTTAAAGGTAACTTCCAGTCTACAGAGTAATCATAATTGCTTTTAGGTATACTTAGGACAAAACTAAATTCCTGCCTAAATAATAGCCTGAAATGTTCCAGCTGAGTGACAAACACGTTAATCTTAAGAACTATCAGCATTTTTTTTTTCATTATTGTTTTCTCACTGTAGACTTTTCTCAAGTAAAAAAGACGAAAATAGACTTTCATACTTGTGTAGTAGGAAGAAAAATTTGGCTTCTACACCATCTTCCAAATTCTCTGTTTAATTAATTTATTTATGTGCATATGTAATCCAGAGGCAAAGGCATTAATCACAGATTCTTGGAACTTTTGAAATAATGAAAATTATAATGATGTAAGAAATGGAACTAGCAAATACTCCTTTGCAATTGTAACTGCTGTTCTAGTCTGCACCAATCTATTACATGTTTGTTGTCCCAAAATGCAGGATAAAGAGTATTTGTAAAGGTAGAAACTAGTGGAAATAGAGGGATTTAAAGTATATTTCCAATCTGTGAGAAGGCACATTTATAGTTCCTAGTAATTTGCACTCTTGCTTGTCCTGTTAGTCTTTTTTATGCAGAAATATAAAGAGCTGAGTAGATACTCTGACAGTAGATTGGCAGAGAATGGAAGGAGGTAATACTGCTAATTTCCACTCATCTTTGCTCTTTGTTAATTTGAGTGACAACCTCTGTTAAAGAAGCCTTGCAACCTCAGCAGATTGCTGTCGTGCTTACTGGAGGTATACTTTGGAGATGAGTGTAATAGCAAGCTGCAAACTCTTATTTATAGTCTGCCTTTGCTCAGGTAAAATCTTATTCACTGTTTACATGCTTTGGTCAATGTATAAGGCTACATGTGAAGGTTAAGAAAAATAAAGGCAAGTAACACAGGTAAAAGGCTGTGCTTTTCAGTACAAAGAACTCAGTTTTGCTTAACTAATATCAGCTGATTCCATGAGGTGTGTGGGTATTCTTTGAGAGAAATGAACAAGGTTTAGACCACTAATTTTTCTTTTAATATGGTGTTTGTAGAAGCTGTATGATGTTAAACAAGCCAAATTTGTTTTTGTTTCTCTAGATCTTTAGCTCGAGAAAACTGTAGTAAATCAAAGATTAATAACTGCAGGAAGACCTGGTGTAGATGATTAGCATTACTTGTAAGGAAAAGCAAATAAATCAGCATATTTGCCAAGGAGGCATTTTTCAACCTGTAAGCAGACAAAGAGAAGCAAGTTTACTAATGACCCTTCTTACCGAACTAAAGCAGTCTGATAAAATGTTATGGAACAATGTCTAGAGCAGAGAATGTGTCAATCCTCATATTTTGCACATCACTTAGCACACAGATTATGATAATTAATCCACTGATGGAAGAAAACAGGATAAGATTAAATACTTGCATTTTGTAAACAGATTTTCATTTTCAGGAACGTGATCGAGATCTACAGTAATGTAAAGCAGAGTTCACTTGAATAAAGCTGGATGATGTTATGCCTTTTGCAGACTTATGAGTGACTAAATTGGTATTTGTTGTTATTTGTTTGTTTGTTTGTTTTCTTTATGAAATACAAATACAAAGAAAGGAAATGTGGAAGTAGGAGCCCTTCTGAAATGAGGATGTTTCTGATTGAACACTTGAGAAAGCCTCCAGAGCTAGAAATGAGCTCCCTGTAGACACAGCTCCCTGTGTGTTTGCAGACACTAAATGTCAGGCTGTGTTAATACCTGCACAAGCATTTCTGGATATGTTCAGATAAAGACTACTTTAGGGTCGAAGGAAATTTTATTTGCTACCCACCTATAAAATTAAGATCAGAGGCATGCTTGTACCCCCAAATAAGTCATCTAGAACTTTCCAAATTTCTGTCGTACATCAGTCTCAGATGGATGGTGAAGAGCTTCACCAGTTTTTTGAGGACAGCTTTGCTATGTCTTATGCTGTGTAGAACAGCATTAAATTTCTTGAAGCCCTCAGCTCAGTCCAGTTCTTGGGTAAATGCTGTCCCTTATTTCATATTCTCCAATTCTCTAATGAACTCATATTCCATAATAAAAAGTATAGTAGAAATCAACTATATCACACGTAGATCTTTCATTTGAGCTTGAAGGCTGTGTCATGCACATTCTTTTGTAAAATTCTAGTAAACATTCCCCTTATCTTCTACAAGTCAGGTTAAATCACTTGAATGTTCATATATTTTTTTCTGCATAGCAAGAATGTTGAAAGTTCTAGTTAGTCAGTACTGCAAAGCTGCCTGCATTCAGAGATTTTTTTTTTAAAGACTTTTAGAAGTCTAAGAAAAGACCACCTAGTGGTGTTGTCTGTTACTAAGGTGCTACAAAATTACAGGTTTCATTCTTACCTGTGCATTAACAGCACTGTTGGGTAACTGAGGTAATGAAGGTTCTTTTTTATTCTTTGTTACTGGGTTTTGTAGGGTATATGCATGTAAATGGAAGTTCACAAATAAAAGGAGAAATCTGGCCTTTTGGCACATCTTTGTAGTTGGAATCTCATCAATTTATTCCATTCTGGATTTATTCCATCACGGAACTAGAGGATAATGGCTATAGCAGCTCTGTTAGATATGTTAGGCGTTGTACCCAAATCAATATACTTTTGGCAATTCAAATGTGATGTTGAGTTTCATATCCTTATGAGCAATTCATATAAATAAAGTCCCTGGATTTAGAATGTGAAAGAGTACAAGTTTTTTAGTAATACTTGATCTATGCATCTTCAGAAATTTTCTGTGGATGTGAGGGATCATTCAAAAGTTTAACAAATTATAGAAGCTATATGCAGTAACTTTTAACTAGTTTGTTGTTTGTTTTTTTTTTTTTTTTAATGAAACACCAGACTGGCTTCTTAACATCAAATATGATTGGTAAAACACCTACTAATTTAGTTCCAAGTATTAAGCTCTGTAAGTCTGTGGAAGTGGAGAGGTAAACCCTGTGTTTACATATATTTTGTGAAATAACATCTCAAAGGCACATAAGCATTTCTTTAATTTTGCTGTGCTTTTTTTTTTTTTTTTTTATTGTGTTCTTGAAAATTCATCAAGCCTTACCTTACTGAGTCACAGGCAGTAAAATTATTTGGTTATGTTTCTTGATTATTGTGAATGCAACTAGCTAAAAAAGCTGAAACTTCCTCTGATGCCAGTATGGTCATTTTTGGTTTACATGCTGTCCCAGCTTTTCCTACCAAGGCTGTACTGTTTTGATTCAATAGAATTGTACTCAGAGTTTTACCCAGCTTTTCTGTTTGTTCCTTCAAATATGCTAATAAAATTCAGAATTTTGCCATAAATCCATGTCAAGTTATGCTGCTCAAAACCTTCCCCTTGTTTGGAACATGTAACCTGGGCTGACATTTTCAACAGAACCATCTGAGTTTCAAGACTGGAAAATGTAAACCGCAAACATAAAACCTGAAATAAAGAGGTGGCAAATTCGTAAAACAGTAGAGTCATAGAATGGGTTGGGTTGGAAGGGACCTTAAAAATCATCTAATTCAATCCCTTGCTGTTAGCAGGGTTGCCACATGTGACTTTAGTGAATGTCCATGGCATGAAGAGATGTGCAAACTACCTGTCAGTGTGACTGATCTCTATTTCACCTTGATTCAAGCACTGATTATGAGGGAGAAGGGAAAAAGCATGGAATGACTGCTGTACAAAAATATACTGGGGTATAAATACTTAATATGTGTCAGTAAATATTCATGAAGAACATTTGGGGCATTTATAGGCTACCCCCAGAGGCAAGCTGTGACTCATATAGGGATCCGCCAACAGCACACAAATGTCCTCAGAGCTTCTAGGAAGACAATACCTGTCACAAAGAGCTGCTTGGCACCCAGTTTTCCCAGGCACGGTGCTTCTTGCCAGCAGTCTAATCTGCGAGGCCAGCTATCTTTGTTTTTGCCATTCCCGACAGGTGAATAATGGAACATATACCTTACAGGTAGCCTGTCCTGCATCTCAGTACTGTTCTTTCACTCCTAAAGACCTTCACTAGCTTTTGGGAAACTGTTTTAAGTGTCATGCTGTAAAGAGAATGCATATTATTTATAGTTAGCTTTAAAATGATCTAGGGGGCTGTGAAGCCTATCATTTCAGATTTGTTGTTTTTGGCACTTTTAGCATGGAATATGGAGCAGAATTGGTTTGTTTTTTTTTTTTTTCTGAATGAGGTCAAAAAACATTAGAAAAAAAGCTGCAACAGTTGAATAGTCAGAAACAATATTGAAAGTCCCTTTATCTTCCCCTACTGCGATCTTGTGGTTGCATTTGCCTCAATTTCACATTAGGTGTCCCTTAAAAAAAGATGCGCAGCATCTGTCCTGTCCCCAGGAAAGCCTGTGTCTCTTTTAGTAGGATTTTTGTTTTGTGTTGATTTTTTTTCCTCACTTTAATTCATGTTCTGTTTCACTGACTTATAAAATTACCCAGGGCACCAGAAATACCACAAACGTTTCTGTTACAAGGCGGGTGGCAGAAACCACTGTCTGCTGAGGTACATGTTTTGAATTATCTTCTGTCGGACTGGAATTGTGGAACTCTGAGCCTGGGCTATGCTTGTTCTTAAAGGAAAAGAAAGTACTGTTTTCTTTATCTTAACTTAAAAATAACATTATGTATACTTGAAGAGGCAAAATGTAAACTCTAACGCCAAGAAAAAAGATCTTGTTCTGTTCTTCATACCATTCTAAACAGAGCATTTTGTGAGGCTTTAATAAATTGTGTTTTTCATATTCTCCTTGTGTTTATATATCCTCTTCTGCAACATGTAGCTTTACCATGTCATTAGCTCTAAATTTTACATTTTTAAGCTGATGTAATGAAGTATTTCAATTTAGTGTTTAGTATTTAGTATTATTTTTAGTCTAATTAGTCTCAGATATTGCCTTGCCTCTTTTTTTTTTTTTCAAGGCCTGATTTTGTTATGGGAGATCTTGCAGTGCCTACTTGCCAAAGTATTTAAGAGCCTCTACCACTTTAGCCATACGCTTTAACCTTTATTCAAGTAAATTATTAATATAATTGTAAAAGCTTTGATTGGATCAGTGTCTGTCAGCAGGTGATTTCCTACTTCTGTGTGATGATGCGTTGTTTTCTTGAGGATTCTCTTAAAAATAGCACCGTTCCACTTCTCTGATACAACAATATGGTTGCACTCCAAAGCTGACACATCAGAGTACTGCCACAAAACATACATACTACCAGAAAGAACAATTATTTCAACTTAGTAAATAATATAGTGGCAAATTGTTTTAATGTCTTTTACCTCTGTTAGTTTCTTATATGCAGATGGCTATTGTGCAAGAACAGAGCTACTGATCCATCTCTGTCTTAAAAGTTTAGATATAATGGCAGCATGTGTGAGGATGCATGAAAGAGAGATAGTGTGCTGTTCTTTCTCCTTTTTAGTGCCATTTTTAGGGGTTTACAACTAGAGTATATAAGTCTGCTCTGAACTGACACTTGTTTACAACAGACTTTCTAGTTCAAAGGTTATTTTATTCTTTCCTGGTATAACTATATTGCATGTTTAATATGGTTAGCTATGCAATAAATCATAGGTGTTAGTTTCATTTTTTTTAATTAATTCAGAATTATTATATAATTTTAAAATTGAGCTTTGTGAGTCTCTCAAGTGAACACAGCCCACTTTGGTTATGTTGAAGCGGCTTGCGTGAATAATGAAACTCATGTTCAGCCAGATCATTCAAATCTATGAATAACTGTGGCAGTTGCCTCATATTTTGAAGTTGTAATTCAACAAAACACATCTGTAGAATTGAGTCATTCTATAGAATAAAGCATGTGGATGCTGCCAGATTGGAGCCAAAATAGGGAGTTGAATGGGAGGAGAATACTCTTGTTTCTGCATTTCTTCATTGGCATGAGATAATAAATTGCCTTTAGTATGTCTGTAACACAAGCACAGCTGATTCAAATTCCATTGGTTTATTATGTTCATCTGAGTGTGTGGATCTTTAGGACATGACATGAGGCTGTCTTACAGATTTAAAGTATGAAATTTAGGATAAATTTGAGGATTTTCTGTAGAATATATGGTAAGTTTACCATTCTGTGGAAGCTGAAAAAAGAGACTCCATTTTGTAAATTGTTTCTTTGTGTAATGAATAAGATTTGTCGGTTTGCTCTTAGACTGGATTTTCGATTTACCAAGAATTCATAGAAGCATATAATATAAAGTTGAAGTAGGAAATTGGATAAATGCTGACCAACCCAGTTAACAACACTACAATTTTTTATCCTTTGATCAAAGAATAAGAGAAAGCCTCACTGCCATATGTCTAGTGGCACTTAAAACTGAATAAGATCCTCAGTCTTTCAGCTCTTCTGCAGAGAGAGCTTATTTACTACAGCCCTCTAATTTCTAAGACATAAAATAGACTTAGCTTATTACCAGTGATGTCCCTAATGTAGGATGGGCTGCTCCTATTTTATGTTGGCCAATGACATCAGAAATGGATATCGGTGGTGTGGTTGAACTTTCCTAACAGTATTTCCCTACATGTTGTTGCCATGTGACAGATGGCAGCAGCGGGGCAGTCTGACAGAATGGCGTGTGATGTGGAAGTGTAGATGAAGCAAAGGCTTGTCACTGAATTTCTCAATGCAGAAAAAAATTGCACTCATTGCATTTGCTGAATGTTGATGGAGACCAAACAATACATATGAACACAGTGATGTAGTGAGTAGTAGTGATGTAGTGGTACATTTCAGCAGTGGTGAGAGCGATAGCAATTCATCTCTGCTGGTGCAGGTTTTGATGAGTGTGACATGCAGGCTCTTGTTCATTGCTGGTGAAAATGCATAGCCATTGGCGGTGCCTATGTTGAGAAATACTGTTGTATTGCTGAGAACTTGCTCTACCAAATGGTGTTATTGTACTCTTTGAACCTCTTCTAGTTTTTGTGGAAATAAATGCAAGACATTGCTTCTAGTACAATATACTTACTTGTGAGCACATTGAATACCAACTCTGATCTCTATACATCAGTCTTGTAACTGCTCTAATCTCTGCAAGTATGTAGGTACCCTTTTGTTTATTCTTAACATGTACCAAATATAGGGCTCAACCTAAACTTTCCTTGGAGATTTTTATTCAAACATCTTTCCCTTCTAGAGAAAAAAGGTGCAATGTAAGAGTTGGTTTCTTATCTTGTTTCTTCAGTGTTCATCACTTTCAGAAAGTGAAATCATGGGAGAGTGACTGCATTGATTTTTGAACATCTGCTCTCTACATTTAACGTCCTATTTGAGATGCGTAACAGACATGATTGAAGTTATTATATTGCTTATGCTAGTGTAGTCTGTTAGTGGATCGTCAGTGATCAGTGGCTGTGTCGAATTTGCAGAAAGGTCAAAGAGTGTATAGATTTGGCCTCCGTCCTGAGTCACAAGGTAGTAATTGATCCTGTGCTGTTAGCATTATCTCTTTGACATCTCCAAGCCTGAAGCTTGTTTTTGAAAAGCTACTCAGCGCGGGCAAATAGCATGTGCTGGTCTCTCATCTCTCACTGCCAAGAAAATGGAAACAGAGCACAGAGAATTAATTGATGAGGCTGTCTCTGAATCAAAACTTTTGAGTACCTGTAGGTATGCCTTCCAAGTAGAAAAGAAGCTCTTTTTTTTCTAAAATCAAATACATAGCTTTCTGAGAATGCAATTAACAGTGGCCACCTTAGCATAGCATCTTTTTTCCCTTCTGCTATCTCTCTGTTCCTGGGAAGGCTGAATGTTGAAGGTAGCTTGTGTTAGTTTGTGATCTGTAGTTTAAAGTATACCCAGATTCTCTTATCTGTGAATGCTTCATTTTCATGGCTCATAGTTGGATTTGCTAGTTGATCTGGGGAAATGTTAGTTACTCCATTTCCAACATACGAGCTCCCACTGGGAAGAAATAGTGTTTTAATTTGTCGGTTTAGTAGCAGAAGTTTTGATGACGCCATTATATAGCTTCCTTGTAAGCTTGGTAGCACTGACCTTCTCAGTATCCATGAATGAGTGATAGTCAAAGTCATAAGCCTTGTAGAATTTTGGATTCTTACCAGAGATGATTTTGGGCAAATGATTTGTCTTAGATTCACTATATTTTTCTATAAAACAGGATAAGAACTATTTTATTTTTTCCAGAGTCGTTGTGAGTCTTAATTAACTACTATTTTATAAAAGTCATCTGAGTGCATACTGCAAAGAAAGTATAATGTGGATGGCACTAATGAGACTAGACCATTTTGAGATATAATGTCTTTCTGCTTTTATGGAAAATGACAAGTAGAGATAAACATATCCTGCCGATGCAACATTATGGAAGATTTCAGTTTCATGTCACTGAATCAACTTCATAAGAAGTCAAGAACAGTGCAGTGCTGTTGCATTTTGCATTCACATTATCTTTGCAATACATAATTTTCATCTAGTACTAATCTGCAGAGACCTTGCAACCCAACCATGTGAAATACAATGGTGGTTAATGGCTTTGAGAGTAAGAGTTAATGCAGAGGTGTTACATAACCTAATCCTTCTTCAGTCATTTGATGTTTTTTCCCAGTAATTTGATTTTAAATTAGACTGATTCCTACCTATTGAGTTTTTAGAATGTCAATGAAAAGTAAGAAGAGAAGCAAAACATGATGATAATTTAGTTTTATTATGTGAGCTACTTTTCTTCCTGGATAATTGGCCACTCTGTTCCTCCTAGGGTGCTCTCATTGCACAAGAGAAATATGCCTGTAGGCATTTTGGGTACAAACAAATATCTGCTTTTACATTTTCTCCCTTTTTTTTTGTTTTTGCTTTTCTTTTTCTTTTTCTTTCCCCCCCCCCCCCCCCTTTTTTTACCCTCCACTAGAAAAATAATAGGAGATGCACTTGGTGAAAAGTTTTTACTTATAAAGGGTTTTGATAAATTTAGGAAATAAATTACGGTTGTGCTCAGGTTGATTTAACTACAATGGAGATATTGTTGATAATGATAAAACTAGCTTTCTTCATGATAGCAGAACAAAACTCAGTTCAACGTCAAAAGAGGATAAATAGGGATAAGTGTAATGGCAACCTTTTGTTCCGTGAATGCAGTCACAGAGGGCTTGAAAGCCTAAGCAAATAATGAAAGGCAAAAAGAGAAATGGCAAGTGCATGAGTGAGACAGCACAGCAGAGAGCAGGAACAGCTAGGAGGAATATCTGTTGTAATAATCATAGCAGAGACAAAGGGAAATCCCAGGAGCCAAGACAGCTTGCTGTGAGCCATAATCTGAATATAAAAGCTTAACGTCCAGAACAGAAGATAGGATTCAGCAATATCGCTTCTCTAAAACATGTTCGTTGCACACTTCTGACTTAACTGGTTTGATTACTTTATGGCTCACGACTCAATCTCTCCCACCTTACCTATGGCTTTTCTTTTCCTGTTTTATTTTTTGAAGCAATTTGAACTTTTATCACTGTGGAGGGGCACCTTCTGAGAGCTCAAGCCTTGTTAGTTGCTGTAGTTACTCCTCCCACCAATTCCAACCACACTTTATAGGGTGGGGAAAAGAAAAAGGAAAGAAAAAAGAGCGAGCAAGTTAATTGTTCCCTATAAAAGAAGTCTATTCATGAAATCATAAAGTCTTTTTCAGTCCTGACGTGTACTTTTTGGATTTACTTAGAAATATCCAGCTCAGATCTTGCCATTAACTGTAAGTAACAGAGTAAATATGAAAAAAAAAAATTATATATATATATATATATATAATTTGCTTCGCAGTAACAGTCTGCAAAGAACTTGAGACACTGAGTCATTTGCTGGGTCTCCTTTTACTTGAAGATTCTTCACTATAAAGCAAGTGTGTAAAGCAAGGAAGTTATAATGTGGCATGGTCTATTGATTTCTACAGGTTTTGTCTAATACCTCTGTTGGTGAAACAGGGAAAGACCAAACAGCACCACAGGTGTGGTGGGAAAATTGCAAATTGGGGAATTTGCCAATTGGTAGGTATTTAGAGAGTGAGTAATTATCAGGAATGCTAGGCATGAAAAATGCACGTCACTATTAGAAGAAAAAGCAGAATGTACAAATAACAGACTTATTGGTTGATTAAATTCACTTTCTGATGCTCATCAGTTAGCTGTGCAACCACTTCCTAGGATTTTTGAGAGATCAGAAAGTACGCTGCCTAGTTTGTTGTGCATCTGGATTTTTTTTTATCCATGCATGATTAGTTTCTTATTTACAGAAATACAACCCCATAGAATCACCTTGAAAAGGTAATTAGGAAGCACTCACTTCATGAATGCCATCAATGCAGAATCAAGATTGCTTTAGATGGAAAGCTGCCTGAATATGTAGAAGTAAAAATACAGCCAATATTTGGTTAAGAAAAATATGAAATCATACTTCATCCCTAACTATGTATGTATTTTCATATATAAGCACTTGTGAGAGGATACAGCTGAAGTCTGACAAGCCCCTAGATATGGGGAAACAACTTGCATTAATGGGTCTTGAACATTTACATTGACAGCTAGGAAGATGTATAGACCTTTATTCTGTTCTCTACTTTTTTTTTTTTTTCAATATTAGTGAGCTTCAGAATGGCTAATTGCAAGTTTGCTTTTATTTACAAACTTTATAAAATCAAATTACAGCAAGAGTTTACAGCTATTATCTACTCTTTATTGCTGGCAGACATTGCTTACAATTTAGCACTGTGACAGCAATATATTCTGCCTTGCATTAAAAAAAATTGCAAATATATTCAAACTTGGGGTTATCTGAGGCTCTAATTATCTTAAAGTAGCTCTGTTAATTTGCAAATTAATCAAACTCCTCAAAATGCACAAAGCAACAGCAGACCATATATGATCTCACACTCATAAGTCTGTATGATGCTTAAGGTGATGTAATATAGAACAGTTTAAATGTTTCCATCTGAACACTTTGATTTCAAAGGCTCTCATTCTCAGTTGCTTGCTTTGTGTCAGCCTTCCTGTTTTGCTTTGGGCAAATTGCCCTTAACATGGGAAATGTGAATGATAGCATTTTTTCACCTTTTTGAAATACCAATGGGAAAAATGTATGAAAGATATTGAAGTTTTTAGGTGACCCAGTAGTCTTATAATGTTGTCAGCTTCCCAAGGAAAAAAATACATTAATGTTGTCAAAAATAGCTGTGTAAGAAAGTAACAGACATAGAGAAATTACTTGAATTCCTCAGCGATATTCATGTGTGACAAATAATGCAATATTGACCAAAAAGTACGATTTCCAGTTGCTGGGAAAATTCTCTTTCTATGGATTGAAATTGTGTAGTTGTTGCTTTTTTGTTTGTTTGTTTGTTTGTTTTTCATAGAGTGATGTATCCCAGGTCCCGTAACTGCAGCAAATCCAACAAAAACCCATCAGCTAAGATAATTATAGGAGAGTGTTGAAGGTGATGCAGAGGCTTAGTGAACTACCCTGGAGCTGTGTGCTGAAATCCTGCAGATCTGGACTTGGGAGAGTCCACCTGGTAGGCTTGTCCCACTGCTGGCCGTCCTGCAAGGGTGAAGAGCACTATCTGGAGAGTACAAGTACCCTGTCCTAAGAGAAGTCACCTGATAGACTGTTCTTGGGCTGGTGTTCCCTTTAGCTGATGTGAAAGCAGAAAGATCATTTTACTTTTATTCCCACACTACTGGAATTTTCTGTTGGGTTTCTTCAGAGTTGTGTGCCCTGCTGGGATGATGCAGAGTCTCTTTCTGCATTGTCCTGTAGGTCTTATCACTAAGCAGAATCGATGTAGCCCTGGATGCTGCAGCCCTGCCCCATACATCCCCCCAGAGGTGAAAATCTCAGAAAGCAGCAGGACAGCCATCTTCGCATTCGTATGTGCAGAAAAGATTATCAGCCCTTCTTCTGTTTTTGCTTTTTATACCATGGAATAGGACTTTGAACCAGAATGTACTAATCCTAGATTTTTTTTCTGTAATAAATACCTTTGTGATTTGATCTGAGCAGTCTGAAAAGGGTATCAGTTTTCTAGGTGCAATTTGATAGCTCTGCAGTGTGTTTATCTGCTACTGCAGATGTCCCTAAATCTGAAAAAGGGTTGAGAATAACCACACACACCACAAAAAAGAAAAAAAAAGTTAGCTTGTGTGAATTAAATGAAAATATGTGACAAAGTTATTAAACAGTGCCCATTTCAACCGGCACACATTATTTATTCAGATTGCACATAACACACGAGCATACATGTCTTTTAAAAATGTAAGCTTAAAGCTATAGTTTGTGGAAATGTATACTTTATGTAGAAACATCTACCATTCAAAACAAATGTTGTTAGGGTAATAGGCATTTCTGCATGCAGAGAGAATTCACACGAACCCAATCTACAAAGTAGATGAATCCATTATGTAAATCTGAAGTTGTCAAAGTGATCTATTATAACTATTTCTACTGTCAGCTGTTCCACATAGCACCAATTCAGGAATCTACTCATCCTGATGAGGGAGAGTATTTAGATATTATACCTACTATTTATTAGTTTTACTGATTTATACAGCACCTATTGCAGTGACACTTTTTGTTATGTAGATTAACGCACAAAACAAAAGATAAAAATAAAAGCAAACAAAAAAGTGGCATGTTTTCATCCTGAATATAAATTGAAGGCTATGAAGGAATGACATGGCTCAGAGAAGTGCTGCTGAAGGCCAGTGATCTATCAGAGGGTCATGTTTAGAAACTACCGCAGGTAGGAGAGAACCAAATGTCATTAGTGACGGCTGTTTGTAACTCCTGTGAAAGAGATGTGTTCTCTATTCAGTTTCTAGTATGCTGCAGACAAAAAGACCTTAAGTGGCTCTAAGCTGAACATCACTGGCATTCTCTGCAAAGAGTTTAGGGACTAATTTTTTTTGCATCCAGAACGAGTCCCGAAGTGCTTTCTCTCTCTTATCCTACAGAAGATACTCCTACAAGCTTAGAAGTGAGGCAAATTTTAAAAGGTTTTCCTGTCATTCCTTATGTTTGTGGGGTTTTTTTTTCTGTATACTATTTATGAGTTAACAGTACTAGAAGCCTAGCAGTTCAGTACAAACGTTCTTCAAATGTCTTAACAGTATTCTGACAGTAAAAGCTAGTTTTGTTATTTTGTGTCCACTCCTTAAACAGCAAATTAAAATATGCTGCTGCATCCTGAGAGTGGAACATCTTACCAAGCAATAGCAAAAACTGAGAGCTTTTAGTTAGATCCTGCAGCTAGGAGAAGGTTGGTTAGAGATCAGTATGGTTCTGTCAAAGGATAAGACATTATTGACATTAGCTGGAAAGTGGAGTTAGAAGTAGAGAGCGGTGTGAAGGAGTGTCCAGTGGCTTAAGGTGCTCGACTGAAAGCCAAGGGCATGGTCTGAGTTGAGGAGTGACCTAATTGGTGACTGGTTTGAAATCTCTCTCTTCTCGTTCTTTGGGGATTTGCTTCAGGTCTGCAGAGAACTTCCTGGCAAAAACTGTCACTACAACAGAGACATTTCCACTAAAAAAGCATTTTTCAAGAACTGTCATTTTTCTTAGAGCAACAGTGCTTTACCAAAAATCAGCAGTAATTAAACATCATTTTAAGCATCTTAAAGCTGTACATAGTGAATTGAAACAATAAAAGCTCTAGTCACTGAGCAGCTGTATCTTACTTGTATTCATTTCTTCATGTGAGAGATATGTTACAATGCATGTCTTAACATTTTGGGTCTTTATATTACCTACCTTGTCTTTTTCTATTATTTTTTTAATTGGAATTCAGGAGGGAAGATGGCTTTATCCAAGCATCAAATAGCTTCCCCTCTTGGAGATCTCTGCCTTGTCAGCACACTCCTCCCAGGCAGCCCCCCAAGATGCTGATACTTCTGGTGACATTTCACTGCAGTTTTCAGAACTGAGATCTCAAGTTGCAGCCAACTTGGCTGCTCCACAGTTACAGAGCTAGGCCTATTATCCATGTGCCAAGTAACATTACAAAGAATATTTCTTTACCATCCCTAATACTTTGCCTTGTGGAGGCAGAAAGGAGTTTTCTTTGAAGTCTAATCTTTTGAGACTATACAATGCCTCTTGTTTAATGGCTTTATGTTTGTGCAGGAGAAGGATGAACTGGATAGGCTACAAAAAAAAGTGGGTTTTGCTGATCTCCTTGAATGCCAGGTTTTGTAGAGGTGTGGTGCTGGTGCCTTAGAGTGTCTCTGATGGCTCTACATATCGTATTTCTGTGTTTGCCTCTGTGAGCTGTGGTATGTTGGTACAAGTGGAAGGCCTGGCCAAACAAAGGGCCTACCAGCTGTGTGTCATATCAAGGTGGAAGAACATCCATCCGTATAGTCACAGCACACTGCTGAAGCAAATCAGTTTCTTATCATACTAAGTGAGCAATATTCTTTGTTGAGGTTGGGAAAAAAAAACCAAACCCAAACATCTAGGAATGAGCTATGTGTTTCAGCAGCACTTTCTGCCAAGCATGTGGAAGTTGTTTTGTTAGTTGAAGGTGTGGTGAATGTTTGTTGTTGTTGTTGTTTTAATATAAAGAGAACTTAAAGAGTTAATTTCCAGTAAGTTCAGTTAGGACTAAGAATATGTGTCCTGTTCTTTAAATCCTTAGTCATCTAAAGCTCCTTTTTCAGAACTCCAGGTAGGAGCCCTTGCATGACTGTTAACACACATTTTAACATGTGAGGGATTCCATGCTGTAAATGAATTCACCTTAAATTCCTTGCGTATCCTCATGAACTCAATTTTTCATTACCTAAGTGAGGAATAGGGCTTTAATTACATTACAGCTTCTTCCTGGAAAGCTTTGTCCACTGTATTATTATTGCTGAAGTGAAGGATGTGTCCTGCATAGAGAAATTCCTTTGGCTCTGTTTGAATCAGTGTTACTCATAAGGCTGCATCTGCAAGTGTCAGTTTGTTTCATTTTCACTTTCTGTGAAAGTTATCTAATAATTTTGAGAATTGTTGACTATTTTGGACAAAAGTAAAGATTTATAATCAAACATACATGGGATAAAGTTGCAATGTGCTTATCTTTTTCTGAGTAGGTATAATGATGAAAAATGTTCTTCAAAATTGCAAAGTTATCTAATATGTACAGGAGTCTAGGAAGAACAGTGCTTTTTCAGTGAGGCGTGTAAGTAACCCATTTTGTCTTAGGTTCTTCCTCCATGCCTTTCCAGCTGTGGTCCAAGAACCTCCAGCCCTGTTCCAGCTGATTTTGAGGGATATACCCATGCTGAACCAGGGCTAACAATGAGTTAATCTCTTCAAATTAGAAGAATGAGTTACTGAACTTCTCTATTTTGTACCACATCGGCTATCATGTTTCTGTTACTGATTCAGATCAGTAATTTTTCACAGAATTTTTATTATTTATGCAGTTATAGTTTCTTTGTGTTGCCAACCACTAACAGATGGCTTATTTCTCTAATCAAACAGTTGTTTCAAATGTGTGTCTATCTAAATAAAATAACATGCTGAATATCTAATGCTGGAAAAACAAATTGTTTCCAGTCTTCTTGACTGGCAATAGAAATATTTTAAAGTTAATCATGTGAATATTGATTTATTTTAGAGATTACAATGCACATTTTTTCCCTGATTAGGGATAGAAGAAATTTGACATATTTCCACAGATCTCTGTAGAGACTCCTCTGAGCACTAGAATAAGCTCCTTGTAATGCTGTAGGAGTAGAAGCATGAGCATTATAATCAGTTGGAATACTGCTAGTTCTTATCCAGAAGAGTGTGCCAGTGTGTAGCATGCTACACTTTTATGACTTTTATTGGAGAAAGTCAAGCTCCTCTAGATTGTCTTTTGGAGCAGCAGATAGTCACAGTCATAGTATTTTCAGACAACAGTTCCTTTCTGAAAGTCTCTTAAGATTGGTAACCAAAGCTGAAATTTTGACAAATCTATTTCTAAAAAAGTTTTTTCTAAGTTGCAGTGAGATAGCTGTCTTTAATACTAATGAAAATTAGCGTTATTAATTATCCTTTCTAATTATTTAAGCATATTTTTCTAAAACAGAAATAAACTGTATATAGTTGAAATAATTAATTTTCTTGTGTGGACTAGTATCAACTGTTCTTCTTGGTGGTGTACAGAATTCAGACAGGTATGGAGTTTAAAGGTTGAAGTGTAAGTTTACTTCATGACTGCCATGGTCACACTGTAATGTCATCAAATCCATTTGTGAGATCCATTTGCTATATGTTGACTACTATTTTAATGTTCTGATAGATGATCAAAGTTGATTCCTAACTAATGCCTGTTCTAAGACGTCCAAAGAAGCTACATATGCAGCTGTGGTACGCTAGGACATAGAAAAAATATAGGGAAGTTTTCTCCTAGGAATGTTTTTCATAGCACTGATCAATCAAAGTTGTGCTGTATTTCCCTAGATAGAGGGAGGTTCTTGGGAGTTCTTTGCTGTGGTCTAAAGACTCGACTTTTGACTTTTATTGTTTGATATTCAGAAAGTATAGTTCCATAAGGGGATATTCCCACATAGCAGGAAAAAATGAGTAATGCTAAAAATAAAAACGAAAGCAACAATCGTCCCTCCTCCCCAGATTCCTGAAGCTATCCGTGTCTAAAAATGTTTTCAGTGAACATTCAGCAGTCACTGGAGGGCTCACAGGAACTAACCTGATCAAGTATCAGTCTAAGATTTCCTATTTGTAATTCCTGTGTTTTCATTATCTGAAACCTACCCAATACCTACAGTTACCCTGTTACCTACATTTTGAAAACTCTCTTTAAGCATCAAGCCAGATCTCTTCTCAATATTTTTGAAATAGGAACTGCTATTCTTGTCCTTTTAGGACTTTGACTAAATTACAGATATTTTGTATAATCATTTTTGCCTTGTGTCTTATTCATGGAAAGAAGATTATTGTGTCCCAAGAATTGAACTATAAAGTGTGATTTATGATAATGTTTTCAATTTAGAGTTTCTGTAAAATTTATTTCTAACATTCAGAAAGACGTTTTGCTTTAGAAATCAAAGTATCTCAATTAGATGCTCCATAGTATCTCTGAAGAACACTGTTCCTTTATTTTTTTCTGAGTCTGTGTAATGTAAAGCAGTACTTCTGTCTTTTTTACACTGCAATTGTCATTTGGCCTTTTTTCTGTTATTTGCTCCTCCCTTCCTCATCTGTCATAATTTATATAAATTAAAATAAATAGCTAAATTAGATCACAATTTCACATGTATTACTGGGAAGTAATCATATTTGCCATTCTGTTCCATGGAAATCCTCATGCCAAAATCTTTTCTGATAATGAGTGGTCATCATTCTGTTCTATCATCTCAAGAGAACCTTTTCACTCTATAGAAATTTCTTCTTAAACCAATATAATTGTGATCAAAAGTTTTACTTTTTACTTGGTTTTGTATTGTAAAGAATCAAAATGTTGATCCTTCCATCTTACCCAGTCATTCATCTACCAAGACACATCATAGAATCATAGAATCACCGAGGTTTGAAAAGACCTCCAACATCATCCAGCCCAAACATCCTCGTATCATCAATAGTTTCCAGTAAATCATGTCCCTCAGTACAACATCTAAACATTTCTTGAACACCTCCAGAGATGGTGACTCTACCATCTCCTTGGAAAGCCCATACTACTGCCTGACTACTCTCTTGGAGAATTTTTCCTAATGTGCAATCTGAATCTCCACTGGAGCAACCTGAGGTCATTTACTCTAGTCCTATAGCTAGTTACATGGGAGAAGAGGCTAACCACAGCCTCCCTTCAGGTAGTTGTAGAGAGTAATGATAAGGCCACCTCTGAGCCTCCTCTTCACCAGACTAAAAAATCCCAGTTCCCTCAGCCATTCCTCATAAGACTTCTACTCCAGACACCTCACCAGTTTGCTTCATTCTGAATGTGCTCCAGGGCCTCAATGTCAGTTTTGTAGTGAGGGTCCCAAAACTGAACACAGTACTCAAAGTGCAGCCTTGCCAGTGCTGATTACGGGGGTGTGATTACTTCCCTGCTCACAAGCCGGGATACCATTGGCCTTCTTGGCCAGCTGGGCACACTGCTGGCTCATGTTCAGCTGAGTTCAACCAACACCCCAGGTCCGTTTCCTCTTCACAGTCTTCCAGACACTCTGCCTCAACCCTGTAGCACTGCCTGGGGTTATTCTGGAAATAGTTTAAATCTTCTTATTAATAAGCTGAATTAAGTAATAGAAGCAATTGTGTAGCATGAAGTAGTGAAGTACTCAACATAAATTTTTAAAGAAACTATAGATTTTACTGTCCATAGTGCTATTGTTTCCAGCGGCATATCTATTTTTTTTTCTGCTAAAATACATGACATTTTACAACGTGAGAAAATCAAAATTTAGAGCCCTTTGAAAATGACACTGTTGGTATTTTCGCTTCAGAGTACCAATTTTACTAAAAAAAAAAAAAAAAAAAAAAAAAAAAAGAGGGAGATGAGTGCCATTTGTGGTCTCCATAGCAGTAGTTTCACCTGAATTTATAAACAGATGACTGTGTCTGACACATTTGCCTTTTTTAGTAACGTTACTGTTGTTTTCAAATGGTGATCTAATTCTATGAATACTTTTGGAAAACATCAAAATGCCTTGAATAAACTTAGTCACAAGGTCAGACAATGTCACCTTCTTCCAGACTGCCCTGCTCACCATTTTAACATGACAGCCCTTCACTGTTCCTTGTGTTTGTGAAGGACTTGGTGGTTGATCTGGTGCTTGTTTGGATCATATATTTTAATTGAGCACCCCCAAAAAAAGTAGAAAGGGATTTGAATCTCAAAATTCAGTGTTTAGCAGAATTATGCATTGTAATTCCACCCCATAATTCTGAATTTAGCATGGAGAAAGCTCAGAGTAAAACCAAACTGGAATGAAACAGAATACACAGACTCTACACAACATCCACTGCATTC